>NC_087436.1:35360480-45360480 GCF_036321535.1 Camelus dromedarius
TATCTCCAGCCAAATTATCTGATTAGCAACTTCCAGTCCCAGATTACCACCAAATCCTTTAAACCATAATTATGGGCCCAGAATAAAATATTAATGCCTTCTATTAATCATTGGCCCCAGCTTAGCACACTTATTTTTTTTCTCATAAAACAGAAAACAAATGTTTACTATAACGATGAGTTTGATCTAGCCAGCTTAATAAATGAACGGAGGGAAAGGAAGCCCAGTGTGGTTGTGAATAGCCGGGGCTCTGGAGCTGGATTCCTGGATTCAGAATGCTGGCTCTCCCACTTCCTGGATCTGACACTGGGCAAATCCCTGCACCTCAGTGCTCTCATCTGTAAAACGGAGATAATAATGGTTCTTCACAGTATGGTTGTGAGGATTAAATTATTTAATACTTCCAGTGCACTTTGAACAGAGCCCTGGATAAGTGGTCATGCTACTACTATTAATAATATTAGTTTTATTACTGAGCGAGCTTTGGAAACAGTCACATGGCTCACACACATTCCCCCCCCCCCCCCAAATCTCATTCCATAGGAACCTTTTCAGTTTTTAAAATTTACGATGTTAGTTTTGCTTGCCAAGAGAAATTTCTGTAACATGAATCTTCAGCACATGCCAGCCAAGAGCTGGAATTCACGGAGACCTCAGGTCACTGAAAAGTCAAAAAGCCCTCCCAAACTATGGGTGGACCATCTTATGGACTGGGACTGTGGTCATTGCCATGTAGGTTGGTCAATACGAAAGACAGACTGTTCTCAGAGGTGGTATGGATTCCTAAGACAATGAAGCAATTGGGAATTTGAAGATTTTCTTTTCACTGTTCCTAAACTTTGGGCATAAAAAAATTCTGGAAGGAACTTTTTCTGGCTGCCTAAACTGAAGGTCCAAGGACAGGTGGGGAAGATTTATTTCCAAGGCAGTTTGCCATTCAGACACATATGTCATAAGCACCTGTAGCTGCAGAGTTGTGTCCTGCAGAGGTTGTGGAGAGACTGCTAACTGCCCACCAAATATCTATGCTTTTTTCTTTCCTTGTGTGCAACTGTGTTTGAGAAGCCCCCTGTCCAGTAAGAAACTACATATTCCTACACCTTTTAATTTGGGGTAGGACCCTGAGACTCAGTTCCAGCGAGTGGAAATTGTCCAAACTGATATTTTTAAAAATTCTGCCATGAGATTCTGCACTTCCTTCTTCTCCTTCCTGCAGGCAGGATTTGAGGCTGGGAGTGACTGTGAACACCAACTGTTTCCTAAGCCCGGTCCCTACATGCTGCAGGGAGAAGATCCCATGCTGCCACTTAGATCTGATATGAGTGAGAAATGAATTTCTATGATGTTAAGCCACAAAGAATCTGGGCTTTATTTGTTTCAGCAGCTAGCATTACATTACTAAGTATAAATTAGAGAGCTGCCCTTGCCCAGTCGCAATGATAGCCAAGCCACAAGGCATAACTCAACATTTGACCACAGCCTTAAAAAAACAATGGGCATGTAGATGTCTCATTGGACAGTATGATGAGAAAGTATCAGACTACTGTGAAAAGTTACCAAGAAGTTTGGTTTCACTGTCTTCCAGCGCAATTCAAAGCTACAAACCTTGTAAGAAGCTACAAAATATTCACGAATTTCAGCATTTTTCCAGACTAATGAGGTTTAGACAAACTTTGAATAAACATCTAAATGTCTGGGTGCTTATTTAAAAGCAAAATAAATCCCAAACCCTTTAGAGGCCTTTGTATTAATAAGGACTATTACTGTAGTGGTTGTGGGATGAAATCAGCTATAACAACAAAGCAGTAGCTATACAGTTTCTCAGTAGAGGGGGAAGCTGTTGGGTCTTCCTTGGGCCACCTTCTCTTTGTAATTACTTCTAAATCGTTACCTTATGCCAACCTTCACTACAACAGAGACCCAATTCTGCATGACTTTTAAAAGGGACATAGAAGAGTACCTGTCAAAAACAATTATTGTGGTTGAGAGAGAGTGAATATCTGATTTTAGTAAGAAAAATATTTATGTAAAGGGAAAAAGACTATAAGAATTTAATAGATTTAGTGCTACAATAAAGAATGATTAAACAAGACTGATGTCTGCAAAATCTGGTAAAAACATGTAGTCCACCTTCCTCTGTAGACCCTGTCTCTACATAAATGCTTAGTAAAAAGTCGAATCACTTGAAAGGAAGGATTTGACCGCCCTTCTGCTAAATCAGCTTTATGAGCCATTTGCTCAGCTTGTCCTGGGTCTTGTCAGGTGTGTCCTATGTTTACCATACTTGTCAGCATTTGTTCTCACCTTTCACTCAGTCGTACCTTTTAGTGCATTGACAGCTTCCTTCATCAAATTTAATGGCCTCTTCCAGACAAAGGGATAATTGACTAATCAGATCTTCTTATTTGCAATAATCCGAAGGAACCAATTTCTTAGCAGTCCCCCAGAGAGTTAAAAGCATGTCCCAGGCCTATAAATGATGGCAATTCAGAAATCACTAGGTATTTATCACACCCATGGAGCAGAGGACTGCACCTAGGGGTGACCTTCCATTGAAAAATTCCACCTCAAGTCTTCCGTCTCTTTATCTTATGCTTACTTTTTTTTTCAACTAATGCAAAACGTTGATTTTTTTTTTGTAAGTTAATAACTGGTATTTTCATAAAAACTATCTTAAAATTTCATTAGTGCAATGTAAAAAGGCAGTGGTTTTACAGATATTTTGCCAATGTATACCTGGAGAAACAGTTCAAACTTAAGCTCTGTGGTATTTTATTTCTAGAACACAAGAAAGTTCCAATTTCTTGACAGTGAAACATAGAGCCAGATCTCTACCACTGCATTGAGTGGCCATTTGTTGTTTCATACTCCCTAATTCTGCTAACAACCTGTCAAATGTGTGCTTGAGGAATCACACCCCTTTCCCCACTCTCCATCTATAGAATTCACATAAAATTGACACCATCCAGTTTCAAGGATAGAGCTGAGCAAAGCACTGTATCTCTCTAGTGATGAAAATTGGTTAAATCACCACTTTCCAATCTTTATCCACAGGCTGGCTACAAAAAAAAAATGATAATATTAGCATGCCACAGTAAGATAAAAAATGAAGCTACTGACAGCCAGAGATGACTAGCCCAGGTCTCTGGCTACCCAGGTCCTGCCAGACTGCACTCTAAGGCAGAAGAGATTTGATACCTCAGCACATGTACAACTCATTCAAGGAATACCAGCCCTACTACAGTACCCAGTGTGCTTGGGCACACCAGCTGAAACTCAAGGTTAAGGGAGACATTTGCAAAACAAACCAGAACAATTCAAGATGATGATATTTGATTCCTGTTTGCGCTACAGGGAAAGCAAAGTCTCTATTTCCCTGTGAACTTGCTACGATAATGATGTGAGCCTGGCAAAGCCAGGACTACTCCGTGGGGCCAAAAGATGGTGACCTCATGTGAATGCACTTGTGTCGCAATGAAAAGGAGACATACCTTGAAACATTTCATTTACATAAGCCAAAAAAATGCCTTTTTCACTTAAACCGATTTCTGTGCCGTACAATTGAAGTTAAAACCGATAAAGTTCTGTACGTATCATAATTATCTTTTCATCTGTTGTCTTCTCAGCTGGACTATAAATTTGTTGAGGAAGGAGCTATATATTAGCCAAATTTGTATGCTGAGAAAAGTGCATGGCCCTTAAGATGAGATACTCCATCAGGATACATGTTTGTTAAAATGAATGTAAGAATGCATATTTCTGCCATCAATAGTTGGCCTGTTATAATCCATAGACTGCTGAATGGCTTTATAAGCAAGGCCTTAAGAAACTGGATGCCTTGGAATATGTGGAGGAAAAGAGAATGAGTTAAATGACTTCAGTTAAAAATTGTATTTGCCAAATTTATTTTTTGGTCATTCAAATCTGCAAATCTTTCCTTTCAAGTCAAATGGCCTTAAAGTTACAGTAAATAAACAAAAACGCTAAAACTGTTATCTTTCAATTCTATTTTCTGGTAATTACTTATTCTATGCCCTTTCCCTAAATCATACAATCTAATTGCTTCCCTTTTTATGTTTTCCTCCCCTAAAAAAAGGAATCAGTTCTTATCTCCAAATCATGAAAGTGATGGGCAGATGATCACAATGACCAAACAAACCAGTCCACAAGTCAAGCTGGACATATCTAATTTTTAGACCTCTCCCCTTAGCAAATCTCCATGACTGATCTATAGTAAAATTATCTTTAAGTTTGCTTTGGCAGTTTTCAAGTTTATTCAAAGGTGAATCAGGATAAACTAGCCCTGACTTTCTTTCACAAACACTATATTGAAGTTCAACTGGGAATTTAGGAACAGGAGTCAGACTGGAAGACTCATGGTGTTTTGAGCAAAGCAGGATGTCATTTACAATGCTCTGAATGTGTCAATTGGATGGCAGGCTTAAAGGGAAAAGGAGAAAGATATGAGATAATTTTTCAACATTTCTCTCTACATGGAGTCCATTAGCTTAGTCCCCATAACTTTTCTCTTAGACCTGCACCTGGTGTCCCTGAATTGTCTTAAAGTGGTCCTCACTGGAAGAGAGTTTAAAGCCCTTAGATTTTAGTAAAGAGATCTCAAGCTCTGGACTGTCATCCTATAGTCATCAGTCATTCACTTGAAAAGAGAATTCCATGCTGCGTTAGTTAATGGCTAAGAAGTCTCTGCTTCAATTACAAAGAAACATCAAGTAGAGCTTTCCCTCCTCTGCTTTCCACCCTACAAAGAACATCACTGCACTGTGAGATGACTATTAGATGGACAGTGAAGAGCTCTAACTTCGAGATCTTCCATCTCAAACTAGCTAAAAGACCTTGTTTCCATCTTTATTTTAAACTCTTTTAACCTCAGTTTATATATTCATAAAACAAGGCTGTGCCTCAGAGTCTATTTTTCTATAGTTCAGTGATTCTCTAGCACTGGGGCAAAGTGGCTGAGAACATCTGAGACCACGTTGTGTGTCATTATTTATTTCTGGAATATTGTCAAGCCTTCTAACTGGGGTTCACTTTAATGCTATACCAGTATATCTCATATGCCAACTAACACGAGGGATATGCTCCTGTTACGGCAGGAAGTGGTGACAGAATCAAGGGGAAAGTAATCAATTTTATTAACTTATACATATGTAAGGTGCCTAATTACCAATTTATTATAGAATTTGTTTGCCAGGTCCTGGTAAAACATCTCCCAACTTCTCACTAAATTATCTTTGTATACTATGAAATTAATGGAATTAATCAAATCCTAAGACTAGCAACCAAATAGTTACCAGATTATAAGAGGAATTTCTACTCATAAGCTTGATAGAACTCAGTTGAAAAATAATAATATGGCCCACTCAGCCCGTATGACTGAAAGTAGGTAGAAAATCTTTCATCCTTTGAATCAGATATGCAATAGCTGGACTAAGCAAAAAATGCAGGGATGTGTCTTGCTTCTTGAGATTGCTGGAGTACTGCTGCCCCGTACCACCTTGAATATCTCCTCCTTTACATCTCTTCCATCAGAGGCTGAAAACCCAAAGAGCAACAGGATAAGAGGTTGGGCAGGGTTAGAGGAGCATGGCACGTTGACACTGATGTGCAGATCTTGTCATTAGAGAGCTATCCAGAGGAACAGATTAAAGAAGAGTTTGGTAACATGACTGTGCTTTTTTAACACTAACTTTGTGCAGAGTTAGAAAGTACAGCAGTGAGGGTACCAGAAGCCCCTATCTATCTGGCAACCATTGTTATGCAATAAGTATGGGTAACTGAACTTGTAGCATATCATCCATCTGTGCTTTGTAGAAGATAACACAAGCAGGACTCAAAAGAAACGTGAACGGGGCCAAGAACAGAGCTTACTCTTTGATGACAAATTAAGACTGGTGTATATTATTTGTGAAAGAATAAAAATAAAATATGTACATGAGGAAAATGGAAAAAAATGGAAAAGGGAAAGAAGACATTAAAAAGATTAGCAAAACTCTGAAAATTACCAACTGGAGGAACCAAAAGCAGTAGAAAATTTTGGACTATTTTATTCAATCCTAATTGGAAACAAGAGAATATAACTGCTATGTGACAAAAATATGAAACTTATAGAAAGCACAGATTGAAATGAAAATACTGTGAGAAGAGAATGAAAAGAAATTAAGAGAGATTAAAGAGAATGAGGTGAGAAGAGATTGCAAAGGAACAAAAAATGCAATACTTAAAAATGGGAAAGGATAGTCTTTTCAACAAGTAGTATTGGGAAAACTGGATATCCATATGTGGAAGAATGAAACTAGACATCTATCTTACACTGTACACAAAAATCTACTGAAACTGCAGTAAATATTTGAACATAAGACCTGAAGCCATATAACTCCTAGAATAAAACACAAGGAGTGTGCTCTTTGACCTTGGTCTTGGCAATAATTTTTTAGATATGACACTAAAAGCAAGGGCAACAAAAGCAAAAATAAATAAATGGGACTAGAGCAAACTAAAAAGCTTCTGCACAGCAAAGAAACCCATCAACAAAATGCAGAGATAACTTATGGAATGGGAGAAGACATCTGCAAGTCAAATATTTGATAAGGAGTTAATATCCAAAATAGATTTAAAATCTTGTACAACTAAATAGCAAAACAAACAAAGAAACAAACAAAAACCCCTGAAGAATTCAATTAAAAAATGGACAGAGGTACTGAAAAAACATTTTTCCAAAGAAGATATACAGTTGGCCAACAGGTACATGAAAAGGTGCTTAATACACTATAATCATCAGGAAAATGCAAATCAAAACCGTAATGAGCTATTACCTTACACCTGTTAGGATGACTGTCATCAAAAAGATAAGAAATAACAAGCGTTGGTAAGGGTGTGGAGAAAAGGGAACTCTTGTGTTGGTGGGAAGTAAATTGTGTAGCTATTATAGAAAATGATATGGAGGTTCCTCAAAAAAATTAAAAATAGAACTACCATATGATCCAGCAACCCCATTTCTGGGTAGACATCCAAAGAAATGGAAAACAGTATCTAGAAGACACACGTGCACACCTCTATGTTTACTGCAGCATTATTTACTACAGCCAGGCTGTGGAGATTAAGTGTCTATCAACAGATGACTGGATAAAGAAGATGGAATATTATTCTGCCCTACAAATGAAATCCTGCCTTTGTAACAAGGATGAATCTTGAGGGCATTACACTGAGTGAAATAAGTCACAGAGAAAGATGGCTACTGTATAATATCACTTACATATGGAATTTTAAAAAACCAAACTCATAGAAACAGAGATTAGAAAGGGGCTGAAAGATGGAGGGAAAGGGGAGATGCTAGTTAAGGATTACAAACTTTCAGGTCTAAGATAAATAAGTTAATAAATAGCATAGTGACTGTGGCTAATGATACCGTATTATACACTTGAAAGTTGCCAAGAGAGTAAATCTTAAGTGTTCTCACCATAAAAAATAAGTGATAATTATGTGATATGATGCAGGTGTTAGCTAATACTAAGGTAGTAATCATTCTGAAATATATGTGAATCAAATCAACATATTGTATGTTGATTTATATTTATGTTATACATATGCATATCTGTCTATATTTATACAATGTTATATATCAGTCATATCTCAATAAAGCTGAAAAATGCAATATTCAAATAAAATGAATATTGGAGTCTAAATTTGCTTTGTAAAAACTTGAATGAATCCTAATGACATGGAGGACAAAATTTAAAAGTCCCTCCAAACTACAGAGGAAAAAGCAAAATGTTTGGATTTTGAAGATTAAGTAAAAAATTCTCAAGCATCCAGGGAATTAAAATTATAATCTATCAATAAAGAAATAAAAATTAGTAGGCTATCATACTTCTTATCTGTTATATAGAATGCCAAAGGCAATAGACTAATGTTTTAGAGAATTTGGGGAAAAGTATCTTAATCCAAGCTTTTTATTAATGATTAATTGTATTTCATAACAAAACAAAAAGACATTATGAAATATGTGAGCACTTAAAAATATATTAGCCACCAATCCTTCATGAAAATATTACTTGAGGCACATTATTGCCAATTGAAAGCTGAACAAAAATTAAGTATTTAGTATATTAGGATGTGGCCATAACTTTGGGGGTCATTATCAGCCTGCCACACTACAGTGAAAGTAAATTGTTAAAATTCCACTCATTAAAAGAAAGAAAAAGCAAATTTCAAGTTGACATAAAATTAAATATAAGGATTTAATTTCTTTTCTTCTTAAGAATAAAACTTTTTTAAAGTGATTTGCTTTTTAAGAAATAAATCCACAAGGATGGAAAGAATGAAGGAAAAAGAGTAAACAAGAACATTTCCAAATCAAGAAATCAGATGACTGAATGGCACTTTATATACAGATTCAAGACAGAGAGAACTAAAGCCAGAACTGGGGAGAGCTCAGAAACAAACCAATTTAAAGAGGAAAACGTCTGAAAAGCTTCAGCATGCAGCAGAATCAGGTAAGTTTAGAATTGGAGTGAAGGATGCAGTGTTAAAATAAGATGAAAGTTGGAAGAAAGACATTTTAAGACATTAAAGACATTCGAGGACTAGTTAGAGCCCTAAAGCCCCGGATAGCTTCTCCTACTCCATGACTTTAGGTGGTTACTCTTTCTGCATCCCTAAAGAAATCCTAAGTTTTAATGTCCAGAAAAAGTAAAATAGAAATTATCTGGAAAGGAGGATTCTAAGCACAAATACCTTTGTACTTAATGAAAACAAAGAATTGTTAGATGCAAACTGTCATTATCTCTCGGCTCACCCTGCAATGAAGTTTGAAGCTGGCAATCTCATCCACTTGTCGAATGTTTCCAATCACTTTTACTCCCCCATTCATAATCAGGTTCAACACCTGAATAATAGGGGTTGAAAGAGAGGAAAGGAATATAGAAAAACATAGCGATGTGAGGGAGAAAATCATTAATAAAATAATTTAAGATAATATCACAATATAGAATGATATGAGTTTCTAAAACAGAAGGGCCCACTTCGTGCCCAAACCAACATTTGAGAGCAGACCACAGCAAAGCATATCACTGTAAAATTGTACAGAAATGCAGACAAGAACTTAATAGCTTCCAGAGAAAAAAGAAAAAAAGAAAAACCTAGCAAACAAAAAAGCAGGTCGCATTTAAAGGATCAGGAATCCAAATGGCCCCCACACTCTACCATTAACAATCAGGAACTAGCAATAATGTGGCAGTGCTTTCAAAATACAGAAGGAAATTTACTTCCAACTTGGATTCCTATAGTAGGATCTATTTGATTCAAAATAGCAATCAAATAGAGGAAGATTAGAATAACAACATTTTGAGCCATAAACAGTCTTTGAAAGATCTCACCTTCCTCTCTCCAGAAGCATCAGTGGGATGCTCTGCCAAAATGAAATTGAACACAAAACAGAAATACAAGAGCAGTAGTAAATAATGAATCCAAAGTAGGAAGAGAAGTGAGGGAAGGAAATGTCCTGGATATTTCTGAAGGGAGCAACAAGTCTAGATTTCATGGCAAAGCCCCCCTGCTCTTTTCATGTGTGCCAACATTCAAGCACATGGAAGTCAACAGTCCTCATTGTCAATGATGAGGTTCATATTGGTGATGGCCTAAATCTGAGATTAAATAGTGGAAAATAAAGACTAATATGCATGGTTGCAATGATGCCTGCTATCTCTCTTTTAACCAACAACTTGACAAACCTTTTGATCATCAAAGACTACAGCACAGAGGAAAACACAGATCTTCCCACTGAATGAAATTCTTACACAGTACATTTCATCAAATCTAAGAGACTATCCATTGCAATTTGCAATTCATATAAGGAGAAAGAATAAACAACCAAGACTGAGAATCTAATTGATGACACACACATACAGCTATAACCAAACTGCTACATCCTCACTAGTGGGTAAATGAAAATTAAACCCAATAGGCAGAGAAATAGCAGGAAAACTAGCATGTCTCAAATTTGACACGATCTGGAAAGGGAAAAATCATCTCCTACTGGAATTCGAACCACAAGCCAGTACTCATGTAGGCTTTGTGGACTGAATTCGCATCACTGATGTTGTTCAAAAAAACCAAAGAGTTTTAACCTCGGTAATTTAATTTGAAGTAGTGTCAGGTTGATAACACCTCAGGTGACTGGCAGAAGCAAATGTAAGTCCTCTTGAGAAGAACTCAATTTCACTTGATTGTAAGATGCATCCTAATTTCACACTTAAAAATTGAACACATGACACATGGTATGTAAAGGCTTATAAATGTCTAGATGTCTCAGAAAACATGTAAGGGGGCCCCATACAGTGAGATGAAGTTCCATCTAGTGAGAGGAATGAGTTGTTTATTTAGCAGAGGGAGTATGTGAAGTACTCCTTCTCTTTTCCGCCTTTCTTAATTTTCTATGCTGCTTTAACAAATTGCCACCAATTTGGGGGACCAAAACAGCACAGGTTTATTATCGTACAATATTGTAGGTCAGAAGTCTGAGAAGGTCTCACTTCTCACCGAGTTAAAAGCAAGGTGTCAGGAGGGCTGCTTACCTTTCAGCAGGCTCCAGGGGGAAATCCATTTTCTTGTCTTTTCAAGCTTCTAAAGGCCACATGTATTCCTTGGCTTGTGGTCCCCTTTCTCTGCTTTCAAAGACAGCAACATCTCATCTCTCTGACTGTCCATCTATCTTCAAGTCTCTCACTAACTGCAGCCAGAAAACACTCTCTAGTTCAAGGATTTGTATGATTAAATCAAGCCCATCCAAATGATCCAGAATGATCTCCTCATCTCAAGGTCCTCAACTTTAGTCACACCTGCAAAGTTCCTTTATCCATGTAAGGTTACGTATTCAAAGGTTCTTGAGATAAAGATGTGGACATCTTTAGGGGAGGGAGAGGAGGAGCAATTTCTCTGCCTACCCTATTGTTTCCTTTGAATTCTGTAATTTGTGGTGTATTACTGACTCAAGAATGGAAAAAAATAATATACATTCTCTGACAAAGAAATTATAAATGCCCCTTGACTTTGCAATTTCAGTTATAGGATTTTATAGATACATTAGTAACAGGGAAAGAAGGGTATATAGAAGGTTATTCACTGCAAAATTGTAATATCAAAACACTGAAAAGAACCCAAGTGTACATCTATGGAATGGTGACTAAATTGTGCCTGCATACAAAATGGAATTCTAAGCAGCCATTTGAAAGAATGAAGAGACTCATTATGTACTGATGTGGAATAATCTATAAAGTTAATTTTAAGGGAAGAAAAAGGCCAGACACAGGAATAATATGTGTGCCTGTGTGTTCATGTGTGCAAAATAATGTATGTCTGTACACTGGCTTACAGAGTCATAAATTATCTCTTGAAAGATA
Source organism: Camelus dromedarius (assembly GCF_036321535.1). NCBI lineage: Eukaryota > Metazoa > Chordata > Mammalia > Artiodactyla > Camelidae > Camelus > Camelus dromedarius. The sequence goes on from NC_087436.1 coordinate 35,371,898, forward strand.
CACAGGAAATTGATAACAAGAGAAACTGATAAGCATGTCTTAACAAGGGAAAACTGGATCCAGGAGGTAATATTAGGAGGAAGGCTCTTCACTATATACCACTGTGTACATTTTAGATTTTGTGTCATTTGAATGCATTGCTCATTTTAAATGTTTTAATTTAAAATTAAAAAAAAGAACACTCAGATTGCCCTTTAAAACATAATCCAACAATCAGTTATTTAAAATAACTGTATCTTGAAAATAATACAAATCATTACCAAGAAAAAGATACTAGTATATTTATGAAGTTAAAAAAAATAAAAAGAAAACCAAGAGGCAGTATTAAATCAGACAAAGTAGAAATTAAGGCCAAATTCCAAAATCTAGAATAGAAGAGTTATTTTACATTGTTAGAGTTAAAATCCTCAAAAAAATGTGACTCTGGAAGCAATGTGTCAAGTAACAAAATGTTGTACATGTGCATTTATGGACCATACAAGTCTTTACCCATAAGACAAAAAGAATTTGAAAATAAGGAAAAATTGACAGTATTACTATTTCTGAGAAAGGTCTGAAGCATCTTTAACCCTTGTAGAGCAAATAAAAACTATAAACTCAGAAAATTATAATAAATTGATAAGATTTATTTGACATACACAATTTCAAGTGTGTTCTTACTCTATGAACTTGAGGGGGAAAAGCCTTATAGAATATAATCTCTTTTGCGAACTATACTATTGCACAACGGAGAATATTTTGTAATTATTTGCACCTAATGAGATCTGTGGTGTACCCGACAGCCCTCAGAAAGCTCCCACCTCTGTTGAAGTTAAGATACTCTGTGGACAACTAGGTCTATTTACTTCCCAGTTACCGTTTCCTGATCCTCTAGTTTTATGACATTAAGTTTATGACAAATGTAGGCCTCAGAAAAACTGAAAAATACTATATGTTATGTAACTTCAGGGACACTCATAAATGTCAATAACATAAACATTAGATAAGAGAATGCCAAGAATCTGGTGAATACGAACAGTGTATGCACAGATAGCAAATGCACATGGAGGGCAGAAAAGTAATCTCAGATAAATGACCTAAAGTGGAATTTGCACAGTCTTTCTCCTCTGGCCACAATGCAATAAAGGACAAAGCCAAAACTAAACAAATAAAGGACAAAACCAAAGCTAAAACATAACAAAAGTGAGATGATTTTAAAGACAAAGCCAAAGTTATAAAATCCTTTATGATTAAAAAAAAAAAGAATGAACGTAAGTATATCAGCAATCAATTTTAGAAAATTTTAAAGCAATAATAAACAATCTCCAGGGAATTAGGAAGAAGAAGAAGAAATTTAATATCTATTGAGTGCCTTTTCAGACAAAATCCTAATTATTTTTCATACATTATCTCATTTAATCATGAGAAAACATTTAGGTCCACTTGACAATTAAATATATGTATACATTAGAATACATTTAAATAATTTACCTGAGTGTACAAACATAGATAAAGCTAGAGATTTCTTACCCAATTCTAAGTCCAAATTCTATATTTTCCTTTCTTGAATCAGTCTCAACTTACTGTCATTTTAAAATGTGGGTTGCTTTTTCCATCTGTTTTCTTTATTTTTACCAGAGAAGCTTCTTATTTTTTATGTATTTTTTATCCTATGGACCTTGATTTGGATATTTAGTCTCTTCTGATAATTCCTCCTTTATCTCTCAGCTGTTACAAAGATTTATTTCCTATTAGAAAAGCAGAGGGCTGATGTCAGAGGGCTTCTGTGTTGCATACTAGCTATTTCTGGAGGAAAGTAATTATTGAGTACATTTGTGATGCATTTCACATATGTTTGTGACAGTACAATTGCAGTAAGTCTTGTTTTTAAGTGGACTTTCTTTCAACAAATGATGTGTTTTATTCTGTTTCCCCTTTCCTGAGTTTTAATGACCACATCCTTCAATGTAGAATTATGTTCCAACTTCCATTTTGCAGTCTAATGCCAACCTCCATGCCTTTTCTTCAGCTCTGCAGAAAATGTGATATGTTCTCCCCCAGTCCTCAGTCTCAAATATCTCCACATAGAGAATATGAGAATAAAGGATGGATGATGGGTGGGCAGGACGGATGAATGGATAGATGAATGGATGGATAGATCTGGCATACTTTCACAGTTTATTTTTGACCATTCTCAAAGATGAAGTTATTCATTATAATCTGGCACTGCAAACATTGTATACCAATAAAAATATTTTAAATTATTTTTCCTCCAAGTTTAGGAAATATATGGTCTCATGAAACTACTATGATAAATGACATAGAAATAAGATATCTTGAGCCAAGGGTTCAATTTTCAGTGTGCTATGCACATGAAATTTTTTCACTATAGTGACTAATTTTAGTAATATAACCAAAATTATATGTAGATGAGGTTAAGAGTAATTTGGCTTTATAAGCAATGTTTTTCCAGTGAAATGTTCCTTCCATTCAGGTGAAGAGACAAGAATCTGTTTTCAAGTATTGCTCTGTAAACTGCTTCCTCAACAGCTTGGTACAGGTGTTATCAAGAAAAAGAACATTGCAGGAAGCAATTCACTACTGAACAAGGGAAGGTATTACAAGATTCTTGATAAAATATGGTCTTGATCCAGAGGCAGGAATGGACCTATGAATCATCAAAACCACAGGAGAGAAAATTGGATTTTGCTCATGAAGTTGCTGAAATGTGGCATTATCAGACATGCCAGTCTATGGGGCCAAAGCTTTCACAGTTATCTCATTGTAAAATACATACACTTTTTTTCTCAAGTACATTTAGTACTAAACTTTAACTAAAATCAGCAAGTGATGTTATGAATTTCCATCTATTTAGGGTAATAACTGAAAACAACTGAAGTTTTAGGAAAACCATATGCAATTGTGAAACGGCACGTCAGGGAATTAAACACCGAAAATGACGTTATACTTAGTGTGGTTTTCTCAGGAAGCTAGGATGGGGAGGATTCTAAGTATACTTGTTTCAAAATAGATATTTGTATTTTCTGAATTTGTTGAAGTGAAAAACATGGGAATCAGTAGAGCATCTCTGATAAATGCTGGTGTGACTTTATAATTAATGAGTCTGTTCAAACTGGCAATATTTGGCTAATATTTTCCCTACGAAGAAGGCAATGTTTACAGCACCCTAATATGTCCTACAATGCATTTTCAAATCTAGCAAATGACCTTCATACCCACCTCTAAAAAAAATATTAGTTATTTCCATATTTGGTAGAAATTGGGTATCAACTCTCCTGTATCCAGAACCCCTGAAAGCACTAGATGGGGATAAATCTGTCATTCTGTGACAAGAAAGGATAAGAGTTATAAGCATTTTACTAGCTCTAAGAGAAAAAATCAGGGATAAAAACAGAGAAAAAGAAGAGAAGAGGAATAAGAAAATCGGAGGAAAAGCGTTTCTGAAAAATAGCTACATCTTTAAAATAAGTTAATTTTTTAAACTATAAGAAAGATGAGCTCATGAGTGGTAATGATACGAAGATTTAAAGGAAACTCAAGAAGGAAAGAACTGGGGACATTTAGGATCAAACTGGAGCTCTTGGGTGGTGGTTCTTTTCAAACTGGCCTCTGCTTGCCCCTAAAGGATTTGAGAGTTAGTGATTTAAGGCTATTATTTCTTTACAAGCCTCATGAGATTAAAATACAATAGAGCCCAAGAAATAGCCTGGGTGGGACGTGGGCATATGCACTCATTTCCTAGTTGCATTCAGGTGAGAGAGCACCTGGCTGTTGTGAGCCATTTTATAGAACACCATAAAAAATGAACTTATTAAACCAAATAATTATCAAACTTAAATAAACTAAATGTATGTTTGTGCTAAATCAAATACTGTGTTAGATGTGAGTGTAGGGAAATGAAAAAAGTTATTGAAAAATTGAAAAACATAAGTTCATTTTTGGTATTTCCTATTCAACCATTGCCCTTTACTTGATTTTTACAGTAAAATAACCTGACCTAGTTCATAAAATACTAGAGTTCTATGGCATCTGAGTTTCAGGACAACTCTCCCAAAGCACCTTCTTCAAAGGACTGTATGGGAATTTAAAATAATAATTTATAAAAAAAAAAAAATTGCTTTCCTGTCATAGATTTTTTTTTAGGGTTTTGCAATTTTTGTTTTAATTGGAAGGAAGAGTCCCCTCTAAAAATATGCCCCTTTTAATAAGGTTTTGAGTTCTAAACAAATAATAATTATAGAGGTATTTTGATAGCTAACTGTAAAACAGAAAAAAGTTCCCCTTATAATGTATCTCTTCCCTTTACGAACTTTAAATTGGATAAGAGGGTTTATTTAACTTAGAGGTTCCATATCATTTTCTTCTCTCTTTTTTTCCTAATTTATAACCTCACTTTGAAAAGTTGGCTGCTCAACTTGCTATTTTTAATGTGAAGGAAACTAAACAAAGGCTCTTACAGTACTGCTCAAATATCTAAAATATTAAACAAAAGTCTATTGACACAGAGAAATAACCAAACAACTGCTAATGATTTTCCTATAATTTCCGTATTTTTATCCTATTTTTCCTAAAGCGCTAGCCAAATTCCAGGGGATGTTTTGGTTTTCTCACTCTGGCCATTGGAACGGAGCTGTGGAGCACAAGCAGCTGCAGCTCATTTGCAGCAGGAGTGTCCCCGCAGCCCAGCCGGCCAGAGAACGGGCGCTTCTCTTCCGCGACTTTTCTGAACTCTTTTAATCAGTGCATGAGAAAAAAACAAAGCAACACAAAAAACCCTCCTGAGGTGATTGTAAGAAAACACAATGGTAGTAGTTTAAATGGAAAAGAAATTGTGTTCAAGTAGGCAATTATATCAGACAAGTAAAGATCACATTTAATTAAATGATCTCCTTCTGTCCAACTGGGGTTTACTATTGGCAGACAAAGAGATTACTCTGCTCTGAGAGTCTAGTCAAATATATAACAAAGGAAAATATTCTCCAATTTAGAGTCAAAAGGCAGTTACACTGCCATGTCTTGAAATGGGCAGTAAGATATCTTGATTTGACAGATGTATATAGTCATTCATGTTTCTAATTAAGAATTTTGGGGAGGATCAGGGCTCTCTCCTTGAAGCTAGCACTCTTTTTTTCTTTCAAGTGTCTTATATGGCATTCCTAAATGTCTTCTTTTCTGCTGTTCTACTGTGGAACATTCAGTGTTTCTCTGTATAGATAAGAGCCTACATTTCAATGTGTCATGCAAAAAAAAAAAAAAAAATCCCCCCAAAACAATACCCCTATTATTACCTGGGTGTGGACTGGATGCTCTCAGTACATTGTTTTGGCTATATTGCTCTTGGGCTAAATCACTATTTTCAATCCACCGAACCATAATGGAGAAGAAGGAGTGCAGGAAAATCAAGACTGTGGACACAATACTTACACCCTCAGCCGCAGCCCTTGTAATTTAACAATAACAGAACCGCATTAATAGTGTCTTGGGCTACAGCAGCGCAGGTCTTTGGTACAGCTTTTATGACCTATGTTTGCAAGTCAGTGGATTGTAGTCATGTTAATGGCAAACACTTGGTGCCCTCAGAGAAATTTCACATTAATAAAACCTACAAAGCACATTCTGGTCCTTTGAAGTTGCTCCTAAACATGTAATATTAGCTTGTGAAGCATTAGATGAGGAAATGAGCTCGATAAGGACTCTTGTAGTAATAGTTCTAAATTGATTATTTCCTTCCCAAAATAAACTTGCCAGGCAGCCCTGTGGGCTTACTTCCGAAGACTTGCTCTGCCCAGGAATTTTATCACAAGGAAACGAACAGCAAAAACGCAGACACACTGTGATAAGGCACATTCGCCAGATAGTAATACAGTTATGAGATGCTGGCTTTCTAAATGAACTTAAGACCTCTTGAGTGCTGCCCTGAATTAAATATTCATTAACTTCATCCTACACATGGGGTGAAGAAAGAACAGTGTCCTTTAATGCTATTATATTAACTAGTCGAACACAAAAATTTCTAGTTAAGTATGAAGGAAGGCAAATTCAAGCCTATGTGTATTGTGGTGTGAAAAACATCACACTTAGTCATATGAAAAGATATGTAAAGAACAATCTTTTAAAAGACGTCCACAGAATACATCCTTAAATTTAACAATACTGTATTTTGGTGTCATTCATCTGCATCTTCTTTTTGAAATCAGAGGCAAAAAGTCAAATTTTCTATTAATAATTTTAAAACTCTTTATTCTGATCTTTCAGACATGTATCTACATAAAAAATAAATATTTCTTTTAAAAAAAAGAAATAATCCTCTTTAGGAAATAGCATTTTCTACATTCCTTGCACTTCTTCGATCAGTATTAGCCACAAAAGAAATAGAATTTGGAACTGGCAATTCTTGTGGTTTTGGTTTCTATAAAGAAGAGTCTCTTCTTACCCAGAATTATTGTGTGACAAAGTTTACCCTAAGCACATTGTTCCTGCCATTGTTTTCAGACTAATGTATAAATATTGATTTATATAATTCAGATGGCCTAACTTTCCATCTAAATTTGTAGTTCTTCCCACCATTTATCCTGATCCAAAATTGAATCCAATTTGTTATTAGGACATTTAGAAAGAACTCTAATAAAAGAACAGAGTTGAGGCAACTGGAATAATTATCATTCTTTTATCTTTTCAGAAAATACATTTATAGCAGTCTAGAAACATAATTTTAATTATGAAAAACATGTTCAGTAAAATAAGATCTTCTCCCCCAATTCCCATTGAAAAGATTGACAATCACCATGGCATTCTCTTCATTTTAGCCTTTAAAGAAGCACTTTCACTGAAGATTCATTTCTAGTTCACTATGATGTTATCATTTTTAAGACTCCCCTGGAACTAATATATTCTATGAACTAACTTTCAAATGGATGTCTTTTGTATGACTTTCATCCCTCTAGTTTTAACTCCATTTTGTCCATGTTGCATTATTAAATTCCTGTATGTATTCTGGTTCTCTAAAATCCATTTGCCTCGAGTCTCTGACATGTGTGATGTTTATAACACCTCACGATTTAATACATTTGTTAAATCCACTTATGTGCTACCTTATCTTCCCTCAAATCATTCTAATAACATTTTTGTATAATCTAGTCTCTATGAATGGGTCTCAATACTCTCCTGAAATATCTTCCACTAGTGTTCTATTTTAAAGTATCGTGGCTAATATTATTCAACATGATCTCATTTTAGATGCTATTCCCAGGAAATACAATGCTGTGAAAGGTTATCTCATGCTTTTCTACATACACAAAGAGACTTTTTGGAAAAAGAAATTTATTTAGAGTTCTAATCTGGAATCTGGAAATTAATGTAATTTTTACTTCTCATTATTGTTTGACTTGGTTCTGCTTACTTAACTAGATAATTATATTTAATATTTCATACTCTGAAAGAAAGTAAAGAAGGTTTATCTTTCTTAGGGAGACCACAATCTTTGCTTCAAAGAAAAACTTGAAAAATGTTCTTGGAGTTGGGTGTAAGAATCCAAGAGAATCCTCAAGCCAAAAAAAAAAAAAGATTCCTAAACTGCTTTCCTTAAATAAAGGAATTGGTTCTGAAAGGGGAGACAAAGAGAGAGAAAAAGAAAAAGGAAAGTTGAGAATCCTATACCATGGAAAGCAATGGTGAGCAAAGAAACCAGTGAATACAAGGCTACCAGTAGATGTTTTAGCAGTTTCTTTCTTTAATGAAGGGTAACTGGATATTTTACTGTGATCCAGGGACTATTCTAGGCTCCGGTTATATACAAATGAGCAAGTAAATAACTACCTCCTCAAGGATCTTCCAATCTTCTGAGGAAGTCACACAATAAACTAGGTAGATAAATGTAGATAGATATAAACAGACAAATGGACATAGATGTTAAATACATAGATAGGTTATATTGGCATTAGATACAATGACAACAGTGCTCAGGAGAAAAATTTCAGCACAGAAGGAAATAGAGAGTGTAGGATCAGGGGTGGCAAATGTAAACAAAATCATCAAAGAAGTTCTCCCTGAGAAAATGACATTTTAGGGAAGAGATGAAGCAGGTGAGGGAGATACAAATGAAGCTATCTTGAGGAAGAGCATTTCAAGCAAGGAAAACAAAAGTGCAGTGTATTTAAAGACGGAAGATGCCTGGTGTGTGTCAGGAGTCTGAGGAGACTGGGAGAGAGGGAGCAGAGCAGTGGGCTCGGAGAGGCGACGAGGGGCCAGATCACTTAAGAAAGTAGATGTGAATTGGAGCCTGGTCATTTGGTGAACAGGCTTTTGGTGAGTTAACCTAGATCTGAACTCCACGGGCCAGACTGGGTGCTTGCTGTTACAAGTCTCTTTTATACATGAGGGTCATGGGTAACCATGCTGACATTGCTTCAGTTTCCGTATTCTGAGGAGCTTCAAAGAGTGTGTGGCCTCTGGGAAGTTCTTATGTTTTGTAAGTGAGATGTGTATACACACACACACACACACACACACACACGTCTTAATTCCCATTGGTTTCTGCCAGTACTGTTGCTGACTTAATTCACACAATCAATTCTCCAATCTTTGAATATATCTTCACATAGACTATCTGTTATCATTTATCTTATTGCCAAAGATGCTTAGTAGATATAATAGGTCAGTTGGTCGTACACACAACTGCAGCCCAGCTCAGTACCACATGCAAAGAATCATAAACCAGGCCAAATCCCCCGTCAACATGGTGTACAATAGAAAGTACCCTGCAACATATGCATCTCTTTTTTACCTTCCAAATTATCCATCTTAGGAAGATAAGGAGCAGAGAAAAAAGAAAATCATTCAGAAAGGCTGTTAGAAGAAGTTGGGGGCTAGGACATTCATGCCAGCTACAATGCATCTTCTCAGTATAAAAATTGCATATAAACAAAAATAACTATTTTCAATGCAGCTGCTTTGAATTCTCCTTCCTAAATTCAGCATTTATATTTATAAATGTGAATTTATAAATGTAAATTTTCACATTCAGTACCTAAGCTTATGTTTGGAAAATGACTAGAATGGTTTTGTAAGAAGTTGTTAGCCTTTTAAACATGTAAAATGCCATTAAGAAGGCTCTTCCAAGGCAAAATCCTCTACCCAGTAGGTCATTCTCTGTACCCATCAGGTATTCTCTGTACTCCACGTTAATTACTTTTTGATAAGCTACCCAAGTCTTAAGAAATGAGATTTGAATGGCTATTCCTAAAGCTTAGTACCATCTTGTCACCTTGCTCAGGTTGTGTTCAAGTTAAATATGAGAATTTGTGACAGAAAATTCCCAGTGTTCTCTCTTACCCCTGAAACTTTCCCAGCCCTTGCTTTGATACTGAAGTTAAGGAACCCACTGCTTCCTCAAGTACTGTACCCCTTTCTCTACATAAAAAAACCAAGATTGTCCCCATAGAAATCCAGTGTTGTCAACAAGTGAGGCAGACAGCACAATGGTCCAGAAACATGGCTTTCTCAACAGAGCACAAGAGGGCCACTCCCTTGGGCTCCCTGAAACTTTGGGCAGGCAGAGATGAGCACTAAACCAATGTAGTAATTAGGAACTACTTCTTTCAGAGAGGCACCCCTAGTTACTGTCTGCCCACTGGGGAAATCATTGACAGTCCTATTATGCAAGTACTATGCTGTACCTGATGTGGTCTGAATGTCAACGTGTTGGCTACACTCTGCTGATTTTTTTTTCCAAAGATGGAGAAGGGGGTGGGAGAGAGAGAGAAAAGAAGAAGAAGACAGAGTCTTTATTCTTGGGCAGGGGGGTGGGTAATATAGCTTTTTAATAATCCCAGTCCATTAGCATCAGTTTGCAAATAATCTGTTTAGTTTCAAAGTTGATTATCAAAATATTCAGTAAGTACAGCATTGCATGCTGTAGACTTCGTTTGGTTTTTTTTTTTTTTTTTTGGAGTCACCCTAAGCCAAAAAAACAAAGTCCACTATTTTGTCTTTTGCAAGGGATCCATATGTGCCTATAAATCCCATATTCGGGGTCCACTTCCCAGACTCCTCTATCTTGCCTGGCAGAGAAGCCCCTGGCTGCCTGGTAATCAACATGCACTCCTGCCATCCTCACCTTGCTGTGCATACTCTCTTCCCTTCCCAGTTTCACAGTTTGGCTATTTTATGTAATTCATTTGAGGGCAGACCTTCCATGCCTTTGGATTAATCTGATAAATGATTATATGCTAATGGATTAGGGTTGTGGCTGAAAGTCTCAGTTCATTCACTTAAAAAAATTTAAACTATAACTCTTCATCACAGTGCATTTCAACGTGACTAGATGTATCCTTTCATTCCTAAACAGATATTTTGTAATGCTGCCTCATTGTTCAAACATTAACTTCAGAGGCAAACACAAACTACTTACACACAATTTTTTTAAGTCTATACAATGCATTAAATTAAGCATCATATAAGGAAAATAAGAGAGAATGGTTTATGTAAAGTTGATATAAAGTTGTGTACTCTGGAAGACATAGTGAAGCAGTTGCTGTGTGGGCCCTGGACTCATGGTGACTGGAGCATCTGTAAGTGCAGGCTGCTAGAGGGAGGCGCTGTTGCTCCTGATAGCAGTCTTCAAAACGGCGAAGTAGTGACGTTCCAAACAAAACAAGAATTCAGTCTTTTTCTGATTTATCCAGTGGTAGCTGTGGCAGACACACCCAAGTCGTGTCCCTGTGCAATCTCCTTCCCTGAAAGTGGATGGAACCTGTGAGTGACTTTCCTGCTTCTAAACAACAGATCACAACAAAGGTGATGAGACATCAGTCTTGTTGATTATGTTTGACCAGGTGGCCGGGATGAAGAGAATTTTATAAAGATCCCTAATCAGTTAATTTTGAGTGCATCAAAAGAGAAATATCCTGAATGGGCCTGGCCTCATCCCGGAGAGCCCTCTCAGTGGGTCTAGAAACTAAAGATGGAAAGCAGCAGAGATGCTGTCTATTGCTGACCTTGAGGAAGGCAGTGGCTATGACTTCTACAGCTGCATGGGTGTGAATTCTGCCACCAACCACGTGAGCTGAGAAGAGGATCTAGTTTTTAGATGGGCCGACATCTTAACTGCAGGCTTGTGAGAGCCTGAACAGGGGATTCTGCTAAGCATGCCCAGACTATTGACCCATGACCCAGCAAAAACTGGGAGATAATAAATATCTGTGATGTGAGCTGCTTAAGTGTATGGCAGTTTGTTATGCAGCAATAACAAACAAATGCAGTTACATGCATCATGTATTCAATGTATAATAAAAACAAAATTCTTTCATGTATATATGCAAAACACACGTGGAGATTCAGATCATTACAGTGTGTTGTTCACTTAAGTAACGTCCAGTGGGACTTTTGAGTGTCAGTCAGAACATACGAGAATTCTTTTTTATGTAGAGGATCCCTCTCACTGCAGGATGGCTATACTATTCCAGGGCCCCATCCAGTAACTGCCTATAACACTCCACCAATCACTGCTAAGGAGGAAAAAAAACTCTTCCAAAACTTTCCAAATTCCCACTGTGGAGACTTTATTTTCCTAGGTAAGACCCAAAGGCCTATAAGATATTAACAGAGTCTGGAGCCAAAGTTCTGCTTCTTAAATATATTTTGGAGTCGGCGGGGTGAGTGTTAAAGACAACTTTAAGAAACTGATGAAAGCATTAGATTCCTTTCCCCTGGGGGAAAGAAATGAACAGAAAAAAGAGCACCAAGTTTTTCATAAAATTGTGGGGTACTGGATCCCCTGAAGGACATCTCTGAGTCTTTACGAGTGCGCACTCCTTACCCTATGGATAGAGATTTCAGAGCTGGAATATGAAGATAAGGCAATGCCAAATAGATTGGGGAAGTTTCTTTGTAAATAAAAGACTTAGAGTCTGTTCTTTAAACAGTTCCCTCCAGATAGAGGGCAAGCTGCTAATCAGCCAGCCAGCCACTAGCTAATAAATCTTCCTCTTTCTAGTTCGTTTGCTGCCCAGGAGTGATCTGAGAAACTGAGGAAGCTTGAGAAGATTCTTAAAGATAATGAAAGAGTAATTACAATCATCTCTGTTTTACTAAAAGTTTAATTAAAAACAGTTATACAGAAAACATGTGTTTCTTATCCTTCAGTTGTTTTGTAATCAGCAACAAAAATGTGAAAGTAGCAGCTCAAAAAAATTAAGGAAGCAAGAACATTTTAAAGAAAGCAATCTGAGGTGCAGAGTAAAATCTTTGGTGCACAATGTGGGACACAAAAGTGAAAACAATGAAAATAATTCTTAACATTTTTAGGGACCTTCTTTTTTCATGGTCCTTTATTAGTTTGTTGAATGTATACCCCAGTTCATTGTTCATTTAAATGATCTGATTTTGATTGCAATGATGACATTTGTTTGAGCTCTTTAGAAATCAAGGAAATTAGACAATATGTATTGCAATTTTTCCCCCAAAAATGTCAGTTGTGTTTTCTTTGTTGACCGATTCTTTTCACCATACAGAAGTTTGTTTTGCTTAGTAGTTGAATGGTTTTCTTTGGATTCTCATGGACACTTTATGAATTCTAGGTTCAACAACACTTAAGAAGTCCCACTGGGACGACTGAGTGAGGCAGAAACACAAAGGCATGATTTTCAGCCCAACAGGGAACAAAGGCCCAGCCATTTTGGCCCCAGAAGGGAGATTGTTGGGATGGCAAGTCTGACTCCAGCCCACCCTGCCGTATGGGTGCATCACAGTTGTACTTCTTCCTCTGCCCCATTCTGTTTCCCCTACATTCTTTTAATGGTTGTTAATCCAGAGACATTGGAACGTGAACTCATTGTGGCATAAGAGTGTGGGTAAGCGTGAGGAGCATCACACAGAAGTAACAGGAGCTACCCTGATGCAGCAGCATCGAGATGATGGAAACATCTCAGTTAAATTCAAGCATGATTGTGTTCAAAGACTTCATGGACCCTGGGCATATTAGTTAGGGTAAGTGACACTTCTTGCAGTAGCCAGTAAACCTCTGGCCCTCCCTTCATTCAGTCTTTACAGAACACACAGTCACTTTGTTTAACTGAAAAATCTTACTGAACCTCTTTCAATAATTTTCAAAGTTTGTTTCTTACTACAGTGGGTCAGAAGCAATCCTTGACCACTGAACCATCTCCATTTTCTTTAATCTTTCTTTGAAACCCAGCCAATTTTTCTTTATCACAAATCACCAGAGGCTGCCAACGACAGGCATTACCATAACTATCTGTCAGGCATGTGGTCTGTCTTCTAAGTTATCCACAGGTATCAGTTTTACCACATATTTTCCCGTGGCTAAGAGCATTCTCAAGTGATCCTGTTTGCGACATCTTTATTTTTGGAATCTGACTACTAATCCAATCCTAAAAATTTTAGAATTTTTATTATTCCAACACTCCACTTCAAGCTACTGATGTCTGAGTTAGTTAAGGTAAGTGACCTAATGCTGTTACAGATGAGCTCCCCAATCTCAGTGACTGCCCAGTAGTTTATTTCTCACTCCTATGCAGTCACACTGGTTGTTTCAGCTCAGTGGGCAGCTTTGCTCAGAGCCATACAGGGACCAAGACTCCTTCCATTTTGTGGTTCTATACTTACTTAGGCCACTAGAATCCTCTGCATCCAGCAGTTAGAAGGGGGAAGAAAATGAGGAATTATGAATGGATAGTTTTTATAGGCCAGACTTAGAAGTGACAATATCACTTCTATCCACATTCTGTCCCCAAGAAATCAAACACATGGCCACAGGCAAAGGAACCTAAGAAATATAGTGTAGCTGGATATCCAAGGGAAAGACAAAGTGAGATCTGTGAGCAGCTAGCCAGTCCCTTCCACGGAGATGGAGCAAGTAAGATGGCTGGCAGCTGTGCTGAGGGCTGTTCCCTTGGGTGAGAGCAGCTAACAGAACCAGTAATGAGGCCAGTTAGAAATAGGGCATCTACTTTTGAAGAATCCAAGCACAAGACAAAAACCCAAAGAGTGTCTTCCCTGAAAGCACGAAGAGGAGGCCCTAGAAGATATCACTCTGGTTCTGCTTACTAGCAGAGCAACTTTGCCAGATAAGCAGAAGACACTGTGCAATGGTGAAGTTCTACTGATTGGGGTCTTGGCTTGCTCTGCATTCCCTCCAGGTTGCCAGGTTGCTGCAAAAGCATCTAATCTCACTTGAGATCTAAGAAAGGAACCCTCATCTACATTAAAAGGGAGATAATTTAGGAAAAACCTATTAATCTTCTTTTCAGTAAGGATTTCAAGGCAATAAGGAACACATTTTAAAAGTAAGATCACTGAAAAAAATATTAAGCAAGAAGCACAGAAAGAATTACTTTTTTGGATTTTTTTTATTGAAGTATAGTTGATGTACAATGTAAGTTACAAGTGTACAACATAGTGATTCACAATTTTTAAAGGTTATACTCCATTTATAGTTATAAAATACTGGCTATATTCCCTGAGTTGTATAATATATCCTTATAGCTTATTTATTTTATAGATAATAGTTTGTACCTCTTAATTGCCTGCACTTCTCTTGTCCCTCCCCCCTTACCTCTCCCCATTGGTAACCGCCAGTTTGTTCTCTATATCTGTATGTCTATTTCTTTATTGTTATATTCACTAGTGGGTTTTTTTTTTGTATTCTTTAGATTCCATGTATAAATAATATCATACAGTATTTGTCTTTCCCTGTCTGACTTATTTCACTTAGCGTAGCACCCTCCAAGCCATCCATGTTGTTGCAAATGGCAGCATTTCATTCTTTTTAATGGCTGAGTAGTATTCCTCTGTGTGTGTGTGTGTGTGTGTGTGTGTGTGTGTGTGCACCACATCTTCTTTACTCATATCTGTTGATGGACACTTAGGTTGCTTCCATACCTTGGCTATTATAAATAATGCTGCTATGAACATTGGGGTTCATGTATCTTTTTGAATTAGTGTTTTTGGTTTTTTTGGATATATACCCAGGAATGGAATTTCTGGGTCATATGGTAGTGCTATTTTTCGTTTTTTGAGAAACCTCCATACTATTTTCCACAGTGGTTTCACCAATTTACATTCCACCTACAGTATGTGAGGGTTCCCTTTTCTCCGTATCCTTGCCAACATTTGTTACTTGTGTTACTTTTTAAATGATTCATTGGAGGAAATTTTAAAAAATGATTGTATTGGTTAGCTATTCCTCCTTAGCAATATTCTTACATATATTCTTATTGTCCATGCATCTGCAAATACACTACAATCTGACTGGCCTAGGCTGGGCTCAGCTGGGAAGCTCTTTTTGTCACTGTATGTCTATTATTTAGCTGGAGTGCCTCTGTCTACATCTTTCTTTTATCCTCCTCAGGGAACCAGCAGGTTATCCATGAATATCACTGGTATATTTTTCTCATGGCACTCACAGAGTTGGAAGAGGAAAAGCAGAAACATGTGAGGTCTTCAAGGCCTTGTCTTGAAATACACACTATGACTTTCACTCATATACCATTGGCCAAAGTAGGTCACCTAGCTAAGCCTAGGGGCGAAATGGAGGAAGTACATGCCGTCTATGGTGATGAGGCCATGGCAAGGGAATGATGCAGGAAGGGGTGAAAGATTGAGCACAATAATGCAATCTATCAAATTTCTTTCCACAAAAGTCAAGTAACTTAGCTCCAAAACAAAGGACAGAAAAGAGACTGTCCTCTCTCTTTTCACCAGGGCGTATCCAGATGTTGGTGTCTTACTCTTCATATGTAATGTCTTTAAATCTGTAGATTAGTTCAAAAATTATTTTCTATTAATGCTTCTTTTCAGTGTGTGGTTAGTGTATTCAAAGGAATAAGAAAAAGAAGGTCTGGCAAACAGGAAAAAATTAAAATGAGCTGAAAAAGAAAAGGAAAAAAGTACTGTAAATTATAAATTTTGTAAAACTAATATAATATTAGTTGTAAGAATACAGAGAAAACTCATTAATGTAGAAAGTTAAGTTAGGCCTGGTGAACCACTCTGAAGCTCTCTACCAGATTGCAGATGAAATAAAAAGGAAATGAAACAAACAACAGAGAAGATATTAAATTGGAGGGCATGCTGGAATCCATATTTGATAAATCATTCTTTAAAATAAAACAGAAGAAAATATTGAAAAGAAGCATGAATAGAAAAAAATGGAGTTGAATCTAAAGATTTAAAGAGGTAACATCCGAGGGGTAAAATACCAACATGTAGCTGTACCCCGATGGAAAAAGTAAGAATTCAACCAGACCAGAGGCTGGAAAGAAATGTAACCTACTATGAAGAACAATTCAACTGAAGTAGGACTTCTTCTCTACTGAATTAGACGCTGTAAGAAATGGGCAAACATAACTACAAACGCATCAGGGGAACAAACTTTCAGCCGCATGTTCTATATTCACTGAAGCTCTGCTTCGTGTGTAAAAAGAACTGAAAAGATATCATCCATATATTTGTCCTGGAAAAGAAAAGCCAGACAGACTACTCAAGAAAGGAGTATTTCAAGGTATTTCTGTACACAAGAAAGGGAAAGTGATGGTGTAGCAATAGGAGTGAGTATTAGAACTAACATTAAGACATGATATTATATTAGAATGTACATTTTAGCAATATTTGAAAGAAAAGTAATTGAGCCATCACATAATATGAAAATAATACTTTAATACTAATATTTTAAGTATTTAATTATACTCTAATAAACTGGGTACAAGATCATAGATTATATTTTTAAAAAGCTATAATAGAGAACAGTGTAAGTTTATGACCTTAAATTATAACTCACACAACTTCAAGCTGAAGAATAAATTACAGAATTACACAAATCAAAAACTGGTTTGAGAAAAAAAGGAAAATGACAGCAGTAGCAGGCTACTTCATCCTACCCCACAGTCCCTGTTAATTCAAGGAAAACAAAAGTGAATAAAGAGAGAGTAAGTAGAGAATCAGTTAGGATGCTCTGACCAGTAACAGAAAGTAGAATTCAAAACAGTATGAAAATCAGGGAAAACATTTTACATTTCTTTTTACTTGGTCTTAAATAAGAGGAAATATGAAAGAAATGCAGTGATTCTGTGATGTCAGAAGAGAGCAAGTTATCTTTAATCTTCTACTCGGCAGTTTTCTCTGTGGCTAAATCCCCTCCTGGTTGCAAGATTAAAATCACACTTACCATCCACACATGCAGACATGGTCATGTCCTGGGAAAGGAAAAGGATAATTAACCCCTTATTCATCTCTCTCTCTTTTTAACTGAAAAATATTTTATAATCAAAATCTCTCCAGCAGATTTCTCTTCAACTTACTCAGTCCATCAGTAGAGAAAACTTACTACCATACAATAAAAATAAAGTAAGCATTCTGCTAATGAAGTTAGGAAAATAAAACATAATAAAGACTAAGAATTAATAAAGATGAACGAAGAAAATACTGATTTTTTAAACTGCAAAACAGCAGAATGATAAATAATCCCCAAATGTATTTTGCTATGTGTCAAACCCCAGTAATAGAAATGTGTAAATACACAAAATTAAAAATAAAAATGGAGATATAACTAAGGCTGTAGAGCATTTTTTTTTAATTATAAAAGGTACATAACAGCATACATATAATGAAAAAATACAGGAAAAATTAGTTTTCTATTCTACCAGCAATTGTTAGTTTAAAAACACAAGGAGAAAAAGTTCAGAGCAACAGGAACTCATAAATTGCAGATAGATGTGGAAAATGGTAAAATCACTTTGGAAATCTGGGATATGTGTGAAGGTGAACATACACATTCCCAGCAACTCCACTCCTAAACATGGAGCTAACAGAAATCTGTACACCGAGAGACATAAAAGCATGTTTAGAGCAACATTGTTTGTAGTAGCCCCAAACTGAAAACAACCCAAATGCCACCTACAGTAGAACAAACAAACTGTGGTTTATACATATAATGGAAAGAACTATCGCTGAACCCGACAACAAAGCAGAAATATAATGTTGAGCAAAAGAAGCCAGACACACAAGTATGCATGCTCTCTGACTCCAGTTACATGATGTTCAAAATCAGGCAATAGTGGTTACCCTAGAGGGACTTCACGACTGGAAGGGGACCTGGGATAGGCATCTGGGGTGCCAGCAATATTCTCTCTCTTTATCGGATGGACATTACCTGAGTATGTCTGTAGAAATTCTTTGAGCTGTACATTTATTATTTTGCAGATTTCTCCACATATGTTAAACTTAATTTTAAGAAATTACTGAAAAATTTCCAAATGTTGGTTTCAAAATTTTCCACCACTTACTAGGTGTATTGCCCTTGGAACGATATAAAAGCCACTTCAAGCCTCAGTTTTCCCATTTCTGTATCTAGGATAATGATTGTGCCCTCTTTATATGGTTTTTGTGAGGAGTAGATAAGATCATTCATGTGAAATGCTCAGCACAGTGTTTGGCGTCTAGTGAGAACTGAGTAATTGACAGTATAATTGAGAATTATTAGCAATCTATTTATAAAACCTATAAGGAGGAAGGAGTAACATCTTACTAAAGGACTTGAATGACTTGACTATATTCAGAAATTCCATATTTATAGATAAGATGTAGATAGATGTTTATAGGTGATATTTAATGTGGTTGTAAATAGGGTCAGGAATAGATGGGGATATTTCCTGTTATTAAATAACACATGTGCATATATTTTATTGAGGTGTAATTGACATGTAACATCATGTTAGTTTCAGGTATACAACATAATAATTCAATATTTGTATATATTGTGAAATGATCACCACAATAAGTGTAGGTAACACGCATCACCATGCACAGGTACAATATTTTTTCCTATAATGAGAACTTTTAAGATCCGCTCTCAGCAACTTCCAAATATACAATACAGCGTTATTTACTTTAGTCACCATACTGTACATTAAATCTTAATGGAATATGATTTTAATAAAAATTCCAAATATTTTGGGAACTTAGGCAAAATTTTCTCCAGTTCATTGAAATGGATAGAAATAACCAGTCAATGGTTGATTGACCAAGGCAAGAGTTATATTTGTGATTATTTCTCTGTTTGGCAGTGCCTAGCCCAGTTCCTCAATAAATAATTTTCCAAGCAAGAAAGAAAAAAGAAGGGGAGGGTATAGCTCAGTGGTAGAGTGTGTGTGTAGCATGCACAGGGTCCTGGGTTCAATCCCCAGTACCTCCATTAAAAATAAACAAATAAATAAATAAATAATTACCTCCCCCTCAATTTTTTTTTCAAAAAAGAACATGAAGATATAGTTGTAATCTGTAAGATCACTGCTTACGTCCAAGTTCAGATAAACCATAAATGATGCTGAGATAAGCATTCGGAAATCTGGTCTTCCAAAAATAAATATCAGATTTTGGCAAAATACAATAGCTGAAGAGGGGGACTTTGATACATTCCCAATATGTACATCTACAAATCAGTATCAAGGTTTTAAACATAATCTCTTATATGAGGGAAATCGGTTTCCAAATGCAACAATAATTCATAAAGATGCAAACATAAAGGCAAACTAAATGTTCAAAAGTAGAGGGTATACTTAAGTGAATTGTTATATTCTTTATAATTTACTAAAATTAAATATTATTAATTGAATTATTTTAAAATCAGAATTATTTACTAATCTTTAAGTATTTAATGACATGAAAACATTGCTGACATATTGTTAAGTAAGCAAAATTAGTAAGTTTCATGTTCAAATACATATATTTTATAAATATATGCAAAGATAAAAAGAGGCTAAGAAAAGATATAGTAGAATCCTTAAGACTAATTATTTGTGTATAGTCAAAGTATAAATACATTTTTACTTGTGTTTTTTTCCTATGTTTTCTGAATTGAGCATGTATTACTTTATTAAGTAAAAAATTATGAAAATGCTCCTTTCCTGAAGAAACAGCAGAAAGCTAGAAAAACCACAGAACAACATCAGATGCTTGTCGAATTTTATGTCCATTCTAAAGTCTGGTCTTTTTCCTTTTTACCATAATTTTAACCTTGTGAAGTCATTTAATTTCTCTGTTTTGATACATGTAAAATGACAAGATCATTAAGTTAGTTCTTACCTGTCTAAAGACATAGTAAATAAGCCTTTAAAGCAATACATATTAAAATTCCCAAAAGGAGGCCAAATGAGGGAAAAGAGTTGTAAACTTTTAGAACTGCATGGAAAAATAAAGATAGTTTTTTTTTTTTAAACCTATAGCTCCTTTTCTTGTCTGAATTTTGGTGTCTTATGTGAGATAATACTGCAAGCCAGTAGCAGAGCTGCAGTAAAGCACTCAAATCATTAACAATAACTAATATTCAAATAACTCTGTTTTTTAATAGTAATATAATTGTAACTTCTTTTCAAAGTCACTACCTTTTATTACTATTTATTAATATGCATTTTTTCGGTCAGTCATTCCACAAGTATTTATTAAATGCCTAATATGTGCCTGGCTCTAGGTTGTATGTTGGGGCTGCAGTAAGGAGTCTGTTCAGAGCTCATCTGAGGATGATCAGTAATGGAGCGCCATGCCAAACACTGGGTGCCAAATGTTCTTCCACAGTATAGCCTAAGTCACAGGTCCTTCTACCAAGAGCCCCGTGACACAGTAAATAGAAAACAAGCAGAGAGGTGCCAGAAGACTGGGGTCCTTTGTCTGGCTTCCATTTAGGACTAACATTGAAACATGCATGACAAATTAACTTTAATCTTAATCTTAAAGATTTCCCCAATCTGGTTGCTTGACTTGGTATCCATTTCAAATTCTGATTTTCTGAAATAAATGAAGTCCACACCAAGCCCTAAGACATGTCTGTGGAATGAAATTGGTATTTATTAATAATAGCTTTTGTTATCTAATTGAGATCATCAAAAAAATTTAAAATCATCTTCCAGAATTCTTGTTTCTTTGTACATTACCAACTAAACCTTTAAAAGAACAGAGGAGTATTCTTTGGGTTTTTAATTTAGGGCATGTAGTGACATGATCTTGTATTTTGATGGTTTATTCTTATTTTATAAATAATAAGGAAACATAAATTGTATTCAGTTATAATAATTGATAATTTATCCATTTCAAGTCTTTACACAGTAAAATAAAGTTATATAATTGTATTAATTGGCATTACAATATTCTACTGAAAATATTTCTCCCTCATCTCCTATGGGCCTTCCCCAACACACATGACTACCGACCCAAAGAAGTATAACAGCAAGAAAAAAATTACTGTTTCGTTTTCTAAAACCTACTACAAAATTCAAATTTTTCTCAGTATCTGTCACTCACTGTATAATTTTAAGAATTAATAAATCAAAAATTATGCTATGGAATATTGTATCTTCTATATGAATTAGTATTTTAAATTGGCTTATTTTATTTGTTGATTTGTAGGTATAATTAACATATTGTGGATATACTTATTCAGATACGTGTGCTGTTAATATTCTTCCCATGTGTGGCATGTCTGTTGATTTTCTTAGCAATGTTTTTGTTGAGCATAATTTTTAAATTTATCTTTTTCTTAAAGTTAGTAGGTTTTTGTTCTTTGTTTGTTTGTTGAAGAAATATTTGCCTTTCCCAAGGTCACAAAGATACTCTCCTACATTTTTGTCTATAAGATCTATGGTTGTGAATTTTATGTTTAGATTTATTAACCATCTCAAAAAACCAGGGGGTAAGAAGTTAGACAGCAGTTTTCCCATATTGATATACAGTTGTTCTGGCAACATTTGTTTAAAGTCCTATTCTTTTTTTTTATTAGTTATTTATTATTTATCTGGTACCTTTTCCCAAAAGTCAAATGACCACCTATCTGGTAGTTTATTTCTGGCCTCTACTCCATATCAATGCCAGTACCACACTCTATTGATTAACACATGTATACAGTAGGTCTTAAAATAAAATAGGGTGAGTACTTTTACTTTGTGTTTCCTTTATCAGACTTGTTCTGGCTATTCTAGATCAGGTCTTAGAAGCTGCTTCTAGCTGCCTTCCATGTGGCCTCTCCATAGGCAGTTCATGACATAGCTGTTAACTTCTCCAAGACCAGTAGGAGAATCTTTCCAGTATATGCTGGCAAGGCAGAGTGACCTCATTAAGAGAAAGGCGTCTCATCACTTTTGCCATCTTTTATTGGTTAGAAGCTAGTCTTAGTTTCTGCTCAGACTCAAAGGGAGGAGATAATACAGGGCACAGTGCATTGGGTTTAACTTAGGTTGTGTCTGCCACAACATTTTACGTTAAATTTATTCTTGAGCATTGTATAATTTCTGATGCTACAGAAAATGATAGTTTTATGCTTTCATTTTCTAATTTTTGGTTGCAAATATATAAAATATCATTGATTTTTGTGTTTAGAATGTGTATCCTGTGAACTTTCTATATTCACTTATTAGTTCTAGCACTTTTTTTGTAGATTCCATAGGGGTTTCTATGTAAGCAGTCATGTCATCTGCAAATAACATAATTCTACTTCATCTTTTCCTATTTTTATGTCTGTTCTTTATTTTTTTTTCCATTCTGTACTTTCTAGAACATTTACTGCAATGTTGAATGGGAATGGTGAGAATGGGCATCCTTCACCTCTTCCTGATCCTTGGAGAAAAGTTTTCACTATTTCAACATTGTGTGTATTAGATGTTGTTTTTTTGTTTTTGTTTTTGTTTTTCACAGATTCCCTTTATCAAGCTAAGGAAGCTCCTTCAACTCCTTCCATTGTTGGAAGAACATTTTTCACTGTAAAATTGTTGAATTTTGTCTCACCTTTTTTCTGCTTATACTTCATAGAATGACAAACTTTTCTTGCTAAAACCTGCTCATATTGCATATTCTTGAGCTAAATAAAAGATTATTGTTTTAAACTATTAATTTGGGGGTGGTTGATTATGCAGCAGTAGATAATTGGAAGGTTTGGGTGCCCAGATGTGGGTGCTATCATAATAAAAATCTGATGTATATGTCCTTGGTTTGGGGGCATGCTGTGTCAATACAGGAACTTAGTGTTTTAGGAGAAGCAAGTTTAGTATGTTCCAGCCACTGAGTAAAGCCCAGTGCAGCCATAACAGAGTGGGTGAGGGGGATGGGTTGGAGATGGTGCTGCAGAGGTAAGCGGGGCCAGATCACATAGAGTATTTGAGGCAATGTAGAGTTTAAATTTCATTCTTCTCACAATGGCAAGCCATCGGGAAGGTTTTCCATCAGAGAACTGATGAGATCTAGTTAAAGTTTTGAAAAAGACACTATTAAAAAGCTGCCATTTAATAATGAGTTATAAGAGTAGACAAACAGAGACTAATTAGAAGGCAGTCTATGTAATCCAGGTATGAAATGATGGAGTCTAGGACTAGAGTGTTGAGGCAGGAGGAGATGGGAAATGGTAACTTTATTTTAAGCATGTTAATAAAGGCATACTTTCCTGCATTCCATATGTGCTCCTCTATTATGCAGTGTTCTCTTTAGGAATATCCACACAAGTAAATGTAAGTAAACTCTTTAAGACCTCAATTGCTTACAATCATGTTTCTACTTTTCTTTGCCCAACAGAAAGCTCATGGCCAAATTTGTGGCTCAACCTTAGGAAGTTATAACATGTATATCTGTGCACTATTTTTCCCATTGCTCTCATTCATTTCTTATTTCTATCATTGTTTTCTCCAGCCTGATTTTTATTTTGCTTTAAATTGCCCAGATTTAGATTTAGATTGCCCATTGCTTAAAGTGGACTCAAATTCTGTATGGAATCCAGTGATATACAAACATGTGTATTAAGTAACTTTAAATATATGAGTCTAGAAACCATGGAAGAGAAACTTGGTTGAGATTGGCCCGGGCTATGCTGGACCCACTAGTTTGCCACCTGTTTTCTTGAAATAGTCCCAAACATGGGAGCTGATCTGCCCCTCTCACATGAAGACAGTTTGGTAGCAGGCATGACTCTGGACCTGGGCAGTAGCTATTAGTTACTGTCCTAATATAGCTTCTTTTCTTTATCCCTTAACCTTCCTTAGACCCTGGTAAAAATTAGATTTGGTCTGAATATGTGGGAAATTACAGAAGAGGGGACTACCCCAGGGGATAGCAGTGTTTCTTTCTCTAAAACTGAGATGGTGGTCACTCTGGTGATGGAAGATAGGTTTTCCAGCAAATGCCAGACTCACAAGAGGGACTAGTTAGTTAGCTACCTAAAAGGATGGTCGAGCAAGATGGCAGGAGAATAGCTGGTTGGAAGTCTGTTTTTGAGTATAGATAATGCCAGAGCCTAAGGACTTCTCAGATCTAACTAGGGGATGTTTTATGGGATTAACATCTGACAACAATAAAACTAGTAAATGTTCAGATCACAGTAACTTAGATTAGACACAAAGAAGAAAGACAAGAGGGAGGAGGGAGCAAAGAGAAGAAGGAGAGGTTGGAAGGGGAGAAAGAGAGGTAGGTGCAAATCTATCTGTACCTATGTACACTACCCTGTGTATAAGCACTCCTCTCTTTTGTAGATGTTTCCGTGTGTTTTTTCCTGTATATTTTTCCCAAATGGATGCTAGCCTAGATATTTCAGAGTGAATTATGACTTTTTCTGCATTTAAATCCATAACCCTGCCCTTGCAGTTTATACCTGAGAAACATAGACCTATTTAGAATAGGATGACATGATCGCCCACCCTAAGGTCATTGTTCTTTTTTGAAGAGGCAGCCTTTGAAATAAACAAATTAGTAAAGCAAAACACAGATACTTTCATCTGCCAGATCCAATGTAGTAATTTAATAGCCATGAGATTATTTAAATAAGTAAAGTCTGTAAAAATATCATTATAAAGCCATTAGTTTCAGCATTTACTTAGAAAGTAATATTGACTCCGACAGAAACAATGATCTGGGATTTGTTTGGAAATTATGTTCTCATTCATGGGAAAAAGTTTTGCCTAGTGCCTGGTATAAGCAAAGAATTAAAAAAGCATAAGAATCAATGATGATTTACCAGTTAGTGTTATAGATATTTCACAAGTATATACCACACTTATTTCTGTGTAGATACTTATGCCTTTATTTTTCCTCCTCCAGTAGACAATCCCCTTTCTTTAAAGAAAAACTTATGTTCTAGCACTACCATGACTAAGATCTTTATGAATTTTTCAACCTCAGTTGAGATTTATCTCTTCTGAACACCACACAATCCTTAGGCCACAGTAGAGGCTTTAATTATATCCTTTTCATATAGCATTTATTGTTCATATGAGTTTGTTATATCTTCCCCCAGTGTTGCTGAAATATCTGCGATGATGACACCCAGGTCTTGGGAGATCTTAATGAGCTATGTAGAAGATAAGCCTATACACTATTACAAAAATTAAATGCTATTTTAAGACTTTTTTAAAATCCAGAATACCAATGCATATATTGTATTTTTTTAAAGCTATCAAAGATACCAACATACTCAAAGTAAAGGAACCAACCAGTCTCCCCAAAACAACAACAATGATGATAATGACAGTTACTGTTTGTTGAGTGCTTACTATGGCACACACCGCTTAGCACGTCATATAGATTAGCTCACACAGTCCTCACGACAGCCCATGACTTGGTTACTATTATGACTTTTGATATTAGGCACACCTACTTGGAAATTCATATCATCATCAGGTAACTTTAAAATTAGTTTAAAAGGATACGTAACTGCAACATGAACTGTAATACCCTGATGTCAGTATGGCATCCTCTTTCCATGGGGAGAGACAGGATGACATGACCCAGTCTCTTTCCTTGATCATTATTATTTCCTTACTTCCTCTGAATTTGAGCTTTGTTAGGTCTTCTTTTCCTAATTCCTTTAGATGGTAAGTCAGGTTGTTTATTTGAGGATTTTTTTGTTTCTTGAAAAAGGCCTGTATTGCTATAAACTTACCTCTTAGAACTATTTTTGCTAAATTCCGTAGATTTCGGAAAGGTGTGTTTGCATTTTCATTTGTCTCAAGATATTTTCTGATTTCCTCTTTGATTTCTTCACTGATCCATTGTTTTTTTAGTAGCATATTGTTTAGTTTCCATATGTTTGTGCTTTTCCCATTTTTCTTTCTGTAATTAATTTCTAGTTTCATACCATTGTGGTTGGAAAAAATGCTTGATATAATTTCTATCCTCTTAAATTTGTTGAGAGTTGCCTTGTGACCTTGCATGGGATCTCTCCTGGAGTATGTTCCATATGCACTTGAAAAGAATGTGTATTCTGCTGTTTTGGAATGGAATGTCCCGTAGCCATCTATTAAGTCCAGCTGGTCTTATTGTGTCATTTAAGACCACTGTAGCCTTACTGGATGATCTGACCATTGATGTAAGTGGGGTGTTAAAGGCCCTTCTACTATTATTGTGCTATTGTCAATTTCTCCCTTTATGTTCTGTTATTATTTGCTTTATAGATTTAGGTGTGCTTGCACTGGGTGTATATATGTTAACGTATCCTCTTCTTGTATTGATCCTTTTATTATTATATAATGCCCTTTGCCTTTTGTTATAGACTTTGTTTTAAAGTCTATTTTGCCTGATATATTTTCCCCCACTTTCTTGCCATTTCTGTTTGTGTGAACTATCTTTTTCCATCCCCTTGCTTTCAGTCTATATGTGTCTTTAGCTCTGAAGTGAGTGTCATATAAGCAGCGTATAGATGGATCTTGTTTTTTAATCCAATCAGCTGCACAGATTGGGACTGCCCCTGATGTGCTGCCTGTGTAAGAGCCAGCGGTGATCACCCCTGCCGTGCTCAAAAGCCAACCCAGGTCTGAGTTGCCTTGGCATCACATGGCAAGCTCTCTTCCTGGTTGTTGCAGACTTCAGTGTGCAGTGCAGAGCTGCAATCTAAAATAAGCAAGACTGGAGCATTCACTCATCTCAGGCTGGGGCATGCACTGGGGTGTTCATGGGAAATTGGGCAGTTTGCAATCTACCCTCTCTACCCTGCCTCAGGAGCAAGCCAGCACTAAAGCACTCCTCACAACTGGAGTCAAAGCTTCCCACAGCCCTCCTGTTAGTCCCAGTGGCCTTCCAACCAGCCAAGGGGGCTTGTCTGCTTGTCTTTCCTGTGTCAACCCCAGGACTGGAGCAACCAATATGTGGCTCATATTGCTCAATCCCCAGGGCAAATCTCCACCCATGTTTCTTCCCTTTTCATCTGATGTCTCCTCCAGGGGCACAGGCCCAGACCCGATCACTTCTCTTCCTTTCCTATCTGATTCTGTGAGGATCTTTCTTACAGCCTTGGTTTTTGCCAGTCTCCAGTTAGTTTTCTGTGAGAATTTCTTCACATGTAGATGTAGTTTTGATGTGTTTATGGAGGGAGATGGGTTCCACATCCTTTTTACTCTGCCATCTTGATCAATCTCCATAATGTATTTTAAAGACCTGTGAAATGCAAAACTTGGGGACTCTTTGGTACAATAGAAAGTGCATGTGCTTGGTAGTCATACAAGATGGGACTTAACTCCCAACTCTGTTACTTACTATTTGGATGACTTTGTTTAATAACTTAACAACTCTGATTTTTAATTTTATCACACCCAAAATGGGCTTATTAGTGACTACCTCAGAAAGTTCTTGTAAAGATTGTGTGAAATTGTATTTTCAATGCACTTAGCATGGGCTTGTCACTTAGGCAACCAAGACTATTATTGTTGTAGTTGTTGGTTGGGTGGAATAATGGTAGCAAAGATAGTAATATTAACAATTGTGCCTTTTTTTACTATTGCTGTGGGAAAAAAGCAAAACTTTTTGTTACTAGTCACATGGAGAATTACAGAAACAAAAACTTCATATAACAGTCATTCTCAATAGTGTACTTTTCTTTGTCAGTTACTGCTATGGCCAATCACTTTTGCATACATAGATGGATTGTGACTTCTGATTAACTCTTTCCAAATAAATTCAACTCATATCAAGAGATTAAGCTAACTCATATGTGATTAAGCTAAAACATATGTGATGTTGGTTTCTGCTCTCAGTGCAGTTTTAAACTGTTAAACCCACACCAGCTGCTTTCATAAACCAGCAGTCCTAATCACCCAGTATCACTCCTGAAGGCACGTTAGATTTAGAAGGAATGTGATAACCAGCATGAATTTTAGATTTTAAGCAGATTTATTTCAGTTTCTAATCAAACTCATCCCCAGCATTTCCCACTCTTGGGCAAAGAAATTTAAAGCAAAGAAAATTGAGCTCAAAGAACTAACAGATAAAAAATTTTATGCTGACCATACCAAATCATATCCTTCATTTCTACTTATGTACAAAACTCCTCAAAATGATTGTCTTATCATCTCCATAGTTTAAATAATTTTTTAAAATGATCTTCCCCTCGTTCAAAATAGAAACATGACAAAAATCAAGGAAATACCTTACAGCTTGCAATTTCCTTGAGATTTCTTATAAATAACTGAAATAATTCATTTGAGTCTAAAGATGGGAACAGTAATATACACTGTCTTCTAAGATTTCATCCCAAAATAATACATCTAAGTTAAAACTTACTGTGTTGTAAGCACTACTTTCCAAGAGCTTAACATGTATTAACTCATTTAAAGCACATAGTAATTCTAAGAGAGAGATGATATTATTATACCCCGTTTTTTTCCTCATTTTTCAGATGAGAAAACTAGGACATACAGGCTTAAGTATTTTGAAATGTGGTAAATATTAAAGCCAAGATTCAAATCCAACAGTTTGTCTCCTTGACCCCTCACTCTTAATGCTTATTTTATAATGGTTTAAAAATTACAGATATTAAGAATGACATTCAGGGATTATTTTAATATAAAAGATATCCAAGTGATTTTAAATCTCATTTTATTTTTTGTATATCAACAAGGTAGCTAAAAAATCACAGAGTTAACAGTCCCGCTAACAGATGGTACAAACAAAGCTGCTCTTTAACAAAGTAACTTGAGCCTATCTTAAAATTTCAACTTTTTTGTTTCACTCCTTTTGTCCTCACCTTTTTCTTTTCTTTCCTGTCTTTTCAAAGGGTTTTTAAAGTGCCTGTTTCAATTTTTTTCCATGTTCCTACTCTTAATTGTCATCTTGTACATGAGGGTTTTCAGTTGGTATGGATGTATGCTGTTATTTGCTTCTGGAAATTTTATTACTTGATTTCTCTTAGTTTATTTCCTTTCTACAGTGTGTTTCAATTATCTCCTTCTCAATAAGTATGTTTGTATAGCTAGTTTAGATTTACTGGTGAATCTTAGAATGTCTAAATGAGTCACCCAGTTCATCATCCCAGAAAAAGTACAAGATATTGAAAGAAGAAGAGATCCTCTACTTGCTGCTTTTCTGAATCGCTCCATCTGCACCCTCACCTCTGACTTCAGTCCTACCCCATGTGAGGGAATGTGCTGATTAGAGTTTCATCTATCTTTTAAAGTTCACATACAGGAAAGAAGAAATACTTTATGTATGTGTATTGCTGTTTTAACCTGAATATTCAAAAATACCTGGCTAATGCATACACTAGACTCAGGTTTAAAATTCTCTGGTTAAATATATACAATATCCAAGGAAAAACTAATCAAGGGAAGAGTTCAATCCAAAAGAAAGATCACATGAGGATGGACATGCCTAAGTGTGAAAATGCCAGATCTTTCCTTATAATACAAAATGACAGCATGCAAAAGCCTTTACTGATTTTCAGCTGTTAAATTCATTATCTTACATAATGGGCTTTCCAGGTAAATCAGCAGAGGGATGTAAAATTGCATAAATTTGTTCACCAGGTTGTAAATGTGCCAGAGTAGCTGTTTTTCAGGTATTCGAGTTGACCCAATAGCTGAATGCTCACTTGTGTTAGTAGGTAATAAAATACTCACGGCTGGACCTCCTTCTGGTCAGGTGCCAAGCTAATTATCTATTACCTGATATTATCCAGGAGTCCTCTTTATGTACTTCTGGTGCAAGCAGGTAAACTACTTAATCCTTCCTCCAAATACACTAATCTGAAACTAGTCTAGATAAAAATAAAAGTGAATAATAACCATAATTTTAAAGTAAATCACCAAATAAGTTCACTGACATAAGTCTTGAGGCATTGCTAGTGATCCAGTGGAATGTTCCTTCTGTCATTTCTTATACTTGGAAGCAATCTATTGAAAGAGGTGAGAACAAAACAAGGCTAACTGATCCATCAACATGATTACTGACAAAAGAAGAAAACAGGTTTTCCAATGTTGTGTTCTCACTTTATTACAGAAGAAAAAATGGCTCAAGATTACATAATTGGGAATGAAGGAACCAGGAAGAGATCTGAATCACTATGACTTATTGGTTTTTTACAACCCTTATTGCACTGAATAGCTGCTTCTTTTTATATCATATTGAGTACTGCTATGTTTAAGCCATTATAAAATCACAAAGTTGAACTGTGGAAATGGCTCTAAGTAGACATTATGATCTGGATACCTATTACAAACAGTATTTATGCAGAAGGAAGAAATTCTTAAGAGATCTGAATAAGCCTGTCATTCGTTTGCTTACTTATTACTGAACATACATGAGCACTATTTCCTTTCTTTATAAGTGTATTAAATTTGGAAGAAACTAGTACTGGAAGTATACTATAAGATACACTCATAATAATTACAACAGTAGACTTCAAGGCAGTGTCTATGAGAGGCTTTGGTGTGCTTGGATTATACTAAACAAACCCTGAACAAACAAGAATAAGATTCTTATGGATGTGTCGCTTTGTTGTAGCTCCTCGTGGCCCATCTAAAGTGCTTATAAGCAGGTGAATTTTACATCTTCCTGAATTAAACATGTTATTCTGTTTTAAATACATTATTTGTTTCTATTGTACAAGTACTACTTGATTTGCCATGTTTAATTTTTTAGTATCTTAAACATGTATTGATTTAATTCTAAACACCAAGTATTATTATACAATACTTCCATTACTCTAGACTGCAAGTAATCCCCCTAATGATTCAGTTGAACTGGAGATTTGAAAAATAAAAACAGACTTAAAGGCATTAAGAGAGTGATAGAATGATAACTTTAACTCATAAAAGGGTACCAATTTCACCAATTTACTTAGCTAAGTGATATCTAAGACTAGAAAATAATATTTAAGATTAATTTTATTTTTGTGAGTTTGTTTTATTTTTAATGTAGTTTTATCAATACAAATTTTCTGTTAGAATAGCAGGAATAAAAAATGCCTATTATTGAGTAAATCCTAGTTACACTCTTAAATTGAAAATGTCATTTAAATTTAAGTGTAATTTAATAAATATTTATAGAGACACTGTTGAAGACACATGCTCGGAAGTTGATGGTAGGAGATGGCTTATAAAAAAAAAGTCATAATAATCCAGTTTTTAAAAAAATAGAAAATCATGTACTTTTATGATTGTTTCAGGATGTAAATTTCAGTTGTATGTTAATTCATTTATCCAATGTTTATTGAATACCACCTCTCCTTCAGGCTGTGTAGGCACTGGGGTCTCTAACAGTGAATTGAACCCAGAATAGTGCACTACACAAGTAAAGTTAGGTCTGCACACAGTACAAAAATGGCATGAGAAGCATTTAAAAGTAAACCCAAGAGAGCTGAAGTCAGGAAAGAGGAAATATCTGGCTAGGGGCATCAGCTCTTCCTGAAGGAGGAAGCATTTAATTTCGAGCTTGAAGGATGGCTAAGATTTCAACAATTAAAGGGAGGAGGGCTTTCCTCAGAGTTATAATTAACAGTATGTGCAAAGGCAGGAGGTAAGAACTCAGGAAGTATGCAAGAAGAGGTAGCATGGGGGATTTTCTGGCTGTGATATTGTGTATTAACCCATACTATCATTTATACTTCTCAGACGAGATGATGGGTTGAGTGATTTCTAAGCAATTAGGAAATTTGAGATCCTTTTTCTCTTCTTCTTGGTAAATTGTTTCCCTGTTTTTTTGTTTTTCTTTTTTTCATTCTCAGTAGCATATTAGTAAGAACCAATTCCATTCTTGTTCTGCTCTGATCCATTTCTGTATGGCAGCAGCCAGAGATTCTTTAAAATGCAGATGTGAGGATGTCACTCCTCTGCTTAAAACTCATCAATGTTTTCTCCTTTTACAGTTCCTGAAATAAAATAAAATAAAGGAAAAGAAAGAAAATAAAATCTAACAAAGTATTGTCTGACTCAGAGCCTCTGAAGAAGTTCTTCCCTCCACCAAAAAAACTTTTCCTCCCAATTTGCCACACTAGTTATGATTTATCATCATTAGAAATCAATAAATGTCAGTTTCTTCCCTGATTCATCTAACCTAAATGAAGTTTTCTTTTAATTCTCTCTTGTGGGGCTCCTAATCCTTTTCTTTTTTCCATTACTTATCACAACTTGTAACTGTTTGTCACTTACATGTTTACTTATATCATGATACTCAATACCCGTTCCCAGATCTTCTATCCAAGTAGAGTAGAAGCTCCATTAAAAAGGCATCATTTTATAATATATATAAAATAGATAAGCAACAAATTTATACTGTATAGCACAGGGAAATATATTCAATATCTTGTAGTAACTTACGATAAAAAAGAATATGAAAACAAATATATGTATGTTCATGTATGACTGAAGCATTGTGCTGAACACCAGAAATTGACACAACATTGTAAACTGACTACACTTCAATAAATATTTATATATATATATATATGTATACCCCAAAATAAAGGCATCATTTTAGGTGTGATTTACCATTGTGGACCCAATACCCAGTGTACCATCTGAAGGTAAGATGGTATGCAACAAACATTGGTTGAATAAATCACTTTACATATCCTGAAATCCTTTTTCATATTCTGAAGCATAAAAGTACATGATTTCTTTAAGTGGTTTATTATGATTCCTGTTTTCATTAAAATCTAAGCCAGAATTATTACTTGCAATTAAAGGGAGAAAATATTTCTTGAGTATCAAACTCTCTGTCAAAGTAAGTTTAGCATGTTGATTTGATGAGCAATATTCTTTTTATATTCAGCTTCAATTTCCCAAGCATCTGGGCATCCAGCAGAAAGTCTTTAAAGTTATAACAATACATTTCCTTCTGCAGCTCTGGAAAGCAGAATACACACACACACACACACACACACACACACACACACACACAGCTCTCTAAGTATGAAGGTTGGCATTCCACTTGGTTGTTAGTCTTACAGCCACAGAAAATGGAAATGAAGGGCCACAGAGAAGAAAGTGAAAGTAGGTAAGGAAGGTAAATGCTAGATTCCATTTCAGCTATTCCTGAATCATATTAAATTATGGAACCAGAGTAGCTGAATCTCATCGAAAGCTAGGAATTATATAGTGTGGCAGATCGGATTTTCCAAAAATCGATCCTGTCTTCCATTCTCATTTATAACGTGACCTTTACTCTGATCAAAAAGTGGGGTCTATGAACCGCTTCATTAAATAAGGGTGGGCTTCACACTCACTTGGAACCAACAGAATGAGACCCACGATAAGCTGCATTACTTGCGAGGCTAGGTCAGAAAAGGTCGTCCCGTTTCTACATACATTCATATTACAACCCGGCCACAGAAGGAAAGTGATGAAAATGAGGTAAAGATCATCTCCCGGGTTCTCACATTTTTCTTTTTCTTCTATAACATGTTCTTGGCTAAAGAGATGAAACTTTCCCCCCCTTTCTCCATCATCACTTTCCAGATTTCATCATTTCAAAGCAGCCTTGCCTTTGAGTCTTCCCAGCTGAGGCCCCAGGCAGTATGGAGCAGAGTCAAGCCTTCCAAATTCCTGACCCACACAATTCATGAGCATAATAAAATGGTTGTCGTCTTACATCGCTAAATAAGGGGTGGTTTATTAGACAGACAAATTTTACTGTTTAGCATGACATACAAATCTCTTATGATTTAAATTACCTTTATAGTGCCATTTATTTTTTAGCCAAACTCACCTTGGTCATAAAAAGTCAAAGTTATCGTACTTGTTCTTTGGTTGAGACTTCTGTTTTCATCTCTGCAGCATCATCTAACTTGAGCTTGCTCCTCACAAGAGATGGCGTCTAACCCAAAAACTCAGCTCCAAAGTTAGGGGCTGCTGCCTGTGGGCACGTATCACGGAGTGATAACTATGCGTTTTTCTGATTTAAGTACTTTTCAGATTTATCCTCTGTGCACTACTGGAGACCATACTTTTCACTCCAGAAAATCTTAGGGCTAACATCTCGCTGAAATAAAACTAGGCTTGCTCAGCTTAGAGGGTATTGATTCTGGTCTGTTTAGCTAAACTTTTCCTTTCTGGATGGGTGGTGCTTCCTTGCCTTACATGACTCATTTTTCCATAATATCTAAAGTATTTTAAGTTTAGTAGGCTGTCATAGGTGACACGGCTCATACGGGGATTACAGAGCAGAAGCAAACCTGTACACTGAGCCTCCCTTCTTTTCAGGTCCCTCCCAGTGGCCAACTCTGCTCAGAACTACTCCAACCCACCTTGTTCAGCAGGTTCCTCAGCCCTTCTAATTGGAACCTTGCCTGAACATGACAACCAGTTCCTATGTCCTTCTCTCCAGCCCTGGCGTCTGCAGTTTTGCCTAGTTGGATTACTTGATATATTTATCCATCCACTTACGAAAGTAAGAAAACCATCTTGTTTCTTTAACAGATGTGGATTTGCTTACGATCACTAGATCTGTTTCTTTATCTGTGAAAGAGTTAGACTAGATATGCCATAGTTTCTACCTCGATAGAACTCATGCACTTGGAGTTCTGAGCCAGCAAGCACGCTGAGGCTACCACGCTGTTCTAAAGCCAAGCCACATGGAGAGACCAATTAACAGGCGCTCTGGTTGCCCGTCTTGGTTTTCCAGTCCTCCCTACCCAGAGACCAAATATTTGAATGAACAAGCCTTCAGATGATTCCAGCTTCTACTCCTCAAGGCAGTCCTAAAAATTGAATCTGATCATGACTCTCAATTTTTTCTGTTGAATAACCTTAACCTTTAGGATTTTCCAATGATATGTGCTCTAGAGTCATGTAGAATTATAAGCATACCAAACACAAAATTATCTGTACCATATTAAACTTGCACTGGGGGAGGGTATAGCTCAGTGGTAAAGTGCGTGCCTTGCATGCACAAGGTCCTGGGTTCAATCCCCAGTATCTCTGTTAATAAATAAATAAATAAATAAACACAATTACTGCCCCCCCCCAAAGACCTGATGAAATAAACTTGCAGTCAGCATCGTATTCAATTTGCAGGTGAATTTTTTGCATGGGTTCTGTCTTTGTGCATGTAACTTGCACTTTAGTAGCAATAAATAAAGCCATAAACATGCAATGAATAATTTTTCATTAGTTGTTATTGGAATCATGGCTTAAAGTTACTTCATTTTTAATTATCCATTGAATTTTTTATTTATAATCATTCTTAAAATTCTCCACCCAGTCAGGTTGAGACATGCCTCATGTAAAGGGCTAAACTCAGGCAAGACAGAATCAATTATCTGTTCAGTTTCAAACTCCAAAAACAATCTTTTGAAGCTCATTTTAGGTATAAAAAATGTGAAAGATATGACTTCCAGCTGTAAGAGTCAGATTTTGTTGAGAGGAAAAAAAATAGGATAGAGACTTGTATTAATCATGTTTCTATTTAATTTCCTATAATTAATGATGCTGTGAAATTTGGGTCCTTGCAGATACTGGAGAGGCTGCCCCTCCCAGGATTAGCTAATTCCTAGAGATAACAAATGACTTCTCTAAGGTGTGGTTTTCATGTGCAAACTGACCAATCCAGAGTCCATACTCTCCTACTACCTCCTTTATCAAGCTCTCATAGGTTGAGCCACTATCCCTCTGCCCTAGAATCACCTCAGGGCCAGGTATCAGGCAACTAGGGGTGATCCCTACACCCCAGAAATAGTCACACACTCTGTGGAAATAGTCACACCAGCCAATCCTAAACCTGTTTGGCCTGCTTAGCCTGCCTTGCCCATTGCTTCCATGAAAACCTTACTTAAAGCTTTCGTCCATGCTTCCCCTTGTTCCTCTGCCTCCTGACCGACCCGGGTTCTTCCCCATGTGGCCCCATGTGTGATGGCATGCCTCTTGTTTCTAAGGATCTGTGAATATGAACTTACTCCTTCAGGACAATCATTTCCATGTCTGTGTGTCTTACTATGTCTGATAGAAACAAATTATAGGCACTTTTTAGAACAAGATTCTAGAGGTCATACTTTGGGGAACTGATCACAGAGTTTCTACTCTGTACCACAAAAAGTGGACAGGTTCCTTTCTCAAGTCCCACTTGAACCTCTCCAGGCAGTTCTTAATGCTTCTCATAACTACTTCCCAAGCAAAAGGGAAGAAATAGTATGGATAACTGGGGAACCCAGTCCACTTGGACACATTTTGAGTGATTTGGAGCACTCAACTTTAAACAAAAAGAGACCCTTGTTCTGTGGTTTTCAGAGCAAAGCATAGTTTTTCCTTCCCACACGTGGCTTTTGGCCCTTATCTTCCTTGGGGGCTTGTTTTGGTTCATGAATCCCTCCCATAATTCTCTTTTGCTCAAGTGATTAGTCAACCTTCAAAAACAATTTTACAGACATCAAGATGAAAACAAAATAAAATTCATTTGTGTTTGAGTTTGTGATAAGTAAGTCTTTTAAAGCATGGGACTCTGAGCAGAGCCCCTCTTGTCTGGGACTCGAGGAGGCATTGGCTCTATTAGATATTGAGTCTTATGATAAATCTGTAGCATTGAAGACAATATAGTATTGCCGAAATGATGGAATTTAACTCAAAATCCAGAAACAGACCAGGGCATTTATAAAAAACTTGATTTTTGACACAGAAGTAATTTAAAATGGGTGAGAAAACCCACAGCAAAAAAAAAAAAAAAAATGTGACAATGAATATATGTATGTTCATATATAACTGAAAAACTGTGCTCTACACAGGAATTTGACACAACAGTGTAAAATGACTATAACTCAATAAAAAAAAGGTTAAATAAATAAATAAAATGGGTGAGAAAAGGCTGTGCATTCAATAAATGGTCCTGCAACAGTTGCTTATTCCCACGGAAGAAGCCTAGACCTGGCTGCCACAACTTGCACAATGTCTCTTCTGCTGCATTTTGTTAATCAAAGCAAGTCACAAAGCCAGCTCCTGTTCAGCAGAGTGGAGCAATAGTCTCCACCTTTGAGAGAGGGGCAACAGTGCCACGTGAAGAAGCGGCAGGGACAGAGAGAGACCTGAGTCATTAAGGGAAGAGCTGCCAGATTTAGCAAACCAAAATACAGGAAACCCAGTTAAATCTGAATTTCAGAAAAATAATGTTTTAGCATAGTTAGGTCCCAAATATTGCATAGGACATACATATACTAAAAAAAACTCCTTTTTTATCTGATTTCAAATTTAAGATGGGCATCCTGTATTTTATCCTGTAGCACTAATTAATGGCCATTATTGAAATGTTTACCACAAACATGGGCTTTTAACTTGTACATAAAACAATCATAGCTTGATATAGGAAATATCAATCAATAAATATTTCTAAAAATATATGTACAAAGAAATGTTTTAAAGTGTAGGTTTCCAGGAGTTTTGAGCTCTTTATAAATATTAAGAGCTTAACAGTAGAGAATGGCGAGACCAGAAAAGTGATTTCTGTTCAGCAATGTCATTATCTTTAGGTGCATGCTTCCTCCATTTATCAGTCTATTAAATGTACAAGCCAGATTTACCAACTCACTCACATTCATTCTCGTTCTCACATCTCTCCCCAGTACGTTGAAAGAATGAATTCAGTCACAAAGGTAGTGTTCCAGAGCTGCTGTGGTGAAAAGATATTTCCCAGCACTCTCCCGGTTTTTATATCCAAGGCCATTGTCCCTTAGGTCTCACCTTCCAGGCTGCAAAGGACCTGTTCTGATCTCACTAATGAGTGGGAAACCTCAGTGCCTCTGACAGGAGAGAGCTCCACAGGCCATCACACAGCAGACTTGTTCAGTGGAGCAGAACAGCTTCCCAGGAAGGCATGATAGATTTTATGACACTTCTAAAACCACCTTATTCTGGCAAGAATAATTTCACCTAAATTTATTTTTATCTCCAATTTCTGTACATCTTACTTTCAGTCATGATTTTATTGAATTCCAGTAGGGTGTGTAATCGTGCACTGGGTTGGGGATACATGAGACCCTTGTCCTTAAGTAGATGAGAAAAACATCAGGAACAGAAATATAAATATATAAAGACAAGAACATAAGAGTCATCTTTCTAACAACTGAAGGAAAGGGATGGCTAATAGCCAAGAATCCTTGGTGAAGTCAGAGAATCATAAATGGAGGTTTAATGGAGGGGATCATGTGACAAGCTGAGCAGGAAGAAGAAAATTAGCAGAGACTACCGGCTGTTCTGCAGGATTCAGTCTCCCATTTTCCCCTTAGTTATATAACCCTCAGGGTTTGCTGGGTATGTGGTCACTCGAATAAAGACTACATTTCCCAGACTCCATTGCAGCTAGGTGTGGATCTGTGGTTAAGTTTCACCCAATAGAATGTAAATGTGAAAACACCATGTGTAGTTTCCTGGAAACATCCTTAGCAGGAAAGGGCCTGCCTTTCTTCAGCCTTTCCTACTTCTTGCTGGCTGGAATGCTGACAAGATGGCAGCAACAAAAATAGCTCTCTTGAGATGCGAGGTAGAAGCATGAAGTAGAATGCTGAGGGTGAAGGAACAGCAAGACCAGAGGAGTCTTGGTGTCTGATGCCACACAATGCCATATTGCTTACCTCAAGTGCTTACCCCCAAATTTCATTTCCATAATTCAGAAATGCATATCTGTCCTATTGAAACCCCACTTCAGGGATTTTCTATAAAATAAAATAGTATCTACTCATAAGAGATAAATAACTTAATGGCAAAATCAACTGCTTAATAGGAAATCAAAACTATGGTTACCAGAATACATTTCCCTAAAAGGAGTGATCTTGTAATAGAGTCAGAAGCTTGTTATTCCCCAGGGTCATTCAGGCAGGTTTCCAATTGAAGAGCAAGGCAATGGGGAAAATATTTGAGACCAACTCTAAATGAGCCTGTCATTGAAAAGATTTATTTTCAAGAAGAGATCACAGGGTCAAAAAAGAAAAATAAGGATCGCTTGCATTGAAATAGCTCCAGCCAATTCCTACCAAACCGGGCTGAAAATAAGTACAAGTCAAAGTTGCAGTGAAATTAAATATAACTCTGGCCAATCTCTCTTAGTCCTTAAAGATGGCTGTAATTGAGTTGTGGAATAGCCGGCAAAACATCTTACATGGCACACCATTTTCTTGACTATCAGTCTGCACAATTATTAGATAATTAAATTATGGTACTTTTAACCCAACTTAATTTCCTGGCAATTTAACTTGTTCTTTCTTTCCCCAACTGACAAAGCCCCAAATAAGCATGTAAAATTGAGCATTACTTAGCCATTTGAACAAATATCAGTATTTATTTCAAATGTAGTTAATTCACAGAAATTCTATTACCATTATCAAGCCATTGACAGTATCTTCCACTCAAATAATTTGAAAAAGTAGAGAGTAGATATTCCTTAATTTTTGTTAATTCTTTTTGATTTCTTGCTGTTAAAGTAGCATTTGTTTACTAGGCTGAGATTTTAAACTTCTTAGATAGCATCATATATTTTTCCCTATAATTTCTATCAGTATTTTTCCATAAAGAATTTTACAGGCAACTGGAAACTTTCACTCTAACACTTCGTGTTACAACTTTTATGTCAGGAAAGATATTTTGGGACTCCTTTTGAGACCTTTCAGGGGGAGGCTAGTGATGGCTGTCCCAGCAAACCATAGGGCAGGATGGAAGCTGATTATGGTCTTCACACTTCCTCCCATGTGAAGTGAGCAAGGCGGGCCACACTGACTCTGCTTTGAGGGGGACAGTGGCAAATCTCAGCTAGTTGCATAGAATCAATACAAGAAGACGTTGAAAACAGATCCACAAAGTAGATCCTACTGTATGTATATGATTTAAATATTCCCATCTTAATATGAAGTCTGGTATTAAAATCTGTTGAGCCTAACTTTTTGTTTAAAGGTGATAAGGCAAAATAATAAACCAAATGAACAAACAGAGGGCTCTAAGAAGCTCAAATATTTACATTTTTTTATATATCTATTTACACAATTCCTAGCTCCTATCTGGAAAACAGCATCTCTGCTTTTTTACCATCTCAACATGCTCAAATCACTCTGGAGTAAGGGTCATCAATAATGGCTTAATCAAGAAATCCACCAGAAGTTTACCAGTCCTTGTTTAACATGACCTTTCTGTGGCCTCTGACAATGATGAATTATCCCTATTTCCAGAAAACTCTCCTCTCTCTTGGCTCCTGTATAACTATTTTCTCTTGGTTTACTTCGTCCCTCTCTGAGCAATCCTTCTAAGTCTGCTTTGCTGGAAGTCCCTGAAGTGTTAATGTTCCCCAGGGTCTTGATCATAGCATTGTCTTGCACTGCACTTTCCCGTGGTTCGAGCACTACTCATCTGTTAAAGAATTCCAATTCTTGATAGTATCAGCCTCAGCACACACTCTCAAGATTCATTGCTATAATGTCTGCTATATTCTGGATATTTTTTTCATTTGAACACCCCAAAGGAACCAAATCTGTTTATAGTTCGACTTACTTTCTAAATCTCCTCCCTCCCTCACCCCATCTTCATCCTGTGCTACTAAATCCTATATATTTTACAGGCTAAATATCCAAATCTATCGTTTCCTCTTTTCTCTGTTTTCACTGACTCTTATTCAGCAGTCAACTGGACCATTGCAAAAATTAAAAGAGGAAACAAACAAGCAAACAAACCCTTCTAAATAGCCCTCCTGCTTTTAATTTTGTCCCATTTCCATTGTACAAAAGCTTATGTGGTTCTTCTAAAATATCTCACATAACCACTTCTCTAGTCAAAATCTTACAATGGCTTTCCTTCACCTGTAGGTCAACACCCATACCTTGCTGGTACAGGATGCCATTCATACTTTGAGCACCTTCATTTCTGGATTCATCTACCACTCTCCACATACTCATCCATGCTTTAGCCTCCTTGAACACTTATGTTCACTGCATGAGCCACAATCTTTCTTTCCTCTGTGCCTTTGCACATGCTGATATCACTGACTGGAAAATACTTCCCTTTTTTTCTACTTGGAAAATTCCTCTTTTAAGACTCATGCACATATCCTTTCTCCTGTGACTATGTCACAGCTTCTTCTATGCGGTATTACATATCCCCTTTCTTATGTTCCTTTGCATTTAGTGCATGTTTTCACTGCAGCAATTTACACAGTGGTTTGGAAGCACTTCTTTACATGTACATGTTTGCTTTATGAGGAGAGAAACCATGTCTTACTCGTTTTTCTATGACCAACACCCAGCACGGTGCCTGGTGCTCAAAAGATGTTTGTTTTGTTAATATTAAGCAGAGAAGGGGGTATGCAGATAAAAGACATATGGTCCTTGATTCCACAGAAATACATTAAAAATCTAAAGGGTTATCACAGAAAAAATAGAAATAGATTTGCTTTTATTCTACCAGAGAGAAGAACTTGAAAAATTCACAAAGAATTGAATTCTTGTTTAATAAAATAAAGTACTAATTCCTGGAGTTATTCAACAACCAAACAGGAAGTCCCAAGAGTTAGTGGGTTTCCCATTACTAGATTCAAACTGAAACCAAGTGGCCTAATCAGCCAGAAGGTGGGCTGTCGTCAATACTTGCAGTAGATGAGGGTTGAGATCTCTATAAGTCTAATGTCATCCTGTGAAAAGAGACGTGTTTTGAATGATTCTGAAATAATTTTTTAGGAACTAAGATTATTGGCTATCTCTGCCTTAATTCTGTATTTTAAAATATTAAATATCAATTAAGTTCAGTGTATTTATAATAAGAGTTCACTGAAATTTCATAATTCCCCAGTATTCCGGTCATGCAAAACTAGAGACATTGTAGTGGGGTGATTTGGGGAGAAAGCAATAACTACCTATCTGAGTTTGGATACTTAGGAAACATGGACACAGGAGTCAGACAAATGGAGGTCCAATAGCACCTTTGTTACCAATAAAGAACAGCTTTGTTACCAGTAGGCCGCATTCTTCTGCAGGCCTAATAAATAACCCTGAATTAAAAATACTCACCCTCCCAAAGAACAAGATGCAGACTTCCCTTGCTGTGCTGCCGGAGTGTGAAAAGCAGAGCAGGAGAAATATCATGAGGACCCAGAAAACAGTAAGCTAACACTAATGTGTTTCCTCCCATTTTCCACAGTCAGTGGAGGGAGTGAGGAAAGGGTGGGAGAGAAGATAGAAGTGCTTCTTCTACAAATTCTTCGGATTGCTGAGAGGAATTTTCCTCCTCTCTATGAAGAGGGATTGAAAAACAGCGAAAAAGAGCTGTAATATACTCAAGAGCGAGGCCGTCTTTCAGGTGCCTCTTAGTCTACGATTGGCTTTGCATATCAGAAAACGTCGTCTTGCTTCTTCGATATTTTGAAAGAATAGAAAGTCAGCAGCTATACTAGAGACTAACCTCTTTCCTTAGGATGAATTGTTTTACCGTTTGCACATGCACCCATACAGTCAACAGACATTTATTAAATGCCTGCCGTGCTCCTGGTGCTTTTGTGCTAGAGGTCAAAGACAAATAAGCCCCTTTGTCCTTAAAGACTTCTAGCTGGAGAAATGGCCTATTAAATAATAGTAACAACAACAACAATAATAATAGTGTGATACACATGGTAACCGATGCAGGGATATTATGCTATGAAGGAGAAATTAATTACTGGAAGAAAGAAAAAGGAATATGGTAATGAAAATGGCAAAGATGTGGGGGAGTCCTGATACAGGCTTTGAAAAGTGAGGCAGAGCTCACCAGGAGAAAGTGGATGGGCACAGAGACACCCCTTGGAAAAGAATATCCATCAGCAAAGGCTCAAACATCTCAATGTGCAGAGCTCCAGGGAGCACTAAACTAAAAGGAAACCATGCTTGATATTTGTGAAATATTTTCACATTTAACTTAAAGTTTATTAAAGTAAGGGAACTTCTGCATAGTTTAATATGGTTACAAGGACCTAGATGTGAGCCATTTTGTACTAGTTAATAATAACCAAACGATTTAGGGTATTAGTCATTAACCATTAACAAATACCCGCTGGATCCCTCATCTTTGGTTGATTTCCAACAGTTATATCTCAGAGGCCTTGGCACTTGTTATTTGAATTTAAGCATTTATGTCTGGAATATAAGGACCAAAGATATTTTGCTTCTGGGCCATTAAAATTTTTAGAATAATAAGCCATTCCCTCGCAGCCCCTCTCTTTGGTAGAACGCCATTCAGGAATGTGTTCCCTATCAGAATTCATGAGGGAAATAAAGCAGTGCTCTTATTAAGGAAATCCATTTCCTCCAAAAGGATAAAGTATGACAAGGACTGTTTTTTCAACCTAATGTAAATTTCATAACATCAGCAGTGTGCTGTGCAAACTGCCAAATAGAAAGGCTCTCTCTCACGCCTGATCCGCAGAACATATGGGCTCAAAAGGACACAGATTCCGTGCACCTCAGGGAAGCACATCCTCCACCCTGCTCTCTAAGCTCTAAACCGGTGAACCTACTCCTATCTCTTGAAGGCTTAGTCTTTATTAGATACCTTCTTTCCAGACAGATAAAATGATGAGGGGTTTTGTTTTTTGGTGTTTTTCTTTTCCCTTTCCCGTCCCTTTCTCTTCACAGATACAGCACCAGTGATTGAAAAGCCTGGCCTGCAAATCTGACAGTTCACTTATCTGGGTCTATCTCTAAGTACAAGGTCAACATTATCTCAGCCTGCATCCTGTGTAATTACAGTATTTGGCTGGCATTGCTGAACAGGGGCTGAAATCCATCAGGTTCTAGTTAATCTGCCTTGAGTAACCACAGCTGGTTGGCCGGAAGAAAATGATTATGAAATAAAGTTGTTGTGTCTTAATAATAAAGATTACTGATATGCAGGGCAAGATGGATCTCAGGTTAACCTTTTCCTATGTATGAAGGCTCTGTATAATGTGAGGCAAAAGGAATTTTTCTGTAAAGTCTTCTTGATTTCATATTTTGTGTCTCCTTTCTTTTCACTCTTACCGAATGTCCCACTAGTCCTGAATTTTCATTACTCTTCAGTGAAACACATATATTAACCTTTTGGACGTTTTCCAAACAGACCAAACTAGAAATTTAATAGATATGAGATCAGCTTCCTTCTTTTTAATTAGTCTTCAAACTTAATCTTGTCTTGTTTTATTAAGAATCAGTTTATCTTGCTAATGTTGAGGCTATGAGTTACTCACACTACAGACAGAACAATGATGAATTTACAGGGTAATATTAGGTAGTATGTCTAGTGATGTGTGGCCTGGGGCAAGCAGTATAGTCAACACATGAAACAGACTTGCAGTTGGGCGAAAACTCCCCATCACTATCTGTACAACATGAACAACTCAAGCACACTTCCAATCCAATAATTTTGACCCCTTCCAATAATAAAAGATGATCATAAAATGTTTTATCTGGCAACTGTGAAAAGCCTCAGGCAGTGGTACGGTGGTTAAGAGCATAGATTCCAGAGTCATACCCCGTTCTGCCACTCACTAGCTGTGTGACCTTGGGCAAATTACTTGACTTCTCTGTGCCTAAAATTTCTCAGATTTAACATGGAGATGATAATAATAATAGCTGTCTCATGTGGTTGTCTTTAGAATTAAATGAACTAACATATCAAAAGCACTTCAGACAGTGCCTAGCATTTAATAA
Source organism: Camelus dromedarius (assembly GCF_036321535.1). Lineage (NCBI taxonomy): Eukaryota > Metazoa > Chordata > Mammalia > Artiodactyla > Camelidae > Camelus > Camelus dromedarius. The sequence continues at coordinate 35,416,758 of NC_087436.1, forward strand.
GCACGGTAAGTGGTTCACTGTTGATAAAATTAAAACAGCTAAAGAAACAGGGCGGTCTGGATCATGATCCTGTTGGATAGTTAGTAGGTAGGGCTTGCAAGATTTTTAGCTCTAAATTCTTGTGTTTGATATTTGACTTCAGGCTATTAACATTTAACCAGAGGCTCATAAATAAGATGAACTATGGTTAAACCCATCACGTTAATGTGTCTACTCATAAGAAAATAAGAATGCACATAAAAATGATACACTATGGATTGCATTTGGCAGGGTAGGATGAGAGCAAGAGAGGACGAGGGAGGGTGATGTGCTTGAGGCTGATGAGTCTGGACATGGTGGCTCCCAGGCTCTTCCTTGGTCCACTGCTGTCATTGCCCTTAGCACACATGACCGGGATGACTGTGAAGTCCCTCCTACGAAGGAATTCATTTTCCTTTCTAGGTTTCCAAGTCCACTTTCGGCATCCATGCCTTAGCTGTTGCGCTGAGTCTTCTGTCTTCATAATTACATCTCTAATGTAATGCATCCAGCAACGATCCTTACTTACATCCTCTTAATGACATACCTACTACAGGTCCATGCCAAATCCCCTTTGTCAACATTTAAGTCAATTGGTTAATACTAAACAAAACAAACACATAGAGACAAAAGAAAAGCATCAGTGGGGATTTTGGGTGAAAAGATAAGCTGAGGAATATGTATTTTGAATAATTTTTCTTCATTTTTTGCATGCTTTTAAATTCTGGAAATTGCTTGGAAATCATTTTACAATAGCTCTTTTTCATTCTTATGACTCTTACCTGACTTCCTAAAAGGTAACAAAGGAAGAAGTTTCAGGACAGACTCTAGAAGTTCATGATGTGTTTGTTCATAAGATTTTAAGACATCATACACACATTTATATATTTTTGTTGATCTCACAAATCTTCCTTTATTTTAGCTGAAGATAATATATAAAAGTCAAAACATGTCAAAACATATATATCCTCTCTATATAACAGAAAAGTCAACAATTCATTTTAGAGGCATTCTGTGTATTTTGTAATCTAAAATGAATTTCTGCCTAAGTCCCTATTTCTCACCATAGTATATCTACATAGCTCTTATTAATGTCAAGGAAACTATTCAAGTGTCCTAATGGAAAGATAATTTGAGAACAAATGTCTTTTGAAAAGTAACAACCACTGTCAATTGAAAGAAAAGAACAGCTTTTTTTGGTTAAAGTTTGATACTGGGGGTGGGGGTGGGGAGGGATGTCTGCAATTTTGGTTGCTAAGATGAGGCTTTTTGAGGCATCATCTTTTCAGATGGAGTTTGTAATGGGTGGGTTTTAAGATTGTCTTTTGCTCCCAAATTGTATCTCTAAATGTAAGGAAGGGAAAAATGAAATCAAATCACTTTAGTAAAATATTAAAAAGTCAAACTATTTTAAATATATCAGTATGAAAATAGAACTTTCATAAGATCTTCACTTTCTGGGGTTTTTTTTGTTTTGTTTTTTTTAAACAGCGGTCTGTTTTTTCTTTAATACTATTCATTGCTGCTCGTGTTTCCAGTCTTATACTGAGCTTCCTAACATCTGTTTTCTATTTTTCTTTAATTTCCCCTCATGACCTTTGGCCTATTCTCTGTGTTTGGAAAAACACAGGAATTAAAGTAGACATTATCTCTATGCTTTCTCCAAACTGCATAAATTCACATTTTTAGCCTGCCTTATTTCTAAGCACAGGCTCTCTAACCACAGAATCAGTTTGTCTGTTACTGAGGAGGAAGTTTCATAATGTTCAAAATTGGGATCTGTAACCCTGGAGTGTGGCGTCCTGGGGGCTGCAAGGGCTTGTAGGGCACCAGAATATCTGTTCTAAATCTGTGGCCACTGTGAAAATTGCTCTGGCCTCGTCTAGTGTTCTAGAAAATCCCCAAAGCATGACACACTTGAAGTTATTTTTATAATTATAGCATTTAGTCTCTCACGTGAGACTGAAAAATGTGATACTAATATAGGATGAGAACATATTGTGCAGGTTTGAAAAAACATCAGTTAAATGAGCAGTTACTTAACGATCATGCTTAACGAGCTAAATTATTCACCAAAGGTAACAGTGAGAGAAACAAAGAGGAATTCAATGCTGTGCTAAATGCAGACCATACATTAGAACACAGAAAGCCTGAGCTACACAGAACCGCTGGGTAACCAATATTCTGAATAAATGGGTGAATAGGTGGGGGATTATCCAAAGGAGCCTCCATTTTTCTAATGACTCTGAATATAATATATACTTTTATACCTCCTTTTAATTGAATTATAATTTACATGCAAAAAAAGTACATAGATCTTATGTATACAACTGGGTAGGTTACCCAGATATACATACCTGTGTTCCATGCCTTCTTAAACAGAATATGCCTAAAACAATTATAGTTTTCTTGGGAACCCAGGTGCAGATACTATTGTGTTAAAATATATAATGCCTTCAAAGTCTAGTGATGGGACTTGAATTTGTTGCCTTTACTGTAAGAGACTTTATCTTACTTGGTTCTTTCTGCTTCCTGTAGATTTTTCTGCCTCATTTTAAATTTTCACTTAGTTGTCTTTATATGCCTGGACCTAATGTGGAATCAAATAAGATGTCCAACAAAAGTTTGTAGTAACAAATTGGCTATTGGACATCCAGACTTGAGGGCATTATATGGCTAGTGAAAGTAAATAACGTCGAGAGTTTTTGTCCTAAAGGAACAAGTATTAGTAATGTTAATGAGTTTTTAGAGGTCACAAAATATCTTGCTTATCCAAACTGAGGTAAGACTTGCTACACTGACGTTTTGTAAGTACCACTGACAGAGGATCTGAAACTACAGCCATGCCGAGAAGGGCTCAGTCATCCCGAACCTAACAGAGCCAGCAAGATAACTGGCTGAGATGCTGATATCACATTACACAACCAGACAAGTCCTATGAAAGACTCTTCAACAAACAACCTGCTTCTGTAATATGGAGGTTCCACACAGACCTTCTTTGTGCATTCGAAAGCGTCAGAGAGATTTCGCCTTCTTATGCTCAGAATTGGCCAAGATCATGCTGCACAATCTTGAAGAGTTTCTTTGATTTTTAGAACAAATATGCTCAATTAGAAGCTTTGAAGGAACCCTTGGAAGGAACGCACCACTATCTCAAGGCAACTTTGTCAAGTAAGGCACGTGCTTCCAAGACTCTAAGGTCAGCTCCAAGGAGCCCAGGTGGGCCACCCCTTCACCCCAGGGAGTATCACTCATGGGGATATTAGGGAGGCAGAAAAATAGTTAAGAACCCTGACCTTGAGTTACCAGTTTGGTAAAGGTGACCCTATAGAGGAATTATACGAAGTCCAAAAAAGCAGAATTCCCCAAGAAGCAGAAACCACAGCTAATTAGATCAATTATTATCACTGGAAACTCACTGCAGAGAGAGCATTATGCTATTACCCAAGACAGCCGCCAGCAGGCTGCAGCCATGCTCTGCACTCACCCGACCCCGCCTCAGCCTGAAGACCACTCGGCTAGAGAGAACCAACAAAAATCACAGCTTTTCTACTCCTTTTGGCACCAGCAACTAGTTTTACAAGTTCCCTTCAAAGATTGAATGACTTCCTGTTTATCTCTACGAAGTGTTTTTTATACAGATTTTGCTACATATTTCAATATCAAACAAAGCATTTCCCTCCAAGAAGCACTATTTTAGAGGATAAAATGCAAAATTTTCTGGGAAGACAAAGGTGAGCCTAAAACAAAAAGATGGACCTATGATGTTCCTTACTTTTATAGTTTAAGATCATTTTTATTAATTATTTACTTGTAACATTGCCTGGGTCTGTGGATCTTTTTCTACAAATGCTCTCTTATATAGTTCTTTGAAATTACAATTTTAAAAAAAGTAACCAAAGTGTTTTCCATGATGTAGAGAAGTAAATAAATAAATCAGAAACCTTAAAAAGGCTAGCTATTTCTGTTCACCATCATACTTGAAATGAGGAATTTATTTTTGGTCCACTTTGTATTTTTCTCTTATGTGTCATAAGAGTGATTGTCAAAGTAATAGAAGAGGATCTTTTCTTGACACCAGAACTATGAAATGTAAGACAAATTATTTTATTTGGCTAACCATTTTTATAGATCTATATTTAAACGCGATTAAATCCATTTTAGAATCACGTCCATGTGACCCTTCATTCTTCCTTTCCAAGTTTTTTAGTTTCTCTTTGAATATGCTGTATTCTCCACTACAAAGTTTGCATATCCGGTGTTTATTCCCACTTTCTTTTAAAACAAATTAGTCTTGGCACAGTGCAGGCATACTTTCAATGTTTGCTTCCTCCTCTTGCTTGAAATAAAGGTTCAAAAACAATTTCAAAAGAGCCAGGGATCTCTCAATTCTCTGAACACCTAAAGCACTTTTTTAAACCATCATCCAGTAGAAAATGCTATTTCCTGGAGGCCCAGTTTATGCACCTCCCCAGATGGGACTGTTCTCATCTGCCCCAGCTTGCCTCTGCTGCTTGTCCTGCTTTCTCACGTTGAAAGCCTGGACTCCTCTCCCCAGCATCACCTTGTCTTCCAGCAGCGCGGTCTCCTTGGCACCTGGACAGTTGGAGCCAAACACTCCCCAACACCTCAGTCCCACGCATCAGCACTCGGAGACACTGGCTGATCTGGGGGGCTGCACAGAAGGGCCAGGGAGCAGTACCTGAAAGTGCAGGGAATTCAAAAGAGACAGAAAGAGAGGGAGAGAGGGGAAGGATGAGGAGACAGCACATTCTCTCAGCTATACCTTCCTTGGCCACTATTTCAGCGCACAACACGCCATATTGCTTCTCCAGAGACACCCTGTTTATGCGGTCTTTTCTTGTTGAGCTCTGGCCAACATAATAATGTGACATTTGTGTTTACTCTTCCTCCATCTCTGACTCCCATCCATTTTTCCCTCCTCACTTCCCTTGGCATTATACTCCTCCAATGAAACGTTAGCACATTAGCTTCACCACAGGCTCTATTTTCTGGAGAACTGGGGCTTAGATGCCATTTTTACTAGATTATATTTGTTCAGGTTTAAATCTCTCTGTATCCTTCACAGCACCTGCTTTTGTACAAAATACTACTAGTATATACCACATACTAGTAGATGTTAAATAATACATTCCTGCTGGAAGATCAGCTAGTTTAAAAAAAAAAAAAAGAGCATGTGTCTAAACCCCTAATGGAAACATCCACAAAGAGGCTCGTCTTTATCATTTCTCTTTATAAAAAGCATGAGTATTTACTTGAAAGTATTATGTATCAGGCAGCCCCTAGCTGATAAATAACATTTAAAAGCTATTTTCAACCTATTTTTAGAATGAGAGAACTAATACTTGTATTTTCAAAGCAGAAACATCCACGTCTGTAAACTCCATTCTTAAGTCATGGTTGTTACTAAATTTTCCATGCCACTTCCCCCAAACTAGAAAAACCTTGAACTAAAATTAAATGATTATAAAGCATTTGTGAATCTACATAAAGTATATTTTTATAGAACTTTTTTTTAAGGAGGGCTCAATCATCAACATCTGTCTTTATAGATGCCAAAATTACAAATTCCTGCGCCCCATGCTACTTCTCAGTTTCTGGATCTGACTGATGTTAGTGCTCAAAAAAAACAAGCAAACCTATTGACAAAGTTATTTTCAGTTGAGTATCCAAATATTTTTATTTAAATACCTCTTTAATCCCAATTGCTTTTTTTTATCTTTCGTTTTGTTTTGTTTTGTTTTGTTTTTACTTTTTTAAATATTGGAAGAGAGATTCAAAAGTTGCTCAAAGACACATGGCATAAAGTGTCAATACTGGAACATGAGGAGTTTCCGTTCTGAAAGTTGCTTGTTTATCAAGCCAGATACGATCCTATTTAGACACCCTGTGCTCTTTCAGAAGTAAGACTTCCGCAGGTGTGCCGCTGGCCACCCCTCTTTTCTCTCTAGAGGGGAAATTCTAGCTGTCTCTACAGTAAAGACACTCTCAGATGTTTGGATTTTAAAGACATTGTGGGACCACTCAATATATGAGGAAGAAACAGGAGTCCAGAGTTATCTGCTCTGTAATTACAGTGGATCTCCTGGGAGCCCTCCCATAAAGCTAACAAGATGATATACAGTCAAAATAGAGGATCTTGCCTCATATGTGTGAGACAAGCACAAATGGTAAAATGAGATAGCACAGCATAGAATTCACATTAATAACATCATGTAACCCACACTTGTGTTATGTCAGTGGTAATTCCAATGCATTCATGATAGTTGAGAGTTCTTCTGCCAAGTCATTCCCTTCATGTACCTAAGACTGGAGAGCACACTTCAAGGGTATAATGACTGGAAATTGGGGGAGGGGGGAATCTTATTACAGAAGCCTTAAATGCCAGAAGCCAATTTATTATTTAAATCAATTCAGTACAAGGTAAAGAGTTACTGAAAATATTTTTGGAACAGGAGAAAAGTAATCTTAGGGCTTCACTCAGAAAAAGAGTTTGGTGTTGTATGTATTATGGGGAGAGTAAAAGTGAGATGATTTAAGATGCTACTGCATTGGTCCAGACAACATGGACTAGAAGCACCGGACAGATGCAAGGGACAGTAGAGTGCAGAAGCTCTATGACTTGGTTCCCCTTGTTCCCATTCCACCTCCCCCATCTTCCCAAATTAAAGTGAGAAGAGGCAGCCATGTGGACTGCTGGCAATGGTCCTCACTCTTCCCAAGGTACCAGCCCAATCTGCAACCCCTTATGTGTAGTTCTGCTCAATCCAGTTTGAGCTACAGTTGCTCTAGGCAAGATGAAGTTTTTTGACTATTTTTTAAATAAAGAGCTCACTATAAATTCTAGATTTTGGAATTCTAAATTTGAAGCCTAATACTAAGGTTCTCATACTCCAAAAATTTTTTGTCTAGTCTCTAACTTAGTGACGTGAGATATTTGTGCTGTATTTGGTTACAAGTGTTGTTTATTTGGAGTTGGGGTGGGCACACAGGCACGGTGCATCACTGATTTCACGATGAGTTCAGATTCAATCTGTTCCTTCTTATTTCTCATATCATCTCTTAATAAAAAGTGTTTAAATGTCATTTTAAAATACTTTTCAGATTTTATGTTACAACTAAATAACCTGATTACAAATTTTTGTCATCTTTGGTAATTCTTAGTAGCAGTAAGAAAGCATTGCTTTCTTCCTTGCTGCCTAAACCTTGGCTTATTTAATAGGTGCTGAACATCAAAGTGTAACTAATGGACCATAAGACACTTAAAACACCTTCATGGACTAATTAGTAAAATTTCCTTTATGTAATTCTTGGAGGATCGATCTCCAAGAAAATTACAACCTGGTGACAACATGAACAGAAAATGCAAGGTTAAACCCTCATTGTAACAGAATAGCAAATAGTGGCCACTTGGCTGATCATAGCAAACATGAATCAAATTAGTACTTATCCAGTTCATTTATTATATAACATTTGCTTAAAAACTGCTTTCTTTCTATGAAATTGAGTCTTTTAACTGAATTTTTTCAGCCTGAAGCAAATAATTTTACTGTAGTGGCTACTGATCAATTCTTTAAGAAAATATCTAGGTAGAGACTAACTTTTTTAAAAATTGGCTTGTTTAATAGTTCCAGTGTAATTGAAGAGATCCTAATAAGCCATTTTCTGTATTAGGATATGAAACCTTGTTAAGACAACTAAATATTAATAATGCCTTTTCATTCTTCAAATACAAATTAAGGGGAAAAAACCTTCTAAATGAAAAGATGGAATCAATGAACTAAATTCAGCTAACACGAGTCTTATCCTTTAGAAACAGGCTGTGCTTGTTACTAACCAAGGATTCCTGAGACAAGGAACCTGACTTCATCTGTTTTACCATAAATATTTTGATTCAAGAGAACATAAACTGGCTTTCCATATCAGGGAAAAACCTCACCTTTCAGTCCATCTTCAACCATCATAAAAGACTTTCAAGTGAGGAAAGGTGAAAACAAACCCAATCAGTTATTAGCAGTGTTTGTGAAAACAAAGTAGACTGGTCTCTAATTTTGAGTTCAAAAGTTTATCAAAAGCCACATTTTTCTGAACTAGTTAAGCAGACAATAGCCTCCTTGATCTGCTGTTACTTTGAAAACATAATGATCTGTTGTTTATTTTTTCATATTTGAAACTTGAAACAAAAGCCAAATGTAGTTTTTAAACTGCTTTACTTCTCTTAAATGATCAGAATGTGTGATCCCGCATGTGTGCAAACTGACTTCTTTTCTCTGAAAGCTATATGCACAACCAAGGTTTACAGATACAGTCTGCCCTTGCCCACAAAGCCCTCACCAATGTATTGGCATAACTAAATAGTGTATTTCACTTTCAGACTGTAAACAGAGAATTTACAAATTCTCAACTGGGAAAACCTACACATTGAATTTGAGTCTGTCTAGCCTGAAGTGCTGGAAAACTCCCAAGACATCCTCCTCAGATCCATTGGGGATGTGAGGCAAAGGTGAGGCTCATCAAGGTAGCATGGCATCCTTGTACATGTTCAACAGAAGGGACCCAGTTGAACACATTCAACTTATCTGTACCTGTGAGGATGGCCTTTTGTGGGATTTTTAACATGTGGTTTCTGCATTGTTTGGGAGTGTTCAATTTTGCTATAGAAGTCAGGAAAAAATGGAATGGATAAAACTCATAAGAAATATCAGAAAGTAAGTCAATCAGTAAAGCATATTAAAGATGGGTTGAATTGATGGGCCATATGGTGTTTAAGACAGATAAAAACAATGAAACAAATACTAAATTCTGGAGAGGGTTTGGAGAAAAGGGAACCCTCCTATGCTGTTGGTAAGAATGTAAATTGGTGCAGCCACTATGGAAAACAATATGGAAGTTCCTCAAAAAACTACAAATAGGTTACCATATGATCCAACAATCCCACTCCTGGACATATATTCAGAAAAGACAAAAACTCTAATTTGAAAAGATATAAGCACTGTTTATTTATATGGTATATATGTACAATGGAATATTACTTAATCATAAAAAAAGAATTAAATGCCATTTGCAGCAACATGGATGGACCTAGAGATTATCATACTAAGTGAAGTAAGTCAGAGACAGATATAAAGATACCACTTATAGGCAGAATCTTAAAAAAAGATACAAATGAATGTATTTACAAAACAGAAACAGACTCATACACATAGAAACCTGTGGTTACCAGGGGGGGAACAGGGGAGAGGGATAAATTAGGAGTCTGGAATTAGCAGATACACACTACTATATCTAAAATAGATAAACAACAAGGATCTTCTGTATAGCCCAGAGAACTGTATTCAATTTCTTGTAATAACCTATAATGAAAAAGCACCTGAAAAAAAAAATATATATAGCACCTTTCACCTGCCAAGCCCCTTGCTTTACGTCCTATATTAGTTTCCTTTAGCTGCCATAACAAACTGCCACAAACTTAGTGGCTTAAACAACACAATTAATTTCTTACAGTACTGTAGGTTGGAGGTGGGATATGAATTTCACTGGGCAAAAATCAAGGTATCAGCTGGGCTGTGTTCCTTTCTGAAGGCTTTAGAGGAGAGTCAATTTCCCTGCCCTTTGTAGGTCACTCTTTAGCCAGTGGTCCCTTCCTTTGTGTTCAAAGTCAGCAATGAACATCACACCTTTATGACCCTACATTCATCCTCACTTCTGTCTCTGCTGTAGCCAGAAAATCTTCCCCAGTGTTTAAGTACACATGTGATTAGATTAGATTCATCTACATGATCGAGAATAATTTCCCCACCTCAAGGTCCTTAACACAATCATGTCTGCAGAATCCCTTTTGCCATGTCAGACAATATATTGGCAGCATCTGGGAATCAGGGCATGAACACCTTAAGGGCAGTATGCCTACCACACCTGGTTTCTGTAACCATGCTATCAATAGGGAGGGCCAGAGCATGTGACCATGACTAAGCTGGACTTGATTGGATGGGCCTTCCGTTTACTTGCTCCCTGTTTATTCCAAGTGTGTCAGTTTATTCAGTCCCCTGTCCTTTACTACCATTGTACATTTGCAGTTCTTTAATACATTCTGTGATATGAGCATTTTCTTTTAGTCTGTCTGTCTTTCTGTTTCATGAGCTCTGGAATGAGCTGCCTGAGAGTGTACCTGGAGGCCACCACTGAATCATGGTAATGCCGTAAACAACAGGATCTCAGTCTTGGCTGGTCCCCAGATGGAGCCACTCAAACCCCACAACCTCATATACGTAAATCAGATGAGAATATAAATAATTGATCACTTATCTTTCCTGGAATAAAACAAGTCTATTACTGAAAGAGTAGAAGTTCAAATCGATCAAAAAAGAAACCGAGAAAGCTACGAGTAGGAAGAAGCAGATATAAAAATGGAAACAGTTTTAATTCAGTAGAAACTAGAAACCAGAAAGGCATACTGCTTGGATTGCCAAGAATGATAACTTTAAGCCTGGAGTAGAAATTGAAGGTCAAAGAGGGAAGTTATTTGTGGTAGCCAAAAAAGGTCAGTCTCAGAGCAAGAGAAGTTTAAAACTAGAAAAAGAACTCTGATTTTTCAGTAGGCAAGCCAAAAAACGTGACTTAGGCATATTTTTGGCCTGAGCAGTGATATAAAGTTCTTTGTGTCCCAGGTTTCTTAATCTTATATTTTAAGCTGGACCCTGTATCCATTTTAGGCACCCAGTATTTGCCTATCTACATTACTGGGCACCTGTTATATGCAAAGCATTTTCCTAGGTGCCTTAAGCCTGGCTTTTGGAAAACAAAAATGGAAACTAATGACTGTAGCACACCATCTGGCTCCTGCGAACCCCTCCAGCTTTTCACATCAGCCTTCCCCTTACCTACAGTGTCTCCTTTCTGCTATTCAACACCCCAGTGAATAACACCTGAGTTATTTCCACTCTTAAGGTCTTTGCTGTTGCTTCTTCCGGAATGCTCTTTTCAGATTCTGCCCCAAGTTGGCTACTCCCTGCATTAGGTGTCCGTTCAGATGTCACTTCGGAGAGGTCTTCTCTGCCCACCTTGTCTAAAGTTGCATCCCCCACTCCTACCCTAGCTGTGCTCTATGGTGTTACTTCTTCCACAACCCCCATTACGATTTGCAAGTACCTTATGCATTTGTTCACTTGGAGTCAATAATCTGTTTCTTTGTTTCTGTTCACTAGAATGCAAACTCCAGGTCTGTGTTCTCACGTCTATATCACCAGCACCCAGTGCTCAGTGTTTTACACATTTTAAATAAAATCTGAATGACTACATTAATGACTAAGTAAATGGATGGATGAATGAGTTTAAGGATGAATTAGATTATGTTTTCTGATAACACTGTTGAAGTTGTAATTCTACTGAGATATGTACAGAACTAAAAATTGTCATGTTTCTGACTGGACTATATTCATGGTTCCCAAACTCTGTGCCCAAGCATACCAGGAAACTACAAGTAACATTCAGAGGTGACACTGGATACGTTAAACATTTGAGGAATTTATAGCAAAACATGTATTAGACACCATGAGAACTGCTAGATCAAGGTCATTCACACTTTCAATGTTAGAACACATTCCATTTTTTGATGATGTCATATTTTGTGAAGATGGGTTTTCTATGGTTGCCATCATAACAAGCAAATACCATGCAAAAATCAGTGTAGAATAGGAAATGAACTTGGTGGTATGCATTCTGAGTCCAAGACTGGCAAAACAGTACAGGGCTCAACAGGTAAATAATCTGGTAATTAAAATTAAACTCTCTAGTAGCCACATTTTTAAAAGTAAAAAAAAAAAAAAAGCAGGTCAAATTAATTTTAATGATATATTTTATTTAACCCAGTCAGTCAAAATACTACAATTTCACATGTAGTCAATATAAAAACATTAAAGTAATACTTTAACCTCTTTTATGCATTCTTGGTCTTTCAGTTCAGACCAGCCACACTCAGATGCCCAGCAGATACTTGTGGCCAGAGCTGGTCTACAGCCATAAGATCTCAAGCAGAAGCATGTTCCATTACAAAATTCTCCTATTTTTTTTAGTCTAAAGAAGAAAAATTTTAACCAGGTCATAGGGCAAACAACCAATAATTGAACACAACTTAAAAGAGAAGCTAGGATAAAATACTGTTTGCATTTATTACAAATTAATAGTCTGTCAATGATTTCATACTTATTCACCTGATGTAATGGCATCCTTTTAATGAGATAATTTGTTTGGAGCATTTACACAGTACTTGGCATGATTCTGGATAAGTATTGAGTATTGTTATTAATACCAAGGATATTGTTGCATATTGTTATATAGCATATTGCTGCAGGGAAGTGTGTTTCAGCTCAGTGTTACAGCTCCGTTGTGACAGCAACCTGGATCCAGGCGAGAGACCAAGCAGCACTCACAGAGTTGGAGAACTCAGGTTTATTATGCCGGCAGGCCCAGAGGAATTAATATTCCAAGCTCTGGACCCCGTCTGTAGGTTTACGCAGGCTTTTATAGGCTGCCAGTTTATACTTTGCAACATCATATGCAAATAAGGTGTAACAAAGTTGACTAATTAGGAACGAGCTTTGTAGAAATGGACAAATCAGGAGTGATAGAAATGGGCCAGTCAGGAGTGAGCTCCATGCAAATGAGGCATTATGAATGGACCAATCAGGAGTTAGCTCAGGGAACCAATAGAATCTTAGGTATCAGTTCTGCTTTCCTAGAAGTAAGCCGTTTTAGAGTTAAAAAGCAAGATAATGCCGCTGGGCTAGGGAACCAAATGGTGCTGGTAGGAGAGTAGTGGCCCTGCCTGGGGGTCCTGCTATCTTTTTAATGGGGCTTCCCACCTCAATATCAGTTTATCCATATCCATAAGCATGACTAAGAAGAAAGAAAGCATGACAGTACAAAGTACCCATCAATTTCTTTTTAGACTCTTCCTGGTAAACAATGGCCAAATAAATACATCAGGAGATATCTGTAAATTCAATATTGAAGGTGAGTGGTAGATTAAGCATTTCTTAAGAATTTGAAAATCTTTCAAGTTTCTGAGCTTTATTAGGTTATTCATCCCTGAGCGTCTCAAATACAAGCCTCTGTCATTATTGTTTTGACCAAGACTCATCAGTGCTTCAACCACGAATTTTCAGGCGTTTGCCATTATTCACAGCTGCCTCATTTTGGTTCAGTTTAGGGGAAAAAATAATGTGCTAATGTTTTATTTCCACATTCTCTGTTAAGAAACCCCTTTCGTTACCTGGTCCATGTGCCTTCCCACTTAGGCAGGAATGTGGCCAGTGTGACCACCCTTACCCTGGTTAAAGCAGAGTTAGCATTCCCTTCAAGCATGAATTAATGCTAACCTTTGTAAGGATGTATTTAACCTCTTAAAAATCCTGCTAGTTTCTGAAATATTCATTGTACTGAAATCAATAAATCACTGAAATCCCCACTGGGAGGGTAACTTCCTGAGGTCTCAGAGGCCAAGCCAGAGTGGAGCTAGTAAACATCAGTTTCTCACAGACATGCAATTAGAACATCTGCTTGTGTCTTCTATGCCTATTAAGATGTTTACTCTGTTAATTGTAGGCATAACATGGGTATCCATCAGTATTTTTGTTTTCACTCCCACTACAGGAATTCAATAACAGAGCTCTAACCCGGGCCAGCTACCTTGCCAGTCAATTAGCAACTTGTCTTTTTAAAGAGAGTATAAGAAACGCACTTTGTCAGAAGCAAACGATGACGGGTGAGAGACAATCGTGAGAAAAAAAAAGTCTGTGCAAGTTGCAGTGTGGACAAACGTATTTCACCAGCATTTATTTAAATAGTTCTGAATTTCATAATTAGGTTGATTAAATCAAAAAGAGCCACTTCTGGCATCTAGGGATAGATTTTGAGCCTATCCAAGCATTTTTAAATGCTAACTTCTTTAGCCTTTCCAGCTGTGCCGTTAATTTTCCAGCTTGGGTTTTTCTGCACAAATGAGGAGTAATCATCTGTCGTTTCCTCAATTTTAGAGTATTGGGAGAGAAAGTATATACCAAAATGTCTGAATTAGAGTTACCGAAAACTATTAGTTACATTTCAGTAAATTATCCACATTTAAAAATTGAACTAGATAAATATAACAATCATAAATTCATTAAATTAATCCACCTGAAAACTTTGAAATATTGGTGAAATTTAGTTATGTAGTTTACAGATTATGTTCTAATGGTATCATAAACTTTAGGCGATATTTAGCACACAAAATTTGGGTTTCAGCTGTCTATAATATTGCTAAATGCATAGAATAGTTTGGCAGCATTTAATATAAACTTTACTTGGTATTTACCCCAGGAAACTTAACTTGTTCCCATTTACAGAAATTATTATGTCATAGTAAACATCTGTATAAAATCTTGAAAATGTAATTGATATTTAATTTACATAAATTTCTGTCAAAAAATTATCCTGATAATCTGATAAGGAATAAAAATATCGTGTTAATTTCATCTTAATTTCCATTCATTATTTCTGATGAATATAAATAATGACAATTGCCATGAATAATGATAATACAGAAGCAAGAATTTGAGAATATTTAGGAAACATCTTGCTCTGCGTCCAGCACTGTCTCTAAAATATACCAGCTGGTTTAGGAGAGTATTTCTATGTCACCAGTCCATTAAAAGAAGAAATTAAAAAGAAGGTAATACTCACCTGAAATTGAATTTTAAGATGGACTTTACATCCACTATTTAAGTTGAAATTTCTGAACTTCCTCAAAGGTAAGCACAACTAAAGTAGAAACTCGATTGTTAAACGTTCTGCCTCAAATGATATTTTTCAAACATCTGGAAACATTCCTTTGCCTCCCTTCTGAAACCATAAGAACTACACACTGCTGAAGCTTGATGAAGAAATTTTATTTCAATGACTGTGGAACAGATACTCTCCATGTTGGAACTATGTCGATGCAGGGCTTTTCCAGTTCATAGAATGTCCTGGGCTGTTCGTGGCTAAGAGGTGGGTTGTTTTGTTTTATTTTGTTTTTGTAAGGCTTATGGACCCCTTCTCCACTTAGCACACCTATCTTAGCTCTAGGAATCAATCCTGTTAGCAAACAGCTTCCATACAGCTTCATAGTCACTTTACCTACTGTCACAAACTCAGGTGGCCTCAGTACAGTCAAGACTCAAATGAATCCTTTGTCCTTATTAATATATACGTATTCTGTTTCTAAGTTAAACCAGAATGGTAACTTCACTGGGGACTGGATTCATGCTAGAGTAATTTCTACATCCTTCTGTTGTTCTATCTCAACCCACAGATGGGGATGAAAGAAAACATAGTCTGTATGTATCAGATGTGTGCATGTTATAGCATCAGGCAATTATGAAAACGAAAGGAATACGCATAGCCTGTGACTTCAGTACTCACACACTTAGCCACTGTGCCATCCAGCCTCTTTATAATGAAAAAATTCAACACCTATTTTAAATACCCACTAAGGAACATTTTTCTTTGAACTATGATCAGAAGAAAATGGAATTTTCTAAATAAGGGATCCACTACAAGAACGATATAAAAAAAAATATTCCATAAAACTATAGTGTAGTTCTTCAAAACCTGGCATGTGAATTTTAGAAAGAAAATATGCAATGTTTATAATAAAATATATAATTTGGTTTTAATGGTAAACATTAGTATGCACATGCTTATATGTTTCTGAGCTATAAATCAAACTCACGGAGGGAGATTTTCTTAATGCGAACCTACAAGTAAAGCCACGTCCCTCAGAAAACATGCAGACTATACAGCTGTGCAGCTGAATAGCACATTATATGGCCATGTCCAGTTATCATGAAAATTGGCCAGAATTCCTGCAGGCTAATCCAGTATGGTTTTGATAACTAAAATATAAAACACATCATAATTCACATTGTCATAATGTAGACTTAACCAAAACTCAGCAGTTTTGAAATCACTAATTTATGTAATGATCATTCCATCAAAGTTGAGTACCATGGTAATAATTTATTAAATTATTCACAGAATTTCTGAAACTGTCTCAAAAATATATGGGGCCAAGTTCTATGAAATTCACTAAAGTCGACAACAACAACAAAAAATAGGAATGCGCATAAAAGGAGTGTTGTTTATTCTCTAAACCTTGCATACCTTACAAAACCAGAAGCTCCATCAAATTTCTTTAATCACATGATGACAAAACGTCAGAATTGGAAAGGAAAAAATTATATCTAGTCAGGAACATAATTAAGAAAAACAACGAAGGCTTTTAAGGTTATTGTATTAGTCTGATGATCATCCACAAAAAGAAGCTCACATCAAAATGCAATCTTCTAGGTCATATTTTCTTCTGACAATTCTCTGTACATTTTCCAACCCTCTAGCACAGTCTGTGCACCTGCAATGCACAGCAGCTTGGACACGATGCTGTCCCAGCGCCTCTGCCATTAACCTTGTCACACAATAAAATTCTGTTTACTTTTCAGCCTCCTAAATTATACCATAAGAACCTTAAGGACAAAAATCTATCTATCTTATTTTCTCTTTATTGCTAACACCTAGTATAGACTGTTGTTCTTTAAGTATTTGTTGAATTATACTAAATCCAACACAGTAACTTTTAAGCACAAGGGAAATCTGTTTCACTTTGTTTCCTATATTATACATTTACACACTAAGGGAATGTGAGTGTATATGTATAAGTAAATTATACATACACATTAATATGCAATGGGTATATATAATTTATATATAATTATATATAACTGCATATATGTCATTATATACAAATTTTATATATATATATTAAACTGTTCTGTCATTAAACTCTCAAGTTTTCATTCTTGAATTGTGTGGTTTAGAATGGAGACATTATTCCAAATTATTGATAAATATTTTGGTATTGTGTATGGTCAGACATAAGAGTTCAGGATTTAAATCCCAGCCAGATGTAAAGTCAAAGAGTATTTGAAAGAACTCCCCCTTTCTAACTCAGCCTTTCCAGAAATCCTACTGCAATATACAAGAGGCCTTCCAAGAGGCTTGGAAAGGCGCTACACCTATAGTCACTATAATGATTAGGGGGAGAAAGATGATAAAAAAAAAAAAGGAAACTGAATAGAAAGGCAAGCATGTAGGCTCTCTCATTAAAAATAAAAACTGAGATACAGAGTCAAATGAGCCATAGTTTGAATAAAGTAATGAGACGGACTCATGATGGCCAGCTCTTGTGTTTGCCCGCTTTCAATTTTGAAGGATGTGGAATAGAATGATTTAAGATTTCTTACTGGGTTGTGTTTTCTGGAATTCTGGAAAGTAATCTGTACTCTTACAGTGTGTTCATGCTGTGTAAGGCTGTTTGATATAACTGATGAGAATCTGTACCGAGCGTCTTCCAAAATCACTTCCCTTGGCTTGTAGCCCAAACAAAATGCAGTCACAAGTATTTAACTAAAAAAGATTAATTGTCCAGGTGATTGCATGGTCTTTCTCAGTGGCGTCTTCACTGTGATCCTCTTTCCTTTGTTCTCACACTGTACTACCATACGACCAAGTTGAAGCCTCCTGCTCTGCAGCAGAAAGTCTTGCCCATTAGGGCTTCAAAGTGCAGCCCATCACCCTTAACACGCAGCTCTCCGAATTCACTGAACCGAAGCAAAGGCCAGGGCCATCCTCCCATGGTCAAAGCAGCGGTTTCCCTTCCATATCTAACAGTGCCTTGCTGGAAAACAGGGAACAAGGAAAGGCAAGCCTGACCCTGTCAGCAAATAATAGAAGGTGGAAAGAATGTAAGAGATAGGCATATTGTATTATGATAATTTATACTTGAGAATAAAATTTAGTTTTCTCTTTCAATTATTCTCCATCTGCCCCTGTGAAACAGAAATCCTTCTTTGGTAGCATAAGGCCACTTACTAGCATCCCACAAACATGATTAATAGATTCCAGTCTTCTGAAGGAATACTTTGTAACAAAGCTACACATACACACACACACACACATTATGATTTAATGTGGACAAAAACTTGTAATTTTTAACAATTTTAAACACAATTTTATTCAAATAAAAACAGCCACCAAGAGCTGTTGTTTACAGTTGAAGAGGTGTTCTTATTTAAAAGATAAAGCCAGTAGAGAAAACATCCGAGTCCTTAATTATAGGTTTTTTACACACTGCTGATCATGCTCACATTGGATTGCTAACTTTCTGGCAGAATAAGGAAAGTGGCAGATTAAGAAAACCAGTTTTATCAGTTCTTTGTCTGGATTCTCCTCTGTCTCTTGAGAGAGTTCCTTGGATGATCCAAGTAAAAATGTTTTTACTGATTCATTTTTATTTTCCTGTGTGAGGGAAAAGATTGACACAGATAAAATATGAATAACAGCTACTAAAATATTAATTATTTAAGCCATTACTGTGGCAATCACTTATTCTGATTTTCTGGAACATTCTTGATTATAAACATCTGTTCTGTGGTTCCCAGAAAGACAGTCCTAATATTTTACAATGTACATCCCAACTTTGGATTCTGAACAAATGGTCATAAAATCTCCTGCTTCCCAATAGTACTATGAAAACTTTCTGCAGCACATTCTCCAAAACAGTAAAGGTAACTTTTTCAGTGAATAAGTCGTTTGGGCACATATGTTCTCATGCCCTTTAAAAAGAGATTTTAAATAACTTAAAGGGTACTGTCAGAAGAAAAGATTTCTGACAGTAGTTTTGTGATATGTTGGATCTTCTTCCTGAGAAAGTTTGGGTTATTAAGTGGTATTTGCGTGGCATCCCATCAAAGGGAGCTCAGTTGTTGCAGAAAGAGAGTCTGGGTAATTCATTTGCCCACCTGGATCTCACAAGGCAGTGCCGAATCGATGCTCCAAGCACCAAAGCCATGACAATGCTGGAGCACAGGAGTGAAGTCAGAAGGCTTTCTCAGTCATTGCACAGTCATCAAACAGAGACTGACTGTCTGGCTGAAGTAGCCACATGCTTCATTTCCCTGAAGGCCTACTGGTGCCCAGCTTCAGAGGAACTCGGTGTGTCACCAAGGTGATCTCTGATTAGGAACAGTCAACCATGCAAACCCTGAGAACGGCAGGGAAACAAGGGACTGTCATCTACATGCTGATGGTATAAGGATTACCACACGCCCTATCTCAGCACCCACTCAGAGTGTCCTCCCTGTGACCTCCAGTTGCCCAGAGAGGACCCACCTGGAAAGTCATTAGATGACTAAGACCCCGATCCTTAAGCTTAATCTGTGCTGGAGTAATAACATTTTTTTCTTTAAAAACAAAAAGTGTGCGTGTGTATGTAAGCATATGGCTATCTCACTAAGTGTCCTTGCCCAGATTCTACTTCTTCATAAAATGGCAAATTCATTCTAAGGATATGATTTTAAACCTTTTCTGTTACTGAGTAATAATCATGACTGGTCCACAGACCCAGGCACTATACATAACTAAATACTGGTGCACAGGAAAGAGTGGAAAATACTCATATCTGGTTACACACTTCAAACTGGCTTATCTAATTTTATTTTGCTTATTTTATTTGTATTTGTCTACCTAAATCACCGGACTTGTCGTCTTCTCCCCGTCCACACAAAAGCAGGAAGAGTAAAAAGAGTCTTTCTGTTTGCTGTGGCGTACATTAGTACATGAAAACCGGATGGAATAAAACGAGCGTGTGGTGAAGTCAGTGAGCTTAGAGGCGCGTATCTGATCAGACCTTTAACCTCACTGTTTCCTCTCCTTCTCTGAGTATTTATTTTAACTCTGAATTTTCGTCTGTGGCCTTCAGTGCCAGAAATATTCTTACATGTTCAGATAAGACACTTTCATCCACTTCCAAAAATGTTGAGGGTGAGGGTCAGATCTGAATTCCTGCTTATCCTGAGGCAAATGTCTCCAACTGGACCAGCACTTGGGATGTTTGGGATGTCTTGACTGACGTCTCTGCAGCTGATGGGGCTGTTTGCGGTCTCTTTTTTTTTTTTTTTCTCTCTCCGCCATCCCCCTCTTCTGAATTTACACCAGCAGAGACAATAAATCGCTTCCTAGATTCTTCCCATTCCCTCCAAAGCTAAGCTGAGGACAGAAGGCCCCCGTCGATTTTTTCAGCTTGACCCTACCTGTGTTTGGCTCTGGCCACTCGACCATGTCAGCATTCCAGGACCATGAGAGAAGGCCACGTTTGAACCCAACAGGAAGCAGAGGAAGCCAGGCGTTGACATCACCTGACAGATGTGTTTCTCAAGTGGGAAATGTTATTCAGGGCTTTTTCATGGAAATCATTGACAGAGAAAAGGAATAAAGAAAAGAGGGAGAGGAGAGAGAATGTCAGTGCCATGATGGGCATGTTCTGCACCCCATAAAAAAAAGAATTAAAATGACGCAACCTCACCTCCCTCTGTCTCCACTCCCCCCCCGCCCCCTCATCCTTTTCGTCTGGAAGTAAACGTTGCTGAAACACTATAGCTACCGGCAGAGTAGCAACACAGAATAACATGGTAGCAACACATAAAACTGTCCGTCTTCAAGGAAAATGGATGGTGAGGTTGAGGGGGGAAATGAACTAAATCAATTTGAACAAGCATGTTAAGGACTGTGAAAGGGCAGAGTTTAGTGCTGCTAGGCTGGAAAACATTTGTCTCTGTCTTCTTGTATTTCCACAGCACTGGGCAGAATCCACCCACAGGCTTCTCACTTGGCTCCAGTCTGACTCTGTGTCTGATTAATGGCAGCTGGAGGTGTCCAGTAATTTCCTCACCTAATAATAAACTGCAACCCAAAATGGAGGTTCCTCTCAAGCCCACAGTTAACATACCTGCACTTACAACCAGGAGGTAGCCAATTACCCTGCCTCTGTGCCCGCTACCTAGGGAATACATGCTCCAGCAGGGCCAAGGCTGTTTTGTGTACTGGGGACCCAATTCCTGCCTACACCAGACAGACTGTTCTTGTTACACAAAGAACACATATCAAGTTCAATCAGAGATGGAAACAAAAAATCAAAATGCTTAGAAAAATCTTCCAGCAGCACCACCAAATACATGTTAAAAGTAATCTCAAAACTGTGGGAGAAAAAAAGGTCAGAGGATGGACCTGGTCTTAAGCCTTTTTGGAACTTAAATTTTAAATTGTCGTTACTGAAATGCCAGCTTGTAATTGCAAAGCCTGAAGCCTAAACAATCAGTCTCATTCCCTGCTACCTCAGCAACCAGTAAAGCTGTGTTTGCCCAGTACTTCTGCCTCTCAGATGCCTTCAGCAATGAGAAATGGTCCATGGCACGCACCATACGGTGATTATGTGGCTTAACTCTGCCATATTCATTAAGTGGTTAGCCTCAACATTTGTATTTATAGTAATTAACACAATTAATTAAGCTGAAGAATAATACACATTATATACTGAGATGAAAATACAGAATCCTATGTGTGTGCGGGGTTGTGTGTGTGTCTGTGTGCACAAATACGTTAGTACACACGGGTAGTGGGCGTGTGGCGTAGTGGAGACTACACGGGCCTGCATTCAGATTTCATTTCTGCTGCTTTATTGCATGATCTCATGAAATTATTTTAACTCCTGTGAACTTCTGCTTCTTCACTTGTAAAATGAAAATAATAATATTTATCAGTAATAAATGTATGTAAAGTACCTAGTTCAACATCTGGCACATAGTAGGTAACCTATAATTGGTTTCACATGTTAGAGGTGACGTCTAAAAAAATTTTAATAGGTGTAAAATATACATGATGTGAAATTTATCATCTTAACCATTTTTCAGTGTACGGTTAGATGTCATTAAACATATTCATATTGTTGTCCTACCATTACCACCATCCATGTACAGAGCTCTTCTCCTCTTGCAAAACTGAAAGGCTGTATCCATTAAACAATAACTCGTCCTCCCTGCCTCCCTCCCTCCCCGACAGCCATTCTACTTCCTATCACTGAATGTGACTGTTCTAGGTTCCTCGTATAAGTGGGCTTATGCAGGATTTTTCCTTTTGTGACTGGCTTATTTCACTTAGCATAATGTCCTCAAGATTCATCCTTATTTTAGCAAGTGTCTGAGTTTCCTTCCTTTTCAAAGCTGAAAAATAATTCCATTGAATTCACATATCACATTTTGTTTATCCATTCATCTGTCAATAGACATGTGAGTCGTTTCTACCTTTTGGCCATTGCGAATAATGCTGCTATGAACAATGGTGTAAAAATATTTCTTTGAGTCCCTACATTCAATTATTTTAGGTATATACCCAAGAGTGGAATTGCTGGATCATATAAAATTATTTTATATGGTTAAATAATTTCATATTAAAATTAATAATCTTCCCATTCCTTTGCTTAGGACCAAAGAGGAAAGCAGTTTTTCTGATCCTTTATTGCCAGAAATAGAGAAATAAAGATGCTTCCTGACCCTTTAATGCCAGCAATAGAGAAAATTGTTTTTTCTCACTTTTAGGGGAAATCAGAATAATCCATTGGGGATGACATAGCACAAGGGATAGGCAGAACTAACTGGCCAGGGCATTACAGAGACACACAGAATCTGTGAGGCTGAAAACCCTATTTAACTCATCTTTCTTCTATATTTTCAAGGAAATCATACAAGGCTTGTAGCCTGATACGCCTCCTGTCCCTATTCAAAGCCCAGGCTGCCACACAGAACGTATTTATTACTATTCCCATATGTAAAAGCCGTGATTCTGGTGGTCTTTAGGCGTGGGGAAGATCTCAATGACAGGCGTCTCTACTCACCAGCAAGATGATAAGGAGACATCATGGAGGGCAGACCTACCCATGTGAAAAAAAAATTACAGTGTCACAAGTATTCTTAAATAAAGAAGAGTATGTATCATTGAATTGCTGTAACATTTTATGTTACAATGAAAAGTATGTTGTAAAGAAGTATAGTACCATCACATTCTGGCTGAGGCCAACCTGGAAACTGACAGTGAGAATGGGTAGATCAGATGTGTGTGGGCGAGGAGCCTGGCACTAAGATGATGAAGGAGAAGAGACAAGAATAAAGGGATGATGAAAAGATCAGACAAAGAGGAACAGTAGCAGAACAAATCAAAGATATCAGGTCAAAAATGAAAACTTTGCAATGTGAGTGCTGGCCCTCTGTCAGGAGATCCTAAACTGGGGTTGGCCAAGCAAAGGGAGGACAGACAAGGGACAGAACCAAGTTTGTGGCAGAATGTTTCACGGAATCACACATTGCTGGGGTCTCGGTAGAGACTTAGAACAAACAGGAATTCACTTGATGAATTAATGGCATGTGCTAGCACACGCCCTTGCTAACGGTGCTATTTTGTATGACTAAGCGTGTGCCTGTACCCATCGGGGCAGTGTAGGACTGTCTCTAAGCTACATTCAGCTAACTAGATTTGCACATGCCATGGAAGGGGAGAAAGTGGGTGTGTGTCATTTTTAATAGAAAAATGTTAAACCTTCTTAGCCAGCCCCTGAGCTCCCCAAACAGAGGAGACCTTTAGATAAGTGAGGACCTTCCAAGACTCTGGACCATGCAATGTGAACTCTCCACTGGGGATGACTCGGGTGCACTTTGACCAAAAGGGTGCAACTGGGTTGGGAGATTTAAATGTGTGCACGCCAGGGTTCAAGTGCATTCTGATGCAGTCCCCCAGCTTTGTAATGGGGTCTTAGTTTTCCAAGTATCACCCATTGAGCTGTTTCCCTGGTTAGCCTCCTTGGATGTCCTGCTCACAGTCAGTAGCTCCCTACCCAGATCAATACTAACACCTCCCTCATCATTCTTAAAATGAATCCTTACCTTCAATCTGAGTCTCTCGTAGGCAAACTAGTGCTATTTTTTCCTGTTTCCATTCTACTTCTCCCTTTTAATCATCATAAATCAACATATTATTTTCAAAGGTGTAAGGCCAATTCTGCACCCCCCACCACACACACACACACACACACACACACACACACACACACACACACACACCTATCTTTATCAGAAAACCTGGAAGAAGTTTTTTATTTCTTTGTTTTTCTTTTTAAGTGGAAATCTTATATTGCTGTTTACGAAATAAGATTAGGAAGCAGCCCAATGAAAGAGAGAGAAAATCCCCCAAAGACTAGCAGTGATACCAGGAGGGCATCCAAACTGGGCTCCAAAACTGGGCCTGCCGTGGGCCAGTCATAGATTTAGAGGGTATACTTCCTCTTCTGTTCTACTTGGCCTCAAAGTTGCTGTTCCTTCAAGCAAAAGAAAAAAAGGAATAAATCTACAGAGAAAAACACACCTCAGGAGAATGAAAGGGTGAGGAAAACACGTGGAAACCTCTAAGCTTCACTGGCAAGCAAGTCTAGAAACATCAGCTTTGTGAAAACTGGAAAGAAAGTTTGAAGACTTGAGCTGCTGGAGAGAAGTGAGTGAGTCCTTGGCATGTGCGTCCTCAGTGGGGTGAGCCTCGGCTAGACACACCCAGGGGGCTGCCTCCTAGTGGCTCTCTGATTATTACCTGGCATGCTGCAGCGGCCACCAACAGCCCCTTGGCTGCTTCCCACCAAACTCCCTTGTCATCACCGTCTCCAACTCCCCACAGCAGTCCCTCCCCTTATCAAAACCTGACACTCCCATCCCATTCGTGTCGGCTCAGCTGCACCGGCTGCTGCCGAGTCAGGGTTCAGTGTCGTATCTGAATGTTCAGTGATTCACGAAATGTTTGTGGAGTACCTATTAGGTACCAGAGAGTGTGCTAAGTACTAGGGTGAGTAAGATAAATAACCACTCATAAAATAATAACAAAGGGAAAAGAATGGAGTTTAGAGACGTTACACAAACTGAACCACATCGATCCCAGTCAAGGCAGAAGGAGATGTCCTTTCAGGGTCTAGGCTTCGATGTGAGATCTGGAAAGTCAGAAGAGGTCTCCTTGCCACTGACTACAGAGCAGAGATTTAAAGAAAGGATAGGAGTGACCTAGATTTTGAGGGGAAGGGGATGGTAGATGGTGGGGATGAATGTAGGGTGAGAAGGGGCATTTTAGCAGAAAAGAATAATATACACAAAACCCTGCAGTGGAAGAAAGCATGACTTCTCCCGGGACACTGAAAAGAAGCCAGTGTGGCTGGAGGCCAGGGAGCAATCAAGGTGGTGACGAAGTAAGAATTTGAGGCTAGAGAGACCTGCAGCACACAGACAACTCAGAATTGTGTGGAGGATATGATGAGGGTTTTTTATTTTTCCCTTGATCTTGGTGGAAGGTCTTTGAAATGCCAGTTAAGGAATTAGGATGGATGAAGTACCTGTACAGACAGAGTCACCATGGGCTGGCATGATGGACAATGGGGATGTGTGCAACCTTAAAAAGTTAGTAAAGTGGATTGGAGATTAGTCACCTAAGGTCCAGAAAAATGACAACTTGAGCTCAGGGTCCTGTCCTACCACTTACCAGCACCTTGACCTTGAGAGAATTCGTGAACTTCTCTTAGTGTCAACTTAAGGCACCTACTGTTAATTGCAGCTGTGAGTATCAAATGAGGTCGTCCATTTGAGAGCAGTTTACAACCGCCAGTGGTGTAAAAGTGTAAAGCAGCAATGAGTGCTGGCAACGTTACAGCAATACTTGTTATGACAGTAACATTAAAACATGTATTAGATAGTTTTTGCTGTGGCAACAAGCAAGCCCCAAATCTCAGAGCTAACTCTGGCAGTTATTTCTCACTCATGTTAAATGAGGACTGCAGGCTGGCTGTGGCTCTGGTGCAGGCTGTGGGCTGATGGAGTCTGCTTCATTTGTTTTCTCAATCCAGAATCCAGGCTGGAGGAGCAGCACCCATCTCATACCTGCTTTTCTTGAGGGGAATGGGGTGGAGGGGCAGAAGTGAAAGAACTTCTCAGATTTGGCATATCCCTTGGCTTGAGCAAATCAGACGACCATGCTGCACATCAATGGGAAAAGAATGCGTTATCTTCTTTGAGGTAAGGAGAAAAGGAATATTAGGAACAATAGTACAATCTGCCATAAATATTTGTGTGTATGTGTGTTCAAAACTTTCTAAATCTAAGGAAAAAAAGAGTAGACGTTGCAGATTGTAGCTATTCTGATAATAGGAGAGGGGTGTGGCTAAGACAGGACATCTATGTGACTTTTTGTGAGACTCAACAAACAAAAACTTTTTAAAGTAAAATATATTTCAACTACTAGATGTGTTCTTCAACTTTTTTCTAAATTAAATAATGGGAGAAATTATTTAAACAAATAATTTTCATGCCCTATTTAACACATAAAATGAAAATAACCACCCCTAATTTGCCATTTTTGTGCATTGAATATGAATCTGAAAGATACATACAATATGCTTCCAAAAAATACACACAAACTGTGTAGCATGCCATCAGGCTTGCCAACTGCTAAGGAACTTGGTGCTATCAGAGCCACTGATGTGGTTGCACAGGCTGGTCACTGACCAAAGGCACCAATCAAGAGGAAAATAAGAGATGAGATCCAACCCACCCTTTGCTCACCAAGCCAGCTTCCCTGGTGCAAAGCTATGTCTACTCAGAGGAAGGGGCAACAGTTTCCAGCTTGCACAAATGAGTCATGTAGCCCCAGATGAAGCTTCAGAGGGTAAGCATCAACATCCTGGGTCTGGTTCATAATGTTGTGTGCAGTGATCATGCCAGTGAGAAAAACTGTCTGAACTACACATTAAAACCTCAGACTAATATAATTCACAAGAGACTGTATATAATCGATATTTTTTTTTTTTACTGGAGTAACATAGAGTAAAAAATAAAACTGCCAAAAAGACAGGATACTCAAATCTTCTGTAGTTTTTCTTTTTTAAGTAGCAAGTGCACAGAAGTCAAATTACAATCTGAAGATGATCCTAGAACTGGATAAAACGGAGGCAGTCATATATTTTCATGTTAATGGTAACAAGTATCTCTTTCGAGAAGTATGCTGCTCCATAGGTGGAAGCATTTCCCTCATGCTCTGTGCTCTCTCTGATTGATACAGCCAACCCACAGCCCCCGTATCTACCAGTTCTTTACTGACCAATCCCCTCCTGACAGACATCGCCTCTTCAGATCTATTAACATCATCTCAGAGCCTTTCCCTGAGTCATAAACCAACTAAATTTCTAAGTAGCAACAAGAATCCATGCATTTTAAAGCCCTTAGTACAATCCATCACAGATGTAGACTTTCTTCCCTGGGTCACTGAGATGATCTCCAATATCTGACTTAAACCTTAGGCTGCTACATTTATGAGGTTTCTCTCATACAGGAATTCTATAATATCTGTGGATACTTAATGTCCAGGTATTTTATGTATTGAATGTTTACAGCAGTTTTACTCATGGGATATCTCTGACTAATAATATCTTGTAACGTATAGTTGCAAAGTCTCCTAAATTTACCAGGACCAAAGGGTTTCCGTTTCTTAGTACATCTGATATAGCTATTTCAAAGGAAATTGCTCTGACACAGGAGCTTCTAGGTACCATTTTCCCCCTTGAGAAAATTCTGCATACATATTATTCTTTCTTCCATATCGAGTTGCATCTGAGTTTTGGGGTGGGGGGAGGTTGCTATATTTTTGTTTTTAAAGGAATTGGACTCTCTGAGAAAGCCACATGGAATTTTCCTTCAGAGACCTGTCTTGTCATTCCTAGGAACTATGTACTTGTAAATTTTGATATTTTAAGTCCTCAACCCTTCCCCTTAAAGTCACGCAGGGTCTACATCTAGAAGTCTACACAAAGTTTTCCTACCCTTGATACGGTTCAAGCCTTCATGGTCTAGATCTCTGGGATGGTCTTCATAAATGGTCCCATGTAACAATCTCTCAAACATCTGAAAGGCCTGGTCTTTCCAGCATAAAAGTTTTCCATCTTCTAAATGTGCTCTCTCTCCCATAACTATTATGTAGACCTATTATGTAGAAGTATTTGAGTTTCTCCACAGCTCTCCATTCCCCAGAGCACACATGTACACTAAAATCTGAGATAGTAAGACTGAGAACATCCTTAAAAGAAGAGAAGAGCTAAGAGACAAAATGATTAAAGCAAAAGACATCCTTGCAGATTGTTCTTCTACAACTGTGGGGTTTGATACAGCAGCCGCTTTTAGGATCCCTTTCTTTCTTTCTCTGCAGATTTAATCCCTTAAAAGAAACTCTTAATGGTACGTGGATGTGTTGTAGTAATGATAATACCTTTCTCTCTTTTCCTCAGGAAGGTACCACTTAAGGTATTATAAATTCCTGGCATCTATGTGATGGGTCTCTATGAAAGAAATAAGCCGTAAGAAAAACTAATAAGCTATTCCATTAAAGAAAATTACATATATATGACATTTATCAAGTGCTAAAATAAGCAATACATTTATTTTTACAGCAAAGGATAACAAGAGAAAGAAGAAAGAAAAACTGGAAGGCGAAAAAGGAAATAGGAGAGGCAAATGAGATACAGAACTGTATTTGCAAAATATTTTTCTCCTTTGCTTAATGAAACAGTAGGTTCAAACCTTGCCTTCCCCACCCCTCCTCCTGCTTGTCTTACAACTTTTTTGTTATTAAGAGTGACTCCTTTAACTAACAAAATTCCCACTCAGTAGCCACCTCTGGTACATGGCAAATACCTGACTCAGTGCTATTATACCTGTCCCCAAAAGCTCAAAGCAGGTTCAAATTTACATAAAAGCTATTTGCTAGACGTAGAGATGAAAAACATATTTAAGCAACATAGGTATTTTTTTTTATTTAAGTTGGCTCTTAGTGCTCGTTTTTAATAATGTTCATCACAGGAGCCATAAAACTAACAAATTTAGAACAATCCCACTCAATAAAAGAGAGTTGAATTTAGCACCTCAATGTTATTGCCTGAAAAATAACAATTTTTAATTAATAAATAAATTTCCAAACCATGTGTGACTGTGTGTAGTCACTCATTACGAGAGATCCAATTAACCTTCTGAGGCTTAGGGGCCAAATGACTTTACCAGAATATACAGTAAAAGCGTATTGCAAAAATTTCACTGATTCGTCTTACAGTCCTTTAAAATTTAGGCACAAGTTGATTTTCCAGACATTAGTGCAAATGTATATTCCATCTTTTCAGTGAAATTAGATCCTTTTTCCTGGTACACCTAACTCCATGACCAGTTCTAGACAGAGGTATAAAATGCCCATCTTAGGACACTGCAAAGTGAGATGGTGTATATTTTGCAGGGCAAGGTACTCAAAACAGTGGTAATCACACCGCCAAGACCAAAAAACCTCTGAGTTGGACTTTTAGGAAGAAGCCCCTTTCAGAGATGACTGTCTCCATTCTAAAGACATGGGTTGAAACATTTGTTTTATATAAAACTGCTTGTAAAATTGGTCTAATTAAACCTCAAGATTGTGTCTGCTGGAATGTAAGCTATCACACGTAGTGATATTCAAACACAAACACAACTTACAAAGTTTTCAGCTTGGGCAAATAGGAATTTTTTAAAATATGAATTAATACAGCAAACCCAGCAGCAAATGTTATTACAGTATGATTAAAGAAGAAACATTAATATAGTTCAATGGATACAGCACATATAATCTTCCAGGATCTGGCCCCTGCTAGCTCTGCAAACTCCACCCCCACCTCCCCTCCCAGCCCAGCTCCCACCACCCCCACCCCTCATGCTGTCACACGGTGCTCCAACCAA
Organism: Camelus dromedarius; assembly: GCF_036321535.1. Classification (NCBI taxonomy): domain Eukaryota; kingdom Metazoa; phylum Chordata; class Mammalia; order Artiodactyla; family Camelidae; genus Camelus; species Camelus dromedarius. The sequence goes on from NC_087436.1 coordinate 35,446,526, forward strand.
GCACACCTGTGTCACATGCAGCCTCCAAAATCTCCTTGATCCTGAAATTCGTATAAACTGATTTCTCCACCTCAAATCTCACCTCCCCACCCCCATTCTCCAAACTTATTCTCACAGTTCTTCCTTTGATTAATTCCTCCTTGTCCCCTCAAAATGTACACAGGCTCTAAAACTGCCAAAAATGGACATGGCATTAAAACAAACATCTTTTTTAGCCTCTTTGAGGCACTCTCATATCCTGCTTTACATTACAGGATTTGGCTTTGCACAGATCTCCGTTTGGGTAAATGAACAAATAAATGGTCTTGCCTGCTAGCAGAAAAATTCATTAAATTCCCAAGACCTCTTCTAGTACATTTCATTTCATACTAAATATTTCACCCTGAGTATCATATTGATATTCTAGTAGTCAAACTTACTATATTTTCACCATCTAGATTATGTTTCATTTCCAAAGAAGTGTCTAATTTCATGGCTTGTGGCACATTTGATTTGTTACTTAAGCAAACAATAATGAACAAGTCACCGTCTCCCTGCATCTTAAATTCATAGAGTAATGTTAACTGAAATTCCTAGAGAAACTAAACAAGAAACTATGTATAATAAATCCTCATGCTTTTGTTTTCAACAAGTAGCCAAACTTAAGAAAGTACTGACAACTGATAAGTGATGTAGAAAATAAAAAGATGAGTCATTTTTATTCTGGCTTTATCCTTATAATGATCATTATCAAACTGTAATTTCAATTATATTATTGCTCTTTTATGTTAGGTTTGCTAACAACAATCCTGCTCATAATTTTTTCCACTATAAAGATCACTTATATGTGGAATCTAAAAAAAAAAAAAGACACAAATTTATTTACAAAACATAAAGAAACTCATGGACATAGAAAACAAACTTATGGTTACCAGAAGGGAAGGGGGGCAGGGAGGGATAAACTGGGAGTCGGAATTGGCAGATACAAACTACTATGTACAGAATAGATAAATGGCAAGGTCCTACTGTATAGCACATGGGACTATATTCAATGGCTCATAGTAACCTGCAATGAAAAAGAGTATGAAAAAGAATGTGTTTGTGTCTGTGTATAAATATATAACTGAATCACTATGCTGTACACCAGAAACTAATACCACATTATAAATCAACTTTTTACTTCAATTTAAAAAATGGGGGGAAAAAAGATATTCAAAGATATTCAAAACCACACTTGGAAGTAGTGCGACAAGCCGTGTACCTTCAGTGTGAGAGAAGCAAGTACTGCTGTGTTGTAACCCGAGAAATAACAGACTCACTTCTCTTAAAACTTAAACACTGAAATAGTGGGCCTGGGTTCATGAAGTGGACCTCTTTAACAAAGTTTCTTCCCCTTTAAAGTTCTGACACCTCTAAGCGTGCCCTCATTCCTGAACACGATTCTTCTGCGCTGGGATCATCGGTTCCCATATTAAAAAACAAGAGAACAAAGCTGAAAAAGAAAAAGGAAAGGGCCGTTCCTCACTTCCAGGACCCAGGCTTATCTCAGCAGCCTCCTATTTTTAACCAGATTGCAAATGGTATCCCTGATCAAAGGCCCAGAGCCCTGGAGGAACTTGGGCAAACAGCACGCAGCAGAATGCTTCCTGATGATCTGTAAGCAGGAAAGGACTTTTGACATGAAAGACAGCTTACGCAGCACAAGAATAGCCACAAACCAGCTGTAAAATGCTTAACGTTGCCCTTGAACGAATGCAAATTGTTCCAAATAATTTTTCCTTTTTTCACAGCCTCTGGAAGCCCCGCTGGGGCATTTAAACAGCCACATGCTCAGTATACAAAAGCTTCTCCAAGTGGGAAAATACGGTGTACTAATGTGTTTAGAATAAGGGAACTGAGCACATCCACAGTTCACATTTGATGCCTCCTTTTCCTTTTGTTGGGGAATAAGTTCATTAATGACAGACTTGTTTTGGATACTAACTAAGCTTCCAATGTTTTGGCTTAGGAATACTTATTTAACCACTGAAGTGGTTGTTAATTTAAAAGGTAAATGTGTAACTGAGTCTTAACCTAGGACTGTTCATGCCACTGGAATGTATATTTACCTAAAGGTTAAGAAGTACAGTGCTTACTTTTCTTTTTGTTTTCTTTTAGACAAATATATATTATAGAAATGCAATGAATACTATGAGGTTTATATATCTTTTCCACTATAAGTCATGAGAATAGTATTATTATCTAATATTTCATATTTGCATAGTTACAAAACACTTATCTATATATGAATTCATTTACTTCACAAAAAGGCTCTCAAATACATTAATGTTCTTCCACATAATCCTTCAAATAAAGAGGTAAAACAAAATGATCCCTCTCAATAATGATGCCTGTCCTAATCAATTATGTTCATTCTTCATTTAAACTAACAGATTAAAAAGAAACCTCTTAATACTTCATTATTTTAAAATCACATTGTGTAGTTTAGAAAACTATATACCTACAGTTAAAAGATATGCTTTATTTTGCAAGAGAAAATTTACCTTCAAATAATTTGACAATTCACTAATAAAAGTTAGGCAGAAGGGTGTATTTAAAAAATCAAACAAACAATTAAAAAAAAAAAACCTTTAAAGTTACTTTGATAGATACAAATACACTGTACTTGACAGAGTGGGTGTGTTGCTTCAATATTAAATTTAAATAAAATATTTATGAATCAAAACATATAAATTATACTTTATAACTAAACAATAGACTATGCTATCAAATTCTTCTGTAAAGAACATCTTTCTGTAATAAATTATTGCCTTAACCTTATTTATTAAGTCTACATTTTCACATTTGTCTAAAAATAATAAAATCATTTGAGATGGTTACTTTGTGGTCTCAAGTAGAATAAATATCCCCACAAAACCATGTTCTGTATATATATATAGTATAACCAGGGAAGAAAAATATCCCTCTACTCAAATATCAAAAATCACTTTAAAAATTAATGTTTTAAAGCAAACATGCATGGAAAAGAGAACTTTTCTACAGTAATACGCAGCTTAAAAATATTTGTTTAGAAGCATTGTACTGGAGACTTCTGATAGGGTCAGTGATATTATATATTAAATTTCTAAGTGCTTTCTGTGAAAGTAGTCGTTATCAAAACTAGTTGCTTTTTCAAGCAGAGAAAAGTGGTACTTTTTAAAATAAGTACTTATTTCTTTAATGTCATGCAAACCTATAACATTTATTAGTAAGAGTATAGTATGCATTAAAATCTAATCCCCATTCCCCCCGAGATTTATTTCATATTATACTCTGTCTTTATTTTTATAATAATAAATATGGACGCAGTGAGTACACAAAGCCTTACTGTGCTTCGTTGGGGAACCAGCTAGACGACTAGCACAATTGCTGTGATTTTAAACCATGTTTTACTTAAGACTAATTTTTCATCAGTGTTAGAGGTTAATAACACTGTTATTTCCTCTATTACCTGGATTTAATAAAAGCAGTGGGGCATAACATTCTGTAAAGCCAGGCAATAAGAGGAAATAACACAAATGTTAACCTCTAACATAAATGTAACGGTAATTACTCCAGTCTAGTTTTAAAATTAATGCCTTTGGTAGTGTCCCAAGTGGCCGGAAAAAAAAAAAAAACCCCACCTCTCTCTCCTCAGAGTTCTAGCAACCCCAAGATCCAAGGTCAAGGGCAAATTATGCCATCAGTTTACATGCTTAACAACAGTTGTGCACCACATCAGCCTTTAATACAGGAGCACATTATATTAAGAGTAACACATTGTTATAAAATAATAAAACTGTAATTATAAATCAGCTAAACTGAAATTGCATATTGAAAATGTTATTTAACCCCAAAAAATGCTGCAATACAGAAAAGTTGATCCATCTTCTCATGTGTCAAAAATAAAATCAAGTTACACAATAAGGTAGGTAAATTTCCAAGTTAAATACGTAAGAAAGGGAAGCATGCAAAACGGTTTCATCTCTACCTAACCGGTACTTTTTAAAGGGGCACTTCAGTTTTATTACAAGTCAGCTTTGTCTTCCATAGCAGCAACTCGTGTCAGCAGCCTCTTGGCAAACTGTTGTTAGCAAGTTTGAGGTTAATTTCTATTAATTATCTCAGATCCTCAAGCCCTGCCATGTGTTCACTGAAAACCAAATTTCGGATTTCAGTTTTGCAATTCTGTGAGGCCTATCTACATTTTGTAGGTCCACCAAGGACAAGCATGCCAAGCTTCCATTTTTCCCACACCACCACTCATCACAGGCTTCAGCCGTCTATTATTCCCTGTCATCTTTTCATATTCAGTTTACAAAAGCAAAAATGTGCCTCCAAGCTGTTGATGACCCAAAGTTTGTTGGACTCCTTTCTTAATAAATTCCTTCTGTATGTGGATCTTGTCACTCATCTCTTGTATTCATCAAGGCATGGGCACTTGGTGGCACCCCAAAATGTTTACTGACTGATACACTGACTGATATGCAATAGTGGAAACAAGAGGGGAAGATCTTTGTTCCAGCTGAACTAGACAAGCCCTACTACATCGTGTAGCAGAAACCTAATTCCTGATCCACTTCTTGTCTCATAGACTGTGACTGTCAAAGTGTGAGCATGAATTTATCTTGTCCTCGGATAACTGGCAGGTAGGGTGAGGACTACCATGATAACTAATTCTTTTAAAGAAAATTCTGATCAGCATGGCAAATATAATTATGATGACAATGTCATTTAAAAAGTACCTATCAGCTTCATCTTTGGAGAACTTGAAATCTTAATCACCCTATAAACTACTGGGAGGGAAAAACTTCAAACAGGCTTACAGGAAGTTTCAGAAAGGGAAATGGAAAATGTGACTGATGAGAAGGATCTTCAGTGGCCCAGAGCCATGAACAAGGTCACTCAAATAGACAGAAGGCCCTCCTCAGGTGTGGTCCCTTTGTTGTGTATTTACACTGGCTCCTGTGTTGAGAGGAGGCCTCCACGGTCCTGAAAACTGCCAAAAACCCCTGGCTGAGCGCCGCAATAAACACGGTCTGTGATGATAACCTCTGGTGCACTCCACATGTACCCGGATCGTCTGCGACCTTCACTCCCCTCTGCAGCAAGTCAGAATAACATTTGCAGTCCATCGACTTGGGGACACGGGGAGCAATGAGAGCAGCACAAAGGGCGAGTGGTGAAGAGAAGCAGAGGGACACAGCTCATTGTTTGCAAAGAGTGGGCCAGGCTCACAGCCAGCCAGACCGCTCACCAGCTCTACTATCAGCTGATGAGTTAACCTCTCACAGTCTCCTCACTCATAAAATTAGAATCAAAACTGCAACTACCTCAAAGTCAATAAAATGACCTACATAAAGCAGTGATTACTATCCAGTAATTATAATCCTGCATGGAAGGCTCACTAAAACCATCAGGAAATCAAAATTGCAGTAGCAAATGCTGCTATACAAAGTTGCACATTTATCTTTTATTATCCAAACCAAGAATTCTAGAATAAGTTACCTGATTTAGAAAAGTCCAGAAGAGCACGTGCTTACATTATAACATCTCAATACTACCCACTCTTAAAAAAGAAGTTGTATCTGATACTGCTCCCACTAAGAAAATGCCCCTCACCTAATGAACTGCCAATAACTACACGTTTGAAGAAGGAACAAGGATTAACAAATTGTAGTTTCCTCTTAAAAATTTTTCTTGGATGGAAAGAAAGTAAAATTTTCTTTTTTTATTACAAATATTCAACTCTGTATGTATATTTGACAATATAATGAAACTTATCAAAATAAACAAAGACAAATAAAACATGGTCTCAATGCCTGCAGAGTTCAGAGGCTAATGAAAGAAAAATCACATGCATAAATAATTATAATACTAACCTATGCTATAACAAAGGTGTTTCAAAGCTTCTGGAGTACAGAGTCGAAAGGATAAGTAGGGATTCATAGTAAAACTGAAATATTTCCTGGACCTAGAAAGATGACTTGGGCCAGAGGAAAAAACAAATTTTCTGAATGTCCTGAATGGATATCCTTTTGTATGCTGACTCTAGGAAGCTAACCAAATACATGGCTGACTGTTCCCACAACAAGAATTACCCAAATGATGGTAAAAAATTGCCCCACACATTCCACCATTACCGTGACTGAGTATCCAGAAGGAATTTCCAAGGGAAAGATTAATGCTTGCTACCTTCACACAGTTTAAAAACTATTTAGAGCAAGAGCCATTCCTTATTCAGCTTTGTATTCTTTGGCACGTAAAACAAAAATTGTTGTCGGCCACTTAAAGGGCTGGTCTCTCGGTCAGAAACCAGAATTCCCTTAGCTTTGTGGCATGTGCTCTGAATCCAGAAGTTAATCCCCACCAGTCAGAACTACCTCTCACCTTTGGGGAACAAATCCTTGTTTTAGGAAGACTTCCCTGGGGATCAAGTTATCCCATCAACAACTAGCGACTTTCTTATGAATAAAATAGTCCTTACGTTTGTTGGTCCCTCATTCTTGTAAAGCTTGTTAATTCTGAGAAACTCAGGACTTTCCCCCAAATTAACATCCATTTTCTTAAGGCTCTAAGAAGATATGGTGATGGTTGATGCCATTATGTTATTTAAATTCCGTTAAATGCCAAATCCATTGTTTTATATAAACACATTAATTTTTATCACTCAAGCTACAGAAATCAAGAGGCATTGCTCTATTTTAAGATGTTATAGTGGGCAAGAGACAATATCAAATGAGGTGGCCCATAATCAGGATGCGATTGCCTGGAAAGACGTCTAACTAAAACAGTATAAGAGATAATCTTTGAGAAATTAATCATTGATGGACTTTGTGCTATGTATTTCAGCTTAAGAGCCTGTCTAATCCTAGGAAACTTCTAGTTCAGGAAGATTAAAGTCATTCTAGGTCTCACTGTTTTAAGCATTTGGCTGCAGTCTTAGAAATCTGCTCGAGGACCTCTGTCCTAAAGCTGTTCATTTCTCTGAACGGGATGGACAGGATTTTGCAGTCTGGAACAGTCTGCAATCAGAGCCCAGTCTTTCCTAGTTGACTGCTTAGCAACCAACTAGGACCCAAAGGATATGGACTAAAGGCACTTAGAGTTTCCTAATTAAGGCTGCTAATAACAGAAGCTTTCTATATACAAAGCTTAAAAAGAGGAAGAGGCAACTGGAGATGATTTAAAGATAAAGCAGGACATTTCAATGACTCACCCATTACCAAAAGTTGTATTAACTCTAGACAGAGGCTTTGGCAAATACTAACCTCCTGACCTAAAAAAAAAAAAAAATTTAGCTATATGAGCTTAAAATCAATTACTGTACGGGAACAATTTAGCTATATATAACTATTATGCACAAGCAGCATTTGTGGATCAATAATTTACTAGAAAGAATTAGAGAGGATATTTGCCCTACGGGCTTAGAATTTAAAAGTTAAAAAGCAAAATAGGTACTTTTAAGGATTCAGAGTGGTTGAATGATTCATATTTGTTTTGTGTATGGAACAGAGATGATATTTTCATTTCCTATTTTCAATTCATTTGAAAAGCTAAATGCTTTGTAGTGGTGCAAGGACCACTGTAAATACATCCAGTCAACAAGGCCATAGAAAGACACAGCCACCACTGGTATAGCGTCCTCTAAAGTGAAATTTGAAAATAATAGAAAATTAATTCTGATCAGTATTGCTAATAGAACAATAGCAGCTCATCCTGACGCCACTGTCCTAGGTTTTCCCGTCTCCCCCAGCCAGCAGATGAGTCAGCCCAGAGCAGGCATCCAGCTGAGGCAACTCTGGAAATAGAAGAACTCATAGCTACAAAATACCATTGTGAGACCTTAAATCTATATTATTCTTTAACTTTAAAAAACAAAAAGAAAGAAAACGGAAACAAAAGTTTCCCTGTTAGTAGTTTCCCGTAATCGCCTTAGTAACACTGAGACAAAGGGGATCTCAGTTATGTTACAGATGAGGAATAAAAGTCTCCACGAAATTCCAAGACCTAATAAATAGAAACCTTAGAACTAAAACGGATGTCCTTCAACCTGAAGCCAAAAAAAATCTTCCTGCTCTACAAACCACATGCCATCTTGTTCATATTCCTAAGTTCGTGGGCAACTGACTTGATTTGCTTTCTCTTTGCAGATGTTTCATGGAATTCCTCTGTTATTTAAAACAAATGTATTAAAACCTTGGTTAAAGCCAGATAGAGGAAACCTGAAAGCTATTCTGCATCTGTTTTTGTTACACATGGTAACCAAGGAGACAAAAACACCCACAGGCCCCACTTCTGCTACTGCTAGTAGTTGAGTGTCAGTGTTTTATGGCCTTGACGGCCATATTTGATTTTTTTAAGAGACAGAAAATAAACAAAAACTCTATGTACCGTTTCCTCTGTTTGCAAGAACTGTGACCTTTGACTCTTATAAATCTATTCAAAGCCAAAGTCTGGAGATTGGGTGTTTCAGGAATGTTCAAGATATAGCTTGAGATTTATAGAACTGCAAACTTTTCTTGGCTTTTCTTGGCCCGTTTTATTTGATAAAACTTAACTGGTAAACAAAGTGGCTGCACATCCTCTACAAAACGTCCATTAGGTTATCTTGCTTTATACCAAACTAGAGTTTGTTTGCACAAAGAATTAATGAGAGGGGTTACTGAAGGACTTTAGTCTCTTCTTTTCTTCCACTTGGACAGACTGTTTGCAATACCAGCACTAATGAATACAAATAAAAGTAACTGACATTCTAATGTATAACTCACTTTCAGGGAGTCTAGCTCCACTGTTAAAACAGAAAAAGATGTTTCTTTTAAAAAGTCCTGTGAGGAGTTTGATGTTAAGACAGTTGAAATTTCTATCAGAGTGTATAAAGTCCATGGTGTTCACTAGCACTGAGCTAGATCTCAGGGTCTTGAATAACGCAATTTCCTTAAGAGTGTTTCAGCCTTCCTATTTGGAATGCGGCCCTATAATTAACGCTGTATGTTGTATCTTCCATAATGAACGTATCATTGGTGTTTAAATTAGCTGGAATTAACATAATACATTTCTGTGTCTAGAAACATTTCAAGTTCAAAAAGCCTCAACATCTAATACTTCAAAATACATTTTAAGAATTTATCATTAGACCAGAACACTGAAGCAGTGTTGCTTGCTTGGCATAGACAGTGGCAGCGCTGACCTTTCTGGCTGCAACTGTTTCCTGAAAACAGAGGTAAAATATCTTACTCCCATCTCTGGGTGTCATCCTAAAACCTCACTTGACAGCTAGCCACTCTGGCCCATCCCTGATGGCAAAAGATTTCTGACTCCCCTACCTTATCAGAGCAGCAGTTTCCAATTCATCGTGCTTGCATTCCAGAGGGTCACAAGATGGACCTTTTATATTCATTTTTAATTTAAAAAATAGGAAAGCAACTAAGTTTACTAATATTTAATATACAGATTGAAACTGGCTCCATCATTAAGCCTTTGGGTCAGAGGGACTTAGGGATTATATTATAGTAAATTTCATGATGGTATTATATTGAGTAGAAAAATATTTATCACTGTTTGTACTAAAATGGGGATTGACATGAAAATCTTAAGTATCATAAAGAGACTGGTCATCTCACAGTAAAGTTTTTTAAAAGTTGGAGAATCTGAAGATTAGTTACATGTTTTCCTCTTACTAAAAAAAAAAAGGTTCCAAATTTTTGAACTTTTCTATAATTAAAAATGCCTGCTTAGCAGTATTTAAACACACACACACACACCCTTAATATGTCCCAGTGTAAAAGCACTTTTAATAAGAAGTGAGAAAATGATTGTTTTGGAAAATAATTCCTGCTATCAAGACAAAATTTTGAAAACAGATATTTGGCAATGTTTTCATCATTATGCAACTTTGTTACTGAAAACAATTTGTGTGTCAATTATAAAATGATCATCTGCACGCTTTGAAAATTAAATGTTGTACATTTTATAGAAATACATGATATGTGTTAATTCGCATTAATGTTTTATTTAGTGTTTGCATCTATGCTTATAAAAGGATTGGCCCATATTGCACTCCTTCCTCTCCATCTCTCTCTGACTTTCGTGAGTTGGAAAACTTCCCTATTCCTCAGTTTTTGAAAGTGTGCCCCAAATAGATGTTCTCTCTCCTATGAAGATTTAGTAAAACCTGTACTAAAAAAGTGTCTGGTTTTGTGGGTAGGTTCTTGACTGCCAGTTAAGTGACAATGGTTTTAGATTAATTTGTTTTTTAAAATTTCTTTTCTGTCAATTTTGGTAATATACAGTGTTCTGGAAAATTGGCCAGTTCACCCAAGTATTTACATAAAATTTTTAATATTTTAATATTTCCATTCTGCATATACTCATCTTCCTTTTTTTATTCATAATATTTATATCACCTTTTTGAAAATCAGTTTTGTCAGAGGAATTTCTTTCTAAAGAAACAGATTTTAGGGCTTTGTTTCTTTGATTTATATTTAATTCATATTTTTGTTCTGGCTTCTTTATGTCCTGAGTTTATATCCTGAGTTTGTTTCCTGAGTGTACTGTGCTTTTCTCTTTCTACCTTTTGGTGCTGAATGCATGGAAAGAACGTTAATTTTCCACGTGTCTTCTACACTGTTACATGAATTTAAGATAAAACTCCCTACAAACAATTTAATAACTGCCTTCCACAAATTTTAACATGTAGTGTTTCACTGATGCTTAGTTCTACCGTTCGTTTTTATTTCTTCATATTGTCATGGTTTAAAGCATGGTAACGGAAGTCAGGTTGTCTGGGCTTTCCATCTTAGCTCCATCCTTCACTAGATCTGTGCTTTCATTTCCTCATCAGCAAAATAAGAACAGCATAGAACCCACCTAAGGGTGTCATGAAGTTTATAGCATGCACGTGTCACAGCACATGACCCACTGAACACTCTGCTGAAACTGGCTGCCACCTTCATCATCATCTAAACATCATCAGTATTAAATCCATTAAATATGTTAGAGAATATTGCTTTAAAATGCATAATATGTAAGTTATACCCATATGTTCAAAATATATCATTATATAATGTTATTGGCTATGGTCAGACAATATCATACTGATTCACTGACATTGGTTGTGATTGACTTTGTAGGGTCAATCTGTATGTAAGCTTTGTGTGTGCTTGAAAAGTGATCTCTCTACTCTGTAGTTGTTGGGGGAGGGATTTTGTAAATACACATTAGACCAACTGTGTTAATTTTATTATTCAATGTGTCTGTATATGTATTAAACTTCTATGCTTGACACCAGTACTTCACAGAGTTGTGTTAAAATCTTCTATGTGGATTTGTTAATTTCATCTCAACTTCAAATTATTTCAGTTTTGGCCCCTGTGTTTGAGGATGTGTTGTTAGTTACTCACAAGTTGAAACTGCTACATATTCTTGGGAAATAGCAGCTTCCTCATTAAAAATAATCCTCTTTAGTAATGTATTTTGGGTCTCAGTTCTACTAATACAGTATTTCCCTAATATACTTTTCCATGTGTTTACTTTCAGCCTTTCTATGTCATTGTTGTGCTCTACTTCTTACAAAGAAGTACATAAATCAAAGATTAAAATTAAAATCTCTGTTTAACTGATCATACGTTTAATCAGTTTACATCTATTGAGATGATTTATCCACTTGGATCCTCTCTACCATTTTGTGTTGTGTCATTTTTGTTTGTATTTTCTCTTCTCCTTTCCTGACATCTAATGAATTGATTGAATTATTTTTACTCTCTTTACAATATTGTTAAGTTCTTTTTGTGGAGATGCTTATGTTTTATTTTGTTTTTAAATTTTAGACATATGATTTTAATTATCTGCTAGACCATTCACATGGAAATATGTGGTAACCGAATGGAAACAAGGGGTCATAAACTTAGAAGAGAGGTAAGTATTTTTGAGCAGCATTTTCCATTTAAATCAAGTTAGGTTTAGACATTCACCAGATTGGTCCACTTTTTTAACATTTAAAATAAACTTCCTGTGCCGAAAATTTTTACAAAACAATGTATTTAAACTGGCTTCCAGAAATTGTCCAAATAATTTTTTTAACACAATTCAAGTGCTTTTTTTCCCCTACATTTCTTGAAATCTCAAGTTTTCCTTGGCAACTTTATCCAAAAGGCTACATTTTCATTTTAGAGATTATACTTCATATTTATGTAAGAGTGTCCTAAATTGATGTTCACAGGATATCTTTCTCTAAGCCCTAGTGGTTTATACTTTCTCTTTAAAATATCTAAATATCCTATAAGTAAGTTGTCATTCTCAAAGTTGTTTTGTAGAAAAATTTGTGAATTACACATCTATAAATTCCTACCCTTTGCTCTCTCCTTCCCTTTTGTACCACCTGGATGCAAAATTTATGAAGCACTAGGGAAGAAGAAGCCATGCAATAGAAAGACCTTGGTCCTTGACCCTGTGCAGACGACCTTGGTCCCTAACCTGGCCTAGGAACCTGATCAACTTCTACGTGAGTGAGAAGAAAACTCGTATTGTGTTAAGCCACTGAAATTGTAAGGACTCCCTGTCAGAGCAGCTACCATTATTTCACTGATACAATTCCATATTTATTTCTTAATTCACTCCAACAAGTGGTCCTTTTAATTGATGTCTATAAGCATTTAAAGTGATTATTGATACAGTTGAATCAGTATCTACCATGTTTAACTGTTCTAATTATTGCATTTGTTCTGTTTCTTCTTATTCCTATCTTTTTCTGCCTTTCCAATTTCAGGTGAGCATTTCATGATTCCATTTTTTCTCCTCTTGTAGCATGTTATACTTCTTTTAAAAATATTTTCAATAGTTGATGAAATTTCAAAAATGCATTTTTAACCAATCTAAATCCACCTCACATAACTCTATGCTGCTTCATGTAATGCAGTTATTCCTAATTCCTCCTTCTCATCTCTTATTCACTTATTTACTCATTTCACTTATCCGTATGCCACAATAACCCAATACTTTGTTACTATTATTGCTTTAAACCAACAATTATCTTTTAGTGCAATTAAAAACAAGAAAAGCAAAAGACTTCATTTTACGTTATGTATTGCTTCTTTGACACACTTCCTTTCTTCACACAGGTCTGAGTTTCTGACCTACATCATTTTCCTTCTCACTGAAGAACTTCGCTTCACATTTCTGTCAGGGTAGTTCTGCTGGTGAAAAAGTCCCTCAAGTTTTGTTTGTCTGAGAAAACCTTTTCTTCTTTACTCTTGAAGAGTAATTTTACTGCATATAGAATTATATGTTGATGTTTTTCTTTCAAAACTTTAAACACTTCCCTCCACTCTTTTCTTATTTGCATGGTTTCTCATTAGAAGATCACTATAATTCTTATCTTTGTTCATATATAAGTAAGGTGTATTTTTTTCCTCTGGATTCTTTCAAGAATTTTCTCTATGTTTTTGATTTTCTGCAGCTTGATTATGATATACCTAGGTATAGTTTCTTGGTTATTTTTTGGAGGGATGGTACAGTAATTCTTCTTCTTAGGCTGAGCTTCTTAGATCTGTGGTTTAGTGTCTGTGATTAATTTTGGAAAGTTCTTAGCCATTATTACCTCATCTATTTCTTCTGCTTCTTCTCTATCTGGTATTCTAATTATGTATATGTTACATCTTTTGCAACTGTCTCATAGTTCTTGGATGTTCTGGAATTTTTTTCCCTTTACCCTTTTTTGTTTTTGTTGATACTGGGTTTCCCTTTACCTTCTAATTTGGTAAGTTTCTATTGACCTATCTGCATTCTCACTAGCTCTCTCCGCAGGCATGCCCAGTCTACTGAGGAGGGCATCAAAGACACTCTTCCTTTCTGTCTTTGATTTCTAACATCTCCTTTTGACTCTTTCTTATAGTTTCCGTCTCTTCACTTACATTACTCATCTGTTCTTGCACATTGTCTTCTCTTCCCTTTAGTCTTTAAGTTATTAATCTTAGTTATATTAACTTCTGATAATTCCAACATCTGTCCCGTATCTAAAGCTGATTCTGATTCTTGCTTGTCTCTTTGGACTGTGTTTTTCTTGCTTTTTGGCATGCTTTGTGATTTTGTTTGAAAGCCAGACACATCATACTAATATTTGCTATAAATGTAGGTGCCAGAGTATTCAGTTTTCTCTAGTATCCTTGTTTTTATTGCCCCTGTTGACTCTGGGCTTCCCTAAGCACTCTTCTTCAGAGACAGCCTGCATCTTACAGCTCTTTCTATCGTAATCCACCATCACTACATCGGAGCCTGGCTGGTGTGGTGATAAAGTGCGGGAGGAGGGAAGCATTATGGAATCTGAAGATTAAATCTCAAGTTTTTAGTATGTCTGGGTCCCTGGGCTGTGACCTTCACAAGCACTTCCTCATGGTATACCTTTCTTCCTCTTAAGTCAGACCAGAAAACTAGCTGGAGTAAGCATGCCCTCCCCCAACTGGGATAAGGCTCTGGTACAGTCTTACCTCCTCAAGCGTATGCCTTTGTTATGAACAACTCTGTGGGAATATTTCATGATGATTGCTCTTTCCCTTTCCACCCCAAAGTCACAAGACGATCCTTCTTGGATCTTCACTGTGACAGCGGTTGGGTTCCTGGAACTTAAAGCTCACCGGAGCCCCATAAAAGCATAAGCCTCACAAGTTTCTCACTTTCCCCCTGGTTCATAGCCCCCAGCATTTCCTCAAAATTACCATTTAAGGGTCCCGACCCTCTGATGGCACCAGCTGCTTCTGCCCCAGGTAAGCAGATCTCAGCTGTGACTCTGGATTTGCCCATCTCACCAAAATCTAAAGTGGGAGTTGGCCCTGTAACCTCTGTTCTCTGATGGGTCCAAGGAAAGTCATCCATTTTAAGTGCATGTAGCTTCTCTGTTGTAAAGACAGGAGGGAGGGACCACTTCCAAGCTCTTCACATGTTAGAACTGAAATCAGAAGTCCTAGTCTTAATTTTCTACTCAGTTGGTAATTCTTCCCTTCACACAAACCAATTGCTCTTATCCACACCTATTTTGTCGGCCTCACATGGTTTTAATGTGTCTCAGAGCAAGAAAACATATAAGTCCTTCTCTCTTAATGTGGAACAAAACTGCCCGCAGAAATCAAGCCTTTGGAGATTTTCTGAAAAACAAACCAAAATAAGCTGTGTCTAGAAAGCAGGGGTAACCATGAATAGAGCACTTGGTCCTGCAAGTCAAAGAAAGAGGAGCATTGTCTTTCTCTAAATCTTTTCCTAACTGAGCTTAAGATATTCACCTAGACTGATTTATGAGAGTGTAAGTGGAAGCAAGGGCAGGGGTTGGATTTCCTCAAACATATTCCTTGTGTCCTTACGTGCTGCTCTTACGGCATTGATTCAGAGCGAAGGGTGTGTCTTACAAATGCTCACGGCCTGTTCCTGTAATATTTCATCACGTGCCAATGCAGTCTTCATCCCCTGCAAAGTAGCAGTGTCGGGGAACAAGTTATCATTCTGAAATAATAAAGGCCATTCATTTTAGTGACGTTTAAAATGCATGAGAACATTTATGACCAAACCCATATATTTCTCACCATGAATATGTGGTATTAATTATCAATCCTGCTGCAGGGAAGAACACGTTTATAACATTATGAAGAAAATCTTTCTTTTACGTTAAGGATGTTCGCATTTGGAAGGAAATTATTGTGTTGGTTAATGTGGCCCAGTTTCTGGTGATAACCTTTCTGCAACTGTCAATATTTTTCTCCATGGGGCTGCATTTCAAAAACATTTGATATGACATTCTATACCATGCTAGTAGGAAATTATGTTTAATATTGTAAAATATTACAATTTAGGCATTACTTGACTAGAATTGGCTACCTGAGTCACACTTCATTTGAAAAAAATAAGAATCTAATTTATAATAGCCACTACTACCTCACATAAGATACAATAACCAAGTAACGCATTAGCTGGCATGCCTACAAAGACAATATAATATCATAATAATATTAGCAATAGTAATAAGGTGATATTTTCAACCCAACACTGAGAAGAAAGACCTTTGGCTCCTTTTATTTTCACAACAGTCTTCAGTTGGATATTTTTGTGAGAAGCAGAGAAGCCCTATAATGACCTGAAAGAACACATGGATCCCCAGAGCCCTTTCCAGATGGAGAAGGCAATGTCCTCTACTTACAGGTCAGATGAGTAAAGAACCTGCTGTGGGAGTATCCATCCAAAAATCCTCAACCCTTACAATAGCACCCATTACTGAAATAGCAACTTTCAGCACCAGCCAGAGCTTGGAAAGTTTAAAATGAGAAAAGAGGTTTTAAAGCATTACTTTACATTATTAGAATCAGGCCAGGAGAAAATGGATATCAGGATGTTAGAACTGGCTGACAGGATGAATGTTTCCTGCCATACATTTCTGTGTTCTTGTTCCAGTACCTATACTTACTAATTAGGTGTCCTAGACCAAGTCTCTCTGAGCCTTGTCAGAAAAAAAAAATCTCTTGATGTCTTCATCTCTAAAATGAACTTAAAGGCATCTCTCACATGGGCAGTGATGAGGCCTGTATGAGGTAATTTGTAAAAAAAAAAAAAAAAAAAAAGTTCTGTATAATGTCCAGCATGAAGCAAATCTTCAATACTAGCTCAATGCTCAGACTCATCTCCTTTTTTTTTTCCTTCCTCTAATCCAACTAGGAGAAATATTTTCAACTTAAATGGCTAAGAAATTGGAATAAAATTCCCCTATATTTACTTAGAAATGCTCAGATATCTAACTTTTGTTTGCATATCTTATTTCATTTTATTATGTATCTTGTATTATTTTGTTTCCGGGAACACAGTTGAGATTAGACTTGGCCCCAGCTGCACGATTATGGTTTAATAAGGGAAACAGCACAGACACACATTCTATCTATAAAAATAAGAGCTGCAATGATGACCAAAGAAGTGAGTAGTCAAGAGGATCCAGAATTACGTTGGTGGTTTGGAGGTCACTGGATGTTAGGGAAATTGTCCTGAACTGTCATTTGAAGGAGAACAAGGAAGTGATGAAGCAGAGGAAAGGTGTTATCCAGAGCAAACATTTGGACTGACAGAGAACATCAAGGTCAAGCGGAACACGGCTCTTCACATGAACCAACACCCACCCAGGCAGGTGCTCAAGACTCTCGTCCTTCCTAGAGAGCCCCAGAACGCTCCAGCAGTCAGCACCCGAGTCAGCCCTGAGCCAGACATCATCTATGCTCTAGGCTTTTTAAAAAAATCTCCCTCACTTTTTTCCATTCCGTCAAAGTACTCAGTCCTACGATATCCTCTTCTCTATTTACTATATATAAAATAGGTTATAAAAACCCAAATTTCTTCTCTATAACACAGGGAACTATGTTCAGTATCTTATAGTAACCAATAGTGAGAAAGACTATGAAAATGAATATATGTATGTATATGTATGCCTGAAACATTATGCTGTACACCAGAAACTGACACATTGTAACTGACTATACTTCAGTAAAAAATAAAGTACACTAAGCTCATCTGATATAATAATATTTACTAGTATAACATGAGTGAAGTACAAAATCCACATTTTCCCAAAAAAGCACTAATAAAAATTCCAGCAGTTTTCCTAGAGCTATCCCAGAATCCACTAATCAAAATAAGCATGACCTGCAAACAAAAATAGAGGCTGAAAATGACAGTTGTCTATTTCAAAGAATGAATTAACATACACTTGAGCTATTCAGTAAAGATGGCAAAATAACTGCATGTGTATTTACTGAAAACATTATGAATTGAGTTATAATATAATCTCAAATTATATAAACATTTACTTAGATAACAAAATACTTAGTTTTGAAAAATCTTACCTTTGGAAATATTTTAGAATTTCCGATGTGAACAATTCAAATCACAGATGGCATAAAACAAATGCAATAATATTTTCCCTCGAATGTTTAGACTGTTTCAGAAACAGAGGTAGGAGTTCATTCCAACACTTAAACATCATGCTAGAGACTCTCCACAACTATTATCACAAAACACCATTATCTCAAAACATTATCTCAGAACAACATGCTTGAAACTAGCTCAACTAATTCTCATCCGAGAAAACCAAAGAGTTTATATTCCATAAGGCACCAACATGCAAAAGATCATCATTGCAAAAAATAAATGTGTGTGTGTATTTTTCTCTTTGAAAATATTTTTATGTTAGAAAGTATATTCTTACTTTTAAAAGATGCATACAAAGCTCACTGAATTTAGTATTTTCATTATACACATCTCCCCACTTCTAGTAAACCAAGTTAAAAAATAATAGCTCACTCTTAGTCTCATATCAGTGAGTAATCACACACAGAGAGCAAACTCAAACAAGTAAGAGACTCACAGTGTCCTCTAGGTGGTAACAATATTTGCTCTCTAGTTAACAGCTAAAGACGTCCAAGTTCTTATAGAAGCATAATGCAGTTTATACCCCAGATTTAGCAAATGTGAGTCAGAGATCTCTCATAAGGAGGTATGCAAATGTGACGGATGCCACTGTTAAATTTAGGATCAGCATCCTCTTACTTGAAGGATAGAAACGAGGAGACCTCCTCTCTCTGGAACACTTACCATCAGTGATGGATGCCACCTAGTTCATATATTTCAGAAAATGATACTCCTGCTGTGTGGACGCTAAGCCACTGTAACCCTACATGTCTCGCTGGGGAGTTGTTTTTTTTTTTTTCAATAGACCTATTCACCCTTTGCCACATTTTAAAGTCCTGCAGCACTGAGTATAAACTACAGCTTTTGAAATTAGAATAAAAAGTGTTGGTGATGGGCCCACTGTGTATCAAAAACCTTACATATGTCTATACCCTTTGATCCAGGAACTCTACTTCTGAAAATGTAAAGGGAACATTACATATAAATGTGTAATTATATGAATCTTTATTTCAGAATATTTACAACAAAGAAAATTTGTTCTCAAAGTGTTCAAAAATCAACGAAATGAAAATCAGTGAAAAAAATGTCCAAAATATAAGATAAATAAGAAACTATTTTGTAGTCCCAATAAAAGTGATATTCTAAACATACTCACATGAAAAATGCCCATGTAATAGTTACATGTAATAGTATAAAAAAGTAGGTTAAATGTGATGCCATTTTTTAAATTGCAATGAACATATGTAAAAATAGTGGTTTTGTCTGGGGAATTGGATTATAATTGAATTTAATTTTCTTTTTCATTATCTGTATTTTCTACTTTTATTCAATTAGCATGTATTACTTATATAATGAAAAGTTTCAAATTAGTACCAATAAAAAAATGAAAAAATTAAAGTGCAAAATAGACAAGCTTTCCCCTTGCCCTCTCTCCTGTAGCTTAAAATACACAACACAAAGAAAACCAGATTAAGCACATTAGTCTTAAAACAATCAAAAATAAGCACTAAACTAATACAAGTGAAATTCAACTGCATGTGATCTGCTTAAATCAGTATAAATATATATGTCATACCATGAAAAAATGACCACACATAGAGGAAAGATAAGTATGTTTATATCTGAGTTTATGCTATCTTTCTGAGTAACCTTAGGCAAGTCACATGTACAGTTATAGTCATAGAATAAGATGGGAGGAGTAGATGAGTTCTGAAAGCCCTTTCAGATCTAATATTCGATCAACCACTGGAAAAATCCTCTTAATTTAGATGACACCCTGGACTTCCTTCAGCCATCGGAAGGCCCCACACCAGTTTCAGTAACTGTGCACAAGGCCCCCTGGGCAGGGACTGTGTCTTGTATAAATATTTACACTTTAAATAAGTCTCCTTCACATAATAACAGCTCGATAAATACCTGGCAATAAAGCATTCTTCTTGTTATAGTTATATTTTCATGACCTCAGCAAACCTGTCCCAAAATATTTCCAAAAATTTGATCAACTTGTCTGCACAAATAGCAACGGCTAATCTGGTCTAAGATCCGATGCGAGTGTAAAAACTAATTATGGTAAGACTTAGTACACAGGTTTGAGTAAGCTGCTTTCATTCAATTCTCAGCATGAGAGAGCGTGGCCCCCCAAAGCCACTAAGCACCACTGTTCCTGTGCTCTGCGAGAGCTCGGAGACGTCTTCCATAGCGGCTCTGTTTGATCCATCTTTCTGGTTTGGCCTTCCCTTTGTTCTTCACAGGAGCCTAAATTTGTTTTGGTAATTTCATCAGCTTCAGAAAAAGCCAGAGTAAGTGTGCTGGTTAAAATATTCAGTGAGCACATCTATCAGCATGTTGTACATGAGAAACAAAAGGCTAAAGCTGCAGTTGTAGCTTTAGGAGCCAGCAGCCAGAATGGGTAGCTAGAGCAGCCCACAATCAGGAAACCAACGGGCCAACGGCATGGATGCTAAGGGCAGAGAGCCCCACAGCAGACAGCTCCTCCGCTGAGCTGGGACAAGGCAAAGTCAAAACAGTGGGGAAGAATGGCAGTGAAGAGCCATCACCACACTAAACTGATCCAAATCACATTCCTGTCGCTCCTCTATAAATTGAATTTATTTTTTAAATTTTTGGATTGATAAATGGAAAATATGATATATGGTTTAATCATTAAAATTAATCAAAACTTTCAAGAGTAGTGTGGTGATCAGTCTGCAATATATACAGATATCGAATCACTATGTTTTATATCTGAAACTAAGAGAATGTCATATTATCAATTATACCTCAATAAAAAAAGAACTTTCAATTTTCTAGTTACCATGTAGTACTGAATGCACTGTAAAATATTTAACAGAACTAAACATACTTATTTAACCAGCATTATATTTACTTTTGAAAGCAAGGAGCAGGAAAGAGATCCATTAAAATAAATGCAGTAGATTATTTTAAGTAGAAAGATACACCCCCAAGAGGGGAAAAAGTCTGTGGAGGCAATAGCAAATGTTTTCTGGGACTTTCAGTATAAAAGTCATGGGTTCAGCTCCTGGCTTTCTTACTACTCCATACTATATCATAACGGACTTTGGTTTACAAATCTTTTGTGTTTTTAACCATAATCAGTTATGTGAGTCAAATCAGCAATGTTCAAAAAGGGTCTGTTTAATTCTTAGCTACATATAGAGATTCCAAATGTTGGACGCATGTATGTGGAAGATACAATTTTTTTTCTTCTAGGAGCATACTATCATTTATAAACTCAAGTAAATGTTTATAATTGTGGCTATGCAAAAAAAATACATAATCATACCTCCAATAAAAGCCTCTATTTGAGAAATAAGCTATGGTGGTTGCATTATGTTGCATATGTATGTCTACTATGTGACATACACGGGAATATAAAATGTCACGAAGTAAAACAGACCCTAAGTAATCAACTTTAAAATATATTTCACCTAAGATGGAGGGAATTTGAAGACTACTGATCCATGGTAGTTTAGTTAAGATACTGCCTCTTACATGAACATCCCAATTCATCCCCTGACAGTGATTTTCATTCTTCCTCTAAGCTCCTTCAAATTTTTATTTTCATCTTCCCTTTTCGTTTTCTAACTACTGTGTTATGTACTGCAGGACTTATTTTGGATAATTTATTTTTCAGCCAGATCATAAACTTCAGGAAAAGGTGCAACTTAAAATTTTTTGTGAACTCCATCTACATGCATACACATTGCTCACCATATTGTAATCACTTAATAAATGTTGGTTGGATGAATTCATACTGTCTTTTCCCCCTAGGCAGCTCTGGAGTCAGAAGTGTAATAGCCTTTATAGCTTTTAAGTATTCTGATATTCTCCCCAAATGAAACATCCTAGAGATCTCAAAATCCCGGGAAGGGCTCCAAGTAGAGCTGATGAAAGGTGCACAACTTCTCACTAAGTGGCCTGGAGAGGCGCAGCTCTCCCCGGCACCTTGTAAATGACTTGTGACAGAAGTGCGTTTTATCATCCAAATAAGAAACTCCATCACTGCAACAGACCTGCAAGACAGCAATGGCCAGCCAACCAGAAGTGATGAGAAGTCTGGTGTAAAACACAACGATGAATAGGAACCGGGTTTTGACCTGGACTGAGGACTGGTCCACTGAGGGGTGGGAGCCATGTTGGTACCCGAATTAGAAGTCAGTGGGACACAGAAGAAAGACTGTTGCAATCAGTGTCAGAGGCCTTGATGCCAGTTCTTAATCTGCCACCAGGTAATTCCTGACTGAGGGAACATCACTTAATATCGCTGGCCTCAAGGTATTTTAAGTTCTCTTATTTTTTAATTTGAAGAGGTTAAACTCAAGATGCTCTGATGTTTCTATAAGCTATTACATTCTATGCTCACAAATCAAATAAATCGTAAGCCTCTTGGTAACTCTGCAGACCTCAACAGTATTTTGAGGATTTTTTTAAAGCACGGTATCTGAGTCGGAAACAGATGATAATAGTAGTAATTATAATAACTAATATTCATTTATTTAACAGATATTTGTGAAGACCTGCGTGCTATCAGCTGCTCTTCTAGGTAATAAGGATACAGCAGAGAACAAAACATACCTGGTTTCACAGAACTTATGTTCTAGTTTAGGGAGGCAACACTTAACAAATATAATCCAGTGTGTCTGACTGCAGTGAGGACCTAGGAGAAAAATAATACAGAGATCGGTGATGGAAAGTGCCAAAAGGCATTTCAGTGCATACTATTGAATATTTGTTACAGGGCACATGTTTTACATGTATTCTCTCATTACATCCCAACAACAATCCTAGGAGACAGGTATTATTTCTCTACACCCTACTGCACAGATGGGGAAAAAAATGGGCACAGAGACATCAGTTAAATTCCCCAAGGTCACAGAGATAGGAAGTAATGAAACGCCAGAGCCTGTGCCCTAACCACTATGTAGTACTGTCTCCTGCCAAGTATCACAGTACAAGTCTTTAAAAATTTCATAAACCAAAATAAGCACACATATTTTGTGCATTTAGAACTCTTTCTTTTCTCCCCCACTATGTTAATCACATAAAAACTATTGGAAGTGTTAAAATTTTTAGAAGATGGAATCTTGACACTTGATTTTGGCTTAAATCAGTGCATCTTGGACAGTAAGTTTCAAAAGCACATGTAACAACCATAATGAAAACATCAAAACTGAAAAAAATGGCTTCATGGCATGGTCCTCAGTCTTCAACCTGCTGGGTTGGTGAAGTGTTCTAAATGAATAGACCCTAAACACCACAATTATCTAGGTACTTGATTGAAGCTTGTTCAAGAAGATACAAGAAGTCATGTTTCAATGGAGCATAACGTCAGAGGCTGGAAGAGAATCAGATTTCACACAGAGCAGAGACACACGACAGTAACACAGAGGAGTGGATACATTCAGGGCTCAGTGGATACTCAGACCTGGCTTCAAGCTAGCTCTCTTTCTAGCCCTATCTCCTTAGGCAAGCCTACTAGCTTCCATGAACCCCAATGTCCTTATCTTTAGAAGAATTATAATAATATCAACATTATATGCATTTTGTGAGAATTAAAAGAGTTCACTTATGTTAAAGGCTTATTAGCCCAGTATTGGCAAATAGGAAATCTGCAATAAATGTTATGCTACTGTCATTATCGTGAATAAACGTACCAACTTGGGCAAAAGAGACTTGCATACCCAGGGGAGTAAGAAGTCTGATACCTAACAGGACACTTAACGTTATTTTTCAAAGAACCCACCCTGCATGTGAATGTTGAAGGAACCCCCCCAACACACACCTCCTCCCCAAATTGCTGCTTCAGGAAAATGTTTAGACACCAACAGTTAGCAGTAGCAGCATTTCCAAACAAAAAAAGGGCAATGACATAACTTTGACTTGTTTCTGTACATTGATATAAATAACTCAACTAATGATAATGTCTTACACAAAGAACGAAGGCGACTCCAGTGGTATGTAAAAACAGCCCTCTAGCCCCAGCCGCCTTCGCCAGCTCACAATAGCCACTGATGACCTGATCATTTCCTCTCTGTTTGGAGGACTTGAAGGCACTTCCCAGCAAGGAAACTTGTGACATTAAAGCTACGCTCATTCCCAATTTATACAGATTTCGTCCCATCGTATCAACAGCCCATATAGCCAAAGAAAGGACTTTCTAACACGTTTCCATGGTGTTTATGTGTTTCTACCCTAAACAGACAGACGCAGATTAAGCAATGCATGTCAATCCCATTATGAGGCTGTGAAATGGGCAGTTTTGCTACACACTCATGCAATCACACACACTGTGAACATCCTGTTTATTTGGCTCGTCCTCCAATGATTGGCCGCGGTGTATCAGCACATTACTGACAGCTGGGAAAGTCTCCAGTGGAACATGCCTTTCCGATGACAAACATCCAAATAGCAATGGGAACACGTGTCTGCCCACTGGGTCCTTACAAAGCAGCACAGTTTCTCCAAATGCAGAGGGTGTTGGGTGCCGGGGTTTTGTTGGAACGCCACCGAGGGGCCCCTGGTGACCTTGAGAGGCCGTATGAGATAATACATTCTTGGACCCCTATTTCCGGACCGCTTTGGGCAAGGTCAGGATGGCAGATATCCCACTTCCACAATATCAGATGTTACGGTAATTCCTTTTAGCTAATGTGTAAGAGCAAAGGAATGCCTTCAAACCTCATCTAGGCCCTGTGGAATCTGTTGAAAATGCATGACAGCTGTGGGCTTTGGCGAGGCTGTCTGTGAATGTATGAGATTTGGACACAATTCAAAGCTAGAAATAACTGTACAACTCATAACCCTGCACCACTGCTTGCCCCCTCTCCCCCTCTCCCCATCTCCCTCTCTCTCTCTCCACATCACTCATCTCGCACACGCTGAAGCAGGGTCACCATCTCTCTTCCTCATGACTTTCATGCATTCTTCACGGCCGGGAACTGTGGGTAACATCCTCCCCACACAAACACAGATGTGAAAAGAAGAAAGAAACAGGGGCGGGGGTCAGGGCAACAGAATGATTTTAATAAGGCCTGAGAACAGGAAATTGAGAAAGAGACTTTTTTTCTTTTTTTTTTTTTTTTTTTTTTTAGTATCCAATTGGGAGCAGGGAAGCAGCAACAAACTCACCCACTTGTTTAAAAGCCCATCTGCAGTTAGAATCACCATCGAGTTTTCCAGTGATTTATAGAGGCACTCGTTTTCTGAAACCTGCATTATTTTTAAAGGCTGTGACTATTTACACTTGGCTCTTGCCACTTTTATAAGTGTTCTATGCCCCTCACCATTTACTCTCTCACAGCAAGAGTCTGTGTGTAATGCTGCTGAGAAGCGTAGGATGGTTGGAAAAAGTCCTAAGAGGAATGGGGTCCACTTAAAGACTCTCTTTTCTTAAATCAAATGACTGTTATCCAAACACTATTGAGTCTGACCTCAAAATTCCTACTCTTGTCATTTTAACTTAAACGTCATCTCAAGATTCAAAGACCTCTGGCAACACGACTCATGAAGAGTATGACATCCTAGGAAACACTGGCTCTTCTCCTGCGACTCCTGCTACTGCCACGTACAGTCCAGCTGCCCGTCAGTGTCTGTGGGGCGTTGGTTCCGGACCTCCATGGATAAAGGAATCCGTGGATGCTCAGGTCCCTTATGTGCAACGGTGCAGCACAGTACATCTCTGTGTCCACAGGTTCTCTTGGTTGGCTCTGCAGATGTGGAAATCATGGTTATGGAGGACTGGTTGCATATCTAAAGTATTACCTCTTGGCACAGTCAGGTTATTCTCATACAGTTTTTCCTTTTGGTTAACCCCGGCTTTGACACACATGGTGGCTGTGTGTCAGTCATTAACAACATGGACCCTTAACTAGCCCAAAATAAACCACACATTATCATTCTCCAAAGTTTGGCTCAGATAACTCCCCAAGATGGAGGTTTTAAAAGTAAGGAATTATTTCTACAGCTAACATTACCCCATTGATATCCTAAAATGAAACAAAAACACACATATAATACTTAAAAATAACTTAGGGCATGGAAAGCAACATAAAGGGGAAAAAACAATTCCTACTGAGAATTTGCTGGATGCTGTCAAGCACCTCACGAGCCAGCTGGATCTATTCAATTGTTCAGAAGCAAAGAAAATATTATTCTGGCCATCCATGCACTAAAACTTGTAACACCTAACTAGAAGAAGAGATTCCCAAAGAAACTCACTGGAGGGACACAGATGCTTGCCTGGGGGCATTTACTCTTACATTACGATCAAGTCTAACAAGCTGTGTTGTTTGGATTCCCAGGCCACGATGGATTAGAAACAGCATGTTCAAGAAAGACAGCGTTCTAGTAGAGGAAAGTGTGCTGGCAGCTACCAGAAGCACGGCTGGCCAGCTCACAGCAAGAGAACAGAACAACAGTTCACGATGTGATCGTCCAGGGCTTTTAGGAAAGGGGTCCCAGAACATCACAATATAGCACAGAACAATAATGGATGTTCATAATCTGGACCTTGAGTCATCCAGGAAAAGAGACAGAATGTCTAAGAATCCATGGAGGTGTACAGTACACTTAAGGTATATTCATATCAAAAGAGCAGAAAATTAGAAATTTTGGTAGTTCAGAAGAGCAGATTTCCTTTATGTCTAAAGTAAATAAATGTGAAATACCTCATCGTTCCCAAATCACAGATTTTTAAATCATTGTATTTAAATACAGAAGACTTAACAAGAATTTAATATCAGTCATTTTTCTTATCCTCATAATCCACAAGATAGACATTACATGCCATCAACCTCACTTAAGCACTTCTTAAAAAACTTCAAGAATATTCTACCAGAGAAGAAAACCACAGACAGAGATGCTGCTCTATCACTTAATGTCTAAATATGGATATGGATAATGGTACACATATCACTCTACACACACACACACACACACACACACCACTCCACACCAGTGACAGTGAATGAGGCAAGTGAGTGAGTTAGGCAAGACTAAGGGGACGGACATTTCTGACGTAGAGCATTTATGGACACAGTCAGCAAGAAGCAGACATGCTTAGGGACGAGCTCGTCTGGATGGAAGAGAGAGTGTCTGTCCCCCTGTCTCATTATCTCTACTCTCTTGCCTGGACTTCACACTAGCTCTTCCTAGCACTGAGATTCCCATGCCCCGCTGTCAACACAATACTCCAACCTGGCTCTCATCCTGTATCTACGACTGCCTGCTCGGAAACTCCCTTGACCAATTCTATAATCAACACCAGTGCCACATCCCCTTCTCATGATAACTACCCTCTGTACCACTGTATTAGTTTCCCAAGCCTGCCATAACGAATAACCACAAACTGGGTGGCTTAATACAAGAGAAATGTGTTCTCTCGTAATTCTAGAAGCTAAAGGTCAGAAGCCAAGGTGTAGGGTCATGCACTCTCTGAAGGCTCTAGGGGAGAATCCTTCCTGGCCTCTTTCAGCTTCTGGTGATTACAAGCACTCCTTGGCTTATGGCAACATAACTCCAGACTCCGCCTCCATCGCCACACAGCCTTCTTCTCTGTGTGTCTGTCTCCTCTTCTAGAAGGACACCAATCATCAAACTTAGGGCCCACCCCAAGTCCATTGTAATTCATCCCAAGGTCCTTAAGTAATAACATCTGCAAAGGCCCTATTTCCAAAGAAGGTTATATTCTGAGACTCCAGGTAGACAAATTGGGGGATACTATTCATCCCACTACACCTATCCACATAGTTACTGAAAAGAACAGCCACATTGTACAGTATGATTCTACCCCTCTGGCTGTGCATAAATATTCCAATGACAGACATCTGTGAACACCAGCTGGTCCTCATTTGACAGCCGTTCCTCTCCCCTTCTTCCCTAGTCTTAGGTACCTCTCTCCAAAGTCAGCTGCTGCAAGTTCCAGACACTTGCTTTCCTCACAGCCAAGAGTGACCACGTGACTCAGTTCAGCCTTGGAGACAAGAGATGAAATGCAGGAGAGACTTGATTTACTTGGAAGCTAATGAAACTTCAGCTTAGGGCTCCATTCTCCCAATGACCCCATCCAAGACCTTGTGCATAAGTTTGTATTTTTAATATTGTTCTGTTTTTATGGAAGATGATCCCCCAAATTGCATTTGTTGAGGCCCCACTAAAGCTGAAGCGCAGTCCTTTCCCTCCTGGCAAACAGGGACTGTCACACGGAGAGTCTTCTTTCCCGCCCCCTTCCCCCCGCTTCAGGTGCCCGTAAGGATGTGAAGATTGGAGCAACAGTGGCCACTGTGCTGTGGTGAGAGGAATGCGGAAGGAGTCCCAGACAGTCCGCCCTTGGCACCGTTCAGGGCTGAACCAGCCCTCGAGCCTCCTCCCTCCAGATTTCCTGCTGTGTGAGAAAAATATACAATAAGGGGTTACTTAGGTTTTCTCTGTCATACAGCAAAAAGTTTCCCAACTGATAGAGCAATTAACCTTGGCTGAGCCAGTTAGAGCCTTGCCCTGAATTTCTGGACTTGAGTCTCAGAGAGTCTTGTCATTGTGCCTTTGTTGGCTAAAATCACAAACTATACAATTCTGGGACCTTTGGCTACCTGAATTCCAGCCACATGGATAAAACCACTCTATAGAGAGAGAGAATGAACGTGGCCCATGCAGAGAAGCCTGGCTAAGGCACAGAGAACGAAGCTTCATGCTCTGGGCCCCGATGCCCAATGTTATGGGAGACTGTGGCCTTTATTCAGTCTTGCTTGTCTAATTATTTCATAGCTTATCCTCCCATTAAAAGCCTCTCTTGCTTTTAAACCAATTCAGGTGTGATTTCTTCCACTAAGAAGTTAAGTGGACTAATTAGTAAAGCTTCCTTTCCTTCTCCCATTCCCTGTGGTATTTCTTCTCTTACTTCTCTTTCCCTTCTGCCAAGGACCTGGAATCCAATCTCCTGGCTTCGAAAGCCCTTGGTGATTAAGAGCAAGCTATGCAGTCAGACACACCTGGGTTTACTTCCTGATTCTGTTACTTACCAGCAATGAAGCATTGGCAAGTAACCATCTCAAAGCCTCATTTATATTATTTCAAAGAAGAGGCTCATGGTAATAACAATCTCCTGTAGTACTAAGACATAAGTAAACTGGTATGTATAGAGCATTCAATAAAATGCTTGACACATGGTAAACACTTATAGATACATACTGATCATTGTCACAAAGGCAAATGTTAGCATTATAACTCCTGAATCACAAGAAAATAGTCTTTCACTGACCCCAATCTGTCTTACATTTTAACCCTATATCTTTTATTTCCCTCTGAGCCTTTCTTTCCATGAATATTTGTCAACTTGACCTTAAACTATATGGATTCCCACTCTTCTTTCTATAACCCCTCCCGCACTCACACTGCAATGAACAGTCCACAGTTCAGTCTGTGACACCACTATCATTCTCTGTGTTCTCCAGCCTCAGACCTCGGTCTGGTACTGGTTTTGTTAATTACCCTGTCACATGTATGTAAAGTGTATTCCTAACCAAAACCAAAACCAAAACAAAATCACAAGGATTATGAATTACAGTTAGTTGTATTTTTCTTTTACTTATTTAGTTTAGCTATTCAATATTTTTTGAAATAAATTTGAGTCGCCACATCTTGAATCTATTGTGCTAGACACAGGTGATGGTTCAAAAACAAATGAGGCTTAATTCATTGGTCATAAAGAACTTGTTTCCTCTACGAGGAGTTATGACATGTGGGCAAACTGTTACTGTTTTTATCACATTTTTCCAGGCCTTGGGGGGAAAAGGCAAAGTGTTTAGAGATTTCAGAATTGTACACTACTCCTATCCAAAGAACACTTTCTTCTAGAAAGTATTACACATGGGTAAGAAGAACACCTAACTGCAGGGAGCCCTGCTCATTATAAACATACGAACTGAATTTGTAAAAGAATACACGGATGCCCTGTCACCTGGGATCCAGCAGACAGAGCAGGTCCAGCCCGACCTGTGCTTTTTAACGTTGGCTCTTATGTCAAACCTCTTTCAGCTCCCAAATCATCATTTCTTCAAATCTCTTGCTGTTTGTCCCCAAGACAAAAGACAAATGCATCCGTGTGCTGCGGTGGACTTCAGAGGTACAGTGCTTCGTTATGTGGGGAAGACCTGGGCAGCAGAATCCACCAGGTGAAAGAAGATGCAAATGCATCCACTTGTCCTGTCCTTCTCAGGGTAGATGCAATCGATTCTTGCAAAATGCAGGCTCTATCCCCAGCTGTTGCAGAGCACCCATTTTCTTCTCCAGATGATCCAGGTGTGGCATCGGGACACAGTCCTATTTCAGTAAACTAGCACATTTGTCACTAGTGCACATGGAAGCTGAGGGACAGTTTGCAATATCAAACACTTCAAATTTTTCTTAACTTTTGGTATATGTAGGTCTAGAAGTAATATACCTGACCCGTGATACCGGTTGTTTATATTACCATATGGATTTAGATATTGCTTCAAAAGATGATAAGAGAGATAGACTATTGCTAGCATTTTATTCAAGGAAGTTAAAATACTTTAAAACTATTTTCTGGGAGGATATTTTATCATAAGTCAGTTTATTAGAATGGTACAATGTGATGTGTAAAATTTATGGTCATTTAGAATCAAACACTGCTTTAAGAATTTCATTGACAGTTCCAGCTATGACAGCCTTAATAGAATTCTCCAAATTAGAAGTTAAAAATCCAAAAGGCTAGACACTATGGTGACTCAAGACATGCTTTTAAGTGGGGAACACTGCCAATATAACACAACGAGGGTTAGAAAATCTTATTTTAGCATTACTGATTTTTGTTGACATGAAGGCAAGAAAAAATTTAAGAAATAAACACATAATAATTTATTAATTATGTTTATATTTCATTACTTACCTGAACAATGTCAGTTGATCAATAGAGAATACCCAGATCTGCATAATAGCACATTTAGTCATCTTGGATATTAGCAACGCCACAGTCTTACACATTTTTCAATTTTGACGTTATCCGGGTTTTTAGCTAGGTTTATCTTTTAAATATTTAGACAAATGGTATGTGACTCTCATTCATACTTCAGTCCTAAGCCTTGCAAATGTTAACAGCAAGTCTACTTTTGAAGGTACTTTATGGGTTAAGGACAGTCTGAATTTAGCTTTGAAATACAGGCACTTGTTGAAAGAATACTGAACAAAGTTGAGATTGGGCAGACAGGTGAGAAGGCACTGCCAGAGATGAGCAAACGTGCAAACCTGGAGATGCCCATATCCACGTCAGAATACAAGGTCCTTGACAGCACAGATCATGTCTGTTTTGTTTATTGATACGTCTTTGGAAACTAGAACACAAATATTTTTTCAATGAAAGAATGAATGAATAGCTAAGAGTCTAATATGACTAGACCATAAAGTATATAAAACAGAATAGTGGGAGATAAGGCTTAAAGGAACAGAAAATAGGAGATAGAAAATACTTCAAATGATATTTTTCTCCAATTCATCAGAAAACAGGGCATTGTTTCATAACAGAGAGTGACAGACATCGTCTCCCTCTATCCTCTCTTCAAGATGAGGACAGTGTTGCTCTGGGGCATGGAAATTTTCACTCACAGGAGTAAAGAGAGAAGAAAAGAATGGTGAAGAGAATAGAAGAAAAGAAAGGAAAAGAAAGAAAGAAAAGCTACATGTGAAGGATCTTTAGGGGCCTTGGGGATAAATCCAGGCAGACCTCGGGTGGTTTTATTTAGATAAGGGCTCAGCACACTCCCGGGAAGAACAGAGAGAAGATGCATTGGAAGTGACTGTGAGCCTCCAGACTATGTCTAGACAAGGTGAGGGACAGAGGCCACCTCCTCACCTCTCAGGACATGTCTCCACGAAACACGAGAAACTCATCCTTCAGTGGGAGCACATCACTCAGCTGTGTCCTTGTGCAATGACAGTGGTCACAACAGTGTTCACAAGTTAACGGGGAAGAGCACTTCAGAGTGCACTGTTACTGGGTTCATTCACTGTGTCCTATGACTCAGTCCTCTAAGAAATTCTGGTAAGTTCTCCATGAAAGAAGAGCTTTGAAAAAATAAAATGAGTGATTGGAATTGAAGGGCCATACACTGAAGGCAAAGGAAAATATTAAGAGAAGTTCCTCTACAGAACCTGTCAAGAAAATGCAGCACAGCACAGAAGACCCCGTGCAGAAGTCTACAGCTAGAACTATGGGAAAAAGAGAAAAAATGAGAGCAAATTTCATGAAATGCTCACTTCTCACAAATGTTCTGAGTTGGTTGTTTAAGATTTAAAGTTTTCTGCTCAGTCACCAAGTTTTTGTAGAATTCTCATATTTTCTTTTAGTTTATAAATATTTTTATTGCTAAAATTGAGGCCTCAGTATAAGACTCCTGACCTGGGTTCACATTTTATAGCTAAAATAACGTATAAAACCTCAAAAAATTAAATAACCAAATTGTTGAATTTTAGTTGGTTTTAGGTCAGAGAGCAAGAATCCATCGAATTTTATGTTCTTTCCACTGAAAATAAAGAAATAACCAAGTTGGCCTAAACTTGGCCATAATTCCCCACTGTATCTGGGGCCAAATTTTTCAGTTAATCTGGCACAAAGGTAGAGTTTTTAATGACACCTGAGACCAGGTGAATTCTTTTAAATGATTTTGATGCTAAAATTTTATAAGGCTACAGAAAACAAAAATTTTCTATTGCCCAAATATTCACTAGATGATACTTAAGGACAGAAAATAAAGTTTCTTAGAATAAGTTATCATACAGTACAATTCCTTTGTATTTTAAACTAGTGCTTTCCCCAAAATAGGCATATACTAACGTCATGCTTCCATGTGGCTTAGGTCTCAGTCAAGACTTTGAAACACGGAATCAAAGTTCAAATATTCCTTTCCTATTTAATGATTTCTTCCATCCAAATTTCATAAGCCAAGGTCAATAAGAATAAAACGTAAGAGTGAATGGAGGTTTTGAAGCAGTGGATTATTTATACTGTGGTTGTGATTAAGACATAAAGTGGGGAAGTAAGATGTAATTCTATAAACTGATTTCGTGCAAGCTAACATTTTTTTTTAAAACCCCAAATTGGAAATTCCAATATGAACATAATTCATCTTAGTTCTGAACCACTAAGAAATTGCTGAGAAGCAGAGTCTGATTCCCTATCAGGGGAAAAAATGTAAAAGATAAGTTTAAGCCAGGCTATCTTCCTCCCAAGATACATTTATATCCTAGATATTTCCACCAGGGATTACATTAACAAGTCTTTAGCAAGAGATTTTCTTATTCCCAACACAAACGCCACAAAAGATATGAATTCTGTCCCTTCAAGGTGTATAATTTAGGTGAACCAAGCAAGCACAGGCAAGGGAGATGAGGCACTGCCAGAACCCAAAATTACCTATAATCCAAACACTAGATTGTTCAGAATAGACTACGGTTTCAGAGATTGTCTACAAAATGAAAGTTGTTAGCTAAATTTTAAGAGCAAATAGATCTTGACTTGGAGACTCACTGACTCATATACCACCCTTAGTGAGTGACTATTAGTCATTGGCACCAAGTGAAATTGTGGAGAGTCAAAGATGACAGAGTCCACACTCTCTACAAAAAAAAAAAAAAAAAAAAAAAATCTATAGGCGACACAAACACACAGAGAGATAAAGACACTAAAATTCAGTAAGCAATAGGAATATGTTTAGAGTACAATGTGAGCACAGAGGGAAGGTGCCAGAATCAGGTGGGGTTGGGGGTGGGTGGGGAGCTGGCTGGAAGGAACCTTGCACACCAGACGTGTGAAAAGGAAAGGGAGCACATGCTAGGCAGAGAACGGAAATGAACAACACAAACAATGTTGTCTGCAATGAGCAGAGTTCGTGGACTAGGGCTAGGTAAGGGTCAAGAAATAAATAAATACTACGAGAAGCACTGGGAGATAAGGACGGATGGCTGAGCTGGGGCTGGATACAGATGGTGTAGTGCGTTGAATGGTAGCCCCCCCAAAAGATATGTCTATACCTTAATCCCCAGAACCTGTGAATGTAACCTATTTGGGGAAAATAAAAAGGTCTTTGCAAACGTAATTGAGTTAAGGATCTTGAGATAAGGAGATCATCCTGGATTATCCGGATGAAGCTTATAACTGATGACAAGGTCTTTATATGAGGCAGAAAGCTATCTGATGCAGAGGAACAGGTACAGAGGAGAGGAGGAAGCCCTATGAAGACCGATGTGGAAACTGGAATTTTACAGCCACAAGAAATCGAGAAATGCCAACAGTTACCAGAAGTTGTAAGAGACAGAGAATGGATTCTCTACTAAAACCCGAAGAGGAAGCATGGCCTTCCTGACACCTTGATTTTGGACTTTTGTCTTCCAGAACTGTGAAAGGATACATTCTTGTTGTTTTAATCCACCTGGATTGTGGTAGTTTGCTATGACAGCCTTAAGAAACTAATAAAGAGGACCCTGAGTTCCATGCTGAGTTCAGGCTCATTTCTGATGGCTAATGATTTTATTTTGCTGTAAAGTTGGTTTAAAAGTGGGATGCAAGATTGATAGTTTCAGCAGGGATGATGGGGAAGGAAACCTTTTGGTAAACTATTACAATAATTCAAGAAAGGGATCATAAGACTGTTGTCAAACATATCATTCTGAAAATCTTGAAACAACATAATTCTCATAGAAATGCATCGTCAAAGTTTTACTGAGCTTATTAGTAAGGAAATCAACAGGATGCAAAGCCAG
Source organism: Camelus dromedarius (assembly GCF_036321535.1). NCBI lineage: Eukaryota > Metazoa > Chordata > Mammalia > Artiodactyla > Camelidae > Camelus > Camelus dromedarius. Next base: position 35,481,242 of record NC_087436.1, read on the forward strand.
TCTGTCCTGCTGGTGCGTTACACTAAAGCACACTAACAAATGTATGTAGAGTCAGTAAAAGAAAAAAAGAAATCTGGAATGAGATTGCTAAATTACAACATCAAAAATAAAAACAAATTACTTTCCTTAAAAGTCAGAAATTGTAAACTTTGGATTATCTTCTTTACTGGGCTGAAACCATTTGCGTTACTACCCCAAAAAAATAAAAGTGCACCTTCTTTGTTTTCTACAAGCTAATATTTATGCTTACAAAACTGTAAAATGTTCCCATGGATACCAGTAAACAGCAAGTCAAGGAAAGTTACATTCTTAAGAGAGATGAGTTTTGGGTGATTATGTTAGGACCAAACTGTAGCTTAATAATGAAAATCATGTCATTATCTTTTTTTCCCAAGTTTTGGGTAGTTTTTCTTAATATTTGAGACTCAAGTTGAGTCAAAAATAGAGTGAAAAGCATGTATTTTAGAGAACTTGCAAAGAGAAAAGTTACAAGACTAGTACTCACCTCATTGTTAGGAGAATTACGTAAGTTCAAACGTGCAGAGCCCTCATGGGAACTCCTCCTCCAGTACTCCGTCATTATCTCACGTTATCTTGATGTCAAATTTGTTTAGAAAGCCTTCTAGGAGGATGTATTTTTAATAAAATGCATCTGTGCATTTTTGTATTCCTATATTTAATAATATTTGAGTAGCTACTATGTATATAAAGTTACATGATACTTAATTGTATTGCTAAGGTTTAAAAGTGCTAAAAGTTTAACACGTGAAATGATACAAGAATAAAATATCATACAATAAATGTTAACTATACTTAATCAAATGTCAAAATATGTCATTCCCTTCTTATCTAGGTCTTAAATTTACAGTTGCTCATAATTTTTGTGTAACAGGGGAGTTAATGAGACAGGATTAGAAAGCTAACAAGACACTAGATTTCACAGATGACCAGGGAGGAGAATCCTGCTTTTGCTTGAGCAGAACATAGAAGGGACAAAATTAGGGCTTGATGAATTCTATTCACATAATTTATCCTCAAAACAGACTTAGTAACAAGATGAACTTCCTTGGAAACGTGAAACAAACAGAGGTCTTTGTTGGCAGCTGATGAAAAATTATAATCATAATTTTTTGGTTAAATAAAACCATTTGATGATTTTAAAACGAGCCATAAATGTACTAGCAACTTCTATTTTAGTGGTTACACAGAAGAGGACTTTATGTCAACTTATGTGATTAAGTTTTGATTTTAACATTGGAATATGCTTAGGACTGTATATATGATGTGACAAACATAGGAAACTTGTTTCCAGGATGCCGTGTCTGATCCATGATTTCAATGAAAGTGCTTTAAGTTAGCTCCCACAGTGCCTGGTTTACAACTATTGTAGCATTTCTGGTATTGTATCATCATTTTCTTCCTGTACCCTACAATGGGATGTTAGCTCCTCAAAGACAAGAGCCATGCTGCTTTCATCACAAAACTCATAGCACGGTGCCTGACACATCCTAGGTTCTCAACTAGTAATTGTTCAGTTGTAAAGGGATGGATCCATAAATAAAACATTTGGGGCCACAAAAGCGTTTAAGGTCAGTTTGCTAAATTATATAATAATAATAATAATAATAATAATAATAATAATAATAATAATAATAATAATACCTCTAAAAGTGATTTACCTCTGTACAAAAGTTCTCTCAAAGGGAAATATTACTAGAAGTTTCTAATCCAAAGCGTTAAAACATTTACATGGACATACAGAGATACATATTGAGGGGAACCAGGATGTGCCAGTCCAAAATAGGCGTCTTTGGCATATTGGTTATTTTGAATTACAGGCACTTGAAATGAACAGCAGGTGCAAAGGCACTCTGACCCTCTTCTGTTTCCCTTGTGTCTCGTGCATTTTCCCCTGCAGGTGACTTGATATCCATCAAACAATGACCATAGTTCCAAAGCACATGAGGCTGCAACATTCACTCTGTACTTAAAGAATAGCTGTACAGGGACGGTGAATTAGGGCTCAAGACCAAGATATTTAAGCAAGAGCCAACAGGGTGAGTATGTCAAATTTTAGGGACAATAAAATTCAAGGAAAGGTTAGGAGCTTGGGGAGCCTTCATTAATCAGGCAGATACCAGAAATCAAAGCAGAACTACATACGCACGAGCGTATGCAGGAGGGCCGGAAGCAGGGAATCTGGCCGGCCAAACATACGGGGTTAGCGCCATTTTACATGGAGGCTGTCCTAGCCAATGAAATTTTCTTGAAATTGGGGGAATTGGGGAAACCTCAGCATATGTTCTACAGAAGCAGGAAAAAGAGCAGTGTACTTCTATGACAACCCCCGTCTACACAGACAGAGAGGATTCAGTGAGACGTTAAATGATGTCTACAATTGGAGGTGAAAGCTAAACGCTATTTCTGACTCAAGAATACCAAAGCAGAGCTCTGAAAAATTTCAATGAATTTTTTTAAGTAATTCTTTTGATTAGCTACATATGTCAAGGTCCCAGAAATATCCGTTAAAAGACACCAGACAGACAATACAGAGCTAAAGTTTCAGCCACACTTGCCTTCACCTGAGCTGGATAGATTGCCTGTTATGTAAGCGTGTCTTGAATTCTCCATTTCATCTTATGAGTCAATTTACTGAGGCCTGAAATTAAAGATGGTATAACACAATATAAAATGTTGTTATTTAATCAGGAAAGATCCAAATCCCTTAACAGGATCAGCATGCAGTATAAAGTCTCAAGTGAGGGACTCCTCACAGTAAGGTGAAGGAAACAGGCAGCTCAAATGCAAAGGGGCTCGAGGAGACAGCACAAGTTTAAGGAAGTTCGATTCTGTTGACCATATGATAGGTACTTAATACTTTGAACATGGTATTCCCTTTACATGGAATGTGGTTTTTGACACTCTTGCTCCTTCGTGCAATTAATTCATCTTAACTTGCCCTTCAAATTTCAGTTCAAGTGCCTTTCCTTTCTTGAGGGAAGCCTTATCTCATCCTGAGTAAGTTTCTTTACTCAGATACAGTCTTGTCTCCTTCCTTTATGTCACATACTTCAATTTTTAACCATAAAACCCCTTGTGCAATTATTTATTGATGTCTTTATGCATAATGTCATAGTGGAGACTGCGTCTCTCTTTGTTCGCCACTTAAACTGTCCTACCTAGAATATGGCTTTTTCATATGCTGTGATTCAAAAATATTTCTCGAGCGCGTGAATGAATGAATAAATGAACGTCATCACCAACAGAAGCCACTGTTGTACTTAACTCCAATTAAAACGAGTAGAATACAACCATTTGTCCATAAAGACAAATAGAAAAAAAAAACAGCCTAGGAAAAATTCAGAGGTCAGTTAAAGAGAGACAAATACAAACTACTATTAAAACTTCTACTTCCAGAAAAATAAATCAGTTAAAATCAGTGACTCCTGTTTCTTTAAGGCAATGCCTCCTCTAAACCCAGTTACTGCAATCAGATCATGTAAGAAACAGGAAGACAGTACAGTAATTTAGCCCTGCCAAGGGAGGGTGCTTTAAAGGTGGCTTCAGTCATGTTCCCTTTATACCCAGTAGCGGTGTCCCCCTCTGGAGTTTCCAGTCATAACTGTAATGAGGAGAGTTGGAGAAAAACTCAGTGAAAATGATTAAAGAGCCAAAAAACACAGACACCATGATGAAAGGCTAAAGGAATCAGGATTATTTCATCCCCAGAAAAGGTTGGCAGATTCAGTGATGGAATGGTATGGATGGCGAGCAGCTGTTCTGCATCCCAGGAGCGTAGGTAAGGGAGGAAGGCTTCAAGTGCAGCCTAAGAAAGGACTCCTCCCCTCCACCCCCACATACCTTCTACCCCAGCGCCCCGTGTCTCAGGTGGCCTCCCACGTCTCAGTGCTAAACCTCTTCCATCTCTTTTTTCATGGCCCTCCTTAAAAGTCCTTGTAAAAAAGTTTCCCTGATTATAAAAGCTGGGTGAAGACTCTTCCACGCAGCTACGCTCACTCTCTCCAGCAATTATTTGAATCTGTTGTTTCTGAAATCTTTTCAAATATTTGTTTAAGACAGGAAGTCTCAAAAGGGTCTTTCATGTCTTTAATGTCTTAAGTCAATAGCAAAACTATTTGGTGTAGATGACACGTATTTTCCATAATATGGGGGATATACACCCAGCAAGACACAGTTTTTAAGGGCACTGATGCCAGATTATGTTGTTGCCTGTGGCTTAACTCTAAATTCCTTCTCTTATCATTTCAGGCTCTCCAGCAGTTGCAGTCCTGACTGGAGGCAGATGAGGGAAGACCGAGAGAATGAGGTTGCATCTCACATCTCTCACAGATCCTCGAAATAATAATAGGCTCATCAGTCTTCACTGAACCACATATGATAACCGGATTATTGCATGAACTTTCTCCCCAAACCCTAGGCTCTTTCCCCCTTGTTGATACTGGCAAGTAATAAAACAACTATATAAAAGTTCAAATTGAATGAGGATGAGCGGAATTCAGAACATCTTATCTGACGAAAGTATTTGTAGCCACTGATAGACCTGAGTAACATTTTCAAGCAGAATGATTATTTTCCATTACGGATTCACCACCCCAAACTATCCTTAAGAACCCATGATTTGGGGCTTTATTCACATAGTGTACAAAGGAGTGCTTAAGATTCATTATAAATCTTAAAGCATGGTGCAACAATGTATACAAAGTTCAGCAACTTATTTTACAAGAACTCAAGTAAATTTATTTTAACATCAATAAATAAACAACATATCAAACGAGCAGAGAATCAAAACTTTCATCTACTTTTATCCAGGAAATTTAAAAACGAAATCCTTAGCAGAGTCACAATTCTTTATGAAGACAAGATAGAGACATCTCAAGTTCTTAAAATTCTAACGATGATTTATGTTTTGAATTTTAGTTGTGTGTGCTTATGTATGTATATGCATGTGTGTCTTAGCTGAAGAGGAGAGGTGTCATTTTCATATGAGTCAAATTAATTCTTGAAAATATATAAAAAGATCTATCTTTGCACCGAAAAAATTAGAACCCAAAGGGGAAAATATGAAAAAAATCAGATAAAAAGGGGATTATCATAAGGCCTGACTTACAATCTTATGTGCACTGTTCAAGTATTCCAACAAGCCACATATATCCTTTGTGTGATTTTATTTTCATCACACAGAAGTGAAGAAAACAGAAGTTATGAATAACAAAATCACCTAGCACCACTCAATTGAAAATAAAAACCAATCCAAGCAACTTTGGGGATCAGTGCTAACAAACAATTTAATTTCATGTGACCAATTTTGTAGCATTTTTTCTAGAACCAATGAAGTCTGCCACAGTATTTTGTCTTTTGGTCTGCATTTATAGAACAGATTGGGGGGAAAAATTCCTGTCAGAGTCCAACAAGAAAGAATTTGTGCAATGCCTCCAAGTTTCTAATTGTATAAATATTCATGTTTCCAAACTGCAATGTAATAATTAAAGTAGTGTGTTCTCCTTCAAGAAAACCCACATTTCATAATGGACAACGTTACCCATGGTAACATGGACAGAAGTGCATTTCTGTGCTCTGTTCCACATGCTTTTCATTTAGTATCTAAAAATGATACAGTCATGTGATAGGCAATCCAAAAAAGCAAGTTGATGGAAAAAGGCCTTGGAACTTAATATATTCTTAATAAAATTTTTTTAATCAAAATAGATTAAAGTTTAAATTTAACCAGGTCATGACTCCTTCCTCAAAGTAGCATAAGAAAGTTTCACCCAAGCTTAAATAATCAGTGGCCCTTTGTCCATGTGATAGACTAACACATGGGCAAGAAACACAGCTGCCTGTTTGGCTAAATTAAATGCACTTCTCTAGTACAAGGGCTCTCAGAAGAGTCTTTCTTATAAATAAATGGCTACGAGTGGCCACCATCTCACTGGTCTCCCATGTTTTTCCTCATCCTTATTGTTCCCTTCCCACTCTGCTCCTTCTACATCCACAGTCAAATAAGGTAAGTGGGAGAAGATCAAGCCACTTACTACTTCTAGTTAAATGGAATTACCACTGCAAACGGGAGCTGAACTGGGAGAAATGGGATGATCTTTTCATGACAGCTACCTCTGATTGGGCTCCCGCCAAATACCCAGAAAGGTGTTGGACACGTCATGCATTGTCACCAATCCTTCTTGTCAACCTTAGGGTAGACACAGCAGAGACAACATTAGAAGCCAGGTCTCTCCTACTTCAAAGCCCATGTTTTTCCCACCATGCCAAATTCCCTTCCTTTGCAGGCTGTGCTGGAGCTCCAGAAAGGCACAGAATTCCAGTCTTCCAGCTGAATTACACGAGTAAGCAAAACAGCTTTGCACCGTCAACAGAACCAAAAATGGAAGACAGTTTCTTGCCTGTTTGGAAGCATATGTCTTAAAGGTCAGTTGTACTCAATACGGAAATGATCCAATGATTGTACGAAACAGGATCCCATCCACACTGATAACAGAAGCTAAACGACTTAAAGGGTCATATGGGAAGAGATCGCCTGTGGCTGCAGCTCTGTACATAACAGAGAAGCAGAACTCCAGTCTGAGGATGTTTAACTGCGGAAAGGGCACAGAGGGGCACAAGCAGCCGCAGGTGAGGACTTTGCCTGGATTGTGTATCTCAGGCAGCCAGCTGAGGATCGAGGAAGGGCACAGTGTAAACGTTCCCCATTCCAGGGGCTGAAGAACGTCAGCTGAATGTGGAGATGCTGAGGCAATGCCATCCCGCCTCACACTCAGGTGTCTCCTCCAGTCAGATCCATCTTTATTGTAACGTAAACCACAGGTAGCTCTGTTTACAGCTCTGTCCCTCTGGGGCACCAAGAGATCTTCCTGTGCGCTAGATGGACTGTCTGACAACTTACCTAGCTTCACAGACCAAATAAATGATGCTGTGTTTCAGAAACTTCTACTCATATTAAAAAAGGAGAGTTTTCTTACTTCTTGTTGAGCAGAAACCAGTTATTTACCTCCTTAGCACTAGAATATTAGCGCAATTTTTGCAAAAACAAATATTTGCAAAAGAAATTCATGCAAAAGAGAATCCTTCAGTTTGAATTATAAGACAGTCTAAGAAAACAGGTGTGCTTTAATACCACTCTGACCACACGGTTTGTGAATTACAGCAAATTGGCCTAGTACGATTATTGAAGCTTATTAATGTAATTCCCCAGAGAGTAGGCCTCGGTCTTACGTAATAATACGTAAAATAATCCTTAAAATGATTGATTTATTCCATTGTACATTTTAAAGTCATTTACAGTGTTTACTACCAACGTTACTATGTTCTGAGGACTTTCCACATAAATACACTCATTATGATCAGATAAACACACATCGAGAGCTATTCGGAGCTGACATTACTGTAAGGCTGTCACAGTGGACAAAAATCTGCTGTCAATTTTCTGTAAGTGACAATAAAGACAATAGTTTGTCCATTAATTTGTTCCGGCTGCATATAGTATTGACATCATGAGTAGAAAAAAATCTCTACAAGAATAAACCCAACAGCAAGAAATGGTGCATATTTAAAACTCTATTATGTAACTTGCTATGGGAATATTTTTCTTGGACATCGACTATTATATAAATATTTTCATACATTTATGTTAAGTATATTTCTAGTATTCATATTGTTTGAAAGAAATCCCATCTTAAACTCCCTGAGAAATTTTGAAAAGAAATTTAAAAGTTCTCAAGTGACTATGAAAACGAATATAACTTCTGTGGTCTCCGATTTCAACAGCCAGATTCACTGGCTTCACCTGATTTTCAACAACTAATTTCCCAGGTTTAAAAAAATAGTCCTTATAATAGCTAAGGTTTCCAATAAGCCGTTCTTTAGAGATCTGGCTTGGTAATTACTCCAAGCTCCAGAGGAAATGCAATATTTTCAACACATATTGAACAGCACACCTGTGTCCTCTGCACAGCCTGGCCTCCTGTAATCTCCATGCGAGTGTTTCCAAGCCCGTTGTGTCTTTGGGTCTCCTCCACTCATGGAGGGACACAAAAGGAAACGCTGTGATGTATGTTAATTGATGTTTGTCCAAGCATTATGAAGTAATAATCCACAGGAGCCACAGAAGCTTTTACAAGGCAAAGTCAAGGGAACAATCAAAGTTTTGAGTGGATTATTGCAAGTCCACACCCAGGCAAGGCTGACTTAGAGCTTTTCATCCTTCCACAATGATACTATAAATAAAGCTAAGAAATTTTTGTCCTCAGCTAATCCCCTCTATTATGTGGTCTTGCATTCTGTCTCACGCGATTGGTGCTGTCTACACGGCAAGCTCGCTGTGCGACACGGGTAGCTTCCAGACCTGTCTGCTGGCTTCATACCGTAGCCCAGTGGAACCTTGAGGGCCTGGCATGTCCCCACAAGGCAAATCTCTGAAGTACAGGAAAAGAACTCACAAATCCAAAAAAAAGATAAAGATTTGGAAAGTTGAGGTTAAAATGCCCCAAATGCACCCTCAGGAAAAAACAAAAACAAAAACACAGAAACAACTAACTTTGAGGTGTTGCTCAATGGAACATTCCAGCTTTTGCTTCCATTTAGCAAAAATAAAACTACAGAGCGCTCATGTATAATATGGTATTCTATGCTTCTCCTTCCAGTGATACAGAGAGCAAGCTTTAGCTGCCCCTAACTGAGGAATGAACAAGACTACACCATCGGCACAACCGGTGTGAACTGCCGTACAAGCGCTTCGGCTGCGGTGATCCGTGTATTTGCACACCAAGGAAAGGCGTGATGTGACTTCCTCCTGTGTGATTCCTTGTTTATATAAAAGGCCTCAAGGCATTAACAACTTTATGGCTCACCTAATTCCTTAGAATTACACAAATATATATACGTTGTAAGAAAAATAAATTAAGCCACACCTCCAGGCCATGCTCATTTCAACTGCCTTTAGTCATTATTATTTTGTCCTTTAAAAAAGTCAGTGACTGTACGGTGCACCTGCGTGAGTGTGTTGCAGAGGTCCCTCCCACGTGGCAGGAAGCCCACTGCGCCATCTGTTTGGTCCTGATACAAAGCTAACAATCATGCCTGGTTTAAGACAGACAATAGGGAGTCATCATATTCATAACATGGTAAATATAAGTTGATATGGGAAGTATTTAATCTGTTCTCGTGCCACCACTCTGGGGAAAAAAAAAAAAGGGATAGACATTTTATAGAGATTGTTTAGAAATTCTCCACACCATGCCATGGAGTATCAGGGTTTGTGACAATAAGCTCATATACACTGGAAACATGAAATAACTATCTGTTAAATTAATGAATAGATATCAGGAAAACACAACAGTGCGTGTGTGTGTTCTCAGTTGAATAAAAGAGTTAGGATGGAGGAATTTTAAGGAAGATGATTCCAACATAAGAGTGGATAGAAGAATCAATGTCTACGTTACTGTCTACAGACATGAGTTCTCTTAATTAAGAAACTCAAAAAGAGATGTTTGCTTTATTACTAATGAGAAAAGGGACTAGCTGTTTTTGGGTCAAATGTTCGTCCAGTGACTGGGAAGCTGGAGGAGGTCGTGGGGCCATGCTGCTTCCCCAGGGCTGTGGAATGGTGAGTTTTCCTAAAAAGGGATATGAGCAGGGCAGGCAATGAAATGGATTCATAAAGATACGATCAAGATAAAGTTCCAAGAAAAAAAATCAGAGAAACATTTATGCACAAATTTGAAAAGAAAATGATCAGCCTTACAGAAAATGTACCCAGGCTGCGAGGAGGAGTGGTTTTATAACTAGACACTTCATAATTTGGGGAAGGGCAAGGATTATACTAATATTTCAAATGCACATGAAATGGCCTGTTTCCAAGGGTCACCTAGAGAGGCTCACTTAGAAAAAGGCTTTAGTAAATAATCCCTCGTCTTCATGAAACCAGTATTGCATGCGATTCTGAAAACCATGCAGCGTAATTGGTGGAGAAACCTGTCTGGCCTGGCAAATGTTACTTCAACCACTTCTCGTTTGTTTGGTAAAGGCCGGAACTTTTTTCATACTGAAAGGTAAGGGAACTAATTTTTTTCTTGAAATCAGAAGCTGCTTTCCCTTTTGAGCCCGCCCAGCGTGACTACTGAGCGGTGACTAAGGGAAGATCTTGGAGCAGGGAAGGTGTTCCGACAAAGACTGAACCTGGCAAAGGGGGCTTCCCACTGCCTAGAGACGTAAGCCCGACGGCATATAAGGCTGGTCTATGATCACTTCTTTCCATCCTTCTACATACATTCTGTGCTTTATGCATACCAGGGGTCAATTTATTCCTCCAATGCACCTTTCAGGACCCCATGCCTTTGCCTGCACAGCTCACTCTGCCTCGCTTGCCCTTTGCTCTCTTTCCCAACTAGTGAATTCCTGCTCACGTCCCAAAGCCCCAGATCGAATATGTCCTTTCTCTAGCTCCTCCTTATTCCCTGGGTACTGTTAACACTCTTTTAGCATTACATTTTTCACATCGTCCTGGCTGTTTATGTACCTCTGTCCTCTGAGACACTGAGCACTTGAAGATCAGGACATTCTCTTATTTATCTTCATGCTCCTAACATGGTACCTACATATAGTAGGAGATCAACAGAGGTTGGTTTTGTAAGGAAAAAAGAAGATGCAATTTAGAGAATTAGAATATTCATGATAAAAGTCATTAAGAGAGAGAGGATTTTGGACAATTTTGAATGTCTACCAAATCCTTCCACCTCCCAATAAAACATGTCTAATTTTCGCAACAGAAAGAAAGATAACATTTGTTTTTTAAAATTTGTGACAACGTGTACATGGTTTAAAAAAGGAAGAAAAAAGGTAAACACATCGCAATGCCCAAGGGAGGACACAGCCTCACACCCATCAGTGTTTATCAAAGCAAGGAGCCCTGAAGGTGGGCTTTGCCATCGAATGAAGGACATCAAGGTTAAATGTCATTAAAAAAAAGAAAAAGAACTCAAGGTGAAGCTGGGAGTGACAGCAGAATTAGCCTCACAAGATTTCCAAGAGGCAGAAAAACTAAGAGCAGCAGTGACAGAAAGTGGCAAATGAGCTGAATCAGACACCAGTCCCGCAGCATGCCTCTCATGGCCGTGACCACCTGCACCGCGGGTGCCTCTCATGGCCATGACGACCTCAGCTAGGAGTTCAAAACACAGAGTCCAAAGCTTCACCCCCTGGTTTTGAGTTCTACCATTTACCAAGTATGTCACCTCAGGAAAATTACTTACTCTCTCTGTTACTTAGATTTTTTAAAAAGGAGGATGCTGAGAGTATTTATCCCATCATCCCTCATCCCATTGCTGTGAGGTTAAATGGGGAAGCTCATGTCAGGACTCAGAAGTGTGACTGTCAAAAGTGATCTTGATGATCTTCCTTTGGGAGGGTCTGTTCTGGCAAAGTATAGGTTGTACATGTCATAACACCATAGCCCTAGGGGCATAAGACAAAGATGTACAACCAGAGAGTAATCTCTGCTTTAAACAACCCACCAGGGATCTGATACCCAGTGAATCCCTTAAAACATGTAGTACTAATTTCCTTTTGCATGGAGGACCTAAAAAAAGTAAGTTAAGCCACAGGGGCTTAAACAAAGTTAAGTTTGATGCCCAAGCTATGGAGCGAAGGAAGTCAAGTTCTCCAGCAGACCTGGACTGGGAATACAGGCAGGCAGTGGTGTTCTCATGGCTTCACCATTCTTCTATCTGTACACAAAATCATCAAAGTATAGGAGGAAAGTTGGGGCTCTGAAACAAAGTAGACCTGGAGTTAAATCCTGGCTCTACCAATTACAATGTATAAGGATGAATGTCAGTGGAGAAATGTCTGTTTAGGTTTTCTGCCATTTTTTGACTGGGTTGTTTGCTTTTTTTGTTTTCTCCAATGAAGACATACAGATGACCAATAGGCACATGAAAAGATGCTTATTATTGCTAATTATCAGAGAAATGCAAATCAAAACTACAATGAGGTTATCACCTCACACCAGTCAGAATGGCCATCATTAAAAAGTCCACAAAAGATAAATTCTAGAGAGGGTGTGGAGAAAAGGGTACCATTCTATACTGTTGGTGGGAATGTACTTTGGTGCAGGCATTATGGAAAATAGTACAGAGATGCCTTTAAAAACTAAAAATAGACTTACCCTATGATCTAGCAATCCCATTTCTGGACATATAGCTGGAAAAAAACTTTAACTTGAAAACATACATGCACCTCAATGTTCCTAGCAGCACTATTTACAATAGCCAAGACATGGAAGCAACCTAAGTGTCCATGGATAGATGACTAGATAAAGAAGTTGAGAAGTTGTGAGATTATATATATACAAATATTCAATGGAATACTACTTGGTCATTAAAAAGAATGAAATAATGCCATTTGCAGCAAAACAAATGCACCTAGATATTATCATGCTAAGTGAAGTAAGTCAAAGACAAATACCATATGATATCACTTATATGTGGAATCTAAAAAAATGACACAAATGATCTTATTTGCAAAATAGAAACAGACTCACAGACATAGACAACAAACTTATTTACCAAAGGGGAAAAGGGAGGAAGGATAAATTAAGAGTTTGGGATTAGCAGATACAAACTACTATATACAAAGCAGATAAACAACAAGGTCCTACTATATATAGCACAGGGAACTCTATTCAGTATCTTGTATTAGCCTAAATGAAAAGAATATGAAAAAGAATATATATACATGTATAACTGAATCACTACGCTGTACACCATAAACTAACACATTTTAAACCAACTACACTTCAATTTGAAAAACAAATAAACACATTCATTGCTCTGACCAAAATACAGAAAAAATGGACCTTGGATAGGCCTATAGCTTGTGCCTCTTATGAGATGCCATTTCTGGGAAAATGACCTTTTATTCACCTGGTTCCACAATAAGCACTCGAGAATTTGGAGGCGTTATTTTGTACCAGTGACTCGCAGACGGTCATATAGATTTAAAAAAAAAAAAACGCTCACACTGTGTAGCGTGTACTGGCTACACCTGTACTTCCATCTGGGAGTGCTGTGTGCTGCCTCCTGCTTTGTGTAATTGGTACCATAAGCTTCTACATCCTTTGTGATTAAAGGAACTTTACATCCTTTCACTTACGTCTTTAGTGTCTCTCCATCAATCATTTCAGTACACTGTGATTGCACGATTGTGACAACCACCTATTAGCCATATGACCCTAGACAAATTACTTAAATTTCTGAGTCCCAGTCCCTTATCCTCAGTACCTGTCATGTAATAGCAGCTCAACAAATGACAGCAGTGAGATAGCAAAAAGATTTTTTTACAATCTCTCATCTTCAACATCTTTTACCTTTGTTTATACTCTTTCTTCATGTATTTAATCAGTCACCAAGTCACATCAATTTGTCCTTCCAGACATTGATTCTTTGAGCCTTACTTTTCATTTCCATAGGTTTATAAAACATTATATACTATACCTTTCACTCTCTTGGAAATTTATAATACATACTAATATATTAAAGACTAATAATTCCTAAAGAAAAAAACATACTTATTCAATATTTGCCAAATGAAATTACCTCTGGAACTGTTTTTTTTTCCCTCTCTCTCTCTCCAATAGTATGTGTCTTCAAAACTTTCTAAATTTATGTTCTATGGGACACACTTTGAAAAAACCAGATGTGTGTTTTGAAGCTAATGCTCCTTCATCTGTAAACCAATATTCTCTACCTCAACTGTCTAAGCTGACCAAAACCTCCTTTAGTGCATCATCTTATCTACTTTCCTCTGTAAGAACCTTTACCAAAAATATTTATTAATTATTTTCTGAAGAGCATCTACATTTCCTACATTCAGCTTTTTCAGCTTTTTCTCCTCAGCCCCCAGCCCCTTCCCCAGCCAATCCTGGAATGCCAGGGCCCCTCCTCTGTATCTTCAACTAAATTATGAATCCTTTGATCACATGTCTCCATGTCTCCATATACCTTCTAGCATCTCAGACAGCACCTGACACATATTAACTCAAAAACTGTTGATTCGCTTTAAGGAAATCATCTTCTCTTTAATAATGTAAATAGGCACGTGGGATCTCTTGCTACTGCACAAAATCACGTATCTTCAGCCCTCTGTGGTGCCTACAGTCAGACAACATAAAGACTTAGCAAGGAATTCCAACTAATGACTTTAACCCAAGCCACTTGGTCACCAAGACTAACACAGTTCTGTGGCGTCATGTTTGCTTTCTCACTCCGCTATGTGTGGAGAATCAATACAAACCCAGGGAAAGCCAGGAGAGCGCACTCTCTTTACATAGTTGCATGTTAAAAAAGGGAGCAGTTCCGAAAGTAGATGTTACATACATGGCAAAGTATGATGAGCCTGCAATAGAAAGGAAGGTCATTACTGTCCAGAGATTTGGGAGTCAACAAGTCACACAGAAAAGACGGGGTGAAGTAGCGGTTAATTATAGGTTAAGGGTAAGTATATTTACAGGAAAAGGTAAATAGCTGCAGTATTGTGTGAGATTAAGCACTTGTTTTTGTTTTGGTTCTGATCAACATTAGCTTATAACTTGGAGGTTTTTGCTGTTATTTGAGCTGTTGTTTTTCTAAATGTGTTGCCTTATTGTATAACTATTTTAAATGGTTCTCTAAAAAAACACAATAAAAGTGAAAAAGCAAAGTTCATTCAGTAGGCCACTGACAAAGAAAGATCAGATGTGATCTTTCTTCCAGAAGAAGAACGGGTGAATATTTCCCCCAATGAAGCAAACTAGAAATTGTACAGAAATCTACACGTGGTACTTGCATATACTCTACACGATATGTTTCATAAAATAATTTTCATCTCATATATTTTTGGATGATTCACTCATATAACAAACTTTTATTGAATATATTCTTTATGAGAAATACTATTTGGGGGATATAAGTTCTTAATAAACATAGTGGAGAAACTCAGTTTAACAGCAACTGTGGCCAACAGAAAAAGTTGGTTAAAGTAGGGAATCACAAAAAAATGATGCATACATGCCTCAAATATTTTGTTCTAACTCAAAACATATAAATGTATACTTGTTTTGACAATCTTTTGATGTTGGGCCAATTTTTTTTTTTTTTGGTATGAGACCATTCTTTTTCTTTCCAGAATGAATCATAATCAAAATGCAGCATCTAAGATTTCCATTTGTGCTCTTTAAAGTGAAAACTTTTATATATTTGAGAAGCAATATAAGTACACATCTTTCCTAGATATATAAAACCTCTTCTGATATTTTACAGTTGTTTTGGTTATAACTAATGTGGCAGCAATTTTTTTAGTACCTGTCTTTACTGAGTCTTTCAAAACAACACTTTTTTTTGTTTCACCTTCATATGCCACTATAATTCCTACAGAAAATATGACTGATAAAGGCTGATCTTCAAAGATGCTGTCAAAGCTGACCTTAGACATGTAGGGTGGCATTACAGAGCAGACACAAGAATCTTTCCAGTGTCTACAAATCTTTTGTTTAAATAGCAAATCTATTTCACATTTCACGTTTCTTCCTTTTATAACTGTAAAATTTCTGGTACACTGGTGAGTATTTAGTAGATAGCTGCTGACTGAACGAGGGCACACAAGTAATTACCCAGTCTCTACTGTACATGACTGAAGCTGTGTGGCTACTGCTAACCCTTTTAGCAGGCAGCATGATATACTGAAAAGAGCATGGATACTGTAGCTAAATAGACCAAAATGTGGAAGCCAGCGTGTTTGATTTGACTTCCGGTGAGTTATTTAACCTAAGTCTTAACCTCTCACCTGTGTAATAGAGCTAGTAATACCAACCTCGGGGAGTTATTACGAAGATTAAATAACATAGAAGACTGAAAGGGTGTCACAGGTGGGTTCTCCAAGAAGTAGACTGTGAGATGGAGTCAGAGTGTAGAACAGTTATTAGAGAGTGCTCTTAGGATCAGCACCTGTGGAAAGGTAGGGACGGAAGCAGGACTGGGCAGAAGGAAACTGAGCTTTGATAGAGGCCTGACAGCAGCTTTAGCTGACCCCATAGCAGGTTTCAGAGCTAAAATAAGCCATCAGAATTTCCCCAGGTAAGGCCAAAGGGACTGGACTTGTAAACCTGATCCTTGGTCAGTCACTAGGTGTGGTGCCGGCCACACTGGAAAAGATGTGACCTTAGGCAAGGTGGCTCTGTGCAGCTGAGGAAGTCCCTGAAGGGACCAACAGCTGAAGGCTACCTGGGATCAGCTCTCCCAGTGGCTGGGCGACAGAATTTCATCTGAAGGGGATCTAGGCTCCAGTCGATATTCATCAAAGAGGGTCTGACAAGTGTTACCAGAAAACAAAAGGTAGTTCCATCAGCCCCCTCAGTCTAGACAGAGTACCCACTCTACTTGAGCCTCCCCCTCAAGTCACCATCCATGCCACTACGCTCTCTCTTCTCAGAGGACTTTACCCACATCTCGACTTTCTAGCATTGGAAGTGCACCCTTCCTGATAAGTTACTCTCTTGTTTCTGCCTCAGCTAAACATGCACTTTTTCCCTCTGCACTCACCCACTTATTGAAAACACATGTTTTCTTGGATGTAAAGTCAACTATTTTACAAGTATATGTTGTCTATATTTTTACTCACCTGAATAGTCTCAATTTCTCTATTTGTATTACCTGTAAGGATCTTAAAGAGCAATATTGCATCTAACACTTGATAATTTTTTAAAATGTGACACGTGCACCAAGAAGCAGGCATACACCATCACTCAGCCCTTATCGAACATGCAGTGCGTGCTTCCTGAAGACCTAAGAGACACCCACACACCCACTACTGGGTCAACAACGTACAGCCAGCGCTCACAAGGCAATCAGCTATAGAGACTGGAGAATAAATTGAGTTCTTCTGAACTAAGAATTTTTCTGATACATAAGTGTCAGAGTTTTGTGAGCTCAGAATAGATCTGGGGTTTTAAAAGCACTCCAGAAGTTAAAGCTGCATAGTCCTAAAGATGCCTTCAGATACAGGTCAACTGGTCAACCCACAAAGGCGCCCTCTTTCACCAAACCCTTTCCCCTTCTATACCTGGGATGTTCTCCTCTCATGACCTTGTCCTAACTCTGTAATCTCCTTTATGGTTTAGCTTTGGAGGTTGGGAGGGAAAGGTGTTTGTTTTGTAACCAAAAATTAACCAGAAAATGAAATGAGAATGATGGAAGCTTTCATAATAATCAGAGGATAAGAATATTTCAGAAAACCTGCCTCATTCCCCTAAGATTGAGATGGACACCCTTAGTTATGTGGGAAAATAAAAACCAGATCAAAGTAACCAGCTACCATACTGTTTCTGAAAACTGTCCAGCATGTGGCCGTAGAAGGAATTGTGTGGGTTCTTCCATCTGTAGTGCTGACATGACATCCTCCTCCTCTGAATGGCCATTTTGCCTGGAGGAAGGAGATTCCTGTTTGCTTCTGTGTTACTTCCAGGCAGCAGGCTGCTTCAGGACTAAGGTTGCTTCTAATGTAGCATTAAGCAGCTTTTACAATGAAAGAAGGTCTGGAATTTTCTACAATGCAGTGAAGCATTGAGTTTTAACCTGAGTTGCCTTTGTATGTGTGCACATTCTCCATCGTACCTGTTGTTAAGAGGTCTGAAAACCCTGGGAGGAGGAATGGGAGAAAGAAGAGAAGATGAGAGAGGGGAGGAGGAGAGAAGAAAAGTGTTGGGGAGGAGAAGGGAGGAGGAAGAGAAAGGAAGAAAAAGGAGAAAAGGAAGGTATTGGTGAAGGGAGGAGGAAGGAGGTGGGAGGAGGAGGAGGAGTGCGAATATGGTCTCAGAGAAAGTCAGAAAAGGCATGCGAACTCCATACGTGGCCAAAGTCTGGGAACGTGGTCTATAAGTGCACACGCATGTGTCTGTGCCCATATGAAGCCGTTCATGTTTCTCGGCTGTGTTGTGGAGAACTCCGAGAGCATGGGGACAACGAACATGTAATGGGCTCTCATGGGTTTGTATGTGCCACGTGCTGCCCTTGGCACTTTACTCTCATTAGCCCACAAAAAAAAAAAAAAAATCCTATGAAATACGCATTCCTGTCATCTCCAATTTACAAGCAAGGAACTGAAGCTCAGATGGGTAGATAACTTGCTCAAGGTTGTAGAGAAAATGGCAGAGCTAGGATAAAATCCAGCTCTTTTTGACTCAAAATCTTTGCTCCCAATGGAAGAATGACTAAGATTAATGACAGACTTCATAATTTCTCTTCTCAGTCATTCCAGTTTATATTCTTGGTCATGAAATAGAATACGTGGAAGTAAAGATTAGACACATGTAGCTGTCATTGGGTTGAGTTCCTAACACAATGGCGGCTGCATCCAAGACCTCCACGCGGCAGAATCCAAGACCTCCATGCGGCAGAATACCCTTCTCCTCTTGTCTATTGACAGCATGAAAGCTAGTTATGTCTGAAGATGGTCGGAGTTTTCCCATCTTTTTGTGTCTTGTCACAGTCTACGAAGTAGGAAGAGATTTCTCTCCCGGGGACAAAATCCAGTGCTTGGTCTCTCTACACCCGTCACTCAGTGTTTTCCACAGAGGCTCAGTCCGGAGTGAGAGACTGCCTAGGGGGTGGGCTGTAAGGACCTCAAAATCTCATGCATCAAAATAAATATCTGACTCACTTGGTTAAAATCTAAAGTCTCATCATCATCGTCTTGGGTCAACCAGGAAACACATTTTTCGTAGGAGGGCGAAATAAAGTTGTAAACGCCAATTTACACAGCTCCACAACTTCCTAACCTCTCGGCATGCACCAGTGATGTCTACAGATGCTGGGAGCGCGCACCTAAAAGCAGCAATGTTGTCAGCCAGGGACCTCATTTACTAGTGCTCTTTCTCTGGAACTCATGTTTTCACACATTTTTCATATTGTCTAAAATTTCCTCCATATGTAACCCGTATCTTAAACTTTTAATCTATTATCTGTTTTCAGTTATTTAATGTATTTTCTGAGCTGTTAGAATAGCACACAAAAGAAAACTGAGTAAGAGAAACAAAGATGTTGCAGATGTTTAGCTGACATAACCCAGGCGAGAGAAGAAAACCCTTATGGGTATTTTCTACGAGACTTTATAATATCCATGTAAGGTTCTCCTAATTTAATGCGTGTCATTGGTGAATATTCTCTACTAATGAGTGACAGAAAAATTGTGAAATAAAATAAAATTCCAAGGATGTTAAAATGTTATGTTGCGTTCAGAACATATAATAAATTTCTTAATTTTGAAGATAAAGACATACAATTGGGAGGCTGAAAGTTTTTAAACATTTTGTTTTATTTTGGGATAATTTTAGGTTTATAGAAAAATTGCAAAGAGAGTGTAGAGAATTCCTTTACAGACTCATCCAGTTTCCCCTAATGTCAACTTTGGCAGAAACATAGTACATTTGTCAATACTGAGAGGTGGACATTGGTACAATACGATTAACCAAACCACAGACTTGATTCGAATCACCAGTTTTTCCACTAATGCCTGTTTACTATTCCAAGATCTCCGGGATGCCACATAGCATTTAGTATGATTTTTATTAAAGCAGAATCTGGTTCTTCTCAATCCATGAAATAAATGATGGACAGAAAATTGGTTTAAATGGCCCCATATTATTAGCCTGCCAGGGTGCCTGCAATTCTTGGTATTGTCCCTATGAAAGGAAAACTGTTAGGAGAAAAATTTGAAAGACGAGGTGCAGATACCTCACAAAGACAGAGGTGGCACATAAGTAATGCTTCCCTGCCATTTATGTATAAAAGGATAATTCACAGCCTGAAGCCTCCAGCCATGCTCTCAGCTGGGACCCAGGCTTCTAGCACCGACATCATGTCCAGGTTCACAAAGAACTGTTGTTATCCAGTTGCCTTCCTGTGGATCCATGCTGATTATTTACCTGGCTCATGAGTTGTCTAATAATTCATTATCTTTTTGATGGATGTTTGAATTTTTTCCAACACTCCATTATAGAGTGCTGCTATGAACGCTCATACTTGTCGTTTAGCGAGTATGTATTTCGCTTGAATGTATACTTAGAGCAGGATTGCTGGCTCATAAACTGTGCACATAGTTAACTCTAATAGATTCTACCAAATATTTTTTCAAAAGCATTATACCAATTCACACACTCAATAATAAACAGTCCATAAGAGTTCCACCTGTTCCAGTGTTACCAACATTTGATACTGTCTCTTGATTTGTCTTTCTAGTGGAGGTACAGTAGTATTCCATTGTGGTTTTAGTCCAAGTCCCCCAATGAACAGTGATGTTGAGTACATTCTCATGATTTATTAGCCATTTGGATACTCACTTTTATGAAGTATCTGTTCAAGCCTTCTGTCTGTTTAGCTATTGAATTGTCTATTTTTTTTTTTTTTTTAGTAGTTCTCTACGTATTCTGGAAAAATGTCCTTGGTCAGAAAGATATATGACAAATATTTTCTCCCAGTCTTCAGCTTGTCTTTTCATTTTCATAATTGCATATTTGAAAAATGGGTTTTAATTTTAATATGATCCAAATAACTGATTTTCTTCTCTATCTCGAGCTTAGTAGATGTCTGTCTAGCCAAAGGTCAAGAAGATACTATCCTTCTTTGTCCTAAAGCTTTATTGTTTAATCTTTCATGCTTAGATCTACAATCCATCTGAAATTGATAATTGGGCATAGTGTGAGATAGGGCTTAAAATGCCCTTTCCTTTTTAAAATATAGTATCCAGTTGCTCAGTGTTAATTTATTGAAAAGACCCTTCTTCCCTACGTTGAACTGCAGTGTCATTTTCATAATAAATAATAATACACTGGAGTCTGTTCTGTTAATCTTTCCTTGTTCTACATGTCAATCCTTGAGCCAATACCATATTATCTTAATTATTCTAGCTTAATTCTTCTATTACATGACATCTAATAATATAAGTCCTTCAGTTTTGTTCTTCTTTTTCAAGATGATTTCAGCTATTCTTGGATTTTTGTATTTCTATTTAAATGTTAGATTTAGCTTGTCAATTTCTACCACCCCCTTCTTGCCATTTTGGGATTTTAATAAGGGTTAAACTCTATCAAAACGCTACTGCAGGAAAAAAATTAACATGTTTATGATACTGGATCTTCTTATCCATGAACATGGCTTATCACTTTTTGGTGCTTGGCTTTGTTTTGTTTTTGCTTTTTTAAAGATATAATTCATATACAATAAATTTCATACTCTTAATTGACGCTTTTATGGGTTTGACAAATGCATACAGTCATGGCAGCACCAGTTTAATGAAGGTGTAGAATATTTTCACCACCCCAAAAAATTCCTTTTGCTCCTTGGTACTAAACTCCTCCCTCTCCCTTAGTCCCTGAAAATGACTGATTGTTATTGTCTCTGTGGTTCTGCCTACTCAGACATGTCATACAAATGGAATCACAGAGTGTATACCCTTTCCAGTCTGGCTTCTTTTACTTAGTGTAATGCATCTGAAACATGTCCACATTGATAAATTTCGCTCCTTTTCACTTTTGAGTGGTATTCCATTGTATGGATATATCACAATTTATTTATCCATTAACCATTGAAACACACCTGGGCTATTTCCAGGTTTTGGCAATTGTAAGTAAGATTACTATAAATATTACAGTACAAATTTTTGCATGACAATGAGAGTTTTTATTTCACTTTTAAATACCTGAGAGTAGAACTGAAGGTTTCATGGTAAGTGTACATTTAAACTAATAAGCAATTGACAAACTACTTTCCAAAGTGACTGCAGCTTTTGCACTCCCAGCAGCAGTGTATGAGCGTGCTAGTTGCTCTGCATCCTCACCAACACTTGGTATTGGTATTTGCATTTTTCTAACAACTGATATTATCTTTTAATGTGCTTATTTGCCACGTGTAGTTTCTTTGGTGAAATTTCTGTTAAATTGTACCTATTTTATTTTATTAGATTGTTTTCTTATTACTGAGTTTGACAGTTCTTTGTATATTCTGGATACTAGCTCTTTATCAGATATGTGTTTTGCAAATATTTTTCCCAGGATTTTCTTTTAAATGAGAATTCTTTTGAAGAGCAGAAGTATTTAATTTTGATTAAGAACAATTATCAATATTTTCTTAGAAATCATGCTTTTGATGTTGTATCTAAGAAATCTTTGTGTTAGTAACCCAAGGTCCCAAATATTTTCTTCTATGTTCTTTAAATTTTGTGTGGGTTTAATTTCACATTTTGTTCTATGATCCATTTTGATTTAATTTTTACATATCATGCAAAGAATGGCTCAAGAATCATTTTTACAGATGAACGTGCAGTTGCCCCGCCCACACAGACATGCACATCCGTGTTTTATTACCTGCTATGTCCCCTTGTTCTCCACTGCCTGCTCCTGCACCTTTGTCCAAAATCAGTCAGTCATTTGTATTCCTGGATCCTCTGTCCTGCCCCATTGATCTACATGTCTATTCTGTCACCAATACCTTTAATCTGATTTTCAAAGGCACTTTCACTAGATAACTAGATATATAAATTACTGTCCCCATTTTGGTGCTGGCTTGGTATAGATGAGAATAGAAATAATTTCCTAAAGAATATATTTTCGAAAACTTCGTTCTCTTTTACCATTAAACAATCTCCCTCCAGCTCTTCTGGTAAACATGCAGATTCTTTCTTTGGGCTCTTTTTCAATTTTTTTATTCAAATATTTCCTATTATTTTGCTACAGAAGAGGCATTAGGATAAGGTTATTCATCTGAAGAAGACAATAAAAGGAAATTCCCCTAAGGAAGTTAACCCTGGGTCCAAGAGATGTTCTACCTTTATGCCCAGTGGCCCTCAACCACTGCCAAATACACACACACACACACACACACCCCTGTTGGCTGATTACAGTTCTTCTCTCCACCTTCATTCTGGTATTCTTCCTTCAACTTTGTTTTTCTATAATACCCTTCTCACCTTAAAAATTCTCTATGTCCTATTGTTATTCTCTGAGCCAATTCTTAGTTCACCTATCTTTTCTATTAAATACACATTAAAAAGACACTCAAGCTAATTATATAAAGCATACATTAACTTTTCAGCTTGATTGTTAACTGACACTGACGGAGAATAAAATATAATAAAAAGTAGGTATCACGGTACTTTAAATACAAGAAAATAAAAGTAAAAGAAACCAAAAACATGTTCTAAGAAAAGTGGGCCTCTATCCAAAATTAGAAAAGGTACAAGGACAGTGAGAAGCACACAGCTGAACGTAACACCGAGTGTCATCAGAGAGGTGTAAGGGAAAGGGACTCCCGGGGCTCCCATTTTATAATCACCCCACCATGTAATCCCACTGATGTTTCTGGGTAGGCAAAATGTCCCAGCGTAGGTACTGCGCAGGAACCTGGGTGAAATCTTGAGTAGGAACAAAGAAGGAGTGTTTATTCAGTTGCCAAAAGCGATGCACGTTTGAGAACTTCTGGGAAACCTCAGAACTGTTGCTTTTCCTGTGGTCCTTGATCTGGTCAGCATGGCAACACATCACATAACGGCCTATCCGAATTGCCTTGTCTGTTCTAATAACTGGCTGGCATTAAAGAAGCCATGGACCGGGAATGATGACACACTCAACCTATGCCCCATTCAAGCTGGCCGGTTAAAGAAGAAGTCAGGGCTGACTGCATCCTGGATGCCTTCCCGCCTGTGCCTCTCGGACTGCCCCGCATGGGGAGTACACGTGTTGCTACTTTCCTTTTCATGTCACCATGACAGTGTCCATCTTACTCTGTTTTGGGGAAAATTAAATTAAAAAAAAAGAAAATATCATAATGACATTAATCCCTGCAAACACAGGAACATCTCTTTTCTTTGATTCATGCCGCTACCTAAACATCTTCTATAGAGTCGTGTGTAAAGTGACCATTCATTTAATATTTTAATAAGAAACAGTGATATTTTCTCTTAACAAACAAAAATGAGCAGAGTGATTTAGTTAAAAAAAAAAAAAGATACCTTTACTCTGGGGGATCCCGCCCTAGGATGATAACAGGATGGGGAGCACAGGTAATATAAAATACACCTTAGAGTTTAAAAACACACGGCAATGCAGGTGAAATACTAATTAAAACCATCTAGTTCAATATATTTTTAAAAATCATTTTAATAAATAAGCAGATGGCCCTAAGAAACTGCTTTGCCAATATGATTACAGGTAATTGTGTTAAATTCTCAGTAACAGATATCTACCAGACCTCCTTAAGTGACACGTTCTGTCATTTATCATCCATATAGTAACTGCATTTGCCGTTACTCTTAGGAGAGTTTTTAGAAGCTGGCCAAAGTCAGTGTCAAGAATAAGCCAGCCACCAGAAGATCTAAACCAACATGACTTGAACGAATTTTGAAAGACAAAATAAAAGAAAAAAAGTACAGTATAGAGGGGGGAACTGAAGTCCATAGGCCGTGGAGAAATGGGGGAAATGTGGAAGGAAACCCAAACACCTGATTTGTACAAACAGTGCTGCAGATGAAAATCTTGAGCCCCACGGCTCCACCCAGACACCTCTGCCTGACTCTTCACAACTGGAATTTGAGGGAAAGAAAGATCATGTTATCTCCACTTTTCTCTCCACCCTAGAAGCAAAGAAGTTTTGATTCACAGTCAAGATACTCTACGAAGTCGCAGCAAATTTTGTGTCAGGGAATTAGAATTACTTCATAAAAAATTGAATAGATTAACAACAATATAAGAGAGAAGGTCTCATAAAGTGCTACATACATGTAGGCTATAATAAATGGCCATTATTATAATCATTTTTCAGAAAAAAAAAAGGTTATTAAGAAAGTCATAAATGAGCTGAGGTTGTAATACACCTAACATAGTGTATATACTTCATCTTCAACAAATGGTGACTGTACTCTCAAATCATTATTATTGAAACACAGCTACTGAGGATCGTGGACCATGTTCACCAAGCAGTAGATAATGTTTGTGATATAGCTGATATAATTAAATGGTAGAAATTCAAATAGTAATCAAGGTCCTGTTTCCTAATTCTCATTCCATTAGATTACCTAGTCTTTGATCCTAAGGGAGGTATACACTAATGGAACTATAATGATTAAACATAGTAAGTTACAATAAAGAAGCACACAGCATCTATCATTTCCCCACTGTCCCTTCCAAGCTTCTTATTCTCATAATTTGCTGTTTAAATAAAAAAAAGTCAACCTGTTTGATGTGGAAGATTATGGTGCAATTGGAATAATTCCATGCCCACTAAGTACACCAGATCCACTGAGGCTAAAAATTCCAGCCATACAATGGTCAAAATATTATTAAATGTTTTTCTTCCCAGTTTCTAGGAAACTCAGCTCTTTTCAAGCATTCAAGTCACACTGGTACCATTGAAATAAAACCAGTATAAAAGTGTAAATCTGAGAATTGACCTCTCTTTGTCCTTCAAAAGAGAATGCTGTGTCCCAGATCTGGAAAGAAAACTGATTTGGCCACTGTGAGATTTCTAGAATTCCCACCTTCCTAGCAAGTAGAAACACTGTAAGAAATCTTTTCTTGGTAGCCAAATCAGGAGGAATACACCCGGAAAGAAAGGTGGAGAATATTTCCTTCAGGGAGTTTTTGTTTTGTCTTTAAATTAGGCTGTTTCCCATAAAGGAAGATGGTACAATTGGTTCATGATCAGTGGTTGAGCTGGTCATCAGTGATGTCATCCATTTGTACCAGAACTAACCACCCAAACTGGGCCTCCTGCATGCCCCAGTCCTCATCCGGCCAACCAGCACACATTCCCATTCTCTCCTGGACTGTCCACCGCCCCTCACAGATCAACTGTTCCCTGAAATGCCACATACTCCCAAACTACCCTTCCTCATTTGCCCCAGTTCTGTGAAGTAATAGGAAAACTGTGTACACACACACACACAGACACATACACACATGTATATTTATACACACACACACACATTTCTATATATATTGGTCTATATATATTTGCTTCTTGCCTTAGTTCTGGGTACAGAACTCTTAAATGCCTTGGAATTTCTTGGGTGACATGAGTCTCTTCTGTACCAATGAGGTGATCTTAGAAAGCGTCCAGATATGGCTGGTCACCAGAAAGAACAAGCCACGATTATTAAAAGCTTGGAAGCTGCAGACCCACTTCCCATCCTCCAGGAGAGGATAACGGACTGGAGGCTGAATTAAGGATCGATCATGCCTGTGTGATGAAGCCTCCATAAAAATCCCCAAAGAATGGGGTTCAGAGAGCTTCTAGGTTGCTGAACACATGGAGGACCGAGAGATGGTGCCAACGAGCTCATGGAAGCTCCACACCCCCTCCCCCATAACTTGCACTACACATCTCTTCCATCTGAATGCCCGTCTGTATCCTTTATCATATCCTTCTATTACGAAACAGTAAATGTAAATGTTTCCCTGAGTTCTGTAAGCCATTCTAGCAAACTATCAAACCCAAGTAGGGGGTCATGGGAACCTGATGTATAGCTGGTCAGTCAGCAGTACAAGTGACTATTGGTGACCTGCAGTTGGCATCTGAAGTTGGGGGAGGCCAGTCTTGTGGGACTGAGCCCTTAACCCGTGGGATCTGACAGTACCTGCAGGTAGACAGTGTCAGAATTTAATTAAATTGTAGAACACTCAGCTGGTGTCAGAGAATTGCTTGGCGCGGGTGGGGGGGCACATATTTGGTGACCAGAAATGTCAGAAGTGAAGTGTGGTAGCCATGTGAGAGTAAAGGAAACACACAGGAGTGTTCTTCCTAAACAAGCCTTTAAATTCTTATTCTTATCCCAGGTTTTCCTTAACGATCCCTCTCTCCCATCAGCAGTTTCCAGTTAGAAGTAAGCCAGCTAGCAAAACTAACTTAAACTACGATTCAACATTTTAAAGGCACTATTTGTTCATACAAATGACTCTCTAACTGGTAGCGCTTAAGGGATTATGGGAGAATGAGCATACGAGGGCTACCCCGGTACCTGGGACCATCCCAAACACCCTCTACCCTAGACCTGTCATTCTTCTGTCAACACCAAATCCTCTTCCTGACCAACAGCAAATATTTAAAAGGAGGTCAACTAAGATTCAGAACACAGTCGATTCCAGGAATCAGAGATAAATTAACCCGTTGGTATTGTTATTAGATCTGACATCCAGGCCACTTCACCATCACAATCTAGTGCCTTGGTACCCAAGTGTGGTCCCCAGACCAACAGCATCAGCATCTCCAGGGAACTTGCTAAATCTGCAGACTATCTGGGCTCCACCTTGGATCCACTAAATCTCTGAGGATTTGTAGACACAGTAAAGTCTGAGAAGCTGCCGTAATCTCCAGCGCTGAACATGGTCAGCAAGTCTTTTCACAGGTGATACATGCTTGCACTTAGTGTGTAAGCTGAGCTCCTGCTCTTTTCACTAGCAGGACTCCTGGGGATACCTGCCAAGCACCTTTCTTCCTATCCGGTCCCGATGGAGTAATGAGAGAAGAATGTCCTAGCATGAACAGCCAAGGCTGGAAGTAAGCTTGGCTCTGTTACCCTCAACGGTTCTCAGCTGCCTTCAGACTTCGAAAATGAACTTTCTGGTTTCCACATTCACACCATGTTATAGTCATTATGACAGAATGGTATCTGGACTCCTCAGAGTCACCGTATTGACCCCTTGGCTATGCATGCTGGTACAAAGCCAAAACCAAAGCTAAGGGCCATTCAACATAATCGCTCCAAATGACAAAAGTCCGCCAGGCCTACTACTTCACTGGGCCTTTCTATTGCAGAGATACACAGAACCCTGTGCTCCACGGCAGCTACCCGATCGCCGTGTCGTCTTCACGTTCTGCTCCGGGAGGTAAAAAAGTGAGAGTGACAGGTGGAGACAAAGCTCTGGCCCTGCATGTAAGCCGGCCACATCCCTTGGGATGAAAAACTGTCAAGGGGTCCCTAGGTAACGAATGAAACCAATACTTGGATTTGATCCATGTGACTGTGGGAGTGCATTTCTTCCATTTCTAGGGACTCTGTGGGCCCTGAAAGCTAGTGATATGCCAACTTCAGACTCACGTTTGGGGGCAAAGAGAAAGAATTTCTATCTCAACAGCTAAGTCTTGTGGAAGAATTGCATGTGTTCTCCCAAAAACGCTCCAAGCTCACCTAGAAGGAACACAGAACAGCATGTACTGTGTGTTTCTACGTAAGTTTTCAATGAACAGAAAAGGGACAATAACGGACGGTGTACAAGGGAGATCAAGAGATGATTATAAACATAAAACAATCCTATCCCAGCAGAAATAGTCACCTGGCCAAAGCCACATCCTAGTGAAGTATTTTGCCAGCATCCTGTGTATTGAGTACCTTTTTTCCCTTTGGGTTTTCTCATTAGAAATGCAAATAGTATGTGTGGGGGTTTTCCCGCTGAGAATTTTCTCATTGGCCTTTTCCCACTCGTCTTGGTGTCTGCATGAAATTAAGAGAAAGCAACTGTGGGAAAGGAGTAAGTGTATATATCAGCCATGCCTCCGTCCCCACGGCTTACAGTAACGTCAGGGAAGGGGCATAGGAAAAAAAAAAAAAAAGTACCAGAGTCTGTGAAAATCTGGCCTGTATAATGCTTGGTTTTCATGAAAGTTGTCTTTACCATTTCGCTAACTCTAGGTCTCCTGCCACGACCCCTTCCACTGCTTTCACACTGCCATCCATACCTTGATGTCACTGCAGGTGTAAGGACAGTCACGGGGCAGGGGCAACGTCTTTTAAATCCTTCCTACTGCCACAGCTCAGAGTTCGGTTCGGTGTGCACAAAAGCACTCAATGAGCACTCATTTTTAAAAATGCATGAATCTCTCAGAACTTTCTGTGGCAGGAACTCAAAAGGAAGGTTGAATTATTCTTTGGGTAGAGACAGAGAGCTAAGTATACTGAAGCAATAAAAATGCTGTTGCCCAGTGGACAGTGTGGCCAGCCCACATCATTCAGCTAGATGCATGGACGTGAGGGACGCTGAGAGGACATTCTTGGCCTGAGCTTCCTGAGGCCCTCGACCCTCCTTGCAGCCCTAGAGAGGGGAGAGGTAGCCTCGCCTCTTACCCCTGCAGGCTTTGACCCAGTCAGGAAAGATGCCAAAAGTTGGGCTTGGATTGCTAACCCTTTCTTTGGGCCCCCAGAACCACAGAGCAAGCTTCCTCTCAGACTCATTGTATTCATTTGCCAACAGCCCTGAAAATAATGGATAAAGACACCAGCAAGACAGAAAGAGAAGGCGAGAGGACTGGCCCTCGGCTCCCCTCAACACACACAGACAGCATAGCCCGGATCTACCAGTTTGGTTTCAGAGAGTTAGCCAGAGCTGCACTATCTTCTTTAATGCCATCAAGAAATTTCAACCTTCGGCAGCTTTTATCTTCATGGTTTTTTTCTCAACTGCAATATCCTGTTACTATTTTATTTTACACGCCAATTCTGCATGATTGATTTCGCTGTCTCAGGAAAATGCTGTGTTACACCACCACAGAAGACATTAAACTGAATGGAAAGTCTTCCAACATTTTGGTCCTTCATTGTAACTATTAAGCTTTCTTCTTCAATCCACAGAGAAGCAGGGAAGGGTAACAGTTTAACTACTTCTTTGAATTCTGAAAATCAGTTAAAATTATCCTCTGCTTATACTGGGGGAGAATTTTAAGCAAACTTCCAAAGTAAGTTCACTTTGCAGTGAATTTTCAAAATAAGTGATAGTCATAAAGCCACGACCAACTTCAGATAGATGTGCGGAAGTGCTTCGCAGAAGGCTGACTACCTCTGGCATCGCTAAATCAGGAGCGGACAGCCCACGAGGGTCCCTTTGGCAACAAGCACCCACACGTAGTCGGAAGTACACAGGAGGAAAAAGTGAAAACATCTTCTGTTTGGCCAAAAGCTTGTCTCAGTGTCTCCTCTGGGCTACGTTACCACCTATTCCAGTGTCGATGATTAAATAGGACCCCACCTATTTTGATATCTCAGTGATGGATGAAAAATTCTTGCTGTTGATGCTTCTTCTCTGGGCTTGGCCTTTTCTCATTCTAATCTCTGATATCCCATGCCTTCTTACTCTGCAAATTCAAACTCCTTCCCTCACCTGTCAAACCAAACCAAACCAAGCCCCTCCTGCCAATCCATACTCTTTGTTCTGTTCATCTGAATTATTCCCGATCCACTGCTGCCCCAGAGAGACAATCTGGCACGAGTTTGCATGCCGTAAGGACTAGCACTCCCCAAACAGGACATGACATGCTTTGCAGAATCAATCACACGCAAGTTATTTAAAGAGTCCATATAAACACACACTCAAATATTAAAGAAAAATGTGCCGTCACTGCTAGGACGTCTCCAAAGAGGAATCTGTGGTGAAAAGCCTTAAAAGGCGGGAATGAATAGGGCATGGCCTTTCACAGTACGAGGCACAGCTACTTGACCCAGGAGAGGCTGAGAGTCAGTGTGAAACAGGCCGTAAGGGTAGTGAACACACTACCGTCTGTGTGGCTCCATCTCTGTAGCCACCAAAGACCAGTGTCCTCCCTCCAGAAGGTTAACCCCCCCCCACCAGCTGAGCCTGGCCCAGAGCCCGCCGTCTGTTCCACTGGCAAATGCCTTCTGAAACCACCTTCTGCGAACAGTTCAGTTCTCAGGCTGCTCTAGCACAGCTGCGGCCAGCTGCACGCGGCCTCCAGCCCCGCCAAGGACTATGTACCAGATGATTCTTGTCCATTGAAAATACTGGAAACAATAAGGGCTAATTGGTACTGCCGAGAAACTGGATCCACCGAGAGGGACGCAAGGAAAGCTGTGACATTTGAGGAACAGGCAGACACTTCCCCTGCAAGCATTCACCGAAACAGGTATAACATAAGGACATTAATCCCTCAGATTCCCAGACACACATTTATTTTCTGGTTCCTTTGTTTGTAATTTTGTTCCTTTCTGGTGGGAGGAAGTTTAGGAGGGGGAGAATTCTCTCATACTTCACCCAATACATTTTCTTTTCTTCTTTGTCAAAGAGCGTAAAAACGACTTTGATACTCTGCTGGAATGTTGTCACAGTTCTGAATTTGGAAACCGATATAACCATGGCTGTAAAGGACAAGGTACAACAAGTAACGCTTTGTAAAACTCAGAAAACTGATCGACATCTGAGAACAAACTTGGTCCAGCCAAATATTTCTATGTGTACTGCTTCTCACTCTAGTTAGAACTACCGTGGACCACTTCACAGACACTGCAAGAATCTTGCGTAGTATAATTGCACGTATCTTATAATGCTTTGTGCTATTGTTTTTATAAATTTTTATTCCCACAATTAATGCTAAGATTTTTGTTGTCATGAGCTAATTTTCTCTTACAGAAAATGAGAAATGAAAATAAATGATAAGTAATGCATGTCTTAAAAAGACAACTAAAATCAGAATTGCTGCTTTTAGATAGATCATTTAAACTCCACACAGTAGCTGGATGTCTTCAAGGTAAAGACATTTTTAGTGCTGGAGCATTATCAACCTCTTCTAGACATCTCTTGGCAGACGTTTCTGACGGCCTTCCATCAGTTTTTGTCATTCTTTCCCTCCTCCGGCGCTGTGCCTTCCCACACTCACTGAGTGGAACTTTTGGATCATTCTTAAAGTAGATGAGGGAAGAGACCAAGAGAAAAAAAATAATTGAAGAACAGGGGTACTCTCTAATGGTAACAAATATTTAACTTGAAAAATGTCTAAGAATAAATCTCCCCTAGGTGGGCAGATGCATAGAAAATCTTTGAAAGAACAATCCCAGTGTTTAAGTATGAAAAGCTGAACCACCGTGATTTGATTCACTTGTTCCCAATGTACCTACGTCCACTGAAGTTTTCCTTTGCAAAGAGCTACGTGAACTCCTGCATCTTGTCCCTCTCCTGGCTAATTATTTAAAGAGATGATTCAATGCCATGTTTGAAAAGATAAGAGGCTTTTATTACGAAGGGTCAGTATTCAGAGTATGGCAAAACAGTTTACTTCACAATACTTCTTAAAATTCTTTTCCCACTGACAAATTTGGCCCTTTCACAGAGACAGGATCAGTGAGCTTCCGGAAGGAGAACGTCTCGGGTTTGCCAAGAGTCTCCCCTACTGGGCTGATGACACCTATTAAACCTCCAAAAGAGAAAATCCTCCAGAGGTCAGGCAGCAGGAGTTCAGGTCCCAGGTCCCAACCGTTTCTTGTTTCTTAATTTGGAGTGAGTCAGGCAATGGCGCAGCAGGGTTCCAGGTGCAGGAAGGAAAGTGAATTGTTTTGCAACTTCAAGGCATCGTTAGGAAGAGAATGGGGTCATGCATAGATGATGCTATTGTTCCTGTGAAACTTCAGTGGGATCCAGAGCAAGCTGCAAATTCATTTGGCATTCCTCTTGTTCTAATACCAGCCTCAGCCCACAATGTGTCTCGGGGCATTAAAAGGTGTTCTGCATCTCAGAAACAATTTGGGAAGAATAGATTTCATTGAAAGCATGCTCATTCTGGATTTTAAAGTATCGACGTGTGGAACTTGGGATGGAGAGAGAAGTGGGAGTCAGCTGTGGCAGAAACTGGGATAGTTTTGTCCCTCACTATCCTTTAGTTTTCTCTAGTTATGGGATTCCTGAGCTAGTTGGGCATTTGGCCACCTGGAACAAAGAGTTTTTTCCCAGCCACTCTGTGTTTAGGTATAGCCATTTGTCTAAAGTCTGGCCTGAGAGATGTTAATAGAAGTAATGTGTGCAACTTATGATAAATATCCTTAAAGGGAGAGGGCAGGGTTGTCTCCTTCCTTCTCCTCCTCCACTACTTGAAAAGTGGCATGATGGCTGGAGCTTAAGCAGCCTTCTTGGACCGTGGGGTGAACCAGATGAAGAGATACGTAGGACAAGGTCTGAGAGGGTCCCGATACCAGGAGCTTCTGCCTCTGTGGAGCTAGGGTGTATAGCCCTTCCAGTGTGGATGTGTTCAACAAGCTGGAAGGTCTCTGAACCCTGTACATTTTGGATTTTATAGAGGCTTCATGTGGGCATGATTGATCAGTAACTCTATTTTCAGTCCCTTTCCCTTCTCAAGAGAATGGGGAGTGGGGCTGAAAATTCCAAGCTTCTAATCATGGCTTGGTCTTTCCTGTGACCAGCCCACAACCAGGAGCCTAAACAGAGTTGCCTCATTAAAACAGAAAAACTCCTATCACCCAGCAAATTGTAAGGGTTTCAGGAGCCTTGTGTAAGGAACCAAGGTCAAAGACCAGATATTAGAACAAAAGATGCTCCTAGTCTCTTATCATTTAAGAAATTACAAGGGTATTAGGACTCTGCCAGGAACCTAGGGCAGAGACCAATATATTTATTTTCTATTTTCTCATGCTTATTTACTACAGCTCGTGGATCCCAATGTTTGAAATAGTGAGCAAATTTAGGTCAAAAGTTAAAAATAATTTTCATTAAAGAGAATTGTATTATGTGTTAAATTTATAAAACTATTTCAGAGAATCATACAGTTAAGGCAACAAACCATATTTTGCATGAGTTCTTTCTGCATTTGTTAAAAGGTTTTCTCAATACTCTTGTTGGTTTTGTGAATCACAGAATTGCCAATTATTTGATAAATGTGGAGTATGAAGTTTAATATATTTAGACTTGGCAAAAGTCATCCAACCAGTGAGTCACAAGTGAGAAATATCCAGTACAAATATGCTATTTCCCCTAAATTCTGATTAAGAAAAAAGAAATACGTGTTGAATTTTTTTTTTCAATTATTTTAACAGAGTCATAGCAAAACACTAGTCAAATACTAGAGTTGGACAGATGATTTCTCTGGGCCATTTCTTTAATTTTCAGATGAGAAAAGCAGAACTAGAAAGTTGACCTGATACGTGCCTCTTCATCCACCCAGGGATGCCAGCCACTCACATCCCAGAGAAGCCCGTGACAGCCTGCCTGCCACCAGAACTCATAGTCACACGCACCGTCCTCTGCACGCTGGGTGTTGTCACGTGCCAGACACTGCACTAGTGTCTGACTTAATCCTTGCAATAATCCAACAAGGTCCTTAAGACTATCATCTTGGTTTAACAGGAAAAGAGAGAGAGGGCGAGAGGGAGATAGAGAGAGAGAGAGGAGAATTAAAGGGCTGGATTCACTTCCTCAACTAAATGATGAAAGAGCTTTGAATCTGGGTCTCCCTGACTGTAAAACCCAACCTCTTTTCAACCATTCCATCACTGAATGATGGTGCTCTGGTGAGCCAGTTGCCAAGGATGGAAGATTTAAGGCAAGTGTGTGACAAGATCAGTGCAGAACTTTTGGTGGAATGATCTAAACAGGGTGTGTGATTCTGGAGGGGAAGAGACTAATTTTGTGTCTACTGGAGTTCCTTTGAATGGAGAATACAGGTGATCTCGTATTTAATTAAGTGGTTCTCTCTGCTTTAATTATCCTGATTCCTGTCCTAAGAGTCTTCCTCATTCTCCTCCCTGCCATCAACCCAGGTTTAGAAGGAGGATGGAAGAGATAAACAGATGAATAAAAACAAGTAGCCCAAGAAGCTTTGCACCAATTCATTCTATAAATAGTTATCGAGTAAATACATGTGCCAAATACTATTCCTGACCTCATAAACCTTACGTGTGTGTGTGTGTGTGTGTGTGTGTGTGTGTGTGTAGGATGCATATACGCATATAAACAAGGAACTTTATGTGACTATAAATAACTTTTCACAGGAGTAGCTCTTCACAGGAGTGAACACATTTGGGGAATACTGATTAATATTTAGATGCATATTTAAAATGTTTTAAAAATAAGTTTCTAATGCTAAATTTGGGGGCTGAGAATTTGAGCCCAGAAGATGTTGGTGCTGACCTCTGATCCCTTAACTGATGAAAAGGCTTGCAGTCCTGAGATGGCTGCTCTCAAACAGTGTTTTCAGAGCTCTCCAAATCTCCAGGAACACTTCATTTTTGCATATGTTATAACTATTTGCTGAAAAATTCATCCTGTAGATCACTAAACACTCCAGGGAATAGACTAGGTGAGAAGGGTAAGATAGGCTGTGATGTGAGAGTAACTGGCAAAACAAGGGAGAGGAAAAAACTCCCTGCTTTTCTTTTGCTTGGAAAATAAATATGCGGGAAACTCATGTCCACGGCAGCCTTAGCTTTTTTTTTCTTTTTAAAACTATGGAGATATTTAAAAAACAAAAGCAAAAACAAACTGCATCTGGAAACATTTTGAGTTAAGGCACTGTAAAAAATGTGCTGGATGATATATTGGGAGGACAGTTGGTTTTAACACTAAAACTAAAAATGAGGTTGTTTATGTCTCTGTTCTATGTCTGGAGGAAAAAAATTCAGTGTGATTAGCAAGGCTGTGCTCCACGAAGCCTTCAGGGACCTAGGTGCCTCCTAGCTTGATGTTTCACCACCTGTGACCTCTCTTCTGAAGGTCTTCCCTGAGTTCTGAGAGCCACCCTAGCAAATTAATCCAACCCAAGGAAGCGGTCAATGGAACTGCTGATCTATAGCCAGTTGGTCAGAAGAACAGGTGATAATTTGAGTTTGCGACTGGTGTCTGATGGAGGGAAGGGGGAAGTCCGTCTTGTGGGATTGAGCCCTTAACCTGTGGGATGTGACACTATGTCCAGGTACATAGGATGAGAATTGAGTTAAATTATAGGACCCAGCTGGTGTCACAGAGGATCACTTGTTGTGAGGAAAAACCTCCACACACTTGGTGACCAAAAGTGTCAGAAGTGATGTGTTCTGCAAGTAATAAGGAGACACACAAGGAATAAAACAGAGTAGGGAAGAGCAGGGTTTTCCCCACAGCAGAAGGGAAAGACTGGGTTGTCTCTATTTCCACAGGTACATAACCTGGGGTTCTAAAGGTATTCTTCTCTGAGGCAAAATATAGAATATGCTAAAGACTTTTGCATTAGAGGTGTGAGATTATTGGAAGCATAGACAGTGAAAAGGAAGCGTTTTGCTTAAACTATATTATATAGGAGCCTGAGTGACTTCCATCTACGTCAGAAAACAAATCTACACTGCATGTGATTCCACGAGAGTAGGATACTTTATCCTTTGAAACATCTGGCGTCCAGCTTGCCACCATTAAAAATGACTAAAATAGCATGTCCTGCTTCTTAAATATAAAAGCCATGAGTCAAACCCAGATCCCTGAGTGCCTGTTGTCCCTGAAATACATGGGGGACTGAATGCTCAGAGTGAGTGCAAAAACAAAAATTTAGTTCTGGAACTTTTGGACAAATAAGGAGAATGGCTCTGAGCAGAGGCTAAATTGGATTGGAACATATGTTTGGTTTCTGCAGCCAAAGTACATAATCAAGTATCACAAACAAAAGCTTGATACCAGACTGGCCAGGGAAACTCGTTTTGTCATTCTGAAATCTGCTCCACTTTAAGCAAATCCTCTCCAAACCAGAAACGAATATCTAATCATGCACTATGTTATTGGTCTTGGTTCACTGCTCTGCTTGTAAAGGTAAGAAAGAAATCAGTCCACTATTTAGAGAAAACCCTGATTACTTAAACTTAGTTTTCCAGTCAAGAAATTAATTTAAATGCATCTTTGCTAAGTACATATCTACTATGCCATAAAAGAGATACTAGTCAAGTTGCTAGAAATCAATCAATAAGTCACTCTTTTTATGTGCTCAACCCTAAGGCAGCCACACTGAAAGACATAAAAGCCAAGGCCCCAGTCCTCATGTCTGCTCCCCAGTTAATTGGGCGGTTGTTGGTATTTGCAAACCCCAACTCAACACGCTTAATAAGAATGCAGTAATTTA
Source organism: Camelus dromedarius (assembly GCF_036321535.1). NCBI lineage: Eukaryota > Metazoa > Chordata > Mammalia > Artiodactyla > Camelidae > Camelus > Camelus dromedarius. Next base: position 35,518,156 of record NC_087436.1, read on the forward strand.
ATATCATTGACTGTCAGTTCTGGTTCTCAGGTTCAATTGATTCAAAAAATATAATTCTGAAATTCATTTATAGGCTTAGAAATACCACCATCCATGCCTTATTGTCAGCACTCAAAACTTCTACCCACATTTGGAACCACTTTTTTTTTCTGTTCCTAGAATCTCTTCTTCCTGGAAGGGGCTTCTACTTTCTGCTTAAAACTGGATCTTTATCTTCTGCCCATCTTTTCCAACCCCTCTCTTAATCTAACTCGCTTTCCACACCTTCTAGTCCATTCTTTCAGTCCTTCCTCCTCTCTCCCCCAAAGGTCAGACACTAGTTTCAAGGCCACATTTCTAAAACCTTAAAAAGTACTCACCAACATTACAAAGTCTATATGCTAATATGTTTTATTAAAGATCCATAAAGTTTCACATACACTTCATTGAAATATACCTGCACAAGCCTTCTTCCAAAATGTCAGTCTTAAGAAAATTCTATCTCTTAAATTCATGTTAAGAAGAAAAACAGTGAGATGTATGGTTTTCTTAGCTATAAAACATTCTAAAGGAACTTCTGGGCACTTCTTTCAAAAAATATCTTTTAGTATTTGTCTACAGGACCAAACATGAAGTATATGATCTTCACTGTTCTGGCCCCAACCTGCCTCTTGAGACTTCCTTTTTCACCAATCCCATGCTCTCTCCGCACTCTCCCAGCCCACACCCCATAATCTACTTGAAGAGTAAATATACATAAATATACATGTTTCCAAGCCGAGTTTAAGTATAACCTTTTCCCTGTAAAAGGTGACTGATTCCCCCAAAAGGACTAAGCCCCATTTATGCCCTCACTGATACCTGGTCAGATGTCTATCACAGCGCCTAGAATACTGGGGTACATGAGGTTGGACGTTCTGGAACTCTTCTTCCAGAATTGTCCCCCATCTCAACCCATGCAGCTATTTCAAGAGCAGCCACATTTTTACATGACCCTCTCCCAGTGGCTACACTTGACTGATCTAGAATTGGACCCTGGTCTAAACCAGGATGATCCAGTTACTTCTCAATGATTTTTTTTAATTTACATATATGTACTCATTGTTTCTAAAATCATTTAGAGCTTCAGCTTTTCAAACCTACATAGTTATCAAAGGAATAAAAGCCAACCACAAAATAAGAATTAACTCAAAAGATACATACACCCCGCTGTTAACAGCAACATTATTTATAATCGCCAAGATATGGAAGCATCCTAAGTGCACATCAATAGATGAATGGATAAAGAAGACGCATCATATACATGGAATGGAATACAACTCACCCATTAAAAAGAAGGATATTTTGCCATTTTATGGCCCTTCATTCACTTTTTTTTTTCATTTCAAAAACCAGAATTTTATAACTGGCATAAACATTTCCATTGCACCAAAAACAACAAAATATCTAGAAATAAACTTAACCAAGGAGGTTACCTATATGCTGAAAACTGTAAAACATTTATGAAGGAAATTGAAGAATGTACAAAGAAATGGAATGACTTCTTGTGCTCTTGGATTGGAAGAATCAATATCATCAAAATGGCCACACTACCCAAAGCAATCTACAGGTCCAATGCAATGATTCAACGATTTCTTAAACCAAAGCTTTGAAAGTTAATTGCAACCTCTCCTTTGTGGAAAGCATAGAGTTGACAGGCAGGAGTTGGCAGTAGAGAGACCACCACTAAAGAGAATGTCTGGTATGCATCGAGGGACGCAGAAGGTATCACTCCAAAGAAAACACTGAGGTAAAAGAGGGAAATTCAGTGCTAGGGGAAATTACCGCTGCAAGGTGTCCCCAAGGTTTGCCTGCATCCTGTCTTTCAGGCTTTGTTCAGAACTTCTGTAGGTCCATAAATTCCCACATTTGTCTTTAACTAGTTTAAGTTGAGTCTGTCACATACAACCCAAAGAGTTCTAACTATATAGTTGCCCTTATTTTTTTCACATGCCTGTCTCCCTTCAACAGATTTGCAACTTCTGGAATGCATGGGCTATGTGTTATTTATCCCCAGTGCAGAGCATGATTCCTGCCCCAAAGTAGCCACCAAATGAATCAATAAATGAGAGAATGAATGAGTTAAGTGACTAGATCCTGAACAAATTAATCAAGACTAGTAGCTAATTATTTCATTCAGCAGCTTACCTATAGTTTTACTCTGGCCAAAACTGGTGCATTGTCAGTGTTTTAGGTCCTAAGGTAACTAACTCACACACTTAATCCATCAAAAAAGGGAGATGGAATAGAAAACATACAAAGATAAACACAGAAACATAATTAGCCATGGAAATAGCTACTTATCTTGTTTATTACTGGTTAAATAACAATTTATATTAGGTAAAAGAAAAATCAACATCCTTTCTAGGCTTCATACAATTTTAAACTTGGGGACCATCATGATAGATACCAAAGTACACATGAAGTAAAAATGTCCCTTTTCTTGTTTTGACTTTAATAACATCTATGTCAATACATTTTCACGCAGATCTTTATAGACAGAATAATTCTAATACCAATAAAAGCTTTAAAATATGATACAAATGTCATTGTGAAGACATTCCATGAAATCTTCCTTTAAAAAAGTAAGAAAATGGTTCCAACAAAAGGATACACTTTTAAGAGGACAAACGAGAAACTGAGTGAAGATGGTGTGGCTGGTGTATAGTCTCTTCCCATCAAAAAAATACAATTGGTGGTGGGAGTGGCCTGGGAGACGTCTCCTGTGCTGCGAGATGACTAATTGTATATAAACCACATAAATGGCCCACAATGAGCTGTTCATCCATTCAGAGCAATTTGACAGGAAAAAAATAAAAGAGGGTTTCAGGCTTCCAAAATTCACAAGGACTTAGAGTACTCTGAGATTTCCACTTAGCTTCTCCTTTTGTCCAAATTATCTTGCATTCCAGAATTCTAGACTCAGCCAACACCAGATGGATTTTTCAAGTTTACTGAGGTCTAAACGTGAAGCCCACAGGAAGCACCGTGAGCAGATTCAGGGTCTGAGATGGGGAAAAGACTCTCAGGGGCTTACAAATAACCGCTTTGTGTCAAATCTGCTCGGTGTGGCTGGCAAGAGGCTCACCCCGCAGCTGTGGGGAGGTTCGCCGTCAGTCCCTAGCCACCGAGACCATCGGCCAACTGTTCTCTCTGAGAAAGAATTAAGTCAAAATCACCAATGTTTACTCCTTAGGGTCTTATTTCAAAACTATTAATATTAAATTTCAGAGACCTCCAAGAACAGACTTCATTGAAGCTTCTCAACCTGTTGGAACGTTCAGTCACAATGTTAGGTCGTCTTGATTTCTAAATTCAATTCCCCCTGTTGCAGCCAAAGTCCTATTCCATGCTCCCTCCTCGGGGAGATAAAGTACACAGCCCCTCTTCTGAGCTGCAGCACTCCTCACACTGAAGAAGCTGTCCCCCTTTTTATTCTCAAGGTCTTATTTTATGATCAAATAACCATCTGTGTGAATCTCCCCAGAACCATTTCCAGGTTCTTTTTCTTTTTTTTTTTTTTTTTCAGTTTTGCATTTCCTGTTATTTGTACCATCATTAGAATGAAGAAAATCCACAACAAAATGACCTAACCCCTCTAAGTATGAACTTTGAGGGAACAGAGAAGGAGCCAAAGGTTTGCAACCTTCCTTATATTATCCTCTCTGCACTGTTAGAATAACTTAGTTTTTACAAATATTTCAATTAATTAACTTTTCACTCATTTAGTCTCAGTACAAGAGCAAGGTAGAGCTGCTTGATTAACTTATTACTTGGTTTTACCTTTTGTTTCCACCTGAAAGACACGTTTTTATCCAGAGACTTTTATTTTATTTTATTTTTAAATTTTAAAGATACATTTATACATAAGTTCTCATTCTATGAAAATTAAACATTTATACTCGAATAAGTTCTGTTGTATACACTATGAACAAGTCAAAAAAAGCACAATGTTGGGAGAAGTAAAGGTATTTCTTTTTTACATGTGTACTTTTATGTACACAAAGAATATATTCTAATTAAGCATTCAGACAACACAAAAATCTATCAAAGGAAAATGAAAACTCCCTTCACTCCTTCCCCAAATTCATTTCCACTCTCAGAGGTAACTACTAGTAAAAGTTTGTGTAGATCCTTCTAGACAGTTTTCCGTACATTCACAAATGTGCATATATACGTGTACATACTCATGTGCACGTATGTACACCCTCTCAGTTTTTCACAAAGACAACATCTAGAGAATCTTTCCATGTTAGTATATATTTCATTCATTTGGATGACTACAGGATTTCGTAGGTAAGACCCTGTCATAAGTTATTGAACAATTATTCTATTGATGCATGTTGATGAAAATTTTAGTTTTCCATTATTTAAACAATGCTGACTTGACATTATGAGGACATATTTTTCCATACATGCCAGTATTTCTATGGCAAAAGTGTATTTGCCATGTCTACTAAATATGCATTTTTTAACATTTTGAAAAGGTACTATTCTGTGTCTTCCCAAAAGGACAGTTTACACTATGACCTCCAACGAACACGACTGGTCTACCCACCCTTATCAGCATTTGGAGGTTGTGAGAGGTTTCTAAAGAATGAACAATAATATCCTATTTCATTGATTTTTATAAGGTTGGGCATCTTTATATATTTTTCCTGGCCATTTATTTTTTGAATTCTTGATTTTCTTTGACCAGATTTCTTCAGGATTGTTTGTCTTCTTCATATGGATTAGTAAAATCTCCTTAGATACTGTGCACATCAGCCCTTTATTACGTGTGTCACAATACTTTCCCCTAATCTGTTGTTAATGTTTTTTTAACATTTTTTATTGAGTTATAGTCATTTTACAATGTTATGTCAAATTCCAGTGTAGAGTATAATTTTTCAGTTATACATGAACATACATATATTCTTTGTCACATTTTTTTTCACTGTGAGCTACCACAAGATCTTGTATATATTTCCCTGTGCTATACAGTATAATCTTGTTTATCTATTCTACATATGCCTGTCAGTATCTACAAATTTTGAACTCCCAGCCTATCCCTTCCCACCCCCCACCCCCCACCTTGGCAACCACAAGTTTGTATTCTATGTCTATGAGTCTGTTTCTGTTTTGTATTTATGTTCTTTTTTCTTTTTAGATTCCACATATGAGTGATCTCATATGGTATTTTTATTTCTCTTTCTAGCTTACTTCACTTAGAATAAGATTCTCCAGGAACATTCATGTTGCTGCAAATAGTGTTATGTTGTTGGTTTTTATGGCTGAATAGTATTCCATTGTATAAATATACCACAGCTTCTTTATCCAGTCATCTGTCGATGGGCATTTAGGCTGTTTCCATGTCTTGGCTATTGTAAATAGTGCTGCTATGAACACTGGGGTGCAGGTGTCTTTTTGAAGTAGGGTTCCTTCTGGATTTATGCCCAGGAGCAGGATTTCTGGGTCATATAGTAAGTCTATTCCTAATCTTTTGAGGAATCTCCACACTGTTTTCCACAGTGGCTGCACCAAACTGCATTCCCACCAGCAGTGTAGGAGGGTTCCCTTTTCTCCACAGCCTCTCCAGCATTTGTCATTTGTGGACTTTTGAATGATGGCCATTCTGACTGGTGTGAGGTGATACCTCACTATAGTTTTGATTTGCATTTCTCTGATAATTAGTGATATTCCAGGTTCTTTTTCTAAAACTGTGAAGTCCTAAACTGGATATAAGATGAGACAGGAGCACTTCATAATGTCTTTCTACCAAGGTTTTTGAGTCATAATTTAACTGTAAATCTTCAAGGAGTGCTCTGCCTTCCACATTCATATCCCCACATGACACATCCTCAGTTTCTATAATGTCACAAAGGGATGCCCAGGAAAAGCCCTCCGTACGCACCGTTTCCTCTCCCTGCCTCCTACCCCCACCCAGGATAATCATCCTTTGCTCACACAATTAACACTGTTCTTGCCAAGATCTGAGTTGACAAATCTAATGAACACTTTTCAGTTCATATCTCAGTAAACTTCTTGGCAACATTTGACTGCCACGCTTTCTTCTGTCTTGATGACATCACTTTTTCCTCTACTTCTCAGGAAGCACCTTCTAAGTTGCCTTCAAGGTGCCTCCTTGTCTGCCTTTTAAATATTGGTTATCCCCAAGTGTCCAACGCAGGCACCCGTCTCTTCTTCGTACCTGCTTTCCTGGGCCAGCCCTCTTACTCCCATAGTATCAGCCACACTCACATCCCAAAGGGTATGAGATCACTGTCTTCAGCTCTCCCTTGTAAGTTTCTGTTCCTTTTTTTTTTTTTTTTTTTTACAATGCCTGTTAGAAATTGCACCCAAAAACACTTAAAACTCAACATGGTCAGATCTCCATGTCTCATATGGTTATAAGGCATCCATGTAGTGAATGGCACAGTATTTATCCAGATTTTCAAGTGAGAAATCTGAGAACGCTTGCCTCTTCTCTTACTCATTCATTCATTCACTCAACAATTGTCTGTATTTGCATCTCCCTATTTCAATACTATGCTAGGTTCTTGAGCTAGAATAGGGAACAAAGCAAATAAATTCCCTACCCTTGTGACAGAACAGAGATTAAATAAACTACCTTATACATGGATGAGTGTTACAGATTGTTATAAGTAATAAAGTAAAGGTATGCCATTAGAATATCTCCTTAGGGCTTTGAGGAGGTCACATTAAGCTAAATCTAAGGATGAGTAGTGTTCAGTCAGCCTGGTTCTGCCCATCTGCCCCTTCTCTTCTACGACACATGTGGGATCATCTGAATCCCCCTAATTTCCTCTGTAGCTAAACAATAGCACAAATATCTATTTCTCACCACTTACACCATCCATTCTCCTAAAACGTAAATCGGATTCCCGTCACTCCCACACCAAATATCCCTCATTATCTTCCCTCCACCTTGAGTTCAAAATTTAAACTCACTCAATACCGCACATCAGGACCTTCACGATCTGACTAGGGCTTTCCTCAGTTTACAGAAACCTTTGTGCTTGCAGAGTTCCTCGTGTGGAAAGCCCTTTCCCTTCACCCAGTCCCTTCATCTGGTGATTTTCCATTTATTTTTTAATACTCATTTAGTACTCATTCTAAGATGACCTGCAGTCCAGGCCACCTAATTACCCGGCTCCAGAAAGCAACGTTCACCTGGGCTCCAGGAGGTGCCATTGGCAGGGACTCGAGGCAACCAGCACACATCCAGAGCTGTGCAGGGATTCAGCCCTGCCCCGACTCACAGTGTAGACCCCCAACAGTAGTGTTTCCAGGCAGCCTGAACTCAGATCTGTCAGAGTGCTCTCCACGCACTTCTGTTCCTGCTTGTTTTCCGTGATCCCCCCCTAGATTGAACCCCCTGCAGGCAGGGCCAGGTGTTTGTTTCTACACAAGCACATGGCCACATGCCTAGTCAACAGTATGTGTTCAAAGACTGGGGAAATTTGGAATAAAGTTAAATATTGTAAAGCAAAAAGGAAAGAAAAATAAAATAATGGACAAAGGATTTTGCTGTTCTCATACAAGTTTGTACGAGAGATTATATCTTTGATTGCTGGGCTTTTCCAGTGAGTGCCTTCGGGTATCTTCCTTTTGTCATTCTTTTGCCGCAAAGATCCTATCTTGTTAACATATTTGCTTCCAGTGCTACGTGGCCCTACCACTCCAGAGATAACCCCGAGGACATTATTGTAATGTAATGAAGCTGAAGTACCCCTTCTTCTCATCTAACTTGGAAAGCTGTGTTTCCATGGACACAAGGGGAAGATGTACCTAACAGAAAACACTGTCACCACAGAAGCGCATTTTTTATTTATGGCCAGCTGCATTTTGTTTACTAATACCGTCTCTCTTCTCTCTCTATCCACCCTGGAAACCCATCTGTAAATCTTATTGCTTCTGAGGGAATTTAGTGACTTACCTAAAATAATAAACTCATATATTATTCACTTATTATATACAATATACATATATGCAAACACATATATATGCACATATATGTAAATGTTTGTACAAAATCTTGGGTTTCCCTGTGATTACATTAGTAATACAGGCTCACTGCAAAAAATTCAAATGTTTGAATCACTTAATAAATAGATGTTTCTCCTACTTTCCCCATCTAGAACTTTTTGACTTAAAAAAAAGTGAATAAGTCTCCTTTATCCTTTAAAACCTGCTCTCCACAGAAAACTAACAGTGAGATATTTTCCTCAATTTTTACCTGTGTAGATATACATTGTCTATAGATTTCTGTTTTTTACAAAATGGGATGATGCTAAACGTATCAGTCTTCAACATGGTTTTTCATTAATCTACCATGAACATATTTCCAAGTCAGTATTTCTAGATCTGACTCACCTTTTTAAGACAGACTAATAAATTTCTATAGAATAGATGTATCACAAATTTCAACATTATTTATGGCCTTTGGTTCACAGACAATTGTTGACAGAGTTGGGGTGGGAAGAGAAGAAGGAGCAGGCCAGGAGCCAGCTCCCCCTGTGCTGTCATATCCTGCACAGAACTTTAAAGATTCCAAGAATTCCAAATTCCAACACACGTTCCCGGTCATTATGAAGTCACAAGTGTCAAAGTAGGAGGATAGAACATATTTTACCTAACATTCTATTAGTTAAACTTACAATTTTAAAATATTTAGACTTATAATATGTGGCCCTCCACTCGTGCTTTCACAATGGGCCCCACAAACGTTAGAGGAAGCCCTGAAAGTGTACACATTTGCTAATTTGCTAATAGTAAACAAGATGAAAGAGAGAGAGAGAAATAAAGAAAGGAGAGAGAAAGCCACAAACAAACAACAGTAAGAATGAACAGTGGGCAACACTGCCAGATACAATAGAAATTAAAGAGAATACTAAGAAAAAAAAACTTCACATAAAATGATTTTACCAAAACTGCCTTATGTTAAAAGAAAAAGTCCAAATTGTCCTATAACACTAAATAAATTGAGTGGGAAAAAAAAAAAGAGGAAGTAAAAATGTATCATGAAGGAAAAATAAAATAACTGGGATCTGATAGTTTTTAAAGTTTCATCAAAACATTCAAGAAACAGAGAATTCCAATATTACACAAGCTCTTTCCAAAAAAAGAAACTAAAAATAAAAGTTTTCAACTCATTTTACGGGATTGGTACACTCTTGGTTCCAAAATTAAACAAGGAATGTGCCAGGCGAATCCCTTGTATGAACACTGATGCAAAATGCTGAACCAAATATTAGCAAGCCAAATCCAGTAATTAACGAAAGTGATGTTACACCAAGTTTGTTAACTCCAAAAGAGCTAGAATGATTTGTCATTAGAAATTCTACCAATAAAATTCATTACTCTAATAGATTTAAAAGGGAAAACTGTGACCATATCAATAGATACTGGAAAAGTATTCAATGAAATTCAAATTTGATTCATAACAGAAAATAACAGAGGAGGGATATTCCCTTAGGAAGATGATGAGTACACCCAAAAAAAGGAATGAAAAGAGAATGCCAGCAAGTTATATTTAATGGTGAAACATTAGAAGTCTTCCCATTAAAATGTTTAATTTTAATAGATACTACTAAATAATCTCCCAAAAGATTCTGCTATTACAGCCCCCATTATCAACATAGGAATGCCATTTCCCCACACTTCTATCAATGCTGAATATTATTAGTGGTTTTGATCATTGCCATCTGATTTAAAAAAAGACAATTTTCATTTCAGTTTTGTAAAGTGCCTCTTGGTGTCCTTTGTGGAGCCTTACTTTCACTTCGGTTGTGGCAGCTCACTGTCAGCACTGCTCTGGGGCCGAGGGCCACTAGGAGAAGCAGCTAGTAGTCTTAACTGAACCTGATGGTTTCAGTCAAAATGGAAAGTATCTTGATAAAAACTTAACCACAAAGAGTGAGGTATAACAATGTTACCATCATCGGAAACGGAGCCAGGACATCCTTATTTTGTCTGATGTCTTTTTCCAGCCACCAAGCCCTTCCAGGGGGAGACAGTCCCTGTGTGCCCAGCCACGGAACTCCCACAGCCACAAGAGAGGGTCTCAAAGACCCACCTGGAGACGCTGCCCTCAAGCAATGGTCCTCAGGTGAACGTGTGCGGTACAACCTCCACCAAATCACGTTTGGAGGGGCACTCGCCGACACAGGCACTCCCCTTACTGCCAGGCCCGTGAAAACTCAGTGATAATACAAGAGGGAGTCCAATGCCCTTTGTGGGTTCTTGCTTTAACTTCTTTCTCCCAGCAAAGGCCTTTTTTCCAGATGGACGGGGTTCCACAGAAACCCATTCTGTGACCGTAGGTTCAGCATGAGAGGTTAAAACCCAAGCCTTTTGCTTAAATCGCCAGGAAGAAGAGAGCTGAGATATGTTTCAAAGTTGGGTGACTTTTTGAAACCCTTCCTGGCGGCCGGGCTGCTGTGAACTGCTGCTCTTCTTCAACGGTAACCTTAGTCCTTCACTGTACATACTAGGGTTAAGATTTGAAACACAAGCAAAGAAGTCTTTGGATTCACAAAGGCCTGGGTTAAACACCAGCTCCTCCACAGAAAGGCTATGTGCCTCTGAGTAAGTTCCTCGAAGCCTCCATTTCCTCGTCTGTCCATGAAAGTGATAATAAAGCCCTTTCCTGAGTGATGGTGAGGATTCAAGGAGATAAATGCAGTTAAATCATACCTGCCTCTTAATAAATGTCAACAAATGGTGGCTGTTATCACTATTATTTCTCTCAAAGAATTTCCATTCTAGGTTCTGCAGTCTTTCCTGTTCTTCAGGAGTTTTCTCATCTCCTCAAAGAGCCTTGAAATCCAGCCTTAGGGTAAGGATCACTGCATCCTGGTCTGAGCACAATTCATAGCCATGTCCATACTGCGCCCTCTAGTGGCAGCCCAGGGACTAGTTGACGCTTTGGAGGTGCTTGCTCATGGCCTCCAGGGCGAACAGCAGGGGTGCAAGTCTGCCTGATGATGCCAGGTACATGCTTTCCACTCTCAGTTTCACCCAGGGCTTGGTTGTAGTGATGCTCACAGAGCACTGATGCGTCCTCAAGTCTGACCAAGGCTTGACTCCATAAGGCAAGACGGGGCAAACCACCGTTAATCACTCTACCAAGCAGCCTTCACGTTCCAGAAACCAGGGGACTTGGCTACATCGACACATCTCACCTTCACAGGCCCACCTGGGACTATCGGGTGCACAGATGTGCGTTTTATCTAGAGATAGTCCTGAGTATCTCGTGGTTCTACAACATAGATAACAGATGATAAATAAAACCCTATTAAGTAATAGCTTGAAATTATAACTGCTCTTGGGCCTGGCTGTTCCAAGGTAGCAAAACCAAAACACTGGTGAAATCATACAAGAGTCATGACAAATGTGTTGACACAAAATTCCAACACAGATGCTCAGTTCAATACGAGAAGGAGAAATGAGAGCTAACGCCTATTTAACCCTCGCCCTGTGTTCAGAGCTGTTCTAAGGGCTTTGCATACATTTGATGATGGAACCCTCGAAACAACATGACAAGGCGTTTCTTTTCCCCATATCTCAGATGGGAAAACTGAGACACAAAAGACACTAATAAATTGCCAGAGGTTAATAGCTACAAAATGGCAGAATGGAGTGAGTGCCCAATGGCATGAAGAATGCTAAACTGCTTGTCACTGAAAGAAAAAAAAGGACTAAGAAAAAAGACACGTGACATATTTTAAAACAAAGCAGACCCCCATCAGTGTAACTGGATGATAACAGTAGGATGGCGAAAGGACTCAGCATGAGGAAGGGAACTTAGAAACTGTTGAAACAATCCAATCAGTCGTTCCTTGAAAATTCAGACAGTGGTCAAATCTGAGCTGAAGAACCACTATGAACTCCTCTTGCTCTGGGTCACACTTTGTAAACCCAAGCCACATCTCCTGACATAAGACTCTAAACATACTTCCTACTAGGAAATACAGGAAAAGTAGCTGCTCTCTTAAGGGTCCTCCTCACCACGCACAGAGATGGACAGACATCTCTGTTAGTCATGCCTTGAGAAGTTCCTATTAGGATGAACTTGCTGAGAAGTGATTTAAACAGGCTAAGACACTAACCCTGAAACGTGCCCTTGGTTAGAGCTTATTCTACTCTGCAAGTGACGGTTATCCAGGTTACGTGTCTCTGGATCTTCTGTTATCAAATTATTTCTTCTTGGCTTGTTACAGGCAGTCGTGGCAGAGGACCTCTGGCTCAGTACTAACGGTATGGGTTTCAACCCCTGTCCTAAACTAAGTCTGCATTAGGGGAACACAGTCCTTGACTTTCACAGCTTACAGGAAGTGGGACGTGCCTTATCCTTTCTGTAGTATGCATAGTCCCCAGGAATCCTCTTCTCAGAGATGGGGATGCTCAAGCACCCTCATATGCTCTCACAAGCCCTGCAGAATCCAGGGCCACCAGAGCTTGCCAGCCATTCATACCACCCCGTCATCTCTCCCCAACAGGAGGCTCTGTAGCCCAGACACTCTTGACCTACTTCAAGAACTCTAAGCTCCTGCAGGAAAAAGATGTGCACAAATACAGACCAGATGCACAGATCAAATTTAAGAGGAATAGATTATGGACACGGAACTGTCAGCATGGCCCTCACAATCACATTCCTTCATCCTCCCATGTGGTGTCCACCTGCGGCACAGTGTCAGTGGGGCTGCATTTGGGTCCCCACTTTCAAAGCTGGTTTTGTGCCTGTGGGGTTTTTTTCAGCTTTGTTTTCAGCAAATGCCTGACCATAGAACTCAAAACCATCTTTTAAAATAAATACTTCTCCTTTACAAATTTGTCTGTATAAAGGGGAATTGTTTTAGTATCACCATTAGAAAGATTTTGCTTGACCTTGTTTTTTTGTGGGGTTTTTTTGGTTCCTTTTACCATTAACAACATAATAAAGATTGTATCAGGACAACTACAGAAACACAGTATTTTACTTTTAAAACTACTCTCCCAAATGGAAATGCTTCCCATGAAATATGTACCAAACTTTTCTGAATACAGCCTCAAATTTTTTTCATGTAAATAAAACAATACAAAGAAGCAGAGGTACTGAACTAAGCGATAAGAACCTGAGTCAATTCTCAGGTTCACCTTGGACAAGAGAATACACGCCCCTTGTGCTAACCAGGCATCCTGCCTCTTCCCCATCCACGAAGAATGGGAAGCAATTCAAACAATCTACTCAGTTGTTCATGAAAAGAACATAGAGGGGAAAGATTCAGAACAGCTCTTCCAGGTTCAGTGCCAGGCTCTCCTAGCGACATTGCTGCTAGAAGCTTAGAACCTGAATCTTAACGCAATTTACCAAGAATGAAAGAACAGAAACAAATCGGCCACTCTAAACCCATCAAACAAATTGAAAGTTTCCTTCACTGGTAGTAATCAGTCACTCTATTCTGCTTTAAATAATCTAAAATCCATCTTCTTTCCTCTATTCCCAACTATTGCGGCCTTAGTTCAGGCCCTCAGTACTTCTTGTCTAGATAATTACAATGGCCTCATGCTTATTCTTCCTGCCAGCCGACTTGACCCCTCCAAACCATTCTCCCACAATGATCTTCATGTAGCATAAACCTAATAATGTTACGAATACTTCAATGGCTCCCATAACCTTGTGGATAAATTTCAAACATGGTATCATGGTATCTAAGGGACTTAATGAAGCACACGGTGCCTATTTCTTCAGTCTTACCTCCTGGCCCTCCTTAAGCTGACTGGCTCTTTTAGTGAGGACCTTGACACTGGGATGGGCAACAAGTAGCCGGAGCCAGAGGGCAAGCAGTAAAACACATCCAAGGATCAAAAGTGTTACACGTCAGACAGCCCCCAAAGCACTTCGAAAAAAAGGATCAATGAGATGCTTAAGGTGCCTATGCATAGAACCTAGGAGACGGTGGGGGATAAAAAAATGAGGTTAAAAATAGAGAGGAGACTCAAGCGCACAGAATGAGTAAGTTCCGAAAATCTGCTGTACAACATCGTCCCTATAATTAACAATATTGCATTATACACTTAAAATTTTGTTAAGAGGACAGATCTCACATTAAATGTTCTTACCACAAGAGGATAAAATAAAAATAATACAATAAAAAATAAAGAATGGAAAGGCAGTAAATCTAAGAGACAGCGGACCTTTGCCCACCCAAGGCCACGCTGGTTCCTTTAACTAAAGCACTTTTCCTCTTGCTTTCTCCTCACCTGGTTGACCTCAAGACTCATCGCCTATATCAAAATCTCCGAGGAAAATTCCCCAAACTCTTAGCTGAATTGTATCACTTGTATGTTCTCCTTAATTCTCTGCTTCTCCTTATTTCAATACCCCTTTCCTCCTGCTAACTGCCGTTTCTTATGGGCATAACAGAGCCAGAATTCTATTTTGTGTGTGTGCGCACATGTGTGTGCTTCTCACACGTAAGTGTGACGAGAATACACGACCCGTTCTGGTGGTGGAAGGATATCTCACTATCTTCATCTTGCCTGACAAATACAGGTGAAGATAAACTTTTTACATATCACTGACTAGCTTTTACATTATCACTGCCAACTATGTGCGTGCAGAAAAATAAATGTTTGAAAAATAGCAATGCAAGTATTGAAGTCAACAGTAAAGTCAGGGGAAAAAAACATTGTAAATGGAGTCATTTCCAAAGCTGGGAGCATTTAATGCTGAAGTGTATCCTGCCATCTGAAGTTTTGTTTCCATGAAGAACAGGCGTGAAACCATAATAAAATGTACAAATATTCTAAACTCTTTCTTTGGACCTCCCCTTTCATCGCAACAGCTACCTCCCAAAAGGGGTTCGGGATGTCCATACACCCGAGACCTGTGCCTGAGGCAGCAACCTCCATCACAATGACAATTCCCGAGAGTGATACTTTTCAAAATGTAATACATGTAAGAATCACCAAGATCTTCCTAAAATGCAGATTTCTGTTTTGTAAGTCTGAAAAGGAGGTCCTGACTTTGTATTTCTGACAAGCTCCCAGGTGGTACTGCTGATCCACGATCCATACATACATACATACATACAGTAGCAAAGGTCTGAGTCCAAAAGACAATCACTCAGGATCAGGGTCAGGCTAACATCACGCCTTGCTTCCCAGGATTTCACTTCTCTAAACAGAGGAGATCAGAGTAAGGGAGGCACACAGAGTGCAAAATTTAAAGAGGCGCTCAGTCTCAGGGGTTGACCCTGTACTTGTACGCTCCAGAGAGTGAATGCCTCCTTAAATTTTGCACCCTAGGAACCTCTCTAGCCTGGCTCTAGTCCTGACCCTGCGTGATAGCTAAGACAAGAATCATAATGAATTAGGGTATTGAGATTTCAAGAAGGAAAAAGAAATGCCGAACAGGAGAAGGGAGATTGAGAATGTGACATAACTTTCATCCACTCAGAATTATAATGGCTATAACTCTTCCTCAACCCCTGCAGTGCCTGGGAGCACAGGAAAGGAAGAAGTCACTCTGCTTCTCCAGAACAGTAAGCATTATCATAGTAGCTGAGTATTGCAGAAGGTAACAGTATTTCTTTTTTTTTTCTTAAGTGGCACAGAATTTATACTTAAGCCATTAAATATTTCATATCGACTGAAGAAATTTTTCACTGTGCTCTCAAACAACAACTTATTTTCTAAGTAACTGAAATGAAAGAATTTAATCAAAATCAAAAAATTCAAGAAAGGACAGTAATTAAGAATCGTGTTTAATTCTTTGATGGTTATGAGTTCTGCCACTTAAAAATTATATATATAAGAGTGCAATAATATGGAAAAGGATCAGAATGCAATATTAAGTGAAAAATATATATGCTATAAAATTTTATTTGCAATATGAATACAATTATTTTTTGAAAAGTTATACATATAAAAAATAACAATTAACATTTAAATTTCAACTAGTGGTTTCCTTTGAGTAGCAGAATTATGCTTGATTTGTTTTTCTTCCTTCATGCCCTTTTTTAATAAGCATGTGTGACTTTTTAAAATTAAAATATTTATGTATTATCAAAGTGAATCACATCTAAGTTTTACTTACAGGAGATTTGATCAACAGAGAATCCAACAGCTCATTTGTCAGTTATTAAGAATTTTTACAAAGTCAGTTCTCATATTAAATTTATAGAATTAAGCATCAACTAGAATAATCATTACTCTAGACCAAGTTTTAATCAACAAGGCAAGGAAATATTTTAGGCAAAGTTAAAGCAGAAACTTGTCACCTTTAGAGTTCATGAAAGTCAAAGAAAGAAACATAAGACATATTCAGGTAATGGCCTTAGACTTCAAAAAAGCAGATGCTGAAAAAAATTTTTTTAATTAAACCACAAAAATATACCTGATTCTGCAACATTCGACTCTGAAACATGAAGGCAGCTCAAGAGGGTTAGGAATGGTCAAAATAACTCTGGTGACTGGAAGCAGAGAGCTCAGACCATGATGGGATGAAGCAGTGGGTGGAATGCAACATCTAACTGAATCTTAGAGGCAGTCAGAGTGAAATTTTCAAGAAGCTACAAGTAGGATTCTCATATAATTATAGAACAGGTGTCAAAGTCTTATTTAACTCAAAAGTGAGGGGACCAATAAGAGGATAAGCTGGTTCAAAGAGCACTTGAAGAATTAGATATCCACAAACATTTGCAAAAGATAAATTTAGAACAGAATTGCCAGTTGGGTACAAAACTACTAACAACGAAATAACAGAAAAAGAAAATAAAGAAATAGTCCCTTTTAAAATTGCATCCAAAAAAATAAAATACTTAGGAATAAATCTGACCAAGGAAGTGAAAGATCTATACACAGAGAACTACAAATCACTGACTAAGAAAATTAGAGATGACTTAGAAAAATAGAAAGTTATTCCAAAGTTCTTGAATTGGAAGAATTAATGTTGTTAAAATGTTCATACTACCCAAAGCAATCTACAGATTTAATGTGATCCCTATCAAATTACCCAGGACATTTTTCACAGAAGTAGAACAAATAATCCTAAAACTAATATGGAATAAGAAAAGGCCTAGAATTGCAAAAGCAATACTGAAGAAAAAGAATGAAGCTGGAAGAATAACTCTCCCAGACTTCAGACAATACTATGGAGCTACAGTAATCAAAACAGCATGGTATTGGCACAAAAACAGACATATAGATCAATGGAATAGAACAGAGAGCCCAGAAATAAACTCACAAACTTTTGGTCAATTAATCTTTGACAAAGGAGGCAAGAACATACAATGGAGTAAAGACAGTCTCTTCAGCAAATGGTGTTGGGATAACTGGACAGCTGCATGTAAATCAATGGTTAAAATTCTCCCTCACACCATATACAAAAATAAACTCAAAACGGCTTAAAGACTTAAACATAACACAAGTCACAATAAACCTCTTAGTAGAAAACATAGGCAAAACATTATCTGGCATAAATCTTAGCAATGTTCTCCAAGGGCAGTCTACACAGACAATAAAAATAAAAGCAAAAATAAACAAATGGAATCTAATTAAACTTATAAGCTTTTTCATAGCAAAGAAAACCATAAGCAAAACAAAAAGACAATCTACGGAATGGGAGAAAATATTTGCAAAAGATGAAACTGACAAGGGCTTAACTTCCAGAATATATAAACAGCTCATACAACTTACTAATAAAAAAAACCTCAATCCAAAGATGGGCAGAAGACCTAAACATGCAATTCTCCAATGAAGGCATACAAATGTGCAATAGGCACATGGAAAAATGCTCAACATTGCTAATTTCAGAGAAATGCAAATCAAAACTACAATGAAGTATCACCTCACACCAGTCAGAACAGCCATCACTCAAAAGTCCACAAACGATAAATGTTGGAGAGGATGTGGAGAAAGGGGAACACTGTTGGTGGGAATGTAGTTGGTGCAACCATTATGGAAAACAGTATGGAGTTTCCTCAAAAGACTAAAAATAGACTTACCATTTAATCCAGCAATCCCACTCCTAGGCATATGTTCAGAGGAAACCTTAATTCAAAAAGCTACATGTACCCCAATGTTCATAGCAGCACTATTTACAATAGCCAAGACATGGAAACAACCTAAATGTCCATCAACATATAACTGGATAAAGAAGCTGTGATATATTTATACAATGGAATACTATTCAGCCATTAAAAAAATAGCATACTGCCATTTGCAGCAACATGAATGAACCCCGGAGATTGTCATTCTAAGTAAAGTAAGCCAGACAGAGAATGAAAAATACCACGTTATCAATTAAATGTGGAATCTAAAAAAAGACAAATGAACTTATTTACAAAACAGAAACAGAGTCACAGGCATAGAAAACAAACTTATGGTTACCAGGGTGGGAGTAGGAAGGGATAAATTGGGAGTTTGAGATTTGCAGATACTAACTACTATATATAAAATAAATAACAAGTTTATACTGTACAGAACAGGAACTATATTTAATATCTTGTAATAACCTATAATGAAAAAGAATATGAAAATGAATATATGTGTATGTATGGCTGAACTATTATGCTATACACCAGAAATTGACACAACATTGTAAACTGACTATACTTCAATAAAGAAATAAATAATAAAATTAAATTAAAAAAATCAAATCAACTGGAACCTTGATCTTAAGACTTCTGGCCTCCAAAACTGTAAAAAATTGATTTCTGTCATTTAAGCCACCCAGGCTGGTATTTTGTTACACAGCCAGAGCTGACTAAGACAGTGGGCATAGACCAAAACCAGCCAATCTTCCCTGCAATTTTGTCCAGCAGACCTCTACTGTCGAACCCGATTCCAACTTCTGGTCATTGACACTTCCTGCCCATGTTGATATCATTAGTGACTGCATAAGAGGAACTTGCTGTGATTTGCACCCCCTCAGCTTAGCCCACCCCACAAGCTCATGACATAAGAGCCACTCGGAGAAAATCCATTTTCTTTTCACAAACTTTTGTTAGTCATCACCAGATTGCTTTTGCTCCTGAGTTCTCCCATTTGGGGTACCAGTAGATTCCTGAGGCCTCTACCTTTCCTCTGGTTTACCAGTCTAAGTCTCAGGCCTGCAGCCAATAAGCCCATATCTGCTGGACTGTCTGTGTGAAACCAGTGCAGTCTGTGTGTAGACGGTCCTCTTCACAGGAACTGGTCATGAAGTGGACCACCAGCTCTCCCATGGCCAAGGGATCAGGAGAGGAAGCAGAAAGTCAATCTCCAGACAAGTCAACCATTACACACCCTGGAAAATGTAAGAGGTCTGGCCTGCCACTAGCTTATTGGGGTTTATTTTTTCCCCTCTTTATGCCTACCTAAAACCCTTAAACTCCTCACTTTTCGCATATCTGGAGGCTAATCCCATGTGAGAAACTCTTAGAAAAACAAGTGTGACAGCTCTGCTTGAGGCCCAGAAAGAAGGCTCTTTCTGAAAGGGGCCCTCTGGTTGTTTTCCCAGGTAAGATGTGTAAGGCTTGATCCCTGTTGCCTGAATTCCTTTCTCACCACACCCAAGGTCATTTTAATGAAAATTCCAAAGTCCAAGCCAAGAGGATAGAATTGCTCTTAATCCTTCAGCACTGCCGTCATTTGATCCCTAGACCCGCTGGGGTGATTACTGTGTGTCTGCAGAGCACGGCTCAGCAGACAGGACAAGGAAGTGGCCACAAGTGCAGGAGGTTGGCTTCCTGACCCTTATTTCTGTGTTGATGTGCTGTTGTTGCTTCTCAAGACCCAGTGGCTTATAGCCCCTCCCCGCCACCAACCTTTCTTCTATCACCCCAAGGTAATGCAGACTGTCCTAACGATTCTTCCCCTCAGAGAAGTCCACAAACTCCACTGATATTCTGTTACTATGATACCTTTTCTTGAGAAAGTTGAATCAGAATACAATTCATTTTCTGGTTGTCTGTTGCCCCAAGAGAGTTTGTGTGGACCACGCAATTATTCTTCTCCACATCCTTATATCGGTGACTGAGCACTTCGTGAGAATTTTGAAAAACTGTGCTGTGCCAAGAAATGGAAAATGAAAGAAACAACTTGGGTGCATTTTCAAAAGTTTTCATTTGTTTTTATTTTCTTTCTAACTTCCTGAGTGATGAGGGACCGAGAGAGCTGACGACCAAATGTCTGCGACGTTCTGGGACCCCTGTGCCCCCGGAGCCTGATACGTGCACATTCTCCAGGGCTGCAAGGACTGACCGTCAGTCCCGGCCCTTCCTGATGAGCAGACTGAGCCGCAGCCTCCAGCTTCCTGTCACGCTGAACTCTGGAGGCCAACCTGCTGCCAGCCTCCAGCAAACCTGCCAAAGTCATCTGCTCTGGTCTTTTCTTAACTCTGAGATTAAAAGGGTAGATCCTGCCCTACAACTGGCTGAATGGAAGGGAGCGGGGGGAAGCTCTGCTTCCGGGTGTAAAACACACTCCTTTCTTTTCAAGCCCTAGAGGCAAACATGCGTAGGGAGTATTCCTCTCACAGGAAGAAAAACAACAACAACAAATTTTCTTTCTATTAAAATACGCAGGTTTAAAAAAGATTGGAAGATTTAGAGAGTTTTGGGAACTGAAAATCTAAGTAAAGATAAAATCTGAAGAATGATCATTGTAAATAAATGAGTTATGAGTTAAACATAATAGGAATTTACTTCAAGCTGCTACAGATGGCGTGATTAAGCTTTTTGCTTTTCTAAGAAATACCCCTAACTTCCTTAAGGGAAAGTGAGAATTTTTAGATTTTACTTTAATTCTTGCAGAAAAAAAGAAAGTTTAAAAAACAAAAAACAGTATTATTTAGAAGTTTTACCAAGAACACAAAAGGTAACTATCCCAGAGGACACTCTCTAAACATCACTGCCGGTCCCCTTGCCTCAATCTGCACCTGTGTGTACACATGGAACAGTGAAGTCACTTCAATTATACCACCACTGCGGTTCTCAGACTTTTTCAGGAAAGCCAAGATAATCCTCTCCATATAATTGTTGGCACCATACATAACCTCCTAAATAAACCAATAAATGTTTTAACATTCTTTGACAGTTTCCACATCCTACACTGCCTTACCTAGTACTCCAAACTCCCTGTGAGACGTGGCTTTACTTTCCCTGTATTTCAGAGAGGGAACTGAGGTTTTTGAAGGTAAGGAAAATAAGGAAATGGAGGAAGGACTAGAACTCAGGGCTTCTGATTCTGAATCTTCAGTCCTACCTCTGTGACCACTCACAGGCCATCTGGCCTGGGGTACCTTGGATAACGCATCTAGGTTTGGATTGCTGTGTTGCAAAAAGGGTGAGAAGGAGAAGAAAGTCGAGGAGGGCTGAACCAGTTGATGTGTGCAGTCTCTTAGTTTCTACAGTTCCAGAAATCCAAGAGCCTTCTCAGGACACCTGACTGGCATGGCTTCCACTCTGGTTTCTTGAGAATAGTCAATAATGCCTTTCTACCTCTGCTTTCTATAAGCAAGAAGTCAACTGAAGTCACCATAACTTTGGAGATTTCCACCAATTGGCAAATTCCCATCGTACAGGAAGGCTGTTGCCCTTCTCAAAACCTCTGCAGATCTGTGTGGCTTATGCGTTACAGTCTATGTCAGTGTTTTTGTTCCCACTGAAATTGAGGCTTCACTCTAACCTCTAGCAGCAATTATTTCCATTTTTCCAATGAAGACTCACATGTAAGTCACCAACCCCTCTCCAATTCCCCTCCCTCCCTCCCCCAGACGCTACTCATTGAAAGCACTGGGAGTATCTCTCTGGCAGATATTAATGAGGCTTAAGTTCAACAAAGCAGGTGGCCTCGCAGCACTTTATAACACAGCCTCTTCTTACAAGTACCCTGCCACCCCAGCCCACACTGCATTCTCAGGGGCTGGCAGATCTCGGCTACCCCTTTCCAGATGCCATGCTGCTCAAACCGTCCAGCACCACCGCCACCACCAGGGAAGGCGAAATAGAGGACTGGCCATTCTCATTCAAAGGACACAACAAGGAAATTTTCTAAACAAAAAGCCATCACCTCCAGTTAATAAGTGCTTCCCTCCTTTGGGGCAGACGGCGGTGTAATCAGCGGTGTTTTTAGGTAACATTTTTTTCTCTTTGTCACACTGATGTCAACTGATGTGGTGGAGCAGAAAGAGTACTTGGCCTGCAGCCCAGCCCTGCTTTTGCACCTGGATCTCAGCTTCCTTGTTGAAGAAGAAGGGGCCCAGAAAAGAACAGATTCTGAACTTCTTGTTCACAGTGTATAACACGCCCATCAAATCTGAGACTCCTGGGGAGGAGGGGAAGACTGCAGCGCTGGCCAAGGGCAGCAGGTGACAGCAGTTACTGAGAGCAAGGACGGGGAGCCAGAGGAGCCCCCGCAGCTCTGGGCAAGGAAGCTAGGCATGGTCATGCCTGGAGGGAAGTCTGATAACCGGGTCCTAATCCCAGCTCTACCTTACTCTCAGAATGTTGATTTTAGTCAAATTGCCTAACTTGCTGAGGTCTCATTTTACTCATCTGTGTAAACATATGTAATTTTGGCTCCATTTATCTCATAGGGTTTATGTGTGATTGAAATTGGGTAATATATGTGAAATCTTTAAATATGTTATATAAAATCTTTATCATTTCTTATCAGCTGATTCCTCCTACTTTATTGACCAGCAACATCAAGGATCCAGCCAATGAAAACACTTCATCCAGAGGAGGTTTTGTTAAATGGACCACAAATCTTATTACCAGGATGGTCCTATATCAATTTTATGTTTGTGTTCTAAAGCGTAAACAAGTTTAAAAATGCAGGTGATCCTATATAATGCCTGCGAGTGATATCTGATTGCAACACTCATTTTGTGTTGAAATAACTGGCACACGTAGGCTACATCAGCATCACATTTGTAATGTATATATGTATATATATTTTGAAACTAACATGAGAGGATAGAGATAGAATCAGAGTAATCCTCCCCTATATTTCATTGTCAAAGAACACAAAATTTGGAGTATTTTAGTACTATTATTATTGTTATTACCATTATTATGGTATTGTTACTATTTTTATTACCAGGCTTATCATTTTTATTGTTATTTGCAGATTATTTCTGGCTAGTAAGCTAAATGATCCTTTCTGGCTAGTAAGCTAAATGATCCTCATCCTTTGAGACCAAGGGAAGATTTACAAAACATTAAAATAATTGTCATAATTAATTAATTTGGGATACCAGTTGCCTCATTCAGAAGTGCTACAAATCATATCCATAAATGTAGATTTGAAAGGTCAAGAAACAGAAATTAAGTTCGAACATAAAGATTTCAGGGGAAAAAAGATGGGATTAAAATTCAAACCTGCAGATAAATTTGGGGAAAAAAAATATTCTCCACACAATAATTTATTTCCTTCTAGTTCAGAAGAATATAAATATTTTAAATTACTTACACTACATTGCATTTTAGCATTATTTGCTTCTCTTTTTAAACATAAAGTCTGTGGGCTCTTTACTAGAATTACAAAATTTCTGCATGTTTATTTCTACAGAAGCTAAATAAAGAGAATAAAATCTACCCCCTGAGAGGTAACCACTGTGTAACTCTGTGGGCGGAAGGAAGGGCCCCTGAACACTTAGAGCTGACATCACTCAAAACGCTCTTGGAGGAAAATGGTTTCCGGTTATTCTGGATTCGTTGGAGATCTGCCTGATGGAGTAGGGACGGAGTCAGGCACCACCCTAGCCCCTGAGCATGGAAGCGGTGCCCACTGTGACAAGGATGCTTGGTCCCTTCTTGGATGGGCCTCTGCTGAAAGAAGTGGTCTGTCACACTGAGCGGCACCAAACCCCCCCCAGGCGGACGCTCAGGGCGTGGAGCACACGCGCAGAGTGAACAGAGTGCACTCAGCCTGGAGAGCTGCCGCCCCAGCAACTCTGAGCGCCGCCCGCGCGGCCTGCCCTGCATTCCAGAAAACCAAAAAGTGAGAGCCCGATAAGATAACCAGGTAATTAATGAGGCAATTTCCCCTTCCTGCTCACGTACTGTATTTATTTTTTAATATAGATTCTCATCATCTTAAGCAATAATACACTCTCTTCCTGTAACCTTCAAGAACTTGCCAAGTTGAGCAGTACAAACATATTACTCACATTTTTTGTGTCTCTTTTTTCAGTTTTTAGCTAACACACGCACAAAAAATCTTGTAAATATTGTCAGCCTTTCCATTTTTTTCTGGTTTTTCTTTGTTTTGCTTTCTTTTTTTTTTTTTCTTTTTTACAGATGTGACTTTAACTTCTAGTTTTATAATCAGCTTTTTTTTCTTCAGGTTATGTAAAGTTGACATTTTCCATGGTATCAAATATTCATTTACTATAGTGATTTTTTAAATAATTTTGGCAGTAGGAGTATTTTTTCAACAATATTGCATGTGGACCCCAGAATACAAAAAAAAAAAAAAAATAGATAAAAGCTTAGCCATATTCTAACAACATGACACCAGTGGCCTATAATCTCACCCATGTGGTCTCACTCCATCCTTGACTCATAAATTGTCCAGGAAAGCCTACAGAACATAGGTTAAAAAAAAAAACAAACTTCTGCTGCATCACTTGTAATGCACATATGGCATTACATACTGCTTACTGTTCAATTGAAAACCTTCTTGTACATTTTTTTTAACCTCTTTAGGTAAATTATTCAGATGGCCAGAAGGGAAATCATTAGGCTCAGAATTCCATATTGAGCAAAATCATTAATGACTAACTGGCCAGGGTCAGGCACGATGTGAAAACATTTGTTCTGCCAATCTGTTTTATGCCGGATTCTGAGCTAAAGTATTTTTACAATTTGAGATTTTGGACCTCGTCAGAGAATTCATGTATGCCAAATTGTTATGTAATCATTAAAATAACAAGGCTTTGGAAGCCCTAGGAGATAAAGTGAGCAATTTTTTGACTTTTTTTTTTTTTGAGATTTTCTTTTGTCTGATCAGGGCAATTCATCTTTTGAATTACCCTGTACCACCATGCAGAGCATAATTTCCCAATGAAATAGTAAGTCAGCACATTTTCTCCAGGGCATCCTGGCCTTCATCCTGATCATGGTCCCATTTGAAAATAATGAACATCATAAAGGTCAGTGGGTTTCCCACGGAGCATCTTAGTCTAAAGGTCTAACCAACAATGACCAAGTCACACAGTACCCAGATTGTAAAGATGGTGTCACATTCTAAAGAGATTTTTCTGTTGGAATATCTGCACATCTCAGTAGGCTAAGAATTCAGATGATTTCTGCCACAATAGATGTCCGGGATTGTCACAAGTTGATGGAAAAGAGCATGGAACCCTCGTGTTTTAATAGACAGTTAACTTGGGGCAGGTAACTTGGGCTTCTTTTTAATATGACCAAACATACTGCCCACATTTTTTGGCCAGAACCTCTATCATCTGTTTCTCAGGAAAAACAGTTCTGTGTGTGTGCACAAAGGCTTTATGCAATAAATGTCTTATTTCTTCATATCCTTTCTGTGCCTTTTATGGAAAAGAATTTTGTCAGACTTCAGTTGATATTTACTTCAGTTTCTAATCAAACAAAGTACATGTATTCAGCATATTCATATTGGTGCTAGACTGTAAAAGTGGAAAATGCTATCACCCATGCATTTGATTTTGAGTACAGAATCAGAAGTATTCAGTGAATCTTCCGTCAAACAAGAAAGTCCATGACAGACCAGGGATGTGTTATGAGACATTAAAGAAAGAGGAATTAAGAAATCAAGGGAGAAAATTAGATGATAGAAATAAGAAAAGGAAAAAGAAAAGGAAGCAGATGAAAATTTGGAAAGCAAGGAGGAAATGAAAATGTTCCTTGGAAATAAAGGCTTGAGCAGAAGTTTAAAGCATGGACACTGAGGTTGATTATGGAAAAATTCCTTCATCTTTGTCCCAGTTTCTTCTGTAAAATGCATCCCACTTACACTATAGAGTTACTCCCAGGAGGAAATGAGAGAATGCAGATACAGCATTTAGCAAAATAAAGTGAAGTAGATGTTCAATACATGTTAGCTATTGGCATAAGTTAGAGTAATTAACATTAAGGGTATTATGATTATTTGTATTATTTATAGAATTTATATTACTATTTTAACATAATTTTATCTTTCATTTCTAAAACTCAATTATTCTAGGTGTCAAATCTTGCTGTTCTGCCTTTTCTTAAAAATTTTAATACTGATCATGAAGTTTATAATATAAAGGATATTAGAAAAACAATTTAGTAACAGTCAAATCAGTTCATAAGCTATGATGGTGATCTTTAGCTAACTCTTTAAATCAAACTTTTCCTGTATCAGTAAAGCTGAGATCAATCTCCTGTTTTCCCCTGCTCAAAATGATTTGGATGTCCCAGGATTCTAAAAAAAACATCTAACTCTCCAGAGACTCTTGTACTCTTCCCTGCCGCCTCTTCTTTTCTTTCCTACTGCAACTTTTAGTTTCTAAAGATCATTCACAAAATTAAAAATCTCATTTTGCACAAGTACTCATCTTAGAAGGAGAACAATCTAATCATTCGTTCAGAGGAGCTACCATTTTTAAATTTAAATTTATAACTATATTCTAACCTGATTTTGTTTAGAAAGAGTGCTCTCTGAGGACAGAAGCTACATATTCTTCTTTTATATCCACAATAGTAACCATCTCAAACCTGTCCATAAAGCAGATTGTCAATACATATGAATTAATGAATAATACGCTAGGAAAGAGAAAAGGACAAGAAGCAGAGGTTAATTGCAAAGGTCATTCAGTTTTGGATTCCTAATAAGAATACACTGAGTCTTTGGGTTCCACCTTTTTTCACTATGACTGAAATGCCAAGTACAAGCTGAACAGTCTGCTAACAATCTGAAAAGAAAATATATTACCATGATTGTACAGGGAAACCGGAAGCGATTTTCTCTTGGGTTGGAGGTTTAAACAAACAGGAAGCCCTGTTTAGGATTTGTCTTCATCATCTTTCATCACAAGTCAGCCTGACTTCCTGATGAAGAAATGTGGAACTGCTTTCAGATACTCAACCAAAGTGGACAGAAATACCAACCCACCAATCTCCAGCTTTAAATTCAAAGCTGCCATTTCTGGCCACCCCATCTCCATCGGACCACAACTCTAAGTAAAATTTTGTCTCAGTCTCTATAAGCAGTGGGCAGAAAACGAGTCTTTGTCAGTTTAAAGAATCTCATTTTATTTCTACCGCTGAACATCAAGGGATGAGAAGCAAACCACATAGTAGAAAATAACAATAATCACAGACCCCTTAAAGTTTCGTCTCAGCATTAGTCAACTAGTTTTCTGTAGCTATTTGAAAAAATATTATTTATGAAATGAAACTTTAAAGGTTTTAAATCAAAATCTTAGTTATTTCAGGATGAAAAATGAACGCTATTTCACAATTTATCTCTAATCCATGTATTCAAAATTTTATATGTATCTACTTTTTGAACTTAGCAATTCCTTCTTAAACTTCAAGCTTCATGAAACTATTCAGGTTAAACGGCCATGACTAAAATAACAAATACATCAGTTTTCAGGGAAAAGTAAAACTTGAGGATTTTTAATTCAAATAAATAATTTTCTACAAAAGGCTTAAGATGAATGAATAATTCTCTTACATGAAGAAACTAACACCAAAGTCTGAATCTGACCTTCCAGGGGATACAAAGTGCAGAAGAATGACTAATAGTTTCACTAATATAAAGTAGAAAAATACAAAATCAGGACTCTTACTACTCTAAAAACCATAATGAATTCTCAGTTCACACAGCAGGTTTTTATCTGCTGGGACTAGATATACCATTATTTGACTTGATGAATTTGCGAGACCTGTTCTTGCTGATGCTTCCAAATAATGGCTTATTCCAAGGTTCCATTCCTACAGTACTCTTGAAAATGTTAGGTTAACATAAAAAAGGAAGAGCTATTGTTAATACAAAGAGAAAAAACAAGAGCATATTCATTAAATATGATTTGAACCAGACTAATAACAATAAACATCTGCAATTTCAATATATCCTGACTCAAGTTCTAGAAGTCACTGATTAATGTTGAAACCCAGAAGACAATGCTGGCAACTACCACATCACAAACATCCCCAATGTTTCTTGAACCCACAGTTCTCTCCCCGCTTACCAAGCCTGTGACAACCACCATTTAGTCTTTTGTACTGTCTTTCAAAATTGCATATTTAATATTTATTTTTAAAAAACAAAAGAAGTAAAGTAGAAAGACAAATAAACTTAAACAAAGATGTATAAGTTGTCTAGATGACAATAAAATGTACATTGGTTGAGAAACAGATGAATGAATTTCCTTAGAATGATGCAACCCTCCAAAAAAAAAGAAAAAAAAAACCACAGGAGTCATCACCATGGGTGGTAGGATGCTGAGTTTCCCACAGGAAGCAGCTCAGGTAATTGCTTGTTTGTGTTTGTACTGGGAGGCATTCTATTATGTGCCTACGGGTTTCTTCTATGAGAAAATTTGCTGCCTGGCTCTTTTTGTTTCAGGCACTTCATAAGCATTTGTCTCCTGTGTTTAGAAAGTCCATCATCTTAATAAGTGTCCTGTAGAAGAAATGACTAAATGGGAAATACATGTTGTTGGCAAACAAGCTATATTACTACATAAGAAAAAAGTCTACAAGTAATGTAAAGATGTGAATTCCAAGTTAGAAAAATATAGTAACATCTGGAACAATACCACAGATCAGAGAAGGGTTAGGTTATTGGGCCAGTTAAGTTGTCTGGAAGGAATTCCAGTGCTGAGGCCACAGTTAGGCAAGCTCCACGGAAGGGTGGGATACCTCATCACTGCCTCCATCCCCACGATCCCAGTGAGGTCAGTTAAGAGTTCTACAAATAGCTCTGGCTCGCACACCCTGCACCATGCCCTGTGCTACACTATGGGGTGGCAGTATTCACTGTCTGGTCCCTCCTGTCATGGAACTTAAGTCCAGCAAAGAAAACAGACCTGTGGACAGATCATTCCAAAGTTAAGGGAGAGCATAATGACAGAGCTACTTCAGTGTGCAGTGGCATCCAAGCCAAAGGCAGCACTTTGTCCAGTATGACGAAGGGAAGTTCTCTCCCAGAAGGCTCCCCAGAGGAGACAATCCCTGGGCTGAGTTTTGAAGGATAGGATGAAAACGTGCCATGGCAAAGTGAAGATGAGCAGAGGAACATTCCAAGTTACCAAAGACTGTGAGCAAAGACACATAACTTCCAAAGTAGGGTGGGATGTTCAGGCAACTGCAAGCCATTTAGTATCATTTAGTAGCCAGGCTATCAATTTAAAAATATACCGGAGTATCAGAATGGCCATTATTAAAAAGTCTACAAATAATAAATACTGAAGAGAATGTGGAAAAAAGGGAACCCTCCTATACTGTTGGTCAGAATGTAAATTGGTGCAGCCACTACGGAGAACAGGATGGAGGTTCCTTAAGAAACTAAAAAATAGATTTACCATATGATCCAGCAATCCTACTCCTGGGGAAAACTGGAGAAAACTCTAATTCGAAAAGATGCATGCACCGCAATGTTCACAGCAGCACTATTTACAATAGCCAAGACATGGAAACAACCTAAATGTCCATTGACAGGTGACTGGATAAAGAAGAGGTGGTGTATTTATCCAATGGAATACTACTCAGCCATAAAGAAGAATAAAATAATGCCATTTGCAGCAATATGGATGGAACTAGAGATTATCATCTTAAGTGAAGTAAATCAGACAGAGAAAGACAAATATCATACAATATCACTTACATGTGGAATCTAAAAAAAAAAATGATACAAATGAACTTATTTACAAAACAGAAACAGACTCACAGACATAGAAAGGAAACATACCTACCAAAAGGGAGGAGGGGAGAGGGATAAATTAGGAGTTTGGGATTAGCAAATACAAACTACTGTATATAACAAGGTCCTAATGTATAACACAGGGAACTACATTTAATATCTTGCCTTAACCTATAATGGAAAAGAATCTGAAAAAGAATATCTATATGTATGTATAACTGAATCACTATGCTATATACCAGAAACTAACAAAACATTGCAAATCAACTATATTTAATAATAAAAACAAATAAAGAATACATCCCTGCAAAAAAAAGAAAGCCAGGATATAAATTTTTTAATTTAATGCTAAAGAGGCTACAAGGGCCTGGGCCTCAGAGAACATGTGAGTCACACTGAGGAGCTTAGGTGTCATCCAGTGGGTGCTGGGAAGCACCTGGAAAACAAAACTCCTCCAGTCCCTTCACTGTCCCTCCCTTGTTGTTGCCAGCACACAGGACAGTCATGAACCCACCACCTCAGAAAGTGGTGGGGGGGTGAGGGGGTGGAGAGAGACCCCCCCTGTTCCTTCTCTCCCTGCTGCCATACCTGGATTAATATTAACTCTGCTCCCTTTCAGCTCATTGGATTGAACACAGGGTATTTAGGACACAGAAGAAAAGTTAATGAGCATCACAGAGAAGCAATATTGGAAGAAATGTCAATTCTACTACAAGGCAAGGTGAGGGGATGTATCAATAGCTAGAAAGCAGAAAAAGGAAATGTAGTAGGAGTAAAGGAGCAGGTGCATGCAGAGGAATGTGTCAGATCTGCAAGTATGAGAGGATGAAGATCCAGAAACACGTGGGTGAACATACAGGTCATGGTAAGAGAGCATTCCTAGGTTTGTTCCACACATCAAATAGTGTTCTGATGCTTAAAGAAGTGATTGCTATACATATTGTAGGAGGTGTAATTATCATGAGACCGATTCCGAAATCCTCACATGGAAATCAGTCCTTCTATTTTATAGGCTATGCTCTATATCCACACATAAAAAATAAATTAACCAGAAGAGGAAAAACAATCTATTTGGAAAAGGTGAGTGACAGTGTTGATCTGAGAAAACTAAAAGAAGAAGAAATACAAACTCCAGCTATAATACTGCAGGATCTTTAGTGAGTGTTACAATGTGCTACTCTGGGGACCCTGCTAAGGGCCTTAACTGTATCTCATTAAGTCTGCAAACAGCCCTACTACTAATTCCCCCATTTTACAAATGAGAAAACTAAGGCTTGGAAAGGCTGAGCAGCAGAATTGCTGCACGAAAGTCAGGCAGGTAATAAATGGCAGGACCCGAATTGGAACCCAAGGGTCAGAATCCAGGCCTGCTGAGTTTCGGAAAGGGGCTGCTCTACCAAAGAGAGAAACTCCAGGCATTTATTGAAGCAATGCAACCCAAAGTAATAACCCCAAAGGCTTCCCTGGACAAATATGTCATGAAAAAAGAAAAAAAAGCTAGCTTTAATTCTCAGAATGGCTTTGTTAAAACTACACTGACATTGGTGCTGTCTTCCACCATGCTCCAAGCCTAGTACCATCGGTTACGAAGCATAAATAACCTGTTACCAATAAAAAACCAAATTCTGCAGGGAGAAAACAATTTTGCACATCTAGAAAGAAGCTACAAACAATATGCCCTACTTTATGTGCATAAACATATCCTTCCATCTAAAAAAAAACATAATGACATGCACGTGAGGTCTGGCTACAAAAGAAAGGAATTTGCCTTAAGTCACAGCAGAGCAAGTGGAAAAATCACTTTGGAGAAGGTCTTAAACTTCTAATTAGCTCTATTTTTCAATTAGCTAAAGAAAGAGAGTAGCCAATTACTTTGACCAGGAGTTTATTTAGTCAATGCTTTTTATTCAAAGTTAATAACCGCTCACAGCTTCATGGTGCTGAATGGTAATTACATCTGGGCAGAGTTAATGTGGCTATTGGTCTGACTTCTCTATGAAAAGACACTGCCCTGAATATTGTTGCATTATACAAACTATGGTTTAACTCAAACATGGAATAATGTTGACTGTAAGAAGAAAAGTCTCTAAATCATTATTTTTACACTTCTAATGTCTACATTAATCCTTTTAATGAATAATACCTTTATTATAATTATTAATTCTTGTTGGTGGCTGATGAGATAAAAAATCTTAAAATTCATTCAGTAGTCTTTGTCAAATGGCTGAAGTACAATAGAGGATGTTTTCGTGATAAATAAGGCACTGAACTGGAAATCAATGACCTTATGATGTTGTCAGGGCCTCTTTTTATCTAATAACTCTCATAATCAAAGCACAAATATTTTTAAAAACTTGTAGGCAGATCTTTCACGATACCTCTAAGCAAGGTTTATCTCCTATGGGACACCTTTGTTCTCTTTTCAGTATATCTTCACCATATTAAGAAACTCAGCCCACATAATAAGATTTCTATTTCTAAAACGGTGGTAAATATGATGCTTGACATTTTTACTTTTTATTTCTAAATGCAGCTAAGTTCTAAGTATTCCTGTGGAGGAAGAAAACCCACAACAGAAATTACGTGCTTTTCTTAATTTAAAATGTTACATCTTCAAGTCATACTTTCCCCAATGAAAACACATCCAATTGTTGACACTCTCTACTCAAGCTGAAATGGCACAATCATTTCAAACCCCTGAGTTTAAAATTGAAATGTCTTTTTCTTCCTCCAGAAAAGAAAGAACCACCCTATGATTAAAACTTCCCACAGATGCTTTTAAAGTGCTTGAACTTAAAAAAAAAAAAAAAAAGTTCTCCTCTATTTTTAACAGGAACTACCCTTCCCACACAGACGCAGACGCCATACCTGCTCTGTGAGCACTAAGGAGTTGAGTTCTTTGCCACAGTAGCCTTTCTCCCCGCCCCCACCATCGCCCACTCTTCCCCGGAGTACAAGTGGACAGCCACCTTTGAGGATTTCCTATTTTGTTCCACTGCCCCCTCCAACACTGGTTCCTTTCCCCTTTCCAGCTGTGGCTTCCCTCAAATTGCTGAGCTGCACAGAGTGTCCTCTTAACCCCGCATTAGTTGCCATAGGAAATTAAGTCTTTAGATGATATAATGTCTACCACAAAATCACCCACTCCAATCTTTTCAAACAAGAATATCTCTGAATTGCTTCTGAAGTCACTATGTGTCCATCTAGAAAGACTTTGTTAGGCCACTGTCATTATTAAATTTTATATTTACCCAGTACTTACTGAGCATCTATATTACGCTGGTCACTTTACTAGGCCTTGCAGGAGAAAACTCATGAAATGACAATGTGACTGTCCTCTGGGAACTCAGTCTAGAGGAAGTGGAGACAGGCCTACATACACCTTATACCAGGAAATGCTACGAAAGTACCAACCAGGGCGAAGATGAAAGGCAGAGGTGATGGGAGGGTCAGGAAGAGAGCTGACATTGCCAAGGAAAGGTTTCATTGATATTTTGAGATTCGGCTAACTGAAAGATCAAAAAGCACAAAAATATTGAATGAAGTAAAGAGGGACCACAATTCCAAACAACCAGAATACAAACTGGCATTCTTCTTTGGAATAAGGATTGGTCTAACAATACCTAAGTGTTTCTAGCTCTGGGGGAAATTCCTGAGAAATATAATAAAGATTTATAGAAATCAGGTTTTAAATAATGGTCACTGAAAGGCATAAACTATGTGTCCCCAGGGACCTGGATGAGCCTGGACCTCCTCTCTAGCTTACTTCCACTCTAATTGTAACAAGCTACTCTTATAAATTGGTGCCACTCTCCCTTCAGACAAAGCTCCTTTGGCTCGGGTTTAATGAGGCCATGATAAGACCTTCACCCTATTTTTAAAGAGCTTCACCGCATTCAACCTTCCCTCAACAAACATTTGCTAAATACCCACTACCGGCAAGGCTCTGGGCTAAGAGATACAAAGAGAAGCAAAATACCATCCTTACTTTTAAGGAGCTCACGGGGGAGGGGCCCACCCGTAACTAGTGACACAGAATGAGAGAGGTATTGAAGATGTAGGGAAAGGAACTGCAGACAAACAAGGGAGGAGGCATTTAAATGGAGGAGGGAAGGAGGGAATGGAACCCTCCTACACTGTTGGTGGGAATGTAGCTTGATGCAGCCATTATGGAAAACAGCATGGAGTTCCTTAAAAAACTAAAACTAGACTTACCATATGATCCAGCAATCCCACTCCT
Organism: Camelus dromedarius; assembly: GCF_036321535.1. Lineage (NCBI taxonomy): Eukaryota > Metazoa > Chordata > Mammalia > Artiodactyla > Camelidae > Camelus > Camelus dromedarius. Next base: position 35,552,267 of record NC_087436.1, read on the forward strand.
GGACATATATCCAGAGAAAATTCTAATTTGAAAAGATACATGCACCTCATTGTTCATAACATTACTATATAATAATGCAACAATCAAGACATGGAAGCAACCTAAATGTCCATTGACAGATGACTGGATAAAGAAGATGTGGTATATATACACTATGGAATACTACTCAGCCACAAAAAAGAATGAAATAATGCCATTTGCAGCCACGTGGATCAACCTAGAGATTATCATATTAAGTGACATAAGTCAGACAGAGATAGACATATATCATATGATTTCACTTATATATGGAATCTTAAAAAATGATGTCAATAAACAAAACAGAAACAGATTCACAGACATAGAAAGCAAACTTACAGCTACTGGGGGAAGAGGGTGTGAAGGGATAAATTGGGAGTTTGAATTTTGCAGATACTACCTACTATATATAAGCTAGATAAACAAGGTCCTACTATATATAGCACAGGGAACTATATTCAGTATCTTGTAGTAACCTATAATGAAAAAGAATATGAAAAGGAATATATGTATATATATGTATGACTGAAACACTATGCTGTACACCAGAGATGGACATATTGTAAACTGACTATACTTCAATAAAAAATAAATAAATAAGATGATAAATGGAGGAGGGGGAGAGAGAAATATTCCAGGGAGACCTCACAGGAAGGTGACTCTGAAGAGCATCTAGAAGTCTGCTTTCCATTTTCCTACAGAACAGTACTAAATTTCTTGGAATAAAGGCAAGAGCCAGAGTTTACAGAGTCCAGTTAGAAGAGTTAAATATGCTCTGTAAAGGGATTTATACTTTATCCTCCAGGCATGAGGAAGAAATTTAAGCTACTGAAGAAGTTTAAACAAAATGAATGTATATACTTATGTATACTATATTTATATGTACACACATATAAAGTGAATGGATATTTATGTTCTCTATATTTAATACCACAAACATATAATTTAATGTTCTAATTAATGTATTAATTACATATATATGCAATTACTCTCACAAATCAGTGCAAGATGAATGGGAGAAATAAACCTAAAAGCAGGAAGATGGCTGAGGAGACTATTCCAGTAGTTCAAGTAAGAGATGAGGGAGATTTGAAATGAGTGAAAATTGGAATTGAGAGAAAGGGATGGAGAAATGCTTCAGATGTTTAATTGAGAAATCTTGATTGCCAATTGCATGTGTGAGGCTGAAAGACTAAGAAAAATCCAGGAGGACCTCCTGGTTTCTGACTTGGAGAGAAGGCAGTGCAGAATTGCTAGTAAGGTATACACTGAGCATAACAGAGGTGGAACTGTTGGAGGAGGAAGAAAATAAATTGACTGAAGCTTGTTAACTATGAGGTACCATGGATCATTCAAATGGATTCACCCAGCAGATACCTGGAAAAATTTATGGCAACATTTCTGCTCCCCACACAAAGGTACATGGGGGAAGTAGAGAAAACAATCCAGATTGATTTTGGCTTAGACTAAAAACATTCAACAGAAACGTAGCTGGAAAGTCCCAAAATACTTGGAGAATAAACAACACACACCTAAATAACACATGGGTCAAAGAAGAAATCTCAAGAGAAATTGAAAAATAGTTTTAACTAAATGAAAATGAAAATACAACTTATCGAAATTTGTAGGATGTAGTGAAAACAGTGCTTAGAGGGAACTGAAGAAAAGAAGGAAGATCTAAAATCAATAAACTAAGTTTCCACTTTGGGAAACTAAAAAAAGAAAAGCAAATTAAATTAAGCAGAAAAAATGAAACAATAAAAATTCAAGCTGAAATCAATGAAATTGAAAATAGGAAATCAATAGAAGAAATCAGTGAAACCAAAAACTGGCTCTTATAAAAATTCAGTAAAATCAATGAGCCTCTAATCAGAATAACTAAGAAAAAAGAGAGAAAATAAAAATTACCAATACCAAAATGAAAAAGGATGTGTCACTACAGATACCAAGGATATTGAAAGGATAAAGGAATACCATGAACAACTCTATGCCTACAAATCTGATAATGTAGATGGAACACATCAATTCCTTGAAAGACATAATCTGCTGAACTCACATAAGAAGAAACAGACAAACTGAATAGGCCTGTATCCAGTAAAGAAATTGAATCAATAATTAATAACCTTCCAAAAGAGAAAGTACCAGGCCCAAATGGTGAATTCTACCAAACAGATAAGGAAGAAATTATACCAATCCTCTACACTATCTCTTACAGGAAAAAGCAAGCAAAGGGAATACTTCCTAACTCATTTTATGAGACCAGCATTACCTTAATACCAAAAACAAAGACATTGCAAGAAAACCTCAGATCAGTATATCTCTTATGAACATAGATACAAAAATCTTCAACAAATACTAGCAAATTGAATCCGACAATGTATAAAAACAATTATATACTGTGACCACCTGGGATTTATCCCAGGTATGTAAAGCTGATTCAACATTCAAAATTCAATTAATGTAATTTATCATATCAACAAGCTAAAATAGAAAAGTCACATAATCCAATCAATAGATGGAGCATTTGACAAAACCCAACAGCCATTCATGATAAAAGCTCTCAGTAAACTTATGAATGGAAGGGAATGTCCTCAACTTGTTACAAAAAGCATCTATAAAAAAACCTACCGCTAACATCATATTTAACAGAGAAACTAGAAGCTTCCCACTGTGATCAGGAATAAGGCAAGGATATCTGCTCTTGCTACTGCTTTCATCATTTATACTGGAAGTTATAGCTAATGAAATAAGACAAGAGGAAATTAAAAATGTACTGATTAGGAAGAAAGAATTTAACTGTCTTTGTTCTCAGATACATGATTGTTCCTGTAGAAGGTCTGAAAGAATTGACAGAAAGACTCCTGGAACTAATAAGCAATTACAGAAAGTTTTCAGGACACAAGGTTAATATACTAAAGTCAGTCACTTTCTTATACCTTGGCAATGAGCAATGAAGTTTGAAAATTGCCCGCCCTCCCCCAAAATGAAATGTATAGGAATAAACCTAACAAAATACGTACAAGATCTAAATACTTAAAAGTTAAAAAGCATTGTATTGTCCTATATATGGTTTTCTGCTGAGAACCTTTTTAGGTTTAAGAATCATGCAGTTGAGCATCTTCTTCAGGGTTTTAGTCCATGTAATAAACCAATTCATTCATGTGTGCTAATAGATTCAGTACTTATAGTTTAGAAACTGTTATTCTGGGAACTGGGGATAGAAAGGCCAGTAAGAGACAGCTCTGACCTTATTTAATTAGGGTACTGAAGACAGAAAAGGAGAGTGAGGAGAAGTCAAAGAGGAAAAGAGTGTAGAGTGGCATTTCGGGTTATTTTCCCCTGGTTTGACCTACTTTATATTTTTGTTTGTCTCCTGGGGGTGGGGAATAAGAAAAGTCACCTAAACCAGTTAACAATTATTTAGAGGTGTCCTATTTGAGGCACTGTTAGCCAGATCAAACATAAGACAGCCAAGCCCTGGAACCAACTCTCTAATGCAGTTTCTTCCCTAAGTACCACCTGCAAAGAGAAAATGTATCTATACCACAGGATGTAGGATATCAAATCAAGGATCTCTAAGACAGGAAAAGTGCTTATCTTCCTGGTAGAAGCACACTTTCAAAGGACTAGGCACCACTTCAAAGAGTGTTTACTCTCCTGTCTTTCGGGTGCCTTTGTCCAGTAGCCAGTGCTAACACCCCATTAGCACTTCATTAGCCGGGGCTCAAGAATGCTGGGAAAGAGCCCTGGACCTGGGAAGCATCCCTACACTGAAACTAAGAGGACGCCTCCATTTTTCTTACCACTTTCATAAATGCGCCCATAGTCAGTCACTCTCCCCGAAAATAATATATGAGTTCAAGAGCTGGTGTCAGCTTGATAAATATAGCAAGGTAGGAAAATTTTTAATATCCAGACACCATATATCCAAATCTTCCTTTGAAAATACACCAAAACAGGCATGAGGTCTAGGACCACCTTGGCAACATGTGAATCCAAAATCCTTAACTGAGAACAAAACTTTGCCATCGACCTAAGACTTTTACAATAACATCTTGGCCTTTGCTGATTTCAGCCTACTAAAATTCCTGTTGCTTGTACACCATTTAATCTAACAATTCGTAGTACATCACCTGGGAACCTGGGACATTGGAGACACTGAAATTCTCATAGAACAATTCACAACATTCTTTCTTCATGAAAAGCAAAACCATCTCCCTAAAGATGCCATTATTAGCCCACGGCATCTGCTTCCACGGTTTCCTGTAGAAGAACTGGACCTCCTCTATAAGTTTCCCCTGATGCATTTCATTGAGAACCCATCAGACTGAACAAACGCACCAGTCTAAAAGGTTAACATAAACTATATAGTTGCCAGATAACTAAGATTTTCAGAAACTTTGTGTTATTTAAATGTTAGAGGAAGGTCAAGAATCTTAACTTATTAAGGGAAAAAAAAGAGCAGGATCTCTTGATGCTGTTTTGTTCTAGAGTACAGTATAATACAGAACTCTCTTTAAGTAGCTAAAAAGAAAACTGGAAATATGTAATGAAAATGAAATGTCTAATACCCCTCTAAAGTAATGGACGTTTCTGATCAAACTGGTCAGTGTGCTTAAAATCTCATGACCTGGTTGAAAGGTCAAGTTTTCCACGGATTACAAAGCAGGGATTCCACTTGGAAATTCCAACTGATTAAGAATGAAAGGGAAAAGTCTTATCTGATATGCTATCTTGTGAGAACACACTGGTTAAAGTAAGTGTCATGTCTGTAATTCTAGGCCAGATGTGTAATTTAAGAATAGTAGTCAGGCAATTCACTGACTACGCAAATTCTACTTTGTTGTTAAGGATAAGATGAATGATTTAAATTAAAATAATAAAGTAAAAAAAAAGTATACAATGATACAATGAAAACTGATAGTTTCTCCCACTCCAAGTGACGCTTAGCACCATCAACAATTTCTTCATCAAATGTTCCATCATAAATCTATGCACACTTTTACTCAAATGGACACATTATACACATTGTTCTGAATCTTCCTTTTTTAATACTATATTTGAAGATCTTTCCATGGCCACATAAACATAGCTATACATTTCCCTTTTAATGGCTATGTAATATTCCACTGTCATTTAACTTTACATTGGGTCATTTCTAGCGTACTAAGCTAGGTGTGATATCTCCTTTTTTCAGGATTTTGTTTCAAAGGGTGGTAGTTTTGTAAAAATAAAACGGAAGCATTTTTCTACTCAGCTCCAAACAGTGTAAGGGAGCTTTCATATGTTTTCACAAGGTTGCAAAGATTTCACATTTAAAATACTATGAGCCTTGACCTTTTTTAAAAAGGATAGCACTTTCATAAATATTTTTTTCATTTTCTTCCTTGTAATTGTTTTGCTTGAGTTTGCCCTTTCATCTGGTATCAAATTTGGTCATATGTACTTTTAAAATCATCCATGTATCCAAGTTTTCAAATGTATTTAAAAAAAAAAAAAAAAAAAAAGCCTGAGTCATTTCTAACAATTTCCTCTGCATCTGGTTATTTTTCCTTTGGTTTCTAATTTTGTGTGTTTGCAAGATCTCCTTTTTCTTTTTAATTAGGTTACTAGTGATTTTTTTTTTTTCTGTGTTACTGGGATTCATTTACATATTAGTTACATATTCTAATTTATTAATTGTTGCTATTATTTTAATCAAATCTTTACTTCTGCTTTTGTAAGATGGTTTTGCTGGTCTTTTCCTAACTTATTCTGTTAAAAGATTTTTTCTTCATTTGTGCTCAAGGCCGTGAATTTTCTCCTGAGCATGGCTTCAGCTTAATAACCCAAGTTCTCTCGTGTAGTGTTTTCATTATTGTTATTTTCTGCACGCTCTGTGACTTCAGTTCTGATTTTTCTCTTTGACCTAAAAATTGAGAGTTATTTTGTTGTTAGTGTTACTTTTAATTCTAGATGAGTGGGATTTTGTTATTTTATTTTTGTAATAAATTTCTAGTTTCAGTGAACTATGATATTTCTATATTATGCACTCTTTTTACTTTATAGCATTTATTGAGGCTTTATTTGTGCCCAGATATATGTTTGTCTATTTGATTTTAATATCCAAGAGCATTAGAAATAAGACTATCTTCAGTGATTTCAGATTAAGGAATTTGTGTGTGTGTGTGTGTGTGTGTGTGTGTGTGTGTGTGTGTGTGTGTGTGTGTGTATAACTAAATATATATAGTTTAGTTTTCACTATCATGTACATTTTCAAAGAAAGACACATAAGTATTCTGTTCCTTGCATTCATTCATCTCTGAGATGATCTGTCTGTGTCCTGTATACTCAGACAGCTTGGCTTGGTCCAAAATTCTCAAATTCTCTGAGAATAGTTTCTTTTCCTCAGAACTTTTTCTTCTTCGATTCACTGTTTTTCTTCTGTGACCTCTCATTTCACCAAAGTAATATTGTTTTTAGTCTGATAATGTGGAGAACTGTATGTTTGAAATGGTTTTTCTGCTTGTGGGCATAATCCTTATTCCGATGTGAATTAATCATCTACCTTAAAGGATAACAGTAATCACAGTATTAACTTGTTGAGCACTTTCTGCATGCCATGTTACATAAATTAGCTCCTATCGCTTTTTTTTTTTTTGTCTTGAATATCTGTGCCTAGATCTCATGCTCATTCTTTTCAGAAAATGGTATCTCCAAATGACAAATGATAGTTTTTTCAGGACCAGCTAAGACTGACCAGTGTGGGAGAAGAGAAGCCAGGGAGGAAAACTGGGACTACAAGTGTCTTGAATTCAAATGTATTATCTCAAAGTACTTTCTCATTAATTCTGAAGCTTTGCTGTGTCTCCGTTTACTGCTCCCTGTTTTCATGTTGCTAAACCTCCATTTCTTCTGTCCCCATCCCTCAACACAGAGGGAGGACATCTTGCTGGGACAATGCAAAGCATCTGTGGATACTTAACTGACCCTAAAAATGATGTACGCATGTGTATGTACACACACATTTCTACATACTTGCATTTTATATACACGTACAGAAGCTTATTTTAAGTTTTACTATATAAAGGATTATAGCACACAATTTATAAAATAATAATAGTAAAATTATTGTAAAGTGCAGGTAGCCAATTCTCCCAGAATGCTCTCATTGAGTTTTTGCCAAACTTGTACCCAACCTGTGGTGGTGACAACAGACAAGTGTGGTTCAGCATGAATGCTGGATGCTTTTTTCGTTTGTTGCATCAGATGAAAGTGAAACGGCAAAGACTCACATCTGGGAACGTCACCCTTTTGCCAGTGACTTGAGCAACTTATTTGCTGAACCAGATAATAGATTCATACACTAGGAGAATACTTGCTCAATTTTTTGTGCTACAGACATGACACTGTTAATTTGAATCAGCATGATTAACATGTTTCCATCATTTTAAGTCTAAATAATAAACAAACCCATAGATCAAGGGCTGATTTGTAGCATTTGCAGGTTTTTATGGTATAAACACTCTCACCATGGCTGATTTCAAACTACTAACATGATCTCTCTGACTACAGGGTTGGGAGAAAAAGCACAGTAGGGCACTTCTATATAATATTCTCACCAGTCAGATCCAATCGATGTGAATAACCAGAAGAACATAGATAATAGGAAACATAGTAGGTTCCTTGATGACTTTTGAGTACTCATTACCTTTTTAATATAATTTATTATACCTTTATAATTTAATTTTAAATAATGACTATGTTTAACAATCGACTTGCAAAATTTCAAAAATTTACTAATTGGCTCTAGAGAGCAAACACGAGCTGGCTCCAGCAGACTGTAGAAGCCTTCGGCTGCCTGTGATTTCCTAAAAACCCTGTTGGCCTTCTAACATCTTCCCTCTTCCTAGTGGTCAGCCTGCTTGTGATAAAATGGTGTGTCTGATAATTCTGTTTATATCCTGACCCTGCTCCTCTTCGACGTGTAAATCTGAATTCAATGACCTGCCTGCAGCCAATACAAACCCCAGATTCTGTCAGTCCAGGGATAAATCCTTGGGTGGCCCTTTCAGGACTGGGCACCCAACTTGTAAAGCGCCGTCCTTACTGCCGGAGACCAGAGACGTACGTACCCTCAGACTGGAGTTATCTTGGTCTGGTCCTGATTTCACTGTTTTTGGCGTCTGTACTTTGTTGTCTGGTTTGCGTGGTTTCCCTGTGCCTAGTTTCGCTGAACATAGCCTTTCTTTCTTGTTTTGCCCCATTGTTTTTTTATTATTTCAAGGAATAAACTGGGATACAAACACATTTCCTCTGCCATCTCTAGTCAAAAATCTGTATTTGGTCTTAAATTTAAACATCTTTCACTTGACAAAGCCAAGTTCCTCTTGGCAAGCAATGCTCTTGAGATACATAATCTAAAAGAGACCATAAGAATATCAAGTGTGGCAGTACCGAAATAAATGCCCCTCACACAATACAGTGCTGACTATAGAGACAACGATCACCATCGTGAGGAAAAAATCTATATGTTGGAGGACACTGGGCGATTGTATACAAATGTTTAAAGAACCAGAGCTTTTTTTAACTCTCAGCTGAAATGCATTACGCACATTGTTTAACGAGAAGAAAGGAGGAACTATCTACATATGTTTCCCATATAAATGGAAAAGACAATTTTTAAGGAGGGAAAACAAGGACATTGACTCACAATCCAAGTCATTCCAAAGTGGTGGATTCTGTGGTATTTATCCTCTGTGTGCGGAACATTTACAATTGGGAAAAAAAAAAAAAAAAAAAAAAAAGATAGCCCATACTATTCCCACAAAGGCTTCTATTTGCTGAAAGGAAACTTGTCATTTGACCATGGGGCACTAAAGGAACACACAGGCATGTGATTAACATCCTCAGTGTTGTTTTTTAAAATACAGATTAGTTTCAGAACACATTGAGATATGTCCTAAAATTTAACATGGAAATACTTGAACATAGGCCCATCTGGGCGTGTATTTTTTCCGTCAAAATTTGCCTCCAAATGAGAGAAAACAGACAATATGGCCTAGCAAAAGATAGATAGAAACATTTTCTGGGATGGACATGAAAAGATGTGTGAGACCGCACCGACTCATTCAGTGTGAACCTACTTATCGGGCCAAAAGCCGGCTATCTTCCCATAGGAAGTTGTAGGAGGGAGACACTGGCCAATCTTATCTTCTGAGGGAGACAGATGGTCCCTAGAGGAACGATGACTCCATCAAGTTTTCACTGAAGAGTTTCCAGATAAATACTGTCTTCCCACAAATAATTTGCTCTCGAAAGGCAGCCCCTAGACATGAGAAGCAGCAGGAAGGGCTAAGGGCTGTGGAATTTTCTGAACATGAACAGTAAAGAATGTAATTCTTTGTAATTGAAAAATAAGATCACTCGGAAAAAATACATGTCGAGAATCAGGACTATTGCACAAGGAGGCACATTTTCGGAGCCTCAGGGGGAAAAGAAAGCATTCTCAAGATTAATCTTTACATCTGTTTCCAGGGGCATCATTCAAAAGTTGACACTTTTGTACAAAGAAGACCCTAGTGCTGACTGTGACAAGCCGGCGGCATTGCCAGCCAAGGACTAGCAACTCAGAAACCACCTCAATGAACCCCTGCAACCTCTTGTTGCCCCAAAATTTGGAGGCTTAAAGAGAGAAAATAAAAGCAATATAGAGCATGAGAAGAAAGTAGCCTAATATATAAAATAAAAGACAAGAGCAGACTGGATTATGCCAGCGAGCCATCTGCACAGCTTAGGGCTTCTTCAGGCAAAAAAAAAAAAAAAAAGCTCAGTGTTCCTGAGTCAATTGCTTCCTATTCACAGACTCCCTGCATAGGGTGAAATCCAAAATGGCTCTTGGGAAATTCTTGCCAATCCTGTGGTCTGATTTTAGGCTCTATTTTTCCCTTTCTTTTTAAGACCCAAGGATGTAAGTATGTATCAGTGCTGTAACCTTGCCAGCATTCACTGGAATGAGTCAAAGGGACCTGGCATTAAATCACAGGGATTTGAGCTGCTAATAAATACAGCAGGCCCCATCCATTGTTGATTAATTCTGACTGAAATCTAAACACCAAACAACAAACACTCTTCTGAACTGCTCTGGTACCCATTAGTTTGATGTGTTTATTAGACAGGGCTGTGTTCTTTCAAGTATATTAACAACAGATTAAAAAAACTGCAAACAAATCTAGGTTTCCTTTTATGATTTAAAAGTGCGGGTACCATTTACTAATGTTTTTAGGGTTTGACAGTAAATCCAAACACAACTAAAACATGCCATCATGTCAAATTAAGATCTTGGTACAAAGTATGAATAGTTACTGTCAATGTGCAGCTCTCATTATTCAAACAAACGGTCAAAATTCCTACTTATTTTTTTTTGTAATGGAAGTACTGGGGATTGAACCCAGGACCTTGTGACTACTAAGCATGCGCTCTACCACTGAGATATACCCCCTCCTGCTACTTAACTTTTTAACATTTAGAATGGACATTTTTTAAAAATCCAGTCTTGAACAGGAATTTAAATATCATTAGGATGAGATGTAAAATCTTTGCAAGTTATGTGATTTATTGCATGGTTTTAAAGATTATAGAGTTTAATAAGATATTTTCATGGTATTTGATTATATTTATCATGTAGCAGAGTTCCTGTAGGTTAATTCTGAATTGGGTCAAGTGACACATGGTCATAAATATGCCATATATTATTTATTAGTAGTCCTTGAAAGTAAAGAAAATACAAGCAAATGTAAGTGTGCAATGACAAGCAATGGTACCCCAGTATCAAGGATTCGAGAGGCCAAAGATCATCAGTACAAATTTTCAAACTTTTCGAATTTATTAACTCTCTTAATGCCTAGTTGAATCCTTGAAAATTTCCAAGGTATGTATCTTCAACAACCTGGTAGAAGACACACAAATTCCTGAGAGTCTCAAAAAGGTCCAGTAAGCAATTTGAGGTTCATCAGTGGAAGCAAAGAGAACAGAGACACACATGCCGTATTTATAGCCCCAGGAAAATTACCATAAAGGATATTCACCTTAATTCAGCTGTCTAAAGACTATAAATAGATTTGACCGGCTTAAAGACCATATATTTATATTCTGTTAATAGTTTTTGCAAACCGTGTAATTTTACATGACTCTTTAAATAAAATGTGAAAGGGAATAATTTTCCAGTTTTAGTTAAACAGAAAACTTCTCGCCAAATCTAGACCCTTGGGAGAATCATCGAGTCCTAAGGTCGTGTGAGGCAACATCTTGATTTGAGAAGCCTTCCCTAAGTGCATCTTCTATTGCATTCACAAAATATTCCAACCCAAATCTGTCACTGCAATATCAGGATTTTCCCCAGAGCTTCCCAGACCACCAGAACCCAGCTCAGCAACTCCAAAATTAAATCATTACCTCCTTTAATCCTTAATCATGTCCTTTTAATTTTTACAGCATGTAAACTACCAAGCTTTTATTCTCTGCTGTTTTCATGAATGCATAAAAGCCACGGTAGTGAAGATCCGAAGACAAGTAGAACATTATAAAACTGTTTGGTCTTTTGAACCCAAAGGTTATCGTTATTATGGTGGTATTGGTGGTGATTATGATTATGAGAGCTAAGAGTGATGCTTTACTTTATGACATCTATAAACAAATCCTTTTTACTGAAAGAAAGCATTATAAACATTGCAAAGACCATACGGTATGAAAAATACAGCATTGTGCCCCAAATGGTAAAGATACAGGAACCTCATTTAAAAAAAAGTAATCATTGCTGTATTACATCTATATATACCCCCATTAAAACTGATGGATTGCTAACTGAATGAGCAGAGAGAAGATAAGAAGGGAGAAGGGGAGAACAAAAGAGGGGATGGGAGGGACGAAGTGGGGACAGGAACATAGGAAAGGAAAGAATGCACTAAATCTCATTACAGCGATAAAAATCAAGTAAGATTTTCAATCAGTGATAGTTAATCAAGAAAATTGAAAGTGTAAAAGGATAAATAACACTGATTACCCACAGTGAATAACTAAATATTCCACTTCCATCAATTAGAAACTTAGTACTTTATAAGAGGAAACACTGTCAATTTTTTGAAAAATAGGCTGATATAATTAGTGTCCTGTTATCTTTCAAGATAGATGTAGAAAATGGGGACTTTTAGGGGAAATTTATCTGGTTTTCTTTGATCCTATTTGAAACAATATTCCTCTATCAGAAAACTAAAGGGTATTTTGGGTTGGCATCCTATGTACTTAATGTAGCCCCATGCAGATTTTCCAGACTTACTTCCTATGATGTCCTGATTTCTCATTCCTGTCGTTTTGGCCCAGTCCTTTGTTTTATAGAGACTGCTCTTCCCCTCTGTATGCATCTGTCAACGTTAGACCCATTCTCCAAAGTTTACCTCAAAGGCACCAGGATTAATGAAAAGAATGTCAGCTGTGAGACAGATGACCTGACCCAGAAGCAAATGTAGCAAAAGAAAGAATGAGCAATAATTACAGGAATCAGAATATCTTAAAATTGTATATGCAGCTTCCTCTTGAAATTACACCAAGAGCAGGATTTTTATAGATCCCAGGTCTTCCCACTGAAAAGGAATCTTCTAGATCCATTAACTCTTTGTTGATGACTGACCACCTGCAGAGTACGCGTGCTCCTAGCCTCGCGAGGTGTTGCTATGAACTGCCACCCTTTCCTGTTTCCCAGGTTTGTCTAAACTACCATTTTGAATCTCTGCATTGACACTTAACACATTCTGCCTTTTTGTTGTGTTGTTTGGGGTTTTTTTTTTTTTTTTTTTTTTTTGTCATTGTAGCTGTTTATTTTTAGTACTCCACTTTATTTTAAAAAGTCCTCCAAAACAAGGAATTTGTCTTCAGAGCCCCCAAGTGTCCAGTATCTGGCACACAGTGAATGCTCAGTGATTATCAGTGATTACTAGTTGAATTAAGTTAAAACACAAAACCGATTTTTCAGAGAATGAGATCCAAAATACAATATACACTTTAGCACCACTAGGAGATAACTAAAGCCCAAATCACAAAATATGTGAAAGGATTCCCAAAAGCAGTGGAGGTGAAGCAAGGGAGGCTGAGGGGACCGGGGATGTGCTGAGAGGACGCTAGGGTTGCAGAAAGAGCCCGCCAAGTCTTCTTCTCAGCTGTGAGGGGCACACTCATCAGTGCAAAACCTGGATTCTCTTCTTTTGCAAGAGCTGGAAGAGTGTGTTCTGTCTGGTCTCAGGAATTTCCCTGTGCCTGGTTTCATTCCAAGAAGCAAAGAAGACCGGAGTTAATGAGAAGCCACACACGCAAGCCATGTTTGCAGGGAGCAAGAGAGAGAGAATGACAACGTTGCGCTGTAAAGCAACAAACATATACACACAAAGGACCTTCCCAAAGAGCTGCCCAGCTCTCTAAGAAAAGTAAGGGCTAACCAAAGTTATGTACAGGAGCCTGAGTTATAATACAGTTGTCCCTGAAACCAGCCCTGACCACTCCCCGAGGGGCCCCAGGAAAATTCACCTCATTCAAAGGCAGGTTACCAAAAAAGTACATTCACAATATTGATATGGACTCAAACATACTTCACAGAAAAGGAGTAAAGGAGCAAGGAATATAAATGATAGACATAGGCTAGTCTCCAGAAAAATCTACCACTGAGGAGATGAATAGCATGACTACACATTTTCACCATTAATTTGAAAAGTTCAAGGAAGTAAGAACTTCTGTGATGCTAACACACAAAGTGGTAGATACAAGATACAGAAACTCCAAAAAGCAGTGAAATTGCTAAAGGAAATGAAACATGAGCTTACTGCTCAAGTAAGGAATAGAGGAAAAAATAAGATGATCCCAGAAACGAACATGAAATTAGAAGTGTACAAGAGAAAATAGGTATTGCTGAAGTGCACTAAGGACATGGAGGATAAAAAGAGGAAATCAACCCCCCCCCCCAAAATGGAAATAGATAAAAAGGATTAGGAAAAAATGATAGATAAAGTAGTGAGATGAAATTTTTCATAACCCAACGAAGAAAACTAAAATAATGGAAGCACAAATATACTTAAATATAATTCAAGAAACCTTTACAAAATAAAAGAGAATTTGAATTTATATGCTAAAGAGCACAGTGTGCCCAAGAAAGGTACTTGTCCATTTAATAAAATAGCTACTAGTCAAATTTAAAGAAAAAAATCAAGTAGGCATTAGGAAGCCAGGCAAAACTACCAAGGGACCTGTAAAGGAGAGAATGTCAATCTGGTGTATTTCTCAAAAGCAAGATGGAGCTAAAAGATATTGACACCCATTTACAGTAGAAGATGATGTAAATGTAGCTACAGCACATCTAGAGAATAAGGTAGCTACATCCAGAAAATCCTCAAGGAAAGAAAGTGACCCTATGATTTTTCACCCAAGCTGTCATTTGATAAAAACAACAGACAATTTTGCACATACAAAAAAAGCCAAGGAATATTCCTCAGGAATATCTGGCTCCCTTTTCACTGGAGTAGAGTGGATAAAGTGATTCAGGGCAGATTGTAGCAAGTATGGAAATGAGTGAGAAGCCATGACCATCAATTATGGTGAAATATGGTGAACCAGCCACTGTTCACCAGACCTAGGGCCCTCACAGTTACACAAATCAGGTTGGACTTCACTGTGCTGTTCATCTCTCCCAACGTTGTAGGTACCACAATTGCCTAACTATGGTCAAAGATCCTTCCAGATCGAACCATCCTATTAACCATTCCAACCCTGCTGCCAGCTTTGGTAACCACACTGCCTCACGGCCTCTGCCATACTGAGTCCATCATTCATGACCATTAAAATCAGGTGGACTGTTTCAGTGGCAGCATCTCACACCTTCTTTCCTGGACAGCAACCACTACGAAGCTGCTGCGGTCACTGCCCTAGTCAGGGGCCTTCACTACACTGTTTCTCAACTGCGTGGCCTGCACAGTGTGCTCTGGGCCCTTCTCAGATACAGAGTCAGCAAGTTAGTGAGTAAGTCATATATGATAAATCCACTCCTAAATCTTTGAACTCCTTCCTCAGTGTTTTACCAAGGAATTTCTGGCATCATGATTTTCATTTAGTTTAGGAGGACACGAGGTTTTCAAGCCAACTAACTGACATAGTTAGAACCCCCAATTCTCAAGCTTATATTGAATTCAGAATTTCTAGTAAGGGTACCCAGGCTGATAAAGTAAGCCTGAAATTGATGTTCCTTCCTCCCTGGTCTACCATCACTATGTGCTATTCCATGTCTCATCTCCAAATTTCTTCTGATACATATTGGCTATATGTTGGGATGATTTTGTCATATTACTGTTTCATCCATGGACACATCTGTACTGATCTCCCTAAAGCACACTGGGAGTTGTACGTGTGAGGAGGTAACAGAGGCAGAGTGTGGCGGGGACAGACAAGCCCTCATGGCCAGACACCATGCCGGAGGCGCCACGAGCTTAACCAGACAGGTAAGAGGAATGCCACTGCTGTTTAGGGAGACACAGAGCAATTTGGTGGTTCAAGGTATTAAAATTCACCCAAATCCACCCAAAAGGCCGTATTTCAAGTCTCAGGTTCACTTTTGCTTATCAACATTTTAAGTTCTTATAAGTGATCTGGCAAGAATATGAATTCATCTACACACTAAGACTGCTCAGCTACACTGGCCTTTTGACTACAAGATAAGTGGTTCATTGAGAGCAGTCAGCGAAGCTCCCTGGACCCGGGGCCTTGAACCAGGAATTTGAGCTTGTTCTCATTTTCCTTAACTACAGGAAATTTCAGCACAGCTGGAAGCAGCTATCCCACCTCATCTTGAATTTTTCATTACTATCCTAATGGTCTAACAAAATAATAGATACTCAGTCTGACAAAACACATTTAATAGAGCACCTGGTTCAAGGATATCACAAGCGACACTTTAAGTAACTGCTTTGCCACTAGATGCCATGAACTACCAGCGTCTCATTTTCCAGTGGTAACCAGATTGTAAATGCGTTCAAATCCAACCAGGTCATAAAACCAATCCCAATTTCCTGACTTTAAAGGCCTATTGCCGTCACTTTACAACTAGTATTAAATACTAAACTCATGGAATTTCAATCCAAGAAACAAAAAAAGTTCTAGCAATTAAAAGCAACAATATATTTAATTTCAAGAATAGGATGCTTTTGAATTCATTGGAAACTCTAGAACATCGGGAGTTAGGACTCTGTCTCTGGAAATATTGAATTCAAAACATATCACAGTGGCAGTGCTCTGGAAGTCAGTAAGCCTCAGCAGCCCTCTCTCAGTGCTCGTAAAACTGGTGATCAGACACCAGAACACAGACCGCAGCTCCACAACCGCTGCAACTGAAACCCATCAGTTACGTAGGTCAAGTAAAGTGTCAGGGGGCTGCCCCTCCACTGCAGTCTTAAGGACCAGTGGACCCAGGAGAACCAACTCCAGCCACTGAAAATGCCTCTCGGCATTCACATCTCCATGACTTTAATTGCCACTAGAAAGAGCAGGATGGCTTCTGCCTCACTTTGCCTCTTCTAAGTATCACACAAGTACATCTAGTTGGCAGAATCTGGTTGACTTCCAGAATGCTATTAGGCAAAATTCCAGAGGCAGAGCAGGCTCCCTGGAGACCACCTAACAAAGGTGTGGTTTAAAAGACAGACTCAGGGTCATGGTAAGTCATAGTACAGCTCTATATGATGGACAGGTCGAATGGGAACCTACTGTTCTCTGTGTCTCTGCAACCTCACTACCACTACACCACCACTCACCTAGCTTACACCCACCTCTGACCACCGCTCAGCCCTTTAATTCCTTATGGCAACCTATTACAGGAGGAAGTGTATTGTGAGTGTTTATATCACACTGACTATTCAACTATTCACTAGTTAAGCCCAGATTACCCCAATAAATTGGTGATCTGGGATGTAACCAAAGCCAGCAAGAATGACAAGTTTTGGCATAAGCCTAACTGTGGTCCAGTTTAGGAGCCTGGAAATATGAAGCCATTCTTGAAAACTGGAAGAAGATGTAATAGGAACTTGTGTCAATGAGCTAACAGCACATGCATCTCAGACATAAAAATAGAATGTCATTACTAATGTTATACATCATGGATTCTTATACATGAGTTAAGTTCCAGGCTCCAAGGTATACATCCAAAGATCATCACACTTCCACAGGTCTTTAGAAAAAGAAAGGATTCCAACAATTATATTGCCTAAGCTTAAATAAACCTAAGGCACCACACATCTTAATATTGTATCATCTTGGTGAAAACTACCAAGCAACCAAAATTTTTAAATGCTTTATTTCTTTATTAAGCCTCGTAAATAATAGGTGGAGAGGGTACAGCTCAAGTGGTAAACTGCATGCTTAGCATGACTGAGGTCCTGGGTTCAATCCCCAGTACCTCTAAAAACTAAATAAATAAGTAAACCTAATTACCTCCCCCCTAAAAAAAACTTAAAAAATAAAAAAAAATTAAAATTAAAAAGAAAAGGGAAATTATATTTCTTTTACACAGGAATCCTCCAAAAAAAATTACCTTTTCCCATTACTGCATTCATCAATATTCCAACATACTTCGCAATTGCTCCCCTAACCTCTTACTATCAATAACCAACTGTCAGAAAGACACCCAAACCTCCTGTCCCTCTCCTATCTATTAAATAGGTCTACTTACCCTGCTTTTATTAGTTTTTCTCCATGCTTTTCCCAAAGCTCAGAGATCCCAGGAGCTGATCCAGCTAACAAAACTTATTCCCCATGGGGAAATGTTTTGAATAATTATAAATGAAAAACTGGGGGATCTTGCTGCATGTGTGTATATTCATAAAATAGGCCTATGTTAACCCTGCTGATTGAACAGAAAACCAAATGTGAATAATTGGTTTTTGAGCTTCTTTATATACTAATCAATAAATGTAAGTTCCTGAGTTGTAGAAAAACTGTGTTGCCAAAAAAGGAAAACTGATTAGAAACAATCTTCTAGACCCTGAGCTAAGTCAACACGTAAACTGGTATATTGCTACCCATAGTCAAATTACAACAGCATAGAAAAAGCCATTTCTCCTGAATTTGGTCCAAGAAAAATAGAAAAATATACAACACAATTTCTAGTCAGTTCAAAAGGTTTCATCCAAGAGTGATATGTAAATCTCCACACAGATTTCTTTGCTAGTAAAAAAAAAAAGAGAGAGAGAGAAAGAAAATAAACATTTGTTAGTAAAATGTTTTCCTTAAAGGTAAATTCAGTTTCTTGTGTCTATTAGAGAACAGCCTATAACGTGGCACATCAGTCTTAATAGACTCATTAGAAGCCAGTTATTCAGACAATCAAGAAATATTAAAATACGATGTAATCCATTCCAGAAATCACAGAAAAGGCAGAAAGATGAATGGATTCTGGTCCATCCAAGAAAAGAGTTTATTAATATAAGAGAAACAATAGAAACCTGGATGTAATCCTCAAAAGAAAATTATCCATATCAAAATGTACGTCTGTAACGCAGGTTCCCAGGAGGAGTACAAGTTGAAAAGAAAAGTTTAAAGCACTTTCCAATATTTTATCTTGTGCATAAGTAAGAACTAATTTCTTAGTGGTAAGAACAATGGTTGAGATATAATGGGAACTGCGATTGGCTTCCAGGCTTACAATTAGATAGTTGTACACTAAAGGTTTTATCTTCTAACTCAACCAGCTCGTCAGTAATGCAGCTATCCATTTATTGGATGTCTCAAATGTGACACTGTTCAAAATAACAGAAATTATGTAGAGAACAAAATAAAAGCAGCCCCTCTCTGATGCAGCCTTGAAACTTGATATGAGGAGTTAGTTAAGCAAAGGGTAAGTAAAAAGTACACTGTAGGCGGCAGCAGTTTCATGTGCCAAGACTGTGAGCCTGAAAAGAGGTGTGCTTTAAGAACGGAATGAAGGCCTGTCCTACTGAGCCATGGGGAGCAAGAGAGACGTTGACTCCAGAGGGGTTGGAGAGGGTGGGCTGAGGTTATGTGCTAGGAAGTTCAGAGGATATTCAAAGAACATGAATAAAAATTGAAGGGTTTTCATGATGGAAGGACTTCGTATGACTAATGAACACCTTCTGTAGTGCTCCTCAAAAATCCAAATTCTCCCTAAAATTCAATCTCCTTACTGTGACCAATGTATTACAGCATAATTAGAAAATATTGCAACACACAAAATATGTCCTAAGACCAACTGCAGTGGAAGTAAAAATAGTCCATTTTTCCCCTATAGCTGGTATCCTGCCATTTGTGAAATATGTGTCTCCAGTAGAGGAGGGAGGGTGTGCTATTAAGAAACCATCTGGTAGCTATATATTCCCCATTAGAAAATCAGAACATGAAAAACACAAACATCATAATAGAAACAAAACAAAACAAAAAGAGCAAAGGATATAAAGAGAATTCACATAAGAGGAAATTCAAATAGTAATGAGCTTATGAAAAAGAATTCAACCTCATTAATAATCAAAGAAAAGCAAATTACAGTGAAACAAGAAGCCTTTGGGCTTCTTAGATTGATCATTTAGATTGGCCAAACCTTTTCAAATTTGTAAGTGCTGGTACATGTGTGGGGGACTGACACTCCATGCAATGCTGGTCTGGGCTGCAAATTAGTAACACCTGCCTGGAAGGCAAACTGACAATGTGTGTCATGATGCCTAAAATATTCAATGATTATGTTTCCAAGAGTCTATCCAAGAAAACAGTGAAGAGATATATGATTATTTTATTTAAAAATGCAATGTAGTATTATTCATTTAAGTGAAATATGAGGAACCTAAAATTGCAAATGTTTGACTATAGGTGAATAGTTAATAAAATACTAAAAGGTGGAAATTCATGCATTCATAAAAATCATGAAGTAATATGTCTGTGTCATAAATGAGGAAAAAATGTTTTGAAAACTAAAGCCTGAAGTATACAATAATAAGTAACAAAGCCATACCATATACTCAAAATAAGTAATCAGAACATTGAGATGGGACTATTTTTGACAGTATGAAGGGGTAAGAAGACAGAGTCAAATTGTTAGTGACAATGGGTATGGATTCCAGCAAATTCCCTCTTGTTGGCTGGATTGCTGAAGGACTACATCCCAAGAATTAAGATGGAGCAGAAGTAAACAGGGTGTCATAGGAATGAAAGTTAACCTTAAAACAATTTCAATTTCCAAAACTGATTTGAGGAGATCCTAGAGTGCCAGTGCCACAGATGCCAATAAGAAAAAGAAGTACTTTTAGGAAAAAGATAACATTATCCCAGGCCTAGAAAATTTTAAAGCGAACAAAGGGAAAAAAACACCAAAAAAAGTACCTTCCAAAAACATTGAGAGTAAAAGAAGAATTCTCAGTAGAAACAATGGAATAGATTCAAAAATGATGAAAGAAAAGACCACCAAACCCAGAATTCTATACCTACAGAAAACATCTTTTCAGAAAGAGAATGGAAAAAGAGAGTAAGAGGCAGAGAACTCTCCTGTATTTTCTTCCAGAAGTTTTAAAGATTGAGATCTTTAATCTACCTGGAATTGATTTTTTGTGCAGTGTGAGGTAAGTTTCTTTTTTTTTTCCATTTTGATAATCAATCATCTCAGCACAATTATGAAAAAATATATCCTTTCCCTACTAAGGGGCCACTCCACTGCTAGCATAAGTCAAGTATCCCTATATGTGAGTCTGTTTCTGAGCCTTTTTGAATTTTTCTACAGATCTTCTTATTTCTGTGGCCAAACTGATTTAACTGCTATAATAAGTTTTGTATGTAGTAGGGCAAGGCACTGAACATTACTCTTCATCAAAACTAGCGACTCTGGAGCTTGGCACTTGTACATAAATATTAAAATCAGGTTGTCAAATTTCAAAAAAAGACCCTGTTGGAAGTTTGATTCTTCCAATCCTTGAGGGTGATAAATGTCTCATTTTATTGAGAACTTTTCCATCTTTATAAAATTTTTGTCTTTATAAAATTTGTAATTTATAATTTTATCTATAATGATCTTGCACAAAGTTTATACAATTTATGTCTAGGTACTTGATACTCTCACACTATTGTAAATGACATTTTAAATTTTTATTAAATGCTTATTGTTGATTTATTAAAAAAAGTAATTTACTTTTAAATTGATTTTACATGCAGCAATCTTAAAATGCTTTTGTATAAACTGACAATTTAGCTGTAGGTTCTTGGGGATTTTCTAGTACACAGTTAAATCATCTTCAGATAATAGCAGTTTTCTTTTCTCATTCTTGTCCTTATAAGTGTGGGTTCACTTCTGGACTCTCTAGTCTGTTCCGTTGATCCGTGTGTCTATCTTTGTGCCAGTATCATATTGTTTAGATAAGTATAGCTTTGTAATACAATTTGAAATCAGAGAGTATGATACCTCTAGCTTTGTTTTTCTTTTCAAGATTGTTTTGGCTATTTGGAGTCTTCTGTGTTTGCACAGTAATTTTAGAATTCTTTGTTCTGTGAAAAACGCTATTGATATTTTGATAGAGATTGCATTGAATCTGTAGATTACTTTGGGAAGTATGATCATTTTAACAATACTAATTCTTCCAATCCATGAATCCAGTATATCTTTCTATTTGTGTCCTCTTCAATTTCTTTCATCAGTGTCTTATAATTTTCTGAGTATAGGTCTTATACCTCTTTAGATTTATTTCTAGGTATTTTCTTCTTTTTGATGTGATTGTAAGCAGGATTGTTTACTTAATTTCTCTTTCTGATAGTTTGTTGTTAGTGTACAGAAACACAACAAATTTCTGCATCTATCAGATGAAAACAAAAACACGAAGTCTAAAAGATGTATGTGCCCCTATGTTCACTGCAGCATTATTTACAATAGCCAAGATATGGAATCAACCTAACTGCCCATCAATAGATGACTGGATAAAAAAGTGGAATATTACTTAGCCATAGTAAGAATGAAATCTTGCCATTTATGACAACCCAGATGGACCAAAAAGACATTATGCTAACTGAAATAAACCAGAGAAAGACAAATACCATATGATTTCACTTCTATGTGGAATCTTAAAAAAAAGCAAATGAACAAACAGAACAAAACAGAACAGAGTAATAGATACAGAGAACAAACAAGTAGCTGACAGAGGGGAGAAGAGTGGGGCAGGAGGTTGAGAGAAATAGGTGAGGGGTATTAAGAGGTACAAACTCCCAATTACAGAATAAATGAATCACTAGTATGAAACACAGAGTGTGGGGAACATAGTCAATAATTATGTAAGTCTGGTCCTTGAGATTTATTTGTAGACAGATTTTTTAGCTATTGGTTTGTTGACTTTAATGGTTATGGTATTATTCTAGTTTTCTGTTCCTTCTTGAGTCAGTTTTTCAGTGCACTTGGCCCCTTTAAATTTTTTAATTTCTTTAGCCTAAAGTGCTTGAGAATAGCTCTTTTTTATTTATTGTTATACACAGCATCAGAAACCTGTAAACCCTTTTATACTTTTTCATGGATATTTATGCCTTCTCTCTTTTTTGCCTTGAGTAAACTACCTAGACATTTGTCAATTTAGTCTCTGAAAAGAATAGAAAATTTAACTTAGTTTATTAATATTCTCTATTGAATTTTATTTTCTGTTCCATATATATTTTCTCTGTGTTACTTCCTTTCTCCTATTTTCTTTGGGGATATTTGGCTTTTATTCTTCCACCTTCTTGAGATGAAGTGTTATTCATTAATTTTTATCCTTTCTTTTATAATAAAAGCATTTAAGATTATAAACATCTTAATAAGTAGCCCTAGAGCTGAATGTCACATTATTTTATATGGAATTTTTTATAATGTTCAGTTCTTAGTATTTTCTAAAATCCATAATATTTTTTGACTCATGAAGTATTTAGAACTATTTTCCTTTATTTCTAAAAATATGGACTTTTTCTAGTTGTCTTTTTGCTATCAATTTCTAACAATTGCTTTGTTGTCAGAGAATGCTGTCTGCATGACATCCATCTTTAAAAATTTATTGAAACTTGTTCTATAGCCCAACATGTGGCTAGTTTTTATAAATGTTCTACTTCTGTTTGAGGAACTCTATACTGCTTATAAAGAGATTCATCAGTTTTCTCTAAAAAAAGTCTTTATTTTATCTTCATTTTTGAATGACAGTTTTCATTGGATACAGAATTCTTGCTTGGCAGTTATTTTCTCAGCTGTCCTCTCACCCAGCTGGTGTGTATTCAGACTGCACGTCTGCAGAAGGGTGGGCCGTAGCTACAGATCCTCAGATTTTTTTCCCCTTACATTAAGCATCAGTGTTTAAGATAGAGAGGTTTTTTTTTTTTTAGATTTCCAGAATACGTTTTAATTAAAAAAGAGCAAATTGCCAAGCAATACATACAGTATGATACTATTTATATAAAAACAACCTCCCTAAAATAATACATGTGTGTATCTACTAGACATGCACGTAAATGCACAGAAAAAGCACTCGAAGGAGGCAGGAGAAGCAAGTGGGATCAGGGTATGTGTGTAAAGACTTCATATCTTTTTATTCTTTTTTTAGTTGAAGTATAGTTGATTTATAGTATTTCAGGTGTAGAGCAAAGTGACTCAGTTATCTGTAGAGGATAAAAACAGGGGAGGAAAGCAGCTTGGAAAAACAGTAACAGTAAAAGGAAACTTCCAAACCATTAATATCCTCAGAAACGTAAGAAAAGATGTGGTATCTACAAAACAAAACCAGTGTAAACAGGTACAGCCACAGAACCTAAAAGACCTTAGGGGAAAATTTTAAGTCTGATAGTAGAAATAAAATCCCAATAGATATATTAGAATATAAAGTTAAGGAAATATCACAGAGAAAATTAATTAAAAAAAATAAACAGAAGAGAGGGAGGGAGACTCTGAGACAGAAAATATGAAGACAGATAAGAAAATCAAAGGAGCCGTCCAAGAGAACCACCACCCAACTAAGAAATAGAGAACAAAGAAAATTCACCAAAAGTAAAGGACAGGATTTTTCAGATTGAAATATTCCTCTGAGTGCTCAGCAAAATGTATAAAACAGATACACATTAAGACATATTCTCACAAAATTTTAGCACACTGAGGACAAAGATTTGATGGGCAAAGGAGCGAGACACGTCAAAAACAAAGAATCTGGAGTTATAACAGCTTCCGAATTCTCTATTGTAACATGATAAGCAAGAAGAAAATGGAAGAATGGCATCAAATTTCCAAAAGACAGTTCTTTCCAACCTAGAGTTCTCTGCTAAACGCTCAGTAAAGTATGAAGCTGAAATAAAAATATTTTCAAACATACCAGGTCTCAAAACATGTACCTCTCATGCAGCATTTTCCAAACAGGTACCAAAAACCGGGTTAACCAAACCAAGAGAGAAAATCAAGAAAGAGGAAGATAGGGTTTCCAGGAAACAAGAGGTCTAACATCACAGAGAATCAGAGAATTCACAGTATGATGGTGAGTGACAGCCCATCCGGGCAGTGCCACGGGCACAGACAGATTCTCCAAAAAGATGGAATTCCGCAGTGTACTTCATGTGTTACACCATATAGAAAGAGAGCTTAGCACAATGCCTGGAGTTTGCAGTTGATAAGGACACAGAAAATCAAATAGACAGTCAGAGAATGGACACAATCGTTAATGCCAGGGAAAATACAAAGTTATACATGAAAGAGAGAATAGCCATAAAAAATTGCACGGCTCAGTTAGAAACAGCATTTACTTATTCATAAGAACATTAACTCCCGATACCCACCTGAACAAAATTTCATATTGAAAAAAAACATAGGCCCAAAGCGGGTGTGTGCACATGGTAGGGGTTTGTGAGAGAGAGCTAAACTCTCCCTATTCTCAGAAGAAGCAAACAAGGCCAAAACCTGAAATATTAAGAAGCAGCAACAGAAACGTGTCACGCGAAGATGTGGAAATAAGTGCCAAAGATCAGCTTACTTTACTGAAAACAATGGCCTCTGAGAAGGGAAAACATGGGGGAGAGCTGAGATCAATGGTTTTGGATAACAAAATTCACAGAAAAATGGACTCTTTCAAAATCTATATCATCATTTTGATGAAAAAAATAAAATTTCAGAAGATTCGGCCACGATTCTTTTTGGGTCTACAATATGGAACATCCAAACACTGTAAGACTTAAATATTTTTTTCTCCCATTTTATGGACTAAAACCAATCACAAGGCGCTCAGGTTACCTGGAAAAAGGGAGGAGAGTGGAAGTGTTGCCATGTTTCTCTTGGCTGAAGCAGCCCCTTCCTGACACTTGACCAGGAGGCGTAGGACAACGCATTGCTGGGTCCTTATGCCTTACACCACAGTGGTTATGAGGAATATATACAATCTTCCTTTTGTAGTGATGTGCCGAAATCTTGCCAACAAAAGGCACTTTTCACCCATCCTGGGAATCATCATCTCTTTCTCACCCTTATACGAAACTTCCCTTCTACCACATAAGAGGTTGTTCCTTCACTATTTCTCTTGCGCTGAAAATATGTGTCTCACCCACTCCCTCCTCGTGATGTGACCACCACAGGGCATCAGTGAAGCTTTCTGCATGGTTCGGGGTAGGGAGGATGACAATGCCCTCTGGCTTTCACTCTACACAAATCATTTCATATGTTTCATATTTAAGGAGGTTGAACTCAATCACTCATTCAATCTTTCTAAAGCTCTGCTATGTTTTGGTGCCAGAGCCCATAATTACCATAAAACAGGTTGATTTCAGGCCGAATTGAACTGGAAAATGACATTTTGCATTTTTATTGGCACTTTGAAGAGAACATATTCTTCTCCAGTTATTGTGCTTCGAACACTAAAATACTGAGAAATCATCTTTCCATATGTATTATGAGAAAAATATTCAAAATTTAAGATTTATTCCCTCCTCTTATAATTTTTATTAGCATTTTAAGCAAGTTCAGTGCCCATCAGACCTAGGTCTAGTTATTTTTATTGATGCCATATAGACAATCCATAATCAAAACCACCAGCAAAACTGCTATGTCTCCTCTGCTTCTGCCAGAAAATTGGCAGAAAATCCTCATTTAAAGCTTGCAAGAAAAGCCCAGAGGAAACTTGCAGAAATCCTTTATGCTATATTTCCCAGCAACAGAATATTTTCCTGCCTTTGAAAACTCAATTAAATTTTACTTCGCCAAAAGTGTGAAAACCAGGTGGCACCTAAGAATCCCATCCCTGCTCTGGTTGATCCTTATAAAAATAACACCATGATATTTTGCAACAAATAGTATAAATGACCACCCGAGCAAAACGTTATGTCAGAGACCATGAATATGGAATATTGACTTTCCCTCCAAGCATGAAAGAAAGAAGCTTGCCTTCGGCATAAATCTCTCTGCTCCGTGGACTCCACCAAAAAAATTAGTTATCCTGCTGCCCAAGGTGGTACTATGGCTGCCTCTGTGTTCCAGACTCTCCTGGGAGTTCTGTTCCTATAAGGGATGCTTAATGAAGCTCAAGCCACATTTTAAAAGAAAATTCCTCAATGACCACTTAAGCTCCGAGCTGCCCTTATGCTCCATCCAATTTCTGAGCATGCCTGCGAGCAACCTTCTTCTCCTCCAGAGAAATCCAGTCACTGTTCTTTTCGTGGGCTTGGAAGGAGAGCTGTTGGGTTTCATTTTTCCTTTACTCGTGTTCAATTAATGTTGCTCTAACCAGGCCGATGTCTCAAAGGCTCGAGTTGAAGAGAAACAAATTATGAAGGCTTCTGGCAGCAGCACCAGCTTTTGCAAATCTGAGAATTATCTCGGTTTTGCTCAGTTCAGTCAGAGCCAAAGTTTCATCCACACTTTGTTTTATTACTATGTTGGATTGGTAGCAAGAGAACCACAAATCAAGCCAAAATACTAAAAAGAGTTCAGACTTCTTTCAGCAGGTTGGTTAGAGAAATGGTGTTTGGGGGCGTCTTCAGGGTTTCTCGGGAAAGCCTGGGGCAGCCAAGTGACAGTTCAAACTGATTTTGAGGGTTAATGGCAGCACCAGATCTAGAACCCAGTTCTCTCACCTCCCTCTAGCAGGTCAACATTACACCACAACCCTTAGGTGCTCCGTTTGGCAATGCACAAATGTTCAGAGATGTTCAGAGATGCACAAATGAAGGTGACAGCCACTGACTCCCAAAGGGGAAAATGTAAATAGGGCACATTTACTATGAAAAAGAGCAGACTTAAAATTTGTGGTTTTGACCATTTGTGAATAAGCTTGAAAGCCCAAGATACATGGTGATCTGAAATTCTGCTAAGATTGGAAGATTAACTGGTCTGCGAGCCTTGCCTCCAGCATAGCATGCGTATCTCAGCAGAACTTTTTGTCCTACATTTCTCTGCACAAAGTAAAGCTCATAGAGTAATATTTTTCTAAGTTTCTTCATAAAGAAAAATGGCAAAGAGAAAGTCAACTTGATGTGTAAATGAGAAAATAAAGCAAAAGCAAGGGTGTCTTTAAAAATGATGTTCCTTAGATGAAATATTAGGCTAAAGTACATATTGTTGAACTTGAAATGAACAGATCTACAATCATTCAATCAATTAACCAACAAAAATGTATTCTTTGAGTTCCTAGTACCTGCTTGGGCTAAGTCTTAGGGGTACAGCTATGAATACCTAAGACACAATTCATGTCCTCAGTGAATTACAAATAGCCAATTTCAAATAAGATGCCTCTTCTAAAGGAGGAGTATGAGGTGCCTCAGGACCATATCACCAAGGAGCTCACCACTGCCCAATGATCAGAGAAGACCTACCTGAACAGGTGACACTGAAGCTAAGACCTGTACACTATATGGAAATAAGAGGGAGTCATTAACTTGTTTCAGCAAATGCCTCTTCAGTCCAAAAATTATATCTTATGGAGAAAGTCATATATTTTAGAAGTCTTTGCAAATTGAAGGTCTCTCAAAGTTCTAGAACTGTTGATCTCTCAAGAATGTTGATGACAGGAGAACGGCTGAGGGCTGGTGTGAGAGCCTGGTCGGGAGGTTAGATGGTGTAGATGATGCAGAAAGACAAACAGAGAAACGTGGCTGGAGTGATGGAGGAGGTGAACGACAGTACAAAATGCTTTGAGGGCTTTAAGAAGAATAAGGAGAGAGAAAAGAGGGTTATTAGAGATCATCAAGAGAGCAATTTGAATGGAACAGAAGGGCAATGTGATTGCAAGGGCTTAAGAAGGGCTTATGTGGACTGGAAAGTGAGGGAGCAAATAAACGACTTCACTCTTTCAAAGTTGTTCACCCTGCCGCCCTTCAGGGACCTCCTAAAATCCTCCTACTCTCAGGAAATTCTTTTGAACGCAAAGAAGAGAAGAGGAACAGAATACCCTCGTTTGCTTTTCCTCAAACATCATCACAAACTGTCACTAAACGTCAGCATATTCGAAACATGCAACATCTTATTTATTCAACATGGATTTTAGACAATGAGATGCTTTTAGATGGGCAGCAAACCAGAGAAAATATTCCTGGTTCTACTGATGATTAAATCAATAAAATTGCTACTGTCTGGGACTATTCTGGGAAACATCTATTTTTCCCCCTTAATGGAGGTACTGGGGATTGAACACAGGACCTCATGAATGCCAAGCTCACATCCTACCACTGTGCTATGCCCCAGCTCCCCATAGGAAAACCTCCTTCTGTAGAGCCTTAAGAGAATGCTGCCTTCAAAGCTCACTATTTGGCCAAGTGGCCCTACTGTTTCCCAGGCTCCATTTGCTCTGTATTCACAGCTCTTTGCCTGGTCACTCTGCTCAAAAACATTTAGAGTTTACTTACCTACATAAAAAAGTGAACATGCCTTAGCTTATCCTAAAGGGTCCTCTATAATATAGTCCCAGCTTAACCAACTTTCCAAAAATACCTTTTAAAAAATCTTCCACTTCTGATCCAACTGACTTGGATCTCTATTTCTGGTGCCACCCCCTCCTGAATGGAAGCCAGCATCCTCCCTTGTATGGACATGTTTCTGTTGGATGCCTCTGCCCTGTGCCCTCCATTTGACCATAATTGAGAGAATATCGTTGAAGTATTTATTATAGCATTGGCAATTGTGGATACTCGTTGCCTTTTCTTCCCTTTCTCCCCTCCAGTAGGCATTTATTAATGAAATGTGAATAACTGATTCTCGAGTTTTTATTGTGTCTTGTATGTGTCTTGCAAGATTACTTTTTGTCTGCTTATCCTTTTTCAGATTTTGTCTTTTTTTTTTTAACTTTAGTTCAAGATTCTTGGAAGTAGAAAGTCTGTTTACTGACATTGTAAAGCCACTTGGAACTTTTAGTCACCCCATAAACACACCTGGATGATAATGACAGCTCATTTTCTTTAAATGAGTTGGTATATACAATGCATGCAATTAACTGAATTATGAATTTATTATCTACCATAGGATTGGCAGACAAGTAAGTCAGAGGATTAAATCTGTGCTGTCCATATAAATATGATGCCACAAGAAAATACACTTTTTATTTCTTTTTAAAAGTCAGTGCCATCTCCCAATAACACTCCTGTTTCATTCTATTTCATGTCAATATGAAAATCATGCCTGGGCTTCAAAAAATTGTTCTAAACTTTTTAAAGTTACTATTTTAAAAAATCTAGTATCACATACAAGTTAGTGGCATGCAAAACAGCAACCACTCCTACAGTTTAGGCAAATTCTATTTTCCACACAATAAAATATGCCTCTGTACCTTAAGAATATATAAAAAATCTCTACCTTGTAGATTTCTAATAAGTTCCATTTTTTGCAAACTTATATAACCTTGTGGTCTTATTTCTCTAAGTGGCTAACAAACAAGTGGTGTATACGACATAAACACTCCTAACCCACATTTATTATGGAATAGCACCATTTTTCACACTAAAAATAACTGCTAGTAAATTTGTGCAAAATTCGGTGATTGCTTCCAAAACTTTTTGTCAGCATTTTTCAACTGCTCTGTTTCATGATCAGAAAGTTTGAACCAAAGATGTTGGGAAAGAAACTGAAACCATGTGAATCGAAGACTATAGGAACAAGAATAATGAAAGTTGACTGATGTGAAACCCACAAATCTCTCCTAGTTTTACTCAAAAGAAGACCCATGTAAGATGACTGTGCTCTCCTCCCCTCCAACTCCTCCCTTCCCCACCCACCGGCAGCACAACACCCCTGCCAGTATCTATTGCTATTTTATAAGATTGCTCCTAGACTGAAAATTCTTACCTTTCCCCACCTTTTGAAAAAACGAGAAAACACTCACCACCTGGTCTAATAATTCCAGTTCCAAAGTATGATATTCTTTGCAGGGAGTGTTTAGTCATTTTCGATTCATTCTATGAACTCTTACTGAGGAAATTGCTTTTTCTTGAAAATTAGCGAATTCTGCCTGTGTCTACAGAGCCCAGCAAACCATTAACATAAGAAAATTCAAACACTTAATAACTGTTTTGTCCAGGTAGTGGAATGCAAATGGTTTCTGGTTTCAGGCGAACGTTTGTTTTTTTTTTTTTCTCTTCATTTCAATTATTTTCTTTTTCACTGAATTGACACAGAGTTGGGTATCATGTAGACACAGATTAAGACAAGAAAAAGTAAGTATCATAAAATAAATAAACAAGTGTCTTCTGTACAGCACAGGGAACTACATTCAGTATCTTGTAGTAACCTATAATGAAAAAGAATATGAAAACGAACATATGTATGTATATGGATGCCTGAAAGTTATGCTGTACACCAGAAATTGACACACTGTAAACTGACTATACTTCAACAAATAAATAAATAAAAATGTTTAAAAAGTAAGTATCTTCTTTACGGTCACACAAATAACTGATAGAATTCAGAGAGCAGGACAATGACAAGTCTAAGGTTGACGGACATTACTCTCCACACAGCACCGTATTAAAAAAAAAAAAAAAGAAACAGGAGTCAAGAATCTTATTCTTAAAGGATTTAACTAGGGAGATAGAGGACACAAAACCATGACAAATCTCAACCTTGTGATCCTTGTCTCTTTTATTTGGGGCTCATCACGTCATTTCTACGTGCTTTCTCATTAGTCTTACCTGTAAAAGTGATACAGTGGGATTTAATCAACTCCAACTTTAGCTCAAAAACAGAGTCTAGGATGCAAAATGTAAGGAGCAGGGGGCAAAAAAATGCAGTAATGAAAATAAATAATAGTTTGATTTGATATTTTTCAATGAACAAAGTATGCCCCAAAGGCCACCTGCCTGTTTTTTAAATAAAGTTTTATTAGAATTAGGGCCAGGATTAGGGTGAGGTAAGTGAGGCAGAGTTGTTCAAATGCAGGATCAGAACCTGCCTTTATTTAAAATTTCTATAGTGTTTTTTTTTTTTGCACTAATTTTTTAAAATATTACATTAAAATAGTATTTACCTTTATTATTGAGGTTTTTGAAACTCCCTTAAATTCTGTGTCTGAGATGAGTGCCTCACTCACTTTACCTTAAATTCAGCCCTTCAAAACTCTAAGAAAAACTAAAAATAAATACTAGGGAAAATATGCAATGCATACAAAAGAAATTATTGAAATTATCAGCCAGCAAGTAGCTTTAATATCTATAGAGATTACATTTTATTTTAAACATACAAATTCCACAAGCAGCCTAATACTATAAAAGCTCAAAGCAGGAAAATTATCTCGACAGGCAGTGTGGTAATATATGAAAAAAAATTTATTAATAAAAGACTGGCAAATCCAGCAGCTAGTACTTGGTTTTCTTGCCCTCTTGGGATGACTGGGCTGTGTTTAGTCTGGCCATTCCATTTCGTAGCCAAATCTTGGAGTGTTAGAAAATGCAGACTAAGACACCTCAGGTTCCACTTACTGCTTAGTAGTGTTGACCTGAAATAAACAGACTGCCAGGTATTTCTCCAGCAAAGATGGGTTTATTTGGGATCAGCAGAGAATTGCAATTCAGGGTCTGCAACCACGGTGAGCCATGTGCAAGTCCTTGCATGGCAAGGGAAGGGGAGTGCTTTTATAGAGGGGGAAAGGCAGTGGGGAGGGCCAGAGTAGAACAGAGTCCATGGCTTTTCATTGGCCGGGTCCTTGCCAGGAAAGATGAGGAATCTGTCTTCTTTCCATTGGGCTCTGCTATAGTCGCGGGGCGTGAGAGCTCCCTGTTCTGGCCTCTCAACTCTATGTAATTGGGGTTTCTGTATATTACTTTTCATAGGATGCCTACTATTTTATAGAAGGTAGAAAAGCATGAACTCTAAGGCTTCACTTAATGGAGGTGTCCTGTTCACACTGGAGGGATGGGGAAGTATTGGGGGTTATGAGAGGTGAGATGCAGAGCTCTTGAGAACACTGTATATTTCCCCTGTCTATATGCAAGGCCCTAACTGGTATCTCTCTCTTTTAAGTCATCTGCCATAGGTGTAACCCCTGAGGTACAGTACGAGGTTCAAGAGAGTAGTCCAAATTAGTATTTACTTACTGCACAAAGAAAATAAGTTCCTGTTGGAATTATTAGCAGTAGAGCATTACCACCAAAATTATAGCAGCTTCTGATGAACAAATGAGCATGTGTGAGAACCTACAGATACCCTCATTTCTAACAGAATTGAGGGAGAATTAAGGAGAACAGGGTTAGAGCAGATCAGATTACAACCCCACGTCATGTCCCAGCAAGAGAGCAAATGTGAACGTGTCCTAAATAAAACAGAGCATCTCTTTAATTATTGATTCACTGATGCTTATTCAGTTGCTATTTGTTTTTTACCTTCTAAATATCTGAAAAGTAGATGATGAAAGAAGTAAGAGTCTCATGCTCTACCGACTGAGCTAGCCGGGCGGCTCAGGTGATGAAAGCAGCAGTGAATAAAGAAGTGGTTGGTGTGTATACAGTTATTGTCATTAGCTATCGTTTTTTTTGTTAGGTTAGTATATTGGTTTTTTTTTTTTACCACTTTTATTGTAGTACAATTCCTGTACAGTAAACTACATATATTTCAGATGTACAACTCGATGAATTTTGATAGACGTATACACCAATGAAACCACCACCAAAATCAAAATAGCTAACATTTCCATCACTCCCCAAGAGGTGCAAATTTCAAACTCCCGATTTATCCCCTCCCACCCTTTCTACCCCCTGGAAACCGTAAGTTTGTTCTCTATGTCTGCGAGTCTGTTTCTGTTTTGTAGATAAGATCATTTGTGGCCTTCTTTTTAGATTCCACATATAAGCAATGTCATATGATATTTTTCTTTCTCTTTCTGGCTTACTTCATTTAGAATGATGATCTCCAGGTCCATCCATGTTGCTGCAAATGGCATTATTTTATTCTTTTTAATGGCTGAGCAGTATTCCATGGTGTGTATGTGTGTGTGTGTGTGTGTGTGTGTGTGTGTACACACACATGTATATATACAACTTCTTTATCCAGGCATCTGTTGATGGACATTTAGGTTGTTTCCATGTCTTGGCTATTGTAAATAGTGCTGCTATAAACACTGAGGTGCATGTAGCTTTTTAAATTAAGGTTCCCTCTGGATATATATCCAAGAGTAGGACTGCTGGTTCATATGGTAAGTCTATTTTTAGTTTTTTAAGGAATCTCCATACTGTCCTCCACAGTGGCTGCACCAATGTACATTCCCACCGACAGTGTAGGACGGTTCCTTTTTCTCCACACCCTCTCCAGCATTTACAGTTTGTGGACTTTTTAATGATGGCCATTCCAACTGTTGTGAGGTGATATCTCACTGTAGTTTTGATTTGCATTTTTCTAACAATTAGTGATGTTGAACATCCTTTCATGTGCCTGTTGGCCACCTGGATGTCTCCTTTTGAGAACTGTCTATTTAGGTCTTCCATCCATTTTTTCATTGGGCTGCTTGTTTTATTTTAAGCTGTATGAGCTGTTTGTGTATTTTGGATATTAGTCCATTGTTGGTCACATTATTTGCAAATATTTTCTCCCATTCTGTAAGGTTGTCTTTTCATTTTGTTGAGGGTATCCTTAGCTGTGCAAAAGCTTTTAAGTTTAGTTAGGTCCCACTTGTCTACTTTTGCATTTATTTCTATTACTCTAGGAGCCAGTTTGAAAAAAATATTGCTGTGATTTATGTCAAAGAGTGTTTGTTCTGCCTATGTTTTCCTCTAGGAGTTCTATGGTATCTGGTCTTACATTTAGGTCTTTAATCCACTTTGAGTTTATTTTTGTATATAGTATTAAAGAATGTTAGCCATAAGCTATCTTGAAACCTTGGGTTCAACCACGTGTCCAAATAATGGAATAATAATTATCTAGTATCTCATTATTATAGCCTAACACAAATTCTCTGCAAAGCTTATAGGCAAATAATGGAGGATAAAATAAAATTTTCTTTGAAAACAATTACATTTCACCTCATAAAAGATGACAGTTGTAACATGCACAACTCTCAAGTTCAATCATCCTTACTTTTCCAGCCTTACTAAGGTCTATCCTAAGAAGTCTGAAGATCAGGAAAATAGTCATTAGTCTCCTAAAGAAATAATTAATGAAAACTAAAATATTTTATCTGAGTTCTAGGATACCCAGACCAATATGTTTCAGTATTTACCATAATTTCTCACCAATATTTGTCTTAGATCATTTATATAACTTCATATTTTTATCTTTATCTATATAAACCTAGTGAATAATGAAAAATTATGGAGAAAGATAACGCATTTGTTTATGCTCCTGCTATAATCATTTAAAATGTTTTTAAAAAGCTTTCTACAACCTCAATGTCCATCAACAGATGTTTATTGAATAAACTATGGAACATCTATACAATGTAATACTATGCTGCTACAAAAGCAAATGAGGTTTATCCCTACATATTATTAGTCAGTGATCTCCAGAATACATTAAGTAAAACAATAAAAGGAGAAAATGTATAGAATATATTATTGTTCATCTAAGAAAGGGTAGATATAAAAAAATTCACATCCCTAAAATAATAAATGAAGGATTAAATTATAATTTTTTAATGAAAATTGATGAGGGAGGGAGAAAAGGACTATAATTAAGGAGACAGAATAAGAAGCTAGATTTTTTTGAATATACTGTATTTTGTGGATATGACTCCGGGACCACACAAAGACTTTATATTATAATTATGAAATGAAACTAAATTGAGAAAAATAAATCCCTAAAAATAAAAGGAAACAAATAAATGGAAATTTGTATCCATTTTTTTGGTAAAACCACACAAGGGAATTATCTCAAATAACCCTGTAACACAATAGTATGTCATCAGTGAGGGAAATTCTAAGGATAAATAAACATGCAAAAAGAAAATTTTTAAAAAGTACACTTTTTGAATAACAATTTCATTGCTGGTAGGTTGGTACCATTATCCTGAAATTATTACGTGTGTATTGTGGAGAAAGGAAATGGGTAGTTATATTGGTGTCATTAAGAAGAAACTGATTTTCAACATTAAAAAAAAAACAGTCCAATAAGAGGTAACTCAGTTGTCCTGTTTTTAAATTGCATGCATCAAAATGAACTCACAGTGTAGTTTTTGGGTTTTTTTTTAATCTGGATTTATAACTCCGTTTTTGTAGAGGGTAGAAACAATGACAAAGCAAATAGCAATGATCACCCTAGTATCCAGATTATATGTTCTTGAAATACCACTGACCACTAAACGGAACCAGGACATCTTGGAAAATGACTAAGTTGAGATATGAAGCAGGAAATGTACAAGATGATCTTGAAATACCTTATCACACACCAGAAAGCCGGAAGACAATCAGAGACTTGTAGGATCATGTCAAGAGTGCTCAGAGATAGTCTGCATAAATCCCTTCTGGCCAAGGATGGACCAATTTGAGCATCAACAAAAATAACTACAGTAAATTAAATTAAAATGTAAATTATGACTACATAACAACGACAAAAAACAAATGAGGATGAGGATGCATCACTTTTAGAGAATGCTAATGAACCAACTTACTATTTTTACAGCTGATAAATAGAGGGTAAGAATTAAGCAATTTTTCTGTATAAACTCAACCTCGTAGTAAGTAGCAACATAATTGTTAACAGGAAGTTTCTCTTCATAAAAATATTCCAACTAGTAAGTAAAGAAAAAATAGTAGAATAATAACATGATCATTTTGCAGCCTTTAATGAATTAATGAGTCTACTGATATACTATCTAATATGGTAGCCATAGTCACATGTGGCTATTTACATTTAAATTTAAAGTAATTAAAATTTAAAAAATTAAAAATTCAGTTTCTCAATCATACTACCCACATTTGAGAGCTACATATGGCTAGTGATTACCATATTAAGATATCAAACATGGAATATTTAGTACAGATATAGAATATATATATGTACTGATGTGGAATATTTCATCACCACAGACATTTCTATTGGAAAATGCTGCTCTAGAAAGCCTGCTCTAGACAATGAAGTTCAATTGCTTCCAGATATTGTGACAGAAGTATACAATAGCACCTTGGGGAAAAAAAAAAACAACAACGAAGGAAGGGAGGGAGGAAAGGAGGAAGAAAGGAAAACATGAATAAAATTAAGCCTCTAGATCTCACTACCAATTTTGCGTACTTATAGGAAATATGGGGGACAAAGGACTGTGCTTTACAACACTGGGGGATCCAGTCAGCAAATTCCAAACTGTGGAACATTGTTCAGAACAAATGAAACATTTTTCTTAACAAAAATATTACCCAAAAAATTGATGGAAAGAGGAAACAAATCTCACAAAGGCCATGAAATTTTAACAAACATATCAAGCAATTAGAATCCACAGCCCATATTAAAAGCCTATTTCAAACAAATGGTGAGATAAATAATATAAATTTTAAGACAACTGTGGAAATTTGAACACTGGATATTTGCTGATATTAAGCAACTATTCCTAATTTTGGCTAGGCTTAAAAAATAGATTATTTTAAGCATCCTTACCTTTTAGATCCATACTGAAATGCTTACAGATGAAGTGATACAATACTTGGACTTTGCTTCAAAATGATCTGGATGTGCGACCTTGAGGAAGTAAAAACTAAAACAACATTTAGCTGAGACTTGTTTTTTGGAGTTGGACAAGGGGTACATGGAAGCTCATTGTATGTTTCTCTCTACTTTTATGTATGTTTGAAATTTTCTATAATAAAAACTTTAAAAATTTTTCATTGTGTCAGCCAATTATAATCCACAGGTATATAAACATGTTAATTACAGATGAACTAGCAAAATTATTTAACCATTCCTTATCTATGATGAAACAATTTATACTCCAAATCTTGGTAAAGTGCATTGCAATGCAAACCTCCAAAGCAGGATGCTTAAACTTTGTTAAGTATAAGATTTTTTTTCCAAACAACCAATGAAAAAATTCATTTAATTAAACATTTCTCAGTTAAAAGAAAAATAGTTAGACATCACTCAATATGATACCAGTAGGGGGAGATAGATGCTGGATTTCTTCTGAAATTTTTTTTTTCAAGAAGTAATCTAAATTTAATCTGACAGTCTGGATGACCTGGGGGTGGATGGGGTGCAGAGAGCATGCTATCCTGAGTTTTCGGTAAAAAGCATGTCTCCACCCTCAATTTTTTAGTCCTTCATTTCCAAGAAAGCAATTGTTCACTCTGCATCATTACAATCCATTTTCCATTCTAACTACATGTTCAAATTACAGTAATAACACTGCCCAAAGTGTCCTTCTGCCCCTTACAGCTCCATGATGGACTTCCTAGATATTATGTAAGTAGTTTTTTATAAGTACCTCTTTTGGTCTCCCATATGAAGCACTAATTTTACATTGGGCTTAAACTAGTACTTTAGTAAATAATGTTGTTCATTTATACAACTATTCCCTGAGTCTGCTATGTGCATGGTACTGGGGGTCAGTGCTGAAGTTATGAAGAATGAGAATTAATTCCTCCCCTCAAACAGCTTACAATTTAGGAGAAGAGCAGAGTATACAGTAGGATAAAACAGGTGATCATGTGATTGTATGGGAGCCCATGGGTGGGCAGCTAACCCATCTTGGAGAAAGACTTGCCAAATGGAATATACAACTATGCCTTTTATTTATTCATCAGTTTGTTTCAACACATACTTATTTTAACCACTCAATAAACATATATTAAGCACCTTTTACGCACAAGATATAGTGACCTCTTGAATCAAATCTTCATAAATTCTTCTTGCTCAGGATCGACCATCTTTGACAGAGTGTACTTGCCTATAGCAATGAACAGTTACAAACAATTTTTCTTCAATTTTCTTTAACTTTTGTTAAGTTGGTGTTTTCAATATAAATTCTTTCTTCCACTGGAAAACCCCAATGGTATTCAAACATTACTTTTGGGAATTTTGACCTAATTTTTAAAAATATTTTATGTTAGAGCCTTATATGATCCTAACCAGATGCACACACTCTCTTTCTTTAATGATTGCACAATTTCTTAGGCTCTTTAACCAGTTCATTTAAAACATTCTTGTTGTCAAGACCGCAAATCCACAGAAGAGACTTCCCTGTTACAGTTCGCCCTCTGCACTAAGCCTGAGCTAATTAACATGGTCATCTCATGGTCAGTAAGAGGAAAGTTTCTTCTCCAGGAATGACATCCCTTGGGGTATGGCTTTTTACCACTTTCTGGTATCCCTGAGTTTCAGCCCCTCCACCCTAGCCATAGTCCAGACAGGCAGGTAACTCACATTCACATAACCTGTCTATTTCGTGAGGAAATCTAACTTGCAGAATACTTCTTAGTTGGTGACAGTCTTGAGTATTCAGAAAGTTCCACAAGGGGCTCTCTTGTACTACTTTTATTTTATGACCCCAAAGGATCCTCTTTGTAGACTTGCGACTTAGTCTCATCTCCCCCCTTCCCTAGGTGCAAACTGATTATTTCCCTCTGTCTGAGATTCCAGGCGGAGTGAGTAAGTGATCTTCATGCATTTGGCCCCAGGTCTGCCATTTCTCTTCAGGTCAAAGTGGTGTCTGAGCAGCTTCCCACCACCGCCTCAGCCAGCACCTCCCCGAGTTGTCCTTTCAAAGAGTCTTTGATTAGCCTGTTTAGTGTGCTTCTGGGCATTAAGCCCCACGCTCAGTTCTTCTTTCTCCAAATTCTGTTTCCCTCACCTCCTCTTCTTGATTTCTGTTTATAACCTGCTCTTGCTCTCCAGTGACGTCAGCCTTCCATCATGGCGTATCTCCACCTCTCAAGCCTCTTCCTCCCAGTTTCATTAACACGCTCCCGTATCTTCTCACAACTCTGTCCTCTGAGATCTTGAACCTGCTGGTCTAGCCTGCAGGAAGCCTCTTCTGACAGACTCTCTCTGACTTAGGTTCCTAGATACTCTTTATCTTGTACAACTTCCAGCAGCCACCAGACGACAACTATTTAAGGGGGGTGGTTTTCTCTTCCAAAGACCGTGCCTCTGAATTTTTTCCTTTCTTTCACTCTGGCCACTCGCCACACCCTGACTGTCCACTGGGATCTATCAGGCACAGCCCTTTCGAGTGTACAACTATTTTGACTACAATAAAAAGGGCTGTTAGGATACAAACTACATCCAGATGAGTGAAGTTACAAGTATCTAGTTCCATGTGACTTGGCTTGGCAGAGGTTGACAGCCTTAGTCTCATCCAAGCCCTCTCTGTGTTTATACCATGTCTTGTCACAGGCAACTCTCCTAACCCTGATTCTCGGAGGTCACTGTCCCCACTGGTTTCTTCTACTTTCACTTCCTGCTGCAGGTTCTGCCACTCCCTGGAATTGTTGGGTCCTTTTCTGCCTTTATCTTCAGGTCATTTGCTCAGCCTTATATCATAATTGCCCTTCTCAGATCATGTGCACTTGGGAGCATCCACATTTATTGGTTCATTCCTGGTTCCTTCTGACCTTTACTCTTTTCACTTTCCATTAGTTCATTCTGGCACTTTCTCTCACGCGTGCACACACTCTCTCTCTCACCTTAAATTTTTATTTTTCTTAAAACCTTCCAACTTATTTGCAACTCTGCTGCCGGCATCCCTAACCTCTTGTATGAAAAGTCGCCAAGGTCAAACCAGGCACATCAGCATAGTAAACTTTAAGCCAATCACACTCCTGAATTCTGATCAGGAACCTGTACTAATATTGTTTTGACCTGAATTACATGTGTTCTTTAAAGATTCTATTTCCATTTTACCACATCTAGTTCATAAATCACAGTGTTTTGAAAGAAAGGATATTTTGATACTTTTTTTTTTTTTTTTTTTTGAGAATCCCTGTGTACTTTCATTACTGCGATCTGGGCACTTGGTGTAAATATGCTGTAGCCACGCGTATTTGTTTGGAGTAGCTAAAGAAAAACAAACAAACCCTGGAGCCCTGGAGGGAGTTACCTAAAGGGCCTAAGTCTGCTGTGTAACCTGGGTTGCACATCAGAACCACCTGTGGGTAATTTGTAAGATGTAAAAGCTCTGCCTCTCCCTCCTCCAAGGATTCATACTCAGGAATTCCTTGGGAACTTAGAGCCATTGATCTAAATGATTCTTGAGATAGTGGTGCCAATAGCCACGATGAAGGAATTTCATCTCTGTCAACTAACAGCGTTAAGTGATAAGATTAGCCTTCTGTGACTTTGCTTTGCCCTTGTGAAATAGAATTCCTATTTTTGGCAAGACAAGAAAAATTTGAACACAAAAATTTCTCCTCTGCCCTTTGGCCCCCTCTCTCCCCTCACTGTGCGCTGTGTGTCTGCGTTATGCATGGACCAGACCTCCCCCATCAGCAGGAACACCTGCTCAACCGTAAAGAGCAGCATCCTCCCAGCATCATCAAGACAGCTCCTTAAAAGGTAGCATTCCTTCCTGATCTTGTAAGGGGTCACATGACCCACCAGGAGGACGCTTAGATCTGGATTATGTAAACTGTCAATAATTCGTCATTTGATGTACAGCCCTCTGTCTCAGAGAACTTCTATAACTGTGCCTTGATTTCCAACCAGCGGAACAGTTCTCAGGGCTTTCTGAGATGCTCTTCCCAGGTTATAATCCTCAAGTTTGGAGCGAATAAAATTTTCCATTTCTTTCCTAGATGGACTGATTAATTTTCCCTTGACACCCTCATGTTGCCTCTCTTCAGAGAACTGCACTTCACTGCTTTCCCCTCTCCTTCAGGAGTCCCATCCCAATGTCCCAACTGATTTTTTAGATGTGAGTAAACAACCAACTACCCTTTGCCAAAGGAAAAGAGGGGGTGGCAGGGGTGGTCACACTCAGTGTCTCCACTGTGTTTCGTCATGTTACTGTATCTCCTGGGATGTGTGAGGACTTCTTTCCGCACCCAGGACAGCCCTTTGACTTATTCCCCGCCTCACAGTCTTCTTAAGGTGGGGATGGCTAAACTGAGGTAGAAGAAAATATTTGGGGGGAGGGGTTTCCAGCGAAAGTGGAAGCAAAGAAAGTTACCAAAGACCTAACTTGCTCAGGCAACATTTACTGCACAACCACAACCACTTCTTGTCTATGGCAGGTCAGGCACCAGTAGCCCCTGACATTTTCCACGGTCAAACTAAATCTGTCTTTTGTTTACTTCAGGAGCCTGAGTTTGTGAGAGAGAAAAGGGGAAGGGGGCCTAGTTTCCTTCTGTTCTTGTAGGGCCCAGTGTCTCATCATTCTACTCCTTATCACCTTCATTTTTATCAGTTCCTTTCTGTGTGGTACATGCAGAAAGCAAAAGACGGAGAACTTCTTTCTCTTCTAAGAAACAGGAAGGGACAAGTGATTATGCCTGTGATATGTGTCAAGTGATCTTGTACTATTTGGGGCCTGGCTGTTGGATGGCTGGGGGTTCTGGCACTGCGGGTGATTTCTAGGTAACTTACATTCCCCACAAGTAGGGTGAATTACTCCCTAAAATACTTGAGAAAAGTATGGGCTAGAGAGGCCTAGAGAACAAATCTGGTTTAATCCTAGCCCCGTCTTACTATCTATGTACCGCAAGGGAGGCCCCATACACCTGAGACTCAATTTAGCACTCTGTAAAATGGAGATACAGCCCTACATAAAGGGTGATGAGGATTTTAAACAATGTCATCAAGTGCCTACCCTAGTTCCTACCTCACGGTAGATGGCAACATAATTATTACTCTTTATAACTCTTCAATGTCAGCAAGGGTCCCTGAGACTCCAACGTGACCAGTACCATATGCCGCTGAGTTTAGGAATAAGAGTTTTGTCAGTAAATATATCAATGGCTGATAGAGGAACACTTCAGATAATCTGTCACACACCCACAGCACTCCCTATCACACCGTCAGAGATCTCATACCAAGCAAGAGGATAAGTCATGTGAAAGACACCAGATACCATGAACCATCTTACATGACTACCCTGCTTTATCTGTACCACCGAACTCTTTGTCAGACTGAATGTTTTGTTTGGTTTTGTTTTGTTTTCTGTTATTACTTGCCGCTGCTCCAGCAACAGGAAGAAAGGAGTTCTGTTCCTTTGAATGCTGAAACTGTAAATTGCACCTAATTTTGAACAGAGAGCAAGGAGAAGACATCAGTTATCTTCTCAAACCCCACTTTGGAGCACCCCAATTTTTTGAAGGTCCCCTTGCCACCATTATCTACAGGTCATGGACCTCAAGCTAGGAGAGAAGAAATCTCCCTAAGGGCAATCCTGCCTGGATACAAAAGAAGGATATATTAAGTAACGTTCATCTGTTTATTTCCAAGTAAATAATCCCACAGAAATTGAGAGGAAAAAACTTAACCTGCATTCTTTTATTTCAAAACACGGTTCCAGATCCTATCTTTGGTTTCATTTTTTAAAGTAAAATGTTATTAACTGCA
The DNA here is from genome assembly GCF_036321535.1 of Camelus dromedarius. Taxonomy (NCBI): domain Eukaryota; kingdom Metazoa; phylum Chordata; class Mammalia; order Artiodactyla; family Camelidae; genus Camelus; species Camelus dromedarius. The sequence goes on from NC_087436.1 coordinate 35,595,207, forward strand.
TTTTAGTGACAGCATTCATTTGTGTGGTTTAAAATATGAATGTTTAAGAAAAAATTGCTATTTCTATTAATTTCCTGCTATTAGAGTTTGTTTCCCTAAGGCTTCTACTAGTTCTAAAATTCTTTAAGGCCTTAGAAATGACGCTTGATATCATTTCTTTCTATTGCATAGCATATTACACCTGCAGAGAGGCCCCTCTCCCTATCCTGAGAGAAACTCATCAGGATGCGGGTTTTGTGTCTTCCAAAGAAGATCACCCACTGGTAATGATCAGGATAGTAACATTCATATAAGGAACACCTAAATGGACCAGGCTACACATATTATATCTAGTGGTACATTTAATCCTCTGGACACCCTGCAGAATAGGCGTCATTTCCACAGATTGTAAGAGAGGCTTCAAGAGATTCACTAAGCTTCTGCAGGTCACAATTTGGTAAAATCTGAAACTGGTAAAATCTGAAACTATTAAAATCTCCATCTCCCCTGCTGCAAATGTGTGTTCTTTTCTTTCTGCCAGACTACCTAAAATAAAAAGTAAAATGTGCAAATATTATGCCAGCGGACAGTTTTAGAACCCGAGAAGCTGAGAAATGCGAAGTGTCCCCAGCGTGACTCAGGAGCACAGCCTGGGGGTTGGATGCCAGTGGCCCCAAACATTCAAGAGCCATGTTTTGATCGACCTTCACCGTGTTTGACTTCTGTTCAAATTAAAAACTGCCAACATCTAAAACTATGCAGAATTCACATAAAAAATCAGGATTCGGGAACTTCTATTGACAAACCAGAGTATCTGGCAAACTTCTCCATCTCCCCACATGGTACCTTTGCGGGCAGCTGAGCAGCAGATGCCTTTCGGAAAGGACCCTGCCTCTCCGGAGACTGCTGCCTGCTCTCCATGGACTTAGCCTGTGCACCTGAGCCCTACGGCTTTCGAGCTTGTGACTCCTCCCTTTTTCTCCACGGCATTCAGTCAAGAGCAATGAGAAGGGTAAATGTTCTCAGACTTCATAAACATACAGTGCATCAAAAACTATAAGAAAGGATGTAACTTGGACCTCTTCCTCAATGGTTTCCTCTAGGGGATGACCTGGAGATTGTGAAGGGTTTGGAAAACTGCCCCGGGCCTTCATTTAAAATAGTTTTGTCTTTGGTTACTACTGGAATAAACCTGTAAGCGGACAGCGGTTTCGTGCCAGCCGAAATCCTAGTCTTGGGTGGGACAGCAGAGGTTTATGACTTCAGATGAGAAACAGGCAGGAACAGATGATGTTCTTATGCCAAGTTCTTTCTTTATTGCCATGGAAGCAAGAAGAGAAATGCAGAAAGGGGAAAGCTTTGCTAGACCCATGTTTCACTCAGCCTTTCTGCTGGACATCAGGAGCTGCTCAAAATTTTGCAAACACTTTTACAGGAAAATCATGGCTGTAGAAAGTCCCTAAGAATAAAACAGAGCTGGGAAAGAATAGACCACGCATTTGTCTTTAAACTCAGAAGTGGAACCCCCAGGAGTCGGTATTCTATAACCAGACTGGAAACATTATTAACATTAATAAATAAACATCTGGATTGACTTGCAGTCTAAATTTAAGTGTCCTAAATATTTTGGCTCGATTATAACTATACTGCATTTTCCTAAATTTTCCAATGTTTCTTCTGTCCTTAGCTTACACTTCATTTTCTGCTGACTCTTCTAACTCGCGTCTTGTCATGTAAATGTTTAAGCACCAAATGTCCTTAAAAAGATAGGGAATTGGTTTTGATTCCGTCCCTCACATTTGCACAATGTGGGTCTTTAACACACCCATGTCCTTTAATTGGAACCATGTAATACACCATTTGCTTCTCTTTCATTTTCCTAATACTTTGCGCTATACATAATTCCAAGAGAGCCAGCATTTACCAACAAAATGTTCTCTGAGTTAAAACTAAAACTCAAGGTCATTCTGAAGCTATCTGTTAATTCCATTTCTTTTAATGTAAAATTTAGCCAGTGTTATTGGCCCAGATTTGGACAGTATTAGGGAGAAAATATGGTGGCATAAACCAGACTAGGCCGTAATCCTAGCCAAATTTCACTTGGATCCTCCGGTGTACTCCAGAAGCAAGGGTACATGCGAAAGGGAAGGTCAGCAAAACACATCTCCACCAAGAAGAGTGCAGTAAAACCAATGCAAAATGAAACAAGCCAGCTACAGAAGATTCTGCTCATAAACACAATGTTGAGACTTAATCCGTTCCTCACCATCTTCGTTTGAGAATGTTGGTCTCAGTTCCCTGGGCTGCTGTTGCTGCCTCGAGCCTTTTTCTAGTTAGAAGCCAAGGGGTTGCTATGCAGAATCCCAATGCATGGAACCAGAGTTAATCATTCACAGGCCCTTTTGCCTGAAATAAGATGCTTTTCATTTCCCTTGGCTTATGCGAATAATGAAAAAGGAAAACAAACAAAGGAGATAACTGCACTATGTTAAAAGATAATCCCTTAGCATAACTATTGTCTAGAAGGCTGAGCACCCCAGGCAGGCAAAAATCCAGCCTGCATTCAGTGACTACGTTACATTTATTTATAAGAGATTATGCCGTGACAGAGCTTCGAGTCGTTTAGAAATGCTCCTATTCCCCAAGGCCTCCGCTATATTTATATGCAGGATCCCATATTATTTTTCCTGGTGTTATGGCAACAAAGATTTCAATGTTTACAGAGCTATCAAGTTCTGACAGGCCAAGCTGGGGACTCTGCATCACTGGCTTGAATTAAAATGGAGCAAGGGACCTAGGGAGCCAGCACCAGCTCAGCTGTCTGAACAACTGGTACCTGAACAGGAGAGAAGTAGGAAGCAGGCAAACCGTGTTAATCAGCTGGCAGAGCCCCTCTCCCCCCAGGGAATTCGCCTTCGGGATCGTGTGGTTTAAGGGATAGATTACAAAGTCCTGCTGAACCCAGTCAGTGACATTAAACCTGAGAGAAAAGCAAACCCCAAATTCCTACTGCAGTTTTGTGCTCCACGTGGACATCTCAAGCTCTGTTGAATCGGGACGTTAGGGTCCACGATCAGACCTCTGGGGCAGTGGAAGAGGAAATGAAACTGCAGCAGGTGAAGAAAGGGCAGAGCAAGGACTCTCTCTGTGCCCACGTTTTGTTTTTAACTACACAGAAGGAGAGCAGCCCGCTCACCTTCACACCTGATCTAATCATTGCCCACGGCTGAGTAGTTGCTAGCATACTCCAACGCTGCGGCTAATTACTGTCTGAAGTTGCCTATCAAAATGTCCTAGAAATCCTTGGATTTATCTCACAAACAAGATTATCTTGAGAACTTGCCACCTACTCCCCGGAAATGACTCTTTGTAAAACAGATCTCACGGTCTGGGGCTCTTGGGAGTGGCCCCGAACTCCTCCACACTCCGTGACTGAGACACTGAACTCAGAATCCTGAACACCCAAGTCCCTCCAAGCATGCTCTCTAGCTACCTTGGTTCTGCTGGAAGCAGGAAATAAAAGCCACGAGCTTAGCCTCGGATGCAGTGAGCCACCACCGTCCAGTTCTAGGTGTGGACCAAGGACAATCGAGTCAGAGTGAAAGGGAGCAAGAAGTTTTAAGCCAAGTTCCTTTGTTTTTTTTCTTTTCTTTGTGTCTGTGCGTTCACAAGGCTGTTGGTGCTTATTTGCTTACAAAAGTGCAGGCTGGACTTCACAAACGTGTCTAAGCTTTTTAATTTGAGGGTTTTTTCCATTTAAAATTGTAAATAGCAGGAAACATGCACATTTCCTCATCTTAAAGTGAACGTGCCAACAAATAAACTTCCCATGTAACATAGGACGTGTGGAAAAAAATCTGTTTACATGCTATGGACTTTGAACTAACATAAAATAAATGTTAAAGTAAGGAGGAAAAGGTATTAGTAATAATTGCAGTAAGTGTTTCTATACGTCTTTCTCAATAAACCAGAGCTGGAAATGAGTAAGTGTCACATCATGGTCTTTTCCTTTGGAAGGGCTGCTTCCCACGGCCAGCTGGAAAGACTAGTTAAAAAGCCTGGGAGGGGCGAGAAGGGCTTTGAGCTCTGACAGACGGCAGGCTTGTCCAGTGTTAACAACTGTGACCACTGTTTGCAATTCCTGTTGCCATCAGTAGCTCGGCCCTTCCTTCTTCCAGAGCTGACTCTGCTCGCTGTTTGCCAGCTCCCTTGGGACCCTGGCCCACAGATGAGATTATATGTGGCCGGTCTTCCCAGCAGTCAGGGATTAAAGGATACCATCTGAAGCTGTCCTTCTGCTTGTCTTTCCATTTCCTCTGGTCAACCCACTTCAGGTTAGCACACAGCAGCTGCAAGGCAGCTGATGTTACCATCTTCATCATCACACCAGTCTTCGTTATCAAGAGAAGAATTTATTTCAAACACAATTAATGGACCAGTTATCTTTCCTAGGTTCTTTTTCAAGATAGTTACATCAGCATGAGTCTAACCATGAACTCTGCAAACGTATTATTCCTTCGTTTAACAAATATCTCTCAGCCCCTAACTCATGTACGGCTCCATACAATACCCTACGGATGCAGCGATGTGCTAGATAAACAAGGTCTTTGCCTTGATTGAGCTTAAATTCCATGGAGAGACAGTCAATAAACACAAATGAATCAACCAGCAATACAATAGCTAGGGTCAAATGTGGTAGAAAGGAAATTAAGAGGATATTACGATAAAGTCTATGGAATATCTTCAGATATTGGGTGCTTAAGAACTTCTTTCCTGAACAACATTTAAGAAGGGACTTGTTGGATAAGAAAACAATTCCAAAACTAAACAAGCTGGAAGCATTCGGTTGATGGTAAACCTAATGCTGTTTGGGGCTGTTGGTGACTACTTAAAAGTCAAATAAAACATTTCTGGCACATTTCAAATCTCTCTGTCTTCTGGAAGACCAAATAGAATGACTTGGGGGGAGACATGTTTTAGTCCAAAGCTAGATACTACATTGTTAACTAATTCCATCTGTCGACTTCTTGTGGCTATTTTGGCTTCCACAACAAAACCAGGATATTCCTTTACTGAAGAAAGATACAGAAAAGGTTTTGGTTTTTTTTTTTTAACATGGCAGCATAATGAGGGATTTCCCTTAGTAGCTATCCTGAATTTATATGCAAAACAAACTATGTATGTATGGTTCATATATACAGTTTACACTGGTAAACTGTGCAAACATCTAGCACTTTCCTCAGATTTTTAAAGGGCTCTGTGACCCAAAAAAAAAAAGGATACGACCACTCAGACAGAATGGGTCTAAAGTAATCCATTGCTCTGGAATCTTTCAAAGAGTTGACTTGTTCTATTCAGACCTCCAACTGATTGGATGAGGCCCACCCGTATTATGGAAAGCAAACTGCTTTACTCAAAATCCACTGATTCAAACTTTAATCTCATGCAAAACAAACCTCACAAAAACTTTTTGAATAATGTTTCACCAAATATCTAGAACTGACAAACTGGCAAATATAAGAAATAATCACAAAGTGTATACTGCATCCAGAAAGACAGAGGCCCACACTCATGGGGTATTATTTCAAAGCTGATGCCTTCGCTATACCTGTAAGAGACCATTCCAAAGCTTGATGAGGCCACAGCTTCTGAGTAATGGATGAGATGGGCCCCATGGTCACTTATCCATTGCTACACCCCCTCGGCTATAAGGTGGGTCCCTTGCTTCAAAGAAATATCATGGCAGACCTCATGCTGATAAGCTAGATACTCTTGTGAGTCCCTGGACAGCAGGAAAGCTGAGGGTAAGAATACAGGAAAGACAGGGAAGAATATCCACACCTGGAAATACATGTAAATCCTAGTCATGACAAATCACTGCCCCTCCACGGCGCAGACTGTCCAATGCAAATAACTTGTCACTAAGTAGCTGGTCGGTCTCCTTGAGGGATAGTATTACATTAGGGGCTCAGCTTCGCATTACACTAGGAGTCTCTGCTCTGCCAAGGGGATGTCCAGCAGCAGCAGCTAGAACAACACGTGCTTTTTGTCTCCGCCACCATGTCTGCCTGGTTCATGGGCATATCTTGGTAGCCACCATGTCTGCCTGGCTCATGGGCATATTTTGGTAGCCGAAGACAAAGGACGGCTGGCTTCTACGCGATGAATCATCCTATCCGCCTGCTCTGCCACTGGACGGTCTCTGGCGGGCGCTGACGTGCAGCAGAAGATTGCCACACCTGTGACCACTCCCATAAGTCCATCCAGCTGCCTCTCACCTCACCTCCTTGTCCTCAGTCTTCCAATCTTGCTCTTTTCAGAACCCTGACTAAACAGGCAAACCCGTCTCCACCGCCTGGGAGTCTGTGTATATTCTTACATTGGGCTACTCTTCTCGCCATGCAAAACAGATAACCAGCTACACTAACTGAAGCCCCGCCCACTGGAAGAACATCCCACCACTGTCCTTCTGGGCCATCCATAAACAGGCTTTAGTGAACCAACATAGTGAGCTGACCCATCTGTAAACCAAGCTCAGGATTTTTTCCTCCTCTATGCAGCTAATCATGGAGCTGAAGTATAAACTGAAAAAGAAGCATCAGTGCTGTAGAGGCAGGTGACATGGGGATGTGAGCTACCTATTTGTCCAAATTACTTGTGTGCTCAGGACCTGCTGCTGCCTAATTCTGGGTATGTCACTTCCGTTCTATGATGGATTGTTGCAGGGCCCATCTAGTGAATCTGAAAATACCCAACTCAGGATGGGCAGCCCTGGTCATGTAGTCATTTGATATCCTGTGGCCAGTATCTATGATGACATACATGTCCTGATGGCCAGTATCTGCCAGGTCCAGTAGTGGATCAGAAGCTGCTTTGTGAATGGTGTACAGGACTCATTTGCAGATGCTGCTCCAGAAACCTGGGTCCTACACTATGATTCTCCCATTAGATCTTGCCAGTGACTCCACGTAGTGTCTTCATGACATACTCGCCTAAGACCATGCTATCTACTCTGTCAAAAGGTCCAGGAAGCAGGGCTGCTTGTCTAAAGCCTGGACTCACTCTACAGCCCTTATTTTGTCTGTGTCCCACTCAAAATTAGAATCCTTCCATATCATTCAATAAATGAATCAGAGCAGTATGTCCAAGTGTGGTATATGTTGCTTACAAAACACAAAGAAACCTAACAAAATAGTGTGCTTATTTTTTAAGTGGTAAGAACTTAAAGATGCCAAAACATCTTTGTTTTTTTCAAATTTGGAGAGTGTATTAGTCAGGGTTCTTTAGAGAAACAGAGTTAGTAGGATACATACATATATAAATATAAATATATATGAAGATATACTTATTAGGGAAAATGTTTATTAAAGAATTGGTTTACAAGATTATGGAGGCTTAGAAATCTCAGGATCTGCTGTCTGAAAACTGGAGATCCAGGAAAGCCAGTGATATAATTCGCTCCTTTTCTGAAGGCCCGAGAACCAGGGGAGCCAGTGGTGCAAATCCCAGTCCAAGGGCCAGAGAAGAGAGGTGAGATGTCTCAGCTCAAGAAGATGAGGCAGGAGAGAAAAAAGGGACAAATTTCTTCAAACTTTTATTCTGTCCAGAGCCTCAAAGGATTAGATGAAGCCCACCTACACTGGAGTGGGCAATCTACTGAGTCCACCAATTCAAAACCTAATCTCATCTGGAAACACTCTTACAAAGACACCCAGAAATAATGTTTAATCTGGGCACCCCACGGCCAGTCAAGTTGACATACAAAATTAACCATCACAAGTCCACCCCTTGTCAACTTGGCAATCATACACATCTTTTTAAACCAATATTAATCTCTGAATAAAGACAATAATAAGACCACAATTCTGCTTAACATGATACAACTATCCTGAACACAACCAAAAACACACTAACCTCCTCCCTAGAAGAGGAGGTAAAGTCCTTGAGTGATGTTTACTCCTTCCTTGACAACCTATAACTTAAATGCTATGATGTAAAATCAACACTACTTAAAACACTGTGATATAAATTGAATCTGTTTTATACTACATAATAAGGGAATAAGAGAGGAAAGAAAACAAAGACTGTAGCTTCTTCCACTATCCATCCTGTATTCCCTTTGCCTTCAGCAAGCACCTCAGCTAGGCATGGTTCTTCACCTGGTGGGATGACCCAAACCTCCATTCTTAAAGGATCTGGGCTATTAGCAGTCCTGCCTGGATTGTGCTGTTGTAGTTTTCCATTGACCTCAGTCACAAGGCTTGGGAATACTAAGAGATGTCCTCAGGGATCTCCTGTAACCCAGACACACTCTTCCTTTCCTCCACTGTGGAGTAGAAGTCCAAATTCCCCTTGGTAATTAGGATCAATCACCCCAGTCAGCGCAGTAACTCCCTTCTTTGCCTGTTGATTCAGAGGCATCAGGAGTCCAAAGTGGCCCGGCAGCAGTCTTAACTTACAGTTCAGTGAAATCATTGTGTCTCGTGGTGGAAACATTCCTCTCTCTGGAACTGAGAACTCTAGGCCAGCAGAGCATCAAGTTGCAGAAACAGGAAGCACAGATTTTGGTAGTGGGTCACTCCCATGTCCATTCTTTGATTCTTGGACCCATGATTCCTGGCTATTGGAGAAACAGCAGCATATACTGGACACTGGTTCAGAGCTTACACAGCCTTCTGGAGATCTTTGCCCCAGCCCTGAAAGGCATTGCCATCTAGGTGGTGCTGTAACAGAGTCTGCAAAGGCCGTTTCATCATTCTCTCAAACCAGCTGCTACAGGGTGGTAGAGAACATGGCAAGACCAGTGAATTCTATGAACATGGGCCCACTGCTGCTCTTCTTTCGCTATGAAGTAAAGCCCTCACATGCCCCAAACCAGTGGAGTTTTAAGACCTTTACTGGCATGACAGGCTCCTGAATGTTTGTAGAGTTTCTCTCAATCTCTGAAGTACGCATGTCTTACCAGGGCATCCAAAGTACTGTCATTTCCTGGTTAGGTGTGATTCACATGCTGTCACCAATATAGTAGACCAAAGCGATATTTTGTGGGATGTTCAGAGGACCAAGGTCCCATCAAACTACACTGTGACAGAGCAGGAGAATTAACCCGGATCTAGTGAAAGTCTATGAATACATCCTATTGTCCACCCTGGTGAACTGCTTCTGATCCTCATTCATAACGGGTATTGAAAAGAATGCATCTGCCCGCTCAATAGTGACCTACCACAAATGAGAAGCAGTGGTAATCTGTTCCAGGAAAAATTCCACGTGCAGCATGGCAGCCGTATTGGGGATACCACTAGGTTACACTTCTCACAGTCCTCTGTCACCTGCCATGATTCACCTGATTTATGCAGGAAGTAAAATGATGGATTAAATGGGGATATAACGGGGTTGAGCATCTATGTTGGTTTTAAGTCTTTAAGGATGATGCTAATCACTACCATTCACACAAGCGTTGGGGGACAGAATTATTTATGATTTACCATCTTGACCTGGGTGACCTCCACTTGTTCTTTCTTACTACAATAGCTCTTACTCCACACCTTAGGGGACCAATGTGAGTATCCTGCCAGACGCTAAATCTGTCCACCCTGATTATGCAGTCAAGAAATTGGCAAATGACTACCAGATGACTCCAGAGGCTCACTAGACCCAATGGGAGATGGTCCCAGGCCAGAACTTCATTGATCACCTAACCTCCATTCTCCTTCACTCAAACATAGAAGCCATGAGATTGTTTGGGTTTCCCAAGAACAGTGTCATATCAGATCCTCAATCCATCAGTCCTTTAAAACATGAGTATTCCCCAGAATCTGAGGCAAAAACTCATAAGCAAATGACCTATCAAGAAAGTGCCCTCAGATTCCACTCCTGGGTATATATTGAAAAAAAACACAAAAACACTAATTTGAAAAGTTGCATGCACCCCAATGTTCATGGCAGCACTATTTACAATAGCCAAGACATGGAAATAACTGAAGTGTCCATCAACAAATGACTGGATAGAGAAGATGTGGTGTACATATACATATATACAACAGAATACAACTCAGCCATAAAAAAGAATGAAAATTTGCCATTTGCAGCAATGTCAATGGACATAGAAGGTAATTATGCTAAGTGAAATAAGTCAGACAGAGAAATACAAACATTGTATGATATTACTTATATGTGGAATCTAAAAAAATACAACAAAGTAGTGAATATAAGATAAAAGAAGCAGACTCACAGATGCAGAGAACAAACTAGTGGTTGCCAGTGGGGAGGAGGAGGGGCAATATAGGGGTCGGGAGTGGGAGGTACAAACTACTAGATGTAAGACAGGCTCAAAGATGTATTGTACAACTCGGGGAACATAGCCAATATTTTGTAATAATTGTAAATGGAAAGTAACCTTTAAAAATTGTATATTTTTTTCAATTGGAAGAAAAAGAAAGTGCCCTCAGGAAGAACTGCAAAGGAAGAAGCAGAATTTAGAAAGGGAAGAAGTGGAGGAAATATGTAATTGCCAGCAAAATCCCAGCCTTGGACTAATCTAACAGGGAGCTTCCAACTGGAAAATTATAACTAAGAGTGAGTTGCTCAGATGAGAGGCAAGGGAACTGGCCTCTCACGTCCCTACATCAGTCAGTCATTGGTTAAATGCCACTGGGGACAGGAGTAAGAGGCTCAGTGTAAACTTCTCGGCACTTCTGAGTCTCTTTAAGTGGGGGCTTCCAGGGCAGTCTTCTGAAGAGAACTGCAGGTAAGGCGTGCTAGCAGCCACTGCACACGCAGGTCAGGGGGACTGGTACACAAGTAAAGATACAGGAGACCCAGTGGGTTCTGGTGGACCATGAACTCTATCCACTATAGTCCTTAAATGGGCAGACAATGACCAAAGGGCAAAAGTGGAAAAAAATTAAAAAGACAAAAATCTGGCAAAGAGGAAAAGTTCAATAGCGAGAACTAAGGTCAGTGTCAATGGATGACCTAAGACCAGAGGAGAAGTGAGACAGAATCCCAACAGTCCAGACCCTCACCTGGCCCCCCACCCCCACCATCGCTCCATCAGCTACGGACACGGCCCTCCCCATCTCTCTCCGTCCCCCGCAAACCCCCACTGGCAACTTTTCAAAAGTTGCCATCAAATAAGCACCCACACTGTATCAGCCCACTCAACTTGTTTTATTGGTTTACTTGCATCTCAGGAGGAAGTATTTCCCCAGCAACACAGCTTAGTAGAATGAGATATACCAGGGGCAGAAACCCTAGTTTTCCGGAGCCCAGTGATCTTTTACAGTTACTTAACCTCTTCAAGCCTTAGTTACAGATTTTTAAATGGGATAACAATACCCACAATACAAAGATTTTTGTGGATAACATTTTAAAACCTATCAAGAAATGACTAAGACAATGCCAAGCATATAGTAAGCACTAAATAAATCATAGTTTTCTTCTTCCTTCAGATATGACCCCAAACTACACTGCATTTTTTTTCTGAAATTCTTGAGGACAACTGGATTTCTATTGTTACTATCCTAGGGGCAACCTATTAAAACTCCCAAAGCTGGAGGAGCGCAATCTGATATAGTGCTGGCAGACCCTGCAGAAAGAAGGAATTCGTCATTTCTTGGTTTCAGTTTCTATAATGAGAAAAGGTTAACTTTTATAGTGTATTCGAAAAAAACAGAAGTGACATATGTTTTCAAATATGTAAAGCTGGTGGGCAGGGTATAGCTCAGTGGAGGGGTGTATGCTTAGCATGCATGAGGTCCTGGGCTCAATCCCTTGTACCTCCATTAATAAATAAACAAACAAACAGACATTTTGGAGTGTTACCACTGTTTTCCACATGGACACCAGGATGCTAACTTTCAGCACATAGGTAGGTCGAGGAGAGAGATTTCATCTAGTGCGGAGCCATGAGGCCAGCGCTGACAGTCTTCTACAGGAATCCGAATTTCCACCTTAGTTGAGTATCTAAGCACCCATTAGCAGTGAAGCAATGGTCCTATCTATACAATCGGTCCTGAGAGAAAAAGAAAGTGAAAGCAGGTGACAAGGAGATGAAAAGTACAGATGTGTAAGACCTAGAGGGGGGAAAGGAACAGAGGGAATTATGTGAATGAGTAAGAAATAATTATGAAGAATAATTATTGGCAAAATAGTTAATATAAGATATACAATTCAACTTACTACTTATAATTTCTAATCTGAACATCACTCTGCCAGGGTGGATGAATGGATGGGTGGTGGACAGACAGATGGAGAGATAGGCATAGATATTAAAGATGTAGCCATTGATTAATAGCTGTTGAAATGAATTATTAAGAGGGAACATATTCCAAGTTTCTAAACGGTTATGCACTACAGATCCCAGATGGAGGCTTTATTTTTCCATGCATCTTTGTCATTTTCCTTCTCTGTATTACCACCTGGCACCCTTTTGTTCCCCAGCTTGGCCCCATAAGAATGCAAGTTGCTTGGCAACTGATCCTTCCACTCAAGTGTCTCAAGGAAATAACCCTGGCTCCTAGGATGGTGCATGATCCAAGTTATTATAGTAAGCTCTAGTGTTTACACCTAAGCCTGAAGAGATAATCCTTGTTCACAATATTTCCATTGCAGCCTGTGAAAATCCACACATCAGCCAAAAAAGGTAAATGAGAGCTACATGACCTGTTCTTTCTTTCGAGAATTATTTGACAATATATGAACAGGTGCTGGTGCACGTGGACTGAATGCTGCAATATTCCTTGGTCAAATATAACCAGGAAAATGTGTGAACGTTTGTAGGCAACCAACATGACAATGATTAGGTACCTCCAATATATGAAATAACAGAAGCCATTTAATCCATAAAATGTGACTAAAATGCTGTATTTTCTGCCTGAAATCTTCAGCCTTTCCAACCTAAATCTTACAAACACAAACATAAATACATGCATACCCTTCTTGCTGAAGGAGCTACTTTTCAGACGTTCAGAGAGAGCAGTAAAGCACACAGAGGAAACTGGTATATGAGCATTTTTTTCAAAGGTTTGAGGACTCACAGAACTAGAGACAGAGATGTCCTCTTCAGGCATGGAGAATGGAAAGGGTCCCTTGGTTTACATGGACGTATTTATTACCAAAAGTACATAACCCTGCAGAGCAAGACACAAGAGGATGGCTTAGAATGCTCTGTCCCACTACAAAACCAATTATGCTTTTAATATCCTGGGAGGAAAGCTCCCACACATGGTACAAAAGCCAGACTCACCTCATTCTACCCATGACAATCGAAACATTGTCTGTAATGTGTTCTTTCCCTTAAGATACATGTTACTATGTGCAGGAACTATATAAGATAATTATCCTCTTTCCTCAAAATTTAAGTATTAAGACTCTCAAATGTGGAGCTTTCTTTCCACAAAACACATATATCTTTATTATTTATTGGTTTTTTTTTTAAAAAGTGCAATGGATTGAGTGAAAAAAGCTCTACAAAAGCTTTTCCAAAATTAATAGATGCCCAGAAGTATGGGGCCACTTGGAGACATTCTCCAGAACTGACGTGATGAAGCTTTCTTTGGGGAGGAGTAATTGACTTATTTTTTATTTTATTTGTAACTATTATGCAATAATGAAGTCTCCCTTATATTCTGTAGTGAGTGATATGATCCCAGTTCACGAAGAATAAAACAACAGAAACAGGACATTTTACTCTGACTTAAGAATACCAAAAATATGTAAACTTAAATTAAATAATCAGATTCTTTTCTTGCAACTAACAAACTGGTAAAGATTTTGAAGGATCATGCCCACTATTGCTGAAAAACCAGGGAGATTAGCATTTCCATGTACTATTAATAGATGTGTAATTTGATGTAAACCTTTTGAAGGAAATTTGTCAATACATAATCAGTTTTTTTTTCAATATGCACATAGCTCAATCTCAAAACTCTGCTTCTAGGAGTTTATACCTATCAAAATTGGGCACTAAGAAAAAGCTGCAGAGATGTCCATACAAAGGAGTTTACAATAACAAAAGGAAACAGCTTGTAAGTTCAACAAGGAGATTTGTTCAGGCATTCATTCAACAATTTTTTGAGACACTCCAGTGTTTTGCTAGTTCAATTCTCACCTAGTTTAAAGTAAGACCTTGTCCCAACATCAGATGTGTCTCCATTTCTACAGTAGAAAACTTGGATTTTGATTTTTCTCTAAGTCGCTAGTAGAGTTAGTGACTAGGAACAAATCCCTCAGAGCCAGGAATATCTGCAAAGATGAATACCAGAATGACCCACATCTGTCTTAACAGTCAGGCTCACTGGTGCTTCACAACAGATCCTTTTTCCTTAGAAGTTTCCGGAAAGGAAAGGTAAATGGAGCCTGCTGGAACACCATCTTGAAAATGGCCTTATAGCAATAAAAGCCCTGGCAGTTATGCCAGTAACAGGCCTAAAGACTAAACATGATTAATTACAGTTTTGAAAGCCACAGACCCCAACTCCCTCACACAACAAAGACTTGGCTTTCATAACCTTCTAAAGGAAAGCGTGAAAAGTTCTCAAAATCTTAGTTTCATTTCTGAGTTGATTACGCTGAAGTCTCACCATCAGAAACAGAAAAGGATGAATGCTAGAATAGCACAGAAGAGCTGTGCACCTTCCGATGGCTGCGACCGCAATTTCACCCATCACATACTAACAATTAATAATTTTGTGCCAGCTGGTGCCCTTGGAAGGAAGCAGTTGATGATATCAACACTAAACCCTTTTCCCAACCTAGTATGAGATGTTCAACCACTTTAGGTTTATTTGAGGTGGGGTGGGGATACTTTTTTGGACTGACATTCGCTTCTTTGTATACAGTAACAATCCGGCTGTTTTAACAGAACTTTCCACATGCTTATTTCTGAGCTCCTGAAAAAACAGAAAATAGATTTGGAAAAGGCATTATTAGGACACAGCTATTGGGAATCCAAAAATCAGTCTGTACATGTGTAGCATGATTTTAGCACGGTTTTTATAAGTATTCAGTCACATAGTCTGGCCGATGCTACACGATTTTGTAAACATTCAGCACAGCCATCTGAGAGTTCTGTGCTGTTGTGTGGTCTTCATCACAGCTTAGTAGGTTGCTTGTAAGTATTTTGTTTGTTTGTTGATTTGTTCTCTTCTACCTCAGCTCTGACTTTTCATTTAAGCCAAATAAGGACATCAGATCAAAACATTAACTTAAGAGAAGGCTCAGGCAGGAAATTCCAAAGTTAAGTTTCTCATTGTAATTTTAACTTTCCCATGATACACATTTTCTGTACTGGTTCGCATCTTGCCTGTGTAGCTTTGTATAAAGAGCCAGATTCTGACCTCAGTCACACTTGTTTTATTTTTACTGAAAATGTACGAGGGAGCAATGAAGAAGCAGAGGAGGGCCAGAGGTCAGCAGACTGGAAAGCAAATGCTGAAGAAGGTTATGGGAGGCCGGCAAATATGCGAGGCTGGAAAAGGAGCTAGAAGGTGCAGATGGGAGTTATGTTAGTGGATGCAAAACTGCATTTCATGATTTCTTAATATGCACGTCTTCACATCTTTCTTTTCAAATACTTGTTAAACAACAATTTAAACCACATTAATTTTTTTTATTTATTTATATAGAACTTGAGTGTTCGGTTCTCTTTGATTTCACCTCTTACTTATAAATCTTCCAACCAGTCATTAACTGCTTGTAAAGTCCAGCCACCTCATATATTGTCACTTAATTATGTTATGCTACAGTGGGCTTCCTAGGAGGCAAAAATTCTACACAAAAACACTTATAAAGAAAGCCAGGGCAGACAGCCTGACTAAGCCAGTAAGAATAAAAATTGTTGCTGACAAGGGAATGGAATCGACAACTAAAGCTTTCTGAACCAAAGGGGAAAATGAATAGCCAAGACATCTGAATTGTTGAAGGAAAGGATGTTTCAGATCTAGGCGAGGGGGAGGAACAGAGCATAAAACTGGAAATAGAAGCTTAACTGCTAAGCCTGCTCAGAATGAATCATAAAGAGAGAAAAGGGATTATCAGCCCAAAGGATCTGGGCAGGAAAGGCCCAGGGCAAAGTCTCCTGGTGCATCCTGCCTTCAAATGTAGGATGTTGAAAACTGTACCCTGCTGGAAGAAAGGCTTCACTGCTGCGAGCCTGCCCAAGATGTCAGGGACTAAGAAGGACTAGAGAGAAACCGATTCAAATTGCAGGGCGCTGTTATATTGAAAAAAAAAACTGTGATCATTTCCATGATAATACTCAATGCTGGTGAAGATATGGTAAAAATAGCACCCACATACTACTGGGGGCAGCAGCAGTTAGTACAGACCTTTTGAAAAGATGATTAAATAACATCTATCAAGAGCCATCAAATTGCTATTAGTTTTAATGCATAGTTTTATTTTTCGGTCATTTATCTTAAAGAAGTACCTTAGGATACAGAAACAGCAAAATCTCTACTCACAGAAATAGCTAAAACAATATTATACATAAAGTTAAAATGGAAACAAACTAAGTACACAATAATAAAAGACAACAAGTATAATATTGTTGTATATACACTCAATGAAGTAAAAAGTGATCATAAAAATCATGATTATTGAAGTACACAGAACCACCTATGAAGTACTTCTGCCCCTCGCCCCACCCTAAAGTGGTTGAACTTAAATCTAATCAAGAATTTTAGATAAAGTTTCCAACGTACAAGAAATACGAGGTTGAGAAGAACAAGTGAAACTGTCCTTAAGTAAGCAATCCAGAATTGCTGACAATTGACCCTGTTTCTTCAGTAATTCAATGATCTCGGGATAAGCAAGGGAGAGGTTAATCTTCTAGAGCCTGTATACAATAGCACTTTGCAATAATGATAGAAATGTTCTGCATCTGTGCTCAATATGATAATCACTAGACATGTGTGTCTACTGAGCACCTGAAATGTGGCCAGCATGACTTATAATCTGAATTTCTTACTGTCGTTTAATTTTAATTAATTTAAATTTAAAAAGCCACTTGTGGCCAGTAGCCACCATGTTGGATGGCACAGTTTTAGATTATAAAGATTTAAGAGACCCGATACCAAATGTAATGTGTGGATTTTGCTGGATCCTGAAGCCAGCAAACCAATCCAAGAATGACCTGTCTGAGTCTTTAGAAGAAATGTGAATATAACCTGTATTAGATGTTAGTTTTGTTCATTGTGATAAAGATGTTGTGGTTCTATGAAAAATTACTGATTTTAGAGACCCATGTTGAAATGTTTATGGATGAAATGGCAAAATATCACAATGTCTGGGATTTGCTTTAAAATGTGTCCACCAGAGAGAGAGAAAAGAAGGAGATGAAGCAAGTGTGAGAAAATGAGGAGAATTGTTTAATCTGGTGAGACGGATGCAAGGTGCATTGTATTTTCCTCGTGTGTGTGTGTGTGTGTGTGTGTGTGTGTGTGCTTGAAAAATTTTCATAATAACAATTCTAAAATTCATAATTACCTGGAAAATCCTTACATATGCTATTAAGTGAAAAGACGAAATACAAGCTTGTCCGTTAAGCTGATACTGAGTTGCAAGCAATCCATTAAGATGTTCAGATTTACAAATCATTTTCCTTATTTTTCAGTGAAGAAATAGAATACAGTCAACATGTTAGGAAATGCTTAAGGAATATTTTGAGCATGTTTAAGTTAAGATCCACTAAGTATGGTAGGAAAAAAATAGTTCAAGAATCACTGTCACTAACACATACACACATCCATTAATGCCCATAGACAAAAGAGAGACTGAATGGAACACACCATATAGTTTATTCCATAACGGTGGTTCTGTTCACATGATTGGACTAAATGGAGACAAATTTTGGTAACGTGATTCTGTTACTTTTAAAATGAGATTAAAGCCATATTTAAAATAAGCTTTTTAAAAAATTCTTTATTGAAGTGTAGTTGATTAACAATGTTAGTTTCAGGGTACAGCAAAGTGATTCAGTTACACACATACATATTTTTTATTTTCAAATATTTTCCATTATGTGTTATTATAAGAAATTGAATATAGTTCCCTGTGCTCTACTGTAGGTCCTTGTTGTTCATCTATTTTTTTGTAGTAATATGTGTCTGTTAATTAGATCAGAAAAACTTTTTATGCCAAGATTCAAATCAGTGTCTCCACAGCCAACTGCCTTTTAAGCGCTTCAATGGCATGTAAATAGAACAGAGTAAGAAATTCACAAACACTGCAGATGTAACGTGAAGAGCAGCTTTAATGTCATGTAAGGAGAAGGGGGTAATTTATACTACTTTAGAAGTGGAATAAACTTCTCCCTTCTTCTGACTTCCATGGTAATATTTAGTATGATTTAATAATTAACTGAGTTATATTTAATATGCCCTTTATATAACATCTAATATAGTGAATAAAATCAGGTACTGTCTTAAGCACTTTACTTATAGCAACTCTCACAACAACCCTTTGCAGTATGGGATACTACTAGCCCCATTTTGAAGCTGATAACACAGAGAAGTTAAGGAACTTATCCACGATCACCCAGCAAGTAAGGAGCAGAGCCAAGATTCAAACCCAGGAATTCTGCTCCAGCATCCATCCTTTTGAACAGTGTACCACACTAGCTCAGGTAATGTCTCTATTGCCTTTGTTCACGTACAAGTGAGAAGAAAACATCTTTGTCTCTCACGGCAATAACCACCCCACTCCTGCAGACCAGGGAGCTTCTGGCATCTCATAAAAAGAAAAGGTAGTTGAGTCAAAGAGACATTAGCTTTTGCTATTAACCAACTTACATCTGAATCAAATTCCCACGCAGCCCTTGTTACTAGACGTGCCCTTCGTGGGTGGTGACTCATCCGCACACGCTCAAGCTCATCGAGCCCAGGCTGTCCTTGACGGCAGGTCGGATCAGGTGACGCAACCGAGCCCAACAGCCTCTTGAATATGCTTATTGCAACGGTGTATTCAGAAATAAAGTAATAATTTTATAGCTGGTCATGTGGTAGATGTTTTGCATGTGGTGATTTTAGAACACTCTGATTCAACCTCACTGAGAAGACAAGGGTTTTGGCTGAGTTAATGAGTTAATTTTCTCAATAACTGAAGTTCAGTCCTTGAAAGAGACACACTTTTTTTAAGATACATCTTTCAAAAGGGTAGTAAGCAGAACACTGCCTTGTTAGACAAAGTATGTGGAATATAATATAATCTTATCTTATGATTGAGGTCATTTTATAACAATGGGTGCAGAACCGCAGCAAACCACCAACCCTCGGATTCGAGAGACAGGAGCGGCACTTCAGCCCTGCCTTGCCTGGTCTTGGGCAGCTGTGCTTTTCTGAATTCCCACCCCTGTCTCTTGTGACAGTTTGCTGGTGTCCTCAGTGGAGTTTATCAGCTGTCATGTCAGTTGACATTTTTCTGTCCTTCTTTCCCTAGCAATCATCCCTCACCTTCTAACTTCCAGCTCCTAATTTGCTGTGGTTTTGGAAGCCATATACCATTGATGCCACAAGCACGAACCTGTGAATGTATGAATGTGTGTATACAGATCCCTTTCTACAAAGGATTGGTGGCAGCTTTTTAAAATTATGCAATAAAAATGACAGTGATTTTTTAGGGAATTTGAACAAAGGGAAAATAAGAATAGGCAAATAATAAAGCCACGCGTCAGTAACACGCACAGACTGCATCTCCTGTAGCCCTCTATAATGGCTGGCGCTAGGTAGCAATTACAGCTCTAAGCTTCCTGGAAGCCAAAGCAAAGATGAAAAGGTAATCAACTAGTTACAGATTTACAATGATCAGAAAATAAAAACAAGCCAGCTATTTTAAAAAAAAATTACTACCACTCTTGACATGAAGACCTAAGAGAATTTTTTTCACAGTGTTCATGATAAAGATGATATAAGACAGAACAGGTAACGTCGTCAACGATATTCTGACAACAGCTAGTGTGATACACTGCAAATGGTGTTTCTTTAAAAAAATCCGTTGATATAAGCCAAAATCAAATACCCAAGCAAAAGAAAACAAAGTCAAGAGTGAAAGCAATTGGTCTAAGCAACTGAGATTCTCAGTAACGTGCACCAACTTTAATAATGAACTTTATGATAATTCTTTTCCTTGATCAAAGGTTCCTAGCACATACTTCCTAATTTATAGCTTTGTTTCAGGTATGTAGGTTTATAAACATTTATACATATTTATGGGGAAATTTTTTTTCTTTTAGTTTCTATCTATTTAGAAACCATTAAATGCCTCTAGCCATTAGATTGAGTTAATTCTCCATTCCAGCCTTGCTACTATTTTCATTCTGTGAGAAGGCACAAACAACTCTTATTTTTTGAGCTCTCTTTACAATTGTCAGCTTCCCAACCTTCAATAAAAAGAAATGATTGCTAGATTTTTAAAGAAAATCTCCAAATTTGTCAATTAGCAAAGGGAATTGAATAAAGACAGGCTCTCACACACTAGCTAAAAGATGTTCTTTCATTTTGAGTCCTTCTCTGAAGTGAATTTCATCAAAGTTTATTCAGTGAATTTCAAAGCAAATCCACCAGCCCACTTCACCTTCCATTTAGGTCCCTAACAACAGGATTTGAGGGCTGTTCCTTACTTTAATTCTTGACTGGTGCAGTGCCTACTGTATATAGAGAATGTTTGCAAGTTTGGATTCTCTGAACAACACAGTGAGTTCCCCACACCACATCACAACACAATTGCTGGGCTATCAAGTAAAGCTTTTTTATCCTGCTGAGTTCAAAGTTCAAAATTTATTTCTTAGCTTAATGCAATGCTAGTGCAAGTGTGTTTAATATATTCATTCTAAATGCCATCAGAGGACGGTGGTGTCAACATTTTGGCTTTGTTTGGACAGCTTTTGTGCAAGTGCAAACACTGAGTGTATGAAATCTAATGAGATTAGGCGCTTACTGCAAAATTAAAGGCAGGCGACCAGACTTCAAAGACGTTACCGCAGCACAAATCCCTCACTATATTTCTTGGGCCATTTCAGCAAACTGAAGTTTGAGAATCACCTTTACTGAAAGATTTTCTTCATAGCAACCCTTTAATAGAATACTTGATATTAAATGCCTCCTAAAGAGTACATGATTTTTTTAGCTTTTTTTTTTTTGAACTGTTATTAAAGAGCACTATAATTAAGGAGGATGAAATTGAATCAAGACAAGTCAGAATTAACCAAAAGCTTTTTAACAGACCCCAAATTAAACATGACTCCTTAAAAAAGCTGCAGATTTTGAGTGTGGTTTTGTTTTGTTTTGTTTTGTTACAAAAATATAGAAAACAACAAAAGAAATTTGAACTCATCACACAATAATGAATTTTCTCAATTTTTTCCCAGCATAATTAACATTCAATAAGAGCTTACTACGTCCCAGGCACTTTCTAAGTGGTTTGTATGTATTAAGTTAATTTCAACCACAGCCTTATGAGACTGTTAATATTATTAGTCCTTACTTGCTGATGAGAAAATCAAAGCTTACTGAAATTAAGTGGTGGTTTATGAAGCTAAAAATAATAGACCCAGGGTAGAGTAGGAGATATGTGTTGAAAAACTGAGCAAGGAAGAACCTTGTATCTCATCACAAACGTTTTTAATTTCAAACAAGAGATACATAGGACCCCCCCCCCAAGAGAAGTGCCAATAAACAAACCTATATTACCCAAGAATCAGTGCTCCTGGGCACAAATCTGATTATAAAAAGCGGTATGCAAGCTTCCTTAGGGACTCCAGGGACAACGTGATTAGGAAGAAGGAAAAATCGGAGAACAGCGACAAGCCTCCTCCCTTGCAGGGGAAATGGAGACGAAATGGAGAGAGAGGCTGCCACAAGATGTCCCGAGGGAACAAGCCTGGCACCCAAACATCCAGAACCGCAACAGTAGTGAGAGGTTGGCTGGAGGAAATGGAGGTTTGTAGAAAGCAACTAACTTCAGTTTGGAGACATAACTTACTAGGTTGAATCATATAAAATAGTTATTTGACTATTTTTTTTATCTACTAAATTGGTGATTTCACGTGGTGCAACCACAGGTTTCCAGATACCCAAGTGGAGAGGCTGCTGATAACAGTGTGTCACTTTGGGTATGTGTCTGTTACAGTAAGAGCTGCATATACGGATTTGTGAGTCATCCAGACGTGGCAGGTAACTTGAAGCCATGTCAGAGGATGCATTTCCTAGGGTAGGAAAAAACAAGAGAATTGCCAGGGATACTCACAGTTAGCGTAAAGAAAGAAGTCAGTAGCATTTTAGGATAAGTAAGAAACTCTGCCATCACTAATGTTAGGCCAGAAGTGATTATTACTTTGGAAGGCAAAATCAGAAGCAAAACCTTTGGGGACAGACAAAAGATGACCATAACCGAAGTGATTTCTGTCAAATGCTGGATTACAGGGGCTGCGAGTGTGGAGGGTGGACAGCAAGGAAATATATGGCTGTAAAATGTATGTACACATTCCCTGAACTTACTCTTGAGAGGCAGATAAAGATGCTTCTTTCTTTCTTAGTGAGACGACATGATAAATAAAAAGAGTGGAGACTACTTGAGATCTGGGTTGTTTTGTTTTGTTTTGTTTTTTCTCTTCCAAACTTGTTTATGAACATAAGTGACAGACCTTTAATCAGGCTGTACAAAGAGTTTTGTTTTCTCCTTTTAAAAGATTCCATCGCTTTAATATGGGGTATTTCATACGTGGTTTAATTCCTTCAAGTAACCCATGGGGCACTTTCACGCACTGACAGCACTCTCGTAGTAGGCATTCCTAATGTCTGTGTGCTTCACCAATTTCCGAATCATCAGAGACAGCACATCTGAGGACAGAGAAGATGAAGTGGTGAGATCTGGGTATTTTAACAGCAAGAAAAAGAAAATATAGGTAACAGAGCAGCAGATAGTACCCAAGATAAAAGGGTGAGAACACAGTATCTATGTATACACGACAGGAAACTCCCCCACCCCAATGCGAAAGCACAGCCCTAGAATGGGTGGAAATGCTGGTGGATGATAACTCAAGTTTCCACAGAAGGAGGGACATTTCTGCTCTTTGTAACTTCATGTTATATACAGACCGTTTAAGAAAAAATTTGATAACGTTTCCAGTAAGAAAAATCTGCCCTTCTCCCCAGTCACATTCTCAGAAATATTATAAATGTTAACGTCCACTAGGTAATCTTGCTCCCATGTGCACGGGAACCACTACAGTATGTTCAGGTCAGGGAGGGGCGGTTGATGGTCTTAACAGTTTTCCTGAACGTAGTGGGATTAGCCTCTGTCAGGGGGAGACCAAGAGTTTAAGAAATCACTGCAAGTTGTAAAAATACAGTGAAGTTGATGGGAGAGAAACTCATAAATGAGAAATAAATGATGTGCCAGTACCAGGAAGGACAGACACAGAGCAAGATAATATATCACATCACCAAGCTTTACTCCTACCATTTTTCATCCCCATTTCACATTACTTACATTCTGCCTTATGCATGCACACACATATACACACATACACACATGTGTACATGCATATACACGTACCCACAATACATATACATATAGATACACATGCACACGTGTACACATACATATACACACATGCACATGTATACACATGGACACATATACAAAATACATATACATATAGACACACATACACGTAGATCCTTAAAGGGCAGGGATTATTTCTTACTTACATTTCTATTTTACAAAAGACCCACACAGTGTCCTGCACACAGTAAACATTTAATAAGCACATTAGATGAATGGGATAATCTTATAATAGGTTACTAGATTTGATAGTTAGAATTTATAACATAATGGTTTAAAAATATTTTAAATGATTAATGACATTGAGCCTAATAATAATAATTAACATTTACAGGGTGCTTACTATGGGTCACATTTTTATGTAGATTATCTGACTTAATCTCCATCAGAGGTAGAGACTACTATTATCGTCGTTTTACAGATTTAAAAAAATTAGGCTTAAGGAGGTTAACATGAGTACAAGGAGTCAAGCTTGTCCTCTCTCAAAGCCATTATGCATATAACATACCTGGCCAAGTGCCACGCTTCTGTAAGGTTGCACATGGCAGCGGTCACTGTATTACAACGCGGGTTCTAAAACGACAGCTAGCCTACCATCAGGCATCCGTAAGGACCTTGTGGCTTTTTCTGAGGCACTTCACTTTCCCATGTCCTTAGCTGTATAGTAAGAAATAGAATGAGATTTTTAAAGTAATGTCCAGCCTGAACTTCTGGACTTTAGATCTATTCCCGATAATGAAATTAACGGTAGTTAAAATTCTTCCTCCTCTTCTCTAGCTACTGCCCCAAAGCACTGATAATCTTATTTGTAAACCTGAAAGGGGTTTGTAAAAGGCTGAGGCTTTGGAGAACTGGTTGCTGGTCTTAGACTTTGTTGTCAATCTCAGACAACTCTTAATGCTACCAACAGACAAGAAAGCAAAAACTCTATAAAATTGTCTTTCACTTGTTTGTCTCAACAAGCAGCCTACAAAGAAGTAGCCAGGGAGAAGGTACGTAGAGTCATCTTACATACACTCAAGAGTGAGGCAATCACAGAAGAAATACAACTGCGACTCACAGGAAGTTCGAGAGCCTTGTCCCCAAACTATCATACGAATTCAGTGATGCAACTTTATACTTTCCCTTAGAAAGAGCATGCATTTTTAAAACATGACAGACTCAAATGACGGTAGTATTATAAAACATGATACCAGACACCCATTAAAGTACATCTCCCAGCCAGCAGAAGGCAGAGGTAGAATATCCTGTCACCCCCATGTAAAATGATCGTGTTCATACCTGAACAGGAAAAAGGATTCCTCACCCTCAGACTCATCAAAATATCAAGTATTTAATTATTTCACAGCTCTCTACTGTGGCTTCTCAAATGATGTTCCAGTACCTCAGAAGACTGAAACAGTAGCCAGGAGACAAAATTGAGGAAGCAGTGGCCCTCCAGCCAGATCAGAATAATCAAGCTCAAGTAGCCAGGCTCTGCAGCAGTACACTTAGTTACACGATCCAAAGTCACTGAAAAAGGACCGATGCATTTTAATTTGAAAAAAAAAAAAAGTGGACGAGTGGATTCTGCCCAGTTTGCCTAAAGACAGAGGACCTCCTCTAAACGGAGAAGTGCCCCACAAAGATAAAGTTATCTTTTCTCTCAACAAGAACAAAGAATTGTAACACTGTCGTATTTTTGGTGTATCCTTATAACAACACTGTATTTACGTGTAACTTGATTACACCTAAAAAAATGTTAAAGGTAGATTGTCATCAACTAGGAAACTCTTATTCTTCTTGTTGTTTCTCCCCCTTCTGCCCACTAAACAGCTTAGTCTGGCCAAAACATCCAATATCGCAAAAATTTCTCTTTCCAAAATTCCAAAGCCTTTTTAAAACCACAGATTAATTTTCCTTCTCATTAATAGAAGGGGAAATCCTGTCCCGTAGTCAAAGCCACAGAAAAGTGTTTGATGGATCACCATAAACCAGGAGGAAAAAAAAAAATGTAATGATTTCTCATCTTCAGACAGTGCTTAGTATTTGCTTACAGTTCAACTCAGAGGGAATTATTCGCAAAAGAGAATAAGGACAAGATGTGTATTTTTTTCAAGTTAACGGAGGGATGTGGGGGATGCATACCACTCCGTGTGTGTTTGTGTGTGTGTGTGTGTGTGTGTGTGCGTGTGCGTGTGCGTGCGCGCATGTGTGTGTGTTAATTTAAAGGAAGTCTCACTTTCACAGGAAAACCACCCGCGGTACTAAAGATGATGACTCTGACCCACCAGGTTGGCAGCAGGGCGCAGATTCTTGGGAAACCAGTCTCTGTGGTTCACCTCACTCCCTGATAATGACAGGCCCTTGCCTTACCCTCAACCCTGAGAAAGAAAAAAATCCACACTCTAAAAATAAGAAGAAAGAAAATGGGAGTGAGGTTCTTGCCAATACTCGTAACCAGGAGGCCTAGAAAGAGGTCACTGGATACCCTGCTATTTATTGCCCATTTCCACCCGTAGGAAGCTGCGCTGAGAGCTTGCCAAAGGGAAAGAGAAAATAAAAATGTTCTCCATCCTTCCTGTTTACATTAATAGAACAGAGTCACGTACAACATTCCAGCTCTATTCTTTTCCCCTTCCACACAGAGTAGCTTTTTTAGGTCAAAGTTTTTAAGAAAAAGAATTTTAAATTATATCATCAAGTTTTAAAGCTCTACCTTTCCTGCATCTTATTCTTTCTTCTATTACTCAATTGAATTTATAGAAATAAAAGATTGCTCTCATCACCTTATCTAAGGGGCCATGTTTTCTTATTTTTAATGAATGTAAGTTAAACAATCAGAAATTCCCTTAGTCCACTGTTCCAGAGCGAACCAGCTATTTATTGAAATTGAGTTTACACTTTGAAAGAAACTTCTTCCCATGGGAAAAATAAGGTCAAATTCCTAGGATAAGAGACCATAATAAATGTAACTTTACTGCAGAGGCCAGTGCTTTGAGGAAAGCTGAATGCAATCCCCAATCTCCTGAATCATTGTATCTTTAAAACAAAGAAACACTGTTATTGATATACAATTACTTGTGTACTTCTCTGAGTAGGAGTTTTGCCACATAGAGGGTCCCCCTAAAAATAAAAGCATTTGACTTATTATAAAGCCCACAAAGAGATGGGGTGCTATCAAAACTTTTTGTCTCTACAGTATAATTTCCCCCAGAGCCTCAGGGCTCAGCATTCCAGCCTTTTCTCTCAGATGCTACAAAACTTCTAGATCCTGGCTTCCTCCAGGTTTTCACACCCTGTTTCCTCGGCCTGGGTAGACCCTTCTTTCCCCATTACCACTCCTTATGCTTCTTCAAGCTCTCTTGTCTTTCTTGTTCTGGTGTAAATGTCACTTCTCCAGGAAATTCTCCTCTGCCTCTAGGTCTGTATTAAATCCCAGGCTGTCCAGCCCGCACCTCCGCTCCACACCAGTCACGCACTCTCACTTAGGTTTCTGAGCCCTCAAAACATTTGTGATGAATTAGTTCTTTGTATAATCATATATTTAATGGCTATGTAATTTTTATGTAATGCCTGCCTTCTGCACTCAGTAAGCTCCCCCACAGCACAGGCCATATCTTTCTTGGTTACTGCCTGAGCATAACGGAATGTTCTGAATGAGTGACTGAAGTTTTGAACAATATATTCATTATGATTCTATCCACTCCATATCATTTTCAATTTCCTGGAAGCCCTAGAGAATAGGATTGGGAATATTTCATCAGAAATCATCCTGTCTGAAGCAGTAACATCAAAAAAGGAAAGCAGTCCATGAATCTCTGACCTGTGGGGGGAGGAAAGGAAGGCAAATTAAAAAACCTTGGTGAACAGAGGGCCACAGATTGGGATGGATGATAAATCGAGAAAGGCACATGGGCAGTGGGAGGGTCAGATTATGGAGAGTTAAATTCGGGCTTGAATATAAGCCAGCAAATGTGTTTGCTTAATAAAGTGACATGATAAAGTTGTGAAGTTTTTGCAAAGGTTGAATACAATATTGACTCAAGAGGTAGAGGTCCAAGGCAGCAACCAACTAGGAAACTAAAGTCGTCTAAGTTTGAGGCAAATTAGACCTCAGTTACTGCAGCAGGAGTGGAAATGAGAGACAAAGATTAGATTATGAGAGATCATGAAAGAAGGGCTGATACGACCGCGTGAGGGAGGGGGGCTCAAAATTCCTAGGGACATCAAATGTGCATGGAACGGAATGTGGCCCATCACAAAGAGGTCTTCCCTCTGTTCTCAGCTCTCTGGGTGACCTTGAACTTAACCTCTTCAGCCTCATCTTCTTCATCTAATTAATGTAAAGATGGACCAGATGATCCGCAACATTTAACATTCTCTGAAATCAGCTCTTCATGAAACCAGGCGGTCTGCAAGGGTCCCGGGCGGGGAAACAAAAGAAATGTGTTTCATGTTAAGTATGTGGAGCCTGGGGTAAAGTGAGGCATCCAGGAAAAGATCTCCATCAGGCAGCTGGGAACACAGGACAGGTCAGCCTGGAAGAAAAGCAGGCTGGGGACACAGATGTTAAGAGTCAGAGGCCTCGAGTTTTTGTTGATGTGATGTGATGGGAGTGAATAAAGCAGCAGAGGGAGAGGGTGAAGGGACAGGAGAGAGCGGCCAGCTCAGACCCTCTCTAGCGCTAAACCCCAATCTCAGGTCACTTGTGGTCACAAATCTCTCCTGGGGGTTCAAGGGTTCATTTCTTCTCCAGGACAGATCTTCTGATCCCACTGTACAACTGCACCTTCTTTAATCCAGACTAGTGGCAAACTGTAACCCATAAGTAAGGAGGGGAAAATAAGAACGAAGAACTTGCACACCCTGTTGGTTTTGTAGCAAGTGGAGAATGCTTGAAGTCGCACTACAAGCGTAAAAGGGCTCTGCAGCCTTCAGGGCTGTCCTCTGGAAGGCCAGCTCACTACCCCGCCTTCCCTCTCCTGATGCCTCCCTGCCTGGGACCACTTCAGAGTCACCCAGCGGCACATCTGACTAAGGCGTGACAGCAGCGTGCAAAGCATTCATGCGATGCTTAAGAGACAGTTCTGGGGAAAGAATCCCGGTCCTCTCCTTTCAATCCAATTCTCTTTTCCAGTAATCATCCTGCCTATTAAAAGCATATGTGCTACACCTTTAAAATTTCCTTTGCCTTCAGCTGTGAATAGTGTTCCATTGTCCGCTGCCGTCCTACCAGAGAGGGAGCATTGTGCACTTGGACAAAACTTGCACCCTTGAGCAACTGAGGGCTCAGTTTCCTCCAGTGATCAGCAGGCAAGCAATCACTGCCAAGGGCATGATTGTATATCGGTTCTCCTTGAATTGCATATAGGAATATTGTTGCTATGTGGCCTGAGCCAAACAATCCAAGTCACCTGACATCCTCCATCCAACATTTAAGAGTCATCAAACTTAATTTCCCCTTTGTGCAATAAAACACCAAGAGGAAGCTTTAATAGATTGTATTATGTAACGGTTCTATAAAAATAGCAGGCCAGCGCTGGAGCACTTCCTTCCTGGGGCCCAGTAACCTATGCTGAAAGGATACACACTGGTTGCCCAGGCAACCATGAGAGATGACACTAGGGGGAAAAACAGCAACAAAAGGACCATTTTTTGGCTCAGTCAAATGAGGTCTGGCTTCAAGCTTGTGATACAGTGAATACAGACAGCCCAGCACAGAGAGAGGGAACCAGTTAGCAATTCTACTCAGGCACCAGTAGCCTTGCAAAGCTGCCCCTGCTTTCGTTTTTGTTTTGTGTTTTTTTTTTTTTTTCTTTTTTTCCCCTTGATTCTTTAAAGGGGAAAAATAAGCCTTCCCCTAGTGATTTTATTTTTAATTTTAAAAAGCAAAATCTTTCAGTGAAGTTGTACTACAGTGATCAGTAAGCAATGATTATCCTATTTTTTTCTTTCTTTTCCCAGGAGCTCAAAAAATAACTTCAGTGACATGCAATTGTCTTTTCTCCTAGATTCTTGGGGATTTGATCATGCAGGAAGCAACTGGTTTAATGGCAGTAACCCTTATAAACAACTTCTAAATGAAAAAAAAAAAATCAGGGACACTCAAGCAATAATGTATTTTAAAAGTGAGAACCGTTTCTGGGACCCCTCTTCACAGCAGACATCAAAGGACTTTGTTTTAGCAGACTATAATCTCCTCTCTCCGGCTGGACTGAATTAGAACCCATACATTTTATTATCATCATTCTCTTCACCGTTATTATTGCTTCGCAAAAGGGGCTGCCATTTTAATTTCAGAAAATTGATCTTCCCAGTATACTGAGAATTGTGGCAGAAAGTTAGTAAACTCCTGACCTGCATCTAAACGTTTTTCCTCTTACAAGGAGGAAATGGACCCTGAGGGATTTAGAAACGTGACTTGAAACCTTTGGAAAATAAAACCAAGAATGAATCAAATGCGATTACATTCCGATTTCTAATCTAAAGCAACATCAATAGTTCTTTGCAAGTGATTCTTGAAATCAGTGCTCATAAATATGTAATGCACTTTTCATCCAAAAGACCTGTTTAAATTCTCATAGAATAAATGATTTACTTCAAGATTAGGCACTCAGCCCAAAGCAGACACCCTCTG
The DNA here is from genome assembly GCF_036321535.1 of Camelus dromedarius. Classification (NCBI taxonomy): domain Eukaryota; kingdom Metazoa; phylum Chordata; class Mammalia; order Artiodactyla; family Camelidae; genus Camelus; species Camelus dromedarius. The sequence continues at coordinate 35,625,367 of NC_087436.1, forward strand.
ATCAAGTGGGAATAAAAATCTGTGAAAGCAAGTGGTAAAAGCATTATGTAAATATAAACGGCAGCGATTATGATTATCCTGTGAACTGGTATGTTCTGAAGGAAGAAGGCCCCCAAAAAAATCAGCTTTGTATTCTTCAGAAAAATATCCTCTATCTGTCCTGTATTTCCAGGCTCTGTTCCTACCTCGCACTGCCCAACATCCATTAATGCAAGTGTTCACAGCATCTTTTAATCATCTGCTTGCAGGCAATTAATTACTGTCTTCACAAACCAAAGGGAAATGGAGATTTAGAAATTATTCACTTATTTTTATCAGTGTTGTTGCCAAACTGGAGATTCTGGTCTCCAAAGGGTACAATTTGAGGCAAAATTCCAATCCTTCCCCATAAAGTTGGTTGAATCATCTCTATTTACCACATCTGGGCTTCTCCTCAGGATGGATTTAGGGGTAGATTAATCTTTAAACATCAGATGCTGTTGAAACACAAAACAGCCTTTATTATCAAAGTTGCAAACTTCAGGCTTAAGTCCTCTAAGACCCGAGACCCTGTATCCTTGGAGGAAACATATGCAGAATGCATGTGCCTTAAAGTCACTGGGCCTTATTTTCCTTTTGTGCTAAGGGTTTTGAAATCAACAGGATTACGTTGCAGATAGTTGGGTTTTATTCAGATCTTTATTTTTGACTCTAAAAAAGGATTGGAGAAGGCTTTGATGAAATGGACGGAGAATTAGCATTCAATAGGAGCTCGACTCCAGGGGAGAGGCCCAACTTCGAGGAAATTGAACAGTATACGTTGCTTGGTTTTCTGGTCTGTGATTTCAATTTACTGATGCTTAAGCTCATGGCACAAAATAAAGTATACAGGAGTTTTAAGCTTGGTTAAATGCCATTAAATCCATAAATCCTTTTCAGTTATTTAAGAAATACTAAATAACATGAAGCTAGGATAAATATTTCCCAAGCCTCAGATTCTCAATGTAGCGTCTCCCCTGATTGCTTTCCGCATGGACTATGTCAATATGAATAATGATGTTAATCATATGACCATTCCTCCCAGAGGTTATGGAATCTACAGTACCCTACGTATATTTATACAGGAGGAAAAGTACATTATAAAGTGTGAGATAAAGCTCCAGTGTTCATTGAAGCTTGCTATACGCAAGGTTGTTCTTTCTGCCTTGTAGGAATTTACAGCGTAGGCAGGTTTAACACATAAACCTATACAAAGATAACCTCCACCACCAGGCACTCTGTAAGCCCTCAGGAAGGGCTACAGCTAACAAATACCAGAGCAGTTTTTTCGGTAACAGAGATCTCTGTGGGCTGGATGGACCAGGGAGGCTGAGAAAAACATAGAATTTAGGCAGGTAAAGAGGAGTGAGACTGGGAAGGGAGAAGGTTTGAGCAAAGGAGCCCGGATACTAACACTCACGGCGTATTCACAAGACCATGGGGGAGACGGAGGGTGTGGAGGTGAAAACAGAAGGCTTGGAGGAGAGAAAGGCAGGAAATAGCATTATCTGCATTTATAGGAAAGAAAATGTAGATCAGTCACCATATGCTCTTGAGCTCCAAGGAAACTTCAACATCATCTTCATGTAATTTGGGGCAAGACTCTTCAACTCTGCCTGCCTCATGTCCGTCTGTAAGATGGAGTTAATAACGAGTAATAATGACACTGTCTTGTAATGCATTAAACAAAGACTGGTTGTCATCTTACCCAGGTCCCTCGGTTGGGAGTGTCATTCCTTTTCATATACCATTTCTGTGTTCATTTGCTCAGTCTCAAGTTGTGCTGTCTATTTAGTGAGACTGGATACCCCGAACCCAGCCCACAACCATATCCTCTCTAAGACATCCACAGAGACACAGAAGCCGGTAAATTGTCCCCACTTGCCTATAGGAGGAAAGAGGCCCTGAGAGAGCAGAGCGTCTCCAGACTGAGTCAGTCCCCCAAAGAGATCACACCATTTACCCACTGACGTTCTCACTCAAGGGTGGTCAAGTGGAGGAGAGCATCGGGGGGTCAGATCAGAGGGAAAGCCCGCAGGCACCTCCTTCTCCCTGCCGCCAGCCAGCTCTCTGACTTACAGCTTCTGGTCCCTGACCAAATGCACCGAAAGCCATGGATGCCTGGAACACGGACTCCCATTTCTCAGGCTCCTCAAATGGCTCAGACAGCAGGAGAGTTACTCATTTTCCAACCCCGGCACCCTGTTGAGGGCCCCAACAAGAGAGGAGACTCCCCTTTGCCCATTTCTTACAGAACGTCTCGATTTGTCCTAATACCTCTCTCATCCCTGGTGCACAGCAAGCCAGAGACTCATGGAACTGCTTCCTTGGGACCCACTTCACTTTGTTTACTTAAAGATTGTTTTTGTGACTTTTAAAAAGCCATGCTTGCATCTGGGATTTGTAATTCTAAGTCAGAGAAAGACAGTTGTTATGTATTGTTTAAAATTTGTTTAATAAAAAGGAATTTCTTTGAAAACATCAGGCCAAGCTTATGATGTAAATTTACTGTCTGTAAAATTACAGTGTAGTGACAGAAACTCTAACACAGTATGTTAATTGATCAGTGTTGTAAGAAACATTCACCACAGCAATGAAAGAGTATATGGTGTTTTGTTTAAAAGATATTAACTCAAGATGAGAAATAAGATGTTTTTCTTTTGGCTAATTGTCCCTTTTATGGAGTTTTTTTTTTCCTTTTTGTCCATTTGTATTTGCTAACTTTTCCATAACAAATACAAATGTCTTACATAATTAGAAAAGAAAGAGCAAATAAAAGGTTGGTAATATGATTTCAGACTATTCAACAGGTGATCTTCAATTGAAAATTTCATCGCTCAGCACCAAGGAGCTTCTCCAGCCCTTCCGCAGGTGCAGATAAGTTGACTTCGGGTACGTTCTCACAGCTGAGCATGCCCGAGTCCTGACATGATAGACTCACCTCTTCCTGATCTATGAAACGTACTGCTGCTTAAGTCTAGTGGGTAATTAACACTGGCCTTTGTCTATGGGCCTTTAGAGAAGGAAACTGAAGCTTTAAAGGAGCACTTCCCTTAACGCCACCAAGTCCACAGTGGGCATTTCCACATGGGCTCAAGAGGAAAAGATGGCAGGAGCTGGTAAGGCCTTTCGAAGACCTCATGTTGGGTTTGCATTTTGTAAATTCTTCCTGAGACTCTTCTGAAAACTAGAGTAAATCCTGGGACTTAGAACCTAGCATCAGAGGAAAAGCCACTCGGAGAAGTCCTCCAATCGTCCATTCAGTAAAACGTGTCCTGAAGATCTATGCTGATCACCGTGGGGCCAGGAGGGCAGGGGATCCAGCCTTCATTCTCACTCCAAGGAGCCTACGTTGTAGAAGGACTCATAAAGCTTGAAATGTACCACACGAAAATGGCCCAATGACACAAACTGTGACCATGGTCAGGGCCACTCCCTGATGATTCCGGGCCTCGTGCTTCTGAGCACTTGGGGGATCACTCTTCTCTGCCCCTTTGAGGTAAGCTGGGGCATGAGACTTGCTTTGGCTGATGAAATGTGAGGGGGAGTGATGTGCACCACTGCCAAGCAGCAGCTTCAAGAACCGGCACACAGTTCACTCCATCCTCTCCCTCCCGCCACAGTGACTGCGTTATTATTATTCCAGCTGGTGAAGGCTCTGGCAACCAGGGTCCCTGAATAGGAACATCGCAGAGCAGAGTTCCTGCCAGCCTGAGAAGGATATGGTGTGTGGGCAAGAACATTGTGGTGTTAATAACAGCGAGATTTGGGTTTGATTTATCCAGCAACATAACCTAACTCATCCTAATCAGTCACAGTTAATGGTGACACCAATTCTATCAATTATTCTTCTTATCTCTATTTTACAACTTCAGGAACTGAGCTGCAAAGAAGAAAAGAAGCCCACCCTTGGTAGGTCAAATGGGGACAGTTCCATACCATTACCCATGTTATATTCAACGAGACTGAGTCGTATGTATGAAGTGACCTGCCAAAGGTCACACAGACAGTAAGTAAAAGGGTCATATTCAACCCTATTCTCTTCCTTATACCTGGCAGTAAGTAGCTATGGCCAAACAACTGGTTTAACAAGAGGTGACCTAAGTGGAAACGATGTCTTGACCTCAGGGCTAATAGCGGTAGCTTTAGAAAAGAACTTCGATCTTAACTGGACTCAGAAGGGTCATGTTTATTAAGCAGTGAACAGTCAGGAGCACAGTTAGAGATGTGGGGAGACCATTTGGCAATACCGGATCCACGTCCAGGTATAGGAGAGGTGGTAGGGGATTCTTTAAAAAGTAGTTTAGAGACAGACTATATAAATCCTTCCACGTTCTGACTTGCCTGCAGTGAACTGGCAGACACTGGATGACAACGGAAATGGTGGTTCAGTATATTAATTTAGTCATACTCCTCAACAAGGACCAGAGTCAACAGGGACCAGTTAACTATTCAAATGCTATGTTTTCAGAACCTGAATAGCGTTTTAGCTTTTGCAGTCAACAGAAGATCAATCTAATACATTTCATGAAGGAAGACTCCCAGGACCAGGTTAGCTGCTTGATAGAGGAGAGGCTGATGGTAATGAGTACATATATAATATCTGTGTCACGTAGAATGCTGCTTTATAATTGCACTCATGGGGAATTTGCTTAAATATCTAATGCTGTAGATTTGCCAAAGATTATCTTTCTCTCTAGCAGCAAAGACCTAGGAATTCTAGAGAAACAGACTGTAGACATGAGTTTTCATGAAAGATTGGCTTGCCACTTACTACCTGTGTGACCTTGGGAAATTTGGCTAAACCTTTAAAAATCTCAGTTACTTCATCTTTAAAATAGAGCTAGTAATACCACCGCAAGGGATTTAATATGCTAGGACATCTAAGGACCTTGCAAGGTGTCTGGTTCATAGCGGACAACCAATAAATCTGAGTTTCTTCCATCAGCATTTCAAACTAGATGGAGGTACATAGCCAATGCTGTTTAATATTCCCTGAGAACCCACAACATGGTTTTCTAAATCTTGAATTAGCTAAACTACTTTGCAAACGTCTACTCATTTTCTCAACATATTTTAGTATCTCTACTTTAACAATTACGAAGTTTAGACAACACAGGAAAGTGGCTCCTTGGTGACATAGAAAGAACTGAATTAAGAAGTATGAAACGTCATCAAGCCTTTCCCTAGCTAAGAAGATCTTCCACAGCAAGTATTAACCATCACGAGCAGAATGAGGATCTAGGAGACGAGACTAGAAGTCCTGCAGCTTCCTTCAGCTATTCATTGAGACAAACGATCTCTCACCTGTATTTATGATAACTTGTTACTGCCACTTCCTTCCCCGGCACTGATACACCCGAAGTTGGGCAGAGAACCCTTTAGAAGGATGGTGGTCACAGCATATCAAATGTGACTCATGTCTAATCCAACAGCCGTGTGATCATAAACAAAGCCTCTTTCCAAGGAAGTGATGCCTGGGAAAGACAGTCTTCCAATGGGAGACACACACCCATCCCGGCAGATACTACAGCTCATGTGCTAAAGATTGAGTTCAGGTTTACATGTACTGAATATTAAGCAAATATCCATTGTAAATAGTGTTTCCTGTGCATTTTATCATTTCTTATAATAACATCAATAAATAGTTGCTATAGATGTTTTAAAAGGATTTCTAGAAATGATGCTGACAATAGCACTGGATGCTGCTTCGTTGTATCAAGTATAACTTTCTTAAGGGCTTAAGTTCTCAGTTTTTAGGGCTACAGCACACAATAGCTCCAAGAAATATTACAAGCTTAATTCATTTTTAAACTCTCAGTTGACATCAAGCAACTGATTTTGCTAATAAATATTATTTTATAACACAAATTTCCATGCCAGAAAAAATAAAATAAATAAATACCTCGAATAAATTCCCGTGCCCGAAGTTAAAAAGGGCCACCATCAGCTGTGGTGGATGCACTCGAGAGGCTCACTGTGTGCGTCTTACATCTTAGAACTGAGCTGCGATCACACCTTTCCTACACAACAGCCTCTTCTTCACTAGATCCTGACACTTTCAAGAATGAAGAATCAAGTTACCGTTGCCTCCAAATACCAAAAGCTCACAGCCTAACCACTCTTGGTCACTGTGGTCCCAAGCACAGTCAGAAATATGCAGTACATTTTATCAGTGTTTCACTCAGACATTAGTCTCCTCATTACTTAAAAGAATTCAACTGTCTTAACCTGGAATTCAAATGACAGGAAAAATAAAATAGTTTTGAAGAGCCAAGTGAGTTATCCAATCTCTTTATTTAAACACCACCACCACCCAGGAAATTTAGTTAACCAGGGGAAGAGCATATCCTTTAAATTTTAAGATTTTTTTTTGAATAAACCAATTGCACTTTAATGAAGTTTCCCTACAGGAACTCATTTTCACTGAGTTTATTATTTTTTAAAAAATCTGCAAAATTTCTCCTTTTTAAGAATCCAACTGTTCTTATCTTGATCAGGTTAGCTGTTTGTCATCACAAGTATACCACACTTTGTATTAAAGGCAATTGCAATAGAACTGGCTACTGAAAAAGGGAATAGGAAAAGATTATATCCTAGGAGGGAAAAAAAGATTCTATCTGACTAATAGCATTATTATTAATAAAGCATGCAAGAAGGAAACCAGAAAATTTCTTGTTAATTAGAATTGCTCCCAAGTAAGAATTTTCCAAAGGATGTAATAAGCCTCAGTCATGACTGGTTCTTAAATTATATATGTTTACATGCACTGTGGTATCTTTTCAAGTTTACCAATAACCCCAAAAGCTCTGGGCACATATACAAAATAATAATTTTTTAAATACCACAATTAAATTAGGTTCTGTGGTTAAAAAAAGAAAACCTAAACCTTAAACTACCCCATAAAAAAGGAGGAAAGAAAAAATAACCCAGCTGGATAGTCGTAGAACGCCAAACCAAAACTATATACTTCTGTCTCATGCCCCAAATGTCAAGGAACTTGAGATGAAAACAACCACAGCCACCCCTCCTGCCACCCTCTACCTTACACCGCCACATGATTGGCACACAGGCCCTACCCGGGGTGTTCCAGCAATAATCATACATAGAAGACTGGTCAACCACTTTTTCAAACATAGGAATGACCTATAGATTTGATCCCATCTTTTCTGATGAGAGAGGCAACGTCCAGCCCTGAAACCACACCTGAGCCACTTCCTCGCCTCAAACCCGCTAGCCAGCAGAACCTTTGGGAAATGGGCCAGATAGCTGTGGGAATCGGACCACTTCAGTCTTCTTCTCCTCTGGTCCAGCCGTTTACCAGCACTGTATCCAAGCAGCAAAATGCACTGGTTTGAGTTTCAGCTTTTTTTGCTTTCCCTCTCCCGCCCTCTGGCAGAGATGCTAAGGAGAAGGCCAGTCTCCAAGAGGCTGGGAGCCAGGTGATAACCCCGTCTCTTGGATAATCAAGAGATAACTGGGGCTTCTGGGGGCAACCAGGAACATCAAACACAGGATCCTGCAAGAGCAGCTGAGCTCCAGCTCCAGCAGAACGCAAATCATTTTGTGGAGAAGATCGCACTGTCATGCAGACAGCGAAGGCCATGAGGCACCTGCATTCTAAATGCCTATAGTCCATTCAAATACCAGGTTACGATGTGATACGTCATCAAAGTACCATGGGGCTGAGGATACAGGTCAGCAGAGGGCTGGAGAAGCAGAGGGAAGAAATCTGGTAGGGGACAGCCTTCTTACATCTACTTTTCCAAAGTACATGAAGAAAACTGCTGCCTGATTTGTACTTGAATTGTATCACAATAAATACAATAATGTAAGTAAAGCTCTAGCACAGCCTCTGGCCTGGGGAGATGGTCAGTAAATGATGTCAACTTGATTGATTCATTCATGACTGACTGAACACCTCCTCCCTTCTGGGCAGCCTGTTGATCACCAGGGTTACAAGACTGAAAAACCAATGTCTTGCCTTCAGGGATCTCTTGAGCTCCGGGATGATAAAGGTCTCCCAGAGCAAAACCAGAAACTGGAGAAGGACTGTAGAATATGCACCCATTCCACCAACAGAGAGCTCACCATCCCACAACCTGAATCTGCAACTATTCCAACCAGGATTCTGGGAAATACAACATGAAGATTCAATACTCAACAGCACCAAAGAGGCACTATCAGAGCACCGTCTGACAGTGGCACGTCTGAGCCTTCAAAAACCATGCCTTTGTCAATTAACACTCCTGGTGGTTGACTACAAATATTTCCTTTCATACTTCATGAGACTCTACAAGTTCAGAACCCGGAGGAACCTAGAGACATTGCCTCCTCATTTTAGAAATGAGGTTCAGAGAAGTAAAGCATCTTGCCCAACTTCAAGTACCATTAAGCAAGTGTAAGATAAGGAAGAGAACAAGGGAGTGAGATAGGAGTGGAAACAGATGGTATTTACTGAGGGCTGACTGCTTTGCCAGACATCTTTACACTATACACATCAAATACTCACAACCAAATACCACAAAGTAGGCATTATGATCTCTATTTTACAGATGAGGAAACTGAGGCTCAGACAGGTTAAGAAACTTGCCCAGAGCCACACAGCTAATCAGTAGGAAAGCATGTTCACTCAAAACCTCGTGGGGCCATCACACCCCCCTTTATCAAGGCTGCTCTTTTTCCAACTGCCTCTTTGAAGTAGAAATCAGCTCACCATCCTTGGTAAACTCCCAGTTGCAGCTGACTCTGAATCTTGAGGACTGGTATCATGTAAAAACAAAAATAAAAAATAAAAAAATAAAGGAAAAACCATTCACTAAAGTTTAGAGATCCTTCCTAATCTGGGAAAGCTGACATTGCTCAGATAACTGTCTCCCCGATAGGCTATTCTTCACAAGGTCTTCTATAGAGGTCTAATTTTCATCTTCACAGTCAACCGCAGTATTCACCATGTGCAAGGATTTCACTTCTAAACCACAAAATAATCAATCTCTATCATATTATTGTTCTTCAGCTGCCAGGAATCTCTTCAGAGGCCTCATTAGAAATGTGGGTGATCCTTCAAAATGCAGACTGGCTCCTTTTTCAGACTGTTTTGTAGCATCATCACTGGCACCATCTTCCACCAATACCTCCAGGAGGACTCCAGTCAATACCTTACTGAAAGTCTTCGCTACACACGTGGGATTAGCTACAGATAAGAGGCTGTGATACATTTGAGGTCACTACAAATGCAGAAAGGAAATAGCTGCAGATTCCAGTCCCTCAGGACAAAGTCTGTTTATAGGAAGTATTGATTAAAAGACACTAAAACAACTAGTGTATCACAGAGTACTTTCCTTTCAGTGATTACAGTCACCAATGACATTGGTGGTTAAAATACATCTTAAAATACGTACCACGTAGAGATTTGAAAATACTTTAACCAGAGCAGGAAATGCTGAACTGTTCTGAGGGGCGTTAAACAGAAAAACATCAGTAAAAGGGTAGCACAGAGAGATTTCTTAATTGACATAAATGAGACTGCATCTCAAAATCTTTTTTTTTAATTTACCAAATTGTAGGTAGAATGGAGAAATTAGGACTTAATTACCCAGATTCTTAAACAGTAAGTCCTACAGTCACCAGTTAATTGTTTACGCCTCCACTTCCTTTTGTCTGTGTGTTGTTGGGTTGGGAGGGAGACGGAAGAAAGAAAGGGAACACATAGAAAACAGATGTGGAAATAAATATTTATCAACATAAAATCTTGGCAAACCTTGATCTTTATAATGCCCTTACACTATATTTTCCAAGTTCCCCAAGATTCCCGCATCCCCAAAGAATTCATAGCTCACAAGGAAGATAAAAACCTTTTTATAGGTTTTCCACAGTATGAGGGAAGCTTCTTTGGAGAGTTCTGATGCCTCTCCCTTAATCTAATATTAATAAATGTTTGTGACCTAAGGAATTCCTGCCAGAGAATGGGAGGAATAAAGGGTTCATTTAGCTGGTTTGTCCTGTCGTTGGACTTCCAGGCAGAATAAACAGCACCTTGTGACAAAGGCGGACCACATGCTGGCGGGGCTCCAGGCAGACACTGGGGGATGCAGTCTGTTTATCAGACAGCACATTGTCTTAACCAGGATGTGGTCCGCCCTTGTAACAAGGAGTATGCAAATGAGGTTCCCAGAGCCCCGACACCCTGCCCCCACTGCACTTGTTCCTTCAGGAGACACAAGCCAATGGTGGCCATCCCAAGAACAGAACAGAGAGCCACAGAGAGCCGAGGGGAAGAGGAAGCGGCCAGAATTAACCAGATTAGCCCAACAGAACTTTTCAAGAAATCTGCCACAAACAAGACAAGTCCAAACCACCCTGCTTCCAAAAAACAAAAACAAACAAACAAACAAAAAACAACTTTAAATACGATTGCATGTTTTTTAACGTTCAAAAACAAAAGGAATTCTGAATCTTGCTTGTTTAGTCCCGTTGCAGGGGAACTTTAAAATGCGTCATTTTCTCGCAGGAAAATTGTTATCACCAGACTCAGCTGCCAAGAGCATCTCTCTCACCTCCAGCTGCCTCATGTATATAAATGGTGCTGATAAGAGTACCTGTGATACTTGGTTGCTGGGAGGATTAAATGAGGTAATTAATGGAAAATGATGTTTTAGCACAATGCCAGCACCCAGTCTGGGCTCAGAAAATGTTAGCAGTTTGTATATTAAGCACATTGTTGAGCTGTGGTCCACAAAAGCACAAAGAATGAGAGAAAAGTACCAGAAGAGAAGAAGGGGGTGGTGAAGGCAATTACAGAGAGGGAAACAGTACTCCACCTTCTGCTTTAAAGAGTTCAATGAATTACTACTTGGGATAGACTTTGGAGTCAGACAGGCATGGTTTTACATAACCTTGGGAGAATTCCCTAGTCCTATCTGAGTCTTTGTTTCTTTACCTGTTATCTGAGCACAAGACTTCCTCCACAGAGCTAAACACACGGAAGTGCCTAGCACAACACCAGGCAAACAGCAGCCACTCCATGGTGATTCTTATTTGCTTGTTTTATTGACACAACCCTATGTTTGAGTTCAGATTCACACTGTGTAGCTGTGTGATATTAGGGAAATGGCTTAACCTCTCTGGGCCTCATACCTACCTCACCAGGTTTGCGGCGAGGATTAAATAGACTGCAAGGCCCTTAGACCAGCTCCCGGCACTGAGTGAGGGCTGGCCATTGTTGGCGGTAATCGTGGTTTAATTTATTACTTGATGCCTACAGTTCATCTCATTTTATTGCCAAATGCAGTGAGGCATGGGATGGCTACTTGGCATACCTGTGATCAAACTGTCATTTCTGGCCATTAGAATTGTACAGGGCATCTTGGCAAACTTTCACGTAATCCTAAACACTGACATTAATTATGCCTCATTATTTCAAAATGATTTCTTCAAAGCAGACAGATAATGGTTTTCTCCTAATGGATGGGTTCACCTTCTTCCAGCCCCCTAAAATCACCTTTCATCTTTAAAAACATCTCTCTCTCAGCCGGGGTAAAGGACTAGGAAACCAATATGAAAATCATTTCAGAAAAAGAGTCCAGTCTTACAGATTTCTGCTTCTCAGTATGTTTTATATTAGAAAATGTTTCATCTTGCTACCTCCATGTTGCTACAGCAACGATGCCAGATACTTGCATAAACAAATGTAGATGGCGAACAAGTAGGCAATGAAGGTATTTCAGACTTCTCTGATGTATTTTCACAAAAAAGTTTTTAACATAAATATGATGCCCCAGTCATACGCTTTCTAACTCCCCTTTGATGCGTGGAATATAAAACTTAGGCTTTGTTGTGATTTTTCTTTCACTTGCCTCTCTTTCCAACTATTGAGTTTTCAAGAGAACTGTCTCTTCTTGATTCGGATCTTTAACTCCTATGACTAGTACATAGCAGGGTAGTGTCTTTGCCTAGATTCAAATCCTGGCTTTCTCATTTAATAGCCATGTGACCTTGGATAAGTCACTGAAATTCTCTGCCTTTCCTCCAACTGTAAAATGAGGATAACAATAGTACCACCCTCACGACATTGTAATGATGATTAAAGACCTAATCCGTGGAGTATGGACACAGAGAGCTGCATTCTAAGTGAAGTAAGCCAGAAAGAGAAAGAAAAATACCATGATATCGTTCACATGTGGAATCTTAAAAAAAAAACAAAACAAAAAAAGAAGACACTAATGAACTTATCAACAAAACAGAAACAGACTCGCAGACATAGTAAACAAACTTATGGTTACAGAGGAGGGGGGAATGGTGGTAGGAAGGGATAAATTGGGAGTTTAAGATTTGCAAATATTAACTACTATATATAAAATAGGTAAACAACAAATTTCTTCTGTAGAGCACGGAGAACTATATTCGATATATCTTGTAGTAACCTATAATGAAAAAGAATATGAAAAAGAATACATGTATGTATATGTATGACCGAAACATTATGCTGTACAACAGAAATTGACACACTGTAACAGACCATACTACAATTTAAAAAATTAAAATTAAAAAAAGACCTAATCCATGGAAAGGGCTCAGAACAGGACTAGACTGAAGAATCATAGTAGACGCTGTATTATTTTGTTATTATTTTTGATGACAACTGACAGGCATGTTCCTACTCTCATGCAGCTTACATCTCACTGCTTGAGACCGATAAAGAAATATATCCATTAAGAGTAATCAAGGAGTAAATATGCTGTGAAGAATGCAAAAAGGGGAGAGTGGTAAAATGCTGTTGGAAGACTACTTGGACTGGACGGTCAGAGGACACTCAAAGGATGTGACAATTGACAGCAAGACCAGGAAGGAGCCAGACTTAAGAAGTCACTGAGGAAGAGACACGGAAAACTACCCCTAGAGCCTCAGGCAGGAAGGAGCTTGTCTAGTTCCAGAGCAGAAGAATGTCAGTGGATTTGGCTGGCAGGCAGTCAGCAAGGAAGAAAGAGTAGGACATGATGCTACAGAGGTGGGCACTGGCTAGAGAAGAGGGCCCATGTAGAATCCGGAAGAGAATCTGAATTTCATTTCAAGGCTGAAGAGATGTCTTTGTTGAGTCTTGCAGACTCACATGATCTCATTCACATTTTTTAATAATCACTCTGGCTGCTATGTAGATTAGAATCAGGAAGATAAATTTGGAGGCTCTTGCTCCAGACCCAAACAAAACAAACAAAAAAGGAAGGTAGCTTATATTAGGATGGTAGTGGTGGAGACAGAACAGAGATGGAGTTAGGATAGGTTCTGAAGATAAAATCAACAGGATGTGCTGATGGTTCAACAATATAGGTCACTGAGGTAAATATACCTATTAAAGGAAAAAGATGTTCAGATTACACTGTACTTTTTTTTAACTGTGCCTTGGATTTATCTCTGGCTTAAAACACAAAGCAACTCAGAGAAGTCAAAAATTCTAAAATGAACATAAAAAGGGATAAGGCTACAAAAGCATTCTAGTAAGTACAAAAGATGTTGCAAACATCAAGGCGAGAGCCTCTTCCCCTGCCATGACCTACAGAAGGCTGCAGGCCTCTAGGAAACCCTTCCTCACTGCTTAGTGCCAGGTCAACATGACATGGGAAAACTGGCAAGATGGATCGATTTGGTGGGAGGTTGGGGAACTGGGCCCACAAACCTGGGATGGTGGTAGCTCCTTGAAGTCTGGGTATAGCTTGCAAAGACTCAGAAGTTCCTGTGTGACCTAGGAGGGGGCTAAGAAGAGACAGACAGGCTGATGGAACAACAGAGATGCAGCATTAGGAAAAGTAGAGGCCAATAGTGCACTGGTAGAGCATTGGCTTTGCATCCATGGGGTCCTGGGTTCAATCCCCAGTACCTCCATTAAATTAAAAAAAAAAAAATAGAGGCCACAAAATGTGAATATTTCTCAACACAATGCCAGCACACCTAAACGGGACTTTGCAACACAGACTAATAAAGAGCCAGAGAATGGTGACAGATCCTGCCACCTTATGTAAAATAGCCTCTTACACCAAAATGCCACCTCACGGAGATGCAGGGAGAGGAGAGAGGCATCCAAAAAAACCTGAGCATTTACCCAAAAGAGCATGAGTAACCCAAGAAGGCTGGGATACCATTAATTAGCAAAGTCCCTGCTGTCTTCTTTTACTAGTAGGGTAAATGGCTTATGAGGAAAATTAGCTCAGATGTAAAAAACAAAGGAGCTATAGTTTTCTTTGTTCATCTGATTCATAATTATTACATTTGTAATACAACCATAAATATTGGTCAGAGTATTAATATTAGGTAAGATTAAATTCAAGCAAGCACATTAAGTAAAACAAAGAGGAAACTTTACAACAAAGAATAAAATCTACAATGAGATTATAACAGTTGCGATGCACAAAATAATTACATTAAATTCATAATACGTAAACCACAAGAAATGCAAAGAAGAAGAGACTAAAATATAAGATTAGGGAACTTTAAATCACAATCTGAGTCCACAGAAGATCAATTAGACAAAAATAATCAAGAATGTTGGATGTCAATTACATAATTGATGAACATGAACATAATAGATATGTAGAACTTGCTATCCTAATTTTTTTTTTAAAGTACACCTGCCTTACAAAAATTTATGGGACATTTATAAAATTCTGACTGTAAATCAAACCAAAAAGAAAACTAGAAATAGCACAGAACACATTAGCTGACTGTGTCCTCCAGCGATATTAAACCATAAATAAAGAGGAGGAAGAGGAGAAAAAGAAGAGGAGGACAGGAAACAGAAAACTAATCTCACAAAAAGCAAGAACTTGACTTTGAATCAACACCTGGGTCAAAGAAAATAGCAAAACTAAAATTTCAAAATATCTACAGAATAATAATGAGATACATCACATATTAAAAAATATCTAACAACCCAAAACCCTTATAGCTTAATTCACAAACGCAAACACATTGTTAAATACGAAAGAATAAAAATAAATTAAACATTCATGTCAACACATTAGAAAAAGAACCAAAAAAATAAAATTAAGGAAGTGTAAAAAGGAAGGAAAAAATGAATCAGAAAAGTTAAATTGGCCAATATTACAATACCAAAAAATAAGAGTATTTGTGATAAATAAATCCAAGAACTGATTCCTTGAAATAACTAAGAAAATAACAAACTATTAGCTGGCCCAACCCAGATAAAAAGACAGTTAACAAAATTAGAAAGAAGAAGAAATAGCCACAAATATGGAGAAACTTAAAGCAATCCTAAGAGACACTCAGATGAATGAATATGTTTTTATTCATACTTTTTGGAGTTGGTCTAGAACACTTCTTTCATATTGCATTTCTTTTTGGTGTTCATATTAACAATGTCGAAACATGTCATAGCAAAGCAAAAGAATTTTTACATTCTTAAATCAAGACAACCTTCGAGATTGTTTAAATAAAATTTCTGTGGATTTTTGGTTTTCACTATTGTCAATGGCATTCTTTTTTTTTTTCCCAGAGCATCTCTTACTGACTGGGCTGATTACTTCATGGTAGAAACAATCATTGGGCTACATTTCTGAAGTGATCTTATCCTAAGTATGGAACTCTCTGATAGGGGCTAAATCTTAGCATCAGCAGGAAATGAAATGCTAAGTAAATTCTCAGCCTCCAACCATCCCCAAAACAATCGGTCAAATAAATTCCACCAATTTTCTCTAATTAAAGCTAAAAAGTGTTGTGTGTGCTTTAAATGTCAGTCAATTTTGAGGTAATTATACCTGAAGGCAGGAATCTATCAGGGTCTCTTTTTTTAGAATTAAATTCAGATGGGAAGTAAAGGACTCAAGGGATGTTTGCAGAAAATGAGTTCCATTCCTGTCTTCCTCGGCTGTTTATTGACAGTACAAGAATGGGTGCATTTTTGGAAAGATAAATAAGGACTTTTTTCTTATCTCCATTCCACTTTCTTCAGTTGGATCAATTTCATTGTGAATTTATAAGAAACTGAGATTTCATTTGAGGGGAAAAATGCAACCTAAAATATAGGAATAAACACTTATATTTGTAGAATGCTTTACAGCTCTCAAAATATTTTCAGAGACACCGTCTCATTCCATTCTCAAAATAGTTCTTAAGGAAACATCTTTATTTCAGATTAAAAAATTAGACTGAAGAGGATCAGAATTTGCCACCCCACAATCTCCCACCTTGGCAAAAGGATTATTTTGAGCTGAACACAATTAAGAAACAACAGACAAGGAGGAACTCTGCCCTCCCCTTCACCTCCTAAAAGCAGAGCACAAATTTGCCTTTGTGAAAGTGTCCTCCTTCCTTCCTCACACCCCCTAGACCAGGAAGAGGAGAATGACTCAGTTACCAGGGGGCTTTTATCACTGGAGATAGCACCCTGCGTCTGCATGACAAAACTTACTAAAATAACCCTTATCTTCTGTTAATTTCCCCATATACTTACCTTCTTACAATTTACCACCCCTAGAAGCCCTAATCCCTTTTCCTTTGCCTTATTACTTCTCCACAATTAATTGCCCTTTGTTAAATGACACTGAGGCTCTCAAGCCTAACCACATCTTTGGGTTTTCACTTCTTTTCTGTGAAGCTCCCTTGTGCATGAAAAATGGATCTTTTCTCCTGTTAACCTGTCTGCTGTCAGTTTAATTCACAGGCTCCATTCATTAAACTTAAGTTTTTTTCTTCTTCTACAAGATCAAAAAACTTGCCACAAGAATGTACCTTAAGCAGATTTATCACATGCACACTTACTTCCTCCTCACGCACCTATAGCAGACATCACTAATTCATCCAGCGGCTCTTTCCTGCTGAGGCCAAACATTCCCAGAATCCTCAACACAGTTGCCACGAAACCACTTTGCTCTGCCTGCATTTCCTAATGATGTTCACAGTATATTGGCAGTTTCCCACCTTGGCTCCAAGGAGAGCCCTCCTTGACAACAGAAAAGTATCTGTGAATCGTTTTCTTTGAGAATCTTTATCCATACCACTCTGTTCTAAAGATTTTCTGAAATTAAAAAGAAAAAAAAATGCTTCCTACAGACTTGGTGATACCTCCCAGAGTCTCTCACCCAGAATCTGTAATGGACTCTCTTGCAGAATTGCCATGAAGCACATTCTCAGGCTCTTTCCTTCTGGAGAATCACCCTTCTGCCTGGTGGAGCTTTCTCAGTGTTGACTAGAGGGCATTCTCTTGACTTTTAGGGGAAGCTAATGTGGTCTGGCAAAGACTCTTCGTCGAGGGTATTAATTCTCCCCCGAGAACATATCAATTTACACATGTCCCAAGGTTTTCCATTAAAACAATCTCAATTTCTTCCTCTCAGTTGTCACACCAATTTCCTCAGTACAGAAAAGCTTAAGAACTGAGAAAAAAAAAAAAATAGTGAATCAGACCTAGAAACTACTGACATGGTCTCTGACTATAAAATTGTTCTGTCGTTAAATGCAATACATCGAGAGGTCAAACAAAATGTATATGACCTTTCCAATCATTTCTACGTCTTGATATATTCTGACTGACCAACAGAAAAGAGTTTTTATCCAGTGGGTGAAATAAAGTCAGCTATTCTCATTACGGGAGTTTGTTCAGCATCAAGATTATGCGTGCTAAATACAAAATCTGAAAAAAAAGTTTATGATTGATTTATTTTTTAATTGATCAGCATGTTCCAGAGATCATATGTTGAATTTACTGCAGATTTCAGAAAAGGATTCTAATTTTGGTGTTACTGAACTGGAGTAAGGAAATGACATAGTAAAAGAGAGACAAATCACCAATCTCCTTTTTAAAAGTATCTGTCCGGGGCTTCATTCTCTTAGGATTCTAGCCCTGTATGCTGTGATACAAGCAAATTTGCGATGAGACGTTAATGGCCCAAAGTACCCCTCTATCATATAAAATACACATATTTCAAGATGTCCAAAGCTGAAATAGTGAGTTTGCAAACACTAAAGAAAAAAGACAGTATTACACAATAGGTTCTTTCAGCACCCCTAGAATCTTATGTGTAGGGTCTATTACTCCTAAAATTAGAGCCTCAGCAGCAGCTAAAATGTCTTAAAATAATCGTATTCGTGTTTAGACTTCTATTATGAAGGACAATTGGAGTCAAAAACAAACATAAAAATAAGCAGTTATACTAGGACTACAGGTGCACCCATCTCCTGAATTGCCTAAAACAATGAGACTTTTATTTCATCTGTCATCACCAGGGAAAACTGGATGTTCACGCTTGAAAGTAGAAACAGGGAAAATGGATCTGATAAAATGAGTCTTACCTTATCTTGGGTTGGGTCAACCCTGTGATGCTAAGGGAAAAAGGTTAACATATATACCCTTGTTTTCACAAACATTTGCTCCTTTCAACACACAAGAACCGTCAGAAAGAGCCACGGCTTAGCTTAGAACATGTTTGTCACTTGACGTCTCGAAATCACTAAAACATTCTACAGGACCAACTGGACGTCTCCAAAAGAGCACCTGAATACCCAGAAGTGACCAGGAGTTTGATTTTAATTTCACAATTCTGGGGGACATAGAGTAATACAGAAAGAAAATGTACATAGTAATTTTTAAAATACCAATCCCTGTAGACATTTTTTTCAATTTTAGCTACAAATAAAGGTCCACCTGCAGAGTCAGAGAATCTGTTCTGATCTTCATTGCTATATATTATTAGTTATCTCTTTTAAAAACTGGTCTCTTTCCAATGGGTGAGTTGATACTGAGTTTCGGGCCACAGATGCTCAAGCTTCCTTCTCTTCTTAACTTCAACACAGGCCCCGACTGTACCATAAGTTGCATAGTAGATGTGCAATAAATGTTTGTTATTGATGATGATAATGATGTAAATGATCCCCAAAATTTAGACCAGGGTTCAGAAAACTATGACTCCAAATCTAGCCCACTGCCTGCCTGTGTAAATACAGTTTTATCAGAACACAGCACACCCATTCAGTCACGTATCATTTATGGTTGCTTTCATGCTACCAAGGCTGAGATGAGGAGCTGGGACAGAAATCCCATGGCCCACAAGGCATTAAGATATCTACTATCTGGCTCTTTAACAGAAAAAGTACCACAACACTTGACCTTAAAAATCCCTTAGGAGTCATTAGATAAGTGGTAATTGTCACAAGGTGTTTTTATGTATAACAACATAAAAATGTTGTTTAGAATTTGGTGTCTTCTTGTAAACCCATTAGTCTTATCTCCAGCCTCCTCGTGCCCGAGGCCCCGATCTCCGTATTTGCCTCCTCTCCATATCTGGGATTATTCACACAAGAACAGGGATGTATGTTGCCTTAGATTTTTCTTCCTTAGTAACAATATATAGAATATTCAGGGAAAGACAATGGTAAAAGATTCTTATGATGTATTGGAAGTAAACAGCAGGGATTGTAAGTAAACTTTTACTCTCATTTTAGATGGGATGCTGGACATAACCCATTACGCATACCTGAAGGCTGTTATTTTAAAAACTGAACTAGTAAAATCAAAGGATAGGATATACAGTACAGCCTATGATCAAAGAGGCCTGCACCTCTGCCTTAACTAACATGTGCCAGTCAAATGAACGGGAGCAGATAGCGAAACCAGAATAACACAAAAAAGCCAAAACATACTGCTTAGAATTCCAGAGTCAAATGTTAGACAAGGTCAAGGATCATGCACATTGTGTCACAAGAAATCTTATCCCTGAGATGTAGGAATTTTCCATATAATATTCTGGAATTGAAAAACATGTAAATATTGATTTTATGGGGTGAATGGAAGGTTTTCTTCCTTCCTCTGCAGTTGACATCCAATAAGAATGATAAACATTAGCTTTTTTTCCTCTCTCTCAGAAGAGTTAGGAAATAGAATTCTGAACTGGAAGAATCTTTGTTCAACCCTCGGAATTTATCAGATGAAATTGAGGCCCAAACCACACAACTGGCCAGAGATAGAAAGTGAACTAAAATTCAGATCTTCTGTCTCTAATCAAAAACGCTTTGCTCTACATCACATTGGGTTAATTTACCTTCACCTCTTAGATAGGTCAGGAGATAAGTTGAAGAAACTCTGAAGAGGAAGTTTTGTTCCATTCGCTTCCTTTGTGGTGATGTAAGTTGAATTCTGGACTCCCAAGCAAAACTTTAAGAAAAGGTCCTATCAGTCTTGATTAATTGCAGAAGAACCAAAGAGTAAACACCATGTCATGAAAAGTCCTCCCCGCCACGGCTGACCTCACTAAGATGCAAGCACCATGAGGCAGTAGTTATGACCATCTGCCTTTGGAAAAGCTGTTAGTTCTTTTTTTGGTTACTGTCACTGCCCCTCCTGTTCCCTAGAGTGCACAGTAAAGACTAGATGCCTTCTGTATAATGACTGTGGTCAGCTATAAATATGAGGAAAATGAACATGCACCATCTTGATGTCAAGTTAATTTTAGCTTCACAGTTTCATTTTAAGTGTGCCCAACCTAGACTGGGCACATCAGGGCTCAGTCTAAGGAGTTTCAAAAATGGAAATTACAAAACCACAGGGCGGGACCCAAATTGTTCCGATGGTGGTAACAGTGATTGAGATGCTCTTGGGGATGTTGCCAAGAGGAGGCCTCTCACTGCTCGGTGGTGAGCTCTTAAACCACATGGATAAATAGATTCGGTCATCGCTAGGAGGTGAACAATAGCTCCTATGTTGCGGCTTTGGCTTTGTTGTGATGAATGTAAAGAGTTTCTCGCCATTCAGATGTGGACAATGCTCTATGTGTTACACAACGCATGCTGTGGGCAGGTGGGATAAAGGTTTCTTACCAAGTTATAGGTACTATCTTCCCAGTATGTTCCTTTGGCTTTAAGCGTCAGCAGTGTCTGACTACTGTTTTCAATCCACAGAACAGCTACAGAATATGTCTGAAGATTCCAGCCTGTTATTTTTCTTCAAATCTGGGTTTCAATCTTGGTTAGTGTTTGCCCAGAAATATGTAATTGCGGACTTCCTCCTCATAAACTCTTCCAGAGTGGAGGCTGCCAGGCGCGCATACTATTATTATCTCTTTGCCTGGGGGCTCACTGAGGGTGTGTCCTCATAGTCACAGGATGGATAACCTGCTCTCTGCCAGGAAGCCTGTATGGTTAGCAGCTGCAGCTAACAAAAAAACCCAGCTTGCACGTTTCCAATAATGTTTGCTTTTCTTCTCCTTTGGATAAAAAAAATTTAACTGGTTTCTTTATTAAAAACTCACACTTGCCTTTCCCCTATATTTTTTGGCTCATTCCTCGTTTACTCTGTTTACATTAGTCACTGTGATTTGGCTGTACCTGCTCCTTCTCCCTCACCCAACTAATCTTATCCGGGAACTTTAGTTTCCCACTCATCAGATGTCGCTTCCTCCGTGAGTCCCGCCCGGCTTACAAACCTCCCATCCTCACACAGGAGCACGCACACACACAGACACAGTTAGCGTTTACTGCAGTCTTCTGTATGCTACCCTAGCATTCTGTTACACCTCAATTTAAAAAATCATGGTCTAACTTGTCTTATACGTAGCTGCATCCTTTCAACTTACTTCTTCTGATCTTACGTCTTCATTCTCAGTACTTAGTAGTTATCTCAGTCCTCGGGTGAACTTAAGTAATTTTTTAGTTTTGAATTTAGGTATAACTTACACATGTAAACTTCACTCATTTTAGCATATTGTTCTGGGATTCCGGACGAATGCCTGCAGTCACATGACTACCAAAATCAAGGCATCAAGCAGTTCCGTTGCACCCCAGACTCCCCTGTTCCGAGTGTAGTCAACCCCTCCTCTCATTCCCAGCCCGAGACCACCGTTTTGTTTCTGTATACAAGCTCCACACGTCCATAAACGAAATCTTACAGTTTGCAGCCTTTTGAGTGTCACTTCTCTCACTGAGCACAACGCATTTGAGAGTCTTCCAAGTTATTTCTGAGACCATTCATTCCCTTTTATTGCCGAGGAGTGTTCCACTCATGAACACACCACAGTTTTTATTTGTTTGTTTGTTTTGGTTTTTTTAACCCATTCACCAGCTGAGGGACACTGGGTTGTTTCTAGTTTGGGGCAATTGTAAATACAGCAGCTACAAGCATTCACAGTAAGATTTTTGTATGAACATAGTTTTTATTTCTTTTGGATAAATAATTAGAAATAGGATTGCTGGGTCATATGGTAAGTGTCGTCTTTACTTTATAAGAAACTGCCTGGCTATTTGTCAGAGTGGCTCGTTCATGTCACAGTCTCACCAGCTGTATATGAATTCCAGTTTCTCCACATCCTCACCAACACTTGATATTGTCAGTTTCTTTTCATTTTCACCATCTTAATAGGTGTGTAGTGACATCTCACAGTGGTTTTAATTTGCATTCCCCTAGAGACTAGTAATGATGAACATCTTTTAATGTGTTTATTTGATATCCACACATCTTTGGTGAAATGTTGACTGAAATATAGTTCATTTTGGGAGGGTCTGTTTCCTTTTTATTGAGTTTTGAGAGTTCTTTTTATAGTCTGGATATTAGCCTTTTATCAGATATGCAAATGGCAAATATTTTCCCCCAAAGTGTTTAATAACTATTTTTTAAATGAGTTGACATCTCATGTAGAGAAAAACAGTTCTTTTGAAAAGGCCTTATGACCTTCAAATTTACAAATGATGCAGCTTTATACCATTACCTCTTCAGATGAGTCAACAAGATGCTTAGAATAATGTAATGGAGAGGTTTGTAATGGTGAATCTACATTTCTACTTGGAAATTATTTAAGTGCAGCATACAGGGAGATTTGATCTAAGGGATACACACATCTTCCAAATCACAATAAAAAAAAAAAAGATTTATCATTTAAGGACTTTTTTCCTTTGAAAGAAAATCATAATAGAAAATACACATTATGCACATTTTTGCTGAGCAATCAGGTATTAGTCTTTCAAATAATTTCCGTCATAAAAATCAATTATTAGAGGCGGTATATATCTCTACCAAGACAAGTCTAACAGGTAAACCATTCAGTACTGAAAACTTGCTCCTCATTCCCGTTGAAATCGGTCTGTTGGAAAAGCATATTAAAGGATTATGCAGTCAACTTCTGTGGGTAGACACACCAAGGGGATTCTTTCTATGAGGGCCATGGACTTGATGTTTCTAAGAGAATCTTCAGTCCTGTTATAAAATATTCCATTGTCAATCCCTACTTAAAGGGAAAGTTTTACAGGAAAAGGAGGAAGTTTAATTACTGTTTCTACAAATGAGGTATTCTGACATTGAGTGAATACCTAACTGGATCAAAGGACCCATATATGCAATAAAATATTGCATTTTTCAGGCATATTTATTCTCAACCAACCAATAAGCATGTCTTGTTTATACCATATTACGGACATCACAGAAGAGCTACTAAATATCATTGTTACCCGCAGTGGGAATTCCGTCTAGTTAAGGTGTCAAGAAAATAACACAAAATATTAGCAACAACACCAAATGGTGTTGATCATTAGGTAAAGACCAAAGACAGAACAAGAGGAGCAGGCTGGGGGGAAGGAGAGGAAGCTATTAGCACTGTGACTGTGAACGAAAATACTGCAATGTGAATGAAAATACTGCAACCATGTCAGTAAACAATGCTGAAACCAAGTCATCAGTGGCTGCTGCCACCCCCAGTGAGGACAGGCCTGCAGCCCAGCCTCAGCAGCCACTCACAATGGTGCACTCTGAGGGGACTCAGAATAAGAAAGGACAGGATACTGGCCCTAGATAGCTAGGTGCTTGTCAAAGGAATGAATACAATGAGCCCAGATGTTTGCTTCCTCCCATACACAGAAAAGCACTAAATTCTGTAACTGAAGATGCCTGGTTTTCTTTAGTTAACAAGCAATCTTTTATTGTTCCAACTACCTGGTCTTTGTTGTAAAGCTCCTATATATGCCAGCTCCTCCCCTACTTCTTCAGAGCAGTCCCTCATCCCGGCTCGAGTCCTCCCACCAAATAAAACATAATTCTTTTAACTTTTAGGCTGTGCATTTATTTCAGTTGACAGCACAAACAAGCTATTTCTCTACCAACCATTCAAAAAAGCCCCCAAATATGATTCTAGACACAACAGTTCTTTGGGACAATGAGGTTCAGGTCTAATGATAGGAAGTCAACTTGTAAATATTATGTTTTCACAACTCATGTTGGCTGGAACTAATGTTGAGGTTCAAAAGAGGAATAAAACCAAAACCTAGAGGGCTCCCAGAAAATTTCACAGAGGGAGTGGGATAAAAGCTGAACCCTGAAGCGTGGATAGATTCTGCTTACCAGAAGAGAGACAGGAGAATGATATGAAGGAACCAAAAAAGAACCAAAGGGCAGCTGTGGAATGTGTCATTCTTGGGTCCCCCAGCACCTGATGGCCCTGCTTCTCACAGAAGTTAAAAGTGCTAGGTATGTGCTTTCCCAGCCTCCCTGACTAGCACCTGTCATAGCCTCTGTCAACTGGAATCACCTGCCCCAGACTTGGAATCACTACCCAGTGGCGTGTCAGGAAGAAGCAGGTAGCATGCAGAGTGCATGTGGACCCTGTGTGGCTGAATCCTCATTCCAGAAGCAGCCAAAGCAAGGGCTAAATAACAAGACCCGTATCAGTGGGGTCGGTGGTGTGGTTAGCAGCACAGAAGTGTGTTCATTGGATTCGTTTCAGTGTATGATTTGGGGCATTGTTCCTGGATACATGGCCTCTGAGCCTAGAATCTTCCTGGAAAGTCTATGAGCCATTCAGGATCTTTTTTTCTGCTTAGATCAGCTAACATCAATTTTTAATTTTTTTTTTTTTTTTTTTTTTTTGGTGGGTGGAGGTAATTAGGTTTATTTATTTATTCTTGGAGGAGGTACTGGGGATTGAACCCAGGACCTCATGCATACTAAGCATGTGCTCTATCACCTGACCTATACCTTCCTCCCCCACTTTTTGATACTTAGAGTAGTAATGGGCATTAAATTCTAAGAACCTCTCTACCCCTTCTCAGATCCTGTAGAAAGCGTCCACTAGTAGTCTATCCTCATTTTTCTTAGCAGGTAGCATAACATAGGAGTCAAGGGCAGGGCTCTGGAGTCTGATGGCCCTGGGCTCAAACCCCAGCAATATGTGAAAACAAATCTATGGGGAATCCTAGAGCTCTCAGCAATCTGTGTGACCAGGTCATGTGTAGTTTCACACCTTCCTCGCTCATTCCCAATAAATATGTGCTTGTTGAATATGCATTCAGGGGTCCAGGACCCTTTCCATTCATTAGTCTCGTGAGAACCAATATAGAGTTTCTGCCCATGCATTACAGAATTAAAAGATAACAAGATCAAACTCAGTGACCCGTGGTATAACGTACACTTCTAAGCTCGTTAAAACACAGCCTAGGTTTAGCCCCCATTAGCACATCACTGGTATTTACCAGTATTTAACTGTAAATTTCTCCTACTGGTATTTAACTTCCTGTTTGCTATTTCACTTCTCACCGATTGCCTCACAATCCACCTTGTCTCCGGAGGACAAAGGCTGTCTGTATCTCTGGATCCTACCGCTAGGCCCAACACAGAGCTGGGCATGTAGAAGTTACTCAATACATATTTCCTGAATGAAATACAGTCAGTGAAAGGACCACAGTCACCGTCAACTAAACTGAGCTGTACTCACATGCTGGAAAAGTTCTCTCTTCCTGTATTTGTGCCACTTAAGATGCGTTTCTTGGCCTAAATGCACAGCAATAGAGGACTTGTTCCATGCATTGTGGCAGCCGCACAATGGGATGTTTCGGAGTCGTGCATCATTACCTTTTAAAGACTAGGTAGCCGAAGAGAAAGTGGTAATGATACATCACGGTTGAAAGAGAGAACTTAAGAAGGTATGTGTATATAGGTGAGTGCTGCCAGGGAACACAGTGGGATGAAAACATCTTTATTGTTAAGGTAAAATGACTTGATGTGATCTTTTCCACTATTCAGATTTTCTTTTAAGGTCTGAAAAACAATGCCAGTTCTCTAAGAATAAGGACTTGAGGTATATTTCCCTTAATTTTATAACAGTAATGGGTCCAATAAATAAAAGTGAACAGGAAGATGCATTTCTGAGAAATCTGTCTAAGATACAGGCGAGCACAGTGCAGCAGGTACTGGGGGTACCCCACCCACATCCTCCTACCCTCATTCTGACTGCCAGCACCAGCATTTCTTTCCCTAAAGAGATTTCTGTCACCACCTGTGCCCTCTTAGCTTACATATTCAGTTGCCCGAAAATACCAGGGAATTGGCACCCCCAGAAGCAGCCCTCTACACAACTCCCTCGTCGTCCAGGTGGAATAACCCCAAGATTTTGTTCTAAATCATTTCCCAGAGTTCCCAGGGATGAAGTTCCAGTTGTCCAGAATAGTAAGTGGCTCAGTAATGAACCCCTTATCTCTCCTTCCCACTTCTGTCTCACTTCCCCACTCCCCTACAGGTTGTCTCCTGGGAGCGCCTTCCAAGTATACTACATTTGAATCCTTAGGCTTCACTGTGTCTGTGCTTTGGAAGCAGACAGGTCTGGGTTCCACTCCTGTGGCCAGCACTCACTAGCTTTAGGCAAGCAGCTTCTTTGAGGTCCCTAAGCCTTGGCTTCCTCATGTATATAACAGAGAAGATAATATCTGTGTTGCATTGTTATTCTGAGAATAAAATTATATGCAGCAATGTATATAAATTGTTCACACATGGGACAAAAGGGGGATGCTCTCCTTTGGTGTTTGGTGGTAGCCATAGTAACAGAAGCAGCAAAGCTTAGACCCATGTTCCTCCAACTTTAATGTGTGCTGGAATCTCTTGGGGTCTTGTTAAATGTAGATTCTCATTCAGAATCCAGAGCCGGGCCTGAGAATCTGCTTTTCTAACAAACTCCCAAGTAGCACCAATGTTGTTGGTCCTCAGACCCTGCTAGGAGTAGCAAGAATCTAGACCCTCATCTTCTGTATGGCAAGGAATGAGGAACATCAATCATCTATATAACAATTCACTCTGGAGTTGGTCGTAAGTACTATATAACTACACACACACACTCACACACACTTTCAGGTGTTTTCAGATGAGCAGAGAAACTTTCCATCACAGATGTAACTGGGCATCGTGGATGTAACTACTTAACCACTTAATTCTTAGACTTCTTCAGGCAGGTAGGCATTCCCTCAGTTCTTCTCACTTCTGATACCAAATTCTGTTCCACTTAACCATTTCTATATAACAAAGCACCCCAAAGCTTAGCACGCATTATCACATCACATTTCCTCTGGTGGTATTTAACTTCCTGTTTGCTATTTCACTTCTCACCAATTGCCTCCCAAATAAGCTTGTCTCCTGGAGAACAAAGACTGTCTGCATCTTTGGATCCTACCGCTAGACCAAAACAGAACTGCGCCTGTAGAAGTTACTCAATCCATATTTCCAGAATGAAATACAGCCCAGTGGAAGGACTTCAGAACAACCATTTCATTATTTCTCACGATGTTGTGGGTCTGTAATTTGGGCAGGGCTCAGCTGGGTGATTCTTCTGTTGCATGTGTATCTAGGTAGGTAATCCACTGGTATCCAACTAGCAGCAGGACTGGTTTGAAGAGTCCACAACTGCTTCACTTCCATGTCTTCCATCTTGGCAAGGATGGCTGGAAGGCTGAACTCAGCATAAATTGTCGACCAGAACACTGATGAGAAGCCTCTCCAGGATGAGAGCTACAGAGGGGTCACCTCCAGCCTTGGCAGTTCAGGGTTCCAGAGTAAGTGTTGTAGTGAACAAAGCCAAAACCGCCTGGTCTGGCATCACCTAGCCTTGGAAGTCACAAAGCATCACTTCTCTCACACTCTATTTTTCAAAACAGTTTTAAGTCCATCCAGATTCAAAGAGAGGGGACAAGACCCTTCCTCTCGATGAATGTGCAGCCATGTCTTAAAACTGCCACAGTCCTCCTCCCTCTGGCCACAAATGCTAACACACCTCCCACATTAAAAATACACTCCCTCCCTCCCAAGACCCTCCACGATGGTATCAGACTCTGGCCTCGGCTCAGGATAGAACTCTAGGATCTCATCATCAAAATCAAGTCTTTACCAGGTGTCTCCTAGAGGCAGCTCACTGCTAACCATGGAATCTTGCTTCTGTGAGCTTAGTTGAAAGTCAGGAATTAATCTGTAAATTGAGAATTATATTTTGTGTAAAAAGATAGAAGAGAGTAGAAAGCAGCACTGCAAGGAATGCTTTCAATTTACTTCAAATAATATATCAAATATTACAAACAATAAACTCAAGGAGCTAAGGTCTCCCCCGAGGCCTGGCCATAAATGAGGCACTTAGGAAAGCACAATGAATCCAGAGCCACTAGGGGACCATTCACGGTTCCAGTTAAGGCACATTCTCAAGCATCTTTCTGATTCCCAGGAACACTGCTCATCAATTAGCATTTATGCAGTGCTTAACGGTTCTGACCTGTCGTTGGAAGTGCTACCAGGGTTCAGTCGAGTATGTTTCATCCAAACAGGGCTGCATCCTCTCCTGCAGCTGTGCCAGGGGCACCGGGCGGTGAGTCACAATGCAATTCTCACACTGCCCTTAGAAGTTCAGGTGGGAAACAAAGCATTCGGGTTGGGGAGGGGGGTGGTGAACATTACTTTGATGGAAATAGTGAACAGCCCACATTCACAAACAGATTCATTAAACTGCAGATGAATGGGTCATTGAGTTCTGCTGAAGCAGGATTCAAAAATGGTAGGAAATGGACCTGGGCCCTAGAAACAAGGATTCGGGGTTTGGTTTCTGCCACCTTTATACTTTGACCAAGGTATTTACCCTCTTTATGCCTCACTTCTACCCAGTGAAGACGCTACAGGCTACCTGACCAAACTGCCCCAAAGATAAAATGAGGCCAAAAAGGGAATAAATGTTAAAAAATTGTGACATGCCGAAAGAAAGTGTCATTAGGTTTGCACTGACTTCAGGAATCACCTTTCAGTTCAACCTCCACCCAGGGATGTAAATTTGTGGTCCAACCTCTCCCCACAGCCACCTAACACGCATGAATATTTTCTGAACACATTTATCCTTCATTTAACCTTGGACTTGATGTCAGGCTGAGGTTATTTCTATGAACAGGCATACAGTTCCATTTAGTGACGGACGCCACACTGCATTACAAGCGCATTCAACGTAATGTGGCAGAATGAAGGCAATCGGTCTCGGTGTGCTTCCTGTCTTCACTTCCACCCCATTCAACCCTCGTCACCTCTCCTCTTGATCACTGGCCTCCTGAGGAGTTCTCCAGCATGTGTTTCATCAGATTAAAATGAATCCATACTGCCAAAAATTAAGTAAATTAAGTACCAGTTCCTTGTTCTGGCATGCAAAGCTTTCCAAATATGTCCCCCCAAATCCCTTTCCAGCATTCTTTCTCAGAAAACCCCTAGACATCACCTATACTCCAATTAAGCTAATCACCATGCTGCTCCTAGGACGTGCTCTGAGTCATTTCCCTGTCTGAGCTACCTCTGCACGGGTCTCCTGTTAAAATCTGACCAATGCTTTCGGGCAACTTTCAAACTCGGAAAAAAATAAAATGAAGCCATGTCAAGAAGGATAAAAGTTGTCCAGAAAATCACAGGAACTAATTTGGTGTGCCAGGCAAGACCACAATTCAGAGGTAGCTATAGAACTGGGAAGATAATGTCAGTCTTTTACAGCCGAAGTTTGCATCGTTCCTGGCATAAGAATTTTGGAAAAGCTCCTCACCCCTGGGACTTTACTGAACAAGTAGACGGTACCCAAAAATCTGTCAACTCTGACAATAACTGGCTGTCTTTTATGTACAGTTCTCATCACATAAGCCCAACCTAAATGGTGCCAAAACAATCCATCATTTTGTTTTATTTGGTATTTTAATGCAAAACAGGTCTCCCAAAAATCGATCCAAAAGTTGTATTTTCCAGACCTTTGACAAAGAAACTTCTTAGTTGTTTTGTTTTGTTGTTATTTCTTCTGAAACCTTGGTAAAGCAATTGCAAGCACATATTATCTTGTATGTTTTATCTTCACAGAGGCTTTAAAAAAGTTTTTTTTTAAACTTCTTAGCTGTATAAAGCTTGAGCAAAGAATCCATAGGCAAGTAAAAGTAAACTTAGATCAGATTTTAAACCACCTATGACTCATCTAAGAGGAGTTGCTATATACTGCTCAAAACAGATTTATTTCAAAAAGATTTCATTGGCTCCAACCATTTAAAAATAAGTGATTGGAGAAAAAGTTTGCCAATCACACATCTGATAAAGGGAGAGTATACAGAACATATAAAGGACTCTTAAAACTCACTCAAAAATGTAAAAAAAACACATAAATAAATACTAAAAGGATGCTAGCCCTGAGGGGTGAAGTCAATGCCTAACGTACCACGAGCTCATAAAAGTAACTCTCAAACAAAGGCTACAGGAGAAAGAGCCATGCTCTGAGCTAACTGACCCAAGTCCACACAAGATGGTTGGAATTAGTGAGCCACTGCTGGGCCACTCAGCCGCTGAGGAGGCAGAGGGAGTCCTCGCAAGGACGACTATAATTTTTAAGTCCATAAAACTTGCCAACAGTGACAATATAACCACCACAGCCCTTCTCAGAAAAATAAATGAGCTTTTTTTCCTCTCATGGTAGCTATTACATACGAAATGTTAACAGGCACTGATTCACAAGCTGACTTCCCCAATGCAACCCATCCTCCAATGGGAATTGGCGCAAGTTTGTCACCAACAAAGGGATCTCGCTCTACATCATCAAGGAAATGCTTCCCTAAAATGAAATCAATTACGAGTGCGTCTTGAGCGCCTGTTACACACAACGCCTTACAGAGAAGATGAAGGCAAGACCAGGCAAAGAAGTCAATCGTTGTTCAGCACCTGGTACCAGGAATCCAGCCCACAGTGCTTTCATACCTACATCACTCAACCGCCATGAAACCCTTGAGTTAGGTATTATTATTCATATTTTCACAGATTAAGAAATTGAGGGTCAGAGTAATTAAGCAACTCTCCCACCAGTAGGCAGAGCGCCAGTCTCAATTTTCTTGCTCTCTTCTTTCCTGACTGCTTCAGGAAGTTTTGTTTCAGATAAACTATAAAGCAGAAAAATCCAGCCTTCCTTCAGAGAATTCCAAAACCATAGAAATAATATAGGACCTTTCAACTCGTGAAAGCAATTCAAAAAAAAAAAAAAACTTCCCGAAGTGTAAACAGTTTAAGACGCTGTAATACCCTGGCTCTTCCACCTCAGCAAAGGAGTCTGTTCCATCTCTGCGGAAGAAAATCTCCGTCAAGACATCACAGGTGATTTAGCGTCCAGACTAGTTGAGTCCTGTATGATCTCCCCCAGATTGTATTTATGGACTTCTATAAAGGGAAAGCATCAAAGACGCTTCACCCAGGTCCCCAGATTGGGCTGGCACCAGGGCCAACGAAAGCAAACGCCCATCCCTTGATTCACAACCGGGCTGCTCCCCAATCCCCTTTCTGCTGCCCTCCGCCACCCTCAACCCCCACCCCCAACCCCCACCCCCAACGCACCCCACCCCCGCCTCGCCGGGAAGGGTAAATGGAAGGATTTGGTTTTATCCCTCAGTGCAAAAACACAGTATGAAAATAAAGTACACAGGGTCATATGCTTTTCTGGCGGGGGTGGCGGGGGTAAATGTTTGCACGACACATGCTCACGGCAGAGCCTGCTCTTCCTCGCACCTCCCCACCCCCCACACTTCACGCTGGCAGCCAACAGTCCTGATTAAGAAGGTCGCCTAGGCCTTCTCTTGAAATAGCACTGAAATAATTCATTTTGACAAGGAAGCGTATGTGGGGATGCAGGCGAACGCGGACGTAAGAACGCGGGTGCCCGATCCTTCTTTCTCAAGGCCACGCCTACTCCACCGAAGATTATGAAGTTTCAGTTACTGTGGATGGAAGAGGCAGCAGCCAAGCGAGTAAGAGGTCTGGCTTTCCCCGAAGGAAGAAATGAACATCAGTGACCACTAACATCACAACAGAGAGACAATACTTACTAAGCACATCTTCTGAATTATTCTTGTTAAAATCATCATCATCATCTAAGCTGACTGCAGTCAATCTCTGAATCAAACTACCAGTTCACAGAAAATGGAAAGGGACAGAGGAACAACAAGTAGGGAGCCTAGGTCCGGATGCAGGCAAGTGGGTAGATTTGGTGGTGGCAGCCCGTGGCAGTGCTTTTTAACCACCAGACAAACTAAATGCCCTGCGCTTGGCTCCACCTTCAAGGTCCCTGCCACGGGGGCACTCCCTCACTGCCTCTACAGGCATCCTACACTCGGACAGATTTTAAATCATCCCTTTCTTTCTTTACTGAGCAAACGCCTACCTCTTTTTGTGCTGAGAATGCTACAGTCAAGGTGGTTAGACTGGTAAGTACACGGCCGGACTTCCCTTCCCTCTAGCGCTCTGGGGCGGAGTAGCCAAAAGAGCACCTCGGACGCGATGTGAGAGGCACAAGGGAAGTCCACAGTCGGGTGCGGTGACAGACAGAAGGAGGCCGAGGAGCCTCGCCGTCCCAGCTGTCCTCACGCCCCTCTACTCCACGTTCGGCTCTTCTTCTCGATCGTGAGCCCCGCTGACCCACAGCGTCGCACCACCACTTCCTTGGTGGCAGGCCATAGGCAGCAGCTTCCCAAAGACACTCCACCAGCTCTCCGACACAGTCCCATGTCAGCTGCATCGCTTGTCTCCTCAGATCTCCCTGCAAGCTCTGACTTGCTCACCTAGGCCAGTGCTTCCCTCATTTCTTAAGGGAATGACTCCTTCATCGTCCAACTCTTCTTTCTGGACCTACCCTTCCCCTGATCCCCCCACAATTGTGTAAGCTTTAATTCCTATAATAAATACCTCAGCCCACACTCAGAGGGCACTCCTGCCCCACAGAACCCTGGATGACACACCTCTGTCATCTACTGGACCTGGTTCTGCTTCCCAGCACCTCCCAATATCGACAGTACTCAGCCTTCTACAGAGAGCCTGTCAAGGCTGCAGGATCACCACGATTTCTCATTGTCAAAGGCAATCACACCCAACACATCAGTGCTTCTGCTGGGACGTGCTTTTAACCCTTCTGACACGGGTCACTGTCTCTCCTAAGACCTCCCCCAGGGCATTTAATCAGTTTCTTTTGTTCAACTGGAGCTCATTTATCCCAGATTTTTTTTTAATTGAAATATAGTTGATTTACAATGTTGTGTTAGTTTCCATTGTGCAGCATAGTGATTCGGTCACACACATATTTTTTTTTCACATTTTCATTATAGATTATTACCAAATATTGAATACAGTTCCCTGTGCTATACAGTAGGACCTTGCTGTTCATCTATTTTATATATAGTAGTGTGTATCTGCTAATCTCAACTCCTAATGTGTCCCTCCCCTCCCTTTCTCCTTCGGTAGCCATAAGTTTGTTTTCTATGTCTGTGAGTCTGTTTCTGTTTTGTAAGTAAGTTCCTTTGTATCATTTTTTAGATTCCACATATAAGTGATATCATATGATATTTGTCTTTAGCTGTCTGACTTATTTCACTTAGTATGATAATACCCAGGTTCATCCATGTTGCTGCAAATGGCATTAATTCATTCTTTTTATGGTTGAGTAGTATTCCATTGTCTATAAATACCTCAACTTCTAAAAATAAACTCACCATACGATCCAGCAATCCTACTGCTGGGCATAGATCCAGAGAAAACTCCAATTTGAAAAGATTCATGCACCCCAATGTTCATAGCAGCACTATTTAAAATAGCCCAGTCATGGAAGCAATCTAAATGGCCATCAACAGATGACTGGATATCCCAGCTTTTTAGATCATTTTTCCAAGTGCTTTCTTCCACACATTCAGTGTTTCTTCTAATAGTCACATTTGACCAGTATGTTTTCACATCGTCATCTAACCTATCAATCCATTGGGAAGGGCCAGGGACAAACGGCTGCTGTGACAGACTCTTCCTAAGGAGTCTCTTTTGGACGTGACTGTCATGCCCAGATTTCCATGTGACCCCAGGTAAATCAATATGTAACCTATGAGACTTCGTCAAATTAGGTATTATAAAGGTTAAATAAATAGAGATATACAACAAGTGGCTCTAAATCCAGGAAAATACTGCATCATTGAAAATAGGAAGAGATAGCAGAGCAGACATTTTCACACCGTATGCAAGACATCCAAGATGA
Organism: Camelus dromedarius; assembly: GCF_036321535.1. NCBI lineage: Eukaryota > Metazoa > Chordata > Mammalia > Artiodactyla > Camelidae > Camelus > Camelus dromedarius. The sequence goes on from NC_087436.1 coordinate 35,659,674, forward strand.
TACATTTAATTTCAGATGCCTTAGGTTGGAGGTCCATGGAGAAGTACCTAAGCTGAAATGGTCACTTGCAAAGAAGTGATATTTGTATACACAAGGGTAGATTCGTTCTTTAAAAGATAACAAGACAGAAAACTAGAGGAGGCCAAAAGCAGTACATTAGTAATGTCTGTGTCACATGAGCATCTGAACTCCTGGCAGTTAGCAGCTGCTCCCAGCACATTACCGTTGACATGTGTAAATATGTAAATACATGTACAGCTAAGGGAGGGAAACTACACCAATGTGGATCTCCAGGACTAGGAACCACACGGACGGTTAAGAAACAACCACGTGGTCCTGATTCTCCTACTATTAACACAGGAGATTCTCTTACCTTATACACACAGGATGACCAGGAGAGTGACCCAAATTGTAGCACACATTTTATCTAATTTTGCCCCTTTGCTGGAATGGGATTCCCCCCCTCATTTAAATGTCTTTCAACTTTGACCCACATATGGACAGACCTTTAAAAGTGAGACTGGAAACAACTCAAATGTCTGTCACTCGGGGACTGGTTGAATAAACTCTGCTGTTCTCAATGGGGTAAGAAATGTCTGCATATGCTGCTAATGACTGTTGAGACAAATGGTATAAAAATGTGAAAAAACAAGGTAGAGGAAAATGTGTATATCAAGCTAACATTCATCAAACAAAGTGGAGATGGGGAAGATACCAGTATCTGTACATACTTGCTCCTATAAAAAAAAATGTTATGATAAACTACTTATGGAGGAGGGAGCACACAAAAATGGAAGCCAGGCTTCTCTGAATACATCTTATTTTATATGACTTTAAAACAAAGTTAAATGAAATTTAACAGAATTATACAACTTTAAAGTAAAATGAAACAAATAAATTTAACCACCAGGCAAGTTTTTAGACTGTCTAGAGAAGAATTCATTTCAAGTGACCTTAAAAGACAATAATTTGACTGTACATTCCTAGCGGGATATACTCTAAAGATGAAAAGAACTGTAAAATAAATTCAAATTGGTTTTGATAATCATATTTTAATAATAATAGTTTATATGGTTCTTCTGAAATATTAATTAGTCATATATAAACTTATAAAGAAAACAAATCATTAATTATCAGTAAGAATTCATCATTTAGCTTCTCTTTAAAAAGAAAAAAGAGGAGGAAAGGTGGGAGGGGGAAAGAGGGAGGAAGGAAGGAACAATGGAAGGAAAGAAGGGAAAACAGTGACCAATCTAGTAGCAATAAGCAGCTCTTATATCCAGGCTGTGGTCTCTAAATTCTGTTTCCCATAAAGGAATGCCAGCTACTCGGACAAATGCCAAATTCCAGGTTGAGGGCGAGAAATATTCAAGATAAGCCTAGAACATCTTGTCATACCAGAAAATAAGGGAGTTGCTGAAGGTGACTGAAGGACGCCTAAGCCTAACTTGAAGAGGCTCCCATTAACCCAAATGGGACCATTTGAGCATTGATTAGAAAATTGCATCAACTAAGTATCAAATAGACTTAAACATCCATTAAGTTCATTATGATACTTTAAACAAATTAAGTGATCAACTTTGGCTGATGTTGGAAACCAACTCACTGAAACTAGTAAAAAACAGAGAGAGAGGGGTGTTTGTGACTCTAGCATCTATCTGGCCTTCCCTGTGTGAACTTTACATCAGGATAATCAAATTGTTGGTATAGGGAAAGTATTATAGCAAATAAATGAAGAAATGATAGGTTATCACAGATCCAGACAATGCTTTTCAAAGCTGCTGATGTCACAAAAATAGAGACAATAGGTACTATGGGTATCTTATGAAAAAGAGTGTGTTTTTTTAGAGCCACTGTATTTTTAGCAGTACTTACTGAAATGTTTGTGAATAATATGATCAGATGTCTGTGTGTTTTTGAAAATAATCCAGGAAGGGGGATGGGAGAGCACTAAGGAGGTAGACACAGACAGAACAAAATTGACCATGAGTTCATGGTTGTTGCAGCTGAGAGATGGTAAATGAAGTTCACTGCACTATTCTATTTGTGTGCCCGTCTGAAATTTTCCATAATTGATTTATTTAAATTGATGAGGCTTTGAAGCTGAACTGCCTGGGTTTGAATCCCAATTCAGCTACTTATCAGAGATGTAATCTTGGGCAAATTACAGAAAGTTGTATAACCTCTCTGTAACTCACCTTCCCCCTCTGTAACATAGGAGTGATACAAATGGCTTGTTATGAGGATCAAATGTCAAAGACAAGCCCTGAGAACAATTCCTGACATACAGTTAACACTTAAATGTTAGCTATTACCTTTAGGGGTCACAAAATCAGATGAAGCCTTGGCTTAGAGTTTCTGGGCTGTTAAACCATTAAGACTGACTCATGAGAACTGTTATTCCTTCTTCTTACTGAGGGGCATAACATACATCCAACAATCTTCTTCCCCCTACACACCAATTAAACATACTACAGAGATTAACCAGTCTTTCAGTTTTCACCATTTTGGCACTCTACCTGCTGCTCCCAAAGAAGCAGAGGCTTCAGGTCAATGCCCCGTGCTTCTCTCCACTCCTGGGGGCTGCCTCTCCCAGCACCGCTCCAGGGCCGGCCCACCGTCCCCCACAGAGCCCCCTAGTGGTGGTGCAGTTCAGCAGGACACCAGCTGACTGGAGGCCAAAGTTCTGGCACCCCATCTTGTCTGTCCCTGAATAGCTGTGTAACCTTGTATAGTGGTTTGATATTCCCAGAACTTGGGTTACAAGATGTTGCCAACATTTGTGGAACTCTTGTCTTGAAACTCCCTTTGGAGACTATTAGAAAATTCTTCTGAGCACCCTTCACTGACAGCAAATCTTCGGTCTCTGAGGGTATAAAATCATAATCATACACAGACAAGATGATTTGAATGAGGCCAATAATAAAGCTGTCTTGGGTTTTAAACCAGATGTAACTATTAATAGGGGAGATCAAATCTCTTTTAGGAAGCATATACTGACTGTCCCACAGTGACTGAATTCTCAGATTAAACATAAATAGTTTCTTCAGAAAATGTCTGCCTTAGAAACTTTCCTTGGAGTATGTTCAGTAATTTTTCTTTAAACTAACTTTATTTTAAATCTCACCTTAAGCAGAATCATAGCCATATCATCTACAGAGTACCTGAGTGTGTGGGTTCTGTCGTTTGTACAGATGTAGCCACATAGGTAAATTTACAAGTCAGAAATCATAAAATTATTCATAGTTCAATTAAACAGCTTGAAGAAACTCAGTACAAGTAGAAGCTTGATTAACTGTGTTTCATCCTGTCAAATGGGGTTAAAAGTAACGTGTCCACCTCATAGAATTGTTTTAAGGACTCAATAAGTAAAGACACATAAAGTATTCAGACAAACTAGCTCGAAATAAAAGCCATTTAAGTGCGAGCCACTATTATCCTTTGTAATATTTCACTGTTTCCAGTTCTCAAAAGTGAACCGTCTCTCATTCAGCTTCATTTTTTATTCATCCTGTTTACAGCAAATGTAGACTCATACCACTGAGTGCATACACATTTCTGAGGATTTGAAAGGCTCTTAATGTTTTTTTTTCCTACATTTAGGCAGGCGTTCTTATCTAGATAGATAAGCTTAGATGCAAATACATTGTCTTCTACACAAGGGCTCCAACACATACACTAATGATGGGATGACCGCATAGTTTTGGTTTTCAGAAAATAACATACCTATCAATCAGCAAATATTTACTGCATGCCAGCCATACCCAAGTTAACATGGTAGGAACTGCGGAAATGCAAGGAAGGAAAAAGCACAAGCTTCATCCTCAGGGAGCTTCCCAGTTGGAGAAAGAGGACAATTTGCAAGTGAGGCTGGATGACTGGTTACAGGAGCACAAGGGAGTGCTAAGTGGCTGGGGCAGTGCAGGACACGTGCAGTGGAAGAACAGGGGTGGAGAAGTTCCTGGTGACACGGATAGTTCAAAATCATTTCAGAGAAGGCTCAACGGATGAGTAAGATTCAGAAAAGTTAAAAGGAGGGAGAAAGGGAAAGAGAGACTCTGGGTGGGTGAGACCAGCCTAAAGAATTTCAGCGTAATCTCAGAGGGATACAAAGGTAACAAGGGTTCTGAACAAAGCATTGACATGAATAAAGTAGCATTTTAAGAAAATTTCTAGATTCGGGGTCCATAGAGCCTCCCAGGGCTGAATTATTAGTAGAAATGAGCGTTTGTGATTCCCTTCTCTCCCATTTTCAAGAATTTTGTGGTCCATTTGTCTGTGCTTACAACACCTTCAGTTCACATAATCCCTCAGATTTGAGTTCACCTTTCCAAAACAGGAGAGGATGGGGGTAGCAGGCATGGGATTTGCCAAAAGCTAAATCCATCTTGTACTCAGACCGCATGGCCACGCGCTTGATCCAAACTGGGTACTGACAGCTCCTCAGGCTCAGAAACCTCTGAAAGAGAGACACACCCACCCAAATGTCGTCTCTCTTCCTTTAATAGAGTGATGGAAATAGAGAAGTTTTATCCTTATAGTAAACATATTCTCTTGTTTTTCTTCATTATATAAATAATACATGCTTATTGTAAAAAATTAAAATACATCAAAGAATAAGGAAGAAATCACCTGGAGTTCCAATCCCCCAAGACAACTATCATTAATATTTAATAGAGATTCACTTTTTAAGTACCTCGTCATGTGCAAGTACATAAACGCACATATTTTGTAATTTAATGATGGTATCGGCAATGTGTTAATAACAAATATTTTGTTGTCTTTTAACTTTCCCTTCTTCTCTTTCCCACCCCCTAGTCCTGCTCTTCCTGCACTGGCTTTATATACCTAGTATATATCTTCCATTATTTTATGCTCTTATAAATGTATTACATATACATAAGACAGGATTTTTATTAGCATTGTTAAATTTATAAAAGTAGCATCCATCCATCAAACACATTTCTCTGCATCATATTTTGCCCACTCAACAGTGCATTATGAGAATTCCTCTGTTAAGTGACATTTAATTCATTCTTCTAAATATTTCTTAATAACTCATATTTATTGAGTACTTACGATATGCCAGAAACTGTCCCCATATTATGCTGCCAGTTTTACTTAATTCTCACAAAAACCTTATGAGATTGGTATCACTGTTGTCCTCATTTTATGGATGAGAAAACGGAGACACAGAAGCTTAGCACCACTCCCGAGGCCGTTCATCAGACATTTAAGATGACTACAAGGATTAAAGCCCAGGCAGCCTGACGCTAGAGCCATGCTATTAAGCCCTACACCATAAGGCTGAGCCAGGCACACGGGGCCAACCAGCCTGGCTGAGCCAGCCCGTCACTACTGGGCATGCTTTTTTTCTTCATTCATTCTTTTTGTGAGAGGGAAGTAATTCAGTTTATTTATTTACTTATTTTTGAAGGAGTTACTGAGGACTGAACCCAGGACCTTGTGCATGCTAAGCATGCACTCTACCACTTGAGCTACACCTTAGTCCCCACCCTACCCCCGGCATGCTCTTGATTCCAGTTTTTTGCCACCACGATAATATTTCAGTAAATATCCTTGGACGTACATCCTGATCTATGGGTGTTTTATTTCTTTTATTCAACAAATATTTAATGAGGACCTACTCTGTGCCAGAGACAATTCTAGATACTAGCGTTTCAGTGGTGAGGGAGACAGACGCAGTCCTTGCTTTCATAGAGTCACATTCTGGTGGGAGAAGACCATAAATGAATGAATGAATGAATGAATGAATGAGTGAATTTGAACAAGAAAAACAGGAGATAATGCCACTAAGTCATCTGCGGAGAATTCAAAGAGGGTGATGTGATGGAGAGTCACTTGGTGATACCTAGAGACATTTCTTACACCACACAGTTCCCCAGATGTGGGATTGCTGGGTTAAAAGATACGATTTTTTAAAATTTTAATACTATTGCTACTTTGCTTCCTAAAAGGTTTACTTCCAATAGGATCTCATTTCTAACAAGAGAAATACATATTTTAAAAATAAACTTCTCTTGTCTTCCTTTTTGATTCCCTAGGGAAAGTTTTTAAAGATTTTTCTCTCTCTGCTAATTACGCTGACCTATTTCAAATTCAACATATATAAACGTTCATCAGCTACAAGGTAAACATCAAAAACTACTTTCTATTACTCTGTGCACTTAAAAAAAAGTGTGTACTTTTATACTCCTTTCTGTACACTTCATATACACATATACCTATAGAGCTCTTCTAGGAAATCAAGAACGTGCTCAGGGACCAGTCTCAAATGAAACAGGTGGGTTTGTTGGTGAGGTAGGGGTGGAAAATAGTCTTGTCTCCTATTCTGAATACAGAGAGTAAGAGTGAGCATTTTTTAAAGACAGTTGAACATGACTGAGCTTTAAAAAACAGCAAGGAAGCAAGCCTAGTGGGTTGAAAAGAGATTCCTATGAAGACAAATCATGATCAACATTAAAAAGCAGCCCTTGAGGGGCTGAGGCATTTCAGGAGCAGCTATCAAAAGCATACCACTGAAGCCACCATCCATAGCCTAAGGAGCTAGACTTTCCCACCACGTCCCCTTTCCTTCCCCACAGGCCTGCCTGGTTATCACAAGTGTGCAGGGACCGTCATTATTGAAAGGACTTATAAATATGCAACAGGTATTTCATGGGAGAAAGTGCAACTGAATAACTTCCAACCACCCTAAGACGCAGAAAGGAGGAGAGCCTGTCTTGCAGCTCTCACCAGTCCCACGACCCCTGCAGCCATTCCAGGGAAAAGGAAGCAGCATCCTGACACCCCGTCTCTGCCCACTGCCCTGCCGTGTCAGAGTGAGGGCAAGGCAGCATCCGCACCTAAATCCGGCCTCTCGCCTTAAAGGGCTACACGGGAAAGCAGGGTTTTATGTTAACCGTGTTCCACAAGCTATGGAAAGAATTCCACGCCTAATCTTTTTTTTTCCCCTCCCTTGAAATCAGATCTTATTCCTAACTTTAGTCATCCTGCCTGGTTTCCTTTTCTTAATGGAGTGAAATTTATGTCTATGATTAGAGAACTGGCTTGGGAAAACCATTTGAGTTTTAAAAGTTATATGTTTTAGCAATAATAGATACAGGAATCCTGGAAGAAAACCAGTATGTTTTGGATGTTAATTCAGACATCGTAATGACTTGCTATTTCCATCCACAGTTAGTAGGTAATGGTGGTATTAGGCATATTTGAGGGGGAAAAAAATTGAGCTGAAAGTTTTCACAAGGATAGCATAGTGATAAATTTAAAATTATAGCCTAGATATATAGCTTTTGGGCTAACATGTCTGGGATTATTTTGAAAATGAAGAATAAGGTGACATTCATTAAAAGCGTAGCTCTTCTGGAAGTGCATTTACTATAAGCAAGACACTGGAACTCTAGCTGTCATACACACAGGAAAAAAGAAATCAGATGTTCTTTGCTTTATGCAAGAGATATGTTCCTTAATTCAACCGTAGTTTTCAAGGTCTCAGGGAGACTCACTAGAAATGAAATGATGTGGTCAGACGTTAGGGGGACAGGAGCAAGGCCACAAAATACCCTTTGCCCAACCACAAAAGGCCAAATCCCTCCTGGTTAGAGGCCGCCGGAAGAGTCCAGGAGCTCTGTGCTCAGAACTGCACAAATCTGGATGTAACTCCCTCTACCTTCTCGCTGTGTGACTTAGAGCAAGTTACTTAATATTTCTGAACCTCATTTACAAAATTGGGTGTTGTCAGTACTCTGCTTCAGAGGGTGTCGTGAGAATTAAACGAGATAATGTATATAAAACAGAGAAGACATCAGTTACATTTTTGTTCCTTCCTCCTTCCCACCCAGTTGTTATGCTGGCTCTAGGATCATTAAATTAGAAGAAAGGAGGCCCAAAGAAATAAAAGAGGCAGACAGGGGTGAAAAGGAAGAGCTGCCTGGGAGTGGTCTGTACTTAACTTGGCAGCACAATCTCAATTAAAGAACTAAAGAAACACCACCCATACCTGACACACAACCCTCTCCTGAAGCACAGAATGCTTCTGCAATATGAATAATTGTATCTTAATGCTTTTCATGTCTAAATCTTTCTAACAAAGGCATACTCATTCACTTATGTAGCTGCAACACAGTTTAGCGATACTGTAAAAATATATAATTTATAGCACTCATTCCAAAGCCGTTCATTTAAATGCGATGGGCCTAGGAGAGTGCTAAAACACGTAATAAAATAGTTATTCATTCTAAGAGCACAATAGCCTAAAATATATATATATTCCAAGATATGGCAAGCGTGTCAAATATGAAAAACCAAATCTACAACCCCAGGAAGTCATTTAACGTACAAATTCTCAAATTCTCAAATATCACTATAGCAGATAGCACCTCCACAACGTGTAGGAAAGTACATTTGAAAAGTCTAAGTGACTCTTTAAGATTCTTGATGGGTTAATAAGTTGAAAAATATAGGATTAAAAATTGTCTAAAACTACGTTCTGGCTAAGACATTTCATTTTCGTAGACCCTCACTTGTTTCCATCAAATGCTCAGGTGACTTTTTTGTGTGTGAAGGTCCATTTTTCACAGGGAACCAAATGCGATCACTTGACAAGAGTTACGGGCTACATCCATCGGGACTTGTGAAGAACCACAGACTCACCCTGAAGTCGTGGGCACGTTGTTCACTGCAGAAGGCGCCTGTTCCCACACACAGGATGAAATTTCAGAGCTTCGGGCCTGACAAAGGTTCTACACTAGGCTTTTAGGATGCTTCCTGAGTAGGTGAAACTGCCAGCGTTAACTCCATAACTGCCAAAGGCCTAACACTACAGACAGAGGAGACATGCAGTTAACCACGTCCCCCAGACTCCAGCATATACAGGAACTGAGAGGAAGTGACACACGTCTTAAATCAACTTTAAAGCTAGTGTCTTTTACAGGCGTCTCTCTTCTTTTGAACAGAGAGGGGTAAAAGTCAGATACCTGCTGGGAAATCGAGGCCCTGCCTTGAGACAGCCATCGATGATGAGAGAGCTGTCTTTACATCATTTCAGAATCCAAATTACCCACACCCCATACACCATGATGTGAGAAGTCATTTAGCAAGGAGAGTTTTTAAGTTCATCTCCTTCTTTGCTCTGCAGTTCCCTGAGACTCCCAGACAGAGTTAGCGAGGTACCTGGTTTTCTAGACAATTTGCCAAAAGTTAGTTTTTTTTTTCATTATTGCTAAAGACTACTGAAATATATTTGAGACTCTTTTTTTTTATTACACATTGTAAAACACAATCAATTCACTCATAAGTTAAAAAAATAGTCAATTCAGTAAAGAGGGGGAAAATTACACCAATTCATTCTTTGTGTGATGCAAATCCACACAACCAGACTATCTCCCATCTTCTTTTAAACTTTTAACGTGTTCTTTTGGTATAATTTAGATACACACGGAGATGATTTTACATAGCACCAATCCTCTGATTAAAATATTTTTAAAAGATTTCATACCAACATGTCTTTCTCCTAGTATTTCTCAGACGAATACAGAAAAAAAAAAACATTGTAATCAATTTTCTGCTCCCCATTTCCACCAACATCTCCATCACCACAGCCAGTCCCAAATTGCTTTATTGCAGTGGAATTATGTTATAATGTCAAATTGCTGTAATTCAAGTTTCCAGGCTAGAGGGAAAGCCTTGTGTAGGGTTAGTCTTTTTAAGGTGAATCAGCGAATGAAAAGAAATGTGTTGTAGAAGAGCTAAGGAAGAAGGGGAAGGAATTTCACAGGGGAGAGAAGGAAGTAACTCCCACAGAGTCTTTCCAGGCCCCCTCTTCCCTCTCACCCCTTTGTGTATTCCTGGAGCCTTGTTTCTGTGGGTGTAAGGGCATTGGAGGGAGCGGGAGGACGACTGAAGGGCGGTGGCCACTTGGTCCTGGGCTAAGGAATTTAAAGAGTTCATATCGGGGCCCCCACTACTGCCCCCTACTTCTCTCTCCTCTGTTCTAATGCCCTCCTGTGCTCAACTGGCTCCTTTCCAGGTAGAGAGTGGCGGATACAGGGACCAGAGCAAATATCGCTGGAAGACAATTCTTTGTTGTAGAAAAGGAGTTACAACCAAATCAATACAGCTTCCTTCCTGCCAGCCCCTACCTGACGCAGAAGTGACACTGTTATACCAGAGGCTCCTTGGAAATGAGAGTCCCCCGCTCCCCACTCTCCTTCATTGAATAAAGAGTCATTCAAAATTATTACGAGTGGAGACCTCTGCCAGACCCGAAATACAAAGATGGCATGACAGGAAGACGGCCCCGCCCTCCACGTGCCAGGAAGGGGTGGCCCAGGGAATGAGAGTGTAAAATCTAACTTCCCTTTGCAGCTCTTTTTCTCCTCTAATCAGGCCCACATGTTTAGTGCAGGGGAACAAAATGTGGTGAGGAGGGAAGGATTATAAAAATGTTCGCTTTCATCCTACAGATACGAGAAAACAAGAACATATTGCCATTACTCGACAACTTTATAGCTCCAAATAACACGCGCACGCAGTAAATCACGGGAGGGGTGCACGGGCTGCACCACACGAGCACCTCTCGTTTGCTCAGTGCGATTCTAGCCCCGTGCCAGGCTGTCCAGGGCCCTGGACAGGGAGAGGAGGAAGGGCGGGGAAGACAGGAGGCAGCGAAGACTCCATCTGCTCTCAGAGCCAGCAAGAGCCTGCCCACCCCTGGTCCCTCCAGAAACCTTCCTTCTCTTCTTAAGAAATGACAGAAATCAGGAAATATTACTTCGGCTTGCAGGCTTCTGTCCTGGCCTATCCAACCCACAGAGAAGTCCCAGCAAATTACTGGAAACTGCACTTTGAACTTAGCCCCTGGCAAGGAGCCCAGTCAAACAGAAATGTAAAAGTTCCTTTCCTCCGAGGGGCCCCTGCACCAGGGTGTCCCTACAGACACTCGGAGAGCTGATTGCAACAGGTTGGAATGAGGCCCTGGGCCAGGAAAACAAGCCCTGACCAGTATGATTTCCTACTGCCTGTGTTGTTTCTTTAAAAAGTTTTTTTTGGCTTGTTCCCTCTCGTTTTGTTGGACTGGGTTACAAGCTCAGGTCCCATCGAGGAAAAAACTGGTACCATTTTCACAAAATGCTTCGGCCTTGTTTCATTCAAAAACTGCTCCATTGGCCCCACCGGTCAGCTTGGTAATGTTGAGGGGGCAGCAGCGGTGGGGGTACCGGTCAGGCCAGTTGCTAAGCAACTTCTCTGACCTCCCAGGAAAACGAGAAGTAATGAGCTGGCAAAGCCTGAAGATATTTCCACCTCCGACAAGGGAGATGATCTCTCTCTGCGCACCACACTTCACTACACCGGGTTACCGGAAACCAACAACACGGACAGTCAGAGCAGAAGCAGCTTCTGCAGTGCCTGGTCCCCGGCTGCTTCTCTTTCTTAAGAGGAAACAACCCAAACATTGGCCTCTTTCTAGCTCTGTTCTATTTCTAAGAAAACCCAATTTGCACAAGCAAATAAACTGACTCATTATAAAACTCAGAGGTCAGCGAGAGACAGATAAAACTAAAGGTTAGACAGCTGGAGAAACAAGCCTGTATTCCAGCTGCGGTGGGAGCCCCTCGGAGGAAGCAGTAAATCCCCCGGGACCCATCAGCAACCCCTGAAGCGGAGGGGGTGCGCCCCGTATCCACTTTCTGTCTGCACAGACATTCCTCTCTCAACTACTAAAACGGATTCAGATCGCCGCCAGATCTGGCCAGCAGTGACCTGACTCTGCCAATGGGCAGTTGTTCTAAGTGCTTCCTCCTAAAGGGGCTTCTTCCGATGATATTTGTAGGGTTTCACATGCAGAGGAGGAACAATCCAGCGATCTACTCTTCTGATAATTTTATAAAGAAAATTCCCCAAAATGTGGGGGTTTTTTAAGTCCTATGTTCTTTCTAAAGATCTCAGAGTTGGAGGAACTGCAGCCTCTCCCCGCCTCTCTGACCTCTGACTGACCCAGTTCTATTATAATCAACAGCCAATGACCACCATACGTTTCCCCCTGACAGTGTGACTGGGTAAGGCCCCCTTTACAGGGCACTCCCCGCTGGCCCTGCATATTCCAGGGAGGTTCCCACAGCTTTTCCACTGTGATTGTTAAAGCTAAGCTCTACCATTTGCTCCCTCCTTTCCTACCTCCCAGTGGTTCTAGAAGTCATTCAAGAAGAACAACAAACCCAGACCTCACGTCATGTCTGTAAAGATGGTGTGTACTGGCAAAGTGTTCTGGCCTTCATGTTTTCAATATGCATTTATGATGATTCTCTCTAGAGAAGCCAATCTTCCCATATAGATCCCCCTCAGGCTCTGTGTCCTCCTCTACAGAATGACCTGGGAGGACACTAGCTAACCCTTGGGGAGGCTGTGCCAGTAGATGGCAAGGGTGAGTGGTCACACTCAGCACAGGAGAAAGTCCCCGTGAATAGATGGAAATAGAAGACTGGACGTGAGATAAGAGGTCACAGCCGAAGAGGAGCCTCTGTGCCTCCCAGGAGAGTGACGCCCGCCAGTTGTATGAGGACCACCCTCCCCAGAAAAAAAAGATCCAAGGATGTGAAGCAGTGTCAGAACTGAGCTTGGTGGATAAGGCGAATTAGAACAGTGTTTCTTGAACTCCGAGGTGCACGAGAAACCCCAGGAACGCTGAACCAACAGGCAGACCCCTCAGCTGCCCCCAGCCTCCTCTCAGCGGTTCTGATCCATTTGGTCTGATCAGGCCCCAGGGGATTCTGATGCTGGACATTCATAAACCAAACTTTGAAAAACACCAACTTAGAGAAGAAGAGGAATCGGGAAGGGTGAAAACAGAGAGGCACAGAAGGCAGCAAGAAACAGACCTAGAAAGTGGAAAAACCAAGATGGTGTAGCAATAGTTCAGAATTTGAAAAAGAAGAAAGTTTGCTAAGGGGCTGAGGGAGGGCAGGGACATTCAGCTCTCTGGCAAGGCCTGAGTCTCCGTAAGACAAAGTCTTCTTAAGACAAAGGTAAGAAGTAGGTTTGGGGTTTTTTTTTTTTTTGGTTGTTGTGGTTTTTTTGGGCTTATTCTGTTGAATGCTCAAATTCCACTAAAAAATATGATAAACAAACAAGCATTCTTACATTTGTATTATGCCAGTAGGACGTTCAAGTGAAAATATTCTAAAATTCAAAAGTTAATTTTTCAGAAAAGCAGCTTCACTCAAGCAGTATGGACAGCTGGCTGCCTGGAGTCATACAACTAAATCATCAGGATCTGCACAGAACTAAAATCACTCTATGTGTACTAATAACAAAAAACATCCATTTCTTCAATTCACCAATTACATTAAACACCCAATGCATGAACATACATTCTAAGCTACAGAGACATAGAAAGCTGGAAGAACTGAGGTTGCAAAGAAGGCCTCCGTCGCCATTCAGAAATCCAAGGAACCAAGGAATTTCAGTTGTGTCAAATCACACGGAAGACCAGAGCCATGTGGGTAGTGACTAGCGGTGAGAGAGGGGGAATTCTGAGCACTTGCCCACCAGACAAAGTCCCAGTGCCAAAAAGCCTTGCCCACCCCCATCTCCATTCATTGGACAATGACTACCTCAAAGGGATGAAACACAGAAGAGAAAAGATGTCTAGGAGATCCACCTTGTGACTAATCAGATTCCAGAAAAAGAGAACAGAGAATGTATCATGGAAGAAATGATCAAAGAGATACTATGAAAAAATCCCCCATAACTGAAGGACACAAGGAGGGCCCATTAAGGGAGCAGCCCACTGAATAATAAAAGATTTACGGCAAAGCACTTCAGTGTTGAGTTGAGAGAATCCTAAACGCTTCCGAAGAGAAAAAAGAAAGCTTACAAGTAAAGGGCTGGTGGTCAGAACTGCTGTCACACTCCTCAGAAGTAATACCTTCAGGCAGAAGACAATGGAACGATGCCTTCAAAATTCGGAAGGAAGGGGATATCCAAAATCTAGGTTCACATAACCAAGCAGGAGAGTAACTAACACTCTATATGACACGCAGGCTAGGTGGACAACTCACTCTTCTCTCACTGAGCATGCCTTTGCTAAGGCCCCTACTTGAGATTATCTGACCCAGGCTGCCTCTTTTAAGGAGCTGCTTTTACTCAGACAAGATGCACTAAGAGTTTTCCCCATAATGCCTCATGCTCACGGGGATTTAAATTCTGCTGCCTGAGCTCACGACCCCTTGCCTTAATCCTTAGTTTCTTAACTACCTTTACTATTAACCTTGCTGTCTGCCCCCACTCCCCATCCAACCTGGGCCCTCACCTCCACATTTGCATTGTAAGTTCTTCTCCAGGACCCAGGGATGTTGCATATGGCTATTTACGTACCTTCTTCCTAAATACCAGGGCAGCCCTCACTTAGCCTGCGCCACCCTAACAGTGGATAGAAGACAGGAAAGGTCAAGCGGGGCCAGGTGGAAGTTCAGAAAAACAGAGAAATAAGAGAATCTGCTACTAAGAAGTGCCTCTGGACTACAACTGAAGAGTCTTGTGTTTTGTCCATATCTGAGCTCTCTAGGGTGGAAGAACACACAGGGATCCCAGGCAGCTCTTTTAAGAAATGTGCATTTGCCCGGAACATCATCCTTGTCATAACTCTGAGGATCCTTAAGCCCAGCGGTGGAAGAGAACCTCTATGGAGCTCAGGGTCAGCAGAGAAGAGGTAACCCCACTGCTTACTTACTTACTCCACCACCATTAACAGCATGTCCCTATATAACAATGTGTGAAGCCCAAAAAAGCATCTGAGACATCAGGACATCCTAGATATCAGGATTTTAAAAATTAGGTGTATGTCATATTTACTTGGAAATAAACAATACAAATTCCCCCAAGCTCCAGTCCTGCACCACACTCAACCTGTCCAAAATCTCATTCAGGACCTCCTTCCCTAAAACTCCTCCTCCTCCACCTCCTCCCCCAGCTTCCTTATTTTAGTCACTGGCATCACCAGCACCTCTTTCACGTGCTCACAAAGCTGGGTGTGTCCTTCGATGCTCCCCATCCCTCAGGCCCAGCTGAGGAAATCCCGTCACACCTGAAGAGTTGGCCGTCCTCCGCAGGAGCTCCCCCTCGTTCCTCCACCACCTTCTCAGGGGCACCCCAGTTCAGGTCCTTATTCCCTCCACCTAGTTCATGGTTTCCCAGCTACTGCCACTAAATAAATGATGCCAGGGCAGAGTTCTGATCATTTTCTGTAGCAGAGACCATGCCCAAGCTGCTTCCAATACCCATATTCTCTTTTGTCTCAGTAACAAAGCCCTGCCTTTCAGCCAGTTACATCCCTGCCCAGAATAAAGTGTACATTTCTTAGCCTTCCTTGAAACCAGGAGTGGCAATGAGATTCAGTTTGGCCAATGGATGTAAAACAATGGGCCATGAGGGACTGCTGAGAAGGCTGATAAGAGTTGGCTGACTCATCTGGGATGCACCCCACTTTTATCTTTCACTCCTCCTTCCAGCCCATGATGCAGGCATGGTGGGTGGAGTCTGGCAGCCATCACGGACCGTGAGGTAACTGTGAGGATGAAAGCTGGCTTCACTAGAACAGAAAAGCAAAACACTAGGAGGGGCCTGGCTCCCTGATGACTGCCTGGAATTTGCATGCCTTCCCCAAATTGCCAATCTCCAAAGGCTTTTATATAAGGAAGTAACTCTTCCGTGCATAAGCTACTATTTTCCAGGTCTCTGTTACTCAAATCATCACTGACAAAGTTTTGCAGTCAAAAATCACTGGTGGCCTCTGAATTTCAAGGAAACAACATCCAGACTCCTTGGCCGAGCACCCGGGGCCATACCAAATCTGGACAGAAACTTCACTTCCAGCCTTGTCTTCCACATCTTCCTGTCATGCAATTTACAATCCAGCCAAACTAAACAGCTATGATTCCCAAGGAGCAGAGCCACCACCAAGTGCCTTAAAGAGAATCATCGAACGTTAGAGCTGAAGACCTGGGCAAGCCTCTGGAGCAGCAGGTTTGTAACAGTTGTCGTCAGTGAGTCTCCCTTTCCATTTAGTACACAGATGTCTGACACCAGATCCCAATATATAAAAGATACGAGCAGAGCTGCTCTGATTTCAAAACCACTGGCCTGGTCCAAGCTTTTATTCTATTTTTTTTAAAAGTGAGGAAACTGAGGCCCCTATGGATGGGAGTTGGTATGACGGATCCAAGGCTGGCTGGTATCAGGTCTAAAACTAGAACCTAGGTTTCCTAACATCTACATTGTTTTTTGTTTTTTCATTATTTTTACCAGTAAGTGATACTCAATAAAAGCAAAACTAAGTGTAGCAAGTTTTCAGATACCCATACTTCTGGTTAAGAGAAGAAGGAATTATACTAAACAAGGATTTCCAAGTCTTCTCAGTCCCCAGGTACTAGGTTGACTAGGGATACAACATAAAAAACACTGGGCTCTGGGTTAATTGCCATCAATCTAGAATTTTCCAAACACCATACTGTTTCCCATTCAGACCCATGCGCAAGGAGGCTGCAGTTATTAGCCCAGTGTCCAGAGATGTGGGATTATACACCAGGTCAAAGGATGTGTCTCTCCATGATACTCATAAAATCCCACTGGCTAGTGTTTTACACTATTAAAAATCATCAAGATGTTGGCTTCCCTGAGAAAAACCACATTCTGTTTGGTCCTTGAGTTATCGTGAGTGGCAAACTGAAGATGCTATACTGCGAGACCAGCCTTTGGGGTACTGGTGAAACCCTGACTCTGCCTGACTGTGCTTAAGAACGGTCACTGCTGCATATACCACACAGAGTGAAGGAATCACCGTAAGTCAGAGGAAGGAACCTAAGGGACCATCAAGTTCCACTTCACAAGGTGAAGTTATGCTTTGTATGCTTTGTACATTTACTTGTTTGAATCAGGTCCCTTCTCTCTACTTGAATAATAAAATCAGAGAGGACAAGACAAGATGTACCCATAAAGTTAATGCTGTCCAAGGAGAAATTAACCAGACTGTGATTGCCCAGTAGGAAAAAACAGAGGAAGGGGAAGAAAGAGAACATGTGTAGGGTCCCAAAGAGCACTGGTGGCTTAAAAGGTCCCAGTGCCATTTTCCTGCTCTCCAGAGAGAGGGCAAGAACAGTCTCAGAACCAGAGCAGAGAGGAGGAGGCCGAATGAAACTGACCACTTGCCATCATTGGATGTTAAACAGATCTGGGCTTAAATGCAGCTTATTCCTCTGGAGTAGGCTGGAGCTGAAGCACAGGCTGGCTGTGCACATGGTGTGTCCAGGGGCACGTGATCTCGCTAAAACCCTCTGTAAAATGGAGATGATAGTGTAGTACCTATTTGATGGGCTCTTATGAGGAATAAAGGAAAGTACCACACAGAACCTGGCACATGGGAAGTACTCAATAAATGTTAGCTATTATCATGTTTTACACTCCTATATATTCCAGCTCCCCAGCTAAACCGTAAGTATCTTTAAAGTAGAGACCATGCTCTCACTTCTCTGCACACAGAATCCACACTTAGATGCTTTCGGTGTTGGCTGACTGATTAATGGGCACTAGAAGAGGAGGCCAAGCTCATTAAGGTTACATGTGACAGCATGTTCCTTCCAGTTCTCAAAGAAATTCCCTACCAGCCCTTTATTTGGGGAGAAAGTAGCAAATCCCCGCGCCTTCTAAAGAATATCAAAGTGTCCCCTATTTTCTCCTATTTTACAGATCAAAGAAGAGAGCTGTCAAGGGCAAGCTAGGGACGGCAGAGCCAGGGAAATGATGGAGGGATGCGCTTCCCAGCCGAGGCTTGCAGCTCGGGCTCCTGCCAGGGCGGCCGGCCCTCCCGGAGCGCAGCCTCCGCGTCCAGACTTGTGCGGCGGCTGCTGTAAAACCCGCTCGGCCTTCTCCTCCCAGAGATCGCGCTGCCTTTGTCTGGCAGCTCAGTTCACGCCAGAAAACCCTACGGCCAGCCGTGCCTTTTCACTGGGAATGATCAAAGTGGAATCTGTCGGAGGCAGAAGCAAGCACCCTTTTAGAAACTATACGTTTTTTAAATTCAGATTCAAAACGGCACTCCAGGCTCACCTGTCCCCTAGTTTTCCGAACCAGGTACGCCTGCCCCTTGGCGGCAGGCAAGGTCACGTGGCCGCCTTCCCAGCAGCGCCCCCGCCCCTCCCGTCTGGAGAGTCAGGTTACCTGGAATGTCGGGCCGCTTCTCCGGGTCTGGGTGGAGGCGGGAAGGGCTGGGTGCGGGGAGTGGAGGGCTGTGGGAAGACTGGGTGGAGAACTCAGAAACCTGGGAGGAGGAAAACAGGTTTCCTTTTTTGGGGCACCCATGCTGCAGGCGCATGTGGTTGGGGGAAGAAAAATGCCAATTAGTTTTGTTTGTCTTGAAACAAAGAGAGAAAGGAAAGGGAGTGCTCTTTTTTTCTTCCTTTCTTCTTCTTTTTTTTTTGGCCTGATAATACAAGTGAAATGCGTATCTGAAGTTGTGCTGGGTGGGGACCGAAGACCTTGGCAACCACCACATAAGGGGGCAAATCACAAGGGTCATTGTGTAAGCAGTGGCTACTGAGAATGGCTGTATAATAGGTGTATTATGGAACACACACCTGGCTTCTGCAAAGCTGGGGAGTGACAAATTGCTTTTATAGAACCATCGGGTGAGCAATAGGATGAACGTCTTCCGTTATGTCAGAACAAGGTTGTGCACAATATACAATTCTGGGTATTGTGCGAGGTCCTCACAGAGCCCCACGCATGCATAAGTGTTGGTGCCAACCCTGTGGGTCTTAGGAATAGTCCCCTGATCCTTCCTTAAGACAAAGGAGGGACCATTTCACTCTTGTCTACAGTATTTGGGGAAATCAGACTCTAAGAGGCAACTTTGTCCATTCGTATCTTCTGAGTTTATAGTCAGCAATCTGGAAGTTTACCCTCTAGGAAGGCAGACATGTCTTCAGGGGAAATGGGACACCTTCAAGATTAAAACAACTAGAAAAGGAAGAAAAATCAGATAATATCCTTTCTGCCATCCCCTAATACCTTGAGGAGTTCAAAGGTTTTCCAAGCCTGCGGGCACTTGGCAATTATAATTACACAGTAAAATACCTAAGGTTAATGAATAACCTCTAAAGGAAGTTACTTCACATAATGACAGCAATTTCTCTGAACTAAATGTTAATAATAAGGCCTGTAATACTATGAGAAGGAAATGGTAGCAATTGGCAAATGGAACTCTGTTGCTTGGTAACAAGACTTGAGGTATGAACATTCTCTTTACCTCAAGGGAAAGGGGTGGGTGGAAAGACTGCTGCTCCAGCCTGAACGGTTTGAAAGGCAGGCGGCTTTCTGAAGCCACTGGCTGTCCAGCGGTGCCTAAAGCAGAAGCATATGTGGCAGCTCACTCTTAGCAGAGAGAGGTTTGAGGGTGAATAATTCCCTAGGAATTATTTAGCAGCACCGTAAAGGAAATGGGATGTAATCTGTAAAGAGACTGAGGGCAACCTAGTTCACATTACCTGGTACAAATCACTGCTATACAAATAGAACATTTCAGCAAAATCCACCCAAGAGCTAAATCTTCTCCCCTGGTCTCTGCTTCTGTTGGTTCCAGCAGAGACATACACTTTGATCCTCCTGTTTGTTTTTTCTGTTTTGGAGCAACTGTGGCAACTGTGGCATTTTAGAGATGAATTAGGAAAGGAATGCAATTAAGACAACCTAAGAGTGCAGTGTTCCTCATGAAGAAAAACGTTACACATTTGCACTGCAGGTGTATCTTTAGTTGGGTCATTACTGGCCTTCTGAATTGAAAGATCCTAGAGACAGCTTCTTCCAGCTGGTCATTAATCAACAGGAAATAGCCTACAACAAGGTCATTATTACCTTAAACCATTACAGAAGCATATTCAGTGTGAGGCTGAGATAAGACTGAAAGTTTTAAATCCCTGTTTGTTTTATGGCAGTGGTTCTCAAATCAGCCAGAGGCTCCATATCACCTGGACAGTTTTCAAAAATACAGTTTTCGGGGTCCCCAAGCCTGGATGCTGACAGAGCAAGTCTAAGATGGCACCTGAGAATTTGACCTGAATTCTCCATGGTATTCAGGTCATTAGCCAAGTGTGAAAGCCACTGCTCCAAGTTCTGTTAAGAGTAGTTACTGGCCGGACAAAAGAGAAAAAGTAAGAATGAATACATTTTTGCACTTGGAATTTAAAACTGTTCAGTTATTTCCCTAAGAGAAACTGATCTACACATTTTTTAAAAGAAAAGTAAGTATGTTCATTCTAAATGCAGTGTTTTATTGTTCCATTTTTTAAATATTTAAAAACATTTGGGGACTGATTTTAATTCCCCCCAAAATTTTTTCGGACTTTACCAGCATTTAATTTGAGGCTATTTACTGTAACTTCAGGGTCTTCCTAGGTAGGCAAATAAAATCATCTGCCCCAGGAGCCTTAAAAGGCTCACCCTATGCAAAACCATAAAACAGGCAAAATTTGCCCCCTAATCTTGGTTCCTTTTTCAGGGAGTTCCTTACCAAGAGTTGGCCAGTGCTTTCTAGAAGTCCTCAGTGGATTTCCTTTTCCCAGTTTTTCCTTCACTGTGTGCTCCCTCTGATGTCTCTCTTTGGCTCTCTGACTTCTTTAAAAACAACAATAATCCTATGTTATTTAGCTGTGGATCTTAATGGGCTAATTTATAATGGCCAAATAACACAAACATATATTTACAAAAATTGGGGGTGGGGACTTAATTCAAAGGAATGACTTCTGGATAGTTAGAAGATGTTTGAGGCAGATTTGGCTTCTGGCCCTGAAAACGACAATATCTGACACATGGATTGAGCCCTGAATCCTCAGGATGGCTGCATTTACTATGCACAATGTGAGTAATTACACACTAACGAAACTCTGCTCAAAGAAATTAAAAGCCATCTATTAAATAATCAAGAGAAACACCATCAAAATCATTAAAAATAAGCACTATCAGAATGTGTGGATCTCATGAATCACAAGAAATGGTCCCTCACAAAAGGTGGAATTAACAACTTGACAAAAGTCATCTCCATGTCCCCAGAATTCCATAGGGCTCATTAACATATTCTTCTGAAGCCAGAAGCAATTTCACCTTAACCCCAAATCCTAATTTATTGGAATGTTCTTTAAAAAGAGAGCACTAAGCCATGAAAAAGAAGGTAATAACGTCATTTGCAGCAACAGAGATGGACCTAGAGATTATCACACCAAGTGATGTTAAGTCAGACAGGGACAAACATCGTATGATATCCCTTATACATGGAATCTAAAAAAAGCTACAAATTTGATTTACAAACCAGAAATAGACTCATGGGCATAGAAAACAAACTATGGTTAACAAAGGGGAAAGGCAGAGAGGGATAAATTAGGCATTTGGGATTAAGAGATACACATTACTACATATAAAACAGATAAACAACAAAGACTTACTGTATAGCACACAGAACTATATTGAATTTCTTATGACATATAATGGAAAAGAATATAAAAAAATATACGTATGTATATGTATAACTGAATCTCTTTGCTGTACACCTGAAACTAACACTGTAAATAAACTACACTTCAATACAAAAATAAAATTAAAAAAAAAGAAATCACTACTACCCTTAGGTCCATACTCTGGGACTAGTAGGAACCTCTAGAAATCTCCCCTGCAGTGATGCTAACTCTCCTGACGTTTAGAAGAACAGCACCTCCTATCCCCAGTCCTGTGCCCAAGAACACACGCCGGGAAGATCACATGGATGTGCTGATCCCCCAGTCTGCTTGACTGGAGCTTGCCTAACACAGCTGAAAGCCGTGAGAGCAATCTGACCCTCACAACGGAGTAACGTCAGTCTTAGAGAAGTGTGATGGCCAGGCAAAAGGAAGCTACGCCTTGCCTGTAACACTGCCCCCCTCCCTCCTTCTGCACTCTGGGCGCCTCTCCATGACCCCAGTGATGTCTTTGCCATGACTTTGTTGACCTGTTTGTCTCCTGTGATGGCACACAGACTCCGTGCGGGCAGGAAGTGGATTTTACTCAGTCTCACTTTGGAGGGCTGAGCACAGTACCGTAAGTACTGTAGGCAGGGGAGGATTTTACTTCTACCATCTTTGAGTCCCTAGATGGGCCTGAGAATTAAATTGATATAACGTAGATTAACAGGAGAAAAGCATACAGATTTATTTAATGTAAGTTTGGCAGGACACAGGAGCCTTCATAAGGAAATGAAGAGACAAAGAAGCGGCAAAACCTCAGTGCGTATATGCTAGGTTGCACAAAGAGGCAATTGTGGAAAAGTAACTAAAATAGATGAGGAGAGCAAAGGAAGATAAGAGTTATTTTAACAAGGTCTGTTTGTACAGAGTTCTCTCGGCCCCCATTCCCATCTCTGGTGATAAGAGTGTTCCTTTCCCCTGGTGCAGGAAGGGCATCTCTCACATGGGAGCTTTATCTCCTGCGCTGAGGAAGAAAAGGGAGGATCAGAGCGTCCTTTCGGTACTTGCTGTTTTTTAGTGCTTTTAGCTCAAAATAATCCATAGGCCCAAGTGACACATTTTGGGAAAGCACATTCTGCGATCCTTCAGCACCAAGTGCGTTAAAGAGTTGGCTGCCAATGCCTAGTGAATGCCTGCAGAGCTCTGCTGCTAATGGTTGCCTTCTCTGTGTTAGCCACTGTCACCTTTTTTTTCTTTTGAAAAGAAGATAAAATGTTTAGTGAAGCACCTAGTCACTAAAACCTTACTAATTATTACCGTTGGTGATTCTTGTCCAGACTGGAAGCACTGATGGACTTAAAAGTACAGGCAGAGGAGAGGAAAACAAAAGTCAGAGTGAAGAATCACAACTCTGACAGAAAACTTTTGCCAGCATTTCACCCTGTCCACAGGTAGATCCCGAACGGTGTTCCTGTTCCAGGTCCTTCCCACCCTAGAGCACAGACGGTGCTGTAGTGGCTTGGTGATTTACTTGAAATGAGTTTGTCCCAAATGCTGCTACTGAGATGCTGAAGATGCAGTACGCATCCTGAAATGGACAGTGACAGTTTCGTGATAAATGACTTGTCCTTGCAGAAATGCACTCCTCAGAATAACCTGCTGGGGCAGTCTTGGCACCAACTTGCAATAGGTTCCCATGGAGAGTGAAAGGCACAGGCAAGGTCCAGAGGTTTAATCATGGAATGTGGAGTCAGACAGACCTTTGTTAAATTTCTCGTTCAGTCATTTACCACTTGGATGACCTTAGGTTATCTAAGCCCCAGATTTTTCACTTGTAAAATGGTAATAGTAACACCTTTACCTTCTTGCAGGACTGTTGGGAATCACAGACTGCACGTATAAAACAACAGGCAGGCAGGCACAGAGCAGCAGCAGGCGTGACACTAGTATCATGCGCTTCATAAATGCCCGCGCAGTGTAGTGGAACGGGACGTTCTGACATACTTCGGAATCCCTCCGGCCCAGACGCCATACCCCATGGCTTTCACTTCTAGGACACACAACCCACTTTAGACTCTCTACTCTTAATACACAAAAGAGTATTAGGTTTTGCTGAAGACTGAGAATTTATAACACAAAATGAACAAGAGATTCAAATATTTTCTAGCTAACTTGATTAATAAAAATGGTTAGACCACATAATTCAAATTCTTTTTTGGTTGGACTGACTGTATAGGCTCAAAGCTGCGAAAGTCCATCTGCTGGTGAACATCAGGGACGTCACACTAAGAAACCTTATTCTTCCCAAATCACGGCCCTTGAGAAACCTGGCTTTCTGAAATCCTACCAGGGATTATCTGACCAAAATGAAACAGCTTTAAACTGACTGGGTTGAATCAGCCCAGCTTTGGTCCAAGAGCCAATCAGCATTATTCCAATTCTGTAAGAGTTAATAAAAAGGTCTCTCTCTTCTCTTAGAACTAATCAAAACCCTCTGTACTCACTCAGAAAGGTATATATGCCTGCTCAAGCAAGCTGCAAGTACATTGCATTCCAACAGTCCAGCTCCCTTGCTCAACAAGATAGAGTCAGCTTCTTTGTCTCTCAGAAGTGGCAGTCTGACTATCTGAACAACAGAACCTGCAGTATTTGTAGTTCTTAAAGCCTCCATGAAGAAGCCCTGATCATCTGAAAGTCCACATTTAAGTAACTTTATGCCATGATCACCAGGAATTGAGGGATTCCTCCTCCAGAGATGATGCTCCTGAAATACTCTTATCTGTATCGAGTCCTGACTCCTGTCCTGTCTCCTCTGAAAGACAGACCGTATGGCCACTGCTTAGAGTAAATTCTGAACACTGAGATGGTAGCACGGGGTACAGACTGGGTAATTACCAGGGACCTGGGCTCACTGAGCTTGACCTAGATGGACACCGGTCAGGACTGTAATGACCCCAGTTCACCTTCCAATCCACACTGCAAGGACCAACAGTTCTCTCAGTTCTCACGGCCCTTGCAGGGGGCTGGGGATGAGAGATAACTCTTCGTGCCTCAATTCCGGGCCTACCCCTGGATACCAGTTGAAACCATCTTCCTTCCAGCCACCCAAATCAAAACTCTGGGGCTTTCCTGGGTTCCACCCTTGTTTCCATTGTTCAGGAACAGAACTCCAGGCCGGTCACCACGTGCTGCCCCTGCTCTGTGGCTTCCTTCTGCTATTTCTGAGCCCATCATGTTCTTTAAAGCTCCAAGTCTCCTCCCAGCCCCGCTCTCCAGCCACCCTCCCGCCATTACCTACCTGCAACCCCTTATCAAAGGTCTTACTCTCACATTTTTTCTGACTTTTGGGAATTCTGTCTTTTAAGGTGATTACCAATATTAGCACAAACATTTCTAAAACCAATCACAATATCAGCAGAACCATTTCTAAGACCAATCACATTTCATGACCAATAATCAAGGATGGGTGACTATTTCCTCGTGATTTTCAAGCAAAGCCAAGATTCTGCTTTCCTGAAATTGCCCATGGGTGTTGGTAGTTTCAGGTAGTATCCCAGATCCAGCAACAAAGTTTCGAGACCTAATTCATTTGCAGTGTCTGAATCATCTAATTTGACCATTTGCTTGCTAAAATCAACCAACCAAGAGGTTTCAGATTTTCAGGTAGAGTAGTGCAGCCGTAACTGACATTAAGACTGAGTACATGAAATAATTTTTATCTCTTTAAAAATAACACATTGGGCATACGCTGCATGTCGCACACTGCAAGCCGTGTGGAGGGGAGAAAAAACCTTCCCTGTACTCTCTCAGGTTCCATGCCTGGAATCTGTGAATTAAACCAACAAAAGAAGACAGATTAATAGGAGCAAAGGTTTATTTCATGTGCACAGGGGGAGCTTCACAGAAAAGAAGTGAAAGCCACAAGGAGGGTTTTATATACCACTTTAACAAAGGGTGATAAAGTGGACTGAAGGGACCAGACAGGGAAAAGGAGAGGATGGATGGTTTGGGCTTCTGGCAAGGGGATATGTTTTCCAGAGAAGACTAGGAAATGCATGATAAATAAGGGTTGTTTAAAAAGGTTTGTTGTGCAGATTCAAGTTATCTGAGGTGATATGCATTATCTCAAGAGATTTACAAAAGAGGAGAATAACTCTACAAATGGAAATTTTACACATGTAAATTGTCTTTACAAAAAGGAAATACATGCCCTGCCTTGGGGAGGAGGGTGGGGCAGAGCTCTCCTGTGTTTGCCCTTTCTTAATCGCCTTAAGCTCAGAATAAAACTTACCCCAAATTGCATATTTTGGGGTGGCATTTTCTGACCCCCTTCATATGCAAAGATTAACAGCATGCTAGCCTTACCCTTCAAAGAATTTATGCAAAAATGCAATCATTAAATTCGTTTGGATTACATATTCTAGGAGGGAAAAAGGGTGAGGAGGCATCACACGGAAGCACTACACTTGCTGCGGTGCATTTGCTGTGTTTAATCAAAATAATCTCTGATTTTAATTAGCTTATACAGGAATGCCTCATTATCCAATCCTGAAAATTGTGTTGCAGAGTAAGTTTAATCATTTCCCCAAAATGGGTGAGCTAACTTTTGGATGACAGGAACTATAAATCCATTATTATCTTTCATGTGAAAAATAATAATGTGTCCCCAATGTGTCCGAAAATCCCAACTAATTTTCCCAAACAGAACTGAAACATTCTTAGACCTCTACATAACAATGCATCAAAGAGCCCTGCATGCTGAGAAGCATTTAAAACCCCAATTACCTAACTATTTAACACTTAAGGAACTCATTAGTGGGTATATTTGTATGCAGTACTTAATGATATTGTACAGAATCAGATATGAGTTATGTTTTTCCTTCAGCACTACCCCAAACATGCACTGGCAGCTAAATAAAGAATGAAGTAGTATGTTAAAGATACATGAGAATTCAAGGAGGACTCAGAAAAATAAAATAAACAAGATAACTTTTTTTTTTTAATGGAGGTACTGGGGAATGAACCCAGGACCTTGTGCATGCTAAGCATGTGCTCTACTATTGAGCGATACATAGCCCCCATCAAGACAACTATTTTTGAAAGGCTACTGCTGGAAGGTTTGGTGGCCAGAGGCACCAAATTACAGTCTGTGGTTGCAACTGCTCTTTGGAGGTTAACAGAAGGTGAAGAGGAGTAGAGAAGACAGCTTCATCATGTGAAGCTTTTCTCCTACGGGGCAGCTCTTCAAGATTTCTCACTCTCACCCAATTTCCTTAAAGGCTTTTGCACTATCTAGAAAGACATCACATTAACAATATGGGGAGGATGAGAGCAGTAATGTACAACCCGTTCATCAACACACAACCTGAGTCTCTTGAGAGAACAAATAAAAGGAGTCTTGCTCAGACCCCAGGACAACTTACAGTGTTGCTGGCTTGTATGTGGACCAATCACAGCAAGTTGTAATTCAGATAATGGACTTGTTAATGCAGGAAGTCCTTAATTCAGGAAACAGGAGTTGGTGAAATTGAAACCAATTTATTAAATAAAAGGAAAAGCAGATACAGCCAAGTACTTAGAAGCTAGAACACGGTTTTTAAGGCTTGAAACAGAATAGCGTGGGAGATACAATTCTTCAGTCTTTATTCTGTACTATTACTCTCATACTTTGTTCTAATCCTCTGAAGATGTTTAGGAAAATGCAACAGAGATCTGGAGAAACCAATATGACCTCTATTTTTAAACTTTAGCTCAAGATTTAGCTATAAACATAAACATTTAATTGCATAAACTGCTAACAGTCTACATAATGGACAAGGCTTATATTTATCTGCATAGCACCATATTTTCCAGTCTTCTATGACCAGCCTTCCCCAACTCCCTACAAGGAAAAACTGTGCCTCTCCCATTTGAATGGGTCTATAAATCCCACATCCCTGCCTGTCCCCCTGACAACAGGGAGGTCCATGACCCAGGCCCAGGCAATGGGAGTAATACTTGCTGGCAGTAGCAACTGGTCCAGGAGGGAGCACCTGCCCAAAGGCGAGTCTTTCTGAGCCTCTCTTTTCCCAAGATTCCCCAGTCTGAAGATGAGAGGATGCGCTCCCTACTTCAGCATTGCTAAGCCTTCCCCCGGGGACTGTCCTCTAACTCTGCAGCTGCCTGCCATCATCTCCATTCAAGAAGCCACCTGAAGTGACAGAATGAGTGACTGTGCGAAAGAAGCCAAGACTTAAGGCCGAGAAATGGGAAGACAGTCCTGATACTCCCAGTTCTGGATCCAGGGGACTCTGAGGCTGACCCGACCTCTTCCTTCCTTATATCAAGAGCCACCAAATTCCCCTTTTTGGATAAACTTTTTGGAGATCCGTTTTCTGTCACTGCAACCAAATGCATTCTGACCGATACACCTGTATGTCCAACAGGACTGGTTAAGCAAACCACAGACTCAGACTTGTGTGGCCATTAAAATTAACTTACTGAAGTGTAACTCAACAAAAATTAAATGCATAGATGGCACGCAAAGATGATCTGATTTATTAAGTGGGGGGAAAAAAGCTAGTTATGAAACAATACTCATTGTGTCAACTAATTATGTTCAAAATAGATGGATAAATAAAGATAACATTTTAATGGTGGCTTTTTCCCTGAGTATTAGGACATATGATTTTTTAAAATCACTTTCCTTACTTTATAATTTTTACTTTTAGAATAAGAAAAATCTTGCTAAAAACCAAGCTTTTGGTCTCATCTTTTTACAAGCCTATGTACAAATTAAAATGTAATCACCCACTGATTCTCTTGGAGTTTTACCTGCCCCTTCACTTCTAAATAAGTTTCCTTTAACATGGTGACACATCATCCCTTTTCTTTTTCAAGCACTGGGACTTTAAAAGATGACATTTATAAGGATAGTAAATAATCAGCACCTTCCACCAGCATAGTTTATGGCTTTTTGGCTAGTATAGCAAGGCACAAAGGAAACATTTTGATCTAAATGAAATCACTCAGTAACTTTCTAATTATTTTTCTCCATAGTAACACATATAAAATATGAAAAATATGTTTAGTCAAGTTTTTTCTCCTCTTTCATAACTATTTCAAAAGGCCTTAAGTGTGTTTTATATCTCCTTAAAAATTTCACCCTGTAGACGGGGTTCCTTTTAACACTGAAGTCTGGGGCTTTGCACCAATAACACGACTCTATTACTGCATTCCTGATGAAAAGCACTAATAGCTTAAAATGTTTCTTTTTTGAATTTTTTTCCTCATGAAAATGACTCTGAAAGCTTTGGAAGGCATTTCTAAAATAGTATCATATGAAAAGTTAGCCTTTTATGAGGCTTCAGACCACAGAAGAATCCCATGGACTTTCTTTTCTAACATAATTTAACCCCTTCATTCAAAAACTTAAGAGCTGGAGTATGGTTTAATAGGTAGATTTAGAGGCTTCTGTGCCTCCAGTAATCCTCCTTTCATCAAAACAATGGCTATAATTAATATTTATGATTTTGCCTTTCACCTCAAAGGACTTCACAGATTGTTACCACAGGACTCATGACACTCACTAATGATGTACTGCTCAGTCCAGTAGAGAAATTTACAATCACCTCAAGTTTACTCCCTAATGATGTGGCTACAAAGGAGGGGTGATGGTGGTGTGAAGGATTCAACTCCCCATCACCTAAAGAATGACTCAAAAATAGGAAATCAATCAGTCAGTCCATACTGATTTCCCAAAGCCTGCCTAGCAAGATCACGTTTTTTCAGTATGCCCAATGTGATGTCATATGGAGGTAGGCAGATTACAGCCAGGGGCCTCTGGCCTTAGTCCTATACATGACCTCTCACCTGCCACCTCCCTACTCGCCTACTCCTGGGTGAATGACTTTTATATTTTTTTAAGAAAGAGAGAGAAAGAAAGAAAAGAAAAAAAGAAAGGAAGGAAGGAAGGAGAAAGGGATGGAGGGAGGGAGGGAAGGAAGAATATGTGACAGAGACTGTATGTAACCTGCAAAGTCCAAAGTATTTATTATCTTGTCCTTTACAGAAGAAGTGGACATTCCCTTAGAATCTAAGGCATACAAAAAAATTCCATTGGTAAAACTTCTGCAACTCAAGCTATAAACATTGTCTAACATTCATAAGCATGTCATTCAGGCACTTCGACTTACCGGACACATACATACTCTCATCAGAGCACATTTCAGGTATCACTGGACTTTTTTTGGAGTCAGCACATTGCTCTGGATGAGGGGATATGGACCTAACAAAGTCTGAGTTCATGTACCAACACGCATATAGGAGCACTACACACACACACACACAGGATATTCATCAAACTGGGATCATCAAGTACTGCTGGATTCCAGCACCACTCAACAACAGCACTGAAAGGGAAGAATAAAAAGGAATGGAAATCCAGCTGCTGGTGCACACTGGGGAAACCTACAGGCAAGACGGAGCCCACTCAGGTCATGATCAGACCAAGGGAATGCCAACAAAGGAGCAGCATGACTGTATGACAGTCCAGCCATATATCTTTTGTCTAGCTTTTTAGCTAGTTTTATCAGCTATTTATCTGATAGTTATTCACAAGTCCTGCCATCCTTACCAACAGTGAAGATATATTATTAGGTTCTGATTATATTAGCAACAAATGTTGCTTTTTGTTTGAGGCATTGGTGTGCTAAGTGTTCTACATGTATGATGTCCTTGAAGCCTCCCATCAGATAGACACTGCTATCCCCATTTTCCAAGGACTTTTAGTGGCACACCCCACATAATGGAAACCATCTGAAGTTAAGTTTTAGCGAGTCTCGTGGGGACACTTGCTGCTTCAGGTCAATCTTCCTGCCAAGTTTATTGGACATAGAGCCCATGGGACAGATTTTTCCACCAAGAATCCCAGACACTATTGGAAACCGAATCTGATAAAATTTAGAAATCGTTTTCTGTTAACCCTATCTTTGGAAAGGGCAGTTAACAAAACCACTTACCCACAAAACTGTGAAAATGCTATGCGCCACATGATTTCGAAGCCTGTGCTCCTCTAACCTCCCAGTGGGGGCATAAGCAGTGACCAAAGGTGAATGGAAGTCAGAAGAAACTGAATTAAATGCAGGACTAGAACCAAACTACCAGAGTTTCTTACATTCTTTGAAAGGGGAACTAAGACCAGTAGTTTGTGAATCTGAATGAATGCCCACTGACCCATCCAGTTCCTGCTGTTTCTCCTATACAGACACACATCAACGCTCACACACGTTTGCCACACATCTGAGCAGCACTGGGCATTTTGAAAGTGTGGCCCATTTCTTACTCTGGCATATTAAGGGAGTCTTCGTGCATTTCCACGCATGTGGTGTGCTGCCCAAACATGATTATTTCCAATGGTGTTTGGCCTGCTTTCAGCTGCTACAGGATAGCTTTTCAGTTTTCATGGGGAATTCATATAGAGATAAGAGCTGCTTGAGTGACGTGGGAGATCTGGGAACTAGCTCCCAAATTCCTATTTAGTGAATAATTTAGCTATCCAAGGAAACTAAGAGTAATAGCAGGAATTCTTGACTTTAGAAATTAAAACTCAAGAAAAAACAAATTTTAAAAAGGAAAGAGACCTTCCTCTCTGGACACATGTCTGGTTCAAAGAGTAATTCTAAAATGGGCAAAGCTTGTTTCGCTAGCCACACATCATCCTTTCTTCAGCCCTGCCCACTTCCTGAATACTAGAGGAAGCCTCCTCTCTCTGAGGCTGCTGTGTTCTCCAAAAGTTCCATTTTCACCCAGAACAGCAACTGTGGCAGGAGGACCGCACTCGGGCAGTTGCAGTGGTGGCCGGCCACCGGGAGTGTTTCCTATGTACACACAGTCCCACAGGGAGGAAGGAAAAAACCCTCACTAAACAGCCGTAATTAAAGAGGATTCGAGACAATAGGATTCACAATCAAAACTATAAATTAAGCAAATCATCAAAGCTGAAAGCGCTGGAAGGGGAAAATTCATCACAAAGGAACTAATCTCTTTCAAAGAGTGGACTTATTTATGCATCTAATATGAAGTCTGTTCCTTCCCTGCATCTGCTTCATGGTTACATCATCAATCTTCAACTGGCTCAAAAGCCAAAAATTGGTAACAACCCAAATCCATCAACAGTAGAATGGATTAAAACTTATGGCACAGTTATACTGTGGAATATGATGCAATTACCCAGAATACAAGAGATGAATCTTACATAATGTTGAGCAAAAGCAGAAAATCGGAAGAATAACTCATTGGGATTTTCTTGATATAAAGTTAAAAGCAGGCAAAACTAAACGATGGTAGAGCAAGAAAGAAAAGAAAGGAAAGGACTACCATAGCATTAGAATGGTGGTTACCTTTCGGGGGCAGGAAGAGGTTGCCTTTCCATAAGGACACACGGGAGGGGTGGGGATGGGGGGGTTCAGGTGTGGGTAATGTTCTATTTCTTGAGTTGTATGGTGGTTACATAAAAGTTCAACTTTAACTGTTAATACCACACATATGTATGGTGCTCTTTTATGAAAGTATTTTATAGTTCATAATGTAAAATGGTTAATTTTCTAAATTGCAGGATGGTTTTCCCATAATTTGATTCTATAAAGCTACGAAGAGGAAGGAAAAAGAAAATACTCCCAAGGCAAAGGTAATGAACTACGCCTCTGTGCCCTCCCTTGCACTCTAAGCTGCATCGGCTCACGGCTGCAATTCTTAACCCACGGCGGATGTTAAATAAATATTTGATGATGTTGAGGGCTTAAGTAATGATTTATGTAAACATCAGGAGCTGCTGCACAGAACACATTCTCATGGCACAGTTTTAAATTGACCAGAGGGATCTCACTGTGGTGCGCCTGAGACTAACCGTAGAATGTAAGAGGGTCTCATTAACTTGTCAAGTTGATGGAGTTTGGGGGCTCGTCTTGTTGCAAACCCGCTGTCTGCAAATGAGCATTCTCACACACAGTCAGTGGGTCTGAATATTAGCACAACGTTTAAGAAGAGCAATTTGGCGATATTCATCAAAAACCTCAAAACAGTAATTCCACTTTTAAGCAATTCCACGTCTAAGAATCTTAAAAAAGATTGTGGAGTTTGCGTGCAAAGATTTAGCTGTAAGGATATTTGGGTAAGCATTGTTTGCAAGAGCAAAAAATGGGAAGCAACATAAAAGTCCAATGATATGAGAGCTGTTAAATAGATTGTGGTTCCTCATTCAATGGAATTCCATGCAGCCGTTAAAACTGATGTTGTAAAGGGTCATTTTAAAACATGAAAATAGATCCATAACATACTGTTATTTTTAAAATCCTGTTACAAAGCCCTGAGTACAATTTTAGCTAGATAGACAGATAGATAGCCAGACAGACAGACAGGTGGGTAGACAGACAAATACATAGATGATAGAATCAAACCACTCCAAAACTTAATAGCTTAAAACAACTAGCTTGTTCTCTATTTCTTTTCTTTTATTTCTGATTGCCTGAGATGACTGGGCTAAGACAAGCAGTTCTTGTGTTAAGTCTCACTTGGGAGAATACATTTAGGCAAGCAGTTTCTCCCACTTTGCCCAGAACTTTCTCAGTTTTAGCACTGGAAGTCCCATGTCCAGGACAATCCCCTCAGTCCTGGACAAACACTTAATCTCAGACTAGGTGCCACAGATGCACACCCAAAATGACAGTGAGTGAAATGTATTTTCTTTTATTCCACGTCTCTACATTGTATCTTATCTAGGTATGATTCTAAAACAAACAAACAAACAAAAATTAAATGAAAATTTTACCTAAAACTCTATTATCTAAAATTCCAATCATTTATAATCATTTTAGTTCAGCAGCCAGGGGAAATTTTCTTTTGTACCACATAGAAAGAAACTGAATGGTACAAATAGGGTCGTCTGGAAGATGTTTAAGACCTTCCAGTCTGGGTCAGTAGTTTCCACTCTTGCTTCCTGCCCCTCCCAAGTGCAGGTATGACACACGCTCATCAGTCAGTAATGGGCTCACCTGGCAGTGATTCTAAGCCAGGTGCGGAAGGGTGGAGGACTGTCAAGTTAAAAAAGCCCCCAAATTAAGTCCAATGTGTTTGGGCTCATGTCTGTTTAAGAATAATTAAACATTTTTTACAGTCGGTTTTATCTATTTTTCTTTAATATTTTTTTTAAATTTTAATAGGTTTTACTATTCATACCAAGTTGTTCTTTCTTAGTTTAAACTTACAAAATTTTACTCTATTGAATGTACTAGCACATTCATTCTAAGACTTCATGTCCTACAATACAAGGCTAAAGAACAGGGCAATGTTTTAGGTACCAACTAGGGTGAGGACTTCAGATATTTTATATAGTCTAGCATACTTGTTATATACATTCTTCTTTTGTCAGGTTGAAATTATCCTGTTTTCATTATTCATCAGCTGAGCAGCCACAGGCTAGACTTCTTTACTTTCTATAATGAATGTTCTTATAAGCTGAATCAGGCAAAGCTGTTGATGACATAGGTGCAGAAATTAAGATCATAAACTTAGCATAATCCGCTCTTAGCAAACAGGCTTCAGCCTTGTTTTTCTCTTTCTCCGTGAATTATATGCACACGCATATAGATGCATGATTT
Organism: Camelus dromedarius; assembly: GCF_036321535.1. Taxonomy (NCBI): domain Eukaryota; kingdom Metazoa; phylum Chordata; class Mammalia; order Artiodactyla; family Camelidae; genus Camelus; species Camelus dromedarius. Next base: position 35,693,809 of record NC_087436.1, read on the forward strand.
TGTTTTCTGGGAATGTGACTTTCCCCATAAAGATCTCTACCATGATAGATTCCCTGATGCCTTAAGACAAATACAGTTAAGAGGTGAACAATAAGCTATGCTGGAGATGGGGAGAGAAGCGGGCCTAATATTCTGCTTCTACCAGTGAACTGATCATTTTACAGTATGTCAGTGATTTGATGCTAAAGCCATGGTCTGTTCAGAATCAGCTATTTCCCTGTCTATGCCAGCAAGTCCACATAAAGTTACCGTATGCCAATAATTTAAAAACTAACAGCAATGTTGTTCCTTACTAGCAAGGCCACGTCAGTCTTACTCATGTGGCAAAGACACATTCAACGTTATAAAATGGGATATTCTCTTCTCCAAGTTTCATGAAAGGATTTCATTCCAGATGTACTGTTAGCTTCACTGGGGTTATAGCCTTATTGCTCAAGCAATAGAAGGTTAAATTAGAAAAAGGGTATTTTCTGAAGCTGACCCTCCCTCCTGGAGTTTTATTTTACACTGCCATGTCTTACAGCTTTAATTTCCACTAATACAGAAAACAGGTCCAGCCCTCCGGAAAGTAGCAAATAGAGGAACTATATCTCCCTGCATGTGGGCTTTGGCAGGACAGTCTGGACTTGCTCGGGCTTGGCCCCTCAGCCTCCTAAGGTCTCTGATTCGAATTCCCCGTGGTTTGCTATGGCCATAACTAGGTCTGAGCAAGGGGAAGCCAATACTTTCAAAAGCAAGGAGGATTTACTCTGTTTCACAAAAACCTTCTGATTAGCTGTCAGTGGATTAGCCTCATCCCTTTTCAGCAGAGAGCCTGTCTGAATCTCTGAGCTGAAAATTTTCATTGCCATCTATGCTATGTGGGTGCCGTTCACTCATTCCAAAACGCCAGCAACCCCCCTCCACCCCCACTGTAATGCTGCTTTGCCAGCGTTCAGAAGCCACACACATGTGTTGAGAAGAATGTGATTATACAGCGCTGACACTTGACTAACTCGTCTTTGACCATATACAAAAGATTCGTACTCATTTTTGTTGCTTTTATTTGGAATACACACGGTAAAAATCCACAGGAGATCCACAACTGACTTTTCCAGAGATTCAATAATATTGCAGATTAAATCACATCCCCTGAGTACGTGATGGTGTAAAGTGAGCTCTCTCATTGTGACGCTGGAACCAGTAACACGGTGTTTTCTTATCTCCAGACAATAGGTTACAATAGAATTCTACGGTCTCAGCACTAGTTGCCTTAACACTACAAGTCCTAGTTAAGCACAGGCTTAAAGCGGACCTGATTTTCCTGACCATTAGCTCTTTACGTCTGCCTTTATAGCTGTGGACCAGGAGATCCTAGACGCCTGCAAAAGAGCAGTGTATTTTTTAATAATAGCCATTTGGGCACAAAGTCTATTAGCACAAACCACCTCAGATTTCTGTCACCTCCTGTCCTCCAAAGTAACCTAAATAATGACAACTAAGTCTGATCAGCCTCCCAGTGGTGGCTTAGTTTTCTAAATGTGACCTTGTAGGGATGATGCCTCAGCTTCTGGTGTCCCATGAGGAATCCTGTCATTAAACCTGGGCTGGACTCATAAGCCAAAGAGTAGGGAAGGAAGCACCAGGACAGGTAAGGGAGGAAACGGGGGAGGTATGGGTTAAGCAGAGCTTTGCGATACCCCTCAGTCATAACTCCTACCCTAGGGTGACACCTCTTATTACCCTGGTCAAAGACAGATACCTTTGGGAGGGAAGGTAAAAACTAAATAATGAGACTTTTAAACAGCCATACTAGCCCTTATTCATCTGTTCAAATGCTGTCCTCCTTAGTAGGGGGACCTGGAGGAATTATTCCAAAAACGTTATCACTGGGTGCAGCCACTATGGAAAATAGTATGGAGATTCCTCAAAAAATTTAGACTAAACAAGATTATACTGTATAGCACAGGGAAATATATACAAGATCTTGCGGTAGCTCACAGTGAAAAAAAATGTGACAATAAATATATGTATGTTCATGTATAACTGAAAAATTGTGCTCCACACTGGAATTTTACACAACACTGTAAAATGACTATAACTCAATAAAAAATGTAAAAAATTAAATTAAATTAAAAATAATTAATTAACTTGAAAAAAAATTAAGACTAGAACTACTCTATCATCCAGCTATGCCACTTCTGGGTATTTTTTATGCAAAGAATACAAAAACACTCATCTGAAAAGATACATACACCCCTACATACACTGTGGCATTATTTATAGTTGCCAAGGGAGGGAAATACCCTAAGTGCCTATCAATGAATGAATGGATATAGAAAATGTGTCGTACATATACATATATAGTATTATATATATCTATATACACATATATAATATACATTAATACACACATATATATAATGTAATACTACTCAGCCATGAAAAAAAAAGATGAAATCTCGCCATTTGAGACAACTTGGGTAGACTTTGAGGGCGTTATGCTATGTGAAATAAGACAAAGAAAGACAAATATTGTATGATTTCACCCCTATATAGAATATAAAAAACAAACAAAGTAAATGAACAAACCAAACAAAAACAAACACGTAGATACAGAAAACAGAGTAGCAGTTACCAGAGGGGAAGGAGCACAGGGAAGGGAGAAATGGGTACAGGGGATCAACTGAATGGACGTGGATGGAAACTAAATTTTCAGTGGTCGGTGTGCTGTAGGGTATTTAGAGATAGATGTGTAATGTACACAGGAAACTTACATAATGTTGTAAAGGAGTTTTACCTCAATAAAAAAAATTTTTAAATAAATGCTACTGTTGGTCAAATATTGTGGGTCCCCTCCTTTGGAATGGACTTCAGAGTTTGCCTTTGGCTTAAAATAGTATTATGCAACCAGACCACTCTCATTCACTGAACTCTTCGTTGTTCTTAGACACAAAATCCACTACCATAGGCTAGAAATGTATTATCATTTAAGACATTCATTCATTTATTTGTTCATTTGTTTATTTAACCAGCAATTATTTACTGACTACCTCCTACACATTGTACTTAGCACACACATGAGAAAGCCCTCCCATAAGGAATACACAGTCCAGTAAGAAAGACAGAAGTACATACAGCTAATTTAAACACAATAAAATACATGCCATATTCAAGACAAAATAAATGCTGTTTATGGCAACAGAAAGAAGAGAGGAGTAATTCAGCTTGGGTCGATAGGGAATGTTCATTGAGATGGTAGATCTGAATATAATCTTGAAGGAATTAATTAGATGTTAACAGGAAGAGAAGGATGGTAAAAAAAAATTCTAGGTCAAGGCAACAATATAAATTATTAAACTGAAAATGCACAGAGGTAGCAAGTGAAGACAATTTAATGGAAGTAGGGTCTTTTCCACAAATGGTCTGAGACAACTTGATATCTACAAGCAAAATACAAATTTGGACCCCTAGCTTCACACCATACACAAAAACTAACTCAAAGTGGATCATGGACTTAAATGAAAGATCTAAAATTATAAAACTCTTAGAAGAAAATTCAGCAGTAAATCTTTGTGACCTTGGGCTTGGCAATGATTTCTCAGATGTGATACCAAAAGCATAAGTCATCAAAAAGAAGACTGGTAAGTCAGACTAAACCAAAATGAAAAACATTTGTACTTCAAAGGACAGCATCAAGAAAGTGAAAAGGCAACCCACAGAGTGAAAGAAAATATTTGCAAATCATGTCTGATAAGGGACTCAGACTATATAAAGAACTCTTACAATTCAATAATTGAAAGACAAATGACCTCATTTTAAAATAGGTGAAGGATTTGAATAGACATTTCTCTAAAGAAAATTAGTGAATGTCTAATAAGCATGTGAAAAGATGCTCAACATCATTACTTATTAGTAAAATGCAAATCAAAACCACAATGAGATATTACTTCACATACAAGATGGCTATAATCAAAAAGACAGACCATAACAAGTGTTGATGAAGATGTGGAGAAATTGGAACCCTCATACCTTACTGGTGGGACAGTAAATTGGAGCAGCTGTTTTGGAAAACAGTTTTGACAATTCTTCAAAATGTTACACATAGAGTTAGCATATGGCCAAGCAACTCCAATCCTAGCTATATACTCAAGAGAAATTAAAACATATATCCACACAAAGACTTGTACACTAATGTTCTAGCAGCATTATATTCACAGTAGCAAAAAAAGTGGAAACAATCCCAGTGTCCTTCAACTGATAAATGGATAAATAAAATGTGGTATAGCCATATGATGGAACATTATTCCGTCAGAGAAAGGAATGAAATACTGACACATGATACATACTGTATCAAAAACATGCTAAGCAAAGGAAGTCACACACATACGTATTGTATAATACCATTTATTTTAAATATTCAGAATAGGCAAATCTGTAGAGAGAAAAAGCATAGAAATATAAATAAATAAAAATAAACATTAAAAAAAATTTCTTTTTAAGTAAATTCATGGTTGCCTAAGGCTGGGAGGTGGGAATGGAGAATGGGGGTAAGATAAGGCACTACTAACCAGTACAAAGTTTTGGGGGTGATGAAAATGTTCTAAAATTGCATCAAGATTATGGTTTCACAACTCTGTATATATGTTAAAACCACTGAATTGTACACTTTAAGCAGGTAAATATAATGGTACATAATTATGTCTCAATAAAACTGTTTAAAAATATGATGGAGTGACCATATAATTTATCATCCAAACCAGGACACCTTTGAAGGTGCTAAACATGCTAAACTAGACAGGACCCCAGGACAGCAGGCTTAAACCTAGACCACTCTCGGCAAATGGGGTACAGGGTCAGTCTAACTTTACTAACTGCCTGGAAATAGAATGTGTGGAGGGGAAAGAGAGGAAAAAAGGCTAGAAAAGTAGAACAAGACCAGACTGGGGAGAGCCTTGAATGTCATGCTAAGGGATGTGGTCAGAGAAAAAAGATAATTTTAGCAACAGTACAAAGGATTAATTGTAGGAGTATAAAAAACTGGGCATAAAACTAGTAAGAGGATTTTTCCATAGTCAAGATTAAGAAATGGTAAGCATCTAAATTAGGACATGGGCTGTAGGGATGACAAGAAATGGACAGATTTAGGAAATACTTTGGGTTTGAAAGTTTAAAAGCATTTCCTAAAGGAAGTTCAAAAAAAAAAAAAAGAATCTTCAGTAATAGCAGCATCCCTGAAATAAGTATACAGTGCTCCAAGTCATTACTGCAGAAGAACATGTTATGTTCTGTCTCCTACAAACGCTGCACGTGTGCTGGACCAGACAGATGCAGCCCAGGGCGTGCACCCTGAATGTACTCGCTGCTTTACAAAGCAGTTTTCTGTTTAAAAACGGACCTGCTCTGTTCCTGTTTCTCCTATAAGAGAAATGGAGGAAAAGCAGGTAAACAGTGATCCAACTTGGGGGAGTTGGGATGGCTTTTTTGTTTGTTTGTTTTTTGTTTTTGTTAATTGACGGCGGTTTAAAACAGCTGTCTCAGGCAGTTTAAAAATTATACTGCATGGAAGTTGAAGTGGGAGTGATTGGACTTCCGTGGCTATGGTTACTTTTTAAAAACTACGTCTATTTTTGTAAAATTAACCTGTTTAAAAATTAAATGACTTCATGATAATGTCAACCAACTTTCATCATCCTTGTAGGCTTGTAGTTAACTTCGCCTGAAATACACTGTAGCTGGGGGCTCATGTAAGTGGCTTGAACAAACTTAAAGCACACCTTACATCAGATCACCTGAGTACTTATTAATTGAAGGCCAGAGGATATGAGTAAAAATTATTAACTACTCCCCTGGCAGATAGGGATCAGGAGCTAGAGAACTGGGAAGAAAAAGACTCAGAAGAGAAATCAATGAACCAAATCATCTCCCCGCTTCCAACTTCAGGGCTATGGAATGAAATCTTTGCCCCAGGGGCTCATAAACCCCTTCGCTTAAATTAGAAAGTTTAGCATCTATTCCCAGAAAGAAAAAAAGAAAGAAAGAAAAAAAAAAAAAAAAGACACCAGAGACTTAAAATAAGCAAGGCAAAAACCAAAATGTCTATGATTTTCATTTTAATCCCCTAATACAAACGAGGGGACGAGAAAGGCTGACCGTACGGTGAACACTAAGCCCGGACTCCTCCAAGGTTACGGCCCTCCCTTTATAACGGGGTTTCGGGCAGGCGCAGCATCTTGCGCTAGATAAACAATACAAGATTAAGCACGTAAAACGCTCGAATGGTTTGTGTAAAATTTATGGATGTTTAGAAGGTCCCACAAAATAAATTTTCAGACCAACTGAGCTAAAGATGTATTTCCCTCTTGCCAGATGAGGGTATAAGGAGTTTGTGGAAACAGGATGGTGGCCAGCTGTTTTACATCTCCACCAAGAAAACAGGCTGAATTTGTTTTCAAGTACTAGGATTGGACAAGGGAAAGAACTTTCCACCCATATTATTCCATCTGACATTCAAACAGTACATGGAAGACATGGCCTATCTCCCTCAAAGAGGTTTTAAAGACAAGTATGTTGGCTTGCTGGACGGGTCATCTATTCATGGGAAGAGAGGCGCATATAATGACATGAGAAACCTGAGTCTATGAGGACTGTCATGAGGAAGTAGAATGATTAACTTTAAAATGTGGCTATCACTTGAGGCCAGTTTTTGATGCGGTTTTTATGTTATCTGATTACTCTTAAACTAGCAACTAACCAACTTCATAATGGGAATAAAATGAGGAAGAGTTCTGTTTCCTCAAAATTAATTTTCAGATAACTACTCCAATTATAACTCTAACTGGATTTTTGCATTAAAAATCAGTAAGACATTAGATACCAAAATGTATTTAGAAAACTAAACATAGACAAAACCCCGACAATATTCTGGTGAAAAAAAAAAGTGTCTGAGGAAGTCTAAACTGGTGTGTTACTGATGCTGGAATGGATACGTAAATCCAGAGCACGCAACGGAAAACCGAAACCACATCCAACTACTTGAAAGAATATACTATGTGACAGAGTAAGCTCCTCACACAAGGGAGTAAGGAAGGATTTTTTTTTTTAATGTTGGAATAAATAGATACCAAGTAAGGAAAAAGTCATTTAGATCCAAACCTCATCCCACATGACAAGATAATCTTTCGATGAATTTATACATTCATTTAACAAATGACATGGAAAGGGGGGAAGGTATAGCTCTGCGGTAGAGCACAGGCATAGGATGAACAAGGTCCTGTGTTCAATGACCAGTGCCTCCATTAAAATAAATGAGTAAATAAATAAACCTAATCACCCCCCCAAAAAAAATAAAATAAAAAAACGAAACAAAAAAAAATAAATGACACCAAGGGCCAACTCTATGCTGAATGTGCAGAAATGAAAGACCCAGTCCCTGTCTTTAAGGTGCTCTCAGTCTGATGGGGAGAAGGGTAAGTAAACAGAAAATTACAAAACAACTTGACAGGCAGAGGGGAGTTCAAATTGCCCATTCCGCTGATGGATAGGTAGAGCTTAGCTAGGCAATGGTAGAGCAGCATTGAGGAGGCTAGATTATTCCCAAATTCCAAGTCCTCTGTGACTGGAGCACCAAGGGTGTGCACTGAGCGGGCGAGGAATAGTGGCAGGAGCAGGAGGAGAGGAGGGGGCGCAGCAGGAGACTCTGGGGCGAGAGTCAGCAGACAGACCGCAAAGGGAGCTTCCAGTCTATGAAATCAGAACTGTATCTTGAAACCTATGGGGGTACAGGGAAGGATTTTAAGATAAGGAAGCAGCGTGATCCGATATGTGGTGTAGAGAGCTCACTTCCCAGCAGTGTGCCAGAGGGTTTCCGCAGAGAAGAACAAGGTATTTGCCATGAGATCAGTTGGAAGGGCACCGGCAGTTTTTCCAGGAGGAAGGGAGGGGAGCCTACATCACAACAGGGCAGCAGAGAAGGAGATGAGGAAGCCAGGAGTTATTTAGGGAGGAAACTTGATAGGCTCAAGTTACCACATCTCTAGCATTTTAGGTTGAGCTAAAACAGAGGCACTATTCGTCAGAAAAAGAAAATTTAGGTGGGAGGTGGGTTTGGGAGTAAAAGGTGATAAATGCAGTTTTGGACACACTGAGTTTGAATAGCTGCGGGACATCCAAGAGGGGAGGTCCATTTACAATTCTTGTTTCTGTGCATTTGAGAGTCATCAATAATATGAGCGATAGTCATTTACATATTATATTCATTTAAATATAAATCTATGATGAATACCTACTACATTCTGGACTCTGTTCTAGGCTCTGGGGGGACAGCAAAAACCCAAGCAGACAAAGGCCCTGCTCCAACATGGCCCACATTCTAATGGCGTGGGTGAGACAAGGGTAGAGAGACCTACAATTATCAACTAAATATATGTTAGTTATAGAACATCTGTAAAGTAAGATAAACTAAATTAAGAGACTAGAGAGTGACTGAGTACAGGTACAGGGTCAGGATAGATGAGGTAAGAAAGATGCCCAGAGTACCAACTATAAGGAGGCACACGGTCTCAGATGCTGATCTGAACTTGCCTCCTTAAACTGTGTGCCCTGGGCGCCTCACTTGCCTTACCCTAGTCCCGACCCTGACTGGGTACCTGCTATTTTCTATGGATAACCAGGGAAGCTTCATTTGAAAGTTGACAATTTGAGTAGAGAACTAAATAAAGAAATAAGTCAGGTATCCCCATCTCTGGGGAAAGAACACTGTAAGCAGAGAAAACCATATGAGCAAAGGCCCTGAGGCAGGAAGACACAGTGTGTTGACGAAAAAGGTCTCCCAGAAATCTCCACCAAGGACAATGTACAGAAGAGATGAGAACCAAAGACAGAACCCCCAAGAAAACACAGTAAACGGATGAGCAAAGGGGCAAAAAGCCTACAAGGAAGAGTGAGAAGGAGAGGCCAGAGAGGTAAGAGCAAAGCCAGGAGAGAGATCTGTCACCAAAGCCAAGGGAGGAGTTTTTCAAAGAAGAAGCAATCAATACTGTCAACCACTGCAGAGACGGGGTAAGACAGAACACAAATCTTACACCGCTGGCACCTGGGAACGTGTCCTGCCTTTAGGAAAAACAGCTTATGACTTGGAGAACTTTCCTAACCTGAGTCCACACCTGAATGGTTCACACCTCTAAACAGTCCTCTTTCTGGTATGGAAGGTCACCAGAAGTACTTTCATTCTGGACAAACCCAAGCAATGCAGAAACTAAAAATAATAGTTCAGTCTGAACACCTTCAACCCAGTTGTGATAGTCTTTTAAAAACTGATTTCGTAACTAAAACCTGTGAGTTCATGTCCCAGCTGGCCACCACCTCTACCATAAACAGGGTCAGTTGCTAAAGTGGCCCTTACCTACGGGAATACTCATTCTCTGATCCTCAGCAGAGGCCCAGGTTGATCCTGTACAACCCAGCTTGGTTTTAGGAGCATCCTGAGAATTCTTCACCCAGTCGAATGTGGGTGCCGCCAATCTCATTCCCCTGGGCTAGATGAATGGGTATCATTTATTAACTGTGAGTGAGCTTGAAGCCGCAGGTTCAAATTAAACCAAACTCTTTGCTAGTTGGGGTAGTTTCCTTTTAACTGCATTCCAATGCTCCAGGGAATTTGTGGCTTCACAGTTTCATCACCAAAATTCACTTACCAACCAAACTGAAATGACAAGTATCGGTGAGTATGTGGGGTTTCATGGTTTAATCAGAATCAGAGAGGGAGACCATCACTGTAATCAAGTCCAACAAAGGCTCATTATATAAAATCAAAAGAAAGCCAAGAAACTTAATATGCTCAAGCTCACACCTGCCTGTGGAATAAAAATAATAATAATAATATTGTATGCCACTTTTCACCATTTGGAAGGGAAACCTGTAAAATTTTAAAACTCCAAACAAAGCTCTCTTTTACCTTTTGAACTTCTCAACAAATCTGTTTAATGAACAACGCTTAAGCATGTAAAAACACTGACCCTCCCACCCCCACAGTTTTAATGTCTAACAAGATAACTTAAAACCAGCTTAGACAGATTTTTCTTCAAAAAATATGAATTATAAGCCACACCTGCTGGCTGACACCTAATTCTGGCTCTTTCGTGCTCTAAAATGGCCAAGTGAAATAGAAATGAAGCAGGAATTCATAGTTAAGGGTCAATTCATGGACTTGGGGCTTTGATGAAATAAGGCACTTGGATAAGAAACAGAAGATCCTTGTGCTTGGCCACTTAGAAAGTCTCTTGGTGGCGGCCGAGGTAGTAATTAACTCACAGATCCAGGTGTTGTATCTGCATTGTCTGTGTTCTTAGAGAAAGCGTGTCAGAACAACTTGAGGGCCACATGGCAAGTAAGACACAGGGCCTTTTAAGAAAAATAGAAATGGATTGTGAGCATTTCACATAGTCAAATGTTTGTGCTAGAATTAGAGACCAAACAGACATCTGTCTCTTCATATAAATGTATTAACATGCCCAAGATTTAAACATCTCAAGATTAAGATATTCCAACTACCTATTTTCCAATGTGTCAGCTTCAGCCTACCTCCAAAACCACAAGACACTAATCTTCTTCCTGGGTAATCTGTGCTGAAATGGAAAATTTTCTGATTTTGACCTGTTATCCATTCACATTTTTTTCTTTAATTGATTTGTATTGCCATGGCTAGAAGAGTCTAGCAGGATCATGACTGCCATGTTTCAAACAAAAGCTGGGGCAGGAAAAATAGGTCGTGTGTGGACAGTTGGTCGACCTCCTTTCAGACTGGCTTGGGGTGTGTTGCTGCGTGCGCCCCGAGGCTCGCTGAAAATGGAGTCCTCGGTGTTGGCAGGATAATCAGAAAATCCATCTTGTGACCTGTCAGCGTACCCAAGGGCTCTGTGGGCAGAATCTTCCACTTTTCTAAGATACTGCATATGCGTACATTGCCACAGCCTGATGTTGAACATACTCTAAATTACAGCTGTAGAAGCAGAAACACATGTGTGGCCCGAGCCACAGCATCCTTCCGGCTATGGAAACCCAAGTGGGTCACCCTTCACTGTGCGTCATGGCCCAAGGGGTCAGTGCAAAGTAGCAGAGGACACTGAGAACAGGACATTCTCCCTTTCCCCCTAGTTACGCTCGAAGCAACCTGACACCTCTGAATTTGATGTTCAATGTGAAAAAAGAAAAGAGAGAAGGGGGCCTCTGAAAAAGAGATCTTGCAAGACTTTTAAACAAATTTCCCTCTGCTGCTCTCTGCCTAAGCTCAGAAGACACCACAAATGTAGGAGGGCTCCTTAGTGTAACGATGGCTTACCAAAACTTAACAGACTCACTTCCAGCTATTACATTAAAAAAGAGAGCGAGCGAGCCGGGGCGCTTTGGCAAGGCCGACCAGACCCATTAGCATCTCCGGTCCCTCCTGGACAATGAAACACGCGGAAATAGCAACAGTTAAAAGAGCGAGACTACCTTAAGTAAATGAAAAAGCGCATTTCCATATTTTTAAACAAAGGGGTTCTGCACCATCTGTCCCCGTCTGGGTGCCCCCTGCTCCACACTGAGAGGATTTGCAAGGGATTCAAGTGCACCTTATAGATTAAATAGTCACTCGGCTGCTTAAGCCCGGTTGCCCAGACAATGGCCGCGCGGAGCACCCCTTCCTCCTTCCTTCCTGTCGAGTGTTCTGCCTGACTACACAAACTCAATGCGCGCGGCTCCCCCGTTGCAAGAAGTGGACTTGACCGGAGCTAAAACCAACAAAGGCAGATTCTGGTGGGAGCTGCGGAAGCGCCGGGCACTGAGTCAACAGACGGGTTTCATTGAAATGCAAATGGCGCGGCCGCGGCCTCGGCGCGCCACCTCCCGCCCCTTAACTTCTCAACCCCCGCGCCGCGCCGGCCTGAATGGGCCCATTGACGCGCCCGCCGTCCCCACCGCTCGGGGGCCTCTGCGGGCGCGGGGAGCCGCCTGGCCGCCCGAGCGCCCCGGCCTCGCGAGCCCTGTCAGCGCCTTAATTTCTGCAGATCGTCATCACCTGGTCCGCATCGTCGTCTCCCTCCCGGACCCAGCAGGGTGTCCCTCGCCTTAAACGCAGGTTCGCCTGCCGACTGGCCGAGGAACCGAAAAGTTCCCTGCTCTGCTGCTGAGTTTAAAAACAAACAAACAAAAAAGTTCCAAAGTACCACAGTGGTGGTTACATTTTTTCCGCCCTAAGTATTTACTCACTTAACCTTAAGTGTGTACTCACTTAAATCCTGTCCTCTTGTATCCAGAGAGAACCCGTCTTGATTTTTTTTTTCAGGTGCTAGACATTTTTAGCTTAGAAGAAGTAGTTCTCACCGATGCTCCCTAAATGCTGAAGTAAAAACAAATTCCATTTGGTATTTGGTGACTGCCCGCCCTCTCTCCCCATTTCCCTGTGCCGTGTTTTACTTTGACTAGATAATACTATCAGCTTGCTGTTTATTTTGTACTTCCCTAAGGTCTGAAGTAAACGCGTGCTGTTAAAACAGTACTTAAAAGGGGAAGTAAAGGTAGGTTTTTTCTTTACAGAAATAAAAGGTTAATTCAATTCTTTAAGCAAACTGAGTTACTAACAATAATTTTAAAATAAAGCTAAAGAGTACTTAAAGGTCACTTTAAAATATAAGAAATCCTTCTACTGGGTACATATCTGGCTGCTATTTCAGACTTAGTGTAACAGAAAACAAACCTGACTCCATGTTGGGTCTCTTCCTTTAGCGCCAAGGGTCGTGCTCTGTGGCCTGTGCTTAGTCATGCTGCCTCTGCAGCTTTGTGAAACAATGTTGCCTACAGCCTGCAATATGCAGGGTAGCCCGTTTTCAAGGCTCTGACCTTAAAGGTGTAACACTTTTCAGTTCATATACAGATAAAAAATTGCAGAACAGGAGAGATAACAATTGTCTTGTTGGAGGTTTATAGGAGCACTGTGACCAGACCTATAGGGCAGCTATGAGAACAAAAGATTACTGTACCAAGAAATTTGCAACAACCAGCCACAGCCCTCCTCTACCTTTTAGTATAAAAGAAGCCTGAATTCTAACCAGGTAAAATGGTTCTTTGGGACACTAGCCCACCCTCTCCTGCCGGCTTTCCGAATCAGACCGCCATTCCTTGCCCCAACACCTTGTCTATGGATTTCTTGGCCTGTTGTGCAGTGGGCAGTAGGAGCTCGGACTTGATAACGTTAGGAAGTAAGGAATGATAAAACTATAATAAATATAATGAAGTAAGTATTTCTTTTTAAATCCCTCAGTTTTGTAAATTTACCAGAGTGTAATCATATTTGAACATATAATGTGCCATTCACTTAAATACACAGATTATTTTGCTAAAAAGCAACTAAAGGAATATTTACACTCAACCATCTTTGATTTTGCATGAGAAATTTTAAATTATTTGTAAAAGCAAAGTAAACTTTCAATTAGAGGAAAAAATTTTCCTAGTTGACATAGTTTAAAGTAAGAATATTTTATGCTATTTAAGGAAAAAATCTCTTCTGTCCTTTGCCTTTTTGTTTTTGTTTTTGGTAGTGTCTCTTTATCCACCTACCCAGCAAACACACTTTTTGGCCTCAATACTGGATTGAGCTGAGTTGAGTAGATTTAGATGTAAACTGAGCACAGCTGGATCTACAAGACAAGACACTCAGAATGACACTAATGGCATTTCTTCTGTAGTGGGCATCTGATAGCTCTTTGCCCAGTGTCCATTTTTCCTTAACATTAGAAACAGCATCTGATTTTCAACCAGAGGACTACTGGTCCTCACTCACAGTCCAGGTGATTCACATCTATGGCTCCAGGGCCACAGCTAGTTCATAGGATGCCTTTGTGCAAATTCAAATAATACACACCTTCCTCCAGGCAAATGAAGCCCATGTCCAGCACCAAAACACCAGGCTTGCCCAGCAAATAGCAGGGGCTGCACCGCCCGTCAGCTGCAGGCTTTGTACAGTTCACAGCTATACTCAGGCCTTCCTACTTGCAGCAGTACACTCACTCATACTGGCCAGCCAGCCTTTTCAAAGTCTCAGGCCACAATGAAGAGTTTCAGGAACAGGCATGTGAACGGAGTTGAGCTCATGAAAGTTAGCCTGAGAACTTAAGCTGGAATTTTTAGAAAAGAGGCATTCTTGCTTTGCAGTGGAGTGTGACTAAATGGTGGCATATAGACTTGGAGCTGCACTTGACTATCACCATTATCCAGGAGGAAAAGTCAGCCTAAGGCTCAAGAAATAGAAGCAGATTTGGAGATTGTTGATCGCATCATATGAGCACCTGGATTCAGCCATGTCTGAATCAGTCACCTTCTCAGGTATGTTTAAGAATAAATTCTTTCTTTTGAATAAGCCAGTTTATTGAATTTCTGTTGTTTGCAATCTCAAAGACTCCTGACCAGAATGATTGCCATGGTGGGAAGAGGTAAATCTCACAGTTGATGATATTTATGTCACTGAATTTATTTGGGGTTTTGGTATCAGTACAGTTCGTAATTCTTTCAGTAACAGGCAAATCAGTATAAATCAGCCTTATAAACAGCCATTTCACTTCCCCTGCCTTTTCTTCTTCAGCATATAGCACACTATAATAAAATACATGATGGATTTTTATTTTCTTTGAGGATTTGAAAATTTTTCTCTTAGCAGTGCCCATTGCTTAATAGTTAGAGAACCAAATGGGGGTTTAGGTGGGAAGGTTGGAAACTACCCAAGGGGTTAATCCTCTTAATATGTTTCATTTTGATTTTAAGTAGAAGATATATGACACGTTGAAATTTATTTTTAAAAATCTTTTCGCCCCATCAAGAAGTTTAATAAATATGTTAACTACAATTAATAAATAAAAGAACAGATTATATAGATTACGAGAGCTTAGAAAACAATAATCAATGGGTAACAAATAGTAAGACATCGCTAAGAAAAAGTTACACCAAATCAAATGCATTCTACGTTTGATGACCAATGCAGCAATTTGTTCTTTGTTCTCAGAAATATTCAAGTTGATGATAGAAAATGAATCATTTGTCAGGGAGTAGTAGAAAGAACTCTGCCTCGCAGTGAGAAGCTTGACTGGTTTGAGGTTCCTTTTAATATTCACGTCCTGATTTTATGAGTCTAACTTTCTAGATGTAGCAGATAGGAACTTGCCCCCCCCCAAATAATTACTATCTTATCATCAATTTAAGATGTTATCATCATCCCTTCCACTTAGCATTCATTCATGATTATCATTACATTACTTTGAATTGTGTTTATTTGAGCCTGAAAAAAAATTAAAATCTTGTGTTTTCCAAGAGGTATAACCACCTAAATTATTTCCAGTTTTTGCCAAAGGTAAGTTCCTGTTGCTGTTTTTATTTTAAAATCCAAGAACAGAGGATTTAGATATGAAAGAAAATTAAGAGAAACTGCAATTCACTTTTTCTAGTTCCTGTTCTTTGTTATTCTTGGCTGTACCATTGTCATACCTTAGAAGATTGGGAAGAAATGCCATTAGTTCTTTGTTTTGTAAATATGGACTTCTTTTACTCTCTTGCTGTTATGTTTGATATATAGATATAGATATAGATACAGATAGATAGATATATCTGCTTTCTATTTTTATATTATAACTCTAGTACCTTACTGATAGCTCCACTCTTCCTTTAAAGTTCCTAATCTGTAAGAAGTGCCCCACAGCTAATTTGGCCATGTTGACTCCCACCTAACCTTCCTATGCTGTCTGCTGAGATTAATCAAATGGAGAAAAGGGTCAAGTTTGACAGCTCCTTTAACAAGTATGAACAATAGCTATAAGTTGAACAATTAAGCATTTATATAACCTCCTTGTATCTTGACTTCCTGTTCTGCAGAGTCCAGAAGCTGAACTCCACATTTTCCAGACTCCCTTGCAGCTTAGGGGTCCTCATGAGATCTAGCTTCTGCCAAGCAGACATAACCACTCCAAACTCAAAGGTGGATGTGAACAACATGAGCAGTGGACATGAAGGGGAGCTCAGATCTCCTGGAAAGCAGGAACATCCAACTCTTCCAGGGCAGCTATGGTAGAATCTCTTGGAGTACAGTTCCTATGGTTATAAGTTCCAAATGATAGACGGTAATACCATGAGTGTTTTCTTCAAAACATGTCTGTGTAAGACTTCTGTATTTCTCAAGGCTGCTTTGTTCCTTGCTTTGTAGCAGTCACCCCAGCCTGCTTCTCTGGCCCTCCTGAAGATTCTTTAAACACCTAGTGTTTCCTTAAACTGATTAGAGTGAATTCTGACATAAAAAGTCTTTGGTAACAGAGGTGGTTTTTCAGGTGAGGGGATAGAAATCTGAGATTGACTGTCTGACTTGGCTGGATTTGAAGGCACTGAGGATCTGATTATGATCCGAGGATGGGACACAGGTGCCTACACATTTACATGAAGTCACCAGAAGCACTGGAATGCTGCCGTTACAGAGCAGAATGGAGGGACATAAGAAATATACCGTCTGTGTGGTTGACTGACTAATTCTAATTGTACTGGGGTTCTTACAGAAAGAAAAAGACAGCATCAGGGTTTTAAGTTCTTGGTTGACGGTATGGTCAGAGACAAAGAAACTACTGCAGTTGCCCTAAAGATTGTTAATCTCTTGACAGCCACATTTTTTGTGTGTGACATAGCCAAAAATGAGATGTAGAGTCTGAGCCTATGAGTCTGAATTATGACATCAGTGAATTTACACTCATACTAGTTCTCTGATGAGAAATTCTGGATTGCTTGGTACCCTGCCACTTCCACCCATAACTGGACTGGATATTTGGGAGGATTTAACTACAGTGAGTATTTGAACTGTCCAGTCCCACTGGGCTAACCGAGAATAATCAGCCTGGGCTGCCCTATCTGTTGAAGCTGTAACTATCATCCATTAAGAGTCTGTGATAATCCCACCTCAGGTAAATAATTTGCATTAGATGCCAATTCTCCCTGTCTTCCTCCCTTAACCACCATTCATTGCCTTCAGACCTATAACCACAGTCATATTTCAGCATTCCCATGTTTATGAAGTTAAACTAAGAAAGAAAGACAAACACAACTATAACAGTTTTCTTATTTAGATCATCCAGAACACAGATAATATACAGGGGATCAGATTCTAAGGGTTCTAGATTAGAGAGGGAGGTAAATAATTACAGATCAGTTTGAATTAATCAACACAGCTCCACTTACCAGTGATTTTAGCTTGAGTAGCTGGTGGTCCTGTTTGTTCACTTGCTTTTCTAAAATCTGGACTTAGAAGTGGTCTACAGGAAATAAGGTTGAGATGCCAGAAATTTCTTGATATAATGTTCAGGAAAGAACCTAACGACTAAAGGAAATAAGTACATTGAGACAAATTTTCATATGCAGTCAGCTTCCCCCCTCCCTAACTATATGTGCCAAGAGGGCCCAGAGAATACTCACTGAACCTGACATTAGGCAGTGCATTGGCAGGGGACAAGTGTCAGCAGTTTTTTAAAGTTCATTGGTTCTGTCCTCTACAGGTCAGAAATGAAGGTGAGAGAAAACCCCACTGATAATGGCTTTTTTATTTAAATGAAGTTAATTAAATCTGGACAGGCAGAGACCAAGTAGCAACATTTAACTACTGGAGGTGAGGTAGATGTGATTCCCAAAATAGGCGTCTGAATCAAATTAAGTCAGAATTGTTTGAACAGTAAGAATCTTTGAAGGTAGCTAGTTGCTCCCAAGGATTTGAGGTCATGATAGATTGTCCACGTGCTGTTTTTTCTGCCAAATAGTTGTAACAGCTATTCCAGGCAACTGGAAGAATCCCCTCCATGGGAACTCTGACCTATGGAGTGGGATTATCCTAGAAAAGGGAAGGATAAGTGGAAGCTCTAGAACCTTTCCCTCAGTTTCCAAAATGTAAACCAAAATGAATACTAGTCCCTCTTAGAGGATCATAGAGAATAATACCATCATTCAAGAACTGAAATTTAAGGTATAGTTATTCCTGTGATAACCTCCTTTAACTCATTTGTTTGACTTGATCTCTGGAGGGGGAAATGTATGTTTTTGAGATTAATAGTAGACTACTAAGCTTTCTCAGTTGGTGACTCCACAGCAGGTCTGTTTCAAGTGTGATCTCATTACAGTAGCAAATCAACATTGTCCCTGGCATCTGGAATGTACCTACTTTTCCCAAAAAACAAAGCTCTCCTCTGCCCCACCCTTTATAGTTTGCTTTCCCCTGGGAGGTTTAGCATTATACTTTCACCAACTCCCTTTAAGGCTTTGTCAACTCCCTGGTCCCATGACATAATTTGGTCCGCTGAGACCTGGATCACCACCATCCCACAGGGCATCCCTCTGGACATCTACGTTGATGATGACGTGCTAATAGGACCAATGAACTGAAAGTAACAGGGACTCTAGATGTCCTGGAAAATGTGGACATGCCATATGGTGGGAGCTAAAACCCAAGTACATTCAGAGATCTATTATTTATGAAGTTTCTGGGGTTTTCAGTGGTCCAAGAAAGTCAGTATCTTCATTCCAAAGTAGGAAACAATTTGCTAAACATTTTGCTCCCTTTCACAGTGCTTGGTAGGCCTCTCTGGATTCAAGTATTCTGCTTTAGCCCATTAACAAAACAGCCCCTACTACTTTGAGTGAGAGTCCAGAGAAAGAGGATTCAGCAGCTCTACCAGGCTCAATGGCAATAAACCCTGTCTGTTATCTCTTATCACCTTGTGGGTCAGGGCACTACATGGAGATTGTGGCAATAAGATAATTATAATTTTAAGAACTCTAAGGATTTTGGATCAAAGGCTCTTCAGCAAATAGATGTTTTGCTCTTGAAGCAAGCAGATGCTTCCCACTTCCAACATATTACTTCTGCCTCCCATCTATCCTTTCACCAACATATATCTAGGTCCTTGTTGGGAACTCCCTGTAACCAGTTAACTGAGGATAAAATATTCAGCCTTGTTTAGAGAAGGTTCTATAAAATATGCTGGCTCCAGCTATAAGTGTTCTACTGCAGTCTCACCCAAGTATGATTCAAAAAGACAGAGAATGGAAAATGCTTACAAGTGGGCAGAACTTTGGGAAGTACATCTTATTGTCCACTTGGAATCTTAGGAGAAATAACTGGAGGTAGAAATCTCTTCAAATGATGGAGATAGCTAATAGTTTGGTCTGATGACTGGGTCTTGGAAAAAAACAAGTTTGAAAGATTGATAACTAGGGGACTTGGGAAGGAGTCAGATAGATGGACCATTCAGAATATATACCAAGAGAATAGAGATGATTGTGTTCCATGTCAGTATTCACAGTTGATTCTTCTGCAAAGGAAACATTGAATAACTAGGTCATTAAGGTTGCTTACTTTGTAGATATTGGTTGGTTATCTTCACTCAGCCATGCTCAGTTGGCTTATGAAATAAGAGATTGTATATACAGGGTTAGGTATGGGTACAATGTGGATTTTCCTCCACCAAGGCTAAACTACCTCCTGCTATTACTAAGTTTCCAATCTCCAACCAACAGAAACCAATGCTGAGCCCCTAATAGGGCCACCTTAACATAAGGAACTATCCAGCCACCTGGCAAGGCCAGTTACACTGAATCCCTTACATCGTGAAGTGCATAGTTACTGTCCTCACAGATGTTTATTTTGGATATGGATTGGGCCACCCTGCCTGCAATTCCTTCTTTGTGTGATAATTTACGTGTATTAGGTGAATGCTTTATTCACCAGCATGGTATCCCACATACATCGTTGCTAAGAAGGTAAAAGACAGCTGCTACACAAAGGGCATAGAGAGGGTACATCTGAACCCAAGATATCCTCTGGGGTTCTTTTTATATATGGTAAAAAATGGAAGATATGAAAAAGATGCTCAGTATCCTTAGTTATTGGGGAAATGCACATCAAAAGTACAGTGATAAGCCACTTCATACCTGTTAGGATGGCTATAACTTTTAAAATGGAAAAAGACAAATATTGTTAACAAATGTAGCAAGGATGTGGAGAATCTGGAATACTAATGGATTGCTGGTAGGAATGTAAAATGGTGCAGCTGCTATGGAAAACAGTTTGACAGCTCCTTAAAAGTTGAACATAGAAGCACCATAGGATCCAGCAATTCCACTCATAGGTATATATCCAAAAGAACTGCAAGTAGGGACTCAGAAACTTGTACACCAATGTTCATAGCAGCACTCACAATAGCTAAAAGGTGAAAATAGCCCAAGTGGCCATCAAAATATGAATGGATAAATTAAATGGATATATACATACAGTGGAATATTATTCAGCTGTAAAAAAAAATGAAATTCTGGTACATGATACAACATAGATGAACCTTGAAAACATTACGCTAAGTGAAGTAAGTCAGACACAAAAGGACAAATATTGTATGATTCCACTTATATATCAAGAATCTAGAATACACAAACTCAGAAAGGCAGAAAGTAGAGCAGAGGTCACTAAAAGCAATTTTTGGAGGGTGGAATGAGGAGTTATTCCTTAATAGGTTCAGAGTTTCTGTTTGAAATGATGAAAAAGTTCTGGATATAAACAGTGGTGATGACTACACAATATTATGAATATATCTAATACTACTGAATTAGATACTCACGAATGGTTAAAGTGGTAAGTTTTATTTTATGTATTGTTCACCACAAATAAAAAGGAAGAAATACCCCCCAAAAGATGACAGGAAACCCATATAAGCAGTATCACCAAGACCTCATACCTCTCAGGCATGAAAATTAGGGCTGTATTAGCAGAGAAAGAACTTCAACCAGCTGAATATGTATCAGAATTTTCGGAAGCAGACTCTGAAATGGAGGTTAGCATGCAGAAGGTGGGTCAGGGAGTGCTCTCGGGATCCACCTCCATAGAGGAAGAGAAGGAAGCAGGATTAGGCAGAGGGCAAAGTAGGGCTTCCATTCAGGGTCATCTAGGGCCTCATTTGACTCCATGGGGAGGCTTTGAAATTGGGGTGGTTTTTCAGAAGTGTCTTGAGTTGAGGCAGGGGAGCCAGCCATCTTCAGTTGGGGTGAGGGCTCTCTTCAGTCAAGGGCAATTCCCAGACAGGGCTGGCAGTTGGATGGCACATCTGGTAGCACTTCCAGAAAGTGGGGGAACAAGTCCTTCAGTGCGGAAGGGGGCTCTGGGTGGAACATCATGATATCCACTAGGCTGAACCCCTTGCACCACCTGGGTCCTCAGACACCAGATACACTCTGGGAGCAGCTCCTCCCGGACTGCAGTAACCTCCTCCCCTGGGGACCAGTTCTAAGAGGAAGGTTAGAGGGGCAAATCAAAGTGTGTACCTAATTGCTTTGGTGATCTAACATCCTCCAGGCTCTCCATGGCACATACGTGGGGTAGTCAGTTTTCTGTGTCAACTTGGCCAGGCTGTAGTTCCCATTTGTTTGGTCAGACATGAATCTTAGGTGTTGCATGATCACTGAATGGAAGAACGGAGCCACAGGCTAGAAGGTGGTCAGGAGTCTACTACTCTGGAATTAAATGGCATCATCATGTTTGGAAGTATTGGCTGAAGGGTCAGGCTACACCCTGACTGACCAGCTGGGGTACTGCAATGGGCCATCTGGACACACCGTCTTTCTTGGGCAGGCATTATGAACACAGATCTCTGTCTCCTGGTAGAAACAGTCAGTGTGGGAGTTTGGGTTGAAGGAACAAAAAAAGAAGATAATAAAAGTAGCTTGAAAAGTCTGAGTGGACTGAAAAATCCACTAACTGGCAGATACCTGTTTAACTCAACTGGGGGTCAAGATCTATCCTAGATATTAATAATGCTTAGTCAACATCACACATAGCTGGAATTGGGATTTGTATACCGCCAACATAGTCTCAGGACCTCAAACCATAACATTAACATATAAACTGGCCCTAGGCCTTTAAATCCCTGGAAATGCTGGCAGGGCAAATACAGACTCTGTGAAGTGTACTCACAACTCAAGATGCACAGAATTCACAGAGATAGAGCCTTACTGAAAATGATCTCACACAATATCGAAGGAATCTACCACATTTGGGAGTCCGCAAACCCAACAAACAACAGACTTAAACAGCAAAATTAAAATAATGAAAAACTCTAAGATATCATTAAATAAATATATGTACATTGATTAAAGACAAAATAAATAATTAAAACACTAAAAGAACAAAACTCTCTGAAAAAATACTCAGAATTCAACACAGAGAAAGAGATTTTAAAATATGAGAGTTTAAGAGACAGAATAGATAATGACAAAGCTCCTCACAGGATTTCCAGAAATTTTTATGAGGGAGAAGTAAAATTTGAAGATGTAGTGGTTAATGCTTTTCCAGAATGAATCAATGATATGAATCCTCAGATTCAGCAGGCAGAATGAGTGCTGAACAGAGTAAATAAATATAAATTAAATCTAGATAAAGGGAGATCATAAAAGCAAGCAGAGATTAAAAATGTGATAGGGGAATGATACATAGACTTTTATCAGACTTCTTAACCAAAGAAATGAGCTGACAATAGAATATAATTTCAACATGCTGAGAGAAAATACCAGATAAATCAGAATTCTATTCCCAACCACATTTTTATTCAATAGTGAGGAGGAAATAGACATGTCCAAACACACAAAGAATCAAAGCCTTTACTATTATCACTCTCATTAAAAAAACTTTTAAAATATGTACTTCAAAAACAAGAGATTGAGCTTGGAAGGAAAAAATAAGACGCAAGAAATAGTTTTATGCCAGGAAATGGTAAACGTGTATATAAATCTTAACGATACTTTACAGTATAATACTAAAATTCAAGATGGAACTAAAATGCTACATGACTATAACTCTTAAAGTAAAAGTAGACTTTTCAAGGATTTTATATACACATGCACACGCATACATTTATATGCCTACACACACGCACACACAAATATATACGCATGTATTATGTATGTATGTGTAGAAGGCATCACTTCCAGACAGAATCAGTGGAGAATTGGGAAAAAAGTTTAGTCAAGCGAAAAAGACAGGAAAGGAAAAGGCGGGGAAGGGAGGTAGAGGAAAGGAAGAAAAAGAAAAATTCATGGTAAATAAAAGGCAACAAATAATTTGTAGAAAAAAAGGCAAATATGTCAGCAATCACATTGAATGTACATAGTTTAACCTGTTAAAAGATTGAGATTGTCAGATTAAACAAAAAGACCAAATCCAATTATATGCTGATTCTAACAGACATACCTATAATTTAACATCATGAATGTTTATAAAAATATGGTGGAAAAGATATACTAAATAAATATTAATCCAAAGAAGGTTGTTCTAACTAGATTAATAGCAAACAAAATAGACTTTAAGACAAAAGGATTTTTAGAGATAGATACTATATAATGGTTAAGTGAAAATTTTGCCTACAAAATGTAATAATTTTAAGCTTGTATGTACTTAGTAAAATAGCCACAAACTGTGTAAAGCAAAAATTTACATTATTACTAAGAGAAATTGACAAAACCATCCCACATTCATATCTCTCTGAAACTGCTGGATGACAGCTACACAGATCAGTAAGGATGGAAACAGGAATTACTGCACATGGGCTGGAGGGAATCTCTTTACGGTGAAATGGTCTAAAACTACTATCGTGATGTTTGCACAATCATGTAAATTTACTAAAAATCATAACATTTTAGTACAATTTTAGATAGATGAATTTTATGATATATAAATTATACTTCAATAAAGGTATTAAAACAAATCTATAAGGATATACAAAATTTTATGAATCTGTCTAGTATACTGCATCTGCTGATTAAGAGACAAAAATTCTACTCAAGCACAAATGGCATATTTAGAAAATTTGACTTCACGTGGAACCACAAAGTAAATCTCAACTAATAAAAAGAATTGACATCAGGTAGACCATGTTTCCTGAACATAATGTAATTAAAATTAGAATAAAAATTGGTTTTTAAAATTCATGTTTGAAATACTTCTAAGTCATTAGCTTAAGAAGAAATCACAATGCAAATTAGAAAATACAGTTGACCCTTGAACAACGTGGGGGTTAGGGGCACTGACCTGACCCACTCAATCGAAAATTCAGGTATGGTTTTTGACTCCCCCAAAACTTAACTACTACAAGCCTACTATTGACCAGAAGCCTCACCAATAACATAGCCGATTAACACATATTTTGTATGTTATATGTATTATATTCTGTCCTTTTACAATAAAGTAAGCTAGAAAAAAGAAAATGTCATTAAGAAAGTCATAAGGAAAAGAAAATACATTTGTCATACTGTACTGTATTTATTGATATGGTAAGTTTACCTCGTGTTTACGAGATGAATCAATCTGTTAGTACCTACATCAATATTTCTCATATGATAAAACACTGCAGATGTTACATGTGTTACTAACACTAGACATCAAAAATGAAAAGATAATATGAAAAAGAAATTCATATTTATTTACAGGTAAAATGATTCCTGCATTGATAATGAAGAAGTAATCAATATGATTGCCTAGTGTAACTGATACAAATGCTTCATGGTAGCCTAGCCTATATGCTAATGAATAAATTATTATAAAATTTTTATGGCATACAATATTTCAGTCAAATTTATCATACAGTATTGGAAATAAGGCAGGAGGGTATAGCTCAAGTGGTAGAGTGCATACTTAGCGTGTACAAGTTCCTGGGTTCGATCCCCAGTACCACCTCTAAAAATAAATAAACCCAATTACGTACACCCCTCTGCCAAAATAAAATAATTAAAAAAAAAAATCTCAGATCACAGTATTGGAAAGTGTTACATTTTTTAAAAAAAACCACTTACCTGTGATGATAGGCTGATACACAGTTTCTCCAATTACAAGAGAGAGACAAGCATACCATATTGTAATTCTTCGAAAGCAAAGTTAAAAGAAAACTAACACATTATTAATTTCATATTATATACCACTCACCTGTGCCTATGTAAGGATAGACTAGTATCTACATGTATCTTATGCATTCATGACATGTCTAACTTTTTCTTAATTTTTTTGATATTTCTAGGCTACACAGTTCATCTGTGAGTTTTTTCTACTGTCATAAATCTCAAAAAATTTTTCCAACATATTTATCGAAAAAAATCCATGTATATCTGTACTCACGTAGTTCAAACCCATGTTGTTCAAGGGTCGGCTGTACTTAGAACTGAAAAAAGTAAAAGTACTGTCATTTATATCAAAACATGGAGAATAAGCTAACGTAGATACTTAAAAGGACATGCAATTCTTAACTGTTGATACTAGGAATACATGGAAAGGGAACATTATGACACAGTGAAGATTTTTTAATCTAAAGGGGCAAATATAAATAACTCAACTTGAAAATTTAGACACAAGCATGGACTGCAAATGACTCGAAAGAATATTCCGAGGGTCATAAATGTCCCTGCCACAACTAGAAAGGAAAACATCAGCTGTCATGGTTTGTAGATGATGGAACTATCTAGAAAATTCAAGAGAATTTATACACTATTAATCTGATATAGAGTATACTATTAGAACGAATATGATGGTAAAGTTGCTTATAACAATGTATAAAGATCAATTTCATTCCTATACAGCAACAATAAATAGCAAAGAAACACAATTTTTTAAAACACAATTTAAGAGATTTTGTAATCAATGTTACAAAAGATGAGCAAGACATGTGAAAAAATTTGAAAACTTCACTGAAAGACATAAAATAAGACTTGATTTTAAAAACATATCTATATTTATATATATATAAAATAAAATTAACATTATATATATATAATATTCATAGATGGGTATACCCAACATCAGAAATATATTTATGTTCCTCAGATAAATCTTTAAATACCATACAATGCAAGTTAAAAATTACAATAGATTCTTTTCTTTTTTTTCTCAAAATATATGCATTTAACTTGTTCAGTCAACCCTAAAATCCTTACGAAAGAGGAAAGATCCAAGAGAAACATTTTTTGACCAAAGAACAAGAAATATCAAGATGACATCTGGTTGCAAAGTAACAAAAACCATCTACAGTGGCTTAAATTAATTGGGTATTATTGGTATCAGATAACAAAAATATATGTACCTATAAAGAGGAAAAATGAAAATATGCGAACCAAAGCATTTGCATCTGGGATCTCTCTGCCAGTCATTTCTTAATCTAAATTAACAAACTGTAAACTGGGAGTTCAAGATTTGCAGATACTAAATAATACATATATAATAGATAAATAACAAGTTCATACTGTATAGCACAGGGAATTAATATTGAGTATCTTATGGGGAAAAAGAATATGAAAATGAATATATGTATGTTCATGTATGACTGAAGCATTGTGCTGTACACCAGAAATTGACACATTGTATACTGATTATACTTTAATAAAAATATATATTTTTTAAAATGATAAATAATTAATAAACGGACATTGTGATTATACATCAGTCCCCATGAGCTTGACTAGTAAGAGGCAGCTTCTATAGAAAGAACACATTTCAGCATAGTGATAAAGTCAGATTTCTAATCCTACACGTTCAGATCAATATGAATTCACGAACATAAATCCCATCTTGGGAGGGCACTTGACAGACCTTCATCAGGTAGCAGCTTTTGTACTTTGCCACATGTAGCCTTGCATATGAAACTATTTCCCTTTGTGCCAATACCTGTTTATTCACCATCCTGATTGGAAATTCAGCATCTCATATTAATCTTTATAAAGATTATTTCTCCATCCTATAAGACAGTCTTTAATCAAAATTGCTTACAATGTGCTTGACACTGCTATAAAGTGGAAGAGGCGAGGGTCTTGACGCAGATTACAGAGAGAAGAATCTACTAAGTAACTAAGTGATCATTGCCATTCCAGAGCGTGATGTAGATTTCACAGCAGCGTATGGCACTGGGCTTTGCCTAGAGCAGCGCCCAGTAAATATTTGGATTAACTGGTTGCGACAGCAAATAAAAACATAGCAATCCATAATTTTCAAATATTAAAATTCCCCGGAAATATTTCTTTACCGTATTATTCCCATCATATACCTAGTAGAGACAAATTAAATCAACCAAATTAATAGGTTAAATGGTTCAACGTGGTTAAAAGAGGCATGTAGCATGGTGACACAAGAGCCTACCAGGTAACACTGCTCTTGTGTCTAAGCTGATCTTTTTCAGAATAATTATCAGCACATCTTAACATGACATGGATAGGTATGAAATGCACTCTGGTCTGAAGTGAGGAGAAGGATGTGGGAGAGGGAATAAGTTTTTTTTTTTTCCTTTCACAGTCAAAAAATCAAAGAAAACTATGGTTTCATGCTCTGGGACACTACCCTGCTGGGATGTGGGGGCTCGTGGGGCTCTCCATCCGGAGCATCTTTCTCTTTGTGTTGCTGTCACAGCCTTTCTCCCTTAAGGACATTACATAAATCACTACCGGAGAAATAATTTATAGTGGCAGAGGAGGAAGGGGGCAGAGGTAAAGAACACTCCTTCATAGATGACAATGCAAAGTCCTAAATTTTCAGCAGACTTTATAAAGACAGAAGCAGAAGGCAGCTGGGCAGGAATATGAAACATATTGTCCCAAACAGATTTCCCATCTTCATGCTGTGGCTAGGATCCATCTGTTTATCACTGGGTGCAACACAAGCTGGGGCAAAATGTGTCATTCATCGTTCAGGGGAGGCTGGGAAGCAGAAGAGGAAATGGTGAGCCACAGAAAGTTCCCCAGAATGAGCTGCCTTCTAACTAGCCACATTTAACACTCTGTTTACAGACAGCAGCAACATTTGCAATTTATTCTTCCCAATCAATCTTGGGGACTAAGACTGTTTCTTACCAGGGAGAATCAAATGTGGGGAGAAGAGATAATTTGGGATATGTTTTTGTGGAGAGGTAGCCAAAAGGACAAGAAACTTAACTCTCAGCATATTTCTCCTTCTGCTTGTCTCAATTTTGATAAAATGCAAAAGGAGAGTAAGAGACTATAAATCTCATTTACATTTGCAAACAACAGATGAGAAGAAATGATTGGCGTAATTCATTGTATGATCTGCTTTTCAGGAAGATGTGGGCTTTCAACATTATCCCCAAGAGGGAACCTTGAACAAACCTACATTTCTGCTATTTGTAAGTTTCACCCCATGGGTCATTCCCCTGAGAGGTACACAATTAGTCCGCTGACATGTCAATTACTGCACTGGACACAGATGTTTAATCTGAATAATTCAAACTAAAATATTTATTCTCCTGAATTTGTGATGGGCTTTCATTTTTCGCCTGTTTCCTGCTAGGTATCATGGAATACTAGTCTAATATATTCACCAACATGTTTTATCTTCTGATAGTTTCTGTTACCTTTGCCCCTGCCCTCTTCAGTTAGATTGGAGGAATCCACCCCCAAAGGAGGATTGTTTTATGAGAACTCTGAGAACCAAAGTGTCAAGACTGAGATTCCAGGTATTTAACAAAAGAAATGGAGGAATATGTGACCAATCCCCACCATGCACCCTTGTTTACTTAAGAATGTGAATCATACACAAAATTAAAACATTTCGTCCATCTGATCGCCCTGGAAGCTCCTGAGTCTGTCCGGAATTCTGAACTGTGGCCTACATTTGTCTAACTCATGTTTTCTTGCCTTCTTGCCTTTACAGTACTTGGAAAGAGTAAGATTATAAGTAGGCTAACTTTCCTGGCCTCCAAGGGCTTAAAACTTCACAGAGGAGGAAGAAATATATCCAGGTAAGTCTAATACAAGGCACCATGTGAAAGTGCCACCAGAGAGGTACCACTCAACCTGAAATGCCACCCACCACAGCCCCTATGTCCTTCCTACCATCAAAAGCTATCATTATTTTTGGTGGGGTTATTTGCATGTTAATAGTCTTCCCGACTAGAATAAGCAGGCATTAGTCTGTCTCTGTACAATAGCATTCCAAGCACATAGCACACAGCACATAGCCTGACTACTCGAGGCATATTTCATTGAATGAATGAAGGAAGGAAGGAACTCATGCCAAGGTCTATTTTTGTTCTGTGATTATATTGATTTTTTTTTTCTGCAAGAGTTTAGAGAAGTAGGCCATATGCTAGATTGGCTACTGCCAATCCAGTGCCACCACTGACCCCTTCTAAGCCTAGGAACAGCCCCGGAATCTTCGTGGAGAGTTTTGGAGAGGACTCGGGACAGATGTGCAAGGTGAAGCCAGTTCTCTGAGCCTTTGGAAGCATTTGCACACAAAAGCACAGGCAGGTCTTTGAGAACCACCCACTCGGCCCAGCAGACTGAGACAGTGAGAGCTTCTCAGAAGTTCTCAAGAAGTACTGCAGCTTGCAGACAAGCTTTTGGAAACTACTCCAGTGGGCTTCAGAGTCAACTCCTCTGACCTTCAAGGGCAGCTTTACAAAGCTCTGCACCGGTGCACCCCACCTCACCACCCCCACCCCCAGCTTTTCCAAAAGTTGTGTAAGTTCCTAATCCTCAATTAACCTCTTTATATCTGGAACACAGAGAGCGACTACTATTTTCCTGGCCAAACCCTGCCCCCACAAATGACCACACTCACATGAACAGTGTCCGTCTCTGGAACATTCCATCTGATTCTAGATTAACTTCCCTTTTGTGTAAAGAGAAACCAAACAGGTAGATAAAAGATTTTATTTTCACATGAGACAACTGATATTCAGTCAGTTAGTCTTTAAGATATCAAGCTGGTTCTGCTTCTAAACATTCAGTATGTCAATAATAATGCATTTTAAGTCATGATGATCGTTTTGTTAGGCATCTCCAATAACTTGAAATGAAGCCACACCTTTTAGCAGGGTGTTTTTATGAATGCAAGCACTGAGACATGTAAGAGCCAGTAGTAGCTCTGATATATCACATTCCTTACTTTGGAATAATACTAAAAACCCAGTATCATTTGAAATAGAAAGTTTTCAAAAATAGTGGTAATTTTTATATGAATGTTATAAGGGGCCACACCTGGAAATTCAAATTTGAGCTTAAGAATATAAGCCACACATATTAAAGTGATCAATTTTAACTCTCAGGAACATTTTCTCTTCCTGAAAATTTTTACTCAAATTTTCCCCGTCTGGCATTTCCCAATCCAAGTTGGTCCTGATGTCTGCCAAATCCACAAGATTGCTCACAGATAATGCCGAGGGTACAGCAATTGCAACAATATTGAAAAAATAATAACAATTTTTTCTTCCAGTTGTCCCAAGTTAAGAGCAGAGTAGCCATTCCCTTTGTGGATTTATGGCAGGGTGTCGAGAGCACCAGGGTGTTACAAACACAGAGCAATGCGGGACTGAGACCCCGATTTTCTGGGAGTTCCCAGTGGCCTCTTCACTTTGGGAGCTGCAGTCCTGCCCACAGATGGCTCACATTTTCCTCACTTCTCGTCCCAGATGGCCCTGGTGTCCCCCGTGCTTGGTTTCGCGTGTGTACATTTCAAAGCCCCCCTCTCCCCGAACATCTCGGGGACAGCCAGACCTCCTCCACTGACGTGTCATGCCCATGACTTTCTTCCCTCTTCGACATCCCAAAGCAGGGCCCAGCCCAGCTCCAGCAGGCGACGGGAAGGGGAAAGCGATAGAGCACAGAGTGAGACACAGGGCCATGTTACTGAGAGGGCTAGAGTTTAAAGAGCACCCGAGGTGCATCCGGTGACCTGATTCCAAATGAGAAGACTGTCCGGATGACGTGATCCTCGGGTTCCTCTTCTGCCATCACCGGTGCCAACTCTTCAGTCGTAGTGAGAAGTAACTGGAATAACATTCATGAAGCACCAGGTACAGTGACTGGCACATGGTAACAACCATGATACTAGTGGAAACCCATGCTGATTGAGCCATAAGTGCTTTTAGAGAAAGGAGCCTGGCTCTGCGACTTCCCAACTGTGACTTGGACAGAAGCCCTTGGCCTCCCTGAGCCCTGCGGCCTCATCTGTCAGATGAATCTAGTAACACCTGTGCTGCTTACTCACGGCTGCTGTGCAAGGAAGGTGAGAACACCTGTGTGAAGGTGCACTCTGAACTGTATACCCCTAAACGAAAGAGAGCGAAGTCCCTCCATCACCCACCAAGCTTGCTTGGGTGAACGGGACCTCTTGCGAGGCCACAGGGTTAGCAGTATTGGGAAGCACCAGGGTACAGTAATGATTATTAGATGCTTGTATTCAGTCATAATGCCTGAAACCAATTTGTACTGAAAACCTTTGAAGAAAGACAAACCAAAGCATAACTGATCAGCATTTTTGTCAAAAAAGAAATGGGCAGGGAAAAATAAAAAGCTATAGCAAATATAAGAAGCTGCATGTGCTTTATTAAACTCCTTTACTGGGGGGCAGGAAGTGTGTGAATGCACATCTCCACATTCCTGAGCAGGCAACCCCAGCCACGCACACACCCTGATATCCCCCCAACTCCATTAGCTAAACTCCTACCTTGCAATTCCAGAATCACACAGTATCCCCAACGTTTTAAAAATACATACATTTTACATGCACAAAAAAATACATTCATTTTACACACACACACCCAATTTAAGAACACATTGTAGAAATTGTTCAATCATAAGATTTGACTTCTTTTCAAAGAATTTCTTTGGATTTTTTTGAGGGGGAAAGAGGGTAAGTAGGTTGATTGATTGATTGATGTATTTTTAAATGGAGGTACTAGGGATTGAACGCAGGACCTCGTGCAAGCTAAGCACGCACTCTACCACTGAGCTATACCCTCCCCGCCTTAAAAAAAAAAAAAAATCCAGCTAGACTTACAAGAGGAAGAAGGAATGTCAGGAGGAAACCTGGCTGTCTAGGAGGGCCAGAGAAGGACCGCGGGCAAACAGTAAGCTATGCTATCAGGCAGAATTGAAACAGGTCGTCGGGTTTCTGAGTGTGGAAAGGAAAGAAGTTTCAATTGGATGCCGTTCAACAGGACATAAGCCCGGAAGGACTGCTTTAGTCTTATGATGTAAAAAGAAGTTATATAAGTTGAACAAATGCTCCTCTCTTTCAGGAATGTCTTACACAAGTGGCCCAAACTGTCAGCAGCCTCGGGGAAACAGCCGCTGGTAAAAATGTTTGTCCAGCGCTCAGCTGATAGGCATGCATTGCAAAACTCTCCCTGGTATTTACTCCCCCGCCCTGCCCCCAGCACACAAACACACAACCACATCAAAGTGGAGTCCTGGCTCCCCTCTTGCCCTTCTGAGTGCCCGCCAGCGGGCCGGGCCTGCCTGGTGCGCGGAGGTGTGCCTCTCCCTCGTTCCCGCCTGGGCCATACCTGTTCTGGACAGAAACCGAGGCCTCCGTCTCCACAACAGTTCATCTGATAAAAGACACATTGTTCAAAGCCACGCCAGGCAAAGGGGTACAGACTGTTCCACAGGAATATCTCAGCAGCAGAAAGATGACTTCAAAGATCTAACCGTTCCCACCCCTAACTCTATGGTCCTTTAGAATTTTCAAGGGAAGAAATTCCAATTGGGCTGAAGAGATGGAAGGAGTGAGAGGGGGGAAAAAAGAGAGAGAGAGAGAGAGAGATTTGATTCTTTTCAAATCACTTGACCTTGGGTAATTCGTCTCTGCATCCTAAGAACTGGATCTTCATTTACTGAAAATCACTTTTGTTTGTGCTTCAAGTGAAGTCCTAATTTCCCTTTACAGCTTGTTTTAGTGTGATGAGACCAGCATCTTTTGCTTTTTCCTGCCATGAAAGTCGAAAAGAACAGCACACCGCCCTCCTCCAACCCCCCCCCCCCCCAGTGTTGTCCGGGGCTATCTGCCCAAGTGTTATTTAAAGGTTGGGTTAATGACATGAACGGGGCGGACACCCCCGCCGTGGGATGCTAACGGAGGGCTTATTAATCTAACTCTTATCTCCTTTTTCAAAGAGGCTACTGTTTCTGACTTGTGTGTCTGCGGGAACCGGGCCACGTGAAGGGAATAACAACAAAGGCCATAAAGCACCTGTGCCGCGCGCCGGCTTGTGCCAGAGCCCCCTGCCTTTCCCGAGGCGCAGGGTGCTCACGGCAACCCCGCGGGTCCCGCACTTCCTTCCTGCGCCCGGCCCGCAGCTGCTGGGTGACACACACGCCTTCCCCCGCAGGGCTCCCTGCTCGGCTGGCATCTGTGGCCATTGTTCGCAGCGACTTCCGCCACCACTTCTTGGCGTCACAGGATGTCGAGCCGCTGCCCCTCCGGCCGGGGCCTCCCAGCTACAAGGTTTCTACGCTTTTCTATTTTTGTAAATCAACACAGATGTGCCTTTCTGGGAGTTGTTTTTCAGGGGATTGGTACCTCCTTTCTTTTCCTGGGCTGTTCTCACAGCGCTTGTCATTCAAGCCACATCTAGTACAGCTTACTAAAGGGATTTTTGATCTAGGGGCTAACTGTGCTGCAGAGCAACACTGCACAGAGGTAGGGGTGTCTGTGTGTGTGTGTGTTTGTGTGTGTGTGTGTGTTCCCCAAATGGAGCTACAGTGTACAAAAGCACAGGCTTTGGAATCACACAGACCTGGGTTAGAATCCCAGCTTTATCACTGGCTCCTCTGGACCCTTAGAAAGATGACTTCATTTCCTTAAGCCTCAGTTTCCTTCTCGGGAAAATGGGAATAATGATAATACCTACCTCAAATAGATGTTGTAAAAATTAAATAAAATTTCGTATACTGTAGTTATTGTCACTTGAAAAATACTAGCTACTATTACTGCTGTGTTTTTAGATTTTCACACTGCAAGCATCATCATCATTCACTTAACAGCACTCTGTTCGGTGACCTAGCCCTTCCGTACTTAAGTGGATTCCCCAGGGAAACTTGCACTTACTTGTACAAGGAAAGCTTTACTGGAATGTCTTTGAAGCATTGTCTGTAACAGTTGTTAGGGGCTGAATTACATGCCCCCAAATACGTATGTTGAAGTCCTAACTCCCAGTACCTCAGAATGTGACTATATTTGGAGATAGGGTCTTTAAAGAGGTAATTAACTTAAAATGAGGTCATTAGTGTGGGCCCTAATCCTGTATGACTGGATTCTTATAAGAGAAAGAGATTAGGAATCAGACACGCACACAGAGGGAAGACTATGGGAGGAAACAGGAAAGAGAAGACAGCCATCTACAAGCCAAGGAGAGAAGCACAGAAGAAACCAGCCCTGCCAACACCTTCGTCTTGAACTTCTAGCCTCCACAATTGTGAGAAAATACACTTCTGTTGTTTAAGCCACCCAGTCTTTGGTGCTTTGTATGGCAGCCCTAGCAAACTAATAGTTGTGATTTTTATTCATAATCTGGTGTATCTTAATTGGATTAATCGTGATCCTTGGTTCATGACCCATGTTCAGCTTATATTTAATTATTTACTTATTTTTAATAATGTAATAAACATCTGTTGAATCCATCTCCCAAAACAAAAATAAGCCTAGAAAATAACTCACATCAATCACATATTCCCCCACCAATCTTACCCATGTCTCCTAAACATCCATCAATTTGAAAGTGAGT
Source organism: Camelus dromedarius (assembly GCF_036321535.1). NCBI lineage: Eukaryota > Metazoa > Chordata > Mammalia > Artiodactyla > Camelidae > Camelus > Camelus dromedarius. The sequence goes on from NC_087436.1 coordinate 35,728,377, forward strand.
AAATTACACTGTATTCATATTGTGGGATACTATACATCAGTGGAAAGTGAATGAATTAAAGCTCTCATTATTAACATGCATAAATCTCAAACACATATAACCCTTGGGGAAAGAGGGAAGATGGAGATAGGATTGGGGTGGCTATAGAAAGGGTTTCAATTGTATTTGTATTGCTCTATTTCTTAAGCAGAATGCTAGATGCCAACAAATATTGTATTACTATGTATGCTTTTCTGGACCTGATTCAGTCATAATGACAAGTTTTATAAAATAATTTTTAAAGTAGTTTTTCTGCAGCTTTAGTATCCCCGCCCTCCCCCCTTTATTAAAGATAGGGAAGGAAGAGGCGCTGTGGCCTGGGAGGGACCCCATTGTTCATTGCCATCCTCACCACTTTGGCCCCTTCTGAACAATTTGGAGACCTCTATAGCTCTGGTATCTGTGATGTCCCTGACCTTGAATTTCACCGGGACTTTCCTGATGGATCCACAGCCAGGCTGTTCTAGAAATCATATTTCAAATTCTCCAAGTTGGTCCATAGTTTGCCATTTGCCACGGAGGGTGGCTGTAGGTAACTGTGTGAACATGAGGGTTCTCTGTAGCCACCAGGACAGACGTATGGCAAAATAAAGTGGAAACTATCATTGTTTTGAGAGTTTTAACTCATTGTAAACCAAGCCACAAAAAATAAATTCTGTCTAATTGAAAGCTTTAATGACATACTAAAAATGCTAATTTTAATATGCCAGATCAAACTAAGAAAGAACCAGTTGAGCTCTTATTTTTTAAAATAACAAAAGTACATTGTGTAGCAGCAAGAACTCAGAGAGACCTGAGATCAAATCCAGTCTGATGTAGACTCGTGGTTTCACTGGCAAATTACCTAAGCCATGTAAGTCTCAATATCCTTTTCTTCACATAGGAACAATGTTCCCTACTGGCAGGGGTGTTGTAGAATTGTTCCAGGTGATACACATAAAGCACCTTGCACAGTGCTGCCACGTAGCATGTTTCCAGCAAATATAAATCCATCCCTTTGCACCCGCAGACAGTTAAATTATCCAAGATAAACAAGAAATTTAAAGGAAACCAAACCGTTATTACTGCAACTATTCCTGGGATCCCCTTAAAGTCTTTGATGTCCCAGCAAAGGCAGGAAATAAATATGAAGGAGTAAGAAGGGATAGGGGTTCAAGACAAGTATACAAATCACTCTTTACCGCAGGTTTCTAATCCTTCTTAAGGTACAGGCTACCGGTGAATCTGCAGGATTGAAGCAGATTCGAGGGAGAAAGGGACATTTACAAAATGGTAAAATGCTAAATAATGAGGAAAATAGTATAATAAAGATATTTAATCTGATAAAGGAGATGTCTCATGTGGTTTTATTAGTGTATAAAGCATAAGAAAAATGTTCTTACAGTTTTGAAGACCAGAACAAGAAGATGTGGTTTTAAATTAAATCAGAGAGATTTCAGTTAAACTTAAGAAAAAAAAATTCTTGACCATCAGAGTTAAAAAACACTACGAATATTTGTGGAATTTCCATCCCTGGAGATTTTCAAATGGATAATTATTTGTCCTGGATATTTTGGAGCATTCCTTGCTAAACAAATAAATCCTTTTTATATTCTATGATTAAAAAATATCTATCTATAGATCTGTATTGCACATGTTTATGAACAGCTATATATGATGTAATATTCTAAAATGTCACTTTGAATTTTTATCAAAATTCTAATGCTAAACAATTTTGAGATCCTACTTTTTTCTTATTCAGTGTTGTGTCAAAAACATTTCCTTATGTTATTTAATATTCTCTGAAAATATAATAGCCCCTCATTATTTGGTTGTTTCAGATTTTTCTTTACTATAAACAATTGTATGATGAACGTCCTTGAACATAAACATTTTTGAAACTCTTTTTCGTCTGTTGCCCTCTAGAAAATATGTACCAATTTACACTCCAACCAGAGCTACCTACTTCACCTTCAGTTGCTCTGAGGCTAGTGTGTAAAACTTCTCTGTCCTCGTGTTTAGCAGGGAAATAGTCTCCCATTGTTGTTTTAATATGCATATTCTTTACTACCAGTGAGCCTAAAGATTTTTTTAATGAACCCATTCACAACACCTGGTTTACCCTAAAAAAAACTTACATAAAAGCAAGCCTTCTAAAGAGTCCTCTACTTATCTGACTCTGCAGAGGCTCTTAGACAGTCATCTTAATTCAAACTAGTTGCCGGAAATCAAAATTAGACAGTAATTTATTAAGATTCAGAGCTCTTCCCACTAGGTCCATACCAGTTACTCACAACAGGTTTTTCAGTTCTCCTTAGAAATATGAAAATCCTGGAAGCAGGGGAGGGGAAAACTGGCTTCTTAAACAAACCCATTTTCACAGTGAGGCTACAAATTTTCCCTGAAACAATGGAAAAATAATTTGATGAGAGGGTCTTAAGTCTTTGGCATCAGAAGTCCTGTATCTTACCCAACTGCAAACATAGGCAATATATATGTTCAATTACAACACTCTTTTATTCAAAAAAGACTGGACTTAGCCTTCATAGAAGCATTGATGGCATCTCAAGGAAAACACATGCAAATTGCTAGCCCTTGCTTTATCCTCTAACAGTACTCTCTGAGAGTTCATAAAAGTGTGGTATTTTTCCTTGGTATCAGTAAATTGAAATGCTCATGACTAATTTAAAATATTTATTTACTTTTTCTTTGTTAAATAATATTTCTAAGGCAATGAGGGCACCAGCAAAAATAACCTAGATAGAACATACTTACAAATAATTTTGAAAAGTTCAAATCCTAAATGGAGTACACATTTTAATAACAGGAATCTATTATTTCTATTATCTTATAATCATTAAATTCTAGACATCAAACATGAGCTTTAATGGACAAAGTTCTGCCATTTTTTGGCCACTCATCCTTAAATAATCATCAAGGTAAGGAGTTTCTCTCTTCTGCTCATTATAAAAACTATAGGGGCTTTCAGCCACAATGGAGTAACTAGAACCAAAATAACCCTTCCTCTCTCCAAAACAATTGTAAAATTGAACAAAATAAATGTTTCCAGGAAGTGGTTAACAGGCAGTACAAGACAGTAATCCCTGAGGAAATTTCCTCACCAAGGTGAAGAGAAGGGGAGTCCAAGTTGGGCATGGTATTTTGGCTAAGCTGGGCAGGCAGAGCTCAGAGATTTGGGGCAGCTGGAATGGCTGGAATTTTCAAGACAAGGTGACTGAACAGGAGGAAGCTGTGCAGAATAAGGGCCCAAGAACTCTATACATGGGATGAGCGAGTGATCTCATTCAAGGCTCCAGATAGTAGCTGCTAAAAGCTGAGAAGAGAACAGAGATACTAGACGTTGAAAATTGATGGAGGACGTTAAAGCCCCAGACCTGCCAGATCAAGAGATCTAATTAACACCCCATTAACACCCTTGGAATTCATCTGAGACTATGGAAGTCCATGTCTTAATAAGACCTGCCATAAACCTGCTCTAATCAACCTAAAATCTAGCCCAGGCAAGATCTTTAGGGAAGACAGAGCTTAGAGATTAAGTTTCACCAAATTAGAAGAGCTTCAGATATATTTTAAGCTTTCCAAAGATACAAATTCAAGGTAATTGACCAAAACTGAACTGACTACAAACACAAGAATTAACATTCCTTACGGGAAGATAACAGAATCCAGAGTCTTTACAACTCTGTCAATAATCATATTTAATGTATGTGACATTCTAGTTTAAAAACAAACATTGTCAGCCTAGATAAAAATGCAAAATCCAAATATACACATATTAAATATAAAGAAATAGATACCTTGGACATCAAAGTCTATTAAAAATCTTTCAAATAGTGAATTAAGAAAGCTAGAGAGGCTATATTAATATCAGATGCAGTAAACTTCAAGAAAAAGTATTATAAGAAACAAAGTAGACATTCTGTAATAATAAAGGAGGTTTGTCAAAAAGACATAACAATTCTAAATATGTATGTGCCTAGTAGCAGAACATCAAATTCATGAAGCAAAAACTGACAGACTCAAAGGGACAAACAGACCAATCCACAAAATTAGAGATTTAATAGTCCTCTTTCAGTATACTTGATAGAACAAGTATAAGCAAAATCATGATAGATCTAGATAGTCTAAATAATACAATAAGTATAAGCAAAATCATAGTGGATCTAGATAATCTAAATAATGCAATTGATCAAATTAATCTAATTAACATTTACTGAACACTACACCCAACAACTGCTGAATACACTTTGTTTTCCAGAGCATACAGAATGGTCACCCAGACAGATCATATGCTGAGCCATAATACAGAATTCAATGAGTTTCAAAGGGTTTAAATCTTACAGAGATTATTTTCTGACCACAATGGAAAAGAACTAATGAGTCATTATGTGGGTAGATAATGAAAAAACATTCAGGACAATTGTGTCTAGGGAAAAAAAAAATCATCAAGATTAGTATGAGCAATAAAAATAATTTATGAGGAAAAAAAGAAGAATGAAAAAGACTGAGAAGTCTTAGAAAGGGCAAAAAATGATAGTAAACAATCAGTAAAAAGAGAGGTTCTATGAAGGAGATACAATAGCCATTAATTTTATTCTTCTCAAAGTGGTCCTAGTAATGAGACAGCTGACAGCAGTGCAGGTCTTCAGGAACTAAGGACGAACGTCCTTCATGTGCACACGGGAGACCTGAGGCTCTTGTTAAACCACAGATTCCTATTTAATACATCTGGGCTGGGGCCTGAGAGTCTGCATTTCTCAAAAAAAAAAATCCCAAGTGATGCTTACACTGCTAATCTGTAGACCACATTTTGTGTAGGAAGCTTTAGAAGAGACCATGTCATACAGTCTTCCCATCGCATCGTGTAAAAAAATTAAGTCACACAGGCAAAGCCAACAGTGTTTTCCCATTCCAGGGCCCTTTCATCATTAATTACAAGATGCTCTTATAGAATGCATAAGATATATTTTCAAATGTATTTGAATCTTTAACAGTACAAAGAGCACCACATGCCTTTTACCCAGATTCTCCTGTTGTCAACATTTTGCCCCATTTTCTTTATCATTCTGAACCATTTGATACTAAGTTTCATACATCATGACCCTTTACTCTAGATGCTTCGGGCTGTGTTTCCTAAGAAGGACATTCTCTTACACAACCACAGTACAGTTATCTGTAATTGTACTGTGTCTATAACTTTAGTAAATTTAACATTGATGCAATACTAGCTAATCAAACATCTGTAGTCCAAATTTGTCACTTGCTCCCAAAATGTCTTTTATAACCTTTTTTTCCTTCAGAACTGAATCTAGTCTAAGGTCAGATGTTGTATTTAGTTGTCATGTTCCTTTAGTGTCATTTGATTTTGAAAATTCCTTTAGCCTTTCTTTGTCTTTTATGACACTGACATTTTTGAAGAATTCATTCTCTGTTTTTTTAGTAGAATGGTTCTCATTTAGAGTTGTCTGATGTTTCCTCGTGATTCAACTCAGATTATGCATTCCTGGCAGGAATTTTAGGTAAAAGATGTTATGTCCTTCTCAAGGTATCACATCCAGAAAGGATGATAATTTTTAAGTGAAAAAAAAAAAGAAAGAAAAAGAAAAAGAAAGAAAACAAACACAGTGTCTTAATAGACTAAATGGTTAACTTTAAAATATGCTCTTATTAATTTCATATGCTTTTTCTAAGTGAAGTAAAATGTTTTTATTACATAAAATTTTTGTGTGTTTAGAATAAGTACAAAAGTCAACATTTTATGTGTATATTTCCTGAGACTTCCTGGTCACTACCTTTTCTATGATCTTGCTTTACGATCAAGCATTCAATTGCTGCAGGCTATTCGATATTCTACAATAGTTGTAGGAGGGAAACTTCCAGAACCACTTTTAGAATATTCATTAAATTACCGTCAGTGAGTTTTTTAAAAATGTCTTCTTTCAAAAATATATTTGAAATAACAACCTCCAAAATGAAAATATTTGCATTTGTCCCACATCACTGGTTTACTTAATCATAATCATCACTGAATTAAATGAGCCATTTAGGTCTTGTGGCAACTGACACTAACATTTGTGTCTCTGAATTGACACTAAAACTACCATTAAATACGGTATGATTTCATGAGACTTAGGCTCTGGTTCACTACGAGTCTGTATTACAGATGAATTCTAGAGGAAAAGTGCATCCTGACAGATGGTTTCAGTTCATTGTACTTCTTCTTAAAGAACATTTGTTTCTGATTTGTCTATAAATAATGAAAGAAAACACAACTGAGGAGCCCAGTGTGATTTTCTAGAAGGTTCATTTCTGGAAGTCTGATAAGCTTATATATGCATATGTTTAAAATCATTTTAGCATAAAATGAAGAAAATTGGGGTGGAGAAATCCTACTTGTCAGGCAACTCAATGTGACTTTATCTATCGATTACTTAGTACTATTTGTCAAACATTCTGTGTCTTTAGAAATTTTAGAAAAAAATTTTAAATATGTATTAAACTTAACAATGCTTATTACAAAATGTTAGCATGTAGGTGTTACTTAGAATCATACTTTAAGATTGTATGTCCATGGACAAATAGAAACAATAAATGTGTGTGCTAGTGATGCAGAATGAGAGGATTATGCATGTGCACATGGACCTATTAGAAGTACAGAAACACGTTTGCACACATGGGCACACTGAGCATGGGTGTGTTTGTCTTGCTAGAGAATCTATCTTTTACTATTCTTATTAGAAGGGTGTAAATCTAGCCATACTAAATCAAACAAAACAAGAAATTGTAAAAAGTCTTCAAGATAAAAGATACTTTTCGGTTGGGCAATGATCTGACCAACAGAATTTAATGTTATGTGCTCTATAAATTCTTCATAAGATAGGCCAAATCTTTACTTATGTCAGACATAACGCTCTGCTTTGGAAGCTCAACAAGCAAATTTCCAACTAAAAAATCAGCTTGTTATATGTGTGTATTAATCATTCTGGAAGGTAATGTGAGCAACTCAAATCACAGTTTCCTTAAGTTAGTTTTGAACTGAGTTTCGAACACTGTATGAGATACTTAAGAGCATTTGATAAGAATTTAAACAATAGCTTTAAGTAGTTTTAGAGAACTATTCTTTAACATAAATTTTGATTAACACTATGCCTCCTACTGTCCAGTCTATAAAGGTAAACTTTGACAGACCACAATGACAAAATGCAAACTTCACATTAATGTTCAAAATGGAATCTAAGTATCTCTTTATCATCTTTGAGTAATATACGTAGGACTGGAAGAAGCCAAAGGAGTTATTTCTTGGTTTCTGCCTATTGTTGTAAGAAAATAAACAGAAGCTGAAAGTTCTCCTTCAGAACTATCCGGCATGCCATCTGTCCCCAGGGTGCACAAATGTATAGCTAATCCAAATGTATGATCCCCCAGGTGAAATCCTGGATGAGCATGGCATATTTCACTATTCGTCTGATAAGCAATTACTTTTTTGTCAAAGGGTACAAACTTCCAGTTACAAGATGAATCAGTTCTGGGGATGTCAGGCACAGCACGGGGACTGCAGTTAACAATACTGTGTCACATACTTGAAAATTGCTAAGGTAGGAACTCTTAAATGTTCTCACCACACACACACAATTGTACTTATGGGAGGAGATGGCTGTGTTAACCAATCTTATTGTGTGAACCATTTTGCAACATGTATGTGTATCAAATCATCCATGAAAACCTTAAACTTACACAGTGGTTAAGTTAATGATTCCTCAGTAAAGCTGGGGAAATAATTTTTAAAGAATTACTTTACAATGGTCATTAGATTAATCTCCTTTCTTAAAGATTTCTCAAATACCATTTCTAAAGCCAAATGAGGGGAATCTGTTCAAAACTGAGAGAAAGGAGAAATCTGACAACTCACAGGCTCAGCATTGCTGTCATCGATGGAGAAACGAGACGAATGCATCCTTTGCCATAGGTGTTTTCTTTAGGTCTTGAACATTTTTGCCAGAAAATTGCTGAGATCCAAATGTCACACAAGTGAGTAAGAAAGAGGATTTCCTTCTGAACACAATTGACAGAACAGGTGCCGGGTAAAAGGGAATTTATCCAGCCCCCAAGGAAGGACGCACTTCACGTTTGTCAAAGCTTACTCATACTTTTCCTCGAACGCAAAGAAGTTGCTTGTCCCGTAACACAGAAAATGCCAGCATTCGGAGAATGGCAAAGTTGTTTGGAATGTGGACTTGGTTGCCAGCCATCAAGTTTAAATTCTAAATTTGCTGCTCATTTGCTGTGTATTCTTGGCAGCTTAACTTTTGGCGCCTCAGTTTCCTTACCTGTACGATGAGAATCACGATACTTATCTCTAGAGTCATTATGAGGATTAAATGAACTAGTGTCTGTGAAGTACTTAGAACACTTCCTGGAACAAATAAGTACTCAGAAATGTCTGTTATTATTATCTTTCTTCCTAGAGCAACACAACGTAAGGGAACACATTTGCCAAAGATCTGTTTCACCAAAGATTGGCTATTTGATTTCCTGGAGTTAGTCTGATCCAGGAAAGTCTATTCAGCCAGATTTACTTTTACGAAGAACTTATTTGTTACTGTTGTTGTTGTTGTTGTTGTTATAATCACCGTTTAGCCTAATAGCATCTTAAAGGCAAAGCACACAACTCTAAAACAATGTTGGATTTATTTAGCACACATCTCCATTTTAATCTCAGTTTCCACATTGCTTTATGTTATCAGGCCTCAAACAATTACTATGTATTGAATCAGCCCTTAACACTTTGCAAGGCACAATAAGGAGACATTTCAGAGGCTTCCAGTCTTGTTAAGGAGACTAGACTTAATGACCTGAAATGATTAAGGAATTCAATACTGTCCTTGGCCATATCTTCTTCGCTTCAACTTCCTCAACCATACCAAGTACAAAGTCTAGATTTTCATAGCTTTTTGCTTCCTCTATTTTTCTCATAGAACTTTTCTGCCTTGATGGTAAGCAAGTTCAAGTTCACTCACCCTTACTAGACCCTTGCTGCTGCTCAATCGTATTTTTCTTCACCTCTTGAGTCCTTTTCACATGTCCTAAAACTGCTCCAATAACGGGGTCTATGGAAGGGAATATAGGTTTTGCAATTAAAAGGCTTGTATTTTAACAGGAACTTATAAGTAAGTGAATTGCTATTTAAGCCTCAATTTCCTTATCAGCAAAATGGGAATAATAACTAATTTACAGTGCTACTGTGGAGTTTAAAAGAAACTGTGTGTAAGTGTCTATACAGTACCTCAGTCACAGAAGACAGTGGCTTTCCTCAGGCCCTGCCATCTCTCCTGCTAAAAGTCATCTTGGATGCCACTTTACTGAGGAAATGGAAACCACCTTGCATGAGTGGTCTCTTCCTTTGATTAAAACTTTCAAAACTATGCCTCTCCATTCCTCCCTTCTCCTTTTCCTCCTGCCTCGGAGGAAGGTGTATCTCTCCTATCCAGAGCTAACTGCTCCACTCCTTCCCTAATTTATTTGGCGGGCATTATTGTCTCCTTATTTTGTGCCAGGAACATCCAAGATACTAGTGATCCAGAGATAAAACACCTAGGCACTGCCCTGCGGAGTTAGCTGGGGAGAGATGAACAAGCAAACATCATCACAACACAGTGAGGTCTGAAAGGAACAGGAACTTAAGAGAACAAGAGCAGCAACAAAAACCAACCAAACAAACCAGTCAGCAATGCAGTATGATTTTCTACCCTCCCATCTTATCACACCAAAAGACAAAACCACCAGAAGTGAAACTTTTGCTTTCTGGGGTCCATGCACTTGGATTCTGTTTGTTGTTTATGAATATATTAAATTTGCAGTGTCACAAGGCACTGGGAACCAGCACCTGAGGGCACAGGTGAACCCCTTAGCCTTTCCAAGCTTGGACAACCCACTCCAGCCACCACTAAACATTCCACTCTGATTTATTCAGCAGTGACACCCATCCCTACCTGCACCCCTGTACCCGACACACACACACACACACACACACACACACACACCCTCCTGCAGGGACAAACTTCAATAGTCACCTCAAACTTCACATGCAGTCAGTTAGTCACACATATGAAACAGTCTTTCATTCACACCTGCTTTCTCAACTCCATGCCGCTTTCTCTGACATCTCCAGTCCTTCATGTCTCCTGGCTTTCGATTGTCTGACTTCAAACAGCAACATGCCTGTCCCCTCGATGTCCTTCACGTGAGTGGGGTACCCTGTCCACCCCCACCTTACCACCAAAGTTCTTGAGTTTTCATGACTGCTGCCCCTGCTTTCGCTCCTAAGTCATTCATAACATGGCTGTGGCCTCGTACTTTCAAAAGCCAGCTATGGTCTTCCCCGTTTACAAACGCAGTGCTCTGTTCTCCGGCTTCCTTTTCTCTGCAGTGAACCTCTCTGGGGATTTTGTTTGTTTGTTTTTGCCTGTTCCTCCTCCTTTCTGCCATTGTCTCCTTTGTTCCTTAATAGGACTAGGCTCACCTGGGTCCCACCTACCTCTAATCTCTTTTTTTACTTTCTCCTTTTCTCTGCCATCTCAGAAAATGAGTACTTCCCAAAATCTAGTCCTTGTTGAGTGCTTCAACTAGCAGTCGATATGACTCTGAAATCTGCATTTCTAAGCCAGGGTTCTCTCTGGAACCTGAATCCCGCATCCCAAACCACCTATGTGACATTTCCAATGACATAAATTGCAGTCATTTCAAACATCACTACATACACACAAAACTCCGGATTCTTCTGGCTGCTCTGTTTCTCCTACTCATCAAACTTAGAGTCATTTTTTAATCTGTTCCCTCATAACCATTTAATTTCCAAATCCTATAAATACTTCCTTGTCATTGTCTCTCACATCTGTCTCCACTTTTCTCTTCTCCTTGCCTTCACCCAATCAAGCTCCTTACTCACACCTGGATCACAACAACCGTCTCCTAACCAGTTTCTCTGCCTCCAATAGTCCATCCCCACCTAGTCCGTCCTGTACAAAGACCTGTAAATGAGTCTTTCCACATGATGAGATCACTGCCCTGCCCAGACATCTTCCACGGCTTCCCCAAACCTAGAGGACAAGTATCTATAAGCTGATAATCAAGGCCAACCTAACCTACTTTTCAGAGTCACCTCCCACAAGTCTACTAGCCGTGCTCCAAAACACTCTTGTGTCTTCGGTCACTGTTCCCTAAGAGAAGACATGTGGTCCCTTGCCACTTCTCTTCTAGCCAAATACTCCTCATTTCTTCAAGGCTTGTTTCAAGTCCACCTCCTCCTGATTCCAGGATCGTTTCCACTTCCAGCCATCTCTGAAGCATTCACCACCCTAGCTCCCTCCGCTTCCCTTTTAGCTAGTGTGGTGACTCCTTGTGAAATGGATTACATTTTTATATTTCTCTCTTGGGTTTTGGTATATTTAAGGAGGAGTGTCATATTATCCTTCAGGAAGATTATTCTTGTGGTGGCACGCAGGATGGATTGGGTGGAGATGGGAGGCTGCAATCAAGGAAATTAGTTACTAACCTACCCCAGGGTCAAGATATAAGACGATGAGGGAAGAATCAAGATGCACTTGCTGGAGAGCTGCCTCCTCAACTGGACTTGGCAGCACAGTACAAAATGAAAGATAAAATGCATTTGTGTTACAAGCTTGGAGAACACCATTAAGGCTTTATTTCACAAGAAAAAAAAAGGGGAAATGAGCAGGATTTGGAGAAAAACTAGTGAGAACATTAATATGGTTCACTTGGGGATTTGGTGGTGAATGTGTTATCAAGTAGAACTCTTGATCCTGAACTTTATAGTTTCAGCAGTGTCTCAGTGTGAACCCAGCCTTCTCTCTCATGGTTAGCTTTAAAACAAATGCAGTATAATGGCAAATTACATATTTAAATTTGGTTAGGATCCAACAAGAAATTCTTTCATTTCTTCTTGTGATGGGAAATTATAATTCAAACCAAGCTCTGGTAAAAGGAGCTGATTTTTATAAAACATTGTCTTTAAATGATAATAAGCCTGAAGATAACAATCCTTTTACCATTCAAATCGTCTATATTCCTTGAGTACTGAATTCAGCTCTACTAAGCATAATTATTCAAAATTCAACTTTGGTAAACAGGCAAAGCAAACCCAGTCACTATGGTAATTTGGACTTCCTTGGTTGTATTTCCCACAGTTCCTTCATGTTAATAACTTTTTCCCTACAGGTGAAATGTCAGTGACACTGGTTTTAGCATCCTGTATTTGCAAAGTTGATTTTTATCAGAGCCTCTGTCTGATCAGTTAAAAAGTTCAAGGATATGTTTTAACCCTGATATTTGGAGCAGTGAAATGCAGTGTTCCTGCACGTTTTTTCTTTCCCTCTTTTCAGGTTTGCTGATTTTCATGTTTATTTTCTCATGGTTTCAAAACTTACTCTACCAAATTCCCAAGCCTGGAGCTGTTTTCTGCCACTGCAGCCACTGAAGCATAGCATTGTTTTGTTTGCCATCCAGAACATCCTCCAGTTCCACGCAGAGGGGAAGAAGAGGAGAAGAAAGGGGGAGCAGGTGCAGAAGTTCTATTCACAAGGGCACTGACCCTCAGCAGGGGCGTGACAGGGCTTTAAAATAGGATTAGACACCCAAACAAGAAAAAGGTCACACTTGACATTTCCACTGGAAATACCAATGCAAATAGAGCTGATCTTAGGAACATTTTTCACACACACACTCACACACACGCACACACACTCAATTTTAGATAGGTTCAAGAGAAAAATGATGCATTTTAATGAATTATTTTCCTAATAGCGCAAAAAAAAAAAAAAAACAACTATCGGAAACAGGGCTCAATGATAACAGTAAATATGAATCAAAAAGCTCCCTTGAAAATTTTTTTCTCTTTTACTCACTTGTCTCTGAGGGTTTGTTCTTTACCTTATCATGGGAAGAAAACTAAGAATGGAGTTGATGGGGGAAATGACATAATGATTCGGAAACTTTGATTATGTTGTAGTCAGACTCATTTAATTCATTAAAAAAAATTTAGTCCCTAATCATATCAACCCCATTTCTACCTGCACATTGTCTCATTTGACTTCTGTATAGCTGATAATAGATTAATAGTTATTCCTGTCTATTTTCCACTTGTATATTCAAAAGTAGCTGGCCAAAGCATTCAATACCAAAGTAAAATCTGGAAGCACCTAGAGGAGGAAATCTAAAGCTGCATCAAGATCCACCAACATCACCGTCCTCATTAGTATAGTGGTGAGTATCCCTGCCTGTCTCAGGAGACCAGGGTTTGATTCCCTGACTGGGAGGCAACACTCCCCTTGAGAGGGAGGGTATAGCTCAGTGGTAGAGTGCATGCCTAGCATGCATGAAGTTCTGGGTTCAATCACAGCACATTAAAATACATACATACATACATACATACATACACACCTAATTACCCCCTCCCCCCAAAAATTAAAAAAAAAAATCCACCAATACCTTCTGAAGATCTCCAAATCATTCACCAAAAAGCAAATGGTCCATTGAACTCATAGCGTTATTCTGAGAAGGATTCATGTAATTTCTAGCCTCAAAAATGTGTGCATTTGTTGGTGCAACTGAAAGCAAAAGCAGAAAAAAGCAGAAGAAAGCAACCCTCCCATGGGAAAAGGTATGAGTCCATTAAGTTACTTGGAATTACAAAAATAAATTCAAGGACTCTCATAAATACCTAAGTTAGCTCCTAGGGACCCCACATCTCAACCTGAGACAGCTTCCATAAACTGAAGCAGCACACAAAAAGTCTGGCTGAATTTCACCCGGAACATGCCTTACCACGTTCTCATCTCACAAGTTGAGTGTAATCACCTAAATTGCTCCTTTCTTCTTAAAGAACCTGTCATTGAGGAAAATATTCTTTACTGAAGATCAGCTTTAAGGTCACAGTTGTGATCAAGATTTTTTTAAACCACATATGATATTCAGAAGTGTGGATATCAACTATAATGGAGACCATGAAGAAAGTAAGAAATAGACTTTAGTTTAAGCTGAATTTTGGAAAGCCTCTTCTTTGCTGCAATTGGGATTTACCAGTCAAGAGAAAGAAATTGTGTAAATTACCTTTAAAAATATTCTAACGGTAATATCTAATTTTACCTTTGGAAGTTTGCCAAAATAATCTCACTTAAGTACTTATATGGCTGTTACCACTGGGATCAATTAAGTGTTTAGCTGAAGATGCAGTATTAAGCTGAAACGTGACTTGGGAACTCTTGATGATCATATTATACAAAGCAGTTAAAGCAAAAATTCATAATTACAAGGGTATAATTTATTTTTCTTTACTAAAGAGCTATAGGTCTTGATGAAGATATGTAAAATGTGTCTTGGGAGGAAAAGGGAGACTAGAAAAAAAGAGATCAGACCACTTATTCGCAGCTCTTAGATTACATGGAAAGGGAAGAGAATTTTTTTAACTTCTAAATATAACATTCAATTGTTTTTCCAGTTACAAAAGTAATACATTCTGATTTGGTAAACTTTGAAAAATACAAAACTTAAAATCTTAACATGTATAAATAATTACTGTTTTGGGGCTTTCATTATATATATATATATGTACATGCATAAATAAATGTAAGTATTTCTATCAAAAAAAGATTATACCGTTTATATAACCCCATGTACTTTTCAGTCATCTAGTTATTTCCTTGGGATCAATTTTTAGAGGAGATTACTGGGTCACTAAAAGCATTTGTAGTATCTTATTACCTAAAGCACAATTGCTTTCCAAAAGGATTATCTATGTATACTGCCACAAGCAATGTATTTCTCTTGCTAATAGCAAATATTAGATATTTTAATATATTTAGATATATAAAATGTATAGATATTGTATAAACATATATTTTAAAACATATCATTATTGCTTAAATCTGTATTTCTTTGATTACTAGTGAGGTTGAAATTTTTTGTTGGTAGTCATGGTTTTCTTATTGATTTATAATAGCCCTTTTTTTTGATGTTTTTAACTAACTTGTGATTTGCTATTTTCAAATATTATTTTCATCATTTTACTTATGCTTTTTGAATAAATTTTTTATAATTTATTCCACTGCATTTTCTACATTGTCTTATACTTAGAGAGTCTATCCTCATCTCAAAATTAAATATGTATGCTCTAAAATTTTTGTAGTTTTAATTCATTGAATATTTATTATGATTTATAGTGAAAGAGTGAAACTCTTAACTTTATTTTTTCTCCAAATTCTTGGTCTGCTCTCCCACCCAACTTGTTCTTAATCCAAGACTTTCTTTTTAAATCATGAACTGTCATTATAAACATGAGGGGCTTTTCCAGGGCCCCCTATTCTGCTATGGGCTTGTTTGTTTATTCTTGTTTTGGTCTGGTCCCTTGCTATTTAATTTTTGTCACTTCTTTAGGAGAGACAGATAATCATCAATCAGTCTTAAAAAAACAAGTCATGGACATTTTCACATGTTTAGTTATATAGATAAACTTTAAAGTAATTTGTTCCAGTTTCTAAAGGAAACTATGTTGGATTAAAAGTGCATTAAATCTACAAGTTAATTTGGAAATAACTATCAATTTTATCATATTCAATCTTTCTATCCAGAAGCAAAGTAAATCTTTACAGTTTCCTAATGTTCTAGTAAAAGTGTAGTTATTATTATTGATTAACTCTTTTCCTTCTTTATGTCTTCTTAATTTTTGTTGTTTGTTTTGTTTTGTTTTTTGCTGCCAAATAGGAAAGCTATTGATCTGGGGACAGTTATCTCACAAATTATTCATTATTGATCCACTACCTAGCTCCTTTAAGGAGAATTTCCACACTAAGTGTTTCAAAGTTGATTCTCTTATATTTTATATTTATATTTTCATCATAAATAACAATCCTCCTTTTCTGTAAGTTTTACTTCCCATTTCTACTTCAGACAGAGTAATACTAAATAATGAGTTACAGAAGCACTCTTGTCTTATTCCTGACTTTACTTCTAGTGTTCCATTGTTAAATTTTACCTTGCCTTTTGGTTTGGGGTGGAAATTCTTTATCATTTAGGGTTTTTATAGAGTTAGGACCAAAACTTAAAGGAGTCAGCATGTTGTGTTAAGCAATATTCACTCCATGATGGTATCTAACCACATCATCTGATTTATATCAGGCCTAGAAGCTTCATTTTAAAATATTTAAATTGTTTATGTAATTGAGGCTACCATATAAAACATGCCCGAATGACAGAATTGGAAGGTGGGAGAGTTAAACAACAGAAATTTGATTTCAAGTAGAAATACAGGGCTCCTGAGATTAAAGAAACTCACAAGGAGGGAGAAGTCTGACATGGTGGCTAAATTTAATAACAGTCTCTGAGGAAAAGGAATGGTGGTTCCTCTACAAAAAGAAACTATTACTGAATTAAAAACTTAGTTCATTTATTTTCTTTCTTCCTTGTAACAGAAACATTTTAAGATTATGAATATGTCTCATCATATAGCTTTGGTCATATACCATAGTCCTATTAATGTTTTTGTTTCCTTGGTAAAATTTCCATTTTTTCTTTGACCCAGAAGGTAAAGCATTTCATTAATTGTAAAACACACATTTTTGCACATTTTACAACTCTCAGGTTGAGATGTGTGTGACAATCAAGGTATCTTAGTTTCATGAAAATATGGTATTTAATTTCCAGGACAATTAATCAGTTTGTTTAACCTTTTGTTATTAGTTTTTAGTTTTATGGCATTAAGATCAACACTATGGCCCATTTGCTTTCTACTTGGGAGGAACTTATTGAAATATTCTTTATGACACTATATAATCAATTTCTGAAAATGTTTCACATATGTTTAAAAAGACTGTTCTTTGTTTGAATTATACAAGCTTCAATAATTTGATGTAAATTTAACTTTTCTATTCAAATTTTTTGTCTATAAATTACCTACCTGATTTCTCAAAGGCTAAAAAAAATTGTGTATTACTTCTACTATAGCTATATTTGTGTCCATTGCTTTATATATTTCTAGTATTTTTTACTTAATATACTGATTTGGATTCCTATCATAATACCTATGTAATTTAGTTTATTCAGGTTTATGATTTTTTTTTATGTAGGGCAGACTGTGCTTTTTATCAGTGACCCAAAACATACATTTTGATTCTCTGTTCTGCTTCAGTTTCCTATTATTTATACATTCCCCCCAGATTCTGATAATAAGATGGCTAATAGTCTTATCTTTCAATGCTGCTATACAGGTTTCATTTTACTTTGAGCCTCTGGTTACATGTTTTTCATGGGAATTTAGAGGAGGCTAAGTCAAGTTTAATTTAGAACAGAAACTATCCCTGAACCAAACATATTGAATGTCCATGGTCTACCAATCTCTGTGCAGAGCACTTTACATACATTAGTTCATTTAAACATCACAATAATTTCACTAGATGGACAAGCCACTTCCAGCACCTGCAGGTGTGGTCCAGAGTACAGACGGAGGGCTCTTTCCCGCGCCCAACTCTCTGGCACTTGCAGGGGACAAGGTCTACCTTAGGCATCTTACACGTGCGTGTGGACCCTGCAAACCCCCACATCCCAGTTCCATCTATTTCAACCCCCTCTTCTGACCCTTTCCTTTTTTTTAAACAGAGGTACCGGGACCTCGAGTGACCGCTTCCCTTGACGGCAGCACTACCATACCACTGTCTACCCTCTGAAGACAGACCTGAGAAAGAGTCCCATACCTGCCTGAAGGCGGGCCCCGCTGTTTGGGTCCCAGGTACCCAGATTATGGAGAGGCACAGGCAATGGGAGAGTGGCCATGTCGCCTTGGACCACAGGCTCCCAGCCACATGGGAAGAGGGGGTCAGAGAAAGGACAGAGCAAGGCCCTCTGAGGTGGGGCGGGCCAGTGTGCCAGGATAGGGCCAGGGTGCCCAGGTCTAAGGGCAGCACTGGAAGTAGGTACCGTCCCCTGCAAGTGCTGGCCTTGAGCCTGCGTTTGTCCAGTCCTAAGCCCGTGCTTTCCATCTTTGTTACTAATCTTTAATTTATGTGTATTATAGAGGTACAGTGGTTTCAAGTGATGGGCTGTGGTGCTCTGGAAAGGACTTTGGGCTTCTTGAAGTTAAAAAGGAAGTTAAAGTGTACAAAACTCCTCCTCAGAATGGTTGCATTATTTTGCTCAGAAATAAAACTGAGCTACTGAACCTGCCTTCATTAGAGTTAGACTTCCTTATCCCCTAGAGATGCAGATTTTAGATGGACTCAGAAGTGTCCCCAGTACCTCTTGTGTCAGAAAACATGACTGGAAAGAGGAACACAAGGGTGCTGCACAGCCGTGCAACACTGCCTTGTCTATCTCCAGGGTGCCCAGGAGGAGGGGGAAGTCCTCGTACCACAGGGCCAATTTCTCACAGCAAAAAAATGACTCTATAAATAGGTTTGCCGACTGCCTCTCACAAGGGAGCCTGGCACAGACCATGGGCTCCAGCAGGACCTTCCGAGCCTGAAAGATGTACCATAATTTCTCTTTTGTGACTAACAGCAGTGACCTGGTGCGTCACCCGGCAGTTTACATGTAACAATGAATGCTCATTAGCTCACTCTTCCCCCTCAGAGCCGTGTGCAAACCGGGCTCCTCCGTCAGCCTGCGTTTGTTTAACTTTTCCCCTCTGTTCTTCACTAAGTCAGTTTTTCTTTCATCTCCCTTCAGATGTCTTTTTTTTAAAAAGTCATTCTGTACTTTTGCCATCCTAACGTCACCACAATTTCTTCATTCTCGTTACTTAACAAAGCCATTTCCCTTGTTGTGGGTCTTTCCTCTGAACGTATTCATAAAATATTCCTCCCTTCTGCTCACCTCTGGGAGGGCAGTGTTTGCCACTATCAGTCCACCTGGCCTGTTCATTGTGGTCATCTTTTCCATCCCACCTACTTTGTGACTGAAAAACACTTCATCTCACCCAAAGCATGTTATACCTTTTAGGTAGAAACAACTGAAGATTGTGATTGAGGCTTGGAGGAGGCTTTTGTTTGTTGTAGCTGAGGTGGTGGGGTGGAGCGGAAGAGCTCAGAGTGTGTGTGCTTAAATCAGACATCCAAATATGCCCACAGAGACTGAAAAACTAGCTGCCACAGCCAGCACACCTTTGGGGTTAAGGGGATCAGAGAGAATGGAAGAGGGCAAAAATATCAATGAGGGAGTTGGGTTTGTTGATGTCTGCTTACCGGATATACAAATTACTCCTGGTGAGCAACACTACAAGCGAATCTTTTAATCATGCCCTTTTCTTGCTCCCAGTGGTGACTGCAGCGCTGGCAGCTCTCCCGGAACGGCACATGTGTGGGCTCCTCTCTCTGACAGTGAGCAGTAGGTATCGCCTATTATCTGATGTAGCAAAACTTTTTTTCAGTTTAGGAAATTATCATTTTATCAGATACCATTATCCATTCTGAATGGTTTTCTTTTGCTCTTGGCTGATTTAATGTTTTTGAGCAACCCAGGACATTAAAAACCTAACTTATGAGATTTAGAACTGCTTTCTTTTAAAGACTTTCAAAAGTTTCCCTTGGAATTGACCTACTTTAAAGATTCAAAACAGAGAAAAATGTTTTTTAAATTTTAAAAAAAAAGTATATTAAAACTTGTTTGACAAAAATGTCATTTCTGCAATTACTTTCATCTGCATTTTTTATACCTAACTATACATGGATTCCTTAATAAGTTTTTTTTTAATTTAAGAGAATTTAGTAATTATAAACTTCCTATTTTAAAAAGTCACTATAATCCAAAGTAATCAGAAAAAAATACCAACAAATAAAATTGAAATATTTTCTTAAGGATCAGTGTTACTTCTCTAACATGTACAATAATGTGACATATTTTGTAGTTCAGACTCGTTTATGTTAGGCTAAGGATTTTGAATCATTTAAAATTATTCTTTGTTCACTCTTACTAATGGTAATATGTGTCATTTTCTTCTAAATACCATTAGAGTTTAAAGTTCATGGATTCAGAGATGGTTTTTCTCCATGTGAGAGTATCAAAGTCTGAGAGAAGGAATACTGTACCCCTCAACACCTGTCTCCTGTGCCACCTGGCTTGTAGTGCATGATCAATAAATACTTTTTTGAAATCAGTGAAATTGAAAGTTGACCTTAAGCTCTCAAAATTTGCCACGCATTGAGTATTAGACTAAAGGAACTCCATCCTCCTTATGACCATATAAATCTAGCTACCTAGCACCACCAAAGTATATTCAACATCCTAAATGCCTAAGTTACTATTAAGGCATAACCCAGACACCAAAAAAATATAATGTGTGGCAAAAATGAAGCCTCACTAACTTAGACCAGTTAAGCTGCTGGCTAGCTTGACGTAGCAAAATGACTGATTCTTTTCATATATTAGTTCTAATTTATTCAGTGTCTACATCTGCTGGCCTTCAGGATGTTTTAATAGACAGAAAATATAACTTCCTAACTTTTAGAATGTGGTTGATTTGGATATATCTAGAAAATAACATTGGTTTAGTGAATAAAATAATACCTCATTTATATAGCATTATCAGAAATAAGGCATTTCAATTTTATTTACTTTGACCATTTTTGAGAGAAATCTGCCTAAATCTAAAGTGACCTACATACTCCTGACCCTTGTTTAGGAAAATAAACCTAATTTAAGTTTTTGATGGCTCAGGAATATGAGCTTCCATCACTATACAATGGAGCAGGGAGGCTGTTCTCCCTTAGGTAACACCATGCATCTGTGTGATGCTGCACAGCTCACAAAGCTTTTATGAGCACAACATTCCGTTTGATATAGACCAAGTGGTCCCAGACTGCCCCATTTTTAGAGTTCCTATAGCAGTTTTTCCATTTCTTAACTCACTCAGGTTGTTGACTGTCATTTCTTGCTGGTAACAGTGTCCCCTTGGATTCCTCCCTAGCAACTCCTAATTGTCAGCCTCCAGTTTCACATAACTGGGAACTAAAAAGCCAGGCTTGTTAAAACTGTCTCTAAAATAAACTTCAAGTTGGAATGAAGGTTTGAGAAATCCTACAAATATTAATGCTCATTAGCTTTAGTGCATGGATTTTCTGATATCCTTTTGGACTTCACAAAGTGAATTTTCTTGGGGCTATTATTAATCCTCATCCATCCATCCACCCCACAAATAAATATTTGTCGAGCGCCTTCCAGAGCCAGAATCTGTACTATGTAAGAGGATTACAGTGGTTAATAAAGCACACGTGGCCCTTCCTCCAACAGAGTTTACAATCTAGTGGGGGAGAACGACAATAAACAGACGAACAGATAAACACTTCACTACAACCATGGACTCATGTTCTCGTGGCAACTGTAGCAACCACACATCCCCAGCAGGATCATTACAGTATAATTAACTTCTATTTATATTGCTTAGTACCTCGTAGCCTTTTCGTGTATTTCATCTCATGTTAGCCACAAAAGTGAGGGAGTAAAACCCCTTGGCAAAGGAGAAACTGAGGTTTAGAGAGTTTTATGTGGTCAGCGGTCCAATCAGGGCTTGAACAAAGGAAGTGACCCTCCACTTTCACCTTGGGTTCTTTCCTTTAAATGAGAGGAACAAGTTCCACGAAGGAGCTACATCTCTCTCTCTCTCCCTAGGTTTCGTCATCCATCTAGTCCTCTCCAATCTTTTGAGGATTTTTATCTATAAGCCAACAAGTTTGTGTTGGTTTTTCTTTCCCCCACCTCTACCCAGCAAGTTAATACCCTTTGCAAAGTCACCCAATAAACAATTATGGTGGTAAGAAAGAACAGGTTCATGTGGGGATGTAAGTTTAAAGATGCTTTCTCTTAGTCATCAGTAGAATATCTGAGCAGTACTATCCTCAGAGTAAGATAGAAGGCACTTAGAAGGGCAAGGAGGTGAAGGAAAGCTGAAGGCAATTTGAATTAAGATGGTCATGAACTTTATTTCTGAAGACCACAAAGGAGTGATAGGAGAGGAAGAGGAAAGAGGACAAGGATTAGGGCTTTGGAAGTCATTAGCCTTAATGGGTGACAGAAAGTACAGTACTGAAGAAAGACCCCTGTGAAAGTGTGGGCTGAGTTATATAAAGAGGCAGAGACCCTGATGTCACTAAGACCAAGGTCAGAGGGGTGAAGACAGAGAAATCTAGAACTGCACAGCTAAAGGATTTAGAAGAACTTCAGACATCCAGTTCAGCCAAGGGAGTGAAACTCAATTTGTAGAGTGGCGTAAGTGAAATTAAACACTAGGAAATATTGGCATATAATAATCCAACAAATGCTTTTTTTATTTCCTGACAAAACTAATATCCAGTTAATTAGCTGCAGGCTGCCCTTTCTTTGGCCCTGTATATATACATTTTTATTGAAGTATTGTCAGTTTACTATGTTGTGTCAATTCCTGGTGTACAGCATAAATGCTTCAGTCATATATGAACATACATGTACTCATTTTCATATGATTTTTCACCATAAATTACTATAAGATATTGAACATAGTTTCCTGTGCTAGACAGCATGAACTTGTTGTTTATCTTTTTTATATATATTAGGCAGTATCTACAAATCTCAAACTCCCAGTTTATCTCTTCCCATCCTCCTGCCCCAGTAACCGTAAGTCTGTTTTCTGTCTGTGGGTCTGTTTCTGTTTTGTAAATAAGTTTGTTTGTCTTTGGGTTTTTTTTAGATTTCACATATAAGTGATATCATATGGTTTATTTCTTTCTTTCCAGCTTACTTCTCTTAGATTGACAATCTTCAGGTCTATCCATGTTGTTGCAAATGGAATTATTTTATCATTTTTTAGGCTGAGTAGTATTCCTTTGTATAAATATATCACAACTTCTTTATCCAGTCATCTGTCATGAA
Source organism: Camelus dromedarius (assembly GCF_036321535.1). NCBI lineage: Eukaryota > Metazoa > Chordata > Mammalia > Artiodactyla > Camelidae > Camelus > Camelus dromedarius. Next base: position 35,751,318 of record NC_087436.1, read on the forward strand.
GGCTGCCATTTCTATATGATATTTTACCATGCTTTTATTTTTAATTCATGCTCCTACTTTCAATCAATTTTTTAAGAATGAGTTTTAATTTTCTTCCTAATCAAAAGAATCTACTTTGGCTTGCTTTAAAGACTTTTTTGTGATTATATACATAATAATCAGCAAATATGCTCTGTGGCCTTTATTACCAAGCTTTTATGCCCTCCTTAAGGTTAACCTGATTAATAATTTGCTAGTAAGTTACTTTTCAGTGAAAGTATAATTTTATCTTTGCATTTATATGTCATTTCTTATAAAAGTCAAAAGTAGACATCGCTATGTTAAATGTGCAGAAAGTCAGCTTTCTGGGCATGGCAGCAAAAGAATATAATTTACAGCTTTACCACCTATTTAAACTTTTTATATCATTGCTGTCCTAATATTGAGGTAATTAATAAATATTTGTTGGCTTGAATACTATGACCACATAGTCCTTTTCATTTGCTAGCTTGTTTTCGTCTCTGTTGCTACAGTGGGGGTTGTCAGGAATATCATATACCTCTCACCCACTATTTTAACAGTAGTGTGAGTCAGGGGAAAGGTTTTAGTCTTCTCAAAACATAATCAACAGAAGGATCTTGGTCTGCTGAATTCTAGCCTCTCTAGTCTTTTTTAAGTTCCTGTGTAAGCTAAATTCCTCTCATAAAGAATTTACTATTCTATTTATGAAACTCTTAGTTTCTACAACATCTCCGTTAAGTAAATAAAAAGAGAAGTTTCCTTATTTCAGATACAAGGGGTTTAAAGAAAATAAAGTTAGATAAGCAGTACTATGACCCAGTCTGTCTTCTACAAGCCACAGTGATGAACAGACTCAGCGTTTCCTTTGCTACTCACTCAAAGGCCCTCGAGGAACCTTCCAATATTCTCCCCTGTCACTCACGCAGTCTGTCCAATTCTCAAAATAGTACTGGAGCTGAGGATGCCCTTCTTTGGGAAAAAAAAAAAAGTGGAAAAAGAACTTGGAATCATCTACTGGTCTTTTTAAAAAAACTCAAATGCTACCACTCAGACTTACCATCACCTCTCTAGAGATATTCAGAGGTCTGCCCCTGCTAACAGACCGATGGTTGAAACCAAAGGAAATCCACAAACAGGTCAATGGCCTGTTTTCATTTCCCTCAGCGACATCTCAGCATCCATCTTCCCTTGGTCATTCCCACTCAACTTCTAGGCTCAACCAGGGAAATCCACCAAATGGCAGCTTATTCTGGCAAACTGTTTATCCTGTCTGCTAAAATGTGATCAACAATATCCATTGCTCTTTTAACAACCAGTTCCTGCTGCTTCATCTATAACCGGTAATACTTACTCACTCTGCGCTTCACATCTCTAACTTCCTTTGCGGTGAAGGCTGATGTACATATTTCCACACTGTGTAGAAAGATAATCTCTCCATTGACACTGGAAAACAGTTGCAGTAATGTCTCAGGTATCATTACCCACCACGACAAATCTCTGAAACAAGAAATGGACCAGACCACCTGAAATAAAGCAAAGAGGTGGCATTCATTTTAAGCCACCACCACTGGCAGGCCAAGAGTTAAGAACAGTATGGCCATTAGCATTAAGAATCACCTACAATAAAAATTTAGAGTTGCCTGGGTTGTAGGAAGGTAGGAGTGCGGAAGAGAAGACATTTCTCCCCGCTCACGTTGAGGGCTAGGAAACTTCAAGATTTCAGATATGAATAATATATTAGTAAACTTCAAAATGAATCCCCTAAGTTTCCCATACCTATTTAGCAGAATGTTCAACTCGAGAGTGAAACTGAAGGTTTTAAAACAAAAATTTTAAACTCACCCACTCTACTAATTCTAGTAGATATTCCTGGCAATTTGAAATCCAAAGAATTTGAGAACTATTATGAAAGATACAAAATCACAAATTCCTTTAATCCAGGAAGCAAGTAAAGTCATGGACATTTTCCCTAATTTTTAAAATAAAAAATGAGTTAGCTTTTAGTGATTAAGCACATTCTCTATTTCATGGTTTATTACACTTGTTACTTAGAATAATTGGGACCTTCTGGAAAACTCTCTCTGAAAAATTCAATAGGACGTTTGATTAATATTCTAATGTAAGACTATACCCTCAAGTCACTTTAACAGTATATTAACATGCTTAAGTACTATAAGTGAAATCCTGAAGGAATCTTCCTCTGAAAGGCATGGTTATTAAACAGGAGTGAGTTAAATATGTACAAACCAATTTAAAAATATACCATTTGTTTTCCAGTTTACCAGAGGAAAGATATTTTTGCAAGCAGGATCCGCGGGGCCGCTTTATATAACCCCCACCTCCCCGCCCCCACCTATTCCACTCCAGGCCTGAGCTGTACTAAAATTTTGCAAAGCCCCGCATTGTTCTCCCTGACACCGGATCAGCCGACACAAAAAAGCAACTGCCAGCTCAAAAGCAATCCGGCGATGGATCCTGCTGCTATCTAATCAAGGGCAAAAGGTCACTTCCGAACAACTGGGCAATAAAAGATTATTTCTAGCGACAAAACAGAGAGGCCCAGAGGTGGGGGGTGGGGAAGGGGGGGGCGCTGGGGAGGAAGGAGGGCAAAAGGGCTCCCGTCTGTGGGAGGAAGTGCATTGACTCAAGGCAGCAGACGGGAACCATCTGGCTCCTTTCGAGGTCTGTTCTTAAGACAAGAGAGAAAGTCCCCTTTAAAGGGGCCAGTGACTCTGGGCTATGCAATTCAAACTTCTTAATAATATAAAACCAGCTTTCCCAGGCATGGAAAAATCAGAAAGAGAGAGACAGAGACAGGCAGAGAGAAGGGGAGAAATCTTTTTCCAAATAGGATAGTTACTGGCAAACACTAACTAGAGAATGCATTGCTTTTCAACTCATCACATCAATCAATAAACCCTCTTGGTAACTACTAAGTAGATGACCCAGCAACTGGTGTTTTATTATTATTTGAAGTTAACCTTAAGTTAAAACACACACCTCAACACACGTCATTTTTAAAAGAACATCAAAGCCCTTCTTAATGGTACAGTTTTTCAAACTTCTTCCTCTGGCCTCCCAAGACAACTGAATTCTCCCTCCCCCTATTTTAACACTCCCGCCCCTCTTCCCAGTCCTCTCCCTTCTGTAGTCCTCTCCCTGCTCTGACTGAAGCACCTAGGAAAGAGTGCAGGGAAAGTCAAGGGCCCTATTACATTCAGCCTAGATGCCTTGGTCTAAGGAAAGCTAGAATTACAGTGTACCCTATTTTCCCCACCCCCCAAAAAGAGTCAGTACCAAGTAAACTATGTCCTCAATTCCCTCATCTGTGATTCTTTTTTTTTAACCACTGAGTAATTACCAACTGAAATAGAAAGTGCCCAGGCTGAGAGACCACTGCTGGCTGTGTGGCTGCAAACATGAGATACTAATTACAGTAATTCAAAATCCACAGGACAGGAAGCCTAATCATTTTCGGACTTTTTTTTTTTTGGAGGGGTACAGCCCAGCTAACAGCCCAGCTGATCTGAGACAGTTCAGGGTGGGCCTCAGGATGACATTCAGATTTCTAAATGTGAACATCTTTTGAAAATGGCTGTGTCCAAGAACTGGGATATGGAATGTGTCTGCCTACCACACCAGCGGTAGTGTTGGATAGGAAATTGAGCATTTAAATGTCTACTTCTCCTAGGACAACTAAACCTTTGCCCCAAGAGAACACTTTGAGAAACTGGTCTACAGCAAAAGTTTCATGTAAGTAGGAAACAGAAACCTAGATAAGAAAATTGGAACTCCCTTTTTGACATCCACATAAGCATGAGAAAAACATTGCAAAAAATATTAAAATCATATAAAAAATTATAACACAAAGATATTTATGAAGATTTCCTCTCAAGAAGAATAACATAGGAAAACTTAAACACCATAGTGTACATAAATAAGTAGTAATAATGATGAAGATGATGATGACAATGTTGGTGGTAGCGGTCAGCAACTTTAATAAATGTCTACTGCACATTGGTCTCGGAACAGCAGGTGTAATGGGATTGCCACAGGAAGTTACCCAGGATCCATTTCCTCATGGAGCTTATAATCTAAAAGTGGGTGGGATAAACCCACTTGGAAAACATGCTAAAGAATATATAAATAAGCTCAGTATTAATTGTTCCTCGGTGCTTAAGGGATACTGAAATAAAATACACAGTGGGATTAGGCCAGGTTCCTTTGGGGAAGACTTTAATGGTGGGATGAATTTCAAACAGAATTTCAAAGAAGGTAGACACATGCTTTGGCAGAGTGAGGAAGACATTGGTCTTTTCCAGCCAAGGGTGTTTAAAGGTGGAATGACAAAATCTGAGTCTGGTCAACTGGCTGTGATGCTCTGAACTGAAGAGACACAATAGATGATGACAGTTCAGAGAGTGAGGGCCTGCTAGAAAGGAGGGCACCAAAAGTGTCTTGTTTGAAACTTGTGGACTTCAACTGCAAATCAGAACCAGAATGCACCCATTAGATGGATACATTTTTTAAAATTAGAAGTGTTAGTGGGGATGTGGAGAAATTGGAGCATTTACGTACTATTGGTGGGAAGGTAAAATGGTACAACCACTATAGAAAAAAGTATGGTGGTTCCTCAAAAAATTGAACAGAATTACCGCATGATCCAGCTATTCCACTTCTTGGTATATATCCAAAATAATTGAAATGAAAGGACTTGAATAGAATATTGTACATCCACGTTCATAGCAGAGTATAAAGTTTCCATTTGGAATGACAAAAAATTTCTAGAAATGGATACCAGTGATTACACAAAAATGTGAATGTAACTAATGCCACTTGATTGTATATTTTAAATGGCTAAAATGGTAAGTTTTGTATTAAGTATATTTTACCACAGTAAAAAAAATGCATTAAGATAAAAATATTTTTAAAAAGCAGGGTTGGGGAGGGTACAACTCAGTGGTAGAGTAGATGCCTAGCATGCACAAGGTCCTGGGTTCAATCCCCAGTACCTCCATTAAAAAAAAATAAATAAATAAACCTAATTACTTCCCTCTTCCCAAAATTAATAAATAAAATAAAGATTAAAAAAAAAAAAAAAGACGCTCTTCACTTAGCCACACAACATGGCCAACGTACTTACTCTTTGAGACCTAAATTCCTCAACTGTGGAGCAGGGATAATGACCCCCACAATCCAGGTTTATAAATTCAACAAATAATGTAAACTGCCTAACACTTAGGGTATGAATTAACTAGGATTCTTGGCTGCAAGAAATGGAGTCACAAATGAAGCAGCTCAGGTAATTTATTGGCTTATAGAAGCAAACTGCTAGAGGGTCTAGGCTGGAAGCTGGTCATAGGAACAACAGGAACTAAGGATTCCAGTGCTGTTAGGTTCTTCTAATCTGGCCTGTCATTTCTGTATGGTAATTTCTCTGACTGATAGAGAATGTGACTAGTGGGATTCCAGGCACACATTCTTACGCCTTCACAACTGGACAAAAAAGAGGTCTTCTTTGGTCCTGTTTGAAAGACTCTGATTGGACTATCCTTGGTCACATGCCCATCCCCTGGACCAATCACAGTGGCTAGGGAAGTGAAAAGCCCCCAATAAAAGCACAAATTAAGGAGGGAGGATGGAGACAGCCACTGGGAGAGTAGGTGTGAACCAGGTAGCCATCTGATTGGGTGACCACTACAGCAAACTCAGGAAATGGTAAGCCTGATGCTATACACAATGTAAACAGAAGCCATCTTAGATATTGGAGCAGAGAAGTGATCGTTTTAGCTAAGAAAAGATCATTTTATGTTATTTTGAACGAATTGATTAATTTAGTTGCTCATTTATTAACAATATCTTGAAGTAAGTTACTACATATAGGATAATTTTCTGAATAACTGTAATTGACTCTTCCAAATATTAAGATTTTTATCTTGAATTTTATCTAAAATATGTTATTTTTATGATGGAATGTAAACATTAAAAAAAATTCAAGATCACTTGTTATGAAAATAAAATATCATGCTTTGTTGTAATATGCTGATACTCTCAGGAACAATTTTGGTGCTTAAAACTGCTTAAGCCTTTCACTCCAAGGCCCAGAGGACATCTTTTGATCAACGGTTGTTACTCCTCATTATTCTCATTTTTCTGCATCAAAAAAATCCCTTCTTATCATCGTTCATCCTACTTCTAATTGCCGAGTATTGAACATCCAGATAATTAGTGACTGTGAGTAAAATAAGGTTTTCAGGGTGTATTTCACAGGGAAAAATGGATTGGCTTTGGTCCAAAGAATTATTAAAGGTGTTCAAGGGTTTGTTCTTCAGGTCCACAGAAGTGGTTTGGAAAGTTAGAAGCCAACCTCTGCCTGAAATCCAGGTACTTCAGAACATTGAGTCAAGAAGTATTAAACCTCATGGTGCAATCAAAGATCACTGAAGCACTGAAAGTTTCTAATCTAGTTATTAAAACACATTTTTTGATAATTAACTACATAGAGAATATCATCAAGCTTTAAACTTGCATATATAATAGGAATTCAGAAGAAGTATGTGAGACTACTTGCAAAGCGGCGAGTAGTTTATTTGGCCCAGGTTATATTGGTTATTGAATTTCTTGACTAGATTTTCTGAAGAAGTGTCAACCAGATTAAGAAAATCTTGACTCTAAGACAGATCATTTAAGTGATCGACAAAGTAGCTACGAAACAGAAACCTCTCACAGTCAAGACAGCAATACTTACTGACACTTCACTGGTTTCCACAGTTTCTCCTTACGGGGGCTTTGATTCTGCTGTTGACCAAAGTCCTGACGGTCGTGGCACCAACAATGAATCCATGGGAAGTGACCAAGAAAGATCTTCAAGAACACGTGTGCTCTCTTTACATGTTTCACAGTCTTCAGAAAGATTTGTGATATTACCATCCTTCACCTGTAAACATAAAGCACGTGGCCTAGTATTTTCAGTAGCAAACGCTCAGATACTTGAAGAATTTAATCAAATCCATGACTGCACATTCTTAAAAGAGGAACTATGTGTTGAAGGGAAGGTCAAGGAGGAAAGGAGAAATCCAGAAGAGCTCTCTTCCTTGTTTGCTCCTTCTGAAAACCTAGTGGGCATACAAAATATTTTCTTGTCATGTGATTAAAAGAGGAAATATGTGATAAAACATCAAGATTAACCCAAGGTAAAAAGAATGCAGTTCCTACACACACTAACTGCCTGCCATTCTAGGAGATAAAACCTGTGCCCCTGCCAAGGCGTTAAGTCTCTACAGCTATGTAAACTGCAAAGAGTTTGCAAAGGAACAAATCCAGGACATAACCCCCTTGAGAACAACAAAGGGGATACTTGTCCAGACAATCACATTGTATCACGCCACTTCACAACTTATAATGAGTCTAGAAAAAGAGGCATGATTTTGGCATGACCCAGTCCTGTTACTCTCATTCCAGAAGGCAAGGCAACCATATCCTTATTTTCTGGTTTACATTTCATCTGCTTGAATCCACCTAGGGAGACATTGACAAACCTGTTAAATCAAACTAAGCCAATCAGTGCAGGGCAGCCAAATAACTTACAACATCCTAAAAAATATTAGTGTTTTGCTATTAACTACAAAACTTATTAGCAATCTATCAAGACCTGATACTTAATGTTAGGGATTTATCTAAGCACCATTTCCTTTTCTTCCCCCTATTATCTCACTGACAATTGGCTTCTAGCATAGAGTTTGAAGAACTTTTGTTGTGTTTCCTGTATATTTAGTTCACGATGCTGTAGCTTAAGTTGTAAGATATTTTATATACCTTACAAATACAAATATATAAACCCAAAGCTCTTAGAGTGAGAAGCAGAATTTTGCAGATAAAAACACATGTAGGTAGATAGGTAGATAGGTAGGTAGATGGATGGATAGATGGAGGCTGGCTGGACAGGTAGGTGGATAGACAGACAGCTGATTGATTTGCCTTTGGCCACTAGGAGATCTAGAGGATAATCTTCCATTCCTAGATCTTCCAGATTTACCCATCAGACCAAATATTTGTAACCTGCACATTGAAAATAGCTACAATATGCAAAGAGCCATATCTGACATCTACAAAGTTAATAAAGCCGTATCTAAAGTTTCAAAACATGTCCATTTCATAGATTTTTTCCCCTGGCATTCTTGAGTTTGCCTAAATTTTGCCAGATTTAACACAATTTTAGTTTTAGGTTTGTATATATTTGGACTCAAATTTTTCTGTTTTAGGTGAACCTGATAAAATTTACCCCATTGCCTATATTTACAATGTGAAGTAGTAAAGGCCACAAAAAATTATAAGATTAAAAAAATGTACCATAAGAGATTTATTGTATACTATTTATTCTTATTTCCTGCTATTCAAAAGATTAGAGGAGAATTCAGAAGACCAAAGTCACAACTTTTTTTTTCTACGAGCTTCTTTTTCCTGCCTTCTGCCGTTTGGTCTCTCGAACTACTTACACTGATGAAAATATGGGAGGAAAAATAGATTACTCATTATCTCAGTACTTCAAAGCAGAAACTCTGCAGCTCAGTAACCCTTCTCCTGCTAAATAGTGAAGAGTGTTTATCGAGATAAGGATTAGTTATATATGGCCCAAAGCCACTGGTGAGGAGCCTATAAACTAGTTAGAGTCAGAACTAACCTACAGTAAGCAATGCATTGCCAACTGAAGGCAATTCATTTGCTTTGGAATCAGGGGCATTGGTCGGGCCAACAAGCTCTTATGAAAGTTATGGAGCTGCCTGGTGGATGTTTGCTGTAAAGCCACTGCCCACTTCCGCGTGCTGCCAAGTCACTGAAGTACCTGCACAAGGACTCCTGGTTGTAATGTTTGAAGGATTATCTTCTATCCAGAAGCCATGCTGTATTAGTCAGCTAGGGCTGACATAACAAAACATCACAGACTGGGGGCCTTGAACAACAGAAATGTATGTTCTCACAGTTCTGGAGACTGAAGTCCAAGGTCAAGATACTGGCAGAGTTGGTCTCTGGTGAGACCTCTCTTGCTGGTTTGTACATGGTCACCTTTTCACTGTCCTACATGGCCCTTCCTCTGTGCTGAGAGAGAGAGAGAGAGACTGTCAGACAGACAGACAGACAGAGAGCGAGAGCTCTCGTGTCTCTTCCTCTTCATACAAGGGCACCAGTCCTACTGGATTAAGTGTTATGACTTCACTTAACTTTTATTGCCTCCTTATAGGCCCTGTCTCCAAGTGCAGTTATACTGGGGGCTAGGACTTCAACATATGAATTTGGGGGGAATACAATTCAGCCCATAACACACAGCTTCAGTTTAGAGAGTTAAGGAAGAATAACACCACCGAAAGGTTATGACTTGGCCCACAAAGTTTAGGCCCTTGTGAGTTCCCTGGGGAAAAAAATCAGTTCCCCTCACCGAAGTATGGTTTAGTTTTATATCTCTGGCTTCTATTGAAGTTTGCTACAAGGAATAACCACATGAACTCTTTCTACCTATTTTTGAGCATACTGTCCATTCTGAAAATTCAGTTCCATCTACAAAACTCTGTATAAGAATTGTCTTTTAGAATTTAGTGCCACGGGCAAAAATTGTCTTCCATGAGAACTTCCTATAATTCCTAAAAATCCCAAGAATCTCATACTATAATATTTTCACTTTTTCTTCTAGTCTGGCAGGCAATTTTGGATCATATTGGAAGCTCAAACATAGCAAACGGATTAACTATTTGTATTTATAATCATCTTCTTACATTGTTTGCTTTTTACCCTAATTCTCTGATTTCTTTTTTAGTAACAATTCTTTTACTATGCTGTTTAGCTTTTTAAAGCTAACACCTGGCACTACAAGTATTTTCATGAGATTGAACCAGATTTTTAAAAAAATCAGATGGTAGCTATTGAGTTCTGTGAAAAAAATACCTGGAAAATTAAAAGAGAATAACCACCAAAAAAGAGAATCCTGATTATCCTTTAAGTTTTCACTCACCATACCCAGGAAAGTGAACAGCTAGCAATGAATATGAAAATAAAACTTAAAAAGTAGCAAAACCCATTTAAAAGTGGAAGACAGAGATTCCCGCAGAGTAAATGGATAATTTTGAGCCATTATAGGCAAATTAATTTTCACACTGGTTGCTAGTTTTTAAAATTAACCACTCTCTTAGTAATAGTTGCTAGGAGATGAGCCCTTCCCTGTGGCTGATGTGAGCCCACTGTTCTCGGCACTGGACCTCGCTAAGACGGAGCGCGCTGCTGGACAGCGCAGTTTAAAGATTAAACAAAAGCAGCAGCAGCGCATCCAGGAGCAAAGGACAGATGCCCTTCTGGGTCTGCACATGTACCAGGATGTGACTTCAAGGCCTCTCCCTGATAAGATTAATGCCTAAGAAAAAGCTGAGCTTTTTAAGTTTTAGAAAGAACTGTAGTTTCTGGAAAGGGAGTTTGTAAAAGGAGAGGTCCAAAGAATCAGACACAAAAATGCTTAGTTCTTTTATTATGGTACAAAAATAGTGCCTTCAAGTAACACGTTGCACTGTTGTACAAATGTTTTGCACATGTTGCCCAAAAGTCCAGAGGATGCCTTTATAAAATATCAGCAGCATGTGTTAAGATAATATTTAAACTCTGTCAATCAGGTGTGGATGTCAGAAAACACTATGTTTTGGACCTGCTGAACAAATGAAAACTAATACAAAAAAACTGGGTGAGGTCTTCCAGAAATTCTTCACAAATAGGACAGACTTCCATAAAAACTGTCTTGTATTGTGGTCTCAACTGAATGAGAAAAATAATTAATTAAAGCAACTTACATTCCTATAGAGGAGTGATGGGAGTTCTCTGGAAAAATAAGTTTTTACAAACCCGGTGAAAAAGACTAGGCTAAAAACCGGTATGGAAAGTTAGATCAAGATGGAGACTGAGCACAAGCACCTACTTTCCCTGTTGAAAGCCCTCTGAAAGGATAGGAGACACTCATTCTCATTTCTTGCTGGTGGGAATGCAAAAATGATGTAGCATTTTGGAAAGGTTTGGCAGTTCCTTATAAAGTTAAATATACACTTAACTTTGGACTGAATGTTTGCGTGCCCCCAAAATTCATATATTGAAGCCTAATCTCCAACCTGATGATGACGCAGGTAAGGTCTTTGGGAGGTGATTAGGTCATAAGGGTGGATTCCCTTAAAAAAGAGACTCCAGAGAGATCCCTCACTCCTCCTGCCGTGTGAGAACATGGTGAGAAGACAGCCTTCTGTGAACCAGGAAGAAGGTCCTCACCAGGCATAGAACCTGCCAGCACCTGACCTTAGGCTCCCCAGCCCCCAGAACTGTAAGAAATAAACTTCTGTTGTTTATAAGCCGCCCAGTCTCTGGAATTTTATTATACCAGCCCAAACAGACTAAGATAATATGTTAGTTTCTTTTTCCACATGCCATGACAGAAAAGGCAAGAATCTCAGAAAAAACTGTTGTTCATCTGTTTAGCAAACTCACATCTCACACTGCACTGCCACTGCACAGTGGCACTTACAACATATTAGTGTTCCCCGTTTATAATTGTCTATTTCTCTTATTAGAGCATCAACTCTGTGAGGGAAAAAAATTGTAGTTACTCTGTTCACTGCTGTATCCCCAGAACACTAGCAAAAACTTGACAAATTTGTTGAATTGAATGACTCAATTCCAATGTAAGTGGTGAGGTACCCCATCTGAAAGAGTGGCTACATCATCATTGCACCCCATATCCATCTTACCTCCACTCACGGTAGTAACCTAAGTGAACATTTTACAAATCAGCTCATCACCTAGCTCACCCTCCTTCAGAAGAAGTTAGTGATCCCTATTTAATATAGTGATTCAGTACGAGGAGTAGTAGAAATGTGCCAAATTAATCACATACTCATATTAATTTTTGAATAGCTTTCAAATGGAACTCTGGAAAGAAAGCCTCAAATTGTAGATAGTATTTATTTTCCCAGTATTCCTTGATCTGGCATTATGGAAAACCCAAGGCTCAGTTAAGCAATTTCTGAGCATTAAACAACATGAAGCTTTTAAAAAGATCTATTTTGGTTGGAATGTTTTAAGAAAAACTATAGGCAAAATCAACTATTGAAAAAGGCACAGTTGTATGAGTATATAAGGATGTCTTGCCCTTGTTACTAAAAAGTCTTAAAATTGCATTTCTTTTTCAATGATTGAGGACTATTTGGAAAGTGGAGATTTGGGTAGATCAGGAACAAAAATTCTGGACCCAAATTCAGCCACAGAAAAGATAGTGAAGTAATTACCATTTGATTGCTATGTGATGATAATCCAGGTGGAATCATTTAATGGTCCCCTCTAGTTTCCAAATGATCAGGGGCAGCATTTTAAAACTTTATGCTTATATTTGTTATAAATTATCCAATCTTCACTAATTATCTCAAAAAAGAAGTTCTGCATAGAAAATAAAGTACCTTTTCTGTAGCTGGGGCAGTGGGTTCTTATCCCTATTTGGGGACAGAGATTCTTTAATAATCTGAAAAAACCCTGGACTCTTCCCCAAGACACACACACACACACACACACACACACACACACACACACACACTTTTGTGTATCACTTTAAAAGTTTACAGTTCCCCAAAGGCTCTCCATAGATGACTGCTCATCTGTTCATTAAATTCATGGTTTTAGAACTACTCTGGGGGAGTTCGGGGAGAGGAGGATGGGAAAGCCTGAGGAGGCGGTGAGGAAGAAAGGCCACCCACCAGCCTCTCTCTTCAGTTGGAGTGGTGACACAGTAACCCCTTTTATATACTGACTTTTAGGGAACATTATTTGGTCAAAAAAGGTTCTACTAGAAAATACATTTGAGAACCTGGGAACTGGACCAGGAAATCTACATCTGGCTTATCACAAGAATGACCTGGGGAGGTTTGTTTTAAAGTAATACTTTACTAGCTCTCACACTGTAGCATTTATTGGATGTTTTCTGTATATTGGTCTTACCTCACTCAGTTAGACTGAAGGCTCTTATAGAACAGTGTCTACTATCCAGCTGATAATACTTTGAGGGCCAAGACGCTCTCTGGGGTCTGTTTTGTAAGGGCATTGATTCCATTCACAAGGGCTTCACCCTCATCATGTAATTGTCTCCCCAAAGTCCTACCTCCAAACACCATCACACTGGCCATTAGGATTTAATATAGGAATTTGGAGGGAACACAAGCATTTCTAAAGAAAAGTAGCAACAGCCACTCTCCTAGAAATCTGTGGCTAATACAATCAAAGGTAGATCTTAAACTCGCATGTTATGTACAGGCTCCATTGTCAGATCATTAGAGTTCAAATCCTGATTCCCCAAGTTTTAGCCATGGGAACCTGGGCTAGTTACTACGCTTCCCCCTGCTTGGGTTTCCTCATCTATAAAAGAGGGTAATAATGGTACCTAGCTCATACGGTTGTTGGGAAAATCAAATAAATTAATTCATATTAAGTTATTAGAACAGTTCCCAGCTACCCCAGTGTAGAGTAATCATTTAATAAATTTGAGCTAGGAATGTAATGACAGGATGCGAAAAGAGAGATCTGTTCTTTGGAGGAACTTGTGATAAAGTGAGAAAAATCATAAATAAAGTAAATTACCTGGGAATGAGTATTAACCTGGATAGGAATAAATATATACCTTCCAAACTGAAAATTCAGGAAATGGAGATTACAGAGCAATGGCAGTAAACTTTTATTGACGAGAAATCAATCATAAAATAAGCAAAGAGTTCAAATGCCTTACCTGGTAATAAGAACTGAAATGATGAGGACCCCAGCCTAGGGTTCCACTACTTTGTGGCCTGGGTTCCTGTACAGAAAAGGGGAAGTGGCTCGTCTTTTTGAGTTTCATAGAAGAATAAATCTCAGAAGAAAAAGAGAAATTTCATCTCCTAAGGGTGGCAATATCTGAAATACAGAGCTAGGTGGGGTGCTAGTGCTGAAATTATGAAGGTTCCTTCCCCTCCAAAAAATCATTTTGCTCTCATAATTAGGAGGAGAAAAGAAGAGACCATGCAAGCATCACGCCTGTCTTGTTCACCACCGTGACTTCGGAACCTGGCCCACTGCCCATCTCCTGGCCCGTGTTTGCTCCCTCATCTCTACCTCCAGAAATGGTCACTTACTTCTCCAGAGACTCAGTATTTCAATTTGCTTCTCTAAGAGAAGTCAGTGCGTTCTAGTTCCTTACTATGGCTGTGTAGAAGTTGGGTTTACAAAACATTTTTGCTGAATTGCTCAATTATTTAACATAATTACTGTATTCCACCTTTTAAAATTATTGTATTTTGTAAGTTTAATTTGTCACGTAGTAGAACTTCCTCTCCAGAAATTTTAAGTTATCAGTGGTTTACACAAGTTTCTTAAGTGTCTTGTTTTCTGTAATTTGTTCCTTTTTTGCCTTTTTCTTTAAGTCATAAAATAATTGTAAGTAAGCATGCACAAGTGCAATACATGACACCAAATATGTTTTCTATTCCCCAATGAGCAGGAGAGATTCACTATCAAACACTTCAGTCCTCTTGACACTTTCAGCACTTAATTCTAATTCCAAGTGAGTTTCTAAGCCTAAAATCTTGACCCTACCTTAAATGTTCCTTTCTCAATTGAGAACATAAAACAATTTGGCCAACATGCAGAATGCTAGGCTAGCTGTGATTTTGAAGAAGGAAAAAAATTTTTTAAGCCTGTGAGCCCTTAAAAGTGAAAGGTTTAAAATAATCACTTGCATCATTCAATCTCCTATTTTTACTTTTACCCTCCTTTGCGGGGCAGAGATGCAGGCAGGACAGAGGTTGTATATTTCTTGGGTTCATCAGTATTGTGGTTTTAATACTGTTACAACTTTAAAAAGCTACTGTGCTTCTAAAGCTTCTGATCAGGGGCTTTTTGTCCCTAGAGTTTTAAAACTTAGGGCAAATGGTTTTCTCCAACGCCGCTTAACTCAAATATGAAACAGGAAACTGTGATGTCGTGTCTAGTAAACCATCAAAAGCACTCTGTTTAAAACAGAGAAATTAAGTGAGCTCATTGCTGCTTTCAAATACCTTACTTTTTGGCAGAACACTTATCTATCTAGGAGTCATTGTAAAAAGTTAATTAAATAAAATCAAATTAGGGTCGTCACTTCTTCCTAAGTGCCTCAGTTGTTTCAGCAAACGAGTTCTTTCATCGGAAAAGATGAAAGATGTCAGCGTTCTAGCATGAGGATGATACAAACTGAAGAAGTTATTTTGCTTATGACTCCAAAAGTTTCTTCAACCTATGGAACAAAAGAATAATAGAACTTGAACATTCTAATAGTATCGTTGGGGCAGGACTATGTTAACGTGGATAAAACTTCGTGGAAGTACCCAGAGCTAATCACAACTGTGTGCAACCGGGCAGCCACTTAAGGAAAACAAAATATTTCTCTGAGGCTTTGACATGGTAAACATACAAGTTCACTGTCTAAACATTAAGTCATATTTTAAATGGATACTTTAAGTAATCACTTCCTGTACAACCGGAATGAAATATACACTGATTTTAATGACGGTGATAATAAAGTTGGTTACATAATCCCAAGCCAGTGACCATGGGGAAAAACTATGAGCATTAGTCTTCGGAGACAAAGTTTCTTAAGGGAAATTATTAGCCCCATTAACGTGGTTAACATAAAAAGTAGGCGCCGGGCAAGAGAGGGAACAGTGACCTCGCTCTCACAGCAGAGCCGCGGTTGACATTTTCTTAAAAGTGCTTTCTTACCAGGATTATTTCGCTGTAATTATTGGCAATATCAAGTAATTATAGTTTATTTTAAATAAAAATCCTGTATTCTTGCCACCGAGCCTTTACGCCTTCACTGGTGACCCCAATTTTCTTAGTTTTCCTCCAATAAACGTGCCTAGCTAGTAAGTACTGGACAGCTATACAGGACAACCTTGAGTTTTTCCCTTCTTAACTCTCTGAAAAGACAGTTCACCTCTTAGATGATAGAAAAAACAGAAGTAAATGAAATAAAATACAAACTCTGGTTCATTTCAGAGTGACTATTTTCTGAAAGATCCCTCCGGTCTATACTGTATTTTGGAAACAAAATCTCTCTTCTAAAAGATTCAGTGAATAATAGAAGGGAGAAGAAAAGGAGAGGCATACTTCTGAAATGTCTAATTTTTTTTTTTTAAGAAGGTAAAGCAAGTAAGACATAGGTAAAGAGAGTATGCAGAGAATTGTTAAAGCCCCTTTGTAACTAAGCACTGAGTAGCAGGATTGTGTGTGGTTTATATTTTCTGCTTCATGCTTTTTCTAAATTTTCAAAAACAGTGTTACAATAAACATATTACTTTTATCAGCAGAAAAGAGACTTAAGTGCTTTCCTATTTCCGGTTGCCAGGTCAGCCTCCTGATCCAGCTCTTAGTGGAGCTCAAGAGCTTACACTTTTTGTTAAGCCCACAGCCCTGGCACAGCGCTGCACACGGTCTGGGCGTGCAGCAAGTCTGGGCTGACGAACTAATTGATGTAGGGCTCCTTCACCTTTGTACACCTCTGCACTTAAAACACTGTTCTCCAGGGTGTCTAAACACACTTAGAAAGAGCTGCTCTGGTTTTAAGCGGTATATAAATTCTCTACTAAAGCAACTTCTCCATATTCATCATCTCTAAAGAGCAGATGAGTAAGGTGACATTTTCATGCTGCTAGCTAGAAGTGGCTTGGAACAAAAAGCCACTAACTTTGGGTTTAGAGTTATGTTCACTCTAAAAATAAGTTACTTGGGGATCTCAGACATGACCCAGTCTTCAGATTTTTATCAAGAGCGCTCCCGA
Organism: Camelus dromedarius; assembly: GCF_036321535.1. NCBI lineage: Eukaryota > Metazoa > Chordata > Mammalia > Artiodactyla > Camelidae > Camelus > Camelus dromedarius. The sequence goes on from NC_087436.1 coordinate 35,768,170, forward strand.
CACATTACAATTATGGATGTAAAGTTTAAGTATTAAAATTGAGATTTTTTTTTTCCCCAAACGAAGCCTCCACCTTCTTTTGGCAACAATGGCGGGAAAGAGATGGCCATAATCTCCTCAAGGACAGAGCTCCCCCACTGGCTTTTTATCCTTAGTGGGTCAGCCCGTATGTGGGGCAGACTAAGTATTTTATAACTGCTGAAGATTGAATAAATCAATTAGCCTGTCAGCACGGCTATAAACCTACTTTGTCATGAAGTGGACATAATATGTTTCAGGAAGAGGGTAGTCTAAAAAATTATTTATTCAGGGTAGAGTATTAAAATAAAAACCCTATCACTGCCAAATATACAATAAAAGGAAGGACAAGATACACTGTTTTCTACACCATGTCAGGCATCTAAGACCATTTCATAAGAGTATCTGTAGCTAATGATGAAATATGATGGCAAAACTTTTTAAGCTGGCATTATTTTAACAAATAGGTGGATTCTAGAGTTGAATGTAGAGAACATAAAAAATTATCTTGAATAAGTATCAAGTGATGAAAATTGTTCCCCTCATAAAACAGATAGAGATATAATAAATGCACCCTTAAGCAAACTGCATGGCTTAAAGTGACACAGTTTCTTTAGCATCTCTAAGGAGGGCTTTCTTGCTTATCCATCAGTGTTTTAATACTATTTGTTTTTCTTCTACTTTTTAAAAGTTTTGTGCTCAGTCATATATGTGACCCAGATATTCAATGCCACCTTGCTGATGCTAAGACAGTTATTGTATCCATAAAACCACTGCACAGTGTCTAAATCAGCAGCTGAATATGTTCTTCTACCTTTTATCAGCTCTAAAAAAATGCAGAGCAAACATTATCTATTGTTAATTACCTGTAAAGTAGGGCTTTAGCCACTTCCCCTGTTTCTAAGAGCCCTGAAGTGAAACCTAAAAGAAGTCACCCATTGTTTTCCACTGTGCAAGGGCCAGGAGCAAACAGGGCTCAAATTGCAGCTCTGAAAGGCCACAGGAAATTGGCATACCACTAATCTGCACTCAACTATTCAGAGAAACAAAGCCCACATTCCTGCTGAAAAACGCACCAGCAGAAACCCAAGGCAGATCTGTTCAGTAAGGACCACGGAATAAATCTGCAGAAATAAAAGTGTTAATTAGAGTGCCATGAGACCTGGCTCTAGTTTCCTAGCTCTGAGAGTAACAGGCGTCATTTAGATTTCTACACAGTCTTCCCAATTTTCCCCCAAAATGAGACTATAGAATTAGAATCCTTTCCACTTAATAATTTGAGCAGGGATGGGGCTGGAGGTGACAATGTTATCAGAGGCCAACGATTCACTACAGATAGCTGAGTTATAGTAAACTAGTATAATAAAATAATCAAAATCTAAAGCAATTTAAATGTGCTTTGTGTATTTGGGCTACATACATTCCTTGTAAATGCAACAACATTTTTTCTAAACCATAGGAATGGAATGCAATTAAGAAATTGGCCAGATTATCTTTCATAAAACACAGCACAATTTAGAATGAAACTCCCTCCAAAATCCAAGCATGAAAGTAGGCATTGTTTTTTTCATCTGGATGCTTCACCACAGCAAAAGTCATGGGTAGAACACTGATAGGCTGGTGTGGCAGACCCACTTATTCTTACACAGGGGGCAGAATGAACTGACAGTAAGGGAAGTTAGGTCTTAACCTTACCAGGAAATGGGAAAACCATGTTTCTTCCTTGTGTCAAACTTCCTCATCTATAAAACTGGGCTAATAATTTGGTCCCTCCTCATCTCACAAGCTTGTTGAAATACCATAATTTTATATACCTTGATACTTACAAAAATGTTATGTTCAATTGTAGGATTTGAGAAAGAACTTAAATTGCATAGTATCATAAATCTCTGCAAAGAGCATTCAAAAGCATGCAGAGCCATTGTACATTTGAAAAAAGGGATGCTTTGAAGAGTTTCGTGCCCAGGCCAAGTTCAGCCAGAAGAGTGAGCAACTGTTTCATGTCCAGGAGAAAGAGCATTATTAGCACCTAAGGAGCTGAGAAGGGTTCTGGCATCCTCCAAGCCTCCCAAGTCAACTCAAGACGAGTTGCTCCTAAGGAAACTTCTACTCTTAATAGAAAGGACCAAGTGGTTTGCATTTTGAGTAACTAAGAATAGACAGGTAAAATGAAAGAGTAAGTAATTCTAGGTACTCCCATGTCAGGACCTGTCTAGGATGTCAGAGAGAGTGCATTGCTACAGCAGGAGGAAGGTAGGATGATTCAATGACCTCTAGTGTCTGTCCCTTCTAGAGCCCGGACTTTACACCCCCAGTTCTTAAAACTATTCTCTTCTGGAAACTTGAACATTATCAGTGATATTACCAAAATTCTCTGCAGCAAATAATTCCATAATTTCTTAGAACTCTGTTTGCTAGTATATGCAAGACTAAGACAAATTAAAGCAAGTTACAGATCACATCAGAATATATATTTTATTAATATAGTAAATGTTCCTCTGGTTAGAAAAACAAGATATAAATATGGGCTTTTACGACTTGATTGGAAAATGCAGGAAAATATATAAGTATTCTGACTGACTTCTATGTGCCAAGCACCTTTAGGGTCCAGGTAAATCAACAACATAATCTCAGTCTCAAAAGAATTACGATACCAAAGGAGAAACAAGACATAAACTTTGGACGGTGGCAGAAAATGCCACCCCAAAATATGCCACTTTAGCATAAGGATTATATTGAGCTAAAAGCACTGAAGGACAGCAGGTCCAAGAAGGGAGCTCTGACCTCCCCTTTTCTTTCTGAAAGCAGGAGATAAAACTCCCATGTGAAAGATGCCCTCCCTGTGCCGGGAGGAAAGGAACATTCTTATCGCCAGAGACAGAGTGAGGTCGAGACAACTCTGTACAAACAGACTTTGTTAAAATATCTCAACTTCCTTTAGTCTCTTCGTATACTTAGTTACTTCTCCACAACTGTGTCTCTTTGTTCACTCTAGTCTATAAACACTTAGGCTTGGCCACATCTTTGGGTCTTCATTTTCCTATGGGGTTCCCAGGTACATGTAATAATCTGTATGCTTTTCTCCCGTTAATCCATTTTATGCCAATTTAATTCTCAGACCCAGCGAGAGACCTTAAGATGGTAGCAGTAAAGTTTTGCCTCCTCTCCAACATTAAAAAGTAGACATTAAAAGTAATGAGCAGTTTATACAATGCTGTTACTAAAGAATTTCTGGGAGAGATTATTTTGGCATGACTTAGAGAAGTAGGGTTTAAACCCAGCTATAAAAGAATAGGATTAAAAAGGTAAAGGCAGTCCCTAAGGTCAGGATTTGAAGGCGTGATTCAGGGACAGAGAGCGAACCAATTCCACTGGATAGAAGATTCATGTTGCAGAAGAGCAGGAGAGAAGGGCGAAAGGGCAGGCTGGGAGTCCGAGAGCACAGCCGTGAGTGCCCAGCGCACGCGTTTTATCTTAAACCCATAGTTAATGTGAAGAGTGATGGCAAGGGGAGAGGACAAGGCAGACGGGAAAGAGAAAACGTGCGGCTTCCAAAAGACGTGCAGTCTGATGGACTGGAAAAGATTAATTTTTAATATGGTTATTTGTTATGCAGTCATGCTGTGTAGGCCAGTAACATCATATGATAAATGACACAAATGTTTCCAAGTGTAAATCATCATATTCCAACGAGGCAGCCACCAGCAGACACACATTTTCCATTGGGTCAAAAGGACCCAACATTTTATTTGCACACAAAAATACAGTTCTGTGTTTTTTCCCCTTGAGAAACTGTCCCATAGGTAACATCTGAACAGCCTGTCGTGAAATCACCACCCTGCGCTCCGCGCTGGCTGCGGTTGACTTAGTCATTTGTTGTGCCGTAGGAAGGAGGTGACAGTTACTGCTTGGATACGTTTGTAGGGCATAACCTCAAAGGAACTTCCTCACGCTCTATAGTAGAAAGGAATAAATGTTTGTTTTGAAGATAAGCATGGGTAAGTGGGAAAAAATGCTCAAGGGCAAATACTTCTGGAAAAAAATGCTTTATGAAAGAATGTTGGGTTTTTTTTTTTTTTTTTTTCAAGAAAGGCAAGTTCCAGCAGACCTTTTTTGTTGTTGTTGTTCAGGAGAACTGCCTCCTTTTCTTCTTTCCAAAATTTGCCAGATTTTACAATCCATATGAAGCATATTTTCCCTAAGGATTAAGATCTTCCCCCCAATTAAAATTTGTGCTTAAGAAATTAAGGGACTACATAGTACCTACTTCAGTGCCAAGGAGAAAAACAATCGCTTTGTCTACACAGGACATGAAGAAGTGTGGACTTGCACACTTGGCTTTTTTTTTTTTTTAACTAAACTTTTGAAATCAAGCAGTGCCAGCTTCCCTCAAATTCAAGTTATTCTGCTTTATAATGATCACCTCTCAAAAAAGCATTTCCAAGCCTCTACATGTGCCACATACCACCTATCAAATGTAGAAAATGTTTAACTCCAATGTTCTCATTTACAAGCATTTCAAACTGCAAGGGGAAAAAAATGACCAATTCCAAAATCCAAATTATTCTGTTCTTCATTTTGTGCAGCTTCTGCAAGAATTTGGGTTTCATTAAGCCAGCCTATTGCTATGGTATATTCTATTTAGGAATTCTACGTCAAACTCCCAGGCTTCAAGTAGAGGCAAGGTCTATATAATGGAAATAGTATAGGAACTTTAGAAGTAGTTTTCACATCTTCTTCTCATTCAGCTGGTTCACTTTCCTATCAGCTGTTTATCCATAAGTCATTTCATCTCTCTGGGGTTCAACTTTCTTTACTTTAAAATGAAGGAAAGGAACTAAGGAGTCTTGAAGGTCCCTCCCAGTTCTGACTTTGAGAGGCTTCCCTACTCTCTAATCATAATTCCCAATCACTTAATATATGTATTCCCCAACCACCCTTCTTCCTTTGACCATCATTGTCACTACCTTCTCTGAGTTTGACAGAGAAAAATACAGAGAATGAGGGAAAATTGAAGTTGTAAATAGTGTTTTTAAGATACTCCAAGGCTTCCAAATGTAATGTCTGGGGTGGGGTGGGGGGCGTAGAGGGAGGGGTGGGGGGTGTTTTAATGTTTTCTGATAATCAGGAGAAAATGGTTGGCTTGCTGAAATTCTTATTCTTGAATTTGGTATTTCTGACAACAGAGTTCAGATACGTAATTCACTTTTCTGGGTGATATACAGTGAACTCTGTCTAGGGAGCTGGGTGGAAGAAAGAATTAATAATTAAGTTTGTTTGATTTTTCAAAGCCTTTGATTCTCTTTTCTGCCTTCCGTCCACTTCATTACTCATTAACTGTTCTGGGAAAGATGTGTGCTAAGGGGAAGAAAAGATTCTCCAACCTGCACAATTAGTAGAATGTTCAGTGTGGAAAATTTTGGTCTCCTTATGCATTTATTTATACAAATGTCCCCTCTGCCTTTAAGTTACCAGGTACCAGGTACGTACGGACCAGTTATGAGTCGGTCCAGTGATTAGTCACTTAGATCCCTCCTCCCTCATCTTCCTCAACCAATCATCTCAAACCCATCCTTCCTTTCAGTCTCCACTGTCCCTGTCACATTAATCACCCTGACCATTCTATTAACCAACTAGCTGGTCTCCCTCTTGGATGGCAGTCTGTCCTCCACAGTGCTACCTGAAGAATCTTTGAACTCTCATCTGGTCATGCCACTCTCCCGTTTATAACCTGGCCTGTCCGTGACTCCTTATCGCTCACAGGAGAGCACTCAAACCTCCCAGCTTGACATTTCACTTTCCATGACTGGCGCCTGTCCTTCCCACAGACCCCCTCACATGCCAAACATTCTAAATTACTTGCAATTTTCCCACCATGCCAGGATCACTCCTACTAACACGCCTTTGTACTCATCTGAAATGCTTCTCTCTCCCTTGTGCACCTGACGAATTGCCTCTCATCTTTCATGTCTTCTCTATGAAGCCTTCCCCAACTTGCAAAGACAGATGTGGCTGCCTCCTCCCAGAGTGTTTCCACAGCCCCAGTTACCAACCGATACCAATCACATGCTTAAAAACTTATGAATTACTAGTCAAAGACTGGGATCCTCAGTACCTAAAATATTATCGTTAAATAAATGATTAAATGGTTGACAGAGTCAAGCAATTCTTATTTTCTCTCAAAATTGCCAATATTGCTGACATTAGAAACAGTATCAAAGACTCTGCAGAAACAAAAATTCAATTCATTAATCTAAGCATCTTTCTTACTCTGAAGCTTTTAAATCTAGCAAGGCAAGCAACAACAAATATTACAGAGCTCCCACTCTGCTGTAACAAGCACTGTTCTAGGTATTAGACAGTAAGAAGTCAAACTGATAAATTTTAGTTTCATCTTTGTTTTATTTTATCTTCTCTAATTGGATTGTGTTTCTGGTACTGCTAAAGGGCAAAAGCCAAAAAATGGCCAAAGGCAGATACAAAGAGGAAATTACAGGTAATTCCAAAAGCAGGTTTATAAACCACAAAGTAACCGGTGAGAACTCCACAGTCTCTAAATAACTCTGTCACCAGCAGTTTTCTTTATAAAGATAGGCTTCTCTACATTTGAAGAAGGTGGCAGATTCAGGGTGGCCCAAAAGAATAAAATTATTTCTGTTAAATAATCAAATTCATTCACAGCTTCTACTGCACATTTGCAACATACAAACTCTGTGAAAGAGACAGGACCAAGATCTTGGACCCAATCCCTTTGCTTTTCGAAGTGCCTCCAAAGTGTGCAAAAGCTTAAAGAAGGGAATGTGGAAAGCAGAAAGTCTTTTGGCTCTGTGTATTATTTTGACTGAATTGACTGGTTAATCAATTTTCATGAAGATATTTTCTTTATTTAATAACAGATTTTGTTAACAGACCATTTGTGCTATAAATGGAGCACTTCCCATTTGAAAAAAATTCTACTCCATTAGTTCATTCCTTTTTAAGAAATCTTACATTTTTATTGGATCTTAATTACTTAATTTATAATCCACTAACTTAAAAACAAGTTAAAGTGTCTAAAAACATCCTTTCCAAACATAAACACCAGCCTCTAAATTTTCCTCTCCATCTGTGGCATTTTAATACCTAAATTAACAACTCTTCTAACACACTGGACTGTTTTCTCCTCCTCTTCATCCTTTGCTCCCCAAATGTCCTCTCTACCTCACCTCCCCAAGCACAGAGAAACCCCAGATTTCCTCAGCATTTGAAAATGGCCCACCTTCTAAGATCTGACTTGAAAATTCTCTGTCCTTAACAGTCTACCTTTGCTATTTCCATACTCTCTATAAGCCTGCATTTCATCCTCAGTGGAACCTTCATCCAATTCTTCTGGCCAGCCATTTCAGTAAATACTCAGACTACGGCCCTAAAATTCCTCTTTGAAATTCACTGTTTCTTAATGGTCCCTTATTCTCTCTCTGCCTTAACTGCCCCTCTAACCAGCTGCAAGGACTGTCTTGATAAAATCTGAAAACCACTTAGTGGCCCACGAAAAAATTCCCGGTTTGCTTCATCAGTTCCCACTGACAATGCATTAGCATCTGCACCTCTAGCCATTCTAGACTCTGCTCCCAGGAACCAGGAACCAGTCTCAGTTTCTGATGCGTCCTAACGTTCAAGAGAAGACCATCCTCTATTTACCAAAATCACGGTGCATTTCTACAACTTCCCTCTTAAATTCCCATTGTTTTTTTCTTCTCTTTTCTTCTTTCCTCTGGGAGAAGAACCATTCTTGAGAAGGTTAAAATGCCCCTTTGTGCTCCCTCTTCCGGAATTGTGTTCCCTCAGCTCTTTCCTCTGCCCCATCTCTCCATCGCCCTTGTTCTCATCCGACAAAAAGGCACAGGTTTCTGTTACTCTAAAAATCTTCCTCAGCTGTTACCTGCCTCTAGTTAGTTTCCTATCATCTCAAAACCTCTAGAGTAGTTTAAAGCTGTTACCTGCATGTACTCACCACCCACGCATTTCCTGATCCCATGCGATCTGGTTTTTATTACAATTTCTCCTAAATAGTAAAGACCAAATTTAGCTGGGAGTCTGCACAGCTTCTGACATTTAGTTACTAATTTCCATCTTGAAAGTCTTCTCTGGATTCTAAAACATACCAGCCTTTCGATGCCTATGTTTCTTTGACCACCCTTCTGGCCTACTGGCTCTAAATCCCCATTCTGCTCCCTAAACCAAAGTATGTTCCTCAAGGTTTTGTCCCTAGCCTGCTTTTAATTCCATTCTTTCCCTTAGGAACCTAGGCTGCAGATTCCCCATCACCCTCATGTGGGTGACAGACCATCACCCACCTCTCAAACTTCAGACTTTTTTCTCAGTAACCTACTGGCAACTCACCTGCCCTTTAAGAGTTTATCCCAACAGAACTCATAACTTTCTCACCCCACATACCTCCTAAGCTAATTCCACCCATTTCTTTTAACAGACCTATAATTTTCAATGCTTTCCTCCGTCTCAGACCCACACACAAATAACCGCAGTCCTACAGACTTGCCATTTGTGACCCCTTCTTCCCGTTCCTACTGACCTCCAAGCTAGTTCTGACCCTTCGCGCCTCCACCTTTCTTTTTCTAAATTGGTCTCCTTACCTTAATATCTGCCATTTTAATCTCCCGCAATTCTTCTACACATACCTACAATCCCACACAGAGGGACTGGCTGTGTCTTAGAATCATCTGGGGTGCTTCTAAGACAAACAAAAGCCAAAGCCTCACCCAGGACACAAGTTTTGTTTGTTGTTGTTTTACTCCCAGATGATTTTAACCCACAACTAAAGTTGAGATCCACTGCTAGCCAAACTGGAACTCACTTTTCTTAAACACACACCTTGCTTTCTTACATCAAATTTCTTCAGCTAGTTTGGTCTGACTCCTTTCTTTTGGTACTTATTCCTATGCCTTGGACTACCATTAGTCCACTGTGCTTTAACAAATTTGTTAAACTGATAAATTAACCTGAAACTTTGCTTCAAACCCTCCCCTTACCCATCAACCAACCTCTCCTCTCTTCCAATCATTTACCACAGGTACATATGCAGCGAGCAGTTTTTTTTTTTTAAGTTTACTTTATTTTGGCAACTAGATCATGACTTTAGGTAAGTAACCTCTCTGAACCTGGCTTTCTCATCTCTAAATTTTAAAAGATGGATTAGATGACCTCTAAGTTTCTTCCTACTACTGAAATTATGATTCTATGATTATTTTACCAAAACAAGGTCTTGGACTACTTACTAGTGAATAATAGAGGTTTCTAGTATATTTTCCAAAATCACCTACTTCAAAACAGTTCTAGGTCCTCTGATGTTTTTGCTATTAGAATTATTGCCATATCTTGTATGATTCAACTCACAGATTGACACCAATCTTTTTAATAGTACAAAACAGAACATTTAAATCTGCTTTTTAATCACTGTAATCCTGATGCAACCAGAATAATGGCAAGAAATGTCATCACACAAGTTCTTAAATCTAGATACCAAGTTACTTTTACAAACTGATCAAATCAATTTGTTCTATACCATACAAACTTGGCCAGCACACATGCTGTTTTCAGATGAAGTTGTTAATTTTAATATTAACATGAAAAATAATCACGGCAATGATGTCGTTTGCTACTTATTCCTGATAGCTAAGTGTAAGTAATATGTGCAGAAAAACATTCCATGTCCTGAATTATGGTCAAATATATTAATTATGAAGGAAAAACTTTCTGGCAAAGAAAGGCTAATGTACACCATGAAGGCACCAGGCTTGCTGCTGAGAAATGAAGACAGTCCTGTAACTGGTTCTGTGCTAGCTGTCACAAACATTTTATCTTCTGAAGCAAGGCCTTTGTTTCTACATTCTCAAAGGAACACATTGAGCTTAAAAAAAAAGCAATTCCCAGATTGCCAGGTAAAATCACCCAGGAAGCTTTTTAAGATGAAGAATACCAATATCCTCCCCTGGAGGTTCTTCGGGTAGAGTAGTCTGAGCTATGACACAGACTTCTCGTTTTTAACTTTTCTAACTAGTGACCTATTTGTTTTCATATATGGTTGAAAAACAAAAAGCAAGTATATTCCAAGATCCATTTCTAGCTCTACAATTCTTCTGCATATGGAGTAATGCACATAGTAGTTGTTCTGTAAATGTAGCAAAATGGCTTAATAATGGTCTGAGAGAACAGCAGAAGAATCAATAGCTTGTCACTGCAGTACATGGCTGTCTTTATCAGCGAAATAACCGAAGCCTTCCAATTGTCAATTTGCCAAAAGGGGAATTTAAAGTTTTGTTTTCAAGATGTTCATAAACACCAAACTTTCTCTTGCAATTAAAAAAATATATATTTATGGTGGGAGATGGGGTAGAGGTTAAGATGAGAATTGTCTAGATACTCTATTTTTTGTTGTTTCAATATTTCAATGTTTGAAAATGGGATTGTACTTTTCTGCTATAGAGTAAAAACAAAAACAAACAAAAAACTAGTCTGAAATACATCACTCTACAAAAAAGGGAAAGATTTAGGAAAAGGAGACAATTAAAAAAATTAATCTTCTGGAAATGAATCCTGAGTTTGGTTCCAGTATCAACTTTAGTGTAAAAACATGGTTAGTTTTTAACTCATTTCCTTTCATTATAAAAACTAGTTTTTAATTTTTACTTTTCTTAGTAATGACTGGAATGGTCTATGGTTTGGACTTTGAAAACCATATGATAATTATAACAGGCTATAACTTAAGGATTCATCTTGGGTCTTCCTGAGAAGCAGTACATCTACTTTTTCACATTTCATTTTTCTGCTGGGTTACATTTTGAAACTGTTCACAGGAAACTACTCAATTACAGAAATTCTAGAAATCCTATAGGTTTTATTCACAATTAAATTATCTAAATAAAACTTCTTTGAATGAAAAGAATGGTAGTCAGGAAATATGCTGGAAAGGAACTATTGAACAAAAATACTCACTTGTCAAGATGTGGCAGTTGAGGAAGAGGTGCAAAACTGAAATAAGAAGGAAAGATTAGCCCATCTATTTGGTATTTGTCACTTGGCAGTATCAAATAAATGGCAGTAGCATGGTAAGAAATTCCAGCATTGCTGATGCTTTCCAAGCCTTAGCACTCTGAAATGGTCATCAGTATTTGGTTCAAAAGCCTAGGACTCATAAGCACTTATGAAGACACTAATATTTTTTCCTTATAGGTTTAAACCATCACAAAGGAGGAAGTTTTGATCAAAGTGTTTATGCTTTGCACCTGACAAGCACACACTGGACATCTGAACCTCTAACCTATCGCTATTTCCAAACACGCGCCTGACATTATGCCCGAGTACATCCAGAGCCCTGGCGGAGCGGACTACCATCTCACTATTGTCATTTTAATGTATTCCACACACAGCCAGAAGTTAAAACTCCACAGCATACCTCATTCTCATAAAAGTTATAAATTTCTTTCAATAAAAGCTGCAGCTTCTTAGTCTGGTTAGCATAGCTACAGACAGCTCTTACAACTCCTAATCACACCAAGGATCTGAATAACAAAGGAAAGTTACACAGTATTTTGAGGGAGTCTGTTTATACACTTCATCAAGGAGCCAATCTCAACGAAATATTCAGTATTAAGGGACCAGTGATAACATCACATAACTTGAGTACAAGAGGAAATAAATTCACATTTTGAAATACTGTAGATTATGAAATAGCCTTCAAAACACAAATACTCATTAAAAAAAAAATCCCTGCTTCCAGAGCAAATACTTGATTATATCAAATGTCACATTGCCAACTAATAGGTTTAGTGGCTTGATGAAAAAGCATTAAAACAAGTTTCTATCACGTATGTCTTGTCTGATTACAACAAAATCAAAGCCTATTTACAAAGAATAAATACTCCTAAAGCTGGTAGCCAAATCACGTAAGAGACATCAACCAAAAGAGCTGGACAAGAGCTTTGACAGCCTAAATCCTGGGTTCAAATTATGTCAACATCTGATTCTCAAATACAGATTTATTCAGGTTTGACACATCACTCAGGAATAGGGAGGAGTTAGTGGAACTGGGACTGAGGATTCACATGAATGAAATTTTTTCAGACCCAATGATTCTATGTCATGGCTTCCACTGACTAAAACTAAAAATATTTACCTTTTCTAAATAGAGTTTCAGGCCCTCAGATTTCTTATTCCACAAGACATGACAAAATATCATTTGATCAGGCCACATTAAAGACTTATTAAAGGAAATGAAAACGTAAGGACCAGAATGTTTTTAAAACATCTTTTTGATAATGTTAACCATTCCCTTGGTGCACTCTTAACTTCTAGAGTGTTTTTTTAAAGTGACAGTGCCAGAGACTTCTAGCATGCCTGTAGAACTAAGTTCTTTAAGTTTTGTTGATGAAAACTAATTTCTGACTAATCCAAGAGTTAAGATAAACTTTTTTTTTAAACATACAGTTACGTCCCATTCCAAGAAACTGATACACACAAAACCCTTTGCTTACCAAACAGCCAAAATAGGGAGGAATCGTTAATACTAACCACAAAAATAATTTTCACTTTGTAAAGTGATTCACTTGGGCATTTGTTGAAACAGAATTTTGATGACAAAACCTTGATTAATGCATTTTTCAGGAAACATCTAGTTCAAAATTTGAGCTCATCTGCATCTAGATTTGGTATGTTAAGGGAGAGAAAGAAAATGGGTATGCATAAAGTCAAAGCAAATGACAAAAACCACAACAGTACAGGCTCATAAATGAAGAAACCAAGAGACAGTTTCATTAATTAATATATTTTCTGCATTATAGTTAACATATGTACTTTCCTCGTGTCACCTTATTTTCCGTTACGTATTGATATTTTGTTATATTCAGACATGAGTACATTTCAACAGTCTTTTGCAATAAATATCATAAAATAATAGAGATTCGCATAATAAATATTCTTTACAATAAAAAAGTTTAACAGACTTTTGTCTTAAAAATAGTCAAAATTCAACTTTGTGATTTATACATAAAATATACAAAAAGCACCACAATTTGTGGTTAAGGCAATGAAAACACAGACAAGATTAGAATTACTCAGCTGTTAACTAACCCAGGGGCCAAAAGCCATTAAGGAGCCAAGATCACTTTAGGCAGCATAGTTCTGTGACACCTCTAGATTGATCAGCTATAAATATCAACTTCAGTTATCCAAGTGCCCTCAACGACAGGAGAAATTTGGTGAAAAGCATGGGGTACAGAAGGAAGGTAGTCGAGTCCTTCACAAATATGGAAGCCTGAATAAGGATGAGCAAGATACAACCAATATATCTCCAATTTGAAGACTTACACTGTAAGGCGAATCTAAAATTGCACAGAACAAAACAACCCTGGCATCTCTAGAATAACATAATGCCAAAACTGAGGGGAGAGAACGCTGAGGGGTGAGAAGGAAAAGGTAGTGGTTAAAGGAGAGTTTTAATGTTTTTAACAAAAACAACCCGCCCCAAGCTCTTCAAGGGTCCAATTCGATGAAGACAGCCCTAACTGGAGATAGATTTAATACATAGCTTATTTAAGCAATTAGACAGTTGCTTCTTTAAACCAATTTCCCTGCTCCCAGAGTACCCAATCAAAAACAGCTCTAAATCACTGTAGTCTGGGTGTGTGTGTGGATATGTTCACGTGTACAACTTTGGAAAGTTGCTTGCAGAACAAAAAGGCTACACAAAAGCCCACGGGCTCAATACCCTCTCGAGTGGATGGCAGAGGCTCGTGTCACAAGGGGGAGCCAGGTGCAGTTTCACAGTTCACTCTTACTGAAGATCATCCATTAGAGAAGAGTAAAATCCATGAGTCAGACCTTGGGAAGAGGGGGAGAGAAGGTGGGAAACAGGGAAAAACTGTAACGAAAATAAAACCAGTATCTAATGGGATCTTTTTTTAACAGCCACAGCTTGAAAGCTAGAAGTTCAGGAGGTCCAACCCACCTCCAAAAATCATGACGGTTTGCCCTGACCCCGGGAGGGGCAGCTCTCCAGCTTACAATAGACAGTGTTGGAGTTCTTACATCTGCACCCTGGGCGATGAATCCAGTCATAACACCCCCTGCACAGCTTCAGGCATCCCTTAGCAGGAGGATAACAGAGTAAGCAAGGTAAAAAGAGAGACATGGCTCCCATACACAGGTACCTAGAGCAGCAGTGTGACTGTGAACAGGAGCAAGGATTATCCGAGTAAGAATCCCCTTCATCATCATTGGAGCAGTGGTAGAAGATGCCCTTGACTAAGCACATGCAGGTGCCATATTCCACCATGCTCTCAGCAGAGCAAAGGCACTGCCGGTTACAGGCCAAACAGGAGGGCAGGGTCCTGGGAGCTGTGCATTCTCCACACTTGCACTTCCCACACTGTTCACAAATGAACTTGTGCTGTGTCAGGTCCTCCTTCAAGGAACCCTTTAAGTCATCCACAATCAGCTGCTTGGGCTGGGTCCGGATTGCCCTTTCCACCCTATGGCCAGGGATGGGCCTGGTTGGTGGTGACCGTCCCAGCAGGCCCTGCTCAGAAGAGGCACTGCTGTTGCTCCCAGAACTGGCTGCACTTCCAGTGCTGGTCGATCTGCTCAATATGGGGCCTCTGGCATTATTTGAGAGTCCTGCATGTCCCAGGTGGCTGGTAGGTCTATGCTCATAGTTATTATTCACATTAATTGGTATGATTTCATGAGTCCTTTCATGCTTTTCTTGTCTTGGTGCTGTTCGAGGAGCAGGTCTTCTCACCGCGGACGGCCCTTCTGTGTACTCATTGCTGCCTCTGATGGCCTTTATCTGGTCTAAGGACAAAATAGCAGCAGGCTGAATCTCTCTCTCATAGTCTAACCTCTGACGGCTATCCAAAGCAGGCTGCTGGATCACAACTAATGAACTGCCACTGCCATGGTGATTTTGGGGATCCATGTGTAGTGATCTTGAATTCTGGCAATCAGTGGAAACCTGGCATGCATCTGAAATCCTAAAAGGAAATCAAAGATGAAAAAAAAAAAAAACAAAACAGAAAATAAATGACAAGCAGCATTTGGGGGAGGGGAGAGGCGAGAAATCCTGTCAAATCACAAATTGCCTAAACCACCTGGTAATGATCTCCCTCACCAGCGGATTGCAATGATGCTGGGTTCCTGGCCAGAATCCAATTCCAAGAGAGGCTGAGGACCACATCATAGAAGAAGAATGTAAGCAAGAGACCCCATGCCACAAGAATTAGAAGTTTTTTCAACTTTTAAAAGCAGAATCAAGAAGTAATGCCTTCCTGTTTGCAAATCTAACAAACAATTAAAATGGAGTATGCCCTAGTGGGGAATATTAAGTACACGCACTAATAAATACCTCACCTAAAGAGAGCTCAGTATCAGTTCATGGGTGTTTTACATAAACAAAAATATCCACTTAAAAAAAAATTAAGAATGGCTTTGGTGCTGTTGCCTTTTGTTATTTGTTTGCTGTTACAGATTCAATTAACCTTGAGGAAATTAGTGAAGGCATACTTCACGCATTAAAAAAAAAAATCCAAGAGATTCCAAACTAAAATGGAATCTCAAAGTAAGAGATCATTTGCAGTAGAAGCTAGAATTTTAAAGCTAGCTCATTATTAGCTAGCAAAAGCGAATGTAGGCAAATACAACAGTTCTTGGTGTT
Organism: Camelus dromedarius; assembly: GCF_036321535.1. Taxonomy (NCBI): domain Eukaryota; kingdom Metazoa; phylum Chordata; class Mammalia; order Artiodactyla; family Camelidae; genus Camelus; species Camelus dromedarius. Next base: position 35,783,894 of record NC_087436.1, read on the forward strand.
TTACAGCCTCTAAAGCACACACAAAACTCAATGTACAGTTCTATGAATGTGAGAGTATTCACACTTGAAATCACGAAAGGATTTTTTTTTAAGTTTAAATAAGGGCTCACATACATAACGAGATAACTTTCACATACAAGTAAGTATTAGGCCTTTAAATTAGTATGGGGAAATCCTGGCCATTTTAATTATCTGTATTCCTCTAATTTAAAAATCTGTATTTACATGCCAGATCTTGATTTTCAAAAGTACTGCCAACTCTGAATCAGTGTGCTTCTTGTAATAAAGTACAGTAATATCCTGATAAAAATAAGCATGTGTTTCCACACCAACAGTAAATTGTTTCTAATTTATAATGCATTCTTTATAAAACAATCAAACATAAAAAAGTTTCCGTTTTCAGTCAGTGGTAAACTAGAAAAATTTTCACACAAATTCCTCCCAAAATCTACAAATTTGATCCAATTCAAGAAGGAAATGAAAAAAAAGCCAATTCTCCACTACCACCTTGAACCAAAACACACCAGTTTAAGGAACAAAGTGGAAATAAGCCCATTTCATCTATTAACTCCACTGAAAGTCCCTAGACTAAGTCTTACATGTAAACTTCTTGGAGTTCCCCTCCTTCATCCTCCCAACTCAGATCCTCAACTTTCTACTGTGTTCTACCTTCTCTGCACAAGAGGAGAAACACACTCACAACCTGCTAAGTTTAGTCCTGGAGTCCTTAAGGACTGTTACAAATATTCCATCGTTATTCTAAACAATATCATTCCTCCTCCCAAAGAACTTTTTAACGCAGTGCTTTTAAAGCCAAGAAACCTCTAAAAGTACTAAGTCAGATTCCACACGAAAGAAAACAGCGTGGATCTGAAGAGGACAGGAAAGACACCAGGCACGACTTTAATCCAAGTTTTAAATGCTAGCTGTAACAAAGTTCATGCTGGCTAGAAAAGCAGACTACCAGATAAAGAGAAAAAGTCAAGAAAATCAGCCACCTCTATCTGCTGCAAAGCCCCCTTTCCAGCAGTGACAGTCCTCCATCTAGCCCCAAACACGCTCGCTCGCTCTGTTTTCCCCCAAGAAACCCCCGAGTCGAAGTCGAATACCTTTTCGAACAATCCCATCACAGCCTAAGGATCACCGCGGATTTCCAAAACCTTTTGGCGTATCCCACCAAGGATGCTTACACATCAGGAAGAGCCTTCACGGCGAAAGCGGGCGCCAAAAAGCAAGCCCATGGCAGGGAGGGTTATAAATAAAAATCTGTCTACACTTTAAAGGAAAAGACGGCTTCCTAAAGAGCCGGGGAGCCGCGAGTCGGGGGCAGGGGCGGCAGAACGGCGTCGCCACATTGCCAGTTACCACGGCAGAGCTGCGCCCTCTGCGATCCGCGCGCAGACGAGCGAGGAATAAATAGTTGACGGAGAGGAAGGAAAAGGAAAAAGTTATGAATGAAAACAAGTTTTCTCTCTCGCTCCCTCTCTCCCGGGCAGGAGGAGGGGAGGAGGCTGAGGTTACCATTACCTCAGGAGGGCGGACTTCCCCACTTTTAAAGTGGCAGTGCCCTCTCCCCTCCCCGCGCCGCTCCACCGCTCTCGCCACAAGAATAAAGTGAAGGCTCGATGGGGCGCAGACTGACTCGGCCCGGGGGTCACCAGCGAACTCCGGGCTTGCACACGTCGTTCCCGGGCCGCAGTCAACGGGAACCTCCGACCCGGAAAGCCCGCCGCGGGTACCTGCAGAGCAGCTCCGCGGCACTCCCCGCCCCCGCCCCGCCAAAAGTCTCCCTGAATGCGCCTTTCGCGTAGAGGATCCTTCTGACCCCGGGTCACGGCGCCACCACTCCAGGCGACTGGAGACAGGGAACTCCGCCTCGCCGTCCTCCGCGGCTGTGGAAGGTCGCTCGCCCGGTTACCCGACCCCGAACGCCCCAGCGGGAGGACCGGCGCCGCGCACTGGGGGCGCCCCCTCCCCTTCCCCCTCCCCTCGCGCGGTCCCGGTCCCCGCGCCACTCCCCGGGGCCCGCACCTGCCGCCCGGCCCGGCCCGCCCGCGCGCCTCACGCCCCCCGCAGCCCGAGGGCGATCGCCCAGCACTCACCTAGGCCGAAGCAGGGACGAGGGGCCAAGTGGTGCAACCCGGCCGGGGTCCCGGTGCGGGCGGCGATGTGCACGCGCCGCATCAACCGCGGCGGGGCGGACGGCGAGGCATGGCCCGAACTGCGGCCTCCTCCGCCCCCGCCGCCGCCGCAGGGCAGGAGCGCTCCCCGCGGCCCCCTTCCGGCTGCGGGGGACAATCCTCCGGAGACTCCGCGCGGCCCGGCGCAGACCTCTCACAGCTCGCGTGCGCCGCGCAGCTCAGTAACATCCACCTCCGGGGCTCTTCTCCTGCAGCCCCTTCCAAGAGCCAGAAAAATTCCCTGCGGGAGGGCTCTCCGAGTCTCTCTGGAAAGCGAGCTGGGGAGCGGCGGGGAGAAGAGTGCGTGACGGGGCAGCAGACCTGTCGCGGTGCTCGGGCGAGAGGGCTTCTCGGGTTCCAGTCGCTCCTCGCGGGAAACGCAGGAGTGGCGCCTTCCTGACGCGTGAAAATCCACGTCACGGACGTTCGAGACTCCGCGGCGCCCGGGACGGGGCTCGAACCGGCGTACCCGGGCGGGTCACGGAGCCGCGCAGGCCCCGGGGAGCACACGCCTGCGAGGCCAAGCCGCCGCTCCGCCGGGGTGGGGGTGGGTGGGACTTTTTTACCCGCTTTTTTAGGGGTGGTGGTGAAGGGAGCGAGGTTTGGGGGGTTCCTCCTCGGGGAAAGAGGCGGGGCGTCGTCCCTTGGCCCCCGCGCAGGTCCAGGCACTTTCCCAATCCCGCACGCTAGGCAAGTGGGGGCACGGCGTCCCCGGGAACTCCGCTCCTGGCAGTCAGCCTCTCCCGGGCAGCGCTCACTCCCAGTCCTCCGACCCTCCTGTTCCACGGCCGAAATGCCTGCTACAGACGATTAGAGATAAAAAGACGTTAATTTCCCTTTCTTTCCGGGCACTTGGACGCGTAGCGCGTTCCGCCGCCCGGGCGAAGAGTAGAGCGGAGCGGGCCTCTGGCCAGCTCGCCAGCCGCCCGCACCCGCTGCCATGTGCTGGCTGTTGCTGCTCCCAGTGATTGACAGGCGGGCGCACAGTCGGCGTGTCAGCAGCGAACCAAAGTAACATGCAGTCTTGCACGTTTTTGCCGAAGTGCTTTTGCCCCTTGGAATGCCTAGAAGTTCAAACAACGTTCAAGCAACGCCTCTGCGCATTGGAAATCAATACACAGAGACGGGAAATTCAGGTTTTAAACAATTGCTTCGCTCAGGATTCGGTCACCAACAATGCCTAAACAAACATGCATTTGGTCCACACACTGAGTGCCAGCCCCTCTTCGGCATAAACCACCCAGTTTTCAACACATTAAACTTATTCGGATATGGGGCGAGGGGGAAGGAAAGGGACCCTACTTTTACTTTTAGTGGTAGCATTTACTTTAAGAGCATTAGTTTTAGCAGTGGGAATGCTACTGGTAATTAGAAATGCAACTAGTAATCTTAGGTCTAAAGCGAGTTCAAAGAAATAATCAGTTCCTTAAAAAAGCCAACATTTCTCACCTAATCTTTCCTAAAATGTCTACGGAAGGAAAGGAAGGAAACAGTTCTTACCTAACGCAAAGATTGGAAATTGCTTTTCAGGCACATTTACAGCGTATTCCTTATCCAGGGCAGGGAGCTCTGTCGGCTGCTATCACTCTGCAAACCACTGCGAGCCTTACAGAGCAATCCCACTCCGGCTCCGCAGAATTTCAGCTCGTCGCCTCCACCTCCACCTCCACTCCAGGACACGCCTCCAGTGATATCATGTGTCAATCATACGGCCTGCCTGAAAACCTGGAACAGGATTTCCCCAACAGTATCCTCTTTCGTTTATGAGTACCCACTTGGAAATGTTGCCTTGTACACTCGTGTAATAAACATCCTCTAAAAATAGGGATTGCCTTTAAAAATCCTGCAAATGCGGTCTGTCATAAAGGAATACCTTTAAATTTAGTTAACAATCTTTAGTTATCATTCTCAGTAAAAGGATTGGTGGACTCTACCCTTAAAGTTGAATTAGAAAATAATTTTGAAGAATAAAAGAAGATTAAAAAGTTGTATATCAAGTCATCACTTCTGAGAAAAGATTAAGAAGTTGTATATCAAGCTATCACTACTGATCAGTTAGTGAGAAAATGTATTTTGATATTAAAAAATGATAGTATAACATTACAGTTCCTATTTAAAGCAAAGTTCAGAATATGTGAAATCTCTTAAGAGTTTGAAAGGTGGCATTCCTTACTGTAAATGTATGTAACAATATGTCATAAAGGTGAAATTTCCTGCTGCACATTTTATAATAATTGCTCTATCTTGATTTGTGATATAATTTCCCCAAAATCAATTGTTTAAAATCCCAGACTCCTTCAATTTTGTAATATTTTTGTATAATTCTGAAAAAAAGTTTATTTTTTATTTTTTAAAACAGTTAAATGGCAATCAATTCAAATAGAAATAATTTACTAATATAATAATTACCATTTTATAATTCTTAAGCAATATATGATGTGTCACTGAAAAAAAGAGCATTTTAATCAGTAGGAAACTTGCTTTTTGTTTCCTTATAAACGATTAGATTTTAGAGATTTATTATCAAAATCATGTACTTCATGCTGTAGTGAGGGTAACTATAGGTCAAATTTGAGTTTCCACAGAGAGTTTTAAAAGATACCTAAACCCCAAAAATATAGTAAGTAGGAGGAAAGGAAATATTTTTTCCAGGTACTACATATCAGAAATAGCTTAAAGTCTTTGACAAAATAGAGCAAACAAAACAAAACTCCAGAAACAAAATTATATATAAATCTGAGTATGGAAATTTTCAGTTCAAAGAAATTTTTTAATCTCCTTTTTTACAATAGCAAGTGATTCTTTTGAAACTTTTTTTTTTTTTTCGATTCTAGATTTTCAAATGTTTGAGCACTTTTAAAAATTTATTGGAATTACCTCTCAGGACCTTAGGGCATTGATTACTAAGACCGTCCACAACAGTTGCTTCCTAGAAAATAACATAGAATAAGAACATAGAACATAGAACCAAGAAGCTACCTATTGACTCTCAATGATATAAATTGTAATAAAAGAGTCTGTTTAAAAGGATAAAAATCAATATTATTGTACATATTTTTAAATTTTTTAATATATCTCATTATATTTGGGAATGTAATGGACTTTAACTATTGATGGGTAAGTTTCTTGACCATTTTGAATGGGTTTGGAATGGTGAAATCAGAAATAGACTATCCCATCAGACTACCTGATTTGATCCTTCAAAATTGTCTTCTCCACTGTCACCACAACTGGGGGATGAGTGGTCAGTTCACCAATATGATAAAACCAGGAGAGGGAGCACTGAACATTTTACTTCCATAAATCCTACAACAATATATTTAAAAGGTTTCTATTACAAATAAACTATTTCAACCACAGCTGTATTATTAAATTGCAATTTGCATACAATTAAGTATTTTCAAATTACAATAAGATAAAATCCATGAAATGTTAGCTATAACACCATCATGATGGGTCATGTTCTATTTAGAAATCAAATATGCTGCACAAATGCATCAGTATGCTTTCCTCTAAATACCACGTTACAAATAAACAGGTATAGCCTGGCCACCCTGGATCTAAAAGACATTTAACAAAGCCTACCCCTTCTTTTGATTGCCTACAACTATAAGACTTTGTAGAAGTTCTAAAATTTTAGCTTAAAATAGAAATTGTTCTTTATCTAGATACTTAAGTTGCAATGTATCTTGGCTAGAAATGGATAGAGGACAAAATTTTCCTGAAAAGGAAAAACAATGTAAATATCCATGGAAAAATATTGCCATAATTTTCAGTTTACTATATTAATATCTAAAAGAACAAGGTGGAATGGAAAGTGAGCCCTGACTTGTTCTTCATTTTCATGTGAAAACAAGATTAGCCATTTCTTCTGCTGATTTGATTTTTGAGAAGATAATAAAATGGGGGAAAAAAGTCTGGTAACTCCTGGCAACTGCTAGTGATTTTAAAAAGAAGAAAAAAGTGTACTGAGACGTTTACCTTACTCATTTATCTACTTTATTTGCCAAAAAAGCAGAACCATAACGTGTTCCAAGCTCTTGAAAAATAATACCTTATTAATCTTCCCAGTGTTTCTGTGAAGTCATGATAATAAATGTAATCTTTTATCCTGTTGAGAAACAAAATAATCACAGAAATTGGTGAGTTACTCTATACGTATCTAATAAATCAATAAAGAACCAAGAATGAAAACTAAGTCTCTGCTCTCCTTTTAGGGCAAAAGTTACTATATTACTGTACTTCCCAAGAAAAGCTGGCAAGGATAAGCCATTTTATTTTCAGTTTCCTTTTGTAAACAATCTTTGTAGTTGACAGAAATAGACCAACCTATTCTGTAAATTTTCCATAAACATTCTTTTCATTTTCATAAGCATAATTCTCATCCTTCTGCCCTATTTGAAATACTAATGCTCTGTATTGGTTTCAAATTCTGGAAGTGGGCAAATCAAACAATACCTTGAGTAAATTACACTGGATAACTTGTAGAATTTCTGTCAGCTCTATAATTCTACAACTAACCATTTGTGTACTTTGTCACAAGTGATTCTATTATTCTACAAGTTGTAAAAAAAAAAAAGGGATATGTGCATGGAAGGGCACTGAATTAGTGCCCTTCATTCTTAAATGTCATGCTCCTTTACAGAGAATCAAAGTGACAAGAGTTCAGTTTGCATCACTACTACATATCAAGATTTTGCTAGTTAAATCCACATGGTAAGGCCGCCTAAGGAAACACCTTTACCCTAGTACAAAACAGTCTTCATTTCTTATCTACCCAGTTGAAGAATAAATCCTGTCTTCTTCCCTCTTCCACAATGTTAAATGTTGCCCTCTGAGCCTTGACTTGCTCTTCATTTTCACAACAAGATTAGCCATCTCTTCTGCTGACTTGACTTCTGAAAGTAGGAATGGAATGGCTGTAATAATGATCACCTGGTACTAGCTGTGATTTTGGTCAGCAAAAGTTATTAATCTCTCATTTCCACAACAATCTACTGCTAACTTCATCTTCAGAGACAAGTGCATAAGAACCTAGGTTAATTTAAACCTTAACTGCCTCCAAAAATAGAACAGGAAGAAAACAAAATCATGTTTTCATTAAAAGAAAAACAACTTAAAACATCCCCTGGGGCTTGCTTGCTTTAATCTTTATTTCCTATTGAAATAATCTGTGCCAAAGACTATAGTTTATCCTTTATTTGGGGAAAAAAAGTAGAATATTTATTTGATGAAGTGACTCAAGGCATGCTATCTATAAGAATGCCTAATATTGCAAAAAGAAAACACAAAAACTTACAAGACTTTTTTAAAAAAAAAGAATTTATCCTTAGAGTTTCCTTGATTTGCAGTTCTCTTGGAGCATTTAAGTTCCATCTATAAAAATATTCCACATGGTCTATAATAATTGATAGGATACATGCATTGAAAATCTGAGTTTTTGATTATATCATTCTTCTATATCATGGTCTATTAATTTGGCTAATATATTTGCCCATAATGTCCCCATGTCCAATATTACAAGTATGAAAATGGCATAGTATAAAGAAAAGCGTACCTGATATAGGGTCAGATGATATGACGTTCAAGTCCCAGCTTTGTCACTTCATAGCTTGGTGCCCCTCACTTAATTTCTCTCAGCCTGCTTTCTCATCAATAACCTGAAGTTAATAACAATACTTCACCTTCCCAAATCGTAGTCCTACTGTGGACCCAGTGTAATGCAGCACTTTGTAAACTTTAAAGTCCCGTATAAATTCTTGCCATACAGTCTGTTATCACCTCAAACACACTGTATGGTGCAGAAATGTTTCAGGTCCCCTCTTTCCAGGTGCTCCATCCGCAATAATGAATTTACTTGTCTTATAATTATTTCAAGTTAATTCAGTTTCTACTTTTTGTTTTTCTAAGGCTGAACTCTAAGGTTTGAATAATTGTACTGCTGTGTATGTGTGTGAGAGAGAGAGAGAACCAGGATTTTGGAGCAGCTATAATTTCAGATTAAGGAATTTAATGAGCCCTGATCACCTTAACATTTATCTGAAATTTTTAATTGTTTACATTTTATTTCCTGTTACGATAAAGGTCATTGCAATTATTAAAAATCCCTTCTATAAAACTTGTAAACTCTTTGTGATCATTAAGAGTAAATAAAGAACACCAGAAATTGACACAACATTGCGAACTGATTATACTTCAATTAAAAAAAAAGTTAACACCCTTTAAAAAAGAGTAAATAAAGAAAATGCATGTCTTTAAAAAGTAATTAAATAACATTTTAAAAGTTGAAAATAAGTAAAAAGGTAGAAAATGGATGATTCTTCTATATATTTTCAAAAAGTATGTTTACTGCTTCTTTTTGATAACCTCTTAGAATGTTAATTTTGATAATAAATACAGGAGATTTGGTAGCAGACATAGTTCCTGTCAATTACTAGAGTACTATGTGAGTCTTAATGTCTCATAGTAAGTTTTTAAGTGATGGTAGGGGTATTTCATACAGCCAAAGCATTTCAACTAAACAAAAACCCTGCGACGCGCCACCTGTTGTTGAAAATAAGTCATTTCAAATTTCAGTCAGGAAAAATGCACTTGAGTCTTGGATTTAGGTATTTATGTTGGTCATTGTTTTACATTTTCCCCCTAAAGTTATAATATTGAGATATGAGTTAGGATGTTAGTTGTCAATAAAAATGCAAAAGATGCATTATATACACTGGATACTTCCTGAGGAATCTGAAAGACATAAAAACATTGTGTCTATCTGAAGTTAACAATTTCAATGGTGAAAATAATGAAGTGATATTGACTTTTAACCAACGTATTAATTACATTTTTTATTTTATGAACTGTTATGAAGGGAAGAAAATCTTGCTAATTAATCTATGACACAATAGTTTTCTTATCACTCAGAGTTACACTTACTGAAGGGGTTTGTAAATGATGATTTACACACAGATTTTATCATATTTCATTCCTGGGCACGCATGAAAAGGAAAATCTAAGTAAAATAAATTAATTAATGTTCATAAAACTTCCTCACAGAGTCCAATTCTTCTGAATCACCTTTTGATGCAGTCATCAGTGCTAGTGTTTTTCTACACAGCATAACGCTCTATCAAGGGCCCTGGGCGGCAGTTCTTAAAAGAATGTTCCTTTGTTTTCAGGATTTCTTCTAAGCCATTAACACTTACTCTGCAAGTTTTGATGCTGGAGCATTTTTTATCTTATCAGTGAGTGCCAATAGAACGTTTTCAGATAATAGCCAGGACTCATCATCTTGCCTCAAATAGTTCATAAATAGTTTCCCAAGTCAAACTGGAGAGGGTGCAGTGGTCCAGTCATGCAGCCGGGAATAACAACCACAGTTGTGCATAGGCAGACGATAACCACCTCATGGCAGGCAGTAACTGTAAGAAGCGTTCCGATTTCAGCGGCATTAAAATGTGCATCTTGAAATTGATGAATTACAACGGCAAGCATTTCATCCTTAAAATAATCTTGTGTTTTCCTTATCGAGCCTTTGTACATAAGATGCACAAGGAAGTTTAGTGGTTTTTCCAAGATTACCCAGCTGGTAACTGGTAGAACAAGGATTTGAACCTAGGTATACAGAGATGAGGGCGAGAAAGTTGGCTGCTAGAAAAAAAAGTAGACAGGAAAGGAGAGCTGAAATGCTATGATGACAGGGCATTTCATTGAACATCTGCCACCAGCCTACTGTTGATGTTCCCAGAGCTCCTTGGCTTTTAAGGTAGCCCAATTATACTGTTTCTTTTCTTAAATTCCCATGAAATTCTCAGCTCTCTTTTCACCATCTTTGCTTGGGGTGGTCTGATTCAGTCTCTGTGCCTTACAACCAGTAATCCTAATAAATGTGAGCATGGAACTCTGGCTGAGAGAATTGAGAATTTTCACAGAGGAGGGCACACGGGGCTTAGATTTGTTGAATAGCCGGCAAAGTTGGGACAGTGGGAGGGGAGTCAGGGATGACATTTTAGAAGAGCTAAATATGTGTGCAAAGGTACAAATCACAGAATAATCATCGCACATCTGGGGAGGATCTTAAGGCATTCAAAGTTGTTAAAGCAGGAAGTAAGGACGTGGAAGAAACAGAAGACTCGGTAGGAAAGCAGGGGTCAGAGCACAGGGGGACAACAGGCCTAAGGAAATGGAATGCTATCTGGTAGAAGAGTGGTTCCTAAACTTGTTTTAGCGGTGACCTATTTTTTCCAAAAAAAATTCTATATGAAATTCTAAAATATGTAAGAGATAAAGTGGTACTGCCCCGAAGAAGCAGGGATGGAGTAAGGGGAGGAGACACTCCAAAAGCAGCTTCACACAACACAGCTTGAAATCCATTTCTAGAGCCAAAATACCTGACCAGAGGAGTAACATGAGAAAGTAAAGAGGATGCAGGGGCAGAGTTGATCATTGCTCTTGGCCACTAGGGAGCTGCTGCAACCAACCAGGGGAAAGGCTGAGAAATGCAGAATGCCCTGTTTTAGTCAGGATTAGACTGCAAGGGAAGTGTAAGTGAAGAGGGATTTCTTATCCACGTACAGCTGACAACCTCACAAGTATCTGAGGACAGAAAACAAAGTAAAATGAATTATACACAAACTGGAACTCGGAAGACACAGAGTGATGGTAGATGCCTTTTTTTTTTTTTTTTGGCATGTTTTTTGATGAGTTTACATAATAATGGATATGTAAGCTTGTTTCCCACTATATTAATATTATAAAATAATGGTAATCTATAATAGCTTCTATGTTATATATAATTTTATTGTCTGCCAGTCTCTCTGCTAAGAATTTTATATGCACCATGTCTTTTAATCCATACAAAAATCATCTTAGTTAAGCATTCTGATTACAGAAGATGATGCTGGATGCTCTGAGAGATCAAGTAATGTTCCCAAAGCTGCACAACTGACAAAGTGACAAAGCTCAGGTTTGAAAATAGATTTGTCTAAGTCTAGAACACCAGCTCTTGATTCTAGTATTTTAAAACCCTCCAAAAACATTATTTAAATAAATGCTGCTAGTCCATTGTATGAATATATTACAATTTACTTAAATATTCCAGTTCTAAATTTCAAAAGAAAAAGCACAGATTTCCATGGTACTGGGTCTCAACTCTGATATCAAGATTTCTTGAGACTGGTTTTCACTGTCTTGCCAGGTGCCACCCTGCCCCAACCCTGCCTGCCAAACCATATGTAGTGGAAACAATGATGTCCTGGGGATGGGAAATTTCTCACATCAAAGACCATCTATCTGGAGCTTAGGTGTCTCTGGTTTCTCATCTACACATCTTTCTTTTACTTTGCCCATCCTAAGGAATTTTCAGGGAATTTCATATGCAATACACTTGTGAGGCGACTCACAAGCACAAGCCACACTCCTGAAGAAAACTTCTTCCTTCAGGGCCCTTCATGTACATGTGCTTGTTAGTGGTCAAAGCACAATACTTAAGATGCCAAATTCACCTTTGAATTCAACATTCAATAATTCAACACCTTTGAATTATTTTTGTGAAACCTAATACAGGAAACAACCAGAAGGTTCAATCAAGAGACACGTGGAAGTAAAAAGAAAGATGCTCTTCCCCTTATTAACCACCCCCAGCTGCCCACCAAACACACACACACACACACACACACACACACACACACAGATTAAGTGTAAAAAACATGCCAGCACTGGTAACCAGAAACAGGAAACAGAGTTCCAGTGTAGATGACATGAAACCTAAATCAGGAATAAGTGAAATTTACCTGAGTGTGAGATGCAATTCCTGAGAGGATTTCTTCCTCAGGTAGTTAATTTGCTCGCCCTCTCTCCATTTAACAGTTCTAACCAAGAGAGCATGATGATGAATACACAAACATGATGATTATGAGATGCTGTAAAATGTTTTCCATGTAGCACTAAAATACGTGAGCAATCTGTTTTTTTCTGACGCAAAGGGATATGATATAAGCCCTTTCTCTTGTGCCATGCCACTGGTGGTGTCTTTATGAAGATGTAACCAGAGAAATGGGATGTTCAGCCTCCCCTGTGATTTAGACCTTTCCTCTCCCATCTTTAATTGCCTACATTCTCACCAAAGGAAAATCATTAAGCATTTAGAACCATTGCATTGGCCTTGAAATGTTTTACATTATGTGATTTGTCAAGCAAGAAGCATTTCCTGCCTCTAAGAGATTTGTGTTGAATAATAAAGACTACACCAAGTAAAATGCTTATTAAAAATGAGGAAAAAGCAAATGTCCAGAGATGTTTTTTAAATGAGTGTCTGGTTTTACTTTTGGCATGCATTTGCATCTTTTTCAAGCTTTATCTTTAATTTTACACAGAAAACCTCATTAACATACAGTGTGGATTAGCCTCCCTGCCATATTAATTTGCTTGCCCCGGATACATGTGGTCACATGCACTCTGGGACTTTGGCTTTGCAGGTGAAGGAAGTGAAGGAGGCAAAGGAGAGGGAAAATGAAATGCAGGAAGAGGGAGAGGGGTGTCTTAACTGTCTAAACACTAAATTTCACTTAAAAAGAGATGTAGGCTTATGCCTACATATTAAAGACTACATATTAAAGACTAAAGGTTCAAAAGGAGTAAAATTAAACTCAAAGTAGTGTATACTCCCATAATTGTTTAATATAGTCATTCTCAGGTCTACCTTCTCTTTTGAACTATGAACTTTCTACTGAACAAGAATCACAAATACCAGGTCTGAGTTATTACGAGCTCCAAAATGGATTCTGAATTAATAAGATTGGAATTAATCACAGAACAAGGAATAGGAAGAAATTTGATGCTGGGGCAGGAGTTTAACGAATGAGGGGCACTGCGCTCAATGACAACATGCCATTTGATGGGTGTATTTTTACAAGGCTCTGTGCAAACAGCACTAATCGGGCTCCTCCCCAGTTCACTGTGACAGTAAAGGTTGTGAGCACACATCACTGCAGCAATCCTTATTTGTTAGAGGAGACCATGGGTTGAAACTGTTCTTTATGTAGCAGTGTCATAGGAAGTTTCTGCGGTTAGGTTGGTTTAAAAGATACTAGGTTCGTCTACACTGGTGTCCTAACAGATATTCAGCACAAAGCTGTTCTTTTCATTTATGGACAGAGTCTGTAACTTAATAAGCAACTGTTACACAGTTAGGGATTTTATCATCATCATTACCTGATGCAGATTTGTAATACAATTTGATATTTTAGAAAGGCTTTTTGATCATTTTCTAGGCTCATTCCAATGTTGAGAAGTAAGCTGAAGGTACCACTACATTTTACTTAAAAACTGAGACATAAAAATCAAAGTGAATTCAGTGAATCTTAACTAATACAAAAGTTTAGGAAAAAAACAGTAATTGAGCTTCCAATCTGCTGTTTATCTGCCTAGGCATGCTAATATTCTTTAAAAGTGGATAAATTGTATGTTTCATTATTAAGGCCCACACAATATTCAAAATGATGATCAAAGTCTCCTTACAAGAGAATAGCCTATTTTTTCCCTAAGGTGAATCATGTGGAGTATGACTCCACTGCTCTTTCTAAATTATTAAAAATCTCTCCAACTCCAATTTTATCAAGATGGATCATAGACCTAAATAGAAAAGCTAACAATATAAAGCTTCTAGAAGAAAACATAGAATATCTTTATGCTCCTGGAGAAAGCACTGATTTCATGAAGCAGACATAGAAAGCACTAAACATAAGACGGTAGGTTGGGCTTCATCAAAATGTAAAACTTCTCATTGGAAGATACTATTAAGAAAATAAAAAGGCAAGACACAGACTGGGAGAAAATATCTGAAATGCATATATCTGACAAAAGACTTTTATCCAGAATATATAAAGAACTATAAGTCTATTACAAAAAAGGCAAATAACCACATTTAAAAATAGGCAGGAGACAGATTTATCACAAATGAATATATATGAATAAGTTCACAAAAAGCTGCTCATCATATCATTTACTCATCAGAAAAATGGAGATAAAACCACAAAGAATCCATCTCTCACCTGCTAGAACAGCTAAAGTTATAAAAGATTGACCATCCAAATGGTATTAAGGAGCTGAGCAACTTAGAATGCTCAAAGGTTGCTGGTGGAAACGTAAAAATGGTACAACCACCTTGGAAAACAGTATGGCACTTTCTTATTTACACCCTCCACCCCCTCACCCTGCCACATATATCTTATGATCCAGCAAGTCTCCTTCTAGGTATTTCCTAAGAAGAAGGAAAACATATGTCCACAAAAAGGTTTCTATATGATTTTTCAAAACAATTTTATTTATAATAGTCCCAAACTGGAAACTCCCGAAATGCCCATCAACAGGAGGATGTATAAACAAATTGTAGCATATTCATTCAGTGAAACACCACTCGACAATAAAATGGAATGGACTACTGATGCACACATCAGAATGGGTCAGTTTCACAAATATGATGCTAAGCGATATTTTGAAATACCACTTACGATGCTAAGCGATATTTTGAAATATCGCTTAGCATTAAGCCAGACACAAAAGAATGCACACCATATGATTGCGTTTTTATGAAATTCTAGAACAGGTAAAAACTCATCTATAAGAACAGAAATCAAAATAGTGATTGCCTATGATAGGGAGTAGGGATTGACTGGCAAAGGGGCATGAGGAAACTTTCTGAGATGCTAGAAGTGTTCTCTTTATTAGAATAGTAGTTACATTGGAATACATTTATCAAAACTCAATAATTGCATATTTATGACCCATGAATTTCACCGTATATAAATCTGACCTCAATAAAAAGAAAATGATTCTGACTTTTCTCCTATATTTTTCTTTAATTCAATATTTACTGAGTTTCTACTACATACAAAATCATATGTTGTGACCAAGGATACAAAAATAAATAAGAATAGGCCACACTCCTTGTCTTTAAGAAATTTAAAGTCTGAGAAGGAGGATTTACACTCTGGTGAAGGAGAGAGACAATAAATTTCACTATGAAACGGCAGGAGCCTTAGTAGAGCTATGGGGACAGAGCTGAGCTAGAGGAGGGAACCCAGTCTCAGAGGAGGACCTAGATAAGAAGGTTCTGGAAAAGGTGACACCAGAACCTTATCTTGAGTGTAAAGAGGAAGATGGAGGGAAGGGATTTGCAGGCTGGGAAAGCTCAAACTTCTGGAGACAAGAAATGGCATGGCTTGAGGGAGGAACTAAAAGTAGTTCAGCTTGTTGATGTTAACCTTCCTAATAGTCTCCCTAACATACTTGCCAAGATGAGAAAATTATTTTGTATTTCTACTGTCTAAGTCTGTATTTTTTTCAATATGAGTGGCACTCACCTTACTCCAGAACTGACCCCCCGCCACCTCTGCCTGCATTCCTGAACTAATCTTTGTTCCACACTTAGCCCTATCTGAGCTGTCCTACAGTTCAATCATTATAGAACACCGGAGCGAACCCCGTGCAATGCCATATGCAAATTTTTTTGAGACTTTGCCTTCTGCTGGCCTCAGCAGCATCACTTTCTCCGGCTCCTTTTGTGGCTCTGCCTCACTCAAGCTTTAAATATTGGCATTCCTCTGGCTCTGCCTTAAATAGAATGACTATTTATGGTCCAAATTGGGCACTGTTGAGAGGGAAAGTGATGCAATTAGCAATTATACCTGGGCAGTAAGTGTTAACCAGGACTATTCCAGGCAAACTGGGATTTATGATCATCCTGTTTCTGGGCTCCTTTCTCACTCCGCATTCTCTGCTCAAGTGATCTCAGCCATTCCCACAGCTTCTTTATCGTATTTATCCAAACGATAGCCAAATATCTCCAGCCTGGACTTCACTTCTGAACAGTAGACCCATATAGATAATCCACTTGGATGTGTAACAGGCACCAGCAACTCAACGACTCCAAAACGGAACATAGCATAACCTCTCTTCTCATTCACACTCATTCACTCCTCCTCTCCTAGCATTTCCGGTCTCCGTAAAAGGCGGTTCTGTCCCACATGCCCAAATCAGAAGCCTTTTCCTCCCCCTCACATCCAGTTAAACACCAGTTCTGACAGTTCTACTTCCTGCGCCTCCCTCAAGGCCCTACTTCCCTCGGGAACACCCTGTTTTCCCCCAGAACAAGTGTTGTCAACTCCTACCCAGACGAGCTTCTATACGGCTGCCGGTGTGATCTTCCCGAAACACAAATCTAATCTTTTTTTTTCTCCCACATAAAAACTGTCCAGTTGCTTCCCATTGTCCAGAGACTCCAATTCCAACTTGCAAACTGGCCTCAGGTCACTCTGAGATCCGGCCCCAGCCTCTCTCGTCAACCGCAGCCCCTCCTCTCTGCTGCAACCCGTTGGAATTCTTTCCGTTCCGGGCATATGCCCAGGTTTTTCTAACCTCGAGAAGTTTTGCACATGATGTCTTCCTCAGTTGCATGCTGTTCCACCGTATCCACTGGAACTGTAGACTGGAATTCTTTGCACAAGTGTTACACAATTGTAATTATTTATTTTTAACCACTTGTTTAAAAGTCTATCTTTCCTTCTAGACTGAGAGGCTCTACGAAGCGTATGGCCAGCTCACCGCTGTATCTCAGCACCCATATAGTGCTGAAGTTCAATCTACGTATTTTGCGCAATTCAACAAAGGCTCTCCTTCTAACTGGAAAAGCCTAATTCATTAACTGAAGGAGAAAACTCAAATTCTTTCTGTTTACTCTAACAATCAGGTCAACAAAATATTAACAAGAATTGCTTGTATATTTCTTTATTTCAATACATTTGTGTGTCTTGGGGGAAGGGAGGCTCATCATCTCATCAAGAGGGTGAAGAATATCAAACATATCCCCATCTCACCTTACTTGCTCATTTGTATAACGTGAAAAACGTCACGGTAGAAAAGGAGACGAACCACAATCTAAATTCCAGATTTTGGATTTTCACAAGTAGGAAGAATAAGACGTACCATGGTGATTTAATAAATCAGCTGTTTGCTTCCAAGATTAGAGACAAATCACGAGGGTAAATGCTTAAGACAATTTTCCAAGCAAACCTTGCTAATCCCGCTGATTTCTAACATTCGAGAAACCCCGGGCGAACTCTAACAGTGGAGTTCTTTGTGTTTTTTTCTTTAATGAGTATTTGACAAAAACAATGAGGTGGGGGAAATGTTCTTGAAGGCACAGAATCCAGTGTCACTTGCTTACAAAGCAACCATTGGGACATGAGGTGATTGACCATCTGTTTTCAATCTTGGGTCCAAATTTCTTTTAATCCAGGATGTAATTAAATCCCTGGTACGGACAGAGATATCTATTTCACATATATAATTCCCTAGACATTTAATTATAAAGTAGTTGCAATCATTTGCACAAATCAGTTCATGTTATATTATTTTGACATCAGGTTTACATGCCTCGGAAGGAAATGTCTGGGGCTGTGATGGGGGGAAACTAGTATAATACCTGGAAGGAGTTTGTCCCATCGCCTTCGTTTTCATCCACCAATAAGGCTGCTGCTCTGTCTTGCCTCTTCTTCCAGTATTAAGATAGGAAGAGACAATTTTGTCAAGTCTACCCTAGTGAGGCCTGAGCTGCAAGATAATTTCTTAAATTCTTTGTTAATATATGAAAATCACTTTCTTTAAATTATTAATTATATAGAAAGAGATATTTACTTTAAAAATGAAAATCCCTTAACTCCAGGTAAGACAGGAGGAAATATAGATGGTATTCTTTGTGGTATAACGTCTATGCCATGTAATTTCCTCTTGACAAGCATTGACATTGCCCTTGTATTCCGTAGTTACATGGTTTTATTCTACACAAAGGTATAGAATCAAACAATATAACTGTGACTGCAGTAAAACTAGTAAGCTGGCATCTTCCTGTTTGTGTTTGAAGTCACAGGAAGAAGAAATGGAAATTGCATCAAAAATCCTTTTGCAAAGATAGTGTCATCCAAAAGTCTTATCACACATTATGTACATTATTCTTATGTCTTGATAGAGGATATAGCACATCAAATAAGCAGTGTCTTCATAAATGTACACTTCTAAGTCCTGTCTCTATTATACACACTGCATATCTGTTTCAAGGATCGATTTCTAGTTTAATATTTTATCATGATCTTACTCCACCCTGTTTAGATATAGTGACTTCATAAAAGGACAAAGAAGAGAGACTGACTTATGTTGGTCTAGAAATGAGGAGGCAAACTCTTTAGACTCTAGGCTAAACCCAGAAGCCAAAATAAAAAACTATTATTTAAAATAATCAATTCCCAAGAGCCGTGGAAAAGAGATCTAAGTTTTTATTATTTTTCCTTTTCTCAACAAATTCTTTGCCCCTTTTTAGTTTATAAATGTTATTGTTATTTTTCTCTCCCTACCACCTCATCTGCAAAATCTGAATTTTCTCAGTACTCTGGTAAATAGCTTTCTTGTCTAAGCAATTTGTCTTGTTTGTTTGCTTTATACTTTTCCTTCCGTCTCATCAGTCAGTCAATAATTAATTTAAGAAGAATTTGTTGAGTATGTCATATATTCCAGGCAGTGAGCATGAGCTCCTCCTTTATTCACAAAGAGGTTTTTAAGCCCATTTCATCAGGCTGCTTTTCATGAAGGTCCTGGAATATCCTAGTAAGTAGTTTGCATTTCATTTTCAAAGTAAGGGAGCCAGTGAAGGACTCTAATCAGGGGGTGTGTAGCAAAGAATTGGACTGAACTTCACTGAGAGTTCTTGGGAGGTAACCTGTAAGCCCTGGGATTTCCTGAGTGATAGGAGTGCCTGTTATTCATGGTGGGCCCCTGAACATGGGACAGTTACACTGATGAGGGGGCTCACAGTGGGCACTGACAGTTTATGCTAATTAGATGACACCAGGATAGGGCCAGCACACCCATACTCTTAAGGGGCCATGTTAGAGAGACCATGTTAGAAAGACCAGTCATGTGATGAGAGAGTTGGAGCTTTGAGCCATGTGGCGTCAGCTCAACCTCTGGGGAGGGGAGGGAGGCTGGAAATCAAGCTCAAACACAGGGGCAACGCATCAGTCAATTACCCTACTTAGTGATGGCTCGATAAAAGCCGGGACGACTGGAGCTCAGGTGAGCTTCCAGGGTAGGCAAAACTTCAGTGTGTGTCTCTACACATCGATGCTGGGAGGGCAGTGTGTCCCCGAGGACATGGAAGCTTCACATTTGGAATCTTCCCAGTCCCGGATTCCACCTTATGCATGTCTTCCCTTGGCTGGTTCTGATTTGCATCCTTTAACCTTACTAAAACCGTAATTGCAGGTAAAGCAATTTCATGAGTCCTGTGAGTCATCCTAGCAAATCACTGACCTGAGGGGGCTGTGGAGACCCTTGAATTTGTATTCAGCTGGTCGGAAGTGAGAGTGGCTCCAGGATCCTGGGGTCAGAAGTCCTGGGCAGATGCGGCAATCTGGAAGTCTGTGCCCTGAACCTCAAGTCTGGCTGACCCGAGGTTGGGGCGAGAAGCGTTGGTCTGCATCTTAGGCAGTAGTATGAAGGCTGATCGGAGGTCATTATAGTCGGTGGGGTGAGCAATATGTCCCTGAATGAGGTGCCCCAGATCAGGTTCTAGGAAGGCTCTAGGGAAGAAGCAGCAGCGTCTGAGATGAACCTTGAGGTGGACAGACTCAACAAACTGGAAAAATGAGGAGGCACACAAACTAAGTAACCTGAACTATACTGCAGAATGAGAAAAGCAGGCAATTACTTGTGCTGGCTTCCTATTGCGGCTGTAAACATTCACCACAAATTTGGTGGCTTAAAACAGCACAGATTTAATGATCTTCCAGCTCTGGGGGTCAGCAGTCTGAAATGGGCCAGCAAGGCTGCCTTCCTTCTGGTCTCACTGCAAGTCTTGACTCCTGGCCCCACATCACCCTGACTTCTGCTTCCATCATAACGCCTCCCCCTCTGACTCAGACCCACTCGCCTCCCTCTTATAAGGACCCCCCTTTTTTTTTACATTGTGCCCACATTTATAATCTCCCCATCTCAAGTCCCTTAATGTAGTCACATCTGCAAGGTCTCTTTTGCTATGTCAGATAATATATTCATGGGTTCTAGAGATTAGGTCATGGACATTTGGAGTGGAGAAACCCATGATTCTGCCAACCACAGTATTCCTGTTTAAGTGGAGGACAAAAAAATGCAAATATGATAGGGAAGTAGACGGAGGGTTGTACTCTTTGGACGAGAAGGAGGCATTAAAAGTCTGATTAGCAAGATAATGACTAGATTGCTGTGATTTAGGAAACACGACCTGTGATGTAGGCTGGATTAAAAGGGGGAGAGACCAGAGGAGACTTGTTAGGACACTACTGGAATAGCCACTTACAATTTGATGAAGCCTGGACTCCAGAAAAATTAAAACAGAGGGGATTTGGGAGACAGGTCATTGAGGAGACTTTTTAGGACACTACTGGAATAGCCACTTACAATTTGATGAAGCCTGGACTCCAGAAAAATTAAAACAGAGGGGATTTGGGAGACAGGTCATTCACGAGACTTGGCAACGGACTGGACACGAGAGAAAGCAAGGTACATGAAAGTTTCAAGCTAACAGGAGGCGGAAATAACACGAAGCTAAATTTTAAATAGAGCTTATTTGGCAGGAAAATAATACATTATATTTTGAATATGGTTTGGAAATTGTATGGAGAATAGCACGACGGTCCGTCCAGCAGACACCAAAAACTTGGGAGAGCAGTAACATGTGAACCTGGGTATTTGAGTCTCATGCACAGAGCAGGTAGTTGAATATATGGAGAGAATCCCTAAGGCAGAGATCAAAGAAAAGAACAGAAGAGGCTGAACACAAAACTTTAGGATTTAAGCATTATTCATACATTTGACAAGACATTATTTTATTATTATAGTGCCCACTTTGTTCCAGGCATTGTGCTAGGAACTGGAGATAGTAAAAAAGTAAAAACTCAGTCCCTGCTTTCATACACCTTACAGGTTTAGCAGAGATGGCGGACAATAGACCAAAGATGACAGCACAGTGTGAAAATGTTAAGCTAGCAGTGTTTGAAGGGGACTAAGGGTGTTACAGGCACCGGCAATCAGAATCACAGGGTTAGGGGGTTGAAGAGGGAAACAGAGAGGGAGAGGCAGGCTTTCCCGATTAAGCAGAAGAAGGGGCCAGGAAATGACAATCTAGGGAAAACAAACATCTCCCAAGTCAGGCAAGTTTGGAAAAGCCTGACTTGGAGAATTCTCATAGCCCAGTACTGCTTGTGAATGGAAGTGTGAGATTTACTGGCGAGAATGAAAAAGCCCATCCCGGTGGAGAAAGTGCTTATTTGCAGTAGAGAAAACTTCGCTGAGGTTAGCATCTCCTGCCGTGTCTGGCATATAGCTGATGTTCAGTAAATATTACATGAGTGCATTAAAATTTGTGAAACACTCTTTCACACATTACTGTATATAGATTGCAGGCAGGTCAATGTCCTTCCAGTGGTGTCCGTGTCCTACTTTCTAGAACCGGTGAATTTGTTACATTACATGGCAAGCAGGAAATTGGGTTGCAGGCAGAATTAAGGTTGTTAATTAGTTGACCTTCACATAGGGAGATGATCCTGGATTATTGGGGTGAGCCCAGCATAATCACAAGCATCCTTAAATGTAGAACTGGGCAGCAGTAGAGGGAGTCAGAGTGATGTAAGGTGGGAAGACAGAAAGAGCCATGAGCCAGGGAATGTGGGAAGCTTCTAGAACCTGGCCAAAAGTAAGAAAGCAGATCGTCCCTTGGAGCCTCCAGAAGTGAACACCGTCTTGCTAACACCTTGGTGTTAGTGTAATGAGATCCATTTTGGACTCCTGACCTCGGAACTGTAAGACAATAAACTTGAGTTGTTTCAAGTCACTAAATTTGTGTTCATTTGTTACAGCAGCAATTGGAAAGCAATGCAGTCATCTTGCGTTCCAGATGATGGAATTAAGATTAAAATAGGTATTCAAAAAATGAAGATAAAAAGACAGAAATCTCAATATCAGAAATTAAACAGAAGATATCGTTATCGACCCTGCAGCCATTAAAAGAGAAATAAAGGATTGCTGTGAAGAACCTTATACCTATGTTAGACAATTTAAAAGAAGCAGATCAATTTCTCAAAAAGGGAAACAAATAAAATTTAACCAAGACGAATAA
This sequence comes from Camelus dromedarius, assembly GCF_036321535.1. NCBI lineage: Eukaryota > Metazoa > Chordata > Mammalia > Artiodactyla > Camelidae > Camelus > Camelus dromedarius. The sequence continues at coordinate 35,806,265 of NC_087436.1, forward strand.
TCTGAATTATCTTTTACTATCCAAGAACTGAATTCATTACTTAAAAAGCTCCAGAAAAAGAAATCGCCATGCTCAGATCTCCCCACTGGAGAATTCTGCAAAATATTTAAAGAAGAATTAACACCAGTCCTATACAATCTCTTCCAGAAATTAGAAAAGGAGAGAACACTTTCTAACTCATTTTATGAGGCTAGTATTACTCTCAGCAAAATTTAAAAATCATACAAAAAAGAAAACTACAGACCATAGCTCTCATAAACTCAGATGCAAACATTCTCGAAAAAAGATTAGCAAATTCAAGTCAGCAATATAAACAAAGAAAAGAGTTTTATTTATTTGTTTGCTTGTTTATTTATTTCATGAGCAAGTGGGATTTATTCCAGGTTTGCAAGCCTGGTTTAACATTTGAAAATCAATATAATCCAGGTTAAAGAAGAAAAATCACATCATCACATGTATTGATTCAGAAAAAGCATTTGACAAAATCTAACACTCATTGATGATTAAAAATAAAGAACTTATGAATGAGGAGATACCCAAATTGGTAAGAAGCATCTACAAAAAACCTACTGTTAGCAACATACCTAGCGGTGAACACTAAATGCTTTTCCTCTAAGACTGGGGACAAAGTGAGGGTGTTCACGTTCACTGCTGTTATTAACATAGTACTGAACGTTCTAGCCACTGCAAAAAGGTAAGAAAAATAAATAAAATTCATACAGATTGGAAAGAAAGAAATAAAACTGTCCCTATTTGAGATAACAGGATTGTCAACATAGAAAATCCCAAGAGATCTACAAATAAACTCCTAGAACTAGTTACTGAGCTCAGCAGGATGGCAGGATGGAACATGAGATGAACACACAAAAATCAATTGTACCTTTATACATTAACAATAAGATGGGCAAAGCAAAATTTAAAACTCACTATCACTTATGATCACTCCAAAAAATGATTTAGGCATAAACTTAAAACATGTACAGGCTCTGTATGGTAAAAATTACAAAATGGAGATGAAAGATATCAAAAAGACCTAAATGAAATGAAACACATAACTGTCACATGACCCAAACTGTACTCTTGGGCATTTATCCCAAAGAAATGAAGATATGTTCACATAAATATCTGTACGAGAATGTTCAGAGAAGCTTTATTCATGACCCAAAACTGGGAACAATCTTTCAACGGGTGAATGATAAACAAAATGTGGTACATACTTAGCATGGACAATACGACTTGGCGAGAAAAAAGAGCAGACGACTGGTGCACACAACCACCTGAGATGGGAATTATACTGAGAGAAATGGGCAGGGGGGCTGCATTCAGAATCAGAGGTGAAGGAATCTTAGAGTCCATCAGTCTCTTGGTTTTTACAAATAAGGACACGTAGTTCCTTAGAGTCCACGAGGGATACCTTTAGGGTCAGACGGATCAGAGTAGGATTTGAAACCAGTTTTGACATTCACTACATGAGCAACCTTGACAAGTGGCATGTCTCTCTGAGCCTTGGTGGCTTTGTTTATAAAATGGAAAGAGTAATTACATCACTATGTTGTTCTCAGAATTAAATGAGATGCATGTGTGAACTGTCTGAAATACTATAGGTGTTCCATCATTTCTTTTTCCCCTGCTCAGTGAAAACAAAACTAAAAGATAAACATGTTCATCCTTGTGTGAACGTATCTGCAGGATAAAATCCTGAAAGTGAATTGGCAAGGTTTATGGAGTTTTTGTTTTGCGAGATATTTTCAAATTCCCATCAAAAGAGATGATACAGTTTTCACACCCATTAGATCTGTTAAAGAGAGTTTATTTCCTCAAGGCCTCATCGACACAGTGAGTCATCAAGTTTTTCAGTGTTTTCCAATCAGATAAGTGAAAAATGGTACCTAGGTGTGGTTTTATTTTGTATTTCTCTTAGAACAGTAGTAGAGTTGAAAATCTTTTCAGAGTATATTAAAGACTGTAAACATAGTAAATTATAGGTACACACTAAACTATATTTATATTTTGTTTCCTATAAACTAGTTGTTCAGCTATCAATTTGTCTATTTTATTGCATTTTCCAAGGACTTATTTTGAATGTATTTATATTTGTTACTGTGTTTCTGTTTTCCAATTTATTAATTTATATTTTATTTTTATATTCCTTCCTTTTGAATTTCTCAGGAAATTGTTTATTTTTTATTGATTTAAACACATAAAGCTATGAAGTTTTCCTCTAAAAATTGCTTTAGCTATATCCCATATGTTATGATATGGAGGTTTTGTATTCCTTGTATTTTGTATGTATCTTATCTATGTATTTCAGTTTGTATTTCTTCTTTGAGCCAAGAATTGCAGGTTTTATTGATTTGTTTTCTGCCTTTCATTTCCAGGTACTAGGGGCTTTTATTTTTATTAATTTCTGGGTTGTTTTCATTGTAATTGGAGAATTCTATCTATATTCTGCTCTTTGGGGGGAGTGGAGAGGTAACTAGATTTATTGATTTATTATTATTATTTTTTATTGGAGGTACTGGGAATTGAACCCAGGACCTTGTGCATGCTAAGCACTCACTCTGCCATCAAGCACACACTCTACTACAGAGCTATACCCTCCTCCCCATACTCTTTTTGAATTTTGGGAATATGCTGAGGTTTCCTTTGTGGGCTGATAAAATGTATCAATTCAGATATACTTAAAATGAAGATATATTCTCCATTATTAGGAGAGAAAATGACATATATTATAAAGCTATTTACTTATTAATAATATTATTAAGCTCTATGTATTTTCATATTTTTGAACCCTTGCTCTTCTATGAACTGAAAGAAAACAAGTCGACTACTAGTATTTTTTCTAGGAAATTGCTGGTCGGTGACAGGGAAAGAGAGGCAGCTCTTTAAAGCTGCTGCTCAGAAGTGGTACCTGTCACTCCACTCACATCATTGGCCCGAGCCAGTCTGATGGCCCAGCCTGACACAGTGAAGTGGGACAGATCAATCTTTAGCACAAATAGCCCTGTTTAGGAAAAGGCCAGAAGGTCCAGGGTGGCAGGAAAGACACTAGCAGGGAGGGTCAGAAATATTTTGAAGAAATAATACTGTGTCACACAGAGGAAAAGCTTTTACCCCTCAGGACGTGCCTCTCACCTTGGATAAGTGCACTTTTGCGGGCTCTCACCTAGGGCTGCTGCACTGTGTCCTCTTACCCAGTAAGGCTTCTCTCTACGTTTCCCCCTCTTCCTTCTATGAACTCAGCCGCATTGGGTGGCCAGTTCTACGTTGTGGAGTCTGGGGAATATACCTGCCTCCTAATTTCACCAAAAATAGGGTATGCACTTTTCTTTATTCTTCTTGTCGCTGTTGGGTGATTTCCAGGAGACAAAGAGGGAAATGCGGACGCACGCAGCTGTGTTCACAGGGAAATCGCCACACCGGCTGGAGCTGCACTGCTTTGCCACAAGCTAGAGAATGTGAAAAGCCCACACCCTGTAACGTGACCAGTGGGATTAGATGTTTGAAAATGTTTATAGTTTTATGTTTGTAGAGTCACGTCAGGTCTTTTCCTTTTAAGTAGGTGGGATCGATCATTACTTTCTCTTTTTTTTCTTCTTTGTACAGTTGGGATGTTTGTGATCGAAGGCTGCTGCCATTGTTCTGTAACTACTTTAGCACAATTCTGCAAAATATCCAGGAAAAATCACCACCAGCATGAAGTCAGTCACTTGTCCCTCTTTCTGTCATTTCTTCACTGTCTTCGCAGGTTCCCCCTCCTCTGTCTTTGGTTAGTAACTGATGCCACCGGATTTGCATAGTTCACCTAGGCCATCAAAACACCTGCATGCCGTTCATGACACCACCCTCTGCCGCTCAGCCTTGCCTGCCAATGTGCTCCAGGCTATGAGTCAGTCTTCTAGATATAACCTCTGATGTTCACTCATTCATTCAACTAATAAATATTTATCCTGTGCCTAATTTCCCTGGTGACTACCTTTCTCCCACTACAACAACAGTCAGGCATTCAAAGAAAAAACTTTTTTCTTAATGTAGAAAGGAAAGAAAGGTGATACATTTTTATTTCCAGCTCGCCCTCAAAGATAAACTTTAGAGCCTTGGTAAAGCCATAGATGAATCCAGATTTCTTTCTTGGTTTGAATCACTTTGCAACAATCACTCAAGTAACAAAAAATGTCCCCAGAACATGAAAACATCAGAAATTGTGATTAGCAAATCGTGAGTGTGAAAGTAATGCCACAGATTGTGGCAAAGAATATGATTCAGTGTGTTGGTTCCTCATTCCTGCCTCCACTTTTCACGAAGCTAAACTGAAGGTGCCAAACTTTTATCATTCAAATATGCTTCCCACTCTCAGATCTCAGATTTACCCACGAAAGGAAACCATCTGTCGTACTCAGACAGGTTTTTTGACATGCAGGAGCCATAGAATATGTTAGTTATTAAGCAAAATACGTTTTTATAATAATCAGGCATTCTTCCAGGGTGGAAGGAGGAAGGTGGAAGGAGCAATAGACTAGAGAATGCTGGTACTAATAAAAAAGTAAAATATTGTATGGGGAAACCATCCCAAGGACACCTTAGGCTTCGGGGCCCAGGCGGGTGGTGTGCACGGGAAGGGGATTTGGTGTAAGCAGCACGTGGTTCTCTCAGTTCACTTTGACTTCTCTCTTCATAGAGTGTGGGCACCAAGAACTTTCCTTCTCTCAGAAAAACAGCACAAACACTCTGACCGACGGCTGCCCCCCTCGGCCTCAAGGTCAGTTACCTACTTGGAGGGTGGGGCCTTGCTGCCCCTTCTAAAGGAGAAGGCCGCCACACGGGGGCACGGGCCCAGAGGCGGCAGCTCTTCCACGTTTTGCAGAAAAAAGGGTACATCAAGGCTCTTAACAGGAAGTCCCCTGATTTTTTTTTGGTGGGGGTAGGTAATTAGGTTTATTTATGAATTATTTATTTTAACTTAAGTTTTTTAACAGAGGTTCTGGGGATTGAACCCAGGACCTCATGCATGCTAAGCACACACTCTACCACTGAGCTATACTCTCCCCTACGTTTTTTTGTTTTTGTTTTTCCCTGATTTTTTTTTAACATTTTTTATTGATTTATAATCATTTTACAATATTGTGTCAAATTCCAGTGTTCAGCACAATTTTTCAGTTATTCATGGACGTATACACATTCATTGTCACATTTTTTTCTCTGTGAGTTATCATAACATTTTGTGTATATTTCCCTGTGCTATACAGTGTAGTCTATTCTACAATTTTGAAATCCCAGTCTATCCCTTCCCACACTCCACCCCACTGGTAACCACAAGTCTGTATTCTCTGTCTGTGAGTCTATTTCTGTCCTTTATTTACGCTTTGTTTTTGTTTGTTTGTTTTTGTTTTTGTTTTTTAGATTCCACATATGAGCAATCTCATATGGTATTTTTCTTTCTCTTTCTGGCTTACTTCACTTAGAATGACATTCTCCAGGAGCATCCATGTTGCTGCAAATGGCATTATGTTGTCGGTTTTTATGGCTGAGTAGTATTTCATTGTATAAATATACCACATCTTCTTTATCCAGTCACCTGTTGATGGACATTTAGGCTGTTTCCATGTTTTGGCTATTGTAAATAGTGCTGCTATGAACATTGGGGTGCAGGTGTCATCCTGAAGTAGATTTCCTTCTGGATACAAGCCCAGGAGTGGGATTCCTGGGTCACATGGTAAGTCTATTCCTAGTCTTTTGAGGAATCTCCACACTGTTTTCCATAGTGGCTGCACCAAACTGCATTCCCACCAGCAGTGTAGGAGGGTTCCCCTTTCTCCACAGCCTCTCCAGCATGTTTTTCCCTGATTTTTGAATGTTGAAGATTCATTTCATTTTTCAAAATACCATGCATGTCAAAGAAGACAGTTTGGCCCCAGGGCCACCTTTGTGTGACTTAGACACATAGAGAGGGAGATGGGATTTGTGTCACTGTATCCCAGTCATGCTAGAGATTTCAAAGATGTTGATCCTGCTACGAAGAATATTGCACAAAATTGCCTCTGTGGGTCCAGGCCCCTTTACAAGGATGGGGCAATTTGTTGGCTCTGGCCCCTGGTGAGCAACCACTGAAGTTACCTCCCTGAAGATCACAGTAAGTACCTGGCACGAACTCCCACTTGCAAGCATAATGTTTACAATGGGGCAAAAGGTGGTTTTATTAAGAGATAACTCACCATCTTGGATTTTGTGCAAAACCAGTCAAAATTGCTTTGAGCTCCACGTGCCTCTTATGGTGGGGGATGGGGTGGGGTGAATGCTTAGTTCAAACAGGGGCTTGGGGAACTTCCAGTCCTGAAATGGAGGAGCCGCTCCACCAAGAGTACTGGACTATCTTCCAGAGGTGAGGCAAGCTTGGTCCCCATCTTCTGCTGGGTTTCTCTGTGCCCTCATGGTTCACATGAAATTCTTAGGACCTTTTGTTCCACCTTTGCCGCTTCCAGATGCCTTTCTTGGTTTGGCATTTTTTGGGGAAAGTTTTGGGAGTTCTTCCTGATTGGTGGGTGCAGCCACGTGGAGATTGTACCCGTTGGCAAAGGCTCCCCTACATCTTTCCCTAACATTCACCAAAGACTGTTTCCTTTATATGAAGCTGGTAAAACAGGGCCTCGTTTTGAGTCTATTCTCTCTGCTTTTTTGCAGCTGTCTGTGTTTGCTAGTTTCCACCACCCTGGGGAAACATGTCCCTTAAGATTTCCAGTCAGAGAAGCTGTCCTCTGTCAGGTGTTTGCCTCTGTAACTAAACACGTGCTCAGAATGTATTCCAACCCATCCCAGCCTTGCTGTCTGTCCTCCCACTGTAGCCTTCAGCGGCCTATTTGCAAAAGATGCCCTTTAATTTTCCAGAAACTGTCAGAGTACCCTGGTTCTCTCCAAGTTACTTTCATGTTATGCTGTAAGGGTGGGCAACACCAGGTGATTGGAGACCCTGTGACTCTCAGCTCTGTGAAAGTTGTACTGTACGTACCCCTTTAGTTTGTGTGCCATGGGGGCCCGAGCCCAACGCTTCCAAGTATACGTGCAGAGAGAGGCCAGAATTCCTAAGCACCCTGGTATGCTTTTTAGCTCATGCATATTGTGGAGCCAGGCATAACTGCCTGGCTTTCCCTTTTGCATAACTAATAGAAAGCTTAAGGTCAATGTTGTCACCCATTTTGAGCATCATCAAATATACATTTTTGCTTTCACTTGATTCCTGGTTCTAATTTTGGGCCTGTCTTAATTTTCTTCTTTCACTCTCAATGTATGTGCTTTTGATATTTTATGCAACATTGCCAGCTACTTATATTCTCCAGGGGGGAGTGGGTAATATTATATAGCTATATATTACTAAAAATAATAATCCTATTTGAGAGGTTTTTTTTATAGCTTTAAGTAAGTTTCTGCCACCATTCTGTGTTGGCCATCATGACGTCTCTAGGAGAAGATACACAGATTACCTCACATAGAGGAATTCCTTCCCTGTTACGAGCTAGCCCCCACAGCTTCATGAAACATGGAATTTTCTCATTATACCCGCTTATTTAACTAGATCAAGACTCCATTAAGGTGAGGATAACTTACACATCTTGTATGCCGCATTACCTAGCAGAATGCACGGTGCAGTTAGCTCTCAGGAGATTTTAGTGATGTTGCTTATTACAGAAGTGATGGGTTATGGTTCTGATCATTCAAAATAGGATAAGACTCGCAAAAAGTTAACAAGGACTTTCATAAATAGATACTTCATTAACTGAAACCTAGTTTGGTGGAACATGGGTAGATCTCAAGGTACCTAAACATTCTTCTCTATATTCTGATGGATTCTGATCGATGTGGTTGTTTGAAGTTATACAAAGTTACAATTTGAAAAAAATAAAACTTTCAAATTTGTCTTCTGAATAGCCTTCATTTTTCCTTTCTGGCTGATTCCTTTATGGAGTCACGTAGTTTCCTGACTCCTGTACGGATGATTAAGATATGTGTTTGGTGTTTGTTTACCATGAGTCATGTACCATTATTTTCCTGTATAATTCAGTTATTGTTTTTAAAGTAGAAAATGTTCAGACAGTTGGAACTTTTAAGTTCTTTTTTTTTTTTCTTTTAGCAAAAAGTCACACTTTGAAGCAGTTTTTAGAATTAGGGGAAAAGGTGGTAACTTATTACTACTTGGCCAGATTTGGCCACTCGTGTGGAATTTTGGGAGATTAAAGTTCCACATGAGAAACTGCCTACTTCATGGTAAAGACATCTTGTGGGGTCACCTGGCTTGTAGGTATTGTGGTTGCCGTGTCCCTTTACCAGGTGCCTGGGGTGGTCTTTAAACTCCAGGTGTTTTAAAAGTCAAACTAGCCTCCTTTCCACACTTTCCTGGAATCTGTTCTTGAAAATCGTCCAACTCTGGCAGAGATTTCAGTAGGGAAAAAGAAGTCAAAAGGCCCCCAGGCCATTATAGAAATTAGAAAGCCATTGATGCCTCAAGGACTCAGCCCAAAGAGCCAAATGTCAAAGAATCTGGGACATTCTTTGCCCAGGTAGGTATGAAATTACCTACCTTAGACACCATTGGAAGTGGTGTTTAGAAAAGAGGAGATTTGGCAGGTCAACTTAAGCCATCTTGCATTGTTTGTTCTTAATAGAATTTCATTTTAATAATGTCAGAGCTACGACACCCCAGCATATGTCTGGGCCACCTGAGGAAGGAGGGATATTAACACTATGAAGTGTCTTCCAGCCCCGGCTGCCACGTGAGTCATGGTTACTACTCCAGGCCCAGCTTAGGAAGCTCCCAGGAGTGGCTTAGCTATGGCTTTCTGAGCCTCCCCAAGTCTCACGCTACGAGGCCTCCTGTGTCAGCTGCCAGAGAGGGTAAGTAGTCCACCTGGAAGTGTGGGGAGCCGACACCCTGGGGGCAAACTTTGACCAGTGGGAGTGGGAACCAGCACATAATTTCTTCTCTCTTCCTCCACCCAGACAGATGGTACCAAGAGTAGTAGACTGCTGGGGAGCAGAACCATGAGAATAAGCAATCAGCTGTGCTTGGGTCAAAGCTGTGGCCTCCTGCTAACGCAGTGGCAGGTTTGCCTGCTCCTTCCTGGCCTTTCGGTCCTCTAACCCACATGCATGCTCCCTTGGGACCACATCCCCTGTAGAAAGGCTAGCACATAAGCTTCTGCCTCAAGCTCTGTTTCCTAGAGAAATTAGGCTAAATCAGGTATATATTTTACCTCCAAATACAAATCTTCAAATGATCCTGAGAAATATGTGGTTGCCCTCTTCATTTACATGAGTGATAAAAATGAGAATATTGGGGGGAAATAACTTAGCTGACCTATTAAAGAGCTGAACCAGAATTCACCCAGGTCTGACATTATTATATTACAGAACCCAGAAAGCTGCAACAGGCACCCACTAAGCCAGACCTTATATTTGCTTTTTTTTTTTAAGTACAAATTCTTCTATCTGAAAAATGTAACCATAAAAAGTAGTCTACAGTATACTTAAAAGTGGCTTTTTGCATTTATTTTTTTCCTCTATCATTAATGCCATTACTATTATCTTTATGTTTCTCATAGATTATGTGGGACCACATAACCAAGTATTAGATACTCCTTTTCACTACTTGTATAACAAAGGGAGAAATGCATTTGCATTGAGTTATCTATAATTTAGAATAGAGTAGAAATCTGCTTACAACCAAATGCATGTATTGGCCTGCAAGTTGAAGAAATATAAGAAATATAAAAGATGATGTCTTCAGTTTGCACATAACGAAAACCTAACTCAAGCCAACTTAAGCAAAAAAAAAAAAAAAAAAAAGAAAGAAGAAGAAGAAGAAGGGGAATTTCTTGGAAGCAAGTGGAATTGAAAAGCTCACAAGACCCTAAGTGGTGAAGCCCTGGGAAGGCCTCCAGCTTTCCTTGCAGAGTCTTATGCTCATCCCTTGACCATTCTCTGTGGCCAGGGGAATGGGTTTCTCCAGCTGACCCTGCCTGGGCCCCGTGCCCACCTCTGTGGAGTTCAGTGGAACAGGATGGCAGGTGTATTTCTAGAACAAATAGGGAAGGACTGAAGTTGGACATATACAAACAAACACGCACAAATAATCCTACAACTCAGAGATGCAAAAGAGAACAGGTGAAACAATTATAGCCCAACTGGGTGCTAAACAGGCCAAATGGTTAAGTATTTGCAAAACAAAGAGAAAGACAGTAGAGTGAAGGAGAACTTCATAGAGTAAGTAAAATTTTATTAATTCAAATACTTATTGCAAGTGGTATTTTATTTATTAATTCACATATGTATTGAGTGCTTACTCTGGGCCAGGCATTATTCTAGACCCTGGGACTATAGCAACGGCCAAAACAGTGACCTGCCATCATGAAGCTTACATTCTATAGGAGAAGACAGACAATAAACAGAGTAAGTAAGTGAAGCACAATATATGGTATGTTAGATAATGATTAGTGCTTTGAGGGGTGGGAGAAGCTTAAGATATTCTCTGAAGTTATTCTTTAAGGAATGAGAAAGGAAGAAGTAAAGGCATTAAAGAAAAGGAGAAACAACAACAACAAAACATGGTTGGAAGATGTGCTATTGTATGTGAATGCTGCAAAATTCCTAGTGGTAAATTTAACATGTTCAGAAGACAAATCATCGTTCACAATTTCCCGCACACTTTGGGTAAGAACTGCATTCCCGGACATCACTGACAAAGCACTGAAACTCTTAGAGCATCACTGGGAGCCAGTATTCACGGATGTGCAGTGGATGATGCAGCATCCAGGTGCTGATGTCGCCAGAATTAAATAAATGGAATTAGGAACAGGCAAGAAGAGTTATATTGTTTCAGAAGAACCATGGCAATTTGTGAGGAACAGTAGTGTTGCTGTCCTTTCTTGTGGTGGGAGATGTGAAATAAGCCAGAAACAAAGCATTTGACAATCAAGAACAGGAAGAGCTATTTGCTGGACCTGAAGAGGAAGAGACAGAGCCTGGACAGTACTAAGATGCTCCAGGTGCACTGATTGGACACTAAACAAACACTTCGGGACTTCCTAACCATTATTATAAATCTTCATGATAAATCGCTATCCCTCAGATGGACCGTTAATTTTGTAGTACACACTTTGGTTAAATTGTTTACATAGATGGGGTCCTCACTAAAAATGTATGCCCAGACCCCGGCCTGCCCTAGGGGTGGCCACGACCTTTGCACAAGTTTCAGCTTCTGATTCAGTGATGCCCCCAACACATGCGCCACAACAACCCACCTCTAGTTTAAACTCTTTAATAAATTAGAGTCCTGCTAGATAATTATGGGGGAAAAAATCAGAACTTTGACTTAGAATCAGAAAGGAGAAACGAAAACTTCTCTGTAGAGGTGCTAGTGGTCACCTTTGGGGGTGAGTGGGGAGGTGGTGCCTGGGTGAGCTGGTGAGAGTCTCTGATAATATTAATCTCTTGCAATGGGGAGCAGTTTCATGGCTATAGTCCCTTTGTAATAACTTATAGAGTTGTACATGTATGATCTGTGTACTTTTTTTATGCATTTACACTTCAATAAAAGTTTACCACACAGACATGAAAAATCACCCATAGACATGATTCGATTCTGAAATAAAATCATTTTCAGAGTCCAGTGGTCTGGAAGACGGTCTCTGCCTCAGCATGGCCTAGCGATTGATGTGGTGGATTTCAGGCTAAGATAAGCTGGTCCTTTTAGCTCTCCCATAACAAGGCAGCCTCACAATTAAACTCAGCTCTCACTGTCTCCCGGCACTTCCCCACCCTGCTTCATAAAATAGAAATTCTTGCAGAGGTTGTGTTCAGACATGCACAATGGAGACTGACACACAGGGCTTGGAGAACTTCCCAGAGGTGGTTTAAGAGTGATTATATAACATGTTAAGTCTGTGTTCCTTTTTTTGAGGCATAACTGAACCTTTGCCAAAATAACTAATTGCCAATCCTTTCCCACTGACCCAAATAAAAACATGGTAAATAAATTATAGTTCTGAAGCATATGCTCAGCACACACACACACACACACACAAAACCTGGTGTCCGAATGACTTCACAGCCCTGCCTGAGGAACACCTCACATGCACACACGGTCACTGAAGAGTTTGATGCTGAATTGCGTCTTTTTAAGTCATACCACCTGTTGGGAGATTTGGGGGTGGTGGATGGGTGGTGGGGAATGAAATGAATGTCGTTAAGTAAAAGAAACCAAAACAACAACAAAAGAACTACTTCTCTTTTGCCCACGAGTGTTGGTCAGAAAAAGAAAACAAGGAATTTTAATAAGCTGACATGTCTTAGGGAAGCCATGAAAATAGGCACGTGTCCCTGTGCCCAAAGGCCTAATGAGATGCAAGCAGCAGACCTGAAAGATTTAATACATTCCTTCCTTCCCTGCCGGTTCCCTTTACGCCTGGTTTGTATAGAACTCGGGTTTTCTGGGGGAATGCAGCGTTTGCACGAGGCAGATCAGTGGGTTCTCTTAGGTGATGCTTCTCTATTCCCAGGGAAGATGGCGGGGTCGGGGGAAGAGTAGAGGGTGTGGGAGAGGGGAGGGAGCTGCAGGAGGGGCGGAGGGTTAGCGGCTCTCCCCAGATCCCCATCCGGTGACCTCACTTTGGTGGCTTGGAACCAGCCATGGTGAGAGTATTTACACCACTGAACTGCCAAGCACTACAGATTACCCTGGCTTTGGTGAGTTGTGGGGTGAAAACAGCTGGTTAGTAACTATTAACTAGTGCCCCACGAGAAGGAGTCTAGGCAACATCTGGGGTGGCTGTATATTCAGTGCAGGTAGTTAGTTAACTCATTCAGCCACCTCCCCTAACAAAAGCTGGTTCCTGGGCCCCCGCGTGGATAGAAAGGGGAGGAGACAATCCCCTGTATTCTGTGCGAGTCCAACCACACCCGGAGTGCCGTACTTTACAGACAACAGAGAAAAGTCACTCTGTCCAGGGAGTACCATGGCCTGTGAAGAAAACTTGATAAAACTGAGCACCCTGGATCCAGGGGAAGAATGGAATCATTGTCTATGTACATGTGCAAATGCTTAGGGGGCATTCCTGCATTCACTCATTCACTCAGCAGATATTCACAGAACGATTTCTTCAGGTACAGAGGGGATCCGACAGTGAACAAGATAACACAGGGTTTGTCTTCCTGAGTGTACATTCAGGTGGAGGAGAATGATCAAAACAAGTAAGCAGATTATTTTTTTAAAAGCTCACATGAGCTTTAAAATCTTGGGAAGAAAATAGACAAGAAAATGAGACAGAAAAGACCCTAGGAGACAGGAATTGCCATGGCAATATTTAGGTACAGTGGTCAGAGACGGCTCCTCTGGAATGTGATATTAAGTTGAGACCTAGAGGAACAGAAGGAATTAGCCTGTGAGGAGAGGGGTTAAAGGGTGGGCTAGGGAGACTGCCCGGGAATGCAAAGGCTCTGAGTGGCAGTTTGGCATGTTTGGATCTTAGAGTAGAATTGTGTTGCTTCAGCAAAACCAGAGAGGAAGAGGGTGCCCCCGCCAGAAACAAGGAGATGGGCAGGGCAGGTCACTCTGGCCTTAGGGACAACCGTGGGGAGGAGTCTGGCCTATAGTCCAAGACCAAGGGGTAGACACTGAAGGATCTGGAGACTTTGCCCACTTAACTAAACTTAGCAAATAGTAGTCAAAAGATCTTTAAGGGCACAAAAATTCTATTTGCACCGAAATATTGAAACTGCCTCCTCCATCTGTATCTTTCCATTTACTATTCAAGTCTTGGAATATGGGTCTGAATTCCTGACTTTCTGTTTCCAGTCCCTGAGCAGCGCTAAGCATTCTGCTTTAGACATCACAGGAGCCTGGTATCTTAGTCAACGCAGGCTCTGTAACAGAATACCATGCCCTGGGTTCCTTAAACAACAGAGATTTATTTCTCACAGTTCTGGAGGCTAAGTCAAAGATCAGGGTGTCAGTAGATCCAGTGTTTGGTGAGAGTCCTCTTCCTGTTTTCCCGGTTTGCAGACGGCCGCCTTGTCCCTGTATCCTCAAGCTGTGGGGCAGAGAGAGGGCTAGCTCTTGTCCTCTACTCATTAGGATGCTAATCCCATCATGGGGGCTCTACCCTTCTGACCTAATTACTTCCCAAAGGCCCCACCTTTAAATACCATCCTGCTGGGAGTTAGGGTTTCAACTTATTAATCTGGGGAGGACATAAACATTCAGCCCACAACACTTGGTAAAGAAATATTTGTTCTATTTGTTGACTTGACTTGCCTTGAATTAACCCTAAAAGCTTAACAGACTGGCAGGGGGTTGGGCTGGGAGTTGTTCGTATTGAGAAGTTCATGGGTGGCAAGTCTGTGAGGTGGTCCCCCACCTCTGCTCAGGGCTGTGTCAGAGATAGAGCAGTCAGCTGGACCACAGAGTAGTCAGGACACAAGCGGTGAAATAAGGTAGGCCGAATGTGGAAATCATCTCTGAAGATGGGAGTGGTGATGGGGACAGCCAGCTGCAGAAGAGGGCCGTTTGAAGACTGTCTGGAGGTATCAAGTCAAGAGAATCGAGAGAAGAACCAAGTACAACCCAGCCAACTAGAGCACGGGGGATGGAAGTCAGGCCTGGAGTCCCATTTGGAAGCTTTCTATTCTCCTGATGGATCTAGTTTTCAGAGTGCAGTAAAAAGGGGTCTCTCACAGGAGGAATGTTTTAGTGCATCTCCAGGGGAGAGGTGTGTCTGAGTCTGCCAAAATTCTTCTATTTGGCAAGTCTACTAAGTCTAGTGAAAATCACTATCCAATAAAATGGCCTTGCTCACAAAGCAACTTTAGGATTATCACTTCTGGCTTCTGTGCAGCTTTTCCGCAGGAAGAGAGTGCACTGACCAGCCAGTGTGACCATACAGCAGCCCTTGGCAGCACCATTCTCACTAAACAGCGATCATCAGCATTCTGGTTTATGTATCAATCTTGTGTGAGGCTTGTTTTCTTTTCTTTTTTTTTCATGAGTTGCATTATTTTTCATTGAGATAATTTTTTAAAGGACAGTTCACAGCAAAATTGCAAGGAATATACAGAGATTTCCCATATAACTCCTGTTCCCACACATGCACAGCCTCCCCCACTATCAACATTCCTCACCAGAGTGGTCCATTTATTACAACTGATGAACCTTCACTGATACGAACCTTCATCATAATCACCCAAAGCCCAAAATTTACCTTAGGGTTCGCTCTTAGTGTTCTAACATCTGTGGGTCTGGACAAATGCATAATGACACGTAGCCATTGTTATGGTATTGTACAGAGATTCACTGTCCAAAACATCCTCTGTGCTCTGCTTATTCATTCCCTTCACCCCAAACCCTGACCACTACTGATCTTTTTACTGTCCCCCTGCAATTTTGCCTTTTCCATAATATCGCATAGTTGGAATTGTACAGTATGTAACTTTTTCAGATTGGCTTCTTTCACTAAGTAATAAGCATTTAAGGTTCCCCATGTCGTTTTATAGCTAGATAGATCATTTCTTCTTAGTGCTGAATAACATACCATTGTCTGGTTGTACCCCAGTATATCCATTCACCTACATCTTGGACATCTTGGTTGCCTCCAAGTGTGGGCAACTATGAACAAGGCCACTATACACATCCATGTGCAGGTTTTTGCATACACATAGGTTTTCAATTTCTTTAGGTAAATACCAAGGAATGTAATGACTGGGTCGTGGTATAAGAGTATCTTTTGAGGACTGTCCGGGCTGCTTCTGCACCTAACAGGAGTTGAGTGACATGAGAAGCAGAACATATAGCTTCCCTTTCATTCAGAGAGCAGAGTGCTCATCAGACACGTGTTTCAATTTCTACAAATACATAAAGAAAAGCAAGTTTCCCACAAATAAGCAACTCCAGCATTAGGCCCTGTCAATCAGAACAGAAACTAAAGAAGAAAACTCTAAGAAAAACAAAGGAAACACTTGGACGCCCAAAGGGATGTTTCTCTGTATACAACAGAAGCTGGACAATTTTTGACCTTTTACAAAATCCAATTAGTGAAATTTTGTAAAATATCTATAAACCAGTATACGTGCTACAATAGTGTGTGCCGCACAAATGCTGTTTCTGTCACCCTTTTAATAAAAAGAAAGAGGTAAGCCTGAAGGAAGATACACTGACAGTTTACTCTTTCTAATTTTGAAGCCATTAAAGTGCAAGTAAAAATGTCACCTCAAGCAGGACAGGACTTCACTTGTTTATAGATCAGCAAATTCGGAAATTAATTTCAGGGTTAAAAAAAAAAACAATCTCCAGCTGAAGGTTTAGCAGACCAGCTCTCAGACGAGTTAATTCTTTCTTTATTTGTTTGCTTTCCAGCAGCAGCGGTAAGTCTTGAAAGGGGGAGGCAAGAAAACTGCTGATGCAGCCGGAAGGCACCGTCTCCGTGCTCTTGTTTCCAGTAATTCCGACCTAAGATCGGCCTGTACCTGGTCCAGACAGCTGCGCTGCCTTAGCCGGGGCCCGGCTTCCTGAACGCATTCACTGTGTCCTCAAGTCCCGCGAGGACGTTTGCATCAGCACGTCCTAACCCAGCCGGTGTGACAGCGCCGGGACCGCACCCAGGACCTCGGAGAAGCGGTTCCAGGTCTCTCTCCTCTTACTGCGGACCCCTCAGGGCTGGAGAGGCCCGGACCAGTCCACTTCCCCCGGCCCTCTACCTGCTCACCTCCCTCCCTCTAATGATGGCATCTCCTGAGAAAGCCGGGGTGGGGAGGGCTCTGCCGAGACCAGGGCTGTTGCAGGCGGCTGTTTTCTCGACTCCCTCCAGGAAGCGATGCGGGGCCCGCTCAGCTGGAAGGAAAAGAGACCCTGGAGGAACATACACCCCGCCTGCCTCACCCCAACTCCGTGTCCTGCGTTGGGGGCGGGGGGCGAAAGCATCTTTTACTCAGCATGATACAGAGCTGCTGAATTCGCTTTTGACAAATGCTAGCGTGCCCTACAACTCTTCACTGAGTCTTGAGTGAGTGAGACTCGGTACTGGGCGTTGAGAGAATTCAGAGACATTCAAAATCTGCCTCCTGCCCTTAACTAACTAGCCAGACAAATCAAACACACATGGAAATGATATGCTTCCTTGACTCATAGATGCCATCTATACAAAGATACACCATCAAGTAATAGGGAGAAAGCTAAGGTGTGTCTGTTGATTATATGACGGAGTCCGACTTTAGAAATACGAACGTGAGAAGAAAGGAAGCAACTTGAGCGCAGAGGAGACGCGGCGGCGGCGGGGGTGGGGGAGACGCGCTGACTCCCGACGGCGGTGCAGACGGACGCGCACCTCGCTACCTGCTGCCCCACGTGGTAACTCACTCCACCTTCTTAACAATCTCTATGATGCTGATATTGTTATTCCCGTTTGTGCAAATGAGGAAGGAGACACAGACATTAAGCAACTTTCCCGAGGTGGGAAGCTGGTGAGTTAGAGAGCTGGAGTTAGACCCCAAGCAGGAGAATCGACAGGGCAGTGACTGGAAGACCCGTCAGAATCCCCGCTGTTCTTGCAAGCCATGTGGCTTTAGGCAGGTTAATACATAATCTCTCTGTGCTTCAGTTTCCATATCTGTAAAATGGGAACTAATAATAGCACCTAGCTTATGGGGGTGGTTTTGGCTCCCCCCCACAGCTTTGAGGTATAACTGACAAATAAAATTGCAAGGTATTGAAAGTATGTAATGTGATGATTTGATATATGTCTGTGTACATTGTGAAAAGATTCCCCCATCAAATTATATCCATCACCTCACATGTTTTTGTTTGTTTGTTGAGAACATTTAAGTTCTACTCTTAGCAAATTTCAATTATACGATACAGTGTTACCAAATAGAGTCACAAAATTAAAGTTTGTACCCTTTTATCAACCTCTTCTTATTTCCCCCACTTCCCAGCCCCAAGCCACCACTTTTCTACTCTGTTTCTATATTTGACTTAAAAAAAAAAGATTCCACGTATAAGTGATACCATGCAGTGTTTGTCTTTCTCTGTCTGACTTATTTCACTTGGCATGATGTCCTCAAAGTCCCCCCATGTTATCACACATGCAGGATTTCTTTCTTTTTAAAAACTGAATAATATTCCATCATATATATATGTATGTATACATATAGTTGTGGGGTTGTTTTTAAGCTTAAAAATTATGATGTACTTAAAGCACTTAGCAAGTGCCTGGTACACACATTGAAAATGCACAACAATTATTCTGAAAGTGAAGTGGAAAAATGCTTTATTAATATCATATTATAAACAGGCACACAGGTGATGATGGAGACCAACTTCAGAGGTTCAGATTTTACTAGAAGTCTTACTCTGCTAAAAGCAAACCATGAGCTATTGTATATCAACTGTACCTCAATTTAAAAAAAATAGTGCTGGGAATAAAGGAAGCCATGCAATAAGTCCTTGCCAGACTTCATGATACTCTCATCACCAAGAAGACAGAGGAAACAACAAGGGAACTTCTATTCTTGACTCAATTCTGACGAAAAAGAACTTGATGGCTATTGTGTGACTTCCAGGAACCTTTAGGAAAAAATGACTGCATCATTCCTGGTCAAACAGAGGAAAGGGACCATAAGGCTGAGCTGACGTGAGTCCTGGACTTTGCAAAACAGGCTCTTGAGAGTTCAGAAAAATGATAGGTATGCCCCTATTGGCCAGGAATATGATTCACAAGAAGAGGAAATTCTGGGAAAAGAAAAAAAAACAAAACAGAAAACACAAAACAAAACAAAAAAACACCCAGTGTCAGATCAAACACTCATAAATATCTCTGTGAAAAAGGACAGGTGATGGCTGTTCAGAAAAACTTCTCTGAACTGTTCAAATTTCCACAGGATGTGCTTAAAGGGCAGAAGGATGTACATGCAGGGAGGCCGTGCTCTGTGCTTAGAAGCAGGGCTGGGAGGCGGGTGGGAAGGGAAGGCCACTGAGCTCTCATCAAAGACGAGGCCTGGCTCACACTTGACACAGGTTATTTCACTTTATCCTTCACAGCCTTAGAAGGTAGATGTTATGAGTTTAGTTATGTTATGAGTTTAGTGTTTCAGAGTGTGACACTGTGATACAATAAGAAATATACTTTTGGTCTTCCTTGCACAGAACTCCTAAAACTCTTGTACTTCCCTGAGGGCTAGGGGTGAGCAGAGCGTCTTGTATTCTTTGCAATAAGCCCCTTCCCATCGTACCTGAGTTTATGCTAAAGAGCTGACTCCATGTGGGCCCCTAGATAGCTTGGGGATGGGCACCGGTTGCCAGAGGACTCAACCATGTGATTAAAGGGTTAGACCCTTCAGCCCCACCCCCCACCTCTGGGGAGTGGAGAGAGCTGGAGGCAGAGGTCATCACCCATGGTCAGTGGTTCCATCTATCCGTGTGCATAATGGAAACTCCACGAAACCTGCCAGGTTTGGAGAACCTCAGGGTCAGTGAACACATCAAGGTGCTGGGAGGGTGCTGTGTCTAGAGAGAGCATGGAAGCTCCATTTGCCAACCCTGTGCCGGTCTTCCTGCTTCTGGGTTCTATTCTTTATGATAAAGAGGTAATAGTAAGTAAAGTGCCTTTCTGAGCTCTGTGGGCTGTCCTAGCAAATTACTGAACCTGAGGAGGGGGTTGTGGAAACCTCTGATTTGTAGCTGATCAGTCAGAAATACAAGTGACCCAGACTTGCAATAGGCATCTGGACTAGGGGGTGGGATGGGGAGCTCAGTCTGATTGGACGAGCTTTTAACCTCTAGGATTTGAGCTAATTCCGGGTAGTTAGTGTTATAATTTAATTGAAGTGTAGGACACCATTGGTATCCAAAGAAAATTGCTTGGTATGGAAAGCCCACACATTCGGTGTCAGAAATATTCTGGGGGTAGAAACAGAATATTCTTAGCAGGACAGAATAAGACATTTGTATTGGAGAGGTTGTGTGGCCACAGACCACACAGGGAGTGGACACTAGAGCTGGGATTCAAATCCAGAACTGTCTGAATGTGAAGTCTAAGCTCTTTACCACAGCTCTGCCTGCCTCTTTCTCAGCAGAATGACCTTGATCCTGAATGTTTGTGGAGTAGGAGGCCAGGAGGGCATTTGGTGCCACTTGGAGATTTTAGTCCTTTCTCCCAGAACACTAGAGCCTGTTCTCTTCATATGCTATCACCTTTTGAGGATGATGCGGGCAAGCCTAGGAGGCCAACAGTCAAGGTCACCAAGATGAGGGTTGCCCAGGCAGAGGGCACCACCATCCTGGTGCTGCTGGTTTGAAGCCAGGGCCTGGCTTCAGCTCCCTTCTCAGCATTGCTGTCCCACCACCATGTCCTCTGACCTAAGTCTGGCTCTCTTCTCCAGATAATCCTTCATCAAGAAAAGACCTAGTATCATCATGAGCCTAGATACAGTGGCATTGTTGTTGAATGACTAGATGTGACACTGAGTAAACAAGTCAGTTGACACTTTAACTTGGGGAATAGCTACTCATCTTCGAGTGAAGGTCAAGACCTCCTCACACAGCAAAATAAACTCTCTTACCAAGCCCTGCCGTCTGATCACAGCCTCATTCGGCACTGGGCAGATTTCTTTCACCCACCTTCTTTCAAGTCTTTCTAGCAATCTCTTTTTCAATCCTCAAAAACATGGTGGTTCCATTTCCTCTGCAGAACAACTGAAGCGCTGGTCTGGTTTCCCACTGCAATTTTTCAGAGAGAATTGGGGGCTAGCAAGGTCAGGCAGTGGACAGTTAGGACGCTTTCCTGGGCGCACTCACAGAGGAAGCTGCCGCTCAAATCCCAGGTATGGAGTAAGGACAGAAACACATTACTTGAGATTCTAATAGTCCTCTGCCGTGAATCTCAAATTAGATATAAAGCCGGGAGGTAAATCCATATAAGGAAAGGGCTCATGGGAAATAAATGTCATTAACTAAAGGTTCAAACCTAGTCCAGAATCCAAGGAGATGTCTCGGTAGAAGCTCCTGTAGAAGTCCAGCCAGGCAGATGGTGGCACAGGGAATCCGGCAGCCGGTGTGGGGCCTCCAGCCACAGAGGGACTGGTGTAATGATAGGTCAAGATTTACCCCAGGGCAACATTTATGCTTTATATTTTACTTTAAGTAAGCTGTCTATGATTTTGTCTATGGAGAGTATCCATAAGGCTGCTATTTTAAGCATAGCAACCTTAATTCATTGGCATTATTAAATACATATTTCTTGGACACCAGTTAGATATACAACACAGTGCTAAATGGTACAAAATTTAAAAAAGAAAAAGAGGTGCTGCTTGCCTTCAGGAGCTACTATCCAAGAAGGAATAAAGCACACATTAAACGGTAAAATAACGCTGCAAGAACACGGTGCCAAAATGAACAATCCAGATGCCACAGGAGGGCGTGGAAAAGAGAGGACACCGAAGGCTGGCTGCGCCAAGGAGGGACCGTTTTGCAGAGCAGAGGTCTTTGGCTGAATGCTGGAGGCTTTAGCTCAGCAGAGAAGGGAAGGGGGCCCGAGGGGTGAGGGTGAAAACTACGGGAGGACGCTGTGGTGGCAGAAACATGAAACGGTGAGGGGCAGGACAAAGACGAGACTTCTTGTGGAAGAGCTAAGCCCACCGCTTTAGAGTGATAATTGCTATTTGAATCACTATTTTTTCTGGTGTATACACTCTCTTTGCTTGCATCCTAGCTGTCCAAGCTGTGTCATCTTGGGCAAACGCCTTCACCTCTCAAGTCTCTTAGGTCCCACTTTCTTCAGCTGTACGTGGGCCAGTGACTGAGTTTCCACAAATAAATCAGACAGTCTGTATAAGTGCACTTAACATGGGGCTTGCATATAGTGAATGCTCACCATTGCCCGGCTATTATTATAAAACTTCCTCTTGTTCTTTTTAAATGTTTGCACAGCATGGATATACTGTAATTTATTCAACCATTCCTTTACTTATACACCCTTAAGATGTTTCTAGTATTTTTTTTTGTAGTGCAAACAATGTTACCATAAACAGTCTTGTACATCTTTTAAAAACTCATGTTACAATGATTCCAGAAAAAGAGCAGCTGATGCATTTTAAATGTTGATAGATGTTGCATGACAAAGAGGATACCTAGGATTGAGCAGTTGCTTTAAGGAGGAGAATGAATCAAAGTTGGCTTAAAGTTTTGTGATCAATATTTGTAACCAACTAAAAAGACTCAGAGAAAATGAGAACAGTAATTCAAAAAGATACACGCACTCCAGTGTTCATAGCAGCATTATTTACAACAGCCAAGACATGGAAACAACCCAAGGCACGGCAACAGAAGAATGGATAGAGAAAATGTGGTATATATACACAATGGAATATTACTCAGCCATAAAAAGAATGAAATAATACCATTTCTCAGCAACGTGGGTAGACCTAAAGAATATTATGTTTAGTGGAATAAATCAGACAGAGAAAGACTCCATGTTATTACTTATATGTAGAATCTAAAAAGTAAAACAAATGAACATATATAACAAAACAGAAATAGACTCACAGGTATAGAGAACAAACTAGTGGTTACTGGTAGGGAGAGGGAAGAGGGGAAGGAAGAGATAGGGGTAGGGGATTAAGAAAACAAACTCCTACAGATAAAATAAATAAGCTACAAAGATATATTGTACAGCACAGGGCACACAGCCAATATTTTATAATAAATTTAAATGGAGTATAATCTATAAAAATTTTGAATAACTATGTTCTACACCTAAAACTAATATAATATTGTAAATTAGCTATACGTCAATTTAAAAATAAATAAACAAAAAGACTCAGGGAATGAGATTCCTCCCTGTCTCTGTCTGTCTTTCTCTGTCTCACTGTCTCCCTGGGTAGCTCTTTTGGAATGTTTCAACAATCCTTCTATGCTTTCTTCCATTCACAATGTTTAAGCCAGCAGTGCTAAAATGAAGAAAAAATTTTGAAAACTGCATTGTAAGCACACAGTTAAAACAACTGTTTTCTTCCCTTCCCAATGCCATGGATCTTAACAGTCAGCTATTGTACATTGTTGTTGTGGGTTGAACTGTGTCCTCCCCTAGAAAGGTATGTTGAAATCCTAACCCTTTAGTACCTCAGAATGTGACCTCACTTGGAGACAAGGTCTTGAGAGAAGGAATCAGGTTCAAATGAAGGCATTAGAGTAGTTCTTAAACCCAGTATGACTAGTGTCTTATGAAAAGGGGAACGTGGGACACAGTGACAGCGTGAAGGGAAGATGACGTGAGGAGACGTGGGGAGAGGACGGCCGTCTACAAGTTCAGGATCCTCTGCTCACAGTACATGGTTGTCACTGGGCTGTGAATGTTCCACTTACATTTAGTTATTTACTTACTTAGGTATATAATTTAAGTACATGAATTATTTACGTACCTTAATTAAGTATAAAAATGTACCTGCTAAATCCCAGGTAAGTAAATAATTTATGTAAATATAATTAGCATCCAGGAACCCATCTCCCCAAACCACAGTAGGACCAGAAAATCACTCACATGTAATCATACATTCCAGCAGCCTCACCCCTGTCCTCAGTGTCATCCTGAATCCTGACCTCGTCTCCTTGCTTTTCTCTCTGTGTAGGTTTATTGTATTCCTAAACTGCTCTTGGTTTAAAACATTTTTTTAGCTGCTTTAACCTACGTAAAGGATGTCGTGTGGTATATCAGTTTTGGAGAGAGACTTTCTCACTTGCTGTCACATTGCTAAGGCCCAGCCATTGTGCCACATGTCACTGTACTTCATCTGTGAGGCGTCCTGTGCTGTTTTGCAGTCAAAGGTCCTGATGTCATGACTGTTCTTTAGAAACACGCTTACGTCCTCCTTCTTCCTTTTACCCCATTGTTCCTCCCACTTTAGCCTCAAGGCCTGACGGAGACCCTGCATTTCAGGAAAGAGGACTCGCTGTGGCTCACGTGCCAGGAGGACCTGGGGGCTCACAGCTGCAGGGATCTTCCAGCCTCACCATTCGTCACGTCCTTGTTCACTGTGACTCTCAGGAATGTATCCCCGACAGCCATGAGGACCTGCTTCTTCAAATGAAGCCTTTCCCTCCGGTCACCAGCCCAGAGCATGGAACAGTTCGGTGACTCATGTGGCTCAGGTTTCAAAGGGTGAGTAAAGGGAAGTGTTAATATGACTCAGAATTGACCCGATGGTTTTGAATAAATAACCCCCAGATAGCCTCCTTCCCTCAGGTTCCTGAGTGAGAGCTGCATAGCGACCCTTTGGTCGGGGAAGCAGCGTGGTTTGGGAGGAGCAGGATGGCCCAGGCGGGCGGAAGAGCAGGTGACTGCACACCACCCCCTGCCCTTACCTCTGACCTCGTGACCTTGAGCAAGTCACTGAATTCAATGGCACTTGAATATAACAATTCTGGGATCAAAGACCAAACTGCCTGCCTTCTCTATTCCTACAAAACTCACCCCATTTCTGGTTCTTAAAATGTCTAAGTAGGGTTTAGGGAGCCAGCCCAGATTTTCCTCCTGATTATGGTAAAATCTGGGGGAAACCAGGATTGGTGGCCGTTCAGGGCCTGTGTTCGGCCATGATGTTCAGGCCTCACGCCCAGCGCTGCACAGACACAGCCAGATGGAGCCGCACCAGGAGTTTCTGGAGGAGGGTCTTCTGGGGCTGGTGGAAGGCCATTCCCTTGTGTTCCACGTTCTTTCACTTTTCTGGCTTTTCTGGGAACCACAGGTTATTATTCGTGCTCTTTGATGCTTCTCTAAAAGCCACGCATAGGACATTTTCAAAGGTGGAAATAGAGAGGGCCAGAGATGGAATGGGAGGGAAGAATGGGGAAGGAAGCACATTAAAATAAAATGACCTTTGTACCATAAACTAGGAGGTGGGCAGAAATGGCTTATTATGCAGCCGAGGTATTTGAAATGTAGAATTTGCTTCTGGGTTGGCAGATGAATCCATTTACGTTGGGGAAATTATTCGAATGACATTAAAGGATTTGTTTGCTAATCTGCTTCAGACTCCAAGGCCTTGTTATAAAATAAGCAGGTGGAGGAGACAGAAAGGGTCGGAAAGAAGGGTTGGGGGGAGACAGTTTCCAGCCCCATTTCTGCTGTGAGCTGTATTAATCCAATGCCTAACAAGGGCTTCGAAAACACTATATGACCCAGTCTATAGATACAGCATGTTTTAATTATCACGCGGACAAAGTAGAGAGGCTTTGTTTGTTTTGTGTTTGTTTTTCTACGCAGTTAATGTGATAATTTTCTGTAAACACACAAGCAAGACTATACTACTTCTGTTATTTCAAACACAGGGTTTAAAGCACTTGTTTGAGAGAAAAGCAAATGAAAAATGTATTTCGGTTTCTAACGAGCTTTAATTTTCATCACTAGATTTACTGGGAACCACCACAAAAGTTATTTGAATTTGAAAGTCTCCTTTCTTCCAATTTTTTAAACACCTTTCCCCCCAAAGCAAACAAACATTTACTTTTCTGTTGCCTTTTCCCTCATGGATGGATGGAGCACACCATGCAATAGCCAAACATCCTCTTAATCTCTTTTTCAAAGACTCTAACCTTCTTTCAGGTCAAGCAGTCATGTTGTTTTGTTCCACAGCACCTTGACAATGCGGAGAAAACATAATCCTTTACCTAGAATAGAATCTCAGATTTGCTGTTCCATTACCCGGTAGCCTAAGCATTTGTATTAAAAGACAGTTAAGCTTTTTTCAGTGAGGCATTTCCTTCCTTACCTTCCTCACAGAAAGTGCTGCTTTATTTTTAGTGATATCCTGGCTCCTGGTATTGTATTTGTGCACATAATCCCTTCACAATGATGCTTAGTGCTCCGGTGGCACCGTCCCTCCAAGGAACTCAAAGGCCTTTACAAGCATGAGTCAGTTCTCCCAACACCCCTACAAGACAGGTGACGATTCCATTGCACTTGGTCCCTTAGTATCCACATTTTGTGATTTTGCCCAAATTCTTTTGCCTTCTCCCCCAGTGTGCTTCCTAGTGCAATGCACCTTGAGCCACCGGGACTGGCCAGGTGAGACCAGGGTGAAGGGAAGAACCGGCAACCCAGGGACACACGAAAGCAAGCCGCGGACTGTGGTGTGCAGAGAGCTTGGCGGTCCCCACCTCCTTGACTCCCCAGGGCAGGCGTGTGGACCTTCCCTTCACTGAGACCGGAGAAGCCCGACCCGGGGCGGCAGTGACAGACAACTTCCGCCCAGAGCTCTGGACAAATTCCTGTGATTCTGAGCTGTGATTCCTGTGATTCCGGGGCTTGTGGGCCCTCTAACCATGAACTCTAACCTGCCCTAAGAGGCGAAAAGTGCAAATTAGCCCAGAAGCCACCGGAAAATTCCTTACTGTTCTTTGGGTTGGTACAGCCTGGCTCTCTGCTAAAACTCCACTGTAATGTTTTTTCAGGCACATCAACTTTTTGTGAGAAAATTTACCAAAAATCTCAACATTTTCCAAAACTGTGGGCCTTTGTGAACAAAATGTTTAAAAACATGTGTTTGTATTGCTGTTTCTGCCTGAATGATTCCACCAACTCCTAGTTTTCACTAGATATTTTACACCAGAATATGGAGAAATAAAGTGGTGCCTTGTTACAGGAGACGAAGGACCAGATTTCTCTCTTGACAGAACCTCACAGAGATTGCTAGGGGCAGTGGAAATGGCTAACTACTGTCCTGCAACTCAGCCGAGGGGCACTTCTGCTTTCATTCAATCACTCTCATCAAGTTTCCTGAAGAATTCCTACTGAGAAGTTACACGGAGGGTGCAAAACACAGAAGGCCATGTTTTTGTTTCATTTTGTTTTTGTGGAAATATGCAAATTAAAAAGGTTTTTAAAAAATTGGCACAGAAGCCAAAAAACTCTCCTTCCCTTACAATGGAAATGGGAGAGAATACAGCAGTGAACAAGACAGAGAAAAACTCCTATACACATGAAGCAGTGGGGGCGATACAGATAATAAATGAACAAACAAGTAAAAATGAAGAAAGAAGTAGCCTATTACAGCCAGTTGCAGCTAAACAAACGAACACATGTAATCCAGAATCTATGCCAAGTGAACACAGAGCATACATTCAGCTCAGTCCAGTGCTACACTCGTCCTTCCTGGTCTGAAACCCTGAGACTACACCCACAGACAGTCCCCTGGTGCTGGCGTCCCCGAGGGAAGGAACAGGGCAATGAGGCTGCATTTGCGGACGTAGGACTCAACTGCTGTGGGAAGGAACTACCTACCACTGTTGGGGTTAAAAACACAAGTATGCTTGGTGATGCTCAGGAAACAAGCCGGGAGGACACAGGGAGCCCACAGGAAACAAACAGAAGGGAACATGTTCCGTCCTCTGCCCCGGCTTTGCAGTCTCCTCTAGCGCCTCCTACTGGCACAGCCTATTAGGTCATCGGCTGCAATGAAGTACCGCGGTTTGCGGATACCAGCTTCAGCACCGCAGTTTAGAAGGTTGGGTTTGGAGTTAGGAGAAAAGAACTTAACTGACACACTGACTGTATTACACTTTTTTTTGGGAAAAAAAAAACCCACATAAAGTATGTTATATAGTGTAAACCACCATTAACCTTTATTACTCCATTGATACTGCTTCCTTAAAGGTCATTCTTGACCACTAAGAGCTAAATTCAATGTTTATGGTATTTGCTCCTCCTTACTGACCTTTTGTCGTTGCTTCTTGAAAATGTCTTTTTTCAGCTTATAGGTATCCTTTTCAGCTCCCTATATTCCATTCCTCTTCCTGTCCCCTTCATGGAGACACTAGTCAAGGATTCATCTTACTGAACTCTAGGGCTGGTAAAGGTGACATGCTCCTTTAAGACTGGAATACAGCATTTCTGGAACCTTGATAATCTAAAAGCAGTTTTAAAATTTCCTGATGTTTCTACTGTTCTTCTCAAGGTAGAAGAAAAATTATCTTTGGGGGAAAGAGTGTTGGTTAAAAGAAATCTTAATGTAAATTTTAGTTATTCAAACATAAAAAGAAAGATCTCTTTCTAGAATGAAACATTTGGGGGCAGCTGAGTTGGACAACTGCATCATAGATGACATGGGCTCTCATGGCGGGCAGAATGGCAGGAATTACTCTGGGTCCTGGCTGGCATGCAGTGAGGACACCACAGTTAGCATGTGATGGGCTGTTTCTTCCAACTGGGTAGTAGAGAGCAAGCTAAACCAGGGTACAGACTCTAGGAGCCCTGATGTCCGATAGGAAAGTAAAATGTTTTCATCGCTGTAATTGTTCTCTAGTATCAGTTTTATAAAAATCACAGCCTGCCCTTAGCCTTTACCCTGGGGGAGCTGAGGTAAGGTCCCTGTCTGAGCTAGGGGAGAAGGTGACTGGGAGGAGCTTGTCAGACTGTAGCCCAGGGGCCCCGGGGTGAGGAGTGGCTCACAGGGAGTGGGGGGTGGGGTGGGGGTGGGACAGAGAAGAGCTGGTGTCAGTTACTGCTGTTGTACTTAACAAACATTCAAGTGTATTAATGGGGGAGTCCCAAGGCTTATGGACAAATTGAATACGAAAGAAAACAACAAAATAAATACTTAATTTTGTTGTAAGCCAGTGAAGTCTGAGGACATATTAGTTACCTAATAATTTCTCAGTTAATTATCTTGGGGTTTTTTTTTTGTTTTTTTTTTACTCTATTTCCATGTGTGACTTTATTGGCTAGTACTCAAAGGGTAAAGGTGAACAGTTGCTCTGAATTTAATTATGTTACTGGGCATTAGTTTAGGATTGCTATTTTTAGCATGCTAATGCTACCTTTATTTTATTTTTCTAAATGAGAAATGGATGTTGAATTCCATAAAACTGAGTGTACTGTTTTCTACTTTGATCTATTAATAATGCTAAAGTATTTGATTTTGAGTAATAATTTTTTAAAGGTTCTTCTTTTAAAGGGGGTTGGCAGTATGTTAGTCATAATAAGAATTGGGATTTTTTTCTTTGTGCTCTGAAATAGTTTAAATAGCATAACGATGATCAGGTTGAAGATCTAAATGAATTTTTACCTGTAAAACCATCTGTGCACAGGAACTTTTGAGAATCACAAAGAGTGGCTTAAAATAGCATAGAGAAATCTAAAGTGAGTCTATGACATGGGACTGAAATTAGGGTGTTGGCAGGGTTGTGTCCTGGAGGCATTAGGGGGATCTCTTTGCTTGTCTTTTCCAGTTTCCAGAGGCTGCCTGCGTTCCTTGGCTTGTGGCCCCTTCCTCCATCTTCAAAGCCAGCACAATAGCATCTTCCAATCTCTCTCTCTCTAACTTCTCCTCTGATTCTGAATCTCCTGCTTCCATCTTTCCCTCATAAGGGCCCTTGTGATTACAACACTGGGCCTACCCCGAAAATCCAGAACACTCTTATCTCAAGACCCTTAATTTATGTTGAACTTCCTGGATTCAAGTGGGTTCAAAATGTGTTGTACCTGACAGACAGCCTTTAAAATACTTAACATGGGGTTTATCTGTTCTCTAATTTCAGCATAGATGAACTCTATTTTTCTTTCTTTTCATTCCCTTGGGTTTTGTGGTGTGTGACACTTTAGATATCTTTCCAGTAGTGTTTATCACTGTCTTGAAGAGTCTACAAATTCCCCAATGATTTTGTAAACCATTAAAAACCTTGTAAACTATCTCCTTCTGTTTAAATTTGCTAGAGTGAATTCTACTCCTTAAAGTGAGCCCCCAAAGATATAGGCCACTGGGGTATATTTGACATAATTAGGTAAAAAGTCTATCCATGCACACAACTGGTATAATGAAAACAGAACGAAGGAAAGCAAATCAATTTGGAGAATTAGAATTTTCATGTGGACCATATTTGGAAACTACTGTTAATTCAATCTGTATGTATTTTCAAAGGGTGCTTTGGTGTGTGCTCATCTTTAAAGGGAGGATGCAGGGAAACACGACAAACGAACCAAGACTCTTTACAACCTCACATTCAGGAATTTAAGTAACTAACAACAGTCCAGGGAAATTATTTTACTCTATGTTTATAGCAAATTCTCTACAGCCTTCTCCTGATTAAGATAAATAACATATACTCAGGCTTGGTTTTTCTATAAATTCAGTAACTATTTTTCCAAAATGGAAAGCTTATACGTTATTTTTAAAACCTGTTTTACACATTAGATATAACACAGAAGTGAACATTTTTTCAAGCTAAGTTAGGGAAGTCAGTATAAAGCTTATAAATAACTTTTCTTGGTCATGAAGAAGTAAAAGTTAGAAGCCATCCTTCTAAGTTTTGCTGTTAGAAGGAGACATTAATTTCACTATTCAAACTAAAGTCCCTTAGAACACTGCAAAAAAAAAAAAAAAAAAAAAAAAGAAAGAAAAAAAAGTCAATGTGGATATCCCCAAACCCTGAAAAGAATCTGAACCAACGACAAACTTTTAACTAAATAAATGCCAAAAAAAGCAAATTGGTTTAAGATAGGAAGCTGGACTTTTCTTCCCCTGCTGAACTTAAATTTTCCATGAATTATACCATGTATTCAAATCCCAAATAATAGGATCATACACTATTTTTAAATCAATAAATATGAGACTCTGGAATTAGAAAGCAAACTGCCACAGAGATGGAGGTGTTATCAGTGACACCTGACCTGCTCTTTTCTGGGACTCAGAACTTCACTACTGTAGAAGGAGCACACACTTCAAATAAAGGACTATGTATCACTGCCTTTTTAAAGGCAATCGTTATCTAAAGATGTGAAAAACAATTGGTTTGGAATAGACTGTAGTGCTCTCAAGTCTTTGAAAATTCTTAACTTCCAACTCTTTGTATGATCACAGTGCTGGAGAAACAGGCATCTGACACTCAGATTTAGTTTCTCCCACCTGTGGCAAGACATGTATCAATCACCTAAACACTTTCATCGACAAGTTTCTTCCAACTTCACGAGGAAAAAATAGTTTTTCTATTTAACTTTGAATCAATTTGAGATGATGGATGTTCACTAAACTTATTCTGATAATCATTTTATGATGTACGTAAGTCAAATCATTATGCTAAAGCCCTTACATTTATACAGTGATGGATGCCAATTATATCTTAATAAAACTGGAAGGGGAAAAAAAGAAGTTATTAAAAAAAAAATTATTTCAACTTGTTTCCTGGGTCCTAAAAGCCTGAGCACGTATGCCTGCTTGCATTTTATTCCATCATATCTGGTACTCTGATCTTCCAGACATATGGGGCTGTGGCCACTGTGGACTGTACTGGATGGCAGTCTATGGAATTGGCTGAATGACAGTTGGCTGGGACGCAGAATGCGGCTATAGATGCATTTTGTCTTGGCACCATAACATGCCAGTTTAAGTCTCATTTTTAAAAAACAATGAACTACATAGGCATACAAAAAGCGCAGACTGTATTATAATCAATTTCTGTGTTCCCATCACTTAGCTTAAGACATGAAACATTTCAACCTTTCTCCCTCGAGGAAATCTCTCCCCAGTACTTGGTGCTTTTTGTTTCCATTCATGTAGCCTCTTACTACACATGTCCCCGTAAACAACATATTTTGCATGCTTTAAACTTTAAATAAGTATCATAGGTATCCTTCTGAAACGTTCCTTTTGTTTGTTTTTGAGATTCCCGTTTTACACACCAGTCTCGTTTTTACTGCCCTAAGTACTGCACCATGTTAGTATTCCATAGAAATCCATTCTCTTACTGATGGATATTTAGATTGTTTCCAGTTTCTTACTACTTATAAATAATGGTGCTATGATTTTCTCATTCATTACCTTATAGAACATAACCTGCCTTGAGACAGACACTTAGGAGAACTGTTGGGATTATCGGGGTCTTCAACATTACTAGATATGCTAGTTGCTTTCCAAAGTGGCTACACCAATTTATGTGCCACCAGCAGAGAGGGAGGCTCCACAGCTCCACATCCTTTGGGATTATAAACTCTGTAAGCAGAGTTTTAACTGCTGGAATCCTCTGTGGCCAGGGTGAGGATATATTCCTTCAACTAATGCAACTGCTAGTTGCCTAAAGGATATTTCTAACTTGGATTCATGTTTTCATGTTACTTTCTAGGTTTTGAGCTTCCTTGTCAGAATTCGTGTGAATTCAAATCCTGAAGCCATGGTTGGGTAAGCCCAAAGTCAGAATCCTCTTTTTTAATCCAAAGCACAGACCAAGTCAAGAGAAGCTCCTTGTGGCCTCCCTGGCCTGTGGGAGGATTTCTAGTCTGCCCTCACACTGAATGTGTTGGTTGTTAGAGATCTGAACATTACATGTGAGGCTCAGTCACAACTTCACGTGTCAGATGGGCTGAAGGGTCCCAGTGGTCATCACCATCTAAACCCCTTCCTGACAGACCGCCCTCCTACCCAGCACCCAGCCCCAGCCTGAGAGCCTCAGTGTTGGTCCCAGCTTACTGTTCTGGTTTTTAGTTTACTGGCAATGGGATTTCTTTAATTTTCCTGTTTAGACCTTGGGGGATAAGTTTTTCTCTTACTTTCTTGTGCCCCAGCATTTAGAGGGAAGAAGTTATGGTCCTCTAATAACAGGAAAATGGGGAGCAGAAAAGTAACTTTGAGGTTCTGTTTATTTCAACATGGCCTTTGAACACTCGAAATGTGGCTAACATGTCAGATGAACTAAATTTCTAATCCTACTTAATTTTAATTAAAATCTAAACTTTGGAGGAAGGGTATACTCTGGTAGAGCACACGCTTAGCATGCATGAGGTCCTGGGTTCAATCCCCAGTGCCTCATTAAACAAACAAACAAACAAACAAACAAACCCAATTACCTCCTCCACCAAAAAAACCACACACACACACACACAAAAACACTTAAATAGCTACATGTGACTAGTGTCTATTAGATTTGACAGCACATTTCTAACTAGTAGTAATATTCTTCATCCCTTGGGTGGTTTTATGTACCAATAAACCAACGTAGTCTGGGAAAAAACTCTGACAAAGCTACTTCTGATAGTCAAAGGGTGAAACAGTTGAGACATGACTTCAGAGTGTCTGCCACCACAAAACTGTACAGCCCTGTTATTTTGATAATCAGGTATTTCTTGCCTGACTTGTCTTTCTGGGAATTTTCAAAGATCTACAGTGACTGGGTTTAAGTGCACGTTCTTTCCATCGCCAGCTCCTGAACTGGAAGTCAAGCAATAAATTTCCAACAGCTTTCTCAAGAATACTTATGAAGTATTAAAATGTCTATAACTCTCAAAGATAAATAATTAGGAGCATATTCAGAATGCAACATAAGACAATATGATTAAGCATACAGTTTGGGTTATCTTTGAACTGAAAAAGTTTATTGGTAACCTGGAAATGTGTGTAAGTTAAAACATGAATACTTCATATGGTTTCTTTATAGCATTTTATGAAAAACAAAAACCAAAAAACAACTAAGTCTACTTCTCTAGGCCAGGACTAGGCTTATATCTCCATTTTTTTTTTTTAACTTTCAAAGGACGTTATAGTATATGAAATAACTCTTAATTCTTCTTTTTAAATTGTCATAAGTACAGGTGAAGAAGTCTAAAGCAAAAATGTAAGTCTGAATTATAATGAGAACTAATATGTATTTGGAAACAAGGTCACATAAGCCCGGTTTATGTGCATGTAGCCATTATTTGTAAATATTTTTCACTGTGCTTTCATCTACGTGCATTTTCTATGTTCTTGTATAAAACTGATGCCCACAGACTTGGTATCTGGAAATGCACTGAATCAGATTCTGGAGTAAGGAAAGCATTTCATGGGATGAATGAGCCAGTCAAAAATGAAAAAGCTACAAGTTTGCTTTTTAAAACTCAGCACACATTTCCAGATAAACTGATTTAAACTCTCTCCAGAGATTTTCGTGGATATTTTCATTGTATCCATATGATTTAAAATGTCTGTAAGAACTGAAGCCCCTCAATATAGTCAACACATTTGAAACATTTTGCTTATTAAGGGCTTTTGTGACACTCTTTAAAAAAGAAACAAATTTTCTCTAGAAAGTATTTTTAGCATAATGAATATGCATATTTTCTCAGAGTGTATGTAGCCCACTCTTTTCTTGATAATCTTCATAGAAATGTCTCAATGATTCAGGAAGTCTGGGTGTCACAGTGCTCAAGGCTTGAGTGAAATGTCGTTTCATAATGCAGTTGGCTTGAATGTCTTCTTCCAGAGCCTGAAGGGCTGCCTCTTTACACACGGCTATAATCTGAAACAACACAAACAAATAAAAGCAAAAACGAAAGAAGAAACAACAAAAAAGGAGAGAGAAAATATTCCAAACTGTTTTTTAGAAATGTTAACACTTCATATATTCATCCGTGGTAACTTTGATGACAATAAGCACATTCCTAAAATTTATCTTCAGGAGTTATTCTCTTAAGTTTTGAAAAGAATAAAAAGTAATCACCTTCATTTTACAACAACGTATTAAGTACGCGGATCCAGGAACGGCAGAAAGATACGTAAGTGATGGCGTTTGCTCTTCAGGCGCCTACGACTATGATGGTGGAGCGGACGTGCAGGCACAGACCTCGAACACAGACACAGGACGACAAAGGATGAGTGTGCACGTTGAGGGGGGAGGAGACTGCTAGAGAGTGAGGTCCTGCACATCGGCACACCTTGTCACAGCATAGAATTTCCACATTCCTTTCAACCTTTGATGTATTACCAACATGTAAAAGCGTTTCTTTATGTGCAGCTCCTTAATGAGTTCTTAAATCTTGGGAATATCAGATAGAGTTGTCTCCGTTTACTTTGGAGAGCTGCATTAGAACAGAGAAGTGAATTCTGTTTACTCAGCGAGGAAAGCTGGGAGAACTGAAAAGAATCTGGGGAGGGGGAGTGGATGCAGAGGGAGGGAGGAGAGAGTGGGCGGTAGGCAAACGGAAGGGAGGAAGGTTCAAGTCTTGAATCCTGAAATGTGTTTTAAGCTCTCTGGACTTCAGACAGCGGAAGCGGGCTGATGCCAGTGTCATTCTAAAGACACATTACTGTGCTGAAAAGAGCTTGTGGGATGAAAAGAGATATTGTGATTTTCAGGGCAACAGGGAAAACAGTGATTGATATTGACTGCACCCTTATATCGGTAAATGAAAGGGCCAGCTGAAACACATTTGTCCAGCCATTCAGCATATTTTCTCTGTTTGTTCACTTACTGAAAAGAGTTCCTCTGCTTATGCTGGGCTAATGGCTGCCAAAGCAGTTTAGTAGCTTTTTAGGGGATTTAGCAGCATGTTTAGGAAGCTTTCAAAAAAACGTGCATAGATTTAGATGGCTTTGTCAAATTACGACAATGTAACTGTTAGTTCTGGGCTTCATTAATGGGTGCTGAAGTCGACTATAGTGGTTATGCATATTAATGCTTTCTCCAAAAGAATGGCTACCAACTTGTGGAAGGCAAAAACAAAACTTTTAGGGATTAGTGAAACGACTTCATCACATATTCTGGTGCAAAAAGAGTTATTTTGAAAATAAGATGTGATAATTAATAAGCACAATAAAAGCACATGAAATGCCCAGCACAGTAAACTGGCTATCCCACGGTTCCACTGTGTGTGCCAAAGAGACCTTGGGGACCTCCATACGGAGGTGAAGGGACCAGGTAGGGAGAGCTCAGCCCCCTCCATCTGAGAGCACTTCTTTCATCTGTGCAAGATTTTGAAGCAATGGTTGCAAGGCTGAAAAGGCGGAGGAGGAATCACTGGAAGAGGCAGAGAGGACTGAATTTCCTGCATAGTGCAGGGAATGTTTCCGTTGTGTGGCTCCCTCCTCAGGCGAAGTGGAGTAGGGCCGGTGCCATGTCTGGCACACTTCATAACTGAGGCTCACCTCAGAGAGCACTGGACCCAGCATATAATAGCCACACGCATTTACTCAGTACCTACCACGTGTACCAGACAATTACCAGTGACTTTACTAGTTAGTTGCCATGTGGCTTGTGCCCCCCAGGTTGTATACAACACAGTGATCCCAGACTAGGGTATGTGTAACGTCTGACGGTGAATGGAGGTGATGGTGGGCGGTGGGGTTGGGAGGATGGGTTGAGAAAGAGGAGGTGCAAGGCCGCCGGGAACCTCTCAAAAATCCTGGAATTTGGTTCATGTGGTCAGATGGTAGGTGGCTAATACTGCTGGCACATCTGAGACAGTGAACCAACAGTCTAGTAGGCTTCTCTCCACACACAGTAATCAAGTTGGGAGAAGACAACATGATTATACTCCTCTAACTACTGAACTCAGGTAGCCTAAGATGACAGGCAGGGGAATGTAGGTAGTGGGAAGTGAGGTCACTTGGGGCCTCGAAGGCTGTCCTTGGGGTCAACTCCCCTGAGCAGTTCTTCTTTGTACATCAACTTTCCTTCCTTCATATCTGCATCTATAGATTTTTCTCTAAGCTATAAGCTGCTTTTCGCCCTTACGTGGTAGCTTCCACGGCAGTGACAGAGGGGGTACTGGTGGTGGTCAGAGCAGTAACTGCCATTTGAAAGCTGAATATTTTGGGGTCTCCGGTCTATGTTAACATTTCAGGGTAATTTGCCTACTATATTTAGTACTGGCTTGACTTTGAATTAACAATTCCTACAGACCTATGAGATACAGAAAACTTGGACAGACTTTCGACTAAAGCACTAAGAAATGTTTGGATTAAACAGATGACCTCTAGAACCCCTGGGAGACAATGACAAGAGAGACAGAGCAGCTGAACACTGGTCCTAAAGCACCGCGTATGAAGGTGTCTTCTGCTGTGTGGAGGGAACACAGCTGTTCACAATTCTAGGTGGCTGAGGGCTGCCTGAATTCAACACTGGCTTCAATAAACCTTATCCTGGTTCTTTTTATTTACAAGGGATGCCTTGAAGAACCAGTCAATTAGGCAATCTTTTCTGCCACTTTTCCTATTATATTTGCTTAGCAATACACAACCAGTAACTAAGAAGAAATAGAACACTCCTCATAATTAACCAGTCACTCTTTCAGCAGTCAACGTCCACCGAGTAGCTACTCTGTGCAACAACCAGGCGAAGCCAGGTGGAGAATCCAGAGATGTCCAAGACGTGGCATTTAGAGGTACTGTTAACAAGGCTCAGGAAAGTACTCTGGTATGAAAAGAAGGAAGAAATGACTGGGTCATAGGCTGGAGTGGGAAGAAGAGAATTTAGATATGGATTTAGGAAAGGCATTCTGAGCAGAAGAGATAAAGTGAGCACGGTGGGGAGAAAGAGACCGGGAATTATACTGATACAGCTTCAGTATCCAAAATAGAGGGGGAAAAAGTAATTCTATCATCCAAATGTCACTAAAAACAACAATGATGGTTTTCAGAAGTCACGTGGTCCACCGTGACAGTGAAGGCCAGTCAATGACAGTCATCTCTAGAGCTCTAAACCCAATTCACAAGCAGCTGATGCACTAGCAGCTGACAGAGCAATAACTCCTGAAAGTTCCTTTGTTTTTATTTTTCCCTCCCGAAATGGCTTCTTAGTAGAAATTCCAAAAGGAAAAGCATTAATCAGATTATTTGCTCTACTTTCCCAACCCAGTAAAAAGGTAGGCCTGAACATGCAAGTATTCTTAGGAGGCTGGTTTCTATCTGCTCTGGGGTCACGTGCTTTGGTATGAGTTCTGAGATGCCACGCTTCCCAAGAAAAGTGCAGCTTTCCTGCTTGCTTTCAAGGCCTAGGTCAGCCTATCCCTTGAAATATTAGTGTCTTCTCAGAGGAAGAAATATTTCATGATCAAATACGTTTTAGGTAACAGTGTATATACTGTGTTTCCCACACTGCACTACAGAATGGTAAGGATTTTTGTAAAGTCTAGCAATGATGATCTGCTCAACTTTCTTTAACTTGTTGTTCCCCACAGAACTCTCCCCCCTGTCCTGTTTTGGACAGGACACCTGTAAGTGGCTATCTTTAGGGTTACTGCTGATCTTCAGCATGTACTTGGGGAGTGCTGGCCAGTATCAAACAGCTCGATCTAGGCACAATATGGCTCTTGCCTACGTCACATCCTTTTAGAAGGAAAAGGGAAAGAGCTGAGCGAGAGAGACTGGAGGAGGACCTGTTTGTTTACAGGTCAAAAGGCAGCAGCCACCGCACACACTTGTGTTTTGGAGACGTACAGTCAATGCATATTTGTTGAACAGAACTGAACAGTTCCTTAACTAAAAACAAGTTTTCAAAAAGTGCATTGTTATATTTATCTTTCTGATATTGGCCAATATTCTGTAATATTTTAACTTCTATTTCATATGACCTAGATCTTGTCAGTTATATTTAAGTCTTTGGAATGAAGTTTTTGGAATGATAAATTCAATAAGAAAAATTACTTAACACTGTGATATATGTTCATCTTAAACAATGTTTTGGTCTGGGGCACTACTTTGGATCTAGTTTTTTCCTTAGAAGTAATATAAATTAGACATTCTAACAAGAATACAAGCATGCCTGTGTTATACTAAGGGATGCTTCCCTAGGTATCACAATTCGTTACACAGGGACAGGAAATTTTTTGCTGTGTTGTCATGGGGAAAAACCTGCACTTTAATTGAGAAAGATTCCTGAAAATTTACCAATGCAGTGATACACATTGGTTTGGAGAACTGAAATGAAAGCTTTGTTTAAAAAAAAAAATTTGTGCAAATGGTGATCTATTGTCTTGCCTGATGAAAGTAATCTAGAATCAATTAATTACTGACGGATTTTCTTTTCTGTATTACGCTTGGAAAGGTGAGGTCTTTTTAGATAAATCTGCCAATATACCTCTATATTTGGGAATGAATACTACAGAAACTGAGAAGAAAAGCCCTCAGTTTAAAGTAGGACCTTTCTCATTACTCTCTCCAAAGTTTGTAAGAAACATGAACAAGTATATGTATATGTGTACATATCTGTACAGTGTATACAGGGACCACACAGCTCATCATTCTGCTGGCATCACATTCAAAATCACAGAGTTTGGGACTGTTTCAATGATGCGGGAACCCAGCTGAATTTTTCCCATGAGGCCACAGAAGAACCTCACTGAGAAGGAGTGTAGATGAACATACAAATTTGAGTTAGACTGTCTGGAATGTTCAAGTAACTCGTTTAGAAACAAAACTCTTGGCACTTGAGCACCTTAACA
Organism: Camelus dromedarius; assembly: GCF_036321535.1. Classification (NCBI taxonomy): domain Eukaryota; kingdom Metazoa; phylum Chordata; class Mammalia; order Artiodactyla; family Camelidae; genus Camelus; species Camelus dromedarius. Next base: position 35,845,471 of record NC_087436.1, read on the forward strand.
TCTTTGGCAAAAAGGATTTTGGAAGCTCTCCCCTAATCCCTTCACCATCTTGTCCTCTTCCCCTGTAGGGCTGCACACTAGATCATTTAAGTGAATTATTAGCCAACTACCAGTCAGATTGCTTTTGCCAGTAGGCTGTAAGAGTAAAAATGTTTTGGCTGGCTCTGTAAAGCTGAGTGTGTGTTCTGTGTTCTTTTTCAGTTTTGACTAAAAAACTGATATCCAAACTTTAAAAATATGTATGTGCCTTGCTGAAAAGGTGAAAATATTATGTTTGGGGAAACGAGTAAACAAAAGACTAGCAGAGTGGGCCCAAAATCTCACTGTCAGAGTGACTAAGACACGTGTTGCAGTGGCCGTGACACCCATTTATTTGGTGCCAACATGTCACAAATTCTCCTTCCATTCATTCAGCAGAATAAAAGATCACTAAGATATCTGAAAAATAACAGAAAATAAGCAGGAAACCTATATGAAAGATTTAGGCATATTTAAGATGAGCCCCTAAATGGTAGGAAAGGAAAAGATTTTTAATGAAAATATTTACAAACCCTCAAAACAAAGTCACTGAAGAAAACTGTTTTCAACTGCAGGAAAAAAGTACCTCAGCAATATTAGTAAAGAGACATTCAAGTATAAATTTTCATGCTACACTCGCCCTCTGAGAAAGCAGCGCCTTTAGAACAACGCAGCAATCGCTGGATTACGTGAGACAAGTCCCCTTGTGGGGTGTGGGGAAGCAACTTCCCAGGATGAGAAGGCTCTTGACCATTGAACCTTGGGAAATCTAATTACCTCACTTTTAAATGGAAAAGGGCAAAAGAGGCAATTGTGCAGAATTCTGAATGCCATGGAGAATAAGAACAATGTCTTACTTCACTGTGGAAGAAAAAAATGAAACCTCTTACACAGAGCCTACGGTTCTCTCCCCCAGCCCACGAGACAAGAAGAGTTTAAACAGGTGGCTGAGCTTAGTAAGAAACAGCCGCACTGCGAAAATTAAAACCAACATGCTTTCTAAACAATCAGTAGTAATTTTTAAAAATGACGTGATAAAGAATGATAGTGAAGGCAAAGACTGTTTACCAAAAACTGGTCAACTCGAAGGAAAAGATGAAAATGTTGGGCACTATTGTGGGTATTCAGCCCTCCTGTGTGATAACCCTTCCCTTGTTCTTTTCAGTTTCACAGCCACACTACCTTCTTCGCTGGTGCACTGAGAGGTGAGGAACCCAACAGCAACTTTAAGCACAGTTATTTCTATTTCCTGATAAGGCCTGGGGAATATCTGCACTTCTCTTCTATTGACTGTAAACAGATGCCAGTAATGACAACAGGAAAGCATGGACGGCCAGGGATGCTGCTGCAAGTAGGCCGGTGGAGAAGCGAAGCTAACAGCTGCTTGTTTCCAACAGGGATGCTCAAGTTCGAATGTAACCTCCACCACTAAGTTCCTCACTTCTTCTCCGAGATTATCAGTATCCTCCAAGAAAGGTGGAAGGGTAACAAAGTTCTGAAGGTGGCTTAAACAGCCAAGTTCTGCCTGGTTCCCATCACCCCACCCTGCAGGCACAGGGTGCACTCAGATCTGTGCAGAAAAAGAAGTCAGCGACTTTGAATGTGCCAGAAGAGGAGGCTCATTTATAGGGTGACCCTAGATGATGAGAAAGGTGGCTCTGGATAGCTGAATTCATTTATCTAGGGTAATCAGCACGTGGCAGGGCTGCTTTTTAAAAAGTTCATAGGGAAACTGCAGCCGCATCCTAGGAACTGTAACTTCTGGGGACAAGGATATGGCCACGCAGCAGTTTCTTGCATGAGTACGTGAACCGCACAGACTAAGAGGGCCACGTGGGAGATGGAGCTGGGGAAGAGAGCGCCCCCCAGCCCTTTCTTGGGCAACTGCACACTGAATCCGTCAGAGGCAGGGCTGCTCTCCCCCGACCCTGGGGCCACAGCTCGGGGCTGCTCCTGCTGTTTGGCACTAAGAAAGCTTGCCTTCCAGTGAGGCCTAAACGTGCTTTTCAGCTTCTTTGTATTTCAAGTGTATTAAATAGCTTTAAAGAATCTACCCAAAGAAATGGGCTGCCGTGCTTTAAAAAGTCTTAGGTATTTTCAAGAAAGTGGTTTTGTTAAAAGCATCTTCTGTCTGGAACACCTGTGACCTGTTGAGCTTAATTGGGCTGCAGCTGGCGCTGATTGTGCGGCGGGGGGACATTGTGTGCGCTCCGCTCACCCGCCCCCTCGCTTTTCTTTTCACTTTTGAAGCCCCGCGACCTCCTTCCCCTGAGTGTCTGAGGGATTAGGAACCCAGTAGAGCGGTGTCCTGCTGTTTGCGAATAGCCGGCACTGGAGGTGCTGCAGGGAGGAGGCTACCTGGGAGATTATGTGCGCATGTGGACGCGGAGGACTCATTCTCCGCAGCCCCATTGAGCCCCGCTGGAAGGTGGCTGAATGGTCGGGCCTGAAAGATGGGACTGAAGGGAGCGCAGCAGGCTCCTGGCCACGGAGCAGCAGATGGAGTCGGACTGTCACAGGCACAAACGGCCAGGGCTGCCCCAAACTGCCAAGAACCAGGATCAGAGCATAAAACAGCGCCGGGGAGGGGAATTTGAGGGAAGCAAGCAGCACATACTTAAAGTCCTTTAAATGCCACCTCACCGACAAACTTTCACTTGGGGAAGCCAGAAGTGAGATTTTTGGAGGGAAAACTGCAGATTTAAGGAATTACCTAACTACTGCCCTTGGATTATCTGCAAAATAAGCTTTATGGTAACATAATCCCAGACGGATTCAGTCTACAGTGCCATACGCAATACTGAGTCAAAAGAAAAGAATTTCTAAGCCTAATGACGTTCAAAGCCTAATGACACTGAAGAATCCTCTTGGCTGCTTAATTTTGGGGATTTAAAGTTATTTTGAAGCCTCTAAAATAGACAGCTGAAGCATATGCACAACCTTTCATAATTACTTGCATGGAGAAACCCAAAATTGTTTTTTAAAAATTGGCAAATGAACTGGTCATTCCCCAGAGGGAAAGATTTGGGGTTTTTATTCTTGTTTCTACAACCATCCGCAGCTGTGGGAATTTTAAATGTTTCTAACATGAACTGAGTCATAACAAGATAAAAAGGAGTACTTTCAGGTTTGAAAAGAACACATCAACTGGTACAGGAATGGAGAGAACAAGAACCACGTGGCAGAAGGGAGAAGGGTGAGAAGGCACACAGATGTTGGGAGCCCCCTATTCAATGATTCATTCAAGAAATCTTATTGACCACCTACAAGGTACCAGGCCCTGGGGGACAGAGCAGTGAGCAAAAACAAAGCCTCGCTCTCCTGGAACAAGATGTGCGAAGTATTGGCTAATTCTTACTTACTTTTCAAGGTTCACAGTGAATGCTTCCGCTGGGAGAGACTCCCAGCGGCAACCTCACCACCGTCCCAGGCCTGACTGCTCTAGGATCACCTGTTTCATGATCTGGTAGCAGCTTGTACTACTAGTCCGTCATATCACAGTTGTTGGGATATAGAGTTATTAGTAGTAAATGTCTATCTCCTTCACTAGGTTAGAAGTTCCATGAAGGCTCTCCAGCCTGGGCCCGGCTCTCTTCCCAAACATACCAAGTTAGCATGTCCCTTGGCCTTTGGGAGTCTACAAAAAGGTCTACTGCTGAGGTCATCTGGGAAAAGAGATATAAACTACTTTTTACTTTTTTTTTTTTTGGTTTTGTTTTAAATACACACACACAGACACAAAGCTCCTGCTGTGACAAATGAAGCCAAGAAAACTGTCTACTATGGACTAAAAAAGCATAAATGTTGGAGCACAATGGAATATCCTAAATTGAGGTGTGTATTTGTGAGCCCTTGTGGGGCTGATGACCAAGCTATGAGCAGAGAGCTAGCAGAGCCCTGGAAGAGGCACCAAACTCTGGGAAAAAGCTCCCGGGAGTGGGAGAGCTTGAGACTGGCCCAGGGCGAAGAGGAGAGAGGAGCACAGCAGGGGATGTTCTCAGGAGAGGAGAGCCCGTGAAGTCCAGCCAGCTCCGGACTCTCTGTCTGCAGGATTTGAGCCTCCCTGCCCGTGTTATGGGAGCTTGGGAAGCAGTGGCTGGGGGAGGCTATAGACAGGGGTGTTAAGCCAGTTTTAACATCCCCTGTGTTTCATCACCTGTCAACTGTCTTCACTGCCAACTCCCACTTTGTGCCCCAGCAACACACACATAAAAATGCCTCCTTTGAAACTGTAGCTTTGGGGATGCCTGGATCGCCTTCCTTGGATCTTGCCTAGTTTAGGATCCTGGACCTAAGAACTCGCAGAATAATGGAGTATTTGGGAGTTAGAACCTTTTACACCCTGCTTGTCTTTTTTTTTTTTTTTTTTTTGAGATATAACCGACATATATTATACTAGTTTCAGGAATACAACGTAATGATTCACTGTATGTATATAATGTGAAATGATTGCCGCAATATAACATCCATCACCACAATCAGTTACAAATTTCTTTTTCTTGTGATGAGAACTTTTAAGACCTACTCTAACTTTCAAATGCACAATACAGTGTTATTAACTATAGTCACCAAGGTGTACATTATATCCTCAGGACTTACTTACTTCATAAGTAGAAGTTTTATCTTTTGACCACCTTCACCCATCTCACCCGCCATGTGCCCACAGACTTAACCTATAATGAGCTCCTTTCCCCTTTCCCATTCTCTGAGCAGCTGCAGGCTGGTCTTGCCTATCGGCAGCCTTGCTTTTCATCCTTAAAGTCATTTTAAAGAGTATTGTGTTAGTGGCTTGACCATACTTAGGCAGCCAAGGGGCATGTGAAAGTAGGTCCTGGTGAGCAAACACTAAGTGTGCCATTAGCTCATGACAGGGAGTGAGAGGACAACATGATTCTTTACCTTGCACTTATTTTATACATGTCATTCTCACTGACAGTAATATTATCCTAAAAGAAAGGAGAGCTCTTCTTTCCCAATAGCATATAAATAAATAAAAATGGATGTATATTAGGTTATATCACCATCAAATAGGATATTCTAAAATACTTTGTATATATTCATATATCTTCCCTACTTCCAACTTTTTTTAAGGTGGTCTGTTTCCTCTGATAACACTTATATTGCTTATAAGCCATTTGTTTAGAAGCTCATTTTTTTGTTTTAAACTCAAATAATAATAAAGCAACACTGTCTTATTTGTTACATGAACTGGATGATCTTTCAATTAGTACTTTCCATTCTGTGTGTTTACTAAAGATTCTTAACCTAGGGTCTCCAGATAGCTAGATGGCTCTAAGCATACACCAAAACCTATGAAAACTTCTACATGAAGAGAGAGGGTTCAAGGCTTTCATCATATTCTAAAAAGGAACCATAACCCTGAAAGGGTTAAGAACTACTGCTCTATAGTAACCACATTTCAAACCATCTTAAATCCTATGAATGCTTCATAATAATATCTATCTTCCCCTTTCCAGATGACTTAGGCCAGAAAGCAACTGGGCTAGAATGAGTACAGGAGCTACAAAGTAGAGCTGATCATAGTAAAGGTAAGTAGCTTTTGCTTTCTTAGACCTTCCTCTTGCACCCTAGAACAATTCAACATCTGCCTCTAGTATAATTAAATGCTTATTTGGGACTTTATTGACATGAAGAGGAACCAAAAGACCTACATCATACTTCATTTATTAACCCCCCCCCCCCACAAAACTAGGGTAATAAGACACTAAGACTGAAAATTTAAGCTTACTAGTTAAGGAATGCAAAAGCCAAGTTCCCAAGATAAGATTAGAATTTACAAGTGGCACGTTTTAACTATGTGTAATTTTAGATAACGCGTAAGTGAATTTTTAAGTTTGTACGTTTTAATGTTTGGTAATAACTTACATGCTGGGTATTTAGAAACTGAGAGGGTTCTCTCCTTACCTGAAAAATTATATGGCCTGTTGTCTTATAAAGAGTGAGATACACTTTGAACTGTATTTCTTGAATGTCCATTAAAAAGGAAAAAGAAAATCTCTGATTTTACTGATTTGAAAGCTAGTAGTGACATACAGCGCTTGCCTTTTAACAATAAAAAGTTATGTATGTGATACAACTTAAAAGAAATTACAAATACTTGTAAAAGCCACATAGGCTAATCATTTTCATTATGGTTACTCTTATTCCAGGTCAAGGTGAAGAATAAAGATGATTCAGTTTATGAGGGCTTTAATCAAAACATTCATGCTTTTCTCTTCTGATCATTAAGTCCATTACTTAATGGCCTAAGAAACCTAAATATTCTTTCTTAACTACGGCTACCCAAACTCCTTTACAAGAATTCTAATACGAGAATAAGGTTTGTGTCAAGTTCAGTAATGAAACAAACTGCAAAGTCTCCTAAGGAAAGACAGAAAAATGTTTACTTATAAAGACTAAACTGAAAACTGTAAGAAAGGCCATGACAGATATGGAAAGGGTTGTGGAAAAGGAGGGTAGATGAAACTACTTGTTGATAATGAAGAAATGATGTTAAAAACTTTTTTAATTTAAAAGCTGTAATAAGAGTCACTTGGTGGGACTGGCTGGGTATCAGAAATGCAGCAGTTGGAATTTTTAAAGAGCTAATGGTGAATTTTTAAAGCATAGATTATTCATCTAGTTTTAAAATCCAAAGATGTAAAATTGAGTGAATTTGAGTATATGTATTTAGTAAATCTCATGACTGTTTCCATACATTGTACCTCATCATTTTAAACTAGCCATCAAATTTCTAACCATCAAAAAATGTATCATTGGAAAGAGATCAGCAGATATTTCTAAGTGAACAGAAGTTTTTTTCATAGAGATGAGTCAACTGGACACAAGGAGATTACGATTCAATGGAAACTGTTTTGCAATCTTAGTCAATGCATTCTCTATTATGAATGATAAAATATACACATAAAAGCCCCCTATAATGTTGTAAAGAGGAGAAAATGGGAGCAAGTGCCAAGAATTTCCTCTTAAGGGCTGTACTTTTTCATTTGGAGATCTAATCACAAAACTTCAGATTGGGCTACACTGTGGTGAAAAGCACCTTTGCTTTAGTATGCTGGCTGCTAACTGGAAATAAACCCATACCACTTGATACAGTGTGTTAAAGACATTTTTGTACATATTTTATAATTACACTGAAGAATGTGAGAGTCAGGAGAAATTCTGAGTTATTTTGCAGGCCTGTCCCCCTCTCCCCGACCAACTCTGTTCTCTTTGAAATAAACATACGTATACATATTCATATGTAAACAGCCACACCCACACCCCCACACACAGACTCATCTGCAGATGCATTTTAAATTCACAAGATGTGGCATGAGTTTAAGTGCTATATTAAATTGTGACGTGTATTTTACTATCAGTAGTTTGAAGCCCAGCATTTGTAAATCTTTTAAAATTAACTAGGCTGTTAAGATCCACTCACTCTGGCAGCAACCCAGCATAGCTGTGCCTTTAACGAAAGAATTCTGTAATAAAACGAGATTTTACATGCTGAAACAAAATATTTTAAAACATCTTTCTGCAGATTGCTCATTTGAGTAACATTTGTGGAATTTAAAACCCACACACACATATACAAATGTTCCCATGGAAGATTATGCTAAGTTCTGAGTTAACCTCAGCATTATTAACTTTCTATATCAATCTTTTAATGAACACTTTTGATATATTTTCTTTAGGAAGAAACCTAAGTCCTGAAAAGACTTTAAGTCATGAATTCTTTAATTGTTGCAACAAACACGGCCAGGCTAACTTTAATCAGAGGGGACTCATGAGTAGTTTTCACACTACATATGTGAACGCCTCTTAGCCAGGTGGATTAAATCCTGCCCGGCTTCTCTTATGTCTCCAAATACGAGCAATCATCTGTGACATCTGCTGTATAGTCGGCCGAGTACTAGGAACAGAAACTCAATTTGAATCATAAGGGGAATTTATGATATTATTGGGTCCAGTAGAGTCTAAGGGCAGTAGAACCTGCACAGTTTTCTATGTTTTATATCTTACAGCTTCAGCCACCAGAAAGACCTCATTTTCTCAGCTCTAGGAAACAACACTCTCATGGAAAGTCTGAGTGGCCTGGCCCAGTCATTGGGGCTAGGGAAAGGGTACTATGATGGAGTCAGACTGAGGGAGGTCATTTCCTCTGCACCATATCAACTGTGTGTGTGTTGTCACCCTGTGATAACATGACAGTTCTATAGTTTTTTGGGGGAGAAGATGAAGATCCTTGGGAGGGCTGGCAGCACAGGTGACTGGAGGCAGGTCTATGCTGGCTGGTTGACGGAATAAGAGAGGACGCAAGAAGTGTCCTCCAACCTTCTCTACGTATATGTAAACCTGTGGTGCTTTTACATTGCTTGAACACATTACCTTAAAATGTTCTGTTGAAAGGGGCCACTTTCGACCTTGTGCCCAGCAGTACAACAGCCCCCCTGCTCCCTGCCAGCTATACTTCCAAAAAACAGTGCTCAGCACACCACAGTGGTTTCTAGTTGCCATTTTCTTAGACCACGTTGCTCATTAGGGGTCCAGATAACATTCTGGGCTGTACAACTGATTTTCAGGTCACAGGTTATCATCTGAAATATGATAAAGTTGAAGAACCTCAAGGGCCAACTTCTTTGGCAATGATTATAGGATCTCTAGAAAAAATAAAAGCTATCCTTTTTGAATGATGACTCCAGCACAGGTCATGGTCAAAGATAGATGTTATCTTTGTGTTAAACTCATTCTCTTTCTTAGCAACTGGAGAAGTCTCAACGAAAATCAGAAAAGAAAGCAAACAAATTCAATTTCTTCTGTCGGGGGAGGGGTCATATAGCTAACAGATTACTAGGCTGGAGTCTGGAGCTGTTCAGTTTCAAAGTTTATGTAAATTTAATTTGGAGACAGTCCCTAAATTCAATTGAAATTGTACATGTAACTGGAAGTGCGTGTTGACAAGTTTCTAGTCTTCACCTATTACTTCTCAAAGAATGAGTCTACTCTTCTGTCTTCAAACATCCATCCCATGCAAATGCCTCTGAAATACTCATTTTCAGCTCAGGCATCTCTCCAGACACCTACAACCCAAAGTGTCCAACATCAGATCTGTCATCTTGATCTGAAAACTGCCTGCCTCACTAACTCATTTTCAGGGATACTCCATTCTTCTAGTCATCCAGGCTTGAATCCACTGATAATATATCCCTTTTCTTTGCCCCATACCACTTAATCTGAGCACCTCTTCTGGATTAGCTATCAATTTATCTGGAGTCATGTGAAAACTTATAAATGACAACCCCACCAAGAAGGGGCTAACTAATGGGTAAAGGTCAGGTTGGAGGGAACTCTTTAGTAGCTGTGCTTTGTCCTTGGCTGCACCCTACAGATAAACACAGTAGTTAAAAACTTTGGTGGCATGCTGGTCAAGTGTGACTATTTGTTAGAACCTTGAATATTTGGGGGGAAAAAAAAGCCTAGGAAAAAAAGACCCCAAAGGCCAGCACACAGGAATCCCAAGTAATAAATAAAACTGATTAAATAAGCCTGGCTCCTATAAGGAGAGAGAGTGATCAGATGTGAGAGGGGCTTAAACACCCAGCAGGAACACTAAAGGGATAGGTGTGATAGCCAGAATGAGTGAGGTCAACAGTGAGAAATCGTCAACCCTTGAGTACTTGAGAAGGACTGGAACTGTCAATCTTGAGAGGCTCTAGAAGGCAGAATAGCACCAATGCTAGACAGGTTTTTGCTTAATAAAAGAAATACATGAATAATTTATAAGCTAGCCAAATATGGAGATAATTCTAGAGATAGTGAGTAAATGACCATATGACTGGGATAGCATTGATGTTACTCAAACTCTGGACAGATAGTTGTTTATTGGGCAGAAAAGAACTTTCACGATGCTACCACCATCAGGTCTACCCTATTTCCTTTATTCATACTTGTGTACTTAACTTTCCTTCCTGTTTCAAGGGATGGACTATCTGGGTTCCTAAAATAAGCCCTCCTATTTATGCACTGGATTCCATTCTCTTTTTCCTAAGTCCTAATCCTGTTATGATTGTTTCCCTACATATAATCAACTTTTCCAACTAGCATAAAAATACGTTTCATTTTAAAAGCTTAACCCCTCCCTTGTCTCCATATCTGCTTCAATCCACCACCAGTGAGACTCCTTTGAACAGTCATCTTTGTTTGCTATTCTTGACTTCCGCTCCTCCCATTCTCACTTAAATCCATTCAAATGAGACTTCTGATCTTCCACTGAATTGCTCTGTAAGGATCATAACCCAATGGTCAGTTCTCAGCTCTCAGTTTACTTAGTCTAACATCCCTCCTGCTTTCTTTAGCTGGACACTGGAACAACCCACACTCTCTCCACTCCAGCTACACTGGCTTCCTGACTGTCCCTAAAGGTAAGAAGTCTTGTTCAGAGCACTTGCTCTCATTCCCCTTCTGGAATGCTCTTCTCTTGGTTCACTCACCTCAGGTCTTTACTCAGACGTCACCCTTTTAGAGAGATTCTCCCTGGCCACCTTCATTTAACCCTGCTGCCTCCTTCCTATTTTTTTCCCTCCCTGACTTATTTTGCTCCCCTGTTATTGCTGTCTAATAACATTACATTTGAACTTATTTTGTTGATGTTCTGTTTCCCCTCACAAAATGAAACCCACAAAGAGTACAGACTTTTGTTTATTTTGTTCGTAGTGCCTAAAAATGTACTGGGCACACAGCAGGTGCTCAATAAATACATGTTGAATGAATGAGGACAAGTCTGACATTTGGCCTAATGTTAACTAAAGTTAGGATTTCTGTTCCAACAATTTGGCTTTTGACCAAGTGTAGAATTTATACCTTAGAGCAGGTGCTGCATTTAACTTTACATCACATATACTGCTTAGGCAGATTGTTAAGACATCAAAAACTACAAACAACTATCCCACAAACTTTAGAACCAATGAACCTGTATGCTTGTGTTCTAATCTAGATTCAGCAGAGCAAGCTATGAGGACTACTGGTTTGAAGTATGCTCCTGGCCAGCATTCCACAAAATAGGGCTGCACTAAATACCTAGTAACCAAATAAAAACAGTAGAGATTAAGTAGAGATCAGAGCTAAATGGAATGTTACATAAAGCTCTCAGCTGTGATACTATTTTATATTCCTGAGTGGTTGCAAGTAATTCCCCAAAGTATTTGCAGTGTAAATTTGGCCTGTCCCTTGGCCACCTCCTCCCTTTGCTGACCTGGTCCCTGAGCACATCTCCCCTGGGCTCACTGCAGAGGTGTCTTTAAGTCAGGTGAAGCACAGCTGGTTCAAAGCTCTGAGAACACCACCCAATACAGAGCTCTGCAAAATCCAGCTCCAAAAAGGCTTTCTGACTGACAAAAGGGATTCGTGACTTTGGGGTGCTGGTACTTCTTACAAGTACTCCATGTGAATTTATGCTGTTTTCCCAAAGGCCCCTCAATGCCTGCCTGGTCTGTCAGTCAAATCCACTAGCTTCAGACCCCTCTGTTACAGAAGTGCAGATCAACAACAGTGCAACAACTCTTTTCCTATTTTTTTTCCTTCAAAAATCACCAGCAGATCCAGATCTACACTCCTGGTCCTCTGGAAAACAAACAAGGCAGTTATAGATTACTGTAACTAGTTATAGATTACTGTAACTAGTTGTAGATTACTGTACTGTAAATAGATTAATGTGTGATTTGTGAAGGGACACTTCTGAGAAGCAGAAAATCTGCTTTCCAGAAATATGTTCAGAGATGGAAAGTAAGGGTTTTATAAGAAAAAACATTATGTAAAGAAGAAAAATTGCTAGTTATTTAAGCCGAAAAACAAACAAACAAAAAAAACCAAAAACCCACCAAACCCTGCAGTTGGCTTTGATTTTATAAATCAGAAAGTATAAAATCAAAAGATACATTTTCATGTAAGAATTATATATATATAATTATATATATATATATACCTTATTTGAAATATTTTACTACTGATGGCAATTATGTATCAAATACAAATTTTTTTTTCAAAAATAAGAATTACTTCAAACTGTTTAACTCTAAATATATAGGTTCTTAAGTTTCTGAGGAATTAAACCGCAATAATTTTAATAGCTAGTTTCAAGATACGGTGTGACAAAACATAACAAGAGCCAATGACTTTTCAGTATGCTAATTAGTATCTGTCTGGAGTATGAAGACACAGACACAAACGTACCAGCTCTGAACTCTAAGAACGCTGTAAAGCCAGTATTTCTTTAGGGGAGGAGAAGGGTTATTTTGTTCAATTCAACTCATTTAGGAAAACGTACACACAAGTCATTGTTCAATGCTCTGGAAGAGGAGGGGAATATAAAGACAATTTCTAGGAGCCTAAAATTGAGAAGGGGGAATAAGACAACTATACAAATGCTTTTTAGAAAGTGGAGCGAAGTAAGTGACACACGAGAAACATAAAATATTGGGGAGAGAATAACACTGATGATGATGACAGTTGTCACTACTACCCCCCCGCCCCAGCACCACCACCGACTAATTCCCCAGTGTTCTAGACCTTCACATGTCTGATCTATCCAACAGTCCAGTGAGGTAGGCAGCATTCTGAAAAACTGACATTTTCAGCATTTGGGTAAATGTGCTCAATGCCAGACAATCCAGTAAGTGGTGGGTCCGGATTTAAATCCGTATCTGCATGACTCCAGTCCCTTTGCTCTATACACTGTGCCAGGCTGTCCCCCACTGTAGCTCAGATGAGGAAGAGAAAACATCCACTGGGAGCTCAGTAGCATCAAAGAGTAGATCCTTGAGGAATGAGTTTGAAAGGAATGTGAGAACGCAGGGATGGCGGATGGGCAGGGAGGCTCTCCATGTGGAGGAGCGCTCCCGAGCAAGGCACACGGCGGGCCGCTGTAATCAGAGACTTAGAAGTGGTCTCCCAGGACTGGATGCTTTTCAAACTGCTCCTTACAGCCTCCAGATTCTCCTCAAATGTCTCAGGAACTGAGGAAGGATGAGAAGGAAAAGGCTAAGAGTATAGGGAAAGAAGGGATCCAAGGAGCAGAACTTGGGGAGCACTTCAGCTTAGCGTGATACTAGCAGAGTTTGTAAAAGATGGGAAGAAGGAGAGGAAGACAACGGTCCAAGTGAAAGCTGGGAGAGGGTTTCAGGAAGGGGGTAGGAATTCCAGCAGGAGGGGCAGAAAGGCCGGGGAAGCGGAGGATGCACTGAAGATGAGGAAGCAGTGTTGCTACCAGCTCGGCTGTGCGGGGGGAGCAAGAGGCCAGGCTGCCCGGGTTTGAGAGGTGAAGGAGGAGGGAGGAAGTGGAGGCGGTAGGTGCGCCAGACTTTTAAGAACTGTGGTGGTAAAAAGGAGACAGGTTGTAACCTAAGAGTAACAGTGATCTAAGGGAGGTTTAGAAAGGCATACACTATCCAAAAGTGGATGTAAAGCAAGAAATGGTATTTCCAGAGTTAATTTTTAATTTCCTGAGTTCACTGCTGTAAGAATTTCAGACCAGTTTGGCATTCATATCCTGGCACGCTTGTGAAGTTAATTGTGGAGATAAATGCAGTAGCAGCTCAGACAGAAACCAAAAATCCTCTGTAAAATTACTGGAATGGTTATCTTAAGTTCTCAAACTCCCAACTCCCTGACAATTTCAACTCTAACATAATGGTTAGAGGTCTTTCCTCCAGTGGGTAAAGACAGGTGCCCCCAAATGTAGCAAAAACAAGTTTGTTGAACGAACACTAGCACACAGAAAGCCTATCAACAATATAGTAATGATCATTCAAAAATTTCAGATCTCCATTGTCAAATAAGTTTCCTTTGTATTCACGCTTTATTTGCTTTACCTTAAGTCACCCCCCAATCATGCTGACATCTACTACTGATGATTATATTAGACCTAAAAGTGTTCTTAAACAAATGAAGAATACTGACTTCCATTCCTGAAAGTCCTGCTTCCAATTTTCAGGAGGAAATTAAATAATGTATAAATCAAATACTGGGCCTAGGCCCAGACAGCTGAACATCGTTTTGTCCTTTCAAGGCAAAGAGGAAGTGTCTGCTATGGCAGGGACACGCCAAGAGAAATAAAGCTTAACCTCAGCCCCATGTGAAAGTGATTTTAGATAATCGGGGGTGTCTACAAATAGGTTAAAAATGGGACCACATACTAACAGGGAACTTTCCATGGAAGTTAAAAAATGTATCAAGATCTATCCCCACCTTAAAATCAAAGTATGTTTGGAAAATGGTATGGCCTGAGAAATTCTATATCAAGGCAGTAGAGGAAAGGGAAAGCAGACAGGGAGGAGAGAGTTGACAAGCCAAAGGGAAATTAAAACGTGTTTCCGCTTACCATTTACTGTAGGCTCACAGCTTGATTTCTTTGTAATTGCTGTTGCCAAAATTAAAATGATATATGTGAAGAGGAAGAGAAGGGGGTGTGGGGGGAGGGAGGAAGAGAGCCAGAGAGAGAATATGAATCTAAGTGTGTAGGTAGAGTGGCAGATGGTGGAAAAATTACTTAGATCGAGGGCCAGCAAATTTATCCTGTCAAGGGCCGTAGAGCAAATATTTCAGGCTTTGTGGGGAACACAGTCCCTCCAGTAGCTACTCAAATACCCTTGTCGTGTGGAAGCAGCCACGGGCAGCGTGTAAATGAATGAGCTGCGGCTGCGAGCCAACGCAGCTTTACAGACACTGAAATGAGAACGTCATGTATTTTTCCCTTCTTTTGATTATTCTTCAATCACTTAAAAATACACAGAACTATTCTTAGCTTACAAAAACAGACTGTGGGACATAGCTGACCTGCAGACCATCGTCTGCTGACCCCCTGATTTAGATAGAACATTCTTATGAAACTGGGCTTGACTCAAATTGGGGATTCTGAGTAATAAAACTGCCATTCTTTTTGTCAGCAGCTGAACAACAAGATGGTAGTAATGGTTGAAAGCATTTATTTGGAAGATACAGTAGATTCTCTCTAACCCTATGAAAAAAACAAGCATCTCTACTTTTTTTCTGGCAGGATACTGATACAGCTATGAAATCAAAGTTTATATAATAAGAAATTTTGAAGCCAAATGCTCTAAAACCATTAATATTCACCATCATTTAGGAATCAAGAATGATATAAAATATTATTCCCTTTATCAGAGTTTAATATTTTACAAACATCCTTTGCAGCATAATGCTAGTCTGGAATTACACATAAATTTCCATCATCACCTCTATGGAAACCAGAGAGCTGGTGACTAGAAGGATTTGCTGGTGGAACATATGCTATACAGATCACATGGTGATAAAAACTTTATGGAGCATCTGATCTAGACTTCCAGAAACAAAGGAAATATAAAAGTGCAGAGCATCTACGTTCATAGTCTTTGTGAAGCAAAATAATTTTTATACATCAAATGTTCCGTTGGAGAACAAACAGTGATGTTCCCTTTCTGCGTTAAAAGGGAAAATCTTGTAAAACATCCTGGTAGATGTCTCAATACCTTGATATAGAAAACAGCATTCTTCTCTCTTTCCCTCTCTCTTTCCTTTTTTTGGGGATATTCCCAGTTCTTCTCCTTAGTAATCTGAACAAATGAGGGAACTGCCCCTCAGTCACGCCAACCCTTCATAAGCTGGTCCCGGTGCCCTGGACCTCTGGCCACAGGAGTAGCTGCAGGACCCAGCTGGTCAAGACAGGTTGTATCCTAAGGGTAACAACGATTCAAGGAAGGTTTAAAAAGGAATATACTATCCAAAAATGGCTGTAAAACATGATTATTTCCAGAGGTGTATTTTTATAGACCAATCACTCATGGCATACAGTGTCCCAATCAGTGTGTAGTGTATACTCATGTTTCTCTTAGAGAATTTGGGACGTACTTTTTATTTGATGGCAAGTGCTGGTAAGGAATGCAATTCTCTGTTATAATATTGTTTGTATAAGGAAATAGAATTCTTTCAACAATGATCTGTTTTGTGGAGGTCTGCTTTATGGCACTGTTTCTAGGAATTCATTGTGGGGAAATATGCTGCCTTAACCATCCACATGGAAACGATTGAGGGTGGAGGAGAGGGAGGGTCGTGGACAGAGAAAAGGCCGAGTGTGTAAAACAGGCAGTGAGCAGCCTTCCCATTTCCTCTCTCCTTCTTCCTCTCCTCCCATCCTGTATTATCATTATTAGTAGTAGTACTCTTTATTATTTAGAGCAGTTTTAGGTTCATGGTAAAACTGAGCAGAAAGTACAGACACCTCCTGCCCCTGTGTGCACACGGCCTCCCCCACCATCAGCATGTCCCACCAGAGTGGTACGCTGGTTATAATCGATGAACCTGCACTGACACCGTTATCACCCAAAGTCCAGAGGTTGTATCAGGGTTTACTCTCGGTGTTGTACACTCTACAGAATTGTTCAAATATACTGATGATGTGTATCCACCAAGATAGCAACACACAGAATACTTTCATACTCTGAAATCCTCTGTGCCCTACCTATTCACACCTCCTTCCCTCCTAACCCCTGGCAACCACTGACCTTTTTACCGTCCCCCTAGTTTTGCCTCCTCCAGAATGTCATGTAGTTGGAATTATGTGGTATATAGTGCTTTCAGATTGGCGTCTTAGTGCTATGCATTTATGGTTCCTTCATGTCTTTTTCTGGCTTGATAGTTCATTTCTTTTTAGTGCTAAATAATATTCCATTGCGTAGATGTTCCACAGTTTATTTTTCCACTCACCTACTGAAGGACATCTTGGTTGCTTCCATGCTTTTTATAGTCACTCTTTTATTTTAAATTTCTTTCTTCTGCTTTAAAGTCAAAGTATGCCAAAAAGCAGGCAGGATCTTAATTAGCAACCTATACAATCCTCCAAACAGGTATGAAAAAAACTGAAGCCCAGAGGTTAAGTGACTGATCCATGGTGTTGTTTACTTCCTGTGCGTTTATTTGTCTGAGCCTGGCCTCTAACATCTAACAACACTTAAAGGTACTGCTCTCCTCCCTGGCAGCGCGTAGGTCTAAATATTCGTTAGACTTTGGCTTAGATGTTGTATCCAGTTTTAACACCCTAGAAGTCACATTTGGGTTTTATTTGCTGCATCCAGTAATATAAAAAATATGACTCATACATCCTTTAAAAATCTGGCCAGCCATTTGCTTGCTACTATTAGAGACAAAATAATTAGGTAATAATTTAATCTTCACAGTCACCCTTGAAAGTAAGTACTATTACTATGACTACTACACGTACGAGAAAACTACCCAGGGTGGGTCACAGAGATAGTAAATGTCAGACATCGGATTCTAACCCAGGGGTGCCTAATTCCGGAGACTGAGTTCTTCATCTCTCTGTCATACTACTAATTTGTATATATTTTTATGTACATTTCTTCCAGTTGAAGATTTAAAAGAAACTGTCTTTTTGACCAGAGATAATGTGAACTCACACTAAGGGAATAATTAATAAATTTCAGTTTTTTGTTTTTTTTTTAAATCACGGTCCTAAATCCTGAGGTCCATTTCAGTGTCCACAAGATGCAAAGTACCATTTATATAAGAAACATATAAGTTGAGATATAAAATTTCCCCTTAAAACTACAGCATATAACTTACCCTAATGTTGAAACAACTAATTTCTGTAATGTACATACTCATAAAAAAGCATCAGTATTGTACCTATGTATTTCTCATATGCTTTATATTTTTATAGTTTCATAAACAAAAATTAAACGATTAGCCAATTAAGTCAGTGAGCTAAGAATATAAGTGGATTGCCACAGGACTTTCTTATCCCTCCAAGTCATTTTCCTGGCCCCAAAGAGAGACTACAATAATGAACAAAACAGCTGTAGGGAAGACAGCTTAAAAGAATAAACCAAACAGACAGAAGAGGCTACCAGAGCTTTATGCAAACACTGCTTGCAAACTCATCTGCACTACCTCCAGGGGTCTCATCACTTGTGTAGGACCCAAAGTCATTTACCGGAAAAATGAATGTGTAAACTCAAAGGTAGAAAAGGGACACTTTGCAGAGTGTGGCTGTTTGTGGTTATTTACATTTAACTGGAACACACATGAGGTGAGAATGGTAGAAACTGGAGAAGGTAAAAAAAAGAAAAAGAAAAAGAAAAAGAAAAAGAAAAAGAAAAAGAAAAAGAAAAAGAAAAAGAAAAAGAAAAAGAAAAAGAAAAAACAACCATCCAAGAAACCAAGGAAAAAGCACTGCAGAAAAAATTAAGGAGAATATAATTCAATTAAAATACAAACTATTTCCAGCATACATGGATATGAATGCAATATAGCTGCACAAGAAATAAAAGCAAATGTACTTAATCACATGGTCTGTGAGCTGCCTTTTTATTCTGACCCATCTAGCAACTTACTCTGGGATTCCTCTTACCGGAAATTATGACCCTCAGTAAATTTGACTCTGACCAAAATGTTTCAGACCACAGTGCTGCCAGCACTCTGGTGAAATGGACTACAGTTCTTCATTCTAGATTCTCGCCTCAAGTTCTTTCAGATGGGAATGATTTCCTTTCATTACAAGACAGCCTGTCAAGATACAGGGACTATTCCAGTGAGGAGTCCAATTACCATTTCCAGATTAAATCAGTTCCTAAAGCATATGAACTAGAAAACTGGGTAACAGGATTTGATAGGGTTTTTTTAAAATGAACTCTTTTATATAATTAATTTGAACCTTGCCCAAACCAGCACCAAACGCAACGTGTTACCACCAAATATTAAAACTCAAACGCAAGGTAAAAGGAAGTGAGTGAAGTCTGTTTATGTCCAGTGATTGCCTTTGAGTGCCTGCGACTCACAAAAGTATTTGTTACCATAGTTAAGATACAACCATTTCAGATATTCCAAAAAGAACACACACCACTTCTTTCCAGAGAAACTGGGAGTTTTCAGTGTGGTAAACGTTCACAAAAATAACATTGCATGCATTCAGTCTTCCACTCATTAAACATTTATTAAAGTACAAGCTGTGGGCCAGGCACTGAGAGCCTTCTTTGCTCAATCAATCCAGTCTAAGATTTGGAAGCTTTAACACTGTATTGCAAAGGCATTATTTCTGGAAAATGTAAATGGTTCTCAAATCTGTGTAGAAGTATTAAAATAATTCAGAAAACACTTTAAGATCACATTCAGTTATAAGTAACATACTACATAGACAAGTGACATACTTCTTTGTGATAGTGACTATGAGACTAGATTATCACGCAGGTCAGAAAGTAAGAAAAAGCTCCAGTAGAAGCCTAATGGGCAAAAATGTTGCACAGACAAGACCACCACCAGGGAGAGGTCCCGACCTAAACAGTAATTATGGAAAGCCAGGAGACTAACGAGTTACTCGTCAACTCAGTATCTTCAATCTTACTTTCCTATCTAGAAAACAGTATTAATTTACAGTTAAGTACATGACCATCCACACATACAGAGCTTCTCCTGCTCTTTATGCATTAGATCTATATTAATTAGAATTTTACACAATGGATCATATTTTCAATGGATCAGGGAGAGATTCAAGCAAAATGAAAACAGGTCTGGATGCCAACTCTACTGAGATGTTCCACAGATGCCTCGAACTCAGAATGTTTACTTTTCCAAAGTTGGGGTTTCTGTATATTTTATTTCAAAAAGAGGGATCTGATTTTATTATGCATTGTACTACGCATAATAAAGGGTAAAACACAAGCTTTTGAGAGTTCATTATATATGGATTCAGTAATACTTATTACTTCTATCCTCAAACTGACCTATATTTTTTTCCTCTTACTTGATGGCACCCAAGGTAGCTTATCTGAGAGTTACCTTTGATTCTTGTATTATCTTCCTAACTAATTAATCCTTAAGTCTTGTTTCTAAATGTTTTATGAAGCTACCCTCATTTTTACCATCCTTAACCAATATAAGTTTAGGCCCTAATATTCCTACACATGGGTTATTATCTGGGCTACTAGTCATGTTTATCTTAACTCTGCCCTTCCCACCACAACTAGAGGTATTTAATTAAAACATACCCCCTGCAGTAGGGAAACTAAGCCAGGTATTGTTTGTGGCACACTCTCAGTCCCACTCTCAGGATGGATGGGGGTAGTACTAGGTATAACAGGCAGAGACGACAAAGCTGAGTTCATGATGAACTGGTGTGGGAGCACAGACAGGACAACACCCTCTGTCCGGATCTGTCAATCCTGCAGCTACGTAAGGCACGTAAGTTATAGTTGTTTATGGAATAACAAGGTATTATGTTTCACATACTGATGGAAGTATGGGAAGGTAAGTGTGCCTAAGCTACATACTCAATAGACTAGATACATTTAGTCAATGATTTATGGCCTAGCTCATAATATTTTCCAATTCTGTGGGAAATTAGTTCTCTAGCAGCCATATCTATTCAGTTATGACTTTTGTGTGCCACTGCCCCGTTGCCCCCCACTAATTAGTTCAGGGGCAGACACATGACTCAGAAAGGGCCAATCAGATTCTTTCTCCAGGAACTTTGGGACTGAGACACACAAAGAAGAGTTGCTGGTAGCTGATGGACATTCACGGCTGCAGAGTAGTTACAACTCCTGTTGTTGAGAATTGTGGAGTCCTCCTTGCTCCTGACCTTACAAAGTCTTATTCCTTAAATACTGTGAGATCACAGTCTGTTTTTAAAACATTCTTTATTTGTTTTTGCCAAGTTAGTTCTAGCTGTTTTCTCTTACAACAACTAGAAACTTAAATACTATATTATATTTGCCGATACAGATATAGCCATTTGCCTAGTCATCAGGTTGAAAACATTAGTCAGTTTCGATGCTTGACTTTAAGTCCTTTTTATTCATCAATTACTAACTACTGTAATTGTCATTTATTTTCATTGCTTTCTTTTTTCATTTGCTATGTCTTCTTTCTACTTTCTACTGCTCTCACTGTGTAATAGTTTTCTGACTAGTTATCTTGTTCCCAGATTAAATTTCCTAAATCATAGCTCTGATATCACTTCAAAACTCTCCAAAAGTTCATTGCTGCTTACCTATTAAATGACAAGCTTCCAGCCATGAATGTATTCTAGGTTCCCTACAATATAATCCTCATCCACTTTTAGACCCTTACCTTCAAACACTACTCAACACAGCCCATTTCTCAGTGTATATCCAGGCTTGAGATGCATCCTTCTCTAACTCTCTGTCTGCCTAAAATGCATTCTCTTTCACAGTCTCCTTACAAAATTATACTTATCTTTTAAAGGCCCATCAAAATGTTAACTCTTATGTAAAGACTTTCTGATCTTCTCCCACTGGATGTGTTACTTCCTTCAAAATTTCACTGCATTTATTTCCCTTTCTGGACTTCCTAAAGGGCTCTCATAGTTTTCTTCACCATTTATGCTGAAACTTCTGTTCCTTCAGAGAGGGTTAGACTTCATCCTGGAAACTTCAGGAGGCAAGCTGAATTTTTCCATGGGTTACCCATGATAAACTAAGAGGTTCTGCCACCTTGAGGTTTTGACTGGTTTGCTATGTTTTGGTCAAGGTACTTCAACTCATCTTAGAAATATATGAAGATAATGTGAAGCAGGTCCATAATATGGTAGCATTTTTTTCCTTCTGTTCTTCTTCAAATCAAAATTTATTTTTCTAAATTAAAGTAATACAAGCATATGGTGAAAATAAATAAAGAATTGGTTACCAAAAAAAAAGCAATAGCCCCTTGCTCTCCCCCATTCTACTCCCCAGACTAACAATTTCTAACACTTAAAAAAAAATTCTTCCGGTCGTTGGTTATCTTTAAATCTTGATTTATCAACTTCAGACATCACCTATTGATGTTTTATTATGATACATGTATGTTTAGCTTATTTATGCCTCCACTTTCCTTTTTTACTTTGTAACATTAAACAACATACTTTAACCTCTACTTCTTGTTCCATTGACTACAGACAGTATACATCTTGATTCCATACTTTGCAAGATTAGGATATTAATGTCATTTTCTTCAATGTACTCCTCTGTTCCCTTCTTCTTCTCTATTTTATTATTGTTGGTTTGATAAATTTTACCTTCTGTTCTGTAACCATAATTGAACTTTGTCTATGGACTGATTCTAAAGTTGAAAATCGGGAGAAGATGGCGGAGTAGAAGGACGCTCGCAGGTCACCCTCTCCCACAAATACACCAAGACCCACATCTACAGACCCACTCAGCCAACCAGAGCACCTGTGGAACTCTGACAGAACATCGCCCTCTTCAAAAGATAAAGACGCCAAAAATCTGGTAGGAGAAAAGGAAAAAAGAAAGAACAAAAGGCAAAGCAGTGCAGGACGGGTCCCGCGGGGAGGGAGCGGCAAAGGAGGACTGGCGCTCGCTCGCTGGGTCTCCCCTCTCCAACTGAGAGGCCAGCGGGACGGAGGGGGAGCCTCCGAGGCTCGGATCTGTACAGAGCAGCCCTTGACTAACAGAACTAAGTTAAACGGGCACAGAGCGTCCCCCCGACACCCAGCCTGAGACGCGGGCCGGCAGCGGCGGGCAGGGCCAGGCTGCACAAGCTGAGCAGAGGACGGAAGCGGCTGCACGGAGGCAGCCCCGGGGGAACGCAAGGGGCTACGCGCCGTGGCTGTGGGTGCACAGGGCAGAACAACCTGGGCCCTCCATAAAACAGCAAGGTTGATGTGCTCTTGGGGGAAGGGTGCACACCCCCATCTCTGAAAACCCGCGGAAAGTTTTCGGGGGAAGAGAGGTGGGGCTCAGAAACAGCCGCCATATCCTCCGCGCTGAGCACCCAGGCGGGGGGGGGGGGGGGGGGGGGGCGAAACCTGCATCCGCACGGAAGGGCTTAGCAGCCTCAAAGGCCAGACTGAGACTGGCCTGCAGCCCGGGGCAGATAGGATCCTTCCATCCTGGTCTCTCAGAGAACTTGCTCCACAAAGACAAGCAAGGAGCTGGGTTTAGGCTCGGAGCAGGGACAGGGCTGTCCCTCGGTCTTCCCCGAGCCCACCCGCGGAGCGCCGACCAGGGCGGAGCGCGAAGCTGCACAGAGAGCGGAGCTACCGGCGGTGCAGGTAGAGGGAGAGCGCCCCCCCCACCCCCGCCTTTGGGGCAGGAACACAGCCCCTGACCGAGGTGCTGGGAGGGGGCACGACCCGCCCTCCTACCTGGCCAGTCTGCAACATCTGACTGCGGCATCCGGAGGGGCAGCGACCCGCCCGCCCACAGCAGAGAGCTGCACCTGACCCAGTGTTAGGAGGAGGCGCGATCTGCTTGCCGACAGGTGCTGGGAGCAGCACAGAAGAGGGCGCCAACGGAGGGCCTCTGAAAACAGCAAGCTGAGCTTCCAAAACAGGACGAAGACAGAAAGACTTCACATTAAAAACACACAGACTCCAGGAGAACACCGACAAACCCCTCCCCCCTTTTTTTTTAAATCTGTTTTTACCTGTTCTATTTTCTATTACTCTCTTAATTTTTACTCCTTAATTCATTTCTATTTCTCTTGGATTTTGATGTCCTGCTATTGATTAGACACAGGTTTCAAATACATCTATTCATCTCCCCCCCCCTTTTTTTGTAAAGGTTTTAAAAGGACGTCTCAACCCGATTAATACTCTGCTTCAACTCACTCTTCTATTATTCATTATACACTGTTTTCAAACCCTCTTTCTCCCTTCTTTTAAAATTCTTTCTCTCTCTCTCTTATTTTTTTTTCTTTTTTTCCTAAGTTCTATTCCTAAATAGGCATTAGATAGATAAAATCCTTAAGGACCAAAATAAACAACTGATACTCCATAAACCACAGTACAAGAGAGGTATGAGCAAGATGAAGAAGCAGAAAAACATTTCCCAATTAAAAGAACAAGAGAAATCCCCTGAAAGAAAGATCAACGAAATAGACATCGATAGCCTACTAGATCAAGATTTCGAAAAAGGAGTGATCGAATTGCTGAAGGAATTAAAAGAGATAGTGTTTAGAGATATAAAATATGTCAAAAATGAAATTGAAGCTATAAAGAGCCAAGTAGAATGGGCAAACTCATTGACAGAGATGAGGAATGATCTAATAGCTGTGCAAAGCCGACTAGATAATGCAGAGGGACGAATTAGTGATCTAGAAGACAGGGCAATAGAAAGCACCCATTCAGAAGAACTACAAGATAAGCAAATAAAAAATAATGAAAATAGCATAAGGGACCTATGGGATAATATAAAGCATCCCAATCTTCGCATAATAGGGGTCCCAGAAGGAGAAGAAAGATCAAAGGGGATTGAAAAGGTTTTTGAAGAAATCATGACTGAAAACTTCCCAAACTTAAAGAAGGAATCAGATATCCAAGTACAGGAAGCTCAGAGGGTCCCAAACACGAAGAACCCAAATAGACCCACACCAAGACGTATCATAATCAAGATGGCCAGAGTCAAGGATAAAGAAATGATTCTAAAGGCAGCAAGAGAAAAGCAAAGAGTAAGTTACAAGGGAACCTCCATCAGGCTCTCAGCTGATTTCTCTACACAAACACTACAGGCCAGAAGGGAGTGGCAAGATATATTCAAAGCCCTGAATGAAAAAAAGATGCAGCCTAGGATCCTTTATCCAGCAAGGCTATCCTTGAGGATAGAAGGAGAAATAAAGAGTTTCACAGACAAAAAAAAAGCTGCAGGAGTTTAGCAACACTAAACCCATGCTAAAAGAAATATTGAAAGGGCTATTCTAAATAGAAAAGCAGCAGGATGCTACAGAAATGAGAAACTCACAACTGGAAAGGTGATAACTCATGAATTACAAATAAAGTAAACATGAAATTATAAAAGAAGACATACAAATTACTGAGAGTGGGAGAGGGAGGCAGGGAAATATAGAATATTTTTTTCTTTCTTTTTTAAATTTTTTTAACAGTAGGATGGGTTTGAGATCATGTTACTATCAGTTTAATAAAACAGTTATAGTAATGGGTTGATA
The DNA here is from genome assembly GCF_036321535.1 of Camelus dromedarius. Classification (NCBI taxonomy): domain Eukaryota; kingdom Metazoa; phylum Chordata; class Mammalia; order Artiodactyla; family Camelidae; genus Camelus; species Camelus dromedarius. The sequence goes on from NC_087436.1 coordinate 35,870,467, forward strand.
GATTTACAAAAAAGGGTAACCACAAGCCAAAAATTTACAAAGGAGTCACAAAAATTAAATAAAATCCATGATAATACAAAGGAAAATTACCAAACCACAAAAGGAAGAAGAAAGGAACAAAGAGGATATACCAATTCAACTGCAAAGATAAATTCAAAATGGCAATAAACACACATCTATCATTAATTACTGTAAATGTTAATGGACTAAATGCTCCAGTCAAAAGACATAGAGTGGCAGACTGGATAATAAAGCAAGAACCTTCAATATGCTGCATACAAGAGACCCACTTTAGGGAGAAGGACACATATAGATTGAGAGTGAAAGGATGGAAAAGGATATTCCATGCAAATGGAAAAGCCAAAAAAGCAGGTGTTGCAGTACTGATTTCAGACAAAATAGACTTTAAAACAAAGGCCATAAAGAAAGATAAAGGACATTTTATAATGATTAAAGGAGTGATACAAGATGAGGATATTACATTCGTTAATATATATGCACCCAATATAAGAGCACCTAAGTACATACAAGAATTACTAACAGAGATAAAGGGGGATATTGATGGGAATACAATCATAGTTGGAGATTTTAACACTGCATTAACATCACTAGACAGATCTTCCAGACAAAAAATAAACAAGGCAACAGAGAAATTAAATACTACAATAGAAAAACTAGATTTGGTGGATATTTTCAGAACATTACACCCCCAAAAAATAGGATATACATTCTTTTCAAGTGCACATGGAACATTTTCCAGGATCGATCATGTACTTGGGCACAAAAGAAACCTCAACAATTTTAAGAAGATAGAAATTATCTCAAGCATCTTTACTGACCACTATGCCATGAAACTGGAAATCAACAACAGAGAAACAAAGGAGAAAAAAAGGAAAGCATGGAGATTAAACAATATGTTGTTGAAAAAACAATGGGTCAATGAGGAAATCAAAGCTGAAATTAAAAAATACCTTGAGACAAATGATAATGAAAGCACAACCACTCAAAACCTATGGGACACAGCAAAGGCAGTGCTAAGAGGGAAGTTTATAGCGATACAGGCCTTCCTCAAAAAAGAAGAACAATCTCAAATAAACAATTTAACCCACCACCTGAATGAATTAGAAAAAGAAGAACAAAAAGCCCCAAAAAGCAGCAGAAGGAAGGAAATAATAAAGATCAGAGAGGAATTAAATACAATAGAGATTAACAAGACCATAGAAAAAAATCAACCAAACCAAAAGCTGGTTTTTTGAAAAAGTAAATAAAATCGACAAACCTCTGGCCAAACTCACAAAGAAGAAAAAAGAGAGAGCACAAATTAGCAAAATAAGAAAGAAAAATGTAGAAATTACAACAAACAAAATAGAAATACAGAATATCATACGAGAATATTATGAAAAACTATATGGAACCAAACTGGATAACCTAGAGGAGATGGACAAGTTTCTGGAAACATACTGTCCACCAAAACTGAATCAAGAAGAATGTGAACACTTGAACAATCCGATCACTAGAAAGGAAATAGAAATAGCAATTAAAAACCTCCCTACAAATAAAAGTCCAGGACCAGACGGCTTCACCGGGGAATTCTACCCAACATACAAAGAAGAACTCATACCAGTCCTTCTCAAACTCTTCCAGACGATTGAAAAGGAGGGAATACTCCCAAACTCATTCTATGAAGCCACCATCACCCTGATACCAAAACCAGGCAAAGTCACCACAAAAAAAGAGAATTATAGGCCAATATCACTGATGAACATAGACGCCAAAATCCTCACCAAAATTTTAGCAAATAGAATCCAACAACACATAAAAAAGATTATACATCATGACCAAGTGGGGTTCATCCCAGGGACACAAGGATGGTTCAACATACGCAAATCAATCAATGTAATACATCACATCAACAAGAGAAAGGACAAAAACCACATGATCATCTCAATCGATGCAGAAAAAGCATTTGATAAAATTCAACACCCATTTATGATAAAAACTCTCGCCAAAGTGGGTATAGAGGGAACATATCTCAACATAATAAAAGCTATATATGACAAACCTACAGCCAGCATAGTACTCAACGGTGAAAAACTCAAAAGCTTCCCACTAAAATCTGGGACAAGACAAGGCTGTCCACTATCACCACTCCTATTCAACATAGTCCTGGAAGTCCTAGCCACAGCAGTCAGGCAAGAGAAAGAAATAAAAGGGATCCAAATTGGAAAAGAAGAGGTAAAAGTGTCATTATATGCTGATGACATGTTACTATATATAGAAAACCCTAAAAGGTCCACACAAAAGCTACTAGAGCTGATTGAAGAATTCAGCAAGGTAGCAGGTTACAAAATTAACGTTCAAAAATCAGTTGCATTTCTTTACACTAACGATAAATCAACAGAAGAAGAAAGTAAAGAAACAATCCCCTTTAAAATAGCACCCAAAGTAATAAAATATCTGGGAATAAATCTAACCAAGGAGGTGAAAGAATTATACACAGAAAACTATAAACCAGTGATGAAGGAAATTAAAGAAGACTTTAAAAAATGGAAAGATATTCCATGCTCTTGGATTGGAAAAATCAATATTGTTAAAATGGTCGCACTGCCCAAGGCAATCTACAGATTTAATGCAATCCCTATAAAATTACCCAGGACATATTTCACAGAACTAGAAAAGATCATAATAAAATTCATATGGAACCATCAAAGACCTAGAATTGCCAAAGCATTACTGAAGAGAAAGAAAGAGGCTGGAGGAATAACTCTCCCAGACTTCAGACAATACTATAGAGCTACAGTCATCAAAACAGCATGGTATTGGTACCTAAACAGACATATAGACCAATGGAACAGAATAGAGAGCCCAGAAATGAACCCATAAACTTTTGGTCAACTGATCTTCGACAAAGGAGGCAAGAATATACAATGGAATAAGGACAGTCTCTTCAGCAAATGGTGTTGGGAAAAGTGGACAGCAGCATGTACAGCAATGAAGCTAGAACACTCCCTTACACCATATACAAAAATCAACTCAAAATGGATTAAAGACTTAAACATAAGACAAGATACAATAAACCTCCTAGAGGAAAACATAGGCAAAACATTATCTGACATACATTTAAAAAACTTTCTCCTAGAAGAAATAAAAGCAAGAATAAACAAATGGGACCTAATGAAACTTACAAGCTTCTGCACAGCAAAGGAAACCAGAAATAAAACAAGAAGAAAACCTACGGAATGGGAGAAAATTTTTGCAAGTGAAACCGACAAAGGCTTGATCTCCAGAATATATAAGCAGCTCATACGACTCAATAAGAAAAAAATAAACAACCCAATCCAAAAATGGGCAGAAGACCTAGACAAGCAATTCTCCAAGGAAAACATACAAATGATCAAAAAGCACATGAAAAAATGCTCAATATCACTAATTATCAGAGAAATGCAAATCAAAACTACAATGAGGTATCACCTCACACCAGTCAGAATGGCCGTCATTCAAAAATCCACAAATGACAAATGCTGGAGAGGCTGTGGAGAAAGGGGAACCCTCCTACACTGCTGGTTGGAATGCAGTTTGGTGCAGCCACTGTGGAAAACAGTGTGGAGATTCCTCAAAAGACTAGGAATAGACTTACCATGTGACCCAGGAATCCCACTCCTGGGCTTGTATCCAGAAGGAAATCTACTTCAGGATGACACCTGCACCCCAATGTTCATAGCAGCACTATTTACAATAGCCAAAACATGGAAACAGCCTAAATGTCCATCAACAGGTGACTGGATAAAGAAGATGTGGTATATTTATACAATGAAATACTACTCAGCCATAAAAACCGACAACATAATGCCATTTGCAGCAACATGGATGCTCCTGGAGAATGTCATTCTAAGTGAAGTAAGCCAGAAAGAGAAAGAAAAATACCATATGAGATCGCTCATATGTGGAATCTAAAAAACAAAAACAAAAACAAACAAACAAAAACAAAGCATAAATAAAGGACAGAAATAGACTCACAGACAGAGAATACAGACTTGTGGTTACCAGGGGGGTGGAGGGTGGGAAGGGATAGACTGGGATTTCAAAATTGTAGAATAGACTACACTGTATAGCACAAGGAAATATACACAAAATGATATGATAACTCACAGAGAAAAAAATGTGACAATGAATGTGTATATGTCCATGAATAACTGAAAAATTGTGCTGAACACTGGAATTTGACACAACATTGTAAAATGATTATAAATCAATAAAAAATGTTAAAAAAAAAAAAAGAAACAATCCAAGTGTCCATCAACAGATGGGTGGATAAACAAAATGTGGTATACACTTACAATGATAATTATTTGGCAATAATTTTACAATGTAGCAAAACCTTGAAAACATTATGCTAAATGAAAGAAGCCAGAAATCCAGGACCACGTATTGTATAATTCCATGTGCAGAATAGGCAAATCTATAGACAAAAAGTAGATTAGTGGTTGCTTAGGGTGGGGCAGGTAGGGGCTGAGAAGGTACCAGCTAAGGGGTGAAAGGGGTTCAAGAAGGGGTTCTTTTTAGGGCAATAAAATTTACTGTGGTGGTGATTGCACAACTCTATGAATATACTCAAAACCAATGAACTGTACACTTCATAGGTGAATTGTATGGCATGTGAATTATCAATAAAATTGATTTTTTTTAAAAAAAAGTTGAAAATCAATAAAGTATGTTTAAGTATATTACCTAATGATTCTTCCTAACTCAACACATACCTTTAATATTTTTTTCCTTCCTCAAAATTTGGGTTCTTCTGGCATCTCTATCATAATACCTAGTTTATGGAGCCCACTCTCCCTTTATCCTGACCCCTGTTTCCTGGAACCCTACATTCTCCTGTTCCTTGTGGATTAACTGTTCTCTAGACCTGCAGCACAGTTCTCATCCTAAGACTTTCCATTAGCACTCTTCCTATGTCTTCCTATTTCTTGAATTACTCCTTTGTTCGGCTGGTATACAACCTTAAGTAACTTTGCAAAAAAGAGTACACATTGAATCCCTTCTAGGATATTAGAAAATGCCTTTATTCAATCACCGTGTTTTGAAAGTCTGGTTTGGCATATAATGCTAGGTTAAAGATATTTTCCTTGAGGTTTTGAAGGACATCTTACAGTGTCAGTACCTCTGTCTTCTCCCAACATCCTCTCTGCTCCCCAACATATACTGAAAACATTCAAAGCCATTCTAAACAAATAATGGATATCCAAGGAAATTAGGATTTAAAGACATAGGCTTTATGGACATACCTGGGTTTAAATCTTGGATCCACCAGCTGTTATCTTTGAGCCTTGAAAAAGTTACTTTAAGCTACAGTTTCCTCCCATGGAAAATGAATGTACTAAGTTTGTTCCTCATAAGGTTATTGTATTAAATTGGATAACTCATATAAAGTACTTATTATTCTGTCTAGCACATAGTAAGTACTCAACAAAACTGTCACAGATATTAACAATATTGTTAATATATGAACTGAGTACTGAATGTATAATGACGGCCAATAGAGAATCTGGTGGCTATTTTCCAACAAAAATCACTTATAACCTGTTCAAGTGGAAGTCACTCTGGTCTAGGAGGCTTCTATCTCACATGTCCTTATAAGCTTCTACAGGTTCTATGTTCCCCTTTTGGTTGTAATTTGTTCCAGCTCTTCTGGGCCATATTCCAGAGAACAAATGAAACTGGTAAGTGGGGGTCTGATGTGAGATGACTGTAAGCAAAGCAACCCCAAACCAATTTTTATAGCCATTTAGCAGCTGTCTTGGAAACTGAGGGGGAATAACACTGTTAAAAAGTAACCAGCATAATTCTCCAAGGAAGAAATACAAATGATCAATAGGCACATGAAAAAAATGCTCAGTATCACTAATTATCAGAGAAATGCAAATCAAAACTACAATGAGGTATCACCTCACACCAGTCAGAATGGCCGTCATTCAAAAATCCACAAATGACAAATGCTGGAGAGGCTGTGGAGAAAGGGGAACCCTCCTACACTGCTGGTGGGAATGCAGTTTGGTGCAGCCACTGTGGAAAACAGTATGGAGATTCTTCAAAAGAATAGGAACAGACTTACCATATGACCCAGGAATCCCGCTCCTGGGCATATATCCAGAAGGAACCCTACTTCAAAATGATACCTGCACCCCAATGTTCATAGCAGCACTATTTACAATAGCCAAGACATAGAAACAGCCTAAATGTCCATCAACAGATGACTGGATAAAGAAGTTGTGGTGGTATATTTATACAATGGAATAGTATTCAGCTATAAAACCCGACAACATAATGCCATTTGCAGCAACATGGATGTTCCTGGAGAATGTCATTCTAAGTGAAGTAAGCCAGAAAGAGAAAGAAAAATACTATATGAGATCGCTCATATGTGGAATCTAAAAATAAATAAATAAATAAATAAAAATAAAACAAAACACAAAACATAAATATAAAACAGACATAGAATACAAACTTGTGGTTGCCAAGGGGCGGGGGGTGGGAAGGGATAGACTGGGATTTCAAAATGTAGAATAGATAAACAAGATTATACCGTATAGCACAGGGAAATATATACAAGATCTTATGGTAGCTCACAGAGAAAAAAATGTGACAATGAATTATATATATGTTCATGTATAACTGAAAAATTGTGCTCTACACTGAAATTTGACACAACATTGTAAAATGATTATAAATCAGTGAAAAATGTTAAAAAAAAAAAAGTAACCAGCATAAAGGAATGAGGAGTGGAAGTTTATAGGTTTGAGACATAGTTGTGTATAACCAAGTTTTGCAAATACACGGCAAAACCCTAAAGATGGACTTTGTGTGTGTGTGCTAAACTCACAGTGGTATTTTCATTATAGCTATACAAATAAAGAATGAGTTATCTGTCATCAGTTATCTTTGAAAGCAAAAAGCAAAACATTTTCTAACAGACAGAAGCTCAACAATGTCACCCTGACTACTGGTATTATCTGAGTATCAAGACTAAGTGATGAAATTTTGCAGTATCTTCGCTAACTGGTGGAAGCATTTATAAGTTGATAGGAAAGATCATTCTTGCCAATATCTCAAAGGATTTCACTATGTACTATAATGCATTACTGTTAATGTCATCGTGATTCTTAGCATATGAAATACTGATTATTTTAACCTTTCAAAATTAGTATAGGTAAATCAGACTGATGTTCCAATAAGCAAACCAAAATTATCAATATCATTTTGGGCCATGAAAAAAACCACTGTCATATCAAGAAGCACACTCATGGCAGAATTTTAATTGTAGGACCAGAAAGACTTCAGTATAAGTTACAAATGGCAAATGAAAGGTTAAATTTATTCAAATGTATGGGCATCATAGTTCCATCAAATGAAATGAGTCTCAAGTACCCAGGGAACTTTGTTCTCACGAGTGGGTAAGCCAGCTAGAAACAAAGGAAAATAAGAAGACAGCTTAACCACGGGGTGGGTATAGCTTAGTGGCAGGGCACATGCTTAGCACATATGAGGTCTTGAGTTTAATTCCTAGTATCTCCATTAAAAAAAAAGTTTAAAAAAATTATATAAATATAAAAAAAGGAGGCCAGCTTAACCCACAGGGATCAGGAATCAGGATATTCTTCAAGCCATGAAACTTTTCATGAACCTTGAATGAAAAGCTATATAAAATGAGACTGGTAGGCAAAGCCACCAAATAAGGCCACGGTGACTGAGCCCTAAGTCAAGGGGTGATATTCACATGGACTTCCAGAGCGGTGCACTGCTGTGTTCCTGCTGGCAGGAATTCACGAGTGCTGTCAACTCTTGATAACAAAAGGATCCTCATTCAATTAAAACAGAAGAAAAATACCAATAGATGGATAATTTTAACTGTTTCTACAAGTAGAAGACCAGAAGACAATGAACTGAAGAACATCCTCAGAGCCATTCCAACTATTATTTTCTGCCAAGTTAGGAAGACACAATTTTCCTTACAGGTATGTCTAAGTAATGCTTTAGTCTTGAAGGTAGCTCCTAAGTGAGGGGCTTTTCTGGAGTGCTAGTCACTCTCCAGTACTGCACCTCAGTAGACTACAAGGATCTCATCAATCATGCTAAATCTGGGTACATTTTATTACCTCTGTGGACATCACTTCGTGGTACTGCTTCTTTACAGGTGTCACAAAAATGATCCTTAGAGAATGACTAAGGGATAAAAGTGATGGACTGTTCTGTTAACTTTCATGTGAAACTTACTTTTCATGGTTTTCAAAATAAAAACATTCTCTGAGTTGAAATGGTAATCTGTGCATCTGCTTTTTAGGTTGAGCATAAGAAGATAATAGTATCTCTCGCTGTGATTCAGTGTTCTTCTAATTGTACTTTGATCATGCTTCAGATTAAAATAATTTGCCTGCCAAGATATGTACTTGCTCAAGGTTTTAATTCTCAAAATTACAGGTAGGGATATAAAAGGTTGGAGTTTTAAATATATTCTTTTCCTCTTTCAATTTCATAAGCTATATTTCTGCATTATTTAGTTGAAGAACCTAAAAGGAATAGGTGAGTGGGAACACAACATGAACCTAAATTCTTTGACGCACAAAGCATGCAAGATTTATAGCTATTTCTTCATTATCTTTCTAAGCCTTACAAATAAACATTAAACATTAATCAGTTCTCAAAATGTTTGGTTAGGGACTACCTTTCCCCTAGAAGATATACAGGTAATAAAGACAATAAAGTTGGCATTTTAAAACACTCAACAATGATAAATCATTTTTTTGATTGAAAAGTTATTGCCAGGCTCTACTATTTTGTATTTTACATTTTCATGGTAAGCAGGCAGGTTCAATTCCAATGTGGAAGACATCCCATAATGACTACACTATACAAAAACTCAAATTCTCATAGCATTAAGTTTTCTGTTTTTATTCTTTATCCTCACCTTTTAGTTTTATTTACCAGAGAAGATTGTATCTGGAAAGCTATTTAAAACTATAAATCTGTCAACAGTTTCTTTCACAGAGGTGACACGGGAAAAAGAAAGGACAGTATTAGGAGCACCTGAGACGCAGGCCCCTCCCCTCCCAAATGCAGTGCTATCTGGAGGCTCAATGTTTGCCTCAGCTCATGCTTACAAAGGAAAAGGAATATGAGTTAGTCATTTCAAACTTGAAAATGTCAGGAATGCAAAAATTGGAATTTTTATTTTAAACTGAAGCAAAGATGTTTCATTAAAAATGAGACTGTTACAATCAGGTACAAATCTGTCAAGATGCAATTTTAGTGTGCATTTCATACACACACAGGTACACAGCCTTGTAACAATGTTCTGCTTCTTGAGTTCATGAAAATAATAAGTACTCAGGTTATAATTCTAAGAAATAAGAATGAAATAAGCCATGTGTTCAGTAGCTTTTTTAGTTAGCAAAATAGTTTTTAAACTGCTCTGCAGTCTCCAAGGTGCCTCAGAGGTCACAGCAGGAGTAGGAGGGAAAGGTATATAGGTGGGACAGACCCTAACCAAAGCAGATTCATTCTTATCTCTTTCATATAATGGTCTTCCTCCAGAAGGTTTTATTTGAGGGAGGGGAAAAGGTTCTGCTACTAAAATCTTTTGGAAATTACTCTTCTTTAGATTCAAAAGTGATAGAAAAGATTAACATTGAATTCTGAAATAAAGTTTTTTATAGAGAAACAGCTCTGGATTGGAATGAAGAGGTGGAAAGAACAAGATAATTTTTTGAGATAATGTTTTGCTTTTATCATTTCCAAGTATAACTACTAATGTAATCTTTGCCTACTAGTCTTTCTTATTATTTATTCTCAATTGAAAAGCAAAGTCAGACAAATAGTGACAACCTGGAAAGAATGACTTTTCCTTGTCAGCTTATATAGAGAAGCTTAAAAATATTTTCTCTGGAACTTCTGTTCAACATCTCCCTGGGCATTCCCTTCCCCACTCTCGTATGTTGCTGCTTGCTTCCTGGACCCCATGTCTTTTCCCTGTTTTTGGTGGAACACATCCACCATTAGTTTCCTAAAAAGAGGTGCATGGAGATAAATTTGTTTTAGACCTTGCATGTCTGAAATGTATTTATTTCACCTTCACATTTGGTTTTACAGTTTGGATATAGAACTCTAGGTTGGAAATTATTTCCCCTCAGAAATCTCCTCTCCCGTGGCGTCTACTGTTGCTGCAGAGAATCGTGCGGCAATCCAAATTCTTCATCCTTTGTATGTGATGGCTTGGGACCTGACGCTTAGTACAGCATTGCCATCTAGAAACTTATGTTCCTCAATTTGTGGAAAGAAATTTTGATAGTTTTCTTTCCTCTGATTTGTTTGCTTTTCCTGAGACCCCGTATTAGTCATGTCTCAATTTCTCCAATTCTTGTCTCCTTGTCCTTTTGTTTTGTTTTCTGGGAGACTTACTTAACTTTTTCTTCCAATGTTTCTACTGCATTTAGCAGTTTACTTTTTTCTTTAATTTGTGTGTAGGGGGAGGAATTAGATTTACTTATTTATTTATTTAAATGGAGGTAGTGGGGATTGAACCCAGGACCTCATGCATGCTAACTAAGCATGTGCTCTACCACGGAGCTATACCCTCCCCTACTGCATTTAAAACTTCTTCTACCTGAACATTTTAAATTTTTAATTAAGGAACAATTAAATGTTCTTTTTTAGAACTCCTGTTGCTTGTTTCATGGTTGTAGTATCTTTTTCTTATCTCTTTTTTCATCTGCTCCCTCACTATCTCTATTTCCCTGTATTTGTTTTAGAGTGTCTTTCATATTAGAAGCTTTATTCAAATATTAGTGTTGCCCAGCTTTCCATTCATATTTAGGAATGAGAAACTAAAATTCCACTTGGAAACTCTGAGTGCATGAGTGAAGCTTAACAGCCGGTCATGACTTCACTACTGTTACTTCCCTACCTGTAAGTATCTGTAGAGCTGTTTTCTTAGACTAATCTTCAGTTTCTCTAGAGAGCAGAGTTCCAATATTCTGTCTGGCTGCCAGCACAGCAGGAGCAGAGCAAGGGCAGGGCCTTGGATGTCTCCGCATGAAGTACACAGATCTTCCCTCAATACCCTGTTTCTTGGTTTGACATGTCACCACTCCCCCATCTTCAGATGGAATTGGTATCTTAATGTCCAGAACCTCTTTAGCTCAATTTTTCTGAAAATAAAGCTTCAATTTATTGCTGGGGGTCATCTCTGGTCTGGTAGGAGCCCGGAAAACAATCTAAGAACCTACCTCCTCTTTGTAAAGACCTACAACAGCCCTTTCCCTTTTTCTACAGCCCTGCATTCTAATTCCTTTCCTGAGTCTTGAGTTCTGTTGTGGAAATCAGCTGCTTATTTGTTTCTCTTGCCTACAGGTTTCAGCATTCTCTTAACCTGCTCATTTATCATCCAGCTTCAACAGTTTTACTTAAATTTTTCATTGGCTGTCATCTTCCTTATTTTCTCTGTCATGCCTGGTTTATACAATTCTTATTCTTTACTTTCATTTTAGTAAGGATTCAGAAGGGACTAGACGTAAATGAGTTTGTTCAGGTTAGCATGCTTAATGAGAAGTTTCATAAATTTGTTTAACGATATTCAATTTCTACAGGTCACCCTACAGGTTCAACAATTCTGTGTCTCAGAACTCAGTCTCAACATGCAGAGCCACCTGCGTGTAGAACCATGCCAGCATGCCGGATCTTGTGGCCTGGACCTCAATTTCTAAAGCACTTAAGGATGTTACTAACATATGCTTTTCTAAATGTTAAACATTTAAAATTAGTATCTGTCATAAAATAGATGTGAACATTAAAGTGGCAGTCTCCATGCCTTCAACACAGTTACTGCAAAGCTATTATTAATTTAATGGTGTCTCTTATAATTGATGGCATCTTAGAATCAAGGGTACAAGGTAGTACCTATCTGAGAGGGTTGCTGGAAGACACAAATGAGATGATGCTTATAAAGTCTTAAGTAAGAACAGTGGCTAAGAGACACTAAGTGCTTACATTTTAGTTACTCTTAACAGCTTTTCCAATATGCCTTTGCATGATGAAATACTTTTCCACTAATCTTTTTCCACTGCTCTGTTAAGATAGGTTATTATGTTAATTTACCATAAAGTATATAAAAATCACCAGAAAGCATATAATGAGTTGCTGGTTTTACCGTTTTTTACAAACGTGTGTGTACGTGTAAATAACGGCTATTTTCTGAAAGTGAGATGAGAGTCAGTATAAAGTCCACAGTATCCAGATCTATGAGGCGCTTCATTTTCCATCTAGTCACTTATTCTTTTATTAACAAATTATGAAGCATATCTTAAATGCTTAAGTTCTGGGGATACAAAGACGTGACACAGATCCTATCTTGGGGAAGCTTACAATTCAGCTGTTGGAAATGACCAGGGTACCATACAGTGTGTTGAGTGAGTTCCTGTGGCGCACGTAACAGAAATCAGAAGTGCCTAGACAAAGTAGCTGGACACTGATTCAGGGGCCATACTTAACGGTGGCACACTGCAAGTCACATCCTCTGCACCTTTCTGTAAAACAGGTGGGTGTGACTTCAGTTTAGAGCCCATGAAAGAAATCCTTTGCTGAAAGGTATGGAATCACCTTTCCTTGTGCCACGGTATTCAGATGAATGCAGGCCTGAAGGGAGGATGTGGCCACCAAAGAGAGCACAGACATAGGGTTTCAGTCTGAATGGAGCTGTAGTCCCACACAGGCATAATGCGCATTCTGGTGAGCAAACTGGAGAATTAAAGCCCTTTTTGGAAATTAGTTTTTAAGAGCTTTGCTGTTAAAGGCTATGTTGAGGAAGCACACATTCCACGACTTTGCAATAATAGCCCTGAAATGAAAAGAGGACTTGTGGACACAGAAAGTATGAGATAATAGCATCAAGACATGTGGTTTAGATTCCAAAGTAACCAAAATATTTACCATAGCCATACTGGAGGAATGACAAATCATCAGAAACTATTACATAGAAACATATAAAGATATGTCAATAAAATCTGCTAGAGCTTTATTACACTGTATGTGTTAAGATACTTTTAACAACTTTCCCCATCTTGACCTAGTGCTAAATTGAGGAACTCATTTTAGCTTAAACTACCTGGTCTGGCTGGATCCTAACTCATGATGTCAAGATTTCTCAAAACCAACTACAGCTACTTTTACTGATCCTGCCTCGACATTTTGTTTTTTGTTTTTAAAAACCACAAACCCAAAAATCTCGATATGAAAGGGAAACGTGCAAGGTGTTATGGGATACTAGTAAAATTATATAATCCCGGCTGGAGGTTAGAAATGGCTTTCTGGAAGAAGTTATGTCTAAACTGAGTGGGTACAAAAGACTCAAACAAACAGCTGTATATGAAGCTGTACCTAGACAACAAAATGTTCCTAAATATCCTTGTTTTTCTCATCTAATAAGATAGTTTATCCCCATTTCAGGGGTGGGGCAGATGTAACCTTTAAAACAAGGGAGACAACAGCAGCTCTGCAGTTGATAAGAAGCAGGAAAAGCAAGGCATACGGCTTTAAAGACAAGGTGGTTCACATGATTAACACATGGCCATATCGTAGTGCCACTGTGTAACGTGTGATCTACATATAAAACACTGCATGTGCCCAAGTTAAATCACAATTTTGAGGACAAAAGTCAGCTATTAAGCAAATGTGGTGGTTTTTATCTATAAACATTTACAAAGCATAAATTGATTCAAAGTAGCTTTTTTTACAGAAAGAATACATTTAATACCTTATTGATACTTTGAAAGAGAAAAATCAATAATTCATTACAATTAAAATTTCTGTTCTACAAAAGACAACATTTAGAGAGCAAAAAGATGAGCCACAAACTATGGAAAAAATCTTTAGACAACACAAATCTGATAAAGGAGTGGTATCCAAAACATACAAAGAACTCTTAAAATCTAAAAATTAGAAAACAACCCAATTAAAAATGGGCAAAAGATCTGAACAGACAGCTCACCAAAGAAGATGAAGTCTTAAGTCCACAAACAAGACTTGCACTTATGTTTATAAAAGCTTTACTCAAGCTTTATATATTAAACTTGTAAGCAATCAACATGTCCTCGAACAAACAGATAAACAAATTTAAAAAAGATGCAGATACCTCTGGGAATGATCTTGATTATTTGGCATTATATAGTGAGTTTATAATCAGTTGTCTTCTAACCAACTGATTGAGACTGGAAAAAAAAAAGCACTCAGAAAAGGAGGTCTAAAAGATGCTGGAAGTGGGGCAGGGGACTCGGAAGAGGAAAGGTGAAAAGTTATACAGAGATAAAGTGAAGACAAACTTTGTTTAATCTAATCCTGCATACGACTGGCCCTGCGCCTAGGAAAAAACCCTCCTTTCCCCTCTGGTAGGTTCTAATAGTGCATGCTCTCCTGCTTCCAGGACCTAAGACTTGTGTCTACTACTGTTAGGTTACCATACACTAGGGTGTAATACACTTCAGGGGACTAGCTTGGAAACTACCCATCAGAGAAGCACTGCTTCCAGGAATAAGTACATTCTGAATTCTCAAAAGGCAACTTACAGTAAATGTTTTGCCTATACTCATCCAATTCTCAAAGACAATTCAGGCTGAAATCACCCATATCACTTCCCTTAACCCTGGTTACCTCTTTTCCTTACAGGCTCTATCTCCAAATACAGTCATGATGGGGTCTAGGGTCTCAACATATGAATTTTACAGGGACAGAATTCAGCCACAGCAGACTCTTTAAAAAATTATAAGCAATTACTATTAGGAAAAAGAAGAAAGAAAACGTCAAACTTATTAGGCACTAAGATCTCTCTCTTTTTTTTACTCAGCCTGTGGCTTTCTCTGTGAAGCACATAAAATGGGAGCAATATTCACTTTCACTGTATTCTATATTTTGACTGTTATATGACTATAAATGTGAATTGATCATCAAAAGTATAATCTACTGTAGAAAACATACAGTTTTCACAGGTGGTGAGCTTGTAAGGCATCAGCTATATTAAGCTATATTTAAACAAAGTTTCTAGATGTAGATGGTTCAGGCAGCAAGTCAAGTGATTCTTTAAACACCTGTAAAAGTTAAAAATCTAATTTAAAAGCAATGAGGGTATAATTTATTCATGAAACTATCCCTATAGGATTCAAAAAAAAAAAAAAAAACCAGACACAGCAAAAGGTTTTTGATGTGCTGTACATAGCATGTATACAATATTAATCGCATAGCATGAATGTCTTTTATTAAACTGTAAGGAAGCCATAAATGAAATGGCAGACAGGATTTGTAAAGCTGTGCATGTATACATATTTCATGCCCATTATGACCAATTCAGTTGTATAAAAAGAAATTTCACTTTGAATTGACAACTTTTGGATTCATCTCCTTCCTAATCTCCAGTTCTGACCCAGCTTTATGATAGAAAGAAAGAAAAAAAAATGCTGGGACTACTATTGTTCAGTGTGTTTGACCTTTAATATTTTTAAGAATTCTGGCAAGAAGTTAATACTAGGCAAACTAAATACAATTCTTGCTTTTAAATAGAAAGTCACTCCTTAAGGATTCTTTTGAAGTGAATAAAAATATGCCAAGGGGCTACTTTTGCTACCACTGAAAGAAGGTCTTGTCCGAATGCCAAAGAGTTTAAGTAATTTTTCTTTAATTCTGAAGAAAAAGAGAAAAGGACTAATTTATGATTTGGAACTTCCACAATGATAAAAGTGGCATATGTATTATATCTAATTTTTTTTTTTTTGGCTTCTAAATGAAGAAGGGAACTTTCCTACAAATATAAAAGCAAAACCCATTTTCCAGATTTTAATAGTAAAAATGGAGCTAGCTATTATTAAAGCATACCAGAAATAATACTTCAAGGTTAAAAACATAAACAAAAGACAGCCCTGCAAATATTAATTCTTTTGACTTTCCTTTGAAGCCTAAGGCAAGGTTAGATTCTATTTTTAAATATCTAAAATATACCAGAGGTTAAGATTCGGTTTTTAAATATCTAAAATATAGTAGAGATTATATTTAAGAATAATTTAATGACTGCCTTGCAACACTAAACAATGAATTTTATAGACTTTTAGTAACATTTTAATACAGTGAAACCTTTGAGAACTCAGAATTACTGTCATCTGGGGATGACAAATGAGAGCATTCCTACGTCACCATCGAGCACTGAATGACAAACATGTGGTGCTTCTGCCCTTAGTGTTAGATTTCTGGGTCTTACCTAAACACCTGAGTTCAATCCCAACCTACAATGAAAGGGCACAGTAATTAGCTATGCTTATTTCCTAACTAATCATTCTACTAGAAATGCTAAGTTCACTATTTTTTTCTTTTTAATTAAACAAAACTTATATTAAAAAAATTAAGTTGTACACAAGGAACTAGAAATTACCTTAATAAATATACTAAAATATGGGTATTATGGAGATAGTTTGTAAAGAAACATCAGCTTTACACACCTGAAAGTAACAAAAAAAATAGTATACATCTTTAAAAAGAAAGAGATTACAGATGTTTATAAATGTAAACAGCTGAAATCAATACTGCATGTAACTATGAAATATAGTTTGAATTGAAAGAATACATCATCAAAACTAAAAACATGACCTACACATGAAACACTCATGAGTATTCCTAAAATCTAAGACAAAAAATATAGAAAAATTAAGCAAAATGTAAAATTTTTATATTAGAGATCAATTAAATTGGATTGGCTGATATATAAAAACACAACAAAAATGATTTATTGACCACTTGCTATGTGTACTAGGACAAGTATACATATGCACTTATGTGAATCATCTCCTCTATTCTAGACAAAAGATCTATTAAGTGGAGACCTTACAAACTGTTCTTAAAAGAAGAAACAGTTTTCACTTGTATCAGTGGCATACTTTTTATAGATAGATCAATTAAGACTATTATTAGAAATTAGCCTAACTTCACCTCAAATAACCAGACATTAATATCCAGCTCTACTAGTATCTATACAGAATTAATAGTGTGCTTTACACGTCTTTTTAAAGTCATGAGCCTCTCAAGTTGGTAGAATCCCCCCAGTTTGATCATTCTTTTGATGACGAAGAAGCACATATGAAATGTTTGTGCAAAAATTCTGGAGAATCTGCATGAGTCAACAGAAAGACTAAGAATTTGGAAGAAGAGAAACAAAGTGGAAGGTTAAAATGCTCAAATCAGCATTACTACTGGACTGAGTAATTTTTCACAGATACACATTTAGCCTGGACACCAGGCTTGGGGACTAGATTATCAGGTAGGTATTGATGAACTTGTTGCCTTGATATATTGCTTCCCTTTATAAAGGGGCCTCAGTACTTAATACTTTTGGTTATAAAATGCTACACTAAGTTTGCTGCCAGCCAGCCTTTCATTCAACATCCATCTCCTTTCTAACTAATGCTTCTTGTAATCTGACAGCAGTTTTAAACACCTGGCAAGGAGTCAGTACTATAGGAATGGCAGCACAAGGTGTTCTGGAGGATGATTTGCTTTGGTGTAAACATCCTATCTAAAATAGCCTTCAGGTAAGCTGAATTAAGGTTCTTTTTATTGCCAATTTAAGGAGAAGTTCAAGTTTGGAAATTTAGAGCATGTTTACATTTCTCTGTAACTTTATACATTATAACTTACTTTCCTAACAAAGAGTTTAGAAAAAAAGTGGGCTGATGCATATTTCTGTTTTATGACTTTTTATCCTAACACTTCCAGAATCATAGACATTGAACTTGACTAGCTGTTCCTAAGGAAGCTGAAAAGCAGGAAAACCAAAGGTATCAGGAAGAAAAATCCCTGGGCTGGGAATCTCTGAGCAGGTAAAACTTTCATTTCCATTCAGTGAAAAACTGTTAAAGTTTGCTAAGGAGAATTTTATTAAAACCCAAATTCTATGAACTGTCAGTCTTTCAAGGTTCCCATTCCTCTGTTGCCATGATTAGGATCTCTAGGCAACAGTAGCAAGGACTGAGACACTGACCATGATCCCAAGATGCCAGGTCTCTGGAAGCACTGTAAGGAAAACAGCCAAGTTATATATCCCTGGAGGTCCAACCCCTAAGAGATTCCTTGTATAATTAATCTAATCTATGACAGGTATATAATCACACAGATTTTTAGCACCAGTAAGGATCATAAAGACTATATTCCCACTCCCTTATTAAAATATGAGAACTGAGCTCTAGATATGATAACTAATTTGTCCAAACTAATACTGTAGTAAACGGTCAAGAAGGGACTGAAGTCTAGGTCTTGGCTTTTATCAAACGATAAGGGGGAAGGAGAGGGGTGGCGAGCTTGCTTAAAAGTTACAGTCTAAATATCTGCTTTTAGTGTATTCTGACTTTTGTGCTGAAGGATTTTATCATGATTCATTTACAAGGTGGCCACATTTTAGCCATGTAACAGAGCTGCAGAGATAAGGTACTTGCCGTCAGGGCTTATATTCAGTTACAAGTGATAATTTGGTTCAGAAGACATAATTCACCTGATTTTCACCATTTTAGCCATTCATATTAGGTACTGCATCTCATGGCAGGTTTAATGTGCTGATGTTGTATAAAAGACATCTTTAATAATCCCCATTAATCCCATTCACAAAACATTTTTGTCCAAGAGCTCATGAGGCAAATCTTAAAGTCACAGGAAGTAGTTTATTTGGTATTAAAATCTAAATTTGCTTATCTGATGCATACATGTCAGCTTTATACAAGGTACTGTGGTAGCAGGCACTGACTGAGGGATGTTTAAGGGTGGATAAGCCAAAAATGTGTCAGCCCTGTACAAATGGGAAGGCTGTGTACATACAAGGATCCCGAGCTGAAGGGGTGAATAAGGACTTAATGAAACAGGAACTTTCATGAAAGTTCTCGTTTTGCTTGACAAGCGTTTTGCCCTGGTAGAAATCTGTCACCAAGTGAGACATCTTTCACCTTTTTCTAATTCACGTAACTGTGCTCCACAGCCTAGCTAGCAGTAGCTTTGGACACCAATGCCACCTATCTTTCAATAACACAAATCTGACCACAACATTTCTTATTAAGTTCTTTAATGGTTCTCCACTGCTTAAAGGCAAAAAACAAGTTCAGATGATGTCCAAGGCCCTTCACACCTACTTTCCCTGCTTGATCACCTACCACTTCCACTCGCAGACTCTTTCTAGCCATATTTCAACCTTTAGCGGAACCTGGAGCACACTAAGTCCTTTCGTGCGCCTGCCTTTCTGTATGCCAGGGATGCTCCCTTCCCCGCCCTGCTCTACTCGGGGAACTCCTATTCACCTATTAAGATGCATATCAACTGTCCCCTCCTTTAGTCCCAGTTAATATGAGTTATACTTCCTCTTCTTTCTCCTATAGTACTCTGCACATCATTATATCATGCCACATAAATACACTACAGAGAACTTGGTTTTTTATGTGTCTTTCCCTCTAAACCGAAAGTCTTATTCACAATACCTGAGAAATACAGTAAATGAATAAAGGAAACCAGTTCCTAACTTCAGGTGGCTTACATTTTTGTGAAAATGACATCAAGGTAGCTAAAGACAATAACTACATATTGAAAAGTACATATAAAAAATATAAAGATGCTTCATATTTGCTGTTTAGTTTGCTAAGTCAGTGTCCACAAGAGTAAGCAAGACTTTATCAAAGATTCAGAGATGTCAAAAGGAACTATAAAAGTTTTAAAGACTCTTCTGTTGACTCAGAGGCATGAAGAGTCATTCAGGAGGAGCTGAAAGATTTGGTTTCTGAGTCCTGAGTTTGTCACTTATTTGCTGTGGACTTCAGACAAATCAATTGCTTTTGCTTGTCTAGTCCTTTTGCTACAGCACTGTTCCCATAGCTAGGCACTCACATAGATAACACATACAAAAGAGTTTAAAACTATTGTCACTTTAGTGAAAGCTAAAACTGACATTTTGTTCACAGAATGACTCGGAATCAACACATAAATCTATCATTCATCCAACATTAATGTCCACTGATTCTGTGGACAAACTGGTTGCTCTGCTAGACTTCTAAGAAGTACAAAACCTGATTTCTGTCATAAAGAATTTTATAGTTTGTTTCGGGAAACATGAGGTGGCTGGTTGCTCATGTTAAAATAACTACAAGGAGAAATATCCTAAGAGCTAAACAACTGAAACAGAATTCAGTATAAAGGAGTTCAAAAGGAGAAGTCATTTCTGGATGGGGTTGTCATGATGGTTTAATGACAAAGCATTGATTTCAGTGGGCTGGGTAAGCAAAGAATACTTTGAAATTCTGGGGTATAGGTATAGAATTTCAAGGATAAGTGCACAAGAAAGAGTAGAGAGAGAACAAAGATCTCCAATAAGAACAGCAGACCAGCTGGTTATAACACCCTGTTTTCAAAGGGCAGTTTCTGATCAGGCAGGACAAGGAGGTTGCAGGCATGTCTACAGGAGGCTGCTAAGTACTGTGTGCCCTGCTTCACCTTGAGACAGGAACACTGCTGCTAGCTGCTCTCTCGACACAGAGAGCCTGAGACCTGGCCAAAAGGTGTGCCGTCCCATTTTGGATCTTTGGTCTTATCTCAGATATGTTGTTAGACTGATCATATAAAGAGTCAATCTATACTGGATCCTAATATATTGATCCTGATTTTTAGTTTAGGGAAAACAGTCACAAGAGGCTTCATGTAGGAAGAGCAGAGAGAGCCTACGTGGTTGTAACTGCTCCTTCTGTTTTCACTGTGTGGGGGCGACGAGAGAGGATGTCAGAAGGACTATTAATCAGCAAGACAGAAAAGTAACTTAAGTCTTTCTCTTTATTAGCTATAATAGCTCAAGCACAGTGAAAAGAAACCTTCTTGAATTAATGAGGCACACTGGAAGGTGATTTCTTTATGTCAAGCTGGCATGAAGACCTTGAACGATTATTAGACCCAGGAGGGCATAGACTACAAAAGGGGATTCAGGGCAAGACACATCACTTTAGTGAAACAGAGACAAACAGACGAAATTTAGATGCAGCTAACGCTTTTTGAAAAATTAATGTGAAATGTATTTAACTCTAACAAATTGCTTTAGAAAGATTTTTTTTTTCTAGAGCTAGATTCATGATTACCCTAAAAATCACCATATTAAGAAGACTTTTACATTTTGAAGAAAAGGGTAAGAAGCAAACTCAATTATCTAGCTCCAGATAAATTATCTGGTTATTGAGACGATGCAAAACGTACTCCATCTTGTAGTAACATCATCCAATACTGTTGTGGTAAATATAAAGATTGAACTGATAAAAGGAGGAAACAATGAAGGGAAATAACACTTATGAAGCACTCTTTATGTGTCAGGCCTTGTTTCTTGGTGCCTTCATATTTATCATCTCATTTAACCCTCAAAACAAAATTCTGTCACACAGATATCTTACAAATGAGGAGACTGAGGTTCAAAGAAGTTAAATAACTTGCCTGAAACAATCCTGAAAGAAAAGAGCTACAATTCAATTAAAAGTCTACTCAACTGCGACATTAAAAATTCTTTTCTTCCACTTTATTGCCTCTCTTGAAAGTTGAATTCACAAATCTTGATATATGAAATAAATGTTATGACCGTCCATATTATTTGTAAATGTATAGTGGGTACCTGGCTCTTAGATATTTTCAGTTTTACTTAGTGAGATAATCACTAGAAGGTGGATAACATCCAAATGCAAATAAACATTCAACTCAAATTTTACAGACATCGTCAGCCTATGTCAGCATATTCCTATACAGAGAGGAAGTTATGTATCTTATTCATGTCTCTGTTCTCAAGCACATAGTGCACAGGGAATGGGTTCAGTCATGACTTTCATGTACATATATTTGTGATTGCTGATTTCCTGTCAGTGGGTAAGATAAAAGTTTCCCTAAAGTAACTAGGATAGTTTGATATAAGACAAATAAATGGAGTGGAATCTGCTACAAGTAACTGAAAAAACAAAAATCAAAGCAAGAGAAAACAATAGCTATAACCAAAAAAGACTTCTTATTTCCTCCTGAACTGAATTCCCAACCACTTTTAAATGGCAACATGTTTTTCCATTGACTGGGAGCTACAGCCAAGAAGCCAAAGACAATGAGGTTCTGGCCACCGGGAGAGCAGCGGGCCGCAGAGATGGCTGAGGGATGCCGCCTGCTGCAGCCACTCCTTAGAGGCTTGCTCCCTAGTGACCACATTCCCCGTTCAGCTGGCGACAAACTTCCTCCTGGGACTCTCCTGAGGGTTAGCAAAAAATGCTTCAATTCTCTGTATACCCTCTCCAGGGAGAGAAAATGGAGTAACTCAGTAGTGTATAATGAGCTACTTCAAACACTGGGCCTGTGTAAGCTTTTATGGAACAATGTTGACTAGGAAAAATAAAGCACCAGGTGAAAAGAAAAATTTTTTAAAAGTAATCCCCCCAGCTCAGTCTTTTAATGAGTGCCAGTAATTATCTCCATCCCAATCGTTCTCTTCAACTTTTTAATTAAAAATAAAAATAAAAATAAAATACTCACTACAGTTAAAATAAAGTTTGTTTCCAAAAAAGAGTGTCAGCAATTTCCTCATCTCCAGCTCACCTTGCCAAATGCTTGTCCATATAACTAAGAGTGTACAGCCAAACTAAATTAATCTCATGTAACACTGCATATACTACTGTCCTGTGAAGACAATTAACCGAGTCCATAGTTTCATTTTTATACCACAGAATGGCCACAGAGACACTCCAGCTCTGAGAAAGTAGCTGTGACCATAGCAGGGAGCACGGCTACAAGAGGATTCCTCTCTGACTAATGAGAATAGGAAGTCTATTCTTCAGAAATATAGGTAAAAAATCTTTTTTCCCTTTCTCCAGTTTATTAAGTGTTTGCTAGGGATGTACTGTGGAGAAGCTTCTATGCTGAAGGATATGGCCTTGCTGCAGAAGGAAATAAATTGGTTACATTAGTGGTAAAGAACTGAGCCTGAGGAGTCAGGAGACTGAGTTTCTAGCTTTGAATCTATTTTACTATTTAAAAACATTTCAAAACTAATTTTGGCTTTCAAACATTGCAGCACCATTTTCATTCTGATAGAAAGAGGAAAAAAAAGATGAGAGAGATCTTATACTTTATGTGAAGCTAAGTTTAATCTGTCTTAAATTTCCTATTTATTAATTTTAAGACTTTAAAAGAGAGAATGGTTCTCTTCAAACAATAGGGGACCTATGTGAATTACCTAAATATTCAGACCAAACCGTCACACAGAACAAAATATGTGGAACAAATCTGCTTTATCCAAACTGAAAATCCTAGAACTACTACGACATAGCTCTGGAATAAATGTCCATGAAGTTGTAATAAAATATTCTGATTATAATTCGGATCACAGGAGGATAACCTTCCCTCTCCCAAGCATCATGGGACACAAAAATGTAAATTGAGGGACAGAATTTTCTGCTACTTTTCCAGTGACTATTTTTAGAAGCTCTGATATAAAAATTAATCTGAAATGAGTATGCTTATATTTCAGACTGAATAAGGCATGTACTACGTAAGAACTAGCAAGTTGCTACAATAATTCCTGGCACCAAATGAGTTTTTTCCTTTCAGCCAGACAGGACCTCATTGGCTTTGATTTTTGTTTTGCACTTCTGTGTTACTACTATGAATTACTTCAAAGTGAGGAGGGCATATTTATACCTAGCTAACTGCTCGTCCACTTCACTCAACTCAAGTGAAAGATTTATGGTTTCTTCTCCTAGCTGTTTCCTGTAAACTGACATATCATATACAGGATGCCAGCCCTGGTCTCACATCAAAAACTAAATTCTAGAAATGCTGGAGCAGTCAGTTAGTAGGAACTATATGTTCATTTTAACTTAATGGATAGTTATGCCAAAGAGATACTCTGAAATAATAAAGATTATTTTAAAGGTGAATGCACTTCAACTGTTTTTCAAGCTGCTTTCTGCATGGCTTTTCCCCCTCTAATGGAATTTAAAAACTGAAAGGGGAAAATCAAATATATATTGCTCAGCTTAAAAAAACAAGGAGTAGATTTAGAATTTATTTTGGTTGTTGTTATTAGCTGTGAATGCACGATGTACTAAATCCAATTCCACATGTATATTTACCTACAGGACTCTCTGAGTACCACAAATGATCTGTTATGTATATTAATTGGTTTGGTTTTTACAGAAGACAGATAAAAATAGCAAGAAAATCAGATTGTGGAATCCCAGTCTGCTGAATAATTCAGATGCAAAGAATCTACAACTTTGTACTTTAAAAAGTATTAATTTCCCAGTACAAACCATATCAGTGGTATTCAGAAGATATTTTTATGTGGAGGAATACAGTCTGAACTTTTCTTTAAAAATGCATGTAGAAAAGATGCACAATTATTTTAAAATAAAATTTCGTAAATAAAAACAGCCTAAGTGAAGAGTCGCTGAGGAGAGAAAAAAATGTTCATTTGCCACACTTACAAGTTTCACATTTTCACAGAGGTCTTGCTGTACTTGTTGAGAGTATATTTTTACTATTAAGGGCAGACTGGCTGTCCAATTAAGTTTTTTATGAGAGAATCTTTGTAGATTGAGATTATTTTTCAAAATGATAAAAGATGACAATAATACAAGCTCTTTGCCAAGTCCTTTGTATTGTACAGAGCTTTCACGACATCCTAATCTCATTTTTATGATCTTTACGATAAAACGGTACAGGAAGTTGTATATCATTTCCATTTGATAGGTGAAGAAACCCAAGTTCAGAGAAGTGTGTAACTGGTTGGAAGCTGGGCATGAAGCCCATCAGTAGAATCTTCAACTTCTAAGTCCAGTGTCCTCTCCACTATATTATGCTACTTCTCTAGAGACTACATTTTGAGAAATAGTAAGGGCCAAGTAAAAACAATCGAAATATAATAGAGGCCAGGTAAAATGCAATTTAGTTTAGTGATTACCTGTCATGTAGTACATTTTCTGTTTTAAGATTTCTTAATATATAGTTATTTTAAAACAACTGGCGTCAAGCAGTCCTTTTGGTGGACCCCAAGCCACTGCTTTCCTCACACCAAGGTATTTTGAGGGGATCTATCTTACCTCTGCTCCTGAATATGTATCTGTTTGGAGGATGAGTTCATTCAGATCAACATCATTACTGATTGGCATAGAGTGAAACTGCAGGTTAAATATTTCCCTTCTTGTTGCTGCATCTGGTAAAGGCACATAGATGATTCTATCAATTCTTCCAGGCCGCAGCAAAGCCTATAAAGAAGATGGAGCAACACAGATGAACCAAGCTCAGAACTGACATTCCACATGGAAGGTACCCAAGGAAAGAGGATGTCCAGAATCTCATGAATAACTATTACCCATAATTAGTAAATAAAACCAGTACTAGAGATTCCATAATCTATTTCAGAGGTTCAAACAATGTTAGAGTACTTTTGAAAACAGAAAAGCAGTATTTCTTAAAGGCTTTTTTTGCTCCTCAGCAACTGTCAGGTCAGTAAAAGATGACTATTCTCTTTTAAGGAAATGTGTACATGGCTTGTATTCATCTTATTAAAAAGACATTAAAAGACTTTTCTTGGGGTACCTTCCTGCAATAATTCTTAAAATATGGTTAAGCTGTTTCAAGAGCCCCCAAAATAGGCACAGCTCTGATTAAACAATACTTCTAGAGCTGATGATAGTCAAATGAATTTCCCTAAAATTTTACTGGAGGTTAATGCCTAAATTATCTTAGAGCTAATGAAGTCATCTCTTCAGAAAAAATTATTACATATGTATTATATACCAGATATTGTTCCTGGTGCTAGGAACCAGCATGAGTAAGATGGATATGCGTAAAACTGTAGTGACAGTTACACATGTATGTAAGTATACTAGTAATCTCTGAATTGTATAACTTAAGTGGATGAATTTTAGGGTATGTGAATTATATCTCAATAAACCTATTAAAAGAGATATAGGTCTAAAATGTGTGTGTGTGTGTGTGTGTGTGTGTGTGTGTGTGTTTTGAGGGAATGGGGCAGCTTTTAGTTGGGATGATGAGAGAAAGCCTCTCTAAGGAGGTAGCTTATGCAGATATCCAAAGGAGTCACCATACAAAGATCTACGGGAAGAGCATTCAAAGTACAGGGAACATCAGGTGCAAAGGCAACAATGACTGGTATGAGCTAGGGAAAGAAAATAACCCAATAAAGTGAGAAAACGTAGGAAATGAGGTTAGAGAGATAGTCATAGGGAGGTTATAAGGCCTTAAACAACATGGTAAAGAGTCTGGATTATATTCTAATTGCAGTGAGAAGCCAGTGGAAGGTTTTAAGTGGGAAGGTGAAATGGTGAAATATACACAAAAAGATCACTCTTTTGGGACAAAATCAAAAGGTCTAACATATGTGTAATTAGAGTCCAAGAAGGAAAGAAAAGAGAAGATGGGGTAGAAAAAAATATTAGGAAAAAAAAAGCCAAAAATGCTCCCAAATTAGTTAAAAAAAAATTAAGTCACAAAATCAAGCTCAGTAAATTTCCCACAAAATAAATACAAAGAAAACCACATAAGAACACATTGTAGTCAAACTGCTGAAAACCAAAGATAAAGAAAATCTTAAAAGCTGCGAGAGTGAATACAGGGAACAATGATTTGAATCACCAATGACTTTTAACCAAAACAACAGAGTGCGAAAACCAGAACAACATCTTTCAAGTGCTGAAAGAATAAAAATGTCATTCCAGAATTTTATTCCCAGAGAAAATACTCTTCAATAATCAAGGAAAAATAAGGTCACTTTCAGATAAAAGAAAACTAAGGAAATCTGTTTCCAGCAGATCTACACTACAGAAAATGCTAAAGGAAGTTCTCCTGGTTGAAAGGAAATGACATGAAATGGAAAACTGAATTTCTAGGAAGAAATAAAGTACTGAAAATGAAATTCCCAAAAATGTAGACTCCTTCCCTCTCCCAGAAGTTACTCTACTTGCTGGCATAATCAGAAGTAGCACTTCTTGAATACTTAAGAGATACACACTTATAAATAGTGAAAAATAGCACATTTCCCTATGTGTACTTATGAATATGAAGTATCCAGAAAGAAGGTGGGATAGAAGTAAATACAGAAAAGTAAGGAAGACAAGAACTTAGGCATGAACACCTTTAATTATAAAACCTGAAACAAACAAACAAACAAAAATCCTGAAAATGTAGCTGGGACTATACCTAAGACACTACAGAAAATACAAATACTGAAACCTCATATGGTTGCTCTGTGGGAATTAGTTCTTAGGAAACTGGCACAAAAAATGATAATACTCTGTGAGTAATAAACTGTCCTCTGTCTCTGACTCAAGAGTCTCATGCCTTTCACCAGCTTCCATGAAAATTGTGGCAGGCTAACTAGTTACCGTTCAAATAGGGTAAAGCCTCAGAACCTTCATATTTCTTGACATGTATGTTACTCATAATGGAAACTCAAAATATAAAGCAAATATTGCCAGGACTAAAAGAGATAAACATATAACTCTAAAATTGTAATAGGATTTTTTAACATTCCTCTTTTAGCAACTAAGAGAACTAGAAAACACACCAGTAGAGAGGATCCAACAAGACTATCAATCATCTTGACCTAATTGCTATTTATTTATAGACCACTACATCCAACAGCTGTGCAACACATATTCTTTTTAAGTGCACTTGGTATATTCACCCATATGATAATCCATAAAACAAAACTCAGCAAATTCATAAGTACTGAAATCACACAAAGTGGAGCTCTGACTGTAAGAGGGAGTTAGACACGAATAAAAATAAGACATACAAGAAAACCCCAAACATATGGAAATTAAATAACATACTTCTAAATAAGTCATAGGTCAAAGAAGAAATCGCAAAGGAAGTTAGAATATTTTTCTAACATATGAAGATTTGTGGAATATTGTTAAAAGTGCTTAGTGACAAATTTGTAACTTTAAATGCTTATAGCAGGAAAGAAGGCTAAAATCAAAGACCTAAGTTTCAAGAGTATGTACAAGGAATGAAAGTAACCTAAGTGTCCATCAGCAGATGAACAAATAAAGATGTGGTATACACAGATACAATGGAATATTACTTAGCCATAAAAGGAAGGAAATACAGCTGCTTGCAGCAACATAGGTGGACCTAGAGATTATCACACTAAGAGAAGTAAATCAGAGAGAGAAAGACAAATACTACACGGTATCACTTCTATGTGGAATCTAAAAAATAATACAAATGGCCTTATTTACAAAATGGAAATAGACTCACAGACATAGAAGACTAATGGTTATCAAAAGGGAGGGGGGAGGGATACTTAGGAGTTTGAGATTAACAGATACACACTACTACATATAAAACAGATAAATAACAAGGACTGACTTATAGCACAGGGAATTATATTGAATATCTTGTAATAACTTATAATGGAAAAGAATCTGAAAATGAATATATATGTATAAATGTATATACACACACATATATAAAACTGAATCACTTTGCTGTATACCTGAAACTAACACAACATTGTAAATCAACTCTACTTCAATTAAAAAAAAACAGTAAGTACAAGGAAGGAAATAATGAACTTGAGAGCATAAATCAATGAAATAGGAAACAAATAATAGAGAAAATCAACAAAGTCAAGGGAGGTTCTCTACAAAGATTTTTAAGAATTGATTAAATTCTAGCTAGACGAAACAAGAATAAAAGAACAAATCACCAACATCAGAAATCAAAAGGGGCTATCACTACAGATCCTAAAGATAGCAAAAGGATAATAAGAGAATATTATAAACAACTTTATGACAATAAAAAAGAAACAAATGCCTTGAAAAAGCCAGTTATAAAATGGACACAGCATAAAACAGAAAATCACAATAGCCCTTTATTTTTAAAAACTGCAACTGAACTGATTGAAAAACTGAATCATTATGACCAACCTTCCCATCAAGAAAAATTCAAGCCCAGATGGTTTCCCTTCTGAAATCTACCAAAGAAGCAATCACATCAGAATTATATAACCATCAGAATATAGAGGAGGAAACACTTCTCAACTTGTTTCATAAGGCCAGCATAATACTAATTCTAAAACCTGACAAAGATATTACAAAAAATGACAACTACAGATTAGTGACACCCTCATAAGCATACATCTAAAAATTCTTTGAAAATATTAGCAAGTAGAATCTAACAATATATAAAATGGATAAATCATCACAATCAAGTAAGAATTATCCCAGGAATGAAAGGTTAGTTTAACACTCAAAATCCAATGAGTATAATTTAACCATAGCAACAGAATTAAAGGAGAAAATCTGTTCCATCATTTAAATATGTGCAGAAAAAGCATATGACAAAATTTAAGATCTAGTCATGATTAAAAAAATCTCTCAACAAACTAGAAATGAAAGGAAACTTCTTCAATACCTACAAAAACCTATAAGTAAAATAATAATTAATCTCAAAATTTTGAATGCTTTCTAACCTAAGATCAAGAACAAGGTAAAAACTCACCACTTCTACCAAACATTGTAACAGAGGTACTAGCCTTTGCAATAAGGCAAAACCAGGGCAGGGGGGATTTGGAGGAAGGAAGTATAGAACTTGCAAGAGTAAAAAGTAAAACTATCCTTATTTGCAGATGACATGATTGCTTATGTAAAACTCCTAAGGAATCTACAAAACAGCAGCAAGATTACAGGAGACAGGTTTAATATTAGAAAAATTGTATCTTTATATATTCAGCAGCAATCTAAACAGAAGAATGAAGTTAAAAAATCTACTTTATGGAAATACGTAAAAAACAAACAAAGGAATAAAATTAACAAAAGAATGCTTCATTAAAAACTACAGAGCACTGTTGAGAGAAATTAAAGATCTATACAGAGATTAACCACATTCATTGGAAGATTCAATATTATTAAGATATTCATTCTTTCCAAATTTATCTACAGTCTCAATGCAATTCCAATCAAAATTCCACAAAGACTTTAAAAAAAATGACAAACTGATTATAAAATGTATATAGAAATTCAAGTGACTGAGAATTATGAAAGCAAATCAAAAAAGGAACAAAGTTGAAGGACTTAAACTACTTGGCCTCAAAATTTATAATCTTAAAGAAATAAGACTGTGATAAGTCTAGAAGATAGAAATACAGATTTAAAAAACAGAATAAAGAGTCCTTATTGATTTTTATTTTTAAGGTATTCAATGAGGAAAGTAAAGTACTTTAAGAAATGATGCTTCAACAATGGAATATCATATTTTAAAAATGAACATTGACCCTTCCCTCACCCCATTCTCAAAAATCAACTTGAGATGGATCATAAATCTCAATGTAAGAGTTCAAACTATAAACTTCTAGAGGGAGTATAAGAGAAAAAAACTGATAAACCTGTCTTTTAAAAATTAAACCATTTTTCTCTTCTAAAAACTTCAAGGAAAAAAAGCAAGCCACAGACTGGGATAAAATACTCACAATGGGCAGGTATATTTGACAAAGAACTTGTATCCAAACACATAAAGACCCCCTAAAATTCAATGGTAAGAAAATAAACAACCCAGAAGAAAACAGGCAAAAGATCTGAACAGATCCAGACAAAGGAAACTATAAAGTTGGCAAGTAAGTAAATGTTGAGTAAAAAGATACTCAACATCATTGGCCATCAGATCAATGCAAATTTAAACCACAGTGAGATGTCATTATAGGGGAGGAGGGGATAGCTCAGTGGTAGAGCGCATGCCTAGTATGCATGAGGCCCTGGATTCAATCCTCAGTACCTTCATATAAGCAAACAAACAAACCTAATTGACCCCAGCCCCCCAAAAATCCCCCACAAAAAACAAAAAAGAAAAGAGGTATCATTACATTCTCATAAGAATGACTAAAATTAAAGACACCAACAATAACAAAGACTGAACAAGGATTATAGAGTAACTAGAACTTATACACTGTTAATGGGAACATAAAA
This sequence comes from Camelus dromedarius, assembly GCF_036321535.1. Taxonomy (NCBI): domain Eukaryota; kingdom Metazoa; phylum Chordata; class Mammalia; order Artiodactyla; family Camelidae; genus Camelus; species Camelus dromedarius. Next base: position 35,901,522 of record NC_087436.1, read on the forward strand.
TAGTACAATCAGTTTTCCAAAGTGGTTGAGTGGTTAAGAGACTGACAGTTTCTTAAAACGTTTAACATTCTCCACTACAACAATCCAGTTATTCTACTCCTAGGTATTTATCTAAGAGAAACAAATACATAATCCATGCAGACTTATACATAGATGTTCATGGCAGCTTTATTCAAAATAGCTCCAAACTGTAAATAATCCAAATGTCTACCAATTCATGAATGGATAGACAAAATACGTATTTACATATAATAGAGTATCACTTGGCAATTAAAAAAGAACTATTGATATACTCAATAACATGCATAAGTCTCAAACTTCTGTTGAGCTAACGAAACCAAACATTGAAAAGTACATACTATACAATTCCACTTATACAAAATACTTAAAAAATTTGGTCTAATCTGTAATTATAAAAAGTAGACAAGTGGTTGTTTGGAGTCTGGGGTAGAGGGAAAGATGGATTGCCAAGGAGCAAAAGGAACCTTTTAGGTTGACTGAAATGTTTTATTACACTTTGATTGTAGAGGAAGTTTCACAGGTTTACATATATATTTAAATTACTTGAATTGTACACTTCAAATTGGTGCAGTATATTGTATGTAAATTATAACTAAACTAAATAAAGTTGATTAAACTTGTACTTGTTAGGTTCTCAGTATTATAAATCAGTAAACTTAAGGGCATTAAGAGATGTTTTCATACAGCCAGCATAGTACTCAACGGTGAAAAATTCAAAAGCTTCCCACTAAAATCTGGGACAAGACAAGGCTGTCCACTATCACCACTCCTATTCAACATAGTCTTGGAAGTCCTAGCCACAGCAATCAAGCAAGAGAGAGAAATAAAAGGGATCCAAATTGGAAAAGAAGAGGTAAAAGTGTCACTATATGCTGATGACATGTTACCACGTATAGAAAACCCTAAAAGGTCCACACAAAAACTACTAGAGCTGATCAAAGAATTCAGCAAGGTAGCAGGTTACAAGATTAATGTTCAAAAATCAGTTGCATTTCTTTACACTAACAATGAATCAACAGAAAAAGAAAGTAAAGGAACAATCCCCTTTAAAATAGCACCCAAAGTAATAAAATACCTAGGAGTAAATTTAACCAAGGAGGTGAAAGAATTATACACAGAAAATTATAAACCATTGATGAAGGAAATTAAAGAAGACTTAAAAAAAAAAAAAAGGAAAGATATCCCATGCTCCTGGACTGGAAGAATCAATATTGTTGAAAATGGTCACACTGCCCAAGGCAATCTACAGATTTAATGCAATCCCTATAAAATTACCCAGGACATATTTCACAGAACTAGAAAAAATCATAATAAAATTTATATGGAACCACAAAAGACTTAGAATTGCCAAAGCATTACTGAAGAGAAAGAAAGAGGCTGGAGGAATAACTCTCCCAGACTTCAGACAATACTATAGAGCTACAGTAATCAAAACAGCATAGTATTGGTACAAAAGCAGACATATAGACCAATGGAACAGAATTGAGAGTCCAGAAATGAACCCATAAACTTTTGGTCAACTGATCTTCAACAAAGGAGGCAAGAATATACAATGGAATAAGGACAGTCTCTTCAGCAAATGGTGTTGGGAAAACTGGACAGCAGCATGTAAATCAATAAAGCTAGAACACTCCCTTACACCATACACAAAAATCAACTCAAAATGGATCAAAGACTTAAACATGAGACAAGACCCAATAAACCTCCTAGAAGAAAAGATAGGCAAAATATTATCTGACATACATCTCAAAAATGTTCTCCTAGGACAGTCTACCCAAGCAATAGAAATAAAAGCAAGAATAAACAAATGGGACCTAGTGAAACTTACAAGCTTCTGCACAGCAAAGGAAACCATAAGTAAAACAAAAAGACAACCTACAGAATGGGAGAAAATTTTTGCAAATGAAACCGACAAAGGCTTGATCTCCAGAATATATAAGCAGCTCATACAACTTAATAAGAAAAAAACAAACAACCCAATCCAAAAATGGGCCAAAGACCAAAACAAGCAATTCTCCAAGGAAGAAATACAAATGATAAATAGGCACATGAAAAAAATGCTCCATATTACTAATTATCAGAGAAATGCAAATCAAAACTACAATGAGGTATCACCTCACACCAGTCACAATGGCCATCATTCAAAAGTCCACAAATGACAAATGCTGGAGAGGCTGTGGAGAAAAGACCCTCCTACACTGCTGGTGGGAATGCAGTTTGGTGCAGCCACTGTGGAAAACAGTATGGAGATTCCTCAAAAGACTAGGAATAGACTTACCACATGACCCAGGAATCCCGCTCCTGGGCATATATCCAGAAGGAATCCTACCTCAAAATGACACCTGCACCCCAATGTTCATAGCAGCATTATTTACAATAGCCAAGACATGGAAACAGCCTAAATGTCCATCAACAGATGACTGGATAAAGATGTGGTATATTTATACAATGGAATAGTATTCAGCCATAAAAACTGACAACATAATACCATTTGCAGCAACATGGATGTTCCTGGAGAATATCATTCTAAGTGAAGTAAGCCAGAAAGAGAAAGAAAAATACCCTATGATATCACTTATATGTGGAATCTAAAAAACAAACAAACAAACAAAAAAACAAAGCATAAATACAAAACAGAAAGACTCACAGGCATAGAATACAAACTTGTGGTTGCCAAGGGGGCGGGGGGTGGGAAGGGACAGACTGGGATTTCAAAATGTAGAATAGATAAACAAGATTATACTGTATAGCACAGGGAAATAAATACAAGATCTTATGGTAGCTCACAGCAAAAAAAAAAAAATGTGACAATGAATATGTGTATGTTCATGTATAACTGAAAAATTGCGCTCTACACTGAAATTTGACACAACATTGTAAAATGACTATAACTCAATAAAAAATGTTAAAAAAAAGAGATGTTTTCAGATCTTTTCTGTTTGGAAAGATTATCCTTTTCAACTATGCAGTTTGGGAAAAGTCACATAAGTGGTCACTAAGAGAAAGAATACTTACTTAGCAAGCTATAACAGATCAATTTCTATGAGTTGGTCATGAATATGGATGACAAGTATCACAACCATTTCAATCCCATAGTTAGCTCTCCTTTTTTTTTTTTTTTAAAAAACTATCTTATATTTATGTTTAGAGTTTCAAATAGATTGTTAAAAATCATGGAATCAGTATCGTCACATCTCATATCAATGTTTCATAAAATACTCAGGTAAATGTTACCAGATGGAAAAAAGGGTTTTCTTGTTTAAGTTTAGAAGTCCTGGGTAGAAATAAAAATTGAACAGGTTTCTAAATTTAGGAATTTCTGAAGCCTATACTAATGGGTATTAAAAATCTCCAAGAGAAAGCTGCAGTAGTATATAGGAATTCTGTCTCAAATTCTAACCATGAAACATCTCAAAAGCTAATATGACATTTCCACTTTGGAAAATGCTGCTATATACTTTTTTTGCACACATCACAACACCTAGAACATGGTACATGTTTACCAAATATCTATTAATTCTTAAGTCACATATAAATCAGCAAGCAAATAGTCAATCAACAAACACACAGTAAATAGTGCCTTTGTTTAAAAATGAAGTCTTTAATTATTTTCGGAATATTCCCCACATTTAACGTTAATTCATTAGGTAGAAATGATGCATGATCAGCTTCCCTGAACTATACTTTATCATAGAATTCAAAACTGCATTTCAATCATGGGGATCATTTCTTCCCACGTAAAACAAATACATACAGGATTGAGAAAATTAGGACGATACCAGTAAACATGGTTTTTCAAATTATTGAAAATGTTATCTAAGATGAGTAGCACTAATATTTATATAGCCCTTAAGAATCTATAAAGCAATTTTCACATAGTGTATTTCATTTAATATTACTCTAAATCCTGTGAAATAGAGATTGTTATACACACATTAAGAAAAAGAATACGAGGCCCAAGATCATACAGTAAATGGCAGAAACTGAACTGAAAGCAGGGGGTTTCTGCATGTTAAATCAGACCTTTTTTACTTTACTATCCTGCCAGTACAATATGATACTCAGCATAAATGGATAAAGGAAAAAAAATTTCTTGATCTGAAGTATAACATTGATAACAAAATAAATTTAAATCATTCTTTCATCAAAACAATTATTACACACCTACTATGTGCCAGGCTCTGTTTTAGTTGCTATGGATATAGCTGTGAATGGATTGGTTATTTTTTTAAGGCTGAAGTTATCCTTTTCACCTTTCTGGGAAAAGTAACTGTAGGCTATTTTAAAATTTCCTTTCTAAAAGTTGAAAGAACACAGTAAAGGATACAGAGCAGACACGTCATCTAAGTCACTGGAACAGCACTCAGCGTGCATCTGTGCCCTCCCCCTCCATCCCTCCGCCACAGTTGTAGCTATCCCGGGGGCCCTGCAGGTTGAGCACACTTCAGTGACTGTAACATTGTCTGGGCCAACAGCCAGCTAGGCTTTTTCTGGCCTGATTTTGTCAGTGAAAGTTAGCTCAAAAAAAGGTAGGAAAGAGCTTTCCTTCCTGTAAAATCCTGAATGAGTTAACACCCTTCCTAGAATTTCTTTAAAAATACTGTTCTGCCATATTAGGGTGGAAGAATGTATTCTGAATGATGGCATGTTCTGTTATTTTAAGATCACTATATGACAACTCTCAATGAAGAAACAAGCCCAGGCTTCCTAATACTTTGAACCCTTCAGACCTCAAGGTCATGGACACTGCAGTCTTACATGAACTCTATTAAAAAAAATCATAAGGCAAACTGCCTTTTCAGGAGGACTGATTCAAGACCTTGGGCAAGTCTCCATTACCTCTAACAGCATCAGTTTCCTCATATGTGAAAATAATGGTGGCTCTTTAATCAGAGAGGAGGCCCATGTGCTTCTGACAAGAATCCCCTTCAAAATACACAAGATGAGAAAACATTCCCACACAGTGCTGTAAATAATTCCACTGAGTTCAAGTGAAATCTGCATGTGCACCCTAGACTAAGAATCTAATAAGATGACCTTTAAATGGGACTTTCAGACCCAATTCCACATTATTAGCATACCCAAGGCAATGCCCACCACTTACATGACATGGTCTTTACCAAAAATGTGTTATTACTATTTTAGCAATTACACTACTTAATTAAACTACTACTACTATCTTGTCTTCTTCTGATCTTTACAAAATGAACTCAACAGCATTTCTGGTATCTCATACTAAGGATTCTTACTGATCCAACCCTATACCACAGTAACACAGCTATCTTTTCTTTTTTATAAATTCTGAAGTTCAACACTTGTAATTTCATACTCTATCAATGTCAAAATCTAACTTAATTAGCACAGAAGTACTTGTTCAGAGCAAAGCATTGAAATAGACACTTTGAAAAATCACATTCTACTGGACCCCACTCACTTAAAATGATCAACAAGGGTGTGTATGTGAGTGTAGCAAACACTTTCTTCTATAAAGAAAAGCAGCACTGAGCCTCTACATTTTACTGTAATGAAAACATATCAGTATGTCATGATTCATGGAGAGAAAAGTTCTAGAAACTGGAGAGGTAGATCCTTGGTAACAGCTCTGATTTATTTCAAAGATACCTTAGACTTATTCTAGGCATCTTTCTCTCCCTCTAAATTCAACCAATTAATAGGCATGGCTAATGTTACCTCTTAAATCTTTCTTGAAACTTCTACTTCTACCTCATCTTCTTTATTGAATATTTGTGTGCTTGTTTACTGTCTGTATTTCCCAACAGATTATAGGCAGTATGTAATAGCAGGTATTATATTCTTTTATTCAATACTGTAAACTCAGCAATAACACATTGAAGACATTCAATACATGTTTACCTGATGAAGCCAAGCCAACATAATCTTTTGTCTAGAATGTCGTTAACTACCTTTCTGGTTGTTTTTCTGCCTGCAGTCTTATTCTCTCCTTCTTCTCCATCTATCTACATCACTGCCAAAGCAATCGTTCTAACTGCAAATATTGTAATTTTCTCTTTTCTAATCATTTAATGGTACCTCAAGGGAAAAAGTCAAACTCAGGCACAGTATTTCAGGCTTCTAATTTTGGTGTAATTTACCTGCAGCTACTTTTCCTTTCTCATCCTGTGGCTGTAAGAGCATCTAAGTACTCACAGTTAGCCAAACTCCATGCTGCTTTCTGCATCTTTGCCCTCACATATACTTCTCTCTCTGCTCTAAATGACATTTCATCCTAGTCCATCAGGCAAGCTCCAGCTCGTATTCAAGTTTCAGCTTAAAAATCTTCTTTTTTTATACAGCCTTCTGTGACTCTTCTGAGTACTGTGTAACTTATAATTTGGCATACAAGTTAAAAGTGAGGGCAAAAAAAAAAATCAGCCTACCTGGGTTAAAATTCTAGCTCCAACATTTATTAGCTGTGTGTTTAGACAAATCATTTAAACCTCTTGGTACTTTAAAATCCTTAACAGTTAGTATCTACTCAGAGGATGATTGTATGAATTGCATGATAAAATTTACATATCAGCACAGTGCTTGGCGCATGGTGTGTATGCCTCAATTTGGATGCTATTATCATTGTTACTGTTCCTGCATAATTATTCCAGGTACTTGACTGTGTTCCTTGAATATAGGGAATGCTACTTATCTTTGGATCCTAATACTTGGCACATGGTAGACATTAATGTTCTCTGAATGAATGAAAGAATGAATGTTCTAAAACCATGAAATTAGAATAATGATAGACAAGTCAGTTTAAAATACAGATTCTTGATTTATATTTCTAAATCTCATTGTTTAAAAAGGACTGCTATTTAACAATTCTCTACTTGCCTCTTTCTCACCCTGCATCTTATCATAGCCTCTGAAATGGTCAATTCATAGCCTTTTGAAATAGAGAAAGGGAAGTTACAGAAATGCTTGCTCTCTTCAATAGGAATTTGACAAAGGAATCACTAAAGAGAGGAGGTCCTAGAGCATGCCTGCGTTTATTAAATCTTTTCATGTTGTTGATCCACATTATTCAGCTTAGAGATGAACACAGCTGAATTCTGGAAATGTGTTTTTTTTTTTTTTTTTTTGCATTGTTTGATTTTCACTTCTCTAACCATTAGCAATGTTGAGCATCTTTTCATGTGCCTGTTGGCTATCTGTACATCTTCTTTGGAAAAATGTATATTCAGGTCTTCTGCCCATTTCTTGATTGGGCTGTTTGTTTGTTTGTTTCATTATTGAGTTGTATGAGCTGTTTGTATATCCTGGAAACTAAGCCCTTGTCAATCGCATCATTTTCCCATATTGTCTCCCATTCTGTAGGTTGTCTGTCTTTTCATTTTGTTTATGGTTTTCTTTGCTGTGCAAAAACTCTTCAGTTTGATTAGGTTCCATCTGTTTTACTTTTGCTTTTCTTTCTTTTGCCTTGGGAGCATGATCTAAGAAAATATTGCCATAATTTATGTCAGAGAATGCTTTGCTTATGTTCTCTTCCAGGAGTTTTATAGTGTCATGTCTTATATTTCGGTCTTTAAATCATTCTGAGTTTATTTTTGTATATGGTGTGAGTGAGTGTTCTAATTTCATAGACATGTGGCTGTCCAGCTTTTCCAATACTACTTGTTGAAGAGACTGCCTTTTTTCCACTGTATATTCTTGCCTCCTTCATTGTGGATTAATTGACCATAGGTGTGTGGGTTTATTTTTGGGCTCTTTATTCTGTTCCATTGATCTGTATGTTTGTTTTGTGCCAATACCACACTGTTTTGATCACTGTAGCTTTGTAGTGTTGTCTGAACTCTAGGAGGGTTCTAAATGTTTCAGGAATACAATTTCCAACTGAGCAACTTTTCTGTGCAAAGCACTATGAGCAATACAGAGCAGCATATGACTTGGTACTAACCTTTAAGAAATTACACTTTAAAAGTGAAGAAAAGTCAACATACAAAGAGCTAAATGCAGTAAGTTTTAATCAATGGGCTAAAACAGTAGTAAAAAATATGAAAAATACACAAGTAAGTGCTAATTTAATAATTTAAGGATGAAGTGAGAATCAAATTGCAACTTGACAGATGCTGTGATACTAAAAGCCAATCATTTAATGAGATAAAACCAACAATATTTACCTAATGAATATATAAAACATTTTAGAAAGGCAGAAATAGTTAAGAGAGTAATGTGTTAGAGATCAAGGTCAGTTACACTAAAAAAAAGCAGTAGATCTGTTAAACCAAGGAAATCAATTTTCATAATCCTCTCTTACAGTTTTTTAGCTTAGTAAACCTTTTCATAAGAAATAATTTGATATCCTTTAATTTTATACTATGACTAAGTAGTAATGATATATATCTTTACTACACACAACATCCTTTAAATAAACTTTTTTTGAGACGGGTATATTTGAAACCATGGAGAGCATCATCTATGGGGGAAAGAAAATATTTCTGAAAAAGCCGAGGAAATACAAGTTTTATTTGTATTTTTAAAACATAAAATCATTATTAGTGTAGTTATAGTGATTGCAACTGGTTCAGAAAATGGAAAATGAGAAGTTTCAAATTTCCTTAAAAAATCTAGAATCGTTACCCTGATCCAAATGAGATGAGTCTTAAATGACAAACAGGAGAAATTCACCAGGTTGAGAAAGTGGGAAAAGGTAGAGTACACACTATGTACAAAGAATTAAAGGTACAGTGATGTACAAATCATTCCTGGGAGGGCAAAAGGTTTACTGTGGCCACAGTGTGAGGCAGACCTTCCCACCAGTTGCACCAGGAACGGATTAGGTGTGCTTAGAATATTGCTTCCTTCAGCTCTCAGGAGGGCCAGGAGCCCAGAGAAGCCAGAGGCTCTAGGCAGACAGTGACTTTGTCTGGTTATTATTACCATGTGTGATATGTTATGGAAAAGTCTGGGGAGCACAGGTGGAGGATTCTCAGAAACACAGGAATACAGAGATAGATGAAGCAAAAAACAAAAAACAAGCAAACAAACAAAAAACTCCACAGGTATGATTATATTACATAAGGTGAGTAATGCCAAGGACTTTGGTTTTTATCTCATCATAGTCCATAGGAAAGTGTGAAAGGTTTTTAATTAGGTAAGAACAGACTCAATTTTCTGTTTAAGAAAGTAAATAATTCTGGCAGCAGTGTTGGGGTAGCACAGGAACGAAGCGCAGCTTCCAGTTAGGAAGCAAATACAATCTAGAGGTCTTAAATTAGAACAAGAATAATAATAGAGGGAGTGAACCTGGGAAGGACAATTTAAGAGATATCTTTGAAGTAGAACTGCCTGAAGTTTTCAACTTATTATTAGACATTTCCCCCTTTTGACAATGCCTCTCCATTCTGCAAAGAAAGATAAAGATAAAGCAAGATTTCTTTTATACAGATTTGTACCTGTATTTGTATCCTGTAGAGAGAATAATACTTCCCAAATTAAAATCTGGATCTTACGATATGTTACAACTTCATTTTTCAACTGATAGAAATGCTTTTTAAATATTTCAATTCATATTATAGCTATTTAAGATATTCAGTTACTCCTAGAGTTGACGGAGTTTTTACTGTTCAGTTTGAGACTTCACAGAGCAGTTCAATTCCACAAACACTTGTGAGTATCTGCTATGTGCCAGGCACAGGATTAGATGCTAGGGATACAATGTTCTTTGTTCTTTGAAAAATAATTCTTCTGAAAAGGATTTTTATATGACAACATCTGAGCATGTGTTTGTATTAAAACAAATCAATCAGTCTGTAGGCTATCTGTCTAATGCTGGGCTTGCTCAGTTCTGTAGAAACCCGTAGCACTGTGCAAGAAAAGACTTGACCCATTTGACAGCAGGTGTTTAGGAAGAATGTACCACAGTAATTCGTAGTACTGGATGATGAGCACAAAAGAGTTAAGAAAACAGAACAAAAACAATTCAATACACACACACAATTCTAGTAGAATGATATACTCTTCATGTACTTCTATTAAAGAGTCCTTTTACAAAGTCAAAATACCATTTATTGAGAACTAATTCTAATTTTTCCTCTTATAAAAAAATGAATCTGCTTTTTGATACACTACAGAAGAAAACAAAACAGTGCAATTAATCTTTCAAATATCTATCTAAAATGCACTCTTTTAAAAGTTCTCCATAAGGTCAAAAAGCTGACAGTGGGGACACCTTCCTTACATGTAAACATTGATTTTAATAATAGTTAAATATAAATAAACACATAGGTTGTCAATAAGCAACAGTGGTGACAGGTGGTAGTCCGGGGGGGGGGGGGGATGATCTGTCCCCTGCTTGTTTCTCCAGCATCAGCTTCCATCATTTGACCCCTCCTTGCCCTTTGTTTTCTACAATACTGAACTCCTTGTAGTTCCCTGAAAATAGCACATCCCTCACACCTCTGTATGCGCTGATCTCTCTGAACAGTCCTCCCCATCCTTATGCACGTACTCCACGTGAATTCTAGTTCTTCCTTCAAATCACTTCTACATACACAATGAAACATTTTCTTCTCTATATTACACCCAAACATTGTTAACATGTCTGTTGCATATATGTTTACATACCCTAATGCCCCCACTGGACTGTAAGGTATTCAAGGGACACATTTTTCCAAATTAAAAAGTTTGTCAAAATGTACGGTGATCTACCTGCAGATACCTATCAGATGCAGAAGCACACATATAAGAAATTTCAGGTGGTACAAACTGCTAAGGATATTTTCTGGATAGCTGGAGTATTGAATCCAATACATATAAACCATTTTTTAAAACTTAAAATAGAAATCTTCTAATATATACTATGTACAATGAATGATGTAGAAAATGTAAACGAACCTTTTCTTGTTGACTCAAACTTTTCCCCCCACCATGATTACACATTATTCTGTACTAAAGGTAGCCATCAAGGATAGAGATGCAGCATGACAGATTTATACAGTGTGACTTGAATAGTCACCCCAGGATTGATGGGTACTGCAATGTAGCACTACAGAGCTATACACACTGCCTCCCTGCTTGCACCTGCAAGGTCCATGATTGTTCTATAGCCATGGAGCTGAACAACACTGTTACCCTACTGCCCACCCCAAACAGAATGATCATTTCTCTTTTCTACTTCTGCCAACATCCCAATTTTTTTAAGGTACAAAATACAAAGGTATAGGAAGATATTTCTTATCAATCCCACCATCTGAGAGTGCAGGACTGTTTCATCCTTTTCTTTGCCTTCCTCCCATCCCCCGCCCCAAACTCTTAGGCTGATCCTAGCCTACTTCTGAGCTCTGTGACCATCAGTACTGCATCTGCTTTATCTGCTTTGGCTGTTGAGTGCATCTTTCTTCTTCTTAGTACCCAATGCCTTTTTGTTTTGATATTATCTTTGATAATACATACTGCAAGGTCTTTCTTTTCTTTAACTATTTCATAATTCAAAAATCTGGTTCTATTATGTACTAATTGAATTTTAATACAATAGTTTTCAACCCTCATGTCAAACAACCAAAACTACCTGAGAGATAGAACACAGTCCAACAGTGGCTCAGTGAGGCATGTTGAGGACCATGTACCAATGTGGAGTTTGGCAAACTATAGCCCATGGGCTAAATCTGTACTACCACTTGTTTTTATAAACAAAGTTGCATTGGAACACAGCCATATTCAGTCATTTAGCTGCTTCCACTCTAGGACAGCAAAGTTGAGTAGCTTCAACTGATAATATAACCTGAAAGACTTAAAGTATTTACTATCTGGTCCTTCACAGAAAAAGTTTCCAAATCCCTTACAATGTGGTTCTTAATCTTCGTTGTGCATCACAATCACCTGGTAAACTTTTAAAAAGTAGGTTTCCTTGGACTCCTTCCTCTAGAGATTTTTATTCAATCAGTCCAGGTCCATGCAAATAATTTTTCCAAAGATCTTGAAGTAATTCCAATGTGCAGTCAGAGTTAAACCACTGTTCAGGTGGTTTATCATTTCATAAACCCCAGTGTGCACAGGAATCATTGACTCATTTGCTAATCTAGAATTTACGTTCCATTTGGATATATTAGGTCTGGAGGGAGAGGTCAGATTCTGCATGCTTAATAAGTATGCCAGCTGAGTCTGATGCAGGGAGTCCCGTGACTAGACTTGGAGAGATACGGCTTGTAGAAGTTGGTTTGAAAAAGCCTCACAGGTATACCTGGATGGTCCCTTGTCCCCATCCCAGTGATGAATCAAATCACTCTAACTGCTCTTGTCTTACGTTTTTTCATCTGTAAAAGGAACACTTTGTTTCTCTGTCTTGCCTACTTCATAAGTTTGCTATAAGAATTGCTCTATCACCTCGTAACTCTGTGGTCAAATCTAAGATGATATTTGTTTTCGAAGATTCAGATGATGACTGACATGGTCTTCTAAAAAATTTAGATACTCAACACCTCATAAGCAGATACCACATAATGAGCAGATAACGCGGATACCGTAATTTTCAAGTGCAAAAACAACACATAAAATTAAGAATTGTGTCAATGACTTTCTGAAGTTAAACCTGGAAAATAAACAGTTTATAGAAAGCTGGTCAATACTATAGTGATTACACAGTGACTCATAGATTGGAGTACAAATGTAGCAACATCCCCCTCACTGTCCAGAGGATCTCAATTACCTGACAGTTCCTGGATAGCTTTAGGGAAGGGAGTACCTGTAAACTTTTGAAGCTGTAGGCCAAATTTTATATGCAAAAACTTTGTATGCACATTTCTCAGGAGAGGATATCTATCAGATTCCCAAAAGAATCTGCCCCCTCAAAAGAGATTAGGGCAATCACTTACCCCTGAGTATCCATGTTCTATGACATGGGTCTTATCAACCCATTATGGAACTTGTTATGGAGAGAAAAATGTCCACTGTGAGTTATTTCCAAATGTTGCTGCTCTAGTTTAAAGTAAGCCCACTTAAGAAATAAATCTATTGGCTTTCCTTTATTTCTGATGTTTTCTAAGCAGATTCAGTAAACAATAAATAATAATTTCCTCACTTCTATGAAGGTATGATACTTATAATAAAACTTTTTTAAATGTCAGAAAGCTCCACCAGTTGTATCACCATTAAATATGAGCAGAAAAGGAGTTTGGTTATCCTACTGAAGTGTGTTTTTGTGGTTCCAAGACACTGAGAACAGCTGAATTTTCTTATTTACATGGTCAAGTTCAAATAGGAGTACTGAAAAGAACCAACTAATTTCACATCTCTCAGATATCTCACTATTCCGTCACATCAAGTCATCAATATACCCAGAATAACCTGGATTCCACACTGCATTTACCCTATCTTTAGCAAAGAACCACTCACTAGTTATGGTCTTTCCAAGCTCTCTGGAGCTATAAAAAGAAGTCTGATTTAGTTCCTTAGCACATGTTCATCTCCAAGGAGTACAGGGTAGACAATTGAGAATGACAGCTAGATCAGTTTGGAAGACAGTGGCTCCTAGGACTGTTGTCTTCAAACTTTTTTGATCATTCATTCATATTATTAAAATTAGTTTGAGCACTTTCTCCCAGTATTCCTGTATTTATTCAGAAAAGTATATACATGCATCCCTGTATTAACATACTGTGTATACTATATAACACACATAAATGTACATTTTAAAAAATAATGCTACATAAAATAATCATGAATATAAGTTTCTAATATTTTCTTCTCTCATCTTATTGGTGTGTCTGTGCATCTTTAGAGATCTCCTAAGCAAGAGGCAGCATACATTAAGGCTTATGGCTCTGTCTCTGTATGACAGTCTCACTCTTGAGTTCATACTCAACTACTACACCAAAATACACCATACTGAATACTCACAGTCAAAAGTAATGCAAAGATTACAGTGTAAACAGAAGCCAGATTCCTTGCTTTGTCAGTTATAAGGGAGGGCAAGAATAATTTGTATCTAAAGCAAAAAATATTTTTTCTTAGTTTGACTTTATGATAATTAGAAAGTCATAGGGTATCAGTACCATAAAGACTTCATTCATTTCTAAACTCCTACATTTGGTGAGAAGACTTAGGTCCAGAGAGTTTAAATTAATGTCAAGAATCACACAAGATTAAATGGTAGACTTAGAAGTAGCATTCCAACAATGTTTAGAATAATATTATTGAGCTCCTACTATATATTCAGAACTGTGATAAGTGCTTTGCTACAGCAATTCACTTAATCCTCACAATAACACTCAGGAGGATAGTCTTATACTCAATTTATAAGACAGAAAATGGTGGCTGGAAGAGGTTAAGTAATCGCCAAAGGTCCGAGGAACATTAAGCAGTAAAGCTGGAATTTGAACTAAGGTTTAATTCTACACCCTTAGAGCATAGTAACTAAACTATATTCTATTATTCCATACTGCTATCCCAAGACAAATTTCTAGGCAATTAAAATTATTATTAAGGTTTAGATACAATTGGGGGGAAAAACTGTAAACCAAGACAAATGGGCCTCTGTTACTGGATTAGGCTAAAATTTTCCTCTTTCTTTTGTAAGAAGTGCTAAGCAATAGGAATGTAAGTTATGTGTGTGTATTTCCTCCTGTTTAAGGTAGGAGCTTAGTAAAAGAACACCTTTAGAAAAGATAACAATTCTATGTAATGAAATATAGAACCAGATTCTCCTGGCAATTAATCACCCAGTGCAAACCTATAGGCTGTTTCTGACAGATCCAAGAGCTCTGCCTGAATTGATGGATAAGATGTGCCTGGGCTGGCTTATGAAAAGAAATTTAATGTTTAAAGCCTTTGAAAGTAGTTTATATATTTACATATACATGCATATCTTGGAGACAGTGCATGTTTGGTTCCAAACCATTGCAATGAAGTGAATATTGCAATAAAGCGAGTCACACAGACTTTTTGGTTGCCTAGCACATACAAAATACACTCTACTGTAGTCTCTTAAGTGTATAATAGCATTATGTCTAAAAATACCATATGATATCACTTACATGTGGAATCTAAAAAAAAAAAAAGCCAAACGAACTTATTTACAAAACAGAAACAGACTCACAGACACAGAAAACAAACTTATGGTTACCAGAGGGGGAGAGGGGTGGGAAGGGATAAATTGGGAGTTAGAGATTTACAGATACTAACTAATACATAAAAAAATAGATAAACAACAAACTTATACTGTATAGCACAGTAAACTATATTCAATATCTTATAGTAACTTATGGTGAAAGAGAATATGAAAGCAAATATATGTATGTTCCTATATGACTGAAGTACTGTGCTGTACACCAGAAACTGACACAACACTGTAAAGTGACAATACTTCAGAAAAATTTATATTTAAAAAATCACTGTAAGTGAGAAAAGAAAAGCAATGTGCATACTTTCATTTAAAAATACTTCATTGCTAAAAAAGGCTAACCATCATATAAGCCTTCAGCAAGTCATAATCAATTTGCTGGTGGAGGGTTTTGCCTTGATACTGATGACTGCTGACTGAACAGGGTGGTTGCTGAAGGCTGGGGTGGCAGTGGCAATTTCTTAAAATAAGACGAAGTTTGCCAACATTGATTGATTCTTCCTTTCACTGGAACACTTAGAGGCCACTGTACGGTTATTAACTGGTGCAATTTCAATACTGTATCCCAGGCAATAGGAAAGTCTGAAGAGAGGAAAAGAGATAGGAGAAAGGCCAGCAGTCAGAACGTAGACAACGTTTATCCATTAAGTTCGTTGTCTTATATGGGTGTAGTTCGTGGCGCCCCAAAACAGTTATAATAGTAACATCAAAAATCACTGACCACAGTGATATATATAACGCTATATTATAACAAATATAATAATGAAAAAGTTGAAAATATTAGAAGAATTACCAAAATGTAACGGAGAAACATCAAGTGAGCAAATGCAGTTGGGAAAATGGTACTGACAGATTTGCAGAGTTGTCACAAACCTTCAAATTTGTGAAAAATACTATATCTGCAAAGCACAAAAAAAGCAAAGCATAATAAAATGAGGTATGCGTGTACAATGTGTGTTGATGTATATGTATTTGGCTTCTATGTATGAAATTACAGAACTCATTTTATTGCTCAAAAATGTAGAGAAATTAAAGAGACCTTCCTTTCCAGCATCAGGGAGCTATCTATCATTTAACAGAGATACTTCCTGTTTTTAAGCAGTTGGGAAGGAATGATTTCGAACCCAAATACTTAGCTTGGCAAGTTAGTCTTATGTTGATAGATGTTTTT
The DNA here is from genome assembly GCF_036321535.1 of Camelus dromedarius. Taxonomy (NCBI): domain Eukaryota; kingdom Metazoa; phylum Chordata; class Mammalia; order Artiodactyla; family Camelidae; genus Camelus; species Camelus dromedarius. The sequence goes on from NC_087436.1 coordinate 35,917,784, forward strand.
GTAACTACTTTTACTTCATCTTAAATATCAATATGAAAGAGAGACAATTTGTTTTATTTCTCTCAACATTTTTTTTTTAAAGATTTGGGAGAATAGGAAAAAAAAGGAAAGGGAAAGAAAATATTATTACCGGAATAGCTAGATGACAGCGGTTAGCACAGCTCTGCCAGATGTGGCTGCATCATCTCAAAACTTACTCCGAAGGTAGGGGAGGGCAGTGATTTCTTTGTATGAAAAAAAGGGAAAAAATGGAATTCTAGGAAAGTATTACAAACTTTTAAAGAAGAGTTTGAAAGTTGCAGTTACAAGTCCACCACATTCTCTAACAAAACATTTAAAAAAATCTTCCACGCAGGTCATAGATTAACACTATTTCAGGCATTAAAATTAGTAGGGCTGTGGATATAAAAGTTCTCAAACAGACAATCCTGCTTTAATGATTTAAATAATGAACAAATTCTGTTTTTCATTACTTGATATTGCTTCTTGAGGTCAGTTCAGTATCTTCATTTGCTTTTTTTCTGTTAGTTTTGTTTTTTTGTTGTAACGAGGAAGGTTTTCTTCGGGAGTAGTACTCACCTGGTTTCAGTGTGATGGTAAGAACTGACATTTAGACTAGATGGTATGTTTTTACATACTTATCTGAGTCTATAGCAGACCAGCTAGTCTCCTGATCCAGCAGCACTCCCTCCAAACCCCACCCCATCCTACCCTGGTGGAACACAGCACTGCAATTATCCCCGCCAGGGGATAATTCTACTTCAAGTTCTACTCTATTTGCTTTTTTTCCATCACAACTTAAACATACTCAGATACCTTTTACCTACTAAAAACCCTTGTTCAACACCTCATCTTGTTTTAGCTACTGTCCAAACTCTTCCCCATACACAGCTTAAGGGTTAGCTCTAGCTGTCTCTAGTTACTCACCTGTTATTCTTTTCTCAGTTGACTTCACTCTGTTCTCATCACACACCACTAAAATAACTCAGAAGATCATCAATGATTTTTAGATAGTTAAATTAAAAAAATTTTTTTTTTCTGCCTGTATCTTGCCTAAATTTCCAGCAGGGTTTAAAAAGCTCAATTATCCTCTGTTCTTAAACACTTCTCTTTTGGCTTCTGACACTCTACATTATACTCATTTCTCTGAATGTTCCTACTCAGCCACGCTTGCTGGCTGCTTCCTCTCTCTCTACCTAAACTTAAAGATTGAAGTTCCTCAGAGCGTACACTTAAACTTCTTCTCTTCCTTCTCTTCTTTCCCATTCATTCCTTTGACTTCAATTATCATCTACAAGAAATGATTCCCCACATCCCACATTTCTCCTCTGAGCTCCAGACCCATGTGTCAAACTTTCTATTTGACGTCTCGATCTTGGATGTCACACAGGTATATCCATATAAACATACCCAACATAATTCACAATTTTCTTTTCCTTGATTCCCATTCTCAGTAAATGGCCTTTCCACCAACCCAGAAACCTAGGAACTGTGTATCTTCTTATTCATTTCCCACTTTCAAAACTGCCAGATTCTGTGGATTCCAACTTTACTCCATTTTCACAGCTTGAACCAATTTCTTATGGTTATCCTTGTGTCTACTTTTGTCACATCCCTCTTCGGAAGGACTGTTCATACAGAGTGCTGGAGTGATGAAATGATTTTTTAATGCAAATGTGATGATTGCCAGCTACCCTTCAATCACATCCTTAATACCTTCCATTGTTTCCCACTGTCCTTAGAATAAAGGACATACTATGCTCTCTCCAACCTCTGTGTCTTTTCAAAAGCTGAGCCCTTTGAATAGAATGATCTTCTGTACCTCATTCTCTCCTTTTCTGGCTAAAAGCTTATTCATTCTTTAGATTCAGCTTAAAGATCAGTAACTCAGGGAAGCTCTGTGTAATCTTACAGACTAAGTTAGAGTACCTTTCCTACATGCTTTCATAGTATTTGGTATTTATTCAAAGCATTTGAATACCTATAATTAGTTTCTTAAATATTTAAAATTATTTAATAGAAATAATAGAAGTATTTATTAGAAATGTCAGATACCCAAACTCTGCTGATTCTTGTAATATACATTGTTTCATTTAATCCTTAGAACAACCCTGAGAGGTAGCTAGAATTACCACATTTCTCTTCTTGCTAGACTATAAGCTCCATGAGTATGAGGAATCATATTTGTATTGTTTACTATTCCATTCTAATATCCAGCCAGGATATTAGAGGGTTTTTGTTGTTTTTTTTTTTTTTAAAAACATTCTCCAACTGTAATTACACATGGTATGGACAGAGTATGAGAGTTGGGATTTATTTAGAACTTTTTCTAAATTTAGAACTTTTTCTAAAACACGTACACACACACACACACAAACACACACACACCACATTCTCTACTCCTAAAGCCAGTGCCATCTGGATCCAGTCCACCTTTTCCACCCTAGTAACACTGATGTGCTTTTCCTCAGACAGCCAGGAATATCTTAAGCGCTCAATAAATACTTGTTGACCGACTGCAATTTTCAAACATACAAAAGCACAACAAATAGCCTCCAATCATCTTACCTAGTAAATCAGGTTATATAAATGTTCTATTTCATATGGTTTATAGTGAAAAAAGTAGTTTTAAGTCAATCATACCTGGTTTCAAATCCTTAATTTTTCATTTGCTAAGTGTGTAACATTTATTAGACAAGTCATTTGGATTCTCTGAGCCTCAACTTCTGCATTTCTAAGATGTGGTAATTTTACTACCCCTCAGGGTTGTTCTGAGGATTACATGAGATAATGTATATTAAACCTAACACAGTTTCTGGTATATAATATGTACTAAATAAATGAAGGTTATCCTTATTCAGAAATATTTGGCTTTGTGTGTTCATTTGTTCAGTACTTTGTCATTCCATTGTGTTCTGCTTTGCATGGTGTCTGTAAGTTATCAGCAGGATTATTACCTTGTTAATCTGTTATGTAATATTTCTTTTTTCTCCAGCTGCTTTTAAGACTCTTTATCATTAGTTTACACAATTTAATCATGCTGTGCCTTGTGTAGTTTTCTTTATATATATCCTACTTGGGGTTTAAAAATTTCTGCTCCAATCCCTCTCATTTCTTTTTAAGTACTCTGTTACATGATACCATCCCACAGGTTACTGAAGGTCTATTCTTTCCATGCTCCCGACCCCACCTTTTTTTTTTTTAAACTATGCTTCAGTTTGGACAGTTTTATTGCTATGTCATATCTAATCTACTGATAAGTCCAATCAGTGAATTTTTACTTTAGATATTCTATCTTCCAGCTGTAGAATTTTCACTTAATTTATTTAATAGCCTCCAATCATCCCTTCTTAATGATGCTTTCCTTAAAATTCTTAAACACATTGATAATGGCCATTTTAAAGTTTGCTAGTTCTATCAGCCCTATTAGCTTTGGTCTATTTTTGCTGAATGATTTTCCTTCTAATTATTCAGTTTTCAAAAAGATATCAGTTGAGACAGGATAAAGATGGTACTGAAAGTCTGAAGAGAGAGAAGATACGAGGTTGTAGCCCAGGAGAGTGGGAATGCAAATAGACTAGAAATACATAAAATGATGCTATCCAGAAGAAACTGAAATTAGGGGGGAAAATATGTGGGTAATCACAGATTAAACACCTTCAAGGAGCTTCAATGAAATGTTTAGATTTTTTGAGAAGGAGGTTCTGAAATAGAAGATTAAGCACCTGACTATTTTCATTAATATCAGGAAACTGAAAAGAGCTCAAAAGTAAATAGAAGAAAGTATGATCACTGTACGCAAATGGAATTGCCATTACAAATCTGGATACTGATCCAAATAGAGTATCTGGGCTGACTGTTCATATTCTCATGATAAGATTTAGTTTACTGAAAGAATGTTGGCCGAGACGCTCAGACAAAGAACTAACAGTTTCACAAAATGCTTTAGGGCCTTTAATGATTCCCTGACCCCTAATCAAACTTCTGCCTCATCTCTGCCAAAAGGATATTACTTCCAGTCTTCCTTTTACCAATCTAGGCAGCAAATAATGATCAGTTTTGGATATTAACTGAAGGTTGACTAGAAACTTCAAGAACTTTGGAAGGAAATAACTTGGAGTACAACATGAACAGTAACAAAAGCGTGGACCCACTTGGCCTTTAGTTTGAAGCAGGGTACTCTCTTGGCTCAAATCTCCTCAGTTCCCGGACCTATCTGGTCTTACACTCTCTCTCCACCCATCTCCCCACCCCATGGCCCTGTCATGAAAGAACCAACTGGAAATCCTCACTGAGAATTCTTCTTTCTTATAAATCCTCTCCCCAGCAATCTGCATACAAAAAGCAACGTTAAATAATCTATAAGGATAAGCAAGGAGGCTGTAAAAAGTAGTTTAAACAGCTCTGAAATCTGGGGGCTTGCTTTGCTCAGTATGGATCCCTAACCTTAGTCACAGCAACAACACTCAGCTGGGATTATGAGGAAAGTCCCTTGACAAAACTATAAAAATAATACTCTCAGAGATTAAAACCACGCATGGCTGTTATACCAATGGCATTATGAAATACACAGCAACTTCATACCAGAATATTAGTACTTAAGAACTTTTGTTTCCTGAAAATGACACCTTTTAGAGCAAGGAGAAACATGTGCTAAACCCAGAGTTAATGGAGAATTCAAAATTTAAAATAACAGACACACAAGAAAGTGTTATACGTTCGAAAGAGCCATTCCTGACATAATGTTCCAACTTATTTTACCAGATCTAGAGAAGTGAAGAAAAACTGTTATTTTATTAGCTCAGGAAAAATTGTATTTCCCACAAAAAGCAGGACACAATAGAGATTAATAAAAAGTAAGTAAAAGCTGGGTTCCACATCTGACCCAGTAACCTTTAGCTCTAAAACACGGGATATCCACTCTGATTATACCTGCAGCATCACAGATCATCATCCATTTAAACTCTGACAGTGAAAGAGGTAAAATTCCAGGCCAGAGCTGTCCAGCAGACACATAGTATGAGCCATATAATTTCAAATTTTCTAGTAGCTATGCTTAGAAAAATTTTTTAAAGGTAAAATTACTTTTAATAATATATTTCATTTAATGTAACACATCCAAAGTGTTGTCATTTAAAGGTCAATGTAAAACTTATCAAAGAAATAGCTTACTTTTTTTGATATAAAGGCTTTGAAATCTGGAGTGTATCTGACACTTGAAGCACAGCTTGGTTTGGACAAGCCCATTTCAAGTGCTCAATAGCTCCATGTGACCAGTGGCTACCAAATTGGACAGGCAGTTCTAGGGCTTGTGGAGACCTTCAGTGAAGAAACTACTCCCAAATACAAACTAAATTATTAGGGCACTAGATAGATTACCCTTATGAAAGCATTAACCAGTCTCATCAACTTCTTCACATGAAAGCATTGTCCTTTTCCAATTTCTGTTTATCTTAACTGATAAACTAAAAAATGAGTAAGTTCATTTAAAAATTAACTGTTCTTAGCTGAAAAACATTCAGCTCATTAATAACAGAAGAATCACTGCAAAAATTACTAGAAATATTATCTATGACAACAGAGGTATTCCAAGTAAAATTTTAATTTGTTGTTCAGTTATATGTTGAACTCAGTTTTAACTTGTTTAAATTTCTATTAGAGGTGCTAATTGTTAGAAAGTAAAGTAATCCTGTAAACTATTTAGATTTTGCTTGTTAAGAGAAATACGTAATGGAATTGTACTGTTTCTATGACACTGGGTCCCAAACTCCTGTCATAGACTTCTATTAGAGATTCAAGATTTCAACTCATTCAAGTTAAATAGCTCAGAGATATTTTTAAAAAGTCTCTTTATTAGAGTTTTATATTCATTTTAAGAAACAAAGCTAAGGTGTTTGTGTTAGGTAATATTTTTAGAAATATTATGTATGTATGTATCTATAAATATACACATACACCACACGTACAAGTAAAATTATATTTTAACTGCCTGAAATAGATATCATGTGTTTTTCTACTTATATTTATTATATTTTCTATATATATTTACATATATGATATCCACAGGAATTAAAGTACAAAAATGAATTATGCAAATTAATTGTCCCACGTTTTGCATTGACTTGTCACACTAAGTGACAATATGGGAAATGGTGGTTAATTCATTTTTGTCACAGATTTTGATGTAAGTGAAGGCCATGGCTGACTATATCCAGTCCTCTAGTATATAAATACTGAAATACAAAACTGCTCCTAATATTACTGTTCCTTCCACTTCCCACTCAATTTAGTGTAATTTCATCCTTTCATGCTAAAACTTTGTAAACTGCTGTAGTAAAAACTATTCCCGTTCCCAAACTCCTGAAGTTGGAAGCAGAAGAAAACAGAAGACGGGCTCATGTATATGTGTGTGTAAGAAACTGTTGTTAGGCAAATTATTTGCATTAAAAGGCAAATTTAATTAATTAGCCAACCAAATAAATATTTACGAAATTGGTAATGGATTATCAGAGATAAGCAGTATCACCCTTGCCTTGAAGAAATGTACAGAATGGAGATGACAGACAGGTAAACAGTTTCAATTCAAGATGAAACTTCATAGATTTGAAAATTTTGTTCTTAAAGGCAAAATCTGTATAATTTCTCTACACAAAATAACCATAACAAAAGCTTCTCAAAACTTCGGAGTATGTACGTAGATGGGATTCACTTCAGCTCAAATAAGCAGAATTCTCTTTTTTCTTGTATCAGGTGCCTACTTTCATTACACCTGCACACAATCCAGTACAAATAGCAAATGAAGTTCTTCATTTCTCCAGTTTCATATTTTCTGTAAGATTCATTATTGTACTTGACAACTAAGTTGCTAAAGAGAACTGACATTCCTCAGGGGAAGAAATTGTAAAGGAAATCTTAAACTAAAACTCCCAATATACTACCCTGGTCTTGCACTCCTGCTGCTCCTGCTTTTTTGAAGAGGAAATACTTTGAACAAACTTCCTCAACTACCTGCACACGTTTCAGTCCTCCTAACACACAGGACTTCAAATTTTATTATCTTGGGCAGGCAGGGGTAGTCTGATAATATCAACTCAGATGTGATCCTAAATTCCAGGGAGCTGTTGAGGACCTATGCAGCCCCAGCTGTGAGTAGTTAAGCCACTTCCTTCTCAGTGAACAATTCTGAAATGACTTTATTGTCTAACTAACTATAACTAAATGGGGAAGTGAGGAAAGAAAACAACCTGTGAGTGCTGAAGAGCCATACGCTGCACCACAGGACACCCTGCCTCACTTATTTTTAAACACCTCAGATCTGACCATACAGCACTCTTAAACAAATGTGATTATTTCTAAGAACAGCCAGGGAAAAGTGCTTACGTCCCCAGGTAAATGTTCTGGCATGGGTGGGAGGAGTGTGACACACTGTCACTCACTACATCCTCCATATTACCATTCACTTCAACTAGCCGTCTGAATTTTTTCCTTAAAATTATTTTTAACCAAGAGAATTTCTCGTCGCTATATATCTAAAAATAGAAGTGCTGAGTCCAAATGAATAAAAAGAGATGGTCTCCCTTTCCTGCAATTCACCAAGATAATGTTTAAAACATGACTGAGTTCTAAATGATGAGTTTAGTTTAAAACTAAAGACAGTCTTAAAACTGCCACATAAGTCTCGACTTTGCAAATACTCCTCTGGATCATCAGGCTGACTTCTCTCCTGGGTTCTGGCAACATCATGGTCTCCCTCCACCCCCAACCACTTCGCTGACAGCATTACTTGTGATGTGCTAAGAAAGTTGCCTATGAGAAATCTGACCCCACCCTTTCAGAAGGCATTCATTCACCTTGGCTATTATGGAGCCAAGAGTGGCTCAGGACTCACAAATGGGAAGATGGGATGGGGATTATAACTGACATTTATGCTGAAAGTTTATCATCACACTCCCTTTACACAGGAGGAAGTTTAGAACAAATTAAAACCCATATTGTTAGTAAACAGACACATCATACACGTTCAGTTTATTTTTAAAATAAAAATAACTTCATTGCTTTCTGTGATATAAAAATGACCCATAGTATCGTAAACAATTTTGACGTAATACTGATTTACATTAATTACAAAGTAAAAATTACCAAAATGATGGCTCTATTAACGTTTTGGGGAACAATTCTCAAAACCATTGTAATGTATATTGTTTCATATAAAAATTGTGTTATTTATATGTGTTTTATAACCTACTCTTTATTTTCCAGTAATTACAGTGCATGGATTTCTTTTAGTGTAAATACATATAATATATACCACCAATTTAATGGTTGCTTATTATTCTCTTATGTAAATGTAGCACATATGAATATTTAATCCCCAAAGCAACTCTCTAAGATAAGTAGGTACTATTAGTCTTATTTTAGAGATTCAACCTATAAAAATCTTGGAATAAACATTTTAAACTAACATCTTGAACTGTTTATTATAATCTAGGATAAATTCCTAGCAGGACAGAAGGTGAGTACTTGAAGCTTTTTTGTTATATATTAACTACCTTCTAGAAAGGTTGCACTAATTTCTGCCCCACAATCACTTTTATCTACATATGTTTTCCAAAGTATAATATGGAGATATCTGATATTGAGAAAAAAATGTAGCCTGCCTTCTAGAAATGTCCAAGAAAAACTTGTCATAGTCAAATCTCATGACATTGTGCTGCATATATATATATATTCTTTTGCGATCTTGGAAAATGAAATTCAGGGTCCTAAATGTCTTATATACACTTAATTACCACATTAACAATAACCTCTATTTTTTGGAAGAGCCTTTCTCCTTTATTCTTGCCCTTACTAGGAGATCATACAGTTTAAAAAAAAAAAGGAAAGAAAGAAAAGAAAACACCCAGAGTTTTCAGAGACCTCATGAAGTTCAGGAGTGAACTAAAGAACAAGCGATAATGAGAAACAAGACTGGCACGAGGGCAGATTCAGACAGAATAGCCTCCACATTAGTAGCCCCGTTGGTCCCCAAAGAGCTCCTCTGACATTAGAACACTCCTTTCATCTTGTTACACTATTTGAACATGCTACTTAGAGATTCATTCAGGCAATAAATATCCCTGGAAGGCAGAGAGAGAATGGGGATTAGGAACTTTTCTTTGGCGGGTGTTGAGGGAGGGTAGGAAAACTTGTAATATCTGGAATGTGGAAGGAGCACTTTAGGAAGAACAGTTGGGTGGGGAGTTAAAAGGTGGGAGGCACTGTGATGTAGTGGGAAAAACATGGGCTTTCCAAATAGACAGACTGGGTGATCATTTCACAATATACACAAATATCAAATCATTATGTTGTATACCTAAAATACAACACTGTATGTCAATTGTATCTCAATTAAAAAAAGAACTTAAAAGTTAAAACGTCTAATTGATTGATAAGGTGATTTTCTCATTTTTTTCATATTATCAGTTTCCTCAACCCTAAAATAGTGATCACTGTAGAACCTCTCTAATGAAGTTGTACCAAGAATTATTTTAAAATGGCATCGACAGACTGGAGTGTCTGTTCTGTGGGTCTGTTCTCATCCTCTACGTGACCTTGGTGAAGCTATGCTCACTTTATTTCTGGAGCTTCATTTTTCTCATCTGTAAAAGGAGGGGGACTGGACCACTATATCTAGCACTTTCTTTAGCTCAAACATTCTGTTCAGACTTTATTCTACAATTAAAGTCTAGAAATTATTAAAACATCCACAACTTATTCAACAATTTTAACATTAAAAAAAATAAAAGTATTGACCCATATTATCCATCCATATCATTTCAATTAGCATTACAAGATAACTTCAGGGCCTGAATAAAGCATAAAAATATTTCATGGAAAAGTGGGCAAATCTGATATGTCAACTTCGTCTTAACCAGTTCAGCTCTAGATTGAGTTTAATGTATGAAATTATTACACATATTTTCAGTATCCAAAATAGCAGGAAAGAATGAGTATTGTTTTTCACTTTTAATTTATTTCAAAGATTAAAAGAAAACTAGTGTTTGATTTGATGTACATTTTTATATCTACATAACATTATTTTAAGTTTTAAAAAATATATCTTAAAAAATAAGCAGCTAACATCCAGCCAAAACAAATAATTTCAGTAAGACTAATGATAATGCCATATTTCTAAATTCTCCCTCATGTATTATAATTATGAACAGTTATAATCAGTTTCAGATTTCCTCTCTTTTTACAGATGAGAAAACTGAAGCTTACTAACTTCCCATTGATAGCATTAAAGGCATTAAAACGACTGTGTGTTACTAATGTCCCATGCTTTTCCTGAACTGCTTAATCTGCTGTTTTGAACTCCGGTGACCTTTGTGGGTATTAATAATAAATGTATTGACAGTTTAAATCACTGATCTAGCATCAAAATACCCAAGGGTACTTACTTATACATATTTGTAACCTGAGATAGGACAATTAAGTAAGAGTAAATACAGTGGGATTATTAATACTTTCAACTATTTAAAGGACCTGCTACATGTAAGTTAATTCATACTAAGTATTAAATTACATTAAAAAACTAAAGAGATACAAATTATTCTACATAGCTTCAGTAAATATTTGCTGAAATAACTGTATGTAAGATCAGTAAATTAGCTACGGTTCTGGCAGAGATTTTAAAGATAAATCAATTTAAGAAACATCTCCATAAGAGTGAAAAACGCTAAGAGTACCCACAAGGGATGCTGAGGGTCCCAAATCTAGAAACTACAGGAAGCTACTATTGCTTAGGAGCTTGAAGGAGTAAAGGGAGGAGACAGTTCTATCAAAATCTAAATAAGGCTGAAACTACTGGGGAGGTGGAGTGGCTGCTCAAAGTACAGGAAACACAGGCCTGAAGTGACACGGCCAATCCTAGAACTGTGGTGCTACACAGGAAGGAGTGGAAAGACATATCCTGACTTCTTTCTCCTCTCTTCTTCTAATTTCCTGTTGATGCTTTTCACTGGCCAAACCCAGTGGAACTGAAGTCAGGGCTATCCAGGCCATAGGGGTCACCCTGCCCTCCTTTCCTTGTACAGACATACACATGCAACCCTGATAAAGGCAAGAGTAGAGTTGGGGAGTGGGAGGAAAACAAGCAGCACAAAGAACTACAGAACAGTGGCTGTTTTTTTAATATTGCTTGATAAGAATCACATTAGTACCCTTCTGAAAAATAACCCTAATCCTCTTCATCATCTAAATGTTACTCCAAAGACTTTGGTATCCTTTATCCACAACACCACGGATGGTCAGCTTGGTGAAGTCTGACAGAGCTTCCAAGTAGACAGCCTGAAGGTTAGTTATTGTATGTAGGTTAACTACCAACAAATAAAAAATTGGTCTCATATAACTTATCCAAATCAGTAGATAGCTAGATAATCTGTTTAAAGGATCTAACTAGTTTTTTTCTATAACAGTTTTGTCATTGTGATCTGAGTTTACTGTTTCTCACCCAAGGTGTTCCATTAAATCTAATTTTTCCTTACGCTTTTGGTTTCATACCTAAGAAACCACTGCCAAATCCAAAGTCATTAAGATTTATTCCCAAGTTTTTGTCTAAGAGTTTTATGATTTTAGCTATTATACTTAGATCATTGATCAATTTTGAGTTAATTTTTGTATACAGTGAAGTAGGGGTCCATCTTCATTCTTTGCATGTGGAAATCCAGTTTGGAAAGTTTATCGTTTCCCTACCAAACAGCCTTGGCCACCTTGCCAAAATTCAACTGGCTATATAGTCATGGATTTATTTCCAGACTCTCAATCCTATTCTATTGGTCTACATATAATATACTTTTATGCTAGTACCATATATTTTAATTACAGTAGCTTTGTAGTGAGTTTTGAAATCAGCAAAGTGTAAGTCCTCTGGTTCTTCTTTTTCAATATTGTTTTGCATTCCATATGAATCTGAGGATCAATTTTTTCACTTCTATAAAAAAATACTGTTGGAATTTTGATAGGGATTATACTAAACCTGTAGATTAGTTTGGGTGGCATCAACATCTTAACAATATTAGGTCTTTCAGTCATGAACACAGGATATCTTTCCATTTATTTAGGCCTTCTTTAACTTCTTTTAGGAAAGTTTTGTACTTTGCAGTGTACAAGTATTTCACCTCTTTGAGTAAATCTATTAGTAAGTATTTTAATCTTTTAGATGCTATTGTAAGTGGGATTATTTACTCAACTTCATTTTCTGATTGTTCTTTGCTGGTATATGGAAACACAATCTAAAATAATTTGAGTGCTACTCGGGAAACAGAATGGCCAAACTGTGACTTAACAGTTGAGCAAGTACCACATTGCTTTTACCTAGAACATGTGATACAAAAACGATCTAGCAGCTAAGTTTCAACAGAATTCTCCAGAATGCTTCATCTTTTCCTTCATGATTCTCTTCCTCATTAATTCATTTATTTTTCTCTAACATATATTATAAAACTCATTGCTTCAATATCCTATGATTCTACGAGGCTAGCGGTTAGGATATACTCAGTTCAACTGCCATATTAAAGTAGACTTTCTTGTGAATTACTGAGTAAATAAAATACAATAAGAAAGTCTAATTTTTCCTTTGATTCCATGAGATAAGCAAAGTGAAAAGCTCTAGCAAACCTCCTAATACATTTTATTAATTCTCTCACAGCAAATACTGATTCCTAAAATATTTACTAAAAGATAAATGAAAATATACAATCAAGGATAACTGTATAGCATAATGGGAAACAGCTACTATCAGACTTAGAAAGCAAAAATTTACACATTGTATTTCATATAATGATATTTGGAAACAGGGATTAAAAATTCCTGTAGGAGGGGACAGGGGATGGAAAGGGGATTTAATCTAAAACAAGACGGTGAATCCATTTGAGACACGTCAGTGTGTTTTCCTTGCTGCTTTTGAAGTTTTCTAATTGCTGTTCCTAAATATCACCTGTAGAAGTAGATCTGAGTCCCAGCTCTGAAACTGAGGAGTTATATGATTATTATATTTTGTGAAATTAATTTTGGGTCTTTGAACCTCCACTTCCTCATTGAAGGTTGTATTAGAATTAAATAAGCACATATTTAAAGCATGCAGCAGTAACCAGGTGTTTATGGTTAGTTATACTGCACTTCATCCAGTAAGTAAGCCAGAATACAGAACACAGGCCTACCTGCAGAGAGTCTCCATAGTTAACATCCTCCTGGTAGAATGCCTCTTACTTTTAAAACTCATTCTTCAGGGAATATATGTCTCTTAATTCAACATTTTCCAGCTGATGTTTATACTGGAAATTTTTTATACTTACATTTCTCAAGCTTAATATAACATTTTAAACAAAAGGACGTAAGGGGGGAAGTCTCACGTTACAACCCAAACACAACAGCTGGAAACAGCAGATCATGTGTAGACATTAGGAAAGCCCTCTGAGTGTCCACCAAGCAACTGTTCCTTCACAGCTAAATTTGATTGTTAGGTCAGCAGGAAGCATGGTTTAAGCACTTTACATCCTAAGATCATAATTTGTTACTTTAAAGACATTTCACTATATGGATTTAATAGGTTTTAAGAAACTGGTTGGGGGTTTTTGGAAATGGGCTCCTGGTTAGCGTCTTCAAGTAGGACATCTCATTTTCTAGGATGTTCAGTGTTCGGTAGGGAATGCCCAAATAGTAACACGGTATTTTAATATCAACAAGGCATTTTCATTTTAATTGCAAAAAAAGCTCACTTCATGTAATTTTAAAATCATCTTATCTCTTTAATTTTATTTTCTAAGAAAAGTATCTTATTTATACCTCTCAGGGCTTTCTCCCTCAAGAGGAAGGAATGGTATTCAACAGCATATAGTAAGTACTTAGTAAATGGGGAATTCATTTTATTTATCCTATTCTATTCATATATTTGTAATTTTTTATATTTTTATATCCAGTGCCATACTGATAAGATGAATTTTTCCCATGAATAGTCTGTTAATTCATCTTTTCAACTGCACTAACATATGGAGGTGACTGTGTTCTTAGTTACACACATAATTTACTGAATGTCATGTGGTAAAATTTGCTGTGACTACAAAAAGTGTTCAGTTTACCCTGTAAAGGACGATTACAGTGATTTAACAGTTAACATTTATTGAGTCATTATCTGTTAAATGCTTTATAAACATCATCTTATACAAGCTTCATAATTTATGAAGTATGTATTATCACTACCACAATTTTATATGTAAGATGATATTGTCCAGGATCAAACAGCTACTAAATTGTTTCTTTTTGAGGGGTGGGTGTTAAATATTTAACAGCACACCATTGTTGGAACTAGGCAAAGAATTATCAAGAAATTTAGGTTATTTTTCTTTTCTTAAAAAGTAAATTAGTACCCACTGAGATACATATCATAAACAAATAAGTCAGGGCATTCTCTGCACCAGATTATATTTGCTCGGTATTTTCTTTGATATTTTATTTTTATTTGTTTCATCAATTTTGTCTTATTCAGAATTTAAATTTTCCAGAATATCAGGCAGTAATAAGTATTATAGTTTAGTGGTGTGGATTAGACTATGAACTTCAGAATCAGATAGTCTTTGTTCAAACCTCATCTCTGAACACTGATTTGTAGTGACTGACAATTTCCATGGTATTCATATCCCACCATGGGTACGGACTGTGTCAAAACTGATTTGTAACATTTATGAAAAAATTTATAGAAGCTCTTGCAAACTGGTAAGAGCAGTCCTAGCATATTACTGGGTCCAACTCTAAATGCCTCCAAATTAACACAAAGTATTACCTGAAGTATAGCATTAAGTAATAATTACTATGTCATGTAAATGTTTTCTTTAAAATCCAATGAAATATTCATAATTGTAGCAAATGGCATCACTCGAGGCAAAAAATGAGATCTTATAAAGTTTCCCATAAGCAAAAGAACATGTTAAAGAGAATAAAAAGACAACTTACAGAGAGAGAAAATACTGCAAGCCACATATCCAACAAAGAACTTGTATTTAGAATATAGAAACAACTCTCAAAACGTAAGAGTGAAATAAGAAAGAATCCAAATAGAAAATGGGCAAAAGACATGAACAGACATTTCACAAAAGAGATATTAAGGGCAAATAAGCACATGGAAAAAAAGTTCAATACCATTAACCATTAGGGAAATGCAAATTAAAACTAAAATTAAAACCATTAGGGAAACACAAATTAAAACTTTGATAAATCACTACACACTTATCAGAATACCAAATGCCAGCAAGGATACAGAAAACTTGGATTATCATATTTACTGGTGGGAACATAAAATGGTATCACCACTCTGGAAAATAATGTGTCAGTTTTAAAAAATAGATCACATGCAGTAGGCAGAACAGTGCACACCCTGCTCTGCTAATCCAAAGATGTCTACATCCTAACCTCTGGAACCTGAGAATATGTTACCTTACCTGTCAAAGAGAAATTAAGGTTACAAATTGAATTAAGGTTGCTGATCAGTTGATTAAAAATAGGAGATCATCTTGGATAATCCTGACTGGACAGTGGATCAAAGGAATTATATCACATAACATTACATAAGGATTAAAAATGGAAGACAGAGGCAAAAGAGAATTGGTCAGAGGAGGATGTGACTATGAAAGAAAGGCAGAGAGATGCAACTTTGCAGGCTTTGAAGATGGAGGAAGGGGTCACCAGGCAAGGAACATTGGGAGGAACTAGTAAAGGCAAGGAAACAAATTCTCCCCTAGAACCTCCAAAAAGAAATGCAGCCCTGCCATCACCTTGATTTTCGCCCAGCGAGATCCATATTGGACTTCTAGCCTACAGAACTGTAAGATAATACATTTGTGTTATTTAAGTTGCTAGTCTTGTAGTAATTTCTTACAGCAACAATAGGAAACTAATATACCATGTGGCCCAGAAATTGCACACATGGGCATTTATTCCAAGGAAATGAAAACTTCAGTTCACATAAAAATCTTACATGGATGTTCACAGCAGCTTTATTCATAAGAGCCCCAAACTGGAAATAACCTAAACATTCCTAGATAAGTGAACAGTTAAACAAACTTGGATATATCCATATGTGGAACACTACTCAGCAATAAAAATGTTACAACCACTGACACATACAGCTAGGATGGATCTCAAGAAAATAAAGCTTACTGGTAAAAGCCAATCTCAAATGTTTACATATTTACTGTATGACTGCAGTTATATGGCATTTCTGAAATGACAAAACTGTGCAGACGGACACATACTTGTTTTCCAAGGACAGAGATGAAGGGAAGTAGGGGGAATTCAAGTATAAAGGAGTTTACAAAAGAATTCTTGGTGGTAATCCAAGATACAATGCCGAATCTTAACTGTAGTAGTGATTACATGAATCTATAAATAGGCTCAAACAGCACTGAATTACACACACACACACACACACACACACACACACACACACATACCCCACATGCAAGTATACACAGGCATGTGCACAAATGCAAATGAATGCATGTAAAATCTGGTGAAGACTAAATAAGGTCTGTAGTCTAATTAACAGTATTATACCCATGACAATTTCCTAGTTTAATACTGTTCTACAGTTATATAAAATGTCACCATTCAAAGGAGGTGGATGAAAAGTTCAAGGGATTCTACGTACTACTGTTTTTTTTTTTTAACAATTTTCTATGAGTCTATAATTACGTTAATAAAAAGTTAAAAAACAAGAGGAAAGAGAAAAATGATGCACTAGGTATAAAATTAAGATATTAGAATAGATATTTAAGACAAAATCTCATCCTTTAAAATTTCCATGTTTATATGTTTTTAATATGCTGTATAATATATATATATATATATATATAGCTGTATATATTTATGAACAAATAAGCATATATTGGTGGTTGATACTAAAAAGTACTCATAGGAACGTACAATAAAAAAGTTTAGAGACCAATGCTCTGAAGTATTACTAGCATATCTTTCTTAAACAGTGAAAAACAAAATGCAATATGGCATCCTGACATAATATCATCTCCAGAATATTAACTTAGCATAAAATTTTACTAAAAGCAAGATATACTAAAAATAAATTTGAAGATGCGCTAAGTAGAAATGAAATAAAGCACCAGTAACTCTGGCAACCAGTCATTTATATTACTTCTCTCTGGAAAAGGTTTTAGTAATCCTAATGGATGTTCAATCAGCTGTAAAAGTCTTTTTTACTTTCATCTAATTTATGCATGTTATTGTTGTTATTATTATTATTATATCATATATTCTTATTCATTCTTTTTAGATAATTTGTAACTCAGGATTAACTCTACCAATAGTTTTGGAGGTTATAAGAACAAATGAGACTAAAACTGGCACAAAATTTTTGCTCAGCAAGATCCACTTCCTCTACGACACATACTTGAAGAAGCTTGGTAAAAATCAGCAAATTCAAGCTTCATATATTTGCAGACCATTTTGTTATAAACCAAAGAGTCTCTTTATATAATGAATGATTGTTTTTATTGCCTTTCTAAAAAAGTACAATTTATGGTTTTGGAGTGGAGCCTGGCAAATGTAGACTGATATTAGTCAATCAACAGAGTTAAACCATAAAGACTTCTATTCTGTATCTGTCAATTTCTACGTACTGTTCTATAGAGTAAGTTTAGAATTACTCATGGAAAACTGTAACTCTTAGGTGAACTTACAGCAAGTGATTAACTGGCTTACAAAATATTTTAAACATTTAAAGTCACTCTCTCAATACACACTTCAGCTATCCTGGTATTTCCTGATTTGATAAAGAAAATAGGCAAAGAAAGATTAAATTTCAAATATATCTTTAATATTTTTGGTTCTTCATTTTATCAGAGCTAACTCATTGTTCTTTCATTGCGAATTCTTAAAAATCTTCCTCTCATGGTGTAGGGCTCTCTAAACTTTTTCAAAGTTTTTTAAAAGTGCTTTTTTAAAGTTTTACTTTGAATGTGGAGGATTCACTGCAAAAAATATGATTCAAAATCAAGAAATGAGAAACTCATATGAGGACACTGGATCTTTATTATTACACTGAAACTCGAAGCCTGTGATTTATTTACTTTTTAGAAAGTAACTGACACCTTGTCACAGCTACCTTGCCTTGGAGAGGTTAAAAAGTTGTCCAAGTTCCAGACAGCAAATGAGCAGCCTCTAAACTGCCAACAAGCAACGTGCTTGGACAAGCACTTTCTTTTTACAATGAAGTAACAGGCTTGCTTTTTCAGTGCAACCAAATTCAAACAATGAGAGGAGGCACTCCAAACCATGAGCAGAGAAAACCAAGGGCCAAGCTCACGGTATGCACAGGAAGATTCCCAACTGGGAAACCGTGGGCAAATGCAAGTTTTCAAAGAGATGTTTTAACATTACATATGCATCAGCCCCTCAAGCACCCACAGCTCTGTTAACAGTATGTTATCAGTACGCACAGAACAACAATGCAGATTGTTGTTCTGAATACAACACTCCCTTGAGCTTTCAAGATGATGTACAGTATAGGAAGAGTGCAGAAAATAAATGTGACTCCTCTCATAATTCTCAGCACCATTTGAAAAGGCTATGTTAGAAAATGAATTAATACACAGGATGTGGTCTTTCCTTTGGAAGAGAATAATCAGTGTTGGTGTTTTACTTACTCATTTTATTTAGGGTTGGTGAATACTAAAGCCCTGTGAATTTAAGTTCATCTCTGAAGTAATCATAACATGTGAACTGCTGCATATCTCTCACTTCAAAATTTGGAAAACAGAAAAATTAAGGTCTTGTTCTACATATAAGAGAAAGAGAAAGAGAGAGATGTAAGAACAGGATTAACAAAAGTAGTTCTAAGGAATCTAAAAATACTTTTCACTCCCTTGGAACCATGGTAAATGGATATATTAGTCCAGAAGAAAGTCAAACCCTGGTTCAGGTAAATATTCTATGCAAAGAAAGGACCACATAAAGGCAGACATTTTATACACTCTGTTGTAAGGATTAGCAGATCTATAAGTAGCCTTGGATTTGTAGGAAAGACAACAGATAAAACATTAGAAATCTGGGTATATCATTGAGAAGATTCCATAATTTATTACAGCTAGTGCTTATAGTATGACAAATTTAAATTTTTAATCTAGAAAAACTAATGTGACATTATCTATTTAGAGCTATATTTGTCTCTTATATTACCACTGTAATTCCTTTCATAAATTCAAAACAATGTGTTATCACTGATTCTGAAAATTACTGGACTCTGTGGGTCATCTAAATTCTCCAAGTTCAGTTTGTTTAAAAGTCCTTTTGTATAATATAAACACTAACAATATTTCATATTTGATGTCGGGAGAGATCAGAATTTGTATCTGTCTCATACACCTAACCAGACCCGATATCTCCACCTATATACCCGTCATCTACTACTACCCAGAATGTCTCAGCCTACAGGTGTCAAGGAGCAGCCCTGACCTATAAGAAGAGTAGTGCTGACATGGAGGTATCCACCCTCCTCTGGAGAAGTTAAGCGTGAGCTCTGTATACTGGGGCTGAGCTGCACTTCCCTATATCATTAAGCTTTCATAAATGGGTTCAAAAGGAAGCCCCAAATACCTTCCTTCTCCCACCATTCACAGTAACATGCCTAAAATCTGCCTTAAATCTACCAGTACAAATTCCATGTTGCCCTTCAT
The DNA here is from genome assembly GCF_036321535.1 of Camelus dromedarius. Lineage (NCBI taxonomy): Eukaryota > Metazoa > Chordata > Mammalia > Artiodactyla > Camelidae > Camelus > Camelus dromedarius. The sequence continues at coordinate 35,937,505 of NC_087436.1, forward strand.
CTATGTTATTATGACAGACTACCAGTCTGTCCCAGAATTCCAGTTCATCCCTCATGTACTAGATCTACTCCCCACAAATGTCAACACATCCCCTAATCTGCCTCCTTCTCCCACCCCGGTCTTATTTTATAATAAGTAACAGAAAATATATTTTAAAATGCGAGTCAATTTTATCACATACCAATCTCAGGTGGGAGAAATGACCCAGTCCTAGGAAGTCCTAGGAGGCTGTTGTGGCTTTTAAAGATCCTACTTTGTGGTGATTTTTAGTGTTGTGTAAACTCCTAGCTTCAATTAATGATGTCTAACTAAGACAGAAATTCAGAAGCATAAATACAGCCAGGGAGGCAGAGACCTAAAGGAGAGCAGAACACTCTAGCAAAACAAATGTATACATACATACATACATAGACATATAGAGAGACACACATACACCACAACGCCAAGCAAACTGGGCCCATGATGTAGGGAGGAGGCTCTGAGCTGCTGGATACCTTCAACTTGGTTTCTATTATCCTCTTAATGGGGGGAGGCTTCAAGATCCCACAGTTTCTATTGTTAATCTTATTTAAATAAAATTTGCAATTCAGCATTCAAAAACTCTTAACAGAGTTAACACTTTGAATCTTATATAAGTTAACACCTGCTTCTTAATACATCCATGAAAGTAAAGTATATACACTTATAAAAAATAAATTAGAGTGAAACTAGTGAGCATAGTAAATGAGCCTAATGAATTTAATATATATTCCCTTTTTCATCTTATTTGTCTTTACAGAAACTGTTACATTCAAATGTCTATGTTCTCTTAACCAAGGGGTGGATTTAAGAAGTAAGAGAAATGAGTATTAGGGATGAGTAGGGAAAAAGATATAATAAGCATTAATAGTTAGTCATATTATTTGAACTAACATTGTCTAAAATAAGAGAACAAATGTCCCCTTAAATTGCTGTATTGACTGAATTGGTGGGATGTAATATTTACTTTAAATGTATTTGACTACTTATAATAAACTTAGGCATGGCCAATATAAAGTGTGTAAATCTAATGGTTTTAGACAACTCTTTCAAATGACTGATATTGCAATAAAGACTTTGCTAGTACTCTTGCTTATATTTCTAATGAAAAACAGAAGTAGGATACTTATTCTTTTAAAGCAAGTGCCACTGTTAATACTGATGACATCACCTTCTTGAAAGTAATGGAAAGCATTTTTGCCTAATAGTATTAATAAGCTTTTGAACTCATTTTATTCAATGTTTTATGTTTAAGAGAGAGTTTTGGATTGCCAGAAACATGGCTCCTATAAACCTATAAATAGTAAAGAAACCATGACAAGAATATTTCTAACACTACACATAGGGCTGGGAATGGAAATTACAGTGACTTTGTTCCTAATACTATTAAATAGTAACAAATCTGGGGAGTCTCAGAAGTATGCTTCAGTAATTTTACTTTTCCTCATCCAATCTCTGCATCTAGTTATATCTGACCAACAAACAGCAAGTAAAACAATTCATATTAAAACATCCACCATAAGAAACTCTTTGAAGTTTACAAGTAATGGGCTAATGTGGGAAATAATATGCCTTTTCTTTTTGTGTGAAATGCTCAGGAAAACCCTGTTAAGTCGATTAGTACTTGAAGAATCCAATCAGCTTATTCCTGAAAGAGGTATTCTTTATTTTAAATAAACAAAGCCTGCTTTTTGTGGGAGGTGGGGTGAGAAGGGGGGAGGACAGGGGTTGTTACAGGGAGTGCGGGGTGGTGAAATAAATTACCAACATTTCCAGGTTGGGAAGGAGTGTTGGTTTCTTTTCAGGTCAGACTGGCTGTCGCCACCTACACTGACAGGAAGAGTTATTGGAGTGATGGTCTATGTATGATGACTGAGGGACACAGAGACAGCAAAACAAGAGGGAAATCATCTCTCTAATACCTTGTAGATCACCACCAAAAGAAACCTGTTATCCGGGCTTTGTTTTGTTTTGCTTTGCTTTTCATGGAGGATTAAGATTCTTATCTTAATAAGATACGTTGTTAAACTTGAATTTTATATCAGTTTTGTAATCTAGATTTTAAAAACATAACTGTATATATCTGCACATACATAAACTGATAATCCCTCTATGTGCACTGTATTTTGAAACATCTACTACTGAGATTCTTCCATCCAAAAGTATTAACTTTTAATTGAATCTGAGATTTAATGAAAGTCTAGAAAAACCTAAATTTGAAATTTGTAACACTGACCTTATGGAGCTTCATATTTGTGATAAATTTTGCTGTATATCTTATAAATTAGCTTCGACATGATTCAGATTGGGTTCTCAGGACAGCAAATAACTGTGAGAAAAGGGAGTATCTTAGATCATGTCTTCTCTATATAAAACAAATTGGTTTGACATATTTATTTTTTATTTGACTAACTGGCATAGTGCCTTAGTGATGAGAGAAGTGTGTAAAGTATTCATGCTTTTCTTTTACTTTGTCAGCTTGGTTAAGAGTCACCATATGGATTTCTGGTCAAGATGGAGTAGTAGGACCACAAGCTCCCCTCCTCTCATGACTACAACAAAACCACAACTGAGTACTAAACAACCATTGAAAAGAAGATTGGAACCTAGCAAAAAAAAGATTTTCTTCAACTGCAAACATAAAGACGGAACCACAGCAGGACAGTAAGAAGGGTGTGCTTGCGATATAATCGGGCCCCATACCCCCACTGGTAGGTGACCCATAAGCTGGAGACTAAATTGCAGTCTCTCCCATAGAAGTGAGGGTCCAAACCCTACATCAGGCTCCCCAGACTAGGGTTCTGGCACTGGGAGAAGGAGACCCCTGAATATCTGGTTTTGAAGGCCAGTGGGGCTTAACTGTGGGAGCTCCACGGGAATTGGGGAAATAGAGACTTCACTCTCTTGGGAAGCATACACAGAATCTTGCCTGCACCAGGACCAAGGGTAGAGGCAGTGATTCCATAGGAACCTGGGTCAGACTTTCCTGCTGGTTTTGGAAGGTCTCTTGGGGAAGTAGAGGGCAGCTGTGGCTCACCCTAGGGATGTAAAAGTTAGTGGTGGACATTCAGGGAGTATTCATGTACATGAACCTTCCTGGAGGCTGACATCTTGCTTGGGTCAACTGCTCCAAGACCTAGCTCCAGCTTAAGTGCTGGGAAGCCTTAGGCCAAACAACATACTGTGTAGGAATGCAACCCAACCCACTGGAAGACTTCCTGAGCCCATAGCTGCCTCTAGACATGCCCCTAGACACTACTTTGTCCACCAGGGGGCCAGGACCAAGCTCTACCCAGCAGCAGGCAGGCACCAACTCTTTCTGCCAGGAAACCTGCACAAGCCTCTAGTCGAGCCTCACCCACCAGTGGACAGATATCAGAAGAAAACAGCAATCCAACAGCCTGTGGAAGGAGTCTGCAAACGCAGGCCAGACTCTACACTAGGACCAGCTGGACCCTGGCCCTTGGGTGACAAGAGGGGAATGCACTGCTGGGACACACAGGACACCTCATACAGAGGGCCATTTCTCCAAGGTCAAGAAACTTAACTAACCTATATAAAAAAATACAAAGAGGAATTTAGACAAAGTGAGGCAGCAGAAGAATATGTTCCAGGCAAAGGTACAAGATAAAATCCTGGAAGACGAGATAAGTGATGAAAAGATAGGCAATCTACCTCAGAAAGACTTTAGAGTAATAACTGTGAAGATGATCAGAAAACTTGGGAGGAGAATAGATGTACAGAGCAAAGTTTTTAGCAAAGAGTTGGAAATATAAAGAATACCCAAAAAGAGTTGAAGAATACAATTTCCAAAATGACTAATACACTAGAAGGAACCAAGACTGATTAAATGAGGCAGAAGAATGGATCAGTGAGCTACAAGACAGAGCAGTGAAAATCACTATCGATGAACAGAAAAAACAAAAAGAATGAAAAGAAATAAGGATAGTTTAAGAGAACTCTGAGACAACATGAAGCGCACTAATTACAGAGGTCCCAGAAAGCAAAGAGAGAGAAAAGGACCTCTGTAATTTTGAAGAGATTACAGCTGAAAACTTCCCTAACTTGGGGAAGGAAACAGTCACCCAAGTTCAGGAAGTGCAGAAAGTCCCACACAGGATTAACTCAAAGAGGAATACACTGAGGCACATAGTAATCAACTTGAAAAAAATTAAAGATAAGGATAAAGCACTAAAATTAGCAAGAGAAAACCAACAAATAACATACAAGGGAACTCCATAAAGTTATCCACTGATTTTTCAGCAGAAACTCTACAGGCCAGAAGGAAATGGCATGATATATTTAAAGTGATGAGAGGGAGAAACCTACAACCAAGAATACCCTACCCAGCAAGGCTCTCATTCAGATTTAATGGAGAAATCAAAAGCTTCACAGATAAGCAAAAGCTGAAAGAATTAAGCACCATCAAACCAGCTTTACAACGAATGTTAAAGGGACTTCTCCAGGTAAAAAAGGCCACAACTAAAAACAAGAAAAGTAATTGTGAGGGGAGGAGGGTACAAATGCAGGGTATCTAAAATGCATTTGAAATTAAGACAGCAACTTAAAACAATCACACACACACCCATAACTGCAAAACCAAAAATCTATAATAGATATACACACAAAAAAAGAAGAGGAACCCAAATGTAACTCTGTAGTCATCAAACTACAAGAGAAGAGAACAAAAAGAAAAGAGGCACAGAGTATAGCTCAGTGGTAGAGTGCGTGCTTAGCATACACAAGGTCCTGGGTTCAATCCCCAGTTACCGCCACTAAAGGAATAAACAAACAAACTAGCCTAATCACCTCTCAACAACAACAACAAAAAACAAGCAAACATTTTAAAAAAGAGATAAAAAGACCTACAAAAACCAGTCCAAAACAATGAACAGACTAGCAATAAGAACATACATGTTGGTAATTACCTTAAATGTAAATAGATTAAATGTTCTAACCAAAAGGCTGACTGAATGGATACAAAAACAAGACCCATACATATGGTGTCTACAAGAGACATATTTTAGAGCTACAGACACATGTAGGCTGAAAGTGAGGGGATGGAAAAAGATATACCATGCAAATGGAAACCAAAAGAAAGCTGGAATGGCAATACTTACATCAGACAAAATAAATTTTAAAATAAAGACTGTTACAAGAGATGAAGCAGGACACTACATAATGTTCAAGGGATCAATCCCAGAAGAAGATATAACAATTGTAAATATATATGCACCCAAGATAGGAGAACCTCAATATATAAGACACCTGTTAAGAGACATAAAAGGAGAAATCGACAATAACATAATAATAGTGGGGAACCTTAAAACCTCATTTACAGCAATGGATAGATCATCCAGACAGAATATCAATAAGAAAATACAGGCCTTAAATGACATATTAGACCAGATGGGCTTAATTGATATTTATAGAGCATTCCATCCAAAAGCAGCAGAATACATTCTTCTCAAGTGTGCGCAGAATATTCTCCAGAATCAATCACATGCTGACCCACAAAGCAAGCCTCAGTAAATTTAAGAAAACTGAAATTATAACGAGCATCTTTTCTGACCATACACTCTGAGATTAGAAATCAACTACAAGAAAAAAACCATAAAATACACAAACACATGGAGGCTAAACAACATGCTACTAAACAACCAATGGATCACTGAAGAAATCAAAGAGAAAATAAAAAAAAATACCTAGAGACAAATGAAAACTAAAATATCATGATCCAAAACCTGTAAGATGCAGCAAAAGCAGTTCTAACAGGGATGTTTATAGAGATACAGGCTTACCTCAGGAAACAAGAAAAATCTCAGATAAACAACCTAACCTTACATCTAAAGCAACTAGAGAGAGAAGAACAAACAAAATCCAAAGTTAGTAGAAGAAAAGAAATCATAAAGATCAGAGCAGAAATAAATTAAACAGAAACAGAAACAAACAAAAAAAAAAAGATCTGTACTCCAAAAACTATATGATATTGATAAAAGAAACTGAATATGACACAAATAGATGGAAAGATATACCATGTTCTGGAATGGAAGAATCAATATTATTTAAATGGCCATTCTATTCAAGGCAATAGACAGATTCAATGCAATCTTTATCAAATTACCAATGACATTTTTCACAGAGCTGGAACAAAAAATATTAAAATTTGTATGGAAACACAAAAGACACCAAAAAACCAAAATTAACCTTGAGGAAAAACAACAGAGCTGGGGGAATCACACTCCCTGATTTCAGACAATACTACAAAGTTACAGTAATCAAAACAGACACACAGATCAATGGAACAGGACAGAAAGTCCAGAAATAAATCCATGCACTTATGGTCAATTAATCTATGACAAAGGAAGCAAGAATATACAATGGAGAAAAGACAGTTTCTTTAATAAGTGGTGCTAGGAAAACTGGACAGCTACCTGTAAAGAATAAAATTAGAACATTCTCTAATGCTATAAACAAAAATAAACTCAAAATGGACTAAAGTCCTAAATGTAAGACCAAATACTATAAACTCCTACAGGAGAACATAGGCAGAACACTCTTTGACATAAAGTGCAGCAATATTTTTTTTTCAAACCAGCTCCTAGAGTAATGGAAATAAAACAAAAAATAAACAAATGGGACCTATTTAAACTTAAAAGCTTTTGCACAGCTAAGGATACCATCAACAAAATGAAAAAACAACCTACAGAATGGGAGAAAATATTTGCAAATGATGTGACTGACAAGGGACTAATCTCCAAACTATACAAATAGCTCATACAGCTGAATATCAAAAAGACAAACAACCAAATCAAAAAACGGGCAGAAGACCTAAATAGACATCTCTCCAAAGAAGACATCCAGATGGCCAACAGGCACATGAAAAGATGCTCAGTATCACTAATTATTAGAGAAATGCAAGTCAAAACTACAATGAGGTATCACCTCACACCAGTCAAAATGGCAAACATAAAGAAGTCTATAAATAATAAATGCTGGAGAGGGTGTGGAGAAAAAGGAGCCCTCCTACACTGTTGGTAGGACTGTAAATTGGTGCAGCCAATATGGAGGACAGTATAAACGTTCCTTAAAAAACTAGAAATAGAACTACCATATGATTCAGCAATCCCACTCCTGGGCATATATCCAGAGAAAACTATAATTCAAAAACACACATACACTGCAATGTTCACAGCAGCACTGATTACAATAGCCAAGACAAGGAAACAAGTCAAATGTCCACTGACAGACTATTGGATAAAGAAGATGTGGTATATATATATACAATGGAACACTACTCAGCTATTAAAAAAAAATAAAATAATGCAATCTGCAGCAACATGGATGGACCTGAAGACCGTCATTCTAAGCGAAGTTAGCCAGAAAGAGAAAGAATAATACCAATATGGTATCACTTATATGTGGAATCTAAAAAAAAAAAGACACAATGAACTTATTTACAAAACAGAAACAGACTCACAGACACAGAGAACAAACTTACGGTTACAAGGGGGTAAAGAGGGTGGTAAAGGATAAAATGGGAGTTTGAAATTTGCAGATACTAACTACTATATGTAAAATTAAAAAGTTTCTACTGTATAGCGCAGGAAACTATATTCAATATCTTGTAGCAATCCATAATAAAAAAGAATATGAAAACAAATATAGGTATGTATATGTATGACTAAAACATGTTGTACACCAGAAATGGATACAACATTGTAAACCGACTATACTTCAATAATTATTAAAAAATTGAAAAAAAAAAGCCACCATATGATGCCTGTCATTAAGCTATTATTAGCTTAATATCCTTTTAGAAACTAGAAGGGGAATGAATAAACTAATGAAGGAATGAATGTAAAAATGATGAAGACTTAAAGTTACTTGACTGGTTTTTGCCTTATTTTCTCTATTTATTATTTAGGATTAACAATGTTATGGGGCCATCTTAAAAGAAAATTGGTGAACAGATAGTAATTAAGTAAGGAGTATTATTCTAATTATAAGAAATCATTATTTTTATTACTACTCCTACTACAGCTAATGAGTACCAGTCTTGCCTATGGGCCTATGAACTGTTTGATTTTGTCATCACCACAAAACTAGGAAATCTCATGTTTAAAGTCATACACTGATCATCAATTTTGAACTAACCATTTACAAATTTAAACATTATTCAAAAATCTAAATAAATGAATTTGTTAATTGATATGCAGCAAAAATACTGATACATTTTCTTTACAATTTTTAAAAATTTTCAAATCTCTATTTTAATAGCTCATAAAGACAAATTTGCTTTTTCTTAGAAAATATATTTTAAAAAATGGCTCAGTCTTCATGTATCCCTAAGAAAAATTGCTGTAAAAAGTACCATTGAGGTTTGCATGAGTTCTTCTCTAGCCCTTATATCTGAACTTGCTTTTTCCCTGCTAATACTAATGTTTCTTACCGCAAGAAAGCAAATAATTCCCTCTGTTTTCTCCTGTCCTCAGGTCCCCAGAGCCACCCAAGAACAAATACTGAATTACATAAATTCTTTAAAATTTCCAACAGCCACTTATAAAACATGGAAAAACATAAAATAAAGCAGCCTATGAGTTACATATTAACATGGAAACTGTACAACCCTGTAAATTACCTTATAAAAGGAAATTTGATGATTAGTTTGTCCCTCTAAGGCTGAAGTCCCAATAAAAAGACATTTTATGTAAGTTATTTCAAGTTGTTGATTAATAAAGCCTTATGATTCAATAAAGTACAGAGAATTAATTACTTTCTCACCCTAAAAAAGTGGAAAGTAAAGTGAGAGGCTGATGGAAGAATACTTGCCCTATTACACTACACCTTTCCTTTCAGTACCTAAGAGGACATTAGTTCTGATGCCGTCAAGTCTCCTTTTTCTCCCTTTACATTTTAAAGCCCTCTTAGCTTTTTAAGCTTTTTAAGTTTAAAATTTTAAGTTTGTGTGTGGTCTGTTTTCAGGAATGATTGAGATGGACTATGCATGTGTTAGTTTTTTCTTGTAAGTGATGACACTTCTATACTTCTAAATTTTGAGGCATGTTTTAAAGATGTCAAGTCTGGTTTAAATTCTGATGAAAATACAATTCTGTATTTTACGTCCTTGTTTGCATTTTGATTAAGAAACAAAGGTGCACTGCATATTAGATGTTAAGATTAATCTCTGCTTTTACTCTGACCTAGTGAACTTCTCTGGTAACCACATACCGGCAAACACCTTTGCTGTGGTTTTCATCCTTATTAAGTGCTTTAAAATGTTAAATCATTTATTAATTGGCCATTAAATGAAGATTATGCTTTTCTCTTGTCCATGGTGCATTAAAGTGAAGCTTGTTATTTATCATTAAAACATCAAACAACTAAAAATTTATTAGGACTAATCAATAACAGTTATCTTCAGTCATATTCTCTGCATGTTGTATTAAAGGCCAACATTTCATATGAGTAAATATATAAAAATCTTGTAACTTTAAGGAGTGTTTAAAAAACAGAAACCTTAAAGATGCTGTAATTTCCTAGATGCTTTCAAAGGCACTGAAGCTTGGAGTACTTATTTTACAGTTGGTAGCACTGCTTAATGTTACTAAGTATATTAATGTGTACCTGTAGGAACCATCGCCTTATTGAGATCAGCATCAGGCAGTTTGGTTTCAGTGTGTCACGTTGAGTTGTTCTTGCTGTGTTAATCTGCAAAGTTTATAGTTCTCCCCCACAAAATCGTGTTTCTAGTAAAACTCTGGATTTCTAAGATGACTTGTATTCACATGGAGTTTACTGGTATCCTCAGAAGAATTAAAGTTAATCAGTGAGCAAACAAAACATATAAAAATAAATGAACAATGTACTTTTTCAGATAAAGCATAGACATTTCTTATTTATTCACATGGGTACTTTAGAAATGTTAAGCAAGTATTCTACTATAATTTATGTTTATGTTTAAAGTTAATATTGAATATGGCATATCTTTAAATGGACTGGTTTATTTACTCGACAGGACTAATCAAAAGTAGAATAGGAAACTAGATTTGGATTTAGGAAGAAAAATATATTGATTTTAAAATAAAATATATTTAATTCAAATAGAGTGAGCTGAAAATTAAGAATAAAAACAACTGAACCTTTATATAAATAAACAGTATTTCAGTTAAGGAATGCAAGCTTGAATGCTGGGTAGCTGCATTTTAAATAATGGAGATCTAGGTAATTTGAACAAACACTCCTGCTCAGAATAACTAGAAAAACTGGAGAAAAACATCTATTTGAAGAAATCAGAGAACTAACAAGTAATAATGAAGCCAAGATCTAGGAGAAGGAGGAGTATAGACACAAGTCCTATATTTAGAATAGCTTTTCATTTGGAAGCAGATCTCATTCCTGGAAGAAGCTATTGAGAGCTAAGAAGCTAGCTGCCCTTTCAACATGCTTATGGGTCAGGAGGCGAGAACTGGAATCAAAGCTCACTAAGAAGAGAGTTGTAGTAAAGATTCCAGGGAAGAGCAAAGACCACTTACTGCAGTGATGATGTTCTGTATGTGCACTGTCCAACAGCATTGTCATCGACCACAAGGGAGTATCAAGCACTTGAAATGTGGTGAAGTGTGAGATTAAAGAACTGAATTTGAAATTTTCTTTAATTTTAATCAATCTAAATTTAAATAGCTAGTAGCCTCTGTATTGGACAACATATATCTGTAAGAGGTGATGCACAACTGTTTACACTGCAGCACTGAATATTACATCAAAAACTTGAGACTGATTAAGGATCCAAATATAAATGGTAAAACTTGAAAGAATTGAATAGAAAATATGATTTTGGGTGAACAGAAGGATTTCTTTAAGAAGACATGAAGAACACAAGAAGGAAAAGACAGATAAACTTGATTGAACTCCTCTACAATAAAAGACCACATAAAACATAAAGGGTAAAGATAAGCAATAAGACTGGGAGAGGATATCTGAGTTACATATAATTGACAAAGGATTAGTAATCAGAATCTGTGAAGATCTACAAAGTGATAGGAAAAATGGCAAAAGATACTCTTAAAGTTTTTAGAGTTGGGGGTAGAGGTCACAAAATAATCCTATTTCCCCTATCTGGATACAGCAGGGGACTGGAAGAGGGCAGTGAGGGAGGTAGGTATGAGAGAATAAGAACCCAGAGGAGTAAGAGATATGGAGATCAATATATGTATTTTCTTACTGGAGAATGTAGCTGAATGGTACATTCACATGGCTTCCTAACACTTCACCTCTGAATTCGATGCACTGACTGCAGGCTCCCCCTCAGGGGCAAAACCTTTTGTGTCAGTTTACAGCACAGTAGAGTAGGCACCTTGGAAGCTCTGCCTCCAAGAAGTTCCAAAAGGAAAAAACAGAGCCCAGAATGAGTTGAGGTGGGCATTCTCAGTTCCTTTACCCAAACTAATCGGTTAAGACATTTTTTCTCACAGAAGTGACACATTGTGAAACTGGTAATACTTGACAGAAATATCTAAAGACAGGGCTTACATTTCTTCTGTGTATGGAATCACTTGTATGAATTAAATAGTAATTCCACTTTTAAAACCACTAAACGAATACAAACAATGCCCCAATTCTTTACTTTTTCTGAATTTTTCTGTCAAACTGCATGTAATTGATACAAATCTATCAGAAGTTAGCATTACATGAACTGCTTCCTACAGAGCAAGATGAGGGCATTTATTAGAGTATGGGCAGAAAGTGACATCTTTGCAAAGTTTTACATGGGAGCAGTTTTTTAAATCTCTGCACTATTTCAGACGATTTTCAGGTAGCAAATAGCTGAAGCCCCTCTGTAGCATCAAAGTGAAAGGGGGAAGCCTAGCTGTAAGCACAGATCTTGAAATATGAGGCAGTGTTCACCTATAAATTGGCTTATTAACAATCTACAATACACACAATGAAACAGAATATATTGTAAAAAAAAAAATATGAACAACAAAATATCCCCAATACTACTATACAGTATAGAAGTGATGACTGTATCTGAGAAACCCACCTCCAGGAGCATCTGTTTTCCTTCATGCATAGTCAATTCTTCTTTTATTCTTGTGAATACTTCTATTATTAACCCCTGTCCACTAATCTATGAGAGGAAGTCCTTTCACTGCAGAAGGAAGAGAAGAGATAGAGGTATCCTTCAGACCCTTTCTCATTCTGCTGGCTCTATTAAACATACACAGGAAAGATGGATATCTAACTAGAAAAGTGATACTTCAAAGTCCTCTATTCATCTCTGTGAAATCTGGCCATGACTAGGAAATCAGATGAGGTTAGATACAGAAAGCACACTGCTTTATTTTTTGCCTCGATCATTAGTGCTGAGATGGAAAACTGATGAAACAAAAATGTGACACATATTTTTCCGGAATTCATTTGGATGCTGGTATAATGCCAAAAGTGCTATCACTGAAGCAGAGATATGCAGCCACCACTTCAACTGTTATGTTGGTGCATATAGCAACATCAGGAACTTTTCTTCCTCGTCTTGTAAACATTTAAACCAATGTGCATTTTTGAAAAAAAAAAAAAGAGATTACAGTATTGTTATAATATCCTGGGACTATTATGTAGGAAGAGGGTATTTCCAATAATCAACTGATCTTAGCAAACAGATAAGATTAAAATTAACTCGTCAGAAATGCAAATCAAAACTACAATAAGGTATTATCCCACATTGGTCAGAATGGCCATCATTGAAAAGTCCACAAGTGATAAATGCTGGAAAGGGTGAGAGAAGGGAACCCTTTTAACACTGTTGGTGGTAAAGTAATTTGGTGCAGCCAGTATGGAAAACAATATGGATATTCCTACAAAAAATTTAGAAATAGAGTTACCATATGGTCCAATAATCCCACTCCTGGGCATATATCCAGAGAAAACTCCAATTAAAAAGATACATAACATCAATGTTCACAGCAGCACTATTTACAATAGCCATGACATGGAAACAACCCAAATATTCACAGACAGATGACTGGATAAAGAAGTTGTGGTATATTTATACAATGAAATACTACTCAGCCATAAAAAAGAATGAAATAATGCCATTTGCAGTAACATGGACAGACCTAGAGATAATCATACTAATTGAAGTCAGATGGAGAAAAATATCATATGCTATCACTTACACAGAGGATCTAAAAAAATGAGACAAATGAACTTATTTACAAAACAGAAACAGACTCATAGACAAAGAAAACAAATTTATAGTTACCAAAGGTGGGGGGATAAATTAGGAGTTTGTGATTCACAGATACAAACTATTATAAACAAAATAGATAAACAACAAGGTCCTACTGTATAGCACAGGGAACTATATTCAATAGTTTGCAATTATCTATAATGGAAAAGAATATGAAAAAGAATATATATATATTCTTGTAAAACAATCATGCTGTACACCAGAAACTAACACAACATTGTCAACTATACTCTATTTAAAAAAAATTAACTCAGATGAAACTAGTAGAAGCAATTCAGGCAATAGGTCAGTGTAGGCAAGGGGAAGGCAGAGATCAGGAATGAAGGCTGAAGCAGTGGTCAAAGAGAGTGGGAAATTGAAGGGAAACAAACAGTGGCAGGAAGCTTGTTCAGGGTATGGCCATCCTGGAGAGTTCATCTTAATATTTATGTGCACAGTGAAAGCTTCTACCTTGTGGTTAAAAAACCTAATCTGAATATGACTGGTGAAAGTTGGGAGTTAATGGAAATTTCTGGGGTTAGTATAGGCTGGAAAAGCCTAAAGAAAAGGTATCTGAATGGTTCAAGCAGAGTGAAAAAGAGGCTGTTCTAGGAAACCACTTATGAGAAACTGGGTTATGGCATGGTTTGGTCTCTCGTGTATGATCCAGGTTTCACTTGTGGTAAACTTACAACTCTGAGCAGATGATAAAGAAACAACATAGAAACAGAAAATCACAGATGAATAAAATTTCCTATAAAAGGCAGAGGAAATTTAGAAGAGTGGTGACACTGTACCATAGAGCAGGGTTTCTCAAATCTTAGCTACACCAACATTTGGGTCCATAAAATTTTTGTTGAGGGGAGCTGTCCTGTGCATCTTAGGATGTTTAGCACCATCCCCGGCCCTACCGAGTAGATACTAGAAATATCTCTCTCCAGTCCACAACCAAGGATACTTCTTTATACCATCAAATGTCCCCTGGAGAGCAAAATCATCCTGGTTTGAGAACCACTGACTTGGGGGAAAATTAGTCATTTACTTGCCATTTTGATTCACAGGTGCTCCCCACAGTACATTTTAAATACTTTCTCAGTATAGCACTTCTGCTGCATGAAACGGATAATGCTGATTTGTTAGTAGTCTCACCATGAGACCACCAAGAATCAAAACAGTAGTCCTGCTTTTGGTTTTAAGTTGATCTGTAAAATCATTTGACATCTTATGACATGTCTTCTTGCATTCTGAACTAATGTTGTAAACTTCAGAGACACATTTAACCACTTCTCATATGCTTATGCCTTGCCACCTAAATTAGAGTAAATTTCCAATAACAGAGAACCCACTAGTAAGTTTGGCATAATCTCCTTTTTTTTTTTTAACATTTTTTATTGATTTATAATCATTTTACAATGTTGTGTCAAATTCCAATCTAGAGCCCAATTTTTCAATTATACATGAACATATATATATTCATTGTCACATTTTTTCTCTGTGAGCTACCATAAGATCTTGTATATATTTCCCTGTGTTATACAGTATAATCTTGTTTATCTATTCTATATTTTGAAATCCCAGTCTATCCCTTCCCACCCCCTGCCCCCTTGGCAACCACAAGTTTGTATTCTATGTCTATGAGTCTGTTTCTGTTTTGTATATAAGGAAGACATACAAATGATCAATAGACACATGAAAAAATGCTCAATATCACTAATTATCAGAGAAATGCAAATCAAAACTACAATGAGGTATCACCTCACACCAGTCACAATGGCCATCATTCAAAAGTCCACAAATGACAAATGCTGGAGAGGCTGTGGAGAAAAGGGAACCTTCCTACACTGCTGGTGGGAATGCAGTTTGGTGCAGTCACTGTGGAAAACAGTATGGAGATTCCTCAAAAGACTAGGAACAGACTTACCATATGACCCAGGAATCCCGCTCCTGGGCATATATCCAGAAGGAACCCTACCTCAAAATGACACCTGCACCCCAATGTTCATAGCAGCACTATTTACAATAGCCAAGACATGGAAACAGCATAAATGTCCATCAACAGATGACTGGATAAAGAAGATGTGGTATATTTATACAATGGAATACTATTCAGCCATAAAAGCTGACAACATAACGCCATTTACAGCAACATGGATGTTCCTGGAGAGTGTCATTCTAAGTGAAGTAAGCCAGAAAGAGAAAGAAAAATACCATACGAGATCGCTCATACGTGGAATCAAAAAAAAAAAAAAAAAAAAAAAAAAAACCAACCAAACAAAACATAAATACAAAACAGAAACAGATTCATAGACATAGAATACAAACTTGTGGTTGCCAAGGGGGCGGAGGGTAGGAAGAGATAGACGGGATTTCAAAATTGTAGAACAGATAAACAAGATTATACTGTATAGCACAGGGAAATATACACAAGATCTTATGGTAGTTCACAGAGAAAAAAATGTGACAATGAATATGTGTATGTTCATGTATAACTGAAAAATTGTGCTCTACACTGGAATTTGACACAACATTGTAAAATGATTATAAATCAATAAAAAATGTTTAAAAAAAACTTATCAATGCAATGCTTTAACTTACACAGTTACCCCTGGGAATTTCAATCTAACCAAAGACCCAACATAACTGGCTATTTTTTTTTAACATTTTTTATTGATTTATAATCATTTTACAATGTTGTGTCAAATTCCAGTGTAGAGCACAATTTTTCAGTTATACATGAATATGTATATATTCATTGTCACAATTTTTCTCTGTGAGCTACCATAAGATCTTGTGTATATTTCCCTGAGCTATACAGTATAATCTTGTTTATCTATTCTACACATAATTGGCTATTTTTAATGATAAGTTTTCATTGCACATTTTCACTTTAGAAACGGCTGCCCAAGACCTCACTGAAAAGGATATTCTCAGTAATACACAGCTGTGGTAGCAGTTCAACGTTTCATAACACACATTCAAACTACTGGGCAAATAATCTTTTTCAATTGTAAGACAATACTTAGCAAGATAATGACGAATAGAGCATGAAGTACTCCTATGTTCATGATAAAACTTATTTTTTCAAAGTATACATAAACATAAAGGATAAATACTTTAAAAGGATCTCATTCTTTTTAGGATGTTAAAAACAACAGCAGTCTGTACAGATACTTATTTTAACACATATGAATTACTGATATTTTTCTGGCTGGTATAGTATTTGAAATCACACTTTTAAAGAAAACTAAATGTTTGTTAAAATTAACATGCATATTTAAAATTCTTGCAGGCACTAGCAGATTCAGTTGTGGCTTTGGTCTTAAAAAACATTCAGGTGGGGCCTAATGGAAATCAAGCAGTAAACACAAAATAAGTTTGCATTCTTTCTTTTCAATTTTTCTTTTACTGCATTCAGTTGAATTCTAAATCATTTTTACCAAATGGACATGACTGTTCTCTTGGCCTATTAGCAACATATACATACTACTGCTGTAAAAAGTACCAAGTTTCCATAAGAAAACTACAGAGTGAACATATAGCTGCCCATTGCTATCAATAAGGCTGAAAATTCACATGTGGCATCACTAATTTAATTTGGGATTGCTATGAAGTAAATTTCTAGTCAAATTCTACCAAATAAGATTATATTCAAAATTTAAATTCTGTTTAACCCTTTTTTCCTAAAGGCTACAGTATCTGTCAGGAAAAATAATAATACAATCACATACAACAATGACAAATGATTTACTGAGTGTTATTGTGAAGTATTTCAGTGCTATGCTATCTCATGGAATCCTTGAAAGTGTCTATGAGATAAAATTTTATTATTATCTTTAACTTTTTGGAGAGAGGTTAAATAATTTGCTCAAATTCATACAGGAAGTAAATAACACAGCCAGAATTTAAACTCACATCTATCTTCCTCTACAGACCATAGTAGTAACTACTTCACTGGTTTTCAAATCTAGCTGGATCTTTTAAAAAATATGGATTCCTAGGTCTGACCATCTCAACGATTCTAATTCAGTAAGTCTGCAGCAGGGCCAGAAAACCCTTGTGTTTTTTCAAAGTTCATCCGGTGATTCTGACGTCCAGCTAGATTTGAGGAGTACTACACTAAGTTATTCTGCTTTCTTTCCCTTTAAGTTGTGTATAACACAAAAGCAAATAAATCTGAGAAATCCATCTCAGATTTCTAGGGAGTTTCCTTCTCACCTGCCCCCACCACCCAGATCAACTTCCATTAACCAAGGTATAGCTTTTATTACATGAAAATTGGTTTAAAGAGGCTTTTGATGGAAATAACGGATGGGAGGGGGTTTAAAAAAAAAGTAAACTGGGAATTAACTATCTTTTAATTGCACAAAACCTGTCCAGTCTCAAGGAATATTTTTCTTTTCATTCTCCTGCCATAGAAGAAGGGGGAAAAAAGGGAATCATTTGAGGGAATGGACTAAACATCTGTGGAGAATTTCTTTAATAACAACTATGAAAGAAGGAAAGGCAACAGTTTTATACTCTGAGTGTAAAAATGTAATTATTTACAGCTGAAAAGGAAATAGGAACATCTGATGCCTAGGCAGACTAAGGTCCTACAGAAAGTCAGCAGATATTTGAGTGGCTACTATGTGCAAGGCATTATATTAAGAACTCAGCTAGTTATGTATGGTCTAGAGAGCATATAATATGATTAGAAAAGAAACAGTACAATCAAAATCTAGGTATAACTTCTGGTGGGAAAAAGCTACTGCTGCTTTGACAAACCAGCCAGTGATCTTCTACTGTTTTCCAGATGTTAGATTAGATGGCTAATGTTATTTAAGCTAGTAGTTTTAAATTAAAAGCATTTTTCATATAATAAACTTTATAAAGGGAAATTTAGTTATAAAACCATGTAGTTTAAAAGAATGATTTTTATGTTTTGTATTTTAGAAAGCATTTTGATTATCTCCAGTACAAGCAGAAAATTAAGCAATTTTAAGAGGTAGGTGGAGTTAGTATCATTTCCTCAGTTTCAGAAGAAATTGAAACTCAGATGGTTTGGTGGCTTGCTTGAAACCACAAAAGGCTAGTAAGTGGCAAAGACAGACAAACAAACAAACACCTAAAATTCAGACTTTCTGACACTGAGTTCACATGCCAGATGGCTTGGCCCTGATAATAACTAACCTGGGCATTAATTAAATTTACTTGAAGCACAACCAAACTTTTTCTGCAATAATTAAACTCTTTATCTAAAATGATAAATCAAAAGCAAGTGTGTGTGTGTATACATATATATGTATTTCATAGATTTTGCAAGCTAGAAGAGACTACTAGGTTATCTGCATACAAGGGCCAGAGAAGCCAATCATACCAACTGCCCAAAATCACAAGTGAGTTGGGGGCAGAACTGGGTCTAGAACTAAGGGCTCACTTAAACCAGCCAGTGGGTCAAATCTGGTTTTTAGGCTACTCAAGGTTAGAATGATTTCTACATTTTTAGAAGGTTGTGAAAAACAGAGGAAGAGGAGCAAAGGGAAGAGGATGGCAGAGTCGAGGGCGGTGGGGAAGCAGCAGAGACCATATGTAGCCTGCATAGCTTAAAATATTTACTCTCTGGACTTCGACAGAAAAAGTTTACAGACCCTCATTTTAAAGAAAAATGGAGATACTGAGACCTTAGAACAAAAAGAATAACACCCCTATGCCCCTGGTATATCAGGTAATAAAACACAATTTTAAAACGTAGCCAAAACGTTATTTATAAATAGAGAATTAAAGACAATATCTTTTTCTCCTTCAAACTAGTGAAAGGTTTTAATGTAATCTTACTTCAAGTTTTAAACACCTGTATTCTCAGGAATTTCTCTGGTTAGAGAATTAGGGGATTTACTACTTGTCTATAATGTGTAAAAATATAGAAACCAAAATAGAGAATCTAATGTGAATGCCAAAAATAAGAATTTATGTTGCCTAACTAGACATATAAACCTCTCCTCAAAAGAACAAATCAAACGCTGGCCCATGCCTACCAGGAACATTGGGTATTAGATGTCATCAGTGACCCTAGCTGACTTCCTATTACAGTGCCAACCACAATTACTTTTAAAGCCAAATGTACCACATATGAACCTCTCTATATATGAAATCTGTCTCCTATCACCACAGTGGCTAAAGAGACTTTAAAAAAATCACTTTAGATCCAAACTGTACCTGTAAAATAGCTAAATCAATGGTTATACTACTAAGTTCTTTATTAGCTTTCCCTTTCCTTTGGAATCAATCACATGCTTAAAACACCTTATATCCTTTCTGATGAAATTCCCCTGTGAAGAACACTATTTCAAGTTAATGATTTTAACAGAAAGTCCAATGCTATAAGCACGAATTCTTATTGTAGTTGCAAGAGGGTGACATTTATTATGTGTGCGTGCATGTACAGAAAATTGTGTCAAGTTCCATTCCTGATATGGAGATACTAAATAAAGTCTTATAAAGTGTGTGTGAGTTGATGATTTGAAAAGTTTGCAAAGAAACACATTCAGTGATTTAGGTGAGGAAGCAACCTGTCTGCTCCCATTTTACTCCTTCCAGATTGCTAGCATCTGCAGGGAAAATTGCCTAAGGTCCTAGTCCACTTAAGTACACGAATTGAAAAAAGTTCCCCTAAAGTTATTCTTTTTGACTTCTTATTATGCTTTATAATCTTGGGCCCAAGGGTGTAGGGGATATAGAAAACATAAATATGTCTAGGAAGGAAAACTGGCTGGGAGAAAGGAGGAGCATAAGATTTTAACACTGTCTGTTAGCTCTCCCTATTTCATAAGATCAAAGGCAGATCAAGCATTTTCACTCATATTTTAGTGTAAATGAGTTTCACAACCTGGAATGGACCAATGCAGCTGTGGGAAGTCTATCTGCAGGTATTAACAGAAGCACAGGGGCATGTCAAATTAAAGACTATTTGCATGCTTGCAGCAGTATTACTTTTTCTAGTATTCTTTACTGCAAACATAATGTTAGCCATATTATGTGTTTAAAAGAGACTGTGAGCTATCATTCTTAATACTGTTTCACAGAAAAATGTGAATCTGAACAATTTATGTAGAGCACAATTTTGAGAACACAGTTCCTTCTTAACCTGATCTGCATAAAACAAATGTGGAATTTGCTAAATATTTTTAGAGACGAAGCACAGAAATTTCAAGAGATCAAACCCAGAAATCTGAACGAATAAGTTTTATAAGAAACAATGTTGCCTCTCTCAAGAAAACAGAAGCCATACAGAGATCTCATAGCTTATATTTTTATAAGCAAAATTCCAGAGTAATTCACCAATTAGGGTGTTGTCCAAGAATGGGAATGGAAGTACGTCTGCTTCTTAAATCAAAATTCATTGTATTTACTAGTGGACATAAAAGAAACCTAGGGATCTGCCATGGATTTATAAAGGTAGTGTAATAAAAAGTAATTACCCTTAAAAACTAATTTCAGGGTTTTTCTGTGAATGCTTCACAGAAAAAAGTTCTACATTTGCTATTATAATGTTAATGAAGGCCCAAGTAATTAGAGAGATGACAAAACAAGATTTGATGCCCTAAGAACTATCATTGTATACTTTTTCCCCCTGCCTGAACATAAAGTGATATAAATTAAGAGAAAGAATATTTTAAAAATAACATCAAGACACCCTTTCCAGAACAGAGTCAATGAAGAATAAGAACCAACAGTAAGTCAGAACCCGAGGCAGAGTGCCCTTCACAGGTGCATCAGCCTTATCTTGCTAACATGTCCAGGAAGCCAGGAGACCCAATGCGATGGAAACACTGAAAGAGACAGAGCAAAGCATGAGGACCCCAGCAGACAGAGACCTGCACGTTCACTTTAGAGTTGAACAGAAAACTGTCAAAATAAAAATTAAGGCTTTTCCCTTCCTAAATTAAAAATCTACGCTCTTAATACCTATTACTACTACTTCTAAATATCACAGAAGCTGAAGTGAGTTCACTCAAGACACTAGGACATGTACTTTCAAAGAATCACTGATAAGAGACCAGGAGTGGGGATAGGAAGTCTCTTTCTTCTTAAAGGCGCAAGCACTTTTCTACAGTTAGACAGCAAATGAAGACATAATAACATGATTACAGACCCTAATTTTATAGTTTATGAAAAAATCTTTTACCTACGATGCAACAAGCCAGCTTTCTCTGCAGCTAATATGAGGCAGGCTATTTGTTGTTGTGTTGTTTTTACTTTCAAAATTTTGGGATATGTTCAAAGTTAAATCAAGTTTCCACATGAAATATTAATGCTCTCATGTTACACTGGTGGGCATGTTTTATTTCAGCAAGTGTTGACATGCTATCATTACAATAGCTCATTCCTGCTGGGGGAAATGAAAGAGATTTAGGAGAGCTTAAAGGAGGCACTCCACCTCCCCCACCTCCCAAAAGGCGAGGGCAGTCAATGCAAACACGAGGCTGGGCCACGGGCTCCTACTCTTTCCCACCTCGTTTCTGCTGATGTACAGATTGGCCTTTGGATCCCACTGCTGGGAACTGAATTATCATAATTCTCAGTCCACTGCATACTATCACAATGGTCCTCAGGAGGCTCTTCTCTTACTTAATATTTCTTTTCAATCTCAGTATTGGCTACTAGCCCCTTTTCTCTACCCTCACTAAAAATGAGAACCTATGCATCTGGTATAGAATCTTATATATACACATTAATCCTTGAATAATACAGATACCCTTGTTTTACTTAGATGTTTAATTTACATAAATAATATTATGCTATAGATCTTGTCAGGCCTTTTAATAATCTATGTCACATTCCAAGTTCCCTCATGCTGTTACAGCACTGTGGAAGAGAAGAGCACATCAGGGAACTGGCCTGGTATTATTAGCAAGGCCTTCATGTCACTGAGAGCTGGCCTAACACTCAAGTGTTCAGTTGAACATAAACAATTCCACAGAACATCAACATTAGACAAGGCCACTCTGTGACCATAATGGATCACGACAAACACAAGACTAGGACATAATCATGTTTGAATACAGACATACGAACATTGTCCAAGCCACAAAAACAACCAAACATTTCCTACCCTGGCTAGTAAGAGTGATCGCTGTTTCTTTGCCAATTAACAGCTTTGCTGCGTTCTACTCTTACCATTTTTGGATAAGATTTAATTAAAATAAGCAATCACAGAATTAATTCTGCTTCCTGACAGTATTCAAACCAGAGCAAAGTCCTACCTTAACCCTCTTTCAAATCATCTAACATAAGCTCGTATCTTGTTAAGTCCTTGGAAATATTCTCTTGCTGAGAAGCTTCACAGTTCCCCACAGTGTGTGTCACGCTTCCCTATGATGAGTAATAAACCCATTTTGTTTCCACAACAGATGTCTGTTCCTGGGGGTCTTGGGCTGGAGAGCACTGCCAGTATAGTTATTTTATTGCTTCTGACTGCTACACAGTGTTTCACAGAATGCATCCATCACATTTTACTTAACCATCTCTCTAGTGAAAGACTCATGTTATCTTCAACTCTATGCTACCAGAAACAATTCTGCCACACTGTTGGCTATATACCCCCATCATAGACCTCAGCTGTGTTTCACTGGAATGTGCACACAAATATTGGACTACTAGGGGACAAATTATACACATACTTTTACTGAGGATTGTAAGAGTTCTCTTCAGACTGGTTACATCAGTCTAGATTCCCACCACTAGTCATTAAGTGTGCCCATTACCCCAAATTTTC
The DNA here is from genome assembly GCF_036321535.1 of Camelus dromedarius. NCBI lineage: Eukaryota > Metazoa > Chordata > Mammalia > Artiodactyla > Camelidae > Camelus > Camelus dromedarius. The sequence continues at coordinate 35,960,505 of NC_087436.1, forward strand.
ACCTACATGTTGATCTACCTACTGGTTTTCCAAAAATTTCTTCTCACTTAGATGGATGTGAGGTGGTATGTTACTGTTATTTTAGTAAGCATTTGTCTAATTACTTATATGGTTAAACATCTCTCTTCATATACGTAGCTGTTCAAAAACGTCCTCCCATGAATTGCCTAGGAATAACCTCTACTTTTATATATACACTGCTTTCCCATTCTTATTCTTGAATTTGCAAGCATTTCTCATAGTCCATATATGCATCTCTTTTCAGTCTTTGATGTTGCTGGTAACTTCGTCTAATCTGTCACTTTTATGTTAGTTTTGTTTTACCCTGTAATTCACTGAACACAAATCCTCAGTTTTGACATTGTAAAGCTACCAATTTATCCCTGATAGGATGTGCTTCTGGGAAAGGGTTTAAGTAGCTCTCTCACATACCAAGGTCACAAAGATATTCTCTGATATTTTCTTTTATTATCACTATGCTTTTACCTGTTACTTCTAGGTTGGCCATTGTTCTCTCTGCCATTCATATTGTACATGATGTGAGGTAGAGGCCCAACTGTATATTTTTCATCTAATAAACCAGTTTTTCCAAGAAACTACTAAGCAATATACCTCTTCCTCATTTTGAGTCTGTTCTTGAGCACCCACCTGTTTCATTAGTATGATTATGTTTCTGTGCCAGTTCCAAACTGCTTTTATTAAAATGAATTAAAATCTAGTATAAAAAAAAAATCAAAATTCAATCTTCTTCCAGATGTATTTCAAATAGACTTAACTACTTGTAGATTTTTGTTCCTTCATCATAGTCATTTTATTCAGGTCTCAAAAAATCCCATTATTATTTTAATTGGAATTGTCCTCGGTGAGAATTGACATCTTTATGTTGTTATGTCCCCCACCAATGCATATGATATAACCCTTCATTTATTCAAGTCTTTATTCACATCCTTCAGTAAAGTTTTAAAATTTGCTATGCAGTTTTTAGGTTAATGTCTAAATGCATTATAATTTTTTTAACTATTGTGAATTTTGAAATGTAGTTACTGCTAATGTGGAAAAACAAAACCATTGATTCCTGAAAGTATTTTAACTTGCTTTTTGCTAGTCCTAATTGTTTGCCTATGGAGACATCACATAATCTCCAAATGACAGCTGTTTTGTCTGTTATATTTTTATCTTTTACTCCTTCTTCCTCTTCCTCTATCTTTATCTCATTTTATTTTTTTCTTATTGGATTAGTCATATCTATATCAAGAATATCAGTCTTGGCAGGTACATTTGTCTTGTTTTGTTTAAAGTTTGTTTAAAGTTTAAATTTTTGATGTTTGCTATAGGTTTTAGTATGTAACCTTCATCAAGCTTGTAAAGTTTCTTTTTCCTGGTTTTCTTTTAGTCATAAGTTGGAGTTAAATTTTATCAAATACCTTGTAAGCATTCTTTTAGATAATTATGTGAATTTTTAATCTATTTATGTATTTTTACCATTAATAGATTTCATTGATATTTTTGGTACTAAACCATCCCGCCTTCCAGAGATAAATACTACATTAAAAAAAAATCTATTGTTGGAATTTAGGTAGCTAATATTTCATTTAGAATTTTCACACTTGTCATTGTGAGATGGACCTACAATCGTCCTTTCTTATACTATTCTTCTGGAATTAAGATTGTACAAGCTTACAAAACTAGCCAGGCAGCATTCTCTCAACTCAACTTATTTTTTTTTAATATATTCATGAGACAGGAACTACAAACTCCCAAAAGTTTGGTGAAAGTACATTGTAAAACCTATTCAACTTGGGGAGGTGTGTCAGTTTATTCAGTTGTTTGTGTGTAGAATTTAGGGAGAGTTTTGATGATCATTTCCATTTCTTTGACAAATATTCAACTATTAAGTTTTCTACTTTTAAACATATTTACTTTCCGTTTTCAGTGGTTTCATACAAGGAAATTAATCACAAAGAGGTTTTTGACAACTAACATTCTGAGTACAAATCAGATTCAAAAGCAGCAGCACCAAGACCTCATACACTGACCCCAATTTTAATCTCAGAGTGTCTCTGAAAAACAAGCTGTCAGGCAGACAGTTCTGTTCTTAGTCTCTAGAAAAAATTATCGGTCCTTATATGGATAGCAGCTTGAGTAATGTGACTGACAGAACAACAACTTAATAGGAAAAGTCTTCCGAGCAGTTATACTTCAAAAATAGGAAGTACTGCTTTTCAGAAATAAGAGACTTGAGAAACAATGAACTGAACCCAAGGAAAATTGCTGAAGGCCTCGTAAAGTCAGTGAGAAATGTTTGCCTTTGCACCTTAAAAGTTTTAAATCTATTTCATTCTCATGGTCTAAACTGATGCTCTTCTTCTGCTAGTAGATTATAGAAACACAGAGAAATTGGTTCAGGTACAGATTAAAGAGGCAACGTTTCATTAAAAATGTGAAAAGTTATTAGGGATACATTTTTATGGCTAAGTTGAGGATTTCTGAATTATTACAACAAATGAAAGCCTTCAAAGTTAGGCAGCTAATTTATTATATGAAGACTATTAAATCGACACGATAGAACCCTTTCTCATGGTTTCAACTCCCACATTATTTAATGTATCTTGTGTACGCTGTCCCAAAGGGCCATAACAGAATTTTTATAAACTGTTAGGACAAATGCTGACGTGCATCTTACTTTGTTTATCACTGAACCCAGGCCAAAAGGCACTAATTAGAGTAGTTCTGCTACACAATGTTTATATACTAATTACCCTACTTCCTAAACCAAATGTTCCAAGAAGTACTAAGAATGCATGGCAAAAAGCCACTGGTTGCAGCATCAAGTATACTGCTTTACAAACAAAAAGAATAATAGACTCAGGAAGAAAATAAATAATAGAAAAATTAACATTATATAAATGTGGTAAATAAGGCAACTGCATTTTCCTAAATATTTGGTGACCCTTATTATGTTAAATAGCATAGGTATTTAATTTTAATAAACATTGAGACTTTCCAGTTAAAAGAAAAAATTTAGAAACAAAATGTTACATGCAGTAAAGACAAGTAAGTTGCACACGGTCAAGGATTTTATATATACATAAAATATATACACACATGTACTTCATATTTAAGACATATTTATGGGAAATATCAGAAAAAATTTCATGGAAAAACATATGTCGGTATTGCAAAGTCTTGTTTTTGAAATTTAGTAAGTATTTATTGAGTGTCTTCTATATGCAAAACACAATGATTTCAAAGATAAACAAGACATACATGTTTCCTGCGTTCAAAGAGCTTGCAGTCTGAAGAGGACGGACAATTAACCAAGCAAATACAATATACCATAATAAATGCTATAAAGTGATGAGAGACAGCAGCCAACAGAGCAAGTAACTCAGTCTAGGATTATATTTCGTGTGTGCATGTGTGTATAAACAAAGAAATGAATTTTAGAAGTAGGGAGAGTTTTCACTTTCCTATCTTATCTGTCCTCTCTCCTTGGGTGTACACATTTTACACTGTCTGTTTCTGTGGTACTTACTCTTATGGCTGTTCCTATCAGTTGAACTTCTTTTTCTTCTCTCATGTCTTGTGATTTTACCTTACCTATTGTTATTTCTCTACTTGGCCATGATGTAGAACTTTGTATACTTATAGCACTTTTTTGTGTTATAATAAAATTTGTCAAAACAAAAACAGTGATAATATTGAAAATAACTATAATAATAGGCTTACTACGTGCCAGTTTGTTCTAAGCACTTTAACATGCATTAATTAACTCATTTAATTTTCACAAAAATCTTTAAGATAGGCATTAATATTACTTCCATGTTAAAGATGTGGAAAATGAGGTTAAGTAACTTCCCTAAGGTCACATAACTAGTTAAGGGCAGACAGAGCTAGAATATGACCCCTGCCAGTGTGGCTGAAGCCATATTGGTTTAACTGAAAACAAAAGCTAATATTCACTAAGTAATTATCAGGTACTGTTCTAGTCATTCTAATCATTACAAAGATATGATCTTATTTAATCCTCACAATGGCCCAGTTAAAACAGGTAGCTTAATAACTCCATTTTAAGGATAAGGAAATTGATGTAGAGTGAGACGTTCAAGTCACATAACAAATAATACTCATTTTAAAAAGGAGTGAGAAAGAGTTTAACGAATTGAATGTTTAAAAAAGAAGAAAAATCATAAACTAAATTATCCTTATTTTTATATAAGACCATATACTCTCTTGATCAAGACTTGGGAGAAAAACAATAGTTCTATCCTTCAAGCTAATAAATCTCATTCATTGCAAAGTTATTAGCCAAAAGTGTTCCCTGGTTCTTTAACCAAAAAGAGATAAATAGACTCTGCCTTGTCATTTTTCATATCTGCTCAGCAATAGTGAATCACCTTCCTCTCAGCTGATATAAACCCAAAGTTAATTTTTATTCTTTCTACTTTCTTAGTATTACCATAAGAAATTAAGGTACTAGCATATCAAAAAGAAATAAAGGATCATGTTATTGATTAGTTACAGACAGACTCTAACCATCAATAGACAAGATGAAGCCTCTTTGTCTCCTTGTTTTCCATCAAAAACAAACACATCTCATGAGTATCTTAAGAGTAAACTTTTCTAATTATCTCCTCATATGCAGGCAGTGCTGGTTTGGATATATAAAAACAAAAAAAGACACATTGACTTATTCGTGCCACTATAAAATTATAAGCATCAAAAACTTCTCAAAAAAAACTTCAATTCAGAATCTAGTCCACTGAATTCAGGGGAAGTAAAAGTTTTTCCAATAGTAGGGGAAGCCCTCTGAGAATGCTGGAAGATTTACTAGTTCAAAAGCACATCAAAATTCAGATTAGGAAAAGGAGGTAATTAGTGCCTGCAGCTTTGTTTATGGTTCTTAGTGCCAGGAGGGTAGTCAAAGAGCACATGCAATCAGCCCTTGAACATTATAATTAGATGATAGGAAGGACAGAGCTCCACATCATAACTACTAAAAATACTACAATCATTAGAACTGCAAAAATGAACCCATTAGCGTTTCCCACCAAATCGTTTTACCAGCTCTGCTACTTGAGCTGTGTGACCCAAAGCTTTTCTAAGCACACTTGAGAGAAATCGTTTAGAGGACTATTTTAACTTTGTTCTTACACACAGTTCAAACCCTGCACAAAGGCCTAGGGATACATTTGCAGCCAGATCCCATGACCTGAAAAAAGTATGGAACCTGATATGATTGCAAATGTTAGACCTGGAATGGTAAATACTAAGGCAGAACTATTTGCTCTGCACTGCACCTCAGATTTCTGAGAAGAAAACAGAAAAATCTATAAACATAATCCAAACTTAATTCTCAAATTCCAACTAGATCCTTGCTGCTTGCTACATGGCTAGTCTTATGAACCCATCTGCCCTTGCCTTGATGGTTAATCCAAATCCTTCCTACTCTCCTCAAAGCTTCAAGTCAGTCTCCAGAAATTGGCTAAGGGAAACAGTTGTTAACTCTTTCATCAGCCTTGCTCATGACCTCAAAAGTCTTCCCTTTTTAGACCCATTATTCTAAATCAGAGGAAAAGTTGACTTGTGCTCATTCTCTTTCTTCCTTTCCCCATTCCTGCCCATTCCCAGTCCCCACAGCCCCTACACCAGGCTAACAACTTGGGGAAAAGCACTCTTCATTTTGCTACCTCCAACAATGCAAGACTATACGCTCTTAATTATGTTTTTCATCTCCCAGAATGTTTTCAATTCAACAAATTCAAATTCAACGTGGATGCACCATTTAAACATTTTTAAGCATCTACTTGGGTATCAGGCACTGTGCTAAGTACTGAGACACCAATAACTGAGACTGCGCCCTTAAGTTGCCCAGAGCCCATCTTCCCTTTTGTTTTCAAACACATACTAACAACTATCTTTCAAAATCCCTTAGTCTTTCTTTACTCCACCTATGGCCAGTATCTCTATCTAGTGACAATTTACCCAGAGTACATAGTCCAATTCAGGTTGTATCCTCTATAGCTTTTCCTGATTATTCCACTCTGGAGCAACTTCTCCTTCCTTTGTGCCACTCATTTGGCTCCAACTAGAAACCATACTATACTGGCAGTTACCTCTTTCATATCTATTTCACATTATGCTGCATATACCATACATATCTGCTTGTTTAAGAGGAAAAGAACATGATTTTACAGTCAGACAGAACAAGGCTCAAGGCAGGCTCCATCTCTTTGGGACTGTATGACCCTAGACAAGGTACCAATCCTCCTTGGATATATGGGGTTATTGTGAGGATTAATAATTTAAAATATAGGCACACCACAGGTTGGTATTAAATATAAATTCTCTCCCCCATCAGGCACTTATTGATTAAAATCTTATTCCATGTTAATATAAAAATGAGAATTTACTAAATCCATATTTCTAGGTTTCTCACTTTATTTTCATCATATAAGCAAGGATTGAAAGCTAAGATGAAAAAAAGTCACCTTTTAAGAGGTTATTCAAGGAATGGAAGAGCTCTTCACTACTTCTAGTAAGAAGCAGCTTATTACTTTGTCTTCCCCCAACCCCCACTGAACATGCAACCCTCTGATAGTTTTAAACTGACAAGACAGTTTCTATTTCATCAGCACAGATTTAATTCTGCAGTTTCTATATCCAGATTGTTACTGCATTACCATTATCCAAGTAGACATTTACCAACTGAGGACAGGTACTGTTTAACCAGCTTACCGCTAATGGATGTACTTAACTGCAAACAAGCATTACTCTAAAACAAATCGTGTCATAAGATTTTAAGCATGATAACCAGAAACAGAGTGAAATCCCAATCACCTACAATTACCTTCAACCACTCATTTGAAGAACAGAGCATATTTATGGTAATACCAATTTTCCCTTTTCTATACAGAGAGCTATCAGACACAAATTAATAATATTTATATCTTTTAGTATCTAGAAAAGGAATCTCTGGCTTTTTTCTAACCAAAACTAAAGAGACTTACAAAATGATATAATGCTTATCATATTTTAAATGACTCCTAAATATATACCCAAAATACTCCATGTATAATTATCCCCCATTTGAAGTAGTATTCAATTAATTCCTTATGATTATTATCTTTTTATAAACAAGCTTTACTTAAGGGAAACTGGAGACTACTCTGTCTTTTCTCCTAATAGAATTCATAACTTTGGTACACATTAACGTGCCAGGTTCTAAAATGTAACTTTATTTAGCAAAAGTACGGTAGCAGAGATGAGCAGATATTTAACCTAGTAGATTCAACCTTCCATTGTCAAAAGTTTATAGTTTACTAAATTTGAATTTTCCTCTATGTGAACATCTTTCAAATTTAATCTTAGACACATAAGAAAAATTAAAACATCCTTAGGAAAAAAAGTCACTTCTATGGTCAACTCTGGTAGTATATATTGATTTCAAAAGGCAAGTAATAATTTATTATTTTCAAAATTGAAAATCATAGATATCAGTGGGAAATCATCTGAATTTCATGGATGTTACATGTATCAATACAATTAAAGAGTAGCCATAATTAGTTTTTCTAATGAAGTAATATGAATCAACATGTTTGCCTTTCAAAATGGAAATATTATCACTTTGGGCAATTTATTATAAAATTTAACTGTGTAATCTCGTAAGTTATTTTTAACAACTTTACCGAAGAACTTACATACTGTAAAATTCACCAATATTAAGTACATAATACAATACTTTTTAGTAAATTTATCATGCTGTGCAACCTTTACCATAATCTAGTTTTAGAATATTTTCATTGCTCCCAAAAGCTGCCTTATGCCTATTTACAGTTAATCCCCCAGGCAACTCCCAACCCCAGTCCCAGACAACTACTGTTTTGATTTTTGTCTCCACAGATTTGCCTTATCTGGATATTTCATACAAATGAAATTGTATAATTTATTATTTTTAAACTAAGAATTTTTCTAGACCCCAATATACTTTTTTTTATAGGACTCTCCAGATAAGATTTTTCTTAAAGTGAAGTGAAAATGAAAATCCCACACGTTTATCAGGGGTTATAACCATCTATATATTGAGTGAAAAGGAAAATTTTAATACTTTTCAGATACACTAAAAAAAAACCTTCAAACTTTACATTCTTATTGCCATTAAACATATATTCAGAATTACAGAATCATTAAATAAGTAGAAGTGCCATTTATTGTTTTCTTTAGTATCATATTCAGGAGAAAGAAAAATGGACAAGTTATTAGAACACTTAGTTGGTTTTTTATACTAAGTGATTCCTAGTTATGAAATCTCAAAGTGTTTCCAATTATGAAAATAAATCAGAAATGCTAAGAAAATTTTCAAAGGTAGATTAACTGAACAAAGTAATTAAGTGTTGGCGGAGACCTCAACAAATATCTAAAATTAAGCAATTCAATAAACTTCAATCAAACATTTACCATACACAACTACATTTTTGCTAGGCACAATGGGGAACATAAAAGAAAGATGGTAATATAGTTTTCTACCCTTCAAGGGCTTACATTTCTATTGGGGAAGATAAATTACACAATAAAATAATTAGAGAAGAACTCAAAACAGAAAATAAGTGTGAAAACGTGAAGTCAGAGTAGAGGCTGAGAGAGATGAAGGTGAGGGAAATACCACGGGCTGGAGGGGCACTAGAGGCCACAGAGGGGGCGGAACTGTGGATGATTCTTCAAGTGTGGCTCAGAATTATATAAGAGCCCAGAGCAGGTGGCTTTCTAGACAAGAAGAGCATCATGGTAAATTTGCAGACAGAAAGAAGAAAGCAAACTAGCTCAACAATAAGAAACAGTCAATATAAGCTGACTATAACATTGCTGAAGATGAGAGGGTAGAACCCCAGGTGTAAGTGGTGGACTTCAAATCTCTCCTCTGATTGCTATACGTTTCTGGAAAAGGTAAAGCTTCAGAAGTTTTAGATAAGGTTTAGAGAGAAGGAGTTACAGAAGTGTGTCTGGGTGTTGGAAACAAACTCTACTTCTGGATAAAACCAGATTTGAGTCTCCATCCTCTCTTCATCTATTAAAACTTAGATATTTCCTTTCAAGGGTTGCATAATAGAAGGCAGTCCATTACACGAATCAGTACCAGAAGCTGGCACTGGCAAACAGTAACAGCTCTTCCTTCCCTCCGGGACTGTGGAGCCCAGCCAGGACTTCCAGTCCATCTAAGTCTGTAAAATACCATTAACAGGTTATGAGTTGGGTACTGCCTGTTCATACATTTGAGGAAATGAAATGAAATTAACACAGGTTTTACTACATACCCGAATCTGCTAGCACAGAAATAATAAACATGACCTAATTTAATATTCTGAACCTGTAGAGTAGATAAGTATTGTTCTCATTTTACAGATAAAGAACCTGTGTTCATATTGGTTAAACAGGTTGCTATGGATGTACTGCTAATGAAGTGACTGAACTAGGCTTCAGTGAGTTCAGTCTAACTCCAAAGCCCATGTTCTTTCCTTCTTACCATTTTGTGTCTATGTAGTATGCTTATTTAAAACCTTTTCAGATAACATTAATAGTTGGTATTTTTTAATATCAAATATGTTCTGGGTTCTTTTCTATGTACTGAATAAACACTATTATTAATCTTTATAATAACCCTGAAAGAGAGTAATTAGATCCCTATTTTACAGATGATTAAATCATGACCAAGAGACGCCAAATAATACGCCAAAGTTAAAATAGCTGGTAAGCGGCAGAATTGGCTTCAAATTCTTGTATGCTTTGTGTCGACCCATTGCTTCTTCCACTAGGCCACACCTCCTTATTTGGTATGCAGTTTAAGAAAGAGATTTTGTTATTGATAATGGATATGTCAACTTCCTTATTTGTTTTATTTGCTTTTTTCTCTTTGTTTTTGCTTCTCTTAGAGCTATAAATTCTGAACTACTCATTCAATAATATAAGTAAATAGTATGGAAATTAACCTCTAAGACATTGGTGGGCCCACTGATTCTTCTTCCTTTATCCTCTGATAACAGAGATACATACTAATAAAATACATCCAATGGATGCTATTAACTTGCTCCTTTAAAAACATTTGTCACTTCTAACGTACTTTTTTTTCAAATCAAGGTATAGTCAGTTTACAATGTTGTGTCAATTTCTGGTGTACAGCACAATTCTTCAATCATACATGATTACACATATATTCATTTTCATATTCTTTTTCACTGTAAGTTACTACAAGATATTGAATTTATTTCCCTGTGCTATATGGTATAAACTTGTTCATCTGTTTTATATATACCAGTCAGTATTTGCAAATCTCAGACTCCCAGTTTATCCCTTCCCTCCCCCTTTCCCCCTGGCAACCACAAGTCTGTATGCTATGTCTATGAGTCTGTTTCTGTTTTATATATAAGTTCATTTGTCTTTTTTTTCTTTCAGAGTCCATGTATGAGTGATATCATGTGGTATTTTTTTTTTCTCTTTCTGGGTTACTTCACTTAGAATGACATTCTCCAGGGCCATCCGTGTTGCTGCAAATGGCATTTTATCATTTTTTATGTCTGAGCAGTATGCCACTGTATAAATATACCACAACTTCTTTACCCAGTCATTTGTCAATGGACATTTAGGTTGTTGCCATGTCTTGGCTATTGTAAATAGTGCTGCTATGAGCATTGGGGTGCAGGTGTCTTTTTGAAGTAGGGTTCCCTCTGAATATATACCCAGGAGTGGGATTACTGGGTCATATGGTAAGTCTATTTTTAGTCTTTTGAGGAATCTCCATACTGTTTTCCCCAATGGCTACACCAAATTGCATTCCCACCAACAGTGTAGGAGGGCTCCCTTTTCTCCACACCCTCTCCAGCATTTATCATTTGTGGACTTTTGAATTATGGCCATTCTGACTGGTATGAGGTGATACCTCATTGTAATTTTGATTTGTATTTCTCTGATAATTAGTGATATTTTTTGAGCATTTTTTCATGTGCCTATTGGTCATTTGTATGTCCTCACTGTCCTAAACAATTGCTTGTTTAGGTCTTTTGCCCATTTTTGGATTGGGTTGTTTGGTTTTTTCTTATTAAGTCATATAAGCTGTTTATATACTCTAGAAATCAAGCCCTTGTCAGTTTCATCTTTTGCAAGTATTTTCTCCCATTCCATAGGTTGTCATTTTGTTTTGCTTATGATTTGCTTTGCTGTGCACAAGCTTGTAAGTTTAATTAGGTCCCACTTGTTTATTTTTGCTTTTATTTCAATTGCTTGGGTAGACTGCCATAGGAGAACATTTTTGAGATGTATGTCAGATAATGTTTTGTCTATGTTTTCTTCTAGTAGATTTATTGTGTATTGTCTTATGTTTAAGTCTTTAAGCCATTTTGAGTTTATTTTTGTGTATGGTGTGAGGGAGTACTCTAACTTCATTGATATACATGCTGCTGTCCAGTTTCCCCAACACCATTTGCTTACAAGACTGTCTTTATTCTATTGTTACGTTCTTGCCCCCTTTGTCAAAGATTAACTGACCAAAAGTTTGTGGGTTCATTTCTGGGATCTCTATTCTGTTCCATTGATCCATATGTCTGTATTTGTACCAACACCATGCTGTTTTGATTACTGTAGCTCCATAGTATTGTCTGAAGTCTGGGAGGGTTAATCCTCCAGCTAACATACTTTTTATAATATTTCTGCTGGATGGCCTACTACAATTTGATAGTATGTTCCTTATGTTAAAGAGAAAGCTGCTTATCTGTAACTTACAAATGGAGACGCATGGAGTTAACTGAATCTGTTTATAAGTTCCATTTCCACATAGCCAACTTTTCATGTATTTGAAAACAGTGCTCAAGTTCCTTACAAGTTTTATTTATTATAAATTAAACCTCTAAAAATACTTCAGTTATTCTTCCTGTGTCACATGGTTTCCAAATGCTTTCACATCGAGGTTACACTCTTCTGGATATAGCTTAGTACCTCTTTTTACCCCTCTGGAGTAACACAATAAGAACATTGTCATCGTTTCTAGATGACAGCCTTTTGGATTAACTGAAGCTGTCTATCACACCTCTCCTTCAGAGTCTTTTCTTTTCCCTACTGATTAATCAGGAACTCACAGTTTGCAGGCCCTTTCCCCTCCCTCCCATCTAAATTCTGATTACTCTCCAATGGATTTACCTTGGCTGGCTAGTGTTTCTCTTAAAATGTGGCGATCCAAATGCAAACTGACTAATATGCAATAGAGTGAGATACTTTTTTTCTTCATACATTAAAACATCACTCACATATATCCTTCTCTTTCTTTGATTTAGTTTAGCTTTGTGTCTTAAATTCCTCTCCCAAAGAACTATTATAACCCTTTACCCTAGCCTGTTGTTTCTACCTTTTCTAATCCAGCCTGAGCAGTGATTAATCTTCTTAAAATCTCATGATAGTACCTTTCTTCTACTCAGAAATTAAGTCTCTTCACAGCCTATTAAAGTCTGAACTCTTCCTAGATGTGATTTCATCTCACTGGCCCAGCTGTATCAGCCATGCAAATTAGAATATTCACCATTCTCCAGATACATTCCTTGTTTTCATGTCTATGTCCTTTGCCTATAGTTCCATACGGAATGCCTGCCTACTCCTCTCCTCTGCCTCCTGAAATATCATTCTTTTCCCAAGATATAGCATAACTGTTATCTCTCAGTCACCCCTGCTGGAAGCAATTTGTCCTTTCTAATGTTCTTGACCCTCTTTTTAGAGCACTACTTCATGCTTCCTTGTCTTCAAATCAGTTGTGTTTCTTGGGTTTCATATTAGATTCCAATTTTGAGGCTGGAGGATATATCTTATTAAACCAATACTGTGCATGGTGAGTACAAACTTTATAGCTAGCATATGATATAAATCCTCATCATCTAACCAATCAATTCAACAAATATTTAGTGACTATCTGTTATGCACAAGGCATTCTGCTAAGCTTCTGAGATATAAATCTGATATAAATCTGAAGCTTTTGAGATATATGGTCCTTGCTTTCAAGGAGTGGACAATACAATGAGAAGACTAAAGTCTTTTTTAAGAAGAAAAGAAGGGAGGAAGGGAGGAAGGAAGCACTGCTTTACGCATAGAAGCCTAAATCTCTGCTGTGAATGATCAGAAGCTCTGATTCTTAAAAGAAGTAGGAATTTAGCAGCAAACAACTAGGCAATTTCTTGTTCACAGAGATGATGAAGGTGATAAAATACACTGTCAGAGATTAGAGAATTTTGTAGGAAGAAGAAATGTCAAAGCAGACTAGAATGAGAGGTTATCCCAGAATACTACCAAAGGAAGCCTAGTGCTTAGTAAGGGTGTTTACATTAGTAGCATTAGGTGATTATGAGCTGATGTAAAAGTGATAATGCAAGAAGCTGGCCACAGTAATTTGTGTTGTCTGTGTTTTCAGGAAGAGGTGTGTATTTTGCCTGCAGTAAAACGGATGACTATGGGCAAGTCTGTACTCCACCCAAAATGAATCATTTTTTTTGAAGGATGTACTGAATGCTGTTTTAGTTTACTGGTGAGGGTAGGTAAAATCTCATGTAAGTAACTACTAGCTTCTTTACTACCATATGTAGGACTTAGATTTTTCTCAATAAAGTAGTACAACTTGGAAAAATTGAAAGGAGGAAGGATGGAAAGAAAGAAAAACTAGTCATCACACTAATATTATTTCTCCAGAGAGAGTACTTGCTAACGGGGGAATGGGGGAGGAGACAAGATTTCTGGCAGATTATAATTATTCACATCCTTGTTAGATTAATCTCCTTAAAACATTAACTTTATTTTGCTCCTTTTCAGAAGCCTATTATTGACTGAAAAATAAGGTTCACTTGCTTTAGGCTGGCATTCAATCCTTTAACTTGTCTTCTAAATCCTAAGAGAGTCTCAAAGATTTTGACAGTTGCTCTCCCATTTAAATTGTTAAGACTCAATTTCTGATACATTCCCCTGTTCACTACTGAACAGACCAGGGGGCTGGGACTCTGGTCTGGGCACAGTTCTCACTGTTTTCAGCCCCATTCACCCTTTAGCCCCAGGTGCTGCTGACATGCAATTCACTCCCCCTGATCCCAGGAAAGGCTGCCTCAGCCAGGCTCATCCACCCTGCGACCAGGCTCCACTCTACACTCCTACCGTCATTCTCCTTCCTCCCCTTCCAAACGTCCTTACCTTTCCTAACCAACTACCTCCAATGATTTCTAAGAAGCACATTTCTTCATCCTTAGTAATCTATAAAATAATGATATACCTTACAATCAATCTGACTTGGTTCTTATGTATCCAAAACAATCACCCCACAGAATCATGACTGTTATTTCAAAACTATAATTAAGTGGGAAACGAGACTTTCAAAAACAGTATTTCATAGCTCCCAAATGGATCAGAATATCAAATTAAAAACTTGTCAAAACCTTTACAAAAGACTACTAAATAATATCTGCAAATCCTTCAGAATTAGTTCCTCAGAACCACTTAATAGCTATAATCAAATAAAAAAGACACACACTTTTGGTGGGGCATGATTTACCTGGAATTTGAAAGAGATTTGGTTAGAATTATTCTTCACAATTCAGTCTAATGGACAGAACACTGGTCTAGGAGTCAAATAATGTTCTTTGATCCGTGCTACCTCATCTGAAAATAAGACGGTTTGACATGACTTAAGTCTCTTTCAGCACATACCTTCTGTGGTTTTTATAATTGGTATCTGGATAAAGACCACCTTTATTGGTAGGGGAAAATATGGAAAGATAAGATTCTAAAATCTAGCACACTATTGTAATTTTAGCTGCTAATTGTGAACCTTATTTTGAGTTATAGGAATCTTTTCTTCTTCTTGAGTTGCAAGTGATGAGACAATTTGGCACTTGCAACCTGGCATTTTTTCCCTTTCTTGCTGACTTCCTTCCTCTGATTGCCGCAGACAGGTTGTAGCAAGTAATGCTCTCTTTAGGAGAGATTTATTGTGCTCAAATGTACTTTCTGTATTTTCCTCCACTGACATGATGCAACAATAAGCATGTTTATATACTGCCCATGCACTCTGTATTTCTGGCCTTGAACTTCTTTGGGGAGCCACTACATAATAGGTATTACCACACCTGGAACTTCACTTGTCAAGAAGGAGAAAGACGAAATACTGAAAAGATGTTTTATTCATCTCTATTATTGTTATGCCTCAGTAAATTAATAGCTTAGTAAACTCTAGCCTTTATCCTGAGAGTTCATAAAAAATTGCACTGACATAAAAACTGTAAGTATCCCCTCCCCTCCACATACAAATAATATATCATTTGCTCTGAAATTCCTGAGATTGACCTCTAATTATAAATACACTGTCACAGATGAATTCTAACAGGACTCCCAAATATTTTTAAAGTCCAAAAGAAATAAAGAATCACCTGATCTGAGGTTCAGGTTTACTATTTTCTCTCCCTAAGTGCTTTTGGACAAGTCATCTTATCTTTTCAAAGGTTTAATGATCATGTGTATAATATAAGCATTTGGACAGTCAGTGGTTTTCAACCCATTTTCTGCCTCAAGACACCAGAGGTGATCCTACTCGGTCTCATTAAACACAGAGGCCCACTGCCCTAATAATGCTACAGTGAGAGAGGTGGGTGAGGGTGTGTGTGTCTGTGAAAAGGCTTCCAGGTATATCTGAGAAACCTATAGCCCTGTGTGTATGTTCATGGGGGTATGGTCAGTCTGATCTTCTCGTAACTCCCACTCCCCTTGCTACATAGACTAATTAGCTCTAAGGTCCTTTCCAGCATCAGTTTCTCTGACTCTAAGAATGGAAAGGACTCTTTCAAGAAGAACATGTTTCATTATCTAAGCTGAGCAGGTTTTGCTATTGTCTGCCTCTAGCTGGCACTAGACTGCTACTCTCTTGCCTTATACTAAAAACAGGGTGAGCAATTACAGGGCACTATGGAGGAGAGAAAAGGGCTCAATTAGAAAACTCTCCCACAGTTTTTGATCCCTCGAGTATAGCTCTTGACTTTCTCTACATGATAAAGCCGGTTTCCACCTCCCTAGTTGGGAGGCAGGCTAAGATCACCTCTAAGGTCTCTTTAAGGTCTAACATTTCCTGGTTCTAAAATTGAGTAAATTTCATCCTTTTTCATTTGTCTTTTTGACACTTCACTGATTCTCTCTGGAATTATTTCTTGCTAGACTCTAATTCTACAATTAGCAACAGCATTCTGAAAATTCATGAACTAGCAGGATGTAACTACATTTTAAGCAAGTTCATACCTCAAGTTATAGGTCATACTTTGAATTTGTTTCAATTTTTCCTATATAAAGTCTTGTTTGTTTGTTTCTAGGACCTGGGGCTGTGAAGGACCATGGGAAACTAAACAGCAGGTTATACTTATAAACACTTGAGTTTCTGAATGCTGCTAGAACAATTAACATATTATAAAACATATAAAGCTACAACCTTCTGTAACTTACACAAGATTTTTTTCAAATTAGATGCACTGGTTATTTTTTAACTTAAGAAGAATGCGTTGTTTTACAAAAGCAAAATTAAAAAGACAGCAAATATATCTTTTTCTACTGACATTCATCATATATGTTTGCAGGATTCTAGATAATAAAATTCTATTATACTCCTTACAAATATTTCAGACATTTCTAGACTGGGATCATTCTAAATTGCTCTGAAGTGCTGCTATAAATCATTAAAAATAATCCATATGCAATCACCAAAAAGGAAAAAAACCTCCAAGGATTAAGAAATACTGTATAAAAGACACTTGAAATTATTCACTTCAGTCACTAGAATGCCATTCCTAAAGATATATATAGATACATACATACACACACACACACAGCAGTATGCCAAATGGATATATCTCACTGGGCATCAATTTCCTCATGTACAAAATGAGAAAGTATTTGCCAGAGAATTGCTGGGAAGACTGAATAATACATGTCTCAGTGAACCTACATATATAGTAAATTCTCAAGAAGTGGTACTTATGTTTCTCATTTTTTATTATAAATGTTTGGAAGTTCTTAAAAATTATTGGCTTTGGATTCAAACAGAGTATTAATCAAGCCACTACAAACTATTACTCCGTGGAAGTTCGTAAACTAAGTTTCAGATTTCTCTCTTATAAAAGAAAAGGATAATGCAAAGTGCTTAGCATATTAACAAATGGAAAGTGCATAGTTTGCTATTATTAGATGTGCAGTATCACCAACTGCTTGATTTGTCACCAGTGAGTCTTACTTGAGGAACTTCTTATGTCACCGACAAGATAAAATGAAGAAGCTGCAGCCATCATCAAGGGTCCTGTATGGTTATTGCATTGGTTTTCTTGCCTGACTCACCTCCAGCTTCAGTTTCATTAAAGAACTGGGCAACTGGCATATATATGCAGGCTCTGTCAGTATTGCTAGATAAAATTATTCCCCCGACTATGTAACAGGTAAAAGAAACAGAATAATGATTTATTAATGATTTGCTAAAAACCAACTCTATCTAAGACACAGGCACTAGGAATATCACAAGCAAGAGAGTAAATCTCCCCCTTTCAGGAGCTAGCAATTTAGGGATAAAAAGGATAAATAGCATTTTAAAGCCATATACATTAAATGTTCAGTGGACACTTTAGTTAAAATGTTCTGTATGAGACTGGAAGGAGAAAAGTTATTTGAGGCTGGGAAAATACAATGCAATTTGTAAGCAAGTCCCACTTTTCCACTGGTCCATCTACTGATGCGAGAAACCAAAACTGACAAGATTTTTAAAAAATATTATATACAAAAAATATAAGGACGTTCAGAAGTATTCACAAACTAGTATGAGCAATTTCATCAAATAACCAAAGAACAGGGTTCAAGTCCCTACGAGCCTGGAAAATTTTACAAGACAGGCTCTGTGTAGACATATTTTTATCCCAGGGGAGCTGCTTTTGTTTCAAAAGCTGACTGTAAAGACAAGTTTGGTGGTTTTTTTTTCCCTGTTATTGAGAGAAACATTACTTTTAATATCTAATACTTAAGACAGGTTAAAGAAAAAGGAGAAAAATGCCCCTTTAAAACTATGGAGACTTATAATTACTGTGTGGTTTACAACAGTCCCAGTCACAAGACATCTTCCTTTTTTGGGGAGAGGGGTATAGCTCAGTGGTAGAGCATGTGCTAGCATGCACCAAGTCCTGGGTTCAATCCCCAGTACCTCCATTAACCCAAAAAACAAATAAGAAAAAATTGAAAACAAACAAACAAACAAACAAAAAAGATACCTTCCTTTTTCAACTAAAGCTGGGATCTCTCTGGATAATTTTAAGTCATTTACTGGCTTGCCTTGCATCTGGTACCCAGTGCAGAACATCATATATAAAACTATGATCTGGCTTTAGATGAGAACAGAACAAAAGAGAAAGCATAATTAGCATGACTATATTACTTGAAGCATGTAAAGAAATTGAATTAGATAATTTATACAGCTTATCCTTAAATTAACTGAGCTTTGCTAATAAGCAAGACAGAAAAATATCTGTTCTAAAGAATATTAAAAAGTAAATGAAACCAACAGATGTATAGAGCTAAAGAGTTACGAAGATGTGCTCTTTCCATAATTTCTGTTATGTCTATATAACAGGGTAATAAAAACAAAATGATTTCAATGAATACTAGAGCAACTAGAAAAACTGTCAATTCTACAGACCTAGAGAATACTTGAGCTCTTCCATGGGTTTACTACTTGCCTACTGGCAAACTGCCTAACACTTTCATCCCTCAGTCTTCTATAAGAAGGGGATAACTGCCACTTACTAACTTCACAGTATGTCCTGGCAAATTAATTAAGACAACTGGCCTGGCCTTACTGGTGAGAAAGAATAAACTAAAACTAGTCTCTTTCTGAGGGTGCAAATAGGACACAATTTAATTACTGGGAAAATACATATTTATAAAATGTACTTTCTTGACTTGAACATATTAGAGTGACATTAAGGAGTAATAAGAATTTTTATTTTCAAAGTACTTTGATTAAACATATTTATTATTAAAATCAATTGTAACCACCATTTGTGGTTTGGTTTAAGCACAAAAAAGATAACAGAAGATTCCATATAAAACATTCTCAAAATCTGAATATTCACATAATTTAATTTTTATGACTGCTATATTAATATTTTTCACTCTTACTAGCTCTAATTTTCAGTATAACATACACAAGAATTGTGGAATTCATTGTAATTCTCAAACCTCACAACTCTTGGTTTCTGTAGTATCACAGGATAAATTTACCATACATTTTCAGCTGTGTTGGTAAAAGATTTTACTACAGAGACAGAGGTCCTTATAATCTTCCCATAACAACCATTAAAGATTTTAACCATCAGTGAGTACTGATTTTTCAATAGAATTATAACAAGCTGCAGTCAGCTAAGTACTCTCTGAAAAATAATGTCTACATAAATTAGGTCATCTATTGGCAATTAAGGAAAAGATCATTTATTTTATCTGAATGAGCTCTTCATTGCCTCATTATTGTTGAATTTGACTTATTGTAGAACTGAGATTGAGTATATATGTCTATGGTACTAAGGTGCTATTATGGTGCTAAGGAATGGTAGAGAATTTAGTTCAGGAAACTTAAGACATCAAAATTTAATGACAGTAAAGTTTTTATATATGTATATACAATTACACTTTTAAAAATAAAGAGAAATGCATGTTCATAGCAGAAAATTTAGAAAACAGAGGGAAATATATACATACTACCTTTTCTACAGATAATCACTTTTAAACATTTTAATATATATATCTTTTCAGTTTTTTTCCTACAAAAGTATATGTACACACAATTAGGCATATACAGTAGTTTTTAAAAAAGAATTTATACTGAAAATTTCTAGGGAAAATGAAGGGCTAATTCTCCTCAGACTACTCATGAACAACGTCAATGTGACTGAATAAAATGTGAACATTACATGCAGGTTCAAATATGAAGTGCAGTCTACTTACAAAGGACACTTAATAAAGTTAAAATGAAATTAAGTTTTTCAAAGTATTCATTTGTAAAAAGAGAGAAGTATTCATAACTTCAATTTTAAATCAGAAAAAATATATTTGCAAAATGCATGGGATGGTTTAATGAATCTGGAGGCTCTACATGTAAAATTAGCATAAACTAATTCCACTAACCCATAGGATTATAAAAGCTAAATAAGATAATGATTATTAAAAGTTCTATACAAACTAAAATCGTTATTTTTATAATGTCCCATTTTCAAGATTCTACTTACTAATTTGTAATTAATCTGGTTTCTGCATATGGACCTTGACAGGTATTATATACAACAAGTGCTACTTTGCTCAAAAAAAAAATGCATTGAAAATATTTTGTCTCTGGTAAAACGGAAAAATTAACAGTCGCAAAAGACAAAAATATACCTACATTGAATTCAGAGACTATCCAAATGGTTACAGATGGTCTTCATTCATTGAGACTACCAGTTGTATAATCTGTCAATTTTTACCCTATCAGTCCTTCTATGTTTTATACATTTTTTCGGCTTTACTGAGGTGTCAATGACGTTCAATAAATTCTTCATATGTAAAGTGTATAATTTTATAAGTTTTTGCCCCATAAATATACTCCTGTGAAACCATCACTATAATCAAAATAATGAACATATCCATCACTCCCAAAAGTTTTTTTTCTGCCACTTTGAAATCTCTTTTAATCCTCATCCTACCTTGTCCACAAGCAACCTCAGTCCTTTTTAGATTTCTCTATACACTTCAATCATTCTCCAACTAGGTGCTTCTCAAACTTTAATGCACATACAAATTATCTGGGAGATCTTGTTAAAATATCGAATACTCAGGCCATCAGTCTTTTCCAGAAACATATTAGAATTGCTAAATCTCAGTCTCCAGCCCAGAAATACAAGTGACTTGAATGCATATTAAACTCTGAGAATCATCGCTTAATCATCCATTCAACTCCCTTTCCTCCATGTGGCAAAACTCAGTCCCAATCAATGACTATCTCCATTTCACACAACTATAACTGATGGCTAAGTACTGATAAAGAAAAATCTCAACAAAAATTTCTCCACTCTTACATGGATCCTTAACCTTGCTTGGCATTCCGATTCCCTCAGATAAGCTATTTCAGTTTCCTCAGAAGTTATTTCAAGCTTCTCCATTCTCCTCAAATCCCTAATCTGACTGTTTTCCTTTCTTCTTAGCAGTTGACCTAGATGCCAATGTCACAGAGGAAATAAAAGGCATTAGATGGGAAATCTCTTAACTTCCTGGCATCAATAAATGTACAAACTCTATCTTTACATAATCTCTTTCTTCTGAATCTTCATACTCCCCCATGTATATGAATCCTTCTGCACTCATTATGGACTCCTCTTCTGTCCACCCTTGAATACTGAAGTGCACCTGGGTTTTTTCCTATTCAGTCTTTTCTTCAGCTACAATACACTTACCCCGGGGAATACTAAACATTCCAAACACTTTCAATTATCACTAAAATGCTGAGTCTTAAATCTGTATCATCAGCTAACTGAACTAAGGATCCAATCGCTATTTAATATTTTAAGTACCTTAAAGTCAATATATCCCATATGGAGCTCTTTACCTTTCCTCCAAAATGTATTCCTGTTTTCCCTCTCCTCCTGTGAAACACACCACCACCCAATCAGTTCTCAATACCAAGACTGACTATATAATTTGCAAGGCTAAGTTTAAAATGAAAATTTGGGCTCCTTATTCAAAAACTACGAAGAATTTGAAGATAGCAACAAAAGCATTAAACCAATAGTGAGGCCCTTCTGGGCACAGGGCCCCATGGAACTGTATTGGCTGCATGCTCATGACACTGATTCTGTCATAGAATAAACATGGCCATCATCTAGCCAACCGTGATGTCCTGCACATTCTACTTCTAAGGATCTCTAAAAAACAACTAATTCTTTTCATTCCACCTTCATCATTCCCGAATTTAGGCCACTGATTTTCCTCCTAGGTGGCTGAAAAGTCACATCTAGCAACAGACCCTCACTGTCCATCCTCTTACTACAATCAGAGAATTCTAAAACAATCTGATTATGTCATCTTCTGCTTTAAAAGTCTTAATGATTATTCTTGCTCTCAGGATAAAATAAAAACTCCTTGCCATGGCATTCAAAGACTGTTATGGTTAAGCCATAGATTACCACTTCAGCCTCACTTCCGTCACTGTCATCTTTCCCTCCATGCCCTGGCCATACTGAACTACAGACACATCATGTGCTCTCTCCATTTTAGGCCTTTGCACATACTGTTACTCTCTTCCTGAAACATCTCATCCCTTCCGTCCCGTCACTTCTAGCCCTCTTACCAGGCTGATTCTAAGAAATTTTTCTTTTTTCCTACATCTAGTTTTAGTGTTCTCTCTCTCCTACCCCCTTCCTGTTGGAGTTCTCTGCATTTCTGCCATCACAGAATTTAGCAAACTTTACTGTTGCCCCCTTTTTACTTGTCTGTAACCACCACTAAACAGTATGCCTAATCAGAGAGATTCTATCTATTTATTCATTCTTGTACTCCCAAACCTGGCATGGTACACACCAAGACACTAAATAAATATGTTTGGAAGGTAAAAAAAAAAAAAAAAAAACCAAACCCCAGCAAACAAAATGCTGAAAATAGTTTTATCAAAGGCAAAATAAAATCAGAAATTTCATAATGATTATTAACTCTCTGGGAACAGAACCTTCCCATTAACTCATAAATCTGAAGTCTAATTTGGCACATTACACTTATGCTATCTTTTTTGGGATTCATTATACATAAATATTGGGAAGGATCCCAGATTTTCAAAAGCACAAGTAATTTTCAAAAAGAATACATTTGTATTAGCCTACTAGATTAAGATATAAAAGATATAATATTATAATGAATACATAATCTACTACATATAAGTCAACCACACTTAATAATGCAAAATAAACTGAGCAAATTTTAAAAGAGTAGAATAAACAAAATTTATTAAGTACTGTTTTTAAGTTATTTAAAATTTATTATTTATTTAATCCTCACAACTCTGTGTTGTAGGTACTACTGTCATTTCCATTTTACAGGTGAAAAAATAGTCACACTGATTCAATATTTGCCTAAGGTCATACATATGGCAGGAGTGGTAACTGGGATTCAAACCCATGGCTTGAGTCCATGTTCTTAACCATCACAAATCAAGCTATAACAGGTTAGATCCAATCAATCAATAAACTGAAAAATGTTAAATTGCCATCCAAAAATGGTTCCCTAATAATAGTTACTGGTATGCTAAAAACAGGTGCCAATAATGTTATAGTGAACAGTGTCTATTTTGAAATGATGTCTACTTCGACTCATAAATGTCACTGTTAATAAGACAGAATGGAATGCTTATAAGCAAGGTATTGCTGAACACCCTCATTCATGAAAGACCCTCAAGCTGCAAATATATATTTATGTCTCATAAGCAAAGTAAAAGCTTGTAAACAAGAAGCAGATACTTCTTTGATTCGATTGGTACCTGCCAAAAGTAAAGCAAGCTTCTATGATACGTATCACTCACCACAGGATTATACATGCAGAAAATTTTCAGGTCAGTGATAAAGGAATATACTGCAACTGACTTTACTTTCAGTACACAGAATTAGGTGGATTACTCAACTTCCCATTCAATAGCCATCATCAGATTTTCTCAGGGCCTTTAAATCCATTCCCAGCAACTCCCAAGGTCAGTAGCAACCCTGCTAAGTAGTTCAGACTCTAAAAGCCATCAGAAGTCACTGACTTCTAGGAAGAATATCCAAATGAACAAAAGTGACATTTCTTGTAGAATCAGTTACTAGCTGTTAGATCCTGGACAAAGTTTCTTAACCTCCATGAGACTGTTTCCTTACCTACAAAATAGTATGAAAAATATCTACCTCAACCACTTTATTCTGCAGATTGAAATGAGATAATATATGTAAACTACTTAGCCTACCACATAGAAAATGAATTTTTTAATTAAAAATATATATAAAGTAACTTGTATTTATCTTTTCCTATCTATCTGACTTTCCATAACCTCTCCGTTTTTTGCACTGTAACATTTACTATATCAAACCACCTAGTACTAAGTATCAAAAGCCTCTAGCCTGCTTTTTCCCCAGGCATAAATTTTCACATTAATTAATTCATTCAATACTGGTGGGAATGTTTCCTAGCACTAGACAGAATGTATGAACTAAAAGACATGAGCTGAAAAAAAGGAAAAACACTGTCCCTACAAAGCATCAGTAATGTTTCCGATGAGGCCTGACTTTCTGAACACACTTTCAGGTTAAAGACAGAAAAAGAAAAATTTATGCCTATCTGGATGAAGCCAGGCCTCAGGTTCAAAAGTTTTTTTCTTTTCTGCTTCATTTATGAAACTGTAAAATCCTATCAGTCTTTCAGTTTCTGAGAAATGTAAAACATGAATTCCATGCTTTGTGTTTCTACAGATTGGAGACTGATTTAATGTGCATATAATGCAAATTCATTAACCTAACACTTTTCTCCTTATTTTCCTCTAGTAATACTTAAACCATACCTTCTTCAAACTTTTGTTCTTGTGAGCAGTCATAAATTGAATAAAGTACTGATATGAAGGGATGGTACACTTTTTGTTTTATGATTTCATAGTAGAACCATGATAATATAAATATTTTGGAAATGGGGAGCATTTCTAGAATAAAGATGAAAAGCTTCAGTCTTGTTCGTGTTTATTTTGAGTTCGTAAGTTCTATGTAATTGTATTAGAAGAGCTATGCTAATGTTGATCAAGATTAGAACAGACAGAAGGATACAGATGGTAGTTCATTCAGCATATATTATAGACTATATTGACAAGTGTGTGTATGTGTCCATGTGTAGAAGGCAAATCATATGGTGGGGGGAGAGGGAGGAAGAAAACTTCCTGCTGGATCAATACTGAGCCAGATAGGCTAAATGAGAAAATAATGTATTATGCATACAATAAATGACAGGGTGCTTCAATCTTCAGTCTTCCTGTTTTTCGCTTAACATTTTCCAGTCCACTTTCTCCAAATAGACTCATATCAATCCAGGTCAGTTAAAATACATAAAGGTTAGTCTCCAATTTAGGAATTAGCCAAAAAACTGGAAAAGCTCCTTAGAAACTGGATTTCTGACAGTGCAAGATGAGGACTTTAGATATACAGCCACTGCAGATTCCTTGAGATCTCAGAAACCATTGTGCCAAGAAACACAGAGGAAGGGGCACAGATACAACATGTGTTAAACATCAAAGTGAGAGAGAAAAAGGAGTTATCACCAGGTTTCCCAAAGGAATCCTAAGAGTTAACATACAATTCATTTATGGTGATGATTAATGACAAATTGCTGATATACTCTGTATAACAGGAGGAAAAATTTCAACATTAGAATTAAAAGGGAAAAATAAAATAATTGAAGATACAACATCTTAAAATTTCAAGTGTTAAAGTCAGATATTTATCCATGACATTTTAATCTTTTTTTTTTCTGGAGGAAAATAATAATGATGGCTATTGCGTCTCAAGGGCTCACTTTGTAACAAGCTCAAAGCTAAATGGTTCTTATGAGTTACATCACATAACCCACCAACACTTCTGAAAAGGAGGTAGTATTCCCATTTTACAGATGAGCACAGTGCCTCATATCACACAGTAAAGGCCAAAATAGAATTCAAATCCAGCTTCAAATTATTTAAGACCCATTTATACTACAGATTATTTTAAGGGAAAGACAGACAAAAAGGAGTTATGCTACCCTGTATTATGTAAGAGGTACTTTTGCACAACTGCTCTTGGTTTTTCAGCTGTTGGAGATTAATACTGAGAGAACATCTAAAGAACTACCATTCTCCTAAATGAAGGGCCACAGAATGGAATGAAGTTTACCAAAGTTAATACAACTATACGATACATTGTTTTAGACTGATATGAAATCAACATACATATAGATTCCCTAGAGAATTCATAATTTAACAATGAGATAAGTTACTCACATATATAATTTAAAAATGACAATATATCTGCTTCATCCAAATGCTAACATCTATCTGATGTTTTCTAAATTAAATCTACTTATTTACATGGCAAATGTTCACCAGGACTTGACAGTGCCAAAAACCATCCTAGACCAGGCCATAGATAAAACATGATCACTGCCCTTGTGACTACCAAAGATGCATACATACATTTTTACATTCACTCTTTCACTCTTACATTCCACAAATGAGTAACTCTATGTAATGGGTGACTTCTTTGTGCTACTCAGTGCTAACTTGTATCTAAAAGCAATCACACTTTACAGTAATATAGGTATTTAATGCTAAACACCCAACCTCTCTTGCTGAATTCTGCACAAACATAAAACCTATATTCACTGTCCATGCTTCAAAATATTTAAAACATTAAAGAAAGAAGAATGTCAAGAAGTTTCAGATGATTAGGCGAGCCCAAAAAAGCCTATCCATTCAAATAGTCAGCCTAAATTTCCAAGGACAGCACTGCCAAGGAATGATCTTTAAATATATCTACTCCTTTCAGGAGGCAAGGCATTTAGAACCAGACCATGCTATTAGGTAATAGACTATTTAGTCTATTTAGTAATAGTCTATGCTATTAAGTTCCTAATGTTCAACTTTCACACATTATGGGTTAAGTGGGGTTCACATGTTACACAGAGGACCCGTATTATTAACTTAGTCCTCTAACTCCAGACTGGATTTATATGACCTGGGTCAAAATTTGATGTTTTCTTTTTCTTTTTGATACATATTTGGAATTGTCTTTAAAAAGAAAAAAAATATAGAAGAGTAAAAATATATGCAGTGTTCATAGGGTCAAAAGTAATTTTCAATGGTTAGTCTCAAAATTCAAATCCCAAATTTGCTAATATTCACATTTATGCTAAGTGATTGAATAATAAAATCATCTATGCTTGCTAATTCAATTCAAAATTAGAAAGAGATCAGAAATCATCTTTTCCAATCTCTAACTGAAACAGCAAACATGTAGCATAATCAGCCTTTTTTAAAAACACTTGGAATAACAGGGTAATCAATGCCTCCCAGAACAAGCAAGTTGACTTGAGTGACAATTCTAGTTCATTGTGAAATTATTCTGTCTGTCTTGCCAGAATCGTTTAATTGTCTTTTCTATATGATAAACTTTTAAGTATCTGAAGGCAATAACTGTATCTGCATGTATTCTTTTATTTTCCAGGATAAAGTCATGCTCTGGTCCACACCTGTTATGTCTAAAATTATTCACAAACCAAGAGATCCCAAAATTGTATATTATATTCTAGATGTGATCTGACCAGGACAGAGTACCACAAAACTATTAGCTTATGTGATCTGGATTCTATAATTAATGTAGTCTAAAATGACATGAGCATTTCTTTAGTAGGTTCGCGACAACGTTAATTTACATTAAATATGAGTTCAAATTTCAATTTACTACCAAACAAATAAAATCTTTTTCATCCTATGTGTGTTTACTTTGATAAACTTAAATGTAAAAATTTACAGTTGTTTCTTGTAAACTTCATTTAGAGAAAGAATGCTGCACATAATGTTAGGGTTAGTCTTCATATTACCATAAATGCCAAGACTAATACCTTGTCAAGATTTACAAAACAAGAAATGCATACAGAGCAATGTGATAATCAGCAATCCACTTTAAAAATCAGAAAGTATCCAAAGGGTTAATTTTAAACAGATTTAAATAAGAACTAAATTTAACTCAGCATTTTTCAATTCAGAGATTTATAATGCCTCTGGCATCGCAAGTAAGGATGACTTAAAAAAAAAAAAACTCATCTTCTGAGGAAGTTGTTATGACACAGAACAGGTGTGGAGCTCTGGCTCAATAAATAAGCCTAAACCATCATCCTGTATCAATCATTTAGAAGACTATTTGCATTATTTTCTATTATGATGTTGGATTGTAAGTAAAAGAGAGTAGCCAGAATTTTAAGTACAAAATCCATTAAACTATGTACGTCTAACACTCCCAAGCCCTGAAACTGAAAGCAGCTTCTATTTTAAAAATAATAATAATATAAGAGTGGTTGACAAAAGACGGATTTCCTCACTTAGTCATCCTCCTGTATTAACAGCTTAATTTCCTACCTGTCATTTACTCAAAAAAATGTTGAATGTTCTGTAAACAAGTTTGCTTGCTTTGTATAACAGAGACTGAAGGGAAGAAAGGAAATATAGTACAGTGTTTCTTTTTGTGAAACAGTTACCAAAATTTAGCCTTTATCAGCTTTGATATGTCAAAGAAAAGGGCAAATTCCTTGATCCAGCAATGACCTGTCAGTTGATTATTTGCTTATTCCTAAGGGCTCTCTGAGCACCTGAACAATCCACCTATGATTCACTACAGTATTCTGGAGAGTCCTCAACACAGGGCTGACAGAGTGGGACTATTATTCTGATATGCAAATCTGACACGTCTTGATGGCAATGAACAGGACAAATTATCCTGTTTTACGCTTTGTGTGTCCTGAAAAGAAGGGAGAATTGAGTTCTCCAACTTTAGCCCTATCCCTACGGGATATCTATTTATCTCTTTATGGGCACAGTATTTTAAACTATGTTTTATTCTAGAAATCTATTCTTCTGCTATGGCTGAAAAGCAATGGATCTCAATTCGAAAACTGGGAAAAAAAAGTTCTGATTAAATAATAAGCTTAAAGATTTAACAGAATGTATAAGCTAAATGATTCAGAAAATTAGTAACTATTCACAAAATAAATTGTTTCCAAATTGCTCCTATTTATGCTCTACAAGTAGTGTAATAATGTGTCAACTTTTACCGAATCTATAATACAATATAAATTTTTACTTAAATGAAAGCTAAAAGTTCACTTCATAATAATTAGTCATTCCTTCATAATGATTTTAAACGCAGTACATTAATCCACGTGCTACTTCGTCAATCTGATATCTTGAAACTCACTGAGTACCTTAATTCTCTAATATGAAAAATGAGCTACCATATTCTTTATTATATTCTTTATTACTACATTTGTAAAACTAGAATTTATACTTTAACTTCTAGTTTTTCTGAATCACAATTCTGCTGAATGAATCAGATTTTAACCTTCAACTGCTAGTGTTGATTTTTTCAGATCTTTAAAATCATCTGATTCCAGAAAAAAAAAAAAAAAAAAGATTATTGTGCCCAAGGCTAAGAAAAAAAAAAAAAGAGGCTGCTTAAAAGTCTGTTCAGAACAATTTCACTACTGGTTTTAATGAATCTCTTAGAATGACCTTGAGTACTAATTCTTTAGAAACAAAACAATAATTACTAGAGAAGAAAGAAAAAGAAGGCAAAGAGAAAGCTGCCAAACTCAAAAGAATTTTTAAATCTTTCAGCTTGACATCCCTAGAAATAATCTGTTTATAGACATTAGATTTTTGTTTGTCTTAATATTTACAAAATCTGTTTCTTTTCTCATTTGAGAAGACTATAATATAATAAAAGCTGAAAGAGAAAAAGGTATGAAAAATTTCAAAATTATACCGGTTAACACCTTACAGGTAATAGGAAACTTAGGTGTATAATATAAAGAGTATTTCCATTTCAATGGTAAGTTTTTAGTTTGATAAAAATTAAAGTTCTTTGAGCTACACATGAATATATTTTCCCCCTAAATTTGAATCTATTCAACTCTATTATCTAGAAAAAAATGTAAATCTTATTTTTGTTATTATTATTCACTTTTAGTCTAAAGTGTGGTTCCCAGTCTGTGGGTTGCAGGCTCCTGTGCTTGAAGAACATATATGAATACCAAGTAGTATCTAAAAAATGAATAAATAATATGACTTGCACATATATATATAATATGACTGTATATGTACATGGTGTTGTAATTACACAGTTCTCAGTAGTATTTTTCTCCATAAAATATTTCTTCAATTACATTGGAAAAAAAATTTTAATAAATAAATAAACCTAATTACACCACACCCCTCCAAAAAAACAATTACACTGAAAAAATCTAACTTCAACTATGTGGGAATCCACAAATTATTCTGATACCAATTACTAGTCACACAAACTCAAAAAAGTTAAAAAGTGCTGAAATAAATTTTTAATGAGCTATTTTAAGAAGTACTGAAGAGGCCCAAATAAAATGGGAGAAAAATTGTACATTTTTAAAACTAAAACACCCAAAGATATAAAAATAATTAGACTTATAAACCATATGCTTAAAAGAGTAACATATCTGTCATAAGCACTACTATTATCTGAAGTAACATATAGTCAGCAGCATTGTGGTCAAATGTGCCCACCCAGAGGCCAGAATGCCAGAGGGAGAAATCCCAGTTCTGCCACTTATTAGCTATGTGAGGTCAGGCAATTAAATCTCTTTGTATCTGTTTTCTCACCTATATCAATAATCTCTATTGAATTTAGAAAATAATTCCAACAAAAGAAGCATGAATAAAGTTCTTTTTCACATACTTATATACCATAGGCTGAAAGTAGTACCGAATAAAACAAATGATTAAAGTGCAGGTAACAGGTAGTACTGAAAAGATTAAGCGAAAAAGAGGAGGCTGAAGAGCAACTAATTTAAGGTTGCCTTCTGAGGCCCATACCCAGCTGTCACTGAATAATTCAAACACCCTATTTTCTTAACCTAGATGTCTGTAATGTTTCCACACTTCATTTTAAGTGATAAAATATTAACCCTAAGTAGACTTAGAAGTGAAGTGTGAATATTGTAATCACTGGGAAAACTAATTTTAAAAAGCATACAAAGAAAAACAATAATAAATGCAACATATAAATTAAAAGGGAGTACTGAAAAATATTCCAATAATTCAAAAGAAGGCAGAAAAAAGAAAATAGAGGAATGAAAAACAAATTATCAGAAAAGCAAATTATCACAGAACTAAACCCAAACACATTGACAGTTACAATAAATGCAAATGGTATAAACACATTAATAAAAAAAACTCGGGATTCTCAGAGTGTATAGTAAGACCTAACGAAATGTTACCTATATGAAACTGAAATGAAATAAAATAATGGGTATGATAAAAGTAAAAGAATGGAAAAAGACATCCCAACAATAGCAATCTACATTCTTTTAAAAATTACATGGAACATTCAATAAGATAAGATAGCATCCTGGAACATGAAACAAATCTATAAAATTAAAAGAATTGAAATCATACAAAGAATGCATGTCTCTAACCATAACAATTAACTAATAGTGAAAAACATTAAGATATTTAGAAATTACCCAAATATTTGGAAATAAAGCAATACACTTCTAAATAATCCATCATCAAACAGGAAGTCTTAGAAGAGAAATTAGAAAATAATAGAGTTGAATAAAAATATCAAAAAAAATTGTGAAATGCAGCTAAAGCAGTGCTTCAAAGAGAATCTATAGTATCTGAAGAATGATTTCAAATCAATAATCTAAGTTTCCACCATATGAAACAAGAGCAAGAGCCAACAATACCCAAAAGGAAGGAAGGAAGGAAGGGAGTTCAACTAAATAGAAAACAAAAAAGCAGTAAAGAAAATTCAATGAATCCACAACCTGGGTCTTTGAAAACATCAATGAAATTGATAAACCTCTACTAAGACTGACAAGGGAAAAAAAGAGAGAAGATACAAATTGCTAGTACCAGGAAGGAAAGTGAAGATTTTACTCAGACCCTCCCCAAAACACTAAAGAATAAGAGAAAACAGTGAACAACTCTAAGGGTAAATATTTGACATTCTAGGTGAAATGAACAGAATTCTCTGAAATACACAAACTTAGAAAACTTTCCCAGGAAGAAAAAGACAACTAGAGTCATCTATTATCTATTAAATGTACCAAATTCATAGTAAAACAAAAATAAACTGCAACAAAGAAAACTCTAGACCCAGAAGGTAACAGTGGGGAATTCTACCAAATATGTAAGGAAGAAGTATTAATTCTAAATAAT
Organism: Camelus dromedarius; assembly: GCF_036321535.1. NCBI lineage: Eukaryota > Metazoa > Chordata > Mammalia > Artiodactyla > Camelidae > Camelus > Camelus dromedarius. Next base: position 35,992,561 of record NC_087436.1, read on the forward strand.
CTCTTCTACTAACTAGAAGAAGAGAATAATTCTCAACTCATTTTATTGAGTATTACTCTGATACAAAACCAGACAAAGTATAAGACAATTATATACAAATATTCATCATAAATATTAATAGAAAAAAATCTTAACAAAATATTAGCAGGCTGAATGTTGTAAGATATAAAAAGAATAATACAACATGACTAAGTCGGGTTTATCTTGGGAATGAATGCAAGACTGGTTGAACATGTCAAAGTCAACGTAATCCAAGATTTTAACAGTCTAAAAGGAAAAAATCCCACGATAATATTGATAGATGTAAGAACACTAGGAAGAGAAGGGAACTTTCTCAATTTGTTAAAAGGCATCTACAAAAAGACCTAAGCTACCATCATACTTACTGATGAGTGAAACACTAAATGTTTTCTCATTGAGATCAGGAACAAGACATCTGAATAAATGGGTAGACAATGTTCATGACTGGAGATTCAATATTGTTAAGTTCTAAATTCTCCCCTAATTTTTCTGTAGATTAGAAACAATCCTAAACAAAATCCCAAAAGGATTTTTCAAAGATAATGACAACCTGAGATGATACTTTATATGTAAAAGCCAAGGAAATACAACAGCTGAAGCAAATTTTGAAAATGAAGAACTAAGTTGTACACACATTACCTCATTTAAGGTCCTACTCTAAAGTCGTGATCATTAATACAGTGTGGTTTGGTGAAAGGACAGACAGAAATGATCTGCACAAATATGGTCAACTGATATTTGACCAAGGTGTACAGACAATCCAATGGAGAAAGAATCGACTTTCTGACAAATGGTCCTGGGGTAATTTTGCATTCACATGTAAAAACAGACTTCTACCTAAAACTCACACTAGATACAAAATGTCAAAAATGGATTATAGACACAACTATGAAATGTAAAACTGCAAAACTTTTGCAAAAGAGAAGTCTTTCCAACAAATGATGTTGGCAAAACTAGGTATCACATGCAAAACAATGAAGTTGGAGCCTTACCTTACATCATATGCAAAAATTAAGTCAAAACAGATCAAACACCTAAACATAAGGTCCAAAACAATAAAACTCTTAGAAGAAAGCAAAAGGGAAAAGTTTCATGGCATTGGACTTGGCAAGGGTTTCCTGGAATGACACCAAAGACATAGTCAACAAAGTAAAAACAGACAAATTGGACTACATTAAAATTAAAAACTTCTGTGAATCAAGGGACAAAATCAACAAAGTAAAAAGGCAAACTACAGAATGGCAGAAAATACTTGCAAATAACATATCAGATAAGGGGCTAATATCCAGAATATGTAAAGAAATCTTACAACTTCAAAAAAACAAAAAATCAAATTTAAAAAAAAGGGGCAAAGAACTTAGATATTTCTCCAAAGATGGCATACAAAAGGTTCAACATCACTAATCATTAGGAAAATGCAAATCAAAACCAGAAAGAGGTATTACCTCACACCTATCAGGATGGCTACTATTAAAAACAACAATGACAACAAAATCCAGAAAATAACAAGTGTCAGCAAGGTCATGGAGACATTGGAACTCTTGTACACTGTTGATAGGAATGTAAAATGGTGCAGGCACTGGGGAAACCAGTATGGTAGTTCCTCAAAAGATTAAAAATAGACCTACCATCTGATTCAGTAATTCTACTTCTGAGTATATATCAAAAAAAAGTGGGATCTCAAATAAGTATTTGCATATTCATGTTCTTAGCAGCATTATTCACAATAGCTAAGAGGTAGCAATAACCCAAGCATCCACTGACAAATGAACAGATAAACAAAATGTAGTATACGCATAACCGACTATTACTCAGCCTTTTAAAAAGGAAAGAAATTCTAATACATGCTACAAAATGGATGAACCATGAAGACAGTATGTTAAATGAAATAAGCCAGTCATAAAAAGACACATACTTCCACTTATATGAAGTATCTAGAGTTGTCAAATTCATAGAAATGGAAGCAGAATGATGGTTGCCAGGACTGGGTAGAGGGTACACTGGGGAGTTGTTATTTCATGGGTATAGAGTTTAACTTCTGCAAGATGAAAAAATTTCTGGAGATTGGTTGCACAATAATGAGTAAACTTAACACTCCTGAACTGTACACTAAGAAATGGCTAAGATAGTATATTTCATGTTGTGTGGGGTTTTTTTGTTTTTGTTTTTGTTTTGCCAGGGGAAGGTAATCAGGTTTATTTTTAGAGGTGGTACTGGGGATTGAAAAAAGGACTTCGTGCATGCTAAGCATGCGCTCTACCACTTGAGCTATACCCTCCCCACTGTTGTTTTTTATCACAAAAAAAAAATTTTTTTAATTATTCATGACCTTGGGTTAGGCCAAGATTTGACCCAAAAAACTCTGGGGAAAAAAAAAAGACCCTGAAAACCAAAAGAAAGACACTGGACTTTTTCAAGATTAAAAACTTCCATTCTGTGAAATACATTGTTAAGAGAAAGAAAAGATAAGCTACAGACTAGAAGATATTTGCAATATACCTGGCAACGGATTTTTAATCAAAATAGAAAGAGTAAAAGAAAATAAATAACCCAATTAAAAAAGTATAAATAGCTCAAAAAGAATTTAAAACACTTCTCCAAAAAAAAAAAAATTCTAATGACAAATGAGCACATGAAAAGACGCTCAGTATCATTAGTCATTAGAGAAATTGCAAATTAAAAACACAATAAGATAACACTACACACCCATTAGAATGGTTAACATTTAAAAAAAAATGACAATACCAAGTGCCAGCAAGAATGCAGAGCACCATCATCTCATATGTGCTGGCAGGGATGCATGATATGGGCATGAATATGGCAGTTTCTTACAAAGTTAAGCATACAGTTAGTTACTCTATGATTCAGTAGTCCCACCCTAGTAATTATCCTAGAGATATGAAAACTTATGTCCACACAAAAATATGACCACGAATGTTTATAGTAGCATATTCATAGTGAAAACGGGAAGCAATCTAAACTGTCCTTAAACCAGTGTATGGATAACCTGTAATGCATCCATACTGTAGAATACCACCAAGTGATAGAACAGGAACAAGCTACTGATATATCCAACAGAGATAAAGTTCAAAAAGTTTTTAAAAAGCCATGCAGATTACATGCAATATAATTCCATTTATACGACATATGGTAACTACAGGGACAGATCACTAGCTGCCAATAGAGGCGGGACAGTTAGTGGCAGAAAGAGGGTTTAACTACAAAGGGGCAGCATGAAGGAATTTTTTGGAGTGAATACTTGTTTTCTATTGTAATTGCAGTAGTAGTTACATGATTCTGCACATCTGTCAAAACTCACAGAACTATATACCAGTTTCTAGCTCTGCAACATTGGTCAAGTTTCTTAACCTGTCTGTATCTCAGATTCTCAGCAACAGGATGGGGTATGGTAACTGACTTGACTTCATAAAGTTAAGAAGATTAAATGATTAAAATACTCAGAGCAAAACTTAAATTTAGGATTATGTTGAATTTGAATTGCCTTTGAGATATCTAAATAGGCAGTTTATTGAAGAAGTCAGAGCAAATGTCTGCGCTGAATCAGGTGTAATTACACATACACCTGAACCCAAGGATGTGGCTGACACTGCTCATGGACAGAGAAGAAAGAGGAGGGGTCTGAATACCCAGCCTTCATAAACTGTAATATTTTATGGCTAGGTAGAGGAGAAAAATTTGTAAAGGAGTCAAGAGGGGACAGAAATAGAAGTAAAACCAGGAGGTTATTGTGTCATGTAAAATGAAGTAAGAGAATGTTTTAAAAGGGAGAAGTGAACGATGACAGTGAATAAAGCTAACTGATAATGGCTGAGACTTTTAGTTTTTCTCTTTTTTCTTTAGTAACAACCCCCCTCTATTTGAGCTGTGCACTCAGTCATTCAAAATACAGAATATATTTATTTTGTAGCCTTTCTTGTAGCTGAATAAGGGCTTGTAGCTAAGATCAGTGGATGTAAATGATACATGTAATTTATGGGCTCTGTCCTTAAAGTGAGGGAGTGAGCTATTACCTCATCTCCTTATTCTTCACCTGAATGAGAACCCAACTGATGTTAACAGTGAGGTTTTTTACCATATGGTTTAAGGGATGGTACAGCATCAAGATAGAAGGAATCCAATTTTCTGACATCATCGAACCACCATATCAGTTAGTGGCTCCACTGTGTTAAATTACTCCCTCTAAAAGACTCTTAATTGAAGACACAGTAGCCTCAGTATTTCAGAATTCATCGCAGCAGATTTATGAAAAGGGATACACACAAAGAATAATATCAACATATTTTAAAGTAAACATTTAAACAAAAGATATAAGATGACATACACATCAATAATGTAAAAATTATCTGATCATAAAAAGCATATGATACTTTTCTATAGTTTGAAACTGGTTGATAAGCATTTTAAACTTTGTATACATTTGGAAGTTCTTGCAAGTTATTCTCTATTTTGTTTGGTTTTAGAGTGAGTGAGGACTGAAGTAAAGAGCCACTGTAAGTAATTAGGTTATTTCCCATGTTAATAATAGGAATAATGAGAAAAAAGTAAAAGAACCACTGATCTAGAAACTAGACATAGGTTAGTCTCTGCTGTTTGGCAATTATTTAAAGGTTTAACCATGGCTATTTTTTTCAATCACTGAAAAAGTTCAGAACAATTTTAATTGAATTTTCATCTATCATAATTAAGTATAAGAAAATCCATTCATTAGGATACTCAAAGTTAGTTAGTCACACAACTGATTTTTATATATCTTAATGACTCACATTAAATAAAATAACATAAAAACTCAAAATCTAACTTTAAAAAGATATAATCTGTGTTTTAAAAACAATCTCCATTTTATTTCCTTATTAGAAATTTAGAAAGGAGTAGGAAACCCTGCATCTTTTATGCCTGCAGAAAATTATCAAAAGCTTGATTTAAATATCAAAAAAGTTTGAAGCTACGAGAAAAAAAGTAATTATTTACTAAATCTGTTTTTATGTTTACCCTCTGAAGTTTCTACCAACAATTTCCAGCAAGTTACCTGGAAGATGCTTGTTTCTCAGATACAATGGATTTTTTTTCCTACTAAATGCATTTCTGAACTAAAGGCATACAAAGTTAATAAACGGAAGGAAAAGCAAATACAGAGTTGTCATTTTTAAATTATATTCTTAAAAGGTTTAGGGGTATCATTTGTGGAACACAAAGAGATTTCCTTCTCTAACAGCATTCCAGGACATCACTCTTTCCTGCCTACCAGCAGACAAGATTATACTTGTCTGGAATGTCAGTGAAGTATTTATACAAAGGCAGTTTTTCAGAATCTTCTTATTGTGCATACAAAACAGGAAATACAGTAATACCATCAGTATATGTTAAACACTATTTAGTATGAACTGTGTTTCTCTCTAAATAAGTACTAGGTTAACCTCCAAGAGGAGGGGGTGAAAATGAACACCTCTATAAACACAAACCACTACTTGTTTGCAGCTGGTCAGAGGAAAGGTTCAGGAAGAAAAATTCAAACTTTAAAAATTTGCTAAACTATGTTTTAGTTAGTGTTATGCTACAGTCTCTAATAAAAATTCATTTTTTTCAAGTCTGGGGAGAAAACAAAAGTATTCTTAAAAAGTTAGTATTTTATTGAATGAAAAGCAGCCTATTAACAAGTTAATTTAACTGAAATCTTGATTCAGAGGCACAGAAAATAAGTTTCTATTTAAAGTGGCCACTCATCAAAAAACACCAAACCAACCATTTCATGTTCTGAAAAAGTCTGCAATTTTTTTCACACACAAAAAACTTCTTTACCTTCTATGGATTTAAAAAATTAATACAATTCTACAAACCTACTACTGAAGAGTTTTAAAGTTTATTTACAAATAGATTATAAAGTGCAGCTAGTATCCCAAGTAGAATTAAGTCTTACAGAGATAAATTTTAATTTTCCATAGGACAGCAGAATGAACTTTGGTTTGACTGCCCCCTGCTGATGTAAAAGTTTTAAAACTATAGAAATTGATTTGATAAGACTGATTTTTAAAACTTTTTACTCAGAAATTGGTTTCAATTTCTTAAAGTATTTTTATGAAAATTTTTTTATTTTAGGGGAGGAGGCAATTAGGTTTATTTTTATTTATTTCTTTATGTTTTTAGTGGAGGTGCTTGGGATTGAACTCAGGACTTTGTGCACGCTAAGCATGTGGTCTACCACTGAGCTATACCCTCCCCCCGGTTTCAATTTCTTATTGAAAACTAAAGAGATTTAAATATTTAACCTCTGTGTCTTATTTTCACTCAATGGGCAAATATTTTGGAATATCTATTACTTGACACTTAACCAAAAATGATTTCATCTCTCTGACCTCAAATACTTGTAAGTTATTAGATGGATAGAAAAAATCTGGAAAAGAATAAACTATTAAGAGAAAATCAAGAGCTAAATTAAATGGTACTAAAGAGAAGCAAGCTGGAGAAAGAGATTGGTAGGGGCAAATTAGTTTTATAAAACTTAATGAAAAGGGTGAAGACAGAGACAGTTGAGAAAAAATAATAAGGATGGTGTTAGACAAATGAAAAAGAGACAAAACAAGCAAAAGCTTGGAGGAAATAATGAACATAGAATGTGCACAACACATGACACCAGGAGACTTGGTTGCCATAATAAATGGATAAATGTTGAGAACAGAAAATAGTGAGAAGTTGGGGCCCAAGTTTTGAAACTAAAAAAGTCAGAATGAAGAGCTAGACTTGAGGCATACAACTGGGAGCCACTGAAGGTTCCTTAGCAGTATGATAACCTGCTAAAGCAGTATAATAACCAGGTAATGCAGCACAATAACCTGGTTAAAGACATTCCTTTAGGAAGAGCACTCTGAAATAGAACAAAGATGAAACAGAGGAAGAAGAGCCTGAAGGCAGAGAAACTGGTTAAGAGACAACCATAGTAAACCAAAGAAAGAAGTGAACCAGAATGAAAGCAATGGGAACAGAAAAGTAAAATGAAACTGAGATACATTTTGAGTTAAAAACAAAACTGGGTGCCTGACTGGATTCATATTTTTGTCCCATTCTTATGCCACATTAAGTTATTGATAAATTCAACTGAAATATAAAAGGAGTAGTGGGCAAAGAGTTAACAGAAGGGAACACTGTAGTGTCACTGGAGCTAATGGGGTACAGAGTTTCAAGAAGATGAGGGTAGTCAGCAGGGTCACATTTGTGGAATTCAAGACAAGTAAGAACCCTCTTAAGAAGTCATTAAATTTTGTTCAGTAATCATTGGTGACCTTCACATGTTCACTTTTAATAAAATTGTACAGTCAGAAGGAACTAGAGAGTTGAAAATTTTAAAAATTGAGATGAGATACAGAAACCAAGTAGAGCAGTTCACTTTAGGGAGAACATGTTCATCTCAAGAGTAGAGGAAAGAAGGAGCACGTAAATAACAGGGCAGAGTTATGCTAATGGTTAAAGATGGGATACATGAGGAATTTCATGGCAAATGGTCTCAATTATCTCTGTAAATCAGTTTTCAAGTTTATTTCTCAAAAAAAGAATGACAGATTAATATTAAGGGAAAAAACTTCGAAAATAATTGCTATCACTTTTCTACCTAGGAGTCTAGTTTCTTCTACCGAAGAAGCCCAGTCCCAAGGGAAGCTTCATCTAACCAAGACTCCTCATTTTTCTATGTCTGTCTAGAAAAAGAAGTGTGCTATTTTTTTAAAAAAGTTCAAAGCTAACCCACTGATGACACTGCTTCCTACACATACAAATATAGTCTTTTCAAACACAGTTTATGCAAAGACACCTGGAACAGAGCATGTAACTTAAGAATAGACCTTATTCATATGCCATAGGTAAAAGTGGTAATGGTAAAACCTCATGGAAAAGTAATGTATCTCTTAAGACAAAACAGTAGTCTTGTTTTAGAATCACAACAAACAAACAAAAAACACAAACAACAACAACAACAAAACCCATGGGAAATCATAATTTCTGAATTTTATGTTACCTTTTCTTTGCAAAGAAATTTCTGTTAAAAGAAGTATAATACTTGATGTTAGATTCTAATTAATTAATGTGCTTATAGAGCAAATCATTTGTAATGTTTCTGGCCCAAGTTCACTATCTTGTATCATTATAATATCACTTAAAAAAATGAACATTTTAATGATAAAATTTCCTCTTAAAACTCACATTCACAAAATGATGCACTAAACATCAGGATATGCAGAGGTTCAGTAAGAACATATTATTTTATTGACAAGGACACCAACTGTCTTCAGGCAAGGCCTTACTGTCTTCATGGCTAAACATTCTGAATATTACAATAAAATTGATATGAGATGTTAATATTAATTGATATTTCCTAGAAAATATTACAAATCATCAAGAACTGATAAGTACTTGCACAATGAATAAAAGTGCTACACTGATTACATGTCTATATAATAGAGCAAACCAAGTTCTCTCTAAAGTTAAATAGGCAAAGATCTGGTAACACCTTTTTCCTTTTAAGTTGAAAAAGATTACATGTTAAATAAAATTATGGAAAAAGAAAAAAGAATTAAACACTTTTTTTCTTTGAATATTATCCTCTAGTCTCTCTATATATGAACACATAATATAATAATAGTTATATTTTAGCTATTTCAAACATTTTTTGTAATTAAAAATGTCAGTTTTCCATTTTTAAACTCAAGTAAAATGGATTTTTCCAAGGCAACTGCCTTCTGAAAAAGTTTCTCTGACAAAAGATTTTCCTGCAAAAAATAAAATAAAAAAATAAAGAGGTCAATTTTCAGAAAGAAAAATACATATGATAAAACAATAGGAAAAATAGTTTTAAACTGAGGAACACAAAGCAGATTTTAATTGACAATGCATGTATTATGAACACATCTGGATGAAGACTAGAGGTGGCTTTCAAAACACTACCCACAATCAAATACATTACCCAACAAAAAAGATGACAAGCCCAAAATAATAGCTTCATACTATATTCATTGAAGGAGATTAATATAAATGCAAGGAGACAGTCCTATGTATAGAAAGAACAGTTTATCAATACAACATTAGAAATCTCTATTTCTGGTATTTTCCTTCATTAGTTACTACCGCATTAAACATCAGAAGCAGCAGTACTATGCCCTGAGAAGCATACTTAAAACAAATATATGTATCCTAGAGCAAATCTAGCTCTTTCCCGTCAGTGTATCTTGAGGAAATATTTACCTGATTATCTAAATATTACCTTAAACACTGAAACAAGTAAGTTTTAGATACACAGATTGGAAATATAGAGTGATGTCTGAACATGAGGCAACAAAACAACAAAAACAAATAAAAAAAACAAGTAGGAAACTGAGACAGTACACTGGCTCCTGGTTCAAAAGTGAAAGAGACGAGGTGATGGTACCTCTGGGAGTGACAAAGCCAGTTTAAAATAAAATGTTTGTAAACAATCAGCCTTGAATACATTCATCTTTTAAGAACTTAGAAGGAAAAAGTTCATGCTCCAAGGAAACAAAAAAAGGCTGTTGAATATGACTCAATTACAATGTCTATTTAGACTAGAAAGTTAGAGAACAGAGAGTCTTGAATTTGACAGCAGTAACAATCCTCACTCACCAAGACCTAGTCTCGCCTGAGGGCCAGGTTTAGGTCATATATACATGATGGCAGCACACACAGTAAGAAAAATAACTTATGTGTACATAAACTGAAAGGATGGCTAATAATAATTAACAGTTTTATTGGTAAATAGTACTGGATAAAATGATATCACTAGTACACTTTCTTCATTACTAGCCCTTAATTATTATTATCTCTTTTTTTTGAGAGTTTATCTGAGAAGTTATGTGGATAAATGGAAGACAGAAAATATCAGAAAAGGTACAGGCAGAACTTTAGATACGGGCATTATGTTAATGACTCACTGTAGAAATTCAAATGTAATGAATGGATTGTTTCCTCAACAGAAGTGATTAATTTGCAGGGATCCATCCACATTCCCTTGACCAGCACTTGCAACAATCAAGACAAAACTGAAATAGCTGGGCAGAGCTGATAAATTCTGTGAGTTTGGAAGAAATGAAAATCACTGGTCACCAAAGGAAATATCTCATAATTATGACCTTGTTAACACAATACTATTTAAACTGAACCTTTATCTTCGTAATCTGGTCTAAAGCTCTGTAAGCCCTGGCACATCTAGCTCATCAATTCTGCAGGAAATGTTATGATTTTCAAGAATAAACAAGTTGGAAAATGAGGGCCAAACAGGGAGTGAAGATAGATCCACCTTGCATACTCTGTTTCATCTTAATTTTTTATGTCTAAAAAGAGAAAGTGTGGAAAGTGGAAAGCAAAGTACATAATTTCTAGATACTTCAGAAAAAAATCAAGGATACTACTGGCCATAAAAATAATAAAATAATGCCCATTTGCAGCAACATGGATGGACCTGGAGAATGTCATTCTAAATGAATTAAGCCAGAAAGAGAAAGGAAAACATCATATGATATCACTCACTTTATACGTGAAATCTAGAAAAAAAAGACAAACTTATTTACAAAACAGAAACAGACTCAAAGAAATAGAAAACAAACTTACGGCTACTGGGGGGTGGGGGGGAGTGGGAAGGGATAAATTGGGAGTTCAAGATTTGCAGACACTAACTAATATACATAAAATAGATAAATAACAAGTTTAGCACAGGGAACTATATTCAATACCTTGTAGTAACTTCTGGTGAAAAAGAATATGTAAACGAATATAGGTATGTTCCTATATGACTGAAGTATTGTGCTGTACACCAGAAATCGACACAACATTGTAAGCTGACTATACTTCAATCATATATCTATATCTTTTTTTATATATATATATATATATATATATACACACACAAATTGGTAAAAATACTAAAAAAAAAAACCTTTTAAAAAAACCCAGCAACTTCAAAAAAGAAAAAAAAAAATCAAGGATACTTGCTGTTTATCTCACCTCCCTCTGAAAGCCAAGGTTATGATTCTCAGGCTCCTCACAGGCAAGAGCAAGAGACAGAAGTAGATGGATTGAAATGGTAGAACAAATCAAGTGTCTAAATGATACAAGAAACTTGCTCACATCTATAATTACCTTTTCCCTTTCAGCACTAAACTAGTCAATTATAATTCTACATAAATATTTCCTTCTTTCCAGACATTCTGTCTTGATATTGCCTTAATATTTTTATAAGTAATTTCTTTAAGTAAAATCCCATATTATTGAAAAAAGTCTCAAATATTTCTAATTTAAAAATTAGAGATGTATTTCCCATAACAAAAAGAAAACTGTCTGGTTATACACATCTAAAAATATTAAACACAAAAGTTTAGACCTGTCTCTTTTAAAGGTGAAGGCTATATAAGAGAATTCCTAAGAAACAAAAAAGAAAATACAAATTTACAGAAGGCTAGTTAATAAAAAAAATAGCTAACTCTAAAACAGGCATTTTTGCCTTAAGTATCTGAGGATTCCTTGTGGTCTAGAAATTAAAGAAACCCAAATACCTGTGAAGGTTAAAATAAAAAAAAAATCAAGGATCTGGCCTTGGAGGACGGTTGAATCAGAGAAAGCACATAGAGACATGACTCCCAAAGGGGACACCTTCAATAGGTGAACAGAGCCTAACCCAGTCTACAGGGGGAGACTGTAGGATATGCCATCATGGCCTTAGCTCTTGGTAAAAGAGAAGTAAAGAAAAAAAGACTCCCCATAGAATTGATAATCATCAATTGATAAGACTATACACATAGCCCCCAAAACTGAAACTAAAAATTAAAAGTGGCCCTGGACACCCCAGTAGCTATAAGCACACTTAGTATTCAGAACTTGGCTTCTAAATACCATTCTCCGTTAAAAGGAGTCAGAGCCCCTTGGAGAAGTGGCCAATTTCAGGACTGGAGCAGGGAAAGTATAGTAGTAGTCCAGAATATCTCATGCCAGAAATAAAGTATAAAAGAATGATGAAGATATAGCAGAAGGGTACAGGAGCTAGAAGGTGCTCTCAGTGTCCTAAATTGGGACAATTTGAGCATCAAGATAAATAATGATAGTAAAGGATTAAAACTCACTGAATAAAGTAAGAATTCATAAGTCCATACTGATAAAAAAAATAAGGAAAAAGGGAACATTCTTTATAGTAGAAAGTTAATCAATACACATAGAAAAATGATTGAATGAGAAAAACCACCATTAGGCAACCACTGTATTAACTGGTTTAGGCAAGATGCATCAATTGATTCTAAACCTAGTGGTGGAAATCTGAGTTGTACTACAATATTTACATAATATCACAATATATCCCAACAAGATACTTATAAAGTATAATGGAAAAATAGTAACTTTATAGTAAAGAAACCTGGAAGATACTACCTTAACCAAGTGATCAAAGGTAACACCACCAGTAATGGTACAAATAGAAGTCACGCGCCTGCCTCCTGATATAAGAACGTCGTATCTGTGATATTCCTGTCAAAATGCATAATCTGAATCTACTCATGAAGAAACATCACAAAAAATCTAAACTGGGGGACATTCTAAAAAATAATCATCGTGTCCTCTTAAAAAGTGTCAAAATCATGAAGGACCAAGAAAGACTGAGGAACTATTTCAGATTAAAGGAGAAAAAAGATAACTCAAAGCTGCACATGGTACTGCATTTTCTTTTCTACAAAGGATATTATTGGGAAAATTAACAAAATGTGAATAGGATCTACAGATTAGATAACATTATTGTGTCAGAATTAGTTTTCTGATTGTGATCAATGAATTATGATTTTGTAAGGGAATGGCCTTGGTTTTGAGGGAACACACAAATAAGTATTTAGGGTCAAAAGGTATTTATCTGTAACATCCTTTCAAATGGTTCAGAAAAAATAAAGAAGTACACATAAAGAGAAAATAATCAAATGTGGGAAATATTAACATTTAGGAAATCTGGGTTAAAGATATAAGGGAATTTGTTGTAAAATTATGGTAACTTTTCTTTAAGTCTGAAACAATGTCATAAATAAAGGTTTTTTTGTAAGTTGTTTTTGGTTGATCATTGTCTTTAGGTCCCCCACAGAAGAAAAATTAACTTTCTGGGTAGAAAAAACCTTTAAGTTCAGATTTCAAAAAATAAACTTCCAAGAAACATAAGTTAACAATAAAAATTCTCTCTCTCTCTCTCTCTCACACACAGGAAACATCGCCAAAGAAACAGTTATTCTAAAACACAGAATCAGATTTATAAAGACTGAATATATTGGAATTTTGGGGAAACATAACATAAAGTTACTATATTAAGTAAGCTTAAAGAAATAAAGTAAAGGCATGAACTAAGTAAGATATAGTGATAAATGAAACCAAAAGGTGAAAGAACCTAACTATATATATTAAAAAAAAAAAAACGTAAAAATATACATGGTAGAGAAGAAAGGCTGAGGTCACACACTTTCAAGTCAAACACTCTGGTTCCATCATTTACTTTTCATATTAACATTAACCAAATTATTTAACCCCTGTACCTCACTTCATCTGTAAAACAGGGTTAAGACTCATATGATTGCTGTAATAACTAAATGAGTGGGCTAATTTATATAAAGAATTTAGAACAGCATCAGCACATAAAAAAATCTTCAATTAATGGTAGTGGTAGTGTTTTTGAGAAATACATCCACACTCAAACTTCTTAAAGTCTCCAGTTATCAGAAAATAACATATAGCAGGATCAGCATTACTAATACAAGAAATAAAAAAAAAGTATTATTTTGCGCGTTAGGCAGAAGCCTCTTTGAAGCCTCTCAAAAACTTTCTTACCTAACATTTCCCTTCCTCACAACTGAAACAGTCTAGGGTTTTTCTCCTAAGCTACTTTGACTCTTTGACCCATTCAGGTTACTGTATCTGAAGAAAGCCTTTCCTCAGGCTGAGTCTCCATGTTATTCACTGAAACACTGAATTGAGAGCACAGGTAGCTCTAATTCTGCTGCCTCAATACAATGCACCCTGTGTCACTGAACACTAGAATTGGAAAGGGCCTTAGAGATCACCTAGTACACTATTTCCAGAAGAGGAGGGTACCTAAGACAACCTGAGATGCATTTAGATGATACATGGATACTACAGTAAATAACATTAAAAATGTATTCCCTTTTCAATTTTCCAATTTTCACAGGATAATTTTTAAACTTCTTTAGAGAGAATTTCAAATTCACATTAAAATTGCAAGACTAAGAATAGTACAAAGAACCCCCATATAACCTTTACTCAACTTCATCTCTTATTAACATTTTATTCTTCTGCCTTATCTCTGTTGTTTTGCTCATGTGCATTGTGGGTTTTTGTTGTTGTTTGCTTTTGTTCTGTTTTTGTTTTGTTATTTTTTGAACCACATGAGAGTAGGCTGCATACATCATGGTCTTTTACCGAATAAGAAAGTTTCCATTTACTAGTAGTGTGCTTTTCATGTCTCTCTAAACAACCACACATCTCGTTTTGCTCAGAGCCCTCTGCAAAGGCCATATTTAACTTCTGTTTAATAGCACTGTTTTGTTTTCACTGTATTTATTTATACTGTTGTTTTTATTTATAGTAAGTGTTCCTTTTAGGGAGATATAAATTGTCCTTACTCATTAAATGTAAGTGTTTAAAACGTCAACTGAAAAAAAATATAAAGTAAATAACAGTAAGGTAAATATGGCAAATTCATGACAATGCATGGGAGAATATGAAATTTGGAAAACATTCAACTAGTCTCAGTATCTTTTCCAAAGAGTAAGCTCCTGGTTGGGCAAGAGTGAAATACATAGATGTCTAGCTCAGTCTGGCACCTATGCTAAGTAAATGAGTTAGAACCTACAGTCAGACTTCCTTTAGGTCACTCTTCTTTCAAGTTCATCACAGAGAAAGTATCACAAAAGTCTCAATTTTCTGATGCACAATTGTTTAGTGTGGCAGGCTAAACATCCCTGGCTGATAAGATTACCCTCTGCTTATGCCTCAATTTCCTCTTCCTCGCCTAACCTTTGTTCTCTTGTTCAGGGTGCATACCAAGAGCCAGCAGAGTCTGTTTCCATACTATCTCTTTTTCTTTCTCTCTTCTATTCAATACGTATCTTAGTATTTAATATGTCCAGACACCCCTAAAGAGTGACACATCAGTGAATAAAACACAATTTTAAAATTCTGAATAAAAACTATAGCTTAACAATTATTTAATATTAAAGTAATGTGATGTAAATAAATATCATATAAACCAATAAAATACGGCTGTTAAAAGAATATTACTGTTACTGGGAAAACCAAGGCAAATGCTTAGGAAAATTCAATAAAGGTGAGTTAACTAAAGTAATTGTTAATTTGATATAAGCAGAACATCTGTAAAAGAGTGGGAACACTCAGGGTGCCCTAAGTTTTCACTCTATAGAAGCCAAACATTGAAATCAATAGATGATGTTTAGATACGAGATATCACGAAACTCTAATCTAAACTCTATGCTTAAAAAAAAAAAAAAAGCATTTTTCCTAAAGCAAATGAGTAGCAAATTAATGATTATTTAAATGTTTTATGTTAAAGTGAAATCATTAAATTTTGTGTAATATATTTTAATGATTCTTTATTTGGCTGACTTTTTAAATTAACCATTAACTACTAGTACCAACCTGGAAATTCTGACACATTCAAAATTCCTAAAGAAAAGGCAAAATGGTAGAACTACTATAGAAAGAAATAAGGCAAAATCTACCAAAATTACTAAGGCATTTACACTTTAACTCAGCAATCTCACATTACAACAAACCTGCACAAGTACAAAATAACACTTGGATATGATTATTCACTGTCGTAACTGTTAGTTACGACAAAAAACTGGCAACAGTCGAAGTGTCCATTAGTAGGGTATTATTTGTAAGTGGTTCTGTACCCATGCAGCCTACAAATGGATAAGGAAAATACCCATGTACTGAGAAGGAAAGATCTCCAGAATACAGGGCTAAGGAAAAAAGCAAAGCACTGAACAGTATGCAAAGTTTCATACATTTTGTATATTTGTGTAATACTTTATCGTGAGAGCTCTCCTAGGTAATGGAAACAATAAATATACAAATTTGCTTGTATATGTATTCAATAAAAACAGAATTGGAAGAAGAGACTAATAAAAATGAGGTGAGGGAGACAAGACTGGGATGAAGAAGGTATCACCATGTATATCTTTCCATACAGTTTAGATCTCTGAATCTTGTAACATATATTGCCTATTCAAAATATCACCTAAACAAAGTATTCTTTAAAATGAAAAACTACAAGAATATACAGAATATAGGATAACTTGAAATTTATCACTTTGCTTTCTGTTATCAGTGAAACAATTTATTCCATACATTACAATCTCAAAGAGATCATCAAACTGCATTTTCCACCTCTAGCTAAGATCTAATTTTTTTTCTCTAAATTTTTCTCTACAGTAACTTCATAGCTCTAGCAGGTCCCTTAATTAAAACAAAATAAAACAACAAAACTCTAGGAAGACTTTTGGTGGTGACAGAATGCAGATCTCCTGTGTGTCTCCGTGAAAAAGACAACTTCTTAAACATGTGAACGAAGGTAAAGTGACTTGCTATGATTTGTGACTTCAAGCCGCAATGTTTTCACCATCTCCTCCTTTACAGAAAGCATTTTTTCATAGCATGCATTCAGTTAATTAAGGAGGTGTGGGAAGTATGGCAGAAAACATAACTTTAAAAAAAAAAAAAGGTCAATTGCATTTTTTTTTGTAATACTGTGGAGCCAAGAAGATAACTTACATTTTGTCCCCAATGTCTTTTTTTATTTTAGCACAATGGATGCCATATTAGTAAATCTCTTTAGAGGCTATATGCTTTACCCTGTGCACTAGTACCATTAACCTCAATGGCTACTATGGGTATGTCCGGGATTCCAGGCCAGGTTCCTCTGGAAGGCAATGTAAGCACTTTTTGTCTGTCTCTAACTTCCCTAGTACTAAGTTACTAGGTATGTCTTTGTTTATATATGTGTGGTTACATATACTACCTTCTACTGCAGATTACTGTGATTGAGTAGGTGATGATGAAAGTGAATGGAGTTACAATAGCTCCATATGTGCACCGAACAAGGGAATGCCTACTTCTTACACTGAGGTGCAGCAATCAATTAAAGGCTGGACAATTCTCGTAATTCATCTGAGAAAAGTTAATGTCAATATAAATTAGCAAACATCCATTTGACAGTTTAAAGTTTAAAACCACCACGACTTTCCAGATCTGTTAACTGAGGGTTAGACATTAAATAAATTACCCACAGTCTCATGTAAGAACTGAATTCAGAGCTTTGGTCTGCTGAATAATCTGCTAAAATAATTAATTTTACATATTTTTTATTATTTTTATTAGATGGTTTAATTCACCAACACAGAAAAAAATTCTATACAAGCCCTCTCCTACAAAATAGAAGTTTCATATTTGTGAAGTTAAAAAAAATTATAAAATTCCTCATGTCCTTCTATGATGAAATAAGACTGCTTTTCATTTCTCTGTATAATCAGGTCATCATATTGTCTTCATAAACATTTTGCAGAGAATGTTTGTGTTTACTGTGTCCATAAATCCCCCAGATCAAAATCAAAAGCCTCTCTTTCTCTCTTATTAGTAATTCAAACAAACAAAATAAAATCTCTCTGTAAAACACTGTAAATATCACTGTGGCTATTCATTTTGAAAAACTCCTATCAAGATAAAAATCCATGTTTGAGAGCAGGGTTTCTCAACTTCAACATGAATGACTTTTGGGATAGATAATACTTTGCTGTGGAAGCTCTCTTGTACATTATGGGATGTTCAGCAGTATTCCTGGCCTCTACCTACTGGATGTCAGTATCATGACCGCACTTGCAACAACCAAAAATGTCTTCAGACATTGCCAAATGTCCTGGCGTAGGATGGGGATCACTAGGTTGAGAACCACTTCCACAGAAGATTGTAAAATCCCCATTATTAGCAATTTTAAAGGAAAAAAACAACAACAGATTATCAGCTTCCTAGATATCTCAGACATTGATACAGACACTAGTTCTAATGATTTTTGTTTGGTTTATAGAATCTTTTGACGTATTTCTCCTTTTTGTTTTTTGTTTCTATAACTCTGTCCCTCTAACCTTTCATGCAGAGTCAAAATTATAACTTTAAAAAAATAGAAATGTCCTCAAAATAACTCTTGAATTGCCAGTGTATCCATTACTGTATATCCCCATGATTTTCTTAAGTTTGACAAAGATGACAAAATATAAAAGTTCCAAATCAAGCTCAGAGTTGGGGGTTGTGAGAAGCTATATATGGAAACTAAAAATGAAATACAGGTGATGTGAAATATAATTACTGACACTCTTATTTGGTTCATCAGCATAATCCCTCTCCCCAAAGGTTGAACTGGTGAGGATTTTGCAAGCTGTTAAAAACTGTTTACAGCCAGATTTTTTTTAAAAAACTGGATATGAGGCTGTAGCATACTAAAGGCTATCACTACTGCAGGGGGAAGTTTCAATCCCTGTAAAGATAGTCTGGGTAAGTGAGCAAAGACTCTAGCTGACAGTACAGATAATACAATTCAGTTCCAGACCAAAGCACTGTATTTGTTTTTGTTGTTTTTCTCCTATCCTATCAGCAGCCTGTCTCCATAGATTTGTCTGGGAAAATGATAAACAGTAAAGCAAGTGACCCTCTCCATCCATCTAAATCATCCTCCCAGCACAGACCCCAAGCAAAGTTTTTTGGAAGGACCATCTTTTTAAATGTACATTTATATGTATAGCAGGTTACTTAAAGCCAATGAAAATGCAAGAAACTGCACATACAGAGAGGTAAGTATTTATACAGAGCCTTCATTCCTTGAAGTTCAAAAACATTAGGGGAAAAAAGCCAGTAACGATCATCAAATATTTGTAAACATGTGAAACAGGAAATATAAATACATGGATGACCCCCCACCAGTCCCTGATAATTAAATTATAGTAGATTAGTTACAAACAAGATTTGACTACCAAAGCCATCTATAAAAGCCTTTTAAAAATCAAACATTCAAATTATCCTCTAAATCCAAGAAATAAGGATCTAAAGATACCATACAGATACGAACTTCATCAAAAGTAAATGGCAAATTCATTCTACAAAATGAAAATATAAAGAAAATAAAGCACTTAGGAAAAATCTAAACAGTTTTTGTGCACGGAGGACACTTTTGGAAGGATCTTTAAAACCTCAGAAACAGAAGAAAAAATGTTAATGCTTAGGAATCAGATAAAGAAGAATAGCAACAAATCATTATTCTGTATTTAAGTTTCTATCTTCCACATTTTATACTATTAACCAACTATCTAGACAAAATGATTCCATTATCACTATTCCCTCTGATGGAGGAAAAACTGAAATTTCAATAGTGGAGGAATTTAAGTTTCATAAGACTTATCTGATACATAAACAAAGATGGACTACAAAAAAAAAAAAATCCCATCCTTAAATCAGGAATCATCTTGGGCAGTATTACTGTCTGATATGGAGAAAACCAATGCAACGGACTCTAACAAAAACCCAGAGGAGGACTGCATCCATGTCTGAATTTTAATCTCAATGATCTGAAGAACAGATAAAACAAACAAAAATTAACAATTTAGCTCATCAATTTTTTTTTCTTTACCTCATTTGTCTTTAGGAGGACTCTATAATTTCTCTTTGGCAATTAAATACCAATATTAAGGTATCTTTTAACTTAATGTTTCCAAAACCAAGGAGAAAGATCTTCCACTTAAAAGGAGGATCTGAATAATTTTGGAGTTCAAAGTTCCAAATTTGTTCATATACTCATTCAACAGATACTAATTTAAAGCAATCTCTGGTATTAATAAATAGAATTTATGAAGTCCTCCATTATAATAATTATAATAAGAATTAACATTTAATAATGTTTACATACACACAAAACAATTTCACTACACTATTATGATTAACGTTTCACTCTTTCCTGGATTTATGCTCTACTGTAAAAGGGGAAAAGTTAAATTTGTGATGAATAAGAGGTAGGAATGGGAGGCAGTTGTAGGGAGTCATTTGAAAGTTACAGAACTAGATATAATATTAAAACTTAAATTTCCCAATTTTTCAAGACTAGTGCTCTTTTTCATATGCCACCGTAAGACTTAAACATATTACCTTTATCAGAAATGCTAATTCCTTCACTGTCCTGTGGTTTCTCAGCCTTCCATCAAATGAAAAGTTTAATGAGCCCTTTTCATTCTTATGTGAAATCTGAGGGCTATCTGAAATTTTAGGTGTCTGTTCTATCCAGACAATATCAAATTCTATACTGAACCAGAATACAAAGGTTCATAAGTCATATAACCTCAAATCACCATAAAGAAAATCCATTTCTCAATGCTTTCAAAAAGGAAAACTCATTAAATGAGGCAAAATATTCACTTTTAGACAATCTGAATTTAGAAAGACTAGAAGTGAACTTTATATGAAGGGCTACAGAATGAAGTTATCTCAATTTCTTAGGTAACACGGCATGGTAATCCCAGTTAATAATATGAACAAATTAAATTACAGCCATAAAAAGTATCATGTAACATCCCAGGCTCTTTAGCAGTCAATTTATACAATGAAGATTTCTTTTAGTAATGCCTTTATACACAATAGTTTCACTTAAAAATTTTTGAAATATTAAATATTTTAAATAAAAACAAACTCTGAAAATCATATTGCTGATCACATGCATCTGTATATGTGGCTATATAAGGCCTAATATATGTTAATGGATGAGAAAGTTAAAATGAAAGAATATGTATCAGGTTAAAATTGGAAACCAATGGTTTTAACTTGTAAATGGCAAACAAGGAGGCATTTATCCCCTCCATGCACCACTCCCTGGCATTAGGAAACCATTTCCTTTTGTAGAGTACTCTTCACAAGTTATTTAGAAGCATACTACAAAATGAAAATTTTAAATTTAAAAGTGTATAATGTAAATGTTATAAAACATAAAATTTTTAAATGAAGTATTGATATAGAATACAGTCCTCTGGTTACATGTCATGACAGTAAATGAGAAATTGACATGCTAAGCGATAAAGAATAAGGTATTCAGAGAGACAGAAAGCCCTGACTTACAATATTGCCTTTATTACTTATTAGTTCTTGAACCATGGCAAGCTATTAATCTCCCTGAAAGTCAGTTTTCTCATCTCTAAAATGTAAACAGAAATACTATTTTGCAGGGTCATTAGAATTACAGATGATGCATGCCTGCTCAACTAAAAGTGGAAATATTTCTAGATTTTTTTATTCCCTTCATGTATTCAATTTGTATTTTATTTTTTAACTTTAAAAATAATGCCAAGAAAAAAATCATACAATGAAATACATAACAGCATTTATTCATATTTATATAGATAGATCTACCTACAATATTCAATATACACATTATACTTTTATTTGGGCTACATTTTTACTTCTTAGTTTTCCATGAAGGAAATCCTTGCTGCTCATGAGAACATTTGGCTTTTCTCAACGTCTGAAGGAATACAGGTTCGGGTCACAAACGTGAATGTGAAATATCAGCTCATGGAAACTTGGCTTCAGAATACTGTTCTCCCTACTAATTTTGCAAACTATGTAGGCAGGATAATCAATTATCACCGAAACATACTCACAAATATAACTAAAACTAACAAATTTTATGAGAAATTATTCTTATTATTTTAATGGCAATTAAACATGCAAACACATTACCTTCTCAAGGCCATCAGAAAAGTTAACGTAAGCTTTAACCTTAGAGTGCATTTTTCTATTCAATAAATATATTACTCAACTACTCTAAATAACTTTTAGTAAACATTTATCTATCTCTCCTGAGAAAAAAACTACATGAACAGTGATACAGTGAAGAGGTTAGAATTTGGAAATAGTAGTTTTCTCAATAAAGAACATGTAAAACAAATTAAAAAGATACACAATTTAGCTCAGCAACTTATTTTCATTTTGAATCAACAAAATTATAGCTAACACCAAAACGCTGATGCTTTCTAAATATATTAATACATCTAATAAGAAGAGTATGTAAAGCAGGTCTCTTTCATACTAACTGCTTACTATGTGTGTCAGGTACTTGGACCTGTAAACAGAACAAAAATGCTAGCCCTTATGGAGCTTAGACTGGAGTAAGAGGACACAGACAATAATAGACATAGTAAATAAGTTAACTGTATGGTAATAAATACTATAGGAAAAATAACTCAGTAGCATAGGAGGGAATCAGGAGAACCAGAAAAAAGGAGGTGTGCTATCCATGGTGTCAGATAACTGATATGGTCACTGCCTAAGAGATGCTGCATTCGTACTGCTTCAGACAAATGAGATCTGCCTTATGAATATTTCCTAGCTCTTATAATTCGTATTAGCTTTTTGCAACTGCTGTTATAATTAGTAATAAAAAAGGATATCAAATAGTTTTGTAAGACATGTTTGATTTGGCTTCTCCATCACCTCGCACATTGCCTGGCACCTAACAGGTGGCTCAATAATTATTTGGTGAATGACTCAGTCCAAGCCAATAAACAGTTTATCTGAATGGTTTTGGTCTCAAAATTTGTTCAGCAGTTTTCTTAAAGGGTCAGATAGGAAATATTTTCATACTGTTGGCCAAACAAGCAATGCTTGTGGCTGTGTTCCAATAAAACTTTACTTATAAAAACAGGCAGCAAGCACAGGAGTTTTCCAATCTCTGCTTAGTTTATTCTGTATCTAACTGTCTTCAGTTAGATTTTCCTGGGAGTATAAAGGTAAGTTTATTATCTACTTACAAATGCTTAGTTTTTCAATTGTAATCAACTCAAAAACATTACACAACAACACATGCAAACTCCGCTTCTCCCTTCCTCTCCCTTTTCTTCTTTCTCCTTTTTTCCTTTCCCTTTCTCTTTTTAAAGTGAAGGCTGATAACTTCACTTAAACTGTGACAAAAACTACTTCACTAGCTGATGTTACAGCATAGTTTTTAGAAGGGAGAACACACACACACACAGCACGACCAGTCGTCTAGTAATACAATGCAAACGTCAGAGACTGAATTCAGGTTTATAAACACGAAAGCAGAAGCTGGTCAAAGCATTAAATAAACAAACAATTCAAAGACATTAAGTCTGACAGAGAACTTAAGAATTAAATTAGTCAGTGGTTTACAGTGTGACTTCTGAAACTGCCTGAATTTGTTAAACTGCCAGCTCCACTGAATTAGGCAATTTCATTAATCTTTTTAAGTAACAGTTTCCTCAGCTGTAAAACGGGCAGTCATAGCTCCTACCTCATAAAGTCACTGCACTCAATAAAATATCAGCCTCCTACTGGTCTTTGAAAATGTACGCTTACATTTTATCAAGAAGAGGAAACGAACACACCTTTAAGCCTGAAAATATGGAATAATGAAGAACTCTTAAATATCCAAAGTACCTTATACATAATTTTAAAAAATATAACTTTGCTCACCTTTCCCACATATTAATATTTAATTGTCTTCACCTTTCTATTTACATAAAATAAACTATCTTTTGTTTTTATCTTATTACATCAAATGTTCTTTTTTTGCACTTTAATATCTAAAAAAGTTTCAGAATCAAGATTTCCAAAAGGCATAAGTATTATAATTTGCTTATACTTGCTTTTTCCATAACAAAATTTACCTCTGAATAAGTCTGTCAGCAAATGTCATCAAATACATAACCTTTCGCCATACATTTTACTGGCATAAGAGATTAAAAAGCTACTGAAAAGCCAACACTATTACTTGATATACAACATAATGACTGATCCAAAGCACTGAACTGATTCAACTGCACTGCTCCTTCCAGGAGACAAGAGTATAATCTAGCATTAAAATAAACTAAGGAAAAAAGGAAAAGTACATTTTCATAATTTTAAAATTTAAACATTTACTTATAGATCTTTGTGTGGACAAATGTTTTAATTTCTCTTGGATAAATACCTAGGAGATGGACTGCCATATAGTATGATAAGTATATGTTTAACTATATAAGAAACTACTTGTTTAAAAAAAAAAAACAGAGTGACAACCTTGCTTAAAACTGTCTAAAGATACTAACTTGATGGTATCCATGGTTTTTATGAAAGAATACACACATTACTAATTATGTACAATTTACTGAGCTAATAGAGTGCTTTGACTAGAATCAATTAGATATCATATATAAATCACCCAACAAATGCCTGATGGATAGTGTACACCTAATGACTGCTAGTTCTCTCTCTACTGTCAAAAATTTCCCTTTTCTTAATGTTCCCACCTCCCCTAGCCCAAACTTACATAAACCTACACTTAAATTGTTATTTGTTAAATAAGTTATGCAGTAGGACACAAACACACACAAAAATTTCAAACTATTTTTAAAAGCAAAGCCAGCTGTTCATCCATTGGTTTCAGGAGGGGAAGCTTCTAAAAGTAGTAGATCCTGAGTAATATTCCATTGTATATATAAACATACCACACCTTCTTTATCCATTCATCTGTTGATGGACACTTGGGTTGCTTCCATATCTTGACTACTATAAATAGTTACTATGAATATAGGGGTGCATGTATCTTTTTGAATTGAGTTTTCATTTTTTCAGAATATATACCCAGGAATTGGATTGCTGGATCATATGGTAGTTCTATTTTTAGTTTTTTGAGGCATCTCCATACTGTTTTCCATAGTGGCTGCACCAATTTACCACCAACAGTGTACAAGGGTTCCCTTTTCTCCACATCATCGCCAACATTTGTTATTTGTAAACTTTTTGATGATAGCCATTCTGACAGGTGTGAGGTGATATCTCATTGTGGTTTTGACTTGCATTTCTCTAATAATTAGTGATGTTGAGCATCTTTTTATGTGCCTGTTGGCCATCTGTATGTCTTCTTTGAAAAAAGGTCTGTTCTGGTCTTCTGCCCATTTTTTGATCAAGTTATTTGCTTTTTTTGATATTGAGTTGTATGAGTTGCTTATATATACTGAAATAAGTCAGAAAGACAAATACTGTGTGATATGACTTATATGTGGAATCTAAAAAATGTTAAAAGAATTTATATAGCAGAACAGAAACAGGCTCACAGATAGAGAAAACAAACTAGTAGTTTGGGGAGAGGGAAAGAGGGGCACATTAGAAGTACTGGATTAAGAGATACAAATTATTATGTATAAAATAGATTAGCAACAAAAAATATACTGTATAGCATAGGGAATTATAACCCTTAACTTGTAATAACTTTTAATGGAGTATAAATTGTAAAAAATACTGAATCACTATACTCTACATCTGAAAGTAATATAATATTGTAAATCAATTATACTTAAATAAATGAATGAATAAATAAGTAAAAAGGTAACTGATGACTAAAAAAATAAAATAAAATAAAAGCAATAGATCCTACACTCAGGAAACATTTTGAGTGAGCATCACCATCTTGTGTCCAAAAAGTGTAACTGCAATACCAAATTTATTGTCAAATAAAGAACACAGATGATAGAGACCAAAGAGTATGAGATCTAAAACTCTACTTTTCCAACTTTACTCTGATGTATATGCCAGTACATTACTGCAGACAAAGTTTAGATTGTTTATGTTTTATGATTATAATATTTTAAAATTTATCTGTACTTCAAGTTGTATTTTGCACATATCTAAAAGAACTGAGTTTTCTTTTATTACATGCCCCGCTGATACTTTTGCAAACCCCTTCCAAACACACACACACACACACACTGAATACTGAATAGAATGCCAGACACAAAAATGGAGTATCATTGTTAACACTCTCTATGCCCTTTAAAAATAATTACCAAATTCCAAATTAGCCCTTCTACTAATGACTTTAAAACATTCAATACACGGCTTAGGATTTAGTACTTGGCTACACTTAACATTAGTTCCCAAATATGGTATTCTATAAGCATTAATAATCCAAGCAAAGAAGCTTTTTCAAACTTAAAAGCAACTCGATTTTAAATAATATAGTTAAACATGTCTGTTTTAACTCAAAACTATTTTTACATTCATAGAAGATTTTTTTTAAATAGTATATTAAACAGACCAAAATATTACAGGCTGAACAGGCAACTGTTAAAAGAGAAAATATGCAGTTCAACAAGTTTTCCTTTTTCAAAGAGTAATAAATTTTCAGCGAAGAAGTTAAGGTGTTCTTCAACTGTCAACCAAGTTTTCCATTACACAACAGCAGCTTTAAGGCTGATTCACGGCTTTCCCCCTCTTTGCTGACAATCAAGTTGTTTAAAAAAAAGGTCATTTTTGCACACCTGGATAATATTTGCTTACTTTACAACCTGTTTGAAGAAAGGAACTTTTCAATAACAAGAAAGTTTGACAAGGTGATACCTAAAAAAACTTAAAAAACCATAAAACCTAAAATACCAAAACAAGAACTTCAGAAATTTGGTAAATAGTATCCTTTCATGTAGCATGTGGAATCTTTATTACTATCTCTGCGTCACAAAATAAGAGAATTATAGAACATGAGTGATATATCAGGGATTATCTAGTACGTCTTTGACAGGCACAGAAACAGAGGTCAAATGAACACACAGTTTGTTAGCAAAAGAACTAGAATTAGAAACCAAGATCCCTTAACGTGTGTCTGCATGTCTCATTCACCCCCCCCAATTTTATTTCATTTTATTTTATTGAGATATAGTTTACATACCATAAAATCCACCCATTTAAAGTGTACAGTTCAGTGTCTGTAGTGCAATCATCAATGAAGTCTAGTTTTAGGATATTTTCATTATCTGGAAAATTTTCCTTCTCGATTTTAGTAGTCAATCTCCACTCCCACGCTTAGCACTAGACAATCAATAATCTGCTTTCTATCACTATAGGTTTGACTTTCCTAGAAATTTATATAAATGAAATGATATAATACATAATCTTTTATATCTTCTTTTACTTAGAGAAGTGTCCCTAAATTTCATTCATGTTACAGTGTATATCATTCATTCCATTTTTTATTGAAGTATAACTGACTTACAGTATTATATTAGTTTCAGGTGTACAAATAGTGACTTGATTATTTGTACACAATATGAAATGATCATCACAGGTCTAGTTGCCACCTGTCACCACACCAAGTTACAACAATATTACTGACTATATTCTCTATGCAGCACATTACATCCCAGAGCCAATTTATATCTGGAAGTTTGTACTCCTTAAATTTCCTTCACCTTTTACGCCCATTCCTTCACTCCTCTCCACTCTGGCAACCATTAGTTTATTTTCTGTATCTATAAGTCTGTTTCTTTTGTTTGTTTATTTCTTATGCTTTGTAGATGCTACATGTAACTGAAATCATATAGTATATATTTTTCCCTGTCTGACTCATTTCACTTACCATAATATCCTCTAGGGTACATCCATATTGGCACAAATGGCAAGATTTCATTCTTTTTTATGACTCAGTAATTTCCACCGTGTGTGTGGTGTGTGTGTGTGACATCTTCTTTACCCACTCATCTATTGATGGGCACTTAGTTTGCTTCCAAATCTTGGCTATGTAAGTAATGCTGCAACAAGCACGGGGGAGAATATATCTTTTTTGTCTTAGAGTTTTTCTTCAGATAAATAATAAATTCCAGAAGTGGAATTGCTGAGTCATATGGTAGTTCCACTTGACCCTCACTAATACCTGTTATTTGTTGTCTTCCTGATAACACTCATTCTGACAGATGTAAGGTAATATCTCATTGTGGTTTTGATTTGCATTTCTCTGATGATTATGATGTTGAGCATTGTTTCATGTGTCTGCTGTCCTCTGGAAAAATGTGTATTCCTTGCCCATTTTTTAATCAAGTTGTCTTCTGATGTTAAGTTGTACGAGCTCTTTGTATATTTTGGATATTAACCCCTTACTGGGTATATCATTTGCAAATATCTCCTCTCATTCAGCAGGCAGCATTTTCATTTTGTTGAAAAATTCCTTCACTGTGCAAAAAGCTTTTTAGTATAACGTAGTCCCGTTTATTTTTGCTGTTGTCAGGAGACAGATCCAAAAAAATATTGCCAAGACAGATGTCAAGGAGCTGACTATGTTTTCTTCTAGGAGTTTTATGGTTTTAGGTCTTACATTTAAACCTTTAATTCCATATGAGCTTACTTGCATATGGTATAAGTGATCCAGTTTCATTCTTTTGCATGTAGCTCTCCAGTTTTCCCAACACCATTTATTGAAGAGACTGTCTTTTCTCCATTGTATATTCTTATCTCCACTGACATCGATTAATTGACTATATAAGCATACGTTTATTCCTGGGCTCTCTTTTCTGTTCTATTAATCTATGTGTCTGTTTCTGTGACAGTACGATACCACTTAGATTACTGTAGCTCTGTAGGATAGTTAGAAATCAGGGAGCAGGATGCTTCCAGCTTTGCACTTCTTTCTCGAGACTGCTTTAGCTATCCTTGGTCTTTTGTTGTTTCATACAAATTTTAGGATTATTTGTTCTAGCTCTATGAAAAATGCCATTGGAATTTTGATAGGGACTGCACTGAGTCTGTAGATTGCTTTGGATAATACGGACAGTTTAACAATATCGATTCTTTCAATCCATGAGCATAGCATCCCTTTCCATTTTTTGTTCTGCTAATATGGTATATTCCATGTTGATCAATTTGAAGATATTGAACTATCCTTACATCCCTGGAATGTATCCCACTTGATCAAAGCGTGTGATCTTTTTAATGTTATTTGGTTTAATAATTTTGTTTGCTAATATTTTACTCAGGATTTTTGCTTTTATGTTCACCAGGAATATTGGCTTGTAATTTTCTTTTTTGTGTATGATGTCTTCGTCTGGTTTAGGTATCAGAGTAACTAATGTGCATCTTGGAGAATGAGTTTAAGAATGTTTCCAATTGCTTAATTTTTTTAGAATAGTTTGAGAATGATAGGCATTAACTCTTCTTTAAATATTCACCAGAATTCATCTGTGAAGCCATCTGGTCCCAGACTTTTGTTTGTTGGAGCTTTTTAATACATGATTCAATTTCATTACTACTAATTGGTCTGTTCAGGTTTTCTATTTCTTCCTGTTTCAGTCTTGGAAGATTGCATGTTTCTATGAATTTATCCATTTCCTTTAGTCTTGCAAGACTGCATGTTCCAAGAACTTTTATGAGTCTTTTATGATTCTTTGGGTTTCTGTGGTATTGGTTATAAGATCTCCTCTTTCATTTCTGATTTCATATATTTGGGTCCTCTTTTTTTCATGAGTGTGGCTTTAACTATGAACATAGATTGTTAACAATATATTTGGTTCTTGAGGAGGTACGCTTGACTGATAAGAACTTTCATCTTAAAACTGCTTTTGCTGTGTCCCATAGATTTTGAAAAGTTGTGTTACCATTTTCATTTGACTCAAGATATTTTTTCATTTCCTCTTTGATTTCCTTGTTGACCCATTAGTTGCTTAATAATATGTTGTTTAGTCTCCATGTGCTGTATTTTTCCAGTTTCCTTCCTGTAATTTATTTCTAAGTTCATATTGTTGCATTCAGAAAAGATGCCTGATATGATTTCAATCTTTTAAATTTACTGAGACTTGCTTTGTGGCCTAACATGTGATCTATTCTGGAAAATGGGCCATTCATTCTTTAATGTGTATTGTGCAGTTTTTGGATGAACTGTTGATAATTCAACATGACCTAATGTGTCATTCAAGGCCAGAGCTTCCTGATTGATTTTCTGTCTGGATGATCTATCTGTTGATATAAGTGGGATATTAAAGGCCCCTACTATTATTACTTTGCCATCAATTTCTCCCTTTAGGTCTGTTTATATTTGCTTTATATATTTAGGTGTTCCTATGTTGGGTACACAAATAATTACAAATGTTATGTCTTCTTCTTAGACTGGCACCTTGTCCCTTGTTACAGTCTTTGTTTAAAGTCTACTTTGTCTGAAATGACTATTGCTACCCCAGCTTTCTCTTTGTTTCCATTTGCATAAAATATCTTTGCCCATCCATATACTTTCAGTGTCTGTGTGGCTTTAGATTTGAAAAAGGTCTCTTGTAGGCAGCATATAGGTGCATCTTTTTTATCCATTCAGTCACCATAGGTCTTTTCATTTGTGCATTTAAAGTAAGTATTGCTATTCTAATTGTTTTCTGGTTGTTCTTGTAGTTCTGTGTTCCTGTCTTCTTCTCTTGGTCTCTTGTCTTGTGGTTTGATAATGTTTGATTTCCTTTCTCTTTATTTTTTGTTTCTATTGAAGTTTTTTGATATGTGGTTACCATGAGTTTCATACATATATATAGCTATCTGTTTTAAGCTGACAGTCGCTTAAGACAAATTCATTCTAAAAAGCATTACATTTTTACTCCTTCTCCCATGTTTTATGTTTTGATGTAATATATACAACTTTCTATTTTGTGTATCCTTAACTTCTTATTGTAGTTATAACTTAATTTATTACTTTCTTATTTTAACCTTCATACTAGCTTTTGAAGTGGTTGATCCACTGCATTTGGCTTAAATTTGCCTTTACCAGTGAGATTTTTTTCTTTCATATATTTTCTTATTTCTAGTTATGGCCTTTTATGTTTAAGGAAGACCCTTTAGCATTTCTTGTAAGGCCAGTTTAGTGGTGATTAACTCCTTTAGTTTTTGCTTATCTGGGCAACTTTTATCTCTCCTTCAGTTCTAAATGATAAACCTTGCCAGATAGAGTATTCTTGAGTTCTAAGTTTTTTTCTTTCAAAACTTTTAATTTTCAGTGCCTGCTGAAAAATCAGCTGACAGTCTTAATGTCAGTTCCCTTGGATGTAACTACAGTTGACCTTTGAACACCACGGAGGTTAGTTAACCTGCATATAATTTATAGTCAGCTCTCAGTATCCACGGTTCCTCCACATCCAGCGATTCAACCAACTATAGATCATGTAGTATTACAGTATTCACTACAGGAAAATATCTGCGTATAAGTGGACCATCAGAGTTCAAATCCACATTGTTCAAAGGTCAATAGTAGTTGTTTTTCTCTTGCTGCCTTTAAATTTTTCATAATCTTTAATTTTTGTCATTTTATTTATAATGCGCCTTGGTATGGATCTCTTTGGATTCATCTCGTTTGGAATTGTATTTCCTGGACATGGATATCAGTTTCCTCTTCCAGGGTAAGAAAGTTTTCTGCTATTATTCTATCAAATAAGTTTTCTCTCCCTTTCTCTTTCTCTTCCTTCAGGGAGGCAAATGTTAGTATGCTTTTTTCATTTCTGCTGTTCTGATTGGGTGATTTCCATTATTCTGACTTCCAGATCACTGATCTGTTCTTCTAAGTTTTCTAATCTGCTGTTGATTCTCTCTAGTGTATTTTTCATTTCAGTTACTGTGTTCTTCAGCTTTGATTGGTTCTTTCTTATATTTTCTAACTCTTTGTTGACATTTTCACTGTATTCCTCCATTCTTCTCCCAAGTTAATGAGCATCTTTAGGACCATTAATTTTAACTCTTTTGTCAGGTAAATACAGATCTCCATTTCATTAGGGTTTTCTTGGCCACAACCTGCAGTTGTATGTTCTTCTTTCGTTTGGAACACATTCATTTGTCTTCTCATTTTGCTTGATTTTCTGTTTGTTTCTATGAATTAGGTGAAATGGTTACCTCTCCTGGTCTTAAAGGTATGGCTTTGTGTAGAAGCATTCCTTGTGCAGACTTGATGTGCTGCACAGCTTCGGCAGGCCAGCTGGAGCTGGAGGGAGTGAAGGCTTGGGGGGCCTGGTCATGAGATCTCACAGTTTAACTTAATTCTTAAATCAAAGTAATAGTATAAGCCCAAGGCAGTAAAGTTATTACTTAGCAAAAGATTTTGAGAAAAGAGCTGGATGCTTGAGTTTTGCTTTTGTTTTATTCCTGATGATTTTAAATTCAATAGTAGTCCACAGCGTGACTGAGCTGGCAAAGAAACTAATACAGTCCTGGAATGCATTAGCTGGTGCATAATATTCAGGTTAAAAGCATTAAGTGTCTCAGTAAGCTTTGTACTGATCACATTAAAACTTAATTATGGTATATTCATTTGCAGATACCATAATTTCAGAGAGAAAGGAACAAACAGACAATAGTTCAGGGGGAAAAAAAGGGTAAGAATGCTGAAGATGGAATAAGGGTACCACATGAAATAAAACAAGACATCAATCAAGCCTGGAGGAGAAAAGACTGGTTGGTGAGATGGAATGTAAAGATAAGACATATGACACAGCTTTCAAAAATAAAGAACCACATAGAAGAGGTATTAAAAACTGTTCTTTATAGCATTTTGGAGAAGAAACAGGCTGGTGTGTAGAAGCTGTAGACAGGAAAACAACAGCTGGTTCAGTAGAATAAAGAACTTCCTGACAGTCTGAGGCAAAGATGTATGGTTTATTTCATGAGTTAACAGGTTCCCCACAAGTACAGGTGAGTGAGCAAAGGATGGAGAAATGATGGGTAGAAATTTTATAAAAAGATCAATGCATCAGAAAGATAACTAAACCATCAGACCTTCCAGTTCTCTCCAATCCTGAAAGAATTAATTTCTCTTAGGACTTGGGTATCAAGGGCAATATGTATTTTATTATGTTATTACTCTTTCTTTAATAGAAGATTAAACATACTATTTGCACGGTGCTGGCATCAAATACTATTTACTAAGCAAATATATAAACACAGACTCTTAACTCCTCCAAATTTAAATATCTAGACTGAAAATTCCAATCATGACAAATACTACAAAAGGATTTCAACACACAATGATAAAAAGCAAAAAAGCAATGCAACTTTAAGACTGAGATGTCATGAATAAATATTTACCAGTTTTCATACTATAAAAAACTGCATTTCTATATTTTTGGATTTTGGTGCGTCATTAAGCTGGAAAGACTAATTATTTAGTCCAAGAAAATGGACTTGAAAAGATTAAATATTAAAAGAATGTTCAAGAAGAGATTAAAGGTAGTTTGAAGAACAAGAAGTTAATACACCCTTACTACTATTATTGGTTTATTTTAAGCACAGCTTATATTATAGACTCAAATAATTTATCTTCAGAAAATTTATGCAATAAATGTATTTAAACAATCTTTAGAAAAACTTTGTGGCTCATGTGTGAACAGACATAGGGTCTTTTACTAAACTGCTAAAAGCTTACAAGGAAAGATCAATGGCCAGTAAACTTTTTCTGTAGAGGTCCAAGTGGTAAATAATTTAGGCTTTACAGGCCCATAAGTCTCTACTGTAACTACTCTACAGTAGTAGTACAAATAGTCACAGACACTACATTAAATAAAAATCAGTGTATTTATGAGGACTGAAATTTGAATTTCACATTATTTTCACATGTCGCAAAGTCATCGTATTTTCCCAACCATTTAAATATATAAAAATCATTTTTAGCTCATGGGATGTACAAACACAAGTGATGGACACGATGTGGTGCACAGGTCATAACTGCCTGATCCCTGGGACAGACAGTCCTTATCTTATCAACATCTAAATGAGATATGATCCATATAACCTCTGACCAACTTACTCTTCTTCCCATCCTTCCAAAGCTGAAACCCTTATAGTGGTTGCTATAATAGATATAGTGAAAACACTTTGCACTTTTTAAAAAAACAAAAAAGAAACACACAAATACTCAGTAACAATAATAAAACTACTTCTAAGAGTCCTGTAAAGGATGGTAAAGCTGAAATTGGAATATGACCTTGGAGGAAGCCACCTAGATCTGACTACACTGTGGCTCAGATTCTAACACACTAATACTTTCTACACCATTTTGATAAATAATATTAAAGATGATTAAGCATCTTTTCCTTAAATACTTACAGGAAGGTAGAGAATTATGATCCATTTAAACTTTTAACATCTGTTAGGTCAAGCAGTATGGTTTTTAGTTCTGACTAAACCGAGAACAGCAATAATAGATGAACAGAACATTTAAATTGTAACTTGGAAGAGTGGAGAGGAAAGCCATTTACAAACGTATCTGTAACCTTTCTGAGAGTATTTCTAGAACACAATTCATTTGAAAAGTGGAAACTACATGTATTTAGCTTCTCATGTGCTGACATTTCTAAACATGCTAATATTTTCCATGTTACAAAGACATCAAATAAAACCAACTTTTAACTTACAGTATTTAAGAAACAGAAATATTAAGTCATATTTAACCCATAACTTATCTTCCAGAAAAACTGGAAGGAAAACTAATGCTAGTTTATTACTTTGATGAGTTAAACACACTAAGTTAGAAAATAATTTTGAACACTGAATTACTCAAGACCTCTACATAACTTCCGAAATCTTCCTCAATTGAGCAATCTGATCAGAATTTTTAAAATTCTATAAATTTACTACTATGAGAAAACTAGGTTTCATGTGAGAGGTAATACTTATAATAGTAATTATTATTGAGAGCATATTATATAACAAGCATCCGTACTAAAAGTAACCAAAGGGACTAAATTTAAAAAGATTCATTATAAAAAAATTTTTGAAGTTTGTTTCACACCAGAGAAAGAAGACACGATCATTTCTTCCTTAATATGCAACACAAATGTACAAAATATCACAGATTGAACACTATACTCCTCTAAAGGGTCCACATAAGCAACAGTCTAACAAAAAACAATATAAACTCCTAGAGTTTGGGCTTTTAAATATTATTTGGACATCAAAAATAATTCAGTTGTTCGTTGTTCTAAAGTCTCCTGATGCTGTGGACATCCAGGCCGTCATCAATCTAAAAACAATGTGACTACATGACACCATACAATCTCATTAATCTTCATTTGTCCTTCACATCCTGTCATTCTTATGCAAAATGCACTCTTGAGGATGTAATTTCTCTTCACTCATCTATATGCAGGAGGAGGAGTGTTGGGAACTGGGGTAAAAGGTCTGTGGAGACTTCAGGATACTACCAGAGACCCCCAAGCAAACACCTTACTCAGCCTAGTGTGCTACATTACAGCTAACGTGTTTGACATGTAAATATGATATAGCAGGAAGTAGAATAATGTGACTCTTGAGACACATCTCACTTCCCTTGCTCAATCACCAAATCCCATGGGTTCTCCAGCTTTAGTTTCCCCAGACTATATGAAACTGAAATATTGATCAAAAAAGACACTAAAAATGAACAACATATGGGTCATATAATGATATCAATTTCAGTCCTCTGACAGTCCAAGAATACTCTCCATTCCAACACACTTACTTAAGGTCATCATGACATAGCGATTGTGGGTTAACAGGCAATAGGATTGTAAAGTATGCTACCCAATTTACAAGGCCAAACAACTTAATTAAATGTAGCCAAAGTTGGACTACAGGCATTATTCCTTTGATACCCAGAACAGTCCTTTTTAATTTTCTTTCCAGTTTTAGGCCAAAGACAAAATCTCTACCTTTCAGCATAAGCATAGGAAACTTACTTTAATTCTTCTGTTTCCTGTTTTCTTCCTACTACTATTTCCTCCAGACAAGACAGGTGGTGAAAACTCTGTCTATTCATTTCATTATAATAGGAAATTTTTTTTTAATCATTTCTTAAGACTGTTTTGTTTCTAACAGCATATTTAGGGCACATTTTATACACCATATTCTAATCACCCACGTCCTAAAACTTTTTTATAGTACCATTAAACAATACTCAAATAATGCTGTATATTTTATAAAATACACATTTGTCCTTCACATCCTGTCATTCTTATGCAAAATGCACTCTTAAAAATACAATTTCTCTTCACTCATCTATATGCAGGAGGAGGAGTTTTCTCTGAACTTTTATAAAATGTAACATTAATATTACATTAATATTAACATCGATATGTAACATTTTATAGAAGTTTAGAGAAAAAAATCTGGAAAATACACTTTTGACATAGTATATATCATCTGAGTAATAACAGAAGTACACTCAATAAAATTCATATTGCATATGAATATAGAATTTTACCTGAAATAGAAAACAATTAAAATATTTTTTACAAAAATCTCTGATTATTTAAAATAGTTTTTTGCATAAGCAGAACATTTAGACCATGGTTCAAAGTACTAAGTTCAAAGTTGTACTTGAAAGCATTGCATATCATTTGATGATCTTGTAACTATTGTTATACCACTGAAAAATACTTTTTCCATTTACCAATTTTATGTTTTATGGTCAGTTATAATTTTATTACTTCATTATTATTTCATCTATTAAAATTAAATATTATAAATTTTGAAAAATTTGAATAGTAAATTAAAGATCTTTAGATCCCCATGACCTAGTGAAAATTAAGTCTTTGTATATAATTTCAAACACTTTCAATATCTTAATTTAAATGTGCTTATCCAAAATTAGTTGGTTAAAATAAGTTAGATTTCTAACTTTTTAAAAAATTAATCAAAGTATGTATATAAGTATGTTTATGCATATATATGATGTATGCATATATATGTATACATACACACAGACAAGCATACATATAAATATATATGCATATGTAAATATGTTTGTATATATTTATACTTCTCTCTAAAGCCTCTTGAAGCAAAGGTTGGTCAAAAGGTTTTACCAGTGTGCAATAATATTGACACCTAAAACATTTATTTTGGATAATTAGGTAATTTTAGAAGTGAGGCATTAAAGGTACTATTTTATGAAAGAACAAAAATATAACTAGAATGCTGGAAGATATTTTTCAAACTAATTTCTCAAACTCTGTGATATTAAAGACTGTTACTTACGAGTTGTCATTAATGAAACATAGCATCTGCCTTCTAAGGGAAATATTATTAGCAAGCAAGAAACATAAAAACAAGGCAAAAAAATGGAAATATGAAAACGAAGAACCACTTCCATCCCTTTAATCATCCACCTTTGGAGATAAGTTCCACCCCAAATCTGGTTAAGCATTTTCTCCAAGAGACCCAAGATACCCACAGATCAAAGTATCCTGAAGAGAATAGAAGTCATTTACCATTACCTTTGGGGTTTTGACTTATTTTAAGATGAGACTGAAAAAAGGCCCAAAACCTTAGAGTGACCCAAGAATAGCCCAAGAATAATTTAAAATCTCATATATGTTTATCTCAAAAATTTCTTGAGGTCTTTTATGCCAGGTGTAGGTTAAAACTAGGATAAATTTCACCTTATGGCAAAACGTAACAGTTGGGATTCAATCCAGGTCTTACAGAGGGAAAAGTAAGCAAAAGAGATTATAAATCAACAATTCTACTGTATTAAATAATAGTCTTACAAAAAGTTACACATATAAAGAACATGAAAAAAATGTATCCTTTACTTAATAAAGGAGTTTAAATTCATTTATCCTGTTCTATTTTAAGAAAGATTGTATGTATAATTTGAAGAAAGATAAATCTGAACAAGGCAAGGCAGAGAAATGCTCCATCTGAGAAAAGACAGATTCCACAGAACAAGGACATTTCAAAAGAGCTGGTTGGTAGCCAATCATAGGACAGTAAAGGATAAGTTAGTTGTTCTTAATGCCCATGCGAGAACTTATGTAAGGGTTGGGGAAGAAGCTAAAGAGCACTGTGGTAGGAAGAATTCTATTTCAGCTCCAAGATCCTGGTTCTCTGATTGACATACACCTTCTCCCAGTTATTCAATCAAATGCTAATATAGGTACTATTGTGAAGGGCTGTGGTAAATGTAATTAAGGTCCTGAAGCAGTTGACTCGAAGGTGGAGAGATTTTCCTTGGTGGGCCTAACTTGACCAGGTGAAACTTTTTAAAAGAGACTAGCCTTTTACTTGCAATGTAAATTTAAAGCATGAGATGGATAAAATATGATGGAGATTCTCCATTGCTGTCTTTAAAGATGCAAGGGCACATGTGGGTCTCTAGAAGCTGAGAGTAGCTCCCACCTGACAGACAGTAAAGAAATTTAGTCCTTAGGTCTACAATCATAAGACGTGAATTCTGCCCCAGTGTGAGCTTAGAAGAGAATACCAGTTCCTGACGAGAATGCAGTTGGTCAACACCTTGTCCAGTACCGGAGCAGACAACTCCATCATGCCATGCCCAGATTTTGACCTCCAGAAACACTTAAATGAGTATTATGTGAAGCTGTTAAATTTGGGGTAATGTGTTACACGGCAAGCAAAAATTAATATAAGCATGAACCAGGCTAAATCATACAGCTTGATTTAGAAGAATCCAGTGAAGTTTACTGTAAGCCCAAAGTCCTACTTCAAGAAATGTGTCTAATAACAAGGACATATAATACTAAGAAACCAAAGCAGGACATTATTAGATTAGACACTGTAGAGAAAGAAACTGAAGAAATTTTAGAGCTCATTAGCCATGGGGTAACCAAAAGACAAATGTCATAAAAATACAATGTATTCTTACACATTTTTATAGCAGGAGAAAGATGATTTTTCTAGATTCAGTGAAACCAAAAGGTGAGATTAAGTAACCTTTAAGGGCTCTTTCAGCACTCTCTTTAATCCTCGTTAAAAATATAGTCCTATCTTTTTTTTTTTTTTAATAGACATCAGAGATGCCTGGGCACCAACCCAGATTCTATAAATGTTCAGAACTCACCTAGCTTCCTACATAGCACTACATCAGAAAGGGAACAATTTATTAAGGTCCAAAATGTTTGTACCTGCACTTGACCAAGGGACTTTACTGCACAGCAAAATACCTAACTGAATGAAAGCAAGGCTTTCTTCTCACATAAAAACTTCTTTCAAATCTTCAAAAAGATCATTTGAAAAAAAAAATCCCATTTTGAAAACTGAAAGTCCATGTATATGTGCATAGGGAGGGAGGAGCTCATAAGGTCATATACATGAGGCAATAACATTAACTAAAAAAGAGAAACTGGTTCATGCTCCAGGAGTAAATTTTTACTCTAAATTTAGATACTTGTTAAAAAAGTATACATGAAGTATAAATTAGGCACTTAAACGTTAGTGAACTCCTTGATTAAACTATGACCAGGGGAAAAACAGTGGTAGCAATAGCTTGATAGTGTTAATTTTGCACCTATATAGCTTAATTTAATGCTACAGTCTAAGGAAATTTTTAAGAGAAATAAAATCCATTGCCATAAATAAATCCAATTTATTCTAATTACTTTGAAAGCAACTGCTAGGCCTTCTAGAAAGTTCTAGAAAGTTGTTGATAATAACTTGAGTCTAAAGAGCCTGTTTATCTTAATATGAATTAAAACGTTAAAAAAATTTAACATAAATCAGATGAAACCAAAAAAAGAATTTCAGAACTTCAGTTCTCTAGGGAAATATACTGAGTTTGATGCAACAATGGGGGAGGGGAAATTCAAGGAGTTAACAAAAAAATTTCTTTAATAGCAAACCATAAGTGATAAAAATATAAACAAAAGCTTTTCTCTGTTCTCTTCATTTCCTTTAGTTTAAGATCGGTAAGTATTCTCTAAATGACAAGTAGAAAGTAATTTGACATGAAAAACCCAAAACAATCAAATGATACAGTTCCTGATTTTACAGTGCCCACACTGCCTTCTTTCTTACCTTGTCTATCCTATCTGGGCGGTTAGTAGCTGCCAAAATTGTCACATTCTTTAACTGTTCAATGCCATCCATTTCCGTCAAGAGCTGAGCCAAAACACGATCGGCTACATTCCCAGCACCTGAAGAACTGATTTTTGAAAATACAGTTTTAAAATTTTGTTTACCTATCCCTAGATACTTCATTATTTTTAAAAGACTGTATATTCTATAATAAAAAACATTGTCTGTTTCAAAATACAAAATGTACACTTCAGAATTCATTACTTGTTGAAATATCATATCTAAGAACCAACTATATTCAAATCATTTCTTTTCCTCCATCATCAACCACGATCATTTTCTCTCCAATAATAAAATGCTGAGTGTCAAATATAAAAGATCTGAGTAGATATAAGGTTTTTTTTAAAGTCCACCAAATACATAATTATTTAATTTAATCAATATTTAGATTTAATACAGCATATATACTGACAAGAATTGGGAATTAAAAAACTGAATAAGATACAAACTCATTTTCACATGAAGCATAGTGCCTATGTGAGACAGAAAACTCTACATATCCATAACAAATGGGATATTTCTGATGTATCTTAATACTTTTAAATATTAAGAATATCTTTTCAACATATCAGCAGGTAGGTAGTCACTGTAATCAACTTATCCAGGAAAATAGGCCAAAAAAGCATTTAATTTTGTTCCTTTTATTCATGTTCCAGGTCAATTACAAAACCACTGCAGGACAAATTACACCTTAATTTAATCGCATTTCCTCTGACCACAAAAAAATGACTAAATATTGACTTTTAAGAAGTAAACTCAAGAAGTCTCACTAGTGAACAAAACTTTGATATTACACCATCAAGGCCCCACAATTCTCATTAGCATTAGCTGGGATTTACTAAGATCTGTTCAGAATTGAGAAATATATAATACACATCTGGGTGGATAACTATAGAGTAAAATAGCATTATACACATATTAAACATATAAATTCAATCAGATGTAGTTGAGTATGGGGAACTGGAGAAGAGAGAAAAAAAACAGAAGGGACATACACCATCCCTTTATCTTAGCACCCATGACAGAATAAGCACACCCTCAGTATAACCACCATGTAATATATTTAACAATAAAGTAATTAGGATCTCTAAATAAAAGAATTTAGACCTCAGCATGTATTACAA
This sequence comes from Camelus dromedarius, assembly GCF_036321535.1. Classification (NCBI taxonomy): domain Eukaryota; kingdom Metazoa; phylum Chordata; class Mammalia; order Artiodactyla; family Camelidae; genus Camelus; species Camelus dromedarius. The sequence continues at coordinate 36,033,435 of NC_087436.1, forward strand.
GTTCAAAAACCTGACTTAGTGTATACACAGGAGAGTAGCTGCAAACACACATGAAGGTGTTATACAAATTATAATGTTAATTAACTAAATTAAATGGTTGGTTCTTCCAGGTTGTTATATAAATCACACTGTCAATTTATTAAATTAAATGGTCCTTCCCAATGTCAAAAAGTTTGGGACCAAGGAAGCCACTGAGATTTGTTTTGGTTAGCATTAATTCCTGCAAGTGACTAATCAGCAGGTGTATGAATTTGCTGATCTGACGCTACATAAGAATAAACTTTGAATATTTTGAATAAATGGATTACATATCCTTCCAAAAATCCTCCATAATATAACTTTCCCAAATTAGAGTTTAACTCTTAGATCAGAACATTGCTAGCAAAAGCTGTCAGGGCTCCTTCATAATGACTACAAGCATAGATATATTTCAGGCTACCAACAGATTATATCCAAGGCCTTCAATTGTATTTACTTTGCTAATTAGCTATTATCCTATCTACAAAGTGCTAAGGAAGGTCACAAGAACAGGTTTTGGGAGAGTCAAGGTGGGCTGTCCAGGGCAGACATTTTCTAACCTGTGACCTGAAAAATGAGTGAGGACCAGACAGGCAAGGAAAAAGAAGAGAAAGAGAAAGAACACAGAACATTGAAAATGGAAAACAGTTCAGAATAGCATAGTAGTAAGGTAGAAATGTAAAAGATTAGCACAGAAAGATAAACCAAGGCTGGATAAGAACAAAGCCTTCGTTACCCAAATTACTGAGTTTGGATTTTATTCTAAAGTTAACAGAAGGTTACAAGTAGAGACATGACAAGATCAGACTTAGGTATTTGAGGATCACAATGGCTACAACATGGAGAACCGACTACAAAAGGGCAATATTGGTCTGTTTTCCCGTCCAGCATGTAAGGATCTTAGACACCTTTACTCCTTCCTAACATGTAAAAAACTCTACTAACTGAAAAATTAATTCTTCTCAGATCCCTCAGAGATGTGAGATCATAAGTATCCTAATCCATTTAGGCTGCTATAACAAAATACCACATGGTAGATGGTTTATCAACAGTAGAAATTCATTTCTCATAGTCTGGAGGCTGCAAAGTCCAAGATCAAGGGACCGGTGTGGTCAGGTGAGGACTCTCTTCCCCTGCTGGTAACCAACACCTTCTCATTCTGTCCTCTATAAGAACGGGTGAGTAAGCTCTCTGGGGCCTCTTTCATAAAGACCGAAATCCCACTCATGACGGCTCCACCCTCATAACCTAAGCACCTCCCCAAGGATCCACCTCTTAGGATTTCAACATATGAATCTGGGGAGTGCACAAATACCCATACTATAACAATAAAGCAAATCAATGCCACCAAAGCCGAAGAGACAGGCTGGATACAGAGAAACCAATAAACAGAAATCTCCATGGGAAGCAGTGCTGGGACAGGAGAGCCTGAAATGTAATTGATGAATTGCTGGAGGGTTCAGTGCAGACAAATCTGAGAGTTAAATACTCCAGAAAGATCCAGTCATGGGGAAACCCTCACATTTCTGTTGAGTTTTACATCCAGAAGCTACACCAGGTTCTCAAAGAGAAATTCTGAGGAAAATCTCATACTTCTGGCAGAAGGAGAGGGGAAGAAGCCATTTTGAAATATGCCAGAACATTCAGTATTTCTCAATAAGACCTTTCCTCAAGAGAAACAATTTCCTAAACTATTAGGGTCTTATCGCAGCACAACTGAGCTGGAGGAAGGGAAATACCCAACTCCAGCTCTCTCTAGCCATCCTATCCCACTCTCATGTAAGGGAGGTTACTGAAAAACAATTGTGAAGTTCATAGTCCAGCAACAGAGACTCGCTGAAAGACTGCAACCTAATCATAGACTACAGAACACTTTCCCTCCCCCCACACGTACTACTGTATTACTAAAGGTTTACTTTATCAGGGATAAAGAAAGAATTTCCATTATAAAGTAGTCAATACTCCAAGAAGACATAACAATCCTTAATGTGTGTTATTTAACAGCAGAGCATCAAAATAAGTGAGGCAAAACCTGACAGAACTTCAAGAAGAAACAGATGAATCCACTATTGTGGTTGAAAATCCGAACACTCCTGTATCAAAAATGGACAGATTCAGCAGGCAGAAAATGAGTAATGACACAGTTGAACTCAACAGCAACATCAACCAACTGGATATAATTATTATCCATATACCACTTCATCCAACAACAGCAGAATACACATTCTACCCAAGATCACATGGAACATTCACCAAGACAGACTACATTCAGGGCTATAAGACATAACAAATTGTAAAGAAAAGAAATCATATAACGTGTGCTATCAGGCCACAATGAAATCAAACGAAATCAATAGTAGAAAGACAGTTGGAACATAATGAAACACTTAAAAGATTAAAAAATACATTTATAAATAATACAAAGGTCAAATAAATCTCGACAAAAATCAAAAAATATTTTAAACTAAATGAAAATGAAAGTACAGCTTATCAAAATTTGTTGGATATAGTGAAAGTAGTGCTTAAAGAGAAGTTTATAGCATTGAATGCATGTATTAGAAAAGCAGAAAGATATAAAATCAATAATGTAAGCTTCTACTTTAGGAAACTAAGAAAGAACAATTTAAATTCAAAATAAACATAAGAAAAAGTAAAAATCAGAGCAGAATCAGTAAAATCGGTAACAGAAAATCAGTAGAGAAAATCAATAAAACCAAAAGCTGGCTCTTTGAAAAAATCAGTAATTACTAACATTAGAAATGAAAGAGGAGATCGTTACAGATTCCATGGACCTTAAAAGTTTAATAAAGGGTACTATGAGTATTAATACTATGAAAACCTTTATGTCCACAAATCCTTTGAAAGACAGACTGCCAAAACTGACAGGAAAAAGAAATGGACAGTCTGAATAGGCCTATGACAATGAAAGAAACTGAATAATTAATGATCTTCTGAAACAGAAAGCATGAGATCCAGTTAGGTTTACTGGTAAATCTGCCAATCACTTTAGGAAGAAATTATAACAGTTCTCTACAACTTCTTCTAGAAGACAGAAGCAGAGGGAATACTTCTTAGCTCATTCTCTGAGGCCACCATTATCCTAAAACCAAAACCAGACAGAGATATCACAAGAAAATTACAGACCAATTATCTCTTATGAATATACAAAATATTAGCAAATTGAATTCAACAATACATAATAATGTATGTATAATTCAAAAACATATAAAAAGATTTATACACTATGATCAAGTGGGATTTATCCCAGGTATACAAGGCTGGTTAAACATTAAAAAATCAGTGAATATAATCGATCACATCAACCGACTGAAAAAAGAAAAATTTTATGAGCACATCAATAGATACAGAAAAGGCATCTGACAAAGAGACCTTTTTGTCAAATTATGCTAAACACCCAATCACAATAAAAATTGAGGAAACCAGGAATAAAGGGAACTTCTTCAACTTGATAAAGAACATCAACAAAAACCGTAACTGCAACTAACATCACACTTAATGGTGAGAAATAAGTAACGTTCCTGCTAAGATCAGAAACAAGGCAAAATGTCCTTCCTGACCACTGTTTTTCAACAATATACTAGAAGTCCTAGCTAATGCAATAGGACAAGACAAGGAAATAAAGGTATACAGACTGGGGAAAAAAAAACAAATAAAACTATCTTTATTCACAGATGAAAAAACTGTCTATGCAGAAAATACAAAATAACTGACAAAAACTTGTCAACAAATAGTGCTAGCATGGCTGTATATCCACATAAAAGAAAATGACTCTAGACACAGATTTTTACACTCCTTACAAATATTAACTCAAAATAGATCATAGACCTAAATATAAAATGCAAAACTATAAAACTCCTGGAAGAGAACACAGAAGAAAACCCAAGTGATTTTAGCTATGCCAATGACTTTTTAGATACAACACTAAAGGCATGATCCATGGAAAAAATAATTGATGAGCTAGACTTATTTAAAATTAAAAACTTTCACTCTGTAATAGACACCATCAAGAAGGCAAGCCACAAGCTGAGAGAAAATATTTATGTCTGGTAAAGGACTGTTATCCAATATAACAAATCTTAAAATTCAACAATAAGAAAATGAAAAACCTCATTAAAAAATGGACAAAAGACCTGAACGGACACCTCATCAAAGAGCTATCCAGATGGCAAATAAATATGAAAAGATGCTCAACATCATATATAACTAGGAAACTGCAAATTAAAACAACAGTCAGACACCACTATATAGCTATCAAAACAGCCAAAATCCAAAATGTTGAACACCAAATTCTGACGAGGATGTAGAACAACAAAAACTCTTAGTCACTGCTGGTGAGAATGCAAAATGGTACAGCCACTTTGGATGAGTTTGGCAGTTTCCTACAAACTAAACATACTCTTACCATATTATCCAGCAATCCTGCTCTTTGATATTTACTCAAATGAGTTGAAAACTTATGTCCAAACCAAAACCCGCACATGGATGTTTACAGCTGCTTTATTAATAATTTCCTAAACTTGGAAGCAACCAATTGCTTCAGTAGGTAAAGGGATAAAGAAACTGTGGTACATCCAGACAATGGAATATTATTCAGTGCTAAAGAGAAATGAGCTATCAAGCCATGAAAAGACATGCAGGGACCAAAAATGTATATTAGTAAGTGAAAGAAACCAATCTGAAAATGCTACATATTGTATGACTCCAGCTATACAACATTCTGGACAACGTAAAACAATGGAGACTAAAACTATGGAGACATTAAAATGATCAGTGGCTGTCAGGGGTTGAAGGTTAAGGAAAAATGACTTACACAGAGTATAGAAGATTTTTAGGGCAATGAAACTACTCTGTATGGACTATAATGGTGGATATATGTTATTATACACTTGTCAAAATCCATAGAATAACTACACTGAGTGAACCCTAATGTAATGTGATGATGTGTCAATTTAGGTTCATCAACCATACCGAATGTACCTCTTTAAGGTGAGATGACGACAGTGAGCAGATTGTGCATATGCAGGGATAAGGGGCTTATGGGAATTCTCTGTATTTCCTACTCAGTTTTGCTGTGAACCTAAAATTGCTCTAAAAATAAAGTCTACTTAGAAAATACAAAACAAATTTTTTCAAGGAAAATACTGAAGTCATTCAGTTAGAAAAATGTTACAGTAATGCAAAATAGAAAGAGTTTTATGAACAAAATATCATGGCAACAAGGATAAAAGAAGTGGATATATATGAGAAATATTAAGGGAATACAATCAATAGGGCTGGTAAATCAATGTCTCCATAAAGTTACTGGGTAAAAAGTACTTTAAATATAAAAATGTTGGATTTGAAGTGCCTGTGGGACAACTTGAGGTTCAGACATAAAAGAAAGAGGTATAACGTAGAAATACAAATCTTAGAGGCTTTGCCATAAAGATGGTACCTGGAGAGATGAAAGTAGAAGAGATCATCCAGGAAGTATACGGTGAGTAAAGAAAGATAAACGAGCAATGAACAAAACACCCATATTTTATAACAAGAAGTGGTAGAGGAATTTGCAAAGGAGAAGGCGTGTGTATTGGTCAGTTCAGGCTGCCATAACAAAGTATCACAGACTACGTTGCTCAAACAACAACTTTTACTATCATTTTATAGATAAAGAAATTGAGGCACAGAAGTGGGGTAACTTGCCTAATATTCCACAATGAATACATGGCAGAGGCAGAATCTGAATACATAAATTGGGTCCAGAGTCTATACTCCTTATAATAATATAAAGTAGTCCATAAAACTATAAAGCATAAATAACTTTAAAGAATTCTGTAAACCAAATACATCAATGTGCCAAAGAAAATCTGAAATTATCTATGACAGCCATCTTTTAAATCAGTACGAGGAGATGGGGAGGGGAGCACAGCTTTCATTACAGTTGAAAGGAAACAACTGTTCTGAAGAAATATATGCTAGTCAAGAAGAAATTACCACCAAAACTCAGAAAATTAAAGCCAAAACCATTTGATGTCAAGAATCAATAATGCTTTGAATTTTCTAGCTTATTACTACATGATAAACTATGCTGTCAGATTAGGGTGATCAATAGTCAATTTGAACCTAATAGTAAATAAATTATTTTAGATTACCAACATATCTTATAATAGTAGACAGACATACATAGTGAGTTATCTTTGTGGATAGAATTGTGGAAACTGCATGTGCTCTGAATAACTGCAGTTTTGTATAGACTGTTAACATAGAGAATGACATAAAAGTATGTATTTTTCCATTCTGTCATGATTTCCCAGTAAAAATTCCAAGCTGATAGGCAATGCTCATTGCATTCATATAGTTTTAACTCAAACACAGTGTCAGAGAAACGTGATTCTTAAACACACAGTTCAATTTATACTCTGCCAAGAGCAATTTTTTGAAGGGATTCTTTTTCCACAATCGTGGACCTCCTCACATGGTTGTTATGAACATAATTTTTCTTATTACTTCTTTTGTTGAATTAATACATGTCAATTCAAGTTATTTTCTGAGAACAATCTAAAAACTGAAGGAGATAAAATTCTTCTAAACACATTATTTTCTTAAGTGCCATAGATCTAAAAATGGTAACACAGAAAACTAAAATTCTGTAGTAATTATAACAAATGTTATACAATATGAAGTTTTAAAAATCATTCCAGTAAAACCTTCACTAATTAATGCTCAGTGGAAAGGTTGCTTTGAACTTGGAAAAGAGCTCTGATATTCAGTAAGCTTGGGTTCAAATACCAGCTTTATCACTATTTTGTGTGTGTAATCTTGTGGAAGTCACTTAAGCTCCCCGAGCTTCAGTTTTCTCAGTCAAACATGGGAAGACTCATATCTTTCTCAAAATTACATAAAATGGATAAAGGAGATGATCTAGCACAATACTTAGCACAAAGGAAATGTCAATAGATAGTAAGTTATTAGCATTACCATTATTACAATTATCACCATTATACCTGGCTTAATGAAGATATCTTTTACAAGGTATCTTAACAATTAAACTAAAAAAGGTATGTCTGGTACATAAATGTTTACTGAAATAAAGCACAAGTGAGATGTATGATAAAATTTCAGAAGCTAGGATATCACAGGTCAGCAGATACTTGCCAATTCATATTGCCAGTTCCCTACTTAGCTTTAAACATGGCAGAAAGTATCAAACTTACTTAAATTTTGCCACGAAAACCACCAATGATTCTAAGATTTAAAAACTACTCTTCTTAAACCCTTCATATCTATTAGGCATTCCCAAACAGTAAGCCTATTAAATAAACTACTAAAAGACATTTTGTTGACACAAGATGTATTAGTAGGAGATTGCTATACATCGGTAATGAGAGTTCTTTACATTTTAGTCTTAACCATACATTAGCTGTTCAAATGTAATAGTTTGGCTCCTCAGAGTCCTCAAGGAGAAATTTATTTTGAAGAGTGAAAATTTCCAGATAAGGAGATTTTTATACTTCTCAGATACTTTAATACTTTTAAAATGATTCAAAAACAAAACAAAACAAAATGGAAGGCCCTCTAAAACAGAAAAAAAAAAAACCAAAAAACAGAATATACTGTAAGACTGTGTGCTCAGATGCAGAAATTCCTGGCTCAAAAAACAGAATGAGAAGAAAATTTCCATTTCCTTGGTTTCTTGGATCTACACCAAAAGAAGTTCTCTTCATTTGTTTTTTTTCCTATCCTCTTTTTTTGTGTCTTCTAAACTAACTTAAGTTTTTTTTTTGTTGGGGGGGGTGGCTACTGATTCAGGATCTTCATTTATATACTCTTAAGCGTGGTTATAGACAGACAGGATTAAGAACCTAGGGAATTATATGTATACTCGCTTTCATGAGAAAAGACTCAATTTGATTGCCCGAGAATAAAATATGCGTGACTGAATAGCCTTCTGGCCGAGGGTAACATGGTGACCTTTCTACCAAATTAATTAGTATACCAAGGACGTCCACAGTCTTTCAAATTGTTTTCTTGCTGACTTAATAAGTATGACCTTAATTACTGTTACTATCCTTTCTTATCCTCGGAATACTGTTGCTATCAACTACATTAAAAAGAACATCTATCATTTCTGTACCCTTAGCACAACTGACAAACTTTTGTGAGTCTGGACTCACTTTTAGAGTTAGTATATACAATAACTACTGAATTTTTTTAAAGCATCATTTAGCCCTTCATTAATTCTTTTTAGAGCTCTTTGACAGATAAATGTATTCCAAAGCTTACAAATAACTTTTTATAATGAAGATGACAATGCTTCTCTGAACATAAATGCAGGTGACAAAATTCCAAAAGATAGTCTCAGTGTTTAATTTTAGAAGAAAATTGGTTCACAAATGACACTAAAACAAGATGAAATCAGACTCTGTAAGAACCAGCTCAGTGAACCTCATCTCTAGTTTCTGAGCATTCATTCCCTTACTCAAAAAATAAATGGGTGCTTCTTAACTAAGAACTGTGCTGAACATCTGAGATAAGAAGATGAAGATACTACTGTCCCCTTGAGGATTTCATAATTATTGGCACATATGAATGAGGCAGTTAACTAGATAATACATGTATAGGTCCTTCTAGTTTTAAAATTCTATGATTCTGTGTTGGTAATCTGGAGCACATAAATTATTTAATTCATTATGTTTAGGAAAAAATATTAATAGATTCAGAAACTTAATGACACTTATAGTTGGGTGTTTCTAAACAGAAAGAGGTGAAACTCATACTTGTCCAATTTGCTATTTGGTGTAGAGGAGCTGGTGGCTATAATTAATGTTGAGGACTAGGTGAAGGAAATTCTTTGGATTCTCATTACCCATGCTGCCTTTGCCCTTTATTTCCACAGATCATTGAGCACTAGCTGGAGAACAGCATAGTGAAAATGTTTTATGGACTGAGAAATATTCTTGGCTGACTTTCAAAGCTGCAGTAGGAAACAAAATTCATAAAACTGACATCCTAGGAAATCAAAACCAACTCCAAGAAAAAGTTTAAGGGCAAACATGTAGTCACTAACATAATGAAATGATCGTATAAAATTTTATTATCTGCTAGAGATAAGCAACACAACGATGCAAAAAAATCGTCAGCTTTAGAAAATATTGAAATTAGACTTTCCCAGAAGATTTTTTTTCCCTTCAGAAGTCAAGCTCTTTTTCCAAATGATCCCTATTCAAAAGTCACAATGTTATGAACTGAAGGGACTTTATGATAGCTTGAAACAGGTCAGAAAACTATAGCCACAGACAAATCTGGCCAGCCAACTGTTTTTTATTTGATTACACATTCTCTACATCTGCTTTCGCACTACAGCAAGAGATAAACAGCTGCAGTAGAGACTGGCCCCAGAGCTAAAAATATTTACTAATTGGGCTGTTACAGAAAAGAGTATACCGACCCCTATCTTAAAGAATCCCACCATCATGATAGTAATTGTTACACTGATTTTATTTTTCAATAGTGAAAATTTCACAAAAATATGTATTTCCCTTCAACTCTGCCAATAAAGTGTAATCTCCCATCATCTCTTCATATGATTTCTAAATTATAGATCAACATCTTTCATACCCAATTTAAATTTAAAGATTTTTTTCTGGTATAATTTTTAAATGTCATAAAGAGTTCTAAGCGGTAGGCATCCGAATTTGTATCTTAAAATCTACCTCTCACACCCCCATGGTCAAAATTTAGCCTTGGAAGAGACCTACAGAAGACAAGCCAAACATAATACTAATTGAACACAAACATTACTTACAATGATTTTCTTGATACATGTAAAATATAAGCAAATTTTCATTTTAAAGTAAAAAAAAAAAATAGATACAATAAGAGACCTATGTGTCCTATACCAACAAGAAATAATTCTCAGTTCCTAGTAAAATGCTGCAACAGGTCACCTCTCTAAGGAAAGTCATACCTTTAACCCATGCTATAGGACTTAGCCACAATGCACAACAGTCAGAGAAATCTGCTTCATTTTATAAAACTATTATAATGAAAAATCTACTACATATTTTCCATTTCTCCTGTTGCTGTTTCCCTCAGCACTTCTGTTTAATATTAAAAGTTTGGCAATGTAAAAACTATGAAACAAGTATAAGTTAGGGAAAACTGCATACCAGGAAACAGGCATTGAATTTAACAATTCAAAACACAGATATACAAAATAATAGTGGTTAAAAGGTATTTAATAAGTTGTTAAGTTTCTCAAACATAAAAACTATTCTTTAAATATTTAGATACATGAATTTTTTCCCTGACATGAACACACTTTTTCTGTCCCCAATCCTGAGCCTAAGAGGCGGCAGTAGTCCAGTTCAAAGAGCTCTACAGAAGACATGAGTTCTAGTCTCGTCTAGGCCACAAAGGAGTTATGTACCTCTTCTCTTAAATTCTAGGGGATTCTATTCCTTCTGAAGAATAAAATATTGCACTAGATGACTTCTAAGAACTTTTCCATCTATAAAATTTTATCATTTTATGAAATTTTGAAAAACATTTTAATGTGATTTTGAAAAAAATCACATTAAAAAAATTTATAATCTTCCTTGCAGAGTGTCATTTAGAGAAATGATGCCTACAAAAATTTCTTCTACAGTACTCAGTGTCAGGAATTCATTGAATTTACCTGAAATCTGGCTATGCTGCAAAAGAGGCTACTCCATTTCCTGATCATTACTTTAAAACTCAGAGCTGTTTTCAGAATGTTGCTAAGCCTGGAATCTTCATTTTCAATGAAAACTGGCTTAGAACTTCTTTCTTTTTCCCCCAACCACTCCAAGTGGAAACCAATTCAGGACTATTAAGTGCAGAAACAGCTACATAAGAAAACAGTTTTTAATATCACAGATTCTCTAATACCTCACAGAATATATCAATCAGTCAGCTTTTAACTGAGCACTTAATCTTTTTCATTTTTCCATATATTTAATCATTTTTACATACTAGTCATAAAATATCCCAAATATTTTTTATATGATAGCATTAGTTTTAGAAAAACAGAATAGATCATCTTCTCTTTCTCCCAAAAAAATAATGTCTTTCTTTTATTTCAAAAATACTAATTTTTCATATTTAAAATTTTTGAAATCAGGATGTCACTTGGAGTTGGTAATTTCTCAGCACCATTTCATAGTTTAGGGTTGCATTTTTCTTCATTAATGTAAAATAATGACATGTCTTACAACTAATGGCATCTTAGACTAATGAAATGCTATAGTGCCTGCCATCTGTAGAATGCTTTTTCTAATTTCCCAAATGCTTCAGTTTTCTCCACTAGAATGTGAAGTCTGTTGGGGCAGGATTCATTTCTATCTCTATTACTATATTTCTATTTTTTTGGAAATGATCATTATTTTAAGAATATGAATGCAGAAATTATGAGAAACACTAAAGTGTCTTAAGCAGTTACTAAATGCCAGGTACTATATGATGCACTTTACATGTATTCAATTCCAACAACCTGGAACTTATTATTAGTATTATCTCTATTTTATAAATGAAACAAAGGCTTGAAGAGGTTAAGGAAATTGCTCTTAGGTCCTTTGCTCTGTTTTATCCCCAACACAAACCCTGTTGCAGAAAAAGTAGTCAATAAATACTTACTGAATATGTAAATGAATGAATGCCTACAAAGGAGTCTTATGACAGCCTGGCTAGACAGGCAGAGTCATTACTAATATAAGTCACAGAGAAAATACACAGTAAATACAATCTTGAAAGGTTAATTAAGTACTTGGACCTGAAATCCTGGAATCTGTAGTGTGGTAGTCGAGTGAAAAAGTGGCTCAGAGTATCTGCTCTAGAGTCGAAATACCTGAATTCAAATGCCAGCCTGGCTATTTGTGATACATGACGCTGAGTAAGTTATTTATAGATCTATACGCCTACGTTTCCACACCTGTAAAGTGGAGATGAGAACAGACCCTACACCTCCTGGGACTGTGATGATGATCAGAAGTTTAATACAAGCAAAAGGCCGTAACATAGTAAGTGAGATCCAAAGGGAGTCACTTTATTTGGAAGTTAACTAAATAAATAAGATGGACCCCTGCAGCTAGTGACCCTAACTAAATTGGAGAGAGATGTTCCTAGTTCCAAACCTCTTTAGTTCTGCTTGAGGTTTGGCATTACCAGGCAATTAACGTCAGCTGGTGAGAATAATTCAGGATCCTGTCACTAGCTGGACTCTCCTAGACAGAGGAAGTTGTTCTAGGAGTCTCTAGGTTAGTCTAGCGGCCATTTCCTCAGTCAGAGGAGACTGGCCAAAAGAATGCAGTACATGGGGACTTGTCCTACATTTCTCCGTTTCTGGGGACAGAACTGCTGCCTAAGACAAGACTGACTGATGACTTACTGCCCAGCCTGCTCTCTTCCTCCCCACTACAATCAGGAAAAAAGTAAAAATTTAAGCTTGCTGTGAGGCAGGGCAGAGTACTGGAGCCAACTGTACAATATTCTACTTCAAATCAATGCAGGTGCCTTTTTGTGAGTTTTTTCTTCACCTGTAAAGCACTCCAAATAGTTCCTAGTATACGATAAGCACTAAATAAATATTACCCAATATTATTATTAGCACAGTATAATTCAAATCTCTTCCCTATTTCAGTGCCTTACTCCATGCCATATTATCCACTTTCCAAAGAGCTATGGTACTTTAATAGCATTTTCATTTTCCCAAATGTTATAGAGCTCATTAAAGCACTTTGCAAAGGAAATCTTATATTTCCAACTCATAATATGAACTAAGACACAAAATCTTATTCAGAACATCCATAATTTAAATGAGCATACAGAAAAAAAAGAAGTAAATAGCAGGCTTACTTATTTTCCTGGTCCCAAAGAAACATAAATGGGACAGGGAAGAGGAGAAAATAGTGGTTGTAAACAGACGATTTTATAAGCATGAAAAATTTCTCTTTCCGAAAGCACAAACATTTCTAAAGCTAAGCAAATAGTATGTCTATGCTCTATTTACAATGCGCAGGTTGCAACCCTCAGTTTCATGGCTAACCTGAGTAAGTTCAAATAGTCAAAATAATTGATTTAACATGCACAGGATAGTCAGGACGAGCATGTGTCATAATTCATGGCTCAATTTGTTAAACATCTTAAGTCTGGAAATTAAAATCCTGATAAGAAGAAACAGTCTTCTTAGGCATTGTCATTTCTGGACTAGTTATATTGAGTTTGATCTGAATATTATAACAGAAAGCAGATAATAACTTTGAAAAAAATGAAAGCAATGAATATTCTACAGCCCAAAATTATTTCAAAAATTCCTAGTTGTTGGATTTTCTTATTTTTCCATGTTTTCCTATATTTTCTATTTCTTTAACAATGTATAAAATTGTTTTAAGTATCTTGGGAATTTTATACTTTAGCTCTCTACCAACAGCTGTTTTTTTAATTTCTAGAAATTGTGTTCAATTCAAATAGCTGAAGAACAAAAATGTATGTATGGAGCTTTTATTTGTTTTAGCTTTCAGGTAATAGTAATCTAATTAGATACAACAATCACTTTCTAGGTAATGCTGGTCCATCACACAATTATGGGGGAAAAACCCCAACTGAAAATAAAATATCATTCTATGAGATTCTAATGGTTATTAAAACCAAACTACAGGACTTAGTGCAACTAAAGTGTAACTAAAACTCTCTATTTTGGACCATTAACATTATATTTGCTATTCAGTCTTATCTTTGTTTTCTGAAATATCAACTAACTCAGCCAAAAATTCTTTGTATGTAAAGGAAACTTCACAGAACTTATTTGTACTTTATCTGAATGAGTTACTGAGGAAGAGCTCACAATATGAAGACTATCAGAATAAATGATATATAGAGGCTGCAAGTTATCAGCATCTCTAATACATTTGCAAATTCCTACTGAGTCAAATTGTCTGCAAAAACAGGTTATGTCTACCAAGTGCCTTGTCTGGTTTCTTATAAATTATATTTCAAAAGCACTTTATGAGAACTCTGCTACATATTCCACCTCCCATCTGGCTCATATTTAACGTTTCCCATCCTGTTCCTTTTTAGGCTCCAAAACCAGATGTCTCTGGTGTCACATAAATGTGGCAGATCACCCTACTTCAGCAAACTTCTCTGGCTTCTTTCTCTTCTCTTGCGGTCAAGGTGAACTTGAGTTGTTTGTAACCTCTTGCTCCATCTCACTTCCAAAGTAATAAAAGGTTCTCAAGTACTTCAACTCATAAAACAACAAGACTGGTAGGTATTTACAGGATATTGAATGGGTAGGGTGGAGAGCAGGCCAGGCTACCTCCGAATGTTTCCTATTGACAGTTATATTCTCATCTGATTAGGCAGCTCTATCCAGTAAAGAAGAGAGCAGCAATGCCTCTTACCAAATTTAGTTCTGAGACTTAGACGGTGCCTTCTGCCATCACTGCAATAACATCAGCAAAACTTTTATATCCAATGTGTTCGTAAGTGTATAAGCAGGAAATTACACAGAAAGCACACAAATTAACATTCTCCAACATGAAGTACTTGTAATACATATTCCTTAAAAAATCTCTAAACAATTGTAGGGGGGAAAAATCATACTTGTAAACAGTTCTGATATATATATATCTACATATATATATATATAGATATACACTATATATATTAGAAATGATATTATAAATAATCCCCTTTATTGACTGAGATTCAGAAACAAAGCTATTAATACTAATTTTTATTCTATTGGAACCAATGATATTTTAGAAAACATGATTTAATTCACAGAATATTAAAATCTGTATGATGACATTTTATTATAATTGGGTTCTAGTGTATCAAAAATTATGCTTGAGCTTTATTTACAGTTTTAACCATATATTAATAACAACCCAAATTTTGATAAGCAGTGCAGGGGGCTTTCTCTGGATAGTGAACTATAAAAATTAACTCAAATACCCCAAATGGATATCAGTCTTTAAAAAAATATTGTATATGAAAATACTATAAAGTAATGACATGAAAGAATGGGTATAAGAGGAAAAAAAACTACATGAATTGAAAAATGTTTTATTTTAGGACAAATGTATTAATAAATAAAATTTGTATAAGAAATGCTATTTCTTCTAAACTGTAATTGCTAGTATTTAATAGCAGTCCTATTATATATTTCTTACCTGCCCCTTTCAACTGCTAAGGCATCAAGCTCATCAAAGAAAATAATGGAAGGAGCCACTGCTCTCGCTTTTCGGAAGATCTGGTGGAAAGAGAGCCATGTTAGCTAAAGATCAGCAAATTCCAGGAAACCTTGTAGTTGGTTTTAGTTTGAAAACTGCATTTAAAACCAGATCTATTATGTACAAGTCTACCAGCACAATCACTTTGTATACAACCTATAACAGATGTATACACAATTCATAATGGATGTAAATGTATCTTCTTCCATGGTGCTTACTTGCAAACAGAGACAAGACACCAACACATATTCAAAGAGGTGTGTAGGAGACAATCTGATTAGGTAATTAGATAATCTCCATTAAAATCCCACTGACACCACTTAGTAGCTATGTGACTTTCAGTGGCTAACTTCTCTAAAATTCAATTTCTACATCTATAAAATGGAGATTATGATCAAAGCCTGTCTCAGAAGTTTATTTTAAGAACTGAATTAAAAAAGAATGCAAAGCATTTAGCATAATGCCTGGATCATAGTAACAGCTCAGTGAATGACAGTTATTATCTACCATTAACACATTTTTAAAAGAAAAATCATAAATGTGTAAAATCAGCCAAAATTTAGCATATAAAAACCCAAAAGCCACACACCTTGCTCATTTCTCTAAAGACTACATGGGAAAAATAGCCAAAACTTTTAAGAGCATAGGTCGGTTAAACCAGAAGTCATTCAGACTATCAACATCAAAGAATAGCCAGACAACCATGGGGCAATCTGGAAATGGCCTAGAAAAAGTCAGCAAAGGAAGAAAGAAATCCAAACGGTACTACCTATAACCTAGGCCCCCATTTTCTAGTCACAAGTATCATGACCATAAAAATTACACAACAGTTACCAAAACATTAGCATTAAAAAACATCACCTTTTTCATATTTCATCAATGATGGTGCTTTCATCACCAGTTAATGTTTTATATGATCATCATCATCTAAATGTCAAAGGCAAAAAAGGCCAAAAAGTAACTTAATTTTTTTCTCAGATGTAAAAAGAAAAATTCTAATCTCTAATACTCCTGATGGGTACCTGGATATTTTACAAATGAAGACCATCCATTCCATTGGTACTTATGTGTTCTTGTCCTTGCTTAGCTTCAGTGAGAACACAGGGTGTCTGTGTGAGGCAGGCCAATCTCTACTTAAGAAACCCAAGACTTGTGGTCAAACTGCTATAGTGACCCTACTCCAGTGCCTTGATTCTGCATGAATTTCCTGGTTTTGTAGCTTCTGCAATATAGAGTGGCCAATAGGCCAATCAGGCACTGGCTTTAAAACTTGAGAGAGGGGAGGGGGATTAATTTTCTAAATCACCAAAGGTAAAATAAATAAGGAGAGTATAGTAAAATTTTCATATACTAAGCTTATTTGATTTAAAGAACCACCTAGTGTTAAAGTACTTAAATCTCACTCTGAGATCATGTGTTCTTTGTTAAGTATAGACATAGCCTTTTTTTAAAAGAAGGAAAAGGAAATGTTGATAGCTGTTTAAAAAGATACTTGGTAAAACTGAAGGCTGCTAATAGTAAGATGTTGAAAAACAAAACCAAACTATTGTAGATGCCCAAAATTACATTTTAAAATAATATTTGCCTAAAAAAATATGCCACTAGAATTTGGATTTAGAAATTTCAAAACTTGTAACCCTAAACAAAATAAAAACCATACAGGACAGAAGTGAGGTTCTCCTATGCAGAGTTCACTTTAAGGCATAATCTTACCTCTCTAACTGCTCTTTCAGATTCACCAACATATTTATTCATTAATTCAGGCCCCTGCATGAAAAGGAAACAATTGTTCAGTGTATTTATAAATCCAATCATATATGTCTTCTGATAAAAGGGAAAATAAATACATAAAAGAAAGAGAGAGAAAATGAAAGAAAGAAAATAAATCTGCTTTTAATTAATTTAGTTACTTTAGCATGCTTATTTTCACTAGGTGTTATTTACGCCTCAAAATTTAGAGCCATTCTACAAAAACTACACATCAATACAATGGTTGTGACTAAACATAACAATTTAATATCTTGTTCATAATCTGCCTACCCATCCATCCATATATCAGGCAAGGTGCTGGGCATCGAAGACAGAATAGTATAATACTAGATGAATAGCTTTCTCTGGCAAGATGCAAGACCTCAGGACTATTCTTTTTATGACTCCATGATAATCCCTGAAAATGGAATGGGAATCATGTAATTCATGACGTTATCTTACAGTCCCTGAGTATTTCCAATATAAATGCTGCTCTCAAGCACTCGGCTCTCACTTGGCCATGTAGACACTGATTCCATGGATCTGCAGAGCCAAAGAAGCTCTTCTCAGCCACTATCCCAGCCAGTGAAGACAACTTGCATAGACAAAATCTTAGGACCACCAAAACTGCTAACCCTCAGTCACAGTATCACACTGTGACAATGACAATGACCCCTGTCACCCTCCAAAGTGTCTTCACTCAGCCTCTGTCTCAACGTCCCTTCAGATATCTGCCACTCAGGACTTCATCTAGTTGATGAGAAATCTCTTTTCCTTTCTTGTGTTCAGGTATTTTAGAAGGGGTACCAAGGATGAAAGGTGTGGACCTCTAGTAATAAAATTCTATCATTTCTTACTAGCTGGCTATCAACAAAAGAATCCCCATAAAAGTGGCTGGACTCCCAGTGATTTGCTGCTTACCACTGATTCAAAGATGTCCTTTTTTTTGGATATTTAACATTTCTGAATTTAAAGATTTTTCTTTCTTAAGTATCTAAAATCTCATATATTGTAAAAAGTAGTAGGCTTTCATTTTTACTGCACACCTATTTGCTTTCTCATGATACAGTCATCATATCACAGGAAGTTATGAGATTAAAAAATAATAATAATAACTCCTACCTGATAACCACAAATATTCCCTTCAGATACTGGTATAAAGCTCGTCCTACAAATGCCAGATGTCCTTCTCAGCTATGGGAGATTTCTCTTCTTGTTCTTTCCAGCATGGGGCTTCTAATGACACCCTTCCCTACACTCCAAACCCAATAGACATGTATGTACATGCTTCTTTTTCTGCATACATGTACATGCACGTGTGTACATACACAAACTTATTTTGAACAAGATTCATGTTGTATCCCATGCAAATGATGGGTTCAGACAATTTAGGGAATGTAACTAGACAATGGCTTGAGTATTTCCTAAACAACTTATGCAAATTAAATAAAAATGTGACTGACTGAAACACAAGAGCAATCCGTAGCAGAATGTCAACTAATGCCACAAACTGGTATAAGTGATAACTAGCTTCAGTTAAGACGCCACATTACAAAGATAATTAACACATGGGATGACAAGTACTAGCTCAGAGGCATGCATAGGTGCTACTAAAACACAAAAAAGGAGCTACTTAGGAGTCAAGGATGCTCCTAGAGAAAGTAACATTTCAGGTGAGTCCGTAGTTGATTTACTCTGCAGCCTCAAAAATATGAAATACATCAAGACCCTGAAAGAAATCAGAAAGGTCTCCGATGAGCTGAAATATATGTTACTATATGCACTTTAACTGTAGAAGAGCTCTTAGGACTTTACTCAGAGTTCACTGACTTTTCAGTTATACACAAGACTAATAAACTTGAGTTTGAATGAATCAAAGAATTTAGAAAAGGTGAACCTAAAAGCAGTAATACCCCAGTAGTATATGTAATACCCAGAGCTTGGCTTCTAAACTCTCCATCCAAAGGTAAGTAAATTGCTTTAAGAATTTTACATTATACATAAAGTGGTACAGTAATATTTGAAGATAGACTGTAAATCGTATGTACTATAAACCCTAGACCAAGTATCTTTTTAAAAGGATAATCAAGATGTTGAGCTATCAAGAAAACAGGAGAGATAAACTAGAATACTAAAACATACTCAACTAATCCAAAAGAAAGTAGGAAAAGTGGGGGGTGGGGATAAAAAGAACAGATGAAACAAACAAAACTTATAGCATAAAGGCAATCTACAGATTTAATGTGACCCCTATCAAATTAACCAGGACATTTTTTACAAAACTGGAACAAATGATCCTAAGATTTATATGGAATCACAAAAGACCCTGAATTGTCAAAGAAATATTGAAGAAAAAGAACAAAGCTGGAAGAATAACCTTCCCAGACTTCAGACAATATTACAGAGCTATAGTAATCAAAACAGCATGGTACTGGCATAAAAACAGACATACAGATCAATGGAATAGAATAGAGAGCCAAGAAATAAATCCACAGACCTATGGTCAATTAATCTTCGACAAAGGAGGCAAGAATATACAATGGAGAAAAGACAGTCTCTTCAACAAGTGGTGTTGGGAAAGCTGGATAGCAGCATATAAATCAATGAAGTTAGGACACTCCCTCACTCCATACATAAAAATAAACTCAAAATGGCTTAAAGATTTAAATATAAGACAAGACACAATAAATCTCCTAGAAGAAAACATAGGCAAAATATTCTGACATAAACCTTAGCAACATTCCCTTAGAGCAGTCTATCCAGGCAATGGAAATAAGAGCAAATATAAACAAGTGGGACCTAATAAACTCATAAGCTTTTGCACAGCAAATGAAACCATAAGAAAAACAAAACAACAACCAACAGAATGGGAGAAACTACTTGCAAATGATGTGACTGACAAAGACTTAATTTCCAGAATATATAAACAGCTCATACAACTTAATAGCAAAAAATCAAACAACCCAATCCAAAAATGGGCAGAAGACTAAACAAGCATTTCTCTAATAAAGACATACAAATGGCCAATAGACATATGAAAAAATGCTCAATATCACTAATTATCAGAGAAATAAAAATCAAAACTACAATGAGCTATCACCTCACACCAGTCAGAAGGGCCATCATCCAAAAGTCCAAGAATGATAAATACTGGAGAGGGTGTGGAGAAAAGGGAACCCTCCTAAACTGTTGGTGGGAATGTAGTCTGGTGTAGCCATTATGGAAAACAGTAGGGAGATTTCTCAAAAAACTAAAAATTGACTTACCCTATGATCCAGCAATCCCACTTCTATATCCAGAGGGAACTCTAAGTCGAAAAGATATATGCACCCCAATGTTCCTGTAAACACTATTTACAATAGCCAATACATGGAAGCAACCTAAATGTCCACTGATAGATGACTGGATAAAGAAGTTGTGGTATATTTATACAATGGACTACTACTCTGCCATAAAAAGAATAAAATAATGCCATTTGCAGCAACATGGATGGACATAGAGATCATCATTCTAAGCAAAGTAAGCCAGAAAGAGAAAGACAAATACCATACGATATCACTCACATGTGGTATCTAAAAAAAAAAATTGTGGGGGAGACACTATGAACTCATCTACAAAACAGAAACAGACTTGCAGACTTAGTAAACTATCTAAGGGGAAAGAGGATGCGAGTGGAAAAAATTGGAAGTTTGAGATTTACAAATGTTAGCCTCTCTATATAAAAATAGATTTAAAAATTGTTTCTTTGGTATAGCACAGGGAACTATGTTCAATATCTTGTAATAACCTTTAATGGAAAAAAAAGAAAATGAATATATGTACGTATATGCACGACTGAGATACTGTGCTGTACATCAGAGAAAGACACGTTGTAATTGACTGTATTTCAATTAAAAAAAAAGAAAAAAAAAAGAAATTGATGGCCAGGACAAAAAATTATGGCATAAAAGTTACAGACATGCCTGATGAAAGGCAAACAATCTTCTAATTTTTTTTATACTACTTCCACGATGAGTGAGTCAAAAGCACACAGATATGGTAGTACGGTAACAAGTAAGTAGATCAGAGCATGTGAGGAACAGGGTAGAACAGTCAAGGTAAGAGTGAAAAAAGGATAGGAAGAATATCTCAAAGTCTAGTCTGACAAAAATCCAGTTGCTCCAAAGATACTGACATTCATCATATTCAATTAAGATGAGTTATCTGATAGCATCAACACAGAAATACGTAAGTAAGGAGAGGGTCAGTTTTATCTTTCTGCCTGATTTTCTGATTAAGCCGAGACAATGCATTAGTAAATTTTATATAACATTAATAAGATTAATTCTAATGCTCCCCACTCCCCCAAAATATTCTTCTTATATGTTTTCCTCTTTTCTTTAAAAATAATCTTTCCAAATTATTTCTGAGTAATAATTACACATCTAATAAAAATTAATATTTGTGGCTAATAGGGGGTAAATGCATGAAAAGCATAATTATGGCATATTATAAAATATCATCTAACATTTAAAGATACTTCTACATCTGACTGAAATCTACCAACAACCAGGGAATACATAAACTATCTGTATGCAAACAAAGTTAGTAAGAAAACTTGCTTGGGATAGTGCTTTGGAGGACTAACATTATTTACAATTAGTATATCAATTGTTCGTGCATTGGTACTTAAACTGTCTGTAAGCAATCATGCTTACACAATAGAATGGTTTTTAAGCTTAATTTCCCAAAGATACTACAGAGAAGTCTCATCACTCTAATCTCATCACTGGTGATTTGATTATCTTAATTTCTTAAATAATACAGCCTCAGATGGCATTAATGTGAATAAAGACAAACAATGAAACACTAGTTATGCTGAGACACAATGTTCTCATTTTAAAGTATATTGAGGAAATAGTAACAACTTAATACCAAATCAATTTTACAAGTTTGTTTTTAGACACAGGTTAGACTGTATAACAGGAACACAAAATTGACACTCTTAGCTATCAGTGAGATATATAAACCTGAAGGCATTTTCCAAGTATTGTGGGACTGCAGAAGATAAAATGTGAAGGGCCAAACAGTAAATATTTTATGCACTGTAGGCCACAGACAGCCTGTATCACATATTATTCACTTTCTTTCAAACATCCTATTAAAAATAAAGTTCATTCTTAACCAGAGGGCTAGGTTAAAATAAACTGCAGGCTGGCTTTGGCCCAAAAGCTATAGTCTGCTGACCCTTGATCTAGAATAATCTCACACAATTTGAAACAGTTCATTTTTATTGAATGAGATCAAAAGTCACCAAAAATATCAATGACATGATTACTAAGTGAAAAACCTGGACTGCAAAATATTTTTAAAAATTGATCAAAATATTAAGGGAAAAAATCAATGGCACTTAAAAAACCAATTTCAAAACATCTAGTCATGTTTAAGTTATTCATGCCCAATGACAAACTTCTACCTCTAGGTATATATATCCTAGAGAAACTCTTGTACATACACACAAGGGGACGTACAAAAATATTACTGACGCATTCTTTACAACAACAAAAAAACTAAACTTGGAAAAATCTAAAAATTCATTAATATAAAATGGGTAAATAAATCATAGTGTTCTCATAAAATGGAGTACTATACATCAAGTGCGAATGAAGGGCTGGGGTAACAAAGACAGTTTGGAAGCAGGTAGACAAGAAAGAAAGCTATTATAGAGCCAAAACCCACTGCCTTATATACTTCTAGAGAGTTCTTAATGTTTTGACAAATGTTTAAAGGTCATGGAATAGTTACAATTTTCCCATTGATTATTAAGATCATTTTGTATGGTTTCACCTTGCATGAACATTTTTAGAGTCCTGCACTACAGTGCAAAACAAGGTCTGCCCCACTCATATTATATAAATTACACTTTTACTCCAAGGGGGCTATGAACAAAGACTTAAGAAAGTAAACAACAAAATAATCAGGGCTCATTAAATAAATCAAGCTTTCGACAATCAGGAGAATAAGTTTTTGTTGGGGAGGGGTTGGAGTGGGGAGAGTGAGGAAGGGATAAGAAAATTTTATGCATAATTTTATTCAGTTTAGAGTGACTAATAGACAAGTGTGACCTGAAAATAATCAGAAAGGAAACTGTTAGTGTACCAGTTAATTTTATTGTAATTATTATCATGCAAACTCTGTATTACTGTTATTATTCTTATTGCAACTCTCCATAAAAGTCAAGGGCGTGACATGAAATAGTAATCTAATGAAGACAGTCATTTAAATAGGCAATATATTCAATGTATATACACTGCCTTCTCATTATCTGGCTTAACTGAAAGGAAGCAGTTAGAGAATCTGGAGAAATGATTACAGTTCTCCATAGAGCTGACTCTAAAAAAGAAGACAACCTGAATATTAATTTTGGAAAGTACAAGGTTATGATCATTTCATGATCTGAGAATACAATATCAATATCGTGCTACTGATAACAGAAAGGTTAATATGTTTTAAATAACCGATGTATAGGCAAACAGACAGTATTTTGCTGAAAATGTGAAAATGTGGCCTAAAGCCTCAACCAGTGAAGGGCCATTCTACTACCACGTAGAGGTGGGCTACAGAAAACCTGTGGATAAGAAACAATGCTTTCTCTCCAGAAACAAAATAAACAAACAAAAAAATCAAATCGATTTCAAAATCTAACCTAAGAATTTAGCATTGTGAAGAAAATCTGGGTTAGACTAATTCAAGTCAATATTACTTCTAAGTCATAGCAGTAATCAAAAGTTCTGTAAGGTCTCCAGGGAACAAGTGGTTTTGTACAGAACTACAGCTGAGGAATCCTACCTAGATGACTGGCCTAAAAATGCAACCCCAGTAGCTGAACCGACACAGTACATGAAGCCAAAATTCTATATGAAGTCAAGGCAATACCATCACCAAAGAAAGTTATTCTGAGTTTGAAGTTCAAATTGCTCCCGACCAAAAAAATCACTATATTCTGATACAACCAGCTGCAAAAGATTAAGTTCAGTTTAAAGATATATACTACGTTTTATTCTAACACTAACAAAAAACTTAAGGGATCATAAGCTATGCTGCTATACTTTTTTGTTCTATTTGAGGTTAAATATACATCCAATTATGAAAAACAGAAGCAGAAATTAGCATCAGCTAAGGAAATCTTGCTAAATGCTTGACAGGTACTATCCCCTTTATTGCTTATAACAGTCCTCCGAGGTGAATACTATCATTACAGTAACTCTAGATGAAAAAAAATGAAGTTTAAAAAAAAGAAGTTAAGTAATTTGCAAAGACACAGATTAGTAAATGGTAGAACTGGGAGTCAAGTCTCTTAACCATTACACCTGACAATTAGAGGAAATGTCCCAAATGTTCAGCCACCAGCAGGCAAAAGAATAAGCAACAGACTAGAATATAAGCATTATGAGAGCAACTTGTAGGATGTTATTAGTGGAAGGGCTGTAGAAGCCATTTACTTTAACCTACCTCACTTAAAAGCTGAGGAAAACAAAGCACAAAGTGAAATGCCGAAAGTCCTAGAAAAGTTAAATGGCAGAAATGATGCTAAGAATGCAGGATTTGGGTTCCTGGGATACTATGCTTTCAAAAAACTATGATGCCTTCTGTTTTCTCCAAGTTCAAAAAAAAAAAGTTTAAAAAAGGGAAATGTCCCCTTAAGAATATACACGGAACCAACAATTCAAATTCAAATGTATTTGTGGGAACAGATCAAGTGGAAGGGAAAGTCTAACTCTGAATAAATAGCTGCTAGCATGGGTTAATTTAAAAATAAGAATTTTCGATACCCATTATAAATAACAGACCATTAATATTGAACTATAAGGGTTAGGTACACATAGTATGGTCTATGGGTCCCACATTTGCTCATAACTTACTTAACTCTTTAAAAATACATAAATCCCTAGAATAGACAAGGCTGATGAAACTAGATAAGGTTATTTTCTTCCAATTTTACTTACCAAATAACTATGTTATGCTAGTTCTGCCACATTTCACCTTTACTGATAACGGTGACCAAGAAAAACTATCAAAAGTAAGCTGAATGCCATGAATTGGCTTCTCTAGGGGTACTGTTATTTTTAATGTTTCCATGCCAAGATTTCATGAGTTCAAGTTTATAAAACAACAAAAACAACATAGATACATGTAAAAATTTGTCCAACTGTTCTAATAATCTAGTAAAAACTAAAGCTGACTTATCTGTTACTGTATTTCAGTATTTTACACTACACCAGTCACAAATTCATGTATAATATGTATACCTCATGCTCTTGCAGTTCTGCCTCTTTAATCACTACTGGTTTTTTCCAGTCTTCCCCAGAGCTTTTTAAATGTGTCTGACACCTGCCTGTTGCTTTTGGCTATTATAATTCAAATCAAGTTTTTATAAGTTCCAAAATGTCTAGGGAAGGCAAGTTAACCCAAGTGTTAACTATGGTTAAATGTTATGGAATATGCTCATAAAAACCCAAACTCACATGAGATAGAATTACATATGTGCAATGTGAGTAAAGGATCTTGAAAATTAATAAAAAGTACAGTATCAGCACATATAGAAGGCCATTTTGAGAGAGCACTTCAAAGAGTCTGAAAACAGGCATTAAGTGCTAGGCAAGAAATGCCATGGGCAAGTAAACCCTAAAAAGTGAGAGGGGCTGGCAGGGAAGGAAACAGAATTCAAGCTGTTTTCTCAGAAAGTATAATGCAAACCTCCCCCACAATTCATTCATTCAGGAAAAGAAAATGACACATTTCTTCAGAACTTACACTGTGGGGACCATGCTGACTATGAGGAAGCCAACTGTAACGTGTACACGTGTACATGCCCTCATATTAAGTGATAAGAGAATCTCTTATATTATTACTGACCACTCCTGTCATTCTCAATCTCCTTTACTGACTACTGTGCAGCATTTTAAACACGAAGTCTCAACTACCATGTTTTCATCTCTAGAAATGACCATTCTCTTGAGCTACAAACCCATATTCAACATATTATGGACACATCTGCCGTATCTTCCAAAGGCATTTCAAACTCCACATAACTAAATCCCAATTACTTCCTTTTCACATGCTAACTCTTCCTAGAGTTAGGGTATTTCCACCTGCCAGTCATCAAAAGTAAACATTTTATTCATCTTTGATTTCTCCCTTTCTTTCTCATTTCTCACATAAAATTAACCATCAAGATTATAAATGCTACCCATTTCATTACATCCCTTGTTTGGTCAAATGTCTCTCTCACTAAATTATGAGTCGGTAGATAGCAAGGAACCTATCTAATGTATCTTTGTTTACCATGTACAGTGCCTCGGGTGTAGAAGGTGCTTAATACATATTTGAATCCTTGTTGCAATAGTAAAACATTTACAAATATATTTAAAGTGCTACAGAAATGAAATTGTAATATTTATTTCAACTCCAGTTAAACTTCATTCAAAAGAGATTTCAAAGAAGGAAAAAACAACTGATCTCTCTCAGCTGGAATCCATGAATAAAAATTTAAGCCAACCCAACAACAGAATGTTCTATTATTAAGTAAACTTCTTAGAAGTCTAAAAGCATTGTTCTCTTTCTAAATTTCTCTAGGTCTTCCTGGATTCCAAATGCTAAACATTTTATTATTTGTTATGTATATTGTTATTTTTTACTTTTACCCAAAAATACAAAAAAGTATTTTATAGAATACTTTTATGTCAAGATATCATTTTTATATAGCAGTTTTATCTGACAGAAGCCCAACTCAAAAATATTAACATACAGTTTTAACATATGATGTGCAATTTTAACATGTCAGTTTATATTGTGCACAAATAATGCCAAATTTAAGTAAATCCAATCTAACTTCTATATAACTTGTGATACTGACAATGGCACAGTAAGTATTCTATTTGTCCTAAGAATAATAGATCGCTATTAGTTATTACCTAACAGCCATTCAAACAGTGATAAAACTAAGTTTTTATCTTTACTTAATACTGATGCTAATAACCATCAACTTAAGAGTATGGGGCACATAGGACAGCACTATTTGAAAAAGTAAAGGGATTTTTTTAAGCTGAAAAAAAAAAAAACTCTAAGGGAAATTAAACAGAAACTCAAAAAGTTTCAGGCTATAGATGACCCCACATGGCAATAAATCTATAGAAGGAGAATAAAAAGTTAGGGTTCACAAAAGACATGAAAACTGGACATAGGTCCTGGTGAGACTCTAAATTAGAAGCTGTACCCAAGGTGAAAGAAAAAAAATAACCAAAACACTGAAAGAAAGTATTCTTTATAATGTTGGGGTCTGGGTCTGGGGCCAGAACCAACATATACCTTTATAGCCTTCAACTGAGAACTGCAGAGAAACAGGGAAGCTCAGGGCAGTCCTAAACCCAATTTCTCTAGCCAACTTTGTCCCAGGGCTTTTCTCAGTAACTCCACTATCATCATGAACAGCAGGATGATAAATAGGAAAGAAGGTCTTCCTCCGAAGCCCTCACCAAAGGAACTGACAATTCCCCCATGATTCTTCTCCTTCCCTGCATCCAGTCATCCCATATAGTGCAGTAACTCTGAGCTGATCTTTTTTAACTTCAGTTACATTCACTGAATCGCTATCTTTTTTAACTTCAGTTACATTCACTGAATCTGGACATAATATGCCCCCGTCTGTGATATCATCCTTAAAACTCTTATATAATTAGTAGACTTGTTTTCTTCTTGGTGAAGTTGAAGGTTTACAGAAGAAATGAGCATAGAGTACAAATACATCCCCATATACCTACCCCTACCCCCAATACATACTCAGTTTCCCCTATTCTTATCATATTTTAATATGGTACATTTGTTACAATTAATAAACCAATATTAATATACTATTATTAACCAAAGTCCACAGTTTTTTCAGATTTCTTAGTTTTTACCTAATGACCTTTTCCTGTTCCAGGATCTTATCCAGGAAACCATAACAGTATACTTAGCCTGTCTCACTGGGCTCCTCTTGACTGTGACTGTTTCTCAGATTGCCCTTATTTTTGATGACCCTGACAGCTTCAGGAGTACTGGTCAAGGTATTTTACTCCAATTTGGGTTTCCCTGATGATTTCACATATTTCGCCATGGATTATGAGTGTGTGGGAGGAAGACCCCGGAAATAAAGTGCCATTCTCATCACGTCATACAAGGGTACACACAGTACACACTAACAACAGGACTGATCACTGATGATGTTAACCTTGATGACCTCGCTGAGGTAGTGTCTGTCAGGTTTCTCCACTACAAAGAAACCCTGCCCCTCCCTCCTTTCTGCATTGCACCCTGTGGAATGCAGCCTACACTTAGGGAGTTAAGTAGTTATGCTCTCCAACACTTTATCACTTACGTTTTTAATATAATATAATCCTTTAAAATATAATCCTCTCAAAAAGCCTATACAGATGAAAAAACTAAGTCTTAGAGAACTTGTTTAGAGTTACAGAGCTAAAAAGTGCTATTATTAGAAATCAAACCAAAGCTATCTGATTCCTAGCTTAGTGCTTTATTCATTGTAACATACTCAATCTCAAGGGCACAAATTATATACTAATAGGTAAACTTCAAGCTCCACAGTATTCAACCACTAGTCTTTTTCCATGCACTTCCATTTAATACGTCAGGTTCCTGTTTCTTTGACAGTGATTACCCTTTCTTATTCTCTCAACCAACTTCCAACCAACAGCCACGCTATTTTTCTGTTTTCTTTGTCGTAGAGAAACAAAATTATTTTTAAACTAGGTTCCAGAAACATCTTTCCGCTTC
Organism: Camelus dromedarius; assembly: GCF_036321535.1. NCBI lineage: Eukaryota > Metazoa > Chordata > Mammalia > Artiodactyla > Camelidae > Camelus > Camelus dromedarius. The sequence goes on from NC_087436.1 coordinate 36,062,267, forward strand.
TCTGAACCTGCCTGAACTACCTTCTCCAGTAACTTGGTGTAATTAATGAAAAAAGCACTAGATACTAAATTTACTTGGGGTGAGGGGGAGGGAAATAGAAGACCATATAATACAGTAGTTCAGTGCTCAGACTCTGGAGTTAAAAAGTCCTGAGATCAAATTTCAGTTTTACCACTATCACTTGGACTTGGAAAAGTCACCTCACCTTCTTAAATATCATTAACTTATCTGTAATCCTAGAAACTAATCTTTAAGCATTCAGTATATAAAAAAAGTATCGATGCAGTTTTCCATGCAATATTTGAAAAATGAAAGCTCTATGATTTACAGACTAGCCTATATAATTTTTTAAAAGCTTAAAGATGAACGTGGAACTTACCAAGTTCAGATTATTTTGTACTTTTGATAACAGAACAGTAGAGGATCTAATTAAATGAACAATAGTAATTACTTTGACTTGTACACTGCTTTGAATACACGTTTTTCCTGAATACAGGATGTATTTTGCTTTGTTCTGTTTTTGTTTTGTTTTTTGGCTGTATTTTATACAATTCCTCTCTGAGACAAGTATTAGAAGAAAATTTCCCCCTAAATCAAAGATATACTAAGCTCATACATTCTTATACTCACCAATACAGCTAATAAAGGACTTGCTGAAAATCCCTGTCAGAGGTCTAACCACCCTTCTTCCAGAATCAGTAACACTTCTTCATAAAGTAAAGCAGCCCAGCTATACAAGGGTAATTAATCTATTGTAGCACACCAGACAAAAAACAAGAGAGAAGCAGAGAGGAAATTTCAACTGGAAAATATTTTGACGTAATTGACCCAGATGACAAACTAAACTTAAGCATATGTCAAGTGCTACAGTCTGCACAAAAACACATACAGATGCCAAAGGATATTAAGAGGCCACACAAGCCAAGGAGAAGTCTTAACTCTGAGTAGAATATAAATCTTGTAATCACTGTTTAGAAAAGATGCACAGGGGAAGCTAAAGGGTTCTTTCATAAACTCAGGGAAAGAAATGTTTAAAGTTTTAAAATTCTTTATCTTGTGAATTAAAGGTAATTACCATTGCAAAAAAGTGTTAGGGAGTTTCTCTTTTCAGTACATCCAAAATGTTTGTGTTTCCCAACAGGCTAGAAAATTAAATATTACAGTGTCTATTTTTATTTCTGATCACTTTCCCAATGTGTAAGACACTGTTTCAAAAAATTCAAATCCAATTATAACACTTAACTCCTTCAGACAACAAACATCTACGTTGGAAACAAAAGACAACTTTTTCTTTGTAGGAAGATAAAAATAGAAAGAATACAATGTGAATTCCTAACTTCTCTGACTTGATTTCCTCATACATAAGCTACTATGATATATGACATAGCTACTTTAGCTCTTCTCATAAGCATTAATCAATCCAAGATAAAAGCACCAATGAAAATGCAGAGAAAATTACTTTTTCACATTCCCAATTTTTTTTCATAATTTTTAAACATATAGAAGAGTTAAAAGAATGGTAAAATGAACACCCATTGTTCATTAAATATACCCTCCACCCAGATTCAAAAATTGGATAATACTGTCAAACAACACTAAATTGTATACTGAATAAAAATCTGTATTAAATAAAAATTTGTAAGTAGGATATGTAATCATCTCTCAGCAAGTATGAACTCAATTTATTAAGAGAATTTCTTAACATCTCTTATCTTTTGTGTGTGTGACGTAAAATAATTAAAAAGTTAATGAAAAGGCGCATGTAAGTTAATAATACATGGTTGGTTATTTTACATGAAGAGTGTCCAAGATAAACCTTTCAAAGAATCTTTTTATCATTTTCTCACCATGAAAAAAGACAAAAGTGAAACTGTAAAGTTATGAAAGGTTTCATATTCCGAAGTGGTAATAAATATATTTTTAAGTAATCCTAAGAAAGTTCAGAAAGCAGTCATGGTAGCACCTGGAACTGTTTTCTTGGATCACAAAAGAGTGAGATACTAATATGCAAGAAAACATAACTGTCTTGGTTTAGTAAAAGTGATTAGTACAATTAAAAAATGTAGAAACCAAAGAAGACTGGTTTCGAATACACATGGGTATAAAAATTATTGATACTCAAGAAACTAAAGAAAGCAGTCTTCTACTGTGCACCATGATTTGGTGATTACATGCACTAATTAATTATTTCTCATCTCCCTATATTATATTGCCAGCAACCTCAAATAGAAATCAACTACACTTTAAGATGCATTTTCATGTTCTCCTAAGGGTAGGAAACGGAGAATGGATGGTAGCGGAGCTGGAAGAGAGAGTAGCAATTAAACAATTTAACCCCCCACCTTTATAGCTAGAAAATTCAGTCTACTCTCATTGGCCAAAGCCTTTGCAATCATTGTTTTAGAGCATCCAGGTGGCCCATACAGAAGAACTCCTTTAGGTGGCTGAATACCCATGTGGGTGAAAGACTCTGGATGCTTCAAGGGCCATTCCACAGCCTGTTTCAATTTCAGTTTGATATTTTCCAGGCCTCCTATATCTGACCAGGTTACCTGCAAAACAAATAAATAATAAAAAAAAAAAAAATTTTAACGTGCAAGAAGGGAAACAGAACCATTTAAGAAACAATAATATCCTAAAACAATTTCAACAATATCAAGAAATAAATTTATGAGTTTATCAAACGTGAGCTGCATAGAAATGCTACAGAAAAACAAAATGTTTCTCTTTGCAGGTCTTGTATAAGTAACTTTAAATGACTGAACACACTGTTAAGTCTATATTCTACTCTAGATGACATTAAAAATTAGTTTTCATATATCTGCAAATGGCTTGAATGAGTGATCCAAGGTTTCATTTATATATCTAATTTTTATATTTCTTCCTTTACCAAAATTACTTCCAAATATAGTTCTGTGGATCCTTATGGATATAATCTTTTCTGCCCTTGGTATATTAATGAATTATCCTCAAAATTCTGTTCCCCACAAAATGCTCCCAAAACAAGATAGCTCTTTACATAGTATTTACTTAATATATATTATGAACTATGTACCAGATAATGTAAACAGGAAACAGATGAGACATAAATCCAGACTTCAAAGAACTTAACAACTACCAGTAACGTGCACATAAATAACCATAGTACAATGGAAAGGATATTAACCACAATAAGAAAGAAAAAGAAAAAGCCTTTGGGAGTTCCCAGGCAGAAAAGATTACTCCCAGCTGGAAGGCAAATCTGAAAGCCAACTCTTGGAGCATGGATAAGATCCAGAAATGGGAAAACAAGGAAATGATCAGGTAAAGGCCAAAAAATTATGAAAGGCTTAGAAGGAAGTATAAAGAGGATGAGAGAAAAAAGGCTTAAGAGAGGGGGAAAAAAAAGACAAGCAAGTAGAAGCCATATTAGTGGAGGACCCTGAAGACTAGATGAAGTTCAATAACCTATTCCTAAGAAGTCTTTGTAGTTTTCTCATCTAGAAAGAGATACGGTCTTATCTGTGTTTCAGGAAGAATCCTCTGACCGAAAAAAAAAAAAAAATCACATATCACAAATGGAGTTCTGTAAAGAGGATAGGACTGATATTTTAGATTTTGGAGATACCTACATATAAACAATAAAAGCCATGAGATCAATTAAAATTGCCAACCATGAGAAGAGAGATATGGATGAAAGACAAGTCTCACTGGGCACTATCTACATTTAAGAGCAAAAAGGAAAGAGGAAGAAAAGTCAGAAAGCAAGTAATCTACCAACCCCAAAAAGAGAGGGGTTTTATTTGTTATTAACAGAGAGATTACTTTCTTCCAAATGAACTTGAATGGATTTGTGGGGCATTTTGTTGTTTTTTGTTTTTGTTCACAGAAGCAGAATACTATACTATTAACCACAAACCTGAGATCAGATTTAATTTTTTTTCCTAAATTGCTTTCTTGGGATTTAAGAAGACATGACCATTTAGGTCTCTTAACACATAATATCAGTCTGTTATCCCAACCACTTCATCTATTTTAATGGCATGAGGGTTACACACATAAGTTTCTCTGGTGCATCATCAACCTTCAGTTTTATTTCACTTTTTTTTTTTTCTGATTTCTTTCCTTTTTTTTTTTTTAATTGAGGTATAGTTGATTTATAATGCTGTGTTACTTTCTGGTGTACAGCAGTGAGTCATTCATATATATATATTCTTTTTCATTACAGGTTATTACAAGGTATTTAATACAGTTCCGTGTGCTATACAGTAGAACCTTCTTGTTTATCCATTTATGTAGAAAATAGTAGTTTATATCTGCTAATCTCAAACTCCTTATTTGTCCCTCACTCTCTCTTCCCTTTTGGTAACCATAAATTTGTTTTCTGAGTGAGTTTCTGTCTTGTAAGTAAGTTCATTTGCCTCATTTTTTTAGATTCCACATACAAGCAATTTAGGTGGTATCTAGTTTTCTCCAACTTGCTTCACTTAGTATGATAATCTCTAGGTTCATCAGTGTTGCTGCAGTGGCATTATTTCATTTTTTTATGACTGATTACTATGCCATTGCATATATATACCACATCTTTATCCATTCATTTGTTGATGGATATTTACGTTGTTTCCATGTCTTGGCTATTGTAAATTATGCTGCTGTGAACACTGGGTTGCATGTGTCTTTTTGAATTAGAGTTTTCTCCAGATATATGCCCAAGAGTGGAATTGCTGGATCATATGGTAACTCAAGTTTTCTAAGGAATTTCCAAACTGTGTTTCATACTGGCTGCACCAAATTACAGTCTCTCCAACAGTGTAGGAAGGTTCCCTTTTCTTCACACCCTCTCCAGCATTAATTGTTTGTGAACTTTTTAATGATGGTCATTCTGACCACTATGAGGTGATACCTCATTGCAGTTTTGATTTGCATTTCTACGATAATTAGCAATATTGAGCATCTTTTCACGTGCCTATTGGACATCTGTATGTCTTCTCTGGAGAAATGTCACTTTAGGTCTTCAACACATTTTTTGATTGGGTTGTTTGTTTTCTGTTATTGAGTTGTATGAGCTCTTTGTATATTCTGTATATTGTAATTCTGTTTGAAATTAAGCCCCTGTCAGTCACATCATTTGTAAATATTTTCTCCCATTCTGTAGGTTTCTCTTTATTTTGTTGATGGTTTCCTTCCTCACACAAGCTGTGCAAAAGCTTTTAATTTTAATTAGATCCTGTTTATTTTTATTTTTACTTTTATTTCCTTAGGAGACAGAACTTTTAAGAAAACACTGTTATGATTTATTTCAAAGAAATGTTGTGTCTATGTTCTTTTCTAGGAGATTTATGGTGTCCTCTCTTATGTTAAAGTCTTTAAGCCATTGCGTTTATTTTTGTGTATAGTGTGAAGGTGTGTTCTAACTTCACTGATTTACATGTGGCTGTCCAGCTTTCCCAACAGCACTTGCTGAAAAGACTGTATATTGTATTGTCTATTGTATATTCTTGCCTCATTTGTCAAAGATTAATTGACCATAGGTGGGTGAGTTTATTTCTGGGTTCTCTATTCTGTTCCATTGATCCATATGTCTGTTTTTATGCCAGTACCATGCTGTTTTAATTACTGTAGCTTTGTAGTATTGTCTGAAGTCTGGGATGATTATGCTTCTAGCTTTGTTCTCTTTCCTAAGTACTGCTTTGGCAATTCGGGGTCCTTTGTGATTCCATATAAATGCTATTTATGACAAGCCCACAGCCAATATACTATTCAATGGTGAAAAGCTGAAAACCATCCCACTAAAATCTAGAATAAGACAAGGATGGCCACTCTCACCATTTCTATTCAGTATAGTTCTGGAAATCCTAGCCATAGCTATCAGGCAAGAAAAAGAAATAAAACAGATTCAAATTGGAAAAGAAGAGGTAAAACTGTCACTATATGTTGATGACATGATACTATATATAGAAAACCGCAAACTACTAGAGCTGATAAAAGAATTCGGCAAGGTAGCAGGATACAAGATTAATATATGGAAATCAGTTGCGTTTCTTTACTCCAACAATGAAGTATCAGAAAAGTAAAGTAAAACAAACAAACAAAAAAACAGAATCCCTTTTAAAATTGCATCAAAAAAATAAAATTCTTAGGAATAAACCTGACCAAGGAGGTAAAAGACTTAAAAGCTGAAGGAGTATAAAACATTGATAAAGAAAATTAAAGATTATTTTAAAAAATGAAAACATATCCCCATGCTCTTGGATTGGAAGAACTAATACTATTAAAACAGCCATACAACCCAAAGCAATCTACAGATTTAATGCGACCCCCATCAAATTACCCATGACATTTTTCTCAGAAAGAAAACAAATAATCCTAAATGATTTTTGATTTTACCAATTAATAAAATTAAAGTTAAATTTGAGATCAGTGTACATAAGCTTACGGCCCTAAAAACATCCAGCTATCATCAGCAGGATCAAACTGACTGTTTTCCAACGAAGGCGACTGTTATTTGTATAAGCCGGCCTGCTACAGGCGGAAGTGCAGCAGGGCTGTCACACCCTGATGGGTAGTTCCTGCTTGTGCTCTCTGGTGTTTCTGACCTTTTCTTTATACTTTTCTTTTTTTTTTTTAAATTTAATTTTGAAAATCTTCAAACATTGTTAAAAAATCAGTACTATAAATGTGTGTGTGTGTGTGTGTGTGTGTGTATACTTTGCCAATTTCCACCAATTTTAATATTTGCCACATCTGCTTTAATGCATGCTTTTACTTTCTCTCTCTACACACTCACACATCCAAATAGTACACACAAAACCACCCATACTTGATCAATTTAAAAATTTTCTGTTTAACCTGTTAAAAGTAGAATGCAGATACCATGATGCTTCTGAATACTTTAACATACATTGCATAAAAATAAACATTCCGGAAAGGAAGTTTCAAGGATGGCAGTCAACAACTATCAAAAACTAAACAGATCAGAAAGTAGAGATATTTAAGAAGAAACAGTCAGATGTGGCAACAAGGTTACTGAATAGAGTAGGTTATTTAAATTAGCAGTTTTTGGTTTTGACTTTTAACAGTGGAATATATATATACATACACACAACACACACACCCATGCATACATACACATATGCATACAAACATTTGGAGAGGAATATTATCTATATATTATATACAATGTATAAAAGCCATATTTATAAATAATTAATAAATACAAAAGTCAGAGAAGCAACTCCTTAAACTTATAAGAACTAAAAAGGTACCATGTTATTGTTACACTGCTGCACGACACCCATTCAGTTGTTACTATGCAATTATTATACCTATACAATGAGAACAGCACACTCTGTGAAGCATGCTCCATGAGGAACAGAGATTCCAATGCCTTGGAGTATGTTGAGTTGCACCTTGAATACAGTAGCACCATAGCAGAATATTTACTTAAGCTAATTTACAAGAGCGCACACATATAGATAAAAGTTTCTTGAAGATGAGTGCAGAATTATATGCTTCCTGACTCAACAGCATTTAAAACAAAATTCAATTATGTCTATAAGTGGCTAAGAGGATTTTTTTCTCAGATTTGTATGAAAATAAATAAACCTGGCAACCTGATACAACCTGATAATCTTCAATATGATAAAATTTAGTATTTAATACAGTTGAGTGTGTTTGGTTTTTAATCAGTCTTTCTTAAAGTCTTTTTAAGCACCTCCATGAAACACACATGGAAATCACCAAAATAAAAGATAAGGAAATCTGCATCATAAAAAATGAATGATCTCTTTTGTTAGGATCAGGGATTAGTAGCAAACAGTGTCAGCTGGACCAGGAACAGAGAAGGCTTGTTCCTCAGGAGAAATTAATATGCTCTTACCAGAAAGCTCAACATTCACTGGACAAGTGACAGGCCAAAACACTGATGCCACTGCATGGACTAGCAGTCTATATTGAGGAGTAAGTCCAATGACCTGAAGGCTGTTGAGAACCAGCAAAAAAGTGAACCAATCCTGCCCCCTTCCTATCTCCTGACATTTGGAGCTTTTGCTTCATCTGCTGTCTCTCTGTATCCCTACCTTTATTAAACTGTTCACCATATTCTTTCCTTAGTCTACAAATATTCTGTTTCTCCCTATCCTTCAGAACAACCTTACTTTGACATTCTTTCCATCTCGTTATATCTTCCTTCTCACCACTAAACTTCTTGAAAGACAGTTAATACCCCTTTACTCCTACTGAATTTATATTTTCCACTTTACATTTTAGTTAAGTATTTATCTTCCCAAGCGGTGACAGGAAAGAAGAGTAAAACTACAAAGATAAAAAGCTTAAGACTGTCAGGAAGGCAGGGAATTAAGGGAATTATGTCAGAAGGTCTCCAGTTGCTCAGGAAACTATGAGGCAAAGTCATCTGCAGAAGCATCAATCTAATAAATAGTGACTAAATGCCTATTTCATACTATGATGGTTCCTGAAGACAAAACAGTTCCTGTTCATACTAAGTTTCTGACCTGATGGAATATTTCCTTAAAAAGACATACTTCTGCAATTATACAATTACTATATAGCCTGGTATATGCTAAAATGGTAGTCACAGAGTTTAAACAAATGGTCAAAAAAAGCTTTTCAGAAGTGACAGATAAGGTGGGATGTGATGAACATAAAGAAATTAGACAGCTGAAAGTAACAGCAAATTTCATGAAGACGGGAGAGAAAGCATTACATTAGGAGGACTAAAAGTAATTCGGTATGGCTAGAATTTAAAGAGCCAGGAGAGGAGTAGAAACAAAGAAGGTTAGTTAGCAACAGAGGGAGGAGCTATCAGACCTTGAAGACTCATAAAACATAAAGAAATTTAGACTTCATCCTGAGACTGATAGAGAGCAGTTTAATCAGGGAAATAACATGATCAGGTTTCTGAAAGACCACTGTGGTTACACGGTACAGGGGGGATTAAAATCGGGGGTGGGTGGGGACGAGAGGCTTCTACAGTAATTCCCATAAGAGAGTGTGGTTATCTGAACTGAAGTAGCAGCAATGGGACTACAGGGAAGAAAAAAAGATAAAAACTGTATTAAACTATATTAAATAAGGCTAATCAATGAGTCTGGATAATCAGATTTAGAGAAGAGATGATAAAAATAAATAAACCTGGAATGAAATCAAGGGTAACAAGATTCAGACTTGGGCAACTGTGTAATTGAAAGTTACGTTAAAAGAGAAAAAAGAGTATGTTTGGAAATTAAGGAATTGGTTTCCAATTACTGTAGTGTGGTTGGAATTTACAAGGGAAATAAATTCAATAAACTTTGAGAAATGTCTTCTATGTGCTCAACTAGACTCTGAGACTGTAAGGGCACAGAGATGAGTAAGATAATGTCCTCAAAATTTGTACTCTAGAAAGAGGAACAACTAAAGTATCCTAGAAGACACTGTCTTTATCTAAAGACATAAAATATCTATCTTCACACAAGCTGATACAACTAGTGGAAAAAAAATAGGTTAACAATTCTTAAATATGTGAGATGGTGTGGACAGAGATTTGGAAAGTGCTGCATATATGAACGACTTAATGTCAAGGTGTTAGAATATGAAAGTATTAACAGCAATTCCCATGTCATGTTTATGAGGACAGTTGTTATACAGTAAGTACAGCCAGTAAGAAATTATAAGGTCAATACTAAAGATTACCTGTTTTCCTAGCATCTAAAAGTAATGATTTTTAATTTTGGTGTAGTACCTTCTAGTCTCTTAAATCCATGTGTGTGTGTTTTCACTGAGATCATAACGTATACACAATTTTATATTCTGCTTTTTGATAACTTCATATATCTTTTGATTTTCCAGTTACTGTGTCATTTTGGGCAATTTACTTCATCTTTCTAAGCTTCTTTCTCATCTGTAATATGGGAACAAAGAAACCTAAGCCCTCAGGATTATTGTGAGAATCAAACAGCACAGCATTTATTACATTAATTGTATTTTGCTGGCACATGGTAACTAATAAATACTAGGTACTATTTTATTTAATGTCTGAAAGATGATTACAATGAATAGTTATATTCTGAAGGACTAGTGACAAAAGATAAAGGGAATCAAGCTATTACATTTGTAGTTTCATGAACAATATTACCATAAATTTTTTATTTCTTCTTTTTGCATAATCACGTTTCTTAAACTAAGGGCAAACAAGTTTTGCGGTTTAATTTAGCACCTGAATGCCAAATAAATAATGAGTCTTTCTATAGCTAAGATACCAATTAAAAAATAAATATAAATTGGCTTAAAAATACTATTGCATAGAAGAGTCTTAAAGCATGGAAAGTCATGGGAAAATCAATCTGTAAGAGAAGAACAAACACCAGCATGAAATCATAAAATCCTAGAACTAGAATATGAATTCAAAAACTAGCTGGGTTACTATCGTACTTTCAGTCAGTATTTTATCTTTTGACTCCTCTCATCTTTCAACAAATACTATTTATGCTCTTTAAAATGGTTTTTAATTAAATAACTCTCTTTTTAATAAGTTATACTATTACTGCCAGAAAATCATTCCTACAACCTAACCCAAATCATTCGTGATAATAGTTGGGGTCTTTCTTATTTTGTCCTGATGAAAATAGTGAACAGCTGCTCACATATGGCTTTATAACTTTTTGAATAAATTATAAAGTTAGAAGTGAAGGAACAGCTGTCAAACAAGCACAGACAGAGCAGTGAGATAAACTTCCCAAGGGAAATGTCCCCCGCAAGTATCTTACAGTACTTTCTAGACAAGCATCCAACAAGTCACAAGTCCAAAAAAAAAAAAAAAACCAAAAAACAAAAACTCAAACTCACACCCATAGAAGGCAAAAGACCTGATGATCAGGTTAAAACAAAATAAAACAAAAAACCTTTATAGGCAAGTTCCAAGAGGATAAAATAAAAATTAATGAACTGGGAGAATTACTTCAAGAAGAATTCAGTAGCTCTATCGGGGCTGACAGTGTCTTTATGCATCTGTGAGTCAAGATCCTCTTGTTCGGTAGGTGCCAAGTTTTACACTGCCAGAGACAAAAATTCTTTTGAAAGTGTTATTTTTATAGAAAATACTGCAACAAAGAGTGCCTTTCATTTTGTTCTTCCATGCTAACAAGTCCCAACATAAAGACAAGAAGCCAGGCACTAGCAAGTGGGTTGGCACCTGTTCCAAATTCTCCGCTGGACCATATACCAGCTTCTTAACAATTCAAGTGTTTAAAATACATTTATTTTGACAAGAAATCATAAACATATCAAATTACTAGAGATACTACATAACTCATAAAGAAATAAGTTGAGAAAACCAACCTCCATGATCTAAAAGAAAAAAAAATACATTTCCAGATGCTTCTTTAATGGAGACAAAACAAAATTAGGAAGCAGTGTGTGTTCAAAATGTGTTCTTAGGTCTAAGTAAAAATAAGTGAAAGCCATTAACTTCCTATGGTGTAAAGACAAAATATTTTCCCCCATGCTTTAAAAAAACATTCTATCAAGATTTCTTAAAAAGCAAGCCAAAGTTCCAGTTTCACTGTGGTACTATAAACCATTTACAGCCTCTCTCTCTCTCCTCCATTGTATAAAAATAAAAACTTAAGAAAAAATACAAAACCCAGCTACATGAGGACTCAAGTAAAGGAAAGCAGGAGCGTGAGGCAGGTAAAAATATGGAGAACAGCCCTGCACAGGGTGGTGAAAGGGGCTCAGTATGTAGTTTTTTCTTCCTTCTCTTTTCTCTCTTGACTTAACTTTCCCCTCTTCCTGTTTCACTTCCACTTTGCATAAGCTTGCTAAGTTGAAAATATCTAACAGTTATACAGGAAAAAGCACAGGATGCTAAAAAAGGAGATGAGAAAGAATACAACAAACTCTACACCAAAACTCTGCACTAATTACAAATTGCCACTAATCTGAGTGAATTTTGTTGTTCTTTAGTAAATCACATTTAAGAATTTCACTGAAACATATTATAAAGGATATGGGAGCCAGCTGCTCCTATAATCCCCAATTAATAAGGAAAAATAAGGGAAAACATTAAGGTAAAGAAGGAAGTAACAACAGAGTAGAGGAAAAAATCCCAGATATCCTAAAAAAATGAAAAATACAATTAAAGGGCAAATATTTTAACCAAATTTCAAACTGTATAGATTTCAAAATCAGCTTAATGATTATAGTAAAACCTGAATTCAATTTCTAAAATATCATTTACATTACAATCACATTTTAATAAGTTTACTATGAACTGTCCTCAGAGAGCTGGCTATGTATGAAATAAAATCTTATAAATACAATAATACTATCTAAATAAGCCTCCCTTAGATCAAAAAAACTTTATGCCTTAATTCAACTTAAAAATGGTTAACCATTTCCAAAACGGGCTTTTAAAGACTATTTACTTTTGTCGGATGAACAAATCCAGGAAAAATCTCATTAAAAAATGGAAACTCTAAACAAGAAAAAAAACAACCAAAAAACAATAGCAGCAATAATTTAATAAAGAAATAAAAACTCGTATCATGAACTGATATAAAGTCTTACCTAGAAAATCCTTCATTTCATTAAAATATTTTATATTTTCCCTAATTTACCAAATTCCGTGAATAATTTAACTGTGTTCAGCATAAAATGCTTTGAACATCTAAGAAAACTTAGTAACCCCTGCCATTATTATTATGGCATGGTAGAACTGGGAAAAGATAAAGGAATATGGATAAGAGAAATGAAAAATATAGGAATAAAGGAAAGAAGGACTTCTACTGATTGGGTCACAAGCCCAGGTACTAAAGAAGTGTACGTTCACAAGTTTCTCAAGCAAATTTTAAATCAACCATATGTAATATATGACCAAATGCTCCAAAACTAAAAGAAACCAAATAAAAGGCCCAGAAAAAAATGTTTCAAATTGTAAAAAATTTTAAATGAATTTTGTTCAATTATTCTTCTTTGGGAATTTGTGATATGAATAATAATAAAATGGAAGAGGTTTTCTGTTATATATGTATGTATCACCAGGACCTTCCTAATATAGTGCCTGTACGTTAAAGACATTCAACGTTTGGTGTAGGAACAAATTAATGGGCAGATGCGTATTTCTCTTATATTATCTTAAAATAAAGTAGCAGAAGGGGTAGAAATGGCGGGGAGACAGCTGGTAGGAGGTGAGATGAAAAAAATAAGAGAGTCAGGGAATTAGTAATAAACCAACATGTGTGGTCAGAACTAGTAAAAAATGTTGCCAACATGTAAAAGTGTACAAGGGCTATACATACACTTTGTAAGACATTTCCTAGCCCAGATCTGTCCAAATAGTTCGGTCATAAATTCAAACCATTTCTCCTGATCCCCTTTGATGGTTGGTTGACAATAAAAATGTTTGCATATATGGAGAGAAAAATCTTCTGCTGCTAAGACTGGCTAAAGCGATGCTCCAAATTCTTGTTAAACAGGAGGCAAAGAGAAGAGGCCCCTCTGTCAGAAGTCTGAGCAAATTCACGTAAGCAAATTTCTGAAGGAGCCCTGACTATGTCCTGAGATACAGACCTGAAAGGAAGTTCCTACATGGGGAAGAATAATCAATGCTGGCCATAGAGCCAAGATAATGGGGAAAGAGGAATGCTACTGATGTTTTGGTTTGAGGGCAACAGATATAAGGAGAAAGCCCTCATAAAGGATAAAAGAGATATAAGAAAACAACCTTTACAGCACAGTCTTATTATCAATATTCAATTCAGAAAAGGAATGAAAGATTTGACCTTTAACACTTACTCAAAGCTGGTCTCTGAATGCTAAATGTGCTACATGTAATAGCTAGGGGTAAGAATGTTAGTGGGACCGGACCAACTTGAGAATCAGGCCCGAAAGACGCCACAAGAAAATTCTGGAGGAAGTTGCCTAGAGAAAGTAGACAGTTATCCTACGCATATACTGAGTTCAATGAGACAGGTCAAGCAAGTCTTGATTGTTGAGCAGAAATTAACTATCCTATGGCAAAAGTTGTCTGACTGTGTCACCTTTTATAATTTCTGATAAGACCTCCTGTGTTGCAGGTGTCAACAAAAGAATGACTCCTATAGGTATACTAGTACAGGTTTTAATATCAAATATCCACTTACTTCCTCATTTTATTCACTCATTCATTCATTTATATTCATCTCACTGCAAAAAGCTGTTAGGTTCTGAGCGCTTAGCCAGGCCCTAGGAATACAGGTAGAGTATACAGAATGAGATAAAAGAATGAACAAGACTGACATGGTCTCCATATCATGGAGCTTACAGTCTGGAAGGAGAGGCAGACATTAAACAAGTACATTAATAAATGTTTAAAGACTAGACAAAAAATCGTATGGGATGCTTCAAAGAGCACATAATGGACTGGAGGGTCCTAGAAGATCAAGTACAGCTTTCTAGAAGATCTGATATCTAAGCAGGGACATGAAAGGTGAATAGGAAAGATGAGTCTAAAGAGAATGAATGACACTAAACCATTTGCAGCCCCTAATATTGGCTTTTAGCTCATTTTGGGAAAGGAAGAGATGCATATGAGAATAATGGCAGGGTCATACTGAGGGACTTGACTAGTTTTCATTCCAGATTCCAATCTGGTAAAGCAGACCCATTTTAGCTTCCCTCATCTATGTGTTGACCAGTTACTATCATACTTCCTGGCTTCTTTTCCCTGCTGTCTCTAGAAAAGTCCGATGTTGTACACATTAGAGATCTTGACACTACTGAAAGGAGGAGGGTTGTATATTAGATAAACATGGAAAAGAAGAGCCATTGAGAACAAAGTCTGTATGTAACAGTACATCAACCGAAATTCTAGTTAAGGACTCATGAGGAGCTGGAGGACTTTTATATTAGATAATTTCTTTTATACCTTTGTTAAACTATGATAAGAATGGCATTTCACTTCTTTGGTCTTCCTCCTAAAATCCCACAAAACCAGGCTAACCATATAAAGACATCAGCCAAACTCAAATTGACAGGCAATTTACAAAAGACCTAGCCAGTATGCCTCAAAACTGTCAAGGCCATCAAAAACAAGAAAAGGACAGAAACATTGTCACAGTCCAGAGAAGCGTACGAATACATGACAACTAAATGTAATGTGATGGCTTAGGATCCTGAAATAGACAAGGGACACTGGTGGAACTAATGAAATCCAGATAAAGTATAGAGTTTAGTAAATATATAGATAATGTTCAAGACAGGTTTAATCAGAAATTATAGGGGTATTTTGGTTGTATTTTTTTCACAGTCTGTACAATTTATATAAGAGATAGGGATCCAGCCTGGGCCCCGGCATCCCCTACAAATATAGAGTTCTCTCTCTCCAAAATATAGGTAACTTAGCCCCCTATAGCAGCAGGGATTGGGGGATACAAGGAGGAAGGTTAAGATCCACTCTCTGGGGAAGCAGAGGGCAGGGCAGGGAGAGGGCTTGAATGCACCATCTGCACTGCGAAGGGAGGGATGAGAGGGGGCTACAGGTGTGGGCCAGAGGCTGGAGTCACTCTGGTGTCCCCAGAGTGACTAGACACAGAGTGATTAACAGCTAATTAGACACTTCAGAGGGGAAAAAAGGATAATGAACTGGTAGGAAGAGCAACAGAGACTCCTCAAAATAAAACAAAGGGAGAAAGAATGCAGAATAATTTTAAAAATGAACACAGCATCAATGAGCTTTGGAACAATCTCAAGCAGACAAAGGTACGTGTGAATTTTTAGCCTCCAGTGAGGGCGGGAAGCAAGAAACAGACTAAATATTTAAATACATAATGGTCAAAATTTTTTTTCAAATTTGATTAAAACTATAGACATACATATTTAAGAAAATCAATGAACCAGCACAAGATGTATGAAGAAAACGACCACAGTGTACAATTAAATTGCTGAAAACCAGTGATAAAGAGAAAATCTTAAAAGCAACCAGAGGGAAAAATATATATTAGATACAGAAAACAAAGAAAATGGAGACAGAAGATTTTTTTTTTTCAAAAATAATGCAAAAAGGAAGAGAATGAAGCAAAATCATTAAAGAACTGGGCGGGGAGAGGGCAGTCACTATCAATCTAAATTCTTTATCCAATAAAAATATCTTTCTAAAGCAAAAATAAAATAATGACTCTTTTGAGACATGCAAAAACTTGAAGAATTCATGACCAGCACACCTGCAATACAGGAAATGTTAAAGTAAGCCTTTCAGGAAGAAGGAAAATGATACCAGATGGAAACCTGAATCTACACAAAAGACTAAAGAGAGCTGGAAATGGTAACTACTTTGTGTAAATATAAAGATCTTTTTTTATTATTAGTTAAATCTCTTCAAAAGGAAATACCGTTTAGAGCAAAAATGATGACAATGTGCTCTGGGGTTTAAAACATATGTAAAAGTAAAATGTATGACAATAGTACAAAAGCCAGGAAGGAGCCAATGGAAGGATACTGTTTTAAGGTTCTTACACCATAAATGTGATATATTTCCACTTGAAGGCAGACTATGTTAAGTTAAAGATGTCTCATGGGAAATTAAAAAAAATATTTTGAACTAAATAGAAATAAAAATACAACATAGCAAACATGTGAATGCAGCTAAAGCAATGCTTAATGATTGTCTACGGCATTGAACACAGACCTAGAAAAGAGAAAAATACATCACTAACTACAGTTCCCACCTTAAACTAAAGGAAGAAGAGCAAATGAAGCCTAATGTAAATAGCAGGAAGGAAATAATAAAGATGACAGCAGAAATCAGTGAAATCAAAACCAGAAAAACAAAATGCTCATAATTTGAAATGATCAAAATATCAAATATAAAACCGACATCAAGGCAGATTGATCATGAAAAAAAGAATATACCAAGAAACCAGTATCAAAAATGAAAGATAAAACATCACTACTCATCCTGCAGACAGTAAAAACATAATAAGCAAGACTATGAACTGTATGTACACATATCAAAAAATGAAGGTTAAATGGCTTAATTCCTTAAAAGATACAAACTACCAAAACTCACTCAAGAAAAAAATGGATAACCTGAATAGTCTGAGATTTACTAAAAAATTAAATTTAACTTAAGCCTACCAAATAATGACAATTTCAGGCCCAGATGGTTTCAATGAAGAACATTTAATGGAGAAATAGTACTAATTCTACACAATTTCTTCTAACAAATAAATGAAGAGAGAACACTTCCCAACTCGTTCTGTAACGCCAACATTATCCTAATCCCAAAACCAGACAAAAACATTACAGGAAAATTACAGGCCAATCTCTCTCATGAACACGTAAAAATTCTCAACAAAATATCAGCAAATAGAATCCAGCAATATATAAAAAGGATACTATATCACAGCCAAGTGGAGTTCATCCAGGAATACAAGACCAATTAACACTTAAAAAAAATCAATGTAATTTACCATATAGGCAGACTAAGAAAAACCACATGATCATTTTAATAGATGCAAGAAAAGCATTCAACAGAATTCAACAGCCATCCATGATTAAAAAAAAAAAAAAACACCTCAGCAAACTAGGAATAGAAAGAAACATAATTTAATAAAGGACATCTTCAATACCTAATAGTGAGGGAGGGAACAAAGAGTGTTGAATGGGTACAGAGTTTCTGTTTGAGAAGAGGAAACAGTTCTGAAAATGACTGGTGATGACTGCATAGCAATATGAATATACTTAATGCCAACAAATTATACACTTAAGAATGGTTAAAACAGTGAATTTTATGTTATACATATTTACCATAGTTAAAAAAAAAAATCTTTCCCCAGATATGGTTCTTATGACTCTAAGCTATAGCTAGAGTTTCTACAGTCCTATGGTTACACACAAAAGAGCAGGGTTAACCCCCAACCTGTGGAGGAAAAAAAATATATTAACCAAGGACCTAAATGTACAAGCTGAAACTGTAAGCTCTAAAAGAAAAGTTAAGGTAAATCCTCCTGACCTTCGATTTGACTATAGTTTCTCAAATGTGACACGAAAAATACATATAAGAAAAGAAAAAATAGATACACCAGACTTCCTCAAAATTAAAAACTTCTATGCTCCAAAGACACTATCAAGAAAGTGAAAATAGGCAGCTCACTGAGTGGAGGACAATATTTGCAAATCATATATATTTGACCATCAGGAAGGAAATCATCAACAAAATGAAAAGACAACTTACAGACTGTGAGAAAATATTTGCAAACAACGCAACTGACAAGGGCTTAATATCCAGAATATACAAACAGCTCATACAACTCAATAACAAAAAACACCCCAATGAAAAAATAAGCAGAAGACTTAAATAGACATTTCTCCAAAGAAGATATACAGATGACCAATTGGCACATGAAAAAGTGCTCAATATTGCTAATTATCAGAGAACTGCAAGTCAAAACTACAATGAGGTATCATCTCACACCAGTCAGAATGGCCATCATTAAAAAGTTCACAAATGATAAACGCTGGAGAGGGCGTGGAGAAAAGGGAACTCTCCTACATTGTTGGTGGGACTGTAATTTGGTGCAGTCCCTATGGAAAATAGTACGGAGATTCCCTAAAAAACTAGAGTTACCATATGATCCAGCAGTCCCACTTCTGGGCATATATCTGGAGAAAGCTCTAATTCAAAAAGATACATGCACCCCAGTGTCCAGAGCAGCACTATTTACAATAGCCAAGACATGGAAACAACCTAAACGTCCACCACAGATGACTGGATAAAGAAGATGTGGTGTATATACATATATATATATATATATATATATATATATGTATACACACACACACAGACACACACACACACACATGGAATACTACTCAGCCAAAAAAGAATGAAATAATGCCATCTGCAGCAACATGGATGGACCTAGAGATTATCATATTAAGTAAAGTAAGTCAGACAGAGAAAGACAAATATCATATGATATCACTTTTATGTGGAATCTAAAAAAAAGATACAAATAAACTTATTTACAAAATAGAAACAGACTCACAGGCATAGAAAACAAATTTATGGTTACCAAAGGGGAAAAGGGGGAGGGAGAGATAAATCAAAGAGTTTAAGATTAGCAGATACAAATTGCTATATATAAAGCAGATAAACAACAAGGTCCTAATGTGTAGCACAGAGAACTACATTCAATATCTTCTAATAACCTATAATGAAAAAAGAATATGAAAAATATATTTAGGTATAACTGAACCACTATGCTATAAACCAGAAAGCAACACAACATTGTAAATCCACTATACTTCGATAAAAAATTTCTAAAAAAGAGTATGCAATCATTGCATATCTGTGTAAGATGAAGTAAAGGTAGTACCACAAAAGAACTGCATTAACCCTACCGATGATTTATTTACTGTAAATGAAATTCTGTGCTTTTAGCAAACACTCATCAAGTATTTGTAGGCATACCTCAGAGATATTGTGGGTTCCATTCAAGCTCACTTCATTAAAGAGAACAGTACAATAAAATGAGGCCTGAATCTTTTGGTTTCCCAGAGCATATGAAAGTTATGTTTATACTATATTGTAGTCCAGTAAGTATGCAATAGCATAATGTCTAAAAAAAACACATACCTTAATTTAAAAATACTTTTTTGCTAAAAATGCTAATCATCATCTGAGCCCTCAGCAAGTCATAATCTTTTGCTGGTGGAGAGTCTTGTCTTGATCTTGATGCCTGCTGAGTCATCAGGGCAGCGGTTGCTTACGATTGGGGTGGCTGTGGCAATTTCTTAAAATAAGACAACAATGAAGTTTGCCACATCAATTGATTCTTCCTTTCATGAACAATTTCTCTGCAGTATGTAATGTTTCAAAGCATTTTACCCACTGTAGAATTTCTTTCAAAGCTGGAGTCAATCTTCTTAAACCCTACCGCTGCTTTATCAACTAAGTTTATTTCATATTCTTAAACCTTTGTTGCCATTATCAACAATCTTCACAGAATCTTTACCAGTATATTTCATCACAAGAAATCACTTTCTTTGCTCATCCATAGGAAGCAATTTCTCATCCACTCAAGTTTTCTCATGAGATTGCAGCAATTCAGTCACATCTTCAGGTTCCACTTCTAGTTCTCTTGCTATTTCTACCACATTTTCAGTTACTTCCTCCACCTAAGTCTTGAACCCCTCAAAGTCACCCATAAGGGTTGGAATCAGCTTATTCCAAACTCCTATGAATGCTGGTATTTTAACCTCTTCTCATGAACGTTCTTAATGGCATGTAGAATGCTGAATCCTTCTCAGAAGGTTTTCAATTAATTTTGTCCAGATCCATCAGAAGAATTACAAAATATACTTCTTATTTAAGACTTGAAAGTCAAAATGATGCCTTGGTCCATGGGCTGCAGAATGGATATTGTGTTAGCAGGCATGAAAACACTGATTTTGTACATCTCCATCAGAACGTTTGGGTAATCAGGTGCATTGTCAATGAGCCGTAATATTCTGAAAGGAATCTTTTTTTTTTTCCTGAGCATTAGGTCCCAATAGTGTGCATAAACTATTCAGCAAACCCTGTTGTAGACAGACGTGTTGTGATCTGGGCTTTGTTTTTCCAATTATAGAGCACAAGCAGAGTAGATTCAGCGTATTTCTCAAGGACCCTAGGATTTTTGGAAAGGTAAATGAGCACTGGCTTTAACGTTAAGTCACCAGCTGCATTAGCCCGTGACAAGAGTCAGCCTATCCTTTGAAGCTTTCAAGCCAGGTAGTGACTTCTCCTCTCTAGCTATGAAACTCCTAGATGGCATCTTCTTCCAGTATAAGACTGTTTCATCTACAATGATAATCTGTTGGTTAGTGTAGCCACCTTCATTCGTTATCTTAGCTAGATCTCCTAGATAACTTGCTGCAGCTTCTGTATCAGCACTTGCTGTTTTACCTTGCACTTCAATGTTATGGAGACAGGTTCTTTCCTTAAACATCATTAACAAACCTCAGCTAGCTTCAAACTTTTCTTCTGCAACTCCCTCACCACTCTCACCTTTCACAGAATTGAAGAGAGTTTGGGATTTGCTATGGCTTAGGCTTTGGCTTCAAGGAATGTTCTAGCTGGTTTGATTTTCTATGCAGACCACTAAAACTTTCTCCATGTCAGCAGTAAGGCTGTTTTACTTTCTTACTCATGTGTCCACTGGAGTAGCAGTTTTAATTTCCTTCTAGAACTTTTCCTTTGAAGTCACAATTTGACTGGCATAAAAGACCTAGCTCTTGGCCTGTCTTGGCTTTCTACATGCCTTCTTCACTAAGCTTAATCATTTCTAGCTTTTGACTGACAGTGAGAGATGTAACTCTGTCTTTCACTTGAATACTCAAGAGGCCATTGCAGTGTTATTCATTGGCCTAATTTCAATATTGTTGTGTCTCAGAGAACAGAGAGACCCAAGAAGAGGAAGCGAAGTGGGTAAACAGCTGGTCAGTGGAGCAGCCAGAACATACAATAATTATCAGTTAAGTTCATCATCTTATATGGGCACAGTTTGTGGTGCCCTAAAACAATTATAATAGTAACATCAAAGATCATTGATCACAGATTACCATAACAAATATAATAATGAAAAAGTCTGAAATATTGCAGTAATTACCAAAATGTAACAGAGACACAAACTGAGAAAATGTTGTTAGAAAAATGGCTCTGAAAGACTTGCTTGTTGCATGGTTGCCACAAAATTTCAATTTGTGAAAAACATCTGTAAAGCACAATAAAGGGAAGCACACCAAAATGAGTTGTGCTTGTACTGAGTACTGCTCATCTATACACACGCGTGGACAACCTTAACTTTATTTACAGATTTAAAAGAAGACATTCATCAGAAACTGCATTATGAGTTTTCTATTTATAATCTGAAAGAAAGAGTGTTCAAATTCATCAAAGTTAACCAGGATCAGGACTGAGTACAGAAATTGGTGATCCTTCCACTAACTTTTGTATCTTCTCATTTCTCCTCCTGAAGCCTGAGAAAAGTAAGGGGTAAAAAGAAAACTGGAATGAAAGAGTTAAACTTCGACAATATTTAATAAGGTTAAAACTACAATCTTGATTTTGGCACAGAGTATTTCCTGGTTAAAAGTAATCTACTTTCCCAAATGTGCTTTCCTGTTCAATTGTTATTACTTAAAACTATAAAAATGCACAAGAGAAGTTGGCAGGGAAGACTAGGATCTTGGGAGTGATAGAAGACACTCTTCTGTCTAGACAACAAGAAGCAAAATCAAAAGAAACTGAATTCAAAAGCCCTGCCAAGAGCCAATATGGAATTAATAGAATTTCCACAGGTTGTACTATCTATTCCAAAAAAAGTGATCTGTTATTTAGTAAAGTATCACAGAAACCCTCAACCCTTTGAGTCTGTAAGAAAAAAGAAAACATAGAATATAGTACTATTTTAAAAAATTAGAAACTCAAATTCCTTCAAATTATCCTGAAGCTACATGAAAAGTGAAATGTAACTGTGGTCAATTAAACTATTTAACTCAAATCTCTGCACCAATAAAGTAATGCTAATGAGCGCATCCTAAGAAATTCAACTGGCTCATTACATTCTGGTGTTCCAATCTCACCTGAAAAAGTGCCAAATAAAAATACATCACCAAATTTTGAATATGTAACTAGTGAAACAGACAGCCTTGTAATTATTCATATAATTAAGTGGTTTACTACTTTTTAAAATGAGAGTAAATGAAAAATGTTCATTTAACTAATGACACTTGGTAGACAATCTGATCACAACTACCTCTACATCTAACCAGGATCCAAGCTTACAGGTTCGGGACTATATAGTCCTGAAGCTTTGGTTGCAGTTCACTTTACAACAATAGGTTCATATGAAAGTAGAGTTCTATTTTTTTTTTATTGGCTTTTAGCTTATTTTAAACCAATGGTCCAAATTCTGAAAACTGCAGTCCAAAGGTAATATCAAAAATATACATATTTGGATTATTTCCAAACAGTAAGGGACAACCTAAAACTACATAAATTGAAGTTGGGAAAGTGGCATGCGGTGGGGAGGAAGCTAAGATACATAAATGAATTACATAAACTTGATGCCAATAAACTTGTATATATTTGGTTAAGAATGTCATGTATCAGTGATGTTATGATGTATAAAAAATGACTTATTGCAAAGATAATATATAAGTATAAATATTAAAAACACTATTTTTCTTTGTTTACCTTAATAAAATGAGGATTTTTTAATAGTAGGTCAAAGAAGCAACATATTCCACAAAAAATATAAAGAATTACTGTATACCCCTCCAGAGTAGGCAGGTCAGCACTATTATAGGCATCTGTATTCCAAAATTGTTAAAATTCACTGAAGAAATCAGTTGCTTTATAAAACATGAAAAATCTGAAGAAAGTTACATAAGGGTAGTAACAGCTTATATTGGACTTTGGTACAGAAGGAAGATAACCTTTTTCAAGTATTTCTCAAATATCTGGAATTGAGCATCAATTATTTTTTCCATGAAAATTATAGTTATTCACTTATTTATTCATCAAATATTGACTGGACATCTAGTATGTGCTAATCCTATGCTAAGTACTAAAGATAAAAACAAAAAGAACCTCTGCTCTTATGGAACTTAAAATGCATTAAAAAATCATTCAGCTATACCCTTTTATCTAAAAATTTAACATTTTTATAGGGAGAAGATATGTAACTGATAGTTTCTTTCCATTTTCTTTTTAAAATCTCTTCATCTAAAACTTATCTAAGAAATAAGTATTACTATAAAAAATATTATTCCAAGAAATAAAGAAAATTTTGGTCAAGAAAATAAACTAGTGGAAAGTAAAAATTAGAGAAAAGGACTAAAGTGAAAATAAAATGAGATTTTGCTTAAGCTCTTGGTGATTTTACATTTTCATCACATGCTTATAAATTAGAAAAATCTTTCTGGGGAAAAAAAATTTGATGATACTTGTCACAAGATTTAAAAATCACATATTTTAGTCTAGTAATTCCACTCCTACGAATCATAAATGCAAAGATCTGGACAAAAATAAGTTTATAATCATACAAGAGAAAAACAGAAAATACCCTATGTATTTGAGAATGGAAGAAGGATAAAACAATTACAGTTTATCCACATATAGTCTATTATGCTACTATTAACAAGATGTTTGCCAAAAATTTTAGAGTAAGACGTTTACCATATAACTTTTAGTGAAAAAAGCAGAGTATAAAACTATACATACCCTAAGTGTCACTATATGCCGATGACATGTTACTATATATAGAAAACCCTAAAAGGTCCACACAAAAACTACTAGAGCTGATCAAAGAATTCAGCAAGGTAGCAGGTTACAAGATTAACGTTCAAAAATCAGTTGCATTTCTTTACACTAACGATGAATCAACAGAAAAAGAAAGTAAAGAAACAATCCCCTTTAAAATAGCACCCAAAGTAATAAAATACCTAGGAATAAATCTAACCAAGGAGGTGAAAGAATTATACACAGAAAACTATAAACCACTGATGAAGGAAATTAAAGAAGACTTTAAAAAATGGAAAGATATTCCATGCTCTTGGATTGGAAGAATCAATATTGTTAAAATGGTCACACTGTCCAAGACAATCTATTTATTTAATGCAATCCCTATCAAATTACTCAGGACATACTTCACAGAACTAGAACAAATCATAATAAAATTTATATGGAACCATCAAAGACCTAGAATTGCCAAAGCATTACTGAAGAGAAAGAAAGAGGCTGGAGGAATAACTCTCCCAGACTTCAGACAATACTATAGAGCTACAGTCATCAAGACAGCATGGTATTGGTACAAAAACAGACATATGGACCAATGGAACAGAACAGAGAGCCCAGAAATGAACCCACAAACTTTTGGTCAACTAATCTTAGACAAAGGAGGCAAGAATATACAATGGAATAAAGACAGTCTCTTCAGCAAATGGTGTTGGGAAAACTGGACAGCAACATGTAAAACAATGAAGCTAGAACACTCCCTTATACCATACACAAAAATAAACTCAAAATGGATCAAAGACTTAAACATAAGACAAGATACAATAAACCTCCTAGAGGAAAATATAGGCAAAACATTATCTGACATACATCTCAAAAATGTTCTCCTAGAACAGTCTACTCAAGCAATAGAAATAAAAGCAAGAATAAACAAATGGGACCTAATGAAACTTACAAGCTTCTGCACAGCAAAGGAAACCATAAGTAAAACAAAAAGACAACTTATGGAATGGGAAAAAATTTTTGCAAATGAAACCAACAAAGGCTTGATCTCCAGAATATATAAGCAGTTCATATGACTTAAGAAAAAAATAACCCAATACAAAAATGGGCAGAAGACCTAAACAAGCAATTCTCCAAGGAAGACATACAAATGATCAATAGGCACATGAAAAAATGCTCCATATTACTAATTATCAGAGAAATGCAAATCAAAACTATGATGAGGTATCACCTCACACCAGTCACAATAGCCATCATTCAAAAGTCCACAAATGACAAATGCTGGAGAGGCTGTGGAGAAAAGGGAACCCTCCTACACTGCTGGTGGGAATG
The DNA here is from genome assembly GCF_036321535.1 of Camelus dromedarius. Taxonomy (NCBI): domain Eukaryota; kingdom Metazoa; phylum Chordata; class Mammalia; order Artiodactyla; family Camelidae; genus Camelus; species Camelus dromedarius. Next base: position 36,087,840 of record NC_087436.1, read on the forward strand.
CAGTTTGTTGCAGCCATTGGGGAAAACAGTATGGAGATTCCTCAAAAGACTAGAAATAGACTTACCATATGACCCAGGAATCCCGCTCCTGGGCATATATCCAGAAGGAACCCTACTTCAAAATGACACCTGCACACCAGTGTTCATAGCAGCATTATTTACAATAGCCAAGACATGGAAACAGCCTAAATGTCCAACAACAGACGACTGGATAAAGAAGATGTGGTACATTTATACGATGGAATACTACTCAGCCATAAAAACTGACAACATAACACCATTTGCAGCAACATGGATCCTCCTGGAGAATGTCATTCTAAGTGAAGTAAGCCAGAAAGAGAAAGAAAAATACCATACGAGATCGCTCATATGTGGAATCTAAAAAAACAAACAAACAAAAAAACAAAAGCATAAATACAAAACAGAAATAGACTCACAGACATAAAATACAAACTTGTGGTTGCCAAGGGGGTGGAGGGTGGGAAGAGATAGACTGCGATTTCAAAATTGTAGAATAGATAAACAAGATTACACTGTATAGCACAGGGAAATATATACAAGATCTTATGGTAGCTCACAGAGAAAAAAATGTGACAATGAATATATATATGTTCACGTATAACTGAAAATTTGTGCTCTACACTGGAATTTGACACAACATTGTAAAATGAGTATAAATCAATAAAAAAGTTTAAAAAAATTATATATACCTTAAGATTAATAATATTAAAATATCTACATGCACAAAAAATTTTATAAAATTCTAAAAAAGCTATTAGAACTATAACAAAATATTAAAAGTTACCTCTGGGTGAAAAACTGAAATTTCACAATGCTTATTAGCATATTCAAAGATTCTAAGGATTCCTAGAGTAAAGAAATACATCTGTCTTTCATCACCAATTAACTGTAAAATACATTTGACTTTTAATATATCATTTGGTATAATCACCAATTCAGAAAAGTCCAAAAAAGGAAACATTACATTTAAGTAAGTGGCTAACACTTGTGGTCTCCTGAAATTAATAATGCGTTATATTATAATTGGCAACATTCCCATCTTAAGACATTTCTTTCAAACTTAAATTAGGCAAGTGTGATTTAGAAGGTTTAATTTCACACACCAAAACCTTCTCTCAAAAGATGCTGAATGCTCAATTTACTATTAAAAATGTTTGCAATTAACTAGCTACTTGGAACAGGTTTTCTATAGCAAAATAAATATCAAATCTTTTGCAGAAATAATTTGGAGAAATTTTTTTAGATATAATGGCTAGAAGAGTGATGTTTAGGGGAATCTAATTACAGAAATGTTGACTTCTCAGGAATATTTTTACAATCTGAAGTGAGCATGAAAAGCAATGTAAGAAAGTACTCTGACCAGGGCTAATCACTCTGGACCTCATGAGTAACATCACAGTGCACCATGGCCGCAGGCCAAATAATAAAGTGCCAAATGGAAAATGGCACAAGTCCATGAATTGTAAATACTGTATCAAAAGAAAATAAAGGAAAAAAATCTTTCATTAAAGCAAAAATGCAGTTGCAGTCCTGGTTCCTGTGATGAATAAATCAGCTCACGATTCCAAGAGTGATCAGCCATTGTTTAAACACATTCTCCATTGGTAGTAACTTTAAGTTTAAAAGCTTACTGTATGTTTCTTCAGTTCCTAAGCTTTTAAAATAACTAAAAATGTTATTGGATGGTGTAGTTAGTTTATAGCCCTATCCCCCAAAATTTTTACATGTAACATTTGATGATTAGGCATCTACCTGACCCATTAAATTACGTAATGGCACCAAATGAAGTACACATAAATCCTGCAAAAAAAGTATTCATACCAGTCAATGTGCCCAAACTTAAGACCACAAGTTCCACAGACATGAAAAGTTTCTACTAACCCAACATCAATCATTCTCTATTCTAACTCCGTTTGTCAAATTATTCATACGAAATTATCGTGTTCTGCTACAGAGCTTCTAAAACACCCCAAAGTCAAACTTTTAGTAGTAAGTTAGAAAATGTTTCAAAAAGGATTCAACATCACATTAAGCAGCCTAAACCGGCAGCTAGTCCTTGGAGATGTTCTTATTTCCAGCGTATTGTTTCTCAGCCTACATTCACAAAAGAAATGTGTTCTACAAGAAGCTAACAAGTGTCTGCTTCACTTAGCTTTTGCTAATTACTCCCAAATTTAGCTGCTCACAACAACAGACATTTATTATCTCTGACAATTCCGAGGGTTAACTAGGTGGTTTCCTCTGATCTAGGCAAACTTCGACTGGGATGGGGTGGTCTAGCATGGCATCCCATGTCTGACAATTTGTGATGGATCTCAACTAAGCAGGCTCATCTCTGCTCCACACAGTCCCTCATCTTCAGGAAGTTAGTACAGATTTCTTAACAAAGCAAGGTCAAAGATCAACAAGAGAAGGCAAGCACTAAGCACTTTCAAGCCTGCTTGCATCATGACTACCAATGCCCTATTGGCCAAAGCAAGTTACATGGCCAAGTGCAGATTCAAGGGTGGAATACTTGACTCTGAGTCTTTTATAGCAGGAGCTACAACACTGCAGTGCAAAGTGACAAACACAGTGATAGGAAGAATCCGTGGTCATTTTTTGCAGTCTACCACACTGCAAAATACAGAAACTCTCTGCTCTATGGTGAAATAAATTTAAATAACAGCTCTCTTTTGATACTTCATAATATCTATTAGCATATTATATATAGTGCAGGACACACTGCCAATGCTTGTTTCAATGTTCATTTTCTAAATACATTAATATATTCAAAGGCCTATTTTTGTTCCTGAATATCAGGCCCACGTGGGTCATAAGTGATATAATAGGTAGTCCATGCATTAAAAAGTAGCTTTTGTTGCCCCTGTCGTGATTTGACTGAGAACTTTGCAAAGACAGTCAATGATGTAGTGTACGTAAAAGAACCCCAGGAAATACCAGGCATCATTAGTAGAAAATATCATAACTAGAAGTTTTTTTGTTCTAAAATTAGTCTTGTTGACATTTTCTTGTAAAACTAAACATGGAATTAGTATTAAATCTAGTAACTGCACTCATAGGCATTTGTTCCAAAAGAGGAAAAATTTATACTCACATGATACCTGTACATAAATGTTCACAGCAGCTTTATTCATATTAGCCCCAAATTGAAACAGCCCAGATGTCCTTCAACATGTGAATACATACCATGGAGTATTACTCAGCAACAGAAAAGAACAAACTATTAATGCATAATGATTTGAATGACTCTCCAGGGAATTACACTAAATTAACAACAACAACAAACTAATCCCAATTAGTTGCATACTGTATAATTCCATTTATATAACATTTCTGAAATGACAGAATTTAAGAAATGAGACAGGAACAAGGTGGGTATAGTTAAGAGCAAAGCAAGAGATCACTGTGCCGATGGAACTCCTCTGTATCTTGATACCGATGATGGATACACAAGCCTTTACTTGTAATAAAACTGCACAGAACTAAATACAGACACACACACATACATACACACACAGATGAGTACAAGTAATACTGGGAAAATTTGAATAAGATTGGTGATTCTATCAGAATGAGTATCCTGCTTGTGATATTGTACAAGAGTTTTGCAAATGTTACCTTTGTGGGAAATTGGGTAAAGGACACACAGGATCTCCCTAAAGTACTTCTTGCAACTGTACTGAATCTACAATTATCTCCATAAAAATTTCAATTAAAAATTTTTTTCTTAAGTTTAGCTTAGGAAGGTAGTTTCCCTGGACTTTCAGTTTCTTTCAGAGTTTAATTCAAACAGTATGGCTAGTATGAGGGTACAAATACTTACATTTGGGACATCAATTGCTACCTCCCTCATGGCACTGGGCCTGATGTCATTCATCCCCTGCAAAAAATCTTTCAGAGTAACCTTCACCAATCCAGCCACCTTGCTGTCAGGGAGGTTAGGCTGTTTCCTCAAGACTCTCCGCAAGGCATAGAGACCTACAAAAAGAAAAGTAAAACAAGCTTTATCTTCTACCTCACAAATACAGACTGAAACATTACTGATAAAAATAATAACAAAAAGTCCAAACCTAATTCATGTTGTAGCATTTAAAATTTTGTGTGCTTTTGTGTGTAGGTGTGGGGGTTTGTGTGGATAGCAGTAAGAAGGTAGAGAGGTAGATGAAAATAATATAGGGGATGAAGGCAAAAATCCAAATGCTTAGTTTTGACGGTGAAAATATGACAAACTGATGTGAAACATGGAAAGACAGGTATTTACAAATGTGAAATAAAACTTATAAAAGAACATCCACAAAAAAGACCATAACGCTTTATCAAAATAATTTAGGGAATTTCTCTGAAAAGAGCAAAATATTAAAATAAGAACATTTCTTTTGCCTCATACCTTTTGTTAACAAACCAAAGTTAAATTTTGTAAGGTAATGGCAGAACATCTTGAAGGAAATACTTAGCTTGCAGTTGGAAATGTGGTTTTGGAACTCAAGAGAGAATCAAACTTCAGAGTTATGCACATACACACAAGAGCTTACATTATAGACATTGAAGAGACCTGTACAAGGGAAGCTAGGGAGGGATGAGGGATGGAAGAATGAAGGCTGAAGACTCAATCTTAGGAAACCTTATTATCTGAGGAGCTTAAGAATAAACAATGGTTTAAAAAAAGAGAGAATTAATAGGCAGAGATAGAGAAGTAGAATCAGAACAGCAAAATACAAAGACAAAAAGATGGCCAATCAAGTCAAATTTAGAAAGATCCAAAACAAATGAAAAGAGGTAACGCTGATCTAGGAAGTTAAAGATACTAGGTTCTTTGTCTTTGCTATTTGCTTGGAGTTTAAACACTGACAGGAGTGAATGTCCAACCCCCTCCACCCACACCTAAGTTACCAGATTTGGAGCCTATTGATCTGTGACAAAGACCTCCAGTCTAGAGGGCAGCAAAGTCCCTATGTGCTCTTTGCCTTAGGGTCTTTTTCAATGAAGTGCTATACTTGTGTTCTAGTGCACAATGAAGTCCCATTTGAAGAATTTTAGCCTCAGAGACTTAGAAATCCAGTCTGAATATGTGAACTTGCCCTGGGACAACAGCTAGTTCCATCACTTTTAACATCTTTTGTCTAAAATGTTATGCCTCAATGAATTTTTACTAAATGAAAATGATAACATAATTGCCATTTTACTTGCTTTCATTTGTTTGAACTTTGAAACAGAAGCACTGATGCAAGGAATGCAGGTATAAATTCCCCCAAACAGAGAGGGTTGCATATCTTTGACTACTAAGAAAAAACAGTGAATAGTAGAACGACACTCAGAAAATAGATCCATAGTGATCTTTCCCAAGGAAAACTATCGGTGTAAGTCTAATATTCACAGAGGTATTTGAGATAGCAGGCTAACTGGAAAAAAAGCTACAAAAGAGGAAGTTGAGGATATGTGTAAAAACATCACTATTTTCTTGGGAAATTTTCTTAGGCTTTTCTCTACAATCTAAAATCTTTATAAGTCACTTATATAAGTCTATCTTACAAATGCCCATTTGGTTTTTTGCCTTCCAAAAATGTTCAAAGATAATTCTTCAGGTCATTCATGTTTCTGCTTATCTTTCCAGCACAAGCACTAACTGACTCTGTTACAAACCATCTTTTCAAGGATGTTTGTACACAGGAAGATAGAGGAAGACAGAGTGTCTCCTGCCAAAGCAAAGGGCAAACATGCTTACTGCCCATTACAGCATACCCTCCCTATGCTGAGAGTTCTCCCCCTGTAAATACTGAGACTCTTAGAGTGGAGCAAATGCTGCTGCTCTGGCTATTTCTGTTGCTAAAGTAATAGTCTGTCCTTTAACTCAGACCCAGGAATACTGTATCTTCTGCAAGCACTTGTGAAACTTGATAGCTTACAAGTTGGGTAAAAATCTCAAGCCCTTCACAGCTCTTGACATGAAAATAAAGATTTTAAATTAGACTGTTTCGCTGCCCAACACACCTTTTAGTTAATTAGTACCAGAGTATAAAAAACTAAATAAATAAAGTTTCAGAAATAAGGCACTGTGCCTTAAACAGTACCTTGGTGGCCTGAAAGAATTTAAACAGTTCTCAAAAACTCTTTACATAAATGGAAGTAATCAAAAGACCAAAGGAACTACTTCATGTTTCAAATCTGGCAATTTTGTCAATATTTCTAAGTTTGACCAGATAGCTTACTCTTATTGGTACCTATACACTAAAAACTGAAACAAAGGAAGTGGTGTAATAATTTTCCCACCATATTTACATCATGAGGCATAAAATTTGTCAATAAAGGAGACCAATTATTTTCATTTGAGAAAGGGGTTTGGAAAGGGCAGGCAATATATGGTTTTAAAAAGTATACATAATACTATAATATAAATGTATATTTATAAAACAGCATAACCTCTACAAGTTCAAATACAAACTACTGAACTTAAAGCTGGGCAAAAACTCCACATCTATGAGGACAGCAAGAAAACAGCAGTAATTCCCAGAGGAAACAGAAAAGGAAAAAGAATTAAGAAGCCTAGAGTTTCCAAAAGTTAAGAAATACTAGGGGGGGTGTAGCAAGGATGGCAGAGTAGGAACACCCTGAGCTTACCTCCTCCTACAAGCATACCAAAATTACAACTGTTTGCAAAGCAACTATCTATGAGAACAACTTGAAAATTAGCAGAAAAGATTTCCACAACTAAAGATATTAAAAGGGAATTATGAAACTATGAGACAGTAGGAGGGACAGAGATGCAACATAGTCAAGACCCGTACACCTACGTGGGTGACCTACAAATGGGAGGACAGATGTGTCCCATGCAGCCTACACAGCAGGCATGCCCTAGAATATACAGCTCTAGTGACCAGAGGGGAGTGTGCTACCAGGCACCAAAGAACGTCTCCTACATGAGGCCTCTTCTCCAAAACTGGCAAACATAACCAACCTACTTAATACGCAGAAAAAAAGAGCAAATTTGGGAAAATGAGGAGACAGAGGAGTACGTTCCAAATAAAGGAACAAGACAAAATACCAGGAGAAGAAATAAACCAAGGGGAGATAAGAAATCTTCCCAATAAAGAGGTCAAGGTAATAATCATAAAGATGCTCAATAAACTCAGGAATAGAATGGATGAACAGAGTAAAAATTTTAACAAAGAGAAAATATACTGAAGAACCAAACAGAACTAAAAAATGAAATAACTAGTAATATCCAAAATATACAAATAGCTCATACAAGTTAACACTGAAAAAAACAAACAAGCAGGTTAAAAAATGGGCAGCAGATTTGAATATACATTTTTCCAAAGAAGACATAAAGACAGCCAACAGGCATACGAAAAGGTGCTCAACATCACTAACTATTAGAGAAATGCAAGTCAAAACCACAATGAGGTGTTACCTCACATTTGTCAGAATGGCTATCATCAAAAAGTCTATAAATAACAAATGTTGGTCAGGGTGTGGAGAAAAGAGAACCCTCATACTCTGCTGGTGGGGATGTAAATTTGTGCAGCCAGTGGAAAACAGTATGCAGGTTCCTTAAAACACTAAAAACAACTTTCATATGATCCAGCAATTCCACTCCTGAGTATATACCCAGAAAAAAATGAAAACACTAATCCAAAAGGATACATGCACTCTAATGTTCACAGCAGCACTATTTATGACAGCTAAGACATGGAAACAATTCAAGTGCCCATCAAGAGAAGACTGGATTAAGAAGACATGGGGTGTGTGTATACACATACACACACAATGGAATATACTTAACTATAAAAAAGAACAAAACACTGCCATCTGCAGCAACATGGATGTACCTAGAAAATATTATGCTTGGTGAAGCAAATCAGACAGAGAAAGACAAATACTATATCACTTATATGTAGAAACTAAAAAATAATACAAATGAATGTATATACAAAACAGAAAGAGATTCAGGAATAGAAAACAAACTTGTGATTACTAAAGGGGATAGGGAGGTAGGGTGGGACAAACCAGGGGTATGGGATTAACAGATACAAACTTCTATATATAAAACAGATGAGCAACAGTGATTTACTATATAGCACAAGGAATTATACCCATTATCCTGCAATAACCTATAACAGGATATAACCTGCAAAAAACACTGAATCACTATGCTATACACCTGAAATTAACACAATATTGTAAATAACTATACTTCAACTAAAAAAAAAATACAATAAGTAAAAGATTTGTGAGAAGCAATCAACAGTAGATTGCTACACAATACTAAAAAATTGATCAGCAAACTGGAAGACAGAGTAGTGAAATCACTCAAGCTAAACAGAAATAAAGTAAAAAGAATTGAATAAGGGTAGTTTTAAAAGACCTATGAGACAACAACAGGCATACTAATATTCACATGACAGGGGTCTCAAAAGAAGAGAGAAAGAAGCAGAGAACTTATTTCAATAAATAATAGCTAAAAACTTCACTAACCTAGGAAAGGAAAGAGACATCCACGTCAAGGAAGCACAAAGAGTTCCAAACAAGATGAACCCAAAGAGGACCACACCAAGACACATTATAATGGAAAAGGCAAAAATTAAAGAATCTTAAAAGCAGCAAGAAAATAGCAACTAGTTATGAACAATGGAAGTTCCATAAAATTATAGGCTGACTTTTCAGTAGAAAATTTGCAGGCCAGAAAAGGGAGTGGCATGATATATTCAAAGAGATGAAAGGGAACATACAACCAAGAATACTCTACTAAAGATGGCTATCATTCAGATATGAAGAAAGATAAAGAAGTTTACAGATAAGCAAAAGCTAAGAGTTCAGCATCACTAAACTGGCTTTACAAGAAAGGTTAAAAGAATTTCTCTAAGCAAAAAGACCTCAGTTAGAAACATAAAAATTATGAAAGGAAAAATCTCAACAGTAAAGACAAATAAAAAGTAAAGGGAATAGATGAGTCACTAATAATGCTAGTAGGAAAGGTAAAAGACAAAAGTATTAAAATCATCTATATCCACAGTAAGTAGTTAAGGGATACACAAAACAAAAATAGGTAAAATACGATGTCAAAAACATTAAATGTGGGGATGTGAGCAAAAACGTATGGTTTTTAGAATATATAAGAAATACACAAGAAAATCATAAGAGATCATCAACTTAAAATAATCACATATATAAATCAGTTGCCATATATAAACCTCATGATAACTACAAATCAAAAAACTGTAATAGATACACACCAAAAAGCAAATGAAAAGAAAAAGGAATTCAAGCATAACACTAAAGATACTCATCAAATCTCCAGGAAAGAGAGCAAAAAGAAGAAAGGAACAAAAAAGACCTAAAAACAAACAAACAAACCCAGAAAGCAATAAATAAAACAGCAACAAGTGTATACCTATCAATAATTACTTTAAATTTAAAAGGACTAAATATGCCAATTAAAAAACACAGAGTGGCTAAATGAATAATACTAAAAAAAAAAACAAAACAAAAAACCCTACATAGCCTGCCCTACAAGAGACTCACTTCAGATCTAAGACACACAGACTGAAAGTGAGTAGATGGAAAAAAATATTTCATGTAACTGGAAATGAAAAGAAAGCTGAGGTAGCACTGCTTAGACAAAAAAAGACTTTAAAATAAAAACTGCAAAAAGAGAAAAGGGGAGATATTACATAATGATAAAAGGATCAATCCAACAAAAAGATAAAAGGATCAATCCAACAAAAAGATGACTAATAATTGTAAATGTATATGCATCCAATATATGAGAACCTAAATACATAAAGTAAATATTAGCAAGCATAAATAAAGAAATTGATAGTAACACAGTAACAGCAGGGGATTTTAACAGCCACTTACATCAAACAGACAGATCATCTAAACAGAAAATCAGTAAGGAAACACTTCCTTAAATGAGACACTAAAGCAGCTGGACTTGTGTGTGTAAATACATATATACACATACAGTATTTCATTCCCAAACCGCAGAATACACATTCTTTTCAAGTACACACGGAACATTCCCAGAACAGATAACATGCTAGGTCACAAAACAAGTTTCAATAAATTTAAGGTTGAAATCATACTCTAGCATCTTTTCCTACCACAATGCTATGAGGCTAGAAATTAACTGCAAGAAAAAAATGGAAGGAAAAAAAAACAAAAAAACTCCACAGTGGCTAAATAATATGCAACTAAAAGGGTTACGGAAGAAATTGAAAATGAAGTTTAAAAAAAAAACCCTGAAGATAAATGACAATAAAAATAAAGTGATCAAAAATCTATGGGACACAGCAAAACAGTTAAAGAGGGAAGTTTACAGCAACATGAGCCTACCTCAGGAAAGAAAAAAAATCTCAAATAAATAAGCTAAACTTACACCTAAAAGAACTAGAAAAAGGATGAATAAAACCCAAATAAAACCCAAAGAAATCACAAGATCAGAGCAGAAATAAATGAAATAACAACTAAAAAAAAAAAACAGGAAAGATCAATAAAACGAAGAGCTTCTTCTCTGAAAAGATAAACAAAATTGACAAAGCTTTACCCAGACTCATCAGGAAAAAGACAGAGGGCCAAAATAGATAAAATCAGAAACAAAAGAGAAGCTACAACCAACACTAAGAAATACAAAGATTCATTAGAGATTATAAGAGATTATACCTCAATAAAAAAAGGAACAACCTAGAAGAAATGGATAAATTCCTAGAAACATACAATTTCCCAAGACTGATTAAGAAAGAAACAGAAAATCTGAACAGACTGGTAATTAATCATTTAGTACTAAAACTGAATCAGTAATCAAAAAACTCCCAAAAATCAAAAGTCTGGGACAAGATGGCTTCACAGGGGAAATCTATAAAACATTTAAGGAAGAGTTAACACTTATCCTTCTCAAACTATTCCAAACAACTGAAAAGGAAGGAACACTTCCAAACTCACTCTACAAGGCCAACATTACCCTGGTACCAAAAGCAAACAAAGACATTATAAAAAAAGAAAATTTTAAGACAATATCCCTGATGAACATAGAAGCAAAAGTCCTCAACAAAATACTACCAAATTGACTCCAACAATACATTAAAAGAATCATACACCATGATCAATTTGGATTTATCCCAGGGATGCAAGGAATTTTCAGTATCTGCAAATCAATCAATGTGATACACCACATTAACAAACTGAAGAATAAAAACCATGATCATCTCAATAGATGCAGAAAAAGCTTTGGACAAAACTCAACATCCACATATGATAAAAACTCTCAACAAGATGGGTAGAGAGGGAACATACCTCAACATAATAAAGGCCATGTATGATAAACCTACAGCCAACATCATTCTTAATGGTGAAAAGTTGAAAGCATTTACTCTAAGAACAGGAACAGGACAAAGATGCCCACTCTCACGACTTTTATTCAACATAATATTGGAAGTTCTAGCCATGGTAATCAGACAAGAAAAAGAAAGAAACAGAATCAAAATTGGAAAGGAAGAAGTAAAACTGTCACTGTGCATGGCTTGACACTCTATATACAAAATCCTAAAGATGCTACCAAAACACTAATAGAACTAGTAAATGAATTCAGTAAAGTTGGAAAATATGAAATTAATAAACAGATATCTGTTGTGTTTCTATACACTAGTAACAAATTATCAGAATGAGAAATTAAGAAAACAATTCCATTTACAATTGCATCAAAAAGAATAAAATACCTAGTAATACACCTAATCAGGAAGTAAAAGACATGTACTTGGAAAACTATGACATTGATGAAAAAACTGAAGATGACACAAACAAATGGAAAGCTATACTATTCCATGTTCATGGATTGGAAGAATTAATAGTGTTAAAGTGAAAAGGCTAACAGAGTTAAATCTCTGGCAAGACAATCACAGATATGTGTGAAAAGATACATATTACCAATATCAGGAGTATAAAAGGAGACATCATTACAGAACCTACAGACCATTGCAAGGATAATGAGGATACTAAGAATAACCTTAACCCAAATAATTCAAAAATTTAGCTGAAATAAACAAACTTGGAGGGGAAAAAAAAGGCTTACCAAAACTAACACATAAACAAAAAAAGCACATAATTAAATATTCCAATAGCTATTAAATAAATTAATTCTGTAATTAAAATCTTTCCCACAAAGAAAATTTCAGGCATAGCTAGCTTTACTGGTAAATGTTACAAAGTATTTAAGGATGAATATAACACTAAGCTTACAAAAACTCTTGCAGAGAAAAAAGAGGCCAGAATAATTCCCAACTTCATTCATGAGGCCAGAAATAACCCTGTTCCTCAAATCCTAAAAGGACATTACAAGAAAAGAAAATTATAGTCTGATCTCTCTCATAAACGTAACTGCAAATATCCTAAACAACAGCAAAAATACCAATATATAAAGGATTATACATCGTGAAAAGATGGCTATGTTCTAGGAATGTAAAGTTGGTTTAACATTTGAAAAATCAATCATCATCATTCTCCACATTGATAGAATAAAGAAAAGGAATAATATGATTATCCCATAGACATAGAAAAGGAATGTCATAAAAATTATCATTAATTATAAAATCAAACTAGGAATAAATGGAAATTTCATTACTCTATCATATTAGCTACAAGAAAAGAGAGCAAATATAACTCATAGTAGTAAAATATTAGAAATTTTCTGCCTAGGATCAAGAATGAGGTAAGTATAACTACTGTTATCACTTCTATTAAATCTATGTTAAAGATTTAACCACTGCAGTAAGGCAAGAAAAAGAAATAATAAGTGCAGGGGTTAAAAGGAATGAAATGAAATTTTCATTATTGCAGACTGCATACACTGAAAACTGTAACATGGGTTCATACATAAAAAACTTCAATCTATACACACGCTATTAAAATTGGTAAGTGAATTTAGCAAGGTAGTCATAAAGCCAGTACACAAAAGTTTATTTTTCCTAGATACAAACAAAAACAATCATGAAGTGAAATTTTAAAAGATTCCATTTATAACTGCATTCAAAAGAACTTAAATACCTTAGAATAAATCTACTGAACATTATATAAGACTTCTTCACATAAAACTATAAAACTTTGAGAGAAATTAAAGACTTAAAATAAATGAAGGGATCTACCATGTTCATAAATTGCAAATGTTAACTTTCTTATTCTCTCCAAATTGATCAAGAGATTTAATGATTTCAACCTAAATCCATTTTGAGGGGAGGGAGCAAGCTGATTTTTAATGTTCTAAGCAAATGCAAAGGGCCAAGAGTAGTTAAGAAAAACTTGATGATGAAGAAAAAAGAAGGTGCACTTACATACCAGAAGTTAAGTCTTTTAATAAGGCTGAAGTGATTAAAGACATTTCAATAGTATGGTGGCACAAGGACAAAGAGATCAGTGAAATAGAACCGGATATTAAACCCAAACACTTTGATTTATGACAAAGTAACACTGCAGAACAAGAATGGTCATTTCACCAGCTAGTGCTGGTACAACTAATTATCTACATGGAAAAAAGTAAATTAATTATAGATGGTAATATAAAAGGAGAGCTCATAAAGCATCTTCAGAATCAAAGAAGATAATGTAAAATAAAATATTCGTAACAGTGGAATTGACAGACTTCTTAAACAGGATACAAAAACCACTTTCCACAAAGAAAAACAATGATAAACTGGATTCATTGTATTTATATATGTTATAATAAATATCTGTAGTTACAAATTTCTATTCCTCAAAAGAGACTATAAAGAGTTATTATTCTTTTAAAGCAACACAGTAGAAAAATTGAATAGATATTGAACAGGTATGTCACAAAGGAAGATATCCAAATGGACAATACATATATAAAAAGGTACTCAACTCAGCCATCAGAGAAATAAAACCACAGTGAAATACTGTTAAAAACCCACCAAATGTTGACAAGATTGAGGAGAAACTGAAATTTCCACACATTACTGGTGGAAGAGTTAACTGACACAATCATTACAGAAAACTTTTGGCAGTATTTACTATCAAGGACATACACATATGCTACAACCCAATAATTTCACTCCCAGATATAAAGCAAACAGAAATATGTACTTTTATGCACCATGGCCAAACTAATCTATGGTGTTAGAAGCCATAAGAGTAGCTGCCTTTTAGGCTGAGGTGTGGAGTCGTGGCCAGGAAAGAATCTGATGGAGGTTCCAGGGCACTAGAAATGCTTTATATCCTGATCTGAGTGGTGATTACATGAGTGTACTCATTCTGGAAAATTCATGGATCTTAATAGTTTTACACCTTTCTACAAGTTATATTTCAGAAAGAAGTTTACTAAAAAATAGAATACAAAAAAAGTGAAGTAAAAGGGAAAAAACTATAAACAAAGCCACTATAAACAAAGGAGAACAAAACTAGAGGAGAAACAAAAGCATTCCTTATGTGAATTAATCCGACAGTATTTTTAAAAAACAGTTCTTAGTGAGAGAATCACTATTCCATACCTGTATTACTTACTTGCCAATTCAATACAATTCATATTAAAGCAAAGTAAATATTAAAATATTGTTTCATGAAATCACTGAGAAGATGCATTCATTGACTACAAGCTACTCTTTCACAGGTACTCTTCAATTCTATTCATTCATTCAAAATACTCACTGAGAACCTCTTACGCATAATTTATTCAACAACATCTTGAGCTCTTACATGTTAGAGTACACAAGAACAAGAAGGCAGATAAACCTCTCATAGTGCTAACAGTCTAACAGAGAAGACTCATAACAATGAATAATTATTATAAACTATGCCAAGTATTATGACATGGAAAGAACAAAGTGGCACAAACACACAAGTCAGGGACATCTAACTCAGTTCAGTAGGATTAGTGACAGTTTAGAGTTACATAACCTTCACAGAAATCATTTAGTATATTCCTTTATTTCACAAATTAAGAGAGACTAAAATGTGTGTCTAAGCTCAAGCAGTTAGATTTGAAGAGTGAGCTGATGTCAAACTGCTAACATGGGAACTGAAGCCAAAGAGGCAGTGGAGTATTTGCGACAGAGGGAAGACCATACATAAAGGTCTAGGGACAAGAATGAACGTAATACTTCATTTTAGAGACTATGAAGCCCTGGAGGACAATAAAAGACAAAAATCTCTGTCCTTGAAGAGTTCACATTTAGAAAAATGAAAGAACATGTTTTAAATAAATCTAAATCCAACTCTATTCATTTGTTTGTAGATAGATGGAGAAGATGAAGTATGGCAGATTGTCAGAAAGTGAAGAAGAAAATAGGGATGACTACAGATTTGTAAAAGCCATATAAACGTAAAAGCGATCCTGGAAATCCCCGCCATAGACCTAAGACCTGCAGAATCTTTTCCAATATGAGGTTCCATGATTCTAGACTTATATAGAGGTACACTATGTTATACAAATGCTATTCTTGAAAATAATGTACAGAATTTATATGAATTAAATGTGAAATGTATATCAGAGTTCAAAAAAATTAAAGATCTCTGGAGCTACCATATTAATGCAACGAATCCTCCATGGTCCTATACCTGCCACTAGCTTAGGTGTTCCTTTATATAAAACCTACCTCCTCTTGCCATCAGTTATCTCATTTATTAATTGGAAAGATTTAAACATGTTTGCTCTAAATTATTTTTTCAGCTTTAAAATTCTATGATGCTAAGCTTAAATTATTAGACATCAGCATTCCTAATGAAGCCACACTAGAATCCATGCTAAGAAACCAAATTTTTAAAAATACATGTATTTATAAAAAACCAGAAGTAAGCAATTAATTAGAGGAGGAAATAGAGACATGTACATCATCAAGGAATATAGCTCAGGGCAAACAATCTATGGCACTTCCTTTCCTTACTAAATTTAAGATTTAAAGTTAATTTTTAAAATGTAAGCAAAAACAGAAGCAATGCTTCAATGTTCTTAAGAAACACAACTCTGAAATAAAAAACAGGTGCAGCTAATTAAATGTCATTTTGTTTTCATTACTTTATGTTCTAATGCTCTCAAAAGTTTTGAGATGGAAAACAAGACACAGTGAAGAGAAAAGGCAAAATGCCCCAGGCAAGCCTAATCCAACACATTCTTTCCAGTATATGACATGTTCTCCTCAAGCCACTCATCACTATCCAGATATAATCAGTTCTGGACAAGAGCAATTACTCTGAATTCATGCTCTTCCCAACCATCTGCTCCAGATTCAATCAACAGACATCTTGCCCCACACATATGGAAGCTTACAATTTCATACTCAATGCCTACTAAATTATGTTATTTTTTGAGACTGCAATTAAGTTCCATTATTAGAAACTAAACCTAAATTGATCACAGGGGTAATAATACTTTTTAGGATTTCTATCTACTCTACAGATACTTAATTATATAAAGAAGTAACATGAAACATGGGCATCTTGATCTCAGAATTGAATTATAAAAGTTACGCATGAAATTTCTGAATAGCATACTCAGGCATATGAAGAATGAAAGCAACTATAACAAAATCTAAGTCTTCCTTTTTAAAATATACTTTACTCAAAGTATCAGAACTCCAGAAAATGTTTTATCTGGAGTCTTTAATCTCTCTCAACTCAGTATGAAATACAGACAAGGTGATAAGTATCACTTGATATATCTGGAACTGAGAGTTCCATTTCTCATTGCTTATTCATAGAAAAGAAATTAAACAGGATACCCTCAATTTGTGCTTTATTTATACTACACATGATTGGTTTAACTTAAACTGATTGCAGAAGCCAGGTCTCTTCTGAACGCCCGATCAACTTTAAAAGTTGCTTGGAAGGCACCTGGTCTCAAGATCTGATTCTTGGGCCAAGACTTCACTAACTACTTGAGTTTGGACAGAGCACGTTGTCTGTCCCCATCTGTGAAATAAAGGAATATACTAAATGATTTCTGATAGAGTCTTCTACTTCTATGACATCAGAATTAATACACTTCACCAGCCCCAGGTTTCAAGAGACTTTCCTAAAATATAGCTTTTATTTTCAATTTTTTAATGTCAAATTATTTACTTACCTAACTTACCAACTGTACTAAAATGCTGAGTTTAAGAAAGGGGGGGGGATTTAGTTGTTTAGAGCACAATTCTTATGCCAACAGAGGTTGAAGATCTATAGCTTGGTGGACAAGAGTAAGGCCCACGTAAGAGGAGAGGAACCAAGAAAATAATGAAGGAACACAGTCTGATCTGGTTTTGACCTGAGGAGGGCAAGGATCGGGATGCATAGATGCGGCAAAGGGGGAGAGCAGCCAACCATATTTATTTCTTTTTTTGGAAGGTACCAAAACTCTAAATAACACTCCATTAAAACTGAAAAAGTAATTCATAATCACTATCTCTGTTCCCTCAATTTTCAATCACCCCTCAATTTACTGCAATCTAGCAACTAGCCACAGGACCCCACTAGAACTACTCTCTTCCAAGGGCCCCATGACCTCCCAGGTAAGAAACTAAGCACTTGATGTCACTGTGGTCTCTATGTTGTTGATCCTGGCTCCACTATTTATTTCTTGGGTGATCTTGGTAAAGCTCCATAACTTCTCGGGTGATCTTGGTAAAGCTCCATAACCTCTCTGACCTAAGTTTTTGCACCTATAAAATGAAGATAACCATATAAGGGAGTAAGAAATCATTAATATGTGCTAAGGGACTTCAAACAACGGTTGACACATTGTAAGTACTCAATCAGAGATAATTATTAATGCACTATTTCTAATTACTTTCTCTTTGAAAACTTCCCTCACTTGAGTCACCATTTTTGGGGGTTCTCCTCCCATCTCTCTAATCACTCCTCAGTCTCCAACTAAATCCCCCCCCCTTTCTTAAACTCAGCATTTTAGTACAGTTGGTAAAATGTATACCAGACCTTTTCTAACAACTCAACCTTTGAATGGTGATGGTCCCCAGGCACCTGGTCTCAAGACCTGATTCTCATTAGTACACTAAAACCTCCCTGACCATTCAAATACAATACAATGTATTTTAACTACCTGTTACACTGCTATACTTCCCTGTGCATCTTTAGCTTTAACAGGAGAGAGGCCAAATCTCTCTTATTCACTGAGAAGCCCCAGCACCCAGTGCAGTACCTGGCTCAAATGAATAAATGAATGAACTTTACTCATTCTAAGTGATTTCACTCATTTCAATGGCTTCAGTCACCATCTAACTGATGACAAACTGCTAATTCATATCTCTAACCAAGATCTCCTCATCTCCAAAACCTGCAATTCAAAGTCCTGCAGCTTAAACAGTGTAAAGAATAAACAGGGGCAGGAGGTGGAGGATAGAGTGGGCAGGAAGAAGACATTCCAATAGTCCAGAAAAGAGCAATGAAAATAGTTTAAATTAAAAAAAAAAAATTTAAAGCTCAAACTCAATAAATTTTGAAAATAGAGCTGACAGCATTTGATAGAGTAAAGAAGAAAGGAATTGAGTTATCTCTTCAATTGACTTTCATTTAGATAGACTGATTTTATTTTTGTGATTGTTTTAATTAGAAGAAAACCTTTCCTCAAGTTTTCTACGTTTATAGCCTTGGCAAGGCAACTCAGAAAATTTTCCACTAGTGAAGTAAATGGTATATATCACTTAGAGCTTAAACAGAATCAAAACTACCACCTGTTTTTCTGAAACAAACCATTCAGCTCTAGTCATTCCAAATGAACAGCAAAAGTAATATTAAGATTCCCACTTAACTGACAAAAAAAAAATTCCACCTCTTATATAATATCCATAATATTTAACCAGTAGGAAAAATCCCACTATCACAAATATAACCATCACTGTATTTCAGAATTACTAAACAGAGGGGAAAGTTCATTGTTTTACGAGATATTATATTGCATAATTACTGCTTACTTAACCAACTACAATAATGAGTAAAGATATGATCTCTTATAAAATGCATTAATTAGAGCAGCAACCATGATACCTACATCAATTTAATGTTGTTGCTCTACTGCAGGCCTACAGTAGACTCTCATGTGGGATGAGGTGCACAGGGGAGGGAAGAGACTGTGACTTTGATAATGTGTAACATGAGGGCTCTCACACTCAGCAAGAAAATCTGTCAGGAAGGCACTCCCAAATCAAGTCTGTACCTATCTTTGTCTGTATATTTCTACTGATGGGCAAGACTTTCACTGCTCCAGATTCAGGGAAAATCACTGCCTTAGCAAGCTAAAGGGTTCTGCCAGATTTCCCTGATAGCCTTGGACAGAACTAGGATAATCAGGAATACTTCATAAAATCAAGAATCCTGCCAAAATCAAAATAAGCTTCTACCAGGGAACTACATAAATACACACAAAATACGAATTTGTTTTCAAAAAGAGACAGTGTCACTTATCAAGGGCCTGTATAAACCTTGAACACTGTTGCCAGACTTTACTTTTAAACCTCCTAAGAACTCTTCAAAAAATGTTATCCCTATTTAGCAGTTAGGGAAACAGTTCAAGAGGTTAAATGACTTGCCCAATGACTCTTAGCTGATAAGGGGCAGTGTTAGCATTTGTGACCTAGAGCTTTCAACTGAACCCCACTATTTCATTGGACTTTATTTGAAAATACTGAATTTTTATAGAATCAGTATTTTAATTCTAAGTTAGAAAACAACACTGGCAGAATCAATAAAGAAAATAGTGGAAAATGTTAGAAAGAGAACCTTTCTTAAGAGCTGGACTGTACGTAGTAGATCCTCCATAAATTCCTGTTAAAATAAGCAAATGAAGGGTGGGAGGGAGGCCTCACAGCTATAAATATCTCAGAACCCTGGTACAAGACAAACAAAGTTTTCCATTTCAAAAAAAAAGTTATGTAATAGTAATTAGATTCAGTATTTTTACCATACCTAATGTAAGTGCAATAATGACAAAATCATTGTTTAAATAAGAGTTTTAATTCTTCCTGTTCTGTGATGCTATCTTACCAAGGCCCAAGTATTTGGTATGAACATGTTGAAATGATGTGTAATCAACAAGGATGCTAAAGATAAATTCTTAGAGATGTGAAGCAAATACTTCCTTCCACTGTAAACAAAATGACTGAGTCCACGTCTTGAAGAAATCAAGCTCTATTTATATTCACTCTCCTGAAATGGCACAGGCAGCCTTAGAAGGATAAGTTTATAATAAATCCCTGCATTTGGAAAACACTGTTGCTAAGCATCTTCTAACATTCAGCAGAGTTGATATAATTCATGTCTCTGCTACATAATTAACATTTCATGTTTTCTAAAAAAGTGTGGTATGCTTATCTATGTTGTTAATTTAAAACATTATAAATTTTGAGGGAATTAATAAAAGGCTATGCAACTAATTAATTAGAAAGGCAGCCTAATCCCAGGAGAGATACAAACACAGACATTAAATGTCAGGATGTGTCAGAGTTGAGCTTATAAACAGCTTGTCTGCTTGAGATAAAACATTTCAAAATGCAGCTGCTCTGCTTAAAAAGGTGAGCTACAAAACATTAGGCTTTTGGACAAGTCATGACTTATCAAACCACACTCTAGCTCAAAAATTAATTTATAACATAAATTAATAAAAGAAAACATAACATTTGAAAATCAGTTTCACACCCAACCCTCAACATTAAAGATTGTATCTGTTCAGATAATAAGAGATCCAAGTGTTGAAAGCAACACTACTGCAGTATTTCCAACTTTCTTATTAATTATGGAGACAAAGTTTAAAATATGGAAAATATTTAGTAACACTGCAATAAAAGATTAGAAGAGTTGGGAGTAAGCACACTGCAAAAGATGCACTATCACTCTTACAAACTCTGTAATAGCCTATAAACTTTCTGCCCTCTGGAAAAGAATGCAGAAAACATATATGCCACAGGGATTTTGCTCATTAGATTACTATCCTATAAACAATAACTTTAGATTACTAAACTGATCAGTAACATAGTTCACTTAGGTTTTATGAAATCCTGGATCACTTCAGTGTATGCTGTTACTACACATCTGTGCATCACTTTTTGTTAAAAAGGGCAGAGCTTCCCCGATTAGAAGGCAATCCTGGAAGAAGGAAAACCATCAGACAGCCAACACACAAAGAGCTCAGAGACTATATAGGCCTACAAATAATAAGCAAATAAATGTTCTAGGAAAAACACACATCTACATTCTTCCTTGTATTCTTAAATTGTTATTTCTTAACTCTTCCCTTAATTGTGGCTTTTCCATCTGTCAGAATTGTCATTTTAAAGTTTTATTCAGAACCATAAGACATACCTGCAAGACATTCATTTTCTCCTAGAGTGGGAGAGTTAAATGATATAGGAGTTCAGACTAGTACACATAAAAACTCAAGGAAGAAATTCAACACTATCAGTCAGAGAATTTACACTACCTAAAGTTAAAACAGTCATTTAAAATCAGTTACAGAGAATCTTCAGAGATTGGAGAGCTAGATGGCCTAGATCAGTGGCTCTCATAGCGCAGCCCTTGGACCAGCAGCATTGCTATCACCCGTAATTTGACAGAAATGCAAATTCTTGGACCCCACCCTGATCTAATAAACCAGCAGGATGAGGCCCAGAACTGTGTTTTAACAAGTTCTGCAAGTGATTCTCACACAGATTTAACACAGGAGAACCACTGACCTAAATCAGTGATACAAATAACTGTTCACAGGGAAGTGCGAGACTGGCTACTTCAAAATCACTTGAAAAACATCATAAGTACTTGAAACCAATTCCCCACCTCCCTTATTCAATTAAGTATGGGGAGGGAGTGTGTATGCGCGTAGGTTCCCAGGTGAACCTGATACATCATACGGTTTAAGAACCAATACCTATGTCAGTGGCTCTCAAAGTGCTAGACCAAGCGGTGTCAGCATTAGATCAGCTGGGAACACGTTAGGAATGCACAAGAACCAGCCCAGACTTACTGAACCAGAAACTTTGAGACTAGGGCACACCCAGCCATTGAGTTTACTAAGTTCTCCAGGTGGTTCAGACACATGACAAAGTCTGAAAACTTCAACTCTGAGTGATCTGTTGGGAACTGGGAACATGTGAAATGAATCTGAAATCTGCTGTGAAGAATAAATAATAAGAGAAGAATTAACCTGCATACTCAGGAATACATCTCCTGGAGCTGCAGTCTCTCACTGTCCTGACAAATTTGGAAGTCAAGGTGCCTTATTTCCCAAATATGCCAGCGGAATTCTCAAGCTTCAATGCAGCCCACTTAAATGCAGCAATACTGGTAAACAATGAAAATGCCTCCTAAAAAGCACTGGTTTGAAGCAAGATGTGGTTCAAGTCCCCAGTTAGAACCATAGCTAAGACATCTGGCCAATGGGAAGCCAAAAACAGACTGGAAATGTTCAAGAAAAGAGCAGCAGTTATTTAAGGCATCACAGAACACTTACACCTCGCTACCTATATACAGGAGTTGTTTCCTCAGCATCAAGCAGGGATTTCGAAAGGCAACAGAGGACAGGAGGAGATGAATCTCACCAGGGACCAGGGTTTAAAGACAAAACCAAACTCCAAAGTTAACAAATATTTTTATTACTCTAGCGAGGGGAGTGGAGTGGTAATTATGTCTCATTATGTCTCCCAGTTTCCACATACATTTCTCAGATCAAATACTTACTAGGCAACTATTTTGTACTAGAAATCATTAATATTGCCTCCACGTATTAAGATTTTACCATGACTCTTTTTGTTAAAACAATGATTCTAACTCTGTGTGTAATTCTAAGTCACAATATAT
Organism: Camelus dromedarius; assembly: GCF_036321535.1. NCBI lineage: Eukaryota > Metazoa > Chordata > Mammalia > Artiodactyla > Camelidae > Camelus > Camelus dromedarius. The sequence goes on from NC_087436.1 coordinate 36,110,646, forward strand.
TAATTGGGACTGCTTCTACTTGCCCAAGGACATTTACCATATTAAAAAAAAAAAGGTGGGGCAGCATCAGTTTCAACAGTCTTAGGCAGTCATTTTAAATGACTGAGAACCATTCAATGTACCCTCTAACAATTCCTCTAAATTCAGTTAGGAGGCAACATTAAATGTTAAATTCTTTTTATTTAGAACTAGGAGTACGTAGTTCAAATTTATAGTACAGCTGAGTTTTCCCTTCCCCTGCTCAATGCACACGTCGGGTATGCTCTTGGATGTTCACTAAGTTGGATACACTTATGCCCATTCTACAGCACTTGGAGCATAATTCTACAATTTTAATTCTCACAGAGTTTTAAAGTTGTTTTATCTTTCTTTCTGAATTACACTATTAACCAAATGTATAATTTACTCAAGTCCTTAGAAACTATAAAACTGCTCCAATGAGAAAATGCAGTTAACTTCACAATCAGCATTAGTCTGCTTTGTAGCATTATTTCTAAGAAAACTGTGGGAGAAAACCCTGACCAACTACCTAAGTTTAAATCATTCAAACAAGTACAAAAGAGAAGACGATGAAAGGTAGAAAGGCCAGATGTATGTAAGTAGCTAATGAGGCCAGGGCAGGTTTTGTGAGTAACTTGGGAACTTCCTTGTTATTTTCCCTTTTTCTAGTCCTTCCTAGCCTTCCTAGCCTTCCTAGCCTTCCTTGCCTTCCTTGCCTTCCTGCCTTCCTTCTTTCCTCCCTCCTTTTCTTTCTTTTTTTCCATTTCTTTCTTTCTTCTCCCTTGTATCCAGGGAATGTCATATTTACAATGGTTCTTAGATATCATATACCAGAACCCCCTTCAATTTACAAATGGAGAAAACTAAGGTTCATATAAAGCAAAGAACTTGCCCAAGATCACAAGCCTTATTTTAAAGGCAGGTCTGTTCAACTCTCAAAATTCATTTTCTACTATGCCCCCCTGCCTCTTTGGAAAAATCCCCTGCAAAAAATTCTAGCACACTGTTTATAAGCTTTATTCTGCTATATAAAGTTAGAAAACAACACTACATAATACAACATACACTAGTATTTAAGACAAGTATACACAAAACCACGTATTTTCCCTACTGGACACTTTAATTCTAAGACTAATCTTTTTAAAAATTACCTTCTCATAATCTGATTCATTACTAGATTAGGGGAGACAGAAGATCAATGCAATACCTGATAATCTGAAATTAAGTTATATTAACAGCAGTTAATATTTATTTACTGCTTGTATGCACCAAGTATATCCTTTTTAAAATGTGTATATATCTTCACATAAAAAGTCTTCTCCACTTAACCTTCTGATCCTTTCACAACTTTTTCAATTAAATATAACAAAGTAAATGGGAGAATTTCTTAAATTTTCTTGCCATTTTCCTGAAGTTCTTTAGGGTACTACAGTGCCTATGAAAAGTAGATGGTCCTATTTATACCTAGTATATGAGTTATATTATCACTTTTCTCCTGAAAGTCTTAGGACACCACTTTATTTCTGGATTATAATTACCTGTGAAAAGATACAGGTATTTTCTACTCTAAAAATTGATCCTACCCTTAGTTTCACAGACTGAAATTAAACCAAAAAGCCTTACACCACCCTGATAAAAATCTATTTTATGATTTAATTTTGGTTAAGAGCATGGATTTGGAGTAAGATGATCCTGAGTTTAAATTCTAGTTCTGCCACATATTAGCTTTGAGACCTCTTTTGAGTCTATCTGATATTTTTATCACAGTGTTGGTGTGACAATTAGATGAAAGAATGTTTTCCTTTTCCCACCTTCTCATGCCCTCATTTTAACTGTACAATTCCTGCTTTTTCTTTAAGATTCTTCTTAGATGTCACTTTTTCTATATAACCACAGTCTCCTTTCTTCAGAGGAGATAACTACATTTTCCATAGTTTTATGAGCATGTATCTCACTGTATAAGTAGTTGTTTACAAATCTTTCCTTCATCAGACTGTGTTTCTAGACAGCAAGAATCCTAGAGCCTTCTAGAATGCATGAAATGTATTAGAAAGTCAAAAACTGTCTGATAAAGGATGCTGAAGAATGAATCCTTGCCTAGATGAGCAAGTCCAAAGCAATGCCTAAATGGTAATCCAGACTCTTCACTGTTACCTAATGGAATGAAGGAAGCAAAGTTATCCACTGATACTTCTGCTTCTTGATAGTTAGGGAATTCATTTCCATGATCAAACACACCATTTCTTGTGAAGCATAAAAAAACTAGACAGAAAGGGACTTTGTCCTAGACCGCAGTGAACCAGGATGTTTGCATCTGCTTTGTGGGCTACAAAACCAATAGTCTCCCCCAGCTGTAAGTCCTCTAAAATAGAAACTGATAGTAACCAAACAGAATGAAATAAAATTGATTTTCTCCACAAAGAATAAAGTATTCAAAGGCCCATAAATATGTCTTCTAACTTTCCTTTTCCTATCTGTTCTAACTTCTCAAACCTCTTTTCCTGCACACACTGGGTCAGATTAGAAAGATCAAAGGACTAATGAAAAGAGTCTTCAGAGCCTACTAAATAAGACTGACTATGAAACAATGCTTTGGAGATAAAAGTTACTATATTTCTGTACTAAAGCTCTTTAAAAAACCCTAAATTTCCAACTCAAGAATTCGATTTCTTCCATTACCTACAAGGGTTAAACTTTCTCTAAAGCACCTTATGAAGATACTGGCTAGGTCACAAACTGGAACAGAATGCCACAACCGAAAAAAAAAGCTCCTCCAAAATATAAAAAGACTTAGAAACACATGCCCATATAAGAAAACAAAATAAATATAAGGAACATAAGGTAACTAACAAACTTGAGATGCTATGAGGCATGCGCAGTCTTTAGAGGAAAGAAGCCTTTTTCTAGAAATATTCTCAGAACAACAACAAAAAAGATTATCAGATATTTTTCAAAAAATTCTTACTTGCCTAATCAAACACTTTAGTTGGTTATAAAAACTGCCCTGATTTGATCACACTCTTCATGGTTGAAATTACCCTGAAAAACTGCAAAAATGTTAAAGTCTTACGGGCTTCAAAGTAACTATAGTTATGCCACGGTGAAGTTCTTAAAGTCAGAGTCAAATGATTAATAACAACACTTAAACATTTTCAGACTTAACACTGTCACATATTCTGAGGCAAAGAATTCTTAGGTTTCACTAAGTACTTTTACAGCACCGTAACAAATATAGAGCTGCTCCTCAAGGAAAATCTTCATTCTCTTGCAGGCACTTCTCCCAAATTTCCATAGCACAGTATCAACAAATATTGTCATCATCAATATTGTCATTAATGTATCCAGTTACATTGTATGTGCACACTTAAGAAAGTCTGAAAAGATATACACTACAATACTGTTCATTTTTAGGAGGTAGGATTAAGAGGGATTTTTATTTCTTTTTTATAGTTTTCTGAATTATCTAATTTTTTTTCCAAACAATAATTTTATGATTAGAAAAATTAGCTATTTCCATTAGGAAATAAGTGAGATATAAACTATCAGTTTGTAAACAAACCAGAGTTAAGTCCATCAGTACAGACTCACTATAGCAAATCGCTCTCACCTGCTTCATTACACAAGGCTTTCATATCCGCTCCAACGTATCCATGAGCACTATCTGCCAGCTGTAGCAGCTCAGCTTCAGTGAGCAAATGGGGTACCTTGCGAAGCAGTTTCTGGAGGATATCTAGCCGGTCTTGAGCATTCGGAACTCCAATCTCAATCTCTTTATCAAATCGTCCAGGTCTTCGGAGTGCAGCATCCAAAGCATGAGGGCGATTTGTGGCCCCAAGAACCAACACCTGTCCTTCACTTCCTTCCTAACAAAATCAGATAAAAATAAATTATATATTCTTCTAAAAGTAAATTTAAAAATAAGCGCTAGCAATATAGACAAGGATGGATCTAACTATCCAGGCTGCTAAGTCCTATCCCTTATTTCCCAAATTTCATTATTCATCCCACATTGCCCAACTCTAACTGCTCCATCACCTAGAAAATTTTCCAATACTTACCTCTCCATCTATTGTAAATGATGTCTCTTTCACTTCTAGCATCTTAACTACACTATTCTCACAAATAATAACAAATGATACTCTATCCTATATAGCTGTTTTAATTTAATTGTTTTAAGGTGTCCTTTTCCCTACTTAAAAGCAAACAGAACAAGGCTCTACTACACAACTGTCTAAGAAATCTTCCTCACTTATAGACTGTTTATTTTGGTAAATTTTTAAATTCCTGAAAATCTTCACAACAATATAACCAACACCTAAGTATCAGACATCCTTGAACATACATGGATTTTTTACTCTCTGAGAATAAAATTTGGAACAACAAACTATAAAGAACTATGATCATGATCAGCCACCTGAAGAAATTATCCAACATTCTATGCAGATGACTCAAGCATAATCTCACAGAGACAAGCTTAACTTGAATGTGATTTGAAGAAAGAAAACACAAACCTAATCAATTATACTAGATGTGCCAACAGAAAAAGGTGGATTACAATAAATGTACGAATTATTTCAAAGACAAAATACAGACCCTTTAAATATTTTCAGACTAAAACTTCATTGTCACATGCTTCCAGTCCTGCCCAGAGTGAAGAACATTAGTTCACAGCAGGCTATCCTGGTGGCACAGAAAGAGGCAGCAATGATATGGTAATTTAGATCCTCCAACACAGAGCCTTCCATCTGATTTCCTACTCATCAAAAACCTATTTATATAATGCCACTCTCCACATCTATTTGTCTTCATAAACTATTTGGTCAGCTAAATAATTGTATTTCTTATTGTAAATGGACAAACTGGTGTCCCAGTTTAATCAGTCTCTTGAGTGTTGCCACCGTGGGTCATCCTCAGAGCTCCACTACCTCCAACATACTAACAACACTGAATTCTCTAACTTGACAAGCTGAGAACCAAACCTGGGACATGCTGATCACTCCTAGGTACTCCCCAAGACTGAGAACCACATGGTCATTCAGCTTCCCCCAGGTAACAACCCTTCTCTCGTGTTACTATTAAAACTGTGACACAGGTTAGCAAACAACAGAGACAATACGAAACCTTCATGTTATTCTCACATGTTTGGTTTCTACCAATAGACAGTAAATCCAAAAATTTCTAAATGTCCACTTTTTTAATGGGCAAAAGAAGGAATTTAGGATGCCATGATTTCTAAAAAAATTTTTGGTTCTAACTTGTATTATGATTCTAAAAAATGAGTTATTTACAATCTTGCATGAGAAGTGTATTCTTCTAGTAAATGGCTATCAGGGGTCTGAGAAGAGTTTTCTTCATCCCTCTTCCCTACCAGTCCCATGGCTCTCCCTTTCATAATCAGCACTTAGTTTTTATTAATGTAAGATAGTATGCACTATCAGAGAATCTCATAACATGAGGAAATTCTTTTAAAATGTTGTACAAACACATTTCCATCATTCTCACTTCCTATCCTTTCACTTGCCAAACTTAAAACCCCAAAAGAATCAATTTTTAAGAGTATTAAGACTTACTCATGAAATTTCTTAGTAAAATCCCCTAAAATTCAACTGCTAAATTTTCCTCACTAAATTTTTGCTACAGGTTTTTAGGTTAATATCATTTATTACAAAAGAAATCTCTCATTGTATATAATTTTATATGCTACAAAAACAGGCTAGGTTACATTGTCCTGTCGCTAAGAAATCACTGAAGAAAATTATTTTATGGGTCTTTCCTCTAGTTTGTGCAGTTAACATTTTTCCCTTGCCCTAGAGAACCCCCAAACTCAGGCATACTTAATAGTTTTTTCTACTTCATACATTTAAGAATCTAGCACCTCCTACAGGAATCAATACTGATGCTATACTTACTGAACCAATACCATCCATCAGTGTTAAGAGTGAAGCTACAACTCTTTTTTCCACTTCATTCTGAGCCCCTTCTCTTTTGGGGCAAAGTGCATCCAGTTCATCAATAAAAATAATTGACGGGTGCCTAAAAATAAACAAGTAAAATGAATTCAATATACATGTAATTTTTAAATTTGATACAATGCATTTCAATTAAAAAATTGAACATGAGTCATTTTAATTTTTAGTTGAAATGCAACAGATCAAATTTAGTTAATAATATTAAAGGATTTAGTTAATAATAGGATTTAGTTAATAATATTAAAGACAAAAGCAATAGGATGTTAAACTGAAAAATCTTAGATTAATTTTAGCCCATATTATTAACTCACCAATATTACACTCTAGTAGATCTGCCCTCAATTAACAGCAGAGTACTGAGAACAGTCTATTGCTCATGAGATGAGAGTCCATTACCAGACAGAACCTGCCCACTAATGCCCACTAAACTGCTATGCCTGGATCAATTCACAAGCCAAGACCAGAGATGCTAGTCCTTGGAGCCAGTTTAAAGTCCAAGGGATAGAAAGTAGAAATGCTCTTTTCCTTAATTGACTGAAAAAAAAAAAAAAAAAAACCTCTCAAGATGATCAATTCTCCCATAAAAAGATGAAAATTCTCTCGTAAGAGGAAACCTCAACTGCCAGGAACATAACAATAGCAACAGTGAAAACATACTACACAATGAGGTGTACCACTGGTTCTCAAATCTTCGGGATTGGGAGTAAAAACTATTATATCATCTACTATCGCCGGAAAAAAAAATTTTTAATGGAAGTTTTGATAAGAAAGCGGAAATTATAAGCTAAATACCAACACAATGAAAGAGCTATAGCCATATTATAAATAACATGACATTAGATCAAGTTACAGACCACACTCTAAAAGAACTTGCAATGTAACAATGGCAGCCCAAACTGACAATTAGTACAAATCATTTTTAAAGAGCAAAAGATTTGTCCCTTTGAAGCAGAGTGTAATAAAACAAAGTTTTAAACCTAAAGAGCAAATATAATAGTCTACTAAAAGAACTAGATATATTGGCTATATCTGAGTACTCAAAAGAAAGAAAATCATAAATTTATATGCTTAAGCAGTCATATGACTTAGTACTGTCTTAATTTTTACCTTATGTAATTCTTTAAATTGTTGAAATATAACATTACATTACTTTCAGGTATACAACATAATGATTCAACATTTGCACATACATATTGTGAAATGATCACAAGTCTAGCTCAAGGTGTCACCATACAGGCATAAAACTTTATTCTTGTAACGAGAACTTTTAAAATCTACTCTGTAACTTTCAAATATGCAATACAGTATTATAAACTACAGTCACCATGCTGTGGATTACATCCCCATAATTTATTTTATAACTGGAAGTTTGTACCTTTTCCTACATTATGTAATTTAATTCCTTATTTATCACATTTCCAAAACAATACTAGATAGAAATAGATTAGATAGAACTTCATTAGATTTATAATCTGTATCCAGTGCTATCACTATTATTTTTGTCCTATTATTTTTGTTCATGCTTCATATAAAGTGCTACTGTTTCTACTTTGATTAAAACAGACTTGACTACTAATTCCAAATATCCAAAAATAAAGAATACCGCAGAGTGGCTTCAGCAAATATCTGACGTAACCTTGCTTCAGTCTCCCCGTAGAATCTGTAACAAATAAAATACATTTCAAGACTAACTCTTGTTGTTTTTAAAGTTCTGTCTATAGAAGTTCTGATTTTTCAGACATTTCCAGAAGACTTAAGACTACTTTCAAAAATTATTTTCCAAACTTAATTTTTATACACATTAAAAAGCCAATTTAAAATATTTCAATGGAAAGAAAAATGCCATGATATCATTTATATGTGGAATCTAAAAAAGAAAAAAGAAGATACTAATAAACTCATCTACAATACAGAAACAGACATAGTATACAATCTTTTGGCTACCAGGTGAAAAGATGTGGGAATACATTTGGGAGTTTGAGATTTGCAAATGTCAACCATTATATATAAAAATAGATTTTTAAAAATTTCTTCTGTGTAGCACAGAGAACTATATTCAATATCTTGTAATAACCTTTAATGAAAAAGAATATGAAAACAAATATATGCATATATATATATGCGTGACTGGGACATTATGCTGTACACCAGAAATTGACACATTGTAACTGACTATACTTAAATAAATAAATATTTCAACATATGAAATATCCAGACAGAATGCTATGTAGCCATTTTTTAATGGTATTTAATATATCTAATAGTATTGTTTAGTCTATTAAGTTTTGCACCTACTTGCTTATAATTTCAGGGCCATTAATTACAGAAACATAGGCTCCGGCTTCACTAGCGACAGCCCGGGCAATCATTGTCTTTCCAGTACCTGGAGGACCATAGAGTAACACTCCTCTAGGGGGAGGAATTCCTAGAAGAAAAAGCACCAAATGCTGGTTTCAGCATTATTAGGTTTCTTTTAAGTGCTGTCATATGACTTCAAACATAAGTTATAAATATACCTTGAATCAAAACCAGAGTGTCAGACCTTCTTTTTTCCCTCCAGAATGACATAGTAACTAGCCCAAACACCGATCTCCAGCAATGACTTTTTCTCTCTGTAGACCCAACCAGGCCAGGCTGGTTACTGACAGCCTGGCTGGACACCTACACTATTTTCATGCCCCATCCCACACAGCACAGTTCAATGATCAGAAAACAAAGCCATCTAGGAGAATATAGGCACTACCAGCAAAATTCAATCCAAGGGTTCATTTTATATACATAAACATTCACGGAAAAGGAAAAAGCAGAGAAAGAGATGGTATGCGCCAAGAACATGCAGAAAAAGCCCTGAGTTTCAGAGGAAACGCTGAGCTTCCTAGGAGCTAAGTCATTCCCTGAACCACTGGCTCCAATGCAAAGAGATCTGTACACAGCTACATTTCCTGGATGAAGTTTTATCCAACCTATTTGAACATTTTTGGTTTATTTCTTTTGTTATTACAGCTAACGTAGCAAGACAAGATACTTATTCTACATCCAATGCAAATAAGTGTGGAAATGTGCAATTGGAAGAGACAAGGCTGCAATAAACTCACATTACAACCTAAAGAGACTAAGCATAGAAAGTCTCATTTAACTGGCATCTCCCAAAGCAACTCACACCTCCTACCATAACTCCTACTCAGGGAGGAAAGCAGGAAAAGAGGTGAACAGTCATTAGATAAGTGGAATGAGCCAACTGCTTTTCAGTTTGAACTGAACTCTTTTGGTTGTAATATACTGAAGAAATCATACCATAACTCTTGAAAAGTTCAGGCTGTTTTAGAGGCAATTCAATTATTTCTCTAATTTCTTTCAGCTGACTATTTAAGCCGCCTATCATGTCATAAGTTACTTTGAATTGGCTGTCCTGATTTTTTGAATTTGTATGAATTTTTGTAAAATTGATTCTTGTTGTTGAAGAAATAAAATAAAAGGTATCAGTGTTGCACTTTGCTCCCACGCTGGATGACTTCAGCAACCTCTCTTCATTGACAGGTTGCCCATTTCCTTCTCTGGAAGACTCAAAACTACATTTAAGACCTGTGAATTCCTCTAGTTCAAGTCCGCTACTGTTTCCAGGACTCTCTGTAACATCGGACAAAACATCACCAGCTTTATTTATCATTCTGTCATCTACTGGCTTGTAAGGAGTACTGCTTGATGCTGGGTTTCGAGGCACTTCCAGATTTAACTGGCTTAGCTGTAAAGATACATCCAGGGTACTGGTTTCTATGCTGGACGGCTCAGAGGCCATAACCTGGGCATCAGTGTCAGAGTCACTCTGAGCCCTTCTCAACATCGTGCCATCTGCCCCTTTCACTTGCAACACTTGCAACTTGCATGGTCGTCCATAGAATGTACAATACAGAAAGTTGCCCGGTAACACAATCTTGCCATCTGCAAAACAATTTATTAAATGTGTATGTTAACACAATTTTTCACCCATTTACAATTTAAATAGCAATTTATTTCATCTATTAACAAAGCTATCTGAAAAGACTAAATCAAGATGGAAGTATTAATAAAATAACTGTCATGAGAAACAGAAGACCTAGTATTTGTCTACATTACAGCACTATCTGGAGACAGAATAAGGACAAGATGATTCTCTGAAATCCTCTATACTCAATATATTTAGGATTCTATAAACCATATCCACAAATAGCCAGGCATTCCAGATGCAGTAATGAACAAAACTAAAATGGCATACCAAAACCAACACTCCAAGATAACATTCTTCAAGGGCTCAAAGGTTAGAAGTCTCAGCTCTCCCACTGACTCTGTTCATTGACAAGTCATAAATTCTCTCCACTGCTCAACTGCCAGTAAATTACTCAGCAGCTTTGGGGGAGATAGGGACACACTACATCCCTATCTTAAAAGGACTTCAATTCATTGAGGAGAATATTCTCTACATTATCAAAAAAAAAAAAATGTATATAAGACATCAAAGACACACTAGTTTATTTGCTATTGCCTTACTTTCCAAAATTTAGAAAACTATTTAAAATATATATCTCACCTAGTTTTCTCAGAAGACAACTAGTCAGTTGTTCCTCATTAATATCTGCATTTTTATCACTGTAAACGGTGGGGAAAATAAAAATTAGCATTAAGTATACCAGAAAATAAAATGTAATAAAACATGTACATGCTGTATTGTAATGCAGACGAAATCAAAAGAATCATTAGTTTACAACCGGAAATGATTTGTACAATTTTGGAATGATTTATACTTCTCATATACTTCTTATAGCTGTGAAAATATTATTTGCAATTTGGTGTTGAGTGGCCTAAATGAACGTTCTTTACTCTCTTACACATACACAGACTGATATACTCAGGTGTATGTATATCTTCACTACATCTGTAAATGTATATGTACAATAAATCACAACGAAAATATATTTTTTACTATGTGTCATAACCAAAAACATTCGAAAAACACTGGCCTCCATCACTTCCTTTCTGAACCTGCTTAGCTTGGAGAAAGGCTTTTATTAATAGCTTACATCATCCTCTTTGTATAATTAATAAATTATCTTTTAGGAAAATTAAATCCTAAAGATTACATTATCTGAAGAGGTAGAAAAAAAAGGAGAATAATGGTGCAACGGAATTCTCTCTTATTCTAGAGAAAGCGCATGCCTAAGACAAGATGAAAAAGCCTCCTTCAGATTGGTAACTGTGTCTTCCAGGGAGATTGTTTGCGTACAGGAAGTAACACATCTAAAAATCATTGCACTTGTAAAGAACCATGTTCTTGGAGAGTTCCTAAACCACGTGCATTTTTCCTCCTTCTCCGTGTGTAAGCAGCCCATATCAGTGCAGGAAGCCTATGGCTGTGAGCTCTGCCAGAGATCACAGAAGGAGAATGGTTTAGCTCAGGAAAAGATGTATATTAGTAGGCCCATCTGGTCCAACTCTAAGCCTTGTTCCCACTCTATCAGTAAAAAACCAATACAGCCAAACTTCATCATCTGAGGATTCTGCATTTGCAAATTCACCTACTTGCTAAAATGTGTCTGTAACCCAAAAATTAGTATTTGCAGGCATTCCAGTCATTCATGGATGTGTGTAGAACAACCAAAAAAATGTGAGTTTCCCAGCTGAGCTTGATAAAGGTCCCTTGTTTCAACTTTTATTCAGAGGTGACCAGGGGATGGAAGCCGGAGAGGGTAGGGGACAGCACAGTATAGAGCAAAAAGTTCCATCTCTGGGACCAGCTGAAGGGGGTTTGAGTCCTAACTCTGACATCTGTTAGTGGGGTGGCTTCAGGAAAGTCACTTAATGCTTCTGAGCCACCTCTTCTCTTTTGTAAAATAAATAGAATCTACCAGAATGAGTTGTTTAAGGATTTAAGGTTATAATCTATGTGAGAGACATATTTTCATATATTTATATGTATTAAATTAATAAATACACATACACACTCCCTGGGAGCAATGGTTCAGTATGTTAATTCAGTGTTTGCGGCAACTTTACAGAACATAACTACCACAAATAATGAGAGTCAACTGTGTATTCATATAAAAGAGAGAAAAATAGATGAGAAAATTTCAAGCATCAAATGCTTAAATATACTTGTTTACAGACCTCTGAAACTACTTATATTTGAACTGTGTTTATTTATTAAACTGTGAAAAGAAGATACTTGCAAAAATGTACAAGAACAATAAAAATAACCAATTATGCTTTTAAAAAAAGAATGAGTGCAGATAAAATTATTTCCACTAGAAGGCGCTCTAACCTTACTAATAAAATTTTTCAGATGAAACTGAAGTATTTAAGCAGCAGACTAAAATTACTGATTTTTCTCATTGGAAATTAAGTTTCTTGTCTAAGTTCTGCTGCCACATTTAAAACACAAGTTTCTTTAAAATAAAAAACCAAGGTTCCATTTAAAACATACACAGTCCTTCCATAATAGGTAATCATTACACTCAAGACTGCTGCACCCTCAAGAGGTCACCCTTGTAAGATCATAAAAAATCCAGTCAACTGATTATTGCTACCTGCAGCACTAGAAGTTTGAAGATTAACCCTATTTAACCTGAGTAGTACTACTGTTTCATAAAATAATGGGCAAGTTACCACTCCTCACTGAGCCCGTTTCCTCACTTGTGAAAAAGGGATAAAAATGGATACCTTGCAGAATGTTTAAGGGATCAAATAAGAAAAAGGGGAAAACTGTATGTGTGTGCACATGTGTGTGTGTGCACTAGTACACAGCTGGTGTTCAACATACGCTTTGTTCTCTTTTCCTTTCTTTTATTTTGTTGCTCATTAAACTGTTATTAAACGCACTGAAGACATTTTCCTGTTTTTAAAAGAAAAAAAATGCACCAAAGCTCATGCTTAGAATCTACAACAGTAGCAAAAGTAAACATTTCAAAAGCAAGATAATAACTAGAAAATGTTTTGTGATTCTTGCATATAATGTAAAATCTCCAAAATTGCCACAAACGTGATACTGAAATATCAAAAGATTCTTTCTAAAGCAAATTTTGTTATGATCTGAATATATGCAAGCTGAGTAAAAATCCTATTAAATACAGAACATCCAAGAGAATGAGCAATATACTTTAACCATACTGATAGTTTTTGGTGGGAAACCATTTAAAAATCTGATATATATAACTGTTTTATTAGACTGAACAATCAATGAGTTAGAGTATACAATCAGATACTTTGCTTGAACAGTCTTAATTAAATTAAAACTTGTTTCTTGCCTACTCACAGTGATCTGTACAACCGTAAAAAAGACGAGAAGCCCTGATTACACTGCAATTCAAGATGAAAAACATTCTTAAACATCCATCAATTGTAACTTCCTCACACCTAAAATGTCAAGGCATACTCTAATCCCAGGCCGTTAGAGTCACTAGCCTGTAAATCACACGGCACTCATCCAGCTGGTGCTGTCTAATACAGGAGGCCACCAGCCACTCACCGCTTGTGGCTACTATGTGCTTAAAATGTAGATGTTTTACAAGTGTAACACACACCCAGGATTTTGAAAACTCAGTTTGAAAAACAGAATGAAAAATCTTATTAATAGTTTTTTATAGTTACGTAAGCTCAAATAAGATTTTACATATATTGGTTAAATAAAATATACTATTAAAATTACTTCTTTCTCTTTTTAAATGTAACTACTAGAATATGCAAAATGATGTATGTGATTCACATTTATGACACTCATTACATTTCTACTGAGCAACACCGATCTAGACAGTCACCAAAGAAAAGAGCCAAACCTGAGTGCCACGTCCATTTCCTCGGCCTGCAGCACAGCACCCAAAATAGGCTGGACGTGGATGGCATCACCAACCCTCACACCCACATTCTTCTGCGCCATTTCACTCAGGCCAACCTTGCCTCCAGGAAATCCTGCCACTGGCCAGGCTGTGTAGACCTGTCCAGAGCACAGGAAATAAAAATATGAGAAGATAAATATTCGGAGAATATCAGTAATTTATGAGGAAGAAAACAGCACAGTCGAGTACCTGGATCTGCGAAACACAGACCTTACCCCAAAGGAGTTGCAATCTGACACAAGTTACAAAAAAAAAACTAATTTTTATAAATATTACATCTTTCATAGAAGATTAAGAATAATCCCACAATGAAAATGGTGGAAGAGATGAAGGGTGGATTTAGAGAAAGAGACAAAGGCATTAACAAATGATAAGAGGACAATGAGAAAAAATACTGAAGGCCCGCTAACTATAAGGTAATTCAGCCTGGAGCATAAACTACATCCAGCAAACAGTGAGGTACCCAACACAGGAGCTCCATGGGAACCTCGGTCTCATCAGACTTAAATGCTAAGGTAGAAACATGAAGATTTCTAGCTCCAAATAGTGGATTGAGTGTACGTGTTTATAGTCTTCTCTTCCGCAAGGCACAATGAAGGATTTTTTTTACAGTGTAAGCCCAGAACAATGAAAAGAATGGAGGCATGCCATCAGCAGATAAGAGATTACAAAACATTTCCAGATGACCCCCGGGATGAGAGAAGACCAACTAATGAAGCAGCAGAAGACACGGCAGAGGCAGAGAATACAGGGAAGCTTCTGGTCTTAGAGTCTTAGGGATGATGAATGGCCGCCAGGACAAACAGCTGAAAACAGGGAGGGTAATCAAATATTTACATACAAAGGAGATGATCTTCGTACTCGAAATAACATTTCTGTGGAGAAATACAACTAACTAGCAAACTGGAGAAACAGGGCTGGTAGTGTGTGTGTCACCACTTTGCGGGGAAAGGCTTCGCTCTGTATCATGACACTTAGGGGCTCCAACTCCCAGGGTATTGAAGGAAGGAAAAGTGTATACAGCTGTGAAGGTCTTATAAAAGAGAGTTTTTCATTTATTACTGCTTGTGTTGAAAATAAAAATCAAAAACATCTCAAATCTTTTTAAAGTAAGGAAATGTAAAGGATTCTCACCTCTTGCTTTCCGTCCAAACTGGTAAGTAACACTGGTCGACCGATACATATGTTTGCAGACTTCATGGTGTTGAGTCCAAGCTGAACAAGGGAATTCTGGAATGTCTTAGGAACTTTGTCATCTACAAGTAAGGACAACAAAAAATTATTTTCATACTATTTGGTACCTGAAGTTAAAGCATACTCTTTTGGAGTGAATAAAAATCCTCTATCCACACGACCACATGAATATACTTGCCATACCCTGGAGAAACTACTGTTCCAAGCCTCCTAATTTCATCAAACTGACTTAAAATCAAACCTTTCTGAGGGTCCACTGACAACATGAATGCTAACTGAAAAATAAGGTTTCATAGAGTGGGTATCGGTTTTCATTACTTAAAAAAAAATCTCTAATTTCATTACAAACTGAACATACTTGCAAGGCTTTTTATACTTGTATTCTGAGCTTTTCATTCTACACATTCTAAGTTGAGTGGGCTACTAGTATTCAAAGGCTTGACCTGGGGAAACGGCACATCATCTGGCTCTCGAGGATTATGTTTCCACTCTGACCCACATGACAGCAATCAGCCATTTCTCCTTTCTGTTTCCAAGAATACATTGAGAACAGTAACACAGGTCTTATTCCTTAGGTGAACACACACCAACTGAAACGACCATTAGTGCTTTCAACTTTCAGCCAAAGAAGGGGCCCAGAATTCAGCCCTGTTACAAAAGCTGAAAATTAAGTGCTAATATCTGCATCCCTGCCCACCCACCCCGTCAGTCTCCACACTTGGTTAGCTGTCCCTCCTCTGATTCTTCCAGCACCCGATGCTGCCAGATACTAGCATTTATCATCATAACACTCATATATCTTACAATCTGACTTTCCTCTAAACTATATACAGCTTTGGGGCAGGAACTGGATCATATTCATCTTTCTAACTGTAACGCCTATGAGTGCATCAAATACAGCAGCTGCGTAATAAATATCTGTGAACTGAATGAATGTATGAGTACACAGTATTTATTTTTTCAGCACAAAATCCATGCAATACTTATGATGCTATCATAAACTTTATTATAAAATTTATTATAACCACATATACCATAATCACAAAGCTCTAACTAGTATTAGAGTTCTTTAGTAATCTGAAAAACAGATCTTTTGCAATTAAAAAGGAACTAAGTCAATGAAAGCAAAACCATAAGGTATGTCTGATTTACATCATTCTCTGCTACTAAAAAATAACTTCTCAACACATTTATTTTCCCCCTGTCATCAGATAAACAAATCTAGAAAAACAAAACATATCCAGGGCTAAGATTAACAGTACTGAGAATAAAATAAGCATTTTTATAACATGAGAGTCTGAAAAGAGATTCAACTTTCCTGTGAGCCCCAGGTCTCTTACACAATTTACTCTCATCAACAACAGCAGAGCGTCCTGCTTGGTAACCTATAATGCTCAGTTTCTGCCACTTCTTTCTTCCTAATGAATGAAACCTCAGTGAATTACCCTTCTCTCTTGATAATTACCTTGCAGGTGTACTCAGTCCTTGACAAGATTCTACATTTTCTTCCTCTCTTCCCTCCATCCTATCCTGCACATTCACCATGCACCAAGATGTGACAAATCAGAGACTTATCTAAATACCTTCACTTCCTATCACCAATGGAGATCATGTTTAAATTCCCATCCACTGACCTTATTTCCTAATACATTTCTATTGTACTCTCTGTTTCAGCATCCAAATCTACTCAAGCTGTCCTCCATACAACTGCCTTCACCAGTCCTCATTCCTCCAATACTTAAAAAAAAGTATCTCTACATCCACTTCCCCATTAACTGAATTCACATTTATTGAGCATCTTATGTGCCAGATTAACTGAGATAGTAATTTCAAACAGCCACCCACCCTTCATCTGTTCATTCAGCAAACACTTACCATGTGCCCACTTTATAGGAGACACTATGATAGGCATGGGGGATACAAGGTGAACAAAAGGAGACACAGTCCTTAGCCTCACAGAGTTTATAACTTAATAGGATGAGAGAGTTATTGAACAGTCACTAACTAACTGTGTAATTATAAACTAAGATTAATGCAATGCAAGAATAACTAGAAGTGTTAGGAGAGTCTCTAATGAGGGGTCTGATCTAATTTGGAAGAATCAAAGACTGCTTCTCCAAGGAATAATGTTTCAATTCAGATCTGAAGGAAGAGTAAAATTAACTAAATGAAGGGGGGAAAAGACAATTCTCAGCAAAAGAAAATGGGATGTGCAGAGATCCTTGACAGAAGAGAGCACTGTGCATCTGAAGGAAAAAGTACAGGCAGAGTGGTGGGGGCAAGAAGGAGCCATACATGGAAGGTCAAGACCACCCAGAGCAGTGGGCTGTATCAAGCTCCTGGTCTTTAATATGACAGCAACTGGAATCGAGTTAGTGGTGAAAAGCAGGGTCAAAAAGATTTTCATTTTAGAAGATCATTCTGCCTGCAGAGTGGAAAAGGAATTGGAATGAAGCAGCTGGTGCAGTAGTCCAGGTGAGGGAGGATGGTGTCTGAGATTAAGGCTGAAGCAGTGGGAACGGAGTGCAGAAGTGGAATGTGGGAAGTGTTCCGGTAGCAAACAGGACTTGGTGGTGGACTCGATAATGTGAGGTGTTATGAATGAATCTTAGGCTTCTGAATTTTACAAAGGGGAAAAACTGAACAGAGCTTGAGTTTGTTTTGTTGGAGGAAATACGAATTCATGAGGTCAGTCTTGAAGTACCTTTGAAAAATCCAAAAACAGAGGGATAGCACAGTGCTGTACTCAAAGTGTGGGCCACAAATTAAGAAAGCAATCCCACTAACAATTGCATCAAATATAATAAAATACCTAGGAATAAATTTAGCCAAGGGGGTGAAAAACTATAAGACTCTGATGAAAGAAATTGAAAATGACACAAATAAATGGAAAGATATCCTCTGCTTATGGAGTGGAAGAATTAATATTGTTAATATCCATACTACCCAAAGCAATTCAACTCAACCCCTATCAAAATACCAATGGCATTTTTCAAAGAACTGGAACTAATAATCCTAAAATATGTATGGAACCATAAAAGACCCCAAATAGCCAAAGCAATCTTGAGAAAGAAAAGCAAAACTGGAGGTATACTGCAAAGTTATAGTAATTAACACATTATGGTACTGGCACAGAAACAGAAAGATCGATCAAACAGAATAGAGAGCCCAGAAATAGACGCACATCTCTATGGGTTCATCAACATCAATTAATTGATGATAAAGGAGTCAAGAATATGTAATGTGGAAAAGACAGCATCTTCAATAAATGGTGTTGGGAAAACTGTACAGCTACATGCGAAAGAATCAAATTGCATCACTTCCTTACAACATGTACTGAAATAAACTTAAAATGGATTAAAGACTTAAATGTAAGATCTGAAGCCATAAAACTAGAAGAAAACACAGGCAGTAAATAAACTCTTTGAAGTTGGTACTAGCAATATTTTTTTGGATCTGTCTCCTGAGGCAAGGGCAACAAAAGCAAAAATTAATAAATGAGACTACATCAAATTAAAAAGCTTTTGCACAGCAAAGGAAATCATCAACAAAATAAAAAGGCAGCACTGAATGAGAGAAGATATCTGCAAATGATATTTCTGATAAGGGGTTAATATCCAAAATATGTAAAGAACTTTTATATGTAAGTGTGTACATATTCTATACATGTGTAAAATATATATAAAATACTGGAATATTACTCAGCCATAAAAACAATGAAATATTTCCATTAGGAACAATATGAATGGATCTAGAGAGTATTACACTAAGTGAAATGTCAAAGAAAGACAAACATCATATGATTTCACTTATATGTAGAATCAAAAAACCAAAAATAAATAGAAACAAACTCATAGATACAAAGAACAAAGGGATAGTTGCCAGATGGGAGAAGGATGAGGGGGTTGGGTAAAACAGGTGAAGGGGATTAAGAGGTATAAACTTCCAGTTATAAAGTAAGTCACAGAGATGTAACGTACAGCGTAAGGAACAGAGTCAATAATACTGTAAAAACTTTGTACGGTGACAGATGGTTACTAGACTTATCATGGTAACCACTTTGTAATGTATTTAAAAGTGAATCACTATGTTGTACACATGAAACTAATACAATATTGTTCATCAACTACATTTCAATTAAAAGAAAAAAAAGTGTGGTCCACGAACTATTTGTTAATGTTCACGAGGTGAGTACAAAGAATGAGAAAATGCATTTAGAAGCTTTTCACTGCCATTTGAGAGTAATTTTATACCTGTTAAATCTAAAATAGATTTCTATTTTTTAAACTTATTTTCCCAGTAATTTATTTTTACTGTACTTTACAACAGCCCTGATTTGTGACATGTCATAGATTTTACAATTTCTCTAGAGTTTGAGGAGCACTGGTCTAGAAGACAATTAAATCAAGACTTGTAAACAACATAAATTACAAATACAAATAAAAAATAATAATGGTCCAAATGGGAAACTTTGGGCATTGGATGAACTTGCATAAGAAAGAAGATTTACAGAGAGAAAAAGAGGGTTTAGGACTAAGAATTAAGGAACTTCTACATTTGACAGGTAACAGAGGGTGAGCTTGCAAAGGAAACTGATGAAGTACCAACAAAAAGAGGGAAATAAACTAAGAAAATTTGATGACATATAAAAAGATTAAATGAGATACGTTTGTGACATAATCAATCTCCTGCTCACACCCGTGTGCAATTAAGAGCAGTTATTAACTACTAGAACCTGTGTAGTAGGGAAAAGGCCACCTTTCATTCTTAAAGGCACACTGATGTCTCTTAAGAAAGAACGCATCCACATCGTTACCAAACTGGGAATTTAGTTTTTTAGTATATGTTTACTATACTCGGTAGAAATGAGTGGTTTTGCAGTTAAATATGCCGTTAATCTTAAATACAGCAACGTCGTTTCAAGTACAACTTAGAAATTCAAAGAAATTTACAAAAGAGCCAGCTGGACTTAGCCACGGAGAAGTCATTCCTGCCTAACTTCTCCAGAGCAAGCGTGGCTTGGGGTGTCTTACACACTTCTGTGCCGCTTTCACACCTCGGCCTCGCCCAACTTTTAAAAACCTCTGCACCTCTGTATAGCACGGAAATACATACAAGATCTTATAGTAGCTTACGGTGAAAAAGAATGAGACAATGAATATATGTATGTTCACGTATGACTGGAAAACTGTGCTCCACACTGGAAATTGACACAACATAGTAAACTGACTATAACTCAATAAAATAAAATTTAAAACAAACAAAACCTCTGCACCTCAAGGCAGAATCGCTAGGTTTTCGTCCCCTCAGGCTGCGCGCCCTCGGCCTCGAGTCTCCCCCTTAGAACTCTTTACCCTTTTCTAAGAAGTTGATCACCACCAGAGTTCCGGCCGCAACGGCAGGAGAAGCCTTGGACCCCGCAAGTACGGAAGCAGCGGAGGGCGAGGGCGAACCGCTCTCGGCGCTTTGGTTCTGCCGTTTTCTGTTCTTCTTGGAAGACATGATCGGAAGGCAGCCCCAAGAGAAGCAGCGGTAAAGCCGGCTCAACGTGCACGCTTCTCTGAGAGAAAAACTTCCGGGGCAGAAGGCAGCGAGGCTCCGTCCCGCGCCGTAATCCCTTGAGTGGAGCGCAATAGAAGCGGGCGAACTGAGCGTCTTCAGAATCCGCCGTCATTGATTTCTGCCATGGAAGAAGGCTTAGGTGGACAGACCGTCATCTAGATTGTAAATTCCTGAAAAACAGGACTTTTTCCAATCTCTGCCGCCCTCCTCATCCCTGAACAAACGTCTGTTGAATTAAACCGGGTGGGGGGAGGGGAGTCGTGGGAAAGTTTCTCCCCTCTTTCCTGGAGCCGGGCAAATTCCTGAGAGGAGCCAGTCGGCAAGACTCAGCCGTCTCCTCTGCCTAGCGCTGCAAAGTGGTAACCGTGGCTCAACTCTGATAAGGGTTGGGTGGTACTCTTCTAAAACTTACGGTAGCGTCCTCTGTTCCAGGGCGCACGGCGTAGGTACTTAAGAGGCTCGCGGTGCGTGGGGCCACGACGGCGGGCGTGGAGATGCAGCCGTCGCGAAGCGGGAGCTACTGGCGCGCGGTGCTGGCCCGGGCCCGCCGCGCGGTGCTCTTATCGGGACCCCGCTGGGCCTCGGACGGCTCGGGTTACGCGCAGGATCCCCTGGCCGGAGCCGGCGAGCTGCCGGGAGAGCTGGACAGATTCGGGGGCGTCTCGGTGCGCCTGGCGCGGCTGGACACGCTGGACCGCCTGGACCCCGCCGCCTTCAAGAGGGCCTTGCAGGGCAAGTGCGGCTGGACCGAGGCTCCCCGGGCTCCTGAGCCTTTCTGTTGAAGTAACCGTGGCCCCCACCCCCGAGTCGCGCCCTAAACCCGTCAACTACCGAGTCCAGAGGGAAGGGGAGAGGGCACGCGCGACCCGCACGCGTTTTGTGCCTTCGCTTTTGTGCTTTTTACTGGGAGGTCTCTGAGGTGGTTGGGTGAAATGGTGACGAGCTCAAGCTTTGGGGTCGGCAGCCCTCGTTTCTGGTACTCTTTCTAGTGTGGCCTTGGGCAAGTTGTGTAAACCAGCATTTTTCTCATCCGTAAAACCAGGTAATAGGAACTAGCGGAATTGCTAAGGGATAAGTTGTATAAGGCGTATAAAAGTGCCTAGGACGGTATCTGCTATATATTTAACGCTTAGTATATGTTTGTTAATAGCATATTATAATTTACTATCATTTACTAAGCCTTGGTTCTGCTGGGCACTTTGCAAAAGACAGAACTATCTCACTTTCTAATACAGGTGGTGGGCAGTGGGTGGGCCAGAGGTTCTGAGTGGTCGTTATTTGTACGCAAGTCGGGTCAGGAGCTGTGGCGCTGAGAACTGGAGAGTTTGCTTCTATTTAGAGACCAGCAAGCATTTTATGATTAACCAGGGAGATTGGTGAGTGGTTTCAGTCTTCAATAGGAAAACTCACTCCTCTATTTGAACCTTGAGCCCAATGATAAGAAAGTAAGCCTGGAAGGAGGAGCCTTCACTTTGAGAGCCTTTGATTTGGTGGAACAGCCTGTTTTTCAAACTGGCCTTGAGAGTCCTTATAACCAAATTCAAGGTAGAGCATGGAATTTAGCCATGGAAAGATCCTCTCACACTAACAGGAAACTTCAAATAATCTTTATCCTATGGAGCAATGTGGCAAGTGAGCATCTGTGGAAATATAATTCAGCTAGTTATTTCAATCTTTAATTATCCGTATTTCTAAGCTAATTACTTCTTCACGTTATTTTCTCTCCTACGTGTGAACAATTGCTAACTTTAGCAGTATTACCAGTAAGCGAATCAAATCAATGTTCAGCCTCTAATATGTGTATATATGTGTGGGTAGACGCGGGTATTTATTGCACACTTGTCACTTGTTAATGGATCAAACAGGTTATCAAAACACTACCTAAGTCAAGAAGGCAAAGCAGAAAGTGGGTTGGGCTTGGAATCTCCCAGGTTCTGCCACATGGTTAGCCAGGCATTAGGCAAATCACTGAAAATATTTGCCTCAGGTTGCTTATGTGAATAATGCCAGCTCTAATTACTTCACTGGATGGATGTGATCAGGCATAAATTACATGAAACTAGTTTATAAACTCTGAAATACCATATACTTTTTTTTATCTTCTTAAATTATTTTGCACTAAGTGCTAGACACTGTTTTAAGAACTTCACAAATATTGACTCATTTAATCCTCATAACAGCCTGTGAGATAGGTACTAATATTATCCTCATTTCAAAGATGATGGTACTAAGAGACAGATTAACTTCCCCTGGTTCTGGAAGCTGTTCTTACTGCACTAAAAGAGCTATTGCTAATTTTTTTGTTACTGAGTCAAACAAAACTGAATGGTATCACCAATAAAAAGAAACTGAAAAAGTCTGAGAAGAAAGTCAAATAGAAAGTCTAAATCTTTCTTTTTAAGTAATTGTACTGATGTATTAGCAATAGTTGTTATGCACCTTTATATGTGAAGTCTATTCTTTTACTGTTTCTGTAACTAATAACTAAAGTTAGATGAACAGGCAATATGTGGTTCAGCTTCACATATCTGCATAAAGAGTAGTCCTTAGGTTCACATATGGAGAGCAGGTGAAGAAAGGTCAGAGAGGTGGTGTGTGAGCTCACCTTGAGAGATAAGAGATGAGGGATGGAGGAGGAAAAAGCATTGAAGTTTATTAGAGAAAAAGAGAAAAAAAGGATTTAAAAAATGATTCTTAAACTTCAGGCATTGGAGCCAGAAATATGCCTGTAAATAAAACTAATTTGGGGTGGATGGTGTAGGAGTCAGTTTTGAACATGGGTGTGAAGTTTGATGTAGCAGCCTTCAGGAAATGTATGAGATGAGAGCAGCTGGAAAGCAGAAAACTTCAGTGTTCAGTAAGGTCAGGACCGGGCAACTGTCCTTGTATAGTTGTTGGCTGAAGCAGTGGAAGTGGATGGATTCTCCAAGTCAGAGTGTAAAGATTAAAAATAGTGAACAAGTGACCGTACATTCAGAACCTCAGCTTTTTCATTTGATTGGAATGATTGGGGAAGGAGTACGTGGGAACTTTCTGGGGTGACAGAAATGTTCTACAGTCTCGACTGTGGGTTACACAGGTATCTGCATGTGTCAGAACTCATCAAATGTTCACTTAAGATTTGTTCCTTTCACTTTATGTAATTCTGTGTTAATTTCAAAAAGATTTAATTAGAGAAAGATGGAGGTGAGAGGATCTGAGGGAGACACCATAGTCCCAAATCAAGAAGTCTGTTAAGCTAAGGCTCTGGAGTTGTCTGTCAGTGTGTTAGGCGCACTAACTTTCAGAGAGGTAGGGAACAGGGAAAGTTACTGCAGAGGCTGTAGAAGAGAAAGGAAAGGAATCTACCCATTAAATAATCAAGTCTTTCCCTCTCCACGTGTACTTTACAGGATTATTGTAAAGATTAAGTGAGATGGTGGATAAAAAAAGTACTCTGAAAAGTTTTTCTAAAACTGTGAAGCATTTATTTCTTCACCTATAAATTAAGGGTGATAATACCTGCTTTTCATGTTGTGAGAACTTAGTGAAGTGTATCTAAAGTGTCTGGAATATAGTAAGGAACAGATAAATGTTAGCATCTTTTTTCCCTGGCTCAATCTTAAGTAATTAAGTAAGAGAATTTAAAGTCAAAGACAGAAAGACTATCTTCATGTTCATCGTGGTATTTATTCTAAAGAAAAATTAGAAACAATCTAAATACATAAGAGTAGGTTGGTTAAGTAGCTTATGGTATACCTATATAAGGAAAATTATGCAGTCATTAAGAATGTTCATTTAAGAATTTTAATGACATAGCAAAATATTTACAATATAATATGTAGTTTAAAAATATACTGTAAATTACTTTGTAACAGTATAATCATATGATGTCAATTCCAAAATTCATGGGAAAATATCAAAATTTTAAATTTTATCAGTGTGCTAATGTGAATTTTTAATTTCTTTATACTTTATTTTCAAAATTTTCTAGAACTACCATACATTATTTTAAAAACAAATTTATACTTTTAACCACCTTGAAATGTATAAACAAAAAATATGTGTGTATATATATAGAGAGAGAGATGTAACAGGACTCCTAAAGGAAGAGTAAATAGAAGCCCATAATGGTCATTTACAAAGGTTAAAACTACAGTTGTTGAACAGCACTGAAATGGTATTTTATTTAAATCAGTTTATTTCTTCATTGTGCAATTATTGAGCACCAATTATGTACCAAGTATTGTCAGATGATATGAATATAAAGATCATCACATTAGCCTGGTAGAAAAATCATATAAACAGGGTAGTAATTATCATAGAACATTTAAATGTAATAAAACAGTTCCCATGCTGCGGATGTATGTGAACAGGACATTTTGGGACTCCCCTCCCCCCGCCAAAGAGAGCTAACTAGTGTAACTAGTGAGGGACGTGGAGCTTAAACATGGCTTCCTGGAGAGGGGACAGCCAGAGATGAGTTTTAATTTACTCCACTCCTGTCACTGGAAAATATTTACAGGTTTATTTTTTCCTCTCCGTTTTAGCTGCAGTACAGAAATGGAGATCAGAAGGTAGAGTAGCCATATGGTTGCACATTCCCATCCTCCAAAGCCGCTTTATTGCCCCTGCCGCTTCCCTGGGCTTCTGCTTTCACCACGCAGAATCGGATGCTTCCACGCTGACCCTGTGGCTGGGAGAGGGGCCCAGCAGATTACCAGGATACGCGACACATCAAGTGGGAGTTGCAGGTCAGTTTCAAACTAATGATGATCAAAATTAACTTTTTAGAGGGTTACCCAATTTCTTACAGCTGAGTGATAGTTTATTCACGTGGAATTAATAATTTGATTAAATGATTATCGTCCTTGGAACTATAGCTTAGCCTTTAATTAAATGAAGTTTGCCTTATGATTCAGCAGAGGGCAGCCTAGAGAACAAGCAAGTTTAGTGTGTGGTTTTCCAAAGGATATATTTGAACATGTTTTACCCAAGATATTTGAACTTCACTACTGACATAGTTATACTAAATTAATTCATTTCATTATGGTAAAACATATTAATACTAATTATGTGAATTAGTAAAATAAAAGATAGCATTTAAGTTGAATTTTAGGTAAAGCAAACCAGTTTTTCAGTGATTTTGAACATCTTAAAGATATCTACACTAAGTCAGTGTGCCAAACAGTTGTTTAAAATAGCATAGTTTAAATACAGAATTTTGAAGTCACTGATTAGCTTCAGAAACATAGTCTTGAGAGAATACTTGCTTTAGGTTAAGACAATTCTCAAATTGTAGAGTGCATCAGAATCACCTGGAGGGCTTGTTAAACCAGATTGCTGTGCCTCGGTCCCAAAAGTTTCTAATTGAGTTGGTCTGGGGAGGGGCTCGAGAATTGTGCTTCTAATAAGTTCTCTGCTGCTGCAGCTGTTAATATGCTGGCCCTAGAATTACCCTTTGAGAAGCAAGGTGAAGAAAACTTCTAGATTTTCCAGAAAAACAAAAATAGAAAAGAACCCTTATAATTTAAAATAAATTAAAGCAGTAGTGTGTATTAATTAGTAATAATATTATTTGTCTTTATGTAATTTACAAGAGGTTTTTAAAGGTAGTTTGCATCTTAGAAGTCTTTTAAAGGTGTTGTTAAAGGATCTCTGATGTTTTCTCTGTCCATGCTCTGGCGCCCCTATAGCAATTCGTAAACTTTCCATTCACCTCTACTTCAAAAGACTGCTTAATAGTTTGATGACAGCCAAGCACTTTGTTGGAAAGTCATATAGATAATTATCAATTCATTGGTACAGCCTTCCAAATAAGAGTTTCCAGCTGTTCCTACAGATTTGGTAATATATGCATAAACAGTGTCCTGTGAAGGATTTGTTTATAACTAAGTGCTGTATTATATATTATAGTTAAGATACGCTGTAGGAATTCAGAGAATGAGAGATATAGAACTTGACCAGAGTCTGTAAGACTACCTAGGATTTCAAGTCCTATTGGGGTAGAAAGATAATGTAACAAATTGTCCTGGAAAGGTACACAGTTTTTTAGGTGAAGAAATAATAGTTGACATTTGTTATAAGCAACAGAAGGCAGGTGTAGCTGGTGAAGGGAGTCAGAACATACCACCCCAAAATATGCCACTTTTGGCATGTTGATTATTTTGAGTTGGAGATCAGTTGAAAAACGGCAGATGCAGGAAGGACTCTCTGCCTGCTCCTACCTTAAAGCAGGGCATAAGTTTCTTGTTCCGTGAAGAGGACATTCTTATCACCAGAGATGGGGAGTTGACACTGAAATGAGTGTATACAAACCTTGTTAAAACAACCCTTATAAAATGAGAAGAGTTAAAGAGACAATTCTTCAGTGAAGATATACAGATGGCCAACAGACACATTTGAAAAGATGCTTAATATCACTAATTATTAGAGAAATGCAAATCAAAACTACAGTGAGGTATCATCTCACACCAGTCAGAATGGCCATCATTAAAAAAATCTATAAATAATAAATGCTGGAGAGGCTGTGGAGAAAAAGGAACCCTCCTACACTGCTGGTGGGAATGTAATTGGGTGCAGCCACTATGGAGGACAGTATGAAGTTTCCTTAAACTAAAGATAAACTTACCATATGAACCAGCAATCCCACTCCTGGGCATATATCCTGAGAAAACTACAATTCAAAAAGACAAATGCACCCCAATGTTCATACCAGCACTGTATACAATAGCCAAGACATGGAAACTGTCTTAATGTCCATTGACAGATGAGGGGAGAAGTGTGTGTGTGTATATAATGGAATATTATTCAGCCATAAAAAGAATGAAATCATTCCATTTGTAGCAACATGGATAGTCCTAGAGATTATCATACTACGTGAAGTTGAAGACAAATATATGATGTTGCTTATATGGGGAAACTAAAAAAAGAAAGAAAGAAGGAAAGAAAGAAAGAAAAAATACATGTTTTATTTACAAACCAGAAGTAGACTCGCGGACATAGAAAACAAACTGTAGTTACCAGTGGGGAAAAGGGGAAAGGGTGGGTAAATTCGGAATTTGGGGTTAACAGATACACGTTACTATATGTGAAATAGGTAAACAACAAGGACCTGCTGTATAGCACAGGGAACTATATTCAGTTTCTTGTAATGAGCTGTAATGGAAAAGAATCTGAAAATGTATGTGTATATGTCTGAAACTGAATTACTTTGCTATACACATGAAACTAACATTTTAAATCAACTACACTTCACTTAAAAAATAAGAATTCAAAAAAAAAATCCTTATGTTCTATTAGTTTCCCCCATATATTTCCTAGTCACTTTTTCACAATTTACCTCCCCTACCCCAAACACTTTTGTCATTTCTTCACAGTTTATCCTTCTTTTTCACAATGGTACATAAGCCCCAAGTCTAACCACTTTTGAGGGATTTTCACTTCTTTCTTTGACGCTCTCCACCCCCACCCCAGGCCATGTAAAAATATTAACATCAAGTAAAACTTACATACTTTTTATCCATTGATCTGTCCTCTTCTCAGTTCAACTCATAATTCCCAGACACAGAACCTAAGTGGGCAGAAGAAAAAAATCTTTCCTCTCCAGCACTTGAATGGAGTGATCTATAGCTTTATTTTTTTAATACCTTTATTGTGGTATGATTCCTGTAAGTAACCTACACATATTTCAGACGTACAATTTGATGAATTTTGATAGACATGTCTACCAATGAAACCACCACCACAATCAAGATAGCTAACATTTCCATCACTCCCCAAGAGGTGCAAATTTCGAATTCTCAATTTATCCCTTCCCCCACCCCCCTGTTTAACCCCCTGGAAATCATAAAGTTTGTTCTCTAGGTCTGTGAGTCTGTTTCTGTGTTGTAGATAAGTTCATTTGTGTCCTTTTTTTCAGATTCCATATATAAGCAATATCATATGGTATTTTTCTTTCTCTTTCTGGCTTGCTTAAAATGATCTCCAGGTCTATCCATGTTGCTGCAAATGGCATTATTTTATTTTTTATAGCTGAGTAGTATCCATTGTGTGTGTGTGTATGTATATACACACATACCACATCTTCTTTATCCAGTCATCTGTCAATGAACCTTTAGGTTGTTTCCATTTTGGCTATTGTAAATAGTGCTGCTGTGAACATTGGGGTGCATGTGTCTTTTCAAATTATATTTTCCTCTAGATATATGCCCAGGAATGGCATTGCTGGATCATACTGTAAGTCTGTTTTTAGTTTTTTGAGGAATATCCATACTGTCCTCCATAGTGGCTGCACCAATTTACATTCCTACCAGCAGTGTAGGAGGGTTCCCTTTTCTCTACAGCCTCTCCAGCATTTATTATTTGTAGACTTTTTAATGATGGCCATTCTGACTGGTGTGAGGTAATATCTCATTTTAGTTTCAACTTGCATTTCTGTAACAATTAGTGATGTTGAGCATCTTTTCACAGCAATATAGCTTGCTTTCTGTTCTTGAAATATAGCAAGCTTTTATTTGCCTCAGAATCTTTAAACATACTGGTTCCTCTTTCTACAGTGTTCTTCCCCAGGGCTTTGTTTATCTGGCTCTTTAGGGCTGAGGCCTGTGCTCAGATATCTTCTCTGAAAAGCTCCCAACCTTCCTTTCTAACATGGAGTCCTCCTGCATGCCAGTCCCATCATCCTTTGTCCCTTTACCCAGCTCGGGATATCCAGTTTTTCTTACCAGCACTTATCACAATCTGAAATTATCAAGTACTTAACTTCCCCCACGAGGGGAGCTATTTCACCTGGCTTGTTTACTTCTGTATCCTCAGGCTAAGCACAGTGTCTGGTATAAAGTAGATGCACACTAAATATTTCTTGCATGAGTGATTGGATAGATCTTCAAGTGGAAACATCAGCCCTCTGAAAAGGAAGTGGTGGTGTGGGGAAAGGCTAGTGTTGCACAGAGAGAAGAATGCCTGCTCGGATCCAGGCAGGATGTCAGCTGTAGGCACTCAGGATAATTATGAGAATAGCTGAGATAAAGACATTTAGCACAATACTTGACTAATCATAATAATATAATAGTAACCTCTTTTTAATCCCTGATCTCTTTAGATTTATTCAATTTTTATGTTGAGACCAGCAGGGGTCGCTCACATGGTGCTTTAGCAGTGCCAGTTTTGTCTGGAATAAATATTTTGTTCATGTTTGTAGTGAACTAGGGAAAAGTTCAATTTGAGTAATCACAAGTTATTAAAATTTAAGAGTAGGTTTCCTTGGCATTTCTCTGGCATTCTGTCCCTTGTAAATTCTAATTAAATTATAGTTTATATTTTTCAACAGAAGCCAACATTAATGTTAATTATATCTCACTTTGTAGTTTTCCTTCTTGCTTTGAAATATTAAAATGTGATGTTTTAATTCCAGAGAAGATTGCTCCTTTGTGTTGCACATATCTATTTCCTGCTATATTTTATCTCTACATAGCATTTATCACCTTCTCATGTTCTGTATAATTTATTTTTTGTTTACATATTTGTCACCTTCTCATACAGACACCAGAACATGAGCCCTATAAGGATAGGGAATTTTGTTCTGTCTGCACTATGTCCCTAGCAGCTAGACAAGTGCCTGACACAAAACAGGACCTCAGTGAGTGTACTGTGTACAGAACCTATATGTGTAATATATGGGAGTTCAAGTAATATTAAAAGTATTGATGAATAAGTGGAAAAATACCTCTCTAACAGTATCTTCTCACACTATGTAAATACAAATTATTTTTAAATTATAGCATTTAAAGGAACCTAATATAAATCTTTAAAATGTCATTTGTATTTTTGACCCAGGATTACCTGAAAAGAAAACTTACTTATTTTTGAGTCCCTAACATCTAGCAAAATGCCTAGTGTGCAGGGCAATGTACATAATGAATGAATAAGTAAAAGAAATGGACTAGACCTTAAAATATAAAATAAATAAGTATTCAAAGGTAATATGTTATAAAGTTGTGTATATACATGGTAAAGAAATTTAAGTGGCTTCAAGGATGTCTTGAATACTGAGATATCTGAGGTATGGATCCCCAGGGAGCACAACCCATTTTCTATACATAGTGATTCAGGAAATAAAAATGAGAATGGAAGAGTCAATTCACTTATTCAATAAATATTTTTAAGCACTTAAAATTGTACACTAAAGGAAATGGTTAAAAAAAGGTTAGAAAGACTAATTTATTTAACTGTACTATCAAGAATAGATGATCTAGAAAAGATGCAGATGGTTATATACAAGCTAGCATATGCTAGAACCATCACTGGTACTCAGAGTTGTAAAATGAACTAGATAACTGAACAACCAGTTTTCCTGGTGGAGAGATTTTACAAGTCTACATGGATGAGGTGGATGTTTGAACTAGGCCTGTGGAAATGGGTAGGATTTTAATGGCCACAGGTAATAGTGTGGGAGGAGTCTAAAGTGAATGAAATTCATATTTCTCAATTATTTTTCACCCCAATAGGAGCTGTATTTGATGAAAATACTAGAAAAATATTGGTTGTACAAGATCGAAATAAAGTAAGTTGCTTTGCTTTATAAATTGCTTTCTAAATATTTAGTTCTCTCTAGAGAAAAATGAAATTTTCTGTAAAAATAAAAGTAGAGATTTTGATATACTCAAAGAATTACAGAAAGATATTTTAAGTCATTTCTAAGCATTTATGGGTCATTTAGACATCTATTTAATCCAAAAAATACTTATGAAGGCCTTAAAATGTCAGAGGAGCCTCAATGTTGCTCTCTATTTGATGGCTATAGGAAAATTATAAATGGCTGTATTTAACTGGGAAGACAACCCTGTTCATCACAGACTGTTAGGGTATTCTTCATTCACTCAACATTCCTTAAGCTTCCAGTCTGAGCCATGTGCTGAGAATGAAGATTAGTAAGACAATATCCCTAATACCCTGCAGCTTACTATCCATTTTGGAAAGCAGTCATACAATACACTGTAGCAACTAACTGCCTTTAAAAACCCACAAAGACTTCTCGTTGGAGGTAATATTTAAACTGAGTGTGAAACTGAGTAGGAGCTACCAGGAAAAAAAAAAAAAGGTAAAAAAACACTGAAAAAATTGAAATTGCATATATAAAGGCACAGAGCTCAGAAAGGGGCTGACATGGTATCTTAGTCTACTCAGGCTGCTATAACAAAAATACTATAGACTGGGTAGCTTAAACAATGAAACATTTATTTCTAACAGTTCTGGAAGCTGGGTAGGCCTCAAGGCATTGGTGGATTTGGTGTCTTGTGGTGTCTACTTCCTGGTTCATAGAGGTTCTCACATGGTGGAAGGGACGAGGGAACTCTCTGGGATCTCTTTTATAAGGGCACTGTTCCCATTCATAAGGAGTTCACTCTCATGACATAATCACCTCCCAAAGGCCCAATTTCATGATACCATCACATTAGGGATTAGGGTTTAAACATATGAATTGGATTGGGGAGATTGTGGAGAAGGAGCATAAACATTCAGTCCATTCTACATAGTGTGAAAATAATGATTTAAAAAAATCCATTATGGCCAGTAGTGCAGCAAGTGGTAAAATATGTTTTTATTGAAGTATAGTTGATTTATAATATTCTGTTTCAAGTGTACAGCAAAGTGATGCAGCAGTTACTTATATATTTTTCAGATTATTTTCTATTATAGGATATTACAAGATACTGAATTTAGTTCACTGTTCTATAGAGTAACTACTCGTTGCTTATCTATTTTATGTATAGTAGTTTATATCTGTTAATGCTGTACATACTCCTAATTTATCCCTACACCTTCCCTTTCCCCTTTGGAAACCATGAGTGTGTTTTCTGTATCTGTGAGTCTGTTTCTGTTTTTTATATAGATTCATTTGTATAATTTTTTAGATTCCACATGTAAGAGATACATAATATTTGTCTTTTTCTGTCTGACTTCACTAATTATATTCTCCAGATCCACCCATGTTGCTGCAAATGGCAATTTCATTCTTTTATGTGGCTGAGTAATATTCCACTGTATATTTACATACTGTATCTTCTTAAGACAGTCATCTGTTGATAGACACATAGGTTGTTTCTATGTCTTGGCTGTGGTAAATAATGCTGTGATGAATGTTAAGATGCATGTATCTTTTTGAATTAGAGTTTTCATCTTTTCCAGATATATACCCAGGAGTGGGATTATGTGATCATATGGTAGCTCCATTTTTAATTTTTTATGGAACCTCCATACTGCTTTCCATAGTGGCTGCACCAATTTACATACCCACCAACAGTGGAGGGTTCCCTTTTCTCCACACCCTCTCCATCATTTGTTTGTAGACTTTTGAATGATAGCCATTCTGACCAGTGTGAAATGATACCTCATTGTGGTTTTGATTCACATTTCTCTAATAATTAGTGATGTTGAGGATCTTTTCATGTGCCTCTTGGCCATCTGTATGTCTTTTTTGGAGAAATATCTACTTAGGTCTTCTGCCCATTTTTGATTGGGTTTATTTTTTCATAATAGTTGTATGAGCTGTTTGTACATTTTGGTCATTAGCCCCTTCTTAGTGACATTGTTTGTGGATATTTTCTCCCATTCTGCAGGTTATTTTCTCATTTTGTTTATGGTTTTCTTTGCTGTGCAAAAGCTTTTCAGTTTAATTAGATCCCATTTGTTTATTTTCGCTTTTATTTATTCTGCCTTGGGAGACTGTTCTAAGAAAATATTGCTACAATGTATGTCTGAGAATGTCTAGCTATATTCTCTTCTAGGTGTTTTATGTGTAAAGTCTTATATTTAGGTCTTAAACCATTTTGAGTTCATTTTTGTATATGGTGTAGGAGAGTGTTCCAATTTCATTTATTTACTGTAACTGTCCAGCTTTCCCACATCACTTGTTGAAGAGACTGTGTTTTCCTCATTGGGTATTTTTGCCTCCTTTATCATAAATTAATTGACTGTAGGTGTGTGGGTTTATTTTGGGCTCTTTGTTCTGTTGACCTATGTGTTTGTTTTTGTGCTAGTACCATTGTTTTGGTTACTGTAGGTTGTAGTGTTGTCTGAAGTCTAGAAAGGATATGCCTCCAGCTTTGATCTATTTCCTCAGGATTGCTTTGGCAATTCTGAGACTTTTGTGGTTCCATATAAATTTTAGGATTATTTTTTCTACTTCTGTGAAAAAATGTCATGGATATTTTGATAGGGACTGCATTAAATTTGTAGATTGCTTTGAGTATGGCCATTGTAACAATATTTATTCTTCCCATCCAACAGCGTGGGATATTTTTCCATTTCTTTGAATCATCTTCACTTTCCTTTATCAGTGTTTTATAGTTTTAAGGGTAAAAGTCTTTCATCTCCTTATTTAGGTTTATTCCTAGGTGTTTTATTTTTTTATGGGATTTTTAAAAACTTTCTCTACTTCATTGTTAGTGTAAAGAAGTACAACAGATTACTGTATGTTTAATCCTGTATTCCACTACCTTACAGAATTCATTTATTCTTACTAGTTTTTGTGTGGAGACTCTAGGGTTCTCTGTGTACAGTATCATGTCATCTGCAGATAATGACAGTTTTACCTCTTTCCTTTCAATCTGGATACCTTTTGTTTCTTTTTCTCTTCTGGTTATTATGGCTAGGACTTCCAGTACTATGTTGAAAGAAGTGGTAAGAGTGGGCATCCTTGTTAGTTTCTGAACCTAGCAAGAAGGCTTTCAGCTTTTTACTTTGAGTATTACATTGGGTTTGTTGTAAACGACTTTTATTATGTTGAGATATGGGCCCCTTATACTCAGTTTGGTGAGAGTTTTCATCATGAATGGATGTTGAATTTTGTGAAATGTTTTATCTGCGTCCATTGAGATGATTGTGTGGTTTTTGTCTTTTCCCTTAATTTGGTGTATCACACTGATTGATTTGCATATGTTGAACTATCCTGTGATCGTGAGATGAATCCAACTTCATCATAGTGTATGATCCTTTTTTATGTATTGTTGGATTCAGTTAGCAAATATTTTGTTGAGGATTTTTGCATCTATATTCATGAAAGATACTGACGTAATTTTCCTTTTTTGTAGTGTCTTTTTCTGGTTTTCTTACCAGGGTATGGTGGCTTCATAGAATGACTTGGGGAGTGTTATCTCCTCTTCCTTCCGTCTTTTGGAAGAGTTTGAGAAGGATAGGTATAAGTTCTTCTTTCTTTGGTAGAATTCCCCAGTAAAGCCATTGGTCCTGGATATTTGGGGTTTGTTTGTTTTTATTACAGCGTCTGCTTCATTTCTAGTGATCAAATTATCTTTTTCTTCTTGACTCAGTTTTGACAGGCTTTATGTTTCTTGAAACTTGTCCATTTCTTCTGGGTTGTCCAGTATTTGGCATATCACTGTTTATACTATTCTCATGATTTTTTTTTTATTTCTGTGGCATCAGTTATTTCTCTTTCATTTATTATTTTGTCTGTTTGGGTCCTCTCTCCTTTGAGCCTGGATAGAGAGAGGTTTGTTAATTTTGTTGATCCAGTTTTTGGTTTTATTGATCTTTTCCACTTTTTTTAATTTATTTTTTATTTATTTCTTCTCTGGTCATTATAATTTCCTTCCTTCTGCTGACTTTGGGTTTTGTTTGTTCTTTTTCTGATTCTTTTAGGTGGTAGGGTTAGGTTGTTTGAGATTTTCTTGTTTCTTGAGGAAGACCTGTATTGCTATGAATTCCCTCTTAGAACTGCTTTTATTGCATCCTATAGATTTTGTAAGGTTGTGTTTTCATTCTTGTCTGTCTCAAGGTATTTTCTTATTTCTTTGATTTTATTGTTGACCTATTGGGTTTTTAGTGGCATGTTGTTTAGTCTCCATGTGTGCATTCTTTTCCCATTTTTTTCCCCTGTGGTTGATTTCTAGTTTCATATCATTGTGGTCAGAAAAGATGCTTGAAATAATTTCTATCCTCTTAACTTTGTGGAGGTTTGTCTTGTGACCTAGTATGTGGTCTGTCCTAGAAAATGTTCCATGCATGATTGAAAAGAATGTGTATTCTGAGTTTTTTGGATGAAGTGTCCTGTAGATATCAACTAAGTCCAACAGTTCTGTCGTGTCATTTAGGACCTCTGTTATCTTACTGATTTTCTGTCTGGAAGATCTGTCCTTGGATGTCAGTGGATTGTTAAAGTCTCCTACTATTATTGTATTCCTGTTAATTTCTCCCTTCATATCCGTTAGTATTTGTTTTATATATAAATAAAGATACTCCTATATTGGGTGCATGTATGTTAATGTGTATAATATCCTCTTCTTTTTTAACATTTTTTATTGATTTATAATCATTTTACAATGTTGTGTCAAATTCCAGTGTTCAGCACAATTTTTCAGTCATTCATGGACATATACACACTCGTCACATTTTTTTCTTAGTTATCATAACATTTTGTGTATATTTCCCTGTGCTATACAGTGTAATCTTGTTTATCTATTCTACAATTTTGAATTCCCAGTCTATCCCTTCCCACCCTCCACCCCCCTGGCAACCACAAGTCTGTATTCTCTGTCTGTGAGTCTATTTCTGTCCTTTATTTACGCTTTGTTTTTGTTTGTTTGTTTGTTTTTGTTTTTGTTTTTTTAGATTCCACATATGAGCGATCTCATATGGTATTTTTCTTTCTCTTTCTGGCTTACTTCACTTAGAATGACATTCTCCAGGAGCATCCATGTTGCTGCAAATGGCATTATGTTGTCGGTTTTTATGGCTGAGTAGTATTCCATTGTATAAATATACCACATCTTCTTTATCCAGTCACCTGTTGATGGACATTTAGGCTGTTCCCATGTCTTGGCTATTGTAAATAGTGCTGCTATGAACATTGGGGTGCAGGTGTCATCCTGAAGTAGATTTCCTCTGGATACAAGCCCAGGAGTGGGATTCCTGGGTCATATGGTAAGTCTATTCCTAGTCTTTTGAGGAATCTCCACACTGTTTTCCATAGTGGCTGCACCGAACTGCATTCCCACCAGCAGTGTAGGAGGGTTCCCCTTTCTCCACAGCCTCTCCAGCATTTGTCATTTGTGGGTTTTTGAATGACGGCCATTCTGACTGGTGTGAGGTGATACCTCATTGTAGTTTTGATTTGCATTTCTCTGATAATTAGTGATATTGAGCATTTTTTCATGTGCTGTTTGATCATTTGTATGTCTTCCTTGGAGAATTGCTTGTTTAGGTCTTCTGCCCATTTTTGGATTGGGTTGTTTATTTTTTTCTTATTAAGTCGTATGAGCTGCTTATATATTCTGGAGATCAAGCCTTTGTCGGTTTCACTTGCAAAAATTTTCTCCCATTCCGTAGGTTTTCTTCTTGTTTTACTTCTGGTTTCCTTTGCTGTGCAGAAGCTTGTAAGTTTCATTAGGAGAAAATTTTTGAAATGTATGTCAGATAATGTTTTGCCTATGTTTTCCTCTAGGAGGTTTATTGTATCTTGTCTTATGTTTAAGTCTTTAATCCATTTTGAGTTGATTTTTGTATATGGTGTAAGGGAGTGTTCTAGCTTCATTGTTTTACATGCTGCTGTCCAGTTTTCCCAACACCATTTGCTGAAGAGACTGTCCTTATTCCATTGTATATTCTTGCCTCCTTTGTCGAAGATCAGTTGACCAAAAGTTTGTGGGTTTCATTTCTGGGCTCTCGATTCTGTTCCATTGGTCTATATGTCTGTTTTTGTACCAATACCATGCTGTCTTGATGACTGTAGCTCTATAGTATTGTCTGAAGTCTGGGAGAGTTATTCCTCCAGCCTCTTACTTTTTCTTCACTAATGCTTTGGCTATTCTAGGTCTTTTGTGGTTCCATATAAATTTTATTATGATTTGTTCTAGTTCTGTGAAATATGTCCTGGGTAATTTGATAGGGATTGCATTAAATCTGTAGATTGCCTTGGGCAGTGTGACCATTTTAACAATATTGATTCTTCCAATCCAAGAGCATGGAATATCTTTCCATTTTTTTAAAGTCTTCTTTAATTTCCTTCATCAGTGGTTTATAGTTTTCTGTGTATAATTCTTTCACCTCCTTGGTTAGATTTATTCCCAGATATTTTATTACTTTGGGTGCTATTTTAAAGGGGATTGTTTCTTTACTTTCTTTTTCTGTTGATTTATCGTTAGTGTAAAGAAATGCAACTGATTTTTGAACGTTAATTTTGTAACCTCCTACCTTGCTGAATTCTTCAATCAGCTCTAGTAGCTTTTGTGTGGACCTTTTAGGGTTTTCTATATATAGTAACATGTCGTCAGCATATAATGACACTTTTACCTCTTCTTTTCCAATTTGGATCCCTTTTATTTCTTTCTCTTGCCTGACTGCTGTGGCTAGGACTTCCAGGACTATGTTGAATAGGAGTGGTGATAGTGGGCATCCTTGTCTTGTCCCAGATTTTAGTGGGAAGTTTTGAGTTTTTCACCATTGAGTACTATGCTGGCTGTAGGTTTGTCATATATAGCTTTTATTATGTTGAGATATGTTCCCTCTATACCCACTTCGGCGAGTTTTTATCATAAATGGGTGTTGAATTTTATCAAATGCTTTTTCTGCATCGATTGAGATGATCATGTAGTTTTTGTCCTTTCTCTTGTTGATGTGATGTATTACACTGATTGATTTGCGTATGTTGAACCAGCCTTGTGTCCCTGGGATGAACCCCACTTGGTAATGATGTATAATCTTTTTTATGTGTTGTTGGATTCTATTTGCTAAAATTTTGGTGAGGATTTTGGCGTCTATGTTCATCAGTGATATTGGCCTATAATTCTCTTTTTTTTGTAGTGTCTTTGCCTGGTTTTGGTAGGGTGATGATGGTGGCTTCATAGAATGAGTTTGGGAGTATTCCCTCCTTTTCAATCGTCTGAAAGAGTTTGAGAAGGACTGGTATGAGTTCTTCTTTGTATGTTTTGTAGAATTCCCTGGTGAAGCCGTCCGGTCCTGGACTTTTATTTGTGGGGAGGTTTTTAATTGCTATTTCTATTTCCTTTCTAGTGATCGGATTGTTCAAGTGTTCAGATTCTTCTTGATTCAGTCTTGGTGGACAGTATGTTTCCAGAAACTTGTCCATCTCCTCTAGGTTATCCAGTTTGGTTCCATATAGTTTTTCATAACATTCTCGTATGATATTCTGAATTTCTATTTTGTTTGTTGTAATTTCTCCATTTTCCTTTCTTATTTTGCTAATTTGTGCTCTCCCTTTTTTCTTCTTTGTGAGTTTGGCCAGAGGTTTGTCGATTTTATTTACTTTTTCAAAAAACCAGCTTTTGGTTTGGTTGATTTTTTCTATGGTCTTGTTAATCTCTATTGTATTTAATTCCTCTCTGATCTTTATTATTTCCTTCCTTCTGCTGCTTTTTGGGGCTTTTTGTTCTTCTTTTTCTAATTCATTCAGGTGGTGGGTTAAATTGTTTATCTGAGATTGTTCTTTTTTGAGGAAGGCCTGTATCGCTATAAACTTCCCTCTTAGCACTGCCTTTGCTGTGTCCCATAGGTTTTGAGTGGTTGTGCTTTCATTATCATTTGTCTCAAGGTATTTTTTAATTTCAGCTTTGATTTCCTCATTGACCCATTGTTTTTTCAACAACATATTGTTTAATCTCCATGCTTTCCTTTTTTTCTCCTTTGTTTCTCTGTTGTTGATTTCCAGTTTCATGGCATTGTGGTCAGTAAAGATGCTTGAGATAATTTCTATCTTCTTAAAATTGTTGAGGTTTCTTTTGTGCCCAAGTACATGATCGATCCTGGAAAATGTTCCATGTGCACTTGAAAAGAATGTACATCCTATTTTGGGGGGGTGTAATGCTCTGAAAATATCCACCAAATCTAGTTTTTCTATTGTAGTATTTAATTTCTCTGTTGCCTTGTTTATTTTCTGTCTGGAAGATCTGTCTAGTGATGTTAATGCAGTGTTAAAATCTCCAACTATGATTGTATTCCCATCAATATCCCCCTTTATCTCTGTTAGTAATTCTTGTATGTACTTAGGTGCTCCTATATTGGGTGCATATATATTAACGAGTGTAATATCCTCATCTTGTATCAATCCTTTAATCATTATAAAATGTCCTTCTTTATCTTTCTTTATGGCCTTTGTTTTAAAGTCTATTTTGTCTGAAATCAGTACTGCAACACCTGCTTTTTTGGCTTTTCCATTTGCATGGAATATCCTTTTCCATCCTTTCACTCTCAATCTATATGTGTCCTTCTCCCTAAAGTGGGTCTCTTGTATGCAGCATATTGAAGGTTCTTGCTTTATTATCCAGTCTGCCACTCTATGTCTTTTGACTGGAGCATTTAGTCCATTAATATTTACAGTAATTAATGATAGATGTGTGTTTATTGCCATTTTGAACTTATCTTTGTGGTTGAATTGGTATATCTTCTTTGTTCCTTTCTTCTTCCTTTTGTGGTTTGGTAATTTTCCTTTGTATTATCATGGATTTTATTTAATTTTTGTGACTCCCTTGTAAGTTTTTGGCTTGTGGTTACCCTTTTTTGTAAATCTATTAGCCCATTACTATAACTGTTTTTATTAAAGTGATAGTAACATGATCTTAAACCCATCCTACTGTTAAAAAAATTTAAAAAAGAAAGAAAAAAATATATTCTATATTTCCCTGCCTCCCTCTCCCACTCTCAGTGATTTGTATGTCTTCTTTTATAATTTCGTGTTTACTTTATCTGTAATTCATGAGTTATTACCTTTCCAGTTGTGAGTTTCTCATTTCTGTAGCATCCTGCTGCTTTTCTATTTAGAATAGCCCTTTTAATATTTCTTTTAGCATGGGTTTAGTGTTGCTAAACTCCTGCAGCTTTTTTTTGTCTGTGAAACTCTTTATGTCTCCTTCTATCCTCAAGGATAGCCTTGCTGGATAAAGGATCCTAGGCTGCATCTTTTTTTCATTCA
Organism: Camelus dromedarius; assembly: GCF_036321535.1. NCBI lineage: Eukaryota > Metazoa > Chordata > Mammalia > Artiodactyla > Camelidae > Camelus > Camelus dromedarius. The sequence goes on from NC_087436.1 coordinate 36,151,157, forward strand.
GAGCTTTGAATATATCTTGCCACTCCCTTCTGGCCTATAGTATTTGTGTAGAGAAATCAGCTGAGAGCCTTATGGGGGTTCCCTTGTAACTTACTCTTTGCTTTTCTCTTGCTGCCTTTAGAATCATTTCTTTATCCTTGACTCTGGCCATCTTGATTATGATACGTCTTGGTGTGGGTCTATTTGGGTTCTTCCTGTTTGGGACCCTCTGAGCTTCCTGTACTTGGATATCTGATTCCTTCTTTAAGTTTGGGAAGTTTTCAGTCATGATTTCTTCAAAAACCTTTTCAATCCCCTCTGATCTTTCTTCCCCTTCGGGGACCCCTATTATGCGAAGATTGGGACGCTTTATATTATCCCATAGGTCCCTTATGCTATTTTCATTATTTTTTATTTGCTTATCTTGTAGTTCTTCTGAATGGGTGCTTTCTATTGTCCTGTCTTCTAGATCACTAATTATTTCCTCTGCATTATCTAGTTGGCTTTGCACAGCTATTAGATCGTTCCTCATCTCTGTCAATGAGTTTACCCATTCTACTTGGCTCTTTATAGCTTCAATTTCATTTTCGACATATTTTATATCTCTAAACACTATCTCTTTTAATTCCTTCAGCAATTTGATCACTCCTTTTTTGAAATCTTGATCTAGTAGGCTATCAATATCTATTTCATTGATCTTTCTTTCAGGGGATTTCTCTTGTTCTTTTAATTGGGAAAGGTTTCTCTGCTTCTTCATCTTGCTCATACCTCTCTGGCACTGTGGTTTATGGAGTATCAGTTGTTTATTTTGGTCCTTAAGGATTTTATCTATCTAATGCCTATTTAGGAATAGAACTTAGGAAAAAAAGAAAAAAATAAGAGAGAGAAAGAATTTTAAAAGAAGGGAGAAAGAGGGTTTGAAAACAGTGTATAATGAATAATAGAAGAGTGAGTTGAAGCAGAGTATTAATCGGGTTGAGACGTCCTTTAAAACCTTTACAAAAAAAGGAGGGGGGGAAGATGAGTAGATGTATTTGAAACCTGTGTCTAATCAATAACAGGACATCAAAACCCAAGAGAAATAGAAATGAATTAAGAAGTAAAAATTAAGAGGGTAATAGAAAATAGAACAGGTAAAAACAGATTAAAAAAAGGGGGGGGGGTTTGTCGGTGTTCTCCTGGAGTCTGTGTGCTTTTAATGTGAAGTCTTTCTGTCTTCGTCCTGTTTTGGAAGCTCAGCTTGCTGTTTTCAGAGGCCCTCCGTTGGCGCCCTCTTCTGTGCTGCTCCCAGCACCTGTCGGCAAGCAGATCGCGCCTCCTCCCAACACTGGGTCAGGTGCAGCTCTCCTCTGCTGTGGGCGGGCGGGTCACTGCCCCTCCCGATGCTGCAGTCAGATGTTGCAGACTGGCCAGGTAGGAGGGCGGGTCGTGCCCCCTCCCAGCACCTCGGTCACAGGCTGTGTTCCTGCCCGAAAGGCGGGGGGCCGCTCTCCCTCTACCTGCGCTGCCGGTATCTCCCCTGCTCTGTGTGGCTGCGCGCTCCGCCCTGGTCGGCGCTCCGCAGGTGGGCTCGGGGAAGACAGAAGGACAGCTTTGTCCCTGCTCCGGGCCAAAGCTCAGCTCCTTGTTTGTCTTTGTGGAGCAAGTTTTCTGAGGTACCAGGATCGAAGGATCCTATCTGCCCCAGGCTGTAGGCCAGTCTCAGTCTGGCCTTTGAGGCTGCTAAGCCCTTCGGCGTGGATGCAGGTTTCGCCCCCACCCCTGCCTGGATGCTAAGTGCCAGAGGATATGGCGGCTGTGCCTGAGCCCCGCCTCTCTTCCTCCGAAAAGTTTCCGCGGGTTTTCAGAGATGGGGGTATGCACCCTTTCCCCGAGAGCACATCAACCTTGCTGTTTTATGGAGGGCCCAGATTGTTCTGCCCTGTGCACCCACAGCCACAGCGCGCAGCCCCTTGCGTTCCCCCGGGGCTGCCTCCGTGCAGCCGCTCCCGTCCTCTACCCAGCGTGTGCAGCCTGGCCCTGCCCGCCGCTGCCAGCCCGCGTCTCAGGCTGGGTGTCAGGGGGGACCCTCTGTGCCCGTTTAACTTAGTTCTGTCAGTCAAGGGCTGCTCCGTATAGATCCGAACCTCGGAGGCTCCCCCTCCGTCCCGCTGTCCTCTCAGTTGTAGAGGGGAGACCCAGCGAGCGAGCGCCAGTCCTCCTTTGCCGCTCCCTCCCCGCGGGACCCGTCCCGCTCTGCTTTGCCTTTTGTTCTTTCTTTTTTCCTACCAGATTTTTGGCGTCTTTATCTTTTGAAGAGGGCAATGTTCTGTCGGAGTTCTGCAGGTGCTCTGGTTGGCTGAGTGGGTCTGTGGATGTGGGTCTTGGTGTATTTGTGGGAGAGGGTGAGCTGCGAACGCCCTTCTACTCCGCCATCTTCTCGAGAGTCCTATAATATCCTCTTCTTGTATTAAACCTTTATCATTATGTGATGTCCTTTTATGAATTTTGTTTTAAAGTCTGTTTTTGTCTGATATGAGTATTACTACCCCTACTTTCTTGTCATTTCCATTTGTATGAAATATCTTTTTCCATTCCTTCACTTTCAGTCTGGATATGTCTTTCATCTGAAGTGAGTCTCTTGTAGACAGCATATTGTAGGTTCTGGGTTTTTTGTCCATTCTGCCCCTCTTTGTATTTTGATCAGAATATTTAGTCCATTGACATTTAAAGTAATTATTGAAAGGTATCTACTTATTACCATTTTAAACCTTTTTCCAATTGTTTTTGTAGTTCTTCTTCGTTCATTTTTTGTTTGTTTTGATGTTTTCTTCTGCAGTATGCTTTGAGGTCCTTTCCTTTTTATTTTTGGGATTCTGTTGTGTTTTTAATTTGTAGCTACTCTGGTTTTCAAGTATGTTGACCCATAACTTTATCTACTTGCTTTAAACTGATATTTATACAAGTTGAAACTCAATCTAAAGATGTACATTTTTAAACTTCCTTTCTCCACATTTTGTGATTTTGGTGTCCTGTGTTATGTCTTCATTCTTATCCTTTTGCTGTTCAAGTAGTTATAATCACTTTTACAAAATTTTTATTATTTTTTTTAATCTATATACTGGCTTATTTAAGTGATCTTCAGTTCTTTTCTATATTTGCCATTCCTATTGTGATTTTTCTCTTTCCTGTGAATTCTTGCTTGTTTTCTATGTAGAGAAGACTTTTCAGTATTCTTTTTGGGTAGATTTAGTATTGCTGAATTCTTTTAGTTTTTGCTTGTCTGAGAAGTTCTTTCTCCTTCTGTTCTAAGTGATGATCTTGCTTGGTGGAGTATCTTTGGTTGCAAGTTTTTTCCTTTCAGGATTTTGAATATATCATGCCATTCCCTCTGGCCTACAACATTTCTGCAGAGAAATCAGCTGATGGACTTACAGCAGTTCTCTTGCAACTGACTCTGTTTTTCTTTTGCTGCTTTTAGAATCTTCTCTATCTTTAACTTTTGCCATTTTAATTATATGTGTTGGCGTGAGTCTCCTTGGAGTAGAAGCCCAGAGGGTTGGGTTTGATTAAGCTCCATTGCCCTTGAGTGCATGCCCTGCCCCAAGGAGGTGACCACTGAAGCAAGTGAAGCCCTTGCAGTCACAGTGAACTTAGGCACTGTACATGCAGGTGTCTGCAGTTCCATCCAGAAGCAGCCCAAGATCATGTCCCTTTCTCCATTGTGTTTGTCCCAGACCTAGTGCTAGGCAGTGGTGTGGAGTAAGCTGGGTCTGGGGGCCAGAGTGTTGTGGCCGCAGTTGAGGTGGCTGTCCTGCCTCCTGGGACCTGGGCAGCCTCTGTGGCAGACCTCTCCAAGGACTTGTCTGCCCCAGTTCCAGCTCCAAATTACAGCGTGGAGTGGGTGAAGCTAGAGCACTCCCTTCAGGAAACATGCTGCTGCGCACACTGACTGTGTCTATCTGGTTCCATCTGCCGCCCCTGGGTGTGCACTGACAGTAGTCTCTACGATTTGGTCCAGATCACACCTCAGGTGCCCTGGTCTGTCTCTGCACAGCTAGACCAAATCTCTTCCGTGATCTCGTTCCAGGCTGTAGTGTGGAGCTAGCAGGGCCGAGGCTTTGGCCTCTTCAGATTGGGAAGTGCAGCAAGGTGGCAGCCACCAGCTGGTCTCTTTCCACCCTGATTGTTAGCAAGCCAGCACAGGCACACTTCTCACAAGTAGAGTCTAGGTGTCTCTCATTTCTATCTGACCCAGCACAGATTTTCCAGCAGGCAAGGGCACTCCCCAGGGTGAAGGTCTGTCCATGTGGACCTACTCTCCTTTACAGATGGGAGTGGTAAAATTTGATCTCAAAGCTAGATTGGGAACAGAACGTAAAGAGCCTCATATACCCAAATAAGAAGTATAGGCAACTAGAAGCAACAGAGATTTTTAAGAGTAGTACCATGATTAGAGATCAGATGTTTTCATGCTCAGGAGTGTAAGTAAAAGTGAAAGAGAATAATTATTTTGATGCTTTTGGAGACTTCAGTAAATATTGGTGGACAGAGTCAAATATTTTCCCCTATCATGTATGTTTTTAAATTTGAAACTAATACTCGTAATGGTAGCTAGAAGCAGTATCACGCACTTCTCCAAAAAACTATGTAAAAACATTCTCGTAGTTACAACTTTCAAAGTTTTAGTTAAGTCAGGGTCCCTGACTCAAAGTAAGCTTTATCTTCAACAGAATTTTTTCAAGTACCTAAAGTAGTATTATGCCTAGCCTTCTGTAAGTTTTGTATTTGAATTGAAGCACATATATACACACACACACATATATATATTTGATGGAAATGAGTGGAGAGAAGGAAGCAAGATTAAGTGGTAAAAATAGGGCCTAGTTATGAAGGGACCTGAGAGCAGGATGAGGAGGTTAGATATGACATGGCAACAGTAATTATTGAAAGAATTTGAGATGACAAACTCATGATGAAGAAGGTATGTGGAAAAGATTAAACTAATAGCAACATGCAAATTAATCTGACAAGAGTATGTTGAATGAGAGTTGGTATAAACAAAATGGACATGGGAGTTAGGCTGACCTGAGTTCTGATCCCTACACCACTTCTACCTTGACTAAGTCTCTGAGCCTCAGTTTCTTCATTCTTGAAACCAATATAATAATACCTTCCTCATAGAAAAAATACATTAGCTGTCTTTTTTAGCTACATTCATACCTAATACCCAAAATACACAAAAGTATAAAACACATAATGTGCAGCAGTGTAAAAACTCTGCTGGGTAGAATTACCTAAAGTATAATATTAATGCTTTATTTTCTTATTTGTATCAATTTATATTTATATCAGTACACAACAGAATGACGTGCATTATATTTTTTTAATATAACAAAAAGCCAAGAAAGTTACTTTTTTCTTGGTAAGAATAACATGATAAAGATGTTTATTTACAGAAATATCTAATAATTAGAATAAGGTGCAGAGTCCTATTTAACTAACTAACCTCAGCAATAGGCTTATAATACATAAACATTTCCAATGCTTACTTAAATTGTGCCATGACATTTCTCTTTTTCAGGACCTTTTTCTATATGTAACTTATAAAAGTTTTATTGAGTGTAGCTTATAAAAGTTTTATCCATTAGAATTGTGAAATAGATTTTGAAAAGATCAGTTGTGGTTGGAAAATGGGCCTTATCCTAAGGAAAATCCAGTTAGAAAAGCGAGATGAATTGGTAGAAGTTGTTGAAGCTGACTCGGAGGTCATTAATGACAAAGATGATAATGATGAACAGGAAGATGAGGATGCCCGATCTTGGGACAAGAGAGAGGTCTTGATGTTTTTCTGTGATGTTGACGTATATTTCTCAGCCGAATTCCTTAACAATTAGCTGCCAGTTAAATGCTGAACCAAGTAAGAAGGGGTTTTTGCCCTGTGGTGTTCAGTCTTAATGACCCTGCCATCATTTATGCCAGTAAGGATGTGCTGCCTGCCACCTGTGGAGCAGCATCTGATTCACAAAAGGGATCTGGCTTTTGGTGAGGTTTTGGCTTTGGAATGACTTATCAGTATCGATCAGATTTCCTGATTGGTGGAATTGACATGGAATTAAAATGCTTGGGTGAATAGATGTTCATCTTTATCTAAAATACTACCATGGTGATCTGATTGTGATTCAAACTCCAGTTCCTGATCTTTTCCACCTCTGGCATAAGAAACACTGTGCTGATGAGTTGAGCAGTACCCCCAGCAGTACTGCAGGTGCATCCAGTCCAACGCCATGAATGAGGCCTCTCACTGGCACCTGGGAATGCTGGTCTTCCAGGAGGAGAGGATAGACACATCTTGACAAACAGGCAAACAGGACAGATAGTGAAGCTGTAGGTTAACGTAATCACTGGCACATTAGTCTGAACCACAAACCAGCACTATTTATTTAGCCTTATTACAATTCCAGATGCAATGCTTTTTTTCAGAGAAGACATGCTTATCTTTTGTGTTCTTTTTGACATTATTTTACTTTATCAGTTTAACTTGGTATGTTAAATGGAAGAAGCAGGTGTTATGATGCAAAGCCTCTGCTTTGTGAGAGTACTGCACTATAGAATCACTGACAAATTGAAATCTGCTATTTGTTCCAAAAGTGGTTTTGAGTTAGTCTGTACTCCGCTTCCTAGTCTGTGTATCCTGGTTGCATCTGGGTTGAGAGATAGAATGTGTTGTACCGATGGTGGGTCCAGAGCATCCTATTCCTGCAGAGATTGACAGTGTGTTACAGGTGGAGGTTGTGGACAGGGTTCTTCACCTGCTGACTGCTGCTGCTTGGCTTTTAAATGATCTTTGGTCAGTTGCTTAAATAATTCTTTTTCACTGAAGCAAAGGTAATTAATGACACATGTGAAATTTCCAACCAGTCATGTTGCTTGGCCCCCTGAATGTCTGTTTTTAAATACTTAGGTTAAAATCTTTGACTTGATTAAAAATAGTGTGTTACTACTTAATCGTCTTGTTCAGGATTAGAAGTCAAAGTTGCTGTAGACTATTTTAAACAAACAGAAGTAAACATAGAAACATCTTTAACAGAACAGTTAATTATGCTGGAGTATAGGATACTAGGGGTGCCTGGGAACATCAGATTATGTGAGCCAGGATGCTCTCAGGGCCCTCCTGAGTGGTTCAGAATTGATGAGCATAGTATGGTGTTGTGTGGTTTTTGCTTCGTATTGTTTCATTTAGCATGGATCCATATGTATTTATTATCCTTTTTTCTAGTGTGTTAATTGTACTACATCTGTATTTGCCTTATTATAAGAGGTTGAGTTGAGAGGGAGTTTCACTGATGGGAGAAAAAGCAAACAATTTAATAAAGTATACCATAAAATCACACTGATTTGAGAAAAGGGGTTAGAGTGGAAGTTTGTTAAACAGAAATCTGAATTACAGAATATTTTAAAGAAATATATTACTTACAGATAGAATGGTGTTTTAATTGAGGTGTAAATTATACTAATGAGACAAAATGAATAAGAAATTATACTCAGATAGGACTGTACTGTGTTATTTATCATGCATGGATCTTTTACCTTAGGGTCAATTGCTAGATCCAAAAATTGGAGATAGGGTGAAAGGCATGTGGAGAGGCTAAGTAATTTACCCAAAACTATGCAGATAATGTAGTAGTGGAACCAGGATTCTAATCTAGCCAGTCTAATTTCAGGGTCTGTAATCTTTAAAAAAAAAAAAAAAAAATCAGCCAAAACCTAAAATAACTCATTTCACATGAGTAGTAAACTCCAGTTCTCTCTGCATTCAATTCCAAGCATCAGGTAAGGATATCAAAGACATACAGCTATTTCCCTACACCCCATGAAATTGTGAGGGACACCAGATGGTCCTTAACTTATCCTGTTCTAACCTACAGAAGAAAAGTTCCTGTAATCATTATTTTATTATTCTGTCATTCAGATCTCCCTACCCTTAGGCCAAGGGGCTTGCATATAATTGAGTACCCAAGGTCTGAGAAGACTTATTTAAGATTTTGTTCAATTAAATTGGCTTTGACTGAAAGTGGGTATTATAACTGCAATATGGCAGACAGATGATATGCCCAAACATTATGGACAGACACCACACACACACACACACATACACACACACACACACACAAAAGTATATACAAGTAACATAAATTGGTTAACTTTTCCTAAGGTTGAAAAAAAGATCTTATAGTATGTAAAAGTTACTTCTAAAGAGGTATTATAAAAGGTTTGATTATCTTTTAAGTGTATCCCTTTTACTGTCTTTTCCTTGCATTTAAAGATGCAGCAGTATCACCAAAATTCAGTCTTTTCTAGGCTCAAATGACAGAAGTTGTACATATAAAATTGAATTAGGAGACCTGGTTGTAAGATTGGCCCTGCCACTAACTAATTATATGATTCTGGGCAAATTTCTGAGCCTCCGGGAGCCTAGGTTTCTCTATTTATGAAATTAAGGAGTTAGATTCAGTGATCACAAATGAAATACCACAGTACTGTAACTCTCCCATACCAGATAAAATCTGGCTTAAATCACTGTGGTATTTTGGAAGGAAAAGGGTAAACTTACGTAAGATTTTTAAATGATGCGCTTTTTCAGAAATGACTCTGTCAAATAAAAATTTTATTAAGGACTAACAGACTGAAAGACAGCCAGGCTAACATGATTGCTTCCACTCGGAGCAGTTTTCAGGATTGATTGATCTACCAAATAATCTATGTAATTACTCAAATGGGTAATTAAAACATGGAAATTCATAGAAAACAAACCTAGGTCTGATAATGTTAAAAATTGGGTTGTCATCTGAATAAAAGAACAGAAGGCTCCTCCCTGGCAGTTAGGCTGGCCCGTCTTAACTTCAAACGTAGACAGAGTGATGTGTTTGTGTTTGTTTTTTTTTTTTCTATATAAAACCTGCCAAGTCAAATGATTTAAGAGGTTCAGTTTGCAGAAATCAAACTTCCAGAACAATCTGTATTATAGCAATCGAAAAGGAAAGAATGGAGTTGAGCTATATTTTTAAAAGAGGGCAATAGTCAAAACTACGTATGCTTAATTTGCCTAAACACTGTAAATGACTGAAAACTTTCATGATCCTCAGTTAATCATGATTGCATTTAATGCTTCTCTAATTTTGTTCATCTTAGTTTTAAAGAAGTAATTGCTAGTGTTTTCCAGCGTGGTCAGGAAACAAAGGGAGACCCAAGACTTAATGACTAAAAAAAAAAAACTCCATAAGACCTATCCACAGTGGCATTGTTTCCACCATTCATCATCCTGTAACATTTACTTACAAAGGTGTGAATGGAGAGTTTTCCATCCTCCCTAAACTTTAGGGTCAATTGAAGGTCATACCTTAAGCTGGGGGAACTTTTGAGTAATTAACCCTAGATAGCTTACTAAATGGTTTATTTGGTGACTCTTGGAACCTACAGCCATATCTGAAGAGGATTAAAAACCCGAGTAAAGTAGTAGCACCAGCTCTGCTCTAGCCTCCTAAAAATGTATAGCCAAACATTTGCTAACACTTGATCATTCCCCAGTCACTTGTTCTTCTGTAACAGAACACATTTCTGATCCTGGTTGATGAGGTTTTCAGTCTAAGAAAATTATTTTAATTCCATCATATTCTGCTATTTAATAGAAATAAAATCAGACAAATAATGATAATTCTGGTGACATATGCAAAAATGTCCTCATTTAATCATATTTTTGTATATATATGTTTTTTATTGAAGTATAGTCAATATACAATGCTATGTCAATTTCTGGTGTATAGCATAATGCTTCAGTCATATATGAACGTACGTATATTCATTTTCATATTCTTTTACACCAGAGGTTACAATAAGATATTGAATATCCAAGAGGGGAAGGAGGTAGGAAGGGATAAATTGGGAATTCGAAATTTGCAGATACTAATATACATAAAATACATAATCATGTTCATTATTATCTCCACTTTTCAGAACTTTGATTTAAACGGGTTCCAATAACTTATTCAGCATTACACAACTAGATATTGGCAGAATCAAAATTTAAGCCTAGAGAGGAATCTTTTCACTAAACTTAAAGCAAAGAAAACATTAAATGAATTAAAACTTGGATTTGAAGGAGTCAGTAGTTGTGTGGCAATGCCTGTATGTACATTGCATAGGATACAAAACACTTGAATGGGGTTTGTTTTTAGGGAGGTAGTTCTTTTGCTTTTTTTAATATGTAGTACAGATGCCACTGTCTGTTGCTGAAGTTAACAATTTTGTTCAGTTCTGGTGCCAGCAGTGATACTAAGCAGAACATATTTAGTGGCCTAAAACAGAGAGGCTAGAATAAAAATGTATGGAGAAAAAAGTATTATGGAGAAAAGGTAGATGATTAAATGAAGGGATAAAGAGTAGTTATACGTGTAGCAGCTTCTGATAAAGTATGTGTATGCAGTTTCTCACCAGATGCTGAAGGTTAGTTTCCTTCCTGGCTGGAAGCTCCCCAAGAAGGGATTTTTGGCAGCTTTGTTGTTAGAAAGCTCTGCCTTTGATCAGATAAAGGGAATCTCAGAAAAGTCTTTCTGCATCTTGCTGTATCTCAGATGTCTTCAGTTTAAGGCAGTCTATACCATTCTGGTAGGTTGTGCATCCCTTCATTTGTGACTGCACATAGCTAACCAGATCTCTAATAAGGAATGCTGTTCAGCTGCTCTTGATGTCTCTGCGAAGGGGCACAACGAAGTTTATGTTGGAAATGCTAGAAAACTGCAAACTGGATTGGAGCTGTTGTGATGGGAAGGAACTGCTGCTGCCAGAATGAGGCAGTATGCTGAGGCCATATAGGAACCGCAAAGCACATGGAAAGCCCACAGGAGGCAGACAGGAAGGAACTGATCCCTTCTTCCTCTTCCAGCCTTGCATGTTGGTGGAGCCTAAAAAAGCGTCAGCTGGCAGAGCAGGAATTGGTTATCAGGGCCCCAGCTCCAGTATCACTAGGCAGAGCATCAAGGGCAAGTTTGGAGCTAAGTGACAGTAACAGCATCAACTTAATAGAAACCACACATTCTCACACCTCTTTCCTGCCCCGAGGCCTGATGAAGCAGACATTCCGGGGATGCTGCTCAACAGTTTGTATGTTAAAAAGCCCTGCATGTGATTCAAGTGCACAGTTAAGTTTGAGAACCACCAAAGTAAAACATTGGGCATACAGATGCTCCATTTGCTGATTTTCGAATTTGCCAGTGATTGGTTCTTTAAGAATGAGGAAGTACTGCTTTTCAGAATCTAATCATGGTCCCCCTGTGCATCTAGGTAGTTGGGATTGGCAGAAGTTAGAGACCAGATACAAATTATTTAAGACTTTGATTTCCTTATGGATTAAACAGAAGTGATATTCCTTCTTAGGGTTTTGATTCTTTTAAGTTATAGAGACCTATCCAAAGAAGCAGTAAAATATGAAAGCTGAGTATTAGTGTGTAGCTCAATGTTGTAGTAAAAAATATAAAGTGAGACACTAAATCATATTTAATTTCTGTAAATATTGGTGTTAGGTGGAATTTAAGCATAAGTGATAGCTATTAACTGTAAATAGCTAATTAGCATTACTTTCAGACATCTGAGCCAGTTTTTCTCCTTAAAGTGATTCACTCCTCCCAGGCATTAGTGTCAAGCATTTCTTGTAGATGAGAGTTTAACCCTCACCATGAACAAATGCATAAACTCAAAACTAAAATAATACTTTAAACATATCCTTTATCCTTTCTGACACATATAGTCAGTCCATTCCTTTGTCTCTGCCCCATGATTTTGAGAAATAAAAGACCTAACAGTGGCTTGACCTTGTAAACTGGGTACTAAACAGATGAGTTAATGGGAGGGACCTATTCATTCACTTGCTAAACATTACTGTGTTCCTGTACACACTGTTATAGCTTCTCTTTTAAGTACTAGGTAAACATTATAGTGAACAGAGTAGTTTCTACATCTGGAGCATCTATTTAAGTAGGTAAGATACAAATAACAAATGAATAAGTAATATATAAGTGGTGGTAAATGTTACTAGGAAAAATACAGTGGTGCAAGGAGAAAGAGAATGACTGGCCTTACTGTATTATGCATTAATTTCTGTATGCCTGCACATGGCACTCAATAAATTTTTATTGAATAAACAAACTTATTAAGACACCTCTGTGGTAGCTTCTGTCTCTGGTAACAGTGATAATATTATAGCTAATTAGAGTTATCTAAATACAGTGGCTCTGAATTCTGAAAAGTGAGAGTAGAAGCGTTAAAGACTAGAACAGTGAAAATAAAAGAATGAAATCTCTGGCCTCTAACAAGTTGGAGTAAAGGAAGAATGAGAAGGTCAAAAATATGAGAGAGCCAAAAGGAAGAGGTTGGCAAGTCAATAACCTTGTTCTAGTTTCTTAAGATAATTTCTAATTTGAAAGAAATTAGTAGTCTTTGAGGGGTTCTGTTTGCACAAATTCCTAGGTAGGATTTCTGCAGCCATACCCAGGGAAGATCCTGACGCTTATCATTAGGAAAACAAGGTATCTGTAGTATTGGAAAAATAGTGAGAAAAAGAATTCGAAAATGAATCATTCCTATTTCCCCATTCTAGAAATGCTAAAATAAACGAGTTTATCTTCAGGACAAGTTTTAAAAGAAGCAGTGCTACTAAACTTGAAATTGCTTTAACAGAAAATACCTTACACTATGTTAGTATGAAAAATGCGTTAAAATAGTACCCTTTGTTGATATCCAGAATGCCTACTTCTTGGACTAGCAATTCCTAACACCAAGGAAGGAAAGGTTCCACTGATGGGGCCAATTCACCCCGACAAACACACACATGAACATCAGATTTGTAATTGATAAACGTATAGGAAAAATTCATCATCACATTCACAATTCCCACAATATGATGGAATTAATCTAAATATGGTTTAAAATCACACATTTTTATAACTTAAAATACCTTTTGTAGTACTTAAAAATCAGATATGCTTCAGGAACTAGATGACCTGACTAACTCAAAGCAGGGAAAGGTCATATATGAATGTTGAGTAGCACCCAGAAAGCAACGAGGCCTCAGAATGTTTGAGCAAAATATTTCTTTCAGAAGAGAGTGGAAAGTTCCTTTTTTTTAAGATTAAGGGGAAAGGATCATGGAATTTTACACTCAAAGCATAGAGATACTTTGTCTTCCTTTATTGGAAGGGAGAACAAAGATGAAAACAGATAATAAACTCAAAAAGGCTACATATTCAAAACCCCACCTTACCCCTTGCTGAGTGATTTTTCCCTTATGAAATAATATACTGGAAAGATTAGAGTAAATCACTAGCCAAGTAATAAATCTCATGCCACTCAGAAGATTCTAGATAGGGAATTCAGGCAAAAGGTAGAAAGAAGTTTGATACCAAACTAGGTTTTAATTCAATGAATTGACAAACCTCCGGGGTGTAAGACTAAGACATAGATTCTGATCGGGTTTTATATAGTATGTTCCAAGGAGACCTGAAGAAAAGATCAAAAGGTACATGAAAAAGCAGTGAACAGTTATAAAGGATTAGTGTGAAAATAGCAAATCACCTTTAAAAATTTTTTTAATTACTTTTATTAAAGTATGGTCAGTTTACTACATTGTGTCAGTTTCTGGTGTACAGCACAATGCTTCAGTCATAGAGGAACATACATATATTTGTTTTCATACTCTTTTTCACCATAAGTTACTACAAGACATTGAATATAGTTCCCTGTGCTATACAGCATAAACTTGTTTATCTATTTTATGTATATTAATATCTGCAAATCTCAAACTCCCAATTTATCCTTCCCACCTGCTTTGCCCCCTTGGTAACCATAAGTTTGTTTTCAATTTCTGTGACTCTGTTTCTGTTTTGTAGATAAGGTGGTTTGGCTTTTTTTTTTTTTTTAGATTCCACATATAAGTGCTATATGGTATTTTTCTTTCTCTTTCTGGCTTACTTAGAATGACATTCTCCAGGTCCATCCATGTTGCTGCAAATGGCATTATTTTATTTCTTATGGCTGAGTAGTATTCCATGTATATACCACAGCTTAAAGATGAAAATGGATAATAAACTCAAAAAGGCTACATATTCAAAACCCTACCTTACATGGACATTTAGGTTGTTTCCATGTCTTGGCTATTGTATATAGTGCTGCCATGAACATTGTGGTGCATGTACCTTTTTGAATTCAGGGTCCTCTGGATATATGCCCAGAAGTGGGATTGCTGGGTCATATGGTAAGTCTATTTTTAGTTTTTTGAGGAATCTCCATTGTTTTCCATAATGGCTGCACCAAACTACATTTCCACCAACAGCGTAGGAGGGTTCCCTTTTCTCCACACCCTCTCCAGCATTTTTTATTGTTCATGGGCTTTCGAATGATGGATATTCTTACTGGTGATACCTTATTGTAATTTTGATTTACATTTCTCTGATAATTAGCAATATTGAGCATTTTTTCATGTGCCCATTGGCCGTTTGTATGTCTTCATCAGAGAATTGCTTGTTTAGGTCTTCTGCCCATTTTTGGATTGGGTTGTTTGTTTTGCTTATTAAGTTGTATAAGCTGTTTATATATTCTGGAAATTAAGCCCTTGTCACTCTCTTCTCTACAAATATTTTCCCGTATTCCATAGGTTGTCTTTTTGTTTTGCTTATGAATTCCTTTGCTGTGCAAAAGCTTATAATTAGATTCCATTTGTTTATTTTTGTTTTTATTTCTATTGCTTGTACAGATTGCCCTGGGAGAACATTGTTGAGATTTATGTTGGGTAATGTTTTGCCTGTGTTTTCTTCTAAGAGGTATATAGTGTCTTGTCTTATGTTTATGTCTTTAAGCCATTTTGAGTTTATTTTTGTGTATGGTGTGAGGGAGTATTCTAACTTCATTGATTTACATGCAACTGTTCAGGTTTCCCAACATCATTTGCTGAATAGACTGTCTTTACTCCACTGTCTGTTCTTGGCTCATTTGTGAAAGATTAATTGACCAAAAGTCTGTTGGTTTATTTCTGGGCTCTCTGTTCTTTTTCATTGATCCATATGTCTGTTTTTTTACTGGTACCATGCTCTGTTTATTACTGTAGCTCTGTAGTATTGTTTGAAGTCTGGGAGGATTATTCCTCCAGGTTCATTCTTTTTCTTCAGTAATGCTTTGGCAATTCTGGGTCTTTTGTGATTCCTTATAAATTTTAGGATTATTTGTTCTAGTTCTGTGAAAATGTCTGGGTAATTTGATAGACATCACAGTAAATCTGTAGATTGCTTTGCATAGTATGGCCATTTAAAAATATCAATTCTTCCAACCCAAGAACACAGGATATCTTTCTATTTCTTTAAGTAATCTAAATTTCCTTAGTCAGTGTTTTGTAGTTCTCCACATATAAGTCTTTTACTTCCTTGTTCAGATTTATTCCTAAGTATTTTATTTTGGGGGATACACTTTTAAAAGGGATTGTTTCTTCACTTTCCTTTTCTGATATTTCATTGTTAGTTTAATGAAATGCCACTAATTTCTGTATGTTAATCTTGTATCCTGCTACCTTGCTGAATTCTTATATTAGCTCTAGAAATTTTTGTGTGGAGCCTTTATGGTTTTCTATATATAGTATCATGTCATCTACATATAGTGACCGTTTTACCTCTTCTGTTCCAGTTTGGATCCCTTTTATTTCTTTTCTTGTCTAAATGCTGACTAGGACTTCTAGTACTATGTTGAATAGAAATAGTGACAGTGTGCATCCTTGCTCCAGATTTTAACAGAAAGGCATTCAGTTTTTCACCATTCAGTGTTATGCTGACTGTAAGTTTACTATAAATAGCTTTTACTGTGTTGAGATATGTTCCCTCTATACCCACTTTGGTAAGAGTTTTTATCATAAATTGGTGTTGAATTTTATTAAATGGTTTTTCTGCATCTATTGGGATAATCATTTGATTTTTATCCTTTCTCTTGTTGATGTAGTGTATCACGTTGATTGATTTGTGTATGTTGAACCATCATTGTGTCCCTGGGATGAAACCAACTTGATATTGGTGTATGATCTTTTTTTATATGTTGTATGTTTGCTAATATTTTGTTGAGGATTTTTGCACCTATGTGCATCAATGATACTGGCCTATAGCTTTCTTTTTTTGGTAGTGTCTTTGTCTGGTTTCAGTATCAGGGTGATGGTGGCTTCATAGAATGAGTTTGGGAGTATTCCCTCCTCTTCAATCTTTTGGAAAAGTTTGAGAAGGGTTGGTATGAGCTATTCTTTGTATTTTGATAAAATTTCCCAGTGAAGCCATCTGATCCTGGGCTTTTGTTTGTAGGGAGGTTTTTTATTGCTGATTCTATTTCACTTCTAGTGATCGGTCTGTTCAAATGATCTGTTTCATTTTGATTCAGTTTTGGTGGACTGTATGTTTTTAAAAATTTGTCCATTTCTTCTAAGTTGTCCAGTTTATTGCCATATAGTTGTTCATAGTATTCTCTTATGATTTTTTGTATTTCTGTGGTGTTGCTTGTAATGTCTCCATTTTCATTTCTTATTTTGTCTGTGTGCTCTCTTTTTTTCTTGGTGAGCCTGGCCAGAGGTTTGTCAGTTTTGTTTACGCTTTCAAAAAACCAGCTCTTGGTTTGATTGATTTTTTTTCTATTTTTTTTAATCTCTATTTATTTCCTCACTGATCTTTATTATTTCTTTCCTTCTGCTGACTTTAGGTTTTGTTTGTTCTTCTTTTTCTAATTCTTTTAGGTGATAGGTTAGGTTGTTTATTTGAGATTGTTTTTCTTTTTTAAGGAGGGCCTGTATCGCTATGAACTTCCCTTTAGGACTGCTTTTCCTGCATCCCATAGGTTTTGTGTGGTTCTGTTTTTATGGTCGTTTGTCTCAAGGTGTTTTTTAATTCTTTGATTTCATCGTTGACCTGTTGGTTTTTTATTAACACAATGTTTAGTCTCCACGCTGTCATTTTTTTCTCATTTGTTGTTCTGTGGTTTCATTAGTTTCATGCCATTGTGGTCAGAGAAGATGCTTGAAATAATTTCTATCCTCTTAAATTTTTTTAAAAATAGACTAGTCTTTTAGAGCAGTTTCAGGTTCACAACAGAATTGAGCAGAAAATACATAGAGTTCACACATAGCCCTACCTACCCACACATATATACTCCCCTACCCTCAACATCCCTCATCAGTGTGACATATTTGGTACAGCTGATGAACCAACATGGGCACATTATTATCAACCAAAGTCTATAGTTTACATTAGGGTTCACTCTTGATGTTGTACATTCTATGGGTTTTGAAAAATGGATAATGATGTGTAGCCACCACTATAGTATCATACAGAATAATTTCATTGCCCTAAATATCCCTTGCGCTCTGTCTATTCATTCCTCCCTCCCTCCTTCTCCCCAAACCCCTGGAAACCATGATCTTTTTTTTGTTTCTGTAGCTGTGCCTTTTCCAGAATGTCATTTGGCTGGAATCGTAGTTTGTAGCCTCTTCAGACTGGCTTTCGTTTAGTAATACGTCTTTTAAGTTTCTTCCATGTCTTACAAGGCTTGATAGATTTTTTTTTTAACTGTACACATTTTTTTTAATTTATCTGTATGTACTATTCATTGTTTCTAAGAATGTTTAGAGCTTTAGCATTTTAAACTTACAGTTACCAAAGGAATAAAGCCAACCACAAAATAAGAATTAATTCAAAAAGATACATACACTCTGGTATTAAAAGCAACATTATTTATGGAAGCATCTTAAGTGCACATCAATAGTTGAAAAGATAATGAAGATGCAGCACATATGTGTGTGTGTGTGTGTGTGTGTGTGTGTGTAATGGAATACAACTCACCCATAAAAAAGAAGGATATTTTGCCATTTGTGGCCCTTCATTTACTTTTTTTTTTCCCACTTCAAAAACCAGTATTTTATAACTGGCAGAGACATTTCCATAACATCAAAAACAACAGAATACCTAGAAATAAACTAAACCAAGGAGGTTACCTATACTCTGAAAACCGAAATATCACAAAGAAATGGAAAGATTTCTTGTACTCTTTGATTAGAAGGATCAACACTATCAAAATGGCCACACTACCCAAAGCAATCCACAGATCCAATGCAACCCTATCAGAATACTACCGACATTCCTCACAGAACTAGAACAAACACTTCCAAAATTTATAAGGAACCACAAAAGACCCCAAACAGCCAAAGCAATCTTCTGTAGGTCTCTTTTTTCCCTTCTTTTTGTTCTTTTTTCTTACGGTTTGATGATTAGAGAAGGTCCTTTAACATTTGTTGTAAAACTGGTTTGGTGGTGCTGAAATCTTTTAGCTTTTCTTTATCTGTGAAGCTTTTGATTTCTCCATCAAGTCTGAATGAGAGCTTTGCTGGTTAGAGTATTCTTGGTTGTAAGTTTCCCCCTTGCATCACTTTAAATATATCATGGCACTCTCTTCTGCCCTGTAGAGTTTGTGCTGAAAAATCAGCTGATAACCTTATGGGAGTTCCCTTATATGTTATTTGTTGCTTTTCTCTTGCTAAGTTTAATATTTTCTCCTCCTTAATTGTTGTCAATTTGATAACTATGTGCCTTGGTGTGTTCTTCTTTGGGTTGATTCTGTGTGGTACTCTCTGTGCTTCCTGGACTTGGCTGACTGTTTCCTTTCCCAAGTTGGGGAAGTTTTTAGTGATTATCTCTCCAAAAATTTTCTCAGGTCCTTTCTCTTTCTCTTCTCTGGGAACCCTATAATGCAAATATTAGAGTGCTTCATGTTGTCCCAGAGTTCTCTTAAACTATCCTCATTCCTTTTTTTAATCTTTTTTGTATTCTGAAGTAGTGATTTCCACTAATCTGTCTTCTAGTTCACTGATCCATTCTTCTGCCTCATTTAGTCTATTCTTGGTTCCTTCTAGTGTGTTTGTTATTCATTTCAGTGATTTTATTCTTAAGCTCTGGATATTCTTTATATTTTCCAGCTCTTTGCTAATAAAAATTTCACTATGTGCATCTATACTTCTTGTGAGTTCTCTAGACATCTTGGCCATCATTACTTTAAACTCTTTCTCAAATAAGTTGCCTGTCTCCTCATCACATATTTCTTCTGGGATTTTATCTTGTGCCTTGGCCTGGTAGATATTCCTTTGCCACTTCATATCTGTCTTTCTGTATGTTTGTGGATTCCTTCCACATGCTTTGGGATTATTGTTTCCTTATTTCTATTATCTGCCCCTGGTGGATGAGGCTGGACTAGAGGCTTATGCAGGTTTCCTGGCAGGAGGAGCCAGTGCCTTCCCACCGCTGGGTGAAGCTTGGTCCTGGACCTCTGATGGGTAGTGCTGTGTCTAGAGGCCTTGTGGCTTAGTAAGTCTGGTGATGGGTGGGGCTGTGTTCCCACCCTGTATGTTGTGTGGCCTGAGGCTTCTCTACAGGCTGTTGGGTGGGGCTGGGTCTTGGTGCTAATGATCCAATCAAGATGTCAGCCCCCAGGAAAGTTCATATAGACTAACACTCCCAGAAAGTCCAGCACCAGCTTTTATGTCTCCTGAGTGAGCCACAGCTGTCCCCCACATCCCCAGGAGACCCTCGAAATCCAGCAGGCAGGTCTGGCCCGGTTCCTATGAAATCACTGCCTCTGCCCTTGGACCTGGTGCATGTTTCTGTGTATGCTTCCCAAGTGAATGGAGTCTTTTTTCCCCTAGTCCCGTGAGGCTCCCAGAGCCAAGCCCCCCTAGCCTTCAAAACCAGATGTCCTGGGGTCTCCTCCTCTTCCCAGTGCCAGAACCTGAGCTGGGGAGCCTGACGTGGGGCTTAGAGCTCTCACTCCTGTAGGAGGGCCTCTGTGACATAACAAATCTTCAGCTTGTGGGTTGCCCACCCAGAGGGTATGAGGCCCAATTATATCGTGAGCATACCCCTCCTACCATTTGTGGTTCCCTCTTTATGTTGCCAGTTGCAGAAAATCTTTTTTGCTAGGTTCCAGTCTTTTTTCAGTGGTTGTTTAGCATTCAGTTGTGGTTTCATTGTAGTCATGAAGAGAGGCAAGCTCATGGTCCTACCACTCCGCCATCTTGACTGGAAATACCCCTCTATCCTCTTAAATCTGTTGAGGCTTCTTTTGTGCTTGAGTATGTGGTCTATCCTAGAGAATGTTCCGTGAGCACTTGAAAAGAATGTGTATTCTGTTTCGGGAGTATGTAATGTCCTAAAAATATCAACCAAGTCCAAGTGTTGTATTGTGTCATTAAGTATCTCTGTTGCCTTACTGATTTTCCATCTGGAAGACCTGTTCAGTGATGTTAATGGAGTGTTAAAGTCTCCTACTATTCGGTATTCCCATCAATTTCTTCCTTTATGTCTGTTAGTATTTGTTTTATATGTAGGTGCTCCTATATTGGGTGCATGTATGTTAATGAGTGTAATATCTTCATCTTGTTTTTGCTCCTTTGATCATTATATCTTGTCCTTACTCGTCTTTCTTTATGGGCTCTGTTTTAAAAGTCTTTTTTGTCTGATATGTGTATTGCTACTCCCACTTTCTTGTCATTTCCATTTGCATGAAAAAATTTTTTCCATCCTCTCACTTTCAATCTATTTGTGTCCTTCACTCTAAAGTGGGTCTATTGTAGGCAGGATATTTTGGGCTTTTGTTTTATTATCCAGTCTGCCACTCTGTCTTTTGATTGGAGCTTTTAGTCCATTGACGTTTATAGTAATTTTTGACAGATGTGTATTTATAATTATTTTGAACTTTGTTTCCCAGTTGATTTGGTATTTCTTCTTTGTTCCTTTCTTTTCCTTTTTGTTTTTCTTTTTGTGGTTTGATCATTTTCTTCTGTATTAGCTTGGTTTCTTTTTTGGTTTTTGTGAACGGAATTGTGCTTTTGATTTGTGGTTACCCTGTTTTTGAAGTCTGTTAATCCATCACTATATCTTTTTGCTTTATACTGATAGTCATGTAGGCTAAAACACATCCTAAAAAGAATGAAGAGAAAAAAAGAGAGAGAGAAACAGTATCTATGTTCTCTTGCTCTCCTCTCCCACCTTTTATGATTTTGATTTTTCTTTTTACATCTTCAAGTTTATTCTCTTGTAACTCATTGTGGTTATTGCATTTCCAATTATGGTTTTCTCATCTCTATAGCTTCCTGTTTCTTTTCTATTTAGAGTAGACCTTTCAGTATTTCTTTTAGTGTAGGTTTGGTTTTTGCTTGGCTGTGAAATTCTCTCTCCTCTACTCTAAAGGATAGTCTTGCTGGATAGAGTATCCTAGGTTGCAGCTTTTTCTCATTCAGGAGTTTGAATTTATATTGCCACCCCCTTCTGCCCAGCAGTGTTTGTATAGAGAAATCAGCTGAAAGCTTTATGGGAGTTCCCTTGTAACTAACTCTTTGTTTTTCTCTTGCTGCTTTTAGAATTGTTTCTTTAACTTTGGCTATCTTAATTATAATATGTCTTAGTGTAGGTCTGTTTGAGTTCTTCTTGTTTGGGACCCTCTTTACCTCATGTACTTGGATAGCTGTTTCCTTTAGGTTTGGAAAGTTTTCAATGATTTATTCCAATACCTTTTCAATCCTGTTTTCTCTTTCTTCTCCTTTTGAGGCCCGTATTATGCGTAGGTTGGCACGCTTTATATTATCCCATAGGTCCCTTGTATTGCTTTCATTGGTTTTTACTTGCTTTTCTGTCTGTTTTTCTGATTGGGTAACTTCTGTTACCCTGTCTTCTAAGTCACTTATTCGTTCCTCTGCATTATCTAGTCTACTTTTAACTGCGTTTAGCTCAGCTCTTACCTCAGCAGTCGAGTTTTCTGTTTTTAATCGGCTCTTCTTTATGGTTTAAATTTCCTTTTTAAAGTATTCTGTCTCTATTCGTAGTCTTAGATTTTTCATTCTTTTAACTGAGAGTAGTTCCTCTGCTTCTTCATTTCGCTTACATTTCTCTGGCTCTATGGATTTAGGAGTATCAGTTATCTACTGTGGTGTTGAAGGGCTGTTTTTGTTTGTTTTTATTTAAAGTAGGAGCATTCCTGTGTAGACTGTGTGCGTCTAATAGTTTTGTTGCAGTGGCTGTTCTTACTATGGATGGTTGCCACATCTTCCATGAGTGCTGGCTGTTCCTTTGATTGGGAGTGTGGTTGGTGGTGTGGTGATCAGAGCCTGCCCTGATTGTTGTTGTTGAGCCTGGCCTCCTTTTTTGTTCTCTGGTTGTCATAGCCTTGACAGGGGCCTTGTCTGCCTCCCCTGTTGCTGGAATAGAGGCTTCTAGATCCATTTCTGAGCTGTGGTGTGTAGTAGGCAGGATTGGAGTGCTTCAGCTGGGAGGAAGAGTAGGCAGGAGGTGTCCACTAGGAAGTGCCATCTGTGGTTGTCTGTCATTTGTTATGTGGGCTTACACAGTACTCTTTGTTGACACTGCCTTTGTCCCTGCCTTACGCCTGCTCTGGTGTTCTGAGCCCCAGGAACCACCAGTGCTGATCCACCAATGTCAGGCGCTCAGACCTGCTGTTGTAGCAAGAATGCAGTCACACACCTAAATCTGTGGTTTGCCACAGGGTCAGCACAGACCCCAGCCATGCCCCACATGGTATGGTCCACCAGCCCATTGTAAATACCCGTACTCGCCCCTGCCATGCTTCAGAACTCCACTCACTGCATATTGGTCCCAGAGGCTCGGGTCCACAAAGGGTCCAGAGTGAGCAAATCCACCCTCTCTGCCTGGGGATATAAACAAATTTCAGTTCCGTCTGCGAAGTTACAGGGCCTCTGGGTAAGGATTCAGTTTTCAGCCCTCCCTCCGTGCAGCAGTGATGGCTATGACCAAGCCCCACCTCCCTTCTCACGAGAACACACCAACAATGGCACCAAGCAGAGAAAGCTGCCATGGCGTGGCTGTGTTGCAC
Organism: Camelus dromedarius; assembly: GCF_036321535.1. Lineage (NCBI taxonomy): Eukaryota > Metazoa > Chordata > Mammalia > Artiodactyla > Camelidae > Camelus > Camelus dromedarius. The sequence goes on from NC_087436.1 coordinate 36,174,077, forward strand.
CCCTCCCCGACATACAAACTATTAGTGGTGCTTTTTTATGGGGGCCCAAGGCTATTCTGTTCCACACACAACCCCAGCCAGAGCTCACACCACCCTCCAGTCCCCTAAGGCTGCCTGTGTGCAGTGGGCTCCTCACCAATCTCCAGCAGCCAGTTCCAGCTCATCCCTGCCGGCTCGCGTCTAAGCCAGGGATTGCAAGGAGCCTCTGTGTCAGTTTCCTTAGTTCTGTCTTCCAAGTGGCTGCCACTTTCTCCTATGAGCTTCTGAAGCTCCACTTCTGTCCCTGCTGACCTCCCAGCTGGAAAGGGGGCATCCCAACATGAGGGTACCTTTCTTTCTATGCTGCTCCCTCCGTGCAGGACTAGTTCTGCACTGATTTTTTTTTCCTTCATTACCAGATTTTGTGAGAATCCTGTATTTCGAAGAGAGAGACACTCTGCCAGGGTTCAGTAGGTGTTCTGTGTGATTCAGTGGGTTTGTAGGTGTAATTCTTGGTGTGAGTCTCTACTCTGCCATCTTGGCTCAGACTCTTAAAAGATGGTTAGAATCAAGTTGCCTGGATTTTATTTTTTTTTTAAGCTACCCAGTCTATGTTTTGTTTTGTTTTTTTTTAATTATTGCTACACAACCCATGACATTTTGGGGTTTTTTGAAGTTTTGTTTTCATTTTTCAGTTTTATTAGCTAAAATCGATACAATTTGACTGGAACAGATACAATTTATTGCATGTAAATACATAATATAATGTACTACATATATTTAATTTACATAAATGTATTGTTCATTACTTCTAAGAATAGTTTAGAGCTTTAGCTATTTAAACTTAGTTATCAAAGGAATAAAGCCAACCACAAAATAAGAACAGAATGCAGTCATCCAATCATAAAGGACAGTCAAATGTGCTTACACATATTCAAGAAATCAGTCATCCATGTTATAAATGATAAGTAGTTCATTGGTGTCTTTTTTTTTTTCTAGAGTCCACATATAAGTAATACATGGCATTTTTCTTTCTCTTTGTGGCTTCACTTCGAATAATGATCTCCAGGTACATCCATTTTGCTGCAGATGGCATTATTTTATTCTTTTTATGGTTGAGTAGCATTCCATTGTATATATATATACCACTTCTTTATCCAGTCATCTGTTGATGGACATTTGGGTTTTTTCCATGTCTTGGCTATTGTTACTAATGCTGTTATGAACACTGGGGTGCATGTGTCTTTTTGAATCAAGGTTCCCTCTGGATATATGCCCAGAAGTGGGATTGCTGGATCATTAGTAAGTCTATTTAGTGTTTTAAGGAACCGTCATACTGTCCTCCGTAGAGGCTGCACCAATTTACATCCCCACGAACAGTGTAGGAAGGTTACCTTTTCTCCACATCCTCTCCAGCATTTATCATTTGTGGACTTTTTAATGATGGCCATTCTAACTGGTGTGAGATGATACCTCACTGTAGTTTTGATTTGCATTGCTCTAACAATTAATGATGTTGAGCATCCTTTCATGTGCTTGTTGGTCATCTGGATGTCTTCTTTGGAGAACTGTCTATTTAGGTCTTCTGCCCACTTTTTCATTGAGTTGCTTGTGTTTTTTCGATATTAAGCTGTATGAGTTGTTTTTATATTTTGGAAATTAGTCCATTGTCGGTTGCATCATTTGCACATATTTTCTCCCATTCTGTAGGTTATCTTTTCATTTTGTTGATGGTATCCTTAGCTGTGCAAAAGCTTTTAAAAAGTTTAATTAATCCCATTTATTTTTACTTTTATTTCCATTACTCTAGGAGCTGGTTTGAAAAAATATATACTGCTGTGTGATTTATGTGAGTGTTCTGCCTACATTTTCTCTAGAGAGTTTTATACTATGTGGTCTTACATTTAGGTCTTTAATCCATTTTGAGTTTATTTTTGTATATGGTGTTAGAGAATGTCTTAATTTCAGTCTTTTACAAGTAGCTGTCCAGTTTTCCTAGCACTACTAATTGAAGAGTCTGTCTTTTCCCCATTGTATATTCTTGCCTCCTTTGTCGTAGATTAATTGACCATAAATACATGAGTTTATTTCTGGACTTTCTGTCCTGTTCCATTGATCTATGTGTCTGGGTTTGTGCCAGTACCATACTGTTTTGATTGTTTTAGCTATGTAGTATAGTCTGAAGTCAGGGAGAATGATTCCCCCATCTCCCTTCTTCTTTCTCAAGATTGTTTTGGCTATTTGGGGACTTTTGTGTTTCCATACAAATTTAACATTTTTTTGCTTCAGCTCTGTGAAAAATGTTGGTAATTTGATAGTGATTCCATTGAATCTGTATATTGCCTTGGGTAGTATGGCCATTTTAACAATATTGATCCTTCAAATCCAAGAACACCATATATCTTTCCATTTGTTTACATCATCTTCAGTTTCTTTCATCAGTGTCTTACAGTTTTTGGAGTACAGGTCTTTTGCCTCCTTGGGTAGGTTTATTCCTAGGTATTTAATTCTTTATGGTGCAATGGTAAATGGTATTGTTTCCTTAATTTCTTTTTCTGCTATTTCATTGTTAATGTATAGAAATGCAATGGATTTCTGTGTATTTTGTGTCCTGCAACTTTACCAAATGAGTTCTAGTAGTTTTCTGGTCACTTCCTTAAGGTTTTCTATGTATAGTACCGTGTTATCTGCAAACAGTGACAGTTGTACTTCTTTGTTTCGAATTTGGACTTTTCTTTTTCTTCTCTGATTTCTGTGGCTAGGACTTCCAAAACTATGTTGAATAAAACTGGCAAGAGTGGGTATCGTTGTCTTGTTCCTGATCTTAGAGGAAATGCTTTCAGGTTTTTCCCATTAAGTATGATGTTAGCTGTGGGTTTGTCATATATGGCCTTTATAATGTTGGGGTATGTTCCCACCTTCTGGAGAGTTTTTATCATAAATGGATGTTGAATTCCATCAAGAGCTTTTTCTGCATCTATTGAGATGATCGTATGGTTTTTATTCTAAAATTTGTTAATGTGGTGTATCACATTGATTTGCAGATACTGAAAATTCCCTGCATCCTTGGGATAAATCCCACTTGATGATGGTATATGGTCCTTTTAATCCATTGTTGGAGTCAATTTACTAGTATTTTGTTGACGATTTTTGCATCTATATACATAAGTGATATTGGCCTGTAATTTTCTTTTTTTGTGGTATCTTTGTCTGGTTTTGGTATCAGGGTGATGCTGGCCTCATAGAAGGTGTTTGGAACTGTTCCTTCCTCTGTAATTCTTGGAAATAGTGTCAGGATAGGTGTTAGCTCTCTTAAATGTTTGGTAGAATTCACCTGTGAAGCCATCTGTTCCTGGACTTCGGTTTGTTGGGAGTTTTTTACTGATTCAATTTTAATACTGGTAATTGGTCTATTCATATTGCCTATTTCTTCCTGGTTCAGTCTTGGTAAATTGTACATTTCTAGGAAATTATCCATTTCTTCTAGGTTATCCTTTTTGTTGGCGTATAGTTGCTCATAGTAGCCTCTTAGGATCCCTTGTATTTCTGTGGTGTCGGTTGTAACTTCTTTTTCATCTTTGACAAATTTGGGCCCTCTCCCTTTATTTCTTGATGAGTCTGACTAAAGGGTTATCAAAATTTTTTTTTCAGAGAATCAGCTTTTTGTTTCATTGATCTTTTCTATTTTTTCAGTCTCTGTTTCATTTATTTCTGCTCTAATCTTTGATTTCTTTTCTTCTACTAATTTTGGATTTTGTTGTTCTTTCTCTAGCTGTTCTAGGTGTAAGGTTAGGTTGTTTACTTGAGATTTTTCTTGTTTCCTCAGGTAGGCTTGTATCGATAAGAACTTCCCTCCTAGAACTGCTTTTGCTGTGTCCCAAAGGTTTTGAATCGTTGTTTTCATTTTCATTTATCTCAAACTATCAGATTGCCTCTATTTTAATCCCTAGTTTACTACACACTAGTTGTATCACTCCAGGCAAGTCATTAAATCCTTTTATGTCCTTAATTTCATCACTTCTAAAATGGGAACAATAATAGTTTCTCATGGGATTACTGTAAAGTTTAAATGTGTATAATTTTAAAACATCTAGAATGGTGTCTGGAATAGTATTCAGTATACATTACCTAGTATTTATTAGTATTACTTATTATATTGGTAAATCCAGTTAATGAGTATCTTTAATACAAAAAAAGTGAGAAGACATACTCATCCCTCCACTGATACATCATATCTATAACATTAACCAGGTTTTTCAAATCAAATAACTTAGGCCCCTCTATCTACCATTTAGAACTAACCATAAGCTCAAGCTTTTGGCGGGAGGAAGCTTTTTTAAAATAAGCTTTTTAAAGCTAAGTGGTGCCATTAAATATCACAGTTTACCAGCACAAAAATATACTTAATCTTCCCATACCTAAGATTTATAATTGAATAATCAAAATTTGAGCTGTTTTCAATCCTTGTATCTAGCATTTTTCCCCTTCTAATAAGTTTATATCTCCAAATTTAATAATTACCAATTATTTATAATCAAGTCTAGGTAAAGATTTTTAAAATTTCTTGAGGGGGAGTAATTAGGTTTACTTACTTATTTTTAGAGGAGGTATTGGGGATTGAACCCAGGACTTTGTGTATGCTAAGCATGTGCTCTACCACTTGAGCTATACGCTCTCAACTAAAGATTTTTAGAAGTTGATTTTTATTGATCTGGGGAAACAGTTGTTTGCCCCATTATAACATTTCTTTTGTTAGAATTTATAGTAGTGAAGTTTAATATCCTAACAGACAAAAAGACTGCATAGTTTCTGTAGAAACATAACTTCTGAAAGTTTCAAAATGAAACCCCCAAAACAGAGAGATATACTTAGATGTTTCTACAATAACAAAATAAAACATAATATGCTTTATAAATTAATCTCAAGTCTGAGCCAGACACGGAAGGGTGGAAAGCCTCAATTCTGTACCCACATAATCAACAGTCTGTGGAAACTCTGGGAACCATGCCACTGGTGTCCAAGCTGGCATAGTTGGGAAATGACACATTCTTTAAGAAGCTGTTGTCCAGGAAATGAGTAGGTCAGAAAGCACACCAGTAAAAGGTCCATAAACTTGTTTTATGAATGAAGTGTATGAGGTATACTGGCTCCATGCTGCAGCACCTCCATGAGCGTATCATAATTTCTCATTCATTCTTCAGTTTTTAGCATGGTGATGGATTGAAAGAACTCTAACATGAAAAAATGTCAGCCATAAGAATATTATCCCATGCCATTTCATAATTATTTTAAATCACTTTTTCCCATATTTATCTCCATTCTGAGATCAGATCTTCCCACCTGCCCCTCCTCACCAAAAGAAAGAAATAGAATACAAAAGCCCTACAAATTTAACCAATTTTATTCACACTTCCCATGAAAAGCAGTTACATTTTTACATAGTCATTAACACAGAACAAAAGAAATCTTAAGATTAATATATCTGATTAGACACAATACAGAAAATAAATGTGAAAATTTAAAATAGCATACTTTAGTGATTAAATTTATACTGTATTGTCTACTTATTTATAGCAGCATCAGTAGGATTTCTCTATTTTTTAATAAACTAGCAGCAAAACTTTTTAAACTACACAAATTCAGTAGATGTTTCCCTCCACTGTTTCACTCATACAGAATTTATCACATTAACCAAACCAAACCACTTCTACTTCCTGAAGAAAAAGGTGGGAAAAGATTTCACAAGTCACTAGTTTCCCCAAAAAAGAAAGAAAGGGAGGAGTAAGAAAGAAAGCTGCAAAAAATTTGCATACAATTACCAAAAAATAAATTCTCAACCACCTTAACCAATTATGGGTAGATTTTGTGGCATCGCCTTGTGTGTGTATTGGTGAATAAAAGCTATGTTAACCTTTCTGATTTTATACTGCAGTTGAAAAATATGTGGAAATTTCCAGGAGGCCTGTCAGAGCCTGGAGAAGATATCGGTATGTATCTTACCTATCTTTAATTGGCTTGAAAATGTTGAGGAAATTCATATATACTTTTTTGGAGCTAAAAAAAGTATTTTAACTTTTCTAATTGTTTCAGATCAAGAAAATTTCGGTGAAGTTATTTCAAGGCTGATATAAAATTAGCAGCAAAACTTGTAATGATCTTATTCCATTAGTATAAATAATACCATTAGGAGCATTACACCTATTTTTCTGCTTAGAACTGCTTCTAGATTAGTTTCAAAATGAGAAGCTCCGGATATACTTCAGTCAAGTGTAGCATTAAGGGTTATTTTGAATATGACTAAAATTGTTGGAATCAAACTGAGAAAACAAATTTTTGGCCACTTTATCACATGAAGATGAATAGTAACATTTTGAACTGTGAAATAAGTATTATTTATAAAATCAGTGATAGAGCAGTGGTGACATAAATCTTCCCTTTATGAAACTTTTATCTATTTATTTTGGATAGTCAGGAAGCATAGTAAACATAGTAAAACAGTAAAATGTCTCATAAGAAAGTCTCAAATGAGAGGTAACGTCCTAAAACAACTTCCTGAGCTCAATATTTAAGACAGAAATATGAAATTAATAATTGTCACTGATTTTACAGGAAATAGGGGAAAGAACAGAAACTTCTTTCCTACCTATTCCTTAAACCATTGGGTCAAATGCAGTCCCATCATAATAAATCATTCAGAGAAATAATACTGATGTCTCCTATTCTCTTTAGCCATCATTTACTTGAAGGCAATTTCCTAAATTATTTTAAGTATATACATACTTGACTTTTTTTAATGTTCCACGGATTAAAATGCCCTGTACACTGTATAGAGCCAATTCCTAACAACCTACAGGTAAATCTCCTACATTCAGATACATCTAGCAAATTGTGGTTTTTAGGTACTTGCCTTTTGCTTAGATTCTGCTAGGTCTTCTTTTGAAATAAAAGAGGATTTTGTAGTGATGCAGTGCTGAAAGAGAAGGCCATTCATTCTAGAACATCTAATTATTTCACACTGTCCTGATGTGATATGAGATCGTGTGAACTAGTTATGGTTTCCTTCCTTACTCAGTCCATATTGGGCAGACAGCAGCCTACAGAGCTCCGTATAGCTTTGTCTTGAGTCTTCTCAAATGGATTTACTTTTTTCATTTAAGTTTTATGGATCTTCTGAATTTCAGATATATTTAAATTTAAATGAAGAAACACATTTCCAAGCCAAATATGTATAATTATAGGTGAGTGTATTCCAGAACTCTTCAAGTCCATATAATTAAGAATTCACTACTTTTTTAAAAAGTATTTGTAGTTGTCACAACAACAGATATATTCAGGGAGCGCATACAAACGCCTCAACCATGTAGAATTAAGAAAAAAAGCAGCAACTGGCATTCACCATACTGCCTAGAAGTAGTAAAAATTGAAGCCTTGCCTTAGAACTGATAAAACCCTGAAAGTAGCTAGAAGTGATAACTGACAGCAGATGTCTGTCTGAAAGACTGTCTAGATGAAGGCATTTCTGTTTTGTAACATAGTACAGTAATGGATGATTTGGCTTCATCATTAATCATCATTAAGAATAAGAATTATTTATTTTCCTTAAAACCTGTTTTTAGGAAAGCGGGTAATATACTTCAGGAATACTGCCATCACAAATGTGCAAACATTCCTATTGGCTCTTAAGTAGTAAACACTGGTTAACTGAGAAGCACATTTGTTTGGAATCCTTCATTCTTTGATAACACATAAATGAAACACTATTGTCCATAGTGTTTAAAAAAAACATTAATTAAGAGGGCATATACCAATAGAATGCAATCCTCAGGCTTTAATATAATATACCCTAAGAGTACAAAGTTACAAAGTTAAAAATGGAGTAGCTGCCTTCCTGACAGGAAGAGAATCCTGCATAGCAAAAGGGCTATAAAGCAGTGAGGTCTGATCAAAGATGATCAGTGTACCAGATTCAGAGGGAAACACCAGGAAAACCCACATTCTGCACAGTTTTTTCCTATTATATTTTATTTCAACCTAATCCTATTAAATATTACAAAATAGAAATAACAAATATAAACTCCATTTAAACACACTATGATGTATTTAAACATCTTTCAACCACCAAAAATAAAAACAAAACTCTTGGTTTTTCTTACGTTTTTCAAACCTATGAAATAGTAAATGTTATTTCAGTTTAGCTTACAGTACATTAAAAAAATAATGGTACAAGAGAATAGAGCACTGTAACTAGGTAATAAGTTTAAATTCATGGTAAAATCCTTGGAGAAGAGATTTCAATCTTGAGATGGAAAGGGTTCCTCTAGATACAAAAGCATTACTTTGCCTATTCACTTGTTAGTCTAGTCAGTGATACCATGATTCAAATTAAACTGATCAAACTACCCAGGCAGTGCTGATTTTGAATCAGCTGCTGTGGTCACTGCTGAGCAGGACAGATTGGCTCACTAGCCCCATCCTGTGCTTCCATAACACACAGACTAGACTCAGGAACTAAATGCCAAACGCTTGATTAGTGGTACTAAGCCATGGTCAACTTTTCAAAGCTGTTAAAGAATAAAACATTCAAACAATTTTTCAATCTTTAACAAACATGTATACCACTGAAAATAATTTTTTCCTATTAAGGCAATTTTTTTCTTAACATTTATGTTTATAGTTTAAAAATGTAATTTCTAACCATGTTTAATCTATAGCAAATCTCAGTTATAAGGGGAGTCAGCACATAGTTTAAAAAAAGACATTTGTCTGCATTTTTAAACTCTTTACTCTTCCTGTGTATATTTCCAGAGCTGTTTCTTGATGGGTGTAAACAAGAGCATATCCAGGGAATTGGTAAGATAGTCTATTTCAGAGCACACAGGAATTGAGACATTTTCCCCTCACTTTATCTTCCTTGCCTATTTACCAGCAGGCCTATTTACCAGCAGGACTACTCAAAAGGCAAATATAATTTGCAATTTGACAGACAAGAAAATGGAGGCATTAAAGGGTATTTGAACAAAAATTAATTATGCATGTGGCAATAGTGAAACTTCCCAACAAACAGGCAAGGAAGGCTTTTTTAAGGACTTCTCATAAACACTCTGGGAGACAGTGACAAAGCATCACAGAGTTAGAGAAGTCCCATGGAGGAGGTTCATCTGAATATTTAAAAAAAGCACTACAAAAATATGTTAATGGCAGTAAAAATACTGCCCCAGAAATTTGCATATTATTTAAAAAATCAACCCTGTAAAATGTGAAGACCCTTGTATTATAAAATTCTATAAATTGCAGGTTTTTAAAAACTTTTGATGAGATAAAGGACTGTGGCATTTTGAGTACTGGAGGAAAGAATCCAAGTTCTTTGGAATCTCAAAACACAAAATGCCAAAAGTTACCATGGTGGGACTCCACTGACAGGATAAGCAGAAGAGCATGACCAAATGGTTATAAAGGAATCTCCTCTGACTTCAGAAGCTTCTTAGCACTGTACATCTAAGAAAATACTTTGGTATCTCATGATGTCCAGAAGACAGAGTTGTATCAAAAACTACTTTCCTGGGGTAAAGTTTTGCTTTTGAACCTTTAATAATCTATCTGAAAATCTTGGATGATTAAATTTCTGAAAATGTGACCCTACCTTTTTCTTTTTTTTCTTTAGGAGATACAGCAGTTCGAGAAGTTTTTGAAGAGACTGGTATAAAATCAGAATTCAGGTCCCTCCTAAGTATTCGGCAACAACACACCAATCCCGGAGCTTTTGGGAAGTCAGACATGTATTTCATCTGCCGCTTACAGCCATATTCATTCACCATAAATTTTTGCCAGCAAGAATGCTTAAGGTGTGAGTGGATGGATCTCAGTGACCTGGTCAAGACTGAAAACACAACTCCCATCACCAGCAGAGTTGCTAGGCTGCTGCTGTACGGGTACAGAGAAGGGTTTGACAAGATAGATCTGACCATGGAAGAACTTCCAGCAGTTTACACAGGCTTGTTCTATAAACTCTATCACAAGGAACTGCCAGACAATTACAAAACTGTGACAGGAATGTGTTAAATTCATATTTATAAGTAGTGGACATTTGGATTAAATATCTCACTTTAATTTTCTAATGTCTATGATTTCCATGAAGAAAACTTGTGTGTGCACATTTTAAAAGCCTCTTTTCAAATGAAGCAAACGTTATCAGAAAGATTGTAGCTCTAAGTAAGCTTCACTGGATAAAGGCAAATGCTATATAAAAAATGGAAATCTATATATTTTCCAGGAATTTTTTTTAACTAAGGCAATGATTAAATATTTTACTATTAGATAAAAGGTTATCTGGCCAGTTATCCAAACTGAGCAGGTAGCTGTACACATTTTTCTTCTTTCATTAACAAATTTCTAAAATATACCTCTTCTTTCATGTGAAATGATCAGATGCTGCCATTAAGATCAGCTCTTAGCAGACATTGGAAGAAAAAGTATAGCTTTCTGCCCAGGTCCTGTTTTGGGTCCAAGTTTGTACTGCCCAGTTCGTTTCAGTGCCACATACCAACTGGAGTATTTCCTTGACCGGTAAGTATTGTAGTTATTAGATTCCAATCGTTCAAAAAAGAAACACTCGTCTGTAACACATTTCTGAAAAATAAAGGAAAAATCAGTAGTTATTATTCTTTTCATAATAAATATTTGATGACAATACACAGTGCTTTGGGTTTAGCAGACAATCAAACTAAAGTGAGACAGGCCAAAATCTGACACGACCTAATTCTGCAGGAAGAGCAGGATGGGAGCACAGCATGTCAGCAGGACAACTTCAAGCACACCTCTCCAGAGGAGCAGTCCAAGGACCATTCTTCGCCCCACAGGTCAGGTGTAGTATAGGAACCACAGCAGTTCAGACTTGAAACATCCCATGTATGTAGATTTTAGTGTCCCCACAAAGAGGTATATACATCCAGTAACAAGCAGCACGCTCCATTGAGGGAAACCCAAAGCAGTAGCTTCTGCTTAGGTATTTACGGCCCATACAACCCCTCTCAGTCTAGTGATGAAACACTCCTGGAACTACAACCCAGGGGTAACCTTCCCATAAAGAAAGGTTTTATTCGTACGTTGCTCACAGAAACAATTCCTTAAATTTGAACAAATGTTTCTAGTGACTAACTAATGTTGGTTCTAAGGCATAAAAAGAATATTGTAGAGAAAATAGCTAATGTATATAATGCCGAAAATTGTACTGGAACATTATAATATGGTTAGCATTCTCAAAATCAGTAGATAATGAATAAGTAATGTAGACCCCATTGGTTTCTGGCAGTCTTTCTTGTGGGAAGGGAAACTACCCTGCCATTTTACGTCAACTATGTAGCAGAGGGGGAAAAACAGCTAGCTTTACAAGTAGTTAGACCTGGAAATACTATTACAAGTAATGGAGTCCAAAATAGGCTGCCACATTATTTCAGGTAAATGTTCAAAAGTCAGTTTCACAAGGGGGCACGTGATACTTAACCTCTGGCACGGGAGTAGTCAACAAACGACCATGCTTTAAGGAAAGAGAGGAAATATTTTTTTATGTTACAATTAGATGAGAATGATCAACTCATAGAATACCATATATATTTACACATCTCTCCACATGTAAATATAACGTGTACATAGATATAACATGAATCTATGGTTTTGTATTAATGAGCATATCAGATTCCAACTAATTCCTATATATTCAAGTCTAAGAAACCAGGTTTGGGGAAGTCCACATTCAAGACTGGAGTATTTTCCCAGATTTTGGTTCTAAGATAAACTAAACAATGGCACAAAGTGTGAGAAAAACACCAGTAAGCAAAACAATGAAAAGAGATGGCATAATAACCAAAATGTTTTAAAAGTAAAGGACTGAGAAGGAAACATAATACTTAATAAAAGATACCTATGACAGACCCACAGCCAACATAGGGAAAAGTTGAAAAGAAAGCTTTCCCACTAAAATCTAGAACAAGACAAGGATGCGCACTCACCCCTTCTATTCAACATAGTATTTGAAGCACTAGCTACAGCAATCAGAAAAAAGGGATCAAAATTGGAAGGGAAGAGGTAGAATGTCACTATATGCAGACAACATGATACTATATATAGAAAACCCTGAAGACTCCACAAAAATGACTAGAGCTTACAAACAAATTCAGCAAGGTAGCAGGTTACAAGATGAACGTACAGAAATCTGTTGCATTTCTTTACACTAATAATGAAATATCAAAAAAAAATTTTTAAACCACTTTAAAAATTGCATTAAAAAAAACTTAGGAATAAACCTGACCAAGGAGGTGAAAGGCTTATACACTGAGAACTCTAAAACACTAATAAGGAAATTAAAGATGATTTAAAGAAATGGAAAGGTATCCCATGCTCTTGGATCAGAAGAATTAATACTGTTAGAATTGGGCATACTACCGAAAGCAATCTACAGATTTAATGTGCTCCCTATCAAACTACCCAGGACATTTTCCGCAGAAATAGAACAAATAATTATAAAATTTATATGGCATCACAAAAGACCCAGAATTGCCAAAGCAACACTGAAGAAAAAGAACAAAGCTGGAGGCATAATTCTCACAGAATTAAATCAATACTACAGAGCTACAGTAATTAAAACAGTGTGGTATTGGCACAAAAAGACATGGACCAATGGAACAGAATAGAGAGCCCAAGAATAAACCCACACACCTACAATCAATTGGTCTTTGACAAAAGAGGGAAGAATACACAATGGAGAAAAGAGTCTCTGACTAGTGGTGCTGGGAAAGCTGGATAGCCTCATGTAACCAATGAAGCTAGAGCACTCCCTCACACTATATACAAAAATAACTCAAAATGGCTTAAAGACTAAGTATAAGACAGGACACCGTAAGTCTGGAAGAAAACATAGGCAAAACATTTTCTGACATAATCAGCAATGTTTTTCTAGGTCAGTCTACTGAGGCAAAAATAAACCAATGGGACCTAATCAAACTTACAAAGAAAAGGAAACCATCAACAAAACAAAAAGACAACCTTGAATATAGGAGAAAATATTTGCAAATGATGCAACTGACAAGGGCTTGATTTCCAGAATATATAAACAGCTTACACAACTCAGTAACAAACAAAAAAAAAAAAAAAAATCAAAAAATGAGCAGAAGACCTAAACAGACATTTCTCCAAAGAAGACATATAGATGGCCAATAGGCACATTAAAAGATGCTTAATATTGCTAATTATCAGAGAAATGCAAATCAAAACTACAATAAAGTATCATCTCACACAGGTCAGAACAGCTATCATTTAAAAGTCTACAAACAAGAAATGCTGGAGAGGATGTGGAGAAAAGGGAACCCTCCTACACTGCTGTTGGGACTATAATTTAGTGCAGCCACTATACCAAACAGTATGGAGATTCCTTAAAAAAATTAGTTACCATATGATCCAGCAGTCCCACTCCTAGGCATATATCCAGAGGAAACTAATTCAAAAAGATACATGCACTCCAGTGTCCATAGCAACACTATTTACAATAGCCAAGACATGGAAGCAACCTAAATGTCCATCGACAAATGAATGGATAAAGAAGCTGTGGTATATTTATACAACAGAATACTACTCAGCCATAAAAAAGAATAAAATAATGCCATTTGCAGCAATGTGGATGGACCTAGAGGTAATAGAAAGTGCAGTAAGTCAGAGAAAGACAAATATTACATGATATCACTTACATGTGGCATCTAACAAAAATGAGACAAATGAACTTATTTACAAAACAAAGTGACACAGACAGAAAACAAATTTACAGTTACCAAAAGGGAAGGGAGGGAGGAAGAAATAAATGAGGAGTTTGGGATTAGCAGATACAAACCACTATATACAGAATAAACAACAAGGTCCTACTGTATAGCATAGGGAACTACATTCAGCATCTTGTAAAAACCTATCATGAAGAAGAATATATATATAAATAACTGAGTCACTATGCTGTACACCAGAAACTAAAATAAAATTATAAATCAAGTATACTTCAATTTAAAAAAAGGTTCCATTTAAAAAAAAAAAAAGTAAAGGACTGAGAAAGACCTAAAAGTAAATAACATGTATCTCAGTCTAGATCTAAAGTAAGGATGTGGTGTTAGCTCCTGTAATCTGCTTCTAGAGTTAAGAATCTTACTGGCTATTTACTTGGCTTTAATATTTCGACCACTGTTAACTGCACTTTTAAAAATTGAAACACCAACTTATCTAATTTGCTCATTTTTTTACAACTTACTAAGAAAGCAACTTAAGACTTTCTGATACAAATAAATCACAGGTAGCCTTACAAAGAAGCATAAAGACCCAGCTATACGATACACAGGACTGTCCTGTGGTGTTCAAAGAGATCCAGATGTGATAACAATGGAACACTTATTCCTAGAGTAATGTGGATATTCCATAGCCAATACTTCCACTCTACCTTTGGTGAAATTACTGTGCTGCTTGTGTTAACTGAAGTCAACCTGTTACTTTATCTTATCATTTTTCAGTGCAATCAATAAAAATCTTCCTTTTTCCCTATTCCAAGTTTCAGATCAGGAGTAGAAGAGTAAAAAGGAAAAGTCATGTCATCATAAAGATAACATGAAAGGGCAGCATTGAGCTTCAGGGGCTAATTCCCCAGAAGCAGACCTAAACCACATCATTCAGTCATCCTCAGGACATTGATATGCTCATTTCTGAGTGTTCAGTCAGACCTCAGAGTGCCCCCCCTCCCCTTGCTAGCTGGCACTCCCTATGATGCTCGGCCAACTGGGATATGTAATATGCTAATAATATTTGCCTTCTCAGCCAGTTGCTAATATTTTAGAGAAAAGAAACAGTACCAGGGACTAAATGGATAATACATCATGGAACCCACAATTTTTTTTTTTTTTTTACAGAGGTTACTTGTACCTTTATACAGAGGGAAGAGAAGGGAACTGTGCATCTGTGCTGAATGCTAAGACATGTAAGTTACTAAACAGCTGTTATGCACTTGAAAACAAATTGCATTATTTTTTTAATGAGTAATAGAACCAAAATTCAGCCTCAATAAAAGCAGGCATTTAATAGCCCCATTGTAAGGACAATTCCCAATTCCCTCCATTCTGAGTTTACAAGTCATCTTCACCAGATGTGATCTCAGTGTTCCTGTTAAAAATTGATGCAATGTAATTTTATATTTATAAAGATATTTACAGAGCTTTTTTCTTATTCTCAATGTTTAACAGCTCGCCATTTCAAACTTGAGAAAAGGGGCTCTTCAGAGGAATGACGTCACAGAGGAAGTGGATATGTAGCTTCTAAAGGTTTTTAGTGTGCCTTGCCTTCCAGGCCCTATTCTGTATAGGCCCAGGAGCTGGGAAATCCCATAATTCAAAGTTACTGAGTGCTTTCATGCACATCATTGTATTTAAATACAACAATCCTGTGACATAATTATCATATACTCATTAACAAATGTGGAATCTAAAACTCAAGGCTCTTAGTAACTTATTTCAGATTGTGGACACCCTTTGCCCATGTATCTGACACCTTTTCATCAAATTAAATTTTTTTTTTAATTTAAGGATAATTTTGGGATACAGAAAGCACACAGTTCAAGTAATGCATTTATTCATTTAACATATATTTTTTCTTCTAGGCACTGGGATACATCAGTGAACAAAACTGAACAAGGATTCCTGCCTTTGTGCCACTCAGATTCTTACTGGGGGAGAAACACAATAAACAATAAGCATAACTAAGTAAATTATATGTGAAAATATAATAAATCCTATGGGAAAAAGTAAAGTTGAGTAGGATAAGAGGGATTGGGAAGGTGGGGGTACAGATTAGGCTGCAATGTTAAATAGCACAGCCACAACAGGCTCCACTGGGACAGCGACATTTGAGCCCAAACTTGAAGGAGGTCCCAGGATCAGAGCAGAGTATTCCAAGCAGAGCAGGGAAAGCCAGGGTGAAAACCCTACAACAGGATCACGTCTAGAGTGTGCGAAGGGCAGCGAGACGGCCAGTGTGCGTGAGCAGAAGGTATGAAGGGAAAGGGGTAGGAAATGAGGTCAGACAGGTCAGGAGACAGATTTGTAAGCAACTGTACATATTTTGGCTCCCATCCTGAGAAAATGAAAAGCCATTATAGGTGTTTGAGCAGAAAAGTGGCATGATCCAACATTTTTCCAAGGATTACTCTGGCTGTCAAGATTACTCTGGGCCAAAAGCAGATATAGAGACACCCGTTAGAGGCTTGCTCAGTAACCCAGGCAGAGTGGAGACTGCAACCCCAGTGGCAGCAGCAGAGATGGTAAAAAGCTGTCTGCTTCTGGATATATTTGAAGGTAGAGTCAACGAAGTTTCCTTATAGATCGATGCACGGTGTGAAAGAAACAGAGGAATCAAGGATGGCACTTAAATCTATGTTCTAAATGATAGACTTGCTGAGATGGGGAAGGGAAGGCTATGAGAGGGAACAGGTATAAGGAAAGATTAGGAATTCACGTTTGGACATGCTGAGTTTGAGATGAACATTAGATGTCTTACTGGAGGTATTTACTGAGCACATACTATGCAACAGACCTATCACTTAAGCTTCTTTCCTTCTCACTAATGCTAATAAACTACAGAATTGGAACTTGAAAAGTACTAATTTATTTGGAATGCTAGAAAGTGTGTTAAGTTCCAATAAGCCATTATTCTCCATCCTAAAAGGTATGGAATCTAAAAAATGAATGTAGATGTCACCTGTATGAGAGTAACATAAATCTGTCACGTGCCAGCGGGGGGCCCTACCTCAAGGCTTCCCTGAAGGCTGTCCACATGAACCAGCTCAGCTCCGGGTCCAATAGCCTTTTGTTGACACTGATAACAATTATGCTAATGATTTTAAAGATGATGCTGGGAGTTGAACCTACCCTTGTAGGGGTGTCTGAATAGGGAAGAATTAAATAGAATTTGAAAAAGCATAATCAGCACTTTAAATACTTCGATTTGTATTTTGTCTAGATATTTAATTTACCTTGAAATTTCAAAAAGAAAGTAAATTAATGTGAGATATTTATACATATTGAAAAACATCCTAGGAGATGGTAGGAACCAGGTTTCTCACTACTGGAGTGGGAAGAAACAGAAAAGCCAGAGGGGAAGGCTAAAATGGTTCATGTGATACTGGTAGATTAGGACTGAATACATAGTATATACTCATTTTTAGCTTAATACAGATATTTGAATATAGAAATATTTATAGATATACCCAGGTTAGTATATGCCTGTATTCCTTGCTCTATCAGGTAAAACAGGGCCTGGACACAAACACACCTCAGTAGCAACAAACACACCCAGATCTTGCTTTCTAATACCATTTCCAACAGAAGGAACTAAGGCTTCTTAGAGAAATGGCTTATTCTAGGCTGGAGTAGGGAATATACAAAATAAGCCTGGAGCATCTTATGGTCCATGAAGTAAAGAAGTGCTCAAAAAAAACCCACACTGATTGGGGTATGTTTTTAAAGAGTACAGGAGCCAACTGAAAAAGCTCCCAGTAGCCAAAGCTGAAACAGTGTGAACAACAAAATAACACACTGTTAGATTATAATCCAAAGTATAAAACATCCATGAGTATATACAGATACTCATGACTCAATAAATAAATGGAGATTAGACAAATTTCTCACACAAAAGAATTCCAAATAATTAATGGAGATACTCCCTCCTCAAGGAGGAGCATAATTCCACCCCCACCCACCCCACACACACAATCTCTTAAATATGGACTGTGTATAGTGACTTGCTTCCAAAGAATACAGTATGGAAAGGTGAGGCTGGGAGCAGCTTTGCAGCTGGGGAGACAAACACTACCTCAGCCAGATAATCAAGGCTATTGCTGTCGGTAGTAAGCACGTTCCCCTACATGATGTGATGCAAACAGTACTTAACTTCCGTGACCTCCCTCCCAAACAATCACAACCCCTGTCTAATCACAAGAACACCAGGCAAATCCAAATTGAAGGACACTAAAAAGGACCTGACCAGCACTCCTCAAACTGTCAAAGTAATCAAAAAAAAAAGTAAAGTCTAGGAGACAGAATGACTGAATGTGGGATCCTGAATGGATTCCTGGAACAGAAAAAGGACACTAGGTAAAAACTAAGGAAATATGAATAAAGTATGAACTTTAGCTAATGATGATGTATCAGTATTGCTTCATTAGCTGTAACAAGTGTACCGTATTAAAGTAACATGCTGATAATAGGAGACACTGGGTGCGGAATATGTAGAAACTCTCCATAGAATCTTCACAACTTTTCTGTAAACCTAAAACTATTCTAAAATCAAGATTTATTTTTTAAAAACCCTGACCTTAGGGCTACAAGTATGACCACACGAAAAGAATCCCTCAAGTAACTGAATTTAATAACCCTAGTTATACTATGAAGAATAAAAGCATCTCATTTATTTTTATGCTCTACAACATGCAAATACAGATCATTTATTTATATATACATATCAATTTTATTCCACCAGACTATAAATGCCATGTGGGTGGAGATTTTCCTCTATTGTTTTCCTCCTCTTCTATTGCTGTACCAGAGCCTGGCACATAGTAAGTGATCAGCAACTATTTACTAAATTAAAGAATAAATGAAACTGTTTCAGATAGGCTACAGTAAAAACACCACTCAATGGCCCTGCAACATCTAAATAAGAACTAGAGAACTAAGACCAAGGAAAATCCAGACTAAGAACTGAAATAGAGAACACAGCCTAACTTTATGCACTATTTAGTCTCTGAGGAAACTAAGCCCGATGGCCCACTGCAAGAGTTCGACTCTCCTGACGACATCTGTGAGGATCTCTGATGAGCCAGGAGGCCTGGGCTCCACTCTTGCCTTGATCCCTAACTTATATCTTTGAGCAAGTCGCCTAACCTCTCTGAGCCTTCCTTTTCTCATCTGTAAAACAAAATGGGATTAGATGATCTTTAAGATCCCTCCCAATCTTTAACAATTTTTAAAACTTTAAGACAATCTTTAAGCCATGGCATAAGAAAAGAAATAAGAAACTCAAGTAAATTCTCCTCCCCGTCCCCACCTCCTTTCCTTATGCACTGGCCTCACAATTCTCATCAACTGCTATAAATATTAGATTTGACCCTCCTGACCATTCCCCCATGTTCTGTTTTTTGGACTGTTTATTCCTTTACAGTAGTTTGATTTTGCAGTTTTGGCTTATGAGGGAGTTTGCTCAACATGAATCCAAAAATGCTTTTGCTTACACCACTTCTGGGAATTAAAAACAGACATGATATAAGTATCAGTGCTGACTATTTCAGAACAAAATAAGACACAAATTGTGAAAAGTTAAAAGTAAATTTTATCTTCATATTGTAATATAAATAGGTTGCTGTAATATATAAGATTAGTATCTAAAGGAAGCAATGATTCTTATTAAGCACTAATCTTTGCATTTAATATTTTATCTTTTAAAATGATATACATTCCTCTTTAATTACTGCATTTTTCTGAAAAATTTGATCAGTATATATTGCCAGTCTGGATAAGTGAACCCTCAAAAACCTGTTTTCCCTACTTTTCTATGTGTAGAAGTTTCATTTCATAAGGTGCCTTAACTGAGAAAGTTATTTGATAAGTAAGAATTTTACATTTACAGTAATTAAATGTATCCTCAGAGAACATAAACAATTTTTGCATGTATTTTATGGGTCAACACAAATCACACATTCTAATACTGAGGTATTTTGCTCAGTTTATCACAATCTTTTGCATAACATAGAAAACAATGTGCAATTTTGTAGCAGATGAAGACAGGTAAATATTTTCATACCAATGCTAACACTGAGGTTCTTTGGTGATTTCAGCTTCAAACTACAGTTAACCTCACTATATGCAATTTTTGAACACTGAAGAAATCACAAGTCCTAATATTTGTTCTGGGCTTCTGTTGCTCATAGCAACAAAATTTATCTTGCTGTGGAATGGAATAAGGAGTCTGTTGTGTATTAAAGTACTCAGCTTCGGCCTCCAAATTTAGGTTTTGGCAGATAAACATAGTTACTTTTTGAACTTTGTATTTTTCTAACTTCGAAGAGGGGGAAAGACCCTTAAGAAATGTTTCAAACAGTGAGAAATCCTTAGCCTGAATGCATTCATGCTATTAATATGTAAAGGTGTTGGAGGGAAAAAATGGTACAGAACTTAGACTTTGTTAATACTCAAGTGGTAGTAATCAACCTAACGTGACTCTTAGAAACCAAAACGTGTTACGTATCCAGAGCACTATTCTTTCTGAGGGGAGACTGTGATGTTTCACCAGTGCAGGAATCGCACACAGGGCAAAATGCACAAGAACCCAGGGATGTGCCGTAGCTCAGCAGTCTGCAGTGGGGCCCCGCAGAAGAAGAGTGGGAAGACTTATGCCTTTGGCAAGTGCAAGTTCATAAACCCAAGTTTCTCCAAGTAAATGGGACATCTGCCTGCCCAAATGATGGCTACTGGTCATGACACTGGACTTACACCCAAAGTTACTATGGATTGTTTTGTTTTTCTTTTCTATATGCCAGTTGTCTCTTCCTGAGTGAGGTCCCTGCTGACATCCCCAGCTATGGTGTCTTTCACCATCAGTGATTCATCTCAACCCATTTAATGCTGGCACAGGTGACACTAATAGCCAAGGGTCAAGACTTTTAATTTCTTACCTGAAAGTTGCTGTTTTTGACAGCTCAGCACCTATGGATCTGACTCAGAGAGAAATACGCCACAACTGAACCACAAACAACCACCTCCTTGGTTCTGGGGTAAAGATACTTACTTTTACACCTGAAACTAGACACAGCCCACCCAGACTAATCTGAAAGAGGATAGCTGCTGAAAAGGCAAGGCAGCAAGTCACACAAATTGAATGGGAAGACTAGAGATTAACTCGTGAACTTGGCAGGAACAGATCCCATGACGGGAGCTGGAACAGCTGGATCTTGGCTGGTGCCATTCCTCAAAGGAAACTGATAAATCCTGAATTTTCCATTTATGTGTAACAGCTGTGTCTTTGTCCCTACAGAGAGTTTGTGATAAATTTCTAAGTGTTGCTAAATTAACTCTTACTACATCAGCTTGAAGGAAATCTGTTGTATCAGAAGAACTAACACACATCCCAGGGATAGAAATATATTTAAGACTAAACTAAGTAAAATGCTGTGACCTTAATCTTGTGAAGGGTTCTACTTAGCTAAGAAAGAAACTAGAAAACAGTTTATTTTAGAGCACTTTATGCTTCTGATAGTACAGAATCAAGAGTTTGGGAAGCTTAATGCCTGTTTACCAGAAGAGGTCAGAATTCTCGGAATTCTAACGTGTAGAGAAATCTGTAAGAATGAGAAGACCGTTCAGTTTTCAGGTCAGTTGTCTTAAATTATCTCCTCTGTTATGGACCCCAGTAGTTTCAGGGGTGCACTTTAGAGTAGCTTCTGTTTTCATCACTTTTGACAATTAGGAAGCTTTTTGTTGTTCTCAAGACAAATGACCCCTCCAATGACCACCTTGCAGGGCCACTGTGATTACTTGGTTACTGGATCTTCTCGTCTCAGTAAGTAGAAAACCACAAGGTAACAATTTCAAGTCACTCACTAAACCAGATTAAGACAGACACAGCAAAGTCTAGAGCTTTAAAACCATTCTGACTAGTGTCAATGTGACTAGTCTTGCCCACAGTTATGACAGAAGCAAACGCTGTATGCATTCTCCTTGCTTTTCTCCGCCACCTTTACTGACAGTTGCCAAATCAACACTACTGTAGAAGACATCATGATTCCCACTGTATGTGTTTTGTCACATCTTGAGGTGAGAAGAGTAGGGTTAAACCCCTCTTCTTCTCTCTACAAGATCAAGGTCATCCAAAATTACCCACTATTTCACTGTTCTGGAAATATTTAAAATGCCACTTCAATAGATTCCCCAAGTATGGCATCACCCCTTGAGTTGACAACAGACTGGTAGGAAAGAAAGACAAGAACAGTGGAAGAAGTCAAAGTCCCAAGGAGTCAGTCCTTTACAGCTTTATTTTTTTGCCTAGGAAACCTCAGCCATTCCTTCCCCTGATTTAACTGCTACCTGTACGCCAATGACACCCAGATCAACATACCCGCACAGACCCCTCCAGGCTGCAGACCCATAATCCCAGTGGTGTAGTGAGCGTCTTCACCTCAATTTCTCTTGGGCAACTCAAACTAGAGAAGACTAAATCTGAACCTGTATTACTTTTTCTCAGAACTTGCTTTTCTCCTCTTCCCCGTTTCTCATCCAAAATAGAAACCTACATGTCAGCTTTGACTTCTCCCCCTCCTCAGTCTGATCAGCCTCAGTGCCAGACTTTACTCCATCCCCTCCGTTCTGTTATTGCCAGGTTCTCATTATCACTTGCTTGGTGTCTTACAGGGCCTTCTAACTGGTCTGTGTCCACCAGTCCTGGCCCCCTCAAATCCATCCTCTACGCTACTGCCAGAGAGATCTTTCTCTAATTCAAATCTGATTGTGTCTCTTCTTAAATCTCTTCACGGCTTCCCACTGCTGACAGCAGTATGGTGTAGAAGGCACATATCATAATACTTCTTGCCTTTCCTAGATTACTGTGCATGTCTGCAAGATATAGAAGGAACACACCAAACCCCTTACACATTATTACAAATACTTACTTACACTTCTGCCTCCTGGACTGTCACTCATTAAAGGCACAGGCAATTCTGTATTCAGTTTGATAACCCTGATGCCTAGCATAGATACCATCTAGTACACTGTATACTCAAAAGATATCCGCTATTCTTGAAGAGGGTTCCAAGATTTATTCAACTTCAAAAAGGAGGAGAGAGAGAGCACCACCACACCCAGATTTATTTATCCTGCAAAACTCACACGCATATAATATCAATATAAATATACCTTGTCAGATAATCCGTCAAATGGTTGAATATTCCTTTTCTCTGAAGTCTGTTTTAGTCCCTTCAGAAATCCAAAGGTCTTCACTCAGAAAAAATTTCCAAAAACTATCTGTATAGCACAAAACACCACAACTGCCCAGTACTGCTACATCACTTCTGTGGGGAAGGTTACAGAGTGCTTATAACTGGCTACTGGTATTGGAATTATGACTGTGGTTTGTGTATATTTGTGTGTATGTATGTGTGTGTGTGTATGTATGTATATATACACATACATACACACACCCTCTTAGGTACATGTCTTATCTACTCCCCCAAAGAGACAGAAGTGGATCTGTGTCCTGTTTACCACTCTACTCCCTATATCATTCCCCACAGTGTCTGCTCAACAGACATACAATCCCAGTTATAATAATGAGGCATTAATTAATAAGAGTACTGGCCAGGAGCTAGGATCCCAACTGCTGTGATTAAGAGGTGAAAAAAGAAAAGTCCTTGTCCTTAATGAGCTTATATATAAATGAGAAGTAATATGAGGAGGAAGTAACAATTTTGGCACTTGACATAAATTAAGTTACCCCTCACAAAAACTGTAAGATAGGATCATTACTGTCTCTACTCTGTAGGTGAGGGAACTAACGCAGAATAATTTGCCCAAGAACACACGCCTCGTAAGTGGCAGAGCAAGCATCTGTACCTAGGTTGGGAGCCCGCGTTCTCAATTAGTAGTCTATACTGCAAGTGGTTTTGTTATGTCAAATTTGAAAGAAGCAGCTTAAAAACTGAACATTTTTATATTTCCATCCCAATGATCTTCAGACAACTGCAAAATATAAGGAGGTTTTTTTTTTTTAAACTGTTATTTCATAGCTTTGCAGAGAAGGCAGTAAAGTGCACTGAATTAGAGTTCGTGCTCTGCAGTCCAGACCGCCTGGCGTGCCACCCAGGCTCTGCCTCATATGAGCTGTGTTTTCTTGGTTACTTTATTACTTCCTCAGAATTTCAGTTTTTGCATCTGTGAAATAAGGAGTATAATGCTCTCTATTTTATAGGGTGAATGTGAAGATTAAATGATGTAAAACCTGTAAAATCCTTAATAAAGACTTAATGAATACCAATACTAGTAAATTCACAGCAATAAAAGCCAACAAAGAAAAAAAACTACAAAAACAGAAAGCATTATCACAAAAGATCCAGAACTGCCAAAGAAATCCTGAAGGAAAAAAAAAGAAAGCTGGAGGTATAATCCTCCAGAATGTAAACAATTCTACAGAACTACAGTAATCAAAACAGCCTGGTATTGGCAAAAAAAAAAAAAACAAACAAAAAAACAGATATATGGATTAATGGAACAGAATAGAGAGCCCAGAAATAAACCTGCACACCTATGATCAATTAGTCTTCAACAAAAGAGGCAAAAATAACACAATGGAGAAAAGACAGTCTTTTCAGCAAGTGGTGTGGGAAAAGCTTGACAGCCTCATGTTAATCAATGAAGTTACACTCCCTCACACTATATACAAAAATAAGCTCAAAAGATTTAACATAAGCCAGGACACCATAAAACTCCTAGAAGAACACAGGAAAAACATTCTGTGACACAAATCATAGCAATGTTTTCTTAGGTCAGCCTACCAAGACAATAGAAGTTTTAAAAAAAATCTAATCAAACTGAAAAGCTTTTGCACAGCAAAGGAAACCGTCAACAAAATGAAAAGACACAGAATAGGAGAAGATATTTGCAAATGAAGCAACTGACAAAAGCTTAGTTTCCAAAATATACAAACAGCTTATACAACTCAATAATAAAAAAACAACCCAATCAAAAAAAGGGGCAGAAGACCTAAATAGACATTTCTCCAAAGAAGACATCCAGATGGCCAACAGGCACATGAAATGATGCTCAACATCACTAATTATTAGAGAAATACAAATCAAAACCACAATATGGTATCGCTCACGTTGGTCAGAATGGCTATCATCAAAAAAAAATCTACAAATAAATGCTGGAGAGGATGTGGAGAAAAGGGAACCCTCCTATACTGTTGGTGGAAATGTAAATTGGTGCAGCCACTGTGTTCCTTAAAAAACTAAAAACAGAGTTACCATATCCAGCAATCCCATTCCTGGGTATTTATCGGGAGGAAACCCTAGTTCAAAAAGATTCATGCACCCCAATGTTCATAGCAACAGTATTTACAATAGCCAAGACATGAAAGCAACCTAAATGTCCATTAACAAATGAATGGATAAAGATGTGTTGCGCGCGCGCGCGCACACGCACACGCACACACACACACACACACACACACACAAATGGAGTACTACATAGCAGTAAAAAAGTGAAATAATGCCACTTGCAGCAACATATATTTTCCCAGATATTATCACACCAAATGAAGTAAGTCAGAGAAAGACAAACATCATATGTTATCACTTATGTATGGAATCTAAAATATGATACAATGAACTTATTTACAAAACAGAAACAGACTCACATAGAAAAAAAACTCTTGGTTACCAAAGGGGAAACAGAGAGGGGGATAAATCAGGAGTTTGGGATTAGGAGATACACACTACAGTATGTAAAACAGATTAACAACAAAGTCCTACTGTATAGCACAGGGAACTACATTCAACATCTTGTAATAACCTATAATGAAAAACACTATTCATATATGTATAACTGAATCACTTTGCTGTATACCAGAAAATAACACAACGTTGTAAATCAACTATACTTCAATTAAAAAAAAATAAAGAAAGCATTACTTACAGAAGCCAGTAATCTTCCATCTTCCTTCATAGCAAGGTAACGGTTTGCACACACTCCTTTGATAGACACGACCCCTCTCTCTTCTGCTTGAAGTTGTAGTTTGACTATAAGTAATGGGAAAAAAATTACCTTTGTAGCATCATGGAAAAAAGAGCTATGTACACATTTATATAGTATATAGGGTACAGACAAGAGACACTTGGGCAATCAACAGATCTACCCTAGAGACCTGGTAGGGGCGGGCAGGGGACAAGAGCCAGATGTCAATTAAACTCTCTTAGAGAGGAGAGGCAGGTCCACTAGAGCATGACCCCTTGACTCCATACTCATGCCAATGTCAGAGAGCAAAGAAGAGGGACAGGTGAAGATTTTTTCCTTTAATACATTTGGCAGTTAACTACTTAAACTTTTTTAAGTTTTAGAGTACATAAACCACCTGTGAGGATTTCCACACTACTGCCTAAGTTTAAACCCTTTAAAAGTTATTTTTAACCAGTTCTTTAAAAATAAAATATAACTGCTAACTATTATCTTTTAGTTTGTATTTCCTTGAGTTTCTGTGCATCTTATTTTTAGCTTCCCCTTCAATACAATACCAGTGCATATCCTTGTTTTTGGAGGGGCTGTGATGTATAGATTTTTTTAAATAAGTATCTAGTGGAAAAACAAAATACTTATACTTAATTTGCTTATACTGTGTGATGAAAGATTTTCAGAACGTAAAATCCTGAAGAGAATGACCTGTGTTACACTACATTATCAATATTAAGCAGATTGTAGGGAAATAAAAAATTGATATGACATGATTATGACAATAATGCCATATGGACAAATAATCACCTAATTAATTAAATTAAAGTTTAAAATTTGTTTTGCTCTTCAGAGGCAGCATTCTCCTTCCCAAAACAGCATTCCCCAAAATGTATTTTGGCTAACAGAGATGACTTTAAAAACAGATTCTGGGGCCAAATAAATTTAGGAAGTTCTTGGTGAAGTCAAGTTAACTCTTTATCGTCAAACTTCTCAGAACTCTGCTTCTCATAACCTGTACTGTACATCACCGTAAGAGGATCAGGTATACAGTGTTTATAAAATGTGCTTGGTCTCAGAACAAGTTTTTCATAGGCCATCCTATAGTATTATTGAGAGCAACAGAAAAAATTATTATTAACTTTGTTAGATATAATTATGTCATAGTAATTATGCTTTAAGTTTTTCCTATCAGGCTTAGTAAAAAACAAGACATTTAGCCTTAAAATATTCCAGCAACCAATTAATAATGTTTTTATAAAGTGGGCAAGATAAACAAGATTGATTAACCTATGTCAATATTTATTAGAAGCATGGGAGTTCATTATTCTATTCTCACTACTTTGAGTGTTTGAGAATTTATAAATTTTTTTAAAAAGACATTCGTTGTACATTTAATGTCTGATTTTCCTCTATGTACCTGCCAACCCAGGTAAAATTCTACAGTTTTTTGAATCTTAAAAGATATACAAAGTTAAAGGAGTATAATCAAGACTTGTAAACTAAACAGAGAGAAGCATAAAGTCTTTTCAACATTACGGGAAAACGTAGAAATCAGCTTTATTTTTAAAAAAATACAATCAAAATCCCTTTAATGACTATGATTAAATCCTTTTATGTGGCTCTAAAGTGGTCTAGATAAGTCATATTAATTATGAATACATCTGCATCTCTTTTTAACTCATAAAGTTTATAAATAAGCCAAGACGGCATAATCAATCACTATACTTTATTTGGTGTTTTATCAATAAACTTACCCAAATTCTGCCCACCATCTTGTAAATGTGTATTACTGGTCACAAGGCAGATTATTAATATTAATCTGTGGCCAATACCAGTGACTCAATACCCAGCGTGAATGTCATTGTTCATTTATTCATTGATTTTTGACAGATTTCTTGGGTACTCCAAATTAGGATATTGTCATTCAATAAGCCACTAAAAAAAGCATTAATTGTAGATGCTTGAAAAGTACTTCCATTGCTATATAATCATAAAAATATAAACTTTAAAAATAGCCAGAGCCTAAAACAAGAAGGTAGATAAGCCACAAAATCATAGATTTTCTTAAAAAAAAAAAAAAAAACCAATTCTGAGATGCAAAGAGACCTAAACGAACTAAATTCCACACACAGATGATTCCATCCCAAAAAAGAGATGACCTGCTGCTTTCATCTCTGACAGGTGGAAGACCAAATCTGCTCAAAAGGAGAGTTTGGAGAAACCAGCTGAACTTTTAAAAACCTTTAATAGCTGCCAATGTGAGGAGTTAGAATTCGGTGGAGCCCTAATCAAAGAGCAGCTCCAAGCCACCTGCCAGTTCTCTCCTACAGAGCTTGCACCTAGTGCACAACCAAGATACCAGGGGCAGGGACAGAACAGAAGAACTGAGAGAGCCTCCTGAAGCACCTAAGGCCTTTCCCGCAAAGCAATAGTCCACCGAAGGCTGGAAGCAGGAAGGAGCTGACAGAGAGCCCTCTGAGGTGCACTGAGCCTTTACCAAATGCAAAGCAGGACGAAGGGAGAGCTTCCAAGACAGGGAAAGCACAGGGTAGAGTTCAAGAGCAAGATGAACTCCAGACCTACCCAGACAGTTAACAGCTGGGCTCTAAGGCAAACAGGGATACAAAAAAACTACTCAATCTAAAAGAAGGCAGGAAAGGAGGGAACAGAAGGACAAAGAACAGATAGGGGAATTAGAAAACAAATGCTGAAGTGGCAGATTAACACGTTGATTGGGTAACGGCAGTGTTTCCCCAGGGGCACCGAGTCCACAGTGAGCCATCAACATGTTAAACCCAAACGTATCACTAACTACACTAAATGGAAATGAACTAAACACTCCCGTTTAAAGGAAAAAAATTGTCAACAATATAAAGAGACAAAACCCAATTGTACTGTTTATAAGAAAACACTTTAAATACAAAGATACAGCCACACTGAAAGTAAAAATGTGGAAAAAATACAAGATGCACACCCTAATTATAAGAATGCTAGTCTAGGGAGGAGGGTATAGCTCAAGTGGTAGAATGCATGCTTAGCATACACAAGGTCCTGGGTTCAATCCCCAGTACCTCCTCTAAAAAATAAATAAGTAAACCTAACTACCTCCCCCTGCAAAAAAACAAAACAAACAAACGAAGAATGCTGGTCTAACACATTACCATATATAAAATAAGCAACAAGGATCTACTGCATAGCACAGGGAACTGTTTTCAATTTCTTGTAGTAACATATAATGGAAAAGAATCTGAAAAGAAAAAATATACATGCATGTGTATATATATAACTGAATCACCTTACTGTACACTTGAAACTAACATTGTAAATCAACTATACTTCAATACAAAATAAAAAGTATTAAAAAAAGACTGGTGATCTAGCTATATTAATATTTGCTGATTGGACTTCAAGGTAAGTTCTATAACTAGAGATGAATAGGGTTATTTCATAAGAGGGTCAGATATATCAAGAAGATATTATAAACACATAGCACTAAATAGAACTTTAAAACATCAGAAGCAAAATTAACAAAAGAAATAAATCAATAAGAATATGGACAACGAATCTATGTTCACGTGTAACTGAAAAATTGCAGTCTACACTGGAATTTGACACAATATTGTAAAATGACTGTAACTCAATAAAAAAAGTTAAAAAAAGAATATGGAACATATGAATATTATCGACCAACTTGATCTTTTTTTTTTTTCCCCCAGTCAGGTAGGTTTTATTTACCTGGGACTTTACTCTCCTCTTAACATCATAGTCATTTGAAAATGATATTAAAAAAAAATTAACTGCCAGCATGGTGAGCCATTCTATCCTATTTTCAGCCTAGTGGACTTGAATTATTCAAATCAATTAACTCCAGTTGAGAAATTATTTTTCCAAAGTCATCATGATGTTAAGTGATATCAAGGGCTCTTGTCCTGAATCGTTGGTGCCCCTAGTATATTTGTTCTTTTTTTAATTCTCAGATATAATTCACAGAAAATACAATTCACTTAAAGCGTATACACAATTCAATGGCTTTCAGTTTATTCACAGAGTTGTGCAATCATCACCATGATGAATTTTTTTTTATGATGTTTCCATAGCCTTTAGTACTCACATCCCATGTCCTGATAGATCACCGTTCCCAGTCCTAGGCTACTACTAATCCACTTCCTGTCTCTATAGATTTACGTGTTCTGGATATTTCATATAAATGGGATCATATACTATGTGGTCTTTTGTGACTGATTTTCTTTTAGCATGTTTTCAAGGTTCATCTATATAACAGCCATTTATCAGTACTTCACTCCTTTTTATTGCCAAGTAACAGTCCACTAAACAGACCATATTTGATCTACCACCCATCTATCAGTTGATAGCCATTTTGTTTATTACGAATGTTTAGCTATTGGGAATAATACTTCTATAAACATTCATGTACAAGATCTTTTGTAGACATGTTTTCATTTCTCTTGCATATAAACCAAGAAGTTAAATTACTGAGTCATATGATAACTCTATGTTTAATCATTTGAAGAATTATCAGACTGTTTTCCAAAGCAACCGTTTTACATTTCCACTAGGAATTGAGCATTCCAATTTCTCCATATCCAGGCCACAGTCATTATAATCTTTTTTTTTAAATTTTTTAACTATAGCCATATTAATTGGGTGTGAAGTGATACCTCATAGTTCTGATTTGTATTTTTCTGGTGGGTAATGATGACCAGCATCTTTTCATGTGCTTAATGACTATTTGTATGTCTTTAGAAAAACATCTATTCAGATCCTTGGCTCATTTTTAAATTAAGTTGCCTTTTGATCATTGAGTTGTGAGAATTCCTTATATGTTCTAGAGACAAATCCCTAATCAGATACCTGATTTGCAAATATTTTCTCCCATCCTGTGGGTTGTCTTTTCACCTTCTTGATGTTGCCCTTTGAAGCATAAACATTTTTAATTTTCATGAAATTCAATTTATCAATTTTGCTTTGGTTATTTATGCTTTTGATGTCATGTCTGAGAAACTACTGCCTAATCCAAGGTCATACACCCACTCTTTTCTCTCAAGAGTTTTAGTTTTACCTTGTCCATTTAGGTTTGATCCATTCTGAGTTAATTTTTATATGAATTCTTTTGCACGTGAATATGCCTAAACTGACACTACATCCAACAACATCTAAAGAATAGACATTCTTTTCAGAGAATACTCCCAAGAATAAATCATAAGCAGGCCAAAAAACAAGTCTCAATACATGTATTAAAACAAGTCTTAATATAGAGTACTATATTAGAAATTAGTAACAATAAGATATCTAGAAAATCCCCCAAATATTAGGAGATTAAGTAATACATTTCTAAAAAAAACACAGATAAAAGGAATCACAAGGGAGATTAGAAAATACTTTTAATCATATAATGAAAATTCCACATGCTTAAAAGAAAAAATATAGCTTTAAGTGTTTATATTAGAAAAGCAAAAAAAAAAATTATGAAAATCTAAGCTTCTACCTTAAGAACTAAAAAGGGAAGAGCAAATTAAGCCTAAGGTTAATAGCAGAGGGAATAGTTACTACATAACAATTATACACTTGACTATATACAGATTAGTAGAAAATAATCCTCAAAAGTTAACAGGTATTTTCAGGGTGATTCAACAAAAATAGTTCTACTTTCATGTTTTTTGATACTTAAATTTTTTTCTTGGTTGAACATGTTGCTTCTATCATAAGAACATGACAATGTTAGCATTGCAGAAGTTTTAGGCAATCTAGAATAAAATACCAAGTGTATGCCATATTAAACATGACTATGAATATAATCGCATTCATGAGTTTCAAGAGGGAAAGTAAATTTCTCAATTAAAAGAGATGTAAGAAGCATATCAATCAAAAGCAGTGTGTGAACTTGAATCCTGATGCAAGCAAGCCAACTTTAAAAATTATTGTAAGGCCATAGGGAAAATTTTTAACAGTAACTGGATGTCTCATGTGTCTAAGGGAATTTTTTACATTTTTAGGCATGGAATTATAATTATTTTTTAAAGGATCTTTTATAGATACGTATCAATCATTTATATATCTAATAGGTACTAATACATACATATCATCCATGTAATAATTTATATAATCTTTTTTTTAATTATTTGATGAAATGGCATGATGCCTAGGATATACTTCAAAGCAATCCAGTAGTAGGGAGGGGGAAAGAGCTAAGGCAGGTATAGATGAAACAAGATTGGTCATGTGATGATGACTACTGAGGCTGGGTGATGGGTACATGGGGTTCATTAAACTGGTCCTTCTATATTTTGTATGTATTTGAAACTTCCCTTAATAAAAAGTTTTTTGGGTTTTGAAAGAACAAAAAAGTAACCAAGGCAGTTCATTGAGCAATTACTGTTAAATCTGGGTAGCAGTTTATTGAAGCACAGTGTCTTAGACAATTCAGGTTGCTATAACAAAAATACCACAGACTGGGAGACTTACATGACAAACATTTCTCACAGTTCTTAGAGTCTAAAGACTCCAAGATCAAGGTGGTGTTAGATTCAATGTCTGGTGAGAGCTCTTTTTCTGGTTCACAAACAGCTGTCTCCCCTCAGTGTCCTCACATGCCAAAAGGGGTTAGGGAGCTCTGTGGGGAACTGATCCCATTCATGAGGGCTCTACCTTCATGACCTAATCACCTCCCCACAGCCCCATCGCCTAAGACCATTACATTGAGGGTTAGGATTTCTGCATATTAATTTGGGGTGGGTGAGGCACAAACATTCAGTCCATAACAGGTATAAAACCTGTGTTAATGTCCCAGAGTGAGTCCCTGAGATATTTGTGGATTCTACACAATGTGAAACCTTAGCCAATATTCAAGGACATTGGACAGTCCAGGCCAGTGGAATTAAATTTGGTTACCTTCAGCCTTTTAGTTGTCACTGTTTCATGTCAGACTGGCTTCATGGGGAGGAAAGATACAACAATCATACTTGAGATTTAGAAGACTCTTAATAAGCAAAGCCACTGGATCTTACAATATAGTAAAGGCATAAGCCAAAGACATAGTCCATTTGCTGGCAGAGGGGGCAGTGGGAATGGGGGAGAGGGAAGAGGGTCTTCTTGAAAGGAGTAGCTTTAAATATCAGGTACTTCAAGGCCGGGAAGGAAAGGGATTATACTACATTTCCATGTAAAGAACACAATGTAAAATTTTCCATACTTTTCAGGAAACGAAACAACATAATAACCAGACAAGCTAGCAAAAATTCATTCTGAAAAATGGAGGATGACTTTATCATCGACTCTTCTGAACCATATTATTCTTGCCACCTAAAAGGAAGCTTGCCACCTAAAAAGTGCTTAATGACTATGAAATAGAAAATTAATTTTTGTAGTATAAGTAAGTACCTACTCCCTTGCACACACACTGAGCTAGACTCCAGAACTACAGTCTACCTTCTGTGGTCATTTCCTTGTTCCCTTTCTCCTCGGTCTAGGCCAAGAATCCTCTCCTCTATATTTTCATGTTAATCTGCTTTCTCTACTCAGGACAATTCTGTACCATACCTGTCTGTCCCTCCTTGATTGTGAGCCTCCTGAGGGCGGGAACTGCACCTTATCCATCCCTATAACCCATGCACTAGCACAAAGCCAGGCCCGTAGAAGGATCCTGTGAGTGTTTGGTGGACTGAAAGCATCTCATGCAAGAGAAGAAAACAGGTAAAGGAACCACTGCAGCAATGTCCTCGGTGTCACACTGAAGTATTATACGGGTGCTATGAGACAACAGAAAATGATCTCTTTTATTGGGTGGAAAATCCGAGAACCTTTCTAGGAGGGATGAGGTTCGAGCTGAGTTTTGAAGGATAAATAGGAGATAATCTCATGAATAAGGTAAAGGGTGGGGAGACTAGAAGGAATGATATTCCAGGTAGAATGTCATTCCAGGACTGAGACATGAAACAGCCACACTTGTTCTAAACAGTCATGTCCAAGACAGGTAAAGGAACCAGCAAAATCCAGACTGAGAAATTCCAATGGTCAAATAATCCAATTTCCTCAGCAATCAGTTATTAAGGAGAAAACAGGACCGAAGGAGGACCAGAGGCTAAAAAAAAAGCTTAAAACTCACATATTTTTCAAAAAGCAAAACTAAGGCAGAATATTTAAGGATGTCTGTCAGTGTGATGAAACTATAAACAAATGCAAAGAGGTGGTATAAATAAAAATCTGTACTTTTATTGGGGAGGCAAGGGACTGTGATTGGAACAGGGGACACAGAGAGGGTTCCAGGGTGGCTGGCAATGTTCTGTCTTCTGATCTGAGTGACAATT
The DNA here is from genome assembly GCF_036321535.1 of Camelus dromedarius. Classification (NCBI taxonomy): domain Eukaryota; kingdom Metazoa; phylum Chordata; class Mammalia; order Artiodactyla; family Camelidae; genus Camelus; species Camelus dromedarius. The sequence continues at coordinate 36,208,161 of NC_087436.1, forward strand.
ACAAGAATATTCACCTAGTAACAATCCATTAAAGTATAAATTTGTTTTATGTGGTTTTCTGTATCTATGTTACATTTTACATTTTGAAGGTTTTTAAATTTTTTTTTTTTTAAATCTACACTGAAAGACCTTTCTAAATTGGATCTTGGACACTGATGCAGCCCAGGTCATTTCAGTAAGCTGGAGACCACCCACTACATTCAGTTCTGGGAGGCACAGAAGTCAACAATTTTGATTAACATAGACTTCTGATGGCTTACTAATGTTTATATTAAATCCAAGTAAGAAGTAAACTTGGAAAAATAAACTGTGTTATCCAAGCTTAAGACTCAATTCTTTTTCCTCTGTTGTAGCATAAAAACAAAAGCTATAAACTATAAAACTGAAGAATCTCATCATTAGGCAAGATCTTACTGGTCAACTGGCCCCATCATTATACAATCACGTCTTAATCCCACCTACAGCATCCCCGAGAAACAGCTGTCTGTTACTTGAAAATCTTTAGCAAATGAGAATTTACAATCTTTCTAAAATGATTTAGATATGTAAACAAATGAACAGAAACTCTGATCACAGTAAGTAAACCACTCAAATGTTCAAGGGCTCAGAATATTACCATCTGACACATTTAGTTACGCAGTATAACCAAAAAGCCAAATTATTATTTCAGTGTGACCACCATTGCTCAAAATATTTTGCAACTCCTTTTTTGGAATTCCCTCCAGAATCCGCATCACTTTCTTTTATATATATATAAATACAGATGGACTTTTGACATTTAATATTGGTGATGCTTGCTAAGATTTAAGAGCTCCAATATGCATCATTTTCTCTTGAATAGGATCAAGGATGACAAACCTTAAAATCGTAAATACCAGTCTGTTAGAACTCTGAAGGACTTCAGGGATCATCCAGGGCCCTGTCCTAGTTTATAAATACGGAAGCTGACATTTAGAGAAGTTTGTCCCTGGTGAAAGAATATGGTTTTTGGAAACAGACAAGTTGGTGTTTCCAAGAACGGTGAATACATTTATTCATTCATTCAATAAACATTTGTTAGTAACAGCTATGTGCCAGGTTCTGTTCTAAGCAATAGGAAGCACAAAGGGAAATATAACATCAGTCTTCGACTTTGAAGAACACACAGCATCGCCGAGAAGAGGGTGGTACCCAGATGAACAACTAAATGAGCTCAATACTGAAAATGCCATGAGAGAAATGCACACAAGCTACCTGAGAGCACTCAGAAGGTACACCTAACCCAGCCTGGGAGCTGAAAGGTTTCCTGGAAGCAGTGACAACTGAATGGATACCAAAGGAATTAGCAGGAATTAATAACGAAGAGAGAGAGTAGGAACAACAAAAAGCACACTTACATAACCTGCAAAGGAGAAAGGGAGAGAAAGCATGGCACAGCCAAGGCAGGTCAGGTACTTGGGTGTGGCCAGCACAGAGTGAGGGTGTTGAGTGTGCTGTGCAAGAGGGCATCACAGGACAAGATGAGGAGAGGCTAGGGGCTCTGAATACCATGGTAAGGAGTTTGATAGTATTAAGATGAAAGAATGAGAGCTTTGAATGAAATAGTTGGGATGGAGAGAAGTGATAAATGTGTGACAAATGAAGGAAACAGAATTAACGAAAGTAAATATGAAGGGAATGAAGGAAATGGAGGTAAGAAGGACGGAGGGAAGAAAGAAAGGAAGGAAGGAAGGTTTCCTTCTGAGCCACAGGTTTCTCTGTCTTGGATAACTGGGTGACTGCTGAGATGAGAAGTACAGGAGGAGGGTGAGGTTGGCAAGACAAGGCAATCAGATATGTGCCCTTAAGACATATTGAACGTGCGGAAAATCCAGACAGAGATATCCAGAAGACAGTCAGCTAAACAAATCTGGAGCTCAAAAAAAACCTATGCTAGAAATAAAGATTTAGTAATTGCAGCAAACAGTGGCTACCTTGGGCAAATAGACTGCCCTCAGCCCACAGAGGAAGATATTAAAATGGTTGAGATGCTCCAGAACAGTGTGTAGCAGACGTAAATTAAACAGCAAGGGACAGAACCCTGGGAAGCACCAATACTTATGGGAGGAGTAGAGGGTGTAGAGCAAGTAGAGCCTGGAAAAGAGTGGTCAGGCCAAGCCAGCGCAAGCAGCGGTGTGCTACAGACACACTACACACACACACACAGAGATTTGGAAACTAAGGAACAGAACTGCTACTATTTGCAGATGATACAATTTTCTGCATTAAAAATCAAGAGACTAAATGCAACGTAATATTCTGGACTGGATCCTGGAATAGAAAAACGGTGTTAGTGGAAAAAGCGGTGAAATCCAAATGAAGTCTGTAGTTTAGTTAACAGTAATGTACCAGTATCAGTTTTTTTTTTAAGTTTTGACCAAAGTGCCACAGTTATGTAAGATGTTAACCTTAGGGAAAGCTGGGTAAAGGATATAAGGGGCCTCTGTAAAATCTTTGCAACTCTTCTATAAATCTACAATTATTCTTAAATGAAAAGGTTTTTTAAAGTCAAAATAAAATGCAAATGAACTATTGGAAATACTTCAGTAAGGTTGCTTCATACAAGATTATATAAAAACTAATTGAGTTTCTGTAATCCACAACAAGCTGTTAGAATATACAATTACTTTCAAAAAGATAACATTTGAGATAATAACTAAATGTACATAGGACTTATATGGAGAAAACTATAAAATCTGATTGAAAGTCATTTGGAAGACTTCATGGGGGAGCTATATATGCTTACAAACGGGAAGACTGAATATAGTTAAGATGTAACTTCTCGCCTCAAATAATCTATAAATATAATAAACCCACAAGACAATGGTCAGAAGTAGAAAACCAAGGAAGAGTAAAAACCAAATGAAGACAGAATCTCAAGTGGGACCTTCTAATGTTAAATGGTACAAAGGAGGTCAGGTAATATAAGACTGAAAAGTAACCTTGGATTTAACCAGAGTAAGAATTTGGGAACAGTGAATGCAAACAACTTCCTAAAGAGGTTTGACTGAAATAAACCACAGAAATTAGATTGTAGTGCTCAGAAAAAATAACATGATGTCAAACGCATAGATTCTGGGGTCAGACGGAATTGGACTCAAAAAATCAGGTTTCACCACTTACTGGCTGAGTTTACCGCTCCACCTGCACAATGGAAAATAATTGCTATTGCACAAGGCTGTCATGAAAATTAGATATTAGATCTCTCTCCCAATGTAAACGTTTTAGCATACAATAATCAAAGATGTTGGCCTCCTACTCTGCCTTCTTTTCTAATGCTTTGTTTTGAGATTTAAGGAATTATATGCATTGTTAGGAAACCTTGTACTTAACCAAGGACATGAGGATATCTAGGAAAGGGCAAGTATGACCTACAAAATGTGGCTCAGGCATCTTTCAAAACATATGTCATTTATGCTGTATATAACATCTTACCATAGTGAGGCTGATTCTTTACCTCTAGCAAATAAAGTTATGGTTTCACTATTCTTAAGGGAATGTAAACGGTACTTACTGCAAAGAAGACACAGACCTTATACAACTTGTCAATCTATTATCTTGTGTTTACACTCCACAAAATGGTATCCGTTGCCTTTTATGTGTGAGGAACTATTCTAGGAGCTAGAAATACAATGGTAAGAAAGAACAAAGTCTCTGCCCTCACAGAGCTCATGTTCTAGTGGCAACTGCATGGTATTTCTTTAGTTGGGCCACCATTAATGTTATTTCTCATTTAAGTAATCTAAAGCCGAAGCACAGGGAAACTTTTAACTTAGAACATGCAAATAATTGGAAAGCAGCTATCAAACACTATTTCAAGGTTCACTCTATGGGTCCACAAACAACAAGTACTCATACTCCAGACATCCTCATCTCAGAGCACAGCACACATTTTAACTTCTTACTTATTCATTCACAAAAAACATTTTAATTTAAAACTTAGTGCTAGAGTGTGTTAGCTTTCAAATAAAGTCATGTTTTTGAGTCAAAAAGTAACTGAGTCAGGTTTAGTAGTCTCCTTGGAACCAAAATTCATGAGTAACTGATACCTACCTTCCAAGACATAACCCACTGGTTTCTTTTCTTCTATCAGGAATCATTTAATTTAAAATTATGTTGAAGACCTGCATAATGCTACGTAACAAAAGAAACGCATTTGCTGAAAATGAAAAACTTTAAATCTCCATATGGAATACTGGAGGTAATAAGCAGATCCATAACAAAGAGCAGATAAATAAACCTAAATTTATTTATCTATTCCTTCCTTCCTTGGGTGAACAAAACACAAATTTGGCTAACAAGCTTTGCACAGCCCTCTCATTAAACTTTCCTTTTTCAGTATGTCCTTTTGCATATCATCCCAGAACCCCCAAACCACATATTCCATTCTCTTCACAACTCAACTGGCTGGTTAAAGTTTATAGATAAGAACATTAGACACACAGATAGCTCATTAAAATTCTTAGCAACTCCTCAGTTTGCAAAGAAGGTTAAAATTGGACATAATATGAAAAAAAGAAAAAGAGGAAAGAAGGAAGGGAAGGACTGAGAAATCCATGAATTCCTTCATTACTACTCAATCAGGACGTGGATTTATGAGTCCATTAAATCTTTCTGTGTACCAATTCTTATATTCACAAAGTGACAATTGTTTTTATTAGGGTGAAGGAGAATTAATAAAATGGCCGCACTCAGGCTAACAGACTGCTTACTGTTATGCTTGCCCTTAAAATGGTCAACTAACCTGATAACCAGTTGCTACTCACAGCTCCAGGCCCACTGTTAAAAGTAGAGCTATTAATTTTACTGTTTCTACTTTATTCCAGTAATCGAAAGTAATAATCATGCTTGGTCTCTGAGTCAATCTCCAGGGAGGTCACCGGACTGTAACCTTACAAAATAGCCTGAATTACCAAAAAGGCCATGCCTTGGGCTCTTAGAAGCTAAAGAGATTGAAAGAGCGACAACCACTAGCCTCCACAGAATTGGTCACCTGGAGACACCATGACGCCACTCTGAGTCTTATGAGAAGAAAATGATTCTGTTGAATGTTATCGATACTTTATTGTTTAAGGTACGGCTATATAATCACCCTGCCCCAGCCCCAAGATGGGCTCACAGTTTTGAAGGCACTAGCCTGCTGTGAGTCCCCTTTGGCTGGCAAAGCAATAAAGCTGTCTCCTTTCTTCTAAGCTCCAAGACCCTGTCTCTGAGTTTCAATTCGCATCATCAGGGACAGGGGCCGATCTTTCGGCAACGATGGGACTTAGGACTATCAATGATGACAAAATATTTAAAACAGTTTAAATAAAAGTAAGTGTAATAAAACATGTCTGAAATACTAAATTTGTTGTCATTTACATCTAAGCCGAATTATTTAATTTTTGCAATAAAAAAACTGAAAATGTACAGCTGATTTATGCCAAAGACAGAACTGTTACAAGCACTTCCAATCCATAAAAACCTACAAAAATCAATTTCCTCCAATAGCTCCTCTACTGGATCTCATACTTCATGTCCTAAAGTGCAAGTGTTTGAGCTGCTGAGCCACAGATAAGGGTAAGTGTAACACATGCCTGAACAGCTGTAGACATTAGATGATTCCAGATTCCTCTAATAACACAGAAGCTTGTATAAGAATGGCGATGGCTTTTACTCTACCATGGCATCACATAATGAAGTCAGATTGATAGCAAAAAAGAAAAGACTATGTGGCACCTTGCATTCCAGAAGCTCCAAGTGCAACACAAGGTTAAAACAGAGCTGTGCAGCATCTTTGAAGATAATTTCAAAGATGGAAAGAGAGAAATGCTGGAGAGGATGTGGAGAAAAGGGAACCCTTCTACAGTGTTGGTGGGAATGTACTTTGGTGCAGTCGTTATGGAAAACAGTATGGAGATTCCTCAAAAAACTAAAAATAAACTTACCATATGATCCAGCAATCCCACCCTAGGCATATATCCAGAGGGAAACTTAATTCAAAAAGATACATGCACCCTAATGTTCATAGCAGCTCTATATACAATAGCCAAGACATGGAAACAACCATCAACAGATAACTGGATAAAAAATACCATATGATATCACTTATATGTGGAATCTGAAAAAAAAAAGCCAAACGAACTTATTTGCAAAAGAGAAACAGACTCTTAGACATAGAGAACAAACTTGTGGTTACCAGGGTGGGGTGGGGAATAAATTGGGAGTTAGAGATTTGCAGATACTGATATATATAGAAGAGAGAAACAAGTTCATGCCCTATAGCACAGAGAACTATCTTCATTATCTTGTAGTAACTTATGGTGAAAAAGAATATGAAAATGAATATATGTATGTTCATGTATGACTGAAGCATTATGTTGTACACCAGAAATTGACATAACATTGTAAACTGACTATACTTCAATAAAAAAAAAAAAATATATATATATATATACAAAAAAAAAAAAAAGAGTTCAAAGTTGTAACATGCATCAGTAAATAGTCACAACAGGTGAAGAAAACATGTTCCCGCACCTTCTCTACAGCTGCCAGGGGCCCCGACAGTTTCTGACTATTCTAGTGGCAGGGAGAGGCCAGAAAAGCTTGCCACCCAGGGCATTTCTCGGCCTGCCTTGCAGAGGTAGTGTAATTCAGGCAGGAAAATTCCGTCAGGCCTTGGCAGGGCATTTTCTGGCAAGCATAGCTGCAGCATTGACAGCTCAGTAATCTAGACTTTAGGACCCCCCCGCTGTCTCCTGGCACAGCAACCCGAGCAACACTGAGAGCATGCATGGATAAATACCAGCTTCCACAACACAAGTCATCAGCTCTACACAAATGTTAAAGGGGCCTTTTTTTTCCAGAGGTCAACTGTTGGAGAAATGTTTCTAAAAATAACTTGGCCACAAAACTATGGAAATGGAGAATACATTGGCAGTTGCCAGAGGTAGGGTTGGGGGGTGGTGAGCGTGGGCATAAAAAGGGCAACCTGAGGAATCCTTGCGATGATGGAGGTGTTCGGTGTCTTGGCTGTGTCGACGTCAATACCCTGGTGTAATATTATACTTTGGAGCTGCAAGATGTTACAATTGGGGAAAACCGGGCAGAGGGGACATGGAATCTCTGTATTATTTCCTATGATTGCATGTGTATCTATAATTACCCTCAAAATTTAGAAAAAATTTTAAAATGTCAGCCAACTAGTTCAAAATCTCACCTAGTTTAAGAATTAACATTTGAAACATGTACTTTAAGGTACAAAGAATTATTTGAGAGAAAAAAATGCCAAGCAATGTAAAGAACCCTCTAGATTTTACTGTTACTGTAACTTCAGTTTCCACGGTAGAACAAAAGTGGATGAAACTGAAAACCCACAGCTGGAAGAGCCCAGAGACCAAATAATTAAGTCTCTAATGTATGTAGGTTTCTTTAATTCTACAACTTGTGGTTGACTCACTGTGAGCTCGGTCTTACCAAAGCACATGGAATAAAACACAACACAATACAGTATAAAAATCTGACGCAAAGTTTCAGTTAATATTATATTTTAATGATTTAACTCTAATAATCATGGGGAAAATATGAAATGATTCTAAGAGGAATCATTATTTGAAAATTCTTGTTTTTGATGGCTTACCCTACTTACCAGGTTCTCAATTATTCAGAGGCTCATTACATGGTCTGTGGGCTACTCTGCCCCCATGGGTTCTCAATTTCTTCCATTCTCTACTCATGGCCTCTGAATACTTTCACTAGAGGTGTAGACAGTGGGCAGAGGAAAGAAGAATGAAGCTCAAATATCAATTTTGCTATCTGTTTGTTGCCAAATTAAAAAGATTTTTCATTAGTAAAAGAATGCTAAGAATTGCTCTGGTGACCCTGGAACATGTGGTCCCTTCACATTCCTTTATATTTCCTGTAACGTTTACTGAGTGAACGGGAAGCTCGTCTGCTCCTGGGGCAGACGTCTGTGCTACTTAGGAGAGACCGTCTCCCAGCAGAGGCCTCCGAAGCTGCAGGTGCAAGCACCAGGTTTCAGAGAGGCCGCTGCTGACTGATGAGACCGACGGCAGACGGGCCTCGAAGGAAGTCAGTAGCCTAATTCAGGCCAAACTGTTGAAAGGCAGACCTTCAGTCATGCTTGGCTCCTGCTCTAAGCTGAGAAACATTTCCACTGAAAAACAACCCGTGACGTTTCTAAATTTTAGTTCTACGACACAAATCAATTCTTGAAAAATCCTTATCAGCCCTTTGGGTTTGTCTCAGAGTAAACGGAGTTCAGCATTTAAGGAACTCTGAAAATACTTGTACTCAAAGCGGGGCGGCAAACTCGAAGGCCTACAGGGACAATGTGAGTAACCTACAGGAGAGAGCAGCTTAGCAGTAAGACCAGGAGGAGCAGGCATAGTGAGGACCGCGATAAGCCACAGGGGACAGACCCCCAGCTGGTGGGGCAGCCATGACTCAGCCCCAGCTGAGTGCTCACACATGCAGTTTGGAGTTTGGCTTGTGGGTCACCAAGTTGAGATCCCTGTTTCAAAGGGCTATTAACCTGGCCAGAGCACCCTAAAATCACAAGCAACTCAGAGAAAAATTGACAGCAAAAATATAAACTGCCTCAAGAAAGTATTTTTAAAATCAAGCCAATGAACCCAAGAGATAAAGCATCTCCTGACTATAGCCTTTTCTTGGCGATTCCTTCAACCTTTTAGAGTGGCTTCTTGGATGATTTCAGAGAGCCTGAGCTCTCTCTCAAAGCTAAGTGCCCCTGGAGATAATGCAACCAGCTTGGCTGGTCATGCACCTCCCCTAGGGGCGCATGCAAATTAGCTGTTTGTGTTCCTGGCACTTCTTTCTGGATTGGAGAGTTCACATTCATCTACAAAAATCACACAACTCAGGCAGCTCCAGCACAGAAAACAGAGCAGTAAGTGTGTGCCTGGGGAGGGAGGAGCTTCAGGGGAAAGGCAAGTAGGGGCACAGGGTGGAGAAGGGAAGCTGCCCAGAGACTTCCAGTTATTTAACTCCACTCTCCGACACAGTCATTCTATTTGACTGGTAAAATCATTAGGAAAACACCTCTTAAAGCAGGCTGAAGACAAGAGAGTTTTATGTGACCCTCATGAAAATAGCCCGGCGGCACGTCTCTCGATCAATGACGAGCATTACCGCGGCCTGCTCTGTGGAAACCCCTGCCGGCAGCCAAGAGCTCAAGGCCTATTTCCAACACTTCTGCGGGGCCCTCCCAAGGAAAACGCCCCCCTGCACCCCTCACATGACACCGCTTGGTGGCCTGAGTAGGAAGCTGGAAACGGCGCCTTGGCCTGAAAGTCTCCACAAAGCAGCAGGGCCCCTTCTTTGGCTGTGCTAAGAAGTTAAAGGAATAAAACAGGGTCACAGGAAAAGAGCACGGCTCCACCCCCAAGAATGCAGCCGCCCTGAAGTCCAAGTTAATAAAGTTAAGTGGACTACTCTCGAGTTCTTTAAAATAGGGTATTTGAAGCTGTGGTTAAAAGTTGGTGGAGCAGGGGAGATCCTTCAAAAACATTCTCCATTTCGTTACACAGTATCTTGATAACTGAGGTGAAACACTATCACTGGTTTCACAAAACTGCGATGCCTCTGGAATGAAAGTGAGCAATACTGAAGTAATGTCAAGGGCTAACTGAATATGCTTGGTAAACTTCCTTAGGTTAATGGCTTTCTGTGTTTATCACTTTAAAGTGTTTTTTTCCTCATATGAACAAGAAGCTATTCTTTCAATGTCCTATTTTTAAAATTGTATGTGATCCAAGAGGCTTACAGATCTAAAAAAGAAAAATCAGAATGGCTTTCTCTTCCCATGTTCCTAACACGTGGTATACGCTCTGTCTACAGAAGAACCAGGGCTCCCATCACGCAGTGTAACTCACTAAGCTCACTCCCCCAGCTCCCATTGGCATCCAGGGCACAGACACTGAGTGCTCAACTGATGTCTGCTTTTAATGCTGAAGGTAATTCATGAAACTGCCTTCCGCATCTCTCTCCATTTACTATATGAGAACACACCTTTTTATTAGACTTCATTGATGTTGTCAATTTTAGTTTACAAAAAGTATGACATAACTAAGTCTTGTTCATATTCTTCATCAAACAAATACTTATGAGGCACTCAGTGTGCACCAAGCACAGCATTAGATCACACGCTAGCACCACCGGCAACAATAAAAACAGACTACGTGGATGTAAACCAAACCAAGACAGGAGTAGTGCAATTAACAAGACAGTTCAAGATTTTTAAAAATTAAGGAATTTCATCAAAAGGGATCTAATGTTCAACCCCCTGAAATATCTGATTACCCCCTTAGCCTTCTACCTAATTCTCAAAAACAAAAACAGTAACAATACAATCCTTTCCACTTTAATCTTCAGGATTTTTGCTCTGCCGCGACATGACCTCCTCCATTCCCCTCGGTGTTCCAAGATACTTACAATGTAGATGAACTTAAATTCTTTCATTAAGGACCTTCCCTCCTCACTCTCTTGATTCTAAAGGGTGGAAGATATACAATAGTGAAAAAAGAGTTGCATAAGTGGAGTAAGGTCGGATAAATAAGGGCCTTGGAAAAACAAACAGGTTTAATGCAATAGGCTAGATTTAATGTACTAACAACCAAATACCCTGCAGGTTCTTGGAAAGAAAGGCATTGAACTGAAAGCAATGTTTAAAGAAAATCTAACTGAAAGGTTATTGCAGCTGTCATGTGTAAGATAATACAAATGTGGACTTTGATGGTGGCAGTGAGGGTGGAGAGCAAAGGAGTAAATGCCAGGGTTTCATGAAGTCTGGATTTTGGTACAAAATAAAAATAAGAAGGGGGGGAAGTTGTGTTTAGGTTTTTCAACTTGGAAATATGACAACTGATGGAATAATCTGGGGGGAAAACTGATCAAATGAGGATACCCAGTTTATGATCCAGCTCCAGCTCCAGGTTCTTGAACAAGAACAATGAACTGCTTATTTGATTGGAAGTGAAGTTGGTTAGGTTCAAGCTAACAGAGTGACAGCCAAGTGAAGATGTTTTCCAGACAGCAGGGATTTGGAAACTGGATGTAGTGGACTTATTTTGGTAGCTCCAATGAACCACACCTCTTGATAGTCATACCTTGTGTAATCCCTCCCATATTGACTCTAGTCGTGGGCCACGCTGACTGAATCTGGTCAATGGGACATTAGCAAGCATGATGTAAACGGTCCTTACCCACTGGAGCTTGCTCTTGCGATCCAGCCACTATGTAAAGAAGCCCAAGCTAGTCTCATGGAGAGACCACGTGGAGAAAGAGACCCTTAGGTTTCCAGCTACCTTGCCAAGGCGCCAGACACCTAAGTAAAGCCATTCTCGGTATTCCTCTTTCTGCCACCACTGGACTGCAGCTACATGAGAAACCCCAAACCATGTTAGCAGAGGGACCATCCAGCTGAACTACTGACAGTCCACAGAATCATGAGAAATAACAATATGGTAATTTTAGGCCATTACATTTTGAGATGTTTGTTATACAGCAATAGATAAGTGAAGTGCTGGAGGACAGAAGAGGTACAAGTCTGTAAAATGCAGATTTAGGAATAATAAACAACAGCTAACATCCATTCAGGGCTTACTACCTGACGTATTAATACTCACAACAATATTAACATTAATTAACATTAATATTGCCCCCACTTAGCAGATGAGGAAACTGGTAGTTGAAGAAATTAAGTAACCTACCCAAGATCGTGTAACTAGAAAGGCACAGCTGAGACAGAAAGCCAGGTCTCCGCAGTACTCGCACAGACGTGCAAGACGAAGCCCTGAGAGCCAGCTCACAGAGGAGCGAGAATACAAGGGAAAGGGGAATGACGGTAGGGCTGGGGCCAGAAGAACAACTTGATCACAGTTTTGCATTCTTCTCTAACTTCAGGAGTAGCTGTTGAGAGCATTCTAGGTGAGGAATGAGTCGATCCCAGCCCCTGTGTAGAAAGCCAGGTCCGGCTTGTCATTTACCTGTGCACCCAACCCCAACCACAGCGGTGTCCCCTCTTGGCCTCGCATGTCTTCTACTTTAGGGTCGTTACTCTCTGCCTGTCTCCAGGGACAGGCCCAACACGAAGTGCCCTCTTTTCTGGGCTCACCCTCTTTTCCTTTGGCCATGCCTATTTGGGATGACATTATCAGCCCTTCTTCAAACTGATTCTTTCAACCTCCAGGAGAAACTGGGTCAAAAATCCTCAGAACTTGGCCCCTAGAAATCAATCATCTAGTGCAGACTTTTCAGTTAAAGACAAGGAAGCAGAGTCCCAAGTTGGGTGACGGCTTTTCCCAAGATCACCTCATGACCCAGGGTCAAAAGTCAACAGTCCTCTCTCTGGGTGCCGAGCGGCACTGCCCTGAGAAGCATTTCACGCTATCATTTGCTATCATTTCCTCAGTGTCGTTCTTCAAGGAATAGCTAGTTGAAAGAATGCTAAAACTTCTTTGTTCCAAGCAATTAATTAGTTGTGCGAGGATGGGTGGGAGGGGTGGGAAGCAGACGAATGAAGGAAAATACCAAGAAGGGGATTTATCTTCCCAAAGAAGATATTTTTATGCTGTCTTCTTATGCCTTATAGTAAAAGACAAAGAGTTAATTGCTATAGTTTATAAAGTTAAAAAATTACCAGGGGAAAGGGGGTGGGAAGGGATAAATTTAGGAGTTTGAGATTTGCAAATGTTAACCACTATATATAAAAACAGATTTTAAAAATTTCTTCTGTACAGCACAGGGAACTATACTCAATATCTTATAATAACCTTTAATGAAAAAGAATATGAAAATGAATATATGTATGTGCATGACTGGGACATTATGCTGTATATCAGAAATTGACACATTATAACTGACTATACCTCAATTTAAAAAATAAATTCACAAAAGTACAAATAGCAAAGCAAGTAGCATTTGCTCTAGTATTCACACTTCTATCCCAAAAAACGAGCCTTAAAGCATAATTACTGAATGTATTTCCTTTCCCTGTGCCAAGAAAAATCATCATTTTTGTTTTCTTTTGCTCCCTTCTCCTGTGCAGATTTGGAACCACTCTCTGAAGAGAACGCCAAGAGCCCCATACAACTAATTACTCAGAGTTTTGAATATGAAAGTCTGTCTCAGCCTAAATCTCTTGCGTACTCCTGGGTGTGTGTTTGTTTTTCCCTCTTCCTTCCTTTCCCTCTTTACTTTCTACCTCCCTTACTCTGTCTGCTCTCCTGATTTAATTTATTCTTTCTGCTTCCTCCAAAAGATAAATTTGGCTATGTGAAAGAGGTAAAAAAAAAAAAAAAATCAGATATCCATGAAGGCGTCCACCATTGTCTCTGCACTATTTTTGGAGGAAAAAGGAAAGGCTTTAGGCACAGAAAGTGATTCTGTTCGAGATGCTCTGAACTGAAACCTCTTATCTCAGGCATGGAAGGGAGTTGCCCTCCCGAGTAAACTGTTCCAAGACCAGAAACAAATATATCTCACTCTTCTCAGCCCATACCTTTTACTGTCGTAATGATCTATCCCCCTACAAAGAATTTCTAAAGTATTCTACTTTCTACAGCTACAGGAATGGTGATTTTCACAAAAAGAAAATATTATTCAGGATCTAGGCATAGTCTTCCATAGTCTGGGCAACACAAGGGATTAAACTCCTGATCTGCATTTTTTCAGATCGACAGAAAGAACGTTTAAACCAGGAGGGTGCTTTATAGATCACCTATTCCAACACCGATGTTTTTAAAAATAGAAAACAGTCGCCTTTACCAAAAGATGTTTTCCTTACCCTACCCAGACCTTTCCCCCTTGCAACACTCAAATCGTGAGGGCTGCTTGCAACACCACTGGGACTCCAGCACACTGGGGTCCAGCCAAGTCTTCCAAACAGCCATGTTCAACTGGGATCTGGTCTCTCCCCTCTTAGTGTACGAAGCCATTTCCCGGCTTCCTGCAGCAGCATCTACAACGTTAATTTTGTGTCACCATACTAAAGTCTTTCCTTCTTCAAGGTCCATCCTCTCTCTTCCTCTTTGCCAGTGCTACCCACTGACTGGTCACTGTCACTCACTGAAGACCTTGGAACTTGGTACCTCACGTCTCTTGCCATCATCTCGAAAGACTTCACTGTTCTTGGAGAAGACCCACCAACAATGTAGCCTCAAGATCCTTGGCTGATCAAATCCAGCAACCGGCATTCACTATCCTCATGGCCCTGCCATCATTCGAGAGCTGCTTCACCCCGAACTCTGAGTGGTACAGGCTCATTTCCTCTGGCTGGTTTTTCAGCCTCAATGGCTTAACTGATCTTTACTCCACCATGTACCTACCCCTCCTCAGCCTCTTGGGCTTCCCTTCCTTGTCACTCTAAAGTCTGTGGGGCATCATGCAACTCTCCTGCTTTTTCTTTCTAGCACTTCTTAAAGCCAAGCCCCAATTTTTGGATCAACATGGCCATCTGGCTTCTCCACTCCTGCCCTTGCACCGTTGGAAATGTACATGGAGGGGACCCAACCATCCAGAGTGGTGTTATTAGGAATGTGGGGTCTCCAGCCCTTGAGTGGGCCCTCAGCACATGGTTAGCCACCATGGGCATGTCACAGGGCTCTCCTCTCCCGTTCTCCACAGCAGCCACCAAACTCACACCTTGCCCCACAGGCCTGGCCTGCAGCCACACCTCTCCCTCTCGAAGACAACCTTGCCTCCTAAGAAAAAACTGACGAGCACAAAGTCCCTCAATGTTCCCTACCTAAAACGGATTCACTCATTCTGTCGGCCAAGCAAAGCTCATCAGTCTTTTTTTTTTTTTTTAACAGCAACTCAAGCCACCAAAGAGGGTTTATCATTTTGTGCCATTCTGCTACAAAATCAGCACACTGACATCTCTGTGTATCCAGTGATACTGTATGGCATGGCCTTCTAGCTTCCCAATGGGGAGGTATCTTGCTCCTGAGGACATAGACAAAGAGACCTAGTCAAGGAGAACAACCGGTCCAGGGTGCAGGTAAGGGAGATCGGTGGTACATGGAAACACTCCCCTGCACCTGGCCCAGCACCTAATCGCACCTCCTCACATTCCCTGCTCTCTCGCAGCAGTGCCAGTGATACGTTCTGAAAAGCAGAAAGTCATCTGGGAACCACCACCTTCCCTTCCTTCTCTTCAGTCTCGGACAACCTACAGCAGAAGTGCCTCTAGTTATGCTGATGTCCCTGCTTCTAACCAGTGCTAATTTTCCTCTACAAGAGAAGAGGATGATGCTAAAACAGAAGCAACAGACATTTCCAAGCTCAGACTAGAATGTGACTTAAAAAAAAAAAAAACTAGCACCTGTTTCACCCAATTGGACTGCAGGCTCAACTCCCCTCTGCTGTCAGGTCCTCGGGAACAGGCATCTGAGGCCAGTTCACTTCTGTGATGGGGGAGGAGCAGGGGAGCCTTCGGAGCAGATGGGAGCTGACAGGGACCAGGGACAGCAGTAATCCTACCCATGACCACAGGCAACAGCAGCCCAAAACATCTCCACAAGTATTACTGTCATCTTGCTGGGAATCCTTTTTTGTTTGTTTGTTTAATTTAATAATATCTCTTTTTCTGGAATAGGATCATCATCCTTGTTTCCAGAAATCCTAGAGAAGCAAAACTAACCCACACACGTCAGGGGAAGGAAAAGAGAACCAGAAGAGCTAATGAAAAACAGTTCAGAGGTTCCTCAGAAAATTAAAAATAAAACTACTGTATGATCCAATTCCACTTGTGGGTATTTATTCAAAGAAAACAAAATCACTAGCCCAAGAAAGAAAATCTGCACCCATGTTCACTGCAGCACTATTTACAATACCCTAGACATGGAAACAACTGAAGTGCCCATCATTGATGGATGAAAAGATAAAGAAAATGTAAAATGCGCACACACACACACAACATAGGAAAATTATTCGCCATAAAAAAAAAGGAGAAAATCCTGCCATTTGTGACAACATGGATGGCCCTTAAGGGCATTATGCTAAGTGAAATAAGTCAGACAGACAAAGATATATACTGCATGATATCATTTATATGTGGAATAATAAAAAAAAAACACCTCATAGATACAGAGAACAGATTGATTGCCAGAAGAAGGGGCTGGGGAGGTGGACAGAATGGGTAAAGGTGGTCTAAATGTACAAACTTCCAATTACAAGACAAATAAGTCCTGGGATGTAACACACAGCATGGAGATTACAGTTAACAATGCTGTGTTGTGTAACTGAAAGTTGCTAGGAGGGCAGATCTTAGAAGTTCTCATTCTAAGGAAAAAAATCTAACTATGTGAGATGACAGGTGTTGACTAAACTTACTGTGGTGATCATTTCACAATATATGCATACATCAAATCATATTGTACAACTAAAACTAGTACAATGCTGTATGTCAATTATATCTCAATTTAAAGGAGGAGAAGGAGGGGGAGAATGGGAAGGGAGAGGAAGGGAGGAGCAGGCAGAGAAAGCTGCTAGCTTCCATGCCCCCAGGCAAGCACCAGTCATGGAAGGAGGCGCCTCCCTGGGGCCTCAGTGGTGAGCTGGGGACCAAAGCAAAACTAAACGATCTCAGTGTTAATAAGAGGCCAGTCTAGTGTCTCTACCAGGAACAGTCTGCCCCACATCCTTGGGACATCACTGTGAATAAAGTGGTCCTATCCAAGCCAGGACTGAGCACACAGGCCAGTCTAGGATTTATGCCAACAAGGGCCCTGTGATTGTTAATTTCATGTGTCAACTTGGCTGGGCCACAGTGCCCAGATATTTGGTCAAACATTATTCCGGATGTTTCCATTGGAGTGATTTTGAATGAGATTTATATTAAACAGACAGACTCTGAGTAAAGCAAATTGTCCTCCACAATGTGGGTGGCCTCATTCAATCACTTGAAGGCCTGGGTAGAACAAGACTGACCTCCCCAGAGTAAGAAGGAATTCTGCCAGCAGATGACCTTTCGAACTTGAACCACAGCATCAGTTCTCTGGGTCTCCATCCTGACAGGTTGTCAGCTTCCAAAATTACATGAACCACTTTCTTAAAATAAATCTCTCCTTCCCCCTGCCCCTCTCCTCCTCCCCACTCTTTCTCAGATATAGCTCTTAATAGTTCTGTTTCTCTGGAGAACCCTGACTAATGCAGTCCTCTTAAAAACTGGCTTGCTAGATCATCGGGAGATAAGCATCTGCTGAGTCACTGCCCTAGGCAGCATCTTCACACAGCAGGGCGAGCCTCTGTAATGAGACTCCAAAGTCAGGTTGACCTGCTGTGAGCACTGCTGCCCCCGTGCATCAAACCCGGTCCACAGGGTCAGTCCAAACTGCACCAGCACTGCTCTCCTCCTATCCCTACTGCTTCCATTAAGTTTAACCCATCCCTCTGTGACCCCATCCAGTCCCTTCACATCTTTCCCAAGTCACTGTTCCACCAGCATAGTTTTCTAAAGAACAGTTATAATCCTCTCACCTTAGAATAGTAAAATATATTTGCAGAATAGATTTAGATTTAGATTTATGATGTGCTTTGACTTAGTGAATTAGAAATAATGTCCTACTTTCAAGTACTAATTAAGCATCATTTTCCAAAGCAGAGTAAAGCAGTTATATTGATAATGACCAAGGCCACGCATCTCTGATTGGGACTTAAGTGGAAGCAAGCCAAGGGGATGGAGTGCGTGAGAAGTGGGTTCCTTCTAACAAGCTGGCACAGGTCTGAGAGCTGCTCATCAGCAATCAGTCCACTAGTGTGCTGCATCCCCCTGTAAGACCGATGACCAAAGACCCCACCCACAGCTCCACCCTCCCAAGACAGGAACCGATGGTTACTTCTCCTCTCTCTGTTCCTTCATATTCACACACCCCAGAAAATAGTACCTTCCAAGGAAAATTAGTTGATTGCAAAACATCTATGTAAATAACAAAATGAACCCTCCTGCTTTATGGGGCTATTAGCCACATAGCTGTTAAAGGTTGGGTAGAGGGCCTAGTAAATAGTGTAACTTTGTTTATAACAAGAACCTAAAGCATCACTTTTTGGTGGTAATAAGGTAACAGTCAGCTGCCTGGCAAGCACATACTTGCCTCCTAACACCCCATTCAGCAGTCACTCCTGTTGGAAGCCCTTTCTGACTTTCCTATTAGAATCGACTGTCTTCCTTCATATGACCTCACTCTTCCCACAGGACACAACACAAGCAAAGCAGCCGTGACATTTCAGGGCCCTTACTGACTTACACCTCTTTCTTGTCCTGCCAGACAGTACACATCTTAAGGAGCAGGAGCCTTTTTTAAATTAAAGTATGGTTGATCTACAATACTGTGTTACTTTCAGGTGTTAGGGGCCTATCTTACTTGACTTTTAATCCCTAGCACCCAACGCTATATATGATGACATAGCAGCCACTCTGTGGTTAAAATAACAAATCAATAAGTACACTGTTTTTTATTGCGGTATAACTTATCTGGTCCCAAATAATATTTAACATGAGTTACAAATATATTGACAATATACCAAGACAAAAAAAAATTTTAAATGGCTTTTAAATGAGGCAAATAGAAAAGAAGAGTTGAAAACTGGTGAAGCCAGGACTGAGATTATTATACTTGCTAGAAGGAGATCATGTATTTGGCTTTCTAGAAGCCAGGAGCAATAACAGGTTTTCCAGAGTCCATTAAACTGGGTTAAAACAAACTGGCCACTAAGAAGAAGCGTAACTAGTTCTGACATAGTTACCAGAGAGAAATTTCTCTCAAGAGACCTCAGAGTGGGCACTACATACAAGAGCAGCCTTAAATACTTCTTAGAATTAACTGAGAGATGAGTTTCACAGAGATGTTACTCTCAAAAATCACTCACCATAAACTACAGGCTCACCCCAACACATTCAAATTGGTTCTCCCACTGATGGTCCAGTTAATTAGAAGATATACTTCAATTGTCAGTGGCAATGTCCTTAATATATTTTGGGACATGGACAAGTTTCTGAGAATCTGAAAAAAGGTTATGTATCCTCTTAGAAAAACACCCTGACACAATATTTTGCATATATTTTCAAGGAATTATGGAAACCTGAAGCTTTTCCGTGAACCACCCAGGTTAAAGTCCCCAACCTGGAGGAAAGATGTACTGTATATCCTTGAGTGGGGCTCCAGTAAATACTATTTCCCACAGCAGGACTTATAAAAGGTTCTGCTCTCTCGCCTACATACAGAGCAAAACCATGTGCTTTAACGGTCAGCCAGGGTGAGCATTAGGCTCTCTGGAGGAAAACAGAGGTGCCTGATGGGAATACCCACCCACTTCTGCAGGTCATATCACAGGCAAAGCCAAGATTCTCCAGAATTCTACAACATAAAAGCTCTACTGTTCCACATCATTCACACGGTTAAAAATAAGTCTGGAAAATACTCAAAAGACGTCTAACCAAACAGATATGCCAACTAGTTTTTTTTTTTTTCCCTTAATCTCATTGAAACACTCAAACAGTATCTACTTTTTGAGTAACGTAACTTCCTGCAATGGCTTCCAAGAAAAATTAGTTGAGCTGTAAAACATACATGTAAATCACTAAATGAATTCTACTGCTGTATGAAGATGTTAGCTATGCTGCTGTTTAAAGTCAGGTGGAGGGTCTAGCAAAAGATTATAACTTCGAATTATTATTAGAATTTAAAGCTTTACTTTTGGGTGGTAATTAGATAATAGAGTCAGTTATCTATTAAGAAAACTTCTGTATCACCAATTTTATTTATCTTTAATTTTTTACCTTTTAGAGGGAGAGCATACTTCCAGTTCATCAAAGGTGATTCTGTTCTTGGGCCCTGGCCTAAGAAGCCCAAACATGGAAAACTCTAGACTCTCTCCCAGAGAAAACGTGCTCCTTCTGAAGAAGGTTGTTATGGGGAATCTGGTCAGATGTTTCACTGAAATCAACATATTAAGCCCATGTATGTTACCACTCTTCCATTACATTATTATGATATTTACTACTTTCTCTGTTATTTTCTTTATTCAGTATCCTCAGGCCTCTTGGAATTTTTCTTTAAAGGGCCTACATCCAGCTTACTACCTACTACAGTTTTGAGAAAATATCTTCATCCCACTTTTTGATATCTAAGACAACCACCCACCTGCTGGTCACTTTCCTATTCTCTGTAATTCTCATTGACTTTGAACAGTGCCTACATCTCTAAGCAATGTGTGTACCAGTGGACTGGACTCTTTCAAGCCCATAATGTTCTTCTGAAGAGAGGAAAAATAAGATCAAAGCTGCTCTTCTGAAAGATTACTCTGCCGAAGAACAATATCCAGTTGATTACAGGGTGTTATGGGCTGAATTGTATCCCCACCCACTCATTCATATGCTGAAGCCCTAAGTCCCAGCACCTCAGACAATGACTGTATGTGGAGGCAGGGCCTCTGATGAGGTGATTAAGTTAAAATGACACCATCAGGGTGGGCCCTAACCCAATCTGAATGGTGTCCTTACAAGAAGAGGAAATCTGTATGTGTGCAGAGAGATGACCATGTGAAAAGGCAGCAAGGCGGTGTTCGTCTGCCAGGAAAGGACTCAGAAAGACCAAACCTGCTGACACCTTAACCTTGGACTTCCAGCCCTCCAAACTATGAGAAAATAAATGTCTGTTTATTTTGTTACAGCAGCCCTGGCAAACTCATACAGATGGGATCGGTTAGAAGGAAGTTCCAACAGTCAGGGACAGAACCAGAACAGCTGCAGCAACAATGCAGAGACAGCGTGAGTGTAACAGGCACAGCAGAACTAAAATGCATCCTGCATGAGAAGTGGACGTGAGGACTGAGGAACATGAAGGGTAGAAATTTACTCCAAGAGGTGGGCCTGGCTGGCAAGAAATTTTATAAATTTAAAATACAGAGGAGTCAAAAAAGGGGGAAAGTCAAGGAAAGGAGTTTCATTTTAGACACATTTCTAGATGTCTAGCTAAGCTCTTTCTTCATCTCTCTTTTTCTGTCTCAGTCTTAATTTCCTCACATACTAGACAGTCAATTATTTGTTGACTGACAATTTCACTTGGTGAAGAAGATTAAATAAAACAGGTCCAAGGACATCTGATTTTTTTTCTTTTGGTATTTTTTTTTTTAATCTTATACTAAATGTCCTTAAATAGTGAGCCTATTTCAAATTTCCCCGAAAGGACCTAACTATACTTTTTAAACATTCTTTTAGTTATTCCCTTTGCATTTTCTGAATGCCCTAGTTATTCTGCATTTTAATTTTTCAGACCTTGTCTTTAAGGTTCAATCCACTCTTACATAGTTTTTATTCTTAATTATATCCTATTATCTCTATTTTAATTTTTAAATTAAATATGCCACTTAAAAATCTTTGAGTTCTTCAGAAAGCAACCCCTCAATATTAATGGATTGTTTCATACTAAATCATGACAGAAATATTTTCTAAACAAAAAAGAATGCAATAAAGGAGTGGGAGAAAAGATGGCAGAGATCTTAACTCTGCTAGACATAGTAAAGGTTACAGGAAGAGTTTTTTTTTTTTTTTTAACATTTTTTAATTGAGTTATAGTCATTTTATAATGTGTCCAATTTCAGTGTAGAGCACAATTTTTCAGTTATACATGAACATACATATATTCATTGTCACATTTTTTTTCACTGTGAGCTACCACAAGATCTTGTATATATTTTCCTATTTTTTAAACTATTTCTGTTCAAATTTCTGCTACCCTGTCCATCTGGAATTCTGCCCATGAGCCTGTATTCTAAACACTAAGTCTGGAAGGCACATTAATTACTTGTCACAAACAAAGAGATCATGTTTTGAAAAACCAATAGCAAAAACTCCTCCCTTACCTGTAAAATGAGGATAATGATACTTTTTTCATAAGATAGTAAGAAGATTAAATATACTGTTTGTAAAGCTGACAGAGCCTGTTCTCAAGAACAGCATTCATTCACTCATTCAAAAAACACTCAGTAAATAAGGTCCTAGGAATACAGAGGGGAAGGCCAAACAACTGGCCCCTCCTCTACAAAGGTTCAGGGACTTTGCCGAGTTGCCATGGCAGTCTCCCTAGGTGTCTGGTGAGGGCTGGAGAGACCCCAAGACCTCTTCATGGCTTTAATACCCTCTCTCCAAAACAACTGTGTCTCACTTTTCCCACCCTGTAACCAATGAAGGTACTGCTGCAACTCATTTTTTAATCCAACATCTGTTACATGTCTTCTTCATATATTAGTGTCCTCTACTAAACCAGTTAGCAAGATTGCCTTCCCAATTTTACTTGCATTATATTAATGGAATATAATATAAATTGTTCAGTTGTAAATATTATGCAAGATATTCTAAAACTAACAAACATACTCAAAATAGAGTATTTATCTTCTCACATAATTGTTTTGACAAATGCCTTGCCTCAAAGACAGGAAAGTAAGGTTAATCAATCTTACATTTAAAGATTAAAGATTAAATTTGACTTAGAAAAAAAGGCTCTCCAAATTTTTGTTTCCAGTGAGACAAAAAGAAAAGAGGGCCAACTATGCAGAATGCAGGATTACATCATCTCAGATTCAGAATTTCCAAGATGAAAGGGACTTTCTTCTCGAGTCCCCATCCATTTCAAGTAGTCATCCAGCCAGTGAATAAATGACACTTCCCCCATACACACACACACACACACGCAATCTTCAAATGAGCCAAAGCTACAAATAGCTATGAAGAGAAAGGTCAAATGACATGAAAGAATTTTTTTAAAAAGCTAGGCAAGAAAAGAAAATTAATAGAAAAGTGAAAATATATCAAGAAGACATGTGACAGATATAAAAGATACGTATTAGGCAGTAGATTAACTTCATTTCTAATTCAAAACAAAGACTTTTCATCAAGTGTTATATTCCAAAAACTAATTTTTTAAATGAAGGTATTGTATGACTGTTACTCCTTTCCATTTCCTATTTATGTTACGACCACCTACAAACCTATGAATTGTTTTCTATTTCCAAAATGATTCAGCTTAGAAAGGAGTAGAATGAGACTGGTCATTCAGCAATCTCTCCCACCCACCCTTGCAGACATCACATCACAAAGACTATGACTCACTTTGTCATACAATTTCTATCCTTTTGAGAGTTTTCAGGTTGTTGTGACGAATACTGGCTCATAAATCTGAATGAATATTAGGATGAAACTATTTGTGCCATTTCCTTACAGCCAAAAGGGCTACTAACAGTGGTACCAGACAGTTCTTAACCCTAATTTATAAAATGATTCACTGGTTTTAGACTTGAGAGAGAGATTTAAGGATTAAAATGTCTGATTCAAGTATGAATTCTCAGATCTGCATTATTTAATTATAGAATTATAACTAGTTCTGGAATTGGCTAGAAATACTGACATGTTATTCAACAGCTAAAAAGAAGACCTTCCACAGTAAAAAGTCATCATAACAAATGATTATGTTTTACCCTTTATTGCTTCCTTTGAATAATATGAAAGGTGTCTGCAGAAGGAACCACAGTGATGCTACATTCAGTTTATCCATTTTACACCCTTCCTACTGAAGTATTTACGCTTTTTTTTTTTTTGAGAGTTCTAGCTCATTTGACAATGTGAACTGAACCTCTTCATGGGCCTCAGCCTGGCCATTCATTTAGCAGGAGCCAAGGGGACCCCAGGGTAAGTCCAGTCTCAGGACTCAGTAGAAAAGAGATTAAAGAATGATTAAGTAATGTTGTTTAATTTTTTTTTTTAAATCCTTGCCAACTAGGAATTTCCAATAAAATTGAAGGACATGAAGTTAAAACACACCAAGCTATTAGAGAGAATTCTGAGATAGTATGCAGGAAAAACAGTACCAGATATTATGAAAGAAATGGGGCTTGACATATGCCCAGGACTGGGATCAGGTAAGAGGGTTGAGAGGACCTTCCTGTTCAGGGAAAGGCAGCCAATTAAAGGCTAAGAGAAGAAGGAGGATGTGAGAAGACAGAAAGGAAGTTAGAAGACTTGGCTTAATGTGCTGGGTACATGCTGAACTTAACACACATTCTTTGAATGGACACTGTGGGAGGACAGAACATCTGACCCAGTCCTTGCCTATAAGGAGCTCACAGTCCCAGCACAGGAGACAAATATGTACAAAATTAATTACAACAAAAATCATTAAGTTCTGCAGAAGAATATGTAGCAAACACTATGGGGAAAACAGAGGTAGAAAGACTAAATTCTCCCTGGGTAAGGTAAAAGAAAGTTTTGCAAAGGGGAAGACTGTTGAGCCTGCTCTTAAAATATTTTTCCAGATAAAGATGGGAGTGGGAAGAGGGTGTGAGAGAGGAATTAATAAGAAAAAGAAGGATTTTCCAAAAACAAGGATCACATGAGGAAAGGCCAATCGTTGTAATAGTGATGGTTCTGTCGGATTAGAGACTGTAATCAAAGCACAGAACTCTGGCAGCATCAGGGGAGCGTGGATGGTAAAGAGCGAGAAGTAAGATTGAGGTAGCTCACATTTAAGAGGGAAAGTCAGAGAGAGTCTGATCATAGATAAGTAAAGGACAGGGGAAATCTAGAGGGAGGGCAAAGAAAAGTCACTAAGGCAGGGAAAGCACCAAGGTGCCTAGCTTTGGAGACTAAAGAATAATTTCACTACAAACAAATTTGTAGGAAGAATGCTAGTTTGGGGAAATGATGCTCCATTTCACACAGGCTGAGTTGTGGCTGTGGCGGTGTATCTGTCCTTCCAGCAGCAGGAAACACGGAACTAACACACAGATGGGAAATCAGAGATGGAGACAATACACGATCTGCTGAAGGAACAGGAGTACACAGCTAGAAGGGGAAAGGGCCAAAAACAGAGCCTTAGGGAATACGAAAGCAAAAGTTCAAAAGAAGGAGAACCCAGAGGAAAAGACAATTGGGTGAGATGAAAGGAAACAAGGTTGATATGGTGTCACAGAAGCCAAGGAATTCTCAGGAAGACAGAGGCAGACAGTGGTATCAAATGTCAGAAGCAAGATGACAAATTGGGTAAGTCCACGTGATGGAACTGGAAGAATGCTGAGGCCCAGAATGATTCAAGTAGAATACTGGGAGCAAAATCCAGAGTTAAAAAGAGAAAAGGGGATGAAGTAGAAGAGGAGAGTACAGGATGCTATGCTCTTGGCCCAAAAGAATGAACAACTAATGCACAGCAAACCTGAGGAATTTTATATCACACACTACATGATAAAAATCATAGGTGCTTTTAAAACAAAATAGAATTTGTAGTGAGAGTTTTAAACTAATTATCCTATGAAATGATTCACCTTTCTATAGATTACCCTAAAAAATGCTAATAGCTAACTTCTAAGATTCCAAAATATTTTCCAAATACAATTTTGTTACATATAATCATCTTCATTAAAAGGCTGATAAGATCTCATAAAACTGGTAAGACCAAAAAGACACCTGCACCCCAATATTCATAGCAGCACTATTTACAATAGCCAAGACATGGAAGCAACCTAAATGTCCATCAACAGATGACTGGATGAAGTTATGGTATATTTATACAATAGAATACTATTCAGCCATAAAAAGGAATAAAATAATGCCATCTGCAGCAACATGGATGGACCTGGAGATCGTCATTCTAAGTGAAGCCAGAAAGAGAAAAAAAATACTATAGGATATCACTTATATGTGGAATCTAAAAAAAAAAAAAAAAAAAAGACAATTGAACTTATTTACAAAACAGAAACAGACTCACAGACATAGAAAACAAGCTTATGGTTACCGGGGTGGGGGGGGGAGGGGAGGAAGGAAGGATAAAATTGAGAGTTTGGGATTAGCAGATACTAACTGCTATATATAAAACAGATAAACAACAAGGTCCTACTATACAGTACAGGGAACTATATTCACTATCTTGCAATAGCCTATAATGAAAAAGAATATGAAAAGGAATATATATATATAGATAACTGAATCACTATGCTGTACATCAGAAATCAGCAAAACATTGTAAACTGACTATGCTTCAATGGAAAAAAAAAAGTCTGACCAAGTGTCTAAATGTATGTTACTGCACCAAGAGAACTATAAACCTCAACCAGGCTTTATACAGCGTGTGGCCCATGAGGAGGAGCTGTCCCATGGGAAGGTCCATATAGAATGTTTTCACCATCAGCTGATATTTAGTGAAAATTCCTTGAGTGAAACCTACAAGCCTTTCATAATGTTTATGTATATGGAGAAGTCATAGTTTCTACTTTAAGGTGTATCTTTTCGAAGTGCCTAAATCATGAACAGAGAATAAGCAACTCACAGAATCTAGCAATATCATTCTTATACAAATTTCCCTAAAAAGAATAAAATAAATTTGAAAAAAAATTTTCCCCCAGAATATCTTGCAAATCTGTGTACCTTACACTTCAGAATTCCACAGGATCATTCAATTTAGAGGATAAGTTAATATGAGGAGATAAACAGCCCTTTGACAAAACAAATGCAAACATATACACTACTGATCTTTGTAAATGAATAAGTAAGCATTAAAGATACACTAGTCAACTCATAAATCGCCCTATGCAGGTAGTGACAGAGGACAGCTGAGACAAGAAATGAATTAAACACTGAGTATCGGCTATCTGCTGCCTCCAGGCCCTCCAAATCTCTTCAAAATAAGAATATTCCAAAGGAATTTAGAATGGGACTAGTCTGGCTTCTAAGAACTACAGTCTACGGCTCCATGGGTGAGGTTCTCCGGCAGTCAGCACTTCTCTTTAGTCTTCTCCTGAATTTCTACGGCTATGAACAACCTGACTGAGACAGAGGATGCAACAGCTAACCCCCAACCACAGAGACAACAAGGAAACACTGAAAATCCTGGTGCCACAACTGCAGTTCCCAGGGATCCAACCAAAATTCTACATTGATAATCGTTATTCTGAATTATTTTGCAAACAACCAAGCATTAAATATTTATTTAGCACTGACAACACACAAGTATAAAACCAGATCCCTGATTTCAGAGTGCAGAAAGTGACAAGTTCAAAAACAAAGTACTCTTGTTCGGCTAGAACATGATAATGAGGTTAAGGTTTGTGTCCCGACATGCCGATTTGCCTTGCTATGATTCCCAGTCATAGACTCATGCCCCAGGCAGCCTTCTTACAGATGTCTTACAGGACAGAGGGGCCCAAGCAGGGTGTTTCGAAAATTGAACTGGAATTGGAAAAACAAGCAAAGGCTATGGCACATGTCTAGTTACTATCCTGTTGTGCAGGCATCTTGTGGTTTGAAAATAACGATTTTAATAACATGAGACCTTAAATCACCCTCTTCCATATTGCTGACAGTGATTTCTGAGAATCAACATGTAGATGAACAAAGTCAATTTTATATTTATAATATACAAAGGATGGTTCTTGTTTTATGACATCTATAACAATTTATTTTCAAATTAAACTTAAAACTCATGGCCATGCACTTAAAATAGTATAAGTCAGAATGAGAATACTTAGAACCTGCTGGTTACACCATTGTCAAAGTCTAATTACACGATGGCCATTTTATAAACACAACGAAAGCCTTCAGGCCATGTCACAAGAGGCTATTGCCTTTTCCAGGCTGAAGTCACTTGGCATCAAACTCATCTTTAAAGGCTCCTAAGGTGTGGTAATATCTATGAGTCATGAACTGTTCTTTCATTGCTGTACCAATTACATGATTTCCACAATTAAATGAGTTATTAGATTCTTACTTCATTTGTTTACTGCACACAAATAGCACTACAGTAAATAGCATGCTTATTAAGGCAAACTGGGGGGATCCACTTGCCAGGTATTACCCAAAAAAATGTGGGAGAGGAGAATCTGGTATCATTTAATCAATAGTTCTGTTTACATAAAAGAGAAGGAATGGTGGTTTGCTCCAATACCCCGGAGTACAACCGAAGGCAACCTGGGAACTCGTAAGAAATCCTCAGAGAAGCTGGCTATGTCAATACTCTGAAACGGAGGTAGCCTAAAAGGGGACCCCAGAACGCATTCTCCGGCTGAAAGGAAGAGAGCCAGGAGGCTGCGGGAGGGCAGGGATAGACGGCACGGAGTCAGGGGGCAAGAACCCGCAGATGCACTCAGGCAATCAGTTACTTTTCTGAACCACAATGTCCTCTTCTACAAAATGAGACTGGTGAACTAAAGGGTCTGAAGCCTCCGTTTGAGCTTCACAAGTTCACGGGGGCTGCAGGGAATATGTGCCGTGGCACAGGGCACGGCGTCAGACAGCCCGGGATCCCATCTCTGTCCCACGTGGGAGTGGGCAGGTCCCTGGGTCTCTTCAAGGCTCAGTGTCCTCCGAAGCCTGGACGCAGAGAGTGTGGCAAGCAGGCAGTCACCTCCTGGGAGAAGCCCAAGGGTAGATCCAGCACTTCTAACTACCTTCACTTTTTCCAAAATAAGAGCATCTGGAATAAATTTAATGCTAAAATGTACACGAGCACATACTTTTCCCTTACCATCTGCCACCACATGTTGTGCATGCTACTTGGGATAAAATGCTCTCTCTTTATGTTTTTACATGGTTCACTACTTCACAGTATACACTTAACGTTACACATTCCCATGGACCTTGGGACCCTTCTTGTCAAAATATGCAGGATGCCAAAGAGTAGGTGGGTGTGCAGCACACACGCTGGAGAAGCAGAGATTCTGTTTTTATCTTGCTTTCTTATCAAGACTCTCATTTCAAATGAAGGCTATTCCAGGATTATGAGAAAAGTGCAGGAAAACGGGCCTTTTCAGGTGAAAACAACTCAAGACAGAACACAAGTAAACAGCACAGCAAAACACTGAGAAGCTGAAAACGCTGGTGTTCAGTCACCTTACCCCTCTCATTTCTGCCACTGTCCTCTCTGCCCCACACCGCCCTGCGTCCTCTTCAGAACCTGAGTCAGATCCCGGCATCTCACCTTCACCCCACATTTACGCCAGTTTTCAAAGCTTCCCCCCCTCAACTCCAGTCCCTCTGCTCAGCTTTTGGGGAAGCAACTGCACTCACAATTTAATTCACACTTCCTTTCAGAGGTACACTCCTCCCTGGGTATGCAGAGGGGATTGATTCCAGCATCCCCAGCAGATATCAGCATCCGCGGAGGCTCAAGCTCCTCATGGAAAATGGCGTAGCCCAGTCTGCCCCTCGTATCCGCAGATGGGGAACCCGTGGATACCGAAGACAGACTGTATCTGCATTTTAGAAACATCCGGAAAGTGTTAATGCCAAAGGAACAGATCTCCAATGATGGATTTGCAGGTCATTTGGGAAAAACAGTTTGAGGAATGGGGTCTTGGGTTTTTCAAAGATTCAAACAGGTTTAGATATATGAGCCTTAATTCAATAAGACATGGTAGCAAACATTATTTCTCCATGTTTGCTTATCAGTTTTGTTTTGAGGGCTGGAGGGGATGTGGTTGAGAGGGTATTGTTATGTCCATACTCATTTTTTTCTTACGTATTTCCCATTAGTCTCCCCCTGGTTTGGTCAACTAGCAGTATACCTTAGACATGCCTGAAAAAAAAAAAACCCTGTACTTAAACTTATGTTCAGGTTGGGCTACACAAAAATGGTCTAAATTTATCAGTTTTAGATTAATATTCTTGTCTGTCTATTGCCTGGTAAAGGTGATTTGAAAAAAAATCAGTGCTCTCCACAAATCTGGATGAGCATTCTACTCTGCACTTTTAACACCTTGTCATTAGCTAGCTATCAAGTTGGCAGGGTTTTTGAACCTTGGTACTATTAAGATTTAGGGTCAGAACATTTTTTGCTAAGGGGCTAGGGAGGTGGGCACTACAGGATATTTAACAGCATCCCTAGCCTCTACTTACTAAATGCCAGTGGCAGCCTTCCAGATATAGGACAACCAAAAATGTCTCCAGGCATTGCCAGATGTTCCCGGGGTAGGAGCAGTATCAACCCTATTTGAGTACCACTGAGTTAAAATAAGATTGCAAAAATAACAGCACAACCCAGAATTGGGAATAAAAAGTTAACAGTCGTATTTACAAGCATGGTAATGTGGTAAGCACTTCAGAATTACCCTCACTTGCTAGCCCCTACACAGTTTTGCTCTAAAGAAAAAAATTGCAACCAATAAAATGCTTGAAAAAAAAAAATGAGTACTATGGGAAGCTGCAATAGGAACCTAATCTGGAGGATAGTTCTTCTGTCTTCTAGTCATACAACATGCTCCTTTTTGTGCTACTAGAAAAGAGCAAAACAAATTGGGACATATATGCACCTTGCCCTGATCAGCCGGGCCAGCCTGGCAGACAACTGCAGAACAAACTCCAAACACAAAAGCAATTTCAAGAAACCTATTTAAGTTACCAAAATAGAGAAAGAGCACTAACCCTTGAGCCCATTTCCTCATCATGAAAGTGTGGATAATATTTACCTTGCATCAGGTTTGAGGATCAAATGAGAATTTATATAAAAAGTGAGCAGAAGACTCAATTTACTAGTCTACACCTTTGTTTTCTTGAAAAAATAATCTTTGGTTATAGGATTAACACTGGCCTAAGTCATTAGTTCTCAAACTTTAGGGGTGCATTAGAGTCACCTGGAAGGTTTGTTATAACACATTGGGCCATAAGCGTCTTTCCAGTTTTAATGAATAATGTAAGGGGTTGATAAGTTTTTTTAATTATGGCAGGCCCGAAAAAAAATGACAGACCTGCATCTTTTGCTTGCTGCTATTTTGGAATCAATAAAAACTCAATTCTTATAAAAGCACATTTCCCATTCCTGAATTTTGTCAACTCAGGTTTGACTGCAGAGCTTCCTCCTCTTCCTACCCCCTCACCCCAGCGTGAAGGACACACCATTAGCATCATTAGGTTAAAGATCAACTCCTGTGGGTCTTTTCTTGGGCAAAGAAGGATCAGGTTAGGATCAGGTTTGCCACCTGAAACCCATAAAGGAAGGGCTCGCAAAACAAACAGCTTTTAAAACATGTTTTACCTACACTTACAGGATGACAGTTAAAATATATCAGATCTCTTTCTCTCACTTCAAAATCATCAGTGTTTTTAATCAGCCCATTTTATACCTTTTTCTTCCTCTTTTTTCTAGA
Organism: Camelus dromedarius; assembly: GCF_036321535.1. Taxonomy (NCBI): domain Eukaryota; kingdom Metazoa; phylum Chordata; class Mammalia; order Artiodactyla; family Camelidae; genus Camelus; species Camelus dromedarius. Next base: position 36,239,322 of record NC_087436.1, read on the forward strand.
CCAGTGGGTCTCAAAGTGTGGTCCACGATGAGCATCACCTGGCAACTTGTTAGAAATGCAAATTTATCAGGCCCCACTCCAGATCTCAGGAATCAGAAACTCTGGGAGATGACTCAGCAGTGTGTTGTAACAAACCTTCCAGGTGATTCTAATGCACCCCTTAAGTTTGAGAACTAATGACTTAGGCCAGTGTTAATTCTATAACCACAGATTATTTTTAAAGAAAACAAAAGTGTAGACTAGTAAATTGAGCCCTTTGCTCACTTCTTATATAAGTTCTCACTTGATCCTCAAACCTGATGCAAGGTAGACATTATCCCCACTTTCGTGATAACGAAATGGGCTCAAAGGGTTAAGTGTCACTCAAGGTCCCATAGCTAATAACTCTGCACGTGAAAGATTAAAGGTTTTGCAGTTCTCACTATTGAAACAAAGGTCTATAGCACCTTATTAATAAGGTCCATATTTTTTGCACTTTCTGCTTTCGGAAATTCAGGGGAAAAATAGAAATGGGTGGGGGAGGACAGTGTGCCTGCTGCCTCGGATCCTACAGAATTAGAATTTAAGGGCAAGACTCTGGAAAGGTATTTTTTCCAATAAGGAAAGTTTAATTAGGCTTCGGTCCCTCCTGGCTTTGTCGGCGGGACTGCACGCATCCCACAGACGAGGGGTCTCAACTTCGGGCTGGGGGCGCGGGCGGCACCTGGGCGAGCAGCTCACCTCTGCTCCGAGGCCGGGCATCCCCGACACGACAGGTTGCGCGCAGGGAGCCGGCCGGCAAGGCCCAGGCGCTCTGCGGCTCCAGACCCAGGGGGCTGGTTTACCAGGGGAAACTGGCACACTCCAAAGCCTGGGGGAGCGTCTACCCGCCACCGCAGCTCGGGGGAGGCCGGTGCGAGTGGTGAACCTGAAACCGCCGAGGGCCGCGCGGAGAGAAACCACAAGTCCCACTGGGGTCAGAGTGAAAAGAAGGAAGGAGCGCGGAGGCTGGAAGGCAGAGGCAGGGGAGAGAACCGCAGGAATTTAAAACGGCACAGGGGAGGAAGAGCAGGCTAGCACTCACTGTGAGGGTCGCTCTTCTCCCGGACCCCGTCCACTCGGCCGTCGGGGTGGATGCGCAGGAAGAAGCCCCCGTTTTTGCAGTACAACCGCTTGGGGTCCTTGAAGTGGCCGGGCGGGAAGGCGCCGCTGCCGCCGTCCTCCGGCAGGGCGGGCAGCGTGGTGATGCTCCCGGCTGCCATGGCCCCACCAGGGCCCTGCCGGGATTCCCGAGCCCCAGGAGCTGAGCGGGGAGCCGCCGCCCCCCGGCCCCGGCCTCCGACGCGCTCCGAGGCGCGGCCCCGGCCCCGGCCCCCCAGCCTCCCACCCCGCGGCACGCGGCCGCGCCCGCGGGCCCCCAGCCTCGCGCTGTTCCGCTGCTTCCCTCTCCGCCGGCCCTAGAGCTCGGTGAGCCCAGCGCCTGGGAGCTGGGGGTTAGGGCTGGGTGTCTCCGCGGCCGCTGCTCTCGGAAGGGCCGCCTACCCAAGCTGCAGAGCCCAGGATGTGGTTGCAACCGCGGGTACCGCGTCCGCTGGTCTGGCACCGGCCGGGCCGCGGCGTCACATCTACATCTCCACCCCCAACGCCCACCAGCCCTCCCACGCCCCCGGCCCTCCCCCCTCCCAGCGCGCCGCCCCCTACTCGCCCTGGGTATTCTGGGGCCGGCCTCTGGGTCGGGAGCTTTGGCCGCAGCACGCAAGCGCGCGACATCAGTGCCGGGGTGGGGAGCCCGAACACCGCCGGGGGCGAAGGAGGTGCGGGGCCGCGGCGGGAGGCCACGGCCAAGGCCTCCGCAGCTGTAGGGGATCGACCCCGCCGATTCCCCAGAAGTCGCCCCAGTCCAACCCCGCGGCACGCAAACTACATTTAGTATTTACTCCACATTGCGGAGCCTCTGCTGTGCAACCAGCCGTGACTCAACTTTTAAAAGTTTAAATGCAATTTTCCCCCATTCTTTTTCCCTGCCAGCGTCTCTACTCAGAGAAACTACTTCCACCCCCAAGAAGTAGAGAAATCGGAAGCGAGGAAGGACTGTGTGTCAGAACAGGTTTTGAACATCTCTAATCAACAAAATACGAAGGGTACTCAGGCACAAACTGTTAAAATTGACGGCAGAGGCTGAAGTAGTTTACCAACATAAAGAAAAAGGCCAGAGGAGGGGAGTGGATTGGGTTGCTCTAAGGAAAAGATTTTTCTTCTACTAACCTAACTGGAATTAGGCAACGTGTAAAGATGAAGATGGATCTCAAATCCTTATCCTAACAGAAGCATGTTAATGTCTCATCCTAACTAAACAGGCATTTCTTGGAGGGAGGGTAGTTTTTTTGTTTGTTTTGTTTTGTTTTGTTTTGTTTTTTTCCTGAAAATCCCCAACTACAAAATTGAAGTTAATTGCACTTTGCTAGTTTTCAGTAGAATTTAAGCAGGTGCTACAGATTAGCAAAATATCTGTCTATAAAACTTTGTATACTGAACGCCCACTATGTGCAAAGCATTTCAGTAAGTGCAGTGGGAGATGCCCAATCAGCGGGATCTTCTGGCACAGTGAGAGTGATACACAGGGGCCATGGGCAACACAAATACCAGTAGAAAGTGTCAAGGCCATAGAAGAGTAAAATCAAGTGTGGTGAAATTTCAGACAAGAAGTAATTCAGCTGGAGGGTAGGCAGGGCTTTGGGAAAGCTTCTAGGAAGAGGTGAGAATACAGAATTTCCTCTATTTAAGAACATTTGGTTTCGAAAAATTATCCATGAGTGCATTTGTCTCCAAGAGGGGTTTAACTCTGGATGTATTCCTAGGATGTTAAATAGGTGTACGAAGCTATTCTTTGGAGCTTTAAAACCAGGTATACTCTTCTCTGGGTTGTTGTATGATCTCTGACATCTCTCTCCAAAATGGACAGGGTTTATCTGATTGAATATCTGTTAAGACAAACAGCTCCCTTCCAGACGATCTCTGCAGGATCCTAGGGATTGCTTAAAGCTTTCGTAGCACGTGCCAGGTTGCCACTTACTTTGAAATCAAGTTAGATTTGAATAAGCCTTGAACTCTGTGTCACAGAAACCGGAGTATTCCAAGAGCAAAGGGATAAAATCTAAGTGAAAATATTTTTTAACAGTAGCATCCGGAAACTTGGGGAACAGCTACAAGCAGTTAAGTAATTTGGATGCTAATGGACTACAGGTCTTGTGGAATAGGTACTGCATCCCAAGTACAATAAACATGTGTTTCCTAGTTCCTTGCAAAACCAGGAGAGGAGATATCACAGGAAATGGTTAATTCAGGTCTGGAAATCTAGGTCTCCAAGACAAATAGTGTTAATTCCAAGAAGACCATTAAGCATGTTGTCTTAAGTTCCTACAAAGACTCTTCTCAGCGCACACTTATACCCACACAGAGACAGATAAACTATTCTTAGATGCAATCAAATCTGCTCTCAGCTGAACCATGAGCAATCAAAATACTTACAGTCTCAATTTACCCAACTATAAGGATGAATATAAAAATAATTTTGACAAATAACTAGAACCAATGATGAATACAAAACTCATTATTTTAAAAAACCATTAGGTTCCAGTGATAACTATTTAGACACTACAAACCAGAGAGGAATTTCCCTCATAATACCAAGACTTTGGAATTAATAAGAATTGTTCAGAATCTAAATGATGAAAAGTACAAAGACTTAATGAGAGCTTAAAAAAAAAAAAAAACTCAAGTGTTCCTGGATGGAAACATACAGTAAAATAACAATATGAAATTCCTCTGATCACATTTTAAAAATTTAAACAATACTAGTTTAAATTTTAGCACAATTTTTAAAAACTATATGACAATATTGTAAAATTTATTTGAATAAACAAACATGAGAATAGCAAATACTTTTTTTAATTGTAGGGGGAAAAAAGAAAACACTTTTAAATGGACAAAAATGGTTACTAAATATCTTCCACAGAAATTACGCACTGTCTAGATTGTCCGATTCTGTGGGGGTCTCCGTACTTTTCTCTTTGAGCAACTTTACAACTCTTGCAAGATGTAGATAACTGTCATAGACTGAATTGTGTGTCCCCCCACAAATTCCTATGTTGAAGCTCTAACTTGCAATGTGACTGTATTTGGAGATATGGCCTTTATAAGGAGGTAATAAAGGTTAAATGAGGTCATAAGAGTGGGGTCTTATAATGGAGGTTCTAGCAAGGGCAATTAGGTAAGAAATAAAATAAAAGAATCCAGATTACAAAGAAGAAATCTATCTGTATTTGCAGATGACACAATCTTACATATAGAAAACCCTAGAGAACACACACACACACACACACACACACAACTATCAGAGCTAATAAATGAGTTCAACAAAGTTGCAGGATATAAGATCAATATATTAAAAATCAGTTGTATTTCTTTACACTAGCAAAGAACAATCCAAAAATGAAATTAAGAAAACAATTCCATTTACAATAGCATCAAAATGAATAAAGTATTTAGGAATAAATTTAAACAGAGAAGTTCAAAACCTGTATACTGAAAACTATAATACATTGTTTGGAAAAAGTTAAGATATAAATAAATGGAAAGATATCTGTATTCATGGATTAGAAGACTCAATATTGTTAAGATGGTAATATGTAAATTGATCTACAGATTCATTGCATTCTCTGTCAAAATTCCAACCTCCTTTTTTGAAGAACTTGACAAGTGGACTCTAAAATTGATATGGACAGGCAAAGGACCCAGACTAGCCAAAAAAGTCTTGAATAAGAACAGAGATGGAAGACTTGATTTCAAAACTTTCAACAAAGCTACAATGTACAGGACAGTCTGGTACTGGATTAAGGATAGACATATAGTCAAAAAATAAACTGACATTTATGATCAACTGATTTTCAACACAGGTGCTAAGAGCATTCAATGGGGGAAGAACAGTCTTTCCAACAAATCACGCTGGACAACTGGATATTCACAAGAAAAAGAATAAATTTGGATCCCTGCCCATATATATATTAAAAAATTAACTCAGTGTAGATAATAGACTTAAATGTAAGAGCTAAAACTATGAAACTCTTAGAAAAAACATAAGTGTTAATCTTTGTGACTTTGGATTAGATTATGGTTCTTAGATATGGCACTAAAGACAAAAGGAACAAAAGGGAACAGATACATTATACTTTATCCAAATTAAAAACTTTTGTGTATCAAATCACACTGTCAAGAAAATGAAAGGTACCTAGAGAATGGGAGAAAATATTTGCAAAGTACATATATGATGAGAGTCTAGTCTCCTAAATATATAAAGAACTGCTACAACTCAACAGTAAAAAGATAACCCAACTTAAAAGTCAGCGAAGTATTTGGTGACTAGACATTTCTCCAAAGAAGCTATAAAAATAGCCAATAAATACATGAAAAGATGTTCAATATAATTAGTCGTTAGGAAAATGTAAGTCAAAACCACAATGAGATATCACTTCACACATACTAAGATAGCTATAATTTAAAAAAACAGAAAATAACAAGGGTAATCAAAGGTATGGAATAACTGGAACGTCCATACGTTGCTGGTGGGAACATGAAGTACAGCCAATACAGAAAACAGCCAGGCAGTTCCTCAAAAAATTAGAGGAACATAGAGTCACCACATGACCCAGCAATTCCATTCATACACATATATACAGGTGAAATGAAAACACAGGTTCATACAAAAACATGTCAGTGAATATTCATAGCAGTATTATTCATAATATCCCCAAAGTGGAAAAATTCTACCAAATGTCTATCTCTAACAAAGGTCTAACTCTAACAAACGTCTATCAACTGATGAATGGATAAAAAAAAAAAGTGATATATCCATACGATGGAATATTATTTGGCAATAAAAAATGGCATACTGATACGTGGATGAAACTTGAAATAGTATGCTAGGTCAGAAAGGCCAGCTTTTGCATGACTTCATTTGTACAAAATGTTCAGAATGGACAAATCCATAGAAATACAAAGCAGATGAGTGGTTGCCAAGGGCTGGAAGAAGAAGGGACTGGGGAGTGACTGCTAGTGGGTATAGGGGATTCTTGGAGTGATGAAAAAGTTCTGGAATTAGATAGTGGTGATGGTTCTGAATATACTAAAAAAGTCCGAATTGTACACTTGAAAATGGTGCATTTTATGGTATGTGAATTAAATCTCAGAAAAAATAAATTCATGCTGAAATAAAAATGAAAATTTTCTCCTCTAAAGTTGAGAGAAAAAAAGAAATGCCATTACCCAGGGGTGTCAAGGACCAGGTAAACTGGAGACTTAATGAACTGCCAGACAGAAGCTAAATTATTATAGCATTTTGGAAAGGCAACTTCGTGTGAGCATCAAGTCCTTAAATTTTTGAAATTACGTATCATTTGAGCCAAGAGTTTTGGTGCAAGAAATTTAAAGAGAAAAATCGAGGATGTATACACTTAACAAACTTGCGGTTCATTACAACATTGATTATAATGAGAAAAAATAAGGGATCATCTAAATAATTAAAGTTGAACAAATTAACTTGAATAAATCATGTTGCATTCATACAAACCAGTGTGTTCCATGCAGCCGCACAGTTTTGTGGGAGAATGCATAACATGGAGAAATGTTTGCAATATATTGTTAATTGAAAGAAGTCATTTACAGAACTATAGAATAATACTCCATTTGTTAAATATACTCCCAAACACATTAGAATGAGAAATATTAAAATGTTAGCACTGATTACTTTGGATTGTCAAATTATTTTTATTTTATAAATAACCCCTGGCTACTCACTAATACATAAAACTTATTCGCTAAAACTATATCTTGTTTATTTGTTTCCTTATTTATCATCAGGCCCCTCACTCCAATATAATACAAAGTTCCTTAAAGGAGAGATCTTTTTTGCACTAAACATTGCTGTGTCCTCGGGCCTCGTAGCACTAAGAAGAATCTGAACAAATATATTTTTTAAAATGAACACATGCACTAATTTTGTTTTAGAAAGTTGTTTTTGAAACCAAAACAACTCATCTACGTTATGTATGGGTGTGGTCAATGACTGTGGAACTCTAAATGTTTACTGTTTTTTAATGAAAACATACTAAGCCCATTTCCTTATGAAAGCCCACTAAAATACACAAATTACTGACTTCTAAAGCCTAGTATATCCCTATGATCCAGCAATCCTGGGCATATATCCAGAGGAAACTCTAATTCGAAATATTCACAGCAGCACCATTTACAGTAGCCAAGACATGGAAACAACCTAAATCCACTGACAGATGACTGGATAAAGAAGTTGTGATACATATATATACAATGGAATACCGATCAGCCATAAAAAAAGAATGAAATAATGCCATCTGCGGCAACATGGATGGACCTGGAGATCATCATACTAGGTGAAGTAAGACAGAAAGAGAAAGAATAATACCATACAATATCACTTATATGCAGAATCTTAAAAAAAAAAAAAAAGACACAAACTTATTTACAAAACAGAAACAGACTCACAGACATAGAAAACAAACTTGTGGTTACCAAGGTGGGAAGTGGGTGGGAAGGGATAAATTGGGAGTTCGGAATTTGCAGATACTAACTACTATATATAAAATAGATAAACAACAAAGTCCTACTGTATAGCATGGGGAACTATATTCAATACCTTGTAATGGCCTATAATGAAAAAGAATATGAAAAGGAATATATACCTGTATAAATGTATCACTAGGCTGTACATCAGAAATTAACACAATATTGTAACTTGACTATACTTCAATTTAGAAAAATAATCTAATCAGTTCCTAGAACAAGAACAAGAAAAGACTTGTTCTTTCACCTTTTAAAGAGGGGAATGCCAGAAGTAATTAACTTTATTCATATGTTCTTTCTTTCTTTCTTTATTATTGAAGTATAGTCAGTTTATAATGTGTAATTAGCTCAACACTATAGTAAGAGTTAGGTAGGAAGAGCTATTGAATCAGAGGAGCTCAGCCTTCCTTATATTAATTTCATTCAAATAAATTGTTGTTAATAACAATGCATTTCAAAGATGGCCTCTTACAGAAAGGCCCTGTTATTCTTTATCTTCTGTGCGGTCTGCTCAGATTAGAGAGATTCGAATCGCATTGTCCATCTGTTCTTATTTGGCATGAGTTTAAAGGGGCATCCTGACCCTCAATTCAAGGTACTTTTTTTTAACGTGCAAAACATAGTAGGAAAAAAAGCGGGGTGGGGGGGGGACCTGAATTTACCTCTGGGACAGACTGCTCCTTGGTTTGGGGAAAGCTATATGAACAAACATTTCGATTACATAAATTTAACGCAAGTACTCACCACCAGTGCTGCTCTAAACCAAGTCAAAAGATAAATGACAATCTGGGAGTTTATGCAGTGTCTATGACAGCAAAGGTAATCTAAAGAATAAAGAGTCTTTTTAAATATCAGTGAGAAAAAGACCCATGGGCAAAGGAACATGAACAAGTGGTTTCTAGTAAAAGAAACATAAATAAAATATATGGATAAATACAAAACACATAAACAAAGAAATCTTCTAAAATATAAAACATCTGAGTGAAAGAAAAGCAAATTAAACCTAGAATCAGGTACATTGTTCTATTTCTCAGTCAAAAAGTTTAAGATACAGCATTAGAGAGTAGGAGGAAACAGTACTCTCATTGCTGATGGGAGATCAAGTCAGCACTAGCATTCAGATTCGAAATAAGTGTCTTTTAAGTGAGCAATTATTTTCTAGGAATTCATCCTACAGACATATTCACATATATGCACAAAGATGGCTGAACTTATATACTTCAGCTTTGCTTATGGTTGCAAAAGACTGGAAACAAACAGTACAATGGTTATCAGTACAGGCTTATAAAAGAAATTATATAGGGTCATTCATTTAATATTTTTTAGCAGCCTATAATCACCAGATGCAATTTTATAATAAAGTATTTCAGTTTTTTTAAATGAAGTCAATCTATATGTCTGACTATGGAATGATCTCAAAATACAGTGAAAAAGTGGAGAACAAGTGAAAAGTGTAAGCATACTGCATTGTGTTTAGCATGCTTCTATTTTCATGAAAGGAAAACATGCATACACCTGCCATATACGTGCTTTTACAGACAGACTGTTTCAGGAATGTCTGCCCCTGGGGACTGGAATCCGCAGTCAAGGAAGACTTCTCATTGTACTGTTGTCGTACTACTTGATTTTTTTAACCATACGCATGTACTACTTTTTCTTTCTTCAGTAACTTACTTGAAAATATACGTACTGAGAAAAATATAGTAATTTAAGATGAAATTCCTCAATTAAAAAATAGAGAAGAATAATATATCCATACGACCTAACTATTCCCTGACTGACGTACATCTAGGTTGTACACAGGTCTTGGTCATTACAAACAGTGCTGTAGTAAACAGCTTTGTACTTGTCTCCATGTGCATAAAGTTTTTCTCCAGAGTTGTTACCTAGGGATGGATTTGCCGAGCTCCTGCATTTTCAATTTTAAAAGACTGTACGGAGTTGTAGTTTGACCAATAGTGCTCACACCTTCATAGAGGTACCATTCTTGCCAAAATTTCAGCATCATAAAGCTGGGGATTCTAGTTAGTTGTACAGATGGTGAAATTACTTCCTATAAATTGAAAAGATTAAGATAAAATTAGTAATAATGTAGACACAAGTAAAGTTCTACTTCTAATTTTAAAAAACGAATAAATTGAGTAAGTATAGCATGGCAGAATCTGGCTTGGAAAAAAGTGACACAAAAAAAGATCACATGAAAGTTAAAAATTCAGTGGCCTAATCCGAGGCCTCTAATCCCCATATAAATCTATACCTCTAATTGTCCATGCTCTGAAAATAAAGATCATTTTGTTGGGTATACTGAAAAACATAAATAAAAGATCACATGGTTAGTAGAAACCAATAGAGTAAATAATTGCCCAAAAAGCTACCATAACTGGGCTTCATCAATAGATGTTTAGTGAGCAGATGGTAAAACAGTACAATTCCTTTGAACTCTGAACAGATCACACATGGAACATTCATATCTTAAGGACACATTGACAAGACAGTTTTCAAGACTGGGCAACACTGGTTACCATAATCGTGTGTTGTGGTAATCATGCAAATTCCCATTTTTCATCAGTTTCTTTTATGCAAAGACTGAATAAAAGTTCATTATAGCAAGAAGTTACAGAAACACTCTTCCCTTAGGTCTCCAAAGAGAGTATCCACTTATTATGGACTCTTTCCCTGTTAGCCTTTCTAGAGACAGAAGAATGGACCACCACAGGGTTCTTCCATCTCTACAGTTCTAAGATTCTTTATCTTTCCTTGGAAATACCTCTATTTTCCCAGAAATGTTCCCAGACATTAGTAACTTTACCCTGACCACATATGGTCAAAAGCAATGTGTACCAAATTTAGAAATATTTTAAACTCCAGCCCACCAAAACTAGCTGATTATAGCCAGTGTTTATTTGTGTTCAGAGAAGAGGACTGAATATTTTTCTTCTTTCATCACTGAAGGACCATCAGCTTTGTCTGTAGTCCAAGTTTACTATACCTTCAGCCAAAACTATGACTTTCTTTGTAACTCTTCAGCCAATGACCTCAAGCCTGACCTACAGCAATCATGCCCCGGGGATGAAAAAGGTCATTTAAACACCTCAGCCCATAGTCATCAGGAGAATACAAAATTTCATCTCAAGTGTTCTTAATGGTTAAGGTCTTCTCTACAAAAGTAATACAGAAAGAATGAATAGTGATTGAAAAAAAAAAAAGCTGGAACCACAGTTAAGTAGAACTTTGAAAATTTCAAATGTTTTCTCAATATTCCTTCTATGACAGGAAAATGCATTAAATTAATATAAACTGTCCAAAACAATATGCTGTCTAAAAAGCTAACGTTTTGACCAGTAGTTTACTAATAGGAATAATGACATAGTAAAGATTCTATTTAAAAACCATTGCAATTCAAATAGGCTGAGATAAAGTTAATGTTTTCACTACCCTTGTAAAAGGCTAGACCAGTTAGGAAAAACATTATTATAAAGACAACTATTTTAAAACTTTAGCATTTTATATATATGTACAACAGCAAAAGACTACTAATTTCCAGTTTTTCCTGTTTATTATGGAGCATCTGGACATCTTGCTATCTTGCATGTCTATTTTGAAAAACAATTTGAGGTGACTTGCCTATTAAAAGACAGAAGAGCTTAACATGATAGAAATGAGCAGCACATGTCACTTAAAAGGCAGAATTAATTGTACCAGGAGCTGGATCTTTACATTAATTGATCACTGAACTTAGCTCTAATCTTCCTGGCAGACAAGGCAATAAGGGAAATAAGATGTGTTCTAAAATGTGGGCTGTTTGATAAAAGCTCACTGAAGAGTAAACTTTCCTGGCATCAATTCTCTCGGAAGCTTGTCAAGTGGCTCTTTATAAGAGAAGCAGTGAGTAACATAAGGGCCAATATCTTGAACTGTAATTTTGCCAAAGATTAAGAAAATGTTCTTTAGATTGCCTTAGGAAAGCTGAGTTCAACATTCAATTATAACTATGTGAAAGCATTTCTGTAAGGGACTTAAAAAATATATTTCAGGAACATTATATTCTGTTGATCTAATTTAAGACAGGAACAGATTTTAGATACTTTAAAAGAGTGGTTGATTACTATACCCTTAGATCTTCTCTCTAAAATGTCAGTTATCCCTTGCCCAGTTATATACTTTTAATCATTATTATTATTTCTTACAACTATAAAATGTTCATGAAGATAAGCACAAAGAAGAAAGTACTTCTGTAATATCCCCAGTCAGCAATTATCATTGGTAACATTTTCTGATATATCCTTCATAGATGATGGATAAGGATAGAGATATATAGATAGATGTTTTTGCTTTGTTTAGTTTTTACCAAATTGGGTCACACTGGACATACTTTTATAACATTATTTTCCATTAGCCAGTATATTATGAACATTACTACGTGTCATTAAGTATTTTTCTATGACTTTATTCTTAATGCCATCATATTACTCCATTGCATAGATACACCATAATTTATTTAATCCACTGCCTGTGGACATTTAGGTAGTTCTCACTGTTTAAATTATATCTCACTGTATAATTCTAATTACTTTCTTAGGACTAATTCTTTGCCCTTAGGTCCTTTTGATTTCCTTTTCACTTGTAAGTATTTGTGTAATGTCTATTCACTCACTGATGGAATGTAATTTCCAGCCCTTGATATAGAAGACACTCAATAAATACTTTTGAATAAATAAATGAATGTTTTAAGACTTAAGGGTACATTTTATCAAGTTCATTTGAAAAAGTTGTGTCAATTTATACTTTTCCTGAAAGTGTGGTGAGAGTCCCTCTTTTTCCACATTCACTTTGGGTGTCCTCTTGGGCATCTTGGGAATCACTTTGCTGTGCAAAAAAGGTCAGTTTATGATTGGTTTAATTTCTATTTTTTCAGTTTTTCCTAAGTTGGGAAGTGCTCGTAAACAGTCATTTCAATGTTATCTAGAAAGTGCCTAAAATGCCAACACTCAAAGCAAGATTCTCTGGTCTAAGCTTCTGGATTCACAGATAACAACTTCAGGCTATAAACATTCAGAATTCTGATTTTTAGTATGGAAAGGAAAGATTTTCATCTCTGGATAGAGGTGGACCATAGGGGTTCCTATGAGATGGACATTTAGGGGGACAGGAAAATCCAGCCAGGTACCCATACATTTTAATGGTTCTGCTTATCACGCTTTCCATACAAAATGTATTTTTAAAGGAACAAAGTGTAAAATATACATCGACCATTTTTATTGGTCAATTATTATAAGTGCTTAATTTAAATTTATTTTTCTTCTTAATGTGTTTATTTCTCTCCCCCACTTCCTGATCCACTTAGAATAAATCCCACTGTGCTATCATATCCAGCTCACTGGTATTAAGTGCTGTGAATGACATCAGTGTGTAGGCTGCAAAAAATATCTAACTTCTGAGAGGAGTTAGTCACGCAATTTGTGTGGCCCTATCTTCCCTTAAAGTCATCACATTAAGAAAAAAAAAACTATTATCACTCATTCTGAGCAAAATTATACGAATTTCTTCATTTTTCAGTTACTGAGGGGTGTCAATTCTCTTGAGAGTCTACAATCTAATTCACACCCACAAATCACAGGTCATGGCTTCTGAGGGGTGATGACATCAGCGCCTAGGGTCAGGCCATTCTGATGTTTCCAGAAGATGTTCTTGTATGATGGTAAAACATTCAACAAGTAAATGTAAGCTGATACTTCAAGACAGCTGCTTGCAAGTGTAATTTCAACATCATTGTTCACACAATGTAAAATGAAAAGGGAGGATACTAGCAATTTAGAGAACTGAAACTGAACTCTGTAAGAGTCAAAGAAAAAAGAAAGACCATGTATTCAAGGCATTGATATTATATAGTTGAGATAGGATGTGTCAGTAAAACCTGTTACTACCCAAACCTCAAATAGACCCCGTCTTCTCAGGAAATTCTAGCATATTGCCTTGGTCCCTTAACTCTTTCCACCTCTGAGACCATTTTCGCACTTCTTTTATCTTAAACTTCCAACAACCCTCACTCTCAGTTGGCACCTCATTTTGCTTCTTATTTTGCTGAAGGTAATGGAATCAGTCAGAATAGACTCTCCTCAGCTTCCCACCATCAGACAGACAACCAGCTTGCATCTGCTCCCACACACCTTACGTGGCCCTGCCCTGCCCCCTGCTCACCCCACCTGAGCGCTGGGTCACATTTCCTCTCCCTTGCTGAAGGGCTTTTCTCCAGCAGCAGCTTTGCTCCTTTCTAGTAGATCATTCCCATCAGCAGAAAAATATGTAGCTGTTTTCCTATCTTCAAAAAAGCCCCTCCCTTCCCTTGGCCCCACAGCCCTTTCCAGGTACCACCCCATTTTCTGCTTTCCTCTACAGCAGAATTCCTCAAGGGTTGTCTAATTGTTGTCTCTACTACTTCCACCCACTTGTTTCTCTGTTTTAAGCCTTTGCTTTCATTTACTTCTTATGCCGTTGTATGACAACAAAAGTAATGAATACAAAAAAGACATCACCCACAGTCCACTAGCCTAAGACATTGGTTCCTCTTGTTTTATTTGTGCTCCCTTCTTATGTTTGCTCACTGGTGTCTGCCCTTTTTTGCACTGTTGCAATCAGAGACTAGGAATATTTTTCTATGCTACTCTCCTTGCTTAACATTTTAATTTCCTCTCTTGCTCCATAATTCAAAGAACTCGTATTTTAAGAATTAAATTTCATCTAGTTGATATGTGTATAATTCATTTCACCATCCACTATTTTCCTCAAAGCCTAAAACTCACTTTCCGCCTTCCCCAAATCTCTTATACAGATGAAGGAGAGGGGGTTACGGGCAGGTGTGCCCATTAGTAAGTCCTGCAGGGATATTCTGGCAGCTTGACCACCTGATAGTTCTCTTATGGGAGAACATTTAGTCTCCCCCTCTCCCCAGCTTTGGGTCTAGCACAAAGTCCACAACTTCTGGGTAACAGGAAAAGTCCTATCCATAGTCGGTTACAGTCATGTACCTTTCCTTTCTTCAAAGTTTTCTTTAGGTGCAGTTCTTGTAAACAGTATGTGGGGTAGGTATCTTGTTTACTTGCTTCTCTGGATCCACTGCTCACCCTCCTGACCCTGCAAAGTGGCTGCCCTCTATGGACCACACCACCTTCTCTTGCTCTCTGGCTAAATCTAGAGGAGACTGAAGTCAGTTCTTGGCTTCTTTCCTGTGATGTCACGTCTGTGACTTTCAGCTGAAGGTGCCCTACTCCTCATGATTCTTTCTTTCCAGGTTTTGGTAACCGTGTCCTCCCCTTGTCCCTTTGGGCTTAGGAGTGGCAACAGCCCTGCTGGTGTTCACCCAGTGGAACACTATGCCTTGTGGTTCTTGCACTCCCCACTCACACCTTCCTAAGTAAACCTCAAATTATCCCATTTCGAACATGTCATCTTACTGAGGCACTGCCTGATACTGGCTCTAATTGAATCTGATTTTCAAATTCAGGCTGCGAGTTTTTGCCTTTTGATAGGAGAATTTCACATTAGTAGTGAAAATGTATACACTTTAATTTTATTTCTTCCATGTTATTGTACACTTTTATACATTATTTTCCCTTCTCTCTTTTCCTTACTCTTACTAGATTGTTTTTCTCTTTTCCTCCTCTATTCACAAATTGGAATTTCTACTATGCATCTCCATTCTGCTACTCCTAACTTTCCTAACTTTAATAGTCATATTTCTATTTCTATGGAAAATTAAACAATGTCCTCCAACTTATTCATTCCTTACCAGACACATATTTTTCAATTTTACTAATAGTTGTCTTCCTAGCTGTCATAATCAAATCCTCCACTGATAGACCAAAAAGTAAGTAACAGCTTTGCCGTCCTTCAACGCTTCTGCACTCCTTCCACTAAATGACACCTTCAGAACATTTAACTGCCATCTCCTCCCTTTTGCCCGAATCTTGAGTTTGTATAAGATAACTATAGAATTTCAAACCCAGACAATTATCTGAAAAACAATTAGTTTTCCCTCACAGAATCTCTCTCCTCTTTCAAAATTCTTAAGACTATAATCTCCAGTTAACTGTCATCATCCATTTAGATTTAATTGTTAATGTTATGAGACTCATTGTTCATCAGTGTTTCTTGAACTTTTCATCTTCCCCATCATGAAACTTGATTTTCATGTGGTTAGAGGATTTTCTCAGAAAGGTACGTGGGTACCATATTTTCAGAGCCCTCGTAACATGCCAAAGCGTCTTTACTTTGCTCTCATGTGTGGATGAGAACTTCCCTTGATAGAGGGCTATTACCAGTGGTCTGTAAATGTAAATGCAAATTGTCTGATTCAAGGTTTCAGACAAGAAGTCTATTACTAGTCTAGTTATCTTTCCTTCATCAGTTGTCTTTGAAAGTTCTGATCTTTGTTTAGAAGCTTGTAAGATTTTCTACTATGATGCCAAATGGTGATTTCTTAAATCCATCATTCCTTCCACATTTATTAGTGAGCATTATGTATACAGAATTGTATACTGTAAGGAAAAGCTTTTCCTTTTCATTCATTCATTCACTTATGTATATTAGTATAAACTCATGGATGCTTATTTTATTCAGTAGGCAATATTTGTTTCTATCATTGTTTACTGATGATCAAATTATCCCAGATTTGGCTAGTGGGAGCCCCTTCCAGCTGGCTTTCACGCTTTTTTGACATTTTCCCATCATTCTTTGAACACTTCTTTACTTTCTGGCACATACATGAAAATGTTCTAGGCTTATCTTAGACTTTTCCAGCCCCAGCCCTGGAATCAAGCATTTCTTCAAAGAGCTCTGGTTTTTGTTGTTGTTGTTGTCTGTTTTTCTTTTGTTATTTTTTGCAGAGAATGGTATTGAGAAAGATCTGAACAGTAGGTGTGGTCAATGTTACTGCAATGACATTTCCTCGGTTATAAAATGGGATTCTGTCTTACAAGGTTGTTGTGAGGATTAAATGAGTTAGTATATATAAAGTGCATATAATAAGCACTCAGTAAATGTTAATATGATTATCAACTATAAATAATTCAGAGATGACTTACTGATAATAAATTATCAAATTAAAAGACCAAAAAGTGAAAACACTCTGAATATTTATAAACAGACAAAAATACTTTAAAAAGAAGTTTGCAAATGTTTCTTTGACCCAAATATCTGAAACCAAGAGGAATGATGTGGCCGAAACTTAGTTTACTCTGGTAAGTCTCTGGAACACCCTGGAGAGTTGTACATTTTACTTACGTTACTAGGCCTGTTTTCAACTGTGCTAAAGGAGGTAGGGAACTAGGGAAGCAAAACTCGGACCCACTGTCTAGAGAATCCTTTAAAAGGTTAAATGTAGCCTATGCCTTAGGAGATACTTCTGCTTGAATAATGGAGAAAAAATTATCCTAAGGGAACAGAAGGTCCCATATGCTTAATCTTGTTTCTGCAAAGTGCTTGCTCCACCAATGGAGGAGAAGGAAATGGAAGAATGAGTGAAGGAATGAGCGTGAAAAGGGCAGCCAATGAGAAGACGACAAGAAGCCACAAAGAGGACCAGATAAAAGGACCCAGCTGAGACCCCAAGAGCGGGAGTTCTTACATCAAGCCACCTGGGCTTACAGCGCCCCTGCTCCAGCGCCCTTCTACCTTCTCCCTTGGTGGTAAATAAAGCAGCTTTCATTCTGTCCCTCTGCCTCAGCTGTGACTTTGTTAGAGCAGGGAGACAGCTAGATATGAGCAGAGAAAGGGGGACACAGACCAAATGGCAGGAGTTGGGCAGAAAGGAGGGGCACAGGCCAAATGCAGGAAACCACACATCATGTAAGCAGCAGGGATCTTTGGGCAGAGAAAGAAAAGCAGGAACCTTGGGGCTGATGAGGGATCATGCCTTTTGGGATGACAAGTGGCCTGGAGAAGAACAAAGAAAGGTCAGAAAAGGCAGGAATTTCTAGTGTCCGAATGTAACCTTTTGCTCATTATGCCCTCATTTCAATAAAATTAGCCTTGCAGATCAGAAGTACCCATCATGCACCGACGCCATGACACTTCCGATCCAGACTGAATAAGGACAAAAATCCCTCCTCCCTTCGGGAAGGTGGAATTGGGATGATAATCAGGGAATATGACCCCAAACCCTTCCCTCCCCAGTGAATATTCCGTCCATTCATTTTTACACCCTATGTAGCTAACTTGCTAAAGAAACTCAGGGCAGCCACTCACCTGAGCCTGCCCGCTCTCCCCTGAGAGTGTACTATCCATCCTTTAATAAATTTTCACTTTACCTTTTTTAACCTCTAAGTCTTGTCTCTGAATTCTTTCTGGGACGGGACAAGAACCTGGAACACCGGTTGCATCTATCGGCAACAACTTCTTCCCAGCCTGCAGGCAAGAACCCCCTTTTGTGGGATCCCCAGTCTAAGGGGAGTCTCCCATCCGCTATCAATGCCATTGTTGAAGAGGGGAAATTTTACTCCTACCTTGCCGGGTTCTTTTGACAGGTCTAATAACTAAATTGACACAAGACAGATTAACAGGAGAAAATCAAATTAAATTTTGTATGCATGGAGCTCTCATAGATATGGAACCTAAAGAAATGACCAAAGCAGACTGCTTTTATACTTTTTAGACAAAAAAATAAATTTGTAAATTTGTGAAGAACTGACAAGACACAGAAGTTTGGGCTCAGAGTAGTAAAGTAGCAAAGTAACCAGCCTTCCAAGTGCCGACTTCACTGTCTCTGGTGCTAAGAAGGCCCGCGACCTCCCAGTGCAGGGAGGGCACCTTTCACGTGGGGATTTATTTCCTACTTTCAGGGAGACAAGAGAGGGTCAGAGTGTCCTTGCATCGGCTGTTTCTTAGGTAACTAAAGTTATTCAAAATAATCCAAATGCCGCTTTTGCCCTGACCTGAACACTACTAATTCCAGTTTTAAAACCCAGAACAGCATTCCCTCTTCTTCTGTGTTTCCTACAATGCAGAAAATGAGTATTTTCCTCTTACTGGCTCCTTATTACTCTATCTAGTTCTCAGACATATTCTGAACCAAAATCTAATGTCTTAAATTCTTCTCTAGGAGTAGACATTTGGGATGTCTGTGGGTGTATCTGGATGGAGGCCAAATATTCCTCGTTGCCTATTTTAAATATCTTGTGCAAATTTAAAGTCATTTCTCTTCCTATTCTTTCCCGTTGTATTCTCTTCTCCAGGGCCCAGATCCTACAAGTCTGGACATGCCCTTCGAAGGGCAGCCCCAGGCCAGGGGAAGAGATCCAGGGATTCCCCCACCGAGCCTGAAACTGAAACCTCTGAAAACGCATCTTGATTTCTTTCCACATTTCTTTCCCATTTGCCTTTCTGGCACACTGCCTCTTCTTTAGCAAACTTCTTATCCTTCCAGTGCCTCCAAGCCGGGCCACATGTTTCCGTGACTCTGGTGTGGGGGTTGGTTCCCCCACGGCTGTGGCAAGGTTATGCCCTCTCTTCTGAAACCCTCTTGGTTTCAAAGGCTCTATTATTGAGTCGGAGGCATTCATGGCCTCGGGCAGGATTAGCATTATTAAGGCAGGAACGCAAAAACAAAGAAACAATTCTAGTTCAGCTTTTGTGTTTCAAGAACAGACTTTTGAAACCCAGGGCTGAAACAATGGTTATGAAAGAAAAAAAAAAAAAATCAGGGCTTTTTGAGGGAGAAAGGGATTTTTTTTTTTAGTTCCAAAAGGGAATAGCTTAAAGTCTCAATAGAAAAATCCCCCAGTGAAGTTTAACAGAATAAATACCTCATAAAGAAAGTAGATGAAGAACCTAGCTGGCCACACACTAAAGGAGTGTTGCCCCAGCGGCGGGGAGGAGAGCGGCGCCGAGGTCGTGGCTGCCTGAGGGTCAGATAAGGCGCATGTCCCGCTTCCTCACGGGTTGAAACCCTGGAGGGTAGCTGAAGAGAATCTACTGAAAAGTTTTCACAGTGCCAAGACTTGGGAGCCTCCTGTCCTGAGACGTAGCTCCGGGATGGCTCTGAGCCTCATAAGACCCGCACAGAGCCTGCTGCAGCCTCACTTACCCGTTCAGCCAGGAAGGTTCAGAGTGCAGTCAGCGCTTTCCGGCTCTGGGAGAGACGAGAGGGTTCTGCGAGAGAAAAACAGAAGGGCTGGAGCACTCTCAAGGCTGGGGTGCCAGGGGCTATAGCACTGGCTACGTCTGGGGTCAGATGCGTTCTCAGTTAGGTCTCAGTTGATGATGGCCGCCTGAGGACCAAATGCGGTGGCATATCTGTGTGCTATTGGTGTCACTGAGTGCTGATAAATGGAGACCGCTGGATGACAGATGGTGAAGACCAAGTATCCTGGGCACTGGCCCAAGTGCCTGGACACCTTGGAAGCTCCCTCCGGTATACCATGTTGGTCCCACCCCATCCCCTTTATTTGCCGATGACACCACCCTCAGTTGTTATGAATGTTGGCTGTGAATCCACCCTTCTCCAGAGAATTGCCCTCACCAGGGAACTGCTCAAAACTACCTGGGAACCAACGACTGACTGACAAAGACTTGTCCCTCTTGCCTAGGGATGGAACCGAGCAAGTGAGCTCACTGTACACTGTGACACAGAACAACCAAATACTGAAGCAATGGTCCTTAGCAGACAGAAAAGGCTTGACTGCAGTGTAGTCAAGCAAGGAGAAAGGAGGCAAAGCTCAGATCTGTCTCCCCCATCTGGAGCTCAGTCAAGCTTTTAAGAGTTAGGGGAGGGTGGGTTGGTATGCGGAAGCACTGGTAGGGCAGGTTTCAATTTCCTCTATCCTCTTATGTTCAGTGACAGATGCCTGTGAATTAAACTGACAACAGACAGATTAACAGGAGAAAAGGCATACAAGTTTATTAATTTTTAATTTTACATGCATGGGAGTGTCACAGAAAGAACTGAATACACACAAAAAAGATACGATTTGAGAGCTTATATACCATGTTACTCAGGTCTGAGAAGGGGCACAGGGGCACTTCTGGAGAACAAATAACTCCTTAGAAGAGGGGGCAGAAAAAGCTTACGGCAACACAAATGACTTATTCAAAAGATAAATGAGGCCTTAGAAGAAAAGATGGGAGATATGATGGTTTGTGACAATGTCTGCCTGGGTGTGGTGTTAACTCCTTGACTTCTTTTTATAAAACGATTAGAGTTGCTCCTGGGGAGGGGATTTATGACAATTGAGTTCTTTGGGGAGGCTCTGCTTTTAGGCAGACAAGGGATTTGAGAAACTCAAATGCCTTTAGCTCAAAATAATTCTTATGCCAAAAGGTAAAAACTAAGTTTAATTATGGAAAAATGTAGACTGTTCCATTTCTTCACACCAGAGGTTATGGCCTATGATGCATGGGACCTGCTGGACCTGGAAGGCCCTGACTTTTCATCCTCACCTCTCAGAACCCTCTCATCCTTCACAGTCCAGATCAGCTTCCCCTTCCTCCCAGCATCCATTTTACTGGCACTGTTTTTAGTGTCAAATGAAAATACAAAGACCAGGGGAGCTGGCAAAAAAAAAAAAAACAAAACAAAAAACACAAAAAACCCCCCAAAAACAAAAAACAAACTGAGTGTACTCCATGCCAGGTGAGGAAGAGCTGTGTCACTCAAGACATGACCTCAGCAGGTCTCTATGAGCAGGAATTTAGGATAAGAGCCAGATACAGGGCATGATGGAGGACATTCACCAAATGAAGCCAGAGTTTGGGTTCCAGTCTCCAGTTGGCTCACAAGGCAGGGTGTAAACTCTTCCTTCCAGCTGGTCATCACACTGGATGGGAGGGTCGGGGGGCCAGTTCTCAGAGCTCTCCCAGCGATCACAGCTCACAGAGAGGTCCAGGACGGAGTGCATAGGGCTGTCTCGCCTGCACAGGGTTGTGTGCTAGCCAGACCAGTTGGACAAAATGTTTCCTTTCATCATAGTCAGTAGTGCTCATGATTGCCTTCTTCACCAAACTGGAGGCTTGTCAGGATGAGCCCCAGCTTCTCACACAATTTTGCGTCCCCCTATAGAGCTTAGCACAGTGGTCTGTTCACAGTAAGCTTCGTCAGAGCTGTTCAGCTGTTTCTTGCATGACACAGACTCAACAGTGGCGGCCACGCAGCTCCAGCAGGTCACTGTGAATCGAGGCCTCTGTTCTCTTCGACCAGAGGAAGGCTCACTTGGCTTTTCCTATTAGCTAATGAACCCTGAAGAAATGATCAGTGTTACACTGCCCAAAACACAGAGTCTGGCCCAAGGAGTAACTTCCAGTGCAGTGAAAAAAGGGGACGATAGCAACCAGACCTTGCAGAGCAAGGCAAGGGCCCCCAGTACTGCAGGGCAAGGACGGACGCTCTCGCTGCCTCCCCATCACTAGTTTGGCATCACTGGCTCCTGATCCCTAGGGAGGCTGAGGTCATTAGCAGTCACTGACTATTGCAATGGGCAGGAATTTTAGGAATTTTAGCAATGGCAGCAGTGGGGAATGCGTGGGTAACTGACCTTTTATGAAATCTCTCTAGATACTGGTGAACTGACAGACATGAGCACAAACTGGCCAGCAAGCTATCGGTTAGCTCTTCAGATCATCAATATACATTTTAGCCCTTTGGGATAGAAATCTTTTTAAAATATATAAAACACTTTCTGCCCTTTTTAAAGAAAGTATGCCAAACATATCTAGTTGTCTTTTTTCTCTTTAATGGCGGTACTGGGGATCGAACCCAGGACCTCGTGCGTGCTAAGCATGCGCTCTACCACTGAGATATACCCTTCTCCCAGTTTTTTTTTTTAGTTGCTCAAGACCACCATTATCTGGGCAGACTGAACACTAGATTGGCCTGTGGAGTGCTATTATTTGCACGTGTGGTTTTTGTTTGCATCTATGTTTGTTTGCTTTTTAAGCTTCCCTTTCAGGCTCCTCTTGTACTCATATGTCAGCCACTGCTTTGTACAGTTCCCAGAGTGCTCACTTGTAACAAGCCTCTCTCTGTTTGGCTTTAAATCTCCTGAGAATCGGGGCATGAAATGACTGTTAAAATCCAGAACAAGGATTGCCAAGAGTTGGCATGAGAGCCCCTCTTCCCTACCTGCATCCAATCAATCACAACCCATCAATCACTAAAACCCTGGATGTGGTCTTAGAATCTTTCACCAAAGATGCTCCTACCAATTGATAGGATTGGCTGAAACCTATCTGCCTGGTACCAGCATGGTGGTACCAGTCAGGTTCTGCAAGAGATAAATGGCAATAGATGAACAGTAAGGTCCTACTGTGTAGCATAGGGAACTATATTCAATATCTTGTAGTAACCTATAATGAAAAAGAATATGAAAAGGAATATATGCATGTATATATATGACTGAAACATTATGCTGTACACCAGAAATTGACACAATGTTGTAAACTGACTATACTTCAATTAAAATAAATATGAAAAAGAATATATATATGTACAAATGAATCGCTATGCTGTACACCAGAAATTATCACAACATTGTAAATCGACTATACTTCAATAATAAAAAAAAGAAAGAAATGGTACCTCAAACTGAATTATTTGAAGAGAGTTTAATACTCTCTTTACAGAAGTCTAAGTAGGGTTTAAAGAAGCAGTACCCTAGAGTTAGTGGGAGTCGTTACAACCTCTAGGTCTTAGGAGCAAGCAGAGGGCACAGTTACGAGGATCTAGATCTAACTGCTGCCAAGAGCTGTGGTCTGGGTGGGAGGCTGGAGCTAACTTACAAAGACCCTGCTGGGAGGGAGGCATGAGAATAAATTCCTGATCTCATTTTCCTCCTATATTCCCGTGTCCTTCTGGTGCTTCCTATTGGGTAAACCCAGCTGAAATCCAGGAGGCATGGTAGGTCCCTGTGATGAGTTCATACAGATCCCCCCTCCCAGGACACAGAGCTGGATGGGGACGGGTGGAGAAGGGACATAGAAGGCACCAGAGAATCTCTAGCACAGAGGGGAAATGAACTTCCTAGGGTACTGGAGAACTGGAGGCAGAGCTATTATTTGGGGATACCTCGGCACCGACTATACACTGACGTCTCCTGCTGATACTGAGAATGGTTCAAGGACCAGGTAAGCCTCCCATTAAATGGGATGACATATGGTGTTAGTGCAAGTTCTAGAATGGAGATTGCATGCCTAGTAAAAAAGGACAGGATTTTAGCCAGAATTATGTTTCCAGGCAGAAAAACCCTACACTGTATGGATAGTGTCAGTTTATCTTCTTGTCCCTGTCCCACCTCTGCCCCCAGGGACCCTGGGTCAAGGAAAGCCATGCTGAAATAGGCAACATCTGCTCCTGCTCTGTGGCCTCCTAATGTCCTATGAGATTTTGTATCCTTAGCTAATTAAATGGGAATTTAATTTCATTTTTTATCATATATATGTGAGTGTGGTTTGCTGCTGTCAGACTAGAGCCCTGGAGAAACATTTGTCCATCTCTGACCTAAAGGAGAGTAAGATTGATTCAGTTTTGCAAAGGAGTTTTCTTTTATGAACCCATGAACTTAACTGAAAAAGTATAATGACATTGATTGAAGCTATTGAGACCATTTTTGCTTTTTGGTGCTGGGTTGTATTCTGGATAGGGGAGGTCACTGGATCACTAGGTTCCAGACAGCTGAAGTGCTAGAGGATTCCTTCCCAGAGCTCCCTGCATGTGAATCCCCTTTTCTATTGGCTCAGTCCCCCGGGCCTACAGCAGACTTGGGGGTCCCATTTCCTAAAATGCTTTTGTCCATCTTTTTTCTCTTCTTTCCTTCACCACTGAACCTCTTCAAAGACTCGTCTCTACCTGTGACCACCTGGTGCCCCACTGCCCTCTCCACTCCTGAAACCACTATTAGTTTAAATATCCCCTCCCTTGCTTTGCTGAAAAGTGGAGACCAGTCATTGTCTTCCACTTAGACTGTTCGGGGCCTTCCTTCTTTGTCGTAGGGTGATACTGGCGTTACTTCATCTTGTAGGGTTCTTGTCTTTGGACCCTCCTTTCTGATCCTCTTCCTTTTTTCCTGGTGGCTGCTTCTCTGCTTCCATGATTATTGCCTTTTCCTGTTTCTGTTCCCCAAACAGAGGTATTTCCCCAGTTCCTTTCCCCAGCTCCTCCACCAAGAACTCCTCCTCTCTCTTTCATTTTAGAACTCTCTCCATACTTTTCCTCAACAAACAGCCATTCCCTTTGCATTAATTACCACTGCTTTGAGTGTGACTCCTAGATCTATCAACTTAGCCTGTATCCGGGTGCATAGCTGTCTCATTCCCATTTACTGGGTGGCTCTATCTACCTATGTGAGGGGCCAGCACAAACTGAACTTGCAAAGTCAAACTCATTACGTTCTCCTGCAAATGAATACCTCCTGATGATTTATTTTCCAGCTCTCTGGCTCAGTACACTAGATGACGTGTGGGTCCTTGCCTCTAGTTGGCTCTAATTGCTCCCAGGGCTGGGCTTCAGGCTCCCTTGGACTTTGGGAACTCTTTCTGCCTGAGCTAGTTCAATTTAACCTCCTGTTACCTGGCCATAACCAGGAGTAACAGACATCTTAACTCCCAAGCTCTTTGATTGCCAAGTCCTAAAGATTCTGAACTATCTCTTGTCCATTTCCACTCTCTCCTCTGTTTTTCTGGACAGTGCAAATACCTGCTAATCAATCTCTGTAGCAACAGTCTAATCTACGATCTCATTTAAAAATCATTTTTCTTTGGTCACACTGCCCAAGGCAATCTACAGATTTAATGCAATGTCTATCAAATTACCCAGGACATATTTCACAGAACTAGAACAAATCATAATAAAATTTATATGGAACCATCAAAGACCTAGAATTGCCAAAGCATTACTGAAGAGAAAGAAAGAGGCTGGAGGAATAACTCTCCCAGACTTCAGACAATACTATAGAGCTACAGTCATCAAGACAGCATGGTATTGGTACCAAAACAGACATATAGACCAATGGAATAGAATCGAGAGCCCAGAAATGAACCCACAAACTTTTGGTCAATTCATCTTCGACAAAGGAGGCAAGAATAGACAATGGAATAAAGACAGTCTCTTCAGAAAATGGTGTTGGGAAAATTGGACAGCAGCATGTAAAACAATGAAGCTAGAACACTCCCTTACACCATACACAAAAATAAACTCAAAATGGATCAAAGACTTAAACATAAGACAAGATACAATAAACCTCCTAGAGGAAAACATAGGCAAAACATTATCTGACATACATCTCAAAAATTTTCTCCTAGAAGAAATAAAAGCAAGAATAAACAAATGGGATCTAATGAAAAATGAAGCTTCTGCACAGCAAAGGAAACCATAAGTAAAACAAAAAGACAACCTATGGAATGGGAAAAAATTTTTGCAAATGAAACCAACAAAGGCTTGATCTCCAGAATATACAAGCAGCTCATATGACTCAATAAGAAAAAAATAGACAACCCAATCCAAAGATGGGCAGAAGACCTAAACAAGCAATTCTCCAAGGAAGATGTACAAATGATCAATAGACACATGAAAAAATGCTCAATATCATTAATTATCAGAGAAATGCAAATCAAAACTACAATGAAGTATCACCTCACACCAGTCAGAATGGCCATCATTCAAAAATCCACAAATGACAAATGCTGGAGAGGCTGTGGAGAAAAGGAAACCCTCCACTGCTGGTGGGAATGCAGTTTGGTGCAGCCACTGTGGAAAACAGTATGGAGATTCCTCAAAAGACTAGGAGTAGACTTACCATATGACCGAGGAATCCCGCTCCTGGGCATATATCCAGAAGGAACCCTACTTCAGGATGACACCTGCACACCAATGTTCATAGCAGCATTATTTACAATAGCCAAGACATGGAAACAGCCTAAATGTCCATCAACAGATGACTGGATAAAGAAGAGGTGGTATATTTATACAATGGAATACTACTCAGCCATAAAAACTGACAACATAATGCCATTTGCAGCAACATGGATGTTCCTGGAGAATATCATTCTAAGTGAAGTAAGCCAGAAAGAGAAAGAAAAATACCATATGAGATCACTCATATGTGGAATTTAAAAAGAAAAAAAAAGCATAAATAGAAAACAGAAATATACTCACAGACATAGAATACAAACTTGTGGTTGCCAAGGGGGCAGGGGATGGGAAGAGATAGACTGGGATTTCAAAATTATAGAACAGATAAACAAATATAGCACAGGGAAATATATACAAGATCTTATTGTAGCTCACAGAGAAAAAAAATGTGACAATGGATATATATATGTTCACGTATAACTGAAAATTTGTGCTCTACACTGGAATTTGACACATTGTAAAATGATTATAAATCAATAAAAAAACACTTTCATAACAAAACAAACAAAAAATCATTTCTCTTAACTGCTACTTCACGTCATGCTCTTCCTCCAGAACCTCTAAGAGATTGGCACCATTTTCTGAATAAAGGACAGTTTTCTACACGTGGTTTTACTTATCTTCTCAGGCTCCTACCCACCCCGCCACCCCCTGCCCCACCAGCTACTTGCCAATTTTTACACTGCAGCCAAATAGAATGACTTGGTCATAATCCTACTACACAGAGCTGCTCTTTGTGTCACTGCTCATGCTGCTGGTTTCCATCAGACCTCTCAGCTTTTCTGCCATCATTTCTATAAAAATCCCACCATCCTAGTGCAAAACCTGCACTAAGCGACATTTATGACATAAGACTTTCAGATTTCCCCAAGCAAAATTACATCTCTTAAACCATCAAATGCCTCATTTACTCTTAATTGCTTGTGTGCATAATTTATTTCTTCCACTAGACTGTAAGTACCTAGAGGCACCAGGGTCTTACTTAACTTGTGATGACATAGCTACTACTATGCTATGCTACAACACAGAGAGCATTCAAAACAAATCTTTTAAAGATCATTGAATTAAGAAATAATGTTCTCTGGTAGATTGGGAACAAAGAAGTTGAATGTACGTGCTTGTGTGTGTGCATATGTGTGCATGCGTTGGGAGAGAGAGACACACAGGCAGAGGAAGAGACAGAGAGAAAAAGACATTTGAAGAACAGAATTAACGTCCACACTACAAGTGAATTCAAGATGCACACAAGTTGGCCAGTGATGCCAATTTTGCCTTGTATGGCTATTTCTCTTTGTCACTATGGAGAAACTGATTTAATGTTTTTTTTTTACCCTAGTTCATATTCTATATAATTCTTCTCTAAGTTTCTATGTGTTCTATTTTTACAAAGTACTATAATTTAAAAATTCAATTTCTAACTTTAAAAGATAATCTAAAGCATACTTTTTTGCTTATTATATAAGGTTCTTAACAATGTAAATATAATACAGGCAAATTGTGCTTTTAGTCAAAATCAACAAAAAGTTTCAAACCATGTTTCCTATTAGTTTAGCTATGCATACTCAATTTAAAACAGCAAGTAATGACTAGAAATGCAGGGGTTTTATATAAGATATGCAATACTTGCTTTTTCAAAGGATCTTTCCATTTCTCCTCTGTAACATATTTCAGGATAAACTGATGTTTTAAATGAGAATTAAAATGAGAAAGCATTAGTATTCTGGAAAATTTTTAAGATTATTAAAAATAATTGTCCACAAAATAAAGTCTTTTCCTTAAAATATATAGATAGTATGTTTTCCTTTTTATTCAAATAGTGAGAGTGATTTTTTTCAAGAGGAAAAACTGCATAACAAAAATATTAAGCAGGTCATCATGAGTTACCAAGAGAAATTTTGACTGTCAAAATATACAACATCCATATGGGAACATGTCTGCATGTTTCATTGAATTGAGGTGTGCCTTTTGGAAGTCTTTATCAAATTTTCTACTTAAGTGCCTACCTCTTTAGTACCTACACAAGGCAGGCAGTCAGGAAAAGAGCAAGAAACCAGAAAAAATTGGAATCATCTGGAAGATGAGCTTTCTGATGACCACAATTCCAATCTTAAGAATACTCATTCCCAATGGATTAGAAGAACAGCAAGCTATAATAAAAAAGCAGTTTAACAGAATCTGAGCCATTATATGGTGTCTATACTTGGACTTGAAGGGGAACAAAACTTTCCCCCTACTCCTTATGGGCTCCAGCTGGGCCAGAGTATTATGCTGACACAAAACAAACTAACAGGAGGAAAGCATTACCTAAACATGGGAGCCTTCACAGGAAAACAGAGACCCAAAGAAGGGGCTGGGCCCAAGTGTTTACAACCTAGGGTGAACTGAGAGAGAGCATTGTGGGAAATAACTAAAATACATGGAGGGACCAAAGGAAGATAAAAGTTATTTTAACAAGTTCTGTTTGTACAGGGTTCTCTTGGCCTCCATTCCCCGACTCTGGTGACAAAAGATGTTCCTTTCCTCCCGGCACAGGGAGGGCATCTTTCACATGGGAGTTTTATCTCCTGCTTTCAGAAAGAAAAGGGGAGGTCAGAGCTCCTTTCTTGCATCTACTATTTTTCAAGCACTTTTAGCTAGAAATAACCCTCATGCCCAATGTCATATTTTGGGGAGGCATATACTGCCGCTCTTCAGCCTCAGTGTGGATTTTGAGGGGTTTTTAAAGGTGAAGAGAGTAAAACGATCAAGCTTTAGAGAAAGGGAACTATATGGGAAAGCATATGGTAAAGAACCTTCGTCACATGTAGAACACTCTTTTATTGGCATTGGCTCTTCCATGCTGATCTCCTCCAGATGAGCAAAACTGAGAGAGAGAAACCAAGGACCAATAATTAACAGGGAAGTTGGGCTGTTTTATGCACATGCCTGTGTTCTGGTTAGTATTCACTGACCTGAGAGTCCTTCATAATGATCCGTTTCAGAGAATGAACTGTAGCCAATCCTCAAATCCTTTATTTATTTATTTTTAATTTGCAAGGCATTCTGTTTTTTTTTTTTTTTTTTTTAAAGAACGGGTTTCTTTCTCTCCTTCTTATTTTTACTGGGGCAAATAATAAAAAAATAAGTTGCAATGCCACAGTAAACACTACAGTAATAGTCAGGGGAAGCAGCGGAGGAGTAAACCAGATCTCTCATCTGACAGAAAACATTATTTGATAAACCAGAAAAGAAAAAAAAGCATGCAGATGACTGGAAGTGGATTGCATTTCAGGTTTTGGCTTTTCCGTCCTGCATGTTTAATATACAGAATGTGTGCTTGCTGTACTACTGGTCTAAGCAGAACCCCCTAGAAACAGGACACAGGTCAAACACAGATCATACTTCCTGTGCCTGTAGCCATCTGACAATTTGTTCTTGATTTCTTTGCCTTCCTTTGCACACACTCTGTTTCCTGGAGGACATCTTTGTTTATAAACACTAAGAGAAGAAATAATTTATCATGAGCCCTGATTTCTTTCCCCTAAATGACTTTTGTAACAACCTGAATTACCTTGAAGAGTAAGATGAGACTTCTGAGGGATGCACACCAGGCCATGGAATTTTCCTTCCACGGCATTTTTGATGACAATGACAATAGCCGAAGTAGCTGGTTAACCAGCTGAGAAGAAAAACTACTTTTTAGAAAATAACTTCTTTAGATTGTGTTTTCTAATCTTTTTTTTTTAACATACCACTCTCGATCTGAAGTAAAAATTTGCAATGTAGAGCATTTTTGTTAGTTTTACTGAAAGGTAAAACCAAAAATGTTTAACATTTTCAACCTAATGATGTTGACTTTCATTTGTATGATTCTTTGTGTATTTTAAAACAGGTTCACATACAGTGTCTTTCTGAGTTTTCCAACGATCCTATTTACTAAAAAGAGTTTCAGACATGAAACTCAGAAGAAATAACCTGTTTATCCTTGTAATTGGGAAACAAGAAAAAAATAAGCAGGGCAATAGTATATCTAATAAAATGTTCATTTGATAATAGCTTTTTTTATTGGGGGGTAGGTAATTCATTTTACTTATTTACTTACTTATTTAATGCAGGTACTGGGGATTAAACCCAGTAACTCGTGCATGCTGGGCATCCTACTGGCATTTATCATTGTTACAGATATTGTTAAATTGCTTCCCACAAAATTTGCATGGTATTATAATTATTAATTTAATTTAGGGTGTAAAATCTTCCCAGTTTATTACCTGAAAACTGTAGCTTAGATGTCTTCTTCTAGTATAGATTTTTCATATGTCTTCTGCATGTTATGTCCTATTCTTTTCTTTAAAAAAAATTTTATTCAGCTTCTTTTCTTCGCTCAAACTATGTTTTTCCCTTCCAGTTTTTTTTTTTTAATTTTTTTTCTTTTGGGGGGGGAGGTAATCAGGCTTATTTATTTATTTATTTTAATGGAGGTACTGGGGATTGAACCCAGGACCTCATGCCTGCTAAGCAGGCACTCTACCACTGAGTTGCACCCTCCCCACTTCCCTTCCAGTTTCATTAATACAACTGACATACAGCACTGTGTGAGTTTAAGGTGTGCAGCCTAAAGATGTGACTTATACAAACATGAAGTGATCATCACAGTAAGTGTGGTGAACATCCATCATCCCATAGATACAACATTAAAGAAATAGAAACTGGAAGTTTGTACCTTTTGACCATCTTCATTCAATTCCTTTCCCTCTCCTCACTCCTCTTACAAGAAGTAGTCAGAAATCTGATCTCCTTTTCTGTGAATTTGTTGGGTTTTTTTTGAAGTATAATTGACCTACAATACTATGTTAGTTCCTGGTACACAACACAGTGATTTGATATTTCTGTACATTTTGAAATGATCGTAAGCCTGGTCATCATCTCTCACCACACAAAGATATTACTTACTGCTTATATTCCCCACACTGTACATTTCATACCCGTGATTCAATTATTTTGTGACTGGAAGTTTGTACCTCAATCTTCCTCACCTATTTCTCTTCTTTCCCCAATCCCCTCCCTTCTGACAACCACTTGTTTGTTTTCTGTATCTATACCTCTGTTTCTGTCGTTACGTTTGTTCATTTGTTTTATTTTTTTGGCTCCACATATAAGTGATATCATACAGTATTTGTATTTCTCTGACTTATTTCACTTAGCATAATACCCTCTAAGTCCATCCATGTTGTTGCAAATGGCAATATATCATTCTTTTTTATGGCTGAGTAGTATTCCTGTGTGTGTGTGTGTGTGTGTGTGTGTACACCACATCTTCTTTATCCATTAATCTATAGATGGGCACTTGGGTTGTTTCTGTATCTTGGCTATCATAAACAATGCTACAATAAACACATGAGTGTATTTATCTTTTCGATTAGTGTTTTTGTTTTCTTAGGATGAATACCCAGGACTGGAACTGCTGGATCATGTGGTAGTTCTATTTTTAGTTTTTTGAGGAATCTCCATTGTGTTTTCCACAGTGGCTTCACCGATTTACATTCCCACCAACAGTGCACGAGGGTTCCCTTTTCTCCATATCCTCACCAACTCCTGTTATTTGTTGTCTTTTTGATAATAGCCATTCTGTCAAGTGTGAGGTGATATCTCATTATGGGTTTGATTTGCATTTCTATGATGATTAGTGATGTTGAGCATCTTTTCATGTACCTGTTGGCCATCTGTATTTCCTCTTTGGAAAAACTGTCTATTCCAGTCCTCTGCCCATTTTTTAATTGGGTTGTTTATTTTTTTGATGTTGAGTTGTATAAGTTCTTTGTATATTTTGGATATTAAACCTTTGTTGGTTATATCGTTTGCAAATATCTTCTTCCATTCAGTAGGCAGCCTTTTCATTTTGTTAATAGTTTCCTTCACTGTGCAAAAACCTTTTAGTTTGATGTAGTCTAATTTATTTTAACTCATTCCCCTTGCCTGAAGAAATAGATCCAAAAAATATAGCCAAGACCTATGTCAAAGAGTGTACTGCTTATCTTTTCTTCCAGGAGTTTCATGGCTTTAGGCCTCATATGTAAGTCTTTAATCCATTTCAGCATATTTTTGCATATGGTATGAGAAAGTAGTCCAGGTTGATTCTTTTGCATGAAGCTGTCAAGTTTTCCTAATACCATTTATTAAAGAGGCTATCTTTCCCCATCTTCTATTCTTGCCTCCTTTGTCATAGATTAATTGCCCATATAAATGTGGGTTCATTTTTGGGCTCTTTATTCTGTTCCATTGATTTTTGTGTCTGTTTTTGTGAATGGCTATTCTTTCAAATAATAGAATTAGCTCCGAATTGGTGGGGAAATTTTTCCTTGATTCCTTGCTCTATTTAGGAGAGGATGATTTCCTTCCTTCTGGCCAAGAGTTTGACAGTTCTTTGTTTTTCCCTTTAGCTGTGGGCAAAACAGCTGTCTTCCTTCTCTTTGTTAGACTGCATCAAACTCGATGCGTGCATCAAGGCAAGGGTGTATCAGACTCAGTGGAGAGGACCCTGGAGCTCTGGTCCCTTCCCCCTGCAGGAGATCCTGGGGAAATAGTGTCTTTGCTAGTAAGATTATCAATCCTGACCAATCTGGGCTCATCACTTTCACCCAGTCCACAAAACAGGGGAGCAAAGTGAAATTTTAGTGGCCCAACTTAGGTCAAAAACGAGCTGTTGTGCTAGAGAGATTTCCTTATTGGACTTCCTAGCCTCCCCAATCCCTATCCTACCAAACGATTTGACAGTTTCAATTTCTTATCTATCCTTTAATAAAATTTACTTCAATCTTTGCTGAAGCTTTCAGTTATTGCATTCTAAGTGTTCTTGGCAAGAAGTGGAAGTTTATTATGATCCAAACAGTACAAATTTAATCAGTTAAATATTAGTTAATCAGGAAAAGAAAATTTCCCCATCCAATACTAGGCCTGCTTATCTATTAGGTAATTTGATTGCAAATGTCTTAAAAGTAACAGATGAATTTAGCACGTTTTGTTCCAAAATGATATGAGGTCAACTATTAGGATCCCACTCTTATTTTATTGACTTTTATTTATATCCAATGTATTCCATTATTATCCATAATAATAGTAAAATAATAATAAAAATGGAAAACACATACAGCAAGCACTACGTGCCAAGCACTTCTAAGGATTTAATGTGTATCAAAGCACGACACATAATGGCTAAATATCTCACTTAAAGCCTGGCAGACAGTGGCTATACTATGCATAAGGCTCTGTGTTCCAGCAGAGATGCTTTTCAAATCTGCATCAGAGCTTCTTACTGGACATAATGAAAAAATGATCAATTACACCACAGTAACTATAAGATAAAAATAAGCCAATTTATCAGAAGTATGGAAAATTCTTGTTTCTGTGAGCCAAGAGAAAATTCTTCCATGGTTATTCAAAAAAATGGAATGTGTAGATCACACCAATGTCAACCCTAACTAACAATTAGGTCCATAAACTTTTTTCCTTATAACTTTCTGCAGTGTAGGCTGAGAGCTTAACACCCAAGCTTAAGTTAAGAAAAAGCAATTTTGTAAGAGGCCAATATACAATGCCGTACGTAGAAACTTTTCTGTAAACTGTCTTGCTCAAGGTATAAAATTTAGCCTATTTTGAGAGATGGTTAATCCATTAGGAAGTCCTCTACAAATATGATTTTCCAAACTGAGATTTTGTAATCATGAGGTGTCACAGAATTCACAGGTATACTCTGTTAGGTAACTAACAGGCAGACATCCCATATAACTATTTGAGGATAGAATCATACGCTTCAACAGTCAGCCAGCCAAGGGACTTTTTTTTTTAAATCATATTGACAAAGTATGAGAAGCCTAACTGGGGTACATGCTTCTTTAAGGAGGTAGGATTACGGAGTGTCTGCCAACACATCAAGGTTCTACAGTTACTTTTATGGTAAGTTGTATTATTGGCTTTAACTCTTCATCCCATATTGTAACTTAGAGCTTACTCTGTGACTTAGTAGTTCCTTCTACTAAAGGTGTAGTTGGCTATTCCATTGGCTTGGGCAGAAGTGATAGGAGGCCAACTCTGAACCTAGACCTTAAGAGATCCCGCATATTTTTCTTGTTCTCTTGCAACTATGCTACCACCATGAGATGGACTTAATTTGCGTAGTTGCTGCCCTTTTAGTCTGAGACTTGGAATAAACATGCACTGAGAAGAGCTGTTCTAACCCATGGGTAGACTTGCAGCATGAGGCAGAGCCAGGTGCTGCAGGCAGAGCCAGAACGGCCCTAGCCACTTCACAGAGCCATGAGCACATAAATGCTTTTGTTAAATACCACTGGGATGTTTTTGCAGTTACACAGCAACAGCTGGCTATTGCAATAGTACTAGGTCAGTTTCCAACATATGAACAAACAGAAAATGGAGTTCTAAATTTTTACTTCATAGAATGTGGCAATGATAATTTTAGCTTGGAAAAATTTTAAGGCAAATGTATCAAGCACCCACTTTAACCATAAAAACATACTAAGAAAGTACTAATAGAATGTCTATCTGTCATTAAACAATGCAAATTCTTGGTAAAGCCTTAAATAATAGTAGCAATTTTTTTATAAGTAAAGGTAAGCCAGTTATTACACTAGGCACAGTATATTAATTATCTCATTTTACTTTCATCAGTTATGCAGGATAGATGGTAGAAATGTAAACTCTTGTCAGCGAATGTTAGCCCACCAATGATTACTTAAAAGAATTAATTTGAAAATTCTCTTTAAATAACAAAATCTTTGGCTGGTGTTCTCCATTCTATTGTTAACCAAAGATGCTTGGAATCAAACTGGCATAACTCTGAGGTTTGGAAACCACGCTTGTCAGGTCAGTTTGCCTAGCAAAATAAGACTTAGTACCTCTACTTCCTCTTGCAAATATTTTCTGGGCCTATGATAATTTTTAATAGATTCCTTAATTTTCTATCCTCCTAGCTTGTTAGTGTTACAGTGATTTTATTGCAGTGACCAGACGTGAAGATGTTTAGTCAGTTCACATTCTTACTTACGCAAATGAAAAGTCATCATATCTTGTTTGGATTTCAATGAAACTATTCACTTGAAGGCACTTAGTCTAGACTTTCTGCATTGTTGAAACTCTCTTTTTGTAATGCATCCTAGAGGAGTCTATTCCCCACCCCTTGAATCTGTGCTGTTCTCATCACTTTCTTTGACCAAAAGAATGTGGTAGAAGTGAAGCTGTGTGACTTTCAAGCTAGATCTTAAGCTTCTGCCTTGGTCCTCTGAGAACACTGCCCTGAGACTGACACACAGGCAGCCAGTCTAGCTTACTGTGGATGAGAGGCTACCAGAAAACCAAGTAACCCTACCGATGGCCAGCACCAACTACCAGATACATGCCTGAGGCCCTCTTCTAGCCCTTCTAGCCCAGCTGACCTCCAGCTGTGTGCCCAGACAAAGCCAGTAGAGAAGCACTGAACCAATGCACAGAACCAAGAGAAATAGTAAACGGTTGTTGGTTTAAGCCACTAAGTTTTGGAGCGGTTTATGACAAAGCTCATACTTTTTCTTCTTATTCCTGGTAGCATAGTGGAAAATATTACATAATTTGGAAAAAGGTAGTGAAGTAAGGAGAATAGGCAATCAATAAGTTCTATGAAGATGGATCACATAGCTTTACTTAACAAACAGAAGGGGGCAAATGAAGAAAGCATCATTGCAGATTAGAAGAGATGAGTGACTTTGCAGATTGGGGAGGTAAGCAGCGAGTTGTAGGCGGATGGCTCTGCCATGGTACCCTGGTGACCGTGCACATATCCAGATGGGGCCAGGTTTGGACTGCAGCCTGTCCCAAGTCTGGCGGGTCCTCCTAGCAACATTGCCGGAACATGAGAGCATGGAGGTTTGCAGGAGCTGCTACCAGGACACTTCTCACCCGCTTCCCCGCCTGTCAGGGAGACTGATGTGAGACAGGTTCTCATTGCCTTTCAGGGTCTGAAGAGGTCAGCCTCGCTCCCATGAGGCAAAGTGCAAGCTATAACACCTCTGGTTGCAATCTATAACTCCCTGCTTGGCAAGAGTACACTGCAGCTTGCTTTGCAATCTCCTGGCTCTTTTGTTTCAGTGTCATTGTTTTTGGTCTGTGGAACAAGGACCACGAGCAACTGGCATTTTGGCTCATCTTCTTTTGGTTGTTGATGTAAGTAATAAACCATCTAAAGCTAAAAAGGGCTCATTTTGTCTTTACTGGTCAAATGTGGTAGGTCTCGGCTGTGGCCTTGCCTGCTGTGTGCTTGGCACAGGTCAGCAGTGAAATCAAAAGAACTTGTCACAAAGAATTTAAAAAAAATTTCAAAACTGTGTTTCTGTAGTTGAGGTGAGATAAAGAGTTGATACATTTTCTTAAGTATGAGTAAGTAGATTACATTTTCCCTCTTTCATCTCCTTCAAAATGTACAGGACATAATACGACAGCTATAGTAGAGGAAAATAAAAATAGTAACGACAAAATTAAATAGGAATTGTTTTACCAGTTTAGGTTTAGGTGATTTCTTGATTGATTTATATGAGTTCTTTATGTAGTAAAGACTATTTTGTCATATTTGTTGAATATCAGTTTTCCCAATTCATTTACTTTGGGGGCTTTCTGATATCCAGGTTTCTACATTTTTATACAGCCAAATTCGTAAATTTTTTCATTCAGCACCTCCTTTCATCTTTTCTAATTTAAAAAGTTCTTCCCACTGCAAAGTCTTGATAAATATCTCCTTTTATTTTCTATGACAAAAAAATTAATTCTTCAGTTCTTCCAAGAATTTGTTTCAATAGACAGTACAAGGTCAGACTCAACATTTTTTTCCTAACTAGCTAATGAATGTTCTCAGCATCATTTATTTTGTAAACCTTAACTTCTCCAATGAATCTTTGTTAAGTTTTAAAATTATTATCAAATTTACATGCAGTACAATTCATTCTTTTACTGTACAGTTTGACAAATGCCTAAAATTATGTAATCATGCTTCGTCATCCAAAAAAAAAAAGTTTCCTTGTGCTACCCATTGGTGGTCAAACTCTCCCTCCACTTCTTAACAACAGCTTTAATGAGATATAATTTACATACCATGCAACTCACCACATAAAGTAAGTAACTCAGTGGTTTATACTACACTTAAAAGAGTTGTGTAATAATCACTACAATTAATTAATTATCTTGAGTTTTTAGTATTTTTTGGTACAAATATGTGATTTACAAATCATTTTTCCAAGTCTGTGACTTGTTTTCATTCTCTTAACAAAGCTTTCAGAACAAAAGCTTTTAAGTGTGAAAGTCCAATTTATTAGTTTTTAAAGTTGGTGTCATATTTAAGAATTCTTAGCATAACCCAAGGACACAAAGATTTCTATGTTTTCTTCCAAAGGTTTTATAGTTTTATGTTCTACATTTAGGTCTATTATCCATTTTAAGTTAATTTCTATATAAGATGTGAAGTATAGATCAAGGTTCATTTTTTTGGAATATGAATATCACATTTCTGTTGATCTTAAATGCCTTATCATATTAGAGTTTTGTAATATAATAGGGTCTATTGCTAAGCCATTTTTCTTCACCATTGATCTGTCTGATAATTTATCTATTTGATAATCTAATTCCAGTATCATATTGTTTTAATTACTGTAAATTTAGAAATTTAATATATACATATATATATCATAAGGTAAATCTCTGCTTCCCACCCTATCCCAAGTTTCATCTTCAGTAATGAACACATGGAAACATTTCAATTATTTGTCATCCAAGCCCCTAACCAACCTTTACAAGTTCATTTGTACCATCAGTAAATGTATCTCAATAAATGAAAAACCTATGCTTTGAAAAGATAGCCAGGGATGGCACAGATGAAAAGGTACAGCAAATATGTGAAACATTAACTCATATGTCAGTGAAAATGTAGACAGGTACTTGGTGTAAATTGTTTCAAGTGGTTGAAATATTTAAGACAAAATTCATGAGTTCTCTTTTTTTGGGTCATTGTTAACTCTCCACAAAGGAAAAAAAAGTCAGAAAAATAAATCAGTAATAATGGGAATTTAATTTCTCAACTATGTAAATATTTTTCCATATAAACAAAATTTAGGTGAAACATATTTTCTCTACAAAAGAACTTGATTCTCAGAAGTGCATAAATACACTTTCGATATTAAAGTCTTTGGGGAAACACATAGAATTTAGGGAAACTTACAGTGAAAATTCCTACTCCAAAAGTGTTTATACAAATTAGCTTGTTTTCTTCTTTCATTCTTCTCACTATCTGAATATGAATAGAGTCCTTAAAAGATAAACCAGTGGGCATTAGAAGGAGTAAGAAGAAAAGCAAAGAACTGATTTTAAATAAAATAACAGAGGTTCTGAGTAACCAAAAAGTACCTGTGAACACATCCTGAGTTCAAAACCTCAGCAAGGATTCTGCCCACTCTGGGCACACAGAGTGCTCCTCAGCCCCAAGCAAATAGCAAACTAAACGAGCCCGTTTTCACAAGAGGCTATTAGAGCATGTGGAATGTTAGCATGAAAGTGGTCTAGCCAAACTCATTTCTACGTGACACAGACATCTTCATTCTTCCACAGTTGGAGTTTTAAGTGTGTGCAGGCCAATATGAGGACAGGGTAGTCATCCATGAATGAAAACAGAACAATTTAACTGACGTCCATTCACTGAGTGCCAACCACAAGCCAGGCGTTACCATTATCCCATGCGTCACCTTTAGTCCAGCTTTCTCTACTTTAATCCATTTCTCTGCTTAAAATTATTCCAAGGCTGCCCAGTACTTCAGAAACGAAACATAAATGCCTGTACCTGGGGCATACAGCACCCCCGGGTTCCTCTCTGCCAGTCTTCCTTCCTATCTTAGATCCCCAGCCCCAGACAGACTTGCTGGCTCCCAAAGCTACCCTGACTTTGATGCCTTTGCATGTGCTGCTGCCTCTTTCTATCCCTGCCCTTCCCATCTCCAAGAGAGTAAATGTTCCTTCCTTACAGATCCATAGCATCATCTGCATGTGACTATGGCAGCACTGATTTCCTGTGTAATTACTTCCTCCCTCATCTTTGTGATTCTAGGGCTTAGCACAGAATAACACTCAAAAAAATGTACAGGGAATGAATAGTGAACATGAAGATACATGTTGGAATAGTGTGAGCTGAGGCAGTGGAAATATTTGTTATAGTGAAGATGAGAATAATTCTTCAAAGAAAGAATGTACTTTAAAAAATGGCATAGATTGTAATTTTTTAAAAGCCAATGATATAGATGACTATGAATGCAAACTCTCCCATGCATGGTTCACAGGAGTCCAGAGACTGGTTCTTATTTGTGAGGGTAAAAGCAAGGTGTGGACTTGTGAATAAAGGGAGCAAGGTTCACAGGGCTTTGTATCAGGCTATGAGAGGGGAAAGCCAGAGGACTAAAGTAAGCTTCAATATTCATGATTCGTCTAAGGCCTTAGTGCTCTAGTTGTTCCCCGATACAGGCTTAGAAAGAAGTGCTTAACATGGCTCTAAAATTTTATCCTGGTTAAAACAGGGCTAAAGCTTCTGGGACCATAATGACGCACAGGACTTTGTTTGGAAGAGTGAAATGAGACTGGTGTGCTATGAGTCAATGGGAATCTAGGAATGACTTAAGGGGACAAGGAAGGAGGAGGGGGAAAAGGAAGAACCCCAACATTATGGGAATAATATTGGACTTGGAGTTATAAGATCTGAAGTAAAATGTGCTTATCCTTTTTCAAAAGTAGCATAGGCTAGTCATAACTTCTCCATGCTTGCTTCCACATCTGAAAGGAGTTAGCAAAGTGCCTCTGAGGCTTTCCAGTTATTATGGTGGACTGGACCAATAATGGTGATCTACTTGTTCCACAAAGTTTTCAAACAGCCTTGAATATAAGAAAGGGAACTATCCAAACAGTGAAATAAAGATAAAAAAGGAAGCTAAGATGTAGAGAGGGAGTGAGAGCTAAAAACACTCACAAGGGCATTAGAACAAGATGTACAACTAAAGGACTGGGGATTTCTAATAACAGGAGGAAGAAGTTATGTATGGCCCCACGCATGTTAGGTGCTGGACGGAGGTTCCTTCGTAAACCGAGGGGTCTGAAAGGCTCAGAAATGATCTTTCAGCCATAAAATGGGGCCCAGAAACCCCAGACATCTATTCAGGGATAAGTATGGAAGAAAGCCAATTGCATATTAAGGATATTTGCTTGTTTGTCAAAGGATTATGTATCAGTCAAATTTTATTAACTTAAATTTGCACATTAAAAGTTAAGAGTAACCACTCAAAAGAATAGAAATAATATGTTAACCTTCCTCTTGTCTAGTAGATAATAGACAATAAAGAATAGCAGTAACAGTAAAGAAGAAAGCAAGAATACTGTTAAAATGACCATACTACCCAAGGCAATCTATAGATTCAGTGCAACCCCTATCAAATTACTGAGAGCATTTTTCACAGAACTGGAACAAAAAATTTTAAAATTTGTATGGAAACATAAAAGACCTCAAACAGCCAAAAAGTCTTAAGAAAGAGGAAGAGAACTGGAGAAATTACTCTCTCTGACTTCAGACTATACTACAAAGCTATAGTAATGTTGTGGTACTGGCATAAAAACAGATACACAGATCAATAGAACAGAATAGAGAGCCCAAAAGTAAATGCACATTTATGGTCAATTAGCCTATGATAAAAGAGTTAAGAATATACAATGGAGAAAAGCAGTCTCTTCAATAAGTGGTGCTTGGAAAACTGGACAGCTACATTCCAAAGAATAAAATTAGAATATGATATACAAAAATAAATTCAAAATGAATTAAAGACCTGAATGTAAGACTGAACACTATAAAACTCCTGGAGGAAAATATAGGCAGAACACTCTTTGCATAAATTGTCAAAGATCTGTCTCCTAAAGCAAAGGAAATAAAAGACAAAATAAACAAATAGGACCTAATTAAACTTAAAAGCTTTTTCACAGCAAATGAAACCATCAACAAAACAAAAAGATGACCTACTGAATGGGAGAAAACGTTTGCAAATGATATGACCAGTAAGGGATTAATATCAAAAAAATATATAAACAGCTTATCCAACTCAACATCAAAAAAAACAAACAACCCCATTGAAAAATGGGCAGTAGAACTGAATAATCATTTTTCCAAATAAAACATACAGATGGCCAACAGACACATGAAAAGACACTCAACATCATTACTCATCAGAGAAATGCAAATCAAAATCACAATGAGGTATCACCTCACACCTGTCAGGATGGCTATCATCAAAAAGACCACAAATAACAAATGTTGGCAAGGATGTAAACCCGTTTACACTGTTGGTGAGAATGCAAATTGGAGCAACCACTATGGAAAACAGTATGGAGGTTTCTCAAAAAACTAACAATAGAACTACCATATGATCCAGCAATTCCACTCTTGGATATTCACCCCAAAAAACCCCAAAACAGTAATTCCAAAAGATACACACACCCCAATGTTCATAGCAACATTATTTACAATCACTGAGATATGGAAGCAACCTAAGTGTCCACCGACAGATGAATGGATAAAGATGTGGTATATATATCTAGTGGAATACTACTCAGCCATAAGAATGAAATTTTGCCCTTTGCAACAACATGGATGGATGTGGAGGGTATTATGCTAAGTGAAATAACTCAGACAGAGAAAGGCAAATAGTATATAATAATCACTTGAATGTAGAGTCTAAAAAATAAAACTAACTAGTGAAAATAACAAAAAAGAAGCAGATACACCAATATAGAGAAAAAAACTAGTGGTTACAAGTGGGAAGAGGGGAAGGAGGAGGGTCAAGATAGGAGTAGGGGATTAAGAGGAACAAACTACTATGTATAAAATAAAGAAGCTACAAGGATGTATAGTACAACACAGGGAATAGAGCCAATATTTTATAATAAATGTAAATGGAATATAACCTTTAGAAATTGTGACTCACTATGTTGTCTACCTGAAATTTACATAATATTGTACATCAATTGTACCTCAATAAAAAAAAGGAGGGGAGAAGAAAACAAGAAGTAAAGAAAATGCATGGTGAATAAACACAGAAAAGATAGTGAATGTAAGTTCAAATATATTACTGATCACAATAATAGTAAATATATTGAACTTCTTAGTATTATTAATGACAATATACTAATACTCTGCTCATGAAGTTGTAAGATTTAAATGAAATTAAGTTCTATGTAAATTTTTATTGTAGTTACAACACAAAATGTTGTTCTTTCTCAATCCAAGTTTGGGTTTTATCAATGAGCTTTAAGATTAACTGCAAAACAATTTCCAAAGCATTTAGAAAGCTCAGTACTCAGCTTTGCATAACTGCCTCTCATGTAACGATTTCTTCTTTTCTCAGCAGACCAAGAATGGCAGCCTCCTGACAAAATGAAGCACCCATGTCATTGAAGGTTTTTGGCCTTGTTAACTACTCACCATCTGTTTAGTGTTACTGGACTTAAGTTGGAAAAGAAGAAGGAAAAAGACAAATTTGGCTTCCAATTTACTTTGTCCTTTGTTCCACCTCTTTAAGAGTTCCACTTCAATCTGTTTTACAATGTAAACATCATGTTAAAAATACAAAGCAAAACTATGAGTCCAACAAAATTTCCACAGTCATTAAATAACATTTGGGGTGATAATACTATAAAAAAAAATTTTGATAACGCTTTTGAAATACAGCGTTTTAGAGCCTAAGAGGACGAGAGAAACTGTCTATCCCAGGGAGTTTCTGGTGCTGTTCTAAAGAGCCACAGGACCCTGCAGGGCTTTGGGGGAACAACAGGGAGTTTGAGGGGAGACTTTGAGCAGGAGAGGGCCCAGGGGCCTTCCCATAGCTTCTCCAATCTGTTCGGGCTTCAACTGGGCTTCTGTTGTAAGAGTTCACTTGAAAAGAAAATGTAGAATAGATAAACAAGATTGTACTGTGTAGCACAGGGAAATATATACAGGATCTTGTGGTGGCTCACAGCAAAAGAGAATGTGATAATGAATGTATGTATGTTCATGTATAACTGAAAAATTGTGCTCTACACTGGAATTTGACACAACATTATAAAATGACTATAACTCAATTTAAAAAAAGGTTAAAAAAAAAAGAGCGCCATATTCTTTGCTCAACAGATGATGAAACTGAGGTTCAGAGAAGGTAAGTAACTTGCTCACTGTTGACAAATCAAATGAAAAACCAGGGACTAGAAATCAGCCTTCTTCTCTAATACTGTCTCTGCATTAGAGACATGATTTTGTTCTTTCTCCTAACAAAGGAAACTCAGGCACTGTATTATGTGTTGGGACTAAAAATATAAATTGTAGTCTCAGCCTTCAGGGGCCTTTGAGTCTATGGGATCAGCCAGGAAAAAGTTTTAGAGGGATGGAGCCTTCAAGAATTTTTAACACAGTCCAAAGAACCAGGAAGATA
Organism: Camelus dromedarius; assembly: GCF_036321535.1. Classification (NCBI taxonomy): domain Eukaryota; kingdom Metazoa; phylum Chordata; class Mammalia; order Artiodactyla; family Camelidae; genus Camelus; species Camelus dromedarius. The sequence continues at coordinate 36,283,344 of NC_087436.1, forward strand.
AGAACAAAATAACCAAAGGAGATTTTTAAAAAAGGAAACAGGCTCATACTTTTAGTGCAGGTGAAATTTCACCTTTATTGATAACTGCCGTTAAGTGACTTTACATTCCTACCAACAGCATAATATAGATCGTTGAAGAAATTTACATCTCCATAGAACTTTAAGAAGAAAATAAATAATTTCTGCTTATCTGGACTAGACTAATGGGCTCCAGACTGTTCTAATCCCATGTTTGGGGGTCCCCAGGACCACAGTCACTTCTGACAACAACTGCAAGTTCAGGTAGTCCCCACGACCTCTCTCAGGTTTGATGATTCACTAGAAGAACTTGTAGATCTCACTGAAAGCTGTTATACTCACAGTTATGAGTTATTACAGAGAAAGGGTACAAATTAAAAAGAGCTAAGGGAAGAGGCATATAGGGCAGAGTCTAGGAGGGAACCATGGATAGAACTTCCAATTGTCCTCTCCTGGTAGAGTCAAAAACGGCACTAACTTCTGACGATGGGTGACATTACACTGGAGTACTGCCAACTAGGAAGCTCACCTGAGCCTTGGTGTCCAGTTTTACTGGGGCTTGGCCATGCCTTTAGCGTCCAGACCCTTTGGAGGTCAAGCGGATACTACTTGACTGAAAGTCCTTACCATAAGTCACATTGTTAAACTATCCAGTGTAGCCTGAGGTCCCCAGGTAAACACAGACACTCTTATCAGACAGGACATTCCAAAGGCTCAGAGATCATCTCCTGGGAGCTGAGGGAAAAGGCCAGGCCTCTCTTTAGATGAGGAGAATTCTTTACCTTTCTAAATTTATAAATTATACACAAGTTCTATAGGTAAGTACATAATGAGCATTATGAAATACATAAAAGTTGAATTTGTTAAGGGAATACATAAAAATTAAATACTAGATCTGGAATAGGGAAGCCTAAGTCTCATCCCACTCTGCCATGATGAACATCTCTGTGCCTCAGTTATCTTGTCAGTAAAATGGGAACAATCAACATGGTGTTCAATATCTGTCAGCTGTTATTATCCAATGGGTATCTAAAAAAGGAAATAGAATATGAGAATGTGAATGGATGGATCTTTTCTTGGAGTAGTTACATTTGGAAAATTCAGTAAGGTGGAGGAAAAACAATATATGAAAAACCAACAGTAACAAAGAAGAATGTTTTGCTCTGAGGAAGTTCAAGTTGTGCTAATATATATAATAATGTATTAAATGGTGCTGAAATAGTTAGCTTGAACATCTGGTACCAAAAAGGAGCTAAATGATTAACAAAAAGTTTTAAAGAAATTAAACAGGAGGAAAAAAAAAGCCACAATGGTTCAGTGTGCCCACATGTTAAAATATTGAAAAGAAGACACAAATTAAATTTTAAAAAATTGTGGAAGAAAACAGAATTGTGGAAGAAAAATGGCTTTATTGGCAACTAACTATATGGATTTCTCTGGGCCTCAGTTTCTTTATCTATCAATGAAGAGATCAGAGGAGGAAAGAATCTGTATAATTCCTTCCAGCTAGAAAGTTATCTATGGCTACCACAGGGATTTGGTCCTCAATAAAGGGAAATATTTATATGTATATATATATATTTAAATAGATGTTTTATATATATCTGGTTAGTAGCTAAGAAACAAGATGTACTCTTCTTTCCGTGATTTTATTTTCCTTAAGTGAAAACAAATAACAGCATTAATAAAGAGTTGACATAGGATTTGTCAATCAATGAAGAAACAATCAGAAAAATTAAGGGTTAGGAAAAAATTCTCATTATCTCTGAATCTGGCTAATATTATGAGTGTTTACAATATGGTGATGTCCTCAGGGAGATTAGACCAACTAAGAACAAAGCAAATTTAAAATGATGTTTGTTTTCTTGTAAAATAAATAAAGCGTTAGATGTAGGAAGATGAAGGCACAGTCTACAAGTAGCTAATGGAATAAGGAGTTCTGGAAATTTTTGAGCAGATTTCAAAGGAAGTAGATTGCATGTAAACAGAGCTTATGAAATCCAGTGGCAATGCTAAACTGACTCAATTCTAAAGATGTAACCCTGGAGCCAGGCGAGTCAGTGTTGAACCATACGGTTTTAGCCCATAAACATTATTGCAAAAAGAAGTGAACATTTTCCAGAACCTCACAATACTGTAGTCATTTCTGGAAACTAAAAGTCTTAGAAGTATGAGTAGCACTAAAGAAATACAAAAAGAGGTATAAAACTCTGGAGGATATGAAAAAAGAATGTGGAAAACAACCAAATTCATAGAGCCTGGAAAAGCAATAAGCAAAATAGAAAGGAAGGAGAGTCTAGGCTTGTCAGCATACCAATAGCAATTAAAAAAAAATTATTTGCCACAATACAAATGGAAGAAAATTAAACTGAACGTGGGGAAATTCAGTTTGATAACTGGTGAAACAGATTACAAGGTTTGCTGTAACTAAAAATGTATCCTGTTATAGGAGTTCAAATTTCCCAGAATAAAAAGTAAACATAGCGGGGTAAGTTATAGCACAAGTGGTAGCATGCATGCTTAGCACACAGGAGGTCCTGGGTTCAATCCCCAGTACCTCTGTTAAAATAAATAAATAAACAAACCTAATTAACTCCCCCCCTCCACCAAAAGTAAATATAAACTAAAGGTAGACTCAAAGAACTGGATTGTTTCAAAATATTATCTAGCCAGTTAATACAAGATGCCACCCCCAAATAGAACTGATTTTACAGCAAGGCCGATTTTCAGAGAGTTCTGAGGACAGAGATTCTATAGCATCTTTGGTAAACAATTCTAATATTAAATGACCTCTGCTGTCAAATATTATCTTTCTGTCCCATCAGCCTTGCTTTTCTCATAGGCTGAGATAGATTCTCAGTCTTCCCTGCATTCTCCAGTGGAGGAACCTGAATATCTTTTAAACATCTCTTGACAACTCAGTTTTCCCAAACCACATATCATAAATACACAGCACAAAAATGAACAATCACAAAGTGAATTCTCCCCGGTAATCACCACCCACGTCATGAAATAAGAACCCTGCCAGCACTCCAGGCCACTCCTTCTCCTCCTTGCCTGTCACACTACTCCTTCTGCCTCCCCAAAGATAACCATTGACCTGACTTCTAATGCTTTCATTTAGACATGCCTGTTTTTGAAATTTACAGAAATGGCTAAACCCTCTGCTCTCTCTTTCTTAGTCTATTTATAAATTGAGATACAAGTCACACAACATAAAATTCACCACTTTAAAGTGTACACTTCAGTGTTTGCTTTTGTTTTTGCTTTTTACTATATTCTTTACTTTGTGGAACTGTCACTACCATCTAATTCCACAGCGTTTCCACCACCACCGCCCCTGCCCCATCCTGGCCCCCTCGGCCCCCTGCCACACACCCTGTTCCTGTTAGTTGTCTTTTGTTCAGTGTTCTGCTTGTGAGATCCATATACTTACTGTGTTAAGTAGCCAGTACCTTTTTGAATAGAGCCTAGGGGAGTGAAGCACAGGTTTTTCTAATTAATTTCGGTTCCATACACAAGACTAGTGGTTTCAACCCGGCTGCACACTAGTATCAACCAGGGAGAGTTAAAAATCAGATGTGTAGGCCCATCCCAAACAAACAAATGACCATCTGAGGGTACAGAAAGGGTAGGCTGGGGCATTAGTAGTTTCAAAATTTTTCCAGATGATTCTGTCGTGTAGCCAGGGTTAAGAACTACTACAAACAACTAATTAGAAGTTTTAACCTGACTAGAAGTAGGCTCTAGTTAAAAAGACACAATCCCCTGGGCCTGAGGCATACTGAATTAGAATCTTGAGAGAGTAGGGTCTGGAAATCTGCATTTTGACAAGTGGCCCATGTGCTTCTTACAAGACAGTTTCAGAAATGCTGCAGGAAACCAATAATTATTTCTAAGAAAATAAATGGCTTCATTAACAGAGGTTTCTACTGCTTTAAATAAGAAAACACAAATGCTAGTTTAAAACATTTTTAATGCATTAAAAAGAAACTGTGTTAATGTATAATTTAGTTAGAGGGATGAGAAGAAAATGTACTACATTGGCCTCATGTCTTTTGTTTTCATACTAGTCCAAAATGGAAACCTATTGGGAAGTAGCCTTTTCCACCTCCCACTCTGAGGTTAACACCGGAAAACAGGTCTACTTTTTTTAGACATCAAACCAGTCTCAATGTTGTCAACAGACTGAAACTGCCAATTTGCTTCTCATTGGTAGTGAACAGTATACAAAGAATCTTCTTCACATCACCAGACAAACACATTGGGAAATTTTTTAAAAGTTAAAATTTTTAATTTTTTAAATGTTTTAAAATGTTTTACATGTTTTAAATTTAAAAATACATTTTAAAAATGCAATTGCCAAGAAAAATGGCAGACAGAATGGAAAAGGAAAAACAATTTTCAGAAAAGGAAAAGAATCCTCAAAATAATATGAATAGACTTCATTACATATTGTAGTGTAATAGTAACAACTTTACAGATTGGTAAGTAAAAACATTTTGTTAGAAACTAGAGTTTGCGTCGTGCCCTTGGAATATATTCCTATCACTTGCTCCTGTTGGAGACAGCTCATATACCCCCGGGACAAGGACAGTGGTTTGTCTAGTACTTTCTACATCCTCAGCTCTTAATAATGTACCATTCTCTTTACTGAAGGGTACCTTTCGTTACTGATGGTGTTAACGTTGTCTGAATGTACTAATATATTTTTTAAATAAAAATTTAATTTTAGGATAGTTTAGACGTACATAAAAATTGTGAAAAGAGCCCAGAGAATTCCCATATAGCCTGCATCTAGTTTCTCTTATAATTAACATCCTATTTTAGGATGGTACATTTATCACAATTAATAAGCCAGTATTGATACATAATTATTCATTAGAGTCCAAATTTCATTCTCATTTCCTGAATTTTTACCAATGTCCTCTTTCTGTTCCAGGACCCCGGCCAGGACCACACATTACTTTCGGTCCTCATGTCTCCTTGGGCTCCTCTATGCCTATTTCTCAGACTTTTCTTGTTTTGTCACAACCTAGATAGTTCTGAGCAGTGCTGGTCAGAAATTTTTTAGACTGTCACACACTAACAAACTTTTGAAGGTATCTAATTTATTCCTATATTCAACTAATGCATTAAAAAATCTGACTTACAGCAATATTAAAAGGAAGAAAATCTCTGGGAGATGGTTCAAACTATTAGAATCAACTCAAATAGACTTGAATAAATTGGTCTTAGTGTATTGAAAGATATAATACAAGACAGAATAATTATGACTAGTAGTTAGAATTGAAATTATTTACATTCTTCAGGTTTCCAATCATTGTTACTATTTTCACATAGCTATAAAGTTAATATTATCTTGAGTTCTGTTTTTAATTTATCACTATTTATAAACTTGTTTATGTGTTGAAGTAAAAGTAGTCCACTATTCATTCCATCATATTAACATATTTGTCTAAATATTCTCCATTGTGGAATATTTGGCTTGTTTCCATTTTTCATAATGCTACTATTAACATTTTTGTAGGAGAACAATTTAAAGTTAAGCCAATTTGCATTCTCTCCAGCAATGTATATAAATGCACACTTTCCCACACGCTCCCCAACACTGAGTTTTATCTTTCATACATTTTCTACTCTAACTAGTATGCAAAATGCTGCTTTAAAGTGGCTCTGCTGTGTACGGCACTGTAGGAGCAAGCTGTGCATTTACTACGTGTAACTCATTTCCCCCTTTTTAAGTGGAATTTAAATGCCAACCTAATAGGTGAAATTAGATGGAGGAAATTTTATTTACTAATACGCCTTTTAGGGAAAACTGTCCTTTTTGGCAAATGGGAGTTTGTAGTTGAGGATAACTATAGGAAGAACTCTTCTTGAAACTAGGGATGATTTTATTGAAGGAAGAGGAGGGCAGATGAGAGAGGAAAAGCAGGAAAGGAGGGTGTAATGAGGAAACAGCGAGAGGCCAGCACTCCACATTCTGAACTGGCCTCCCTGTAACTTCCTCAGATCTTTAATAAAATACTTTAAAAATCCATAAAGAGCTTAATATGAATGAGGGGATTAGCTGTAGACACTAAGACTGGAGAAGATAAGGGTGGTGAGAGGAAAAGAAAGACAGGGAGAAGTAGATGGGTGTGTGTGTGTGTGTGTGTTTGGGGGGCACAATAAAATTCTCAGAGGGCTTTCTGATATCAGAGTTACTAGATTTAAGTTAGGGGGACCCCAGCTGCTGCCCGGATATATATTCATACATTTAAAACAGTGAGCTTTTCATGGTATGTAACATTGAGCTCTTGTCACTTGAAAATGTTTTTATTCTTGTAGTATAGAAAAATGTATGTTGTGTTTAAAACTTTCTTCTCTTTTTTTAATAGCCACTAATTTATCTCCCATATATTTACATATACTACCATATATTTTATATGTAAAACATTACATTTTTTATTATAAAATACACACATATAAAATAGTACATTTATATATATATATATTTACATATACTATTCTAGCTTCTTTGGGTTTTATATTTTACATTATGATTCCTTGCAGATTTATTTTTTATATTCTACTTTTGAACCCATTATAACCTACTGATATGGCTGCACTGACAATAGATCTAAATTCTTTTCTTATCATTGAAAAAAGTTATCTCTCTCTATTGTATTACTCCTGGTTTGTAATAAAATAAGTCATTATAATGGTCTGAATGTATAATTGGCCAATTTTTGAAGCCCCAATGTTTTAACCATCATGTACTAAAATTTTTTTCTGATCAATTTTAAAGTCTGTCCTTATTATCATCTTTTAAGGAGCAATTTTGGACATTTTGACCCCCTTTCAAACAAGTTTCACCATCATTCAAAATTGGTCAGAGATTTAAATTTGTAACAAGAATCATAACATGGAGAGCTGGAAAGTATAACAGGGATGAGCTCATTCAACTTTGTGATTTAGACTTGAAATCACAGAGGCTAGAGAACTTGAATCACCTTCCCAAGTCACAGCTAGTTGACAGCGGAGCTGGGACTCTGACTGTTCTCCACTGACCATCTCAAAACATATAATAATTAAAAGCAACTGCCTTTTATTTTTACTGTCCTTTTACTTTAAATCTCCTTACCTTTATATTTATGCTAACTCACACTGAAATAATCTCACCTTTCTTTTTGTGGACTTTAAACAGGCAGGTCAAAGATTTAAAAGAGCATAAGAGTGGAAGTTTGCCACCTACAGGTCAAAAGAAAGAAGAAATCTTTCAGGTTTTTCAGAGTAAAGATCTGATGACCCTTAAGAAGAAAACTGTGTTTTAAAACACTTCTATGGGAGAGTAGCTCTCAATCGAGCACAGTCATTCTCATCACTGTTAGGACAAGTTTCTACCATGTATTTTTTTTTTCAGTAGTGTATGGTGGTGCTACAGTGGCAGAAACAAATGATAGAACACTGAACAGGATGAACGCACAGTCAGAAAGGCATGAAAATGTTTCATAGCAACTGAGAACATGGTGTCTCTTTTTCTGTTGGTATTTCATCCTCACCGCTAAGAAATACCTGAGTGGACAACGAAAACCCTATAATGAGGTTGGGACAACTAGATAACCATTTAGAAAACTTTCCTTTAGAGTCTTATATCATCTACAAAAATAAATTCCAGAGGCATTAAATATTTAAATGTAAACGATGAATAAGACCTTAAAATTACTGGAAGTCTATACCGGTGATTATAACATAATCTTGGCATTGGGAAGACCTTTCTAAACATAACACCCGAGGAAGAAAATCAAAAGAAAATATATAGGTATCTTACAAACATTAAATAATACAAAGAAAAAAAATCACTGTTCTTTCTTCCTCACTAATAATCAAAGAAGGGTTAACTACGATGAGACTGCATTTTCACCCAAATTAGTTAAACAAAATTTTAATAAGAATACTCATATTGACAATTGCTGTGAATTGACACTTTCATTTATAGAGCCTTTTAGAAGAACAATTCGGCAAAAATATGTAAGAAAAGCTAAAAAGTCCACCTACCTATTGATCCAATGTCCATCATTAAGAATTATTCAAATGATACAACCATAGAGAGTAAAGATTCAGCTATAAATACACTTTTTATAGCCTTGTTTATAATAGCACCCAAGCTGGAACTAAACCAAATGTCTGCTAGGATATGTGTTAAATAAATTATAGTAGGTTATTGAGCTGGAATAATATGATGCCAATGAAATTACTGAACTCTATTTAATGATACTGGAGGAAGTTTTTTAATAGAACACTTCAGAGAAGTAGGTTATATGGCAGTGTGTTTCATATGATTCCACTTAGAAATTATAAGGAACATATCTCTCTGTCCCCACACAGAGGGGCCTGGGAAAACCATGCCCCAAATATTAATAATGGTTACCTTGGTGTGTTAGGGGAAAAGAGACCAAGGGTTTCTTCTAAAAATGTTCCGAAAGAATAATGGAAAGAATCATTAACATATTTAAAAAACAAACAAACAAACAAAAAAAAACCAGGATGGAAGTGTGAATAGGGGAAGAGGAAAAGACAAGCCATGGTTAAAGATAAAAAGAAAGGGGCTGGCTCTGAGGAGAGAGATAAAAGTATTTAGGAAGAATAGAGGTGCCAGAACATGCAATAAAATTGGTCAAGGATACAGTCAGATGCAAAATAAGGGCTTGTACGACATGATGGAAGAGCCTGGAAGTGAGACCACAAGCAACACAGGCAAACTGGCAGGCCTGCTGCTTTGTACAGCATGGACTGTGTTACCCGAGGAGTCAACCTAAAAGGGTTAATAAATTCTCTAGTCTGAATAAAGACCCACACTGTCTTAAAAAGCTCCAGGAAAAAATATTGCTATGTGGTGACAGGCGAAAACTCATTCAAAGTAACAAAAAAACTAGATTTTTTAGAATGGCTCATTGAAAAGTATTTCAAAATGTTTGAGGGAATGTCACTAAAATATATTACATTTTTGCAAAGTCTCAATGTTTTTACCTACAGAAGAAGATAGAGCTAACCAAAATTCATCTGCTTTTCACCCTTTAGTGAATATTTCCTCCTAGGTCACTTTCTACTCCATCAAAACAGACCACATGTTATTTGCGTCACCATTAGCTCCTAGATAGATGGTCTTCAAACTTCTCTGATCATATGACTCAATATATGCACATTTACTTATCTAAAATAATATATTTATATCCTACCAAACTAATATATATAAATTATGTAACATAGAGGAAAAAATTAAAATTACAGAAAACAAGAACGAATAGAAGTAGAAATTCTAATATATTCCTCTTGCACCCCAACGGACCTTCCTGTCTCTGCGTCTGCCCCTCTGCAGAGACCACTGGCTGCCATTAGGGTCTCTTGAGTCCTGCTGCCAGACTGTACCTCTGTCTACACTGCTGTGTACTTTGGGCAAGACACTGAGCCTCTGTGCCTCAGTTTATATGCAAAATGAAGATAATGACAGAGCCTGCCTCACAGAACTACCGTGAAGATTAGGCAAGCCAGTGCCTGTGGAATGCTCCCCAACACGCTTGGCACGAAGAAGTGCTCTTCAAGGGTAGCTGTGATCTGTGATCAACACTTTGCCAGGAGCAATCTTTCTTTAGATTAATGCTGAGTTAAAGTGGATGATATGTAGTATTTTAATCATTCCAGGTGTTTCATATAAAATAATGCATGAAGATTTGTCATCTTTCCTTATTCTTCTTTGTTGCTGTGCCCTTTTCCCATATTATCTTCCCCAGCCTAGAGTTAAGTGCATGATTTTAATATTTTTGCAAAATTGCAACTGTGTCTTTCCCCTATATACGTGGGCTCACAGTTTTCCCAGGGAAGGTTAGCAATTACTTTGTATTAAAAAGACCTCTTCATATTCTATTTAAGTTATAGTCATGCTGATCAATCCTGGCTGCATGTAATAATTCTATGTGGAGCCTTAAAAATCCGGATACCCAGGCCCCAGCTCTAGGGCTTCTGATTTAATATGTCTAAAAGCTCCCCAGGTGATACTAAAGTGCAGCCAGGGATTGAGAACTACCAAACCTTTATGTAAGTGGTTCTCAGACCTGACTGTACATTCCAGTCACATGGGGAGCCCCTGAAAATACCAACACCCGATTCCCCTGAACCTGGAGATACAAAATGATCAGACAAGGTTTCTACCACTGAGGCGCCTACAGTCAGCCTACAGGGGGAGAGAGACAGGGAAACAGGTGACTGCAGCAGAGTGTGATACAGGCTGTTTCCATGGATTGGTTGCTGAGAAAGCATACTGGACCAGAAGGAGGAATATGGTCAAGAAAGATGCTAAGAGAGCCTGAATTTCTACTTTTCCCTCTGAACTCAAAATTAATCGGGATTTTACTAGATTGGTGTTCTAATAGCTGGCATAGCAAGGATGCATATATTTTTAAAAAATATACATTACAAAACGATCAATACAATGTACTTCTTTTAAAATTTAGTTTAGATTATATCATATTCATATTTGTATTTTATCTCAAATTACTTGTCTAGTTCAAATAAACCTCATCTTATACAAAACAAACAAAAAATACCAATGCCTGGCATCCTGACCTCAGACCAGTTAAATAACTCTCTGTGGATATGGTCAGGCCATTATAGTTCTTAAAAACTCCCCAGGTGATTCTTACATGAAGCCAAAGTTGAGAACTACTGCTCTATATAAACAAAATACTAAGGCAAAGTAGGTGGCAATCGTAGTGAGAACTTGACAGCAAGGTTTGTAACAGACACACGCGTACTCCAAAGGAGGCTGGCTGAGAAGCAGTGGGGTTTACAGTCATCTTTTGCTCACTCCTGAGCCTCCTTAGCTTGGGCTTGACTTTGCTCTCTTAGACGAGCAAACCCATGTGGGAGAGAGCAGCCCCGCTACTCTTACAAGTGGTCCACAGGACTCTAGGAATTCTTTAACGGAAAACACTACACCAAACCTACTATTCTAATTATTTGTCTGATTTTCTTCAAGTGCCTGGGTTCTTATCTCCAGCCTGAGAAGTGGAACACATCCTGCCTAGTCCTCTCCTTTCCTGTTGCTCTTATCTCCAGAGTAGGCACACTGACCCTTTTTGTTCAAGGGACATTATTTCCAATCACCATAAAGAGGGCCAGAGAGGGAGGGGCACAGAGGAGAATCGCTAAAATTGTAAAGCTAGGAAAGGAACAGAAATCTCATAAAATTGTTTTATAACAATGTTTCAAGTGCCTGACTTACTTCCCTGGATATTTACATGCAATAAATATGTGCGGAGTTAGATTATCATAATGCATATTTAATTTAAACCTCAAAGTCACTTTAAGAATACATTTTACAGATAAGGAAACATTAAAACAGGTTAGGTGACTTGCCCAAGGTCACACAGGGGGAAAGTCAGAATTTGAACAAAGGTCTCCTAGTTTTCAGTCCAATGCTTATGTGACAAGCACATCTTGGAAGCTGATAGATACTTCTTGTCATCATTCTTTTATCTTGAAAGAGAGAAAGAACATTTAGTTGGTCCATGGGAGACTATAATCTGTTACTCCTAAAACCTGAAGATAAGGTGAAGCTCTAGGGGTTAAACAAGTATTATGAGGTGGGTGATTGTGGTTATTAGATGTCACTCTAGGGAAGATGTTTCCTAAATCAAAGCAATAAGTTATCACTCAAAGGGGCCACAGGGTGCTGCCTCCAGAAGGCAAGTGCGAAATATGATTGAGCATAAAAAAAAAAAAGTAGTGTCTAATTAATTATGTTAACATCTGAATAAAGGGCATGACAACAAAAGAAATGAGCGAAGAGCTCAGCGTCCTGGTTAGTGGTGAGCCCCTGCATTGCTCCTGAAGAGAGGGTATCTGGCTAGCCTGCTCTCAGAGGAGAAACTTGGCTTGGATTCCAGTCTTCCCAGAGACTTTCATACACAGGAGAAACAAATTCTTGGCTCAGCTCATATGAGTATTCTGTTTTTCTCTAGTAGCTATGATACAAATATAAATATGAAATTAGCAGCTTGGTTTACACAACTGTCTGTGTGCTTGGTTAGTATGAGTTGGTTACCTTGATGATGATCACCTCCTCTTATCCGGACAAAAGTCTGTGGGCCTGTGAAGCTATGATCATGGAAACTCTGCCAATGAGTGAATGCAAGGCACTGCCACCCTGAGAGATCCTGGATCCCTCTGATCCACCATTGCTCTCCCCTCACTAAACAGAGGCTTTCAGAGTAGACCAATGGCATGAACTAGGGAGCCAAGAACTGCCCCTAAACTTAAATGAGAAATTAATGGCTTTGAATGGTTCCAGAGGGTGACTCTCATGTTAGACTGGTCCCTGCTTTACAGGGAAAAAGTCATCCTTTGTAAAGTTTGGTCATTTAAATTATCTTAAAAGGAAAAATGGTACAATGCAGATCTCTGCTCTCTGTTAAGGAAATTTAGAAAAGTTTGTGACAGATGAGATTGCTCTACTGGGTCCCTGGAAATGACTTTTACATTCTTTACTGTGCTTTCCATGGAGTCAGTTTGCTGCTAGGTTACTGTGTGAGTCCACTTATATAAGCATTTTTTTTCAATAAATATATACTACACTGCTACATGATCTGAGGTTGGTTGAATCCTCAGATGTGGAAACTTGGATACAGAAGGCTGACTGCAAAGTTATACTTGGATTTTTGACTCTGAGGGGTTGGGGGTGTGGTCAGTGCCCCATAACCCGCATGTTGCTCAAGGGTCAACTGTGATTTAGGCCAGTTCTTTTCTGAGCTGTGTCAGTTGTCATTTCCGAACCTGTTGTTAGCTATCTAATTTCTGAGATTGATATTTCTATTGAGTGCTGTTTTCAAAAACTTCAAACTAAATGGGTTTTTTTTAGCTCATTTAGAAATACTAATTTTCATCTGCTTTGTGGCTACATTTTTTTCCGCTGGTGTGCTCTCATTGTCCATTCAAATATTACTTAATCCTTTTTAACCTTTTCTCCTGTACTAAGGTCACTTGAGGTTAAATGGCATTTCTTTTTTTCTCCCATGTTCAAATTACATGGGTTTCTGTGAAGCCCATCACAGGAAGGGGTTCTTGTGAAGGACGTGGGGACTGGCCAGAGCCAATCTCCCAGCTTCATGACTCATGGTCTCTCTCCTGGTACTGAAATTATGTTAATGTTCAGTTAATTCAGTTAATGGACTGAAAATATAGCCTTTCTGTGTAGCCCTTCTCTGAATGTCAAAGCTAGGTCTGGTTGGAAAGATTTTCTTCCTCCAGCTCTGTATTTCCAAGCCTTCAAGGTTACATTTATTTTCCTCTGAGTCTCCCGGCCACCCAGCCTAGTACAAAATGACATCGTTTAACCATTCCCAACGTAACTCTTCCCTCTCCCTTATTCCAAGTGTTCCTGCCCTGCTCTATTTGACTTGCTTCCAACGTTCTCCCCCCTCAGAGTGTGGCTCAGTCCTCCTGGAAGGAAACATTGAAACCAAGTCCCCCTAAAGCTGGGTTCCCTTACTGAGTTTGTGATTAATCTCTTTACCAAAACTTTATTCCCATTCTTGTCCCCTCTGATCTCAATCCTGTGTGAACTGAACACTAATCAACCAGAGTCAGATGATGAAAATTGCTTTTGTTGATAACATCATTAAGGTACAAAACACAACACCACTATTAATGCGCAAACTCAGCTTGTTTCTCCAGGGTAAGATGAGTTAACAGAGCCCCAAGCCATGGAGCACCTGGCCAGAGAATCTTAAACTAGAGACATCCTGAATCCTGAAACTACAGTTAAGAAATGTCACAAGATGATGATTAACCCCAGCCTCTCTGTTCTACTCCTTTAAAAACCCCTAACTCAAAGACCAGGCTGGAGTGGATCTGCGGCTGGCCTCACTGCCTTGCTTGGCGCCCTGCAATAAATCCTTACTTTGCTGAAAACTCTCGCTGCCAAAGTTTAGCTTTCTGTGCTGCAGGCACACAAGCAAGCCCTCTGCTTGGTTGCAGCATGTGCTGAATGTATCTGACATACTTCAGAGCTTAGATCACCGCAGCACTAGTCAATTCTACATCAAACACTGTAAAACAATTAATACAGAAACCTCAATTAGATAGAGTTGGGAGACCAGAACAGGGAGCTCTCACACCCTGCAGGGATAGCAGAGCCAACAGGAAGACAGGACTCGGCCAGTGAAAAGCCATGGACTCTTTGTTTACTATAATCCTCCCAACCTTTTCCTGTGAAAGTCCCCTCTTTCCCCTGCCACATGGGGACTTGCACGTCGCTCATCGTGGTTGCAGACCCGGAATTTCAATTCTCTGCTGATCCCAAATAAAGCTATCTTTGCTGGAGAAATATCTGACAGTCCATTTATTTCAGGTCAACAACACAAACACAGAGTTGGGATTGTTTTGCTTTTTGTTGTAGTTTTGTACTCACCCAGAACGCGATGCCTGCGGGCTAGTTCCAAGAACTGCTTATACTTTATCCATTCATATTTCCTTTCCTTTTGGAAGTAATTGTTAGCAATTTGGAGGACTGTCAGTAACCCCTTCATTCTTGCTGCTTCCCACTTCTTTCTGCTGATCCTGCAACTGTCCAGATTCATATTCTGGAGTATGTAGGAATTCCACAGCTGAAATTTCTTAAAGATTATTATTTGAAGAACTAATTAAACCCTGGTTCAGGAGGAGTCATTTATCTTTGGGGAAACGGGCTATACGTAGGTATAGAATAACTGCAAACCTCTCAGTGTTCTATAATATGCAAGAGGCAGATGGTCTCACAAACATATCAACACTGCTCTGGTCTTTCAAGAAATGTCTACACCTGGTTGTAGACAGGGTTTCTTGGAAAAGCCATTTACTCAGATGAATCAAGTTTATTCAACGGGTTGTTCTCAATTTAAAGGACAGAACAGTTACTTGAGTAATTAAAATTTAAAGATATTTCTTATGATTATAAGAACTAGAAAAGTAGCTGATAAACCACATGATAGTACAAAGCTTTTTGAAAATCTGGAAACAAAACCATCTGTATTAGAGTGAGACTTCTAGTTTCAAAGGAAAATATTTATTACAAGATTTACTCAGTACTTAGTACAAATACATGCAAATACCAACTTCACAAAAAAATCTATTATATAAAGTGAGTTGAACACCCATGTTAATTATCAGTGGTACTCATAATCTTCATAATATTTTAACAAAAACTGAGTGTTAATACTATACAATGGGAGAATAAAAGAATACTCAAGTAAAATAATACACTTTATTTTTAAAAAGTTTAACACTCAACATTGTTATTATTCTAACTTGAACAAACATGGTATGTATAATTGGAATGATCATCTGTGCAGTTATCATGTGATCACATATAAGACAAATGCCAAACCAAAAATGGTATTTTTTACCCAACATGAGGCTAATCAAATTCCATTTTCCAATACATTTAAATGAGTCATGTAAATAAACCAGGCATTCTCTTTTCTTGTTTTGTTGTTACCTTATTGAAAAAAAATTCATAAAACAATGAATGCTTAGAAATAGACTTTGGAAGCAGATAAAATTTTAGTTCAAATTAAAGCTCTACTATCTACTATCTGCGAGAACTTGGGCAAGTTTCTTAACCTTATTAAGATCATGTTCTTATCCATAAGATGAAGAAAACAGATGTTGCAAAGATTGAGATTATATATGTAGTACGGGCTGCACTGTGTCCCCCACCTCCAATTCATATGCTCAAGTCCTAAATCCCCGCATCTCAAAATGTGACTAAATTTGGAGATAGGGTCTTTAAAGAGGTAACTAAGTTAAAATGAGGTCATTAGAGTGGGCTTTAATCCAGTATGACTGGAGTCCTTACAAGGAGAGGAAATTTGGGCATAGACAGGTACAGAAGGAAGATGTGAAGACAGGGAGAAGACAGCCATCTACAAGTCAAGGCGACAGGCCTCAGAAGAAATCAACCCTGCCAACTCCTTGATCTCAGACCTCTAGCCTCCAGAATTGTGAGAAAATACATTTCTGTTGTTTAGGCCGCCCAGTATGTGGTACTTTGTTGCGGCGACCCTGGCAAATTAATACAATATGTAAAGAATTTAGAAGGAACATGGTAGGTCATCAGTAATTTAATTACTACTATTATTTGCTCTGAGCTCTTTAATATTCAACTTCAAAAACTACACACATAAATTCAGGCCTTATAACGCTCAATTTATTGAACACTGGGACTTTGTTGGGACAGGCAGTCTGCCATGGGCTCTGAGCATCCCTGCATGTTCTTGCTGGGTGCTGAGTTCTCTCTTTCCAGGCCACTTCTCAAGGCTGTGTTTGCAGTGAGCAACCTTGAATAATGATGTAATCTCTCTCCACACAAACAGGCTTACTTGTGCTCACTAGAAAAGTTGTGAATTGCCTGAGCTCAGTGCTCCTCTTCTGAAACACAAACTACCGTGTGTGCAGGCATTCATCTTGGGCTCTTTATGTCACTCTTGTGGGACCTGAGAGCCCAGGGAACCAACATAAACCAACATGAAGCTCTGGTTACTTTTATAAAAGCCCAGGAGTCTTGAGCCTTCTGTCAGCATCTCATGAAATTTTGAGAGGCTAATTTGTTAGCTTGTAAACAGGGCAAAACCCCAGACCCTGCATAGTTATTGCCAGTTCTGACTTGAGAGAGTCATGATTCTCCCGGAAAAGATGAGGGCCCCAGTGGCTGGGTTAAGAGATTGGACTCCCTGGGCTCCGATAGTGACTGCTTTCACTCAAGTAGTGGGGAAGGGGGAGGGGACTGGGAGCCCCTGCTGTCCCACCTGCAAATGACGCCTGGAGAATAAGTCCTGAGAGGTGAGATTAGAACAAGCCACCCAAATGATGCCTTGGTTGTTGCTCACTCACCTCAGGTGGGAGGAGGAGGAATGTGAACAGGGCAACAAGGCAGTAGCCCCAGGGCACTGGCTGAGAAGAAACTGGCTGTGGCTGCCAAGTCAGGGGTCCCCAAAGCTGCAAGAAATGCTGTCAGCAATGAGGAGATAAAACTTTGAGGACAGTGAAAATACAAGTTTGTTGAGCGCATGTCGGGCAGCCAATCAAAACCAAAAGTGACCACAAAGCACTGCTCACGGGCACGGAGCCACTGTCCCCCTCTACACTTCCCCAGACCTCCCTCACCCTCCACCCTGACCTCAGCTGCTGCGGAAAAAGCCAAGTCTGATGGGGCACTCAGGGGAGGAAGTGACTCAACTTTTAAAGCTCTGTCAGAGACAGGGGCCCGAGTGACCATTCTACCAGTCCCATGGCGGAAGCGGGCCCTGGGCACAGGGTGGCCAAAGGCACCCAGGACTGCAGGGCACTGAGGAGGCGCAGCGGCACGCGGAGGGCAGAAAGCAAGCTCCCTGGAGCCAGGGTGCTCTGCAGACACTGGGAAGAGCACAGGGGGGAAGCTGGCGCCGACACTGAAATGAAGAGCCAAAAAAGATGAAAAGAGCCTCCTTGTCTGCCGCCCTCGCTCTCTGCTCCTTCCTGAGCTACCGGCCAGGGAGACATCATCTCTCAGCAGCTGTTAGAGCCCCTAATGTGAAAGTGTCAAACTTCTTGGTCCATGTTCCCACAGAGGGGGAAAGTGACTAAAGTCAACTGATAGGACTGGAGAAAATCCTGCAGGAGAGACAAAGTGGGACCCTGTGGGTGGGGCCTTTGGCCCAATTCAATGTACTACTCTTATGAAAACACGTAATTGGTATCAAGGTGTTTATACGCTTAAACTTAAATGTTCATAAAGTGCCAGAGGAGATTCTTCCACTCAGGGTATTGCTACAAGTAGAAAAAATGAGACAAACTTCCTGCCATCCACCACCATGCCCAAACCCATCCTAATCCACAGACAGGCTGGGATTTAGTGTGAGTGCCTCTATGCTCCAATGCCTCAAATGTTCACTACATAGATGATACGGAGGTGTCCTGGTGGCTGACAAGTTAGAAGCCTGTTTTGGTGGTCCTGACTGTGGCCACTATCTACTTGACTGTGGTGTTATCTACCTCTACCATAAGGAGTGACTGATAAACCCAGACAAAATTCAGAACGTTGAGTGCCAAGTACAGTTCCTTGAGACCATATGGACAGATTCACAGCACTCAATCCCTCTGGGAGCCAAACAAAGGTGGTCTCCTCGCCCACCCACCACCACAAAGAAGGCTCAAACCTTATTAAGGCTCCTATTCAGTACTGGAGACAGTGTAAGATGCCATCAACGGCAGCTCCCAGATATGAACACGTACAAACACAGGTGCCAGAACAATCTTGTCTCAATCTGACTGATCAGACACTTCTCTTAATATGAGTGGCCTTGGATTTTCCCATGCATGGCAATTGCAGCTGCAACTACTGGGCGACACTACTTATGTGACTGAATCAAATTTGTATAATGGTGATTCAAATCAGGTTTAACAACAAATGCTGAAATACAGTGACGTGGGACTGTTACGTTATGTGCTTGTCTGTGGGGAAAACGGGCCACGAATGTCTCTCCATTAGGGATGAGAGGTGCTTTCTGGTCCCTCTGTTGCCTCCTATAATTGTTGGCAATGACACCAAAGATCAGCAAGTTAACCAAAACTCCCTTGCATGGTTCATAACAGATAACAATTTGGTCTTAGACAACATTCTGGCTAATAAAAACTTACTGGTCCTTCCTTGGAATTTACAATTGACTAAATTCAAGATCCTGGGGGACTTGACAGAGGTCAGTACTACAGACTGGCTTCATCTTGCTGCTCAGCATCTGTTGACAGTAGCCTTAATTTAATTGCTATATGAGACCAACTGAGTGGCTTTGGTATTGACCAAGCAACCTGTTTGCCAGATTAATTAGAGTAGCCAACAGAGAGGCATACTCACATGAAAATTCAAGTCTCACCAAGAATGTGTCAGATTGAGGAGTGAACTGTTGGAAGAGGCTGTCCATTGTGGGCTGTGTGACACTGCATACTCTCTCCATGCGCCATGACTTGTCTTTACCCAGCTCATGTCTCAGGCTTGTGTTTACACTGAGCAACCCGGAGGCATGAGGTAACAATTACCCTTGGACAAAGAACAGGATTGTTTCTGCTTATTATATACAAGCAGAGGCTGTCCCAGGCTCAGTGTCCCACTTCTGTAACACAACACACGGCATGTACAGGCTTCCATCACTGGCCCTTTGTGTTGCTCTTGTGGGACTCAGAGAAATGTGGAAATTGACACAAACCAATACGAAGCTCTGGCTACTGCTTTTGCTGTGAATAATAAAAGTCCTTTGTCTCTGATCCAAGTATCTCATGTATTCTGTAGCATTCTATGCAACAGTAACAGGCTAACTTGTTATGTTATAAATAGAGTGGAATTTTAGACCCTACACAGTTATTGACAGACATCAAATATTTTCTTCCTGCAAATAGCTGGCATTTTAGGCACTATAACTTGGCTACTAGAAAGTTTATTATTAGCATGTTATATTACCAAAGATTATTTTCCAAACACTTAGCCAATAATACTATAAAAATAAAAAGCCCTCTGAGTCTTGTGATTTTATCTGTGTGCGTCCAAGTCCAGTAATAATTTCACTGTCTGTCTGAAGTACTAACAATACTAAATCCAAAGCTCGGCGCCATGCCTCAATCTTTGGTGTAACAATGTCATAAACGCTTGGAATCTGTTCCAGTTTATTTGAAATGCCTGAATTAAAAATTCCACTCTTTTGTTTACTATATTCATTCAAGATGTAAGATGAAGGAGAGCCAGAGTCTGCAGCATTTTGTAGATGATGCTGAATGAATGTGTTGGCTTCAAATTCTGATGAGTAACTGGCAGTGTTACACAGGAGAGTTGAAAGGTATCTGTGCCATCCTTCGGCCAGGCATTTAAGCACAGTCGGTCTGTATAGCGCCAGGGATGAGGCCAGCCAAGAGGAAGTATTATGAAACCATCCTGAAGAGTCTTGGTTTCCTTTATGCAGAGATTGCTCCGCGAGAATTTGAAGATGGCTAAGGCACAAAAATTCAACTGCGCCACCTCCAAGGAGGACCTTTTGCTCTTTTAGAGCATAATGCAGACGATAGGCACAAGCCCAGAACCTGTCTTCTTTGGTCTGCATCTGGGCAGTGACTGGGCTAGTGAGCACTACTGTAACCAAGTTCATTCCTTCTGTCTTTAACAAGATTGCCATTCTGCTGGTCCCATCTACAGCATCGAAGGGAATGCTTCTCCAGAAGGTCACACAGACCCCACTGCCCACACAGTTTTCATTCACTTGTGTGATGTAGGCCACCTGTACCGCTCCTGAAGCCTCTGCAAAAGCTTGCATCACACTGCCATTCACTGACCCAACGACCAACCGCTTACTGTGTGTGCATTTTTCAATCAGGCATTCAGATACATTTCCTTGTGACAGAACGAGGTTCACATTGAACTTGATTAATACCTGTAACACATGATTTGTCCACAGTTCTTCTGAGCTGTCTGGTTCAACCTTCATGCTTTCTGATACTGTTTTAATATTTGCAGGCTTGTTAAATCCCAGGTGGCGATAATTCTCTGTGAGGTCACCCTCAACGAGAACTACCCGGATAGGCTGCTTCTGCAATTCCTCGATCAGAGCAGTCCTAGATATTGACACAACAGTGACATATCCTGGACAGACACAAGACAAAGTTTCCGGTAAACCTGGTAGGCAGCAAGTGAAGATTCCTGATATGTCAAACAGAAACGGCACTGCACGGCCGCCCTGTTGCACACCTGCGTTCTGATACTGCAGCCGCACTGCTTCATCTACTAATTTCATGCTGCTGTCATCTCCATGACTCAAACCCACCTCCAACTCTAACAAGTCATTACATCTGTAAGTCTTGAGTGTGGCTGCACTATGTTGCTCTAGAAATCCATCCGGTTTGCTTATCCGTTGGTTATTATCTGCTCTGCTAAAATGCCTACTGTGGGTTAGTACTGACCTTCTGCAGTGGGTGTCTGCAAGAAGACTGTTTCCCAGAGTTTGAGGAGTCTGTGATGTGTTTTTATCTGCTTCAACCTTAGCCTGAGGCCCAAAGAGTTTAGGTGATTTAACTGGTCTCCCAGGAAGACTGTATATGACCAATGACTGTGAGGCAACATCTTTGAGATCGTGCTTTTTCTGCATTAAACCAGTATCTGAAGGGATTTGTAGAAAAGGGTACAAACTGACATTAAGTGTTTCAAGTCCAGAAAATGTCTTTGTGTTGTCGATACAGTCAAATACATTCTGGATTGGTACTTGCAGGGAAACTATCTCTTCAATGCATGAATTTAAGCCTTCTGACATTACAGACACTATTAATGAAATAGGGACACCCAAATGAAGACATTCTTCCGCAGCACTGCTCCACGCACCAACAAGACACAAAAGTGTACTGGTTCCAGTTCTGTATGTGTTATTTTGTGCTTGAACTGCTTCATTGAGAAGCTGTCCCACAGCACTGGTTAAATCCAGACTTTCAAGAAGCCTTCCTGTTGAACTGATCAACACACTTTCATGACACTCTTCATCGATTACAAATTTGGATGATTTTACTGGGCCGAGGAAAGTCCTTCCAGTTTCTGCAAATGATGAAAGTTGTTGAAGTCCCACATGCCTTCTTTTGTTTATGACCCTGCAAGCCATCACCATGAATCAACATCTGCAAACAAAATTAAAACTTGGAACTTTATTCAGTGTAATTCATGGTTATAAAAGAGGCTTATGCAAGAAAAAGAAGATAATGTCTCTGACTTTGATGAGTTTCCAGCATATGCAGTTTCCATTAAATATGGTCAGTGCAATGGCAGTATTATAATGATATTAATGACAAAAGTATGGGTGTGTGGAGGAGGAACATGTCATCCCACAGGGGAAGTGCTCCATGCAAGCAACAGGCAGTGTTTCCAGAAGAACACAACTACTTAAAATGAGTCTTGAAGAATAATGTGAAAGAATCAGCAAGTTGAAGGAGGTGGTACTACACGCACATATATGTGGAAGAAACAGCGTATTGGGGTAATAAGGGCAATTTAGTGTCACAGGAATGTAAATAATAATTATTCTTTATAAAGTAGGGAACAGTAGGGGATGAAGCATTAGAAGGGGAAAGGCAGGGCTCATGAAGGGCATCACGCACCGTGTCAAACCTCATCCTATCATGGGAACCACGGAGTTTTTTAAGTAAGGGAGAGGAAGAAACGGCTTGCTGCGGTGTCTGAAGGCATGGCCTCTGAATCTAGAAGTCTGGATTTGAACTTGTCTCCACTGTGTACTAGTTGTGTAGCTTTTAACTTCACTGCCCTGTTTCTACATCTGAAAATTGAAGATAATATTGGAATCTACTTCACAGGGTATTATGAGGAATAAATGAATACAGCGCATAGAACAGTGCCTGGCACACAGTTAGTGCTATATGAGCACTTATCGTCATAAATTTATAATATAAAAAATACTAAATAATTTTAATGTTATTATTACTAGTAGAAGTGTTTTGGATGTATTACCACCCTGGTAACAGTGTGGAGAACTGACTGGATAAGCGCCAGACCAGAGGCAGAGATGCACAGTCACCTAGACGAGGATGTGGAAGGTGGACGGAGAGGAGAGGATAGATCTGGTTACTGGTTAGAATATAAAGGGGGGAAAAGTTCTATTTAAAAAGAAGTTCAAGAGCAATTGGACTTTTTCCACACAATATCTTAGACTTCACATTTAAAACTAAAAGGAAGAAATTACAAGAGAAAGACTTGAGCTCAATAAAAATAACTCTTTAACAAAGTACACACTAACTGAGAAGCTGTCTACAATAGAATGACCTGTCTTGTGAGGTATGAGCTCTTAAAGCACTAGAGCTAAAACTGTAGATAATACAAGCTTCTCTTCCAATGCTAAGACTTTACTATTCTTCAAGTATATTTTTTATCACAATCTTTTAAATCCAAAATATCAAAAAGCAAACAACTCTTATTAGAGTTTTGCCTTTCCTCTAATCCTGGCCACAGCATTGGTAAATTTGGTTCTCTAACACCTAGAAGCATCCCTGAAGCTGCGGAGCACGGCAGCTGGAGACACGGCGTGGGGACTGCAGGAACCCACAGCACAGCCACTGCTCAACAGCAGCTTCCCACAGGCTTTCAAGGACTAGAAGAGCCAGGACGGCCTAGGAACATACATAACAAGTTGTCTGAACTCAGCTTCAAAACCTCTTTTGCGAAATTTTCAATTTCGTGAAATAAAAATAAAACTCTCGATACACTCAGACATATCCCTGGATAGCATCAAAATATACTCTAGACTCCAACAATCTGGAGACCCACCAGGTCTTGCAGTCTCTAGCCTTACCAAACTTTCACTGTCCTTCACCCCGTATTATCAATTCTCTACTTAACTCAGCTTAAACTCCCATTACAATCTCTCTCTTGCACGTACACCCTCAAAACCCTTCTCTCTCTTTTGGTTCATCTTACCTTGCAAAGCCACTAATCTTGATGAAATCCAACTCTGTCCACTCCATGCTTACACTGAGGCAGCTGAAAACAAACAGAGAAACACACACAACCATGCTGATTGGTATCATTTTAAGTTCATGACTCCTAACCTCAAGTGGTCCTTAATACTGCCTGGCAATCTATTTTCCTAGTCCATTTGTCTTTTTTTTTTTTAATGGCTACTGGGTTCTATTTTTTCAAGTTTTGTCTACTCCTGAATACAAAGGATATTCTATATTTCATTTTTCAGATGATTTGAGCCTTTTTTTTTAAAAATTGAGGTAAAATTCATTACCATAAACATGACCATTTTAAAGTATACAATTCAGTGGCACTTGGTACATTCACAATGTTGTAAAACCACTACCTTTATCTTGTTCCAAAACATTCCCATCAGCCCAAGAGAAAACCCTGTAGCCGTTAAGCAGTCTCTCCCTGTCCTCCTCCCCACCAGCCCCTGGCAACACCAACTACTTTCTGTCTCTATGGATTTACCCACTCTGGGTATTTCATATAAATGGAATCACATGTGATTCTTTTGTATCTGGTTTCTTTCCACTTAGCATTCATGTTTTCGAGGTTCATCCACATTGTATTATGTGTCAGTATTTCATTCCTTTTTATGTCTGTATGTATGTGGGTGTCACTCTGTTTATCCATTTATCCGTTGATGGAAATTTGGATTGTTTCTATTTCTGGACTACTGTGAACAGTGCTACTAAGAACATTTGTGTACAAGTGTTTGAGTACCTGTTTTCAATTCTTTGGGGTACACACCCAGGAGTGGTCACATGGTAATTCTGCATTTAAGTTTCTGTAGAACTGTCAAACTTTTCTGTAGCAGCTGAACCATAAACTACCAGCAGTGTCAAAGGCTTTCATTTCTCCACACCCTTGCTGTATTAGTTTCCTAGGGCTGCTGTGCCAAATTACCACAAATGCAGTGGCTTACAACAATACATATTTATTATCTCATGGTTTTGGAGTCTAGAAGTCTGAAATCAAGGTATCTGCAGGGCCATGTTCCTTTTGAAGGCTCTAAGGAGGACTCCTTCCTTGCCTCTTCCAGGCTCTGCTGGCTCCAGGAGGTCCTTGGCATAGCTCGAATCTCTGCCTCCCTTTCACATGGCTTTCTTAAAAGGATACCAATCACAGGATTTAGGGCCCACCCTAATCTGGTATGACCTCATCTTAACTAATTATATCTACAAATACCTCTTTCCAAATAAAATCACTGAGATTTGGGGTGGACATGAATATTGCAGGGAGGGATACTATTCAACCCAGTATGCTCACCAACACTTACCTTCCATTTTTTTTTGTTTTCTTTTTGTTTTATAATAATAGATACTCTAGTGGCTGTAAAGTGGTATTTCATTGTGGTTTTGATTTCAAAAGATGTTGAGCATCTTTTCATGTGCTTATTGGCCATCTCTATTTCTTCTTTGGAGAAATATCTATTCAGATCTCTTGCCATTTAAAAATTGGGTTGTTTGTCTTTTTGCTGATGAATTGTTAAGCGTTTTTAATATATTCTAGATACTAGAACCTTATCAAAACATGATTTGCAAGTATTTTCTTTTATTTTGTAGGCTGTTATTTTCCACTTTTTCGATAATGTACTTTGCTGTATACATTTTTTAAATTTTAATGAAGTCTAATTTGTCTATTTTTTTCTTTGGTTGCTCATGCTTTTGGTGTTTTATCTAAGAATCCATTGCCAAATCCGAAGTTATTAAGATTTAATCCAACGTTTTCCTCAGTTTTACAATTTTATTTCTTATATTAATTGATACATTTTATGTTGATTTTAGATATCAAATTGTCCCAGCACCATTCAGTGAAGAGATTATGCTTTTCCCCATTGAGTGGTCTTGGCACCTTTGTCAAAAATCAATTGGCAATAGATGTATGGGTTTATTTCTGGACTCTCAATTCTATTTCATTGGTCTTCATGTCCATCCTTAAGCCAGGACCACACTGTTTTGATTACAGTCACTAAGTTTTGAAGTCAGGAAGTGTGAGTCCTCCAATTTTGTTCTTTTTGTTTTAGCTATAACAATAATGTTTATAATTCACCTTAGGCTGATTTTTGTAAATGGTGCAAACTGGGGTTGTTTTGTCTCTCATGGATATCCAGTTGCTCAAGAACAGTTTGTTGAAAAGATTAAGTCTGAAAGACAAGACTGGCATTTTGCTCTTGTTTTTCATTTCTAACATGTTTTGGGAGCTTACTAAGTATGAGGCAGTTTGCACACATTGTGTAATGTAGTCCTCACAGCAACAATATGATTAAACTATTATACTATAATTAACACATTTATATCATTATACTGTAATTTATACTGTAAATTATACTATTTTAATGATGTAGAAAATGAAGAATAATTAAGTAACATATAAAATCTCATGGCTAGTAAGTAAAAGAACTAAAACACACGTTTATCTAATGCCAAAGTCCCACGCCATTAACTACTATACAATAGTGCCTTCTGGCTGCCTCTCTACCCAGCATGACAGTAATTCACCCTCCTGTAGAATCTTCCACTGCCTTTCCCATTTCCAAGCCTTTCTGCCTTCTTTCAAGCTTTGTTCATACCCTTAATATGCACATGCCCTTTTTTTTTCTTCAGGTGTCAGGGTCTCTGTTTATGGTTTCCTTTCTATACTATGTTTAAATCACAAGATATCACTGTTTGTGTGGAAAAGTCATAGAGAATTCAGAGCAAAAGGAAAAAGTCTTGGGCTTTTCAAACTTAGTCTGTTTTTATGTGAAAAAATGTTTCCCTGAGAAGGCATGAAGTTTTTTAAACAAAACTAATCTACAAGCAAAAAGTCACATACAGCTGCTTATCACAATTACAGAGCTGTATCCAAGAGATCTGTTTCAGCCTTTGAAGTATCTATTTCAAGTTTCAGCAGTAATTAAAGAAACAAAACAAAACAGCGTTAGCATACTAAGTTTAGAAGAGCTCCTAAATTATTTTTGAAGAGATTACAATTTGATATAATTAACATAAAATAAAAACTCAAATAACAATCTCTCATCTTCTAAGAGGATGAGTATAAAAAGGTAAAGATGGTGAAGGGGGTGGCGAAATAGATACTTTCAAAGATTAAAAGTAAGTCTGGTGGCTTTTCTTGGCATTGAACAGACACAGTCTGATTTCTGTTCTGCTGCACATCTGCGCCAGTGTTTCCCATAAACAGCCCTCCGTTTCATTACTGGGACCCCTAACAACTGTACTTCCCAGCTTATTATTTCTCTAACCTCCTAAGTGTGTAAGAGAAGGGCAGAGTCAGACAACTTCACTCAGATTCTGACATCAGAAGGAGCTTTCTTTCCTAAGATCACGTCTGGTCTTATCTAAGGTACTTGGTTTAGAATACTAAGACATGCATTGCTTTTCAGGAATTGCATTTCTCAATGGTTAATATTTTCTGACATGTGCAGTGAGCTACAAAACCAACAGTCTGCCTATCTCCAGTCCATTCCCAGTAAGTCTTAATCATATCACTCCACTGCCTAAAAACCTCCAACTTGGAAAATAAAGTTCTCACTCTTTTGTCACAGGTGTTCCTTTTAAAAATTAACTCAAATCCTTTCACTCCTCTGCTCAAAATTTTGCAAAACTGAAGGAGAATTAATAAAATGGCCGCACTTAGACTAACTGCTTATGTTTATGCTTGCCCTTAAAACGGTCAACTAACCTGACTAACCAGTTGCTACTCATAGCTCCAGGCCCACTGTTAAAATAAAGCTATTAATTTTACTGTTTCTATTTTATTCCAGTAATCGAAAGTAATAATCATGCTTGGTCTCTGAGTCCTTCTCCAGGGAGGTCAAGGGACTGTAACCTTACAAAATAGCCTGCATTACCAAGAAGACCATGCTTTGGGTCTTGTAAGCTAAAGAGATTGAAAGACCAACCTCTACTGGTCACCTGGAGACACCATGACACCACTCTGAGTCTTATGAGAAGAAAATGATTCTGTTGAGTGTTATCGATACTTTATTGTTTAAGGTACGGCTATATAATCACCCTGCCCCAGCCCCAAGATGGGTTCACAGTTTTGAAGGCACTAGCCTGCTGTGAGTCCCCTTTGGCTGGCAAAGCAATAAAGCTGTCTCCTTTCTTCTAAGCTCCAAGACCCTGTCTCTGAGTTTCAACTTGGCTTGTCAGGGACAGGGGCTGATCTTTCGGCAACAAATTCTTCCCATTTTACTCGAGGGAAAGCCCTAGTAATCTGTACTCTGCCCTCTTATCTCTTTTCTGTCTCCTACTAGTCTCTCCCTGGACCACTCTTCTCTGGCCTCCTTTCTGTTCCTGGGACAAGCAAGGCGTGCTTCCTACCTCAGTGTTTCTGTTCTACCTCTTCCTCTTTCTGGGATGCTCTTCCGCAAGAAATCTATGGTCTCACCACCTTTAAATATTTATGCAAATTTCCCCTTTTCAACGAGGGCACCCTGAGCCTCCTATGTAACACTGCAAACTCCTCTTTTTCCCAGTACATTCTAGGTTCCCTTTATCTGCTCTAATTTCTTTTTTCCATAACATTATCACCCTATAAAATAGTACATAGTTTACTTATTTACTGTTTATTGACTATGTCCCACTGTTGGAATGTAATTCCCAGGAGGGCAGTTTTAGTCACTGAGGTATCCCATATACTGAGAATATTGTCTGACACATTATTAGGCAAACAATCAATATTTGACATGTGAATGAATGAATGGTTTTCACCACATTTGTTATCTTAAATTTAAGTACAGAACTGAAACAAGATTAAACCAATGCCACTGTCAGTATTCTTCCAGTATAAACTTAACTTTCAACCACCTTTGGGTGGACATGATTTCTATTTGGCACTGCCTTAGCTGAGGCCCTTTAATTGCTTCCAAAATGGTTCCTCCTTCCTATGGTTGTCAAAATTATCTTTGAAAAGCACAAACCTAATCAGATCCACTGCCTAAAAACATCTACTTAACTTAGAAATAAAGTCTTTTAATTTTTTAATTTTTGATTTAAGTATAGTTGATTCACAATGTTCTGTTAGTTTCAGGTGTACAGCAAAGTGATTTAGTTACACATATATTTATCTTCATATTCTTTTCCATTATGGTTTATTACAGGATATTGAATATAGTACCCTGTACCATACAGTAGGACCTTGTTGTTTATCTATTTTATATATAGGAGTTTTTAATATGCTAATTCCAAACTCCTAATTTATCCCTCCACCGCCCACCTCTTTCCCCTTTGGTAACCATAAATTTGTTTTCTATGTCTGTGAGTCTGTCTTGTTTTGTAAATAAGTTCATTTGTATCATATTTTAAATTGCACATATAAGTGATATCATATGGTCTTTCCCTGTCTGACTTACTTCACTTAGCATGATAGGAAATAAAGTCTTTATCCCTAGCTTGATATAGGTGTCCCATAATCTGACCTCAATCTAATTTATAAGACTCATCTTCCACCTCTCCTTAAGAACCCTCTGATCTTGCCACACTACAACGTACATTTATTTTCATTTTTGCACATGCTATACTCTGATTGAATATCCTATCCTTTCTTCATCTTAGCAAATGATATTTTTCATGACCCAAGGCAAATGCCACACTTTTGATACAGCCTCCTCTGATGCCAGGGAGAAGTAGTGCCTCCTTCCTGGGCTCCCAAAGTACTTTCTACACATATCTACTAAAGCACGTAGCACCCTGAACTAAAAACACCATACTTCTGTCTGTGCCCATCTCCCCATTACTCTGTAGGTTCCCTGTTTTCATTCATCTTTATATTCTACATTCAGCTCCTTTCAAACCTACCCAGTAGTTGGCATAGTACATGACATGTAGAAAGCATTAAATAAATTCAGTGGATTTAAGAGTGCTAATGGGTTTAAGATTTTTCTAGATTAGTATTATTAATGTCATAGTACAATTAGATTAGTAACAGCTATTTTTCAAGACTGAGTACTTCCAACCTAAGACCTAGAAATTGCAATTTGAACCTATAATTAAAAAATCATTTTCACTAGACGTTAATATCCCAAATACAAGAGCCTAAGTCATAGAGTGATGCAAAAGCAGATTAACACACTATTCAGCTTTTTAATTGCCACGAGATCAAACTCGATCCAGGAGAGCCTAAAAATTAGAATTGTTTCTATATATTTGGTCATTATTCACTTCTGGTGTCAGAAATCCCTTTAATATTAGCAGTAAAGATGAAGTATATGTCCTTAAAACTAATCAAGAGCAACTTTCTCACTGAGTGAATGGCCTAAAAAAATCAATATACTATAATTAAGTGACTGGACATTTTACTTAATTCACAAAGTGTCTTGAGTTTGAATCATTTTAATTTCCACTGGGGTAACTTTACACAGAAAAAACACTTGTAATATAAGAACAACCTATTTTCCAGAATTCTATTGAGTTTTTTTTTTTTTTTTAATCAATGATTACAAGGCTTGGGTGTCTGCCTGGGGTAGAATGTGAACAAGTCAGGACAATGGTTTTGGAAAATGTGTCACGTTTCTTTTACTAAAGTGTGAAAAGTGATTTGGGACACTACTTCAAAAATGTAGTTTGCATTTTTCCTGCCCTTCCTTCAAGGGGATAAAGGGAAAAGACTAGGCAAAAGTTAATCTTCTTCCTGAAACCACTTTTGGAGAATCCAGTACGGTTTTTAGAAAACAAAGTATTTACTCAAAGAGAAGGCACTGCCGGAGGCATTAAAAAGTGCTGATGTATAAGCAATTAAGCGTTGGAAGTTTTAACAGACTCCTTCATTCCTACCACCTCAGTCCTTCTCCCTCACCCTTTTGCTGGCTGGTCCCTGACCAGGTTTAGGACACCACAACACAGGTAAAAACTCCTTCCTTTGCAGGGAGGCTTCAAGTGCATCCCAAGACCCGTCCTGCTCCATGCCCACTTCCTTCCGACCACACCGCCGCACTATGCCCCTCCTATAAAGAAATGTTGCCTACCACGCCACAATCCCTGCTAACCAAGGAGGAGGTAAGTGGCTAAAGGCCAAGCTCCAGGCACTGTGAAGACAGGGATGTCTAGCGGCGCAAGAAAAGGGCAGTCCCCTCCGCCTCTGTTAATCCTGGACGGTAAACCGAAGCTAGACCAATTCAGCAGGCCCACCAGGCCCTAGAGTCTCATCGTTTCCTCAGGCCCCAAGAGGTCAGAAAAGCAAACAAGGGCTCCCCACGTCTCCATCAAAGACTTCTCTGTCGGTGGAAGCATCTCGGTACTAACCTCGCTCTTTTCTCCATCCTTCCGGGAGGGTCCGGTCCCCGGCTCACACCGCCAGGCCAGGTTCCCGCTGGCACTGGGATGCCCAAGCACCCAGGCGAAGACCCCCACTTCCTGGCCCGCACTTTGCGCAAGTGCAAAACGGGGCGAGCTGGATGGGCGGGTAGGCTGGTCGCTAAGAAACCAGGCGGAAACTTCGGCCTATTGGTAGGCGGGGAAAGGCGGAGAGTTACGCTATTGGTAGAGACTAGAGAGAATGGGGGGGCGGGCCTCAAGCGTCTTCTTTTCTGACCATTGGGTAGAAGGGCCATCAATCAGTGGGTGACTGGAGCTGCACGGGAAGGCGAGAGAGTCCTTAGCAACGGCTATTGCCGTGAAGTGTTGAGTAGCGAGCTGGGCGGTTGAAGCCGGGAGGTCCCGGCTGACGGCGCCGGTTGGGGACATGGTGAGTGCGAAGCTGCACTTCTGGCTGGAGCTAGGGCTGAAGTTTCTCCCCGGAGCAGGAAAGGAATTTTGTTTAGTTTATGAAATGTATTATTCGCCCCTTTCCATGATCCTCGACTGTCAATAATAACCCCTCCTCTCGTCGCCAAATAGAAGCGCATCTTCCGTGACTCTAGGGACAGAAAGGCGGTTCTCCAGCCCCCTTTTTCCCTCTCCAACCCTATTAACAGCTGATACCAGTTTACGATAGATTCTGTGTCGGAAACGGAAACCCTTCTTCAGCCAGGTTTGAATTAAATACAGAGAATAAGATGCTTTAAAACTGTTGGGGCCTCTAGGAAAGATCCAGAACTCTGAAAAACTGGCCAGGGGAGGGAGCTACGAGCTCTGCCACTGGAACTGTCGAGGACCACACCAGTGTACTGAGGTCTAGGGATCAAGAATCTGCTGCCACCACAACCAACTCTTAATATATGTGAAGCTGGTGTCCACATACACAGGAACGTGGTGGAGTCTCTGCCACCAGTGCTTCTTAACCCAAAGCTGGAGACAAGATACTGAAATGAGCTGCAGAAGAACCCCAGGAGTAACTCTGTGACCTTGCTTGTCAGCAGAAAAATGGCAAATATTAGGAAGATGCCCTCCATCTTCCCTGGATATTGATCATTGGTCCAACATTTATTCTTAGCTAGATGCCCAGAGTAATGCCTCTCCAGGAAATTTTTTTTATTTCTCAGTCTCTGCAAGAGACTTGAGAGACGGTGGAAAAGGGTATTATGTCCCGATCAACCATATCTCACTAAACAAATTTTACTATGAGGTATACAGGCGTAGATGAAAGTAAATATGCCTTAAACACTGCTTTTCAGATAAACCAAGTAAGGCCAATTGTTTTCTGACATAACATCTACTGTTCTAGCATATCTTCCTTTGCCTCTTCTCCCTCTCAAAAAGAACTAATTTGAAGGAAAAACCTAAGTGGTAAAAAAGAACCAGGCTTTCCACCAGGATATCAACTGAAAGCACAAATGTTAGCAAAAGGAAAGGGGGGAATTCTTGAGGTTTACTATATGATAGGGAATGAGATACTTGAATATGTTTATTTATTACATTTAATTAGTTCAATTCTTCCAGTTGTGGCACCTTTTTCAGTTACCCAGTTTATCTTTCACCCACATGTTTATTTATTATAGGCATCCAGCTACCGCACAATTTCAGACCAATGGAAGAAAAGAGCAGCAAAAATTGAATTGAATGAAACCCAAAAGCAAGAAATTAAAGAGGCCTTTGATTTATTTGATGTTGATGGGTCTGGAACCATAGATGTGAAAGAATTGAAGGTTCTGAAATTACTTCTAAGACATTTAAAAAAACATATCGTTGATTCGTGATAATCTTTAAATCTTTATCAGTAGCCTTCTGAAAGCTTGATATAATGTCTCTTCAGTGCAGACACCTATGCCTTTAGTGTATATGCCTGGTTTGCACTAACAGAATAATATCTCATTAAGCATTTTTTTCTTGTTTTATGAATGAGTTAGGCTAAAGCTCAGCAAGAGACATGACATCCTGTGGCACAGCAGGATTGGAACCTAAGCCTGCTGACTCTACTTTCTATGTTTAAGCCTAGTCCATAGTAAAAAAAGAGAGACTCTAGTAATTAACAGGTAATTTAAAAGCTAGGAGTGAGATTGTGGCATAGCATAACTTATTGGCTTTCTATTTCAGATTGCAATGCAGGCCTTAGGATTTGAACCAAAGAAAGAAGAAATTAAAAAAATGATAGCTGAAATCGACAAAGAAGGAGTTGGCACCATTAGTTTTGAAGATTTTTTTGCCATAATGAGTGTAAAAATGGTATAGTAGTGATTTTGTTTTTCAGTGAAATATAAGCAATAGCCTTCCATGTTTTGGGGCTGGAGCAATTGCAGGTTCCATAGAAGAAGAACTGGAACTAGGTCTTTAAAGATGGATGGGATTTATATAGATAGAAATAACAAAATTCAAGATGTTTTCAGGGTAGTAATGAAGACTGATCAGTGTGGAGAAGAGGTCTTCTGTTAGGAAATAATAAGGATATACGGCTGGATAGAGAGAATGGGGCCAGCATTTTGAAGCCTCGAAATCAGCACGCAATCTATTGAGTGCCTGTTTTGCCAGGCACTATCCTAGGAAGCACTGAATGGGCAAACTCCGTGTTGTCTTGGAGCTTGCATTTTTGGTAAGGTATCTCAAATACTGGGGTTAATAAGAGATAACATTCTCTTTATCACCCTGTGGCTCTTCCATTTCAGTAAACCCTGAGTTTCAGTACCTTGAGGGTGGATGTGAATGCACTCGAAGAATTGTTAAAAATCAGAGCAGTAAATAAAATCAGAGCTCAGCTACCTGGTATATTGCTGCTCTAGACCTCAAAGATCTATACATCCAGCCCAAATGAATAAATAAAAGACTAATGACATTTAATTGTTTCTATTTTTAAAGAGTGAAAAAGATGACAAAGAAGAAATACTGAAGGCTTTCAAATTATTTGATGATGATGACACTGGAAGCATATCACTAAACAATATCAAGAGGGTTGCTAAGGAACTGGGGGAAAATTTAACAGATGATGAACTTCAGGTAAATTTTACTTAATTTTATAATTTACATATATAATTATAGCTTATATACAGTTATAATTTACATATAATTTATAGTTGTATTCTTACTTTAGTTGTACTCAAAAACACACTTAAAATAAAATTTGATTTTGAGTATGTGAGTATTCATTTATATCATTATTCCTTTTTAATAGATTTCACATATCATAATTACATTTTGTTTTACAGGAAATGCTTGATGAAGCTGATCATGATGGGGATGGAGAAATAAATGAGGAAGAATTTTTGAGAATGATGAAAAAGACCACTCTTTATTAATACCGTGTTTTGTTCCTTCTAAAAAGTTGCTAACAAATTTTGTGTTTGTTCTAGTTCCATAATATTTGAATGTACTCATTTTCAGTTTTTAGTTTATATGCACAAACTGGTCTCTTAATGTCTAATCTATGTGAGAAATTACATATTTCTACCAATATGTTGTTAAATATATAGCATCAAGAAACAAAGGAAATGTAACGACTTTCTTGAACCATGAATCCAAGAACAGTATTAATTTCAACTGCCTTTTTTAGAGCTCTAGGGTCCAAAAACTTAGATTTTTTTTTTTACTTAAGGAAATTGGCCCCACATCAAATGAATCTGGCAAGAAAGCAAGCCATTACTTTCCCTATTGTTTTCCTTTTGTGCAACTTTAAAAACTGATGAATATTTGCTTTTTAACAAATTATTCAGATATGTAAAGTATTAAAACTGTTTGGCAACTACATTATTTGCTAATTTTCTTCTTATAAAAAATTCAAAGCAGCATTTTTATCACCCAGATTTCTCTATAAGTTTGACCCTGGAAGTTAGTATTTCTTTAATACCTATGTCCTAGGATAGGCGTGAGGCATCTTACATATGTTAACTCAGTTACTGCATTACAACTTGGAAGCTGGTAGTATCAGCTCCATCTTACTACATATGAGAAAACTAAAGTTCAGAGAACTTAAATTTAAAAATTTCTCAGTTACCCATCGATGATAAATAAAAATGGATTCTAGTGTTGTACTGTTAGTCTCGTTATGCTGTTTCCCTGAGGATAAAAACTCTGAGGAAAATTGTGTATTTTCTAACTCATGTAATTCTATGATCCTCTTGTAATTTAACTTTCTTTGTTTTTTATAAAAGAACAAACTTAGAAAAGCAGTCTCCTGCATGCATTCTTTTGACCCCCATGGGGCCGCATAAGAATGGGCCTTGGTTCTGGAACACTTCTTCACTAAGAGATAGCACCCTTACAGCTTGTGCTGGACTTGCCACCTTGTCTGAATATTTCTCCCTGTTTCAGACTCAATATGTACCTCTTTGTTCTCCTTAAGTACATGCGTCATACGGCACCTGGCTAACCCCACTCACTGCTATGTCTGTACCCTTTGGGGAGAGATCGGGGTCCTGCTGCACAAGAAGGGCGTGTGCAAGCCAATTGCTCTGTGTTGGTTTCTGACAGGGACTCGTTAGCCATAGGAAACTGATGCTCACTACTGAAGCTGATATTGCTCTGTCTCTTCTCTATGTGAGTAAAAAGCATCATTCCAGCCAGTTTAACTGCATTGCCTTTTCCTTAGGAACTCTGATATCACCATGCAGTGAGCAGATGTGCTCAGACTTCTGCTCCTGATAATAGACAACTGATGCCACTTGCTGAACACAAACTCTTCCTAAAATCAAGTAATGGTCTTTGGAGCAAGAATGGCTTATAGAAAATGTAACTTTACTTGCCCCATCTGATGATTTTTTAGCTCAACTGAAATGAAGACACGTTTTTTGTTTTGTCAACACAAGAGAGATTTTTTTGTTGTTTGAAACTAGATTGGCATACGCTCAGGAATGTCTGTAAGTGTCTCACAGTATTTTTAATTCCCAATTATTTAGCATTTCCTCCTAGACTAAAGCAAAATATCCCTACTAAACAGGCTTCACATATGAAAGCTGTAGCCTTTAAGTTGTTAAAAGATTTATATTTTATGTGGGTAATACACTTAAAAATACATGTGAACAAATTCAAAGAGTTCTAAATAAGTCTCCTTACAATTCAAACCCCACTTCTCCTCATAGACAATTATTTTTAACAGTTTCTTGTGAATCATTGCAGACAATGCTTATATATATGCACACGGATATGGAATAGATTTTTTCCACAAGTGATAGCACACTACATACATTGTATATATTAATTTTTCACATAATGTATTTTAGAAATAGCTCCAGAGCAATACGAATAAAATGACTCATTCTAGTGGCTATATAACACCCCACTGTGTTGATTATATTTTACTTAAGTTTTCTATTGGTAGACATTTTCTAATCTTTTCCTTAATATCCTTATGCATATGTCTCTGTACAGATAAATTTGTAGAATTAATTCTTATAAGTGAAATATAATTTTAATTTAAACACTTTTAATTTTGATAGGGTTTTCTTCTAAAAATATTTTTGCCTAAGTATATTCTTAATAGTATATGAAAATACCTATTTTTTGATAAAATATTACCAAACTTTTTGATTTCTGCTAATCTAACAAGTTGCGAGTCATATCTCATTGTAGTATTAATGTTCACTTCTCTTATAAGAGGCATTGAGTGTCTTTTCACATTTAAGATCTATTTTTTCCCTTCTGTGTATTGTCTATCCATGTCATGTGCCTATTTTTCTGTTGGGTTTTTAAAACTTATTGACTTGTAGAAGCTCTTTATACACAAAGGTACTTTCAATTAAGTATACATTTTAACAGGCATTAGGTTTACTGTGATTTCAGCCTAAATAGTTTTAAATTTTCATTGATTTATTATTTGACCAATGGGTCATTAATTAATGTGTGTTCTTTATCATCCAAACATAGGAGGAGTTTTTAAAAGCTGCTCTTTGATAATGATTTATAACTGAATTGCGTTGTTGTCAGAGAATATCATCTGTATAATAACAATTACTTGAAAATTGTTGGAAACTTCTGCGTTTTAAACATGTCCACAACTTCTTTGACATCCCTCCCACCAACAGGAAGAGACTTAGTTTCCCTCCCTTTTAATACTGGTTGTCCCTAGTGACTTGCTTCTAACCAACAGAATGTAATGGAACCGACACTGCATGACTTCTGAAGACAGATGAGAAAAGGTGATATAGCTGCTGTCTGGCCCTCTTTCTGAGCATCCAACCCAGCCACATGCCATGTCAGGCAGCCTCGTGGAACAATCACATGCAGGCACTCTGGCATAGCCTCATGGAGGTTCCAACCAATAGCATCAGCTAAGCAGACAGGTAAGCCTTCAGACAGTTCCAGTGTCCAGCCTTTGAGCCTTCCTAGCTGATGCTGAGTAAAGGCAGGATGTCCTCATTGAGCCCTGTCTAAACTGCAGATTTGTAAGCTAAATAAATGCTGTGACTGTTTTAAACCGGTAAATTTTGTGGGTAGCTTGTTAAGTAACAATAGAACACAACATGCATCCTAGGTTTATAACAGTTTACCTCTGATTGGTACTTTTACCAATTCCCCAAATAGATGAATTTTACAACAGTTTAATTCCATTCATCTCTCTCATTTATCGTGCTGTTATCATATATTTTACTTCTCTGTATATTCAAACCCTTAGAAGATTTTATTATTATTATTAGTCTTTTATGAAACAGTCTATATTGATTTAAATGACTCACTACCTTTCTGGTGCTTTTCATTCCTTTATGCAAGCCAGTGGTTCCATCTGGGATCATTTTCTTCAGCCTAAATAACTCTAGTATTCGTGTGGGAAAGATCTACTGGTGAGAAACTCAGCTTTTGTTTGTCTGAAAAGGCCTTAATTTTTGCCTTCTTTTTTTGAACAGTATTTTTACTGTGGACAGAATTCTAGGTGAGAAGGTAGGAAGGTCTTTTTGTTCTTGTAGCATTTTAATGCCATTCCATTATGTTCTGATTTCCATAATTTCTGTTGAAATTATAGTTATTTTTGTTGTTCAGAAAAGCAAGTGAAGGAATACTCAAGGGAAGTAATAGATCTGGAGAAATGAAACCAAAGAAAAAGACATATTTTTTAAACAAAGGAACAGATTTAAGTCTTTGTAGATTCAACAGAAGAGAGTCATGATATGGCCCAGAGTAGGCAGTCAAGACAAGCAGGTAACTTGGAAGATCAGAGACTAATTCAAGTGATAAAAATTATTACCGAATATTTCATATGTGAGAATTTCCCACTCAGTAATTTTCCCTTGTGTTCTTGGTGATGGTTCATTTCAAACAGAAAATTTTAAGTGCAAGTTTAAGTATCTGTTAAATGAACAAAAGAAGGAAGTAAGACACTAACGTTAAGAGCTTGTATGACTTCAGCTTACCCATGCAATCAGAGGGCTGGTCACACGTGACGGCGCACGGTGGTCGCTCCACTAGAGGGCGTTGAGGTCTTGTCTCAGTTTAGTGAGTGCCGGTGTGGTTTGGTTTATGCTTGTTCCGATAGTTTGACCTAAATTAGTGAAGGATTTAAAGAAAGCTCAAAGTTAAAGACGTAATTTATCTAGCACAATTTGGGGAAAATATTTATAGAAATTGTGTTATTCTTTAACCCACTTCCTTGGTAACTAATTAGTTAGGTTAATGAAAATTCAACAGTTTAGCTTAAAACCAAATCTGACATTGTTCAAAATGTAAGCCATGGAATTGTCAGGGGAAAATATATTATTTGAAGGTGTTTTTTTAAAAGACTTTTTTTCCCCTCCAACCCTATTTTGAAGATGTTTGACATTTTCCTCCTACTATATGAGGTAAGAATTTAATTATTTCATGCAAAAATGACTAAAATGGGACTCAATAAACTGTTGACAGTGGTCACTTCTGAGAGAGGAGAGTGTGATTTGGGAGAGGGTGAAGATATTTGCTTTTTATACACCATATCTATGTATTGTTTGAATTTTT
Source organism: Camelus dromedarius (assembly GCF_036321535.1). Classification (NCBI taxonomy): domain Eukaryota; kingdom Metazoa; phylum Chordata; class Mammalia; order Artiodactyla; family Camelidae; genus Camelus; species Camelus dromedarius. The sequence goes on from NC_087436.1 coordinate 36,322,146, forward strand.
ATGAACATAAATTTTATAATTTAAATAAAAAGAAGTAAAAAAATTCAATTGCATTTAAAACTAGGTTAGGAAGCTATTATAAAAATGAATTAGAAATATAAGTCCAAGTTTATACAACCTGCCTAAGTATTTATAAATACAGTGTCCACATAATATTAATAAGCATTCTACAATATGACATCAAAAGGGAAGGGTGTTACACCATACACTTTAGCCATTGTTACACCATTACACTCTCTTAGGTTGTGTAATGAATAGTCACATATAGGCTCTGAAATCTTCAAAAATAAAACATTTAATTTTTTCTAGCTCCAGTTTAATTGAGTTTTTTTCTTCACACTTAACAAAAGAATTAACACAGTTTTATAACACTCAATTTGGGAAAAAGTGGCATTCAAAAGAACTAACTATATAAACAAAGAAACAATCAAAATAAATCATGTTCTGGAATAAGGTCCTTTAATTTTAAGCTGTTGGAAAAATACATAGGTGCACTTATTCCATTATTTCTGTCTTTATTAGAAATATGTAAGTACCTTTTACTTCTCTTAGAAATATATCGTGGATAAATCAAATATCAAACCATATAAAATTATGAAATAAAACCTGTAAATGAGAGTAGCAACCCCATACTGTCACTGACTAGTCGCCCTTGCACTATGGCGCCCTGAGGAGTGTTGAATCGTGGGACGGAAGAAGGACCACAGTTGTCGTGTTTTCACTGGTGACCCAATCAAAAGGGCACTCTTCCTGCCCAATGGACTAGAGTCAGAACATCCTTTCCATCAATTCAGCAGGGGAATGTCACAGAGGCATCCGGCCAGAGGGCACAGAGCACACACACGCACGTTGAAAGGAGAGAAAGTTTCAGGAATACTAATTATCAAGATAGAATTTAAACTAAATTTTGAACAATCAGGAGGCTAAACTGTGTGTGTGTGTGTGTGTGTGTGTGTGTGTGTGTGTGTGTGTGTGTGTGTTTTCCAGAAATAGAAATAAGGCTCTGATGATGGAAGCAATGGAAGCAACAGATGACAATATTGTAGGACACACTTCGGAGAGTCAGAAAAATCCCGATAATGAAGAAGACAGTAATCTGATTTGAGCAAGAGTAGAGACCATTTTCTTACCTACGACTGGCTAGGCTTGTGGTGTGTGTGCGTGTGCGTGTGCGTGTGCGCTCACACCAGCCACTGTGTATGAATAATACTGCCTTTCCCCACAACTGTGTATTTTTGGTAAATATGTAGTATGAAACTATGAATAAGTTGCATATTTAGTCATTATTTCTCAAAATAAGTTCAGTCCTCCTTCAAGTCCTTTTTATTTACTTATTTATGTTTCATGAAGTGTAGGTTGAAGAATACCATCAAGTGTCTGAAATGGGTTGACACTACCTAATTAATGTAGCCAAAATTCTTTGCCCTAATTATGTAAAACATAATAAAGAGGATCTGCTAAACAATTCTTTTTTTAAAATCTGGATATGTGAGGTGCTGCAGAAACAAAACTTGTTCTTGATGTCCCTGAATATTTTCTACTTATTGTTTCAGTATTATATTGTGGAATCCTTCATGTCATCTATTTTTTCAAAATTCAATTATTTAGATTAATTTGGAAATTCAGTTCAAATGACTACTCGTTCTCATGTTGTAAGTCTATGTTGAGCAGTACTAAATATCTATCTTGCAAAGAATTTAAATGTCCTAATTAAAATCTTGTAGCCAGTATTAATTATAATCAGTAAAATCTCCATTTTAAAGCTTCTGCCAACTTTTAAATAGTTTCAGAAAATTTCTAGATCAGTAGTCTTGCTTCCTTGCATCCTTTTTTTCAAAACTAGAAAATCTAAATGCTCCTAAGTAGAGCAGATGCCTATGAGTAAGTAAAATAGGTAACATGACGACCGTGACGTATGATTTGGGGAATAGGAAAGATGCAGAATGTTGTAACGTGCTTTTCCACATTGGACATGATTTGGATTATTTCTGGCTTATGATAAAGTTGGAATCATTGTCTCTATAGCATATAATTAACAGACATACAGAGTGCGTTGTGGAAAAAGACAACTAATTTCTAATCCTCAAGTCACCGTTTAATTAGATTGGACACTTTGGCCATGTCACGAACTTCTCTGGGTTTTCTATTGCAGCCTATATAAAAGGTGGATAAGGAAATTATCTGTCTGAAAAGTACTACTGGACTGCTGAAAACCCATATGATAAGGGAAAACATTTTATTTGTGAAATACGTAAAACCTATAGAAAATTAATTAATTGGTACCATGCAGTTACAGCCCAGATTTAAAAGATGGAGAACAATCTGCTGACATTGGCACAGATCTCATTTCATATTAAAAAAATAAAACATTACAGATATAGCACAAGCCACACCCTTCCCTCCAGGATCATTTTTCTCTCTCTTCTCAGAAGTAGTTGGTGTGTATCATTTCCAGGCATATGTTTGTGCTTTTACCATAAAAGTATGTACCCCTAAAATTATAAAATATTGTTTTGGGTACTTCAAATATTACATGATAGCATGTATAAATATCCTTTGACAGCTTGATTTTTCACTTGACATTATATTGTGGAGATTTATTTACATTGACATATGTTAATATTGTTCTTTCATTTCAACTGCTCTATAGAATTCTGTTATGTAAACAGTTTATCTCTCTATAGGAAGTCTGATTGTTTCCATATTTTTACTATTAGGCATAACACTATAATGAACATCCTGACTTACATTTCTTTCATGAATATGCGTAAGAACTTTTCTAGGATAGCCACTGTCTTCATCAGCTTCAGCTGCCATAATAAAATACCATAGACTGGTGGTTTAAACAACAAAAAATCATTTTTTTCACAGTTCTAGAGGCTGGAAGTCCAACATCAGAGTGTCAGCATGGTTGGATTCTGGTGAAAACTCTTTTCCTGGATTGTAGATGGTCACCTTCTAGCTATGTTCTCACAAGGCAGAGGGGAGAGAGAGTTCTCATCATACCAGTTTAGGGCCCCATCCTTATGATCTCATTTAAACTTAATTACATACTAAGGGTCCTATCTCCAGATACAGTCTTATGTGGGTTAAGGCTTCAACATCTGCATTTTAGGACATAATTCAGTCCAGTCCTAGTGGTGGGCTATGTGAAATCTGTATCTTCAACTTTTCTAGATATTTCCAAATTAATTTCCAAAGTGGTTGTAATAATTTACAGATGCTCCAGCAAGTATACAGAAGAAGGGGTATTTTTAACTAGAAGAACTAAACAATCCCAAATGGAAGATAGAGGGTATGATCTTTTCAAAATGCAACTTCTTTTTGCTTGTCCATCAATATCTGAGAAGTCTTCTTCCAAGTAGCTGTCTAAGTATTGGCTTCTGCCAATCAGTTCTTTTGCTTGTAGCCATAGTACTACATAGAGTGGTCTGTTCTCTTTAATCCTAATATAAAAACCATTGACCGTACTCAATCCAATAGAGCTTCATTAGAGGCCAGTGATGTGGAGTAGAACGACTCAATGGATTCAAAGTGATGGCTAGTGCTTTCCCAGAGAAGCCAGGTCTGGTATGCTGGGGACAAGTGGAACAAAGAGTTTCAAGTCCATTGCCATATAGCCCCCCTCAAGCTCCCAATCATCTCTGGTTCCAGCTGTGAAAAGCCAGAGTTCTCTGACATCCACAGTGCCATCTGTTTTTGCAAATAGGATATTTAATTTTCCTTAAAAATGGCTTAAACAGCATTTGAACCCCTCCCTCTCATTCACTTTGTCACTGCCTCTCTCCTAACTTAGCATCTTGCTCTCTCATTTCTTCAGCATCCAGGAGCTCTATTTTCCTTTTGTTAATGCGATTCCTTCTCACGCAAGCCCAAGGAAGTTTTATTTGCCCCCCAAGGTACTCGTCTGTGAATTAAGAAGAGGCTGATGAGAGAAAGAGATGGTTTCTTACGTTTCAATCGTGTAGACAGTCTATGAATCAAAAGGGATTTTTCAGAGTGAGTTAAGCAATCTATTTTCCTTCCCGTATGTGTCACCATTTTTCTGGAAACTCTTAGTTATCAGGTAAAACTTGACTTCAGGAGGTTCTCTGACAGCTTAATCATGTCCTACGCTGGATCCCACAGTGAAGCCAGAAAGCTGAAAGTGTTTGCCGCTCTCATTTCCACGGCAACTGTCTGAAGGCCAAATATAGGATCGCATTTCGCTGTAGGTCCCAGCAGAAGAAGGAACTGTGTGGTAAGGAAAACCCCTTTTAGTCAGAAATTTTTCTTTAGGAGGTCAAGACCTTTGAAAAATTAATGGAAAAGTACCAAACCATACCTTTACATACATATTTTTAATGCTGCATTGGTCTTAACTAGGGAATTTTACACTTGTGTGTCATAATGAATCCATTTCCCCTTTGCTGTCCCTCGCTCCCCCTTTCCATGTCTGTCAGTCTATCCGTTCCTTATTCTTTCCACTGTAATGCAGTGCCTCTCTAACCCAGCAGGAACCGGAAAAATATTTTTAAATGAATACATGTGACTAGTTATGAATAATCTCATACATACAGGTGGCTCTCTGAGCAGTAAGCGAAGAAATACCCGTCCAATGATCGCTATGCAGATTCCCTGCACTATCTAGGGAACGAGGAAGTTCTCTGAGCAAGAGTCAACATGGGGCAGTTGAACAGTTCTCCAGTCCCTCCTGCCTTAGAGCTTTATTATTTCATCTCAAAGATTGAATTTTTAGAGCATTCCTCTCAAATTCAAATAAGATCTTTCTTTGGATGAGCTACCATTAACTTTGGCATGAAACATCAAGAAATCATTAAAATGCCTCCCTTTTGGAAGGAAGGAGAGACTGTGTCCATGCCATACTGTTGGGCAGCACACATAATCCACATGGGAAGGCTTGGGTTTAAGGTTGTTGCCACCTTCAAAGGAAAGACTGAACATTTCTGTGTATCAGGCTGTTTGACTTCTGACGGCCACAATCTTAATTTCTACTCCCTAGGAGCGGTTCTATATAAAAAGGATCTTGGAATTTTATTTATATATTTATACATGTGTATTCTACATAAATAATATATATATTTATTACATATAATATGGCAAATAAGCATCATTTTTTTATAGTTAGAAATTAAATAGAGACACACATGTGATCATTATTAGGACACTTCTTTTGAAAGCACTGAGTAACCTGTTAAAATCCATGTCATTCATCAACTCCTTTATCAGAGTCAAAGAGAGACAGGGAAGTAAGGCAGTTATCCAGCCAGCATGAAACTCTTCATACTATTGCAACACAGTTGTCTCTTTGATCTATGTTTTTAGCTCCCATTTATTATTTCTTTGTGCTCATTTGCCAAGTTTCTTTACAGTTAGCTTTCCATATCTGTAGGATCTGTATCCACGGATTCAGCCATGTATTAAAAATATTGTGGGGAAAAAAATTCCAGAAAGTTTAATAAAGCAAAACTTGAATTTACCTCACCTGGCAAATATTTACACAGCATTTACATTGCATCGTAAGTGACCCAATGATGATTTAAAGTCTATAGGAGGATATGCATAGGTTACATGCAAACACTACTAACGCCATTTTCTATAAGGGACTTGAGCACCTGCAGACTTTGGTATCCAAGGTGGGTCCTGGAACCAATCCTCTGGGATACTGAGGGATGACTGACTGTATTTCATTTCTCACAATTTATGATAATTTTTTAGAAACACTGAGTAAACTTTAACATTGTTAAGAAACAAGTCCTGGAAGGGAGCTCCTACAAAAGTGGACCAAAAAGATAAAAACCTGTTTATGGTGTAGCAAAATTTCTCCCCAAGTTGTCCTCAATCAAGCTGTTAACATGAAGAGCCACCTTCTTAAGTGCTCAAACACTAAAAAGGAATTGTACATATATAATTGCTATATTACACTCTTGTTGATTAGTATATATATATTAGTGTATGTATATATGTGCATACAGACACACTTATGAAACCAATCATTTGTATCTACAGTTTCTTGGTTTCATTTTGCTTCCTTGGCTGCATGGATATTTTTGTTCTTGGACCCCAAAGTGCAGAGTGTTTTACTTTTGTTTATTAATACTGTTGACAGTAATAACAATGTCTTAGTTTAATATTGAAATTCTTATTAGTGGATGGTTTCTTTATATGTGTAATATGACATCTCAAATTATATCAGCAGTAAGAGAGATTTTACTATGACCTGTAAACTACTACAGTTTTGCTATGATTTCTAAAAGGAACAGGTGAAATTTGAGAGGTGTTAGGGCTAGATGGCCTGCCCACCTCCTCCAAAGCTTAGGACGACATACATCTCAGAAGAGTGTGTGCTGGTGCCCATGTTCTTCGGGGGATGTCTGACCCTGGGATCCCACCTTCCTTCTTGGCCTCCCGACAACTGGTGGCTCATGACATTGGAGTGTGTGGGGAGTGGCTAAAAGCAGTGCCAGGTTCTAGAAGCATCCCCATTTCTGTAATTCAAAGAGAGGAGTATTTTGATCTCTTTTAAAGAGAATCCAGTCACTCCTGTGACTGTGGGAGGTGCGTAGAGGTATATGGCCCCTGGGCACGTGGAGCCAGGGTCAAACTCTGCAGGGGCTTTCTTTCCCTTGCTTGTCCCTGCTTCTCTCAGAATGTCCATGCTCTCCCACACACTGCAGATGAGCTGCTTCCACACAGGAGCAGTCAGCCACCCACTGCACCAAAGCCTCCCACAGAGAAGGGCCAGGATCTGTGCGGCTCACCTGGCTGCTGGCAGGGGCTTCCATTGGCCCAGCTTGGGGCCAGAGGACAGTAAGGATGGGTAGTAATCCTGAGCCACTCAAGAGTGTGTAAGAACATGACATTCCCGAGAGGGTTTTTAAAATGCTTTGGGAGGTACTCAGTTGCTTCACAAGATGGCCTCACTTAGTCTTTAAGCCCTTTTGAGTTATCTAGGGGTGAGGTCTCACAATGTCTGTAACCAGTATTTGGGCTCTATGTAAAACATGATACATAGATTCAAACTCATTTTTTAAAATACCAGCTATATTTTAAAAAATATCAGCTACATCCCAGGGCTGGAAAATCTCATAGTTTAAAAAATCTTAATAAATTTTTATAGTTCTATGATTATCAGTAATATGTTTTACTGTCTATAAAACTTATAGGGAAAATTATCAAATGAGAACTTACATAATCTTTTTTTTTTTTTTTTAGCATAGGAGGCTCTTAAGAGACACAGACAATGGAAAGAAATGGCTGTCAACAAATTTAAGAAGAAAATTCTAGTAATAAACAGAATGAACAAATGTCTATACTAAATAGTTTGATTTGTTAAAAATATGAAATTTAAAAATTAATAAAGTTTTAACTGAATAAAAGACTTAATGTTAGTTAATACAGTGATCTTATTGAAGGCAGACTTTGTACTAGAATGAGTTTGTATCAGTTGAAGCTAAGGATAGGGAGCAGTTAAATCTCTGAGCTCTGAACTGAGCAGAATAAATTAAGGCATTTTTATGCAATTTTTAAAGAAATGCAACACACAGACACTTTTAAGTACCTCTCTTGGTTTCTCTAAAATCAACTTCTATGTCCCTCTTCTAACAAAACATGAGTACTACTCCTGCAGGAAAGAACCTGAGAGACTTCCAAAAGATGAGTCATTGTGAAATGGAAGGGTCTCCCCTTCAAGACACAAAAGGAAGTTGCATTCAACATGCACCGAGGCTTCCTCAGTCAGGGAAGAGGAAGAATTCCCCAACAGGAATAATGAACAGAAGAAGCTGGGTCTTAGGAGTTCTATATGCCAGCTCCCCTGGTCTGGTTCCCCCAGCTCTCTGACTGATGATGTATCTAGCAAGGATCACCAGCCAAATGAGAGAAATCGAGCACTTACTTATTAATCTGCACAAGGATTTTTTTTTTTTTAATTCCCTGGTTAAAGGATTTTGGATACTCTGTGATGGGAACTCATCCAGGCCTGAAACTAAAGTGGGATTTCCTGTTGCCTTTGCTAACATGACACGTGGGAACTGTAGGTTCAGGTATGTCTGGGAGGGAGGGAGGGAGAGAGAGAGACTGCAGAGCAGACTTCACATCCATGAAGGCAAACAGTCGTGCTGGAGGAGACCCAGCTGAGGGAGAGTGGCGGGTCTTCACTGCTTTTCGGTATTGTGATCCTGCCCGCCTGGGAAAGGAGGCCCAGTGAACGGTAGGCTTTAACCATCCAGCCACTCGTCTTTCTTTGGAAAGAGCACACAAGGAGAAGGGGTGAGGCACGTAAAGAGCACAGGAGACCTGAGCAGAGGGTGAAACCCGTTCTCCCTTGTGCCCTGGGCATTACTGGTATCATTCAGTTATACTGTGCGGTTAAATGGGCTTTTAAAAACCAATTTTTTATTGAAATATAGTTGATATACAATATTAGGAAGTTTCAGGTGTACATATATAGTGATTTGACATTTAAATGAATGACGAAATGATCACTAGGATGAGTCTAGTAACCATCTGTCCCCATACTAAGTTATTATGGTGTGGTTGACCATTTTGTGTGGTATATCCCCGTGACTTATTTATTTTATAATTGTAAGTTTGTACCTCTTAGTACCTTCACCTATTTTGTCCACACCCCCTACCCTTCTCCCCTCTGGCAACCACCCGTTGGTTCTATCTGTGTCTTACTTATCATAAATGGGCTTTTGTACATTTGCCCAGAAACACTGTGATATTGTTTCTGTAGGAAAAGGTGCTCTGAATTCTAAATAAGTGACTCGAAGTTCTGGACTGCAACACAGCAAGCAGCTTTAGCTGCTTTCCAAATGAACTGTGTGTGCTGTACAAAATTATGTGTAGGAGGCGGCTCTGTCAGCAGTGACTGGGCAGCCCTCTAGAGTTCTACAGGAGAGCCTATGTACATTTTTCGCTTAGACTATGCCAGGAAATACATATATTTCAGGGCAAAATATAAATCAGAATTAATTCAGTAACATTAAGCTAGCAAATACAGTCCAAGGGAAAATTATTCGAGAAATAATAGCATTTTTTCCTGGTTTAAATTCTACCACATCTTCACTGTATTAGAAAAATGACAGTATCACTTAGCTTTTAGTGCATTATAAACCTCACCCCTAAATTCAGTGGCTTAAAACAAAAACTATATGACTCACATGTCTGTGAGAGGCAATGTTCAAGGCCTCTTAAGGACTGGGCTCACATTATCATTTCCCTTCCATTCTGTTGCCCAAGGCAAGTCACATGGCTAAACTCAAAGTCAAGGGGAGGGGAAATCTATTCTGCTCCCTTAGTGGGAAGAATTGCAAGGTCGTGGCAAAAGACACGGACACAGGAAGGGGCAGCGACTTGGAGGCAGTGATGCAGGCTACCACAATGATCACTGATGCAATGAACTAAATTAGATATAGACACTGCTCCTTCAAGAGTCAGGTGTCTGTGAATATATGGGGGTTACGGATCAGGGAGAGGGGAGAGTAAGCTTTTGAGCGGCATGTCTTACAAAGGCACAATGCCTAAACCTGCCATTTAAAGATTCAAGATGCCCTGAATCTAAGAGTATTTTGAAGCATTTGATCCATTGGTCCTGCAGAGGAGCTGGGGGCCGCTTTCTTCATCTCAGAGCTGTGACAAATAAGCCCGCCGGGAACTTTCTCATCAAGTCGGGTTAATGGGAGGTGGATGTCTGGTAGAGGCAGGAACACCTGAGGGGTTAGTCACCATGGGAAATATGTACATTGTCTTACCAGCTTTGAGGAGTCCCGGTTACTTGGGGGAAGTCTTAAGAAGGGCCCTGAGGTGCTAGAAATATGCCTCTGGCTCATTATCCTTATCAGGGTTACAAAGAGGAAAAAATGATAAAGTAATTGGTTTGGTGACTATTCTTAACTTTTGTTGGAGGGGGTTGTATAAATATAAAAGTTTTATATTTTCCTGTAACTCCCCTGGCAGTTGTACTAAATGAGCCCATCCCTCAACCTTTTCCTCCAGTATTGGCTTCTTTAACAATACATTGGCCATTTAAAAAATTTTTTTCTGCCTATTTTGGTTACTAGAACCGTCTAATTCTGGCATTTACGATTTAGTCCTGTTCTCAAACTTGATTCAAAGTTCACCTCCTCCTTCCTCAGCTCAGGCTCAATCCGCCTGAAGGGACCATGAGTGGCTCTGTACCCATACCCTCCTCCTGCTTCCAGCTGTGTTTCAAGTGGGGGAAGTGGGAGAGGGGAGGAGGGGCAGAGTGGCAGACTACTTCTTGGTTGACCACGACTACACTTCTGTTCAGTGTCTACAGAGCTGATGAGGAGGCCCCAACATCCTTCCCAGACAGCAGGCATGTTGGCATGGGGAGAGGGAGCTGATTCCAGTGCAGCAGCCCCTTTAGGCACTGGCCATCTGTTCTAGGTGACCCCTAGTTGTGGCATTTACCCTGTGATGCATGCCCCTCTTTGCCAGCATCCTCCTTCCCAACACACACACACACACACACACACACACACACTCATACACACTGCCTACATTGCCCAGAACCATAGCCCCAGTCCTCACCTTTCAGCAAACTGTTAGGTCAGTAGGCACACACGGGATCCATCTTCTAATGCAAACCGACAGATCACAGGCAGAGTGGTCCTTGGATGTCACCATGCCCTTTCTCTCTAAATCACTTTGCCCCTCTTCACGTCACCTAGGAAACAAGCAACATGTCTGCTCTTGAACCAAATCTCATCATAGGGATAAAAATGTTGGTTCCCTCTTCTCGTAGGCACCCAATCTTTAGAAGAAATTCTTTCATTCCCCTTTCCCTTAGCTTTGGAAGGGGAATACTACACCTCTTTCCCTCTCAGTCCTCTTGGTGGGGTGGGTAGGGAGCAGAGGTAGGAGGTACACAGGATGGGTGGTCGGAGCAATTCTGCTACTTGAAGCTCCAGCTGAACGTGGCAGGCTCCAGGTGCTGGCAGCTCTCTGATTTTAAAGTATAGACATAGTCACTGATTTTTGCCTTTAGTCTGGAATCCTCATTGCAGTTCAAGGACAACAGGAAGTCTTACTATATGTCCTATTATCTTTGGAATCAGGCAGAACTTGTTTCAAAAGCTGGGCTATTTATTATGGGGTCTCATATTCTTCATCTGTAAAATGGTGTTACTAGAAACTACTTCTTAGGGTTCTTGTGACCATAAAATGAATGAATGAATGACATTTGGCTCACACATAAAAGGAGTTCATGAATATTAGTTACCTCTTTGCATCGTCTCATCCTCCATGTCAACCTCCTGCATCTTCCTTGCAACCACCTCTTTGCGTGTGTATATCTGTGTAGACCAATACAAATGTCTGTCTCTGTGTGTATCAAACCTAGGCCTTTGATGTTTTGGCTCTTGAATCCATGTGATGTTAAGGGTGCAGAAAAATATACTTGGGATGTAGATTTTTAACATTCAGTGGTAATAGTCCTAAGTTCTTATATGATTCATCAAGTCATAAGCTGCGAGGGTATCAAGTATGGACTTCAACTTCCTGCAGCACATTTGTGTAGGTGTATTATTACCAGAAATCCTCCATAACGTTCACCAGTCATTTCAGTCTCTGTTTCTACAGAAATGACTGGGATGAAAGAAAAGAAAGACTGAAACAAAGAAATGTGATTGTTTTTATGTTTTACCATCAAGAATATCGTTTTAGTTCAAATGAGATCATTCAAATGAGAATAAACAAATTTAAATAAGAAAGAAGTTTTGATGCTGATTTCTAAACTGAATGGGGTTTTACCTGATAAAATCTACAAAGCAGAATATTTATCCTCAGAAAAGATCAGCTTCACAAAGTCATTAGTCATTCTTTCACACCTTCAAATATACTAGATTTTTAAACAATTCAGTAAGTTAAGAGGTTTTTAGGATACCTGGGCTCTTTGTTTAGAAAAAGGAAAGGTAGTTCCATTATTCACTCAACAAATATTTGTTAAGTTACAAAGTTAAAGAGTCTCTGTCCCTCTTCTCCATTGCTTTAAAATTTAAAACTTAGTCTAGTGCAGGAGAAATGAAGTAAATTAAAAAAAATCACACTTTAGTATCTTCCTATTCTCTCACCTAACACTAACACTCCATCACCAGCTCCACCAATTTTTGATACCCTCAACACCACAATGACCACCACCACCACAAAGCAATCTTAAAGTGACCTGCTGTATCTGCCCTGCAGGAAGGTCTACAAGAATGAGAGAAATCTTGATTCATTGCTTCTCAAAGTTTCTGCAAAATCTATACAATATCGCCCTGACTTATACTAACCAAGTTAGGAGGGTATGTTATAGGTAGCATTTGGGAAAGACAGTGGACAAATATACCAGAATACTTGTGCTCAGGTTCTGCTCTCATTTACAAATGCACTCTGTCACACACACACACTCACCTAAAAGTAACTGAGAGGCAGAATTTGCATTTGATTTTATTTTTAGACAGAGAATGCATGAGGATGCATGATAGCTATGGCTGAGTCTAACACACATGACCACCAGAGTGCTGACATAATAACAAAAAAGAATCCATGAGTTTTATTCACACACATAGATAATGGCCAAGGAATCAGAGTGATGGGATGTTGGAATCGAAGGGTCTCAGAAGTCACTAGTCCCAATCTCTCAATTAGGTAAGAAAACTTAGGTCTTTGTGCTGGGAAAATTTTGAAAGACGTTTAAAGAGGAAAAAAAAAAAAATCGCTGGGTGCCCTATTTAGCACACCCTTCCAGGCTGTCTGGTTCTGTAGGGGTCTGAGACCAGTCTATGAGCTGTTTTATAACTCAGTAAGTCTTAGAAAACTTACAGTAATGCAAATGATTCTTGTCCATAGAAACGCAAATTAATATTTTCCCGCAGAATACAACAGATTATGGCCCTGTGGATACTGACCCGTCTTATGTCTGTTTGCAAATTCAGTTCAGCATTCCTAATGACCCATATACTGGATGTATTATCTTACTGGTTCCCTCATTAATGAACGTTAATAAAATCCCACCTCCCATGTTAGTTCCCCATTTAGCACATCAAGGGACAGACTCGGCCAGACAGACCCTAGAGATTTAGTTTCTGGAGGTCTAGACATGAAGGGGAAGGCAGCAGGCTTGCTCCTTCTCTCCCCAGACGACGGTGGGGAAAGAAAGGAGGCAGAGGCAACGGCCAGGCAACGGTCAGACGCGGGGCCCACTGCCGGTTACAGACAAATAAACAAATAAATAAAGATCTGGGTCTGTTTTAAGTGTGGTTTCCTGAACCCAGCCCAGGCCTACTGAATCAGTCTGTAAAGGTGAGCCTCATGCACACTCAGGTTTGCAAATGACTGTTCCAGACTCACAAAATACTTTGAGACTATTTAACAGGGAGGGGCTACATGAATTAAATGAGGCAAGGAGAAAAAGCCCTATGACTCTGATCTAGTTCAAATTTTCACAGCGAACATCCCATACATAACTATACCCTAGGTCTTCGGTGTTACGGCTTCAAATGTGGGTATAGTTTTGGCAGGATTATCTTCTATTTCATTTCCAGAAACTACCAGAGAGTGTTTTTATATGGTTCTCCAAGCCCTGTAAAGTTTTTACCTTTGATGCTGTTTCTTTTTGTTTTTCCCTTAGGTGGGGGAGGGTGTGTGTGTTAGGTTTATTTACTTATTTATTTTAATGGAGGCACTGGGGATTAAACTCAGCACCTGGTGTGCTAAGCATGTGCTGTACCACTGAGCTATACCCCCCCAACACTATTTCTAATGGTAGCTGCAGGACGCCCCACCAGCCCCTGCTTCAGTAGGGAAGAATTAAAGTCAGGATCCTTCTCTACTGGGAATCTGTTCATTTTTATGATTAACAAAGAAAAATTGTTATTCTTTGAGTTTTTTTTTTTGTTTGTTTGTTTGTTTCTTTAATGATTCAGAACTTAAACACAGAACACTAGTTCTAAGAGAGGAGAGGCCCCAAATTCATCTACCCTGTAGAAGCCAAACAAACTCTTCTATAACAGAAAATATATTATCCTTACAGAAACGTGCAGGGAGGCAAACTGTGCCAGGGCTCAGGGCCACCCCGAGCACTGGGGGCCTAACAGACCCATAGCGCAGAGCACGTTGAATGAGCCTCCAGTATTAACGGGTCTAAAAACATCAGCGTAACTAAGTTGATTAGATTACAGGAGACTTGGTCATCAGCGTGATTCAAAACGTTCCTGCCTCTCATGTCTGAGTATGTGCATCTAGACTAGTTCAAATATTGAGAAACCAAAATAGATTCTATACAGTGTTAAAAACAAAACAAAACAAAACAAAACAAAACCTTAACCGTCTCATGAAGGGAAAGGAGGAACTGTTGAAAAGTACTGAAATACAGCTTCTACAAAACTGCGTTTGTGCTTAAGGCAACCCGGGTGCTTCCACTACGTCCTACTTAGCAATAACTGAATTTTATATGTGCCTGTGTTAGAGCAGACAGATAGCTAGATATGAGCAGAGAAAGGGGGACACAGACCAAATGGCAGGAATTGGGCAGAAAGGAGGGGCACAGGCCAAATGCAGGAAACCACACATCATGTAAGCAGCAGGGATCCCTGGGCAGAGAAAGAAAAGCTGGAATCTTTGGGCTGATACGGGGCCACACCTTTTGGCCTGGAGACCAACAAAGAAAGGTCAGAAAAGGCAGAAATTTCCAGTGTCCAAATGTAACCTTTTGCTCATTATGCCCTCATTTCAATAAAATTAGCCTTGCAGATCAGAAGTACCCATCATGCACCGACACCATGACACTTCCGATCCAGACTAAATAAGGACAAAAATCCCTCCTCCCTTCGAGAAGGTGGAGTTGGGATGATAATCAGGGAATACGACCCCAAACCCTTCCCTCCCCAGTGAATATTCTGCCCATTCATTTTTACACCCTATGTAGCTAACTTGCTAAAGAAACTCAGGGCAGCTGCTCACCTGAGCCTGCCCGCTCTCCCCTGAGAGTGTACTATCCATCCTTTAATAAGTCCTCACTTTACCTTTTTGACCTCTAAGTCTTGTCTCTGAATTCTTTCTGGGATGAGACAAGAACCTGGAACACCGGTTGCATCTGTCGGCGACACCTGGTGCTTTTCACTGAAGGGGCTGAAAAGAAAAATAAGTCATGGCCCTCAAGGAGCCTTCACTTTAGTTTAACAGTAATATTGCCAAGCTTGTGGAACTATAGAACACACTCTTCCCAGTAGCATCAGATGTTAAAATTCCACAAATAAAATACACCGTTGTTCTGGTTAAAGCAACATTTAAAGCTACATGTATTGAAGGACTGAGGTTAAGTCTCAACACTGTAAATTGAGCACCTCTTAGATTTCATGGTACAAGACTGACTTTTAGCTGTAGCTCATGATAAAGTCCTCCAATGACTCCTCTTGAGTGAACCAAACTTGACCCAAGAATAGACTCTAGACAGTGAAAGCACTTTTTTCTTTTGAGTGAAGGTAGATTTATTCAGAGAGATACATTGAAAGGCAAGAGAAAGGCCACGAGGTGTGGGGGTTGGGTGCTCAGATTAGAAGTAAGTACACATTCCATAGACAGAATTTGGGCCATCTCCGAAGGGAGAGGGGTGGCCGAGAGGCATCGTGTTGCTGGTTTTTATGGGCTTGGTGGTTTCATATGCTAATAAGTGGAAGGACCAGTCTAAGGGGAAGCGGCTGGGGTTCCCAGGAAGTTGGCCTTTTCCCACTCTTAGACCTTCTGTGGCTAGCCTTGGGACTGCCATGGTGCCTGTGGGCATGTTATTCACCATGTTAATACTACAATGGGCATATAATGAAGCTCAGGATCTACTAGAAGTTATATCTCTCATCATCCTGAGCCTCAAGGCCTACTGGGGGTTGAATCTTCCACCACTTTGATGTTAATTGCTGTGGCACTCCTTGAGTGGCTGTGCCCTGCCCTCTTCCTGTCTCACTCCCCCCTCAGAGATTTTACTCCCATAATCTTATGGGGTTGCAGGGGGGGCGAAGGTCCGTCATCTGAAACTGCTTCCAGGCTGAGTAGGGGCGTTGACCCTGCCTATCAGGGAGTAAAACTCTCTGAATGCCTAATCTAGGGGCCCCAGGGGTAGGACAGTCTTTTGTTTTTGCATGCAAGGGCTGAGGGTGTGGGCTGGAATCCTCACATAGCCATCATCTAATGTGGGGCTGCTGTAACCCACTGTTTTCATTGACTTTTGATGAATTTTCTTAAAGATGAAGCACCTTTGTACCAGCAGTCTGACAGTCTGTAATGACAAAAAGACTTAAAAGGCATGGTTAAACATTTGTAATCACCACTACACGGTATCATTTGTTTTTCATAAACAGGTACCTGAGGTCTAATATTGCCTCGCAAGTTGTAGGTCTCTCCTGGCTCCTGTTGGGGCTTATAAATTACAGGTTTTATTCTGGACAGATGTACCCAACTAGCAATTCCCTGTAGCTTAACGGCAGTTGGGGTGCTCAGTAGTACCTGACATGGTCCCTTCCATTTTGGCTGCAGCTGGTCTTCAGGGGATCCCTCCTTCCAAGTTTTTAGTAAGACAAAGTCCCCTGATTGGACAGGGACTTCAGCCTTTTCCTCTGTGGGAAAGGGCAACATTTTGTTTCCATATTCTTGGAGAGCCTTTTGAACTTGACTTAAGCTAACAGTGTGGGAAACTAATCTATGAGTCTCCTCATCAAACCGGAAATCTGAAGTTAAAAAGGGTCTCTCATACATCATTTTAAATGGGCTAAGTTTTAAAATTCCCTTAGAGGCCGTCCTTATTCTTAGAAGGGCTATCGACAGGAGGGGGACCCAGGTTTCTGAAGTCTCCTGACGTAGCTTAGCAAGTGTTCTCTTTAGAACATGATTTGCTTTTTCCACCTTGCCTGAGGATTCGGGCCTCCAGAAAGAGTGGAGGCAATAGTTAATACCCAGAGAGCAGGAAACCTGTTAAATCACCTTGGCAGTGAAGGAGGGTCCATTATCACTCTGTAAGCTTTTTGGTAGCCCAAATCTTGGGATTATTTCTTTCAGCAGAAATTTTGACACTTCTATTGCTTTTTCCATTCTGGTGGGGAACGCTTCTACCCATCCTGTAAAGGCGTCTATGAATACCAACAGGTATTTCCATCCCTTACAAGGAGGCATCTGAGTAAAGTCTATTTGCCAATCTTCCCCTTTATAAGTTCCCCGATGTTATGTGGGCCAGAGTAGAGGTGGAGGGATAGGGTAACTCCCTGGGTCATTGCGGGCACAAAGTTCACATGCCCTAGTGACTTCCTCAACCGTTTGGGACAGCCCCTTGCCTAGGAACACTTGAGAGATTAGTCTGAGCATGGAGTCCCGCCCTAGGTGGGTGGGCTCATGGAGATGCTTAATTATTTCCCATTGTTTGTCCCCAGGAATGGGGAGCTTATTATCTTTTGTCAGCCACCCCTAGAGATTCTTCTCTAGCCCCCTATGTTTAGCCCATCAGCCCGCTTCAGGTGTAGAGGACGGCGCTGTTGGGAGAGGCTGGTCCTCAGGTAGGAGAACTGCAGCTTGTAAGGCCGGCTGTTCTCTGGCTGCAGCTTTGGCAGCCTTGTCTGCGAGGGCATCCCCCTGTACAAGGGAAGACTCGCCCTTTTGGTGACCCCTGCAGTGCATGACTGCAACCTATTCTGGAAGCTGGACTGCTTCTAGGAAGTTTAGAATTTTTGCCTGGAGTTTACTGAGTAAATCCCTTCCCAACAAGGGGATGGGGCACTCAGGCATGAGCAAAAACTGATGGCAAAGGTAAAATTTTTTAGCAGGCAGCTAAGGGGGGCTGTAAATCGCTTGGTTTGGGGCTTTCTGTCAATCCCTGTTACTACACAGGATTGGGAGGACAAGGGTCCAGGGAAATCAGTCAGCAGAGTAGGCGGCTCCTGTATCTAATAAGAAAACTTTTCTATCTGCCATGTCAAGGGTTATCTGAGACTCCTCCAGAGAAAGGACCAGGTATCCTGTGGGAGCCATGGAGGGTCCCGGGCCCCGTTGGTCTTCAGTTACCTCAGCCATCATTGGTTTGGGAGTCCCAAGCCCCCCTCGGGACTGGGGGCAGTCCCGCTTCCAGTGGCCTTTTTGTTTGCATATCGGGCGGGGTTCCCATGGACCTTTTTCAAACATAGGGCATTTGTTCTTCCAGTGGCCCTCCTGGCCGCACTTAAAACAGGTCCCATTTTGGCAAGACAGTGGCTCTGACTCAGGCAACCTGGATCCTGTCCTCGCCATGGGTCTTCTTGAAGGAGGGTAACCCTGAGGTGGCGCAGGGTTTAGGGCAGCCGCTAGGAATTGTGCCTTTTGCTGTTGTCCCTGGATCCTTCTTGCCTCTTCAACCCTGTCTCTATTGTTAAATACCCCAAACACCAGATCCACAAGCTGATTCATGGGGGTCTGGGGTCCCAGAGCTGCCTTTTGTAATTTTCTCCTGATGTCTGGGGCCAACTGAGTGATAAAATGGGTATTTACCAGGACTTCCCCCTCAGTGGTTTCGGGGTTAATATTAGTATACTTTTTAAAGGCCTCCACTAAGTGGCCCTGGAAAAGGGCTGGATTCTCTTTTCCCCGTGTTACTTCCCTGACTTTGTCATAGTTGATGGGCTTAACAACACATTTTTTTCATCCCCTCTATGAGGCAAGTTACCATATGGTTTCTGCATTCAAGCTCTCTACCTCCCTATTGGTAGTTCCAGTGGGGGTCTTGGTCAGGGACTGCATCCCCCCCTAGTAAGGTAGATTATGTGTCCATGGTTGCCAGTCCATCAGCATATGCCCGGGCTGCACCGAGGATCTGGCTTTTTTCCTCAAAAGTGCAGCAGGTTGAAAGGAGGACCTGTAAGTCCCTCCAGGTAAGCTCATAGGCCATTTTAGCCTGACAAATTCCTCCATGAACCTACTGGGGTCCTCGAAGAAATGTCCAAATTTCTCCTTACAAGTAGCTAAATCAGCCATAGGAAAGGAGACATGAACTCTGATTGTTCCCCCATCACCGGCTGGCACTTCCCTTAAGGGGCAGAGTTTGGCAGTAGGAGGTTGGTAGGTGGCCCCACCTGGAGCAGGACTTTCCTCCAGTGAGGGAGATGACGGGGAAGACTGTTCCCCTTCAGAGTTGGGGGAAATAGGAACTTCTGGCTGTGGACCTTGGGGAGCTGGACTCATAAGGGGGTCATCTAGAATACTGAGCTCCTGTGGGAGGAGATGCTTAGAGGGGATGCGGGCCAGGAATATCCGGCAGGAGTTCCTTAGACCTGGGTTTTGGTATAGGGTCAGGAACATTTGGACATATGGGATTTCCCCCCATTTACCTCCTCTTTTACAAAATAGGCCTAGCTGTAAGATGGTATTGTAATTTAATGATCCATTCTTTGGCCAGACCTCTTGGTCTCCTACTTTGCATCAGGGCCATGCAGTATTACAAAGGAAAATTAATTTCTTTTTCTTTAAACTATCCTTTTAAAACTTTTTCCAGTTAATTAATATGCATCCTACTGGGGGGTCCTTTGGGATACTTGTAGTTGTCCCCATTTTGGTTAGGATGTCCTATCTGTGAGCCTGAGGTGGCTCCCTTGGACTAGTTAAGGAAAGGAACAAAGGCCAGAGGGAGAAAAGGTGACTAGAGTCCCAGAGTCTAAATCCTTTAGAGGGAAGGAGGAGACTTAGGTCCTGAGTCAACTAAGCAAATTACGTTTTGTGAAAGAGAAACAAATAGCATCGAAAGGTGGAAATCTAGAACAAAAAAGGAATGCTATAGCCACAATGCCTCTTAGACCAGAGATCCGAAGGTCCATTAAGGGAGTATCTGCCTGTGGCTCCCACTCAGGGGCACCATAACCTGTGACTTGTGGAGAGCACTCGCCAGCAACTCTCACTCAGGGGTGCTTAAACCCATGACCCCACCAAAGGGTGCTAAAACCTGCGACCCCATGAAGGGGTGAGAAAACCTGCAACCCCACCGAGGGGTGCAAAAACCTGCGACCCCACCGAGGGGTGCGAAAACCTGTGACCCGTGAACAGAGCACTCGCCGGTAACTCTCGTTCAGGGGTGCAAAACCCACGATCTGCAAAGGGAGTGCCTGCCCTGACTCCTGTCTACGGATGCAATGAGGCTCTATGCCCCTAGGGCATTTGGGGAGGGCCGGGCCACAAATTTTTAAAGGGAAACTCCTGGAATCCCCTAATTTGGGCTCCCTTTTGCAGTTCCGGCATCCTGGAACCAGACCAGTGCCCTGTAGAGAGGTGGAATTGGGCACAAAGAGCCATGGAGGGAAAGCTCACCCAATCAGGTTGCCAATTACTTGCCACGTGGTCTTAATGTCCGAGTGGTCACCTTCGTGGATCTTCTTGAGTCCGAAGAGATAGATCGCTAGAGGAGAGAATGAGAAAAGATTGAGGGGAGAAAACTTGGGCTCGGTGGGCTCCTTCACGGCTGGTGAGCTGGTCTCTGCCAGATCCTACAGGCAGCGTCAGCCGCCACCTAAGGGCTACTTGAATCTGCAAGGCGTGAGAGAAACCCCCTGCCACCCTCCGAAGAGAAGGGAGCCATAACCCAATAGGCGGATCGAGATTATGCCCTCTGAGCCCTGCTTCTTTATGTAAATGCCCCACACGTTGGGCGCCAGAGATATGATGCAGGAAAACAGATGTGGGGCATGAGGAGGGCTGTGTCCCAGGTCTCGGTTGAGCCCCTGGGATGTGCCCTGCCAAGTGTTGGTCCTTGGCTACATGCAGGAAAGAATTCAACAGCCAGCCACAGTTGAGTGAAGGTAGATTTATTCAGAGAGATACATTGAAAGGCAAGAGAAAGTCCACGAGGTGTGGGGGTTGGGTGCTCAGATTAGAAGTAGGTACACATTCCATAGACAGAATGCGGACCATCTCCAAAGGGAGAGGGGCAGCCAAAAGCACTTTTTATAGAAACGAATGAATATAAGACCAATATAAGCTCTTGATGTCAGAGTTAGCAGAATTCAGTATATACATCCCCTACAATGTCTGTCGATGTCTTAATCACTTAAGCAATGACTTAACATAGGCTTTGGAAGCATAACCCCCAACCCCTCTTTGCTCCTAGGGTTCAAGTGGCATATTGCTGTTCTGAAAGACCTCTCTGAACAAAGTACAGAGTTAAATATTGATCAGAACAAAGCTGAGGGAAATGGAGATCTTAGTTGTTCAAATGGCAGCAAAGCTAGCCAAGTTGTATTGTTACAGAAGTCTGCCAGATTTATACTGGGGGCCTCCATTGTGTAATAATACAATGGAAATCAAGTCTCCTTGAAATGTGTTAATAAAAAAAGGAAACACTGGGGAACAGAGGATTAAACAAAATTCAAAATATTGTTTTGCTGCAGGTCTTTTAAAAGTCTTTATATGCCAATATCTTCTAGAAGTGCAAGAGGTAAGATATTCTCCAGATATATTTGACTACGGTATCAGTTAAGATTAAATTCATCTAAGAGTGACAGAAAAAATATAAAATGTCAGTGTCTTAATGTCTTAAACTAGATAAGTGTTTATTTATTTCTTAAGTAAAATTCCAGAGATAGTCCAGAGATGCTTTGGCTCTTTAGGGTATCATGACTTAGGCTTCCATTGTTAAGACCACCTTATGGTCCCACATGGCTGCTCCAGCTCCAATCCATACATCCATATTCCATCTAGCAGGAAAGAGAAATGGAAAAGAGAAGAGAAACCCTTCTCTCTTTACAGACACTTCCTAGAGGTTGCAACGTGACTTTAGATTACATCCTACTGATTAGAACTTCATTCCATGACCACACCTACCTGAAAAAGAGGACTAAAAATGTAGTCTTTATTCTATGTAGCCATGTGTCTGGTTAAAAATTCTATTCTTATAGAAGAGAAGGGGACCATGAACAGTCTCTGCCACAGTCATGAAACTCTTTCATGGAGCACTTCACAAAATAAAGGTGTGGAAATGTTGATGTAAATTGATTACTCTTCATAGTATTTTCTTAACTGCTAACAGTCAATGTCCAAGGCAATCCCCTGGAAGAGCCTGAGAACCAGGACTGGCAAGCTAATTTACCAAGGCATTCTTACAGGAACCAGAAGCATGAAAGGAAGAATTAATGTTATTTCATTTGCATCTAGCAATTGCAATAATTCACTTGAAAGCATTCCTCAAGCACTGAGAAGCCATCTCTTTGAAATGTAATTGCCAAGAAAGAAAGAACCCTTACCTCCCAGCTTCTATAAGGAAATGGGAGCCTAATTAGAGTAGACACCTTGCTCCAAATTACAAAATGACCTCTTTTCATACAGATGATGAGATCTCTGTTTTTCCTTTGGATAAACCCAATTAGTTAATGCAGATGGTCGCCCCAATTACCAGATGTATTTAGGATGAACTTTGTATGATAAATGGTGCTGTCAAGTCCTCTTATTTGAGGACTAGTTACTGTTTATCTTGAGAACATGTATGGAATGGGTTGTATCTGCTTGGCTATGTAAAAGGGGGAGATTTCCTTCTATTTTTTTGCATCTCTCAGTGACACACATCACATTCTGGTTTAATGCTTACTCAGTAATAAGCATTAAATTGTTCTCTTTCTCCTCTAACTTTGTGGAGAATTTTTCTTGGTTGGCAGAAGATTTTTAAAGTTTATATTTTCATAACACTGTCCTCAAACTCATTTATATCATATTACTTAGTATATTCTCTGTTACAAGTAACAGACTGTTGTAATTTGATACTGAACTGCCTAATTGGAGCTTTTTCTTGGTGTGGCTCAAAGAAAGATTCAATTAAAGGGCTCCACACTCAGGCAAAATGGTCAGAGCTGAATCAAAATTGATCAGGAAAGAACAAAATAGATGAAGGAAAGAGAAGGTCCAGAAAAAAGTGGGGTAGACAAATAGGGCAAGAAAAATCCTTTAAATAGAAAAGTATATATTTAACATATTCAGCAATTTGTTAGAACAAAATATCCTTCTGATAGGAAAACTAAACTCAAATAAAAATGGAAAACAGAAAAGTACCATGACCAAATCCCATATAAAGATTGGTGTTTTCAATAAAAAGTTCTACTTGAGAATTTTCACCTCTTGTGAGAGTGAATCAAATTGTCATTTTTGCCATCTTAAAATTTCATGAGGAGGAAAAATTCAAAATCTGGATAAATTACTTTTAATGTTAACATAATAAAGAATATAAAGAGAAAGGGCAAACTTTTAGCTAGACTAATGAAGAAAAAAAGAGGAAAAACAAATAAAATCATAAATGAAGGAGGAGACATTACAAATGATATTACAGAAATGCACAGGATCATGAGAGACTATTGTGAGTGACTATAGACCAACAAACTGGATAAGCTAGAAGAAATGGATAAATTCCTAGAAACATACAACCCACCAAGACTGAATCTGGAAGAAATAGAAACTCTTAACAGACCAATAATGAATGAGATTGAATCAATAATCAGAAACATTCCAACAAAGAAAAGCCCAAGACTACATGGCTTCAATAGTGAATTCTGCCAAATATTTGAAGAATTAACCCAGTCCTTCTCAAACTCTTCCAAAAAATTGAAGAGGAGGAAACACTTTCAGTCTTCATTCCATGAAGCCAGCATTACCCTGATACCAAAATCAGATAAGGACACTACAAGAAAACTATAGAACAATAGCCCTGATAAATGCAAAAATTCTCAAAAAAATATTAGCAAACTGAGTCCTACAACACATTAAAAGGATCATATACCATAACCAAATGGAATTTATCTCTGGGATGCAAGAATGGTTCAACATAATGCAAACCAATAAATGTTATACACCACATTAATAGAATGAAAGATAAAAACATACAATCACCTCAATATATGCAGAAAAACACAATACCCTTTCATGAGAAAAACCCTCAACAAATTGGGTATAGAAGGAACATACTTCAACACAATAAAGGCCATATATGACAAATCCACAGCTAACAACATGCTCAGTGGTGAAAGACTGAAAGCTTTTCCTCTAAGATGAGACACAAGACCAGGATGCATGTTCTCACCACTCCCATTCAAAATAGTACTGGAAGTCCTATCTAGAATAATTAGGCAAGGCATAGAAATAAAAGGCATCCAATTTGGAAAGGGAGCAGTAAAATTGTCATTATCTGTAGATGATATGATCTTATGTAGAAAATCCTAAAGACTTAACCAAAAAAAAAAAAAACAAAAAAAAAACAAAAAAACTGCTGAAATCTAATAAATAAATGCAGTAAAGTTTCAGAATACAAAATCAAAACACAGAAATCAGTTGTGTTTCTACACATTAACAATGAAGTATCTGAAAAAGAAATAAAACATTCACAATAGTATCAAAAACAATAAAATACTTAGGAGTAAGTTTAACCAAAGAAATTAAAGATCTCTACAATGAAAACAAGACTTGATGAAATAAATTGAAGACACAAATGGAAAGATATCTCATGTTCATGGATAATAATTAATATTTTTTAAATGTCCACACTATATAAAACCATCTATAGATTCAATGCAATCCCTATTAAAAATCCAATAACATGTTTTACAGCAATAGCAAAAACAATCCTAAAACTTGTATGGAACCACAACAGACCCTGAATAGCCAAAGCAATCCTGAGAAAGGGGAAAGAATAGTCTCTTCAATATGTGGTGTTTGGAAAATTGGATAACCACAAGCAGAAAAATTAAACTGGACCCTTATCTTACATCATTCACAAAAATTAATTTGAAATGGATTAAAGGCTTAAACATAAGAGCTGATAATGTAAAACTCCTAGAAAAAAAACATAGGGAAGAAGTTCTTTGACACTGGTTTTGGCAATGATTTTTTGGACATGATATGACACCAAAACCTCAAGCAACAAAAGCAAAAATCAACAAGTGGAACTATGTCAAACTAAAAATCTTTTGCACTGAGAAAGAAACAATGAATAAAATGAAAAGGCAACCTATGGAATTGGAGAAAATATTTGCAAATCATATATTGGATAAGGGGTTGATGCTGAAAATATATAAAGAACTCATATAACTTAACAGCAACAACAACAAATAAACTGATTAAAAATGGGCAGAGGAACTAAATGGACATTTTCCCAAATAAGACATACAGATGGCAAACAGACATGAAAAAATGTTCAATATCACTAATTATCAAAGAAATGCAAATCAAAACCACAATAAGATATCACCTCACACCTGTTAGAACGGCTATCATCAAGAAGACAAGAGATAAGTGTTGGTGAGGATGTGGAGGAAAGGGAACCCTTGTGCACTGCTGATGGGAATGCAAATTGGCTTGGCCACTATGAAAAACAGCGTGGAGTTTCCTCAAAAAAATTAGAAATACAACTAGCATATGATCCAGCCATTTCACTTCTGGGTATATATTCAAAGAAAATGAAAATAGAATGTTGAAAAGACATTGTAGCATTATTCACAATAGCCAAGATATAGAAATGACCTAAGTGTTTCTCACACAATGGAATATTATTCAGCCATGAGAAAGAAGGAAATCCTGCCATTTATCACAACACGGATGGACTTGAGGGTATTATGCTAAGTGAAATAAGCTAAAGACAAGTATTGTATGGTATCACTTATTTGTGGAATCTAAAAAAGCAGAATTTGTAGAAACAGAATAGAATAGTGGTTACCAGGGGCTGGGGGAGGTGGGTGAACTGGGAAGATGTTGTTAAAAGGGTACAAGCTTACAACTAGAAGATGAATAAGATCTGGAGAGCTAATGCACAGCATAGCGACCACAGTCCACTGTACTGTACTATATACTTCAACATTGCTGAGAGACTCGGCTTAAATGTTCTCACTGCAAAAAAGAAATGATAATTATGTGACTTGATAGAGGCATTAGCTTAAGCTATGGTGCTAATCATATTGCAACATATAAATGAATCAAATCAACACACTACACCATAAACTTTCAAAGTGTTATATGTAAATTGTACCTCAGTAAAACAATATTGTGGGTCATCCATTTGCAGTGGACACAGTGGGAGGTCTTCCTGCTGGCCCTGTCTGGGTCACACAGTAGCTGCAGCCATCTGCAGCTCCACTGAGGCTGGAGGGTCTGAGATGAGCTCTCTTGGACAGCTGGTGGTTGGCTTTGGCCGTGGGTCGGGCCTTCCTCTCACGTGTTCTCTCATAGTTAGGAAGTCCAGTCTGGGTTTCTCTACGCAGCAGCAGCAGCACCCCAGGGGCTAGTGCAGATGCTGCAAGGCCACTGGAGCTGAGAGGTTCAGCAGCCAAACCCATCACTTGCACTGCACTCTGTTGGTAAGAGGAAATCTTGAGGCCAGCCCAGATTGAAGGGATGGGGAAATAATTCTACCTCTTGGTAGGAGAAGTGGCTAAGTCACACAGTAAAGGGCCTGGGGAGGGAGGAATTACTGTGATCACTTTTGAAAACAATCTTCCTCAAAGTCCACCTCCTCTCCTGGGACAAGGGGCAGAGAGAGGCCCCAGAGGAAGGGGCCCTCTGACACTGGAAGGAAACAGTCCAAGTGAGAGAGAAGTGTCTGTTCTTCTCACTCAGCCCACAAACTTTAATACTTTAAAACAAAGGGTTCCTATCAACCTATGGTTAGCAAGTTCAGACATCTGCAGAAAGTAATAGTACCTCTAATATTATTTTCTGCTTATCTTTTAACCTTTAAAAACACAATCAGTAAATACATTGAGTGATTGATTCTAAATTTTTAGATTACGTATATATTTTTTGTTAAGCCTTGGCAGCATTATTAGAGAAAGTGTAATTAAACTTTTTTTCCTATTATTATTATTATTTTTTTTAATTGAGGTATAGTCAGCCTATAATGTTGTGTCAACTTCTGGTATACAGCACAATTCTTCAGTCATACATGATTATACATATATTCATTTTCATATTCTTCTTCACCATAAGCTACTACAAGATACTGAATATACTTCTCTGTGCTATACAGAATAAACTTGCTTATCTATTTTGTATATACCAGTCAGTATCTGCAAATCCCAAACTCCCAGTTTATCCCTTCCCTCTCCCCTCCCCATTGGCAATCACAAGTCTGTATTCTATGTCTGTGAGTCTGTTTCTGTTTTACATATAAGTTCATTTGTCTTTTTTTCTTTTAGAGTCCACATATGAGTGATATCATATGGTATTTTTCTTTATCTTTCTGGCTTACTTCACTTAGAATGCCATTGTCGAGGGCTATCCATGTTGCTGCAAATGGTTTTATTTTATTGTTTTTTATGGCTGAGTAGTATTCCATTGTATAAATGTACCACAGCTTCTTTATCCAGTCATATGTTGATGGACATTTAGGTTGTTTCCATGTCTTGGCTATCGTAAATAGTGCTGCTATGAACACTGGGGTGCATGTGTCTTTTTCAATTAAGGTACCCTCTGGATATATGCCCAGGAGTGGGATTACTGGGTCATATGGTAAGTCTATTTTTAGTCTTTTGACGAATCTCCATACTGTTTTCCACAATGGCTGCACCAAAATGCATTCCTACCAACAGTGTAGGAGAGTTCCCTTTTCTCCACAGCGTCTCCAGCATTTGTCATTTGTGGACTTTTTAATGATGGCCATTCTGACTGGTGTGAGGTGATACCTCATCGTAGTTTTGATTTGCATTTCTCTGATAGTTAGTGATACTGAGAATTTTTTTCATGTGCCTATTGGTCACTCATATGTCTTCACTGGAGAATTGCTTGTTTAGGTCTTCTGCCCATTTTTGGATTGGGTTATTTGTTTTTTTCTTATTAAGTCATATAAGCTGTTTATATATTCTGGAAATCAAGCCCTTGACAGTTTCATCTTTTGCAAATATTTTCTCCCATTCCATAGGTTGTCAGTTTGTTTTGCTTATGGTTTCCTTTGCTGTGCAAAAACTTGTAAGTTTAATTAGATCCCATTTGTTTATTTTTGCTATTATTTCTATTGCTTGGGTAGACTGCCTTAGGAGAACATTGCTGAGATGTATGTGAGATATTGTTTTGCCTATGTTTTCTTCTAGGAGATTTATAGTGTCTTGTCTTACATTTAAGTCATTAAGCCATTATTTTTGTATATGGTGTGAGGGAGTATTCTAACTTCATTGATTTACATGATGCTGTCCCGTTTTCTCAACACCATTTACTGAAGAGGCTGTCTTTATTCCATGTAATTAAACTTTAAACATATTTTTCTCTTGGTGTAAAGAAGAAAGTCAATTAATATACTGGGCTGTGATGTGAGATTTCTGCACCACAAAGTTTATTATTAAACATTGGCATATTTAAGGAATGTTTCAAACTCAGTTTTTCTCTTCAGGGCTTTACAAATTGGACCGATTTGTCTATATTTAAATGGTTTAAATGGTGGTATCATACCTACCATGGGAGGGGGGGAGACGAATATTTCTAACCATGATTCATTTTGCCTCTGCAGCCACTGAGCCAACTGGCTTCTTTTAATAAGGAAGGCGGCTAAGCCATCACAACCCCGTGGATTTGGGGGCTGATGAGTAAAAGGAACACAAGGCCTGTGTCATCGGCTGTGGTTAATAGGACCCGGGAGACAGGGCAAGTGCAGACAGTGTTGGTGAGGACAGAACCCAGGCCCTCTGCGGCTGCCCAGAAGTTTGCTCAACCACTGCTCCAAACTCTTCCCTTTGGGAAAGTCCAACATTCATGGAGCAAAACCCAATCAGGAGTTGAAATGAGGGTGTTTTGAATGGCCAGGACTTGGTTCCCCGGATTCTTGGTGTCAAGGCGTGGCTGTTGTGTGATCTGGTCACACTGAGGAGAGATGGCCCAATGGTGTCAGCCCCCTCTGTTTGTTCTCACCTTCTCATTCTGAATCAGAGCAAACTGCAAGGTGGAAAAACAGAGCCCAAGACGGGAAATGGAAAAGCTGGTTGCCTCACACCTCTTTTGCCCTCCCCTTGCTGGGGCTTTCCTAGCACGGAGCTCCAGCCCAGCTAGCAGGGAACCAGAGGGAAAGAGAGGTGCCTGAAGAGAGCTGCTGGTATCTGGGGCACTGTTCACAGGCAGGAATGGCCCAGAAAGGCTAACCCCACCTACAGTGTCTCTTCCTTTTCATTTATGGTAACAATGTGCAATGAATCTCTGTCTCTCTCTGTTCTTTCCTCCCTTCCTCCTTCTTCTTTCTTTCCCCCTCTGCTGCTTCTTTCCTTTAAAATTCCTCATTACTATTCACTGTTGAATTTAGTGGGAACAATCATGATGGAATGTGACACGCAGCCACACAGCTCAGAGACATTCAAGCCATTTTAACCCTGAAAGCTGTCAGAAGTGTGACTTAGACTATCTTCTAAAGGATGGGAGAGAATTCTGAATTTTGCATGTCTTTTATTCTGGGTATGCATGTGTGTACATACACACTATATTATTGGAAACACTTTTTTTCCCTGAGTCTTGAAGAATGATAGCAAGATTTGGTCTTCAGAAAAATAAGTATTTTGATATAGTATCATTTGCATGTTTTATCTTTAGTAAAGACATCTGATATTCAGTCTGTCTTGTAAAAATGTGTAGCACAGTGGCAAATGTTTGTTTTTTATTTATAATATGATCTTCAGTCAATGGGAGATTATAGTAACTGCTCTTGACTTACTAAACAGTTTCCTCCTGGGTGGAAGTTTTTGTAGCACATGTGTATCTAAATAGTACTAGAGGGAAACCCAGCCCCAGGATAAGAAGTTGAGGGAAGGCTGAGCCTTCATTCGTCATGGAGGATATTTCCACTTGACTAGATCACTCTGATACATGAACATACTCTGAGGAACTGACAATTGGCCAGGCTGGTATATAGCGAAGCAGCAAGATGGCAAAGTAATGGTTTTAGGGTTTTGTGTTCACTTCAGTTATTTTCTAATAAAATTTTAGAAGCAGATAGTACAAAGTCACCAAAATCCTTATCTTCCTACATCAGGCAAAGTATCTCACACCCTTGAGTATCTGGCCTGGGGTATCTCTAATCGTAGCCCACTCTGTAGCCAGCAGAGGTACTGGTCCTAACTTTTCTTTATTAATCATGCTAATGCATTCGTAAGTCCACTTTTAAAAATTACAGAATATTTCAGTCATACAGAAAAGTAACAGATATGTCTAGAGCTCCTTTTATAAACTTCCTGGATCTCACTTCCCAGCGCTTCTTCCAGAGGTAACCAATGGAAGTTGCTCTATATCTTTCCATTCCACATTTTGATATTTTGTTTTCAGTCATCTCTCTCTCTCACACACACACACACACACACACACACACACAGCACTGATTTGTAAGTTTTTAAATGTTACAAGTGATAGTATACCAAACTTAGTGTTCTGCAACTTGCTCTTTCTAAATTCAATATTGTATTGCTGGGATTTATCCACCTCGACAAACTAAAATATCTAGTTCATTCTTTGTAATGGCTAAATTGAATTCCACTGTATGAATATACCATTGGTTATTTTCTCTATTCTAAGGGACCTCTTTATATGATTTATTTAAGTGCTATAAGGACACTCTTTATATGATTATGTATATTAACCCTATTTCTTGTTGGGAGGTGTGTGCTAGTTACACATTTTCTTATTTTAAGAAGGGGAATGTTAGTTCCTCATGTCTTCTTATTTTAATTATTTCAATTTTTACAAAAGTATGAACTTTTAAAAATAAAATTAAATCTGTTGGCTGTTTCCTCTGTGATTTCTTCTGTTGCTTCAAAGCATACAGTGTATTCACCTCTCCAAAGAAAAAGTATTCTTTCATATTTCTTGTACTTTTTCTGGGATTTTTCTTTCTCTTTTTTTTTAGTTTCTTTAGTTACAGTTAAAACGGGGGGGGGGGATATGGTGGGAACACCCCAATATAATAATCAGTTGTCCCAGCAGGGTTTATTAAATTCTATTTTCCTTTGATATAACTTCTTTATCACATATTCCTATGTATGATAAGATTTATTTCCAGGCTTTATAGTCTATCTAATTGATATGTTTGGTGTTACCTCAGTAGTTGAATCCTATTTAACTGTGGTTGTTTTAAAATATATTTTCAGAGCTGGCAACCTCCCTTGCTCCTCTTTCTCAAAATATTTTTGGTATTCCTACTCATTTATATTTATCAATTT
Organism: Camelus dromedarius; assembly: GCF_036321535.1. Taxonomy (NCBI): domain Eukaryota; kingdom Metazoa; phylum Chordata; class Mammalia; order Artiodactyla; family Camelidae; genus Camelus; species Camelus dromedarius. The sequence continues at coordinate 36,353,306 of NC_087436.1, forward strand.
TATTAAAGTTTCATAGAGTTTCAAGGAAAAAAAATAAGAGTGCTAATGAATGTCTCCTCTCAGATGGGTTCTATTTCTACTCCTGGCAGGTGGTAAAGCCAGGACTTGAACCCATTCGTCTTCTCCCAGACCCAGAACCTCATAGTGCATTTGTACCTTGATGTCAAATCAAGTTGTGGAGGGAATTCTATTTAACATATACTTGAAGTTGATAGATTTTTAATGCAAGTATGTTGAAATATTTCATGTTTGAGAGGTAGATTACAATGTTTATTAAATATAACACATTCTACTGTTATTGTATTGAATACATCACTTCCTTGCTTCAAAATCTCCAGTGATTCCCTGTTGACCCATACCTAAGTGATCCATAGAGGAAATCCATTAAAATGAGGAAAACGTAAATGCACCCTACCGTCTTAAATGTGCCATGAAACATGGACAGCCACATGTGATGTGCAGCCTGGGCCTCACTTTGTGCAGGGGTCCTCTGGTGGAGTTCAGAGGTGCCTCCTGACCCACGCCACATGCAGCTGCCTCGGCTTACGATTGGAAGTTGCAGTTTCTTTAAAGTAGAACAAGACCTGAAAGACACCTCTGAAGTAGCCTAAGCCCAGAATCCTTCTGGAGTTTTACACATTTTCTCTAATTTTTAAAATAACTTCCTCCCTCACAGCTAACATCCATTATTTGAGGTGCTCACCTTGATCAGTTCTTCCCCAAGCATTCTACTTAACTGGCATAGAAGTGATCTCCCCATTAGTACCCCTCACATTCATATTTCATCCGGTTACGCAGCATTTAATGAAATTATGTAATTCCAGTTACTAATAAAGAAGGCACAAACAGACTTAGGAGCAAAGGAAACTAATTCCTGGTAAGCCCTGAACTCAGATGGTGGAAGCAGAGGTGCAGGAGCCGTGGAGAGAGGTAACTATCTCCCAAGTTCAGGTGCAGGAGGCACCAGTGTACAAGTTTTATAGGGGGCATGAGATGCATTGATTATCTAGGGAGCTGACTGGCTGGACCTCCGTTAAGAGAGCTTCCGCTGTTCTGATTCCTCAGCCTGCCCTCGTGGTCCTCAGACTCGCCTTCCCTTCCCCTCTCCTCCTGTTCCCTGCATGGGACCATCGATGAAGACTGCACTCACTCCTTTCCTTCCAGAAGCACCAACACTCCCTTGTGTTACAAGATACTTTGTCTAAATTCTCCCTGTCTTGCTTCAAGGTATCCCTGCTGACAACTTCACTGTGTCATAACAAACCCCTGGACACACCAAACAAAGCATTTCTTGAGAACAGAGAAAATACAGCTCTTAGGTAAAAATCCCTGATGGCTGGCTCACATTGCCAGGCTAGTTCTGCATACTGAATCTGCATAAGGATGCACATGATGACATTTATAACTTGGAGGGGGAGCTGAGAGTGTTAGCAGCATCTACTTGGGGACCCTATTCTCTGTTCTCCCTCTCTTCTCCTTCCTGCATGGTGAGCAACAAGTTCTTGATATAAACATTTTATTCTGTATTTCTACAGACTCCCTGTGTTCTAATACCCTCAGGGCTTGCTTGCTTCTGCCCTTTGCCAATGCTATCTTTCTACCTGGAATGTCCTTCTCACTAGCATGTGTTCCTGTTGAAAACCTGCCCATCCTTCACTCTCCAGAGAGAACAAGCAACCAGCATATACCAGAATATACAACATAAATTCACATATACACCACTGATTTTCCAAAGGATCCACAAACAGCTTGAAAAAAATTCAACATAAATGTTAAACAAGACAAAGGAAAGAAAAAAAATTGTGGGGGGAAATACATGTGTTCAAGTATTTGGGTTGACCTCCTGCCTCAGCAGAGGTCTTAATTTGATTCTTGGCTTTTCTTAATTTAAAAGGCAAAGGGACCATATCATTTTTTTTTAACCTGATACAAGAAAGTAAGCTTGTTTCCCTTCAAAGACGAATTCATTCCTGATACAAAATTTAAACCATGTGTAACAACGTGTTATCGCTTTTAGTAAGTGGGCACAGAAGAGGAGACTTCAGAGACAGGGCTCGGCTGCTTTGCTGAGATAAATTCATAGACCCTTGTCAGAAATCCCTGGAAGTCTTTTCATATTCTATCCAGGCTCTTAGACATCACTACCATTCTCTGAGAACTTCTTGATGGATCACCTTCTGCCAGCACTGCCCGGCACTTCAGAGACTTGGGGCATCACTGAAACTGAATTCACATCATGTGGGATCGAGGCGGCTCTGACTTTTAACAGCTGACCTTGTCGAGTTGCTTAACCTCTCTGCTTTTCATTTTCTCTTCTATATGATGGTACAATAATTGGAAAAATACAACAGGTACCTATCACAGCACCGGACACTTAGGTGGCAATGCAAGGTACTGATATTACTCTTACTTATTTTCTTTAAAAATAGCCAACAAACAAACAGACAAAACAATAACAACAACGACTTTTCCTGACCCCTGGCTTCTTTTCCCCTGATTTTAAAATGCACAGGTCTCCTCAGTCTTGGAAAAACCGTGGTTTGACTATAAGGTGCCTTCAATCTACCATTTTATTTCCTACCTGCTTTTTAATGCCGTTTCCTTACCATTTGCTATCTCATTAACACGTCAAAATTTGGCTCTCCAGCAACCTTACCTTCACTGTACTGAAACTTCAAGATCCCCAGTGATTCAGTGTCTCTCTTCCTAATGCTTGGCAGTTTTAAGAGATGTTGGGATTTCCCCTCCCTTGACACACACTGCTTTTCTGTCCCACTCCTCTATTTTTCATTCAATTTCTCCCACCTCAATTCTGTCTAGCAGTGGTTACTGCCAGGGAGTTGCGCTTAGATCTCTGCTTTACATAACCTCTACTCTCACTGAGTAATTTGATCAACAAATATTTGTATGTAGATGCCTCCCAGATGTTTCCCTCCAAGCCAGATTGTCCCCTAGATTTCAGCTGTGAAACTGCTTAACCTCCATTTAAATGTCTAACAGGCATCTCAGACTCAATGTACTGAATGAAGCTCACCATCTTCCCCAAATATACTCTCTGTGTGCAAGTTTCAAACCTCCAAATCATCTTGGATTCCTCCTTATCTCCCCACATCAAATCAGACGTGAAGACCTGTCAGTTTTCCTTTCTCATGTAACTCAGTGTGTCGATTCCTCTTCACTCCTGCCAGCACCGCCACTATCGCTTACCACTGCGTTCTTGGATTGTTATGCTCTTCTCAACTCTAGTTTTCTTCGATCTCAGTCCAGTCTGCCCGCTGCTACCAAGTTATTATTCATTAAAAAAAGCTTCTCTCATCAAATATTAGAAAACTGCTCATCTCAAAAACACACGACTCCCTAAATTTCATAGAATAGACAAACTACTTTGATATTGTAGAGTTAGAGTTTCTAAAATTGGACTTAATTTGTCAATTTAGACTTATCTACAACTAATTCTTGACATTAATAATTATAATAAAATATCCTACTCATAATGCCTAAAACCCCATGATGTTTTTAGACTCCAGCATCTACTCCCTGTCTTTCCCTGCCTCCCTCACTTAAAAAAAAAAAAGACAAGCCAACCTCATGATTTCCTTCAGGCACATCAACTCTTACCTCAGTATCAATCCATTTGTTTGCCAAGGTTCCATGTCCAACTCCAGGAGTATAGCATGTGAACCAAACTTGGACAATCAGTCCACCAACTCCACCTTGGCCATAATAACGGTTCCAGGGTTGAGTATATGACCCATGTGACCTGTGTATGTTCAAGTAGGATGAATCCTAGGACTCAAAAGGATGTTCCTGAGAAAAGTCAGGATAGGATTAACTAGGCTGCAATAACAAGTATCAAATCCCAATGGCTCAACCCCATATGTTTTATTTCTTGCTCATGGCACAGTCTGGTATGGGGTGGGAAGCTCACCTTCAGGGCTCTCCTCCAAGTGGTGACTCAGTGGTCTAGTATCTTGCACACTGCCATTTTAAGCAAGTGATGGCAAGCGAAAAAGGGGTAGAAACATAGTTGTGGATGTTAAGTGGCCAGGTTTTGTTTATTTTTACTGGGCAAAAGCCCAGTCAAGTGGCTCCATCCAAGTTCTGAGAGGTAGGAAATATAATCCTTCCATGTCCTGGGAAGAGGAAAATGAAACAAGACTCGATAAATACATAGGATTCTTTCTGCCACATAAGGGAGGGTATAGGAAAAAAGTAAAATTGTAGAGTCATTTAAAGTTGCATAAAAAATCAGGATTAATATTTTATTTCCATATAAAGAATTAATATAAGATTTTCCAGAGTGTACAAGACACCCAGAAAGAGTCACAGACCTGCCTTTGCCCACTCAGAGGACCCAGTGTTTCAGCTCCTAGGTATGTAAAACTCTGAGATGGAATGCTGGTCCATTTTCTTACTTTTTCCTTTCACACATACTCAGCAATTTGTCTAGAAAAGGGAGAGGCCAAAGAGGGAAGTACAGAGGAGAAAGGGGAGAATGAGAATGAAAAAGAGCAGGGAGAGAGAGGAGAGGAGGAGTTGAGGGAGGAAGAGAGGAGAGGAGGAGAGAGAAGAAGGAGGCAGTAGTGTTAAGACCCATGGCATTTGTATTTGGAGTTTTTAGTTATGTATTATCTAAAAACTCAGAGAACCCATTTGCAGCAACCTGGATGGATCTGGAGATGGTCATTCTAAGTGAAGTCAGTCAGTAAAAGAAAGAAAAATACCACATGATATCACTCACATGTGGAATCTTAAAAAAGAAAAAAAAAGAAGACATTAATGAACTTATCTACAAAACAGAAACAGACTCACAGACATGGTAAACAAACTTATGGTTACAGGGTGAGGGGGGAAGGAGGTGGAAAGGGATAAACCGGAAGTTGGAGATTTGCAAATGTTAAATACTATATTTAAAATAGATAAAAACCAGATTTCTTCTGTATAGCACAAGGAACTATATTCAATATCTTGTAGTAACCTATAATGAAAAAGAATATGGAAATGAATATATGTATGTATATGTATGATTGAAGCATTATGCTGTTGTAACTGACTATACTTATAAAAAAAGGAAAAAATATTGGACTTCTACACACGCATGCACACACACACACACCTCATAGAGCACTTCCTTAATTCTGAGTTTCTTGCAAATAAACTATGGCTTCACATGCGTGCAGAAATGGCTGGTCCTGCTTATATGTGAAATTATAGAAAATAATAGAAATAGAAAATATAGAATAATAGAAAATATTTTCCCTTTTGAGAATATTTTTCTCTTTTGAATCTTTTTTGAGAGGCATCTATTTGCCTAACAGATGTGTGGAATGTTCCAGCAGGAATGTAAAGAGAACAGTTTATAATATCTAATATGGGATCTAGATCGAAGACAATAACAGAAGCCAGGCTTTATTAAAAGAAATAGAGCTTTCTAAGTTCATTTAGCGCTCAGATAATAGTTTCTCCTGTAGGCAGCGAGAACAGCTTCCTCTGTGCTATCTAGGTCACGAATCTTGCTGCCCTAGGGATTCAGAAGGATGTTTATCCACATGTTAAACAACACAGTGTCTTCTCTGTGCTGTATCATTTGAAATGTTAGGAATTTAGCAAATAAACACAAGAGGCAGTCTTGTTTAGAACATCCATACAGTGGTGTGCCAATAAATGTTTAATAGTGAGCTCTCTGGAGAAAAAGGCTCTGCTTTGTAGTACTTGCTAACTGCACGCTGCAAGAACCCTCACCATGGTTGATTTCATGTTACTCACATGATATCACCAAATGCAGAGCTGGGAAGGGATGTACACAGTTGTCAACTCTCTTGAACTGGTTACAGTACACTAATGACTACATATGAGATAAAACTGTGTGTGTGTGTGTGTGTGTGTCTGTGTGTGTGAGAGAGAGAGGGAGAGAGGGAGGGAGAGAGGGAGAGGGGGTGGGGGGGAGAGAGAGAGAGAGAGAGAGAGAGACATAGACAGAGACAGAGACAGAGACAGAGAAAGAGAGAGGAAGAAAGAGAAGAGGTAGGGGGGTCTGGGTGAAGTAGATGTGAGTTATTGATAATGTTTTAGTTTCTGGGTTGGGTGCCAGTATAATGATGTTCATTATTTAATCATATTATTTAATCAATAAATGAGCAGCTAAAAATAAAAGAGGGACATGCAGGAAACCAGAGAAGATAATGTATTATGAATCCCAAATTCTGATTAATCCAATTTTGTGTGCCTAAAGACCATAAAAGAAAAGTGAGATGTGACATAGAGAATGTCAAAAAGATCAAAACGTCACTCTTTCAGCTGGAGAATTGGTGGGGAGGAGAAGACACAGCAGCTGGGGGCAGAGATGGGCATGTGGCGGGTAGGCAGGTCTTTGCACCTCCTTTAAAAGCCTAACCTGGTGGATGCCCTAGAAACATTCAAGTAGGTGTGAGAAAGCTCAGGGACCTCCGGGCACAAGACTCACCTCAGCTGAACCAGAGAGACCCCCCCCCCATCACTACTGGGCGATGGTATTTCAGGGAAGAGTGTGGGAAGGATGGAGACAGATGGGCTCAGCAGGGCTCACAGTGCCCCACAGATCACTCAGAATTTAGGGGACTATAGGCGTTTCCAAAATATCCTGATGGGAAACCACAGAGGTGCTGAAAATGCTGGTAGATAGGCTAAGCCCAGGGCCAAGCAGCTGCCCTAAGTCACGATTTTGACTCAGAAGAATGGGGGTGGGAATCACAGTCTTCAGCGTGTGGGCCAGCACTCTAACCCTCAAAACCAGATGAGCCAGTTGCACGTTAGTGGCCACCAGTGCAGGAAGCACAAACCCTAGCTATTTCTCTCTGGAGACTAGTGAGGGCAGAGAGGGCAGTGCTGGGAACCACATGTCCTTCCTCCCAGTCTCCACCCTGCTGAGAGAGTACTAAGCCCCACCCTGTCCCCACCTGCAGAGATGCAGCCAGAGGGAGAGGAACCCGGAGACCCTGAGCACTTTAAAGGGCTGAAGAGAAAGGGATGTTGACTCTGTTACCAGGCTTAGCTTTGTGGGCCCAGGGCTTGCATTAATACTCTACTGTTGCTGTCTTGAAATTCTTAATTTTTGAACACGGGGGACTGCATTTTCATTTTGCCCTGAGCCCTACAAATTATGTGCCCACTTCTTCTCATTACAATGTACTAAGATTACTTAGAGACCAAAGTAATGTTTAGGATTTTTCTTCTTATTATGTAGAGGGTCTGGTCATGAAGAAATTGAGATGATTTATGGAGTTACAAAGAAATATTTTCTCAGCTGAATCTGAGTGTAGTGGGAGCAATGTCACCTTGTCACAAGTACACAAAGGTGTTACTGCCCATGAACAACTCATCCCACTCTTGGATCTCAGGCTCTTCATCTGCCTTGGTTCCTGACCTCCATCCCTCTTCCAGAGCAGCACCGCACCTGTGTATTCACTCCCTGCAACTCTCTGTGACGTCCCAGAATTTACACTGATTCTCCAGCCACCACCGTCTTACACACATGCCTCTCCCAATGCCCTGCAGGTATGCAACCCGCTCTTGCCCTGGGACTTCTAATCATTCAGCTTCAGTCATCAGTTCACTCTGACACCAGCCTGGCTTCCATGGTCAGCTGACCTCAACCCACACTAGACTGCCAGGTCTCAATACCCATAGTTGACTAGGAGACAAACCTGCCTTGTGCTTCTGACTCATTAAAAATAATTTTTTTTTTTTATTGGTTGCTGGAAGACTGGGAGCTTCTTGAGAAGAGAGGTCCTATTTTATCCATCTTTGTATTCCTAACACACAGCATTGTGGCCATTGCAGAGCAGAAGCTCAAAAATGGCTTGTGAAATCGAACTAAACGATCTTTTCTCAAGCCTTCAGTCCTAACCTCTTGCATTTACCATCATCAGGTAACCGCCCCCCGCCCCCCCTTCTAACTTTAGGGAGGAAATCAAAGATGGTGAAACCCAGCAGGACCCTTTGAGACCCTCTTGGTTACATGAGCCCACCCCCACTGCAGTGTCCTTCATCTCTTGAAGCAAAAGGCTTTGCTTCAGGCCTCCTCTGAGTCTCAAAAGGCTGGCTCAAGAGTTAATAATCAGGAAAATTCGAACATGCAGAAACAAAGAACAGCTGTTGGGCTGGTAAACTAGTAACAATTCAAACAGTAAATCAGCCATGTAGCAGAGTCATAGGACTTTAGTTCCTCCCTGAAGGACACAGATAACAATGTCTGACACACATTCCTAAGTTGTTTTTATGGAAACCAGACTTCCACCCGATGGAAACTGCTGACGACAACTACACAGACCCCAGACCGACTGGGACTAGAAGACTGATGATGCTGACGCCTGAAACATCATCCTGTTACCTCACCACCAACCAGGTAGAAGAATGTCTACGAGCTGATCAGGCACCCTGCAACCCTCACCCCTACTGTTGCCTTTAAAAATCCTTCATTGAAAGCCATCTGGGAGTTCAGGTCTTTTGAGCACTAGCTTCTTGTTCTTCTTGTTTGGTGCCTGCAAGAAACACTGTACTTTCCTTCACCACAACGCAGTGTCAGTAGATTGGCTTCGTTGCGTGTCAGGCAAGCAGACCCAAGGTCGGTTAGGTAACAATGGGACAAGATACACACACCTCCACCCTCCTCCTCTCACACTCTAGGAGTGGGGCTTTCCCAGAACTCGCTCCTTGCCCTCTGTTCATTCCTTCTCACCAGCCCCTACCCATCAAGTCTCTTTCTCTACTTATCACAACATAATTGTAACAAGTCTCATCTCAGTGGAGTTTCCAAGACCCTTCAAAATGTGTTCCTTATCCAACTTCATTTCTTGCCACTGTCTAGTCTGGTCAGGCCACTTTCCCACAAACCCTCAACACCCCCACAAGCCCTTGGCCCAGGATGCCTTTTTCCTCCTCCAACTCCACCTTCCACACCCCTTTCTTCACAGTTCCAGCACAATGCCAGTCCTGATGAAGAAGAATTTAGATGAACTTTTTACATTACAGCAGGCATCTCTTTCCTAAATTTCACTACACCTTCTTAGTCCTAATTTTTTAAAGCATTTAGGGACAATTAAGTAAAAAAAAAAAAAAAAAAAGAAAAGAGAAAAGAAAAATTTCAGTATCCTCTTTTTTCTATGTCCTCTGAATCCTTCTCTCAATTCTTGCTCTCCACCACTCAAAGATACACACACACAGTAGCAGTTTCCTCAGATGAAAGCCCCCAGGAAGGAAGGGATTACTTAGGACTGAGGGGAGTCGGGACCCACAACTTCTCCTGCTTTCCCCAGCTCTGACTCAACTGCTGTTCTTACTTCTATACAACAAAATGGGGAAGAGAATAAGGGATGAGTCACTAGAAGCTAAAAGAAAGCAACTGAAGAACTGGAATTCTTAAGACATTCTGGAAGAGCGATTCTAGCAACCCCACAAACTTATACCACTGTTCATAGTGACGAGTAGGGAAGGAACTGTCAAATCTTTAGAGCTTGGAGAAAAGAATTTTACCAGCTTTGCTAGAAATAAAAATTGCTATGTGTGACATCAAAAAACAGAGTTAAGGCAATGGCTTCTCTTCTGAATTTCCATAAATGTAGGGAACCAGGTTTCAGTTTGTAAAAAATACAAAAATTTCTGGCTAAGCCAGGGAGAGAAGAGTTGCATCTGACAGTTTATTAAGGGACCAATCTACTTATTCTGATGAGGCTGAAAAGAGGACATGGGCCAGTGATCTCTCTGCAAGGAGTATCTGTGACAGTTAATTTTATGTGTCCACTTGGCTAGGCCATAATACCCAGAGATTTGGTCAAACATTATTCTAGATATTTCTATGAAAGTATTTTTTAGATGACGTTAACCTTTAAGTCAGCAGACTTTGAGTAAAGCAGATTACCCTCCATGATGTGGGTGAGCCTCACATAAGCAATTGAAGACTTAGACAGAAGAAAACTAACCTCGCCTGAAGACGAGGGAATTCTGCCAGCATATCACCTTCAGACTTAAGCTGCAGCATCAGCTCTTCTCCATGACTGTAGTCTGGCCACCCACCCTGTAACTTTTGCACTTGCCAGCCTCTACCATTATTCCTTAAAATAAATCTCTCTCACAGATACATAGACAGAACTCCTGTTGGTTCAGTTTCTCTGGAGAACCCTGACAATACAGTATCCTACATAAGCTTGGAAACCTCCCTGAAGGGTGAATTCATAACATCTCAATGCTGACTCTTCTCTTATTCTACCTTCAGAGGGAAGGCCATTTGCCTACCTTTATCTCCCTTGAAGGAAAATTATAGGCACTATCTATAGACAAGGAGAAAAAACAAATAAGGCCAAACATAAAGTTCATTTTGATAGATATTAATTTTGTGATTAAGTATTATACTTTGTGATAGATATTAAATATGTGATTTCTTTGAGCTAATTTTAATACTCAAAGAAATGAACAAAAGAAAAAGGAGGAGGAGGTAAGAAAGGAGGAAGGGGAGAGAAGAAGAAAGTGAACAAGAATGAGAAGAAGGAGAAAAAGAAAGAGAAATGAAATTATTCAAATGAACCATGGATCTTTTTTTAAAAACCTCTAAAACTAAACTCAGCATCCGTCCTGGATGAATCAATCGATTGGCCAAGCCCTTTTCTAGTAAGATGATATTTAGTTGTAAGAAAAGCAACCACAAAGGGTTTTTTTTTTTCCTTCTCTCTCTTTTTAAAACATTTTTAAAATTTGTGATTCGTACATTGTCTATTTCAAAGTCTCATTTAAACTGTCTTTAGTGAATCATCCCTGTGGCATATTTTCTTAGTAATGGTAGTGAATCACTCTTTTAAAATGTTTTAAGTACTTAATGTTCCTTAGCAGTCAACACTTGATAAATTTGCTAAAAGTTACTATATGTGAATGATACTAAATATCATTATAAGATCATCATTTTTCACAGAATTGAATAAGTATTTAAATGAGATATGGATGGATACTGTCTTATTTCTGACATTCCTGAAAATATATTAACTGTTGACAAGATCAGGAAGCAGACTAGCATAGTCCTAAACTCGAAGTCACCATCCCTAGATCCAGGAGTGCCTGGATCATCTTAAGCAAAGCTATTTTTTATCTCTGAATCTGTCATTACCTTATCTATAATATCTGAATGTTACTATGAGCATTATATGAGAGATTATTTTATGTGAGAGTGCTTGGTGCAGAGAGAGATCATTTATGCAGTGCAGTTTAGGAAAATGTGGAATTGATAAAGTTATACGTGGTAAAAATGCGTGGTAGGAATTGGTGAGAGACTCAAGAGGACATGCAAGGGTCTTTCCCGGGAGCTCTGGGCTAAGACCAAGTAACTAAGTTGAAGAATAAAGTGACCCCTCTTGGCTAACAAGGAAGGCTCTAATTGGACCAGCATGGTTTCCCTGAATCCCAGGCCTGGGGAGAGGTGTGGGAAGTGTGGCCTTACAGTGTGGCTGAACAGAATGAGAAGTCACCACTGGACAAGGCCATGTGGCCTGGGTGGGGAAGGTCCATATTCTCTATGATGGCAGGTGGCAACAGTGATGGCTTCAGGTGAGGGGGCTTCTGGCCTTCAGAACCAAACATCCAGAAAGTTTGCTTTTAGGGTAGTCCCAGACATTTCAGGAATGTTCCCTTGTAAAGGATAGTCCTTGAAATCAAGAAACCCACGTGTGGGTAAAATACACACTTCTCTGAATTGTTGGAAGGATAATGTACTTAAAGGACTTAGCACACAGCTTGGTACATAGCAGGTCTTCACTAGATGATAGCTATCATTATGTTTACTGTCACCACTGTTATCATCACTAAATGGGAGAAGGAGGTAAAGGAAATTTAAGCCCGTGGCAAAGGAGGGCCCTCTGTGGATTACTCCTGACTCATTCTAGAAAGGATTAAAAACACTTGGTTTTCTCTGGGTGAGCAGAACATGGCAGGGAGCGGGAAACTAATCACTCCCAAATCAGTCTGTGTTCACAGCCAGAGAGCCCGGGGATGGCACGGTGCTCATGAAAATGAGCAGATGATTATGTTAGAGCATTTAATCCACATATGTTTATTCATTAATTTGTTTTAAGTAAAAACACCAGGAAGGGGAACTAAAATCCTCTTCAAATCCAATCACCGAGCTTAGCACTTTACCTGCTTTGACTGACTTGATACTCATAACAATCTTTGTATCCTTACTCCCATTTGACATACGAGAAGACGCAGGTGCAGAGAGCTTAAGCAACTTCCCAGCTGGTACTGAAACTGGGATTGAATTCCAGGGCAGTCATCCTCCAAATCCCCGAATTTCCCTCCACACCATCTCACAATGATTGCAGAGGCTCCTTTCTGTGCCCTCTCCTCCTTGACAGTGTTATTTCCTAAGCATTCCTGTCTAGAAGCAATTTTTATTCTACGTGGTGCTTTGCAGTAAAACTGTCCTCTTAGGAGCAGTGACCTGAATTTCTGAAGTGGTTTCCTCGTGGGTGTTGTTTACTGTCTGAGAGTAGCTTGTTGTTTCTGAGTGCTGGGGAACACAGTGATGGCACATCATTAAGCACCCTGCACTTTCTTTGGCCACAAACCACTTGTACCACTAAACTAAAGAAGAAACAAAAGGAAATCAAGTATACACTAATGATACAAGTGTTAAATGCCCCAAATCAGAATTGCTTGGTTTAGCCACTGGTAGATTCCCTTCTAAAACAAGTGCTCTCCCTTCGCTGTTTCCCTTACAGACATCACATCTCGTACACTCACTAACATTAAGCATATTTCCTCTGCTTTAAATTAGATTTTTTCCCTTCATTTAAAATAATGTATCTAACCTTAATATATTTAAATACATGCTGTGGTGCTGATAATTTCTCCAAGTCTGTGTGCTGTAAAAACAGAACTAAGCAGAAAAAAGTAGATTCTAGTTCAATTGGCAAGATTTTTATCATTTTCAAAAATGAAGAAAGTTAAATTTGGATCTTTATCTTATTGTTTTTCATTAATTCTTGTTTCAACCTTACATTGGAAAGAATGTGTCCTTTAAGCATTCTGTCACTTGAAATATATTCATCTTTAATTAGAAATATTTCCAGTTAGCTAAAATTAGGTCATATCAAATTTTCCAAAATATTACATTTAAAATTTTGGTTGACATCCCCCTAACATCTATGTACAAAATGAAGAATAATCTTTATCATAAATTTCAGTAGTTTTTATTCAGAAATAAAAACTCCCACATTAACTATAGTTACCAGTGCTTCCTTTATATGTTTATAAAATAATTACTTCTTGAGAGAAAGAAATGTTCCAGGCAATCACCCACTCCATTCTGTAGTGGTTAGGAGTTTTAGTATTTCACAAGTAAAAACATCACTTTTTCTTATGGTTACAAAACCTGGATTTTTGAGCACGAAGGCTCAAAGCAGCAGAGTACTGCTGGTAAAAGGTGAGATGCTAGAAACCATTCTGTCGCCTTTCATTTCAGTGACTTCCTACCACTTTTGTTCACTGATGTGTGTGCTTTAGGGGTCCGCCTTCATAACTTTCCACTTGCGTGGAATTCCAGCTGTTTAATCAAACTGAAACAAATTGTAGTCTTAAGATCCTCGTACCTTTGAAGATTTCCTTCCTGATATACTATCTTGTTAACCCATTGCATCATTCAGAAGAATAAATACCCCAGCTCAGCACACAGGAAATGTAACAACAACAAAAAAGGAAATAGAGAATATTAAGATATATACATGTATGTATCACACACACACATAAAATACATGGTCTACGTAACAGAAAAGTAAAAAATTTCTTGAACATATATAATGATATTTGCCAAGTGTATTTAAAAGGATAAACCCTGCTAATTAAATTTGGAATTTTTTTCTCCTCATTTTTCAGAGAAGGCAATAAATAATGAAACAATCTGACATTTGTGGTAGGGTTGTGTAGCAGAAAGAAAGATGTAGCAGTATTCCAAATTCACTTGTGGCAGACTTACATGAGCAAAGAAAAGGTAGCCTCTTCATTTCTCTATGGCTGATTTCATCCTCTTTATGAGTTCCCTTCCTGCTGGATAGAGGAGACATTTAGACACATCAACAAATTTAGACTGAAATAGTACTGTTAATGGACGATTTAAACAGTACTATTTCAGTCTAAATTTCAATCTATTCAAATATGATATAATACTATGAATCAGAGCTGGTTTCTTCTGGGTGATTCAGTCCTTCAGTAAATGCTCAGACTTTCAGAATTCTCCTCTCCCTTTTGGGTAGCAGCTGGGTGTGTGAAGGGTTTTGCATTGCTCTCTGTGGCATCCCTGGCCACGTGCTGGCTGGTGTCCCCTGAGCTCTGGCTGCCTGGCTTCTGTCCCGGGCACGCTGCTGGTGGCTGCTCCTGACATCAGAGGCTGGTGTGACTAGTCTTTGTTCTCGCAGCTTGGCCGGAGACCAAGGTTCCTCTCTGGTGACTTGTACCCTGAAGGTTGACTGCATCCTGGCTTCAGAGCCACCTCGCTCTTGCCTGGGGATTTCTGCCAAGTTGGACAGCCAACAGCATCCACTTCCTTCTGCAGCCCTCCTCCTGCCAGCAGGAGCACCTGAACTGTCTGCCTTGTCTGAGCGCCAAGTGCAGCCCAAGAGGGTCAGCTCAGACTCTGAGTAAGCACGTGGTAGCCCGACAAGCACTGCAGGCCGGTCCCTCCACCTTCACAATAGGGGTAGAGCTGCTCAGCTAGTGGACTGGGGCTTTGTCCAAGGAGAGGAAGCCAGGACTCAGTCCCTTACCAGTGGCCTCTCTTCTCCCCCCATCTCCATTCCTGGCTTCTTTCCACACTCCTCCACCAGCCTTCTAATCCTCCTCCCTGACACCAAAGCTCAAGATCAAGTCACCAGGTCAGGTTCTTCCTATGTTAACAGGACAAATAGGAGTTTAGAAAAATTGTTTTATTTTTCAATGAAATCAGGTTTTACTGTCTCCACCAAAAAAAAAAAAATCCTATTTTGTTTTTCAGAAGGCAAACAGTGCATCATTTTCTTTGTGCTCCTGCCACAAAAAGTTCCAGTACACCCCCACCGCCCCTCTGCCTCCCCTTCTCTGCAGGTCCTAAACAGGAAAGCTCAGTAATACATTCTCAAAATCTGTTCTCTTTGCTCCATGTGCAAAAGGCAATAGAATTTCAAGGGTCTCTCGAGTTAATAAATCAATAAAAGAGTCACATTTTGTTCTGAAAGTTAGCAAGCTTTGCTAACTTTGGAGAGATCTTTATTTATGGTCATGGACTCTAGCATTTACATGGCTGCAGTTAAGAGAATACTTTTGAAAATTTGACATCTGATGGCATTGTTGTTTTTCACCCGATTTTATAGGATTGTTTCCTCTTTCATTTCTTGTTTGAGCACCCTAAAATAGCTTAATGACCCTCTCCATATTAACAAAATATGAGTTAGAGTCCTTATAATCAAAAAGGCTTCAAAATAACTTGACATCCCACACTATATTTGGGAGATGACCTCAGACTTTATCAGTGAAATAAGATTTTGAATTCATTCTTTTGAACTTAAGGCTTTAGGTAAGTACCTAAGACTGTACATAATTCCCTTGTTGAAAATAAAACTGTCAAAACAAAACTCATTTGATTATCTATAAACGCTTCAACTCAGGTATTTTTAAAAGAATTCCATGAAGTCCCTTAAATAATATGTACTATTTTGTAGCTACATTTTTATGGGAGAAAAATCATGGCTGTCATCAAACAGCTCATCAAACTGGTAATTTTAATTCCCAAACAGGTTTAGAATATCTTCTGTGCTTTATGCTTACCAATATTGAGTGGCCGATCAATTATTTGAGAGAAATTGAATATAAATGACAAATTGTATTTTGCAATGAAATAAGTAGGTTAAGAAGGGTTCTTTTATGAATAAGTTATTAATTTGTTAAAGGTAAATAACTGTGTAGTTATATAAATTTTCTTTACAAAAGATGTAAAATCAAATGAACAGACCTCCATCTTCCCTAGCCCTTTCTTGATGATGGGACCAAGTGCAAACTTCTTAGCAAAATGCCATTTACAGTGTGACCTTGCCCAGCCTTTTCAAATTTTCTTCTGTCATTTTACCCTTACTCTGTATTTTAGCCAAGCCCAATTACTCACTTACCTCTGAATCTCTCATGCATTTTCAAGCCTCTCTGTTCAAAACCTCCTGTCTGGCAAACTCCTACCTACCCTTCAGTGTCTCCTCTGTCCCTTTACATAGTTAGTCACTGTCATAGCACTGTACACGTCTCTCTGCTGTAACAGTTAACATACTGCATTGCAATTGTTATTTCCATGTCCTTACCCACTATTAACAGAGACTGTCTTGATGGCTGGGATAGTATCATATCCATTCCATATCCACGCACTGAGCACAGTGCCTGGCAGAGAGGAGAGACTCAATAAACGGTGGCTGAATTAATAATTACATAAGGGGACTCAAGAGAGTCAATAAAGGACTCTGGCAGAGGACAGTAGGAGTTGGCTCAGCCTTCGGACAAGGAGAAGTGAAGTCACCACATTCTCATGAAACAATCTAGAATGATACTCGTTGTCCCAGCAAAGATCTTCATACGTCAACTGGGAATAGGGGCGAGTTATGGCAGCTCAGGTTTCATGCCAGAGTGGGGCACCCTTCAGCAAGGAGGCCAGATAACATTAGGGCTCCTGGAGACCTTCTCTCCCAGCCTCTGCTTCCTTAACCTGTGCTACTGTGCCTCTGCTTTCTTTTCTTCCTGCTCCCACTGCATCACAGCCCTTTCCATCAAACACACTTGCACATCCCTCTTCAAAAATAGGCTAGTGACGAGGACTAGGACCTAGATGATTCCAGTCAAGTTGGGTAGTTCTGAGTCCTCTTTGACAGGCCAGTATTATGGACGTGCACATGGGAGCTCACAGTTTGCAAAGCATTGTCACATAGTCACATATATCATCTCATTTGATCTTAACTTGGGCCCAGTTATCTCAGGTTAGTAGATATGGAAAAAGCCATAGCAACTTCAGTCATCTGGGTGTGAGCCCAGCCTGGAACAAGGACTTTTAACTCTGTTTGCACTTTGGAACTTATGTTGGAAAACAGGGTAAAGATAGATAGTGGTGTCCTTAGTATAACCTGGTATTTATAGAAATGTTTCTGTTGTTCTAACAGTAATAAATAGACAGTAAAAATTTATATATATATATATGTAAAGGTTATAAAGTGAAATACAAATGTATCCTTCTCTGCTTCCCAAGATCCCCATTCCTACTCCCCCAAGGCAACCACCATGAAAAATTTCTTGTGAATCCTTCCAAAAATGTCTTCAATGTGTATGTGTGCATACATATACATACTATGTGTTATATAAAAATATTATATATTTTTAAGTGTCACAACTAGAAGTATGCATTATATAAAAATATACATGTATGCACAAATTATGACCATTAGAATATAAAATATGTAACATAAAATCATGCCTACATTTGTATGTGCATATATACATAAAATAATTATATATAAAATCCAACCTACATGTGTGATTTGTGTGTATTTATATATAAAAATACATATATATGCACACACACACATACGAATACATGCAAATAGACATAGAGTCAGCCATGGACCTAGCACTGAATGTTAAGGGACATTAGGTTGGTGACATTATTACAATTTCTGACAGTATGCCAAATTTAATGAAGTGCATCAAGTAGCAGTTTTTTGTTGGAAGGGAAGATAGCCATTTGTGTAAGACCAGATGTCCCGCTGGGCCCAGGCTGGTATGGTCAGAATCTTCTTCTCTAGGAAGTTTGCTCTGCAGATCCCCTTACTTAGTGACTCTCAGAAGTTGCTTTGCTGTGATGGTAACTGCTTGTGACCATCTGAACTCCAAGACTGATCTCTGGTTGCTTGGAAGCACATTCATCCAAGTGTTCAGGTGGTGTCTAGAGTGGTCCTGGACTGTTCGTTGACTCCACCTGGCCTCCCTCCTGTGACTGGAGGGTAAAGACCAGGTGTCAGTCATCTTTGTTGCCCCAGTGCAGACCCCCCACCTCGATGAGCATTTGTCAAACAGAACTGTAGCTGTAACTGTCACTTAACACAGTATCTCATCTGCAAAGTCTCCACAGAGCCCCGTGGAGAGGCAGGTGCCCTTTCTTACTGAGCATCCTCTCTTCTAGACACCATTTGGAAGTAGATCATTTATCTTGAGTGCTTCTAGCTTCCTCTTCTATTCTCATACCGCTTTCAAACTAGGAAACTAAAGCAAGCCATGTTGTGTGATTTCTGTGCTTGGCAGCTGGGGTCATTTGGGGGCAGGAGAGCAATTGTTTTATGTTCCGAAATACTCATGCAGAGTTCAAGTAATCTTTGTTCTACTAGGGAAGAAACCGTCTCTTAGGAAGCAGGCAATGGAAAGAGAGAATAAAACAACAGGAGAACAACAACAACAACAAAATGGAAAGAAAGATTAAAGCCCAGGAACTTCAACACTATAAACTCAGACACACACCTTCTCTAATGGTACAGTCACTGGACTTGGAAGCAGTGAGTTTGGCTGGAACACATCACCTGGAAACCTGGAGTCAGTCTCAGCTCTGTCAGGGAGTCTCAGGGGTTAACTGGAAAAGAGGCGTTGACCTAGACACAGCAGTGGCATTGCGGCTCTGATGAACTGCCCAGTGGAGGAACTGTTACGCTTATCCTGTGTACAGGGAGAGAGCAGAAGTTACAGGGATGTGGATTTTGACCCAATTGGACGAAGAATTTTCTAATATAGTTTTTTACCCCCCACGGAATGGACTACTTTGTAAGGTGATAAATTCTTTGGTACTGGAGAAATTTGCACCATCCTGGACAGAAGGACGTATTAGGTGGTTTCCAAGTTCCCTAACATCTCTTAAGAATATGCTGCTGTGACTCGTTGACCCCGAAGGCAGCAGTGTCCAGGCGAACTTCCTGCAGTGATGGGAATGGGCCATATCTGGGCTGTCCAAAATGGTAGTCACCTGCCACATGTGCCTATGAGCATTTGAAATGTGGCTGTATGACAAAGAAACAGAAATTTTAGTTTAATTTAATTCTAGTTAATTCCTATTTAAAAAACCGTATGTGGCTCATGGCTTACCCAATGAGCCCAGCTCTAAAATCCCATGATAGCTTTCCAGCTCATTGTTGTCTGTCACATTCTCATCACATACTCTGTCTGGACACTGTATACAGAACATGATCTTACTGAAGAAATTACTTTCTGAGAAAGAAGTAGAATCCCTTTTACAAGTGGAAGTGGATAAAGAATAACAGTAGACAGCAAATAAACTATTGCTAAACTGGAAAGTGCACTCAGCCAGAGAATCTACTGCACAGTCACAATAAAAACACTGGTGTTTCTAAGAAGTGTAAAGGTGTGAACACCCCCCTGTTGTGGGGGTGGGAGGCAAGTAGCTCTGAGCTCAGTCTCCCACCATCGTGCTGCTGCTCTGAACGGAGGTTCCTTCCCACAGAATGCGTTCAACGGGCTGCTAGTCTTTTTCCTATACACTTGAAGAATGATAGAGATTTGGAACAATGTGGTAAAGTAACCTTAGGCTTCATGCCACTTCACCAGAAAGAGGAAGTTGCTTGAATTAGAATTTATCATTTCAAATCAGGAAGCGGCTTCGGAGATTATATAATCTCGCTTCTGTGTTTTACAGAGAAGACAACCAAAACCCGAAGCCCAGAGAAGCCTTGTGACTTGCCAAGGTCACGTGGTTCTTTAATAGTAGAATATTTTATTTGTGTAAGAAAATTAATATGTAAATAACAAACAGTTACCCGTCTAAAATGGAACCTTTTTCTTAAAAACAAAAAACTGCTTCCCAAGAGCTTGTTTGAGCTGAAGGAGAGTCCAGGGCATCACCAACAGCTTTCCCATGGGATGCTTCAGTCGTCTCGTGTGTCCCGAGAGTGTGACAGAGGCCTTTATTGGAAACCTGGTTGGAGGACTGGACTGAGCTCGAACTTGGACTCCTCCCCAGACTTGGTCCAGAGTAAAGTTGCAATGTGCTCAGGGGCTGCTCTGGGGCCATGTTCTCTCCAAACAAAGCCCTGCCACAGTTCCCAGGAAGAAATTCTTCCCCCTCTTGGTTCATCAAACATCTGTGTAGGTCTGTCCCCCAGAGAAGGGCAAAATCTAAATAAATAAGTTCTGTTTTCAATTTGTCTTCCTGAAAACCAAACACATGAAACTAGCTAGCATGCCTCAGATGCTGAAGGCTTCTAGGTACTTTCTGAGTTTGCTCTGACTCATGTCTCACCTACATATTTATCCTCGATTAAAAGTAAAATAAAATAAAATAAAGCAGAGAAATGAGGGCTTCCTTTCAATGTAAACTATTTGATTCTTCCCACATCCTCATCTTTTCTCCATTACCACATAAAACCCTTTTTCCTTGAAATAGGTATGAAATTCAGATAACTGACATATTTGTAAGATTATTTACAGAGCACTTAGACATTGGAAGTTGAGCAGTTTAACTGAAAGGGTACAGTCACATCACGCACTATGTCACAGCCAAGCGATGATCTAATGAGACTGCTTTTCGTAATGACTAGCAGATTTTCATGTCATCTAGCCATACAAAAGCCATAACTGGCTTTCTGCTGGGATCCTTTGGATTAAATATGACCACCTAAATCTGACAGCCTATTACTAAGGTTTTCTTTCCCCTCCTATCAAACTACAATTTCAGGGCACCCCCCAGCCTCACTCCAACACGGTCCCCCTTTTCAGCCAGCCTCTCATCCTGACCATGCTCCCTCCCCCAGATTCTGTTTATGGTCCTCTTCATGGCTTCCTTCCATAGACAGCATCCCATACCTCATTGCCTCCTTTCAGGACCATCACCTCCTCCAAGAATAGGCTTTAAGGGACTTCTCTTTTAGAAACCTTCCCATGTAAATCCATCCAACACTTGTGCCCTATCACTTGTCTGCTCTGAGAGTCACTGCATGCTTTGTTTTATTTTGCATTATCTCTGTGCACAAAGCTATAAACCTTAAGAACTGGAGAGATGGGAGTGAGAGCAGGCTACATAGACACTAGCTGGCTTTACCCCCATTCTTCCCCAGACAAGGACTGGGGTTAAGATTGCCTGGGGGATCTGTCCAAGACACACAGCATTAGAAGCAACTCTCCAAGCCCACTGCTCATTCATCACATCATGCCTTTTAGTTCCAGATCTGTGTCATATTAAACACTGAGAAAAATATAGTATTACATAATACACAAAGAAAGATTTATAACTGCATTAGTGATGCTTACATTTCTATTAACTAAAAATTATGGCCATGGCAGACACTGCTGGACCATGTTTCCCAGTCTTTCCAGCAGTGAGATGCAGCCATGAGATTGTGTTCTGACCAATGCGATGGGTGTAGAAGTAATGCATGCAGCTCTAGGCTTGGCCCATAGAAACCTCCCTGCTTACCTCTGTGCCCTCTCCTCTTGCTCTGCTGGTGGGTACTGGAGACCTTGGAGGCCAGAGTTGAAGATGGTGGAGTCGTAAGATGGAAGGAGTTTGGTCCTGGATTACCACTTGGAGGAGAGCTGTCTGGTGGTCTGGAGTGCCCACTTTGAACTGTGATGTGAGCAAGAACTATGACATTGACAAGTGACTGTGTTAAGCCTCTTGGATTTTGGCTAGCATTTACCCAAACTCATACACATTTGTTACCTAATTCTTAGAGCATCCCTATGAACTAGATATGATCCGCATTTCACAAATGGAAAACCAAGAATGAAAGTGGTTTACACTTCTCACATGAAACACAGCTGAGATTTGAGCCCAGGTCTATCTGCTTCCACATGCCTTGCTTTTTTTGAATACAGAGGTTCCTATGATGAAGTTTCAACTTAGGAACTTTCTTAGAAATGAATCATTTTGTGCATCAACTCTGCTAATCACCAACAGATGGCAGTAGCGGCTGCCTACAGACTGAGTTCACGAACAAATGGATTTAGGAATAACATAAAATAAAATATAAACTGTATGTGCATAGAGGAATTTCTGAATGCTGCCTTTTCTCTGGTGAGGGATAATTGTACCTTCTTGAGAATTATCACTGCAAGTTATTTAAACTCATTCACCTTATTCTCTCCTCTGAAAAAGAAATTGGCCTAGAATCGTTTGATAATCCATCTGTTCCCTTCAGATTCTGACAGTCCATTGTGCACACATGAGCAATTACAAAGAGCTGACCCTGTAAACAAATGTTAAGTGTACAACTGACACTGGACTGCCGTTCCCTCTCTAGGGGAGACAGGCTGGGCAGAGAATTATGTTCTGTGATTACTCTCACCAATGGGTAAACAAGGCTACAACTACTGCCAAATTCAAACTGTATTTATTTATGTAATTGTATAATTAAAATAATATTGGGAAAAAGAAATCACACATATAGACATTCAAAACCAAGCAAGGCATGTGAAGGACATGTTATAAAAAATGAGGCAGTAGAGCAGAATGGTTGACAAAATAAGCTTTGGATCATGACAGTCCTGGGGTTAAAGCCCTTCTCCGCCACTCACTTGTAGTGTGGCCACAGGTAGGTCTGCCAGCCCTCCAGAGCCTCAGTTTCCCTATCTACAGAAAGGAGAGAGGGTAATACATTGACACCATAGAGCTTTGTGAGTATTAATACCTCTCATATTATAATATATAATGATTCAATTATCATAATATTCAATTACTCAATTATAATATATCATACATCATATTATTAATATTCTCATATGGGGATGGGTTGGGGAAGATGATGAGGAAGATGTCCATGAGATTACATGAAAATGCTTTCAACTGACAATAAAATTATAAATAGCAATTATATGTTAATTATTTTCTCTCACTTAGCATTTTAACCCAAGATATTTTCTGGTGTCTGTGCAGCTCGACTTCCATCATACCTTCCTCAAGACAGAAGTCACATCATTCTCTTTTTACTGTCCAGCATGCTTGGTCCATGGGCACAGGAAGGGTGTAAGTCAGTTTGCGTTTCTTGAGTAGGGAAATTATAACGCTCTCCTCACTCTATCTCTAAGCATTCAACTTCAGATGTCCACAGAGCAGTTTTTATAGCACCACAGTTGGCCATAAAGAAGAGGAAAGAATGTCTGGTGGGACGCCTACCATGTGCTATAGAACCATAGACTACAGAACTGTCCTGAACACAAGGGCAGCCACTCACCACATGTGGCTACTTAAATTCAGGTTAATGAAAAGTAAATGCAGTTAAAAACACAATTCCTCACACCAGCCTCACTTCAAATGCCCAGCAGCCACACGTGGTAAATGGCAACCCTACTGAACAGTGCCGATACAGAATATTTCCATCAGTGAAGAGAGTTCTACTGGATAGTGCAGCTCTGGAATACTACAGAAAGTGCCTGAAAGCTGAATACAGAGAAATTTGAGAGTCAAGGCCTTTGGGCCGTTACATTAGTCAGGACATAATCAAGATGGGAGGTAGAAATTACATAGTGAGATGGTGCAAATGGAAAAAGTCATAAAGGAAGAACAGTCAGTATTCAAGGACCATTTGGACTTGGGGAGAAAGAAAAAGGGAAGTGAGGTTGGCAGTCATTAAGATGACCCCCTCTCCACAGTGATCCTTACCTCCTGGTTCATGACTTGGTGGGTCGCTCTCACATTGGAACTGACCTGTGTGACCAGCAGGATGTGAAGTGATGGTGTGTGACTTCCAAGGTTAGGCCATAGAAGGCAGTGCAGCTTCCTGCTCTCTGGGTTTGCCCGCTCTGTGGGAGGCCAGGCACCATGTCTGTCCAGAAGTCCTGTAGGGAGGGCTACATGGGGATGAACCCGTGAGACATAGTGCGTGCTTGTTGTTCTCTTTAGCCACTAAGTCTTGGGGTGATTTACTATGTAGCAATAGATACCTAACAGAGGAGGCATCAGATTACCTTGTGATTTTAAGCTTAGGTGATGGTGGAGCTAATTATCCATTTTCCTTCCTTTCAAAATATAATCCGTATAAGCAAGCTGTTTTGTGCTACAATCTTATATGGAATTCTATTCAAAGAAAACTGTCTGGAAATCGAAAAGTAGATAAATACTATTTAATCTTTTATAACCATCTCTCCTGAATATGCTGGAGGGGGATTACTTTCAAAATATATACTTAGCTAAATTTCTTTAAAATTTCATTTCCCCATCTTATCCTCAATATTGTCTTGGTACCAAATTAGCTCCAAGATTAATATCCCAGATTTCTCAAAAAATGATACTATAAGCTCAAGCCAAGTAAGCTTTTGCCACTCTCTTCTTTGATCAGTTTTATTATGTGGATCTGTATTAACCTCTGTCTTTTCAGCTTTCCCATCTTCTCATTATTTGCATTCTGTACAACAAAAGGGAACCAAGAATCACCCTGAAAGCAGGGAATCCTCTTTTAGAGGGGAAGAGTGGGGAAGAGAGAGCGAGAGTGTCCATGCTGCAACTACATATAAGCAAACACGAATTTCCTGCAAAAGAAAAGAAGAAAATTCCCTGCAATTATTTTTTCATGTATATATGTTCAGCAAAGAAACCAGCCTTGGGAGGCAGCCTGGTTCAGGTGAGTCCATTCACTGTGCGACACTGAGGATGTCGGATGGCATTTCTCTGTCTGTTTCCTCGTTTGCAAAATGAGATCTACTTGCTAGTTTGTGAAAGGATTAAAGGAACTAAAGCACACAAAGCAGCTCACGTGGTGCCGGCCACGGTGGAAGCGTTCAATAGCCATTAAAGTCTCAGAGATCTAAATAATGGGAAATTTATTACACAAAAGGTAACTGATTTCAGACGCTAGTATTTGAGTGTCCCTCCTAGAACATGCTTTGTTTGCCTCTTTTGATATTTTGAGACAGCGTCTTCTATCATTGTTAGAACCACAGAGAGTCTGTGATGTTGGTGTGGTATTGGACGACATCCATCACCTCTGGACACAAAAGCCATAGGCACTTCACTTCTGATTTAGATCATGTCATATGTGACACACAACTTCTATAACCAACTCTTTCTTACCTTTCTGCACACTTGTTTCTAATTCTGAACAGTTGACCCTTGAATAATTGAGGGTTAGGGGTGCCAACCCTCTGCCCAGTGGAAAATCTGTATAACTTTACAGTAGGTCCTTCATATCCAGGGTACCACATCCATGGGTTCAGCTGACCATGGAGTGTGTAGTACTGTAGTACGTATTTATCGAAAAAAAATCCACCTATAAGTAATCCACACAGTTCAAACCTGTGTTGCTGTTCAAGGGTCAACTGTACTTGTAATAAAGCCCATTATACTCCAACTGTTGAGTCTCAGTATCTACTGTGAGCATTCAGTTCCACTCTATAACTATTGTTTAATCGAAAATTCTCATCACCTTTTATTCTTTTTTTTTTTTTAAATTGAAGCACGACTATTTTTTGAGAGCCCTTACTATGTGCCACAATTCTAGGCACTTTGGGTACATCAGTGTACAAAAAGTCAAAGATATCTGCTCTGTGGAGCTTCCATTCTAGTGGGAGGATACAGAAAATAAATAATAAACATCATATAAAAAAATTATACAGGATATTAGAAAGTGATAATTATAATGGAAAAAAGAAAAAGTAGAGTAAGATGGATCAGAAGTGAGGCAGCAGGTGGAAGTTTGCTGTTGAGTAAGGCTGTCAGTGTAGCCTCTTAGAGAAGGTAAGATTTGCATAAAATCTTGAAGAAGTGAGTGAGTTGGCCAAATATTCCAAGCAAAGGGAACAGTTAGTGCAAAGGCCCTGTGGAGGGAGTGTGCCTGCATAGTCAAGGGGCAGCAAGGAGGCCCGTGGACTTGGAGGAGAGTGAGAGTCAGAAATATAATGGGTGAAGATCAGGTAGGGTATTTTTGGCCATTGCAAGGACCTTAGCTCTTACCCTGAGGGAAAACCAAACCACTAGAGAATTTGAGCAGAGAAGTGACATAATCTGACATATTTTAACAGCATCCCTTTGGCTGCTGAGTGTTGTGAATGACTGTAGGAGACGGTGAAAGCAAGGATCCCATGTAGGAGGCTATTGTAACACTCCAGTAGAGATGATGAGAGCTTGGGCAGGATGTTAACAGTAGAGTGGTGAAAAGTGGTCAGATAATACAAAGATGTTACCTTTCTCAACAATATTTCTTCCTTTTTTTTTTTTTACAGATAGAAATGTTACTTATTTATTTATTTTTTCAATGGAGGTACTGGGGATTGAACCCAGGACCTCGTCCACGCTAAGCATAGGACTCTACCACTGAGCTATACCCTCCCCCTACAATAGTATTTCAGTTCAATTCGTGCAACAAAATGCTTTAAAAAGTCTTCTGAGGTTAATAGATACAAGTATACTCTGTTCTCCAGTTTTGTAGCTTCTTCTAGATTTAAAAAAAAATTCTCAGGAAAAAAACAGCTGACAAAACAACTTTTTGATACTCTAGGAACAAAGTATTCATTATCTTGCACATTTAGAAAATGCTCCTACAGTATAAAGTCACTCCTATCCAACTGGAAAAAACTTTTAAGCACACAGTGACTGTGAGTTATTCCTCAAATCTTCAGTTCTGGATCAGAGAATAAACCAAATGCAGAGCTGCATGTCGGTCAAAGCTCCCCCCTTCCCACCATAAAAGCCTGTAACTGCCATAGACAGTGTGATTAATGAGCAGTAGGAGAAAACTAGGGAGGCCATCACGATATGCCTTGGAAACAAATCCTGAAAATAAACTTCACATTTCAAACTAGATTAGCTATTTCTTCTGAGTAATTTTCTCTACCTTCAAGAAGAGGAATAAAAGGACAGTGAGAATTTCCTTCTGTTGCAGCTCCATTCCCCAATACGCATAATCAGATTTAGTCTCCTTAAGGTCATAGAACCACCTTGCTATGCAAATCTTCTCTCTTAGAATTGCTGAGACTGTATATGATAGGCATATAGAAAGAAAAATAAAAATATACAAATGGATAATACAAAAGTTATATTAATATAGATCTAGGATAAACACTTTTGGTCATTATTTCTGGAGCTAGCGATGATCTATCCAAAGACAAATTCACCTAGAGATGACTCTCTTTTTGCATAGCCAGTGCAGTAAGGCAGATGAATCTGTGACCTGGAGATGGATACCTTATGAAAATAGTCCTGTGTTGGGAGTAAGAGCTTCCCTAGATTGCTGGGTTCTCTAGATTAATCCAATGCTTCTTCCATTCTGTTTAGAGCATTAGGGAAGTCCTTCAAAAGCTTTAGATACGTGTCTTTAGCTGCTTTCTGGACATTCCTCATATACATCCACCTAGTTCCTCTTCCAAGCCAGAGACCTGGAAACCTTCCATCACTTCCTTCCCTTACTCCTTATATCAGTCAGGGTTCCATGGGAGATGCAGAACCACGATGGGCATTAAGGACTAAGGAATTCATTGCAGGAATCAGACCTCACACAAT
Source organism: Camelus dromedarius (assembly GCF_036321535.1). Lineage (NCBI taxonomy): Eukaryota > Metazoa > Chordata > Mammalia > Artiodactyla > Camelidae > Camelus > Camelus dromedarius. Next base: position 36,380,811 of record NC_087436.1, read on the forward strand.
TATGGGAGATAGTAGGGAAGTAAAGGCCTGAAAGTAAACTGTACATTTCAATTTGTATTAGCTATTTCCAGAGAGAAACACTAACCAGCTGCTGGAGTGGAACTATGAGTCTGATGTTAAAGTTTAAGGAAGGTTGTTGGCTCTTTCTGGCAACACCTCTATGAATCCCAGTGAGCCATACAGTGTCAGCCTTGGGTCAGTCACTTTTGGCCATGAGGTCTGGCAGTCAGGAAGGAAGGCTGGACATATTTGGGGAAGACTGAGGGAAAACTAGAATCACAAGGATAAACCAGAACCTACAAGGAAATGCTGGAACCCATGTCTGTCTCTCCTGCATCTAACTCTGATGAGCAGCAGGAAAAGCTGGGACCGTAAGTCTGAGCTGTTCATGTGCCCAGCCTGGCACTCGGAGAAGCCGGAGGGGATGGGTGGGAAGCAGCTGTGGGCCAGCTGCTGCCCAGGTGAGCCAGAAGGTCAGTGACAACATGATGGCTGCTGTTTCACTTCCACCGTCCAGACCACACCTGTGTGGCCACCCCTGACCCAGAACTATACAGAGATGGAAAGTCTGGGAAATGTAATTCCAGCTAAGCTAAAGTGACAGAGTACAAAGTCAACATGTATCTTACATATCAATCAATTTTAATTCTTCCAGAGTTCTTAAACATGTCCTTTCTTTTCCTTCTCCAATCCCACTGCTCTAGCTCAGACCCAAAACAAAGACACAATGTAGTTTATCTTTTGGGGTTTGGGCTCCTGTAGCTGTAGAATCGGTGCCCAGCACAAGTGCCTCTCTGAGCCAGACAAGTACGATAAATGAATGAAGAGGCCGAAGTTGGGATGGATGAGGAGTGGTGGGGACTGCGGCAAACTGGGGAGACACCCCTGTCGAAGGAGCATAGGAGTGAATCAGCCCCAGCCAGCGATTGCCTGGCTGGAATGCAGACCCAATGTTATATAAAAGAAGTTGTGGGATCTCTTAGCTTTAAATGTCAGCTCAATAATCTTGTCAAAGATAACATGGCCCCAACAGTATTTTTAAGATGCTGTGTGCGCTAAATGGAACGCTGACCAGAGGCACCTAAGGACAGCTGACGTGCAGCCTCTTTGGATTCATGTATGTCAACACAGGCTTCCCGAAAAGTTGGTCCAAATACTACAGAGGAGGGTAGAGTGTCACTGGTCAACCTGTGGTTGGTTTGGCTGCTTTGGACTCCAAGAGGCCTGAGGACCCACAGGCTACTACTGTTGAGATTCTGACAAATGCCTACAACCAAGGCATCTGGACAGAAATGGACGTGAAAGGAGCATGCGTGAGCAACTGCGTGGGTGACTGTGAGAATGTAAGTCAATGGCTGACATGTGGGGGTGTGAGTCAAGTGTGCACGTGAGGTCCATGCAGAGCCTATGAGCCAAAAGAGAAAAGGGAGGAGGATGCCCGTCAATGGTGGGAGGAAGGGAGAGAGGGAGAGAGAAGGGAGAAGCCACACACACTTTCACCCAGTGCAGTTGCAGATGGTTTTATCTGCCCCTGTTTGTTTTCCCCTAATATGTGCAGGGATGAGTAGGTGTTAACACCCATCAGGCCGGAGATGGGCAGTTACACGGCCAAGGAATTCAGGAATTTCTTCTGGCTACTGCTGTCACCAGAATCTTTCTTTCCTAACAAGTTATAAATTGTTTCCTACTATCTTTGTGCCAACTGCTTAGAAATGCCATGTCTTAAATACGGTATGATATCACTTACATGTGGAATCTAAAAAAATACAACAAACAAGTGAATATAACAGAAAGAAGCAGACTCACAATACAAGAACAAACTAGTGATGACCAGCGGGGAGCAGAGGAGGGGCAACATGGGGGTGGGGGAGTGGGAGGTACAAACTACTGGGTGTAAGACAGGCTCAAGGATGTATCAGACAACACAGGGAATTAGCCAATTTTTTTTTTGTAATAACTGTAACTGGAAAGTAACCTTTAAATATTGTATAAAATTTTATCAACTAAAAAAAAAAAAAAAGAAATGTCATGTCTTGGTTTGGGCATCTCATTCAGAATCCCAACTGAATAGATAAGGATGGCTAAATAAAGATGATGGCTATAATGAAAGTGCACGATTCCAAGACATTCCTGCTTCCCCTTTCAAAGGATTAAGGCCTGTGGTGAAGGAACCAGGACCATAGAGTTAATGCTGGCAAGCATTTGAATACTCGAGTAAATTCACAAAATCAAGTGCACTGGTGGCTGGCCCTGCCGCAGTAGGGGAGAGGGAAGAGCCTGCCCACAGCAGCCAAAGCACAATGGAGGCCACCCTGGTCCCTGAGAGGGCTTCTGCCTCCAGGGCTCCCCAACTTCGTGACCCCATTCTTAACCCATCTTGTTCTTTTAGGTCAGAAGAGGTTGAACGCATATTATGAAACTTCTTTTTTCCACTTTGTGAGAAAAAAATTATACAATTTGAGGTGATGCTCTTATGGTGGATGTGCAGTTTTCATATCATAAAACGCAGGTGCTAAGTGAGCCTGGTGTGTGCAATACTCCTACGCAGAAACCAGCAGTGAGAGAGCCCCAAAGTCGGTTACCCGGGTACATTTCGCATTTTTAGAGGGCAAGAAGGGAGGACGGAGAGGATCCTGGATGCACAGGGTAGTAGGCTAACCTCATGGGGGTTTCAAAGCCCTGCTGATGTTTCAGAAAAGACACCAACATTCTACTTAGTATGCTATTGCTCTTCCAAAATTCTAACAAATTCTCTTTCCCCAATTCCCATTTCCATTTCCAAGGAAAAAAGATTTTTAAAAAATCAATTAAGTTTTCTCATCCAAAAAATGAGGAGCTTAGACCTAATCTTTTTTTTGTTTTTAAGAACTAATCTTCTTGAGTAAGGAATATTTTCCAGGATGTGATGAAAACTATGGACCATTCTCCATAACAGTGCATATGCCTTACAAAGACTCAGTCCTTTTCATATTCTTCCCCAGGGCAGTGGTTCTCAGCTTGCCAGTGCACGAGAGTCACCTGCAGAACTTAAAAAACACAGATGCCTGAGCCCCACCCCACACCAAGGCTTCTTCAAGTGACTCTGCTGTACAGCAAGGGCTGAGGATTAGAGTCCTGGGGCACTAATTGAACACAACAAGAAAAAAAGTTTAGGAGGAAGGAAAACCAAGAAGGAAGAAAAAGCCTCTAAAATACCAAACTGGCAGGGTAAACTATAGAAGGTACAAGAGCTGAAGAGAAAAGAAGACAAGATGGCAAAGGACTTGCTCCTCATTGCTCATTCCAGATTCTTCTTGCTTCCTCCGCCCTAAAAACAAAACACCTGTTTTGAATTGCAGGCCCTAAGGCCCATCACACTAGCTAGTCTCCCAGTTTCAGTCTTTACACTCCCCCAGACCAAGGCCCCTTTCTCTCATTCTTTGAAATTTTATTTCTTAGTTAACTGTTACTCACTTCCTCCAACATGGCTCCTGACAATTCTTGGTGATTTAAATGTTTACAGAGATACTCATTCTAACATTCCGAAAAGTCAGTTCCTTGACCTTATTCATTTCAAAGATGTTGCCCACACCATCGCTCTGCCACTCACTTCTACAGTCATATCCTGCCAGTGGAACGAAGAAGGACTCTGTGTGGCCTTCGGGGTGGGTATGAACGCCTTTCCATGTCCTCTGTTTCTTGTCTGTAGGACAAAGGCTTCAGCCTCATAGACCTTCCCTGAGTTCCAAAGGGCAGATTCCAACAGTTACTAATTAGGGAAGGGAGGAAATGCAGAAACAAAGGAGAAGCAGTCAAGAAACAATTATGCAGCAATGAAGCAGGGTCGTGGTTCCTCCTCAAGGGATATACGTAACAGTTTATCTCTGAGCTCTTCTCCAGGAACTAAGGACCCCACCCAGGTGATGGTAACTTTAGGCTGAGCACAAGCACGTGGACCCCAGACTGGTTGGAACCAGAAGGCTGATGATTGAGATTCCTGGGACACCACCTTGTTACCTCACCATCAACCAATCAGAGGAAAGTCACACTCCCTGCCAGCCTCCCCCCCAGTTTTGCCTGTAAAAACTCTTCCCCTCAAATCATTGGGGAGTTTAGGCTGTTTGAGCATAAGCTGCCTGTTCTCCTTGCTTGGCCCTGCAATAAACTTTCTCTGCTCCAAACTCTGACATTTGGGTTTGTTTAGCCTCTCTGTGTGTCGGGCACACAAACTTGGATTTGACAGCACTAGACCTTGTCATTATCAATCATTTCAATCCCTTTCTAACCTCAATTCTAAGTGTCCCACCCTCTGACCACTACCTGCTATCTTTCCAGCTTATCCTCGCTAGTGCCTCAACTCCGACAATCCTTCACTCCACCACTGACAACTTATTGCTCCTAATAACCTTGGATTGTCCTTTACTCCATCCTTATGTCATCACTTCCCTCCTTATTCATTATTTTCATCACCTTTCTTACTTCATTGCCTTCACATGCCAAAAGTACAATCATGGTTAAATCCACCTCTTCATCTACTCTGTGCTCACCACATAGCTGAGCTTGGCTGGAGAAAAATCTTCCTCCATGCCAACTGGTCTTGCCAAAAATAATGACTATCAACCTCAAATGGGCCATAGGGCTGCCTGATAATCTCACTAAACTCCCCAGTCCATTCACTACCTCCACTCCTGTATGATTAACACACATCTTTTCTTCTGGTGCCTCATTCCCCTTCTGCATTCTCAACTAACGATCTTGCTTCCATTTTCTCTGAGAGAGAAAGAGAATCAGAAGAGAACTTCCCGCTCTTGTCACCATATCTACTACCCACCTCCCTGCATCTGTGCCCATACACTCAGCTTCCCTCCTGTTGTGCTGGAAGACAGTTTACTCCCATTTAAAGGGAAGTCCTCCACACGTGCACCAGATCCCACCTTCACTCGCTCACTCAAGGACACCGCCACAGCCATTCTCCCCTTTCTTTATTACCGTCAATGTTCTCATTTCAAATGAATCATTTATATTAGCATAAAAACAGGCTATTATTTTTCCCATCTTAAAAATAGCTTTGACTGCTCACCCCTCTCCACCTACTGCTTCATTTCTCTGCTCCTCTTTACAGCAAAACTCTTTGAAATAACTATCTCTTCCTACGGACTCTATTTTCTTTCCTCCCATTCTCTCTTAAACCCACTTTTATCTGAGTTTTTGTCCTCACCAATGAACTGAAATAGCCCTTTTCAAGTTCACCAATGACTTCCACATTGCTATGTCCAGGTCAGTTTGCAGTCTACATCTTCCTTCATCCATCAGCATGTCATTGGGTTCATCACTCTTTATTTCACTTGGTTTCTAACCTCTTGGGTTTTCTTCCTTATCAATGTCCATTCCATCTCAGTTTCCTTCGTGATTGCTCCTAATTACCCCAAACTCTAAACTTTTGCAATGTTTCAACTTTGTGACTTAGTTCTCATACCTCCTCCTTTTTTCATTTACACTAACCCCCTTGGTGATCTCAACCAGCTTCTCAGTTTTAAACACTATATGCATGCTGATCACTCCAGATTTATGTTTCTAGCTCTGAACTCTCTCCCAGACTTATCTTCACTGGCTATTCCCTCTGCCTGACATGTTCTTCCAGCAGATATTCACATGGCTCACTTCCTCATACATAGGGCCCTCTTTGTGCACAACATGAAAAGAGCTCCTACTCCCAGTCCCTATCTTCCTCTGCTTTTTCTCTCCTAAGTAATTCTCAGTGTTTGACATATCTTACATTTTGTTATTATCCATTCATTATCTGTCTCTACCCACCAGAATACAATCTCTATAGAGGCTGGATTCTTGGTATGTCTGCCTGGCACAAACTGTGTATTCAATAAATATTTGTTGAGTGACTAAATGATCCAAAATTCTAGATTCTGAGAATCAGTGGGAGAAAACACAGCAATTACCTCTTGCCTGCTAGATCAGCAGCAAAGAGACCTTTAAGGGTACTTTATAGACTCTCCCCCTTTGCCTCTGAGTGGTGGCAGCTGAAGTTAGCCCACTGTGACCCAGGAACTTGATGGAGAGCCTGGGTGGGGGAGGCTTGCTCTGTTCAGCTGCACCCCTCAGGAAGGACGCTCCACATCTGTGCTGGGGATGTACCTTTACAAGTTAGACCAGAGTCCCCAGAATGGATCCCGTACAATTCATCTCACTTGATGCTCTATGAGGAAGAGTCTCCATGGTCACATGCACACACCTGGAAAGTCACAGATGCAACAGCATATTAAATGGTCAGAAAAGTCCTGCAATAAAGGAGCCTGGTTTAATGTTTTTCCCATGCATATTTAATCACAGAACACTTTTGTCCACAGCTCCTTACTATTTACTTGAAATACATTTTTAGAAACTCCAAATTAGAGTAGAATGAAGTCCACTAGAGGCAAGTATGTAAAGCAGAACCCACAGGGACAACTCTCCACTTCATGCATTCAGCCAACCCATTTCAGCTATTTTTGTGAGAAAATACTAAGGTTTGAGTACTTAAGAAAAGAAAGAAAAAAGGAACAAGGGAAAAAAGTCCAGGGAGTTGTAGTCATTTAAGTTGAATATAGTAAGCATTGGAGTAGTGGTCAAAAGAGAAACACCGATCAGGCTGCACTGTTAGAAGGATCACTTCTAAAAGCTGGAGTTTGGGGGGGTCTGTTATTAGAATTAGGTTACCACTTGGGCTCATTGTGGTTGGTGCAGTGAGATAGGTGATGGTAAATCACATCACTTGGTGATGACTTCTCATTTAAAGGCAATCTCTTGTTTCAATGAATATTAAAGATAAACTTGGAAGGAAAACAGGAGTCTTAATTTGACACATGCATCCCGAAGAGCCTGTGGAGAGAGGGAAGGACTTGGCTACTCTCTGCCGAGGTGAGGAAGGATGAGTGTATTGACTGTGTACACTTATGTATGAAACCCTCGTGTGTTTTTCCACACTTGTGCTGGGAGCCTCCTCTTGTTCCTCCACACAGCACCTCCTGAGTCACTTCCTAGCCGCCTGTCGTTATAGCACGTGTGTACTGGGTGAGGGTGGGGGAGGACAAGGTGTAGGGCCTGGGAACTGCCCCACTTTACCGTACCTGGGGCAGAACTGTCACTACATTTAAAAGCAGAAGTGGCAAAGAGCCACGAGGTCTAGAGAAAAACAGGGAACAAAATGAAGGTCTTGTCGGAAACTAGGTCCTACAGGAAAATATTAAACCAGTTTAGTTAACAAGTTAGAGAAGAGCAGACCACAGGGTGTCTTCAAATATGTGGAAATTTCTTTAAGGATGTGAGCCATTGTGTTGCTGTGTCAGAATTTGGAGACATAAACTAAATTAGAAGGACCTAGAGATGATCAAACTGAGTGAAGTAAGTCAGACAGAGAAAGACAAACATCATAGGATACACTTATAAGTGAAATCTAAAGAATGACACAAATGAACTTATTTGCAAAACAGAAATAGACTCACAGACATAGAAAACAAACTGATGGTTACCAGCTGGGAAAGGCGCAGAGGAAGGATAAATTAGGAGTTTGGGACTAGCAGATACAAACTACTATATGTGAAAGAGATAAAAACAAAGACCTACTGGATAGCATGGGAACTATATTCAATTTCTCATAATAACCTATAATAGAAAAGAATCTGAAAAAATTCATTTATATATATGTATAACTGAATCCCTTTGCTGTACACCTGAAACTAACACTGTACATCAACTACACCTCAATAAAAATAAATAAATAAATAAATAAATAAATAAATAAATAAATAAATAAATAACAAGGTCCCACTGTATAGCACAGGGAACTACATTCAATATCTTGTAATAGTCTATAATGGAAAATAATATGAAAAATAATATATATATATAAAACTGAATCATTATACTGTACACCAGAAACTAACATAACATTGTAAATCAACTATACTTCAATTAAAAACAAAAAGAACAGAGTCTTTGATATAGAGATTCTTTGATGAGCATGGATTGAAGAAACTTTCCCCACTCTTGGTCCAAATCACTGAAAGCTGAACAAAACCCAAACTCTTTTTGTGAGGCTTCATCTAGATGAGCTTCCACATCTAGGCCTGCCTTTCATGTACTGCAAAGTGGTGCCCAGGAAGGGGCTGACATCTAGCATGCACTCACTCTCCCCATCAAGCCTGTGCCCAGGCATAGGGCTTCAACCTCTGAGAGAAAGAGACACTTTTGAAAATAATCCTTTTGCACACAGAGGGAAATGTTTTGTTTGTTTGTTTGTTTTTCATTTCCACGAAAGTACCATACTTGTTAGGAAGGCCCTGCTAAAACATTTGCAAGTTGTGCCCAATAAAACACAGCTAAAGACCATCTCAGTTTTTCACACGTTAAAAATAGAGCAGAAAGTATGACTAGCTGCTGCTCACTAAATACTTGTTGAATGAATTTTAAGTGAACAAAGATGCCCTCATTATACACAGACACACAGGGACCAAAGTGCACGGGACATGCAAATTTGTAACTGAAGACTGAATCCATGGCACTGAATCATTCATGAGAAATGATTGATATAATCTAATTTTGCACATTCTTAAAAAAAAAAAACAGTATATGCACTTATTTCCTGAGACGTCATAAGCGAGGCTTTCATGAAATTCACACTCAAAGAAAGTTTTGAGCCATATTTATTCATCTGAATTTATTCCCCAGCAACCCTTCTCTTCTAGAACTAAAGAAGCCAATCATCCTTGCCAAGCTAGGTGGCTTGCGTTACAAATTTTAATGTTTCACCAGAAACTGAGGCAAGCCGGCTCCCCTCTGCATTCTCACATCCTCCCTCACTGTGGCCCACACCTCTGCTGACTGCAGCATCTGAACTGAGTACCCAAGAAGGCCACTCTTTTCTCTCTGCCTCTAATAACCCAGTCTAACAATTGTGGTGAGTAATTTCCTTACCACTTCTGTTGTGAACGAATGCTAATAATGCTGCACAATACAGATGGAGCACGGCTACTGAAAAAGAAACTACATAAATTATTTTTGAAAGTTATCATCAAAAGAAATGCTTTTCTGTAGGAAATTTGCTTTAACTGCTCAAGGCATCTGCCTAGGTTTCTGCTCAAGTGACCACGTCTTTGTTAATTAACAAAATGCTTCTGTGTCACAAATGGAAACGGTTTATCTTATCTAGGGTACACCTGCTGGCTTTTTTTCGGTGGATGTAACTGCAGGAATGTAACTGCTGTCTGTTTTCTAGAATCTGAGTTATCTCTTTTCATGATGCTTAGGTAAAATAGACTATGGGTGGTCTCCTCCCATTTTGTTGCCTACTAAGTTTCATTCTATTTGCAAGAATCGGGGTTGAGCTGGTGATTGGTTTCCTGCGACATCCAATTACACTTCTTGTGCATACCAGTAATCAGTTAATGAATGAATGAATTCATTCATTTAATCAATCAATCATTCATGTATTCAGGAGACAAATACTTATTAAGTGCCTTTCCGTGCCAGGCGTTGTGCTGGGCCCCGGAAAGACAGCAGTGAGCAAGACAGTTGCATGGGGTCTTCATACTCCACCGTGGCAGGAGGCAGTTATCAGAGGTTCTCCTGCCTAAAAAGGGGGAAAATTACCAAGGAATTTAACTCAATATTATCAATATGAATTCTAATGCAAAGCTTATTAAAGGAATCCCACTGGCATATTAAATAGCTGAAGTTCTTACTCCACAATTTCCCCGGTTAATTTTGTTGTAACTTCTGTATCTTACTAGTATCTTTCACTAATGTAGGTTTTGCTAACCTTTCCTGGATTCATATAAGTCCAGATTAATTTTACTGAAGCATCATAATATGATAGTAAGTCCTCGTAGTTTTAGTTACTATCAAGATCTCAAAGACAAAAACATTTTACGAGCAAAGACTATACTTCTAGCATGCTCATCATCTTAAAATCATGACATGGGTCACCAGCAGTAAATGTGCTACAGAAATTTATGGAAAGAAAACTCAGTGCAACTGAAAGACAAACCTCAAATACACATCTGTCTGATCATATTTAGTGTCATTTTCACACATAAAGGCCAGCCTGCTTTTATTTTCTCAAGTATGTGTATAACCAAGGTTTGCCTTGTGTCTTCACAGGGCAGTGACCTGATAGCATCTAGAAAAACACCAAACACACAGGCTCAATACATGTTTTCTTATGATGTAATGCTTCCCTATTTATTGTCTCACATAGCAAGCCATTTTATCTTTCAGATTGGTACATTTTTATTGGTACATTTTATTTGCTGAATAACGAATTCAAGAATCCTCAACTTAGAGACAAAAAAATTCCTTGAAAGCAGTTTTGTCACATTGCCCCCTAATTTTCAGAATGCTATTTAATCTACCAGTGACTAAGCTGTAGGAAAAATCTTTCTGTGTTATTATGTAAAGGAAAATGTAGGTGGAGGGAATGAGGTCTAGTCTGTATCCATCGCATGATTTGGACTGTCAGAGACAGAGGAAAAAGGAAATCTCTGCTCTCCCCTGGTAGGGATATGAGGTTGCTCAGAATTCCACTTTTGGGGAAGTCCGCTATCAAGGTGATGTAAATTCTAAAGTAGCAAATTGACTCAGCATGTTCCTAAGCCACAGACCTCTTAGGTGACGTGTGCTAAATTCACGTCATTTGCCCGTTGGCTCTCATTAGGTGACAGGGAAACCGTGTATTTTCCCCACCTCGTGCACACACAAAGCGGAAGCACACTGAGTTCTCCTGTTGGTCTTGTTCTTATTCACGTTTCTGACAATCAGGACATTCTGCCCCGACTATAGCTATTAATTTTAATTCTCTTTGTCTTTACTCCACGGTATTCCAATGAACTTACAATAAAAAATTATAGACAATCCTTTCTCTAAATGCTTTTCCTATTTCTTGAGTAGTCAGGAAAATTGTTTTACACATTACAAATCTGTTTGGAAATCAACTGGAATTGATCTACCCACAAAGATCTACCCACAATATTCCCCAATGCTTACACAACTATTTAACAAATTTAACAGCAGAGGTGGCAGCCACCACTATGACAGTTTAAAACTATGATCTACAAGAAAGTGTTTCTAGCTCTTGAAAAAAAAAAAAAAAAGCAGGGAACTGACATTTAATGAGTTCCTGCTATATGCAAGGAATAGTTTTAATGGACTTACATAAATTATGTCCTTTAAAAGCAAAAAACCTTCTTGTCATCTTTTTCATTATGAATGAAATGATTTTTCATTTCAGATGATTTTTACTGTGAATAATGAAGTTAGAGAGGGCAGAGTTGATAGAAAATATATAGAAATGTAGGACTCAGGTTTCTTTTTCCCAACAAATTACACATAATTTCATCTTATGGCTGTGATTCATTGCCACCTTCATCATGGCTCCCATATAAAATCATTTATTCCCAGCTCTAACAGGAAGTAGCCTGGGCCATCTTATCTCCTAGTCAATAGCAATCTTGACATTTAGTGGTAGCCATCACATCACCTCTTATAAATGCCACTTTCAGCAAGTTTCTTAAACTCTCTGTGCCTCAGTTTTCTCATCTCTAAAATGGATAACAATAGAAGTTACCTCACAAATGTGAGGGTTTGGTGGCTTATGGTACTTCACTGAATCTAAGTTGCCATTGATTATAACAGGCAGCCTGGCTTCCAAAATATTAATATACAAATGTGCTGTCCAAGAATTGATGAAATACAGTAACAACTCAAAGAATAGGTACAAGAATCAGAATAACGCCCAACATACAGTATGTGCCCAATAAATGTTAGCTGTAAATATCTGTTAGCAACCCGGGAACCACAGTGCAGAAGTGGGCTTTCCACGCCCCCTGTGGACCGTGGCATGGCTTCCTTATCCAAGACAGAACACCTGGCATAAGCAGGTGACTCTACCACCCTGGGCTCTGCAAATAGGGAACTCCATCAGTCATTTTAAAACTATTTTTTCTTTCCTAGTGGGTAATCCTTTTTTTCAAATTAAATCTTACACAGAACCCAATGTATTAATAAAGAAGATTTTCTCTGATTGAAGCAGGGGTGGAGAAGGCACAAAGTTCTGCCTACCTTCCCTCCCCTTCATCCTCAGGGCAGCCCCCACCCCCACCCCAAGGAGCCCTTTCAGAGCAGCAATATCACTTTCTTGTCACAGTTAAGATAATGAGTCTCCTAAAACTCCTATGGGTGCTTGTTAATTATTCCAAACCCGTAAAATTTCACCTTATTGAAATGTCACCTTATTTGTGGCATTTCACCAAATGCCACCTTAGTGGCATTATTCAGTGCCCAATACATGCACTGCACAGACCATACTTTAAATGTACTTTTTTCACCTTCCTCCACTTTGGTCTTCAGACTTCTTCCAATCTGTCACATGTGACTGAGACCACCCTTCCTTCTCAGCCGAGTCATCTCATGACCCTCCCTAGATGCAGTTTAATGCTCTCAGAGGACAGAACATGAAGGATGTAGCATTTTTGTTCCACAGAAAGCTTTCTGCTATCAAGGACTTTAAATTCTAATGTCTTTTTCCTGGAACCCTCCTTGAGCTCTGTCTCAGAAGCCTCCACCTGATAATAAATGAAATTCAATTAACTATTATTGTGTGTTGGTTACGAGTTTATGGGAAAAATACACCTTTCAAATAGCCTTCTCTTCCTGGATTGTCCACATAAAACTTAGCAGATGAAGGAAATAAATGAAAATAAAAATTGTTCAAGGTGTTTCCTCCCTGGTGGTACCTGCTGGACTTGTGTGTGTGTGAAGGACTCAGGTTTGCTATGTGCAATGTGCAAAGTGGGAACTAAGTGGAGGTTTCCACACAGGAACATGGTTGCAGCGGTTCTGAGGACTTTGAACACCGAGAGCAATTAATGCAGGCAAGAGAGCTCTTTCTAAAATAGAGCACAATTGGCCCTTGAAGGAGCATCGACCTTCCCCAGAGTCAGAATTCCCTGTACAATTTATAGTCGGTTCCTTTCTCTACGTGGTTCTGCATCCACAGATTCAACCAACAGCAGAAAACCCACGTTGTACAACTGTAGCACCTTAGAGATGCGGAAAGTAAACATAGTCTATCTCCAAATTATCTTTTCCCCAGATACTAAGCAGATATTACCTTTTTTACAGTTTTCCTTGACTTAATTTTCGTAAATCAGGAAAAGGCAAAAACTGTTGTTTGTTTTTTGTAAAAGGATCATTGACTCATGAGAGGGAAACAAAACAAAACAAAACCCCAAAGATTAGATCGCAAAGGGCATTTAAAAAGGACTCTCTCTGCTCCCTAGAGAGGCTATATTGTTCAATTTGTTTTACTTTAAACTAACACAGTCCTCCCTCAGTATCCGCGGAGAACTTGGTTCCAGAGCCCCAGAGGAAAGCAACATCCAAGGATGCTCATGTCCCTCAGATAAAATAGTGCAGTACAACGAACAGAGTCAGCCTTCCGTATGTTTGGACTCCAAACCCACGGACACACAGGACTGACACTATTTAGAGACTAGAAAGCTCTATTTAATAAAACAAATATATATTTTGATTTCATGGTGTGAGGATTTGAACAAGAAAAAACTGGGATACAATTCTGAAAACAAATCCAGGGAGAGAAGAAAAGTGAAGAAATCTGGAGTGAATGAGCAACAAAAAAGGGGGGAACAGAGAGATCTGGATAAAAAGCCAGGAGGAGACCAAAGGAGCGAGAGGTAGGTGCTCAGAGCTCTCCTAGGTTCTGCGGTTCTTTGGGTTGTGGCCTGCTGGGGTCAGTGTCCTCCAGGATTACTGTTGACCTCTTCAGTGCCTTAATCCTTACATTTGTTAAGGTCTCCATTCTAAATGTTGACTTGAACACTAACCTCATTAAAAACTGTTCTCTGAACACAGTAGCAAGGATCAGAGCAGCGGTTCTGAGAGCTGGGTAAAAATCAAGTCAAGGGTGGGAGTTCCTCCTCAATGTCATGCCATTAAAGCTCCAGTTGGCGCACATATTACAGATGGCAGAAATAGCAGGACAACTTTTGCTAAATACGCTGACATGACCTGTGATGACTTAACTCTTGATTTCCATCTCAGCTTCTTGAGCCATCCATCTCTTAGTTTCATAAAGACTTAATTTTAGTTGGCTTTCTTCATAAGCATGTTTCTTTTGGCTTCCTCCGTACTGATTTCCCTTTCAGCGTCTATTTAAACATTTTGTAGCCAAAGATGAGTATTCTGATGTCCTCATTACCATGGGAAGGCTTGAAAAATATGGCAAATGAACAATAACTGATTAAATAGAGGTAAATAACTTAGTCACATTTTTGGCCATTAACTTGTCAAGATAGCTGATTTCCTGGTTGATTTTGTTTATGCTAGTCATGGATCCAAAGTATTGTAGGTGTTTATTCACTTTTTTCTCTTTTCTCTTGTGGCTATAAAATGCTAGAAAATTACTGTTGAATCTTACACTGGACTAGATGGTCACTGGGTAAAATAAATGAAAGACGCAACTGGATATTCCAACTGAGATTGGAAGTTGATTATTTAATTAACTCTGACAAGACATACATTTACATTCTGGTTACCACCAAGAATAATTTTGCAAAAGAACTCCTCATCTCATTCCAAATCCATGTCAGAAGCATTATCATTGCGGTTTAACCCCCCTATGGGGTCTGACGAACTGCAGAGGCTATTCTGTTATAACCCAACGGCACTGGCATTGGGGGCAGTTTCCTCTGCGAAGTGGTCAAGCTCTGCAGACAGTTGTCCTCCAGTCACTTCACGGTGTTACTTAATTTTAGTGTGCCTTGGTTTCCTCATCTGTAAGGAGTGATAATCCTAGTAACTGCATCTCACGTTGTTGCTTTAAATGAGATAATATCTGTAAAGCAGTTAACTAAATAAGTGCTTGCTTTAATAATTATTACTGTTATCTTTTTAATTGGTCCAAGGTCTTTTCCCAGAAAGAGATACCCCCACCCCCTTTATTAGCCACAGATGTGGCTCTCAGGTGTAACTGTTTTTTATTTTAAAGGCTGGTTTCAGGGCAACTTTTGAGCCCAATGAGCAAATCTCACAGAACCTGTGTTTTCCTGTTCTCCACTTTGTTAATCAGTTTGTTTACAGAGCTACCATGTACACTGGACATAGAGAATCCATATTTAAAGAGTTCAAGTAAAATAAAACATTCAGCACTAAAACTGTAGCAAATGCAACTGACAATTGATGGCTCATGCCATTTTAGGGTTCTGCAGTGCTCTGTCCCCTGAGTGTGGTATAAGTGGGATATGTATATAACAATTATATACATATCCAACTTTGTTCTAAAGAAACAGCATTCAGGGGGCCCATGAATTCACTGATGTGTGGGCCTTTGTTTATGAACTGCCTAAATCATTTTCAACCATATACGTATCATTATTTCTCAAAAAAAGTATGTAGCTAGTCTTGTGATGAGTTAAATACAAATTCATTTAAAAGCACTCTTGAATTCATAGTGACTCCTTGGTATTAGAATTCCTCAAGCAAGAGGAAGACTGAACCAGTTTCTACCATTTACTATTATGGAAGGTGAGACATTTTTGATACTTAGTAGGAGCTCATGTCATAAAACATAAGATTCTCAGATACAGTAATATAAAACAAAATCTCTGTAGGGCAAAAGACACCACAGAGAAAATAATTTAAACATGTTCAACATATTTTTAATAGAAAAAGAGCCCTTATGGGTAAGAAACAACCCAATAGGTGGGCAAAGAATATGAACAAGGCTGTTTACAGAAAAAAAAAAAGCCCCACTGATAATAAAGATATGAAAATATGCCAAACTTAACTATTGGTCAAAAAAAGGGAACCAATGATAGCGTACTACTTTTTTCTTGCCTGAGCATAATGGCAAATATTTAAAGTATTGACAATATAAAGTGTTTATGAGAACACCGAGGAAAGGAAACTATTGTTGGAGGGTGTGTAAACTGGTAGAACATGTTGGAGGGCAATGAGGCAGTTTCTACCAAATTTTTAGGATATAATGTTTCCACTTAGGAAGCAAAATGTGGGATATGAATCTAAAAGAAGTGTAGCTCACATACGCTTAAAGATACAAATGTTTAAGGATGTTCAGTGCTGCACTGTTTGCTGGAGATCAAAATTTGAAATAATCTAAATATCAGTAGAACCATGAATGAATTCTAGTGCAGCCATACAATGGAATATTAATCCAGCTCTTTAAATGAGACAGCCCTGTGATGAACACTGTATGGATTCTTGGCCCTGACGTATCATTGAGTGAAAAAGGGAAGTTGTAGAATATGCACGGTGAAATTAAATTTTTATGTAAAAAAGCACATTTTTCTATGTCTGTATCTTTATGTCTCTTTTTCTATATGCCTCCTTCTCCATATATAATTCTATCTCCTTCAATCTCTACGTATCTATATCTATACCTCTATGTTGTTTTAAGTACATGGGAAAAAAGTCTATAATGATACACTGTAAACTCTCAAGAGTGCCCCCAGGAAGTGAAAATTAGGGAAGACAAGGGAGCAATTTTATATTTTGCTTTTTACTTTATACAATTATATATTCTTTGAATTCTTTGTTTTAATGACCCACATATACTGCTTTTGTAAATTCAAAGATCAAAGTAGTAATGTTCCAAAATGATCCTCATCCCTAGAAACAGAAATAACTGTCCACACAAGGGCTTCATTCAGCCTGGAGACTCCTCTCTCTGAGATCCTGACGCCACCCCTTGGAGAATGTGGGAGGAGGTTCCCATGAACAAGGAACTCAGCAGACACTTTAGGAAGAGGACACAGCAAAGGCAAATGTTGTACTTCTTTATTTTCATGACCGTGGGTTAGGAGCTGTAGGGTAAGGCAGAAGATGTTTACAGCCATCCCTCGCCCTAGGGAGGGACTCAGGTACAAGCCTTGAGTCCAGAGACAACAGGATTTCTTTGACCATTGATGTTGGACAGGAGGCTAGGGAGGCGGGTGGAACTTGTCACATCTCGTGGTGTGAGGTCAGTGTAGAACCTGGTTGAACAGCACAGGTCTTCCAGTTTTTTTCTCCCTCCTTTATGCCTGATGGGTCATGGAATGATGGACATCTGATCTCTAGCCTCACTGATGGGTTGCCTGAAGATCAGCCTACAGATAAGCCACCTGTCTGAATCCTTTTGGCGTGTTGGGATGGCACATATTATAATAAGTTCTATCACTTTAAACCCTAGAGGTCTCTCTTCCCAGAGTTTTCCATACAGGACATCTAATTCTACCCACAAGGGGCCAAAGCAAGTGGAAGCAGAAAGGGAGTATTTGACACCTAGGGGTCACGAGGAAGAGCTGGGAAGACAGGACAAGGGACTTGGCACACGCAGTAACCAGCACGGTCTTAGACCCGGCATATCTTTCCCCCCACAAAACCACAAACTAGCAGCATTCATTTTCAGACTTCAACTCCTTCCTCCCTTGATTCCTCTCACCCTCAGTCTGCTCTCCCTGGCTGGGAGCCTTCCTTTAGTTCCCTGCCTTCTTCCTACCCTGACCTGGTGGTCTATAAGCATAATGCATTTGAGAAAATCCTTGAAAAATGGCCATAAAATCCCCTGGGTCTGTGCCTAAAGTTTCATGCTTTCATGGTGACGACCTGGGTTATATTCCTGGAAAGAATGCATCTAGCAGAACCCACCACCTCACTCCAAGGTACTCAGTAAACATGGACACTAAGTAAAGGCAGTGTGCTTGCTGTGCAAGTGTGGCTTCAGCCAGACTGCTGCTCCTGTCCCGCTCCTGTCCCGCAAGTCTGGGGCTGCCACTCGAGCCCAGTGCCATGTGCCAGCTGGAGAAGCGGGGATCACACTGCCCTTCACAGAAGTCTCTGTAGCCTAGAAAGTAAAAACAGCAGCTGCCTGACACTTCCTTTGAGAAGCAGATGAAATATCAGGTTTTCTTCTTCCCGTAAACATAAACACAAAATTTTGCAAATAATTTCAGGAGACTCAGGGAGGCCAAGATGAGCTCCCCTGTGCTAATGGGGAAGGACCGGGGAGGAGCGGCATCGGGATTTTAAAATATCTGAGCTCAGGTGGGCCACGCGTGAAAATAAGAAACAGTTTGTTTTTCATTTTCTCCTCCTTCCATCGGCTCCCTTTTCTCTCCCTTCTTAGGAATAAATCCTTCATCCTAGTCTTGTTCTTTACCTGGATGTAATCAGATGCTGTTGAGGCTGAAGGGTGGCACTTCCAGACAAAACACAGTCAGTTCTGCTAAAATGTAACATCCACATTTCTAAAACTCACTCCACTGTGTAAAATCATGCAGTAACAACCACAGAGCTTACAGGGAAGGGAGATTAGAGGCATAACACCAAAATTTTGTCAGTGACATAAAAAAGATGATAGGAACCGAATACAAAAGACAGCAGTTTTGCACAAGTGAAATGGTGAAGAAATGCATAAATACTACAAAAAATACAGCATGTTACCTAGAAAAAGACCTGAAGTTTGTTTGTGGAGGTGTGTTGGAAGGGTTCCCAGGGTGGAAAATCGTTTCAGCCCCAGATGTGGACGGGGCTGGGGGTGGGGATCATCACACATGCGGTGCACTGAGGCAGCTGGTGGGTGTTTGAGGCGTGTGTGCATCGTGTGTGTTCCTGTAAGGCTCGGTTCAGCTGGAAGCAGTTTTCTGCATTCACTTAGCACTTCTTGAGGACAAAATCGCATGTTAGGAAATATAAATTTCTGGTTATACTCAAATTGTTCCCTGGTATGTTAGTCAAGGTGAAATAAATTCTCATATTCAATGCAAGTGTTAGGACAAGACTGGCTGAATCTAAATAAAAAAATCATAATTTAATGAGTAAAAAGCCTTTAAGACCCCAATGAAGTGATGCTATAAGTTAATATTTCTAAGCAGAGAATACATGAGTCAAGTCAATCTGATCCTCTTTACTCCCACCCTGAGGTCTGTCTCAACACAGTAAAAAATTCAAGTGAAATACAAATTGGGCTCCATAACTTGGAAACACACTGTCACTCCTGAGCAAGCCTTCTCAGTGCCGGGAAAAAGTTGTTATAACACTGCCAGACTTCCTGGAAAGTCCTTATCATACATTCTTATCTCTAGTATCCCATGCTCCATGGTAGTGCCACGAATCTTACTTCCCTCTCTTCTTCATGATTCCTTTCCCCTCTACCTGCATCCCCCAAAAGCCCAACGAACCAAATTCTAGCCTTCATAAGTTCTCTCCTTATCACCGCTTCCTCTCTTTCCCACTGTTTCTCCAACAGGAAAAAATCCATACTTTCCTATCGCTACTGTAACACATTACAACAAAATCAGTGGTTTAAAACAGCACAAATCCATTATTTTACAGTTCTGGATGTCAGAAGTCCAGAATGAGCTTTATGGGGCTAAAATCAAAGTACTGGCTGAACTCCTTCTGGAGGCTCTAGGGAGAAGTCTGATCCTTGTCTTTCCCAGCTTCTAGAGGCTACCTGTATTCTTTGGCTTCTAGCCCCATATCCCTCCAACCTCTGCTTCTGTCATCACATCTTCTTGGACTCTGACAGGCCTGCCTTCCTCTTATAAGTACCCTTGTGATTACATTGGGCCACCATGATAGTCCAGAATAATCCCTCATCTCAAGATCCTTAATTCAATCACATCTACAAAGTCCCTTCTGTCATTTGTGAAGGTTAACACACAGTCTTCAGGCATTAGGGTGTGGACATCTTTGAGGTGCCATTAGTCAGCCTACCACACCAGCAGTGATATTCAAAATGCTTAACAACTGAAATGCCACTTAAAGCAGGGAATCAGACTCTCAGAATGGTCTTTGGGTTCTGATGCTAGAGCAGGACCTTGGAGATCCTGGCATATTGGCTGATGAATTGCAGAGGTGTGGGAGGCGTCAGGGAGGGACTGGGGTGTCTAGGGTGGTGGTGATGCTCTCCAGAGTCCAGATGAGAGATTCTCTCTAAGCAGCACCAAAGACTTCTGATCTTTTTATGATCAGTGTAGCCACACCCGTGCATTTTGGCTGACCTACCCATGCTCTTTCTTCCCTGGATCAGTTTAGCCTCTCTAGGCTTCTATAAATTCTCCTCTCCCTCCTCATTCGTGGTCAGCACACAAATCTCCTGGGAATCTGTCCTGTGCTGTACTTGGCCCTTGTACCTGGATGTCTACTTAAGCCTCACCACAACCCTATGATCAGATTCTATGCTTATTTTCCTTTTGCAATAACATATCCAGGGGCATGTGTGCAATTAATTATTACAGCCTGGGTTTGAATTCAAGCACTTTGCTTTAGAAATTGAGCTCTTAACCCCTGTGGTTAGTATCTTCAAGGAGACTCACATCTCTTTAGCAGATAAGGAAAGCATGTACAAAGATGGTGCAGGTACCAGGTGGCAACCCCCAGGCCATAAGCATTTCATGGGTTTACACAGAACACTCATTCCCTTATAGAATTTAATGGTTATAGTGAAGATTTCTTGATCATAGGGTAAGAAATTTAATCTACTCTGTAAGACCAAACCTGAATACTCCTGAATAGATATTCTGTGGTAAAAGATTATATTCAACCTTCAAAGCAAATCAAATCTGAAGTCTAATTTATCTTGGCTAAATAACATTTTAGAAAAAAGTATGGCTGTAAGCATGTGATGAAATAGATGAATAAATAAATGGATACATAAAACCTATAGTCAGAAGTTCGATTTGTAAGACCCAACTGAGTGTGGTACAACACTACTTCAGTGATTCTAGAGTAACACATTCAGCTTTCTCAAATGAGTAAGGAGTAGCAGGAATAGGAGAAGCAGCAGAGAGGAGGACGATAAAACCACTTCTGGACTTTGAGTCTTTTATTAACCTCTACCTGGTAATACTTAGAAATGTGTTGTTCATACCCAGAGAAAATAACATCTAACAGTAATATTGTGATAAGCAACACTACCTACAGAGGAAAAGATCACTTATGGGTATTTCTGGACTTTGCTGTTTGAAATAAAATTTTGGTTTGGAGAAGAAAGAGTATTAGCACTTTCCATTCATTTAACTGATGCATTATATAGAAGACACAGACATTAGGGAGTTTTTTAAAATGACGTTTGAGTGAGATCTTGATTGGGGGTAGGATAACACGAATAAGTCAGATTTAAAGTAAAACGTTAGAAGCCAAGATTAATGTTATTTAAAGATGCTTTGGAGAAGAATTGGAAGCAAATTCTACTTTAAACCCTTGCACCTGATTAAGAACCTAAACTATTCTTGCTAATTTGGAAAATACCCCTGCTATTTAAAATTTCCTAAAAGGTAGCTCTCCTCCTACATTTATGATGGAATACTGGATGATTTCAGTCAAAAGGCACAGTTATTACCATAAGAAAAAGTCCTGCAAAAAAGCACATGTTGCCACTTTACTCATTACTGAAGTGCCCTTATGACTGTCAGAAGGAACAGGTAAGATGCTAAAGGAGGCAGAGATAGAGAGATCAAAGTGTTTTGTTTACTTCTTTGAAGTCTTGTAGTACCTACTGTTTACTGTGCACACTTCTTGATTCAGGCTGAACATTGGAATTCACCCATTTGTCTCTTTTTCCTGTCTAAGATGCAGATGGGGCACATTTCGTTGACTCCATCAATCCCTGCCCCCACGCATTAGCACATGCACACGTATACCTAGCCAGTGGAAAAGAAAAAAGAGTTACTCACATTCATCCATTTTACAAAGATTTCCAGGCTGCAATGGGAGGGCTTTACCTCTCCCTGAAGGATGAATAAATAGGTAGCTTTACTGACAACCTGTTCACTGACTGAAGTGAAAACAGAGACCAAGGTCTTGATCTACTGGCACTTATGAGATCCAGTCCTGGCAACATGGAGAGAATAGTCATCTGCCTGATGGTCATCTTCTCAGGGACAGTGGCCCACAAATCAAACTCCCAAGGGCAAGATCGCCTCTTGATTAGATTGCGTCAACTTATAGATATTGTTGACCAGCTGAAGCATTATGTGAATGACTTGGTAAGGCCATACTTGTCACAACAAAATTTAAACCATATTCTTCAATTAATATGAAAGGAGCTTTTTGACTTATAAAAATAACTCAGAACTAATTTTGTTTTGCTCTAGGACCCTGAATTTCTGCCAGCTCCAGAAGACGTAAAGGTAAGACCAGCTGAATTTATTTGTGAAAATATATTTGATGTAAGTTTTTTTAAGTCCAATTAAGAAAGGCATTAACGTGATTATTTAGGAATATACTTAATTTCAATGAATTGGAGGGTTTAATAATTGGTAAAATAGTTATTTCTATTTTGCTTAAATATTCATTGATTTACCAGCAAGCCAACCAATAAAACACTACATACCTTATAAGATATATTTTTATCTTCAAATATCTCTAAGTATTCCCAAGTAGTATTGTTGAGACAGAAAAACAAAACTAGAAAATAAATCTACACTATGATCATTTTCTGAACAATAACCAAACTAATCACATTTTAAGAGTCCTTGTGCATGAAAGTTCTTGAGCCTCTTTGTAACCCTATTTAAGAAATATAGACACATACCATAAGAAGCAGGATTCCCCTTTAATAACTAGAAAGGAAGAAAGAAAGGGAGAAGGAAGGAAGGAAGGAAAGAAAGAAAGAAAAGAAAGGAAGGAAGGAAGAAAGGAAGGAAGGAAGAAAGAAAAAAAGATTACAGGAACAGCATGGAAGAATGGCAGTATGGAAATCAAGGCCGTCCTTTAGAATATAATTCCCATATACCTTGGTCTCAACGAGTCTTGTCTTTGGCCTTCCGTGAGATCTTTTGAAAGGATCATTTTCAACAACTCATTCAGTTCTTTAAGGCATTTAAATCCGTTAGTTCCCAGGAAGAAGAGGCCTAGCATACAGTTCAAGAGTGCTGTGTGCTGATCTTTTCCTTGGTAACTTCGATCTAGTCTTCAGGTTTGGTACCCCGAGGATATAAACGCAACTGGGGGAAATGTTTTCATTGCCACAGACCTTTAACTGCATAAATTAGAATAACTATATAAGTGCTACCAGTAATTAGGACACTACAAAGGGGAGACTTATGAAGATACATTGCAAAGAAAACAATTATCGTAAATGACTATATGTAAAAGTTTAGAAAGTGAATGAGTCACAACTATTGCTTTTCTCTAAAATTCACTCTCTAGCTCTGAACCTAACCACTCTCATTTACTCGGTCCTTTTCTAATAAGCAGCATCTAAAATGAAAGTAGCACATTCAGCTCATTGGAAAGACTTTTCCAATAAGTAAAACAATTTCTTACTGTTCTAATAATCAAAACATATATATTTTCAGCATCTCATGCCCTTTGTTTAACTGCTGTGGTTAGAGTTCTTTCGGGAGGTTTTTAGCTGCTGTCAAGAACTTCCAAAATAAGAAACATATCCCATTTCCTAACCTGAGTTGATTCAGTGGGTACTTCTTTTACATGCTTTGTTAAAGAGAGATGTTTTTTACCTGACATCATAATGACAAGATTTTGTCTCAGTGATACTTTACCTATCTGATAATCTGATCATGCATGCTGGCTTTGATAAAGTGAGTAATGGTATAACTAAGATCTTTAAGCTAGGCTAGCAGGAAACTCAGGAAAAAGAAAATAGTTCAAGGCCACAGTAGAGTTTTATCAAGTTTTTCAGGGCTAGCATCACAGCAGTCTATCAGAGATTTTTAAAAGATTAAAAAATTTAACGAAAATAAATTCATTTAACTGTTGCATATAAATATTGATATATGGTGATCATGTAAGATTGCCAATTGGCCTCACCAGGCATCTTCCTTCCTCTTTCTAATCATATAACCAGTGGTCCTCATCAGGTGGTGATTTTGTCCCATGAGAACATATGGCACTGTCTGGAAAAATTTCTGGTTGCCACAATCGTGTGGGGGTGGTTTCTATTAGTGTCTAGTAGGCAAAGGCCAGGGATGCTACTAAACATTCTAGAATGCACAGGACAGCCCTGACAACAAAGGATTATCCAGCTCAAAATGTCAATAGTGCCACTGTGGAGACATCCTGATGAAAACCTAGTTTGTATGTGGGACAAAGGTAATTTTATCCAGTTAGCAAGACTTCCTAGTATGAATGGCCAGGCTTTCTTAGCCAGGAAAAAAAAAAAGTAAGTAGGTCAAAAATAAGTTGTAAGGAGGCAAATATTTTCAAATATTCAATTGCAAATCAACAAAGCCAAGTGCACCTCTCTGCAAAAGCAGTGCTTGACTGCTCTCTGGTTAAAAAGGAGAGTGGTTTGTTAAGCTTGCTTTTGATTTTCTTACTGTGCCCTCTATTTTGCAAAACTAATGTAGGACAGCTAACTCCTCACGTTCCAGGTGTGGATGGATGAGGGAAACAAAGCCTTGTCCTCTGAGTCTGCAAGGCACAGCAAAGGAAAGCAATGGTTCTGCTCCCAGGTGGTGGTGCTGCACAGGAACTTGGGGTCATCCTGAGTGACAGGGCACCAGCAGCTGCCTGAATCGAGGTTAATCTCTCCACTCCCCGTCTCAACGCAGTCTTTAGGCAGTTAGCAGAACAGCTCCTCCACTTCTTTTCTTCTCTGAGGCTGCCTTTGATGTGCACCTGAAGCCAAATCTAGCAGTTGTTTGTCCTGGACCACAGAATGACAGGAACAGCTCTCCTGCTTGCAGAAAGCACAAAGCAAAAATCTATTGTCTGTGGACAGGTGAACAAGGAAGAGCAGGAGAGGGATGCCTATCAGTATGGGCATCTGTGTCCAGATACCAGAGGCTTTTGAAAAGGCTTTCTCAGGTGCAAAATCTTGGTTCACTTGTCTTGGCCACTCTTGGCAATACTGTCTCAAGGGAGTTCATTTGGTAGGCCCCTATACTTCTTTGGAACCTAATTTTCTTTCAACATACATGTGTAAATGTTAACTCAGCAAAATGGGCCTCTGTGAGAAATGCTGGTTTCTCAGATCATCACGGATGAAGCAGTTAGTGTTTTCAGTTTCAGCTGGAAAATATACCTCTTTAAATATGAATATTATTTTTTTCCAGTAAGTTAAGCCGGTTGTGGTCAAAAAGAAGAGAAAAGAAAAAACTTCAACAAACATGAACATGTGGTTTTCAAGGAAAAAAAAAAGTGCTATAATTAACATTTATAAATAGTTTCTATTAAATAAGCATTTTGGCAAACATATGTAAAGGACACTATCTCGCCCTTATGAGAGGCAAGCTGCTCTGATATAAGGAAACCAGATAAGCTGGTTCTCGGCTTGTGGCTACGTATGCAAAGCAAATCTGACGGGGTTGTGCCTTAAAGATGCGTGTTATTAATCGACATTCATATTGGGTAACCATATAGGTTGGAAAATGCAAAGCAGGCCAGATGCTATTTTCAGCTGATTGTCCATGAGAAGACTCAGGTAATATTCTTATATATGGGATGGCACTGGTAGGAACTGAGGGAAACTGAGGCTTCTGGTTATACAGCAGTGGATTCCAAACATATTAGTGAAATGAAGACATAGCAACTTTGCAAGGGGAAATTGCATCATATACACACAGTTGCTGAAAGAAGAAAGTAACTTGGATACAAATTCTTAGATCAGCATTAAAATGTTTTCATTAAGTTAGTATAAATTTTGTTTTTCCAATATATTCCATATCATTTGCAGTTCAATTTCTAAGACTTGTACTTATTCACTTAGTCACTAGAAATATCTCTCATTTAGATGCAAATCTAAAGAAAATGAGCATGGCTTTAGAAAAGATGGGTATTTTGGTGACTGAGACAGAAGAACTGGCAGAGAATATACTCAAGTGGCGAGAACAAGAGAAGGAAGTTTCCTCTTTTATCCCCAAAATATTAGCTGAAGAAGATTTTCTCCATAAACATGATGTTATAATTCCAAAAAAGAAAAAAAAAAACAACTCCAAAACAACCTAGTAATTCAACTAACCAAGAGTCAAATTTTGGATTCTTGTTCTGTCCACCTCTCCATGCTCTGAGACGTTACTCCTACTTTCTGAGGGGCAGTCTTCCCTCTCATTAGTGGGGCAAGTCTCGAATTTTGTTCCTCAACTGCTTGATTCAGGCAGAATCCCACCCTAACTGACCAGAGAGTATGGATAGGATTTTAGAAAAGTCAAGTATGGGATACAGCAGGTGTACTGAATCTTACATTTGGAATATGCCATCTGAGGTAGGTAACCACTTCCTATCCCCAAAGGAGGTGCTTTAACTCACTTATCTGCTGACTTCACAGATATTTGTTGAGCACTCATGAGCAACAAGACACTATGCCAGGTGTTGTACAGGATGAGGACATGCATGCTCAAGCCACGTATGTCACTGTTAGATACTCTTATGTCCAATGCAGAGAGAAACAAAAAACAAATGAAAAAAAATTTTAATCAGACTACAGCTGCCAACAATCATAATGTAACTCTTACAGCCTCATAGTTCATAAAGTGTGTTCTAAAACCAAACTAACTCTCCCTTATGAAACACCAAAGTCCTTCCCAACACCCAGACCTCACAATGACATTAGGAATAAACAACTGTGGCAAAGCGAGGCTCCCTCCTCTTGTCTGTGAGACAGGGAGATGTCCTCTCTTCCCTAATACAGGGAAATTTTACATGGCAGGGAGCTCATTCTCTTCAGCCCCCAAAGTAAGAAGGAACATGAAATCATTCCTCATTTGTCTGCTGAAATGAATGGGATCCAAGACATTGTAGCAGGAGTAGAAAAGGAGGATTGGGAAGGTCATTTTCACTTTTTGAATAACTTTCATTAACACGTACACGAATTATTTCTCTTTCAGAGACACTGTGAGTGGTCAGCTTTTTCGTGTTTCCAGAAGATCCAACTAAAGTCAGCAAATGCGGGAGATAAGGAAAAGATAATCAATGTATTAACTAAGCAGCTGAAGAGGAAACTACCTGCCACAAATGCAAGGAGAACACAGAAACATGGACTAGTAAGATTATCATCTGTCATCTTTCTTATTTGTACTTATTAACTATATTTATTATATTATATACAGGCACGCTTGCACGCCCATATAGCCAGAGCCTTCGGTGCCTTCCTTCCAGTTACATGTTACACCTTATCATATACAGTGTGTTTCAAGAAGCAAAGTCACCTCTTTTCAGTGCTACAGACTTGAAAGTGCCTAGAAACCCAATTAGAATTTGCTGACAGTCTCTGGTACACAGAATAAATTAATATAGCTTTCCAAGGTAAGGAAGTCATTAGGCAGAGAATCCAATTGTGACTTAGGGATTAAAAAATATTTTCCTCTCATTATACGATTGCATATAACTTGTATTCTTATTAACAGGAGCTAGATCCTAGTTTTCCTACAAGAAAAGAGACAGCCTACAAGACACCAGGATAAATCTCAGACTTTGCCTTCCTCTCTTAAAGAATATTACCATCCTGTACAATTTTGGAGTCAGTACTACATTTCAATGGGTAGACGCCATTATTTGGCTGGGGAATTTCAATTGTCCCTAGCTTTTTGGGGCCCTGAGACCCTGTTGTATATTTCCTCTTATGCCAACTCATGAGCAAAGCTGATAATCTCATGAGTAATT
Source organism: Camelus dromedarius (assembly GCF_036321535.1). Taxonomy (NCBI): domain Eukaryota; kingdom Metazoa; phylum Chordata; class Mammalia; order Artiodactyla; family Camelidae; genus Camelus; species Camelus dromedarius. The sequence goes on from NC_087436.1 coordinate 36,408,426, forward strand.
AAAGCATTAAACAAAACCAGTTAATAAACCTATAAGATAAATTACTCAAACTTTAAAAAATCAGTTCTCTCTCCTCCAAGGAATTTCACATGCGGTTCAAATGAGATCTTAAGACAATATCAAAATTTTTACTTACTTTGATTGCTTGGCCAGGTTGCAATGTGAAATGTATTCCTGTAAAACTTTCCTCAGGAAGAAGGGGGCTGAGCATGAAATCTAGTATCAAAGACACATGAAATGGTAGTATCGCACTGAACTTAGAACTATCTGGTTAAACACCTTCATTTGATAGATAGGAAAACGAGACCAAAGACGTTAAGTGACTTGTTCCAAGCCCCATTAGTAAGTGCCAGAGTGAGAATTAGAACTTCTGTCTTTTACTTTTCAGTCAACTATCTCTCACCACATCAAACCAGCATTAGAGATGCTAAGCAGCAAGCAATGGCCTGGTGTTTGGTCTCTCAACAGGAATAAGGATAAAGAACACAAACCAATAATATTTTTTAAAGACATGTAACTGAGGAATACACATATTAAAAATTGTTTAATCTCCCCATAGTCAAATAAATGCAAGTTAAGACAGGAAATTCTATTTTTTTCCAATTAAAAATTTTAATGATACCCAGTAATGGTAAGAATGTTCTCTGTAAATAGAGGTAAAAGTTTTACCATGTGCATCAAAAGCCTTAAAATTTTTTATCTTTTTAATTTAATTTAGCAATTCTACTTCTAGTAATTTATCAAATAAAATAAAGATGTATGTGAAAAATTATTCAGAGACGTTCACTGCAGCATTGTATACAATAGTGAAAAGTTAGAAGAAATCTATGTGTCCAAAAACAGTAATACTTCACTCCTACGTAGGAATGCAAGGCAACCATTATAGGTCGTATTTTTGAAGAATATGTAACACACAGAAAATGCTTGTGATATGTTAAGTGTAAGAAATCAAATTAATAACCAGTGTAAATAACATAAGTGAAAAGAAAAAATTACTGGGAGGACATATATCAGAACATTGCAGTGGTTATATCTGAGGATGGGATTACAAGCTATTTTTCTCATTGTTATTTTTTGAACAATTTTATGTACTTCTCAAAGTTTTTCAGTGAACATGATTTATATCTCTAACTGGAAAAACAAGCTTTGAATAAACATTTTATTAAACAGGATAAAAGCTTTAAAGAAGATTATTCTTTCATTGATTTCTAGACATGCCCTTCATGTGATTCTTATGAGAAAAAACCACCCAAAGAATTCCTAGAAAGACTGAAATCACTCATCCAAAAGGTATATAACTTAAATTGTATATGACTGTCAAGTTCATCTTTACCCAGATTGCTTCCTATACTTGGGTTACTCATGGTATACTATTTCCACAGATGATCCATCAGCATCTCTCCTAGAACACGTGGAATACGAAGGTTGCAGAAGATCTCACTTGAAGCTGGACACTATATTACAGACTCTAACACAGTAGTGAAACTCACTTCTTGGTATTCCAAATGGAGGAGTACGACATATTAGTGATGGGGGAAAACTCAGATAAGTGTTCAAAGTCAGGATTATTTACCCCAAATCACTATGCATGACTTCAGTTTGATCCACACACTCTGTGTTTGGTCAACTTGAAAAGACTTTGTTCTCAATTAGAGTCTGATTTCCTGTGTTATAGGTTTTGATGACTTCTAAAGTTTTAACTTTATCTTACTGCCCAACTATGACATCTCTTAGAGAAGCTTAAAATTTTTAGCCAAAAATACAATTTGGGGATTTATTGATCTTATATTCACCTTGATCTTGATTACCACAAGAATGAGGTTTCTGATGATCATAACTTAAAAGTTCTACACCTTCACTCAAGAGGAAAAACACAGAAGTATAGGGTGAAAATCAAAGTTGAACATTTATTCTTTTAAGAAAATGAAAACTGAGTATTTAAAATCTATATATGAAGACGTTTTTCCCTCAGAATGTCTAACATATGATTTATTTATGTACCAGGAAGATAGCTTTACGAGATGGCTCAAAAAACCTCTGACTTCTTTATTGGGATTTATCAAAATATTTAAATACTATAGACATGAATGTATTTATGGAATAGACTCTTTCAGTCTCTTTTTCTCTAAGTGGGTGTAATAGTACCTTCCCCAACTTAAGTCCCTTTATAACCTAACATTCTAAGCTTATGGAAATGGCAATTAAAATTTATAGAGGGACATATATTAGGTGGTCTTCTGGAACCAAACAGAATTTTTGTAAGTCTTGTGGCTCTCTTCCCCAATTGTTATAATGATTGTATGGGAGTGAGCTAATCATGCCAAACGTCTATTTCCTTCCTTCTTTCTTCCTGTCTTGTCTTTCATCTTTTTAAATTGGCAGACACTTTGTGTTGCATGTGTTCTATATAAGGTAAATCACCTCTACAAAACCAAAATCAAGAGACAAATCAAGAGGCCAGGACTCCTGTCCTAGTAGAAAACAGACCTTTGCATAAGCATCCCCATCTTTCAACCATGGGTAGTAGAAACAAGCAGCCTGCTCTAACTGCCATTTCATATCAACTCCAGCAGTTTATTTAAATATACAGTTAAAAACGCTAGAAAAATAAAATTTTCACTAGACTGTTATAAGCTATTTGAGAATCTCTAATAGTAAAATGGCTGAGTGTACAAGAGGATGTTGAACGGGAAATACTTTATGCTTTGAGAAGAAAAATGATCTACTTAAAAATATTTTTTAAACAAGTACAGATTAATTTATGGTTCTAAAACATATGTTAGAAATCAATGATTTTATGAAATCTCAATGAAACGTTTTATCCTCAGAAATAAGGTATGCTGTGCTAGAATTTTAAAATGTTATTACAAAGAAGTCATGTAAATACATGCACCATGATGACAACATGCATCTACAGCCTGCCCCAGAGTCAGGCCAGGTTGTTGGGATTAATATGGAAAGTAAGCACGAGGTTGACTTGGGAAAGATGGAGTCCTTATTTCTTGTTTCTGGCTTTACCATTGTTGACTTCTTTCACACTGTGATTTTATATTTAAAATAACATATTTATTTTGGTGTGTTTACTGTTAAAAATCTCTGTTCTAATCCTTTCAACCAGAGTTCTACTTTAAAAATAAAATTAATTTAATGGAGTGCTGGCTAAAAGCCTTCACTAAACTGAGTTTAAAGACTCGGGTAAAGACCCTAGCAACATCCCAAGGAAAGCAATGCATCAGAATAAACAAGATGAAGAAGTGAGACTTGAACTGCTCCATCTTCACTGCTCTGTGTTCAAGACCTAGTCAGCCCCCCAAAAGGATCTTAGGCTAACCTGTAAGCATTGCTGTTCACCTATGGATGGTGGTGCAGGAGACTGGAAATCTCGCTGGCTGTGAAATTGTGGTCATTTCCTTAAATTTTTTGGTTTCCATTTCTTTATCTGTAGAGTGAGGGTGTTGGACTTAATCTCTAAGGAATATTCTGCCTTTTTTTGAGCTTTATGTGTCTATGAGTATCTGAAGTTCTGGATATTCTTATAGGAACATCTGACCATACTCCCGAGTAAAACTTTCTACTGAACCTGGTGTTCATTTGCTCAACATCATTTCAATAGCAGGAAGAAGGGACATGTTTCCCCCCAAAAAGGAAGGAAGGAAAAAAGAAAGAAGGAAGGAAGGAAAGAAGGAAGGAAAAAAGATTGCTGTAGGTCATGGGAGTTCAGGAAAAATAATCATGATTTTTACCATTTTAGCTCAAAGTGTCTTCTTCGGACACGTATAAAATTGTAGCATTATTATTCTATATTATTGCTCTGTTGTATTTACATTTGCATTTGAGAATTTAGTTTTAATGTAAACTATGTACTTTATAACTTAATGATTATTTATTATATATTTGGTTTTAAATGTTTATGTTCATGGCTTCATATTTAAGACCTGATCATATTAAATACTACCCAGTCAGTACTACTGTCTTTTGTGATTCCCTGGAAACCCATAATTCAATAGTCTTAGCAGAAAATAAAAGATGATCCTTAGTTTCTGTCAACATATAGTTTTTATATGTATATGGTAAAGACGATCTTTTCTCCTTACATAATTTCACTCAAATGGAACTTTCCAATTCCTGTCCCTACCTCAAGGACACTTCCTTTGCAGCCCTCATAAACGTATGGCAGGTCTAAGAGGAGTTGAAGATCTCCTTCCCAATGCCCATGACACGTACACTCTTGTGCAAAATTCATTCTTGCTTTGAAGTTTATACCATCTAGCTTGGCTCTCCCCTTACTTCTTATTGAGGATTGTCAACTCCTCCATGAACTCCTCCATGTTCTTTCAAGACTGAGACAAGTTCCTTTTCTTGAATCCGGATTCTACCAACATCCTGGGTAATTTCAGTGACCATGAGGAGGATTCCACAACACTGTAGCTTCTCAGAATCTTGAGCGGCTCAGTTCCAAACACCTGCATGTTTTACCCCATCATCAGACCCCTCCCATGACCATGCACCAGACTTCATCACCTGGAACCATTCTCTGTCTGAAATCTTTACATATATAAAAACACCCACCTGCTAGGCTCTTTGCTCTCAAACTGCCCTACTACATCTTCCCTGAGGCTCGATCACGACAGCCAGGCCTTCACCCTTCCCATTCTCTCAGTTCATTAGCTTTCCTCTCTCCCCCACTGATCCTGGGCCCCTGATCAATCCCCTGAACTGCAAACTTGGCAGCACACACAAGCTCATTCTTCTCGACGACCTGCCTATAAACTCCTGACCTAGATGTCTGTCTTGCTCCCCTAGTCCAGCTTCAGACCCTGGCTCTGGCCTCTTTCCTTTGGAGACCCTTTCAGACTCCCCTATCTGACTTACTGGAGTCACTTTCCCACTTCATTCTCAGCTCTAAACACTTACTTGCTTTCAACAGCTGCCTCCATCTACTCCAGTCCACAGGTTAGTGTGGGCATGGCCTCACCTCACGTGGAGGAGAGAGGTTTGGGTATTTATGTGAACTTAAGCTTGTTGAAAGAGTAGTCTATGCATGTGTCTACACTCCCTCACCTCCTATCCACTTCAAACCACTATAATCTGTTTTCTACCCATCCCACACCCTATCGCTGTATCATTAAAATTGTCCTTTCTTTGGTCAACAATGACCTCCAAATTACTCAACTCGCAAATGCATCTAAATCCTTATCTTACTTGATTTGACTGTGACCTTTGCTGTCTTTGATTACACTCTCTCATTCCCCTTTTTGACTCTGGAGGCTACTCTTCCTTCTGCTTCTTGTCTTACCTCTCTGACCATACATTTTCAGTATCAGTTGTAGGTTTGCTTCCCTGCATCCTCCCCTTAGAAGATGATGTTCTTGAGGATACTGTCCTTGGCCACCTTTTCAGTTTAAACCTTTTCCCTCTAAACCTTTTCCCTCAACAGTCGAGTAAGTTCCTGTTGTTTTAAATACCCCTGTATATGCCACCGACCCTCAAATCTATAGATAAAGGCTATTTCTTTCTTCTAATTCCCAGGCCCATAGATCCAACTTCTCCCTGGAGATTTTCATCTTTATCTTCCAGGCCCTTCACCTAATCTCACATGCCAAAATTGATCTCATTACTTTTCCCCATTTCTGTGACTTTCTCTGTTTTCCAGTATTGCCTAATCTTGTTCTTCCATTTCTATCAGTTTTTAATTTTTCTTTTTTTTAGAATTATTTTTTATTGAGGTAACTGGTTTATAACATTATATAAGTAAAATGTGTACAATATTATATTTCTACTTCTGTATACACTACAGCGTGCTCACCACCAAAATTTAGTTACCACCTGTCGCCATACGATTGACCCCCTTTACCCATTTCACCTTCCCTTTCCTGCCCCTTCCCCTCCAGTAACCACTATTCTGTTCTCTATATTGTGTTTTGTTTGATATGCTCACATATTTTGATTTTGGTTTGCTTTTCTGTTTTTTATATTCCACATCTGAGTGAAATCATATTGTATTTGCCTTTCTCTGACTGACTTATTTCACTCAGCATAAATACCCCTAAGGCCCATCTTCACTGTTGCAAAAAAAATAAATAAGTAAGTAAAGATTCCATCCTTTCATCCTTTTTATGGCTGAGTAGTATTCCACAGATATATACACCACATCTTCTTTTTTTTTTAACGTTTTTTATTGATTTATAATCATTTTACAATGTTGTGTCAAATTCCAGTGTTCAGCACAATTTTTCAGTTATTCATGGACATAAATACACTCATTGTCACATTTTTTTCTCTGTGAGTTATCATAACATTTTGTGTATATTTCCCTGTGCTATACAGTGTAGTCTATTCTACAATTTTGAAATCCCAGTCTATCCCTTCCCACCCTCCACCCCCCTGGTAACCACAAGTCTGTATTCTCTGTCTGTGAGTCTATTTCTGTCCTTTATTTACGCTTTGTTTTTGTTTGTTTGTTTGTTTTTGTTTTTGTTTTTTAGATTCCACATATGAGCGATCTCATATGGTATTTTTCTTTCTCTTTCTGGCTTACTTCACTTAGAATGACATTCTCCAGGAGCATCCATGTTGCTGCAAATGGCATTATGTTGTCGGTTTTTATGGCTGAGTAGTATTCCATTGTATAAATATACCACCTCTTCTTTATCCAGTCACCTGTTGATGGACATTTAGGCTGTTTCCATGTTTTGGCTATTGTAAATAGTGCTGCTATGAACATTGGGGTGCAGGTGTCATCCTGAAGTAGATTTCCTTCTGGATACAAGCCCAGGAGTGGGATTCCTGGGTCACATGGTAAGTCTATTCCTAGTCTTTTGAGGAATCTCCACACTGTTTTCCATAGTGGCTGCACCAAACTGCATTCCCACCAGCAGTGTAGGAGGGTTCCCCTTTCTCCACAGCCTCTCCAGCATTTGTCACTTGTGGATTTTTGAATGACGGCCATTCTGACTGGTGTGAGGTGATACCTCATTGTAGTTTTGATTTGCATTTCTCTGATAATTAGTGATATTGAGCATTTTTTCATGTGCTTTTTGATCATTTGTATGTCTTCCTTGGAGAATTGCTTGTTTAGGTCTTCTGCCCATTTTTGGATTGGGTTGTTTATTTTTTTCTTATTGAGTCGTATGAGCTGCTTATATATTCTGGAGATCAAGCCTTTGTCGGTTTCACTTGCAAAAATTTTCTCCCATTCTGTAGGTTTTCTCACCACATCTTCTTAATCCATGCATCTGTTGATAGGCACTTGGGTTGCTTCTGTATTTCGGCTATTGTAAACAATGCCATGATGGCAGTATTCTCTAATCTTAATTGATGGGAATGCATTTCCCAGCCTCCAAGACTCTGCCTTCTCTCTCATACACTATAACCAATTAGCTTTGGGCTTTGCTATTTCTAGCTCTTAAATCCTTCCTTTTTCCTACTCCCTCTGCCATTGCCTTAATTCAGGTTTTCAGCAATGGTTGCAATAACTTTCGGTTGGGTTTTTAGCCTCTTGCCTTCTTCTCTTTCCAATCTATCTCTGCGTGGCCACCAGAATGATACTTTATAAAATTTAAGTCTGATCACAACTCTCCATTATTTAAAACCTTTCACTGGCTCTCCTTTGGATAGCCCAGGAATGAAACATGGTATGTAAAACCCTTTATCATCTGCTCCACTCAGTTCCCAGCCTCTCTTCACCTTGAACTTCAGATTCCAGCCAATCCAATCTACTTCTATTTCCCTGGACACATCATGCTGTTTTGTTTCTCTGTGCCTTTGTACTTGCAGTGACCTCCCCCGGGAACACTACTTCTCTACCCTCTTCCTTAGCACCCAGAAAACCCCTCATGTGTCCATCAATAATCAGCTTAGTCATCACTTCCTCTAGAAAGATTTTCATCATCATCTTACTCCATCTCTCTGACAGTGTTAATCTCTCTCCACTTTCAGAAATTGAACATACTATGATTATTAGATTTAATGTGGTGTACACAAATTTACTGATTTATATGTCTGTTTCTCTTTCTACAATATAAGCCCTTTGGCAGAAGGAATTGCATTTTGCTAGCACAGTGCCTTGTATATGCTAGAAAACCTACAGTAGAAAACAAATGTTTACATAATTGAATTGAACTAAATATATAATTATGTGTGGAAATTTTCCTTGACATTTCTCCTTCTCTTTCATGTTCAATTGAATTATCACCAAAGCCAGTGATAACTGCCAACTGTTCTTAAAATATCTCTAGACTCCAACTATTTGCTAACATCTCCAGTCCCACTTTATTGAGGCCACCACAATCTCTCACCCAGATGATTGTATTATCTTCCCAAATAGTTTCCCTACTTTTGTCCTTGCCCCTCACCAAAATCTATTTGCAACAAAGCAACCTGAATGACCCTTTAAAAACTCATCAGAATATGTTACCCTCCAGCTCAAAATCTTCCAATGGCTCTCATCTCATTCAAGGTAAAGCCTGAGTCCTACAACAGGGGCTATATGGTCATGTCCCCTCTACCCTCCCATCTCTCTAAGCTCGGTTTCACTCTTCTTGCGCAAATCCAGTCACACTGACATGCTTTCCTTTCTCCAACACTCCTAAGCCATTTGTACTTTTCTGTTCCTTCCTCTGGAATGCTCTCTTTCGGAATGTCCATGTGGTCCACTGTCTCACCTCCTACATGTCCATGTTCAGCTGTCATCTTCTCCACCAGGTCTTCTCTGACCACCACTGTATTTTAAATTGCAACCTCTCCCTTATTTTATTTTTCTCCATAGTACTTACCATCCTGGACATACATATTTTAATAATTTACGTGTTTATTGTCTGTGTCCTCCACTAGAATGTAAGCTCAATTTTACAGAGATTTGTTCTGTTTTGTTCACTGCTATATATCTAGCACCTAGAACCATGCCTTGAACATAGAAAGAACTCATTAAATATTTGTAGAAAGAATTGATGGGTTCTATGATGGTTGACACTGGAGGTCTCCCATAGGGTTTTAATCCCCAGTGCACAGTTTGTTTTCTTTTTATTATGCAAGTGGTGTACTAATGGTTTTTTCCCTTAGAGCTTCTCCCTGGCCTCTCGGTATCATGTGTTTTCTGCAAATTTCCCCCCATCCTCTTATCTGATGTACCCACATCTCTTTATTTTTGAAGTTGGCCTTCAACGATCCAAAATTTGGAAGATAAAAATGGAAACATTCTACTTATCATTAAAATTTTAGCAAAAATATTTTTCTTAAGAAAACTTCTGGGGTTTTATTGTCTAGAGTTCCTTTACTTGTAGATAAAGCATTTTGATGTTTCTCAATCATACCACTGAAACTCTTCCATATGATATCCCTTCTCCCCTTACAAAAACAGAAAATATAAAGCATCCATACACCCATTAATGAGTCCCTAACGAGGTCTTTTCCATCTTCGTTCATAATGAATATTTTATTTTTTTCAAGAAGGCTTCCTTGCATGTTACAAATTATTTTATTTTTCTCACTTTCTTTAGTTTTCTTTCGTTCTGAATGAGATGGTAAAGTGCTATGGAGAAACGCTACAGAGAAACACAACCAGAGAGAAGGGCTTGGGTGGGGTGGGCGGGGCGTTGTGAGGCAGATGAGAGAGCAATTTGAAATAGGATGGATACCTACATTCAATCTTTTCCTTGGTTTCAATGAGGTTAAGTGAGGAATAACATGAAGTTCAGCAGCAGTCATGTGATTACAAAAAAAGCCTGAGAGAAAACTCTGAGATAGTGTTGAAATGGGCTTCAGGTCAAATGAATTCTCTAATAAGTGTCAACAAATTGGCAAGTGGTTCTCAGCCCGGCATGCATTAGAGTCATCTGGGGAGCTTATTAAAAACACTACTGGGTATTTCATTAAAATAAAATCAGAATGTCTGAGGGCCTGTGCATTGGTGGTATGTAAAACTCTCCAGGTGATTCTGGTGTGTAATCAGGGCTGAGAACCACTGAGTCAAGGCAGTGCTGACATTTTATGGCCAGGACAGAGAGATGATATGTACTACTAAATTATGAGCACATTATTGTACTGTTTCCAAGTCATTTCCTTTTTGCAACAATTTAATTCTCTCCGAGGTCCTGACAACAAAGATAGCACCAAAAGATGGGCTTTTTTTTTTTTTTTATAACAGAAAGAGAATTCTGGAGATGTTTTTAATAGGATGAATTATTTGCTTAAAAAAGGAATAGATTTGGAATAATCGTATAAAAGAATTCAATACAGTAATAGATAAAGGAATAGTAGCTACATGGCTGAATCCCAGAAACATAAGGCTAAATAAAAGATGCCAGACATAAGAGAATATGTATTTAATGATTCCATTTATATGAGGTTCCCAAACAGGAAAACTAACAGACAGTATTAGAAGGCTGAGGGTAGTTATCCTTGGGGAGAATGAGGCTAGTAATTGAGAGAAAAAATGATGGGGTGCTCCTGGGGTTCCAGTAATGCTACATTTCTTGACCCAGGAGGAGGTATTTAGTGAGTTTATGACTTACAACATTTTCTCTATGTATAATTCAATAAAAAGTTGAACCTAAATGAGAGAAAAAGGTGTTTTAAAGAAATCCTCTTTATCAGATGAATGATATACGGCACTTCTAGAAATGCAAACAATAGAGGAGGCAATGGAGAGGGAAAACAGTTAGCTAAGCAGTAACAGGGAGGAGAGTGAAGAAAAAAACCAGAAATTGCTACAGAGGAAGGCTGAAGTTGTGGTACCTCAGTTAAAAAATAACACCTTTAAAATTATCTTTTTAAACTAGCCCTGATCATGCTACAATCTTCCTGTTAGGCTGAGAGATGGTCAGTTGGGAGGAGAAAGTTTGTGTTGTTGTGTGTTTTTCCCCTATAATCTTAATTCAAGAAAATTCCCAAATCTAACTTATGAAAGAAAAGAGAAAGAATGAGAGAAAGACAGACAGAGGAAGAGAGAGAGAAGAGAAAACAGTAAGTATCCTTGATTGGGTTTTCCCAGAAGTAGAACCTGAGTCAAGGATTCCAGTGCCAGTGGTTTACTAAGAAAATGCCAGGAAAACCGGGAAGGGAATGGGGAAAGCAGGACTGGAAGGAGAAATGCAGGCCTGGGTGTAAATTCAGGAGAAGCCCCAGATTCAACTTAACCCTGCAGGGCGCCCTGGAGAGCTGTTAGTTCTGCCTGGAATGCAAGGGACTGGGCTTCTGTACTTCTGCAACCAACCGCCGGTTATGTCTGCGGAGCCTCAGGACACAGTGAGGCTGCTCCAGTGCCTAAGGACCAGCCTCTGAGTGTCCCATGTCATCAAAGTGCACAGATGGGATGGGCACACAGTGCTGGTGAAAAGGATCCAAGGGCATCTGGGCAGGCACCAACAGTCTACTACAGAAAGAATGATTTTTTTTAAAGTTTGTTTTTTTAAATAAGAAGGTGGCTTAGGGCAAAGATTAATTTTCTTATCAAAATGATGTAGTTTCAGGAAAGTTAGGATATATTTGCTCATATGTAATTATATATGTATTTATGGTATATATTTTATATAGGTTATCTCTTTTGGGGAGGGCACAACTTAATTCTCAAAAGCCCCCTTAACCTAAAGGAACCCAGTGGGGATAAACAAATCTGCAGCACAAAGAGTGAGCTCTCAAGGGCAAGCATGTGATACTACTGATGGGCACGCCGAGGAGGACCTGCTACCCCTCCTTACCAACCTATCCCTGCCCCAGGGCAGCCATCACTCCATGCTACAAACAGAATAGATTTTTCCTGATTAGAATATTCTTATTCACAGAATGTAGGGCAGTTGGTGGATTTGAAGCTTCTAGTAAGTCTCCCCCCCCACTTTTTTTTTTTAAAATTCAGTTGAAATCAACCATTCCTTGGGAGAAATGCCATTGTGAATGGAATTAAAACATATCTGTTGATGGAGAAATCAATCCTGAAAAGAGAAAAGAGTTTGGAGCTGGTCACTCAGAACAGTGGAGAAGGGCAGGTGTGGCCAGGTTGGAAACAATCATTCACAACATTATGGGTGGGAAAGTGCTTAGTGCTGTCTGGCAAAGCTTTTCCCATAGGCCAAGTCCCTGACACAGAGAGAACTAAACAGCATTAGAATGCAAAATGTTATGATACAACTTTTGCTCTGAAGTTACTGCTAGTGGATCAAAGCCTGATCAATGACTTGAGTCGTGACCATGAGCAATGTATTCATAGTGAATCACAGGGAACATTTCCTATTTGCCTTTATTATTATTAGCACCTCTTCATTTCCTGACAGAGCTTATCACCGAATATGTCCTTTTAAAAAGATAACCTTTTAAGGAGAGGACATGCTGCCACCTATCGAAACAATGCAAATACATACAGACACCCAAATTCACCTTGTCACTCCACACAAAAGCAAATGGTATAAACCTTGAAATGTTTTCTCAGTTCTTTCATTCCTGGACTTCAGAGAGATTTCCACTACCGAAATCATTTCTAAAAGGAGCTTTGGGACCAGGAAGACCATTTCTCCTTGGACCTACAGAACTCAGTGTAAGAAGAACAGGATTGTTTGAAACCTGCCCTGGTGATGTTAGCCACTGTCTCGCTCACACACGAGCAGCTGAGAGAATTCTCAGGATCCTGAATGGGCAGAGTGCCTGGCCACTGGCTTCTGGGAAAGTGACCTTAATCTAGTTGGGGTCCTTTAGCCAGGACACTGTTACCCTTTGTCCTTCATTTAGGATGAAGCCAGAAATGCACTGCGGATTTCCTTACCTGTGAAATAGTTGTAATAATTCCAGCACCTCTAACATCACAGACGGCTCACAAAGATAAATAAGTCAGAAAGTCCCTTCTAAAGTGTTTACACATTTGACAATGGAGGAGCTTGTTTTCAGACTTAGTCTGCCACTAGTGACCATTAGCTTGTGCTGAGTTCTCGTTCACCTCATTCCGTTCAAGGGATTTCTTTCACGATGAATAATGGCTCATGGGGGACCCTCTTTTCCACAACCTTGGCCTCACTGAATTGTATTTTAATTCAAAGTTTCCTAATAGGTCCAAAAGTGTTCCTAGGGATTGACACAGAAGAAAGACTTGAGGTTGCAGCACGTTAATTAAACACATCAGATAAACCATCTTTTTTAGCAGCCTCTGGTCACACCTCCTCCTTCTCAAAGTTTACCAGTATCTTCTGTGTAATGCAGCCCTCCTCAGCACAGCTGAGGAGCAACCAACCAGCCAGCAAGGATCCACAACCCCTTGTTTTTGATGGCCTAGCGTCTCTTTTCCTTCCTCTGCTGTTAGAACCCTTCTCTTTCTTTGGGAATCAATTCTTGACCAACTCTCAGTCCTTGCGGTCAACTGGGGGTGGTCTCACCCCCTCCCCAGCTCCACAGGTAGGGACGTAACACAAGCCAGAGCATGGAGAGGCCTTCCTGTAACTTCTGTTGTAATTATTTAGAGAAATGGTCTCTTCCTACTGGGGTTGTTAAGCTGATACAGGATTTAGGCTGGAGCTGCCAGTAGTCATCTTTGGGGAGTGATTTCTGAGCACAGAGAAAAGCAGAGTGAAAGAGAGAGAGAGAGATTATGCCTGAAGGTTCACCATGAAGCTGAATCATGTAACACAATGAATCCTCTCCTCATAGATAAACTAGTTCCAATTGTATTTTTGTCACTTCTGACCAAAAGAGCCTTAAATTAGACTTAATAGACTCTTCAATGCCAGCACTTTAAATTACCTTAAAAATAACTTTTATAAAAGTGAGATAATATCCTGATCCTTTACCAAATCTTTGGTTAAATAAAATTGAGGTGTGAAACTCCATCTAACAGTACTCCCTCTGGCTAACCATCTGTGGAAAACAAAAATGTAGAATCCCCTCCATTTACCTTTGAAAACAAGGTTATGAAAGCTGCCAGCCAGAATTAGCTCTTGACAGTAGGATGGTCCCTTGCAGGTGACGGAGCCCGAGATGCAGCCTGTCCCTAGCCGCCAACCTACACATGCCTTGTAGTAAAGGCTATATTACCACGGAAACAGCAGAAAGGACCAGAACCATGTAGAAGCGTTACACTGAGTAAAAAGTTCTGAGATCCCACAACTATTTGCACCGTTTACGTTCTCTCTGACAATCAGGAAACACTACTTTATCAAGTACTGGTCAGCATCATATTACAACAAATAGAATCTGAGGTCATACCTTCCATTTTTTCTTATCTCGAGTGCATTGCTGCTCCACAGAGCTAGGAAATTCACTCGGGCTGGACTGAAAAGTATTTTTTCGTATTCCTGCCTGCAGGAGTGAGGAGGGCCATGGCCATCATATCTGCTATTTCAAGTCAGAGGTTTACTATAATCATTTTAAAAATAAAATAAGAAATAATGTATCATTATTTCCTATTTACTATGTTAATCCGTAATTTGGGACTAATTGCCAAAGGGCTGGTTTTTATTATTGACATCACTATAAATTAATGGCAAAATCACTGAGCCTGGAGAAAAGAGGAGCATAATTTTCTCCTGTGATTCTCAGGACACTCTTCAAGTGACTGGCCTGAGAAAACCAATGTTCCATACGAGAACTGCTAAAAAGGCAGTCCCTCCCACCCTGGTGGTCAAACTTGTTAGTTTTATTAAGTTTATTTATTCAGTTAACATTTATTGAGCACAATGTGCCAGACACTGTAATAGGCATTAGGGAGACCTGAATAAGTAGATCATATCCTAAAGAGTTCAAAGTCTACTGAGAGAGACATATAATTATATTCATAATTATAGTATAATAAGACATTCTGTGATAGGTGAATGTTCAAAATATAATAGGAAAACTCTTGTTCTGAATGGCGGAGTAGTTTTTATTCAACCAACTCTCCCATAGATTAAACTGCTTCAAAACCTTGCATGGTCCCTGAACTCTGCACATACAGAGAAGACTTCAAAGAGCCCAGTGGATAGTTCAGGGACCATCCAAGGACTTGAAGCAGAATATGTGCCAATTTAGACGTTTCCTAATTGTGGCTCTCCCATTTTTGGTCTTCCCTCCCTCAATTCCCAGCTACTATAACATTCTAAATTATGTCTTGTGACAACTCAAATCAATAGACTGAAGCCTTCTGACTGAGTTCTGGTTGCACCCCACCTTATGGATTGAAGGAGCCCTCAAGATAAAAGTCACATAAATGGAGCACTCAGTATAGTTTCCTTCATTCAAGAGTCAAACTTCTTCACTTTTTGCCTGCTTTTGATTTTCAGCAAACTATAAATAGTAGCTTTTCATGCTTTATCAAAAGTGAAGGTAAAAAGGCATTCTCAAATAAACAAAAGCCTATAGAATTCCTACAAGAACTATTAAAAGAAATTCTAACTAAAGGAAGTGATAGCAGATGAAAACTCAGATATACAGGAAAGAATAAATAACCACTGGAAACAGCAGATATATGAAAATATAAAATAGCATATTTTTTTCTTCTTGTAATTTCTTTGAAAGAAAAATACCTGTTTAATGCCAAAAATTATAACATCTTATTGTGGAGATTATAAAAAACATATGACAACAGCAGCACATAAGATGGTATAGTGGTAAATTGAATTACATTGTTTCAGGGTTCTTAAATTTAATACAAAATGGCACAATATTAACTCTACATAGGCTATGATAAGTTGAGGATGCATGTTGTAATCTTAGTAGCAACTAAAAAAGATTCAAAAAATAGCTAAAATTGGGAGACTTAAAATGGAATAGTAAAAATGACTAACCTAAAAAAGGACAGGAAAGAAGGAATATAAGAACAAAAAGCAGATAGGAGAAAGAAAACACGTAGGAAAATGACAGACTTAAATCCACCAACATATAACTAATTCCACTAAATGAAAATAGACTAAACCTTCTATTTTAAAGCAGAGACTGTTAGGTTGCATTAAAAATAAGACATAACCACATGCTTTCTACAAGAGACATCCTGTAAATATAAAATCAGACAGATTCAAAGTAAAGGAATGGAAAAGGGTATAAGAAACTAAGTATAAGAAGGTGTTAATATCAGACAAAATAGATTTCAAAACAAGAAATATTACCAGTAAAAGAAATGAATATTTCATAATAATAAAAAGATAACTTCATTAAGAAGACATAACAGTTAGGATGGTGTATACATCTAATGTAGAATTTCAAAACAGATGAAACAAATACTGACAAAACTAAAGGGACAAATAGGTATTTTAACACACTTCCCTCAGTAACTGATAGAACATTGAGTATACAGAAGATCTGAACAACACTATCAACCAACTTGATCTAACTGCTCTTTACAAATCATATACCCAACAACTTCAAAGTACATATTCTTTTTAAGTGTGCATGAAACAGTCACCAAGATAGGCCGCATCCTCAGTCTTAAAATAAATCTCAAAAGAAATATATCTCAAAACCTTAGAGTATATACATATTTTACCACAATGAAATTAAAATAGACATTATTACTACTAAGATGTCTAGATACGTTCCAAATATTTGGAAATTAAGAAACAGACTTCTAAATAACCCATGAATCAAAGAAGAAATCACAAGAGGTATTAGAAAATATTTTAAGTTAATAATAATAATAATAATAATAATAATAATAATACACATCAAAATTGTGGGATGTAGTTAAAGCAATGTGTAGAAGGAAATTTTTAGCATTATATACTTTTATTAGAAAAGAAAAAAGGTCTAAAATCAGTTATCTAAGATTCCACATTAAGAAGCTAGACAAAGAGGAGCAAAATAAATCCAAAGTAAGTAGAGGGAAGAAAATAATGAAGAAAAAAGTAGAAATCAATGAAATAACCAGACAAATAGAGAAAACCAAGAAGAGCCAAAATTTATTCCCTGAAAAGATTAATAAAATTGACATATCCCTAGCAAGACTGATGAACGAAAAAGAAAGTATACATAACCAATATGAATAAAAGAGGAGAAATCACTACAGATTCCACAGACAGTATAACAAGTAAATATTATTTTAAATACTTTATATCAATAAATTTTTAAAAATGAGATGAAATGGACAAATTCCTTGAAAGATAAGTTTACCAAAATGGACACAAAAAGACAAAGAATAGCTGAAAAGCTCTGTATCTATTAAAGAAAAAAATGTCTCACAAGGAACACTCCAGGCCCAGATGGCTTTCCTAGTGAATTCTATCAATTGTTTATGGAGGAAGTTATAACACGTTTGCACGAACTCTTTTAGAAAACAGAGGATGAAAGAATACTTCCAAACTTATGAGGTCAGCATAATCCACATTCTAAAATCTGAGAAAAATCTTTTGAGAAAATAAAATCACAGACTAATATTCTTCACAAACATAAATGCAAAAAAACTTTAAAACTGGTATATATTATCCAGCAATATATATGTTTATTAGATTATGACCAACTACAGTAGTTCATGCAAAGAATGCAAGGATTGTTTAATATTAAAAAACAATCAATATAATTCACCATATTAATAGATTAAAGGAGAAAAAGCAAATCATTATTTTAATAAAAGATGCATAAAAAGCATCTGATAAAATTTAACACCATTCCTGATTTTAAAACAACAAAAAACCTCTGCAAATTGAAATAGAAGAAAACTTCCTTATTCTGATGAAGTGCAGTTTTTAAAAACTTACTGCTAATGACAAACTTAATGGTGAATTATTAAACTCTTTACATTTAAGGTCATGAGCAAGGCAAGGATGTCTACTATCACTTTTATTCAAAACTGCCTTGGAAGCTCAACAAGTATAATAAGGCAAAAAATACATAGAAATTACAAACATTGGAAGGGAAAAGCAAAACTGTTTCTATTTATAGATTGACATGACTGAGAACATAGAAAATTCCATAAAATACAAAAAAATTTACTGGAACCAGTAAGTAAATTTATCTTGGTCTCAACATACAAGGTCAATATACAAAATCAATTCTATATATGCCAGCAGTAAAAACTGGGAAACGAAAAATTTTAAATCTCATTCATTATAATATCAAAGTTGTAAAATGCTTAGCATCATATTCAATAAGAGACACAAAACTTCTAAACTAAATCTTCAAAATATTGTTGGGAGAAAATTAAGATCTCCGTAAACGGAGAACTGTATTATGTTCATGAATTGGAAGACTGAATATTGCTAAAAGTCAATTTCCCCCTCAATTTATCTATAAATTCAGTGCAATTACAATTACATTCATAATCCCAGTCCCTTTAGCAGGAGGGTCTTGGAAGAGGAGCCTAAAGAGGGAAGTAGGGACAAGTTGGAAAGGGCCTCATGGATTAAGAAATTTGAAGTTCATCCTGAAAGCTGGAGAAAGCCACTGAGGCATTTTATGTTGGCAAAAACAAACCAAGAGCAGAGGAGAGACTGGGTGTGAAGGGATCTCATCCAGGGCCAGGAAAGTCATGCTCTAAAGAGGTACCACACAAGAAGTGATGAGGTCCCAGCCAAGGCAGAAAGAGACACCTATGGGGAAAGAGAAATCTTTAAGAGATTAAGGAAGTAGAATCTATACGTTTAATGCAGGAGTGGGTGCTAGGATGGGTGAGAGGGAGACGATTAGGTTGACAGACGAAATGTGAGTCCTGAAGGACTCCATTCCTCCTGTTTTCCCATTAGCCTGTTATTAGCTTAAGGGAGTTGGTGGCACATAGGGTACCAGGGCAGCTGTGAGTAAAAACTGGATGACAAGTGGGTTTCTCAATTTAGCTATACATGTCAACTAACATGAAAGGGAGAGCAAAATATGTTTTGCCTTGCAAAGTTCAGTTTTTAACTAAGGTGAAAGAAAATGAATGTAATGCAAAAAAAAAAAAAAAGTCTAATTTACAAAAAAAAAAAAGCAACGGTGAAATAAAGCTAACATTTATTGAATATTTACTTTGTGCCAAGCACTATGTTAGGCACATTTTATGCATTTTCTTGATAAATCCTGGCACCAGCCCTGAGAGAGTAATATAATCACGGTCCCATTTTTCAGAGCAGGAACTGAGATTGCCCAAGACCATTCAGCTTGCTAGTGGTGGAGGCAGGAGCCAAGGATGCACGGAGAGCTGCTTTGGTCACCCGTGTAAGGTTGTTAGTGCCAAGGATACATCAGGTGATTTTCATTTCTGACCTCACAGCCCTCAGTGATTTGGAGGTAGAAGGTGGAAAGATTGTTAAACAGAAGCCAGAGCTGGGAAGGGATGAGGAGAATTGTTCATCAACTGAAACATATTCCTCTGGACTTGCACTTCAGAATGTTAGAGATAATAAAATCCATCTGTTATGGACTAAACTGTGTCCCCCCTGCCAAATTCATACACTGAAGCCCTAACCCTCTAGTATCTCAGGGTGTGACTGTATTTGAAGATAGAGCCTTCAAAGAGGTGATTAAGTTAAAATAGGTGATAAATTAAAGAGTGGGGTGGGCCTTAAACCAATCTGACTGTTTTTTGTTTTCTTGCTATTGTTTTTTTATGGAGGTACTGGGGATTGAACCCAGGACCTTGTGCATGCTAAGTATGTGCTCTACCACTGAGCTGTACCCACCCACCCTAGTGTTCTTATAAGAAGAGTTCAGTGATCTGCAAGCCAAGGAGAAAGACCTCAGAAGACACCAAACCTGCTGACACCTTGATCTTGGACTTTCAGCCTTCAGAACTTGAGAAAATAAATTTCTGTTGTTTAAGTCACCCAGTCTGTAGTACTGTGCTATGGCATCTCTAGCAAACTGATCAACCGCACATCAATCCATCTACCCATTCCCTTGTTCTACCTTATGTGCTAAGCTGAAGAGACACATAAAACACTAAACAAGAACCATTTCCTTATCTCCTAAAGAGAAAAATGGGTAAAGAACAACTATAACATCTAGCATGTAGTGACAACTGTTTTGATAGCTTTATGTTCAGCTATCACATAGGCATTAGACAAGGTGTCCTGGGGGAAGTGACATTTAAACTGCAGGCTAATGACTTGTAGGAATTACTAGATCTAGAAGAGTTTTTCAAGCTGGCGCTACTGACACGTTGTGCGGACTTATCTTGTGCATTATAGGAGATTAAGCAGTATATCTGGCCTCTACCACTTAGATGCCAGCTGCTCCTTAACCCTAAGTTGTGACAACCAAAAATGTCTCCAGACATTGCCGCGTATCTCCTGGTGGGGCAAAATCGCCCTCTAGTAGGTCTAGAGGGTAGTTATGAGCTTGTAGGCAGAAGCCACAGCACGGAATCTGGCCACAGACAGCATGGCCATTCAGGAGGCTACAACCTTCCATATATTCCTATAAATGGACAAACGAGGGCTCGAGAAGGCTCAGTGACTTATGCTAGACTATGAGCTGGTTAGTGTAACCAGAAGCAAGTGTAACAGTGGGAGGAGTGGGAATAAATGCAAATCCAGAAGAAATCTTTAATATGAGGCTTGTTTCTGTGTTTTTTTAAAGAAAAATAATACGAAGCTGTTGCCTGTTGCAGCATTTGAGACTGTGGGTCAAACATGTTAAGGGTTTATTTCCTATGCCTTGGAGCAGCAAACTAGAACTGCTGAAGTAAACCTGAAACAACAGGGAACCTGATGTCTATTTTCATTTTTCAAAGGAATAGTCTAAGATTCATGCCTTGGTAACTAGTAATTAGCCAGTAACCGTGCATGCGTGTGTTTGGCTGGGGCAGATGCTGAAATTTTAGCTAGCAATGCCATTATGTGCTGTGATGGGGAAGCAGGCTGCAGACCTGTGCCTGGCTGGTGGGACAGTCCACCGTGGCAGGAGTGCTGAGAAGAAAGCATCTGGACATGTGGGAACTGAGTGATGGTCAGTATAAACATTCTAGCTCGCTGGCACAGTTGTTTGCCTAGAACGATACCTAAATGAAAACAAGGGTAAAATGATCCCACAAAGGTGACTTGTTTTTCTACAGTCACAATTTATGGCAAATATTGCTGGATGCCAGGGGGTACCTAGCATTTCCTGCTGGAGCCCAGAGCTCCATGAGGCATTGACAATGGCAACATGAAAAGAGGCCTCTCTTATTGCCGTGGAGGGTAAAGGCAGGACATACACAAGTCTCAGAATCAGAATCTGGGTTGTAGAGCTTCCTTTTGGGAGCTGACTGAGAAACATCTCCAGGAATCTTTGGGCGGTCATGCTGGACCCCGTGCTGCCTTCACCCTCTCCTCAGTCCTTATGTAGAACCTCTGGCTTGAACAATAAACTAATCTTTCCTCCTGCTGAGAAGGCACTCAACAAATGTTGACAAGAATGAGGTTTTCTTGTGTGTTTCCTGGTCCTGGAGGAGGATTCTGCCTTCTTTTGTTTTCTGTCGTCATCCCATCATCCCATTTTCCCTGTCAGTGACCCACCCTCCATTGGAAATCCTACAACACCCAATAGAACTTTGTTGTTTGCTGTGCAGGGGTGGATAGTTCACATGTGTGTGGTTGGAGCAGGGGAGGAACCTTCCCCCAGAGCTATCTGAAAGGTGTCCCTCACTCCTTTAAGTAGCCTGGAGTCTATTCAGGGAATCTCAGAAGGTTCCACGGAGCACGATTTGAAAACCCCTGCTCTGGTCCAGTGGTTAGGCTACAGACTAGAAAGCAGAGGGCCAAAGGGTCTAAATGTCCTGCCCAGGCTGCAGATCTCTAGGGTGGCATTGCCTGAACCAGATTCTACATTCCTTCCTCACATCCACCAGGTGCCTTGAACCACCCCTTCCAGAGATTAAAGTATTTCCTGCTCTAGGCCCTGGGTATACTCACTGGTTGGATCCAGAAGGCTAGAGTCAAATATTCCTGACACCATATATGTAACCTAGTAGGACCCTATGGGGCCTTCGCAGGATAGACCTCCCCTTCCCTTCCCTACCGCCCCCCGCCATGTCCTCCACCTGCCTCCTGTTTATAGAAAAACTAGCCTCCTAGGCCTTCCCTGAGTTTCAAAGAATAAACTTAATTAGAGAAGTGAGAAAATGCAGAAACAAAGGAAAACAGTCAAGCAAGTCAAACTAATAATAGTTTAGCCATTAAACAAAGTCAAAGACCTTTAGTTCCTCCTCAAGGGCTATAGATAATATTCTGAGCCATATCCTTTGGGCTGTTTTGCAGATACTGAAATGCCCACCAGCTGGAAGAAGTTAACTGTATGCTGCCCACAAGCACGTAGATCCCAGACTGGTTGGAACCAGAAGGTTGATGATACTGACTCCCAATTACCTCACCCCAACCAATCAGAAGAATGTCCATGAGCTGATTACACACACTGCAACCCTCTCCCTCACCCTGTCTTTAAACACCTTTCCCTGAAAGCCATCAGGGAGCTCAGAGTTTTTTAGCATTAGCTTCCTATACTCCTTGCTTGGCACCTGCAATAAACATTACACTTTCCTTCATCACAACTCAATGTCAATAGATTGGCTTTACTGCACACAGGCAAGCAGACCCAAGTTTGTTTCAGTAACATATAGAAATGGTAAATGAAGTTGGTTGACTGACTGAAGATTTAAACAGTATTAATGAAATAAATCAGTTTAACAAGGTCACCACTCCCTTTGGTCACTATGGCACAAACCACTATTACTATGAGACCAGCTCTCAGCTTTCCAGGTTAAAATCATGAGGACCAGTCATGGAATCATGCACTACACTCTGCTCATCCAGCAGCCTTGGAGATGCACATCAGATCCACCCAAAGGCTGCTCTTTCCATGCTCCACTCTGGTATACTGTTAATAGGGGCAATAAAAACTGCAATCTCTAGGTATATACTTTGTCTGTCTTGAAGGAGATCAGACTGTCTCATCCTCAAATAGGCCGCTGTAAGAGAGGAAAGAAAATATGCTTTCCATTCTGCCTTCCTAGGTTTAATGGCTAGGACTCTGTAAATTAGTCTGACAAAAGACAGCTTAACAAGAGAAAAGCATATTACATATATTTACGTAACATATGTTTTATGTAACATGGGAGCCTTCATAAGGAAATGAAGATCCAAATAAGTGGTTAAGCCTGAGCATGTTTATACTAGGTTTGATGACATCTGGAAAGCCATGGGAAAATATGATAGGGCAAAAGGCATGTGAATGAAAAATATTGCCAGCCATATCAGTAAACAAAGAACGCTGTGGCCATCAAGTCATCAGCGGCTACTGCCACCCCCAACAGTGAGTGGAGGGAACTAAGGATGGAGATAAGCAGGCATCCTGGACTTCTGCTGCCACCCACACTATGCACCCTGAGGGAACTCAGAATGGGAACAAACAGGACACTGGCCCTAGATAGTGAGGTGCTTATCAAAGGAATGATTTAAATGAGCCTAGAGTTTTGCACCTTCCCATACATAGAAAAGTGCTAAATTCCTTAACTTGAGATATCTGACTTTCTTTAACAGTAATCTTTTCATGTTCTGACTACCTGGTCTTTGTGGCAAAACACCTATGTATTCTGGCTCCCCTGCCTCTTAGAGCGATCTGAGAGGCTACCTCCCAGGTTCAAGTCCTCAGAAAGTTTGCCGAATAAAACATAACACTCAACTTATAGACTGCATTTTACTTTAGTAAGAACTAAGGGTAGCAAACTGGGGGAAACTTAGCAAGGCCTGTTGGTTTGGATTCCTCTTGGCAACTCTGTCTTCAGAGATAAGGATATTCCTTTCTTCCAGATATAGGGAGGGCAGCTCTCACATGAGGGTCTTAAAACCTGCTTTAGCAGGGACAGGGGAGGTCAGAGTCCTTCCTGGATCTGCCACTTCTCAAATTCTTTCACATTAAAATATTCAACATGCCAAGGGGTCATATTTTAAGGTGGTGTGTCCTGAACGCTTTTTCCACTTTGGCATAAAGATTATTTCGAGTTGAAGACATTCGAGATTCAATGGCTGTAGAAAGAAGCTATCCCAGATCTTCCCTTATTGGACGAACAGCAGAAACTCCTGAGAAATAAGGACTGTCATAGATCCCCTATCCCAGGGAAGTTTTATGGCCATGAAGACGGAAAGTTGGTATTGAGATGAACCTGCACAAACAAACCTTGCTAAGATAGCCCTTACTTTCTGTCAGTTTCCCCCATATATTTACCTTCTCATAGTTTTCCACACTTGAAAGCCCCAAACCCTTTTCCTTTGTCTTGTCACACCTCCACAATCTACCATCCTTTCTTAAAAATGGCATATAAACTCTCAGGAATATTCACTTCTTTATGTCCTCACTTCTTTTCCAGGAAGGCCCCCAAAGTTAACATCAAATAAAATTTGCATCCCTTTTCTTCTGTTAAGCTGTCTCTTGTCATTCTAATTTGCAAAGCCCCAGGTAATGAACCTAAGAGGGTAGAGGAAATCCCCTCTACCCCAGTGTTTGTTTATGTTACTTCACTATTTATTTTGTTCTTTATGCTTGCTGTTCATCTATGTTCACTGATGGTTAACATTTGGCAGTGTTTGCTCTATCCATTCATCTATCCATCTAGCCATTTATTTATTTTACTGAATCATTTGAGTTACTTGTAGATATCATGGTACTTCATCTCTAAATAGTTCAAGACTCTCCAAAAACAAAGGCTTCTTCCTATACAAACATGATGATCACACTTAGAAATTTAACATTGAACTAATACTATTATTTAATACCATGCTACTCAAAATGTGGTCCAAGGGCCAGAAGCATCAGACTTTACCCCTAGGAACTCTCCGCTGGTGTGTGTGTTTGGACAGGGGTAGGGGGTGGGTGGAAATCTGTCTTTATAGAACCCTCAAGGTGATTCTGACTCTGTACTAAAGTTGGAGAGCCATGGTTCTAGATTAAAAGAGACTTAGGAAACTTGATGACTAAATGCACGTCCAATAAGCTGCTAGGGGATGCTGATGCTGCTGGCCTGGGGACCATGTTTGGAGAACTAATCTAGAATAATTCCCCAATCTTTTGTTTTGTTTTTAAAATTACATTAACTTCTTTTTGAAGAGCCCAAGCCAAATGCATTGCAAAATATTTCACAATTTGCACATACATAATTGTTTTCTCACTGTTAGATTCAGATTAAATGATTTGGCAGGAATACAACAGAGGCAGTGCTGAGCCCTCCCAGTATGGCACATCAGGAGACACTCTTTAATGCATTTGCAGCTTCAGCTTCCAGCCTTTCTCCCTCTGCCCATCCCACCCACTTCCCCAGCAGGGGTGGTGTCAAAAGAAGTCCAAGGAGACCTTTACCTGCACTCACATTCTTCCTGGCGCTGTTGACAGGAGCGACTGTGAAGAACTAATGGGAAAGCTGAATACCTGTTGCAACAACTTTCCTTGATCCATCTCCCTAACTCAAACCCCAGTGATACAAAACAGTACACCTATGTTTGTGAAAGTCCTCCCTACTAAAGATGAATCACCTGTTTGCCTCGGAAATGAAAAGGAGACTAATTCAGGCAAGCTCTGTTGCCAAAAATACCCTATGGAGGATGTTATACCAAAAAACAGAAAGTGAGCAGAAGTCAACAGAGAAAGACAGAGGGTGTTATGACAGACCTACAAAAGTCCTTTTGAAGATAAATATAGGTAACAGGGTTTGAACCTCCTCTGGAAAATAGCTATCAGTTCAGTGAGCGTCTTCCCTTTACTGTCAAAGGGAATCTCAAAATAGAGTAAGAATCTTTTTGTCCAAAGATACAAACTTCATAAAGAAAACTCACAGAATAAACCGATTGAAGAGAAAAATAAGAATACATGACTTTTGTGAGGAATGAGGCATTAAAGTGGACTAATGAGGAAACATTTTAATATTTCAAAGGCAAAGAAATAGAGGGAGAGTAGTTCTTGAGACTAGCCAAGACAGCCATAAAACTCCTAGTCAGTAGGAGCTGCAGGACTCAAGGTCTATCCTTAGAACATTTTTGAGAAGGACAATACAAGAACTGTAAAATAAATCTGCCCCTAGGCATGCTGTGACTTCCACTGAAGGCAGGGCTGTGGGTTGTGCCTCATGTCCCCAGTCTCTAAGCTGGGAGGCAGCTGGTGCAGCCCCCCACCTCCCAAAAAAAGAAAAGCCTGCCAAACCCCGGTGGCTGGGAGAGTCAGTTTTCTCCAAACCTGGGGACACTTTGGATCTCACTTCCATAGCCCGAGACTCTAAATGTGGTGGAGTTTCCAGACACAGGCAGAGCTCGAACACTCAGCCACTCTGTCCCAGAAACAGCAAGCATAATGAGAGTTTTTACACATGACCTCCAACCTTATCTTTTAGGTCTGATGTGTTGTTATTAATTAAGGGCAATTACTGGGAGAAAGGTTTAAATGCAAGCAAAGTGGCGGGTTTAGTCCATGAAATTTAGGGGACTTTTATAAAAGTTGCCAAAGACAAGCTGACCTCATCTCTCCAGTTCTGTCTCTCCTGTACCCCTCTGCAATCTGCAGCCCAGGCATTCTGAACCAAGCTAACAACAAACTCTTGCCCCCAGGTCTTTGCCCCTGCTCTTCCCATCATCAGCAGGTTCAGTTCAGATTAGATAATCTCTTCTGCTTATGGTCTTGTGTGTGTCTGTCTCTTCCTCTAAGCTATAAGCTCCGTGAAGGCAGAAACCCTGTTTTGTTCCACTTTGAAATTTCAGCATGCCTGGCACATGGTATTAACTATGATAGAGATGTACTTATTACACTCCAGGCGCTGCTCTAAGTACTTCACATTGATTAATTCATTTGATATTCACATCATTATGAGGTAAGTACTGTCATCACTCCATTTTACAGGAAACGGAGGCACAAGGTATTTAAGTAACCTGTTTGTGGTCTCACAGCTCGTAAGCTGTGAAGCCATGATTTACACCTGGCTGGTTTAGTTCTATGGACCATGCTTCTCAACTCTAAACTATGTTGCTCTTAACAAATACCAGATGGAAGGACGAACGAATGGAGATGCTGTATATAAGGATGGATGGATGGATGAGTGTGCAAGTTTCTAGCTAGTTAAAGAAGGCTAAGGCATGAAAAAATGTGCCCACAGTAGGCCTCTGCAAGGAAGACCCAACTAAGTGCAAATCTGGGGGCACGAAATATTTCACACTAAAGCAGGAATCTATATTTTTGTGCGTTTTGAACACACAAACGCACAAAAGCAGACACAAAGAACCCATGGAAATGCATGGTTTTTGAAACCAAAGGACTGGATTTAAGTTATGTCTCTGCCATATTGGGGCCAGTTACTTTGTCTAATAATACCCACCTCATCAGTGGAGGAAATGTGTGTATCCAGTGAGTGCCTGGAACTTAGGAACCTGCTGATAAACTGTGGTCCCTTCCCTGCTCAAGAGAGATGACATCTCTTGGATCCAATTTATCACAAGCAGAAAAATGCTGAGAAAAGGACTGGAGTGGCTGGCTCACTGGAGGACAGGGAGGCAGGACTTGTCTGGGCCCCCTGTCCTCTTCCTAGGACCGGGCTTTGGGCTTTGAAAAGAGACGTGGACTCATAGCTTTCTTAGCTCTGCCAATTCCTTAAACTCTAGAATTAGTAGACAATTCACATGCCAGCTTGGAAAAATATGCCCATTATACAAAATGTGATATCCTTGAGGACAGAGTGCTTGATATTTATATTTTAATACTTTTCCTCAAGTAATTACAGCTGATTGCAAAAAACAATTAAAGAAATAGAAGTACATACAAAAAAAGAAACGAAAGAGGAGTCAATGTTAATCATCTTGGAAGGTCTTTCTTAATTTCTACGTATATATTTACGTATACTTTGTTTAAAAAGCAGAAACAGAATGAAGGGCAGCATTCTGTTATTTTTGCTTGATGATGTACTGTGGATAGCTATACTAACAGAGGTATACATCAACTGCATGGCAATCCATTGAAAGGATACACCATAAATTATTTACCAACACTGTTAAGTGACATTTATATGGAATCATTATTATGAATAATAATTCAAGGAAAATCTCTGTATGTACATCTTTGAGCCCCTTTTCTATTATGTATTTTATTTAAATTCCTAAAATGGGAATTTCCAGGTTGAACATGGGCATTTTTATTTTGATACACACATATCATCAAACTCCTCTAGAAAGGCGGTATTTCATAAAAGTATAGAAAAATCACCCACATGCTCTCTAACACTGGGTATAGCTATTGTTTCTAATGTTTGTCAGTGTCAGAGCAAAAAAAAAAAACTTCTCATTTTAACCTATATTTAACTGCTAGTGAATTATACACATTTATGTTTATTGACCATTTAAATTTTCTTCTGTGAATCTCTAGTCCATGTCCTTAGCACATTTTCGTATCTATTGTACAGCATGTATTCATCTTTGCAAATCTGATGCCTAGTATAGAGCCTCACACACAGTAGTCGGTCAATAAAAGTTTGTTGGATCTCTGCTCCACATGCATAGTTGTTAATCCCATAAGGCTACGTTTATTCCCACAGGATGCAGGGCCAGGGGTTCTAAGTTTCAGTTCTGACTACTGAGAATTTACTATCTAACTTTGTAAAATCAAATTCTTGGAATCTGGAAATGCTGACCATAGTCAGACTGCCAGTAGGCCTGACACCATGTATCCCCCAGTCCAATAGTTTAAAGAGAACAGCTCCTATGTAACAATTTGCAGAAAAACAGACCAGGAAGGAGAGCAGGAGCCACCTACCTGGTATCACTGAGAGGTCCCACACGGCTGGCCTGTCCCCAACCTTCCTCTTTCTTGATGGAAGCTCAAAATCCATCTTCTGGGAGCCTTATACCTTAACAAGTCCTGGAATAATCAAGAACTCTTGTTTTCTATGGGATATTTAGGAAAAGAAATGATGTTTTCTATCAAAATCTCATTGTATTCATATTTCAAGAAGACTTGGTCAATCCAGACCATGCAGAGAAATCCCTAAAGAAACATTTGTAATGCTTCCTTTTCATATATGTAATTTATACATATATAGTGTATATAACACAATTTATGTTGTGTTTACTTTCAATGTTTCTAAAAACATGTATTTCCATTTTCTCTCTTTTCTCTTTTATTTTAATGACAGGGAATTTTAAAGATACGAAATCGTTTTCTAATAACAGAAACCAACGTTATAATATTGTGCTTTTAAGAAAAGGGCCTTATGAGTCTGTTGTGCAGGAACCTATTTGGATGTCATTGGGAGTCACCTGCACCATCACTCAATAGATAGCAGGCCCTCTAGGAAAAATCCATGGAATTTTACTGTCTTCCTTCATACACTGACAAGTTTTCAAAAGAATGATCACATTCATCCTTCACATTAACTTGTGAGAAAGAACAAAAAATACTATATATTTTTTTAGTTCTGAGGGGCCACTGATTAAAAGATACACCATTTATTTAGTAACAGCTTTTGGGGATTAAAGAAAAAAAAACATTTCCATGTTAAATGTATACATTTAAAAATGTTTCCAGATTTCAGAAATACAAGAAAAAATATTTCTTAGCATCAGGAAACCATGATGGCACTAGCCCCATTTAACCTGAAGAAACAACGCCTTACCCAAAGAATCAAGATGTGGACGCACATTTCCTTGGTTCAGTGCCTCTATATGACACGTTTGCTGGATCAAAGTGGGTAAGAACGAGTTTGAAGTCTGAGGTCAAGTCAGCCAAAGGGGAGGAGGGCCTGGCAGGGAAGGAGGCTGGGCCACAAGCCAGACAGACACTGCCTGGGTTGTGATTTCGCCATTGACCACTTTGTTTCTGACCATGGATTCCAGATCCTATTCCAAACATGCCGAGCTATATGCACAATCTATCTTGACTTTTTATTCTCTTTTGTCATTCCCAGCATCCTGTCCCCGCTTCAGATACCTGTCACTTCCCCATTTTTACCAGATATACCCACCAGAATGTCTGTATTCTAAGAGAGATTGAAAAGACTCAAAGAAATAAAGTTCTAGTGGTACTGAGGGGCCGTAATACACAGCGGCTGGAATTTGACATTGTTGGCTGGACAGTCAAATTTATGTGTCTATATGTACCCTTAAAGTTATAACTAAAAACAAACTATTTGTAACCTGGTGCTCTCTTTAACAAACGTGCCAGTCTGTCCTCGGGGCGGTGATTGGGTGGCTTGCATATTGGCATTGTCGCAATGGGAGAGGCTGAAATTCTACACAACTTGCCTTCTCTCACAAGGCTTTGCAATGCCCATTTAGCCCTGGAGTCTTACTGTCCTTGGCCTCTGTCCTTATACAGCCAAGCTAAGCCAGGTAATCCAGAACACAGGGGCCTCAGACTTCAGGCACACTTCTCTGGGGGCCTCAGGTTGCAGTCTGAGCCTCAGCCGGCACACACGCACCTGCGAGGCTTCTCGAGCAGCAAGGAGCCACCCATGTGATCGGGCAGAGCTCAACAAAAACGTGATTTTCGCTGCCCAACTTCCTCCTCTCTCACCCCAGCGCTTCAAGAGAATAGAGACTTTCTGTCTGATAAAGTTCTTTCTTTACCCACATGAAAGGGGTGTGGAGCAATTGTAAGCTCGCTGAAGAGCAGTTGTCTGTGGAGACAACCACAGCTTCGGTTTTTGGGCCACCAGCCCCCATGGCTGCCTCTCTTCCTACCTTTGTTGGAGCAGGAGGAGCAGTTTGTGCCAACTCCAGAACTTCAAGTGTGTCATTTCTGAAACCACAATAAGTCTCTCAAGCTTCCTGAACAAAGTGCACGGAGTGGCAAGCCCTGAGTACTTTTGGGCCTCCTGAAACCACAAAGCTGATTATTGAACAAAGCCCTGGAGCATCCGAGCACAGAAGTGCCTTCCTTGGAGCTCATCTCAGAACATGAAAAACAGCTGTTGAGAGGAGGGACTGGGTAGGCGGGTGTGTGTGTGTGTGTGTGTGTGTGTGTGTGTGTGTAGGGTGTGTAGGGGGGCTGAGGTGGGAGGGAGTCTGTCCTCTGCTCAGAACAGTAACACCACCTAGATAGTCTGCACCAGTGATGGGTCACAACCTTTTCAAGCACAAGGACCTACCTGTAATATCAAATTTTAAAACATAAATTTATATTTTGCTAGTTCTGGTTATCCTCACATTTATAAAAAATGTTGGTAAGTTTGCACAAAACATTATTTTTTCACTCCTGAAATTATGCATCTATAATCCAGATTCACGGATATTTTGCAATAACTGTGTGGCCCACTAGAGGTCCCACCAGAGGTTGGGAACCACTGATAAATGGGAAATACTCTTCATGTCTAGTACCCAACAGGTTTAGTGACAGGTCTTCAAGCTTCCAGAAGAGAATCAACTATGCATGTGGATGCCTATCAATTCAGTGTTTATTTATGGGCTTTGAATTACTTGGATAAATTCCTCTTGGAATATAATGCCAGGAAATAACTGTCTCTCTCTCTTTCTTTCTTTCTCTTTAAAATCATTAAAAAATTTTTGTCCAGCTTTATTGAAATATAATTAACATATAACATTGTGTAGGTTTAAGGTGTACAGCATATTGATTTGGTATGTTTATAATTGCAAAATGATTACCACCATAGCCTTAGCTAACAGCTCCATCCCATCACAGAAACTATATATCTCTGAAGGAGGGTTATATTTTCTCCTTCTAGGCAATGCAAACCATATAATTCTCTGTATTTCCTGTTTTTCCTTAGCTATAAGGAAGTTTAGAACTAAATGTGATGCTTGGTTGTGGCAGTAACCTGGTACCCCAGTCCCTGAACTTTCTGCCCCTTCCTCAACATTGCTTCTAGTCCTCCTCTTTATTTTTCAAACGTCTCTCTAAATGTCATATTCATCGCAGGCCTCCTCACCTCACTGGAATTAGATTGGGCATAAATTATAAATAAGCACCAAGCACTTCCTTTGGCTGTGAGCCTCCAAGGTAGTTAAAAAGGGTAAAATGCCCTGCAGAGGGCCTTCCTCTGGGCCACTGAGCTAGTCTGCCAACTGCTCTGCTGAGCATATGCTTGTGGACGGGTGTCACTCAATTTCCTAGGCTTCATTTCTCCAGGATGATAGGGAGGGCAGGGGACAGCGGTGGATGAGCAACTTGACTCAGTATCACAACACCCACCCTACACAGGGCTCCAAAGCAAAGCAAAACAAAACCGAGCGAAACCCTATCTGTCCTAAGGAATTCAGGAGAGCTGGCCATCAGAGATAGGCAGGAAAAGCATCTCCTCAAGCGCCAGGAGCTCTCCCCAACACTCTCAATGGCAGAATCTCCTGACCACTCTTCCAGGAAATGTTTTTTCCTATTTTATTTCTTATCTGGCCTGTTGCCCTTGCCTTGTTCCAGCCTCTCAACTGTCTCCTTCACGTCCAACCTGCCTCCTTCCGCCAACAGACTAAGCCATTTTACCACAAGGGGGCAGTGCAGTTAAAGAAACTATGAATCCAACAGGCTTTGCAGCTCTAGGCTAAGAAGTTCTAGTCATAAGATCATTCCATACATTGTGCTTCAGAAACTTGTATTTCTCCATGATTTTTTTCCCCTCTCCACTTTAAAACTCACATTCTGGTGAGATGTGTAGGCCCCTGCCTGAAGGCTCTAGAGAAAAAGCCATAGGCTGGACGGATAAACAAGCTGTGAGGAATGTCATGTATCCAGTATGGACGATTGGATAGCCAATGACGGGTAAGATCCTCAGAGGAGGACAACCTAAGACAGGCACAGCCGGCTGGATAAGAGATGGCCTACTTAATGAAGTTTCGTGAGAACTTTGAAACAATCTGTTGATCATGTAACATCCTGTGCTTACTACAGGAACTTGGGGACCTAAACAGATTAAAACTATTAACATTGTCATAACTTAGATGATATGTGAGGCATCGTGCATGTCCTATATAAATCCTTTTCCAAGAATCAATAAACAGAGAACTGCTTCGCTTCTCTCCACACAGTGTTCGTGTGCACATGATATCGCATCACCAACAAGATGCACATTGTAAATCTGTATTCATATCAATGATTTTATAAACTGGTTGTCTTAAATTCTATCAAAGTCCTCTTTAAGATGCCACTTAATACACGGTGATGTGATATGTATATCAAAATACAGACCCAGAGGTCATTACATTTGACTAGGGCCTCCTTTGGGTACAAACAACAAAGTTATGATGATGTGGTGTTTCTTAGAACTAAACCCCTTCGGACAGTGCTGTGAGAGCCCTGCAGAGTAAGGGGGTGGAGTGGGGTCTCTGAACTTGAAAGGAAGCTAAGAATTACATACTTACAAATATCCAGTCTGCTTAGTGACTTTCCTCTTTATTATAAAGGCTACTAGGTATTTGGTCTATGTACTGTGAGTTTGGTTAGTGTGAGTCAGACCCCCAAGCCAGTTCTGACAGGCTCCAGCTGCTGTGTGGAGCATGGTGGCTCCCAGGTCTGGCCTCAGGGGCAGTGGCTTTACTCCATTATCTCTAAGTGTCTGTTTTTATAATGGGATGTAATATTTGTTCTGCTTTAATTATAAGAGTTTGTCACTATAAATAAAGGTACTGCCAAAGGAGGGTGAGTATTATGATACACATAGTCACTGCTCAGTCATTAATTCAAACTGTCACTACTATTTAACTCTTAATTAACACCAGAGGATTACTAGGTATTTTCTAGAAAACAGAGAGAAAGGATATGCCTGCAGTTTCAGCTGTAGGTCAGAAGAAAGCATCAACTGTCACTAATGAACTTGGCTTCTGCTCCTTAGAAATGACCCTGAATGGATCATGAGACTTAGGATCTCCCTAAGATAGGTGGTTCCCCAAAGAGTGCAAGGAAGATTCGATAGTCAAGCATGGGGAGATTTTCCAGGTACCTTACATTGGTAGACAAAGATGTATTAAGACTGAGAAGAATCAAACTTACTGTGGTGATCATTTTGCAATACATACAAATACCGAATCATTATGTTGTACACCTGAAACTAATATAATGTCAATTATATCTCAATTTTTTTAAAAAGTTGAACTTTCTAAAACAAAAGACTGAAAAGAAAGGATCAACTGCTAGGTAATCTAGAGCAGAGCGAAGAAAACAGGTTAAGATCAAGGGAGATAATGCTCCTGTCTCTCAGTCTCTGTAGAAGGATAGGAACCTCCCTTAGATAAGTGCTTTGCTCCAAGGTACAAAACTGCCCCCTGTCATAAAGAGATGAGAAGTTTTTTTTTTTCTCCAGATAAAGTCAATTAGTTAACACAGATGGTCACCCTAAGTACAAGGTAAAGTGAGGATAAACTGTGACAAATGGCGCTATAGGAGCATCTTACATGAGGACCAGTTGTTGTTTATCTTGAAAACATGTATGTAATTGGTTGTATCTGCGTGGCTATATAAGGCGGTGAGATTTCTTTCTGTCTTTGCAATCTTTTAGCAGGTTGCCTGTGATGTGCATCAAATTCAGGTTTAATGCTTATTGAACAATAAAACTGTTTCCTTTTTCTAAAAGAAAGCAGGTTAGGGAGGACTATGAAAGGAAGGGAAATTTACAGAGGGGAGTGTACTGAATATGGGCACTATAGTAAGCGCTTAACTTGGATTTATATAACCACCCTAGGAGGGAGGTAGGTATTATTATTATTATTACCCTTATGTAAAAGAGGAAATTGAGTAAAGAAAGGTAAGTAATTTTCCCAGAGTTTCCTAGAGAAACAAGTGGGGTTTTAATCTGGCCCATGTTCTTAATTGCTACCATGCTTCCTACTCCAGAGTCTGCATTCTTAACCATGCTGCTGTCCCCTCTCCAGAAGGGTCTATGAACCTAGAACAAGTTAAGGAAAGGCAGGACAAAGGCTCCAGGGAGGTGGTCCTGGGCCCAGCTTCTCAGCATTCCTGCCACACTGATAGATAAGGACAATTTATTTTCATTTCCCCGGTGATAAATCTCTGTTTCTTTATTTCAGGACTGTGTGCTTGAGGGTCCTTCAGCACAGACATGGCATTACTTCTCAGGTGAATCAGACTTCAGCACAGAGAAGTCATTCAGTAGATATATTGAGTTTTGTGACCAAAACTTGGGAAAAAGGAAATCTATAAATAGTTTGATGGCAAGTGCATCTCTGGGAACTAAGATAAGTAACAACCACTTTCATCAGTTCAGTCAAAATTATATAAATAAAACTGCATACATTATGGGAAAATGCAAGCATACCATTTAGTGAGAGGGAAATATCTGTTGAAAGAATCATGTTAGGAATCATTGTAGTCATGCAGAATTGGTGTCACAAATAACTGCAGATACACATAATGAAGGGGATCTCAACCATTCATCTCGACAATATACAGAGGTTAAAGAAACCACAAAAGACAGACTAGGGTGGCTGTGGGTTATACTAACTAGTACAATAACGGCCACACCTTATTCCACAAGAGTAAAATTTCAATTTAACTAGAAGAGAGTGAACCCGGTGTAATATTAAATGACCCAGAATTATCAGCATGAATACAAACCATTGTGTCATGTGGAACTGTCTGTCCTGATGCTTTGCCGTACTCAAATTCTTGTGTCTGATTTGTAAATTCCTTTTCTTTTTCTCATTGCAGACTGCGTGCAGTGATGTGTCTGTTTCCAGTGGCTGCCAAGCTCCCTGTGGTCCCTTTGACTCCTCCCTGGTACATAGGGGCAGGTTCCTAGAAGAAGCAAGTTCTTTAATAGGACCTGGCACCTGGTAACAATTGATTGCATGAGGGGTGGGCACCTGACCAGGTTAATTGGGGGTCCTTCCAAGGTAACGTGGATTTTGGAGCTTAGAGTGAGTGTTACATTCTCTATGGGTCTGTAACTGTAATATATGAACTGAGAAGCTGTCATCTAAACTCATCCATGGCCTGTCCTCTAAGCCCTTTGTAAAGTAGATGCTTGATGAGAAGGAGGAATAAGAGGCAGTAAAAAAGTGTGCAAGGATTCACAATGGACTTCTCAGTACCAATTCAACTCTTTTTTGAGGCCCAGAACATTCCTATCCTTAGGTTCCTCTATAAGACATCTTCATATTCTGAAAATAAATCCCATTTACTGCTTACATGGGTGTCGTGGACATTTGTTGTTGCTTCTCCAGCATCCTTTCTTTACTTCCCCCTTCCTAACAGCCCCCCCAATTTCCCATCATATGTTTTGAGTAGAACTGACCCTAAATCTCAGTTCCAAGGTGGGCCCAGACTGCAGTCAGCACAGCTCATGATCCTGGATAGGGTTACTGATGCAGAGGGGAACGCATGACCAAGTTTGTCCTGACTGTGCTATCAAGAGACTTTTCTGGGAGCGTCTGAGAAAGTTTCCATTGTCATTCTTAGGAGTTAGCAAAAAAAAAAAAAAAGCCTAGTGGCCATAAAAGAGATTTTAAGTGTCAGGTGCTTCTGACAAACACATTCAACTATAAGGGAATTCAGACTTAAGATAAAGCCAAAACTATGCAGAAAAAAATGGGGTTCTTAGTGAGAACATAGACCAAACTTTGCCTGAAGCCTTTATATATATCACTTATATGGATGATACATTTCCTTTACTTTTAAAGAGTAATTTGAGTTAGGTTTTTGGTTGTTTGATTCCTAATTAATAAGCAGTTTTAAGGTGGTTTCTGTCATCTGCAACAAAAGAACACTACCTTTGTAGTATTCAGTGACTTAAATCTGAGCAGTATATAAAAGTCAGAGTAAGTAGGCACTAAGGAGAGACCGAAGGGAATCTCTTGCTAAATAAATACTCAAGCTTGTGTGTGTGTGTGTGTGGTGTGTGGTGGTGGTGGTGGTGGTGCTGATGGTGTTGTGGGTGGGGTTTAAATACTATTTTTACTTGTTCTGAGGCCTTTTGGAAGTTACTTCCTGATTTTTGGTCTTCTCAAGAAGCTAGACTACCAAAGAAAGGAATTCAGGATAAATCTCAGCATATTTTACTAATAGAGGAGACTTTAGAATGATGAACTAATTCAACTTCATTTTATATAGAAATCATGAAAATTACTGCACATTTTCAAACACAAGTGTAGCAGGTTGTGGAATAGAAGTTTTTCTATTGTCCTGAAATTTCAGCTGAGGTACAAATCTGAAAATAATGGGTAATCCCTCTAAATTCTAAACAGTCATGACTTGGTGGGAAGTATCTGACCTAGTCCAGATCCCCAATACACTGTATAAAAGCAAACTAAGGATTCCCTGGGAAGAGGAGTCCTTGCACAAAGTTCACAATAGAGACCTACCCTCCCTGTGAGGGAAGATTTGGGCTACATGTCCCCTTAGTGCATGAGGCAGATCCCCAAAGAAGTCCTCCTAGGGACCAGGGTTATTGGCCAGAACAGGGCCAACCTGCATCTCTTGCCATGTGCTGCCACCACCAAAGTGCACGTAGATGAGTTTTGGGAGCTTAGGGACACATCTGAAGGAGAAACCAGAGCAGCCCAAGATGGCAGGGTAAAGGGAGAGGGAAGCAGTAGGACGGAGCTGGGCAAGGATGCCAAATGTTCCCAGGGTCAGTTCTGGGTGAACGGGTGGTGGAGTG
The DNA here is from genome assembly GCF_036321535.1 of Camelus dromedarius. NCBI lineage: Eukaryota > Metazoa > Chordata > Mammalia > Artiodactyla > Camelidae > Camelus > Camelus dromedarius. Next base: position 36,445,846 of record NC_087436.1, read on the forward strand.
GGCACGTGAGAGTCAGTCCTAAAAGGCTCCAACCCAAAAGGCTGTCCACTAGGGTGATGGAATCCTGGCAGAACAAGGCTGCATGGGGTTCCCACCAGTGGGAGGAGCTGATGGGGTATCATAAGAGGTCATCCGGGGAGGGAATCGCCCTAAATCATGAACCAGGGAAAGTGAAGATCTCTGTGGAATTCACCAGTGTGTGCCATGAAAGGGCCAGCATGTGAATCTCAGTGTGAGAGAGCAAAGTCAGAAGCACCAATTAGTTAAAGCACCAACCTCTACTTCTTGTGTCTCCCCTCCCCCTGGCCCTGAAGGAGCTGAGGGTAGCAAAGATGTGTGTTTGCAGGGGGAGAGAAGGGAGAGCGAAAGAGCAGAGTACTGCATTCTCTCTTCCCCCAAGGCTGGTTTAAAGCTACGAGCCAATTCCAAGCTAGCAGGTAGGAGAAGGGAGAAGCTTTAATTGGATGAAAGATTTAAATTTTGTTATTAGATTGGCTGTTCTTCTATAGCTGAGAATAGGATTGTTCTGATGTTCCAAAATGACTGGAAAAGATTGGAATCTGCCTCATATATTATCCAGATGTGGAGAATGGAGAGCCATTATGGTGCTTAGGGCCAGTGATGGGAGAAGAATAATGCTGTTTCACTTGCTAAATAAATCAGTAAGACTTTTATCATAAACATAAACCAATGTACAACAACATTGTGTTGTTTAGGGCAGAAACAATAGCAGATCAACAAATTCAAGCTACAGACCTAACATTTCACTAATTGGTAATCAGAGTAAAATAGAGCAATCCACTGATAATGCTCTTTAACTAAAACAGAGCTGGTCCAGAAACCTGCCACAAAGCTGAGTGTAACCATGCCAGAGAAGCCTCCCTGCCAAATGCATAGGCTAAGCTTCGGCTTTGAGGGCACCAATATGATTACCATGGGGATGCCCTCTCTCTTTCCGGTACTCTGGCCATTAAAAAAAACTCTTGATTTTGCCTCACTCAGTCACTTTCCCCTTTCTGTCTGCCTAGAAGGTTCTTTAGAGACTTCAAAATACTACGGGTTATAACATCCAGTTTTACAATTATCTATGGGTAATTTTCACTATATTATGTAAAAGAGAATGAGTATGACTCTACTTAGTATGTGTGGGTAGGGAAAAATTCGTGATAATCACATTTGTTAAAAACTAAAGTCCTTGTGTTTTGGAGGTTTGAACTCTCCTTGAGATCTTGTGAAAGATACCAGTGGTTTAGTTTGATCCTTGAGTAAGTCTGTCCTATTATGAATGCACATACAGATGCATGCATGTGCACATGCCTTTGACTTTTCAGATTCTCAGTTCCTTATCCATGAAATAAAGTGTTGCATCCCAGGATATGATCCACAGTCTTTCTAGAGCTATAGTTCCAAACAAGGTACTGAAAATTAAGCATCAAAATATGCAATTACAATTGCAGTATATTTTACCCTAATTACAAAGACTGGAAAACATATACATGTAAAACAACCCTCTCAAAGTGGTAATTAAAACCAAAAATCTTTTATTTAATCCTAGATTGTCCAGAAAATTCAGTTAACTATAATAGCCTATTCTTTGTATACTCTGATTAATTATGTTTAACATATTTTTAGAAGCAGGTCATTACTAGTATAATGGAGTTAAAATATAGGTAACACCAAGTTAATATAATAAGTAAGCCAGATGGGCAAAATAGGTGAAGGAGATTAATAGGCATAAACTACCAGTTATAAAATAAATAAGTCGCAGGAATATAATATATAGTATAGGAAATACAGCCAACAGTCCTGTAATAACTTTGTGTATGGATAATATATAGAGATACTGAATTACTAGGTTGTATTCCTGAAACTAATATAATATTGTAAGTCAGCTGTATTTCAAAGAAAAGAAGAAGGCAAATAATAATATGAAATTATGCTTTTGTGGAGCATTCTTGCTGATTTGGAAAATCTTTTAAACTTTATTTCTTTGCATGAAATTTTTACCCAAGTTTGAATTTCCAGTGATTACAAACTCTCTTTTAATAAAATTCTGGTCTAGTCAGTATCCTCATTTTATGAGATGAACATTATCAATAAGATGGATAAAAATTTCCTGTCTCGGAACAAAGACACTGAAAATGAAACAAACAAAAAATCCAGAACTATTGCAACATTTTGAATCCATCAGAAATCACTACCATTAATTTTTTTGGAGACTACAAATTCTGTTTTGCACACATGAAGATTTTTTATTGAAGCATACTTGATTTAAAACATTGTATTAGTTTCAGGTGTATAACACAGTGATTCAATATTTTATATATTATATTCTATTTAAACTTATTATAAAATATTGTGCTGTAGAGTGTATCCTTGTAGCTTATTGACTTTATACATGCTAGTTTGTACCTCTTAATCCTCTACCCCTATCTTGCCCCTTCCCCCCTTCTTTCTCCCCACTGGTAACCACTAGTTTGTTCTCTGAAAGTTTTTTTCTGTCTTGTTATATTAATTCATTTGTTTCATTCTTTAGATTCCACATTTAAGTGATAACATACAGTATTTGTCTTTCTGTCTGATTTATTTCACTAAGCATAATATGCTCCAGGTCCACCTATGCTGTTTCAAATGGCAAAATTTCATTCTTTTTTATGGCTGGTAATACTCCATTGTATATATATACCACATCTTCATCCATTCATCTGTTGATGGACATTCAGGTTGCTTCCATATCTTGGCAACTGTAAATAATTCTTGGGGTGCATATATCTTTCCAAATTAGTTTTTTCCTTTTCTTTGGATTTACACCTAAAAGTGACATTGCTGGATCATGTGGTGATTCTATTTTTAGTTTTTTGAGAAACCACCATACTGTTTTCAAAGTGGCTGCACCAATTTACATTCCACCACCAGTGTACAAGGATTCCCTTTTCTCCACATCTGCATCAACATTTGTTATTTGTGTTTTTTTTTATGATAGCCACTCTGACAGATGTGAGGTGATAACTTATTTTGGTTTTGATTTGCATTTCTCTGATGATTAGTGATGTTGAGCATCTTTTCATGTGCCTATTGGCCATCTGTATATCTTCTTTGGAATAATGTCTATTCAGGTCTTCCGCCCATTAAAAAAAAATTTTTTTTTGATATTGAGTTGTATGAACTGTCTCAAAGCAAACTACAGATACAATGCCATCCCAATCAAAATACCTATGCAATTTTTCACAGGACTAGACCAAATAATCCTGAAATTTACATGGAACAACAGAAGACTTCAAATACCCAAAGTAATCTTGAGAAAAAAGAACAAAGCTGGAAGTATCATGCTCCCTGGCTTCAGACTACACTACGAAGCTAGAGTAATCAAAACAGTATGTAGGTCAATGGAACAGACTACATTATGAAGCTAGAGTAATCAAAACAGACATGTAGGTCAATGGAAGAGAATAGAGAGCCCAGAAATAAACCCATGCACTTATGGTCAATGAATGTATGACAGAGGAGACAAGAATATACAATGGAGGAAAGATAGTCTCTTCAATAAACTGTGCTGGGAAAACTGGACAGCTACATGTAAAAGAACAAACTTAGAACAACAACAACAAAAAAAACCTCAAATAGATTAAATACCTAACTGTAAGACTGAAAACTACAAAACTCCTAGAAGAAAACACAGGCAGAATATTCTTTGTCATAAATCACAGCAATTTTTTTGGATCTGTCTCCTAAGGCAAAGAAAAAAAAAAAAGAACAAATGGGACCTAATTAAACTTAAAAGCTTTTGCACAGCAAAGGAAACCACTGGAAAAATGAAAAGACAACCTACTGAATGGGAGGAAATATTTTCAAATGTTATAACTCTTATAGAGTTAAAATCCAAAATACATACACACAGATTTTTTTGTCACCTCTTCGCTATTATCCATTCTATAACATGGTCATTATTGTCAAAATGAAACATGAAATACAATTTATGAAGTTTTGTAGCTCAGATTAGCCTCAGCTGAAAAAGAAGAGATGTGTTATAAAGGCTTTTAGAATAACAGAAGATTGTAAGCCTTAGGTGTTTTGCAACACTAAATAAATGATGCATAATCAAGTATGACTAATAGATTTACTTCCTCACCACAAATTTAATCTGCTTACAAAGAAATATAGTTCCCCTCTTCAGTATTTGATACCACTGATAATCTTCCATTTTTCTTCCCCACTGGTTCCCTAATATACCCTGTCCTAATCCTCCTACTACCTCTCTGATTTTGCCTTGTCTTTTTCTTTAGCTCTTCTTTGTTTCACCTTGAGTTTGTATTAGTTACATTATGTTCAGTTGAAAGCAACAAAGATCCAACTAAAGTGGCTTATACACACAAGGGTTTATTCTCTCCAGTGAAAGAAAATCTAGTGTCCAGAATGCTCAGAACTGGTATAGAAGAGCCTCATGAAGTCAATAGAAATTTGTGCCTTCTACTGTTTGGCCCATTGCATGTGACTTCCTCAAGGCCACCCCATGGCCAGCATGCCTGCTAGAGTCAGCCACTGCCTCTGCATTCCAAGCACTAGGAAAGAAAGAGGGCATGCTCTGTCCTAGAAGTCCCATACAACACTTCTGACATCACATAATTGGCCAGAACTTGGTCATGGGCCAACAGCTACATGGTAAGCTGAGAAATGTGGTCTTTCATTGCAGGAGGTAATGTGCTCAGCTAACAGTTTGCATTCTGTTATTAAGGAAGATTGCGGAATCGGTACTGGGTAGGTAGATAGCAGTCTCATCAAACCTTCTTTTATCTCATCCCATATTCTACACTAGTAACCTTAACCAGCTCCACAGTTTCAGGGATGGACTCAAATCTCTTTCAGCCTCAATTTCTCTTCAGTTTTCCCTTCCCCATTTACATAATCCTGTTTGGCTTTTCAATCCAGACCTTTCTCTAGATTAGAATCTCAAATTCAATATGTCTAGAACCAAATTTATAATCATCTTGTTAAATTCCCAAACCAGCTTCCATGTAGTTCTTTGAAGCTTAAAGCCTACACTCAACACAACCAGCTGACTCCCCAAGAAGCAGTTTTCCAGTCTCGCTCAGTGTTTACTGCCTTAGGGGTAAAGAGCTTGCTGTGACCTGCACTGTGCTTCACATCACAGTTTACTTCTGATCTTATGTGATTCCCATAACCATTTGTAGAAAAAATTTTTTTTCAGTTTTTTTTGGTAATTGAGCAAAGCCTCCTATAGATGCAGGACTGGGCTTCCTATGTGACATCATTATAAAGTAAAATAAGTAACACTACCAAAAGGATGCAAAACAAGTGATTGGAAATATGGGTTTTAAACCAATTCTGGTTTATGCCAATTTGTCTTTTCAGTAAAACTATTTTTAAACAGATTATCTGGTGTGCGCCACATGGCTTTGTTGGTTGAGTGATGGTCCAACAGGGATGCTATTTGTAAAGTTCATCAATACAAATGAAGTTGTCCAGACAGCTTCTGTTCAGGTAAGAGCAGAGAGTTCTTTTTACCAGAATCTGCTGTGCAAATAACTCAAGAAACAACAGTATCTTCTACATGCAAACAGAAATGAAGGGGAGGAGAGAATAATACTTGATATATGAGAAGGATAAATCTCAATATGTTTGGGGAGGAGAAGGGAGAAGGAAAAAGGGAAAGTGAAGAAGTCTGCTTCTGGTTGTCAGCAAAAGCTGATGTCATAAATAGAAATGCTAGAAGGTAATGCTGATGCCCTGCTTTCATGGCTGCCACAGAGACACAGGTTGAGGTGAGTAAAATAACATACCAAATGTCCTTTGTGCATCCCTCTACTGAAATTGCTGTCTCTGAGGTCATTAATGCTGAAAGCTCTTGTCATTATTTATCCTACCTAACCTCTCCATAGCATAGCATCAGTCACTATAAATTACATAAGGATTTGAGTGAGCCTGATGACTTTTTCTACTAGAAATATCCTTGAGTGTTCTCTACTTTTAAAAAAAATATTGAATTGAGGATGGAGTGGTAAGGGAGCAAGTGGTGAGGATTGTTTCAGAGCCAGTGACAGACACTGTATGTTGTTTCCCCTGTACCCAGATCCAGCTCTCTTCTGACTCTATCTATTTTAGAGGATGCAAAAACAATTTATTTCTCAGTCTTTCTTGCTAGAATCCCCAGGCATTACCAAGTGACACCATTCTGGCAACAAGACAGAAAAAAAATTTTGTTAACATTAACCCCTTTCTCCTAGCCCCTCTCCTACTGTCTTGGATGAACATGGATGTGACGTCCAGAGCTGCAGTGTTCATCTTGTAAGTGATACACGAGGAAGAAAGCAGTCCTAACTGATATAGAGGCAAAGCAAATCCCAGCAGGAATGGCTACCTTTAAGCCCAGGCCATGCATGAGGCCTCCAGTCTCTGCTTCACCTAAACACATGTGACCAGATCAAGGAAGATGCTTCAGCCTAGCTCCAGTCCAGTTGCTGTAGGACAGTCCTGCTGACAATACCTTGTTTTCAACTGAGTGTGAATTTGAGTCACTCATCACTCTTATCTCCACCCATCCATGATGTCCTCCTTCTCATCCCACTGTTACAAGAATCTACCTTGTTTTAGGCCCTTAACCTTTCAGTAGGGTCCCCACTCAGAAGCTCCCAGCCCCCTTTACCCTGCCAACCTGTTCTAGCTTGGTCACATCTCTGTCTGTTGATCCTTCCTGCCTTACCATGTCCTGTTTAGACAGGGCAGAGATAACATCATGGGGAAAGAAAGGACTGGAGGGCATTTATCTTCAACTCAAGCTCTAGCCAGAATGAGTTCTTTCATTGGCTTCCTGAGGCCAGCATTATGTTTATGAACTGTTAAATCCACAGAGGAACAGGAAGGACCCTGGGATGAAGGCTACTCTCAGCTACATTCCTATGTAGAAGAAGCAAAAATCTGTACAAAGCGGAGTAAAGTAAATTTACTAGGCTCTTTTTTTTCTGAAATCACCCTGACCCTTTTATGTTCCAACTGTACAAATAAAATTAAAATTAAATAATTCTTAATTCTAAGTCTAAAATTTACCAAAAAAGTCAACAGAGTTATTATTTTTTCCTCTGGGATAACATCCCCAGAAATCACAAGATGAGAGCCAATAATTTGTATGTCTGTTGTCCTTTGAGATACTTTTGAATCAATCCTCCCTTCTCTAGCATAGACTTATCTCCTTGACACAGTAGCAAGCTCTTTGAGGGCAGGGGCAGGGGGCTTCCATTCTCATGTAACCCACAGGGAAACTAGCACATTGTAGTCCACACTGTAGACTCAAGACAGTTTTAACGAGTATATGTAGATCACTTTCTTTACTCCAATCAAAATACCTTCCAAAGTGATTTAGGCCACTTGTTAAACAGCAATCTTCTTAGATGGGAATGGAAAATTCCTGCTCTTTGGTGGTTCATGGGACAGCTTGAAATTAGATGGTAGGTGGTTTCTGTTTAGTTACTGTAGGTAGACAGCTTTTCTTTCTGAAGACATTGCCTTTTACAGTAACTGGCACTCCTGGTGTTTTTGGTTGGGAGGCTGAATGAGTCATGGAGGCCTCAGGTTACAATTGAGGCAGGTTTTAAAACCACATGGGAAAAATATTTCACCTGAGAAAACTGAAGTGTGTAACTATCTATCATGACATCATCATCGTCTATCTGGTATTCATTCAACATACAATTGAGCCCTGCTAACTTATAGCCTAGTAGTAGATACAAACAAGTAGACAGGACATGTTAATTGAGTACAATCATGACATGATTAATAGATAATTATGTACAGTATCATCACAGCAAATCCTGTGAATCCCTATATTAAAAAACAAGAATGACAACCTATAAGCAGACCGCCACACAGCAATCAGAAGAGCTTGGGCAAGAAGAGTTTTTCCTGACACTCCAACTCAAAACAACAAGAGTAATGGCAACAATTCTTCATACTTGCGAACAAAGGACAAGTTCTAAACCACTGTGACGTAGTTTGTTTAATCCATACAACAACCTTTTTGGAAAATACTTTATTACAACCCTTTATAGAAGAGGAAACTGTGGCTTAGGGAAGCTAAGTCACTCTGAAGGAGTGCTTTCACATTTTAATGGCAACAGCACGTGGTTCTCTTTATTATAGGCATACTCTGTACTGAGTGCTATTTGATCATTATTATCAATTTTCTAAATTAAACCCTTGTATTCCTAAACACTGTAAATAAGAATTGCTTTTATATGAGCAAGTGTGCAATTTACCAAAAATAAAAGCACCTTATGAGAAATGACTTGGGGACTGTGACTAAAAGACCCAGAACTACTTAGAAATTTCAAGTCTCACTTTCTTTTATCTTGGAATTCTTTTTAAGTGTCTCAATTTTAAAATGTTCCACTCTCCCCTACATGGGAAAAAAGTAAAACCTGTCTTTCTATTTTAAGTCTGTAAAAACATCTTGAATGATCCTTTACACTGCAGTCAATATTCTCAGGCAAACAGCATCGAGCAGCATTTCCCAGCCCAGCGGAGACTGAATGACCAGCTATGTGATACCCTACAGATCCTCAAAACACAGCATTTTATAATCACAGTAATATCAATATGTACATCCTTCAAATTCACTTTTCCTTCAAAGCATGAAGAAATGTGAAAATCAGTAAATTCTACTGGTGGTAGCATAGTACCAAATATCCAGTATTTATACACACCAGCTATAGTTTGAATGCTTTCTTATTATCAGTCAAGACTTAAACATTTAAAATTGAATTTAAGTTTGTTTTTTAAAGTCAGTAAGTAGTGATATATTGACAACTGTATAAGCACTTCAATTATTTTAAATGTCTTCAGTCACCATTGCCAAATCAATGAACACTTTACAATAAAACTTAATCTTTTAAAAATACAGTTATATTATGAAATCAGCTGTTACTATGCCTGAGAAGTCACTTGATTTTGAAATAATAGGAGAGACCGATTTCTCTGCAGATTTCTCAGTCTTTTCTGGGGAATTTCACTGGTCTGTTTCTTTGCTTTTTCAGGAAGGGAGTGAGCATAGACCCTGTTTCCTGGGGGATAAGAAGGATATTAGGACAGTTGCCTGGTTTTCTGAAGGAAGATCACGTTCTGATTTTTCTCTGTGATTTTCTTATTTGTCATGCCCCCAAAAGTCACATCACATTGGCAGAGGTGTATTTACCATGAAGAAAAAGGAGGTTAAGCATCGTGTTTCCTTACTTAAACTGATCCCTTCCAGGGCACTGGGAGGGTTCCTCTCAATGTGTTCCTATGGTCATATGTTCCTCTTCCTTCCAGTTTACCCCCTGTCACATCTTCCCTTGGGCCAAGTGGCATGAGAATGGCATAAATATTTAGGGAGATTCGGCTAAGGCATGCTTTCTCAATGCAGTGACATTGCTCCTCACAGAGGCAAAACATCTCATTCTTTATGTATAAAGCTCATAGATACACATTATATAAACATATATACAATATATCTTTGGCAGTAAAATTTCATGAAGGAGGCAATTAAGAAAAAAATGTCTAAGAACATTCCTTGGAGAAAGGCGATAAATGGGAAAAAGAGGTTGAGAAACATTGGGCTAAGGGAGAATTACACTGGAAACATAGTTAGTTTAGGTTTAGTAGCATATGCTCATATGGTTTGCAGTCCTCTTTGTTTATAGTTAAGCTATCGTAGGAATGGCCTCCAGGAGTGTTCCTACCGCCCTATGGTGCCAACTTATCTGTGTCGTGACATGAAGAGAAAGGGCTAGAGGTGGATTAACCATATGAATGTGTCCTGCCATGCCCAGCATCAGTAGATACGGGGAGCAGAGGAGAAAAAGTGCTTGAAATGTATGACATCAGAAGCTGCTCTACGAAAATTTCTTCTCATCACCAGAATCTTCACATGTATAAGCAAAGGATTTAGTTCGTGTAGATACCAAGTCAAAAACGGAAGTTCTCCTTGTCATGACAAAGCAACATGTACAAGTGGAAATGTACCATACATTTTTATGTGGACCACACAGATAGAACTGTTCAGATCTCTGTGTTGGGGGAACTCCATCTATTGCGGTACTAAAAGTAGTTAGCATGCTTGTGTGAATACAGTGAGTTCCACATTTTAGACATTTGACTATCAATCATAAAAACAAAAGTTCAACAAAAGTCTGAATTACCTTTTAATTTTCTCAATAGAGGAAAATTTTTAAAAACCCTATGTAGCTGTCATTGGGAACTGCTTTTACTTGTTCCTTTCATGTTTCACTGGAGTCTCTCACAGCTGGTGGAGAAAGGATGGGGCCCACATCATTGTCTTCCTTGAGTCTGGTGCCTACACCTCCCACTCCTGGAAGGAGCAAGTTGGTCTGCTCCTGCCCAACTCCACAGATAAGCAGCTAGGGTGATTGTTTCTCTACTTTCAGAGCTTCTCTTTTTGCTAATGTTGAAAGATGGCTGTGACTCGAAGCATGAACCCTGAAGTTTGACCTTGGCTCTGCCACTCGGCAGCCACTGGACCATACTAAACGTCTCAGTACAGCCAAGTGACTCTAGTCTCTGCCTTTGTTATCACATGGTGTTCTCCCCATATGTCTCTCTTCACACACCGCCATCTTCTTCCAAGGACATCAGTCATATTGGATTAGGAACCCACCTTACTCTGGTAAGACCTCATCTTAACCAATTACTTCTGTGATGATCTGATTTCTAAATAAGGTGATGGGGATTTGGACTTCAATGTATCCTTTTTTGGGGTAGGATACAATGCAACCTCTAAGACGTGGCATTCCTCATCCCATGCTGATCCACACTGAGTCACATCAGCCTGGTCACTTCCTTGTGCCATGATATCTTGTCCTATTTCAATTTCCTTGAAATCTCCTCTAGGAAATTAAAATCATATTCACAGTATTTGGGTTTAGGTTACAAAAATGGATATACTTAAGATACATAGTTTGCTGTGTATAATTGGGGGAAAAATTTTTTCTCCTCAGCAGATGTAAGCTCCAAAAGTGTTTTAGAAGTAATGCTTCCCTGAATAACATAAAGTAGTAATCAAAGGTGGGCTCTTGCTTCTAACCAAAGGAGCTTGGTAGTAAAATGATTTAAAAAAAACCCAGCTAATATTTATTGAACAATCACTGTATCAGACACTATTCTAAGCACTTTAGATACAGTAACTCATTAAATACATACACACAGCAGGAACTAAAGGAAGATACTGCCATCACCCAATCTTATAGTTACTTAAGCACTGAGAGATCACAAAGCTAGTAAGTAGTGAGTGGTGGGGTTGCAACTGAAACCCAGCGGGCTGACTTCAGAGCCTCTGCTTTTAACCATGGCATTTCTTGCCTCTAAACAAACAATATATGAATCTGTGAAAACAACAATTAATCAAATGACCCTTCAATAACTGACAGACTGAGTTTCACAATGAAACAAAGGGAAACAGTCTCAAGAGCATCTGGGGCATCACTGGCTAAATCCCAAATAAGAACTAACCTCTACTTCCTCTGAAGCATCTTGGGAGAGATGGATTGGTCACTGCAGGCCTGAGATAAGAGGGAGAGCCTGGAAGAGACTCTAGGCCAGTGGTTCTCAACCATGCCTGTGCATCTGAATCACCTCGGAAGCTGTTAAAAAAATACCAGTGCTTGGACCCCACTCCTAAGATGCTAACTCAATTAGTCTGGGACAGGCTAGCCATTGGTATTTTCTCAAAAGCCCCTGAGTGATTCTAAAGTGCAGACAGGGTTGAGACACAGCTCGAGACATAGGGCAGGCTCCTGCCATTGCTGTTTTATACCCTTCCTGTCCTAAAGCTGTCCTGAAACCCAGCTCTAAACCTGCAGTGCCCACTGCCCCAACTTCAGAGGTCTAAGGTCAGGGCCCTGGAGACACACAGACACTTTCTGGAGCAGCCTTTATCACAATACCGATCCCATGCAAGGGTGGGGTGCAAAGTCCTTCTTTGCCTCCTTCCCCTCAAAGTGATTTCACTCCACAAAGCTGGCACGCTCAGGGATTCCCTCAGTTCTCCCTCCAAAGGTGGCACCAAGAAGAAAAGCAAATGAGCTGCTGACACAGTTGAGACTTTGTATGAGCCTGGCACCCAGCCTGAGTTCACAGAGTAAGTGAGGACACCAGGACCCAAGTTTGGGGCTGTCTACTACTTCCCAGGGTAAGGTTATGGCTCAGTTGTGATCCTTATCCTTTTTAATGACTATTTTAAATGAATTTTTAAATAAAGGCTATTTACCTTTCAATGTCAGTCACACAATTAATTTGAGCACCAAGAATGTAACTGAGGAGACCTCAGCAGGGCCTGGTAGAGCATGGTGGCTACAGCAGGAGCTGGGTGATGGGAGGACCACCATTGTTAAATCAGTGAGAAGGAGCTAGGGCCAGGGCAGCCCTCCAGAAGTTCTGTCCTACGCGGCCCCACAGCCTTTGATTCCTAAATGGCCCACAGCCGTGGATGTGATGCATCCACCAGGACAAGTCTACCTGGGACTTAACCTCTATCTCAAGATCTTGGTGAATTCTCTCTTTAAAAGTCATGTTCTGGTGAGTCTAATTTCTCAACCAAAATTCCATGTTAGACTTCATCCATGGATGTGAAGCTACAGTGATCCTAAGGAGATAACCATGAAAGGATGTTGACTGGGAGGCAGGGAAAGAAGTATGTCCCTTCCAAGAAGAAAAAAAGTAACTAGAGATCTTGACTAGGGGAAAGACAGGGTTTTACTTAGTGACCTCATCTGTTCTCTTTCAGAAGTGGCAATGAAGAAAAACAGTTTCTTCCTCATTTTAGAACACAAAGAACTTTTAAAAAAATTGAAAATCCCCACCTCAGGGAAGTTAAAACTTACAGTGAAATAAAGATCAGATATTTGACTCCTGGTATAGGTTTTTCAATTCTGGAGTGGTTTTTGATTCTAAGTATAGAGATTCAAGATGAAGAAAAAAAAAATCTACACAAGCCCAGGGAAAACAGGGTGAGACTGAATAATGATTGATGACAGCTAAGAATTTGTAAAGTGCCTAATTGTTCCTAAGCGTTTTTATTTATTTAATCATATTTTCTGTATTTTTTAACAACACGACATTGTTATACAGATAAATGTTTTTGCTTTGCAGTGTGTGTTCACATTTTAAAAAATGTAAGTGAGAGAGGATATTTTTTTCCATGAATTACATCTACAGGAAGTCTAACTGCATTCAAATTCAGCCACTGTGTTATTAAGATTCTGCCCTTTGGAGCCCTGTGACCACACTCACCCACTTCCTCTCCTACTGATGTAAAGGGACTCACCCTCAGGGCAGAGTGGAGGAGATCACTAGGTAGGGCTTAGATGAATGTGTCAGGGAGAGGTACCAGGCTTTCTCAGATCCTCTGGCTCTTCTAGCTGCACATGCCTTCTCCCCGCCACCCAGCCCCTGGTTCATCCTCATAGTGATGTTCCTCTGGGCATTCTTCATCCATTCCTTTCTCTCCTCCACCTGTGCTTTTGCCAAATCCCATTAGGTTAAAGTCCCCATCCACCCTTTCTGCCCTCACTTTCAATCTCAGAATACAAAGTCACAAACCTGGGCTGAATGAATCCATAATAAAACCATGCAGCATGACCTGCTCGGCCATCACCGCTACTTGACGAGGTTCTCTCTTTAACAGATGCACCAATAAAGGTTTAGAGTAAACCTTTCCACCAAGCCCCAGCATCACTGCTGCCACGCTCACCCTCAATAAACAGCTTCCCATCCTATGTAATATGGACCTAGGCCGCTCAATATAAACCTCCTATACTTTTTTCCTTTTCAAATTATATTTTCTTAGTATTTCACACCCCTGCCCCACCAAGCTCTTTCTTCCTTCCTTTATGTCTCTTTCCCAGCCAGTCTACCAAGTTGACCCCACCACATTTCACTCCAGGAGCATCATTCTCTCAAAAACTCTATTTCTCTTGACCCTTTAATAATTCCCTCTCTGTCTCTCATGGACATATGTTCTTCTTTCAATAACATGCTCTAGCACCTTCTAGTCTTAAAAAAAAAAAAAAAACCCAAGAATCTTTCTAATGACACCACTTTTTTTTACCTTGTGTTAAAGTTATTTATACATATGTTTTATCTCCTTTACCAGAATAAAGACTCCCTAATACCAGAAAATAATTTAAACATCTTTTTAATTCCTCCACATTCTAAGGTTAAGCCTTACATACAACATATGCTCAATGAATGTGTATTGACTGAATGAATAAATATTTCCAATCTAATTAAGCCATTCTTGGGCTTCTTCCTGGTGTCTGAAAGAAACCATGGGAGTACTCTGAGCTTGCTTCAATAAGACTCACTTAGGGTTTAGAATGCCTGAAGCCTGCCCTGGTCTCAATATGTGGGGTATCTTCCCAGTTAGCTACCTTTTCCATGTAATATAACACCATGGCCCTCTGTCAATGGTTCTACATTTTATTTAAAGATACTGGAAATGTCACAGTTAGAAATTAATTCCTTTGACTTATACCTTCAATCCTTCTTTAAAATTGCAACTGTCTCTGGGAGAGGTATTACATTTAGATTGGAGTAAATTAATTTTTCTGGTATTTTCCCTTGGACTGAATGTGATAGGGAGAACAGAAATACTGCCTTGTGGCCATCAGAAATAAGGGCAAAAACAGATGTTTTTGGGGGGTCCCAGAATATACACTTAACAGGACAGTCTGTTGTGCAGGCCCAAATCACATCAGGGCTTCAGTGAATCTACAGTGTTTCCCCAATAGTTTGCTGTGTTGTCCCCTCTACTATGCGGTCTGAAATCCCCAAGAATATGTCTTCTCCAAGGCCTACATAAGAAGAGCAAAGTCATTATTGCCTCCAGAAGGCCACTATTAAAATGTAGTTGGAAGCAGGCTGGAATCTTGCTTTAATCCTGTTTCTGCCATTAATAAACTGAGGGGCAACTTTGGTCCTCATCTACCAGTGGATTGGACTCCACTTCTCTGATCCTGCCAGTACTGGTGGTGTTTCCCAAAGTAGGCTTATGGCAGTATATGATTTGTGGTCTGTCTTCTTCTTTCTAAAGCTCCCTAATTTCAAATGTCCTATCATGCACATGCTTTTATTTCACCAGAGAAAAAAAAGTTAAGTGTCTAACGCAAAACAAGAGCTCATTCATTAAAAGCTTTAGGGGAGAAAAACATGGAGATATCTCTGGTGCTAGAATATTTTTTCCTAAAATGAATTTTGGTGAAAAATATTCTCAACAGTATACAATGCTGTAATTGGACCTAGTCTCTACCACTTCTTAATCAATAGAGATTAAGAAAGGTTAAAAAATTATATAGGAACGGGAAGGCCAGAAAGAAGATCTACTAATATAGAATAAATATGCCTCTCACTGTATTGAGATATTAAATCCTGACCTTCAACACACACACACACACACACACACACACACACACACTGAGTCACGCAGAGGGCGTTTTATGATTTTCTTAACAGGCATATATTAGGCTTAAGCATAAATTTCCAAATTACTATGTCCCTTTGCTTGATTGCAGGATTTCAACTCTTCCTCAAAGTCTCAGTTAACTGTGAGCACCAGTATGAAGGGTGTACTTCACATGTGTCTGTCTTGGATCTGGCTCACTTTTCCACAGTGGTGCAGTCCAGAGAGCCACTGGAGGGAGCATCACTGTAGCCCCTTATGAAAACATCAAGGCGATGCCAAGGGTATTTCTCTAGTGCCCCATCATCTGACAATCCTCAAGGCACCACAGCCATGCTGCGCTCCGGGAGGGGAGAAGTCCTAACTTGGTATAACTTGGTCACTCAGTCTATACAATACACAGCTCTTTGCCTGCTGGCTTTCTCCTCTTCTTCAGTCCAAAGGGTAGCAGAAGGCAAGCAAACATCCTTTCCATTATCTAGGCTCAAACCCAGTTCTAGGAGCCAGGGATAGATGCTATCCATTTTCCCCAATTTCTTTATTCTACTGCGGCTCACATCTTGAAAAACTTCGCCCTCCTTCCCCAGTCCAAATCCTCCTGATTTTCTGTGGATGCAAAAACTAGTGCTGGGAGTGTAGAGGGGTGGGATAAAAGGAGGAAGTTCTCTACAGCAGCAATGCACAAGCCCTGGGTCAATCAGTCAAATATGCTGTAACATTTCAAGCACCAAAAGACACTAGCCTGTCCTTCAGTCAGTAAAACTGTGTCATGGGCCATTGGAGGACTCCAGTTCTAAAACCAAGAATTCTGTACTATTTGCCAACCATCAAGACTCAGCTGCCACTGAAATCCTTATACATGCTGGGGAAATCTAATCGATTATTTCCATTTGTATGAATAAGATTGGGTTTTTGCAAGTCTATACAACATCACCCCAGAGACTTCTGCCTACCCAGCTCTTTAGCCCTCAACCTGCCAAGCCTCTTATTTAGATCAGGTAGTGGCACTCCAAGTTAATGCCAGCTGACCCCCCAAGCCCTACCCCAAACTGATCTTCAGACTAAAGGCAGACTTTAGAAGACACCATCAACAAGTCTGCTAGAACAACTTCTGAGTAGCACTGCTAATCTGACTGGGTTTCTGTAGCCATAATCCCCTAACATGTTCAGGGATTCTGAATTTACAAAACAAACAAATTCCCAAATCTACTTGACTGTTTCCCATCTGGCTTTTAAGGCAGAGAGCATGTTTTTTACTACCATCTCCATCTGCACCTCCTCTGAGAAGTTCTTAAAGGATAGGGAGAAGAGAAAGAGGGAACGGGGTGAGATACAGATAAGGGAAGTGCAGTGAAGCAAGGGCACACAGTGTAAGTGTGAAAAAAAAAAAGAGAAAGTGAGGAAAGCCTGTAAGACAAACTATCTTAATTTCAGCGTGGAGAGGAAATACTGCAAAAATTGCTGATTCAAGTACTTTACGACTATTTTAAAACTCAGTGCCTTGTTCCAAAGACAGAGCTCCAAAGAAGAAGACAGTTTTCCCCTCTTCCCTTGTTGCCACAGCCACTCAGGAAAGCAAACAGGTTTGTATGTTTTTCCCCAAATCACTCAACAACTAGGCTTAAATTCTTCCATTCTATAGGCCTCTTTATATACAGCCCTGAATCTAGGAATTGAAACTGAAAATACTCATTAGCAATCAAGACTCCTTTCCAGTTAGTTAGTGGTTCTTTCTGGGGGAGGAATTTCTCTTCGCGTGTTCCTCACCTCTTTTGAAGGCAATCAGGTGCACTGATGCAGGAGAGGGCTTTGATACTGTTTATACCTGGCTGTGGTCCAAGAAGAGGTTTACCGGGCATTATTTTATGAGAGAAAGTTGCTAAGTTGTAGTAAACACCCACAGATCTCCGAGACTAAGAATGAATCAGAAAGTTATAAATAGTTATAAAACCTGATCATTTCCTTTTCTGTGTCGTCTACACAAGGGTGACTAGGTTAATATATTTCAGAGTTAAAAACAGGACAGGATATAGAGCCCTTGAGAACTCCCTCATGGAGAGAAGTCAGCGTTAACCTCCAGACCTCAGTTTTATCAACCTTGATATGGGTCATCATGATGTGGATTAGCAAGTGACAGGAGAGTGTTTTCTAGCTATGAGATGGTGTACAATTGTAAAGTCAGGAAACACTTGAGAGTTACTGCGAGAATCAGATGCTTAATTAGATTCCTCTCCACTTTGTGACTGATTGACTTTTCTGATTAAGGTACTGGGGACAGCACTTGCCTTTTCCGAAGTGTGTTAGTACCCCTGTAGTGGGAAACCTACAATTATGTAAATTAATGAGAATTTTAAAAATTATATGCCTGGTTGAAAGCATGGTGTGGTATTACTGTTTTGCTAAGACTTGAGATCTTTAGGGTACCGCTTCCTCCCAAGGTTAGTGCATGGAGTGACCAGCACGACCACAGGCACAAAGGAACTGACTCCATGTATGTCAGTGCAGTAGGCAAATGTTTCTGAGAGGTGGCCTCATCAATTAACCGTATCAATTCTGTCTGTGTCAATTCAGGAGTAAAGGTAAGCCTCCTGTTTCTTTCCCAGAATGAGGAGACTTCATCAAGAACTTTATTTGCTTTCTGGAAACTGACAGCCATGATAAACGCTAATTTCTTTCTGGAAGCCGCACACAGCGTTAGAAATACAAAAGACTGCTCTTAGTCCACAGAAGAGCGATTTATCCTGAGGGTCATGATCTACTGCATTAGTCTGTGACACACTGGCAAAACTGGTATGAGATTTCTTCCTATGATTGAATCAAATATGTTTGTGAACTCTAATTTAACAACATCTCCCTTGACCATATGGGCCTCTGACATAATTCTATATAAAATATCACTCTGGTTCAATGAAGTCTTATTCTTTTTCTTTATTGATTTAGCCTCGAGATGGCAGTCGTTCAGTTATGAGGTAAAAACAAGGTGTCTCTCTCTGACTTTGCCTTTAGCTTATTTCTCCATCGCTCCCTTGACTGTGGCTTGCCTGCATATTGCCTGGGTATTTTTCCTTTTTTTTCAGGGTTTTTATGGCACAGAATATATCCATCATGTTAAAATCCAGTCTGCTTTGTTCACTTTATTCATCAGAATATTAAGGATCTAAAGCTTAAGGGTTTAATCAGGCAATATTTCATTTTTCTATGTTATAACAAGTCTCCATTAATTTATCAGATAAAATCCATTATATGATTCTTCCCTCTACCATAATCTAGACAGGAAACCACAAATTACCTCATCATGCACAATAATTCTGAGCTCTGACTCACTCAGAAGGTGTGATTAGAATCACAGAATGTAAATCTTGAAGGGAATAGAGAGGTCATCTCACCAACTTATCATGGGAATCACCTAGGTTGTTTTTTGTTGGTTTTTTTTTTTTTTTTGAAATACAGGATTCCTTCCCTCTTCTCCCCACCCCCAGAGATGCTGATTTTCTAGGTCTGACTTGGAGTTCAAGTATGTGTATTTTTAGAAGTTTCCCTAGGTGATTCAGAGGATTAGCTGTCTGATCCAGTGATGCGGTTCCCTCTCCCTTCAAGTAGAGGAATATCTATTTCAACATTCTTGATTTGTGAACATCCGGCTTTTGTAGGGACACTGTAAGAAATGAGGCCTTCCCTGTAGAGTCATGCTTATCACTTCACTGACTGTGTGGTAACGTCATCATTCAGTCTTTCTGCAAGTATGTGTAATGCTTAAGCTGAGTACTAGTACTATTAATAGAAACTTTTTGGAAGGACCTGCGGGGGGCAGGCACAGTACAAAACACTTTACAAATAATATATTTAATCTCCACAACAGTCCTGCCGCAAAGTAGGTTTGTCTTCAATTTAAAAAGATGATGTATAATCTTTTGTATGCGCTGTTGGAGTCTATTTGCTAATATTTTGGTGAGGATTTTGGCATCTATGTTCATTAGTGATATTGGCCTATAATTCTCTTTTTTGGTACTGTCTTTGTCTGGTTTTGCTATTAGGGTGATGGTGGTTTCATAGAATGAGTTTAGGAGTATTCCCTCCTTTTCAATCTTCTGGAAGAGTTTGAGAAGGACTCGTATGAGTTCTTCTTTGTATGTTTGGTAGAATTCCCCAGTGAAGCCGTCCGGTCCTGGACTTTTATTTGTAGGGAGGTTTTTTTTTTATTGCTAATTCGAGTTCATTTCCAGGGATTGGTTTGTTCAAGTGGTCAGTTTCTTCTTGGTTCAGTCTTGGTGGACTGTATGTTTCCATAAATTTGTCCATCTCCTCTAGGTTATCCATTGTGGTTCCTATTCAACATAGTCTTGGAAGTCTTAGCCACAGCAATTAGGCAAGAGAGAGAAATAAAAAGGATCCAAATTGGAAAAGAAGAGGTAAAAGTGTCACTATATGCCGATGACATGTTACTATATACAGAAAACCCTAAAAGGTCCACACAAAAACTACTAGAGCTGATCAAAGAATTCAGCAAGGTAGCAGGTTACAAGATTAACATTCAAAAATCAGTTGCATTTCTTTACACAAATGAGGAGTCAACAGAAAAAGAAAGTAAAGAAACAATCCTCTTTAAAATGGCACCAAAGTAATAAAATACCTAGGAATACATCTAACTAAGGAGGTGAAAGAATTATACGCAGAAAACCATAAACCATTGATGAAGGAAATTAAAGAAGACTTAAAAAAATGGAAAGATATCCCATGCTCTTGGATTGGAAGAATCAATATTGTTAAAATGGTCACACTGCCCAAGGCAATCTACAGATTTAATGCAATCCCTAACAAATTACCCAGGAAATATTTCACAGAACTAGAACAAATCATAACAAAATTTATATGGAACCATCAAAGACCTAGAATTGCCAAAGCATTACTGAAGAGAAAGAAAGAGGCCAGAGGAATAACTCTCCCAGACTTCAGACAATACTATAGAGCTACAGTCATCAAGACAGCATGGTACTGGTACAAAAACAGATATATGGACCAATGGAACAGAACAGAGAGCCCAGAAATGAACCCACAAACTATTGGTCAACTCATCTTTGACAAAGGAGGCAAGAATATACAATGGAATAAAGAGTCTCTTCAGCAAATGGTGTTGGAAACACTGGACAGCAGCATGTAAATCAATGAAGTTAGAACACTCCCTTACACCATACTCAAAAATAAACTCAAAATGGATCAAAGACTTAAACATAAGACAAGATACAATAAGCCTCCTAGAAGAAAATATAGGCAAAACATTATCTGACATACATCTCAAAAATATTCTCCTAGAACAGTCTACCCAAGCAATAGAAATAAAAGCAAGAATAAACAAATGGGATCTAATGAAACTTATAAGCTTCTGCACAGCAAAGGAAACCCATAAGTAAAACAAAAAGACAACCTATGGAATGGGAGAAAATTTTTGCAAATGAAACCGACAAAGGCTTGATCTCCAGAATATATGACTTAATAAGAAAAAAACAAACAACCCAATCCAAAAATGGGCAGAAGACCTAAATAAGCAATTCTCCAAGGAAGACATACAAATGACCAATAGACACATGAAAAAGTGTTCAATATCACTAATTATCAGAGAAATGCAAATCAAAACTACGATGAGGTATCACCTCACACCAGTCAGAATGGCCATCATTAAAAAATCCACAAGTACAAATGCTGGAGAGGCTGTGGAGAAAAGGCAACCCTCCTTCACTGCTGGTGGGAATGCAGTTTGGTGCAGCCACTGTGAAAAACAGTATGGAGATTCCTCAAAAGACTAGGAGTAGACTTACTGGATGACCCAGGAATCCTGCTCCTGGGCATATATCCAGAAGGAACCCTACTTCAGGATGACACCTGCACACCAATGTTCATAGCAGAATTATTTACAATAGCCAAGACATGGAAACAGCCTAAATGTCCATCAACAGATGACTGGATAAAGAAGAGGTGGTATATTTATACAATGGAATACTATTCAGTCATAAAAACAGACAACATAATGCCATTTGCAGCAACATGGATGTTCCTAGAGAATGCCATTCTAAGTGAAGTAAGCCAGAAAGAGAAAGAAAAAAACCGTATGAGATCGCTCATATGTGGAATCTAAAAAAAACAAAACAAACAAAACATAAATACAAAACAGAAATAGACTCATAGACATAGAATACAAACTTGTGGTTGCCAAGGGGGCAGGGGGTGGGAAGGGATAGACTGGGATCTCAAAATGTAGAATAGATAAACAAGATTATACTGTGTAGCACAGGGAAATATATACAAGATCTTATGGTAGCTCACAGAGAAAAAAATGTGACAATGAATATATATATGTTCATGTATAACTGAAAAATTGTGCTCTACACTGGAATTTGACACAACATAGAAAAAAGATTATAAACAATAAAAAATGTTAAAAAAAAAGAAATTGGACACATAAAAAAAAGATGAAATTTAGAGGAGCTATAATTTAAACCCACATCTACTAGATCAATAGTTTTTTTTTTTCAGTGATTCATTGGTACCATCCAGTTACAAAACAATTACATAGATAAGTAGATACACTTTGCTTTTTTTAATTAAGAGAAGCTAATTTTCTTAGTCTTAGGAAGGTGCTTATAGGATAAATTCTTACCTGTTGGGGATGGTTTAAACATCATATGCTACTAGAAGACAGAGAGTAGGAAAACTCATCATCCGAAGTCCCTATCAGCCCTTCAACTCTATAAGATTATTATAATTAGCCATGAGAGATCCTCTACTAAAAAACTTTCTATTTCCTGTCAAATTAAGTTATGTTTCCAGTGTATTCATGGATTGAACAGGCTCTAACTGATCATAATGGTTCACTTTTCCCATGAGTTCAATAAGTTATGTTTTTAGCATTTTTCTGAAGCCAGAAAAAAAAGTCATAAAAAATCCCAATAAACCCCAAGGTACTATTTTCAAAAGGGAGTTTTTTGGCCACAAGTGGTAAACTACTTTCCAAGTGATTATCTGGAGTAAAACTTAGCTCAAGTTAAATTTAAGATATTCTCTATTTTTTCCTTCCATGCAGACTAAGAACATTTAAAAATGTCTAGATAAACTAGAAATACTTAACTGAGAATAACTGCTTTTCAACTTAAATCTTTGAACATAAATCTAATAAAGAAAGTCATGTGTATAAAATCTAGAGTCAGAGTAAAATCTAAAATAATGGAAAATTCAGTATATACTCCAAAGTTTTCATTTCTTGAGTGTTCTTTAATATAAAAATGATTCATTAATTCAGTAAGTATTTCTTTAGGGCCTGTGATGTGCCAGAAACCGTTAGCCACTGCATAAATGGAAATGAATGAGAAGTTTAAAAGTATATTTCTTTCATATTATTGGATTAAGTTGGATCATATTCTACCAATTTGCCATATTTTTAACCTAAAAATACAGCAGCTTCACATGGCTCAACTATGTTGTATTGCACTGATTTGTCATCAGAAGGATAAGCAGGCATTCCTATGAGGAGAACTGGAGTCGGAGATGATAAGACTTCATCATGCCTGTACTACTGAGATCGTACTGAACCCAGCAGCCTAGGAGAAGCAGTGGAGGTTGCTACAGTGTTCTGGCAAAGGGATGGGGGTGGAAAACACTATCAATCTGTGCCATTTTAAAAAATAATGTAATTTTGGTGGTAGTTTACGGGATGAATGCAAGGAAAGAGAAGTTGAGTATCATGAGATTAGTTGTAAGTTTGTTTCATTAGTTTACGTGAGAACTAGTAAAGACCTAGAATTTTAGGAATTAAATCTACTCTATAAATATTATAGATAACATTTATGAAAATAACAAGATGGCTGTGATGATTAAGTTTGTCTCAACTTGACTAAGTCACAGAGTGCCCAGATATTTGTTCAAATATTATTTTGGATGTGTC
Organism: Camelus dromedarius; assembly: GCF_036321535.1. Taxonomy (NCBI): domain Eukaryota; kingdom Metazoa; phylum Chordata; class Mammalia; order Artiodactyla; family Camelidae; genus Camelus; species Camelus dromedarius. The sequence goes on from NC_087436.1 coordinate 36,469,239, forward strand.
CGTGGGGATATTTCTGGATGAGATTAACATTTGATCATTAGACTGAGTAAAAGTATATGTCCTTTCTAATGTATGTGGCCTCATCCAATCAACTGAAGACCTAACTAGAATAAAAAGGCTGAGTAAGAGGGAACTCCACCTGTTTGGCAGTTTGAACTGAGATGGTCTTTTTTGGCCTTTAGACTGGAGCTTACACATTTCTTTCTTTCTTGGGTCTCTTGCTTGCCAACTGTAGATCTAGGTACTTGTCAGCCTTCATAATTGTGTGAGCCAATTCTTTCTTATCTGTCTATATGTCTATCTCTTACTGGTTCTGATTCTCTGGAGAACACTGACTAATTCAGATTTTGGTAATGATAGTGGTTCTAGAGGAACAGAATGTTAAGGATGCATTTTCTGAATTGCTTCTGGGTCTCTGGAATTGGTTCCCTATTCTGATTAGATTTAAAGATGTTAATGGCTGTATTTCCAATAATAAAAGGAGTACTGATATTCCATGGTGTGATCTGAAATAGAGATAGGATAAATATCACAATTGGATACTCCTTATCAACCACTATGAAGAAGCAAGGGTCTGTGTGACTGGGTACATAATACTTTCAAACATTTTTGGCAAAATAATGAATATAACGAGGTTGGCTTATTGCTCCTATTGTTGCTGGACAGAGTTGGGAAAGAAAAGGATGCACTCAGGGATTCAAATTCTCAGCTCAAGGGCTGCATAGATGATCTGAATGTTTCTTTGTGGGCCCACAAGGAGATCCTTATCTCTTGTAGCCACAGGGCTGAGATTGCTGAAAATCAAGTACAGAATTTCATCCTATGACTGACTGGCTGAATTACAATGCAAGTTGAACTCTCAGCCTTCTGATGATGTCTGCTGTTAAAGTGAGGCATTGACTGTGAAGGAGTAGGATCCTAAAAATTGGAACAGAGATGTGTGGAAAGACTGGTGAACTGGGGACATTACACCCCTAAATTCTGATGTCTTGTCAGTGGAAGAGTCTTCCTCACTGCAGTTGGAGTAGGCTCTGTACCCCTGTCTGAGCAGGTTAACTCTGCATTGCCTGAGGAAACTGTAATGGCTTCCCTTGAGGCAGCTACTGTGTAAGACAATGCTGATTCTCCTCAGGACCACTCCCACCACCCAACCTTGCTTTTAGACCAATAACTAGATTTATGTCCCAGCAAGGAAGAGTGCAAAGTGTGATCCATGAGGAGATACGCTACACTTTGAAATAATTACTGGATTAAAAAAAATGCATGCAGACAGAAATCCAGGGAATATGTGCAGGAATGGATATTAAAATGTGGGATAATGATAGAAAGAACATAAATTTGACTCAGGCAGAATTTATTTATATAGGCTCACTAAGCAGAGATTCTGTATTTAATGTTGCAGCTTGAGGACTTAGAAAGGGCTCTAATGGTTTGTTTGGTTGGTTGGCTAAAACATGGACCAAAAAGTGGCCCACAGTGAGCAAGCTGGAAGTACTGAACCTGCCTTGGTTTAATGTGGAAGAAGGGATTCAAAGGCTTAGAGAGACTGGAATGCTAGAGTGGATTTGTCACACAAGACCTACTCACCACACTGGGAGGGTTCATAAGACCATTTTCCTGATGACTGTGATAAATAAATTTGTGAGGGGAGCTAAGCATCTTTAAGAGCTCTGTGATTACTCTTTTCTGTAGGCTGGACCTCACAATGGGAACTGGATTCACTGAACTGAGAAACATAAATGCATGGGGAATAACTGGATACTGGGGTGGCAGGGACCAAGTAGCAGCATTCAGCAGCCAAAGGCAAGGTGGGTGTGGTTACCCTAATGGAAAGTAGAGTCAAAGAAGCAGTCAGAATAGTCTCATTGTCATAGATCTATGGGGTTGGCTAATTAATCTTGGTGTTCCCAGAAATGAAATATATAGGAAGCCTACTAAATTCCTACTTGATATAATGGAATAGATATAGAGAATCCAGAAATAAATCCACATACCTATGATCAACTAATCTATGACAAAGGAGGCAAGCATATACCATGGAGAAAAGACAGTCTCTTTAACAAGTGCTGCTAGAAAAACTGGACAGCTACATGTAAAACAATGAGATTAGAACAATCCCTCACATCATATGCAAAAAATAAACTCAAAATGGATTGAAGACCTAAATGTAAGACGTGAAACCATACAACTCCTAGAAGAGAACACAGGCAGGACACTCTTTGATATAAATTGTAGCAATATTTTCTTGAATCGGCCTCTTAGGGCAAAAGAAATGAAAGCAAAAATAAACAAATGGGATCTAATTAAACTTAAAAGCTTTTGCACAGCAAAGGAAACCACTGATAAAACGAAAAGACAACCTACAGAATGGGAGAATATATTTGCAAATGGTATGACAGACAAGGAGTTAATATCCAAAAATATGTAAACAGCTCATACAACTCAATATCAGAAAACAAACAACCCAATCAAAAAGTAGGCAGAAGACCTGAACAGACATTTTTCCAAAGAAGACATACAGATGACTAACATGCACATGAAAAGGTGCTTAACATGGCTAATTATTTATTAGAGAAATGCAAATCAAAACCACAAAGAGGTATTACCTCATACCTGTCAGGATGGCTATTATTCACAAGTCTACAAGTAACAAACATTAGAGAGGATGTGGAGAAAAGAGAACCCTCATACACTGTTGGTGGAAATGTAAATTGGTATTGCCACTTGGAAAACAGTATGGAGGTTGCTTAAAAACTAAAAATAGAACTACCATATGATACAGCAATTCCAATCCTGGGTATATATCTGGAAAAAATGAAAACACTAATTCAAAAAGATACATGAACCCCAATGCACTATTTACAATAGCCAAGACATGGAAGTAACCCAAGTGCTCAACAGATGATTGGATTAAGAAGATGTGTTTTACACACACACACACACACACACACACACACACACACACACACACACACAGGAATATTACTCAGTCATTAAAAGAACAAAATATAGCCATTTGCAGCAATGTGGATGGACCTAGAGAATATTATGTTTAGTGAAATAAATCAGACAGAGAAAGACAAATACTGTATGATATCACCTACATGTAGAATCTAAAAAATAATACAAATGAATGTATATGCAACACAAAAACAAACTCATAGATATAGAAAATGAACTTGTGGTTACCAAAGGGGAGAGGGGAGAGGGAGGGACAAATTAGGGGTATGAGATTTACAGATACAAACTACTTTATATAAAATAGATAAGCAACAAGGATATACTGTACAGCATAGGGACTTACACTCATTATTTTGTAAAAACCTATAATAGAGTATAATCTGCAAAAAACTGAATCACTATGCTGTACACCCAAAACTAACACAGTATTATAAATCAACTATACTTCAATAAAACAAACAAAATTCTAACTTGATCTGTATAAGCAGAAAAGTTCTAAGTCAAGTGAACTAAAGTCTAATCTGAATTATAAAAACAGACAGTCACAGTCCCTCAATCAATTCTCAGACTTGAGCTAGTTTACTTATTCAGAACTCCTTGGATGAAGGGAAGGCTGGGTCCCACAAGGAAGAACCTGGTACATTGCCAAAAACTTGTACTATCAATCCTTCTCCCAACCTTCCCCAAAGGGATCTATAGCCTTTTACCAGACTAACTGTACACTGGGGAAAAGAAAATAATCAAACCTTTTGGGGACTACTACATACTGGCTCTGAACTGACATTAATTCTAGGAGACCCAAAACATCATTCTTGTCCACCAGTCAGACCAGGAGATTGTAGAGGTCAGATGATGAATGGAGTTGTAGCTCAGGTCTGTCTCACAGTGAGCTCACTGGGTGCGTGAACCCACTTTGTGGTTATTTCCCCAGTTTCAGAATGCATAATTGGAACAGATCCACTCAACAGTTGACAGAAGCTCCATATTGGGGAATGAGGAATGAGGGCTAGTATTGTGGAAAAGGCCAAATGGGAGCCACCAGAACTATCTCTGCCTAGGAAAACGGTAAGCCAAAAGCAATACTATATTGCTGGAGGGACTGCCATCAAGGACTCAAGAGCTGCATGGGTGGTGATTCCCACTATATCCTCATTCAACTAGCCCACGTGGCCTATTGAGAAGATTTTGGAGAATGACATTGGATTATCGTAAGTTTAACTGGGTATTGACTCTTCCTACAACTGAAAGAGAGGCACAGTGATGGGCCTCACTGAATTTTAGAGGCCATATATCCCTCACTTGGATTTATTACTCTGGCCACCACGGATAGGTGACCTAATAAGCTGCTAGTTTTGAGTGAGGCCCAGAAGGAGGGAAGGCTCTGCACCAGGTCCAGGCTGCTGTGATCCAGCAGATCCAATGGCACTTGAAGCGTCAGTGGCAGATGGGATGCTGTCTGGAGTCTTTGGCAGGCCCCTAGAGGTGAACTGCAGTTCAGCCCTTAGGCTTTGGGAGAAAAACCCTGCAATCCTCTGCAGATAACTACTCCTGAGAAACAGATCTCGGCCTCCTACTTGGCCTTAGTAGAGACTGAATGCCTAAGCATGGGCTACTAAGTTACCGTGGGATCTACCTCTCATGAATTGGGTTTTATATGTAACTGTAAATTTGGGCATGCACAGCAGCACTCCATAATCTAATGGAAGCAGTATATACGTGATCAAGTCTGAGCAGGTCCTGAAGGTGCAAGTTACAAGGAGAGGCACCCAAATGCCTGTGGCTTCTGCTCCTGCTACACTGCCTGCTTAGTAAAATAAATCAGACAGAGAAAGACAAATACTATATGATATCACCTACATGTAGAATCTAAAAAATAATACAAATGAATGTATATGCAAAACAAAAACAAATTCATAGATATAGAAAATGAACTTGTGGTTACCAAAGGGGAGAAGGTAGGGGGAGGGACAGCCTGCACCTCTGGCCTCATGAGGAATTCCCTATGGTCACTTTATTAAGCACTTTATGCACTTTATATACATAAACTCACAATAACCTTGAGGTGGGTATTATTATTTCCCTTTTATAGTTGAGGAAGCTGAAGCACTGAGAGGGTAATACCTTGCCCAACACTATTTGGCTAAAGCTAGGCTTTGAAGCCAGTCTGATACCAGCATCTCCCTTTGACAACATGCCATACATATATTTCCTAAAATTCCACGGGGTACACATTGGAGATTTCTCCTTTAGCTTTGATGCTATTTTTAGTAAATTTCTATTTCTCCTTATTGGACAAGAATGACTGTGAGGGAAAGAGTAGGGAGAGGAATCAAGCTATATAGCCAAAAGATACTTCAATTATATGGGATTTAGTCAAGGTAAATTATTCTAAAAATTAATAATAACAGAGAAGTGACGAAGGATCCTTCCTCTTATTGACACAGAGCTCTTAGGGGGGCATACTGTTTATTTCTCACAAATAAGCCAAAAAATTTTAAGGACTTAAAAAAATAAGAAAGGGTTCGTTTTAGAGACCTAATTTTCACTGTAGCTTATTGCCCAAGTCTCTCTCCCTCCCACACTAATTTTTTTCATTTCCTCTAATTCCAATCTTTAAAACATTTAATTTAATGTACAGCATGGTAACTATGTTAACAACACTGTAATATACACTTGAAATGAGTAGATTTTAAATGTTCTCACCACATACACACACACACACTGTGAGGTGATGGATGTGTTAACTAACTATATTGTGGTAGTCATTTTACAATACATAGGTATATTAAAACATCATGCTGTACACCTTAAATTTACACAATGTTATATGTAAATTATATTCTAATAAAGCTGGAAAAAATTTAAAAACAGACATCATAAAACAGCATTCATACAGCCCTTAAAGTAATCATAACTCTAGTCCCTTAGATAATCACAAAGCAATTTCTTAGTTTATTTTCAAAGAATTGTACTTTTTGTTATCATAAAAGCCCAAGTAGTGTTAGAGAGAGTCTGGTGAACTTTCCTCAGAGATGCAAATGAATCCACTAGTCTTCTTTTGGAAAACTGTTTCCTCACTGGCTAGTAAGTACAAGGAAAAAAGTAATAAATATAAGAGCAGAAGTCAACCAAATACAAAATGAAGACACTACAGACAAAATCAATGAAACCAAGAGTTAGTTTTTTAAAAAATAAACAAAATTCATAAAACTCTAGATATAATAATCAAGACAAAAAAGAGAGAAAATTTAAATTACCCAAATCGAAAATTAAAAAGGAACCACCAATATAGATCCTACAGATATTAAAAGGGTATCCAGGAATTGTTATAAACAACTTTATACCAAAATTTTTGACCACCAGATGAAATCGATAACTTCCTTGAAAATCACAAATCACTAAAATCCTTGCAAAAAGAAACAGGAAACTGAGTAGCCCTATATCTATTAAAGAAATTGAATTCACAATTATAAACCTCCCGTAAAGAAAATTTTAAGCCCAATTTCTTCACTAGAGAATTCTATTAAACATTTAATAGAATCTCTGTCAGAAAATTGAGGATGTGGGGACACTTCTAAACTCATCTTACAAGGCCAGTATTACTCTGATACCCAAATCAGACAGACATCACAAGAAGAGAAAAAATATAGATCACTATCCCTCATGAACATAAATGCAAAACCCTTTAACAAAATATTTATAAATCAAATCCAGCAAGGTATAAAAATGATAATATATCATGACCAAGTGATATTTATCCTATGAATGTAAGGTTGGTTTAATGTTCAAAATATTAATTAATGTAAATCACCATATTAATAGACCAAAGGGATAAATCATCTGATTATCTCAACAGGCACAGAAAAAGCATTTGACATAATTCAACACTGATTCATTATAAAAACTCTCAGATAAGTAGGAATCCTCATAAAATATACAAATACTTCATAAAAGACAATTATGAAAAACTGACATCTAATACCTTTCCCCTAAGATCTGAAACAAAGCAAGGATGTCCACTTTTACCACTTCTATTTCCTGTTGTAACAGGGTTTTAAAGGCTTTTAAAGTTCCCTAAACTTCATTCATTACCCAGCTAGCTCAAAAATTTTTATATCATCTTCATAACTTCTATACCCCACACTTTGGGAATGGCTGAGAGAGAAAAATGCAACAGAGTAGAGTTTCAGAAGCAGGAAGTTTCTTAAAAGAGCGAGATTATCTGAAGGTACATGTGTGCTTAAGATAGAAAGCCATTTAAACAGTGGATAATTAGTTTGACTTAGCCCAAGTTCCCCAGAAAACAGACCCTGAGGAAAAGTTTAGGTGGTGACATCTCAGGACAGCAAAAGTGAGGAGAAAAGGAACATGAGGCAAGAAAGAAGAGAAAGCAAATTCAAGTTGTTGCGTTAGCAAGCTGGCCAGTTTTACAAGGAAACACAGTTGACTGCTCAGTTGCAAAGGATATATTTCAAACAGGCTCTTTGGAACCACAGTGCTTTGAAACAGTTCACCAAGGAGAGGAATTATCAGCCAATTCCTTTCTACCTCTTGTGCCTCAGTGGTCAAAGTTTGCCACATGTAAGATTAACTCCCCTGCAGTTCTTGGTTGTAGAGCCCTGGTTTGTCCAGGCAGCTGCTGGAGAAGCTGGATACCATGTTTTATAGTAAGATGCTTCATTTGAGATCAGAGTGATGGGACTGGACTCTGTAGGTCCAGTCAGATACTACCTGGACAAAAGAGTCCAGCAACTACTTTGAGGAGGCAGTGACAGCACGTGGTATTAGGTGATGGGGTGACTGTAATGATGGCCAGGGCACTCCACTGACCAAGCAGTGAGAACCCACGAGGGCAGATGGTGCTGAGTAAATCTGGGAGGTACATAAACCAGGTTGGATGCAGCTCCTAAAGGACTGACTGCTGAGGGTGATCTGCTGGTAGCTTGAAATATCCAGCTAAGTAAAGTTGGTGCAAGATAAGTTTTCTCAGAAACGTGGCACGTGCTGCTGTTTATTGGCAATACACATAAAAAGTTGCCCCCTGAGTTTTCGCAAATGCTGCATGGAGTAGAGTTTAACTTAATATCAATTAATTTTCTATGTCAGAAGTCTGAAACATTTTTTTCTACTGAGATGTACATCCAGGTAATGTACCTGGGCATCATACACTCCCATGGGTTTACCTGAGATGGGGTGCAAGTCCTGGTGTTCTCAATGTAACATGCTCGTTCTCTCTCTCTTTTACTCGAGGGAATGTCTAATGAGAGACCCACACAAGGATAACCATTTAAAAAAAAAATTTGCAATGATTATTAGCATTGTTAGGGAGGGAAGTACAGTGTTTAAATATTTAAGCTGCGGAGTTCTTAAACAATCCAGCTTCTGTCACTTTCTAACTATGGACAAGTATCTTCAACTTCCCTGCTTCATTTATCTTATCCATAAAACACAGATAATAATGATATCCACCAAATTTGGTTGTGTGACAATTAAACGAATTCATCTCTTACACCATTGCTGAGCTAGAAGAGTGCCTAGCACGTACTAAACATTCAATAAATGTTAGCTAGTAGCAATAGCTAATTAATTACTTGTGATTATTACTTGAAAACTATTATTAATAACAAATAACTTCATTTACCAATGTGCCACTGGTTTTCAATTCAATTTTATGAACGTAAACCACTGCTTTATAAGAAAGGTAGAAACTGTATTTTGGATTTGTTACCATTTTTTCTTTGAAAAAACTGGAAATCTAAGTCACATTCATAGTTCAAGTGCCAATCTCAGCAATATAATTCCATTTCTATAAATTAGGTCTTTATTCTAATTCTTATCATGAGCTGCAGGGCTCTGGGTTCTTTATTGAAAAGGTTATTCTGGAGTTTTTGACTGGTTTTCATCTCAACAGGCAGGGTAAGTTAAAAATTGGAAAGTATCAGAACTTGGGTCTTAGAAACATTGGTGGAAATGAGCTCATGTACACAGGTAGGTGGGAGAGCTGCCGAGTTAGGTCAGACAGTGTGGGTGCAAACAAGTTCTCTAAGTGGGTGTCTGTCTTTTTCATGTACTACTTTCTTCCCAGGCATGAGTTTTCAGTTGTACTAAACAAGTTATTTAGTAACAGCCACCACTTCAGGCTCCTAATCACACGTCTATCTTTTCTGTTAGCAGTAGCTTCATTCTTTGGGCCTTCCAGGACAGAAATCTTGGTCTGATCTCTGTTTCATCCCCTTTAGCGTCTGGGTTCAGTTTGCTACTATATTCTCTAAGTTGTTTCCTCTAACATACCCAGGGCTCCATTCTGTGCAGGGTTGGTTTTTATTGGTTTCCAATATATATTGAAGTTACCTGTTTCTGTACTTGTCTCCCCAGCAGATGGACAGTTACTTTCGGGGCAGCCCGGTCTTCACTTCTCTGCCCCCAACACTTAGCACAGTGTCCAGAGCAGCACGTTCTCAGTGTTTATCAATTGGGCACTGTCTTGTGCTCTTTCACGTACTCTTGTAGGCTCTTCACACTTCCCCGTCTAAGGACCAGCTGCCACAGAGAGCCCAAGGGAGCCAGCAGTCCCTTGGAATAGAACCTATCCATTCTGCAACCTGTGAAGAATGTCGTTTCTATGAAGTCTTAGGTTTTGTCATATTTGTTTGATATAAAATAATGTCTTAAATTACTTATAGGTAAAATTATCTTTCCCCTAAAATCTTCAGGTAAAATGATTTCTCAGTGAACAATCTGTTGTGTGAATGTGAGGGGAGTGCACCCAGTTTGAAATGCACAGCTTTGTCTGATGAGCACCTATCAGGTAAACGTTTCTCATACATATTTTAAGGATATCCCTCCTTTGCTTAATAAGTCACAAAACTTCCACGTGTTCCTTGCATCAAACTCAAACTCCCCAGTCTGGCTCCTATAAGCTGCTGCCCTAGTGGGGACACATCACTCTAATCAGTTTCTATGCTTACTGTCCCTTATGTAGTGTTCAATTTTATATCTGGACCTTTGTACTAATTCTCTAAAATGCCACATCTTCTTTATTCTGTTTTTCTTAATCTTTGAGGACCAATTCATACAACTCCTCCAAGAAAACTTCGACACCAGATCAGGGTTTTTTACCTTCTCTAAAATCCTTTGTTAAGGCACAGAACAAGGGCTGATTTCTCTCTGTGTATCCCACGTGGTACAGACTGGATACTAGACACATCGAAGAGTATCAGCATTCTTCTAAGCGTCTGTGGACACTTGGTCTAAGCTTGCACAGTAATACACTCATTTATTTACCAAATATGAATTCTTCTGGGTTTATTGACAAATTATAAATAAAAATCGTGTATATTTATGGTGCACGATGTGATGTTTTGACATATGCATAAATTGTGGAATGATTACCACAATCAAGCTAATTAACAAGTCCATCACTTTACATAGTTGCAATTATTCACCAACATAAATTGAATGTTTATTTTGTATACTATGTGTAAGAATTTTCACACTAATATATTTGAAGATGTTATTGGTCTTGCTTGAACATTTGTCATCACAAAAAGCTTAGTTCTGCACAAAGAGGTTTATTTTATTTTTGGACAGCTGTGCAAGTTTTTCTTTAAGATGACCTGATACGTGTTTTTCTGATCTTAGTTCTCCTTTCGGAATAATGTAGAACAAATTGAATACCTCTTCCATATAACAGCACTTTGATGTTCATCTCATTTCATTTTTTTACAGTTATATCCCCAGCTGATATTAAAATCCTCACCTTCCATTCCTCTTTCCTCTGTACAGCCTCTACCACAACTCTGTGGTTTCCATACTCTTTCTCATCTTAGTCGTTTTCCTCTGAACACACTTAAGTTTGCCACAGTCCCTTCATAATTGAATATGGAAGTATCACTGTAATATTACCAATACAAGTATCTGTTACTTAACCAGAACACTTTAACATTTTAGCCTAGGGACCATTTTAGCCTAAAACACATAGGTATGTCTTAGTTACCTGTATCACCAACCCAGACTTGGTTGTTTTCTCAAAGTCAAGCTTGTTGATAGCAATCAGATCTCAAACTGTTCTTTTATTATCAAAAAATGACTAGTAAAAATTACAGGGGGAGAGTATAGATCAGTGGTAGAGTGCTTGCTTAGCATGCACAAGGTCCTCGGTTCAATTCCCAGTACCTCCATTAAAATAAATCAATCAACCCCCCCCAAATTAATTAAAAAAAAGAAAAATACCATATGGTATCACTTATATGTGGAATCTGAAAAAAAACAAAGACACAAATGAACTTATTTACAAAACAGAAACAGACTCACAGACATAGGAAAAAAAAACTTATGGTTACCAGGGAGGAAAGAGAGTGGGAAGGGATAAATTGGGAGTTCGAAATTTTCAGTTACTAATTACTATATATAAAATAGATTTACAACAAGTTTCTTTTGTATAGCACAGGGAACTATATTCAGTATCTTACAGTTACCTATAATGAAAAAGAACATGAAAACAAATATATATATGTATATGTATGACTGAAACATTATGCTGTACACCAGAAATTGACACAACATTGTAAACTGACCATACTCCAAAAAAAAAAAAAAAAAAAGACCAACAAAAATGAATTGCAAAGGGATAAATTTGGGAGTTTGAGATTTACAGATGTTAGTCACTATATATAAAAATAGATTTTAAAAGTTTCTGCTGTACAGCACAGGGAACTATGTTCAATATCTTGTAATAACCTTTAATAAAAATATGAAAATGAATATACATATGTATGCATGACTGGGACATTGTACTATATACCAGAAATTGACACATTGTAACTGATGGTACTTCAATTTAAAAAAAAAAGAATTGCAGTTCCTTTTTGGAACATATGGAAAGCAATATGCGGAAGAACCTACTGTATTCCTGGAATGGTACTAGGTGCTAGATGTATGGTAGTGAACTAACATAGAAAGCCCCTGTAATCAAAGAGCTTTTAATTTTTCTATAAAGAAAAACAAATAATAAAAAGGAAACAAACAAATAACAAATTAATATAATCGTTTAAAAGGAACAAATAGGACAAAGAAATGGAGTTAAAATAGTGGACCCCACTTAGGGTAGTAAGAGAAGGCTAAGAGAGATTAACTTTGTTTTCTTGGACAAAATTCTTGGTTATTCTGTGACTCAATTTACCTAAATTTTATATAGTTATAAAAATCAATGGTTTTCTCTCCCTTGTAGCAAATAAAAATCTGAAAAATCCCCAGAACTGCAAAGGAAAAGTGAGAGAAAGTACCTAATAGTCAAAAAAGGAAAGAGGGAATTACTGAAGCACCTGGAAGCATTAAGCAATCATGACTCAATGACCAGAGAAAATCACTGAGTCAAAAATGAACTATTTTTCACCTGAATAGAACTTCTCTGTTCTGTGAGCCTTGTTGTTTCACACTTCTAATCCTCTGAAAGGTTGTTGGATGTATCATATGGTGAGGATACAGATGTCAACAAGACACTGTGACCCCATCCTCATCTTGACCTATGTACTAAGGTGCATTCAAAAGATGGTGAGAGCTTGGCGTCTATCCTTTGAAATGTGGCCCATCTGGACTGACTTCATGAGTGGCTTTTCTAAAGAAGATCCCAAAGAGGCAGACCCTTTAGTGTTATTGAGGACATCTCTCTCTTCCAGAGCAAGTTTCTTAACCTCTCTATATCTCAGTGTTTTCATCTGTAGAATGAGAATAATAGCACCTAACTTACTACAGTCGTTGTAATATTTAAGTGATAAGATAAACATAAATGATAAGATAAAGACTCTTGAGACCATATTTTATGTTAGTGACATATTATTGATTATGTTAGTGACAAGAAATGTTATTATTAACTTTACATTCTCATCCATAGACATAACTTCAACTTCCATGTGAATGCCCATAATTCCCAATCATTGATCAGCCCTTGTTACCAAACTTTGCACTGTCACAGACTCTTGTTCCTCTCCCTCCAAAATAGTCAGTCCACAATTGTCTCTGTTTATTGAGTTCAATGCGTCTGCCCCCAAATATTCCCACAACTCTACCCTGGGCCATGACCCTTCCTCTCTGTCCCCATTTATCTCTCTTTCCTCTCTCCCCTCCACCAACTGCAGTGGAGCACAATGACCCATGCAATCCCATATCTATGTCTTTGTTCATGCTTTTCCCCCAAGTCTGGAATGCCCTTTCCTTAGCACATATAAACCCTACACATTTGTCAAGGCCTTCAGTTCCATCCCCCTACAACTTAATCTCCTTGAGCTAAAACATATTATATATATTTATATATACACATATATGATATATATTATATATACACACACCCACACATATACATACACACACACACACACACATACATATTACTTATTTATAGCATCCTTATTTGTGTTTTAATTTTCATTAGTGAAAATCTAATTTCTTCCTAACCAAATTGGGTATTTCCTGAGAGTACACTATGTCTAATGCTTCTTCCATATGCCCTACAGAGTCCATCACTAAATTACACACAAACTGGGAACCCATAAGCACTACTTGACTTTAACTGACTCTCCACTTGAGTCAGTTCTTTCTGAAACAAGCTTGGACCATGTCATGAAGATGGCTACGGGAATGGTAGATATCATATCTGTAATTCATTTGAACCCCTCATAATAACTACCATTTAATGACTTATCCCATGTGCCAGACCCCATACAAAGCCAAAATATAATAAATGCTTCCTGAAACCTATTATCTCCATTTTGCAGATGAAGAAATTGAGAGAGAAGTAATTTTCCTCAGGAGATAGAACTTGAAGGTCATTATCTTCAAAAAGGTGGTTACACAGTTTTCCCTGCTTTTAGTTACATGCTATATCTACTCCTTTCATCCATCAGCAACAAAACAATCAGTCTGGTCTTATTTAATTTCCTATGGAGAATCTTTGTAACTAGGAGTCACAAACTGGCAGTCCATGGCCAAATCTGGCCACCAAGTTTGTTTTATTTGACTCATACATTAAAAATACATACATTTAAAAAGTAGACATTTTGAAGAAAATGATTTTTATCTGAAAACCTAGGTTACCAGCTAAATTTGACTGAATTAAAGTTAGATCAAATATCTGAATATGAAAAAAATGAAGGTACTAGAAGAAAACATGAATTGATACTTGCATAATCTTGGGACTGTTAAAGACCTTTCTAATAAATATATGAAGTCCAAAGGTCACAAAAACTTTTGGCATAAAAATTTAAAACATCTATATAGGAAAGAGAGAGAGAAGGAAAGAGGAAGAGAAGAAGAAAATGAGGACAATAGACAAATTAGGAAACAAAATTTGCAATACATACAGCAGACAAATGCTAAACTAGCCTTAACATACAAAAAATTCATCAAAATCAATAAGGAAATCATTAAATTCCCAATAGAAAAAGAAGATAGAATTAGGAATTCACAGAAGAAAAATACAAGTAGCCAAATAAACATATGAAAAGATGCTGAAATTTAGTAACAATGAAAGAAATTCAAATCAAAATAACAAGATAAAATTTTCACCCATCACACTGGCATGTGTTGAAAGATTAATAATATCCAGCACTGGCAAAAGTAGAGGGAAAAAGGCACTCTCCTACTCTGATAGTGGAAATATAAAATGGTACCATCTTACTGGAGGGCATTTGACAATAGTCCTTAAAATTTTTAATATGCCTTTCCTCTGACCTGACAGTTCCACTTCCAGGGATTTACTCTGCACATATTGCAAAGATGTGTGCATAAAAATATTATTGTAGAATGTCTGTAAACAAATTTAAATATCCAAATAGAAATATTAGATAAATAAATTATGGTATAGTTATACAATGAAATACTAGAAGTTCTGGGGAAAAAGGAAGTAAAGATATAAAAAGAATTATAGAGCATATTATTAGATGAAATGATGATGTGTATATTATGATCCTATTTAAATAATTATATATTCATACATAGAAAAAATCTAGATGAATATACATAAACCATTAACAGCAATCTTTTCTGGTGAGATTATTTTATTTCTGTACTGCTTGAATTTTTAACCAGGATGTATTTCTTTTGTAAATTTCCCCTCAAAAAAACCCAAAACAGCAAAACTATATAAATATTTCATTATTCCTTCAGTATCTGCTTCCTCCTTATTTCTCTCTAGGGAGTCTTTCTAGGAGACAAGAATCAGTGGAGAAGTGGAGAAGAAATTCTGTCATTTTCTCTATTTCCCTCTCCAACCAAGGACTCTATGAACTTTCATATTTATAATCCAGCAAACAGAAAAAGAAAGGTGGGGAAGAGGCTATCTCCAGTCCTACATGCTCAATCTTCACTTATGCTCAAGGAAAATACGATCCAGTAGTGTGCTCTTCAGAGAGAACAGTGTATGCCATGCAGCCTTGGGCAAATTTCCTAATGTTTCCTAACCTCAGTTTCTTCCTCTATAAAATTGTCGTAATAATATCTAGTTATTAGAGTGACTGTAGGGATGAAATGAGTCTAAGTGCCTGGCACACGGTAACTACCAAGTGGTAGTTGCTTTTATCATCACTACTTGTTATCAACCGTGCCTCTAAGGGTCAGACTGTGCCTATGGAATTCACTGTGCATTTTATTTCACTCAGCTCTAAATATAAATGGACATCTAATAAATGTTTCTTGACAGCTATGGCTACATAGCTCCAAATGACTGCTGTACATGTCAGTTTAAAGGAATAGTGAGTCTTGTTATATTTTTCAATTTGGAGACTCTGCTTTTACAGGCTGATCCTAAGAAATTGGACCTTGTTCAATAAAAGACTTCATACCATAAATGCTAGAATTGCCCAGGACTGACTAGCAGTGCCCTGAGAGCGAACAGATGAGATACAGAGATGCAAAGGTAAATCTCTCTGCAGGCAGAGCAGTGAAGAGGGGTAGAGAGGAAGAAACTGAGTTTGCATAAACCCCAACCCAATCTTCCTTTCAGTTTACTCATTGTGATTTCACTAACGATAAAAAGCAGACCTGTCTTTACTGACTAGCCTCCTTGCCGCCCAAAGAAAAGTTAAACACAATCTTTTCAGGTTTGAAATCTTAGAAAGTTTTTGTCGTTGATAATTCTTGTCAAAAGAAAGGTACAAGCAGTCCTAACTTAACAAACCTTTTAAGAATTTGATTCTAATCTTCTTGATTGTGTGCATGAGATACATCTTTTTGCATGACTAAAAAGATCTGTTACAGGGAAAAGAGACTGTTTTTGAATATGCGCAGGGGATTCCTGATATGATCAAACCAGCAGACTATGTTTTCTTGGGTTTGTGATTTTTAGATGGAATTTCATATCCTCTACAGTGAACTTCCTTGCCTTCGTTGATGGCTTCTAATCTTAATGCCATTAAAAATTGAGGTTTTCTTTTTTTTTAAATATGATTCTGAATGTGGAAAAACAAATTGCTTGCTCATTCTCATTTTCAGTGATGGAAGGTATGACTGAAGTCATTGTGGTGCACACACCTCCTTTACTTTCAGTTTTTCCTTTGTTAAGATATGGAAAGTAATAAAGACAGTAATTTGAATAAAGGTGGGAAGACCAAGTCTTGGGCAAATTTCTCCATTGCTTTTGCTTATATTATCAAGTTGGTGTGAATAAAAACTCCAGATTTTTAAGGTAAAATTAATACCAGGATTTCAGCATTTCTTTCCATTATATCAACTCTCTAATCAACCTCCATCTTTCCCTCTTCAGAAGGGGAAATACACTTTTTTGAAAAAAAAATCCATTTTTTTCCAAGGGTTTAACTTTAAAAAAAAATTTGTATCAATCATGAGCCTGTCAAAAACTGAGAGCTATGAATGCACTGAGAATACTTCAGGGCAAAAATTCACATTTGATTCAAATTAAACTTTTGTTTTTGTATGTGAATCTCAAAATTATTACAAATACCACCCAGCACAGAAAATAGTGTTTCTTAATTCACAATGCATAGTAGGACCATCTAGTTTAATCCTCATATTCCACAGGTGAAGTAGCAGAGTGTGAAATATCTCAAAAGACTAGTGCACAGCAAAGAGATACATGGCATCGGAGTGAATTCTTTGGCCTCTATTTCCCAGTGTTCCAGCTTATTCTCCTGCGTTAATAGGGAGGCAGCTCAGTAGCAGGAGCTGAGGGTAGAAGAAAGATGGGTATTTGCCAAAGGCTTGGCTAGAAAAAGTATTGCCAGACTAGAAAATCTAGCCCAGAATAGTCCAAGGGGGCCAGGTGGATGAGGATAGCTGAGGTCTGGAGACGGACTCAAATCAAAGAACCAGGAATCACAGGACAAGAACTAGTGAGTGGCACCAGCCAAAGAGGAGACAATTTGGATTGATTCCAAAGACCTGTGTGAATGGACCCAGCTTATTAAAGAGACCAAAGTAAGGCAAACAATCATATTAACTTTTATTATTAAAACCCAGAATTACTTAGTATTTTAGGACTTATAGTTAAAAGTATAAATCTGCAACCTCATTTGAGTCCTAACTTACAGTGGACAATAATCTTATAACAGAAGGTGAGTGAGACCTTTCCTTCTATGTGTATAACCCATATAACAGGCTTTCTCATTTCAGAGGCACGAAAGTAGTCATAGTTCTCTCATTTTAGCAGTTAATTGTTTTAGCCTCACCTACAAGTTATTACATGTCCAATATCTCAATCTTGAGCCCTCCCCCACTTCCTCCACCTACAACTGACATAAACTATCAAAAAAATCAGGTGCCTACTTAGTTCAAGAAGGTCAGTCTTGATTCCACACACCAAGTGGAAGAGACTCTTGCTTTGGCTGCTGCCATGGATCCCAGACAGGCCAGTGGATGTTGTCTCCTGGTGAACCGATGCTCTTGCTGTTTCAGAACAGGCTGAGGTACTGCCACACTTGGCTTTAAGGAGAGAGCCAGCCAGTCCACACGTTCACAGTCTTTGTTCCAAAGGCTCAGCTCTAGGCCAGAGGGGCTCCTGGGGAAGCCCTCCAGCCTCAGCCAAGTGGAACAGAAATCTCCCTTGCCCCATGAATCCAACAGAACAGGCTCCTCATACCTTATGGTGCGCTGCCCGAGGCCCTGCTATCCTTTCAACCTGTAGGAACATCTCAGAACCATCGCAATCCATCAGAAACTTTCAAATGAACTGAATTTAAAAAGGATTCCTTCCTACTTTCGCTCAGGAGGTTGCTTGGCAACAATGCAAATTTACCTCCCTCTTCTCCAGCAACCAGCACATCAAGGGGTCTTGAGAGATGTTTTATGGTCAGGCCATATTAAGACTGTTTCACCCTTTTCCTGGGGCAATGGGTGCCTATGTGTGTTTTGCCTGCATAACCATTAGGGATTACTCAAATGACTATCCTGAAAAAGAAGACCCACTGTGCCCACCTACACCAGCGAAGTGCTTCAGCTTTAAGTGCTGCCTCGAGTTCTTACATTTCTATCCCACTAAACACTTTGTTATATCTGAAACCTCAACTTTAAATTCATGGAAAGCAAAGTGGGCTTGGCACCTTATGCTACACTGATTTTGCAATTCTAGTATGTCTAAGCATGTCCACAAAGCCAGCAGGGTGATCCACAATGGACATATTTACCTAAAGGACTGAAGAGCTTTCTGGGAAGGAAAAAACTCATCCACACATACACAAGAGTCAACATCCTCAAGTTTGGTCCAAGAACAAAGGATCACAGTAGATTGTGGGGAGGTAAAAAAGAGGGAGTGTAGACCAAAGTGTTTATTACCAAGATTATCTTTCAACACAACTTTCATGGATATAAGTTTGTGTTCGAGGCTGAAGGGGCTGCAATAAAGTGTGAATAAAAACTGAAAGAGCTATGAAATAAACTGAGCTTTGCAGATCTTAAGAAATCCAAGGCAGTGCTTTCCAGCGGGAAGTCGAGAGAGAAGATAGTTTTGTCCAGAGTTCTGGTCAAAGCCAAAAGGACTTTGACAATGGTGGCTGCTTCAGGACACCACCACGCTGAGCTGGAGAAGAGGGTAGGAATGGAAAAGACTACCTGTGAGCAGAGTGAGTTGGCAAACACAAGTGACCTCCTTCCCGGGCCTTTCAGAATTAACTCAAAGGAATTTCTGTGAAGCCGGTAGAAGTACAGCAAGAGAAATACTGTTTGTGACTGTTATTGTGACGATGCTTGTACCCTAGTCCTGACTGGGGACACAAAGCCTACAATATAGCTGAAGCATGAAAATTTATTCCATGGAAATCTGCCAGGTCTTCTGCATTCCATCTGCTTTCTATAGATAAAAATATTTCCAAAAAATTTTTGACAGGAATCCCTATAAATAATGGCATCTGCTTGGGGGATGCAGGGAGGAGAAATCAATCTGGAAAATGGGCCTGAATTATTGGGTGAAAATAAAACATTAGAAACTGAATGATGATGATCATCTGGCCTTGTCTATGGTAATATGTATTCATGATTTGAGACTCAAGGTTCTAGCAGGTGCTCTCTGTCTCGAAACTTTTTACCACATGGAAATGTCAACCTCTGGGATATTTGCTTGCAAACTTCTCTTGAAAAGAGTCTGTATATCAAATCCTGAACTTGCATGTTTTTATTGCTTGTATTAAACCAAAGAATTTACCTGTCTCTTTGTGATGATTTTGACCAATGTTACATTTTCCTTTTTC
Source organism: Camelus dromedarius (assembly GCF_036321535.1). Taxonomy (NCBI): domain Eukaryota; kingdom Metazoa; phylum Chordata; class Mammalia; order Artiodactyla; family Camelidae; genus Camelus; species Camelus dromedarius. Next base: position 36,488,891 of record NC_087436.1, read on the forward strand.
AAGAGCTGTTCGTTTGATTTTTTTTGCCTTTTTTTATTGAATAATCTTTTAGAATATCCTCTACTTTTTCCATCTTATTTTTCTTTTATCTTTCTTTTGTAAGTGGAAAAGAAGAACACACAGAAGAGTATTAGGTATGAGGACAATCAATGGCCTGTGAAGGGAAGGCTGAAACTTTTTCTCCTCAAAAGAGAATAGTGTTTATTGTTATTGTTACTATAAAGGTAATATTGCTTATGTCAAAAATTCAAAAAATAGAAGGATATAAAAGTAAAACTTATTCACAAATCACACTTTTCAAAAGATAATCACTATCAACATCCTAGTAAATGACTTATACGTGTCTCCTCATGTAGATACATACAGACAGACAGGTGAACAGACAGAGAAGGAGAGAGACTGTGCATGAGCCTTTCTAGGTCCTTCAAGAAAAACCTGGTGCTGCCCCTTGAACCAATACTTAACTGTTGTCATCTAGGAGAGATAGACAGATAAGCAAACCCTGTGTTTCAAAATTACCCATAACGGAGCAGCTCCACAGATCAAATTAACCACACAGGATAGCCCTAAAGATCGCTCAGGAAAATTGCCAGAACCGCACTGTTATCTTGTTTCCAGAACAATTCAGAACATCTATGAGGAAACTCATAAACTATAAAGCATCATGTTTGACGTACATAATCACCTGATAGGGGCCACAGCTCCTGAGTGGCTCAAAAGACCACAGAAGTGGGTAGGGAGCACTTCTACTTGGGAGAATACTTTAACTCATTTCCCTGCATCTGATATTGCAAGTCCAAGTCGTTTCAGTTTACCTCTATATTTGGAGAAGACATCCTAGAAAGACTCTTAACAAAACTTCTGGAATCCACTGGATGCTGGTTTTCATCCAGAATAAACTGACTTACTTCCCATCAAAGCAGAAATTTAAAAACAAACCATAAAAGAAAACAAAACAGAACCAAAACTTTCATAAACAGGGGAAGAGGACAGGTGCTGGTATAATCCCCAACAAAGCTTTCAGTATAGGAATGCTGTTCCCCCCTAGTGCAGAGTAGAAAGAGCTGGACTTTGGGGTCACACAGTTCTAAGTCTGAACCACTTTCTTGCGGAGTCTGAATTCAGATCACTCAGTATCAGAACCAGCAGACAACAGTGTAGGTAGAAGCCAAGAGACAGCGAGAGTGGGCAGGAAACAGAAGCCATAGAAGAACAGAAGCCATGACTAAACAAAAGGTGTAAAGGAAGTAAGGTCAGCTCACTGTCAGCAGTAGAAGACACAGAGACATAGACAAGAAGTAGCCTACCTGGTGGAGCTTAGTCTACTATGGAGCAGCAGGCACTTGCTGAGAAAAATATAAAACTGCCTGTCACTAGAGCAAGCACTGTACCCTGAATGAGCTCTCCATGCCTGTTTTTGAGGTCTGAATGAATGATGTAGTTGTTTCTAAAATGATGATCACATCTTCATTAGACAACTATACCTGAGTGGACCTAATCTGCTGCATGCCCTTACCTCCTGAGGTAACTACACACATTCCTTATAACTCGGAAGGGCTGGAGCAACCCAGCACCCTTCTGCTGGTTGTCCTGGAACTCTGAATAGCCTGTGTGAAAGCCTATACATTTTCCCGGCACAAAGATACTGTCAGCAGTTCTGGTCCCAGCCAAAAAGGCTCACTTGAGAGAAAACGTGTCATTTACAAATTGAAAAAAAAGTTAAATCATCAGTAAGACATAACCACACTGTTATCTTATTTCCAGAACAATTCAGAACATCTATGAGGAAACTCAAACTACAAAGCACCATGCTTGACATAACCACCTGACAGGGGCCACTGGATCAGGGTGAGCCCTAAACCCATTGACTGGTGTCTTACAAGAAGGCCATGTGAAGACAGAGAAGAGAGTACCATGTGAATACAGAGGTAGAGACTGGACTAATTTGTCTGTAAGCCAAGAATACCAAGGATTGCTAGCAACCACCAGAAGCTAGGAGAGAGTAAGAATTAGATTCTTTCTCAGACCTAACTCTGCTGAAATCTTTATTTTAAAAACCTAAAGGCTAAAATAATATATTTTTGTTGTTTTAAGCCAACAGGTGGGTGGTATTCTGTGACAGCAGCCCTAGGAAACTTAACACACATCCCAATCTCCAAACAAAAAGAAATCCACCTGAGGAGTTTTTCCAAAGAGATAGTTAAAAATATGGAAATATTCGTATCACAAACATGTCCATCATGGTGTTAATTTTAAATGGGAAAAAATAGGAAATAATAAAAAAAACACAGTAATCCCAAATGGCTAAGTAAATTATGCTTATGAAGACTATATATCATAAAAAATGCTTTTGATGGTTAATTTTATGTGTCAGCTTGACTGGGTTGTGGATGGCCAGATATCTGTTACCCATTCTCAGTGTTTTCTGTGAGGGTGTTTCTGGATGAGAATAACATTTGAATCAGTGGAGTGAATAAAGCAGAATGCCCTTCCAAGTGTGGGTGGGCCTAATCCAATAAATAAAACAAAAAGGCTGAGTAAGAGGGAATTCCTCCCGCTTGACTGCTTGAGTGGAACATTGGTCTTTTCCAGCCTTTGGACTTGGACTGAAACATTGACTCTTCTTGGGTCTTAAGCCTGACAGCTTTCAGATTGGGGCTACACATTGGCTCTCCTTGGTCTCCAGCTTGCTGGCTGCAGCTCTTGGGACTTCTCAGCCTCAATAATTGGGTGAGCCAATTCTTCTCTCTCTCGAGTCTCAATACTCCCCTCTCTCTCACATATGTTTCTCTGGAGAGCCCTGATTAGTACAATACTTATGATATAATAATTTGTGAAAAAGATTCAAGGATAATTTTATGTACTGTATGATTACAAGTATGTAAAATATGACAATCTAAAAGACTGGAAAGAGAAGTAAATGTTATTAATGGTTAGGTCAGGTCAAGGCCTTAAGAGAGTTTTCTTCTTTTTCAAAATGTTAGTAATGTACTCATATTTCTTAGATAATTTAAAAAATGTACCGTTTTTAAATGGTCAACTGTATTATCATCAAAAGACTAGCTAGGATAGTTAATATACATATGAAATGTCATAAAGAATGTGCTACATCTTCATATTCTAGATTCTCCAAGCTTTATTATTTCTACTTCAAATCCTGTACTGATGGACTCTATTTTTCAAACTTTATATTGAGTATTTTGACTGAGTGCCCATTGCTTCTTCTGAGGACCTATAAGAGATGAGGAGGTATGGAATATTTCTGAATTTTCTACTAAGGATACTGTCATTAGGAGCTAGAAGAAAGTTTGCCTCTCTTTGTGAAATACAGGTTCTATGAGAACAAGTCTATTTTGTTCATCATTGTCTCCCAGCCCTAACTCAGAATCCAGCACATGGGAAGTGCTCAATAAATATTTGTGAGCTGAAAGAATAAATGAATAATTGAAGGAATGAACTTTAGATAATAAAAGCTGGGTACCTCTCAGTCCATGCAGTAATTTTTCTTAGATTAGGTTTTCTGAATTCATTGGTCTGTTTCTCTTTTCTTCCTTTACTTTCCTTTATGTCTTGGTTCCTATCTTTTTCCTCTACTTATGATGAACTTAACTTTTATTTTAGCTATTCTTTTATGGTAAATTGTCTCATGAAATTTTGGAAAGTAGAATGAATGCAAAATAAATAATATTTTTAAGTAATTAATTGTAAGTACTAATTATTTTAAACTTTAAGCTATGTGTTTTAAGTATTAAGCTATACAGCATTCTTAATTAAAAAAAATCATACCATAATAAACCTAAAATCATATTGAGATCAGAGAACTGACTTTATAATTCTTTATATGCTACATAGCATTTAGCACAGGACACTGAACATTTCATGTGCTTAATTCTCAGCTGATTTCATTTTAATATACCTGCTATTTAAATGCTATAAATATCATTAAAATTGTTAAAAAATTTGTTCAGAAAATGAATGGATTATTTTTAAGAGGATGATTAAATAAATTTGATAGTCATTTGATGAGATATAAAATCATCTTAAAATATGTTTTTAAAAATATGTATTTGCCTGAGGAAATAGTTATAATATACTGTTGGGTGAAAAAAGCAAAATACAAAATCACGTACATAGTTATCATTCCAATATTGTAAGGGGCATGAACACACATAAATTGAGAGAGGCAGAGAAAGAAGTGGGACATTGGAAAGAATGCATCAAATTGTTAGAGAGGATAGTTGTGGGACATGGGGCTATAATTTTTGTCTTCTTTGTATTTTTTATATTTTTCAAAATCTCTACAATGAACATGTAGTATTTTTTAATCAGAAGGAAAAAATAATCAACTTTAAAAAGAAAAGCTCTGAACTCTACTGCTGGGTACAAGGGATTCAAAAATGCATTTGTGTGAAGAGATCTAAGTTGGGCTCTTTCTGGAAAGAGCAAAATAAACCAAATAACTTTCAGGATTTCCTTCTCTTTCCCCTTTGTAGCATCTTTAAGATTCACTCCCGAGCAGCCAATAACCTATTCAGGAAATCAGGGATCGTTTTTAAAATCAAGCACACTTGATTTTCTCCCCTGTAATATACAGTACTAAGAGACTGTTAGGATGTCAACAGCTGTTGAAGGATCCAGAAAACAGGGCTGATTCTGAGTATAGCATATAGTTATATGCCCAACACTGTGACTGAAAATAAAAACAAAACAACAAAACACCTTTACAAGAATTCTGCCATTCCAAACAATCCATGCCTATTTTGAACTTAAGTCTCTTGGCCAAAATCTGAAGAACTTGGAGAAGAAGAGCACAGGGAGTTTTGGATACATGTAAAAGCCTATCACCACTTAGTTTCTTTGGTTCTAGACACTTCCTACTCCCTAATCCTCATTGCCTTGGAAGCTGTATCTGTTCAAAAGAGTAGTGTGTGGATCTCTGATGCTTACTTTCTATTTGTCTATCACCTCTCTGTATGAATGTCCAGTTTCCATCAAAAAATGAATATATATATCATTTTCCCTCAAGCTCCAATTGTGAAAATCCATTGACCAGTTCCCCAGACTCAGAAATCTAGAATAATTTTCTACTTCTCTTTGCCTTGGAACAGAACCACTAATGTGTGCATGTGGTGGTGGCGGGAGGGGGTGGAATTTCATGGTAGGATTTAAGAAGCGGTCTCAGAAGGAAAGTTCATATGCTCTGTTCTGACAGAGAAGACAATAGGAACTGAAGGCAACAGAAGAAAATTACCCATTTGCTGCCTTGGTTCCAAGTAGCTCTGCGATTTCAAGGAGGCTAGACTATTTCTGAGTCACCAGGAGGCCATCAGTCTTTTATTCTGGTCACAGTAGGGCAAGCCTAAGAATGGTGGCAGTATGGGAAGTAGGCCTCCCAGTCTTGCCCTATTCTGCATCGAGCTCCTAGATTCTGTGGGAACAAAGCAGGACCTAATGAACGCCAAAAATGAAGTTCCCTTTACTATAATCCCATGTCCCTCTACTGCAGCCTTTTCACACCCACTGTCCAGTGAGATATAGAGAGAAGAGAGCTGAAACAAAGAAGAGGGTAACTCTTGAGGCTTAGGCAGGGAGGCAAAGTCCTCTCCACAGTCTGACAGAGCTTGCCAAGCCTAAAAGAACAGAGGCCACTTTGGGAGGCAGGGGAGGAAAGGGAGGCTTAGGGAATCCCTTTTTCCTCACATGGACGCTGTGAGTTTTGAGAATAGATCATGAAGGCTGTTTGTGGGGTAACAAGAAATCTGGTCCACCACAGCTTCCTGCAGCATCAATTGTGATTCAATTTCCAAACTAACTGGACTCCTATGAACAGGAACTCAGGAAGTTGAGCTAAAATCCACAAAGTAGCAGGGGGCCATGGAGAGCATACAGTCTTCCAAGGTCAGGAAAGTCACCACAGGTAGACAGCCTGAAGCACTCTGACAGGATGGGGCAACTGGATTGGGCATATCTAGATCCTTATGGCTATCACCAGCTATGAACTCATTTCTAGCTTCTGGAAGAAAGTAAGTTACTCTGCACTAAACTGAATATGCTTACATACTTTATCTAGCTGTCAGTGTACAACAGACATTGTATTTGGTTTACCCAGACCCCATCTCCACAGTCACCTACCAACTAGAGGTGGCCAGGGTCATTAGTTCTACATGTAAGTAAGATCACTCTTCCCTGCACTTCCTGCTTAAAATATAAACTTGATATTTGGAATTGTGGCAACCGTTTTGCCACCATATCATATATACATAAAAATTATATATATATAAAAGAATCAGACATTAACCTTGACATTGCATTGTCAAGCTAATGAGTCAACACAAGCAAGTACATATGACCAGATTTCTTATATGACACAAATAGTATCCTATCTGTTTAAGCCACTATATTGGGGTTATGCTACTTTCAACCTTAAAGCTTTCCTAAATGATACAGGGAGTCTGGTTAGCTTTATTGAATTATTAAAGTGTTGGTTGTCGACAATAACTTAAGCCAAAAGTGAAATGACAAATGCATAGTTTTGTCAATCAGTTTTTCTGCCAATATCTACTCATGCATGCAATAGTTTTCACTCTAAGATCTGTAGGAGAGCAATGGGAGAAACTTGGCTAGCACTGAAAGAAGAGGTATTAGGGAGTGAAGATCTTCATTTGCTTATGAGTGCACACTGTAAAAGGCTTGGCTGTAGAGCATATCAAAGCTACAACATCCATTCTATCTCAGAGGGTCAGTATAAGCCAATCACAATAAGACTATCATCCTTGGAACTGGTTAATTGGGGGATGGGCAGGCCTAAGACAATTTAGGTCAAGAACCTACTTAAGTTTCTGGGAAAAGGAGCTAGTTTCACTCTCCTGTTGGATATAAACAAGGAAGTACATTATTTTAGTTGCTGCTGGCAGCCATACTATGTTCATGAGAGTAAGTAGTCTTAGCAGGAAGCCATCTCTGGCAGAAGAGAATGTGGATCCTGGATGACATCTCGACGGTGCTGAATCAGTTGGCTCAGAAGTCATCCCTACTTTTAGACTTCTTAATATATGAAATAAATGTCCTTGGTATTCAGGCCAATTCGAAGCAGGGCTTCTGTTACTTAAAGCTGGGGGTATCCTATCTGATACAGAATTTAGTACCTGAAACTAAAGTGCTACAAATCTTAGACTCTAAAATGTGACGTGAAATTTCTTGAGTAGAGAATGTGGGACTAATAACAACAGGCACCCTGCTATTGTTTCTCATTGAGAAGTTCTAGAAACTTGCTTGGGAAAAAGTTGGTAAAACTCTTTTTTACCTTGGGGGCTGACATATGACTATTAAAGCTGTAGTATTCAAGGAAATTATAGGAAAAACTAGGGATGTTAAAATGAATCAGCTACTTCTTGCTGCCTCAGTAGAATCCTGTAATAGAGAGAAGCAGGGACTAAAGATGGCCCATCTGATAGCAGAAAAGGAAGAAAATAAGAGAGGCCTTTTCTGTCTATGGCATATAATCTAAGTTTGTTGAGAGCCCAATAATTTTGAGTTTTGCAAGTTAAAAACAGAGAAACCAAAACAACACCAAAGATTTTTTTCCCCCAGGAAGGAGGGAGAGGAGTGGACGATGCATATTCATAGAAAAGGCTTGAGAATCTCCCAGAAACTCTAGGCGAGATGACTGATGAAGACCTTTCCTTACTGAAGCCAGTCCATAAAGACCTGGAGAGGTGGCTGTTTCTTTAAATGCACAGACACCAGTGCAAACTACATGAAGCACAAAGATTCAGGGAAATATGACCCAATCAAAGGAACAAAATAAATCTCCAGTAAGCAACCCTAAGTACATAGAGATCTATGTATTTCTTGACACAGAATTCAAAATATTCATCTTAGAGAAGATCAGAGAGTTACAAAAGAACATATATAGACAACTAACTGAAACCAGGAACACCCATGAAAAAAATGAGACCATCAACAACAAAAAAGAAAACATAAAAAAGAACTAAATAGAAATTCTGGAGCTCAAGAATTTTATAATTAGAGTGAAAAATTCAATAGAGAGCTTCAATATTAGGCTTGATCAAGCAAAAGAATCAGTGAACTTGAAGACAAGTCATTTGAAATTACTCAATTAGAGAAATACACACACAAAAGTTAAAAAAGACTTATGAGACATCATCAAATGAACCAATATGCACATTATAGAGTATAAGAAGGAGAAGAGAAAAAAAGGGATAGGAAGCTTATTTAAATAAATAGTGGAGAAATTTACCTCAATATAATAAAGGCCATATATGATAAGTCCATAGCTAACATCATACTCAACAGTGACAACTGAAATCTTTTCCTCTAAGGTCACACAAGACAAGGAAGATCATTCTTACCACTTCAACATAGTGATGAAAGTCCTAGCCAGAAAAATTAGGCAGGAAAAAGAAATAAAAGGCATATAAATAGGAAATGAAGTAGTAAAATTACCTCTCTTTGCATATGACATAATATATAGAAAACCCTAAAGACTCCATCAAGTAACTGTTAGAATTAACAAACAAATTCAGTAAAGTTGCAGGATACAAAATCAGCACACAAAAATCTGTTCCACTTCTATACACTATCAATGAGCTATCTGAAAAAGAAATTACGAAAACAACCCCATTTACAATAGCATCAAAAAGAATAAAATATTTAGGAATAAACTTAACCATAAATGTGAGAGACTTGCAAACTGAAAACTACAGAACACTGGTAAAAGAAATTAAAGAAGACATAAATAAATGCAAAGGCATTCCATTTTCACGGACTGGAAGACAATATTGTTTAATGTCCACACTATCTAAAGTTATCTATAGTTTCAATGTTATCCCCATCAAAATTACAGTGACATTTTTAAATAAAAGTAGAAAAAAATCCTTAAAATTCACTTGGAATAAATGAATTTTATTCCATAAATTAAAAATAAACTATACCATAACTTATATAATAAAAGTTCCTGAATAACCAAAACAATCTTGAGAAAGAAGAACAAAACTGGAGCCATCCTACTTCCTGATTTCAAAATATATTACAGTTACAGTAATTAAAACAGTATGATATTGGTATACAGACAGACATAAATCAATGGAACAGGATAGAAATCCCAGAAATAAATCCATACAAATACAGTCAATTAATTTCCAGCAAAAGTGCCAACAATACACAATGGGAAAGAATAATCTTTTTAACAAATTATGTAGGGAAAACTGAATATCCACATGCAAAAGAATGAAACTGGACACTTATCTTAAAACATACACAAAAATCAACTCAAAATGGACTAAAGTCTTAAATATAAGACCTGAAACTGTAAAACACATAGAAGAAAACATAGAGGAAAAGCTTCTTGATACCGGTTTTGGCAATGATTTTTAAATATGACACCAATAGCACAGTCAACAAAAGCAAAAATAGACAAGTAGAACTACACCAAAACCAAACAGCCATTGCACAGCGAAGAACAATTAACAGAATGAAAGCATCTACGGAATGACAGAAGTTATCTGCAAACTATAGCTGATAAGGGGTTACATCCAAAATCTATAAGGAACTCCTAAAACTCAACAAAACAAAACAAATAACCCAATTAAAACATGAGCAAAAAAACTTGAATAGACTTTTCTTCAGAGAAGACCACACAAATGGCCAACATATATGTAAAAAGAACCTCAACATCACTCATTATTAGGGAAATGCAAATCAAAACCGCAATGAAATATCATCTCACACCTGTAAGGGTAGTTATTACTTTAAAAAAACAAGCAAAAGATAGTAAGTGTTGGTAAGAACGTGAAGAAATTGGAACCCTTGTACACAGTTGGTGGAAATGTAAAATGGTGTAGTTGCTAAGGAAAACAGTATGATGTTTCCTCAAAAGATTAAAAATAAACTTATATGATCCAGCAATTCCTCTTCTGGACATATTCAAAAGAACTGAAATCAGAATCTCAAAGAAATATCTGAATTATCATGTTCACTGCAGCATTATTCAAAATAGTCAAGAAATGAAAACAACCTAAATATCCACCAACGAATGGATAATGAGAACGTGGTGTATACACATACACACACACACACACACACACATACACATATATATATATACACACACAATGGATTATTATTTCAGCCTTAAAAAAGAAAAAATCTTGCCATATACAATAACATGGGTGAACCTGGAGGACATTATGCTAAGTGAAATAACCCAGTCACAGAGGGATACTGTATTATTCCACTTATATGAGGCATCTAAAATAAACTCATAGAAACAGAGAGTAGAATGGTGGTTTTCAGAAGCTGGAGGGAGGGGGAAATGGGGAGTTGTTCAATGGGTATAAAGTTTAATTTGTGCAAGATGAGTAAGTTCTAGAGATCTGTTGTACAACAAAATGCCTACCGTTAATAATAATACATCCTGTGCTTAAAAAAATTTAACAGGATAAATCTCATGTTAAGTGTTATTACCACAAAAAAGGGGGGGTATAAGATTACTTTTATTACCTTGATCGTGGTGATTGTTTAATGGGTATGCCTATATCCAAACTCATCAAATTGTATGTACTAAATATGTGTGGTTTTTTGCGTATCAACTATGCCTCAATAAAGCTGTAGAAAAATAAGTTAGTAATCCCTGACACATTTGTTTTCTTCAAAATTAGGTTCAGATATGGTTGAACTATCTCTTCAATGTGGTCAACTATAAAATGTAAAACAAATTTTCCAATTTAATAAGTGTTTGCTCATGAAATAACATCTCTAGTTATGGAAGATTCTTGCAGACCAAATTAAAAGATGATGTATATTCTAGGACTGCTAATTCATGAAATATCTAAATCTCTCTTATATGACATGGGTTTGTGGTTTGTTCGTTGTTTTCCATCTTAGATCTCATACTGACTTAAAATTGGGGATAGTTGCTTTTTCATAGAAGGTGAGTGAATCTTTCTGAGGATGAACACTTGAGTAGGGTGAATTGGGTTTACTCCCAAACTCACTAATGCCAATTCCCCTCCAAGCCCTACTATTGTCTATCTGGAGAAATAGAAGAAATATCATGCTAGATATTTTAGTTTAAATAGTAAATTTTGAGACAGTGGGAAGTTAACCAATTTCCACTAACTTAATAAATTTAATGTCTTATCTCCTCTGTATCTAGTTACTGACTTACAATTTGGCTAAAAATTTTAAGCTCAATATAAATGGCCAAACAACACTGAAATCCAGTGGAATGGTTATGGGATTGCTATTTGAAGAAATATAAAAGATTTTAGTATGGCTATTTTCTTGCTAAAATGCTACGAAGACTGCAGACATTGATGGGTGAAAATAGATGATAAAAGATTGGTTTGCCTTTGTTTTCATGAAATGGAGACAACATTTCAACGCAGAAATGCACAATTACAAAGAAATGGGAAAGCAGTGAGATTTCTCTCTGAAGCTGTCATTCTTGTGTGTGACTGAAAGCACAAAATATCAGTCCATGTAACTTGAGCAATCTGAAAACAGGTGTCTCTTGGCAATGGTAATACAACCTTCAATTAATAAACATTATTTTCTTTTATCCTTGAATCCAGTCTTATCAATCCACTGTGGAATTAGTGTTTTTGGAAATTAAAGTAAAAATATTTTCAGTATTATTTAAATTGTAAACCATATGAATTCAAGAAAGAACAGGTATGAAAAAATAAACTGAAGGAGAAAACTCACAAATGAGGACTATTTGAGAAGCTTTCTTTTGACTATTATCTGCTCATAGAGCAGAAACAAGTGTTTCTCACTCAGCTTTCTGATTTAAGACAACAGCTCTTTCAGTTATTTTTGGCCAGAAAATTAGCAAGACACAGATTAATAGAAAGCACAATGTTAGGGAATAAACTATATGTCATACTAGATGGTTGTGGTAATTGTGAAATACAAATTTTATCTATCCCACTATAAATACACATCACAATTTTTATCAATATATGGCATAATCACAAAAAGAAAACCATAAAAGCATGTTGTTTAACCATAAAGAGAAGAATCAAAATGGAAGAGTTCCATGGAAAGCCCAACTTTTCATCATTTCAGATTATAGTTAAATATCAAAAGAAAAACATGGAATATATATTTGATCATACATAGTGTAAATCAACAAAAGGAGATTGTTTACTTTTATAAGGATTTGACTCTCTCAAAACTCTGTTCAGGGGACACCTTCTGCTTCCTTAGAATTCAGACACTCATTTATTTGAGATGCAGTAACTTTTTCCATCCAGAATACTATAAAATGGACACATACTGAGGCTTTTTTTAGTTTTCATAAGGAAAAAAAAGAACAATTTCCTTGTTTTCCCATGATAAAATAGTTCCATGTCAGAACTTCAGTAATCCACATTTCCCCCCACTCCAACTTTCCCTACCAAACTTTCAACACTCTTGTTAATAGTACTGCTTCATTTTAAATCTCTCAATAGCAAATAGTGCATATTAAATTTAAATACAACCCTGATGTTGTATCTTATGCTCATAAACCAGCAAATAAAATTCAGATTTTATTTGTATCTAATTAATCAAGGCATTTCTCAAGGCTTTTCAAGCTATGTTCAGGCTTTAAATAGAGTATTTCTGCAAAATTTTGATATGAGAAAAAAAGTCATTTTTTTGTTTAGCTCCTCCAATTTCTTCTCCATAATATTACTAGAGGAATCTTTATAAAATGCAAGTATAACACTCTATCAGTATTTTTGCAATGTACTCAGGAAAAGGCCTACTTTCTCAGAGTGACATACTATAAATAGTTATTGAGTGACAACTATGTGTTATAGGCCCTAAGGGTAGCAATAGGCAAAACAAACAAAAATCTCTGCTTTCAGAGTTTATAATATAGTGGAAGCACATAGATAATTAATGAATAAATAAGAAACTAATGCAATGTGCTAGAAGGTGATAATAAGCTATAGAAGGCGAAAAAGCAGGGAAGAGAGAGAGCTAGTTACTGGGAGGTCAATATTAATAATATGACCAGAAAAAAAATTCCTCTGAGTGAAAGACACATGAACAAGGAATTGAAGAAGATGAGGGAAGTCAAGAGGATATTGGGGTAGAGAGCATTCCAAGCAGGAAAGAGAGCGAATAGCAAGGAGACCAGTGTGACAGGAGGTAAAAGAGGAGACTAGTGGAAGATGACATTATTGAGGTCAGATGAGTAGGGCCTTATAAGCCAATTAATAACTTTGGCTTTTACTTTTGGTGAGATAAGAAGCCACTTGAAGCTTTTTGGTCAGCATGACATAATTTGATTTTGATTTTAAAAGAATCGCTCTGTGTGAAAAGAGGCAAGAACTTGAAAAAGGGGCACCAACTAAGAGAATCACTGGAATATTCAAACAAAAGATGATAATGGCTTAGAGTGGCTAAGATAGCTGTGGTTATACGTGGTGGATCAAGGATAAATTCTGAGGATAGAACAAGAATTTTGACAGATTGAATATGGAGTACAAGAGAAAGAAAGAAAACAAAGATGACTGCAGAGGTTTTTGTTGTTTCGAGCAGTTCACACTATTTGGGATTCCCATTGGCAAGTGATAGGGAAACTATGGAATCATCTTTTCTTGAACTGCTGCCACATTTCTATAGTATTTGTTGATACAGTTAATCTTAAAATATATTTTCAAGCATTTGAATATACTGATGTGTTTTAGGATGCTATTTTCACTTACTATTCAAAGAGAAAGCATTACCACTTCTACAATGTTTGGGGCTTAGTTAGGTTACGAAAATTGACCGTAGGAGTTGTGATTGAATGTCATGTGGTATCTTTTACTATTTAACAATAAAGAAAATTTAAAACTTTAACCCATTTCATTCTCCTTAATTGTAATAATAGCTATTTTACACATGTTGGTTATATACGCAATTCTTAGAGATGAATATAGTTTCACTTGGTGATATTATTTCAGTTTAGCCACAAACCAGAAGCACACTGCAAATGTTTCAACCACAATTGTGAAGCTAGCAAAAAATTTTCGCAGCTTTGAGATATAATTTACATACCACAAGTGTATATTTTAGTGGTTTTCAGTATATTCACAAAGTTGTGCATCCATCACCACCTTAGAACATTTTCATCACCCTAAAAGAAACCCCATAACCCATTAGCAGTCACTCCCCATTCTCCCTTTTTCCAGCCCATAGAAACTTCTAATCTACTTTTGCCATGAGGGATTTGCTTTTTCTGGACATTTTATATGACTGGAATCATACAAAATCGGGCCTTTTGTGACCAGTTGCTTGAAATTAGCCTAATGTTTTCAAAGTCCAACTGTGTTGTAGAATGTATCAGAACTTCTGTACTTATTGCCAAATCATGTTCCATTATATGGATATACCACATTTTGTTTATCCATTCATCAGCTGACTGGTATTTAGTTTGCTTCCACATTTGGCTGTTTTGATTACTGCTGCTATGAAATTTGCATACAAGTTTTTGTGAAGATATATTTTCATTTCTCTTGAGCATATACCTAGAAGTAGAATTGCTGGGCACATGGTACCCTGTTCAACATACTGAGGAACTGCCAAACTGTTTTCCAAAGCAGCTGCACCATTATTTTAATTTCCCACCAGCGATGCCTCATGGTTCAAATTTCTTCACATCCTTGTCGACTCTTGTTATTGTCTTTTTAATTTTAGTTATCCTAATTGGTATGAAGTCTCATTGTAGTTTTGGTTTGATTTTCCCTGGTGATTAATGATATTGAGCATCTTTTCATGTGCTTTTTTGATCATGTGTACTTTTTGCAGAAATGTCTATTCAAATCATCTGGCCACTTGGGTTGGCCAGATTGGGTTATTTGTCCTTTAATTGTTGAGTTGCAAGAGTTCACTATATATATTCTGGATATAAATCACTCATAAGATACATGGTTTGAAAATATTTTCTCCTATTCTGCGGGTTGTCTTTTCAATTCCTTTATGGTGTCTTTTTAAATAGGAAAGTTTTAAATTTTGATGAGGTACAATTTTTTTCTTTTGTTATTTTGCTTTTAGTGACATATCTGAGAAACCACTGCCTAGTTCAAAGTCAAGAATATTTACCCCAATGTTTTATTCTGAGTTTTGTAATTTTAGCTCTAAAATTTAGGTTTATGATCCATTTTGTTTGTACATAGTATGAAGCAGGGATCCAATTACATTCTTTCACATGAAGATATCCAGTTGTCCCAGCATCAGCTGTTGAAAAGGCTATTCTTCCATTGAATTATCTTGGCATCCTTATCAAAAATAAATTGACCATAATTTAAAAGTATATTTCTGGACTCTCAATTCTATTCCATTAATCTATAGGTCCATTCTTATGCCATTAAAAGCTAGCAAATTAGATCCTTAACAATGAGCTACCTATCCATCCTCTTGCATTTACGGTCTTGTACTGGAACATCTTTGTATATCTGTTTTTCCTACTAAAATATGTATGTGAGGGGTAGCAATCTATTTTTGTACTCTCATAGCCCATGATGATGTTCAATAATGTACCTGAAATGTTTTGGTTAAAAAAACCATATAGGATTGTCTAAAAAGAATAAGCCTAATGTACTCATACAGTGCTAGGGGCATATTAATGAGAAACCCAAAATAACAGTGACTTAAATGAGATATGTTTCTTTCTCTCACACACAAAACAATTCAGAAATCAGGCAACCATAGCTGATTTGGCAGCTCCATGAAAACATTGGTATCCTAGCTCTCAGCTCTAACATCCCTAGAGTATGGTGCCCTGTCCTTAGCTGCAGGAGAGTCACTAGAATCCATTGTATCTGCATGGCCACACCACATTGCAAAGGAAAATTAGGGAATGTGGTCTTTATTGGAGAGTAGTAATGTATCCAGCTAAAACTCAAGATTCTTATTCTAAGCAGGAAGGAAGAATAGATATTAGGAGAATATTAGCATTATCTACACAGAAATAACAGGGTAACTTTTTAAAATTCCTTTGGGTCTGAAAAAAATGAGGAATTTAGGAAGCTTCAAAGTAATTCAGCGTCTAATAGCTGTTCCTGTAGGACTGGACTGAGATGAGCCTGGGATGGGTGTGAAGCTTGTTCTTTTTTTTCAGGTTCTGATGCCCTAGCCATCTGTGACCCTCATGTGGTCCTATCTTCACCATTGTGGTGTGGCACCTAAATTTATACTCCCCAGGAAATAGTACCATACAACCTAAATCTAAGTCATCCCTAAATCCTAGTCTAATATCTTACTGTTTCATATCCCCTGAAACCTACTCTAGTATAGAGAACAATGAATTTCTTGAAATCTAAATACTAGAGCTATATTATATTTATTCTTCTGAGGAGTATATGAGAATGTCAACATAACTTTCAGTGATATTTCAACCACACAAGTATTTCTAATAGTTAGGATTTTAACCATCACAGCCAACATAGCCAAACACAGAGGGAATGTGGGAGTAAAAGAGTGTATTATCTTGCATTACACAGTCTGCTTCCCATACGAGGCAACAAAAAATTACTCTTTGTCTTCTGCACACTCTACACAAAAAACAAAAGTTCTCTTTTGCCTTACCTCGAGAATATTTTTTGAAATTTTATGCTGTCTCTCACCATGTTTACAGGTAGTTCTAAGGTAAACAACAATTATTCCTCACTTACAGAAGAAGTAAAATTCTTAAGCATTATTATGTTACCACCTGCTATACTCAAAACATTTCATCATCATTCTGGTCCACGAAGCAGCCAACATGCAATTACTTTCTTTAGTAACTGTACCTGCACCTTACATGAGTAAGTATACATCTCTAAGAATTCTTCATGGTGTTGCTTCCCCCTAAACACACCTCAACTCAGAATAATGAAACTCTAAGGTCCTCCATTATGGCCACATCTAGGGTGCCTTTCAGATGGCCCATGGGTTGCACCAAGGGTTTACTCCCTCCCCTTAGGAAAGAAAGGATGCTAGAAATAATTAGGTTTTTGGTAAGCTCCATATTTTAATATTAGCTCAATGGTTTTGTTAAGAACTTCCCTATTTTGCAGACTCACAATTTGAGAAATCTGTAAAAAGTAAGAGCGGGAGAGAGGAAGATAAATTTCTCCAGGTTAATTCTGCATAGGAAAAATGTTATTAATATGAATATTTTCAGTGACTATGTGCCTTCAGTATGGTTAGACGCTTCTTCATACTTGTGTGCAAGAGCTGATATAATGAGTGTCAACAAATTTATTTACAAGATTTTCCTCCTAGGATAAAATAACTTTGTCTATTGGTGATGAGTACAGCTCACAATTTATCAATCAGATTAAAATGCCCCAGAGATTTGCCAATGCCTATAAGTTCTATAATACATTCTTACCCTGTGGTTACAGTTTGCCTGATTTCTTAAGAAATAGGAAGTAATTACAGATTATCTATCTATACACACATGTGTACACACACATATACACACACAAACACAGAAGGTCCATGTGGGTTAATCTATAAACAAGTTTGGCCTAAGAGGTGAAATGAAATCTACAAGGATCCTAACATCATCAGGTAGGTAGTCCAAAATTATCTGCCCAATAATGTCAAATATAGAGAAGAGAATTAGGAATAAAGTACATATTCATAAACTAAAAAAAAATTATATAAGAAGCAAGCTTGACTCTAAAATTAGCCACTGATATAACTACTTCTGGAAGCTCTATCAATATAAAAAGCCCAGTCATCAGGAGGTGGTGTGAAAGCCTTCCCTCTGTTCCCTGTAACAGAAGATACAAATGCATCTTATTTGCAAAGATTGGTTCCTCCTTCCGTATCTATGACTTGCATGAGTGAGGCTTGATAGAGTGTTAATTTGCTTGACTTCCTCCTCTTCTTGGGCATTACTGTCTTCTATAATTTTTTTTGCCTTGATCTGCAGACATGTGAAGACAAGCTTTCACTTGCTTTTGCTAAAACATCAAATTTGTTTTTATCTTAAACATTTGAATGGAAATCTCTCTCAAAATTATGACATATACTCTGACTTCCTAAACAAAGCAGATTTAAATAAAGCAAAACATAATTTCAATGTTCTTTGAGGAGGCAGGTCATCACTGTGGATATCAGTCATTTATATTTTGTTATTATACAGGGTTACTGGGGTGCACAGGGGTTACTGGATCATATTCTAAGGTCCCAGAAGACTGTGCTTTTCTTTGGCTCCCACATTTCCTTCATTTTTTTATACTTCACTTGTTTTCTATTTTTATATTTATGTCCTATGCCTCATCCTTTTAAACTGTCAATGATCATTTATTCTGCAGGCAGCCCAGTCCCACAATTGCTTCTAATACCTTACTCTTGAAAACAAAAAACAAGGCTGGCTAGAATTGGGTCTAAAGAAACCATGAGAATAGAGCAGAAATATTAAAGACTTGGCATGCAAGCTATTACTTGACATCCAGAGCCCATTGCAGACTAAATATCCACATGCCCTTCTCCGCTGAGGACAGAATTATTCTCAATACAGCACTCCAAGCAGACACTGTTAATAATTCAGCACATCATAAGACTTTTTAAAAATTAACTTTCAGATTTTTGGTTGCTTTAGAGAAATGAGGTTGTTCTTCAACTCAGATCAGGATAGGTCAATTTTAATGGTGAAGGGTAGCAGAATATGGCTACCCCAAAATATGCCCCTTTGGCCATAAAGATTATTTTTAGTTGATTATTTTGAGAAACTACAGACACAGGAGAAGCTCTGAAAATAGAATAGGAGTTATCCTTCTGTATGGGAAACCTACACTTAAAAAGGAAATTTACATTAAATTCCTTTTTAGAGAGAAGTCTGTATCAAGAAGGAAGCTATTACCAGAGATAACTTTTTTTATGCAAGAGACTTATGTGCATGGCAGGGCAACCTTTGCTTACCAAACATTTCCTCTTCTCACCTTCCCAGGAAAGGCATCCTCCCTTTTAAGCCCCAGATCCCTACCTCTTTCCTTAGGTCAGGATGGTATCTAAGCCTCAATCATCTGGTTGCCTTTTGAATCTCAAAATTTTAAGGGCTCCTATAGGTACACATGTATGTACTTAAAATTGTTTATTTTTTCTCCCATTAATCTGTCTTTTATTACATGGTGGGGTGGGGGTGGGTGTCTCAGCAGAGCACTGAGAAGAATAGAGGAAAATAACTTTTCCTACTCTATGATGGATAGAAATCTTCTTAGATAGACTGACATATTATGGAATAATATCTGTTATACCTTACCTCTAGAAACTTTATAGAATGATTAAAAGTTATTTGGTTAATTAGATTTTTCCTAAGTTTAACATGGGCAATGCTGGAATGGTGAAATTTTCCACTTGTTCATTTTTCAACTCTCATATTAGGCAGACTGGTAAACCTGGATGACATAAAACATTTTTTGCAAAACAAACGCCATCATTAAAAAATAAAAAACTCAGTGGTAAAGGGAGAGGATGTAGCATATCAGAAACAAGTCGTGAAATTATTTATTCAAATCAAAGTTAACAGATTAGGATTGTATGCTTTCATTTATGCTATTTTATTTGTCATTCACAAGAGTCCAATTAGGTCCATATAGTCATTTTAGAAATGAAAAAACAGGCTTAGGGAGGATAAGTAGTTTGTTCAAGGTCACACAGCCAGCGAGCGACAAAGAGCACTGGTGTTCACGTTTACCTGATTCCCAATTTCAAATATGGAACTTAGTGTATAATCACCAGTTGGCATACATTTCACCATTCCCTTTCCTTTCTCTCTCTTGCTCCACCCCTATTTGTTAATATGAAAACTATGTAATTGGTACAGAAATACAGGCTTATACCACTGTTAAGGAGTGCTAAGTTGTTAAGAACTTTCTGAATAAGTGTCAGAAGCCTTAAAATATTCATATTCTTTGACCCAGTAATTCCAACTCTAGAATTTTATCCTAAGAGGATTATCAGAAATTTGCACAAATATTTATGTGTAAAAGATTTTAGTGAATTACAGCACTATTCATAATTGTGAATGACTGGAATTAATGTAAATCCCAGTAACAGAATACAGTCACACAACAGATCCTATGCAACCACTAAAAATAATGTTTTAGAAGAACACTTAATATATGAGATATTTATAACACATGATTAAGAGGCAAAAGCATGTAAAACTGTACCACACACACAAAAAAGATTGGATGGACATACAAACCAGTATGTGATAACAATAGTTATCTCTACCAAGATTACAGTTGATTTTCATTTTTTTTCAGTTTCTTTGTATTTTCCAAATTTTCTATAATGAATATACATTATTTTGTAATTAGATGTTGTCATTTTTAAACAACAAAATCAGACTATAATCATTAAAAAAAAATTAGTGTTAAAAATGAGCCCAAAATGGAGTTACTTATACTAAGCCTCACATCACCAAACTGAGACTTACTTACAGTTTTGGCTTACCCAGAACTCCAATCAGGAACTGCCTAATCAGCATCAGTTAGGTAATCTGCCTGATAAAGCTCTGCAATCCCCTAAAGGAAAGTAACCTTGCGATAAGCAACCTACTTTTTTGCCCGGTATAATTTCCTTACCTCCAGTCCCTTCTGACTGTGAAAATCTTTCATTTTGTACAGCTCTTCAGAGCTCCATTCTATCTGCTAGATTGGATGGTGCCTGATTTGAATTGAGTTTTGCTCAAATAAACTTAAAAAAATTTTAGTATGCCTCAGTTTACCTTTTAAGATTAGGAATGATGAAGCAATGGACTGTCAATGATAGATCCAAAGCTATTGTAGAAGAGGAAAGAACTTAGAAACAAAGTTAGGTAGGAAGAGCAATCAGATGAAGACAAGCTTGAATAAATGTAAATAACAACTTTATCTTCACAATAATTTTAATGAAGGCATTTATCTTGGCAGAAGAGAAAGCTAGTATTTATTTGTAAGCTGCAAGGCTTAATTCTTAATGTATGAAGGAAATAAAGGTCTTCATAAAATATATACAACCAGAAAATTTCTTTTGTTAGCTATTTTGCTGTGAAATGAGATAAAACAGATGCGAAAGTGCTTTATGAACTGGAAGTGTTTTGCAAGTCAGTTATTATTACCATCAGAAGATTATCATGTTCTACCTCTAGTAACTGCTGTGTGACTTGTCATAGGGGTCTTATATTTACATAAGAAGATTTCCAAAGGTTTTGAAGATACTCCCTTTCTCATTGCATTTAAGCAGTGAGCTGTCTCTTGGCTGCCAAATGCAGACTACTACCTTGAGCAATATCCTCATGTCAGCCTTAGAGCATTGCACTCCTAAAAATACAAGGCAGTTTAAATACACATTGGCTACAATAATCTTCTTACTTTAGATATGTGAGAAGTGTTAGGAAACATCAAGAGCTCTAGTGCTTTTAAAAGACCCCAGAAAGAGATTAAAAAACATGAGCAAAATCCAGTTTTTGTAGCTACTGTAGGAATTCAGCTCCTCTCAGTTCTTCGAAATCTTAAAGCTGCTCAGACAAGGTGCTGGTTATGTGGAGGTGGATGATGTCTCGCCTGACTCACCTGCTATCACTGGGAGAGTGAAGTGAGATGGAAAATAGGAGCAACTTAATTCAGTTTTTTCTATGTAGCATAATGGGCCTAGAATTTGGCATCACTATGTAACATGGGAAATACATGAGATCGTTAGGGACAGGAAGGCTTGGGGTTTTCACTACTAATTTAAAAATGTGATCTTGGGCAAGTCACTTAACCTTCACAAACATCCAATTTCTTATCAGCAAAATGTGACTCAATGAGATAATGAATTTTTAAACGCTTTGCAAAATTAAAAGTACCAAGGAAATAATTCTTCCATCCCCAAAGGTTATGAGCATCATTAAAATTTACCGCATGGAAGAAGAGCACACACAAACGAGACTTAACTGTGATCCACAGACAGATTTACAGAAGTGTTAAAACATTATGGAAGACCACCGGTCTAATAAAGACAAAGAATGAGACTATGCCTGAGGAAATCTGTATTTTTTACAGGAAACACAGCGCTCCTAGCTAAATTCTCTCTAGGTGATATGGAGATTATCAACAATATGTCTTAACTGCAAAGGAAAAGAACTGTATCTTGAAAAGTCAAGAGGCCTTTAGAGAAACTGAAAAGAGACACATTAATACATGCATCAAGCTCCAGACCAAATTAAAGTTTTACAACTTTAATTGCAAAAGAAGTTCAGAAAGAAGAAATTTTGCAGGAGGAGGAATCCTTGAAAGTCAGCTTTGATGGATGGACAATTACGCAACTGACTGACCACCCTCTTCAGGAGGCACCTTCAGGGCCTGGGGCTTCCCTTTTTAAAGGACTTGGGTTACTCCTGAGTCTAAGATGCTGACAATGTTAAGCAACTAAAATAGCTTCTTAATGAATACTAAAATTTTATTTTCAAAGGGGAAGTATGGGGTGTGACACATGTGGCAGTAAGCAGCCTACTACTGACTCTATCAGCACTGTACTAGAGATGCCAGCTGGTGCATCAGACACATTAAAAAGTGAAAGTTTGCCACAGCATATGGCAGCTTTCTCCCCAAGCACTTCGTGAAATGATCGGGCCAACTTCTGTAATGATGCCTTTATGCAATAATGAGGATAAGCCAGGGGCCTAGGAATTCAGTTTTCTACAGGGTCCCGTCAATGTAGCCATATACTGACCCATTCTCTAATGGAAATAGCTGGAGAAATATAAATATCTAGACTATGAGAACATCAAAGGCCTCATTGGAAAAGCCCCCACACAGAAAAATGTGTGGGCGTGAATTCTTCCATTCTGGAAGGGTAAAGGCCTAAGTTGATGATGCTGGGATGAGACACTGAAGTCTTTAGAGAAGTGAAACAAGTATCATAAAGTTGACACACATTACCAAATAGCCTTTCCCTTAGACCCAATGCTAAATTTGTGGTTTTGATTTGAAAGGTACAGAGAGACATTTTGCATTTTTTTAGTAATAAAAAGATTATGATTATTTGTCTCTAACCTGTCTCTCATCTTTTCTAAAGAAAAAACTATTTGCCTCTAATCTCCATTTTTTTTTCCACTTAACTGTAACGCTTATTTTTAAATTTTAGGGAGATGTTTCATATTCTTCAGAATATTGCCTAATGCATAGAGTATTGAACCATTTTTTCTGTTCTTTTTAAGTACAATTAAGTGTTCCTTAGAATGCGTAACCTTTCTTGCCTACCCACTCTCCTAATTCTGAATTTATATATCTACATTTTAACCATGTTGTCAAAATTCAGTTTAAAGTCATGTTTCTTCTTTAAAATTCTTTATGTCCACCTTTCTTGAGGCAGTAATCACCTTTTACCTGGGATTACAGTTGTCTATATGTCTTCTCTATTACGTACGAGGTTCTTTGAGAAAGAATACAAATGATGAGAGTGTGGGCTTTGGCGTCAGAATATTCTGGTTTCAAATCTTTTTTGTGCCCTAAACTGGCATTAAGGGATAAATAACCTAGAAAAAAAATACTTAACTCCTCTGAGCTTTAGTTTTTCTAATCTATAAAATGATACCATCACTTCACAGATAAGGCTTAAACTAGACTGTGTGTCTGTAAATTATCCTTTTTTCCCTATATACCTGACAGCATCATAGGTGATAGATAAGTATGTTTAAAAGAACAGACAAGAAATGAATAAGGTAGTAAAAACAGAGAAGTTACTAGAAATCTCCTTGAGAAAGGATTTCCTCAACTCTCCCAAGTTTAAAGTAGAAGTATATAACTATACCGTCATTCAAGTAGTTAGTGCATTATACTGATTATACTGATTGTACTATACATTAGTATCTGACCTGATCTAATAACTGAAAAATACTGATCTGATGTTATTTCATAACAATTATTTTTATACTCACAGTGTCTCAGGTGCTTTAGAGGCTAAATCTAAATCTATTAAACAATGAAAATGTAACAACTAGAAACTTAAAGATTGGTTTATTTATAAATGGCTATAAACCACATAAAGTCTATTACAAAACTAACATCAGTACCCTTGGATGTAAACCATTTTCTGAGTATCTGTCACAAGTTTTTTTTGTAGTACTTTATTCGTTTTTCCATAAAGGTGCTCCAAGAGTTGTAACAGATCCCCCTCTCAGTAACTTCTGCTGATTTGAGTTCTGGCCTCTGTATTGTAAGAGCCCAAATACCCCTTCTCTGAGGACTGCTCTCACTCCACAAGACACACACACACACATATGCGTCCCATGGCTCACCATGGGCTCCTGGACTGTTTGTTACCTTGCCTTTCTCATCCCCAGCCACACTAATTAGTCCAGTATTGGTACATTTCAAGCTGGCCATATTATCTTTCTCCTAAAGAATGTATGTATAGTATCCAGAAATTCCAGTTAGTAAGTTTCCTATTAACAAGTAAACGTGGGAATCCCTATTGCTATGCTCATTTTCTGCCTTACCTTTAAAAAAAATATAAGGAATCTGTTTAATAAAGAGAGAGAAAGAAATGAAATGGCCATGAAGTGGGGGAAGATCTAAATGGCTCAGGTGGCCCCTGAGAGACTGAGAGGAAGAAACAGCATCTTTGGTTCTGGCAACATTCCAACTCTTGTTATATCCCCTGGATGCCCAGCAAAAACAATAAAGGAGCAAAACTAAATTTGTCCTCAAAAAAAAAGGGACCAAAAAAAAAAAAATCCTAGCATTAGTAGCACCCTCATATGCAAATCCTTTTCTGAGTATTTGTTAAACACCAAACCCTAGGCGGAAAAAAGTACAACAGACACTAAGGGATTTAATAAATAGATACAAGAAACATATTAAAATTAAAACAGCATAAAACAGTGCCTCAAGCTCAGTGAGCATTTTATGTATTCTAATCTTAATACCTCTCTAGCTGATTGTGTAAGAAGTAATCTATCACGTTGTATGCATTAGCTCAGTCATTGTGGAGATAAAAAGGTAAAGCCATCCTGAAACAGGAAACCAATATTCTTCCTGTTTAACCAACAAATCTAAAAATCTATTCTTTGCAACTATTTACTTTTGCTCTTGTCCACCACAACATGGTGCTCCACATGTTCCCCATAGTTTTATGACAAAGAGAAATTTTTCATGAACCACTTTTGTATCCCCACCCCCTTAAAGAAAGAGGGAGGAAAAACTGTTTCATACAGAAGGCGTTAGCTGTATGAATTAGAACTGCCACCTAAGTGTGGGCTAATGTAACCAAGAGGGATTTCACCTACATCCATTCAGTCAGTTTATGGGGGTTTAAAGAAATTCCAAAGAGTCATCAGAAGAGGAAAAATAAAGGTAATGCTTTTTGCCACACAGGTAGAATCTTTGAAAATATGTGTAATATGTAAAACATTTTGACACCCCCATAATATTTTTCCAGAATTAACAGTATAAATTACTTCACTTGTTCAAGAGCTTCCTATCAGCCTCTCTAATCACTACTCACAGTAACCTCAACTGCTGCCACAATGTACAAGCTGCAATTCTTGTCTTGCATTGCACTAACTCTTGCACTCGTAGCAAACAGTGCACCTACTTTGAGCTCTACGAAGGACACAAAGAAACAACTGGAGCCACTGTTGCTGGATTTACAGTTTCTTTTGAAGGAAGTTAATGTAAGTTTATTCCCTTTCTTACTAAAATTATTAATTTTAATTTTTCTAACTGGAGTTTGTTTTTTAATAACAATCTGTTATGCTTTCTCAGAACTATGAGAACCTCAAACTCTCCAGGATGCTCACATTTAAATTTTACATGCCCAAGAAGGTAAGTGCAACTTTCAACATTCAATTTACATTTTAATAAAATTGAAAGTAATATGAAAATCTGCACATTGACTGGAGAAGAATTAGTAACTTCAGTTACTAATGGGGCTTCTGCAAATGGCTTTGCTAATATTTTTTTAATATGTACTTGTGTGTGTTTTGGGGTAGAGGGAGTGGGACAGTTTTTAAAAAGATTGTGTTGACCTACTATTTTATTTAAAAATGTAAAACTCAAGAGATATTCAATTATATTGCTTTACCATCCAAATTAGCAAAATTGATTTCAGAAGCCCACTTTAAAAAATTCTTTACTGTTTTAGGAGATTCCTAAGGATTTATCTTTGAGAGGTTGCATAGCAGTAATCAATAGCACAGATTCTAGGGCCATATTATTTGAACTGAAATCTCAGCTCTGCCATGTCCTAGCTTTTGTGATCTTGGGCAAGTTACCTATTCTTTTTGTGACTCAGTTTCTTATCTACTTATGTAAATGATAATTATATATACTTCATGCAGTTTTGTGAGGTTTAATGAGTACATGTAAAGTACTCAGAACAGCATCTGGCATATGGTAAATACCATATAAGCATTAGCTATTAGTAATAGTAAAGACAAAATTCCTCCTGGAGAGTATAAATTACAGTTTGGACTTAGACATCTTTTCTGTCAATAGACCTAAAGACTTCTGATGCTATGTGGCTTATTTTCCAAGACTAAAAGCTTCATTTGGTCATTTGGGGATTCAGATAGTTAGATAAGCATCATCCAAGCTCCTAGAGCTACACTTGGAGTGTAAAGTTTCCTAGTAGTCATGCCAGTCAGTAAATAATGGGCAAAACTTTGGTGCTAGAAAGAGCTTGTCCTAGGGTGAATGGCCCAGAAAAAAGTGGGATTTAAGGATCATAGATGCAATCTCACTGATCCACCTCTCATAAATTTAAGGAAATTATGCTTCAAACGGCCCTTCTGAAAGATGAAAAGGAAGTAACTTAAGAGATGCTCCCTAGCTTCATCAGAGTCACATGTTATCTCCAGCAACATAGACACTACACTGTTTCTTGAGGGAAATAGCTCCAAGTTGTTCATGCCAAAAACTTAAGCCCTGAACTTGCAGAACTTGTAGTACTAATGCAAGTTGAAAGGGCATTAGATGGAAATGTCATAAGATGTATGTGGTGTAGTCCTACCTCTCCCTCTAAAAACTATTAGAAAGATAACATGAGAATATGTGCATAATTTAGAGGGTGTTGGAATTCTCTGAAATCTAAGTTTCCAAATGACAATGCAAAATCTGTTTGAAACCAAAAGTAATGTGATAAACTCCATTCATTTGTTCATTTTACAACCATTCCGTGGTTGCAAAATAATTTAGAGAGCTATAAAAACATTTAAGTGAAAGGTTGTGATGTTAATACTATAAAGAACTGAAATTTAATCCAGGCTCCACCTAGTCATGTGGCCTTGGGGAAGACACTTAAATTCTGAGATTTAGTTTCCTTATTTGTAAAATGGAGATAACACACTGGATTACCTATCTCAAAAGGTGGCTCCTAGACTTAAATGGGCTTATTTAGGACATTAAAATGTACCACGAACTATGAAATATTAGTATTTTACATATATGAGTGTGTATGTTTGTGACTAAATCAGAAGGTCCATCTAAAAATCTTACAAATATTGTAAGCTTTTATTTGATTTGGCAAATAATTTTTTAAAATGTACCTTCTTGTACTTATTATAGAAAAGTAAAAAATTTAAATCCAGTTATATGTGACTTGCTATATTGAGTCATTACTAACCAGTTATAATTACCTAACTTATAAAATGTCAGGATTGTGACAGATGGCATCCAAGAGCTCCCTCTGTCCCTAAACAGTCTAAGATTCTCAACTCTTAGATTATTAAATATTAGAATCATAGAATGTGATCCTATACTTCTACATTATGACTACTCTGGTTCTAATAATTTCTATGCAGACTGGAAAAGAATTCAACCTGCACTGGTGATTGGCAATTGGGTGCAGAAATGCTGACTTTTTGCAAAGTCAAATTAAGCTGAAATTAATGACTCACTATTTGTTAACTAATAGTTAACACTAACCATGGGCAGCTGATCTCTAGTTTTTCAGTCTTATAATGTAAACCACATTGGTCCATCTTTATAGTAATGCTGAAAATAGGAACAATGGTAAAAACTATATACTGCCACTATTAATAAAATAAATTTGAGATTAATTTCTGATTCTGACATTTTGTCAGGGCAGATTGACCTGATAATTATTTTTATTATTATTCAAGGCTACAGAATTGAAACACCTTCAGTGTCTCATGGAAGAACTCAAACCTTTGGAGGAAGTGCTAAATTTAGCTCAAAGCAAAAACTCTCACCTGACAAATATCAAGGACTCAATGAACAATATCAATTTAACGGTTTCGGAACTGAAGGTAAGACATTATTTGCTCTCCTGAAAATAACATAAATGGAAGGGCATTTTAAAGTGGTATAACATTTTTGGTATTGTGAAGTACTCATGCATTTTAAGTCCACTGTGAACATAAGTCACTTTTATGTTAGATGATAAATTGTGGAGCTTAAAAGTGTAAGCTAGAGGGTTTCCACCTACCACCTACTCAGGAACAAGCCCCCATCCCTCAGTCTGTCACCCCTCACATTAACACAAAACTGGGAGTGGGATAAAACACTGAATTGAATTTCACAGGAAGCAAACAGGTTTCATTACATATTTTTTAATTCCTTCAGCTCATTTTCTAGAATAGCTAATTCTGATTACCTGAAAGGCTTTTCAAATGGGTTTTTCTTATCATTTGGTAGAAGAACTAAGAGAGTTATCTAAAAAAAAAAAAAAAAATGGCAACCAGTAAAATGGCCAATGGACCAGATAATTAACTTTTATTTAGAGGTAATACTCACTTTCAGGACCTTAAGTATTTTTAAACGCATAGGAAGCATGAAATATACAAGGAACCCGGGTGATGTAAGAGATTCATGGCTCTCTTTTCTCATCCATCTGCCAAAGTACAAAGTTCATGAATTAATAGGGATCCTAAATAAACAGCATAATTTTAATTACAGTAGAACCAAGTTTCTAAAAGTATATAACTGCTTCCAAATAAGTCTCTTTATTAATAGACTGTTGCTTTCCATTTAATTTAAAAAATACATTGAGATTAGTCATCTTGTCATTGAAAGACTCAATTTATCATCCATGCTCTAAAATTCTTGACCAACATCAGAAAAACTCATTCTACATTCTAGATGCAAAATCAGGATAAAATTACATAAAAATCAGAAAGTGTTTCAGAAGCCAGACACTTAAAAAAAAAAATCTAACCCCTCAAGAGATTATGGTATTTAAATGATTATATGTAAGAGTGTATAAAACACTGCAATAGTTTATTTAAAGGGAATACTTTATCTCACTTGGTTTATGTTTTCTGGATAGGAATTACTTCAAATGTGAAAAATTCCTCTTTTTTATCTTGCTACATATCAAAATATTTTCTTCTTAGCTTGTCAACTAGAGGCAGAGTTGAAATAGTCCCTATCAGCAGAGGCGGTGAATTTCTAAAAAGCCAGTCTACAGAATTTCTAGTGTTTAGATCTTTAAAAGTTGGGAAACTTACCTGCATTGATACTGAAGTGGGGTGGGAGTGGGGATGAGTATTTACGAAAATGTTTTTCATACAAATTTCCTCCCAAACAAAACCTTATCCTAACTTACTCTGGTTGTTTCTATTTTGCTTTGGGGAAAATATGAGGTTCACTCAAGCAGAAACATAGGAGACTTAAAAAGTTAATAATGAATAAAGTATAATGAGCTTATCACTACATACATGTAACCTATATATAGATATAAATCAGATATATTTCCAGAGAAAAAGAGGTTTAGCAACTTTAATTTTGCAAGCAGCATTTAATGAAGTATTTGTCTAAGACTGTTTTTTTGAATTGTACACGATTGAGAATAATTATATATAAGGTAAACTGCCCTGAACTAAAACAAAATTTCAAATGTTTTCTTTTTTACAGGGATCTGAAACAGGATTCACATGTGAATATGATGATGAGACAGTAACTGTTGTAGAATTTCTGAACAAATGGATTACCTTTTGCCAAAGTATCTACTCAACACTGACTTGATGATTAAGTGCCTCCCATTTTAAATGTTATCAGGCTATTTATTCGAGTATTTAAAATTTATATTTATTTTTTGATGTATGGTTTTCTATTTTTGTAACTATTATTCTTCCTCCTCAGATGATAAATATGGATCTTTTAAGATTCTTTTTGTAAGCCCTAGGGGCTCTAAAAATTCATTTAAATTATTTATCCTAAAGTATTTATTTTTATATTGAACTGTTAAATATCATGTCTATGTAGGTCAGTTAATAAAATTATTTAATAAAGCTGATGAATAAAAACAAGCCCAGATATTTGTTATTCTGCGAATAGCACAGAGTAAGCACTAAAATATTTCTGAAATACTCATGTAAACTCTTCACAAGATGGTTAAGATGCTTAAAAAATTACCCCTTCCCCATTGGGGAAATGGGCTTCTCAAAGCTTTTGCTTTTTCTCCTTTCATGAATTGATTAGATTCTTAATTCTAGTCTGAGAGAATCCCATCAAATTATACTAGTTTCCTTCTCCAGGTCATGCTTTAAATAAGATGCCAGAACAAAAACACTCTTGAAACCCTTCATATAATTGGTGTGTTTCTCCTCCATTCTTCAGAATCTTATACCTTGCTCTCTGCCTTCAGGACACCCACTTGTATAACCTATACCAAAGCTTTCCCCTACCCTCTGGCTTTCCATTGGGTCCTGCCACTGGGTGACTCCGGTAGGAGGTCTGAGGGACAGAAGAGATTCCTTTCTCTCTATGGAGTAGCCACTGCATGGCTGTGCCTCTTGACCAAAGAACCCAGTTTCTCTCAAGGTGGCTCTCTTGAGACTTTTTCCTTCTGGGTTCTGCTAACCTTTCTTTCCACTCCACCCTTTAAAGATGGTAACACCTGTACTATTACCAGCTCTGGGGTACTGAACTGTCTCTTGCAGTTTTCCTGTACCCTGACCATAGCTTTGTAAATTGTCTCTTTATTAGGTTCTCCTTAAATTAGTCTGAGTATACCATCAGTTTTGACTCAGACACAGTAATTGTACCTAAGAAATAGATCCTCAAAACAGATTTCTGGGACCAGGTTTTTCATATATTCAAGGAGCACAACAAAATTAGGACTATGAAAAATCTATAGGATGTAGTAGCATCCTGATTATTCAAGTTATCATCAATGGTAGCATAGGATAAGGTGCAGATGTAGAGCAAAATGTTATGAAATGACTGTGACATTTAATTGCTTCAGCAATAGTAGTTATAAAAATTGTGATTATCATCTGTATTCTTTTGATGGCCTAAGATAGAGAACAAAGGGAAAGAATTAAAGTTACAAATATACAATTAAAAACATGCATGGGCAACCAGAAGTCTTCATTGGTAGTTCTGAAGCAGTTCCTTATCTCTTGTAGTCATAGAACATATATGGCAAAGGAAAAATCCAAGAGTCTGATGTAAGTCTGCAAAGATGTAGTACCAATTAAAAGCTTTAGCTTTCCAGGTCTCTCATACTAAGGGTGGGGAAGGAGTGGGGCTCTGCGATATGGGATGTGGATATTCTGCCAGACATGGAGGCTGAGAACCTTGAACATTTGTCTTTCCTGTTGACAGACAACTTCTTTTCTTTAACAGTATCCCTTCTGAGGAAAAATCACACCTTTACTCAAAAACCTTCCAATGGCTCACAAACTGAGGATATTTTTCCTCAGAATGCACCTCTATTATCTTTCACAGCCTCCATGCCTAACATGGGAGTTAAGATCTCAACATCGCTGTGCTAAACCAGCAGCCAATATATGGTACAGTCTTCCCCATAGCCCATCAAGAAGTATAAACAAAAGCATTCCATCTTATTATTATTATACTAAATGACTTACTTGAAAAAAAATTTTAACCTCCCACCAATGAAACATTAGCTTGGTCAATTTTAAGGTCCTAGTGCCCAATGAGGCATGTTCCTACCAGGAACATTGACTTCTACCAGAAAACTGATTAAATGGAAGCTGAGACACCTTTTGGGCATGTGGGGGCTTTTCATGCAGCTGAACCAACAGGTATATAAAAGACTATTGTAGTGGCAGAGTTAACTGATTTTGATGACAAAGGGAAACTGAGATCCTGCTATAGAACAGAGGCAACTGCTACACAATTGGTAACACCATACTTGGAACCTGGGAAATTCAGCAGGACATCTCTTAGCTCTCTCCACTTGTATTGATCAATGGAAAACTGCATCAATTCTCAAAGTGTTAAGAATCCCAAAAACTCAGATACCACAAAATTGAGATCAGGAGTCTGCCACC
The DNA here is from genome assembly GCF_036321535.1 of Camelus dromedarius. Taxonomy (NCBI): domain Eukaryota; kingdom Metazoa; phylum Chordata; class Mammalia; order Artiodactyla; family Camelidae; genus Camelus; species Camelus dromedarius. The sequence goes on from NC_087436.1 coordinate 36,521,115, forward strand.
AGGCAAAGAATTCCACCCAGCCAAAGTAATGGCAAATGATAAAGGGGAATGTGCAAAGAATACTGAAATAAGGCAGTTATGAGCACCAACTTTCATGACTATGAACTTTCATGACTACCAACTTTCTTGGCAATTGAACAGACCCAAGTAGTTATATATATTCTTGTTCCCACTATGTCAAATGGGACTTCACACAGTCTTACTTTATGTGAAAAATACTGGTGGTGTGCCTAACGTTTTAAGTTTCAGGAAACTATTGCTCAACTGACATTACCTCACAATGATACCAAAATTCCTTGCTTGGGATACAAACTTTTCTCCCAAATGAAGAAAGAGAGGACATGTTAAGGAACAAAGAGGTGAACTGTGCTAGATATCTTTTATTTTCCCCTTGACAACCTGACATCCTTTTCCACCCTGTTAAGCTGATTTATATGAATGAACAACATTAATGTGCTTCCTGCCTTCCAGTTTGGTCAAATCCCTGGTAAGAGCTGGATGAAGTATCCGGCCACAGAATGGCTGCATCACTTGACCAAAGGTCATACTCCTCTCAAAGTAGCCCCTTTCTTTATGATCCTGACCTTCAAGTTTCTAGTAATCTCCTTCCTTCAACCCTATGAGTGGTAACAGTTCCTCTGTGTGAGGAGAGGGACCAATGCAGACAGGTCTCACAGGTTACATTCCTCAAGGGAAAAAATGGGCACAACTGACATCCTGGCTTTTTTACTGAGGGCATTTTCCAAATTATAGCACAGGAAAATGGAACTCAAGTGGCAGACCTATGAGGAAATAAAGGTAGGAGTTCAGGGTTGTCAAAGTGGATGGGATTTGAGAAGCAAAACAGAGGGAATTGTGGAGAAGGATCCCATCCATTTATCTATATGCAAACTCCCCTCAAAGGCTGATCCATCACCTGCACATGCGTAAGTTAAGATGCCTTCCAATCACCAAAAGAAATGGCAGAAAAAAGCAGAAATGAGGCAAATGAGCTGTGTGGTGCTGAGGAGACACATATTGGAGTATAAGCTCTGCCATTGGGGAAGGGTCTAGTAAATACATCAGGATTTAAGATGAGAAAGAAGAAAGGCCAAGACTCTAAGTAAATTGGCCTTAAAATAAGGACAAATCTGAAATACAACAGTTCTAACAAAGCCTAAAACCAAGATTCAACAGGATGAAAGGTATCTGCCAGATCCTACTTGCCTCCTCAGGAAAACACAATCTAGTTTAAAGATAACATCATCAAATCCAAATCTAGAGCCTCTATAATATTTTATTCACATATGGCATAAGTCAAAAAATTATGACTAACACACACACATTCAAAATTACAAGGCAAAAGCCAATAAAAATCTTCAGTAAAGAATTCAGATATAATTATAAGTCACAGATATTAAAATAACTGATTAATATGTTCATGAAAATATGGCATTAGTTCTAAAATATGGACAAATACATGTATTTTTGCAGAAAGTTGGAATCTACTGAACATTCTAGAACTGAGAAATACAGTATCTGAAATTAATAAATCACTAGATGTGTTTAATAGCATAATGGAAATAGCAGAAGACTGGAATACTGACTCAAAGACAGACCAATAAAAATTAACAAAACTAAAGACCAGGGGGGTGGGGGGGGGAGATACAAAAGATTTTAAGAAACAAGTAGAATACAATAAAAAGATCTAATATACGGGTAATTAGAATCATAAAAGACGAGGAAAAAAAGAGGAAGAAGCTATATCTGAAGATATAATGGCTAATAATTTCATAAACAATTAAAAGACATTTACCTACAGATTAAAGATGCTCAGGATAAATACAAAACAACAACAGTAACAAATACCCACACAAACCCCTCAAATCCACACCTAGGGAAATCACAGTCAAAACTGCTGAAAAGCAAAGATAAAAAGCAGCCAGTGGGGCAGGGCAGGGGTAGGAGGGGGAAGGCAATGCCTTCAGCAAAGCAATAATAAAACTGTTTGCTAATTTTTCACCAACACTTATGGAAGCTGAAAAACAATGGAATGGCATATAGGAGATAAAACAAACAAAATACATAATAATGTAGAATTCTGTATCCAGAATTCCTTAGAAATTTAGATGAAACAGACATTTCAGACAAAATGCTGAGAAAACTAGTTAAAAAAAGACCTGAACTACAAGTACTGCTAAATGAATAAGTTTAGGTTCAAAAGGAAAATCCCAGATGAAAGCACAGAACTGCAAAAAAGAAGTAGTACACACTGGGGAAATAGTGGGTAATTAGGATGACTGTGTCTTGTGGCATTTTAACATATGCATAAGTAAAATATTTGACAACTAAAGAACTAAGGGCAAAAGATAATAAATAGCATTAAAATGTTACATTAAAACTTGTATTGTTTGAGAAGAGCTCAAAGAATAAAGTTTAAATAGACTGTAGTAAATCAAATTTAATATTATAATATAGGGTAATCTCTTAAAAAACAGTACAACTAGAAATAATAAAGGAGAAAACATAATATTAAAAATAAACCTAAAAAAGGAATAAAGTGAATCTATAGGAACAAAGGAAACCTTGTTGAACAACTCGGGAATTTGGTAGAAGCCATAGAAAGTGTCTTAGAAGTTGGACTAATCTAGCCTTAATGTAAAGGCTACTCTAACCTTGCCTTAATAAAGCTTAAAAGCAAGTCTTGAAAGACTCAAGATGATCCACAAGTAAATTAATTCTATTTCAGAACAAAATTCAACATTGTTTAAAATAAGCCAACGATACCTAGAAATGCAACAAAGCATTAATAATGTCCAGCATAAACCAAGATTGACCAAGCATGTGAAAAAGGAGTAAAATGTGACCTATAACCACTAGAAAAACAGCTCAGTAGAAACAGAAAAAAGAATGACAGGAGTGTTGGAATTCACTATTATAAATATGTTCAAGATTTAAAAGACAAACTGAACACAAGGGACCAGTAGAGAATCTAACTGAGAAATGGAAACTATAAAAATGGAAACTATTAAAACTATAAAAATGAACCAAAGTCCTAGAACAGAAAAATATATGAAATTTAAGAATCATACGATAGGCTTAACAAGAGATTAGACACAGAAGAAGAAAAGATCAGTTAACTTAAACATACTATCTTAGAGAAACTATGAAACTAAAGAACAAAGAGAAAAAAGTAAACTCAATGGATACTATCAAGTGGTTTAACATATAGGTAAATAGAAATACCAGAAAAAGGAGAGAAAAATTTTTTGAAGAAATAATGGTCAAAAATAATAGAAATTGAATTGGTAATTTAAAACATTCTCATAAAGGAAATTCCAGGCCTAAACGTCCTTTCTGTTATATTCTTCTAAATATTAAAAAAATAAATACTAGCCATCTTAACACAAACAATCCAAAAGAATAGAAAAAGAAAGAACACTTAAAAAAATCACTCTATTAGACCAGCCTAACCTTGATACCAAACTAACATTATAAGAAAGATTAAATATAGGCCAGGAATTCTGATAAACACAAAAATGCAAAACCTTTAACAAAACATTAGCAAATAAAAATAGTGTTATATATAAAAGGTAATATATGTAACCAAATTGGATTTATTCCAAGAATATAAAATTGGTTTGATGATTTTTAAAAAATTTAATTCACCACAAAGAAAAAAAGAAATTTACATAGACTACATGAATCAACTCAAGTGGTGTATAAAAATCAGTTGAGAAAATTAAAAAAAAGTAGTGCTCAGAAAACTAAGAAGAGAATTTCCTTAAACTGAGTATATCTGTCACAAAACCATAGCCAATATGTTAATTATGAAATATGGAACACTTTCCTGAGTTTAGGACCAAGACAAGGATGTCCACCACAATTTCTATTCAATCGTGCAGTAGAGATTCTAAAAATGTAACAAAGGAAAAGCAGTAAAAGATTAGAAAGGAATAATTAAAATTAACATTTTTCACAGATGTGACTGTACAAATAGAATGTCCAAAAGAATCTGCAATCATAAACTATTAGAATTAATGGATGACCATGGTAAGACTACTAGTAACGAGATTAATATACAAATATCTACCGTATTTTTATATGCCAGAATCAAAGAAAGAATATTTAAAACCAGTACCATTTGCAACAGCACCAAATAACATCAAATAACTGGGAATAGATGTCATGAAATATATACCTCTATCTTGAAAGAAACATTACTAAGAGAAATTAAGACCTAGATAAAAGAAAGGATCTACCATGTTTGTGAATTGTAAGACTCAATATAAGATGTTGGTTCTACCTAAATTTATCTATAGAGTTAATGCAATTTAAAATTTCAATAGATTTTAAATGTGTGTTTGTGGTGGAGGGGCAGTATGAAACCTAAAGGTGAAGCTTAAATTTATATGGAAATACAAAGAATCTAAAATGGCCAAGACATTCTTGAAGAAAAACAAAGCTGGAGGACACGTTACCAAATATCAATACTTATTAAAAAGCTACATAATAACTAAGCATTGTATTGACATAGGACAGAGCAGTGGAAAAGAAAAAAAGACCAATATATATAAGGTTACATAAGAAATCCTTGAGCATTATGCCCAGAAAAATGGAAAATAACAAGTGTTGACAGAATATGGAGAAACTGATAACCTTTATTGTGCACTGCTTTCGGGAATGCAAAATGATGTAGCCACAGTGGAAAACAGTGGTAGTTCCTTGAAAAATTAAAGAATTACCATATGATCTAACAATTCCACTTCAAGGTATGTGTCCAAAAGAATTGAAAGCAGGACTCAACATACTTGCATACTCATATTCATAGCAACATGAATTACAATGGCCCAAAGGAAAAAAAAAACCAAGTGTCCATTAACAGATGAATGGATAAACAAAAAATGCAGCATACCCATACAAATGGAAACGTTATGCAGCCCAAAAAGGAAATTTCAATACATGCTACATCATGAACAAACTTTGAAAACACTATGCTAAGTGAAATAAACCAGACACAATAGTACAAATATTTACGATTCCACTTACATGAGGTATCTAGAATAGGCAAATTCATAGACAGAAAATAGATTCATGCTTACCTAGGGGCTAGGGGAAAGAGGGAGTGGGGAGTTATTGTTTAATGGTACACAGTTTCCGTTTGGAATGATACAAAGTTCTGGAAATGGATAGTGGTGATGGTTGCAAAACATTGTGAATGTACTTACTACCACTGAATTGTACACCTAAAACTGGTTAAAAGTAAATTTTGTAATGTATATCTTACCACAGTAAAAACAATGCATAGACATTCACTGCTGCTTTATTTGTAATAGTCAAAACTGGAAAAACCCCAAATGGGTTCGCCTTCATGGGTGAAGGGATACATTGTGGTAATATATAAAATGAAATATTATTCAGCAATAAAAAATAACAAACTATTGATACCTGCAACAACTTGGATTTATCTCAAGGTCATTGTAATGAGTGAAAAAAGCCTATTTCCAAATACTATACTATACAATTGCATCAATATAACATTCTCAAAACGATACAATCATATATAGAGAGAACAAACTGCCAGATATTGGAGAAGGTTTGACTATAAAGACTAAGATGGAGGAACTGATAACCTTTGTTGTACACTGCTTTTGGGAATGCAAAATGATGCAGGTGATAGTTTTATTAATGTATACATATGAAAATATTCCATAAACTGTACACATAAAAAAGGAGTACATATGAGAATTGGTAAAATCTGAGTATGTTCTTTGGTCTGGTTAATTGTATTGTGCCTATGTCAATTTCCTGGTTTTGATTATGTTTTATAATTATGTACCATTGAAGGAAGGTGGGTGATGGGTACAAAGGACTTCTCTGTACTATTTCTGCAACTTCTTATGAGCCTATATTATTTCAAAATAAAAGGTTTTTAAAATTCTGAGAGAAAACAATTGTTTTTAGGTTCTTTTTTTTCAGTAAAAAAAACCACACATTCAACTTGGTGTCATATACCTTCTTAATTCAGAAAGTTCTTAGCTTTTAAAAGTACAAGTCACCTTAGTAAGTGCAGTAAACAGGAGGTGTAGTCATTAAAATTCTAGCAGTAAGTGATCAGATAGTTCATCTGTAACATCTATATCTAAGGGGCCCAGAGACATTCCAAATTTCTATAGTAGTAAATTTAGCTGTTTCTAGATATGCCTACACACATCTCTATCTTTCTTGGGGAAAAATGTAAAAACTTGGTAACTTTTCAATAAGTAAATATTAACTAATTACTATAGGAAAGTCACTGCTCAGGAGGCAGTAAGTAAAAAATGAATATATTTACAATTTAGTGACAGTGATAAAAAGTAAAAATGTGTCAATGGAGGAATGGGATATGTGAGAGTTCAGAGATATGAACGATATTTAAAACTAGGTTTCAGAGAAAATTTCATGGAAAATTTATTTTGAAACTGTCCTTAAAGTAGGAAGAATTTGGATAAAGATTGAGTGGAGAGGCTCCAATTTAAGATGGTGAAGTAAAAATTCCTGAACTCACCTCCTCCCAGGGACACACCTAATCTACAGCTATATACAGAGTAATGTCCTCTGAAAACAAAACTAAAAACCAGCAAAAACAAGTTTGTCCCCTCACATTGGGCAAATGAGAGGGATATCACATCAAAGAGGATAGGAAAGGCTAAAACACAATCTCACCATAAACCCCACCCACTGTGAGGTGATCCAAACAAGGAGGAACTCAAAACCTGGACTTTCTCACTGAGCAGCAGAGGGCTTATACCACACATTGGACATTTCAGCTTTTAAGATCAGCACCTGAGAAATAAGCCCTCCAAATATTTGGCTTTGAGGACCAATGGGGAACAGCTCTTAAAGGGATTGTGCACAGGCTGACCTGCTCCACAGCCAGTGTAGAAGCAGTCATTTGAAAAGAACCTAGACTTTATATAAAAGAGATTCATTTCCTAATTTTAAAGCACTGGGCTGAGGAGCAGGGGCTTGATGGGATACTCTTTAGAAACTGATGCTGGTGGGTGCCATCTTTCTGCTTTTGTTCCGCTTTGCTAAAGCCAGAGGACACCATCTTTGTACTCACACTCCCTCTGCTGTGCTTCAGAATGCTGGTATCTCCTGGAGGGGAGCTTCTACACACATCTGGTGTTCTGGTTTTTTATACTTGGTGACTTAGTTTTTGTGGCAGTCACCCAGGGGATGCCCCTTGATAACCTGGCTCCAGAGACCAAGGGCTTGCATTCCTGGGTCTGATGGGGCTATAACAAGCAGAGAGACAGTTCTTGGAAGTCTGTCATTCCCAGGGCACTGCACAGGTTGCATAATGAAACACACCACCAGTCTTTTTGTTAAAGAGGTCTATTTTCTTGTCCAGATGTGGTCTGAGGGGCAGGTTTCTAGTCTGACACACATATAGGGACCTAAGAGACTCTGTAGGACCTACAGAGGTGCATTCAGGGAACATCAACAGGTGGATGCAATCTTTGTGCTCTCTGTGTCTCACTTCAGCTCACTGGTATCTTATAGAAAGAACTCATAACCTTCTCTGATTCTCTGGCTTTTGTAGCTGCTGCCCATGGGATATCCCTTGATTGCCTAGCTCTAGAGGCCAGGGGGACTTGCATTCTTGGATATCATGGGACTAACATAGAAGCTATCACCCTCCAGGGCACCACACAGCTGACTTACATATAACCCCAGGTTTTCTGTGAAAGAGGCCTAAGTGCTAGTCCTGGAGCTTTGGCTTTAAGGGCAGGCTTCAGGTTTGGCACACATCTAGAGGGTATGAATGTGCTCTCAGGGAACACAGGCCAGGGGACACCATTTTTGCACTTTCCCTCTGCCTTGTTACAGCTCAACAGTATCTCCCAAAAAGGAGCTCATACACACATCTGGAGTCTTGATTTTTGTGAATGCTGCTCTGGGGATACCTCCAGATTATCTGGCTCTTGAAGGCTAGTGGGGCTTAGGCTTGTAGGCTTGTGGTCCTAAGCCCCACTAGGACTACATATATTTGCATACTTTAAAAGCTACTGCTTGAGGGTCTGGCTTCCAATCAGCCTAGATTCTAGGTGCTGAAAGCTTCCCCTTTGGGATACTAACTGGTCTCAGGCACTGTCAACTACTGGCAGCTATTAAAAAAAAAAAGGTTGCCTGGACGATCAAGATCAAAACTCTAACAGACAAACATAACATTAAAACACGTAGAACAATTGAAACAACTCTCAATAAATAATTAATTTAAAAGTTTTAAATGGTAATACCAACTTTCCAGGAGTAGTAGACCTTTTTAACCTCTATCATCATGTAACCAATAAAAATTATAGTTTCTAACAAAATAATCCAGATTTAAAGTACCATAAAGAAAGGGAATTCAGGCTCAGCAGAATTTTTAACAACAGAAACATGTATGTTATTTCCAGGAACAAATACTGTTTTGGTAGTCAAGATGTTCCTTTGGTACTACTGAGACTATTAAACAAAATCAATTATTTTTGACATCTATTATAACACAAGAAGTGACAGAGTAGTAACTTGTAGTTTAAGTCAACTTAATTTATAGGATGGTTTCAGGATCAAAAGATTTCTAAAGAGGAAATTCTCATGCTTCCTGTTTACTTAACAATATTCTTTCTCCCTTCTCACATCAAAGAACAGTTACCTTTATCTAGGAACCATCAATTTCAGCTCATTCTCAAAGACAATAAACTTGCATTTGAAAGTAACCATGATCCTTCATTAACTGTTATTATGAAGCCTAACAACATTCATATCCAGCCCCAGTCAATATTTTAAAGTTATTTGTACACATTTCATATACAGATTTTCCTTAAATTATTTTTCATAAGTTAGATCATCTAAAGCTTCCATAAAATAATGCTGTCATGTCACTTCACCTTATGTGGAAAATGAAATGTAATTATCTAAATACCTCCCAACTAAAAATTTTTAAGTTCCTATAACAGATACAATTTAATGTCTGCTCTACCTCTACAGGCAATGCCTTAATGCATGACCAAAACATTTTTTATTCAACAGTTTAGAACACTGCTTTCTTAACTTTTCATACCATGACAAAGATATAAAACTAGCATTACTGAACACGGGGGTAAATAACAGGCTGCCTAAGGACAGAGCTGACTGTCCAGGCCTCTAGCTGTCTCTGGGCCCACACAGACCCCTCAAAAGCTGAATAGACTGAACCCTAAATCTCCCTGTATAAGCCATCACTTATGCCAATATTTTACCTACTGTACTATTTCTCCTAATAACTGAGTTAGACTGAGGGTGAGGAGACCATGACAAAATAAAGGCCAGAGTTAAATTTCTAAGAATTCAACCTTTGAAAATATCGACACAAACTCCTGTTCTCTCATAATCTGCCCCTTCAATGAAATTTCTTTACATCTACTCAATTTCCCTCTTTTCTTTTCCTTTATTTTGGCTTGAGCCATTTCAGTAATGCATTCACACTACCCAAGATTCCTTAAGCAGATCTGACCCAACCACAGCTGTGCCAATTCTTTAACCTCGTATCTACCATCCCCTCAAACAAGCCGTAAACATTACATTAGGAGGCTCCTCTAGAAGTTCATGAACATTGATGAAATATCCCCAATCTTATAAACAAATAAACAAAAAACCCCACCTACCTAAAGCCATATTATTCTCATAATCCAGCTGTTTAAAGAACAGAATTTCTTCCCAAATCCTCACCTCCCATTAATTCCCTGACTCTGGCCAACTTTACCTCTAATATCACCAACTTTTCATTCTGTAGGATAGTGTTTTTCAAAGTGTAATAATTTGTTAAAATGTAGATTTGGGGCCTGTTCTCAATTTTGCTGAATCAAGATAACCTGGAGTGGTGTCTCTACTAAGTAACCAGGTTTGGGAATAGCTGTTTTAAGTTACTGGTGGACTTCTGGTTGCCAAATCCAGTCATCATTCTCATTGACCCTTTGTAGCACTTGAAAATGCTTATTCTATCCTTGAAATTCCTCTTTCTGATATCCTCACTCTTTATCTACCTGTCAAATAACTCCATGTTTTCTCTTATTTTTCCAAATTCAAAATATGTGTCCCTTCAGATTCTATCCCTAATGTTCTTCCTTTTATACTCCCTAAGAAGAAGCAAACATCTTCTCTCACAACTTGATTACCTCTTTGCAAGTAATTCCTAATTTTTTACCTGTACTCCAAAATATTTTCAAGGTGTTTGTCACTGTATTTCCAACTGCTGAATATCTCCACTTGATAATCTTACTAACACCATAAAAATGTATGTTAAAATTTCAAATCTTTTCAGACAAATCAGACTCTATTCTTGACTTCTCTATGTCTATTTAAATTACCTACATACAAATATATTGTATTTATGTATGTGTGTGTCTGTGTGTGTAAAAACAGAGTGCACATGCACACACACATTGTCAGGAAGAAGTTATTTTAAGTTACTTTAAAACACATTAATCTGTACATATCTGGTAGGATATATTCTAAGGAAGAAAACAATTTTAAATTGAGTAAATCATAATATTGATGGTAGTGATGGTATTGTTGTTTTGAGACTATTGCCTGTGTGTAGTGGAAAAAAGTAAATAAAAGAAAGAACAAGATCTGTCAAGATGGCAGAGCACAAAGACCCTGAGCTCACCTCTCTCCTCTCACAAGCAAACAAACATCACAACTATTTGCAGAACAACCATCAATGAAAAAGACTGGAACTTACCAGAAAAGATCTTCTAAAACTAAGATATAAAGAAGAAACCACAAAAAAGATCGGCAGAAGGGGCGGATTTGTGACAGAGTCAAGTCGCATTCCCCCAGTGGGCAACCCACAAGCTGAAGAATAATCACACTGCAGAAGTTTGCCCACAGGAATGAGAGGTCTGAGCCCCATGTCAAACACCCCAAACCCAGGAGTCCTGCAGAAGGAAGATAAGCCCCCAAAGCATGTGGCTTTGAAGGATAGTGGGACTTAATTCTGGGAGTTCCAGAGGACCAAGAGAAATAGAGATTTCACTCTTAAAGGGCACACACAAAATCACACACTCCAGGACAAAAGGCAAAAGTATTAATTTGTTATTAGCTTGGGTCAGACCTACTTGCTGCTGTTGGAGTCTCTTGGAGAGTCAGGAGGCAACTGCATCTCAACTTGGGCACACAGACACTGGTGGCAGCCATTCTTGGGAGCTCCTTCTAACACATGGACATTAGTACTGGTGGGCAACATTGTAGAGTCATCCAACTACATTAGCCCCCAGGAACCAGCCCTGCCCTGATCCAAAAACCTATAGGCGCCAGTGGGATGCTTTAGGCCAAGCAGCTAACTGGGCAGGGACACAGCCCCACCCTTCAGCAGACAGGTTGCCTTAAGACCTCCTGAGATCACAGCTGCCTCTGGTCATAGCTCTGGCCACCAGAGGGCCCAGCTCCATCTACCAGTGGGAAGGCACCAGCACCAGAATCCCCTGGGTCTCAGCCGTGGTGCCAGGAAGACTGCTATAGCCTCTGGACCAGCCTCACCTACCAGGAGGCAGATATCAGACTTGAGAAAATTACAGTCCTGCAGGTTATGGACCCAGCCTGCCCATCAGCAGGTCAGACCCTACCCTGGGACCATCTGGGCAACAGCCCTGCCCACTAGCAGGCCAGCATAAGGTTTGGGACACTCTGGACACCATACTGTGTCAGGAACTGGTCCCCACCACCAGCAATATGATAGCAGCACTGGGACCCTAGGCCCTGCAACCAGACTCCAGGACCTGACTCTGCCTGCCAGTAGTCCAGTGTTAACCCCAGGGCCTGGCTTCACCCACTGGTGGGAAGGCAACAGCCCTGGAGTCTCCTGGTCCCTAACTCTGCCAAACAGTGAGCCAGTGCTATCCTTGAGGCTATCTGCAGTTCTGCAGTCAGCTACCTGTGACCCAGCTCCACCAACCAGCAGCCGGCAGCCTGTCTACAAGGCAGGACTTGGCAAACAACTGGACTGGGGACCAACCTAGCCTAAAGACTGCCCACATGGTCAGCCTGCCAAAACAGAAGGACCTATGCAGCCTTCACAAGGGGAACCCTAGAGCATACAGTTCAAGTGATGGGAGGGGAGTGCACTGCTGGAACTCATACAAATACAGACTTCTCCAAGGTCAGGAAACATAACCTACAAGATATATAAAAATACAAATAGCAACTTAGGCAAAATGAGGTGACAGAGGAACATGTTCCAGATGAAGGAACAAGATAAAAGCCCAGAAGAACTAAGTGAAGTGGGGTTAGGTAACCTACTCAAGAAAGATTTCAGTGTAGTCATCATAAAGATGATCAAAGAACTTGAGAGAAGAATAGATATACAGAGTGAGAAGTTAGAAGTTTTTAACAGAGTTAGAAAATATAAAGAACCACCATAGATGAAAAACACAATAATTGAAACGAAAACTACATTACAAGGAACCAATAGTAGACTAAATGATACAGAAGAATGGATCAGCAAAATAGAAGACAAAGTAGCAGAAACTACTGATGCTTAATAGAAAAAAGAATAAAAAAAAAATAAGGACAGTTTAAGAGACCTCTGGGACAACATCAGGCACGCCAATATTTGCACTATAGGGGTCCCAAAAAGAGAAGAGAGAAAGATGCTAAGAACATATTTAAAGACTTAATAGCTGAAAACTTCCCTGCCTTAGGAAAGGAAACAGACATCCAAGTCCAGAAAGCACAGAGTCTGTTACAGTATTAACTCAGAGGAACACACCAAGACACACTGTAATTAAAATGGTAAAATTAAAGATGAAGAGAAAATATGAAAAGGACCAAGGAAAAAGCAACAAATAATACATAAGGAAACTCCCACAAGGCTATGCTGACTTCAACAGAAACTCTGCCGGCCAGAAGGGAGGGGCATGATATATTTAAAGTGATGAAAGGAAAGAAACTATAAGGCTCTTAACCTGGCAAGGCTCTTATTCAGATTCGATAGATCAAAAGCGTTACAGAAAAGAAAAAGCTAAAAGAATTCATCACCATCAAACCAGCTTTACAAGAAATGTTAAAGGAACATCTGTATGTGAAAAAGAAACAGCCACAACTAGAAACATGAAAATTAAGAAATGAAAAAGCTAATCAGTAAAGGCAAACATACAGTAAAAGTAGGAAATCACCCACACACAAAGCTAGTAAGCAAGTTAAAAGACAAAAGTAGTAAAATCATCTATATCCACAATAAGCAGTTAAGGGATATACAAAACAATTAGATATAAAAATATGATATAAAAATAATAATTGTGATGGGAAGAGAGTACAAATGCATGGTTATTAAAATGCACTTGAAATTAAGAGACAGCAACTTAAAATAATTACACACACACACACAGACTACTAGAAAAAGCCTCATGGTAACCACAAACCAAAAATCTATAATAGATACACATACACAAAAAGAAAAAGGAATCCAAAGATAACACTAGACATAAAATCATAAAAGAAGAAAACAAAAGAAAAAAGGAAAAAAAGATCCATAAAACAACTGCAAAACAATTAACAAAATGGCAATAAGAACACACATATCAGTAATTACTGTAAGTATAAATGGGCTAAATGTACCAATCAAAAGACACAGAGTGGCTGAATGAATACAAAATAAGACCTGTTTATACGCTGCTTACAGGAGATTCACTTCAGATCTAAAGATACACACTACAGACCGAAAGTGATAGAAAACGGCATTTTGTGAAAGAAAACAGAAATCAAAAGGAAGCCAGGGTAGCAGTATTTCTATCAGACAAAATTTACTTTATAATATAAGACTATCACAGGTGACAAAGAAGGACACTAAATAATGATCAAGGGACCTATCCAAGAAGAAGGTATAACAATTGTATATATATATCCATCCTAACTGGGAGCACTTAAATACATAAAGCAAATACTAACAAATATAAAAGGAGAAAATAACAGTATCACAATAATAGTAGGAGACTTTAACACCTCTCTTACATGAATGGACAGATCATTCAGACAGAAAATCAATAAGCAAACACTGGTCTTAAACGACATTAGACCAAATGGATTTAATATATGTAAACAGAACATCCCATCTAAAAGCAGCAGAATACATATTCTTTCAAATGCACATGGGCATTTCCAAAACAGATCACATGCTAAGCCACAAAACAAGCATAAGTAAATTTAAGAAACTGAAATTATATCAAACATCTTTTCCGACCATAATGCTATGAAACTAGAAATCAACTACAAGAAGCTGCAAAAAACACACACATGAAGGTTAAACATTATGCTACTAAACAACAAATAGGCCACTGAAGAAATTAAAGAGGAAATAAAAAATTACCTCGATACAAATGAAAACAAAAACATGATCCAAAACCCATAGGTTTACATCCCATAGGATGCAGCTTAAGCAGTTGTAAGAAGGAATTTTACAGTGATACAAGCTTACATCAGGAAACAAGAAAAATCTCAAATAAACAATCTAAACTTACACCTAAAAGAAGTAAAGAAAGAAGAATGAACAAAATTCAAAGTTAGTAGAAGGAAAGAAGCCAGAAATGAATGAAATAGAGACTAAGAAAAAAAAAAAAAAAGAGAAAAGATCAATGAAATGAAAAGCTGGCTCTCTGAAAAGATAAACAAAATTGACAATCCTTTAACCAGACTCACCAAGAAAAAAGGGGAGATGGCCCAAATCAATAAAATCAGAAATAAAAAGAAGTTACAACCAACACGACAGAAATACAAAAGATCATAAGGGACTACCACAAACAACTAAATGCCAATAAAAAGGACAATCTAGAAGAAATGGACAAATTCTTGTAAATGTACAATCTCTCAAGACTGAACCAGGCAGAAACAGAAAATATAAATAGACCAACTACCAGTAATGAAACTGAATCAGTAATTTAAAACCTCCCAACAGACAAAAGTCCAGGAACAGATGACTTCAGAAGAGAATTCTACCAAAAATTTAGATAAGAGTCAACACCTATCCTTCTCAAGCTATTCTGAAAAATTGGAGAGGAAGGAACACTTCTGAACTCATTCTATGAGGCCAGCATTACCCTGATAACAAAACCAAATATATCTCAAAAAAAGGAAATTACAGGCCAGAATCACTAATGAACATGGATGCAAAAAACCTCAACAAAGTATCAGCAAACTGAATCAAACAGTATATTAAAAGGATCATACAACCTTGATCAAATGGGATTTTACAGGGATACAAGGATGGTTCAATATCCACAAATCAATCCATGTGATACACTACGTTAACGAATTGAAGAATAAAAATAACATGATCATCACAATAGCTTCAAAAAACCCTTTTTGACAAAATTCAATATACATTTATAACACACACTCTCAACATAATGAGTGTAGATGGGACATACCTCAACATAATAAAGGCCATTTAAGACAAACCCACAGCCAACAACACAACAGTGAAAAGCTGAAAGCATTTCCTTTGAGATCAGGAACAAGACAAGGATGCTCACTCTTGCTACTTTTATTCAATATAGTATTGGAACTCCTAGCAACAGCAATTAGACAATAAATAAAAATTTTCCAAATTAGAAAGGAAGAAGCAAAACTCACTGCTTGCAGGTGAAATGATACTACACATAGAAAATCCTAAAGACACGACCAGAAAACTACTAGAGCTCATCAATGATTTCAGCCAAGTTGCAGGATACAAAATTAACTTACAGAAATTGATTGCATTTCTATACAGTATCATGAAACTATCAGAAAGAAAAATTAAGGAAACAATCCCACTTATCATTTGCATCAAAAAGAATAATATATCTAAGCTCACAGTGAAAAAGAATGCGACAATGAATATATGTATGTTCATGTATAACTGAAAAATTGTGCTCTACATTGGAAATTGACACATTGTAAACTGACTATAACTCAACAAAAATATGTAAAAAAAAACCAAAACAGAATAATATATCTAGGAATAAACTTACTTAAAGAGGTGAAAGACCTGTATTTGGAAAGCTATGAGACACTGATGAAAGAAACTGAAGATGACACAAACAAATGGAAAGATATACTATGTTCTTGGACTGGGAGAATTAGTATTGTTAAAATGAACATAATACCCAAGGCAATCTGCAGATTCAGTACAATCTCTATCAAAATACCAATGGCATTTTTCACAGAAGAAACAATTTTAAAATGTTTATGGAAACACAAAAGACCCCAAAGAGCCAAAACAATCTTGAGAAAGAACAGGTTGGAGGAGTCAACACTCCTTGACTTCATACCACAAAGCTACAGTCATCAAAACAGTATGGTACTGGCACACACAAAAAAGACATATATCAATGGAACAGGACAAAGAGCCTAAAAATTAACCCACAACTTTATGGCTAACCTGTGACAAAGAAGGAAACAATACACAATGGAGAAAAAAATAGTCTCTTCAACAAACTGTTGGGAAAACTGGACAGCTACATGTAAAAGAATGAAACTAGAACATTCTCTAACATCATATACAAAAATAAACTCAAAATGGGATAAAGAACTAAATGTAAGACCAGAAACCATAAAACTACAGGAAAAACACAGGTAGAACACTCTCTAATGTACACTGTAGTAATTTTTTTTTTAATCTGCCTCCCTAAGTAAAGGAAATAAAAGGAAAAATAAACAAATGGGACTTAATTAAACTCAAAAGCTTTTTCACACCAAAGGAAATGATTTACAAAATGAAAAGACAATCTACATAATGGGAGAAAATATTTGCAAATGATCTGACTGATAAAGTGTTAATATCCAAAATCTATTAACAGCTCATCCAACTCAACATCAAAAAACAAACAACTCAACTAAAAAATGAGCAGAAGAACTAAACAGACATTTTTTCTAAAGAGAATATGCACATGGCCAACAGACACATGAAAAGATGCTCAACATTGCTAATCATCAGGGAAATGCAAATCAAAACCACAATGTGCTATTATCCCACACCTGTCAAAATGGCTATCATCAAAAAGAAGACAATTAACAAATGTTGGTGAGGATGCTGAGAAAAGGGAACCCTCATAAACTGTTGATGGGAATGTAAATTGGTGCAGCCACTGCAGAAAACAGTTTGGAGGTATGCACCCCAATGCCACTCTTGTGTATATATATGAAAAAAACACAAAAATACTAATTCAAAAACATACACACCCCCCAATGTTAACAGCAGTATTATTTATAATTGCCAAGATACAGAAGCAACCTAAATGGCCATCAATAGATGAATGGATAAAGAAAATGTGGCATGTATATATATATATAATGGAATATTACTCAGCAATAAAAAAGAATGATATTTGCTGTTTGTAACAACATGGACAGATCTGGAAGGTACTATGTTAAGTGAAATAAGTCAGAAAAAGACAAAAACTGTATAATATCACTTATATGTGGAGTCTAAAAAATAAAACAAACTAGGAAATAAAACAAAAAAGGAGACTGATAGATATAGAGAACAAACTAGTGGTTACCAGTGGGGAGAGGGAAGTGGGGGAAGGGCAATACAGAGGCAGGGGATTAAGAGATACAACTATTATGTATAAAATAAGCTTCAAGGATATAGTATATAACACAGAGAATGTAGCCATATATTGTATAATAACTGTAAGTGGAGCATAACCCTTACAAATTGTGACTCATCATATTTTACACATGTAACATATAATACTATACATCAATTATACTTCAATAAAAATAAATTTTTTAAGTAAGTAAGAAATTGTGTTGGTATCAATAGGAATCAAGATTTTAGTGTGAGAGAAACTAGATTCAAATGTAAGATTTAAGAGTTTAAACTAAAAACCCAGTAGACCTGAATGTGAAATGGAACTATCAATGTGAACTAAATATATTATTTTATCTTAAATTAATATAATTATTTCCAAGCTCTTTTCTCTAGAAAGGCCTAAGGAAAAATAACCAACTCATGAATAGGTACCCTTAGCATCCAGATTATGGTTTCTAAACATGACTTTCCATGAAAAATGAGGCTTCTTGAGAGAAATGGCCAATTCCATGATTGGGGCAACAAATGCACAAGATGAGGCAAGAACATTGTCATAAGAGAAAGAAAGAAAGCCAACAAAGACTACTGGGATATAGACTATAGGAATTGCCTATATCAAAAGATATAGGCACCAACATGACAATGCTACATGAGACAAGGACACTACTCACAACTTCAATTCACACTGAACTGGAAAATCATAGCCAGTGGGGAAAAAAAGAAAATGAAATTAGATAATAAATATTGGGACTGAATAAACTTTTTGTTATTCACATATGACATAACTGTGTATGAAGAAAATCCAAAAAGCTATACACATTAAGTCAATCAATTTAAGAAGGTCACTGGCTATAAAGCCAATCTTAAAAGGTCACTGTATGCCTATATACCAGCAACAAATAAATAGAAAATAAAATATACAAAATGATACTACTTAAATTAGCATCAGAAACACCAACTTGCAGAAAAATACTAAGATATGTTTAGCAAAGGCTTCCATTGGTGAAAGAGAACTTAAACTTAGATGCAATTAGTTTCATGGGTTTTGAACAACTTTAGAAGTAGAGGTTTAAAAATAGCACACAAGTAATAAAATATCTAGGAATAAATCTAACCAAGGAGGTGAAAGACTTATACATGGAAAACTATACACCACTGATGAAGGATATTAAAGAAGACTTTAAAAAATGGAAAGATATTCCATATTCCTTGATTGGAGGAATTAGTATTGTTAAAATGGTCACAGTTCCCAAGGCAATCTACAGATTTAATGCAATCCCTAACAAATTACCCACGACATATTTCACAGAACTAGAACAGATCATAACAAAATTTATATGGAACCACAAAAGACCTAGAATTGCCAAAGCATTACTGAAGAAGAAGAAAGAGGCGGGAGGAATAACTCTCTCAGACTTCAGACAATACTACAGAGCTACAGTCATCAAGACAGCATGGTATTGGTACAAAAACAGACATATGGACCAATGGAACAGAACAGAGAGCCCAGAAATGAACCCACAAACTTTTGGTCAACTCATCTTTGACAAAGGAGGCAAGAATATACAATGGAATAAAGATAGCCTCTTCAGCAAATGGTGTTGGGAAAACTGGACAGCAACATGTAAAGAAATGAAGCTAGAACACTCCCTTAAACCATACACAAAAATAAACTCAAAATGGATCAAAGACTTAAACATAAGACAAGATACAATAAACCTCCTAGAAGAAAATATAGGCAAAACATTATCTGACATACATCTCAAAAATGTTCTCCTAGGGCAGTCTATCCAAGCAACAGAAATAAAAGCAAGAATAAACAAACGGGACCTAATCAAACTTACAAGCTTCTGCACAGCAAAGGAAACCATAAGCAAAACAAAGTGACAACCTATGGAATGGGAGAAAATTTTTGCAAACAATGAAACTGACAAAGGCTTGATTTCCAGAATATATGACTTAATAAGAAAAAAACAAACAACCCAATCCAAAAATGGGCAGAAGACCTAAACAAGCAATTCTCCAAGGAAGACATACAAATGATCAATAGGCACATGAAAAAAATGTTCAGTATCACTAATTATCAGAGAAATGCAAATCAAAACTACAATGAGGTTATCACCTCACACCAGCCAGAATGGCCATCATTCAAAAGTCCACAAATGACAAATGCTGGAGAGGCTGTGGAGAAAAGGCAACCCTCCTACACTGCTGGTGGGAATGCAGTTTGGTGCAACCACTTTGGAAAACAGTATGCAGATACCTCAAAAGACTAGGAATAGACTTACCATATGACCCAGGAATCCCGCTCCTGGGCATATATCCAGAAGGAACCCTACTTCAAAAAGACGCCTGTACCCCAATGTTCATAGCAGCACTATTTACAATAGCCAAGACATGGAAACAGCCTAAATATCTATCGGCAGATGACTGGATAAAGAAGATGTGCTATATTTATACAATAGAATACTATTCAGCCATAAAAACCGACAACATAATGCCATTTGCAGTAACATGGACGTCCCTGGAGAATATCATTGTAAGTGAAGTAAGCCAGAAAGAGAAAGAAAAATACCATATGAGATCACTCATATGTGGAATCTAAAAAAAAAAAATGAACATAAATACAAAACAGAAACAGACTCACAGAGATAGAATACAAACCTGTGGTTGCCAAGGGGGCGTGGGGTGGGAAGGACAGACTTGGATTTCAAAATTTGTATACGGACAGGAATATGCAGAATAGATAAACAAGATTATACTGTATAGCACAGGGAAATATATACAAGATCTTGTGGTAGCTCATAGCGAAAAAAAAATGTAACAACGAATATATGTATGCTCATGTGTAACTGAAAAATTGTGCTCTACACTGGAATTTGACTTAACAGTGTAAAATGACTATAACTCAATAAAAAATCTTTAAAAAAAAGTAGAGGTTTAAAAGTCTAAATTTAGAAGTTTGCTTTTCTTCAAGCAAAATATATTGCATAACCCCAAATACATAATTGGTCCTTGTGTCAGTCAAAAGCAAAATACTCATGAATGTGAAGAGCCATGAGAAGATGAAAAATTTTGTATTTTCAAAGTCAATTCACTATCAAAGAGAGGCAAACTAATAAAGACTGGAAATTCACTATAGGAGGAAACAACCCAGAAAAGAGACCTAAAAGATTTAAGCAGGAAAACACTAATTTAGAGAAATAAGGAATAAACATCTGATTGATGGAAACAGAACTTATTAATAGTATATTTATGTTGATCCACATAAAATTACACATATTTGATCATTTTTAACCTACCTCTCCTCCTAAAATGGCAATTTCACATGCTTCAACCTATTAATAAGTATAGAATCTAGTCTAATCTGGAAAGACATACATGTCTTCAATGTTCATCAACTAAACCCTATCATACTTTTAGAACAGACAAAAAACAAACCCTCCTAACAAAAATACCTACATTAGTCTCATCAGAGATTATAATAGTTTATTTGGGTTGAAGTGAGACTTCTTAATTTAATAAAAATCCTAGGTAAGAGGGGCAAAGTTTGAGAGCTAATGTTTAATTCATCTGTGGTTGAAATTAAGGAAGAGACTGAAGAAGCTAAAGTATGGTACTCACAATTTCACTAAAGATATATATCCTAACTAAAGAATAACTAAACTTTCTCTTTTCACCTAATCACTGTATAAACAAATACAAATATAAAGCTAAATAATCTTTCATTGATCTATTATTAGAAATCCCTACTAATCTAAATTATAAAGAGTAACATTTGGAGGATCTACAGAATACCTGAAAATGGGCAATCTTTTTTAAAGTATTTATGATAATCCTCTATTAATCAGAATAACTAATTTATCAAATTATTCCCTAACATGGTTAATATTTTTCTGCTTTTTTATGTGCAATTTGCATTCATGAGATTCTCTGACATGAGAAATGATGTTTTTTTCCCCCACTATGGTTAATGACAAATATCAGGCATTCAGATGCCTGTTGATTTAATCAACAAATTAGTAGGAATTATTATTTGTATTCTTGGACTCCAATTACTAATTAAAAAAAGAAACTTGAGTGAAATACCAGGACACAACGTTGAATATCTTTGCTGAACAAAGAACTTTTAAAACAAAAAATTAAAAGAAAATGAATTTTCTTTTAAGTTACAAAAAGGATAATGGCTTTATAATTTCTATAAAAATAAATGCAAAATGGCTACATAATGAAGCAAGTAATTGTTTTTTCAAAAAATAAAAAAATTAAAACCCTAACATTTCAAGGTAAATTAACATGAATATTTATAAATTTGCTGCAATCTCTGGACATTGCTGCTGCAAGACTCTGTGATTTTTAAAGCTGAAAACCATCAATATTTAAAAAGCATTTTTAGTAGTCAAAACACACGAAAAAAAAAGATTTTTAATATGACAATGGATTGCTTAATTCACATACTAAATTGCTCTATACAGGGAGATTTCACAATCCAGGAGCCATAGCCATGTTGCTGTAAGTAGGATTTCAACAAAGTTTTAGCTTCTTGATAGGATCCAGACATACGCTATAGAAAGAAAAAATACTGAATTATAGTACATAGGCAGAATTTGGCTTATGAAAAATAAGTAGCCCTAATCTTCTTTCTTTAGTTTGACATTTTAAAAATTAATAAAAATCTTTTTGAATTCCCATTGGTTTCCTCAGTATTATTTTTGAAACTAAAAAATTCCCTTCCCCAAAACTAAAAGGTAATTTTTCTTTTTTTAAACATTTTTAAATTAAGAGTAATCAGACTCATTACAGAAAACTTGAAAAATAGAGAAAATACAAAGAAGTAAATAAAAATCACTTGCAATCCCCAAACTACAGATAATCATTATTAATATTTTTATTTCCTCTCATTTTTAAAATAAATAAACATCAAAAAACCGAGCTTTATTTAGGTATAATTTGTATACCATAAATACACCCACTGGTAAGTATTCAGTCTGATGTTGTTTTACTAAATTTATATGGATGTGCAACCATCAACAGCCCAGTTGTAAAACAATTCCATCACCCGCAAAAAGTTCCACTGTACTCATACACAGTCAGTCTGTAATTATGGATTGTGCTTTTTGTGTCACACCTAAAAAAAATTTGTCTAACCTCAGAATACAAATATCTCCTCACATCTTCTTTGGAAAATATAGTTTTTAGCTCTTTTAGATCTATGATCCATTTGAGGGATTTTTTTTTTTTTTTTTTTTTTTTGTGAATGAGTAAGTCTAAGTTAATTTTTTAGCTTGCTCACTGACCTCTAACTATTCCAGCACCGTATGTTGAAAAGACTTATTTATCCCATTAAATTATCTTGGCACCTTTGTACAAAATCAACTGACCATAAGTATGTGAGCTTATTTCTGAACTCTTATTTTGTTCCATTGATCTATATGTCTATCATTACATTAATATGTTGTCTTGATTACTGTGGCTTTACAATAAGTTGTTGAAACTAGGTAGGGTAGCTTTACCAATTCTGTTCTTTTTAAAAATTGTTTTGGTTCTTCTGTGTTTTGGATTTTACATATTGACTTTAGAATCAGTTCTACACAAAAGTTTACAGGGATTTTGACAGTTTGCATTGAATCCATACATTAATTAGGAAAGAAATGACATTCTAAAAGTATTAAGTTCCAGTCTAATAAATTGGTATATCTCTATTTAGGTATTCTTCAATTTCTCTCAGCAATGTTTGATCATTTTTGTACAGGCCTTATACTTCTTTTGTCAAATTTATTCCTAAATTTATTTTTATGCTCTTATAGATGAATCTGTTATCCCAATTTTAATTTTGGTGTGCTCATTCACAGTATATAGATATACTACTCAGTTTCCTACACTGTTCTTATACCATGTGCTAAATTCACGCATGATATAGTTGTTTGTTTCTGGTGATTCCATAGGATATTTTACATACAAGATCATTTAGAAATAAGAAGAGTTTTTCTACTTCCTTTCCATTCTAGACGCCTTTTATTTCTTTTCCTTGCCTTGCTGCACTGGCTAGGACTTATGGAACAATGTTGACTAGAAGTGTTGAGAACAGACTTTCTTTCTTCCCAACCTTGAGAGGTAGGGAAAAGAGTATTCAGCCTTTCAGCATTAAGTGTCATGTCAACAGTAGGTTTTCACTGATGTCTTTTATGCAATTTAGGAAGTTCACTTCTATTTCTTATTTGTTCAGTGTTTTTATTGGGAATAGGTGTTGGAGCTTGTCAAATGCATTTCACACATCTACTGAGGTTAAGTACGTGGGTTTTGAACTTGAATATATTCACATAATGTATTATATCATAGAATTTTCTTTTTTTCTTTTATATTTATTTTTTATGTTTTTAATTGAAATAGTCAATTTACAATGCTGTGCTAGTCTCCAGTATATAGCATAGTGATTTAGTTATACACACACACAAACATATTTTTTCATATTCTTTTTTATTATAGGTTACTACAAGAAACTGAAAATATTTCCGTGTGCTATGCAGTAGGAACTTGTTGTTTATCTATTTTATATATAGTAGTTAGTATCTGTGAATCCCAAACTCCCAATTTATCCCTCCCCAACTTTCCCCGCTCCAGTAACCATAACTTTGTTTTCTATGTCTGTGAGTCTGTTTCTGTTCTGTAAATAATTTCGTGTGTGTTTTTATTTAGATTCCAAATATGAGTGATATCATGTGGTATTTTTCTTTCTCTTTTTGGCTTACTTCACTTAGTATGATAATCTCCAGGGCCATCCATGTTGCTGCAAATGGCATTATTTTATTCTTTTTTATGGATGAGTAGTAGTATTCCATTGGATATATTACACAACTATTTTATCCAGTCATCTGTTGATGGACATTTAGGTGTTTCTATGTCTTGGCTATTGTCAACAGTGCTGCTATGAATACTGGAGTGCATGTATCTTTTCGAATTATTAAAGTTCCCTCTGGATATATGCCCAGGAGCGGGATGGCTGGATCATATGGTAAGTCTATTTTCAGTTTTTTGTCCTCTCTCCTTATTTTGTTTTGATTTGCTTTTCTTCTTCTAACTTCTTTAGATGAACGCTTAAATAACTGATTTTATGATTCTTTCTTTCTAATATATTTAAAGCTATGCATTTCTAAGCACTTATTTGATTATAGTCCCTAAATTTTAATATGCTATATTTTCATTTTCATCCCAGATATTTCTCACTTTCCCTTATAATTTCTTCTTTGACTCATGGGTCAGAGGTTATGTTGCTTAATTTCCAAATGTATATTTTCACATTTCATTCTGTTGTTGATTTCTAATTTAATTCCATAGTGATTAGAACATATTTTGTATGACTTTAATCCTTTTAAACTTATTGAGACTTGCTTTATGGCCAAATGATCTATAGTGGAGAATGCTCCATGTATATTTGAAAAGAATGTATATTCTGCTGTTCTGTGGAGTACAGAGTGTTTGGTTTGGCTGGTCTGTGTTATTTAAGCCTTCTATATTCTTATTTTCTGTCTAGTACTACTATCAATTAATGAAAGAGGAATATTAAAACCTCCAACTATAATTGTAGAATTGTCGATTTCACAATTTACCAAATGCTGCCAGTTTCTGTTTATGTATTTTGGGGTTCTGTTGTTATACTCATACACATATACAATTGTTGTATGTTCCTCATGTACTAACCTTTTACCACTGTGTTTTGTCTCTAGTAATATTTCTCATCTTGATGTGTATTTGTTTGATATTAATATAAACACTCCAGCTGTCTTATTGCTACTGTTTGCATGGTATATCTTTTTTTATCCTTTTACTTTCAATCTATTTGTGTCTTTGAATTTAATATGTCTCTTGCAGACAGCATATAGTTGGATCTTGTTTTTCTGCCCAACCTGACAATCTGTCTTTTTTTTGGAGCATTTGGAATATTCAAATTTAATGTAGTTATTGATACAGTGGATTTATGTCTGTCATTTCACTATTTTCAAAGTCTGTGCCCATTATTTCTCTTCTTTACTGCTTTTTTGTCTTTTTTAAAATGCATTTTTAGTACCTCATTTTATTTCCTCTGTTGATATTTTATCTAGTTTCTAGTTATTTTCTTCATGGTTACTTTAGGAATTACAACATGCCTCTTTATCTTACCATAATCTACTTTAGATTCATACTGACTTAATCCTGGTAAAATATAGCAACTTATTTCAATATCGATTAATTTCTTTCTCTGTGCTTTATTATTGAGCACAGAGAATATTATAATATTCCTGCTATATGTAAAAAAATTCAGTAATAAAGTGTTAAAATAATTTTATGCAATTTTGTTTTTAAAGAAAATAAGACAAACATACACGCATGTATCTTTTATATCTACCCACATAATTACTGTTTTCAGTATTCTTTCTTTTCTGTAGATTTGTTATTGTCTGGTATAATTTTTTCCAAGCCTCAAGGATTTCCTTTGGAATTCCTTTTAGAGAAGTTCTGCTAACAAATTTTCTTAACTTTTGTCTACCTGGCAATGTTTTTACTTTGCTTTTATTTCTGAAGGATTATTTTGCTGGGTATAGAATTTCTGGTTGCCAAGTTTTTTCTTTCACACCTGAACATGTCATTTAACTGCATCCTGGTCTCTATTCTTTTCCAATAGCTTTGTTGAGATATAATCCATGTATCATAAACTTCACCCTTCTGAAGTGTGTAATTCAGTGGCTTTTACTATATTCACAAAGTTATACAATTATGACTACTAATTCCAGAACATTTCCATCACCCCTAAAAGGAATTCTGTATTCATTAGCAGTCAACCCTCATTTTCTCCTCCCCACCTCCCTGGAAACTACTAATCTACTTTATGTCTCTATGAATTTGTCTATTCTGGACATATAGTTCATATAAATGGAATCATATATGCAGCTTTTTCTGTGTGTCTGGCTTCTTTCACTTAACATAATGATTTCAAAGGTAATCCATATTGTAGAATACATCAGTACTTCAGAGTTCCTTTTATGAATAAATGGTAGTCCACAATATTGATATGCCATGTTTTGTTTATCCATTTATCAGCTGATGAACATTTGGATTGTTTCTACCTTTTCTGTGTTATGAATACTTTTATGAACATTTATGTATCAGCTTTGGTATGGATAGGTGTTTTCAATTATTTTATGTGTATATATACCCAGGAGTGAAATTCCTGGGTTACATGATAACTCTATATTTAACTTTTTTGAGGAACTGTTAAATTACTTTTCAAAGCAGCTGCACCAATTTACATTTCTGCCAGAAATGTGTGATAGCTCCAACTTTTTTTCCCACGTTCTTGACACTTGTTAATGTCATTCTTTAATATAGCCATATCCTAATGTGTGTAAAATAGTGTATCATTAAGGTCTTCAGCCACATTTCTCTAATGACTGACAATGTTGAACATCCTTCCATATGCTTATTGATCATTTTAAAATCTGCTTTGTAGAAAAGTCTATTCAAATCCTTTGCTAATTTAAAAAATTGGTCTTCTGTCTATTTATTATTATGTTGCAAAAGCTTTTTGTATATTCTGGATTCAAGTCCCTTATTAAATAAATGATTTGCAAATATTTTCTCCCAGTGTGTGCCTTGCCATTTCATTTTATTTTTGAAATGCAAAAGTTTTAATTTTAATGAAATTTAAAATATTTTTTTCTCTTATGGATTGTTTTTGTTATCACATTTAAGAAATTTTTTAACTTAGGAATGCAAGTATTTTCTCGTATGTTTTCTCCTGAGTTTTATAATTTCAGTTCTTACATAGCTCTATCCATTTTGAGTTAATTTTTGTATATGGGATGAGGTAGAGGTCTAAGTCCAATCTTTTCCATGGAGATATCCAGTTGTCCTAGGACTCTACTGAAAAGACTATTTTTCCCACTTAATGATCTTGGCACTCTTGCTAAGAATCAACTCATCATAAATGCCAGGGGTTATTTCTGGACTGTCAATTATATTCCATTGATCTGTATGTTTGTACTAATACTAGTATTATACTGTCTTGATTATTATGGCTTTGTAGTATGTTTTGAAACCAGAAGTATGAATTCTCCAACTTTGTTCTTTTTCAAGATTGTTTTGGCTATTTTAAGTTGGCTTCCAATATTGCTAATGAGAAATCAGCCTTTAAATGTATGGTCTATGGTTGATAACTATTTTCTCTCTTGCTGCTTTCAAGATTTTGTCTTCATCTAAAGTAGTTTGACTGTAATGTAGCTGGGTGTGAATCTTTACCTTTTTCTTGGGGTTTCCTGAGCTTCTTGGATCTATTAATGTTTTTCACCAAATACGAAGTTTTTTTCAGTCATTTCTTCAAATATTTTTCCCAACCCCTTGTCTCTCTTTTTCCTCTAGGATTCCTAGTATACAGAAGTGGGTACACTTAATACTGTTCCACAAATCTCTGAAGCTCTGTTCATTCTTCTTTAATCTGTTTTCATTCTGTCCTTTAAAATAACTTATTTTGATCTATCTTCAAGGTCCACTGATATTTTTATGCAATCACAAACGTACTGTTAGCCCATCTAGAGAAGTATTCACTTTAGTTATTAAATGTTTCAATTTTAGAATAGTCACTGAAACATTGTCATACTTTGTTTTCATTCTTTGAATACAGTTATAATAGCTGCTCTGAAGACTTTGCTATATTCAACATTTGGATCTACTCAGAACCAGTTTCTATTGAATGTTACTTTTCCTGAGTACAGGTTTTACTTTTCTGTTTTTTACATATTTTTTTTTGTTGAAATGTCGACTTCTTAGATAATATATTGTTGCAACTCTGAATTGCTTTATTTTTCTAAGAGGTTTTCTTTTCTTTTTTTTTAGCTTGCTGAAATTGTGAGATCTGCTTTCTCCATGGTGTGCACTGTCTCTTCCCAGTTTTTTAATGTTTTAGCCTGGCTTCCTAGTGGTTACCCAATATCTGAACAGCTTAGTGAAAAGCGAATAGCTTAGTGACAAGCAAATGATTTCAGCAGATATTATGCTCAAACAACTTAAACTTATAAGGCTTCCACCTTTTTCTAATCAATTCATTTGGGTGGGTGGTACAGTGCATTTAATGCTGCAGGCAGTTCTGTTTCAAACTTCACTCTTCACTGAATTCTTGAGACTCCCTTGCACGTAAGTATAATTTCTCAGTCAACCAAGGATATATGGAGAATTTATCTCTACCCTACCGTGGCTCTTTCATTTCCAAAATCTATCTGTTAAGTTAATAATTGGTACACCATCTGCCCCAACCAGGACTGCAACCTTGGGCCACCAAAGTTACTGATTTTCCCCATTTGGTTCCCTACCAAGCTTGGCACCCTACCAAGTTTGGCACATTTAGCTGAAAAAAAAAAACATTGTTTTTCCACCCTCTGCCCCAAATCAAGTCCACCCCTCTCTAGCAGAAAATCTACTACTTTTTGTGGCAGTCTCAATCAGATAAAACTACAGGTCTTGCCATTCAAACTAGTAGAGAGGGAGGAGGGAGAAAGGGAACAGTTTTGGGCAAAGGTGCCACAAACTCCTGTTGTTATTATCCAAAGTTCTAAAAGTTTGACAAGAATATACACTTTTCATTGTGTTTTCTCTCTTTAGTCAATTTCCAGAACTGTGAAAAAGGTGTTTTTTCTTTGACAATTTTATCCATTTTTATACTTATTTTTTAGAGATGACTTGCAACTTTTCTAATGCCAAAACCAGAAATTGTCTAGGTAAGCTTTTATACTTAAAAATACATGTGTACATACAAATAAGCCTGCAATTAATATTAATTGCTTTACAGATTGGAATTATACAGTTTGAGCATAAAGATAGTGGTGAAAAAGAGACTTGCATACAATACTGTATCATTACTGAAATTGAAGTTAGGTTATGAGAAACAATTTGTATTTAATAACTTGATTAACATGGAAATGTCATAGTATGGCATGGTTCAGGTCACAGTACTTTGAATGAAAAAAGCAGATTAAAAAGCATATCCAGTATCATCTTAATATTTTAAAATATACGCATACACAAAAAATATAAATACATGGCAAGAAACTGAAATAACATGTTTACAGGATTAGGAGTAGTATATCTGAATAGAAAGTGGTATTACAAGTAATACTTCTCCCTCTGAACTTTTAAAAAATTTCTAAATTCTCTACTTAAGTGTGCATTATGTTTGTAATACTAAAAAAATAAACATTTTTAAAGATAGAAAAAGTATATCTACATCACTTATCAAGCCCAAATTACATGCTGAAATCAAAGGTGTTTCACAATTTTGTGATAGGCAAATTAATTTATATAAATATAGTAACACATTATTTTAGAATATTTAAATTCAATAGTTAGCATATTTAACATCATACACAGGAGAAATTTTATTACCATTTTATTTCTCTAGGTATGACAGAAGGTTTTGAGCAATATTGTCAAAGTAAGTACATACCATACTGAGGTAGCTACTTTAGGTGGCAGTATTTATTTACATATCCAATTTCTGGCATATTCATTTAAAAATTAATTTTACCACTACATGGCAATATCTTATTTTCGTGTACTATTCCACAACTTTTGCTATTTATCATCATCATCAAATTACCACATTATTATTGTCTTAATTTTTTATTTCAATGATCAACTTTATTCCTTTAAAGACTTACCTTAGCTCCATGATATGTACTGGCTTCAAGTAAATCTTCTTTTTTAGCTTCTTTGGCAAGCAGGTTAAATCGACTTAACATTGCAGCCTTACAAAGCCGACTTGCCATTGACGTACCACTTTTAAATGGAGAACTAAGGTAGAAAGGAATGAAATATTTACTAATTATTATTCAAAAATTTATGTTGGCAATTGCAAGGATTAAAATCAACATAGAATCTACAATATTTTTCTCAATTATATGCATGCATATAGCACATTTTTTTACATAAAATTATTCTGAATCTTTACTTTCTGAAGCTAGTTTTTAATAAAATTACAATTTAAGTTATCAGAGTATTACATTAAAAAGTAAAGCAGAAGATGGATATCTGGAACATTTCTATTGTTTGAGGCAAAATTAATCTATGGTGATCCAAAGTAAAACACTGGTTCTACCAGGGATTGACTAGACGAGGGCATAGAAATATTTTCTGAGATGATGAAAATGTCCTATATTTTGACTGGGATAATGGTTATATACAGATGGGGTACACAGATATATACGTATATCACAACTCATGAAATTGTACAGTGCATTTAACTGTATATAAATTTTAACTCAATAAAAAAGTAAAATATGCACACTTACCTCACTACCCTCCATATATGTATGTGTGTGTATATATGTGCATGTGGATATATATTTTTGTTTCTAACAAAAGTGGGTCCACAGATCATGAGCTTTCTTGCTATTTAACTCTTTTCCTTCATTATATCTTCTTAGTTGTTCTTGTGATAGATTACAAAATTTGCCAAAATCTTTTGTTCCTCCCTGTCTCCATGGTCTTTACAATGTATCTTCTCAGATTCTTCCATCTGTAACTGTGGTTGATTCCCCTCCCCCAAGAATTTGGGCTGGCTTTGTGACTTGTTTTGTTGAACAGAATAGACAATGTACCAGTTCCAACCCTGGGTCTCAAGAGGCTTTGTGTTCTCATTCTTTTAAGACCCTTTCCTCTGCCATGTGAGCCGTATGAGATCGGTGTACTAAAGATGAGAGAACACATGGACCAGATCAGCCAGGATGCTGTTCAGTTGACCTAGAGCTTACCCCAGACACATGGGAGAGCCCAATTAAATCCAGTTCAGTTGACCTAAGGTATTGTGAGCAGCAGTAAATGGTTCTTCTTTTAAGCCACCAAGTTTTGAGATAGTTCATAAGCAGCAATAGTTAACATACACTCATGTTAATAAAATGTACTGATCTTTCTATACTAATTTTCCACCTTGATATCTTTTTTTTTGTGGTGGTTTTTCAGATGATTCTCTTGGACTTTTCAAGTATAAAATGGTACTGTATGCAAAGAGTTGTAATTTTACAACCTCCTTTCCAATATTTTATATCTCATTTATTTCTCTTGTTCAAATGCATTAAATAAAATGTTAAATGACAGCAATAACAGTAAACAATCATATCTTGTTTCAGATGTTAGTAGAAATGACTCTGTGGTTTCATCATTAATCATGATGACACTTTTGGACTAGTAAAGATACGTTTTAAATAGATAAACAAGTTTCTACTGTACAGCACAGGGAACTATAGTCAATATATTGTAGTAACCTATAATGAAAAAGAATACGAAAACAAATGTATGTATGTATATGTATGACTGAACTATCATGCTGTACACCAGAAATTGACACATTGTAAACTGAGTATACTTCAATTAAAAAAAAGATACATTTTACCATTAACAAAAATATCTTTTACTTTTTTATAGAGTATCTTTACCTAAAATAGTTGCATAGCTGTACTATAGGCCTTCTTAGAATTTATAGAGCTGAATATATGGTGTTTTCCCCTAGATCAATTAATGACAATTTAACAAGAGTTTCTAATCTGGTATTTTTTATTATGTTATTATTCTCACATTTCCAGAAAAAAATGCCACTTGGTATTGTTGTATAAAACATATTATTTTAAAGTTCTGCTTTCTGATATTTTATTTAGCAATTTTGCTTGACATAAAATTGAGTTTGGTCTATAGCTTTTGTGGTTGGGGGCAGCAATCTTCTACAGAGTTTAAGTATCAATGATACACTTGCTTTACAAAAGCATTTGAATGCTTTCCATCTTTTTAGACAGCATTGGAAATTTCTGCTATTTAAAGGTTTATAAAATTCCTCTGAACCACCTCAGAATAGTGCTTTCTTTGGAAAAGAGGGAGGGCATCTTTTTCTTTCTCAAGAAAATAATGTTAGTTTTTTTCTCCTTTTCTGTATCAATTTTAGAAATAATTTTTTCCTAGATGTTTATGCATTTCATCCAGATTTTCAAATATATATGCATGGATGAGCAAAGAAGTTTCTTATGATTTCTTTTAATTTTTTCTGTAACTACTCCCTTGTTATTTTATATGAGATTAGCTAGTGGTTTTTTTTTTTTCACAGAATCAGTTTTTTTAAATGATTATTTCTAACTTCAGTTTTCTACCTAGCTCTTTAATTTACATTTGTAGTTTTATAAATCTCTTCATTCTGTTTATTACCATAAGCCAAGCTAAAGAATTGGCTTTTCCATTCAGCTTTGCTTTAGCTATATATCTGTAAGTTCTGAAATGTAACACATTAAATACCCTTGTTTTCTAAATATTCTGTGGCTTCATTTTATATTTTCTCTTTGAACCAAAAGTTAGGAAACATTTTTTCCCAGTGAAATAAGTATCCAGTATTCTGATTTTGTTATTTATAGTTTTATTGCATCACAATTAGAGAATATTGTCTATATCACTTCTACTTTTTAGAATTTGAGATTGTCTTTGTGGCCTAACACATAGCCAATTTTTGTTAATGTTCTGCAGGTTTTTGAAAAGCAGGTGTATTTTATATTTTTATGACACGAAGTTTTGAAGAAATCAATCAGATCTATCCTATTGTTATTTAAGACTGCTATATTCTTGCTTATTGTTTTGTCTGCTCAATCTACCATGAACTGAAAGAGGTGAATTACTGTCTCAACTAATAGTGTGTTCATATTTTTCCTTTTGCTTTCTGTAATTTCTGCTTTATGAATGTTGATACTACATGAGTTGTTGCATAGTTACTCATAACCGTTCTTCCTTGTGAATTATACTGCAGAAGTGTTTTCTGCCTTATGAAATGCTTTGGGGATGAATTACACCTTGTTGAGTAATTAGATCATATCTGCTTTTTTTTGTGTTTGCAATCACTTGGCAAGCATTTATTTGCAATAAATGAGTTAAGCTCATTTTACATTAATTTCATCTGTGTTATACTATTATCTTATGTTTTCAGTAAAGTTTTTTAATGTCTTTCATAGAAGATCTTTTTCTTTGATTGTGTGTAGTCCATTACTAACAGAGATAACACTTCTTTATGCTGATTCAAAGCATAAATAGTATAATTCATCCTAGCTGAAATACTTAATAGTATGCTCAACTAAGTTCATATCAAAATACATTTATATGTGGTCTTAATTTAAATCCATCTTTCATAAAGAAAGCAAATTCAGGCATTTAAGCTTTTAACATTATTCATTACCCCATTATAAATATGTTCACACTAAAAGAAGGGTTTTAGTTTCACCTGATAATCAGTGTCAGGGATATTAAAAAGAAATGTCTAAAAGGTATAATGTATTATGGATAAGAACAAAGTCTTTGGAAATAAAATGTCCACATCAGAATCCTAGCTGTGTCACTTAAATAAACTGAGTGACGTTAGGCAAGATATTCAGCCTTGCTTGAATATCAGTTTATTTATCTGTAAAAGAACAATACCACCTAACCTACAGGATTTTTATAAGGCAGAATAACACAGTACAATACTTCTCACACTTAGGTGTGCATAAATAATACTTGAGAAAGTTGTCAAAATACAACTTTCTAAACCCTAAATCAAGACATTCAGATTCAGCAGGAAAAACTGAATTTTTAAAAACACTGGAGTTTTATATACATTGAATAATTTTAATGCTAATAATAACTAGAGAAACAAAGGCTGTGGAGAGCAATTTTGCATGCTGGCTCCACCACTCACTGTGTAACTGCAGTAAGTCATGTCATTTCTCCAGGTCTGTCTCCTCATCAGGAAAAAAAGTTTTTAATTTAGTACAATGCCTGCAACATGGTTACACTCAGTAACTATTATTATTCAGAATTCAAAAAACTATATCCAAAAAGTTGAAATAGTTTTTAAAAACTATATTAAAATATATTCTTTTGCTTAAGTAATATGTAATTTTTAAAGAAGTTAGTAATGCTAACCTTTCAGTGATCTTCCCACTTAGGCCATCCACAATTTCTAAAGAAATGTCTCCTTGTGCCCAATTTAGACTCAGGAATTTATATTCCAAGTTTGTTTGAAGTGGATATGCAGAAGGTACTAAACTAATATGAGGTTTGTTGACCAAGTAAAACATAGGAAGTTTTGAAGTGAGTGCATCATCAACACGTTGCTTTAGAGCAATCTCTAAGCCTCTTGTATCACTGCAATTCCCATCACCTACAAAGCAAAAACAAGATAAATACTTAGAAGTTCAGTATCAAAAGACTAGACCCTAAAAAGAATATAAATTAATAAGTAACTGTAAACAGGTCATTTCTCTATCCTGTATTTCACAACCTTCTCTTTCCTACTTCTACTCTCTTAGGAGCTAATTCTAGACTTTTTTTTTGCCAGAACCAGTACAAGTAGTAACAGTCAGAATTTCAATTCAAAAAACAATATTCTACAGAAAACAATATATTGACATTCCAGTGAAGAAAAGCAAAAAGCCAGAGCTGACTAGAAACAAATTGGTACTTTAACAGGGTTCTGCCAGAGAGAACTGGCTCATTCTGTCTTGATTTCTGAGATTACAGCATGAAGCCAGCACATAATGTAGCAGATATATATGGTTGAGAAATAGACGGTGAAAGTAGTTATTTTTCCACATCTGAGAGCCATAGATTACAACTGTTTCAGTACCACAACGTTCCTGTTTCAGTACCACAACGTTCCTGTTTCATGACACAAATTAATTTAAAGAATGACCATTTCTGGTTAAAATTGAGACCAATGCCATAAGCTCTGAGTTCTCAGTTAACTAACTGTTGAAGAAGAGAGCTCCAAAAGATGCAGTGTCATTACCATAAAATAATAGGCTGCATCAAACTTAAGGTAGAAGTTAGGGGACAGTCATTCCTATTTCCAAAGCAAATCTCTTTTCCTCCTTAGAGGCTCTGAAGTTCTCACAAGTGAATCTTTACATATCACTAGTCGTATTTCACACAAAGTTTTGTTTTCTCATCACTGTAATTGTTGAGATGGCTCCTGGGCTTAAATTGTTTATACTTATTTGGGGACTAGAAAATGACGTAAAAAGAACATGAGTTGTTTTCAACATTCTTTTTCTAAGCACTCCTTTGAATGTTCCAAATTAAGAGGTAATGACGAAGGCTAGTTAAGATATACTTAGATACAAAAAAAAAAGCTAGGGAGAAATAAAGTCTGTGGAATAGTCATTGTATCTATAATTAACACAAGACATGGATATGAAAGAAAATGTTATGTATTATACACACTGTACTATAGACTAAATGTGTCCCCACAAAATTCATACGTTGAAACCTAATCCTCAATGTGATGGTATTT
Source organism: Camelus dromedarius (assembly GCF_036321535.1). Lineage (NCBI taxonomy): Eukaryota > Metazoa > Chordata > Mammalia > Artiodactyla > Camelidae > Camelus > Camelus dromedarius. The sequence continues at coordinate 36,556,991 of NC_087436.1, forward strand.
GGAGGCGATTAAATCATGAGGGTTGTACCTGTCATGAATGGGACTGATGCCTGTATGATAAAAGAGACTCTAACCCCTTCCACCATATGAGGACACACTGAGAAGACAGTCATCTATGAATTAAAAAAAAGCAGGCCCTCAACAGACACTGAATCTGTCAGTGCCTTGATCCTGTGAGAAATAAATGCTTATTGTTTAATCCACCCAGTGTATGATATTTTTTTTCGGAGTAGCCCAAACAGACTAAGACAAACTGTAATAAGATAATGACGCTGGCGGTGCCTAAAATAGCAAGATCATATTTAGGAAAAGAGAAAAAAAACCTACCAGTGAAACTCCACATTAGGATTCCTTAAACATCAAACTGTTTCACCTATATATTTTAATGTGATGGTATAAAAGCTAATTTAATAGAAAAAGGCATGTAAATTAATATTTTATTAGAAATTTTACTTTTTCTAATTATATATGTATGCTTTAATTATTAACTATATCTGAGGTATGATTTTGATTATATCTTGAATATAATCAAATCTTGTTCCTGGACAAATACACCTCTATAAAACTATGTCATATAATTGTGAAATTTTGATTTGATTCATCTAAAATGATTTGAAATAATAACATCAAGCTCAAAGATTAACATTAAAGGTTAAATATTATCAAAGACTATAGCAAATATGACCTGTGAGCTTTTCATGCAGAAAAGATCTCAGAAGCTTAGTCTACCATAAGTTAACTTAAGTCAACAGAAACAGTTGTTGAAACAGATAACGCAGGCATTCCTCAATTTACTACATTTTGCTTTATTGAGCCTTGCAGGTATTATGGTTTTTACAAATTGAAGGTTTGTGGCAACCCTGTGTTGTCAGATGATGGTTAGCATTTTTTAGCAACAAACTACTTTTTTAGACATAATGCTACTGCATACTTAACAGACTATGGTATAGTGTAAACATAAATTTTCTATGCACTGAGAAACCAAAAAATTTGTGTGCCTCATTTTATTGTGATATTCATTTTATTGTGGTGGTCTGAAATCGAACCCACAATATCTTCAAGGTGTGCTCATACAAACTAAGGCTGCATTAATAAAAATACAATGTCTAAATCAAAGTATACAATGTTATTATAAAACTATGTACTTGTCATATCACATCTGAAACATCATATTTAGTCTGAGACAACTGCACTTTAACACCATCACCCATATATTACAGAACATCTGGAGAAAACACATCACGCTCCTGTGAAACACAACTGATGTCTAGATAGGAGAAGATATAAAAGCAAGAAACATCTTGTCTTTATTCTTAATGCTCACTCTATATTTTATGTGAATGGTGTCCCTGAGAGTTATGTAATGCACACCATCTAGCATATACTAGGTGGCTCAATAAACACCCGATGTAAAACGAATATAAAAGATTAGATTATCAGACAGCAGAAATTATCCCGGATGCATATTAAAATCACTATGGATTGGGATATTAGTATCAATGCCATTCCCATATTATTTTAAAAGATTCCCAGGTGATCCTAAAGTGCAACAAGACTAAAGAATAATAGTTAAATTTTATTTTTCAAGTATTCTAGGCAGCAGAATTAGTATTAAGAAGAAAAATAAAAGCACTTTCAAAAATAAAACATGCTGACTCAAAGCATTTATCCAGGAAACATCTACTGACTTCCAGTACAAACCAGACCAAGATGAGTGTGCAAAAGCACCTGCCTTTCAAGACTGTCAAGTTTAACAGACAAAAGGGTGAGATTCTAGTCATTGGCTAGCTCAGACAAAGTTGTCAGAGCACAATTTAATACTAAAGGCAGAAGCATGAGAAGTTATGAAGGCTGAGTCCAGGTTATGCCAATAGGCAAACTAATGATTTTGGGCATGTATTTTAATAACATTCTAAAACCTCCTATTACTGATCTGGAAAAAAAAAAGAAATGAATAACAGAATCTCTAAGGTTATCATATGCTTCTTAAAAGTCCATGAACTGTGTTTAAAATAGAGCCCTTCACTAGGAGGGAATCAGTATTTAGGATTCTCTACGATCCAATTGTACAATTCAAATCAGCATATAAAAAGGACTCCTGAATGGAACTACCTCTGGATAAACATTCTTGAAGTATTTTTTCAGATAATTTTATCTTAACAGGATAGCAAATTTGTAAATATACCTTAAAAAGCTTGAAAATAATTCAAATCCAGCTTTTTAATATCTTAGCAAAGTGAGTTTTTTCCAGGTTACTCTGGATTATTTTCTATTCAAATAATAGTGACTTTTTACATGTAAGCTTAAGACTTTTTTCCTTAAAAAAGAAAAAGACTACTATCATAAAATGACAGAATGAACATCTGAGAACATCTGCAGTTTCCACAACTTTTTTGAAAAGCTAAGTGAAGTCTTAAAGTATAATACTCTCCCCATTTGTAACTGATCTATTAAACTAACACGGGTTTTTAAGAATCAAAATAAAGAACTGCAAAAGATTTCATAAGACTTAAAAGGGGACAAGGTCATTATCATCAAATAACAAGTGTTGTCATTTAGTTTAGAATTAAAGGGAAGCAAATTTCAATTCTAAATAGAGGAATTTTTAAAAACAATTGGAGCTATCCAATTAATGGAATGAATTGCCTTTAAATCCTATACTCCACATTCCTGGATCTTTGTAAACTAGGGTTTAATGATCTTCTATAAGAAATGGTACAAAAAGAGTTTGTATAGTAAGTGAGAAGCTGTAATAGATGACTAATAAAGTTCAATGAACTCTTAAGATTCTCTTAGCTGTACATATCACACTTTTACAATTTGAGTACATCTCAAAGTGAGTCATTCACATCATCTGTATCAGAATCACATGGTGGTACTCTTAAAAATCTGGGGCTACCCTCCAGACATACAGTAGAGATCTTAAGGGGGTCAAGAAATCTGCATTTTTAATAAACACTAAAATTGTTTAGGTTATGCCAGACAGAATAACAATTAATTTTAGATATGTCCCACAAATGCAAAGAAAGAGAACTCAAACAATTTTACAAGGTCTTACAGTATTTTTATTACTACCTGGTGTTCCTATTGCTAGGTGCAAGATGGAAGTCAAAATGATGAGATCTAATTTTTAAACCTCCATCCAAACCACTAAATACTAAATCATTTTAAATGAATCTATTTAAGACTCCATCCTTTTGAAAAACTAAATACAGTGTGGAGTTATGTTATACAAACGATAAACTGTAAAATATCTTTCTTCACAAAAGTCGAAGAAAGCCTTGCTCATCAAAGTTGTGACTCTAGAGGATGCAAAGACATTTCTTAGATAGTTTAAAGACACTTATCAAGAACAAAAATAGCCTTTCCTAAAGAAGACTAAGAAAAGTTTGAAGTGTCTGAGAGAGTATCTGAACTGACTAAAAAACATCATTATGAATAATTTGGTATCCAAATTAAATCTAAGAAATAAATCATCTACAAGAATATATATTTGGAAAAAGTTAGAAATAACCACTTTTTAGGGTGTGAGCAAACAGGCATTCTCATATGGGGAATATGATTTGGAAGGCAATCTGGTAACATTTTTCAAAATTGCAAATGCATACATCTTTGACCTATAATTCTACTTCTAGGAATTCATCTTATAGGTATATTTTATCTGTGTGAATAACAAATGTAAAATAAAAAGGTCATCCACTGTAACATTTTGGTAGCTGCAAAAGATTAGAAACAATCTAAAGTTGCATCAATCCACAACTGGTTAAATAAATCATAATACATTTATATATATCATACAGAGAACTATGAATAATAATGAAAAAATTCTTCATATACTCATATGGAAAAATTTCCAAGATACACTGTTAACTGAAAATAGCAAGATGCAGGAAAGTATGAATTGTATAATCCCACTGGTGTAAAAATTTTTTTAAAAAGTATGCATTTACGTTTTTAAGCATAAACTATCTATGGAAAGAAAAACAAGAAACTAGCATGGATGCCATAGAGGTAAAATGAGTGCCTGGGACACCAGGATGGAAGGAAGATTTTTCACTGAATATCCTTCTGAATCTTTTGAATTGCGAACGAAGTAACAGATTTCCTAAATAAAGAAAATAAGTTTAATAGTAGAAAAAAATTGCTATTTCCTTTTTAAAATTTATTAAAGCCAAACCAAATAGAAATGGCAAGAAAATACAGTCTTTATATATATATACATATATATATATATACATATATATATATGTATATATATATAAAACTGAAAAAAATAAGTCTGTAGGAGAATTCCTAAAGAAATGGGTGTAAAAGGTGTAAAATATAGGAAGAAAAAAACAAGAAAGAAATAAAAGAAATAGCACTTTCTAAAAACAAAAATTTTACTCATGTGAGGATCTAAAGCTTATACATGTGCAATCATTACCAAAAATTAACAGTAAGGAAAGTAAAGCCAAGTAATGGTAGTATTTAAGTTGCTTCCCAAGGGTAACTAAAGCTTTAAAACTCTTAGGGCTTTGTGAAAACTATAGAAATGAGCGCCAAAAATGTCTATCAATGAGATAATCTCTGGAAAACCATTCAAATATGAATACATCCCATAACAACCCCTACCAAAGTAGTAAATTATGAATTCACGTTATTTGTGTTCTAGTTACTTAAAGGATCAAAATCATAACCAAATGTATGATAGACGCATAAAAGTAGGAAAAAAACAAAAGAGGCACATTTAGTGTTTTTCTTATTTCAGCATAACTAAACATAAGCTTTTAAATTTGGGAAGTTTAAGGAAACATTTTTCAAAAGAAGGGGGAGAACTGAATATTGCACAAATGCAAGTTTAAGTTCAAGATAGTATAAATCTAATTGCCTAATAACTTAAAATATTAATTCTTGGTCTCCTGACAAGATGACAAAAGTCATATTATATGAAGGTGATTACAAGTTACCATGAAATGAAAACCTCAACAAAAAATTTTTACCTTAAATAAAGCTTCATGTATGCAAACTCTAATTTTACACTGATAAATAAAATATAGTGCAACCATTTAGTGAAAGAAGCCAAGAGATACTGAAATCCCACTCACCAACAAGTATACTGTTGATATAAACTGGCTGTATGAAGTGACTCAGCAAAGCTCCCTGTACACCAAGCACTTCCCACCTTGTCAATTTGTCACTTGAGGACATACTGCTTATTCTATTAACAACATCTGCAGGACAGTAGACAGTCAGATAAATTTTGCCTTCAACAGCCACATGGAGACTCAGTTCTTCATTGGCTTCAAATGCAGATATAGAGTGTGGAGTAAGACGCCTAGAGAAAGAAAAGAAAGTTTCTTTCTTTAAAAAAAACAAGGTAAAATCACCAAGGTAAAATCTGCATGTTCTCTTATTTAACTCGTCAGTGTACATTTAATTCCAGTAACAGAAATAGGTGCAAACCCAAAGCAAGGTAGAATGGAGTGACTTGGTTCTACACGATTAAAACGAAACAGAAATCAACCACATTTAGAGCCTCTGGCAAGGACAAACTTCATATTATTGCCATTCTTCATGTCCCTTAAAATCAAATGAAAACCTAGTTTTGTCCCTACCATAGTTTTTGAGTTATTTCCTTTCTCCATGTGAAAAATTTTAAAAACTACAAAATGAGGGAAAAAAAAGAAAACTGACAATTTGTATTCAAGATTCATGTCCAATAAAATGTTAAGACAATAAAATCTAAAATTATTTTTCTTGAAGTTTCTCTATAGGAACACTCATTGCCCTTGTTTTCAAAAGGTGTTACTGGAAGGATTTTTAACAAACTATAAAACCATGGTTATCTCTAGATGTTGAACTTGAAGTGAATTTTACTTCCTTTTTGAGCTTGTCTGTGTTGTCCAGATTTCATGCTAATTGATGACAGTTGCCTTCAACAAGGCAATCAAGTTATGGCCACAGATCAACCAGAATAATAGAATGCAATCCCTAACTCCTGTGTTAGTATGTGAAGAGTGTATAAATCCATACTCCCTAAAGTTTATAAAGACTTACAACTAGAAAAAAGTAGATTTTCAATAGCATAGAAGAGAAAGTGGTCAACTACGTGGTATATTTTAGTAGTAGTAACAGATTAGATTGAGTACAGGGGAGGGAGAATCTGTGGCCACTTGAAGCATACACATAGTATCTCAAGCCTGGAGGTAGTATATGGAAAGATCTGAATTTACTTGTTCTTTTGCTATATGGATTCAGAATGTATGATATGCCCATTCTAGTTGCTTTCAAATACAGCTTCCATAAAACTTACAATTGTGACTTAATCTGGGCTGATCCTTTAGGCAACTGGTTCATGTAGAGGTAAATGTTGATATTCTGCTTGAGAGTGAGTAGATTAGAAGCTGGTTCTGTACAAAATACTGATTTTTCCATCATAGCAGGATTTTTGCTGTAGAAGAGTAGAAGTTGTCTATAAAAGTACCTAAAATAAATGAGATGTAACTTTATTGAGTAAGAAAATTTAGAAGTATCTTAAACATTATATTCATATGTCATGAGTAATGTCCTTGTAAGTCAAAAGTTTTGATATTGATAAGAACTTCTAAAATGATGTCACCCTTACTTAATGAAGAATTAAATCCCTTAAGAAGTCTTCAACTAGAGCCCAGTCTGCCCTGTGTCCTACCTTAAGGCATCATTCTTAAACTACCACTCCACCCTCATTTCATATTAAAGTCCTCAGCTATCATTTCCTGCAAAAGATGCATTTCTCTACTGACTCCTTCCTTCTTTCTCAGCTCTTTCCCAGCCTCCTAGGTAAAGTGTCAATTTCCTGCTTTACTTCTATTTTCCTTTCCCTGACAAAACAGGCAAAGAGTAACTGTGGTTTCTGCTACTTAATGGTTCTGACAAAAACACAAGAGCATAGGAATAATATAATAAAGTCCGCAGTATTAAGAAGTGAAACAGATTTCCTGAAAGACTACTAATCAAATCGGAGGACAAATATTATTTTTACTTATTCAAAAAATCATGATTTTAATCCTACCATCAGAAATACATAATAAAAAATTAAGCACCAGCATATATAACAGTGCCAGGCATGGGAAGAAAAGACTTACAAAAGAGGTAGCTTTAAAGAGGTCAAATAATTCAGTAAGCACCAAGGGGGATGGGAGGACAAGATGCTGCATAATAACTTTCATGGGCTTCCCAAAAGCTTTCCTTTAAAGATTACAGAATTCTTTCCTTATTATTAGAGAATATACGCTTAAGTTTTTCAGATAAAATATGTCTAAATTTGTTTTTAAATACTTGAGCAAAGAGAACACCATCAACAAAAAGTGAAGAAGCACAGATTAAACAAAAACAAAATCCCAATAACTATGCTAATAATTGGATATGATCATTGGATTGGTATCAGAATGCTGGTAACTGAATTCTGGAATTAACTGATTCTCACTTGTGGCTATTTGAAAAATTCAATTAAAAAGGATTCTAAAAAAAGTAAGTTCAATGACTTAAGAGAACCAAAAGCTGGTAAATACTGTACAAAGTAATACTTCTTTCCCACTTTTCCACGTTTTTATAGGAAGGGACTTCCAAAGAGTAACATTCCTGGTTTCTCTCTCTACTTCTGCTACTTAATGCCTCTTACAAAGAACGGAATGACTGGTAAGTTTGTAAAAATATACTATGCATGCTTACCTCAGCGCTTTTCTCTTTGAGATCTGTCAGCCTAAAGAATACTTTATCAACACTTTGTTATATGGTAAACTTTGTACAGACCCACTGATTTCTGCCTTTAGGTAAGTATGACTAATTCAGGGTGAATTTCTTGGTCCAGATCTACAGCTATACTCTCCAAGTACTTTAATCAGTAATAAAGACAGTATTCTTATCTTTAAAAAAGGTTGTAGTACACTTAAAACTGAGTTTATAAACTCTTGATAATAGAAGCCACTAAAATTCACAGACTAGACATTGCAATTACTATAAGGTTTCCAAAAATGTCATGGAAATAATCAGATGGCTTGGATAAGTAAGAGACTGTCACATCCTTGGTTCAATGATTAGTAAAATTCCACTTGTAAAAAAAGACTTATGTGACTACTTTCGAATAAGAGCATTAATATTTGATGATATTAAATGTATCTGTTACTTTACCTAAGGAGAGATCTCCTTGCTGTAACAACAGCATGAGTATCGTGCAACACTCTTCCATTTGGTTTAATGCACTGACTGTAATTATATTCACCTGTGCCTATAGCTACAACTTCGTGGTGTCCAGCTGAAAGGAAAACGTTAATAGTAGCAGGTTATTTTGACCTCTCTTCCCTATGTTCAATCTCCACCTCTATCTTTACCATATTCACCAAAATGATGGAAAAATAATTACACAATTTCAAGTAAGAGATTGAGAGTTTTCTAAGAAGTAAAATTTTAAAAATACTTCAATAACATCTGTTTAAAAGGCAGATGTTTGTTTTATATTATACTTTATCTACATTTTTTACTATAATCAGTAGAATCACCAGACATCACTAGTTTACAAATATAGATCTGTTTCTTCTGCATCTAGATTTATTTTGCTGGCTGAGACCTCACTTGTCATTCTACTTTGGTCTTAAATGAATTATCTATATATAATGTCTCTAATTTTTTCTTAATCCACTCAAACTTTCTACAAAGCAAATTATAGTTTCTTTCTCTGTTCTACTGAGACAGCTCTTTGGAAGAAACTAGCACCTTATGCTTTTTCTAGTAGTTTTGCTCCTTTACCTTCTGCTATGCTCCATTAGAGATGTCTTTGAAACTCTATGCTCAGAAGATATAGTTCTGTTTTCCTTTCACATCCTAACTAGGTGGCTTTTCTATATCCTTGTCACTACATCATTGCTTTTTTCCTCTAAATATTCTCCTCTGAACAACTATCTCCTTCTATGCTTTCCTCCCTGTTGATGATTTCAGAAAATGTCTATTCTTAGTCTTTCAAAGTTCACTCCCACACTTGCAACTATCTAAGAAAGGACTTCCATTCATTCAATAAAAATTGTTGAGGTCCTAGCAAACACCAGGCACTGAAGTAGATGCTAGGAATAAATTAAGCAAGACATGCCCTCGTGAAGCTTCTAAAAAGGAGAGAAGAAAAAGACTAAACAAACCACAAATTGTGGTAAGAACTTTGGAGAAAAACAAATACAGGGCTAATTTAAAGAATGACAGGAGGAAAGATTACCTCAGATAGACTAGCTGCAGAACCCCGTCCTATGAAACTGAATTTTAAGTTTCAGTGAAGAGTGAGCAGCATGAGGAATGAGGTAAAGGGTATTCCAGTCAAAAGAAATAGCTTGTGCAGACTTTGGGCAAAGAAAGACCAGGGTAGCTGTTCCAGTAAAGGCGAGTGAAGGGAAAGGCATAAGATGAGGTTAGAGAAAGAGGTATTACAAACCTCGTGAAGGAGTTTGTGGATTTCACCCAAGAGCTATGGTGAAGCTATTGAAGCAAAAATCATATTGTGTTACATTTAAAGGTCACCACTCTAAGTGGAGATTGCTTTTTGTAGGGTCCAAGAAGCTGAATTAGGGGACTTGTTTCAGTAGTTTAGGTAAGAGACAATGACTTAAGACTCAAATGATGATTTAATGGGGAAAAAATGATCATATCTGAGTTAGAGTTCGGGGATATAATAAACAGGACTTGAAGATGAACTGTAAGATGTGAGGGAAAGGGTTAAATAATGGATGACTTAAGATTTTTAGCAACTGAGTGGATGCCATTTACTGAGATAAAGAAAACTGGAGGATTAGGATTAGACATGAAAAATTAAAAAAGTTCTATTACCTCTAATGTAGCTGTTCCAATATGGGGTTTGGGGGATGGGGTGGTAAAATGAAATTATATAGTGTCAGTATAAGTTCTGGAATGGTGATTAAGTTCTGAGTTATAACAGGCAATAGTGTAGCCAAGGGCCCAGCTTCTTTCTTTGTAACTCAAACTGCAACATTTCAGGCAGATACAAGAATTTGATAGTGCAAGAAAAAGGATAACCAAAAGAAAAAAACATTCATCAGATGTAAGAAGAAATGGCAGGGAATCCTACCCTGTCCTCCACTGGGCCCACAGCCACTACATGGGGCATGGCCTTACAGCCAACTGGGCTGAGAGCCAGCCCTGCCTACTAGCATGCCCAGAGTAGTTAGCCAGACCACAACAGAAGGGCACACAGATACTAAATATGGAGGTTACCCCTAAAGCATATAGCCCTGATGACCAGAGAAGAATGTGTTTCTGGGTCCCCTAGGATGTCTCCTACGTAAGGCTACTTCTGCAAGAGAGGGGAATGTAACTGAACTATCTACCACATAGAAATAAACACAGAGAATTGGACAGTATGAGGATATAGAGAATTACATTCCAAACGATGGAACAAGACATAACCTCAAAAAAAGAACTAAATGAAGTAGAGATAATAAATCTACCTGATAAAGAGTTTAAAATAATGATCATAAAGATGCTCACCAAAAATAAGAGATGAATGGATGAACACAGTATGAATTTCAGCAGAGGTAGAAAATATAAAGAACCACCAAACAGAGCTAAGGAATACAATAACTGAAAAAAAAAATACACTAGAAAAAAATCAACAGTAGATTAGTTAGTACAAAAGAATGAATCAGCAATCTGGAAGACAAAGTAGCAGAAATCACCCAAGCTAAAGAGAAAAAAAAAGAATTAAAAAAAAGTGAGGATAGTTTAAGACATCTCTGAAACATCAAACATACTAAGATTTACATTATAGGGATCCCAGGAGAAGAGATAAAGGGGCAGAGAACTTATCTGAAGAAATAATAGCTGAAAAATTTCCCAACCTGGGGAAGAAAACAGAAATCCAGGTCCAGGAAGCTCATAGGAAACCAATACGATGAACACAAAGAGGCCCAAATCAACATGTTAAAATTAAAAATACAATGTTAAAGATGAAGGAAGTAAACAGCAAAAAGAGAAAAGCAACTAGTTACATACAAGGGAACTCCTATAAGACTTTCAGCTGACTTTTCAGCAGAAACTTTGCAGGCCAGAAGGGAGTGGCACAATATATTCAAAGTAGTGAAAGAAAAAAACCTACAACCAAGAATACTATCAATAAAGATGGGGTAGCAACACTTATTATCAGACAAAATAGACTTTAAGAAAAAGACAATAACAAGAGACAATAAAGGACTCTATGTGATGATAAAGGGATCAATCCGGAAAGAATATATAACAATTATGAATGTAAAGCACCTAGTATAGGAGCACCTAGATACATAAAGCAAATATTACTAAACATAAAGGGAAAAACTGACAATAATACGGTAACAGTAGGAGACTTAAACAGCACACTAATATCAATGGTCAGACTATGCAGACATAAAATTAGGAAACACTGGTCTCAGATGACACACCAGACCAGATGGAATTAACAGACATATGGAACATTTCATCCAAAATAGTAGAATACACATTCTTTTCAAGTGCATGTGGAACATTCTCCAGGACAGATCATATGCTCTGCCACAAAATCAGTTTCAATAAATTTACAAGACTGAATTCATATAAAACATCTTTTCTGACCATAATGCTATGAAAGTGGAAATCAATTACAAGAGAAAAAAAGCAAAAACCATAAACATATGAAGTCTAAACAACATGCTACTGAATAATCAATGGATCATTGCAGAAACCAAAGAGGAAATTAAAAAAAAATCTGGACACAAATAAAAATGCAAGCACAATGAACCAAAATCTCTGGGACAAAGCAAAAGCAGATGTAAGAAGGAAATTAAAGCAATACAAGTCTAGTTCATTAAACAAGAAAAATCTCAAATAAATCATTTAATCCTACACCTAAAGGAACTAGAAAAATAAGAATAAACACAACCTAAAGTTAGAAGAAAAGAAACTAGTAAAGATCAGAGCAGAAATAAATGAAATAGAGACAACAACAAAAAAGCCAGAAAAAAATCAATGAAACTAAGGGTTGGTTCTTTGAAAAGATAAACAAAATTGATAAACCTTTAGCCAGATACATCATGAAAAAGAGATAGGGCCCATATAAATAAAAGCAGAAATGAAAAAGGAGACGAACTGATACCACAGAAATACAAAGGATCATAAGAGATTACTAAGAACAATTATATGCCAATGAAATGTACAGCCAATAAGAATTAGATAAATTCCTACAAAGGTACAATCTCTCAAGACTAACCTGGAAGAAATAGAAAATATGAACAGAAATTGAGTAAGTAATTTAAAAACTCTCAACAAACAAAACTCCAGGACCAGATGGCTTCACAGATGAATTCTATCAAACATTTAGAGAAGAGTCAATATCTATTCTCCTCAAACTATTTCAAAAAACTGAAAAGGAGGGATCACTTCCAAACTTACTCTACAAGGCCAGAATTACCCTGATACCAAAACCAGACAAAGACACCACAGAAAAAGAAAATTACAGACCAATCTCACTGAAGAACATAGATGCAAAAAAAAATCTTCAATAAAAATATTAGCAAACCAAATTCAACAATACACGAAAAGAAGGATCATATACCATGATCAAGTGGGATTTATCCTAGGGATGCTAGGATGGTTTAATATCCACAAATCAATGTGGTACACCACATTACCAAATTGAAAACTAAAAATCATACGATCATCACATTAGATGCAGAAAAAGCTTTTGGCAAAATTCAACATCCATTTATGATGAAAAAAAAACTCTTAACTGGCTATAGAAGGAACATACCTCAAGATAATAAAGGCCATATATGAGAAATCCACAGACAACATCATACTCAACATTGAAGAGCTGAAAACATTTCCTTTTATACCAGGAACAAGACAAGGATACCCACCATCACCACTTTTATTCAACACAGTATTGGAAGTCCTAGCCACGCAATCAGACAAGAAAAAGAAATAAAAGGAATACAAACTGGATAGGAAGAAGTAAAACTGCCACTGTTTGTAGATGACATGCTATATACAGAAATCCCTAGACTCCATTAAAAAACTATTACAACTAATAAATGAACTCAGTGAAGTTTGCATGATGCAGAATATCCAGAAATCTGTTGCACTTCTATACACTAATAATGAACTATCAGAAAAACAAGTTTAAAAAGCAATCCCATTTAAAATTGCATTAGAAAGAAAAAAATACACAGGAATAAATCTAACCAAGAAGGTAAAATACTTATACTTAGATAACTATAAGACATTGATAAAAGAATTGAAGATGACAACAAATAAATAGATGGAAAGATATATTCCATGCTCATGGATTGGAAGAATAGTCTTAAAATGATCATACTACCCAAGGCAATCTACAGAGTCAATACAATCCCTACCAAAATATCAACAGCATTTTTCACAGAACTGGAACAAATAAACATACAGTTTGTATACAAACACACACATACAAAACCCCAAATAGCCAAAGCGATCTTGAGAAAGAACAAAAAAGCACAGAGGCAGGTATCATATACTCCATGATCTCAAGCTAAGGCTGACTCTTGAACAATCATAGATATCTTCTCTTCCCACATAGGTCACAAAAAATCCTTAAGAATAGGAATCAAGTATCAAATTATCTGTATATCATCTATATCAGAAATGCATATAAAAATGCATTATGATTTCTTGATCATTAGATCTATTTATCTATTAGGATAAACAGAAGATAAAATGTAACTGGAATCACATCATAATATTCAAGGAAAACCAGAGATTTATGACTTTTCATATTTTAATATTTTCTTACTTGAAAATGAAAAAAAAGTTACTTTTTATAGAGGTCTTCTCAATAGCTTCAGGTTGGTAGTGATTCCAACACAGTTATTGTTTAAAATGTTATGCATTTTATTATTCTGCAGTTCTCTATTGGTTCCTGATTAGAATACTTAATTCCTACCTTTGATAATCTTTGTGTTTAATGACCCACACCTACTAGAAAAGGCCACTTAAAATCAATGCAGGACCATTTTCAACAGGAGCAAAGATAGTTAATAAAAATATTACTATAGTATAGTTCAGATCATTAAATTATTTAATAGTTTTCTTACAAACACATCCCAAATACTCACTTACCTCTTTCAATTATAAAAGCAGCTAATGAGTTGCTACATTTCAGATATTCTGAATGATTAGAAATTAGTTGATTAAATGTTTCTTTAACAATCTGTGAAATCTTTGCAAACTGAATATGTCTCCCTTCTAGAAAAAAAAAATCAAATGAATTTGAAGAACACTGTGCTTTCTCCCAGAGGCCCACTATTATTTCTTTTACGTTTTGACTGAATGGGTTAATAATTTATAGAGATATGTAAGAAAATTTATAATTCATGTCTTGACTGAGATTTTAAAGTGTTCCACTCTTACTGAGCTTTTTGGATAGCTTCTTGTAAAAAGACGTGTTAAGTATTACATATTAGGAGATTACTAATTTATATTTGATGAAATATTAAAAAGTCATACACGACACAAGACAATTCTCTGTTATATAAAACTGTCTCACACTGCTGGACAAGCAACATCTCAATGAATGCCAGCAGTCTTTTCTAATTATTTTGACAATCAAAATATACCCCTTAGTATGTGCCCCACTGAGAACCACTGCAAAGCACTTAGTATTTGCCCCACTGAGAACTGCTGAAAAGAACTAAGCACTTACACTCTTGATATAGTTCCATGTTCCCACTAAAAAACATTCCAAACTTTGACAGGAGATAGTTTTAAGTAATTAGGATTACCATAGAAGTTATAACCAAAAAAATATACCTCAAAAGTTACTCATGGATTTTTTTTTTTTTAGTATGACAGATCTTGAGGTTCTGAGAGAGTGCCTTGGCCATCTGTTGCTTTGTGTGTGTATGCCTGCGTATTCCTAAGGAAGAACCATTACTCTAGAGAATGAGAAGTTACAGAATCACTTAATATAGTATTTCTCAAAGTTGAGCTGTTTACTAAACCACTGATAGTTCCTGATGTTGCATGATGGTTGCTAAGTAGTCTATCAAACTGTTCTCAGTCCATCTTATCTTCAGAGGAAAAAAGTAATGAAACAGCTTTGCTCTCATGCATTGCATATACATATGAAGTGTATAATTAACTATAGTTTTCACAGAAATCCTTTGTATCTGCTTAATAATTACATTAAAGAGGCACACAAATGACAAAAATTTAACATTAGTAGTCTCAGCTAATATAATTCATTTCATAGGCCACCTACATATTTTTGTTTATTATTTGTCAAACTGGAATGTTTCTTTGTTAATATCATTAATGCTCTCTTCTTGGCAAAAACAGGTAAAGTCACAGTATCAAAAAGAGTGAAAGAACATCACAAACATAAATACAAAATGAAACTGAGGGAAAGAAGAAAGAACTACTGGCTATATCCTTTTATCTAATCACAAAGCATACAATGTGAAGGTGTAAATTATTACTATAATTGCATGCTGGCATGTGTTTCACTTAAATTGGTAAAACCATAAACATGTGGTATAAAAATTAGTTTTTTGTGTTCATGTAGTAAAAATATGAATAAGAAGTAATCAAAAACTTGGCTCTGCTTATTACCAAAACTTACAATACAGGAGAAGCAATTTGTTTACTGATATTTTAAAATTAAACTTTTTTTCATTGAAACAGCAATACAAGAGATATGTATTCTGAAGTTTCCCTCTCCAAATGCAACCACTATTACCAATCTGGATATTCTGATAAACAACAACATAAACAAATAAATAATATATATCACTTTAAAAAATAAAAACTGGGGCTTGCTAAAACCCACTTTTTGTATTTACTTGGTCTTGGGCATCATTCAAGGGTAGTTATTAGTGTTACCTCCTTCTTCTTCATGGCTCAACAGAATGAATGAACTATAATTTATTTAATCATGTTCTATATAGATAGCAGAGTCAGCAATTATTTTGTGTAATGACACAGAACAGAAAAATACACTGCAATTAGTACTGACAGAACAAGATTACGTGTGTGACAAGAAAATGTTTTGCTGTATATTAAAAAGGTTGTACTTGAATATCATAAAAAACATCTGAAAGTTAACAGCATCCATCATGATATATCTTTTGACCTAAAATTTGGTGTTGAAGGAAGTAATGAATATTGTGAATATAATCAAATTTTAGTTATTATATCTATCTCTTATTAGCACGCATGTGAAGGAATAACAAGTAAGTGCAATACCATTTTTCCTATATATACGTGCTGGCTGCTGAGGAAATAAAATGTTCTCACAAATAACTGGAAGTGAAGAATGAGACAGAAAATACCACATATATAATGCTAATTAACACCATCTCTTTGATTTCAAGTTGCTAATTTCAAGTGATCTTTAGTATCAGGAGTAACCTGAACCTATCTTCAGAGCCAAAACATCGCTATATTAAGTGAAGACACAGTCCAGTAAAAATAAGGCAAAGTAGACAGGCTGTGAAATAGTGATACCCTCCATAACTGGCCCCAAAGGAGCTGTTCAGGAGATTTTCTTGAGTCTTAAATCTTTCTGTCTTCAAATCGGTAACATCCAACTCCTGTGTTTACCCATAGCCTGAAGAATTCTTGCTCTCCTTTTTCTGACTAACAGAAAACTGTCAGTTTTTAACTTTTTAACTCCTTACCTGAGCCTACCAAACCTGACTTTTTAAACATAGTACTTCTTTAAACATATTGTGAACCACATATTCTTTCTTCCTCACAGATTGATGTTTTCTCAGGGTAACAGTAATCTAAATTACTTGCCAATCACTGACATGGGATTCGATCCCACTATTTATTAAAAACGTCCACAGAGGTTGAAAAGAAAGACTAGAGCCCCTTCCCATATCCACTGCTATTAGACTGATTATTCACTGTCCTTCCGTTCCTCAATTCCTGTGACTGTTAGATCAAGTGACTATATTTAACTATTTGGAGATTTTGCCTTTTGAATGTGCCTATTTTCCCTGGTCTGGTCCTTTTAATCCAAACAAGCACACAAACGTACACAGCCTTTCTGTGTCTCAGAAAGACAATGGAAAACCAAGCTGGAATAGGTATAAAAGTGTTTTCAAATTCTAATCCTCAGACCTGAAAAAGACAAAGAAACACTCTTTTTCATTTTAGTTATATAAATACTCTAAACTTTGAAGTCTGAAGTGTTACTACCATGTGGGGAGTATACAAATTAAGGATAATTTCTTGCTTTTCAGGGGATTCACAATCTAACGGGAAAAGCATACAATAATTACCAAATAATGTTGAATAAAATAAAATATTATAAAAAATTATAGTACTTACTGTTTGTAGCTCACAGAGGAAAAAAATGTGACATTGAATATATGTATGTTCATGTATAACTGAAAAATTGTGCTCTACACTGGAATTTGACACAACATTGTAAAATGACTATAACTCAATAAACAAATGTTAAAAAAAATAGTACTTACTGTTTAGTGAGCACCCTACTGTGTGCCAGGCATCAATCTAAGTATTTTACATGTATAAATAATTAAATCCTTACAACTATCCTATAAGGTAATTATTGTTGTAGCCATTTTACAGACAGAGAAATTAAGGTGTATAGAGAAGTAACTGGTCCTAGGTCACACAACTAGTAACTTCAACTGCAGTTACAGTTTTCTTGGGCTTGAGTGCCAACTAACATTAAAAGAAAGTGAACAGATTAATTGAAATGAATACCCCAACCATCAAGCACCAGAAAGCCACTGGCTTTCATTAATGACAATCCCACTAAAGCAAAGAATTCTCAAAAAAGCAGTTACATGATATGATGAACCATTTCTTTATAAGAAAAAAGCCATTTCTTCATAATCATTCCTTTCCAATTTTATTATTTCTTTAATTTTTAGCAGAGTATGGAAGGAAATACTCCTCTTTGTAGAAGTGTGACAGGTTCGAGTAAAAATAGAAACTAATGTATATTTTCAGACTTATGCATATTTTAATTACATGTTGTTATAATTTTTAATTCAGTTAATCTTCTTTAAAAATTATAAAGGTCTTTCCTACCATAATGTACTTTTGAAACATATACTGGCTCAGGTGGGGCAAGAGGTTCGGCAGGAATAGGAGGAGGACCTGTAAATAAAACAAAAGTGTAAGGAAAAATGAAACCTCAATGTTCCAAAGAGCAGTTATCATACTATTCTGTATAAAATAGCAATCCAAGAATGATCATTTTTTACTGTATACTTCTGCCAACTCTAGGCCATCAATTATTTATTTGCTCAGCCTTGCTAAATGTCTTTCCTATATTGAAATCAATTATACAAACACCAAATACATTTCTGGGTTCCCTAGTCTTATGCTACTATATAACTTGCTTTGTAATAGATGCAACATTCTGAAAATCACTTAACTCAAACTCTGTTTTGAATGCTTATGAACAATTTCATATTTACAGTAACAGCAGGTAAACATTTAAATTTAATATTCTATCAAAAATTTAATAAGTAAAAATTATCATTTTAATCCTATTTTACCAGAGTATTTTCTAAGGGAATACTTCAAAGTTCTCCAAGCTTTCAGTCTCAATCAGAGAAGCAATGGCTTTCCAATTTGGTTCCTAAGTTAGGGAATCCAGGAAAAACAAGAAAGAAACATGACACTAAACCAAAGGGACAAAAAACGATGAGAAAAGCTTAAATGAGTAGGCTCCAAGAGAAAAGGTTCAACTAACGTAGTCAGTATCTCTCAAGAATCATTCAAAAAGACAAAACAAATAGAACTGCTACTCTGGACTTCATTTTGAGTAAAACGGGAAGCTAGCTGAATACACAGAAATCAGCAAAGAAAGGTTGACAATGTCATCTTGGGGTTCACATTAGTTAAGCAAAAAAAAATGTTGACTATAGTTAGGTACATACACTTTGGACTTTAGATAACAGAACTTTAAAAACTGAGAAAGATGGATTTTTTCCCCATTTACTCAGTGAGTAAGGATCAAGTGGAATTAAAACTAAAGATACTAAAACTAAAAATACTAAATCGTATTTATCAAGCACAATACTTTCAATAAATAAGAAAATGTGACTGCATAAGTTGGTTTGCATTTTGAAACACCATACACAAATAGGCAAAAGTTGGAGGACTCACACTTCCTCACTTCAAAACTTAATACAAAAGTGACAGTAATCAAAACAGTGTGGTACTGGCATAAAGACAGACACACAGACCAATGAAACAGACTAGAGACCCAGAAATAAATCCTTACATATGTTGTCAAATGATTCTAAAGAAGAGTGCCAACACCATTCAATGGGGGAAACAACAGTCTTTTCTATAAATGATGCTGGAAAAACTGGATATCCATATGCAAAAGAATGAAGTTGGACCCTTAGCTAAAAATATATATATATAAAAATTAACTTGATATGGATCAAAAACCCAAGTAAAAGAGCTAAACTATAGAACCCTTAGAAGAAAACAGGGGTGAAAAGCTTCATAACACTGGATTTGGCAATGATTTCTTACATATGAAACCAAAGGCACAGAAAACAGAGGAAAAAACGGAAAAATTGGACTTATTCAAAATTAAAAACTTCATAAAAGGAGAAAATATTTGCAAATCATATTATCTGATGAGGAAGTGTTATTTGGAATATATAGCGGATGCCTAAAACCCAAAAGAAAATGAAACAACCCAATTCATGAGAATTGGACTTGAGTATGACATTTCTCCAAAGAAGATACAAATGGTCAATAAGCACCTGGGGAAAAAAAGAAAAAAAGAAAAAAAAAAAAAGCTCAACATCACCAGTAATTAGGGAAAGCAAATCAAAGTCACAATGAGATACCATACCTCACCCATTAGGATGGCTACTATCAACAAATAAATAAATAAATAAAAATAAAAGGAAAACAGGAAGTTTTGACAACGATGTGGAAAAAGTTAGAATCGTTGTGCACTGTGGGTAGAATGTAAAATGGTGCAGCCATTATGGAACACAATATGGTAGTTCTTCAAAAAAATTAAACATAAAATTACCATATGATGCAGCAATTCTACTACTGGGTATAAAACCCAAAAAACTGAAAGCAAGATATAAAGAGATAGTTGTACACCCACGCTCATAGCAGCATTATTGACAACAGCCAAAGTTGAAGCAATCCAAAAGTCCATCAACAGAAGAATGGATAAACAAAATGTGGTTTATGCATACAACAGAATTATTATTCAGCCTTAAAAAGGAAGGAAATTCTGACACAGGCCACAACATGGAGAAATTTTGAGGACATTATGCTAAGTGAAATAAGTCAGTCACAAAAAGACACATACTGCATGATTTTACTTATATGAGGTAACCAGAATGGTCAAATTCATACAGACAGAAAGTAGAATGGTAATTGCCATGGGCTTGATGAAGGGGTGAATAAGGAATAATTGTTTAATGGGTATAGAATTTCAGCTTTGTAAGATGAATTCTGGATATTGGATGCACAACAAAGTGAATGTACTTAACACTATTGTACTATTACTATCAGTACTATTGGATTGTACACTTAAAATGGTTAAGACAGTAAATCTTATTTTTAAACATAGCATTATAAGAAGTTTACATTACTTTCACATTATTAAATGATTTTTTAAGAGGTGCTGAAATAAACTAAGTTTAGAGCCAGATTCATTGTGTCAGACAGTGTTAGATTTTCAAAACCTATCATAGCATCATTAATCATATTGCCCTTGAAAAAAATCAGGGCAAAAAAGTTTTTATATAGTAAATTTAAAAAAACCATAATTTTTAAAACACCATGTACAAAATGTGAAAGAAGATATACATGAAAATTAATTCTGATGAATTTAGAATTTAAAAAAATTTGTAAGTAAGTTTTTAAAATTAAAATTTTACATTATGAATGTGGAGGAGACTAGAAAAACAAATGTAAGGTTAACAGCTAAGAAAAAAAAATACTCAACACTTACTTTCCATATCTCTCCACAAGAAAAATAAATTATTAAACTTGGCTGTCTAAGACAAACATTTTAAATAAGAAAATGTGGCTCATTATAAGTGAAAAGATGACCTTATTATTTCCAGGCTTTATGCCAATAAAAAAGTTTTACTAAATAACTTCTAGTCATAATTAAGGCACTACTGGCAATTTTTGAGAAGACGGTGAATATAAAAGTGGCATCAGTGATAACGGGAAAATGTTACCTTAATTTTCACAAAGAAGGGAAAAGATAAATGTTTGGACACTAAAAATCATTGCTCACACGGCAAAACATCTACTATCCCTAGACAAACATTTTGAAAACCCTTAGGGAAAACGCATTTATCACAAGAAGCCAATCATAAGTATCATTTTCTGTTAATTAAATTAGATGCTTGGGAAATTCTGTAGCTCAGTTTTAACTTGATTTCAACAAAGCATTTTAGTTCCCTGAAGGTAGAGGACAGGGCTTATTTGTTTCTGGATTCCTGGTATTTACCATAGTCTCTGAACTCAACACATTCTCAAAACACAGATTTATTGATTCAAATGCACGTTATAGTTGAAAGGAAACTGGGAAAATATTGCTGGGGACATAACTAGGTGGGTTAATAGCTGATAAAATAATCACATATAAGGAATTTCCATTAATAAACTGCCACCATGTTTAAGACACCAAAAGCATCATACCTAGCTCTAAAAATTTAATAAATCTCAAAGATAGTGAACAGAAATATGAAAATTAAGAAAATATTTTCCTAAGTACTTATTATAAATCAAAAGTATGACAAACTATTTGAAAACAACAAAAAAGACTACATATCAAAACTTATGAGATGTTGCAAAATAAATCATTTTAAACTATTAAATAATGGTTTTAACTAAATAGAAAAATTAAAACATATGAAATAAGAATTGAGCTTAAAGAAAATAACCTTAAGTATTACAAAAGAAATAATAAAATAGGTTACAAATTTTACAAATCCAGCAGTAAAATAAATTGATGATTTGAATTTAAAAAGAATTTACTGCCACTGTTTAAATCAAAGTTAAATGTTTTTCTTCATTAAGTTGCCTCATTTATAGTTAACCAAAATGTAATCTAACATGCAGTCAATATTGACAAAAACTGTTTACTATGCTAAGTTTACTATATTCCTCAAATTAATAAATATTTACTAAGAACCACTGCCGTTTGATTATGTTACTCCTCACCAGGTACTGGTTAAAAGCTCTGCATGCATTATTTATTTAATCCTAATGATAGACATAGGAGGTATCTATCCTTGTCTCCATTTTTCAAGTGATGAAACTTAGGTTTAGCAGGCAAATAACTTGTCTGTCCAGGGTCAATACTCAATGCTTAGCACTCTAATTCCAGAGTTTACACCCTCAATCTATTTTCTATGCTACCTCAAACCTTTATTTTCTCAAATAAATCCTGCTACTTCTTTGTTGTAGTTGACAAGTAACCCTTCATTAACGTAAATCTTCCAGGTGACTCTTTCTGGAAAATGATACATTTTACAAACTCTACTTTATAATCAAGAATATTTACCTGATGTTTCTGAAATTCTTGATTCAGGTTCATCCAATTGTAGAAGCTCATCAAGAGCTAATTTTGCTGCATTGGATCTAGACTCCTTTTTATTTTGTCCCAGTCCAGTCTTGTACTGAATACCATCCACCACAGCACAAAAAGCAAAATACGGTCCCATAACATTACCTTAAAAAATAACTCAGAGTGAATGCTGTAATACTTCACAACATGATCCTGCAAAAGATGTCTGTCACATAGGAAAATATTCCAGTACAATTGTAGAAAACTATCGCAGCCTATCAGTTTTCTTATAGGGCCAATACAGTTTAAAAGCAAAGTTGAGTGGGCCCCTAAGCTAGTTCTGAGGAATCCTTCAAGTTCTGGTCCCAGATTTAGCATGAACAGTAGGGCCAGCTTCAGGGTACATGTCACACATGGAGCAACAGTGTCTTGCATAATGCCTGGCAACGGTAAGCATCCAAATATCTATCAAATGACCAATGAGAGGTAAATGTGGAGCCTCTAGCAACGTTTCTCTTCTTTCAAACTTCAATATTGATGAAGTTGAATTTCTCCTACTCTCTGAGTGCCTCAGTACTGTTATAAGCTCCAGAACAGAAGGAATCCCTGTGAAGAAATCTTATGCTCCTATCAGGGAGTCATGGTAAGCAACTACCCATCATAGCCTTAGAGTGGTAGGGGGATTCTCAAGGAAAACCGAAAAATAAGTAATAATAAAAAATATGCTAAAGAATTAAACTGAATGTCCAGTCATCCAAAATTCTCAGAAAAATTACCTTTATACAATTAATTACATTTACCTTGTCTTCCTATCTGCCTGATGAAACAGTATCATTTATATTAAAAGGCCAAAGAATTTCCTGGTTCAAGTTTTACTTGCTGGTATTCAGACTACAGAAGGTCTTTAAGAAACTTAAGTCTCCATTCTGGTTACGTTACGAATGGCTATGTACAATGTTACTCCACATAAGCCTCATTATTATTTTATTATCTTATCTTTTCACACATTACATTAACTGCTGGGTTTTCCTCTAAGATGTACACCAAGATTTTACAAGCAACTCCAGACTGTATCAGAATAAACTGCTTTCCTTCCAATATCTAGGACCTGTTTTCCAAGTTCCTTCCTTCACGATCAGCTGGGTTCCAAACCAAATTTACTAAACCTTAGACTATTTTATACTTTTAACAAATGGCCCAGATGATTCTAATGTGGGAGGTACCGCACATCAAATTTGTTAGTGAGTACTGTGTCAGAGCCCTTAAGCTCCATTCTATTTATATCTCAGGTTCTCAAACCTTATGATCATCTAAATCCATACTAAAGAGCTTGTTAAATACTGATTCTCTGGTTTTTCTACCAAACCTACTGAATTAGATTATTCAACTAGTACTATGCACATAAAATGAGCACCATTAACAATCACTGAGTTATATTTTTTAGTAGTTTCTGCTCAGATCAATGAAGATTTGCCCTAAAATTTTTTTTTTAACTGTGACCAATAGTTTACATTTTCCAAGGGCAGTGGAGAAAAATGGAGGAAAGCAAACTAGTTATACAGAAATTCAATCCATAGTATTAATCACATGAAGTAATCCAAACTATAGTGACAGGATCTAGGAAAACTCCATCTTCTATATTAAGACCCTATTTTTGCCACCTGTTAATTTACTGTTATTTCATCCAAAACAACGACTAGAAACTTTGCTTCAGTATGACAATATTTACTAAAAATCTCGAAAGCTTTAAATTCTTTGCAAAGATACTAACTCTGAGACACCCTACCAGCAAAAGTTAGTATCAGGAAGAGAAAATTAAACAAAACTACCTGATTGTGTGTGTATAAATATACACACAAGTACCCACACTTATATACACATACACAGATTCTTTTTTAAAAGATTGTGCTTTGATTCTCATGCTTTAAGCCTGCCAATGCCTCTTAAGAGCACTTTATTCTCTTGTCCCTCCACTTTCCAAAAGTTTTTCCACATCACTAGTCATAAAGTGACAAAATCAGAAGCTTCTTCCCATCTTTTACTAATCTGTACTCCTGCAGCCTTCCACAGACCCAGTATGATAACAGATTCTTCTGGTGGGAGAGCAGTTTAGTAGAGAATGGAGAAAACAGAAAAGTTTGCAGAGAATCAATAATGTGCTATTTTCACTTCTAATTTTTAAATTTCAGAAGCCAAATTTGACTATAATTTTTGTCAGGCATCATTATCACAGAATACTCATAAAACAATCATAGTCCAAATATGTAACATTCACACAAAAGCATGTTTGTGCTACGAGGAGTACTTATTTACACCTGAAAATCTACAACGCTGATAAAATTTCCATTAAACTAGCCATGTATAATAAGAAAAATTCAGTGATTGTAAAAATTTTGTATAAGTTAAATGTAGAGGCTTAGAAGGCTAAAGAAGTATGAACATAAAAATTTCTTAAGTATACTTGCAAAAACATACTAGTAGTTATCTAACTCCAATATTAGGTAAATAAGGAAAATAACCAAATTTAGTACTACTTATATACTTTGCTTTTAATAGGAAAGTTTTTCCCAGTACTGTAACAACCAGATACAAATTTGCACTTGCCTGTTGTTACTGTTTCCTTAAGGTCAAGCTGAACCCGCTGCATCTGTGCAAACTGGTGCAAGGCTGACACAGGATTTATCTCTCCACGTTTGTATTTCATTATAAATTCCTTAGGTATTTTTTTCGGAGGAAGGACAGGATTTGAAATAGATGAAAGGCCTTTGGAAAGCAATGGTTCTGGAAAATTACCTAAGAATAAATATTTATGCTTGTCAATTTGGTTAAATTAAAAAAAGAAGAAGACAAGCAAAAGCACTAAACCCTTCCCTAAAACAGATGATTTTTCCAAGACACAATCATATGTGTTTTTCATTAAAAATAAGTTTCCACTGCTAAAGAAGTGTAACCTCTTACCGGATATATCTTTTGGAGTATTAAGACTGTTTTACAAAGTGCTCTCACTGCCGTATCATAAGGGATATCAAAGAATCATAGAATTTTAGTGAGGCCAAGGCCTTCAGAGGCTCTCTAAGCCATTTCTACACATGACTTCACTAAGGCCTAGAACGTAAGACAGATTTGGGGCTAGGACCCAGTTTCTGCTTCCTATTCACTATTTTATATAAACTTTCACGTTGAATTCAATCGGATTTTTAAAGTATGTTTGTCTCTGCTTTACACAACACTATGTTAAGTGATATGTGGAATATAAACCAGTACAAGTCCAGCTCTGTTCCTTGAAGGGGAAAACACAGCCTCACCTCAAAAAGGCAAGACATGCTGGAAATTGTTTAATCTCATGTGGTAAAGAACAATTAAGTGAGCAGCCAGGGGAAGAATTTCCACAGTGTTAGGAGTCAAATTCAAGTTTCAGTCGGTACATGGCCACAGGTAAACGGATATATATCCAGGAAACATTTAAAGCAGAGGCTCAATAAAACTTACTGGCCATCCCAGAATCTTAAAGAACACAGGCATTATGACAAATGTAAAAGGGTTTGTACCCGTCACTTGAGTAACCTTGGATGCCATATTCGACAGGCTGTAACTCTCCGAGGAGTATCCTGCAGGTATAGATACCGTCTGGGCTGATGGCTGAACTGGCAAGTTCTTTTTCAGCATCTGAGCAAAGCTAGGGACCCGAGAACCCTGAAACCAGTCGTTGTTGCCAGACATTTTCTCACCTACAAATTATAAGAAAATTGGCAGAAAACAAACAAACAAACAAAGCCCAAGGTACTAGGTAGAATAAAAATACCCTGAAATAACCACATTCCCATAAACAGCCTTTACATACACACTCACAAGTCAAAGCTTCTTAACTGACGTCATGACTTCTTTGTGACTGGAGTCTTTCAGGTTTTTTGTTATTATTTTTTTTTTTACAGAACTGTCTCCTAAATCCCTCCCCACAGTGCTACCACAAAGAGAAAAAAAGAATGACGCGACCTGTGGTGAAGAGCCCTTACACCTACTCGGGGGTCAGGGAAAAAGAAAGAAAAGAAAACAAAAACATGAGACCCGCAGCGGCCTGTTGGCAGCCTCCCAAGTCCCTCCCCAACTCCCACCCACCAAAATTGTCCTTCTTGCC
This sequence comes from Camelus dromedarius, assembly GCF_036321535.1. Classification (NCBI taxonomy): domain Eukaryota; kingdom Metazoa; phylum Chordata; class Mammalia; order Artiodactyla; family Camelidae; genus Camelus; species Camelus dromedarius. The sequence goes on from NC_087436.1 coordinate 36,583,681, forward strand.
CTGCTGGCCGGACCCCGCAGGCTGGTAGTTCTGACTGAGCCGCAGACAGGGCCGCAGGCCTGGGGCTCGCCGGCCTGCCGCTGACGACGACGCCGTTGCTTCTCCCGGATGGCCTCAACCTCTCTCTTCAGACCGCTTGGCGTGAAAGCCACGCGACCAGCGCTGCGTCTTTCAAAAGCGGTCTCGCGGCCTCGCTGCAGGAGCGGGTCAGACGCGCCTGCGCCTGCCGCATCCAATCACCAACCGCCTCCGCGGCCCGCGCTCCCACCCCTGCGCATGCGCCAGCGCGTGCCTGCCGCGCTCCACGGCCTGCGTCGTCGCCAAGTTGTGCGACGCGAGCGCCTCGCACGTTCAGGGCCACGTAATGCCCGTGCGGGTCTCGTAGCGTGGGTGCTCAGGCCTATTGGCCACCTTCGGTGCTGGAGAAGGTGGGTAAGTCGCGCAGTTGGGTTTAGTCACTCTCCTGGCTGATGCCCTGCGCACACACCTCCTTCTCACCCTGCCTTTCCCTCTCCGTCCTGACAGAGCGCTGTAACGCGGCCTCCTTATCTAGTGGGCTTGGGGGCTGTCCTAGGGAAACCTATATGTGTGGGTGGTTTCTATTCTCTTTGTCCCAATTATTCTCAAAGATTGCACCTGTGGACAAGGTTTGGCCTCACGGTGTCTCTCCTGTTTTCAGAAAAAAACACCCTGGACTCCTGCAGGAGCCTCAGTGGTGGAGCCAAGCAAAGAATAATCAATCATGAAAACAGGTGAGGGCGTTCAGAGCTAATGGCTCTAATATAGAAGTGACAAACCCAATGTAGGTGTTCTCAATTCTTTACTCTTGTGAAAGTTGAAGGAGGCCCTAGTGGAGGTGTTAGTCGATAGATCGCTGAAAATATTTTAAATGGTAAATTACTAAACCAGTTTTGGCATGTAGTCCACAAGGACGTCAGGGAATTGACCGACATTGTTATAACAAAATTTAAATACCCCTCTAATTTTTTTTGTGTGTGGTAAAGGTTTCTCAAGGATTAAATCACTTTTAAATAAGAAATAGAAAACAGCAATAGAATTGATGGGAATGGCATCCATCTACGGATACATGGGCTAAATGGGAGGAAAAAACAGCCTTATTTCATTACGCAATGTATTTTCAATAAAAGCGGCATATTTTTCTTTAGTGACTATCAGAATGTGTTATGTTGCTTTGATCCAGTGCTCGTTAATAATTGTAACGATAAAAGCCTAGCTTTCTCCCCCTTTAACACTTATAATCTTTTTCTTATAGGAAATTTAAAAATTAAAATGTTAGTGCCAAGAAGTATGCTAAGGATGGTGAGTAAAACTTAAAAGTACAAAAATATATAATTACATTAGGGTCAAATTTGAGTAGAAACAGAAGCTCAAAAAGTAAAAGGAATGGTTAAAAATTATTCTTAGAAAGCATATATGTATAATATTTTATTTTGAAATAATTTTAGAGTTATAGAAAAGTCATAAAGTTTCTCTATATTCTTCCATCTAGTTCCCCCTAATGTTAACGTCTTGCACACCAATACATTTATCAAAACTAAGAAATTAACCTTGGGTGCAATACTACTAACTACACTATATACTTTATTCATATTTCACCAGTTTTTCTACTAATGTCCACTTCCTGTTGAAGAGTCAGTCCAGGATACTGCATTGCACTTACTGGTCTTGCCTCCTTAATTTTCTGTGGTCTATGATAAATTTTCAGTCTTTCCTTATTTTTCTTGACCTCGATACTTTTGAAGAGTCCTTTTTGGATGTTTTGTGAAATGACCCTCAATTTACATATACCTGATGTTTTCTTATGGTTATACAAGAGTTAAGGATAATTTGGGAAGACTGCTACAGAAGTCAGGTGCACATCTTGTGGCATATCAGAGAGTATGTGATATCAACTGTTAGTGGCAATGCTAACCTTGAGGACTTGGTAAAGGTTGTGTCTGTCAGGTTTTTCCACTATGAAGTTACTGTTTTCCATTTTCTATACTCTTGTTAGGAGGAAGTCCGACATACACACAAGGGGAGGGAAATAGAGGTCCACCTCCTGGAGAGAGGAGTATCACAGAATTTGTGAACATATGTTAAAACCACCATATTTATAAATATTTTGAGAGAGATAATTTGAGGCTATGCGCGTATCCTGTTTCACCCTGGAGTCTAATTTTCGTTTTGCCTGAAGCAGTTATTACTGTGGCGTTCTTTTTTTCTTAGATATGTTTTCTCAGTTAAATTTCTTCTTTTTTATTGAACTATAATGGACATATAACTTTATATTAGTTTCAGATGGAAAACATGATTTGGTATATGTGTGTATTGCATATTGATCACCACAACAAATCTAGTTAACATTCATCACCACACACAGTTGCAATTTTTTTTTCTTGTGATAAGAACTTTTAAGATCTACTAACTTAGCAAATATACAATACAGTATTATTAATTATAATCACCATACTGTGTATAACATCTCCAGGACTTATTTATTTTATAACTGGAAGCTTGTGCCTTTTGATATTCTTACCTCTTGGTTCTGGTAACCCCTAATCTGTTCTTTGTATCTATGACGTCATTTAAGTGAAATTATATAGTGTTTGTATTTCCCTGTCTTATTTCACTTATCCTAATGCCCTCAAAGTCAATCCATGTTGTCGCAAATGGCAAGATTTCCCTTTTTTATGGATGAATGATATTCAGTTGTGTATATATACCACATCTTTTCTGTCTATTCCTCCATTGATGGACATTTATGTTGTTCCATGTCTTGGCTATTATAAATAATGCTGCACTAAAAATGGGGGTGCAGATGCCTTTTCCAGTTAGGGTTTTCATTTCCTTAGGATAAACACCCAGTAGTGGAAATGCTGGATCATATGGTAATTCTGTTTTTAATTTTTGCAGAACCTCTGTATTGTTTTCCATAGCCACTGAACAAATTTACATTCCCTCCAACAGTGTATGAGGGTTCCCTTTTATCCACATCCTCGCCAACATTTGTTATTTCTTGTCTTTTTGATAGTAGCTGTTCCATTAGATGTGAAGTGGTTATCTCATTGTGGTTTTGATTTGCATTTCTCTGATAGTGATGTTGAACACCTTTTCATGTACCTATTGGCCATCTCTGTACCTTCTTTGGTATACACGATTTTAAAAATCAGATTGTTTGATTTTTTTGGTATTGAGTTTCATGAGTTCTTTGTGCATTTTGGGTATTAAACCCTTATCAGATATATGATTTGAAAATATTTTTTTTTCCATTCTGTAAGTTGCCTTTTCATTTTGTTAATGGTTTTCTCTCCTGTGAAGAAACTTTATAGTCCTATACAGTCCTGCTTGTTTATCTTTGCTTTTGTTGCCTTTGCTTTGGATGTCAAATTCAAAAAAACATTACCAACACCAAAGTCAAGGAGCTTACCACCTATGTTTTCTACTAGGAGTTTTTTGGTTTCAGGTCTTATTAGGTTCATGTCTTTAATCCATTTTGAGTTGATTTTTGTATATGGTGTTAGATAGTCGTCCACTTTCATGTGCCTGATTAGGCAAGTGCCACTGCTCTGTCTTCGAGTACACTGATTTTTTCTGCTGTTTCATCTAGTCTGATGAACCCCTCTATTGTATTTTTTAGTTCAGTTATTGTATTATTCAGCTTTGTCGGTTTTATTTAGTACTTTCTTGTATTTTCTATCTCTTTGTTGAAGTTCTCACTTTTTTAATCTATTCTTCTGAGCTTGGTAAACATTTATCTTATTTTGTACTGTTTCTCAAATAAATCACTTATCTTCCTTTTTATTAAGGACTTTTTCTAAGGTTTTATTTTGTTCTTTCATTTGAAACACATTCCTTTGTTTCTTTGTTTTTCTTGAGTCTCCAGTTCACTTCTATGCATTAGAAAAAACAGCCACCTCTTCCAATCTTAAAGGATTGGCCTCATGTAGGAGATGAACGTTATTGTTCAGCCCTTCCCTAGCTCATTCATGGTTGCTTCTCAAAAACTTTGTGGTTGTCTAAGTAGTTTAGTTTGTTCTTAGTGCCTCCGTATAGTTGAGGGTGTGTCAAGATCTATCAGTGACCCAATGGAGGGAAGATTTTAGTCATTACCTAGATTTAGTCTGATCGAAAGCTGAATCCTGAGGTAGAAACTTTGAAAGTATGCAAATATACCTCTTTCAGGGGGAGACTGGGTGTTGGGCTTTTCTGTTTGCCCCCTCTGCACTGAGTCTGGGATGATAGCCAATTAAGAACTTTTTCTTTGTTTACCGCCATCCCATTAAACCCATGAACCCAACCCATGCACTAGCCACCAGAGCCAGGCTATTAAGAGATGTGTCTTCTGGGGTGCCAGACATGTGCACAGGCTTCTCAGAGAGACACTGGTGATCTGGGGTGAGGCGGGGGAGGACATGAAGATAGTGCCACCAGCCTAGCCTCCCTGGTCTCTGGAGAGGATTGCAGTGGGCCCTTATATGTGTGTTTAAGTAGAAACCTGCCCCTCAGGCCACAGTATGAAGATAAACTAATAGGGCTCTTTCACAGTCTGCTGCTTCTCCACTGTGCCCTGGGTGGATAGCCAGTTAATAATTTTGTTGTTACAGTCTTGTGGGACCTGTGAACATAAGCCCTTCTGAGTTCACCAGAGTCAGGCAATCACGAGGTGACCTCTGGGTGGTATGCACAAAAACTAGGGCACCAGACATTTGCACGAACTCCTTTCTGGGAGGTACTTGTGACCTGGGGTGAGGCAGAGGGAGGACACAAAGATGGTGCCTGCTGGCCTCTATGATCTTTGGAGAGTATTTAGGTAGACCCCTAGATGTGTGTTAAATTAGATGCCTTCTCCTTAGCCCAAAGCTTTACGATAAGCAAATAGTCCTCTTTTACAGAAGGACTGGATGTTTCAGTCAGTTACCTCAGTGCTGGGCCTAGGATGTAGTCACAGTGAGTCCATGCAAACCCTTTCAGGACTGTTTCTCTGTTCACTATGGCTTTGTGTGTCTTGTGGATGCAAGCCTTATTGGCTTTCATAGCTAGATGTTTTAGGGGCTCATCTCTTAGGTGCAGGTCTTCAAAGTTGTCAGATGTAGGATTCAAACCCTTTCTTCTTGAGCAGAAGCTTGGAGTTGTGAGTTCCTTACTGATTGTGTGCCACCACACTAGGGGTGGGGTTTATGGCAAGATTGTGTCTCAGCCTCTTCTGCCTGTGTAGATGTGGGGATTTTTTGGTTGCCCATTGCGTAGGCGTCGCTCAGCTAGTTTTGTGGGTTTTTTCAGAGGAAATTGTTCTATATGTAGCTGTACATTTGGTGTGTCTGTGGGAGGAGGAGAGTTTGGGATCTTCCTATTTCATCATCTGAACCAGAACTTCTACTATGATGTTCTAATGGTGATTTTCTATTTCCCTCATTCCTTCTACATTTATTATTTGTAATATTTATAAGAAAAAATTGTCCCCTTCCCTTATGTATATTCAGTCATTTACACCAGTTTGGAGTCATTTTTAAAATTATTACATGGGTATAATCCAGTACTGTTACTATTTTGTTGCTCTGATGTCCCAGCTTCGGCAGCTCTTTCATGTTGACTCCTGTGCCCTTTTGACATCTCCCCATTAAAAAAAAAGTATTTCCTTACTTTCTGGCACTATAAGTTGCTTGTATTTTTCATGCCCCAGACCTAAAATTGGCCATTTCTTCAGGAAACCCTGGTTATTTTTCATTGGATAATCGTAAAGAGAAGCTAAGATCTTGGAGCTAGTGGTACTTGTTGCTATTGAAGTGTCATTGCTTCCGTGCCTGCACAGAGAACAGAGCTAATAAATACTAACTCATATATACAGACACATTTGTATTTTGGTATCTATACATAAAGATGTGTTTGTACCTTTATCTTTGTCTGTAATCCAACACCACAACATTCATTCTAGAGTTCCCCTTGCTTATGTGTGACTTCTTTCTCTCATACCAGGTGGACTACAATAAAAATGACTTTCTAGTGACTGGCTAATCCCATTTTGAATATTACTTTTATTCAACAAATGTGTATTAAGCACTAATTCATAAGGCCTTATCATGGCAAACCTGCACCCAAGTGGATGATTTTTTATATAAAGATCTTTGAGAATTAGGAGAAATCAGTTATTTTGGGTAATTAAGATGGCCTATGATAGTTACCATCCCCTTCGCATCTAAAACTGTATCAAGTTCTGTTTTAAGAACTCAGATCAAAACACATTATTTGCAAGCTTTTATCTGTGATGCTTTTGGTTTCTTCATCAATCTGAGCGAGAGCCTTGCTGGGTAGAGTATTCTAGATTGTTAAGCTTTTCCCCTTCATCGCTTTAAATATATTGTGTCACTCCCTTCTGGCATATAAAGTTTCTGCTGAAAAATCAACTGATAACCTTTTGGAAGCTCCTTTGTATCTCATTTGTTGCTTTTCTCTTGCTGATTTTAATATTTTCTCCTTATCCTTAATTTTTGTTCATTTGATTACTATGTGCATTGGTATGTTCCTTTTTGGGTTGATCCTGTGTGGAACTCTGAGCTTCCTTGACTTTCCTTTCCCAAGTCAGGGAAGTGTTCAGTTATTATCTCTTCAAAAATTTTCTCAGGTCCTTTCTCTCTCTCTTCTCTTTCTAGATCCCCTATATTTCAAATATTAGTTTGCAGGCTTCATGTTATCCCAGAGTTCTTTCAAACTATCCTAATTTCTTTTCATCTTTTTTTTTTTTCTGTTCTATAGTAGTGATTTCCACTGTCTTTTAGCTCACTTATCCATTCTTCTGCCTCATTTAGTCTATTCTTGGTTCCTTCTAGTATGTTAGTCATTTCAGTAATTTTATTCTTCAACTCTGTGTATTCTTTATATTTTCCAGCTCTTCGCTAAAAACTTTGCTCTGGATCTGTATTCCTCTTGAGTTCTCTGAACATTTTCTCCATCATTATTCTAAACTCTTTCTTGGATAGGTTGCCTGTCTCCTTATCACTTATTTCTTCTTCTGGGATTTTATCCTTGCCTTAGCCTGGAAGACATTTCTCTGCCACTTCATATTGTCTGTCTTTCTATTTGTATTTTTAGGTAGGTTAGTTATATTTCTTGACCTTGGAGAAGTGGCCCTCTGTGGGAGACATCCTATGCATCCCAGCCTTATTCTCCTCTCTTGTCACCCTAGGGCCAGGATCCATCCAGTCCCTGGGTAGTGTCTGGCCTGTGTTTATGGATTCCTTCTGCAGACTTTGGGATTGTTGTTTTCTTATTTCTAGTATCTGCTTGCTGGTAGATGAGGCTGGATTAGAGGCTTGTGCAGGTTTCCTGGCAGGAGGAGTTAGTGCCTCCACACTGCTGGGTGAAGCTTGGTCCTGGTCTTCTAATAGGTAGGACCATGTCTAGGGGCATGTCTAGAGGTGTTTGTGGGGCTGAAATCCCTCCCAGTATGTTATTTGTCCTTCACTTAAGCCTGCAGGCTATTGGGTGGAGCTAGGTCTTGGTGCTAATGATCCAATCAGGATGTCAGCCTCCAGGAAAGCTCTTGTAGATGAACACTCCCTGAATGTCTGCCACCAGCTTTTATGTCCCCAGGGTGAGCCACAGCCCTCTCCTACCTCCCCAGGAAACCCTCCAAATCTAGCAGGCAGATATGGCCCAGGTTCCTATGAAATCACTGATTCTGCCCTTGGACCTGGTATGTATGAGATTCTGTGTACTCTTCCCAAGAGAATGAAAGTCTCTATTTCCCCCAGTCCCATGGGGCTCCTAGAGTTAAGCCCCACTGGCCTTCAAAGCCAGATGTCCTAGGGTCTCCTCCTCCCAATACTGGAACCCCAAGCTGGGGAGCCTGATGTGCGGCTCAGAACTCTCACTCCTGTGGGAGGGCCTCTGTGACTTAATTGTTCTTCAGCTTGTGGGTCACACACTCGGGAGCCATGGGGCCCAATTATATCATGAGCATGCCCCTCCTACTATCCCACTGTGGTTCCCTTTTTATGTTTCCAGTTGAAGAAGATCTCTTTTGCTAGGTTCCAGTCTTTTTTTTTTTTTCCCAATGGTTGTTTAGCAGTCAGTTGTGGTTTTGTTGTAGTCACAGGGAGAGGTGAGCACGTGGTCCTACTACTCTGCTATCTTGACCCTCCCCTGGAGTCTCTTTTATAAGGGTACTAATCCCATTCATGATGGCTTATTACTTAATCACTTCCCAGAGGCCCCACCTCCAATTACAATCACATTGGGAATTAGGTATCGACATATGAATTTTAGGGAGACACATTCAGTCCATAGTATATATTTAAATTTAGAAGAAACTGCCAAAACTTTCTAGAGTGACTATAACATTTTTTCATTTCCACCAACAATAAATGAGAATTCCTATTGCACTGCATTTTTACCAGCATTTGGTATTTTGTTAGTTTTTTAACTTTTATTTTAGCCATTATAGTAGATATGAGGTGGTATCTAATTGTAGTTTTAATGGGCATTTCCCTAATGTCTAATGATGTTGAGTATATTTTCATATATCTTTGCCATCCATATACTTTCCTTAGTTAAGTATCTGTTCAAGTCTTTTACCCATTTTCTAAATGGAAATTTTCTTTTCTAAGTTTTTATTAAGTTTGAAGAGTATTTATGGATTCTTTATACAAACCCTTCATTGGATATGTGATTTGCATATATTTTCTCCCAGTCTCTGGCTTGGGTATTCTCTTAATAGTGTCCTTGTAGATGAGAAGTTTTTAATTTTGATAGTCTGATTTACAGGTATACCTTGGAGATACCGTGAGCTTAGTTCCAGATCACTGAAATAAAGCAAGTATCACAATAAAGTGAGTCACACAAATTTTTTGTTTCCCAGTACATGAGAAAGTTGTATTTGCACTATAATGTAGGCTGTTAAGTGTGCAATAGCACTATGCCTTTAAAAATGTGCATAATACTTTATTGTCAAAAAATTCTAACCATCTCCTGACAGTGCAGGGTTGCCACAAACCTTCAATTTCTTAAAAAAACTAAGTAGGATCTATGAAGTACAGTAAAGGAGAGCTGTATAAAATGAGGTATTTCTGTGTCAATTTTTTCTTTTATGGTTCATTCTGTTGGTATTGTATGTAAAAACTTATCACCAAATCCAAGGTCACACATTTCCCCTATGTTTTCTTCTAGACAATTTTATAATTTTAAGTTTTATATTAGGTTTATATTTTTCGAAGTTGAGTTAATTTTTTTTGTATAAGTTGTTAAGCTTATGTCCGGCTTCTTTTTGTGTGTGTGCGCCTATGGACATTTAATTGTTTCAGCACCATTCAAGAAAACTGTTTTTCCTCTATTGAATTTCTTTTGCACCTTTATCAAAAATGACTTTGACATGTTTACGTGAAGGTTATTTTACCTAAAAACACTGGTTACAACTTCCAGTATGATGTTGTAGAGGAGCAGTGAATCAGGACATCCTTGCCTTATTCTGAATTTTAAAGGAAAAAAATTTATTCTTTCATCATTAACACGTTGATCTCCCACTGTGGATTGAGTGTGTTTCCTGCAGGGCCCAAATTCACACTTCACCACAGTGTGAATATATGTGCTTATACTTAATCTTGTTTATTTTTCCAGTATAATTGGAATTGTTTAAAAATTTTTTTTCTTATTTTCAATTTTTGACCTCTTCACCATTTTATTTCTTTTTGGAATGTCATTATTCTGCACGGAATAAATTCAGGTAATAGAATAGTCTGGGATGCTGTGGCATTATTTTGATACTCATTAGCTTGAGAATGATGTGTGATCTGACTAGTAGAACCGGTAGATAAGTGGTTGTTTAGAATGGTACTCTGTTCGTTGGCCTGCTCTGTTTGACTTGGCTCAGCAGTTTTATTCTGCATCTCAGAGTCTGTGCATCTTTCAGTATCATTCTGTGATTTTTCTTATCCTTACAGTATCTGTCAGACAATGTGAAAATACAGTTGACAGCAGTCCTAGCAGTGTTGATGAAGTGATCCATGTCAGAAGAAGATACATAAATAAAATTTTGTCAAGTTCAATCTCAGAGAATGAGGAGAAAGGTGATGTTGAAGTTGAAAACATTGAGGAGGTTTTAGAACAATTAGTTGTAGAAGAAGAGGAAGAAATAGATGATGATGTTACTGGACAATACTCAGTGGAAAGAGTTTAGTGGCAGACACAAGTCGTTTATATTTACAGGAAAAAGTGGACTTCTGACAGAATTACCTTGTGATACCAGCTCAGGTGAAGTTCTTTCACTATCTTTAGATAGTGAAATACTAAACCTTTTGGTAAAGGAGACAAACATATGCAGAACAAAAATTACTTCAATATCTAAATATGGAATATAGTCAAATTAAGAGGTGGAAACCTACTTCTGAAGAAATTAAAAAATTCCTTGCTCTTCTGATTTGGATGGGTCTAGTGAGAAACCAATATTTATAACTAAATATTGGTCAAAAAACTCCCTTTACAATTTCGCATTGCCACATACCATGATATCTCGTGATCATTTTGATTTATTATCAGATTTGCACTTTGCAAATAATGAAGCTATTGAAAGAAGTGATAGATTTGGAAAAATATCACTGTTGATAATTGATGGATTAATTCTTAGACTGAAAATTATCAAAGAACTTTTTCACTGGGCCCAGATGTCATAATTGATGAGATGATGGTTCCTTGCAGGGGAAAGCTTATGTTTAGGTAGTATATACCAAATAAGACACACAAATATGGAATAAAATTATTTAAGTTATGTTCGACTGAAGGTTATACATGGTCAATAAAAATATATTCTGGACGAGAGAATAGTGGAGTCAGGCAAATTGGATTAGCTCAAAATGTTTTCAGTGAGCTTGCAGAAAAATTACTGAATGAAGGACATACCTTGTATGTAGATAACTTCTACACCAGGTACTAATTGGCCCTGAAATTTTTCGTTTGAAAACTCATGTTGTTGGGACTGTATGGCACAATAAGTTTATTTTGAAAGATGTTATGTCCATCCACTAAAAAGAGGTGAAATGGTTTTGCAAGAAGATGACAATGGAATTGTCATCCTGAAATGGAAAGATATTCAGGATATAAGAATACTTTCGACAAAACACACAACCATTATGGTACTGGTTCAAATTCATCTGCTCGTCGCCGCAATCTTACAAAAATGAAGCCACTAGCCATACTTGATTATAATAAAGGAACGTGTGAAATCAATAGAAGTGACCAGATGGTTTCATATGCAGTGATGTTATGAAAAAGTATTAAATGGTACCAGAAATTAGCACTACATCTACTTATTGGTATTTCTGTCATAAGTGCACATACTGTATATCCAGCAAAGGCAAATAAAAAGATTAAAATATCAGATAGGGAACTTTTAGTTAAGGAATGGTTATAGTCTCCAAATATTACATTCAATAATATGCAAAGCGACAAAGCAGAAGCAATTCACAAATTCACAAAAATCTGCAAAGCAAAATAAGAAGAATGTGTGTTCTCTGTTATCAGAAAAGCAGGCAAACTTTGGAATGACAAAAAACTAGAAGAGATGTAAAAAAGACAGGAATATATTGTCCTAGTTGTCCAAAAACACTGCAATTTTGTATAAATTGTTTTAGTGAATATCGTAAGAAAATAATGTAATGTATAATTTTGTTCAAAAGAAATTTTTTATCTGTATATATATTTTTATGTTGTTACTATTAAATACTTGTATTACAAATGAAAACTGTTGCAAATTACTTGTAAAAACCTCCATAATTGTATGAAGGAAAGTGTCACCCATATCTGGGTGATGGGGCCTCTGAGGAAACACAACTGTCACCTAGATTTGGGTGACGTGGCAATCAGTGTGTTAAGTATGATTGTTAGCTATAGGTTTTTCAGCTTAGAAAAGTCTTTTCTGTTCCTAATTTGGTGAAGCTTTAAAAAAAATCATTAATGGATGTTGAATTTTGTTGAATGCTTTTTCTGTATCTATTGAGATCTTCTTTTAAAAGTTAGTTTGTTAACACAGTGAGTTATATTGATTTTCAAATGCTGAGCCATCCTTGAATTCCTGGGGTGAACTTCATTTTGGTGTTACATATTATGCTTTTTATATATTGCTGGATTCAATTAGCTACTATTTTGTTGAGGATTTTTGTGTTCATGAGGAATATTGGGCTATCGTGTTCTTTCCTTGTGATGTCTTTGGTTTCAGTATTCGGATAATTTGGCCTCATAGAATCAGTTGGGAAGTGTTCAGTATTCTTTTACTTTCTGAAGAAGATTAAGTAGAATTACTATTATTTCTTCCTTGACTGTTTTGTATTTTCCAGTAAATTTTTTGGACGGTTTTTAACTACAAATTCAATTTCTTTAATCAATATACAACTATTTAGGTTATCTGTTTCTTAGATGAGTTTTGGTATTTTGCACCTTTTACAAGATTAGTCCACTTCATCTAAGTTTTGTGTAATTGTGTCAAATTTATGGCCAGATAATTTTTAATTATCTTAATATGTGTGGGATAGTGATATCCTTTCCTTTATTTCTAATATTAGTAACTTGCATCTACTTTACCTGGGCTAGAGGTTGATCAATTTTATTGATGTTCTCAAAGAAGCAACTTTTGGTTTTACAGATTTTTTTCCTCTTATTTTCCTGTTTAAATTTTATAGATTTCTGCTCTAATATTTATTATGCCCTTCCTTCTTCTTGCTTTGGATTTGTTACTTTCTCTCTAATTTCTTTACTTCCAAGGTTAGTTTACTGATTTCAGATCATCTTTTCTAATATGAATTAATTCTATAAATTTCCCTCTACGCACTGCTTTACTTGCATTCCACAAATTTTGATACACTATATTTTCATTTTAATTTAGTTTAAAAAGTTTAAAACTTCCTTTGGGACTTCTTCTTTGCCCCTTGGCTTACTTAGAAGTGTGTTGTTTAGTTTCCAAGGATTTTTCAGATATCTAGTTTAATTCTGTTATGGTTTGAGACCTACTGTGTATGATTTCTATTTTAGATTTGTTAAAGTTTGTCTTACGGCTAAGTATGTCTTACGGCTAAGTGAATGTTCTATTTGAACTTGGAAAGCATCTATATTCTGCTGTTGGTGGTTAGAGTGTTTTATAAATACCAACTAGGTCAGGTTGGCTTTTAGTGTCATTCAGGTCATCTGTATTCTTATTCATTTTCTTCCTACTTGTTCTGTTAATTACCCAGAGTGGCATGTTGATACCTCCAGCTATGGTTGTGGATATATTTATCTTTTAGTATCTATCAGTTTTTGCCTCATGTATTTTGAAATTCTGTTGTTAGGTGTGTACACATGTAGGATTATTACGTCATCCTGAATTGGCCACTTATGTCACATCCCTCTTTGTCCTGATAATATTCCTTGTTGTGAAGGTTCTTTTGCCTAAAGTTAATATATCTACTTCAGTTTTCTTTTGGTTAGTGTTTTCATAATATGTATCCTTTTTTTTTCAATGTCTCTGTGTATGTATAAAGTGAATTTATTATTGTTAGGATATAATTAGTTCTTGCTTTTTTATTCAATCTAATAATCTTTTGTTTTTTTACTGGTGTATTTAGGCAATTCACATTTAAAATGATTATTAATGTGGTTGGATTAAAATCTTTCATCTTAAGGTTAGCTGTTTTCTATTCCATTTTTTCCCTGACTTCTCTGGGTTTAATTGTACATTTTTATGATTCCATTTCATCTTGTCTATTGACTTAATATTTATGTCTTTTAAAAACTTTTTTAGTAGTTGCCCTAGAATTTACAGTAATTTTAAACTAGGTCAACCTTCAGATATTATAACATCTAACATGTGAGTATTATCTTATTATAGTCCCAATTCCTCCTTTATATGCCGTAAGCACAATATACTGATAGTTTTTCTGGTTTTTGCTTTACACTGTTAATTATCTTTTATAGCAATTAAAAACAAGAAAGATATTTTTGTTATCCTCATTTACTCCCCTTTCAACACTCTGCATGTCTTTATATAGATCCAAGTTTCTGACTGTATTATACTCATTTAGAAGTTCCTGCTCTTTTTCAGATGTAATGTTGGGACTAGTTCTCCTAGTGGTAGAACTTTTTTTTTCTTTTTATTCTCCTCCAGTTTCAGTGACTTTCCACCAGTGGCCTCAGGCAACAGTTTTGTTGCCTTTCCTCTGCAGATTAAATTTTTATTCCTTAGGAGATATAGAGGACATAGACCTGGGCTGAGTTTCAGTGGTGGCCGTTCTTCCCAGTCTCTAGCCAGCACCATAGGGGAAGCTTTTTCATGATTCACCTTGATTTACCCTGTGAGCATCTTGTGGGATTTGTGGGGAGAAAGCTTGTGGGAAGGCACAAAATCCCCTATGTCTGGCCCCCCAGGGCATCACAGTCTTACTCTTGCCTGTGCTCAGCCTGTAACAATTAGTTAAAAATTACTGGCTGAATCTTATTAGCTTGTATGGCATTTGTGAGTATGTGGCCCAAGTAAGCAAATGCTCAGGTCCTATTTATCCTTATGCCTGTCTCTCTTCAGATTTCGTGTTAGTTGTTTACACTGTGACCTCAGTTTTCTGATGGGTTCAAGAAAAATTGTTAATTTACAGTGTGTCTAGCTTTTTTACTCTAATGATGAGCACAGTGCTTTTTACCAGTTCTCTACCTCTCCAAGCTGAAACTTTTAGTTCTCTGATATTTTTAAATGAATGATTTTGAGCCTTAAATTCCTAGGATTTTATCTTGGGTACATTTAAAAAGAATGATATAACACACCAACTACCCTGATTCTGGCCCTGCTACAGGCTGGCTTTTACAGTTACCATAGTTGACCTGTTTTACCTGGGTAAATTTATACCTATTGTCCCTTCCTTTTTGGTTTCAGCCACAATCAGCATGTTAAGTTTAGCATGTGAAGGCTGTAGCAATACAGTATAATGTTTTGGGCCCTATTTTTTTTTTAAGTGATTACAATATTCATACAGCCAGAGTCTGATAAATTTTAATTAAGATTTATCTGACTTAGACTCTGGGACCAATAATCCACATAATCTGCATAAAATTCCCAGTGAATTATACAGTAAAATAAAAAGTTTAAGTAATTTAGTGTTTAAGGCATTTCAGTGTAATTTAAATGATCTTGTATTTCAAAGCTATGTGAATGTTGTTTATGTATTAAGTAAACTTCCTCAGATTTGATACCATATAAATACCACTCTTAACAAATGATTGATTGCCTAGTGTATACATGAAAATACACCAGATTTAAATCCTTGCTTTCCGATTTTGACATATTGACGTACATTTAACTAAATACCAAATGGTCCAAAATACACTGTATAACTTGAAGGACATTTTGGCAGCTGTTGAACTTTCATCCTTCATACTTGACATGACTGCCCTTATTATTTGGCAAGGAAAGCTATGGGAAATGGAATGATAGTGACATCCTCATCTCATACATGACACCATCATTAACCCAGTTGCTCAAGCCCAAAACCCAGGAGCAAGGTCATAGTGTAAGGTTGTGAACAAGGACACAGAGCCAAGGGGGCACATGGGCCTGAAGTTCACATGCCTTGGTTTGGAGCTTCTTTGGCCTGACAAACAAATGTTCTTTTTAATTTCTAATCTAATAAATATAATTACCCTGACTATGCCCAGGAACTATCATTGACTTCTTTCTTTCCAAGCCTTAGTCTACATTTGGTTCTTTTGACTCTGTTTCTATAACATGTCCTGAAAGTTCATTTCTCACCATTTCCATTACTACCAAACCTAGTCCAGGCAACCATTCTTTCTTTTGGCGACTTTTGTGGTAGCCTTCTGACAGGTCTTCCTGCTTCCTACTCTTGCCCCTGTAATCTACCAGTTAGCCATTTTCCATTTTTCTTTCAAAAGAATGTTTAGAAGAATTATTTAGATCTGAGAAAGAAGTGGGTGAAGATAAATGAATATGTGAGAGGCAATGTTAGATAATGACCAAGTAATGAGTTTTCAGAGTTAGCACAGTGTTTTAATTTAGGCATTGCTGTTCATTTGCTTTTTCATCCATTCACTAATGTAGGCAACAAATACATTGAGTGTCTACCATGCACCACTGGTTTAGGCCCTGGGGATACAACAGTGAACAAACAGAAAAAAAAAAAAAAATCCTGGCCTCCACGGAGCTCACAATCTAGTGTGAGACAATGAAAACATAAATAAATAAAATTATACAATGTTAGTGAGAAGTGCTAAAAGGTAATGATAAAGCAGAGAAAGGAGACATACAGTTATAGAGAAGGGAGTTAAAATTTCAGATAGGATATTTAAGGAATACCTCACTGAGAAGACTTCTGTTAAAAACTTGAAGACAATTAACCTTGGTCAGTTACCTGGCCCTCTGAGCTTCAATTTCTTCATGTGCAAAATAAGCTGATTATTGTCCACTACCAGAGAGCATCCTTATTCTTTTTTCTTACAGTTTCATATTATTCCACCTAAGTGGGTCTGTCATATTTTATTTAACCTATCTTCTGTTGATAGACGTTTGAATTGTTTCAAACCATTTACTATGAAGAGTACTGCAATAAATATTCTTACATAATTATTTCACACATACATGGATATATCCAGCATTGGGATTGTTCAGTAAGAGATTATATGCCTTTGTAATTTTAACAGCTGTTGCCTAATTGTCCTCCATGGGGGTTGTTCCAGTTTACATTCCTAGAAGCAATGTACAAATACGGCTTTCTCATAGCTTGTCTAATAGAGCCACAGAAGTTTTGAACAGTTACAGATTTGTTTTAAATTGCCCTTTTCTTTTTACAGCATTATCACGGTTAGTACCAGAGATAAAATTTATACTTATGTCATTTTTTGGTAATCTCATTTCTATAATATTTAAAGGCATAGGAAATTTTTAACATTTAAAACTCAGTAGCACATTGTTTCTTTGAAGCAGAGAATTAATATGTCAATTATGACTCAAGAAACTAATTTTAACATTGTAAAATGACTATAACTCAATAAAAAAAGGAATATAAAAAGAAAAAGAAAAAGAGAGCTTAGCTCTGAAGAGACAACAATTTATTGGCCAGAACTGGTCACATGATCCCACCCAACACCAGGGGCTAGGAAGTACAGTCTTACCAGGTGCACCCGTGGACAGAGTTGGACACAACTGATGAGAAGTGTTAAAAGCAGTGTTAATGACTATCACATGGACACATATGTGGTATTGTCAGGGAATATGAGCTGGAGCAGTCCAGGAAGGCTTCATGGAGGAAAGGGGCTCAAACAAGGCTCTGAAGACTAGGCAAGATCCAGATAGACAGAAAAAGGAAAGGCACTGCCGACAGGAAAGACGCCCAAGTCAAAGCCAGACACTGGGAATGAAGCTGGTACAAGGCAGTCAGGTGGGGGTGGGGAGGGTGGGCTAAAACTGCAGGATTTGGTTATTTTACCAACCAGATGCTGATCCTTTCACAATGTCAAGCAAAACTGATCCAGCGGGCCAAGATGACAGGTAGGGCTCTGGCAACCCTGGCCTCTTCGCCTGTGCCTTTGTTTTTTCACCTTTCCATTCGAGAAATTTTGAAACTTACACAAAGGGTTGCAAAAATAAAAATAGTAAATATTCTCCCCCCCCCAATTTTTTTTTAGTTATTTTGTTTCATGAAGTAACTATCTTAGATACTTCTCTGGTAAGCTTGACTAATAAAAATAATGTACCTATAGCTTCCAACTGTAGGGGTGACTAGGGGGGATATAGTGATAAAGCAGATGATGGATAAGATGGTCTAGCAGAAAGAATAAAAAATTGTGTATTCTATTCTAAAATAGTGACTCTAGACACTAGGGTTTTGGTTTTAGTTGTGTTACTAAATTGCTGTGTGATCTTAGCAGTTCTTAATTCCTCTACTGACACTGTGTGTGTAGAGAGACACACACACACACACACACAACCCCCCCCCCCCCCCCGCTAAGTATCTTCACTCTGGAATTGTTTTTAATCTGGCCCAGATAATAATGCCTTATCTACCTAAGTGCAAGAGGCTCCACCAGAGGCTTTCTTGAGATGTTTTCTACCTCATAGTTCTTCAGTTATACTGTTTACCCAACCTTTAAACCAACCGTATTGACTTGGCTAGATTTCAAACTTGAGTTGTGATGAACAGTATGATAGTTACCTTTGAATATTATTTTAGATTTTGCTATTCTTTTTAAAAATCTTTTTATTTATTATACTTGAATATGTATACTACATTATACATATTCATAGGCACAAAGAATACATATAAACATATAAAGAATATAGTATAATAAAGCAAATAGCTGTGTATTCACTAATAGCTTAAGAAATAGAATATCTAATATCTCTGAAGCCTCTGCTGTTCCTCTCCCTAATTGTATCCTCCTTGAGCTAATTTTAATAAGTATGTATTACCTTCTATTGATCTTCTGTGATACCTATGAAAACCGACACAGGGTTAGCATCATTAATTATAAAAATAAGCTATAAAAGAAAAGTCTCAAACACAGACTGAAACCAGTAGTTACAAACAATACTTTAGTGGTATTTATTCACATCACAATTACTCATACTATATACAAATAGGTATTTATACAAGTCTACATTTTAAAAAAAAGAAAAAGCAATTAAAGACCAAAAAAGTCACATTATCAACAAGATTTTTTCTAAAAGTTATGGCCAATAACAAAGGAAGTTCACAGTTATTCGAAAATATTTTAAAGATGCAGGAGTCATATTGCACATTATATAATTATAAACCCTACTGAGCAGATTTGTGTATTTTAATCTAATTTTTCACAAAATTTACATTATCATGCAATACTTCACTGTATACAAGAATGGTGGAACTAGAATAAACAGGTTAACTTATAAACTTTTAATACAATGGCCACAAAATTAGAATTTTTTTAAGTTATATTTAAAATAATTTTACTATACAAAAAACAAAACAACAAACAACCCCACCACTCCAGTGTAATAAAAGCTTAACAGACAGAATCAAAATTTGTTCACAGATCAGGTTACTTTTTTAGTGTTCTTCTTTGTCTTTTCCTTTCTTTTCCTTTTCATCCTGTAATGCAGTACCCAGTTTTTTAATAAGGACTGACAGAACCTTATCCAGTGGGTCCATGACTCCTCTTTGAAGCCATTTAGGAATAGTAGTCCTGGCATGATGAAAGCCCAATTTTTGAAGAATATAATCAACACCTACTGGATCAATCTTTCTTCCAGTCCAAGAAATTAATCTAAAATAATTATAAATTATTATTAGTAAAGAGTACAGTGCCCTAGCACAGTCCTGACAGTAAGTTCAGTAACACCACTAAGCCTCCATAATATGCTCAAGACAAAATATTTTCACTAGGTGCAACTGATTATCTAACCTACTATTCTTGGATTCAGTGTAATAGCACTCAAAAAGTATGTGGTTGTAAGTGCCTTTAAGCCTACACAGCAATCAAATTTAGTGAATTTCATTATGATTAATTTATTTTAGGCCTCTTAAGTTACATGGTCATCGTAAACCTTTCAAGGATGTCTGGTTCTTTCTAAAAGATGTTAATTAACTCGATGGGAGGAATCCTTTCACAATGTATTTGTGTATCAAATCATGATGTTGTATACTTAAAATATCTGTTTTACCAATTATACCTCAATAAAGCTGGGGAAAAAAGGCTAAAATTTACTTAGAGTTTACTATGTGCTAAACATGTTAGAAAGAATAGGGAGAAAATGGTTCTTCCTTCAGTGTCCTTCCATATAGAGGAACAGCATTAGTGAAACATTCCTGGTCATTCTCTGCCCTGTATTTATCTGATTGAAAAATTGACAGAGGAACTGAATAGATAGTTCAGTATTCTCCTTCTTACCTACTCTTAGGAACCACTCATTTTGAAGCTTTCCTCCATGCCATAGGTTTTTCAAGGACAGGTCCCTAAATAGCCCAAGAGTGTTCATTGCTGCCTGTGGCTAGGTGATTACACAGGGCCTCTGACTATACAACTCTAGCACCCTCCACACCCCGCCCTTGAGTTCTGCATCACTGAGACCCTGTAGGTAAGTTCAAACTTGGACTTTGCAGTAGAAAGACATTGTTGCCTGACACCAAACCACATTCCCTGTTACCAGCTTTAGCAGTATTAAAGCTGTCGTTCTGATTCCTAGATGCCTCTCTTTTGATATTTCAGTTGGTCCTGAACTTAGGTAGGGAAAAGGAGGGTATTAAGCATTGGTCTGCTAAAACTCTAACAGTTATAAGCATTTTGCATTAATTAACTCATGTAACCACTGTAACAACCCTAGAAGGTAGGTAATACCGTTTTCCAAATTCTTCATATGAGGCAACTGAGGCAGAAAGAACAGTTAGGTCCTTTAGCCAAGGTCACTCAGCTACTATGCTATGAAGTTGGGCTTAGAGCCACAGCTCTTAATCACATTCTTCACCACAATATTTTATCAGTTAACTAGTCTCTTGGTATTTGCTAAAAAAGTAAGTGTATTTGTGGCAAACAACTATTTTTATTTTCATTTTAAATTAAAATATACTTAGTCAATTTCATTATATTTCTTTAGATTTACAAATACTAAACAATTTTCTGCATTAGGACCTTTGCAGTATTTTAATATTGTTCCTAAGTATTAATGCTGTTAATATTTCTCATGAGTACATGTAGCATTAATTAATACCAAAGTGTTTTATTGATTTGATTACAACAAGTTTTATTAAATACAAATTACTAACACAAAGTCACTACTTTCTGCTTGTACAAGGAGTACACTGAATAATGGAGATCTTAATAGTTTAGAATGATTTTGTGGCATAAATATGTCTGAATAATAACCTTACCTAAATGAAATATGTATCATTCTGCAGAATACTGTGTGGGACTGTGATGGAGTTTTTTTTTTTTTTTTTTTTTGATACCATTATTCCATGATTTTAGACAGTTAGAATTTGATTAACAAAGCAGTTAAGAGGAAAGGGGAAAAAATAGGAAAGTTGTGTTAAATCACAAACAAAGGACACACAAAGCAAGTACTACTAGTTATAGCAGAAATTTAATATAATTAAAATTAAAAATATACTTTTGAAATTTTGATATGAAAACAAGTTGGGATCATGGTTGTAGTAGAACATAATGCAGTAAAAGACCCTGAATCTGACATCATTACATTTGACATTTCAGGATGATTTTATATTACTTAGTTTGCAGACAGAAAGACACTGTGACACTGTAGGTCCTATTACACTGTCATGACATATGTGAGAAATTGTTAACGTTTCCTTAATGATGATGTATAACTTCTGCATCTTCCCAAACTTAAGTAATAAAACAGTTTACTGTAGCTACCTCAAATACCTGAAAATAACATCCTGGTGAGATGGTGAAAAAAATAATAGCAACTGTGAAAGCAGAGTTATTCTCGTATTTTACTGATCGAGAGAATGTCACACAATGGACAGCTAATCAGCACTGAGCTATTCACAGTGTTTGTCCTCCTTTTGCCTTGCCTAGAAGCACTTACAAAAGCAGAAAGGAGCAGCAAAAATATCAGTCAGAAGCTGTAGAGGTTGTAAGTGACTAATTTATAAAAATATTCTTTGGTAAACTGTATTTAACCTGCTGCATTATTTATAACCTTTTTCTCATAATAATCCCACAGGAAATAGGTAAATATATACACCCACTACTTACCTAAGAGTGGGTTCTAGATGCCATGTGTTGCACATAAAATCTCTCCAGTCCACAGTAGTGTAAGTGATGCTATCTTCTCTGTCTTTGTCAGAGGAATTTTCATCATGTGTAATAATTGGACTTTTCTGTCCTGGTCGAGTAGATAAAATCCGAGGTGGAAAAATGGCTATAATGAAATGATAAATTAATATTGCAGACATGTATCTTATAAATTTATTTTAAATCACTAATATGAATAAAGTAATTGGCTCCATTTATTTTATTTATTCATTTAATTACATTTCTTAAAAACTAATATTTTAAAATAAACCATAAAAAAGTGCCAATTATTGGTATTTCTTGGAGGACGACAATATCAAAGTTATTTTATTCTCTTACAAGAATTAGAAATAACATACCATCATTTATTTTTGAATAATAGCACATATTTTACATATATTTGTGTGCCTAAATTTAATGGTAAAGAATATTGAGATTTATTTGATAGTGGGCATAGAGCTCTGAAATTGACAGTTGTAGGGTTCCTAAAAAATGCCTGTAGGTAAATGACTTTTTTTAACAGCTTGACTGAGATAACAATTCACTCATTTAAGGTGTACAACTCAATGGTTTTAATATGTTAATGGCTATGTATATATCTGAACAGTGGTTTAACTTACGAGGTTTTTGTTAAGATCTTTTTATAATTGAGAACTCAATGTTTTATGAAAAATCAAGTGTTTAAATTGGTGATCATAAATATACTTAAAATCAAATTCTGAGAGTTTTCATATGATCATTTTTTAATAAATATGGCATTTCTATAGAGCACAGGTTTTCAAGACACAAACTGGGCATAAAATAATTAACTATGTAATATGCTGTGTATTATGTAGCTCTGCTTATAACTTTGTTAATTAACAGTGGGATAATGTATTGATTGGGAATGAACCTAGGAATGAAGCTGTACCATCACACCGCATCAGAATACAGATGTCTTCAGTTATTGCCTGCTCTGGTGCTCTGCTTTTGTTTATTACTGGTGGTGGTTACAGTGCTACAGTTTATCTTGATGTTCCAGAAGTATGTTGAGTATGCCTAGTCTTACACGCCATTAAGAATTTTCTGAGGCATGTTTATGTTTCTTTTGGCCAAAACTACTTGCTTTTAGTTTTTAAAAACAAAATATACTTACAGCTATTAAAATATTTTTACTTATAATTGAAATCCCCATAAATAGTAATTTTATTATTTTAAGTCCGATAATTAAGCCCCTAGTTCTCTTTTCTCATTAAAATAATGTTTTATAACAATTTATATAAAAATATATATATTTTTAAGAAACACACAGCTCATGGCAGAACACAATATTTCATAAAATGACAAAGGTTTCACATAATACCTGAGAGAAATTTAGCAGGCTTTTAAAATCTAGATAGACTAGAAAAAGAATTCTGAACTTCATAGGTTTATCTAGAATCTGTGTTTCTCCACATTGTTTAAATATTAAGGCAGAGAGAAAAACAAGAGGATTAACAGTGACTGGTATGTGTTGTTGCTTTATGTGAAAGCTGGATCTATGTATATTCCACATATTTCCTAATACATGCTTTCAACCATTTCACTTGAATGACTTGTAGATTTCTTCCAGCCATCATTATTGATTTCACTCTTAATTTGTGGCACATCTAGATGAATAGTAATGGAAGAGCAATTCAATTTATGTATGCTACTTTTGTACTCTTTCAACATGGTCATTTCATAACCTGTCTGTTTTCTTCACACATTCATCCTGAGGCTATTTTGAAATATCTGCAAGACAAATTTTGTGTTTCTTTTTTCATGGAAAAAAATGTAGTATTATATTGTGACCTGAATAAATTACATCTATTCCAAGCAATTAAAAACAAGTCACATCTGTTGTTTTACCACTATATATTCATATAGTTGTGCAGTAAATGTTTATTGAGTGAATAAAGACCATGCATTTCTGGAGTATTCCATATCATGACATTTCAAACTGCCTCATTCTTTTAAACAGCTATAGAGTATTCCATTTCATTATATGGACACACCATAATATATTCAACCAATTCCATATGGATATTAGTGTCACCATATGTTTCTTAGTGGGCAAACATTTAAATTTCCACTGAGTAAACCAATGTTAGCTAGCTCATAAAAACAAAACAACACCACTGAAGTCTAAATAATTTATTTATAAAAAGAAAATGTTCTGTGCATTCCAAATAGATTTCTTATTAATTCCATTTTCCCAATTATGTATGTAACTCTTGCTAACTTTATTATACAGTTGTTTCTTTAGTCACTCCACTTTGACTAGCAATATTTCTTCAAAGAGGCTTTCTCTTTTCCTTCAACTTTGTAAGAGTATCTTACAAGACCTGATAATGTACATAACATATATGGAAACATTTTGTAAAGTATACAACACCAGTTTGAGGCTTGGTTAGAAAAAGAGTGCCGTGTACCTAGCGGATACTCAGAAAGTCTATCATACAGTCTTACTAACATTATTTATTGATATTTGTAACTTATGGAGGAAGTAGACCCTTTCTACTCATTTTATTATTAGACCATAAAAATCCATACAAATGGTACTAAAGAGCTGCCTTTCCCAAAGCTTGAAAGGAAAAAAAGAGAATGTTACCCACCTTTTTCTTTTTCTTTAAGATAAGCCGACACTAAATCATGAAGAAACATGATGAGCTCAGCATCCATTGTCACACAGATGTGGTCAGTGAACTCTGTCACCACACTACATTCTACCTTTGGCTTCAGACTGACATCTGCAATGGAAAAAAGTTCTTTTGTAGTCACAGATTTATTGGAATAAGTCCCTTCCTGTTCCCTTTACATGGGCCCATGTTAATAAGGGATTTACATGGGTCCGTGTAAATGCATCCACTTAAATACAACTATAAAAAAGATCCTGTATGTGATTTACAGAATGATTATGATTGTTTACTAAGCACGTTCTGAATATATGCCATTTATTCCTCATAAAAACCTGACAAATGAAGTCCTGTTAGTCCCGTTTGAAGAGAAAGAGGCATAAATGGATTGAAGTATTTGCCACAGGGCGTCCAGCAGGTAAGAAAATCTAATTGACCCAGAAAATCAATTTCATTATATTACAAAAATAACCTCTGGGGGAAAAAAAGCAGTTTGAAGATCCATTAGAATTTTCTTAGTAACTTAAGAAACTATAAAGATTATTTTTCCACATACCCTGTAATGAAGGTTCTTGTGGTTCTTGAACATGAATGGATTTGAAGTCAAGCTGCATTCTTGGTAGTGCAAAGATAGTCTCTGTTTCATGATTGTAGCTAGAACCTCCTCTGAATCCACTCAACAAACTAGAATTCTTCACCATAGTGCTACTCTCAGTGTTATTAGCATCAACATTACGAAGTAGGTTTAGCTCTACATGCATAATAAAGACAGTAAGAATCAAATTAAACCAATTAGGCATTGGTAAACATACAGTTTTCATGACACTGATACAGAAAACTTTTATCATTTCAAAAATTGGAAAATAAAGACATTTAAACAAATAGAGCCATATAAAGCTTTGGTTTTTGAGACTAGTTATATACCTATATACCTACATAGACATAAATAT
Source organism: Camelus dromedarius (assembly GCF_036321535.1). Taxonomy (NCBI): domain Eukaryota; kingdom Metazoa; phylum Chordata; class Mammalia; order Artiodactyla; family Camelidae; genus Camelus; species Camelus dromedarius. The sequence goes on from NC_087436.1 coordinate 36,609,023, forward strand.
GGACACACTTATATATGTATCACTATTCTCAATACCAAAGCTTTATAACATGATTGGATAAATCCAGTACATTTTGGTTTTTGTATCTTGAACTTTAAAATCAGTATTATTTTCAACTGAATTCATATCTAAATTTAAGAGTTTCATTAAGCTGAAACGTTTTCCATAGATCGAATACTATTACAGAATTTATGATTAAATAGGATCCTGACCTTGAAACCAGGTGGAAGTCCCGATTTTCCCCAACATAATATGCTGTAGTTACCTTAGGGTTATAAAAATACAGCACTTTTCTGGTACACAGGTGGCAGTTCAGTATGCTAATAACCCTCCATAGTATCCCTTCCCTGAAGTGTCTATTTGGAAGGTATTATAGTCAGTACATGCAAAATCTTCTAATATACTTCCTTATCCTGCTTTGTTTTCAGGACATTTTTAATAGTCTCTAATCCCTGCAGTTGCCTATGCATAGCAATTATTTTACATGGGGCCCAAGCCACCTTCTTTTCCATTCTGAAAGGAGGTCATTTTTAAGTAAAACATTCAACTCCCAACATGTCTCAATCTAGTCAGCTTTCCAATACAGATAAAATGCCTGGTAAAAGATTTACTGTAAACTCTAACACAGAAACAATCACAGAATAACAATTTTCATGACTGCAGTTACTACAGGACTGGTGAATCTAATCAAATGAAAAAAAATTCATCAAAGCACTTTCTTAAAATTTATGACTTCATAAGAATAGTACTTAGTTTCATTTTATTCCAGCCATCCTGACCCTTAAGGTTGTGGTATGCTATTACTTAGTTGTGTAACAACTTTCCCAAACCTCCAATGTGAACATTACTACAAAAATACTCATTCAATATAGTTACAATTACAGTTTTAAGTTACATCTAAAATAATTTATCTATGAGATGATGCACTACTAGGGTGGTGAAGCATGCACTAATACTGTTACTTATGGCAGCAGGAGTAAAATGAAACTTGTTTAAAGAAATGAAAAGTCTCCCTCTACTTAAATTCTAAACACAAAATAGAACAAAACAAAATCAAGCTCTCCAAAGAATCAAACTGTTAACCTTCATTCCTTGTGGCTGTAACATAATTGAACCATTCTTTCACACTTGCTACTCCATGGGGTGGATTTTCATGGCGGCGCCTTGTTATCTTGGTTATTGTTGCCATAGGACTTTCCAAAGCACCACACGGTTTGGTAACCATAGTATTATGGCCCAGATGAAAATCCAGTGTTTGTACAATGTATGTAGAATGATCACTGGAGCCTAGAGGGGAAAAACAAGTTTCTTAAGTAACAAACTATATAGATAGATAGATGCAAGAAGAGAGTTTTGCCTTAAAAGCAACAGATTTAGCTAAGTAAGTCATACTTAGATAGGGAAGGCTGTAAAACTGAGGAGTAAAAATAAGTGAGAAAAATCACAGATACTTTTTCTTAGTTATAAATGGATTTATCCCCAGAAGATGAAGAGCATCCACCATTTTTCCTTCATCATTAAGAAACCACTGAGTAGAAAATTAATGCTACAAGAAACTATGAATAGAGGCAAAAAGCATGCCCTTGTGCATAGAAGGTTTGAAAATAGTTCAGACTGGCAAGTAATTTCCTAATACTACCACTCTGGGTCTTCTCTTCTTGTTTTTATAAGAAATATTTACAATAACTACTATTATGGCTATGGTCGGCCACAGCAGCAAAAACTTTAATTGCCTGAGTAAGAAACATAGTAACATGGCAAGTACAGAAATAAGTTCTTCAACATGCCCCAGACTTTATAGACTCATTGGCAGTAAACTCCTTCACACATCAGCTATGTGTTAAGTAGAGATGAACTTCAGAAATATAAGAAAAACAGATAAAAAATATGAGAAAGGAAAATTACTTTGTCAAAGATAATCATATGAGAAGGTGGGAAAAAGTGAAAGTTGAATGTGTGTCAGTTTACCATCTTCCCAGATTTTCTGAGCTTCAGTCCAAAAAGCAATATTTGGTTCTTCTAAGTGAAAAAGGGCCCAGGATTTTGAACGGAAATTTGGACCATGAAAACAAGCTAGTGTCATATGATTTCCATGTAAGCTCATTGATCCTCCAAACTGCATTCCATCTTCTGGTAACGGAATCTGAAATAAGGATATGTGGCATCCTGACACCACTTTCAATACTCCAGGCCAGTGTCGATGATGAGCTGCATCAAGCACTGCAAGAAAACCAAAAACCACTTATTCTCAAGTGTCTCATGAACATCTTGAATGGTGGGTGGGAAGGCAGCAGGTGGCTACTCTCTACAGCTGAAGTGACTCAGATAAGGAAGAAAACAACAATTCAGCACCTGGTTAACGTTAAGAGAAGCTAATCAAGATACACTCTGGGAAATGATGCTGCACAAGGATGGGCAGAACGAAAGAAAGTAGCAACTTGCTAATAATATTTACAATGAATGCTTCTGCACTGATTAATGATTTACAAAATGCCTCCATGAAATTTTATACAATTATCACAGTAACTTTGTAAACTAGTTATTTCATCTAGACTCTTCAAGTGAAGCAGAAGAGAGGCTAAGTAAACCATTGATTAGAAGTCTAGAAATCAAAGGCAGATCCCTGATTTTTAAGCATTTTTAGCTATTTTATACCCCTGCTGCTGCTGCAAAGTGAGGTCTGAAGACCAGCAGTGTCAGCATCACCTGGGAGCTTGTTAGAAATTCACTCTTCTAACCACTCCATATCTACTGTATTAGAATCTGCATTTTAATAAGATCTCCAGGTATTTCAGATGCATATTAAATTCTGAGAACTAATCAGATAAACAGATGACCACCGAACAACACGGTGATTAGAGGTGCCAACCCTCTGTACAGTTGAAAATCCACATATAATTTATAGTTGGCCCTCCATATCCACAGTTCTTCAGGATTCAACCAACCACGGTTCACGTGGTACCATAGTATTCACTACTGAAAAAAATCTGCATGTGGCCCTGTGCAGTTCAAACCCGTTTTTGAAGGGTCAACTGTACAATTCATATTTATATTTCCTACTTATTCCAGTAATATCCTCTTGTCTGTTTTCCACAATTCTCATTCTGGATCCAACCAAGAATCATGCATTGTATTTAGTTGGCATACCTCTTTAGAGGTTTCCTTTAATCTAAAACATTCCCTAAGCCTGTTTGTTTTCCATCACAAGGACTTTTTTGAAGAATCCAGTCCAGGCATTTGGGAAAACAGCCCTCTGTTTGTATATGCCTGATGCCAATTTTAGTTTAAAGGAAACACATGGACTAGGAGAACAAGATAAATGAAACCACAAGCAAGCAACTGAAAGGTAGGACAGAAGGTAGGACATTCTGTAGGACAACTGACCAAGTCTCTTCAGCAAGTGAGGTCATTAAAAAAAGAACTGTACTAAATTTTAAAAGAGCAAGGAATATAACCATATTTAATCTGTGACTTAAATTGAATATACTGGTTTGGACAAACCAGTTGTAAAGATAATTTCAGGTCAGTTGTGGATGAGAAGGCTAGAGGAGATAATTAGCAAAATGGAAAGGTGGAGGTTGTTGATTGGAAAAGGTTACAAAACAATATGAATAATAATTTGGTAAAAAGTACACATGTATTTAGGCGCATAGAAAAGTATCTGAAAGTATATGCTCTAAAGTGTTCACGGTGATGATTTCTGGGTGGAATGTGATGTTTTTATTTTTTGCTTGTATATATTTTCTGATTATTTTTCCAATGCATATGTATTGCTTCTGTGATAATAAAAATTATCCTTTGGTAATAATGTAACTTTAAAAAGCTAAAGCTCTAACCTGTTCTTAGAAATAATGATCAGTATATATATGTAAACTAAAAAAATGTGCAGTATATTATATTTACTTGCAATATAATGTATATGTGCAGTCAAACTCTAGTAATTCTCCCTAATAAAACTGAAAAAGAAAAAATAAAAATTATCCTGCTTCTGACTTTTCACTTTTACGTGTATCACTCTAGTTAAAGCCACCATCATCTGTTGCCTGTACTCTCAGAATGTCCTGTTTACAATGGTAATGTAACTATGTGTGTAACAATGGTAATGATAATTATTTTAGTGGTTTCCTTACTTTCATTCTTAACCACCTTAGTCAATTCCCCACACAGCAGCCAGAGTGATGCTTTAAAAAGGACTATTTTTTTAAAAAGTAAATCAATATCAAATCTGTTCAAAACTCTCCAAGTTACCCATCATATTAAAAATCTTACCTGTGGCTTTTCTCTATGAATTCTTTCCAACATTTTCCTGCTTTCTCACTCTGTTCCACCAAAGTGGGCCACCTTTCTGATCCTCAAGCAAGCAAGTTTCCTCCTGACTGTAAGAACTTTGCACACTTCAATAGCCTACTATGCCCAGAACTCTATTCCCCCAGATTTTAGCCTAGCTCTTTCACTTCAGAAAAGGTTTCCCTGACCACTCTTTCTAAAATAGCTATCCTCACATGCTATCATTCTCTATATCCTCCCTGCTTTTTTTTTTTTTTCCTCTCAGAACTTCTCTCGACTTCAAAGTATCTTACATACTTACTCAGTAAATTAGTTATGGTCTGTCTGTCCCATTAAAATGTAAGCTTTATGAAGGTAGGAACTTTGTCCACTAGTAGATCCCCTATGCCTAAAATAGTACTTAAGAACATGGTTGATGCATAAATGTTTGCTGATTAAGTTACTGAGTGAAAACAAGAATCTGTCTAATATGACATCACTCATAATTCCACCAGAACGTGGAATTATCATAATTTGTATTCAAGAGCATGGATTATGGTTGTATGTATTAAACATTCAAGTGAGTATGAGTAATGTAATGAGAAATAGAATGTAAGCTATTCAGATACAAAGAAAATATTATCATTAGTTGTAATTTGCAATAATATGATTCATTTGTAATGTCGTGATGCAATTTGTAGTAATGGTATGGTTGTAGATGAGCTGTGGCAGGGGAAGGAGATAATAAATGAATGACTTCCCAAATGATGACCTCTAATTCCACTGGTGGGTAGAAAATCAGGCACTTTGCTGAGTGAGAAGGATAAAGAGCATATGGATCACTCTGTAAGTATATAGATACTGTTTTAAATTAAGATCATAACACATACTTAGTGAAAGATAAAGCATGTATAAAGTCTTAGTCTTCTAACTCTTACATTGTTCTTGTGAACTTTTCTCTAGGTTATTAGTCACTGTCTTAGGTGGAAGATAAGGAACTGGTCCCCAGGTAGACAGAGCTCGTTTGCTGGTGTCAAACTGCTGGGTGAAAAATTCCTGGAGCTTCATTCCTATTTTTATCAGGTCCGGTGTAGTTGATCTTGATATCATTACTTGGAAAATATCCCACTTCAAATCTCCATGGACAAAAATTTCACTAAAGCATAAAACAGAGTCTTTATCATACATCTTATAGAAGACGGTTTAAAAGCACAAGAAAAATTCTCTTCCCAACAGCTTTTCATTCATATTAATTGTATGATATAAAGTCATTTTGCAGGAAACATGGTTTGTGGTTTCTCACTAGATGATAGAAAACAGGTTAAGGACAGTCACGTAAAGTATTGAAAAAGTGTTACTAAATACCTTTTATCAGTCATGCTTGACTCCAGTGTATTATACAGATTTACTTTCCATTCATCCTGAAGCTTGAGATCAGCATTACTGAAGATGCCCATGAGGATACTTGAGCCCATGTAATCAACACGAGCTTCAGTAGAACCCATAGTAATCTGAATTTTGTGACTGGGTTGCTGATTTGGATGTTCAGAAATATGAGCTAATATAGAAACAATAAATTACTAGTCACAGAAATGCCTAATGGGAAAAACTCATCAAAATCAATTTTCAAATATTTTTTTAAAATACATTTTTCAGTTGTAAAATTTCAACATACCAACCATCTCCAAAGCATTGACATCTATGGTCCCTCCAACTACTCCTCCTTTAGAATCTAACTGTGATCTTCCCAGACCAACAGACATGCTTATCTCTCTATCTCGGTTACTTCCTACTGACAGACGGCCCTGGCTCTTCAAACCACTAGTTGTCCAACTGTAAAAAAGAAAAAGGGTTATTAATTAGACATATGGCTTCCAATGTCATGAATTAAATAAAACAGGAGTTAGATGATTTCAAAAAGGTTGGATGATGAAACAATACATTTCTTCTAAAAACTGTGGTAAACGTTTACATGATAAAGCTTTCTTCTTAACTAGAAAATCATACTATTTTTCTTAAAATTTTCTGGTTTTTTTAGAAAACATTTCATGCTGTTTTATATTACAGTATCTTTAAGGTGAAACTACTTTCAAGATAAAGCAATTTATATCTTATCTGCTGTTTTTACTGTCTCAAACATTTCAGTATTAAAAAAAGGTTTTGAATTGCTTTACAATATGAGAAAAATTAAAACTAATGATTAAATATATTTTCTTTGTATCTGAATAGCTTACGTTGTATTTCCCATTACATTACTCATATTCATTTGAACGTTTAATTGCTTCAAGTTGATAGCAAACACGACAAGTGTTTCCCATGGGGTCCCTTGTTGGCTTGCTGCTTTGTTTGATTTGTTAAAAGGAGTTGATGTTTTTGAAAGCGAATCTAAAAACAGAAAAATCAAATGTACGTTCATTCAGATAGATGCTCAGCCAATTACAAAGCAGAAACTACTCTTATCAATAATCCAAACAGTAAAATTATGATATTCTTGTGTTAAAACCTATCAGTTAATAGCTGTTATATTGCCTCTAAAATAAGTACTTATTGCATTTTTATTAAGGTTGCCAGCCCTACTTCTTGAAAACACATAAAGTTCTATATGACCTCCATTTTATATGAGGAAATTCTGGTGTGCATGGGATACAGATCATTCATCACTCTAAAATTTTCTTAACAAAGGAGGAAATCATTAAGTTGCTGCTGCCAAAAAGAAAACTTCGGAGGCAGGTACCATTCTGAAACGCAGAGGCTGGCTGGGGTGCTTGTCTTCTGTGTTCTTATGGACTCTGTATATCTTGAATCCTGCATTTGCTCATTATACTCCACTCTTACCTTGTGCCATGAACTACATCATTTTTATATGCTTAGACACAAGTAGAGTATTGAGCATATAAGAATGTTCAAAAAATACTGGCTGAATAAAAGAATGACTGAATGAACGTCAAGATTAACTTTTTCAGTATCAAATATCTTTTACGACATTGTAGGTTTATTTTACTTCTAAAAATAGCTGTACCATATGGAGCATGCTAACAATATGCTCATTCCCCTCTCCCTCCCTATCCCTTTTCAAAGCTACTAGCCATCCAGATGTCCCTTCTGCTGGCAAATACTGTGAAGTATTTATTGTCTGGTTTGGGATTTACCTGTCCCCCTCTCCTTCGTCTTCCCTAAAAACCTGCAAGAGTTTATCTCCCTTTAGCTGGGGCAGAAATCTGGGAGTAACTAATTAAGATTTTTATTTTGGGGGCCTCCAAGGGCTACTGATAATGAAGGAATCACTGTTACCTCTTCGGGGAACTGAAGAATCAGACACACTCCGTGATCTTACGGAAGCTGGGGATTTTAGGCTCTGTGCTGCTGTCCCTGGTGACATGGTGCTGTTTGTCATATGTTCATTGAACACATTAGGTGACTGAGGCATGTGGGTGAAGGAGGCTGACTGACTAGGCTGTTCCCAGGTCCTGCAGTAAGCTTTTCTTGATGATTCAGGGGAAAGGTGCTGGCTTACACCTTCAATGGAATCAGGTGTCCCTGGGCCAGATGCTAATAGAAAAGCAGAAAACAAAAACAAAATTAACAGGGTAAAATCACCATATTATAAAATTTTGCCACTCCACCATTTCTGTAATCACATTATACAGTCCTTCCAGTTCTCCACCTGACAACTATACAGCAGTGTACAGTTTGCAAAGTAAAATCCAGCATGTCATTTTATTTCATTCTCCCTGAAGCTCCATGAGAAGGGCAGGACAGGAACTTCTGTTCCCATTTTACAGATGAGAGAATAGACTGAGGCCCAGATTTCTGATATCTTCAACTATGTCATTAAGTCTACCTTTCACTTATTAATGTAATACTACAACAATATCTAAGTCCAAGAGAAAAAATGCAGTATGGTAGCACATCCCCAACATTTTGTTTTCCATGCTTAATGAACCATGATTAACTTGGTTAAATGTATTTCTGCACTTCTAGATTTTGCAAAGATTACAGAGTAATCACAGAATAAAAATCAACTGAACTTAATCCCTGAGAGAGCATTTTGTGACCTCCAATAATACTGCAATACCAGTGGTTAGCACATTAAAGGGGCTCAATAGATATTTGCTCAATGAGTGAATGAACTGCATGGTACAACTTATCAAGTAAGAAAAAGTTTGTGTTATCAATCGTGGATCTTTTAACGACTGTAACCAAAATTAAAAGCAGCCCAAATATAATTTATAATTACATAACAAACTTACTTGGCAAATTTATAGTTTGGTCTCCGAGGAACAGGCGTCTTGCAATACTTCTCCTATACCAGGCTCTTGGAAACGCCAGAATTTCACTGAGTCGGCGCATATCATATTTGAAGGAAGCAGACCCTATATCACAAACAGCTGAGGCATATATAAAATTTGTTAGAACAGATTACCAAAACCTTTAATATTTTCATAAGGTATAATATGACATAATATTACACAACTGAATTAAAATTCAGTAACAATTCATGAAATACCAAAATAAGTTACACAGTATGATTAGTAAGTGATAATGTGTGCCTCCCACAAATAATAAAAATAGTATATTCTAGCACTGTTAGTTCCATTTCCATTTTTGAGGTGAGGAGGGCAACCTGGAATTCTATTATCACTTTATCTTGAAATTCTCAGAGGGTCTTAGAGCTTCCAGCTTCAACTCTCAAATATGGGAACTGAATCTGAATGAGCTGGAATACATACTTCCTCAAAAGTAGCTGCAAACCTGTATGGCAAGACCTACAGTTTTCCTTTTAGACAAAAAGCAGCAACTTGTCAGTCTGAAAGCTTCTGATGGCCGTCTCCTGGAGTTCTGCTCTGAGCACTCTGCTGCCCCTGCTGTATGTGCTCTGCCCTCCTCCACCACAGCTTCTCTTCATTTACACACCAATGTCTCCCAAACCTAAAGTTTCTATTCCAGCCTGAGCCCATATCCACACAGTCCATCAGCCAACTGCCAACAGGGCCCTTCCCCCTCAATGTCCTTTAGGCACTTCCTTTATTTTCTAAGTTAATGACCTCAATGTCCCTTCAGTCACCTAACTAAAAAGCTGGAGGCATCCTTGTCTCCTCTACTGCTCCTCATACAATTTGTCCTTAAACTTTGGGATTCTCTTACTCCTCTTAAAACCATTCCCTTTTCTCTTTTTTCTACCATCACAATTCCAAGACCCTATTATTTAGTCTATTTCAACAGACTTTCTCAAGTATTGTTCCGCTCCCATTTTTCATTCTACTATCAACTCTCTTCCTAAAACATTAATCTGAAGCATCATTCCTTTTTTTAATGTAAACAGATTATTTTATAATCCATATATAATTCTGGTTATTTTTGTGGTAAGAACACTTAACATTTGATCTACAATCTTAACAGGGTTTGTTTGTTTTTTGTTTTTTTTAAGTATACAATACAGTATTGTCATCTTTAGGGACAATGTTGTCATCCTATTTCTTAAAAACCTCTAAAGGCTTCTCACTGCCCAAAAGATCAGAACCCTGTTTTTGGCCTGGCATTCGAGTCTCCCCACGATCATGTCCTGAATCTGTTTTACCAGCTTTACCTCTGGCCAACTCCCCTCTCCCCCTGGAACCCACCTACTTTTTACAACTAACTAAATGTTCAGTTATACCTGTGCTTCAGTCTCACTGAATCAAAGTATGAACCAAAAGCATATTTTTTGATGCTTCTATGCCATTAAATACCACGTTGCTATAGCCAAGAATATTCCTACATAATTTTGAAGTTCTGGCCCAAATATCATTTCCTTTGTGAAGCCTTCTCTGATCAAAATTTAATTGCTTCCTCTTCATTAAGTAAATTCCATTATAGGATTTATCACACTGCAGTGTAATTTATCTGTCCACTAACAAGACCTTGCCTTATTCATGCCTGCACCTTCAAGCACCTAGCAGAGTGACTGGCACAAGTTCACTGTAAAATACAGGCTCAATGTATGTTTGTTCACTGACCAAACAGATACTGTGTTGAGTGGGTTGAGGGTACTTACTGTATTTGTTTGATTAATAATTTTTAAAGTTTTCACTCACATAGTACTCTAAATTCTGCAAAATGTTCTACATGTATCTAATTCTAAATACTCATATCACAATGTAAAGAAAATGAGGAAGGGATCTGCTCACAGTTACGTAACTAGTTATAAAGCTAGTGATGCACATGCACACAACTCAAGATCTGATGACACCAAGGAAAAAATCTTCAATACTCATTCCTCCTTAGTGTTTTAAGAATTTATAATTTAAAAATCAAACAAAGTCAGAAATTTTACCAATTCATGGTAGAGAAGTAAAGAAGCAGCTCAGTAATTTAATTAGGCATATTTTGGCCCTTAGGTGATATTTCTATGTTTTTATCTAGAAATCCTATTTCTAACACTGATTACCTGGACTGAGATAGTACTTGGCTGGACTGTTAATTCTCTCCGTTAAATCAATTTTTCATAAACAATATTATTAAACATATTTAATATTTAAACACTTAAAAAGGAGGCCCTTGTTTAATTCTGGAAAACAATATTTTAGTTAAAAACTATAAAATTGAATACCAGATATATTTATTAGTGTAGTGTCCATTTTGCTTGCAGACTTGCTTACAGACTGACTTTCAAAAAACGAGGCACCTCCTGAACGCCTTATCCGAGACAAACTCACTTTCACAAACTCGAGATTTATACTGAGTGAATCTTTTCGACCAGTGACTGAAGTGGGTTCTTCATCCACATTTCCTTTAAAAAACAAAACAAAACACAGACACATGAACACACACATACATACACATATATATATTCATACATTATATACACAACTATCTAGTTACATGAATTTATCGAATAGACTAGAATATGCCATCAATTAAAATCACTTAAGTGAGGTAAAAATTTAAGCAGAATGACCTAATAAGCATTAGGAATTCCTAACAATAGTTTAATAGGTGCAAGCCCATAAGCATAATTGATGATTTTTGCAACATCTCTCCAATAAAAACTAGAATTGACATGGAGTGTGTCTTTATTATTTATCTATATAAGTGAAGAGACATTCACTAATATCAACTTTTTATACAGTTTTAGTGGTAAATCTGCACTCTAAAATGCCAGTGGAATTTGAGTTTTAAATTAAGAAACATGATGTACACTCTAAAAATTTACAGTTCATAGAATATAATTTTTTATACAAATAGGAAGTGATTTAGTGAAACATTTAAATAACATAAGTAACTTCTTATATCCAAAGAGACTGTACAGTATATATCACTTATAAAATATTCTGAGTTCTAAATTTCCTATATAATTAATTTATCTGCATTACTTGTTTGATATTTCTACTTATTACTTAGAGACAGGATAGAAAGTATCAAGAAGAAAAATAAAGTTTCTGATCTTGTTTTATATCTATTATTAAAGGTATCATGATTTCTACAAGGATCAAAGCTTGAAAAGATGCTATAAATCTGAAAAAGATGCAAACATGCTAAGTATACCTAATCCTCCTGATCCAGGTGTAAGGCCAGAGACAGCAGTTTTTTGCTTCCCTGCTCCATATGGATGAAATACATAAAGAGAGAAGTCAGACATGCACGCAGTGAAGCTCAAACCCGATGAACTGCTGCTGGAGCTGGTCAGGTCTGACTGACTACTGCTGTGCCGACTTCTGCCAAGAGGGCTGCCTAATCCAGATGAACCTACAGTGAACACAAAAAATCCAAAATATTTATAAGCTACAGAAAATTTAAAAAACCTGTCACTAGTATAGTCTCAAGAACCAAATATGACTTGCAAATAAAATGAAAGTCAAACATTAACTGATCAATAGATTTAAATCCTGAAATGCAAGTGAGGACTTAGGAAATTAATTGGAAATATTCTGTTCATCTTTGAAACAATTATTTGTTCATATGACTGGCCAACTCCATGGTTTCCTGTTTCTTTTCTCCTTTGTTCTATTGGAAGCAGGCAGTCAAAGAGGTACAAAATAGCTGGGTTTTAAGCAGAAAGGGAGGAGAACAAACTGTAAAAAATTCAAATCATACAGCAGGACTCCATATTTCCATAGAAACAATGGAAATAGAGCCAGGTACACAAATGCACAAAGTTAAAGATCTCTTTCTCTTCACCACGGATAGGTGAATTCCAAATATGCTATAAAAATAAAAAATACAGTGTGAAATCTAAAAAAAAAGACACAAGTGAACTTATTTATAAAACAGAAACAGACTCACAGACATAGAAACAAACATGGTTACCAGGGGGAAAGAGAGTGGGAAGGGATAAATTGAGAGTTTGAGATTTGCAGTTACTAATAGATAAACAAGCTTCTTCTGTATAGCACAGGAAACTATATTCAATATCTTGTAGTAACCTATAATGAAAGAGAATATGAAAACGAATATTTGTATGTATTTGTATGACTGAAACATGCTGTACACCAGAAACTGACACACTGTAAACTGACTATACTACAATAAAAATAAAACAAATAAATTAAATTAAATTAAAAAATATGAGACCATCTAAACAGAGAATTAGATGACTTTGCTGATGATTCTAAAACACATATCTCTAGACCAGACTTCCTTTGGATTCATATATTGCAACATATATTCATATATTGCAACATCCCATTAGAGCAGGTCACAGGTTTAAAGCTTACCAAGTCCAAAACTAGACTCTTGATCTTTTCCCCCAATCTGCTACTCTTCCAGTATTTCCCATCTCCAGTAACACTTCCATGCAAATAGCTCAACCAGATACCTAGGAGTTGTTTGTCCTCCTTCTCACTTCTAACTTCCTATTATGAAATTTATCACCGTATCATTTCTAGTAACATATATCAAGTCTGTCCATTTCCCTCCATCTTACCATTGCTATTCCAGCCTAAGCAATGATCAGTTGTGAGCTGCTGAAATTACCAACTACTCTGTTTCCTTCCATTCTTGTTCTCCTTCAATCAACTGTCACACTGCAGTTGGACTAGTGTTCTAGAAGTGTACATCATAATCACGTCCACTTTCCTACTGAAGCTTTCAGTGGCTTCCCTGCATGATCTGGCTCTTTCTTATCTATCGAAATCTTGCTCATGCCAGTATACCCTTAGTTCACCATGCTCCACTTATACTTTTTTTTTTCTTTTTCAAAGTTGCCAGATTCTTTCCTGCTTCATACATTTTGAACTCTGTACCTGGAGTGTTTATTCCCCCAACTCTATGCTTGGCTAACTCACACTCACCTACTTCATGTTTCCACTTAAAATATACTTGTTTCCTTACTATCTGTTTCTCCAAATGCAACTGAAGTTCCACACTAGCAGCGGCCATGTCTGCTAAGTTCACTACAGTACATCCAACCCTTAGCACTGATCCAGAACTCAGTAAAGCTCAATAAAGATCCTTTAAAAGAATAGACATTATCATAACCCACAGTTCTAATACATTTATTCTCATCATCATTCCTTCTTGCATGTTTTATGATGATAAAATGATGGGTGCTGTTTCACTTTTTTATTTCCTAAAATAAATGTGGGCATAAAAAATAACTGCTCATTTTATATTCCTTTCACTACGTATTCCTACCATAGTGCATATACACTGCTATAATAATTTAAGTGTTAATAATTTGTGACATTTGCCCTTAAGAAAAAAGTGAATATCCCAACAGAGAAATGGGCATGGACACATTTATCCCCCTCCCTCAAATAGCCAATAAAGTAGCAATATAAATTAAAATGATAAAATCCCATTTTAGTCCACATTAGCAATGACTGAAAATAAATTTAAAGCACAATGTTGGGAAGAATACAGTGTGGAGTCCACACACTGTGGTGAAGATGGCAGAAATCTTATCATCTTACTAGAGAGTAAAACCTACCAAACACCTTAAAAATGTTCACACACTCTGACTCAGGAATTACGCTTTTAAGAATTTATCCTAAGGATGTTTTAAAATGTCTATATACAAAGATATTCATCTCAATATTATTTACAAAATAAAAAAAGTCCAGGAAATTTCAAATATATGATCAAAATAATGGAATATCATGCAGTCATTAAAGTTATCTTAGATATTAAATATTTAATAATTTGGGAAAACTTATATTTAAAACTTTTTAAAGTTATATAGCAGAAGAGACCATCTTTCAATTTTGCTTGGGAAAAAGACTGTATTGCCACAAAAATGCTGGAGAGCAGGTAGGAAATGATAATACTGGTTATCTATGATAAAGAGGTATTATTTTCATTTTTAGTACTTTTCTGTTTTCTGTATTTCCTGTAATGAACTATGTGTTAATTTTATAACCAGAAAAATGTTTTCAAAAACCAGCAATGCCACTTCAATATGTTGGCTACAACACAATTTCAACAGCAATATTTTGGAGCTAATTGCAAAACAGTGAGCAGTGGCATTGGCAAAAACTATGTTTCTAAAATATCAACTTTTTGTTTTCTTGTTTTGTTGTGAAAACTTTCAGAGATTCACAGAGCAGAGCAAATGTTTTGCTTTAACCGTTTCTCCACATTGCTGAATATCCCCTCAGGACAGAATCGCCCCTGGTTAACCATTGTTAGTTAGTTAGTTATGTATGTATGTATGTACGTATGTATTTATTTGAAGGGGTAGGTAATTAGGTTTATTTAGTTGTTCTTATTTTTAATGGAGGTAACCGGGGATTGAACCTAGGACCTCGTGCATGCTAAGCATGCACTCTGCCTCTTGAGCTAAAACCTCCCCCAAGAACTGCTATTTTAATGTCAGTTCTCTTATCAGTTCTCTCATCAAAAATACCCAGTAAAATCTTATTACTGGCATTTGTGACCTCTATATGATTTTTAGGGCAGAAATGACACTGAGTTTTAATATAGTGAAGAGTGACTATCTCATCAAAAAATCATCAGAGCCTCTGTTTTAAAAACTAAACCTTTTATGAAACAGACATTTGAGTTAGATAACAAAATTTACCGTTAAAAACTATATATTTGATACAATTTTAATTCAGTGTGGTAAGAAATGCTTACAAGATAATACATCTCTTATTTATTGTATGTAACACTGATTACTCTTAAATGTAAAAATATAGCATAAAATAAAACATTCAAAAGTACCTGACCATATCATCATTCACGCTTCACAGCACTTGTAGTACGCACATTCAAGCCAACAGCAAAACGCTATACAACTGCCGTTCCCTTGTGACAAAATACACTCAAAACTTAGATCTACTATAGTTTTTGTCTATAAATACTCTAATTCTCAAACATTCTCCTTTTCCATATTTACTTGCGACTATACATCAATTACTGGTAAAGCAAAGGCTGTTTCTGCACCTGGCGTTGCAGTTTTGCCTGCACAAGTCTTCATTCCACTCTGAGCAGCGTTAGCTCCGGGGGGGAAGGTCTCTGCAGGGCACGCCGTCCCTAAAGTCTCTAGTTCTCCTCGGTTTGAAGAAAACACCAAGTCCAGGGATGGCAGCTTTAACATGCATTCCACTCTGGACACTGGTAAACAGCTGAACTTGATCTGTGACGGCTGGAAAGTGTGGGAAGCCAAAAGGAAAAAAAAAGCTTTTAGGAACTAGATGGTTAAAAAATTTCCCATTGGACTTCAAACAGTACAGTCAATTTTGATTTCAGTCTACATATACCAGTATTATTTGACACTTAAAAGAATTTTATGTTTAATGTCCTAGTTTTTCAAATAGACACATGATACATTAACCAAAATGTATTTATAAAATGGTATCATTTTTAAAAACTCTAAATATTTGGGGAACTATCTTTTAGCAGTAAATATGTAGACATTTACATGATTCAGAATGTTAAAGATATTTATGTCCATATTGTTCATAATCAAGTCCTTTAAAGACGTAATTTCCTTTATATTAAAAATTTTAAAAGGCTACTGCATTAATAACTCATTTTATAAACTCTCAAATCCTCACTCATTACTTGTTTTTATCATATCTTCAAAAAAGCTAGGGCAGAGAAGATCAGACTGAAGCTCTTTTGACCAAATTGCTAGTGTACAAATTAATCTGAACAGATGACCGTTTGCTTTTTTTTAATTCTTAAGACTGATTATAAAATGTTAATTGGGAGTAAACTACACCTTGAAGTTTGGATACAAGTCAAATCCTCCTTAATAAATGGACTCAATCAGATGCTAATATGCCATACTTCGTTTTATTGTGCTTTGCAGATGTTGAGTTTTTCACAAATTGAAGGTTTTTGCAATCCTACCTTGAGCAAATCTAATGGTGCCATTTTTCCAATGGTGTTATTTTTAATTAAGGTAAGTGCATTGGTGTTTTTTTTTTTAAAGACATAATGCTTTTGGACACTTAATAGTCTACAGTATAATATGAACTTAACTTATATGCACTAGGAGATCAAAAAATTCATGGTACTCGCTTTACTGCAGTGTTCTGGAACTGAACCCACAATGTCTCTGAGGTATGCCTATATTCCTAAAGACCTACAGATAGGAGTGAATTTTGGAATAAAATATTAAATAGAGATTATATATCTCTCAGAAAAATCTAACAAAGATACTAATGTGTCTTTAATGTCTCAATTTTGCTTTATATCTGCCCCCAAATGACCATAATGACAAGAATAATAGGTGCCATAATAAAAAAAGGCATAAAATGCTAAAAAAGGGTTTTAACTTACATATTTTCACTTTTGCCACAAAAGTATAAGATCTAAATTTTGAAAACGCAGAAGATCTATGAAGCTCCTCAGCAGAAAAGTAAATAAACACATAAAATTGTACATATACTTCCCAGAGGTTTAGGCAACCTCGAATATCATAAGCATGCTAAAGGTCCATGAACTCACAGTTAAGAAAATTTTTTAAGAGAAATAATATTTTAAGTGTTCAAATAAACTTAAGAAAAAAGCTTTTCTTTAAAGCAAAAAGGAATAAATGAACTATATTACCTGAACTCGTACATAAACCACAACGTCTACAGGGAAGGAAGAGTAAGCAGATGTTGAAGAGGATACTAATGATGTTGTTGATTCTTCCATAGGATCTGGTATTTCAAAATGTCCCATATCTTCATCTTGTGAGCTGACAGCTGTTAAAATATTTAGTTTTAAGTTTTACTGTTAGGGCAAGGGCAAATTATTTATTGAAAGATCCGTTTCTCTTATGCTAGTACTGAGATCAGGGGTACAAATACACAGAAAGACTGGCTTCCACAGCCCATCAGTCTGGACATCTTTCCCTGTTCAAATCTCTTACTCATTCCTCCAAACTCCGATTCCCAGCTGTTACCAAACAGTGTACAAAGAAAACAGTAATTATGCCTTTGCCCTCAAGGAGTTTCCAGCCCAAGAGACACACTAATTTAGGACCTAAGGATGTTAAGTTTGTCATTAACTAGCTGCGGCTGTGGGAGAATCGTAAAACACCACCAGGACTTAAGTATCTTCATTTGTAAATGAAAGCTGGATGACCTCTCAAGTTCTTTTTCAGTTCTACAATTCTTTTATATTTATCATTGAATATATTATATAGTAATATATAATAGCTTTAAGAAATGCTTCTAAAGTAGCAGGACCCCAGAATACATGTGATGTGCAAGTATATAAGGAGGACACTCACTTGTATAATTCCTTTCAATTGGTGTAATTGGGATAGTTTCCAGAGCCTTTTCCAGGAAGTCTAATAGGCAGGGACTAATAACCATTTCCTCTGGCAATGACTGAAGTGCTACCCAGGCATATAACTTGGCTGTTTTCACTCCTCCACTTCCTTTTCCTTTGGCTAGAACATTTACAAATGTGAAGTGAGTTTAATAAATAGTTTTCATAAAACATATGATAATTTTGTGAGAAATCAGAATTATATGACAGTTTAATTGGATGAAGCACCTTATAATTAAAATCATAGAAGAATGCAATAAAAATAGGTTGATAGAAATGACGATACATTATTGTTAGAATTCAGAGATGACTAATGGTGTATATAAATACAACAGTTGTTCCTACTTGCTCTAGGTCACAAATTTTGGCTCAATTTTTCAAGTTTATACTTTGCTAACTCTCTCAGTATTATTTTAGTCTCTCATCTTTTATTATTTTGTCCACTTAAGAAGTAAGACATAGAGACCTGTAACGAACAGTATTTTGTGGCAAGTGAGGAAAAAAATCATTGTTTATAGGCTTTCCTATGTTCTTGCTGGTCTTACCTTGTATATTTTTATACTGCCTCCCTACACGGGCTGCATCTCTCTCTCCTTCCACCTGACTAAGTATTTCCAATCAATAGAGTGGTTGTAAGAGCTAAGATGTAGCTAACTTTGGTTTAGGTTTCCAAGTCCGACATGTTTTAGTTTGTAAACCTAAGAAAGAAATTCACCTTGTATGAGCTTTACCTTTCTTCCTGTATAAAACAGGGCTGATGTCTGTCCCGCACTTAATGGACATTCATGTAACTTGTTAATTTAAAAGTGAAATAAAAACATTAGGCATTATTATCATAATTTCTGGCTACTTTAAAAGATTTATTATGTATCAAGTTACATCTCTCAAATACAGCTTTTTCAAATAATTCTTGCCCAGTCCAATACTCCCTTTTTTGGAAATTCTACTACATGTATAAGATATAATTCACGTGGTGTTATAGCCAGATTTCAAAATAGCTTCCAGTGGTCCCTGCCTCCTGGTATTTGTGCCCTTGGGTAATTCACTCCTGCACTGTATAAGGCTGACTTGTGTGATCAGTAAGATACTGTGGGAGTAATGATATGTGACTTCTGAGACTAAGCTATAAAAGATAATGCAGCTTCAGCCATGTTTTCCTTTGGATCATTCATTTTGAGGGACTGCCATGTCATTAGAACACTCAAGTGGCCTAGTGGAGAGGCCCATGTGGGGAGAAACTAAAGTGCCAGCTTGCCAGCCACATGAATGGGATATGATGGAAGCAGATTTTCCAGACCCAGTCATGCATTTGGATGGCTGCAGCCCTAGCCAACATCTTGACTGCAACTTCATAAAAGACTGTGAGCTTAGATTCACCCAGCCAAACTGCTCGTGAATTTCTGACCCACCGAAATTTGTTTTTGAGATTATAAACTACCAAGTTTTGCATAATTTCTTATGCAATTATAGATAATTAATAAATGTGGTTAAATCCAATAAACTCTGTCTTAAAGGTATATGTCTGATGTTTGCATCTAGGTCATACGCTCTCAAATTTGAACTAAATAAGACTTTCTCTAAATATACATGGATCTAAAAAATTCAGTAAACTATTTAGTATATTAAGTTTAACAACTGATATTCTAAGGTCATATCAATTTGAGAAGTAGCCAAAAGCAGTTGGCCCACATTTCCATATACGAATTTTGTACAGTCACTATCGATAAGTCTATGTCCTTTTTCCTTAAACATGTGAGTTTGAAAATCTCAATAGAGCAAGCAGGTGATGACTAAAAATTAATTTATGAAAAAAATTAAAAATAAAGTATATTTTCCTTAAATACCTGAGGGAATAGGTGGGGGTTGGGGAGGAAGTAAGGTGTTAGTCTTGCTCTGGACAGTGCAAGGTAAAGGAGGAGAAGGAGGAGATGTTGCACTATCTTTCATACCATACAGCTTGGACTCTTTAGAGAGTGTTCTTGGCAAAGAAGATCCTCTGGAGGCATTAGGTGATTCAGTCTTTAGAGTCTTGGAATTGTAATGCAACTGTATTGAAGCAAAAAAACTTCCAAATTAAAAGTATGCAGATGAGGAAAATCAAGAAATATACAAAAATGTGGTAGAAGGAACATAGGTCCAGGAGCCAGAAGATTTTACAAGTTAGCTCTGTGATACCAGCAAGTTCCTTATTAGCTTTTTTTCATTTTTAAAATTAAAAAGGTCATCCCAGATAGTATTTTAAATTCTTTCTAGCTTAACATTCTAGGATTGTGTATGTCTATAGTCTAAAAAAACAATTGTTTACTAAAGTTGCACTAGGCAAGGTTTGACAAATATGTTATGAATATCAATGAATAAAAAAGAGAATTAACTTGTTTTTATCAACATTTCATGGAAAAAAGGGCAACCAATTTAGACAGTCTCGTATTCAGAATATGGTTGTATCAGAGAAAAACTTCAGGAAGTCTCATTTTAATGTAACTGGTGAAGGAAGAACATATATGATAGAAGATAAACATGGCTACTAATAACCTAATCCCGTATCCTAGACAAATAGGTTTTTACCTTTACATCAACTCCAGGAATATAAAATACTGTTGTTTCTAAGTCACTAGGCTTTGTTTGTAGAGATGATGGCACTTTCTTGCCAGTCATTAAATGGGTGGTGGAAGCATAATTAGTTTGAAACTTCTTCTTTTTTGAGGGAGAATCTTGATCTAAACTCCTGGAACTTCTATCATAACTCCTATAAATAGAAAAATACTTTATCTTTTTAAAAGACATTTCTCTCCTTTTATTTTGTTTAAAATCAGACTTTCATTTATACAGTACATAGAATGTAAAATATTAATAAAGTTGAGAAAGGGAAGCTCATCAGTGTCTCTAGCTAAACTGGTTGATCCTTGCACAGACAATGCTTCTGTCCTATGTTCCATAACTACTGAGGGCAGTTACCTTTATTCTTTCCTGAGGTCACAATTGTTTCACTTGAGCACATTAGGTTGAACCAAATGAAATTGCCTTTTACACAGGTAAAAACAGCTGAATATGGGCAATTTATTTTGGTTTATTGTGGTTCAACCAAAAATAAACAGTCATTCTTTTTATCATCACTATTATAAGAATTCAACTGTTTAGAGTGTCTTTTTATCTTCTCATTTTATAAAACCCTCATTAGACAAAAAGACCATTTAAAAATCTTTTATTATAGAAAATTTCAAACATAAAAAAAGTAAACGGAATGGTAGAATAGACCCCATGGATCCATCTCCCGGCTTCAACAACTGTCAGCATTCTGCTTCCTTGTTTTATCTACATCTCCACCCACTCCCTACCCATCCACTCAGTCATTAATGTTATTATTTTCTTATAATTCTTTTTTAGATTAGGAAGTAAAAACAAAATAAAAATTCAGAGAAAAAATAATCTAACCGTAAGCCTATTTATACCACTGTTTCTTAAACGATTAAAACAAATGGTAAAGCTGCAGTTACAGCCTGAACAACATTGCATTTTCTTAAGGCCTCTCTGTGCAATTGTTTCCCAATCTTTCTTATATCTTTATGAATTCATCAAAACTCCCAATAACAAGATATCTCTGAGTATTGTACTGTTATTTGAAATGGAAATGTGCACAATACAAGAACAGAGACTAAGTGAGAAATTCATGCTTGTTTAGGAGAATTCCAAAGATATAACTATTTTAATTAAAAAAATTTGCTAGAATCTAAATCACATGTCCATTTCTCATCACTAGAAAATATACGTTTGTTTAAAGAAATAGTATGTTATACAAATAAACACGCAAACATTCCAATTATGATTATATACTCTTTAAATCTGCATTTGGGGATGTAGGAGGAAAATGTTTGTATTGATTAGTGACACATAAATATTATTTCTGACAAATTAACTTATATGTACCCTTTTCTGAACAATATCTTACCTTCTCAAGCTTATATCATCATGTTCTTGCAGAAGGGTGGTTGGGTGGAGCACACATTTTCCACTATCAATTTCAACTCGTATATCAAGTTCAAAGTCAATATTTCTCTCTGTAGCTGTGCCACTAAGGCTTCGGTTGACTGGTGCTGTTGGCCAGCGTTCTGTAAATAGCTGATGAACAGCAGCAAAGCCTGTTGCTTTTTTACGAGATGTGTGTCTAGAGAAAGAACAGCTGGTCATTACATTGCAGTAAAATGGGAAGAGTTTTCAACAAACTATTTTCCATCATGTTATGTGAGCAATAGTCTATAAATAAATTTTACTATATCATAAATTCAAATTATTCAACTAGCTCATACTAACTGAAGATTTTCCTTAGTTTAGTGGAGTCACATTTTATTCAACAGGTACATAATGAGTAACTATTACATGCCAGGCAATGTGCTACGTGCTCAGGACACAGGCACCATCACTGCCATTAAGGAGTCTGGATATCAGTGTATGAACTACATTCCACATTTTGGAGATTTCATTTGGGCAAATTGTAAAGTTTAAATGCTACTTTCTAGATTTTATTAAAAGAAAAACAAGGAAAGAAAAAATAATGCCATATGGAACTAAATCATATTAGTAAACCATGGATAAGTCTCTTAGTCTCACTCTGGCTAGGCATATTTAAGATATTTTTCCTGTAAAAAATTGCTTTAAGCTCAGTTCTAGATTCTAAAATACTGCCTAATGATCTTAAAAGAAAAAGGCTACTCACGAGGGTTTCCTGTAAATATAAAACCTTTCCCTCTCATGGTCTTCATCCTTTTCATCCTTCTCGGAATCTTCACTGGTAGAAGATGAACTGTCATCCCGTCGGCCCTCTTCAGGTTGAAAAGCAATGCCTGGTGTAAAGCCTCCAGGAGTTTTGGGCGAACTGAACATGGAATATGATCCTTCACTATTTGATGAGTAATTGGATGGACCTTCAATGGTTACTGACAAAAGGTCCAGTTCTGTCTCCTCTGGAAACTGATTGTAAAAAGAGAAAACATGAATCAGGTTTGCATTATAAACTTCTTTTTGGTTAAAAAAAGAAAAAGAAAAAGATAGGTTTTAAGCATTTAAAATTTCTCTCAGAGTTGAATTTCCTTACTCTGATCTGAAAGAAAGGTCAGCTTTACGAACATATGAAATGGCACACCAAGGAAGGAAGCAGAAGTTCCAACCACAGAAAGTCACACCACTGACACATGAAAAACTAAGAGTGAAATTTTACTTTACATAAGCATATATCATCATATTAATTAGTACATATATATTGCAATTCTTTAAAGCATAGATTAAACATGCTGTGGAGACAAAAGAAACAATGTGATCAACTAAAAAGTAGAAGGGCAGGAGAGCAGTTAGTGATGGGAGAGCATGCAGTGTCTGTACAGAACATACTTCAAGCTTCTAGATACTTTTTTGTGGATAACTCTATTAAAAATGGGCCCCTATTGGGTTGAAGACAGATGTGCAAATAGTTATGTAATAAAGCATATCAATCAACCAAAGCTAAGAATTCTATATTTTAAGGTGAATAGTCTGTATAAATACCATGTCACTAACTGCACCAGGAGGCTACTGTATTTAAATAGGTCAAAAAAACCCAAAACTTCCTGTGACCTAATTTGGTTTCCCAGTTGTGAGAGCTGCTTGCATACCCCTTTGAGAATGTGGTAAGCCTTTGTAAAGTGTAATGTGCAGGGTAAATTTATTGATGCTACTATCTGATGCAGAGTGAAATCCCATAATCAAAATCTCAAACATCTGCAGAATCTAGCTTTTCTTCATGTTTTATAAAATACAGTTATTTACTAAATAAGTAAATCAGATTTTATTTATCAGAAAATACTAAATTTTTAAAACTGTGGTAAGAGTTTATAGATATAAATATCTAGATATAGATATAAATAAATATCCCTTTGCTTTATATTTTCTATTTATGCCTTAATGATCTACTTTGTAACTTCTGATTTTTATATACTATTCTTTATAGATAGCATATATTGCTATTTAAAAATAGGGCTTGAATCAGTTCAAATACTAATGCTTTTAGGAATAAATCACTTCACAAATATATACGTATGTAAAACAATTATGTTGTACACCTGAAAATAATGTTACATGTCAATTATATCCCAATTTTTTAAAATGTTGGACAGGAAAAAAATAATCACTTAATTAGTAGAATCCATTTAATTCACTGTAAATGATTTATTTCCAAGCTCATTTTTAGGAAAAAAAAAAGGACATATTTGTCAAGGTCACTATATTATAATCTTATAGTTCTAAAACAAAATTCAGTTTGACTAAATTCAGTGTAACTATGGGATATATGTTGAGACTTTCTTAAATGAGCGGGGGAAGGGAAAGAAAACAAATGTGGAATAAGTTTCATTTTTTTAAACGTAATTTGACAGAAAGTTCCTAGATAAAGATTTATATACCTACTGTACAGATTCAATTTTAAAATTAAATTTTACTTTATAACTTTTATTTAGGGAAAATATGTGGCTTATAAAGGTGTTAATTCAATTTATAAATGATTGTGTAGCACAATTTCCACATTTTCATAATTTTTTTATGGGTTGCTTTTATACATGCTTTTTTATACAAGTGACTCAAAATAAATAACATTCAATGATTAATTTGTTGTTCTGATATAGATTTGATTCTAGCTTGAATTAGGTAACTAATTTTTCTTAAAGAAAAGATTCATTTTGTAGCTGAATGCAGGAAAAAGAGATTCACTCAGGAACTAGTGAATAACTAAGGTACGGCAGTTTGTGGCTTATGATTTGGTTGAGTTAATTTGGTAAGCTGATTTAATCCTTTTTTAATTTTGGAGATCAAGTGATTACTATTAAATTATAAAGAAGTACAGAAGTAAAATACATTCATGCAAGATCATATGAAATATACATGATGAAAAATATTCAAACAATCTTAAACCTGTATGTAAAGCATCTTCAAGGTCTGAATTTAGTATGAAATGAGAGGAAGATATTTGAAAGCAGATTTTGAGAGTGGTTAATTAGTTTTAAAGCATAATTTATGTTGTTCTTAAAAAGTACCTGAAAATACCCTTCCCCAGGACAGCTGGATTGTGGTGTACTTCCCCATACTGTTTTTTTCAACTTAATTAAAATAATAAGAAAACTTATAAAAATTCATGAAAAATAAAAAACAATGCTTTAAAAGAAACAAACAAAAAACAGAACAAACATTTTAACATAAACTTTAACATGCTACAAAATTAGAATACAACTTTGAAGCTGACCTTTTTATTTCTGGTTTCTGCTATTATCTATATATATTCTGAACTAAAATTCATAAATAATAAAAATACATAAAGTACAAACATTTCACATCTATATCTGTGTAAAATACCTGGTTTAATGTGGATTTGCACTTGAAAGAAAAATTATTCAACAAAACATTTCCACCTATGAGCAAGCGGTGTGGAGGAGTCTTTATTCTACATGCAAAACACGAACACCGGCAGCATGGCTCTCCAGTGCCCGCACGCAGGCGGTGCCCTGCCGTTTGGTAATGTACAGACACTTCAACCATCACAATCGACACTTTCACAGTAGGTAGGTAGTATTTTGAAACTGCATAACCATTATAATTTTGTAATTCCTAAAAATTATTAGCATTGTGTATGTCTAACAAATAATCTCTCTCTTACTGTATCCTGGATATTGAAAGTGACTCTGGGTCCAGGAGATGCTGCATCCACGCGGATTTCCGGGAGCTCCTCAGATTCTCCCACTCGGGAACTGTAAGTAAAATAGAAAGTTATAAAACATAAACATTCTCGTTCAAAAAAAATCCCTGGACTTTATAAAGTCTGATTAATAACATTAACATTCTGTTTCTAAATATTTACCTTATCCAAGGATTGAACTTCTGGTATTCCATTTCTTAACCTTTAGCATCCCACAAAAGAAATTCATTGCTTTGGCACAAGATTTTCTAAAACTAAACCTTATAAAAAAGAATTTATACTTACTTTACAATGTTCATTTACTAGTAAAACTATAGTTTTCTTCAATAATATGTAAAATTTCCATCTTTTCATATGCTAAATGTGTGTACAATCATACCTTTTCCTAAAATGACAAATTCACAGCGAGCTACTAATATGCAAATATTCATTTCTTTGGATAGTATGTAAGTTTACACATAAACTTGTCTAAATAGCAATGTACTTCATTACTAAAAAGCACACTCACTGTGGTATAAATGGGGTAGAGGAATTTCTCAAATTTAGTTTGCCAGTATCCCCTATTACTGGTCTTTGACTAATAAGGTCCATTTGCTAGCTTAATTTTGTAATTTCCCCAGTTAGAACACAATAAATCAGTAGTGAACCTTGGTAAAGAAGTCAGCAATTTTATTCTTTCATTGGTTGAAATATTTATTACCTTGCCCTTTCCATTCGCTTAAGAGGTGGTCTTCCAGAAGCCGAAATGCTTTTCGATCGGCTGTAACTTGGTTTGTAACCCAAACCCCACTTATCCTTTAGAGAAGCAGCCTAATGAAATGGGAGAGAAAAAGGGTGACTTTAGGCAGTTGTTTACTATTGTAATATCTGACGTCAAATAAAATGTTGTACTATTAAACAAGTTAGCTTGTCTTCCCTGGATCAATAGCAAGTTATCTTAAATTGCAACTTTAAATGTCACTTAACAACTTAGATCAAAGTGCAGCAGGAATCAGCTACTCTTTAGTTCGAGCATCAGTTAGGAGGGCTGTACAATGAGAACATGAGCCACTGGCTCTTGCCTGAGAGAAAAGAGAAAAAAAACTGGGAGCGGGGTGAGGAGTACAGAAATAAGGGGAGAAAAAAGAAATGATAAGAAAGGAGAGAACAAAAATGAGAATTAAAAGGCAAGATTCTCGGAGAACTTAGGTAAGGGGAGGGGTGAGAAGAGGAGATAAGGGAAGGGGGAGGGAGGCGGGGGGCGAGAGAGCGACCACCAACCACCCCAGGGCACCCCGTGACAGAAGTCAGGACAGGAAAGGAAGTGGTGACTGAAACACCCTTCTTGTCTCCAAATCCCTCTTCTCCAAATTTGTAGCTGGGGGCCTAGATACAAAAAAGATTCTAATACAATGGAGATTTAAAGTCTAAACCAATTGAGGAGGAAATACCAAATGACACAAATGTTAAGAACACACATGTAATTTCAGTAATTTCCCTAATCTTCTCTACCTAGTTTTATTTTTAACTGTCAATTACCAAGTATAACCTACCTTATAAACAGTACGCAAGCAATATTTTAGTTTTATTGTATGACTATGAAGTACATAGTGGCAAAATTTTTAAACAGAGTTATGCATTACAGATCATCACTATCCATTTAGTACTATCAGAAGCCAGTTATTAGTAGCTCAAATTGAATTTTATTCTTAATTTAAATAATTTAGAACAGTATTCAAATGAGGTTTGCTGGGAATTTGGTGGTGACCAAGCAAAGAAAATTCAAGACAATGAATCCTGGATCCCTGCAACCTCTCCCCCTTCCTTTGACCTTAGCAGCTCTGATTTTTATCTGTTTTTATGTACTGGGGTGCCACCCAAAAACCTTATTCTGGTAAAAAAACAAAAGATGAAGGGTATGCTGAAAATATTATATATAAATATGAATATATCTAAGAACCCACTTATTAGTTTTTCTACTAACAAGACCACTTTGACCCAAAGGAACCTACCTCCATTTGAATAAGTTTTAGAATTATTTTCTACTGTATTTTAATAGTATATTTATCTATATATTTATTTCAGTTGTTTAGTAACTGGACTCAATCCAGACAATGTGGTAGATAGTAAGGTCAAAGCTAAATAACTTTTCCTTTAAGAGACTCAAACTCTAGTACGGACAACTAAATATGCAGTTAATTAACATAAAGTGCTGAGAGTACGTAGTGGCAAGAGTAGTCAGTTATGGAAAGTGGGATGGGGTAGAATGGACATCTCAAAAGATTTCACATTTGAGTTAGATATAAAAAAGAAAGCATGACTTTATGAAAGGCAGACAAAACACAGTGGCTAAGGACATATACTGTAGAGTCCCACTGTTTAGGTTTGAATCTTGGCTCCACGGGGATTGCTGGCTGTATAACCTTGGTCAAATTACTTGACCTCTCTGTGCCTCAGTTGCTTCATCTTTACAACAGGGAAAATAATACAAGCTACCATGTAGGGCTGTTTTAAGAATTTAATGGATTGTTAAATGTAACGTACTTTAAATAGTGCTCGGTACATAGTAGATATGGGATATGCAAATCAAGTGTTATCACCAGCAATGGAGGAAGAAAGAGAACAACATAAGTATCATCATAAAATTTAATAAAGTAAAAATTTTAAACAGTCTACTTTAATAAAATTCTCCTTAAATGTTTACTCACTCGCATACTGGACCTCCGTAATTTTTTACGAACATCTCTTCTAATGTCATTCACGGCAACAGATTCTAACTGTTGATAACGTTGAATTTCCTGGTTTATGGTTCCTTCACTTGCACCTAATTTTCTGGATGCAAAACAAATGTGGCAATTAGCATAAGGAGGTGACAAAGTGAGAGTGATTTTTATTTGCTCCTTTTTAATTCTTTCACTTATCAGAATATCAAAGATTATGTATGAACAGACCAAAATCCTCCAGAGTTAACACTCATATCCAGAAAACTATAAAAAAGCTTCACTAACATTTTAGGAAATGACTCTTACCTATTTCTACATCAAAAGTCTCTTTGATAATCTCATGAAAGCTATGGACCCACTCTGCAGAAGACTATCTGTATGTAAAATTCTACATATAATTTAAGCCCCAGGTAAGATTTAGGGAGGAAGTATATTTTGCTTCAAGTCATTTTTTCCCCTGAGAACAAAACTCAAACTGTAAAGTAAGTCAACAGGAAAATGTGAATCACTGTATCATAAGTAATTTACAGACAAGTTTTTAGGGAATACCTTCATTTACAATGCATATATTTGTGTAACCCTTGAATGCAAGAAAAACACAGACACAGGGGTAATATAATTAGAAAAGATGAGGCACAACTATCACCTTTTGGGGAAACAAAAATCTCAAAGTTTGGCAAGAAGAATATTTAGCCTTACGGAGGAAGCGTTACCTGGTCAGTACTATCTAGCAGGCAACAGGCAAAGAAAAAAACTTCTACCACCTACTCCCTTCTCTTGACTCACTCTACCCTCGCCTCAGTTCTAGGAAACTGCTAATATAAGCAGGCAAGAAGAGCATGAAATTTGAATGCAGACAAACACAAGTTCAAATTCCAGTTCTTTAACCTCTTCAAGCCAGTTTCCTCATCTATAAAGTTTGGATAATGCCATCTAACTTCACAGAAATGATGGGAGGATTAAATTGAGGTCATATGTCAGAATCACAATAGGTGCTTAATAAATTCGAAAGTTGTTTCCCCTCTTAAAAATCTGCATTCCCAAAATATTACCAAAATACTGACACATGTATTTATATACATACATGAAGACACATGTATGTACACAGACGTAGAGATGCATGCATGTGACATAAAATCAGTCATAAACTGCTCAAAAATGAAGTTGTGATGAGCACTGGACTAGGACTTCTAACTTTATCACTAATGAGTGTATGTTCTCAGACAAATCACCAAACTTCTCTTGACCTTCGTGATCTCACTTATAAACTAAAGGAGTTGTACTGGCACAAATTCAGTTTCCTTCACATTTAAAATCCTGATTCTATTATTAGGGAATACTATATTAAATTAAAAATCATTATACATACTTAAGATCATCTATTACTTTGGCCTGTTCATTCAGCTCTCTGATATCCACTATACGTTTCATGATTTTTCTTCCTCTAAGTTCTCCTGGCTGGCTACAAGATGCTCCTTGTCTTCGATAATCTACAGCTTCCTGAAAAATCAAAAGCATGTCTGTCAGTAACACCCTTAGGTCACACAGCAAATCTATACTATCACAGAAAAAACACCTTAAATCAAGGAAGCATGCAAGAATCAAAGCCATCTATATTAAGTAAGATGATTGGAATTCTCCAGTGATTCGAATCCCTTCATTTTCATAAGTAATCTATTTAGTTGCTACCTACGTTTCCCCATGAGTGAGCTCTGCATGCTTTCAAATGGGACTGGCTAGACTGAGGGGAGGCCCCCATCTCGGGGTCACACAGATACTCTGCAGGAACAGAATAGCGCTGATGTGGGCGCCTCAGGCCTAGTAGGTGATTTACAAGTCGCTGCCCAAAGGTGAGCTTGTGGCCATCTCCACTTACTGAACTTCCATCTGAACTCTAAATGATAAACAGTAACATTAATTTTTAAAAATTTCTTTCCAAGAACAAAACTATTTCAGAATACAATAGTTAAAAGATGTTTCAAAAGTCTTTTTAAATCAATACTGGAATAAAAGCAGAGAGAAACTTTCTTTTTAACTACCAAATAATCTGATACTAAAGAATATGTACGGTATAGATGGAAATATATATTTTTAAATGTATACTTCCTTTTGTGTGCATGCTCTTTGCTTTTGACATTCATTTTTAAACATAGTTCCTGAGATAGAATTCACATGCCATAAATTCACCCATTTAAAATGTATTAATTCAGTAGTTTCTAGTATATTCACAAAGCTGTGGAATCGTTATCAGAATCTATTCAGAACATTTTCATCCCCCACCCCCTAAACAAACTTCATAACTGTTATCAGTCTCTTCCCATTCCCCCTCCCAACCTTTCAGACTCTCCCAGCCCTAGGCAACCACTAATCTACTTTCTGTCCCTAAAAATTTGTTTGCACTTTGCTTTCAATGTTAATACGTTACCTGTAGGTTAATGCACAATTTGGTTGGTAGATTATAAAACAAGGAACTCAATTGAAAGACAATATTATTTAAGTAAAAAACGATATTATATAAATGTATACACAGAAAACCACCATTCCCTTCCTTCCTCAATTAGCAACTACAGCAAATAACACTGATTTAGTAATATCCCTTTCTTAGGGTAAAAGCCAGTCCTGAAAAAATCTAACAGTGGGTTTACTTACAGTATGGATAGTGGGAGACATAGTGTCAACTTCATCCTCATCTGACAGGTCAGCTATGTTCACTGAATTTAGATCAGCAATGTCATCTATGTCCTCCTCTCCTGTCAGTGTCGTAAGGGTATTGCCCAGAGCATTGAGTCTTTTGCCAATGTTAGGATCCATGTGGACATCAATCCCACACATTTTCCACAATACATTGAGTGTCCAGGTTCCAGCACTACTACTTTCTGTTTAAATAAAGAAGTGGCATTTTTGGTAAGTTCTGAGTATAGAAAGTTAAATAATTCTACATTCAAGGATTAAAATGGACGATGGCCCTGTGTAATGATTAATGTCTCTCACAGCTAGATCTGTCAGAAACATCAGACTATGGGATTGATTTCCCTATCATATCTGTGGTGCCCTCTGTGCAGCACCCTTCTTCCTCCTGTGCCCTGTGGACTTCGTCCTCCCACCAGCCCTCAAGCTGATCCACCTTCCCATGGCTATAGCAGGAATTGGCATGACCCTTCCTCATGCACCAGAATGTATTAGATAATTAGTTCAGGTAAGGGTCAAAGTTGGAAAACTAAGAATCCTCCCCTGGACTTGAGAAAAGACTGGTCCCTCTCTAGTGACTGAGGGTGGGAAAATGAGGCTCATGAGCTGTTGGCAGCCATGTTTCCTGCCATGTGTAAGGAGGTCAGCAGTAAAGAAAAATGAAGCAGCCAGACAGAAGCAAAGACAAGAGCCGGAAAGAGCCCAGGTGGCAGCTGAGATCGTTTCCAGTGGTTCCTCAGGGCCCCTCCATTGCCCTGGTTCCTTCTCTTCCCTGAGATAGCTATTGTTAAGTGTAACTGTGATCTGCAAATATTCTTTTAATAGGTTTCCCCTTTTGGTTAAGCTAGTTGGAGTGGGTTGTTGTCACTAACAAACAAGAGTCCTGACAAAGACTTTTATGTGACCTTTCTCCCAGTATGTATTTACCTCAGTCATCACCTTTTCCTTCTAACATTACTGCTGGAAATTTCCTAGGCTTTTCAGTTCTCTATCAGTGGGGACTGCAGGCCTTGCATACTTTCTGAGACAATTTACTTACGATGAGTCCTGAGACTAGGCTTGGGAGGATAAGAGGGAATAGTAAGGAGAGAGAGGAAATCTACTAATCTTAATCAGCTTCTACCCTTCTCAACATTTTAAGAGCTCTTAAATAAATATCTCGTTTAGCATACCCTAATTTTATACCAGGCAAAATAATACAAATTTACACTTAGTCAAGACAGGTTATTATATCCATAGTTATGTCCTAACCAGGTTCCTGGGTTTTTCTCCTCTGACCCCTGTCCCTGTGATACTGTCACCATCTACTTTCTTGTTCAGAAAAATTCAGTGGCTTTCTCACTGTCCACCAAATCAAGTCCAAACTCTTAATTTGGACTTAAGCTTTTTCCCATCCTTTTTTCATATAACTCTATTCTAGCCAATTTGAACAACTCTAGCTAGACATTGTGTTTTGACATCATGACACCTATTATTCTCTCTGCCTGATTTTTTTCTATTCATATTTTCCAGTTTTTGCTTAGGAAATAATTTTATTCATCTTTCAAGTCCTTATTTAAGTGCTTGTTCTATAAAGCTTTCTCTCATCTCAGTATCCTTCAAAATTTGGAAATTTCTCTCTCCTGTAAATTTCACCAGCAATTGGAATTTTATATTTTATTGAACTTATCACTTATTGCAGTTCAGTTATGTTACAGGGCCCTAACTCCATTATTCGAATTTAAATTTATAGAGCATAGAAAGTATATCTTAATCATCTTTGTCTTTCCCAAAACATTTTGTACTGTATATTGTACACTGATGGTGTCTAATGTATTGCTAAATAAAAATATGCTAATATTATTGCAAAATAGTTTTTAAACATTAGGGAATACCAGAATTTGTTTAGTTAAAAGATCCTTTAATACAAAGGCAGAAAAAATAGATGCAAAAGCAGATTCTACCTGACATATATAGCAAAAGTAATACCAAATGCGAACTTACCAGCAGCTGCTTGTCCTGTAGTCCTGGAACATACTTCATAGGTACCATCTGGAACTACACCTGCACAAAAATCACCCCCAAAATAATCTTCAATAAAATTATGCTCGCAATAACATATTGTACTGCAATTTTTCACCCAAAGATGATTATCTTAATATAAATAGGATCAGTGGCCTCTCCAAGTTTCAGTTCTCATCTGGGGAATGAAAGGACTGCTTTAGATAACTTGTAATTCCTATTTTGTATCTCACAATATTTTATTCTTACTGATTTTTAAGAACCTAACTGCATACACCTGAAACTAATATAGTATCATAAATCAACTATATTTCAGTAAAGAAAGAAAAAGAATTTAACTGCAGCTTTAGCTTTACATTCTGCATGTGATTTCCTTATCTGAGTGACAATACCTGGCCAACTTTGAAAGTGTGGTTTCCTGATGCTATGACAATTTGTGCCATTATGAGTGAATGGCACTTTGAGAATGTAAATGATGTAAAAATGATTTTTTGATAACTAAGAACTGCCACATTAGGTTAACAGACATGACTCACCAGCCTTATGTTTTACTTTGTCAAGGATCATTTTATGAGAAAAAGATGACTGACTGCCATACTGTCAATCTAATAAGGTCAGTCTCCTAAGGTCATGGTCCTATCCCCAGAACATATCTGACTTTAACTTTGAAACATTTACTACTACTTAGCTTTAATCAGATAACTCCAGCTTAAAAAGAAAGGCTAATTAAATCAACAATTTTAATCAGTAAAGACATACCATCTTTGAAACAACTTTTAAACAAAGTAAAGTCTAAAGATAGAATTAAGACCCTTTCTCAGTAATCTTTAATGGAAACCCAATTTCAATCTGAACCTGACATTACGTACACCTTAAATGAAATGTCTTTTTGCAGTTCACTCCATAACCTAAACTAGTATTCAACTGTTACTCAAATGTGAGTTATAGAAATGCTATAATGTATTCTGGGGAAAAGCATCTATTAAATGACAATTTCTATTATATTTTAAAAGTAATGTCAATAACTTTATTTTTAAATTTTTGGGGTAATCAGGTTTATTTATTTTTAATGGAGGTCCTGGGGATTGAACGCAGGATCTCATCCATGCTAAGCACATGCTCTACCACAATTATACCCTCCCCAATGCCAATAACTTTAAAATCTAAATTATATTTTTGAAACATATGGTACTTGTGCCTCACACACAAATTATAAAAAAGAACTAGATCTTGGGGTAAAAGATTGCCCAATTCACCTTTAATAGTGTGGTTATAAATCAGAGCAAAAAAACCCCACATTACCCTTTCAAATCTAACAACTCTACAATAAAAAGAAAACCCTTGAACAGGAGTAGAATAACTAAGGCCAAGTGAAAGGAAGAACTAGTAAATTCAAAAAGGATAGAAAACTTTGGGGACTTCCAATCCCAAGAAGTGCCAGAGAATTTTTAAAAATTAAGTTTAAAAAATTATATAAATTTACAGAATACAGAGCCATAATGAATTAATAAGGAACATTAAAATTTTTAGGAGTAGATCCAAATCCTGAAAGTGATGAGATGAGAGAAACCCATTGGGCTCTTTCCCATGGTACCCGTGGTCCCTGCGTTGGACCAGCCAGAATCCAGGATGGCAATTTTCTTGCTGTTACAACCAAATGTTACCCAGGTGTTAACAGAAAACTTGGAATTTTTCAAACTTTCAATGGTTTGTAAATACATATTAATAAAAAGGGTCTAATCTTTACTATCTACTTACATGGTCCATTGAACCCTTCCTATAGATCGTCTTTCCTAATTTTTACTGCATTTCCCAAAAAACACTGTCACCTAGAGAGGAAATTAAATTGGGCTGTCTTTTTTCTAGGGCATAATTTTTAAATAATCTGTGAAAAAAAAAAAAGCCTAAGGCATAATCTTACTTTTACTTATTTTTTTGCCCTAAACTCAATTCTCTTTCCTTAAAAAATTAAATGTCAGTTATACCCAATAAAAACTAATAAAAACTACAAAGTAGTAAACTACCTTGGCAAACTTATCATTTGGAATTCTTATCATTATGTCAACAACTGCTCTACTCATTTCCTTTGCCACTCTCCCAAGGCACTAAATAATATGCATTTTACAAAAACAAGTCACTTGATACCCTCCAAAACACAAAATAAATTATGATTATCATGATTATCAGCACATTAGTGTTCTACTTTGTTGGTCTAATATACACTGAGGAGCTGAGCCAGTGTTCATGTTTTTTAGTCTTGTGTTTTTCCTTTTGAGTTAGAGGCACATGTCTTATGCATTTCCCTTTGTTTAAACTGTTAAGGAAATGATATCCTTCCTTTGCTTCCAAATATATTCTATCCAATACAACTATAATGACAACAAATGTCACCTTCATAAAAATTAGTAGGTTTACATTTATTTTAAGGAAAAAAACCACACACAAACAAAAGAGAGTAATAGTGACTTTTAAAAATGTATATAACCACCATGTAAAATGATTATTTGTAAGATTCCTGATGAAGTCTATTTTTGGTCTTTTGGGTGTTAGGCATGAGTACTCTGATACCAAGTCTTCTTGGTAACCTGAAATGTTTAACGGAAATACTAGTATTTTACCTATGAATTATCTAAATGCAAAGCATTCAAAACCAAGAATTTCACCTAAAGTATTATCTAAATTTTAGCCAACACTGAATGCTAAAACTTCAATTTTTGATGTAAAAATAATGGAACATTTTCCCAGTTCTCAAATAAAACCCAGCACTAGAAAGATTTTCTTCTAGTGGAGAGGGGAAAAAAATTGCTGAACAATGGCATACCACCTTCTGAGAAATAATTAAGCATTAATTCTGGTTTACAGATTGGCTGAGGAATTTTAGTTCACAACCTTTAATTCCTCAAATATAATTTCTCTTCACTGTTAAGATTAATGATGTCTTATCAACTCTGTTATATTTAAAATATTAAAATAAAAATAAACCCCTGTACCTTCAAAATAGCATATAAACACAGCTTATTTATTTCCAACCTTGAGTATTATGGAATCAGAGGAATCCACACGTGTTACACTCTGTATCCTACAAATTTGGACATGTGAATTTATTCATGTCAATAATAATTATGGCTGGAGTTCCTGCTCCTGGTTATCCAATACTATGTTATAGGATGAACTGGATCTTACACATTTATCACTTTCTTTCAAGATCCCCACAGGAAAAAGATGCTTTACCTGGTCATTCATGAATCAATTACAGGAAAAATCAGGGCATAAACAAAACTTCAGATGTTATTACCATCAAAAAGAATATCTAGTTGGTTTACTTACCAAAACTACTGAAAGCTGCAGTTTTTATCAAATATGTTCTGGTATCTTTAATTAGAAATAGGCTTTATTTCACAAAGTTCAATAACATTCCTACATCTGGACATTATTTAGTTTAACTAATGAAGACACTGGAGTTATCTTTTACTTTTTAAAAATTCTAAACCTCATACAGAAGATAAAAGACACTCACAGGCATTCATCACCAGGTCCCCACGAATTTCTGGTTTCCAGTCATCCCATGATGTCTCAAAGCCATCAGCAAAACGGATACAAAAGTTTTTGAAATGCCCTTTACTAACTAGAGATTCTGAAGAACAAGCAGTGATGAGAGTACTTTCAATGGTCAGTACTAAAGCAGAACCAGTGTCAAGGTCTCCAGTATGATTAGACTGCAAAATATATTAAAGAAGAAATGAGACAAAAGGTACAACTTTTAAAATTTGGAAATCTCACATGACTCATAGGATCAAACATTTAGAAAGGGACAACCCTAGAGAGCTTCATTAAAAAGCAGCTTATAAGGATGCCTACTTTTAAAAAATTACTTTGCTCAAGTGAAATGCATTCACCGTGTACATTTTTTAAAAAACTAAACTTACATAAGGCTAATTATCTACTTTTCTATCTCAACCCTCTGTTTTAGCTGTGGGGAACATTCTCATTTTGACAACCACCCCTGATGTGTACAACCTTTTTGAGTTCTGTTCATCATGCCATTAAAATATCATTTTTCAACTCCTGAAGCACAAACATACCACGTTGCCAACTCTCAACCCAGAGTTTTTCTTAACATTGTCTTGCCAAACAAAATACTAAAAGTTACATTCATTCAACAACTAGTTACCGGTTATTTAAGGTAAATTCTAACAGTAAAATATAAATCTCTGTATTTGTTATAATTGTAACTTCACGGCCTGTTAGGGGCCCATGGCCTTTTCTCTCATACACATGTGCATGCAAATATGTCTCCCTGAGTACTGGTACTAAATTACAAAGGGTAAATTTTTTCCTTTAACCAGTACACATAACTTGGAAGTTTCATTACCATTAAATATTACAGTTTAAAAGAATTTTGAAATTCCTTACCCTATTTTAGTTGAGATTATTAAACATTAAATAGTATTCTTATTAAATGTCCTTTGTTTCTATTTTATTAATAAGTATATGCCAAAGATGTCTTTGCTAAATACAAAATAATAATAAAATTCTGAGAATTAAGCTACTTATTTTCCAAAGTAAAAATTAAGATTTATTACATGGCTATCAATCTCATTACTATTCTGAGGCACATCAGAATGCTTTACAGAAAAGTTTCATGAGATTCATATTGAATACACTGTGGATGAATAATAGTTCAAAGAGTTCAATCTTGTTATTTACTAAAATTCAAGTTATAAACTGTTATTGTGGAAAAGTCACTGTTATACTCTATATACATAAAAATGATGAGTATGGACTATGATTTGATTTTTCATACCTGTGCAGTATTTGTGATAGGCAGGCAGATTCCCAGATCATTCACAGTGAGTTGGAGGAAGAGAGTCCCAAAGGCCTGAGCTGATGTTTGCTGGATACCAGGCAGCATATCTACTACTTCCTTTGTAGCCATATGAATATCTTTATGTAGGGCCATTCGCTGTTCATTCCAATTGTCATAGGCAGCCTTATAATTCAGCCAAAACAGCACAGCTTTTGATAATTAAGACAAGGCAGAAAGAAAATTAAAATCAAAACTGTAAGGCTATACTAGCAAGTAAACCTCAATAGCTGCAAAATCCTGTTGCTTAATAAAAATTACTCCCAGAAAATTGTAGCATTAGAATTAGAAAGGATCTAAGAGGAAATAGTTAACTTGACTAATGAAAAAAGCAGAAAGGGGGCAACTGCAAAATGAGAGAAGGGAAAAGAAAATCCAGGTCCATTCATTTATTCAACAAATTATCTGTGAAATGCTAGGCTTTAGGATGGAGTAACA
The DNA here is from genome assembly GCF_036321535.1 of Camelus dromedarius. NCBI lineage: Eukaryota > Metazoa > Chordata > Mammalia > Artiodactyla > Camelidae > Camelus > Camelus dromedarius. Next base: position 36,647,379 of record NC_087436.1, read on the forward strand.
AACAAAAACAGACATGGGACCTGACCTTATGGAGCTTATTCTTACTACAGTTAAGAATTTCTGAAGGAGAGGTACTTAGTACTAGGAATATACACTAAGAAGATGTGATTTAGAGAGAGAAGTCAAAGACATCTGAGTTTGTAACAACAATGAAACTGTAAGGTAAGCCATCATTTAATGCAGTATGCAGAAGGAGGTGCCTAAACAGGAGACAAAGATGAAGGGGGCAGAGAAGTAGAAGAAAGAGCAGTATTATGTCATGGACACAAAGAGTAGAAAGTACTTTAAGGAGTTGTTGAAAGCGGACCAGAGGTCGGTAAGACGAGAAATGAAAAAAATCGTGTACTGGATTTAGCAAAATTAAATCTTATCCATAACCCTGCCAAAAGGGCGGTTTTCTAATAAACTGATCTTATCATCTGCCAATGCCCACCACCAATTTAAATCTTTAATGGCTTCATAAATGGTTCTTCATTACTTCTAAAATACAATTCCAACATATTCACCCAATTAACAGTAATTAGACCCTATCTATCATTCAGCCTTATTTCCCATTATTTTCTTTTATGAAAGCTGCTGCTGTATTTTTCTTATACCTCTGTGATCATATATATTCATTCATGTTCTCTCTCATTTGGCAAATATTTATTTAGTTCTTACTGTATGCCTGGGACTGTTCTAGGCCTTCAGATACAGAGATAAATAAGACAAGCTTTCCTTTCCTCTCCCGCTGGTGAACTCCTAACTCCAAGTACAATCTGGAAAATTAGTTTCTCCTCTAAGCAGCAGAGGGAAAGTTAGGCTGCATCAGATATCAGGATTTACATACACAGATGCAGATATACATGTAACTCCACTCTGCAGTCTACTTTGCTCTCTTTCCCACTGCACTGAGAGTTCCTTGAGGGCAGAGATCCTGCTTTCCCTATTCATATTCTCCTTCTAGACAGTAAACAATAAATGTTTATAGACTAAATGAATAAAGATAGCACCAGGACAAATGCAACTAGTTATCCAAACCAAAAAACTTAGCATTACAATTGAAATACTGAATCAGACATTCCTATCTAGGAAGCGAAAAACTTTAAAAAGTAAAATAACTTCAAAAACTGAAAAGAATAAGCGAGAAACCTTTTCTGGATGGTCACGTTTCAAATTTTAGAGACGTTTAGCTGTTAAGCATTCGTGGTGCTCAACTATAGATAATTTTTTCTCTAGCATTACCAAAACATTTCTAAATCTAGTAAGATAGTATTGATGGTTTATCTTACCTCTGTCAAAGGCCACAGGCTGTGCATATACAATTGGTCTATTCAAGGTAATAAGCACAGCTTCCCTATCTGAGGAACCACTGATTTCTTCTCGGAGGGCATTTCTTAATCCAATTCTAGTTTTAAAATAGGCAACTTGATGAAAATCAGAACCTGCTTCCTCATAAACCTGAAATGAAATTAAAAACTCAGTAAAATAAAATAATGGAAAATGTTTATTTAAAGAAACTAAAAGTTTGAACACTTAATAGTATTGTTCACCAAAAGAACTACAGTACACTTTTCTCAGTTTCAATCATCAATGATACATTCCTAATACTCTGTACTATAAACATTTGAAATTAATATACAGTATGAATAGGTATATAAGAAATAAATATGAAGTCATACATAAATTTCATACAAAAACTAGGATTAGGTCCAAATTCTGAATGGTAATATATTAAATGTTTCAAGATAATTAGATCCCCTTTCCTTTCAAATTGTGTTTCTATTTGGAAAAATTACTGTTTTTCTAGAGACGACATGAAACTTTTGTTCATTTATTCCCCCATATAATCTTTAATATAGCCATTCAGTTTTGAAAGTGTGACTGGTATTCTTTTAATCGGTTCTTCAAATTAAAGGAAAAAAGATTAAAATCCACATAATAATTTTTAGCAAAAACAAAAACAACAATAAAAAATTCTCTGATGAGCTAAGAAAGTTAATTTTTATAAAACAGAATCTGATTTACTGTTGCGCACATATATATGTATTTTTAACTTGACAAGTTTAACATGCAAAATTTGCCATTATCAAACAGGGGAACTAAGAAACTTAGTAACATTTTAAGGACTGACCAATGTAAGTACAGAATGTTAAAATAAAAAATAATGTTTAACAAAATTATAAACAAATATTTATGAAGATACTAGATTAAGTTTCATTTGACTGCATTTGCACAGAACAATCTACTGCCAAAATACTCAATGAAAATCCAAGGTAAAATATTAAGGGCCCTGTTAAGCAATTTTTCATTAGAATTTACAACCAGAAATTTTAGGAACTTAAACTAAATAATTTTTTAAGTATATTAATACTAAAAGTAGTTCAAATTGATATACAAAGTTTAAAAGCCACAGTTCTAATATCAACATATTCTGCACTCACTTGATGTTTGACAATTTGTCCTAATGCCAGATTTAAATCCACTTGGCATTTACCAAACAGTTTCAGATAGCTGCTACTTCCTGGTGAAGCTTTGGTTTGAAGTCGGTTCGAAAGTTCCAGTTCAATCAATCCAGTTTCAAATCTCACAGCTCTCATTGAGGGAGTTGTGGCCGTTACTTGAATACCCTAGCAGATTGTATGTTAGGAGAAAAAAAGAATCCTAAGTCAATAATGTGTATCCACTAAAATGAAATCTTTCAATATATGATAAATAAAATAGCCAGGTTTTAAAACACATGTAGGATGTCTAATGAGCTGATAAAGACTGGCAATATTCTTTTAATTTCTCATGTTAGTAGGAATTTTTTTAGCTATTAAGTTTCATTTCAGTATTTTGTATTTAAAATCTAGACTGTTCATGGGTTGAATACATTACAATTAAATAACTATTTCATAAGAATGATCTTTAAGAATATCTTGAATATTGGATATAGTAAGGTTTCTATTAATTATTGTTAACTGGACCAGTGTACAAACTATTTCTTGCAGAGTAATTTATAACAGCAATAATTAGAAAAAAAATCAAAATGTTCATCAGAAAGAAGCAGTTAAATTGTTACAACTGCATAATATATACCACAGCTATTCAAGAAAATAAAGTGGATGTAAATGTTCTGACATGCAATGGTATTCGAGGTTTTTAAAAATGCGTAAGTATATGCATATATCTAAATACAAAAAGAAGATAGGATATTCAATTGTTAGAGCTTTTCTCTCAGTGGGTAAGATTATACTTCATTTTTATTTTCTATTTGGCATATTCATGTAACATATGTATTTTCCAGCATACATTAATTGATTAGAAAAATGCTTGTTAAAGAAGCATTATTATTTATGTTACCTTAAACTGCAAGTTCAGGGAATAGAGAAGAATTTTAGGCTTATCTCCATCTGCTGTTCCATCATGTTCATTCCAAAGGGGAATAGGCTGCTCCCCACCTGAAAGAGGTCAAATAATTGAAGGCCAGAAGCAATTTCTTTAAAAAGGAAAATAACTACTTTGTGTGTTTTCAAAATAAAAACCACAAAACACTTTCTTTTTACTGATCATTAACTCAATCTTTAACAGGGAATTTTAGCCCTGTCACATTTCACTGAGGCAGATGTATGTAAGATCAGGATAATAATGCATATATAGACATTTATTGAGAATATTTTGTAAGAACTAAATTAAATTTTTTTACATATAATTAAACCAAACATGACTATACATCTCAGAAAATATATCTGAGGGAAAAAATACACTGAACTCATTTCTTCAATCAAAAATGTGACCTTTATCATTTATATGTATATGTGCTATAAACAAAAAAAGAATGAAAAAAAAATAAAGGTGGAGAAATGAAAAATAAGGCAGCAGATGCTAATAACAAAAAGTGTGACAATAAAAGTTTGACCTATACATTAAAAAAAAAATGGGGACAGGGGACCCTGGGACTAAAGTTCCTATTTTTTTTTTTTTATTAAAATCAACATTCTTTAATGAAAATATCAAGTTTCTTTTTGCATGAATAGGTATTAACTACAAGAAATGTTCCATGCTTTGTTCTACGATTTAGTGTTAGAGTCTTAAAGAATAATATTTTCCTCAAAAGATATTATGGCGAAGGGATTTCTTTCGGTGGAACAGTTCCTACATCAAATCTGGTGCATGGGTCAGGCCACTGGGAACCTTAACTAGCTCTCTTCTGAGGGGGCTCTCTTCTGTCTCTTCGTCTTTCTGTCTGTCTCGATTTCTCTCTCTCAGACACAAACACATACAATTTTGTGAAAGGGGACTTCCTGCCATACAAAGATAGACTTCACATCTTCAGAAAGACACTTGACAAAGCACATTTCTCAATTCAAGTCTTTGTGTGAGGTCTGGGCAACTGGCTTATTTTCTAGAACAATCGGTGTTTACAAAATCAGGAGATCATCTTCCCCAAAGGAAGAGTTCTGGTCCGTGTTGATGAAGTTGGGGATGTCACATTTCATGAGCCTGTTCGGCTCCTCCTCTGGCCACCTGCTGCATCTGATGGCTTCCTGGAGCCGAGTATCACTGTCAAGGGCTATGGTTGGGATACCAGCTTTGGCCTTGTCCAAGTGGTCCACTTCATTGACGTAGCAGTGAAAGAGGGACCTTGATTCGTCATTGCCCTGCCAGATAACACCGTGGGCACCAGCGGTCTTCCAAAGTCTGACACAAAGCTGTTCAGTGTGAATCTCTTCTCGGGAGACTCTGCATTGCTTTCAGTAAGTCATCTTCTTCCCCTACTTATCACTTCACCCAAGTTTAAAAGACGTTTGAGAACAGGGATGATTGTGCCAGCAATCTGTGACCCAATAACCTAAAAGGTCACCTGGAGACGGGCATCCGGCTTCTTGGGCAGCAGAGGATGCCCCCAGGATTGGCTGGAGTCCTCAGGCAAATCTCCGGCGGGCAGAGGTCGCCCCCAGGCCAGGTCGCCCCCCCAGGCCGCGAGGGAGAGAAGAAATGGAGCAGCTCCCTGGAACGGACCCCCTCCCCCTGCTGCGGCCGCCGCCGCCCCCGCCTCCCAGGAGCAAGCTCACCTGGAGACCCGAGTCACGCCTCTAGGGCAGCAGAGGCCGCTCCCAGGCCCAGCAGCCGGGAGAGGGCAGCTATTCCACCAGTTCGCCAGGGGCAGCCCCACTCCGCCTAAAGTTCCTATTAATAGACCACTTGTTCCACAGGCCTTGTGGCCTTAAGGAAATAATATTCTAATATTTTAAAATACAACTTCTATTTCGTCTTCTCTTTCCCTTATTATAAAAACTTTTCTGCATGTTTATCTTTCAAATATTCTATCTTAAATGATTCATCTTAAAATGATTCCTTTTTTTCCTGTATGTATATTGAGTTTAGCATCATCACAGGGATCATATATAGGTGGGATAGGAAGTTTTTTCCTATTAGGTAATCAGTTAATGTAATTCATCAGATCAACAGGCTAAAGAAAAATCAAATGATCATATCAAAAGATGCAGAAAAAGCACATGACAAAATCCAGTACCTATTGATAATAAAGACTCTTAGTAACCTAGGAATAGAGAACTCAATTTGATAAAGAATATCTACAAAAAACCTACAGCTAATATCATGCTCAATGGTGAAAAGCTCAAAGCTTTCCAACTAAGAAGGTACAGAACAAGGATATCCCCTCTTACCACTCCTTTTTGAACATTATACAAGTCTTAGCTAATGCAGTAAGACAAGGAAAGGAAATTAAAAATATACAGATTGAGAAGGAAGAAATAAAACTCTTTGTTCACAAATGACCTGATCATCTGCATAGAATTTTCTGGAACCAATAAGTGATTATAGCAAAGTTGTAGGATACAAGGTTAATAATACACAGAGGCTAATCACTTTTCTGTGCACCGGCAATAAACAGTGGAATTTGAAATTAAAACACAATACCATTTACATTAGCACCTCAAAAAAAGAAATACTTAATTATAAATTAACAATATATGTCCAAGATGTATATGAAAAAAACTACAAAACTCTGATCAAAGATAGATGTCAGTTCTTCTCAACTAGCTATATAGACTTGATGCAATCCCAATCAAAATCCTACCAAGTGTTTTTGTGGATACTGACAAACTTATTCTAAGGTGTATGTGAAGAGACAAAATATCCAGAATAGCCAATAAAATAAGGAGAAGAATAAAACTAGAGGACGAAACTACCTGACTGCGAGACTACAAGCTACCATAATCAAAACAGTGTGGTTACTGGAGAAATAACAGACAAAAATGATTAACGGAACAGAAGGGAGAGCTCAGAAATAGACCCACATAAATGCAATCAACTGATCTTTGACAAAGGAGCACAAGGCACCACAATGGAGCAAAGATACAGTCTTTTTCACATATGGCACTGGATAAATAGACATCCACAAGCAAAAAAGTGAATCTAGATATAGACCTTAAATCTGTCACAAAAATTAACTCACATTGATCACAAGTCTAAATGTAAAAGAGAAAAGTATAAAAATCATATAACATAGGAGAGAACCTAAATGACCTTCAGTACAACAATGACTTTTTAGATACGTCAATCCATGAAAGAAAGAATTGATAAGCTAGACTTTATTAAAATTAAAAATTCTGCTGTAAGAGAAGAAGACAAGCCATGACTGGGAGATATTTCTAAAAGATATGTACGATAAAGGAATATTATCCAAAATATGCCAAGAGCTCTTAAATCCTACAATAAGAAAACAATCTGATTTAAAAATTGGCTGAAGATTTAACAACAACCTAACCAAAGAAGATATCCAGATGGCAATTAAGCACATAAAAAGGTTTTTCACATCATGTCATCAAGGGAATGCAAATTCAAACAACAATAAGATACCACTACACATCCATCAGAATGGCCAAAATTGATAACAGTGACAACACCAAACAGTAGAAAGACAAAGAGGAACAAGAACTCTCATTCATTTCTGGTGGGAATGCAGAATAGTACAGTCACTTTGGATGATGGTTTGGCAGTTTCCTACAAAACTAAACATACTTTCCCATATGACCCAGCAATCATGCTCCTTGGTAGTTACCAAAAACAGCTGAGAACTTATGTCCACAGAGAAACCTTCATAAGTATGTTTATAGCAGCTTAATTCATAATGGCCAAAACCTGGATGCAATCAAGGGAGGGTTGAATAGGCAGAGCACAGAGGATTTTTAGGGCAGAAACTACTCTGTAGGATACTATACAGGGGCATACATGTCATTGTACATTTGTCCAAACCTAAAGAACGTACAAGGCAAACATTAAACTATGGGCTTTTTAGTGATAATGTTTTGTCAATGTAATTCATCGGTTGTAACAACTGTACCATTCTGGTAGGAATGTTGATAATGGGGGAGGCTATGCGTGACTGAAGGCAGAGGGTATTTAGGAAATCTCTACACCTTCCCCTCAATTTTGCCACAAACCTAAAACTGCTTTAAAAATAGCCTAATTTTTAAAAAGCCTATTTGTTTTGTTCAGCTGTCACTACCTTGAGTATCTTTTATATAGTTTCAGAAAAAAAAATTTTAATTTAAAAGAAAAGCTCTGCCTCTTACAAAATGTATTACACAATAATTTTAGTAAATTACCATAGGCACTATTAGTCACATTAACACCACAGTTTTTTAACCTCATTATAAATTAAATATACACCTGGTCCAATTGTAAGAAGGTAACCTCATTATACATATATTTCCCATTATATATACATACTGAAAAACAGATCTCTTCTGCTTAGTAGGACAGTGCTTACCTACATCTTTCTGAAACCCAAGCAATCCATGGGCAATAAGATTATAAAAATTGATTTTTCAAAAAAGAATTTTCCTAACATACTTGATGATGGTTGTGAACATGAGTATTCGTATGCAACAGAAAATGTCCTAAAGCTAAAGGTAACATGAAGAAAAAGCATGAGGAAAAAGTACAAGAAATAAATAAGGAAAACAATCATGAAGATTATGGGAGAGAAGGAAAGCAACACAACGATTAGAATACTAAGAAATCTGGCTACAAGGGTTCAAAGTATCCCTTCTCAACAATCTGTTACATTCTCTGGTTTTGAAAGGATAATGGAACATCTGTGCTCCATGAGGCCCCTGGGCCAGCTGGATGATATGCGACTTACATTTCAGGTATTTTCCTAGGGTTCATTCTTTCTCTACAGTCAAGAGGAATGGTTCGGGGAACAGACCTAGTCACTCAGTGACTTTGGCATCATAATCTGATCTCTCTATTCTTCACAGTGATTAGCAAATCTTCAAGGTTAGAATATTAACATCCAGTTTTCTTTTGCAGTTCAATATTCATTGATCTAGGGATATACTTTACTTGTAACTCCTAACTGACTGCAATTCAAAGGTTAAGAAAAGCTTTTCTCTTTCATCAAAACCACTTCAGGGGCAGCTTACAGTATGAGTCTAATACTAGGAGCTCTATAATTCTAGATTTTACCATAAGAGATACAAGATTAGTTATGGAAGAGTCTATTCACTTTTAAATTATACACATTCATCAATAGCAGACTTAAAAATATTCTTTAAAACTCATAAAAATTTACCAACTTGAAATACTCTTAACTTTGATATTATAGACAATGTTCAAATGTGATTTTTAACCAGGTAAATGGGTCACATCAAAACCTATGCATGTTCCCCAAGTAGAAACACTTTCAGTGGCAGAAAGGGTTATATATTCATCTCATCTGTAATGATTTGTATTCAACCATTTTCAGAAACATTCCAAGATCACTGATTTATCTGAATTTTACACTTAACTTGTACAATTCTATAGCTCTGTTAGGCCTCTTCAGTGTGATCATTAAGGAGCTCCTTGACCTCAGATACAACCAGAACCAACCCATGAGAACCAGGAAAACCTCTGGCTCACTCAGCTGCTACATAATTTAAGTTCTGTTCTCCTTCAGGACCTTATCAAATACTGGTTCATAAGCTCTGCCTCAATCTTCTCTACTTATCCTTTCTTGTCAAATGAGACTTCACTTATGAGTTTCTGAATATCACTTCCTCTGTGAAGCATTTTCCATTCCTTAGACTAGGTCAGTTTCTCCTTTGACACAGACACAGCACCCTCTTCTTGTCATTCAGAGAACTCATCACAATTATAACTGAATACCTGAATACTTAATAAATTTGTTAAATGAATGAATTTATCTATCAACATTGAGGAATCTCCTCTTGATACCAATTTATAGATGAGGCTTAACTATGATTTTAACATGACTACATTCATACTGGAAATATTTAGCCTCAAGAATTGTTATATACTGCCAACTTGTTTTACACTCTCTTACTACTTTATCTTGTAAATTAAAAATCAATTAAATATTCTTAAAAACATACATTTCCTGTTACAACACAAAATAGTGATTAAGAAACTCGACTGTAATGTCTTGAGGAATAGCAAAAACATAGTAAGAATTGCTACAGACAATTTACCATGTAGCCAGTATACAGTTACCATCTGGAGGTTAAAATCGAAAGCTAATATTGATCTAAATTTTGTCCCCAAATGAGTAAGGTTAATTTAATATGGTTAGTAGATACATACTAAGCTTTTTCTTTAAGAAGGGAAACATAAGGGAGCTTTGCTTAGTTTATAAACTGTAAATGTACATATTACACATAACGAAAGTAATAAGCAAAAGAATCTGTGGGTGAGAAAGCCAGAAAAAGAATGCGGATTTTTTTAAGGGAGTTACTCAACAATTTTATCTAAATGATAGGATTGATACTCATACTACTGATACATGGAACATCATATAGCCAATGATAATAAAAACCTGCTATATGTTCTATAAGAAACCAGATCATCTTACCAGAAACTTTTTGTATTACTTCATTAACTTCCTTCATGAACACTTTCTGTACAAATACCAAGTGGTTTAGAAGATCAGTTGTAAGATTATGTTCAAAGGAACCAACCTGCCAAACAAAATCAGAATATTAGATTAACACTATGGACTATATTAGTTTTAAATACATCTCAAATAAGTCATTCCAAACTGAGGAAAAGCAATTAATTATCTACATACCACCTGAAACTAATATACTGAAGACGGGTTAAAAATATTCAGATTCTCCAATACTCTACTGGCCTGACGTTGTTATGAGCCATTCCCCCTAGCTTTGTAAATAACAGTAGCCAAAAAAGTATGAGAAATCTTTTGAAAATGAATGAAAATTACACTTTAACTGTGTAAATGCTAATTTTTAAAACTGATATTTTATGTAGAGTAATATTTATTTTTAATGACCCCTGTTGTAGTGTTAGAACCATAGACAAGTGTAAGTGGAAGTAAATATACTTATTCAAACATTTATTGGCCACCTACTCTGTGTACTGCGTTAGGTTACAGCTGTAAATAAAAACAACAAAATTATGGCTCTCATGAAGCTTACATTTGAATGAATTAGCAAATCAGATATACTCAATCAGTTTTACTATAATACATGCCCTATGATTAGTATAAAGATTAAAATTTCTGGCAAGAATTAGTTAATAAATAGGTTAAAGAGAAAATAGGCCCTAATTGAAGTTGAATTTTATAAAGCAAACATGGATTGAAAAATCCTTATGAATAAGGCAAAAGGTCCAACATTTGTCTATTTGAAAGCATTCATATTTTGATCAAAAATTAAAAGCAAAACAGAGTTAGCAATCTCTTCTTAAGTGAGAAGTCACATAAAGTCTAAGTTGCACTGGGCACTTTTATTTTGTATAGAGTAGTACCAAATGGGCAAAGGTGATTTCACAAGCATCTATTTCAGGCCATAATAAAACAGGCACCTCTCAGAGAGATGCAACTTTAGATTCCTTCAAATGTTTGTAATTAACTGCATTCTGAGTAAACCTGGGATTATGTTCTTTCCCAATTACAAACTTTATACCTATATAATAGCTAATATTAGTAAGGAGTTATGCAATACATTGCATTAGGTTTGTTTTCTTTTCTGTCAAATTAAGTGTTAATAATAGCATTGCTAAACTAGAATTTGGGACACTATTTTTCAGAGTAGAAAGCACAAATGAAATACACTTTATAACCTATCTTTTAGTAAATAAGTATTTGACTTCTAGAATCTTGTATACTGTTTTTTGGGGACGCTTGTTTTTCACATTCTGAAATCCCAACTCCTAGAGAGGCACTAGGGTAAGCAGGGTCTAAAGAAGATAAATCAGCCTTAAATATGCCTTACAGAGCTGTAACATTCTAGCAAAGAAGCCAAAGAGCATTCTTGTAGATGCTTCATAGTCTAGAGACTAAAATTTATAAAACAAATAGTTGGCTAATTGAATTTTGATAAGGTTGCAATTGTTTCTACAAACTGATGAAGTAAGCTGGCAGCACAGTGTGGGACCCCTCCATCTCGCATTGGATAGTCCGGAGACTGACGGACAATGATTTAATCTCTCTAACCTCAATTTTCTCCTGTATCAAATTAGGATGATAACAAATGTCGTGCTTACCACAAATCAAATGAAAACATTTTTCCAAATGTTTTTTAAACTTGTGACAGCTGCACAGATATAAAGTGAAAAAATTATGATGGAATCAGATATGCTGGCTTTCCACTTCCCTTAGTAAAGAAATTAGTCTGTGATTCTAACTGTAATTATTTTATCATTACTCTAAAGTTTGTTTAAGGTTGTTTCTACCCCTTTAGAATGAGAATTTAACTACCTCAAAGAATTGATTTAAGGACTGTACAAGCCAACACATATAAAGGCCTTGACAAATGTTAGATGCCATTAGTTTTATAATCAAATGAATCACGAAAATATTGCACAGATAGATGTAAAACCCAATGTAAGAAATATAAATTCAAAGAAAACTAAAACAAAAAAAAATGTTTAAATAAAACTATTAAGGAGAGAGACATACATATGTATATGTACACACACACACACACACCAGATTAAGTATAAAATTCTGTAAGAATAAATGATTTGATGACTTGTCTTAAAAATTTGGATTACTACACATTTTGGTACACCTAAAGCATCAAGACTCCTAAATTACAAAGAGTAAGAAAACTAAAAACTGAACTTACTTCGGCCACACAACGCAGATAATTTCCCTGTAAATAGTACCCTTGTTTAGAAGGCAGTTCATCTATACTCCACACCTGATCTGAATAACTGTCATGCTCCTCCATTATATATTTCCCTGACATAGTAACAGGAGGAAGGTTAAGACTAGCAGAAGGTGGAATGGTTGACATATCTGTGGCAGAAACTTTTGAAGTAAAACGCAGTCTGTGATTTGGCAGCTCAAATGTAAACCTGGTCTGTGCACCTGTAAGAAATAAGAAAAGTAACTGTTTATTTTTTCAATACCTTACTCTGTTCCATAGATGGAGTCTAAGAAAAATGTATGCTTTTCCCAAAAACTATGTTGAAATATTTAAGAAGGATATTTTAAATTTGCTTATAAAATATTACCTATCTTTAAATATATGTATGGTTACTATAAAGAATCATGCAGTATTATTAAGCCAGCAGGTATCATTATGAACAGCATTGTGTTAGGTGCTAGAGAAACACTTACAAATGTTCTCTTTACTTCACAGAAGGTAGAACAGAAAGAAATTGAGCTTATTACCAAAAAAAAAGTTAAAACAAGAGTGCAAAAAAAAAAAACCCAAAACCCTAATTCACAGAGTGTTTTATTCACAGAAAACAGTTAGCAGTTAATAATTTGCCTCCTGATCCTGATTCAGTATGGAAGGAAAGTGAAATTGTCAAGTCAAATCACACTCACTGAAAATATTCATCAAGTATAAAATTATACAAACACACGTATCTTTCACCTTAGCAATAATTAATAATGGCGCTATATTCCAAATAAGGATATGGTATGAGTCTTAGTTTACTATTGGTTCTAAACACTTAAATCAACAGTTTGGCATGTAGTTGTTCAAACAATTATAAATACACAACCTGTACTATTATTCAGGCAATATTCCTCCAACTATTCATGAGAGCATTAAAGAGTAGCAGAAACCTTATTAAAATCAAGATCTCTTATTGCCCGTTACATATACTGTCTAAGATATAGGCTCATGTTCCTTTCCAACCAACAAAATCTACTGATGTTGTTTGCACATACCAATTCTCTCCACTCAAACGTCATTAAATAGCCTATTTTGCCTATATTTGTAATTTATTATATATTCCTGGTATTCTCAATTGTGCCAGAAATAATTCTTTTTTTCAAAATACTAAAGATCATCTCTATATGTCACATTCACTGTACTCACTCAGTATACAATATTTATACTTGGAATGAGTTTATCTATAAACAGAAAAAAGCTCTCTCAGCAACTCGTGCAACTGTGAAAGGCCAGACAGGTCATGACTGCTCTGATCTCCTCTCACTCATTACTCCAGTCCAGCAGACTCACTGACTGTGGCTTGCAGGCTGCAAGGGGTGAGGACTGTCTACCACAGTAGCTACCACCACTGTTTCTACCACCAGCATTACCAAATTAAAAACACAAGGCTGAAGTACTTCTAGGCCTCAGGTCATCCCTTATTACTAGTGCAGTCATTCATTTAGTATTTTTGTCCCTTTCCTTCATATCCAGAAGAATTATGTGTTCTTATCTGTCTGGATATTTGACAATGCTTTCTTTGCTCCTAAATATTTATATCTCCCTAGTTCTAAACTGCAGATTTGACTTCTGACCTGCTGCTTCTGTTGACTCTTGTATTTCATGGATGCCCTGAATAACTGACCACGATGAGTTCGACACTGTTAGCCCAGTATCTGAAAGCCCAACACTTCTGACACTGCCAAATAGGGAAATTTACTTAGAGTGCTTCTGCTTCTGGTAACAAAAAGATCTACATGTTCAGAAAATCCCTCTTAATAAAGAAAACCTAAGATGCTAGGGGGTAGGCAAAAATACATACATATATGTATGTATTTATATATGTATGTGTATGTATTCACATATACATATATATATGACTTAAAAAATGATTAATGTAATTTATCATGTTAACAGAATAAAGGAGAAAAATATTTTAATTTCAATGGATGCAGAAAAAAGTATCCAATAACAAGTATTCACCAATTATTCATAGAAACTCTTAGCACACTAAGAATAAAGGTATATACTTTAAAGTATAATAAAAGTATATTCTTTACCTGATAAAAATAACCCAGCAAAAACCTACAGCAAATACCATATTTACTCGTGAAATATTAATTCTCTTAAAAAATGGGAGTAAGACAAGCATGCCCAAAATACCCCTTTTATTGAACACTGTAGTAGAGGCACAGTAAGGAAAAGAAACAAAAAGGCATAAAGACTGGAAAGGCAGAAACAAAAATATTATTTGCATATAGTATGAATATCTACTTAGAAAACTCCAGAAATTCTTCTTAGCAATAATAGAGTAGCACAACATGGCTGCTGAATATAAGATTAACATAAAAGGATCAAGCACACTTGTACACACCACCACTAGTTTAAGATGCCATTTTACAAAATATACTATTTGTAATAACAACAACAAGATACCTAGGTATCTAAAGAGATACATCTTGCAACAGATACACAAAAACCGTAAGTTGAAAAATTTTAAAACTTGTAGACAAACATAGGTCTTCTTCAAGACCTAAAGAAACAGAGAAGTAGACATTCAGGAAAAAGAGGGTTAAATACAATATCAATTCTCAATATCAATCAATATTTTCAACTCTTCCCCAAGTAAGTCTGCATATTCAATTAAATGTCTATAAAAATCAAAACAGGCTTTTTTCAGGGAACTTGGCATACTGATTCTAAAAGGTATTTGAGGGAGCAAAAAAGCCAAAAATAACCAGGACAAGTTCTAAAAAAAAGGAAAAGTCAGGTATTGATATGACACTGGTACAAACAGGCATAATAGAGATCTCTGAAATAGACTCCCACATACATAAACACTTAATGGATTACAAAGTCGGATTATCTATCACTGGAAAAAGAACAGACGAGTCAAAAAATGATGCCAAGATAACTGGTTATGCATACAATTCCAAACCACATTAAAGAAAAAAATAGTCAATTCCATACAGATTAGGAACTTAATATGAAAAGCAAAACTTCAAAATATTTATCATTAAACATAAGAGAATATATTCATGATCCTGGGAGCAGAAGGATTTCTTCAAGACATAAAAACACACAGTAAAACAAGAAAATATTGGTAAATTCAATTACATTAAAATTAAGAGTTACCTGTAGATTAAAAAAAAATGTGAAATAAACTTCCAACTGGGTGACAATGTATGTTGAATATATTAACACCAAAGGTTTAATATACAAAATGTACAAAGAATTCCTGTAAACCAAGAAAAATTCAAATGACTTGATACAATGGGCAAAAAACAAGTAAGAACCATCAACAGGTGTTTCATATAAGAAAACATATAAGGACCTCTTTATCACATTTAAAAATTCAGCTCCATTAATAATTACAGAAACATGAATTAAAACTACAATGAGACACCATTCCACATTTACCAGAGAAGCAAGAATTTAAAAGTCAGATAATAACAAGTGTTGGTAAGGACATGGAACAGTGGAAACTCTCATCTAATACTGGTGGGAGAGTAAATACTGGTGGACGCAAGCACTATGGAAAACAATTTTACATTTCCTGGTAAAACTGCAGGTGCATTTACCCTACAATCTAAACTGTATCACTCCTAAGTAAATACCCTTGAGAAACTCTTGCACATGTGCACCAGAACAAATTTAATAGCAAAAAAGTAAAATGAGCCAAAGCTCCATCAACAGCAGAATGGATAAATAAACTGTGATATAATCATTTAAATGGACTAATTTCAGGGAAAAATGAATGAACCAAAGACACATGAATGAATACAGATGAATCTCAAACAAAATGTACAACAAAAAAAATTCCAAGTTAAAAAATACATTAGTGGAACTCCATATGAATGTTTAAAAGAGGCAACAGCAAACAAAGTCATTTATGAGTATGTGCATATGTGGTAAAACTATAAAGAAAAGCAAAGGAATGGGTAACACAAAATACCTGACAGTGGTTATTCACCAGGCAATCATGGGAAATTTTATCTGATAATGAAAATATTCCTTGAAAGAGTCTTCAAACAACTGATAATGTTTTAATTCTTAGGTTGTGTAATAGGTTGGTGAATTTACAGTTCTTTAAACTGTGTGTATATAATTGACACACTTTTGTATATGATACATTTCAGAATAAAAATGCAAAGTGCTTTTGGAGAGGATATATAAGGATCACAAAATCTGATAAAAGTAGCTATTTTGAAAAAGTCAAACATCTCTGATCTGAGCAAAATGCACTCAATGTGAAAATAAACCAAGTTATTTAGTCTATAAGAATCTAACAGATGTAGAAATTTATTCAACTTAAGTTTAAGTTGGAAATGGTCTCAACAGTGGATAACTCCAAAGAGTTCAAAAGAAAGCAGGGTCCATGCTGGTCATTCAAGGAAATGGACTGATACTTTTAAGAACATCATTAATGAAGTTTAAAAGTGTTTTGATTAAAATTATCTAAATTTTCATATAAAATCAATAAAACCAAATTTACCTTTCACCAAAATATTACTAATTTCTGAAACCAGTCAGAAATTTTAAGAATGAATTCCAAATTCAACGCTACCTGTCATTCCATGACTTCGCATTCTTCCCATCTTGTATTCTGCTTTCAGAGATGGTAAAAGTGCTGCTCCGATGGCTATCCCATCTAACATGGCACTGAATTTAAGGACAATAGGCTTCTTTTCTAAACCTTCTGGTAGCTGAGGAAATTCATTTGTTTCAACAGGAGTTTGATTAACACTTGTTGGGGTTTTTTCAGAAGGTAGTGGGGTTGCAATATCTTCTTTTACAGGTTGTGGGCTATAAAGCAAAAAAAATTTTTTTAAAAAGACAATTAGAGCAGCTACTAATAAAATTTAAATTGTATAAAAAACAAAAACTGTGTAAAACTAGAATTCTCAATAAAAAATAGCAAAAATAAACTGAACAGATGTTTTCTTTCCAATAGCAGATCATACTGACTTCCTCAAAACAGCCACTGAAAAATGATGATGTAGAAAAAAGTAAACAAGAAGTCATCATAACAATATAAACTGGAATGTTATACTGCCAAGGCCACTCATATCACTAATGTGAAACTGAAGTTTAAACTCACATTTGTCTGACTCCAAATTCCATGACTTAACCAGTATGCACTCTACCGTGGATTGTAACATTATTACTACTATTGCCACTACTATTACTACCAGTACAAATAATACCACCACCAACACCAACAGTAATTATGCAAGTGCTTACTATGTGCCAGGTACTGTTCTTAGTGCATTTTATATCATTTATATTCATCCCGCAAAACCCTGTGAGTTGGTACTGTTATCTCCATTTTATAAATGAGGAAGCATAGCTAGAAAGTGGTGAAATTAGATTTGAACTCAGTCAGTCCGACTCCAGAGTGATTTTTTTTTAACCACTCCACTTTACTGCTAATATGTTCTAATAAGGAAAAATTCCCTAGAGTATTTTATAACTAAGGCTCATGTACACATCCTGGATTCCACATTCCATTGAAAGGAGAAGCATATTTAAATTATTACTACTTTGTCAAACAACCATGAATTAATATTTTATCAAAAGCAAAGCTCTAGATAGAACAATTGGAAAAACCACTGCTTTACGACACCATCAAAAAATGCACTAATGTTTTTCTACCTTATGGGATGGGAAAGAGGAAACATAACAAGACAAATTTTTACCTGTTACTTATATTCTTATTAGTTATTCATTTAGTTACAGCTTTGGAGACCAGGAATAAAACTCAGCAATGCAGACCCAGGGAATAAAGGTTACTGTGCAAATGTCCAATTTACTGCCTTTAAAGTATTTATATAGCATAATCAAATCCTGCCTTGAACCATGTACAATATTTCATACAGACAGCACAAAACCATGCATAGGGCATAAATGTCCACTGCAATTTTATAAACCTATGCAGTCACAAATTTCAATGAGTTTGAAGCACATAAGGATTGATATAGTCCTAGAATTTATCAGTTTGTTTTTTATTAGTACCTTTTATGAGGTCCACAAATCTCTTAAGCTTTACTGATGTGATATCAAAAACTGACTTCATTCATGAGAGAGTACTTTAATAATATCCAACACGATTCTCCTACAACCATGTTTAGCTACTTTCAACCTCCTCCACTATCCATAATGGTCACTATTTAGATTTAAACCCTCTGTCTTCCTCCAAACTATTGTTAACACAGCAAAGAATGACATAAAATACTACACAGAATCACAGAACTTAAGTAAATAACTTACGCTGTGGAAGGCTGTCTGATGAGATCGGAGATCTGCTTAGACAGTTGGTGAGAACTCCGGACCATCATGCTGTGTAGGGTGGCCGGGTGCTGGGGAATGTTGATGCTGATAGCTCCTACTTTGAACACGGCGGCATTGTTAGTCTTCAGCCCTCTCTGGGCACTGTACAGGGCTTGGGACTTGGCAATACTACATTTCACTACAGTTCTAGCAATGGAGAAGGAGGATCATTAAAATATGGCCAAGTAAAGAGAAATTTTGAAAAAATATTTTGAGAGCAAGACAAATGCTTTTAAATCATTCAATGAAGTAAATGACTTAAGATTTTTCATGCATTTAAAGCATACTGAAGAAAAAATATTTTCTAAAAATATTTAAATACATTTTATGCTGTTTGTACTAAATATTATTCTATTTCCTAGAGTTTACAGAAGAATGCATGTATGGGCTGACATGTAAGAGAATGAACACTGACATATTACACATACACAACACACAAAATTCCATTTTGTTTTTCTCCCCCATTCAGAACTCCTCTTTTCTTCAATTTATCTTAGGGATCTGTACAACCCCTAAAAAGTATAGACAGGGAAGATTGAAAGAAAAAAAAACTCACTAGACTTCTTAAAATCTAATCAGCCAAAGAAATTAATCTAACAATTATCTAACACATTAAAAGAAATTAATACGAAGGAAGAAATTTAACTTGCATTTTCCATTTTTTTTAATTTTCAGAGAGTGGCAAAGAAATGACAGAAGTCTAATTCGTAATGAGTAGCTACTACTTAATTAAAAATTTGTAGGCTTTACTGGTACAGATATAAAGCAGAAATATTGTCTTTCTTGATTTCATGTTCTTTCTTTCCAGTGCTTAGAACAGTATGTTGAACATCACAGACACTCAATGAATTTTGTTAAATGAATGAGCAGAAATAAGTACAGCAGAAGAACAACTCAACACTACAACCTTGGAATTCCACAGATAGCATGTGATAAAGCATATAGGTAAAAGCCATGATGAAGCAGTCTTGACATACAGTGGAAAAGGTTCATGTCAATGAACTGTACTATTAAAGGCCAGACAGTAGAAGGATAGCTTTTAACATAAATGTTATCTTTCAAATGGGCAAAGGATGCTTGACAAGAGATTTAGCAACACACACAAAATGCAAATTTCATATTAACTATATGTCAGCTCACATTTATCTCTACTTAGGCTACAGAGGATTCACAAATAATTTATTTACAGTCTCAAGTATCTAAGGAATCAGTTCATTACATTTAACTTCCATTAGAATAAACCTCGAGAAGTGTAAGTGGTTCTATCAGAAGTCCTGATTATTTACAGACAGGGAAATCCAGGTATTATACAAAATTCAAAAATGATAAATTACTAGAGAACTATATTTGCTTTCTTATGCAAAGAAAACTATTTCTCAGAAACAAACACTAACTAGAAAAAGAAAAAAGTAATCTATAGAACTGTTCTAGCAAGCATGAAGGTAGATTCTGGGATTCTGATTAGTTACTGAATTTTGAATCTTAACTATTTTAGTAAATAAAGCTACTGTTTATCATCAGTGAGATTCCATCTTAAATTCAATCTCAATATGAGCCAGAACACTTAGATGGTGCTGAAATGCAAAGGGCTTTTTACAAAACTATGAACAATATCCACAAACTGAATGAAACTAAACATACATTTTCCAAGAAGTACTGTTATCATGACAGTCAAGAAACTGTACACTTATCTCTCTATTTTACCTTTATAATCTATAGAAGTCTGCTTAAATATTAATTTTGATTATATAAGTACACAGACAACCCTCGATTTTCAATATACACCAAATGTCAGAATAGAAAGCTATGGGGCTGTCACTGCCCTCCTAGTGTAGGTCCTACTGTGGTATCAACAGTGGAAATTTGTACGTTATGGACTTGGGGGTTCTGTGTTGCTCAGCTCCAGAGGGCAATATTCACACTGTAGGTTATGTAAATGACGCCCATGACTACAACATGAATAATGTTCCTCGGAGCTAGTCCTACACTGATCAAACTGAGCCAGACACTGTAGAGGATGTCTGATTAACTCTTGTCAACCTGTACATGTTAAAGATGTAAGGAGACCCAGAATGAGGACATCAACAATTTACAAGCTGCCAATATGAGTTATCTATTCACAATTTTATTTTAATTCTTGAAATAGTTGTCACTTAATCTAGATCATAAAACATGTAGTATATATAAGACTTTCATACAAGAAAGAATGGGTCAAATCTCTCTAAAGAGAAGAACATAAGAACTTATAGCATGCCAGGCATGCCTCATATATGTAAAAAGTTCATGGCAAGTGACCAAGAATTGTGTTTCAAGAATTCATTGACAGTGGTGGTCTATTTGACAAGGTTCTGCTAGGTCCACTGTGAACCTAAGTTACAATGGCTGCAGTGCCTAACAGGTCAAGGACTTTCCCTATCTTTTTCTTCCTATGTCCAGGCAATAGGGCCTTAAAGGTAGGCCAGCTTTGTATGCATCAGGTTAAGTGAAGGATTTGAGAATTTACTTTGAGGCTTTATTATTTCTACTCTGTCTCCACCCCTACTCCACCTACTTTAGCAGACAGGGCCAAATTTCAGAGGCAGGGAGAGGAAGTAAACTAGTTTATGCCCCCTGGCCAATGCTGCCTGCCTCAATTCAGTTTTGCCTGAAAATCTCTGCAGAGGCAGGGACAGAGAGTGTTGTGATCACGTGTTATTTAGTTAACTATTAAAAATCATTCAAACTTTCTTTCTCAACTTATATGTCACCTCTGTCAGCAGGAAGCCCTAAAAAAGGAGGGAGTAGGCCTCTAAGTGATATCACGACAGGGACCACTTCTCATTTGCTTACTGTTGTATCTCTGAAACCTAACACAGTGTGCAGGCCATACTATCTATGTAGCCTAATAACCTAATTTGTTGAGTGGATGAAGATCTGATCTTCAGCCATTAAAAAGCATCCCCTCTAAAGTCATATAGTATTAATTTTTATACATATATGTATCCAGAGAACTCAGTGATAAAAAGAAGAGAAACAATAAATCTTCTCTAGCTACTATGACTACTGAAGGGGAATTAAGTACTTTTTCTATACCTGTTAAGATAATACTAAAATGGAAGAGTGATTTCCAAAAAACAATCAATTTTCTAATTTAATACTAGTGAATTTATTCTTTTTTCGTACTTCTAGTTGGCTGATTAAGTGATATAGATCACAGATAATCCCAACAAAGGGGTGTTGATTGATGGTCTGTTATCAATACACAATGAAACAAATCTCACCAGGTATTGATAATCTTACCAGCCTGGAATAAATATACAGATTCATCTATTTATTCAGCATATTCAAATTTTATAGAAAATGTCCAGAGAAATAATCAGTGTTCAACACACACTACAGTGTTACAGTCTTTCAATGGCATAACAAACTGTGAATTACCAAAAAGATTGTCCTTACCTGTGTGTTTTCCTTGAATATCAATAAGCTTTAATCTATAAAAGGATCTATATTAAAGCTATAGCATAATAACTAACTACATACATTCACAGCCATGCAGCTAATCTAAATATTTTATCTTCAAAACTATTCAATACTATGTTAATCACAAAGCCCATGAAAAAGAGTAATAATGACATACAGAAACTCTTGTTTGGCTGTGCTTGTAGGAGATGTAGGAAAATCCTCCAGTCTACAGATGAAGATTCAAGAGAAAGCAGGAAAACAAAAAGGAAGCAAAGAAACAATCATGCATAAATTAGTTACAATATGACCAATCATCTGGAAAGCTTTTATTTCCCATAGTTAAAATTTTCCCTCAAAGAATCTTTTCAACTATATTTTTGTAAGTTCCGTTTCCTTCTAATTGAAACTGCAAATGAAAAGCCAAAGAATAAATCCAGAAAGTCTTAACATTACTAGAGTTTGGCAGTGAGTAATTAATAACTTTTATTTTTTTAATGAAAAAAAACTAATACTTTTTTAAAAATCTGTTTTATAAATATTATGTTTTACAAATTTATAGACTATTTGAAGCCCTTTTTTTAAGAGCTAATCGATAATGGAGATAAAGAGATTCAAGAGGATAGAGTAAAAAACACATGAGACACCTAAAGAAATCTGTTCTTTTGAATAGGTAACCATAATACTTTAAATTTAGGTCAACAAAAGAATCATGAAATCCATGGTCTGTGATGACTGTCTGCAGAAGCATTATGGCAAGGTGAAAAAAGCACAGGTTCAGGCATCTCTTCTTACTGACTGTGATTTTAACCATTTTGGGAAAACACCTGATCATTCTGAATCTCAATTTATTGCTTTGTAAAGTGGAGATAAAACAACTCCAGTTAACAGGATTGTGTTGAGGATTTAAAAAAATAATGTATGTGAGGCTCCTGGTCCACAGTAGATATTTCTTTAGATTATAATTACTGCATAATAATACCTCTCCTCCCACAGTGAATGATCAGAAAAGATCTTGACTCTCACAACTCCTGGAATTTTCTGGTCTTTAGAAAGACAGCTTAGGAAATGCAATCTGGACCAGCTAGGCAGCTATAATGAAATGTACTCTTTGGCTCTTATAGGTCCCAACCACTCCAGCAAGACTTAAACACCCATTTCAGGAACTGTTCCCCAAGACAATCACCACATTATCCATGTTTGAAATACAATGAATAGACCTGAAACAAGTCAATATACAACTAATATTTAATTTTTCTGATGTTGAATTTAGTCAATATTTAACATGATCAAGGCTTTTATAGGATGGCAGTAGGACATTAACCAGTTATAATATTAAGAATGAGAAAATTCTTAAAATCTGACCTAAATTATCAAAATACATTTTGTAGTTAAAGCACGAAACTGCTCCACTGAAAGGATGTGAGGAATGAAAGTATATACTCCCAAGTGTATGAACAAAGTCAGTGGCTAAATATATTGACAACAGATTGCTGATCTAAATATCACATATAAAGGTAATTATTATCAGAACAATTTTGGACAGATCCAAGAATAGAACTTATAAAGAAAAGGTGAGAGCAGAGTCAAAAGAAAAGCAGTATGGAATGGTACGCTCACTATAGAAAGCTTACCTATACTATTAGAAAAGTCTCTTAGGCTTTATTGTTAAATTCTCTAATTAAAAAAATGACAAGAGGAAGTTTTGAAACTCAGCATGAATATGGGTAATGATTAGTTAACATAAAATCAAGGGTCTCTAATCTCTGACTATAATTTTGTTTTACTTAACTATTTGAATTTTGTGAGCTTTTGCATCTTATATGTTTAACTGAAGTTTGCACTGTAATCATTTTTCTTGTTATGCAATCTTAAATTGTACTGGGAGTCAGTTTTTTAGCATGGTAGGGGAGGTAATAAACTAGTTTTAGAAAGGGAAGAAATGTTTTCTGAAAACATTTCATTTGGTGATATTCTCAATGACAATCAAAGTATGTAAGAATATTATGTATGTAAATCTCAGAACTAAATGGGATTTAGCCAGTGAATTTTAAGTTATAAAACTGTAACAAATAAGTTTAAGAAAATAATAAACATACTTACTGTATATTTGGTGTAATCCCTTCAAGCAGCACAATATTAACCCCACCAATATGAGCAGTGGCACATGTCTCAGTCATCTTTTGATGTAAAACATCTTAAATGTGAGAAGAAATAATTATGTGAATTCTGGAAATCGGATAACTGCACTTCATATTAAAATTACATTTTATTTATAATACATTTACTAACAAAACATAATTTAAAGTTATAAAATTTAAATGATTTTGTAACTACTTTTTAAAAATTTCCTTGAAGTTTTTTATTTCTGTGTATTCATATATACATATCTATTATATGTCAAAACTGGAATAATGCTAAATACATAGTTTAACATGCCACTCATGCATTTAAAGAGCCTAATGAAATTAAACAGCCTAATGATATTTTAAATCTCAGAAGTAATACTTAGTGTAGAATACTTAGAAAAATTTAAAAAACATTAAGAATAGGAAAAAGAAACTATACAAACTAGCACTCCTGATCCATACAAATGGGAAGTGCCATTTTCTGAAGAAAAATTGCCAAGCAGGAATTTTGGAGACATGGCATTGGCTTTCTTCCGAAAAGCAGCACTACAGTGTTAGAACATCATCCTACCTTTCATTTTTTCCTTAAGTGTGAAACTGCCATGGATCCTCTTCAGTTCTGATTCCATTGTTAGCCCGCCAATGTCTGCCTCCAGGTGCGTGCGGTTCACCATGCCAATCCCAAACACTATTAGAGTAACATGCTGAGGCTCAGAAGTTACCAAGCTACGTTTCCTCTGCGTCTTAGTCAAACTGTTACTGTCTTGTTCGTTTTCAAACACAACTTTACATGTTGGTTCTGTAGGGCTCCGAACTCCTTTGTAAGTAAATGGAAATATGTGGGTTTAGATACAAAAACTGCAAAAAGGAAGGACATTCCAAACATTGTCTAAACTTAAACCAGCCCTCTCAATCCTCTTCCCCACCAAAATGATTGTTTAAAATGTTTCAACATTTCCCCATGGTCATATTTGAAAATAAATAGCAGTCAGATATTTGAAAGCATCTGAAAGCATTTGAAAGGTCTGTTGGAATTCTTTAAGAGCATACTGTGTAAGGGTTAGGAAGGATGGGAAGAGGGTAGCAGAATATCTAATCACCGTTACTATCTTCTCTCCTGAGTGACTGCCAATTTCTCTGCATTTCAATTATCCAGTTACAACATTAAGAAAACAATGACAAATAACCTGCCTTTCTTAGTATTATTGCTATTCTAAACAGAAATTTTTTTAAATATAAAAATATCCATTACCTGCTGGTCCAAATGTTTCTGAAGATTTTTCCAATATTCCTGTTGGATCAGAGATAAGTGAATAGAAGTTAAGCAATTTATACATATTCTGCCAGCACTCAGCTGAAGGCTCACTTTGCTCTGACACTGTAATTGAATCAGAGTCATCCATATGGATAGTCATATGATCCACCACATCTTTTGAACCTTTCCTGGACACTTTTGAAGTTCTTCTTTCAGATCTTCCTAATGAATTTTTGTTCCGAGATTCCTTTTTGTTATTCTCATTGTTGGTCCGTTTGTTCTTTGCATTATTTACTCTATTGCCACCATTAAGACTTCCTCTAGAGCTACGGCTGAAGTCAGAGGAGCGAAAATCCCGATGTTTTCTGGTTTTGAAGGTAGGTGTTGGGGAAGCTGACCCAGCTGTATATCTGCTGAGTTTAATGTCAGTCTGAGTCGCTTTGATGTCATCTATCATTGTACTAAATTGATGAATAAGACGAACTAAAGCCATATCTACATGCTGGCTTATTGACTGGCAGGAAATAGTAAAGTTGCAGTGAAAGGTATTGTAGTAACGCTTGTTGAGATCATGAAAAGAAAGAGCACTGGTAGAGTTCTGAGGGGTGCACACAGACTTTTCCATCACAACAGCACTGATGCTAAAGGTTTCCAACATTAATGCTGGTTTAAACTCAAGTGGAGGAAGATTCACTTGGCCTTGCCTAAAAAATGTGAAGAAAAAAAAGGAAAGAAAGAAAATGACAAGATTTTATTTCCTTTTTTCCAGAACTACAATCTTTATTAACTGATGAGCAAAATAATCTCCAAAGTGAAATACAATGTAAGCCATTTAAATGATTCTCATATAACAGGTTATTAAGAAAATGTTGCCACTATTTCTGTTAAATGGAAATTGTCTTCTCATTAAACTATTAAAATTACTTCCTCATTGGCATTAGAAGAAAGCAAAGTTAAAAAACAGCTAATATATCTTTTGCACAAAATTTTCATAAAAACAACAATAATGCAAGATACCTTCTTGCTCTTTTGCCTTTTCTTTCTTTGGCTGTGTCGGAATCCACAATATCTGCTCTAAGGCAGTCCAAAGTACCTGAAAATGAAAGATGTTCTCCGAAGTACATTCGGTAGCAGAGTGGCATTGCATCCTGTGACTGGATCCCTGTATGACTCAGAAGAGGTTTGAAAACAACCTAAAAGACAGAATACTTTTATATTAGATCAATTTATAATCCATCATTTTTACTGTGGCTTTTTTCTTACACTCTACCTCAGGACATATTACTGTAATGTAAAGCAAAAAAAAAAGTCTTGTATAATAAATATAGCTCTAATATAACTTAAAACTTAATGGTATTTTTGAGAACCTATTATATGCTACTCATCTTCAAATTAATCATACAAAGATTCCTTGATCCTGCCTGAGTGAAAGTACAAGGTAAATAAAAATATGAATTAGTTTAAATCCTTCTACTTGCTTTTTAAAAAAAGCCATGAATATCTATCATGTTTCCATAAGAATATGGTATAAAAGATTCACAAGAGTTTATCAATTTCCTGTGTTAATATAAAAACACTTCATATAAGCATCTATTTTTAAATGGTATGACTTGGCTGTAACATAAATTAACATGTATTGTATTTTCTGACAAAGAACTTCCTTTACATTTGAAGAATTGTATAATGCTTATGGAAATACATCAATCTGGTTAACTGCATTTCATAGTCGCTGAGAGCTAACGCAGATAGAAGCAACTATTTGTGTTCAATAGTAGATCACTCTAATCATTCTGATGATTCATTCTCTGCTGCATGGTCCCTTTTCCTCCTTCGACATCCTAAATATAGATGCTGTCTATCCAATGCTTTCTTTGACCCCCTTCTAACCCTTTCACTATACATTCTCACTTAATGATCTTATCCTGAAGCTTAGAAAATGCTATCAAAATAGACAACAGACAAGTGCACTGAGACCCAAGTTCACATTTGCACTTGTCCCTTAGTCATCTCAACTGTGCTGGGGAAGATTGGCTACTTTCCTGAAGGTCTGAAAGCCTGGAATGAGAGAATTCAATTTTATTCAACATTGGAAACTTAGGGAGAATTTCTGTCTACCTTGTATATTTGCTTGGCATACTCCTTCTTGGGTTTACTCTATCTTAGATTTGCTCTTGTAGCCTAATGGAAAAACTCTTTCCTCCTCAAAGTTCAAACTGTCCTTCACTTTTCCGAATCTTTGTCATCTACTTATGCCCCCTAGTTAATCCTCCAAACCTACCAGGGACTTTGGTTCTTTTCTGTCTCATCCCAATTTATCATTCTGTATGACTTCTTTCACCATGTAGATAACTCAACGAATGCTTTAGTTCCAAAGTGACGTGACTTTCTTTTCCCCGAATAATCTTGGCTTAAACTCCATTTCAGCAACTTCCTAGACTGTATATTATGTCTTATCACCTCATTTTTCTTCCTACGTCTGCTTCTACTCCTATAGCTGAGCTGCTAAGGACAATGAGAGGAAATGATATAACTGCATTAACTGCTACCCGAACACTAACCTAAACAACGAGACCCTCAGCACTATTTGGGAATCCTTCTAGGGGTCTGTGGTGAGTGAGCTCTCTTTCAGATTCACTCCAACCTTCACATATGTCTAAATCACCTTACACAGTTTTTTTTTTTTAAATCTTATTATTTAATACTAATGTCTCTGATAGATTTTAGACTCTTATATGTAAAATAGTAGAGGTAGCTCTAAAAATGTGTACCAAATGCTACTAAATACAATGAATGCATATACAGGCCAAAACAAACATAACTATTTCTTTTCTCTCTCTTTAAAAAAAAAAAAAGTGAGAGTCCCTAAAAAGTACTTCAATGTATTGGTGAAGTAAATCTCAAGAAAATTTAAAAGTACCTGACACATTTCTTAACATAAATCACTTTCTACTGTGAGAGAAAATTGAAGCTACTAATTTGCATACTTACCTGTACATTTATGAACTGTCCTTATTGCCTTCCCCAAAATTCTCAGAAGGAAAAGTATTTTTTATGTCTAAAAGCATCTCCCTCCATAAATGACTCTAAATTCCAACACTTCTCGTCCCTCTCTGAGTCCTACTCTGTCAGTGTACCCTTCTTGCTTTATTTTTTCTTTTTGATCAGGACCTTCCTAATTCTTCCTAAGTACACAAATATGCTCAAGTTGCTTTCATCCTGAAAAAGTAGTACCTCTTAATACCCATGTCCCACTCTCTCATTTGCCTTGTGGTCAAGCTAAAAAGTACATTTTAAAAGGATTTTGTTCTCCACTTTCTACATTTAGTCAATTAAATAAGACCTCCACAGTATTTCTCTTTTACCTTATCAAAGCCATAACCATCTAAACTAAGAGCTTCATGACCACTTTGTGAGCTACTTCATTAACTCATCTTTTCATCTCTAGTTTCCGTACTTCAATCCATTGAAAGCACTGCTATCCATACAATATTTCTACATGTACAGTCCTAGGTACTTTTTTCCTCTGTTCCAAAATCTTCAGTGCCTCCCCACTGCTCACTCATTCTTAACATAGCACTAAAGACTATAAGAAATAATTAAACTTTCTAGTCATGTTACTTAGCCAGTTTGTAGTTCCAAATAACAAAAATGTTGCTATATGAGACAATTAACTACATACCACTCTTTGGTTTAGTGAGTATCTATAGATAGTTAATTTGCATTTATAATTAATACATGTACTTTCTAAAGGCTCCTCCTTTCTTCATGAAGGCTTTAGGCAGAGAGGCAAGGAAAAAGATTTTCACTAGAATTACAAGGTGCACATACTTGATGCTTCCAGTTGCTAACTACTGCCTAGTGAGGGGTTATTATAATTAGGGAAAACAGACCAGCTCACCTGTGCATCAGCAAGCTGTACAGCAGGAAACCCTTGGTTGGCTTCTTCTACACCTGCTACATCATCCTGACTCGTGCTATGCTGAGAATGTGTCCCATCCAAAGTATTCTGGTCACTAGACAAGACGGTGTTGAAATCTGATGCGGAGGGTATTGTAGGAAGATTGGGTGCAACACCTGACAGAGTAAATGTTCAAGAATAAAATCTAAATTATTGGGAAATGAAAACCACATACAAGGACACAGCAAAGTAAACTTATGAAGCCCGTACTATAATAGTATTACCAGACCATTTAAATTGAGAAGAAAAAACCCCAGCACTTTCAGGTTATTTTACAGACATGATTTATTAATAAAAACTAAAATTAAACTAAATTTTCAGGATATATCAGTCATTCTCATACACGAAATATGTATAAGAGTCAGTCAGACCAGAATATACAAATTTAGGGCTGGAAGATCTTTGAAAAACACTTGATACCCCATCAGCTTTGCACTGAAGAACAGCATTACAGACAGTAGCAGGGCTACAAAGAGTAGCTGCAGCAGGACAGAAGCCATAGGTGTCACAGAACCCCACATATAAATTTCTTCCCAACTGTGCCTTCCCGAGGCGGAATGAGAATGAAACGGCACTATTTCTTTCTTCTGTACTTCCTTTATCCTTTAACTCCCCAGGCAAAGGAGTCGTGATAGAGAGGAAAAGTTCCTTTCTGGTTCTCTTGAAAGTGAAACTCTGTGCAGTGGTGAGACTAGCTCCACAAAAGTGCTCTGAGCTGGTGGACGCACCATCCTTATATCTTCTTCAACCAAGAACTGATACTAAAAACCAGCAAGTCCTTGTGCTCTTAGAGTTAGAATTAGGATCACTTTCAAATGCAAAAGTGGCCCACAGACCAGCAAAAAAGATGACGGACTAAGTAGTCATATTTCAATCACTTTTCTTAATTTCATATTTTCTGTCTGAATAGAATTAACTAGTGACCCAAACACCTGTTACACAGATTAATTTCAGCTGCCCTCACTAACTAGAATCAAAGACTACTTCACATATTCTTTAAAAATATATATATACATATGTGTGTGTGGGTGTGTATATACATATATATACTTAACAAGAAAATAATACATCTAGTGAATTTGGAAAAATAGAAAAACAGAAAAAGGATAAAAAAGAAAGGGTGGCTCCACTTATGTTACTAGAAATAGCCACCAATACTTCTCTGTGAATTTCCTACCAGTCTTCCTGCTACTTATAAATATTTCTTTCAAATTAATAAAATTTTCTTCATTTATCTCCCCGTCCTTGAGGTCAAGAATCTTACTTTATTCCTTTTACTATTCCTTTAAATTCAATTAAATATTTAAGTGACTATAAAGAGTATAAGAACACTAGTTATTATGTCTCAGAGGAATCTGGATAAGCTGAAAATATTTCCTGTACTGTAGGTACATGATGTTGTAATTATACTTTACATTTTTTCATTTACCTCCTTTTTGTGTTTTGAAAATTAAACCAGCCACATTAAATGGAAGTTTTAAACTCTTTGAATTATATATCATCTGACATTTGACATATCTGCTTTTCCATAAGAACACTGAACAACTGCTTATGGCTCTCTCAATTGCAATATTATCAAAAGCATTTCATTAATGGGCCAATTTCAACTAAACACTACTTAAACGTTTGAGATTTTTTAATCATCTTCTGAAAAATAGGATTTTTCTGTAACTTTACATATAACTGTTACTCAGACAGTTAAGTGAAATGATCTGACAGCTCAATACCTGTTGGAAGACTATTGTGTCCTGATTTTGTAACAGGAGATTCTTGTATCACACTTCCTCTATTACCCACAGCATTTGACATCCAGTTATAGAAACTCACAGATGATGGCTCAGATAACAAGGGGTGTTCAGATAACATATCAGTGGCCATTGTATTTCCTGAAAATAAAGTTATATTTAGTATTACTTACGTACTACGGAGCAGGAAATGTGATTTATGTAATTATTTTTGAAAAGTCAGGTTAAATCATCTGCCTTTTGCACATGTTTTTAAACTTACTGCATGATGTTAGTACTTGGATGGTAAGGCATTAATAAATAAATTATTTTTATTATATTGGGAGGAAATTCACTGTTGGCTGGTTTAGACAGCATTCCACACCACACCTAGGTTGACAGCAAACTAAGGGCACGAGATACCAACAAGTTACAAACAGAACAATTTCCCAAAATACTTTCTAAAAGATAAGGTGTAATACAAAAGACCAGGTATGCAACCAAAGTATTTATCTAAATAAACTTACGTCCTGCTTTTGTTTTCTTAACAACCTACAGAAGTAAACTTACAATTGTCAAAACTAAGGATATACCTGTTCTTGTTAGGGAGCTACTTTTCACAGCTGCACTACTTCTCTGAGGAGTCCCTTCCAGGAGGTTGTGCAAGCTTGGGAAGCTTCCAGTCAGGTAGCTGAGTAGGCTCTCCTTCCTTGGACTCTCCTTAACTGGTACCCCAGTACGTCCAACATGCACCGGAGAATCCGTGGCAGTGTCTCCACTGGTATAGCTCAGAGAGTGATATGGGTGAATGCCCTACAAAAGGAACAACATGGGGCTCTTTCTTATGCATGTAAAAATGACTGCTGATAACCACGACTATTCACTGTCTTTATTACTGCTAGTTATTGTTCACATTAAAACTACTGTGTCTACCTAAACAGTCTGTGTCTACTAGAATTGTAGTGAATCTCAAATGTATATAATAAAGTTTTATAACTCTATAGTACAATACAAAGGACAGCGTTTATATGATCATTCACTTAATTACAATGATTAACTCCCTTTAAAATCAGAAGAGGGAGTCTGGTGGCAAGACTTCTATTCCAAAATTCTTAATACTATACTACCCTTCTTAGGACTCTGATAATGAATTTCTGTGTTAAGACTAGATTCTCTGTACAGCTCTAATATGCCAAAAAGAATTTCCAGCAATTCTCCAAGGAAAAACAAAAAAATAAAAAACACACAATTGTCGAATCTCTATCTGTCCTGTCGCGTCTAAGATTCGAATTCCAGATCAGTTTAAAACAGTACAAAGAAAGACTATGCTTCTGCACAGCAAAGGAAACCACAAGTAAAACAAAACGACAACCAGCGGAATGGTAGAAAATTTTTGCAAACAATGAAACCGACAAAGGCTTGATCTCCAGAATATATAAGCAGCTCATACGACTTAATAAGAAAAAAACAAACAACCCAATCCAAAAATGGGCAGAAGACCTAAACAAGCAATTCTCCCAGGAAGACATACAAATGATCAATAGGCACATGAAAAAATGCTCAGTATCACTAATTATCAGAGAAATAAAAATCAAAACTACAATAAGGTATCACCTCACATCAGTCAGAATGGCCATCATTCAAAAGTCCACAAATAACAAATGCTGGAGAGGCTGTGGAGAAAAGGGAACTCTCCTACACTGCTGGCGGGAATGCAGTTTGGTGCAGCCACTGTGGAAATAGTATGGAGATTCCTCAAAAGACTAGGCATAGGCTTACCATATGACCCAGGAATCCCGCTCCTGGGCATATATCCAGAAGGAACCCTACTTCAAAAAGATGCCTGTACCCCAGTGTTCATAGCAGTAGTATTTACAATAGCCAAGACATGTAAACAGCCTAAATGTCCATCGACAGAAGACTGGATAAAGAAGATGTGGTACATTTATACAATGGAATACTATTCAGCCATAAAAACTGACAACATAACGCCATTTGCAGCAACATAGATGTTCCTGGAGAATGTCATTCTAAGTGAAGTAAGCCAGAAAGATTAAGAAAAATACATATGAGATCGCTCATATGTGGAATCTAAAAAAAAAAAAGAACATAAATACAAAACAGAAACAGACTCATAGACATAGAATACAAACTTGTGGTTGCCAAGGGGGAGGAGGGTGGGAAGATCTATATAGACTGGGAGTTCAAAATTTGTAGATACTGACAGGTATATGCAGAATAAATAAACAAGACTATACTGTATAGCACAGGGAAATATACACAAGATCTTGTGGTAGCTGACAATGAAAATGTGACAATGAATACATGTATGTTCATGCATAACTGAAAAACTGTGCTGTACACTGGAATTTGATACAACATTGTAAAATGACTATAACTCAATAAAAAAAAATGGAAAGAAAGAAAAGAAAGAAAGAGAGAGAAAGACAGACAGACAGACAGACTATGCAGACAGAAAGATCCTGAAAGGCAGAGATCTAAACAAAGCACTTGTAATTTCAAGTCTTTGGAGAAATTTTGTAATCCATAAACAATGCTCAAAAAGACTTCTGAGAGAGAACAGCATTAACAGCAAAGACCTAAACATGATCAGAGGGTTTGGAAAAACTGTCAACTAGGAAAAAAGTCTGAGACAGGTTAAGAGGTTGAGAATTTAAAGTGTGCTGGTCTTGTAACTATACTACAGAAATAGAGTAAGCTTTATAGTCCAAACTTTAAAAAAATGTGTATCAAACCATCATTAAATGTTTTAATTAAAAGGGCAATACACACAGAATAAAAACTTCAAAAGCACAAAAGACTAGTTAATAAAAAGTAAGTATCCCCTGAGCTCCAGTCTACTATATCCCTTCCCCCAGAAGTCCTCTCAAACGTTTATCTATCCTTCTATAAATAATTTGATTATATAAGCACACATATATTTTTAGCCTTTTTTGACACACAGATACATATTGTCCCATACTTTATTTTTACTTTAATCAGTGTACTTTGGTGATGATTCCATATCTACTTAGAGATCTACTTTATCTTTTTGAAGTCCTCATAATATGCATTGTATGAGGGTACACTGACTAGTCTCTTAGTCCTCAAAAGGTTAGTCCTTTGTGTTGTTTCCATTATTTTCCTATTACAAATGATGTTGTAAAGAACATTCTTGGATATATATCCTTGAGTACCTAAGAGCATTTATTTCTTTAGAATCAGTTCCTGGATATGCACATACTGGGTTAAAAGGCATTACCTTTAAAATTTTATATTTAAAAATTGCCAAACTGTTCTTCAAAGAATTTGTGCCTCTTTGTGTCTGTTTTCTTATATCTTCACCAACATTTACTATCAAACTTTTAGTTTTTTCAATCTGACAGGTGGAAATGCAATTTCATTTTCATTTCTTTACTTCTAAGAGAATGCATTTTCACATGTGTATATGTATTTCTCTGTGAACTGCCTTTAACTCTTTTATATTTGGCTTTGCCCTTTTAGTGATTAGGAAGAGATCTTACATATTAGGAAATTAACACTTTTTCATATGTCTTTCTATTTTGTTTACAATACTTTTTTTTTCTGTGTACAAATTTTTATATTTTAATATAGTCAAAATTATAATTTTCCTAATAGATTCTTGGTATTAATTTAAGATTATATCTAGACTGTCAAAGGAAGTTAAAATCTTAACATTCTGCTGTTTTCAGTACTCAGAAAAGGAAACTACCAAAAAATAAGTAAGTCACAACACAACAAATAACTTATTAAATGCCTACTATGTACCAGGTATTGTAGCATTTTTCTTATATTAACTCAATTATTTCTTAACAGCAACCTTCTGAAGGAGGTTACTATTATAATTTCCATTTTAACATACGAGAAAACTGCCACACAGTGCAGTTAAAAACTTGTTCTGTCTCAAAGAAACTAAGTGGTAGAGTCAGGACTGAAACCAAGGCAGTCTGCCTCCTGGTGTGCTAGTCACCCACTGTGCTATACATATGTTGTATCAAGCATTGGTTACACTTCTTAAAACAAAACAATGTAATTAAAATCATAAAATAGCCTAACTCAAACTATATACTGATCATGTACTACCTATAAAACTTCTTGTTAAAACTAATAATTCTAAGCTGACCTAACATTCTCAATATTGTATTTTATTGAAAACAATATTCAATAAATTGAAAAGAGAGCCCTAAGGCTTGGTAGTTAAAGTAGTCCTTGTTCAATATTAAATACTGACTATTGACATAATTTTCAAAGAAATGTATAAATTAAAAGTTACTAATCATGTTAATTTCAACATAAAAATACTATTTGAATATTTAGGGTCAATACATAATATTTACATTTGAGATAACAAAAGTTTAGGTCTTTTCTGTAAGTCTAAGTAACTCTAACCTAAAACAGCAACAATGTACCTTTATTTTTAATGCAGAATCACTATGGGTATGAGTCTTAGAAAGTTTCCTCATTATCTCAGCTCCAGTCACAGGTCCAGAGCTACCAGGTGGAGGCCGGTTGGCTGTCCCTTCCAGGAGCATTGTGTGTTCGCTGACTGTGGCTGAAACAGTTCAAAAGAATAAGAATAGATTACCATTTTCCTAAAATATCAGTTCCAATGTTCCTGGTGGTGTAACTAAACTCAACTTTTCAAATTTCTTGACAAATTAATTGTGGGCTCTACTATAATATTCACTCTTCTTTCTTTTAATCATCAAATTCCAATCTTTTCATTCAGTCTTAAGAAAGGAACAAATAGCTCCGACTCAGTCTTTCACATTTGCCACCCAAATGGTACACAGATCAAAAACCAATTCAACTACCTTGAAGAAAGTATGGAACATTTACAGATTAACCTAGGCATTTGCTGATAATTAGAAGGGATGTTTACTGCACGATTCTTTCCATTTTTGTGCAGACGTGAAATTTTTCAAAATAAATAATAAAATACAGCCTATTCGTGAAGCATATTCATTTGTTAAATACAAACTTTTTAAAAAAATAAAGCGTGGTAAAGTATTATATATCAATGTTATGTATGTAAAGTATTAAATATCAATATCACATATACTTCTGAAACGCATATCTACTACCTGTGTTCTGGCACAGCCATTATAGAGACAGAACTGCAGGCTGAATGCACAACTTTAAACACTATACAAAATCAGAGTCAAACAGGCACCACGCAAAATTCAAATCTTTAAAAGACTGGCATAAGGAGCATGATAAGTAAACAAATACAAGTATAAATTTCAAAAAGAAATTCATGTGTTTCACTCAAAACATTCTAGCTATACAAAGATTGCCTGTTAACTGTACTGGGTAGATCAGAGAAGTAATCTAATGTATTTCACAAAATTAAACTTAAAAGTCAAGTCTGTATAAAGATTCCAACATTATTACCATTTATTTGGACTAAGACAAATCACACTTAACTAAGCCATGACATTTTCAAATTTGGGACCACATTTGGGGCAAAATTTCATATTTGGGACAAAAGTTATTAAAATTATCACATGTATTTGGATACCAAGTACATGATATCTGGCTAAAATATTTACAAAGTTACCTGCATCAAATTCAAATTCTGCTCCATCAGCACTGGTATCACTTTGAAGACCACCTCCATTGTCCAGCCCAAGTCCATCTTCATGTTCATGGTCCACAGCTGACTGAGGTTTCAGGGGCTGAGCTGGTCGATGTAAACTAACTCCTTTAAAGGCTGGTGTCACCACAATAAACTTCATCCATTGCCTTGCCAGTGCAACTAAGCCTTTCTTTAAAGTTACCAAAGCAGGAAGGCCATCACTCTATGACAACAATTAAATGGTTAGGAGTAATCTTCCTATAACAAAAAGTTATTATTTAAGTGTTCTGCATACATTCATTTAAATCTCAGAACTCCCATTTAGAGATGAGGAAACTAGAATTTACACATTAAGTAATTTGTCTAAGGTTACATAAGAGTCAGTATTTCAAGCTGACTACAGAACTCAATCTTGGAACACAATGTTGCATCTTTCTGTCATAAGCAACATAGCAGTACCAGGTGAGTAAGAGACTAAACATGGGGTATAAAACTGGGATTCTCCTTAAGAAGCATTCAATCCACTTTACCTGTTTCGTTCAACTGAAGAATTAAATGTATTTTGTGCTACTTGGAATACTCATTAAGCAAAGAAGAAATGAAATTATTTCCTTCAAAGATTAGGTAACCACCTCCATTTTAACACTAAAATAATAAGTTACTATAGTAAAATGTGGGACATTGATGGATTTATAGCCACTTTGAAGCTTAAATGTTTTATCAGTAACAGTTACATAATTTAGAATATATTTTGTTCCATATGGTAATGACTAAAAGAAAGAAAATTTGCCTATTGGAGCCTCAGCCTAAGAGGAAAATATCCACTTCCTCTCCCTCCCCTTTCCTACAATTCCTTGTGCTAGAGTAATGGCTTTGACTGAAGAGAGCCCTTCATTAGATGACAGGAATCACCTCATTCACATTCTGAGGAACATCAGGTTCCTCAGCCTGCCCCTTCATTCCTGGACTCACAAGTCGTCTTGTGTTTCCTCCTCTTACATGGAAAGCACATCTAAGCAGTGCATCCATCCACAGGAAATGCCTGCCCTCTTCTCTGTTCTAGTTTCTCTGCCTGTGACTAGATGGGCAAGTTAACCTTGCACTATGGACCTCCCAGTCTTTAATTCACAAGCTGAGAGTAGAAAGCACTACACCAGCCTCAGGTCTAAGTACCTTTATCAAATCCGTAATTTACTATGGATTCTTTCACCAGAGGTCATCAGGAGCTTGACTGGACATTAGTAATACTGATACATTGATTCCTACTTTGGCTAAAGGTTCTTGTGTATTCTCTATTGACCAGAAGCTTGGAGAGGAGAGCGGAAGACTCCTCGAGCTCTAAGCGCCCTAATCATGATGTGTTATCTTTCATAGGGCTTTGCTGGTGCAGAGATACAGTGTATTTACTTCAGACAATTATAAATTCTCCCTTCAATCATTAAGCAGTCCTCATTTTATTAAGCATTTTTGCTGAAATTTGACTCTAATGATTACTCTCTTGCTTGAAATTCTTTATATCCTTGGCTTCCAAGACCTGTTTTCCTTGTTCTCCTACCTCTCCTGTCCCTCCTCAGCACGCTGTGTACCTCTGTGCACCCTCTCCATTCCCCTTTAGTTTTGGTATTCTTTAGGGATCCATCCTTGACCAGTTTCTCACTCAACACATCAACCATATCCACAGCTTCCAACACCTTCATGCCGGCAACTCCCAAACCATTCACCTGAGTCCAATCTTGTCTACAAGCAAAGAGATATTTCTAACCAAATTTCTCCTTTGGACTTCCTATATGCATCTCAAACCCTGTGGGTCAATGGCTACTCAACAGAATAGAGGCTTTTTTAAAGCTAACATACAGTTCCAGTAACTCACCATTGTAGCATCATCAATGATGGAGTAATTGGCTTGGTGCAGGTAGTGATGTAGTATATTGCACAGTAAACATGAAGGATTTTCTTGGAGAAAGCGGGCAACTTTTGTAAGTCTGTTGTATTTACTTCTTAAGGGAAAATGTACACTTTTATTCTGAAAAAAGAAAAAACCACAGATTTAGAATGATAGAGCAAAGCTATGACAAACACAAGGTGTCCAGTAATTAAGAGCTTGCAGGTCTGATGTTTTCCAACAACAACGAACAGCAAGGGATCACTGTCTACAGCAAACTTTGTATGATGCCTTGCGTTGTTCAAAGACATACCTCTAATGCTTCTGTCATTATGCATCCCATAACAGCACAAAGTCTCAAGGTTTCTTCGGTTTCTAATTTGTTTAAGGATGACTTGAGTTGATCAACAGGAACAAGCCACGCACCAACAGCTGGAGTCGCTGTGCTTAAAAGGTTCAGTTGCCTTTAAAAATTAAAAAATTATAAAAACAATTGTCAAGATTTGTATTTCAAACAATCTCCTGTACCTACTGTACTGAGTGGCTATTTTATCCAGGCAAAATTATTCTGACCACCAGATAAATTATGAACATACAAGTTCATAATGCAAAGAATAAAATAATAGAAAAGAAAGAAAAATATAAAAGCCTAGTAGAGGTGATGTGTAAAAATAAAACTAAAACCCTAGGAAATGAAAAAGGGTCAAAAAAGCTGAGAATAATGTTTACACAAAATATGAAGCAGGAAAGATGGGAAAAAAGTGGCAACCCTAATACTAGATCTAATAGAAAAACAATTCAAAAAAAATACATGAAACAGAATTGTATGTCATTTAAACAAAAGAAATATCAAGGGATAGTATTATATTTTTTTAACTTTTTACCTAGAAAATGAATGTGCAGGAGATCTCACATTGGTGGGAGCTGCAAAACTAAACCAAATTTCCTTGATGGTCAACTTCATGCTACATGAATCTGGAGGTGGAGGCATTAGAGGCAGATCTTTTTTCAAATCATCAGATTCAACTCCTTCATCCTATATAAAACAGAATACCCCAAACCTATTAATGTATAGACCCTTAAAACCACTAGCACAGAAGGTAACTAACATATTAAGCATAAAACCTTTCCATCAAACCAAATTCTATAGGTAACACCTTGATATAAAAAAGATAACGTAAACCTTGCTCAGCCTAACCCTTATCCTGAGAAATACCTATGGATCCTTGAAGCTCTAAGAAGCAAAGTCTGAAAAACCACTGCATTTTAACAAACCATAAGCCAGAGATCTTAGAACTAAGGGGTTTCTCTTAATCATGTCATTCAATCACATTTCTTTAGAGATACTGTGTTTTGTCTTGTTTTGTTTTGTTTTCCTGGATGAAGAAAGTGAAAGAAATTTTATGACCTGGCAGAGGTCACCCAATTATTAAGTGGGAGAATGAGTGATAGCATTAAGGACTTCTGCTTCCTACTGCAATCTTTGTTTCACTCTGTTTTAACAACATGTTTCAAACTTCCAAATAAAGTGCCATAAAAAGAAATACTATTATAGCTTATGTTCAAATAACTGAGAATTTTTAATTGTAGAGTTATTTATCTTACATGCTAGTAAGCCTGAATCTGACAAATAAGAATATTTCCTAACTGTGTAATCAACAGTCTTCAAAATGCAGGGAGGTAAGAAACATAATGTTAAAGAAACAAAAAGGTCTGTTGCCTGTTACATCTGTTTACAGGTCTCTAATTCATTTTCAGATATTCTTGGTCAAAATAAAGAAAAGACTGGCATTTTCTTGTGGGATGATTAAGGAATGAAGAGTATCCAAAAAATAGCTTTAAACCCTAAGTGTTAAAAGACAATGTGAACTTGTCTTTAAAATTACTAGGGTATGTAGTAATTTTAAAGTTAGCAGACATTAGATATAAGTCCACATTCCCTTATCTGCAATTCAAAAATCCACAACATTCTGAAAAATCTAAATCTGTTTTTATAAATGTGGCATCAAAATCTGATATGAATTGATGAGAGACTGTTTATCCCAGTTGGTGTTTTTATTAATGTCATGCTGCAGAAATATTCAAATATTTCAATATGCAGTACTATCTCAGATTCCACTAGGAGTTTATGCAGCATTTAGCAAACACATCATATTTGCTTGTATTTTTAAAATATTTCTTTACTGAGGTATAGTTGACACACAATATTATATAAGTTACAGGTGTACAATATATTAATGCACAATTTTTAAAGGTTATACTCCATTTATAGTTATTATAAAATATTGGTTATATTCTCTGTGTTGTACAGTATGCCCTTGTAGCTTATTATACATGATAATTTGTATCTCTAAATCACTTATATGTGGAATCTAAAAAGTACAACAAACTAATGAATAAAAAAAAAGAAACAGAGAGAACACAGTAGTGGTTACTAGTGTAAGAGAGGAAAGAGAGGAAAGAGGGGAGGGGCAATGTAGGGGTAGGGCATATTTCCTTTCTTTTAAAAGAAAACATCTAAATTCTCAAACACATCTGGCTCAGTGTGTTTCAAACAAGGGCTGTGAGCCAGGCACTGAGTATACAGATATATACAAGACAGTCTAGAGGAAATTGAACTTTAAAAAAGGGAGCGAGACTTGTACGTAATAAGCAAGTAGAGTAGTAATAAACTTGATTTTAGATTGACTGAATTTTTGGTGCCTATAATACATCTAAATGATGATACCTAAAAGACTACTGGATACAATTCTGAAGCTTAGGTGAAGGGTTGGTGCTGAAAGCATAACCAATGGGAAAGCAGTGTTAACAAATTATGGAGCTGGACTAGGAAATGAAGCAAGGATGCACAAAGAGCAAGAAGAGTAGCCAAGAACAGAATGTGGGGAGAACACACATATTTAAAAAGGACAATGAACTGTATCAGGAAATGGACCAAGAAAAGTCAGAGAGACCAAAGAAAGCAATGTTACAAAATTTGAGGACTTTGAGCAAGGAGAACAGGATTAGGGAAATCAAGGAAGACACCTGACATTCTGTCAACTATTTTAGTGGGTGAAGGAGAGGGAAAGAACAGGTAAGTTCTTCCCAGCTCTTTGTCCAGCTATATATTTTAATTTCCTTAATTAAAGTGCTAATACCCACCCACCTCTCAAATACTTCCAAAGACCTCATAAGACTGTGATTAAACTCTTGGACTATACATCAAATCAAAATAAATGTTTCAAAATTAAATCTCCAGAAACCTGAGGAGGTGATCATGCCTATGAATAGTAGACACCCATGACATTTCTTACTTAAAAGTTAATTTCTTTCCTCCTCAATTGGTCTAATTTTCAAATGATCAGAATTGTACATATGTACATTTGTGTGTTTAAGAACAACATTTACCAAGTTCTCACTATGCCCTAGACACCAAAGTTAAGCCTTCCATATTCCATATGTACCGCCTCCTTCAATCTTCACAACTCTAGAAGGTCACTATCATTACAATACTCCTGTTACTGAAACTTAAGAGAAGTTAAAAAAAGCTTGCCTGAGGCCACCAATCGGGTAGTAGCACAACAATTCTGTAATCTAGAATTTTGAATATTTTCATTATTAGATATGGCTGTTACAATATCCACCACCATGAAATAATACCATAATAAAAATAATGAGCTGCATATAAGATATTCTTCAGGCTTCTAACTGAAATAGGTAGGTATTGACAAAAATATTTTAAACTTATGTGAAATACTATGAGTAACAAAACTATTTATTTAAAAATGAATTCTGCTAATCCTTCAAACAACATAAACACAAAGCCTGCTTTTCTGAAATTCTATTAGTTCATTAACTCAACAAATATTATTAAGTGCCTAATATAAGCAAGGCACTATGCAAGGTACTATGATGGCTATACATGTATCTACAATGCAATGCCTGCCTTTTGGCAATTATACTCTAGTAGAATACAATCACCAAGAGGCCCTGACTACCATTTAAGCAAAATCTATACTATGAAAGACAAGCAAATATACTCCAGAAATTAAATGTGAATTGGGTATATGGTTTTCTGTTTTATTTTCCCAAATTATCATTATTATTAGAAATTCACCAACTTGTTCATCAGAAACAGAATTTCCATTTAAGTCTGAAGAAGGGCTTGTTCGGTCACAAGGAAGATTATCATCAGAGACATCAGTATTATAGCCGCTGCCAGTTGGAGAATCAGAAGAATTATTGGATGTCAGCACTCCACCACTTTCGGTGACATTTGCTTTACCCATAATTCCAAAAGTATTATACAAAACAGCACCAGACTGCCTTCCTCCTATAAAAATGAAAGAATTTACTTATTAAAAGTACTGGATGTCTCAATGCTGTATTCAATATCCATAAAGATAAAAATAAAAAATAAAAATCTCATAAAGTTTTTTTCTCACCAAAACTTTGCTCCTATCTATAAAAGTGATACAATATTGAATTATCAGGTAATGAATTGTAGGCATATACTATTATGAATTGTAGGCATACTACTAGGATATGACTAAACCTAAAAGGTTTATATACAATTTAGCCTGCCTATTTTACTATATTAGTCAATATTGTAAAAGAAAATAAATGTAAGCCAGTCAGTATCACTGAATAAAGGACTTACAGTATTTTCATCCTATATGGCAAGGCTCTACTAAATCAAAACTCCAGTTTCCAAAAACACAAACTTCCAAAAGTTAAGAGGCTTCATATTTATTCAGGAATGTTTTCTGAATCACACTGTTTTGCTCAGGCACTGAGGCTTTGTACATCTAGATGCTCTGCTAGTTTTGAATCACACAACAATTTCATAAAATTCCACTTATACAGCTGGGGCAGGGTACCACCTTCTAGTAAATAATCCCAGGTACCACACCTTCTGCTTGAAAACGCTGATTCAGGTTATTGAAGTCATGATCAAAATATTTCAGCAATGTGGGACCAATTTGTTCCCAGCTTAAGTAGAATTCAAAAAAAAAAAAGCTTACCTTTTATGGTTAAATTTTCAAGTCCACATTCAAACATTATCCAACCCCATTTTTCTTGGCTGGGACCTATTCGAGTTATATCCGGAACAGCTTGCTGATCAGTTTCATCCACAAAAGCAAACTCATCCAACTCTTCAAGAGTAAATAAAACTTTGGACTTCTCAAAGGGAATAGCAGTGATGGCACAGGTACCGATATCTATTATCAGAAGGAAACAAAATGAGCATTTTTAAAGACAGAGGTTTGTATATTTTCTTTAAAAACAACAAATAATGCAAACATCTGGTATAGTGGTTGTCTTAAAAGATAATTCAGTATTCTACCAAAAAGAAAAATAAACAAATGAACCAACTAATTTCTAAAATAATTCTGCCTAATGTCTTACTACTTAAAATAAGTGCCAGAATCATGTTGAAGTAAGAGGAAGAAAACAAGGTTCCATAATTAGCAAATTAACTGCTCAGAGACAGGGTAAATTCATTTCTGAAAGCTTACAGGGTACTCTCAAAACCTAAAGTTAAAAGCTCCTGAATAATTCAGTTTCATAGTAAACTATTTTTAAATAGTTTCTCATCATTTTACAAAAAAAAAAAAATGTTAGTTATCTAGCCTTAGGAAAAACATTATTTTCCAGGAAAACTACAGCTTTTTCTAAAAGACTGCTTTATGCCAATATATTTTATATAACTACAATTCATCACAGATATCACCATAATTCCATTGCTTTCAATATGCAATATGGAAACTAACTTCCTGGGTGTCTGGCAGAGGTTTTTATTTTATCTCACTTTTTTCTATTTCTTTCTCTGAATATAGCTAATCAGTACAGAAAAGCAAAAAGAAGATTAAAAAACACATGTAAATTC
The DNA here is from genome assembly GCF_036321535.1 of Camelus dromedarius. Classification (NCBI taxonomy): domain Eukaryota; kingdom Metazoa; phylum Chordata; class Mammalia; order Artiodactyla; family Camelidae; genus Camelus; species Camelus dromedarius. The sequence goes on from NC_087436.1 coordinate 36,691,688, forward strand.
ACTACCCAGAGATAACTTGTTTACATTTGAAGAAAGTTTCCTTCTAGCCCTTTAGAGATCATTTTAAAAAATAAAAACCCAGCTTTGGTCCCCACTTTTCATGTAACAGTCAACCATGATAATTTCCTCAGTTCATTAAATATGCTTCAAAGATACTATTTTAATAGCTATATAATATTTCATCATATGAAAATACTATATTTTGAATTTATGATTAGAAAGTCTTCCCTGAACAGAGAGTAAATTTTCACCTATAACTTTCTATAATGTTCTCATTTTTTTTTATATTTGTCTTTAATTCCATGAACTTATTCTGATGTACGGTATAAAGTGAGGCTTTAACTTGAATTTTATTTAAAAATTTTTATTAAATAATACATTGACATAGATTAAAGTTCCAAAAAGTATGAAAGAGTATACAACGAAAAGCCTCTTATCACCACACTCGGGCATCTACTTCTCCTCCCTATAAGTAACAAGTATCATTAGATTATTGAGTCTCCTTTCACAGATATTTTGTGTACACATATGCAAAGACATTTACATTTTTTCCCTGCATTTTTACACAATATCCACCTTGGAATTTTATTGGGAGTTTTGTCTTTGATCATTTTTTTTTTTGGATGATGTGCCTTTCAAAATTATATTCAGTTACTGCTTATGGTCGATAAAACACCCACGTGCAAACTGGCTACCAGTGCAAACTACAGAGCTGAGAATGTCTCTTATACTCAAGCCACTGTATTTTGAATGAGCTTTAGGACTACAGATCTCAGGTAGTCATGAAAGATCTCTTTTTTGGCACTCTCAGGTAAAATCCTTGGGCCTCAAACATAAGGATGGTGAAATAAGCCTTGAGAAAGCCACAGCAGTTATACAGACCCAGGATGCAGACAGGAACCATGGAACCTTCAGCGCCTACAGAATACAGTGAGAACATTCAAGGAAATCATTTGCTCATTCAGGACTGGTCACCAGCCTATCATGCAGATTTCAGCATGGCAATCATTTCAAGTAAGACAAGTAAACTCAATTTTTTCTGGGTTCAGTCTCTGACAATCTAGGATCATTTAGCCTCTAAATGAGCATATGCACCAAAGTAAATAAAAAATATTGAAATGATACATGATATCTCTAGTCTTCTCTTTTACCTCACAGGGACTTTTAAGAAGCACAACCATGTCTATCATTCTTATTGCTGCTATATTTACAGATTTGACTATCCTTGATATCACAATGAATTCTTTTTTAACAAAGCTTTGCCAATAGAGTAATTTTAAAAGAAAGACTATAAAGATCATCTCTGCTCTACAATGAACAAATAGGTACCACGAAGAAAACAGATGGGAGACAGAAGCAGTTCCTAATTTGGGACTTCCGTATCACATACCTTCCTACCAAAGTTTACCTTCCATTCTGTGTAGAATGTGAGTAATGTATAGCTAAACACCATGTGTTCAATATTTACAGAAATACTTTTCTCTTTCTTATAAAATACTCAAATTATAGCAATATTCAAAGGAAAAAATTATGTTTTCTTTTGTAAAATCCTCTTACATTTACACATGTCAAAGAAAAACCATGTTGTAGAATCTTACCTGTTGTATCAAGACCCCTTAGCTGCCCGTGAACTCGATGGATGTTTAACTTGGCTGCAATCTCTTTGCCCTTTTCTGCTCCAGCATTTGACCTGAGAGATCCAGATGACTGAGGCTGCATCTTAGTGGCATGCACATACCTATCAAAATTTGATGTTCTCCCAGGGTCTGCATTGTTTGAAGTCTCTTCAACCACTCCTCTTTATGAAAAAAGACAGAATATGATGGTTAACATTTAAATAATATAGTCCAGTAAAAACATTTAACTAGTGTTTTCTTTAAACCATTTCACTGTTTTAATTAAACCAATATTAATAACAAAATTTTCAGTGTTTACTGAAAGACGGTATGAATAAAAACAGTAAAACTTTTTAAAACCTACTTTGCTAATCTACAAAGCGAGATACGAAATTCCAATAGTAGTTTTGAGTTTTAATATTAGAATTTTCAGAAATGCATTAAAAAGATGATTAAGGCTTGCTTTTACACCCAGCAAGATAATCCTGGCTCAAATTAATAAGATCTTTCTTACCTGTTCATACGAACTTGTGTAGCAATTCTGTCAAAACACAACGCTACTAGGGAAACGTGAGTCACACTTCTACTAGGAGCTGTACTTGGGGATTCTTCCACTGAGGCTTGTAACAAACATAAGTTCACCTAGCACACAAAATGTCACATATTTCAGAGGTGAAAAGTAAAAAGTTATCACTTAAACATAAGACACACAGGAAAATGAAAAACTACTGTTAGAAATGGTATATCTATGTGTCTGAGAGTAATGAGGGCAAAGCTTATAAATACAGACTCTCATAAAATAATAATTAAATTCTTACTGGATGGATGTGAAATATTTTAGTAAATATTATCCAACAATTTGCTTAAGTAAACTATTTACATTACATTAATTCTTTATATTAGATCATCAAGGAAATAAAATACATATTTTTGATATTACAATCTATTCCATCACCATTCAGTTTAGCAAATACAAAAGATAAAAACCACCAAAATATTCTCTTTCAGAAAATTTTTTAAAATACTAAATTGTTACCTTTGGGATGCTAACATTAGCCTGTAGACCTTTAATTGTTACATTATCTTGCTTCATTGTAAGATTTGTCTGTGCTTGTCCTTGGTTAGTCATTCCCATGGTAGGGTGCTCAGTTTTTGTTCCTCTAACATCTTGTTTGGAAGATAGCTAAAAAGATTGAGGTAGAATTATTATGTCACAGACTTTTCATAACTTCCACATCATCCACAACAGCAGCTTGCTGTTCACTGTGCTCCTCTATACCCATCTATGTACCAGCTGCCATCTGGTTCAGCACCCCTAGTCTTAAAGTCCAAACCTAAGAAAAGCTAGAAAATAGACTGGCAGCCCAGGGCTGAGAGGAGTGATACATAATAAAGTGAAATTAGCCCACACAAAAACAGACAGAAAAAAAATGGTAATAATAATAGGTATGTTTTTAGGATCACTAAATTCTACCTACTTGAGAGCAGATTTGGTTTCTGATACTTAGCTCCTTGCTGGCTGGGGATATTTTCAAATTTCTTTTGATTTATACTCCTTGACCCCAACTACCTATCACACGAAATGCCAATATATTTTGAATAACTAGATCACTAAAAATAATCAGCGTCACCTTCACTTTGCCTCTGATCCCTAGTCCAAATATGATACAGATAAATTTGAAAGTCAAGTGGACAATCACAAGATGAGCACCAGGACATGACCACTAAGAAACTGGCTTCATGACCAGGAGTACAGCATTAGAATATCACACACCAGCAGAGTGACTGGATTCCCTGAGGTGAACAAAAATAATCTCAAAAATATTAAGATACAAGTTATCTAATTCTAGAGGAAAGCCAAAATAATATGCAGCTTTGCTTTCTTAGAAAATGAATGTACCAGTCCTAAAGAATGCTCATTCACTTAGGCAAAGCCTTTTAGGAAAGGCTTAGGATTAAGCTACTTTCAAAATAAAAGAAAAAATAACACTACTTTTTAATTAATATTTTACTCCTACTTAATACATAGTATAATTATAGATGCTATCTCTTACGGAGCCAGTGCCATACATATAAAGACTATATAGAATGTCCATGTATTCCAGTTTAAACATCTAATAAAATTTAAACATATTCAAGTATTTTCAACTTTGGATATTATGTGCATGTGAAGAAAACTCAATTTGCCACACTCACTGAATAAAAAGTTCTTACATTTTCTGAGAAGGTAGTCTTGCTATTTTGGACAGCTTCCCTGAGGACTTTGACGTGGAGATCATCTACGATGGCAGCTGGATGTCGGGTACTGGCACAATGAACCATTGCTTCAATATACCTGTGGGAAGAAAAACAGTAAATGAAACATTTTAATATCACTTAATACTATGATCTGGTCTATCTAAATTATTCCGTTTTGTTCCATACCAGATTTTATTCACATTATTTTTGTCTCCCTAGATAGACTATAATCTCCTTGCAGAACAAAATTTCTGCTTTATTCCTTCATTAACTAGACAGCAGTAAGAATATCTAACTTAATAATTAGTTCCTGGGTGTTTGATCATTTTATGCTCATCAGCCCAAAATCAAAAAGTAAAAAATATAATGCAATATAATGATTATAAAATTGCAATACATAATTATTTAGGCTGAAAAAGTAATAAATGATAACTAAAATATAGACCTTTTAAAACATATTTTCATTTTTGTTCAATCAAAATAGCCATCATCAACATTCTTTTTTATGAAAATATTATATCACATATACTAACCATATTACATACATTTATTATTTTATAAAATAGTAGTTGTATTTTTAGACAAAATTAATACCTGTCTAAAGCCTCAGCCACGAGGGGAGTCAGAACAATATCAACGGTTCCTTTGACTTCAACTATGGCTGTTGTCCTGGTCTGAGAGACTGGCTGATCCAGGGTCCACTCTTCTGTTAATGTTTCATCATCTGTGTTATCAACGGCTTTCTTATCCAGAGGAGTATATGGTGTACTATACAATTTAACAAGCAAAGTATATATTAAAAAGACCATGAAAAAGAATAGAAATTGGAGCTTCCTTAGAATGAGTTACACTGATTTTAACTTAAACTTATATTTATTTCACTTAAAAATTTCATGAAATTGGATTAGATATTTTACGTCCCAAATACTCTTGGAGGACAAGACAAATGAGGCACTAAAATACAAACTGATCAAAGATGGTTAATGTATCAAATGACAAAAAATTTTGTTAATGTATTTACTTGATTAGGCTTTTCCAAAATACGAAAATTACAATACTGAATTCTTGTTAGTTTCTAATTTTGACATGCCAAGTTATGGTTTGCATAGTACGTCTAAAAGAAATGCTACTGACTTTATACAAGTAGGCAAAGCCATGACAGACAACAGAGTTATTTGGGGCAATTTATTCATAAAATAAAGACTATAGTCAAGTAAAGAGTGGCTATTCTTCAGAATAAACTCTACATTATCTCATAATCAAGAAAGACTGACTTTAAACCTCAAAAGTATGTAATTTTAACTTACTTTGAAGTTGATCCTGAAAGTTGCATTCCTCTGTCTAGTAAAGAGTTAGCTGTGAGCCCCTGTTTGATAACCTAGAATAATATAAAAACATTACTTATAGCCTAGAATTTTAATATTAATTATTCTCTAATTTTATGCTATCAGCTCATATTTGTGAATATCCAAATTACCCTGTTAATATGATTTTGATATATGACATAAATGTTTAACAGATAAATTCAGAAAATATTCAATTGGCAATTTCATTTCCTGATTATTCAGAGAAACAACAGAGCAGGGCAGCAAAGATTCAGCAATGAGAGTAAAAGACTATATACAATGAAAGCTTAAAAGCCAAGTGCTTCAAACTATAAACTATGTCCACTACCCTCGCCACTGAACATCAAATGCTTGTCACACAGTAGTATATAATAAGTATCTGAATTTTAAATGAGTATATTAACGTTTAGACACTTTTTTTTGACTAGTTCAATTTTTTACTTTTTCTTTTTATTTATTGAGTTATAGTCAGTTTACAATGCTGTGTCAATCTCTGGTGTACAACACAGTTTTTCAGTCATAGATGAACACACACACATTCACCCCCATACTCTTCTTCACCATGAGCCACTACGAGATCTTGACTATATTTCCCTGTGCCATACAGTATAAACTTGTTCATCTAGTCTGTATATATCTGTCAGTATCTTATCTCGAACTCCCAGTCTATCTCTACCCACACCCTCTCCAAGCAACCACAAGTGTATTATATGTTTCTGAGTCTGTTTCTGTTTTATATTTAAGTTCATTTGTCTTCTGTTTTTTTTTTTTATTCCACTTATGAGTGATATCATATGGTATTTTTCTTTCTCTTTCTGGCTAACTTCACTTAGAATGATATTCTCTAGGGACATCCATGTTGCTGCAAATGACATTTTGTTGTCATTTTTATGGCTGAGTAGTATTCTATTGTATAAATATACCACAGCTTCTTTATCCAGTCATCTATCGATGGACATTTAGGTTGTTTCTATGTTTTGGCTATTGTAAATAGTGCTGTTATGAACACTGGGGTGCATGTGTCTTTTTAAAATAAGTATATATGCATATGTAAGTATAAACCACATAAGATTCTTGAATTGTTGAATCAGTTCAATAAGATTTTATATGCTCAATTTTGGTCTTTAAAATCATAAAAAGCCCTCTTAAAATTTATAATTCTATAAAAATCCTTCCATGTTAAGTATTATTACTAAATATTTTGACTTTTTAGCTTTCCTTTAAAAAGCAATTTACAGAATATATTACAGAGATGGACAATAATCAATTCATACTAAATTATAAGATCTCAAATATTAAGTGTGGAGAACTGGATCTGCATAGAAGCAGTTATGGATTAATAGAAAGAACACTAATTATTAAAAAGAACTTCAAAATTTTACTTTTAAGACACAGAAAATATGAATTCAGAGACAACCTTACAGCACAATGGAGACACAGACTATATGTTAATTCTTAATAGTGTGACAATCAAGTCTGAAACTATTCCTCAATTTTATATGCCTAAATTTATAATACTCCTCAATAACCCTGAGGCCTACTGTCATGTATGAAGCCATGACTTGAGGAATTCTATCTTTCAGAAAGGCAGCTAAAATGATCAAGAGAGTAATACTCATCTTCCTAAATAAATTTATCAGTTGAAACTAATGATTTGGCTCATACCTTAAAAGTTGGAACAGAAAGCTGTTCAAATGATGATGAACTTTCTTCACTGGTTGGTGTATCCAGATCGAGAGGCCGATGCAGCGAAGACTTAGAGGTTCTTTTGTTGGCTGGATGCTTCACTGACCAATTAATTACCTGGAACTGTGTAAGGTAAGTCTGATAGCAATTCATCACAGGTTGTTGAGAAGTAATCTGTTCACTCTCTACTGTTTTCTCACTTTCTACAACATACAAATGTTCTATAACATCATCTTCTCCACCTAATGCAGAAACAAAGGAAGCTTGGGAAGGATGAGTTTTGAAAGGTAGAGTTCGGGCATCCTGAATGCTTTCTCCAGGGCCAGTAAGTGGTCCTTCTACACTGTGATATATGGAACCCCTACTGTAGTCAATCTGCTGGGCTTGCTTTTTCTTCTTTTTTCTACCTGGATAAGTTCCAGGGCCTTCATCACTGCTAATGGGCTCAAATTCTTCAGCTGCAGAAAAGTAGGCTTCACTATCAGCCATGGACATGCTGGAATCCATCGATCGATACTGATGAAAGGAATTAGAGTCTGCTGATGGTGTGTATGGAAATGAACCGAAACTTCTTCTCTGCTTTGGTGAGTCTAGGACATTCTCATCACTTCGGGAGACATCACTACTAAACTGGACTCCAACTGTAACAGGCTGCTTGTCCCCATAAAAAGCAGCAGTAAGGCTCTTGGTACTTCCAAGTCGGGTGGAACATACAGAGGCCTGTCGTTTCAAAGGAGATCTCAGAGGAGATTGACTTACTGACTTATCCTGAGTATTAGGAGACACGGGGCTGTTTCCTGAAATTTCTGTAGGAATGCTAAAACAGAGAGCAAAACTATTACCATTTACAGCATACCATATAATTTACTCCAAGTATAAATAGAAGGACTTATAAAATCCTTTCTGTAATTTTAATCATTTATTTTACAAATAAAGGCAAATGTAAAATTTTACAATAAAACATATATACAAAGTAGCAAAACAGCACAGTATGTGTTCATATCCCATATAGTTCCAAAAAAAAAATTAAGGCAGCTTAAAACACAATAAAAACTGAAAGAAACCCAGAGTATAATCTTCTATCCATAATGCATGGACACTAATGCATTTATAAGTTTTTTCCCCCATATCTTTTAAAAGCTTGTCCAACAAAATATATCAGGGACCTCTGATTAAATGAGAGGAAATAAAAGAGAGAAATAAATCATAGATAATCCCAGTATTTCTGACTTCAGCAACTGATGTAGTAGTGACATTTACTGAGGCAGAACAAGTTGAGCATAATAGGCACAAGGTCATTTGTTATATGTTGAGTTTGAGGTCTCCATGAAACATCCATGTAAAAACATTAAGAAAGGAGCTAGGCTTATATGCACCAAGGTTTTGGATGGGGCTTTTACATGTATAAGATGTTAGCTATAGATCATAATTGAAGCCAAACACTTACTAAAAGTGCCTAGGAAAACAGTACAGTGAGTGGAGAAAAGGGTACAGAATAGAGTTCTGAGGGATAGCAACATTTAACAAATGGCAGGCTGAAAGAGGAAGAGAAAGAAGAAAGGGAGGGAAAAAAATGCAGGACATGGAAATAGAGACTGAGAAGGAATAGACAAGGAGATGGGAAGAAAATTTGAAACGTGCTATCACGTCAAGAGGAAAGTCTGTTTTAAGAAGTGAGTAGCCAACTATCAAGGGGCCAAGAGGAGGACCAAAAAATATTCACCACACTGGAAGGATAATATCCACGTGTTAAAATGGTTCACTCTGAGTGGTGAGATGACAAGAAATATTCCTGTATTTTCCAAATATCTGGAATGAATATATATGTATTACTTTTGTAATCAGAAAAACAGTATCAAATGGACATTTAAAAATAGGTTTGGGGGAGAGAAAATTTTCTACAATGAATGAGCTGAGAGGGGAGAAGTTTTTCCCACCATAATTTTAAGCACTTACAATCCTATTATGATCAGATATCTAAATCTAACTGCATACTGACCTTACTTGGCCATCATCTCTTTTCGAACTATGCAAGAATTCCTTTTGAACCAAATGGTCATCGGCGACAGAGGAAGGACTTTCCTTTTCACCGGCCAACAGAGGCTGTGCAGCACTCGAACTGCTGTTCTCTTCTGAGGACGAGGATGAGCTATGGGATCGTAATGGTACCTGAAGACTAAGGTGCTGAGTTTTTCTCTCTACTTCTATTCCAACTGATTTGTTTTCCCATTCTTTCCTCTTCATGCCATTCACATTACCTAAACAAATGAACAAAAAAGTAGGTTACATAAATATAATAATTTCAAAAGCAATTTATGAAAAATACGAGAACTTAATCCAACTCCGTTTTTAAGTATATAATCATTTTTAAAAAGCACAAGTAACTAATTGCACATAGGAATGTGCTAAACACTACAGAAAGATACCAACATGAGTATGACTCCAGAGTCCATAGACAGTGAATTTTTTCTTCTTTTTTTAAACTATTTATATGAAAAATTTTCAAACTTAAAAAACTTTCAAGAGTGGTACAAAGCCACCAAAAATCTTTTACTTGAAACTACCTTTTTTAAACATTTTGCCCAATGTGCTCTACTTATATACAATAAACATAATAGTTTTTGAACCATCTAAGAGTAATTTGCAGACATCATGGCCTTTTACCCTAAATAGTTAAACAATTATGTCCTAAGAGTAATTCAAAACCACAGTATAATTATCAACTTGGTACATTTGGTGTTTATATCATACTGTTATCTAATCTACCATGTGCTTTCCAATTTTCTCATTGACCCAATAATATCCTTTAAAGCACTTTTGCCCTCTCCAGTACAGGATCCAATCTAGGATTGTATATTATTGCTTTCAGTTGTCATTGCCTTCTTTAATCTGACATTTCCTCAGCCTTTTATAAGAGCCCTGTGATGTGTTATGTAAATTGGGAGTGGGGAGGGATAAAGGGAGAGTTGACAGCTGCTTAGATCCAAAAACCAACCATTGCACTGCTTCCCCTCTCCTTGTGCTACCCAAGAAAGAGGAACCTGCTGATAGGAGAAAAAAATCTCCCAAAGCAGAATGCGGTTCTAAATGGAACTTAAGGGGTAAAAAGTCATCTCTTTCAAAAGAAAAATGGGCTTGATTCACTTTTAAGTGATAGAAAATTAGTGTTCACTGACCTTTCAAGGAAATTTTTGGTTCTACCAATATGCCCTCCTTGATTCTATCCTGATACTGTGTATCTATACTTGGCTCCTGGAAAACTGAACTATCAGAAAGTCAGATACTTATGTAGGAACTAATTCCAATCTTCTCTGCACAAGAAGCTTACAGCAATTTACCAATTACAAGTCACTCCTGAGAGAATCACTAGGAGATATAGACACTCCTCATTATACATTGTAAGAATTAGAATGAAATTTCCTTTGTTCACTGTTATTTGCTATTTTCCCCCTTTTATATCCTGTGTAAATTCTCTGTAGATTTTCTTCCTTGAGTTTTTGATGGTTACATTTTGATCTGCAAGTTAGAAAATCAAGCAAAATCATAAGTGACAATTGTAGTACGGTGGGAAGAACTAAAGTGGCTTCAGTGACCCTGATTCCAGTTACTGCTCAGCCATGTACATGACTGTATGACTTCATGCAACTCAGTCTCAGTGATGAACCTCACCTACTTCACTATAAACAGGAAAAATAAAGAAATCATATGGTAGCTTGGGGGTGAAATAAGAAATGTGTATGAAAATTTTAAAAACAAACATTATTCAAATGTGGGAAAGTAATATTATAAGAAGACAGCTAAGTTAAATTTTACTTAGCATCTTCCTTGTCCTTTAAATGTCAAGAAGTTTTGGTGTTTACTGATTTTATAAGATAATTGCTCTTATTCTGGTAAAACTGCTGAAGTCAAACAACCTTAAAATAACGTGTACAAATTTATTAATATTCAGTGAAAAATCATTCAAATAAGAATTTGGCAGATGTGGTAGCCCAGCTCTTTCCTCTAAGAGCTCCTTACACATGGGAAATTGATAAACTCTGAGAGTTAAAACTACTTCTTTCCTATCTTTGCCTACTGACAATAGGCAGAGGTAAGTTAACATTTGTTAATGGATCAAGGGGAAAAAAAGGCTAAATATTGGTGAAATATGAAGACTTTTCTACATCTTACTTTCTGACATAAGGGGCAGCTTAAACAATAAATACTGCACTTAATTACAGGAATACACAACTAATAAACCCAAAGGAAAATGCATTTCTGAAGTCTTCGGAGAAAAAAAACACTAGATAAGTTTAAATCTAATATACCTAAAGCCACCATTCACTGCTCATACCAAACTCACGTATTGGCAAAGTTATCCTACAGGCTTTAAGGAAAGACCACATTTCTCTTCTTGACATGTACAATTTTAGTGATAAGAGAATATTTTGTAAAAGTAGTTGATACCATGAAGGCCGACGGTATAAATATTACTACTGACAAGTTTGTCCTAGAAAAATAAGCCAGTAAAACAACCAATACCTCAAAGCACAGTTATTCCCAAGTATATCTCTGGAATCTGGGTTCTAGGGAAATACTGATTTATAAGGAAATGTTTAGGTAAGCTGAGCTAGGAAAATCACCCACGTTAACAACAGGACATCTGAATAGTAGACCTATTTTTGCCCTGTACAACTCTGAAAAACTCATTAGTCTTATCTGGCTTTAGTTAAATCACTTGCAAAACAGAGATGTTATACTAATAAGAATGCTCAAAAAACTGAGTTGAACAAAGTAACACTGAACTTCTCTCAGAATGGCACAGGGATGAAGACAGTAAAAGATTAGCACAAGTGACAACACATTACCATCTACAATTTTGGGAACTTCTTTAGTAATAATCCATTCTCCAGGCTGCAGCAGAGACTGTCCATAATACATATCAGACTCCGCACTCGTGCTTGAAAATGCAGAGCTACTGGAAGGTGTCAGCTCTTCAAGCTTGAAGAAATCTAGGCCGGTTACTGTGCCGCCAAAGAACCTGCAGCCACCAAGACAACCACACTTGTTCCTACACCTCTTATTCTTCAGGGTATCATCTGGCCACAAAAACCACAACCTAAACAGAATGCAAAACGAAATAGACAAAAGAATAATGTAACAAAAACTCATTAAGAAATGAGAAACTTTTGATCGGATAATCAGTTGAATTTAATTGTTAATATTTTCAAAAGACAAGTTAAACATAAATACACAGATTTATTTTTACTGGTAAGTATCTTTTCAATTATTCTGCCTTTCTAAAACAAGCAAACAAAAAAAAGTCTCACCACAGTGAGATGAAAATAAGTAGGAACGATAATAAGAGATAAAACATACTAAAGAAAAAAAAAGCTAAAAAAAATAAAAATTAAACATTTAAATCCAGTTTAAAAACAGCAGTAAACATTCTCAAAAGAACAAAAAATTTAAATATTAATCTAAAAAATATACCAAACTATAAGTATACATTATGCTTAATAGATAATTTATTATATTTAACACTTCAGAGCCTATTTTATATGGTAAATTTAGTACACCAAAATATTATAAATATGGGGCAAGAAAGATATTTCTTAAATAAAATAAAAATAATGCACCATTCTATATTTTAGAGAAAAAAATTGTAGTAATCATGTAATAAGGACTCTGAATGAACTATTAAGAATTTAGACAATAAAAGTAAATGTCTATAAAAATGCTTCAGGTTCTGTAAGTGACCCACACACAAAACCATCAGCATTTATTTTAACTCCCTGCTTTTCTTAAAAAATATTATTTAATACAAATCTGGGAAATATATATTCCTTTTTTTACATTAAATAATAAAACTTCATATTAATAGTCCATTTTTCTAAGCATTTTCACATGCATCGTCTCACTAGAAAGACAGAATAGGTATTATCAGTTTCATTTTACATTCATTCATTTATATTTCTTGAACATATCTATTAGGGACTTTGTATTGTGCCAGGCAAAACTGATATAGGCCTATCCATATCAAGTTTACAGACAGAGGCAAAGACAGGCCACCAACAAGAATATATGAACATAAATAACAGTAAGTGCTCTGAGGAAAAGAACAGGGCATTGTGACAAAGAAAACAGGGGCAATCTTTCAAAAAATATATGACATGTGAAAGATGAGATGGAATGACTATATCAAATTCAAAGTGAAGGAATAAATATATGACGTTAGAAGAGGAACGTCAGTCTAGATAACACAGAAGGAAAAATATGTGTAACATACGTAAAGCACCTGATGCAAAATCTGGAATACAGAAGCTGCACAACAAATGGAGGCTCCCGTCCCCTATCTTCATATAAACCAGTGCCCTAGCCCTCAAATTTCAGCTTGCATTAGAATTACCTGGAGGGCTCATTAAAATACAGAGAGCTGGGCTCCACCTCCAGAGTTACTGACCGAGGTCTGGGAAGGCCTGATTATCAACAAGATCCAAGGAGATGTTGGTGCTGGTGGTTTGGGAACTATGCTCTTCAGAAACACTGATCTAATGAAACTAATGGTCTATGAGTCTAGTAACTTTTCCAGTTATTTCATAAGTGAAAATACCTACTCCCCAAAACTTCTGGGAATCAAACATGCACTAAGGCAGCCAAAGCTGAAGATCAATGAACTACCGTGTAGGGAGAGGCAATTCACTGTGGGCCCTAAACACCCCTACCCATTCTTGCTAGATATGCCAAGAATGCAAGGCTCTGACCAGGCCATTTCTCAGGGTTGTGCAGATAGTGAGCAACCTTAAAGGATGAGGTAGTGTCTTATCCTGGAAAAGAGCAGGCTTGCTTCCACTTACTACAACAGTGGTAGAATCCCTAAGTTGAGTGTTTCTCTTTTGTAATGCATCCCAAAGTATGCAAACATCTATCATGGGTCTTCTGTCACCCCCATGGGACTCAGGGATAGGGGTACCAGGTTTACCAAATAAAAATAAGCTTGTCCTATGCAGTATTTGGGACATACCTAGACTAAAAACTTATTTGTTGTTGGTTTTTAAAAAATATTTATTTATTATTGTATTATGTAACTATTTTTATTTTGGCAAGGTGGGGGGGGGTAGGTAATTAGGTTTATTTATTTTTTCAGAGCAGGTACCAGGGATTGAACCCACCACCTCGTGTATGCTAACCATGCATTCTACCACTTGAGTTATACCCTCCCCCATACTTGTTGTTTATTTGAAGTTCAATTTTATCTGGGCATCCTGTATTTTATCTGGCAATACTACTTGGAGGGCACAGGGAACCACTGCAAACCCATATGACTCTGGCCAGTGCTTTTGCAGTGAGTAATAGTCCTCTGTCTCTTACCAGGTTTCTAATGCCTTCTGCCAGCACTCATGAAACTGCAGGCTAATTTTTTGGCTTGTAGTAGGATGAAATCTCAAACCCTTCACAATTCTTAACAAACCAGAGCACTGAAACCAACCTAAACGAGGCAACTGGAACCACTTAAATCACATGGAGCCACCTCCTTAGCTTCACTAGCACTTTGCTCCACCACCTGATCTATCAGAACAGGCACTCTGTTCATACTAACAGCTTTCAGGGCAAACAAAGAAACCAAAGTTGTTTTAAACAATATTCTCCACAAATGAACTTCGGCAACTTTTTAAAAAGCAGATATAATCATTTCTTAAGGACCATTTCTTAAGCTTTAGGTACTTTTACTCTTCTCTGCAGTTGTGAAGGCCTACAAAAGAAGTACCATAGAAGAAGTGGTGATTAGCAATGGTGTTTTCTACGAATGACAAATTGGAAGAGGAGAGCTGTGGTGAGAGAGAAAGGGTGTAATGCTTTACAAAATGTTACTTGAGGACCAGTAATTTAAATTTGTTTCACTGTTAACATACACAGCATGGCTTAGGAACACATCAAAAAATAATGTTATATCCAGCAACCACACCATCAACAGAGATGACATATACAATGTAATTACTTAAATATCAGGCCCTTAAATAGTCATTGAGATGTACCCAGCACAATCATATTAGGTCTTTAAGATGTTCTTATTCCATTCCTAACAGTAGAATTTCCTCTGCAATTATCTAATAATTTTTATCTAGACTTGAGACTATTACCATTCTTAAATTTCACTTACCTCTTAGTTCTGGTATCATGAGTTTCTAAGAATTGTCTTTGTGCCTCATGCTTAGAATGATGATCAGCAGCTAACGCAATATCAACAGTAATGAGTCCTAAATTGGCTGACCCAGCTTCAAGCCAGTAGGCCCTCCGCAGCACTGCAGGCTGAAGTCCAACTCTGGAATTGTTCAATTGCTCAATGTACTGTCTCACTTGAAAATCCTGAATTGCAGCACTTATTCCTTCTCCAACTGACTGATTGTGGAGATTACAGTTTGCAACCCGAATTGCACCCATCTAAAGGTGAATGAAGACAATGAAAAAAAAGAACTGAAGTTTCTGTATTTTTAAGCAACTTACAATAGACTACAGAATTGGTAATTATTTCAAATTGCATGAAAAACAGAAGAAGAAAAGGGAAAGGAAAAAAACAGAATGGGGAAATAGAAGAGGTAAATGTAACAGAATAAAGATAAACAATCAATTAAAAAAAAAGGATAAAAAAAAAAAAAGAACACAAAGCCAAAGAAAAATCAGGGAAGAAAGAAAAGCTAGAAGGCTAGTTAAGTAATGAAATCACAGAATCTTAACAAGACTCAATTTTAAACAGTAACCCTTAAAGCAGAAGTGGCAAACAAATGTTTTCAGGAGACAGATAGGAAATATAAATGCATAAAACCTAAAGGCATTCAAATCGAATTTTTAAAAATTTACCAATTTACATTCCTGCCATAAAAGCAACCTACTAGTGTATGTCCCTGCCATAAAACAAGGTTATAATAATTCAGTTAAAGTAAAAAAGTAGTAAAGTATGCCATAAAAAAATAAGACTGGAAGAGAACATGGATGAGTAAAAAATAAAGTTATCCCCTGGAATTTTGTAGTATTCTGTGAGATGGTAAACTATAAATAGGTGTTTTATTTCAAGAAATGGAGGTTTGGTTTGGTAAAAAGGAAAAAGAATTAACACTGGTCAAGAAATAGGCAAATATGTACCTTTATATTTGTAGCACAGCCATGCTCCACAATATAAATATCAGCTCCATCTACTGCTAAACGAGTCATAGTATATTTCAGATCATCTGAAGTTGGACAAGGCCCAGGAATACAACTCAGCTAAAATGAAAAGGCACTGAACATTTAATTCTTCATCATCTATTCATTATTTTGATACTAAAATCTGCTTATTTAAATAAACAAAATTCTGCATACATGTGTACTTTAAAATATCACTCAATTAAATTTCACTTTTTTATAATGATAAAGGATATACATCTATAATTATATATATATTTAATGATGAAATAATCAGCAATTCAATCAAGTCTTACTGATTAGAAAACTAATCATAAGTAACCATGCGCCATTTTCACTCAAAAGTGGTAAGTGGCAATTTTAAACTGACAGAATACAGATATAACTTGTTAATGAAACTCGAAAAGAACAGCCGAAGTAAACTGATAAACAATGTCACAGGTTTATAAGAACTGTATAGGAGTTTAAATTTGTAATTTTTTTTAAAGAGTATGCCATACTCCATGCATACACACACACACAAACACATGACTATTTTTACCCACATCCACAAGTATATGAAATATAAATTTTATGATGATACCTAGGAAAATCCACACAAATTTTCTTTTTGTTTTACTCCTCAAAACATAGATTTGGTCATGATTAGGTTGGAAGAAAACGTACACATCACCAACTTCAATGAACTTCTTTGGGAAATGGCAGCCCTGAGTAAATTACCAGCCCAATAGTCTGTACCCTGCTCATTAGTGACAAAGGCAGGACTAGAAAGCAGGTGCCTTGCAAGACAGTCAGTGCTCTATACGAATATATTTCCTCCACACAAAATAGACCGAAAAAAACCCCAAAAACCTGATCTAAAATGATAGAAAGCATATCAGTGGTTACATGGAATAGTGGCTGACTGCATAGGGTCAAAAAGGAATTTTCTAAGGTGAAAGAAATGTTCTAGATCTTCAGTGGTGGTGAAAATTATACCAGTATATATAACACTTGTCAAAATTAAAACTGTGCAACTTAAAAAGGGTGAATTTATTGAAGGTAAATTATGCCTCAATAAAGTTGATTTTTAAAAAATTGCATTGCAACCTAAAATCTTTGAGTACTAAAAAAAAAAAAAAAAAAAGAGGAGGAGATGCCTGCAAGCATGTACAAATTATCTAGAAGAAATTAATGACTAAAGAACGAATTCCCTGGAGACTAGAGATGTGTTTATAACAAGAAAAAAATAATTTTATTACCAACTACAGTTGTTTCCCTTGTTGTCTGTAAATAAGCACAGGTTATAATTTTTTGGGACATAAAATTAAAAGCAGAATTAATTACTTTCAATTCACAGGAATATACTAGCAAACAATTATAGTTCCTATAACAAAAGAAAAAAGAAAGACACATTGGAAAGAAATTAGAAAGAAAACTTAATTGTTGGCAATGGCTATTTCTATGTAGCAGAATAAGTTATTTTTCTTTTTTGAAGCAGCCATGTTTTCCAGGTTTTCTGAAATAAGCACACTTAAAAAAAATGTCCCCCATCCCAAAATTCATAAAGAACAGTATTTACTACATAATAACACTCTACATCTCACTACCACTGTGTATCATTTTAGGAATTATAATTTACTGTTCACAACCCTCTTGAAGGTACTGTAATAAGCCTTAGTCATGGTAGTGTAATACTGTGGAAAGAGTGTAAGATTTGGAGTCAGGAAGCTCGGGGAATGCCTAGCATATCTTATCACATTATGGAGAACAGGTATGTTCCAGAAAGGTCTGCAAACAATCTGATGTAAGGAATTTAACCTTCCTCTTCCTTCAATTTCTAAATCTACATAAACACACAGCCATATCCCAAAGAGTGTTAATAATGCAATAACACATGAGTGTCAACAGTAAAACTGTAAGAGATATGATATAATTTTACAATATCTCCATCTGTGAATATATATCTTAATAATTACTTCATATTTTAGATATTTACAACTAAAATAACAAGAGGCGCTGAATTTACAAAGTAATTTTATTAATTGAAAAACCTTAACTTTGATGTTTACTCGATGATTATATGCATTTGATTTAAAGCTGATATCTCTTACCTTTCATTTTGAAAAACGATTAATGTTTATAATACTTCTAACATATTTGTTAACATACCTTGGATTCACAGAACCGACGATCAATTCCATGCTGACATACTATTACTGATTTTGGTCTTTCCAGTTCATACTCCCGGCATACCACATGAAAGACAAATGTCTGCCCCCACTCCAAGAGACAAGCCAGCTACAAATAAGCCACGACAGGTTGACAACACTGTTAGCATTCTAAACAAGTGTTCAGAGTTCAAAAGCTTATCAAGATATTAATACAGCTTGAAAGAACCCAAACAGTGCCTTATATCTGCTACATACTCTACTCGTTAGCCAATATCATGATTTTTCTAACTTGACATCATTTATAAGCTTGAGTTACTTTTCATTTGTGAATGACAAAAAGCTTTGCCAAAATGAAAACTCATTTCAACTGAAAAATTCAACTTCAGCAATTTCTAGAGCAAGTATTTTTCTTTAAGGTTACATTTTTCTTCTTACATGACTGACTAACTGGAATCCTCTGCAAAGAAAAGCACCTAATAATAAATCAAGCTTTGATGTGAAATTTGTATCTATTAAACTATACTGTTGGAAAATCAGGTATTTTGAAGATTAAAGCATTTTTATGCAATATAAGCTTAAGTAAGTATACATCAATTTTTCATCAAATCTTGAGTCTTCTTAAAAAAACCTTGATTTTATAATTGATTAGAGTTGTTAACAAAACACATTGATCTTGTAGTAACCTATAATGAAAAAGAATATGAAAACAAATAAGTGTGTGCATAAGTATGACTGAAACATTATGCTGTACACCAGAAATTGACACAACATTGTAAACTGGCTATACTTAAATACATACATACATACATACACACACTGAGACATGGGTATACATGACATTATTCCCCTCCAAAAAAGTACATAACTTCAACTTTCAAAAAACATGAATTTCACCTTTAAAACATATAAAAAATGGAATAAACACCAAAAGTACTTATGGATTTATGAACCTTGCAGGAAATAGTGATGCCAAGATTCTAGTGCAGCAGAAGGAGAATGTTTCATCTTCCAAAAAGGGCAACGTGTTTGAGATTCTAGCAATCCTTAGATTAAAGGAATTTTGTCAAGTCTAGGAAGATCAGCATGGCTTCACTGCATGCTTGTTTGGGAACAAATGATTTTGTTACAAGCTTCAGTTTGTGTATATAAGAGACAAAAAATGGCAGGTAAGAAGAAGATAGTTATGAGGGTAGTGAGCATTGAATATTTGTTTTCATCCATTATTATTAATTTCTTTTCATTCATTTTTATATTAAATACCCCTTTTCAATTCCATTCATTTTTCTATTATTTCTAGAATCTTAATTTTAAATGCCCTCCCAACAATTTCTTTCAAAGTGTCTAGAGTCTTTATTCACCTGCTTGTTGCCACTACCCTCCTCTAAATTTTATTTCACACCCATTCTGTAACCTTTTATTAAAAATTGAGTATATACATTTCTACCACGTTCCAGTCTTCTGAAATGCCAAGATAAGTAGGAACATTACAAATACAGGCATACTTCAGATATTGTGAATTTGGTTCCAGACCACTGCAATAAATTTGCAGTATTGCAAATATCACAATAAAGCAAGACACAGGAATTTTTTGGTTTCCCAGTGTATGTAAAAGTTATGTTTACACTATACTGTAGTCTATCAAGTGTGCAACAGCATTATGTCTAAAAAAACAATGCACACACCTTAATTAAAAGATACTTCATTACTAAAAAATGCTAAGCATCACCTGACCCTTCAGTGAGTCATAATCTTTCTGCAACAGTAACATCAAGATCACTAATCACAGATCACCGTAACAAATATAATCATGATGAAAAACTTTGAAATACTGCCAGAACTACCAAAATAAGACAGACACACAAATTGAGCAAATGTTGTCAGAAAAAATGGCACCGACAGATGTGCTTGATGCAGGGCTTTAATTTGCAAGAAAAAAATCACAAACGCTGTGAAGTACAATAAAATGAGGTATGTCTGTATGTGGCTCAACAGGTGAAATATTACAGTGATATGGCTGCTCAACTAAATTTCAATGGTCAATTTCTAAATATTGTCAGCCCTCCATATCCACAGGTTTTACACCTGCACTTGGCTAAATCCATGGTTGGTTGAACCTGTGGATGTGGAACCTGCAGACAAGGACGGCTAACTGTAATCCTTAAATCCTCGGCATCTTCTAAAGACTGAGTAGGACAGTGAGGGGAAAGAGGAATGTATCCAAAAGGATCACAACTAGCACTCTAGACCAGATTTACTTACCAGTAAATTCTTTTTTTTCTAAACCAGTATCCACGTTACTAAGTGCAGGTACAAATGATGATGCTTTGGGACATGACAAATAAGAATCATGCCACCTTAATATCATAAATGCTACTTTCAAATACTACTTAAGAAATATACAAGAGAAGGGGGAGGGTATATAGCTCAGTGGTAGAGCACATGCTTAGCATGCACGAGGTCCTGGGTTCAATCCCCAGTGACTCCTCTAAAAATAAACAGTAAAACCTAATTATCGTCCTCCTGCAAAAAAAAAAAAAAAAAAAAAAAAAAAAAAAAAAGAAATATACAGGATGGTAAAATTCTTAGAGAATTATTCTGTGCACTGAGAAAACAAGATTGTTCCAACAGCAGAGAGCCAAGTAAGATAATTTTAATAATATATAACTTGATTTCCAGAAATTTCTCATCATGAGTTTTTCCCAGAGAAAGTCTTGAATTCTTGAAAGTATTACCCAGAACTATAAAACATTACACCCATTGATTTTATGTAGCCCAAAAGTGAAACTTGTCTGTGCCTTACCTATTGCTAAGAAAATTCCATATGGTCAGCAGAAATGCAATGAAAATTCAAACAGGCATACAACTTATTCTTGGGGAGATGAATGAGTAAAGGAAAAAGAAAATAAGTCAGGAGCTAGCCTTCAGAGAACATACCTGTGGTGCTGTGACCTTAGCTGTAAGGCTTCCAGCCTGCACATCAATTAACCATGCATATTCTAAGGAATCACTTCCCAAAGGAAGACCTTCTGCTGAGAACATAGCATGTGCTCTCAGCTGGAGACCCGACAAATTGATGTGACCTTCCCTGAGCACTTCATCCACAGGAGGTCGCTGCTGAAAGCAATAATAAGACTGTAAGAATTATAAGAAAAGTCAGCATTATAATTTTTAGTTGTTTTTCGCATAGACAAAGAGTAGAAACGTGCTATTTGGGAAGTAAGACTTTGGGATCCACAAGCTCCTAACACAACCTTGTACTCATAAAAATAGTCTGAGTTAAGCTTCTTTAGTGACAATATCCATAAGAGCCCAACTGTAAAGCAAGACAGCAAAGTCCTAAAAGAATGCAGATCTCTGATTGATAACTGCCTCAATGAATAAAAAAAAACAAGAATTCTGTCTGACAGGGAAAAAAAGAGGCCTATCTTTTGTGGTAAGGCAGGAATCATGAGATTAAAATATTAAAAAGAAGAAAATAATATGGAAGAACAAAGACCATTAAAACCATAAAACAGAAAACAAATGAAGAAAGCCATCTTCCATATAGATTTTCATAATTATGTAAACAGAAAAAGGATCTTACAGAGAATAATTACATATTCACAACTAAAAAGCAGCAACATTTCAAAGAGAAAATTTCTAAAACCTACTCAGAAAGCTAAAAGATATGTCCTAAAATAGGGTATTCCATGGAACACTAGTTCCACAGATTGTTTTTAGGAACACAGAATCAAGTAAGTTTGGCAATGCTCTACCCATCCGTCACCAATTTCTACAGAATCTGCCTCCCAGTCTCTCACAAACGCACTGAGTTTCTTCCAGCTTCAGTGCTATCATCCTGGTACAAATAATATGATCTCTTACCAGGACCTTTTCAAAGCCTCCTAGCATTCACTTTCACATCTCTCTGCCCCATATTCTACAAAACCACCACAGAGATCTTTCAAAAAGGCAAATTTTATCATGATCATACCTCAAGACCATTCATGCTACCAAAGCACCTTATACCTCTCCTTGTAGAACTTTTTACACTTGACACTATTTTCCTTAATTTTTCTGTGAGAGTCTTTTTAGTGTGTATGTGCAGGCCACCTTACAGGCCTGGTTTCAACACAAATTTTGGGAAATGCATTTGTAAAAAAAAGTGTTTTTAAGGATAGTAAATCTAATTCATAAGGGATTCTTCAAAGGTCATGTTAAATTTCTGATGATAATAATAGCTTTAGAAACTCTTCTGATACATTTATTTTATTTTCATCTAAGTCATGTGACAGTATATAAAATCACCTAATCTCTCCAGGCATCAGTTCCCTTATATTTTATCTGAGGGAGCTGGGGAGGATCATCAATAAAGATCACTTCTGGCACTGAGATTCAGTAATTCTCAGTGTAAAGCTCTGGATAGGTTGCTTCCATAGCTTCGCAATTGTAAATAATACTGCACTGCACGTGGGTGTGCATGTATCTCTTTGAATTAGTGTTTTCATTTCCTTCGGATAACTACCCAGAAGTGGAATTGCTAAATTACACGGCAGTTCTATTTTTAATTTTTTGAGGAACCACCCTACTGTTTTCCATAGTGGCTGCACCGGTTTACATGCCCACCAACAGTGCACAAGGGTTCCCCTTTTGCCCACATCCTCACCAGCATTTGTTATTTGTGTTCTTTTTGATGATACCCATTCTGACAGACGTGAGGTGATTGTGGTTTTGCCAAGCTATGGAAACAACCTAAGTGTCCATCAGTGGATGAATGGATAAAGAAACTATGGTGTATATATAGTATGTATGTATGTATATAAAGAGCGAGAGAGGGAGATAGAGAGGGAAAAAGGCAGACAGTGGGGTGCAGAGGGGGAGGTTTAGGGCATAATGACTTTATGTGTCACTGCCACTCAGCTTATCTATTTTTATTATTTTTAGCCACACAGATTATCACAATGACTATCCAAATGCATTTTCCATGAATGCAGAGGGCCCACACATGTATCTGAGCTGCCCACACATGTATCTGAGCTAGGAAAAGACAAGGAAGGATCCTCTCCTACAGTCGTCTGAGAGAGCATGGCCCTGCCAAATACACTGGTTTCAGGCTTCTAGGCTCCAGAACTATGAAAGAATACGTTTCTGCTGTTTTAAGCCACCCAGTGTGGGGTACTCTGCTACGGCAGCCCTGAGAAACTAACACACATCATCAGATGATCAGGTAAAAAGTTTGCAATTTCCTCATAAGTCAGACACAATAATCCACCCATTGCATTAGATCCTTAACCTTGAAGCTCTGCACTAAGACTGAGATGAGAAGCTCTGCTACTTGGAATAAGCAGCTACAGTTGAGTGACCCAGAGCTGAGTCTCTGAGAGTAGTCACAGAGTGAAGGTTCCCACCATAAAAGAGTCTTAGTGCAGAGACAAATGAAGAAGGTATTTCTTAGGAATGCTAGCTCTATAAAATGTAAGCAAGGTGAGTAGCTAAGCAAATTCCACGAGAATATGTGTAGACTACACTTGTCTTCAGGGTGAACTATGTGAAGTGTTAATCATCCAGGAAACAAAATATCACCAGTACTTCTACTACTGCCTTGCTATCACCACTCCATCAATTCCTCTTCTAATCACCAAATAAATCATACTTTACACTTTGGTCTCTGTACAAGTTTGCCAATAATTCTATAATTAGGGTTACTGTGAACCCTCAGAATAAGCTTACTAAAATGTATTTTTTTATATCTAGTAAAGTCTTCTGAAAATGCAGTGATTAAAATAGAAGTTGAAGTATCACCAGGAACTCAGAAGAAATCAGAGATACTCACCTAAGATTCTCAGAACCCTGACGTAAGAAGATAGTTACCTTTTACCTTAATTAATTTCCTCAAGAGACTGAAAAAAGGAGATAGACTTCCTCTCTACACACTCACCTCCCAAAATAAAAAACAACCAATTCTAATGGCCCACTAAATTAGAGAGAGAAGGTTTCATGCGACAAGTTAAAATAAAAGTGGTATGCAAGTGAGATCTTTGTGATTAGAGAATAGTTCTGCATCCTGATTTTTGGTGGCAGTTACAGAAATCTACACATGTGGTAAGTGACACAAAACTATGCACACATATTGTACCAATGTCCATGTCCTGGTTTTGATACAGTGCCATAACTCTGTAAAAGATCAACATGGGGGAAACACAGGAACTCTGTATTGCCTTTGTAACCTCCTGTAAATCTATAATTCTTCTGAAATAAAAGTTAAAAAAAAACACATTCTGTGACAAAAACAAGCATGTTAAGTATTAAGTTTTAGCTACTATGATCTCAGCTACATCAAATATAAATATATACATATATAGATAGTATTATTAAAATTCTATAAAAAATACAGTCAGTTATGGCAAAAGAGTGAAAAGGGGGTATGCTATTTTAAATAAGATGATCAGTTTTACATAGAATCCATAGTAAGTTATCATCCATTGATGATTTAGGGGTGTTAGAGTCATCCTCCTGTTTATAATTTTACTTTGCTTTGCATTAGAATTTATCATAGTTCCAAAGCACACAACTTCACTAAAAGTAGGGGAGAACCCTAAAGTAGTGGTAGACACCAAGAGAAACCAATGGCATTTTAAAATAATAATAATAAAGTGATAATCTACCCAGGAATGCAAAATATCCCCAACTGATGAATGTCGCTGGTTCTCTTCCAAAGAGCCTCAGGGATATCTTGAAGGAATTAACAAACTATCTTGTAAGTACGTTAGATGAAAATAATAAATTATTGGCCATGTAGATATGCATGTTTTCAAGATGTATGGTCCTGGTTAATATTAACACTTAGGTTGTGATTTTCAACAAAATCTACCAACATTTTATAAAATTAATATTTCCCCTCCAGTAAATATATGAGAAAGTTGAAAAGTACTTCTTTCCATTTCTAAAAACAATGGATATAAAATATAATTCTTTGGGATCACATATATAAGGAACAGTGGGAAAGAAAAGAAAAAACTAAGATTCTTAAAAAACAATTCTCATACATATGTACACACATACAAAACTTCTTAGTTAATAGGTCTCTAATTTAAGGAACTATATATTCTATGCACAGAAGTAAACACATTGTTTTGAACCCATAAACGGTAATAACAAATCTCTAAGTCTCTACCACAACTCACTTTCACATTACCTGATAGTTATCACTAACAAACACATTCAGGGGCGACAGGACAAGCTGCAGCATGGTCTCCCTAAATCCTTTTTTCATTTCGAAACATAATCTTTCCAAAAAAGCTGTAGGGCACTCTGGACCATCAGTAGTTCCATGCTAAAGTCAAGAAAAATACCATAATCAGGATATAGAAAAAGTGAAAACCAAGGAAGTAAAGGAAAATAAAAATTACACTTATATAATTAAAACACTTTGATTTCTAAAAAGGAGAAGCAGTGCTTATGGACAAAGGTAACTATTCTGTATCCCAGTAAAGGCATTAGGTTTACTAAGCACCTGAGGTGATTTCTCTGCTGTGCAACCCTAGGTACATGACATGGAACCAGTACGTATGCAAGCACTATGCTCTAGGGCCACCCTCTCCCTATCTGGCCTGGCTCCAATGGCCATGGGTTCTTTGGGCAATATAATCTCATTCCAAGTCAGCCCCAACTGGCCCAAGGGTCATCCTCAGAGAAAACCAGGATACTGTGCTGGATCTAAACCTCTGACATAATTCAACCTCCAGGGTCCAGCTTGAATCTCGATTTTGTAATAGGTCCACCATAAGGCCCTAAACTGGTCTGGAGTTAAAGATAAAGGCTAAGAAAGTGTAAAGTCCTAGAAAATCTATCATGTTAACTATAAACCTAGCAACTCAACACAATGGCAAAATATTCTAAAATTACACAGAACAACAAAGAAGGAGCTAAAATGAAAGAAGAAAAACAAAGTAAAATTATCAATGATCAAGTAATTATACTATGAAAAAATAATAAACTAGCTTTACCAAGATAAAAGAATAAATTTAGAAATTTTTTGAACCTGAATTTTTTTTATGTAAGTGTGTGCACACACATACATAGTTTCCTCTGCTGGGTGGATTTCATGATAAACTCCAGACTATTTTGACACGTAAACACTTACAACAGGAAGACGTCCATGAACTTTGTACAAATTAACAAGTACAGTAATATCCCAGGGACGCAAGGTAAGTGGATGAATTGACTTGGCTGAACTTTCATTTTCTTTTTTGTCATTGTCCATTCCAACAGCAGTCCACCCAGAACTGGACGATGTTGACAGTGACAGAACAGGACTTGATACAACCTCTTCAAAATCCATATACATGTCATCTTCTCCAAAGTAGTTTTCCTATAAACATTAAGATTAAACTGCTATCAAAAGAGATATATATAAGAATAACTTTTCACCTAAAATGGTAAACTAAGCATTTCCTTAACCCTATTTTATGTAATTAGAAGCATCAGTCTATTTCCTTAAAATCTAAACAAGATACATTTAAGACATACACTTACTTGGCTGCTTAGTAAATAAATACTCTATAGCAAAAACAAAAAAAAACCCACAAAAGTTACAGAAGTTTATAGTAAAACTTCATGATAACACCACCTCCAATTATAGCAAAAACTTACAATTTAGGTCCTAAAAGAAACCTATGAAGATTTGTAAGGTTCAGTGGTTTTCAATCTGTGCTTCTCAGAGTTTTGAGGCAAAAACACCGAGACGTCCTTTGAGAAAAGCAGATCAATGCACTAAAAATCAATATGGCTAAATCCAACTAGCTAAATCTGTAATTCATATATTCCAGCTGGAATATTTATCAGGAATGTTTTAAAAGCTTTAATCAGAATGTCCAATTTTGGTTACTGATGGCAAAACATGTAATAAGCAGTTACCAGAACTTCCTGTCACATAGTTCATCATGGTTTATTAAGCAACAGAATTTCAGAAGAGTTCAGCTCAATATTCTGGTTTCTCTAGAATCAGAATTTAAATTTCTTTTTAATTGGAATTATTTTTTCTTCCCATTGATTCTGAATTTAAATTTTCCCTACTTGATCTGTCAGTAGTAATCAAAAGTTGTTAAAATATTCGTTAATATTTTTAACAATATATTTGCTCAATATTAAAACCAAGTCAGTATTTTGGTAAATTCTGCATTTTGATTATTGACACATTTATTTTCTGGCTAGGGTTCTGTACATCAGATTAATTAATATCCTTTCATAGGAAAGGATGCTGAAGGGCCTAAGGTCATTCAGTTAATCAGTGAGTGGCAGGACAAACATTAAAATCCCAAATCTGTTGAGTCTCAGAACTGGTGTTCTTTCCTCTATTCTCTATTGTTATCTGCCTCTAAATAATACAGGTCCTATTTGGAAGTGCTTGATTTAATCGTGCTTATATAGCTCTGAAGCAGGGACAAATTCAAGCACAAATAGAAAGGTAAATAAATACTGTTTTTATCCTAAATTCCAACATTAAAATTTTAAAACTAAAAATAAATGTCTAATTGACTTCAACTAACATTAAAAACCTTGATATTCTAAGCAGTATTTCTCCCTTAGATCATTTGAGAAGCCTTTTCAAAATATACAAGCTATCCCAGTCTTGGAGATGGGTTCAGTAGGTTTGCAGTGGTCATGGAGACCAGAGACAGGTGGAAAATGGAAAAGTTCCATTGGTAATTTTATTTGCAAATGGCCTCCAGACTCAATCATCTCTGCCCCATCTTCCCTCCACACAACTGACCTAAGGAGTCAACGTACACTATGCATGCTTATTAGCTTTCAACATACTAAGAGTTACCAACAAATCATTAGAAATAGGTTATACTTATTTTCGCTAATTTTTAATAATCCTAGCCTGATAATCTCTTATTTTTAAAAGATTCCCTTGCAGGATCTTATAATTTTTAACCTTAAAAAAAAAGATACCTGTAGATTACTACTTAAAAGAAGACTGTCTTGGGTATAATGTTCAATTTGCTACTAAACTCATCTCCACTTAATTATCTAAAACAGAAACTCATATCAGATTCTTTAGGAAATACTGAATCTCCAACATAGTAGAAGACATTTGCTAAAGTGTATTAAATGTGTCAATGACTGTTTTTAAAGAGTTATAAAACACTAGGAGTCTTATGTGAGTTAACACATTTGTATCTATTGAACATTATTAACAGAAAGAACTTTTAAAATTTTAACTCTTTCAAAGTTAGGCTATTATTGTTTAATGTTGGGTGTCTGATTTAGGTTTTGTGGGGGTTTTTAATAAGTGAATTCCATTTTAAGCATTTATTTCTCAAGAATTCACTAAAAAAATTACTAAAAGGTTAACTGAAGTATCTGGCAAGTAGTAATATGTTATGGCAAACTTTTATAGTATTTTAACATTAGTAAATGTACACAAATATTTACAAATAGAAATAAAAATTCTATTTCCATTTTAAACAATCCTAGAAAAATACCATGGACTTACAGAATTGGGAAAGTGTGTTCTCTTGTCAAGTTTGTAGCATGTATGACTTTAAGAATGATAAAATAAGCTACATTTTCAATTTACTAAAGAGTCTTCTGAAAGTTTATTTTCCTAGAGATATTTTTCTACATGAGTGTCAAGGAACCTACTTCAAGTAACAAGAGACTTCCATTTTCCCTCAACTAAAAATTCATATTTATCTAATGATACTCATTTCTCAAAAAAAATTTTTTTAAAAAGGAATTATTAACAATAATTAAAAGAAGATGGCAAATAAAATCAGAAATGCAGGGGGAAAAAACCTACAAATACTGTTTCCAATATTAAATTTTCTAAAATGGAAACTTGATAGCCAGTCTTCTGTTCAAGACCACTAAAACTATTTTTTTAAATATTTATTTTTATACAATCTTTAAAGGTTTCCTTCCATTTAGGTTATAACAAAATATTGGCTATATTCCCCACGAAAACATTTTTCAATAAGGAAAACATATACGCCATATACACCCTTAATCCACGGTTACTATTTGCTGCCACTGATTTGCTATCACTATTGAGGTTCAGATTTCCTTCTTACAGTAAGAAAAAATGTAATGAGACTAAGAGAAATCAATTCATAAAAGTAATATAAGTGGTACTGCTATCCAACCTTATGTCTGCAACATAAGAAATGACAAGAAGTTTTAATATGATTAAAATGACTTTGGGCTTAGAGTTGGTATGCTGTCTACATCTTCAGAAGATCCCTCATTTCCATAAAATGTCCTCATAAATTATAATGACATTCACTATAGTCTCTTAGAATTCTTTGTAATAATAATGCCAGGCCTAGTTTCTTTTATGGATT
The DNA here is from genome assembly GCF_036321535.1 of Camelus dromedarius. Taxonomy (NCBI): domain Eukaryota; kingdom Metazoa; phylum Chordata; class Mammalia; order Artiodactyla; family Camelidae; genus Camelus; species Camelus dromedarius. Next base: position 36,721,213 of record NC_087436.1, read on the forward strand.
TTGGAAGTCAATTTTATAGTCAAATAAATATAGGGCAACTTATTTTTTTTTCCTAGTGTATCCTTTAGAATTTCTTGGAGTTTAATTTTCAACTAAGAAAAATATAATCTCAGTTACATGCATTTTCATATTCTGTTTTCTTTTATATATACATACATACATTATTCATATCTCAAACCTAACTTCTAAAAGTTTTAAAGTTCTAACACTGATACTAAGTAGAACAGAAGTTATACATTAAAACCAATGGAAAAAAAAGTAATAGAGATATTTAAGATAGGATAACATCTCCATGTCAGCATGACACTAAGTCAAGTGAAAAAAAAAAAAAGAAAAGAAAAGAAAAGAAACAAGCTTAAAGACTTACATATATTCCTAATAAAAGGAAGCAGAGAGTTCACTGGGTTATTTTATATAATAAGTCAAAATTTAAAAATCTTACATTTGTTTCAGTAGATACTTCATAAAAGTTCTAAATTAAATTGATGAATACAAATAGTAATATTTAGTGTAACAAACTTTGACACTGCCAAAAGTTATAATAAAATCTGTGATGCATAGTCATAATAAACTACTGACATAGGTAACATATGTGGAATAGAATTTACAAAGAAGTCTAAAACAAAGGCATATATTTCTTTGGGTCTGTGTTCTTTGTTACAGTCCTCTTATTTTTGTTTACGTATTACTATGAAATTTTTTTAATTAAAAAAGCTGAGGTTCCAAGTACATGAGGTAACACAAAAACTAGAGTTAATACATCTCTAGTAGTATTCAAAAGTAGTATTATATCAATAAAACCATTTCACCTGATAACTGAATCACTGTTTATATTTAAATTAAAATATAACTCAGCCCCTTCAGGGAGATTATAGCTTGAAAATTCCATTTTAGATACTTTAAAGTTATTCACATGCAATCCCAAGAAAATATAGTGGGAGAAATATCTGAAGACTGTATTAGGCCAAAAAATTGTCACAACAGAGAAAAAAATGTGTGTGTGTGTGTGTGTGTGTGTGTGTTTCTCCCCTTTGAATCTGGAGAATTACTCCTCCAAGAATCTCTAAAATCCTAGGTGAACAAAAGGTAAAAACCAAACAGAAACTATATGTTTCCACAAATGTTAAACACATTTTCCCTTGCGTCTTTTACCTTTAATTATATAATCTGATACTTTATGGTAGTTTTTAGTAAATGTAATATAGTAACTTAAATATTGAGATTTTATGAAACTTCAAAGCTTGTTAGGCTGGCATTTCTTTCAGAGACCCTTTGCTAACAAACCTTGACTCCTTCCCTGGCAAACCTTGTTCATCCTAGACCCTTTCCAGAATTAATTATTCCTGTTACTGTACTTTATGAGATTCCTTGCTAACCTTGGTTCAATAGCCAAACCTCTGCAATTGTGAAATTGCAAAAAGAAGCAAATAAGTAAGCACTGATAAAATTAGACTCACACAAACACCCCATGCCACAAGTAACTCTACTCTTCATAACTGGTAATGCTTGGACAATTAGTCTCTCTGATTATCAGCTGTAGTAAGCATCCAATGGTACAACGGAAATCTAAAGCAAAATGTATCTGCAAAATCCTGGAAAATGCAAAATTTCATCAGGTTGCTAAAAGCGATGTTGGCTAACTGCTCAAATCACAGGTAAAACTATCAGTGATAAGTGAGAATTCGGAAGGCTTAGAGAAGTTGCCTACAAAGAAGAGTAAATCAATGAGAATTTGTCATGACTCGCTAGGGGCTTTTTAGAAGTATGATTTAAGTATCAAAAGAAGAAAAATGACTTTTAGAAAACTGAAAAAGTGCTCAAATATTTTTCTTAAAATAGCCTCTCTTCATAATCATGCTATAGACAGCAACCTTAAAGTGTTACCATAATATGCAATCATACAATTTCAGTGGAAAAATTATACCAAAGTGAATCAACACTTGATTCAGTTTTGCTTAAAGTAGTACATATTCCTCACAGCATATATTTGTGATACTCTGAAATGAATTCATTTCACGTATTTGCTTCAATTTTCAAGATACAGCTCCAAACAAATCTTTGCTTATTATTTACCATGAAATAAAGTTGTTTGTTTTTATTGGACTCACTTGAAGTAGCCTTTTCCTGATACAATTATCCTCAGATAACAAGGTTCTCTTATACTTTTACTGCTCCATTAATTACAATGTGCTAAAGCTGTCCATATGTATGTCTATCCTGCTATATCCCCCCTGCTTATTTTCTTAAGAATAGGTGTTAGAGCATCTCTATCTCTAGCTATCAGCACAATTCCCAGAATATATGAATTGCTCAAAAAAAAAAAAAAAGATAAACTGAGGAGCACACTATTTTCAATAAATAATTTTGTAACTGAGTCTAACACCACAAGTCCAGTCAACATTACGTACTATATCCTCAACACTTTAAATCGTCCGACTGGCTATTTTAAAAGGTCTCAATTTCAATTAGATGTTAATTGCTTTGCCTATGATTAAAAATATGAAAATTCTTTTAAAAACCATACCTTTATACACAGAAAGGCATTCAATAGAGGTCCATAAAGAGTTATCTGAGAATCTGGAGAAAGTTCCATTTCTACATGAAGTTTATCAGGTGGAAGTTCTGAGGGATCAATAGGTGGACGTGAAGAAGCAGAGGGAGAAGAAACAACTCTGTCTGTTTTCTGGGATGGCCTTAATACAGAGAGCATTGTTTCTTCCATTTCTGACACTGGAAAAAATTGAAGGGAAAAAAATGTTTGGGGGAGGGGGAAAAACACCTCTTAGAAGTTCTTCAAAAAACTATTCACTAAGAAATTCTGTATTTTGCAAATATGAAAGCAACTTATAGTGATAAAATAACTATAGTATATAATGAAAACAAAGCTGAAAGACTAATAATTAAGAATGCAATAAAGAATGGACTTTATTCAAATATGCATGAAAATGCATAAATCAGACTACACAGAATCAATGAAAAATTCCTATTTAAAAAAGGCAACATTCTCATCAAGTTCTGGCCATATGTTGTAAATCTGTGTCACAATTAGGCTTTAACTATACTTGGACATTAAAATATAAAGTTATTTTCACATAAACAGCTATTCAAATGCAGTGTGACATTACCAAGCTCCATATATAAGAAAGTTATAAAAACTATTCTCTAAAACTGGAAAAAAATTCACTGGAAAAAAAAATACAAAGAAAATATCACTTGACTTCAATTTTATTTTGGATCCCAATAAGGTGACACACTTAAGCCTCAGGGAAGCTATAAATAGTATGACAGTTGTCAAAATGCATTAGAGAAACTAACATTTCACAAAATCGACTTTAAATATACAGATTCACATACACCTAGATTCATATTCCAGCTCTACTGCTTCTAGCTCAGCAGACCTTGAGAATTACTTTCTCTAAGCATTTTTCCTTAACTCTACAATGACATTAATAATACCTACCTCATGGAGTTGCTTTAGGGATTAAATGAGATAAAGTAAGCCAGGAAACAGTTTGGCCTCATATTTGATATATAATAAATGCTCAATGAAAGTCAGCTATAATTATATCGAAACCCTTAAAAGATTTTAAATGTATACAATTATGTCAAAAGAACAGATACATTTCCAAAATTTTTAAATTTCTTTTTTTGTATCTCTGATGATAACCAATTATAACACCAGATGTTTTAAAGCACAAATTATACAAAAACACTTACATGACTGTTTTAGCTGTTCATCTGCTTTTTGTGGATAAATTGGATGCCATGTATAATCAATTGTAAGCATAACACTTGGGACAGTCCAGCATTCAACCCAACCAGCCCTTTGAAGAGTAAAAAATAAAGTTTTTAGTCAGGTGCTTATTCCTTTAATTGTATACAGACATCAGTTACAGATAATCAAATTTTATTGTTATTTTTTGAAAGCACTGGAAGAGTAATTTCTCTATACAAAATACTTAGATTACTAATATCATGTACTTACTTTTCTTGAGTAATGTTCCGCCATTTTGGTTTAACCGTTTTCTGGCCACTCTGACACTCGGCAGGAATACCAGTATCATGAGTCATTTTATTTGGGTGGCAATTCTTTACCAGCATAAATAATGAATATTTACTAGGATGGCAATCTGGTAGAAACAAATGAAGATCAACATCTTCTCCCTAAAAAATAGTTTATAATAACCCAAAGTAATAAAACAGGTACATAAATTTGTTAGGTTACTATTTACAGGATAGCCTATCTATAATAATCTTGTGAATAAATTCAAAAGAAAATGAACCTAAAATTGAAATGGCAGATTCTACACAGAAGAGTCTGGTAAGTAACTAGAATAAGATTTTACATTAACTAAAACTAAATTCTACTTAGAAAAATCAAGAAAAAAATCAGAGAAATAAATAGTTTAGTTTCTAGGAAAGTTAAAAGGTTATCTTCCATGGGTATCCTTGGATTTATCACATGTAATTAGAAAAAAAAATAAAATAAAAAATAAAAAATCATCTCACTAAGACCAGGTGGAATATGTTCTGTATTTTTATTGATTTTTAAAATATGATTGTCTCTTTTGATTCTAGTAAGTCTTGGTTCCTCAACTGGCTTTTAAGAATTGTATCAAAGGATCTTCACCCAGTTTCACTTTTTTCCTTATAGGTCCCCTAATCTTTTCATCTTGATGCCTGGTTTCTTAACAAGCAGCACAGTGGAATGATTAAAAGAATGGAGACCTAAGCTATATTGCCTGGGTTCAAATTTCAACTTGGCCACTCACTAGCTACATGACAAGTTACGTAAACTTGCCTCCTTAGTTTCCTATTCCGTAAGTGCAGATATTGGCTACTGCAAAAGAAAATGCTGCTATGAACACTGGGGTACACGTATCTTTTTAAATTATTGCCCAACTTCTTAGGGGAACTTGGAAACTTAGGGGAATGGCAGAACATTACAGTTAACTACGAAAAAGAAACAGCAGCAATTCTGTGACACTGAAGTTAGTGAACAATGGAGGAAAGGAAAGCTGAAATTCTTCAGGGTGGCAACAAGATGGACAGGAGAGTCAAAATAACCACTGGGAAATCAAACTTATTAATAAACCTTGAGAAATAAACAATGCATCCAATTATACGTACTCTTAAAGAGAATTTGGTATTACATGTAGCTGGAACAAAGTCCGTAAAAGGCAAAGAGAAATCAATGTTTAGTGTTTCCCCACAGGCTGCCAAGTACACTGCAAAAAAAAAAGAGAAAAAAAAAATTTTACTTTTAATTAAAAAAATTTTTAATTTTTTAAATAAAAATTGCCTTAAATACACACCTAAACAAAATTAAAGATAATATGCTTAGTTCAGTACAAGTTCTGAAATCGTTCTGAGTCTCACAAGACAATGGGAAAAAAAAAAAATTCTAGTATCTAGTAAAAACTACAAAATCAATACCAATTTTCTTTGTTGGTATTTGTCTTAATGAACAGAATACTTAATCTAATTTTTAAAAAGTACTTACCATTTTCCTGTTGTTTAGTGGAACAGTCAATCCAATTGTGTTGATTAGCTGCCCAAATCATTTCAAATTGATGAAACATGATTTTAAAATTCCATGTATATGGAACAAATGAAAAAATGTCTGGAGCACTATCACTTGACCAGTCTTGAATTAAATCTAAAATTATTGGGATGGGAGACAGAAGGTAAAATTAACTGAAATTAAGAAAACAAAACATAAATATTCTAACAGCAAAAATGCAGTTTTCTACTGTAACTAAAAAGAACTTTTATACTGAAATATTAAGAGGTGATTAAGATGTACCTAAATGATTTGACAGTAAAGATGTTTACTTACAAATCACAGTTTCAAATTAAATTTTTATGTGTCTCATATACCTATTATGTTTTTAAAGAAACTTTAGAAAATAAAAGAGAAAAAAAATCACCTGATACCCCAATTCCCAAATATCTAACATTGTGGATCTATCTCATTCTAGTTTTTTCCTTCCTATGTAGATTTTTTACACTACCTAGATGTACATGTTATAGATACTACTTTTTTTCACTGAACTCAAAACTTTTCCATGTTATTTCATGCACATTAACAAAAATTTTAATAATGTTCATTAAAGAGATTTGCTAAGATTTACTTAACCATTTACCGTACTTAGATATTTAGACTCTTTCCAAATTTTTGTTATATATAATGTTAGCATGTATATTTTCATGCAAGATATTCTACATATTCAGGATTAGTTTCTCAGGTTCGATTCCAGAAGGGGATTTACTAAGTCAAAGTTCATGAATTTTTTCAAGGCTATTATAAATTACAGGACTGCTTCCAAGAGTAGTGTATCCATTTATGCTACTAGAAATGTATGCTGAACTATTCCACTGTACCTGCTCCTGCATTATATTTCTTTCTACCTCTCTCCTTCTGTTTTTTTTTTTTTTTTGATGGGGGTGGGGGATGATGGAGCTTGCTAATCAGTAACTGAAAAATGATATCTCACTTAATTGAATTTCTTAATTACAAGTAGGATTGAATATTTTTTCATGTTGTTTTATTCACGAAACAAATACCTACAGAGTGTCTACTGTGTTCCAGACTCTGTTCTAGACTCTGGAAATACAATGGGAACAGAATAAAGACTTGGCCTTCTTAGAATTATAGCCAATCAATCACCTTGTTTGCTGATTTACTACTGTATTGCTGATATGTATGATTTACTTGTTGCTTTTGAAAATTGTGTTCACATATTTAGTCTGCTTATCCTTTTATACCTTTTTTTTTTTTAACCTCAACAGGCAAAAGCTCTTTATATAAAGAAGTTAGCCCTGTTCTATCACGGTGCTTTCCTCTACTTTTCTCTCTGGCATTCACATCATCTGCATGCATTGTGTACTCCCAGTGATAATGTCCTTCAATAAATGGTTTCCTAGACGTGTCAAGCTCATCTCTGTATACTCACAGTACATAACACAGTGCTGTGCATATAAAATCAGAACTTTGAGAGACAGAACAATTGAAAGTAGTATTTTTATACCATAAACTCTTAGCACCAGATAGTCCTGGGTTTAAATTTTGTCTGTATCATTTTACTAGTTATGTAGTCTTTAACAAATGATTAAATGCTATCAGTTTTCTCCTTTACAAAATGGGGACAATTTCAGACTTATTATGAGAATTTAGATGATATACGTGAAGTTTTAGCACAGAAATTGCCACAAGGTTAAGAGCTGCACAAATGGTAGCACTTATTACAGGTATTCTATGAAAAATAACAGGCAAAAATAATTAAAAATTTAAAGTAGTTTTCTTTGAATTTTAAAGGAAATTTTTAAACTGAAAAATATAGATTCAGTAATGAAATCAGAAGCTATATAACATATGGACTCATTTAAAGCTTAGCTGCAATGTATAGAAACTTGTGTACATATATTAGAAATTCCTCTTAATAAAATGGCAAAATAATATATTTAATATCAAATTTCTGTAATAAATTAATATTAAAAAGAGGTAGAGCTGTACTATATCAACAATAAATGTAATATGGCTATGAACCTGTTCTAAGACTACAGAAAGGAAAATTCCATTTATCAATTTTACTTCAAATATATTTCTATTTCATTTAACAAGCAATCACAGTAGTTCCTCATACCTCATAGTATCTATGCTTACTTCTAAACTTTTACTTCTACATACCATCCTACCTACCCTGACTGCATCCCTACTGTCTAACTTTATTCTTTAACACAGTGTTCAGTACTTGGGAGATGCCCAAAAGTCATCTCTGGAGTTAATCAATGACACCATACAAATTCATCATTCATTAAGCTGATTTTCTTACTTTTCTCCCTCATAAACACCTTTGGTTCTGCACTTTTACTCAAACTATTCATCCTATCTAACAAACACATTCTGTGGTAACCTATTTGTTGAAGGTTAACAACAGCATGATACTAGAGAGAGAGTACAGGATCTAACAGTCAAAAAACTGTCCTTAAATGTCTCTTCCACTTACTAGCTTCATGAGTCTGCCCAAGTCATTGAATGTTTCTTCAATTTCCTCACTGTTAACTCAGGGGTAACAATAACAGCTATCCTTTTTTAGAGTTGTTGTGAAGATGATAAAAATGAACATGATTTAGAATGTTTTATGGAAACATACTATGCAAATTTTAGTTAATGTTACTGAGTTCATTTACAAAGACCATTTCAGATCTTAATATCCTTCCTTACTTTCTCTAATTACCTTCAGTTCGTAGTGATTTCCTCTGTATTCATGTCTTACATGCATTTGTTAGCTTGACAATTCTTGCTTGCACTCAATATATATAAATACCATTATGTACTATTTTATTTGTCTCAGTCTAGTGCACATGCCAATATACTTGAGACTGGTAAATAAAGAAATGCCCATAAGCAATACCCCTATTAAGTTCTCTGTGGGCTGAGATCATGGGTTATTTGTTCTGAATCATTATTCATAAGAAACTTTCAACTTACATTGGTTGTGTTTATCTACTTTACATTTCTATTTAAAAGACAGATATAATTGCTAATAAACACAAATTCAAATAATCTACTAATCATCTAAGGAAACCAATGTAATTTTATAAAGTTATTAGCCAATTTCTATTTTAACAAGTCTTACTAGTTTTTTTCAATATCTTACCTAAAACTTTAACATATTCCATAATATGGTTTCCCTACTAGCTTATACAACATCTTTACTAATAAACACTAAAAATTATAGTAACAAACTATTTTCAGTAGGAACCCCAAAAACTATTTCCAATATGTATTTCTCTTTAAACCAAAAGCTGCTCTCATTACCAGACGGTCTTACCAAATAAATTTATTAGAAAAATGAAGCACTCTCTTGATGACTGCCTTACTTATGTAGACAACAAATTTTAAAAGTTAAGTTGGTAATCTAAATGTAAGTCTGGAAAAAAACCCATCTACAACTCACTTTATAATTAAGTTGATAGGCAAACACCCTATAAAATGTCCATCAGTTGGTACTGAAGCTTTGCGATACTGTTATATTGTCTTCTCCTCTTCATCAGAGTAAACCTAAGTCAATCTCATTATCTACAGAAAAGACTGCACTTCTGCCTTTGTTTTGTATCTTTCATTCCTGAGGCTCTATGTTCTATTTATCATGAAGCTATCTTTATCCCACATTGAAATCTCTTAAGAACAATTTCATCTCACTAATAATTGGCATGAGAATGGCTCTTGAGGAATAGTAGGTATTCCCTCACATCAAATAGACAATTTATTTTCTGCAAAAGTCTGTCAATAGAGAAATGTAAAACTAAGAAAAGAGAAAACAATTCAAACACTATGACCAAGAATGTCCTTGCCAAGGCTAAACTAATATCATTCTCTGACAGTGTCCTTTTAAAGAATAAAAAAGTTTTTAAAGGACCCTAGAAAGATTTCAGAAATAATACGTCTAAATGTTACAACTGCTAATCTTGGAGATGAGACTTTAAGCTTTGTACCTGTCCATATTTTAAAAATTTCCCCTAACAAATTTTAGAAAAGAATTACTTAAAAAGTGAATTTCAATAGGTATAAGCATAAAGATTAGAGTTAGAGAAAGAAAATAATTTAGGAAAAACACAGTTGTAATTTAGGAAATGTGTACTTGGTTGTTTAATCAATGTCCAGTCTAAATAAAAGTGCAAAATAAAGTTGAAATCTTGAGGAATTTATACTTATCCTCCAACTAGTCTTAGCACTGCTAAAGTCTGAGATTATGACATTCTAGAGGAAAGCAATGTAAAGAACTGAATGCGTGAAAATGCAAGGTTTTTTCCTTTAGGTTTAAATAAACTGAATAATTTATCATTTAAAAAATTAAAAGAAAAGAAAAGGGTGGAATCTATTCTAAAAGATTAGCAAAATGAAAAACTACAAAATCTTAAGTGAGAGGGAAAAGGCTATGCAAAGAAGCTATCTATACAAAAAGAGATTCTTGAGCCAGACTACTTGAGTTGGAATTCTAGTCTGACCAACTTAGTCATGCAACCCTGGACAAACTGCTTGACCACTCTGTAATATTATCCTCATCTATAAATTATGATAATGACAATAAAATTGACCTTAGAGAGTTAAGAGGATTCAATGATTTAATATGTGAACCTACTTAGAAGAGAAACACTAGTACACCTTGTAAGTCTTAGCTATTATTTTTTTTAATAAATCTGAATTAAGTAGTATTTATTCAGTGTTCAGCTTCAATGAGAAAAGTTTAACTTGCCAGGCACTTTGTCAAAATTTCTACTACAGAGATTCTGACTTGAGCCATAGAGAATAAATGCAACTCCAAAAATGCAGAATCACTCTATCTAGTCCCCAAGATAAGACTCTTGATCAAAATAAAAAAACAAACATAAAAGGCTTATGATTGAACATATTTATAAAGGCCAAAACTCTAGCAATAGCAAAATTAGGTTAGAAAATGTTATCCCTATTTCACAAATAAGGAAACTGAAGCTTAAACAATTAGGCAATTTGGTCAACATCATATTGCTAGTAAGCAATGTCAAGACAGGACTATCTGTGACTATCTTAGTCACTGCTACACCCTCAAATATCTAACAGTACTCAGCACAGAATGCTCGTAAACAACTGGTGGGTGGATGGATGAACAGATAAATGTAGCAATCAGTCAAACAAATATCATATTATGTAGTAATATTTATGTTATTCAGAGACTAAGACTACATGTTCTCATAATCATAAAATAAGAGTAGCTATTATAATATGCCACAAGAAAGAATTTTTTCCAACTAATGAAAGCATCAACTCAATTATACATACCAACTGAAAGGAGTTAAGAGGGCTCCAAATACAAATATAACATATTTGACTACCTGAATATGCTATTGGTGGTTAACAATAATTAAAACAAAATAATGAAGCCATGATGATGGCTTCATGAAGAGAAAGAACTGACTCCTCTTCCCCATCTTATCCTCGACTAGACTGATACAAAGATGAGTTCTTTCACTTCCTTCCTAGCTCAATTTTGGGTTCATATTTTCCTTGTTTGGGTTAGAAGACAGCACAAAATATCTATATTTAAATTTCTCCTTTGATATCCTTGACCTCAAAAGAAGTACAGAGGTAAAAAAGTATGAATTGTGTCATCAAATCCCTATGTTGAATCTAAAAGCAAAACTTATGGAATATAAACAAGTTCATTGTGATAAAACTCATTGTGTATATACTTATTAGAAAATTACCTGTAAAGAAGTTCTTCTGTGCAAAGATGAAGTGGTAGGTGGCTTTATAAACCTCTAATTCACACTGCCATGTCTGTGGCATGTTCCATATTCGGGGGTAGCTGGCATTGATGTGGAACTGCAAACCAAATGTTAAGTAAAAATGTTTAGAGCCTAAAATGTGACATTGTGTGAACAGCATTAGAAATGAACTCACTCACACTGGTGAGTAATTAAAACTTATTTTCCTACTGAGCTGAACAGAAGGTCCCTTAGAGATTTTAACATGGCTGTGGCTAAAGGTCAGTATCCGTGGTTACATCCAGCTCCTTGAAATACTAAGCCATGATGTGGTCAAAAATTTTTAAGAACAAATCAGGCTACAGTTTTGATACTGTAGCTAAACAAATAAACTAACAGTGAATTTCCTTAATTCTTCCCCAAACCTAATCTGCTAAGTGAGAGGCTCTGGGTCAGGGAGGGTGGAGTGCAATGCATACTGTCACACAGAAGTTTGGCCACCAGTGCCTCCTGGCTTCTCAATTGACAGCACAGTAGTTATAAATCTGACATGGTGCTTTGTGGTGTATGCCACCTGCCAAAGGCTGGCAATTTTGCAAAAGCAAGAGCTGCTTGACCAGGAACAGCATTACTGCACAGCACTATTTATCAGCAAGAGCTCAGGAATTCATTAAAATGCTGAATATGTGAATTTAATATATATTTATACTATCTAATACATTCTTGGTAATTGCAAAATTTCTGTCTAAATGTACATATATCATATGTAAATATGCTTGTTTAGACAAGCAATTAAGGACCTAATGATACCATCTAATATAAAAGAATTCTCTCTGAATATCATTCTACATAGTGACTTTTACTATTATTGTTGTTATTTTTGTTGTCCCTAATAAAAAATAATATGTCTGATTAATGAGCCCCCAATCTGCAATTTTTAATCATGAACATTTCCATATTTATTCCGTGTCTAATATGGAGCAATTTTGGGTCTCAATAAGAGTTTTTTCTTTTTACCATATTCACCAAGTAAAAACACAATGAATTATTAAGCTCCGAGAAAGACTCTGATGGGGCCAGAAAACATTTCATAAAAAACTACCTTATTTATAGCTTAGGAGAGAGTTAGTCTAGTCATACAATGAAGTTTAAAAACAATATTCTAGTAACTTCCCACAATTTAAAAGGCAAAAAACCCATGTATCATTGCCTTATTATTCATTTCCCCCAAAAGAAGAGCAACAGAGAGGTGCCAAAGGGAGTCCACAGCACTGGGAATCTACTCCTCTTCCCCAAAACAGGGCCAAGAGCACCTGGTGGTTCTTCAGGGAGAAGACAGACCATTTGATGGCTTTCTGGTCATTAAAACTTTCTATTAAAAAATTAAAACCAAATTTGTATTTTATGTATTATGTATATCACCATATACTCTAGACTTACTGCTAACATTTCTGCTTCTAAAAGAGTCCGGTATTGCATGCTGGTAGTGGCGTCAACATGTAAGAGCTGTCCTTTAATTGCAGGGGTGTAACCTAAAATAAGTGAAAACATAAAAATTAAGAAGCTAAAAAATATAGATAGAATTAAAAATTTTGGACTAGACAACTTCCACCCAAAGAAGGAATTCCTGAAAAATGGTGATCAGTCACTATCAAATTCACCTGAATAATGTAACCTTTTTCACTTCACAGAGCTCTGATGGAAAAAAGTTCCATCTCCATGTAACAGTTATCTGATTTTGCTCTCCAGAGCAAAACTACAAGTCTATTTTCTAAATGATAGTGTGCAACTACTTAAGACAGCTCCCATGTCTATTCCTTCACTGACCCAACAGTGCATATTTCCATCATTTTCAACTCCTCTTTATGTAATGACAGTTTCTAAACAACAGCTATTCCTTACATAATGACAGTTACCAAATAACACAGTCCCATTCTGAATAAAAGCAGAAGTATTCAGAGATTTCACTTCTTTTCTTGATGGACTGCCCTCCTGTGAACAGTAACGCTATGGTCATTATTATATGGCTAATTCAATATGTATCCTGCTCTGGGCAATTTTCTCCCAACCACCTGAATCTCTGAAAAGTTTTAAATGTATTTGAGTTATATTTTGTTACCGTCTAAGACCTAAGTCTATTTTTCCCCTTTGAAGACAGTCATCTTAAAAATCACCCAACCTTTACTAAGAATCTGTCTGGGCTTTCCTAGAAACGTCACTCGTTCAGTTCCACAACCAGTGTGCTGCAGTACTTCCCATGAATTCATCATAGATATATGCTCAAGAGGTTGATCCCTTACTCTTCAGATGGCCCCTTTACCCCAGTGCACCAACAATTGTACAAAGAAAATTGTACAAATATTATTTCGTAGGTGGATCATCAGTTTAAAAATGGTAGAAGCACTTCCTTGACCAAACCACTCTCAATTTTGTGCAATCCCCAACTGCCTTTTCCCCTATAGAAGTACAGATCCTATACATCAGTAATTAAGGCTGTCCTAAAAGATGCTTCTTTCCAAGTGACTACTCCAAATCCTAGAGAATCTCAAGCCTCTGCTTCAAGACTTACTATGGTTATTCTTTTAAAAGTAGCTAAGATAAAGTTTAGTTCTTCACTGAAATAGCCCCACAGTTACAGGGAAAGAAACTGTATGCCATTCTCAGTCACTTTTTCAATTAATTATCTAAGCAGGCAAACTCAACTGCTACCTTTATGTGCAAGCCCATGAATCTAGTCAATTCCTCTGCCTGCTTTCTGCTACAGTAGCAACAAAATGAGTGACAGAAAACAAGAAGAGAGAGCCAAGAATTACATAAACATTACTCTATAATTATACTTAGCAATAGTAACATTGCTGGTTAGTGATTTTAAAGTATGTTGCTATTCTCTGTACTCTCAAGAAAGTGAATAAATGAAGCAGAATTTTATTCTGATTGCTCTCAATTACAAACGTAGTAAAGGAATGGGAAGAATAAGGAGAAATGAGGAAGGTTATATAACATTTTGATAAATTTAACAAAAGGTATTTAATTACGTTACTGATGAACCTGTACGAGAGCCCAAATTCCAAAAGCATAATGAATTTAGACTATATTAGTTCAGATGAAACTACAGCTATCAAAGCATTATTTAATATTTTAAATAGGAAATGTTTTGCTTTTTTAAAGTTGTGCTAGTCAAAGTACCCAGTTACTCTCTGACAAAAATTTACTAATGATATAAATTAAAACAAAGCCTATTAGTCAATCAATCGATTACTGTCCATGGACCACAAGCCAGGTACTAGGTTCAGCACCACGTCTATGCACCAGTGAAAAGAAAGACACAGCACCTGCTCTGACAGAGCAACAGACTAACACGAAAAACATATGCTAAGCAAATTATGTGCAGTCTTACAAAGGAGAAGTATAAGGTATAATGAAAGCATAGAATAATAAGACCTAGCTTGAGTGAAACATTTTTCCTTTCTCTCTAGGTGCATGAATAATTATATAGTATTTACTAATTACAGGCACATCAAAATATAATAGAAAACTGAAAAAGAAAACCCCATTACTTTTTTTCTAAATGGATTGACACTATTCATATATTAATTATTGCACTACTAATCATTTAAAACAGAAAAATACTCATTGTAGCTTACCGTTTTCTTCAACTGTCATTGGAATATTAATTTCTAAATATGACCCGGCTCCTACATTTACATGCACAGCATTTGTTTCCTACCAAAAGGAAAAATTAAATAATATAAAACATTTTATCACAGACAAAATTTAATCATCAATAATATTAAATAGGCATTAAAAGTTCCTAAGAGCAAAAATTCAAATTTATACCAAAAATATACTAAAACAATTTAGCCAGATATAAAGGAGAAAATAAGTCAGATTACAGTATGAAAGTCTATTATTATTAACTAACTTTTTTCTATTATTTGGCACCTAATGAAAGTAACACACATATAATTATTGGGGGGAGTGGAGAGGGGAAGCACATAGAAATGAATCTAAGTACAGGAGTAGTCACCAGAAAAACAGTTTAAATTTTGTTTAAATTTTAAATACTATTTCTACTATATTATTTCAATAACTACCCTATTTTTGGTAAACAGCAAGTCAATTGTAGCATCTGCAATAATATTCATTCGTAGTTCAAAAGCAAGGATCTGTCTTGGTCTCCCAGGTTGTGCAATTTCAGAAACTTTGAGAACTTGATAATCAGGTGGGAAGAAGAACTTCCATAAACAATCTCTATATAAAGAGGAAGAAAGAAAAGTGATATGTTATTCAAGTAAAATTACCTCTAATAAAGTACCAAAACCAGTATTATAATTTTATATTATCACCGCTATCTCATTTAACAATTAGAAATTAAATAGGAAAAAAATCAGTCACAAAATAAAACTTACTATACTTTCAGTAAAATGAAAGACTGTTTTTTCCAATGTTTTATACTTCCAGAGATCAATGGGCTTTAAGCACTTAATAAATATACAATTATCAAATGAGATATCTGAGAAATTAAAGACTTTCTACAAGTACATCATCCTATTCAAATGGCAAAGAAAGACCTGAAGGAAGATGGTTTAATCAGAACCATCATTCCACTCTAGGCAAGTTACTTGAACCTTTTTGAGAACACATGTCTGCTTCCTCATCTGTAAAATAGGATTACAGTAACTGGTTTCACAGAATAGATCCAAGGATTAAATGACAACATACATGAAAAAGACATGGCAGTATGTGGCACATGGAAAAAAATGGCAATTATTTCTATGATTTTCATAATCATTATTTTTAACCAATATTATAATAGTAAGAGTCCAAAGAGCAATAGATTTCTAAACAAGTAAACAAGTATTTGGTGGGTAAGAATCTAATGTATTTGCCTCCCCTTATCATTTGACAAAGATTAAAAAAAAAAAAGAAATTTTTAATTCAGAGTCTTCTATATAAGTAAAAATTAGAATAATGTTACTCATACAATCAAAAAAGGTGCCAGTTTGTGACTTTTAAACAGGAAGAATTGAGGAAGGAGTCACCAGTAACAGGAAATGCTGCATGGAATAAACTGACTGGGAAAAACTAGATGAACACAACAAAATTTGCAAACTGACCCATCACAGACTTTAACTTGCCGTGATTAAATTAACGTACATGAAAAGAAAATTAAGTCTGCAAATGTTTTGGTTAAGACACACAAATATATAGAACTGAGACTATTAAAGACAAAGAATCCATCTGATCATTAGATGATCATGGACTAGTAAATGGGTAGTAGGATACAATGAAATGAGCAGTGGATTTGAAGGGCTGGCTCTAGATGCTAAAGCTTCACTGTCTTGCCCAGCTCACTGAACCCCTATGCATCTCCATTTTCCCACAGGTATAATGAGTTCACCACACCTGTCCTTGTACCTCTCACTGCGTTATGAAGATCAAGTGTGAAAATATAAATGAAAGCACTTAAGTTAAAGCAATGAAAAGTTAGACAATGTCAGGAATGTTTGCATTATTATAATAATCATTAATGATTAAGTACAAATCTATGAAGTTTGCATTTTAACTCCATCATGAAAACTCTTAAGCATATCATGAATAGATGGAGCACAAGGGATTTTTAGGGCAAAGAAATTATTCTGTATGATACTATATTGGTGGCTACATGTCATTATGCATTTGTCAAAACCCATAGAATGTACAACATCAAGAGTAAACCCTAATGTAAACTGTGGACTTTGGTTGATAATAATGTGCCCATGTTGGTTCATTGACTGTACCAAATATGCCACACTGATGAGGGATAGGGGAGTATTATATGTGTGGGTGGGGAGGGCTATGTGTGAACTCTTCGTATTTTCTGCTCAATTCTGTTGTGAACCTGAAACTGCTCCTCTAAAAGAATAAAGTCTATTAAAAAAAAGAAAAGAAAAGAAAATATCATGAAGGAAAAGTTGAGTATCTTAAAGATTCAGAAAATCATGTAAAGGTAAGAGAACTGACATCAAAATCTACAAGCTAAAAGGTCATGCTACATGATCAAAAACTTTTCAAAATGCCAAGTGAACTATCCAATAGCAAAATAGTTGTGATTTCTTCCTTTATTTCTTACATTAATAGGTTGATGCTAAGAAAACTAATCTAATTATTCGTTTCTGATTACAGTTCATATTTGTGTAGAAATTCAATATGGGGAAGAAAAAAGGAAATGGCTACAAAAGAGGAAATGACCATTTGTATATGTAAGGGAATAGATAAATACTATTATTATCCACATAAGGAAACTAAACCCATGTTATAAATTCCCCTCTTCCTTCCTTCCTTTCTTTTCTCTCCATGATTTTTTTAAGTCCAGGTTAAGAAATGTATTGCTGTTCTCTCCTAGCAGTGGCAGGATCTACTGCAGGGAGTTGGTAAAGCAAATTTTTCCTTCATGTTATCTTCAGTATCTTTTTTCTATATTACAAAAATATCACCTTAGAAGTGAATATGATTATATATTGAAAGAATTTTAGCTTGGATTTTCATGTAAATATAGCCTAATACTTTTTTAAATGAAAAAAAGTGAATATAGTTTAAGAAGAATCACACTTTACTCAAGTGCTAGAAATGCAAAAATATTTTATGTCTGTGTTAAAACACTGCTTTAATTTTTTCCTTTCAAGTATAACAAATGTAAATGTCATTTAATGGAATATAAAAACCCTCATTTTCAACTATTTCATAGTAAACATAGCACGGCTTAGTGTAGGAAAAATTTTATCATAAAAGGAAAAACTTCATCATAAAAGGAAAATTTAAGTCCAGTAATTTGAAAAGTATTTGTCTTCTAATCTGAAATTTTAAGCTCTGTTTACTTTCAAGTTTAATAACCTAACCTAGAATTTAATGAAGTATTAGCATATTGCAAGTTTTCAAATAACACATTTACTTTTCATTTACCACACAACTGTCAAATATGTAAATAACTACTTAATGGAGCAGGTATTCCTATATACTAAAGATACCAAGATTAACAGAATGTAGTACTTGACAAAGCACATAACTCTTCCAACAATCTTAGGTAGAAAGTACTTTTTAAAACAACTATGAAAAGAGACAGTATATCAAGAAGTCAGTATCAGCTCTCTTATTAGTCTATCAATGGCCCAGTAATATCTGCTTCAGTGACTGATCTGGCCTGTATTTCTCCATTCAAGTTAGTTTATGAAAAACTAAACTATCTTTAAACAATGTCTGTTTACATAAAAATTTAAATGTTCCCTCATAATTAATGGTAAATGTCCCCTTCTTTGTTTAAAATTCTTCAATAAGTAGATAGTTGTTCATAATACATTAACAACTTTTAAATTATTCCAAAACTAACAGAAACTAAGAAATAAAAAATGCTTTTTATCTTTCACTCTCCATTACCTCCAGTATAAAATCTATGTATTTCTTAACTACCTACAAATCTCTTAACCTGCAGAACCTATTAAGACAATTCTCCACTCACATCACACATTTGCAGAGCTCTTCCCTTGCCCTGATTATTTATCCTTCCCTTTCATTCCTGGCTAATTTTTACTTATCTTTCAGAATTTAACTCACATGTTACCTATACCAAATAGCACTCCCCAATTCTTCTCTCCTCTAATCTTCAGTATGAGTTATGAACCCATTACGGGCTAAACTGTGTCCCTCTACAATTTCTATGTTGAAATCCTAATCCCCAGGACCTCAGATTTGCCCATAGTCAGAGACAGGGTTTTTAGAGAGGTAGTTAAGTTAAAATGAGGTCAGCAGAGTGGGCCCTAATACAGTATGTCTGGTGTTCTGCTAAGAAGAGGAAATTTGGACACAGAGACCTACAGGACACATGAGAGGGAAGACCATGTGAAGGCACAGGGAGAAGATGACCATCCACAAGCCAAGGAGGAAGGCTTGACACATCCTTCCCTCAGACCTCGGAAGTAACCTATCCCACCAACACCTTGATTCTGGAATTCTAACCTCCAGAACTATGAGAAATTTCTGTTAGGCCACACAGTCTGTGGCATTTTGTTATGGGAGCCTTAGTAAACTAATACAGTATCTTTCTAAGTTCTTCATCCAGACTTTTTACTTATTTGTATTATAGCACTTAATAAAACTCTTTTGTTTCTTTTTTCCTAAAACTGAACTATATATGTCTTCTATCTCTGAATCTCCATAGTCCCACCAATCTCTGGCATATTCTTGATTAAATACGAAAGTAAAAACAAAGGAACCAATAAATATGTGGCTCATCCACCACTTTTCTAATGAATTAGCTTCTTTAGAGCAAACTTGCTTTTGCCAATTTCTCTACAAACAAGTTATTATTTGGATTAAACTGTTTAGTGACATCTCACCCTGCATAATAAAATAGCTTCTAAAATACTATGGTAGTTTTTAATAAAAATTATACTATTATCCCAATACATTTGAAAGACTTAATAGAAATATAATTTAATCAAGTACCTCTGCCTATCAGCCCATGGCCCATAGTTGAAATCTGTTCCTTTACCACAAACTATATCTAGTCCCCAGCAAGGAGGTAAATCTTGTAATTTGCAATCCTCACTGCTCACTTCTCCTTCAACATTTTCTTCTGTTTCTTCTGGAACAAGTCCTGTAATGCAGAATATACAATATGAAGGTAGTTAATTAAAATAACCATTAAAACGTTTCATTAGATCAGCAGTTCTAAAAAACTTTTTGATCTCAGGAACCCTTTACACTCTAAAAAATTATTCAGGATCCCAAAGTTGGATTTTTTTTTTTGCACTATATCCTATCAAAAATATACTGTATTCAAAATCTGAACTGAGCAATATTTTTAAATTTTATTTTTAAAGTAAACTCATTCATCATTGACATAATGAAACGTTTAATAAAATGTAATAAAAATATGTGGAAAATAACTGTATTTTAATGAAAATAAATGAATTTTAATTCTATTTTTAATGAAAATATTTTTAAATCAAAATAACCATATTTTTTAAAACAAAGTAATTTAGTGAGAAGTACTGGCACTGTTTTTATATTGGCAAATCTCTTTAATGCCCAGGTTAGTAGAAAACAGGTAAATTCTCATAACTTTCTACATTTAATCTGTTGTTCAAGGATTTGAAGAAAATCCTTCAATCCTAGCCTCATACAAATAGGCAGGCAGAAAAAGGAGGAATATTTTAATAGCTTTTCCAGATAATTTTGGATATTCTTTGACACCACACCAAAATTCAACAAATGATAATTTCTTAAAGATTACCTGCAGTATGGAATCTAAAATCATATCACTCAAATTTTCATACCCTGATAGGTTAAAATTTACTGATCTCACTTGCATTTTGAATAAATCTTTTACCAACATCATACATTGGTCATCTGGAAAATATTGGTTCACTGAGACATGCATATTTTTTCCAAATAGACAAATTTCATTAAACATTTAAAAAATCATATTGTTACTATCACTAGTGGTCTCATCAGAAAAGTCATCAAATGCATAGTGGCAGACCCAAATTTAAAAATTCTAATTTTCACATGAAAACTCAGAAACATAGTTTGTCCCTAGTTGCTCTTTCAAGCAAAACTGGTGTTCCATGAAAAGAGCAAATAGTTCAGCTTGGAACCAATCACACAAGTGCTTTTCACAAAATAAAAGTGTACTTTGTTATGCAGCAGAAGTGTAGTCTATGTACTTATCATTTTATCACACTGAACATTAAAAAGTTCACTCAAGGGTCAAGATTTGATGAAAATAATTTTTACTGCTTGATCAAAAACACTGTAAAATGATACTGGCATTTGTTACTTTTATTGTGAGTGTGTGGCAGTGATGACTAATACAGTTTGGAACCACTGCCTCGACTCGTGTTAAAGCACCAGCGGTTTTACCCACCATATATCTTTTGCATCATTAGTACAACATGGTTTAAAAAAAAAAGCAAATAACATCCTAATTTTGAAAATATTTTAACCTCATAAGCCTCCTGAAATGTATTTAAAAAAAATGAGAATTAGAAAAAAAGGGCTAAAAATTCAGTATTTAGCTGCTTTTATAAAATTGAGGCCGCCTGTGAAATACTGAAACTAGCTGGACTTCAATCCTTAATATTTAAGCCTCAAATCTAACTCACTGTGATTTTTTTCCTAAGCCAGCATGAACTCCTTAACTACTACCGTATTCTCTAAAAGTTTTCTCTCATGGTCATTTGCATTCACAATTTTTGAGGTATATTTGTGAAAATGGAATTTGAAGGAAAGATTACTATACTGTTCTCTTTTGATCTGATACATAATATTCAACTTTTGACAAATGACACATATATTTTTTAGGTAGGCATTCTTACATCTACATTTGCCATTATCAATGTTTATTTATATCCTAAGTAGGGAGACTTAAAATATTATTAGATATTAGCGTTTCATAGAAGAAACAGAATTGCAGCTATGAAACTTATTTTCAAAAAATAATACCTGGCTCATCCATGTAATAGTAGATGTCAACATCATTTGACTGCATCACCACAAAACCTTCTCCCATTAATCTTGGCGGTCTATACAAAGGAGGGGGGAAACGCAAACTAAGTACATCTCCAAATACAAAATGTTCACTATTCTAATTAAATGGTAATAGGCAAAAACAAACAAAAAAACTAAAAAGCAATCAGGTGCAGCATCTTGAAAAGGGAAAACATCTTTCACATATACAATAAGTTGTTCCATAACTGCTTTCTATATTAGACTATATAATAAAATGGTACTAAAAATTTTTGATCAGTAAATTGGTTCAAGAAGGAAAAAAAATCTGTTTTTCATGTTTCATTTTAAGTTCTGAATGAGAAAAATCAATTTAAATCAAAGTTTAATTAAGTACGATGGAAGAACAATGTTTGCTGGAACAGAATAATCATATTCTGCATTTGCAACAAAATATTTAAAATTAGACTTAAAACTCAACCATTTTATATAAATAACACTACAAAATAATAAGAAATATCATTTTATATGTCTGTAAAATAAAGTACAATCTTTCAGAAACATTAAATAAGAAAAAATGTTAGGTCATTTTTAACAATTTTATATTATCTATTTCTAAGAATATTTAGTTGATCAACTTGAAATAAATTGAACTAAATTTAAAGCAAACATCTTGAACTCAAATTCTGGAATGAATGTTTCCATACTGTCAATTAATTTCCCACAAACTGTTAATCTTTACTTGCTTTAACAAATTTCTCTTTGTCATACATCACAACATCTTTCATCCGCATAAAAATTAACCTCTCAATCATTAGATAATATAACATACACAGATTTAGCCATCATCTTCTAAATATGTATTAAACAACAAAGGTTAGTGTATAATTACATCAGTTAATCTCCATGCTTACTTTTGAAGAGGGAAAAATATAATTTAAAATCTTTTTATACAAATTAATAACAGATCACTTTTTCATTTTACTCTCTAGTAATTTTCACAGAAATACAGATTTATTTATTCAGGATTACAACTTGTACCCATAAATACAGAACTGTGTGCGTAGCCCACATTCCAGAAGATGCTCAGGAAACTCAGTGATCCTGAAGAGTGAAACCAGGTAGACCCACAGCCTCTCTGGTAGTCAAGTAGGGAAAATGACTCTATCATCCTTGCCAATCCCTAGAAATTCTAACAGCAAGCTAGCCAGAAAGCTGGAACCAGAAAGGAACAATCGTGCGTCTCATAACCTCAAATTTTATATTGCCTACACACAAAAAATAAAAGCTGAGACATAGTGGAAATTCATCATATGAATACTTAAATTACACAAATTCAATCATAGAGTCTCCTATAGAGTCTTCTTCACAAAAAAGAATAGAGACTGAGAATAACAAAGACTACAAAAGCGCTCATCTCACTCATGAGCACGTGGCCTGGGGCCAGATGGGAGTCATATGTCTGCTATTACCTGAGGGTCCCAGTTCACTGGAATGAAAGCATCCCATCACAGTGAGGGTGACGCTAATGTGGATCCTTATTACTCTGTGTCTCCTAAATGCAAGCAGCTACTTCACTGAAGGAAAGCAAGTCAGGAAAGCCACGTGGAAAACTGACTGGGACTCAAATGTCAAACAAGTTCCAAAACTGTTCTAACTTCATCAGTTTTCCAAGAGTAATTCTTATCCAATTTTTAACTTTTCGTTAACTCAAATGGTATTCCACTATGTATTTGCTGAATTTACTATTTATCCATCCCTTCTGAAAATAAAAACCTACCTGTAATGTGTATTTTCTAACATACAAACATCACAGCTTAACTGCCCAAAATAAGTTTCCCAAATACAGTGAGGAGAAAAAGATAGAAAAATTACTTATAAGCTTATAGAAAAATATTAAAATAGAAGTTTACCAATGGATAACACATCCATTTATCTTATAAAACAGGAATATTACCAATTGATTTAATAGGGAAATATACCTATTGCCCAACTTACAGCAAAAAAATTAAAAGGATGCTGAAGATTCTAAATGATAGCTACACTAGATATAAAGAAGTTATTTGTTATTTTTATGACTTTCTTACTCATCATTTTGAAGACCAACATATCTCGGACTAGGAACCAGCATGACTCGAACATTTTCAAGCTTTCCTTTCACAATATGCATGAACTGGTCAAGATGACTGGAAGGTGGTTTTGTAGTGTAAGTTAAGAAAGCATCATCAAAATTGATGCATAGAGTCTGAGGCTGGTAATGATTTCCGAAAGCCAAACGTCCCTAAAAAACAGATAAGAGATATTATGCCATACTATTCAGGCCATACTGTTTTTCCTTAGTTGACCTAATAACAAGCATTTTCAAGTAACTACTAAATGATTCCACTTTAGCACTCTATACTATTTAAATTACTCTGCTGACCAATTTAGACCAGTATTTAAAGAAATTTAAGTACTTGTAAATAAATAAATAGCCTTTAAGGTCTAATATATTTGTGCTAAAATGGTACTGGTATTGAAATAATTCTTTCACTTTATGAAAAATGGAACCAAAAAAACTCCACAAAATTATCTTCTTAAGTGAAAATTAGATTCTGTTATTAACCCATCAAACATTAATTGTAGTAAAATTTACTTACTGTGCTCACATTGACCTTTATGACTGGAATAAGTGATCTCCATGAAGATGTGGGGTCTTGAGATTCTGTTTTTACTTTAACTCTGAGAAGAAATGACAAAAATTGACATACAGGAAAAAAAACTTGAATACCTGAGAATAGAGCTGACTCCTCACAATACACATTATTAATACCAGCTGTACCTTTCCAAATACATCTAAATGACTGCTCAGTAAGCAAAACGATGACCATCTAATAGAACACTAATATCCCTAACATTTAGTACTCTTAGAATGTACTCTTCGTGTATCAATTTTTACACAGGCAAGCTTTAACAACAAAACTGTATTTTTAGAATGACAAGCTTACAGACAGAAGTATAAATTAGGATATGCTGTCATTACATCTACCATTATGCCCATTACACTACAACATTTCACAAGACAGCCAAACTTATGATTAAAACAAAAATGACCAAAGTACAAGTCACTGATGTTTTAAGTGTTTTAAACACTTCTGACAATGAAGCTGACCTTTCTCCTTCCCTAACCTCACCACTTTGTGCCAAAATAATTTCCTCTCAAAAAGTGAAAATGATGTATCAAGAGTAAGAAAAAAGAAACTGGCCATATACAAAGTACACAAAATTCAAGAAACGAAAAATTCACAGCAATTCACTGAAGATTTCATATGAAAACTCAGGGCCCATCACTTGAATAACCTGATTAACTCCTAAGTCACACTTCTAAAGCCATTTTCAGGCCACTTAAGTTTTAGGGTAGCCCTCAGTGCATAAAACTAAAGTCAAAGCCAAGCTCACTACCTCCCCTAATCTCCTCTTTCTCTAAGGTTCCCTGACTAAGCATGACTTAAATTAGAACTTTGGATTCATTGTTGACTCATCGTTCTTACTCGTTCTCCATATCTAATCTATCACTCTCTTAAGTATTCATTTGCCTTAACTGTATCTGGAATCCAGCCACGTCTCTCCCTGCCCTCTGCTCACAACCCAGTTGACAATTACCTCTTCCCTGAATTGTTACAACATCCTTCTATCTGGTCTCTCTGCCTGCAGTCTTACCTCCCTCCAATCACAACACAACATTGTTGCCTGGGGTAAAGCCAAATTTCTAACACCGGGACTCTGCCAACCATTTTAGTCTAATTTATCCCCGCCTCAAGTAATCCACTCCAGCCTCAGGAAACAACTTCCCTGTTGCATATGAAGTTTCTTCTCTGTAGAAGACTCTTCAACTACTTTGCTTAATTCATTCACCCCTAAGGTTCCAGCCCTCCCTGATCCTTCTATGTGTGCCTACAGAATTCTATTCTTGACCCTATGTTATACTTCTTGCTCTAAAATTGCCTAGTAACTGCTCTAACTCCCATACTAAGCCATAAATTCCAAGACAGAACAGTTGTCATAGCATCCCAGTGCCTGGGACATACTATCCATTAAATATTTAATTGAAAATGTATATATATATATATGTGTATAGATATATGTATGTGCACTCAAAAGGATAAAAAAACAAACTGACAGCAGTAGTTAACAACATGGGAGGGAAGTAGAACTGGTGAGCAGCAGTAGATGAGGACTGGTTTTTTACATTACAAAATTCTGTATTATTTGAATTTTTTAGAGAATTATATAATTATTTGTAAGAATAAAGTGTTGGCTAACCTACAAAGAAAGACTAGTCTGTGTCTAGGTGAATAGTGTCAATGATACTTTAAAAAAAACAAATGTCTGAACGTTGGAGATTAATAATAAAGTCAAGTGTGACAATCAACCTTTCAATTTTGGACTGGGTTCTTGTTCTTCCATTTTCTCGTGTTTTATCATCTTCTTTCTTAGGTGGAATTATTGTTGGCTCCAAACCAAACAATTCTTGAAGACGTCCATAAAGATCCGAACGATTATAGACATGAAATTCAAAATCATTGACTGTGATGTACAATCTGGTCTCTGCCTTTGGATCTAAAAACGTTATTACAGGGAAAAAAAAAGTTTTCCGTCAACTTTTTAAAAACTTTAGTCAAAGTTTTAAGCAAATCTTTTTCCACAGCAGATGTAACTCAAATGATTTATTTTAAATAGAATTCTGTGATAAAAAAGAATCAAAATTTTAAAATAATAAAACACTAGCAAAAGAAAGAAAAAAGCTGATGTTAATATAGTATTTCAATTTAGCATTCTAAAGACAACCTTAATTTCTAGATTCTGGTTGTATAACACCAAAATTTAAAGATTTTATGCTAAGAACAGCAAAGTGCCTTTAACAGAGTAAAACTTTACTGCATTATAGCCATAAGTTTATGCTAAAATATAAATAGTAAAATGTTCAAGTATGATGCATTAAACATCACACAGATTTGAACTTTTGCATCATAGAAATTTTTCATATACTAATTTATTTTTTAAAACTACACAATGTCAAAACAAAGATTTTATGAACTGTAGACTTCAAACAATAATCTCAAATAAAAGATATAATTACATTAAATATAATATAACAACAGTAAGTAGTAAACCCATCTATAAAGTGACAGATGGGGCACTTGTTTCTACTGAGGAAATAATCTATGACAGTGCATCACATGTCAGCCAGAAAGAGTCAGAAGAACAGTACCAGAGTCAGTGCTTTCTTTTGTTATGTATGATATATGTAGGATTTTTTAAGACTTTTCTTCAATCTGTATCTGTTTTTATTTCTGTCGAACAAATTCAATTGAAAGGCAATTAAAATTAGATATGACCAGTCAGAACAGTTTAATTTTTTTAAATGGGTGAAGAGAATTACTATTAACTTTCTTTTCAGTACCTTAGGCTGTGGTTTAAATATGAGGTGTATATTTTTAGTAAGGTATCAAATTTCACCAAAATCAATTTTTTCTCATTAGCAAAAAACATTTGAAATGTCAAACACCGTAACTAAATATAAAATTTAGTTTAAATTAACAAATGAAAAATGCCTGCCACTCCATTTTAAAAATAAACTAAGAGAAATGAATCAGAACATTCATTTCTTACACAGTAATACTTTTAATTCTACCCCAATCTAGGTTTTTTCCCTCTTCACTTCCTGCAACAATTGAAGAAAAAAAGATAAATTCAATCCTTCAAAAAACTAAATCCAATCTTTCAAAAAACTAATGTTTAGGGCCTGTAACTTTTCTGATATTTTTAAAATAGCTTAACCTATGTTCTCTCCTATTTTTTTAGATTTATCAAATGACTAAAAACTAAGACAGTCCCCTAAGCTATTACATAAAGTGTCTGCCCCTTTTTCTTGCTGTAAGTCAAATTCTTAAAATTAAAATAAAAATAAGAAGCACTATTTTTTTTAATACATATGAAGTATTCTAAGACTTAATAATGATAAATATCATTATCCATTTTTAAGTAAGTAAGTCAATCTCTATCATCATTAGGCTTAAACGTTTCCTCAGTATCATCCATGACCTCTCCCCAAAATGTCAGGGTCAAACATCCATCAGCTTACTCAAATATCTCCAATTTGATGTCTAACAGGTATCTTACCCTTGACACATACAACCAAACACCTGATTTTCCCACCCAAAACTACTCCACAATATTCTCTATCTTATCAACAGCAAGTCAATCTTTTCAATTGTTTAGGTCAAAAATGTGACCGCTCTCTTTCTTTCATGTCCCAGATAGGATGAGCAAATCCTGTCAGCTTTTCTTTCAACATATATCCAGAATCCAGCCAGTTCTCACCACTCGGGCCCAAGTCCACATTGACTTGCACATGTTTGAACACAACAGCCTCCCTTACTCCCCTTTTGCCTGTGCTTTACACGTTGGCCAGATCTTTCAAACCCCTGACTAAAATCAGGTCACTCTCCTTTTCCCTAGTTGCCTGATGGCTTCCTCTCACCCAGATTGAAACCAAGGTCCTTTCAGTGACCTATAAAATCCTACAAGATCCTCACTCTTCTCTCCTTTTGGTCCTCACTCCAAGTAAACTGGCCTCCATTTTGGTAATGAAACAGGAAAAGAACAACCAGGAAATGTTCTTCCCCCAGGTATTCACAATAACTCATTTCCTTACTTGTTTCATGTTTCTGTTGAACTGTCCCCTATCAATGAAGCTTTTCTTGACTTCCCTATGTAACACAGCACCCTGCCTGCAAACCAGCACTCCCTAGTCCACTGACCCTGCTTTTATTTTCCTCAATGCCATATTTTCCTCACTCATTCCTCGATGCTATATATATTTACTTGCTAATTATCTGAATCCTTCCTAGTGTGAATGAAGCAAGCTCTGTAAAACAAGAAACTTGTCTTATTCACTGTTGTATCCCTGGTGCCTAGAACAATTCTTAATACACAGAAGGGCTCATCTGTGTGAAAGAATAACAGAGCATCTTATTACAAATCATACCCCTAAGTAAAATAAAAATATCCACAAACAAATAGATCTTAGACTTTTTGAAAACCCAGCATGTGGAAGCATAATAAATGCAAAGTAGATTATTTTTCTTTTCCCACTTTGAGTTATACAAGTAGGAATTTATTATATAATTCTTCAAGGTCATAAACAACTCAATCAAAATTTACCTCAAACTCATTCAAGTCATTTGTTTTCAAATTTACTTTCAGCACAGTTTACCAAGATCCCTGAATACAAATTCCTTTATCATTAGGAATGCATTATAGAGGCTATAAAGGCTGGTAAATGAGCTACAGAAGCAGGAATGGGGAAAAAATAAGAGTCTAGACTAGCCCCTAATTGGATCAGCAGTGATAAATACACAAATGATGTCTGTATAAAAATGGAAACAGGACTACTCTCAATTTGATCTCCAACTTGCTGGACATGCATAACTGATTCTCTTCTTTCAATATGACTGATATGATAATAATATGGCCACATTAACTTCCTAAAAGCAACAAGGTACAAGGATAAAGGTATTCATCTCTGAAAGTATTTTGAAAAAAAATGATAAACACTAAATACTTAATACTAAAACACTGCAAGACCCCCTCAACAATCCCTACCCATTTTCCCAAATTTTTTTTCTGCTTTATTTATTATTGATTATCATCTCCCTCCATTAGAACATAAACTCCATTTGAGAAGAATTTTTTCCTGTTGTGTTCATTATCCTATCCCCAGTTCCTGCAACAGTGCCTGGTACATAGAAGATACTCAATAAATATGTTAAATCATTAAACAGAAATAATAAATGGGTTTTTTTAATTTTAAGTAAGACTGAACAAAACGCCTAGACCACTTTTTTCCTTCCAAAAATCACTTTAGAAAAATACTGAATAGAGAATCTATAAGCATTTAAAAGCAGCTTTTGGTTTTCTATTTTAAAAGAGAAAGATTTAGCTGAGTTCACATCCCACTTTTTAAATTTGTTCTGTTGTTCCTATTTGTTTTACTTGCATTACTAATGTTCCAGCTAGCAAGCTACATGATTAAGCAGTAAATCAGATCTCTAAGCCTGGTTGATCTCCAAGCTTACATAGCCTGTACTCTCTTCAGAGTCTTTGCCAGGACCTTTTCTGTTAGTAACCCCAGCTTTCTGTCATCCTCAGGAGTAGTCTGTACAGTAATACCCTCCCCATCCCTCAACCTCCATCCCTCATACACACAGATGCAGAGAGACAGGTGGCCCAAGAGCACACCCACAGAGACAGAAACACAGGGAGAAGCACACACAGAGAGGTGGGCACATATTTACAGAGGGGGCACGCCCTTGCAGAGAAAGGCAAGCACACACAGCTATACTCATGCACCCAAGCACAGAACCATTCACAAAGCACACCCATACACATCCTCTCACAGAGCCATATATATGCAGATACACATGCGTAGGTACTAGCACACTCACAGGATTCCCCTCACAGACATAAGTATGTACAGACAGAGCCCACATGCAGAGGTACCCCACACATAGACAGGGACACCTTCCCAGATCAGAAGGGTGCGTCCTCATAAATGAACACCTCCCTTAGCAGACAGACGAGCACTTTCCCAAAAGACAGATAGGTTCCACAGGCATTTGTCTCCCATCTATAAACACATGCGCGAACACACACACACACACACAGCTTCTTTTAAAAAAAAAAAATTGGGACTTCTACACTAGACTCTCCAGGAACCATAGAAAGGCAGTAAATGAACAGTAGAAAGGATACCAGACTGGATTCCTGTAATATCATTCACTAATATTGTGACCTAAAGCAAATACCTTAACGGCTCTGAGCCTCACTTTTCTCATCTATAAAATGAAAACACCTCTACCTACCTGTAGGATGCTTGTACACCATAAATACAAATTCCCTTGTCTTTCCAGGTCAAGTTCTTTCTAGTCATAAAAATTATGTATTCACTTTTGATTTACACTGAACTCTCTTCTTTTTAAATAATCTTTCACTTCATAATGTGATATAATGTTCATCATAATAAAAGCAGCTCATCTCTACTGAATGGTTGCTCTGTTCGTTCTAGGCGCTCTACTCATATAATCTCATTTAATCCTCACAACAACCCTAGCAGTCAGAGTCCAAGATTATATAACTAAGAAGTAGACTAGAATTCAGGTCTCTAAACACTGGTTCTTAATCGCAAAATAAAACTACTTATTAATTATATTAATAAATGTAATGACTATTTTAAAAGCAAAAATGTTATTAATCCCTGAAAACAGAAATGTATCAAAAGGGTCCAGTTATTTCTTTGTATTTTATTTTAAAAAATTGGTCAATATTCATACCTTAAATGCAGTATTTAATTGTTAAATTCTGGTAACACTAGATTTCTCACTGACAATTATCTCTCCTGAAAATTTTAAAAGCAGTTTTTAGGTTTCATTCATTCTGTTGACACTGGGAGTCAAAGTGAAAACTTTAATTTATATATAATTTAAGAAAGGTATAATCAATTGACTCTTTTAAATCTCCTCTCTACATTAATATTGTTCTACCCTTGAAGGCAGAAATCTTTTTCTCATACTCCTTGTCATCTCACATTCATATAATGGGCTTCCCAAATTCATCTGTCAATAACATACCCAAAAGATATAAGTACAGACATAAAAGGCTCTTGATATAATGAGCAATTAATTTATGGGTGAAAAAATAAATGAATGTTGTAGAACAGCTTAAGTCTCCTGAGCAAATAGCTAATTGTTTTCCTAAGGGAAATTAGGAGAAAGGCACTTATTTAATTATCTAATTGGAACACATGCTATTTGCAGTAAAAAATCTAAAGTGCAAAAGTGCTGCCAAGGCCTTGCAATTTTTAGAATCAATACTTAGTACAAAGACAAAACAGTCTACTGAACTTTTAAAACCTGTTTAGGGATTTTTATTTCCTTTATGTATTTAACAAACGGGATTTGAAAGTACTAGATTATCTTAGGCTGAAACTTCTAAGCAACAAAATAACAGAACATACATTACCATCATCCTTTCACTTCTTAACAATGTAAGAATTCCTCTGGATAAGAAGGATGCGTGCCTAGTCAGTCAGACTAGTATGCATTTGAACACTATGATATACAACCATATGTTAAGAGGCAACTAGTCCTGCTATTTATTTTCCAAAAGAATCTCTCAAATTCAACTATCCTAAAAACAAAATAAAAAATTTTGACTGATATCCTCATTAATTGGCCAACAAGCATCTGTAACAGATCATTAACTCATAACCTAGGGAATATTTTACAACAAATTCTATGGTAAATGAATTAGATGTGTTCTGTTCTCTCTTTTTTTATGGGTTAAACTGGACAAATGACAACTTTAAATCTGCTCCTGGCTTAAATTATCCCAACCAAGCTCTATAGTACAATAGTTTCAGCAAGCAATACCCCTCTTTTCTCCTATTAGAGCAGTTCTAAAACTTCCTAATGAAAATCTTGGCCTTACCCACAGACAGCCCCTTAACCTATTCCCTGGAAGGCTAGGGACCATGTATCTATTCAGGCACATGCCCCAGTTTTCTAAATTCTCCACTGGGAAACACGTCAAACATCTCTACTTCCTGCTTGGTTAACTGTCAAAGGTCTGGCATACAAAAATGAGAAAGAATAATCTAGACAAAATAATTTAAATATTCATGACTATTAAGAATAACACAAAATATCCAAAAATTATTATAATATTTCTGTTCTACATCGTGAACAGTTACAGAGAGAGCACAGAGACAGGTTTATGTTAACAGTAAGAGTGACAGAAAGAATTCAAGACAGAAAGAAATAACAGGGAAGAGCCAGCCAAGAAAGGGCCAATATTCGAGCTATTTATGCTAATCTGGGGTTATGAATCTGAAGGAGTGAGATTACATTTTGCTGTATCCTTTGAAATGAGCTAAGTTCATGTCACTCTTGTGCGCCAAAACTTTTCATGGCAGTGGCTGCCAGTGTTCAATATCCTCCAGAACACAACTTCCAAATTATCCCCTAGTATTCCTTTACGTTCTATTTACCACCAAATGGAGTTGTTAATTCCTAAACACACCCCTGTTTTCCAACCTCAATGCCATCGGTCAAACCAGTTATTCCATCTGAGCTACCCTCTTCTCCACTCCATCTCTGCCTGACATAATCCTACTCACCATCATCATCATGCATGCTGCTTAAAGGATGGAACTTTCCCAGCAGCCCTGCATCTACTATTCTGCCTCCTGACAAATGGGCAGAACTTTAAACATCATCAAACCACAAACCTGCTGGGACCACACCAAGTGGTCCATACCAAAGTTGGTAATTTTGAGGATGGTTCTCAGAATTTTTCCTCAACACACACACACACACTGCTCCCTTTCTCCTTTAATTATAATTGTATGTGGTTCTCTCAGATGGATTCAGATAACACCCATTCCTCTTTATGTTTCTCTATCCCCTCCTCCAGCTTAACACAATGATCAGTAAAATGAATACAAAATAAATATGTTAGATTAGCTAAAAATTATTATCAAAAGTTACCTCTTTCCTAAAGAACTTAGGTCAGTTACTCTTGACTGCATCCATATATTTTGGGGAACAGCAATCCACTTTAAGGAGATGTGACAATTCACGATAAAATGAAGTAATTATTTTCGTCAAAAAAAATTTTTAAACAATTTAGGATCATATTCCCCATGTCTTAAGAAAATTCTGAAGTGGGCAATCCCATTAGGCCTAGTTTAAAAATTGCAGTTGCTTCTGGATACTACAAATGTCTTTGTTCCTCCCATGAGCTGTCATAAATGTTTATAGATAAGAATTTCCAAGAACCTACTTAGGCCACATTCCACAAGTCTGTTTTATAATAGAAGGGGCACTAGACTCCTTGTATTATATAGTGTATAGTATATAGTACATAGTATATAGTATATATTAAGTTAGCAGACCTGGGTTTTTGTCCTGAATTTACCAGTTATAATCATAGGCGTTTCTGATTTTCCATCTGCAAAATGAGGAGTTTTGAGAATATTAGTTGTTTCTAAATTGATAATGGATTTTGAGAAAAATCGGTCATTTCCTAACAGTGTTCCTTGGAATCCTGGGGTAAAGAGCATGGGATGGGGTGGTTTCAGGTCAAATGGGCCTCCTCAACCCACCTCCCTAAAGTTTTATCAGTTCACATGCCATTTCAAAACTCTAAAAAATTTTAGAACCAAATTTCTAATATAAATATACAAATAGGTTTTTCAAAATAATCTCAAACAAGCTATACAAATGAAGAGAACTTTGTTTCAGCTCCACTGTAACCTTGTTAACAATAATATTTATGTTAACATGTAAAAAAATAAAAATAAAAGATTAAGTTAAAACAGTAAATCATCTAACAAATAGATTGCAAGATTAACAAAGCATGACATGCTGAGGAAAAATATCCTCCTAAAGTAATCTATCTCTAAGGGACAAACTAGATGGAATTTTTAAACTAAATCAGAGGCAGAAATATTGGGCCTGCCCAAAGTTAAGTGAATGTGTTAAAAGCTGGGACTGAACTCAAAAGAACTTGGCTCTAAGGAGTGAGCTTTAGCCATTTCTAAAGTGTAAGACAGCTTTACTTAAATGCCACCTTTCAGATTTACAGCCAAATAAAAAAATAAAAAATATTCTCTCCATAATATTTAACATGATTAATAGTGTAGGAAAGTGACTCAAAATTTTGAATTTATTCAGCTTTCATAATAAGCCAAAACTTAAAAGCTTCCCAGTGCACTAATATACTGACTATCTAAAGAACATTTTTTTTTTCCTGTGAGAATGCTTACGGTAACTGGTAAGGAAAGAGGTAAAATGGTTGGTTTAACAACTGATACTCTAAAAATCACAGACTGAAGACTGGTAATAACACACAGCTATTCTCAGTTACTGATGAGAGACTGCAAAAGGCCTATTTCAAAGTCCCACAAAATACTTTTATTATATGAAGTCACTCAGTCTCTATTCAAAATTATCTAAAAATAATTCTAATTTTTAGAAAAACTTTTCAAGACTGAAATTTGGCCATTATTCTTTCTAGTAATTGATTTCATTAACTATACAGATGCCAAATTCTAACCCATTAATGCCAACCTTTTCAAGGTAGATAATATTATGTATTATATAAGAGGGACAAAAGATATGTGGGAGCAAGGGAATGATAGTTTAAAAAAAAGACTAAAGAGTAGTGAAACAACAGTGAAATCTAAAATAATTTAGGACAGCTCAAAGTTGTGGTAAGTTTTGAAAGATTCCTAGGTGAGCTTGCATACACACACACACACACACACACACAGGCCCAACATTTAATTGGAAAGTTCCAAAGTTATACAGAACCAACCACCATTTCAGAATCTCAATGCCAGAAACACAGAAGGCCCTCATAGCTAAGAAAAGGTGGAGGGGTTTCATCCTATTTTGACCCCATACTCCAGGCCCCACTTAAAATCTCCTAGAATAGTAATTATCAAACAGACCTCCAGGGGATCCTGAGACCCATTCTGGGGAACCACAAGGTCAAAATTATTCTGATAGTATTATTATACTGAGATGTCTGACTTTTTCTCATTCTCCCATGAGTGGACAATGGAATCTTTTAAAGGCTACATCAAGTATATATAGTACAACAGACTGAATATAAAAGCAGAGGTGAGAACTCAATTATTTTCCGTAAGGGATGACATTTAAAATATTTACAAAATATAAAATAACATCACTGTTCTCACTAATTTTTTGCTTCCAAAAAGTTATTTTTCACAGTTTGTTATTTATTTTAATATGTAATGAATTTACTATAGTTTTTTAACGAAATAAAAACATTTCTATAATTATCAGGCTTAATTTTGAATGTAATAAATATAAATAGATATAACTTGCATAAATAAAAGCTCTTTGGGAATGTCAATAATTTAGAAAAATGTAAAAGGTTCCTGAGA
Organism: Camelus dromedarius; assembly: GCF_036321535.1. Lineage (NCBI taxonomy): Eukaryota > Metazoa > Chordata > Mammalia > Artiodactyla > Camelidae > Camelus > Camelus dromedarius. The sequence goes on from NC_087436.1 coordinate 36,756,962, forward strand.
TCAAAAATTTGAGGAATCACAACTCTGAAAGTAAAGACAAGATCTATTCTCCTTGAAGACACTGGTATGGTTAATGGAGAGCAAGGGGGTTGGGGCACAGACAGGAGCACCTACAGCTGCAAAACGAAGATTTGAGGAAAATATTCTGAGATAAAATTGTGTTGATACAGAACAGAACCAGAAGGGAGTCTAGAGTCTGTATTTCCTCTTTTTTTCTCACCCTTACCATAGTAAATAAATGAGAATTAGTAGCAGTCTCAGGTAGAAGTACAAATAAAGGCGCAGAAGCTGAAAAGTAGAGAAGTGTCTTAGTAGGATGATTAAAGAGTGCTAGGAAGGCCACTTTAACCACAGTATGGGGTTAGGTCCATAGACATAGTAGGAGGTAAGTCTAGAAAAGTGGATAAGGGTCACAGTGAGAATAACCCTAAGTAAATAATAGGTTAAAGTAACTAAATGTGACCATGCCAGAGGAAAGCTGCTGAAGGATTTTCAGCCACGGGGGGTTAAAATCAGAGTCCTGTAAACTCCAAAACTTTTAAAAATATTTTTATCTATTAACAAAACGTGAAATATTTCTATATCTACAAATGAAAATTCTGATTATATAATTGAAGATTTCAGATTCTTAAAAAAATGAAAACTCACCATGTTGCTTCTGCTTTGGGTTATACATTTTCCACCACCGAAAAATTATAAATCCATCTTGAATTCTAATCAAGATAAATTACAAAAATGAAAACATAAGTAACAATTTACTTAACCCACTTTTTAAATAGTTATTATAAAAGGTAAGCAATTTATAATAAGGAGATGCAGAAAGTTTTCAGCAGGACACTGGCATACCTAGATGTTTCATAATCATCCAGGTAAGAAAGGAAAAGAAAATTTGCATAGCTCTAAATCAGATTCATCTATTTAGGTAAACTGCTATACCAGATTACATTAAACAGGAAAATGAAGTGCTATCAGGAAAATGTTTTCTTCTTTAAATGATATTTTAAAAATAGTGTTAAATTTATATAAACTAAAAGCTAAATATTTAAAGTGAAATGTTAGCACAGTAAGGGAAAACTTGAACATTTTCCTTCTTTTCTGTAATGATGTATCACCTCATATCAAAAGGATAGAATGACAGCCTCTTAATTTTTACTTTTTACCTTTAATTTGGAAATAATTTTAGACTCACAAAGAGTTGCCTCTACTGTTTTAAGTGAGGTGTGAGTGCTGCCAACCCGTAACACATCTCAACTAATTCAACACTTTCAAGTTCTACCTAAGTAACAAATTTTAAGAAAATCAAAAAAATACAGTAAGCTTTTCTTTCAAGGCTTACCGAAGAGAAAATACATGAAACATATAAATTATAATTATTTATTATATTCATATCTGCATTTCCTTATTAAAGTAAAATTAGAATTGCTAATAAAGGCTAAATAATTCTAAAAACTTATCACCTATAATAAGAAGTTACTGGATGAGAGCTATCAACATCCCTGTCCTTGTTTTATATAACAAATGACTAAAATGAATTCTACAATAAAAATGGTAAAGTAATCTTACAGCTCAATTTTTTAACTAGGGATAAAATGAGGTTATTCAATTCTATAAGCTACTAGTCAATAAATTTGCCAGTCTGAACCTCACTTAGCTAAATTAATCCACTGATGGAAACATTTTTTTAAAAAAATCAACTCACCAGGTATTACTCACTGAAAAAAATGATTTTTAATTTATAATTTTATTTGAAAAAGTAACATTTTTAATATGAAAAGGCAATACATATTTCAAGTTTACTTAGGATGGATTCTTTTTAATTTTACTTATTTATTTATTTATTTTACCTAATAGACATGTCTTCTGTAATGTAATATATTTCACGAACCATGACTTTTCCAGACAGAACAGAGAAAGAAAAGGAGCCTGTTGAGGGAAAAAAAAACCAACAGCAATTAATGTAATTGTTTTGAAAGATAGCAGAGGCCTTAAAGCTTAAGATAATCTGAGCATTCAATTTACTCAGTGATTAAACGTTCTCTCCCTACTCCCTTCCTGATATCCTTACAGCCTTACTAATCTTTTACCATTTTTTCCTCAAATATAACAAAGTGCCATACATATTACCACTATGGACTAAGCTGCTAAGTAACTACATGAGGACATCAGTTTAAATAGCTGTTTCATATGGGTAATTCGCTTAATTAGACATAATCCATTAAATAAACCCAAAGCAGCAACTAATTCATCATTTTTCAATTGCCTCAAATTAATCTAAGACTACTTATGTTTGAGAGAAGTTTTATTTATGTCTCCTCAGAAGTACTCAACTCTAAGGAAGGTTAGAAAGGTTCTATTAGGTGACTTCTCACTCCTTTTCTCCAGCCGCTTAGGGCTTTCCAAAGCAAAAAGCTTCCTAAAACACCCTGCCATCTATCTGCAAACAACCCACTTGTAAGTAGTCAGACACTAAACTAATAAAGCAGGAAAATGAAACACACAAGATGATTCCACTTACAGTTACAGATATTTTAGATATCAGTTACTTAAAAAAAAAACCAACAACAAAGCAAAACTTCATCAAGCATTAGAAATTTTCTTTGGATAGTGGAATGATGAGGAATTTCTATTTCTATATTTTATATGTGTCTAGATTATTTCGAATGATTTTAATGAGTATCTTTTAGAAGCAAAAAAGTCAAAAAGTAATTTTAGAAACACTTTAAGAAATAAGAATGAGGAAAAGGACCAAGTAGTAGTTCATGTCTAGAGTGCTATATGAGAAAAAAAATTCTTTAGTTTAACCTTCATAAAACAAAGGTAAATTTCTACCCCTACTATCTGTTTACAAAATATAAATTTACAATATACATCTCAAGATTACAGAGAAAAAAAAAAGGTACTCAAAACTTACCAATATGGATATAGCCATGCTTGTATAACCTGTTAAGAACCAGTGTTAAAATAAGACCAACATTCCGAGAATTATAGTATGTGAGATAAATAATCCATCCACAGGACAAAATGGTAGCTGTTGGGAGAAAAAAAAGCAAAAAGTGGATCTCACTATATGTTTCCTTTCTATCACCTTAATATCTTAACAAAAACTTGTTAGTAAAGATCATTTATCACATTCAGAAATGACAGCATTTACTTCCATATGGCAATGTGTTCTCTTACAATTTAATACCTGAACTTTCAAAACCAGAGGTTGATTCTACTTTATCCAACATTCTTCATTCTCTTTAGTCATTAGCCAGAAGAGCATAGATTTCAATCAGATCAATTAAAAGAATGTTTCAAGTACACCTGCTTACCTTTTTTTCTACTTCCTTTTTCATTACTTTGTAGTGCTTTAGTTATTAAACATACACAAAAATGTTCTGGGAAGAGAATGCTCTTATTTCTTCTTTTTTTAATTTTATTTTATTGAGTTGTAGTCAGTTTACAATGTTCTGTCAATTTCCAGTGTAGAGCACAATTTTTCAGTCATACATGCACATACATATATTCATTGTCACATTCTTTTTCATTGTGAGGTACCACAAGATCTTGTATATATTTCCCTGCGCTATACAGCACAAACTTATTTATCTATTCTACATATACCTGTCAGTATCTATAAATTTCAAACTCCCAGTCTGTCGCTTCCCACCCTGCTCCCCTCTGGCAACCACAAGTTTGTATCCTATGTCTATGAGTCTGTTTCTGTTTTGTATTTATGATCATTTGCCTTTTTCTTTTCTTTCTTTCTTTCTTTCTTTTTTTTTTTTTTAAGACTCCACATATGCACAATCTCACATGGTATTTTCCTTTCTCTTTCTGGCTTACTTCACTTAGAATGACATTCTCCAGGGACATCCATGTTGCTACAAATGGCATTATGTTGCTTTTTTTGTGGCTGTATAGTATTCTATTCTATAAACATACCACATTTTCTTTATCCAGTCATCTGTCAATGGACATTTAGGCTGTTTCCGTGTCTTGGCTATTGTAAATAGTGCTGCTATGAACATTGGGCTGCAGGTGTCTTTTTGAAGTAGGGTTCCTTCTGCATATATGCCCAGGAGCGGGATTACTGGGTCATATGGTAAATCCATTCCTAGTCTTTTGAGGAATCTCCATACTGTTTTCAATAATGGCTGCACCAACCTGCATTCCCACCAGCAGTGTATGAGGGTTCCCTTTTCTCCACAGCCTCCCCAGCATTTGTCATTTGTGGACTTCTGAATGATGGCCATTCTGATTGGTGTGAGGTGATACCTCACTGTAGTTCTGATTTGCATTTCTCTGATAATTAGTGATACTGAGCATTTTTTCATGTGCCTATTGATCATTCATATGTCCTCCTTGGAGAATTGCTTGTTTAGGTCTTCTGCCCATTTTTGGATTGGGTTGTTAGTTTTCTTTCTTATTAAGTCATATGAGCTGCTTTTATATATTCTGGAGATCAAGCATTTGTCAGTTTCATTTTTTGCAAACATTTGCTCCCATTTCACAGGTTGTCATTTTGTTTTACTTATGGTTCCCTTTGCTGTGCAAAAACTTGTAAGTTTAATTAGGCCCCATTTGTTTATTCTTGCTTTTATTTCTATTGCTTGGGTAGACTGCCCTAGGAGAACATTGCTGAGATGTATGTCAGATAATGTTTTGCCTATGTTTTCTTTTAGGACGTTTATTTTCCTATGTTTAAGTCTTTGATCCATTTAGAGTTTTTTTTTTGTGTATGGTGTAAGGGAGTGTTTTAGCTTCACTGATTTACATGCTGCTGTCCAGTTTTCCCAGCACCATTTGCTGAAGAAACCATCTTTATTCCATGGTCTGTTCTTGCCTCCTTTGTCAAAGATTAATTGATCAAAAGTCTGTGGGTTCATTTCTGGGCTCTCTATTTTGTTCCATTGATCCATATGTCTGTTTTTGTACCAGTACCATGCTGTTTTGATTACTGTAGCTCTGTAGTATTGTCTGAAGTCTGGGAAGGTTATTCCTTCAGCCTCTTTCTTTTTCTTCGGTAATGCTTTGGCAATTTGGGGTCTTTTGTAATTCCATATAAATTTTATTATGATTTGTTCTAGTTCTGTGAAAGAAGAACTCATACCAGTCCTTCTCAAACTCTTTCAGAAGACTGAATAGGAGGGAATACTCCCAAACTCATTCTATGAAACTACCATCACCCTGATACCAAAACCAGACAAAGACACTACCAAAAAAGAGAATTACAGACCAATATCACTGATGAACACAGATGCAAAAATCCTTAACAAAATATTAGTAAACAGAATCCAACAGCAAATTAAAAAGATTATACACCACAATCAAGTTGGATTCATCCTAGGGACATAAGGATGGTTCAACATACACAAATGAATCCATGTGATACACCACATCAACAAGAGAAAGGACAAAAACCACATGATCATCTCAACAGATGCAGAAAAAGCATTTGATAAAATTCAACACCCATTTATGATAAAAACTCTCACCAAAGTGGGTATAGAGAGAACATATCTCAATATAATAAAAGCCATATATGACAAATCTACAGCCAGCATAGTACTCAACGGTGAAAAAATCAAAAACTTCCCACTAAAATGTGGAACAAGACAAGGCTGCCTACTATCACCACTCCTATTCAACATAGTCTCGGAAGTCCTAGCCACAGCAGTCAAGCAAGAGAGAAAAATAAAAGGGATTTAAATTGGAAAAGAAGAGGTAAAAGTGTCACTATATGCAGAAGACATGATACTATATATAGAAAACCCTAAAAGGTCCACACAAAAACTACTAGAACTAATAAAATTCAGCAAGGTAGCAGGTTACAAGATTAACGTACAAAAATCAGTTGCATTTCTTTACACTAATGATGAATTAACAGGAAAAGGAAGCAAAGAAACAATCCCTTTTAAAATATCACCCAAAGTAATAAAATACCTAGGAGTAAATCTAACCAAGGAGGTGAAAGACATACACGGAAAACTATAAAACACTGATTAAGGAAATTAAAGAGGACTTTAAAAAATGAAAAGATATACAATGCTCCTTGATTGGAAGAATCAATATTGTTAAAATGGTCATACTGCCCAAGGCAATCTACAGATTTAATGCAATACCTATCAAATTACCCATATTTCTGAATATTCTGAAAAAAATCTACCTTTATTAGGTGAAAAGCTTAATCCCAAGCTATTTCCTAAAGGCTACAGTCACTTAGAAAGAAAGAAAACTGATTTTTTCACATCAGAGAAAAGTCACTGTTTATTTTTCCTTTTTCAGATTCTTTTTCATTATAGGTTATTACAAGATATTGAATATAGTTCCCTGTGCTATACAGTAGGTCCTTTTTGTTTATATACTTTATAAATAGTGTAACTGTTTTTTTTAAATCAACAGTCTCTGCTTTGAAAAAACTATTGAAAAAAGAACTTTATTGTACTTAAAGGCATATCTCTGTATTAAATAGACCACCTATACTATTTTGCTGTAACTGATAAGACAATTACCTACTTTTAAAGAATGCCACTAAATATACTACAGTAAACGATATTCTAAATTTGACTGTTTTTCATGGAAAGTTTATAGTCATGTATAAAATTTATAATATTCCCCAAAAAACCTAGTTCATGAATATACAAAGGCAAAACACAAGAAAGCATTTTTTGATAAATTTTCTACTTATTCATTTAAAAAGTATAACTGTTTTCTAGATTAGAACAAAGTAATTTAATTAAACATGTGTAACCTTTCAGCAACATCACATTAACTCCATAACTTAAAAAAAAAAAAAAAAGACACAAATAAACTTATTTACGAAACAGAAACAGATTTACAGATAGAAAACAAACTCATGGTTACCAGAGGGGAAAGGGAGTGGGAAGGGATAAATTGGGAGTTCGAGATTTGCAGATACTAACTACTATACATAAAAGAGATAAACAAGAAGTTTATACTGCATAGCACAGGGAACTATATTCAATATCTTGTAGTAACCTATAATGAAAAAGAATATGGAAAGGAATATATGTATGTATATGGATGACTGAAATATTATGTTGTACATCAGAAATTGACACATTGTAAACTACTATTTAAATTAAAAAAAGAAAAAAAATTTTTTAATTTAAAAACTATTTAACAGATAAAACGCAGCAGTCCCTGAGAGTCAAAATACAACATTCCTCAAGGTAGCTGAGATTGATAATAGCTTTGATGTAGCAAGTGCTATGATTTGCCCATAAAAAATATTTCTACAACAATTCTTTTGAACAGTTGTTTTGATGATACGACATTATGTTTTACGTTTAAACTCATTTTGTATTAATTTTTACTGTCAATCACTCTGTGAATAGCAGGTTATTATGGGCCCTTCAGAAAGGCAAAAAGTATTTGCTGAGAGAGTAAGTTTCCAAGCAGTACCTGAGAATTGTGGCCTTTTTATTGTATCACGTCCTCCCACCCCCTTAAAACTCTTAAGGCCATTAGTAAAACAGAAGGATTAAACAATCCCTCAGTGTTTTTCTGGTCATTACTGTGTTTTTGCCTTAAAGAAAGGAGCTGTATACAATGTGAAAAAGTCAGAGAAATTCTAGGTGACAGGAGACACATAGGAAATAAAGAATTCTGCCTGTAATTAAACTAAAAGGTAATTTTCAATGCTGCTTTTATGAAGTTATACTTCATACAAGTGTTTTGCATTGCATTTAATGTTGAGTTTTCATTAATGATAATTTTCAATAGTTCACTTTCATCAATCAGAAAAAATGTAATTTGAAGTTTAAATGGTAACCTGATCCTACCTATAAATCACGAATCGTTATAATTCCTCTTACATACACTTCACCTCTAAAGTGAATCCGTATCCTTTCTACACATCCTGTAGTGTCATGAAAAAAGCATAAGCCTGCACTCAGAAAAACACAGCTGTACAGGTTGTTTAATCCCCATGGGCCTCAATTCCCCAACATGCTATTAAGAAAATGACACCTACCTTCCTAAGTCTGCTGTGAGCGTTAAGCGAGATAACATATTCAGAATGCCCGCAGTACGGGGCACACAGAAGACGCTCAGTACGTATCATCACTTTCCCTTTCCTCTCTTCCCCCATCTTACCCTTCCTACTTTCCTCTCTATACCTTTCTAATTCCTATGCTGGAATTCAAATCAATATAATGTTCAAAATACATTTCTTCCACAAAAACTTCCTGGGCAGTAACAGCCTTTAGTAAGCTCTCCTTTCCTTGGTATTATATTTGTATTTCTCCTTCTCATTTGTTCATATTCACTTATTCACTCATATTCCTTCCCTCTGTCTGCAATTTAATGATACACTCTTTTTTATTATTAGTATATACCTAGAAAAGACCTAGAATATAAGACAAAAAAATTATATTGGAAAAGCCCATTGCTAAGTGTGTAAGGAGTGAGGGAAGAGAAGATTAATTAGGCAAAACCATATTTACCATGAGGATTTATCACTTTTATAATAAAACAACTAAAAGTGTTTGTGTGTATGTGTTGGGATGGGGAATGGAGGAGTAGACCTGAAGCAGGAAAGATAAGTTGACACGTGCCGTGTCTTTCTTCTCATCCCACCTTCCCTAAATCAGACGAGGAGACAATCTAAGGAAAAGAGCCTTCCAGAGCAGTTTTCAGAGCAAATATTCACAGAAATATAGAATAAAACCTTCTTTCCAAAAAATAAACTAAGGGTAATGTAAGCATTCTGGCTTCAATCAACCACTGATTAAAACTTGGCAATTATTAATCCACACATAAAAAACAGTAAAGTACAAAAAACTATATTCTACTTACCAACAAGGAGCCAAACAACATTGGAATTGTGTTCTGTAAGAAAATCTTCTAATTGAGTGATACTAGGAACAATACTCTCATTCTTCCTTTGATCCATTACTGAAGTTTTTCCAGAAGCATCTAAAGGCCTGAAAGAGTTGAAAGGTTAAATTTAGAATTTAATCTATATAAGGGAGAAAAAAGGTGAATTTAACAAATGTGAAAGTTTATTAAATCACATTCTTGTTTCTTCAGTGATAAGACAAAAATATAACAAACATGTCCACATTTCTACATAAAATATAAAACAATATATCATATTTCAATAACCTGATTTCACCATTCTAGGTCTGAATAGACTCAGGTTCAGTTACTATACTCTGGCTTAAAATAAGAGGGACACGACTATTCTTAAACCTAATCAAAGATATTTATTACAATAGTAAGGAGGAAGTATTGATCATCTACATTAGACAAACTCTTCTAGACTTGTCCCAAGGGCTGCCATTAGTAATATATTCATATTTAAGTTATAATAAGCCTTCTTATCCCCCATGAGCTATGTATTCTCATTATTCCATGGGGAAACAATCTTCCTAATTTGGATTCACTCTGGATAGTATGGACAGTAAGCAGATCTCCTGTTACCAGATGCTCAGGATAAATTACAATATACTGTCAAAGTGTGACCAGACATGAAAAATGTATGCATGTAAGAACCTACTGCATAATCTTCATGAAGTGAAAGATGGAATAAAAAATAAACTGGTTGTTCCCTTTCCTCTTCCCTTCCTGAACAGTTTAGTCTAAAAGCCGTAAGGTGAAGCAGGGCAAAGCAGGCATCTGCACATGGGGAGAGAGGGACAGGAACCTCTGGCCTAGAGTGGGATGTCAGAGCCCAGTAGGGGTAAATTAAATATCCACCTGTGTGGTGAAGAGGCTAGTGGAACGGTGGCAGTATTTCAGGGTATCAATACCACAGTAGTTTGAGGAGATCATACTTGCAGGGAAGAGGTCAGGCGCAGGGTGCTGGGGCCTGAGTGGGAGGAAGAGGGCATCCAGACGGAGGGACAGGGGTAGGAGAAACAGTCCAGCTCAAGGTGTCAAGGCCCAGGTGAGAGTGCACAGGGAGATTGCCTGGTGCAGGGGGTCAGAACCCAGGAGGAAGGCATCAGACCCCAAAGGGACAAGTAGGGCTTCCATGCAGGAGGTCTCAGGAGTGATGAGTTGATGCAGGAGCAGGATAAGGAGGGCAAACACCTGGGAGACAGCCCATGCAGTGTGTGAACAAAGGGATTAACCAAGTAAGTAAACATAACAGGAAAAATGGGAGTCAAGTTTCTCACTGTTAGAGGACACATAAAGGGAGAAAATTAGAATTAACCCTGTGGTGTTGGATAAGAACTGGAGGTGTGGCTTTCAATACAAATGGATATAGAAATAAATATAGTTGTAAATTTACATATGCATATATTTATTAACAAGCCCTGAGAGCAGCAACACCAGAAAAAATGAGGAGATAATTTGGCTTCTAAAAACCATTTTCTATTAAGAGGGCTCCTTGAAGAAATGGCTGGTTCCACAGCTAAGGCAGGGTAAGTCAAGGTGAACCTTGTTTTCCAGAAAGGAAAGAAATGTTCAAAGAATGATTGGAACATGTCAAAAGGAAACAGAAACCATCCTGAAGAGGCTCCCACTGGCAAAACTGAGATAATTTAATCATCAGAATAAATAAGAGTAGTAAATTACAACCCACTTAATAAAAACAAATCTATGAGTCCACACAAATACAATCAATTAAATTTTGATGAGTAACAGGATACTCAAATTGTCTCAAATAACTGCCAAAATAATTATTAATGACAAAGGAGAAAAGAGGAACTCTGAGAAAGCTGGCAATTAATTAGGTGATCAAAGTAAACACCATCAATACAGGGATAAATCAAAATTGTACACTTCTTAATAGAAGAAAACAGCGTCATTTCCATGGCATCCCTGCCAAAGACGCATAACCTGAATTTAATCTATCTTGCCTCTCTCCTGATAATGACCAATAGAGACTGTTTAATTCATCTTTGTATTCACAGTACCAGTGACATCCTTGAACAAAGCCACTGTTTTCAACTATCATATCATTTTAAATGGTACTTTTATCTATTAGATAAGAAAGTAACACTGATCTACATGTTTTCAGATGTGTCCTCTCAATATTTTCATGATTCATCTCTACTCTCTTCATTCTTCCTGAAATCCATGGTGCTCATTTCAAAACTGCTGTCCACATTAGAAAACAAAGTGTGGCAATTATTACTTTAGTGATATTTCAAGAAAAGTATGAAAATGTTATATAGTTTAATCAAACACAGCACCAACTAGAGATTTATCGAAGTTCCTAATTTAATGCCACCATTTCTAGAAATAGGCTTTCCAAAAAAGACTACTTTTCAAAATGAATTACCTGTAAAGTCTTTTCAAATACTACATTCAACCTATTTTCTCTCCCACTAGCATAAAGGAACGAAAATACACTTGCATCAACAGACTATTAAAGATAGAACTCCACATCTTGATTTGGTCCTACAGGAATAGGTCATTCTACAAATCAATACAAAAAATACAAATAATCTGATATTTTTTTAATGAGAAAATATACAAACAGGCAATTCACAGAGAAAAAGAATACCACTTGCAACTGGGGACAATCACAATTTATTACCCAGTAGTCATATAAGCGAAAATTAGAAAGATTACAAACAACTATATTGGCAGAAGTATGGGCAAACGCTGGTGGGAGCACTCAGACACAGTTGATGGGAGTAAACCGCCTTTGAGAAGAACAATTATCAGAACCTATGAAAATGTAGATGCTTTGACTTGGGCATTTCAGTTCTAAGGCTCTATTTCTCAGAAATACTTACTCAGACACCAAGATGTTTTTTCAAGGACAATCACTGCAGCATTATATGTCAAACTGAGAAAATAGAAAAAAAATTTCAATTAATAGGAAAACTGTTAAATAAATAAAACTTTTACCGTATGAAATACTCTTACCATGTGAAATGATATGAAGCCTTTTTAAAAGAATAAAATAGCTCAATAGGGGATAATACAGAGAAATGTCCAGAATATATGTAATGTTAGCAGGGGAAAAGCAAGTTGAACAACAAGACGTATAGTATTCTACTTATGTTTAAAAAAAAGACTATCCATTCTGTGTATCACATATATACCACATATGTATATATATACATACAGTACGTATACATGTACATATATATGGTGTGTATATATGTACATAGTTTTATTAATTGGCAAAAACATTAGCAAAGATGTTAGTGGTTACCTCTAAGAAGCAATGGGAGATTTGGAAGAAGAATAAAGAAGGACTTTCACTTATACTCTCAATAACTAAGTATTATTTAAATGTTTTAAAACTGACATGTAATACTTTCATAATTTAAAAAGAAAAAGGGAAGGTGGTGGCTGGAAGACAGGACACAACAGGCGAGAAAGGGGCTTTTCTTGCATCTTTAGCCTCTCCTTGTAACTATGGCCAAGGAACAGGTGACTCCCAACCCAAAAGTATCAACTTGATCATCTGTCATTCCACCATCATGTCTTTCTATAGTTCTTAAATCCTTGTCTTTTTAAAAATTAAAGTGGAAATACCAAGCAATATCAAACTCAAAGCCTCCATCAAAACATCAGAAAGATCACTTAACATCTTAGCAAGAATTATTCGATTTGATAGCCTTGAGTGTGTAAGAATGGAAGGAAGACTAGCTGTACTGCTCTAGAAAAGCGGGAGGGGTAAGCTACAAACAAGGAAGGAAGTAAAGAACACTAAAAGGAAAGGCACCGTAGGGAGGGAGAAAGAGGAAGTAGTTATCAAGAGAAAACAGTACAATCAAAAGGTCCTGCTTCATACTGGATTGTTCCAAAAGCAGACCATTATACGGACTGACAGCATGGACTCCACCAGACCACTTGGGCTCAAATACCAGTTCTGACATTACAGAGGTTAGGTAACTTGAACACGGGCAAGTTATCTAAGCTCTCTGCGTTCTACGTCTTCATCTGTAAAATGAGGTCACTAATAGTACCTACCTCACTGTTATATAGTGAGAATGGATGCATTCAGATATGCAAAGCATTTAAAACAACGCTGGGCATGTAGTAGGTAATATTCTGTTTAAATGCCTGATACTGGTAACCAATGCCACTGGCGTCTTGCCCATATACTGCTGACATTCACCTCTACACAGGAAGATTATTCATTCTGAACACCTGTAACACCCTACTGCGGGAGGCTTTCTGACTGCATGAACATGCTCAGTTTGTCCTCACAGTGAGCCAGAAATGCCAGAGTTAATGTCAACGATGGCTAGGAAGTTGGTGGGTAAACACCTGCAGCTTCCCTGCTCTTGGCTTGGGATAACCCTGAGGCATATTTTATTTGGTCTCCCAGAGTTCCCCAGTGGTAGTGAGCTCCAGATGCCCACAGTGGTAATTATAGCAGTTATCACACTGCATTGTAACTATCAATTTAGACGTCTGTCTCTCCCACTGGACAGCTAACTACTCTTTACCAATGTCTTTGCCCTACTCACTTAAATGTGCAATATCTGAGAAGTTCCTAATATGCAGTAGTCTCTCAATAAATACTTGTTTCATAAATGAATGAAAAAAATGCATCATTATAAAAAGTACATAATTATGAGTTATTGCCAAAGATAAGGAAGTATTTCCACTGTATTCAAGGCCAAAGAGATTCCTAAGTGATCTCTTCCACACTCAAGAAAATTTAGTTTTCATTTGCTTGAGTTTAAGAGGATATTCAACACTTTGATAACCTAATTCCAAATATAACAAAAATGAAGGAGAAAAATTAATCATACTCAAATCCCTCTTACAACAATAAAGTCATAATTATTTGTACAAAAGGCATTCACAGATCTTCAGACAATTACATTAAAGTTCTCTGAATTTAATCACAGTTCCTTTTCCATAAAGGAAACTACATGGGTTTTAAAAGTTAGAAAATAAATCAGCTTTATAGCTCTCTTTTGAACTTCATCAACATTCATATTCTCTTCATCATCAAGCTTGAATACCTATTAGCACATAGCAGCATTCTGTATACCAGAAATTCTGTGAAGTATGTACTTTGTACACATTTCTGCATTGTTTATCCATGGGCCAAACTTGACTGATTTATACTTACTGGTACAAAATATGTACCTACTTGAAAACTTGTCAGTTTGGTTTCTGCACATACATAAGAAATTATTTTAAGATACTTGTGTAGGGGTCCCAATTTCAAAGTCATTTAAGTCTTCTTTAACAATTAAGAAGCCAGATAATTGACCCAACGGTCTCATTAAATACCAAAGGAACTGCCTAGACAGATGGCTCACCTTTCCTATGGCATAATGACATCCCCAAAGCAAAAGTAAAATATAAATCAGATTACAACATTTTTATACAAAGTGAATTTTCAAGAGTGTTTAATTCATCTGAACTGTTTCTACAATGGCTCAAGTAGTCCGAGCACTCACCAATCTAAAGGCAGAGGGCCTGAAACAAATGACTTTGTGATGCTCCTTCCAATTCTATGATGTCACACAAATAAAACATACAAAACAGAAGTACCTGCAATTGAACATCTCACATAAAAGACATGCGTAAATGTTTACATTTAAGATAGCACTGGAATGTATAAAAAGGTTGGTATTACTGACTGAGCATACAGTGATTTGAAGGGCCCTCTATACCTAAAAAATTTTGCTCATCAGGATACAAGGCCCTAAATCTTACCATCTATTTCTTCAAATAGAGTACCAACCAATATTTCCTTTTTAAATGCAAAGATATCTTTACAGTATCTCAATAATAGCCATCATTAATTATTATCATGAGTTATTAGTAAAATTAATTCATTAAATTACTTTTCTCATTAACAAACAGGATCCAGGAATATCACAAAAGGCCCAAGATCTCCCAAGATGGGGAAAACCTTAAAAAAGAAATGGTGAGCCAAAAAAGCAAACTTAGCTTCCTTAACAAATTTGGCCAGGGTCGGCAACTCTGTGTACATAAAGTAAAATTACATAATGTCCTATTTTGTTCATTTAAACAAACAAAATAGACAATTACCCTCTTAAGTCAAACATATTAGGTATTTCTTTTCTCTAGCTAGTCATTCCAGGTCCCTTTCAGCCCCAGAATTCTATATGCAACAAACACAAGTTCACCTAATTAGCTAACTCTAAAGCCCAACAGAATTAGGTGGTAAAATAACACTCAATCAGAAATAACAGAAGTCCTCTGCTATACTGGCAGAGTAGGCTTTAAAGCAGATTTGAAATGGAAAGCTCCCTCCACCCCTTCCTTAGCTGTGAGATAACCTGAGCAAGTTGCTGAATCTCACTGAGCCTGTTTCCAAGTGGTAAAATGGTCCTCTCTTCCTAAGAGAGCAAACATAAAACTCATAGCAAAGTGCTTAACAAGAAACACACTCTCAGTGGTAACTAAGCTACCGTTAATGTTCTTTTTTAAAAAATCAGTTCAACACAAGGTGAAAGCTAAAAAAAAAAAGCATACCAGCAAACAATGACTAAAATGTGTCTCATTTCTTATAAAAGAGAAAAAGATATATTTAACTAAATAACAGAAATTTATAACCAAAAGAAATTAGTTGACATAAATGACAATCAAAAATGTACTAAGTTAATATGAATAACATAGTTCTACAAATACCATTGAGATTCTTAAAAGCAGATCAAATACCGAAGCATACTGGTCACCAGGCAACCACTGCTGAAGTATTAACTCAGATATGGTGACCAACGATTTAAACAGTATGAATTAGCAAACTGAGCAAATGTAACTTCACGTTACATACAGAAGAATTTTTAATGTCCAAGAAGACATAACATCCAACAAAAATATTGCACTTTAGCAGTCCTCACTTATATAGACAGAAATGTATGCTGGTTCACCTAAACACTCATAAAAAGTACAAAAAACAAAACAAAACAAAACTCTAAAAGCTGTACAAAGCATATCTACTAATAATGGGGCCAGAAGAGCTAACTTCAACCTCTCCAACAGGAAACCATGATTTCTAAATATCACCCACCTCTAAATATTCCACCAGAAGTAATTACTACCTTCAGTGCATTCTTCAATGTGGCCGGTATACAAAGACATCAACAGAAATTGCCATGAGTGAAAAGCTTAATCCTCCCACTTCTATATCCCATAAATTAATGAGTTGTGGAGTTTTGTTTTCACTTTTTGTAATGGCTGGTGAACACAATCTCCAAGTTTCTGTTAATTCTTTTAATCAAGAATTCTGTATGTCCCTTCCATCTTGATACACCAGAAGGCATAAAACTTTTAAAAGGCTGGCATCAGCAGAGTAAAATCCTAAAGAAGGGTCCTTGTAATAAAACTTGTATTTCCACTTTCTTATCTGGCCCTTAATCTTCTGTTACCTTCTGCCTTAAGTCACATACATCAAAAAACCCCTCCCAACACATATTCAAACTACTCACCCACTAAAAATACGGAGAGAGAGGGAGGAAGAAACTGGACATGTGTTTTTACCAACACCCATCATATTAAGTTCAAATACAATATTTTTTATTAGCCTGGTGCTATGCAGAGAGCCCAACAGATCCGTTTAACAGCCAATTCCTGTGAGCTGAAAACATTGCTACAATTGAAATTCAACCTTCATGTACATACTATAACAAAAAGAGGCTGGCTTCAGGGAGTTTTAAGCAGATATGGCCTTATACAATACTACTGGTGACATCTGACACAGTATTTTAAATGGATATGGAGCTGGATAGAAACATATTTTACATTTACATAAAAAGTAACAAAATACAATAAGGTCAATAGTCTAAAGTTTAGACTGTAAACATTTTAGACAATGCTATCTTAGTCTTTAAAATGTTCATTCCACAGTATTAACTCACCATTATAATGATGAGATACATCTATCACAAAATGGCTAACACTAACTCACTGCTCACTATGTGCCAGGCACTTTTCGTGTATTTACTCATCTAATCATCAGAAATAACAGTAACTACCTATTTACAATTCCCCATTTTACAGATGAGAAAATTGTGACAGTGAGAAGTGAGAAGCTAGGCACAAATACAGCTAAGACATGGCAGATTTGGGATTTGAATCTAGACAGCCTGGTTTTAGAGTCAGAGTTTAGTGTTATATTGCCTCTTATATATGTTCATAGAAATCAGCCTGTAATTATCTTTTAGTCCTCAATTTCTTTACTATGAAAAATAAGTTCCTACCCTCCAGCTCTAAATTCTAGTTTAGGAGCTAATATTGAATGTTACCAAAATCCATATTTTGATATAAATAAATTCATATTTTGCCCACTATGGCTTTTTTTCCCCTAAAAGACTCCTCTACTAAATCAAAGGTCAGCAATCACTTTTTAAAATTAACTACAAAGAGGCAACACATCAAGTTATTGAGCCTAATTAGCTGCAAAGGAGGCCATATTGTAAAGTGGGCCATATCTGACTGAACCACCTCCCCACTTTTCTGTACTTCTCTTTCACCTGGTCAGAAATGCTGTAACTACATATTTTTAAAGAGCTTATTTGCCCCCTAAAGAAACTGACAATTGATAGAAGGTGTGCGGCAGTTTTTAAATATGTCCAAAAATTATTTGATATTCCTCCCTTCAAGAGGTAGAGCTTAATTCATTCCCCTCCCAAGTGTGGGCTGGACTCAGTGATTCAATTCTAAAGAATATGGCAAAGCAATGGTGTATGACTAGGTCAAAAATGGCATCATAGCTTCCTCCTTGCTCTCTCTCTTGGATCATCTGCTCTAGGGGAAGACAGCTGCCTTGTTAGGACACTTAAGAAGCCCCAGAGAGGTCCATGTGTTGAGGCGTTGAGGCCTCCGGCCAACAGCCATGTGAATGAGCCATTAGGGAAGCAAATCCTCCAGCCCCAAATGAGTACTAGGTGACTGAAGTCCCAGCCAAGATCTTGGCTACAACCTCAGAAAGACCCAAAGCCAGAAACAACCAGTTTAGTTACTCCCAAATTCCCGACCCACAGAAACACTGAGATAATAAATGTTTTAAGCCACTAAGTTTTGGGATAATTTCTTACTCTGCAATAGATAAGTGTAGAAGAAAGGTAATTTTTTAAGATATCCACAGGTATCTCTATCCTGATGGTTCATACCTGCCATCTTAAGCTAAATGAGGAGTCAGTCAATACCACACCAAGAAAACTCCAATCACGTGAGTGAAACATATCCTCTTTCTATCATAAGTGGGAGTGTCTTGTAAGAACTTTGTGGCACAAACTCTACTCTACTTCTTTCAAATTTATCCATATCCATAACCATCACCACCTCCTCTCTCCTATCTCCACAGAGGTCCATCTATAGCACCCTTGACCTGCATCCTTGTATTCCATCCCTTCCAACTTGGTCAATGATGATGCTTCACCAATTCTTCTCCCTCATTCCTCTATCTTCAAATTCTCTTTTATTAACTAAAATAACATGAAAGGTTTATTACAAATGAAAATATTTACCATATGAGTAGTGCTGTTTTCTTAGTCTTTTATATAAACCAAAAACATCCTTGTATATAAAACTTTTTTTAAAGAAGTACAGGTTCACAATTACCTCCCAGAAAAAAATTCACTACTCTAGTACCCTCCAGGACTCTGATGATCACTATTTTTACTAGAAGCCTGAAAAAATGGCTGATGCATGGTACTCGATGAATATTTATAAAATGAACTAAGATTTTCTTAATCATGTTTAACCATGTCTTCCACTATTCTCCATAGGACTCATAGTGAAAAGCATACTTAAGTTCAACCATACACAATATTCTATGAAGAACAAACCAAAAGTCAACTAATTTTCTTCATTTCTTTTTAAAATCCTTTATAAAATGGGCAGATTAATGAGCAAGCAAAAGAGAAAAAGAAAGTTGACACCTGATAGAGAATCAAGCTAATGCTTCCTTTGGCTTTCTCCTGCCAATACACAAGCTAAGCACATGACTCAACTATCAGTCACATAGCATAATTCAAAAGTCAGGTAAAATGACAGGTCATGTTATACACCACCCCACCCCCACTCCTAGACCATTTAAGCCGGTTAAATGACAACTGAAGCAGAAAGTCAGATTTCCTCTATCTGAGCTTGAATTGAAAACCCAAAATATTTACCCAAGTTTTTTTTTCCAAAGTCTGTAATGTTGTTTTTCCTTTTCTTGATCTTCAGAAGGCCTGCCTGCAGTATTGCATCTTAACAAACCTGAAAAGAACACCATTTTAACTAATTATACAAGATATTCTGGCTTTATCAGCAGTTTCACCATTTCAAATCAAATGATTTGATTACACACGCACTTGCACACGCACACACACAAGGAAAATCTTTAACATTACTCCAGTATTACATTTCCTTCTTTAAAGTTTCCAAATAAACAATACTCCTAAAACTAGAATATGACCACAATTTCCAAAGTCTTCTAAAGATTTCAAAACCACTGACTGTACTTATGCAAAGAGCATGATTTTGTAGTCAGAGGATTCCACAGGTCAAACCCTACCTTTAAAACATACTCCAAGCGTCACCTTAAAAAAGTTGTCCTCTCAAACTATTGGGTCCTTGCTGGCAAGAATGGTGCTTCTGTTTCCTTCCTGTTTCCAGCACCCAGCACAGTTTTAATCAATGAAAACCACCTTATAATTTCTCAAGATTCTTGGGAGTGGCAAAGCACACTGATTAGGGGACTGTAAACTGGAGTCCAGTTATCTGATCTAAATCACAGCTCCGACTTTAGACAAGTTTTTGTTTTGTTTTGTTTTTTAGGGCTGTGGGATTTAGTTCTCTCATCTATAAAATAAAAGTAATAATAGGCCTTACGTGATAGGATTGTTACGATGATTAAATGACATAATATACACACATAAAGCATGTACCACACATTAGTTCTATAAGATAAATATTCGGGTTAATTCGTCTATTTTTATACTTCATGTATCCAGTTAACTTAAAATAAATCAGGCTCATTGCTATGCACAGAGTTGAAAGCAGCAACATGAAACCAGTTGAAACTTAGACTCTTGGACAGTCATGGAAAACAACGATTTCCTTACAGAGGAAATTTACAAGAACTCTTTCCCTTTAACAAGCGTCCCTAAGTTGCTACTGTCAAAACTAAAGGCAAGAGGGGCAGGAGGGGGACAATTCTGCTGAAGGAAAATCAACTTCCCTTCACCTTCCTTTAGTCAAAAGATGTTTCCGCTGAAATGTACTCTCCCATAGCACAGACTCAGCAAGCACCAATTCAGAATGCAAAACACACCACGCCTGGGGAGCAAAGGGAAGGTTTTTAAGGCTCCACTGCCCTTGGTCCAAAATCGATCCTGCGTTAAGCAGTATGGGATCTCCTGCAGCCCCGTGCTGCTAACAAGGCTGAAGCCTGCGCTTGCAGGTGCAGTCCTTCCCACACAACGGCAGGTGGGCCTCGCCCACCCACCTGATCATCATTCACAGGGCCAGCTCCTCCTGCATTAGAGACCCCAATCATCTGGCTGCCACGGCCTTTCCAGGCCTTCTCACTGACCTCTGACACCCGGTGTACAAGTCGCCCTGATGCAGGTAAGGATGGCAAAAGAATTAGAGATGTGTCGACGCCGCAGCAGGCTGCCGCCACGAAGCCAAACCTCTCCGACCAGGCCGAGGTCCAGAGACGCTGGGGAAAGTGCTGCCCACCCAATCCTTGATCAGCCCGACTCGTCCCCTCACCTGGGCGAGCGCCGGGGCGGCCCAGAACCGCTCCGATTTCTCTCCGGGGACGCCGAGGGCCTTGAGCGGCGGCGGCGGCGGCGAAGGCAGCTGCAGCGCCGAGCCGGACACGGCCTGCCTAGCGCTGCCCGCATCCACACCCTCTTGCCCCGCCACCCCGGCCCGCCGCCCGAAGTCTGGCCAGGGGACCCCAGGCACTGACACGCAGAGGGGCGGAGGAGGATGGGAGGGGTCCGAGTTGGAGCCGGGTGGCACTGCGGCTGCGTCAACTGGTAACGTCATACGTCACGGGGCCGGCGCCTCGAGGCACGCCACTCGAGCCCCGCCCAGGAGTTGGGTCGCCCCGCCCCTTCCCCCCCTCCCGGGCTGGGAGCAGAATCTGGACCTCGAGGTATGGGTTAGGGGCGTTATTTGAAAAACCTTTTTGTTACCCACGCAAGTAATGTTAGTGAATGGCCTTCTTGAGGCCAGGAGACAGACGAGCACGGGTATGGACAGATCACCAACAAAAAGGAGAATCAGACCAGTGCTATGGTTTGAAGTGAATCCACTCAGAATAGAGAGCAATACTTTTATGACTCTCTCAATAAGAGGAGCCTGATTGTGTGAAATGCTGCTACAGTGAATCGCTCAACTAAGTCTGTTGTTGTTATATTGATGAAAAGTGGTTTGATGCTCACCACTTTTAAAGAGAAAGGCTCTTCATATTATTAGCGAGTGAACCAAAGCAAACAACTTCCTAGAGTTACAGACTTACTGCAAATATTTTGCACACTTCTTATGTACAAGTTGTAATAGGAAAAGTGGAAAACAGTCTTAGCTCTGAAAGGTTTCGGATTGCTTGGGGCAGTTGTGGAATATGCACGTAAGACAACTAGAAATGCAAACGGTAATATACTAGCAGTAGCTAACACAGTGTCAAGCATGAGCCGGGCACTGTTCTAAGCACTTTATATTTATTGACGCATTTAATCCTCCCAAAACCCTGTGAGGTAAATACTCCCGTTTATTTCCATTTCACAACTGAAAAACTAAGGTACAGAGTGGTTAAATAACTTGCCAAACTGTAGAGCTAGGGTTTGAACCCAAGCAGTGTGTGACTCCAAAGTTCATACGCTTAAGCATTACTGGTTTGGTTTTGTCTTGTTTTTTGTTATTATTTGTTTTCTTTTACATTTTTTAATTGAAGTATAGTTGATTTACAATGTTGTGTCAATTTCAGGTGTACAGCTAAGTGATTCAGTTATACAGATACATACATTCTTTTTCAGATTACTTTTCCTTTTTAGGTTATTACGAGATATTGAATATAGTTCTCTGTGTTATACAGCAGGTCCTTGTTTGTTTGTTTTTTAATCAATTTTATATATTGTAGTGTGTGTGTGTGAATCCCAAACTCTAATTTATCTGTATAAATTACAGTAGACTGCCTCTTAAATTCTAAGTGCCTAAAAATCTAGTTCTGACTTCCTTCTTGGGCTGAAATACCACATCTAACATTTTTGTGTGGGAGTTCCACTTTTTCCTCAAAAGGAACACCTGTGAAGCCAAATATAAAATAAAGCCAGAAAAAGTTAAATACATGAACAATTGTACTAACTTTTATTGCATATAAGGAAATGGAGGCCCAAGCAGGAGTGGTTGATGAAAGGACTGGATGAAAGCCAAAAAAGAAAAGCATACACCTATCTTAGTTACTTCCACCTGCCACCAGGACACACCTACCTCCCTTACTTGAATTAACTCTTTAGAGTGTATTTCTGCATCACAGAGAAACTAATTTCAGTAGTCTTTTGCAAAGTTTGGAAGAATCTCAATCATTCTTAATCCTTACTCCCTACTAAGGCTCCAGGATCCCCACAAAGATTCGTTTGCTACAGTCAAACAGGAAACTTTTCCCAGAGGGAAATTGTCTGAGCACAAGTTTTCCAGACTAGAAATTACCAAGATGTCATTCAAGTTCCTCAAATCAAAAACTAAACTGAAACTAAATTTCCCTGGAGCTAAGGAAAAGAGTTAAGAGGAATGAGGGGAGAGGGAGGTGAAATTCACTGAGTGCATGGTTGGAATCTCAAAGTTTCTGATTGTACCTCCTTTCATCCCCAGGACCAGGACCCACCCTGTTACTACAGATATGCATTAGACAGCATCATAAAAAATGAAGTGTTTCTTTTATAAGCCTTTCTATTCTAAAAGTGTTTAATGTTGTCATGATTAGTAGTCTCTCTGACATTTCATTTGACTCACTAATTTTCATGACGAGGCTTACTCCCTTCACTTGTCTACCAACTACTTTCACTTTTCACCAACATGCCACCAAAATAATGGTACAACAGCAACTGTCTCCATCCACAGACTTCAGTAAGAATTGTACTAATGGTGGAAGCCCTCTAATGATTTCTTTTTGCTTCTTTTTAAAAAATTTTTACTTTGAAATAATTACAGGAAATTGCAAAGGTAGTATAGAGTGGTTTTGTGTACCCTTTCCCTTGTTTCCTCCAGTGGTTAAATCTTATATGATTATAGTACAACACGAAAACCAGAAAGTTGACATTGGCATGTGTATATATAGATCATGTCATTTTATCACATGTAAAGTCATGTAACCATCACTGCAAACAAAATAAGAGCTATTCTATCACCACAAAGGTATCTCCTCAAGCTACCCCTTCCCCTACCTGAGTCACACTTACTCCCCTTCCTGTACTACGCCTAGCTCTGGCAGGCGCTAATCTGTCTCCCATCTCTATAATTTCACCATTTCAAGAATATTATATAAATGAGAATTTATATTTACCACAACATAAGGGTAGGAGGATGAGAGGTACAAACTATTGGGTGTAAGATAAGCTTAAAGAGACACTTTACAACACAGAGAAAATAGCCAATATTTTGTAATAACTGTAAATGGAAGTAACCTTTAAAAATTGTATAAAAAATTTTTAAAGAATATCATATAAATGAAACCATTCACTACATAACCTTTAAACACTGATTTTTTTTTTTCACTCAGCACAATGCCTTTGAGACTTATCCAAGTTGTTGCATAGATCGGTAGTTTGTTCTTTTTATTGCTGAGTAGTATTCCAGGTATGATGTTCCAGTCAGATTAACCATTTACCTACTGAGGCACATTTTGGTTGTTTCCCATTTGGGGCTATTACAAATGAAGCTACTGTGAATAATTGTGTATAGATTTTCTTTGTGGTCTAATGGTTTAAAGAAGAAAAAGGTATGAAATTTTCTTTGTCTTCATTTCTTTTGGCCCATTGCAGAGGGCTGTTTCCTTAAGCCAGGGCCAAGGTGAACTATATCTCTTTCAACTTTGTCCCCTTGGTTACTCTCATTTGCTACTCTAGGCTCCCATACAAAGGCCAGCCTCTGAGTCAGATTAAATCAGGCTTTCATGGTCTGCCTGAAATTATCCTCCTCATCTCCTTTTGGGGGTTATTTCATTTTTCTATAAAAACTTTAAAAACAAGAAATATCTTCAAGTTTAAAGAGCTTGAATGGAATAAATCTCTAATGGTGTAATTCCAGGCATAGTAAAAGGATTATTTAAAGATAAAAGGGAATTCTTTGAAAATAATCAACAGAGATAGCCACCAAATTAACCAAATTTAGTTGATTGCTAATCATTGATACTTTTATCATGAAAATATTTTACTCTAGGGTAAAATAAAATGTGCTTCAAAAACTAAATTAAGTATATACTAAGAAAATTTTTTAAGTTAAATATATAGTAAGTGCCAGGCAACTGGCTAATACCTGATATATATTATTTCATTTAATTCATACAAACCCACTGTGTAGATACTACTTGTGGATGAGAAATTTTAGAAAAGTTAAGTAACTTGCCCAAGGTCACTAAAGCTAGAAAGTGAAACCAGAACCTGAATTCAAGAGAGTCTCACTCCAATACCCATTATTTTTCACTACTCCACACTAGATCCATGTTAAAAAAAAAAAAATTCTCCAATTGTAGTACTACAACAAATAATGTAAAACCACAACTACTTTACAGATAATTTAAAAACAATGATGTCAAAGCAGTATATTATCTGTATTTTAATGCATAAAGAAATTTAATACCACCAAGTTCAATATGTTAAAGTTGTTTCGAATGCTTAGTTCAGATTTTTATTTCACTCTCATTTAATAATTTCTTAAAATCACAATTTCTTTATGTACATACCTGAGTGTTCCTCAAGTTGTTATATACTTTTCATAACACCAGGATACCAGATGAAGTTCCTTCTCTCTCTCACACATGCACGCACAAAATTAGTAACATCAATAAGTCTATAAAAACAAAAAAAAAGAGAAAAAATTTTAATGGTTTCCAATATTATTTCCCAATAAACCTGCCAATTTCTTTCATTTCACTTACCCCCAGCCAATGCAGTCCACAATTCAAGCTTCTGTCATGCCACAGTGTCCCAGGAGTCACCATTGCTAGAACAAATCAAGTAATGATATTTAAGTCAAATATATTTTAAGAAAACCACCTTTACCCACTATAAAGCTGATAAAAAAGTGAGAGGAACTGAACATGTATTTTGAAAGAGGAAGTTTGTACATCTTTTGATATAATAAAAAAAGCCAGTTTTCTAATAATGATTTGAACTTTAAAATAGCATATAATGTCCTACAAACAATAAGCAAACCAATAGCCTGATGAGCAAAAGACATAAACATAGAGTTTGCATAAAAAGAAATAAAATTTGACCTAAAACACTAGAAAAGACAGTCCTCATTATCATAAAATGAAATAGGCTAGTTAAAGCTACAGTTGAGGTACCATTTCATTTATTTGTCAATAGAAAAAGCTCAAAAATTGATAATTCAGTATTAGAAAGGATTTGAAGAAACAGACACTCCCTTACCTTGACGGTGGGCATATGAATTAATTTAGCCTCAGTGGAGAACAACACAGCAATACCTTTTTAAAACTTTAAGTGTTGCAATTTTTGACCCAGCAATTCCGCTTCTAGAAATGAATCATACAGACAGCTTCACACATGACCAAAATGTACAAGCTTTCCATCACTATGTTGTTTATAAAAGTAAAAGATTAACTTCCTAAAAATATGCAGTTCTAGAAGACTAGCCAAAAAACATCTGTAAAGTAATTTTAAAAATGTGATAGCTCTAGATGCACTGGTATGAGCTAATCTACAATGTATATTATAAAGAAGGTGAAGAGCAAAAAATATGTGTACATGTGAAAAGTAATCAATAAGTAAATAAAACAAAACCAATAAATTGATTTTCAAAACATATTGGTCGAAAGACTAAATAGGGCAAAAGGTAAAATTTCCAGTCAATGGTACATTCTGTAAAATAACATGTATACATATGCATACATGAGATGGCCACCTTCTCACTGTGTCCTCATGTGGTCCTTTCTCTGCATAAGCAGGACCTTGATGTCTCTCTTTGTGCTAATCTCACTATTAGTGAGACCACTAATAGTGACCTCATTTTAACTTAATTGCCTCTTTAAAGCCCTGTCTCAAATACAGTCACATTCTGAGTACTGCGGGTGAAGATGTCAACACGGGAATTTTGAGGGAACACAGTTCAGCCCGTAACACTTGACAAATTTGATCTTTTCCTAGAACTAGTCTCATTTTCACTCTTTTGAATTACGCACTCCACATACCTTATTCTAGAATTTTTGCTATCCTTATTTTGTATTTTGTTTTCTTGTTCACTTCTCTTAGCATTCTTTTTTTTTTTAAGTATAAAGTTTTAAAAATTTTTGTAAGTTATCTCTTGATTTTGCGTGTGTTCTGGAGAAGGCTGAAGGGTGGGAGGTTTTTCCCTCCTCTCTTAGCTGATCTCTCTAATCAATTCTTCCTATTGCCTTTGTAGCTACAGCCTATCCACAGTCTATTAACCACCCATCATCATCTCTCAGTTCCTCAGGTCACAACGTGAAGAATTATTTCAAAGTCTTCTTTATTTTGGTTTTTCATGTCTCTATTTTTCTTCACTTCAGTGAAGAAATATTTCATATCTGGTATGCCAGACACTGGACTAGGCCCTAGATATGCAGAAATAATCAAGGTAGACTTGATGCTTAAGGTCTTCCTCTCCAAAGAGCACATTGTAAAAAGGTTGCTCTACCAGAGAATGGTTATTTTCAAAAGAAGCAATTAGGCCTTTACAATGTTGACATATATCTCCTTTAATCAGCTGCAGATTAAAAGAGACAAAGGTCAGGTGCACTGGGTGTCCAGTGACTATCTCAAAGGGTTAGAATTTACAAGTTCTGAAAGGCATAAATCTGAGATTTCGAAGGAGAGTATTTGGTGGATCTCTATGAGTTTTGCCAATTGGGTCTTATTAATACAGTTAGTATATTAGACTAACCCTACGGATTGGAGATGGTAAGCACAGTGAAAATGTTGCAAAACTGGCCAAACAGCACAGACTTGTCAAAGTAGCTGACCAGCAAAATGGGTTCCTCAATCACTATGAAGTTTGGAAGGTGTTCCCCAGGTAGGGATAACCTTTTCTAACAAAGTTTTCACCACTGAAGAAGCTGTGACCTGCCTACAGGGGAAAGCCTCTGCCCAGTGAGAAAATATACACACCATGACTGAAACATATTTATGTCCATGAGATGGGGCAGCTGTATGAAATTCATTTGCCAAACTTCAAATGGTACATTAGGCAGTTTACAATGTCAGGGAGAAGTATGAACAGGTGTCTCTGGGTTATATTCTGGCCACGTGGGACAAGAAAAGCAGGCACTTTTGCAGCCTTATTAATATCTTCCCACTGCTATTGGTTTATGAATGCTATCATTCTGTCAGTGGACCAATGGTTCAATGCATGTACAGTGGTAAGAAGTGGAAATCTTAGAATTCCTAGTAGGACCAATTTGTTATTTGGCCTGAACCAGAGTTCTATTTTTATCAGACCAACAGTTACTAGATCTCCAATATACTTTTCCTTTTAGGGGGCCAATTATGAGGCATTTCTATCAATTTTTCTAGATTGTTATTTTAGGGAGCATCCCTTTGGACCATGAAAGCAGTTTGGCCATTGGTTTCTTTGACAGCAGTGTTTTTGGTGGAAATATCAGTGAGGTGGTTTCCTTTAGCCTCTAGGGATTCAAGCTTGGAATGTCCAGAGATCCTAATAATAGCCAAGGCATCTGGTAACTTTATGGCATCTAACAGATTTTGGTTATAAGAGCCATTTTTAATCTTTTCCCCCTTAGAGGTAAGGAAATCTCATTGTTTCCATAGCATCCCAAAGTCATAGGCTACTCCAAAGGCATGCTGACTATCAAGATAAATGATTGTCATCTTGACCTTGGCTAACATACAGGCCTGAGTAAAAGCATATAATTCAACCATATAGGTAACCGTGCTGCCTCAGTGATACCAAAAGGACCTGCAATAGCATGCGAGCACAATATTTACCATTTTCTCCCTTTAGGTAAGAATCACCATGAAAAATCATGATGAAAAATCTGCACTGGTTAGAGGAATCTCCTGTAAATAAATTACTATAGGGAGTGAAAAGGTGATCCGTCAGTGTTAGGTAGTCATGAGGGGTTTCATCCTTGAAGGAGAAGAGTGGCAGTTATCGCAATGTGAAAGAGTTGTATGAGGAGAAGTTAGCAAAAGGATTTCATAAGAGGTGAGGTGATGGACTGAAAGTATTAAGTGTGACAAAAATTTAGAAGGGCTTCTACTGCATGGGGTATAAAGATGGTTAAAGGGGATCCCATGATTATCTCTTCAGTGGCCTTTACCAGAAGGGCAATGGCAGGAATGGCTCTGAGGAAAGACGAATGTCCCCGGGCCACAGGGTTCAGCTGTCAGCCCGATGGGTCAATGATGGTCCCCATGGGCCTCAAGGGCTTTCTTTGCCTTCTCGTATACAAAAAGGATAAAGGGAAGCTGCTAATTAGGATGTCCAAGGAAAAGTGGTTTCATGAAGCTTTTCTTTAAGGCTTCAAAAGCTATGTCATCTTGATCTCCCAAATTAATGGGGTCAGGTTTGCTGGTTTTTAATAAAGCATATAGAGGCTGAGCCATAAGAGAGAAGTGTGAAATCCAGTTTCAACAGTAGCCAGTTAGCCCAAGAAAAATCTCATAATCAGCACTTAGTTTTGGTTTGGGGAAGTTCAGGATGCCATGAAGCCTACCTGGATCCAAATATAATCCTTGTTCTGAGATCAGAACTAGTGCACCTGAGTTTGAGCAAACTGCCGTTTTTCTTTGGAGACTTTAATGTCCCTGTAGGGCCACAAGTTTTAGCAGGTGGATGAATGTCTTCCTGTGAGGAGGTTTGAGAAGAAGGCCATAGAAGCAAATCATCTACATATCGTAACAAAGTTGAACCTACAGAAAACTTTTTACATCCAAATCAGCTCTCAAGATTTGTGATGGGCTTTCTGTGAAGCCCTGGGGCATTACTGTCCACATATACTGTCACCCTTCCCAGGTGAAGGCAAAAGACACTGGTCAGCCTTATCAACTGGAATACTGAAAATGTACTGCACAGATCAATTACAGTGAAAAATTTGCTTCCAGTGGGGAATGGATGTTAGCGGCATGTGGAGGTTAGCAACAACTGGGCATTGAGGGATAACAGTTTTGTTTATTCCTTGGAGGTCCTGGACAAAGTTCCATCCTCCACCCTTGGGTTTTCCCACAGGTAAAATAGGAGTATTACAGGAACTAGTGCACGATGAGGCCCTGAGCCTTGACACTTTCTATTATGGGCCTTATATCTCAAAGGGCATCTTTATTTACAGGATATTGATTAATTCTGGGAAGAGATTTTGAGGGATCGACTTGAATCTTGATGGGAGGTGCACTGTGACTTTTGCCAACATCAGTCTGAGATGTTGCCCATAAGGAGAGTGATAGCTGATTCAACAGGGACAAATGATCCGTGTTTCCGGAATCAGCTCCAGCACCATCAAAGACAGAGCAATTAAAAGATGTGAGTGTTGTTTAATCCACCTGGTTGGCTATTTTGATGCCTATTGTCAAAGGGACTAAACAAAAGGGAATAGAGTCAGAGATAAGAACCAGCTGAGTTTTATTAGAGACACCCCCCCCACCCCCCCCACCCCCCGCTATTTGAACTCCTTTAATACTCCAAGGCAGGGGATGTTTTATAGCAGTGGGGTTGAGCACCAAGAGTGTGGCTCTGGTGTCAATTAGGACAGAGAGAAACTCATTCCTAATATGGAGAGTTATTTCTCTGAGCTGATAAACAGGGAGGATTGGGTAGAGCCCCTGTAGTTCCTTAGGGCACTCTCATTGGGAACTAAGAGAACATTGCAAAGGCTAGTTAGAGGGCATGAAACACTTAAATTTGTAACAATCTTTTTTCCAATGTCCTGGCTCTTTGCAACAGGCAGAAACTAGAAGGTTTGGGGTTTTATTTAGGGACCTCTAATGACCAAGCTGAAAATTAAGAATTTTAGTAGTCTTTCTTTTTGGTGACTCAGCTAAGGTGTGAGTGACCTGATTTGCCAAATTAACTAAATAGTTTCCTATTTCATCCTGGTCCTTTTAACTAAAAGAGAAACATCCCACTTCACCCTGTTAATAAATATGGAGTTAAAAGCTACCCTAGTGGAACCAACCACTGAAGGAAGACCAGAATTTTCTTTAAAGATAATCTGAAGTTGATTACAATAGTCATGGACAGTTTCATCAGAATTTTGTGTGCAAGCCTGAATTTTGTTCCCATAACAGGCTTAGGAAAGGTTACTATACTTGGCTGGTGAGGTTTTCAGTAGGGGTTTGCTTTTCTAATCCCCTCCAGGATGTTCCCATAGGGCTAGTTTCACCCAATGTTTGGCTTAACCTTCACCAACAAGCATGTGCACCAAGTGATATAAATCTGAGAAACCAGGTTAGTAGGTTTAAATAACTATATTAAAGGCTTTCAGCAAACCTAAGGGAGTCTTCAGTTACTTTAGGAAGTGCTTTAATTATGGCTCACAAATTGGCCTTAGTTCAGGAAACATAAGAAATTTGGGCTTTACTCCACACAAAAACTACTAGAGCTGATAAAAAAGAATTTGGCAAGGTAGAGGATACAAGATTAACATACAAAAATCAGTTGCATTTCTTTACACTAACAATGAAATATCAGGAAAAGAAAGTAAAGAAACATTCCCTTTTAAAACTGCATCCAAAACAGATACTTAAGAATAAATCTTACCAAGGAGGTGAAACACTTATACATGGAGAACTACAAAACACTGATTAAGGAAATTAAAGATAAATTAAAGAAATGGAAAGATATCCCATGCTCTTAGATTAGAAGAATTAATATTGTTAAAATGGCCATACTACCCAAAGCAATCAACAGATCAAATGTGACCCCTATCAAATTACCCATGACATTTTTCACAGAACCAGAACAAATAATCATAAAATTCATATGGAATCACAAAAGACCCAGAATTGTCAAAGCAATACTGAAGAAAAACAATGAAGCTAGAGGAACAACCCTCCCAGACTTTAGATAATACAGAGCTACAGTAATCAAAACAGCATGGTATTGGCACAAAAACAGACATATGAATCAATAGAACAAAATAGAGAGCCCAGAAATAAACCCACAGACTTATGGTCAATTAATCTTCGACAAAGGAGGCAAGAATGTACAATGGAGAAAAGACAGTCTCTTCAGCAAGTAGTGTTGGGAAAACTGGACAGCTGAATGTAAATCAATGAAGTTAGAACACTCCCTTATGTCATACACAAAAATAAATGCAAAATGGCTTAAAGACTTAAATATAAGACAAGACACAATAAATCTCTTCAAAGAAAACATAGGCAAAACATTTTCTGACATAAATCTTATCAATGTTCTCCTAGGACAGGCTACCCAGGCAATAGAAATAAAAGCAAAAATTTAAAAATGGGACCTAATTAAACTTATAAGCTTTTGCACAACAAAGGAAACCATAAGTAAAACAAAATGACAACCTACAGAATGGGAGAAAATTTTTGCAAAAGATGAGACTACAAGGGCTTAATTTCCAGAATATATAAACAGCTCATACAACTTAATAACAACAACAACAACAAAAAACCCAAACAACCAAATCCAAAAATGGGCAGAAGACCTAAACAAGCAGTTCTCCAATGAAGACATACAAATGGCCAACAGGCACATGAAAAAATATTCAATATCGCTAATTATCGGAGAAATGCAAATCAAAACTACTATGAGATATCACCTCACACCAGTCAGAATGGCCATCATTCAAAAGTCGACAAATGATAAATGCTGGAGAGGGTGTGGAGAAAAGGGAACCCTTCTACACTATTGGTGGGAATGTAGTTTGGTGCAGCCATTATTGAAAACAGTATGGTGATTCCTTAAAAAACTAAAAATAGACTTATCATATAATCCAGCAATCCCACTCCTGGGCATATATCCAGAGGAAGTTCTAATTTGAAAAGATACATGCACCTCAATGTTCACAGCAGCACTGTATACAATAGCCAAGACATGGAAGCAACCTAAATGTCCATGGACAGATGACTGGATTAAAAAGCTGTGGTATATTTATACAATGGAATACTACTTAGCCATAAAAAAGAATAAAATAATTCCATTTACAGCAACATGGATGGATCTGGAGATAGTTATTCTAAGTGAAGTAAGACAGAAAGAGAAAGAAAAAATACCATATAATGTCACTCATATGTGGAATCTGGAAAAAAAAAGAAAAAAGAAGACACTAATGAACTTATCTACAAATCAGAAAGAGAATCACAGACATAGTAAACAAACTTATGGTTACTGGAGAGAAACAGGGTGGGAAGGAATAAATTGGGAGTTTGATTACTGTAGCTCTGCAAATATTAACTACTATATATAAAATAGATTAAAAAAACAATTTTTTCTGTATAGCACTGGGAACTATATTCAATATCTTGTAGTAACCTATAATGACGAAGAATATGAAAATGAACATATATATTCATGACTGGGTCATTACACTGTACATCAGAAAATGACACATTGTAATTGACTATACTTCAATTAAAAAAAAAATTTGGGCTTTATTTGGATTTAATTTGAAAAAAAGAAACTTGGGCTTTATTTAGAAGATTTAACATTAAAGGGGAAGGTTCTGATAGAGTCAGAGGAGGAGGAGGATGGCCTGGAGACAGGGCCTGAGACAAAGAAGCCTGGGGAGACAAACATGAGGCTTTGGAAGCCATTTTGTCCTTCTTTAATTGTTTGTTTGCCTCAGGTAATTTAACCGCTGTATGTTACAGAGAGGCAAATTTAGACCTGATAACATTTGGAAGCCTCAAAATACCAATCAAAATAGTTGTCCAATTCAGTTTTGAGGATTTCAGAACTATAGCTGTCAAATGAACACAGTTTTATGAAAGGTAAATTTGGAGAGTTCAAAGCTCCCCATGATGGCCATTGATGCTCTAAATCACTTTTGGTTAAGTTGGTCCATTTAGTTAGAAATGCACAAGAGGAGGTACCACAGTTTTTAAACATAAAATTGACCTGGTTCCCTGAAGGGGGCAAGGAGTGCACCCTCAAAACATTTAGATAACTAGGATCCCATCTTTCATAGGTTTTTCTCTAGAGCAAAATAATAATTCTTAAACAGCTTGCAGGTCAAACACCAGCACACTTCCAATAGGAGCAACCTGATCCCTAAAGAGTCAGGCCAAAGGCTGAACAGCGCAGTTCTAACAGGAATAGCCTAGTTCCAAAAGGAGTTGGACTGAAAGTTAGCACAGTCCCAGCCTGATTCAAAAGAGTCAGGTTGAAATGTCAAATGAGTGGTCACAGGCAAAACAAGGCCTTAACAAAAAAGGACAACACCATTAAACAGATTCCAATTAAAGCCTGGAGGACTTCAAAACTCAAAAAGATCAGAGCTCAAATCCAGAAGAACTCACCCTCAAATTCCAGGGTCAGCAAGTAAGCAATGGACTCACTGGACTCTGTGGGTACCGACACCTGTACCCACTGTGGCTCTTCTCTGGATCTTGGTCAGATCTCCATGTTAACCTAAAACAATACAACAGCCAGTTATTTTTACCAGCAAAACGGATTTATTTAGGAGCAGCAAAGAATTGCAGTTCAATGTATGCAACAGTGGTGAAGCACATATAAGTCTGATAAAGCAGAGAGGAAACTATTTCATAGAGAAGAATTTAAACAGTGTATGAGGGGAAACTGGGAGTTCCAAGTATAATGGCTTTTCATGGCTGAATTGTGACAGTCTCTCATTGGCTGAGATGATGCCAGACAAGGACAAAGTCTTTTTAATTCCTACTGGTGGTAGCAAAGTAGTGTCACTTCCTGCCAGAGATGCAAAATAAGTCCCTTCTTGTTGCCATGTGCATTGATGTCAAGTGGTATGTGTGTGAGAGCTCCCCCTTCTGGCCTCCTGATAACATTTTAGTGAGGTTTACTTTGATTAATTTTCATAATACATATTGAGCACTTAGCATGTGCCAATATCTTTTTCCTAAGCTCTTTATACACATTAATTCATTTGTTCCTCACAAGAAGATATGGCAATCTACAATTAGGATAGCAGAGAGATAAAAGCAGATGTCTTTCAAAAACAATATAAAAAGTAGTGCAAAACTGACACCTACATATGCCCTGGTATTTAGCTATTGAAAACTGGTTTCGTTAAGGAGTTTTCAAATGAAGCCTTAAGTAGAAAATGTTTATAATGCAGTCAGACTTATCATGAAATCCAAAGTGCAGACATTGTATCAAGATTTATGAAAATAAAGATGTAAACAAAAATATTCATCTTTGCAGAGACACCGGATTCCTCTGGTAGCAGTAAAACTCAAAGCCAGTAAAAGTCACTATTTTCAATATTAACTAGCATAATGACCATAATTTACTTTCCTTGAAATGCTTTTTCTTCCCTATCAGTGTCATTTCCTCCTTGTCTGAAAAAAGCAACTTTCTGATACAATTTCAAAAAGTAGCTGCCCATGTCCAGTTAAAAAGAGGCAGAACTGAAAATTATCTCCTGGAAAAAACTTCTTTATGAGTGTATGCTATCCTCCTCCTAAAGACATTTTGCACATATTTAATCACAATATGTCAACAAAGGATAATATTATAGACTTGAGAAAAGAGTTTTCAAAGTCCGAATTACTGTATTTTCCTGTCTTGTAGACAAAGAAACAGAAGTTATATGTTTCCTTCCCACTATTTCACATATGACGACAATAAAATGTGGTCATCAGAATTGATAAATTCTATAATTTTTTTTTGGTATCATCAATTGACATACAACATTCTATAAGTTTAGAGTATACAACTTGTTGATTTGATACATTTATATAATACAACACGATTACCACCATAGCTTTAGCTAACACCTCTATCACATCATATAATTATCATTTCTTTTTTGTGGTGAGAACTTTTAAGATCTAGTCTCTTTGCAATTTTGAAGCATGTAATACAGTATTGTTGGCTATAATTAGATCTCTAGAACTTTTTGTCTACTGGTTGCATACAATTAATTGCTGTAACATGTTTGTTCCTCAACTACTAACATACAGATCAACCATGATATTTGGAATTGGATCTCTCCCTCCATCCATTCATTTATCAAATCAATATTTATTAAGCAATTACTGTGCTTTCGCTTAACAATCATAACACTGTTGTGAGTGCTGGTTATACAGTGTTGAACAAATTACTTGCCTTCAGTGTCCTAGGAGTGGAGACAGACAACACCCAAGTAAACAAAGAAATTAGATAGTTCTAGACAGTGAGTAGAAGATATGAGTACAAAGAAGGAAATCAAACAAGCAAATGTGATACAGAATGACTGGGTTTAACTTTAAATGGTGCGATCAAGAGACAAAATAAGCAGATAAAAACTTATAAGTTGCTGTCTCAATGTCATTTCCTGGTTTTAAAAGTGTAATATGGTTATGTAAGATGTCAGTGGGGAAAGCTGGGTTAGAGATGAACAGAGCTTCCTGTACTGTTTTTGCAACTTCTTGCGAGTCAAATTATTTCAATATAAAAAATTTAAAATTAATAAATAACGTATACTTTGTGATAAAGCCTATGTAGGAGAGGAAGAGGACCTATCTCTAATTGTCTAAATTATAACACATTATGATCATGTATACCAGTGCCCCTTATACATTAATATACATACAAATTACCTGGGGATCCTTTTAAAATACAGATTCTGCTTTAAGGTTTGGGGTGGAATCTGAGATTCTACATTTTCAACAGTCTCCTAGGTGATACTGCTGCTGCTGTTCCATGCAACAAAGCTGAGTATCAAGGTTGTAGTGTGTGATCAGGTTTTTGGAATTTATGCTAAATTCAGTGGGAAGCCATTGAAGGACTTGAAAAAGAGTTGTAATCCAATTGGTTTTATACTGTATTTCAATCTCTATAAGGCTCACTATGTATCTTGGTTCAGGCTATTTCCTGTCTCCTCCAGGAGTTATTTAGAAAGAAGGTTGTTTCAAGGTTCTAGGTCACTTTGCAGGTTTGGGGCTTTTTGTCCTATGTCTTCTCTTTGGCACTTAATTCCAAGTGGTGAAGTAGGTCGGGTCAGCTAGGTCCAGGTCAATGGTCTTCAAATGTTCTTGCTCTTGTGTTCCCAAAAGATTTCATAAGCAACATACCCCTTCACACCATAACATCTTAAATTTTTCATTGTAAGCTTAGATATTTGCAAAGGATGCAATTTTCCAGACTAGCATAAATACTGACATTTAAAAATAAAACTATACCACTCTTTAAAATGTATTCAATGGGATCTAAATACTATAGTCATTTACACCCACTATCATTCACTTAAAAATAAAAATGGACAAATTCTTTAACAGTTAAAAGTTTTACATCATTTTTTTCTTTCTGAACTTGTAATTTCACCAACTTCCCCTGCTAAATGTTATCTAATATAATATATATTTAATGCTTAATAGTCTTTTCTTGAACACCTTTCTTTTCTGCAACAAAATAAATATAAATTTAATTCCTAAAATTTCATGTGACAAAAGCTGTAAGAGTTAATTTTTTTCTTCTGGATTGAATTATAATTTCAATTAGTGAAAGTCATTTAACCAAAACAATTATTTTATAAACTTTGACAAAATTTATTACACAAGAAGTAAAATGTATTGAAAATGTATCTGTTATTGTTGAAAAATGTGGTTTTTCCTCAATTAGTACATCTGTGGGTGAAGCTTACTGATTGCTTGAAGGAGACCTGATTATTCCTATTTTTTTTCATGTAGGCTCTGAGAAACCTTGCTCATAGGAAGAGGGAAATAGGGATGAAAGAAGTTTTATTACATCAATATCACTTAATTCTTTGAAATTCTTCAGAGTTACGTGCCAAAAAAAATTATAGTCTATTATCAGAAATTATTTCTTTGATTATGAATTAGAATTAAAAACCAATCACAAACCTCTTGAGTTGCAAAACGATGTGTTTTCTAGTTATTAGTCATTTATTCCAAAAGGAATTTACCAAAATTACTCAAATGATATTAACTATATATTTTTTCATGTAGTCACCTTGCTTAACCCATTATATTCAAAAAAAGAGAAAATTGAAATATTAACGTCAGCACATTTTCCATATAATATGTTTGATAAAATGTTTTATCATGCTATGTGCTTCAAATATGTTTTGCCAAAACCTTAGAGCTTCAGATTAAGCTTGTTTAGAAAATGTCTACTCTGAACCTAATTAGTGAAGTTAGGCTTCATTATTATCCCAGTTAGCCAACTCAGACTGACTTCCTGTTAAAAAAGTAAAAGTCTTAATTTTTAATTCAAATGAGTGTGTTCATATGCATTTTGAGGGATAATACCAATAGAGTAAAGCCATCAAGATTAAAACCATATAGTTTAATATAAATGTTTTTCATCCTAATAATAATCTATAAGCCAAACAATAATTTTTTGCTAGTTTTCGTTAACTTATAATAATGCAATGCAATGGTTAGCCGAAACTATGTAATTTATCAAGCAGGAAATAAGATAAAATGCATGGCATATGTTTTAACAGAACCAAAGGCAGAGGCTTAAGAACAAGCACTGGATCAGGAAGTAAAGGAGAAGACAGGCAAGGAGAGAAATGGAGCAGATACAAAAGCTGGCTATCCCTGACTACTGCTATAAGAAATGTGCCTTGGGACCATCCATCTGGAAGAGAAAATGGGGAAGCAGTTTTCTTTGGCTCCTGCCTGGTAGTAAGGACTAATCCTTTATTGTGGCTCCTCAATTTACCACACTGGATGCCTGCCCCAGTTAAAAAAAAGGGGGGGCCATGGGATGGCTAGGGCAGGACTTACAGAATGATGAAGTAAGGAACTCAGAAGACCCCTTCTCCAACCAAACAATGATTTAACTGGTGACAACTATAAAAACCAATCATTCTAAGTCTCTGGAAATGGTGCCAAGGACATACAGCAAATAAACATTCACTCAAGAAACTACACTAAATCTTGGGTAAGAACAGTGAGAACCTGGGATATATGAACCATGATCTGCTCTGTTACCCACACACCCTCAGTTCCATATTATAAAAGCACTACCACAGGCATTTGCAACCAAGAGTGAGATTCCTCTCTCCCTTGCTCCCAGTCTGGGGCTATGGTGACCACAAGGAGGTCAAGCAGCTGGTGCTTCTTCTCCTTCCCAGACCCACCATGGGAGCTCTACTCCAGGCAGGAGTAGCAGACGGGATCTGTCTTCCCAGACACAGTTTCCCCTCAAAGACAGAAACCCTAACTCAGGTAAGGCACTCTGAAAACATGAAGTCTCTGACCTATCCAGCCCTTGCTGGCTGTGGGGAAGAGGGTCCACACTGGGAGGAGCAGGCTGAGAAAACCAGGGCCTGCCCCCACCCCAGTGGTGGGTGTGAGCAATTTCCTGCCTATAGTTTTACTGCAATGCTGCAGGGGTTCTGCCTGGGGGAGAAGGCAGTCCATGAGGGCAAAGAGCTCTGCAGCTCTGCCTGAAGGAACGTTGTTGGGAGGAGAGAGGAGAACTCCATGCCTAAGGCCATTATTGAAAACTGAGATTTTGGTGGAGAACAATTAAGAAAAGGCAGTTCATCTTTGTATAAGCAAAATAGCACAGCAGCCAGAAGTTTAATTGAAAGAGCCAGAGAAAGAGGCAGATAAGAAGAGCCTTCTTGAGATCACAGACAACTCTGGGGTCGGGAAGGTATGTGTACATCGACTGTGCTGCACCTACTTAGGAGCAATCAGAGCAAGACATGAGGCCGACTTGAAATCATTCTCCACCACGCAAGCAGGCCCGGCAACACAGGGCTGACACAGGTGTTGGGAATGTCAGACAGGGAATTTTAAATACTTATGATTAATATGTTAAGGGCTCTAATGGAAAAAGTAGGCAACATGAAGCAACATTATATTACAATATGGATACTACAAGCAGAGAGATAGGAACTCTAAGAAAAAAAATTTTTTAAGTTCTAGAAACCCAAAACACTAACAGAAATGAAAAATGCCTTTGATGGACCCATCAGTAAAGTGGAAGTAGTCACGGAAAGAATCAGTGAGCCTGAAGATGTGTAAATAGAACCTTCTCAAACTGAAATGCAAAGAGAGAAAGGAAAGAAACAAATAGGACAAAACATCAAAGAGTTAAAAAAAAAAAACCCCAAAAATGGTTAAGGTATAAGATAGATGTATTTGCAATATAAAAAAAAAAGAAAATGGAGCAGAAGAAATATTTGAAATAATGATGGCTAAGAATTTCCCACAATTAATAACAGACACCGAAACACAGACCCAGGGAGTTCAGACAACACCAACAAGCAGGATAAATACCAAAAACAAATAAACACACACACACAGGCATATCATATTCAAACTACAGAAAACTTAAAGTAAAGAGAAGACCTAGGAAAAAGTCAGAGAAAAAAACACTTTATCTTTAAATGGAAAAAGTATAAGAATTACAACAGACTTCTTATCAGAAACCATGTAAACAAAAAAAGAGTGGACTGAAATATTTTAAATGTTTAAAGGAAAAAGCCCCCGACCTAGAATTATATATACAGGGAAAATTAAACTTCAAAAGTGAAAGAAAAAGACTCTTGCAGACAAACAAAAACAAGGAACTCATTGCTGGCAGAGCTACTCTACAAATAATATTAAAAGAAGTTCTTCAGGGGAAAGGAAAATTATGTAGACCAAAACCTTGGATTTACATAAAGAAAAGAAGAGCACTGAAGAAGGAATAAATTAAGGTAAATTTAAGCATTATATTTTTTTATTCTTAATTGATCTAAAAGATACCTTGTTTAAAGCAACAATAGGAACTGTGTGTTCAGTAATATAGCATATGCATAAATAAGTGAAAAATGACAGTAATGTCATAAAAGTAGGATGAGAAATCAGAAATACTTTTATAAAATACTTGCACTATGTGTGAAGTGATGTAGTATTAGTTGAAGGTGGACTTAGAATAGTTTAAAATGTATATTAGAAACTCTGGGGAAACCACTCATATTTTAAAGTATAATTGATATGATAGGAGAGGAGATCAAATGGAAGTATATGAAGTGCTTAATTAAAACCAAAGAAAGCAGAAAAAGAAGGGGGTAAATAAAGAACAAATTCAATTAATATAAAAAAGTTACTAAAATGATGGTTATTAGTCCAACTATAGCAATAATCACTTTAAACGTGAATGGTCTTAACACACCAGTGAAAATACAGAAAAGAAATGCAGCGTCAGAGTAGATTTAAAAAAAAAAAAAAGGACCCAACTTCTTGTTTATAAGAAATTCACTTTAAATATGAACACTTGGAATCATTAAAAGTAAAGAGATGAGGAAAGACATCCTACACTAACACAAATCAAGAGAAAGCTGGAGCAGGTACATTAAGTTCAGGCAAGGCAGATTTCAGAATGAGGAAAATTATCAGGGATTAAAGGGACATTAGAGTGATAAAGGGGTCAATTCTCCAGAAGACATAACAATCTTAAATCTGTATAAACCCCTGAAAACAGTAGGAGAATAAATTGAGATAAAACTCAAAGAACTCAAGGGAGACTTCAAGAACTCTCTTTCATTACTTGATATACCAAGCAGGCAGAAAATCAGTACAGATACAATTAACCAAACAGCATGACAAATAAACTTGATCATATTGATATTTATAGAATTTTCTATCCAACAACAGGAGAATACACATTCTTCTCAAGCTCACATGGAATATTCACCAAGATAGATCCAATCCTGGGCAGAAATCATACAATGTGTGCTCTCAAACCATACTAGAAGTAAACTAGAAATCAGTAAGATAGCTGGAAAATTTTTCCAACCCCATTTGAAAATTAAGCAACACACTTCCAAATAACACATGGGTCAAAAAAGAAGCCCTAAGAAAAATTTTAAAATATTTTGAACTTAGTAAAAATGAAAATATAATTTATCAAATTTGTGAGATGCAATAAAAGCAGTGACTAGAAGGAATCTTATAGCATTGAAACAATATTAGCAAAAAGGAATATCTAGACTCAATAATCTAAGCTTCCACCTTATGACATTAGAAAAAGAAGGGCAATTTAATCTGGAAGCAAGCAGAAATAGGTAAATACTAAAATTAGAACAGAACACAATAAAATTGAAACAAGAAAAACATTAGAGAAAATAACCAAAACCAAAAACTGGTTCTTTGACAAGATCAATAAATTTCATAAACCTCGACTGAGCCAGGCTAACTAAGAAAAAAAGAGACAAGATACACTTACCAGTATCAAAAATCAAAGAGGGG
Source organism: Camelus dromedarius (assembly GCF_036321535.1). Taxonomy (NCBI): domain Eukaryota; kingdom Metazoa; phylum Chordata; class Mammalia; order Artiodactyla; family Camelidae; genus Camelus; species Camelus dromedarius. Next base: position 36,798,391 of record NC_087436.1, read on the forward strand.
TCATAACTACTGATCCATTGTATATTAAATGGATAACAAAAAGTATTACAAACAGTTTTATGCCCAGAAATTTGATAATTTATATGAACTGGATCAAACTACCAAAGCTCTCATATGAAATATCTAGAATAGGCAAATTCATAGATAAAGAAAATAGATTTGTGGTTTTTATGGCTGGAGGGGGATGGGGATTCACTTCTGATGGGAATGGAGTTTCTTGTGGGGACCACAAATACGTTTTAAAATTAGAGTGTGATGATGACTGCACAACCCTGTAAGTATATCAAAAACCACTGAATCACGTATTTTGAATGGACAAATAGTACTGATTTCTTCTTAATAAAACAACTTGAAAAAACAAATTTAAAAACTGGTTTCTCCTTGTCCCAGCAGATTCCTGACTATGGAAAACTTGTTCTTCCACCCTCCCGCGCCTCAAGGCTCAGCAAACATCTCCCAGGATGGAAGAAGAAGCACCAGGTTTCTGATCATTCATAAGGGCTTGTCCCTCTCTGAACTTAGTTCATTCATACTTCTTTGTGTCTTTAAATAAAAATCTGACTCTTTAGTTTATTCGATGCATTTTCATTTTTAAGGTGATCTTCTACATCTAACTAGGGATATACCTGTGGTAGTTATTTGCATATCATTAATAACTAAAGACAAGAAAGTACATTGGATCACCCTGGAAGGAAGTAGGGCATGAAATTAAAGGGTAGCTCAGGACTGAGCTGTACCACTCTCTAGAATTCATCACAGGGACAGAGAAAGAAGACTCAGACAAAATGGGACAAAGGGACAAAGAGGCAAAGAGGGTGAGAAGGAGACCACTTCTCAAGGAAGCCAAGAGAGGTTAATGTTTCAAAATGGGGATATGTTCCATAGACTGAAAAAATGCAATTGCAACTAAATGATGAACTTTTTCATCTGTAACAAAATGAGGTAGGGGGAATATGAGTACAATTTATCTGTGAGAAAGTGTAAGTTATTTAGAGAATAGACATTTTGAGACAGAAACCTTAGGAGAGAGCTTGTCTAGACAGAAAACCTATAGCATTGACTCTATTTTTGCTGAGTTAACAAATAGACAAACTAAAATTATGAATCTCCTAAATTTGACTTGAGTTTTCTATCATTTCTCCTTAGCAGAATCAAAGTTCTGAGTAATAGCAAAGGTGAGTAACAGCAAAAGTTACACTGTTGACTTTATTAATGGCACAGGAAATGTATATTTCAGTTAGTATTACAATGGAATTAAAAATTTTCCTCTGTCCCCATTAAGTTTAAATGTTGCCCATCTTACCATTGAAAACTTCTCAGCAATAGCTATAATTCTCAAAAGCAATTTTTATGGAACATACTAAGTAATGCCAAGGTCACAAATCAGTGTCACATTTTCATTAGAACAAAGTACAGTCATTTGTTTACTTGTTACTATACACCAAGGATGTATTCTCTAATGTACACTTTTATTGAATGCTAATCATATTTCCTCTTCCATAAACTCTCACTTCAATAACATGTAATTGAATCATCACCCCATTCATACAGCTATCAGAAGCAGTCCATTGCCACTTTTTCCCTGAAGTATAATAGTAATTCTTACAAAACCCAACAATTTATAACATGATTCATCTCAGTTTACATAAACTAATTGTCTCCCTAGCAGCTGACACAAATATTGGTAGATAGTAAAATCAGGTTTTATGCTTTTGGGTCCAAAAGCACTTTGAAAGCCCCTCTCTTTTGAGTTAGGAAAAGGATCAGATGTAAGAAGAATCCAAATGAAAGAAAACCTTTAAAAGTATGTGAATATGGAGGTTATGCAAGACTTTATATCATTTTAGTTTCTTTAAAGGGCATGTTTAATACTGAGGGAAAAAAAAGCTAGAATGGAGATCCTAAGCAGAGTAGAATTGGAGATTAGAATTGGGTGTGGGATTTCCCATGGAAGGAGACAGACACCTACACACACAATGGCTTTAAAGTGTCTTCACTTTACAAACATGAATTTACTATAAAAATTAGTTTCCTTTTGAAAGCAGTGGTCTTGGTTTTTCACAACATATAAATATTATAATATATCTACATTAAACAATTCCAACTAGAAATACAGAAAATAGGACACCATTAACAAGACCATTAACAGAACGAGGCATTAAAGACTGCATAAACCTTTGTGAACAAAATTTTAAAGGATATAAAAGATCTGAGTGAGTGAAGAGATAGCTATGCTCATGTTTTCATTTAGCATAGTATGAATTATATTTAATATATAAATTCAATGCAATTCCCCCTGCTCCACAATAAACACGGCTGACAGTATGAGGAACTCACCAAACTCATTATAAATTTTATATTGATGAAAAGAATACCCAAAATGCCCAAGTCAATTTCAATAAACAAGAGGAAAGAGCAGGCACATGTCTTACTAGGTATTGACTAAATCAAAGCCTTATTAGTAAAAACAAAGCAATACTGGAACAGGAACAAATAAATAGGCCAGTGAAACAGAATAGATTGTGTGTGTGTGTGTGTGTGTGTGTGTTTGTGTGTGTGTGTGTGTGTTTAAACTAACATATGAAATTCACACCCCAAAACAATGGAGAAATGAAAGTGCCTATTTTCAGGAGTGTTGGGATAGGTAGTTCATTATATCAAGAAATAACTGTATTTCTACCTTATCTATACAAATAGGTAGACTCTAGGTAAACAATAGAGCTTATGGAAGAAAATATAGGAGGATGTATTTATGATATTTGGCTGGGAACAGGCTTTCTAAACAAGACCCTGAAGGCAAACAATAAGTTGAAAAACGGATGCTGACTACATCGAAATTAAAGAAAACATTAACAATTTCTGTTCAGGGTAAGACACCACAGGTAACTTCAGTAGACAAGTGCCTAAGAAAAGATATTTGCGATATTTGAAAATCAACTAGTCATCAAGATAAAAAGCAAAACAAGGGACCATAAAAACCAAGTGAAGGTATAATTTGAAGTTTGATTGTAAGGGGGAGATGGGCATAGGACATGAAGAAACACAGAAGAGGAAGCCCAATGTCCAACAAGCATAACAAAAGAATCCCGAATTTACTAGTAACCAGAGAAATGGAAATTTTTAAAAATAAGCTGTGCTAAACTATCATGTTATTGAAAGATGAATGATACTGAGGTTTGGTGAGTAATGGTGCAAAGCTGGTGCTGGTCATTCTGGAAACAATCTGATTGTGCTCAAAGTAATTTGGTACGTGTACAACCTGTGGCCCAGTGATCTCATTCTGGTGCATCCCAGAAAAGTCTTTTCACAAGTCCTTAATGGGGTATTACTGAAGATATTCATAGTGGCATTGCTAGTGATTGTGGGGAGCTGGAAGAATGGATATGTGAAATAGGATAGATGCATACCATGGTTCAATACACATCAGATAGAAGTTATTCTTATGTAAAGCAAATTTATAGGTATCAAAAATAATAAAAAGAGTTAAAGAAAGAATGAGATTTATAGCACAATGCTATACACATCAAAATAGCACTGCATCTAGTACCATATATTTTACAAGGATAAATATACAAACACTTGTCCTAGTAATGTCTTTAGTTAGAATGGGGACCTAAAGTGAGAGAAGAATATAAGGATATGGACAGATACTGATAATGTGCTAAGAAATGAGGAGTAAGATTAGCTCAACTCCCTGCCCCCTAGGCATCCGAAAAATAAATAAAAACAAATACTATAAATGCACAGCAGACATAGGAGTATTTCATTCTTATGTATAAGAGTTGCATTGCTCTTCTAATAAAAGCATTTTCTGGCTGTTTTGCAAGGTCTAACAGGTCTATTAGACTAACTAAGAAAGAAAATTACTTTGTTTTAAAAAAGGAATTTGGCTTCTTAGTGCTGTCTTTGTTAATACTGTCCCAGATGACTGTTTTCAGACTCAGTTTCATAGTTTAAAAAAATATATATCTATATATATACTATATAGATATATAGATATATACTCTTTTTTGTGGGGGTGGATAATTAAGTTTGTCTATTTGTTTTTTAGTGGAAGTACTGAGGATTGAACCTAGGACCTCATACATGCTAGGCATGCACTCTAATACTGAGCTATACCCTTCCCCTGTTCCATAGTTTTCAAAAGAGAATTGTAAGTTTCTAGCTCAAGACCTCTGCAAAACAAGTACTCTCTAGTACCATTTTTGTAGGATGGATTTTCAATTCAGTTCTTGACCTCACTGAGGCTCTTGTGTATAGGTTTCATGAACCAAAAAAGGGCTGCTTTGAACGACCTCCAGGGCCGCTGTAGCTCTAACATCTTATGACCTTGATATTCTTCCTCTGAGTTTCAGCCTCCATAGTTCTGTTCTGTGCTCCAGTGAGAAAAATCAATTTAAAAAGAATAACTCACTTGGATGTTTTTTCTGAATGGAATCAAAACATACTTTTTAAAAAGTCAGACATCTCTAGATGGCAACAAAACATTTTGCTAAAACGGTAATTAGTATATGTAAATGTGAGATAAAAGTGGTGATTTTTGCTCCCATCCTACAGACAACTGTTGGCAACCTTAATTACAAAATCTTTTGCTGCCTAATTGTGGTTTATTCTTGTTGAAGAAAAAAATAAGAGTTTTATCACTCATGTTTAATACCTTCACTAGCGTAAGTTAAGATTCCATTTAGAACGAAACATTTCAAGCATGACTGCAATAGAACCATAGGATGCAATTTGGAACCGCTTGCTTTCCAAAGCTCTGACTCGTCTTTCCTTAGAAATGGGGTGATGCAGAGGGTGAAAGGAGAGGGAGTAGAAAGAAACGTAAAAGAGGAAGAACGCGTGATGTTACAACCATTCAAACAGCACATAAAAGACGGGATCTATTTTTTCATTTCAGTGAGAAGTCCAGCATCTTTTATCATCCCAGGTATGAAGTGTAATGTATGGGGAAGTATCTGAAGACATGAGCCCACCTAAAACTTGAGGTGAAACTCCTTAAGGAGAAGGACTGCTGAGCTAGTGGTATTTGCCACGCGTATTCCGCAGACCTGACCAACAACACTCTTTTTCTCTGCAGTGGTGGAGAAATGTTATGCACAACATTAAAGGAAAATAATTGCAATTACCAGAGCCAGTGTGTAAATATGTAAACATATTCACAAGGAAAAGCACAAAAAAATGACATGGTTGCTAATTTGAAAACAAAATTTCATTTTCTTTAGAAAGAGTTAGTCTCCTCAGTATGGAAGACCAATAGTGGAATCCATGACTGTCCCCAGAGCAGGTAAACATAGAGGTTTACATTAATTTTTTTTAATTCTTATTTTTTATTGAAGTGTAGCTGATTTATGTTAGTTTCAGGTGTATAGCAAAACGATTCAGTTATACATATACATACATACATAAAGTTTCAGTTTCTTTTCCATTATGGCTCATTACAAGAAATTAAATATAGGCCCCTGTGCTATGCAGTAGGCCCTCGTTGTTTATCTATTTTATATATAGTAAGAGGTTTACATTATTGACTCCACCTTGATTTATTGAGATAGAAATATTAATAACAAGAAAATGTTTATGCAACAGGAATAAAGTTGTATATTTTCTTTCTGTGTCCGATTTTCTTTCCTGTCAAGAGAAAGCTCTACGTGTTTCTAAAGCTTAATTCCATAGTTATAATGGCTCAGGAAATGCTGGCTTTTCAATAATTTATCTCCAATATCCAATGCATGCACTGCTTATATTTCAGAACTTATCTTCAGGGCTTGTGGAGGAAGGACCATGATACAACTTTAAGAGAAAAGGAAAATTCTAGAACATCTAGTGGCAATATGGTTGGAGTGATGAGTTATTTAGGAAAATCCAAGACAACTGAGGTCCCAAGATGACCTCAGGATCACACTCCTTTCCCAAGGATGTACAAAGGGTTTATGAGTATGAGTGAGTCTGTGTACCATTTCTCTGCAATTACACAAACTAGTAAGGGGAGCAGAGAATGTTGGTAGTGATGGTCACATACTACTTCATTCTGCCTTTTCCTTCCCTTTACCCTCCGTTATCCTCATCCTCTTGCCCTGCTCTGCCTGGGAAGATGGTTTAAGTTTTAGGGGGAGTCCTGTTCATATAATTTCTGTGAATCACTTTTCTTCTTCTTCTTTTTTTTTTTTTAAATCACTTTCCTTCTAGCTGCAGAAAGTTCTATTGCACCACACAGGCAGCATCTCCCTGTCTACCTCCGTGTTTCTCCCCTGTATCACCGGGACTGATGGAAACTTCTCCTCCATGTCAGTCATTTGTTTTTCAGCGTTGTCTCCACTGTGCACTGCTGTTCATAATTATTTTTTATCTTTTAAAATTGCTTTGTTTTTTGTACCAATAGCACAAAATCAGTTCTGCGGTGTTTGAATACATCACACTACCATTGAAAATTTGGCACCTTCCCCAGCTGCTTATTTTGAAAAAAATTCCAAACCAACAGAAAAGTCAAATATGAAATTAACACTTATTTTATCCTTCAGTCTAATTTACCCATTGTTAGCATTTTGCCACATTCCCTTTATCTCTCAGGATACTTCCTCCCCAAATGCTTCAGTCAGTATCTCTTATGAATAAGTACATTCTGCTACATAGTCACAGTACCATCCTCATGCCAGAGAAATTTAACACCAACACAGTATTTTAATCTAATACACTGTCCAATCACTCAAGTTTCTCCAATTGTCTCCAAAATATGCCTTCCAGTTGTTTTTTTGGTTTTGATCCAGGATCTAATCAAAGATCATGTATTGCATTTCTTTACTATAGAAGAGTTTAATCATCTTTAACATAGAAGAGATACTGCACTTTTTTTTTTCTTTTAATCATTGACATTTTGGAAGGCCTGTTCTATTGTAAAATTGTCCCATAATCTGGATTGACCTGATTTGTTTCCTCATGGTTGTATTCAGATAAAACATTCTGGCAAAGGGGGGGGAAGGGGTGGATAAGGGACAGACTGGGAGTTCGAAATTTGTAGATATTGACAGGTATACATAGAATAGATAAACAAGTTTATACTGTATAGCACAGGGAAATATATACAAGATCTAGTGGTAGCTCATGGTGAAAAAGAATGTGACAATGAATATATGTATGTGCATGTATGATTGAAAAATTGTGCTCTACACTGGAAATTGACACAATATTGTAAAGTGACTATAACTCAATAAAATAAAATTAAAAATAAAATAAAATAAAATGAAACAAAACATTCTGGCAAGAGCATAGCATAAGTGATGTTGTATTTTTCTCAGTACACCACAACAAGAGGCAAAAATATCAGCTACTCCATTACTGATGAAGCAGTTACACATCACTTGGTTATCCTGGTGTCCACCAGATCTCTCCATTATAAAATTACATCTTTTTTTTCTCTCTTTTTAATTTATAAGTAATCTGTGGCATGATATTTGAAAACTGTGTGAATATCCTATTCCCCAATAACTTTTTACCTATGAATTTTAGCATCCACGACTGATTCCTACCTGTGTCAAGCAGTGGCTGCAAATGGTGATTTTCCTGCTTACTTTTTCTACTGCATCTATTGTCTTGTGGTTTTTGGTAGATAAAAATATTTTCCCTTTTTCCTCTCCTCTCCCTCATATATAGAAAAGAATACTATGGACTTATGATTGTCATTTATTCAATGTGTTATAATTCATTAGCATAATTTTTCAATTTGACGTTCGATTGTCCCAAGTTTAGTCAGTGGGAGCTCCTTCAGGCTGGCTCCTGTGACCTTTTGAGCAGTCTTGCTTTTTTGGTATGAAAAAATATTCCAGGTTCACCTTCTACCTTTGCTTGGACTACCTCAGGTTTGGAGTCAACCATTTCTCCAAGGATTCCTGCTTCCTTTTTAATAGATACCAGTATTTTAAAAACCAAGATCTGAGAATTAGATGTATTCATTGCTACTGCAGGATTATTGCTTCTAGGTCATTTCAGCGGTTAGTGACAGGAAACAGACATATCATACTGATATGTCTTATATCATACTGATACTGTGCTTGTCACACCAGTACTTAGGTGGGCACTCACTGGACAACACTGACTGGCCAAATCGCTTTGTCTACTAGAGGAAGCTCTCTGGGGGGCATTAAGATGTGATATAAAACTCTTCACTTTGTGTACACTTCCAAATGTCTACCTATATGCTTCTAACCCAGACCTCCTTGTCACTGATTGTCTTGGCCAAGCCATTGTTCTTGAGGCCTCTGCCCATTGAGATAATTTTCCCTCAAAACTGTCGAGCTCTAGTGCAACTGTCTTCCATCTCAGTTTGCATTCACACGTAGAGCTGACCCATACATAAACCAAGATCAGATTTTTTTTTCCCTCCTCCTTCATCTGAGAGATGAGAAGTGGTGGGTGTCATAAAAGTCTGGGTTACTTGAACATGCAGCTTGCTTTGTACCCTCTGGCCCTGACTGTGCTCAATAGTGCTGAATGTACCGCTTCCATCTTACAAGAGATTGTGCTGGCCTGCTCAATCTTACGCATTCGTAAGTTCTCGTGAGAGGCAATTCCTGATGTGTGGTCACTTGGTTCCCCATGGTCAGGCATTTCACCTCTATAAGGCCCATGTTTCAGTCCAGGTACATAACTTTCTGCTACAGATGGCATGGCCTTGCTCTAAAACTCCATGGGCCCTGCTTTGTGATTTCCTTACTGGGACTTGCTACAAACTCCACACAGCATCCTTTCCTACCATTAATATCCTCACACCATAGGTTCTGCAGATCACGTGGCCTCAGTGGTTGAACTGCTTGCATAGCAACTTGGGTCTGCTGCAGAGCCCGTTCTTGCTCCCAGCTGTATTCAAAGCTGGCAGCCATTCATCACTCAGTGTAAGGGCCAGGGAAATCTCACCTTTAGAACACAAAGCCTCCTAGCACTTCTTTTTTCATGGAAGGAGGTACAAGCGCAATATTTTGACTTTTATTTTAGAGGGGATATTCCAACATAATCCTGACCACTGAAATTTTAAACATTTTACAGCTATAATATGCCCCTGAAACTGCATACTGCTTATCATCCACCCTCTGGGACACGTGGGCTTCCAGCATGCTAGCCACTTCTTGTTTATGTAGTTTTATCAATATAATGCCATCAATGTAATGGATCAATGTGATGTCCTGTGGAATGTCTGTGTGGTCTAAATCTCTTCAGGCTTTATTATGATAGAGGGTAAGAGAGTTCACAGAGGTCTGGGGTAAAACTGTTCCATATGATCCTCTTTCTTGACTGGGATAGAGAAGAATACATTCACTAAATCAATATATATGAGGCAATATTAATCTTCTCCAGTAAAGATTATTGCATCTGGCATGGTGGCTGTGATTGGGGATACTAGTTGGTTGAGCTTACAGTAGTTTATAATTATCCTCCAGCACTAGTCTTGTTTCTGCAGGGCAGACTGGTGAATTAAATGGATGGGGACCACCACTGCCACATCATTTAGAGTCTTAAAGGCAGCACTAATTTCTGCTGCCCTTGGAAGCAATACTGTGTTTTACATCTGTGATCTCAGTAGCAGGGTGGTAATTTAGAGGCTTCCACTTGGTCTTCTCTATCCTTCTCTGCGGATCAAGAAGCCAATGTGAGGGTTAAACCAACTGCCAAGTATATCAATCTCAATTCAGGGACTGGGGAAATGACCAATGAGTGTGAACCATTGGGACCAATGGGACTCAGAGAACGCAGTGTAAGCCTGGTCTTGACCGGGACTTCATTAACTGTCCCTAATATTTTTCCAACCCTAACAGGGGACCATGATGATGCTTCAGCACTCCAGATTACAATGTCACCTAGACACCTTGAATACCTGGACATTTTCTTTTCCTAAGTGCCTAGTTACCCAAACAAATGGCCACAAGTCTCTTCAGGGAAAGACTGGGGAAATCGTCACCACGTTTATTTGCCATGGTGTTACAGGGTCCTTTCTCCCAGGGACCCTGACACCTCTTAGTTTTTCATCTGAAACCTGGCTCAAGTGCAGAACCGGGCAAGTAATCATATTGCTCAGCCTTTGGTCATCTATCCTTCATTGCTTCTGCTGGTATAAGCTACATAGTTTACCCCTGGGGGTGTTTGATTCTATTAATAATCTCTAACTTCCCTTGACTTCCAACCTGACCTTGCTCGCCATTACAATAATTGCTGTCCTCTGGCTCTTAAGTGCCACCCCCTGCCTTCTATTCTTTTGGGATTCTATCATCCTCATTCCTATCAGTGAGCTAAGTTCTATAACAACCAGCAGCCCTGACCTACAAGGAGGTTCCTCCATTAAAATTTTTGTGGATGCTGGTGGCCCTCTCACCAGTTCCTTCCACAGCCTTAGTAAATGGCATGTCCTCTGGACCTCCCTGTGGAACATAATCATTTGCCAAGACTTCTCATTATCATACTAAATCCATCCAAGCATGCTCACCTCCCCAATCTTTTTAGTCCCTTCCTCTCCTGTCTACCACAGTGACTCTGGATTTTAACTCTGCTCAGTGTGGCCCATGATGTGGGTATCAGGTGGGCAGGTTTTTCTATGGCTCTAGGAGTCATTTTAGGAGTAAGCTTACACCATCTCCGGGGCCTTTGAAGGCTATTAGATACTGTATCTTCGCAGAGTGTTCCCTGGTCAGTACACTCTTCCTTTGGTCAGCATGTTCAGAATCCAGTCAATACATATCCTCCCAGTTCCCAATACCTGCTAGAATGGTCTTGCAGCTCCTTTAGGGTATCATTTCTGGCCTCCCTTATCAGGCCCAGCTCATTCCCAGCTGTATTAGTTTGTGATTTAACCCTAATTATAGGCCTACAGGCCAGAAGCAGAGATGGGGGCAGATCTCGAGGGGGTGCTTGTTGCCTTGTGGGAGAGAGGCCTCTGTGATTTCTTCCAGAGTGGCTGCAGTGCTAGATTTTAATAGGGAGGAGTGGGGACATTCAACAGGCTCAGAAGGTTCAGGGGAGTCAAAATCTTTAGAAGCATTAGCCCAGATGTCTCCATCTCAGAGTCAGTTGCCCAAGTTTTCCCCACCAGAGCCCTGACTTTGATGTAACAGACATTGTTGGACATTAACTTTGAAATTCAGCCACTCAGACTGCAAAGTCTGAACACGACCCTCAACTTTCTCTGCTCTCCCTATAGGAGTTGAGCTTATCAGTATGTAAACAAAGAGGCCTCTGGGCTTCTAGAGGCTTTTTAAATCTTTAACTGGCCCTCAGCTCTTCACTGTCTTTCTGTTGAGCATCAGTGGAGCTCACAATACCACCCAGTACTGCAATCCTCAGAGCTACTGTCTCCTCTATGCTTCTCAGAGGAGATCCAGAACACCTGTTAGTGCATTTCCTTCCACTGTACACCCCTCCCACTCATCACCAGTGAACAATTGGACCACTGCCTTGTGCCAGGGGCTGCTGCACTCCACCTGCCACCAGTGAAGGGGTCCTTGTTACCAGCCAGCTCTTGGCTGCAACAATTGCAGGCTGGGTTCTTGGGAAACAGACGCTGAGATGGAGTTTAGGGTGCAGGGTGTTTATTAGAGATCAATACCTGTGAAGAGAAGGGAGAGGAAACAGGATTTAGGAAAAGTGAGAAGACAAACTGTGATGCAAGCCAAATAAAGCCTCAGCTTTGGGGGAGGGGGGGGAGCTCTGTACCTTTAACATTTCACCCGCATCCCCTGTGGCTCAGTCACAGGATGTGGTTGCCCAGGAAGGGTGTGACTGGCGGTTCATCTGCAGCTGAGGCAAACCCTGAAGGAACTGACAGCTGGAGGCTGTCTGTGGTCTGCATTCCCCACAGCTGGGCAGCCGTGATTCCTTGAAAGAAGATCTAGGGGGCACATTTCAGTATTTACCACATTGTTTTAATTTTATGTTTGGGATTATTTAAAATATTTACATAATTTAAAGTCAAAGCCATGTAAAAATTTATACTCAAGGAAGTCTTATTCCCATCTCTATCCCTTTAACTCCATTAAAAATATATATGTATTTTCTTAGTTCCTGCTTTTTTTGCCTGCATTTTTGGGCAAAAATTAACAAATTCACACATACACTCTTATCTTCCTTCTTATTCAAAAGGCAGCATTCTATCTATATTCATTTGTCCTTTGCTTTTCACTTAACAAAGTAACCTAGAAATCAGTCCATATCAATATATAGAAATCTTCCTTTTTTTTTAACAGCTGCATAGAACTCTACTGTGTGCATGTACTAGTTTATACACCAACCTCCTAAGATAGGCCTTGAGGTTGCTTCCAATATTTTGCTATTAAAAATAATGCTATTAGAAACAATAATCACTTATATATGGAATCTAAAAAAAAAGACAAACGAACTTATTTACAAACAGAAACAAACTCAACAAACTTATGGTTACGGGGGAGGGAGAGGGGGTAGGAAGGGATAAATCGGTAGTTTGAGATTTGCAGATACTAACTAATATATATAAAATACATAAGCAACGAGTTTCTACTGTATAGCACAGGGAACTATATTCAATATCTTGTAGTAACTTATGGTGAAAAAGAATATGAAAATGAATATATGTATATTTGTTTATGACTGAAGGATATGCTGTACACCAGAAGTTGACACACATTGTAAACTGAATATATTTCAATAAAAAAGTATATATACAAAAAATAATGCTGCAAATAATTTATGTTTTGCATATTTATGAAGGTTTGTCTTCAGGGTAAGCTCCTTCAACTGGGAGTGCTTGATCAAGGGATAAATACACATGCAGTTTTGTAAGATAGGCTCACACTCCCTACCACCTGAAATGTGTGAAAGTGCTCCTTTTCACACAGCCTCACCAACAAAGTGGGTTGTCAACCTTTGGACTGTTGGCAAGAAACCTGATTTAATTATCAGACCTGTAAAAGTCTGATTTCTTTCCTCACTTATCCTGTTGTTCGTTCTCTCTCCTGTGATTGCTGTTTTGTGGAATCTACAAGGCCTGAGGTAGTCTGGCCCCGCTCCCTACCTCCCTTTCGTCATCGCAGATCACTCTCCCACCAAGCCATTACGCTATTAGGTAGTTAGATACGTGGGGGCACCGGGCAGATAGGTGAAGGAGAGGGAGGATGGTCCGGAAGATGGCGTTATGCCCGCCTCCAGCATAAAGGGACTTAACTTCTCAATGAGTGCCAGCAAGAAACCGGTTAGAACGTGACCGCCACGACTGCATGGTGGCAGAAAGGGCTTAACCGGACAGGACCCAATGCTCATTGTAGTATAATGCAATTTAGGCTTCCCCTTTGGGTTTTCTGTGTACACCATGGGTAAGGACACGCACAAAGGGGTTAAGCATGACTAAGCACTCCAGGGATAAGAGCCGTCAATCTATCAATAGACCACCTCTAAGCGAGGGTGTAAGAGAAAGGGGAGACAAAACCCACTGCTTTTCCTCCCTTGCATCAGCCTGCCTCTGGTCCTTGGACATGTACTTTTCCTTTTCTTAAATAAATCTTTTAAAACCTTTCACTACACAACGTACCATCTCCCGACTGTAAACTTGTCCTTGAGGTATGACAAGAACAGAGGTCTTTACCTTTTGGGGTAACACCCTGTTGGGCCCACTGATGTCCTTCAAAGTCCAACAACCCCCATTTCTGGGCTCTCAGATATCTGCCTGTGATCCCTCAACAGATAAAGAACATTCTTTACTGGGCATGTTTCCCCTAACAAACTAATAGCCCTAGGTAATGCTCAGGCTGGCTTGTTTCAGCCTACTTTATCAGTCAAAACCCCACCACCCTTCACAGACACTAAACTTCTACCTCACCTGCAACCAGTCAGACTTGTGCACAAGCCGATCAGGCACCTTGTGACCCGACCTTACAAAACACCCCATCAACCGGCCCTTGGTGTGCATGCAGGCACCCCTCACCTGTGTGGCCTGCTGTTGCCTACAGCAGCGTAACTATGGAAATTTTCCCTTGCTCTTCGCCTTGGTGCTCATACAGACACCTCACATCTGTGTGACCCTCTGTTGTCTATGACAGTGCACCCTAATAGACTCCTTTCTATTCCCATACTTTATCTCTGGTAAATTCTTTTACTAACCTGTGTGCACCACCATGTCCCTGTGTGGGCTGCTCCTTGTGTCCCACAACAACCCCCACTCCACTTTCACTGTGCCCCAGGAACAATGGCCTTCCTTCTGTTCCTCAAACCCTCTGTATCAGTCAGCGTTCTGCAGAGAAACAATCAATATGATATGCTACCTCTTGGCAGCAACTCTTACAGGGTGGGTTCTTCAAGTGCTGGGTTGATGCTCAGATGGAGTGTGTGTCTGTGTATGTATATGTATTTATAAACATGTTTTAACACCTCTCTTACTTTCTCTGTCTCTGAATCTCTCAGTTCATATATATTTTAAGGAACTGATTCATACAACTGAGCTGACATGTCCAAAATCCATAGGGCAGGCAGGAAACATAAGCAGAAGTTAATACTGTAGTCTTGAGGCAAAATTCTTTCTTTCCTAGGAAACCTGTTTTTGTTCTTCCAGACTTCAAACTGCTTGGATGAGACCCACCCACGTTTTCCAGGGTAATCTCCTTTACTTCAAGTTAAGTGATTGCAGATGTTAATCACATCTGCCAAATACCTTCACAGCAACATGTAAATTAGTGTCTGATTAAATAATCAGGTACTACAGCCCAGCCAAGAGCCCAGCCAAGCTGATACATAAAATTAACCATCATATGCTTCAAATCTGTTCTTGCACTTCCTGTTTCCCCAGCCTAAAACCTCTGCTGTCTGATCCTAGAATAAATGGCTTATCATTTGGGTCTGTGTTTTAGAAATATTTGTCAAAGGAAGCAGCAAAAACCTCAACTCAAGCATTTTTTTGTGCCCTGAAAAATGGTGAACCCCAGTGCCAGTTAGAGGTCCTGTGATGGTACGTAGGAGCCAAGGTCACCAGGTCTTTTCTTGGACTTCCCAGACCTGCCTGCTCAACCTTCCAGCCACCATTTAAGGAGAACCCTCATCCTCTGTGCTGAGCACTACTTCTAGGGGGTGGGCACAGGGTCTGGAGTCTGAATGAACCTCATTTTAGCAGGATCTTCTTTCCTGGAGAGCCAGCTTGTTCCATGAGGTTATTCCTCTTTCCCTGTTCACTTGCTGCGGTCGAATTTGGGGCTGGGGTGAAATGAGAGCAGGGACTCTGGTTTTACTGCCATAGCCCCAGAGCCTAGACCAGTATCTGCTACATAACAAGAGATGAGTATTACTGCCTGACTCTTAGACTGATTTTTAATTCATTTAATTAGATATTAGAGGAGCAAGATTCTGTGGTCCTGCTTTGTTCTACCACTTCATCCCTATATCACTTCTGTAATCTGAAATGTAACTTTTAAGTCTCAGTAATAACAAGTCATTTTTTATACTGATGATAGTATGTTTAAGCTCTCCCTTCACACCAGAAATTAACACTCTCTTAATTAATAAGATAATTGTTTGCATACAAATCTCACCATACCCAGAAAATATGATATAGTGTGGTGATTAAGGCATGGGTTTTGGACTTAAACTGATTAATTCCTACTTTGCTGCCTTTTGGGTGTGTGTTTTGACTTTGGGTACATTACCAATCGCTCTAAGGGTTGGTGTCATAACCTGTACTATGGTGAATGATAATCTCTAGCTCACAAGGTTATTTTAAGGATTCAATAGTTATGTAAAGCACATTGCTTAGATCAAGGGAAGCTTCCCTTCTGGTGTGTGTGTGCCATGGACACTTTGACAGTCCAAGCTTATAAACTGCTTCTCAAAATATGTTTTGAAAAACAGAATACATAGAATTTCTAAGGAAATATTCAATGATAGTAAACATAGCTATCAAACTATATTTAAAAAACTAATTTATAATGCATATACTTCTCTATTAACACAACAAATAGTAAGATTTAGTGGCAAGCCTAATAACTACTGAAATCTTTTTATTTTGGTAAAATATGGATTCCACCGGCATTCTGAAAGTAGTGATGCGCAAACATTATTTTGAACTAGCTATAGTAACTGTAATGTGATGTGAAAGTATCTGTCATCTCTATTGGAGACAAAGTCACATGTACAGCTGATTCTTCTGGGACTTGTTCCCTGCATTATTAATTGCAGAAATTAATAGATTTCAGTTAGAGATAGTAAAAAAAATGTAATTTTTTTCCCACTCAAGTTTATGAATCCCTGATAAAGAATCCCTGTTTAGAGAAGTGATTATTATTATGACCTTATGCTTCAGATTTCAGTGTCCATCACCATCATTTTTAAAACCCTGTGCAAGTGCATAACTGTACCTAGTGTTTGCATGGCTGTTTAAGATGACAGCTATGTAGACTCATTTCTTGCTTTCCTGGGATTTAGAATCTGAGACAGTTGGATGTGGACATAGAGCAGAATAAAAGCATTAAAGCAATACATGATTCAGTAAGTTGTCAGTCCAAGGACAAGTGCACTTGGCGAGGACGGAGTAAGAGAAGCACATGCTAGGGTTGTAGGGGAGGGGTTCTTGTTCACACTGGCAGAGCTGAGGAAACGGTTGGGGACGAGAATAAGGCAGTCTGCTTTATCTAGGAGCTGGGCAATTTCCTTCCTCTGTCAAAAAGAACCGACTGTTGTTTACAGATAAAACTGAGGCGAATGCAAAAGCATCAGTCACCCACTGCCCTTTTCTTACCACACCTGGCTATCTAAGATTCTCTTTGACTTGCACAATCTTGCCATTTGAGAAGAGAATGGGACCCCCCGGGGTGCTGTCCTCTAGAGCCGATTTCCGTACAAGGAATGCCTTCCCTCAGGATAGCATCAGAATCCCAGTGATGTCCCTTCAGATTTCCCCTCACTTCATTTCTCTGCATAAGCTACTTCTCCTCTTTCTTGGAAGCCACAGTGACCCAATCACTGAGCCTCTCCTACTTGGCCAGCACCATTCCAGGCAACACGGACTCAGCAGTGAACAAAGACACCTGGGAACAGGTGGAACGTAGGCATTCCAGGAATGACAGAATGGAGAAAAATGGCAAACTGGTAAAAACCAAAAAGGTACTGTGCATTCAACAGACGAGGGAACATGAGGGATACACTGGTAAGCAGAGTGCTCACTGTCCCTAGCTCCCGGGGCTGAGTTGTCGTAAAAGTGCTCAAATCCATGGTGATGGTCTCAAGCAGATCCAGACTTGAGGTGATTCAGATCTGCACTACATTTGGCCATTCCTCTCTCAGCCCAGCTGCCAAGTGTTGAGATTCCTGAGTCTGGGCTGATATTTGGCTGGTTTGTAGTAACACAGAGACTCCTGGAAAAATGCCTCTCTTTCTAAGAAAGAGATACATGGGAAGACATGGCCACATTATCTATCAGACTTTGATCTGCACATGATGCCTGGGACTTGGTAGCCATCTTACAACCATGAAGGGAGCTGGCCTTTGAGTAAAAGCTGACATTCTGAGGACAGTAAGAAAGAACGTGGGTCTTTGATAATGTGACTGAGACACTTGATAACTTTCCTTAACTCTGGACTACTTGTTATGTAAGATAATACATATCTCTAATGCTTGAGCAGGTTGAGATGAGCTTTCTACTAAATCCAGCTGAAAACATTCTAAGTGATATAAAAATTCCTTGCTTATTTAATACTATACCAGCTTATTTAACACTGTAACAGCCGAACGTTGCTAAATCACTGAACAAAATGTGCAGGCACTGCCCTCGAGGACTTTACAATCTAGAGGTCATGATTACAATGATTATAAAACAGACTAAGTGTATGTCAGCCGAGGGAGGCTGACGTGGGGTTCTAGGAGGTGAGCAGCCCAAACGAAAAAAATCCACGAGGAGTTGCCATACTGCCAGACAGACTTCAGCCGGAGACACCATGGGGTTAACAACACTTTATTGCCACAGGGAGGTGCGCACCTATGATGCACCTGTCCTGCTTCTATCTGTTTTCTGTCAGCACACGCGCGGTCTGAGTTTCTTTGTTCATTAGGCTTACAGAATATCTCTAGCACATGCGTACTTCTATTTTCTTTGTTTTAAATCTTATATAATTGACGCATGCATGGAGCAATTATTTACTGCATCCTACAAACATGCTCTGATCGTGGCCTTGGGTCCCACGGCCTTAACTCATCTCAAGGCTCTGACCGTGGCCTTGGGTCCCACGGCCTTAACTCATCTCAAGGCCAGCTCACAGTGTAATAAACTTCTCATTAGTTAGCCAATTGGGAAGAGCTATTCTTTCAATATCAAAAGGAAGTTCTGGATCACTATCAGATTTATCTGTTAAATGTGACTTTTAAAAAAAGTTTTTCCCAAGAGGAATGTGATCCTTAATTAAAATAACCCCTTTTTGGCATATATAACTAATTTGTTTTTAAAGGAAGCTCAAGCCCCACCTTCAGTACTTTGCTTAGAAATTATCTGTAATGGTGGGGAGGTTATAGCCCAGTGGTAGAGTGCCTGCTTGGCATGCATAAGGTCCTGGGTTCAATCCCCAGTACCTTCTTTAAAAAAATAAAGGTAAACCTAACTGCCTCCCCCCCCCAAATTTTTTTTTAATTAAAAATTTTAAAAAGTCTCCTGTGATAAATATCCAAATTCATCACTCACAAGTTCTATCTTCCACAAAACACAAGAACGGAATTCAGCCAAGTTCCCTGCCACTTTATAGCAAGGATTGGCATACATGATATTAAATGATGATTCTAGGCTTATACTTTTATTTTCATTCTTCATTCAATTCAGAGTAATCTTGTTTTAGGATATCAATGTAGGTTTACATTTGAAAAATAATATGGCAACAATGTAATGATTTATTAATCACCCCTATGCATAATGTCACAACTTTGACTTTGTTAACACACTAGTCTAGAAATAAACGCTTTATTTATTTATTTATTTATAATATATTTTTATTGAAGTATAGTCAGTTTACAATGTTGTGTCAATTTCTGGTGTATAGCACAATGCTTCAATCATATAGGAACATACATATATTCGTTTTCATATTCTTTTTCACCATAGGTTACTATAAAGATATTGAGTATGGTTCCCTGTGCTATACAATATAAACTTGTTGTTTATCTATTTTTTGTATCTTAGTTAGTATCTGCAAATCTAAACGCCTTATTTTAGATGGAGGACTCAGTCTGGATTACTCATCCTCCTCATCCAGTTTTCTATAATTAAATGACATTGGGATGGATGTGGAAACCTTGGCCATGTAGTTCTCGGGGGTTGACAGAAGCAAGAAGACCTCTGGTCTCACTGAGAGGGATCTGTGGACACCATGAGACAGGCAAGGCCCTGCAAAGCTTACTCTGGGCTCCAACTTTAAGCGTATGCTACAGATTCCCTCTCTTGACCCGAGACTTTTCTGCAGTAGTTACACTCTCTGCACATGAGGCATTTGAGAGCTCTGTGGTTATTTTTTAAGTTGTTTTTCATAGATACACTTCTTTTCCTCCAGTGTTTTTTATAGCTGCTCACATGCTGTGTCCATTGTGTACATCACAACAGGAACTGTTGCTTCAGTTCCTCACAGTCTGAAGTCTTTTTATGTTGTTAGTTCCCTGCAGTGATTTGTTTCTAATTCTCACGAATATCCATTTTCAGGCTCATCTTTTGAAGTGCTTATTGTATTCCACTAAAGATAGAGTGAGACATGGGGGCAAGTGAGGACTTGGACCCATGCACGTCACCCAGGAACAGTACTGCAGGCAAGCGGGGGCAGCGTTCACCAAGGACGCAAATTCATAGCATCAAGGGATGTCAGGGCTGGAGGGGGGTCTTTCAGGCCAAATTTGATTCTGTGCCTGCCACAGACTAAGAGGGACCTAACATTCAATAAGATCACAAAAAAGGTCAACAGCACATCACTATGACAACTTAATGTGGAGCACATGCTAAACGCTGGGCCTTGATGATGTGGTAGGACAGGATTTTCTTTTCCCTTTTCCTTGAGTCCCTTATTTCCTACCACCCACTCCTATGTAGGCAGAGAGCTCCGGGTAAGGCAGAATAAAGAGACAGAGGTTCCACTGCAAAATCATGCATCAGTTATGAGAGGATGGCAACATTAGACAAAGGACGGCTTGTTGGCCCTGATATTGCTTCACTCTGAAGGGTGTGACAGATAAGTGTCTCTGCTGTGATTTATAGTTGGAATTTTCCTTGGCCTCACAGGGATCGATCCACCAATGACTCCAAGATGAAGCTAAATTCCCAGCGAGGGGCAGGGGATGAAAACAATAAGCGATTCTACCATTTAGCATGGAGATTGTCTCTGGTTCTCTGTCAGATGGCTCTATGTCAGGTCTGGTATAGGTTATATCCTGAGGAGAGGGTAGGATCATTTGAGGAGGGGCAGGGAGAAAGGCTACAACTTGGTATTCTCCCATACTTGTTTGCAGCACATGCAAAGTTTAGTTTTCTGTGTGCCCAAATGAGTGGCTTTATAGATTGTATCCTCTAGTTTTAACTAGTCTTCATAAAATGGACAGGTGGCCACAAAAATATTCATGTAGAGAAGCCTCAGATCAAAGATAGAAATAATCCATATAGCAAGCACAAGTGAATGAAACCAAAACGTCAGAGAGAAATCCTTCACTCATAGCACAGGCTTCCCTGGGCCACTTGAAGAGGTTAAAATAACCACATCTAATCATACCTGACTGTAGCACTTACTTAAAAAAAAGTCTAATCCATCTGTGCCAAAGGAAAGGTGATGTTTGAAAAAAATGAATCAGAAAAGAACTTCTCAGAGACATTTTGAAAACAGATATGAAGAAATATCACCACTTACATTATCTTTAGAACCAGAAATAAGGTGACTGTTGTCTTGTTAAGAAAATCTCATAACTGCCTACTTAAAACACGTGAAAACAGAATTTTCTAAATGAAGACTAAACGTTTTCCAAAAGGAGAGTTTCAAATGAATTTTGTACCCACTTGCTAAAAACATAAAAATCCGACACTTGGGAAGTGATCGGAGGTGGGATGGTTAGGGCTGTGCTTCTTTGAACATGACCCTGTACAGAGCATGGACAAGGCATAGGGTAGCTGTTTGATGGTTCCTGCTTGTCTACTACTCAAAAGTTGTTGAGTACATAAAAATTGCCTAACAGGACTGAGTTTAGAGCAATAAATTTAAAAGTCCAACAGCGAGTTAGAAAAAAATTGAATATATTTTAAAATGTCAAAACCTAGTAGCTGAAAATGGACGTCTCTTGTCTCTGTCCACTTGCTCATACATTGATGGATGATGACATATAATCAGAACCGAGGTGATTCTTCTGACACAGGAGGTTGCTGCCTGTCACTGAACTCTTCATGTCTTTTACATACATTAAGGACACTGAGTATTATGGGAAGTACTGTCTTTTTCACAGTCTTGCCTTTATTAATGGTCTTATTTAGGTAACCTTGTAATTCTGAAGACGTGTAAATTATCCAAGTCTAATTTTTATTTCCATCTGTGTTAAAGCCACCTAAGAGGAAATTATCTTCATAGGAAGAGTCTAAGAAAGTGCTGCTTGTTCAAATATTTTATTCATAGAGCTTTATGCTCTCAGATTTTTAATCGACAACCATAATAGTTAATTTTATGTGTTAACTTGGATGGGCCGTAGTGTGCCCAAATGTTTGGTTACACATTTCTGGGTGTCTCTGTGAGGGTGTTTCTGGATGAGATTAACATCTGAGTCAGTTGACTGAGTAAAGCATATTGCCATCCCCAATGTGGGTGGGCTTCATCCATCCACTGAAGGCCTGAATAGAATAAAAGGCTGAGTAAGAAAAAATTCTTTCCCTCTGCCTGACTGTCCTTGATCTGCAACACCAGTCTTCTGCCTTTGAACTCAGACTAGAATTTACACCATTGGCTCTCTTGAGTCTCCTTTCCAGTTTGCTGACTGTAGGTCTTGGTTTTCTCAGTCTCCATAATCACATGAATTAATTTCGTATACTAAATCTTTTCTATCTTTCTATCTACCTATCTACCTATCCATCCACCCATCTTTCTGCTTTCCAAATATAAACCCTTGTATTCTTGATCTTGTGCCCTTTTATGTCATTTAGACTAAAACAATGGTTACATTCTCCATCCTAAGAAAAATCCTCTTCCTCTTGCTTCATCCAAGACACTATCTTCTTTTTACAGCCAAACATTTTAAAATTATAGATTATATTTACTGTTTTAGTTCCTCACCTCACCTTACTCACCTGTAAATTGGTTTCTATCCACAATGATCTATTGCAATCTCTTAAAGATGACACTGTGTCAAGTTTTGGGCCTCATCCTTTATTCAATCTCAGAATTTGGCTCCATGAACTACTCCATCCTTTTGGAAATTGTTTTTTATCTAGGTTTTAATGGTATATCAAAAAGCGCTCTTTGATAGGCTTACTTTCTGTAGTGTGTTTCCCTTACTCCACCACTGACTTGTTAATTGTAGGCATCCCCTAAAATTGGCCCTCTTCACTTCTGTTTTGGCTTTACCCTCCTACTACATGAGCTCATTAACTTCCAAAGCCTCAGTCTCTGACAATTCCCATGTCTACTCCTCTATGATTATTTCTCTTTTGAGCTCTGGGTCTCTATTTTCAAGTGCTGGGCATTTTCACATGGATATAACCTTGTAGACTTGAGCTCGACAAGTTGAAAGCTAAACTTGTCTTCATTGCAACCCCTCTGCTTCTGTATCCTCTGCTTCTGCCTGTGGCACCACTGCCTTCCCAGTTATCTAGACCCAAAACTCTTTTTCCTTTACCTCTGCACCCAGTTTCCAAATCCTGTTGACTCCCCTCCCCAGAGATACTAAAATCCATCCAATCATTTCCATACCCAATGCTCCCCTCATTTCTCATAGTTTATCTCCAACTCCTATCTCATATTTCCGAGCCACCCTTTACGTGCTGCCAGAATTACTATAAGTAGTTTAGATGACCTTATTGCTCACCTCAAAAAGTTGCAGAAAGGTTTCCACTAGCCAAGACTAGAACAGTTTATTCATCAGAATAAGCAATGATAATAATGGTTTATAAGTCATTGAATAAAATAAGAGTCCATGCTGCTTCTAATGTAAACGGATAAATAAATGTGCAAGGAGAGAAAGGCTCTTCCATACAGTAATATATGCAGAAGGAATTATGAAATTAGAAAATCACCATTTGGCAATCTCTATATTAATAATTGTTTCTGGCAAGAAATGACTGGTTGAAAGTTTGATGAGAAAGAGGATGCTATATAGTCTCAATGTAACTCCACACAAGACAAAGAAAATATAGAAAATTTACAATGGAAAAACTCAGTGGATACTACCTTACTAAGAGTTCAAGGTTGATATCCATAATTGGACAGATAGGTATCATGTATCTCCTTGATATAATGCACTGAGATGGGGCCAAACCTCACTCTGTGGTATTCCTGCACCTCAAAACAGTGTGAATCTAATCATGAGGAAATGCCAGAATCTACAAATGGATGTTCCTCAAAATAAATGGCCTGGACTCTTCAAAAGTGTCAAGTCATTAGACTGAAGATTTCAGGTTAAAGGGGATCAAAACAGGGAAGAAAACCAAACACAATTTGGCCTCCTACATTGACTCTCAAACCAGATCTTTTTTTTTTTCTTTTCCTATAAAGGATGTTTGTAAGACAAACAAAATTTGAATGAGATCTGTAAATTAAAGTTAATTTCCCAATTTAACTGTATCAAAGTTAATTTCCTGATTTTGATAACTGTACTGGGTTTATACAGAGAATGCCCTTGGTTCCAGGAGGTACACACTGAAGCACTTAGGGACAAAGGAGCACTGTGTCTATAACTTATTCTCAAGTGGTGAACAATATGAAAATGAATATATGTATGTACACGGGTGACTGGGAAATTGTGCTGTACATCAGAAATCGATACATTGTAACTGACTATACTTCAATTTAAAAAAACATGATTTTACCCATCTATCTTTATTTACAAAAACTGATAAAGTAAATGTAAAATGTTAACTTGTAAGGAATCTGGGTAAAGGGTATGTAGAAATTTTTTTGTCTTTGCAGTATTTCTGTAACTTTTCTATAAATCTTAAATTATTTCAAAATTAAAACCTAA
Organism: Camelus dromedarius; assembly: GCF_036321535.1. Classification (NCBI taxonomy): domain Eukaryota; kingdom Metazoa; phylum Chordata; class Mammalia; order Artiodactyla; family Camelidae; genus Camelus; species Camelus dromedarius. The sequence goes on from NC_087436.1 coordinate 36,822,550, forward strand.
AAACAGAATCTGTAGTGGTAGATAAATCACAGGACGCTTTGTACATATTAGGAAGGCTTCATGACCTGGCGCAAAGTTTAACTAAGGCAGGTAAACAATCTCTGTCATACGGATTCTCTCTACTATTAATTACTACCTTGGCAGAAATTTCCCTGATAGCTTAGTAGAAAATCAAGCCCAGTGTCTTTCTAATAGGCTTTTATTATTAATGATGATAATGAAATAAATTGCCTTATAGCTGTTATGACTTAGAGATCTTATTGTAGTGTATGTGTGTTTTGCCTTTTTTTCTTGACAAATTCATTAATAATTAATATACTTGAGAAATTATAGCACATGGAAGCCTAATGGATGATTGGTCTTAGTATTCCGTGTAATACTTGGGAAAGAAATTACATACCATGTTTTCTAACACTAAAGTAGATCAATTCTTGGCTATCAGCACTGACACCAAGAGGGTGGAACTGGCCTTATTTCAAAATTTAGGGTGATCCAAAAATTAACTGGGGTTTTTAATAAGTTTATATATTTATATTGGGATATGGCTGTCAATTTTCTGAGAATTCATACAGAAAAAGAAAATAATGGATACCACGGCCTAACACAGTAATTTGGGAAAGTGCTCAGATTGGCCATCTTACCCCTGTTTAAATCCTTTTGACGGTCTGCTTCCTGTTGAGAACACCAGTCTGTCTTTCAGGTTATTGTCAGCTTACCGTTAAATCCTGTTTTGAAGCAGAAAATGTGAGTAGTTGGGTTTCTAAAGCATTCTCTGTATGTACAGTAAGCAGGGCAGATACTGTCAGTAAACACCAAAAAGTTTCTAAAGAGAGGCCACTATCAAGGTATGATATGCTGATGATATTTCTTTTTTCCAACTGATAATACGTTATGTAGATTTTCCTTAGTCACGAGAGCACCAAGGGGTGTAATACGCGACGAGTATTACGGCTGCGGTCAGGCTAAGAGTAAGTCTCACCATGGTGCTGCGGGACGAGATCAGCATCCTGCAGGTGACACACCTCAGCTTTGAGCAGCGCGTGGGGCGGAGGAGGGGAGCTGTCTGATTAGTGGCGAGGAGGAGGCGCTCCTGTCAGGGGCACTCAAGAGGCTGCTTCTGGGGGTCTTGCGCTTACCGTGCTTCCGTAATTGAAGCATTTTAGAATTGAAATTGAAGCTAAGAAGCCTGGCTTCCTGTTTTTCTTTTTTCCCCTGTCTAAAAAGCAGACAGACATCTAGTCAGTGAGCCTATTTTCTGAGATAGCTAAAGGATCTGGGTTCAAGTTGTTAACATCACTGACAAGCTGTGCGATTTGGAGCAAGTCATTTAAGCTCTTAGAGCAGGGGTCAGCAAACTTCTTCTGTAAAGGGACAGTTGGTAAATGTTTTCAGCTTTGCAGGACATCGAGTCTCTGTTGTGACTGCTCAGCTGCACTGTTGTAGTGTGAATGCAGCCATGGACAATATTTAATAAGTGAGCAGAATGGTCTTCCAATAAAACTTTACTAATGAACACTGAAACTTGAATTTCACATAGTTTTCACATGTTATGAAATATACTTTAAAAAAATTTTTTTCCACAATCATTTTAATGTGAAAAACTTTCTCAGCTCGCAGGCTGCAGAAAAGCAGGAAGTAGGCTGAAGTTGCTGACCACTGTCTTAGACCTTCACTGTCCTTATTTGGTTTTTTTTTTTTTTAACATTTTTATTGATTTATAATCATTTTACAATGTTGTGTCAAATTCCAGTGGTCAGCACAATTTTTCAGTCATTCATGGACATATACACACTCATTGTCACATTTTTTTCTCTGTGAGTTATCGTAACATTTTGTGTATATTTCCCTGTGCTATACAGTGTAGTCTATTCTACAATTTTGAAATCCCAGTCTATCCCTTCCCACCCTCCACCCCCCTGGTAACCACAAGTCTGTATTCTCTGTCTGTGAGTCTATTTCTGTCCTGTATTTATGCTTTGTTTTTGTTTGTTTGTTTGTTTTTGTTTTTTAGATTCCACATATGAGCGATCTCATATGGTATTTTTCTTTCTCTTTCTGGCTTACTTCACTTAGAATGACATTCTCCAGGAGCATCCATGTTGCTGCAAATGGCATTATGTTGTCGGTTTTTATGGCTGAGTAGTATTCCATTGTATAAATATACCACATCTTCTTTATCCAGTCACCTGTTGATGGACATTTAGGCTGTTCCCATGTCTTGGCTATTGTAAATAGTGCTGCTATGAACATTGGGGTGCAGGTGTCATCCTTATTTGTAATAAGTAAAAATTATAGCATATTTTCCTCTTCATGTGATGATCAAATGAGAGTGTTTGCGAGAGTCCATTTAAAACACATAAGCGCTACATGTTAACAGGATGCTGTATTTCCAACAAGAATCTTTTTCTAAACCTCATGTCACATTTTTACTTTTGTTTACTAGGTCCACGATATCTATGGCTCTAGGTAATACACAGAAATTTTTTATAGAATTGAAGTCAAAGATTCAGCAACATTGCTTTCGGAGGTTATGTGATATACAGCAGACGTTTGGGGAAAATACTTTTAATATATAAATGAATTAAGATTTGGTTAGTCAAAGTGATGAAACAAAATTTGCTCTGTGAGAAGATAACAGCTCTCATGACTTTAGATTTAATATTTCTTGGATGAAAGGCCAAATGATGATTAAAATAAATTCATTAAATAAGAGTATCTGCCTAGAAGATAATACATCAAACCCTTACCCTGAGCAAACTTTCGAATCCTAAAGTGCAATCACCTAGTAGATGATGATGATGATGATGGTGACCATGCTGACAGCTAACATTAAGTGCTTACTATATACCAGGTTAGGGTCTTAAAGTGCTGGCTCATTTAACACTCACAGTAACCCTATGAAGTAGGCACTGTTATTACTTCGTTTTCAGATGACAAAACCAAAGCACAGGGAACTTAAGCACTTTTGTCAAAGTCCTTATTTTGGAAATGGGAGAATGAGGATTCAAACCATGTTTACCCCTACCTAGGTTTCCCAGGTTAACCTAGGTGCTCTGCTCTGCCCCAGTGCCCATATCATTTATTTGGACCCAGGCCAGCAGCAGCGCGGAGCCAGCCCAGCTGAAGCCAACGGGCAGACCACAGTGTGGGCTTGGTGGTGTGTCCATACACTTGAAGCAAGAGTTTGTGCCAGTATGGTACCAACTTCCTGGCCTTGGTGTTCAATCAACACATTATATGTATATCTTCAGGGTATAGGTTATATATGGATACATATATACAACAGCTTTATTCAAGTGAAAGAAAAGGGAGCAACTTTAATCAACAAATTAGCTAGGTTAAAGTCGTAACCTCTCTCTGGGTCTTAGTTTGGACATTTACTGAACAAAAAATACTTTCCATGTACACACATCTGTGTATATATGTATGTATACATGTAAAATACACATATACACACAGGTGTATGTATTTATGTATGCATATATATATATATGCACACACACGTATCATAAGTCTTGACTTCAACAAATCCAGTAAGTGGTAAAACTCATATGCAAATATCTAGTATGAAGGTAGAGGAATAAAAGAAATTTAACCTATGTTTATTTACTAACTGCTAAATGCCAGATGTTTTTACATAAGCAATTACCTCATTTAATCCTTACAACAACCCTATTAGGTAGGTGTTACCTCCATTAGACATACAGGGAAACAGTCTGAGATGACAACTAAGCTTTTCAAATCCACCTAGTTAATGGGTAGGAAGTTCAAATCCTTGTGTATCGAGGTTCAAACACAATGTCATTGCTAGATAAACGCTTATGAAAGGTTTCATGTTAAGACAGCACTTTGGCTGAATTTGGAATTCAGAAGAGAATGAAAAGGAGAAGAGAGAAGAGATGGACAATTCCTGAGTAAAAACAGAAAGGAATAGAGGTAGGAAATCAGTGTGCTCATAACAAATAGCAGGCAGATTTGTTTAGCTGACATTGGACACTCACCCCCACCCCCATGACAAGGGACAGTTAAAGGATACAGAAAAACTACCGTCTTAGGTTCATATTAGGGGACCTGCAAATAAAACTGACAAAAGAAATTAGCAAGAGAAAAGGCAAAATTTACTCATCTAAGTATGAGAGTTCACAGAAAAATCTGAATCAAGGAGGTGGGGAGAATATGGGACTCACATATCATCTTAACAGAGGAAAGGGAGAAGAGAAGAGAAAACAAATGACTTTTAGGAAAGATAAGTGGGCCCTCAGCAAAGGAGACGGGGACAGTGATTGTTAAGGACACTGTCTGCTTAGGTGTGGTGTATAGTGTGTGACTTCTCCCCAGAGATCAGGGCCAAACTTCCTTGGTTGGGAACCTCCCAGGGAGAAGACTTAAGACAATGAAGTCCCTCTGGAAGGCTCTGCTTTTAAGCAGATAAGAAAGTTCAGGAAAAACCGATTCTCAAATGCCTTCAGCACATTAATTCTTACGCCGCAGTGGCTTATTCTGGACCCCTTCACCTCCATTTTATGATAAAAAATATTAAAAAGAACTCTGGACAATGATAAAATGGAAAGGAGACTAAGGGGCTTTAGCATTTTCAACAGTTATTGAGGGAATTAACTAGTTACTTAGATATCCCTAAACTGTGTTCTAGAGCTGTTGTAACATCATGAGTGGTTAAGTGAATACGACGCACCATGATTCTACCTTTATGAAATTTTCTATGAAATAGAAAATAGCCAGTAACAGGTGGAGGATACCTGATCAAGGTAACAGGGAGATATGAGATAGTCAACATTCACGAGAAAGGGACTCGGGCCCCGGAGAGCTACAGCAGTCTCAGCTGGAGCTGGAAAGCTCCGAATAAGCAAAGCCAGACTCAGAAAGCCATGCGTCACGAGAAGCAGGGAAACCGCAAGGAAGGAGCTAACAAATCTTTCTCAAGAGAAGGAAGAAGATTCAAGAAGTTTTTTTTTTTCCCGAGTCAACATGTAAAGTATTTCTTTTAACCCTTCTTTACTGCCACTCATTTTTCATTTCAAGGCCTATAGCATCTACGCTGAAGTATGAGCTATAGTGAAATATAATGCTGAGGTCTCGTTTGAACTGTCAGGATCTTCCCCAGCTTCTGCCTTCTCAACCAGCTAACATCTCAGCCAGCTTCCACTTTTAGTCCTGCGAGCCATGTTTATAAAATAATCCAGCAAGATACCCTGCCTCTTCCACTGTGCCTTGCGAGAGCTCTACATCTTGACTGTATTGGTTGTGGATTTCCCTCACCTACCTCGTGTTCTCCTAAGACACGTCTCAGACACTGAGCTCTCCAATCCTTTCTCCTTCCCACATCGTTCCCCTGTTCTGTCTACTGCCCTACAGGCTGCTAACGCCTCTCTTCCTCTTTGTCAACTCCCTCTCCTCAAGATGGCAGTTATCCAAAAAACCCTTTATGGCCTGCCACTTTACTTATACATTTGACTGCAAGCTGAGCAAAGAATTAACTCTACAAGAGCTGGGCCATAGCTGTAATCAAAGGCGGCTTGAGGAGTAGAAGAAATTTAATCCAAGTCTGATTTGGTTTGAAGGCATCAAGTAAATTAAACTTAAAATATCAAAATTCATGCCCTGTAAAGCTGACAGAGGTGGAAGATCAATGCAATATTTCTGTCACAGTCAACATCCTTGGGCACTGAAGAGATCTATTAAACTTGGTCCTTTTCCTCAATTGTTGACCTTGGACAGGAAGGGCTATTTCTCTATGAGCTGCAGGCTTCCCAATCTGGTGATGAGAAGTGGACTCTTGAGAAAAGTAACCAAACACGTTCACAACATCAATGATCTCAGCATGAGTCTTTTCCCTTGAGTGTAACTTTCCAAGCAGTTCACATTTTTCTCATGGTTTTAGGAAACAAACAGACTCAATCATGTTTATTTCCTGGGTAATAGTCCAGCATCATGGGAAATGGAAAGTAGGAAATGTATGATTCCACTTAACTTGGCTGCAACTTTCAAGATAGGAAAAAAAGAATGAGCTCTTCCTAAGGCTGTATTTTACTTTGGGAGGATAGTCAAGTGATCTAAACTGAACTAGGAGGTAGAATTTTTACACTATATATTGTTAGTCATATTCCACGAATAATTTTCATTCTGTTTTAGAAAAATTTTACATTAAAATTCCTCAGTCCTTTGGGGGGAAGAAATGAATCCTCTAATAACTGATATCTGAAAATCAGTTCTCTGCTTTCTTTTCTCATTATTCTTTCTGGTTATCCACCAAGGCCAACTGATGATGTAATATTAGTTTCACATGGTGGGGGAAAATAAAAATATGCTTTATGGTATTAGCCAATGCATTTTAGCTAGCCAATCTCAATTTACTCAAACAAAAGGCCACTGAAAAAAATCATGACACATGAGTCAATATTCAGAATGCAGATAATTATACGAATAGAAGATTAAGTGGAAAATGCACTTAGCAAGAGAAGAGAGAGAATGCAAGTGTGAGAATGCAGATCATCTGAGTCAGTTTTTCATGCTGTTATAACTTAGTCTGAGGTAGAAAGTCTGGGGCAGAATTCTTTTGGTTGATTTTTTTCAATCCTTATTTCTTAAAAATGTTCATTTGTTTTAGATGTAAGACTCAAATAGATTTATGACTTTCTACTTCATCTCATTCATATGAGAATGGTATTTTTAAAGCAATTTGTTTAGAATGATATTTTTTAAAGCAATATGTAAGTCTCTTTTTAAAGGACAACTATATGATAGAAAAAACATGGCTAGAGGAAAGCAAATCAGGAGTGTGTTGGGCCAAAGGCAGCCACTGTGTTTTCCCATTTCCCTTATGGGTCGTATGGACACTGGGGTAAATAAGGCAAGCAGCAAAAAGCCAGCATATTCATTCATTCACTCTCTCACTCACTCATTCATTCATTCTTCAGTAAGTACAGTGGCTGGGGCACAGGGAGATCTGCAGGAGCAGAATCACTTGAGGCGCTGCTAGAGACCAGAACTCCATCTGCGCGAAGATATCCCGCCCCCTGCACGTGACTGCCAGCCACACAGTCTCATCCTGCTGAGCTTCACTTCAGTTATACTTTAACCCCAAGTCTGAGGAATTATACATCAACCACAGGAGCTATTTTCTAATATAGAAAACACAGGCTTTTCAGACATAGTGAAATGGAGCAGCATATCCAAAATCCTCACTCTTTGGAATCAGACAACATACAGATTTAAGTTTTAAGGCTTCTGTACTTGAAGTGATGGATGTAGTTACGTATCCATATCTCCTCATTATCAGAACTGGGGCATTTCAGAGGTTTTGGTTTTCCCTTGAGATGATCTGATCTCATCTCCTCATTTACAAATTAAGAAGTCAGGGTTCAGACTTCAACCCCCAACCCAGCTCTTCTCTCCTGCAGAATTTTCTCTAGAAGGAGAAGACTCACAATGAGGGAGACTGAGAGGAGAACGTGGCCAGCATAACCCCAGAGAGCCCACCCACTCCCCTTCTGCCTCAGCAGTGTGCAAGATGCGTGAGTTTCCAAAGTCAGTCTTAGATAATGGGGATTCTGATTTTCCCACCGTATCTCCCAGAAACCAGCTCTTATTAGCTCCCTATTGTTGCTGTAACTAATTACCAGAAATTTACTGGCTTCAAACAACACAAATTTATCTTACAGTTCTGGAGGCTGGAAGTCTGAAATGCATTTCACTGGGCTATAATTGAGGTGTTGGCAAGGCTGTGTTCTTCCTGGAGGCTTGAGGGGAAAATCCATTACCTTGCCTTTTCTAGGTTCTAGAGGCCACCTACTGTCCTTGGCTTGTGGACCCTTCCCAGCTTCAAAGACAGCAGCCTCAAGCTGAGCCCTCATGCTGCCTTCTCACTGGTTTTCATTCTTCTGCCTTCCCCATCTCCCTGCCCCCTTTTAAGGATGTTGTGATTAAATTGGACCCATGTGGATAATCTATGATAACTTCCCTATTTTAAGATCCACTTATCAACATCCTTCAATCCCCTTTCCCTGTAATCTAACATATTCACAGATTCTAGAGATTAGGATGTGGGCATCTTTGCAGGGACATTATTCTGCGTACCAAACATAACAATAAGTTTATGTTCAGAATAATTTTTATTGCTACAAAATTAGGATTTTCACTTTGGAATGTTTTCATCTCCCCTGGATTTTCTAACTTTATATGACATGCTTCCTGGGAATTTTGTTTTTACTGATGTGTTAAAGAGAAATGAGTACCAGTTCTTGATTATAACTCTAATACAGTATAATGATAGTCATTTGCCTTGTAGTAGATCTCAGAGGTTTTAGACATCCCTGTCAGGGGATATGATATTATTCCTATACTTTTGTAAATGACAGAATTGCAACACAAACATTTCTGGGGTGTGCTAAATCAACCTCTGTGAGGGAATAAAACACTTAATTCAACCAGGTTCTACCAACTTCAGTGTGTGGTGCATGTCTGTTAGAAGAAATAGTGAGTTGTCAATGATGTGCCATTTGTGATCAATTCAAAAGTAATTTTAAGAAGTTAGACTCTAAAAAATAAAACTAACTAGTGAACATAGCAAAAAAGAAACAGACTTACAGATACAGAGAATCAACTAGTACCAGATGGGAAAGGGAAGTGGGAGGGGCAAGCTGGGGTAGGAGATTAAGAGGTACAAACTATTATACATAAAATAAATAAGCTACAAGAATATATTGTACAACATTTGGAATATAGCCAGTATTTTATAATAACTATAAATGGAATGTAACCTTTAAAAATTGTGAATTACTATGTTGCACACCTGAAACTTTGTAATTTTTACATCCACTATACTCCGTTAAAAATAATTTTAAAAAATGACTTTCATTGTTTTGTAGTACCAGTAAAGGTCTGCAAATGATTTCCATTTTTCTGTTATACTCTATTACATTTTATGGGAAAACTATACACTTTGTTTCTACAATGCAAGGACTTTCAAAAATGTCATGTAAATTCTATGGGTATATTGTGTATGAACCGCAGAGGGCACATACAATAATCAACTGGGTCACGGAAGAAAGTAACAGAACATCTATTAAATTTATTTTTATCTTATCTAAAATAGGAAAAAATAAGTTTGATTAATCTTATCTATATAGATTAGTTCTTGGTATATCAAACTATCAAGTATGCTGTATGTGCATGATGTGCCTTTATATGATTGGTGTATGGAATTAATTGAGAAATAAAAAATAGCAGTGTTCAGTAAGCACCACCTGATGCACTTGGTCCACTCTGATGTACTCATCCTTGTGTGATACCTTTTCCAAATGTGACAGCCTTTAAAACCAAGTATCTAAATAAATCAGGTTTAGACATTGTCAAAAAAAAAAAAAAAAAAAGTCAAGCTCCCTGCATTTTTTTCCTTCTCAGCATCCACTGTCTGAGGCAAACAGTAAGGGATTCTTCACCAAGGTAAATACGACTGAAGCAGCAAGCTCTGGTGTCTTAATACAGCAACCTCTTCAGACCAGGCCATTAGTACTAATGTCTTGGCAGGGAGTGTTAGGTCAGCATATTTATTTGAACTCCAAGAGCTTTAAGAACTTTCTGGGATGAAAGAGGGAGTACGTACGAGAGGAGCAACTCTTAAGAGAAACTCCAAGGATGAGAAAAAACATCCAGGTTAATTCAGGCCAAATCTGAAGACTTGGAGGCTTTGTGAAAATTTAATTCATGGCCTTGACTGTTGGAAAACTTTGATTCTGTACATTTTAAAACTTACATTTTACACAGTTGAAATAATATTTTTACAGGGTTGTGTTTTGTTTTGTTTTGTTTTGTTTTGTTTTGTTTTGTTTTGTTTTGTTTCGTTTTGTTTCGTTTTGTTTTGTTTAAATTAACTTTGCTCTTTTTGTTCAGGTCTGGAACAAGCAAGGAAAGAGGGGAGTTTTGTTACTGAGAGACGTTTTACCTAAACGCATCCATCTGACTTACCTTGGCCAGCCTAGCCCCTCAATTGCTGCAAAGCCCCTGGGCCCCCACCTGCAGGTTTGCCTGTGGTCTGGCCTGGGTGGGAAGGAAACCAGGGAGAAGAGAAGGGGAGGGAGGAGGGGAGTTTAGCAGCCTGGGCATTAAAGCACCAAGTCGGCTTTGCTGCAGCTAAGCAGTCCAGTGCTGAAGGGGCCCCGCTTGCTAGCACCAGGTGCCCATGTTCTTAGTCTAAGCTTCCATCTGACGTCCTCTGCTAACAAGGTCGTTGCCTTATCTGGTACCTAAGACTTTGTCTTGCTTAACCTGCCCAGCACCATCCCTTTTTTTTTTAAACAAACATTCCTTGTAAGTGACCGTCTTGCCTTTTACTTTTGTTCTAAACCAGGCCTTGCCCACCACTCATCCCCTACTCTGCAGGGCACCAGGATCCCATTCCTGAAACTCTGCCCTACGACCAGACCAGTTTGACCTCTCCCCACAGCTGCCCTCCACCAGCACCCCTGTCAGGGCTCCCCCATCGTCACCGTGACATTTAAAACAACATATAGACAGGTACAGAGAATACTCCATTACGTTGGTTCTTAAGGTTTAGCATGCACCAGAATCACCTGGGGGACCTGTGAAAACACTGGTTGTTGGGTTCCATTCGCAGAGTTTCTGATTCAGTAGGTCTCGAGTGGAGGCTGGGAATTCGCATTTCTAATCCATTTCCAAGCGATGCTGACGTTGCTGGTCTGGGGACCGTATCTTGAGAACCACTGGCTTATTATATACACGTGCCTCCACCACCCAGACTTAACAAATAGCTACATTTTGTTGTATTTATACTACATCTTTTTTCCCTTTATGAGAAATGAAATGTTCTAGATACATCAATGGCCTCCCTCTCCCTCCCTTCCTTGGGTCTTCCTTCTCTTGAGGACAGCCAGTGCCTGCCAGGACTGTGCTCTCTGGATGCAGCGCAGTGGCACCTGGTGGAGTTTCCTGCCGTTTGAAGTTGGATCTGCTTCCCTGCTTGCACCTTGACTCCTTAATTTCTATCAGTATCTCTCCTTCTATCCCATCCTGCTACTCTTAATTTTCATGTTCCTGCTAAGTCACAGGATGTAACAGAATATACATTAAACTGTTATGAGGAGAAACTGAATCAGGTTTTCACTATGAGGAAGACGCATCTTACTGGGCACATGTTCACTCTATTAATTAAGTTTTAGGTGGAGAGAACAAAGATCAGTAACAACCAAGCAGATTAAGCAGACAGAGCCTGGATATAGTGATTTAGGAGACTGAAAGCCTTGATTCTTGAAGGCAGATTCACCCTAGGTTCTGGCGTCCCAGCTTCCAAGCGAGGCTCAAGAGATAAAAGTGACACACTGAACAGAGGAAACCAAATATCAAGCTTACTAATTAAGGGTTCTCAACTGGGCTAAGCCAGCACCACACATATTCAGCTTTAAGTAGGTTGAACATAAGAGTTTTTAAATTTGGTTCTTCCAATTCTACAAATATTTGTCTAAATGGCAATTTAAAATCATATGAAATTAAAGCTATCTAAATGGCCAAGGGAACCCATAACTGCCTAGGAACTTTTTTTTTTCGTTCTTTAATCACTTTCAGCTTATTCACAGAACTAAATGAATTAATACACATATAGTTTGGATTAAACATGAATGGTAAGAACACACTTCTCTAGGTCCTCTTCTCATTGTCTGTCCACCCCATTCTCTCTTAACATCTTTGCTTAGCTTTCCTTTAAGTCCTGCCCTCCCTCCAGGTCTTACCCCTCTATATAGGCAAGGCTTTGTGTGGCCAGCCCTGCTTAGCTGGCATGTTCACTGTCAGCCTCTGTGGCTAGGTGAGAATTTCTCTTCACCATTTCTTCTTCTCCTTTTTGTTATGAGGAAGACAACTACTAACTTAGTTCTCCTCACCTCTCCAGCCCAACTGAACTCGCTCTAGGCTGAGTGGTTATTCAGCTGGCTTAGCAGTAGGGCTCCAGCCTTTCCCAGGGCTCTCCAAATTGCTAGGAAATGAGACAGCCAGTAATACATACCCATGGACAACTAAGTGCCATGGGAATTTAATTGAGGGAAAAGTTAATTCTGATCTGATACTAAATTATTTTATAATTAGTGCAAAATCTAATACAGGCACTGTTTTTACTTAGTCATTCATGTTATTTGCACGTTAAATAGTCTTTGTGAGATTAGCATGTTTATGGTCCAGTATTTATAGTGTAGTCACCAAACAGTTCTATTAATACCCCATCAGATAACAAAGATAATCATCTGGTCTGAAGATTAAACAACATCAAAAATGCAAAATTAATCTAAACACATACACGATCTCTCTCTTAAGGATAAAAAAAATCCTCATAAGAATAACAACCACACAGAAGGTAGACTGATTTTTTGAAATGGAATATTTTAGGTTTTTCCCTTACTCCATTACTGATCCTATTATTTTCCATGATAAAACATTACATTTTGTCAATTAGTTAACTTAATGGTTTGAAACTCTGGGAAGAAAAAGGAAGAAAATAAAAATAAAAACTTTTACCTAAGTAGGGATTTAGAGCTTCTTAAAAATGATGAGAATGTTCTAGACTAGTTTCAAGACAGAAATGATAGAAATTCACAGCATTTTTAAAAAAAACTGTCACATGTGACTATTTTTCTCCTCTTTTTTTCTCCTTTTTAAATATAGGGTCTTAGCCATAGAGTTAGGAATTCAAAACTCGATGAGAAGAAAGGAGTGCCAGTATATGTTTATGATAGCACCGTTTTCCTCTGCATTGAATCAGGTGATTAATGTCAGTGTTTTTTCCAACGAGATGATTTTACCAAGTGACCATTCATCCTGAATGAATTATCATAAATAAAACACAACAGTAAATGACCACAGTTAACACAGATTGGCTATAAAACATCCAGCGCTGAGGAAATGCAAAATGTTCAAGTGGTTAGTTAGACGAGAAATCTTTTGGTGTAGGGATCTCACATCGTAAGCCAATGGAATTTAATTTAATACACTTTACTGCCATGCAGAGTTAGGCACATATTGCTACAATCAATAAACTGAATCACTCTGCCCACTGGACAGATTTGAAATTCTGTGTCTTCATATTTTGTTACTATTCACTAATGACGTACAGGTTTGTTGCCATCGCTACCAGAGTCATCTCCCTCTTACTTCCCAGAGTGAAACAAGAGCACTTTTTCAACATTTAATCAAACGTTTCTTAAAGCTTGAGGAATATATTCATGCTTTAAACTGTGGTTTATAAAGTAGGAGGCCTTCAGTTCTCATCAGGCACTAAATCATTTCTCTCCTGTGTTCCAGGAAGCCTCACGTGACTCTTCCCTCCCTCTCCAGCCCTTCCCTACTCTCCCCTTCTTTCCTCCTCACTTCCCAATTTCAGCTGATTTATTAATACAAATCATCCTCATTTGTTTGGTATATTGTAGATGCAGTATTTGGTGATGAGAATTCATAGATAACCTAAAAGAATATATCTTGTGCATCTGATTTTTTTTTCATCTCGGCTGGTTTTCTGTACTACAAACAAAAACACTCTCTATCAAAATTGGTATCTGGAGTTAATCAGCACATATCACACCATAAAACCTGTCCTTGGGCACTTGACAGAAAGACTGAACATGCATATCAAACTGGAAAAACTGGTGAACATTAATTGGGTGTAATATTTTTCATCTTTTCCTTGCCTCTTAATCAGGACTTTATATTATTCCAAACCAATGTGAAACCATTCTGCCTTATTTTCTGAAAGTATCAAGAGAATATCATCCATTTGTTTATGGCTCCTTGATGCTGTGAGGGATACATTAGGTGTACCAGAGACAGTCAATGAATCAATGAATATGTTCAGGCAATAAAGCCACAAGGCAGGATATAAATGCTATATATAGTAAATTGTGTGTGTGTGTGTGTGTGTGTGTGTGTGTGTGTATGTATACACATATGTATATATATCATTTCTCCCTGAAAAGGCATTACAAGGAAAGGCATTGCTAGGTCTTGAAAGGAATGGAAGAAGGAAAAGCTGGGATGGGAGACAGGCCAGGAGAAGGAGAGACTGTACCACCATGAGCAAAGCCATATGTTGCAAGACTGGCAGCCAGACTGGCTGGACCTTTAGGCATGTGGATAGGAGGGGTGGACGTCGAGTCTGCCCAGACACTTTGGGGCCAAACCACAGAGGTCTGAGCAGGTGAGACTCAAGTTGGTAGCAATCAGAAACCATGGGAGTTTGGCAAAGGCCAGTGACACAAAATGGTGCTTAAGAAGATTAATCTGGTGGCAGATTGTTCTCAGGACCTCATTCTGAGATTTAATAACAGGCAAGAAATTCTTATCCTTCTTTTTCCTCACATCCGGTCCTTATGGGAGGTGATGAACAGTTGGTTCATACCTTCTGAATAATAACCCCTTCCTAGGCTTGAAGAGGAAGTCTCATTTAAAATGATAGAATTTTAATTGAGGCATGAAGGTGACTTTGACACAATTTGGTCAACCCTTCTGGAGAGGAAGTGGGTATTTGCCCAACAAGTCACTTCTGATGCCTATTTATTCTTTTTTCTTTCTTGTGTCTCATCAGTTCAATCTACCTCCTTCTCTCAGAGCCTCTCATGGACCCATTTTCTCTCTCACCTCCCTGAATCAATAGTCTTGGTTTTTAGCTGGAGGCTTCTTGAGTTCTCCAAGCTGGAGAATCACTCCATCTCTAAGATTCCTCTGTCTTTCTTTCTTCTGAGAAATCTTTCTTCTAGGTTAAACAATACCTACTCCAGAAGACTTTCCCTGAATTAGCCCAATTAAATCTGATTATTCCTTTACTTTGTGTCCTCTCAGTTCTTAGTAATGAAAACATTTTCACTTTTCTGGCTTTGTGAGGGGATGATCTGTTCTACACGAGGGAAACATTTCACAGGCATAAGCTTATCTCTTTGACTGCCAATGGTTAGTTACCTAAATTCTTTTTTAAAGGTAAATTTTCTGTAATGATATACCACTTATTTGTTATGCCTTGTATAACCACGCCTATTGAATATAAATTAATCTCATCTTCATGCCAAGGCACCATCATTGGAAAGCCATCATCTTTCTGTCAAAACTGCTCCTCCCACAGTCTTTCCCATTTTTTTTAATTAGAACACCATATTTATATTTGCGCAGCAAAAAAATCTGGAGTCATCCTTCATATGTCCCCGTCTCTCACTTCCTACATGCATTCTAATAGTAAATCCTGCTGGCCCTATCTCCAATATATATCCAGAATTTAATCAGTTCTTACCAACTCTACTCTTTGCATGTGAATCCAAGCCTCCATCATCTTTCCCTGGATGGTTGCAATAACCTCCTGCTTTCCTCACTTCTACCCTGACCCCTTCTACACATGGTCTCTTCTCAACATGGCAGGCAGAGTGATCTGTCAAAGGCAGTCATATTAATCCTCGGCTCCAAACCCTGCAATGTCTTCTTTACCCCAGAATAAAAGCCAAAGTCTTTACAGTACTCTGAATTGTGATTAAATAAGCTGGTTCTGGCAAAGTGCATACATTTTCTAACATGTATTTTCATTTGAGCAGAAATTGTTTTGCATATTCAGGATCTAAGGCTGTGTTGCAGAGTTGAGATCGGCAGATAAGTGATGGCTTGATAAGGCGTAACTGTGTATTAACTTGCACTTGATGTATTGCTTGGTAGAAATGTTTGTCATTTTGTTTTTCACTTTCTGCCTCTGAAGCTGGACTACTCTTCATGTAACCCTTCACCGCCCAGTATATTGCTTTTCACACAGTGAATGTCAACTTACTGCCTCTGCTTACAAACAGACCTCGTGCTTTGGAAAAGTAAAAATTAACAGAATCAATGCTTCAGTGGCCTGTAAGATGCCTGTTATGATCAGTTTTATCCATTTGAAAAGCTGTTTACCTTTCAGTTTTCCATTCACATTACATCACCCAAACATGAACTTGAGAACCGTTTTCCCTTCCTTGACTCCATGGCTTGTCTCCTCATTTCCAGGGACAGGAACTTGACTGGTGAGTGATCATGCCATACAAACATGGAAGGACCTCCCTGTGCAAACTGCCAACGATTTCCCACAATTTAACCACCACAAGGCAAACCCCAGCCTAAACCATATTATGGCAAAGTTTTATAAATATAAAATCCATACACACTCTTAGTCTAGGGTTTTACTCCAGAAAAAGAGAGCTCAACTGTGTAAACAAAAAAAACCTTGAGGGTATGTCTGTGTGTGTGTGTGTGTGTGTGTGTGTGTGTGTGAGAGAGAGAGAGAGAGAGAGAGGGAGGGAGGGAGGGAGACCAAAGGAGAAAGGTGGAGGGGGGAGAAAAAGGAGGGAGGAAGGGTGCTATAGTACAATGGTAAAAGCATGACACTAGAAGTTATGAATTTTATTTTTTAATCTTGACTTTGATATTAACTTGCTGTATCATCTGTAACATATCCCAATCTATTTGCCCTCAGTTCCTCACTATAAAAATCAATGAATTTAACCAAATTAGTGATAGGAAACGTGTGTGCACTCCTCACACTCATACCCATAAGAGGTAAAACTTATCAATCAAGTATTCTTACCTGCTAAACAAAGATTTGTCATCGTAATCCTTATTAATGTAACACTCTAGAAGTCACTAACAAGCAGTTAAAGAAGATGACATAACTATTTGCCTCTAATGATGTTTAAGACCTCTGATTCTATTTTCTCTACCATCATAAGAATGATAGTTTTCCATATTAGTCACCAAGACTTATTTACTAAGATAAATAAGTTACTTCAAAATTTACTGCCTACTAAATACAGAGTAATACATAATAAACAACACTTATTGAGTATTTATTATGTACCAAGTCATAGATTTTTTAATGTATCCATAAATCTACTATGGACTCTTAGTCATCAAACCAAACTTTGAAGATTGGCATTTTTATCTTAACTAGGAAATTAAAGCTCAAAGAAGCTCAATAACTTGCTCATGATTACACTTCTAAATTTAAAACATCTTTAAATTTATCATTTTTCACTTGCAAGATTGGGCAACTTGACAACACACTCCACTGGCCAGGCAGTAGGAAAAAGGGAACTTTCATCCATTGCTGGTGGGAATGCAAAATGTTATAACCCCTATGAAGGAAAACTTGGCAGCATCTAATAAAATTAAACAGGTATTTGCTTTAAGCCTCAGAAACTTCACTCCTAGGAATCTACCCTTAATATACACGTCCACAGATTCAGAACATATGCACAAGTTTATTCAGTGGCACTATTTGTAATAGCAAAATATGATAACAATCTAAATGCCAATTCATAAAAGATTGGTTAAATAAATAATGGTTTAATACATACATACATACATACATACATACATACATACATACATACATACATACTAGCTATGGAAAGAATGAGAAAGACCTCTATAAACTGACATGGAACCATTTCCAGAATATAATGTTAAGTGAAAAAAACAAAAGACAAAAGAATGTATAGAGTATGCTACCTTTTGTGCAGGAGAGAAGATGATCTAATACACATGAATATCTATCTATCTGTCTGTCTATCTGTCTGTCGTCTATCTGTCTGTCTATGGTGGGAACAAGGTTGAGGAGACCTGGAGAGACTTAGTGAAGGGCATAGCTTTGTGTATAGTTTTGATTGTCAAACATGTCAATGTTATATATTAAAAATTTTTTTTAATTTTTTATTGAAGTGTAGTTTTACAGTGTTAGTTTCAGGTGTACAGCAAAGTGATTCAGTTAATGTTATATATTTTTTAAAAAATAAAACTAAATTAAAAAGTGTGAAAAATCAAGCACTAAAATGAAATACAAATAGAAACAAATGATTTCAGCAGTATGTGAAATTAATACCATATCCATATAGACAAAAAAGTAATTCAAGTAAATTTTAAGCATACTCTAGATTGTGTACTTTTGTCACATACATAGGGCATTGCAAATTATTTTACAATTCTACTTATTAGGTTTGTTATTGGTGGTAGTATTGTTGTAATTCTGTTTTGTGTGTATGTTGGGTAGAACTAATGAGTAAATATTTTGATGTTCTTGGAAACCTCAGTGGATTTTTACTCAGGAACAAGCAGATACAAAGAAAACAATAAAGAAGAAGGATCCTATAGTATTAGATTTCAATTGTACATATTAATATGAAATCATGACTTTAAGATACACACACACACACACACACACACATATACATTTTTTTTCGGTGAAGGAGCCTAGAAAATTAACATCCTGTTATAATTGTATCCAGAATCCAGGTCTTGATTTCTAAAACTTACTTCCTATTAAAAGGAACCAGGTCTCCTTGGAGAAACGGAAGGTTCCAGGTATGAGGCAAGGAAAGTACAAATACAAGATGAGCCTGGAACATCTTGTGCCAGAAAGCACCGAAGTGCTCAAAGATTAATGGGGATGTGTCTAAAGGACCCAGCAGCCAGCATGAAGTGCCACCCGCTGACCAAATTGGGGACAATTTCAGCATCAAAAAGAAAAATGATGGTAATACATTATAACACAGTGAATTTTGAAAAAGAGAGGGATCACAAATTTATGGTAATATGAGAAAAAAAGGAGAGGAAGAGAGAAAGGGATAGTTCTCCGTTATAGTACAATGACAGCTAATAATGTAGAAGGAGTGATAAGATGAGAAAATCACCATTTTATAACACACAATATAACAGCTGAGTCAGACATGAATTATTAATGAATAGTTAAGTCATGGGGGCACAAATTTATTGAGACAAGGATGTTTACATGATCTCAAATGATTACCCCACAAATTACTTACTCATCACCAAAGGGAAAATATTCCTTTACAAGTGAAAAGTGCCAATAATGGAAAGCCTGACACCATGGTATCTGTGCCTCCTGACACGATGTGGTAAGAGATACTAGACTTCTCCTCACTGTACTCACGCTGGAAAGTTTTCATAAAGAATCAGAACAATCAAGAATGTGGTACTGGGGGGAGGGTAAAGCTCAGTGGTAGAGCGTGTGCTTAGCATGCACGAGGTCCTGGGTTCAATCCCCAGTACCTCCATAGAGACAAACTCTAATTACCACCCCGCAACACACACCCCCCAAAAAAAGAATGTGGTACAATTACTTGGAACAGATGACCTGAACTCTTCAAAGAATTCAATGTTGTGGAAAAAACCAAGCGAAGCAGAGAACTGTTCTGGATTGAGGGAGCATAATAAGACAAAAAGAGCCAATTCAATACATGAACCTTGACTGATACCGAACAGGGTGGAGTGCAGAGCTATAATTTGACACTTTCTTGATAATCGGGGAAATCTGAGTATGGGCTGTATGTTGAATTATGTCATTGAACTAATGTTGATTTTCTTAGGTGTGATTATAGTGTTGTGGCTGGTTACTAGAATGTTCTTGTTCTTGGGAGATGCATACTGAGGTATCTAGAGATGAAATGTCATGATGTCTGTAGTCTACAATGAAAAGATTTGGCAAAAGGGAGGAATGTGGGTGTGTGTGTGTTGTCTGTGTGCAGAGGAAAGATGTTGACACTTAGTGAATATAGATGAGAGTATATGAGTTTTTTTTTGTTCCATTCTTTCAACTTTTCTGTGGGTTTGAAAAATTTTGAAATAAAAAAAATACATTAAAAAAATATTATACTGCTAGTAAGTAGTCAAACCTGGGTTTGAATTCAGGCCTTACTGCAATGAAAGGCCGTATTCTTTCTCTTAAACCTCAGAGTCTATTTGCATAACTAGGTTTGTGTACCAATAAGACTTTTTATTTTTTCAAATCAGTGGAATTTCTACATGAGAGTCCTGGGAAACTCAAGCCTTTAAAATGGGATGGTAAGGACAAAAACACTTTGCACCACCTAAGGACACATTTCCTAACTTCATACTCAACAAGTCCTTTAAAAAGGAGCACTTCCTGCTCTCTGGGCCCTGTTATTGGTGCCTATACAGAAAATGCATCTGCTGTAATTCTGTCTTTCTTATTCATGCCTCTGGAAAAAAACCTATTTGTCTACTTGTTCCAGTTAAACACTCATAGATTTCTCTATTAGTTGATGGACAGGAATAAAATAAAATTTAATTATATCCATGTCTATATTTAAGAACTTAGATCCATATATGAGTGGATAAAACCAGATATCTTAGATTCACTGTGTAACTGGAATTTATAGATGAAATGTGAGTAAGACAGGAAAAATTGGCACTGAAAAGTCTCCAGTTTTGTGACTAGCCATGACTTAAGAAAGACACAATGCAAAGTTAAAACCTGGGATCAGCCTTAGTTCTGTTAGATAAAATACTGAATGGATACCCAGTTAAATTGGAATTTCCGATAATAAATACTTTTCAGGATAAGTATGTCCAAAGTATTTCAGGACACATACTTAAAAAATTCATTGCTTATCTGAAATATAAATCTAATTGGACATCCATTCAGTATTTTTATTTGCTAAATCTGGAAACTTTAATCATCCCACCAACAACTGATGTCTGAGTTAGGAGCTGGAGCTGAGGGAGAGGGTCGGAGAAGCTGTGAGTTGGTTAGTAAAAGGAATGGATCATGAAATTCTAAAAATATTACTTTGGAAGACTACCATTCCATGGCTGCTTCCTTTATCAGAATAGACAAAAGGCCTAAGAAATATCAAACCCTCCCCAAAAAGAAGTAACAGCCATATCATCATCAAAACTGCCTGACTTTTCAATTTCTTCCCAGGTTATTGGTCTTTTGGGATTTTCTACCTTTTCTCTAATTAATTTTAGTACTTTATTTTCCTGAGAAATCTGTATTTTCCTATTTGTTGGCATAAGCTTCTGCCTACATACATACATACATGCTTTAGTGTAGAAAGCACAGGACAGATTTGAATCTCAGCCTCTCAGTTACCAGGTAGGTGATCTTGGGCTAATTTCTTAACCTCTTCCCAGCTCAATTTATCTTAATATTGGACTGGGAAAATACTTACCTCACAGGGTTGTTGAAAGATTTAAACAGTGTCTAGCTTATGGCAAGTGATATTTTGTATTTTGTATTATTATTTGTCCATGATTTTTACAACTTCCTTTATATCTGTGATTCTATTCCTTCTTAATTCACTTTATTGGAACATTTAGCAAATGCTTGTTTATTTCCTTGGTCTTTTCAAAGAACCAGCTCTTGAATTTAATCTATTGGTTCTTTTTAAATTAATCAGTATTTCAATTTATCTTCAGTAATTCTCTGCTCCTTTCCCTCAGCTTATTTATTTTTGTTTTTTTTTTAGCTTTTTGTGTTCAGTACTTAATTCATTTCACTGTTTCTTGTTTATGTTTAATAATAACTCTTCAAATACTAAAGTATTTTCTTCTGAGTTCTGCTTTATCCCAATCCCACAGAATTTGATATACTGCAATTTCATTATTACTATTTTAAAATAACTTCATCAATTTTTGTCCTAACTACATTCCCAAGTAACATAACACAGCAAAATAAACATGCTGTAGTATCTCCTATGTTAAATGAAGTTCTTGGCCTTATATACTCAGTGACCTCACCATTTTTCTGCTTTCATTTATAGCAATATTCCTCAAAATAGTTGTCCATATT
Organism: Camelus dromedarius; assembly: GCF_036321535.1. Classification (NCBI taxonomy): domain Eukaryota; kingdom Metazoa; phylum Chordata; class Mammalia; order Artiodactyla; family Camelidae; genus Camelus; species Camelus dromedarius. The sequence goes on from NC_087436.1 coordinate 36,844,181, forward strand.
TATTGTTTCCAATTATTCACCTTTCATTCTCTCTTGTAGTCAGGCTTTTTAGCCCACCACTACGCTGAAACTACCTTTATCAGAATCACCAGTGATTTTCATTTTGCTAAATCCAAGGGTCATTTATTTTTAGTCCTCACCTGTGATGAAGCAGAATTCGATCACCCCTGCCCATCCTGAAACTTTCCTTCACTGGCTTTCAAGATATCACTTTTCCTAATTTTCCTACTGCTTGGCAACTTCTTTACTGACTCCTGTTCATCTTCTCACCCTCTAACTGCTGAAGTGACTCAGGGCTTAGTCCTTGCTTTCTAGGTAAATGATTTATTTTTCTTTATTTATTTTCTTATTTATTTTTCAAACCCACTCTTCCTTCTTGGGTGATATCTGAGGCACATTCATGTTTTTTCATGGTCATCACTAAAGCGGTAACGAAGAGCCTCACACTGAGGAAAAAAAAAATTCCAAAGGGATATAAATAAAAACATCACTCTCAGTTTACTGCTTCTTTTTCCCCTCGGTCCCCTCCCCACTCTCCTTTTAAAATTTTTAATTTTTTAATTTAGTGAACAGTACTACTCTTCATTCAGTTACTTAAATCAGAAACATAGAGCTCCTCCTTAATAGTCCTCGTTCTCACCAGTTAACCCAGTCCATGTCACCTCTACCTTCCAAACACAGCCTGAACCCGCCCACTCACTCTCTCCACTGTTCTCACCATAGTCCAAACCATCGTCAACCCCAGCAATTGCAACGGCGATTGCACTGTGGTTTGTTTTCCATACCGACGGAAAAAGCTCTTTAAAAATACAGGTCATGTTATGATTTCACTCGTATGTAGAATATAAAAAAACAAAACAAAATAAATGGACAAACCAAACTAAACAAAAACAACAGGTAAACATAGAGAAAGGAGTAGTGATTACCAGAGAGGAAGGGGTGGCGATGGGGAGTGAAATGGGTAAAGGGAAGGGGCAGTCATACGGAAACTAAATTTTTGGTGGTGAGCATCCTGTGAGGGTATACAGAAGTGAAAATATAATGTTGTACATATGAAACTTACAGAATGTTATAAACCAGTGTTACCTCGATTAGAATAAATAAAGTAAAAAAACAAAACAAAACTGAAAAAATGTGTACGTATCACATTCCTCCCCATATCACATCCATCAATAGTCTCCTGTCACATTTAGAATAAAACCCGAGCTCCCACAAGGGGCTATGCGCTGCTCTTTGTCTCCTCTCCAGCCGTTCTCCCCATGTTCACTTGTGCTAACCCGGCACCCTAGTCCAGCTGGTCCCCACTTAGGATGGTCACTGGCTGCTTCCTTCTCTTGGAGTGCCCTCACCATATAGGTCTACGACTTGCTCCTGCACATTCCTGGGTCCCTGGTCAGTTGTTAACTCCTCAAAGAGGCCTTCCTTGACCACCATTCCTGTCTACTCGTACTTGGTTTTATTTTCCTTCATGGAACTTTCCTTCATTTATCTTTCACATAAAAATATTGGCTTATTTGCTTATTGTTTGTCTTCCCCAGGAGACTATAAAAACCCCTGAGGAACTCTGTTCACTGCTGAACTCCCAGCACCCACAAGAGTGCTTGGCACACGGTACCCAAAGTTGTGTGTAACAGTGTGTGATTTTACGTTTGATTTTTTTTCTCTAATCCAAGAGTTATTTAGAAGAGCACAATATTGCTAAAGTCTCTGTCTTGTGTGCTTGTTAATTTTTTATTGTAAATTTCTAGTTTTACTATATTGTGTTAGAGAATGTGTCCTGTTTGGTTTGAGAATTTATTGAACTATTGACTATTGTAAGTGTTTTATGGGCTTTGAGTAGAATATATATCCTCTGTAGAGTTAAATATATTATAGGCTTTGAGTAGAATATATTTCAAGCTTCTTAGTTGTATTATTTAATAGTTCTATATTTTAAAATATTTTGGTTTACTTCATCCACCAAAGTCTAAAAGAAGTGTGCTAGTCTCCCACTGTAATTGTGACTTGTGTGAAATTTCCCTTTGCTCCTTTTAAGAAATATTTTGCTTAATGTTTCACATCTGTGTTAGTTGAATAAAAGCTAAATGCTATTATAGTTTCCTTTTAGATTTTATCTTTGTCCCATTTGATGCATTTTACTTTGAACTCTACTTCTTCTTACTTTATTATTGCCACCCTGCTATCTTGTTTTCTTACATTTATTGATATTCTTTATCAATCAATTGATGATGTTCTGGAATCTTTTAGTTACGAGTATTTGCAAACAGTACATACAGATGCCTTTTTTACTCAACCTGGTAATCTTTGCTAATCAAGAAATTAGCCATTTTACAGATGTTACAGAATTAGTATGTTAACTCTGATTCTTGTTATCTTATTTGATGCCTTTTTTTTTTTGGTATTCTCCTTTTTCCTTCTTTTCTGAGTTTTCTGTGAAGATTCAATTTTTTCTTGAACATTTTCCCCTTTCTATTAATTTAGGAATTCTGCATCCAATTTTTTTTTATCCTAATAGTGGTTATTTAAGATTGCCACTTGGCTAAGAAGAATTGTCAAAAATGGCAATTCTCTCAAATGAAAATGAGAGAAGCAAAGCAAAGGAGTTTAAAATATTATTAATATGCTGATTTCTTTTAAAGCTAGAAAAGGAAAATTATGGGATTCTGGTTTTGGTGTAAATAAAATATTTAAACAAAATAATACTGTGAGTTTTAATACATCTACTTTTCAATTTTTGATTTTTTTCAAAATTTACTGTTCTGGAGAAAAAAATTAATCACTGAAAAAACAACACATAAATGCATTTATATAGGGGCACATAGTTCTCCTTTCACCTCAGACTCCAGCATGTCTTGGTACTGCCCTTGTCTTCATTGAAAATTTTCATAGTCTAAAACCATCATGGATTTTTTTTGTATTAACATTGATTTTTTTCAAATTGCATTAAAATACTATTCATCTTGTTTACTGAGATTATTGGTGCCCACTTAAATTCTGTGCCTGAGGTGAATGCCTCACTTGCCTTTTCCTAACCCCCGCCCAATTTCAAAATTAAGTATGGTGTTTGCTGTTGGGTTTTTGCACTAATCTTTATTAGGTTAAGGTTGTTTCTTGCTTTTACAAAAGTTTATTTCATAAATGGATGTTGAATTGAATCAAAAGCTTTTTCAGCTTCTCTTGAGAAGTTTGTATGAATTCCTCTTTTAATCTCTTCTGAAATGAATTACATTGGTTCAAATCTTGTCTAATGCTGAACCTTATTAGCATTCCTGGAACAAATGCTACTTGTCCTATTTTTAAGAGACACAAATCCCATTTTTAATACTTTATATGATTTAATTTATTAATATTTTTACATATTTTTAATTTATATCCATATGGGATACTATTTGCTTATTGTTTCTTTGAGGGCTGTTTTTATCAGGGCTATACCTCATGAAATGAGTTATGTGGCTTCCCCTGTTTACCTGTGCTCTAAAACTGCTGGGGAAGAAAAGAACTGTCTGTTCCTTAGAGGCCTGGTAGAAATGACCTAAAATTACCTGGGCCTGGTGCCACCAGTGGGAGAGCAGGGGAAGAGAGGCTATTATTTCAAAATACTCAGGTTTTCTATATCTTTTTGAGCCAATTTTAGAAGTTTATATTTTCCTAAAAAATTGTAAGAACTCTCCATTTAGGTTTTTTAATTACTGGCATAAAAGTATATTCTCTTATAATTAAAAATGTTTCCCTGTATCTGTAGTCACTTCTCATTTTTGTTCTTTTTGTTATTTCTTTTAGTTTATTTTAATTATTAGTGACTTTTAATTTTCTTTCATTAATTTCTTCTTACCTTTTGCATGTATTCGTGTCTTGAGCTGAAAGCTTAATTCATTGATTTTATATATTACTTTTAATATTTAGAGCTTTTAGTTTTGTTCTGTTCTGAATCATTTGAATTTTTCATTTTGATTTCCTCTTTCAGTTAATACTTATTTAGAAGTGTTTTTATTCTTTTAATTTAGAGATGTGGATTTTCTGAATATATTTTTCTTATGAATCTCAATGGTATTGCATTGTGGTCTGTAAATGGGGCTTAGGTAATATAAACATTTGGAATTTGTTGATATTTTCTTTGTCAATACATTGGCAATTTTGGGGACTGCTCCAAGTGTATTGGAAAAGAATGTGTATCCTTTCTTTGTTGGGTACAATGCTTTTTCCCTACATGTCTACTAAAGCAAATTTGGTAATTGGGTCATCCAAATTCTCTGTATTCTTGTTTATGTTTCATTTACTTCATCTGTTCTTTTCTGGGAGAGGTATGCAAGAACCTCATGGTAGGACCGTGTCTGTGTCTCTTATTCCTGGTAGCTCTGCCAACTCTTATTTAGCATATTTTGAAGCCATGTTGTTAGAGAAGCATAAAAATTCATGGCTATTTCCTTATGGGTTATTATGCTTTTTGCCAATATAAAACATCTCTTTTTCTGCCCTTTTAAGACTTTGCACACTGAATTCTACTATGTCTGACATGATGTGTATTCTACTACAGCTTTCTTTTAGTTAGTATTTGCCTTTGTCATGGAAAATTATGATTCTGGATTGTATTTTGAAACTAGTATATTAAAGTGCAGAGTGGTACATATGTTAGAAAGGGAAAAATAAGAATATATACTAAAATTTGCTTGAATTTGCATTTAAAAATATTAGAAGAGTACACACGAAAGTAGGGAGGCACTGACTACTCATTTTGGCCAAATGCTGAATGGCTGCATGTTAAAAATCAATAGGTGACTAAGCGCACAGCCAACACCAAATATTATCATCGCAGAATGACCTTTTGGGATATAAGTATATGAAATATAATTGAACTTATGTTATAATTACAATTTTATTATTAAAATTTATTAGTCACATTTTACCAGTTGACATCATAGTGCAGAGGCAATAATTCTTTTTCAGCACAGTCAGCAGCTATGGGAAATTATACTGGACATCTTTAATACCAGTTCCATTCTTTCAACTGAAGTGAATGTGGGAGCAAGAGACCTTCCTGGCCAGCTCTGGCAGTGTAAGGTCCTGCAAATGATGCTATTGCCACTGTTGTATTAATTTCGCCTTCTTCCCTGATGCAACTAAGATGAAGACAGCTTCTCTTCAACTCCTGGACTTGGAGATTTGGTCAATGGTAATGATGGATTCACAGCGAAGCAGTCCCACAAAGTCTATATACAGACTTCAGATTGTTACCTTTACTTATATTTTTTATTCTTAATATACTCAATTGAGACAAAATTTATCATTCAATTTTGAATCCAGAGATGTAGCATTCGAACTTCAAAAATGTCTTTCAAGATAATAAAATTACCTCTGACTTTCCAACTCATGTCAGTTATCCCTTTATGCACACCAATTTCAGAAACCTCCCTAGGATAGAATAATAAATGACATAGAAATAGGTATTTGGTTGCTCAGTCTCCACAATACTGAGGCCCAAGCAAAAGCTGAAAATCATGTTGGCTGAATACTGAAGCCCAAGGCAAACCCTGATGCATCCACATACAAAACTAATAAAAGTGGAACCCTGTATATGTACTATCTATTAAAACTTTTTAATTAAAAATATTTTAAAAGTTAACCTGAGTCACTTATTTACTTATGAAAATAGGCTTTTACTTATTTTTTAAAAACGTTACTTATTTACTTTACCTGTAAAAAAAAAGAAAGAAAGAAAAAAGCACTGCTTTTATTTCTCTTCTTAATCCTGAGAAAATCTGCACAGTCTTTATTATAATCGTTGTTAGTTTCAGCAGCAACAATGAGATACCAATAGTGGGCTATTTATTACAAGATTAGTACTAAAATTTATGCCTAAACCAGAGTTCACAGTATTAGGTGAGCAAGCATGGTTTTCTATGACTAACATGTTGACAAGTCTGTTCCTATAGCAAATACAGTAGTTCTCATGGTCTCAAGGTCATAGCTCAACCATCTCTGAGGTGTTTAAAACAAACTGCTCAACATTATCAGACAGCTCTTTGCCTCTTGTTGTAAATGGTCTTAGAAAAAGACTCAATTTCATTATTTGTTTATTTTTATTTATTTATTTATTTATTTATTTATTTATTTATTTATTTATTTATTAGTGGTACTGGGAATTGAACCTAAGACCTCATGCACGCTAAGCACATGCCCTACCACTGAGTTACCCACCCTGCCTCAGAAACTGTTTTACCTGGGCAAGATGTACAGTAAGCATAAACCTGACAAGAAAGGATGTTCACCTTAACTTGACCAATATTTATTTTCTTAGTGCCCTTAAAGTAAATGTCTTGAAATTACTTTAAATTTTTACATTTATTCATATTACAGTAGGCTTTGTTCAGTTCAGCAATTTGCATTCATTTTCATAGCATTTGTTAATAGTCTTCCTTACTTTCAAGGTTCTTCACTAAATTGCCATTTAATCAAGAATGAAATAAAAATAAATGGTAATTACAATTTTCTATTTTCACAGCATGTGAGATCTATTTTATATCTTTATTTTCAAACTTCCTGAATTATTTTTATAAATATCTCTCTTATAAACAGCTTGTAGCTGAATTTACTTCATAGAGTTTTGGTCTCTTTAACAAGCTAGTTACATTCACATTGTGATTTACTGATTATGTTGAGAATCGTTTCTCCAATTTTTTTCCATGCTTTGTACTTTGCACAATTTCTAGTTGGTTATTTCCCCCAACTTTTTTCTTTTTTGCCTCTTATTGTATTTAGATTTGTCTGATCCAAATTTTTGCTCATACATTTGAAACTGTCAGAAAAACTGAGACTACATATTTACATGAAAGAATTAATTAGAGGTTACATATTTTTAAAGACTTTAAACAGAAAAGACTAGATGGCTTGAGTAGCAAAATAGCTATAACTGAAGAATGAATTAATGAGTTTAAGATCAAGACAAGAAATTCTTCTAGAATGCAGCAAAAGGATAAAAAGATGGTAAATCTGAACGAAAAGAAAAATGTTTAGGCCTCTTCTGATATTATTACATATAAGTACAGAATTTCCAGTATGAAGGAAGACTTGTGTGCTTGTGCTAAAAGAACACATCAAGTGCCAAGTAAGAGTTTTTTTTTTTAAATTCCAAATATAACACAAAACACTACCACCTCCAAGAACAAACTCTTTATATCTAGACATACTATAAAATTTTAGAGCATCAACAAATAAGAGAAAACCCTAACAACTTCTGGAGTGGAAAGAGGAACTAAAAGACTAGTGTAAGATTTCTCATCAGCAACATTAGATGGAAGGTGATAGTGAAACACTGTATGAGACTATTAATCATCTTGATACAAACCCAGATAAAAACAGCATAAAAAAGGAAAATAAAGGCCAATTATATTTATGAACACAGATGCAAAAAATTGTAAGGAAAAATACTACCAAACCAAATCAAAATAATGTATTACAAACAAATTGAATTATCCTAGGAATGCAAGAATTATTTTACATTAAAAATCAATAAATGTAATTCACTATATTATTTTATTAAAGGAAAAGGCACTATTTGATTTTTTAATAATAAGGAAAACTTTTAACAAATTAAAAGTAACTAATGTTTGAATTTTTAGCAAAACAGGAATAAAAAGGAACTTCTTTGATCAGGAAAAAAAAGTATAAAACAGAAACCTGTAAGAAATACTAACCTAAATGATAAAATGCTGGACATGTAACTTCTAAAATCAGAAATAAGACAAACATCACCATCACTGCTTGTTCTCAACATTATATTTTAGGTCAATAGGACAAAAAAAGAAGTGAAAGATATTAGAAAGGTGGAAGAAGGGGGAAAAATGTCTTTATTCAGAGAGATGAGTGGCGACACAGAAAATCCCAAAGAATTTATATCTTGAAATTAATAACAGAGTTTAGAAAGGTGGCTGACTATAAGATCAAGTATACAAAAATTAATTGGATTTCTATACTCCAGCAATACACAGAAAAATAATATAAATAATTTTTAAAAACACATACCATTCATAACAGCAGCAAAAAATAAGATATTTAGGAATAAATGTAAGAATAAATGTGCAAGGCCTTTTATGGAGAAAAATTTCAACTTTGTTGAAATATATCATGAAAAATCTTGGAAAAGAAACTTGCAACTGCAAAACTGTTAATTAATTCCAATTTAATCTATAGATTCAATGAGATTTCATTCATGACCTCAATAATTTCTTTTTAAGTAGCTCAATTATCTTATAAGCAACCATGAGGTCCTAAAAATTAGCCAAGAGACTCCTGAATAAGAACAAAGTCCACTTGATGTGCAGATATGCTATGAAGTGATAGTAATGGATTATGTGCCTAGGTGCAGAGAGAGCCAAGATGACCACTGAAACAGTGTAGAACGCCCAGAAACAGATTCACACTTCATAGAAGCTTGAAATATGGAAGAGATGGCATTGTATATACTGAGGAAAGGAAAGAGTATTCAATAAATGCTGAAACAATAAGTAATCCACATGGGAAAAAGTGAAATAGAATTTTCTGTATTACACAATACACAAAAAACAGTAAGAGATCCAAAGATACGACACAGAAGTTTTATAAGAAAATAAAGGAGTATATCATTAAACTCTCAGAGTAGAGAAGATTTTTTCAAACAAGATGAAAAAAGCATTAACCATAAAAGGTGAGATTGATAAATTTGACTATGATAACATTAAGAATTTCTTTTTATTAAAAAATCATGAAGTTTTTAAAAATCCATCAACTGTATTTATGCATATAAAATACAGCAAATTCACATATAATGAATAAAAGATTGATATCCAAAGATTTGTCACAAATCATGATGAAAGAAACAAGAAATCAAATATAAGAAAAAGGGAAAAAGCCATGAATAAGCATTTCAAAAGAAGAGGAAACATGAAAACTATTAAAATATATGAAAAGATGTCCAATCTCTTGAGTAATAAAAGAAAATGCAAATTGAAACCGTAAGAGATATATTTTATATCCCACAAATTAGGGGAAAATCAGAGTCTGATAACACAAAGTTGGAGAAAATATGGAATAGTGAAAACTTTTATACATTGCTGTAGCGGTCTGAATTGCTACAACCCCTCAGGAAAAACATTGGTGCTATCTAAGGTTGCAGAGCATCATAAGCCCAGAGTGCCAGCTGTAGGTATATATACCTTAGGGGGAATCTCTTGCATATACACACCAGTAGACATACAAAAATGTTCACAGCACCACTGTTATTAATAGAAAAAAAAAAAAAAAGAAAAAAGGGAGGGACAACCCAAATGTCCAGCAGTAGAGAAATGTATAAATAAAGTGAGGCATAGTCATACAACAGGATATATTGTAAACAATGAAAAAAATGAATAAATTGCAACCCTTTGCAAAAAAAAAAAATGGTAAAAAACAGTAAGTCACAGAAAATTCAATATGGTATAACCTCATTCTAATAAAGTCCAAAAACAAGCAAAATTAAATAAAATGTTGTTTAGAGATGTATACATTTATGGTAAAACTGTGGTGGAAATACAAGGGAAGGGTAAACACGATGGGAGTCCTGACAAGGAGAGGTGAATGAGATCCAGGTGTGGCCAAAGAGATGAAGGAGTTTTTGAGGTACAAACTTCCAGTTGCAAAGTGAATGAATCATAGGTATGAAGTATACAGTGTGGGCTTTGTATGGTAACAGAAGGTAACTAGACTTATCATGGTGATCATTTTGAAATGTACAGAAGTATTGAATCACTAGGATTCAGTATTTCTATACCAGGAAGTAATATAGTTTTGAATTATACTTCAAAAACAAACAAACAACAACAACAACAACAAAAACAAGCAAACTCATAGAAAAAGAGATCAGATTTGTGGTTACCAGAAGTGGTGGGGCAGGGAGGAATTGGATGCAGGCAGCAAAAAGGCACAAACATTCAGTTATAAAATAAATAAGTACTAGGGATGTAATGTACAGCATGATGAATATAAAAAACACCAAAGGAAGAAATGAAAAACACATTGGCTTAAAACATGGAAGGAACCTAAATGTCCATTGACAGATGACTGGATAAAGAAGTTGTAAGATACACACACACACACACACACACACACACACACACACACACACACACACACACACGAATACTACTCAGCCATAAAAAAAGGATAAAATAATGCCATTTGCAGCAACATGGATGGATCTGGAGATGATCATACTAAGTGAAGTAAGTCAGACAGAGAAAGAAAAATACCATATGACATCCCTCATATGTGAAATCTAAAAAAAGGATACAAATGAACTTATTTACAAAACAGAAATAGACTCACAGACATAGAAAAAATCCTTATGGTTACCAGGGGAGAAAGTGGGTAACAGAGGGATAAAGTGGGATTTCAGGATTTGCAGATACTAACTACTATACATAAAACAGATAAACAAGGTCCTACTTGTAGCACAGGAACTGTGTTCAACACCTTATAATAGCCTATAATGAAAACAAATGTGAAAAGGAATATATATGTATAACTGAATCACTATGGTGTATACCAGAAACTAACACAACATTGTAAACTGACTATATTTCAATGTAAACAAACAAACAAACCTAAAAAAAATTGGCTTACAGTGACTTTTTCTAGGAGTTCACAAGCTCTCAATTTAATAATGTGTCCAGAATTTTGCTGCTGAATAATAATAATGATAAAAACAACACCCACACTAATAATAACGATATTCATGAAAATCATCGTTATTTACTGAGTATATATTATTTCCAAAACATAGTACTAGTGCTATGTAGTCATTTTTCACTTAATCCTCCCAATAACCCCATGGGTTAGTATTGTAATATTAGTATTACAATTTTTCAGACAAGAAAATCAGAGCACAGAGTTCAAGTTATCTGCCAAAGTTTGTAAGCAGCCAGGGAGAGGTGTGCGGGAGTTCTAATCTGGGTCCATTTGACTCCTGAGCCTGGATTCTCAACCATTTATTGTCTTTCAGGGTAACTTTCAACTGAAAATCAGACTTGACATGTTCTAGCTCTTCTCTTCTTCTGAAATACCATGAATTCACCATTTCACTCTTGGATTATGCATCTTTCTTTCTGTTGCTTTTCCTGTCTCTAGTTTTTTCTCCTTTATAATGCAATTGGTATATCTAATGCTCAGTGTCAGATTAATCTTCTTAAAGATATTATCATGTCTCTGCCCTTAGAAAATTTTGAACCAAGTCAGCCAGCTTTTCAAAACACTCCAAAAAATACAACCACACTCAGTATGTTTGGACACCATTATCCAATACTCAGCCTCCTCTCTAGATCAGTACCCTCGCTTCGCTTTTCCTCCAGCACCTATTTCTGTGTTTGTTATTTCTGGCCAGTTTTACCCCGTCTTCCACCCCTCCCATACCCACCCTGTGTTCTTGCCTCTTTTCCCTGCACCCTTACAGTTTATTCTATTTTTCTGTTCTCTGAATTCCTACTGCATCTGTAAGCCACTCTGTTTACTATGTTTCTAATAGTCCAAAGTGCTAGGCTAAAAACATAGAATGGAGTCTTTGCATTCAGTCAAACACCCTCACTTTGTAGATGAAGAAATAAAGATGTAGAAAACATCTATGGTTTCCCAGGGTCTCCAGCTAGTTGGTAGTAACAGAGAGCTTCTGATTTGCCATCTTGTGTTCTTTCCTTTACACATATGACTAACTGGTAGTGTAGTTCGCTACTGTGTTGATTGGAATTGTTATCACTCAGTATTAGATTTTGTTGGTTTTCCAACAAACAGCTATTCCCCCTACCTTTTATTTTGACTTAACATTTTTTTTCTGATAACACCTTTCCCACACAATTTGGGTAAATAATCCTTATCCTTTTAATTCTTATTTTTTATTGAAGAGTAGTCGATTTACAATGTTAGTTTCAGGTGTACAGCAAAGCAATTCAGTTATGCATATACATACTATGTATATATATTTTTTCAGATTATTTTCTATTATAGCTCAACACAAGAAATTGCACATGGTTCCCTGTGCTACATATATAGTAGATCCTTGTTTATCTATTTTATATATAGTAATGTGTATTAAATAATCTTTATTGATTAAGCCAGTCATCATGGGGGTCTATTCCTTTGCCAATGATTGGCTTAGAGGTGGAATATGACACAATTCTGGCAAATGAACCATGGGAGGAATCTGATGGTGATTACTTCTGGCTTCTTTGCTGACAAAGATTCACAATGATGAAAAAGGCTTTTTCTGCTTCTGGTGAGTCCATCTCTGATCACGAAGAAAGCTAGTAGACATGAGAATAGCTGAGTAGGAAGATGGAAAAAAATGGGTTCTCCTACTGTAATTAAGGTAATAAATATTCTAATTGTTTAAGCCCTTTTTAATTGGATTTATTATGATTTGCAACCAAAAGCTGCAGGAATGGCCTTGGAGGCTCTCTTACAGCACATCTCCTCCATCAGCAAATCCTGTTGACTTCAGCTTTAAAAACATGCCAGAATCCACTACTTTTCATCCCCTGCTGCCACCCTAGTCCAGGCAACCATCATCTCTTGCAGGGACTATTTCACTAGTTTCCTCCCTGCATTCTCCCCACCTCCCCTTCAGTTGATTCACTAAATACAATAGTCAGAGTGACCTTTGTAAAACATGTCAGATTTGTAAAACACGTTTCTCCTTAGTACAGTCTAGAAGCTTTCTGTCTCACTTAGGATCAAATCCTACAAGGCTGGAGAGGGTCTGGCCTTTAACCGCCTCTTGGGTCTTTACTCTGTAAGCCACACAGGCCTCCCTGCAGGTCCTTGGCCATACTGGGCATGAAGCGCAGAGCCTTTGTACTGCTGTCTCCTCTGCCCTATGCTGTCATCCCCAGACATCTGCATGCCTCATGGCCTTCAGGCTTTGCTCAAATGTCTCTTTGCCAATGAGACCTTTCCAAGTATCCTATCTAAAATAGCACAACCTCCCCCAATCCTATAACACTCTGTTCCCTTTATTTTTCTTTGTTGTGCTTACCAGTTCTTGACATATTTTGCATTTGCTTATTTTTTTTTTCCATTGTGTAGAATGTAATTACAGTGTCACAGCTGTAATGGCAGTGACTGTTATTCACTGCTCAATTCCTTTGAGTGCCTAACACATAGTAGGAACTCAATGAATATTTCTGGATAAAAGAATTAATTAATGAGGGCATCCATGTTTTATGCACTTCATATTTTATTCTGTATTAAAAAATAGTCATGACAGATGTATGCAATTTGTTAAAATGCACCCAAGTTACAATTAATGTCTGTGCATTTCTCTGTTTGTATGTTATTCCTCAATAAATCAAATCTTTAAAAAAGTAATGAAGGCTCTAAAGAACTAATTTAATTTTGATGAATAGTTGTTTTTTAGACTGTAATTAGTAATCTATTATTATTATGTAATTAGGATTCTATTTTTTAATGGTATATTATCCTCTGTTAGCCTTACTTCACCTCTTTATAAACTGTAAAAAGGAAACATGAAAGCATTTTATATTCATATATAAAGAAATAAATTACATTGTCATTTCTATACCTCAAGAGCCTAGCACAGTGTCTCACACAGAGCTCAGTAATGGTTTGTGAACTTAAAGCAAATGATAGAGGGAGGGTATAGCTCAATGGTAGAGTGCCTGCTTAGCATGCATGAGGTTCTCATTCAATCCCCAGTACTTCCAATCAATCAATCAATCAATCAATCAATCAATCAAATTATCTCCCCATCCTCCCAAAAATAAAAATAAAGCAAATGATAAAAGAGAAAATGAAGGGGTCAGCAAATGTCCCTGGTAATCCCAGGAGCCTCCTCCCCCTCCTCATTTCCTAACAAGGAGTCAGCAACAGCATGTGTGGTTAGGAGGGGGACTCTCGGGCCACAGTGCCAGGTTCAAGTCACAGCCAACCACTTGTGAACTGTGTGACCCTGGAAAAGTTACCTAACCTGTCTGGGAAACCTCATTTTCCTTCTTTGCAAGAATGAAATAGGATAGTCACTAGCCTGTCCATTCAACAGGATGTGAGGAAACAAGGTACCAATGCAGAAGTCCCCTGCACAGCGTGTGGCACGTAGTAAGTGTCAAATGAACTTGAGCTCCTATTAGAATGGCGATTTCCCTTTTGTTCTCCTTTGTCCCCTGAGCGCAGAGATGACCGGGAGTTCGGCACTTCCTAAGAGACACAGAAGGATGGAGACCTGGGGTTCCTTGTTAGGAGGGGAGCAGAAAAATGCCCTTCCAATAGAAGCAAGAGAAATGGATGAGGCGAGAGTAACCCTTGCTGCCTCCCTCAGGCCTTGCTCTCACTTTGCCTAAACAGATACCTTGGGACTGGTCAGAGCTGTCAGAGTCCTCCCCCAAGAACTTAACTACCAGCATGGGTGAGGCACAGAGGGACCAGTGGAGGGAAAACAACCCAAAACTTTTCTGTACACTCACATCCCGCTCCCCTATCCCAACCATACCTTTCATATTATTGAACAGATACTCACAGCCTGAGAGCCTGGTGTGAGGTTATTCGGGCAGAGATCACCCCTAATAGGACCACCCCAAGGTCCTCACAGAGGATCACATCCCTAAAGAGCTCCCTCCTGAAACCAAGGAGTCCACCCCAAAGACACACTAGACACAGATCCTGCTTTAATCCAGGGCACAAGGGGAGGCAATTTTCCCGCTGTTTTAGAAAAGCCATTTTTGTCCCAGAGTCCATTTACCATGAGGTCAAATTAGCTAGGAGCAGACTCCTAAAATCATTGAGTTTCCTAATGATTACAAAAGAGATATTTACATATGCTGCTTTGTTTTTTATTTCACTAGACAAAAGGCTGAACTATCCAGCCTGACCTGGCATCCATGGTCAGGATTCACCCGGTCCCAGAAAGGCCTTGGGGCTATCCCCCACCACACTTGCTGCTTCATGAATTTCTATCTCCCTCCTGTTAGCCTCACGTTTAATCAAATTATTCTGGTACAACTATAGTAATACTGTTCTGTTTATTCTTGGATTATTAAGTGTAGTCCTATACAGAATGTGCAATTATTGCATTTTGCTTAACTGGAGCAGACTGATGGTGACAGGGTGAGCTAGGAGGAATATAAGAGGCAGTGACTGAAAGCTCAGAGTCTGACATAAAATGGGTCAGACTCTGATTTTACGCACAGCACTCGAGACCCTGAGAGCAGCTCTGGCCTTAGAGTCTAGTGTCTGCTTTCCTCAGTGCAGGCTAGGCTGGGATCACAGTCTATTACTACAATAAGGCCTGAGAGCTAAAAAAAAAAAAAAATTCTGCTGTACCTTTTTTCTGGAGTTGATACCATTTTTAGAAAGATTTTTCCTCCTGAGTTTTGAATATATTTAGAATCACACGAAGGCCTTACATAGACCCTTTGGTTGCCTTAAAAAAAAAATCACTGGTGGCGGCCCATGGGAAGAGGTGGCGTTGATAAATTACACTCACACAGAGCAGCATTTTGAAATAGTTTTGTCTTATGGGTTTTCCCCCCTTTTTGTCTTCTTTTGTTTGTTTGTTTTGGGGTTTTTGGCAGGGGAGGAGTAAGTAAATACATTTATGTATGTATTTATTTAATGGAAATACCAGGGATTGAACCCAACACCTTGCGCATGCTAGGCATGAGTTCTGCCACTGAGCTATACCCTCCCCCTGTCTTTTGTTTTTAATATTACATTTTTATACTTTGTTTTCTATTTTTTTATTTGAGATTCATTGTGTGGAGGAGGACATTTTTCATTTTATTTTGATGCCTTGCTTTTTTTGAAATGTGCTTTATGATAGTTCTTTAGGAATGTTTGTAATTCCTCATGATGAAATTTTATGAGTATTGTTATTTATGAGTAAAGTAGAGGGCAGTGAAGAAGAGTTATGGGCATGTTTATTTATTACACATCTCTTTTTAAGTTTTAGCTTATGCAGATCATTTTTCAAAGTGATGTACACACAAGCATTTTGCTTCACAATAATTTTATCATAGGCACTATATATGTTTGGATACTATATATGGGAAAATAGTTTTGTGATATTAGCTAAATTTTTTTCCCTTTTGAGGTATTATCTCATTTTCAAGAAGATCATATTTTCCTTGCCAAGTGTGTGAATATGTGTATGTTTGGGGAAGAAGGGAGGAGGGAGAGTATCATAGACTAGAATATAGGCCAAAAAAAAGATCCATTTCCTTCTAGGGCAGAGTCCAGGGTTGCAGCAGAAAAACCCAGATAAGGAATGAATGCATGAGCTTCCAGGTTCATGGGTCATGGACAGCTTTATAGAAACTTCCATGCCTCACATGGCAACACAGCAGCAGAAATATTTCTGCATCTTCAAATTGTTATCTAGTGTTATCTAGTGTGATTTAGCATCTGATGGTCCTGATAATTTTTCAGGGGAACAGGAAATGAAGAAAGCATTTCAGTGGTGACCTGGATGTCCCAGATTGTGCCATCTCCCATGTCCTGGCATTGTGAAGGCCCTCAAACTGAGACCACCCCTCCTCTTGTGAAGGGGGTATGGGGAACAATGAGTTGACAAGGTTAACGTGCTGCTATCTAAGTGGAATTAAGGGTTAAAATAGAAAGTTGGTTGAATAATTGAAACTAAATACAGTCAAAGTCTTGCACAATTGAATTTGTGGCCTAAGGTTTATATCCACTATATATTTTGGGTTTTTTCAATAGATACGTTCCTGAAGTAATTTCTTTTTAAGTAAGTTTTATTTTAAATGCACATAAAGTTTAGATAGTATATTCCATGAGGGTAGGAACCATGTTTTTCTCATTCAACACTTTTTGTAGCATAAGAATAATGGCTGACACTAACAGTACTCAATAATTGTTTACTTAATGAATAAGCTAGATATTTAAAGAACCAGTTTCATTAAAATGAATATATTTTGTACAGCAAATAATCACTCAAATTTATTTAATTTTAATTATCTGTATTGGGTTTTCTTAAAGAGATGCATGCTTAAATAAAGGCATTTCAGACAACCTGGAAGAAATTAAAAGAGTCTTAGAAACATACAACTTACCAAGACTGAATCAGAAAGAAATAGAAAATTGGAAAAGACCAATTACTAGTAAGGAGATTCAAAAATTTCCCAACAAAGAAAAGCCCAGGGCCAAATAGGTTCACTGGTGAATTTTACCAAGTATTTAAAGAAGAATTAACACCAATCCTTCTCAAACGCTCCCAAAAAATCAAAAAAGAGGAAATACTCTCAAACTCATTTTATGAGGTTAACATTATCCTGATACCAAAACCATAAAAGGACACTACTAGGAAAGAAAACTGCAGGTCAATATCAATGATGAATATAGATGCAGATATCCTCAATAAAATGCTAGCAAATAGAATTCAGCAGCACATTAAAAATCATTCACCATGATCAAGTGACATGTATCCCTGGGATGCAAGGATGATTCAACATATACAAATCAATCAATGTAATACATCATATTAATAGAATGAAATAAAAGAATCATATGATCATCTCAATAGACACAGAAAAAGCTTTGACAGAATTCAACATCCATTTATAATAAAAACTTTTAATAAATTAGGCATAGAAGAACTACATCTCAACATAATAAAGGACATATATGACAAACTCATAGCTAACATCATAATTAACGGGGAAAAGTTGAAAGCTTTTCCTCTAAGATCAGGAACAAGACAAGTGTGCCCATTTGCATCACTCCTATTCAATAGAGCACTGAAAGTCCTAGCTAGAGCAACCAGGCCAAAAAAAAAAAAAAAAAAAAAAGAAATAAAAGTTATCAGAATTAGATAGGAAGAAGTAAAACTGACTATATTTGCAGGTGACAAGATTTTATACATAGAAAAACCTAGACTCACCCAAAATACAGTTAGATTTAACCAGTGAATTCAGTAAAGTTGTAGGATACAAAATTAACATACAAAAATCAGTACCATTTCTTTACACAAGCAATGAATTTTCTGAAAAATAAATAAATTGATACCGTTTACAATAGCATCAAAAACAGTAAAAATACTTAGAAATAAATTTGACCAAAGAGGTGAAAGATCTCTACTCCAAAAACTTCAAGACATTGTGAAAGAAATTAATAAAAAATAAATGGAAAGGTAACTCTTACTCATGCATTGGAAGACATAATATTGTTAAAATGTCAATATTATCAAAAGCCATCTATAGATTCAATAAAATCCCTATGACAATTCCATTGGCATTTTTTACAGAAGGAGGAAAAAAACACTCCAAAATTAAATGTATGGAAACACAAAAGACCCTGAATAGCCAAAGAAATCCTGAGAAAGAAGAAAGCAGGAGGCATCACATTTCCTGATTTCAAATGATATTATAACGCTATAGTCATCAAAACAGTGTGGTACTGGCATAAAAACAGACAAATAAGCCAATGGAAAAGAATCAAGAGCCTGGAAATAAACCCAAGCTTATACAGTTAACTAATATTTGACTAGAGAGCCAAGAATACTCAGTGGAAAAAAGACAATCTCTTCAATAAATGGTGATGGGATAATTGGAATATTCACATGTAAAAGAATGAAACTGGCCCCTATCTTATATCATTCACAAAAAATTAAGCTTAAACTATGCTAAAGACTTAAATATAAGACCTGAAACCATGAAACTTCTAGAAGAAAATATAGTAATAAAGCTCCTTGACTTAGGCCTTGGAAATTATATTTTAGATATGACACAAAATTAAACAAGTGGGACTACATCAAACTAAAAGCTTTGCACAGCAAAAGAAACCATCAACAAAGTGAGAAAAGAACCTATGAAATGGGAAAAAAATATTTTCAAACCATATGTCTGATGAGAGGTTAATACCAAAGTATATGAAGAACACATAAAACCCAATAGCATGACTACTAGGGAAGTGCAAATTACCACAATGAGGTATCACCTCATGCCTGTTAGAATGGCCATCATTTAAAAAAAAAAAAAAAGGGATAACTTATGCTAGCATGGATGTGACGAAAAGGGAGTTTTTGTGCACTCTTCGTAGGACTGTAAATTGGTACAGCCACTATGGAAAACAGTTTGGAGGATTGTCAAAAAATTAAAAATAGAAATACTATATAAAAAAAAAACCTCAAAAAAACACAACGAAATATCATATGATTCATACATAGGATCCAGCAATTCTACTTCTACTTCTGGGAATGTATCCAAAGGAAACAAAAACAGTAACTGGAAAAGATATCTGCATCCCCATGTTCATAGCAGCATTATTTATAATAGCCAAAACATGGAAACAACCTAAGTGTGTATTGATGGATGAATAAATAAAGAAGATGTGGTATACATATTTTTAATGAAAAATTATTCAGCCACAAAAAATGAGAAAGTCCTATCATTTTCAACAACATGGATAGATCTTGAAAGTATTATGCTAAGTGAAATAAGTTAGAGAAAAACAAATACTGTATGATCTTGCTTAAATGTGGAATCTAAAAACAAACAAACAAAAAGACAAACAAACTCATAGGAAAAGACAGCAGATTACCACAGATGGAAGGTGGGGAAGGGAGAATTGGAGAAAGGTGGTCAAAAGGTACAAATTTCCAGTTATAAGATAAATAAGTACTTACAGTACATTATAGGGATGTAATGTGCAACATAATGACTATAGTTAAAACTATTGTATAATATATAGGGGAATTGATAAGAGAATAGATCCTGAGTTCTCATCACAAGAAGAAAAAGTTTTTTTCTTTTCTTCTTTCTTTTCTTTATATTGTATCTATGAGATGATGGATGTTAGCTGAATCTATTGCTATAATCATTTCACAATACATGGAAGTCAAACCATTGGACTGTACACCTTAAATTTTACAGTGATGTATGTCAGTTATTTCTCAAAAAAAGTGGAAAAATAATTAAGAATTAAAAAATAAAGAGGGTTCATTTTTTACTATAACCATGAGTAATTTATGGCAATGTAACAAACTAGGGGAAAGGCACATGAAGAAAAATCATTTGTTCTTATGACTACAGTGTAATTATACTAATACAACAATAGAAGTAGCATGAAAACTTTCAGGAAATGCATTTATGGAATTAAAACACTTTTAAACTTGTAAGGTTTTTGATTGACTATTTTGGAGAAAGACTCAGAGTTGGAGTAGAGTGGATGATTTGAGGAATATTTCTAGGAAAGGATCCTAGAACAGACAGAGAAGAGAGATTAGGAAGGACAGAGCCTAGAGCTGTCAATTTTTTCAAGATGAGTTTTGTAAACTTGAAATAGTCTCAGACTGGTCCTCTGTGATGATTAATTTTACGTGTCAATTTAACTGGGCTAAGGGATGCCCAGACAGCTGATAAAACATCATTACTGGTTGTATCACTAAATCAGACTGAGGGAAGAAGATGAACCTCACCAGCGCAGGTGGGCATCATCCAATCGGTTGAGGGCCCAAACAGAACAAAAAGGAGGACAAATGCCCTCTCTCTGCTTGGGCTGGAACATCTATCTTCTCCTGCCCTCAGACATCTGTGCTCTTGCTTCTCAGTCTTTGGGACCCAGACCAGCACTTAAGCCATCACCTCCAACTCCCCCAATTCTCAGGCCTTTGGATTTGGACTAAATGATACTACCAGCTCTCTTGGTTCTCCAGCTTGCAGAAGGCAGATCATGGGACCTTTCAGCCTCCATAATTCTGTGAGTCAAATCCTATAATAAATCTTCTCATAATGTATCTATGCACATATATCTTATTGGTTCTATTTCTCTGGAGAACCCTGACCAATACATCCTGCACAAAATACATTCTTCCAACTGCTTACTTGTGTGCTGTGCTAAGTCCATAATAATTATGTTTAAACTAGTCTTAGAGAGGTTGAGTGACTTACTCAAGATTACACACTAGCAGGCAATAAAGCCAGGACCCAAACCCTAGGCCATCTTACTCCAGAGCCTTTAGCAACCTGATATTAATCTGATATAGTGGCTTATCTATTCAGACGTGATACCATATATTAGGAAAATTATTATTTTGACTTAAAGTCATAATTTGAAAGTATGTCTCACTGGTCCCCAAATAATGTTTAATGTTTCCTGATAAGACCTGGAATGATACCCAATGACTTGCATTTTTCAGCTGTTGATACAGCTCACCAGGGCTGACTGGGCAACACCTCTTCCCAACTCCATATTCAGTCATGTCATGTAGCTTGAAATCCGCCAACATGGGAGTATTTATCACAGCAACCAGCAAAAGCTAGAAGTCAGGGCTTCTCAAAAATTGTTTTTCTCAAAGAGCTGGTTGCTAAACATTTACTAGCATACCACTGGACTGATATCTGCTTTTGTCCCAATTTAATATATAGTCTTTTATAAAAACTCTCCTGAGATTCTAAGTGGGAAGGTTAATGATTAACACTGACAAAACATTGGTGCAAGGTTATAGCCACATTTTTTTTTTTTTTGCTTCAAGATTACCTGTAAGTCACAAAGATTCAAAGAAGTTAGGGAGATGACACTGATCAACTTGTTTACAAATAGCTTAGAAAGCTTATGCCTGGTCCCATTCAGTCCATCACCTCCACCCTCACTATATCAGGTGCCAACTGCCAATAAGGTCTGATACTTTTGGCAGCTTAGCCTTCAGCAGCCTCTTGATTCAGCATCTCCAGTTCATCCATCATGTTTGGGGGAACATTTACTAACAAGGTCCAAATGAAGTGTCAATAATGTCACCTCATTTGGAGAGATGATAAAAGAGAGCTGCATCAGAATCTCGGTGTTTTAGTATCTCAGGGTAAAGGAAATAAATATTGTGGGATATATGCAGCTTTTAAGTATTATTGATTTAGCTGAATAATGGAGTAGAATAATTCATAAGAAAATCTGTACCTTAAAAGAGAAGAGCTGACCCAACAAAGACAGAGAAGACTTAAGTGAATGGGAAATGCCAGTAGGGTACTTAAAAGTTAAAAATACACCTTAATTGGCTCTTACAGGAATAAATTTATGGTTTGCTGTACAGACAAGACATCTTTAGCTACTTGTAAATCATCACTATTTTATCAGCTCTATCGCTTTGAATTAACTAACAACAGAATGAGGGCTTTATCCTTAGCCTATTTTGTTTCATACTATTTTAGCGAATTTTGAAAGAACATATAGATCTGCTAAGTCAGAGACAGCATTCTAAACAGTTAGCCGTCAGAACAGACAGAATTGGTGACCACTGCCCAGAGGTCCTATGACCTGGTAATCTAACTAAAAATATACATGGCCCCAAGTAGCTCTTACCCCTCAAGGATTTGACTGCCAATAAGGCAGTAAATTTGTGTAATTGGACAAGAAAACATTTAGTACACATTCTACAATTTGGCCCAGGAAAAAAAGGGAATTCCATCTGAATGCCATCTGTCATGCTGTGGAAAAACAGATGAAGATGCAGGTGGAATTCCTCCAACCAGCCTGAAAATTGGTGAGAGATACTCCACACAGACATGGTTGAGCAATCCATCCGCTTGTCCTAGAGGATTCAGTCATATGTTCTAATAGTTATACTTATACAACATTAATTTGTGCCAGGCATAGCTCTATGTACTTATAGATATTAACTAAATCAATTTTCAAACTACTCTATGAGATAAGTACTTTGGGTATCTCCACGTCACTGATGAGGAAACTGAAGTTCAGAGAGGTAAGGTAACTTTTCCAAGCTCATCCAATTATTAAAGGGGGTCTTGAGGAATTAGAAGCCACACAGTCTGACCCCAGAGCCTGAGCTAATCCCTATTATTCGTTCTCTAAGTGGGGCAGTCATAATTACAGGTGAACGCTAACAATCACCGTGTTTCTTTATAATTAGTTCTTATGAGCTTTGTGTATATTATATGTGACTGCTTATTCTGCTAATATCTTTGTTTATTCTGTTCTAGTAACAGGGAATTTCCACTCTGTGAAGTAATTAAGTATATAACTGAGAAGTTTTAATCGTTAGAAAATTCATTTTAAGACAAAAAGTCTACGTCTCTATACCTTTCTAATGTCGAGAGTTCTGCTCTCTGAAGCAAAACCAGATAGGCTGTTCCCCTTCCAAGTGTCCCCCTGGAAGCATCTGCTAATGGGGGACAGCTGTCATACCTCCCCATAGTCCCCTACTTTATAGGATAAACCTCCCAGTATCTTTACAATTCTTCTTTTCATATTGTATTAAGACCTCTCCTTTTTCCAATCTTCCTATTAAAATGAAAATCCTTGAACAGGACGTGAATCTGACCAGTAGGTTCTTGATCTCCATTATATTGAGAGTTATTTTTCTAATTATACTGCCTAATGCATGAATTTTAATCTGTTTCATCATATTTTTTGGACACATTAAGATTCAAGTCCATGCCTTTTTCAGATGTTTTGCCATAAAACTGGAGCTCCATTCTCTATGTGGTCAGGTTTTTGTTGCTGGTGGTGGTGGTCCAAATGCAAGATTTCACATTCATCTCTGTTAAAATTTATCTTAAGAGTTTTGGCTTGGCATTAGGCTCTGTCAAAACTTTTTGGAATCTTAGAATTTCACAGACATGACACTGCAGCTTGAGAGTTTAAAGCTCATCTGCGGGCATTATGAAACCAGCATGAGTCAGGAGCGCGCAGCACAGGTGCGGCAGTGCCTCCAGGGCTGGGTTAACCCAGAGTGGCTACTTCCTTGTGTGGTGGTCCATTGCTAGGACTGTTGGAGTGAAAACTGTAACCACCAACAAGAGCATTCATCACTTCCAAGGGCCTTCATAGGAGGAGGGGAAATGATGACTTGGAAAACGGAAAGGCAATACAGGCACTGGGTCTTCCTTCCACATGAGCCTGGTAAGTGTGATGATGAGGAATTTGGCTATTGAATGAAGCTATCCCAGGCTAGACAATTCCGACCTGCCATTGGTCCTATTTCTTAGTTCTTCCTTATATTGGACTAATTCACAGACTTAATGAGGCTTGTTACTATGTCTTCTTTATTTTGGATCTTATCAACAAGAACTACAAGGACACTTTCTTAGGTGATCTTGTTCATTGGAGGGTTTTCTAACAGAAGGAAATAAGCTCTGCATTTACACTATTAGTACACTATTAGTTACAGTAATTGAATGGCACTTCCTGGGACAGGTTTTCTTTCTCCTTTTGAGGAACATGCATCATCGCGAGGTAGAAGGAAAATGATCCACTGAGCTTTGTCAGGGTCCCTTCTTGCTAAATGCACCATAATACGTGCACATAGACCACCAGGATGCTGTTCCGAAGACTCCAGGAGCAATGCCCTCCCAAGCCTGCTTCCGTTGCATGCTAGCACCTTCTGAATCTATGTCTTGGTACCATGCACAGAGCACACTGATATGCACAGCCAAAGGGTAACGAGGTTGGGAAAGTAAAAATGATTTCTTACTTGTCTTAAATGTGCTGTGACTTTAATCTTTTACATATTTTAAAATTCATCACACACAGAGTTAAATCAGTAATACTGTGATCTCAACAGCAACTCAATAATTAATTTTCTACGGCTGAGAGTAAATGTTAAACAATCAATTCTAATTTACATTCCACTTTTCCAATAACAGGCTAATCTTAGGATGTCAAGACTTAAGGAGACCAACGTAGCAATGGACGGAGCAGACTCAGAACATCACCCATTGTCAGGGTTGGAGGTGACCTTAGAGCTCATCTAGTACAACGTTCTCACCAACACAAAAAACCGAGGCCCCGAAAGGTGAAACGGCGTCAGTAAAGTCACAAAGGAGATTTGTATTAATCTTCGAAAAATCAATAGAAGTAAAATTTGAATGTTTCTAGACTGAAGTTTCTCAGCCTCTGCAATGTGGACCTTGGGGACCTGACCATTCCTTGTTGTGGGTGCTGTCCTGTGAGCTGTAGAACGTTAGCAGTGAAGGAGGGCGGAACATGCCACTCTAAAACGCACCTCTTTGGCATAATTATTTTGAGCTGATTATTTTGATAAACAGCAGACACAGGAGAAACTATGAAGACAGAGAAGATTACCCTTTTGTAAGGATATATTTACAAAGGAAATCCCCACATGGAAGGTGTCTCCCTCTCTGCACCAGACGACTAAATCACCAGAATCTCTTATGCATGGAGAAGGCACAGACTTAAATCTAACAAACCTTACTCTCGTTTACCCTGGTTTCCTGGTCACCTCCCCATAACTGGCTTTCCCCACAACCATCTCTCTTTTGTCTTTAGCTGAAGATAGAATTTAAGCCTGAATTTAAACCTCTGAGAGTTACTCATTTTTCCCTGGGCATTTTCTGTATATACATGAGGTATACATGTTAACTGACTTTGTTTTTTCTGTTAACCTGTGTTTTGTTATGCGGCCCCGAGAGAACTTAGAAGGAGAGAAGGAAAATCACTTTTTCCTCACCTATATCCCTGGCCTCTACCCACCAGATGTCATCATGACAATCAAAAACGTCTCCAGAGCTTGTCAAAAGCCTCTTGGAGAGGGGAGCAACATTACCTCCAGTGAGAACCAATGGACTTGATGTCTAAAAAGCAAAATTCTGTGCCTTACTCAAGATCACCAAACAGTCAAAGAATGGTGTTAATTATATAAATCTTATGAGGTTCACAGAAGTCATTGCTATTAGAAATTTGTTCACATTAGCTTTAGGCAACTGTAGCCCACACAGTGATAGACATGAAATAGTTAAATAGTAATGTGCTTAGGTTGTATCTTATCAGAGCATAAAATATTGTTTTGGTGCTTCTCAAAGAGTTAAATCCATTCTCAGCTTGAATCCCTACTGGAGAGTTACCATTCTCTCCTGAAGGAATTTAAAACCCTATCCCTGTATAGCTGCACTTCCAGGGCATGGAGTGGGCTGATTGCAGCAAAAAGAACATAGCTGACACACTGTTGGGGATATTCTCAGAGTAGAGAGGGCTGGATATGGAGTCCTGCACATCTTTTAGAATTTTTTTAAAAAAATAAAACTTATTTTACTACTTTTTAAATAAGGAGGTATTGGGGATTGAATCCAGAACCTCAACCATGCTAAGCACGGACTCTACCACTGAGCTATACCCTCCCCACCTCTAGCCATAAGTAAGAAACTAGTATTTTACAGAACACTTTGAAAGAAACTCAAGACTTTCGTCCACATTAGTCAACAAAAAGTCAGAAATCAAAGTTTTTGTTTTTGTTTTTGTTTTTGAGAAGGGCATAAGCAGAGGCCAGAAGTACGTAGTGAACATCTCACTGTGGCTACTGTGGGACATCCAAAGAAAAGGTGTGCACAGCAGAGGAGAAGAGACTCAGCTGTCAGCTGTGGTGTCTAACGGCTGTCACCCACTGCTCAGTGAGGCAGAGCCATCAACGGCTCACAGAACCCCTGCAGCAGACCTTTCCAGTGCTTGGGTCACATCCCCTTGGCCTGCTTCCAATGTCAAGCGGCAGCTTCAGTGGACAGTTCACTCACCCCTCCTGTCACATTCTGCCCTGGGGCCTGGTCTGTCGGAGGTGACATCCTCTGACCTCATGTAAATACAAGCCCTAGAGTGTGGGGGCATTAGTAGCCCTAGACACAACCCTCAAACAATATGGGACACAAGCTGGTGGATAACTGTTCCAGCCTCCAGTCTTCAAGACATTCTGTGGACTTGCTGGTGGAATCCGGTCTCTTATTGCTCATAGCAGTGACTTCTACAATACCATCTATATTGGGTTCTCCTTTTTTCCTTGTCTTACTCTCTTGTTCCTCACCTCTTTTTCCTGGGGTGAGGAAATAAACCACCAAGACCAGAATTCTTGTCATAGGCTCTGCTGTCAAAGGAGCCCACACTATAGAAACCCACTGTATGGGATGCATATCATTGTGAATATTTTAATCCAAATTAACTATATGGTCAAAAGTATCTGGTTCTCACCCCAGAGTCAGTTCATTCATTCTCAATAGTCATTTGGTTGTTCCCATATAGGTCTCAATTATGGATACAAATATCTTTCTGATATTGTTACGAGTCAGTACTCAGGAAGGGTGCCTCCTATATCATAGTCAAGATTGTGATTAACAATTTATTTCTGTCTAGGTGTGCCACACATTAAAAAATAATCTCTTGACATTAAATAAGCTTTAAAGCCATAAAGTAACTGTATTCCTGAATCCTTTAGCCCAGAGAAGTCAGGATTTTTAGTACCTTACATTGAAGCATATGATTGGGGAATGGCTTCTCAGATTATCATCCTTAGCCACTCTGGAAAAACTGGGGTCCATCTTAATGAGGAAAGTGACTTCCATACTATTCCTTGAAAATAAAAAGTATATGAGAAAATTATCCTGTCTTTGAGGCTACCTAACACATTTAAGTATTTTTTCCCTAACCTTTATACTTACATAATTTGAGTATTGTACAAAAAATAAGTACCAATCTGGACAAAAATCTTTTATCTTCCCCAATTCTTATGATTAACAATAGCATGGAGGTGTGTGTGTGTGTGTGTGTGTGTGTGTGTGTGCTGGGAGAAGGGTGGTTGTAAAATTGCTGAGAAATAGGATGGGGAGAGGTGTAGCCTGTGATCTCCTCCCTCTTAGGAAAGTCTCTCCACTTTCAGGGTGGTGTATGATGGGGAGAAAGTGGACAGATGTCAAGCTCAATGCTTTGGGGACTCCTACAGTAGAGTGTATGACTAGAGAAGTTATAGAATTGCCTTCCATGGAGCCCTTAGATTTAAACTCCAAAAGCTCAGGCCCATGTCTTTTACCCTCTGTCTGTATCCCACAGCACCTAGCCGAATGCATTACACTGAATAAGAGCCACCAAGACTAATGCCTAACCTCATCTGAGTCCAGGTGCCAGGCACTGTTCTAAGAGCGTTGTATCTGTTAACTCTTCTAATGAGTTAATTGATAAATATTGCAGGGTATTGAATAAACACATAATAATTGTTTACCTATAATATTTAAGTAAAATTTAAAGCAAATTTGAAAAATCAGTTCAATAAATTTTTGAAGCCTGTTCAACTCTATAATTTTATCAAACAACAAATGATAGATCACATTCTTATTTCCTCTTATCCATACACTCTTTTTATGACTCATCTGTTTTGACTCCCATTTCTACTTCCTCTGCTCTGGGAGGTTCCAAGTTTCCTGGGCAGGCAAAATGATCTAAACTGCCAACTGTTTCAATTGCATTAAGTCCAAATAAAATTACAGTGGTTATCAGGAGACAGAGCTTTCCCCACTTTTCTGTTTTAAGTTCATTCTAGTCAATGATGCCAATGGTTAGAAGAGAGAAGACAGATAAATATACAACTCTATCCTTTATTACCTACACTGGTTTCAACTAGTCAGTGAGAACAGTCAGAGGGGAGTGCTTTCCCCACATTCTCCTGAGAGTGTTTCCTTACTTTAACTGTTTTGTATACAACTCTGATTCCTTCTCTAATGACCTCATACTTAATCTCCTCTTCCTCCCAACTCTTCCCAAAATCTTTCACTAAAGCAGACTATGTATGGCTCCACCTCTAATTACTATTTATTAATTTGCATACATTTTTCTCCTTATACTGTCATCACAGTGAGGAGTCGGTCCTGCTGGTAGGGTGTCCAGGAATGATGTATGCCCAGTTAACCTTCAAATGGACCCTCTTCTCCTTGGGCCAAACTTCAGCTGAGGACTTGAATCACTTCACTTATGGGGTCACGAGAATGTAAACTTTCTGCAGTTCCTCCCTCAACATATTTTTTCACATCATATTGGTGACCTGTGAACATTTCTTTGAATTCATTAAATTGCCACATTCCTTTTCTACAAACTAACTTTGATCCCTTTACTTCCTCGAATACAGTATAATAGAGTCTCTCTTCAAATTTCCTCTCTAAAAGATACTGCCCTCTCAGTGGTAATCTTAGGAACTCTCTGTTTAAAGAAGTTTACCATGCAAATCACATAAAAGAAGGAGAGAGAGAGAAAAACTTAAGTTACCCTGCTAGTATGGGATGTCTACTGACTCTTGATTAAAAAGGGAAATCTGTGTGTTTTCTAGAGGCTACTTAGGGCTGCAGACTTTTGGCTGCAATGGGAGCAAATGAAGTGGATGGTGGCCAGCTGTTTCTTATGGAGACTGTGCGACTAGAACAATAAGAAACAAATTAAACTGAAATGTTAAGGTTCAATGTGAGGAAAAGCTTCCTGTGAATAAAAGATGCAGAAAACTGGGATGTGTTTCTAAGAAAGATAACTCAACATTTCTGGATGTCTTCCAAAATGGAATAAATTTGTCCTTGGATAGTTAAAATGATATCCTTTTATCGTGACATAATGCCTCAAGATTCTTTGATCCATTTTTTGAGAAAACATAAAGTAAACATTATTACAAAAAGGACAGAGTAGGATTTCAAAATAATTACAAGATTATTTCAAACTAATTTAAAACAAGATTTGAAAAAATAAAAGAAAAAGAAAAAAGAAAATAAAACATGACTTGATTCTGGTCCAATAAATTTAATAAATCTTTTTTAGGTATTTACTAATTAGATGAAGATAATTGAGACAAATTCCTTATTTTCGAGGAGCCCCCTATCTACTCGATCCATAAGGCAGGTTGTGAAATATGTTTTTATTAGTGCTTTCAAAGAGTGCTATGGTAGAAGAGATTAATTCTTATTGCAGAAAGATTTGAGAAGTCTTTATGGAGAGACTGGCTTTTTAGCTGGTCCTTGAAGGATGGGCAGGACTTTGGTGGGTAGAGTTAGGGAAGATGAGTACATGCCTTTTAAAGGGATAAGAATGAATAAGGGTCTGGAATTAATAAATGGTAGAGCTGGGTGAAGGGTAGAAGTATATGGTAAGGAAAGGTGCTGATAATATTCCTTAGAAAAAGTCCAAGCAAGGGCATGACACTCCAATTCTTTGTCACAGAGGCAACAAAACCCAGGGAACAAATGATTTAGTAAAACCAGGACAAGGGTGCAGCTGTGGAAATGCAGTAGATAAGCTGGGAATGCCATGTTCAGAGATAATTCATCCTGGAAAATCCATCTGAGATAAAATTTGAAAAAGATCCCAGTAAATAGTCTCAATGGAAAGCCACGTTCCAGCTGGCAGCCACGGTATCTGCAGGGCTCCTGCACCCTCTCTGCACTATCAAACATCCTAGGCTAGTGTTTCCTGAACTCCAGCTGTCCCTGGGCCACCTTCATAATGTTTACCATATCCATGCCCCAGCTGCTGTAATATGTACTTAACATTTATCTTTAAATAATTTTTACTTAAAACCTGAAAACTTTGTTATTACCATAAAAACCCCCAGTATCATTTGCCATTAATAGAATGTAACTGTAAAAGTAAATTCAACTAAAGCAAAGTGACATTATTAAATTCTAATTAAACTCTAAATTAAATTCTAGTCAGATACCATTGTCTGCCTATTGCTTTGAGCCTGAGGCTAACTCTCTCTTTGTTAAAAATTTAGGCAAGAAACTCTTAGATGTTAAAGACATTCTAGAATTAAAGTGAGAATTTCTTCTAGACCAAATAGAAGGATTGAATGAAATTAAAAGGGGATATGATCCAATACTATCTAGTGTAGTTAACAACGACCAACTATTTTTTAAGTAACTTCTTGGAACGTATCTCTCATATGTTGGTTTGTTCCTGTTCTTCAGTATTGTAAAATTATCCTCATTCTAGACACTTGATGTTTCTGGGCTTTCGTTTCTTGTTTTTTATGCAAGTGTTGGCTTAAGCAACAAAACATAGATTATCAGTTGAAATGTTTTTGGCTGTAAGTAAAAGGAAAAAAAAACCCTGACCCTACATGTTTAAAGAGTGAAGAAAATTCATTTCACAAAATTGGTTCCTAGATAGGGTGGGTCCAAGGATAGTTAATTCAAACAGCCCAGTGACTCCATCAAGGACCCAAGTTCCTTCCATCTTTATGCGCTGCCAACCTCAGTGTGCTTTGTTTTCAGGCTCATTTCCCTCCTGGTTTTATGACGGCTGTCATGGTTTTACGGTATCACCTGGAGATATGGCAACATCCAGCAAAACAAAAAAACACCTTTTCCTATATATCTCTTTTAGGAGTGAATAAACTCTTCCTGAAACTCCCTCCTCACCTCACTCCAAGAGGGTAACTCTTTGTAACTCTTTGGCCAGAATTCTTGTCACATGTCCACGCTAACCACTCTGTCTAGAGGAACGCCAGTCCCACCGCCCCACCTGAGATCCCAGCTGACAGACAGCACCTAGCACTGCAGTGAACCTGCTTGGGAAGGGATCCTCTAGCCCAGGTGGGCCACTTAGCTGTCATACGGAGCAGAGACAAGCTCTTCCCACCAAGTCCTACCCAGATCACAGAATCACGAGCAAAGGAAGGATCATTGTTTAAGGACCCTGACTTGCGGGGTGGTTTGTTATACAGCAATAGATAACCAAACACAGAATACTTTTTAAATACGGTTATGGTTATGAATTTTAAATTGTGGGTTATGAATTTTAAATTGTGGACATTAAAATTCTATCATCAACTATCATCATCTCATGGAAGAAGCTAAAATTTACCACCAGACACACACATACACACACAATGAAAAGAAAATCTCAGACTAGAGGCTGGTTCTCTAATTTTAGTAAATTTAAGTTCACTTTAAAAACTCACAGTACTGCCCTTATTTTTCTCATTTTTCTGGAGTTATTGAAATATTATGAGGAACTCATACTTGGAAATCTTTGCTCTACCATCTCACAGGATGATACCAGAAGCAGGATATCCTTATTTAAGAGCACTTTAAAGCTTGAAATACTTTTCTTACGGAAATATTTATCTTGCCCAAGCTAACAGTAAGTCCTCTCTTTTCTGAATTATAGCCCATATCATTACTGAATATCACAAATAGATAAAAGATCTCAGTACATAAAACCACAATTTGAATATTCTTGTTTAGTGTCTTCTGCAAAATCTGGTTACCTATATACTTGAAGGAAACAAAACTATTGACACAGTTGATGGATCAACGACGAGGAATTCGTTGCTGTGGACAGGAAACATTCTCACCTGCAGCACAAGTTCCTAGGCCTGCCTTGGTTAGCTATCTATGTTTTCATGCTGTGGGCCCACTAGGAGGAACCTGTTGGGTGACACATCCAATTTTTCTCTGCCCAGCTGTGCCTGGCAAATGCATATATACGTGCCTCACGGGTATGAGGCCCCGCCAAGTGGTGGGGCTTTCCTGAATACTTCTCAGTGGACACAGCAAAGTCAGCCAAGTGTGTCATTAAAAGCTCCTTTCTGTCCCTGCTAGTGAAATCAGTGGGGTCTACACAAGACTTACCGAATTATTCAAGTTACTTCCATAATCAACATTTTGGACTGACATATATTATATTAAGGTTGATTATAATGTTTCAACATTCAAGCTGTTTTACTTTCAAATTTGTTTCTAAACTTGTTTCATAAATTTTGAGATAGTGAGCAAGTTTTCCCACTCATTTAGCAGTAGAAAGCATTTCTGCTCATCATCTGCTTGGCTTTTTGTTGTTGTTGGAGGAGGTAATTAGGTTTATTTATTTTTGATGGAGGTGCTGGGGATTGAACCCAGGACCTCATGCATGCTAAACACATGCTCTATCACTGAGCTATACCCACCCTCCCATCCTTAGCTTCTTACAGCAGTTTTGTAGAAAGTAAAACAAAAAGAGTAAAAATATTTTGAATTAAATGCTTAGAAATGTTTGATAAATCTAACCTAAGAATGCTTGAAATATAATGTAGTGAATTTCTTTCTTTGGCCCATTTTAAATATAATTGAAAGTTATATATGTATCCTTAAATTTTTTGAAGATATGCACAAATACATTTATATTAAAAGTTGGACTGGTGATATTTGAAAGTGCACTTCCTGTCCAGCTCTGAAGAACTTCTTTGGGACAATGGAGAGAAGTTGAATATTATTTGTAAATTAAATGTAATTAAGGAAAAATGGTTACTTTCATAAGGTGTCTTAATGAAATTGTGGATTTTAGGAAAATATCCTGGTTTTTCAGGGATGTATACTGAAGTATTTAAGGGTGAAGCATCCTTATGTCCATAACTTGTTTCAAAATACTTAAATTTATAAAACAAATATGCCCAAATGGTAAAAACTATTTTACCATTGTGATGGGTTTGTGTGTCTTCGCTATTCTGTACTTTTCAATATGGTTAACATTTCTCATTCATAACAAAACTGAAAATAAAAAATGATACAAATATTCTGTGATTATGTTTTCCTTTCAGGAATATGATGGAGGGAATTCAACAAATCCTGGGTTGTACTTTAAAAAATAGATGTTAATCCTGAAAGAAACATCTACTTTAGAGCCTATCAGCTTCCCATCAGAAAGGCTCTGTTTCTAATTCTGATTCAGTCTTATTTATCTTCTTAACCACTGTCCATAGACACACTTCCAGCAATCAGAGTAACTTTGATATTGCTACAATCTGAACCCAAACAAGAACAAGATTTGAATTTTATTTTACTTAATTTGATGAGTTTCAAATGTGTGCACTTTGATTAAGCAGGCGATTTAGAGAGATAATGGGGCTGACACAGCCTTCTGAGCAAGGGAAAGCACGGCATAATTGAAGTCAGCTAACAGGGTTTCCAGCAGAGAACGATTTCCCTGAGTGTGTGATCTGATTTTCTTTGATGTTTGTATTACAGTAATGACATTAACAGCATCCCAAACACCGCTTAATGAAATTTTAGACTTGCTATACGTGAGGACTCCTCTGTCATCAAACTTGGCTGGTTTCTATACAGTTTCTCTCGGGTGTACTAGTTCAACATGTGGGAAAACCAGGACAGTATAAAACACACGTCAGTTTAAAATTCCAGACCAAGTATAGCTGCTTTTAAAAATAATTCTATGTGCTATCCTTGCCTAACCTGTGCAGATATTGAGGTGAGAAAGTCCCTAAAATAGTCAAACTCCTAGAAGTAAAAATAGAATAGAAGTAAAGAATAGAATAAATTGGGAGTTTGGGATTTGCAGATATTAACTACTATATATAAAACAGATAAACAACAAGGTCCCACTGTATGGCACAGAGAACTGTATTCAATATCTTGTAACAGCCTAAATGAAAAAGAATGTGAAAAGGAATATATATACACAACTGAATCACCATGCTGTACACTAGAAATTAACACATTGTAAACCAACTATACTTCAACTTTTAAAAAATTTAAAAAAAACCAGAAACAGAATCACAGACACAGAAAAATAAAAGAATAGAATGGTGGTTGTCAGGGGCTGAGGGTGAGAGGAGGGGGAAATGGAGAGGTTCTAATACAAGGGTATAAAGCTTCAGCTTTGCAGGATGTGTAGATTCTACAGATCTGATGCACAACACTGTGCTTATAGATAACAATACCGTATTATACACTTAAATATCTGCCAAGAGAATAAATCTCATTATCACAATAAAAAGAAAAGAAGAAAGTGGATAAATCAACATCATTTGGGCACGAATATATAAATAATGATTGAGTAAATCCTGCTGATGGTTGGTAGCGATAAGTAGCTTAATGTATTAGGAATAGCACATTTTCATATTTCCAGAAAACTGCTCATAGCACTCTAAAGGTGTTTTAGGGTTATAACAAATGTGAAGTGCCATTATAAGGAATCAAGGACTCCAATCACTACTCGTAATTTTATTAACAGTGAGTCAGTAAAGAAATACTGAACTGTGTTTTTAAAAAGCTTTTCAACGAATATTTAACACTCAGAGAGAGAGTTGTCATTTTGACTTCCCTGTCATATAATTCTGGAATCTGAAAATTCATCTCTCCCTGGAAATGTCTGAAAAACAGACTAGGTTCTTGCTTTCTGTAATTTATGCCTGACTACTGATTCACATGAGTGAGATATATGTAAATTCTGTGTCTAAGATTGTCCACATCTGATGGATATGGCTTTATTCTGTGTGTATATTTGGAAGGAAGGTCTTGGTTCTTAGGTCACAACTAAAAATGGGGGTGGAGGGATGGGAGAGTGGGAATCTATGGATGACTGGTAAGTTGAGTATACAAAGTAATGATTCCATAAACCAAAGTTACACTAAAACCAAGCAAGGAAATTCCATAATAACTGGTAAAATTCTATTCCATGAGATAGTCTAAAAATTTCATAAAGGCAAACCCAGAGAGTCTAAAAAGGGGGAAATGACTATGTATGAAGGTACAAAGAAGACTGGTGAGCATTTTAATAGGGTTCAGCTTGGACAAGGACTCTATGAGGAAAACACAGAACAGCATAGTGTGTTCCAAACGACTGTTTGTCACTAAAATGTGTCCCAGATGCATACTGACTATGTTCGGTAAACTTTTTATCAATCCCCCTTTTTGGAGATTTTTTTCTGATGATTAATTTGGGACCCCATTTGCTTAATAGACAGCTACCGCGGTAGCCTGTATTTGAATACAGATTCTAATGTAGCTAATCTAAGCAAGCTTTAGATAATAAGGGCCTGAAAGCACAAATTAAGCCCCATCCTCAATTTTAGAAATCCTATGTTTAGGCAAGCATTTGTTGTTGTTTTCCTATTACTGTAATTTGATGGCATATCTGTAGGGTGCTAAATGCATTACTTAGAGTGCACTGAAAATACAGTGAATGTTTTCTGAGATCTTTTGTGCTCTAGGTTATTTTCTAAGCTGCTATTTAATACTACAAGATGCTAACAAAGAGATGTGAAATATACAAAGTGAAGTGGAGAATGCCCTCTTCTATATTTTTTCCCACTGCCTTGAATGCCAGCTTGCTGTGATTATTACAGCAAGTCCTCTTTCATTTTATCCACAAAAGACTTCCAACAGAGTGTAAATTTACGTATGATTTATTCTTTGTTTTAGGCAATGAATAGAACACTGAACTCTAATTCAGGGGACTCTATGCCATTCCATTCTACACATTTGCCCAACTGGATGCTATTTTAGGCTGCTTCAGAATATACGTGCGTTTAGGGCAGGAAAGGGGGCTTGGACAACTTGGATTGTATTCAATACGGAGGCAGCTGCATTAATAAACACCACTTGATACCACTGATTTCATTTCACACTAGCAAATGTTTTTATTTAAGCTGTCCATTTCCCTATGAAATACGATGAACTATTTCCCTCCCCATCTAATTACAATTTTGATTATTGTTAATAATTTCCCCCCACAAATATGGAAGTTCAAAATCTAACAAATGAATGACGATTCTAAGGATAAAGAATGGGTTGAGTTCTTCAGTAGCCCAAAAGCAGCAGTGTGGAAGGCAGCAGTTAACTGGGGTGAGACTCCCATTCATCCACATTCTTACACTCAGTCTTGATTTTTGCTGTCCCCTCCCACACTCTGATCAGTTCAAAGTGTCTACTCAGCACCCACCAGATTGTGCTCATTCCTATTTCGGTGACTTTGTTCAGATAATTCCCTTTTTGAATCAGCTTTTAAAAAAGATTTAAGTAACTTTTATTATGACATATTTCAGAATGTCAGAATATACAGAAGAAAGCAGAAAATAAAATATGTAATAACCAGATATATTCATCTACCAAGAACTTTAATACGTATTAATGTTTGGTCATACTTGCTGTGGTCACTCTGACTTTATTTTTGTTTTTTAAGAAAAAATATTTTGCTTCAAAAAACCTTCCCATTGCTTTCAGTCTAACCATTTGTTTCTGTTATTCAGTAAACATTTCTTTATTGAGTATCTACTAGATCCAGAGGCTGTGTCAAGGTGTGGAGAGGTGGGGAGAATAAAACAAACAGCCTTATCTTTTAAGAGTTCAACATACAAAGACTTTCTCCTGTTTAAATCCTCCTTTCTACCATTAAGCCCTTCCCAATAGGAGTCTGACTGGCTGACCCTCCTGTTCCAGACATCCAGGACACCGACAATCTAAATAACACCATTTAACCTAAGTGTCCATCAACAGACGAAGAATAAAGAAGATGTGGTATTTATATATATATAAATATGGAATGGAATACTACTCAGCCATAAAAAGAATGAAATTTTGCCATTTGCAGCAACATGGATGGACCTGGAGAATATTATGCTAAGTGAAATAAATCAGACAAAGAAAGACAAATACTACATGATATCACTTATATGGGGAATCTAAAAAATACAATAAACTAGTGAATACAACAAAAAAGAAGGCACAGATACAAAGAACAAACTAGTGGTTACTAGTGGGGAGAAGGCAGGGGGCAGGACAATAGAGGAGTAGAGGGGTTAAGAAGTGCAACTATTGTGTAGAAAATAAGCTACAAGGATGCACTGTACAACACAGAGAATATAACCAATATTTTATAATAACTATAAATGAAGTATAATTTTTAAAATTGTGAATCACTACAGTATACACCTGTAACAAAATATTGCACATCAACTATACTTCAACTAAAAAAAAATTTTAAAGTTAGTGCTAAAAGTAAAAAATATATAAAATAACATCATTTACGATGTTGTACATGAAGACACATGACCAATGTGTGAGGTGCTGTCTTGGATTGACTTGTGAGAGACAATCGTGCACATCTCTTTCCAACTCTGCATTCAGTGATGGTTATGGTGGGAGGATGTGCGCCACAGGAATTGACAAACATTACAAATCAGAGTTATCTGTTTTGCAGGAGAGCTGGCTTACCCATACACCACTGCATGTAACCCACTCACTTGTAAACATACCTGTCTTGTACACTTAAAGTGCTTTCAT
Source organism: Camelus dromedarius (assembly GCF_036321535.1). Classification (NCBI taxonomy): domain Eukaryota; kingdom Metazoa; phylum Chordata; class Mammalia; order Artiodactyla; family Camelidae; genus Camelus; species Camelus dromedarius. Next base: position 36,881,971 of record NC_087436.1, read on the forward strand.
AAATTAGTCTTAAATAAAAATCCTATGATCTTAAAATGCTTTAAAAATAAGTCTTAAATATAAGTCCTACGATCTCCTTGAGGCATGGAATCATGTTTTAAATGAGTTTCTTAATCCCCAAGTGTTGAGCAAATAGAAGGCATCTCATAAATACTTTCTAATCACTTTAAAAGAGTGTACTGTATAGCACAGGGAAATATACACAAGATCTTATGGTAACTCACAGAGAAAAAATGTGACAATGAATATATATATGTTCATGTATAACTGAAAATTGTGCTCTACACTGGAATTTGACACAACATTGTAAAATGATTATAAATCAATAAAAAATGTTAAAAAAAAAGAGTGTGTTCATTTCTGCTCTTGCCCTAGGGATTCATCGATGACATCCACTTTGCCCTGTTTTTGTTATCCTGAGTTTTTAAATGCTGCTATTTAAGATTACTCTGGTAGTTAATTGCTTTCCCTCTCCCTGTGAGGTACTTTCATAAACACTGAAAAATCAAGTCCATGTAGCCCAGAAAGATTCATTCCAGTAAATGATAGTCTCTCTGGTCCTGTGCATCCCTTGGCAAGGCTGAGCTCGATGACCCGAGCCACCTGCTCGATCTGTTTCTCAGCTGTGCTCTCTGCACATCCCATGTCACTCAGCAGGTCTCTTTCAGAGGCCAGGCTGGATGCAAGTCTAATTATGAATCTTGAGAAAGGGAGGGGTGGTGTGAGGCATGTGCTTCTGGATCAGCAAAGGGTCCTTAGCAAGGACCACAGGATCCATCAGAGTGAAACGGAGTCATATGTGAGCCATAACAGTCAGGTACACATTTCTCAGAGTCCTGGACATTTTATGTCTTCATTCTCATTCCCCTAATAATACAGCAAAGCTCATTGGAAAGACTGATGCTCATATGGTCAGTGCTCCTTACAATTCTTCTGCAAGGGTAGAGATTCTCACAGATCTGGGTATGTCGCCTACGATCTGCCCTGCCTGATGGGTCCTTTGACCTAAGATAACTGAATTTTTCTCCTGTTTTGCCTCTTTCTTCAATAAGCCACTCTAGTGTTCAGTCACTTTGTCCATTTTTAAACTTTTTAAACTGTAAAAAAGTTTTTATTTCCTTTATTCTAGCAAAATGAAAATAGAGTAGATTACGATTTGTACCCTGTATCCTGAGAATTTAAAGAAGGTTACTCCCTGGCTTTCTTCCCCCCCCATCATATTTATCCAGAGTGGAAGTGGGGAGGGAGTATAAGGTACATTCTGCTTTGAGATATGACTGTTTATTGAGGTTTATGTTACACCAGTAAATGAAACAGCATCACTTCCTTTTCCCAGCTTGCTGGAATTCCCAACGTCCGGACCATTTGGCTCTCTCTCAATCTGAAGACGTTCCCTCAAATTCATTCTCCTGATCTCTGCCCCTTTTCTGTGGCCTTTAATAAACTCTCAACCCTAGGGAAGGAAGCAAAGACTATCAACTAGTTTCCCTGATTGGCTTGTCAGATGGTTTCAAAATTCTCACGTTGAAAAGAAGCGGCTGTGCAGAGGTGGCCTTGTTCTCTGTGTGTGAATGAGGTGAGGAAATGTGTCCCTCCTGCCACCACACCCAGCCTAACCATGCCATGCCCGTGGTGGCCTCACCAGCCACTTCGGTGCCCACTAGTTTCCAACCCTGCCTCTGTGCAGACAGCCCAGTAGCTCACATCTGCCTCGACTGGAACCACATTTCTATTGATTTCCTGAATCACAATCCTTAGCAAGAATTACACTTTTCTTATCAGTTACAGAAGGCCTGAATGTTAGCATCACTCCATCTATAACAAGTTTTTCTGGCTGGGCTGAAACACAGGAAATAGGCAATATCCATCTTTCTGAACCACTGACTTGCACAGGGTCTGAGCAGCTGCTTAGGAAAAACACTGAACACTTTCTGTGGTTTGAGTCCAGACATGTCTGATGGATGATGGGCAGTGGAAACCAGATTAGTAGTTCTGAGGATGACAAGGGCAGTCTCTCTATAAGGGAGAACGGAGACTCATTTGCAAGACCTATCAGCAGGACCCAAGCAGTATTTATTTCAATATTTAATTCAATAAATGTTTATTGGATAGTGCCATATGCCACACCCTGCACCAGGTAGGAGCAACCTTAACTTCGCATATCTTATCATCTGTAAATACAGAAAATAAGAAGACGGGCCCATTTGGTGGCTTCTATGTGTGCTTTTGGAAGTCAGGACATTTTTACTATTAACTGTTTTAATAACCTTGGCACTTTTAAAGAAATTGTTTATTTTGGTAACTGATGATATTCAACTTGAGTTACATTTTAAATATTAACTAATGCTACCTGAGGCATTGGAATAAGAATCCTAAAAACATTAAAATATTTTAAAAGAAATATGATCAATGTAACCTAATAATTTTCATATGAAATACTATTATTTCAATAAAAAGTGGGTGTTCCATTTGACATGATTGACAGTGCTAACTTCCCATCTTTTTTGGTCAGATGCTTGATTAGATATGTCTAAATCCCTGAAGGCATTAAACAAATTAATGTGTTCTGTATAATTCTGTATTCATGTGTTGTGTATAACTGCTGGCACTTCTGTCTTGTCATCTTATCTCCAACTAAGGCACCAAACACTCAGAATGTGGCGTGAAAACACTGGTGCATTTGAAGGGAAGTAGAAACTCATAAATCTTGAGTTTTTTACCCTACCCAAAATTTGACCATCTGACTTTGATTCTCAGGTTAAACCCTGGAATGATGTGGCAGTTACTGTGCTGCTGCTGCTATTATAAATGCAACTGCTACCAACAACATTATATAGCAATTATAAATACTGCTGATAACAACTAAGAAAAGCAGCACTGGTGGTTCTAGTAGCTGGTGTCACCAAGCCATCCAAGGCTACAGGAATTAACTGTCAGCCCCAAGAAGCCAGAAGTAGGCAATTGGGGTTCTGGGACAGTCACCACTGTGAGAGAACTATCCACACTGGAACACAAATATTCAATTCCATTGATTGCTGAGTACAGCAGCTGACAACACAGGATGCCAAAGAATGAAGTGTCCTTGAGACTGGGTTACACTCATTTCAGTGCCATGTGCAGGGGAAACAGCAAAACTATATAGTTTACAACAGACCAAAACTCTTCAACGTTTGGGGAAAATCAATAAAGTAACTAGGAATCTCATTTAACGTCATTTTACAGTTTCCTAATCATGTAATATTTTAAATATATTTTGCCCATTTCTCAAGTAGCATATCAACCTTCAACACTTCCTTAATGACTAGTAGTCAACATTAGAGGTGATGTGGTTTTTCCCATCACATTCTAGTTCATTTATTTCTCTATCCACACTAATCACATGGACCACTGTAGTACTCCCTCTGGACATCCTTCTGGGTCTTCAAATGCTTTGTAAGGTTTTTATATCAAGCCCTTCAATAAATTGCCACAAAGTCTACATATTCCACTTGCCCCTTGTTTGAACCAAAATTTTTTTAGCATTTTATAGGTACTGGAATTATTTTGACTACTTTTTGGGGGTAATAGTTTCTGTTTCTTCAAACTCTATGCATTTTTAGATTTTTCTTTTTTTGGCCAATTCTTTAAATGACATATCAGCATTAATTTTGTATGTTTTTATCATCAGTAACTAAAACTGAATATTCCTTTTCAAATATTAAAACCATTTTTGCTAAATTAGTAGATTTTGGCAAATTGGTCATTCAATTAGTTGAATCTTGTCTTGCAAAGTATTGATTTTTGGTGAGTTGATCTACAAAAGTTGGAGGTTCTAAACTAGGTCCATGCTTACATTGAACAACTTCTAGAGAATATAAATATACATTGACATTTTTAGAGTATTTTGGCTACAGCAGTATGTCAGATGGAATGCATACCCATTAGAACACACCATATACACTGTAAATGATTAATAAAAGGACAAGTCCTGAGAGATTTAGGCTCCAGAAATTGAGAAGTATCTTTATCACAATCTGAAACAGACTTTATAAATAACCTAGAAGGCCCAGGACTCTGTTTATAGACATTACATTGTGTCCTTAACTGGGGAAACATTGCTAAACACTGCTGGGCCTTTTGTGTGTTTATTTATGCATGATACCTTATACGAACTGTCATTTCACGATCTTGGCCATGAGGTTCTGACTTGTTAAGAGTTGTAATAATAATTATTGTTTGCATGACAATACATTGCTTATAAATTTTTTTAGATAACATCTCTGTTAATAAGCCAATAAGGCAGTTACATTACAGTGCATTTTTTAATAAGGAGGGAGAATTTTGTATGGTAGTGTAGGAGAATATTTCAATTCTTCAGCTAAAATTTCAACTTGTAACACATTCACATGGAGAAATTTCAGTTGAGACAAGATTCTGTGAACAATCATCTTAATACTCAGAAAGCCAACCTCGTTTTCCCTAAACCAGCTTAGCATGGACTCATGCGTTCATGGCTACTATACTTCAACTCTAATGTAACCTCTCTGACTCAAGATAAGACATTCAAGAAGAACTGATTCAAACAAAAACACAAACAACCCAATCCAAAAATAGGCAAAAGACCTAAACAAACAATTCTCCAGTGAAGACATACAAATGGCCAATAGGCACATGAAAAAATGTTCAATATGGCTAATTATTAGAGAAATGCAAATCAAAACTACAATGAAGTATCACCTCACACCAGTCAGAATGGCCACCATTCAAAAGTTCACAAACGATAAATGCTGGAGAGGGTGTGGAGAAAAGGGAACCCTCCTACACTGTTAGTAGGAATTTAGTTTGATGCAGCCATTATGGAAAACAGTATGGAGATTCCTCAAAAAACTAAAAATAGACTTACCATATGATCCAGCAATCCCACTCCTAGTCATATATCCAGAGGGAATCTTAATTCAAAAAGATACATGCACCCCAATGTTCATAGCAGCACTATTTACAATAGCCAAGACAACGGAAACAACCTAAATGTCCTTTGACAGATGACTGGATAAAGGAACTTTGGTAAATTTCTACAATGGAATACTATTCAGCCATTAAAAATAATTTTAAAAATGCCATTTACAGCAACATGGATGGACCTGGAGATTGTCATTCTAAGTGAAATAAGCCAGAAAGAGAAAGAAAAATACCATATAATATCACTTATATGTAGAATCTGAAAAAAAAAAAAAGACAAATGAACTTCTTTACAAAACAGACACAGACTTACAGACATAGAAAATAAACTTATGGTTACTGGGGTGGGGGAGTAGGGATAAATTGGGAGTTTGAAGTTTGCAGATACTAACAAATATATATAACAAGTTTATACTGTATAGCATGGGGAACTATATTCAATATCTTTTAGTAACTTATGGTGAAAAAGAATATGAAAACAAATATATGTATGTTTATGTATGATTGAAGCATTGTGCTGTACACCAGGAATTGACACAACATTGTAAACTGACTACACTTCAATAAAAAATATATATACAAAAAAAAAGAAGAATTAGTTCAGCTGAGGCCAACATTAGGATAGAGATTATTAGAATGAATTTTAGATAAAGTCAGGAATCAAACTGACAGCATCTATGAAAACTGGAACATCTTTGGCTTCATTGACAAGACAAGAAATCCAAGAAGCAATGCTTGGCTACAAAATTGAGTAATAGCAAATGTGCACATACTAAATTTTTTTCCCAGTGTTCATGAAGTAAAGTTACTGTCTCCAAGTTGCCCCCAGCCAGCCCTGCTCCCACCAGGCTCTATTCTAATCTATCCCTAGAAATAGTACAAGGAATCATTGACCAATCTTGAGCTATATTCATATTGGTGACTGGCAGGGATTAATATCCTCTCTGAATTTCAGTAACTTCCTCTGAATAAAACCATGCACAAAACACCCACTCTGACTACAACATATAACTATGATATGAAATGAAGTAGCAAAATCTCTGGACACTGAACACTAAAATAGCCTCTTAACTGTTTTTCCTAAAATAGGTTATATGAAACCTCCTTTTATAAAGAGATAATTGGCTACCATAAATAGTATAATAAAAGCAGTCTCTTGTTTCTGCTGTAAAACTTGAAATGTATTCATGACAAAAGAGAACACTCTGAGTTCTAACCTTGATTTTTAATAATGAAATAATTTTGCAAAAACATGTGATGTGTTATTTTATATAGTTGTTAGGCTAGCTAAGACTTTTCTACCAAATGATTACCTGCTTAGACACTGTTAAATGACTTAATTTCCTACATATTTCTTCACTTACTAATTAGGGCCATTAATCAGCCTGTAGCCCATATAATTTATAAATGACTGATATGATTAAAACTCAATTTGTCATCTAATTATGGGAATATGTTTATGTGTAAAGCCGAGGTTGTAGTGTTAGTACATATTTTGTAAGGTTGCAAAACAACAGGTTTGACCAGCTGAATTCTAAGTTTGAGAAGTTTTATAAATTAAGGATAATAATGCTATCAAAATAGCAAACGCTATCAAAGTATCCCTCCTGCCTCATGTTTTGAGATTGTCTCTGTTTTGTCATTGGAAGGCCAATTCAGGATCCAGTCCATTTTATGTCATAAAAGTGTAGAGCTCTTGTCAAATGAGGAGACATCAAAAGCATGATGATGGCAACTGGAAAGAGATGAGAAGCTGGTTCTACACGGGTGGGGGCCGATATGAGGCTAAGTAAGGAGAAGTGTGATTGGACAGAAGTAAGCTGGATTCTGATTGATGATTGGAAGCCTCCTTCATTTCATGAGCAGGTGATAAAAATTATTCTGTAGGTAAAGAATAAACTGAAATGGGGGAGACTGCAGCTAAGGAGACCAGCTAATATGTGTAAGGTGAGTAGGACATTAGTTAATGTGGTGACTGTGGCATTATTAAGAATGGTATTAATGGGAAAGTACTGAACGAGTCGGCAGCTGATTGAGTAAGAAGGAAAGAAAGATGAGAACAGGACAGAGAGGCAGTAACTAAGAGGCACTCCAGTGTTGACAGCCTAAAGTCTCAGGAAAATGTAGAGACCTTGACATTCATGGAGAATTCTGCAGATTTAGAGAAAAGATGGGATGGAAACAAAATATGAAAATCATTGATTCAGAAAATAAGACTATTTCATGTAGTAATCGAAATATAGAAATTTCAAATAGTAATAGAGTATAGAAACAATATTTCATGGTAAAGAAAAATTATATCTAAATATCAAAGGGAAAGAACTAGAAAAAGAAGGCTTAAAATAGAGATGAGAGCATTAGAAGGATGCCCAATATGCTTGAAGTCCGTGGCCAGAAGAATCTGTGTAGTGAAGACACTGCTAAAGAGGAGAAACCACCTCCTCAGAGACACCTAAGTCCAGAGTGAAGCAGTGGGGAGGGAGTGGTGACAAGACCTTAAGGAAAAAGAGGTAGAAGCCAGAAGGTGACAACATAAGATGATGCCAATATGTCAGACTCCTGAAGATGAGCTGACTCTGTCCACGTGCCCTACCCCATCCTGTAATCCTGATTCATGGTGCCTGTTCCCTCCTTATTCATTCATTTTTTTTTCACTCACTCACTCACAAGACTGGTTAGGCACCATCTTTACCTCCTCAAAACTCACAGACTTACAGAAGGGTTATTGAGTAGAGGGGGAGACAGGCACCTCTATATATTGTGATAAGGGCTCACTTTGAGAACACCAACGAGGACACAATAATTCTGACTAGGGAGTGAGCAAGACTTTCCAGGGGATGTGTGTCAAAAAGTTACAAGCATAAACGTTTATCACCAAAGGCTTTCACCAAGAGATAGCTTCAAGGATGTTCATAGCAACATTACTCATCAGATCCCCTGGTTGGAATCTATCCATGTGCCCATCAACAGTAGAAGGGGTAAATAAAGTGTGGTATGATCACCTACTGGAATGAGAATGAATGAATTACAACTACACACAACAACACCGGTGATGTTCAGAAACGCAACGTCGTATGAAAAGTGCCAGACACAAAAGGAGTACATACTGTGTGATTCCACTTATGTGAAGTTCAAAAACAGGCCACCTGAATCTATGGTGTCAGACTGATGGTTATCCTTAACGGAAAGCAGTGACTGGAAGAGAGCAGGAGGGGATGAACGGGGCTTCTGTGGAAGCTGATTTCTGTGGAAACTAATATTGTTTCTTGACCCAAATGCTGCTTACAATGTGCATTGAATTTGCAGAAATTCCTCAAGCTATGCCCTTGTTACTTGTATGCTGTTCTGTATATATCTTACACTTTAATGAAAAGTGAATTGAAGTGGGGGAATAATGACCTAGAAGCTTAAGAAGAGAGGTGGAGGACATGGTGAAAGCAGAGTATGCTGCTGCTCCTCTGCTTGTTCCTCTACGTCAGCTCTTCACTCTTCCCCACCTGGAAGGATGACCGTCAGAGGTTGAATTGTGTCCTCACCAAAAAAGATACGTTGAAGTCCTAATCCTGAGTACCTCAGAATGTGACCTTATCTGGAAATAGCATTGTTACAGATGTACCTGGTTATGATGAGGTCGTACTGGAGTAGGGTGGGCCTCTACCAACATGCCTGGTGTCCTTATCCGCAGGACGCATGAAGACAGAGATACAGGAATCAACATGGAACCAACGGCACTTGAAGACGGAGGATTGGAGAGATGACTCTACAAGCCAAGAAATGCCAAAGATTGCTGGAAAATCATCAGCATCCAGAAGGAAGCAAGGAAGGATTTCTCTAAAATTTCTAGAGGGAGCATGGCTTTGCTGATACCTTGGTTTTAGATGCTAGCCTCCAGAAGTGTGAAACGATAAACTTCTGTTGTTCTAAACCACCTTTCCTTCTTAGGTTTGGGGTACTTTGTTACAACAGCCCTAGGAGTCCAATATACTTGCTTTATAGATCTTTATAAATGGCATCAGTGGGCTTCCTTACTGTTAGAAAGTGGCCAGCGGGAGGTAAACAGGAGGAGGTGCTGCCAATCAGAAGGTGGGAGAGAGTGCTGGGCTCCACCGGCAGCTGCTGCTTGCCTCCCGAAGGCTGTAGCTCTCAGTCCATGTCCTTTAACCATCCCTCCCTCTGCCTCTCAGGTCCAAGGTTGATAATGGGCCCTGCTGTTGCTAGCTCCAGGGTACTTTTCACCCCCAGTGGTTCTCCCTGTACCCAGTCTATGCTTTTATAAATAGGACCCCCACGAAACTCCTCTGAGTTACCCTGCTTGGGATTGTGCATGGATCCTGAACTATTAAGAAGAGAACCAGCACTTCCTCAGTGCTACATACATACTTGTATCCACACATTATAGTTTTCAGAACAAGTTTGTAGGAATCATGATGAGATGCCCTCAGGAAAATCCCCTATAAGGAACCTAACCTAAAACCCTATGATACTGACAGGTAAAGATTTTTCCTGATTCAGATATTGCCTGTTGTTCTTAAGCAAGGTCTGTGTACCACCTCCCCAAGCCAGGCTGCACTTCTGCAATAGGAGAACTTGTGCCTTCAGCAAAGCCTCTCCTTAAAATCCCTTTGTTTAAAACTGTGGTTACACTGGGGAGAAAGTAGGGGAGGGATAGATTAGGAGTTTGAGATTAACAGACACATATTACTATATATAAAATAGATAAACAACAAGGACCACTATGTAGCACAGGGAACTGTATTCAATTTCTTATAGTAACCTATAATCGAAAAGAATCTGAAAATATATGTATGTATGTATATGTATAACTGAATCACTTTGCTGTACACCTGAAACTAACATAAATCAACTACATTTCAATAAAAAAATAAGAATTTTAAAAGACTCAAAAAGATACCCCTTTGTTTAGAAATCAGGCTTGCTTGCCTTTATTTCCACAAAAAGTAGTGAAGAAGGGAATTTCTCTCTCAATGTAAGGTAAGAGGAGGCAAAAGAATTTTGTGATTGGCTTTCATTATGGCCCATAATTTCTGTTGAGGGGGTGGAGAGAGTCACCCAATGGTCTGCTTGGGCTTGGCTACAGGCTATAAGCCATAAGATAAAGCCCTATGGTCATCTGCCCATAAATGAACCATTTAGCTCTGGAGTAATCAATGAGAAGCCCCATCTTCATCTTCAAAAAGAGTGTGGCCAACAGTCACATATAGCTTAGCACTGAATTGATTTGAAAAAAAAAGTGTTATCCTATAGGCTGGCACTGGCTGAGAGAGCTGAGTAAATCGCACTATCAGCCTTTTGTGTTAGTCACATAGTCCATAGAGCCCTTGGGCTAATTCTAGCTATTTGTGCCAGGCTGTCTGTCTTCCTGCCTCGGCCAGGGAAGCTCTAGGTCAGCAATATCCAGACCTCAGCTTCCAAATGGCTTATGGCTCTTGTAATTACCAAGAGACTCCCAAACTTCTGGTTGTTGAACTGGAATATCCGTGAGACTATTTAAGAGACTGTGGCCTTTCCAGTTAATGGTGATTGCAGCTGTGAGGCTCCAGGATCCCAGGACTGCAGATACTACTGGCCTGGGTATTAAGTATGAGACACTAGAAGTCATGTGGTGACCTCTGGGGAAGGACCCAAAATAACCAAGGCCAAGCTGAGATGTTACAAGGAAAACTGAACCTGAATAAGCACCCATGATATACAGCAAGAAAAACAGGGATTGCTTGTGTCTACAGTCTATGTTTAGCAAAATGTGCTCCTTTGAAAGCTGGAATGTGTGGCTGTTATTTATAGAAAGCACTGTAAGCATGTCCAAGCCCCTTCTGTGGTATAAAAAAGCAAACTATGGTGAGCCACAGAGAGGAATTTATTGTCAATGCTGATAAACCGAAACCCCAGTGATGAGGGTGTGATTACACAACTCACTGGGGTTACTTCCCCATCAGTCATGTGTTCCCGTGTTCCAGGAGGATCAGGGCAGCTATGAGAATAGAGACGGAGGAGGGAAGCATGGATAATCAACAAGAAATGTTTTTAAAGTTAAAATAAGTGTTCAGTCTCCTGGTGTCCCTACTTGACAAGAGAAGGGATACAATAAGGTTGTCATCAATCCTCATGCTGTTGAGTAGAGTGGACCAACAAACAACTATAAGGAAGAAATGAGCTAGAAAAGAAAGAAGAACGTGTAATTTAAGGCATTTGCTATCACTTTCCTTTTGACATATTATCAAGGAAATCATTACCTTTCTTATTGGATAAGGTGTTCATTTAGTTTAACAAGCACTTACCGGGCATTTATGTGCTTAAATTTTACAGGGAAAAATGTTACTTCTGTCATTATCTATTCTGTGTTTCAGAAGAATGCCTCTTTCTTTCAAAGGAGTTCAATGTCCCAGGCAGGTTGCTTTGCTTTTGGTAGGGCCACTGCTGGCCTTTTTGGTGCTATTGAGTAAGTGCTGGCAGCCTCATGAGCACACGGCTCAGGGTAAAAAGTGTGGGCTGGATTTTGGCTCCCATTTGTGCTCCAAGTCAGGTGTCATTGGGCAGTGCACAAACTATACACCTGTACTTGGCAGCCTAGCTTCATGTAACAAGTATGTTTTTTATTAAGTTGTGTGTGAATTGAAATATGTGTGGACTCACTATGATCTCTGGTTTCCCCATAAAAGGAGATTTGGTAAATTGTCAGGGCAGTGTTTTATACCCTGAAGCCAAATCTTTGCAGATGTATTGTTTGTAAGGTAAAGAAGTATCTCATAATTTACCCATTATACAAATCAATAATTAATAGTAATATTATAGTAATTATTTAATTATTATTACAGAATAATTTAATGATGAATTAAATTAAATTCAGCTCACTTCCTCATGTCCAGGGTGGCAAAAAACCTTAATTTATGTGCCCCCAAATTCTTCAGAATAAAAGCTTTATTACCAGCTATCTCTGCAGAAATATGTGATACTATAAAAACTTATTTCTCACTGCCTAATGGTCAGGAAAGCCTCCTTGCAATATAAAAGTCTTGACAGTCGGGAGAGAATATAAAAGAACAAGAGTGCTATTGGTGAGCTTCCAAAAATTTGTTTTTCTGCTCCGTCAGTCCTTACAACTACCATCTCTTCCAGGGCTGCAGAGTCTAAGTTTAGAGATAAGGAAGCATATGCAGCGACAGAAGACAGAATGTATTCTCCCCTTTCTCTCAGTATAAGCATGAACTTACTGTGTCAGAATTTTTATAAACCCACCACTTTGGTCAGAACTATTTTGGTGGGAAGCGACTAAATCCCACTAGTTGGCAAGGGGATGTGAAGGCAAGAATGGAAACGGTACCTGAGAACAGCTTGATACTAGAGCTCAAACTCTGCCATTCTTACTATCTCTCCTTCGCTCCTCGTGGTTTCTCTCTCGCGATTCACGCGGTTTCTGACTACGGATCAACTTTAAATTCCCAGACCTAACGTAGAAACACCAGCTGCACTTACGCCAAACATCTCCTCGCTTCACCACCAGAAGGAGACTGAGACTATGGTCCCAGTTGAAAGATCAGAGGGGAGGACTCTGATTGGCTCGGCCTGTGTTGCTGGGCTCAAATCTGTTCCAATCAGCTCTAAGCAGGGCCACCGGGGCCAATCAGAGGAGGCACGAGAGTGGGATCTGTAGGGAAAAGGCAGCTCCTATTTGCATATGGTGGGAGTAGAGGAAGGGGCGTTTCCCAGGAGAAAGTTGTGCCGTTCTGGGCAAACAGTGGCCACTGAGCCCGTTGTTAGATCAACGGGTTAGCGCTGAGCTAACAGGCTCCTTCATACCTGTTTGTTCAACACGAATTTATTGAACTCCTCTTTAAGTTCCAGGTAGGAAGCTTGGAGTTGGAAGACAAAGCTAACGGGTATCTTCCAGAACCCCATCCAATTAATGGCATTTAGAGGAAGGACGCTCAATGATCAAGAACATGGTCTCTGAGTTGACAAAGATAAGCTCAAATCTCAGCTTTACCATTTACTTTGGGTGTCATCTTGGGCAAGTTTTTTAACTTCCCTCAGTCTCAATTCTCGTTACTACTCAAAGCGCTTTACCAAAGACCGTGGCGTAAAGTAAGCCCTCAATAAGTGACAGCTATTATTATTTTAAAAATATATTGAGAAGGTCGTATTGTCTCCATTGTGTTAATAAAATGGAAGACTGCCTTCATGAAGACAAATAGAATTTGTATAAAAATCCATATTGTTTTCTTTGGTGGGGGGCCATTAAGCACCCTGACCAGAACAATCCCCATTCTGGCGCAGAACACAAAGAATCCCTGTGCAAACTAGACATTACCTCAGAATAATTTCTCATTATAGTGGCACCTGATCCTAAATTCCCTGTGTGTCTGGATTTTGTGCCTTTTCCCTACCCCTTCTCTAATATCTGTTGCCTCTCAGTCTGTGTTGTGACACTCCAGGTTCCTGACATCCCTGTTGTTTCTGATTTTCTCCGCTTTCACCTTGGTAGCAGGTGTTCCTGACTCTCCAGACAACTGAGGTCTACATACTTTCATATGGTTGCTGGGGTAACTCCTACTGTGTAGAGAATCAGGAACACAGGTGGATATCAGCATAACAGAGGAGCAAGCAAAAAACAGGGAGAGGAGTGGGTGTATGTACTGAAGAAGAGAGGGACAGAGAGTAAGTGGGCCACCAAAGCCCTTGTAAGAAGAGAAAGACCCATCCCAAGGATCAGCCAGTAGCCAAATTCCAGTGGAGGGTTGTGGTAAGGCAGTCTAAGGGCTGGCTCCACAGCAAGGAAAATGAAGACACACTGCAAAAAACACATGCAAGTAAAAGGATTATCAGGGGGCCACTAAGTTGCCAGAAGGCAGAACAATCTGCCTTGGAAATGCGCAGGCGCCAGGGCAGCTCTGGAAGAACAAGAAGGAAGGACCCTAGCAAGATCTCCTAACAGATCAGGGTGCCACCGATGAAATGCATAAAACCCCTGTTCCTTTGTTGTGTCCCTCCAGAGTTAGAGATCATCTGATTGAAGGAGCACAGCCCTTGCTGTCCTGGGGCTTTGAGAGGAAGGATCAGGTCCCTTCAGCTCCTGTGGAGGGAAGTCCCTGGATTCACCATCCACCAGCGTCATATTCAGCGGGAGAGAGGTTAATTCCCCAAAAGGAAACCAGGATGCTACTCGGAAAGGGGAGTAGATCCCAGGCAAATATCCTCCACACATTCCTGAAACCTGACATTTTGTATCTCAATATGGAAAAATGATTCGCTTTGATTGAAGGAAAATAAATGTCTCCATGATTCCATCATTCAGGGATTTTAGAATTTCTTCCCCTCAGAAGCCATTTTTTTACTTGTAAATCTTAAGCAGAAATGCAAATGTAAAACATAAAAAGCAAAACTACTAGGGTAGGAGGGGGAAAAAAAAGCATCCTTTACACACAGCCCCAATTCTGGCAGCCCTGAGCTACTACCATGGAAAACCTGTGGCTTTGAGAAACAGTTTGAAAACCTGTGTGGAAAATCTTTAATGGTAGCTATATTAAAAAAAAAAAACAAAAAACAACTTCAACCACATATTAAAAGGCAATTCTCACATTAGAAGAGGAAAATATATGAACCAGTGTATTTATATCCTAGTTCTTGTCTTTCCTTCCTGGCAACCAGAGGTTAAATTATGGCTGCTAAGAAATTAAAATGCAATGGTGATAGACTGCCCATAAAAATGTTTCTTTGCTTTTTAGAGTTTTGTCTCATGATGCTGTGTCATTTCGAGCTATTTCTTGAAAGGCTAGAAAATTTACTCTTCATCATTAACATGCTGCACTCAGGACTTGAAAAGGATGAGACTGAATGCTGTGTGATTGTTAGAAACACTGGTACAGCCAGCAGACACTGATCTCTATACAAGGGGTTTCAATGGAGAAGAAACTAAAGCCTGGAGGGCATGAACTGTACAATTGCAGAGTATTCTCTCCAGCTCAAAACGAAAGTGCACTGACTGGACAGAAAAGCAAATTGCTAGCACCAAGCCCGGGAACAGGGGGAGTCAGAGGTACCTGCACTATTGAACTGGTACATTGCAACAGCATCGAAATTTACAGGCACCTTTTTATTTTCCGGTTTAAAATGTTTTCCAGCATCTTCAAATAGCAGCTTGTATAAAACTTGTGAATGTGTTCTTGGTTCCAGTTCTTAATCCTTACCCTTAAAACAGTTATTCCCAAACCCCTTTCCTGAATTGCAAAGTAAGTCATGGCTACCTGAAATGATAAACTTTAGCAGCTTTTTCTTCCATCACCATTAGAAAAAGAGAGAGGAAAAAAAGATGGATGTAACTGTTTAACATTTAGGGTCAGAAAGAGGAAATTCAGGAACATAAAGAAATATTTACAATTATTATTTTGTTGTTAGTATTATTGAAAAAGTAGACTCATAAAATCCAGCACACATGGTACTAAACCTGCTGACTTTCTTTTAAATGAGAAGCTAAATATGGGCCAAGAAAATCAGTGGTGTGGGGACTTTCAAAGAGATCTCACATACTAATTCTTCCTTTCACAATTTGGGATATTGTTCAGTGTGCTTTTATGGGAGAGGGTGAGGAAATGCTAACAGTAATTAGCCCGTGGGGAAAAAGGCAAATTAAATGTATTTCTGAGCAACTCATTTATATATAGGAATTAATTTTATCCTCAGAGAATTCATTGTTGTGCCTATGAGCCAGAATTACTGGGGTTGAATTCTTATATTTAAACCAAGCTAGAATCAATCATACAATGATATTTATAGAACATCTGTAAGCCTCCTATGACTTCTGACTTTTCATTCCTGGTGTACCACATATATAGACTGCTGATAATTGTTTTAGGGGCATGATGATGATGATGATGATGATGATGATGATAATGATAATGATAATAATGATAATAATAATAATAATAATAATAATAATAATAATAATGTCTTCTACAGCTGGTAATTTATAATCTAGCTGGGCAAGTAGCACATGAAAAGCCAAAAAATAAAGTAAAGCAGTACTTATTTAAGGTCCAAATAGGACAATAGTCCCCTAGGAGTTAGGGGAATAGATAGGTCACCATGAGCTGTAGTGGTCATCAGAAAGTGTGTGGATTGGGTAGGACCCTCAGGTGGATTTTCACACATTGGTAGGATTTTGATTAGAAAAATATAGGGAAGAAAGTGCTCATTTTAGGTAAGAGAATTCGTATGCACAGTACTGAGGAAGGCAGGCTGGTAAATAGCACTATTCATTGCCATAGCAAACAACCTCCAATCTCAGAGGCTTTAACACAATAAACCTTAATTATTCATTTACATCCCAATTTAATGTGATGGGGGTGGCGGGGGGTGGGGGAGAATAAAGGATTCATCTCCATCCAACCATTTAGAGCCCTTAGCTGATCCATCTTTTGATGTCATCATCTTCCATGTGTAATTCCCAAGGTTGCCACAGAAGAAGAGTAAACAGAGGACGGGATGGAAGATTTTTATGGGCCAAGGCTCGCTGAGGTGTAAATCACTCTGCTCACATTCCATTGTCCAGAAAACAGACAGATGGCTGCAAGGAGCTGGGAAATGTAGTTTATCTGTGTACTCAAGACAAACTTCTGTTATTGAACCAGACACTGCTTCTGCTGCAGGAGGTCACGTGAAGGACGTAAGAAGAGCATATCATGGTGGCAAACTTGAATGGCTATTTCTGGTCATGTCCTTAGTCCCATTTCCTCCTCTTAATATTACCCCAATTTTTGGTACCCTATAGTTTCCCTTACTTCAAGGGTATTGACACTAACTTGAAGGACAGCTGGAGAAGAGAAGACAAGTTCAGACCAGATATCAAAGAAAGTAAACTGGAAGCTATTGTTGGCTTCTTTGTAGAGAACTGACCTGGTAAAAATTTGGCTAGCTGACAATGGTAGGAAGATATTGAAAAGATGGGAGAGACCTGAAAAATATTATCTTTGTAATCTTTTTAACCATATTTTTCTTATTTGTCTTTTTTCTCCCTACAATCTCTTACTATTACTAGACCAGGAGATCCTGGATTTTTGTCCTAGGAAATAAGATGGAAAATACCACCCAGGGAAGGTGAAAAAGCAGGTGATATTTATGTATTATCCAGTTTAATGGTGTGTTGCCTAGTTGGTCTCCACTGTGGGCAACTGGGGCTTGATGCCAATGGCACAACCTGTGGAATTGTGTAGAAAGAGCCTCAGATCTATCTACCCAAGGGATGGCAGAGAGGGGAATTTTGTTACCCTGTCCCCAGGCAAACACACTCTCAGGTCACAAGTGTGAGTCCCAGAGGTCCCACAGGCATCCCACCTTGAGGCATCTGAGAAGCCCCACAACATTCAGTGAGAGATGCTTAGAGCATCTTGTGCCCAGTGATACAAAGTAAACTTGTTTGGAACTAGGTGGCCCAGTAAAGGCTGGACCAGTGATGTGGGCTGGGATGACGGGAGGTTTCTGAAGCAGGTGCAGTGGTCCAGTCCCAGGGTGGTGAGGGCACAGGCTAGAGTCCTGAAGGCTGATGACAGGGAAGAGACATCAGGTGCCCTGCCCTTTCATCATCAGGTCTCCTCCATCCTTTTAAAAAGAGCAATAATCCTTGCCTTCATAAGAAAGCATGATTTTACTTGTCGGCTTTAGTACAATACACTACTTAAGGAAGCCTTTTCCTTAAAAAAAAAACTACCAGTTTCCCTTTAAAAAAATCCCACTGGTAAAGAAGTCCAGGCCAATTTGGGAGTCATGCCCCCTCAGTGTCATTACTTAGTCTACTATAAATTATGGCTTCGTAGAGGGTGAGTCACTGAATAATGTATCTCTCTTATTTTTCCTTTAGAATTGCCATTACACAGAGAAAGCAGCTAAAATAGTTGTCTCGCTCTGACCGCCTCTACCCTGCCCACTATAAATGAAATGCTTTTGGCTTATACCCACAGTCAGACAAATGTCTTTACCAGATAATGGTCTCCGGGCACTGGGTTTCTTCCTTTAGAGAGTTTCTCATACTAAAACATTCTATTTTCTATGCTCCTTCACCCCTGCTGGTTTTCACAGGTCAGCATTTTTGACATTGCCCTGAAGTTGACAGCAGCAGCCAGTAATGTCACAATTAATAGAGTCAAAACTTTACTGCACGTTCCAAGATAAGGAGATTTGACATGAAAATGAGGATAAAGAAATGTCTTGTTGGGATTTTTCTGTTAATCACTGCCCTCTCTTACATTTTTCTAAGCATAAGCATCCATTTATCTCATGTCACCTCTTTTCAATGATTACAACTTCAGGTATTCTGATTGAAAAAAAATTCCATGCTGAGTACATGAGACAGAAAATTACAAGCAAGCTGTGCTTCTATAATACATTGCTAATGCAATCATTTTTAAAAACCACTAATGTGAGAATCTTTTAAGTCAGTGTCAATACATTTATTCACTCAATGCTGATTAAGGAGCTGTTATGTACTAGGTTCAGAGATTCAAATGTGAGGAAATCTCTACCCTCAGGGAGTTCACAGTCTAGTGGGGGAGACAGAAAAGTAAATAATGATACTGCTTGTGGGAAATGCTGTAAGAGGCACACACATAATGTGTTAGTGGGTGGGGTGAGTTCCTCTGAGTGTGTGGGGTGCAATAACAGGATGGGGGAAGATTGGGAAGAAGGCTGTGGAGAAGAGGCTGCTCTTGCACTGAGTCTTGAGGGCTGGGTGAAAAATCATCAGAAGAAAGTGGAAGGGCAAGTGCAAAGGTATGGCTTTGACTGTGGCTTATTTGAAGAGCAAGACAGAGTCAAGTTGGACTGTCAGGTGCAACTGGAGAAGCTCTAACAGGGAAAAGCTGATTGTGAAGGGGTCTGCTGAGCTTCGACTTTACACTTTGCCCAGCCATCAGGGAGGCAATCTGGGGATTTAAGCTGGAGAGTGACATGATCACACTTGTATTTTAGAAAAACAAAAATCTCTGTTGTGGGAATTGGATTGATGGGTTGGTGCAACACCCAGTCAAGAGGCCACGAGTGCCTGCAGGAAGGCAGAGGTGATGGCGTGGAAGAAAGGGTGTATCTGAGAAATATCCAGGGTGTAAAACTGACTAGTTCCACAACAAACAGAGGAGAGGATGGTGTGAGGGAGAGGATAGGGTTTGGGTTGACTGTGTTTGCTCTGCTCTCTCTCCTTGCTGGCACCAATGCTCCTTGCTACAATTGCTGCCTGCCAATAACTCTCGCCACATAAGTGACAGGGTAAAAGTGGCGTCTCAGTTGAATTTGCTGGTTATAGTCTTATCTTCTGGCGTTTGACCTGTGATGTAGAAGATGAGCTGTTTTTAAATATCTGGGGGACAGTCATGTTTGCACTTGAACTTTAAAATAACTAAAACTGATGTAAACCTTTACAGTTTACAAAGCAGTTTGCCATTTGTCATCTCACTGAAGACTCACGTCAATGGTGGGTGAAGCTATGACCATTCCCATATTGCTGATGGGCAGTTGCGAGTGAGGGAAGTTAACCGACTTGCCCAAACCCACACAGCTTCTGAGGAGCTGACCCAGGAATCTCACAATAACTTTCTCCATAACTTTATGGTACCCCACATTAGCTGAGCCTTTTGGTTTTTAGTTTGGACTGTCAATATACTGCTTTTTATTTCTATTTTATTACTTTTTAATCCAGCTTGATTATAATTCTCACACATACTAACTAGATAATCAATAACTGTTACTGATAACAGTAATTTCTTTTAAAACTGAAAAGAGCTAGGAATTTGGAGCAGCATGTAAAAGCAGCCCTTAATTATTTATACTAAAGGAAAGGAGTGTGGGTCTAAGAGTGCCAACCAGTCCAACCAGTACTATGGGGCTGATGGGGACCCTGGAAAGGTAGTGTAAATTACTGGTTAAAAATATGGGCTTTTGTGTCTTGCAGTTCTCTGTTCTCTGTTTAGTTTCAGTATTTATGACCTTGGGCAAGTTACTTAACATTTCAATGCCTCAATTTCTTCATCTCAAAGAGGAAAAGTGATTTGATTAAAACCATATAGAATTGTGGGGGGAATGAACAAACAAAAGAGCAAGACATGTAAGCTCTTATTCCAAGATCTATTCTCAATACATGTGTAATTATTAGTATCTTAGTAACCTAGATGTCAACTGAAGCCACCGTCCCATTTCCTCCCCAGAATTTCTGTGCCAACCTTGGGCTCTATTTGTGACTCTGAATTCCTGCTCCACAGAGCTCTCAGTCTCACTGGTGTCTTGTCTCCATTTCTTTGATTCACACAACCTTAGACGTGGAACTCAGGCTGTTTTTCATTGAATTCCACTCACACCCTTCCCCTCAAAAAAACTGATGCATTTTGATGTACAGCCCATTTTCACTAATGGTTCCAAGGAATGGGAAAAAGGCGACATCACAGGTTTCTAGGACAGACAACTGAAAACATAATGTTAGACTTTCTTTGTTTCACTGTCTCTCACTCCCCACCAGGTTGCCTAGCTGTGGCTCTGCCTCCCTCTTTGGTTGCCACAAACAACTAAAACAGCAACAATAACAATGGGTTTTCCTACTGTTGATGGGGTGGGAGCCAACTCTGCAGCTCTAACTTCTATCCCCCAACTCAGTACCAAGCCCATCTTGACTGGCCAAAGACTGTGACTGATGGGTCCCTGCTTCAGGTCTCACTGCCCCCTTCCCTCCTCCACGGTCTCTGTGAGGAGAAAAGAGCCACATAGAGATTTATTGTGAATGATTTTTCTTTTTATAGAGTTATGATTTTCATAACTAATGAAATGAGTTACGCCACCTCTTCCTTATAAGAGAGAACAGGCCACAGTCAGTTTTAGCTTCAGTTATATATTTTTCTCTTGGTAACATACTATTATTGTACATTCTAGTGATGGATACAGCCTGCTTAATAAGATATTAAAAGATAGTAATGAGTGGATTGGGCTTTTTTTAGATATATTTTTGTTGGATGGAGACCTTCACTCCGAAGACCTACCATCTGCACTGACTGTAACATTGCACAACTCCTCAGGTGATAACTTAAAAAGGAGTTGGGTTTGCATGAGATGCAAGAAAACTCCTTGCAAAGCAATGCCATAATTTGACTCAGATAAACCACCTCTTAAATAGCTAATTTTTCTTCAGCCTTTGGAATAACAAGGTGTCTTAGAATTACATAGTACCTATAAATTATTGCAATGTTTTCGAGTTACCTCTATTCGAAATAAAGGATGTCTTGTTATTCTGGGACAAGGAATTAATGTCTTTGTCTTTGTGCCAATGAAAATGAGGCAATCTCAGACTCATGCAGATCTAGAGGCCTGGCTCTTAAAAAGGTGAATCCCTGAACTCACAATAAATAAAAAGCTCCGTCTGAAATTTGAAGTATGCCTTTCACTTCATAGGGACTCTTTCTGGAATATTTCCAGTAACGCTGCTCTTTCAGTATCTTGTGACTGGAAGATTTTAGTCCAAGCTTTTTGAAAGAAAGGATGATACTCCTTGTTACTTTCCAACACATGAAGTCAACTCCTTAACTAAACTGTCTCTTCTGACAAGCAGTCAGAGATGTTGGTATGAACCCAATCAAATTATGTGACTTTACGTCCGGGCTTTTTAATTGCCACTTGGATGGAGCATAATAGATAGTTTCACTGAAGAATCTTACTTTGTTATCTCTAATCTGTCATCATTTTGATTTGGTCATATACATAATGTCTCTGGGTTTCAATTTCATTCCTTTTTCAATTTACATCAGATTAGACATGTGTGAATTCACAAATTCCCTTCAATTTAGAAATAGAATGAGTTTTTGGAATGATAAGACAAAAGACTAAAATCTTAATTCTCAAAATTTAACTGGTATGTTAAGAAAAAAGTCTTAACTTCAAGATAAATTAGTGTTCGATTCAGAATTCTTTGTTTTGACTTCTGAGTAACATTTGCCTTTCCTGTAATACTTGCCATTAATAGACTAAAATTTCAACGCTTATTTGTTGCACAATAGTAACACAGGCAACTTGGTTTTGATTGCCTGGAATCCTTTCCAGTCTTCTTAGACAAAACCCACGTTCTCCTTCAGAAACTACCCCCCCCCCCCCCCGCTCTCAGTCTAGGTGGCTGGGGTAGGCAAACTCCTCCTCGCACCAGGACAGGGTGTGTGAGGAGACCCGCCCAGTCAGAGCACTGTATCCCTCAAGGATCTGCAGAGCCAAGAGATGGAGAAAGAGCCTTAACTGTGTGAACCTGGATCCAGCTGGGCCAGAATTCAGTCCTCCTTGACTATGCAAGCTTACGTCAGCTTGATTTAGGTTTCTTATTATTTACAACAGACAAAGTCCTGACTACAACAAACAGCTTCAGATCCTATTTGGTGACATCTCAAGAAAGACTTTCCTTTAGTTTATCTCTGTTTTACTAGTAAGTAAGCTATTGAAGCTAGATAAGTCACTTAACAGTGGTAATTTTAAAGGTGACACAAAAAAGCACATTCGAGGATTTATTGTTTCTGCTTCTGGAATGGTAGGTAGCTTTTACTCATGTTACCCTCAGGAAATCTTACATATAAATCAAAGTTTCTCTTATCAAAGCCATTTCTGAAACCTGGGCTTGTATTTCATTTGTGTTTTGCTGCTTTGCTTCCTGTTTCTAGACTTTCTATGTATGTGCCTCAACATCTCACGAGAAAGAGAAACTGGCCAATATGAGCTAGGTCTCTTCGGTGGGGAAGCAGTATTTTCAAGAAGCCTTGTCCTTCAGTGTTGCACCACAATTTATTTTGTCTATTTTTTTCTGTTCCTATTTTTATGTAAGAATTTACTTTTATGTAAGAATGTCTCTGACTACTAAGATATACAAATTGAATTCCTTTTAGCTATTAGAGGAAAACCCCAACCCAAATGGCTTAATTAAAAAAAAAAATTATTTCACAAACTGCAAAGCCTAAGCAGGAAAGGCTTCATGGCTAGTTAATTCAATAACCAATCAATGAGTTCCTTCTCTCTTTTCACTTTGCCACCTTTCAGTAAAGCTTTCTTCATTTAGCAAGATGGTTACAGCATTGCACAGATGAACAGTATTGCACAGATGATACTGTCTGGAAAAGAGCTGCTTCTTCTGCTGTGTCTCTTCTCATCAAAGATGAAATCAGACCTCATTGGCCAGAACTATAACATATGTTCATGCCTCGACCAGTTGCTGGCAAAGGAAATGGAAATCTACTATTGGCTTAATCCGCTCTCCCGGATTTGAGGATGGGACCAGGCTCCCTTAAAAGGATGGCCAAGTGAAAGTAAAGGAATGTCCGAGGATGGCAGTTGGGAAGTAAGCAGAGTTCTGCCCCAGGTCAGCGTCATGAGAGCACATCCTTGACAGCTGCACAGAGACCAGCCCTAGAAGGGCCCGGTTCCTCGTTTAATGCTCAGCTGTCCTGAAGTTCTTAATACATTTTGAACAAGAGGCCCTGAAAATTACATAGCCCATCTTAGCTGTGGCAAATCAAATCACTAAGCCAGTGGCTTGGCAGAGTTCTCTGTCATCTTTTTCTTTTCCATCTCTCCTTGGAGGAATGCAAAATAAAATTCTGCTGTGCAGAGGTGAAGCCAAACCAGGCAAAAGAAGGTGGAAGACAGTCACCACAAATGTAAGGAGGAAGCTGTCAGTAGAGATGCGAGCAGTTGGAAGGAGTAAAGAAAGGATGGAAGATGGAAAGTCGGAAGCAGGAAAAAACTTAGAAGAAGGTCAACCTCAGGGATGAGCCGGAACAGGTCAACTCAGCTCATTCTCAGGGGCTTATTACCAAAGCAGGGTGTGTTCTACAGGAATCGGCCAGGGCAAATGTTGTGATTAACTTTACAGCTGTTTAATGATCCTCATATTTGTTTATGTTTGTTTTTGTTTTTTAATCTCTCTTTCTTTTACTGTTTGCTTCCTTTTTCTTGCTTTTCCTTTTTTCTGCTGTCTCTCTGGTTTTCCTGTTAGGGGGCTGCTTCCTTCACGTCAGTTATAATCTCTTTCCCCTTTTCAAGAATAGTATCTACTGTTAGGTAAAAAGGGGCCACCTCACCCACATGTGCAAAGGCCTGGTGAGAACATGGGGCTTGAGCAGAACTATAGAATAAAACCCTCAGACCCAGCGCAGGCATGCAGCACATGTATCAATGCTGCTGTTCGTGGGGTTGACCCCACACCCAACCCCAATTTCAGGAGTGGACATGTGGTATAAGCCTAGCCTCTTGGGAAAGCCCAGTCCTGCAGGCTCAGTGGTTATTTCAGAAATGGACACCTTATTTCGCCATTGCATTAAGTAAAATATAGCTCCAGGATATGCACAAGAGGAGCTGGGAAGGTGGTGCCCACTGTTTGCTGGAGTCCATGGACTGACAGGATGTAAGCCTGGAGCTGCTGGCTGCCACTTCCCTCATGACTTGGTCAGAAGCTGTCAGCGACGTGGTTAGCAGTGAGATCAGCAGAGCTGAGAAGTGGAGAGAGATCTCTAATGACAGGATTTGAGTGTCCGGGTTCAGATGAGCTTAAACTCTTACCCAGACTTTCAATTATGAGGACCAACAAATTTCCTTTTTGGTGTAAATTGATTTGGTTTCATCCGGTCACTTTTAATCTAAAGAGATCTGACTGATGCATAGTGCTACTACCAGAAAATGTGTCATATTATTTTCAGCCACTTTTTAGGAAGAGATGTGTTTTCAAGGAAATTTCATTTGCTGTCTTTCCAACTGTTTAATATCGACTTAAGAAAAATAAGAGATAATGAGTGTGACCTGCTCTTGCACATGTGCTCTCTCACTGGCCAGGTCCAATCAGGTGCAGGGGATTCAGCCAATCAGAACTGAGCAGGATTTAATCATACTGGATTTCTTTGGAACTTCTAATATTGCTGACAATCCTTCCTTCTTAGAACAATCTTTTCCTTTGACACTTTGCCCCCTAAGGCCTCTAAGACACACCTTCTTTTGCTTATCTTTATTTTTCCCCAACTTATTCTTTCTTTTTGAGACTACTCTTCTCATTTCAGTGATTCTACGGAGTCATCTTAACCATTTCCATGGCTTTGACCTACAGCCTCCATACCAATGGGGTATTTATACACACACACACACACACACACACACACACACACACACACACATATATATATATATATATATATATATATATATATATATATATATATATACACACACATATATACATGTTACTGAGCCACAAAAAAGAATGAAATAATGTCATTTGCGGCAACATGGATGGACCTAGAGATTATCATACTAAGTGAAGTAAGTCAGACAGCAAAAGACAAATACCATATGATATCACTTGTATGTGGAACCTAAAATATGACACAAATGAACTTTTTTACAAAACAGAAACAGACTCACAGTCATAGAAAATAAACTTTTGGTTACCAAAGAGGAAACGGGGTGGGCGAGGGATAAATCAGGAGTTTGGAATTAGCAGATACAAACTACTATATATAAAATAGATAAACAGCAATTTTCTACTGTATAGCACAGGGAACTATATTAAAAAAAAAAAAAAAAGAGCCAATAAAGTTACCCATTGGAAAGCAACTAAAGAGAGCTTGAGGAGGCCTTTCTGGAGGAAGGGGTTTCCTGAGCTTTCCCTGCAGAGGAAATCATTGCCATAGACATAGACATAGAAATCATCTCCCCATAGACAATGAAACAGAGACATCTGTGTCCAAGTCAGAGAGTGAGGAGCATTTAAGACAATGTCTGGTCTAATATGATCCATATCCTTCTGAGACTCTGAACTGAGAGAAGGCAGAGATGATAGGGAAGTTTTCACCCACCAAATTGTAATATAAATGGCATCTCCATCCACAGAGAGGCACTCACAGGATCAGACATGTTTATAGTTCATTCCGTTTCGTTCACTGGCACAGAAGAGAGTACATAATGCAGTCATTTTATCAAAAGGTTCTAATGTAAGAAATTACATGGTGAACATCCCTGAATTCCTATGAATGGAGTAATGGCTTCATGGAAGAAAGAGTTTCTAGAATTATGATGAATGGTGAAAGATTGAGACATTCTGTAAATGGGTACATATGTAAATTTTTAAAGTTACCTGAACTAAGGCATCTTGGTCTTTAAAATTTGTGGAGGGGCATTGTTTGTCCAAACATAGAAGTAATGTGCTGTATATCCAAGTGATTTTGGCAGTTACATTGTCAAATCTGGTCTAATTATTCTTTATTTTTCTTGGATTAAGGTGCACTTTTAATTTGCTCATTTTAAAAAGAATATGCTATAGAATAGACTTTTTCTCACATAAAAATGGCCTATTTTTCATTTGTGGGTTATTAGGAATGAGTCAAAGATGATATTTTAGTGAAAAACTTGAATACATTCATTAATTCATTGAAAATGATATTGTTTGATTTATGATGGTAAATACTAAAATATGGAGCTTATGTTTTATTAAAAGAGAAAATAACAACAATAAAAAATAAATAAGGCCATCTTTGAAAGTGGTAAATGCCCTAAAGGAAATAAATAAGATGGTATGAAAATACATACTAATAATGGTTAACATTTATCAAATACTTAACTATGTGCCAGCTTTTCACATTCTTGACATGTAATCCTGTAGTGCAGGTACTATTATTATCCCTGTTTTACGGATGAGAAAACTGAGGTTCATGGAGCTTAAATAATTTATCCAAAGTCACACAACTACAAAGTAACAAAGTGAGAATTTGAAGCAGATTCGTGTGTAACAGTGGGCTATGATATTTGAATCAATAGTCCTGCTGGAAACAACCAAAACACTTAAAAGAAACCTCTTCTTAAAATCATTAAAAAGATAAGACAGTTTTTGAAAAGACCAAGCATGGAGGGAAAATGAGAACTTTGGAAGGTAATGGACACAGAAAGGAGGTGGGCAAAGAAACAGCTTTTGACCTGAAGTCATTTCCCAGTCTGGTTAAGTCAGAAGCTTCATTCTGATGGCCTTGTTGGACAAGGGAGATGACACAGTGGAGAATCTAGTAGAAGACCCTCCTTTCAATAAACTGGGAACCCTCCTCCAAAAGGCTGCACATTCAGGATAGGCACGAATCAGAAGGGAAACAGCCCAAAAGAAAATTAAAACCTCTGATTTAATTGTTATCTCAAGACTTAAACTTACAGTTTAAATGGAAATGCTCCCAGAAGCCTAGCAAAAGCAGAAAAAAATTCTCTGGAGTTGAGTACCTTCATCTGGGTCTCAAACTGTTTCCACAAATAATTTTCAAATATAGTGCTCTACATATGAAGAAAATGAGGAATATAAAGAAACTAGACTTACGACCCCAAAAGACTCCAGAGGCAGACAGTAAAAGAACTATGCTGACTTTGTTAAAATAAATAAAAGATAAGCTTGAAGACATCGGTAGGAAATAGAAAACTATTAAGTGGCTGCCTTGTAAAGAAGGAACTTAAGGTGGAAAATGGTAGAGACAACAATTAAAAGGCCATCGTAAGAGTCTGCACAAGGGTTATTATTTAAAGACTATGATGTATAGTTATCAACCAAAATAACGGACTTGTCTTGGCCACATCTTAACACTATATTCAAAGCTTAGATGAAGTTTTAAAACTATCTATCAAATCTGTGGGTAACGCGCAGTTAAGAACAAAGGAGACGACTTGAGGTGATTATTTAGTACCCAGGAAGATATCATCTTCTTGGTGTGAACAAATAAAATAAACTGAAATTAAGCAGAGTAAATGTAACATCGGAATGACAGGCCTTCATACAGCTCATATAAGACAAGAAAGAAAGATTTTCTTTGACAGTGAGTCCAAGATGAGTAAACAGTGATTTCAATAGTGGGTTTATTAATTACTGTAAGTGATGATACCACGTTTCTTTTACTACTTAAAGCAAACCTTAAAGTTAAGGTCAGTTATGGGCACCTTGCCGAGAAAATGAAGACAAAGGTGATGAGCAAGGACACACCACCGTATCATGTTAAGGGTTTTGGAAGAGCTGGGAATATTTAACATTGATAATCGAATCTTATTCCACCAATATTTGCTGAACATTTTCTTTATGCCAAGGATTATAGGCACAGGAGATACAAGAAAACAGGATTGGTTCCCAGTCTCAGAAAGTTCATAGTTTCATTACAGTGTAAACAAGAATAGAAGATTAGAAATAAAAAGCATAGCTGTGTTAAAATCATTTAAGATTTATTTATGTGGAAGAAAAAATGGACGTGACACCTAGCTAAGAGTCAGGACCTATGAATCAAATATTTAACTTACTAAAATGAACTATTTCCTAAACATTATAATTTCCTCAAGATGGAATGGACTGTCATTTATAGTAGTGAGTTTTCTGTCATCTGGACCATTTAAACATAAGCTAGACATGCACTTGGAGGAGATTCACAGTAGAATATAAGGTTGAACTGTGTGATTTTTAAAAAGATTCTTCACACCCTGGGAATCTATTATTCAATGTGTATTGGTTGTCTATCACTGACTAACAAATTACCACAAGCTTGGTGGCTTAAAACAATACACATTCATTATGTCACAGTTTCTGTAAGTCAGGGGTGGTTCAGCTGGGTTCTCTGCTTCCAGTCTCTTACAGGGCTACAACTAAGGTTTGCCCAGGGCTGGGGTCCCATGCGAATATTTGACTGAGAAAGGATCAAGTTATTGGCAAAATTTCAGTTCTTCGAGGGTTATTGGACTGAGGGCTGTTGGCCATAGGTCACCCTCATTTCCTTACCACGTGGACCTCTCCAACATGGGAACTTGTGTTATCAGAGTCTGGAAGGAGAGAAGACTCTCTCCTGTTGACAAGACAGGAGTCACTCTCTTATGTAACCTGATCATGGAAGTGACATTCCATCTTCTTTGCCATATTCTATTGGTTAGAAACAAATCATAGCTCCTTCTCACATTCAAGGCGAGGGGATTATACTCAGGCATAACTACCAGGAAGTGGGCATCTCTGGAGGCCAAGTCAGAAACTACCTGTGTTGCACTAGGAATAAATAAAAGGTGTGTTTGAGGAGATAGAAAAATTGTGAGTCATCAAGTAAAGAATAAAGGGATTGAGAAATAGAAGTAAAAATCCAACCAGAATTTAGCAATCTATGATGTGACGTTCTTTAGGACAAAATCTGTTATGTTGGAAATTTTGCTCTGAACAGAGAGTTATAACTAATACCAAAAACTGACAAATGTATCACAAAAAGAAAGCCATACTCCATTCATATACAGATGAAATCTTAATACCAGCAAAGAGATCAATCAGTGTAGTAAAAGGACTATAACCACAATAAAGTAAAGTACTTCCCAGGCAGGCAAAGAAGTTTCAATGTTAGAAAATCTATTAAGATAATCAATCCTATGATTCAAAGAAGAATTCCAAACCATGACCATCTTCACATATGCAGAAAAGGGGGGGGGTGGCATTTAATAAAATGAAACATTCAGTCCCAAATAAAAAATCTTGATAAAATAGGAATAAGAAAGATACCTTAATAAACGTTTTAAAGTGTTAGAAGAACAGTAGCTAGTGTGGTAGACTGGCCACTGACTGTCTGCATTCACAGCCTGCCTGTCTTCATGCCTTTTTAATATGACTCTGCCTCTCCCCCCATCAAGAGGTAGTGTCTACTTCCCACGTCTTGAATCTGAGTTGGCCTTTTGACTTGCTTAGGCTAACAGAACATGGCAGAGTGAGCCTGTGTCAGTTTTAAGTCTAGTCCCCAAGAACCCTTGCATGCTTCCACTTCCTCTCTGGGACCTCTGCCTCCAGCTTGAGCACAAACTCTGGCCAGCTGGCTGGAGGATGATAAATCATATGAGGGAGAGCCAAGAGGTGCCAGCCAAGCCCTGGAAGAAGAGTTACCACGCCATCACATGGCTGCATGTGGACACACGAGGGAGCCCAGGTGAGACCAGCCTAAACTGCCAGCTTGATTTGTGGTATTAGGAACTAAATAAATGGTTGTTTGAAACCATGAAGTTTTGAGGTCCTTTGTTATGCAACAGGAGCTCATTGATACAGCAAGCAAGTCCGTGAAAATCCTTAATTGACTGTCTTGGTTTTCGGAAGTGATAACTTCTGGCTACTTCATCCCTCCATTCAAAAGAATGGAAGGAAGGAAGAAGGCAGGGAGGAAAGGATGGAGGGAGAAGGGAGTTCAGGTTACACCCAATTCACTATTACATTATATTTCTGAATGGTGACAAAGGGAAACATAATGAAATGTTTAATCTATATAGTTAAGAGATTTTATTAGCGATTTTTAGATCAAACTTAGGATGGCTCCTCATCTCATGAAGTTATTTCTAAGAATGCTTTGATGTACTTAAAGGACAGTTGGCTTGGATGAGAATTTTAGCTAGTTTATCCTTTTTCCCTTACTCACAGCTTGAAAGTCAGATTAATGATAATTACTTGGGCTTCTTATTCATGTTTTGCTTTTGCCAAGATGATTCCTATAAGCTAAATCACGGTGGAGACAGAGAATTTCCAGAGACATAATATTGCCTTCATGTTTTGGTTCAAAATCCACCTACCTCAAACACGTTCTTATGAAAGTTGAGCACTTTTCCCCCTTGTTGTGCAATTAAATTATAACCCTCATATTTCCATGTCCTTTCGGAAATTTTCCAGCAAACGATGGCATTGGAAGCATAGCTTGGGGGATACTATCTCCTTGCTACTTACTGATTTTCATTTGTATTACATGTTACTCATTGTTATGCATTAAATACTACTTCTTTTCCTTTGCTGGTGCTCTGCAGGATTGGTTACAAAGTAAAATATAACTCAAATATTCAAGATTATCCTTTGAGGACTAGCTAGTTGTTCTAACTACTATATGCCATAAAAACAGACCTCTCGGGGAAAGGGTATAGCTCAGTGGTAGAGTGCATGGTTAGCATGCACGGTCCTGGGTTCAATCCCCAGCACCTCCATTAAAAATAAATAAATAAATAAATCTAATGATTCCCCCAAAAAGGGAAAAAAATTATTAAAAAAAAAACTTAAAAAAAAATTAGAGCTCTAGCTTAGAGTGCAAAAAGCAATGTAACTCTGACAAAATTAAACAACCAAAGTCATGATTAAATAATCATTATGATCTCTAGACTTTTCTTGAGGAAGAAGCGATGGGCCTTGGGGATTCTTCATAGTCCTCATAATGTCCTTGAGTCCAACATAGTTGAAGGAGATGAGCAAATTGAATCTGTTTAGAATCTCTGGAACTGAGATCTTCCTCTAAATTTAATTCCAACTCTTGAGTCAAATCCTATAAATGAGTGAACCAAAGAGTCCTCAAGAGTAAACATTCTTCCCTCTTTATTTTTTCTTTCCTCTGAAGATCTATTTATTTTTCAACTACCTGAGTGCAAGATGGCTCTCCTGGCATAAAAGCTTTTAAAATTCTACCACTGCTTAGGATTTCTCTCATCTTAGGTCTTCTCTGTTTGCTACAGTCTTTTCCCGCTATTTATCTTATAGCAGGAGCAATTAGTATGATCATGACACTAGGCTCTATGACAGAGTTTATGGTCTTCCCTCCAGAAGAGAGATATTGAAGCTGTTCTTTGAAAAACATTACTTTAAAAGGTATTGTTACCTCTGTTATCATCAAGAAAGCTTTTTGGCAGCCTTTCCTTAAGAACTACGTTTGCAATCCCTCCTCTTTAATAGTAAAGAGAATTATGCTTTGGTGTCAAGTTCCAAGCTCAGTTTTCCTGCTTAGAAAATGAATGCACTCAAGCCAATAAACTGAATTCTGAAAAACTGTAAAAAAATACATCCTTAATTGCTTGGCAATCAGAGACTCAGCTCTGGCAGGTTCTGATAGCGAGCTGGGAGGGCAATGAAGGTGCAAAGAGCTCTCAACACACTTTTCTTTTCCTCTCCTGTCATTGGAACACACACTTGCTTGGTCAAAAGCAGTACTACTGTTAACCCCAGGAGACAGAGGAGTCTGTTTGCAGGCAGATTCTTTTCACATGTACCCCTTCATCACTTTGTTTTTTGCTTGTTTCATTTTGTTACAAATATGCTCTCAAAATAGCTTGTAAATTGGGAATCATTTCACTAGCAAGATGGTTCTGCAGAAAACATAACACGATGTGAAATAATTTTCAACCTCTGGGACCAGCTTTCCTGACAATGATCCAGTTCCTCTTAATCATGCACTACTCACACCCAATCAGAGATCAACTCCTGTCAAGCTCTCCTCCATAAATTCCCCCACTCCTCTACAGTCTACAACCGTGATCCTAATTCACTTCCTTTCCTCTGCCCTCTGTTCTCTTACTTTGGGCTCTAATTTGGTCTCCCCATGTCCTGTGTTCCCCTTTCCTGTCCATTCTGATTCTAATCATCTTGAAGACCACTTCATTTTTCATCAATGACACGTTTAAAAGGCTTTTCTTGTTGTCCATTACCTACAGGATAAGATCCAAACCTCTTCTTTGGCATTCACAACACTCCTCCGTCTTGACACAGCTTCTCTCTCCCACTCCCTTCAGCCCTCCGCACTCTCACACATCCCATGGCAGTGTCAGCTTGATCACCTCCTTCTGTGCTGTGTCCACTCTTCTCTTTCCTGCCCCTCTGCCTCAGCACGTTCAGTTCCCTTTAACTGAAATATCTTTCTTAACACTGCTAGTGTAAAGGCTATCTTTCCTTCTCAGGTCAAATCTGATGCCTCCTTATTCACAAAATTTCCCTTATATCCCCATGTAAATGAGCCTGATCTAGCCCACTTCCCCAGCTTGAGTGGGAGAAAGAACTACTGTTCCTTTCATTTTCATTTTACGTCAATCTGAGGCTCTACCTTAGAGAACAGCCTTCCCGTTGGAGAGCCCTCCCTCCATGGTAATTCCAGTAACCCTGAGGCAAGCTTTCTCAGTTCCTGTGGGTAATGTTAATTACTCTTATCTCCTGGAGGGGTTGGACACACAGAAAACCTGCTTTCTCAGCCAAGGGGCCCTTTCCTGTCACGCTCATTGCTCTCATTATCATACTAAGGTGTTGGGAAAACACCAAGAGTCTGGTTATCCCTGTGCCACACTTCGTGTCCATTATTTGAGAATCTTCATCATCTTGGACATGTACTACCACCCAGATCTGGCAACTTACCAGCAGGCGCAACCCCTGTTCCCTGAAGAAATTCCCTTGGGCTACCTAGGATTACACCACTGCTGTTGCCCTGACCATCATTCCCGCCACAGGGTGGGCAGAAGAAAAGCCTCTCTACTGGGCAGGCACGCAGAGCTGCCTTCATCCCCTGCCACCCAGAACGTCGCTGTTCTTCAGTCACTCGGTTCCTCAAGTCTACAGCAATGTATCCAAAGAGCCTTTGCCCAGGGCACTGTGAGCAGTGCCAGAATAGTGTGTTCTTGACGGATTTTCACCTCAGCCCCATGCTCTAGCTGGAGCCCTCCATCCCATGCCACCCCACCCCTGGCTGCCTGTCTTGCATCTCATTCCCATGATGAAGCTTCACGCCACTCTCCATTCAGTTAAATGTGCCTTCCAAGTAACCATCCAAGTCCTAAGGAGATGTGTTGGTTAAAATGCCCTTAGTTTTAATTATCAAAAAAAAAAAAAAAAAAAAAAAAAAAGCCCAAAGATGAAAAAACAAGAAAAACCTCAAACTGGATTAAACAAGAATGAGATTTGCTGAATAACATAACTGGAAACTCAGAGGTAGGACAGGCTTAAGGATGAGTTAACCCTGTAGATCCGCCTGCTTCCTTGTGATTCTTAGCTCTGTCATCTTCCTCGTATTGACTTCATCCTCAGGCCTGGTAATGGGGTATCCTTAGAGGTCTGAGTCTCACATCTGCACATGACAACATCCAGAGTAAGAGTTAGGGGGTCACTTCTGCAAGCATTCCTGGAGTAGTGGGCAAAAAAATTCCTGGGAGCCCCAGGAAGCCTCTCCTCAGTTCTCATTGGTCAAAATCCCATTCCTCAGCCAATCACTGGCAGAAGGAGCACGATTACCAATCCAGCTCACCCCACCATGAGTCACATGGGTTGCACAGGGCACTGGAACAAAAGTGGGGTCTGTTAGGAATGTCAGTAAAGAATGCTGAACAGGCATCCTCCAGAGAGAAATTTCACGCATGCCCCTTAATAGCTGCCTTCTTTCCAAACTGGAGATATGGAAAACATCTCATACATGTTGATTAAAATCTTAGACACTGCAATATTACTTATTTTTTAAGAAAGCTTTTAGAATCTTACAAGCATCATATCAAGCAAAAGAAGACAGACACAAAAGAGAATACGCACTGTATCATTCCATTTATATAAAGTTCAGGCAACACTTTACTGTGTTAGAAATAAGAGGGGTTAATGACTGGAAAGGGGCATGAAGAGGAATTCTGAGGTAATGTTCTGTTTCTTGATTTCTGCTAGTTACAGCATGACTTTAAATTGTGATTCATCCAGGTGTCTGTATATGATTTATGCACTTTTTGAAATGCATGTTTTACTTCAATTAAAAAGGTAAAAATTACAAAATGAAACTATAGTGCGAAGTGTTGTGCAGGTATTACAGATACTGAGATAAACAAAATCTCTTCAAAATTCAAAGAAGTCATGATCGGAGGATTCATATAGGTCCATAATCCATTATTATACAGTGTTAGGAAACTTTCTATGATATGGGGCATCAAATCCAAGGTTGGGGAAGGCTATCCAAAGAGGATGACATGGAAGTGGAAACAAACAAAATCTGTGGGTATGACTTTGCCTGGTGAGGGACGAAGGGCTGCTGTGACTGCAGAGATAACAGGCTACCTGAGACTAGGTTAGTCTGACTGGGTCTGAGTGTTTGAGAAGAGCAAACGTAAAAGCTGGAGAGGTCAACACAGGCCTTCTAGGTCACGTTAAGGAGGTAGACTTTATCCCATGGGCAAAGGAAAGATGGAAACATCTCTGATCCGTCACTCTCAGCACCCGGAGTGAAGGGACTTCGACTTGTGTGTCTAGGAGATTGGAAACAACCTCCATGAAGATGGTGAGAGGCCTCAGAGCTTGGCTGAAAGGAATGTGTGGGAAGCTAACTGGCCTACAAGACAGATGACCTAGAGTCTTGCCCCAGTTCTCCTACAATCTGTGCCCTTACGCTAGGGGGAACAGGGAAGGGAAAGAACACTTTCTGAATAGATCCACTCCTTAGGCTTAGGAATCTCTCCAGGCATAACAGAAAGTAGGCAAGTTCATCTCCCAGGACCAGAGGAGGATGAGTACGGAGGCCACTGTACAAACAAAGGCATCGAGGCACTAGGTGTGGTCATGCAAAGTGACCCGACTCAGAAGCAGGAGTGTGGTGAGGGGAGGATGCTGGATGAGTGAGAAGTAGCAGGATAGGAGTTGCAAAGGTATCTTAGGGCGGAGTTCAGTCCTGGAAGGATAGCAGACTAGTTCCTCTGAATGGCTCTCCACGATCACACTGCCAATTCCTTAAAACATTTTAAAAAGCATGCTTTTAAGAGAATTGCTCACCTCACAAGAAATCGAGAGAAATAGCTTAGGGCCAACTTATTCAAGTGATGGAGAGGATGATGAGGGAGACGGAAAATGCAGGTTTGTAAGGGAATTGGCCAGCTGAGTGACCTTCGAGAAGTCAGTTGGATCCTTTATCTCTCATTTTCCTTACGTGTGAAATGAGGGTGTGGGGCAAGGAGATCTCTAAGACCCCGGCTCTGATGCTCTCACTGTCTGGCAGCAGCGTGCTTTTCCTTCCAAGCCCTCAATTCACACAACTAACATTTACCACTCAGATCTCCAAGAGGCAGAGAGGACCTTTGGAAAGATCATAGAATTTCCTTCTTCTATTCTTGTTGTCCTCTGGAAATGTAGACCCTAATAAATTATTCAGGACTTTAAAATTTTCTGGTAAAAATTAACATCAAGAATATTCAGCTTTTGTCACAAAGGTGCTTCATCTTTAAGATTCATAGGAACGTTATAGGAGTGGTTACAACAATTTCACATCATAATGATGGTTATGCAAGGATTCCAGCCCATACCACCCTCTGACTCAAAAACAAGAAGGTGTCCTGTCCCTGGGGCCCCTAGATTAGGCATTCAGAGATTTTTACTCCCTGACAGGCAGGGTCAACGCCCCTACTCAGCCCTGAAGTAGCTACGGAAGACAGACTTTCACCCTTCTGCACCCCAACAAGACTATGGGAGTAAAATCTCTGAGAGGCGAATGAGATAGGAAGGAAGGGGGCAGGGCACAGCCATTCCAGGAATGACACAGCAATTAACACCAAAGTGGCAGAAAATTTAACTCCCAACAGACCTTGAGGCCCAAGATAGTGGGAGATTTGACTTCCAGTAGACTTTGAGCTTCATTATGTGCTCATTGTAATATATTAGCATGGTGAATGGCACTCCCACCGGCACCATGACAGTTCTGAGACTAACTGTGCCAGGCCAAAAAGTGGGCAGTGGCTAAATTCCTGGGAATTCCCGCCCCTTCCCCAAAGTAGTTGGAATAATCCTCCCACGTGTTAGCATATGAAATTACAGACAGAGCTCATAAAAATTAACTCCCACACCTCGTGGCCACTCTCCCTTCTGAGTGAGATAGCCTGCACTCTGTCCATGGGTTATGTATCTTTCCGAATATATCAACGTTAACTCAAAAGAGACAAAAGAATATTCAGCTTGGTCAAAAGCAGCAGAGAAAAAGCAAATGCTATTTCATTTTTTAAAAATCTTAAATTTACCTCATATCAAGTAAATAATGTAAACAGTGACTTCCAGAGAGGGGAGGGGAAATCACTTACTCAGGACAATGTTTCGCTCTGTTCCATCAGTAGTTTTATAAGCAAAATTTCTAGCTTCAGGTATAGAAAAGTACTTAATGAATATTATCTTATGAAAATGATAATGTATTCACCTAAATGAGAAATTTGTGTGTTTTAACAGGCTTATACTAATGTAAGAGTGAGTGTAATGTTAAGAAGTCATTCTCTTAAAAACATTTCTATTTCAGAGAAACAACATTCTGGGAAAACAGTGATTTAATTTTCTTTTTACATAAAAAAATACTTCACTTGAAAAAAGCACTCATTTGGTTATGCTTTTTTTTTTTGTTTCAAATAAATTATTTTTAGGTTTTAAAAGAGCCATTGAAAAGTTCTCTTTCAATAGGCTTCTCTCTTTCAGGAGGCTACTGTTGTTTCTCTTTGGGCTTACTATTTTTGCTTTGTTTCCAGACAAAAGGATTTATAAGCTTTTGTATTCGTGAAATCAGTGAGAAAAGACACAAACGCTCCTCAGAAGTACCTATGGAAATCTAATTTCAAACACATGTATGCAAATTATTGGAAGAAAATAGGATGGAAGGAAAGAAGGGTGGAAGGGAAGGAAGGAGGGAGAAATCTATGATAAGGAAGAAAATATAAATTTTCATTAGCTAAATACATTTGCAAGTGCTGTGGGAAAATACTTATCCCTGCATCTTTCTCGCTCACCAGGCATGAAGTGTCATTAAGACCCTGTTATCACTTTTATTGTATCACTTTTTAAATTTATCCTATGCTTAAGTCTCTTCTGGGGGGAATACACATTCTCATACAAGGTTTTGAAAATCACTCTGTAAGGAAATCTGTGAAAATCTATATAGTGTAACAGAAGGATGTGATTCAATGATTACTTGTCTTACCTACACCATAGGTAACATTTAGGGAAATATAAACCAACATCTTCCATTATTATAGGTAAGAATACTAATTTTCTTTCAGTGCTAAATAATATATTTCTTTCCAGTGGAATTAGCTTCTCTAAATGACAATAATTCATTCCCAGTCTTCCCCATTAGAAGAATTAGCAAACATGGTCAAATACTGAGGGAGAAAAGCAACCAAGTTAGGTCTTATTTGAAATATATTTAGTTTCTCTCAGTTCAACCCTCTTTATTTTACCACTTTACTGACTGACATGCACCATTGTGTTTTGGTATTAGTGCATTTCTACATACGTCTCAAGAAATAGCCATTGACTAAATGACAGATTAATTTACTGTACCCTCCCTTCTTTGGCTGGGAAAATATGTCAAGATCTCCAGAGCAAAAACACATGACTTTTTTTTCCTCCCCCATCTTTTAATCTACATCAGCAAATGGGGAAGGAAGAAAGTTTTACACGCTATCCCTAAGTTGAAATCTCTGACAAAGGATAAAGACTGAAATGACAACTATGTTGTAAAGTTCTTACATGTTACTAAACAGCTGTAGTCAAAGAACTAGGAGGTTCCAGAATTGTGCTTTGCTAAATGCCACTGAAATTGAACTCAAGGACAGGATTATCCACAAATGATGAGGTCATCAATGAAACACGACTAGGCTTAAGTACAAATTTATGTACAAATAGGAATGAGAAAAGCATGAATTTGTTATACTATATCAATGAAACGCAGGCATGTTAAGCAGAAAAGTGATTCTCCCCATAGCAGAAACTGTCAATATAATTAATCAAATATGCTTATCTTCTTTCTGTTCCTGGCTTGACTTGTTATTTAAATATTATTGATTTTTTTTAACATTTTATATTTTTACATCGAATACTTCTGAAATATGTCTGGAAGCTCCTTGACTTCAGGAAAAATTGTCTTTCAGAAATATCTTCTTACAATGTCTTGCACTAGGTTGGTGTTCTATAAATATTGATTTGGATAATGAAATTAAACAAAAACTGACTTTAATCTGAGCAATTTGGTTTAAAAATTTTCTTCTACTTAGAAATAACACATGGTCAGTGCAGAAAATTTGGAAAACACAGAAAAGCTAAAGGAAAATTTAAAAGTCATCACAAATTCTAAACACCTTGTCAACTTCAAAAATAAAATAGCAAGTTATTTTACTAGCAAAATGAGTTTATTTGGGAATGGTAGAGGAATTACAATTCAGGACATGCAAACTATGGCAAAGCATAGGTAAGTTCAGAGAACAAAGGAGAGGAATGTTATTTTTTAGAGAAAAAGGGGGAGTTGGGAGGGGCTGCTCTGAAATGCAAGTTCATTGGAGGAAAGTGGGAGTTTAGAGTGGTAACGGTTTGTCATTGGTTGAGTTGTTGCAGTTCTCATTGGCTGGGCTGTTGCTAGGCAAGGAAAAAAATCTTCCTTTCTCCTGCTAGGGTAGTAAGGTCAGCTTCTTCCTGCTCAGGGATGGGCAGTAAGCTGGGACAGAAGGTCCGTGCCTGAGGGTTCTCCCTTTAGGGTTTCTTAACTCCATTTTAAATGCGGTTTCCCTTTATTAATTTTCACAACCTTTTCCACATTCTTCTCCTGCCCCTAGAAATAGGTGAAAGTTTTTAGAGTCTGTTTTGTCGGTTTGTACGGGGAAAAAGTTTATATAGTTATATAGAAAGTTCAATGGCCCACAAATTTTACTTAATGTGTATCGTGAACTTTTTCCCATGTTAATATCTTCTACAATGTGACTTTTGTGCCAGCACAATATTCTATTGCATGAGATCACCATAGTTACTTTACCAAGATCTTACTGTTTCTAATTTTTTCATTATAAGTTATTCTACAGTGGCTATCCATGTTCATATAATAATCATATATGCATATAATATGATTAATTAATAATTAATCAAGTAATTGAGCTCTGATAAGAGAGGATTTATGATTTAAAAGAGACAAAGAATGGAATTAAATGGATTTGTATAATGTTGTATTATATATGTTACATTTTCATATAGAATAATTACTAACCTTGATTTCTGATGTGGAAATAAGTAAAATAATA
Source organism: Camelus dromedarius (assembly GCF_036321535.1). Lineage (NCBI taxonomy): Eukaryota > Metazoa > Chordata > Mammalia > Artiodactyla > Camelidae > Camelus > Camelus dromedarius. The sequence goes on from NC_087436.1 coordinate 36,921,733, forward strand.
AGATTTTACAGGAAAAAAAAGTATGCCTTGATAAAATGACTGATTTCTTTCTTTAGAGAGTAATGTGATTAGAGATAATCAAAGCCTTATATCATTTAACAATGGAACAAACAAAAGGCTTAGCATTTATTTTCTGCACCATTTTCCATATTTCAGTGAGTTACTAAAAAAAAATTAGAATTCTTGCTAATTCAGGAAAGTTTGAAGACAAATGCATTCTAGATAAATTATATAAGTGCTGAATGAATTGATACATGATCATTGCTAAATTTCAATCTTGACTTGTGTCACATGCAAAAATATATGTGGCTTTTTAAAAAAATATAAGATTCTAGATTATAATTACATACTTACTTAATTCTAAGACTGAGACCATCTATTACAGGTCAACATCAGGATGTTTTAAAGATAATTCTATCACCAACAAAGATAAATGAAAAAAACTCAGAAATAACTCAGGCTATGCCATTTAAAGGAATCAGTGTGTGAACTATTGACTTCTACTTCTTTTTATTGGTTATCCCTCCTGATAGCTGGTGACCTTTTTTGTTAATCCAGAAATTTTAATAGGAGATAAAACATCAGATTATTAATAAAGAAAGGCTTTAAGTGAAAGGATTATTACTAAGATTATCATTCTCTTATTCAATTTGATCCCTTGCACACAAAGTAGCTTTATACCTTAATATGGGCCAACAAATAAAAGAGTAATAAAAGAGAGTCACAAGAGTAAAAGACACAAAATGGATTTGGGCCATGGGCTGCAGAGATTCACCAAGAAGCTAGGCCTTCTGCACTGGAGAATTCACAATATTCTCAGAATTAAAATTTGAAGTCTAGCCTCATACATACAACCAGTTATTGCTTAAAAAGGACATTAAAGACTATCAAAGTTCTGAGAGGATGATGTTTAGATAAGATACATTTAAGAAGTGTCTACACTCACATCATCACCATCATTCCCACCCCCACCACCATTTTGTCGATTTACATCACTGCCTATAACAAAGGAATATTCTGGTCAAAAATAATTTCCCAAGCATTTATTGAGTGCTAGGTTGCTAGAACTCAAGAATGAAGAAACATAGTCCTCATCCTTAAGAGTAAAGTAACATCCTGAAGGGAGAGCGATTTGTAAAAACTGTCGTGGTTGCTCATAAATAACATACATTTAAATGTCTGTTTTTCATCACCGTTTAGAGTTAATCTATATGGTTACCCTTTCCCCAAAGAGGACACGACTCTTCACTTATTTCTTCGTGCCTCCATCCCCCACTGCTTTCCACGTTGTGATGGTCAGAGAGCATAAGAGCCCACTGTTATTCTCAGCCTTGATTTCATGTGATTAAATGAAATCAGCTCACTCAGCTGTACAAGTACAAGTAGAGGGATGGTGCAGCAGATTCGTTTTGCCAAGTGAATATGAGGAAGGAAGAGGGGGCAAGGGAGTTGGAGGTATTATGCAGGGAGTGGTAATAATGACAGTCACAGAGTTTAAGTTAAGTAAGGGGGCATGGGGAACAGAGGGAAAGGGGTAGGATCAATGAATTCAAGATTCTGGAAAGACTGAAGTATTGCTAGGGTTGTGCTACTAGAGGGAATGAATGGCAAGCATCGGGGTAAGGCATGAAATGGAGATTATGGAGGGATTTTATGGACTGGTTATGACAAATTCTCGGGTCACAACATGGAGTGATGGCTGAGATAGAGTGTCGGGCAAGACAGAGAAAGGAATTCAAGAAACTGAGAGGCCAGAGTGTTGGAAATATCATCTCTATATATATTGAATCTTCAAAAATTAATACAGGGAAAGTGCTGGGGAGAGTGACAGTGAGTCAGGAGCTAAAATCATAGAGAAATTGGGAGTGGCTCAGGCATAGGTAGATGGTCCCACCAATGAAGTTAATCAGTAAGATCTTTTGATGACATCAGAGTCAAGCTGCAGAGAAATCTACCCTGATTGCAGGTCTATAAATACAAACGGTGTGGTAAATAGCCCCCACTTTCAAAGACTGCAGGGCAAAAAGCATCCTCAGAAGATAGCCAGGTTTTCTGTAAAGCCAGAAGCTGAAGGAAACTTTCAGAAAAGAAGTTGAAGATTAGCAGATTTTTCTTAGGATGGATCTTGAATTCCAGAAGGAACAGTGAAAGGGATTCAAGAATTTGGTGAAGGGTGTGTGGGAGATGGGGTGAGAAGAAGAAATGCACTGAGCTGATGGGAGAGGAGGGGCCACCTGGAATATGGAGTTTCTTGTGGTGAGTGACGTAAACATGTAGACAAAGGGCATAGTGAAGATAGTCCTGGTAGACTCAAGGCAGACAGTGGGGTCATGGGAAGGCTGTGTCTGTTAGGAGGCAGGGAAAGAAGATATTCAGGACTTTCAGTATTCCTTCCTGACCTCAGCAGTTAGACATAAGGAGCCAGAGAAGCCCAATATCAGAGGTTGATGAGGGTATGTGACCCAGGAGATGTGTCTTACTCAAAGTGTACTAGACTCACTCTGGACCCCTGCTGGTCAGGACTGCAGATGGGAATTTAATTGATTCCATACTCCTTAAGGGTAATTCCTTAGTACCTAAGTAAACGAGAAGTGAATATACACTTTGACTCAAAAGTTTTAGGAATTTTCCTGCAAAATACTCTCATGTAGCAATCAACTTAGAAAAAATTAAATAATGAATGGCCAAATCACATACAGTAAATTCACATTACAAAATAAGATAGATAGATTGCTGAGCAAAATTAAAATTTGCAGAACAGCAAGTATAGTATAATTTCATTTATACATTTTTTAAAGCAATATAAAAAGCTATACTTGTATGACATATAGAGCAAACACTTTTTTATGGAAGTATAGTTGATTTACAATGTTCAGGTGTACAGCAAAGTGATATTTATATATTCTTTTTCCGAATGAATACTTTAAAGAACTTACTATGTGCAGCGCACTGTTCTATGTGTTTTATGTATTAACTCAGTCAGCTATGCATTATTATTAATTATTATTAATTATTATTATTATTATTATTATTATTATTATTATTATTACTACTACTACTATTGTTATTCTTGTGGTGACAAGGATAAGGAACCTGAGACACAGAGAGTCTAAGTAATTTGCCAAAGGCCCCCAAAATGTTAAGGAGTAAAGCTTGAATTTTCTCCCAAACAGCCTGGCTCCAAAGTCTGTGTTTTTAAATACATTAAACTGCCTATCAGGTATACAAGCATATAGAAAAAAGCCTGAAACAATATGCCCCTAACTCTTAATTGCAGTTATTTCTGAAAAGGAGAGTAAGGTTGAAGGTGGTGGAAGGTGAAAAAGATTATTAGTTCTTACTTTGAATAACTCATTTGCTTAAACTTCTAACAATTGGAATATATTCACTTGTGTAGTTTTTCACTTTTTATTCCCTCAAAAAAAGGTTGCTTTACGTTCCACCAGCGTTGTGTGCAAGTCTGCACCAGGGTTATATATAAGGACACAGTGGTGGAATTATTTAAAAGGGTGAAAGGAGAGTTATCAACTTGCCTTGAGGAAGGAAACTTCAAGGATGAGATTTTTTGAGTTTTAAAGGATGAAGAGTTTGTTAGGCAGATACTTAGGGAAGGGCATATAATTGGTGCTCGATACATTTTTTTGAATGAATGTATTCTAGTCAAAGGGAACACATATACAAAGTCTCAAAGGGAAGGTAGCAGGAGATAAGGCTGGGAAGATAGTCAAGGGCCAGATCACCAAAGGTCTTACATGTTAAGTAAAAGATATTATCTGGAGGAAATGAGGAGACTTAGAAGGGTTTTGAGTGGTAGACATCTCACTGTTCTTTGCTTGTGGGTTTAATTTAGGCTCACCAGCCTATAGGTGCTTACTTCACATTAAACAGAAAGGGATAGAAGAAAAGGGTAGCGCTGCTGCTGCTGATGGGAGATTCTGGGACACAAAGTATGTGGACTCCGATCATGACTGTGCTGTATGATACACCAGTCTTATATTTTCTATATATAAGATCATTTAATTCATGGCCATATTGGTACTTTGGGATTTTTCATTTCCTTGGGTACTGCTGATTTTGTACTCAATTTTATATTTTGCATTTATATAAAAGTAGTTTTGAAACAGATCTCAACTCAAGGATAAGATCTTCTTATATGTTTTCACAAAAAAAGTCATTCTAATTAAACTATTCCATTTCGTTCCCTTAACGGTACTAATACATAAATCCTTAATACACTCTCATTATTATGAGCTTATTATTCCTCCTGAAATCAATTCATTTGTGGATATTGAGCTTTTGCCAAATTATCTCCAAAAGTGTCTTTGTTGAGGTTCTAATGGATTTGGCTAGAGTACACATAATATTTCCAGCCAAGGATGAGCTGATTATTTTTAAATAAGGTATTATTGGTGGCATAGCCTTTCAGTGCATTTTTGGTAAAAATCCACCTGTGATTCGCTAAGCTGACTTTACATGAAAATTAAAGCCATTATGGCAGGTTTGGGAGGCTGCCATCTTCTTTAGATGTGTGAGCCTCTCTCTCACTTGGGATTTCAGAATTTCAAGCTGCTAGCCAAACAGTTACTGCTAGCTGAGTAGAGAAAAATGTCCTCATAAAACAAACAAAACATCCTAAAGAAATGATTCCTATTTGTGGTTCAGAAGCCAAGACTAATGTCTAACTTCTAAGAGGGATATTTCATGTGCAGGAATTATTTGTTTGATACAGATACCAGCTCCTTCTATTATGATGCCTGGGCTCTGCCTTCACAGGGAGCCAACAAAGTCCCTTGGACAAAGCTCCCTTTCCAGGATAAACCAAATTTAAGCCAAGAGTCAAAGCTTCCAATTTCAAGTTATATTTCAGACCATTCTCCTGTTTTGTAGTCACACCTAAATCTACTGTATACAAAAGTCTGTAATCTGTCTTCTTTCTGGTTTACAATAACATTGATCTTTATTAATTGCTCTTCGCCCCCATCGCCAACTCACAATCATAAGACATTCTGACTGGGTTGTACCCAAGGCTCAAAATTTAAAAGCCCAAACTTTCAATGGAGACTTAATTGTCCTGATTTAATTTGTACAGGTCGGGTTGGACTTTTCCAGTCAGTCCTTGTAGTGCTGGTGTTGGACATCAGTGCTTCCCAGGAACCTTCATAGATATCACTTAACTTCCCCCTTGGGACACATATTCCATCGCTAAGAGATACAACAACCTTCCTCATAAAGGCAGTTACTCATAGATTTGACTCACTGATTAAGATACAAGCTACACAATTTCTTCCCCTGCATCTAAACATCTTCGAAAAAAAGATTTATTGCACTAAAAAGAATCTATGCAGACAGGAGGATCATTTTTAAAAACTGTTGACATAATAAAGCTATTAACGTATACATATGAACATTTAGCTGGGACAGTGCAGAGGGACTGAAGTATGATAAGGTAATCAGATTAGATGTCCTTTAAGCTATGTTTTAAATACATAGCGTTCATGATTTTCTAGACAGTATAATCTCCTCCCTTTACTTTATCCCTAAAGTGCTTAAAGATATTATATTGATTATAATATATCAAAAGTATTAATAATTGAGCTGTATATTTTATGTTGCTGTGTGAATATCTTGTAATTTAATTTTTAATCAAAATTTGCATTAAAATGAGACCATTGAGCATCCATGTATGTAGATACTTCATACATTTTCAGGATAATTTATTCCAAGTGAACACAGGTAGAGAAAAACAGAAAATTCTGAGTCATTTACTTCTCTTTGTTTTTGCTTTCTCTTAATGCTTTAGCCTAAGTTGAGTTTCAAGATAAAGGACTTACATTTGGTGATCAGAGAGAGTTAATGGGGTGGGAGAGGAGGAAGGTCTTGGCTTAAAGCAGTGGGAAACCTTGTCCTTTATATACCCAGAATGTTTAACTAAGGCCCATTTTCCCTTCCCTAAATCCATACCTGGTTAGACCTGGTTACATGTCACAAGGTCAAGTCTCTCTTCATCCATTGTTGGTGAATAAGATAATTATGCTTTTAAACACAACAAAGGACATTAACTGGTAATATGGAGACTAACAACTCTATCCTAATTCTATTACTGAACGATTCAGAACTTAGAATAGGATTGCATTTGCAACGTGTAAAAGGTGCACACGTAGCACAGAACAAATTGGACACTGAAGAGCTATACGATTAGGAAAAGGAGAGAGAATTACACTTGAGTATTTTAAATCACCATTTTTAATATGTTTGAAGGATTCACCCTACACAAAAATAATATAAATAAGAAACAATTTTAGCTCATTTCACTAATGGTGAAAATACTATGACTGGAAAAATTGAAAAACTCTACTTTCTCAAACTCCCTTTCTAACAGGTGACTTACACAGACACATTTCTGCCAGCTTCCAGTACTTATTCCCCTCCCTCAAGGAAGGACAAATATAACTTTGAGGAACATGTCTTTAAATAGGTTTTGGAAGGGGGTGGGCAGGGATCACAGGGGTTGAGATGAGGCAGTTGTTCTTGCCCATGCCAAAAACAGAGGCGGGACAGACTTGACTTCTGCATGTACATGCAGACAGAAGTGGAGGAAGTGAGATCCAGATCTTCACCCTCATCTCTCCTCGCATCTCCGAACACAGCAGCATTCGAAGTCTGGAGGAGCAGTGTTGGCTGAGGAGCAGTGCCCAGCCACTCCTCAGACTGTCAACACGAAGCTGTATCTTACTATGTAGAGGGTATTGACTTCCCTGGGTACTGATTTCACATAAGAAAAACTGCTATTAGCAAGCACAGAAAAATTAATTGGTAAATAATGTATTGAGTCCCAGTGGGAAGTTATTATAGTCCCTTTCAGAACCTAATATCCTCTTGAAGATTTCTGCTTTGGGGAGAGCTGTGAATTTCTTCATCTGTAAAATATAACCTTTGTCAAGAACTACGAAGGGGCTGAGATGTTACAGTATTGGCAAACTAACACGTCAGTCAGTCACAGTCTCATGGATGACGGCAGAAGGCACAAAACTCCCAGACCAGAAACGAAGGACAGCGATATTATTACTCACGGCAACAGCAGTAGCTGGAGTGTCAGCATTTGTGCCAGTTCCCTGAGTCCCCACTCCCACAAAGTGACAGGAAGAGGGCCAGATGATCTCTGGACGTGCAGTGCATTGCACTACCTGAGAGGAAACCCCACTCTTCGGGAATCGAATCTTTCGTAACGATCAGTTAGCCTGCCTGACCTTTGCCCAGTGGGAGCGTTATCTTTATTCTACTGGACAGTCAACAAACCTGCTCTTTACTCCAGAGAGGGACACCTCTCTGCCTTCCAAAGCTATTTACCATACACACACCTTTGAAAAGATATTCCAGAACAAAGGCAGGCTTTGCCTCTGCCTGAGAAATGTATAGAAATGTGAGGCACTCGTGGGGCGTTGCCTTCCAACAATAATCAATTTCTGTCCCTTTTTTCTCAAGATTGAGACTCCACAGAACGTCTCTAGCTCTGCCTCTTTGCCCATTTCGACTCCCTCCTCAAACTGCGAGCCTTTCTTTGCAGTGCTGTGGGGAGATGCTGACGAGGGGGCGAGGGTGCGAATTGAAAACGTTCGGGAAGAGTAACTTTAGTGACCAGGAAGATAAATGTCAGAAACCCTGTAGGAAGTCCCTCCTGGGCCGGCTTGCTACTTGGCGGTCCCTCACTCCTCCCCATCCCTCTAAAAAGTATCTTCCTTTCGCTTCACTTTAATATGCAGCTAATAAGCCCACTAAATGGATATTCACTGCAGTTTTTGAAAAACACAAATCTCTCGGACGCTTAAGAACTCTGAGATATTCATACACATTAGCGTGAATTCATGAAGACATGTTCCCTTTCCTAGCCAGCTGGGACTGGCTGCCCTGAAGGAACAGCTGACTACAGGGGTAGAAGGGTGACTGTAAAGCCGGGCGCACGTTTTCTGCAGAGCCGGCAAGAGAGATAACATTGTGAGAGAAATCAAACCATCTGAAGGCACTGAGTCCAGAAGTGCCAGGGACGACAGGCACCAGAAAGCAGGAAAAGATGTGAGAGAAAGAGAAAGAAGAGATGCCAAAGAGGAACTTGGCTCATTCCCAGACTTCATTTGAAGTTGGCACTGTGCCCAAAGCAGAGGAAGTCCTCTTCTTCCTTCTCACACCTGGATTTTCATTCTATAAATATTTACCCAGTATTGGCTGCTGCAGCTGCCACTGCTACTATTACTAGTTACCATTTATTGAACACTCACTGTTTCCAGTTTTATGATTCCATGTGTGATAATGTCCGATAAGGCACCATCCCCGCCTTAAGTAGAGCTTACAGTCCAGTGGGGGAGACAGACAAGTAAGTCAACAGTTGTGCAATATAGTAAATACTGTTTTCTGAACACAATTATACCATTTAGTAAATGCTTTTATTGAGAGAGGCAACTAAGTCAGAATGGCAGGTCCTTGCCCAAGGACCCAGACTTCAGACCTCCATTGTTAGTTTTATCCTTCACAATAGTGAACTAATAGTAGTTAATTCTTACACAGTACCTGCTAGGTTCCAGGCACAGTTTCCATGCAATTAATCTAGAATCTTTACAGCAATCCCATAAAATAGGTGCTGTGATTATAATCTTCATTTCACAGGGGAAAAACTGAAGCTCAGAGAGGTTAAGTAGCTTCCCTAATGTCACAGAGCAGCAGAGGTGGGATTTGACTCCAGGCCCTGCCCTGGAGTACATGTTCTTAGCTGCTTCCCTATACTGTCACTGAAACAAGTGTAAGTAAGCATTTGTGAGCTGTCCGGGAAATGTAACCATCACTCACAACTTATTTCTATGATAAAGTAAAGTTGGAGTTCCCAACTTCGGACTCATAAAGAAAATATCGAAACAGATGTTTTAAAGTAGGAAACTACCTGAGGCCTCCTGGTCCTGTAAGAGAGCTGCAAGCATTCGTGGACATCGTTAAGAGAACACTGGCAACCCTGCATAAAAGGCGCTAGAGCATCAACGATCACATCGTGCGTTCAGGGATCCTCCTCTTTCAAGTCCAATTGTTCTGATATGCAGCACTCCCATCTTACTAGTTTATGCTGCTCAGAAAAATTAATGACTCGTGTTTACTTTAAAAAGCAAAGAATCAAGGGTGGGGGGAGTGTAGTAGACCAGTGGTAGAGTGTGTGCTTAGCACGCATGACGTCTGGGGTTCAATCCCCAGTACCTCCATTAAATAAATACATACATACATACATACATACATACATACATACATACATAAACAAACAAACAAACAAACAAACAAACAAACAAACCTAATTCCCCCCAAAACAAACAAAGAAAAAAAGTACTTAAAAAGCAAAGAATTAAGAGCATAAGGACAAGCCACAGACAGAGAAAATGCAGTAGTCCTCCATTGTCCTTGAACGATACATTCCAAGACACCCACTGGATGCCTGAAACCATGAATAGTACCCAACCCTATATATTTATATACACTAAGTTTTTTCTTATACATACCAATCATAAAGTTTAATTATAAATTAAACTTTAATTAATCAATTAGACACAGTAAGAAACTGACAACAATAACTAATAAAGCAGAACAATTATAACAACATACTGTGATAAAAGTTATGTAAATGTGGTCTCTCTCTTAAAATAGCTTATTGTACAAATTTAATGCCTTTTTCATCCTAACTAAGCACTTACCACATGTGGTGACTATAACTTTTGCAGTCTGAAGTGCAACAGAAAAACTAGCATCAATTTTTTTTCTTTCCTCACAATTTCATGGATAGAGGATTCGTTCTTACCGTATGTAATCTTAGCAAACTCAGCATACGATTTTTTTCCTTTCCTTAAGGCAAGAACTTTTGGCTTTATAGTTTCTCTTTGGCATATCCAAATTTCCAGCATCACTACCCTTGTGCTTTGGGGCCACTATCAAGTTACATAAGGGTGACTTGAACGCAATACAAGTACTGTGATACCACTATAGTGGACCTAATAACTGAGACGGCTATTAAGTGACAAAGGGAATACCCTGGATAAAAGGATGAGTCACATCCTGAGGAGGATGGTGTGAGATTTCACCACGCTACTCAGAAAAGCGAACAATGTCAAGTTTATGAATTGTTTGTTTTCTGGAATTTTCTGTTTAATATTTTCAAACCATGGAAAATTGAACTGTGGTTAAGAGGGAGCTGCTGTATTTGCAAAAAACATATCTGATAAAGGACCGTTATCCAAAATATACAAAGAACTCTTAAAACTCAACCATAAGAAAACAACCAGATTAAAAATGGGCCAAAGATCTCCACAGACACCTTACCAAAGTCACACAGATGGCAAACAAGCATACGAAAAGATGCTCCGTATTATACCTCATCAGGGAAATTCAAATTATAACAACAACGAGATACCACTACACATCTATTAGAACAGCCAAAATTCAGACCACTGACAACACCAAATGCTGGTGAGGACATGGAACAACAGGAACTCTATTTCAATGCTGGTGGAAATGCAAAATGGTACAGTCATTCAGAAAGACAGTTTAAAGGTTCTCATGAAACTAAACATACTTTTACTATATCCAATAATCATACTCCTTGGTATTTACCCAAAGGAGTTGAAAACTTATGTCTATACAAAAACCTGCACACAGATGTTTATAGCAGCTTTATTCATAATTGCCAAAATTTGGAAGCAACCAAGATGTCCTTCAGTAGGTGAATCAATAAATAAACTGTACTGCATTCAGATAATGGAATATTATTCAGTGCTAAAAAGAAATGAACTATCAAGCCATGAAAGGACATGATGGAAATGTAAATACCTATCACTGATTGAAAAAAGCCAGTCTGAAAAGGCTGTATAATTCCAACTGTATGACATTCTGGAAAAGGCAAAACTATAGAGACAATAAAAAGATCAGCGGTTGCCAGGGGTTAGGCGGGAGGGTGGGATGAATAGGCAAAGCACAGAGGATTTTAGAGTGGTGAAACTACTCTGTGGGATGGAATATGTCATTATAAATTTGTCCAAACCCATAGAATGGACAACACCAAAAGTGAACTATAATGTAAACTATGGACCCTGTGTGATAAAAATATGTCAACGTAGGTTCATCAGTGGTAGCAGATGTACTGCTCTGGGGGGGATGTTGATAATGGGGAAGGTTATGCCTGCGTCAGGGTCAGGGGTATATGGGAACTCTCCATACCTTGCCCTCATTTCTGCTGTGAATCTAAAACTGTTCTAAAAACAAAAGTCTAATTTTTTAAAGCAAAGCAAAATCCACTTATAAAAGAACTTTTATTCTTAAAGATGAAAAAAATGTGCACTGTTTGGAACATTATACCTGCTTCCATGCTCTTGCTCCCTTGAGAAAACTGCTAAGTCTAACCTTCATCCTAGGGTGCAAGAATTACTGTTCAACAGTATCTTCTTATTAGGTGTGTTACAGACAGCCCTGGAGGAAGAGAGAGAGAGAAGACAGAGAGACAGAGAACAGAGCCTTCCACCGTGTGTGAAACAGGATTTAAAGAAGGTATAGCATTTCTTAGAGACTTAGGAGGAACTTGGAATCCATCTTCTGTTACTATGTTTTACAAATCGCTCTTATTTAATTTGGACTTATCATGAAAGTTATGTTTCTCTTATGCCTCAGTGGCCACACACCTCTACTTGAAAATAACCTGCCTCAACAATTGGATTTACTGAATATTGAATATTGATTTTGTTGTTGTTATTCCCCAAAGGAGTAATGGATTTTGAATGTATGTTAGGCAAACACTTATTTCACGAATACATAGACAGCCAACAACATATATGCAGTGATAGACCCTCTTTTACAAAAGAAGAAAAAACCAAAGCCGGCTTATGCCAAGGTGGTCCATGTTTCCTCTCTCTTCTAAGAATCTACTTTCTTTTAGATTTCTTCTCCTCTGGGTTTTCATTAATCTCATAGATGCACTTCTTAAGAATAAAAATGGGGGGGAGGTATAGCTCAGTGGTAGAGTACATGCTTAGCATGCACAAGGTCCTGTGTTCAATTACCTCCATTAAAAAAAAAAAAAGAATAAAAATGTTAGCAGACTCTGGATGGAACAGTTTTCTAAGCCCAGGAGAGAGTCTGTGTTATGGACTGACCTGTGCTTCCCTCCCCCAATTCATATGCTGAAGTCCTAATCACCAGTACCTCAGAATGTGACTGTATTTGAAGATACCATCTTTAAAGAAGTAAAAGAAGTAATTGGCTAAAAAAGAGGTCATTATGTGGGCTGTAATCTAATCTGACTGGTGTCCTTATCAGAAGAGATGAGGACACAGACACCGAGGGAAGACCAAATGAAGACTCCGGAGAAGACAGTCAAGGAGAGAGGCCTCAGAAGAAACCAACCCTGCCGACATCTTGATCTCAGACTTCCAGCCCCCAGAGTTGTCAGAAAACAAATTTCTGTTGTTTAAGCCATCCAGTCTGTGATCCTTTGTTCCAGCAGCCCTAGCAAACTCATATGGTATCGAAGAGTAAACCCTCGTGACTCTGGCACTCCTCTGTTCTCTATTCCCCATCCAGAGCCTCATAAAAGCAGTTCATATGCCTGTAAACATAATATAAAGAACCCGTAGACTTCCTGAATTCATTCAGCAAACATGTATTGCGCTTGTCCTGCACACCAGGCACTGAGCTAAATGCAAAGACAAAAAGATAAACTCCCAAGTAGCTCAAAATAAATAAGACCCCAAACTATCCTAAGGAATTCACAGTCTCAAAAGGAAACAGACCCGTGAAGAGTTCATGTCAATGCTGTGACTAGTGGTAAGATTGTGGTATACACAGAGTGCCTCGGGTGAGGACCAACGGCTGTGGGAAATACACTGGCACACAGGAGGGGTATCAGATTGGAGGCACATCTAATGTAGGTCTTTAGGAAAAAGTAAAAGTGTGCAGGGTGGATGAGGGGAGAGAGATGCTTCAGTGAAAGGAATACCACAGACCAAGGCTGTGAAATGGGAGAGTGGCTGGAATGCCAAGGGATGAATGAGAAGTTCAGGGTAAGTGGAGTTAGGATGAATATGAAGGAGGATGGGAGGAGAGACTGAAGAATTAGGGTCAGACCACAAAGGGCCAGGCATGCCAAATTTGGATTTTAACCTGAAAGCAGTGGGAAGCCACCAGAGATTTTTACAGTGAAAAATCATGATCAGACTTGCTCTGAGCATGGTCTCTCTAGTAGTGTGGAGGATGAAGTGGTGTGGGAAGAGGGGGGGCTACAGAAAGACTAGACGGCAGGGAGGATCATGGGAGCCTGAAATGAAACAGGAGTTTTGGAGTGGGAAAAGCAGACCTGCTTTAGAGATAGTTCAAATGTGGAATTGAAGGGGTCTGCAAACTTGCATTGTGAGGATTTTAACACTTCTATATGTACTGGTATGGGAAAAGTGCTTCCAACTGTAAAACACTAATATTACTTATTTGTTTTTTCTGTACCAGATATGTAAATAAACAGCATTGCTTCCTTAAACATACAGACATTATCATCTTAATAAAACACACAGTGTATTATTTACTTTTTAAGACTGTAGTTCAAAACAGCTAATTTTCCTTGTTTTTTGTTTAAATTCGAGAAGAACTGCTCTTCAAAAATATAGTATAATTGAATACAGTTAAAAATGAGTATCTTATTTTATTTCATTGTAGCATATCTGGTATTTTTGTGATTCTTCCAAGTTGAACTTGCTGGAAAGCGATTCATCTGAAGCAACAGAAAGCTTTGGAAAATACACTCACCTAATTCTAACGAGTTTTTTCACTACCTCGAATAGTTTACGCAGTCTCTAAGCCTCAGTGTTCTTATTTCTCAAACAAGAGATAAATACTTTGATCCCTAAAACTTCTTCTGACTAAAATTCCATGAGTCTATTTCTCCCAGAAGAAATATTGCTCTTGAATTTTAAAATGCAATTTTTAAGTTTTAAAAGAGATACTTTAAATTTTGCTGGAAAATATGTCTTTAAAAAAGTACATAAATCTTGTTAGTCGCTTTGGGGATTCATAAAAAATAACCCCTAAAGCACCAAGCATGATTAAAACATCACCATTCTTGGGGTACAAAAACTCAGGGGAACGTACTTAAACCTCTGTGGGTTCAGCTAAATCAACACGACGAACAAATGATGCTTTTGAAACATCAAACAACAAATGAAACAAATATAAAGTTACATAGGATAAATACGAATGCAGGAAAATGAACAAGCCAGGCGATTTCCATTTCCCCTCGTTAGGAAACTTGTATCTGTAAATGGAAAAGGGCTCTTTTGGAAGAGGAGTGGGAGGACGGAGAGGGAAGTTTCTCTGATTTCCTTACTCCCTACCTGCTGGTTTGTCTGATTCCCTCTCCAGCTCTCACTGTCTGATAAGGAATTGATTCTTCCACTCCTCTCCCCCTCCCTCCCTCCCTCCCTCTCTTTCCTTCACCCTGAGTAACGGTACTGTCCTAGCAAGTGATGCTGTCGGAGACAGGAGACGGGCACCGAGGAGGCATCGCCCTCGCAGCCGCGGGGCGGGAGAGCCTTTCCCAGCACCAGCTCCCGGCTCGGCCCCGGGCTCCCTCCTCGCAGCCACGGGCGCAGCGGCTGCCCCCACGGTTTGATGGTGGGCGGCGGCGGCGACTCTGCTTTGGTTCCCGCCTCTAACTGCTCGGTCTCGGGCCGCACGGTTCGGTCTTCCTGCCTCTCGGCCCGGGCCCGCCCGGGACTGCAGGAGCCGCGGGAAGTGGGGAAGGGGCGCAGCGGGAAGACCGCGCGGCGGCGGCGGCGGCGGCGGCGGAGGCCAGCAGCCGGCATCCCGGCGCTGGGGCCGCGGCCGGAGCGATGTCCACCAAGGTCAGGAAGTGCAAGGAGCAAGCGAGGGTGACCTTCCCCGCGCCGGAGGAGGAGGAGGAGGAGGGCGAGGACCAAGGCGCGGAGCCGCAGCGCCGCCGGCGGGGCTGGAGGGGCGTCAACGGGGGGCTGGAGCCGCGCTTGGCGCCCTTGCAGCGGGAACCTCACGGCTACTGCCCGCCGCCCAGCTCCCCGGGGCCCGACATGTGAGTACCCGGCCGGCCGCGGCCCCGCGCCTCGAGAGGACAGGGCTGGGGCGGGTAGGCTCGCCCCCGGCGGTCCCGTAATGTATCCCGGACCCCCAGAGCCCACCCTCCACGACAGTTATATTCGGGGCGACTTGAGGGTAGACCTAGGCCGGGGTCTCGCCCCCTTGGTCCTGCTTTGTGGAGGGACTTGGGGGGCCACCGAAGGCGTGGCAGGGGTCTGTGCCGGCTCGAGCCTCGAGCGCTCGGAACAGCCCCGCCGACTGACACGACGGATGCCAAACAAGCTTTCCAGTAAGCGGACGCCTGCTCTCCTATAACCAAGGAGCCGCGCACCGCTACCCCATAGTCGGAGGACCCCGCGGATAAAAGGACCCCGGGGTCCCCGAGCTTACCCCGGGAGGTCAATGAAGGGGAAGGTGTGCTTAGACCCAGGCGCGCACTCGAATCCCGACCTCCTCCGCGGCGTCCAGCGTGGCCCCACCCTGGGAACCCGAGTCGCCTCAGACGCTCCGGGCCGTCGAGAATGAGAAGGGAGGGGACCGTGTGCGATACCGAGTGTGGGCTGAAGGTTTGCCCTGTCGCCTCTTTTCCCGACGGTCCATTTACAGTCGGGGGGAAAACTGGAGCCGAAGCCCCAGCGGGTCTCTCGGGGAGAGAGTGGGCGCGGGGCGGCCTCCGGAACTTGGTTGTAGTTCCCAGGCGGCTGAGGGTCAGTAGCTGTTTCTTTTTTAAAGGAAGGTAGAGGTCGGCGCTTTAATGTGTGAGGAAGAGCAACTTTTTCTTAATTTCCAGATCTTGGAAGTAGCCTTTAACCAGCTGCGAGACGCAGAGAGATGAAAAAGAGGGTGGTTAGTTGTATAGGGGTGCATGCTCTTTATTTCTTTTGTCACGTACCTTGGGCGTGTCGCGAAGTTTACTGTCTTTATTTTAGGAAGAACGCACGGATAGGTAGAGGACTTGGGGCCAGTCTTGGCGGGCGGCACTCACCGCCTGGGCCGGGTAACTAATTTTCCCGGGAAGGGACGGAGGTTCTGCAGCGCCCCCTGCTGCCCACGTGCTGTGCATAGCCCGCGTGCGAGACCTCTGGGGCGACCCCGAACCGACCTGATCTCGTGCTGCTTATCTGGCTCAGAGCCCGCACCTGGCTCGGCCGGACTTGCTTACAGAAAACAGAAATCAGTGTCCGGGAGTAGATCGCCTAGGGAAGGTCTCTGATTGAAAATGAGCAACGCATGCAGACGAGGTTCAATTACTGCTGAAGATTAGCCTGGAGTGGAACAGGCCCAGGAAATGGAGGGAAGGTATGTCCTTTGGGATTAAAGCGCGGCTAGCTCTCTTCCCGCCTCACCTAAGGTTTTAAACAGATTGTCCATTTTTCCGTTTGCCAGTTTGGTTTTTTTGAATTTCTTAATTCTTTTATTGATTTGTTTTTTTGTTTTATCTTAAATCCCCACTAAAAGGGACACCAGAGCATTCTTATCTGAGGAAGTAGGGCGAAGCAGAGGTTCCACACTTTGCTTTTTGAAGCTTGAGGTCAATTACACAAAGCATTGGGACAAATTCTATTGTAGACTTGCTGTCTAACTGGTAATAGAACGAACATTTTTCCTATCTGCCGACTTTACAAAATTCAACAGGTAAATGTAGCGTACTTATTTTGTGAAGCGACCTAGAAGACCCAGTCATTTGGAGGAGACACATGTTAATAAATGTTCTTTCTGGAAGCAGGGCAGCAAGCTCTTCATGTTTCTTTGCGTCCTGTCACTTGGTAGCCTTAGAGACGCACTTAATATCTGTAGCACAGATTAGCTCTTTATTCCATCTTTGAGTGGAATATGGCCACAGTTTAATAGCCCAGAAAGTGAACATACACTCCTAGGATGGAAATGGAGAAGGATACCCAGTTTACCAAAGCCCCAGGGTCATTTTCAGTAGGCAGAACAGAACAGCCGAATTTAACATTCAGCAAGATGAATCCCACTTTTAAACCACAAAGATTCCTTAGCAGAACCCTGTTGCTCATTTCACTGCTCCATGTTCTAGTATTCCATTCAGAAATTTTAAACAGACTAGCTTAGGAAGGAAGTGTCATCTGCTTTAGCACTAACAAGACTTTTTTTTTTAATCCTTTGCTAGAACTCTTAATTCAACCATTGATTCAAACCAAGACTTCCTTTTTCCCAATTGTTTTGCAAACCTAGGACCAAGAAGTATGTTACTGGCAAGATGAATTTATTCTTGAAGTTTTTGGTTATTAAATATGATTGATGAACTCCAAAAGCATTTGAAGGGCATTCTTGTGAATTTTCATTCAAAGACATTTCTTAAGCATTTACATGTGCCAAGTGCAGACTAGGAACAACAAGCCATAAAGACAAGTATGACAACTTTACTACACTTGAGGACTTTTAAGTCTCATAAGGGAGAGGTTGAAATGAAACTGGGCATGATCAATTGTACTATTAGTTAGAATACATTTGTGCATAAATACATACATCAAGGATAGAACTATGAAAAGTCAAATGCAAAGGAGAAATGGGCAACATAATGTTGTGGAGAAATCAAGAAAACCTTATGAGCCTTAAAAGATAAATAGGATAGGAAGCAGAGACAGAGTGGATAATTAATCCAAGCCCCCCTGCTTCCAAAATGCCACACATGTCCAGAGAATATTAACTGAGTTTTGTTGGAACACAGAGCATGTGTAGGAGAGCAGTGAGATTTAGCTGGATGTGTTAGTTTGGGGAATTAATGTAGAGGATCTTGTGTGTCAACGGAGGCGGTAGGGAGCCATCGATTGTTTCATAGCAGCAATAGTTTGATCAAAGCCACTCTGCGGACAGGATGGATTGAAGTGGCAGTTGGCAGAATATGAATAAATAAATCAGGGGGCTATCGTAGCTGTCCAGGCTAAGATTAGGATCTGTAATAGTGTAGGACTGATGGGGTGGAATGGAGAGGGAACACACAGATGGAATCTATGGGAATTTGCAACTCCTATCCATGAGGGTTTTAAAGAGAAAGCAAGATCAGAGATGACTTGGTAATTTTGATGTAGATGACTAAGGTCATGAGGTCATTGTTGAAAAGAAAATAATAAAGAGGAGGATCTGATTTTTCAGCCAGTTCTGATAGAAGTGTCAAGCAGGAAGATGAAATGCAAGTTTGAAGCTTGGGAGAATGTGACAGTCTACTGTCTACTGGCATTGTTAGTGAGTTGTATGAGTTTATGATACTATCCCAGGGAGGAATGTGAAGAGAGATACGAAGAGGGGCTGGCTAGTTTTCTGAGGGAATTTTTTTTGTTTGTTTAGAGGGCAGAAAGAAAGAGGAGCAAGCAAAGGACACAGAAAAAGGTGAAGGAGCAGGTGGTACTTAGACAAGAATGCCTAGAGAGAATTTCAATAAAAGGAAAGAATTGACCCAGAATTGGCAAATACTCGGTAAATCAAGAGAGAAACTCACAGGGGAGGGTTTAGCTTAGTAGTAGATTGTGTGCTTAGCATACACAAGGGCTGGGATTTAATCCCCAGTACCTCCATTAAAAATAAATAAGTAAATAAAAACCTAATTACCTCCCTCCCCCAAAGTGGGGAAAAAATGTAAGAGACAAACTTGCGAGTTTGCTTTTAGTAAGAAGAATCAATCCTTTGTATGTATTAACACACATGAACAAAATCATTAGATTTCTCAGCTGTTATCTTTAGGAGAGAAAGGCTTCTGGAAGAGTGTATTTTGTTTAGTTTTTCTTGTGCTGCCAAAAATTTGTCATAATAAAAGCAGTAATTTGTGTTTACGTAATACCTCATGCTGTCATTTATACAAATTAACTTGAGTTACACCTCTTTAAAGCAGGTTTTGTCATTTGGCAAATGAGAAAATTGGTACACAGTGATGTCAAGTCAATTTCTAAAGGTTATTTAGCAAATCAATAATAGAGCTTCTGTAGTCAATATAGTGTTATTAACTATAGTCCCCATGCTCTACAATAAATCTCTATAGATTTATTCATCCTATGTAACTGTAACTGTGTACCCTTTGACCAGCATCTCCTCATTTCCCCCCACCTCTCAGCCTCTGGTAACTACAGTTCTACTCTGCGTCTTATGTATTTGACTTTGTTAGATTCCATGTATAAGTGAGATCATGAAGTTTTTTTTCTTTCTGTGTCTGGCTTATTTCACTTAGCCTAATGTCTTCCAGGTTCCTTCATATTGTCACAAATGGCAAGATCTCCTTTGTGAAGGCTGAATAATATTACATTGTATACACACACACACACACACATGGTTTCTTTTTCTATTCATCAGTAGGTGACACAAGTTTTTTCCGTATATTGGCTGTTTGCTAAGAGAGTAGGTTTCAGGTTCTCTCATTGCACATACACACAAAAGGTAACTATGTGAGGAGATGGACAGTTAATTACCTTGACTGTAATAATCATTTCACTATGTGCAGTTGACCCTTGAACAATGCAGGGGTTAGGGGTGCCGACTCCCCTGCACTGTCGAAAATCCCTGTTTAACTTTTGACTCCCCTAAACTTAATTACTAGTAGCCTACTGTTGATCAGAGCCTTGCCAATAGCATAAATAGTTGATTAACACATATTTTGTATGTTATATGTATCATATATTGTATCCTTCAATAAAGTAAGCCAAAGAACATGTTATTAAGAAAATCCTAAGGAAGAGAAAACACATTCACAGTATTGTACTGTATTTATTGATACCATAGGCTTATGTCATCTGTTACAAAAGGACTCATCTGTCACAAAAGGATTCATCTGTCTGTCAGTATCTACATCAGTATCGTATTGTATGATACAAAACACTGTAGGTATTATACATATGGCTAACACTAGACATCAAAAATGAAAAAATAATTTGAAAAATTCATAATTTTTTGCAGGTATAATGTACATGCATTGATAACAAAGAAGTAGCAATATGATTGCTTTATGGTAGCCTGGTGTAATCCATACGGTTGCTTCACTAGCCTAGAAACTAATGAATGAACCATTATAAAATTTTTACAGCACACAGTATTACCATGCCATATTCATAATACAGTATTGGAAACATTACTACTTTTTCTTTAAAACCAATTACCTGTGATGCTAGATTGATAGACAGTTTCTCCAGCTGAGAGAGAGAGGCAGGCATACTAAATAGTAATGTAATTCTTTGAAAACAAAGTTATAAAACAGTAAGAAAACTAACATTACTATTATTAAATTTATTTTAAGTATATTATTTAATTATTTAAATATATTTAATTACTTAAATATATTATTATTAAATATCACTCATCTTATGGCTATGCAAAGATAGACTAGTATCTCTATATATTTTATTCATTTGTGACATGCCTAACTTTTTCTTAGTATTTTCAATGTTTCTAGGCTACATGGTTTGTCTGTGAGTTTTTTCAAATTGTTGTAAATCTCTAAAAGTCTTTCCAATATATTTATTTTAAAAATACGTGTACAGGTGAACCCACACAATTCAAAGCAGTGTTGTTCAAAGATCAACTGTATATGTATATCAAATCGTCATATTGTATACTATAAACATATACAATTTCTATTTTGAAAATTATGTAAAATAAAGCCGCAGAGTGACTTGATGATTAAAAAAATAGAGCTTTTGTTGCTCAACTTTGTATGACAAGGGATCTGAATTTGAGTACACAGTGCCTTGCATGCCAGATTTTCTAGCTGGATGTTAGTTTCTGTAGTGCTGGCCTTGTGTAGATGTTCCAGTCTAGGCTTAGCTTGGCTGTGGGACTGAGAACACGTTGCACGTGTTGGATTGGATTTCAGGTTAGAAGCAGCACTTCTCTCCCGTGGCTGGAGTGGAAATCAGAGATTTGCCAAGTCACTGTTGAATCTTCAGGGATAGGAATTTGAACTTCAAGGATTAAAGTCAGACTATCATTATTAAGGAAGAGGCAGGTTTCTCCATAGTTATAATTTTCAAGAATAGCACAGCACAGCATTAGACTTGAGACCTTTAATCATCAGATACTTTGAATTATATTTTTAGTTTATCCCCTAGAGTAGTAATTTTACTATGTACAATGTAGAGTTGTCATGTTGGTTTGTTGTAAATTATTTTCGTATAATATTGAAATAATGCATGAATATAGTTTTAAAACTTAGTGCTAAAAAAAGGCTTACAAGAACAACAAGAAGCTCATGGCAGTTCCCTGGTTCCCTCCCCTTTTCTTCCTGTTCTCTATTTCACTCCACTTTCAACTCCTTTCGGTATTGCTACTTTGTTTTTCATGTATTTTAGATGTCATCAGTAGTCTTAAGTAAGAATTTTCACTCACTTATACCTTTCAGTCTCCCCGATCCTACACCACATGGTTTATCACAGTTTTGGGGTAATATCTTCCTTAACGTCTTCCTTATTATGATCATGTAACTGTCACTCACTGCTAAGTCAAGTTGTGTAGTATGATTACGTTTCTTTTCTTTTATGGTTAGTTGTTTTTCTTAGAGAAAATATTTGTCCCATCTTGTTCTTGCCTCTTTAGCTAAATCTTTTACAGTCTCTGACTGCGTGTGTTTTCCTGAAGACATCTCTTCCAAACCTTCTGACTTCCCTTGTTTGTGGACTTTAACTCCCCTTGCCCTCCCCATGAATGATCTCTTCATTAGTGCTGTTCTGAAATGTCAAGATATGGGTCTTGAAATGCCTTGATATGGGTCTTTTTTTCATTCCATGAATTGGACATTTGGTAAACCCTTTGGTGAACCCTCTCATTATTTAAAGCTTATGCCCTTTGATTCTGGGAAGCTCTCTTGTATTATTTCTTTAATTTTTCCTACCTGCTATTTTCATTCTTCTTTCTGGAATTCCAACTATTTGGATGTTGGGTTTCCTGATCTGATACTCTAGTTTTTGTATCTGTACTATGGTGTTTTCCAGTGGTTGTTTTTTCTGTTCTTCTTTCTGAGGTATTTCCTCAAATATATTTTCTGACTCTTTCACTAATTTTTTTCAATTTTATCTATTATATTTTTCATCTCTAAAACTTTGTTTTAGTCTTATGAGTATTCCTTTGTTATAACATTCTTTCTTATTTCAGAGATACAGTATTTTTAAAAAATTTCTCAGGGAAGGAAGGATTAGAGGATAGTACACCTGGCTGCTGGTATTCTGGAACTAGCCAGGGACCCCCTGTTCTTAGTTCCTACCCTCCCCTGGACCTGGTATCCCCACATTTAGAGAATCTTTTTAGTTTCCCCAGAGATTTTGTTTCCTGTATTTCTTATAGGGAGGTGAGAGTGTTGTCACTTGGTCATATCGGCTGGGGGTTAGTGATCCAGTGGGAGGGTTACTACCTACTTCTTATACAAAATTTCAGCCAATTCCTCCATTTTAGGCTCCTGCCTCATCTCTACTTTCTGAGACTTCTGCCTTCAGTTTCTGAGTCTTTTCTAGTATTGGGTAGATTAGCCTGCTTTTTGTCACAGGCACTCTGGTTGGACCTTCTTTCTTTCTGTTAAGTCCTTCACCATTCTTCCAACTCATCTCCTTTTTGTACATTGTGGAGTGGGGTTACACATGTCTCCTGGTTTTGTGGAAGATGAAATTTGTGTTCTTTGTTCTCTGTGTTGTTTAGGCGGGTAATTTTGGAGAGGTGAAGGGGTGAGAAAGGCCTTTATTCCATCATCTTGAAACAGAACATCCCTACAATTCTGTTTTAGGTGTTCATTTAAGTCCAAATGATGACAGTATTATTAATAGAACCAAGATTGCAGACGGAAGAATATTCTTAATTATGATTGATCCTAATAGGCAAATGGAATTGACAGTAATCTATTCAGTGTGATTTTGGAGGAGGGGGAGCAATTAGATATATTTATTTATTTAATGGAGGTACTGGGGATTGAACCCAGGACCTCATGCATGCTACATATGCACTCTACCACTGAGCTATACCCTCCTCCTATACAGTGTGATTTGAGGATCATCTGACACCCTCCACCTAAAATTATCTTAGTACCATACTTCCTAAATTTAACTCATATAGAATATTTTGAAGAAGAATAGAATGTTTGAGTTTATCTAGTCTAGAATGTTCTTTTACAAGTTGATAAACTGAAGCTGAAGGTTGCCATTGAATTCACAGCAGCTGCGGGACATCTGAAATCTCCATATTCCTAGAACTGCAGTGTTTACACTGTGGCCCCTTTTGGGTTAAGCATTTCTTTCTTCAACGAAATTTTAAATGCATTTACTCCTAGGAGGAGCAACACAGGAGACTACTAATTATTACTAACTCATTTATGAGATTCAATTAATTCATCATTTCAATTTGACTACTGATGGGAGATCAGCTTGAGAAAGTTTGAGCTAAGTAGGAGGACTAAGAATGGGGGGAAAGAGAAAAGGACATCTCAAGGCACAACTGTCCCCCTGCCAAATACCATTTACAGTTTTCTATTTTTTAATATCGAAGAGGTGAAAGGATCCTAGACATCATCAGAGGACTGGGTTAGAATTTTAGAGGTTTTTCATTACTGTGCTAGGATAGCAAAGGTCTGTCTGTTGTGTTCTCTCCTTCTCTCTAAAACTCCACAAGAAATGTAATGGGAGGAAGACAGCTTTTTACAGAGCTCTCTGCTCTTAATAGGAAGACTTTCAACTTCCTCGCCAGAGATCGAGATCGACCCCCTTCAGGTGATCAACACTGCACAGTGTTGTTCTGGCAGGGGAGCCAGATTAGTGGCCTGTTCAGGGTGAATACAGAGGAATCTGGCCCCATACAGAAGGTCTGGTAGTTGAGAACTACGGGTGGACAACTTCACACTTGTGCATTAGGGGCCCAGCAGTGACTTTATGAGAATATTTAGGATTGTTATAGCATTTTGTCTTTAGCGTCTAGAGCAGAGATGTTTCTCTTCACTTATCTAGTCAAAAAAATTCCTCTATTCAAAAGAAAACTCCCCTCTTTTCTTTGCACTATTCAAATAAGAGGTGACAACATGGATTTGGTCCTGGACCTTTTTTAAAATGAGATTTAAATGTCCATAAGTGTGTGACCTGTTAAGGAAAGAGCATGTCAGTACTAAACACTGTACAGCAGTTTTGCATTTCTAAATACATTTTGTCAAATAGGACTGATGCATATGGATTCTCTGTTGAAAAGCAGGTCACAGGGTGATGAGATGGGAGCAAGCATCTGAAAACCTCAGACTTCTGACTTGAATATGGATGATACTGATAGAAACCCAGATCCTTTTTCTTCTAATAATATTAGAGATTTATATATATTTATATAATTGATAGTGACTAATGTATTTTAAAAGCCAAATGTGAACTTATCTTGGGTCAGTAGAGGTTTTTGATTTTATTATTGAGTTCATTTGTCTCAGTTCTTGTTCAGTTATAGACTGAATTTGTATTTCACTTGTAATGTCATTGTCTCTAATCTTCCTGGAATAATAGAAATTAGTTGTAGAAAATATTGTTTAATAAATGATTTTCTTTTTGAAGATAAGCTTAATTATTATTATAAAAGCTTATTTTAAAATTTTTATTAAAGTGAAGTTGATTTACAATGTTAGTTTTAGGTATAAAGTAAAGTGATTCGGTTGTACATATACATACATATATATTTTTCTCTTCAGATTCTTTTCCATTATATGTTATTACAAAAAATTTAATATAGTTCCTTGTGCTATAGAATAGGTCCTTGTTGTTTATCTATTTTATATATGGTAATGTGTGCCTGTTAATCCCCAACCCCAAATTTATCCCTTTTCACCCTATCCCTTTTAGTAACCATAGTTTGTTTTCTACGTCCATGAGTCTGTTTTTGGTTTGTAAATAGCTTGTAAAAAGCTTATTAATTCTATGATTTATCCTCTGTTTGCCCTCAGATTTTCCTGATAAAACGTAACTTTATGTAAGACCAAAGTCAAGAGATGTTAAGATTCATCGATTTCTTTGCATGGTGTAACTAAGAATCGATGAATGTGATTAAGCATAAATCTGCTTCAAAAGAAGAATGATTGTTTACATTACTTTAATTTCTGATAATTAATTTATATTAAAGTATTCATGACATTACTCCCAGTTCCCCTCCATCACTACTTCCACACATTATATGTGACCAAGGGTATTCATTAATCTGAAGAGGAAAAGTGTCTGTTCCCTAGGTCTTCAGTCTTAACAGTTTAAGGACACATGCATCTGTGCCTCCAACAGATGAATCTTCATCAGTCATGTACTAAAAGCCAGGCATACAGAGATACAAAGAGACAGCTTCTGCTCTTATGTATGTTACAGTATTGTTGAGGAAACAGGCACGCAAGCAGACAATTACAAAGCAATACAACAGTCAGTTCAGTGGCGTTACACACAAAATGCAGTTCCTGGAAACAGAAACATCTACGTTCTAGAAGACATTTGCTTCAATGCCTTTTGGGGCATATTCGTCAAGAACTCATGCCATCAATGGTTAGGGGTGCTCACCTCTGCTCTCGGTGGACTTCTAGAGGGAGCAACACACTGTTACATGGCTCTTTTGCTTTTCTGGCCTTAATGCTGAAGGGTCTGGCTGCGCTTTCGTGTGAGGGGTGACAGGGAAAGCGACAGAGAACGGGGACCGGAGCTTCCCTCCAACAACAGCTTCTTGTCTTCGACTTAGTCATTAGGGCAGATACCAAAATTAGCAACTGTCTAATAGATTTATTAAAATGATACATGGAGAATTCTGAATATAACACTGGCCATCAGAAACTCTCAGGGAATTAATTACTGTGGAGACCCAAATCTCTCTCTAGACTTGTGGGTGCTGGAATCGCTACATTTTAATTTTTTTCTCATATGGGAATCTTTAGACATGAAAATGATGCCTTCCTGTTTCTAAAATGGAGCGCCTTATCTTGCTGGTTTGGCTGCTGCCATGACAATGTGTTGCTGAGCAGCGCGCGGTGTCGGTAGATGCAGGCTCGCGGCAGGCCGTGTGGGACGTCCCCGCTACACTAGACAGTCGAGCTGATTGGACCACCTTTCTCTAACTTGCACGCTGGTGCGCTTAGGGACTCCTGACATTCTGAGTGTCCCCCCACTGTACTTCTCCTCCACAAATACACAGATTAAGGGATTTTCGAAATGTGTGGTTTTGATGACATTGTTGAGGCTGTTTGTAAGAAGCCCTTTGCTCTCTCCAAGCGCACTCACACGTAGGCATAGCGGGTAGCTATCGGATGTCTCCAGAGGCAGCCGCTTTGACTGACAGGTGCCTGTTTGCCAGGGGAACTGTGGGGTTTGTCTATTTTTTGACTTATCATCTCTGACTTTCTTGTTCTTTGTCAGTGCCTGCTGCTTCCCACCTTCATTAAACTTCCAATTATCACCAGCCCCGATATGGTAACTATCATGGTGGTTGCTCTCACACACCTCTTCCCCCTCCTCTGTGCTTTTCTCACTCCTTACCTTCTGCTTTCTTGCCCTTCACAGAAGGGCAGACTGGATCCTAGCCGGTGGGCACGTTCACTTTCTTCAGCGTGGTAAACTGATTAGACAAAACAATTTGGGTGTTATTCTCATTGCTTTGACTCACATCTACGGTGGTGGTGTTTTGCTTGCTTGCTAGATGAATTGAGTAGCTGTTTAATTCTTCACCTCATTTAAATAAAAGATTTGAGGTGACTTCTTTAATAATGTTCATTTGTTGCTGACTTTTAAACAGCTTGTGATTCAATCCAAAGAGCCATTTTAGTGTTTTTAAGAGAACCAAAATATTCCAACATATAAGCTAAGCATATATTTTAATAATGCTATTTTGACTTGCAACTTGTTATTCATTTTTTTTTTTATTCCCTAGCAACAGCATGGTAAAGTAGAGAGACCCTTGGAGAGAACCTCTGAGCTCTCATTTTCTGATTGTCTACCTTTCAGTGACCTTAAGGAAGTTAACATTCTGACTGAGTCACTTTGTAGATTAGCATCAATTGACAAGTATTTTTGAACTATATTAGGCACTAGCTAAGAAGTATAAAAATTAAGATAGGAAGCATGGAACATTTATCCTCAATCAAATTTAAAGGGCATGGATATCACAGGAGACAATAGTCAAGGAGACAAAAATCAAGGAGCGGGGGGGGGGAGAAATGTATAGATTTATGGGCGGATGCAATATTACAAAAGCTTAGGCTGAAGTAGTCAGGAGTGGTTTCAGAAGGGGTCAAAAGACAACATTTCAGAATGAACAGAACCCTGCTGGTCTTCTAGTTATGACCTGTGAAGCTCTGCCTTGTTTACAGAGGTGTAACGTAAGGTGGACCACAGAAAGTAGGGAGGATTTGCATTGGTGAAGGGCCGGAATAAGGGTATGCCCAGGGATGAAAACAAAAAGGACCATCCCAGAGGCAGGTGTAGCAGGGTCAAGAAGCCAGAAAAGCTTGGATGGGCAACAAGCTCCTGAACTGGTCTTTCTCCTGAACCTCCTGCCCACTGACGAGGAGAGAAAATAATCGACCAGTGTTCAATCTGTGATTTAAATTAGTTTTTTTTTTAAATCTGCTTTATTTTTTGCTTGCTAAACAGACAGTTGTTCTCATTCAACAAGTGAATTAAGCAATCAATAAATTAAGCAATTAAGTTAATTAAGCAATTAAGTAATTATGTGAGTTAATAGGGAAGGAAGGTTGCCCTACATTATCGCAGGGATTTGGTCAACTAGGACAGTGTCTCCCTGTGCGGCAAGCTGGTGTCTAAGGGACTTTGCTTGCTGATTCTTCCCCCCAATCTCTAAAAGGGGTCAGAGTCTCTTTATGGTTTGCATGTCCACTCCCATTTCACTCTAGAGAGATGCTATGAGGTCAATTTCACTGATCTTAGCCTGATACTATAAAGTAAATTTTCTTTTTAAGAAATACTTTTTCATTTGGATAAAATGGCTTGGGCTCTTGGAAAGCTGCCCCTTCCCCTGCTCTTCTCTGTAACATTGGGGCATTGGGGGAGGAGAGCATATGTGTCCCCTGAGGGTGGGTGGAGGGGGAAGGGTGATGTTCTCTTAACAATTCTGGCCTCTGGGCAATATGCATTGCCTATGTGGGTTTGCTTGTTAATGGCAATAGCTTGATCTTGGCTGACTTGCCTTTGTCACCCAGACGTGCCCCCTGGCATATTTAGTTTCAGCTCAGTTCCCACAAGCTACGGAGCTGGGTGCCTGCAACATCCTCTCTCCAGCTCACAGCACCAGTGGTCATCTCTAGTTCTGGTGCAGGCTCCCTGGCTCTCAGGGCAGGGTTCACACTACATGAGAGCAGAGGATGGCTTGAGAAAGCCCATACCATTCCCTGCTTAACCAGGCTGGGCTGCTTCAGATCTACAAATCAAGCAAGTGGGCCAAGAATCCCCCCTCAGTGTTCCTCACCTTATTGGATTCACATCTTGACTTTTACTTCCCTTCTGTTGTTTCTTTCTTCTCACAGGATGGGAGGCATGACGGCACTGCTGTCAAAAGTGGGAGAGCTACCCTGTCTGTGGATGAGGGAGCTCAGCGATCAGGGTGCTTCAGAAGTAGAGAAATAAATTCTTCCTCAAGACAATTCCCCTTTTCCCAAATTCTGCTTGCAAAAATCCCATTTTTCTTGCAAAAAGCTGAAAATTACCTTGATCTTTCTCTTTATGCTCCTCCTCTAAAATTTATCTCCTCCATTTTCCCCCTTAACACACCTACCCAACTCTATACAGCATTCCTCACCCCTGAGGCTGCAAGATGTACTGAGTTAACCAGGGCCAAGATCTCGTATTTGGAAAGGCAAAAGAGAAAAGCATGTTGCTAACTTTTCAAAAAAATATCCTTGATAGCGTAGGAATACCCTTGATAGTACAGAAATAAGCAGAATAATATGTTTATAGGGCAGTGAAGAGTGAATCTGAGGAGCAAGGAAAAGAAGGTTGGTCAGGAAGGGTGGGGCAGGCTGCCAACATCCTTGGAAATCAGCTGGAGGAGCCTAGTACTGTTTTGCTTTTAAGAGAAGTGTGACAGTAAAAGCAGAGTTGAAGAAGCACAGGCTGCTGGGGATGGCCGTTGGGTAGCAAATCTGGAGCAGCAGGAAGCCCTGGAAAGAATAGGAGTCAGACAGCCCCTGGGTTGAATCCCAATTCTGAATTGTACTATGTGGGTCTCCTTGGGCTCTGTCCTTTGAGTTCACTTTTCTTGTTTCTGAAACAGAAAATAATACTTGCTTCATAGCAGTGTTATGAGAATTAAATATGATAGTGCATGAAAAACGTACATATATACCAGGTACGCAGTAAAGTTTGGTTGCCTCCTCTTGTGCCATCTCTGCTGGAAAGCTGTTGTAATAACCCTGCCACGATGTGTTAAAGATCTGGGGGAGAGTG
Source organism: Camelus dromedarius (assembly GCF_036321535.1). Lineage (NCBI taxonomy): Eukaryota > Metazoa > Chordata > Mammalia > Artiodactyla > Camelidae > Camelus > Camelus dromedarius. The sequence goes on from NC_087436.1 coordinate 36,951,222, forward strand.
TTGACAATAAGAATTGGAAGGAAGGTGGTCCAGTATAGGAAACATTCCAAAGGAGAAGCTTCAGAACCTTGTGACTGACAGGGTCAAGACAGTGAGTCACAGATGACCTTGAAATTGCTGAGCCTGAATAACTAGCCTGAGATGCAAGTGTTGCGGGGTTTGGGGGGAATGTAGGGAGTACTGATTTAAGGGAGAATGTGAGTTGGGACATTTCAGAGTGACCAGAGGGCAGATAGTTGTACATGTGGGACCTGAAGTCAAGTGACAGGATGAGGCCCGGGAGAAGATTTGGGAACTCAGTTGGACATTTATTGAGCATGTACTCCCTAGGGAGCATTGGGTAATGACAAGTAAAGCATGACTGTACCGTCCAGGAATGTGGGCAGTGGTGGACATAGAAGGGGCAATTTATTCATACTCTATTAAAAAAAAAGAATTTAGAAACCATAAAATAGGCTTAAGACACATGGAATATAGGATAACTGATTTAAAATCTATGTGAGAAATTACTTAGGAGGAGGGGAAAGACTGTGCCAGAAATCTGGGATAGACTAGTGATGGTAGTTGAGCATTTTTAGATCTAAGCCAAATTCCTGGATACCCTGGGCCACAAAAAAAGGTGAGGGTTAAATAGTTCATATTGTTAGATCAAGGGAAGCAAACTCATCTGGAGAGACAGTCTTCTTGATACACAATTCTAGGATGATGTTAGCACTTGAATCCTCATAAAAGGTACAAGAGATGCTATAATGGAAACACTTCTTTAATCCTTTAAAAGCAGTTTTGAAGGAAACATAGTAACCCTTTAAAAATATCAATCCTTGATAAAAGAAAGGGCGTGACATTAAATGGTCACTAGTGAAGGCATTTTGCAGGCTTCTTATTAACTGTGATTCAGGGAAATAGCCTCCTGGAGATGAGATTTGAAGTGGTAATAAAGCATGGAAAACCTAAACGAAGGTAAGGCTGCTTGTCCTCTAGCCAACACTGCTCAAACCCATTATTCCAGCTTTGCTTTTGGCAGGGCCAGTGTGACAAGTGTCTAAAGGCCTACTAATTTGGGCTCATTGACCCAGGATATGTCCATTGCTTTTATATGGGAGATGGTCAGCCTTCAGCGTGCATAGGAATTGCAAAGGATGCTCATTCAAAATACATATTCCAGGGCCCCATCCCTGAGAGATTCTGATTTAGTTCATCTAGAATGGAGCCCAGAAATCTGGATTTTTAACAGGTACTCCAAGTGATCTTGAGGCAGGTGGTCCTCAAGTTACGCTTAGAGAAACACTGTTAGAAGTCAGAGGAGTTGATGGCAAAGTTATGAAAACTGAGGAGTGTTGCTTGTATTTCTGCCTCTGAATAGAATGGAGCAAAAGGATTGCCTCCGGGTACACTAAAATATTTCTTTTTATCTGCTTAAGTGTTTGGATAAGTACTGAGAACCCAAAGTTTGTTTCATAAAGCATGAAAAAATTTTTCTTTGCCTTAAGATGTGTGTTCAGTGTCTTACTCAGCTCGGGCTGTCATAACAAAGGACCACAGACTGGGTGGCTTAAACAACGAAAACATATTTTCTCACAGTTCTGGAAGCTAGAAGTTGGAGATCAAGGTGCCAGCATCATCAGGTTCTAGTGAACGCTCGGTCCCTGGCTTGCAGACAGTTGCCTTCTCTCTGCTTTCTCTTCTTACAAGGGCACTGATTCCATCATAAGGGCTCTACCCTTATAACCTCATCTAACCCCAATTACTTCCCAAAGGCCCCATCTCCAACTACTATATTGGGTGTTAGATCTTCAACATATGGATTTGTGCGTGGACACAGTTCAGTCCATAGCAGTCAGATACTACCGGCCATCCATATCAGCCATGAAGGAGATTGCACATGGCACTTGTAGAGCAATTGATTTAGGTCAGTGGTATTCCAATGCTTTTACCAGAAAGAAGGCTCTACCTAAAGTACCCTTGCAGTTCTGAATGAGTTGACTCATTGGATGGGGATCTACAGGTAAGAAAAGATCTGGCAAAATGATTTTAGTTTTAGCATCATTAAAGTTGAGCATCCTTTCCCATTCACCCTCACTCCTTCCTTATTTCTCATGTTGGAAGAGATGCATTGTCAAGACCAGCTGAGATTTAGGCCATGTTTATGCATTGTGGATGAATTGAATGTGACTCATACCATTTTATCAGTCCAGATTAATGAAGTTTATCTTGATACTGTAAGGAAAATTTTATAAAAAAGACTCTTCTTATGTGGATTCACCATGAAGACAAGCAGCATGGTCAATGCTTTTATTCTGAAATAGCAGTATAATTTGTTCTAATTAAGAAATCTGACTTTACACTTAACTCAGTGTTAGAATCTTTTCAAGACAAAATCAAAATGACTCATGTGACTTGCGTTGTATAGTACTAATCCCACATTTCAGCTTGAATACACAAAATGAAGGTATAGTTTCCAAAAGAAGAAGAAATTCTAAGAAAAAACTTTAAAATACTAAAAAATGCAAAGAAGAAATTCAGGAAAGAGTAATTTCCTAATATTTTGAGATCACATTCTTTTGGAGGAAAAGGTGATGTTTTTATAAGTGATTTTCTTTGTATGTAGCAATCTTAGATAAAAATCCCTATTCCATTAAGATGTGACACTTTAATAATGAGTTTATTTCCCCAAAGATAACTCATCTGAGATTCATTGGAATTCTGCAGATATGTATATTCTGCATATATATTCTCTACTTATAGATAATGTCAGTATATCATCAGTGGTTAAGCACAAAATTCATCATATGGAAATTATACCCAATTGAACAGTACCAATGTGCAGCTTAGTAGCAATTAAGCTACTAATATAACAAGTGAGTACTCACTTATTATAATAAGAATATTTTAAAGATTTTTTAAAAACTCTTGTCACAGCGTTCGGTCTTAAAACAAAGTTCTCTTCTATACAGTCCAGTGAATACTATTTCCCAGTTCTTGTTTACCTAAAAATCGTCATTATACCAACAAAGACACGCACACAACACATGCTTCCACCCAACCTTGCACCTCCTAGTCTCCCACACACAGCACACACTTTACACACTTCACTCTGCACACAACTCTACACACCACACCTATTAATAATAGTCAAGACACATGGCCTTTGTTTAGCTTCAGAAAGATTATGATGTAATGGTTGCCAATATGTACCTATATTTTTAAAAATTTTTGTCAACTAAGGGATTACAATTTTTTAAAATTTAAAGATGATTTTATTTTTTAATAAAAATACTCAAACTATGGTTAAAACTATTCAAAATGTATAAAAGGGTATAAGTGAAAAGTAAAAATCTCCTTCCTCTGTGACTCCTCAGTCTCACTCCCCAGAGCCCCAAGTACAAATACAATGAAAAGCTTCTTATATTGCTTTCTAGAAATTTCTACGTATACATGTGTATCTGTACATATATGTATGGCTATGTATTCATAGAAATGTGTGTGTATATATGAATACTAAATTTAATTTTTAAAAGTTGATCACCTACACTAGTTGAGCAGTTAGAATGGGGGCTAGTCACAGCACTCCCTGTCCTTGGACAAGTTAACAAGCTTGTGTGAGGACTTCTTTGGTTTCCTGACCCCTGTAGGTTTGCTGGCCATGCCTTGGTCTCTATCTGGGAGACCTCTGCCTGTGGCTTCAGTGCTTCTCTCTTAGTTTGGGGCCCACAGGGCTGAGAACTGAGTGGGCACTGGTAACCACCTCTGAGTCCTCCTGCTAGAGATGTCCCTACTGTCCACGCCCAGACCCCCGGGGAGGCCAGTGTCCTCTCTAGTTAGTTTTGAACCCCTGACTATGTGAATATCCTTCTGTCAATGGTAGAAGTTATTTCTGGAATATATATTATAGAAGGAAAGCTCTCCCCACCCCAGCCTTTCACTTTCAATTTGTAACTTTTATTTGTTCTTATTCAAAAGTCAGTAATGTGAAAAGAGCTTAACTGGTACCTTTGGTTTAACTCATGCAAAAACCAAAAATCACATTTTTTTAAGGGAAGTTATCTTAAGCATTTCAGTCAGCAAGAATGTTAGAACTGGGTAAAGATGCAGATGTGTACTTATAATAATAACCACTGAAATAATAAAAATAATCTATTAAAATTATATTGTTTATCTAGCATCATTTTTCAGAGACTCAGAATTTTAAAAAAGCTTTTTATTCATGAGCTCACAAGGAAAATCTGGAGCCCTTTATAAATTTCCATTTTACACTTGGGATAAGGAGGCCCAGGGAAATGAAATTATTTACCCAGCATCACAGAAATTAAAATGTGAACTCAAATTGCTGTACACATCAATTAATGACATGACTTTCATAATGCAGCTAAATCTCAGCTAACATGGTTGGTGTTAGGATTTCAGTGTACACTATTCTGGATGTACAGTTGCTTTATTCACAAAGTAATACTAGTGCTTTTTAAACCATAAATCATACCATCTTCTTTTAGTACAAAGAGGCAATTATATAATATTGGTAATTAAACAACTCTTATAACAAAAGCCAATTATTTCCAAGAATATAATTATTTCCAAGAATATAAATCTAGATACAATTATTCATTTCCAAGAATATAAATATTATTTCCAAGAATATAAATTATTCCCAATTACTTCCAAGAAAATAAATCTAGATACTCTGATTTTATAATTGCTAAATCTTGTCTGTGTCATTGAAAAACTGAATCTTGTAAGTTTTTCGTAAGGGGGCTGGGAGGAGGATACCCTCAAGTGAAAAAGATGACAAACCTGAGATAATACTCGGCCTAAATACTGGTGTGTGTGTGTATGTGTGTGAGTGGTTTTATGTAGTTAAAAACATGCAATGACTTGAGAGGATTGTTCTGACCTAATTCTTGAAAAATTTAACTTCTTCAGCCTTCAAGCCTAGTGCTTTGGTGTCAGGTATCTGCTAGCCCCTGTTTTCAAGACTTCTTAGAGTAGAAGAAAGGTTATTTCCACAAGGTACGATGAGTGTCACAACGGAGACGTTGGTGTCTGGAAGTTGTTTCTATTATTATTCCTTGTGAAAGTCACTTTCTATTGAACAAGAACTCTTGTTCTGAAGGGCTTCCCGCTTCTCTCTGGGTTCAAGCAGCCGTGTTAAGTACAGGTATAAATTTCAGGCGAGTGATGAGTAACTGACCCGGCTGTCCACGAGCCACAGATCTGCGATGGGTGCTGTGGTTGCTCCAGAAATAGCCTGATAATGTGGAGGAAGCAATATGCCTTAATATTCTACAGTCATTTTTGTTCGTTGCTGCTGATTAGGTCCATGGAGGAAAGCCCATCCCTGAGGCGCAAGACGGTGATGCGCGAGAAGGGCCGGCGCCAGGCTGTCCGGGGCCCGGCCTTCATGTTCAACGACCGGGGCACCAGCCTCACCGCAGAGGAGGAGCGCTTCCTGGACGCCGCGGAGTATGGCAACATCCCCGTGGTGCGCAAGATGCTGGAGGAGTCCAAGACGCTGAACGTCAACTGCGTGGACTACATGGGCCAGAACGCGCTGCAGCTGGCGGTGGGCAACGAGCACCTGGAGGTGACAGAGCTGTTGCTCAAGAAGGAGAACCTGGCGCGCATCGGCGACGCCCTGCTGCTCGCCATCAGCAAGGGCTATGTGCGCATCGTGGAGGCCATTCTCAACCACCCCGGCTTCGCGGCCAGCAAGCGCCTGACCCTGAGCCCCTGTGAGCAGGAGCTGCAGGACGACGACTTCTACGCCTACGACGAGGACGGCACGCGCTTCTCCCCAGACATCACCCCCATCATCCTGGCGGCGCACTGCCAGAAGTACGAGGTGGTGCACATGCTGCTGATGAAGGGCGCCAGGATCGAGCGGCCGCACGACTACTTCTGCAAATGCGGGGACTGCACCGAGAAGCAGAGGCACGACTCCTTCAGTCACTCGCGCTCAAGGATCAATGCCTACAAGGGGCTGGCCAGCCCGGCGTATCTGTCCTTGTCCAGCGAGGACCCGGTGCTCACCGCCCTGGAGCTCAGCAACGAGCTGGCCAAGCTGGCCAACATAGAGAAGGAGTTCAAGGTAAGTTGCGCCCTCCACCCGGCTGCCCTGCGCGCTCATCCACTTCCCCACTGCTGCCCGGTGCCTTCCGTAGTTTGCTCCCAAATTAGTTTTGCCCACTGGATTTTAAATCAGGAGGAGTTGGGAGCGTCATTCAGAAATGATGTGATGATCTTCCCCTCTCAGCTGTGGTAAATTCGCTTTGGGAATGGTTATATACTGGATCAGAGAGCCATAATTATAGTGCTACTCGGTGCTCTGGATAAGTGTTAAGTAGAACGTCAGACTTCCCTTTTGTTAAAGGAAGGATTTGGTGTGATCTTCTCCCTTCCAGATTATTCCTCTTTTGTGGTTAGTTATATCGTGGCACCCAGCACAGAAGTTGCATTAGTTTTGCATGCACTGCTTATTGATCTAAACATTTGTATATCCCTTTAGATTGAAAGTCAAGCAGCTAATATAAAATACTAAATGAGTGACTAAAGTCATTTTGTTAATACGACAAAAATTGCCCTCCCTGAAATCCACAAATAAAATCTACAATATTCAGAATGGTGAGCCATAGACATCAGGTCAACCCAGAAATATAAGGACAACTTTGCTTTAACAGTTTTTTTTTTTTAAATGAGTAAAGCTTTTTCTGAACATCATCTCCAGTCAAGTACTGTTACTTATTTTTATAAAAATTATACATTAATGGTAGAAAATTTTAATTTTTATTCAGTTGCTACATCCTGCCATGCATTTTGGATGGTTCTACCTACTAAATCTGAGGCAAAAGGAGATTTCTAGTGCTGGTGAAAGTCAGACTGTTTCTCAGTTCTTATCCACCTAAGAAGATGATCGTAGACATCAATTCCTAGAATTATTCTCTGAATGTTGAGTTATTCTTTTTAGTTTACTGTCAGACCACAGACAGAATGATTATTCTGTTTTTCAGATTGTAGTACAATTTTTCATACTTAAATGAGAGTTACACAAATGCAAATAGCAATATAATTCAAGTAATGGGGTTGAAAGAACATGGTAGGAAAGTTTTGTGGGTTTTTTTTTTTCCCCTTCTATACATACCAAATTCCCTAGATATTCATCAACCTTCATCTTGTCCTAGTGGAGATCTGGCCTTAGTATAATTTTATTAAGTTTTTTTCTGATACAAAAGCTATATATATTTATTATAAAAATTTTGGAAAATGTGGAAAATATAAAGAAGGAAATAAATATCACCTATATCTACCCCTTCTGAAGAAATTCATTGTGTGGTATTTGAAAAGATTTTCTTCTTTGGACCTAAAATGAATTATTATTATTTTTTTTTTGACAGAACTCAGGTGGAGCAAATTTAAAAGTTCAAATTCTGTTTAGAGAGAATAGGAAAGCATTCAGGTAAAAGCTGAAGTGTCATTTTATTTTGACATAGTAATAAAAAGTATAATTCTGAATTTGTTAATTCACTATTCCAAGTGTTACTCAGACCTTGTTTTTATGCATTTTGCTTGCTATATATTGAAAGTCTATAAAAGAGAGTCTAACAAAAGGGACTATTTCCCTACATTATGTTTTAATAATTCATGAAAGATGGTGATGTGTGCAGTTCTGCCCAGAGAAGTCATCTTAGGGAAGCAATGTGAAGAAAATCTGTTATTCATACTTTTCCCCTGAAGTTGGCTAAATCCACACTGATAATACTTAGACTCTCCTCTATCCTGATACAGAGTCACCTCTGATAACCTTTTAAAGGTAGGAAACTATTGCAAAAATGAAGAGGCAAATAGAGGAGAAAACACAACTGAGTTTAAGAAGACATCCATAAAGCTGCCCAATATCTAAGGATATGCAAAAATTACTTAAATCTCACAGCTCCCTTTTCTGAATTATACGGAAAGCATTTGTGTAGCATAACCACCTCTGAGCCAAAATACAGACCATTCTTCGAAAGTTACGGTCTCTAAGGACTACAGGTCTCTGTCCCCTGCCTGAGTGTTCCTTTTCATTCCCATTCTTACCTGTCCTTGTTATTTTTTTCTTATCTGCCTTCCTTTCACCTCTCGGTCCTCTCATCCCACACTCACGTCCATCTGTCAGGGCTTTAGACAGACAGAGAAAATAGTGCTTTCACAGCAAGACCCAGAGATGTGTAGTTCTGAAAGGGCAGGAAGTGAAGCTTATTTCTGAGGCAGGCAGGTCACGTCATTTGCCCTATTCCATGGTGTTCCCTCTATTCTTTCCACTGAGACTTTGAGCTCAAAGTCCTAGCCTTGAAATGAAGAAACAGATCATGCGTTCCCTAGTGAAAAAGGCATGACTTTTTTTTCCCCTTTTCAGACACATATACCTGTTTTATCTTATCCATGGCCTGTAAGATCCAGTATCTCACCTCTCAAATTGCCATCGCTTAGGTGCTTCGGGGAAGGTTCTTAGCCACCATGCAGTTTTCAAATTTCCTTGAAGAGTATAGGAAGCATGGTGCTGAAAACATATGAAGGTCATTACCCCCAGAGATGAACATTCTAGAATATAGATTTAGATAGATTAATGGAGGACAGCTTGGTGACAGGTTATTAAAGAAATATTTTTTGATGTGCAAATGCTGTCTGAAGCTATTCTGAGAAGCAGAATATTGGACAGGATGGACTCCAGGTCTAATCCTCCAAATGTCAGTGGCAAGGAAACTGGTCATTCATTAAACTACAAGAACACAGAGTAAAATTTCCTAATTCTGAATCAATGATGCACTTTTTTGCAAAAAAAATAAAAAATAAAAAGCCATTTGTCTTCCCTATGCCTCAGTTTTCCTCTCTTTAAATTAAAAAAAAAACCAATTTCAACTTATATCACAGTGGGGCTGTAAGGAAGAAGAAAATAAATATATTCCAGAAGCAAGATAGCATCTTATAGCGAGGAGATACTCTAGGAATCGTCTAGCTTTGCAGACTTCTCATTTTACAAATGGGAAAATGAAGGCTGTAGTCAAAGTCCCATCTGCTAAGCCTAGATTTGGGTGCCTTGGGTCCCAATCCTACCTATTCTGACATACTGAGCCTGGTAACAACTGAAGCACTTCTATAGTATTTGATGTGTACCAAGCACACTCAAAGCATGTAATCCTTATGGTAGCAATATTAGATAGGCTTATTCTCATCAGAGAGGCTAAGTTACTTCCACAAGATCACACAGCTCCTAAGTGGTAGAAGCAGTATTTGAACCTAGGCAATCTGGTTTCAGCTTTATGCTTTTAACTGCTGCACTATCTTGTCTCTTTTGTTACTAAGGAGAGGATCTGACAGAACTAAGACTGCTTAGAGCTGAATTTCAATTTTCCTGTTAAGGATGAAAAGAGATTAGAACAATGATTAAAATGATACACAGTAAAGTAAGTGTGCTGAAACCTTGTGATGAGACCCAGGCTTTCCTGTTCTTCCTCTGGCTGGAGCAGATCCTCTAAGTTTCTGCTCTGCCAACTGGGCAGCAGATCCACCTGGTAACTTCATGGAGAACCATGGTAATGGAAGAGTGGCACGATGAGACTAATGAAGGAAAACTAAGTTAAGAGAAAATGATTAGCAAATTCAGACCAGACAAACTGGTCTGAGTTGTGAAGTACCATGAGACAAGACCTCGTGGTAGAGCTAACTGAGTCAGCTCAGGATGCAATGCAGACTTTAGATTGTTCCTTTTGCAACTGAGGAAAGGCTGTCTTTAGTGGAGCTCTCCATCTTTCCCTGGGAGCTCTGCATATATCGGCGAAACAGTACCCCCTAACTGCAATGAAGGAAATCGCCATTACCTCCAGCTCTGATTATTTTCTGTACTTGAGCGACAGACTTCTTCCAGCAGGAGATATTTAAATTGTTAGGAAAACAAAATGTTTTCCTTTTATCTTGGTTACCAGTTTTTTGCTTCTTGACTTATCTTTCAGTGGATGTGAAAAAAACTATGAAGCTTTAAGATCGGACAATTTGCACATTACAATTTTTAAGGATAATGAGTTATAGGGGGAGGGCACAGCTTAAATGGTAGAGTGAGTGCTTAGCATGCACTAGGTCCTGGGTTCAATCCCTGGTACCTCCACTATAAATGAATGAATGAATGAATGAATGAATGAATGAATAAATAAATAAATAAATAAATAAATAAATAAATAAATAAAATTACCTCCCCTCAAAAAAACTAAAAAAAAAAAAAAATAAAGATAATGAGTTAATTAGGTATTACTGCAGAAGTGGTTCCTAAATTTTCTTCAAGAATAGAAAATAGTCTCTTATTTCTGATCAGTGGAGAAATTGCCATCCTATGTTGTACCAAATCTTACAGAACAGTCTGAACTGAAGAGTAACATGAGGAAGTTTCATCTTAAAAAATTGTATTAAAAGGGGAGCTTTATATGGAAACAGACATGGATTTAATACTTCTTCTGGGTGCTATAATAAAATATTTCATTAGTCTTTCAGGAATGGAAGGCAGATGGATATTTAACTGACACTCTGCATAGAAGCCGGAGGCTGAACATTTTATTAATTTTATCAGTTGCATGGTACCAACTTGAATGGAAACCAGAGACTGAAATTTTTATTCATTTTATCTGTTCCCTTATGAGGGGAAAAGGATTAACTGCAACTGTTCTTTATCTGAATTTCCGATATCTGAAATGGAAACTATTCGAGTTTGCATAGCCTTTAAACAGTCTCTCCTCTTCTTGTTTATTTTAGTTGGTGATGTGATTTTTGCCCATCAAATCAAGTTAATTAATTATTTAAGGGGGAAAATGGGAATTCTTCATGTCTTTTCTAAAGTATGAGTTTTGGAAGCCCAGAAATTCTGCTGTGCTGAATATTATTCAGTTATTAGACGTATATAGTATCTTAGGACATGTCGGAACGAGGAATTCCATTTTTCTCATGTGTACCAAATTAGATTATTGTCTGATTAATTTTCTTAATGAGATAGAGTTTTAGTGAAAGCCATACAAGTGGAGCTGGGGGTTGCAAAACTAAGACACTTTCCCAAGAGATGGTCATTGACATCTTGACTGGAACCAGTGGGCTACAAATAGAGCTCCATTCAGAAGGTAACAGGGAATGCTGACAGCTGCCTTCCTTATACCAGTCCATGGCACTATATAAATATGCTAATGAAATTAAAGATTCACAGATTATTTTTAGCAAGGTGTTAGTTCCAGTGGCTTGAAATTTTTTCTCTCAGGTATTGATATTCTGCAACCCTTGAGAATTCAATTACATAGAATCAGACATTTCTCTCCTTCCATTCCTGCAGGACATGATAATGTGCCCTTCAGACAAACAAAGAAAAATACCCTCTATGTTGGTCCCTGTCCATCTCCTTGCATTCTCTGTAAACCGTCATTCTCAAACATAAATGTGTATCAGAAACACCTGGAAAGTGTGCTAACACACATTGCTTGGCCCCACCCTCAGTTTCTAATCTGAACATCTGGAATGAGGTCTGAAAATTTACGTTTCTAACACATGTCCAGTTGCTACTGATGCTGCTGTTCTGAGGACCACAATTTGAGAAACAACGACTCCACCAAGGCAGGGGAAAATAAACTGGACAGGTTATTTTCATGTCTAGTCAATCTTTTATGTCAAATTGCCACTTTAGAAAAATTCTCATTTAAAGAATTTTCATTATAGAAATGGTTTTGTTTTGACTTTAAGAAAACTGTTATCTGATTAAGATACAACTCTTTTCCATCCTTTGGTCTCTCAGCATTAGCATTTAGCCAACATCCCTTAATATAAACCAGCGACTCAGGTGCACACCATTTTCGGAACTGTCTCGTATGGTTGGGCAGGTTGCAGAAGGTCCTGGCTAAAGGGGTGGGTAGGGCCAAACCCAGTCTGTATCTAACTCAACAAACCTTGCAGCCAGCCACCTGCGGGCTGCAGCTTCCTACCAGGAGAAAGGGACACCTTCTCCTAATTCACAAAACTCTGAAACTCTTTCCGTTGCATTAAAGCTACTTCTTTGTATTAAACTCCAAACCTCTTGTTTTTAGAATGACTATCGGAAGCTCTCCATGCAATGCAAAGACTTCGTAGTGGGTGTGCTGGATCTTTGCCGAGACTCGGAAGAGGTAGAAGCCATTCTGAATGGAGATCTGGAATCGGCAGAGCCTCTGGAGATGCACAGGCATAAAGCTTCTCTGAGTCGTGTCAAACTTGCCATTAAGTATGAAGTCAAAAAGGTTAGTCACCTGCTTTCATCCAGCTCTATATTGCAATAAACATGTAATATCAACTATGCCATAATTCCAGGAAGGTTTTTTGAATAATAAAAATAGATGTTATTGATAAGAAGATTTTTTTTCCTTCATGAAAGAGATTAAGTGAAGTATCATGGTAAAGTTTTAAGTCAAATAGCTAGCTTCTAATCCTTTCCACTTTTTACCCATTGTGGGATCTTGGATAAGACATAAAACTTTTAAAAATTTCATTTTCCTCATATACAAGGAGGCTAATACCTCTTATCTATCTCAGGGTTTGGATGGAATTTCAATGGATTAGGATATGCAAAAGAACTTTATAAACTATTTGTTACAATGTGATTAATGATGATAAAATCTGTTAGTTGTATACATTTTTGTAAGGCACTGTTACATACACTCTCAGGTTAATCTTTGCGATAGGCCTTTGTTATCCATTTCACTATCCATTAAGTTCACTTATCCATTAAGTTAGATGATGAGTTTCTATTCTACAAAGAAATCAAGGCTTGCCAAGCTTACATGACATGTCTAAGATTACACAGCTATTGAATTTCAGGCAGTTGCCAGAAGTAAAATTTATGATTACTTTTTTCCTCTGGTTACTGCAGATAGAACTATTATGTGTATGCATTTGCCACTGGTATGGAGCTTTGAAAGAATTCATGTAAATTGTAGTTATGATGCTCTGCTTATAATAAAAATCTCAGTTATCTAGAATCTAATTGCTTATATATATATTTTATACAACTGAAATTTGTTGTACTTTAAGAGAAACTGATAAATCACAAACAAGTAAGCTGTTATCAGGAATAGACCTGGTTTCATGAGCTGATCAATCTATGTATAGTGGAATCTTCTGTCCTTTGTGCAATGTGGCATGGTGCTTAAGAGGGCAGACCCTGGAGTCAGCCAGCAAGGGTTCAAGTACTGGCTTTAACCACATGTGCCCTGTGTGACAGGGCAAGTCACCTGACCAGTCTATACCTCTGTGCGCTTACTTAGGAAAGTGGGGGCAGTAATGGTAACTACTGTTCCAGTTCTTTTAAGGATTACATGCACTAATGCACGTAAAGTAATTAGCACAGGCATAGTACATGGTGATTGCTTAATAAGTATTAGCTAATGACATTTCTGCATTTGAAAATTCATTCTCAGAATAATGACTCTTAAACAAGTTCAATTTTTAGTCACCAAAGACATTACATATTCATTGTGCTGGTTCCTGTCCTTAGTGGTAGAACATAGCCAACTTAAAGAGAAAGGAGTTTAGTGAGGAATATTAGGAGGCTCACAGATCGTTAGGAGAGGTGGAAGAACAAGCTTATCTAGGCTGTGTTTCCAGAAGCCTTGCCCAGAACTGACCTGGTAAGGGAGTTTCTGTGGCCCAAACAGAACGGTTCTGTCTCTGCTGCAGATGGCCAGCTTCTGAACCAATAGAAATGATTCCCTGAGTCCTGCCTGTTACATATGACCTCTTCCAAATCAGAGACCTGCACATATGCCTCTGACCAATGGAACCTAGGCCAGAGTTGGTACCCTAGCAGTGCGTGAGGATGAGGTAATCCCTCTCTCTCTCTCTCCACCCCTCCTCTTTCTCCCTCCCTCTGTACACACACACACACACACACACACACACACACACACCCCACACACAATTCTACCACAATGTTGAAAACTCCCACATTGTAATGTTCACAAGATTATAGCCAGCCATTGATGACAGCTCTCCCCTCTACCTAATAAGATACTGAAATGTGAAGATTCTCAGTAAATACCAAAGTAAAATAACTTTTCAAGGAATTGTCAGTTACACAGTATTTAAATTAGCTCAATTGCCCTCTTCTCAGAGCATTCTTGCTAGTTGGAGTTTGCCATATTGGAGGAAAAAGATAACTTCGAATAAGATTGATATCAAACTGTTTTTAGAAAACTGTCTGGCCATTTATTCATAGATCTTGGAATAGGCATCTCTTCTCTTTAGCACCTGAGAGGAGAGAATTGATTTCAGTTGTCACTGGTCCTTTATCATTGCTTTGAAAGTGTTATATTAGCAGAGACAGCTCATCTAGAGATGTGGTTTTATTAACCAAACTGTCTTGCAGAGTGAATGTCTTCTTGCATGTTAATTTTCAATAAATTGATGTGTAGGTTACAATGTATGAGATGTCAATTAATAATAAATTTGCTGTCAGTCAACTGCTGGGAAACCAAAACCAAAAAATAGTATTTGGAACTGAAAGGAGATTTAGAACTTTGCAGGTATTTCTGGCTTTGTCAGTTTTATGCCATAAAAGAAATATTAAAGTTAAAATCTTTGATTTAGAATCTTCAGCCAATAAATGTATATAAGAACTCTATTCTGAAATGCCCCCCAAAAGCCCCCATTCCCCTTTCTTTGTTTCTTTCCAGGGCTTCCCTCATTCTTCACTCAACACTCACCCATCTTCATCTGGCAAAGAGGATAAATACCATCACCCACTTCTGCTGCTTCCTTTTTAGTTCCCAAGTAGAGCCACCTCTTGGATTATAGCGATTCGTGAACCCTACTCACTATGGCATGGAAGTAGCTCACAGCTACATGCAAAGCATTGGGATTTCAAAATACTTTATATGTTATGGAATCCCCCACTGATAATATAATAAACTTGTATTTATTTAAGCCAACCCATAATTCCACCAAGGAAACCAGCTTTGTGTGATGCTAAAATGTTTAGGTCCCATGAGAGACTCAGGAAGTCTCTTCTGCCATCTGCCCAAGATCTACTCCCAGGTCCAGTTCTGAGCCTCTTGGGCTCTGTCTGTGCTCAGAACTCTCAGGGCTCAGGTCTTCCCTAGTAATCGCCCTGAGTTCAACCCAGGCCTTAGAGACTCAATGACAGGTAATCAGGAAAATGAAGAAAGGGTAGGGTATAGCCTGATGGTAAACTGCATGCTTAGTATGCACAAGGTCCTGGGTTCAATCCCCAGTACTTCGATTAAAAAAATAATAATTAAATTCCTAATTTAAAAACCTAATTCCCTCCCCCCCAAAAAGAAAATGAAAACAAAAGATATGAATTGGAGAGGTCTGAACATGAGTGTAACATTTATGTGGGGAAGGACTTTTTAACATAAAAGCAGTAATAGAAATAAAAAGCAAAAATATATCTTTATTTGACAGCATGCAACTTAAATAGCTCTGTATATCAGGAAGATCACAAACAAAAGTGAAGGGCAAACTGGGAAAAACATTTTTCTATATTATAACTTACAGAGGATTGATATTCTTAATATCCAAAGTGCAGAGACAAATTTATAGGAAAAAGTTTCAGAGCCCTGTAGAAGAATAACCAAAGGATTTGGATAGGTAATTCACAGAAAAGAAAATACAAATAGTATTTAAAATTTTCACACCCTCTAGTAATAAAAGAAGTGCATACTAACATACAAATACTTTCTCCCCTTGCTCAAATTAGTAAAGAATAAACAAGTCCAATTCTCAATGCTGTTGATGAAACGAGCAATTGTGTGGTACTGATGGGGAACAAGCAATGATGTGTCTTCTATTGGGGGTGGATGTTGAAGATTATTCATCCCAGAGTCATTTCTGAGGGGTCTCTAAGGTAAATCATAAAACTGAAAAGATAGGAAATATTATTACAGTTACTAGATTTACTCACCTTATTCGACAAAAGAGAATGAAATAGAGTGGAGGATGAAATTTGGTTTTTTGAAAATGAGTATAAGAAAATTAACTTTTAGGCACAAATATCCATTATTTTCCAGTTAAAATAATAGACTATTTGCTCCCCTTCCCCAAAGTCCAATTCTGACTGTATTGCTATCTTTTCCAACTTGAGGGTGAGTATCAGTCCCCTCCTGCCATAAAAATAACGAGAGTTCTGCCTACTTCAGGTTAGCTGTGTCTATTGTAAAAAAGCCCTAGACAAAGATAAAAGATAGTAGAACTTGCTCACGTTGGAAAACTGGGCTCTTGGGAAAGAGGAGAACATTTCTTGAGTTCTTCCTTCTTGCTCTTTTACTTCCTCTACAGTAAGGTTAGGTTTCACTACAGAAAAATCATCTAGAAAAGAGATACACAGCAATATAGACACATAGAGGTATCCACTGTGTGCAGAGAAAGCCCAAAAATTGAGCAGTGCATTGAGAACATGTAAACACAATGCAGAGACTTTGGGGTGCATGTGCTGGCTGGCACCATCCCCAGTCCCACGCTGGATGGCCTCTGCTGGCTTTGTGCTCAGGCACCAAGAGGTATCAGTGGGTTAGCTCTTGCTAACAGAATTTTGTGCTCAGTAGGTATGAAATCCAGAAAACTTGTACAGTGTGAGTTTTTGGTTTGTATTTCTCAATTTCAGTTTTAATTTCTCAATTAAAAAGAGGATGAATGATCGACCTAGTTTTTATTCACAAGAATATTTTCTTTTCAAGTACATGAACTGTGGCTCCAGCAATATCATGAAAGACAAAAAGTGTTCCTGCCATGTTTTCACACAACATTATTCCCATGATGATCGTGCTCGTAAAGGCTAATTTGATGAAAAGACAATGTCACATGAATTTTCTTAAGTTGAAAGTTATATGTTTTCCATAACCTGCCCTGATTGGTGGTTCAGTTTACAATCCATCAGTTTGGCAGGGGAAAAAAGTTTGTTATTTATGCTCCAGTAGTTTTTTTTCCATTGAAAGATTGAGATCTTCTTGTGTCGAGCATTTTCCCTTTAAATCAGAAAACCTCAAATAAGGGTATTATTTTTGTAATGGTTTCAATTTGTTGGTTCACTGAAGTTAGGAAACAGCATACAAATTTTATCCAGCTGGCTATGACTGGTGTGGCAGGGTAAGGAGATTTTTTTTAGGAGGTAAAGCAGTTTTAAAAGATAAAGGTTACTGCCCTATTTTAAAGTCATTGAAAAGAGCAAATTCATCTCCTAGAGGGATTTGCTTTTTTGCCTTCACTTGGTACTATTATATTGGTTTTACTTTCTTTTTTAAAATGTTCCTTGTGTACTTGTATTAGGATTTTGAATCACTGGAGAAAATATCTGTGTTTTCTTTTTCATGGATTAATAGGAATCAACAGATGCCATATGGAGCTGTATTATGATCTCAATTAAGAAGAAAGTAGAGTGGGAGGAGGGTATAGGTCAGTGCTAGAGTATGTGCTTGGCATGCACGAGGTCCTGGGTTCAATCCCCAGTACCTCCAGGTTTAAATAAATAAATAAAGTTACCCCACCCCAATAAAGAAGAGGGTAGAATTTTAGTAGTATAGGAGATATACTTTTTAAGCTGAATTACAAATTATTTTTAAAAATGAGTACAACGCAATACTATGATTTTAGCTAGTTTTTAACATATATTAAGCGTTTACACTGTATGGTGTAAGTCACAGTGGGTCAAAGATTGATCATTATATAATGCCATATGGAGAGGGTTGATTTCCACCAAGTCTTTGAAGGCTGTGTAACCCTCATATAATTTAATTAATGCCATAAAGCATTTAAAGATTCAAATGTAAAGATTAGCTCAAGAAGGAAGAGCAAGAAGAAAGAGCCATAATACAACATTAATATTTCTGTACTCAGGGGCTTAAAACCTAAGAAGGAAAGGCTAGAAACCCACAAAAGGGAAATTTGTCCATCAATTTCATATGGACATATGTCCCAGTGTCTCTTAACTTCATGCGGATTTTCTGTTTTACAGAAACCCTTGGCGTATTCCAAAAAAAAAGGGTTTGTTGACGTCCCAGTAATCTGGTTTGATGACACTGTATACTCTACCTGTAGATTTCTCTGAATGCACCTTCTCATTCCTAAGCCAAGCCTCGCTGGAGTCACAGGACTGCCTTTATTTAATGTTTATCCAACCTCCCACAAATGCAGATCCTCCAAATACCAAGACATTTGGACCAACATTCAAATTAAGACTATTTTAAATGCTGACTATCTTGGCAAGCATATGGAATCCAAGTCTCCATTGTAATAGCTTTTTCACATTTCTTCAGAGCTTACTGTGTGCCCTAGAAAAGGACCACTCAGCACCAATGCAATGCTGATGCATTTTTGTCTTCTTGTACCAAACACCTGCCTGGCACATAGGAGGGGCTGACAACATTCTGAAGAATGAATGGATGAATGCATGCATGCATGCATGAATGAGACAAACATTTAAGAACCATAGAGGGAATGAGGATTTTTAACACAGAAGGAGCTGTGAAGCAGGGAGGAAATGATCCAAAAGACCACAGGGACAGAGGTGGAAGCCTTCAGACTTGATTATATCTTATCATGAGTTCAAATAAGGACTGCATTGATCTTGAAATCCTGTTTTCAAAAATCAGAACCTAGGAAGAGTGACAAAATCTTGAGTTTGGAAAGAAGATCTAATATATACGTAGCAGCTAGCAATGACCCGTGAGCCTCAGGATCTGGGACTTTTATAACTGAATTGAAAGGAACTTACAATATAAAATATGCTTTTTCACATTGAACTCATTAAGTAAGGAAAAATAGCATCTTTTTGTAGTACTTTCAAGCTCCCAAATCCTCCTAGTCTGTGTTACAGAAAAAAAAATTCAGTTAAGCATTTCAAACTTGACATTTGTAAACTCATCCTCACCACCTGTCAATGGATTGTCAAGTTCTCCTTCTGCACAACGATGCAGCTGTCATAGCAAAGTCAGTGGACTTCCCAGAGGGCGAGTGCACACTTGGGGGCAGGAGTGAGGATTTGGGGGAAATTGACCCTCTACTGCCTATCCTGGGAATGAGTTTTTACTTTTATTTTTTCTTTTTGTTTATCTTTTTTGTTTGTTTAATTAGAAGAGCTGATGGGAAACTGTATACCAGTAAATGGAAACCTGTTCATTCCCTTGTAAGCATGCTATTGATAAGTAGCCAAGTGACTGGAGGGATTGCCCAGAGTTACTAAGAAGCATTCAGATCATTAACTCGAATTTGATTAAAGTTGAATGCTTTGCCCAGAGGAAACTGCTGCCGTTTTCTTTGCCTTTCAGAGTTTGTGAAAACATTTCACGGGTCCTAACAGGTTCATTCTTATTGTTTATTCTTGTTTTTGGAAGACAGTGATACCTTATTTTTTTGTTTATTTTGTCTTGTTTTGGGGGAAGTAATTAGATTTATTTGTTTATTTATTTATTTATTTATTTATTTATTTATTTATTTATTTATTTATTTATTTTTTAAGGAGGTACTGGGGATTGAACTCAGGACTCTGTGCATGCTGAGCACAGTCTCTACCACTGAGCTGTACCCTCCCCTAAAAGACAGTGATACGTTGATTTTTGTGTTGCTAAACACTCTTTTTAAAAAATACGTTGGCACTCATAGTTGATTTGTGAATGACCCTAAATAATTCCAAGCTTGGGCAAAGTGCACCTGACCATTCAAAGAAAGGCATATCCAGCTGCAAATAAGACAGTTTATCCTAAGAAAGGCATATCTAGCTACTTTTTGGCATAGGGACCTTTTCACATTGGCCTGACTATAAACATATTCTGCTACCTGAATAAGGATAGGGCCTTAGAGAAATCCCAGTCCTTCTAAATAGACGCAGACAGATGCCTTAGAAAATCTGTCGGCAAAATCAATAAAATAAAACAAACTAGAATAGAACAAAATAAAATAAAATGACAGGAGTGAAATAAATATAATTTGCTCTTTTTTTTTTTCCCTGATTTGAACTGTTGTTATAAAAGAACTGCTGGAGATGAATGTGTTTTTTTGACCTGTGGGAGCGGAAACAACAAAAAGAGGACAGATTACTGAAACAGGAAGGAAGTAACATTTGATGCCAGTTCCTGGAAGCAGTGCACTTGTGGACCAAGCTTAATACTTGCAGTTTCATTGAGCTTCTGCAGACCTTATGCATACTTGCTATGGTAGTACATACATACACACAGGGCATATCATGTATGTTTCTCATAGATGTAGCATCTTAGAAGTTGCTCATGAAAATTCATAACACATTTCTCTTTTAGCTAGAGTACACGGTAAACCAAATAACTGTTTTCTTTTCCATTTTGAACTGAATGCAAGTAAGCTGGCAGACAGCCCGATGCGACATGTTTCTGCAAAGGAAAGCATGGGTCACCCAGATTCCAGAGAGGAGTCTGAATATGGAGTTTTGATCAGAAAGAACTGTAATTAAGGACAACATCAGTTTTACCCTTGTGTTCACTTCTTGTACGAGTTCTCAAGCAATTTTGAAAAATAGAATGAGGGTAAAGGAGAATACTACCAGAATCCTTCAGTGCCTGTATTCTGGGAAAATATGCATTAATGTCTTTAGGATGCACTGGCATTCAGCTGAACTGTGGACAATGGCATGGTAACCTATCTCTCTCTCTCCCTCTCTCTGTCTCGACCAACAGTTTGTGGCTCACCCCAACTGCCAGCAGCAGCTCTTGACAATCTGGTACGAGAACCTCTCAGGCCTGCGGGAACAGACTGTAGCTATCAAGTGTCTGGTGGTGCTGGTCGTGGCCTTGGGCCTTCCCTTCCTTGCCATCGGCTACTGGATCGCACCTTGCAGCAGGGTACAGGCTTTTCCACTCCCATTTCCTCTGTGGTTAGCGTACCGTGTCCTTTGAGGATGAAAAGGGAAAAAGCTTCCTACTTAAGGGCCTTTATCAGTTTTACTCTGAATGTTAATTGACTCAAGAACACGAATTCTGCTTTTTAAAGACTGGATCAATCCAAATAAGGGATGAAAAAGGATTTGGTCCTAGTGGGATAGATCATATTTGCAGGCATATCATACTTAAGCTTTTAAGATAAAATCCCCATGGTAGGCAGGAGGAAAAGCTGCTTAAGTGAAGTAGCACTTGTGCTGATTCCATTGCCAGCTTAACAGAGAGTCCACCGGGCTGGCCTGCGGAAGGGGAGCAGCCCTACTGCAGTTGTTCCAAGAAACAGTTAACCTGAGAACTGAAAAGGCAGCTCGGTAAACCTGGAAGGAGATCCAAGGCTGAGAATATTAAGCACAGTTGTGAACGGTGATATTATCCAAATTCTTCAAGAAAGCTCATGTCAGGTTCCCCTAGCCCTTTGTTCCTTCAGAAGATTCTAAAAATGTAGAATTGGGGTCTGGGGCTTTGGATTTTTAAAATTGTTTATCTGTTCAGTTTTGCTTGAATCATTTTGGTCACTACCTTTATCCCGCTCTCAACTTTGCCAGTATACAGTCAACTTAATTGTGTCTGAGCACAATGTGGAAAGAGCAGAACTCACGCTAACAGAATCTGGAGGAGGTTACTAAAGGGCACTGCCAGGGAGAAGACGCTGTTCTGAGATCCTTTAATCCTGTTTTCATATTCTGAAATCTGGTTTTGTTTAAATCAGAGACAGTTTCAGGCAAAGTGAGTCAAGGCCACTCAGAAATGACCCTGGAAATCTGCCATCTCTCTGGCGCAGCTGCCAGCCCCCGCAGAGTCCTGTTCCGCAGGCCCATATACGCGTGAGAATATTCATCCATCTCACTTCCTCGTTGAGCTGCCCATGCAGTTTAAGGCAGAAAGTTTGTCATTTTGATCAATTTTGATGACTCAACTAAGTTCCTTTGTTATATATCATGGAAAAGTACCCTAAGAGTCCACTAATACATAAACACTAAAAACTGGAAACTAAATAAGGAGAGAGCACACGTTAAAGCAAAAATCATAACCCACCCAAATAATTTCCCCTTTTGGGGGGAATACATTGGAAAATTTATGTTTATATGTGTTTGTCTTTTAGGGCAGCTTTCTCAGGTAAAACATCAGGTCTGAAGTAGGCATCTTGAAGGCCATTCTTTTTCCTCTTCACTTTGTGTAGCTAATGGTGTGATGAACTCTGCCCCGCAGAGAAGGGAAAGGAGGGAATTGAGTCATTTTTTTTAACCTGCCATACACCACTCATCCTTGCTGAACAGACAACATAGCAAGAATTCTCCACCTGTATCCCAGTTTTAAGATAGGCATGCTGCTCTTTTTTTTTTAATGTTATCTAACATTTTCAAAGATCAACCTTTAGGAGAAGAGACTTGCAACTCCCAAGAAATCACTATGTACTATGAATGAGCTGACCCAATGTGCCCTCTGTGCAGCTGTGGAACAGAACAGTGATATGTAAATGTGTGGTTTATTTTTCTGTGTCTAATATGGAAAATGTGACATTTGTCTGTGTGCATTCATGTCCAGTCCCAGAAATGCTGGACATTCTTTGGCTATTTGTTGACATCAAATTAAGCTTCTGGACATACAAAAACATTTGTTTGAAGTTACAGTCTTTTAAATGTGAACCTTGGTAATTTTTAAGGTCACAGACTAAGTTTGAAAGTAGGGTCTGAGTATGCAGAATAGAGAACTTGTTAAATCTGTTAAATATACTAATTCTTGGACTGCAGAAGCCCTTGCAACGGGAGGATTTGTTTTTCCTTTCTACTAGAACATAGGGCTTTTAATCCCCTTATATCATGTGGGATTTTAAAAGAGTTACCTTAAAATCATTATAAACTGAACTTTAAAAATGCTTTTCTACTATTCATATGATTTTTCAGACCCAGGGGTGACTTTTAATTAAGTTAACCTATTTAGAGGTTTTAGTTATTGTGTATCTCTCTGTTGTTATTGGGTAGTAACAGGTATTTATCTTGATTATAGTATTTTCTGCCTTTTATATCATACAAAGTACAAATCGACTATGGAATATTTAGAAATGAGAAGAAAATTTTTCTTCTGTGGTAGTTAAGCTTTTTTTCGTCTTTAAAGCGTTTGTAATGTGCTAGAAACGCATCAAAACATTTCAATTATAAATGAATGAGGACGCAAGTCATCATAACATTTCAGCTACAAAGAATTACACATTACAAATTTGGAGTGTCTATTCCTAGACTCTAAAAACCTTGACATTGCATAGTCTTTCATATAAAATAAGAATAACATTATATGCCTTGTGATTTCCAGAAATGCATCTGTGATTATGTATAGCCTAAGACAAACTAGATATTTAGAGACAATGAAGTTTGAAGACTTCTTAAATCGTTTTTGGAGGACACAGCCCCTAAAAGGAGTAATTTTCACAATGCATAACTCTTCAGAAATGGAAGCAGAATTTTGAAAAAGTATTCTCATTTCACCTTTTTTTTTTAACCTGTATAGTAATTTTCATAAGCGGAAGCCAGATTTTCTGA
This sequence comes from Camelus dromedarius, assembly GCF_036321535.1. NCBI lineage: Eukaryota > Metazoa > Chordata > Mammalia > Artiodactyla > Camelidae > Camelus > Camelus dromedarius. The sequence continues at coordinate 36,974,704 of NC_087436.1, forward strand.
AGTAAAAGTTTCCTTTTTGTTTGTTTGTTTTTGGCCTTATTTCAGCTGGGGAAAATTCTGCGAAGCCCTTTTATGAAGTTTGTGGCACATGCTGCTTCTTTCATCATCTTCCTGGGCCTGCTTGTGTTCAATGCCTCAGACAGATTCGAAGGCATCAGCACGCTGCCAAATATCACTGTTATTGACTATCCCAAACAGATCTTCAGGGTCAAAACCACCCAGTTCACGTGGACTGAAATGTTAATTATGGTCTGGGTCCTTGGTAAGCCTTTTAAGTATTCTTATTTCTAACAAAAATAATGTCTCTATAATGACTGCCATTTTCTGTTTAAAATGCTACTGTACATTATGTGGTGACAATATCACCATTATAAGATAAGCAGAATAGCAAAATAATTGAATCATTTGGGAGCTTGATAATGCTAAACAGTATCCCTTAACACTAAGTAAAATTTTTATAAGTAGCATGAGCCTAACTAGAAGTATACCACATTTCAGAAATCTAATTTCAAGTATTGAGTAAAATGCAGTCTTTTTAATGTGACTCACTGTAATGATCAAATATTTAATCGAAATACTTCTGAAATAACCCAGTGGCAATTAACTGATGATCAAAGAACATTTATTGCTTTAGTTTCAGAGGTTTTTTAAGGAGAACTTCCATTTTCAAAATGTTTATTACCTCACCTCACAATAGCCCATTTTGAATAGCTATGTTAAGGTAAAAAGTTTAAGCAATGTGAGAAAAAAATGGAGATTGGAACCAGTTTATCTATTGATCATTAATCCAAAGTCATTTCATATCTTGTATCTATTTCACCCAGCGTGTTTCTTGGTATCTTCTCAGTTCCTGAATTAACAGATTGTTTCTCCTGCTCATTTGCTCCTGTGGCCTCAACCTGGGCCAAGTAATTATTTTATGAATTTTATTTTAAGCCATTTACGTATCTTTAAAAAATTCTACAATACTTTTCCCTTACGTAGTCAGGACAAGTTATTGAATTGGACTATTTTGTCCTCTTCCCCTAGAATGGCATTTTCTGCTTTCAGTTTCTTCATAATGTCCTAGGGCCTCCTGCTTAAGGGTTTCTTCTTTTTTCATTGATATTCCTCACCTTTTCAGCGTGAAGCTGAAATGAGGAGAGGGTAGGGGAATGAGGTAAGTGCTCCTGAGTGATTGGGAAACTGTTCTTGTTAAAAGTCTACAGTGAGTTTCTCAATTATGGGCTTATTTCTCCAATAATCACCATGATTTGATAATTAACCATTGTGATTTTATAAAGATGAATTTTCTCTTCTCCTCCAAAAGTCATTTGACATGAGGAGCCTTTCTTGTTTATTTCCTTCCCTCCTTCCTGCCCCATCCCCTATAAATGTAGCATCGTTTCTGGTGTCACGTGTGGAACTATATTTCACCAAAATCTAACATGGTGGAGCTGAAGCTGCTTCTTCCATTTAACTCTGCCCAGCACCTCCGTGAGCTGTGGTCAGCAGTGCTTTCGGGTACCTAGGGGCATGCTTTACATTTGGGGCATTTTATAGATGGGGACTGATGGTGCATGAAATAATAGCATCTCAGCCTAAGCTGTAAAATCTCCTCTGGAACCTGTGTATCTTGTGACAGGCATGATGTGGTCCGAGTGTAAGGAGCTCTGGCTAGAAGGACCCAGGGAGTATATTTTGCAGTTGTGGAACGTGCTGGACTTTGGGATGCTCTCCATCTTCATCGCTGCTTTCACGGCCAGATTCCTGGCTTTCCTTCAGGCAACGAAAGCACAGCAGTATGTGGACAGTTATGTCCAAGAGAGCGACCTCAGCGAAGTTACACTTCCACCAGAGATACAGTATTTCACTTATGGTAAGTTGTCAGATGCAGAATTCTCTTATGTCTCAGGAAGGGTACTGGAACTACATTTTGGAAGGAAATGCCAATAAAGAGAATGTTTAGGGGGGCATATATAGCTCAGTGGTATAGTGCGTGCTTAACACTAGGTTCAATCCCCAGTACCTCCACTAAAAATAAATAAACCCAATTATCTACTCCCCCCCAAATAAACCCCACAAACAAACAAAAAATAAATAAATAAAAATAACACAAGGAAAGGACCATTTAAAAAACTATGCAAGTATGTTTAGTATGAGATATGTGTTGAATGTGCAGAGACAGTGGAGAAAGCATGAGCTTTAGAGCTCTATAAAACTGTATTCATGTTAAGGCACTGCCTCTCCCTTGCTGTGTGACTTTGTTCAAATTAACTTACTTCTCTGTGCCTCAATTTTCATATCTATAAAAAGAAGGTTTTTGCAAGATGGGAGAAAATTACCTTTAAGCCTAACAGCATAATTGCTCATGTATTCTTAGGACATGAAATTGTCTTAATTAGGGGGGAAGATGGCTTGATAAACTGCTTAATGTGGAAGATAAGTCCCTGAGGGCCTGAGTTGGAGGAGATAAAATAATAAAAGATGCTGAGCTGCTATACCGGTGCAGTGAACAAAAATTCAGCAGAGGCAGGAAGTAGGAGCTAAAGTGACAGTGAGAATGTAAACTTTGCAAAACGGCCAGAAATGCTGGGGAGGATGTTTACTCCTCCTCAACATGACGTGGAATGGAGTTCATGCTGAACTTCCCTAGATCATGAAGAGCAGGGAGACACCAGTGATGTCCAGTGTGCAGTGATACAGATGCTTTCCTTGCTCGGCACAAACTGATGTTAAGCAATGTTAGCCACCCCTTGAGGTCAAATTAGGGAGCTGCTGTTAGCAAATTTTCATATAGTTGCAACATCTTTAAACCTGGAAAAGACTTTAGCACTTATTATCTAACCTTCATTTTAAAGGTAAGGAAACTCAGACATAGAGTTTAAATGTGTTATGATTGTGAAGAATAACTCTTTCGTAAGTGTAATTAAGGCTTACATTGGGATAAGTACAAGCAGCATGTTAACGTTATTGAATAAGGTTGGGTGCCTGCTCTAAAATGAAGATGTACATTTATCTAAAATATGTGTAGTTTACAGGAACCATACCACAAGAAAGGAGTTATAAACAAACAAACAAACAAATAAATAAATAGATAAAATAAAGATATGCATTTCATACATTGTGAAATTTACACACGTTATCTCTTATTGTCAGCAAGCAAAGATTTTTATATACCAAGCAGGCCAGATCAAATGAATAAATGATTACCATTTCTAATGAAGGAATTAGATTAGATTGTATTTTTGTGTAACACGCATCTTGACTGTTTCAATAGCTGTTTATTTAAATTTTCTCATGTGTGTCTAATGACTATCATCTGGAGGGAAATCTGTGAATTTGGCCTTCACTCCTTGTTATGATTTTGATTGAGTTTTTAACCTTTCTAAGTCTTGATTTCTGCATCTCTGAAAAGAGAATAATAACCTCGGGTCCATAGGGTCATTGAAAGCACAGTGTCTGATACATGTTCAACATTCAATAAATGTACATTTTTGTTATTGTTGTAAATGTCTACAATGCATCTGTCCTTCTGGGAGTGACCTAGTTTGCACAAAATTAACCATGTGGTGTTCCATTGATCTTCCAAGGAAGTGAGTATCCAATAGTCTACTGTGAACTGACTAAGTGACCTTGAAAAGGATATTTTGGGGTCCTCATTTGGAATCTGTCTCCAAGAATTTTGTACCTCAGTAGCATTTTAAACCTTCCAGGAACCAGCTATATTGCTCAGACATTGCATTGACACAGCACCAGTGTGATTCAGTGACATTCTCACTTCTTGTAATATGGCAGTTTACTTGCATGAACTGTTAGATGGACAAGTTTCCCCACGAAATATGGAAAAGAAGTTTTGTGCTAAATGAGCCTGTAGGATGATAAAATACCTGGTCAATAAACTTGGTAACCGAGGGGACAAATGAGTCAAGTCAGTTGTTTTGTCATCCTGGACACAGTCTGTGTCTAATGAAGCATTTTAACCTCTTTCTTCATCTTTTGTGCTTTATTCTGTTTCTGCTCAATGCAAAGTCAGCTTCACATCTTTATAATAGCGTTTCCTCCATTAAAAGAAACCGTATGAGTGTAGAATTCATGTTTCTGGTTTAACATGAAAAATAGTGACTGGACAGTTAATTAAATGTAGAGTAGTTTCAACTGAGATAATAACCACCTACTTACAAGATACATCCTATTTAAGGGATTTGGCATAGTTAGCAATGAATAGAACGTTCCATTTTTAATCTCTCTCTCTTTTCTTGTAGCCAGAGATAAATGGCTCCCTTCTGACCCTCAGATCATATCTGAAGGCCTCTATGCCATAGCTGTCGTGCTCAGCTTTTCTCGCATCGCCTACATCCTCCCTGCAAATGAGAGTTTCGGCCCCTTACAGATCTCCCTTGGAAGGACTGTGAAGGACATATTCAAGTTCATGGTCCTCTTTATTATGGTGTTTCTTGCCTTTATGATCGGCATGTTCATACTGTATTCTTACTACCTTGGGGCTAAAGTAAATGCTGCATTTACCACGTAAGTAAAACATCTTACAAAAAAGATATGATAAAGGGAAATTCTAACAAGTTTAGGTGAAGCAGAAAAAATTATTCAATGATTGTAATAAAGATATTTTTAAGAGCAGAAAAAATCCATTAAAAGCAGTGCTTCAAATAACCAATGTTGGTGAGGATGTGGAGAAAAGGGAACCCTCCTACACTGCTAGTGGGAATGTAAATTGGTATGGAAGTTTCTCAAAAAACTAAAGACAGAACTACCTTATGACCCAGCAATGCCACTCCTGGGTATATATATCTGAAAAAAACAAAAATAATTCACAAAGATGCATGCACCCCAATGTTCATAGCAGTATTATTTACAATTGCCAAGATATGGAAGCAACCTAAGTGTCCATCAACAGATGAATGGATAAAGAAGATGTGGTATATGTATCCAATGGATTACTACTCAGCCTTAAAAAAAATGTTGCCATCTGCAGCAACATGGATGGACCTAGACATTATCATACTAAGTGAAGTAATTCAGGCAGAGAAAGACAAATACTGTATATCACTTATATGTGAAATCTAAGAAATACAAAAAAACAATGAGTATAGCAAAAAAGAAGCAGACTTACAGATATAGAGAACTAGGGTCACCAGAGTGGGGGGAAGTGGGGAGGAGAAAGATAGAGGTAGAGGAAAGAGGTACAAACTACTATGTATAAAATAAATGAACTACAAGGAGATATTATACAACACAGGGAATATGCCAATATTTTAGAATAACTGTAAATGGAATATAACCTTATGTTGTACACCTGAAACTTATATAGTAGTGTACATCAACTATACCTCAAAAAAAAGTAAAGAAATGGAGAAAACCTTAAAAAAAAAAAAGTTAGTGCTTGTCTGTGATTACACTGCTCCAAAGGTTCATCTTGTTGAGTTAAGTGAATGCTCGACCACATAATGGATCAAAATTTCATAAAATCCTAGACAAAACTGTCTATTTTAAGACAATTGGGTAACAAATTTGTAAGACTGGATGGCATTATGTGTCACATTAAATTTAGTTTCATCATTTTGTAGACATTACTATTATTTCCAAAAAGAAGCATCGACTTTTGTTTTAATGTATCATCAGTCAGTACAGGGAGTTGAGGAAGAAGAAGTTATAGCTAAATGTTGTCAGTCCACTATAACAGTAACACCACTTCCTTCCTTTGGTCATCCTGGCGTCTGCCTGGGGACTCACCTTCCCCATGAAGTCTTTCTTGATTAAGCTTCCTTAGTCGTCGTCCTTTTGAGTTCTGTCAGCATGGACACATTCAGATGGAGATTCTCTCTCACCCATTGCTGTTTAGTGGTAGGGAGGCAGGCGGGTCTGTACTGTAGTCCCCCACCAGGTGAGGGGATCAGAAGGGCCCCTGCCTCCCTCTGTACCATCTGTACCCTGGAAAGCCACAGCTGGCAACAAACTAGACCGTCTATAAGTTCTGTATAGACTGAAATAGAGTATCAAGCCCTTCCAGGCATCTAAATTGTCTTGAAATGAATTTTTTTCAAATAGTTAATACAGAGCAGATGATAGGGGTGAAAGAGAACTGAGACTTACTTTATTGTAATGAAAAACAATTCTGTTTGAACCCAATGGGGAAGGCACTGAGAAACCCTGCACGCAATAGCACCCCTTTGACCTCTGTGAGAACTCATTTTACACTCTATGTTGTCCTCGCTGCTTTGTGTGAGGACACGGCAACGTGATGCAGGGGAAAGGAACAGGGGCTGGAAAGTCAGGCAGACCTGGATGTGAATGCAGTATCTGCCATTTTCCGGCTGTGGTCTTCGGTTAAGTTACTTAACATTTCTCAGCATTAGTTTCTTTGTTTTTAAAATAAGTGCAATAAAACAAAACAAAACAAAGATAAAATAAGCACAATAAGGTTTGGATCTGGTCCTTGTGAGAATTACGTAAGGTAATTTATATAAAGCCTGTTGCCCACAGTGGGAGCTCAGGAACAGCCAGTGTCCTCTCCTTTTTAACAATCCCAGTCTCCCCACACATACAGATTGCTCAGGAGTTTATATTCCCAAAGTCAGAGGCAGGAAGGTTTGCAAAAGAGCAAGAAGAAAGAGTGGGAGAATTTTGTGATACTGTTAAATGAATGGTAGGAGCAAAGAGGCTACAATTTTTCTTAGTCTTCTTTTAGCATCCATGCTATAGCCACACCATCAAATGTGTCGTAACAGAGAGGAGCTCCACAGGAACAGGAACAGGAATAGGAACCTTCCTAGTCAGTCCTCCATCCCCAGGGCTCTCACAGTTTCTAGAACATAATAGGTACTCCGTTAATATTTGTTGAATGAATAAATTAATAAAATAGTCTTAAAACCTATAAATCTATAGAATTATTATTTAGAATCTGTTATAACAAATCAATAAAAGTACTGTTTCATAAATTTTTCTTTGAAAAAAAGGGCTTACTTTTGAACCCTCCTTTGTAATGGAATTCTCCATGTGTAATTAACTTAAAGATTATTCTTATGGTTCACAGATCAGTGATTACCACTTGGTTGTATGACAAATACCAGCCAAATTCGGTTGATACAGTTCATTTAAGGGATAAAAGTAGCTAATTAGTCTGGTGAGGGCCTAAGTGCTAACTGGTGTGATGGAAGAATCAGGAAGTCGATTATATAAATTAAGGGAATAGAATAGGAATCTTTAATTCTGTTGACTTCAATTCCACTTAAGTATAACTTCTAGGTAAGTAAGTAACCTAAAAGTTACCTGTGGCATAAAATTCACGTACAGTGGTATCTATAGTGAAAAGCCTGTTCCCTTGGTCACCCTGGGACCCCAGTCTCTTAGTTCTCCTTGGTTCCAGAGGCAATGGTTTCTTTGGGATACTTTCAGGGATATTTTTTGCATCAACAAGAATATAAGTCTTTGTGTACCCCTCTTTTTTATTCAAATTGTAGGCTATTTCACACTTGCTACATCTTATTTTTTTCCCCTTAATATATCTTGGATATTATTTTATATAAACAGATGAAACGAGATCTATCTCATTTTTCCCCCAGTGGCTGCAGAGCAATCCATTTATAGATGTAGCAGAATTATTTATTCACTCTTCTATTGATGGATATTTTGGTAGTTTTCATTCTTCCCTACTGCCATGCTGCAAGGAATATGTTTGTACCTACTTTTCTTGAAGTGAATGTATAATTTTAATCCCGACATGCTCTACTCCCAAAAACCTGATTTAAATTTCTGAAACACCTACAAAATCAAACCCCAAACTTCCACCCTTCTAGGAGAAAGAAATGGATATCGTGGCGTGACTTCAGCTTTCCCCTGTCAAGTTCAGAGAATTTTCACTTGCTGATAACTGACAGAAAAACTAGGCATCAGAACCCCTTAATCACTGGTTCCTAAAAACCTGAGAGAATAATTTCTATTAAATACTATAATAAAATAATTATATTTTGGGTATTATGATGATTTTTATGATGGCGTTTTACATCTGTGCAGTATGCAGACCCTACCTTGCTTTTTACTTTTGACTTTTCAATACTGAAAACTGTTAATTTACTGTGAACTTTATTCTTTCAACAGTGTAGAAGAAAGTTTCAAGACTTTGTTTTGGTCAATATTTGGGTTGTCCGAAGTGACTTCTGTTGTGCTCAAATATGACCACAAATTCATAGAGAATATTGGATACGTTCTTTACGGAATATACAATGTAACTATGGTGGTCGTTTTACTCAACATGCTCATTGCTATGATTAATAGCTCATATCAAGAAATCGAGGTAAACCTGCTTTCTATCCATGGTGTCTGTCTTTGCTGTCTTGTTCTTTTATTTATTTTCTTTAAGTTAACATGTGCGATTTGGGGGGGTGGTGGGAGGTAATTTGTTTTATTTATTTATTTATTTATTTATTTATTTATTTATTTATTTATTTATTTATTTATTTAATGGAGGTACTAGGGATTGAACCCAGGATCTCATGCATGCTAAGCAAGTACTCTACCACTGAGCTATACCTTACCCCCACCCCATTCTTGTTCTAATAGCACACCTACTTTTGTGCCCTGTGTGGATCTCCAGCTCACTTAAACAAAGTCTCTTATACCCAAGCAGGACCTGGAACTTTCTCTGTGTTTTCCATCTGAATTGATAGTAATACACCTTCCAGGATCTTCTAGGAGCACAGCAGGAATCCCCAGAAATTTACCATCAGTCTGGATTCTCTCAGTATATTGCTGAAGTTTTGCAATTAGTGGCTAGAAGCAGCATTGGCTGTAGGGAAATTATTCTCTCCTAGGTTAGCCAGCCAGCCTGGCAGAGGAATCACCAGACATCTGGCAAACATCGATGATATTCTTTATCCAGTGAGAATGTTTAGTATTCTAGAAATGGCACTGGGGAGGGTAGAGCTCAGTGGCAGAGTGCATGCTTAGCATGCATGAGGTCCTGGGTTCAATCCTCAGTGCCTCCATTAAAAAAAATTATAAATAAATAGATTAAACAAACAAACAAACAAGCAAACCTAATTACCTCCTTCCCCCTGCCAAAAAAAATTAAAGTCACTTTACTTTTTGCTTTAGATTGGACTTGGTATGGTACCTTTCTTCATCATCGTATATAAGTTTTTTTTTCCTTACATCCTCTGGTTTAGTGGTCTTTTTAGTCCTTTGATGTTTGTTGAGTGCACTGAGTTTCTGTCTGTGTTTTAGAAACACATAAGACTGTGTTCCCAAAGCAAAGTTAGGTCCCAGACAAGAAAACGGTACTCTCTCTGAACACCTGCTTGGGTGTGGTAATGGCAGCCTGGGCGGTGTGAAGTGACTGAGCCAACTTCTTCCACCTGTGGACAGGCTCCTCTTCATTTCTTCTCCATCCTTCCTGCCAGCTAGAATGGTTATGCCCAGCACCAGGGGGCAGCACTGAGGATAAAAGCAGATACTAGGCAGGAATAGGCCACTGAGTGCCGTATGTGACATATGGCAGACACGGTAAGCAGCAAAGTGCAATTCATCTGAATGCTGCTCTTTTTCGTTTGCCCTTGGAGTATAACGTGCTGTATCCACAACCTGGCTCGGGTGGGTCTAGATGAGGAGGGAGGCTGGCTGGAACTATTGTTGAATATGCCACGTTAGAAGAGGGGGAAGGAAGGAGGGAGGAATTAATCTTTTCATCTTTCCTTGACCTGAATTTTTCTTGTGTTTTTGCTTCATTTTTGGACGGGTGACAGGAAATTCTGATTAAATTTCAGTGGATATAGACAGAAGCATATGGAAAAGAAAATTTTTAAATGAGTATCATAAAAGTGATACTGAGACTACTATGTAGGCCAATAGAGATTATATGCAGATAAATGTATATATGCCGCTTTTCTATTTCAAAAGCATAATTAAGGTTCATTGTAAGGCCCTACTGGAATCCATTACTAGAATATTTAGTTTTAAAAATCAGTTGTTATATGTTTTTCTATTTTTGTGACACAGGATGACAGTGATGTAGAATGGAAGTTTGCTCGTTCAAAACTTTGGTTATCTTATTTTGATGATGGAAAGACATTACCTCCACCCTTCAGTCTAGTTCCCAGCCCAAAGTCATTTGTTTATTTCATCATGCGGATCATTAACTTTTCCAAATGCAGAAGGAGAAGGCTGCAGAAGGATATAGAAATGGGAATGGGTAACTCAAAGTCCAGGGTAGGTATCAAAAACTTATTGAGACCTGAAGATAAATGTTTTGTCTTTCTCCTTGTCTTTTGATGTTTGTTCAATAATTTTTGTATGTGAACTTAGAAGATGTTGAAAGTAACTGTCCATTCCATAGTCTTTCATAGACTAATACTTAATGTATTCATAGTGAAGTCACTTAGTCTATGCCTTGCTTTTGGTCAGAATCTCATGTAAACTACCAAATTAAAAACACACTAACAAAAAAACTTCTCTAACTTGTTAAAAGTAAACAGAAAAGTTATTGTTAGAAAACATTTTGTTTTTTGTGTGTGTTCCATGCTTCTCAACAGTTATTCCAAAGTTAAATAGTTCTAACCTCACATTTTCCTCTTGGTTGTATGTGTAGTTCACTACCACCTTATTCTTCTCATTTGTAGAAACCCTTTACTGGGCTAAATAATCTGTTTTGCTCTAATATCATAACATTGATACAGGCTTAAGAGCATCCTCAAATATTAACTATAAATACCCCCTTTTATAAATAACCCAGAATGGTTTGTTCTTGAGTTGTCCTGGTTGAGTCATGCCTAGATTTTAACAAAGATGAGTTTCAGGCTAGCACTTTATTATCATGAACTTAATTTTCAGAGATAGAATTGGCATAGGAGACAGAAGGATACAGACAGAACCTCAAATAACAGGGAGTGAGGCAGATAGGAGCAAGTGTGTGGGTTAAAATATAATTTTTGCCTAAGGTTGTGAAAATGGTCTGTAGCTGTAATAGCCTGGGAGCCCACAAGATAGTGATTTTACCTCCATAAAGTGCATTTTTTTTTCTCATTTGAAGCTTGTGGGAAAAAACTAAATTAATGCAATTTATTTTCTCACCTTTTAAAGGAGATGTGCCTCTCCGAGATTTGTAATACCTTGGCACCTTTAAGAAGGTGGCCTTTTAAACCTTCTTTGACCTGGATGTGGACTCTTCAGGCTATTAGGTTGCAAGACGGTGACTGGCTGTGACATCCCATGATTTCAAATAATACTTCACTGTATACAGCAAGCGAGAAGCAGTAATGGAAGGAAGAGAGTTGCCATTAGACCTGCATTTAAATTCTGGCTTAAGGCTTAGTAGAAAGTGACATGGATAAATCACTTTATCCATGAAAGAGAGAAAACTTCGTAGGGTTCTCGTGAGGATGGTATGAGATGCACAAAATTCCAGCCTCAACAAATATCAGTGCCCTTCCTCATTCACAGTTTACAGAGTGCTTTGCTGTACATTTGAACCTCATGAAACACTGTGAGGTAGGTATTACTATTATTCCATTTCATAGATAAGACATCTGAAGCTATTAAAAATAACTCACTTAGGCAAGGTCACAGGAGCTGGCCAGCATGGGGTAGGTGTGGAATTTGCCTTTTCCAGCATCAGATGCCCAGCTCTTCCTGCTGCACCTGGCTGCCTCCTGCTCAGGCAGGGCAGCTCTGGCTTGGTTGCTGCCCCACCTCCTCCCCACCGGCTGCGCTGTACCTTCAGCTTCATCTTCGTGGGTCTCTTAAGGGGTTGGGCTCTAACTGCCAGCCCTGGTAACTCCTGCTACTGCCGGGATGGACTTGGTTTTGAAGGTGCCTTGTTTCTCTAAGGATTGACTCATTCTCTAAGGCTTTATTATTGAAAGAGGAAGCTGTTCAAGCATGGGAACTCACTGCTTCTGCATTTCACACCTTAAAGTTTTCTCTCTGGAGGCAACTGATTTCACTGACTTCTGACCTCATTCCTGATCTTGTCGTAGTGTAGGAGGGGAAACACTATCCCTTTAAGAAGAGCACAGTAGACGCTAGGTAGATGCGGCTACCTAGACCACTGTTTAAAAATAAAACAAGCTTGCTCACAAGGATGTGAGGGGAGCCGCCGATGTGCTCCGTTAGGGAGCCCTCTCCTGTCCCTGCCCGCCTCGTACCACTGGCAGGAAGAAGCGCTTTCCTCAGAGAGCTTGCCGAAAACAGAAGGAAGGATCTTTCAGAAGCCCTGCTCCTTGGCTTCCCTGTCTCCCCATCTCTGGTTAAAAACTGTCATTTTGATTTTATTTTTTAAATTGTGCACGGAGCTGTTATTATTGCTTTAATCTTATATTCAAAGATATTCTCTGTGTACTGAATTTAGTAAAACTTTGGAGAAATTATGTTTCTGTTTTTCCTTTTTAGAAGTCAGGAAGGAGCCTCATGAAATCAAACGTATACAGCTAACCTCAGTCAGCAGTCAGATACTGACCTCCCGTGGCAAACAGGAGAATTGGCTTTGTCAGTCAAGGTTGTCTCCTGCCACGATTAAGAGGACAAAATCAGGAGGATCATTGCCTAGCAGTGCCACTTCCTCCCTCCCTAGCATCCCTCCCCTTCCTTATGGTGGGAAGGCAGGTAGTGGGGTGAATGCATGTTTTTGGATAAAGGGCCCTGCCTTAATCACACCTTCCAGGTAGCAGCTTACCTACAAAAGAAGCAGGCCCTGCTCACAAACGGGAAGGGCAGATAGGAACAATGGTCTCTTGCTTTCTATTCCTACTCACTCGAAAGTTAAACCTTAAAAAGAAAAAGAGAAAGAAAAAGAAAACCAGAATTCTCTAGCCCAGTTCTCTCCAGAGCAGTGAGCCTGTCAGAGTATAAGGCCAAGATGCTTAGGAAGATGCATCACTTTGGCTCATATTTTGGGGTTATAAAAAACCAAATGCTACCATCGGAACTTGTAATGCATTTCTGTTTAAGTGCATGTGAGGAACACAGGCTCAGGAGTAGACAGAGTTGCTTCTGCACAACTTCTTCTAGGTGCTGTGAATACATTTTGATAAACTATGCAAGGACCCCCAGGAGCAATTATGTTTAACCCGAGCCAACTTTTAAAAATGTGTTTTCAGTTAAACAGTTCTGTGGCAGTTCATCTTGCCAACATTTTGATAAACGTCAGCATGTTGCCCACATTAACTTTTACCTTTGGAAATATACGAGGTCACTTGTAAAACTCAGCGTCCACAGAATGTTCCTTAGGAATGTTGACTCCACAAATGTTGTCGAGGCGAATAAAGTAGATTATAGTTATGCTTTCCATATAAATGTATTCTAATTTACTAGGTTAATTGTATTTTTTCCTAGTTAAACCTCTTCACTCAGTCTAACTCAAGAGTTTTTGAATCACACAGTTTTAACAGCATTCTCAATCAGCCAACACGTTATCAGGTAAGCATTCATTAGACATATCTCTTATCTGTGTGTAGTTCCACATATGTCTCTGTGTTTGTGTGTGTGTGTGAATAGTGAGTAGAATTATATTCTTCAGATGTGCTATGAGGACAGAATAGAACAGAGAAAATAGTATGTTAGGTGGAGGGCACTTTAGAAATCAGAGTCCAAGTTCTCTCTCTTTTCTTTTTTTTTTTTTTTGGTTGCAGAAGAAGAGTGCTTTGTGATATTGAAAGCAAAGTGTTGCCACAATTTCCAAAGAACACTTTCACATACCTTGAGCAGAAAGCACTGGGAGATTTGGTACATTAGGAAAATAATGGTCTCACAGTATAAAAAGCTGGTACATTTATTTCTCCAGATAGTCTATTTTCCAAGTGAAATCCTAGGCTTTACTTTTGCATCAGTACTACTTTCAAATATCTGTTGCATTTTGATATTGGATGTGACATTTCAACACTATTTTCCAACTCAGAAGAGGGTATAGTCCTTCCCATCTGGTTGTTCATTTTGACTACCAAATCTTTAGATTTCTGACGCAGTACAGGACCACAAAAATGAGGATCAAGGAATTTATAATGTATGGTAATATCAATTGGCATAGTCCTCTTCATACAATTTTCTTGGAAGCAGCACATTCTGCAAAATTGCTTAGCACACTGATTGTCAAAGCCTTACTTTTTAATGGTTATATTATATTCCATTATATGGTTGTATTTAATCTATCAGCCTTCTATTGATGGCAATAGAGGATATTGCCAATATTTAGCTATTACAAGTAATACTGCAGTAAGTAACCTTGTATACATGACATTTGAAATGTGCAGATCTATAGAATTGTCTGGTTAAAGTATATGTGCATTTTAATTTTTCAACTATCATCAAACTGATTTTGATGGAGCTTGTACCAATTTATAATCTTACGATAAATGTACTAGAGTGCCCATTTCCTCCTTAATTTAGCACTAGTATGTTACCAAAGGTTTTTATCTTGGCCAAATTGTTAGGTGAAAATGGTATCACAGTGTAGTTTTACTCTGCATTCTTTGTAATGAGTGAACTTGACCCTTTTTTATGTTTAGTGTTCTATATGCTTAATACCGTATATATTTAATTTTCTTGATGGGCTCTTTGTTATAAATTAGGAGTAATTCTTTTAAGAATTAAAAACTGTTTTAAGAAAATCAGCCCTTTGCCTGTGGTGTAAATTGAGAATTTTTCCCCCAGTTTGTTGCATATCTTTTTAATATTTATGGGTGTTTTTCCCCCACCTTTTAAAAAATTTTGTGTAGTAAACTTTACAAATTTTTATGGCTTCAGATTTTGTGTTCTATTTTGAAAGCTCATCTCCCATACAAGGATATTTAAGAAAATTTTTACCCATATTTTTCTTGGTATTTTCATGGTTTCACTTTTTACATGATAATATTTGATCCATATAGAATATATTTTGATGCAACATGTGGATGGAGATCCAGTTTTTTTTTCAGATAATTACACAGCTGGTTGTGTTGAAGAATGTATCTTTTCTACTGATTTGAAATACCACCTTTATTGTTACTAATTAATATGTCTACTTAGGTATATTTCTTGGCTCTAGGTTTATTTCTCTGTGCTATATAACCAAATTCTTACAGTTTAAAACACAATCAAACAAAATACACAGACACACATACATACGTCCTTTCTTCAAGATTCTTATTTTGCATAGTTTTCCTGGTTATTCTTCCTTTTTTATTTTTCTGTATTAACTTTAGCATCAGCCTGTCTAGTTTGCAAAATATTGTTGGTATTTTTTATTGTGATTGTGTTCACTTAAGTAGAATTGACGTTTTTACAATGTTGTGTCTTCCTTTTCAAGAACATAATGTACCTTTCCATTTGTTCAGATCTTCATTTGTGTATTCAGTATCATTTTAAGGTAGTCCTCAGAGTGTGCGTATTAGTTAGGATTAAGTTTGGTGCAAATCACACAGTATCACCGAATACCAACCACCAAGTAGCTGGAAGAACATAGAAATATGTTCCTCTCTTTTTTTCAAGAATTCAGGAGGTAGTCATTCCATTGATGTGGTATCTCCCAGTGTTGGGGCCCCAGGCTGTTTCTATCATACTGCTCTGTCATGATTGCATTTCATTCTGACATGATCTCATGATCCAAGAAAGTTACTGGGGCTCTTCTGCTATTACTTCTGCATTACAAAATACAATCAGAAGGTGATAGGGAAGGAAGATGCCTCCTTCCTGTAAGGAACTTCTGTCAAGTTACACAAACGACTCATCTGCAATGGAGGCTGGGAAATCAGTCTTAATTCTTAGTGGCCATGTGCTGAGCTAAGAAGCCAGGGAAGAGAATTGGCAGGCTCTAGTGAAGTGGATTATATTATTTGTCTGGTGCTTTGCACATACTTATATCTATGTTATTTCATTTATAAGTTTCACATTTTATCTTTTGACCCTCCAGCTCTATAATATGAAAAAAAATCAATGTGTTTATTTTATCTTTCACCATTTCCCCCTTCTCTTACCAGGTTTTGTTAGTTAAATCATTAGAACTTTGAGTTGGGGACAAAGGACAAAACACACAAACAAAAAAGACAAAAACCTTTCCTCTACCTATTAGGTTCAGTCCCTGAGGCCTGTGAATTAAACTGACAAAAGATAGATTAACAGGAGAAAAACAGTTTACTTACGCATGCAAAGTACAAACACCTGTGAGAGAACTTGGTGATGAGTAACTCAAAGGGGTAGTTAGAATTTGGGGCTTATATACCATCCTAAAAAGGGGGATTAATTTCTGGAGAAGTGACAAGACAAAGGAAAAGAGATTTGGGCTCTTAGGGGTGGTAAATTGTGGGAAGGTGAATATATGGGAGATTATTGTTACTGTAGAAATGTCATGCAACTCTGTGCCAACTTTCTGTGTCCAGTGATGACGGTAGTTTTTCTTCCCCTAGGAAATGGGAGAGGGAAAGGGGAGGACCTTCACAAAGGGAAGTTTATGTCCTGCTTTTAGGCAGATGGGAGGAAGGCAGTGAGCTCTTTCCACGTTTTCTGCTTCTGAATTGACTTTAGGTCAAAATAATCCTATGTCCAAGTGATGTATTTTGGGGTGGCGTTTTCTGATCCCCTTCACTACCTTGTCAGGATTATAACCCACATTTGTTTGGTTTTAATCCCACAGTTAAACAGAGTCAGTACTCACCACCAGTCTTTTTGACATAAGTTTCCATTAATCTCTTTGTCAGCTAAAGTTTGTCTTCCTCTAGTTCCTTCAAAAAGAGTTTCTGGGAACCATGTTATCTGAGTTATGTAATGCTCTAAATTGCTTTCTATTTTCTGTATATCTGTGTGGACTAGCTGTAAAATTCTTACATGTGACTTTATTTTCTTAATGTATTGGTAAACATTACTCCACTGTTCCTACGATGGAACATTGAAAAGTTTGAGGCCAGCCTGATTGGTTTTCTTACATAGTTGACCCGAGATTTTGAATTGAATGCTCAAATTTTCTTCGTTTATCTTTTAAATCCAGTAACTTGCTACTAATTGTTCTACTTGTACGTGAGTCTGTATGAATTTTTCCTGGCACAGAGTATAGCCTTTCAATCTGCCAAGTCTTCTTTTATTTCTGAATAATTTCCTTGAACTGTATCTTGAAATATTTTTTTATGTTCCATTCTACTGAGTCTCTTCCTCCAAGATACCAATTAGATGCCAACTGAATCTTCTTTGCCTGTCTTCCACAGCTACCATTTTTTCTCTATGCCCTTTGAATTTTTCATCCATTTCTCCCTTTTGGGTCCTTTTTTCTTTTCCTATATTTTATTCCTGTCTATCTTCACATGTGCTGCTTCAAAAATATCTTTCATTTCTGTGGTGATTTTGTGTCTTTTCTTCCTCCTCTTATTGAGGTTTTCCAACTTATATATCACTTCCTTCTTTGGCTCATTATATTTCCCCTGACCTCTTTGTGCTCGTATTTTAAAGACATGACTGCCTCATCATATTTTTGAATTATGATTCGATAGATTATGTTTCAATAGTGGCATTATGTCTTTTGATCTTTAACATTTTTCTGGTGAGTGTTTATTATTTGCTGTTTGTTTTATCCATCTTTCTTGGACTAGCTTAGTATAGATTTCTGTAGATTCCTTACTGACTGTTACTTGGTTTTGAATGAAGTAAGTTTTCCTCAGACCAGCTACTTTCAGGAGGTTGGAGAGGGGTCAGAGAATTCCAGGGCCACGTTCCAGGCTGAGGAATTTGCCTTTGGGCCCAGGGTGCTGCCTGTGGGTTCAGTTTATTCTTTATTTCCCTCGTCAACCATAGCACTGTGGTACTTTGCACAAGGCAGACTCTCCCTCTCCACCTCACTGACAAAGCGCTTCTGGCAAATAGGGCTTCTCTTTATCATTTCTCCTGCAGTTCTGGATTCTAAGCTTCCGTAGACTTTGTATCAAAAGGTCAAGGGATGTTCTCAGCCATGAATGTCTGCTTTTGGCTTTTCCCCACACCTTCATTTGACCTTTTCATCTAACCTTTCTAAAAAAGAACATGGATTCCTCTAAGTCTCATTAAAGAAGGAGTGAGTGTTTCTGCTTCCTATACTCCTTGATGCTTTTAAGTGATTTAGAAGAAGTGGAGGAACTTCTAAGTTTACTGTTAAATTGAAAATTGCTATATTTCTACATGAGATGATCCTTGCTAAATGCCCAGAGACTCCAGAATCCTGTACATTTCATATTTTCTAAGCAGAATTCCCTGCGCCTGTGGTATAATCTTCTGTGGCTCCCCAAAAGTGAGAGTAGAAAAAGAGAAACTGAGGCTGAAAGTCTCAATCAGCTATGTACACATCAGTCAAACTTCATATAAATGCCTTGATTATATTTAAATAAAATCTCTTTGTTATGAACTCCATGAGTGATAATAATTGGTTTATTTGTTATGGATTTTTGTTTCATGCAGTGTGATTATAATATACAACTTACCTTAAAGAAATTCCAGATCTTAATCTGCTAAATGGGGATTTTTCCTTCAAAAGGGTGACCTTTGGGATACACTAGTTCTAGTGATTCTACCACAGCTCAGAACATTTTTGGAATAATCATACTTTTATGATTAGTTTATGAGACACACCAAAGTGCTTTATTATTTTCTCACTACTGAACTTAGCTAATTATTCACCTTATTAACAAGACTCAGTGCTATCTGACTTCACATTTTTTTCAAAAATAGTCACATCCGCCTTGAAAGAAAATGTGGCCATCACCAATCAGGTCATCACCTTACATGTTTTCCATTTAGATGAGTATTTCCTCTTCAAAACAATTACTTCAAAGACAGAGATTCAAATGTGCCTCAAAGGGCAACAAAGAAAAAGTTTCAAAATGCTTTGATCAATGGCATTATTGTTTATATTAATATTATTAATAGCATGCCAAGGCAATTTTTTTTAATGTATGTACAGAATTTTTGGTAAACAGGGATGATTTTTCTGGAGAACATAAAGACTTGGAGATAGCCATGATTGAATTCTGCTCATGAATACCTGGGTTAATTCAAGTTAAAGTACCAAGACATGCTGAGTCCTGAAGAAATGGGAATATAGTGTAAGACTCCACGAAAGATGGGCTGAGGGTTCTTGGGGCTTTTGTCTCTCCGCTTTCTGGTGTGGCAGTTCTGCTTTAATAGCCTTCTTCGGCTTGAGAAGACCTTTGGCCCATATGGTCTCTGATCCAACCCATGCAGGCCTGGTTTTACTGGAAGCACATGGCCCTAAAGGAGGCAACAGGAGGCATTCACATGAAGCTTCGTGGCACAGTCAGGATATCCTCTATTGATAGACATCTGTGAAGCTTCATGTGAATGCCTCCTATTGCCTCCTCTATTATGCATGGTCCCAGGTTATAGGAACACAAAGATATAGTCCTTGGCTTTAAGGATCTGTTCCCTGGAGTGGAAGGGCAACATTGAGGTGGAGAAGAAGGGAAGGGGAAAAAAAAAGTAGGTGAACATTCATACAACCCTCAGATGTGGCTGTCTGGTACAGGTGAGATGTACTGAACCAAACTTGGGCCCACTCGCCCGTACGCAAGGCCCATCTACTGACACCAGTGGTGAAGGGAAGTGCAGGGTTTACTGTAAAGGAGCCAATAGAAGGAGGACTAGTGGCTCATGCCCTAAAACCTCGAATTCTCCAAAGGGTTTCAGGAAAGCATTTTTAAAGGCCAGGTGACAGAGGGGCATCCCAGC
Source organism: Camelus dromedarius (assembly GCF_036321535.1). Lineage (NCBI taxonomy): Eukaryota > Metazoa > Chordata > Mammalia > Artiodactyla > Camelidae > Camelus > Camelus dromedarius. Next base: position 36,994,366 of record NC_087436.1, read on the forward strand.
GTATGCGATCAGCTGTGCACAAATCTCTGATTGGCTGATGGAGATCCTTTGGCTCCAGTGCATCTCGGGGCTATGTGCTCACAATCATCAAGTAGTTAATTTCTTCCATTTGGTGGTGGTTTTACCATTTGAAAAACTCAGGAAATGTGCATCAGTTACAGTTACCTAGGCACATCAGTCAGAGAGGAGCTAAAGCAGAGGACGTGGGGGAGGGGTCTGTCCCAGGAAGGCCCTATAGGGTCTTGATCAGTTCCAGGAACCCAGGGGAACCCAGAGAAGGGAACTATTTGAAAACTGATCAAGTAGAAGAAGCAAATTTATTCTCTCTCCAAAGAACAGAACTTGGACAAGTAGTTAGAAAGTACAGTGAAGCAGATTTTGGCTCAATACAAAGGAATTTTTTAACAGCTACAGTTGTCCAAAAATAGAATTAACCAGCTGTCTGGAAAGAGTAGCAGGGTCTGAATCACAGATGTTTTCAGAGGCTGTGCCATGGTAATCCATCCGGGTGTGTCACAATGAGTGGTATGAAAAAATGAAAAACACAAGATTTCCAAGGACCCTTCCCTCTCTAACATTCTACTCGCTGCTTCCGAGTTCTTTATGTTTGTCTAAATCAGTCTCATTACCTTATATTCATACTTTATAGATTGCTGAAATTCATATTATAGAACCTACTGATGTCAGTTAAATTTGGCTTCTCTGTAGGCACAAGCGAGAAAATGAATGTAAGAGTGCCTGAGAATGTACTTAATAGTTGTTAGTTGAATTTGAATCAATAAAAAATAATTAAGTGAAAAGACAAGTTTTGTGGCCTTTCGGGAAGGAAGGGCAAACCCAGATATCCAACCACCAAAATCTCATTCCTCCTCCCAGTCTTAATGGAGGGCTGAGAAATGAACTTGGATTTCTTTGCAAGAGGAAATGTTCGAGGTCACTACTACCAAGCTGTCCATACCTTGGACAGAAAATATCCATAGTCCACTCCACAAAGTTACAACATCTTCCTTAAAGAGTGACTTACATGCTCATACCAAGAAATATGGATAATTCCTGGAGGTTTGTGGAATGTGGAAGTTAATCTATAGACTTCTATTGTGTTAGCAATTTAACCAAGAGGGAAAGATGATTCGGTTATAGATCAGTTTAATTTGGGGTACTGGGTTTGATTAAAGAATCCGTTGGAAATTTAGGTGAAATAATATTTTAAATGATAATTACTGCATACAAGTTTCATGATCCTTGACTGTAGTATCACCATTATTAAGATTGGCTAATCAAGAATTGCTTTATAAAAGAAGCATAAATTATAATAAAAAATAATAGTTATATTAATTGAGCAGCTTCTATGTAATCTACCTGTATTGTCTTTTACAAGATTGATTCTAACATTTCCACTATACAGATTAAGTCACCAAGATTCCACAGCTTACAAGTAATGGAGTCATAACTCAAATCCAGGTAATCTGTCCTTGCAGCCTGCTTTCTTAACCTCTACATAGTACTAACTTGGGTTCACCAGACAAGCTGCCTGAAAGAATGGAAAGGCTAACTTTTCCCCCTTCTTTGAGCTGAACATCATTTTGGAATTCATACCAATTATCTTTCCAATGTGAACTGAGGGATGGACTATTACCACGTAGTGTCATGTGTGGGGAAACTGATTTGTCCAATAGCAGGTGTCTTCTTGCCTTTTACAGGGACTCAAACTTGGTGCAGTGGTTGATAAAAATATTTAAGCTGTAAATATTAAGGGAAACATTTTTGTGGGATACATGGAAAGCTTAAAACACATTAAATTTTGAAGGGAAAAAAATTAAGCCTGTAACCATAATTTTTTCCCTGCAGGTTAAAGATGAAATGGAGATGAATATATTTTCCTGGTTTCCCTTCACTGAGGGAATTTAATCTGAGTAGCTTTGTTCAGGATGTTTCTAGGGAACTTGAACACTGTATGAATGTTTAAAATATTTTAGTTTCTTGTTATCATCCCTTCTGGCAGTAAATGCCAGTTTTCATAGACTTTCTAAGTGCAGTTTTGGATAACGTTACATAAATATTTTATTATACTTGAGAATGCGGGTAGCAATATCTTAATCTTCAAACTTTATTTTTATATATAATACTAACAAGAGCTAATCTTTTCTAAGCAGGAACTATGCTTTTACGTGCATTTAATTATTTAATCTGCAGAACTTATGAGTTGAATTTTGTTACCCCGCATTTTGTAGATGAGGAAATGGATGTTCAAAGAGTTTAAACACCTTAAGTTCACCCAGCAGGTAATTAAAAGCCTGCATTCAAATTCAAGATTTTTGTCTCCAAAACCATTCTGACTCACTTTAATTTTTAAGAGGTTTTCTTATCTTTTGTAGAGATACGATTTCTAAATAATGCACTTCTGAATGGTACTAAATAAGACCCTTTTAAGCCCTGAGTTATTCTCAGTTTCTTTACAAGCTACAGTTTTTACAACTTTGTAAAAGTGAAAAACGTTTGTCTCTTTGTCATGACTGAAGGACTATTATCGGTACTGAAGATGGAATGAATGCCCCGGCCAGGGAGGCACATCAGTTTGCTAGGCAGCATTAAAAGCCTATTTATTAGAGCATTTTAATTGCTTTTATTTTGTTATGTTTTAAATTTTAATTGTGAACTATTTCAAACACGGAGAGGTATCACAAAATAATCCTGTTAGACATCTATGCCACTACCATCTTAATTTAATGAATATTAACATTTTGCCATATTCTTTTTGGACTTTTTTATAAGAAAAATTTGATACAACTAAAATACCTCTACCCTATTACATTACCTTTCATCCCTCCCTAGTGATCTTCCCTACTTTGAAGTTCATGTGTGTTTTTCCCATGCAAACTTTTATATATTTAATACTTACATAAGTATATTCATACCATTAGGTGCTAGTTTTATGTTTTGGGAATATGCATAAATAAATATTACATATTCTGCTTTTTTCACTTATCTTTATATTTTTGAGAATTATCTGTATTGATACACATATGTCTTGTTCTTCATTCTAACTGTTGTATAATATCCCATTGTATGAATAAATGATTTTTGTTCATTCATTCGTCTGTTGATGAATATTTAGCTTATTTTCCATTTTTGACAATTATAAATAATGCTGTAATGAACTCTTAGTAAATGTCTCCTTTTGCACATTTGTAAGAGCTTTTCTGGGTTGTATACCTGGGAGTGGTTCTATCAATTTCTGTTTCCGATAACAGGGTACAAGAGTTTCCCAGTGTTCCCACAAGCACTTGATATTATCAGATTTTTTTAAAAGAACACTATGAACTCATCTACAAAACAGAAACAGATCCTCAGACTTAGTAAACAATCTTAAGGTTATGGGGTAAAGGGAGTGGGAGGGGATAAATTTGGGAGTTTGAGATTTACGAATGTTAACCACTATATATAAAAATAGATTTTAAAAAATAAATAAAATTTAGCCAACTACAAAACAATTTCCCTCTATGCTTTTAAAAATGTCAGCATCTTATAAGACAAGGAAAGGCCAAGGAGCTGTTCCAGATTAAAGGAGACTAATGATACAGGATATGTAAAAGCAACATGTGATCCTTGACTGGGGAAATGAGACAGAACATGGACTATGTATTAAACGATTTACCTCATGTTAATTTTTATAAAGTTTGATCATTGTAGCATGGTTATATAAGAGAATATATAGAAGATACGGAAGTATTTAGGGATAAACGGACATGATGTCTGAAAATTATTCTCAAATGCTTTAGCCATAAATAATGATAGACACAGAGAGTAAGAGAAGGCAAATGTGGCAAGTTTCTAACACTGGTGAATCTAGGTGAAAGGTCTATTTGAAGTCACCTTATTTTACTTCCAGATCCTCTATGGGTCTGAATTGTTTTCAAGAGAAAAAAAATGTTTGCCAAACTTATATATGTGAATTGGTATTTGTTTTTTTAATTTATACTTCTCTGACTACCAGTGAGATTGAACATCTTCTCATCCATTTGTTGGCCATTCAGTTTTCCATTCTTGTGAATTTAAATTCTTTTTCCTAATTCTGCTTGGCTGTTTGTCTTTACCCTATTGACCTGTCAAAATTCTATCATGTTCTGAATGCTGATTCTTTGTCAGTGTGTTTTGCAAGCAATTTCTCTCACTCTTTGGTTTGTCTTTTAACTTCATGTAATGAGTTCAGTAAGGAGTCCCAGCCTGTGAACGTATAAAAGTGACTTCATTTTCAGTGATTTCCCACTAACTTGTCTTATTTTGAACTCTTCTTTTCTGCTGAATGGAGGATCCCTTTACAACATCTTGTCAAGACCTTATAACTTTCCAATGACTTTCGGTTGTTAGAAAGTCTCTTTTTTTTCATTAAAGAGACAGTTGTATTTATTTTGAAACTTAAATTACCAAATCAAATCTAGCGCCCTCCTCCTCACCCATCAGAGAGCTACACCTTTGTGTGACTGGTGGCTGAAGGCTGTGGTCTGCTTTGTTCCCACCTCCCCTGCTGACTCTTCTAGGTGCTGGTCCTCTGCCACGCAGAGAGGGAGGAGGAAGGAGCCAAAGGCAGACGTCTTTTCCCTTCATTTAACTGTAGGGTGCAGTTCCCTCCATGTTGTTTGTCACCACTGCTCTAACACTGACCAAAGTTTGTTGTTCTGCCTGTGGCAGGGCACTGAAGTGCTGACTGTCTAATAGAGCAGGGGCAAGTTCAGAGGATTTTAACAGGCAAGGTGGGCTGCTTCCCCTTTGCTCAGCTCCCTGACGCAGAGATTTGGCCCTGACTTGCGATGTGGGTCTAATTGTCTGAGCCTCGTTTACTGAATAGAGTATCGTTTCCCTCTGATGTGTATTTCACACAACTATATAGTGGAAATGTATATCTGTCAAGTATTGAGATTAAAGGTTGATCCAATGGCTGTTCCTCTTTTATCTCAGTTCTTTTTCCTTCCTGACTAAATTACCAGGAGCAAGCCAGCAAGTCTGCTGGAATAGACATTTAATTTTGCTGGATGCCAGGCCCTGTTTCATATAGGTAACCCTAATCATTATGAGTGATTACCTTAGAGTTCATTCTTTCCTTAGCTTCTGGGGAGGGGTTGGGGCAGTGCACCCCTCCCTTCCATGCAGGTAAGACAGAGAATAGCCTCTCTCCCCCAAAAGCCCATGATCCCTCCCATGTCTCATTCCTTTTCCTTGTGGGGAGTGAGGAGGAAGTTGGTGGTAAGTTCAGTACTGGTCTAGTGATTCTCAATAAACCCTGAAGGGAGGGAGATGGCTGGCTCCAACAGCAAGTGACAACGTGGTCTTAGACCATGGGGTACTTGGCATCCTTTATCATCAGTTTTGGGTTTATCAACAATTCCAGGACAACAGGAAAAATCCCATCTGACATATGGTTACATTTCATTGGTATCCTTCCTTGTATGAAAGTTTTAAATTGTCATAATAGGGTCAGATTTATCAACCTTTTCCTTATGGCTTAGCCTTTCTGTTAGCTTTCTGAAGAAACATTTCCCTATTCCTTTCAAAGTTTTTGCTTTGCACATTTAGATCTTTCATCCATTTGGGTCTTCTTTCTGTGTGTGGTGTGAGGAAGATCTAATTTTAACTTTCTCATAAGGATAGCCCATCATCTCAGCACCATTTGTTGAATAGTCTTTTCTTTCCTACTGATATGTATTACTGCTTTTCAAGCTGCTTTTAATGAATAAACATTTCTTTGTTTTTCCTTTCTATAGGAATCTGCCTGCACTGTCCCCTAAACTTAATTATATCCCTGATATGTTTACCCATCATAGTGAATTGTTCCAATGAACTTTGTGTTCACTGTTGAATCCCCAGTGCCTAGTACCTGACACAGAATTGATCTTCACTAAATATTTGGTGAATGAATGAATGAGTCCTGGCCGAGATCCACCCAGCTGTGAGTCTGTCCTGGAGTCCAGTTTCCACACAACTCAGCAGATGTTATACATATTTTATTAAGACCGATAAAATGGGCTTTTCCTTTTCCATAGCATGGCTCCCTCTTGATCTGTCATTATTCTCTGAGACAGACATTTCAAATCATCCTAGACTTCTCCCTTTTACTTGACCTTGGCATCTAATGGATCACTTCAGTTTATAATTTCTACTTTCTTAAAACTGAGATATATTTTTCACTCTCACGATACCTGCATTTTAGTTCAGATCTTTTTTCCTTTCCGTTGTTATCTGTTTACTGTGCTATTTGACATATTCATAAGAATATGTGTAACACATAATTAATTATGAAGGATAATTACATGCATACCTAGGAAACCACCACCTCCCCAAGAGTGATAGCGTTATCTGTCCATTGCTTCTCCATGGGTCTCCTTCCTAGACCGCACCCTTACCTCCACCGAAGGGGTAATAACTATCCTAAAGTTTGGGTTTCTCATCTTCTTGCTTTGGTTTTCTTTTCAAATATAGGTTTGTTTGTTTGTTTGTTTTTTAACATTTTTAATAGTCCTAAAAGTACATCATGTAGATTTCCTCATTGTTGAGTAACTTTATAAGAATATTTTCATACTTCGTGAAGTCTGCGAGTTGAATTTTTCATTCAACAGTAATACTTCTAAGATTCATCCATACTGTTGTGTGGCTGTGGTTCACTAATTTCAGTAATTAATTTCATTAGTGAACACAATGACAGTACGTTCTATAACATACTATGATTTATTTGTCTCTTCTCCTCTTGGTACTTGTTTGGATCATTTCCAGGTTTTTTGCTGTTTCAGACGAGATTGCTGTAAACATTGTTTATGTTTCTTGGTCCACATGTGCAAAGATTCTCTAGGCCCTGTACCAAGGAGTGAAATTTCTGAGTGAAAGCATACTCAAGTGTTTAACCTTAAAAGATAATGCCAGATCGGTAGGGGATTAAGAGGTACAAACTATGATGTATAAAATAAGCTACAAGGATATATTGTACAGCACAGGGAAATATAGCCATTGTTTTATAATAACTTTAAATGGAGTGTACTCTATAAAAATACTGAATCACTGTGTTGTATACCTGAAACTAATATAATATTGTAAATCAACAGTACTACAATTGAAAAAAAAAAGATAATGCCAAATTGTTTTCCAAAGTGATCTACGTATATTCAGGCCAGTAAAGTACAAAAGTCCCAGTGATCCATGTCCTTTCCAGCACTTGGGATTATAAGATTTATTAATTTTTTCCCTTTTTAGATGTAAAATTGTGTCACTCCCCCCCCCCCAGTTTTACTGAGATATAATTGACACACAGCACTGTATAAGTTTAAGGTGTACAGCATAATGATTTGACTTACATATATCATGCAATTATTATCCTAATGAATTCAGCGAACACCCACCATCTCATATAGATGCAAAATTAAAGATATAGAAAAATTTTTTCTTGTAATGAGAACTCTTAGGATTTACTCTCTCAGTGGCTCATATATAACGCACAACAGTGTTAATTGCATGTATCATGTTGTACGTTACATCTCTAGTACTTATTTATCTTATAACTGGAAGTTTTTACCTTTGACTGCCTTCTCCCAATGCCCCCTCCCCACAAGCCCCTGTATCTCCTTTTCATTGTAATTTATATTTCCCCAAGAAAAGAGATTGAGATTGCTTTATATGCTCATTGACCATTCACAGTTCCATTTCTGTGAAGTGCCTGTTTGTCTTTTGCCCATTTTTCTATTGGATAATTTGCATTTTTCTTATTAAAAAGTTCTTCACATATCTTGGATCCAAATTTTTTACCAGCTATAAGTATTATCGGTATTTTCTCCCAGTTTGTGGCTCGCTTTGCTCCCTCTCTTTATGGTATCTTTATAAACAAAAGCTTTAAGGAAGTTTTAATTGTAAGGAGGTTGAGTTTATCAATCTTTTCTATTGTGATTAGAATTGTTTATCTTGTTTAAAAAACATCTAGCTCAACACTGAATTTATAAATGTATTCTCCTGTACTTTCCTTTAAAGGATTTAAAAGCCTTATCTTTCACATTTAAGATGCATGTGGAATTCATTTTTGTGTGCATGGTATGAAGTAGGGCTCCAATTTAATTTTCTTCATACGGATAAACAATTATCTTGTAAAAGCATTTATTTAGATTGAAATATATTCACAATATATATTGCTATGAGAGGAAAACATAATATAACAGAATATATGGTATTTCTGAAAACAAAATGTAGTAAATGTAGTAATTAATATACATACAACATTTTAAAAAATATTGGAAGGACATACACTAAAATAACAACAAAGATTATCTTTGGGCAGTGGGATAACTGATGATTTTTGTTTATTTTTTTCTCTCTGTATTTTCCAGGTTCTCTCTATTGAGCATATATTTATATAGTTTTTAAAACAGTGAGAAATAAGGTAGTGTCTATAGATGATAATATATTGTCAGCACCTTGAAGAGAAGTCAGTAGTTGAAAGAGAAACCATAAATTGAAGCCTTTCAACTGAACTTTTTTTTTTTAATAACTTCTTGCATTCCCAGAGTAGGGTGTGGGTGGGTGACGGTGAGGGTGTGGGGGTGAGGGTGTGGGGGTGAGGGTGAGGGTGAAGGGTGGGCAAGAGGGATGTTTGTGGATTATTCAGTGAGACTCAGTACAAGATGAAAAGGGATTAAATTCTGAAAGCTGAGTGTGTTTTCTGTAGATAGTTACATACAATTTCTCTGCCCTGAATTGTTTGCTTTACAGGTATGTAAGGTTCTTTGGAGAATAGGATCCAGATTACTTATGTATACCATTGGTGACATAATTTTTTTTTTTGGCCCAACAGCAGATAATGAAAAGACTTATAAAGAGATATGTTTTGAAAGCACAAGTAGACAAAGAAAATGATGAAGTTAATGAAGGTAAGCATCTTCACCTTGAGAAACATCCTTTTACAACTAATTTAATGAACTTGGAAAACTTCATATAGAAGGATACTTTAAAAATCCAATCTCAGGTAACAGTTCGGACTCCTCCAAGATTGACAGGAGAACCTTAACGTTACATTTCTAAAAGCCTGTCTTTTTAAAGAAACAATTATTTAAAGTGTCAATCAGAGACAATTTATCCCTACAGAATGCCCAAACTGATTCTTAGAATGTAAACACTGCCATCTTTCTGGGAGCTTTTAATCCCTATTACATAAGGTAGTCCATCATTTCAGTTGTGTTTCAGTGAGTTCACGTGAGTGTTCACATTTTTCCAATGATGCAGGTGAAATAATGGTTGGTGCAAACAGAATCCACATTTTTTCCAGGAAAATCTTAACTTTGTTGTCCAGAAAGAAATCTCTAACCCACTTTTCCCATCCAGCGTTTCTCTTTTGCCTTTCACTCTTCTTCTCGTGCCTATTTTTCCAGGCATATCCTAGGCAAGGCATCTGTCTGGACTATAAAATTTTTTTATCAAAGGCTGGGGTGCAAGCCAAAGCACAGGTCCAGAGATGGAAAGAAATCAACCTGGGAGAAATAAGTTGCCCTAAAAACAGAAAGGGCAATTTTCGACACCAATGAGATGCCATTAGATCTACCTGCACTGATAAGAAAGGGCTAGCCTAAATAAAATTTTTGATGAGCTTTGATTAATGCAAGGAATCCCTTGCAAGTCTGAGTCAGTACAATGGTATGTGGATATAGAAAAGAAATCTAAGAATGTGTGATTGGGAACCAGCAAATATCCAATCACGGTGACCTAGAAACAGCCTCAGGGAGACAGGATTGGAATTAGGTTTTAGTTTAGAAAGCAGAAACCTAGTCAGTTGTCCCTGAAAACAAACAAAAAAAGTAAGTGATGGGGGGAATTGAGCCACCATAACATCGTCAAAAACAAGGTGCCATCTTCCAAGCCCTTTTACCCAAAAAAGGAAAATGAATTAACGAGAATTTGGAGTTTTGAGCAAAGTTCTAACTAAGAAAGTATATCATTTAACTCAACCTCCTCGTTTAATAAATGAAGAAACTAAATGCTGAAGAGGTCGAGTAACTTGTGTTTCCTGTATTGGCAGACTAAATTCGACACTTAGTGTCTAGGCACCCCAGAACTCAAAAACAAGGAAGAAGGATATGGCAGTAAGGAGGTGAAAGGGGGCGCACTGGGCTTATGGTCCAAATAGGACACTAATTGGTATGAGAATCCATTTCTTCCACCAGACTGGCCTCGTGATTTCAAATTTGATCAGTTTATTTTGTCTATAGTGCCATTTGCAAAGGAATAAGCACTTTTTTTTTTCCACTGCAAAAGGAATCAACAAATGTTTTGTCTGTATTCTTAAAGGAGAGTTAAAATTCCTTAAAATAAAAAGGTTCTGACTTTTATATAATAAAAGAACATAGAGATTACACTTTAAAGCATCATAAAGATACCAGGAAATACCAATAAAAGATACATTTCTCATGTGATTCTATTGTAAAAAACTGTTAAAGTGCCAGTGAGTTGAAGAATCATTTCTTAGATTCAAGATAAATTCCTGTCCCAAAGTTTACCTTCCAAGGCCGGTGGCTTATCTACAATTATTTGCAAGAGAATCCAGTTTTTGATTGCAGTCTACATATGCTCAAAATACTGCCAAGATGAATTATGGGAATAGTTGTGTTTTAATAGCCAGAAGTCTCCTGTGGAGACTCCTATGTATGTACACGTTGCCAGTGGCATCACATCTAAACTTAATCTCACCATTGCTTGTTATCTCCTTAAATATCCGTCCCCTCGGCCACACAAACTAATCTGTTTGTTCCTTGACTCCCTGTTCATTACTGTTACCCTCCCTAAGAAACACCCCTAAACTTTTTCCTTCCTTTTCCTTACTTCAAACTTGACCTAAAATTTACTTCCTCCATGTATTTTCCTGTTAAATAGATTGACTCATTTTTGGTAACGTTTTGTTTTGCTGGGGTTCCTTTCCATCCTAGCAGTGGGCAATGATCTATGCAGGTGTCAGCCCTTATGACTGAGGGACTGGAGGAACTCCCTGAAGACAGAAGGGAGATACTCTGCTTATAGAAATCACTCCATGTTAAAAATTGGCTGAGCCACAGGTCAATACTTGAGCTTAGTTTTACTTTTAAAACATAGATGGACTATTTTTATAGCTTTTCCCAAAGGTCAGTACGTTTTTAATGGCAGACACTTCTTAAACATTTTAAAGGAAAAAATCTGAAATAACTAAATTAGAGATGTTATGAGACCAATGTATTCATAGTGTATGAATTTCAGTCTTTATTTTTTTTCTAAATCCAAAGAGCAAATTACCAATTAAATATTTTCTTTCATACAAATACTCTAGGTGAATTGAAAGAAATCAAGCAAGATATCTCCAGCCTTCGTTATGAACTTTTGGAGGACAAAAGCCAAGCAACTGAGGAATTAGCCATTCTAATTCATAAACTCAGTGAGAAACTAAATCCCAGCATGCTGAGATGTGAATGATTCAGTAACCTGGAATTATGGCTTTGACTATAGCACAAATGTGGGCAATAATATTTCTAAGTATGAAATACTTGAAAAACTATGGTGTAAATTTTGGTATTAACTACCTTTATCATGTGAATCTTTAAAAGTTAGGTCTTAATGATTTTACTGTTTTATCACATGCAAATGGTCTTCATTTTAATTGTCTGCCTTGACATGACAAACAACGACATGCCATTGTATTTAAAGGCCCAATATTACCACATTACTGACATTTTTGTCCATTTCAGAATAAACTCTATGTCTTTGCACTACCTGTTTGCCTCCAAGAGACTGTAAGCTCCTTGGGGACAGGGACCATGTCTTGTTCATCTTTGTGTCTCCAGCATCTAGTACAGTGCCTGGTACATAGTAGGTGCTCAATAAATGTTGAAACCAACTCAACCGAACTGCCAACAAAATACAAATAAAAATTAAAAGGCGATCACTATTGAGCATACCTTCCCTTGTCCAAGTGCTGAAGAGATTTTTTTCAATAGAAACTGAAGAGATTTTACAAGCAGCTATGACTTGGTCAGATTTTCTTAGAATTTTTGGCATGACTGAATGAAGAATTTCACAGTGAAATGGGTTAATAGAAAATCTAATTACATTAACCAATTTAAGTTTCATAGAATTGTTCAAAACAACACATTACAGATTTTTCTAAACTATATACTGTTTACTTTCTGTTTTAGATTTTCATCTGTTGTTTTTCAGTAATATGAATTTAGTCAGAAGGGTGGTGAATTTTTAAAGTCGGGGGTTATGCAGGGTTGTTAGTTTGGTATAACCTCCTAATTTCTGCCTCTGATGCTTTAACGCTAAATAAATTATCAAAAACTGTCTTCGTATCTTGCCTGTTAGCTCTACTCTGACTTTTGGAGGGTATGCTATGGGAAAAAATGGGAAAGAGGGTGTGTACCTGGAAAGGCACATATCCAATCATCAACAAGTGTGTTTCATTTCCCTTTGAGGCATCTCTTGCCATCATTGCTTACAATGATTGACATCCTTTTTTTTTTTATCAAGGCATTTCAGTTACACTTGCTACACAAAATAGACTGTGATGTATCTGTATCTGACTTACTGTATAACTGAACTGAACACTGGAAATATCCACAACGTCTCATGACTGTACTAGGAAAGGGGATACAGGCCGGTAAGTTCTCTCATCTCTGCACAGACCAGAAAATACTCAAAGAATTTTTTTAACCAGTTAAGTTTAAATCTGTCATAGAGTTATGCTTAATGTCCTGATTATCTTAAGTCTATTCCTATCAAGTCTCACCAGAATACAAATTGTGATCATAGCTCAAAGAGTTTTATAGGTTCTGAAGGCCAATTAAATACATGATACTAAAAAAATCATTACTATCATGAAGGAAGGGTTTCTAGACATGAAAACAAAAATGAACATTAATGGAACTACATAAAACTCTTTAAATATTGTTTCTTAATGTCTACTTTTTGGGACTTAAGAAAAGAACTTTATACATTTTTGCTACCATTGTAGAATATTTCATTAACTTTTGTACTATGCTAATAGCATTTTGTCTTAAACATTTTTCAAGCTTTATGTAATTTATGTTATGCCTCAGAACGGAATAAAATACTGAATTTTTCATTGTTATATGTTATATATACTTTATATTAAACCACTGAAGATGTGGATTTTCCATAATAGACAACACTTTCAGTCTTATATATAGTGTTGTCTGGGATTCCAAGTATGGAAATTTTTGCTTACAGTTACAGAACAGAATATGAAGTCATATTTTTAATTAGGGTTGGAAAAAGGTTGAATATGAAAGTGTCAGATTCAGTTAGTCTAGTATTCTTAGAGTGTTGAATAAAGATAAAACTCATGTCATCTCTGCCATGTGAGTACACACATCTTTTTCTTTAGTCCATGCTTTTTGCAACTCCAGAGCTCTCAACGTAGATTGTTTTCCCTTTATTTACTGTGCTTGTGTAAAACTAGTATGTTTTCGCTGTTTTGTTTTTTTTCTTTCTTTATAGTTTCTGGGTGGTAGTCAAGAAGGAAGACGTGATGCCAAGGTGTGGTGGGTGCTATGGATCCTATGGATGCCCTGCATAGGTTCCCTTTAATGGGCCGGTGCATGCATCTCTCAGATCCTGTGATCCTTAACAACTCCCAGCCATCCTGTTCCCCAGGGGATTGCCCTCAGTGGAAAGGAAGCCACCTTGCCGTGGTTGTTAGGACTTTCCCTCACAGCCAGCTGGGGTGGAGGCACAAAAGTCTGGCCCCTTGTGTCAAGGTAGGGCCAACTTTTTTGGTGCAGTTCATGCCTGAGAACTCTGGAAAGGATTAGGCTGAAGCTAGACTCCAGCTGAGACCTAATCTTTGTTTAGCTCCTTCCCTGTTTTACCCTGCTTCCTTCTCCCCTTCTCCTGAGAGGGTTCCCTCAATAAATCACCACATCCAAATCCTGTTAAACTTTGCTTTTAGAGAACCCACACCAAGACACAGGTATTACTGTGGTAACTTAGGGGAGAGGTGAAGATTAGTTAAGAGGATTGCTGTCAGAATTAATACTTCTTTGAGGTTAAGGATAGCCCTGGGCCAGCAAGTCCTTGCCCCACTATCTATTGTAACAGGCACATTGTGCTTAAGAGTAAAGCTCGAAGAAGTTGATGTGGTGACTTGGAGAGGGGAGCACTTTAATGGGACTAAAAGCAACTTGTCTAGCAAAAGACATTTAGGGGCTTATGATTAATTACAGGACCATCCAAATCCAATCTCTCTCACTTTTTGACCTCTGTGCTGTTCTTAGTTTTTTTCCTCAGTTACAGAGACAATCAAGGAAAGGAGGTAACACTGAAATGCCTTCTTAGGCTTATTGTGTAAAAAGTTTGGCACTTTGTAAATGCTTGCTGTAGTAAACCTCCTGAGGATCTTTGACTTGATGGAATTTACAATATGTTGAGAAGCTTGGATTCATAGATTTGAAATAAAATAGAGAATTATGCAAAATAGTATGCAGTGTCTTCAAAAATTTCTGTGCACTATAAAAACTTAGAAATGATATAAATATACTGTGATTATTAAAAGCAAAATTAGTATAATTTAGGGTAATTCCCTTTCCCCATCATGTCTAATATATTTTGATTCAAATGTGTAAGCCAAGTGAGAGCAGATTTTGTAAATGGGAAGGTTAAGTGTCTTATAGCCAATGTCTAAAGAGACCTAAAGCCACATTAATTGTTAATTGTGTGGCCTGAGACAAACTTCTCTGGTCTCGTATGTTGTCCAGTCAGACAGGGTTGTGCTACACCATGGGGTTCCTGGTCTCTGCGCATTGGAGGGGTATTTAGTTAATATCATCATCCAAGGCGGTAATGATCTCTGTTTCTACATATTTCTTTTTTATAAAGTCAATTTAAAAGGGGTATTTATTAATTTTTTTCTTTTAGAACAAGAGAGTTTCCAAATTGGTACCATATGTTGGAGACCAATATGTACACTCACGATTCAGTCACTCAGCTAACCACCTCTAGCTGTGTTGATGGTTTTGACTTTAATGCAATTTAATTGCTTTTATTCTTAGTGATGAGTTGTTTAATTTATGCTTACAATGATTGCTTTAAAACCACAACATAAGATTATGTTACTGTATTACACAATAATTCAGTAAATTTGTTTCAAGATGTATTTATCACATCTGAGATGCAAGCATCTGTTTTTGTTTTTAATGTAGCCCACCAAGATGTCTCTAGTATCTGAAGACATGTTTAAAAAGAGAAAATATAGTGGCAGTTTTGTCTAACTTGGCATTTCATTTATTGTGAATAAAAATTCCCTATCCTGCTGATTATTTGAGAAGTGCTTAAAATTAGCATGAAAGCTTTGCTCATCATTTTGAAACAAAACACAATACTTAAAAAATAATACATTCCCTGCCTTTTCTAGATGCAGAATGAAAGAATTCCAAATAACATATTATGTAAGCTCTTTTTATTTATTTTTGATGCTGTGTCGTAGCCTCTTTTCTATGTTTTGAAATAAATTTGATCTTCAAAAAAACCTCTTATCTTTTACACAGTTAACTTACAGTGAAATAAACAGTGGGCATCACTTGTTAAATGGAAAATAAGCATCACCAGTATATGTTTTTATTACAAATATTGTAAATATTGTATAATGATCAATTTTATAATGCTACCTTAAATAATATAGCAATCTAAAATAAAATACCTAAAGTCTTTAAAGTTGCATTTCTATTGAAAAATTACCTTTCTACACAAAATTAATTGCAAAACTGTACAATCAAAAAAATGAAATAATTATTAAAATTCCTAAGGGTTTTGAAGGGTTATATACTACTATGAAAATAGTTTATGAATCCAAAACGAAAACATTGGATTAATGGTTTCTAAGATTTTACCCAGCCCTGGAATACTATTTATACTCAGCTGTCATTTTTAAAAGGGTAATTTCTGCCCTCTTCACTAGGTTTTCAACATTTTTTTCTAACTTTTATTGAGTAATAGTCATTTTACAATGTTGTGTGGTTTTCAACATTTTGATGGTTTGTTTGCTATAATGCAAATAGCAATATTGATATTGGTACCATTTTCCTTAAATTGTTAACATGCATTACAAGGACCTAAAAGGAAACAAGAAAATAGGCAGTGGGAGGATTTGGTACCCACCGTCTTCGATAACCCTTTATTAGAACCTTGCAATCACTGGGACAGTGCAGTGCCACTCTGGAAATTATGCGGAGTTAAACAGAGGATTCTTATAATCTCTTAGTTAATTTTTAATTTTATTTTACAAAAATTTTACTTTTAAAGTGCAAAATTTTATTTTAAAATAATGCAAATATCTTATGGAAAACACAAAAAAACAGGTAGGGGAAGCTCATAATTCTTCAGTTTACAACCAACTAAAGGTTTTTTCTTAACAGACTTTTCCTATAAGTGAAATCATAGAATATACACAATTTAATGTTCTTTTAAAATTATTGTCTTTAGTGCTTTCCACATTGCTATACAGCCTTCATTATTCTCACTTTCAATGGCTGCATAATAGCCCACAAAATGGATGCACTAGTCCCCAGTTATTGGACAGTTAGGGCCTTATTTTAAATACTGCCTCAATTATGGCTTCTAACCTATTTTGTGTCTTTTTCATGGATTAAATATCCAGAATTGGGGTTATGGATATATATTTATATAATATATATATATACATATGTAAAATACAGCCACATAGATTTGTAGATTTGGAAACATATTACTAAGTTGCTTTTTTTGTTTGGTTTGGTTTGAGGGGGGAGGTGATTAGGTTGGTTGGTTTGTTTGTTTATAACAAAGGTACTGGGGATTGAACCCAGGAACTTGTGGATGCTAAGGACACTTTCTACCACTGAGCTATACCCCCGACACCAGGTTGCTTTTGAAAAGGGTTTTATTACTAGTTTAAAGCATCATAGTTGATGAGCACTTGCTCTCTCTACAGCATATAGTGGTATCATTTAAATTTTTTCTAATTTGAAAGGCAAAATAAAGAGATATCTTGCTCTAATATTATTGTTTACAAGTGAAGGTAACAAATTTCTGTGTTTTTTCAGCAGTCACCTTCTTTGTGAATTGTCTGTTCATGTTTTTCTCATTGGAGTCCTAGTATTTCTTTTTAAAATATTTGTATGAACTGTTCATAGAGGTACTAACTGCACATATGTATCCCAAATTTTTTTATATTTAAAATTTTTGTGACATATTGAAGTGTTTAATCTTTATTTTCCTATCTATTTTTTTTTCTTTGTGGTTTCTTCTATTCTCTTTTAAGATCAGACAAATTCTTTTCTGTTAATGGCTGAATTGTGTTCCCTCCTAAATCCATATATTGAAGTCCTAACCACCAGTACCCCATAATGTGACTGTATTTGGAGATAGGACGTTTAAAGAGATAATTAGGTTACTAGGGTTAAAATTAGGTTACTAGGGTGGGCCTTTATCCGACATGACTGGTGTCATTAGACAAGGAGATTAGGACACAGACTAACACAGGGGGAAGAACATATGAAGACACAGTATGAAGATGGCCATCTATAAGCCAAGGAGAGATGCCTCAGAGGATTGGTTTGGTTCATTACTGACACCTTGATTTTGTTCTCCTAGCCTGTGAGATCCTATAAGAAAATTAATTTCTGTTGTTTAAGCTACTCAGTTTGTGGTAGTTTATTGTGGTGGCCCTATCTAACTAATACACCTTCCAACCCCCTAAATTCCGTAAAATGCTATAACAATTCTGTTTTATCCTATCTCCCCTATGGCTTTATTTTTAAAATTTATTTGTATTTTTGTTGAGTCTAAATTGATATTTTCTCCAAATTGCTATACTGCTAATCCATCTTCAGGCATTGTTGTTTATTTCAATATGGAGTTATTTTAGCCTCAGAAGATGTTATTTGCCTTTTTCACTGTGTTGCCATTTGAGTGTGAATCAATGCAGTGGCTTCAAACTGTAGTTGTCATCTTATTCTTCATGCCACACATTGGCAGGAAACAAAGCTTCATGTAAAAATGTCCTTTATGAAGCAGTGAAAATTGTTCATTTTAAATCTATACTTGAGTACATATCTTTTTTAATATTCTGTGTGGTGACATAGGAATTATGCATAAAACATTTCTACTGAGTATGGAAGTACATTAGTTGTTCCAAGGAAAAACACTTGCATGATTATTTGAGTTGCTAGCTGAACTTGCTGCTTTTTTCACAAAACACTTTTTTTTTTGAAAGCATGACTGACAAATTATGATTATTCAGACTTGGGTACTTGGCATACACTTCCTTGTGAATTCAAGAAGAGAGACTATCATTTCAAGGCAAACAACTAACATTTGTTGCCAGCGGTTAAAATTTGAGCTTTTAGGCACAAATTGGTGTTTTGAAGAAATTTGTGACAGCTTTCCAATACTTCAAAAGTTTTCTGATGGAATTTGTGATTATATTAACAAATGGACTTTTGGAGGTGTTGTATAATGGAGCCATATTCAACACTGCAACTAACTTTCCAAAAACTACCACTTGTTAAGTTTGGACCATATTTTCTTCATATACTTAAAAAACAAAACCAAAAAACAACATGTACCAATAGGTTGTATGCAGAAGTAGATCTGTGACTCCCCTGTTTACTATTCAGGTGGACAGTAAATAGATTTGCAAACAAAGCTAGTCTTTTTACTTTTATTTTGGAAAATAGTTATTTTTCATTAAAATATTTATGTAGTAAGTTTTTTTTACTATATTTTTTAAAATGTAGTTTTAATTTATCATATGGTAACTCATAAAAGGTCTTTGGGTTCTCAATTGTAAAGGAGTCCTAAGGCCAAAAGTTTGAGAATTGCTGCTGTAAAGCTAACTCCTACGGAGGTGAAACCAAATACTTGTGTGGGACCCTTTCCAGTGCCGGTGAATCACGTTAGAATCTACACAGGATTGGGACTCACCTTCAGACTTTACACAGAAAGACTTAGAGGTGCGGTTTAGGCCTGCAGTAGGGGTGGAGCGAAGACTGCGTCTCCCGTCTCCCTGGAAACCATCCATCTCGAGTCTCCTGGGCCACGCCCTCCGTTCGTCTCCGCCTCTCATTGGAGCGGGTTAAGTCAATGGGCTGTCTGCTGGGAGGGGGCGGTGCTTCATTTCCGTCCGGAGCCCACTCGAAGGGACGTACTGACGTCACGCAGGACGCCGCTGCCCTGACGCTCCGCCCTTGCATCCCCGCGAGCCGAGGCTGCCGTACCTGGCGTTGCCCCTTAGAGGGGACGCGAGTCGTTTCCCTTCAGAGGCCTGGCGTCCGGTAGCCTCTGTCCCACCTGTCCCGGCGTGACGCTCCCCAGCGCGTCCGTGCCGCCGTCATGGACCTGAATTTAAACCGAGCGGATTATTTACAGGTAAACCTGAGGGGTTGAGGCGGGCGCTGCGCGGGGTGAGCCCCGCTCCCTGAGAGGATTCCATCCTTCCACCGCCGTCTGTTGGGTCTCCCGGAGCCGAAGCGGCGGGGAAGGAGCGGGTCTGGGTGTCGCCCCCACGACGCCTTCCTCACGGGCAATTCTGCCTCGTTGGTGACAGTCCACTGGGACCTGGAAAGAAGCGGCACGGGCCCCCGCGGTGCTGGCGTCTGCCAGGTCCTGAAGATGCTCCGAGTGTCCTGACGCGATCCCGGGTTCCTCCCCAGGGCCGTTCTCCTGTATTACGGTATTATTACCATAATAAAATTATATCATCATAGATCATAAAAGCAATGACAACCATTTTGTAGCACCTAGTTTATTCTAAGAGCTTAACATATATAAATATATTTAATCCTCATAAAAATTCTCAGAAGGGCTCAGAGAAGGTAACGTGCATAATAGTGAAAAATGTCGCTGTTGTTCCTGTTTGAAGCAAAGTCTCTGACTCCAGAGCTGGTGTTCATTCTGTTACACCACCCTGCCTTTCAGTACTTCAGCCCGAGACTTTCTCTCCTCCAGCTCCTCCTTTTTCAGTAATTCTGCTTTGACTAATAGTACAAATGTTTGCCAGGTTACGTTCCTTCAGAGTTTTGCTAGGTACTTCCCATCTTAATGTCTTCCATATCTAACTGGTCCCCACATATTGCTGCTTTTATCTCCTGAATATCTCTTGAATCTGTCCCATTTTCTCCCTCCATCTCCGTTATCCGCGGTTCAATCCTCATCTTCTATTGCTTGGATAATTGAAATAGCTTCCTAATTGGGGTCCTAGCCTCCAGCTTCACCTTTCTCAGATCGCTTGCTAGATTGAGTTTCAAAGATAGAAATCTAAACAGATTAGTTTAAACTTTAATACTACTCCCTAGAATACAGAATAAAAAGATAGATCTATATTATATGTAAATTATTTCATGATCTGTTGTTTTCTACAGTTTCTCTCCCTTTGGTCCCAGCCTCCTCCCCTAACTGTGCACCACTAGTGATAGTTCCCTGCTGAATAAACCATATTTGTAAAATAATCTTCATCATCAGTTAGACTGAATGTCATTGTCATCTGCATGTTTGGTATTTTAGCAAAAATCTTCTGTGTTGCATTTTTAATAATAACAAATCTATTTCCAAAGATTTTTAATTACTTTACAAAAACTCTTTAACAACTGTCTGAAGTTGTAAAAGAAGGCTTCTAAAAATATTTTTATGTGTGTGAAGTATCTTGCCAGTAATGTCACATAATTATTTTTGGCTTGACAACTTCATAGTATGAATTTTACTGTTTTTGGTTGTTTCCTATATTCTGACTTCTGTGGCATATTTCATTAGAAAATAAGTTCATTGCTGATGATAATTATTTCATATCATAAGTAATTACAATAAAAATAAGGATTACTATGATTAGAATCTGCTGGTCCTTTTAATCTCTGATGTATCAGAAGACTTTCACTAGGTGGCTGGTTTGTTTCCTTAGGTGGGAGTGACCTCTCAGAAGACTATGAAGCTACTTCCTGCCTCAAGATGTAGAGCTACACAAAAGGTAGAGATACTGACTTCTCCATATCTCCTTAGCTCTGACAGAGGAGAGTTTTATACTTCCTTCTTTATTGATAAGTTATTTGTTTTTAATTCCAAGAATAAAATGGAAATGAATTCTTTTAATTTGAATAGAGGTTTGAATATTAGGAACATTACAGACAGCAATTTTCTTGGGCATTATAATTTTTTGTTTAAAAAAATTTTTATTGAAGTATAGTCAGTTACAATGTGTCAATTTCTGGTGTACAGCATATGTTTCAGTCATACATAGACATACGTATATTCATTTTCATGTTCTTTTTCATTAAAGGTCATTGTAAATTATGTACAATTAGTAAATAGTGTAAGCAAACTCATTGAAAACCATCTTCCATTTTTCTGGTAATAATTTATCCTGTGTGTACTTATGTGTACCAGGTTGTGGTATATGAAAAAAGAAATATAAAACGCAAGAGTCTGTAGAGAAAATGCTTTTTAAAAACTTTATTGTATTTTAAAAATAATTAAGTATTTTGATGTTAAACATTATATTTAACTAACAATATTGATTATTTTTATAGAAACATTATATATTTAACTAACAATATTGATTATTTTTATAGAAACATTAATCCTATGATTTCCATAAGATAATTATAATTTCTTAGTAGACTAATAGGATTGTTTTAATAGCTGCAAAATAAATATAGTATTCCTATAAATTGACATTTTATCAAAATAAATCAACAGATTTTTGACTGTCATTTATTGTATTCAGTCTGCTAAATCAACACTTCTCAAACTTTTGGTCTCAAGACTCTTTTACATTTTTTTTTTAAAGATCAGTTTATTTATTTATTTATTTAATTTTTAAAATTGAAGTATAGTTGGTGTACAATATTATATAAGTGGAAGTTAGATAATATTATATAAGGTAAAATATAGCAATTCACAATTTTTAAGGTTATACTCCATTTATAGTTATTATAAAATATGGTCTATATTCCCTATGTTCTACAGTGTATCATAGTAGCTTATTTTATGCATAATAGTTTGTACCTCTTAATCGCCTGCTTCCATATTGCCCCTCCCACTTTCCCTCTCCATACTGGTAACCACTAGTTTGTTCTCTATATCTGTGAGTCTCCTTTTTTGTTATATTCATTAGTTTGTTTTATTTTTTATGGTTTTTTTTTTCACTTAGCATAATACCCTCTAAGTCTATCCATGTTGTTGCAGATGGCAAATATCATTCTTTTTTCTGGCTGAGTTGTATTCCATTGTGTGTATACCACATCTTCTTTATACATTCATTTGTTGATGGACACTTAGGTTGCTTCCATATCTTGGCAATTGTAAATAATGCTGCTATGAACATTGGGGTGCATGTATCTTTTTGAATTTGCATTTTTGTTTCTTTTGGATATTTACCCAGGAGTGGAATTGCTGGATTGTATGGTAGTTTTTTGAGAAACTTCTATACTGTTTTCCACAGTGGCTGCACAAATTTTCATTCCTACCAGCAGTGTACGAGGGTTCCCTATTCTCCACATTCTTGTCAACATTTGTTATTTGTGCTCTTTTTGATGATAGTCATTCTGAGAGATGTGAGATGACATCCTATTGTGGTTTTAATTTACATTTTCCTAATGATTAGTGATGTTGAGCATCTTTTCATGTGCTATCGGCATTTTCTTCTTTGGAAAAATGTCTGTTCAGTTCTTCTGCCCATTTTTTTCATTGGGTTGTTTGCTTTTTTGATGAGTTCTATGAGCTATTTATATATTTTGGATATTAACCCCTATTGGTCATATCATTTGCAAATATTTTCTTCCATTCAATAGCTGGTCTTTTTGCCTTATTGATGGTTTCCTTTGCTGTGCAAAAACTCTTTCAGTTTGATTAGGTCCTATTTATTTACTTTTGCTTTTACTTCCTTTGCTTTTTAGGAGACAGAGCCAAATAAATACTGCTATGATTTACGTCAAAGAGTGTTCTGCCTATGTTTTCCTCTAGGAGTTTTATGGTATCTGGTCTTACGTTTAGGTCTTTAATCCATTTTGAGTTATTTTTGTATATGGTGTTAAATTACTGAGGATCGTAGGTTATATCTATCAATGCTTACTATATTAAAATTAAAACCAAAAAATGTCTAAAATATTTACCATTTCATTAAAAAATAAACACATTGCATGTTTACATAAATAACATTTTAATGAAAAGTAACTATTTTCAAAAACAGAGAGAATTTAATGAGAATGGTTGCATTGTGTTACATTTTTGCAAATTTTTTATTCTGGCATTAAGCAGAGGCACTTGGCTTCTCATGTCTGTTTTCTACATTCAGCCTGTTTCTGTATGTTGTTTTGGTTGAAGTATATGAAGAAAATCCAGTTTACATAGATACGTAGTTGAAAATAGGGAGCACCAGAACTTAACACAACATTGTAAATCGACTATAGTTCAATTAAAAGTATTTTTAAAAAAGAAAATAGAGAGGAGTATTTAAATAGCAATTCCATATAAATTTTGGCTCTTCATATTTGATACGACACCTGAGCTTGATAAGTAGTAGTTTCTTAAACATTAGTTTCTTAAACAATGTGGAATCTAAAACCGTATTGATTAGCTTTTTGTATTGTGGTATATTGAAATACTTTTGGTCTGTTTGGTACTTTGAATGGATCTTTTAAAACCATACATGATTTATAGCATCCTGTAAATGTTGACATGTTTTATTATAGAACATCAAACAAATCACATTTGTTGATATCACTACTAATCTCATCAGAAAAGTTGTTGAGTATCACATAGCTGTCAAGCTTATGGTGGCAGATACTGATTTTTACTTGAAAGCTCAACTTTTATCTTTGGAAACATATTCCTTTGAAATGAGAAGATCACTTCCTTCAGTTTAAAAAAAGTCTACCAAATACCCAAGTGTTAATAACAACTTGTTATTACTGGTTGTTAATCACTGTCTGTTGTACTTTCATTCTTAAAAATGGTGTTTCTTGAAAAAAAGTACACAGTTCAGCCTGTAACTCAAACAATCACACAGGTGCTCTCCTGTACACAGCAAAGGTGCTTTGTGCATACTTTCTATTTTCTCGCACTAAATGTTAAAAAGAGATGTACTCAAGCATCAGAATTTAATAAGATTAATAATTTTTATTGCTTCATTAAGGACATATTACATGAAACTAGATGGAATTTTTTTCTGTACTCTCAAATGGTGATGAAGATTACAGTGATTATAGTTTGTCATTGCTTTGACTCTTGCCATATACTAGCAATTTTACCATTGCTTCTGCACCAGTATCACAAATATCAACCTAGGGAAAAAGGAAAATAAAGACTTACTTAGAATGGTTTTGACCTGAAAGATTCCCTAGAAGGTTCTTATTGACCCCAGGAGTCCAGGAACCACACTTTGGGAATCCCTGTAATAGATTACTGTTTATTTACAAATTATTGGAGAAGTGTATTATCAAAAATTTCAAAACTTTAACTATTCCTATGTATTTTTCATCTGAAAAAAAAATTCTGGCAATACTAAAGGTCTGTAAATCTTCTGAAAATATGTGCATAATTATTTACTAATGTTCATTGTTCTGGGAAGAAAGTCCCAGCTTTCATCAAATACATGAAGGGATTTGTAATCCCCCACACATATATACATATTTACATATGTGTGTGTGTGTGTATATGTGTATTAGATACATATACATACTGTATACATAGTATACACACAATGTATATATGTGTGTGTGTGTATATATATATATATATATAAGATCAAAGGTAATCGTTTTTCTAATCTATATCCTTATCTTTTGTTTGCTTGATTATCAATTTCTGAGAGAGAGGTGTCAAAATCTCCCTCTGTATTTAATTCAAAATAATTCATTGGCCGCATGTTGATAATTATTGAAGCTGAGTGATAGGTGATGGATACATGGTAATTCATTATAATATTCTGTCTACTTTTGCATATGTTAAAATTTTTCCATAAAAAGGTTTTTAAAATATCAAGTAGGTCAGTCACAACATTACTTTGATAATCTGTTTTGAAAGTTAATCTTAAAACGTTCTTATGCTCCAGTTAAAGGGGAAAAAAATGACCTCCTTTCCATTTCTGTCCTGATTCTTTTGCTCTGTTTAACCTGGAGGAACAGAACGGAAGGCCAGCTACTTCCATAACAGCTTTTCATAGCCGCCTTTTTGACCCTTTCTTATAATTCTTTGGAGGATTATTTTTTTGTGGGGATATCTTTACTAGATTTTCTGATCTCTACTTTTAAAATCATAATTTACATATTGCAAATGTTGCTTTCCCCATATAAGTTATCAGGGCATAATAATTGTAATTTTAGATTTTATTAACTCTTTTACAGGTGGTTGTTGGAGATCATGATGGAGTAATTATGTGCTTTGGCATGAAGAAGGGAGAAGCAGTGGTATGTGTAGCTTTTGAACACTCCTGTAAAATTTTTCTAAGGCATAATATAAAATGGGTTATGAGGGAAGTGGTTATATGAAGTATGAGGCTGCAGGCCGCATAAGAGTCATTTGTTAGCCATTTGCAAAACACCTGTGACAGCCTACCGCAATGTATTCATTTTCTATGCTGTGTAACAAATTGCCTCAAACTTAGAGGCTTAAAAGGACATACATTTATTATCTCACAGGGGCAGGAGTCTAGACTGGAGGCCTCATGTGGCTGCAGTGTAGATGTCAGCAGGCTCTACTCCTTTCTGGAGCTCAGTGTCCTGTTCTAAGCCCACAGGGTTGTTGGAAGAATTCAGTTCTTTATTGTTGTTATACTGAGGTCCCCATTTTATTGCTGTCTGTAAGCTAGGGACTGCTTTCGGCACTTTGAGGCCCCCACAGTTCCTTGTCATGTGGTCTTCTCACAGGCACACTTACAACGAGGTGACTTACTTTAAGTCAACAGGAAAATCTGTCCAGTCTGCTAAGATGGAGTCTTATGTAATATAATGTAACATGGAAGTGACTGTCACATCACGTTGCCACTTAATGGAGCCTAATCAAGGAAGTGGTTATTACATCATCATATTCACAGATCATAATTTACAAGTGATTGGTCTGAAATGTGAATTCTTATATTCATTATGCATTATATGGAATTTGTAAAAAGATGAAGAGGGTAAAAACTATCAGAAACTGAGTGTTTTCATTATTTGTATATTTTTCCAGATATTTTATTCTCTGTAGATGAAGTCAATGGGGGTGGGGGGGAAGGGAAGAAACTGATGTCAATAATAAAATAGAAAACAACCAGGAAGAAATAAATAATGCAAATGTTATTTCCAATTAAATAGAGAGGTATTAAGTTATACACTCAGGTTTTCAGGAAATTCTGTAGTCCTTCATTTGTACTATCAAAATTTATAACATTGTAAGGCAACCAGGAGAGATGAGTTTTAAAAAGATGACTGAAGTGTAAAAACAAGTCCATTGGAACCAGCTGGGGAATCTTGTTAAAATGCAGATTCTTATTCAGTAGATCTGAGGTTGGGCCTGAAAGCCTGCATTTCTGATAAGGTGAGTGATATTAATGCTGCTACTGAGTGGGCCATACTTTTGAATTGCAAGAGTTTAGATTTTAATGATGTCATTGAAATATGTGTGGGAATAAACATTACAAAGTTTGAAGATGTTTAGCAAAAAAACCCCAGAGGACCTCTAAAGTAAATACATTTGCACTTAAAGGTGTTCCTTATTGTAGAACTATAATATTTTGTAGGTTTAAAATCACAGAATTTTTTATAGTAAAGGAAAATGCTTGCAATAAATTTATGTACCTAATTTTTTCCCCAATGATTTTTGCAGACAGTGTTCAAGACTTTACCTGGGCAGAAGATTGCAAGGCTGGAACTAGGAGGGGTTCTTAACACACCCCAGGAGAAAATTTTTATTGCTGCAGGATCTGAGATTAGAGGCTTCACAAAGAGAGGAAAACAGTTCCTCTCTTTTGAAACAAACCTCACTGAAAGCATTAAAGCTATGTATGTTTATTCTCTTTTTGTTTTTACATGTCCACTTAAAATATTTTGGATAGGTGGCAGACATCTGATTAAGTATCATATCTTAATAGGTTATCTAGGAAATAATTAAAGGTACTTTATTAGGCAGAAATTAAATTTGACCTAGAATCAATACAAAAATCAATTCGTTGTTGATATGTTGTTTCCTTTTTAAGACTTTCATAGTATTTATAGATTCAGTTTTGACTAGTTGGTCCAGTTATGATTCATGATCAGAGTGTAAAAGAAGTGAAAGAAATCTCCAGATATTTAGGTTTCCATTGCTTTGCTGTCTCTGGTAGTTCTGGTTTTGAGGTACTATCATTTTGTTAAAAGGCTGGCCATAAAAGTTAGTGACTATCAAAAAAATATAATTTCAGATGAGTCAGGTAAGACTCTAAGTGAAAAATAGCTCCCTAAATGGCTCCCTGATATGTGAAATTTTGCAATTAAAATTTTAGTTTTTTAATCATGGAGAGCTGGGAGGGGCTTTAAAGTTTATCTAATCCACTGTTCTTCAATCCTGCTACTTTGGAGAATACTGTGGAAGCTTAAAACAGTAGATTCCTCGTCCCACCTCATACCTGCAGAATCAGAAGTATTAGGAGTGGGTTAAAAGGAAAAAGTTCTTCATCTGAATCCTATGCAGCCGTGTTGTATAAGTAGCCAGACCTTAATTTGGAAACTGCTGATTCAGTTCAGAGTTCAGTGCAATTCATAGCTGTCTTGTGTAATTTTATATAATGCATAGATAGCATGCATCCTGGTATCTGGGCTGTAAAATTTTGCTTTGGTGAGATTGGATAAGAATTAATGGTAAGTGGAAGCAATTCAGTAGTTTAACAAGAATGTCATTCTTTTGAAATGCTTTTCTAGATAGACATGGCCAGTGATAATTGTGAAATACTAAAACCAAACTAATTAATTATTGGCATACCTCTACATTCAGAAATGAATGTGGGCTGAGGTGTGAGGAAGATAAGGAGTTTCCCAGCCAATAGCCTCTTTGCTAGTTTCTTAAATGTTTTTACTTGAGTGGGAGAGGAAAGTTTCTTCACTTAATTTTTAAAAATTTATTATCTGAATCTCCACATTTATAAGGTTGCATGGGAAAACAAGATTATAACTTGAAAATATTCAATAAGAACACTGACTGCTTATAAAACTGATTACCACTCATGAATCCTTCCCTGCCTAATGTTTCTATACTCTTGTCAGCAATAGTGATTGCCAAGTAGTGCTTTGAATAATATAATGCATATAAAATACATATGGATTTCAAATCTTGAAAAAGATACAGAATTTCAAGTTGATAAAAATGATATTAAGAGGATTGCTGAAATCATATGCAGAGCCACAAAGTGAAGCCACTTAAATAATAATTAAAGAAGATAAAATCAGTGAGGATCATTATAGGATAAGGAATAATTGTATCAAAAAATTTAAATAGACCTTAGAGATGGAGAAATAGGTGAAACCTTCAAATAATATTCTTCTCTTTATGATCACATGGTGAAAGTTATCTAGAAGTGAAAGATAATATACTAGTATATAATTTTTGTCAAAATATTTCAGGTCCCCCAGTGAAAACTTGATTTATTCTAAGAATTAGAACATAGTTATGACTATTATTTAAATTTTGTTAAATATAATTTGAAATGAACTTACTTCTTTTTTCAAATTAAAATTCTAATGAAATCATTTTCCAATATTTATTATTTAGTTTCAAGTAGATTAACTTCAAATAGCCTTTTTCAGGCTGTTTAGTGTGTTAGTAAGAAACTGTAGAGTAAAAAACTATCTGAGTTGCATTCTGCTCTACTATCTACTAGTTGTATGCCATTAGGAAAGAATGTTACTTAACACTATCATTACCCTTAAAAAGGGCTAATAATGGTCCCTGGTTTATAGAGTTCTGAGGATTGAGATAATACATGTAAATCACTTAGCACAGTGCTTGGCACAGAGTACACATTCAAAAAAGTTACTTTTTGATAGATTGCCTTCAGATACAGACAATTAAATTATAATCTTGTCTTTGTTTTCAGTTTTCCTGAGCTCAGTTTTTTAGAAGCTTGAGGCATTAAGATTCTCATTTTCAGCTTTCAAAATCAGTGTTATACTAAAGGGCTAGAAATTAAGTGGGTGAAAATGAAAAACAAACTGTTCTCTGAGTTTGTGGTAGAATGATAGTAAACTGTATATAAATAAACTTTTATTTTTATCTCTGAAAATAATTCAGGAGTTTCCTATGCTTATTTTTTAAAATGTGGATATCTTAAATTACTTTAATATTCTTAGGCACATATCTGGCTCAGACCTTTTTCTCAGTGCAAGTTACATCTATAACCATTATTGTGATTGCAAAGACCAACATTATTACCTTTCTGGGGACAAAATCAATGACGTCATCTGCCTTCCAGTGGAAAGAGTACTTCGTGATGTTCCTGTGTTGGCCTGCCAGGACAGAGTGCTTAGAGTTTTACAGGTTGCTGTTATTTTTTTTTTTATAATTTTTCATAATTTAAGTAAATGAATATTGATGAACAATCAGAACATCATTAGGATGATGACAGTGCAATTGAATAAAGTCTAGATGGTTATTCTGTGCCACAACAAGCTATCTCACTATTTGGAACTTCATAGTCAGAGAGCCATTTCTCGGCATTAGCCCTTTTATAGAAGGAAAAATCCAGTGATTCTATGAAGTGTTTTTTTCTCTATGGGAAATTAAAGTAATGTTCAAATTTCACTCTAGCAGCATGAATGATTGATTTCTCCCCTAAGCTTGTGCTCCCAAATACGAATTGTTTGAGTAAGACTTTTAATAGGAGCTAGCTCTCATTCAATTACAGATTGATCTGGCTGCATTCTAGGATTCTGCTTTGTTTAATAGGAAGAGATCCATATGCTTATTGTAAAAAAAAAAAAAATCACTAAGGATTTGTGGAAAGTAAAAAGTGTAAGTCTTTCCTCTGCCCTGCACGCTTCTCCCCTACTCCCCATCTACCTTTGTGGGCAATCTGTTGCCCCAAAGGTAACCTTTTTTAAACAGTTTTGTGTGTATTCTTTTGTGTTTATATAGTTAGATGTAAATATCTGTGAATTTGGAGGGGGAGGTAATTAGGTTTATTTATTTAAGTATTTATTTTTTTAATGGAGGTACTGAGGATTGTGAAAGACCTTGTGAATGCTAAGCACACATTCTACCAATTGGCTATGCCACTCTCCCCTTGTATGTTTAACATTTTTAAACAATAATAATATACTATATTTATTATAATTTTATGAATATTTTTTCATTGAATGATTTATCATAGATATTTTTTCCATGTGAATTGATGATTTCTGCCTTATTCTTTGACAGCTTCACAAATACCATACACTAAATGAAAGGATTATAAGCAGCAAAATGGAAGAAAAGACAAATAAAAGAATTTAACTTGTTTACTTATCCAAATAGCAGGTCATTCTGCCTCTTACTGGAGTGGGTTTTGGAAATACCCAAGGCAAGGCCAGAATTTTCCTTAGGAATTAATTCTGGGTCTGTTTGAATGTGCTCTAAGTAAAGCTCTCAAGTTAGAGAGGACTAAAGAAACAGCTTGTTCACGGAAACATTTGATAGGGAGATTTACCAGTACCAAGTTTTCAGGTAAACAAAGTACTTAAAAGAAAAAGTATTGAAAGTGGAGAATATTTTTAATGTTTCTTTCCTTGATCTTTTTACTTTATCTATATATGTGTATATACACACATGTATTATTATAAAATGAGTTAACATATGCAAAATTGCTAACAAATCCAAGTTGATATTCATAACCTAATTTTTTTTCAGTAGTTTTATTCTAGGGTTCTTTATATAAATATTGATGTTATCAATGAGTTCCTATATTATTTTAAGTTTGTATTCTGTTTTAGTTTTAAAATACTTGTTCTTCAGGGATCCGATGTGATGTATGAAATTGAAGTTCCTGGCCCACCTACTGTTTTAGCACTGCACAATGGAAATGGCGGTAATCAGAGTTTCATTTTTCATAATCTAATAGGAAGAGAGTTATATTATTTAAGTCTAGATATTTCAGATTTTTAGTCATTTATATATTAAGTGAAAACGGGAAATTGTAGAAAGAGATAGTTGTCTTCTAACTTGCCAGTAACTAACAGTAATGAGTTATTGAACTTTAATTTTCAGTTTCCTCATCTTAAAATTAGTTGATGAGGAGAGATCTTATCTCTTATGATCATAAAATTCTCTGAATGTATGACCATCCTTCCAAATTAATTCAATTAATTAAAATCTGTCTTTTAGTATTTTTAAGTGAAATTTTTCCATGAAAGTTAATATATATGAAAATGTTTTAATTTTAAAGAGATATTATGAGTTATGGGATAACTGTTATATATTGATTTTAATTATAACTAGGTGACTCTGGAGAAGACCTTTTGTTTGGAACATCAGATGGAAAACTTGGGCTTATTCAAATCACTGCTTCTAGACCATTACACAAGTGGGAAATTCGAAATGAGAAGAAGAGGGGAGGTATGTTCTTCATGTAGATTCTGAAATTTCAGTGATTATTAAATAAAGTATCCTAAATTATAGTTTTCATTTTGTTTTATTTATTAATATTTATAGCAGATTTAGCAACTTACAGAGCCACCTCAGGTTTATTTACTATTTGTTTATTTAACAGGCCTACCATACTTTGGGTATAATGTTTTAAAGTAAGAAATGCTAACAGTAATTTATAGACTGATTTCCATCTGTAACATCAGTCTATGCTCAAATCTGTTTTTCATTGTTTGGTGTAGGGAGTTAATTAATTGGAATTTGGGAGTACTTGGTATGAGGCAAAGAAGTACCGTGGGTCAGGGAGTAGTCCTGTTTTCTAAGGAATTTATACCTTTCTAAGGGGAATTTATATCTGACTTGGTAGGTGGTGAGATGGCTACTTATAGGTACAGCATATTTATTCATGTGTTCCTTTATTCCTTCAACAAATACTTTTTATGGGAGAGAGAGGATAAACAAATGAATAAATAGGATAGCTTCAATTAGTCACCTGAAGAAAATTTAACAGAGTAATATGTTTGAGAGTGATGGGTGGAAGAAGGAAGGCTACTTATAGACTGAGGGATCATGGAAGGTGTCTTACAAGAGGTAAATTTTGAGTTGAGATCTGCTTTATAAGGAAATGAGTGAGTAGTGTAGGAGATTTAGGGGAAAAGAATGTCAAGGAAGAGGAAAAAATAAAGGCAGAGGAGTTGAGACAGAAGTAAACTTGATTCAGCTGAGGAGCAGTAGGAAGATCAGTGTGTCTCAGGGCATTACTGTGCCATGAAATCAGAGGTAGAGTAAAGCCAAATCATGTAGGTCCTTGTAAACCTTGGAAAAGGATTTGAATTTTAATCTAAGTACAGTGGGAAATCATTGGAGAATTGTAAGTGGGGTATGACATGACCTAATTTACAAAATCAAGAAACAAACAAAAACACTCCATAGAGAGTGGATTTGGGGGAAAACAGGTCAAAACTGGAGGCATGGAGTTTAGTTGGAAAGTTACTATTACAGTTATTTTAATTTACCCTCGTCTAGACCAGAGAAACCAATAGCCTGGACTAGGCTAATGATAATTGGAAATAGAAAGTAAGAGGTGATTTCTTTTTTTGGAGGTAGAGCTGATAAAACTTGCTAATGGGTTTGAAATGGAAAGTGAGAAAAAGAGAAGAATCAGAGATGCAGTCTAGACTTTTGGCCTGAGCGACTGGGTGGTATCATACTGAGAGGAGACTGGGGAAGGAGCATAATTGATGGGGTGTGATGAAAAATAAAGAATTTTGTTTGAGGCAGCGATAGTTACAGATGCAGCCTTACTGATGGGGTGTGGTTAAAGAATAAAGAATTTTGTATGGGGCATGGGAAGTTTGAGATGCAAATGGATGTTTAAAAAAAGAAGCTGAAGAAGGACTTGGATATATGAGTCTGGAGCTCTGGGGAGAAGCCAGAGCTGAAGATGTAAAGTTAGGGGCCATTACCATGTAGTAGATTTATATTTAAAGCCTTGGAAATGGCTGAATGTGGATGGAAAAGAGGACCCCTGATTATGCTCAAAGTTTTGTTTATTTGTTTATTTTCCTATTCTGGTTTGGCATATATATTTTTTTCATTCATACTTGGTATATACTTGCTACAATGTTAGTTTTATTAATAACATATCACTTATCTTTTTTAAAGGTATTTTATGTGTTGACAGCTTTGACATTGTGGGTGATGGGGTTAAAGATTTACTTGTTGGAAGAGATGATGGAATGGTGGAGGTGTATAGTTTTGATAATACGAATGAGCCTGTTCTACGATTTGATCAAGTAAGTTCATTTTTTAAAAAGAGTATATGCTTGTTATTCATTAAATAATTATAGAGATGACTATGATAGTTTGTGTTTTAATAGATGAAATGTATTAAAATTTTGTGTTTGGCTTTGACAGGATTACTGCTTTGATATTATCAAACTCTTCTCTAGGCTACTCTTATGTGTGAGTAATAGAGTGTTGCCCTCAGGCTAAATAATAAATCGCTTCTTCATTTGGTT
Source organism: Camelus dromedarius (assembly GCF_036321535.1). Classification (NCBI taxonomy): domain Eukaryota; kingdom Metazoa; phylum Chordata; class Mammalia; order Artiodactyla; family Camelidae; genus Camelus; species Camelus dromedarius. The sequence continues at coordinate 37,027,986 of NC_087436.1, forward strand.
TCTAAATATTGTATTTCCAAAGTATTAAATATTTTGCCTAAGTTTCTATAATACATAATAGACTACAGGAGTAACATTTATATGTTGGGGTAACGTAAATGAGACTGTGTTGTTTTAAAGCAATAAGGTTTTAGGAATAAATTTCATATTGTAAGACAACATTAAAAATATTCTTAAGTGGAAAGGGAAAAGAGCAATTTCCTTCTAGCCACCCAAGGTCCACTGTAAATGAATAAATACTAGATAAGAGTAATTTTTAGTTCACATATTTTAAGTGTAATTAAGCTTGTTTATCCCCAGGTACAAAGTCACATGGAGAAGCATTCTTGTATATATTGAATTTTCCATTTTCGTAAAGTGGTATTCTCCAGTCCAGGGTTTCCCTATCCTGCTTCAATGTGTGATATATTGAGGCTGTTTAACAACAAGCCACAACTCAGTATCAACTTTTCTTTCTTTGTCTAATTTCTTAATTAGTGGTTCCTTCCAGTACCAACTTTTACTGCAGATCAGTAAATACAGATGTTTTGGTGCATAAAAATATTGTTATATTGATAATATGGGGATTAAAGACATTATACAATTTACTTCCTAGATTTATTTCATATTTGTTCAATTTACCTTGGTATAAAAAGTCACCTTGCTAATGATGCCAATAATAGTTTAGGCTTAAAAGTGTATAATAATCCTATGTTGATAATCTCCTGTTTTTTTCTTATCGACCCCTGAGGAGGTTCCTGTTTAGACCCCACATCTCCTCTTTGACTTGTAGTCCAAACCTCAGTAATGACATAGCATGTCCCCTCCTCTGCTGGGTGAGACACTAAGAATTCCTATCTTCCCACTTTTCTGTTAGTATGATGATAGAGGTACCACTTTCAGGTTTTGTTAAGGCTTCAAATATGCTGCCTCATCTTGATTCATTATATCACTCTTTATAGTTTTCCTAATGAGGAGAAGTTCTCTTATCTGACACAGTCTGGACTGACAGTTGGTTAATTAAAAAAGTTAAGGGGCAAATCATAAAAAGACAATATATACCTACCTTAAACATCATATTTTAACTTAAACTTTTAAATATATATTCATTCACCAATATTTTGAGCAATGGCCAAGGCCTTCTTTTGGTGAATTCCCCTAATTGGTATTCTGTGATATTACTTCTGTGAACCATATCTGTACTATATTGTCTAGGATCTCCTGTTTTATGCTTATATGACTGTTTTTTTAAAATATAAGTTGAATTAGCTAAATCTTTTACAAAATACTTCTGCAAAAAGGTACTTAAAGTACATAAGAAAAATGAATTTCACTAAAATGTTGCATTGGCAAAAAAAAATAGCAGTTTTTTAATTTTTGTAACTTTTTCTGAGTACATTAGGCTAAATAAGATACTTCTAAGTGAGTAAAAGAGTAAAAGTTACAATAGTTACTTGATAAACCACTCAGAAACTGAGAATATGTGTGACTGTGTTGATTGGATAAAACATCCATCTGTAGTCAGATGGTTTCCAGTGTTTTGTTTTCAATAAATAGGAGGAGGACATAATCAGATGTCAGATGGTATATCATTAAAAACATTTTTGGTGGTAGATTTGGTGATTTTAGGTTATGACTTGGGAGATATTTAAACAATCAAGTGAACTTTCTACAACAAAATTTCTTTTATTTTCATCAATATCTTTATGGGACTAAGGTCGATTAGTGCTTGCATCTATGAAAATTAAAAATAGGAATTGAACTGACTCGCAATATATAAGAATACTCACTTGTGATACATGAATAATTTGGAAGGGAAAAAAGTCCCACTCATGAGATGTATTTCCTATAGAATTTTGTTTTTGTGGTTAATTATTATTTACTAAAACTCTTGATCAATTGTGAAATTCTAATAATTATAATGATAGAAATTTCTAATGCTTAGAGCTTTGTAGTCACAGAAGATTAAAAAAATTCAGTTTGTTTTGTCTTGGTTGCAGAGAAGTGTAAAAGAATTTCAAGCATATGAGTACATTACATTAAGATAAATGTATATGGGGGAAGTGGAATGAAAATAAAAGTTCAGGGAGAAAAAGGAGCAATATAAAATTTCCAACTGTTAAAGAAGAATTTGTTTTTCCATTTCCATCTGAAAAAGTTGGTTTTTCTCCATAGTAGCAAATTCCCTAAACGTTCCATATAAGCTATTATCTTTATTCTTCTAAAAAACTATTTGGAGAAAACACATGAGAGGTGGTCTGTGGAATTCAGATAATAAACTAAATGTACTGAGAGTTTTGCTTATGTAATTTTTTAAACAAATGACTAGACTATGTAATTTTTTAAAAAATGACTAGTAGTTGACTACTGTAGCCAAGTGGTACACAGATGTACAAATCATTTTCAATCTTCTTTCACCGAATTAAAAAGCACTGGAATTTTCTGCCATTTGTGCAGGATTTTTACCTTTCCAATATCAGTGTCTGCACATAATAAATATTCAAAAAATATATGTTGAATCTTGGCAGACAGGAAAATAAGTTTTGTGGCTTATTTTAACATATCTGTGCAATTTTATTGATGACATACTTGATCTTAAATTTATTTTAGACATTGTCTGAAAGTGTCACATCTATCCAGGGTGGTTGTGTAGGGAAAGATGGCTATGATGAAATCGTGGTGTCCACATATTCAGGTAAGGTAAATGGTAATTAAGGTACTTGAAGAAAGAATTAATAATAAAAAATATAAATTTAATAATTGCTTTTGATGATTAATTTTTAAAAGTTTATTAGTAAGTCATTCCTACCTACAGCATTAAAAGCTTTATTGGTTAAAAAATGACAGTAGAAGTGGGTGTATTGATTTATATAACAGTTAATATTTGAATAATGCTTTTTAAGAATGCATAGTATATCTCTAGTATCTTTGAAAATAAAATGATATCCTTTGGCTTAAAAAGAAGTATTTCCTGAAATCTGTGTTTTATTACTGTGTATATTTCTTACAAAAGCTTGCTTGCTTTTGAGTAAGTCATTTTTGTATTTCCACAATAGTTATATGAGAGTTTCTTTCCATGAAAATAATTTTTGAAAGGCAATTATTATTCATCAGCTATTTTTTCATTTGCTAGAATATGTTGACTTACTCTATACTTGAAAACTAAAACTGTAAATTAAGAAGTGAAAGATTTTCTTTATCATAGTATTTATTATATAGTATTTCAGACAAAACAAAAATAGTATCCAAAATGCTTAAGTAACTTTTTTGTGGTTTGAGTATCTTCCAGCTTGATTTCTTTTATGTTTTGTGTTTTGAAAAGGAGTAAGTCCAAGACTAAGTGAGCTGATGTTGGTGGACAAACGGGCATGTATATTGGGTTTCTTTTAACACTAGCAACACTTAATAGTGCACGACTGTAATTCCTCTCTGCAGGCTGGGTTACAGGTCTGACAACGGAGCCTATTCATAAGGAAAGTGGACCAGGAGAAGAACTAAAAATTAATCAGGAGATGCAGAATAAAATTTCTTCTTTACGGTAGTTTTGGATTTTTGTTTGCTTTATTTTTTTCATTTCATGAAGTGTGTGATTGTTTTTTTTTTCTTACTTATAGATGCAGTATATTTTACTGGAAGGAATTATACAATTAGTTTATCACCTTTTTAAGTGAAAATTAATCAGTTTGAGTAAATGAGCAGTAAGTGGTGATTAATGGTTTGGAGTTAGAATACACTTTTTGTATGTTTTATTCTATCTTGACTTTTTCTTAGAGCAAGAATTAATTTTTTCATTTGTTTATTATAGATGGTTGTAGTTTTTTTTTCTTAGACATTAGAAAGAAACCAACACAGCTGGCTCTGTTCCTCATTAATTCTGATGTTCACTGCTCCTGTGAACCCTTCTGAATCTATAACTTTTGCTTATAAGTATTCCTACTGGAGATGAGTAATGTTGACTCCCTTTGATGCAGGGATTGCTTTCATGGCCTGTTCAGTTTGACAAGTCCTGTGCAAAGGGACCCCAGCCTCTAGTAAAATTGCTTCATACAATGAAGAAATGGGAGTTGCTGAAACTTTTAATGACTGTTCTCCCTACTTCAGCCCTTGCCAACCTCTTGAGGGAGTGAGAGCTGATCTTTTTTGGTGGTAGTTGAGGGCTACAGAAGTTTTTAAGGCAGCAAAATGCCATAAGTACTAGTTCACTAAAGGTACACAAGAAGTTCACCACAAGCCAGTTCGCCAAAGCCACCAGGAGAGAAAGCTCTAATGTTCATGCAGGAAGGAATGCAAGTAGAGACATGACTACTATCTCACATCCTCAGTAAAATACCTCATATTTAGAACCAGGTCAGCGCCCTCCTGATTCCACTGGAATGTATGCTCAAGAGAAGCTTATGTCTGTTTTGTTCATTCAGCAACCAGATCATAGGTACATATAAAGTCACTCAGTAAACATTTCTTAGGTGAATGAATCTTTTCCTTTGTTCATCACACAGATCCCTTCCAAGCTCCTTCCCAGGCTTTTCTCCCTAAGCTGTGGCTGGCTAAGCCTCATTTGTTCTACCTCAGTTACTATTTGCTTCATTTGCATAAGGCCTTTCCCCTTAACTGGATCAACCCTAAGCAATGTCTGTACAGTTTAATCTCAGCAAAATCCTCTCCAACACTTGGTAGAACTTCAGCTGTACCACTGGCTTGTGATTATCCTTCTGGTCCCCCAAATATTCATACTCTGCAGCCTCCTCATTTTGTCTTTCTCTAAAATGTCTTACTGAAAGGTACATGTTTACTGATGGCACACATTTTGTTTCTTCTCATAAAATCTGATAGTTCCTCTCCCATACAGTCAGTTCTCTTCTGATTAGTACTATATGTAACTGTAACCAGATTTGTATGTTAGAACTGAGTATTTGCAGCCTGCCTTGATTCTTATAACTCTTTATTAATATTGCTGGTATGAGGCTGAGTAGATGTTTTAATTTTTAGATTAGAGATAATGAGAAATCATTTGATTAGTCATGCCAAAATTTTGTTACTATTAGTGTCATAGTTCTAACTCAATTAATAAAAATCCATTTTGCAGAAGTAAATGTCTCAAATTTTTGTAAACATTCTAAGGATGTCAGTGTTTATACTTATAGGTGACAAAATTGTGCATATTTTCTTTTAGGAGTGAGTTGGAACATCTGCAATATAAGGTACTACAGGAAAGAGAGAAATATCAACAGTCTTCTCACTCAAGCAAAGCAAAATCAGCAGTACCTTCATTTAGTGTCAATGACAAGTTTACATTAAATAAAGATGATGCGAGTTACAGCCTTATTTTAGAGGTGCAGACAGCAATAGATAATGTCTTAATACAGGTAAGCAAAATGTCTAATTTCTTTGTTTTATGACTAGATCTGTTTTGCTTACCAGTCATATACATTAATTATTATTGAAACACTTTTAGTTTTAGATCATGATTTGGGTGTTTATCTTAATCTTCCATTAGATAATCAGTTTGCACATAGATTATTTACATTGTAGCTTTACTTTTTATTTATCCTATATGTACTAAACAAAAGACTAATGGACTTAAGTTTCAGAAAGACTCAAAAAGGACATTAAGGATTTTGTTCTTTGGCTAACCTTTAGGAGAATCTTAACAGAGATGTAGCTTAGAAGACTCCAGTATTTATTATCCTTATTTGAACCCATTTTTCAGCTCAAAATACTAAAATAATAGCTTACAGTACAGCCTGCTTATTAATCATCAGTTTCTAGGAAGGTCAGTAGGTAAAGCAGATAATATCAAATGGTAAAATTTAGGGATAATAATGTATAAAATCATTTGTCAATATATTTAATTAATTTTTCTTTAAATAGAAGAGATTCAGGGAGTGGAAAAGGATAATAGTAGGATGAATGAAAGGCAAGCAAGATGGAAAACTCATCAGAAAATGAGAAAAGAATAAAGAGGAAGATGAAGACGAAGTTTTAAAAGATGTGAGGGAGAGATCAGATTATTAATTAAAACTTAAAGGCAGAAGTTTCTCTTAAGTAATGCTATCTCAAGAACTGCTGCATCAAACAATTCTAGGAGCACATAACACGTTGTCCTAGAAACTACCTCTCCAGGGGAGACAAAAATTGTCCCCTTTTTGTGTTACAGGTGAAATTAAAAATGATAAAAATGAACTGACATAATTGGAATAGCCGTATGATTATTTGCAGTCTATGGTAACATTTTTAGCGCTGACAAGAATAGGTAGGAAGATTATACTTTTAAGAGGAAGGTGAGAGATGAAATTCAATGATCTCTGATTAATCCAAATTAAAAAAAAATAGGTCACTATAGTACAACATTTATTCTTTATTATTTTCATTTTCTAGAAGTACGTATTAAAATACGTGTTGTGAAAATTTTTAGTTTACTATCTGAACCTTTTTTTCTTTTTTAATAATGACTGCAGAGTGATGTTCCAATAGATTTACTTGACGTAGATAAGAATTCTGCCGTTGTCAGCTTTAGCAACTGTGATTCTGAGGTGAGTAAAAAATGTTAGGAACTCTTCATGTGCTTTCATTTCTGTTATGCCATTTTGTGTAAAGCCTATAAATGCTACTGGGGTTTGATGTTTCTTCTTCAATATTTCTTTTCATAACCTTTCCCTCAAAATCTACTTCCTCTCTCTTCCTATCCTCAGATAATTCAGAAACTGGAGTGTTACCCTAAATTCCTTCTTTTCTCTCATCTGTTAAATCCAATTACAGTAGTTCCCCCTTATCTGCTGGAGATATGTTTCAAGACCCTCAGTGGATGCCTGAAATCACAGATAGTAGTGACCCCTGTATAATACTGTTTCTTCCAGCATCAGTGTTCTTGTGCTTTGGGGCCATTGTAAAGTAAAACATGGGTGACATGAACATAAGCATTGTGACACCGTGACAGTGGATCTGATAACAGATGGCTACTGAGTGACTGAATGGGCAGGTAGCATATCCAGCGTGGACAGACTGGACAAAGGGATGACTTATGTCTCAGGCAGGATGGACTGGGATGGCGCCACATCTCTTCACACTTCTCAGGGCGATGTGCAATATAAAATTTATGAATTGTTTATTTCTGGAATTTTTAACTTAATATTTTCAAACCACAGTTGACCATGGGTAAGTGAAACCTTGAAAAACAAAACCACAGATAAGGGAGGACTGCTGTAGTCGCTAGTTCCTGTCAGCTCTGCTTCCCTTGCTCTTATACATCTGCTGTGCTTCATTTCCATTTCTGTTAACTTTCCAGGCCCTCATCATGCTTGAACTACTCGTCCACTAGTTTCTCTGCCTCCAGTATTGCCTCTCAGCTCCAGGCTGTGCTGTACACTGCCACCAAACAGGCCTTCATAAAGTACAAACATCACTCTGTCATTTCTTTTCTCAAAACCTTTTAAAGATTGCTTATTTCCCAAACTGAATGTAAGTCTAGATTTCTCACTGCAGCATAAAAAACTTTCTGGAATTCAGCTCCTGATTACATCGCCAACTTAATCTCTCACCAGCTGCTACCTTCCCACCCATGCACATGATTTCTGCCAAACTGAAGTTCTCAAAATTTTTTGACAGTGCTGTACAGTTTCACACATCCCTTCATTTGAACATGATCTGTTCCATCTGCCTGCCTTTCTTCACTTTTTTTAAATTGACTCTTGCTAAATCTTTATTCAGCAGACATTTATTGAGCATTTGCTATGTGCAAAGCACCTGGAATGAGACTATGTCAGAGCTTCTGGATGTGCTTTCTATAGCACATCTTTCTGCTTAGTACTAGACTGGCAGTCTTGGAGTTCAGTGTGGCTCCTGAAGAGAATTAATCATAAAGACAAGGTCTGGAGTAGCTGCATTGGAAAAGGCAAGCCAGAGCAGGAACTGGTGGCTGGAGTTGGCCAAAAAAGGGAGGGATAAAAAGAACTGATAAAGAACGAAGTTGATAGCTTAATATATTAGGGAATAATTTTCAAAATAATTTCAGAGTGAAGCTCTTTTTTTTTTTTTTTTGGATAAAAGATTTCATAACAGTTGTATTATGTTATCATATATGATTTGTCATCCTTTTTGAGAATAAAACATGAAAGATCAAGACCTACATTTTTATGATTATTTAAAAAATCAAGTTAATATAAACTTAAAATCTTTAACAACTAAGTTACTGTGAAAGATTAACCTGTTTATATCACTGCAGGATTCTTTGAAATGAGTATCTTACACTAATTTACAACTTATTTTCTAGAATGATGGTTTTAAAAAAAAAACTATGGAGATTTCAAGTATATACAGAGGGAGAAAGAATAGTATAATGACCTCTGGGTGCTCATCACTAACTTCAACATATGGCCGGTCTTGTTTTATGCTCTTTACCCTCTTCCTCTCCCTCCCCCATCCCGAACGTAATCCTAGACATTTTATCTCTTTTAATCTATATGATTTTATCCATAAATACTTAAATACATAAGATTTCCTTTTAATTGGACAAAAATATTTTTATTTTTAAATTGATTAATCACCTGTGCTTAATGAGTTTAAATGATCTGAAGTAAAAACATTTAAATGTTTTAATATTAGCATTCACACTTTATTTCTTCAGTTATTGATTAAAAGTAAGGAAAGAGCAGTACATGAAAATTTCATGTCAAATAGTTCCTGTTGCTTTGTCTGCTTTTGCAATTCATGCACCCAGATATACTTTTCTGTTTTTAGTAGTTTATTATTCAATTTCAAGAAGTTACAATACTTGAAGTAACCTCTCCAGTTTTATTTAACAAACATGTATTGAATATATGCAGTATGCTTGGGATTGTGCTAATTGCTGGGAAAACAGAGATGAGGTATTTCTCAGTTGTCTATAAGTATGTGTGAAAGTCAAATACATTCACACCAAACATTGATGTTTTTGCCTTTATAATATTAAGCATTAGGAGTTTGCACTGTCAATTAAATTTTTGGAAAAATAGTATTTTAAAACATTACTGGAGAGATTCAAGATGGTAAGAGCATGAGCTTTAGAGTCTTAAAGATACTAATTTGAATTCTAATTTGATTACTTACTGGTTTAGGGGAAATTTACCTAACTCTTCATGCTTCAATTTCTTCATCTGTTAAAACTTATTTTGTAAAAATTACCACATAGGGTTGTTCATAGGAATAAGCATAAAGCACATAGCACTGTGCCTCCCAAATGATAGGTGCTCGGAAAAATGGTAACTCCTATTATTAGTATTATTGATGGTGTTATTATTGTTAAAAACATGGATTCACCCTTTTCCTCAACTTTGAATTCTTCCTAGTCAAATGACAACTTTCTTCTTGCCACTTACCGGTGCCAGGCAAATACCACGAGGCTGGAACTCAAGGTAAAAATGTTTGAAGTTGCCTTTCCTTGAAAGTATAAGCTTTCTTTTTCCTTTGGTAAATTTTGCAACAACATATGATATCATTTTTCTGCATTAAATTTCCTGAAATGAAGCGTATTGGAATAATTTCTTTTGAGTGACCATTGAACTAGGTTTTAATTCAGACCAAACCACGATCTCTGCTATTAGCACTCAACCAATCACCTGCTCTAAAGTTACCAATTCTAAATTTTCTCTAACTGGAAATCTTTTTTCTAATTTTCTTTTATGGAAAATTTCAAACATATGTAAAAGTAATGACATCGGCTTCAGCAGTGATCAATTCATGACAATCTTGTTTATACTGTCACTCTCCATTCCAAATTATTTTGAAGTAAATACAAGATATTTTATAATTTTACTTGTAAATATTTGATACATATGTCTAAAAGATAAGAACTCTTTTAAAAATATAACCTTAATACTATTATTACACCTAGGAAAAAGTAACAATAATTCCTTAATATTGTCAAATATTTGGTGTTCAGATTTCAGTGATTTTTTTTTTAGTTTGATCAAATCATGATTCAAATAAGGTAATTTCATTATTGAAGTCTCTGAGCATTTGCCCTATATTTTTCTATTATCTGAATTTTTCTGATTGCATTCCAGTGATGTCATTAGCATCTATTCCAGTGAAAAAATCTCTGGTTTTCTTTTGCAATCTATAATTTTTATAAAAATTAACTTATATAATTAAATATTGATTGTTGCACACATATCTATTTTGTAGTGTGACTTTTTTTTAAAATTTATTTTTGATATACTTATGATCCAAAAATTAAGGACTAGAACTTTTTTCCTGGTATTGCTGATGTTCTGAGACTCCAAGTATGTTTTTTTTCAAGAGAGATGCTGTTACACAACAGTATTTTCACATCAGGTTTAGGAAGTTCCAGTTAAAATGTAATTTTTTTTCTGAACAGCTTACTATAGTCTGCATAAGTCACCTTTCATATATTTTGAAAGAAAGATGGAAAACTGGGACACATTCATTTTTAAAGGAATATACTCAGTGTATTTTATGTAAATTAATTAAATGTTTTAAATTACATTTTCACTGAGCAAGATTGTGCCAATAAATTAGGAAGTAGGCCTAAAAACATCAAAAAGGTATGCTCTTTTTTAAATTGGATACAATAATTTGAAGTTCAGAGTAAAGAATAAATGCCTGAAAAGAGCCAACAAAACTATGAAAAAGAAGAAAAGGTGGAACTTACCTTGCATATGGTAAAACATACTATAAAATTACTATGATAAAAACAATGTAGGGTATTTACAGGGCAGAAATAAATAGATAATGCAATAAAATAAAGTCTAAAAATGGAACCCCACACATATTTATGGAAATTAAATGCATGGCATTTGTATGTAGGAAAAATTCTATTAAATCACTATTTTTATTTAAAAATTGACATTGGCACAATTGACATTTGTCTGGAAGAAAATCAAGTAGATTCTTATGTCATATATTATAAAAAATAAATTCAGATGAATTAAGTACCTAGTTATTTTTAAAAGGAAGGAAATTTAGTTGTCTTTTAGATAATGGGTGACTATCAAAATACAAAGACTGCCTATAAGTTGCTAAGAAAGAGTACCCAATTAGGAAAATAGGTGAGGAATATGGATAGGCAATTCACAGAAGAGGGATTCAAAGTAGCAAGCTAACAAATATTAAAAGATGTTCTCCCTCATTATCCATTAGCATACTCAGAATAACAAAAATCAGTTTCTGCTTTGTCTAGCAGATTGGCAAAATTTTTTAAAGAGCAGTATCACCAGGTGACAGGATAAGGAAAAGGACACTCTCAATCATAGCTGAAGGAAATAAAATTTGTTAGGGCCACTTTGGAAAAGCAATAAGGTCATAGCCCCATTTGGAGGAATCGATTTCATAGCAATAAAATGATAGTATTGTATACACGATGTATGTATATAATTAACTGAAACATTACTTGTTGAGGCAGAAAAGTGGAACCAAAGTGAACACTCAGTAATCGAATGCTTGAATAAAAAGCTGTTTATCCATTCCATGGAATACTACACAGCTACGATAAAGAATGAGTTGATCTATTCCTATTAACATGGAGCAAATTCCATGAAAAACACAAAATGCACATAAAAATTTCTATATATGTATATATATTTTTTATCTATAATGATATAAATATGAAGAAAGATATGAAAAGAAACATACCTGTCTGGTGTGATAGGTCATACAATAGAGGGAAGGTACGGGTGAGATGGGAGTGGGAGGGAAGTGATAGTATTAGGAGAGACAGACATAAGGGGGAAAATGTGATTATTAGAAATTAAAGATGTTTATGATATAAATAGAATTTATCCATGTGAAATTATATATTTGTTTTTGTATACCTGCATAGAGCAATGTATGAAAGGTTAACTACAAAATAACAATAATGATCATCTCTGGGTGGTAGGATAACAGGTAACTTGTATGTTTACCCTAATTTTTCTTTATTGTTTAGAGTTTTAAAATAATGATTATGAATTATACAATGAGAAAGCATTATGACGTTTTATTGTGGAAAAAAATTATGTGTAAGCTTACCCCTGAAAAGAAAATTCTAAATACAGCTTTCCCAGATCTACTTTTAATTTTCTATTTGTATTTTTTTTCCTTTAATCTTTTCTCTCTTCCCATTCAGAGCAATATTTTCAGTGTAACATTTGCAAAAAAATATTGCTTTAAATTATGATTTATGTTTCCCATTTAGGTAAAACATTAACTTTTTTTCCACCTCACCTGCCAGGAAAAGTATGAGTTGATAGATTAATTAGATTAGAGAAGCTGCCTTTGTAATACAAGAGGTACTAAGTCCATCTCATGAATTGGAACATAGAGGAGCTAGAAGAGGGGTGGGAGGGAGAAGCTGAACCACTTTCTAACTCCTCTAAAATTAGGTCTTCAGAGTTTCATGAATTAGAGTTTTCTGTGTTGTAAATACTCAGGATATCCAACTAGCCATATTCAAAATAGCTCAAAAGAATTTCCTAATTCAAATATGTCATAATTAGATTATGAGTGTGCTTCTCTATTTTCATAGAAAGTAAAGAATTAAGGTCTTGGAAACATGTTTTCCTGTCAATAGATTTTTATAACAGCCATATCTTATAATACCCCCATTTCTGAGAAAATGAAGTATGAGTTATTGATTCAGCTCTTCTACAAACATGTCTAAATTTTAACCATTTGTATGTGACTCTTATATAGTATATTCTACACCTATGTTTTTATGTGTAATAAAGTGATATGTGGGAATGTCTGTCTTTTGGAATGACATAGCATTGCTAAGTGTAGACAAATCACCTAAAATATGTAGTGGGGATAACTTTTACAGATGGATTAATTTTGCTTTTGATTGCCAAAATCTTTAAAATTTTTCTTTTATTATATGGTAAAAAGTACTTGTTTAATAGAATGTCATTTTTTTCCTTCCAAGTATTACAGAAGAGATTAAGGGTTAAGTACCTGTGTTGAGAATTTTAAAGATAGCATTTATGTTACTGGATTATTCTTATTTTCTTTCTTCTTTTGTGTTGAATCAGATTCGCTCAATTGAAGGCCAGTATGGAACACTTCAAGCATACGTGACTCCAAGAATTCAACCCAAAACATGTCAGGTCCGCCAGTACCTTATCAAACCCCTTTCACTCCATCAAAGAACTCACTCTATTGACCATGACAGGTAGGACAAAGGAGGGAGAAGTTTATTTTCAGAATATTACATGATGCAGATAACCTTGTTTTTTATATTAATAGTGTAAACTCTGGTAGCTCTTGGTACTTTAAAAAAATTAAACATTCAAATGCTATGTACAGGTTTCCCTGCTATCCAAAAGTAGAGTGTTCCTGTGAAACTTTTTTTGGTAAGCTAAATTGGCATGTATCAAAGAAGCAGTTACTTAGGACATGTCTGGCTACTTCAAATAAAGCACAGATACTGACAGACACAGGTCAAAGTTGTGGGGGCCTGATGCTGAGATGCTGAGTGTAGTTCCTTGAGAAGGAGTTTTGTGAGGCCGCTCTCACCACTCAGGGAGTGCCACTTCTACAGAACAAATGCTGACACTATTTTTGATTTTTTTTTTTTTTGTAAAAGCAAAAATCCTCTTTGGATTTCTTTTGGTTAGGGAAAATGGGTACTAATATAGGCCCTTCATAAAAGCAAAGTGGTATAAAATGAACTTTCAAAAAGCAGGGGATAATATATACCTGTATTAATATTTATAATAGATATAAAATTCTTTGTCATCTTTTAGAGGCTGGTTTGAGTTGAACTCTCCTATCTTTCTCATATATTCCCATTCTGAGATCAGTAGAGTAACACTTCTCTGTCTCAAACACCTATCGTGAGTAAATACTGTTTAGCATTTGAGTTCTTCGTGAACAGGACCTTATTGTTCTGTTTCACCTCAGGGAATTAATTATAGAGCAGCTGGTTGTGATAGTCCCTGTTATTTATGACATCCATTCCAGCTTAAACATCCTCCTAGCTATAGCTTTTCGCTTTCTTTCCTGCAAAGGAGATACCATGGGCTTAAATGAAGGAGAAGGGAAAGAAATGAGCAATTATGGAATACTGTCCCTGTGCCATGTGTTGTGCTAGTTGCTTGGGCATCATCATTTAATTCTTACAGCAAGACACATAGTAATGTGTCCATTTTACAGACGAGAAATGGAAGTTTAGAAAAGTAAATAACTTGTTGATATAAGAAACAGAGCTAAGATTTGAGGCCAAAGCCTATGTTTCTTCTGTTACAGCTTGTAATTTTAAATATATGTAATTTAAATAAGATGTAAGGAGAAATGTTCTGAAGGAAGATTTTCAGAAAACATTAAAGAGAATAGATTCTTTTGGTGGTGTCTTCCTCCTTAAAAGTCAGAGTTGTTAATGGAAGTAGAGTGGTGTGCCGGAAGGAACAGCAAATGGAGAATCAGGAGACTTGGGTTATAATCTTATATCGGTTCCTACGTGACTTTGGGGAAATAATTTAATCTCTCTGGGCTTTAGTTTTCTCATCTGCAAATGAGAGGGTTGGTGTGGATGATCTCAAAAGTCAATTCTATTCGGTGTCCTCTTAAAATTCCTTCTGAATTCCATAAATTCACATTTTCTTAACTCTTTATAACTATCCATTTGATTTATTTTAAATCTGTTTCCTAACCCTTTGTGTGTATGTGTGATTTTGCAAGACAGAAAGTATTATTCCATATCCTGCAGGATAGAAGTTATTATTCCCTAATTTGCCCAGTGGTACATAGCTACTAAATAATGGAGCAAGGTTTCACTTCCATGTCTATCTTATTTAAAAGCCTAATTCTTTGTCTTTACATTATGCTGATTCTTTCCTTAAGGAGATTCTTGTGTAAGTATGTTTTGTAGTTTGTATAGTAGAAATACTAGATGAACTTTTAAAAAATGAAATCTGCCTGAGTGAACTGAATTGTATTTGGAAAGCATGTTATAATGAAAACAAGCTATTTATGTCACTTACCAGAATATTAAAAGTGTAAGAATAGATAAGCATTCTTTTTTTTTCATGAAATCAAAATACTTATCTGATGGGTAAGATTAATCTGAGAAAAATCAAATGGATGCTTTTATATTTGTAACTGCTGTTGCAGAATTCTGTTTGTTAATGTGTTGAGTACATATAATCCTTCCATGTATTCCCACACACAAATGTGTACTTCTTCTGTTAAATTGCAGACCCATGAATACACTGACTTTGACAGGCCAGTTCAGTTTTGCTGAACTTCACTCCTGGGTGGTGTTTTGCCTGCCTGAAGTTCCTGAAAAACCTCCAGCAGGAGAATGTGTGACATTTTACTTTCAGAACACCTTCCTGGATACGCAACTTGAAAGCACCTACAGGTGAATAAAGCTTATTACTTGTTCACAAATGTTTTTATACAAATGGAACTTCTAAATTTTCATATTTTGAGGCAAGAATAATTTTCAAATAATTTGATTGAAAAACTATACTGCTCAAGAGAATCTATTGAAAAACAAGTAGAATAAATGGGTTTAAAAAATAATAGAATAAAGATGAATATGACAGATTTTCTTTCCCATTCTCAACAATAACCAATTAGAAAATAAATTGTTTAAAAAGACCCTTTCACTGTAGCAATAACAATAACAAAATATCCATATAAAATCTGTAGGGATATTCTTTATTAGAAATATGTAGAACTTACATGAAGCGAACTATAAAAGACTTGATTAAATGGAGTAATATATTCTGTAGTGATCAATATGAAGACATTGTAAACATGGCAGTCCCTCCCAAATTGATTCAAACATTTATGCTAGTTCCAATTAGAATTCCTAATGAATTTCTTTATGCAAAAGTAGGAAATGGCTCAGAACTTGAGAGCTTAGAACTGCAGGCCTTTCAATCTACCATGTTACGAGGTGGAGGTCATTATTATTATATACTCTTCTCAAGCTCCAAGTTGCCCTCCTGCCCCCTTCACTGTCACTCCCTGCTCATCTGTCATAGGCTCCCCTAGTTTCTGTTTCTGAATACAGTAGCGGCTGAAATTTCTTTCTCCTTTGTTCTTTTTTTCTGAATGTGAAATGACCTACTTCTTGGGTAAGGCTGATTTCTCTAGTCTGCGTTGAGTTTGTACCCTCATACTTCTTCAAGTTCTTTACATTCTCATTCTCTGTATCTGTAGGTTTTGTTTGTTTGTTGATTTTTTTTTTAAATTTTGTTTTTTTGTAAGGGAAGAGGGCTTCTTAGCCTCTCTCTGTCTCTTAACGATTCTTTCCCTAAGTAGTTTATCGAGATAGTCTACTTCCTGCTTCCTAGCTGAGACTTCACCATGCTGAGTTCTGGAAACAGCAGTCATCATATTATTTTACCTCTGCATGCAGCCTTTGGGGCCAAGAACTCTCCAGAAATCTAATTGGTTTTAGCATCAGTTCTGTGGCAGTGTTTCACTGTGCCTTCCAGGGGATCTTACCTGTGTCTAAACCTGCAATCATGACTTCTGCTTTGAAGTACCACAGTGAACCTCACTGTTTAATCATGGCAAACAGTTAGACAGGCCCCTGGCATATTGTGTATTTTTATAATAGCAAACCTTTGCTTTTTACCATTCTGTGTCCTTAAATATCAAAACTCTACTTATATTTCAAAGCCCAACTCAGTAGCTACATTTTTGAAGACTTCCTTTCTTTTCCATAGCATTTTATTCTTACCTACCTTAGATATTGTTATTTGCTTGAAGTATATAATAATTTTTATGTAAGCTTATCTGTAAACTAGACTCTGCTTCTGGGTAGAGTTTATTTCTTAATTGTCTTTGTATTTAACCTCCAAATACGTAACATATGGCTTTGAACATAGTGATATTCAGTGTTTTTTGGGTGCTTGAAAAAAATACATATATATGGAAGAAGTATGGAAGTGTGTGCTTTGGAGGCAGACATACTTAGGTTTGAATCTTGACTCTGTGACTCATCAGCTATTTGACCTTAGCTGGATTACTTAACTCTCTGAGTTTCATTTCTCTTTTCTGAGAAATGGAAATAATGCACTTACTTCATTGAACTGTGATAATTAAAGGAAGATAAAACATGTAGTGCCAGGTACTCTACATGTTTAATGTTAAATATCAGTTAAAATTGAAGACTAGTGAAAAAAATCTCATTATCTCTAAAACATAATTGGGATCAAAATAAGTGTGCATTATTCATCTTTCTAGAAAAAAGAATTAGCATTTGCCTACAGCTAGTCAATATAAAACCAAATGAAAAGGCAACACTGAATATATGAAAGTTGGTATGTATTAATTAGGAAAATTTTGGTTATCATGAAAAGGAACCAAATGCATGCACTCCTAACCAAGTCAAAAGAATTTATTGGCTCATATAGCTTGAAAGATTAGCAGTAATCTGCCTCAAGCATAACTGGATTAGTGGTTTAACTGATGTCATCAAGACTTTATCCCTTTCCATTGCCCAGCTCTATTTTTGTCTTTTCTTGGCTTTCTTATGTAGTGCCATGGGGCCCACCAGCAGCTGCATCCAGCTTTACGTCTTTTCAGCCACCATAGAGCCTCTCTTTCCCACTAGTGCTATTAAAAGTCCCAGGATTGAGTATCATTGTTGAGTTGTGAACCACTGTGGTCAGGGGTATGCAATATGCTGCTAAAATCTTCCTCCTAAAGTCCCAGAAATGGGGTTGAGGCCAGTGCCAGTGAAACTTTATAGTTTGAGAAGGGTGAGAGACAAAGAGAAGGAGGCATTCCCTAAAGAAAAAGAAGGGTCCTGTGAGATAAGAAGTGGCATTGGATCCTGGGCATGGAGGAACAGATGTTACTCTTAGGTTTGATATCAACTTAAGTGTCAAGTCATGCTGTAATTATGTGATTACATCAAAGAAAAACATACTTACATGTAAATAAGCCATTCTAAATGCATTTTATATACATAAGTTATTGAAAATTTTATTAGTGAAAATGAAGGAAAATGTTATTTTAAATGAAGGACTTATATAAATTATATCTTTAGGGGTCATATATCTAACATCTTTTATTTAGTTTTACAAGTATGTTCAGAACTTAAATTAATATAACAGTAAAAGCTTACATGTTTAAATACATTTTATATTAATAATGAGATATGTCTATAAAGAAATCTAAAATCAACTGAAATCTAAAGACTAGTACTAGTTACAAAATATGTATTAGTTGGACATATTTGTCAGATGTATTTCCTTCTAAAGCTGTTCTTTTAAAAAATATTAATTTTATAGAAAAGGCGAAGGAGTTTTTAAATCTGACAACATTTCTACTATATCCATCCTAAAAGATGTGCTCTCTAAAGAAGCTACAAAAAGGAAAATTAACCTCAACATATCTTACGGTAAAAAAAACCCAACCAAACAAAAATGAATCTTTTTTTATGGGTTTTTTTTTGTTTGCTTGTTTTGTTTTGTTTTGTTTTGTTGTTTTTGTTACAATAAGAATGTTTCTAATCATAGTGACTTATCTAATTCTGCCTGGCTCAACTTTTTCCAGAGATAAATGAAGTATCAGTCAAACACACATTAAAGCTAATCCACCCAAAGCTGGAGTACCAGTTGCTTTTGGCTAAGAAAGTGCAGTTAATTGATGCTTTAAAAGTAAGTATGTATGTTATGGACTCATGATCATTATTTTGTTGTGATGGGATTTCTAAAATTGTAAAGATTTTAAAGTTTTACCACTTTAAATCCACTTTATACTGGATTGAATTTTGAACTTTAAGGTACTTCTGTTTTTAAATAAGGAATTGCAGGTTCATGAGGGAAACACAGACTTTCTGATACCAGAATATCGCTGTATTCTAGAAGAGGCAGATCACCTACAGGAAGAATACAAAAAGCAACCTGCACATCTTGAAAGACTCTATGGTTAGTGGACTATTCTAGAATACCTTGTTATATTTCTTTTCTACTGGCTATTTATTCAGGGTCACGTGAGAGAAGCTGGGCAGGAGGAAACAGGCAAAGATTACAGCATCATGAACCAGTAACCAATTTTTTGCACAATATATTCATTTTGTTGAGTTAATTTTGATGTTTAATGTTTTTACTTGGTAAAAAGCAAGTAAATGTTAAGAAATGGAATAAGTGTAATGCAATGAATTAATCTATATATATATATATATGAAGAAACCTGGTGTGAAATGAATATAACTTATGAAGTATTACAATTTAGGCTATATTTCACACAAATAATTTTGAGGTATTGTTGCTGTTTTGAATAACAAAATGCAGCATTTAACATTTTTTAGGTGAAATTTAATAAGGGCTGTACACATGCAATGTCAATTTACAGTTCAAAACATTTTGCTTTGGTGGTGATAAGATGGGAGTTTCACAAACTGTACTGAAAAAGCAAGAGGGAGACAGGGGAGGCAGAGAAGGAGGGAGGAAGGAGCAGCTTAAGAAAAAGATTTTTTTGAAATCTTTACATGAGACCTATTGTGTATAGCATACCCATTTATTTATAACATCTTTTTAATCAGGTGAGATATTTAAACCTAATAACATCTCTGCAAGTAGATGGTGTTATCTCTGTTTTTCACATTTTTTAACTGAAATCTGAGACTAAAGAATTTGTTGTCACATAGGTAGTTAGTGGCAGGGCCTTCACTGAAACCTGCTTGCCCCAAAATGCATGCTTTTTGCACTACGCCAAGTCTTCTAGAAAGTCAGTTGGTATCATCAGTCCATATTGATCCTTAAGCCTACCTAATGAATATATTTTATACTCAGAGACTTGCTCATAAACTATAACAATAATATCTACTATCTTAATATTTACTGTATGGCAAGCACATGATCTTTTATCCTCACAGCAGTTTAGAAAATGGGTGGTAGAGAATCTCCATCTCTTGTCACTAATTCCAAAGCCCAGGAAGCTTTGAAATTAAAAACTTTTTTCATAAATCATTTGGCAATAAATCTGACTTGATCTGAATTAATTTAATAACAAAATCTCACTTAAACTGATACGAAGTTATTTATAGTTTTTTAATTCCACTTAGCATGAATATTCATATATTTTATTGCAGAAATGTTATCAGATGCTGCCACTCACTTTCCACAAGTATTATGCCATATATATGGTATATTATGGTATATTCTTTTTATTATCTTTCTAAAATATGAAAAATTTTGAAACACATCTTGCATCAAGGGTTTTGGATAAAGGATTGAATTATTCCCACTATACATATGTGAAACTCAAAAGTGAAATAATTTGCCCAGATCTTTGACTCTAGAAATATTTTCTTTTAAGCCAAACCCTAAGAATGGTCAACATATAGATGGGATATTTTCATTCAAATAAAACTGTTGTGAACAGTCTGTCAACATTATATCAAAATGGTCAGATTGTTGTGATTTTATATATACCAATAGCAGTTCAAAACTGGCCAGGAGTTGATTGTCTGAATTAATAGCTTGTAACCAATTGTTAAGAGGATTATTAGCCAAATGACTTATATTTTGAAACTTGCCTTAAAATCCCCTAAAATAAATATTTTTAATGCATCAATCCTTTTAGGTTTGTGTGTGTTAAATAATGGAATTATAGGTCCTTAGAAATAGATTTTCAAGCAGTCACTTTCATTAAATAATGTGTCATTACTAAAACTAATCAATGACAGGAAATTAATATTTTTTCTTTATAGGCATGATCACTGATCTTTTCATAGATAAGTTCAAGTTCAAAGGCACCAATGTGAAAACAAAAGTGCCTCTTTTACTGGAGATTCTGGACAGTTATGACCAAAATGCATTGATTGCTTTCTTCGATGCTGCATGAAATATAAACGAGGTAAAGTTCCAAAGAAGTTGTCTGTTTAAATGAGAAATGTTAAAACAGAATTACAGACTATCTTTACATTCTTTTATTTCATATGCTTTTTAATATCATCTAAAATATGTGAGATACAAGTTTTTTTAGTAATGCTTTTTTTTGACAAGTAGAACTTTTTAAAGATAAAGAGAATGTTTATTTTTAAAACAAAAGTGGAATGATTATAAGGAATTTTAATGAATTTTTTCAAGTGGATGTTTTAACTTTTAAATCAAATACTATTTAGAAAATAAAAATATATTCAAATAATTAACAAGCTAACACACATATGTATAAACTGCTTTACAGTTTTCAGAATGTGTTTACAAATGTTATCTCATTTGATCTTCACAACACATATTTATGACTATTTTGTCAAATCATATAAGAGAACTGATTCTCAGTGGGTTGAGTGTTTGAGAGGATATGGTATTATTTTGTAAAGGTGGGACCCAAATCCTGATGCCTGGATTGTGTTCTGGTCACTATGTATGTTGTCAACCAGGAGAAATAACCTATAAATTATTTCTTCTAGGAATTGAGGTTGATTTGCAGCTGATTTCACTCTTGCCTGGTAATGTTTTGTAACCCACGTTCAGTTTGTGAAATACTTGAGTTGGCTTAGTGCTATAAATTGTGGCCAGAGAAATCAGAATTTGCAGTTTGAGGGGATCTTAACTTGATGTGCTGTAACCAGTAGGGCTATACAAGTGTACTAAATGTATATAGTGCAGAAATAATGCTAGCTTCTTAGGTTTTCCTAAACTAGTATCCACTAATTTCCTTTTTATCATATACGGAGGGAAATAAGACATTAAGGCTACAGAATTTTTGTTCATTAATCTTAATTCACATTCATTCATATTCAGGTGATTGTATTTAAAGGTTTTAAAAATAACATAAGGATTTTAATAGGAAATAAGCAATTTATGTTTTCAAGAAGGGCAGTCATGAATTTGTTGGAAAACAAGAATGCTGCTTAATTATATACCATTTTATTTGTTAGTTATGTGCAAACCTTGTACATTAAATGTGAAAATTTGTTAAAGGCACATATTGCTAAGAGTTTTATTTTAATAAGTCATATTAAATTAACTTAAAATTTAAATTGACTTAAAAATAAGTCATTTTTACTATATTTAAACAAAATTGAACACAATTATATCTAGGTCACTAGAATTTTACTTGGTGCTTTATTGTTGGCTGCCACAGCTTGGGGAAAAAAGTTCTATTTCTTGTAGTATCTTACTATCGGTTATACATATCAGCAGTAGTTGAAGGTGGCACCTTAAATTAATTGCATCTTCATTAGGAAAAATAAAAAAGCATAAGACTGTGAGGAAACACCTAAATGGTATGATGACATTATAGTCTCCCACTTGAGTATCAGTTACTCGAGCAGCGTGTTAAATGATTTACGCACGGTATTTAATACTAACGACAACTGTGTAATGCGCAGATGTTATTACTCCTAATTAACATAAGAAAACCGAGAATTGGAGACATTGAATAATTTGAACAAGACCACCAGGCCAGTAAATGGCCGGATCAGTTTTAGACCTTGGGAAAATAGTCAAACTAATTGGAGGTCCTAGGATTGAAGGCCTGGGCAGCCCACTAATAAATGCTAAAGTTTAATTCAGTTTATTCTAGAGACAGCCCTTGCCCTGAGACAGGAACCGCCTACTGGCTGTGTTAAAGTTACCGTAAACTTTGGCCCCGCCTCTCCGCCCGGCGCAGGCGGACTTCCTCCTGCCGCCGTTCGACATTTCTTCGCCGCGCTCCGCCCCTGCTCGGTTGCCTTCGCAGCCGCCTTCACTCGCCTGCGACCGCGTCGCCCCGAGTGACGTCACGGGTCTCGGCCCTTTTCATTGGTCCATTTCAATAGTCGCGGGATACTTGAACTGCATGAACAGCCGCCGCTCCGGCGGGCTGCTCGCTTCATTTCGGGGGCGTCCTTGACTCTCCACGCCCGCAGTGCCTGCCTCCGCCTTTTGGAACCTCCTCGGCCCTACGCGATCCCAAGCAGGCGGGCAGGCTGGCCCGGGCTGTGGCTGACGGGTACGGCTGGAGTGTTCCTTGGCGGGGTCGGCGGAACGAAGTGCACGCTGCTTGGCGCCGCAGGCTGATCCCGCCGCGCCCCTGGGAGCAGTGATGTTGGGCAGCTCCGCGCCCGGGCCTGCGGCCCGCGAGTCGGGCTCGGCGCTGCTAACATTGCAGCAGGCGGCGCTCCAGGAGGACCAGGAGAACATCAACCCCGAGAAAGCGGCGCCCGCCCAGCAGCCTCGGACCCGGGCTGGGCTGGCGGTATTGAAGGCTGGTAACTCGCGGGGTGCAGCGCCACAGCAGAGGCCTAAGACGCGACGGGTAAAGAGATGAGCGATATCTGTCCGACGGTGGGCCGAGCGGGAATTTTGCGTGGATTTAGCCGGCAGAGTGGCTAGAAAGCATTCGCTGGGCTTTTTGCGGGAGGCCAGGGTTTAGAGTCCCTTGACCCCTGGTTTTCTGGAGTGTGGGATGCCACGTTACTCCCATTAGTTTCACCCACTACTCTCCCTGCCAGCACTATGCATTTATGCTGCCTGTTTGCTCTCTGTTGGGAGTATTTTTCTATAGATAATGGGGTCAAACCAAGCCCTGCAACGTGAGTGTGGTCTTTACCCGCCTCCGCGCCTTTCTCTCGACTTTTAAGCCCCAGGCACTGCCCGGACCTCCTTCATCCTCCCCATATAGTTAAGACATTATCTCTTATTTTGGGAAAGGGTATAAAAAATACTTTGCTTTTGGTCAATTCCGCCATCTTACCGGATTTGCTCTGTTGCTCCACCCTGGGGCGAGAGAGGTGAACCACTTTGTTGCCATTTCTTTCCTAAATTATGTCATCTTTCGGCCTGCCACTCCACCCATCTCGTGGCCTTGATTAATTTTGCATAATTCCACTTAGCATGACTCTAAAACCTTTCCAGGAATGCCTGTGACAAATTAGAACATCCCTTGTTTCTCCAACTACTCAAATTTCCTTGCCTGGATTTTGCCCCAGAAAGTTTAATTTTCCTGATAATGCATTTGGGAGTAAACTCAGAGGCTGAGACCGGTAAGGGGATAAAAGCAAAACCATTAATAGGCTCAAAGCCAGTTATTTATTTTTTAGGTTGCACCTCTTAAGGATCTTCCTATAAATGATGAGCATGTCACTGTTCCTCCCTGGAAAGCAAACAGTAAACAGCCTCCATTTACCATTCATGTGGATGAAGCAGAAGAGACTCAGAAGAGGCCAGCTGAATCTAAAAAACCAGAAAGTGAAGATGTCTTGGCGTTTAATTCAGCTATTACTTTACCTGGACCAAGAAAACCACTGGTACCTCTTGATTACCCAATGGATGGTAGTTTTGGTAAGTTTACAGTATCTATATCAAATCAATGTAGTTATAATTATTAAATAGATTGGATTAATTATATTCTGTCTTTTAAGACATTATTTTACCGGATCCTTTCTACATTGTTAGGTTTAATGTATCAACTTTAGAAAGGGTGTGACTTATCTCAGACCTCACAGCTAATATGAGACCTAGTGACCTACAAAAGGATCCTAATCTGGTCCTTTTGGTACACTGCTAATCACATCAATTTCATCCCAGAATTAGATCTCACTCACTTTAATCTGACCCTGGAAATGTATGCTTGGTTGGGAGAATATATTTACTTTTATTCTTAAGACTCATTTTGTACATTACCACTTCAGAAAGTGCTATTTGAGGATGCAGCTTTGTGACAGCCAACATCTCTTACAGCTTTAAAATTTTGTTTCTGTAAAACCAGTCTAAGTAATCCTCTGATACCAGAGGAGGCCATTGTCCTGTGAGTTAGTAGTTGAACCATGAATGTTTGCATTTAACCACATGTAATATAGAGTAGCTGCTGCAAACGACTCTGCCTACAGTTTATGCTGCTTCTTTGCCATCAGGCTATTGAGTCACTGGACAGTTCATGAAATCCATTCTCAGTTTAGTTCTATTGATGAGGGGTGGTCTGGGAGGAGCAGGGAAGTCCTTTGGAAATAAAATAATTTTGTGTATTTTTATTTAAAATTTGCAACAGATTTTAACCTGAAAGTAAACCCTGAAGTAAGAATAATGGGTGATATTCTTTGCCTCTAAAAATAATTTAAATTTACAAAAAAAAGAATCACCCATTGATTGTAGTGTTAATATGTGTGAACATATAACAAATCTAATTTTCTCTTTTAACACATTTGTTAGCACTGCTTCTAGTTATTGCCTAGACTGTGCTTTGAGTATGTCAGACTTTGGGGTTCTGCAAACTCTTGTGACAAATCCTTGATATCTCAAAACTTGGATTTTAGCTTTGTCCTAACAGAACTGTATTCCTGTCATGGGAGATGAATGATACTTTAAAATAATACCTGCTCCTCAAACTCATTTTCCTGTTAATGGCCTATCAGTATTTTTTCTTTTTAATTAAAATTATTCCAAAGCTAAGTGAACAGAGGTACTAAAATCAGAATGAAATCTTCTATGTACTTTGTCATAAAAAGATTTTAGCTGGATAAAATAAATACTTTGGTAGTATGGGCCTCTTTACAAGGGCAATCACTTTTAGCTATTCAGTTTAACTATTAAATTTAACTTCGCTATTAAGTAGAAAATTGAAAGTGAACTTCATTGTACTTTTGAATTCTCCCAGAGTCACCACATACTATGGACATGTCAATTGTACTGGAAGATGAAAAGCCAGTGAGTGTTAATGAAGTACCAGACTACCACGAGGACATTCACACATACCTTAGGGAAATGGAGGTAAAGGCTCTCTGAATCCACTTCATACTTTATTCACTCTGTTGAAGTGAAATTGAGAGGATAATGTTTTCAAGTTTTTAACTGCCTGTGGAGTACTCTTATGCTATACTTATGTTTGTAGCATGTAGCATCTGTTAATGGCAGAATAATCTAATTGCAATTTTAACACTATACTAAGTAACTTTCTCAACAGGTTAAATGTAAGCCTAAAGTGGGTTACATGAAGAAACAGCCAGACATTACTAACAGTATGAGGGCTATCCTCGTGGACTGGTTAGTTGAAGTAGGAGAAGAATATAAACTACAGAATGAGACCCTGCATTTGGCTGTGAACTACATTGACAGGTTTCTTTCATCGATGTCTGTGTTGAGAGGAAAACTTCAGCTTGTGGGCACTGCTGCTATGCTGTTAGCCTCGTAAGTCCAACTTGGTTTGTTGGATTAAAAGTGGTTAGTAGTACTGTTTGTGTAGGGGAGAAATTGTGGTTTTTAAAGTGCGATTTTTAACATACTACACAAGGCAGAGAGTCAGCAACTATTTTAGGGGTGGTGTGGATGAAACTTTTAAAATTTAGGACATTACTGGATTTCGGGGTACCTTCTTGAGTGAACCTGGAGACTGGTGACATTTTATTAATACACTGGGACTGCATTACAAAGTGTGGTTCCTTCCATTGTAAAGTACTTTCTAGCATATAAGCAAAATCTCATCTTTTCATCAAGGCATGAAAACTAAAATATAAAGCATTTATTTTTCTGAGAAAATAACCTGAATTTTCAGTTATTTGAACTCTGGTATTGTTCCCATCTTGGGAAGTCTTGTGCCTCTCATTTATTTCTTTTGACTGCAGTGGAGAAATATTTGGGTCTTCTAATTAGCATTTACCCAATCTCCGCTAGAAATGGCCAAGTATCAGTGAAAACAGGCAACTGGTTCAGGGTATAGGTTTTGGGTTCATCCCATTTATTTTGCTTAAGGGATTTCAAGGGGGATAAACAAATTGCTTTTCCTTTAGATGGACTGATTACTTAAAATTTCTTCCACTGTAGAAAGTTTGAAGAAATATACCCGCCAGAAGTAGCAGAATTTGTATACATTACCGATGACACTTATACCAAGAAACAAGTTCTGAGAATGGAGCACCTAGTTTTGAAAGTCCTTGCTTTTGACTTAGCTGCACCAACAATAAATCAGTTTCTTACCCAGTACTTTCTACACCAGCAGTCTGCAAACTGCAAAGTTGAAAGTTTAGCAATGGTAAGTTCTTTTCATTTTGTTGAATGAAGATCTAAGGTCATAACTAGGGGCAAGCCCTAGTTTCATTATACAGCCTTAGTCAAGGGATTTAGTATTCTGGGCACAGATGAGTGCTGCAGTATGGAAGACAGCCTATCATTGGCAAGAGAAATATAAATTGTGAAAACACTAGAAGTAGTGGTATGAGGATGCAGTCTTGGGAAATGGTAGCCAAAAGAGTTGTTTTTAGAGCTATTACAAGGAAAAATACAGGATGAGAATGAAACAAAGCACTAAGATAGTGGATATATTTAAAGATGTGGCTATGGAGATTTCTTACTATGGTTGCTATAGAGCTAATCTTAAGACAAAAAAAGGGGTCAGAAGGCAAGAACCTGAGGTTTGAATTCCACAGCTCTTATGATTACAAAGTATATGTACTCTTTCATTCCAGTTTTTGGGAGAGTTAAGTTTGATAGATGCTGACCCATATCTGAAGTATTTGCCATCAGTCATCGCTGGAGCAGCCTTTCACTTAGCACTCTACACAGTCACGGGACAAAGCTGGGTATGTACAACGACGTCTTTACACGCTACCTCGTGACTTGTCACTTAAATGCTTGTGCCACACAAGTTAAATAATCACCCGATACAACTGATGGTTGTCTGGATGTACTGACCTGGAAAAGTTGTTCAACCATCCACACTGTTTAAAGCGTCTTAGTCTTACTTGTTTAATAGTATCTGTTTGTTAGGTAGAAAGCTTATTACTTGGATGTGAAAGGTGTGCTCAAAGAATTTGGGCCATGAGACCTGCTGCTGGCAGGGAAAATAGTAAAAACTGATCAAAATCAGCAAAAGAGATGGACTAATAGCTTGAGAAAATTGGAAGATCTGTTAGTTGGATTTGTTAGTACTGAAGTTTAACAAAACTCAAGCTTAATGCCAACTACTACCTTGTTGCGTTTATTGTCTGTTACTAAAAACAAACTCAATGGCTTTCTACTCCCTCCTGTAGCCTGAATCATTAGTACAAAAGACTGGATATACGCTGGAAACTCTTAAGCCTTGTCTCATGGACCTTCACCAGACCTACCTCAAAGCACCACAGCATGCACAACAGTCGATAAGAGAAAAGTACAAAAATCCAAAGTAAGAATTAACATGAATAGATATTAAAGAAGCTTGCTTTTCCAGGCTATCATATGGTTCAGAGATCGTTGACATTTGAACTTAATTATTAAGGGAGTGACAGATCAGGCACAGCCTCCTTAAGCTGTTCTCTTAGCAGGCCAGGTGTTTTGAGTAGGCTGTAGTTAATGCTTTCTGTCCTGTTTTGTTTTGAGTGGGGGATTAGGTTTGTTTATTTATATGTATTTATTTCAGTGGAGGTACTAGGGATTGAACCCAGGACCTTGTGCATGCTAAGCAGGCACTCTACCCCTGAGCTATACCCTACCCCCTTCCTGTCCTTGGAGGAGGGAAAAGGAACGGGGTGCCCATACATGTTTGGGCTACCAGACAATGATTTTATAATTCTTAACTCAAGTAGACAGAAATAGCATTTCTGAGTTTCTGGTATGTTTCATTTCATGATCCGATTGACCCAATGAATGTTTACTAAATGTGGATTTTTTTCCCCACTTACAGGTATCATGGTGTTTCTCTCCTCAACCCACCAGAGACACTAAATGTGTAACAGTGAAAGACTGCCTTTGTTTTCTAAGATGTAAATCACTCAAAGTATATGGTGTACAGATTTTATCTTAGGTTTTAATTTTACAATCATTTCTGAATACAGAACTTATGGTCAAGTACAAATTATGGTATCTATTACTTCTTAAATGGTTTTAATTTGTATATCTTTTGTACATGTAAGTATCTTAGATATTTGGCTAATTTTAAGTGGTTTTGTTAAAGTATTAATGATGCCAGCTGTCAGGATAATAAGAATTAATAAATTGATTTGGAAAACTTGGTTTGTAAGTAAAATTTAATTTGAAGTAAAAATTTGACTTCAGGATTTCACTCGGAAAAATTTAGTTTACTAAAGCATGGGGACTGGGAAGCTGTCTCCTAAAATCAGTTTTAGGAAAACAGACAGGTGCTGACATTCATTTCCATAAGAAGCTGGGTCAGTTGGTTGACCTGGGGCATCTCTTTCAGGCCTTTGTACACACTATGAAAATGCTTTTTCATTCATCAACTTGTACACTTTACATACCAAAGTGACAGTTATTTAAAACTTGTCTTAAAAGTTCTCCAGAGGTTTATTTTAAAAATCATAATGTAAAAAAAACTATATAAAGAAATGTCTTGATTTTATAATGGATTTTGTGAATAAAATAATACCCAAGGTTGTTAGCACTGAATAAATACCTTTTTAATAGTTATATACACAAATACACAACTATGTGAACTTTAATTAGTAGCTCTCTTCTTTCTTCTCTTTTTCACTGACTTTTTACTTGGTGCTTTTTCTTGTGTTGCACTGATGGTCTGTGTTCTGTGAACAAAGTAAATTAATAGTTTTAACAGTATATTAGTACCATTTTGCCTCCTATTTTGGGGATCTAAACCATGACCGCAGAATACTGTAAACTGCTAATGAAAAAGCTGTCTTTGTTTACAGTAGAGTAAGATGACAATAAAACCAGACAGCAAACCTCTAAGAAGTCTTTAAGTATATGTATACATATATACTTTTGAAATAAACCAGAAATTTGTTACCTTATTTTCTTCGGGTTCTTATCTGGTTCTAAAATGATCATTTCTTCTTCTTCACTGTCTGAGAGTACTATAGGGGCATCTTTAAGAAAAATGTTGAGAAAGGAATATAAGTAATCCCTTGGAAAGTTTCCACACAGAATTATACTGATGGTTCTAAAGCTCCATTTCCATTCAGGCAGAGCCCAGGCTACTCTGGGTAGAGGCTTATAGACCTGCTATTTAGTTCTTCCCTTCCCTCAGGTTATTCCTTGGAGCTCTGAAAAATGTATTCAAAATTAGCTACTCTGTTAGAATTTCCTAATTTTGAAGATCTAAATTTTTAATTTCTCCATATTATAAACAAAACTAGAAGGAAAATACCTAGAAGCAGAATTGCTGGGTCAAAAGGCATATACATTCTAAAATCATTACTGGCCATCTGTAGACTTTCTCACTTTGTTCATATGCTTTAGAAATGTTTTACCTACTCCATCCTCCCGATTATCTTAGTATTTCTGTGATGACATGGGAAAACTAAAGATTCATTCATACTTTTAACCAGCTTATATCAGTATAAATATATAGTAAATAAATACATGGAACAAGGTCTGGAAGAATAATACTAAATAGAAATAACCACTGGTAAAGCTGAATGGGGAGGGGGGTCCCCAATCAACAGGAATTTTGTTTTTTCCCTTACAAAAAACCCCAGCAGGCTCTTAGTGTTTACAGGTAATCATCTTCCTTGAAGGCAGGCAGGTATGTGCATTACACTTTACTATTTTCTCAGCCAAGTTTAGACATTTGGTACGTGTATCCTTTAGTTCTCCACCAGCCTACTTCCTAGATCCTTCCTTGTATGATTTCTGTTTTTAGTACATAAAAAAACAATGATTATTTTCCAGCATGAGCCAAGGAAGAAACTGGTTTTAAAAATAAAAGCATCCACAGGTAAGAACAATTTCTCTAGTTCTACTGCTTTCAGAATACAAGGAACATCCAGCACTACCAGTATCTATGTACCTCTAGAATTGTATATGTTCTACAGCGGTCTAACATGGTAGCCACACGTGGCTATTTAACCTTATATCGACTAGAGTTAAAATTTAGAATTCTTCGGTTACACAGGCTACATTTCACTACTCAATGGCTACATGTGGCCACTATACTGGACGGTATAGAGAGATACAGAACATTCCTAATACTAATACGTTATGATACTGCCTCTTTATGTTTTGAGTCTAGAAACTATACAAAGGAAAATATGCAGGAATGAGTTTAAGGAACTCATCCCCTTAAAACTGGCCAGATAAATATACAGAAGGAAAAAACTTAAAAATGCCTCTACATTTACATACCAAAGAATACCACCACTCCACAGAGATAAGCATATTCCTTTAGAAAAGAACTGGAGTTAAGATTGCAGTTAGCCTCAACAGTTAAGCTGAAATTACAAAATATTTAGCCCCTCTAAAAAAAGTAACTGCTAATATAAAAGTAAGATCCATAGAGATACATATATATATACATATATGTGTGTGTGTATGTGTGTGTGTATATATATAACACATAGCCATAAAGTATCACATACCTTGGCTTCCAATATTAGAGATACCTACTCCAGTGTCCATTTTTATACTATCAAGAATGATTGCTTCATCACTGCCACCTTCATCATCGTCTTCCTTTTCAGAGTCTTCAAGGTCACCCCAGGAGTTTTCTATTCCCTCTCCAATTTGGGCGGTTCCAGGGGTCCATAGCACAGGTTTAGAAACACTTAGCAAGTTAAGTAAATTGAATAACAAAAATATCACTATTTGATGCAGTGCTGAAAAAGATGAATAGAAGTTTTCTACTTTAAGACTGATGGAAGTGTGCCTCAAATTCTCAGGAAAAAAGATTTACTAAGCATCTATGGCTGAACAATGAAGAAGAAAAATGTGTAACTGGTTAAGATTTTATGGACACAATGGGTGAGAAATATCAAGAGACACACTGGCTCTGAACATTTTAGTTGTAATAAATGTGTTGAATGAATGAACTTTAAGAACAATGTGTAACAGTGTATGAAGTACTTGATGCACTGAGATTAAAGAACAATTTTCCAAAGGAAAATGAAATGCTGTAAATTGGTTCTTATAATAGAGAAATTTCTGGTTTCTGTAGGATAGATGAAGAGAAGGTGAATGTTATACCATCAACTTAATATAATAAAACATTAATGTATCTTAAATGTTTTCAGAAAATAAATTTCAGTATGCAAACACTTCACAGAGCCCTAATAATGCCAAAAGTGTTGAGAATCTTTTTGTTACTGAAAAAAAAAAAAATCCAATAAAGATACACTTCTGAAGGAGGTTCAGCTTCCGAAATGATTTCTTCTGCTTTTTCCTCTACATCGGAGGTATCAATTGGGGCCTTTTCCATTTTAAATGCTGTGATCCTTTGATTGGCTATCGACTCCGCAAAGCCAAACTTGCCACCTTCTTTCCTGTGTGGATTTTTTGGGGGAGTGGGGAGCAAAGGGGGAATGAGAGATGGGAGAGAAGATAGGAAGGGGGGAAAAAGTTAATTATTTTATCCTTTTGATAGATGAGAAATATTGGGTGAGAAATTAAGTAACTTAACCTCACCAATTTATTATGCCTATCAAGAGCGATAAGAAGTTACTATAATTAACCATTTATTAAATCATGTGCCAGGCACATGCTATGGGCTTAAAGTATATTATTCTCCAATCCTCAAACCAGCCCTACCAGGTAGGCATTAACCTCCCATATTACAGAAGAAGACACTGAAGTGCTGGGTTATCGATGTTGCTTAATGTCACACAGTAAGAAGAGACAATAATCAACACCAGTTTGTGTTCTCTCTGTTAATGTGAGTTATCAGATTCTTTTTTCCTAAGAAAATGTTAATTTTTCTAAAAGAAAAATGTTATGTGGCTTTTCAGTTCAGACTGTTCAAACTGTAATACAATATAACAAATAGTTTCATTAACTTTCAAAAAACATTTAGTACATGCAACTGAGATTAACAGATAAGGAAAGACTGAGTGTAAAAACTGGTTATGCTTGTGTAAGAAAGGTCCTTAACAGAAAAAAATC
This sequence comes from Camelus dromedarius, assembly GCF_036321535.1. NCBI lineage: Eukaryota > Metazoa > Chordata > Mammalia > Artiodactyla > Camelidae > Camelus > Camelus dromedarius. Next base: position 37,060,649 of record NC_087436.1, read on the forward strand.
TATAAAAAGACCATTCAGTTCTAAAAAAAATTAAACTTACCTAACTTTCTGGTCGTTCTCCAAAGCTTTCTGTATTAGCTCTGTAATTTCCATTACTTTCACACCAGCTATTTTACTACATCTCAAAACCTATTTATAAAATAAGTGAATTCTGTTATTTAGAGACAATAAATCAAACAGCTTTCTCTAACAAAACAAAAAACGTGAGATTAGTTTTTTGACCTTTAAAAATTAAGCCTTTTTTTTTCATAATAATACAACGAACATGAACATAATACAATGTAAACACAAATTAAGTCAAGATGTGAGAGTTATTTTTAGATGATGTCAAGGGAACTCACCCAAAAACTCTTCTATGACAATGTAAAAGTGACCACAGCAGAGGCCACAGACACACATGTTCAGGGATGCACTAACTTACTTTCTGTATGACTGATCCACAGTTCTGTTCAAGACATGGCTGCACAGTAACCCCCAGGAAGCTTTTATAAAGTAAAGATTCCCAGGCCTCAGGGACCTAATGGATTAGAATCCTTGGAAACAGGGATCTGGTAGTGGTCACGATGCTGGTAATAATGACTGATGATGATAACAGACACTAACATTTACTGCACACTTAATGTATGTTACACGGTACAATATGCCTATATCTATTCTTATATCCTCCTAACAAGAGGGTGTTGACAGTAACATTATTCCCTGTTTCACAAATAAAGAGACTGAGGCACAAACCTGAAATCACCTGCTGGTCACTTAGTGTAAAGCAGAGCTGGAATTCCAAACTAAGCCGTTTCTGTGCTCTTAGCCACCTGCACTGTGTGCTACATGGCAGTCTATCTCCTACAAGCCCCCATGTGAATCCTGCACGTAGCTGCGTCTGAGAACAACTGCTCACGGCACACAAATTCCCAAAGTCAAACCATATTTTTACCCCAATTTCTACTTTTTTACACTTAAAAAAAAATAGGGATATAAATTTCTTTCCTCACTGGAAGGAAAAAAGTATTCCTCTACCTTGAAGGTTTAGACTCTGCAGGGCCATCTATGGGAGCAGCAAGGGAGCAAGGAGGACCCCTTGTAGCCACAAGTCAACAGAGCATAACAACAGTACTGAAGCCAGATTCTAACACATCCTAGAATCTGTCATTGAAAATATCTTTGTTGGATTTCAGTTAAAAAACAAGAAAAAGTTTCTAAAAGGAAGAGAGCCGTTCTTAATGGAATACTAGTCAAAGCACTGACTTGATCTTTCAGCAGCATTATCCCACCACTGGACTGGATGGTACAAATCTCTCGATGTTTATTCATGGCAATCACCAGCAAGCCATCCATTACACGTTCCTCTCGCTCATTGGGATCCACCAGTAAGTATGTCCTGAAATAAATGTTAAATATGAGGCTGAATGCTTGTCAATTTTAACATAATGAAGTTTTTAAAAAGACAGCATTATAATAAAGTCAATGCTGTGAAGTTCTGAGCCTATGAATGTGAGTCACTTTAATGTGAAATGAGACAAAAGAATTATTATAACATTAATTTTAAAGTTTCCCTAATATCCTGTACTTTGAATTTCTTCCAGGTTCTACCAGCTCATTAAAAAAAAAACACTATTTCCACACTGTGCAATGTTAGCCTTTATTCAAGGTGTCAAGTCCTTGGAATGTGGCTGGTTCAAATTGAGATGTACTATTAATGTAAAATACTGTATTTCAAAGACTTAGTAGAAATAAAATGTAAAATATCTCATGAATAATTTTTAAGATAGTGATTACATGTTAAAATAATATTTTAGATATATTAAGTAAAATAAAATACATCAAAATTAATTTTAACTGTTTCCTTTTACCTTTTAAATGTGGCTATTAAAATTACATACATGGCTCATGTAATTCTACTGTACAGTGCTGGTCTAGTTCCCGCTAATAAAATTCTATACAATGACTGAACAATGAAAGATTTTCTCCAGTTCTTATTCATAAAGTTACTAAAATATTTACACCCCTCTTTGTTTATTAAGAAATTTAAGGCTTGAGCTCTCATTTGAAGACAACTTACATGGACCTAAGCTTCCAGGTTTTCTGTTGTAGGGTGAATTAGCAGTGAGTTGTGAAGAAACAGCTGTAGAGCTGAAGAAAACTAGATTTTTTTCCCATTTGTGAACCATCCCCCATGTGACGTGCTCCTATAACTACTTCATCTGGTAAGCTCCAAAGTCCTCTGTCTTCCATTAATCCGCAGTACTTCTCATCACACTTTACCAAGTTAGAGCCTAACATCTGTACATCTCTAGGAAAGACACACACTACCACACTGCAGTAAATGCATAAATTTATAAGAAAGCCATGAAAAGACAAACGTGAAGCCTCTTCATTATGGGAGAGTTTCTCACTTCCACTGAGAAAGTGCTTTGCCAACTGATGCTCTTACAAAGAAAAAACTATAAGGTGCTTTAGTATTAAAGGAGGGGTTTGTTCACTTGTCTACGGCACATCTGAGCAGAACAAAAAAGTTCATGGCTGCATTTATAACTTCAGCCCATGACAAGGATGAGACTTACCCCTGCTGGAAGAAGGCAAAGCTGACACAAATCGGCATGTGGTGGATGCTCAATGGGACAGGATCACGTTCTTCAGGTGTGTACTGTGTGAAAATAAAAGTTTGAATAATTACAGCCACTAAGTTATAAACAGACAAAAAAAAATCATCTTGTACAACAAATATCAAAATAAAAAATAAAATCCCTTGAATCCTCAGTGAGTACCTAAATAACTTTTGCGATTACCTATTTGACTTTGCCATTCATGTGCCTTAAAACTTTACGCATTTGTCAAAAAGCTTTATAGAGGTATAATTTACAAACCATAAAATCCCCTCACTGTTAGTAAATTATTCACTTTTTAGTAAATATATAGCTGTGTAACTATCACCTTCCAGGTGTTTGTTTCTAATGGGTTTTTGGCACAGAGTAAGCACAAGCATCTCACTGGGAACACATGAAAATAATGTATTTTTCACACATGCCCCCTAAGCATAAGCCAACCACTTCATCTAATGCTCAATGCAAAGAAGCCATCTAGTTCTATTCTAGAACTAGAGTGTGCTTTCACTGACAAACATGTCAACACAGGAGATTTGAGTGATTTCAAGGGCACCTGTGACCATATTTAGTTTTTGCATTGTGAATAAATTTTAGGACATATCTAATTGCCATTTACTATGGGGCTTCATTAAATACAAGTTGTCTGCACATCAAGGATATTCATTCATTCATAAGAAGGAGCCTGGCTCACATGGTGGGAGCTTACCAGTGTTACTTCATCTCCTTGGACAGAGACATCAGGCCTTCGGAAGTGACATAAGGCTACAATTGCAGCAATGCTGGCAGCATCAATAATATTTCCATCATGATTTAATAAATGCAGATCCACACGTATTTGCCAAACCTGAATGTGAATTTAAAACAAGACTAAATCCTAAATCACACCAGAGGTTATTTATAAAGAAAAGTAACACTATGTGCAAATTTTTCTCTTGCTATTAAAACATGCAGTTACTCTTTCTATTGTATCAATAAAAATATATTTAGAAAAATGTTAAGCCAGACCAACATCTGAAATACTAATAGTTCATTTCTCTATGAGTCATTTGACAACAGTAAAATATCTACTCTGAGTAAACAGAACCATTCTATATTTAGTGCAAAGATTCTCCTAACTGCAAGACTAGTTATGTTTTAATTGTGTCTCCTTAATGAAAAACCACAAACTCAGGTTTTATTTGGCAGTATTTATGATAATCTTACAAGTAACGCAAATAGGAAGTATCAGTGCAATATACTGAGAGTAAGATTTCCAATGTCAGACTACCACTGACTCACTATGTGGCCCTGTATAAGTCAATAAACCTACCCGAATGAAAGATTTAATCAGTTCTTCAGTTTTTCATCCATAAAGAAAGGAAAACATTACCTGCTTCTATCAACTCACTTAAATAACATAAAAAAAATAGATGAGAACATGTGAAAAGCCACATGTTCTTTGAATAAGAAATTTGTATACAAATCCAAGTTCCTACTTCCACCAATGTTTTTTGCCCCCTCAGGGAGACATGACGCAAGGTTCTATGGGTAGCACTGAGGAACATACGATGTGAAGTGAACTAGTATAAAACTGAGTTAATTGAAGCTCTGAGAATCAAAGTCTAGATACAGGGATCCATGAACTGATAATACTCATCCTAAGATTAAGAACTTTGGGCATATTCCCCACCTTTTCACCAGCAACAACACAGAGAGATTCAGTGTCTATACACTTCGAATTTCTTAGACATCTTTCCAAGAGGCGATTCAACTTCACCAAGAGATCTGACTGCCTATGAAAATAGGAATGGGCTAAGGTCATGAAATATAACACCAGGCATTAAAACAATAGTTCACCCCTGTTAGGCTCTCCTCTGGCTAAAGCAGCTAAGAAAAAAATTTAAATACCTGCCAGGTTCAAAAGCTGGGGCAGCCATCTGAGAGAGTTCAAGGTTGAAAAAAAGAATACCTTCTGTTGCCCTATTGAGTTTTGGAGAAACAAGTTCACAGGAAACCTGTCCAAGAACTCTGCAAAGATAAAGTACAAATCTGTTAACTAAATGTACTTCCTTTACAATTATAGAGAAAAAAAAGGAAGTCTAGAACAGACACCTGTTAAGTTTCAATCTTATACTGTGCTGAGTAATAACATGTTCACCATGCTATATCATTAGAGGCTGAAGTTACATATAAAGTATAGTAGTAGAATGTATATAGAAAGAAAACACATGGCTGGCATACCCAAAGAGATGACAGGAAAAAACATTTCTCATTACAACACTGACTATTCCACAGATTTTTAAAAGAGTCAATGACCATTACTTCTCTTTTCTAAAACAAACATTTAGTGATAAAAGATGGCATGCACACTTGAGACTTCTGTAGTTTTCATATGGCAAGGTTCAGCAACATTATTTGACCAATATCCTCACAACTTCCAAGTGAATATTAAAAACCTATTTCTCATGTCATTCCAGAAAAGGAGGAAAGCAGGCCCTATTTAATGACAACAAATGCAGGAACAAATTCAGTGCAATCACTGCTGGTCATATATATAATTCCTAAAGGTCAGAAAGAGCTATGTGATCCTCGTGTGACGAAAAAATATATTCCTGATTAAAAATTTAAAGTGTGACGATAAAACCAAAGTCTTGCATTAAAGAAAATACACTTATTTTTGGCAACTGAAAGTACTATCCAGACTTCTCAGCTACTTTGTAAACTGAATCAATAAATTTAAATTTCTCCCTACTGAGCTTATACCTAATTTGAACCTATTGTTACCTTGTTTTTCCAAGTTCCACAATGCAGCACCCATAATCTGTTCCAAATGTGATCTTGATGTTCCTATAATCATAGGTTTGTCTGCCATCCAGCCGCTGTAAGCACAACATTCACTCGTTTATTCCTAATACAAATATTTATTGAGCAGTTATTTTGTGCCAGGCTCTGGGCTAAGCACTAGGAGAAAAGTAGGATCCTAACCATTCCACATAGGAGAGTGGAAACTTGGTGCCTGGGCATTGAGTGGCTGTAGTGACCAGAGCCTTCAAAAGATTCCACTGGAGACAAATAAATACTTCGAGCGGGGTGGGGGTTGTTTTGTGGGGTTGGGGAACAAGTCGATCGCAGCCCCAAGGGCTCCCGGGGCCTGCCCGTACGCCCAAAGCGGAAGGCTGCGCGCGGGCCGCTGTGCGACCCCAGCGCTCCTGCAGCGCCAAGTTCCCGGTTTACCTTTTTCTCTTCGATGGCACGGAGTAAAAAGCGGCGCTCGCAGTTTGAGAGTGGTGTCTCCTTCATGCTGTCGGGTCAAGGGATCCACTGGCACTGGACTCCGTGGGGAAAAGAGAATCCGAGCCACTTCACGCGCGCTGCTCGCACCGCGGCGCAGGACGTTTACGTCATCAAAGCGCGGCGGCTGACGGTGGGAAAGCAAACGCTGAGCGCGCTAGTGCGCAGGCTCAAAGCGAAGTTCGAAAGGGCCGAGCTGGGCGAGGGAAGCCGAAGGGCTTAGGGAGGCTGAATTCTGAACGGAGAGGTCTTTTTTCTTTTATTTTGAAGTGTAGGGGAGAAAAGGATCCCAAGTAACCACCAGTGATAGAAATTAGTATCAGTGTAGCACTCTCACTCTTCATCGTATCTTCGGTTCTAGCAGGATAGGCTAGACAGGTATTGCTGTTTTACAGATGAGAAGTTGAGGGCTGACCGCTAGAAAGCTGCAGAGGCAGAGTTTGTATCAGATTCTTTGGAGAAACGCTGTAATGAAAGGGCGTAAGTGGAAAGGAGGAGGGAGAAGAAAGTTGAGACGGTGAGTTGGGGCATTAATACGGGCTGACGGTGAAAGCTTGTAGACCTGAGTTGACAAGAATTAAGAATATTTTCAGTTTGTAACTAATGGTGTTATAGCTGCCATTGGATGAAACAAGAGTTGCTATTTATTTTTTTTTACAGTTCCTCCAGTCATTTTAAGGTATAAACTTATTTTTATAGACACAGAGAAACTTAAGTGTGTTCATGTTGCCAATCATTTGGCTTTTGGGGAGAGGCAGTATCAAATAGTACAGATCTTCCTTCACTTACATGGAATTTATGTCCAGATAAACCCATCCTAAATCGAAAAGACATTACCTAAACTAGGAACCTCACAGCTTAGCCTTGCCTACCTTAAACGTTCTCAGAGCAGTTGCATTAGCCTACAGTTGTGCAAAATCATCTACCACAAAGCCTATTTTATAATAAAATGTTCAATATCTCATGTAATTTATTGTACCGAACATGAAAAACATGCAATCCATGTACTCTGTAAGTTACTTACATTATTTGTGAGGGCCTCCTGTGTCCCAAGAATAATTCAAGTGCTGGATAAACAGGGTGGACAAGATCCTGTTCCATAGGAATTTCCATTCTCTTTGGAGACAAACAATGAAAACCTACACAAGTAAAACAATTTCACATACGAAATTCTGAGACTGAGGATGCTGTTTTAATAGAGCTACTTGCAGGAAGAGGTCACTTTATAGAGGTGACATTTGAGTTAGTAAGTCCTTCATGATGGGGAGGAGCAGACAGGATATTATCTGCAGGAAAGGAAAGTGTTTCAAGAAGACACTTGTTGTTTTTCAAGACTCATCCTGGAAAACACGTAGTTAATATCTGAAAAGATTTTTAAATAATTTCTCCTATTATTATTTTTTCCTATATGTTTCCTATATATTCAGAGTAATAAAAAAATATCAGTCTTCAGCTTATAATAAATACAACAAAATGAGAGGGAAGAGAAGCAGGGGATACGTTGATTTCCACTGCACTCAGATTGTTGTAATGTGTGGGTAATTCAGGACACAAAGAAAAGTATGAATATGGCTCTGTCTCAGGCATGTGACAGAAGACCTTTGATCTCATCTATGAAAAGAAGATTCATACCCACTGATAAAAATCTGTAGGAAATTATGCGGTTTAGTGTCTAAACAATGACTACATTCCAGAAAAATTCTGTGCCAATTAGATTTATACAAATAAAATCATATCTGAAATAGAATTAGAAATAAAATAATAAAAGTAGAATGTATAATTGTGGCTTAAACTTGTAACTCAAATAACTATTATGAGAATAATGCCCCCCCAATGCCCTGTCCTAATTCCAGGAATCTATGTTACCATGTAAGGCAAAAGTTATTCAGCAGCTGTGATTAAATGAAGGATTTCAGGATGGGGAGATTATCTAGGTGGACCCAATGTAATCACAAGGGTGCTTATAAGAGGGAGATGGGAGAGGAAGGGAATGAGACAACAGAAACAGAGGTTAGTGATGAGAGAAGATGCTATATCTCTGGCTTTGAAAATTGAGGAAGGGCCCACAAACCAAGGAATGTGGGCAGCTAAAAACTGGAACAGGCGAAAGAATGGATTCCTCCTCCAAAATGAACATCGCCTTGGGGACACATTTAGACTTCTGACCTTCAGAAATGTAAGGTAATAAATTTATGTTGCTTTGAGCCACTAAGTTTGAAATAATTTGTTAAAGCAGCAATAGGAAACTAGTATGGATTGCCAGATAGAATACAGGCTGCTAAGTTACAATTGAATCTCAGATAAACAACAGGTTTTTTTAGTATAAGCGTTTTCAATTTGCCCCAAATACTGCATCATACATACTTATACTAAAACATAATTTGTTGTTTATCTGAAATTCAAGTGTAACTGGGCATCCTATATTTTTAAACTAAATCTGGCAACCCTAAACTATTATATTTTGCCTTGTTTATTCATACATGTATTAATTTCTATCTCTAATTTTATATACCAAGTCTTCTTAAAGGAAGATGCCTGTGTTCATCTTAGATTATATTGTTGTGGGAATTAGAGTATTCATGAAGCTATTTTTACCTGAAACTTCCTCATTGCAGTGTGAAGATATGTAGTTGAAAATAACCGGTGGCAAAGGCGCTTTTCTGTGTTAGTAGTAACTTCCTCTCCTGCATAAAAGAGAAGTCTACAGATAACATCTCATAATTTTAAGGCTATACGGGGTCTGAAGGATCATCTAGTACAGGGCTTACAAAGTCAAATGGCTCCAGGGTCCAGGCAGATTATAAATGAATGAAGGTGACCAGTTATGGGACTGCCAGAAGTGATGGGGACCATGGTTCCCTACAAGACACATGACCTATCTAAAGGGATCCAAATACTGTTAAAACTCTCTGAGAGCAAAATAAAACATGGGCTACTGGTTTGCTCAGGCCCCCCTCACAGTCTCCCTCACCCTAGTCCCTCCAACTAAGCTCTGATTCTAAGTAAACACGGCGTGCTTGCCAAGCAAACACAGCCTTCCAAGAAGTTCCTCAGTCCCTTTCAGCCAGATTGCTGGTCCCAAGCTCCTCTTTTATAAATTCCAGAACGTCTACTGAGCAGATTTTATCTTTCAAAACGATCAAAATTCTTGTGACTTTAAAATGTGATCCACTGGCCAGCAGCAGCATCCAGGGGGTAGTTGAAAATCCAAATTCTCGGGTACTACTCCAGACTTGCTGAATCAGAAACTTTGCAGAAGAGGCCCTGCAATCTGTTTGAACAACCTTTTCAGATAATTCATATACACACGAAAGTTGGAGGAGCCCTGATCCAAATCTCATGGAGAAAGAGATACACCCGGTCTTGTCCATCGCTGTGGGTGCTGGGTCCAAAGTGGAAACAGTCAAATGCTCCCATCCCACTGGCCTGTTTATAGGGTCCTCACGTGGAGGAGGAGAGCCATGCCCCACTTCCCTTCCCATCTCTCTGGATTTGTTACTATTTTGCACCCTTAACACCTGCCAATAAAGATCATCTACACTGGGGGAAAAAAAAGCAAAAAAATAAAAGCAAAATATGCTTGCAGGTGTCATCCACTCCAATTTCCCCAGGGGTACTGCTAACTGAGGGCTTATAGATTTCTGGGTTGAGGGAGAGGCAGGAAAGGAATTAGGGACCTACAGTGTGCTAGGCAGTGCGATGGGTGCCAGCAAAGTTGTGGCTTCCAAACAATGATTTCCAACTTGCTCTTTACTCATTTTTCAAAAGGATAACTTTCATTTACAATCTAAACCTGAGCTATATTTTGACAACATGGATTTAAAAAATTTAATAGGCATTTTTAAGAGCACAGCAAATTTGAGTGGAAAATACAGTTTCCCATATACCCCGCCTCCCCCGACTGCATACATACAGCTTCCCCCACCATCAATGTCCCCCATCAGTATGCTGTATATTTCTTACAACTGATGAATTTACACTGACACATCATTATCACGCAAAGTCCATTGTTTACATTAGGGTTCACTCTTGATGTTGTACATTTTATAGGTTTTGACAAATGTATAATGACATATATCCACTATTACTGTATCAGGCAAAATAGTTCTACTGCCCTAAAAATTACCTGTGCTCCACTTAGTCATCCCTCACTCTCCCCTAATCCCTGGCCACAGCTGATCTTTTTACTGCCTCTTTTTGGCCTTTTCCAGAATGTCATATAATTGGAATCATACAGTATTTTGGTTTTTCAGGTTGGCTTCTTTCACTTAAGAGTATGTATGTAAGATTCTTCCATGTCTTTTTGTGACTTGATAGCTCACTTCTTTTTATTACTAAATAATCCATTGTAAAGGTGTAGCATAGTTTGTCTATCCATTCACCTGTTGAACGACATCTTAGTTGCTTCTAAGTTATGGCAATTATAAATAAAGCTGCTATAAACATTCATATGCAGATTTTTGTGTGGACATAAGTTTTCAACTATTCGGGTAAATACCAAGAAGCACAACTGCTAAATTGTACTATAAGGATGTGTTTGGCTTTTTAAGAAACCTGCCAGATTGCCTTCCCAGGTGTCTGCACCATTCTGCATTCCCACCAACAATGGGTGAGAGTTCTTGTTGCTCCACATCTGAACCACCATTTGTTGCTGGTGTTTTGGATTTTGATCATTGTGGAAGGTTTATTGTGGTATCTCGTTTTAATTTGCAAGACCTTAATGACATAGGATGTTGAACATGCGTTGAGCAAATACATATGCTTATTTGCCATCTGTAAATCTTTGGTGAGGTATCTATTCAGATATTTTGCCCATTTGTTAGTTTTGCATTTTCTTGTTGTTGAGTCTTAAGAGTTCTTTGCAAATTTTGGATAATAAAACTTTATTAGATATGACTTTTGTAATATTTTCTCTCATTCTGTGGCTTGTCTTATTCTATTGACAGTGTCTTTCACAGAGCAGAAGTTTTTAATTCTAATGAAGTCCAACTTACCAATTCTTCTTTTATGGATTATGTTTTTGATGTTGTATCTAGAAAGTCACCTCCAAACCCAGATCATACAGATTGTCTCCTATGTTCTTGCATATTGTCTACTTTTTCTATTAAAGCCCTAGCATATTTTTAAAAATTTTCTTATATTATATATATATTTTATTGAAGTATAGCCAGTTTACAATGTTATATCAATTTCTGGTGTACAGCACAATGCTTCAGTCATACATAAACATACATATATTCGTTTTCACATTCTTCCTCACCATAATTTACAGGATATTGAATATAGTTCCCTGTGCTAAACAGTATGAACTTCTTGTTTATCTGTTTTATATATATATATCCTTGCCATATCTGAGACTGGTTCTGATGTTTGCTCCATCCATTCAAACCATATTTTTTGTTTTTTTGTACGCTTTGTAATTTTTTGTTGAAAACCAGGCATCGTGTACTGGATAAAAGTAACTGGGATATGTAGCCATTTTATGACATGTTGGTAAGGTGGAGGAGGGGAGACATTTTACAATTCTGTGATTTGGTCTCAGGTTTTTAGTGTGCCAGGGCCCCTGGGCTGTAACCTTTACAAGTGGTCCTTTGGTGAGACCATAAGGCTAGAGAGATGATGGAGTTGGGTCTTTCTCTTTTCTCAGGTTAGTGAGGCTCTGGTAAAACCCCAAGCTGTTGGGCTCTGGGGAAACAGCTTCTCTTGGGGGCAGTTCTTGTTAAGAAGAACAGAGTGTTCTGGTCCTATATCAAAATGGCCCCTCCCCTTGCCAGAAGCATGAAGAGATTTTTTTCCCCCAATCTTCAGTGTGAGAGTCTGGTAGGGTTTCTGGAGGTAAAACTCACAGAAGTGTAGGAGCCACCCTGTGAGAGCCTCCCTCCTGGAGTTTTTAACTCTCAGCCTGTTTACACTGAGCCTCCTGAAAGTAGCCTATTACATCTTAGGTTTCCTACCACAGGCTGGTTCCTATAGAAGTTTCTATATGTGAGTGTCTGCTTTGGAAAACTGCAGTTCTCTGTATCTGCCTGTCTGCCTCTCCACATTTTGTGGCAGGATTTGTCCTGTGACCCTACTTCTGTGATGGATCTAAGAAAAGTTATTGGTTTTTAGTTTTTCAGCTTTTTTCTTGTCGTGTGGACAGGAGTGACCACTTCCAAGCTAACTACATTCTGGACCAGAAACTAGAAGTCACATGAAGTAAAAACTTAAAATAGTGTTACATGCATGTTTCTTACATTAAAGAATCTATGTGCCAGGCCTTGATTGAAGCACTTATAAGTATTTATCCTAATAATTACCCTGTGAGGTAGGTAAAATATAATCTCTGTTTTACAGTTGGAGAAACCCAAGGCACAGTGAAATTGAGTGCTTTGTCCAGGGTCACACAGCCAGCAAATCACAGAACCAGGATTCATACCCAAGCAGTCTGTCTCAAGAGACTGTGTTCATAACCACTGCACTGAGCTACTTCTTGTAAATGGAAATCCATTTCTATGCCAAGTGTATGAGCTTCACGTTAACACTGGGCCCATTTATTTCTTTTCTCTGTGAAGATCTTAACTTTCCTCACTTGATTACTTTGCCACTGACATTTATATAGAAGAGAAAGCTGCTATAATTAGATTATCCAAACTTAATTCTTATGTTTAGACTTTACACACAATTAGAAGTACAACCATGAAGTAGGGCTCATTAATGCAAAGAGACATGATGAGATCCAACTGTAATCCCAAAGCTTGCATACAGGCAAGAGTGAGATTGGTATCGAGCTTTTATTAACAAGCAATAGGAGAAGCTGTACGTGCAGAAGTGATGTTGGTTCTTGATTGAGACACTCTCACAGACTTTGTCATTTGTACAACATTCACCACTCTCCTTTAGCCCCAAAGTACAGGGATGCTGCACCTGTATCATTGACCAACTCTTTATTCAAATGAATGGCTTAGGAGGAAAAGTCTCTGCTGTGTTTCTTGTTTTCAGCCTGTTTTCCTCTTCCTAAAGTTGCCTAGGAAGAAAGGCTTAGGTTGTTTCAGAAGTGCAGCTTCAGCAGAAGTGGGAAAACACCAGATGTTACTCGTTCTCCAGTGAGGTCACAGTGGACAGCCAAGGCCAGAAGGTGGTATCACATGGTCTCATCTCTTTAACAAAAATGTGATACTCTGAAATAGTATTTCAGTGGTAGGCAGACTCCAGTTGGCCCCAGTGATCCCTTGCATTCAGGGCCTGTGTAATCCTTTACCTTTCAGTGACTTGCCTTTGACCAATAGAAAATCTCAACATTGTGGGGATGACACTTCTGTAATTAGGTGGAACGCAGCTTGCATCCTTCATCAGACTCTCCCCCTTACTGGCTTTGATGAAGCAAGTTTCTATGTTGGGGGGCTCATGTGGTGAGAAGCCAAGGGTTCTTCCAGCCAGCAGCCTTGTGGATATCAAGACCCACAGTCCACATGACAGGTGGAATTGAATACTGCCAACAGTCACATAAATGAGCTTGGAAACAGATGCTTCCCAAATTAGGCTTTCAGATGAGACCCTAGCCCTAGCCAACATCTTGATTGCAGCCTTTGGAGAGAACCTTAAGCAGACCCAGCTGAGCTGTGCCTGTATTCCTGACTCACAGAAACTGTGAGATAATAAATATTTGTTTAAGCTACTAAGATGCAACATTAGCTAATGCAATTTCTACCACAGACTCTTCTCAGGTAAGCACTACATCTGGATTTCACATTTCACTGGCCAATCTTGTTAAGAGTGCAAAGAAAGTCTCCATTTGACATTTTTTTTTTACAACCTCTGAGTTCATCAAAATACTGCTAAAATATTTTATGAAGAAATATTAGATCTGTTAGATCTGTATCACTGAAGTATGCTTTCTTTTGGGATCAGGAAATATTTTAATGATCTCTATGAGGTGGCCTGAAAGGAAAGCATAGATTGTATCTCAAGTATCTTGTTTTAGTTAAGCGCTACTGAACTGGCACTGTAATTTCTACCTTGGCCGATGTAAAATGCAGAGAAAAAATGACTTCTATACGCAAATGGAAAATCCTTGACCAACTTTGCTTTTACTTAAAACACACACACTCACACACACACACGCACACACACAAAACTGAGCCTGAAAGTATAATTTGTTGAAAGTCACCAACAAACAAAAATCCATTCAGCATTGGACTTATCTGATCTGATAACGTTATCTGAAAAGGCATAATGGAAGCTCTGGTATGAGTACATATATGTAAAAAGAAATAGTATCTGCTTAGAAATGGGGACTGGAAGGAGAGACTGAAATTAATAGAGATCATATATTACATCTAATCGTGGCATTTTTATTTAATTTTTGTTTCTGATATTACTGATAAAATTAGACTGTATAGTAAAAATATGTAAGAATTCAGTCATTTATAGAAATATTTTTTGTGAACATACTATGTGCCAGGCTCTATTCTAAGTACTGGGATAAAGTAGTAAACAAAATAGAAATAGACAAAACCCCTTGGATCTTATCTTACAGAGACAGGGGGACACTAAAGTAATTAACAAACACACAAATGAAAAGTGCCTGGCACTGACAAATGAGAGAAAGAAAAGTAAAGCCACACTAGGTGTGGGTGAAGGAGAGTGGCTGGGAGGTCACTGTGCAGACAGCGTCATCAGGAAGATGGCCTCTGTGACAGGGAGGCGTTAGAGGAAACCTGCAAACGTGGGCAATGAATGATTAAGTCAGCGGACTTCAGTATTCTAAATCACCAAATAGGCTGTGAGGAAGCTCACTGGAAACAAATAGGGTGACTCTGAGGTTCTTCGGCAAGTACTCAGCACACCTGGACGTGGTTCCATGAAAGGGAGTTTAGTCGATAAAGAGCCCAGGATCCAACTATCTGTTTTAAATCCCAGTGCTTCAGCCTGACAGCTGGGTGACCTTGGGCAAGTGTAAACCTCTCTGGAAAAAAAAATGGGGCTGATAATACCCTCTTAAAGTAGTCATGGGGATAAATAATATGTGAAAAGCACTTAGAACAGGCCTTGGCCCATATTTAGCAATAATAAACTTTAGCTGCGGTTCTTAACTAAGTTTCCTCTATTACAATATTTACTCTTTATTAAATGAGGTCAACACATGTCACTCTCTAGAGGTATAATAATATGTCTTTTGAAATGTGAAGGTTGTAGCCTTCAAATTTGCAAACCCAATTTCCTAAGAAGCTTTTCTGGCTTCTAGGAAGTTTCAGAACAGGAGCCCAGAAATAGCTTCCCAAATACCTTAGGTATAAGGTACATTGTTAAAACAAAGATATTGAGAAGTGGGTGGATGTCAAGGGTTATTTGAAATGATCTAAGAATGTTACACATTTTTAAAAGTGTAATTTTTATAGAGGTTCAGGGCATGGGCTTTTGCATCAGCATTGAGTTTAGATCCTGACTTGGGAAACTGGTGTGTTGGAGGCGTCGTCTTCTCCAAAATGGAGTTGTTAACAGCTGACACTCATATAGCATTTATGATGTGCCAGATACTTTTCTAAGGTGTTGCGTACATTAATTCATTTCATCATCATAGCCTCTTCTCAAGGGAGTTACTATTACCATCCCCGTTTTACAGATGATCAACACGAGGCAGAGATCAAGTGATTTTCTCAAGGTTTCTCAGCCATTTAAGTGACAGAGTCAGGATTTGAATGGATGCTGAGTGGCTGCAAGTCTGTGCGCTTAAGCCATACACTCCACTGCCTTTTGTGTGTGTGAAATAAGTATTTTATTGAAATACAGTTGTGTCAATTTCTGGTGTACAGCATAGTGATTCATTTATACATACATATATTCCTTTTCATATTCCTTTTCATTATAGACTATTACAAGGTATTTAATATAGTTCCCTGTGCTGTTCAGTAGGATCTTGTAACCTATTTTACATATAATGGTATCTGAAAACTTCAAACTCCCAATTTATCCCTCCCCACCTCCTTTCCTCCCTGATAACTAATAGTTTCTACCTCATAGGTAGAACTGTATTAAGAGGTGATGTATAAGCACTTAGCACAGTGCAAGACACAAAGTAAGTGCTCAAAAAATATTTGAAAGTCATACTAATTATATCATAGTAAATAGAATACCTGCATACTGGATTAAGACTGAATAGTTTGATTAGTTTTATTTTTCTGTAACTTAAAAAAAAATTCAATTAGTTTTACCTTTTTAGGTCCCCTTGTGTATATTATATCAGCTTTGCAAACCCATTAGTCCAATAACTCTGTTTTGATAGGGCATTGGATTACCCAGCAAAATTTTTTGTACTGTGACCATGCTGGCTTCTGATGGTCACATCTTACATTTCTAAAAGCTCACAGACCATCTGTTTGAGAATCTATTTTAGATTTTGCTTGCAATCAGTGTCAAGCTTATTATTTACATATTTACCTTTTTCCTGGGTTTTTTTTTTTTTTTTTTTGAATTTGGGGAACTTCTAACTCTATTCAGGATGAAAATCTGATTTACATCACTGGTATACTTCATTAGTGATAAAGACTGTTAGAGATCTTCTATGTAATTTCAATTTTTTATTAAAGGAATGGGATAACTATATTGTACTCAAAGAGCATTTGAATCATACAACTAGCACTCCTATTTCAAACCCATAACTATATCAAATTGTGGGGCTGATCCAGCATAAAATAAGATTACTCATCTGTTAGAGGAAATTTTCCAACAGGAACAGAAAAATTTAGGTAGGATATGAGTCATATAATCTGACATTCTTCTGCTATCTAAATAAATCCTATTTCTTTTAACTAAACCATATGTTTTAAAGGAGTAAAAAAAAGAAAATGTAGAATTTTTATACATTGAACCCCTTGACAAATTAAAACTTTTTATACATGTGAATTTCTGAGTTATACTTGGGCTTTGAAAATAGGTCATTTTCTTTGCAGCAAAGCTTTCCAAATGCATGTTTTCCTTAATAATTTCTGATCATCTAAATATAGCAAGGAAATTAAGCTATGCATACTTTTGTTTTCTGCCTATAAATAGTATTGCCTAAAGCAAAAGCCAGTAGTAAAGTTCTGAAATATTAAAATGTATAGTCCATGACCTCCCTTCTTAAATTTTCCAAAGGTCAACTGAGTTGTTACGAGATGAGCATTAAAATTCATAACTTCAGTTGATGAAGTCATCATTTCATTTCTACGATTTGCATTTAAAATGATAGTGAGTGGTTTCCATTGGGGAGTTTCCATACAACAGCTAGAATCAGGGTACCACTGAAATGGATTAAGCTTTGGTCACTGAACTTTAAGTTGCACCCCACCCCCTGCTCTTTACTCTTTTACTGTTTGGATGAGGGCTGCAGGTGAGTTCCAGTGCAGCTACAAAGGATAGGGTGGTAAGAGAAAGAAAACAAGATAGAGCAGACTTGGTGGATCCTAGGGGAACATAACCTATTATTTGAGGATTTAAAGCCTGTCAAGTATGTGTATATGAAAGAAAGATTAATGAAATAGACATCGATAGCCTACTAGATCAAGATTTCAAAAAAGGAGTGATCGAATTGCTGAAGGAATTAAAAGAGATAGTGTTTAGAGATATAAAATATGTCAAAAATGAAATTGAAGCTATAAAGAAGAGCCAAGTAGAATGGGTAAACTCATTGACAGAGATGAGGAATGATCTAATAGCTGTGCAAAGCCGACTAGATAATGCAGAGGAACGAATTAGTGATCTAGAAGACAGGACAATAGAAAGCACCCATTCAGAAGAACTACAAGAGAAGCAAATAAAAAATAATGAAAATAGCATAAGGGACCTATGGGATAATATAAAGTGTCCCAATCTTCGCATAATAGGGGTCCCAGAAGGAGAAGAAAGATCAAAGGGGATTGAAAAGGTTTTTGAAGAAATCATGACTGAAAACTTCCCAAACTTAAAGAAGGAATCAGATATCCAAGTACAGGAAGCTCAGAGGGTCCCAAACAGGAAGAACCCAAATAGACCCACACCAAGGCATATCATAATCAAGATGGCCAGAGTCAAGGATAAAGAAATGATTCTAAAGGCAGCAAGAGAAAAGCAAAGAGTAAGTTACAAGGGAACCCCCATAAGGCTCTCAGCTGATTTCTCTACACAAACACTACAGGCCAGAAGGGAGTGGCAAGATATATTCAAATCCCTGAATGAAAAAAAGATGCAGCCTAGGATCCTTTATCCAGCAAGGCTATCCTTGAGGATAGAAGGAGAAATAAAGAGTTTCACAGACAAAAAAAAGCTGCAGGAGTTTAGCAACACTAAACCCATGCTAAAAGAAATATTGAAAGGGCTATTCTAAATAGAAAAGCAGCAGGATGCTACAGAAATGAGAAACACACAACTGGAAAGGTGATAAATCATGAACTACAAATAAAGTAAACATGAAATTATAAAAGAAGACATACAAATCACTGAGAGTGGGAGAGGGAGGCAGGGAAATATAGAATATTTTTTTCTTTCTTTTTTAAATTTTTTTAACAGTAGGATGGGTTTGAGATCATGTTACTATCAGTTTAATAGAAACAGTTATAGTAATGGGTTGACAGATTTACAAAAAAGGGTAACCACAAGCCAAAAATTTACAAAGGAGTCACAAAAATTAAATAAAATCCATGATAATACAAAGGAAAATTACCAAACCACAAAAGGAAGAAGAAAGGAACAAAGAGGATATACCAATTCAACTGCAAAGATAAGTTCAAAATGGCAGTAAACACACATCTATCATTAATTACTGTAAAAATTAATGGACTAAATGCTCCAGTCAAAAGACACAGAGTGGCAGACTGGATAATAAAGCAAGAACCTTCAATATGCTGCATACAAGGGACCCACTTTAGGGAGAAGGACACATATAGACTGAGAGTGAAAGGATGGAAAAGGATATTCCATGCAAATGGAAAAGCCAAAAAAGCAGGTGTTGCAGTACTGATTTCAGACAAAATAGACTTTAAAGCAAAGGCCATAAAGAAAGATAAAGAAGGACATTTTATAATGATTAAAGGAGTGATACAAGATGAGGATATTACACTCGTTAATATATATGCACCCAATATAAGAGCACCTAAGTACATACAAGAATTACTAACAGAGATAAAGGGGGATATTGATGGGAATACAATCATAGTTGGAGATTTTAACACTGCATTAACATCACTAGACAGATCTTCCAGACAGAAAATAAACAAGGCAACAGAGAAATTAAATACTACAATAGAAAAACTAGATTTGGTGGATATTTTCAGAGCATTACACCCCCAAAAAATAGGATATACATTCTTTTCAAGTGCACATGGAACATTTTCCAGGATCGATCATGTACTTGGGCACAAAAGAAACCTCAACAATTTTAAGAAGATAGAAATTATCTCAAGCGTCTTTACTGACCACAATGCCATGAAACTGGAAATCAACAACAGAGAAACAAAGGAGAAAAAAAGGAAAGCATGGAGATTAAACAATATGTTATTGAAAAAACAATGGATCAATGAGGAAATCAAAGCTGAAATTAAAAAATACCTTGAGACAAATGATAATGAAAGCACAACCACTCAAAACCTATGGGACACAGCAAAGGCAGTGCTAAGAGGGAAGTTTATAGCAATACAGGCCTTCCTCAAAAAAGAAGAACAATCTCAAATAAACAATTTAACCGACCACCTGAATGAATTAGAAAAAGAAGAACAAAAAGCCCCAAAAAGCAGCAGAAGCAGAAGGAAGGAAATAATAAAGATCAGAGAGGAATTAAATACAATAGAGATTAACAAGACCATAGAAAAAATCAACCAAACCAAAAGCTGGTTTTTTGAAAAAGTAAATAAAATCGACAACCCTCTGGCCAAACTCACAAAGAAGAAAAAAGAGAGAGCACAAATTAGCAAAATAAGAAAGGAAAATGGAGAAATTACAACAAACAAAATAGAAATACAGAATATCATGCGAGAATATTATGAAAAACTATATGGAACCAAACTGGATAACCTAGAGGAGATGGACAAGTTTCTGGAAACATACTGTCCACCAAAACTGAATCAAGAAGAATCTGAACACTTGAACAATCCGATCACTAGAAAGGAAATAGAAATAGCAATTAAAAACCTCCCTACAAATAAAAGTCCAGGACCGGACGGCTTCACCGGGGAATTCTACCAAACATACAAAGAAGAACTCATACCAGTCCTTCTCAAACTCTTCCAGATGATTGAAAAGGAGGGAATACTCCCAAACTCATTCTATGAAGCCACCATCACCCTGATACCAAAACCAGGCAAAGACACTACAAAAAAAGAGAATTATAGGCCAATATCACTGATGAACATAGACGCCAAAATCCTCACCAAAATTTTAGCAAATAGAATCCAACAACACATAAAAAAGATTATACATCATGACCAAGTGGGGTTCATCCCAGGGACACAAGGCTGGTTCAACATACGCAAATCAATCAGTGTAATACATCACATCAACAAGAGAAAGGACAAAAACCACACGATCATCTCAATCGATGCAGAAAAAGCATTTGATAAAATTCAACACCCATTTATGATAAAAACTCTCGCCAAAGTGGGTATAGAGGGAACATATCTCAACATAATAAAAGCTATATATGACAAACCTACAGCCAGCATAGTACTCAACGGTGAAAAACTCAAAAGCTTCCCACTAAAATCTGGGACAAGACAAGGATGCCCACTATCACCACTTCTATTCAACATAGTCCTGGAAGTCCTAGCCACAGCAGTCAGGCAAGAGAAAGAAATAAAAGGGATCCAAATTGGAAAAGAAGAGGTAAAAGTGTCATTATATGCTGATGACATGTTACTATATATATAGAAAACCCTAAAAGGTCCACACAAAAGCTACTAGAGCTGATTGAAGAATTCAGCAAGGTAGCAGGTTACAAAATTAACGTTCAAAAATCAGTTGCATTTCTTTACACTAACGATAAATCAACAGAAGAAGAAAGTAAAGAAACAATCCCCTTTAAAATAGCACCCAAAGTAATAAAATATCTGGGAATAAATCTAACCAAGGAGGTGAAAGAATTATACACAGAAAACTATTAACCATTGATGAAGGAAATTAAAGAAGACTTTAAAAAATGGAAAGATATTCCATGCTCTTGGATTGGAAGAATCAATATTGTTAAAATGGTAACACTGCCCAAGGCAATCTACAGATTTAATGCAATCCCTATCCAATTACCCAGGACATATTTCACAGAACTAGAAAAAATCATAATAAAATTCATATGGAACCATCAAAGACCTAGAATTGTCAAAGCATTACTGAAGAGAAAGAAAGAGGCTGGAGGAATAACTCTCCTAGACTTCAGACAATACTATAGAGTTACAGTCATCAAGACAGCATGGTATTGGTACCAAAACAGACATATAGACCAATGGAACAGAATAGATAGCCCAGAAATGAACCCACAAACTTTTGGTCAACTCCTCTTTGACAAAGGAGGCAAGAATATACATTGGAATAAAGACAGTCTCTTCAGCAAATGGTGTTGGGAAAACTGGACAGCAGCATGTAAAACAATGAAGCTAGAACACTCCCTTACACCATATACAAAAATCAACTCAAAATGGATTAAAGACTTAAACATAAGACAAGATACAATAAACCTCCTAGAGGAAAACATAGGCAAAACATTATCTGACATACATTTAAAAAATTTTCTCCTAGAAGAAATAAAAGCAAGAATAAACAAATGGGACCTAATGAAACTTACAAGCTTCTGCACAGCAAAGGAAACCAGAAATAAAACAAGAAGAAAATCTACGGAATGGGAGAAAATTTTTGCAGGTGAAACCGACAAAGGCTTGATCTCCAGAATATATAAGCAGCTCATACGACTCAATAAGAAAAAAATAAACAACCCAATCCAAAAATGCGCAGAAGACCTAAACAAGCAATTCTCCAAGGAAGACATACAAATGATCAAAAAGCACATGAAAAAATGCTCAATATTACTAATTATCAGAGAAATGCAAATCAAAACTACAATGAGGTATCACCTCACACCAGTCAGAATGTCCATCATTCGAAAATCCACAAATGACAAATGCTGGAGAGGCTGTGGAGAAAGGGGAACCCTCCTACACTGCTGGTGGGAATGCAGTTTGGTGCAGCCACTATGGAAAACAGTGTGGAGATTCCTCAAAAGACTAGGAATAGACTTACCATATGACCCAGGAATCCCACTCCTGGGCTTGTATCCAGAAGGAAATCTACTTCAGGATGACACCTGCACCCCAATGTTCATAGCAGCACTATTTACAATAGCCAAGACATGGAAACAGCCTAAATGTCCATCAACAGGTGACTGGATAAAGAAGAGGTGGTATATTTATACAATGGAATACTACTCAGCCATAAAAACCGACAACATAATGCCATTTGCAGCAACATGGATGCTCCTGGAGAATGTCATTCTAAGTGAAGTAAGCCAGAAAGAGAAAGAAAAATACCATATGAGATCGCTCATATGTGGAATCTAAAAAACAAAAACAAAAACAAACAAACAAAAACAAAGCGTAAATAAAGGACAGAAATAGACTCACAGACAGAGAATACAGACTTGTGGTTACCAGGGGGGTGGAGGGTGGGAAGGGATAGACTGGGATTTCAAAATTGTAGAATAGACTACACTGTATAGCACAGGGAAATATACACAAAATGTTATGATAACTCACAGAGAAAAAAATGTGACAATGAGTGTGTATATGTCCATGAATAACTGAAAAATTGTGCTGAACACTGGAATTTGACACAACGTTGTAAAATGATTATAAATCAATAAAAAATGTTAAAAAAAAAAAGAAAGATGACTGGATAAAGAAGTTGTGGTATATATAGATAATGGAATACTACTCAGCCATAAAAAAGAATAAAACAATGCCACTTGCAGCAACAACAACAACAAAAAAGTATGTGTATATGCAGGTAAGTGTCTCTGTTGTGTTTATGAAACTTAGATTGACTTACACCTCCTTGCTATTAAAACTAATCAAAATCAAAGCTTCTTACTTGGCTTTTCTGTACCACTTGATATCATTTGTCTTCTTGTCTTGTTTCCTATGACTTTGGTGAACCTTCTTGAAATACTTTTTTCTCTTGATTTTAGTGACTTATAATTCTCCTGATTGTTCTACCTGTTTGGCCATGACTTTTCAATCCCTTTTGGGGATTCCTCTTCCTCAGTTCATCTATTAAGTGTCAGTGTTTTATGGGATTCTGTCCCAGAAAGTACCTCCCTTTATATACTCTCCCTGGCTTTCCACTTATATGGTTTCAATTACCAGCTACCTGCTGATTACTGCCAAATGTATTGTACCAGGATTGCTCTCTTTTGGACTCTGCATGTCTCTAGAAATTCTATGGACATTTGAAATTCATTGTATCCACAACTGAACTCATTATCTTTCCTCCTAAGCTTGTTCTTCCTTAGATTCCCTCTAGCGAATGGTAGCATCCCAGTAGCCAGTAAACCAGGGTGTCATTCTTGGCTCCTTTATCATCACACTCACTTCTTCTCATAAATCACGAAGTCCAGCTGAGACCACCTGCTAACCACCTACTCATTTGTCTTCTCTGACCCTATCGTCATGACCGTAATTGAGGTCACTGTCATCTTTTGCCTCAATTATTGTATCAGCTGCTAACTCAGCCTCCCAGTCTTGCCTTCCAGATCATTTTCCACGTTATATGTAATGCTTCTATAACATAAATCTAACCACACTGTTTCACACATTGCCCTTCCTTGACTTCCATTGCTTGTAAGATAAATTCCAAACTCTGCACCATGGTTTACAATGCCTTTTATATTATGATCCCTGTTTACTTCCTCAGTCCCATCTGTGAACACTTCTGTCTTTACCCAATCTTCAACTTTACTGAATTATTTTCAGTTATTCAGATTCTCTCTGAATTCTCTCTTACCTGCAGGTATTTGCAGTAGGATTTTCTCTGCCTGAAATACTTTCCCCTACATTGTCTGTCTGGCCAACTCCTATCCATTCTTCACAGTTCAGCTCAGAGAAGGGAAGAAGTCTTTGCTGAAAACCCAGAGTGTGCTGCTAGGGCATTCATAGCCTGCATTTAAAGTGGTCTGTTTGCATGGCTGTGTCTCTCACTCAGCTCCACCGGGAGAATGTTTTACCATTTTTTTATCCTTAGTACCTGAGCCTGAAACTTGGCAAGTACTTAGTAAATCCTGAATAAATGAGAGAACGTCAAGAGTAAGATAGGGGCATATTTACTGGGAGCCACAAGCCTACATTGTGTGACCCAGCAAAAGTATTCTTCAGTTACCTTTGCATCCATTCCTACCGTGCTCCAGGCACTGTTCAAAGCCACCTCCACACATTTCATTTTCCCAGCAACCCTGAGTAGATGAGGATTTTAATGCTTAAATAAATAGGGTAACTTGCCAAAGGCCAGACATTTTTAAATTTCATTCTTTTTCCTCTTTGGTAGGGGAGATGTGAGTGAGTGTTCACTGTGTCTAACAAGATAGATCACTATTCATATTTTGTATGAAAGTACCACTAACATGATTATGATGGACTTAATAAACAAATAAATATCCTCTTTAAATTAGAAAATGTCATTTTATTTTAAATAGCCATACATCCTTGTTATGAAAAAGCTATTAAACAAGGTTATTTTCCAGAATCTTTGCCAACCGTGCATAAATTAAATAAAATTTCAATGAAACCACCCTCCTTCAAAATAGTTTCATAACCTTCTCAAGAAGGACAGATAATGTTTTCACCATATACAACCAAATGGAGGATACCAAACCAGCTGAGGTGAGGCAAAGCACCAGGTACCATCCAGCCAGGCTATTGATTTAAGATGCATAAAGAAATTTGTTCAGAATTGGGAAATTTTACAGAATTCAAAAAAAAAAAAAACCCACAACATATTTAGCCATCCAAAATGTATTTCACAAGCTGCTCACTGCATTCTATTTTTCTACAAGAGATTAGTCAATATTTTGGTAATCAGGTTTTGAGAAGGCAGTTTGAAACTCTGCTTTTCACAGAGAAAGTGATCAGTGTATATGTTGATGAAGTGGTTTTAAATGGCAATACTTTGAGCTCTGTTCTGAAGGAACTACGAGCTAGTTGATTGACTTTATGTAAAAATAAATCCATGTCAATAAGCAGTGGAAAGAGTTACATAAAACTTAAGCCAGTGAATGTGTTAGAGTGGTGGGATATTTTCCCCCTTAATTTGACAGATATGCTGTGTGTGCATAGATAGATAGAAACCAGGGACAGGTGCAAGGTCTGCCTAGCAACGTATGCCTGGGCAGCCTCAAATGTCTGGCTCACATCTACCTGAACTCTTAGAAAGCAGCCCTGTGGACCAGCAGTAGGTGGCTTCACTCTGACCACTCCCCTCAGGCTAGAATGTCTGTTTTGGCTCAAGACTTGTGACACCAGATAATGAGATTCTTTCTGTCCCAAAGTACAAAGCAAACTTGCTCATTTGATTAGCCCAAACTCTGTGAAAGCCCTGTGCACAGTAGCTCATGGTTGTGTCAGGGACTTGGGAGCTTTCAGCAGAGCCCAGGGATAGAAACAGGAATGCTGGGGGCTGAGTTCTCCACTACTCCCCACTGTGGGCGTCACACTGCTGGGAAAGAAACAGGGGAACAGCTGGAGCGAGGCAGGAACCTTGGCAGCAGAGCATGGTGTCAGAACCCGATTTGGCGAAGCAGAGTTCCGTCGGTAGTTACATCAGGAGTTCCAGGTCCTTTTGAGCTGCCAAAAGAGAAAGACTGTGGGTGGGTGGGTAGAACAAAGAGGCAAAGGGAACAACACAAGCCTATTTCCAAGGATGGGGTAGGTAATAAGCAATGGAGAAGATGTCCTCAGAGATGTGACATGTTAGTGGCCATTCTATATTTGTGTGGCAGGGGGAGGGGGTCACAATCTGTACTGGGTGAATTACATATAAGGTAAGGTTGGTGTGGGTGAGGAGCTGTGTACCTGATACTAGTATTGAACCTTCAGTGACTCCAGATGGGCTTTGTTCATGGATGCACTCTGACTCCACATGAGAGGTTTAGAGACCAGTGCAGGGCTCCAGCATCTCTATGACTGGGCAGTCTTGGCACAAGAAGCAACCCATTAGAACTGCAAGGCGCTGGTATAACTTCTGGTCCAGAAGAGGGCTTCTTGAGTTTCAAGGAGACATGTTGTTAGAACCCCAGGAATCCAGGCTTGCCAAAGCAAAGTAGTCCAATTTACCAGATATGATCCCTTGAAAATAACATGTCTAAATATGAATGAGTGAACCTCCTGGTAGGAAGAATGAAATATTAATATTTGGTAGATTGGTTCCTTATTTGTAGTTCACTTAATAAAAATTTTGACCTCCCCTGGAGAACTGCCTCCCCTCTCTGCAGGCATCTTCCTCACTGCTCATTTCCCAAACCCTCCTCAGCAGTGGGCATGTTTGACCCTTCTGCCTTTGGTTCTAACCACTCACCTGCAGACCCTCATTCTTGGCAGCCCAATCACAAGCAACAGGTCCAAAAGAAATCAACTAGAAAGCCCCAAAATAAATGTTTATCTCAGTTTCATCTTACTGATCCCACCTCATTCTGTGTATTTGTATCAGTTTGACACATACAATATTAAGTTATAAATCTCCTTTCCATGTTCTGCCCTGTAATTTTTCTGCCATTTTTTTTTTTTGATATCTGAATCTGGTCTCTTTTTATGCAGAAAATAAAAATCCCTTTAATTTGGGGATGCATTTTTTATTATTTGGTATTCTATCTAGTGCATAAAGGGTGAACTGTGGATGATACAGATAGAGAATTAATACCAAGTGTTTTATTTCTTAGTACCAGAGATACTACCTGTGCAGTCAGACCTTTAAAACCCTTTTGTTGGGGGTGAGAGTAATAGCTCAGTGGTGAAGTGCCTGCTTGGCTGTGTGCGTGAGGTCCTTGGTTCAATTCCTAGTACTGCCATTAGAAAAAAAGATTAAAAGATGACTTCTTTACAAAGTAATAAAACCCTTTTGTTGATTTATTAGATGCCTTTTATGTGTTCTTTGATTGTGACTCTCGGACAAGCTGTTTGATCTCTATCAACATAGTTTTTTTTTAGAGCAGTTTCAGGTTTACAGCAGAATTGAGCAGAAACTAAAGTTCCCACATAGCTCTCCCCACCCACACATATATACTCCCCTACCCTCAAGATCCCTCATCAGTGTGGCATATTTGGTCCAATCGATGAACCAACAGGGGCACATTATTATCAACCAAAGTCTATAGTTTACATTAAGGTTTACTCTTGATGTTGTACATTCTGTGGGTTTTGACAAATGCATAATGACATGTAGCCACCACTGCAGTATCATACAGAATAATTTCATTGCCCTAAAAATTCCTTGTGCTCCATCTATTAATTCCTCTCTCCCTCCCTCTCTCCAAACCACCAGAAACCATGATCTTTTTATTGTTTCTGTAGCTGTGCCTTTTCCAGAATGTTATTTGGTTGGAATTGTACAGTTTGTAGCCTTTTCAAACTGGCTTCTTCCATTTAGTAATGTCTTTCAAGTTTCTTCTATGTCTTCCATGGCTTGACAGATCATTTTTTTTAATGCACATATATTTTTAAATTTACATATATGTACTGTTCATTGTTTCTAAGGACATTTAGAGCTTTAGCTTTTTAAACATACATAGTTATCGAAGGAATAAAGCCAACCACAAAATAAGAATTAACTCAAAAAGATACACCCTGCTATTAACAGAAACATTATTTATAATTGCCAAGATATGGAAGCATCCTAAGTGCACATCAATAGTTGAATATATAATGGAGATGCAGCATATATATATAGTGGAATACAACTCACCCATAAAAAAGGATATTTTTACCATTTGCGGCCCTTCATTCACTTTTTTTTTCACTTCAAAAACCAGAATTTTATAACTGGTAGAGACATTTCCATTACATCAAAAACAACAAAATACCTAGAAATAAACTTAACCAAGAAGGTTACCTATACTCTGAAAACTGAAGTGACACAAAGAAATGGAAAGATTTCTTGTGCTCTTGGATTGGAAGAATCAACACTATCAAAATTGCCACACTACCCAAAGCAATCCAAAGATTGAATGCAACCCCCATCAACACTAGAACAAACAATTCCAAAATTTATAAGGAACCACGAAAGACCCTGAACAGCCGAAACAATCTTTTGTAGGTCTCTCTCTCTTTTTCTCTTTCTTCTTTTTGTTCTCTTTTCTTGTGGTTTGATGACTAGAGAAAGTCCTTTAACATTTGCTGTAAAGCTGGTTTGGTGGTGCTGAAATCTTTTAGCTTTTGTTTATCTGTGAAGCTTTTGATTTCTCCATCAAGTCTGAACGAGAGCCTTGCTGGATAGAGTATTCCTGGTTGTGAGTTTCCCCCTTGCATCACTTTAAGTATTCGTGCCACTCCCTTCTGGCCTGTAGAGTTTCTGCTGAAAAATCAGCTGATAACCTTATGGGAGTTCCCTTGTATGTTATTCGTTGCTTTTCTCTTGCTAATTTTAATATTTTCTCCTTATCCTTAATTGTTGTCAATTTGATGACTATGTGCCTTGGTGTGTTCTTCTTTGAGTTGATTCTGTGTGGTACTCTCTGAGCTTCCAGAACTTGAGTGACTATTTCCTTTCCCAAGTTGGGGAAGTTTTCAGTTACTACCTCTCTAAATATTTTCTCAGGTCCTTTCTCTCTTCTCTTTCTGGGACCTCTATAATGTGAATATTAGAGCACTTCATGTTGTCCCAGAGTTCTTTTAAACTATTCTCATTCCTTTTTATTCTTTTATCTTTTTTCTGTTCTGAAGTGGCAATTTCCACTAATCTGTCTTCTAGCTCACTGATCCGATCTTCTGCCTCATTTAGTCTGTTCTTGGTTCCTTCTAGTGTATTGTTCATTTCAGTGATTTTATTCTTCAACTGTGTTTGGGTATTCTTTATATTTTCCAACTCTTTGCTAAAATCTTCACTCTGTGATTCTATACTCCTCTTGAGTTCTCTGAACATCTTGGCCATCATTACTTTAAACTCTTTCTCAGATAAATTACCTATCTCCTCATCACTTATTTCTTCTGGAATTTTATCTTGTGGCTTGGCCTGGGAGATATTCCTTTGCTGCCTCATATCATGTATATTTTTATGTGTTTGTGGATTCTTCCACAGGCTTTGGGATTATTGTTTTCTTATTTCTAGTATCTGCCCCTGGTAGATGAGGCTGGACTAGAGGCTTATGTAGGTTTCCTGGCAGGAGGAGCCAATGCCTGCCCACTGCTGGGTGAAGCTTGGTCTTGGACCTCTGATGGGTAGGGCTGTGTCTAGAGGCCTTTGTAGCTTAGAAAGTCTGCTGATGGATGTGGCTGTGTTCCCACCCTGTATGTTGTTTGGCCTGAGGCTTCCCTACAGGCTGTTGGGTGGGGCTCAGTCTTGGTGCTAACAATCCAAGATGTCAGCCTCCAGGAAAACTCACGTAGATTAACACTCCTGGAATGTCCGCCACCAACTTTTATGACCCCTGAGTGAGTGGCAGCCGTCCCCCACGTTCCCAGGAGACCCTCCAAATGCAGCAGGCAGGTCTGGCCCAGGTTCCTATGAAATCACTGCCTCTGCCCTTGGACCTGGTGCACATCAGTTTCTGTGTATGCTTCTCAAGTGAATGGAGTCTCCGTTTCCCCTATTCCCATGAGGCTCCCAGAGCTAAGCTCCCCCTGGCCTTCAAAACCAGATGTCCTGGGGTCTCATTCTCTTCCCAAAGCTCGTACCCAAGCTGGGGAGCCTGACGTGGGGCTTAGAGCTCTCACTCCTGTGGGCGGGCCTCTGCCACTTAACAGATCTTCAGCTCCTGGGTCGTCCACCCGGAGGGTATGGGGCCCAATTATATCGTGAGCTACTGTCCTGCTGTGGTTCCCTCTTTATGTTTCCAGTTGCAGAAGATCTTTTTTGCTAGACTCCAGTCTTTTCTCGATGGTTGTTTAGCATTCAGTTGTGGTTTCGTTGTAATCGTGAGGAGAGGCAAACTCGTGGTCCTACCACTTTGCCATCTTGACTGGAACTCCTCTATCAATATAGTTTTATTAACAGGTTTTCCAAAATGATTTAGATTTTTATGATAAAAATAATAAAACTAACCCACCCCCAAAATCACTACTTTATTATGTTTTTTAAAAAACATTCTGAAATATAGCAACAAAATATAGTTGAATGAAGAGTACTGATGTTATTAAATTTGAAAATAATTTCAAATGACTCTCTGGACTTAGTGTGCTCATCTTTGAAAACAATTCAGGGAGCTCTATTTGTGTCTCCTCACATTGTTGGAATTGATTTTGTGCACTTTGCAGAAAGCACTTTGTTCTAAATTGAAGAATGTAGCTGGGATCAAATGAGATAATGCATGTAAAACTGCCCTGTTAATTGGTCTAAAGATATGTCATTAGTATCGTTAATGATGATGGTAGCCATGGAACAGCCAAGAACACATTTAGGTAGTGAGCAATTGGAACCTCACTGGGTGTGGCTGTCGCCCGTGAGATGACTAGACAATGAGGGTCGATATTGTAAAAATGCTGCTGCTGAGTCAAAAGCCTGGAGTCAGGCCCAAGTGTCTTAATTTCTAAACAGCTTCCAGGTGATGCCAACACTGCTGATGCACAAAAAAACACATCAAGCAGCAAGGTCTAAGCCTTCATAAAAGTTGTTGATTAGTGGGGGAAAAGGGAATATTTGGCAGGAGAAAGCCAAGGGGACTATGTTCTCCAGAGTGCGGACCACCTGTAATTCACCATCACAGCAAATTTATGAAAACAGTGAGACAGAATCTTATCTTTACATCCTATTTTGCCTTTGTTTTAAATTATAAATGTTTAATTTTCAGTTCAATTGATTTCAAGAAGCATTTACTGAGCAACTATTAGGATAGTTGGGCTTATATTACATAATCTTTGTACCTGGCACCTCTAAACACACACACACACACACACACACACACACACACACACACACACACCCCTAGGGGCACCTGAATAAATTCAACCAAGTGTGAGGATGGAGGAAGAGGTGGAGGGGTTATAAGAAAATAAGCAGTCTAGGATTCTTTTTAGGATTTTTTTTAATCACAATCCCCCTAAAATATTTCTGAAAAACTGTACTCCCCTAAAATATTTTAAGTTGACAGCTAAAGTTTTTCATTATAAATTTAAGTACTAGCAAAGGATGTTGTTTACGGCATGTTGCAAATATCAGTATTTGAAAATAAAGCTATTTATCCCTCTTCAGTGGGAATATAAGCACCACAGTGATTTGAACCCATATCATCATCCATTTAAAACAGTAATAGACAAGCTCCTCTCTATAGTTAGAAATTTCACCTTGTTTCTTTTTCTCTTTCAACTTCCATTCCTAGTCCACCTCTCCTGTAGGTTTTTATTCTAATGTCACAGGCTTTTATGTTGAAAGTCTTTTATCAGCATTCTAGTCGTGTTCTTCACATCAAATATATATCCTAT
The DNA here is from genome assembly GCF_036321535.1 of Camelus dromedarius. NCBI lineage: Eukaryota > Metazoa > Chordata > Mammalia > Artiodactyla > Camelidae > Camelus > Camelus dromedarius. Next base: position 37,092,108 of record NC_087436.1, read on the forward strand.
GATCGTGCTGTAAAACAATTTCTTTTGGATTGACTTATCATGGTAAATCCCAGTAATATACCTTTGATTAGAACATCATAAATTATGAATTTTGATAAACAATTTTATGACCATTAGTAAATACCCCAAACAAAACACAGAGGAGGCATAAGGTGAGGTTTATTGGGAAGTCCTGTATCTAAGAGTCAGCAGAAGAGCACACAGGAGCCTTCAAGCCCTCTGTCTGCAGTGAGAGGTGTTTAGGGCTGGGACCCCACTTGTACACCTAGGGCATTGAGAGGGGACAGGAAACGTTTAACTACATAACAACAGAGGCTTCCTAGAGGTGGGATGACTTTCTTAGAAAAGAGAACTGGTTGGCGCTTGGTGAGGCTGATGTCAGCTAGAAGCCTCATCACCCTAATTTTGAGCTGGCTCCTTGCTAGGCTGCCTAATAGAGCAGGGAGACAGCCACTGAAGCCTTTCAGCAGACAAAGGGTATGTTTCTTGTTACCTGAAAAGTAAAATTTATTGGCAGTGTATCTCTTAATGAGATGGATAAGGGAGGATGTGTTATGGTGCCTTGATAAAAGTTTGGAACTGTTTAAAGGATTGTTCATTTGGCAAAGTACAGTATTAAGAACAGGTAAGACATATGACTGCCTTGTTAAAATGGGAGGAAACCTGGAAAGGGGAGTATGCAGAGACCCTTGACATATTGATGTATGAAAGAAGCCAGTCTGAAAAGGCTACGGGCTGTATGATCCCTACTATATGACATTGTGGAAAAGGCAAAACTGGACACTGAAGAGAGCAGTGGTTGCCAAGGAATGAGGGGAGACAGAGGAATAAACAGGCAGAGTACAGAGGATTTCTAGGGCAGTGAAACTATTCTGTATGACACTATAATGGCAGATACCTGTCATTATACTTTTGTCAAAATCTATAGAATGTACAACACCAAGAGTGAACTCTAATGTAAACCATGGACTTCAGGAGACAGTGATGTGTCAGTGCAGATTCATCAGTTGTAACCAAGGCAGCACTCTGGAGGATGCTGACAGCTGTGCCTGTGTAAGGGCAGAGGGTGTATGGAACTGTACTTTCCACTCAGTTTTGCCATGTATCTAAAACTGCTCTAAAAAATAAAGTCTATTTTTTAAAAAGAGAGAGGGAGAGAGAGACCCTTGGTGACAGGCATCTTCTTAGGCAAAAAAAGTACATGGAAGTTGAAGATCTGTACATAACCATGAAACTAATCTTGCTCATGTGCCCTTTAGTAAGTCTTCATGCAGCCTCAGGCGTATCTGAAACCTAGTGTGAAGACCTCTGGTCTCAGGTCATGGGAGAGTGACAGAGACAAGTAGCAGGAGAGATGGGTTACTCCTTGAACAAATGGTTTTGGAAAACAGGGTAGTCATATGGGAAAAATAAGGCTGTTCCCTACCTTACACTTCATCAAAAATTAAATTCTGGATGTATCAAAAATTTACACATAAAAAACTTATTATAAATGTAATAGCAGAAACATGATCTGGAGAATGGTAGATGTGATTAGTGAGGTAGGCAATGAATCATTACGTAATGAGTTACATGAAGAGCTGGTTTATGTAATCGCAGATCAGCACTGCCCTTGCTGTGTTAATATCCTGACTTGTGAAATAATAATAAACTTTTATTGGGCACTTACCATGTTCTGGGCAGTGTTCTAGGCTCTTTTTATGTATTAATCCATTCAATCTTCACAACCACCCAATGTTGAGGATATTGTCGTTGCTTCTGTTGTAGAGATAAGGCAGTTACGTCACAGAGTTGAGGTCACGTGCTGGTTAGGTGGGAAGCTGAGTTATTAATTCAAGCGGCCTGGCTCTAGAACCCACGGTCTTAATCACCGTACTTAACTATGAAGTGATGCTTATTCTATCTACTTTTAAAACATGCTAGATATACAAATTAATAAGTATTAAATTTTGCCAAAGTGGTATCTACAGTGATGAGTTTAAACAATTTGTGCATTTACTTTCCTTTAGAAAAGCTTTAGAGAAATACTGTTTTTCATTCAATAGTTCACTTTTTTAAAATCTAGGATTATTTTATCCCTTAATATATTTCAGTGACTAGAGAGTATAATTTTGACATCTTTGCAAGGCTTATTTCAGTTTAATTTCATGGTATTTAAAAAAAATCACAGTGTGTACACTAGTTTTAGAGGCACACTGCCATTATGCATGAATTGTTTTACAAACATGATTATCAATGGTTTGATGGGCAAACAATTGTCCTTTTGATTAATATTCTGCCTGAGTTAAAGTTGAGAGCAAGTGCTGTCACATTGTTTCCTTGGCAGAGTTAACCTCACTAGAAAAGCGTGAATACCAAATAGCACACCGAATACACTAGCTTTATAATATGTTGTGAAATGATTATGACAATGTTAAAAAAGATATAAAATAATGGGCTGTCAACTGCTTGATAACAAAAACACTTAATACCCTAGTATTAAATAATTTAAAGATGAGATCAACTTTTGTTCAAAATTAGATGAAAAGTAATAAAAGCCTTTTTCTTAGGGTGGTGGGGGTGTCAGAAGCTTTATCTGTACCATGGAGGTTTATTCACTCTAATCTGGCAGAGAATAAAAACAACGTGCAGTCGTACTGGCCTGAAGTCTGGTCGGCAGCAGCCCACCTGGGAGGTATTTTTAACACGGTAGTCTTTCTCTCACAATCTCTCTTATCTGGAAATGATTTGGGCTTGATCAGAGAGGTTGAAGAGTTATGGTAATATTCAGGGGGAATATATCTTCTTGGCAGCTGACAGGAGAATTCTTTATGTGCAGGATCCATTTTAGTTAAAGGGAATTTGATAAACCTACAGGTAGAAGCTAGCTCAGGCTGGTGCTCAGGTGTCTGAGCAAAGGAGGGAAAATCATAAATTTATTGGGGAAGAAAGGGTTAAACAGAGTGCAACACCTGAAGTTGCCCAAAAGAGCCAACCAGGGCCTTTGGGAGCAACAGCAATGTCCAGTGCATATTTGTTTGCTCTGTGGTCTAAATTCTTCCTTCAGTAAGTGCTCTGTTGTTCAGTCACATTCTGTGGCATGATTTCCTCTTTTAAAGGAACCCATATTGTACTGAGTCCTACTTCGTGGTTTGCAAATAGTGAAAAAGTGTTTGCGTCTGGGAGCCGCTGGTAAGTAGGTTAAAAACATGGAAAAACTCTGCTTCATTAAAGTTAAGAGGAAAAATGTCATGGCTTGGAGTAGGGAATGAGCAGCGGTTCACTACACTATTCTGTTCATGTGTCAGAGGTCCTTCCCGGAGCAAATTGCTTTCCTGAAAGAAGGCGCCCTGGGTTCCAAGCCTACCCCATCATCATGGCAGCTGGGAGTAATTCACCCAGATAATCTCACTCTTCCACCATCCCTGGTTTTGGCAGTAAAAATGATAAATCATTTGAATTGTGGAACCAGAAGGGACATGAAGATAATTATGTTCAATCTCCTACTTTAGGAAGCGGAAGAATAGAGCAATTAAACACAAGTCCAATGTTTCAGGGTTATGCTAGTTTGGGATGTTTAGAACCCAAGCCTTTAAAGTTTCCCAATAGTGTTCTTTCCACAACAACAAAAAAGCTAAAGACATTTGGAGATGGAGGAAGAAAAATCATACTGGCAAGTACAGCTAAGACATCAGCAAAACGATGAAACCGAACAATGGCTGTTTTCCTCTTGCAACAGACTTTATTTTCCACCTGATGAAATATACAAAGTAGAAGAAAATATGAAGAATCAAAAAATATGTAGGTAGCAGGTGCTGAGTTTTGTATAATGAGTTGTGTGTTTGTTGTTTCTTCTTATAGGTGAGAAACAGCTCAACCACCAGCTGGGGTGGGTGGAGGAGCAAAATTCTTGGTGTGTCTAGTGACAGGCACAGCCCACCAGCTCAGCCATACAGCGCATGAAGAGATCATGATTAGGAAGGGCACACAGGAGAGCCAGGTGTGCAACAGCCGACAAGGAAGATGCATTTTCTTCCAATGTCACAAAGCTTCACTTTCATTATCGAGTAATCACTGTAATCGCATCACTTAGTTCATCCAACATTACCCACAATGGAGCAAAAGAAACATGATGGTATCAATATCCTAGCTCCCCCAGTTTTACAGACACCCGGAACATTCTCTTTTTACAATGTTTCACAGGTCATAGAAAATGATAGGACAATCTCTTTATTGATGAATTTATAATCCAGAACTTTAAAATTTGTTAAATTGATTAATTAATATGGGGGGGAGATAATTAGGCTTATTTATTTATTTATATAATTCATAACTTTTGAATTCTTGAAAAGGTGCTTTAAAGGTTGCTATTTCTAGGACGCTGATCATCTTGGTGTTTAGGTGGTTAGATCCATTAAGCCAAAAAAGACATATGAGTGAATCAATACACAGAAGCTTTGCCTGTCCCCAGCCAACAGCCTTTAGTCTGAAGTAATGATTTCCATGGGAAGGGTTAGAAGGTTCGTTGGATTGATTCACCGCTTATGCAAAAATCAAAGGCAGGCTTGGGTGAGCAGTCATTTGTTGGCTGGTGTATGGTGGTGATTACAAAAGGAATATCCAGGTACATTTCCTAGTGGAGGTGTTAGTCTCTCACCAGGAGTTTCTGTTATAGAATCCAACTAGTATTTATGACAACGGGTCTTCTAATATGACATATTGAGGTGGAAAGCCCCATAAAAAAGACCAGCAGGACCCCCAGGCAGGGCCACTACTCTCCTGCCAGCACCATCTGGTTCCCTGGCCCAGAGGCTCTATCTCACTTTTTGCCTCTGAAATGGCTTACTTCTAGGAAAGTGAAACCTATCCCTAAAAATTCTGTTGGTTCCCTGAACTCACTCCTGATTGGTTATTTCGTTCACTCCTGATTGGTCCATTTCCCTCACTCCTGATTGGTCCATTTGTAGTATTTCTTTCATTTGCATGGGGCTCACTCCTGATTGGTTATTTCTCTCCCTCCTGATTGGTCCATTTCTACAAAGCTTGTTCCTAATTAGTTAACTTTGGTTATACCTTATTTGTATATGATGTTGCAAAGTGTAAACTGGCAGCCTATAAAAGCCTGTGTAAACCTACAGACGGGGTCCAGAGCTTGGAATGTTGACTTCTCTGGGCCTGCTGGTGTAATAAACCTGAGTTCTTCAACTCTCTGAGTGCTGCTTGGTCTCTCGCCCGGATCCAGGTTGCTGTCACAACTGAGCTGTAACACCCAGCTGTAACACGTTTTTCTGCAACAGTATCACAGAGACAATAATACCAAGCCCATACATAGCTCAATGACTGTGGAATTGGCCTCTCTTAATACAGAAAACCTTTTCACATATACTAAATAGTAGTGTGACTTTCTGTAATAAGACTATTCAAACTTCTCAGGACATATTCTTCAGGAGGGATATGTGATCCCTCCCTGTAACTTATAGCCAAAGTAGATGGTTTTAATGTTCTAGATCATATGGTAAAGCTCCTGTTTTACTCAAAGTGAAGGATAGCTCTAAGAGTGGTACATACATACAGTGGAATACATATTCGTCAAGGATCTCCAGAGAAGCAGAGCAAATGGGAGATCTAGTGAGCTAGAGACACAGAAATAGATATGATTTATTATAATGAATTGGCCCACATAATTATGAAAGCCGAGATGCTCCAAGGTCTGCCATTGGCAAGCTGGAGACCCAGAAGAGCTGATGGTGCAATTCCAGTTTGAAAAACAGTAGCTCAAGAAGCAAGGAGTGCCAGTGTTTCAGTTCAAGTCTGAAGGCAGTGGTTAAAAACCAAGTACCAACTTGAAGGCAACCAGGTCTCCTACTCATGGGAGGGTCAGCCTTTTTTCAGTCTTTCAGCTGATTGGATAGGTCCCACCCACACAGGGGAGGGCAACCTGCTTTTCTGTCTACTGATTCAAATGTTAATCCCATCCAGAAACACCCTCACAGAGACACCCAGGATAGTGTTGGACCAAATGTCTGGACACCCTGTGGTCTGGTCAAGTTGACACATGAAATTAACCTTTACAAAATGCTGTTCAGCTTTGGGAAGGAAATTCTGACATATGTAACAATAGGGATGAGCCTTGTGGACATCATGGTAAGTGAAATAAGCCAGTCATACAAGGACAAACACTGTATGATTCCCCATATATAAGGTACCTAGAGCAGTCACATTTGTAGAGATTCAAAGTAGAATGGTGGTTTCCAGGGCTGGGTGAGGGGGAAATGGAGAGTTACTTTTTAATGGGTACCGAGTTTTAGTTTTCCAGGATGACAGAGTTCTGAAGATGGACAGTGGTGATGGCTGCACAACATTATGAATGTATTTAATACCACTAAACTGTATACTTAACTGGTTAAGATGGTAAATTTTATCTCATGTGTATTTTACCACAATTAAAAATAAAAAGAAGGATTCTGAGAAAGATGATAGATTAGAAAGCACTAGGAATCTTATCTCCCCACCTAGGCAACAATTTCACTAGCAGAATCTAATAAAATATTATGGAAGTAGGGAGTCTGTTTGAAGGCTTGCGTCTTCCAAGAGAAGTCTTGGATATAAATTATGGCAACAGGGATCACGGGCTCTGGGCAGCAGTGATCACAGGCTCTATGTAATTCTATTTGCCCTTTGGCTTTTTCTAGCCCATGTGGCTACAATCTTGTGATACTTACCTTCTTTTTCCTCCTACCCATTCAATAACCTTGTAACCAATTCCCAGCATTAAATTTCTGTATTTTAAACACCTATAGTGGTTTTGTTTTCTCTTTTGGACACTGACTAATAATCTATTTTTTCAATTAGGTTAGGTCAATTTAGATCATATGCCCCCTTCTGCCCCCCCCCCCAAATTAGTCATGTTCCCTGAATGGCTTTAGACCAATGGGGAGCCACTTCCCCAAAAGAGTTTCCTCTAAGTCACAAGGGATGCACGGGAAAGAGGCAGATACTTGACAAGAGTCAGGATTCTATTAATAAGGAAAAAGGAGGGAAGAGGTGCTTGGAGGGCAACCAAAGGTGTCCAGGGTAGCAAGAAACTAAGCAAGAAACTAAGCCAGGATACATGTCCAAGTCGATAGGACTGGAAACACTAACAGCACTATACAGTACAGTATAGGGTAGAGTGTACCAGACTGGGACCCAAGTCTGTTCATTGCCAGTCTGAACTACAGTGTGTGCATGTATATGCCTGGAGAATGACTTGGATCCCCAGATCCAAGAGTGCAGACTCTGGTTGTTGGGTCATTAGAGCTCACAAGCCAGCATTTCACTAAGGGAGTATGCGTTACAACAAATTCTACTGTTTTCTAATTCCTCTTTCCCCTGGGGCAGTCCAGTTTTATCTCATGTGTATGTGTGTGTGTATCTGCAAACCCACAGCTCTGATCATTATCAGCTCTTATGGAAGCTGGCAGACCTTCCATTAGTGGTGACAGTTTCCTGCTGTCATTATTAAAGTTGTGCTGAACAAAGGATACGTTGCTCTATATAATCTTCAGACTTTTTATTTTGCTGCATGACATAGAATTGATCAAGTCTAGGGTCAGCCACAGTCACATCAACTTTCTCCAATGTTCCTGCTAACTTACTGGAAAGAGTCTAAATTAAAGAAAAAATATTTGGCCGTTACCACATCTGTCACTTAATATTTTTCTTTTAAAATATTGAACAGACTTGGGTATCTTCTGTTGTGTTTTAAGACATTCTAAACTAAGGGTCTAGAGTTGTCATTGTTCTTTTTTCTGTAGAATTGTTCTTAGTGGTGAATTCTGGATTTCAAAGGCTACCCACATAGGATGATCTCCTACACACCCCTGAATGAATTTCTTCCTTAGATTTCCCTTCCTCCCTTCTGCCGTTCTTTCCTTCCTTCCTTCCCTACTTCCAACTCACTGGAATTTCTAAATGTACACATCAGATTTAAGCAGCTTACCACATACATTTTGCTTATTTTCTGAAGGGTATCTCATGTCGTAAACGTTGCATAATTGCCTAAGTCACTTTTGGGGGATAGATTGGGGAGAGAAATGAGCGTGTGGGAACAAATCCTATTGTTGGAATGCTGCAATAATTGCTGATTAACTTTAGATGACTCCCTGAGATAAAACAACTCACTTTTATCTCCTAATACAGTGAACATTCTCAGATTTTTCTGTGCTGTTCTTGAGGGTTGTAGGGGTCATAAAGTGTATAAGTAAGGGGAAATTCCAAGGAAGCCCAATTTGTATCTCCTAGAAATGAATACGGTGCTACCTACCACTTGTATATGGAGCAGGAGCAAGGGAGACAGTTGTGTCAGAGGAAGGTCGATAGTATAGTGGGGATATTTTGGGGTGATTAAGGGTTGCTGGGATCACTGGGACTGATTCAGAACCTGACTGGTTAGGAGAGAGCTTCTTAGGGCCTGTAAACTTTAACAGTGTATAAATCTCATTCCCAGCACATGCTTTAAAAGACACCCCATCTACACAGAAACTTGTAACCCAATTTTTATGGTCCGCAGTGTCTGGAAAGGTATACAGTTACTTAAGAACCCAGTGTTACTAAGCATGGTTAACAACACATTTTGAGGCTAGAGCATGGTACAAAATATTTTCTCTATTTCTTTTGGGTTCATTTCAGGCCTAACTGAGTCAGCCTTAGAAAGGTACCTGGCCATCTCTTTTCCATCCTGCAAGTACCCCCAACAGGTAAGTCCAAGTAAGTTCCATCCTGAGATCCTGACAGTAAATTTTGACAGCCCTTCCTGGGTGTCTTTTTTCTCTTGTTTTGTTTTGTTTCCCTTTCGTTTTTGTTTTTTTGTTTTGTTTTGTTTTGTTTCCTTTTCTTCTTCTTTCTTTATTTTTTAAAATTTTTTTCTTTTTTTTCTTTTTTAAATGGAGGTACTGGGGATTGAACCCAGGACCTTATGCATGCTAAGCACATGATCTACCACTGAGTTATATCTTCCCCCTCCCCGTAGGTGTCTTAGGTCTTTAGACTCTTTAAAGAGGCACATTTACAAGACAAACACTTCTACTGCTACTATTAATCACTTCTTATAAATACCTTTGATGCTTGTTAGGATAAAAGAACCCCTCCCTTTTGGAGGTGAGGGTGTGGAGGAACAAAGCAGGGAAAGGACTGGAGAACCCTATCCTGCTACATACCATAGATATCCACAGACCAGGACCTGGAGCAGTGGCTTTGAGACTCGTGAGGACCTCGTGAGGACAGGATTGAGGAGTTGAAAGCCTGCCTATGAGGCTTATTGTGTTAATGAAAGCATATGCGGCGTGGGGCCCATTCTGTGGGCAGTGGTATGGCATTGTAGTGACACAGCCTCCCTCCACCTTGGCAATTAGTACACCAGGACCTTCTTTTTAGATGCTAGAACCAGCCAAGCTCTTATCTGCAGTGAATATCTTTTCTGCTTCTTAAAATTCTTAGATTTTCTTTCTGGGGGTTTCCATTAATAAGCATATTTAGGCAGAGAAAACTGTGTTATTTCCATGGAGTTATTTATAATAATATAAACTGAAATTCAGACCATCATATGAAATATATAAATATGACCAGAGGCTAAAAAGCATTGGGAGCATCTAATAAATGTAACAAGTTATTTTTGTGGCAGCAATATTATTTTAAATACAAATTTTATTGAGACTGAATATGAGGATTTATTAGTTAATATTTATAAATATGTTTAAGCTGCTCAGAGAAATGGATAATCTAAATAGCTATTCTTGGGAAGGCTGAAATGGGTTTGGGCTTGGTGACACAAAACCCTCATTTCTTGGCCTCTTTCCCCAGTATTTTGCAGGCAAACCCTGGCTCATTTGAAGCTTTGACCGTCAAGATTTCAAAGGAAGGAGCTGAGATGTACGTAAGCAGAAGTGTCACTTAAAATTTGTTTCTTTTACATTTGACACTCGAAAGAAGAAAAAAAAAAAGCCTTTAATTTGACAGTTATGCACAAGAAAAGGGCACTTTTCCCCCTGAAGCAGTGTGCCATGGGTATTGAGAATGCAGGCTCTGGAGCCAAACTCCCTGGGCTCATATTCCAGTTCTGCTGCTTGCTAGCTGTGTGGCCTTGAGCATGTCACTTAACCTCTCTGTGCTTCAGTGTCCATCCTTTGATGGCTTGGATATCTGGATGGCAATGTGCCAAATGGGATATGCCTTTTTGACCAAACCTTGTTGATTATGAGCACTTAACATATGCAAAGTGTGTAAGTAATGCTTTCTTTATCAGTCAGTATTCTCATCCGTAAGCAAGTTGCCATTAAGCACTATACTCCGCTGCAGTAAGGAGATTAACTGGAAAACCAGTGGAAGTTCATAGAATAGAAAAGAGGCAGGAAGGCCAAGTTTAGAAAAAGGGCAAGAGTCTAGGATGCCATGGGAGCAGGCAGCAAGAGCCACGCCCAGCACTCCCAGGACTGGTCTGGCCTGGAAGCGCCTCTGCACACAGATGCATCTGACTTCCATTCTCTCCTGTTCCATCCACTTCCATGCTTCAGAGTCCCAGAATCAAGGATATTTGGGTGAGTTTCTGGCATGGCTGTTCCTGCTTTCCTCCTTGCATTGTATCAGGAGTGGGTAAAAGACGTATCTGACCCTCTTGGTTTCCATAATGGGAGGTGGCAGTGGAAAGTAGTCACTGGGATCTGTCCTTTTGCCAAGATGGCATAAAATGGAGAATTCTACCAGTTGGAATATGTGATGCTTTGAGTGGAGATGTGTGGATTCTGGGAGGTCAAAAAAAAAAAAAATCACAGATCCTGCTTTACCTGTATGAGACTTCAAAATTTCCTTATTAACTCCATGAGCAGTGCTGTGCTCATAACAACTGGCTCTCTGGCCCTGATTTGTGGCATCTGTACATTTCCACAGGGCAAATATGTCCACTGTGGCCAATTTCAAGCTACCTACATGACATCTAAGCACAGCAGTAAAATACTGTTAAATAATACTTCAGCTATACAGCTACAACATGCAAATAATCTCAAGTGCATAGATAACAGTAAAATGTAGTAAAATAATTAGGAAGCTTGAGTATGAGTTTCGAGTATTTATTACCTTTGTGGTTAACATAATTTATTTAATTGTAAGTTTATATGATTTAATTTTTAATCATAGCTGAATTTTAGCAAATGGCTTGCAAAATTTTTGAGAAAAAAGTTTATGAGCCAGTTCCAGCATACCACTGCCAATGAGGTAGATTAACAATGTTATTGAGAGAGAGAGAGAGTTTGAGAGATCAAGAAATTCCTTACACTGTAAGATACTTGGTGGAGAGGCCTAGGAACCTGGGAATTTGGTACAGCAGGCTATAACATTGGGGGCTCTCAGTAACAGAATAATAATAGTGTTTAGTAAAATGCATTCTTACTCAACATCCCACTTGTTTTTGTTCCTCACAACAAAGCCAAGGAAACAGTGAGCAAGGTGTGTTACAGGTGAAGGGACTGAGAGTCAGAGAGCTGAAGCAACCACTGACATGTGTTCCTGAGACCAGAATTAGGTCACAGCTTTTTTTCCATCCTGTTTCTTTGAACCCCCTGCTATCACTGGAAGAGTTATTATAGGAAGCCCATTAAATAATTTGGGGTGTTTACATCAGGCCTTATTCCCTGAATTCAGCCCAGGGCCCTTTCCTGTATCTTCACAAAGAATGCGATAAAGTTGGAGGCTCATGGAGTGGACAATGATAACCTATTGTGTTAGCAGCTCTGGTAGCCAGACTCCAAGATGGCCACCAATGAGCCTTACCCCTGGTGTTCATGTCCTTGGACTCCTACATCGAATAGGGCTGACCTACCTGTGTGACCTGCAGAAGTCTTTCTGCAGTAGGATACCGCAGAAATGAAGGTATATGACTTCTGAAGCCAGCCGTAATTGGAGCTGCAGTTTCTGCCTTGTTCTCTTGGATTGCTGGGGGACATGCTCTCAGCTCTCAGCTCTGGTGCTCAAGGGGAAGTCAGCAGAGGGTTGTGCAGCCAAGCAGCCCTGTGGAGAAGCCCACATTGTAAGGAACTGAGGCCTCCTACCAATAGCCAGCATTACTTAGAAGCCATGTAAGTGAGCCACTTTGGAGCCGGATTCTCCAGCTCCAGACAATCCTTCAGGTGACTGCCACACTGGTGAACCTGACTGCAAACTTGCAAGAAACCCAAAGTCAAAGTCACCCATCTAAATGCTCCCAAATTCTTGACCCACAGAAACTGTGAGGGGTATGTTTATGTTTACCAATGTTTATGTTGTTTTAAGCCGTGAAGCTTTGGGGTAGTTTGTTACACAGCAACAGATAAACTGGATTTCTTTCAAAGCTGTACCATATGGGCTGTGGGTGATCTTAGTCAGATACAGAGAGGCCTTACGGGCTTAAAGGAGCACTTTGTTGTTGTGTGGTTTTGTTTTTGCTTTCCACCAAAGAAACTGTATTCTAGGTCAACATTGGAAGACTTTGTACAATGTAACAGTTGAAATGCGTTTTCTCTTTAATGCTTTTATGAATGACTTGTCCACAGCAAAGTGCAGTCTATATTGAGTGCATCTGCGACTCTGAAGAGCAAGGCAGCTTGAACTGGCGTTCACTCGGGCACCCTTAAGTCATCTCACAGCTCTTTAGACCACCTTCACTGTCACCTTTAATACATTTGGTCTCTGGGCTATGGTATCTTCTGCCCTTTGGGAAAGCTTGGACAGGGAAAAACAATGAAATAAATTTATTAAGAAGGGAGGGGCTAGAGACCTCATTGTATGTTAGGGTTGGGAATATTAAGATCATTTGCAAAATAACCAGCCCCAGCCATCTCCTGGGAGGCCAAGCGGTGCGTGACCCCTTCTACCGGCGTCTCCGCCCGCTGAAGTTCGCCCCTAGAAATACCCGCTCACGTCCCCAGGAGCGCAGGAGAGGCTCTCAGCACAGCGGGAGGCTGTTCCTATTGGGAGCCCGGATTACACCAGCTCCTTGGCGCGCGTTTCCTCTGAGCTGGGGAAGGCGAGGTCGGACCCCGGAGCTGGCGCCCACGGCGAGGCACCCTTGCGCGGGCAGGAGGAGACCGGAGGTGGGACCCGGGCGGCGCGCCTCGTCCGCCAGAGGCAACCCGCGCCGAGAGCGCACGGCCACCGAACGCCGGCGCCTCCAGCATGGAGTGGGAGCTCAACTTTCTGCTCTATCTGGCGCTCTTCTTCTTCCTGCTCTTCTTACTTTTCCTCCTGCTCTTTGTGGTCATCAAGCAGCTGAAGAACTCTGTGGCCAGCACCGCCGGGGCGCTCCAGCCCGGGCGCCTCTCGCTGCGCCGGGAGCCTTGGGGTTTCTCCCAGGAGCAAGCGGTGTAATCAGCACTGCGCGGCAACCGGCTGGAGGGCATGGAGCTGTGCGGGCGCCGAGCTGGGACTCGGCCTCGATTCTCCCGCCGCACGGCTGCCGGGGTTCTAGGGCCAGGCTTGGCTGCCTCGCTGGCAGGTCCGTTTGGGCGTAGGAGGGGTTGGCAAAGGGGTGCGTTTCCCCGCTCCTCCGGGAGGCTGGTGCTCGGATGTCAGGGACCGCGAGTGTATGGGGTCTGGGCTGGCGCTGTGCTCTTAGGGAGGGACCCTAAGCTTTCCGGGGCGAGAGAGATGCAGAAAGAGAAAAGTTAAGCTCTTGGAGCCGAAATGGCTTTGAGCACCTGCAAGCTCTTCTTCCCAGTCTAGCTGCATTTTATCTTGAACCCAAGGGGAAGAAAACTTGAACCCAAGGGGAAGACAATTCAGTCCAGCTACTTACAAACAAAATTGAATGTCAGCCTAACCTTTGGGAAAGGAGGCGGGAGGAAACAGGCTGCACTTGAAGTATTCCAAATACTTTAAGTATCATTGTGCTTTGATAGACGCTAAATGGGGTTCAGTTGGCAGTGCCAGGGAGACAGGATTCAGCAGCCCAGATTTTATGAGGAATCTCTTCTTCCCCCTTGATCCTTACTGCTGTTGTAGACGCCGGCCTGGTAGGTGCCTGCGCATTGCTGTGGCGGGTAGGCTTGTAATCTGGAGCAGCAGGAGGATGAGCGTTAGAGTGGGAGTCACTGGAAGAGTCCTCGGGGTTGCTATGGAGGGCTGGAGAAAAAAGGCAGTTTACACGTTGCAGGGCAACAGGAAAAGGACAGGAAGAGCGAAGCTGTCATTTCAGCAAGGCTGCCTGTCCTACGTGATTAGAATGTTGGTGGAAGATTGACGGGCAGGAGTAAAGTTGTCACCAGTGTGCCCTAAGTACCCTCCCAGCAAATAACAACTTCATCTTCCAGATGCTTTTTCCTCGATTTACGCCATCACAAGTCCTGGAGCACCGCATCGGACTGGTGCGCGGAGGGCCGCAGCTTCAGTTACAGGCGGGTAACGGGGAACCCTGCACGGAGGGGCTGGAACAACCGGAGATGGAAGTTTTCTGCGATGGTAAGCAGGGGCCACCCTTGGTTTCACTTTGTCCCTAGGTAAATTTCTCAAGACCCAGGACCTAAAACAGTGAGAGGTTAGGATGGAGGAAATGGGTACAATGAAATAAAGGGCACTCTTCCACTCAGAACTGACGAGCTTTGACGAGCTTCTCCTGGAACCTAGGAGACATGGCTTTCCTAATTCAGTCCAAGAGTCAGTGTCTAAGTGGAGGGTCATAATCTTTTAATTAAAATGGGATGTGAGGAGTGACTGCAATTTTAATAAATACTCTGTTATTTTGGAAACCAGCGCAGGGGTTCTTGAAGTTGGAATATGGAATGCAGACATAACTTGTCTTCAATAAGGGAAGATTTAGCTTCAGTCATGTTTATGGTAGGATAAGCTGTCCATGTGATGACTGTAACACTGAAAATATTTACTAACTTTAGGCACAAAGGAAGACCATGTAGAAGGGCTAAAAATAACAAAATACTAAGTTTTGCCTAAGTTGATAATATGAAAGTGAAATGAAAGATGATTATTTTAATAATTCAAGGGAAGGAAAAAATAGTCTCATTTAGGTGAATAATTATGGGGAAAGTTTTGGCCTGAGACGTTCAGATAATTTCCCACATTTTCTATTTTGCTCTACTAGAATAGAACTGTTGTTAATGAAGTAAGTGGTTTATTTTAAATATAATGTCATGAGCAAATTCTCATATGTACATATATACATATATATATACACACACACACACCTCTCTTTATCGAGGTATAGTAAGACTTGATTTGAATTCCCAGTTTGAATCTCTGAATCAACTGCAGTGCTTTTATATCGTACTGTGAACAATAGCTCTCTAATTGGTTATCATGTCTGCAGTGGCATTTAGCTCCACAGTTGTATGATTAATATGGACTTCGAAGATGGGTGTGGGAATAATTAATAAGCAATAATAATTGTTTACAAGGCTGGAAAATAATCACTTCATACTTTATAAATAATCAGAATGTAAATTATTATAACCATAACCTGCTTGACTTGATTTTTTTTTTTGAAGTTAGATCATCAAGGTAGTGAGGTTTTTTCCTTTTTTAATGGAGGTTCTGGGGATTGAACCCAGGACCTTGTGCATGCTAAGTGTGCACTCTACCACTGAGCTATACCCTACCCCAATTTTATTTTTTTAGTGAAGTTTAGTTGATTTACAATATTGTGTTAGTTTCTGGTATACATCATAGTGATTAAGTTATACATACATACATATTCTTTTTCATATTCTTTTTTGTAATAGGTATTACAAGGTATTGAATATATTTCCCTGTGCTATACAGTAGGACCTTGTTGTTTATCTATTTTGTATATAGTACTTTGTATCTGCTCATCCCGAAATCCCAATTTATCCCCACCCACCTTGGCCCCTGGTAACCATAAATTTGTTTTCTATGTCTTTGTAATCCTTTATTCTTCCTAGCAGTACCACTGGTGTACAAAGGTTTAAACCACTCTGACTCTTCCACACAGGAAACTATAGAGAACGCAAGGTGAGTAGTTTGCTGCCATCCCACTGTTAAGCCAAACTCTTTGCTGGTTCTACTGACTCAGTTTCCTACGAACAGAGTGGTTGCCTTTCTATCTTGTGGCCGGTGCCATTTTATAACCTCCCCGGAATCTAATTCATTCATTACTAAGTTCCCATTTATCCAGGCAAAAATGAATATTTATTCCTATTACCCAATTTCCTCCTGGAACTTGGCCCTAAACTGTGAGAATGAAGGGTTCTCACATTTGCTATCAGAACTTGATGCTTTTGATCTCCTGCTTTGCATTTCTTTGTTAGAGATCTTGCTTTTGAAACTTGGATACTTGCATATAAGCTGCCTTGTTTTATTCATTTATTCAATCATCATTTTTCAAAACCCAGCATAGACCCATCTCCCACATTAGAACTACTTTTGAACTCACATTACTTACATTTTTTGCTACTTGTACACATTCTTTTTTTAACTGAAGTATAATCAGTTACAATGTATCATTTTCTGTATACAGAGAACAATGTCCCAGTCATGTATATACATACACATATATTCATTTTTATATTCTTTTTCATTAATTTTTATAAGATACTGAATATGGTTCCCTATGCTATACAGAAGAAATTTGGTTTTTAAATCTGTTTTTATATATAGTGGCTAACATTTGCAAATTTCAAACTCCCAAATTTATCCTTTCCCACTTCCTTTCCCCCAATAACCATAAGATTGTTTACTATGCCACTTGTACACATTCTTTTTTTGGTGTATATATATATATATATATTTATTTATTTATTGAAGTAAGTGTAGTCAGTTTACAATGTTGTGTCAGTTTATGGTGTACAGCATAATGCTTCAATCATACATGAACATATATATATATATATATATTTGTTTTCATACTCTTTTTCACCATAAGTTACTACAAGATAGTGAATATAGTTCCCTGTGCACTACAGTATGAACTTGTTTATCTATTTTATATATAGTGGTTAGTATCTGCAAACGATCAGGGTTTCAGGCTTGTACATGTTGGCTGCTGCATCCACTGACCACACCACGGGCCTGGCAACCACCATACCAAGTTTATTTTGGAAGACAGTGTACATATGAGCTAGACATTAAAACCCTTGAAAAATCAGGAATATTTAAAAGAACTGCTCATTATATGTGTAACTTGATTATAGAACATTGCTATTATTATTTTATTTTCAATAAAAGGTTTTTAGTGACTTCAGCAATCTTAGAAGCTGAGTTGAATTTCTTACATTATAAGGAAATGGGTCGTAATTTGATTATTATGTAATATTAGTATTCTGTTTCAACTGTTCTTATTTCATTGTTGTTTCTAAAGTTCAGCAGTTTAAAGTGACTTCAAATCTTATTAGGATAACCTTGATTGTTTTACTGATTTCCAAACTTGTAAGTGCTGAGTCTACAGATCTACCTGGAAAGAGAACCATTTTAAGTTGAATCAGAATGACATCACCATCACACCTGTAAAACCTAAAATGTCTAATAAAGTAGATTCCTATGTCTAAACTTCAATTTTAAGGCACAGCTGTAGATGCAGGACTGATGCCATCTGGTGTGATTCCACAGAATAAGAGAGAAGATTTACCCAGAGTGTGCCATGCACTGGCTTTTCTGGGAATGACAAGGTGCCAGGGTTTGTTTTTGGTTCACTTGCAGGGGTGGAAACTTGGAACTAGGTGAGTAAAAAATATGCAATATCCCATTTTTAGCATGGCATTTCATGTTTCCAATCTTGCCTATAGTTTCAAAATAAATGCAGTAGAGTTAAAATTTTTTAATAGCCAAAGTTTTAAACATTGTGAATGGTTAAACCATTTAGGAGATTGGGAAATGCTTATTTTTTGTTACTTATACCTACTAACCTAGGGTCTTTTAGCATAGTAACAGTACTAATGCAGTACATAGAGAGTACCTGCACAATATTGTACTTTGTAATTTTTACAGCTACTCTGAGGTATTAAATTACATCCCACAATTAAAACTCTGGGGACATTAGGAAATTGCTGTTAGATGTCTGTGTCACATACAAGGGAAAGTTAAAAATTGACCTGTAGATCTTTGATGTTGATTTTTTGGGTGGGAGGGGTTGAATCAATGAAATAAATTCTCAATTCTCCCTTTCTTACTTTGTCTATGCAAAATAAAGTTATAGATTAAATAATCTGACTAATTATCTGAGTAGTTAGCATCTTACCATATAAGAATTTGAGTAATCAGAAGGGCAGACCTGTGTTTAGAAGAATAATCAGAACATAATAAACACTCAAAAGAACTTCCTGCTGGATTAAGCTAAAAACCCTGTTATTTACCTTAATAGCAGCTAGCTATTTTACACAATAAGCCTAATCATTTCCTCCACCTTCAGTCTGTAAAAGTGTTGGTGGGTTCAAGTTAAAATTTTTATACTTTTGTTTTATTAATGGGATTCTCTGAAGTTACTTGAACTTATTGACTATGTACAGATTCTTCAGGTAAGATTTTTTTTTTTTTTTATTTTGAGATGAAAATCTTTCTTATTGGGAATCCAGGTGGATTGCTTTCTTGAAATTCCTGAACAGTGGCTTAAACAAAGTAGGGGTTTCATTTTGCTGTCGTGTAACAAGGAGGTAGGGGGTAGGCTATCACTGGTGTTGGTTCAGCAGCTCACAGGTGTCAGGGTCAAGGTGGCCCCTGAGATTCCCATGGCTCTTCCCTTAGGTTCCAAGACAGTTGCCGCAGTTCCCCGCAAGAAGACGGAGGAAGCCCAAAGGAGAAACAGGGCATACTCGCTCCGCTTGAGTCAGCTTCCTTTTAAAGAGCTTTCCAGGCAGCCCAACAATGTTTGCCTACATCTCACTGGCCAGACTGTGTCATTGGCTACTGTTATCTCTAAGGTTGCCTGAGAAATGTAGTTTTTGCAGCTGGACATATAATTGCCTTCAACAAAAATCTGAGTTCTCTGGATTAGGAAGAAGATAATGGTGGATCATGGGTGAACGACTGGCAGTCTGTCCTCTGGATACAAAATACAGGAAAGGAGCATAACATTTGAAACAGATCAAAACTGTAGTTTCTTGACAACCGGCAACACTCCAAGCAACACTGCTCTGCTCTGAGAGGATGAGCAGGAGTGAAGACATGCTGGGTTTTCTTAAGAAATTCTTGGCAGGACTGACCTTATTTCTGAGCCATATACTTGCCCCCATCAAGATTTTCTAGAGCAGGACCCTGGGAAGCTGCACGCTTTCTTGGAAAACATAATCTCTTCGTGGAGGTTTGAAATGAGATAAGGAAGGCTATATCTTGCTGCTTCCCCATCTGCTTCATGTATCTTTTCTCTAATTTTCCTGCCAAATTTTTTGGTGGAGTCTAGTTGTGTATTTGATCCCCATAAAATGTTTATCCCTTTCATGCACAGGAGAGGGTAATCTCTGTGTGGAAAGGCTACTTTACTCCCCTCTGTGACTCCACACCCCATCTAGGAATATCCTGGGACAATTGCTTCTCAGAGCTGCTTCCATAAGCAGCCTACATCCTGGTTAAGCAAAAGCAGAAGAAACACTTCCCACATCCAGGGCTGTCCAAAAGAACTTCCTGTGATGACAGAAATGTTCTATATCTGCAGTGTCTAATGTGGTACCCAGTAGCCACACGTGGCTAGTGAACACTTGAAATGTGGCTAGTGTGACTGAGGAAGTAAAATTTAATTTTCTTTAATTTTAAATAATTTTAAAAAATTGAAATAAATTAAATAGCCACATGTGGCTCGTGGCTATTGTGTTGTAGAGCATAGCACACCCCTTTCCCTTTCTCGTGTTTTAGAACTTGCTGGGAGGGATGTGAGCAAGTCATATGCTGGCTTCCATGGTCTTCACGGTCCCATCTTGCCATTGAACTTGTCTCTCAGAGGAGAAAGAAAAATGATATTTTGGAACTAAATTCAAGATGTTAACTTGACATTTCTACATTGCACATACTCCTGTATAAATGGAACGGTCTCCTGGGAACAGGTCCTGTGACTGATGCTGGTGATAACTGATGGGAAGGTGGTGGTGCCGGTCCACTTAACATTCCTAGTGAACATTCTGTGCTCCTAGTCAGAGTGAGTTGGTGGAGATTATTTTATTCTGTTGTGCAATTCATTCTGTGTTACTTTATTTTTGTAATACTGTGGCTGCTAAATGATTATTCTGTATCTGTTTTTCAAAATATTCAGTGGTTTATATTTTTTAAAAGGCTATGAAATAAAAAAATACTAAATGTATGTATCTCAGCTTTTTGAATGTGTGAATTATTATTACCCATACTTTTTGAAGAGATAATTAAATTTGCTTTTTTTTCGGAGGGGCGGTCATTAGGTTTATTTATTTATTTTTAGAGGAGGTCATGGGGATTGAACCCAAGACTTTGTGCATGCTAAGCATGCATCTCTACCTCTTGAGCTATATCCTCCCCCTCAAAGAGTTAATTAGGATGAGGTTAGTGGATGGAAAATTTTTTTTTTTGTATCGGATTTCCTTTGTAATAGGCATATCTATATGCCAATTAATGTTATCTTTTAAAAATATCTAGTGCTTCTTTCATTGTATACAGAGTTTTGGTAAAATATGATGGTGATAATGGTATTGGGTTAATTCTTTTCTCAAGTGTCTGGTTGCTTTTCTACACTAAGCATCACTTGAATCTTGCTTCAGTGTCCTGTTTTGGGTTCTTTGTCTTTTGTTATTGAGTTCTAGGAATTCTTGAAACTATCCTAGACCCTATTCTTTTATCAGAAATGTTTCACAACAGTATTCTTCTAATTTGTGGATAGCCTATTCATTTTCCTAATAATGTCTTTAAAAGAGAGATTTTTTAATTTTGAAGATAAATTTATTGTCTTTTTTTTTTTATTATTATTGCTTTCTGTGTCCTCTTTAAGAGGCTTCTGCCTATCTTTCAGGTCACAAAAATATTCTCCTGTGCTTTCTTCTAGACTAGAAGCTTTATAGTTTTAATTTTACTGTATCTGTTCTCTATCTCAAATTAATTTTTGTGTTTGCTATGAGCTAAGGATTGGGTCCTCCCCTCACCATATATATGAACAGTTTTCCCCCTATTTGCTGAAAAGACTTTTCTTTCCCCATTGGATTGCTTTGGCATCTCTGTCGAAAATCAAATGACTACATAAGTGTGGGACAATTTCTGGGCTTTCTATTCCATTTCATAGTATCATCCTTAAGCTATTACCTCATTCTCTTGATGACTGTATTTTCACGATGTCTTGGTATTTATTCACCACAAAATGTTATAAACTTGAACTTTTATAATAAACTCCTACTAAAGACTCCACACACAAAAGGACACTTCAGTAATTTCAGCTGAAAATGGTTAAATTCAATAAGAAATCCCCACCCTGATACCATGCTTCCTTTATCCTTGCTCGTAGCACCGCCCATAATCTGAATCTGGATTTGGAGTAGAATTTGGTCAAAAGGATCCTCGTAAGTACAAAACATCCTTTTTTCTGTTATTACAGTTGGGAGCAAACTGCAGTTTTTAAAGGGATTTTTTTTTCTTTCTTTTTTTTTTTTTTTACTAGAAAGCTAAAGTGATAAACAACAAACAGAAAACAGAGAGGCTCGTGAGTTGTTAGGGTCCCAGCTTCTTCACCGGCATAAGTTGAGCCAGGTGGGACTGCCTGGCTCACGCATCAGGACAGCCATTTGGATGTTTACCCCTCATCTCAGTGGTGCCTGACACTTGAGTGGCTGGATGCCTGATCATGCTTTTTAGAAATTTTAGCTGAGGTGGTTTTGATACAGGAAAATGTGGGGCGAGAGGATGGCCACGTCCCAGGTCACGGCTGAGTCTCTGGGACGTGCCTCACCAAGTGTGGGTCTTTGGCTTCACTTAGGAAAGAATTCAAGAGTGAGCCACAGTTGAGTAAAAGTAGACTTATTCAGAGAGATATATACTCCATAGACAAGAGTGCAGGCCCTCTCAGAAGGCAAGAGGAAGGCCATGAGGTGTGGGGGTTGGGTGCTCAATTTAAAGTAAAAGTAGATACACACTCCATAGACAGAGTGCGGGTCATTTCACTTAGAAGGGAGAGCTGTCATGAGGTTCTGTGTTGCTCGTTTTTATGGGCTCGGTAACTTCATATGCTAACAAGTGGAAGGATTATTCCAACTACTTTGGCAAAGGGGATGGGATTCCCAGGAACTGGGCCATCATCCACACTTTGACTTTTGTGGTCAGCCTTGAAACCATACTGGCACCTGTGGGAGTGCCATTTAGCATGCTATTGTATTTCAGTGAAATTATATTGAAGTTCAAGGTTTTCTGGGAGTTGAATTTCCCACCGTCTTGGTGCTAACTGCTATGTCCTTCTTTTAATGGCTGCCGCCTTCCCTCCTGTCTCAGTTTGATTGGCACCAAATCATGTCTCATGCCCCGTTTTATTTGCATGCAGTTTTCTGGGCATGCAACTTCTTATCCTTTACACATCTTGACTGGGAACTCATTGCAAAGTCTCAACCCATTAGAGGAAAAGTGAATGGTGCCACCCACCTCCCACTACTATAATCTCACTCCTCTCCTTGAAACTGTTGCTAACAATTTGCTGTATATCTTTTGAAATGACTTTCTGTGTATTTTCTACGTATAGTTAGCCGGTCACATTTAATCACATTTACATGAACATGCATAAAAGCTTTAAAAACATATATAGTCAGCATTAGATGATAAATATGCTGCAATTTGCTTTCATCTCTAATAAGTTGTGACAGGTTGTATTTTCCAAAAGATGGCTACAACATTGCCTTCCATCTCACATACTCTACAATGTGACTTTGACATTGAGAGATAGGGTCTATGTCCCCTTCCCTTGAATTGGGGCAGGCTTGTGACTATAGAAAGTGTCACTTTTGGCAGAAGTGACACTGACTTATGAAGCTTGGTCAGGAGAGACAGTGCAATTTTCCCACCGTTTGATGGACTACCTACTTTCAGAGCCCTGAGGCACCATGTAAGATTGGGAGTATCCTGAGGTCAGCATCATTTTCTGAAGAAGCCCAGGCAAGGGGAGAGACCCCATGGAGGTGCTTTAGTTGAGTGCCCCAGGTGGCAAATAAGCCCCAGCTGTTGAGTCCTCCCAGCTGAGGTTCCAGACTTCATGCAGCAGAAACCAGCCAATCTCACTGTGCCCTGGCTGAATCCTCGGGATTAAGTCACTAAGTTTCTGGAGAGTTTGTTATAGCAATAGTACCTGAAGAGTATGTCTTTAAAAGTTTTAATAAAAATAGAATCATCTTTATTTTAAATTGTTGTATGGGATACACAGCAATTTAATGAGTATACGCTATTGATGGACATTGCATTTGTTGCCATTTTTCTTCAGATTGTATTTATACAAGTATTGCTGGGTCAATTGGTTTAGAAATTTCAAGAGTTGGTAGATTTTGACAGTCTCCATCCTAAATGATTGTGTCAGTATATGTGCATCTACTTTCCTACATTATTTGACATTATAGGTCTTTTAAAAATTTGATATTATAAGGAACAAAAAACAATGAAAACTTATTCATTTGATTTGAAAAATTGAGGGAAGTTTTCTCCTTGTTTCATGTTTATTGGCCATTTTAATTTCCTTATCTCCAAGTACATATTCACATTTTCTACCTGTTTTTCTAATGGGTTGTTTATCTCTTTGCAAGTAATTTATATGTGGCAGAGATATATAATGACTACATGCATAATGAACATATATACATATATTTAATAATGACTGTATATAAAGTCATTATATGTATATGCATGTATACATACAATACATGTACTAATCATTTGTCAGTTGGAAGTTGAATCATTTTCTCCTGGTGAGTTGTCTGTGTTTAACTTTGTCATACTGATATTTGCATGGTGCTGTGAGGAATACCCACCCACCTCTACCCGAAGTGGAACTGGGTTCATTATTTACCTAGTCTTCTGTTGGTAAACAACATTTTTCCATATATATATAATGTACATTGGTTTGAATCTCTTTGTGCAAACAACTTTTCACATTTCTTTGACTCTTGGCAGTTGGATAGCTTGGGTTAAAGGTAAAGGAGATACCTAACTTTTTTGTAGATTTTATTACAGATTGTCAAGGGCTGATTTGTCCTCCGGAAGGGATATGGCAATTTATACTGCCATCAACAGTGAATGAATGTGCCCACTTCCCTCCACCCTTGCCAACTTTGCATTTTGAGGATTTTTAATCTACAAATTTGATAGGTAAAAAAGTGATCATTTGTTGCTTTTATTGGCTTTCATTCTATTATTAGTTTGAGTATTGATCATTTTTTTCTTTTGTGAGTTGCCTGTTCATATCTTGCCTATTTTTCTATTGGAGCATTTTTAGTTCCTTATTGACTTTTTTGTTGATATTTACTTTTGTTCCCTTGGAGAATTTTATTTCCAAATAGGAATATAATGAGGTTAAATCTTCTTCCCTTCCCTAGCTACCAGTCTCCATTTCTCCTTCCTGGTTACCAGATTCTTACCTATCCTTGTAGAAGTACAAAATATATATTCATGCATATATATTTGTATCTTTTTAATTTACATAAATGAAGCCATACTGCATGCACATTGTTTTGTACCTTATTTTTAAAAAGTATAACAATTATTCCCTACTCATTTATTCAACAAATACTTATTGAGAAATTATCATGTGCTAGGCATGATGCTAGTTATTTGGGATATATTAGTGAACAAAAAAAGACAACAATTCCTTTCCTCATGGAGTTTATTTACATCCTACGAAGAGGGCTGCTGCTTTTTAACTGCCCTGCAGTATTCCATATGTAAAGGAAGCACTGTTTACTTACCCAGTTCTTTGGTAATGGCTAATTAGAGGTTCCACGGGTTTTGCTATTTCTAACAACACTGTATAAGCCTTTGATGTAAATTTTTGATCAATGTATCCATATATCTATAGGATAAAATCTTGGATGTAGAATTTCTAGGTATGTGCATTGTGTTATAGAAATTTTTTGTTATAGAAATTTGAAAGATAGATATCTTTTATATAAAAGTAGAAGGAATATTTCTACAAAATTTATTCTTATTGATTAGTTAAACATTTTATTTTTCTTTGTTTGTTCTGAATAATATTCTATTGTCTGGACGTACCACAATTTGTTTATCCATTTACCTGTTGAAGGACATCTTGATTGCTACCAACTTTTGATAATAATGAATAAAGCGGCTATAAACATTCATATGCGGGTTTTTGTGTGGATGTAGTTTTCAGCCCATTTGGATAAATACTGAGGAGCACAGTCACTGGATCATGTGGTAAGAATATATGTTTAGTTTTTTAAGAACCTGCCAAAGAAGATTTACAGGTAAGTTGATTTGGGGAGGTGTCTGTTCAGATCTTTTGCCCATTTTTAAGTTGAGTTATTTGTTTTCTTATTGTTGCGTTTTAAGAGTTCTTTATATATTTCAGATATCAGTCCTTTGTTTACAAATATGTCTTTGCAAATATTTTCTCCCAGTTTGTGGCTTGGTTTTGTACTCTTAGCAGTGTCTTTTGCAGAGCAGAAAGTTTTAATTTTTAATGAAGTTCGACTTTTCAATTTTTTCTTTCCTAGATCATGATTTTGGTGTTGTATCTAGACTTTTTCCTATGTTATCTTCTAGGAGTTTTATAGTTTCGCACTTTACACTTAGGCCTAGGATCAATTTTGGGTTGACCTTTGTGAAACGAGTAGGGCCTGTGTCTAGGTTCGTTTTTTATATGTGGGTGTCTTGTTATTCCAGCACCGTTTGTTGAAAAGACTCACGGATTTTTAAACACAAAATAATCGTTGGAAGATGAATCCTCATCTCATCAGGCTCCAAAGTTCTGCTCATTAAATTGTCCTATTTTTATTGCTTTTGCCAAATAGAAATGATTGACATATTCTAAACCTAATGAATTATCAAGCCTTTACTGGCTTAGACTGTTTCCCTATTACCTTTTGGTTGCAAGTGCCAGAAATCCAAACTCAAACTGTTATAAGCAAACAAAGAAAATTTATTGACTTAGTCACTGAATGACCTAGGCATAGATCTAGCCAAGGTACAGAGATTCAAACTATGTCATTAAAATCCAATTTTTCCTTCAACTTTTAGCTCCATTTTTAGATATTTAATATTTGATCATATTTATTAAGTATCTACTTTGTTCCAGACACTGTTTTAGATGCTGTGGAAGCAGTGGAAAGAAAAGAGGTAAGACTTTTATTGGGTTTATATTCTAGTAAAAGTCTTGTGGTTCACTCTGATTGGACTAGCGTAGATCATGTGCTCACCCCACGAGTCAGCAGGGGGCTGATCTGGCTTAAGCCTGGGTAACATGTTCCATCCCTACTACAAGGGATGGGCCTGCACTGGACCACACGGTCTAAGAATGAGATAGGACTGGATGCCCACATGAAAATCAAGGCTGTTGCTGAGAAAAGGCAGAATAGATGCCATGAGACAAGTGACAAATGTTCCTTTTAACTAACGTCTTTAGGATGACTAAGAAAATTCTCCAAGAAGCAATTTCTTTAACTTTGATTCTTGAGGAGTTAGGATATATTAGGATCAACAGGCAAGCTCTTAGAATATTTATATTTCTTGGGCCTCTATGGAAGAAACCTGATTTTATTTAGAGTTGCACATGTGAGGCTCCCTTGCCAATGAGTTAAAAGCTAGCATTGCTGGACAATGTGCTCTCTTTAAAAGGAGGAAGTGCTAGGGCACGCCCTCTTGCTCTTGCTGCCTTGCTCTTTCCTGTTGCTTGAAGTGTGTTCATGACGGCTTCAGCTCCAGCAGTGCCCTTGGAACATTAGCCCGGCAATATGATAGAAGTCGGTGCTGAGAATGGCAGGTGTCTATGGAGTGCGTATAGGATGAGTATGAGAAGACTGCTTCTCATGTCCATCTGTGTATGTGTGACTTAATGTGGACAAAGTCTGTTCACTTCAAAATTTCTCAGGTAACAAACGCCTAAATTACTCCATATATTTACTCCTCCTACATACTGTCAATGCACTGGTGTCTCTGAATGCTTCTAATCCAGATGTGGAAAAGATGAATTTCCAATCAACAGAGATGCTAATCAGATATGAATTTATGCTAATGTTAGATGGTCACAGTGCTAATTTTTATGTAGGGCATGGAGTACATATAGGACTTTTGAATGGACCACTCATAATTGGCCATAAAACCATAATAAAATTTGATAAGAATCATCTGAAATCACATTATCATAGTCAAAAATGGCTTTCTTAGTCATAATATTTATTGAGCTCCAAACACTGCATAGTAAACATGATTAGGATTCAGGGCATCTTGAGGGATTCACTACATCCTGAGGTTTCTGGGTAGTGTATTTGTTCCCCACCAATATCTCAGGAGAACAAAGATTATGCAATTGGTGAAATTCTTTGGAATTAGAGAATAATTGGAGAAGCTTTTGGGAATGTAAAGTGGACAATATAATGAGATTTTCTTTTTTAAATGTTTTTCTTCTGATACTAAATATGAGCTTTGAAATACGTTATTTGATTATGTGGCCATTTCAGTTTTTGTTGGCATATAAATTACTTTAATTGCTCTTATTTCCGTCCTAGAGCCTTGTACCACAGATGTGAAAGTACTTAAAAAGTTAAAATTGCCCTCACAAATGTAAGTTATCGACGTCATGTCTGTATCATTATCCTGCCATTTTTTTGTCTGAGGCAATATCAAAAAGGGCATAATCTTTGAAGGAGAACAAATAAAAATAGGAATTTTACATATCCCAAATACATATATGTTTGGGTTAATTTAATAATTCCATCTCTACTGCTATGGATACATTATCTCCTAAACTTAGTACTTTTGTGTGGGTCACAGTTTTACCTCAGCTGCTTCTCAGTTTCTTTTAATGGTTTGTTTGATGTCCCCTCTGTTTGGTTGAAATTCTAACAAAGGGGACACAAACTCAGATGCCTTCAAAGGTCAGGTAGGAAGCATAAAGCTGTGTGTGCTTCTGTGTGTATGTGTGTGCATGGTTATGTATGTATATATGTATTTGTATATATATGTGTAAGTGTGTGTGGTTGTGTGTGTTTGTGTATTGTATTGTACTATAGTTGTGTGTATTTCTGGGATTGTGTGTTTGTAGTTATGTGTGTCTGTAGGGATGTGTGTGTGTGTCTGTGTGCACACACACACAAGCACACCCATGCACATGAGGTGAGAGGTGAGGACCTATGACTGACTGCATGGTACCTGCTCTGTTTTTAGATGTGCTTGTTCACAAATCTAAAATGACTCTGCTGGCCAAACAAAATGCTGTAGGAAGCAAGTCTTTATGCTCAGTCTCTAAAATGCCTTGGTAGCACAAATAAATCATAATGTTTACTAAATGCAATAATATTTAGTCATTTAAAAATGAGACATGGCCAAACAAAAGGTAAGTAAATTGACCTTTTTATGAAAAAAAAAGATAAAAATGAGACATGGGAAGTCTACGTAGAAACAAGAACAATGTTGTAATATCATGCAAAGAAAAAGTCTGACCATAAAATTTTGTATTTACCATCATGCTAACAATGTAAAATATACATATAAAAATGCTGCAAGGGAATATGTAAAAATGAGAAATAGTTGTAATAGTGGAATATGAGATTCCCAATCTATTTTCTAAACTTTAAAAAAGTTGCTTTACTGCTTTTATAACTGAAAACTAAATTTATTAAAATTTAGGAAAGCCACATTGTGAAATATATTTGTTCTTAATATCCTGATCTCTGACACGTGGGATGAGGCCCAGCCTATCCTGGCTGTGAAGCTCTCAGGCAGGACTTACCTGATCCATTTGCCTGAAAATCCTGGGTCTCTGAAACTCCTGTGATAGAGGCCCTTCTGTGTGACTTTTGTAAGATATTTAAAATATATCTTTATTTCTTTTTCTGAGTATAAAAGTAATGTATACTCAGTACAAATACTTAAACATTCCATTAAGATATTCCATAATCCTCTACTCCTTAATGGATTACTATATTTGCCTCATATTTTTCCATGTACATAATAACATTTATGTATATATATATATATTTTAAATATAAGATCTACTCTCTCAGAAAATTTTAAATATGCAGTACAATATCATTAGCTGTAGGCACTGTGCTGTATAGGTCTCCAAAATTATTCATCTTTTATAACTAAAACTTACTACCCTTTGACCATTATCTCTCCATTTCTCCCTCCTCTTAGCCCCTGGCAACCACCATTCTTTCTGTGTCTGGCTTATTTCACTTAGCATATGTCCTCCAGGTCCACCTTTGTTGTCACAAATGACAAATTTTCCCTTTTTATGGCTGAATAATATTCCATTGTATGTTATATATGGAAATTGTTAAAAGAAAAAATCCTAAGAGTTATCACAAGAAAATTTTTTTCCTATATGAGATAATGGATGTTCACAAAACATTGTTAATTATATATATACTATATATAATATAATATTAATTATATTTATCATGTATATTGTATCCTTGGTACTTATTTATCTTATAATTGGATGTTTGTACATTTGACTGCCTTCATCCAATTTCCTCTCCCCGCCCCAACCCCTGCCTCTGGTAACCACAAATCTGATCTCTTTTTCTATGAGTTTGTTTGTTTTTGAAGTATTATTGACTTACAATACTATATTAGTTCTTGTTACACAGCATAATGATTCAACATTTCTATACATTTCAAACTGATCACCACAATAAATCTAGTTACAATATGTCACCATACCAAGATATTGCATAGTTACTAATTATATTCCATACACTGGACATTTCGTACCCATGATTGACTTATTTTGCAATGGAAAATTTGTACCTCTTAATCTCCCTCATCTGTTTACTGCCCCTCAACCCTCTTCACCTCTGGCAAATATGTTTTTGTTTTCTGTATCTATAACTCTGTTTATGTTTCATGTTCATTTGTTTCATTTTTTTAGATTCTACATATAAGTGAAATCATGTTTGTTTTTCTCTGATTTTTTTCACTTAGCATAGTACCCTCTAGGTCCATCCAATTTGTCATGAATGGCAAGATTTCATTCTTTTTTATGGCTGAGTAATATATATATACCCACACCCATATGTATGTATATATATACTATATACACACATATGTATACATATACACACACACATATATATACATATATATACACACACATACACACACACACACACACACACACACACACACACACATATATATATATATATACACACACACACATACCACATCTTTATCCATCCATCTATTGATGGGCACTTAGGTTGCTTCCCTATCTTGGATATTGTAAATAATACTGCAGTGAACATAGGGGTGCAGTTATCTCTTTGAGATCCTGTTTTCATTTCTTTGAATAAATAACCAGAAGTGATATTGCTGGATCATATGGTAGTTCTATTTTTTAATTATTTGAAGACTCATCATACTGTTTTCCTTAGTGGCTGCACCAATTTACATTCCCACCAACAGAGTACAAATGTTCCCTTTCCTCCACATTCTTGCCAACTCCTATCTTTTGTTTTTTAATAATAGCCATTCTAACAGGTGTGAAGTGATGTCTTGTGGCTTCGATTTGCATTTCCCTGATAATTAATGATGTTGAACACATTTTCATAAACCTGTTAACTATTTGTATATTATTTTTGGAAAACCACAAAGTGATACCTACTCTGTATATTGTTTTTCTTATTTGCCTTTTTCATACAACAGTATGTTTTTAACAATTTTTATTCACATTACTTTTTAATTTGAATCATGTTATTTATAATCACACTGGATATTTCTTTTTTTTAACATTTTTTATTGATTTATAATCATTTTACAATGTTGTGTCAAATTCAAGTGTAGAGCACAATTTTTCAGTCATACATGAACATATATATATATTCATTGTCACATTTTTTGCTCTGTGAGTTACCATAAGATCTGTGTATATTTCCCT
This sequence comes from Camelus dromedarius, assembly GCF_036321535.1. Lineage (NCBI taxonomy): Eukaryota > Metazoa > Chordata > Mammalia > Artiodactyla > Camelidae > Camelus > Camelus dromedarius. The sequence goes on from NC_087436.1 coordinate 37,123,090, forward strand.
GTGCTTTACAGTAAAATCTTGTTTATCTATTCTTGGATATTTCTTAAATATAATTTAATGGCTAGTCTGTCTTGGAGAAATATCAGTAAAGCTAAGTTACTAATTGTCCAATACAGCTAATTCATCAACATATTCTCACTCTGCTTCAAAAGTTACAGGTGGTGCCCTTATAGCAATGGCGGCTAAGTAGCATGGCTTTTATCCTTCTGAAGATCCCTTTTAGGATAATAACACTAATATGTTCTTTATTCTAACACACTCACTATAAATTTATCCTGCTTTGATCGTCACCTTTACTTCTCTCTCCTGCTTTTAGTAGCCTTACTATATAGACTTGGCTGAAAGCAGTAAGTTATCATAGACCATAGACCAATACAGACTTTCAGTTTTGACCAAGATTCATAGTAAGAAATGCATTTTGCCTTGTGACCCAGTACACAGACAGGTATGTGAAAATAAACACATTTCACTGTATAGTTTATGGATGTGAAATACACTCTGGTATTTTCTGTTTTAATCTAATTATATTCTAGTTTATTTTGTGTCATTAAAAAATACTGTTTGCCCCCCTCCCAGTCCACCCACTAAATTGATTTCAGGACCCACTCATGAGTCTCGGTTTGAGTTTTATAGAACAGATGAGAAGGTAACGTCTGCCTTGTAGCTGGAGGAAAGCCACATTACCAACGAAGATAAAATCTACTGCTCCTCAGAGAGTCTTCCTATCTCAGCTACAATCTAAATTACTAATGTTTAAAAGCTAGCCTTGGTAAGATCTTATATATTTAGAAAAACATCTTTGAAACATAACATATATGAAATGTATCTTGATACTGAGAAAAAAGCTATTCTTGCTATTTTAAGATCTTCCTGGAGTTTTAAAATGAAGACTGATCATCTTATATATTTTTATTTTTATATTTTTATTCAAAAAATATGTTGGAGAAGGTAATCATGTGACTGTTTAGATACTTGGCCCTTCTCCCCTCAGTGGGATTCTTACTGCTTTATTTGAATTCATGGTTGTCTGTGGGGCCTTATTATCACCCCAACACTTCAGGACATGTTACCATTGGATTACAATAGTGTGTTGTAACAGATTACTTTTTCTCCTTCAACTCTCAGCTTGATACATTTCTTTTTAAAAGGCACTCTAAAACAAGGCCCAATAGCTAGTCTAAAAAGGTGCAAATTTTTGTGCATTTTAAGTTCTGCATGCATCTACATTTTGTTGTGTCCCATAAGCAGCGACATATGTTTTGATGTACAAGCTTGGACTAGTTAGGATGAAATTCTCTGCATTTCTTTACTCCTTTGTCTTTGAACTGTCAGTAGTGGAGGGCAGAAATTAAACCTGTATTACGGGACTGTGGTAGGGTTGAGAGGAGCCAGTGAAGGCTGATGAAGCCCCCAGGCTTAGGGACAGTGGGGAGCCGGAGCTTATACCACCCCTCAGTCTAAACCGTAAAGGGAAGTGTGGTTCCCAGGACCTAGGAGAGTAGTGGCAGGAGACAGCCTCTTGACAGAGGCCAAGGTCTTTGGAAGAGGGACCCACCCAACCCAGTGTGACTCAGCAGGGAGGAAACAGAGGGCTAAAATACTCAGATTGCACAATCTTCCTAACCATTTCCTAACAGTTCCTCCCAGTAGCCAAACCTAGCCAGCAGCCAGAGACAAGGGAGCCCACTGATGCTCCTTCTGGGGCTCAGAGCAGGGTGGACAAAGGGAAAATATAGATCTGGAGGGTCCAATAGAAAATAATACAGCACACAGATCTACTTCAGGATTTTAATGGCTATATGTATCCCCTTATATCTAGTACCATCATTTATATAACAAGCCCTGCCTAGATGGGTATTTAGATTATTTTCAATTATTTATTAGTTTAAGAGTAACTTTGGAAGTCTTTATTAGCTCAGTCATTGTACATATACATATTTTCTTAAGCTGAATTCCTAGAAATAGAATTGTTACATTAAAGCATGTGCACATTTTGTATTTCTGTCATTGTTAGATTTATTTCTAATAAGTTACAACCATTTATACTCTACCCAACAGAACATCAAAGTGTTCATTTCCTTACACCTTTGCAAAAAGCTTTTGTTAGTCTTTTATACCTTTTCCAATATAATAGATTAAAAAAAATCTCTTTACTTTTAGTTTTAAAACTATTGGTGAAATTGAACATCTTTTCATAAGTTAATTGGCCATTAGGTAGTTTTTATGTAATACATGTCATATTAATACTGGGGTACAAGCAAAAAATGAGAAGTAAAAAATTAATTACATTGTTATAATTACCATATAAGGTGGAGTCAGCTCCTTAGTAAACATGATACCCTAAAAAGATAAGTTGTTCAGTTGATAATTTGCCCAGTGGGAGTTATATAAATAATTTAAGTCATTAGCATCTTTAGGAACAAGTAATGCTGTGGAATTTCGAACCAGCTGTGAACGGACTCGATTGCCTTGTAGATACATGTGGGAAAGCCGAACTTTACCTGCATGAGAGATGACAAAGGATCATTTGGATTCTTTCATGTGAGAACTCTTTAAAATGTCTCTTTCCTGGGATAAACATATGAAGTTTCTTTTCGAAGATGCCATACTCTACCATTTCTGTTTGCTCTCCTCTGGAAGCCATCCAATTTGATAATATTCCACTTAGAGTGGTGCAGTTGGCATGGGTGTGGGTAAGCGAGTCCTCTCACACACTCTGGAAGGAGTGTGAATCTGAACAGATAGATGGGAGGACAATTTGGCAGAGTATCTACTAACATTTAAACTGCACAGAAGCAGGAATTCTACCTTTTCCTATCTCTTACAGAGAAACACATAGATGTGCAATAGGTAACATTGTGCACCTGACAGTCAGTCCATTTGATACAGGAAAATGTGGGGCGAGAGGATGGTCTTGTCCTGGGTCTCAGATAGGTCCCTGGGCTGCACCCTGGCAAGTGAGGGTCCTTGGATTTGCACAGGAAAGAATTCAAGAGTGAGCTACGGTTGAGTAAAAGTAGATTTATTCAGAGAGATACATACTCCATAGAGGGCAGGCTGTCTCAGAAGGCAAGAGAAAGGCCACGAGGTGCGGGACAGGTGTTTAGTTTAAAGTAAAAATAGTTACATACTCTACAGACAGTGCAGCCGTCTCACTCAGAAGGGAGAGTGGCCATGAGGTGTGAGAGCTCTTAGGTTTTATGAGCTCGGTAGATTCATATGCTAACAAGTGGGAGGGTTATTCCAAATACTTTGGGGAAGGGGCAGGGATTCCCAGGAATTGGGCTACCACCCACTTTTTGACCTTTTGTGGTCCAACCTCAGAACTGTCATGGTGCCTATGGGAGTGCAAATCACCATGCTAATATATTACAGTGAGATGTAATGAAGTTCAAGGTCTACCGGAAGTCAAATCTCCTGCCATCTTGGGCCTCCTGGTCTGTTGGGAGTTGACTTTTCTCCCACCTTGGTTTTCACTGCTGTGTCATTCCTTGAATGGTTGTGCCCTGCCCCTTCCTTCCTGTCTCACATTTACAATGGGTTAGTGGCGGGAACTAAAGGGACCAGTGGGTTAGAGCAAAGGGCAACCCTCCAGTACACAGTAGAATCAGACAGCAAAGCAACTGAGCTAGATGCCTCGTCGTAGGAGCTAGGTCCGCAGAGTGATCAGCAGCATTGGGCAGTCAATCAGAATTTTGTTTCAGGCTTAGTGGGTGTCTGGTCTGTGACAGAAGGACTGATTCCAGATTCCCCATGGCCAGCATACCAGGCATGGTGAGGTGGCTGGGACCCTTTCTAACCTGGCAGGCTCAGTAGATTCTAAGCAGGAACAGCTGGAGTTGAAGGAGCTGGAAACCATGGACCTACATCTAGGATGTTATCTTCACCCCTGCAAAATAAGAAGTATGATTCAGTGGTTTTCAGATGGCTTCATTTCTAAATGCTCACCAACTATATTTTTAAATACAGAATTTTAAAGTGGATCGACATTAAACCTGTCTTCATAATTTGCAGACTCCTCACCTCTATCCACTCTGCTAGCTTTTTGAAAACAGGATCATTTGCCTGCCTCCAAACTCAAAGTTTCCACCCTTTTTCTGTGATTCCTCTATGTCCCTTGCAGTCTTGGTGTGAAACCATCTCTGCCAACCATGGCTTCTCAGAACCCAAGTGGAGGAAGGGAGGGCATTTGGACAACAGCTTTCTTGACAGCTAAAATTGCCAATCACTACTACAGTTGTCTCTGTGCCAGTTTTTCCTCTGAATTAAACTGCAATATTATATCTGATGTCTGGCCGGGATGCCAGTCTTAAAAGAACTTCACTTTTCTCTCTCCTGCATCTTACTTCCAACTGAAGTGATCCCACAGTTCCACTCTGCAGTCGATGGATTTCTCTCAGCCCACATTGAAGAGCTCTAATCTGTTAGAGAAACAGTATTTAAAAGCTTGGACACTGATGCCAGACTGTTGCATTCAAATCCTGGTTCCATTACTTCCCTATGTCTCAGTCTACCATCTGAAAAATAGAGATAATCCTTGTAAAACACCTTGCAGATACATGACCATACGTGACATGTAGCAGGTGTTCCATCGATGTGAGCTAGTGTTCCTCTGAGACGAGATTTACTCTTTCATCACCGAGTTCTAGCTGTCTGTCCCATTTCGCCATGTCTTCTGTCTGACACAGCATTCACTTCCTTTGGCTAAAATTTCAAGTGAACTTGATTCATAATCTAGGCTTTGTTAATTTGTACGTAAACATGTGAGGTCATAATACTGTTCCCAATCCAATTCCTTGTTCTCTGGCAAGACTCATTAGTCTGCTCTGATGTCACTGTTCTTTTCATGTCATACCTGGTATTCTCTGTACAAGCACAGTTTTATCTGGGCATTTTCCCTTCCCTGCAAATTTCAGACCTGCACTCTTCTGCCAGATGTCTTCCTTCCAGCCCATGCGAAAACACTGCAGCCTCTGCAAGAATCCACTGTTCCTAAAATCTAAATTCATCCCTACCCGTAAAGAATGCTGTCTGGTCACTTCTCACATCCTCCTTTATCTTGCAAAGTCACAGCCTTTTCTGGGAAGGAAAGATAAAAACACATCTTGTGCCCTGGAGTCCTCCAGCTTCCTGCCTAGAACTTCAAAATGCAAAGAGAGATCTTTTGAATAGTTCTAACTATGTTCTGTTGGCCCAGATGAATCATTACAAGTTAGCAGTACTAAAAGGACGTGATCAATGCCAGCAGACTCTTTGACCTAACTTGGACATAATGAAAAGCTAACAGCACGTGGGCACAGAGCTAATGAGCATCTGAGTCGTCGAGGAGGAGAGAGATGCAAGGTTAGACTCTAAATATTTCCGGTGGGAGCTCTCTGATGTTCAGGAGGGTCTGAAGGTGATAAACTCATTATGCTCGTGAGGCTTCTGCCCAGCCAGGCACAGGAGATGCTCCGAGGGTCACTGCGCGTCTGCCTTCTCCAGTGTGTGTTCTGTGATGAAGGATAAGAGGAGCAGGGACCGAAGTGCCTCCACATTCATTATACCTAGAGGTTTTATTCTATGTAAAGTGTCTGAATTATCATAGAAACCTTTCCCATATGTATAATCGTAGCTGGGTCCTTTCTCCCGCAGGAGTTTATGATGTATAACAAGATGTGAGCTCAGACCTCAGGTGAACACTTCTCTCCACATTCGTTAGATTCAATTAAATTCACAGTCTCACTCTCAATTTTCTTCTGTGAAACTTCTGTGCTGGGAGAGGGAGTCTGCCTTTCGTATTTCATCTTACCTCTTAGATCTGCCCTCAAAAACTGCAGTTCCCTCCAAAAGTGGGGCTTGGGGGAGTCTTTTGATTATTTCCATGGGTGCCCACCATGTTTTCATCTCGGAGTGATGACCATAAAGGCGTCTGCTAATGTTAAGTATTTACCATGTGGCAGGCTCTGTGCTGATGGGCAGTTACTCAGTCCCGACTGACATCAACCCCAAGGAGGGTGCTCTTCTTATGCCTGTGTCATCACCCACACCTCCTTTCCTTCCCACACTGCACCCACAGCCCAGGGCACCCCGATCTCCCCTTAGCCTTGAGTCCTGGGGTCCACCATTGTGACCAGAGGATTCCACACCCCTCAGTGTGTTTTGGGGAACACAGTGCCACCCTGACTGCCCTTAAATCCTTGTGGTCACCAGGTGGGAATTCGGGATTGCAAAGAACTCTCCAGAAAACAGACTCACTGTGACTGTGGGGAGAGCCACCTCCAACATGTTGCTTGTGATTTCACTGAGGTGAAATTGCTTATCAAAATCAAAGCCAAACTTCTTTTATAAAAGCACATTTTAGCTATTTCAGTGATAGCAGAGTGGGGTATATCAGAAATACTGCATTGTTTTGAAGATGTTCTAAATGTAGTAACTCCATTTACACTTACTCTTAAGCACAACCATTCTTAGATTTACAGTTCTTGTTACTAGTTCTAATGCTTTCCATGAATGCTTGGATTAACATTTCCTGGGCTAGTGCTTCTCCAGTTTGCTCCCAACAGCAGAGGAGAGAGAGTGTGTCCCTCAAGAACATGGGCTAGCCTGGACTGGCCCCGTGGGGAGAGCAATGCTTCTTTGAGGTCTCAGATTTCATTTCACAAGTTGTGTGGATTTTGCTTTCCATTCCCTAATGCATATCAGTGTTTTTAATGTCAAAAATAGCATTATGTAAGGTGACCATGGCTGGGGAATGTGGCATGCTTAACTACCGGTCAGTTTGGGAGCCTGGCTGTGATTTCTGGGAGGGCAGGAAGGGACTGGATGTGCAGCTTCCTTCAGTGTGGAGAGCTTGTCAATCTGTTTCTCCTTCAGGATTTTTTTGTGCTTAGCTTCTCTGTGCGTGACCCCTATATGCTGCTTAGGTCGTCTTTCATTCTGCCTGTTGGCCCTTCCTATTTATTTTGGTTAATATTTTAGTTAGTTTTCCAACAAATGTGGTCTGGCCGAAACAGGGCTCAGGTTTTCGCTTTCAGCAATGCCCTTTCCTCCATTCCTGGGGTCACCACTTACTCTTGCTCCCATGATCACTCCCAGACTCTTCCCTAAGTTCAACCCTTCTGATTAGATAACTTGGGTTTATCTTCTTTCTTTCACTCTCTCGTTTTAAGACTGTTCACAGTGACAGATTTTGTTCACTAGATATAATAGCCCCACATCTTTTTCAGGAACAGTTTAAAATGATTCCTATAAATACGGACAAGATCATCACAAATCAGTGAAGGAGAAAAGCATAACTCATAAAAATGATACTAGTCATGAAATTTATAATAATATTAACAATAATGATGATAATGAGTAAGAGTAGTAAATCTAAGAAGCAGGGGGAATGTTAGTTCATATGGTCTTACTTAAAGTCTCAGCCTTTATTTTCAGACATCCTTCCTGAATTTTTGCCAGACTCAGAGTGGAAACGCTGCTGGTGACTATAAACACGTTTGGGTGAATTTAGAAGTGCATTGCTATTTCACTGTTTTATTTAGAGCTCTCTTTGACTGCCCTCGTTCCCCACCTCCAGATCGTTTATTAAAGTTGAGATGGTCAAATTAGTAAATGACTGACTGCAGGAAGATGCTGCTGACTGTTTGGTCAATTTGATCGACACAGGAACTTACCTTCATGTGATTTCTGTATAGGATTAACTCAGGGAGGCTAAACGTTGATTAAAGATGTAGGATTCTGGACCCTCATGTTACCATTTCTGGAAGATGGTATCATGTCTTCAAAATACTGCCTGCCCCTCTTTAGTGAATTTATTCCTACAGAATCCCCTCCTGGGGAAGGAGTTGTATTTTCAGGCTTGGCCTCGTAACTTACCATAGCCAATGAGCTGTGAGCGAGAGTGACATGTGCCTCGTTCAAGAAGATGCTGTGAGAGCCACCCTGTGGTTTTTTTGTTCCTCTTTTCCTCTACCAGAGAACAGCATGCCCCAGTTTGGGGCATCTCCTTTAATCTGGATCCTAGAGACAGAAAGCATGTTGAGACAGAGCCACAGTGTACCAATATGAGAAACAGATCTTTTTGCTAGCCACTGAGATTCTGAGGTTGTTTATTACAGCAACATAACCTAGCAATGGCTGTGTGACATACCAGTGAAATCTTATCCGGCAATTTTAGCTACCCACAAACAATGACAGGTGGTCCTCGACATAGTGTATCTATTGTATCTTTAATATATTAGTCATACAAGAGCAAATGCAGCTGAGGACCATAGCCTTTGATTATTTTCAGCAAAATCCTTTCTTACATTTTATTTTTTAATAAATAAGGACATGGAGAGTCTAATTTTGTGGTACTCTTCCTCTTCCACTAAGAATTTTAGGGAAAACCCATAAATAAGCTCAGTGTCCAGACGTGTAGTATGTTGTCAAATCAACTGGTTTTCTAGGTACAATTATGAGGTTTCATACAGCAGTCAAGATTCCTTGGTTTCAAGGCGTGGTAGGTTGGGTCCCCCTGGAAGAAGAATCTGAGGTGGAGATTAGTGTGCAAGAAGTTTATTAAGGAGAGCCCTTGGGGTCGATACCTGAGGAAGGGAATTGAAAGGAAGGAGGCATGAATGGGCAGAGAGGAAAGTCAGGCTGTAATGCATTCTGAACAAAGGACTCAGCCAACCTCACAGGGAGCTCTGAAGCTGGGCTGGCCGCACTCCAGAGTCGCCCCAAGTTGGGATGGGGATAAGGGGCAGGCAAACCCATGCTACATTAACCAGTCATTGAATGTGGGCTTTCTCAGGGGCATGATCTTGGACAAGGCAACTCTTCTGTGCTGAGGCAGTTCCCACAGAGTGTTCCCTCTGCTGATTTCCCTCCCAGCTGCTGAGGGGACAGATCCTTTGGTCCCAAAGGGGACCTGGGTGGCACCTCACAGCTGCCACTAAAGTCCCTTTGTGCTGCTCATAGTCACTGCATCACAAAAGTTCTGGAAGCATGCCTTCCAGGACTTTGCTGGCTACGCTTCCCAGGGAAACTTACGAGAGAAAGATAGGTGGGATGTGAACAATGGCCCCTACTGTTGCCAGTGGTCTCACTCCCACATGGTCCAGTCTAGTTTGCCCTTTCTCTCGGCATCTCTGCTGGTCTCTGCGGCCTCCGTAGCATCATGCTTTTGCCCCTGGTAACCATGCCCTTCTCAGGCTGAGGCTCGTATATTTGTCCATTTACCATCAAAACTGAGAACAGAGTGTACCTAAATGAATCACCAAGTGTCAACACATTCTTCCTGGCGCCCATTGCGTAACAGTAGCTGTTTCCTCCTCCTGATAATGCGGGTCCGTTATCCCAGCTAGGCTGATGCTCCGTTCATGTCTGCTGGTCTAAAGGAGTCTGCAGTGCCCAGGTGACAGCTGTAGCTTATGGGGTTCTTGCTGTGTCCCCTGAGGAAACTGTTTCCCCTTTGTGAACCATGGTCTCTAAACCCACAGAACCCAGAGTTGACAGGACAGCAAGCACAAATTCTGGAGATCTTGTTAAGTATCTGTGGGGCAACCACTGCAGCCCCTGGTCCAATGCAGGAGTCTGTGCTGGCAGCACCACAACATTAAAAGTATAAAGAAGAATAAAAAAAAAATGGGGAGTCTCTTTGAATTGTATGATGTGGCAGTAGTGGGTGAGTCAAATTCTTACTGCATTTTGAGGTGGAGGCAAGCAGATTTGCTAATACAGAACGTGAGAGGAAGAGAGGTGGGAGGGACGCTCCAAGGATTTTGGCCTGAGCACCTGGGAAGTGGTGGTTGGAGACAGTGTTAGGAGCAGGCTGGGAGTGGGGGCAATAATGGGAACTCACCTGCGGACACACTAAGCTTGAGATGCCTGTTAGACAGGCGTGAGCCTGAGAACCATGGGAGGGTTCAGAGTTACGCATTTGGGAATCATTAACATATAGATGGCATTAGAAGCCATGAGGATAAATGAGATGGCTTAGTAAGTGTCGTAAGAAAGAGTGAGATGGCTTAGGATCAAGTGTGGGGAGGGAAAAGAGACTGAACTGATGCATTCGGTTCCAAAGATGGAACCGATTGCACTCCACGGTCTGAGTGTTGGGACATGAGGAAGAGCCAGGGGAAGAGATGGTGGAGGAGCAGTCAGAGAGGTGGGAGAGATCCAGGCCAGAGAGCTATCCTGAAAGCCAAGTGGCAAAAGTGCGTCAAGAAGAGACACGGAAGGAATGAAGCAGCCTGGCAGACGATCTGAGGGATCTTCACCAGAGCTGGTTCCCTGAACTATTTGAATCAGATCCACGTTAATTAGTATCTAGGCTTATGCCAGTGGAGTCTCACAGAACATGCACTCTCACATCCCTTTGGAACACTGACAATAAGGTCCAGCTCATCATTTTCAAAGCAAGCCTGGTGCCCTAGCCAAAGGACTCAAGGTTATAGAAGATATCTCAAAGCATCCAATCAGGACTATAGATCTTTCATTTCTATCTTTCTGAAAGCACCTATTTTAACAAGTTGTTTCTGGACTCTTGCCTGGAAAGCTAAAAAAAAAAAAAAAAAAAAAAAAAAAAAAAAAAAAAAGAGCCAGAAGCTGTCTTGTCTTAAGCCCACAGCCTAGCACAGAGCATGAGAAGAATGTGTGACTGGGCATTGCTGGGCTCACGTTGTGGCTCTGCTAAAGCCGTGCTCAGAAGCAGCAGCAGCAAATCAAAACAACCTGGAAATTCCATCTGTTGCCAGTTGACTTTGAGAATGTGTTTGTTTTCTTAAATAAGACTTTTGAGGGGAGGGTAGCAGCAATAGGAATTTTAAGATATTTTCAGAAGACAAAAGGATTGACATATTTTGTTATTAGTAACGTCAAGCAGAAATGTGAAATCACTTTTTAAAAAATGTAGTGAAAACTACTCTTTTCTTGATAGGTATACAGTATTTGGGGACAATATGGGTCAGTCCTCTTCTCAAATGTTCTTCCTGAATTGCAGTATCATTACAAATTCTGCCTGATTTCACTCACTTCAAATATATTCTAAGGCAGGGAAATGGGGAGAAGGAGTTGAATAAATGAATAGTCAAAGCAATTGAAAGTAATTCAATCTTTCCCTTTTCATAGGAGATAATATTTTTTAAAGGTTTAATGCTATTTCATTTCAAATTTAAATGTCAGTCACAGGATAGCAATTGGAAAATTGGTACCTCTGAGCAAATTATTTTTAAAGTTAAAGGAGACAAAATTTTGAGGGTTTTTCTTTTTTTGCTTTTGATTAATTTCTTATGAATAAGCATCTTTGTGAAGCAACTATCATTTATTTCTAATATGTTTTGGTTAGATATTTATGAAAATTAAAGGTAATGAATTTCTTCTAACTCTGGGTTTAAACAATACCAGCAGTAACTCAGTGGGACTAGATTGTTGCCCCAGCCTGCACGTTATTGGCCCCGAGTCCCTTCCGGAGCTTACTCTATTGTCTCAGCGAGTCTCTGGATGGAGGTAACGGTTCTTCTTTTGCCCCGTGAGAAACCACTTGGGGGCGACATCTCACCGCACTCCCAGCTGCCTGTGTGTGCTGCCAAAGTGGTGGGTCTCTGAAGTACCAAACCTTGGTTTAGAAATTGGGAGAAGGCAGCTGCCTGCTGAACTGTTTCTTTTCTGCCATCTCTGCCCTGAGGCAGCTCTGCCTCCCTGTGAAAACAGTCCCTTCACCTGCTGCTTGAGGCTTCTTTCTCTAGAGCAGGATTTTTCCAAACGTGAGCTGGTGGTTTATGAAACCAATTGAGTGAAGAGGGAGTTATTAATAATCACACGGGGATAACAGGCATAAACTGGGACTGTCCTGGACAAACTGAGACATGTGTTCACCGGCTGGTTCAAGATTGGCATTAAAGAAAACGAAATGGAATCACATACTAGCTACTACTAGCTACTGTATATGAAATAGATAAGCAACAAGGTCCTACTGCATAGCACAGGGAATTACATTCAATACCTTGTAATGGCCTATAATAAAAAATATGAAAAGGAATAGATATATATGTATAAATGAATCACTATGCTGTATGCCAGAAATTAACACAACATTGTAAATTGATTATACTTCAATCAAAAAAAAAAAAAAAAAAAAAGAACAGAAAATACCAGCATGTCACATATAGAAAGTGTGAATGGAGTTATGAGACATTTGCTGGGAGCAGGTAAAGCACACTTTTTCTGGAGTCAAGGACAAAAACAGTTGAAAGTCATCACTCGGCAGAGCTGAGCCTAGACTGCAGAGGGGCCTGGGGAAGGCCATTGCGCTTTCCTTTCAGGTTGCCCTACCCCAGCCTCCTTTTGCCCTGAGGCTCTCAAACAGTGCAACTCTTACAGCTGAACTGCTCCCACCTGAACCCAGCACTGGGCCTAGATTAAGCTACGTTTCCAGGAACATCATGTCTTTGCTGATAGGATAACACTCTTCTTGTCTGGAATCATTGAGGAATATTAGTGGTTCATCTCTCATAAGGGTGTCTAAATGCGGACTTTCATGGAATAGAAGCTGATATAAATATATTTTTAACTCTGCAAGCTCCTTAAGGGCAAGAGCCTTCTGAGGAAGCACCATTAAACCAGAGTCGAAGCCCTCAGTAACTGCTTACTGACCTCTGCTGCTCTGAGGACTGGGGTTTCCGGTGAAAACTGACAGGCGTTGCAACAGCCTTCTCTGTGGAGTGGCCTTGGTATTTTCTCTCATCACAAGGGTAAGTCTCCAGCAGGAGAAAATGTACACTCTGAAAACAATGCTGCACTGGGGGAGGATTTAGTTATAGGGGTCACACAGAGCGGTTGGCGCAGTGCTGGGTACTTAACCGGGTAAGCGCTCAGTCACATCGACTGTTGCTGTTATTAAGTAAACAGAGTAAAGGCAGAACAACACAGAGCAAAAAATTGTTGGCTCTTGTGTCACTTCCCAGGAGGAGGCAGGGCCTTTAACTGGTAGCCTGGCGGTTCTGTTTATGAGGGACTCCATTAGTGCGGTGACGTTTAAGTAATGCCATCAGCCCTCAGGACCTCTGACCCGCCCGCTGTTGTGCGGCCGTCTTCTCTGCGCTCTCTCTGTACCCAGGTAACGCAGAGCAGGCTTTCTGCCAGGCTGTGGAGCAGGCAGGGACTCAGGAGTTCCGGCGCTGATTCCTCTGAGATGGAAATGTCTGTGGTTTGGTTCAGGGGGCTCTTGCCCTGGAATTTGCTGGCAGTCTGGGAGAGAATTGTGGTTTCCCAAGCAGATAAGCAGGGGTTCTCAACCTGGGCACCACTGACGTTTGGAGCAGGATGCTTCTCTGTTGTGGGGTTGGCCTGTGCACTGGAGGACGGCTGGCTGCATCTTTGGCCTCTGTTCACTAGATTCTGGTAGCATCCCTGCCATCCTGACCCCCAAGCTGTAACAAACAAAAATGTTTTCAGATATTACCTAATGTCCCCTGGGTTCAAAATAGCCCCAGGCGTGAACCACTGAGATAGATTAAGGACAAAGGGCAAGGTAATAGTCCTAAATACACCAGAATTAAGTGACTTTTCATTCGTTTATTTATACACACACACACACAAACAAGTAGACTTACAGAGTAGACATGTTTAAAGGATAATTTGCAAGTTTTATTAGTATTGTGTCATGAATAATTTAAATGTCTCGCCTTTTCAAATGTGGCATCAATCAAGACCTCCTTCCTCCACATTTTGCATATGACTGGCCTTCTGCTCTCCGTGCAGTTCTGGTTCTGGGCAAACTCCTACTCACCCTCCAACACCCAGCTCAACTGTCACATCCTTTTGAAGAGTTCCACGTGTCCCAGTGGTATTTTATGTGAATCTTCTACAGCACTTTTACATTTTAATTATTCACAGGCCTGTCTCCCCAACAAAGGCTGGAACTGTCTTCTTCACTTTTCCGCTTCCAGCCCTTAGCTCAGTGCCTGTCACAAAGATTTCCACAGTAAATGGCTAAGAGCTAGTGTCAGGCAGTGTGGAAGATTAAAGTCTGAGTTATAGTCCTGCTCTGCTCCTGATTAAACACAGGACTTTAGACAAGGCATGTGGCTCTCAAAAATACAGCTTCTTCACCCATACAATGGAGATAATAGTATTTACAACTAGATGGTTATAGTGATCAAAAAACAGTGCTGTGATTTAACAACACCCAGTAGCATTAGTGGCTCTTTGGGAACGCACCGTGGCAGATAATGGGCTAGAATATATGAAGTCCAGACCTTTCAGCACGTTGCTGTGATTCATCTGCTCTCTGCATCTTCCACTGGGAGGGAACCAGGAACAGAAAGATCCTGGACCCCGGGGCCAGATGATCCACTTGTGAAGGTATCATCTTTAGTAAGTTGTTAAACCTCTCCAAGCCTCGTTTTTCTCACCTTTTAAAAATGTACATAATAATAACAATACCTCATAATTGTTTTGAAAGTGGAAAGAGGTCACATGCAATGGATTTTTAGGACAGTGACACTACCATGGGTGATACTATAATGATGGATACATGTCATTATACATTTGTCCAAACCCACAGAATGTACAACACCCACAGGGAACTCAGATGTAAACTATGGGCTTTGGGTGTTGTGACGTGCTGGTGTAGGTTCATCATCTGTAACAAATGTACCACTCTGGTGGGCAATGTTGATAAAGAGGGAAGCTGCGCATGTGTGGGGGCAGGGGGTATATGAGATATCTCTCTAACTTCCCCTCAATTATGTTGTGAAGCTAAAACTGTTGCAGAAAATAAACTCTACTAAAAAAAAAAGAGGTCACAAATATAAAACGTAATACACGCCTGGCTCATAGGAGGTACTTGCCCAATATTAGCTGTGTTTTGTTCACAGGTGACAGCACACTTCAAACGTCACTCAGCTGTCTGTCCACCATGTGGGATATATCTGATTTGCTGCCTTACTATTGAAGGCTCCGTGAACCCATGTCAGAAATTCTTCCAGTATTAATAGGGGTGTCATTATTGTCTAGTAATAATAGTCGTGTTAACAACAACATCAACCACAGGTACTAAACCTTAGTGTGCCTGCATTTTCTACATCCTTCCTGTGCACTAACACAACAGCCCTAGGAAGGAAGTTCTATTATTAACCCCACTTAACAGATTAACTGAGGCACAGATGAGTTAATTGTGCCATGTCACACAGGTGAAAAGTGGGGGAACCAGCACTGAAAGCCACAGACATCTGCCACTGGGGCACATCTTTTTAACCACTGGGCTTCCCTGATGGCCGTTCAATGTTTTGTTCACTCGCTTAACAAACACACATTGTACAGTTACTTTGCTCTGGGCACTGAAACTCTGAAGATAAGTAAGACCAAACTTCCAGTCCTCAAAGAGTTCACAGTCTCGGATGCAGGACAGATGTGTAAACAAATGATTTCCATGGACCGTGATAGGAACAGCAGAGGCCGATGTTATGTGCAGGGACATGTCCTCCTGAGAAAGGGGCCCCTTGAGCGCATGAGACAGATGAACAGCCCGCCACAGCAGTGACTATCTGGCAGCTGACGGGGCTGATCAGATGCAGGTAACCCCTGATAAACTTAGTCTGAAACCTACTTAGAGATAACGGAGCATGTCATTTAGTCAGTGAATCCATTGTTTTACTACCTGGGTTATCGTCTTTGGGGAAAAGAACAGTAATAAAGTATCATGTGACTTACAAGTTAGACAGTTGCTTCTAGGTGTTCTCATTATCAATAAAACTGATAAAATGTGAAGCAGACACACAACTGGTTCTATGAAAATGGAAAAGTGCTGTGCTTTGATGTTTATGCTCTGTTTATGTTCTATGATTGTGTTTTCCTTATGAGGCTGCAAGATGGTGGTCTCAAGCTTTGTTCTGAGCAGGAGGAAAATGGAAACATTTCAGATCACGTCTTTCCTCTGAGTGCTAGTTTTCTGTGTTGTCAGGGAAAAGGAGCGATGGCAGGCCTCCTCAGGAAGGCTGAGCGCGTGTTGTGCTCTTCTTATTTTCACTGGTGGCCTGGAAAAGAACTGTGGTCTTGGAGAAAAAGCTGTCATTCCAGGAACCCCCGTCTATAGTGCATTGTGGCTTTCAGCAATATGTCACTTAAGGGATGGACAACCCGCACGCACACTCAGGGCCTGTGGGTTCCCAAAGTGAGCGGAGACAGGAGCTCCCCTAGTCTGCAGTGTTGCAGTTTGGCCAAAGACGCCTTTTCCCGCCAAAAAAGGTTGTGAATTTAAGGGAGACTTCTTACTTCGATCTTCTACGGAGTTGGGCTAAAATGGAAGGAGATGCGAGCATTTAAAAAAGCCAATATGAGCTAATTCCAAGCATAAATAAATGGCCTGCATTATGAAACAATGTCCTGTGTTGTGAAAGGAGCTATTATACACGGATGTGATGCCGAGACTGGAAAGAGGAGGGGCTGTTCCGGGGGACAAGAGGACTGCTGAGGGGGGACAATATGCGGAGCTGATGCTTTTTCTTGTAGTCATAGACTCTTAGCCTTGCAGAGGGCTTTAAATAATCTGGTTCAGTGCCTCACAGCCTTTTCTTTTTGATCTGCCCCAAATACTTGACAGACACAAAATATTTGTATTAGAAACCGTTGCCGGGCTGGGTATCAGAAACTGGGTGGGGGTGGGGTTGTTGGCAGGAAAGGATGAGGTGACAAGGGAGGCAAGGCAGATTTAGAAACAAACCAACCAGGCGAGTGGGAACGTGCCTCCTCAGCCTCCCGGGAGCCCCCACCGCTCCCGGGAGCCCCTCTCCTTTGGGACGTCTGTGACTGTTGCTACCCCCCGCCCCCCACCAAAGGTTACACTGGTTCATATGTAGTCCACTCCTACGTATCTTTTGACCCAGCGTGCTCTGAAATTTCCCGTGCTGTCAACATGACTTACAGCTGTTGATGTTAATCTTGCTCACTTAAGTGAGGTGGTATTTGTCAAGTTTCTTCACCATAAGGTTATTCTTTTTGCCCCCTTTCTGTGCTGTACTCTTTGGAAAGAAGTCGCTACTTGTAGCCCACACTTAAGGGATAAGCGTTTATGCTCCACCTCCTATGATCCATTTGGAGTTAATTTTTGTGAAATCTATAATGTGTCTAGTTTTATTTAATTGTTTGCCTGTGGATGTTCAATTTTTGCAGCACTGTTTAAACAATCCTTTGAGTTGCCTTTGTGCCTTTGTGAAAATCAGTTGACTTTATTTGTGTGGGCAATTCATGTGACATTGAAGGTACACTTGAGAGTGATTCTTGAGGAAATTAGTTGACTTTAATTTTATTTCCACTAGTCTGTGTAATTTAATTTTATTAAAGTCTTTTATCTCCATATAAGTAGCTATTATCTTAGCCTTTGAAAGTGGCATCTCTTTTTAAAATTAAATTAAATTAAATTAAATTAAATTTATTTTCAGTATTTACACTTTATTCATATTTT
The DNA here is from genome assembly GCF_036321535.1 of Camelus dromedarius. Lineage (NCBI taxonomy): Eukaryota > Metazoa > Chordata > Mammalia > Artiodactyla > Camelidae > Camelus > Camelus dromedarius. Next base: position 37,140,518 of record NC_087436.1, read on the forward strand.
AACACCTTTCTTGTGGTATGATTCCTGTACAGTAAACTACACATATTTCAGGTGTACAATTTGATGAATTTTAGTAGATATGTCTACCAATGAAACCAATCAAGACAGCTAACATTTCCATCACCCCCCAAGAGGTGCAAATTTCTCATTCCTGATTTATCCCTTACCTCCCCCTTCTCGCTTCTCCCCCCAACTTCATAACCATAAGTTTGTTCTCTATGTCTGAGTCAGTTTCTGTTTTGTAGATAAATTCATTTATGTCCTTTTTTTTAGATTCCACATATAAGCGATATCACATGGTATTTTTCTCTCTGAAAATGGCGTCTCTAAATAAGGAACAAAAAACTTCCATTTCAATTTCCTTTTCTTACCTTAACAGGTAAGATTAATAGAAAGGGAATTTAGAAACCCGCCACTCTAACAATATTGTTTCTCCTGTGAGAAAAGGCAAGATGCCTGTGAATGACTCACTCAACGTCAAACAGCTGGTAAGTGGTAAGGCCACAAGCCAATGATCAATGATTCATCAAGGACTCCAGTCCGACCTGGCACCCTACGTGGTCTCCTCGTTTAAAGACGCTTCTGCCTTTTCAGATCTTTCTCTCCAGTCACACTCATTCATAAACATACATACTTCTCAGGTGACTGAGTAAACACATCATCCACAAGTCTGGCCAGAAAGCTAGCCCGGGGGAAATCCTTCTGAGAAGATAACTTACAGCAAAGCACTAATGAGGCAAACTCATTAGTTTTTGCATCCAGGAGACAACTGGCTTATTTTTGATTTGTAGACAAATGGTACCTGTGAAACCTCTTAACAAGCTTGGAGAGGTTTGCTTCTGGTTACAGAAAGAACTCAGTGAGAAGATGCTGGAGTTTATATGTACAATGCACTACTGCTATGGAAAAATATAGCTCAGTGGGCATGCCCTATTAATACTGAGTTATGAAGAAAATTTTCATATGAGAAAAACAATAGTGCACCTAACTTTGTGGGTGGGCATTATGTTAGGTGATTGCTTTGTTCACAAGTAGACATATGAAGAGATGATGAACCTCAATAAATGGGGAGAGAAGATTTTAACTATAAACTTGCACAGAATTTCTTAAATATATTAAATAGGTTTGTAAATCTATGAATATTTAGGTTTGTATGCTAAACAATTAGATCACAAGGCGCTTGCAAGTCTTTCATGCATCATCCAAAGCAGCAAAAATGATCTTGGACAGTGAGTTGAGGGGTTAATTTTATTCTTTTCTTAGACTTTATTCAGATCCACTGCCATAACCATCTTGCCAATTCTTTAAAAATACATTTGATTTAAAAATTTTCTCCATTATTGCAAAGTCAAATAATTGTATTAATTATAAAAGTCATCATTTGTTAAGCACCTACTGTGTGCCTGATACTATCGTAAACAAATTTATGCTTATTACTCTCATGCAGTCTTCACCTCAGTTCTATGGGGTGGGTTACAGTATTATTTTCATTTTGTGTGATCAAGAAAATGACAACCCTGTAGTTAAAGTTCAAAAATTGTCATGACTTGTGCTTACTTTGTCCCAGTCAAAACTCCAGCTTCCTTATGCCCCGATCACAGCTAGCTGCCCATGAGACTGAGTTGTTTCATTAATTCATACTAACATGAAAATGATGACAAATGTTTGATTTACCTGTACAGAAGAGATATGGAGAGATCAAGTCTAACAGTAGAGTTTTCTGGCAGTGAAAAGGCGTTGTTGGGAAGGGGAGTGTGGGAGACGGGGAGGGATTTCCTGCTGTGCAGTCCACTGTCCTTTCAAACACATTTCTTAAGTAAGAAACATAGTAAGGTGGCCATCCAGGTATGTGTGTCTGTCAACAAGAACTGTGGGTATGAAAGAATGAAGGCTTGGTTTCCAGGGAGTACTGCTGGAAGAGGCCTATGTATGTGGAATTTTCTGCCAAGGTTATCTACCCACAGGTAGGATGAGTGAATTAACTGTAGTTCTGCAGCTAAGGATTCACAGGTGGCAATTATAATAATTCGAGGATGTCTAGGCGAAAGTTGACAAAAATAACTTAAATGGTGGTAAACATTGAGCACTGTTTTGGTCAAATTTTACATACTTGTTTTTATTTTCTATTTTTCATCTACTTAAAATTAGACACATTTCTTCTTGGTCTTTTGTACTTCCAGACAGACATTATTGGGCAGCTTGGATTCAAGAATACATATCTATGCAATTTAGGCTAAGTTCGAACTCTCACATTCTTACGGTTTGGGGCCATGAGAAAACAGAAAAACATTTTAGTGCCCTGGATAATTTGAACTGTCAGGATTCTACATCGCTTTATCCATAGCATAGTCTATCTATGGCTATTGTAATTGTACAAGATGCATACTCTATATAGAGTTGTGGCTAAATGCTGTATGTGTTTATATAGGGCTTTGTGGTTGGACTACCTGAGTTCAAATTCTTGTTCTGCCATTAATAGTCATGTGACCATAATCATTTATTTAATCATTTTCTACCTCAGTTTCCTCATTTGTAAACTGGGGGCAATAATAGTACTTATTTCACAGAATTGTGAGAAATCAAAGAATCACTTAAAACAATACCTGGTATGCATTTGTAGTATTATTGTCACTTTTTGGATATATGTTGCCCTCCACAGCTCATACTTATGATTTTAACTAATAACATACATTCTTTTCATCTATTTTTTCCTGAGCAGATTAATCACACTTATTTTAAATGTCTTTTGAGAACTAAAATATCTGGATTGATGTGTTTATTTCTATTTTTTATTTACAGTTTTAAATAATTATTTTTGTGTCCTGGAATGCCTGGTAAATTTTAATCCAATCTGATCCAGACATTATATTTTAAAAATTAGAGACTGAGGTAAAAATCTGCTAGAGAGGCTTAACCTCTTCTACTAGAGAGCTGATCACTTTAATCCAATCAGAGGTAAAACCAACTGCAGTCTGCTTTACAGGTATTTTTTTTGACTTTAGTTTTTAGAGCAGTTTTACATTCCCAGAAAAACTGAGCAGAAAGAAGAGTTCCTATATGCCCCCTACCCCAACGCTTGTAATAGCCTCCTTTATTATCAACGTCCCTCACCAGAATGGTACACTTTTTTTTTCAAAGGATGACTCTACGTTGACACATCATTATCACCCAAAGTCCATAGTTTGCATTAGGGTTCACTGTTGGTGACAAATGTATAACAACGTGTATCCACCATCACAGTACAGTGCAGAGTAGTTTCACTGTAGTAAAAATCCCCTGTGTTCCCTCTAGTCATCCCTCCCTTACCCCAGCCCAGGCTGCTACTGATCTTTTTATTGTCTTTGTAGCTTTCCCTTTTCCAGAATGACGTAAGTGTATTACAGTTTTTGTGAGGCTCTTTTCCATCTCCTATCCATCCCTGCTCCTAGAGAGTAACCTTCTGCTCTAGACTGAATGTTTATGTCTCCCCCAAATTCGTATGTTGAAACCCTAACCCCCTAATGTGATGGTATTAGGAGGCGGAGCCCTGAGAGGTGGTTAGGTCATGACGACAGAGTCCCCAGGAATGCGATTAGTACCCTCATAAAAGAGACCGTGCCGGGCTCCTCATCTCTTCTGATAAGTGAGGACACAGCAAGAAGATGGTCTATAAACCAGGAAGTTGGCTCTTGCCAGAAAATGATTCCTCCGGAGCCTTGATCCTGGACTTTCCAGCCTCCAGAACTGTGAGCAATAATGTTTGTTGTTTAAGTCACACAGCATATGGTGTTTTTGATATAGCAACCGGACCCAACTGAACACCCTCCTGGGGTTCTACCTGAGGACCTGGGGTGCTCACAGTGACCCTGTCCTCCTGGTGAGGCTTTTAAGTTTGCAAAATCTCTGCTCTATTTTATAGAGACTTTCTGCCAACTTTCTTAGTATCTCACTCCATGTAGCATCAGAATTTGGGAAAAAGGTCAAGTGTGAGATTCGTGTTTCCACCCACCCTTCTCACTGGCATCCCAGTCTCACAAGATTCCAATTTTTCTCTCCAGCTCCTCAGACTGCCAAGAATTCTGCTGCCTTCTCCACCCTTTGGTGACCTCCTGCCCAAATCTCTGGCCTAGATTCTTGACCTCTTGCCAGGTAGTCAGAACTGGCAAGTGCCCCAAGAGAAAAATCAGTTGCAGAGTGCCAACGCTCCTCTCCAAGTTTCTTCCTTCTCCAAAGTCTTATTGCTCAAGTCCGAATTTCCCCAGCAGATCTTTAATGCCTTCAAACAGATACCGTTTTGTGTATTTTGTCCAGCTTTTCTAGTCATTCTCAGTGAGGGCACTGGCCTTCATCTCAGCTAAAAGCAAAGGTCTTGACATACATCCCTGACAGGTGTTTCTATATTTTCTTATTTATTCTGTTAAGATTAACTAATTATATAATAAAAATAATGCCATTTGCAGCAACATGGATGGCCCCGGAGAATGTCATTCTAAGTGAAGTAAGCCAGAAAGAGAAAGAAAAATACCGTATGATATTACTCATATGTGGAATCTGAAAAAAAAAAAAGACAAATGAACTTGTTTATAAAACAGAAACAGACTCACAGACATAGAAAACAAACTTATGGTTATCAGGGGTGAAGGGATAAATCAGGAGTTCGAGATTCACAGATACTGACTGGTATATATAAAACAGATAAACAAGTTCATACTGTATAGCACAGGGAACTATATTCAATGTCTTGTAGTAGCTTATGGAAAAAGAGTATGAAAACAAATATATGTTATTCATGTATGACTGAAGCATTGTGCTGTACACCAGAAACTGACACAACACTGTAAACTGACTATACTTCAATAAAAAAAAGTAAAAATAAAAAGATTAACAAATTATATAAACAGTTTGACCAAGCAATCTACCTACATGTTTGATTTTATGGATGATTTGTCACTAAATATAAATCTGTGCTTTAATTTAGCATGTTGCTGTATTAACATATTTGATCATCTGTTGTGTAAATATTTGTCATGAATTTTTTAATGAATTTAGAAATGAATATCTGGTGGTCATTATCACTATATTTGTATACTTATTTTTGCCTTTATAGGTTTTATGTATATGAATTGCAACTAACCAATAGGAATATTGTGGAAAAACAATTTTATTTTTTTATAACTCATCTTAATTTCAATCTTTCAATCTTCAATCATTTTACTTGGGAAAGTAAATGTTTGGTTGACAATATTTTACCTCAGTATTTTGTTTATGCCATGAGCCTTTTGAATTTTCCTAAAGACCCTGAACTTTTGAAACTGAAAATCCAGGCAGAGTTTGCTTTCTGTTGTCCGATGCATTCCCTGAAGCAATGATAACAGAGTCTTAGTCAATTTGGGGATTTCTCTAGGATTGTGTTTAAGTAACGAGAGACTTACATAGTACCACAGCATCAGGATAGGAGGGATCGCAGTGTCATCTGTCCACGATGTATCTACCCATATGGGCACCACCTATCTCCTCATTCACTAGTCCAGTCTGGCATATCTTGACCTTCATTCTTATTTACAAGGCCCCTTTAGATCCACTGATTTTCTCTGTTTACCTTGTTTTCATCCTTGAATGCAAAGGAAACTTTCCAGTGCTCTGGAGCTATTCCAGTGGGATGAGCTGATCCCACCTGCCCAGACACACTATTTTTTCTACACAGCTTTGCTGCCTCCTTAGAGAAGGGCTCTGATTCTCTTTTGGATCAATCCTCCAGTTTTAGGGGAGAGGTAGAGGTATGTTTCACAATGCTTTGCCCCAGTATTTTGTTTATGCCATGAGCCCTTTGAATTTTCCTAAAGGTATAAACTTTTGAAACTCAAAATCTAGACAGAGTTTGCTTTCTGTTGTCCCATGCATTCACTGAAGCAGCAATAACAGACTAGCCTAGCTGAAAAGAGGAAAATGAAATACCGGAGAGAAAAACAAAGCAAAACCTTGGTTACTATTTCAAAAAAAATTACTGTGCTACATGTGTATCCATTCAACAAACCCTTACTTTCTTATTGAGCTCCTAATGTATGCCAGGCAATACACCAGGCTGTCATGATGAATGAGATGCAGTCTTTGCCTCAGCCACCTCCCAACTGAACAGGGAACACACACAGACAAGAGAGAGGCAGTTTCAAGCCTTCTGGTTAAAATAGGGCACAGTAAATATGAGTGTTTACTCACTCTCCCTCCCAAAATTACATAAAAGTGACAGTAAGTGGTTTTTTTTAAGCCAGAAACTTATAAAGGCAGAAAATGAGATATTTATAAGTAGAGGACATGGAAGCAACAGAACATTGGAAACTGGAAAGCAGATGGACTGGTGGCAAAACTGAATTAACACCTGAAACCAAAGCTGGCAGTAAGGAAAGCTGAGAAAAGGGCTGATCGGACCTACAGGATCTCAGAAATATTTAGAAATATTAGAATAGGGGTGCAGGTGTGCTGACAATGGGAGGATTAATTGCAAGTTTGTCAAAGAAATGAATTGGCAGCCAAAGTTTTACTTTCCTGGTGAGACTGTGGTTGAATTCTCTGTGGGAAGCTCGCTGAAATCAAAAACAAAGGAACAAACAAGAAACAACGAAAGAGCCCAGTCAGCTCACCCTACGGGGATGTGTACCAGTCTGTTCCAGTCAGTTCTTTTTTCCTGCTTAATTTTAAATATGAGCAGACAACTGGGAATTACCAGTTGTTTAAGAAAAGCCTCTGCCATGACAGAATCAAATCAAACAACCACTTGAGGAAAATAGAAACTACATATGAAATGCAAGAAAACTTAAAACCAAGCAAGCAAGCAAGCAAGCAAGCAAGCAAGCAAACTCTGTAGTTAATATCCTCATGGGGAAAGAAGAGATACAGCATTTGGGAAGCAATGGGAGAAGGCTATAGAATGAAACTATTCAGAGAGCAAAAGATTGTTCTTTGAAGTTAAAAATAATAGAAAATTTCAGAAGAGAGTTTCGAAGTTAAATTTGAGGAATCTTTCAGAATGGCAATCAAAAATAAGGTAATGGAAAATGGAAAAGAAATGGAAAATATTAGATTTCAGGAGGCGCAAAACTCTAATAAGCCAGGAGTTCCAGAAAGAGAGAATACAAAAACACAGGGTAGGATTTTTGAAGAAATAATGAGAGTTTCCTGAACAGAGGGACGTGAGTTTGTGGATTAAGAGGCCTCACTTAGCACCCTACACAATGCACACAAAGACAAAAACCTACACTAAGGCAAGCTGTTGTGAAATTTCAGAACCTCGGAGATAAGAAAAGGTCCTACAAACTCCCAAAGTTAAAAACATACAGAAGATCCAGAATCTGAAAGGTATCAGACTCCTTCCTTGCCTCATGGAAGACAATCAATGGAGCGATCCCTTCAAAACACAGACGGACGGTTATTTCAAATCTTGATTTCTGTTCTCTGTCAAATTTTCTAACAAGTGTGAAGGCAGATTAAAGACATTTTAGACATACAAGGTTTAAAATTTTACCTCCTTTTCAGGAAAATACTAGAGAGTGGGTTCTACTGAGGCGGGAAGCCCCGTAAAAAGACCAGCAGGACCCCTGGGCAGGGCCACTGCTCTCCTCCTGGCACCGCCTGGTTCCCTGGCCCAGAAGCTCTATCTCACTTTTTGCCTCTAAAGCGGCTAACTTACATCTAGAAGTCTATTGGTTCCCTGAGCTCACTTCTGATTGGTTATTTCCTTCACTCCTGATTGGTTATTACTCTCACTTCTTATTGGTCCACTTCCCTAACTTCTGATTGGTCCATTTGTAGTAACTTCATTTGCATGGAGCTCACTCCTGATTGGTCTATTTCTACAAAGCTTGTTCCTGGTTGGTCAACTTCTGTTGTACTTTATTTGCATATGATGTTGCAAAGTGTAAAACTGGCAGCCTATAAAAGGCCTGTGTAACCCTACAGACAGGGTCCGGAGCTTGAAGTGTTGACTCCTCTGTGCCTGCTGGTGTAATAAACCTGAGTTCTCCAATTCTCAGAGTGCTACTTGGTCTCCCGCCTGGGTCCAAGTTGCTGTCACAGCTGAGCTGTAACACATATTTCCACAACATTTCTGGAGGCCCCAGTGAGATTCCATCCACGCCAGCCCCTTGAGCTATCAGGACGGTGGAGCGACCACCTGGAGGTCAGGAGCTCTGAAAGTGAACGAGAAGGTGCGCCACCTGACAATATTCCGGGTCTTTCTTCGCGGAGGTGATTCAGGCCTCCAGGCAGCTGTGCTCCAACCGGACTCAGTGGAGGGATGGACCAACTCACCAGGCAATACGGCCGAATAAGGTAGGAGTCCTGAGAAGCGTCCATAGTTAGTTTAGGGTAATCAGGTTCTGCCCAAGTGGACAGAAGAGAAGACTGATCACCTTCTTCAGGCTCTCTGCCTGACGGTAATCCGGATGGGGAGATCAGGTTATGCTCCCCGCCAGACAGTAGTCCGACGGGGAGATCTGGTTAGATTAGGTTAGATAAGGGGTGCCCCAGTGATAGGGAGGGAATGTGCAAATTATCTCTGTGTGTTTGTGTGTGTGTCCTGAAAAGCGTGCGATCAGGTTTGAGTTTGTAGCTCCACGGCATTCTGCTATGGAGTTTGAGTGAGTCCCAACCTGCGGTTCCGTGGTGACCTCATACGGCTCATGGCGGTATCGGCCCCTCGGGGTACCAATCGGAGTCAGCGGTTTATGCTGACCCACCAAAGCTAAGAGGCACCTTCCTCCCCGCGAGGGGAGCGGCCAGGTGGACACAGCAAAAACCCTCCCTTTGTCTTGTTTGCGACACCGGCACAGGGTGGCTACACGGGGAGGGAAAGGGACATAGAACAGCCTATAAGTAAACGACCCCTGTGCCCTTAGGGACTAAGATGAGACTACATTAAAGAGTTTCAGACACGACCTTGTCACTAGTACCCCGGAATATCCTGGCACAATTAATAAACTAGCCTCAATACTACTTTTCTGTCTATAATTACAACCACAAGACCTAAGCCAGTGGGAACCACCCCAGGACTGTCCGGGATCCTCTTTTAAGGTCCCCTTGTGGTCCATTTATCCTACCACTGGCCGGCCATCCCAGCCTTACATTTTGTTGAATCAGACTATAAAAAGACTACACAGGGACCCCCTGAAGCTTGTCCAGGCCCGGAAGAGCATCAGGGACAGCTCCCTAACGTGAAACCCTAACTCATTGGCAGGACTTGCAGCCAAACGGGAAAATATTAGGCCCAGTGAGGCAGCAGGCTTTTTGAGAACTCCACTGTTTTTGAGGAGTGAAAAACAGGTACTGGGGTCACAGCCTACAGTGCCAGAAGCAGACCCATGCCTATTGGCCACAAAATCTGTCAATCAATAATGGGAGCCTCAAAATCAAAGCCGACAGTTCTGGACTGCATGATTAAAAATTTCAAAAAGGGTTCCTCAGGAGACCATGGGATTAAATTGTCACCAGGAAAATTGTGCACATTGTGCGAGTTAGAATGGCCCACCTTTGGAGTGGGATGGCCCTCAGAAGGCACACTTGACTTGCCAACTATCCGGGCCAGGTACAGAATGATTACTGGGACCCCAGGGCGCCCCAACCAATTCCCATATATTGACTCCTGGCTAACAATTGCCCAAACCTTGCCCTCATGTATCCGGTTCTGCACAAATGGTAAGGGGCAATGTCAGATCCTCACGGCCCAGACAGTGAAAATAAAAAAAGAAGGTGCAACAAAGCCAATTCTACAGGGGGACCCTGAAAAAGAGCCAATAATGCCCCCGCCATATATTCTTTCTTCTACGGTGCCACCACAACCGTCTCTATCTGATAGCCCACCTCCACCTGTGTCCCCACCGCCACAACCCCAGACTCCAAGCCAGGAACCCATAGGGAGGAGACTCCGTTCAGCCCAAAAAACCAGCCAGCCAGCGACTGCCCTCCAGATGCCTCTCTGGGAAACCCAAGGGCCCCAACTCATTAACAATGATGGCTCCGGACACTCCATCCTGTACTACCAACCTTTCAGTACAACAGACCTCCTAAACTGGCAACACCACACTCCTCCATATTCAGAAAAACCCCAGGCCATGATTGACCTCGTAGAGTCTATCTTCCAGACCCACCAGCCAACTTGGGACGACATCTGTCAGCTGCTCTTCAATACTGAAGAAAGAAAGCGTATCCTGACAGAAACAAAAAAATGGCTACAAGAGCAAGCTCCAGAGAGAACCATGGGTGCAGAAGGGTGGGCCCAAAATGCAGCCCCAGAAAAAAGGCCAAACTGGGATTTTAACACCCAAGATGGACAAGAGACTCTGCGGACATATCGGAGAGCTCTCCTGCATGGGTTGCGAGCTGGGGCAAAGAAACCAACATGTTTAAGACCACCACAGTGATCCAAAAGCCAGACGAGTACCCCATGGACTTCTATGAGAGGCTATGCGAAGCTTTTCGGATCTATACCCAATTTGACCCCAAAGCCCCTGAAAACCAGCAGATGGTCAGTGCTGCTTTTGTGGCCCAATCCTACGCCGACATCCGCCGAAAACTTCAAAAACTGGAAGGTTTTGCTGGAATGAATTCCACTCAACTGCTGGAGGTGGCCAACAAAGTCTTCATAAACCAAGACCACGAAGCCTGACAAGAAGCAGACAGATGAACAAAACAGAAAGCATCCCTGCTGGCAGCAGCACTAGGGAACTCTTACCCAAACCAGCATCCCACCTCAACGTGGAAAGGGGGGACCCGTGCGGGGCCCTCCCTGAGGCAAGACCAATATGCATACTGTAAGAAGGTTGGTCACTGGAAAAATGAAAGTCCTAATCGTGGAGAAACAAAAAACTTACCAAAGAGAAAAACCTCCAGCCAGCAAAGAAAAGTACCAACCCGAGTCTCCTCCGAGGAGTCTCATCGGATTGGCAGGGCTGGACTCAGACTAGGGAAGACCGGGCTCCCTGCACCTGGGCCCCCGGGAACCCATGGTCAAGATGTTGGTAGGGGGCCAACCGATGACATTTATGGTGGACACAGGTGCAGAACATTTGGTGGTAACCAAACCTGTGGCCCCCTTGACTGAGAAAAAGGCGATTATCATAGGAACCAGCAGGGACGAAGCTGCTCGCCCATTTTGCCATCCACGATCATGCCAGCTGGGAGGATGTTTAGTGACTCATGAGTTTCTCAACCTACCAGAATGCCCCATCCCCCTCTTGGGAAGAGACTTAATTCGTAAACTGGGGGCCCAGATAACATTATCTCCTGGAAAGCAAACACGTCTAACTCTGAGGGGAAAGGAAGCCTTGCTCATGATGGTGACCGTGCCCTGAGAAGAAGAATGGCGCCTATACCAAACAGAAAGCGCCCAGACAAACCCTGACTCTCTGCGAGAAGAATTCCCCTCCGTCTGGGCAGAAGGGGGACCCCCCCCGGACTGGCCCAAAACCATGCACCATTGGTAATAGAACTACAACCAGGTGCAACTCCATCCAGGCTGCGACAGTACCCTATACCCAGAGAAGCCCGCCTGGGAATTCAGAAGCACACCCAGCGTTTGCGTGATGAGGGAATTCTCATAGAGTGCCAGTCTCCATGGAGCAACTCCCTCCTGCCTGTCAAAAAGGCGGAAGGAAAAGACTATAGGCCAGTGCAGGATCTGCGAGTAGTTAACAATGCTATAATCACAACACATCTGGCGGTCCCAAATCCATACACTCTTTTAAGCCTCCTACTGGCCCAAGCCAAATGGTTCACCTGCCTAGACCTCAAAGATGCTTTCTTCTGCCTCAGGCTGGCACCAAATATTTGCCTTTGAATGGGAGGACCCCCATATGGGCAGGAAAACTCAGTTAACCTGGACTCGCTAACCTCAGGGTTTTAAAAACTCACCCACCCTGTTTGGAGAAGCACTGGCCACAGACTTAACTGCCTTCCCAGGAGAAGCTCTAAACTGCACCCTGCTACAGTATGTAGACAACCTGTTATTAGGCAGCCCCAATCAAAAGAACTGTTGGAAGGGAACCCAGGCCCTGTTAGCTCTGCTATCAGATGCTGGCTATAAGGTTTCCTGGAAAAAGCACAAGTTTGTAAAAGGACAGTTAAGTATCTCGGGTTCATTGTCTCAGAAGGACACCGAGCTTTGGGCCCAGAGTGAAAACAAGCCATTTGTGCAATACCATGGCCAGGCACCAAGAGAGAGATCTGAGAATTCCTGGCGGCAGCAGGGTTCTGCCAAATCTGGATCCCTGGTTTCTCAGACATAGCCAAGCCCCTGTATGAAGCCACTGCTGGATCTGGGAAAGAACCCTTGGACTGGGGACCCAAGCAGGAAGAAGCATTTAATAAGATCAAAAGACTACTAACCAGGGCCCCAGCCCTGGGACTACAAGATGTGACAAGAGAATTCAACTTGTTCGTCCATGAGAAGAATCATACAGCCCTAGGGGTTCTCACCCAAGCAGTGGGGCCATGGCAGCGGCCCGTGGCCTATTTGTCAAAGTGTCTGGACCCTGTAGCTTCATGGTGGCCACCATGCTTATGAGGGTTGGCTGCTACAATAACTCTAGTCAAGGAAGAAGACAAGCTCACCCTTGGACAGACTGTCAACGTGAAGGTTCCACAAGCAGTCACCACCCTAATGAACAGCCAGGGGCACCAATGGCTAACCAACACTAGAATGACACGTTACCAAGGGCTCCTTTGTGAAAACCCCAGGATCCGCCTGGAGATGGTACGAACCTTGAACCCAGTCACCTTCCTGCCTGAGGGAGAGGGCCCACCTGACCACGACTGTGAGAAGATAATCGAGGAAGTCTACTCAAGCAGGCCTCATCTGTCTGATGTTCCGTTCCAGAACTCTGAACTTGAACTTTTTACAGACAGAAGCAGCTACGTGCAGGATGGACAATGTAAGGCAGGATATGCGGTGACCACAGCATACGAGATAATAAAAGCCAAATCTCTACCACAGGGATGGTCGGCACAGAGGGCAGAAATAGGGGCACTCATCCAGGCATTATGAGAAGGAAGAGGAAAGCGGGTCAACATTTATACGGACTCTAAGTACGCCTTCGCTACCCTGCATATACATGGTGCTGTATATAAAGAAAGGGGTCTATTAACAGCTGGAGGAAAGGAGATCAAAAATAAAGATGAGATATTACAACTGTTAGAGGCAGTTTGGGAGCCGGCGGAGGTGTCCGTCATCCACTGCAAGGGACATCAGAAGAGAGATGACCCTGTAAGCAGAGGAAACCGACTGGCAGACCAGGCTGTGCAAGAAGCAGCGAGTCAATCTGGCCACACCAGAGATTCTGGGACCATTGCGAAGGTTCTGCTAGCACCTGAACTGCCAACGCCTCCGGAATACAGCCGAGAGGAAAACTTATGGGCCAGGACTGAAGGAGGAATCAAAGGAAAGGAAGGATGGTGGGTGATGCCTGACAAACGGATATACATACCTGAACAATTAGCCCATCACGTGGTCCTCCAGCAGGATGAGCTCACCCACTTGGGAAAAACTGCCTTGGGGCCCTGCTGGATCGATACTATCTGATCGCTCGACTTCCTTCCCTCTGTGCCTCAGTCTCACAGTGCTGCCTTGTATGGGCCCAGAACAATGCAAAACAGGGGCCAGTTGAACTAAAGGGAATCCAGCGCTGTGGCCAGGCTCCTTTAGAAGCTATGGAAGTGGATTTCACAGAAATAGGGCCTAGCAGAGTATACAAATACTTACTGGTTTTTGTCTGCACTTTTTCAGGATGGGTGGAGGCATACCCAACACGGACAGAGAAAGCAAGGAAAGTAACAAAGGCCTACTCAGAGACATTATTCCCAGATTCGGGATGCCATTGACCATAGGGTCAGAAAATGGACCTGCATTTGTGGCAGAAATAATACAAGTGGCAGAAGCGCTACACATCCACTGGAATCTACATGAAGCCTACAGGCCCCAGAGCTCAGGGAAAGTAGAGCACATGAACTGAACCCTAAAGCAAGTTATGGCAAAACTCAGTCAGGAAACTCAGCTACCTTGGACTGACATTCTGTCCCTGGCTCTTCTGTGGGTACACTGTGCCCCTCGATCCAAGATAGGATTCTCCCCTTTTGAAATCCTGTATGGGAGACCCCCTCCTTTAATTAGACTAGGGGAAAGTATTAAGGAAGTGGGAAGCTTAGAACTTCATAAACAAATACAGGGCCTTGGAAAGACTATGCGAGAAATCCATAGGTGGGTAACTGACAGAATCCCAGTTTCACTGGGAACAATGTTACACCCATATGAACCTGGGGACCAAGTCTTGGTGAAAGATTGGAAAAGGGATCCCCTCAAACTCACTTGGAAGGGCCCCTACCCAGTTATATTAACCACCCCAACAGCTCTAAAAGTTGCAGATATCACCCCGTGGATTTATCACACCAGAGTAAAGAGAGCAACACCACCACGAGACGAGGACATCTGGAGAGTCGCCCAGGTTCCCGGAGAGCCTCTTAAAATCAGGATTCAGAAACGCCCACCTCACCTACCGGAGAGCACCAAGCCTTGCTCTAGCCACACCCGGAAGCTGGCTAGTCAACGCACGGTGGAAGCCTGAGGAACCACCAGTCAAGACGTAAAAAGAACTGCTGCCCTTTCTTTATTTTATTGAGCATTGTTACTTTATTACTAGTTATAGGACTGATAGCCACTGCACCCCAGGATTGGAACATAGACCAGAAACTAATACCAGCTGTACTCTATCCGTCTACAATAGAAAGCCTAATGGTCAGTGTCTGCTATAGGAACTGTACCCCTGAAAGCCCATAATTGATCAAAAAGGGCCACCCAATTAATACCACTACTCATTGGGCTAGGGTTAGCAACTGGAGTTGGGCCTCCTGGCTCCTCCCCCTAGCAGGCCCCCTCCTTATGATCCTTCTAGCACTGCTGTTTGGTCCCTGCATCCTTAATCTCATTACCCATTTCAGTAGCTTACAAATAGTGTCACTATGACTACAGCTACTAATTACTCAGTACAGGCCCCTGGACCAGGTAGAACCCAATGAAGAATAAGGGACACCACTCTAAGGTTGATGCTCACTACAGATGTTAGAGAGAGCATCAAAAGGGGGGAATGAGGCGGGAAGCCCCATAAAAAGACCAGCAGGACCCCTGGGCAGGGCCGCTGCTCTCCTCCTGGCACCACCCAGTTCCCTGGCCCAGAAGCTCTATCTCACTTTTTGCCTCTAAAGCGGCTAACTTACATCTAGAATTCTATTGGTTCCCTGAGCTCACTTCTGATTGGTCCATTTGTAGTAACTTCATTTGCATGGAGCTCACTCCTGATTGGTCTATTTCTACAAAGCTTGTTCCTGGTTGGTCAACTTCTGTTGTACTTTATTTGCATATGATGTTGCAAACTGTAAAACTGGCAGCCTATAAAAGTCCTGTGTAAACCTACAGAGTCTGGAGCTTGAAATGTTAACTCCTTTGTGCCTGCTGGCGTAATAAACCTAGTTCTCCAACTCTCCGAGTGCTGCTTGGTCTCTCGCCTGGATCCAGGTTGCTGTCACAACTGAGCTGTAACACTGAGCTGTAACACATTTTTCCGCAACACTACAAAATAAGGAAATAAACCAAGAAGACATAGGATCCAGTCAAAAGGACCTAAAAACAGGAGTGAGGCAAAAGGATGCCCAGGTAGGGTGACCAATTGTTCCAGTTTGCCTGGGCCAGAATGGGTACCAGATGTGGGACTGTCAACCTTAAAACTGAGCCAGTCCCTAGCAAACTGGGATGAGTAGGTCATTGTAGTCCAGGAGAACAGTGAGGGGAAGTCCCAAGTGGAAAGCTGGTAGCAGATATAGAACTGGACCAGACAGGGAGGAGAGAGTGCTCCAGAAGGGAAATCTGGAAAATATATCCAGGGGAAAGTACATGCATACATACGTGTGTGTGCATGTGTGTATTTCCTGGTGAGTCTGAGTGTATTAAAGAAATTTCTTTTTGAGGGGAAGAGTTTACAGATCACTAAAATATAAACATATAAGCAATGAAACCAATGATGACAGTGGAGACAAGAGGGAAAATGAAAATTGATAGATGAAAGAAAGTGAAATCAGAAGACATTACCATGGCTGTTCTGTGAGTTATATTTATGTAATCATGATAATGTGAGCACTGAATATTGTACCAACCAGATATAACTATTGTCATGGTAGAGAAAGAGGGAGCAAGAGAGTGTATGTAAAGTTCATATTATTATCTTCCACGGTATGGAGTCAATAGCTACTATCCTGAAAGAAAGCAAGTTATTTAAAAACGTGGAGGTCAGTTTCAGATAAGAAAAGTATTTAAAAGAGTTGAGAAAATCTAGAGAATGGAAGTTAATAGTGGTAGCAAGTAAGATGGGAGACTCTTTATTGTAAACATATTAGAAAAACTTGACTTTAGAAATTATGAACATGAATATCTTTGAAAGAGTAATGTATGTTTAAAAGAAGTAATTACAGTTAGCAGCTTGTGTTTTAACTTCATTTATGTAATATTTTATCACTCAGCATTTTTTATTTTAATGTTGTCAATTGCATTCATTTTTTTTGATGTTTTCTTCGTGATCTTAATTTCTTCATTAATGTAATGTCAAAACAGAGTGAAAAAATTGCTAAAGAGCATGCAGAGAATATTACTGATTATATTAAGTTTGAAACATATGAAGAAATACAACATACTGTTTTTGATTATGACTAGACACAGAAATGACTAAGATACGTAAGCGAGAATAACAACAGTAATACTATCCTGTGTCTACAGCATTTTATTTCTTTATTTAAAAATCTGTTGAGTTAACAAGATACGAATTTTAACAACGTTTGATTGGTAACAAGTATCCTTTTTTGGGGATATTTCATAGTTAAAAAAAAATATCAGTAGGCAGTCACAACCCGGAGGCAAGGCTTACCATAGAAGCAGGTACAGTGGTGTTGGGGAACCCGTAGACAGGCAGACTGGGGGTGGGGGGTTGGTTACGGAAGACTTGGGAAGGTGATGGCATCTGAGCTACAACCCCAGGGAAGCATTGGCAGCGCTGGGGGCGGGGGCAGTGGGTGTGCCAGGGGTGGGGTGGCTATGTGTCCCTAAGAAAGTTAGGGGCATTTGTGATTTGTGTTTTGGGGGGAAATAGTGAAGACCCTATAAACCACGTTCCATGAGTCAGGATCTCATTCCAGGGAAAAGGTGAAGCATAAAGGGCGCTGAGCTTCCGGGCGATGGAAGGACCTGGGAGACCTGGTGAGGAATCTGGTGTCTGTATTTAATTGGTGCAGAATGGTTTTCCCCCAACACTAGGAGGTCTTTCTGCTTCAGGGAGCCTACTGGTTTTGCCTTTTCTGACTTCCCCACCAGAGGGCAGCGAGGTGCCCTTGTCCCTAATTGCTTCCCCGCTGTGTCACGCGGAGGCCCCTGGCCTGCCCCAGTCTTGGCTAAATTGTGCCCAACGCTCCCTCTCTGCCCCAGCAGCAGATCCCACCTGTGTGTCAGGCAGCCCCAGTTCCCAACTGTGAAGGCCTTGTCAATATGTTTTTTCCTTTTTAGTCTCCCTTCTATGCCAAAACCCCTCCTCCTCGTCCTTGTCCTCGTGGGATTCCTGGACGCTGAGTCACGCGTGGAGCCCTCTAAGTCCCGCCCACTGCCCTTGACTCTGCCCTGCCCCTGCCTGTCTGCCGCGCGGGAGGGTCTGCTGCCTGCAGAGTGTGTTTGCTGAACAGAGCAGTGTCCGAAGTGAGGAGGGTTGAATGTTGATTTTCCTGCCCAAGTCCAGCTTGAGAGACAGGGCAGGGCTTGTGCTAAGAATTTGTGGGTATTTATTGTGGCCCAGGGCTGGAGTTATTTCTTTTCTCAAAGGTAGTTTTTGGAAAGTACTTGGAAATATGTACTTTTATCCTGCTTGTGTGATGTGAAGTCTCCTTCTATTTGGAATTCCCTGTTTACACCTTCTAAAAGAGAGGTTATCCCTCCAAAGGGGAAACATGATTTGGTTTTGATATTTTGCACTTTTTTTATGTTGTCTCTTTTTATTTTGAGGAAAAATTTACATAAAGTGGAATGAACAAAAGCAAATTGTGATTTTTGATAAATATCTATACCCATGTAATTATAATCCAAATCAAGATAGAGAATCTTTTCTTCCTTTCTGGAAAATTCTCTTTTCCTCTTTTGGTTAACTTTACTCTTGATTTCTATCACTTTAGCTTACTTTTCCTGTTCCTGGAACCTCACATAAATGGGATCAGATAGAATCTATCTTTCTTGTGTCTTGCTTCTTTTCCTTTTTGAGATTATACCCTACTGTTGTGTTCTTTTTTATTGCTGAATACCATCCCATTTCATGAGTATACCACAATTTATCTATCTGTTCTCATTCTGATGGACGGTTAGGTTGTTCCTACACACTAATTTTTAAAATGTAAACTAACTGTGTAAAAAGGTTTAAAACTTTTCTCTATAGTGGAGGCTGCTTTTTATGAAATCCAAATTACATCCTTAGCTGATTCTCTGAAATACTGAATTAGATTCTCTCTATCCTATAGATTCTGAACTTGGAAAGATAGAAGCTTGATTGTTAAACAAGAATGTGTCTTTCTTGAGGACATGTGTCTTCTTTGGGGCTCCAGCAAAGCTTAGTGCTTTACTTTGTATGTGGTTGGTGTTCAGTGAATGTGTGTCAAGTTGCTCCACTCCCTTAGTTTTGAGCCCATTTAGTAGTTGTAAATCCTGTTTCCTAGGCTTTCAGATCTTAAAATCATGTATCCTGATAGCTAACTATGGCCTAGATGACCTGTAGAGAAACTGGAAGGAAAGATGATGAAGGGCAAAGGAAATGTGATAAACTTGCGGAACGCTGAGAGGCAGTGCTCTTGGGCTGGTCCAGGACAGAGTGTGATTCTGCAGCATTGTGAGTCCTCTGTTCACTCCCCACTATGGCTTCCTTTCACATTTATTAATCTGGTTAAAAGAACTTAAATGTTTCCTTTAAATTGCCTAGATAATTTTGATTTGGAATATTAACACCACATGGACATTTGCGTTCTTTGAAAACATTGAAATTTTGTCTTTCATTCTAAGTATTGCCTGATCTTCGGAATCCTGTTCTTATAACTTCATTTGTGGTGCTGACTCAAGCAGTTCAGACTTTCTTGGTAAACGAAATGTTTATCTAATGTTTCACTTCTTGTGATCTGGGACATGGTGGCTTTTTAAAAAACCAAAATTGCATAAAATAACCAAAATGAAAACACATTTTGTTTAATCATATATGCCTATATATGCGAGCATGCCTAGCTACTAGTTATATTATTATTACTATATATAATGTCTAAAGGCTGCATATCAAACAGTATACAGTCTGGGCAGAAGGACTGTGGGTGCTGAGAGACCTGGGAAGCAGAGGAACATTTAAATATCACTGTGAAGATACACTCAGCCAAATCCAGAATGTGAGAGATTCTCCAGGACATGTGAACTAATTTCTTCAGTAAATACATGGCATGAAAAAACAAAACATAAAAAAGAACATGTCTTGATGTTCCCTCAATTCCCATCCTGAGTCTTTAAGGCCATATTAAATAATAATAACAGAATTTTGAACTCTTTGTATTTTGCTGTATGAATACTGAGTAGTTAATCTACTAAAACATAATTGGTTTTACTGTGTTTCAAAAAGAAACTAGAGAAATAAAAGATAGTTCATGGGAATTGCTAAAACCCATTGGAGGCTTGAGTTAGGAAGATTGAGCACCCCAAGCTTGGAACTTGGGTCTGGAATTTCATTTACGCTGACTTCCGCAAGTAAACTATTTGAACAAGTTATCTATTGATCTGTAACAAATTTCCCTAGAACTTGTAGCTTTAAAAAGTAAACACTTTTAATCTCATCATTTCTGTGGGTCAGGAATTCAGGAGCAGCTTAGCTGGGTGGAGGTGGCTCCTGGTGGGTCCTAAGGTTGCTGTCAAGGGGTCAGGGCACATGGCCAAAGAGGAGCCTGAAGAGAAAGAATTGAGAGGAAGATGCTACTGACGGGGCCTCAAAGGAGGAGTAGGTGCTGCTTCAGGCGAATGAAGAGAAGGTAGGGGAAGATAACAAATGCAGTAACAGGGAGTTTTTAGTTGCTTATTAGCAAGAAAGTAGAGAGTGGGAGTATAGTTGGAGGAAAAGTTCAGGAAGGCTCCTAAAGAATTGTGAGTATTTCCCACCAGCAGTTTGGATCTGCTAAAGCTCTGTTGATTTCAAGCATGGGGTAACACAAATTAGATTTGCATTTAGAAGACAAATTAGGGAGAGGAGCAATTAAGAGTCCAGTAGAAAATGATCACAGTAGCAAGTGGGGAGAAGGGAGCCAGAGCAAGACAAGAAGTGTTATTAGCATCTCCCACCTTAGATGTGGTGGTGGGAGGGGCTGGTGACAGAACGTGAAGGATCCAGAAATACTGCTATGATTCTGCGTGAGTGACTAGTTAACAGTGGTGTCATCACCCAGGACAGGGAATGTGGAAGAAGCAGCTGGTCTTGAAGGGG
This sequence comes from Camelus dromedarius, assembly GCF_036321535.1. NCBI lineage: Eukaryota > Metazoa > Chordata > Mammalia > Artiodactyla > Camelidae > Camelus > Camelus dromedarius. The sequence continues at coordinate 37,161,061 of NC_087436.1, forward strand.
TAATGATGCGTTCAATTTGAGCATGTTGGTTTTGCATTACCTGTGGCCTGTCCTGGTTGAGACATGAGATGCGGGCAGGTAGGTATGTGATCCTAGAGCTCAGGAGACAGGGCTGAGCTGAACAATGAGGATTTGGAAGTGTCGTTTGCTGTGGCCAGGCCAGCTTCTGGGTGACACAGTAACAAATAAACACGGAGCTGTAGAGGAGAAATTAATCAATCAAGAAAGAGATGGAAATTTCATTTGAGCCAAATTTGAGGATTATAACCTGGGGAAGAGAACCTCAAAGAGCTCTGAGAACTGTCTTACTTGTTGGAAATCAAAGCACAGTTAACTTAAATTTTTTGAGACAGAGAGCTGTACATCAAATGATGTATTATTGACAGTTTACATAGTCCAGATCTAAGTGTCATCCTGGTGGGTCATGTGACCCCTTACAAGATCAGGAAGGACTGTTGTCTTTTAAAGAGTTGTTGATACTAGAAGAATGTCACTCTTGATGGTTGAGCAGGTATTCCTGCCGATGGGAAGGTTTGTTCCATGTGAAATGCAGATACACAGTGCACAGTGCAGGGAGAAAGGAGGACAAAGTGCAAAGAATTTATATTTAAATTTTCCTTGTCTAGCCATGAAATATGAATTTTATTTCACAGAGCTGCGGCTCAGCAGGGAATCTCTTATATGCTTAGGGGTTCTCAACTGGGGACAGCTTGGCCCTGCAGGAGACATTTGGCAATGTTAGGGGACATTTTTTGTCACAACAGGGGAAGGTGCTGCTACTGACAAATAGTGGGTAGAGGCTGGAGAGGCTGTTACCTGAAAACTGGGTTCGCCTCTTGGTGGGTGTCAGGCCAAAAGACACAACGGAGCCAAAGATCGGGAGAAGGAAGGATTTATTTATTGCTTGCAGCAAGTAAGGAGAACACCAGGGGTCTTTCCCAAAGTATTGTCTTCCCAAACAGCAAAACTGGGGAAGTTTTAAGCTAAGGATACATGCATATTCATGCAGAGGCTTGAGCAGAGCAGAATTCAGCGTGGAGTCGGGGCCACGGTTGGCAGAGTCCACACTTTAGCTGATTGAGGGTCAACACCATCATTCTGCTCTCCACATGTGGGCATTCATTCCTGCAGAACTCAAAGCTGTGTATCAGACTATTATGTGTGTTCCTTGAGGAGGAACTAGGACTCTGTTTATGCTGAACTATTATTTTTTGGCTGCTTCTCCTTTGTTTCTGTTCCCTCACTTCCCTTAAGATCATTAATTACTGAGATCCATTCAAGGGCAAGCATTGTGGCCAGGCTTATATCACAACATGGCTTAGGTCAAAAATGGCTTCTCTTCTGTCGAGAAAGTCCTGCCTGGTTCTTTTTCTCTGGAGCCCCCCACCCTATCTGTTTACAATGCTGCTGAACTTCTTTCAGAGCACAGGACAGCTTCCCTTGTCCCCCACCAACAAATAATTTTCTAGCCAGCGTGTTGCTAGTGCTGTGGTTGAGAAACCCTGATTTGTAGCAGTAGACTCTTCTAGGAAATCCCCCCATCATGTGATTATAGGTCTTTCTAGACATTGTGCTAAGCTACCTAAAATCCTTTAATAATTTTTTTGTTTAAGGTAGTTAGAATGCTTTGTGTTGTTTATAGTTAAAGGCCCTGCCAGACACACCTTCCAAAAAAAAAAAAATCCCTTTTTACCTAAGCTAGCTTGAGTTGGGTTTCTATCACTTGAAACTAAGGGAGTCCTGACTTAAACAGCTTTAAGTCAGGCTGACAAGAAGCAGCTAGTGGAAGGAAAAGATTTAAATACAGGTGAGACTAAGATTATTATTCTGGAGAGTGAACCTTAAATTTTAGGTAGGAAGAGGGTTCTCTCACCTGCTGAGCGAGAAAGAAGGAGGTAGGAACGTGCAGGAGCACGTAGGATGAGGATTCCGGGCAAGTGGGCTTGCTGCTGGGAGAAAGGCTGAGGGCTGGGATCTTAAGGAGAGCAGTGAAAGATTAAAGTAAATATTATGAGGGAAGGAAAAAGAGCTGAGCAGGGGCATAGTAAAGGGTTGCTAAGAAAAGCCAAGAGCCCAGTTGAGATTGATAACTCCAAATTTGTTGCATGGCCAATCTGTGGTATAATTTTGTTGTGTCCAACTGCACTTGGCAGCCTGCACATAAGAATAGGTGATGGTGGGCTAGGGGTTAGATGGATGTGTGAAGAGAGTGGACTGGAGGATAATGACAGATGGTGGGGGCAATGACTTACTATATATAGGCCATAGGTAGGAGAGAGAAGAAACGAGCTGGAGAAAGGATGAATGGTAGGCTGGGCGAAAAAAGAGAGGCTAGAGGTCTGGGTGAAGTCAGAGAGGAATAGCAGATGTGGTAGGAATGACCACACAGAAGACAGGAGGAAGCCATCAGGGGTGGGAATTAGACAGTAAGATTTTAGAGGAGGAACCGTGCAGAGAATGGCGGTGTCCAGGGGGTGAGAGGGTGAGTGTTACGCACTTTCCTTCACCTTCCTTCAGAAGGTGGGGCCGCTTCATCTCCCTTCTCAGGCAAGATCTCTCCTGTCAGTTTTCTTCTTCCCTGAGCCCTCATTCCCATCTCATCCAAATAATAAGATTGCATAAAGGGGAAAAAATCAGCACTGTCCTTCCATCCATCACATGCCTTGTTCCCTGTTAGGCTGACTTCTGGGAAGGACACCTCCCCGCCACATACACACCCATCCTGCAGAGGCTTTCCCTGTAAAAGCCTACTTCCTACTCTCTTACCTCTTACCCTAAAGTTAACAGAGTTCTGCTGTATCATTTCATTTAATCTGCTAGACCAAGTGCTGTAATTGGACAGCTTCTGTGTATCTTTTTTTTTTTTAAATCACCGTATCCTCAGTGCCTATGATAGGGTTTGCCACAGAATAAAGTTGTTGAATGAATGAAGAAAAACTTCAGATAAAGAAATCAATGCTTAGAGGACCATAAACTGGCCCCAGGAGTGGGAGTGGGTTAGGGCCGGGTGGGGGCAAGTGCTGAGAAGTTGGCTTTGATCCGTAAAGTCTGCCGCAGTGGAGGGGTGGATTCACAGGGACTTAATTTTGGCTTTTGAGTGGGATGGGTGGGGACTGAATCATCAGCATGGAAGAAATGAGGGTGGGGTTTAGTGGTGAGAGTTTTTGGAAGGAGAAAGATGAGAAATTGAAACCAGTCTTCCTGTTATTTTTAAGCATTAAACAAGTGAGCTCATCTAATCCTAACCACTGCTCCAAATTAGGAAAAATCAAATCATTGTCAAAGGTCACACACTAGTACGATCATAAGACAAAAGTTTATCCACCCAGAGACGAGTCCTCTCCAGAATTCAGAATCCCTGTCTGAGAATACATCTATTCCCCTGGCAAAATTCTCCTTCAGGGTTTCCTTTTAACTTTTTTTTGTGTCTTCATCATTCTGAATATCAGTGGATTGCAGTTAATAACCCACACCACAGTGGATTCATTCATCCATCCACTCAGACATTCAAAACATTTAATGAGCTACTACAAAGTGCTGGGCATTGGGCTGCGTGTTTGAGATTCAGCAATAAACAAGGGAGACAGGATGCTTGTTGTTTTATAAGCAGGCTGAGTATTTTTATTGTTTCCTTTTACTAATAGCTCTGAAGATCTTAATCAAGCTTAACAATTCTGCCTGAAAGTTTCCTATGAGAATCTTTTTTGCCTAATTGTTTACCCAAGACCTACATTCCAGTCTTCTACGAGGGAAGTTGATTTACTTTTTACTGGATAAATTCAAATACTGTTTGAGTTAAAAACAGTGGAAGGACATTTAAAGCTAAAAATCTCCTAAGGAGTCTCTGCTTTTAATTTCCAGTGAGCATGTGGATCTCAATACGGGGAGATTAAAGGGTCTCCTAATAATTTCACACTGTTGGTTCAGGATGAGGTTTGGAAAATTAATCTGGACCTATTTTCCCTAAGGACATTACACCCTTTAAATCTGAAGTTCAAGGTTGGGGAGCCACTAGAATGCTGGTTACATTCCAGTATCACTTCCCGGAGGTAGAAGTGATGGTGGAGCTGGAAGGGGCAGGATCTGCAGAGGGATGCAGCCTCACCTCCACTGCTCACCCTGGGACGCTCAGGGATGGACGAGACGAGGTGGGTGGTGGGTGGCTTGGATTAAATTCCAAGTGGTGCTTCTGGACTTTTTGGCCCCATCAGATGCAAACCGTGGGGGCCTGTGTATGGAGAGGAGTGTGGGGGGTGGGAGTCTCATGTAGCTGTACTTGATAGGGGCCACTGATGGAAGAGTCTGGCTGAGGAAGGATAGGAGGGCACCAGGAAGCATCCGGTTGGCCCCAGAGATTTGGACCCTGCCAGGTCTGAGAGACTGGCTGGTCATAGGACAGGTCCTGCTGCAGTAGAGCAGTGGGACCATCAGAGATTAATTTCGTCTTTAATGTCAGAGTGGGGGCTGAATCATCAGGCTAGGAGCTGAGAATGGTAGTGAGAATTTTTCAAAGGAGGAACAACTATGGAGGAATGGAACTAATCTTCTTATAACTGTTAGGCATTTTTATAAATTACCTTAATCTTTAATTTCCTGTAATTCACTTAAAAATTATTTATTTTCCCTCAGTGGAGGGACTGGGGATTGAACCCAGGACCTCATACAAGCCAAGCATGTGCTTTACCACTGAGCTATACCCCCAACCCTGTAATTCGCTTTCTTGTGTTCTTCCCTTCTTCTTTAAGTAATCATGATTTATAACAACTATATCAAATGAAATTAATTTTAAAAGGCTAGTTGAAAATTTTATATTCTAAAAAACAAGACTCCAATTCTTCTAAAATTAAGGAAAAGTTGTACTTATATAGCCTATTACTCATTTTTTCTCTCTATGGATCAGTATAGTTAAGGGAAACAGTGAATACATGATGAAAATGTTGGATCTGAGAAATGTAGAAACTGCAACACAAACTGCAACTGTAGAACTGATGACCTGTGTAGAATAAACTGCTAGTTTCTGAATGATCCAAATTATTGAGGGAAAGAGGGAGATCAGGAAAATCTCAAGTTTACAAATAAACTGAGATTCAAAAATGTGTTAATATATCAGTTATCTGACATTTGGTATATTTCTTCAATGAGAAGAGAGTTTTAGGTAGGGTTGAAACCTGATTATCTCATCAGAAAATTGCTGAAATCCATTATTTGTACCCAAGAACAGTACAGCAAACAAGCCAAAATTAATATGAAATACTTAAAATGAACACAACTAAAGACAACACACTGAGTAAGAAGGGTTTTAATTTTAAATTCAAGAAAGAGAAAGTTTAGGGGGAGGGTACAGCTCAGTGGTAGAGTGCATGCTTAGCATTCACGAGATTCTGGGTTCAATCCCTAGTACCTCCATTAAAACAAACAAACAAACAATCAAACCTGATTACCTCCCCCCCAAAATAAAAAACAAGAAACGTTTAATTAAGAGGATTAAAGAGTTAACTGGAGAATCTGCTGGAGAGTTTGAGGATGACTTTAGGACACTGAACAGGGACTTTTGGGATGGAAGAGAGACACGTTTTACCATAATATTTATAACAGTCAGTAGTTTAAAAAAGTCACTTGTTCAAAACCCATCAGTTAAATATACCATTCAAAGCTGAGTCTTTAAGTGGCTGTTTCTCTTTCCATTCCAGCCATTTTAGAAATTCAATTCAGACACACACAAAGGCACTTTCCTTCTTTCAGTTTCACTGTTCACTTAACCAGATCACACTTTCTCCTCTCTACTGCCTGATAAAATATCCTCCCTCGAAGCCTAGTTCAAGTGACGCATCAATTTTTAAAATCCCTTGACAAGATATTAGCTGTACCCCTGAAACCAACTGCACTTTGATTGCATTTTATACATCTGTTTAGGATTTACAGTTTGTCTCCCATTTTAGTATTTGTATTCATGCTCCTTCTATAATACAAAGCAGTAGACTTGTGTAGGCCTTCTCCACAGGTGCTCAGGAAACAGCTGTCAAATACAATTAAATTGTAACAATTCAGATTTCTCCTCAAGTCTTCTCAGAAACGCCTTCAGACCAACGTTGGAAAATAGGGTTCCTCTCACCCCGACTCCCTAGCTCCCCTTTATTTTCTTTACAGAAAAGTTCATACTGGACACAATAGATATTTGTTTATTGTCTGTCTCCACCAGAACGTAAGACCTGTGAGGTCATACTTTTACTGCATTATCCTATCCCCAGCGCCTAGAGTAGGAGCTGAATAAATCGAAGTACCTGGAAGTGAAAGAAATACTAACTGGGGGATATCAAGACACCAAGTCTAATAATCCATTGATTCTATCACTATTTAGCTGCAGGACCCAGAGCAAGTCATTAACCCATGATGGGCTTCATTTTCCTATAAAATCAACAGTATTGTTAAATATCGGATCACTGCGGTCTGAGGTAATTCCTCTGAGAGTAGAAAAGGAGAAAGATAAGGAAGGAAAGGAGTTCAAGAGGATGTGTTGAGGGAAAGAATGCTCCAGGACACACTGATGGCACTACTCTTGGAGAAGGGCAGCGAGAAAATGAAAAGCGTTAAGTGAGGAGAAAAAAATTACAGGGGAAAGGGCTGCCTACAGACACCCGTGCCTGCCAAGAATGTTCTGGGAGAGGTGCTGAAAGTGGGGAGCATGAGGCCCTGGAGGGAGAGAGAGGGAGAGGTTGAGGGAGGGAGACAGAGAGAGACTGTGTGAGAGAGGGTGTGTGTGTGTATGTGTGTGGCTCTATACTCCGCAATTTTGCCTTTATTTCCAGCCAACAACCATTCTGCAGCGACTGTCAGGGCCTGATTAAGCATGTGGCTCACACGTGAAAGTAATTGAGAAGTTCTATCTATACAAAGAACAACATTAGTTACACATTTAATTTATGACAAACCTCTTCTTTATTCCCCAAGGCAGACTAGATGATCTGTTACCCTGAATCGCCACAGCACTTTGCTATTCTCATCTTAGAATATCTTACTAGGTCTAGAGTTGCAAGCTTCTGTCCTCTGGCCTCCTTGCTCCTGCCCCGTGCCTCCCCTCCCCAACACATAAGTCTGAGAAGGACACTGTCTTTCTGTCTGTGCGTTCTCTGCACCAGCCTAGGACAATATGCTGGTAGTGTCTGTCTCTCTCACATAATCATATACTTTATGTTTAACTAATACTAGGGCATGGTTCAAATTAGTTATTTAAAAGTTCTAGGGTGGTTTTGCGAACAGAAACTGATCGCAGGCAGAAGTTCTGAAACTTCCCAATTAAGCTACCAAAGACCGTACATGGAAGAGGTTACCTAGGAAGCAACCATAGACACTAAACAAAAGAAAACAAAACAAAAAACTTAAAAATAAATTTGTAAACTGGCCCTCAAAGCTTCACGGTTTGCCTAGATCCTGGTCAAAGACATGCTGTCCTCACTACAGCGAGTGTCCCGTCTTTAAAAAACACTCCCATGCACCGCTATGCCCGAGCACCGGGTGAGGCCCCCATTCCTGCGGCCACGAAAGGGAGGGAGGCCTCAACGACCCCAAGCCTAGAGTCCTGGACAGTTCCCCAGCCCTTCCTGGGCCCCCGGGACCCCTAAAGCCAGGCGAGGAGAGCGGCCCCCCTCTGGGTTCCAACGCAGCTGCGGCCCAGCCCTACACAGGCGGAGAAGACTCGGGCGAGCCGCGCCCCACGCAGGCGCACTGAGGCCGGGGCGGGGCGGGGCGGGGCGGGGCGGGGCGGGGTCGGCGGTGTTTCCGCTGCTCCGAGCCGCCTGTTAGCAGTTGCTCGGAGTCTTCTCCGCTCGCATCCTTCCCTGCTCGGCGTGTCGCTGCCCCGCGCTCCGCCGCTCTCCGGGAGGTTCGGGTCTGGGTGAGTGAGCGCTCGCCTAGTCTGTGGAGGGGAGCGGGGGCGTCGGGCTGCGCGGGCGCTCTGCGGGGAGCGGTCCCGGGAGCTGCGGAGCGGGCGGGTCTGCGGAGCGCGGAGGTGCTGTCTGGGCGCCGCTGCGGGGAGGTCTCATTCACTGAAGCCGCGGTCTTTATCTTGCAGTCCTGCATCAAGTCACCTTTTCCTGACCTGAGCAGTCGCCATGGCACAGGTAAGGCCGTGCGCCCCCGAGCAGCGCTTGCATTGACCAACTTTGTAAGCTGCTCAGGAGTTCTAGCAGTTGTCGGAAAGCCAAAAAAGTTTAGGAGTAAACTGAATCTGCCTTCGGGAGATGTCTTAACACCTTTCTTGTTTCCCCTTTGCTCCCCCCAACCTCTTTTCCTGCTTCTTCCCTCGGAGGGTCCACCGGAACCTGCTCCCACCAGGGCGCAGCCGCCGGTGACGTGGCCGGAGTTTTGCGCACTCCCTGTTCGTGAGTGAATGTGTAAAAGGAGGCCCTCCCCCAAATCCAAAGAGTCGCTAAAATTAGATCCAGAGCAAGTACAGCTCATTGTGGTCATGTGAAGAGAACGCATTACCCACCCCCACCTTTTCTTATTTGAAAAAATAAAGGAAGCCCTTTTTCCTGGCTTCCCTTTTTTTTTTCTCGCAAAGTTTCCTGTATTTTAATACTAGGTATTGGCTTTTTCCAGTAGAGCTCTAGGGGAGATTTTTCCAGTTGCTCAACTCGGTTTTACTGAAAGAAACTGTTCGTCTTCGGCAGTGAATTTTTTTTTCCTCCAGTGCAAAAGATTAAGAAGAGCTGCTTTTAGGTAACGAGCTCGTGGAACGAGTTCTGAATTGAATTTGCCTTGGGACTGTTTCAGAACTTGTTTACCCAATATTGGCTGTCTTTGCTGTTCTTAACATTTATCAAAAATATAGGGAAGAGAAAAGCAATTTATATAGCATTCGTTAAAAATTGACCGTGTTATGCAATCTTTTGTGAATAAAGTATCAGTGCTTAAGACACTCCACCCCAAAACTAATTTTAGAGACGTCATCCATCTAACTGGCTTATCAGAGTCCAGAAACTTTTTTTTAAACAAGTGTTTTAACTGCTCAAACAATGCCCTCTCTTATTTACAGTTCACTTTTTGAAAAAAATCAGATTGATTTATCAAAATAGAATAAGGTTTCATGGTTCTTTCCAAGAGAAAATGGGAGGATTAAGAGGAGTTGGTAACTTTATTAAATTTTTACAGTGCTTCCATTCTTTCTTTCTCTTTAGCACTTAAGGAATATAACAGTAAACCAATTCTCATATTACATAAAGTGGAGACTTTGGTTTAGATTCTTCCCCATAAAGGATACTTTTATATGGAATTAACTTTCCTTCACCGGGAATTACTTTTCCTATCTTGATATGCTGGTGGTGATGTAAATGATGATTTAGCACGCATCAGAGAATTGTTCTCATTATCCTAGCTCATTTGGCTGTTTCTCTTATCTCTTACCCAGTGATTTATGAAGTTTTTCAATCAGTTCTTTTAATTATGTAGACTCTTTACCCAAGATAGTATCAGTAATCACATTTTCCCAAATGTGAGCATTAATAAATTCAGAGTGAAAATAGTGTGAAAGCCCTTATATATACAAAACCTGGAGAATGTGGCTTGTATTACAGAGTTATGTATATGACCTCTATCACAGTATAACCAGGACTGTTTTCTATCCAAGTCACAGATTTTAGTTATCATGAAAGTGACAAGTAATGTTAAGAAAGATCCGGTGTTGAATTTTGCAGTACCTTTGTTGTTAGTTATCCTTGGAAACCATGGAAATAAAACATTTTGTTAAAATATTTAATATTAAGATGGAGTTTTGTTGGCTTTAGTCTTAACATTTGATGGTGGGCAGAATGCCCACATTATGGAATTGGACTTTTACTGTCTAAAATTTCCTTGGGATCCCAGTATCATTATTGGAAAGCTGAAGTCCTTCAGTGTTAGGTTTCAAATGGTTTCCATGGTAGTACCTTTTGTTGATCTGTGGGTATGGGAACCAGAGACCTCCACTCTGTGGCTCTCTGTAGAGTAATGGGGTCAGATGCCTGAGTCTTAGAGTTTTGCGTTTTGGCAATATAAAATGTATTGTAAAATATTAATGTCTCTTATTTACTGAAAAATTAGAAGGAAGCCTCCTCCAGCAGTGGTTCTTCATATTTATGAACTAAATCTTCCATGCTGGTGGTTTTCTCTTTTTACTTAACATTGGAACTACCCCACCTATAACAGTCTTTAAGATATCCAGGAGTCAGTTATCGTATACATAGATCACAGGCATGACTGTCTTGTTAAGAATTTGACAGGAGAGCATTGATCGGTCTTCACTGATAGATACATTGAAGTTTTTTTTAATGTAATTATATTATTAGGGATATTTTACGCTTTTGTGCATATCTGTGTTAATATATTTATTATATAAGTAAGTTATAAATTATTATGGTTAATGTAATTCATATCAATGCCATTTTTTTAGTTTAATTTTAGCCTAATGATGTCAGTGTAGCGGGCAAAGCTGTGGCACATATTGGAAACTACGTAAAAAATGACTTAAATGATCATGTTGGGCAAATACATTCGGAGTTGGAGGCATTTATGGGTAACCACCACTTGAGCTCTGCCTTCTCTTTCTGATCCTAATCCTCATCCGTCAGTATTGAGATAGGTGGGATTTAACCAGTTGACTATGGAGAGAAGTAGTCTAACGTGAGGCTTCCCAGACTCTTTCAAGAACACACTGGCTAACTGTATGTTCTCCATGATATACAAGAAAAATATAAATTATAAATGTACCTGCTTATAAACAATTCCTAGACAGTATTTACTTTTATATGCTTGAAACTATTCATTTGAATGCTTTAATATTTATCTGGTTTGAAACTACAACATCCATGTTATTTTAGCATAAAGTTTGCTAAATGAGTAATAAATTATCATTATTGGATCGGTAACACAATCTACTATGTTAAATTTGGGTGCAAGCTAATTCAAGATATTTACTAAGGAACGGCCAGAGTGCTATTAAAATTGCCTGCATTGTCTATAGTACATATTTTTGAATACTTTCATCCAACAGTCAACTTCTGATTATATAAATGTGGATTTTTCATTAGATTTTAGGGTCATTTCTTTAATCTGACTTATCACATATTGGGTTGGATTTCTTAAATTGGGTCCTGACTTATTTCTTTCCTATTGCTGAACTTGCTCACACAGGTTTATTTTATTTTTTTTAAATCTCACTGCTTAGCTAGAGCCAAATTATTTCGTAGATATTCTAATTTATTTAAGTACTTAAGGTTACATTGTGTACTGTGTTCTTTGGTTCGGAAAGATCAAGAGTTGGCTATATTTCCTAGATGAATGATCCATTTAATATATTTTAATTCAGTTTAAGGCTTTTATATCTTTCCTTTAAGATAATGAAACTTTAAAAAGTTATACTTTGGGCAGTTGGAACTTAGTTTTATTTATAATATTGTTTGTAAAGAGTTAACGTATTCAGGGTCGCAGGACTGTCATGAAGCAAAAGCAGGCTACATAATTTTTTGCTAGAAACTTCACGAATATCAGAGTTATCAGTCTGATACATACTTAAACTGTACAAGATTTGATTAGAAATTTTTTTGGTTGGTTTGAAATCATTACACTATGATCATTTACAAGGGCCCTGTGCAGAGCAAGCAGGTTGAATGTAAATAAGTACATTTGAGATGAGGTTTATGCCAGAGGACGTGCCCGGGTGTCACGTGCATCTTTTCTTCAGGTCTGTCACTTTAAGGTCAGACCTCTCCGTATTGAATGATTCCCTCGGGGGTTCTGAGATCAGGTTACCTGTTTACCAGTGGCCTGTGCTGCTTTGGGTTAGTTTCTCCCAGTTTCTGATTCCTTTGACTGGTCTTCATTTTGGATGCTGAGAAAGAACTAGATTCGAATCTGCTTGGCTGCTTTGCAAGCCACTGAGCAGTTCATTGGCGTTCAGTTAACTTTAATTCTCTTGTCTTGACCTAGTGCCCCTTGGACACAGGTGGCAGCCAGTTAGAGGTGGCAATCTGGTTTTCTTCTTTCAATGATTTAGAAGTTTATTATTCTAAAACTTCACAAATTATCAGTTAATATTTTTACAAAAATTAGGGCTCCTAAGACCTTGGCTTTAAGTGTTTTTTGGACCGACCCTTTCAGTTTAGTGGTTTGTATAATGTGTAAACCTATAAGCCATTGATTAGTTGGAAGGAATGCATATTCCAGTTGGTGTCATTTCTTTGGACACCAGTTCCTAACTGTGCTCTTTACTTTTCATTCATGCATGCATTCATGACTGTATGAAACTTGAGTTCCTACTGTGTGCCAGGTATTGTTAGTTATGAAAAATAAAAAGGCAAATGGAACTAAGTTTTATTGGTATAACAGATGCATTGCCGACTCCTTTGTATGCATTGTTTAGTGGTCATAATCCAGTTTTGGAAATAAGTAATACTATTTCAGTTTCACAGAAAAGGAAATTGAGATTACTTAGCTGGCACTAGTCACATGGGACAAAGGAGGAAAGGCATGATATGTAGAGGCAGCAACAGCGAAAGCACATGCTCGGGGTGTAAAGGAGTCTGGCCTGGCCGGGAGCTGCAGGCAGCGTGGCACTGCTGGGGTAAAGCTGCAGTCAGTGGGGAGATGGGGCCCTGCCTTGGAAAGGGGTGCCAGAGAGGCAGACTGGAGCCAGAGCTGAAGAATACGAGCCATTTTGTAGGTAATGTCGAGCTACCACAGAGTGGTAAGTTGGGGTGTGCCGTGGTCAGATTGATATTTCACAAAGATCGCCCTGGGGCCAGTGTGTTGTTGTGTTTCTGGGGGCTGCAGAGGTGGGGTGGTGAAGCAGGGGAAGAAGAGGGAAGCTAGATATTGGAAGAACACTTAGGAATCTGTGGCTGTAATCCTAGTGAAATCTTAAGGGCTTAAACCAGGCAGTAGCTGGGACTTCAGAGAGGAGGGCACTGTAGGAGACTGGGCAGATTGGATGCATGAATAGGATGGGAGTTGGGGGTGAAGGGCCAGATTGAGGTCAAGATGACTGACTTGCTTGATGGTGTGGTTGGTTGTGTTTTTCTTTGAGGAAGGAATGTGGGGGAAAAACGGTGGATTTGCTGAATTTGAGTTTTATAAACACTTAGGTGGTGCTGTCTAATACACAACAGAGTGTATAGCATCTTTAAATCCTCTTTCATCTCTGTAGGTCATCCATTTGTTTATATATTATTCATCTCTTCCTACAATTGAAAAGACTGGAGGCTGACTTATTTCCTACCTTTGTCTAGGACCAGCCATGTTCATTAGATTTCTGCCCCTTGTGTAGATGCAAAAGGAGGTAAAGTTGTGAACCCACACACACTATTCTCTAATGTGAGAAACCTATAAACTTGATTGAAGCATTGATATGAATGAATTGGTTAGTGATAGAGCTTTTCTTGTGCTGTGTGCACAGTGGCCAGTTGAACCACTGGGAATATCCCCCCCCCCATCATGTGTATTCAGCAGAGATCGGTGTGTTTGCCCGAGTTAACCAATTCAGAGGTATCACCGTTATGCAAAAGCAGTTAATTAAACTTTCCATTGTATTGGTAATTGCCAAGGGAAGGCATTCTTGTACTAGCTGGGAGGTAGCCAGAGGAGCATTAATGAAACACAACAAAAGCCTGAGTCATATTGACAACCTTGGTTTTGTTAAGTTTCTAAAGACTTCTTTTCTACCACTGTGTGCACTACTTGAACTGTTTTATAGTGATGCTTTTTTTCCTTACATCTGAGTTTAAGAGAGAAGTCAAAGGTAGTAGGATACTCAGACAGAATGGAAAAAATGCTAAAATAAGGAGGAGCATGAAAGGCAAAGGAAGTTATGGGAAACTTAACAATAGTTATAGACCAATTTAAATTTAAGGCTTTGAACTGTGGGCTCGATAGTTTGATGGTCTCGAGCAACGGTAAAGATGCAGGTGTGAGTTCTTATTTCTGAGCCCTGATTGTATGTGTTTGTACCCCTCAGTCCTCTGGGAGGTTCTAGTGTTTCCTGGTCTTTAATTTACTGTGCACCTCAAGTCATAATCCTGTCACCCTGGCTTTTCCCCCCTTCTTGCTCATCTCATTTCTTTCTTAGTACAGTGATTTTTCAGTTTTTTTCCTTGCTCATCAGGGGACCCATTATCACAGGAAATATTAGTGGGCCTGTACTGTGTCCCTCACATAAGACCTGAATTACTGTGCCTGGAGAGAGGAGGGAGGACTCTGCCCTTGGCCTTCGTCCTCCCCACCTTCCTTGAGGGCCTCCAAAAGCTTTTTGCAAAACCTGAGCCTCAGAAGAACCACACACAGAAATCCTTGTGTAGCTGCTCAGCCCCAGTGGTCTGCTTCACGATGCCTGGCTCCTGCTTCGCGGCACCGAGGGGTATTTAGGTGTCGATTTCATTGAACTGAAGGCAGATTTAAAGAGGATTTAGTTCTCCTCTGTGCCTTCAGGAAAGCTTCAGTTTAGAATGTTTCAGACTAGGTGAATGTTTTCTCGTCTTTCAATTTAGAGTATTGTTTCTGTGTTATTTTCCTGTGCTTCTAAATTCTGTGTCTAGAAAAGCAACCCTCCACTTGTGTTTTGGCTTAATTTTATTCATTTTATCTTGGCATACCTAGTCTTTGAAGGTAAAGAACTTTTTCACTTAGAGCAAACAAACAGAAAAAGCCAAAGAAAATTACAGAGCTAGGAGAATTGAAGTTGAGAGTTAAAAGAGTGAATTACATGTTTTGGCCATGTATTGTCTGAGTATATGTAATAATTCCCTTAGTACAGCGTTGGTGGCAGGGGCCCAGGGTAGTTGAGGATGAACTGAGGATGGGTGAAGGGAACAGTAGCTACTTAGGACTGGAATTAACCTGGGGAAGGTGCACCCACTGAACTTGAGGCTAGTGGGAATGACAGGAAGCAGGGACGTCCTCTTGTGAGTCCTGCAGGATCCCCTTTGTCCAGTGTGGACAGTTTTGTGAGGGCGGGTTCTGCCCTCGTGAGTCACGTCCTGTGATTTCACATCTGGTCCCTTACTACGGCTACGTGGCTTTGCTAGCTTTCATGATGACTCTAATCACATGGAATGTAGCGAGAGTATTTCCCAATTTCTAGAAAGCTCTCAAAAATACAGCCAGCAGGTATGTCTTCTTCCTGTTAGGAGCTGAGACTCTGAGGATACCTCTTTTTTTCCCGTGGTTCACTACGCTTCCTTCAGGCTCGGGGGTCAGATGTCCCTTCTTTTTACGACAAATCCCTCCTGTCTCCTCTGTTCTTAACCTCTTCCCTGTTTTTAACTTCTCTATCTGCTAGCCACTTCTTCAGAGTCATAAACTGGATAAGGTATTTTTTAAAGTGTCTTTCTGAAAAGGATTTAAAAAAAAAGTCATTTGTAAAATAGGAGTTCACAGAGATGCTCTGCCTCCCAGTTCACCCTTCAGTGTCCTCCAGTCAGGCTTTTACCACCACCAAGGACCTCCTAGTTACAACTCCAGTGGGCCCCTTTTCATCGTCCCTCTCACTTGACTTCCCTGTGGTTTGGACACTGGCTTTTCTTCCTTTTCTCTTAGAACATTTCTTCTCCTTTGACTTCCATGCTGTCACCTTCTTTGGATTTTCCCTTTGCCTTTGGGAGGCTGTGGAGCATCATAGTTAAGAGCCCACAGTCCCATAGCCTGTGTTCAAGTCCCGGCTCTGCTACTTGTCTTGCTTGCTGGTCATTGGGTGATTCACCAAACCTTTCTACGACAGTGTGTCTTTTCATCTGTAAAATGCGGTTTCACTGAGAAGATCCACATGAAGCCCTGAGTATGGTGCCTGGCTCGTTGTTGCCCTCAGCTGATGTTAGTTGCCATTCTGTTTGTAGGTGACCTTCCCTTCTTCTCCAACTCTTCTTCCCACCCCATCAATATTGCCTTCATGAGCCTCCTCGCAGGACTCCAGTTTTGCCCTGGTAACAGACAATCCTGCTTCTCTTCCAGTACGTGGAGAAATGCAAAACCAGCCTTCCTTTCCCTATCAGAAAAAGGAGTCATCCTAAAAGGTTCCCTTCTGCCTTAGCCCTGTCTGTTCGTCTGTCTTTTTCTTTCCATTTCCACTGCTCCTGACTTAGATCAGGTCTTTTTTTTACCTTCTTTTTATATTTACTAGTTTTTAAAACAGGCTTCCTGTCTCCACAGATGCACAGTCCCTCCCGTTGTCCCTACTACTGCCCTAGTCATGTGACTGCAGGGTCAACATTGTTCCTCCCTGCTTAGGCGCTCTCCAAGGGCTTCCCGCCGCCTTTGGGCTGACAGCTGCTCTTCTTAGCAGGGCTTCCAGCCTGTGCTTGCCCCCCACTGTGACCTTTCCCTTGTTTGCTTTTCTGACCGACCTTACTGCTTGTTCCAGCCTGTTGAAATGCTTAACCCTTTGTCCAAAGTACAGCAAAGTTTCATTCTCCCACATTTTCCTGTGTGTTGAAATACCTGCCTGCCCTTCTCTGCTTTCCCGAACCTGCAAAGTCATAGGCAATTTTCAAGACGTTTGGGGAAGTTTTTCCCATTTCTTTCCCTTCCACTCTTCCCGTCTCAGTCCCTCCTGTATGTGCTCACGTCACGCTGATGAAATCTCCGTGTATATATACTCTACCGCACCTGATTATTTACATGCCTGTCATTTTTTCTTGACTTAAGAGGTCATGACTTTTTCCTAATGGTTTGTACAATGCTTGGCATGTGGAAGGCATTCAAAAAAATGGTTGTTGAGTGAATAAATAAACAGACAGGTGAACTAATCATCCAAGTTCTCACATTAAGAAAATCTATGGTATTTATCCATTTTTATGATGATGTTGATGGTGTCTTCATCATCGTTTTGAACTGGTTTTACTAAACAGAGAGAAACTGCAGTTTGACCTGAGAGAAATAACTTTGCTAACTCACACCAATTTTGAAGGGCCATCTTCTTAAATCTTACCAGTTTCTCTCCCAACCTATTGCTCCTTTTAATTATGTTGAACCTTGGGAAAGTGCTAGTACTCAGCCATTCAGTTTCAAGCAGCTCCAGCTTGATAGAACTAATGGCAGGGAGTTTATTGGCCAGTATGCATCTGTGCTTTTTAGGTAGGGTGGAAATGGAGACTAGCCTGGCTGTGGGTGGATTTCTAAGAGTTCTGAGCCCAATTCCAATGTAGGGGGTGGTTTCCGCACACCAACAGGCAATTCTTCTGCACCAGCTGGGTGTCCTGCAGTCCAACTCCATTCTGACACTGTCTACCTGAGATAGTATCAGATCCCACAGTTTAAGGGCTCAGTCCTACAAGACTGCCTCCTTCATCTCCCCCCACATCCATTTCATTCAGATGCCAGTTTCAAGTCCAGATTGTCACCTGTGCTTCTGACTGGCTATAGATTGAAATTTCTAGTGAGCCCATCATTGTATTTGATTGTGCTAGAGTGGCTCACAGAATTCAGAGAAACATTTTACTTACAGGGATCATTGGTTTATTATAAAAGGATGTAACTCAAGAACAGTCAGGTGGGAGAGATGCATAGAGCAAGATATATGGGAAGGGGTGTGGAACTTCCTCTCCATATCTCCATGTGTTCAACAGCCTGGAAGCTCTCCAGCCTTTTCTTTTTGGGTTTTTATGGAGGCTTCATTACATAGACATTATTGACTAAATCATTGGTTATTGTGAGTGAAGTCAATTTCCGGGTCCTCTCTCCTCCCTGAGGTGGGGGTGGGGGTATGGGACTGAAAGCTCCAACCCTCTAATCACATGGTTGGTTCCCCTTACAAGCATCCTTAGATGCTTTCCAAAAGTCACTTTAGTAACATAAACTCAGATGTGTTTGAAGGGGGTTTGCTATGAATATTCAAGCTCTTATCATTAGGGAATTCCAAGGGTCTTAGGAGCTCTGTGCCAGAAATGGGGATGAAGACCAAATATGTATTTCTTATTATAATCACAGAATCACATTTTCCCACTTAGTAGAATGAAGAGCTCTGGCTTAGTTTCGTGACCTCCCATGAGATAAGTAGGAGCGAGCACCCCTCCCCACCCCCCTTTCCTAGTTGACCACAGTCTTTTGTTTAGCTCAGGGCCCAGGGAGTGAAAGCTGCTACCAATCAACGCTCTGAGGCTGGGAAATCAAACTGGGAGACACTTCTTCTCTTGTTTGTATACTTTTGGCTGCTATAGCAACACTAAGGTTTTCCTATACGTCGTCTCAAGGCTGACTCTGATGTTGTAATGGTCCAGTTCACGTTTCAGATGGGGTTTCTATATCTTATCAAATGGTAATGTATTTAAAGTCTGAACACGATATAGAGCCAGTGGCTTGCTGTTTATGTGGATTGTCGTATTAGCTGTGCTTGAATGATACCACTGTTTTTCCTGTGCCAGGTTCTCAGAGGCACTGTGACGAGCTTCCCCGGATTTGATGAGCGGGCTGATGCGGAAACTCTTCGGAAGGCCATGAAGGGCCTGGGTAAATTCAGCCTTCTTTTTGTTCTAAAAAAAAATGTGACTTTTGTTTTTCTGAACAAAAGTCATTCTTTTGTAGTAAAATTACTTTTAGAATATTTTGATTTGAAATGTATGTAGACAGAAAAGTTACCTTAAGATAGCAAAACGATGACTGGCCACCTCCAGTCTTCATTGTCTAGAACCGAACGGGAGTGCAGTTCAGCCTCTGTTTTTTTTAGCTGTTCCACTTTGTCTGTGTGATTGAGTGGCTGATTGAGTAGATAAGTGGACATTCCTGAGAGTGATCAGCTGTGCAGCATTTCTCTCTCATTGCGCAGTCACATAGCAGTTCTGTAGGATTCTTCTCTCCAGCTGTCTTCTCTTTCCTCGCTCTCCTTTCTAGCCACTTAACTCATCATGAGGATTTCCATCTATAACTAACTGATCCCGTTGTCGTCCGGCCCCCTCTGTACTCATGTCCATGTGAAGGGATCCACCTTCCTCAAACTTGGCTCTGACCCCGTCACTCTCCATTTTGAACATTGTGTGAGATTTCCTGTTGTAGCAGGGTTAGGTGCAGCTTTCTGGCCGTGCAAGGCCTTCCCTGTATCGCCTGTGTCCTCTGATCCAGCCATGCCGGCTGATCTGCTGTTCAGGAAAACCCTGTATTTTCCTGCTGCTGACCTTTTCCCCAGTTCTAAAAGCCTGTCTTCCTTCCCTATGTCGTCACTGCCTGTTGCAGTCTTTTCATTCTTCAAGATGGTTTTGGATGTCACCTTCTCCATGAAGCTTTCCCCTGGACTCTGTTCCACCTCCTATCAGCTAAGAGAACCTCCTTTGAACCCTGTTTAGCACCTGGACCTCTCTTGATGCACTTGTCCCATTCTGTCTTACCTCACAGTTATTTGTATTTTTGTATTTTTACCCTAAATTGCCAGTAACTTGAAACCTGGGTCTATATCTTTCTCCCCTCAATTCCCTGTAACACCCAACACACTGTGCCTTGTGAATAGCTGTTATATGAGAAACTTTTAGTTGCAAGAAAAGCTAGATGCACTGTTTCTAAAAAGTCAGGAGGATTTTTGCATTTACTTCACAATGTATGGGGCTAGTATGTATTATTGGAAATGATAACATTTTGTAATTGTTAATTTTAAAGTTTAATAAATTATGTAATAGAATATATTTTGTGAGGTAAGGAATTAATGGAGATCTGGTTACACAGGTTACTGAGAGAGTGGGATGTAGGGGCTGAGATGTAACAGTTCGAACATAAATTGCAGGCACTGATGAGGAGAGCATCCTGACCCTGTTGACATCCCGCAGTAACGCTCAACGCCAGGAAATCGCTGTGGCTTTTAAAACTCTCTTTGGCAGGGTAAGAGCACACTTCATCCCAAGGTCAAATGTGAGAGCAGCTTTATCTTTTAAGACGAGTTTGAAATCTAATATGCTTTCATAAATATCATTTATTTTATGATTCTGACTTTCCTATTCCTCCTTTCTTTTCCAGTCTCTTGGTTACTGGATGTTGGTTTATAATGCTCACCCAACTTATCCTCATGTGATTGTTTTTCCTGGCTTGACAGTCTAGAGGTGCTGGAAGATCCCATGGGGATAACTGCCCTTTCCTTCTGTGCTTCCCACTCAGGACTGTTGTGTTATCTGTTTTCCAGGTGTAAACCTGCATTGCAGTATGTTTTGTTATGACACAGCACCTGCATGTGTCTTGATTCCTTTTGGAGTGGTGTTTTAATAAATGAATTTTTAAATCATTGATTTAAATGCTCTTATTCGATAAATAATTGAAAGTGAAAATTAAATTTTTTACTAAATGAATTAGTACAGACATGAAAAATTTAAATATAGTTTTGTTATTCTGAAAATTTGTGTTTGTTATTTTGAGAAACAAGTGCAAAGAAAGAACAGAAATTATTTTAAGCACAATTCCTAGTTGTCTTTGTGCTGAAACTGAAATGGATAAGAAATACTGCTTTTCTCCATAATTTTACACACAGTTTCCCCATGGCAGCTGTCCCGCAGTAGTCAGGAGCGCAGTAATGAACGTAATCCGTTATGTGCGTGTTAGACTATCATTAGATGTGGAGAGAAAGGAAGACATTGTTTTGTTTAGGTGTGATAGGCCAGATTTTGTCCCTTCTAAAAATGCATTTATGAGTTTTTTTGAGGAAGTTTTTTTTTTAAGATACACGTTTCTCAGAACAGTGTTTTTAAAATAAAAATTTTTAACCTATTTTTAAAGTATTTTTTTAAAACTCTTGAGATAAAGAAAAACATCTCTTAAAAACAGGTACCTTGACACTTGAATGGGTTTGCTTTAGCTTAAGCTTTGGGTCAGATGTCCACAGTACGTTGTTCGGAGCTTCCGCATGTGGTTTAGCTTACTGTCTTACTTCTGCTGGGAGATAGCAAGGTAAAGAATTCATTAGAATAAAGGGCTGTCTCTCATTTTTTAAAAGAATCTCCTTAAATTTATGCCTGGTTAACAAATTTATATTTTTTTTGTGTTAGGACCTTTTGGATGACCTGAAATCAGAACTGACTGGAAAATTTGAAAAATTAATCGTGGCTCTGATGAAACCCTCTCGGCTTTATGATGCCTATGAACTGAAGCATGCTCTTAAGGTAAAAGGAGGAGTGCAAGGAACATTCCTATCATGTATCATATTATTTTGTGTTGGTAATTACTTCATTGTATTTTTTTTTTATATTAAAAAAATGAATTTTTTAGTGAGGGTTTCTTGGAGGACAAAACTGTAGGAGGCAATAAGAAAAAAAGAAGGGAAAAAAAAAAGGTGGGAGAAAATGAATAGAGTGTCATTTAATCTCTTTGTACAGTTAATAATAGTGGGTATTTAAAATTTTAATATATTTGACAGCCTTTTATATTCTATTTTCATGCTCGTTTTCTCATTTTGAGATGTGTTTTTAAAATGTTACAGATTAGATACTTTATCTTTTAGTATAGAGGAGCCTGAGTAGGAAACAATAATATTGTCAATCATTTTAGATTAAAAAAATTAAGCTTCAGAGAGAATTTTGATATAAGATAGATTTTCTTCTTTCTTTTTGATACTTCTAAACACTTTCCTTTTCTGAACCCTTTTCCCTTTCCTTCTTTCCTGTATTTCTAAACACTAAAATGAAATAGCTGGTAAACTTGATATAATTTCACTGTAGCAAATAACTGAATACATATTCCCTTGCCTGGTGTTTGGAATGTTGTATAAATATGACCATGCTGAATCATTTGTTTAGACTTATGGGACGGAATAGTTCAGTCATTAGTAGTTAGGTTTTGAATGGGCAAATTGAAATTTAGCAACAAGGAGGTTAATGTAGCTCAGGTGGCGGGAAGAGGGGCTTTATCAAGTTAGGAACCTTTCTGTGCTTCTTCTCTTCATTTTCCTGCAGTGATTCTTTGGAATGAACAAAATCTTTGGTTATTGGAAATGAGCACTTTTGCAGCCTTCTGAAATGTTAGCAGTAGCTGAAATTCTGCCAGAGCATAAACCTAGTTTTTTCAGTGCTTGATTTTTGGTAAAGAAACAGAAATATAAAGAGAATAAGGCTGTCTTTTAAATTAAGTTCTGCTGTGTCATTGCTTTTGTCTTCTAATTCAGCAGTGTAGATGTGACTTTATAATCAGAAAAAGGAAAACCAGTTAAAATTATTTTTCAAAAATTCAGAAAGCAAGTCACAATTCCTTTATACTGACCCCAAAACTGATTTCCTAATAGCTAAGTGATGCTGTGTTTATTGTTACCTTTGCTGCAGAATTTTCCTGTGGATCTATAGAGAACTTAATTTGGAGACAGGGGTGTTTATATTTTGAGGTGTATATTAAGTATCAGTGCACCTCCAAGTAAATTTATGTAAAGTTTTCATTTTTACTATTTAGCCTTTTTATTTATTTCCTGTTTCATTAAAATGTTTTACTTTTAAAAAAAATTTAGTTCTTATGTTTTTTTCTTGGGGAGGGAGGGTAATTAGGTTTATTTATTTATTTATTTAATGGAGGTACTGGGGATTGGACCCAGGACCTCATGCATGCTAAGCATAGACTCTACCACTGAGCTGCACCCTCCCCCCTAAAATGTTTTACTTTTAAACCATTTAGAATTAAATTGATAAAATTATAAATTTATATATGTTATATGCTATATATATGTATACACATACATACATGCAATAAACATTTTTTTCATTAGACCAAAAAAGGGATAAAATTGTCTTTGGAAAGAAAATTAATTTGACATTTTTTATTTCTACAACTGCTAGAACTCATAGAATAGGAAGTGAATGTTTAAGATTATATTTTCAAATACAATGATGCTACGCTCCATTTTAAAAATTTATGGTTATGTTTCATCTTCAAAATAACATTGCCTATATTGTTGGGCTCTATCATTACAGTAATCAGAAGACCCCACAACTGCCTGTTAGATAACTAAGAGATTTAGGATTAAGCCTTTATCAAACTCTTTGAAATTTATAATTCATAAAAATTGTTTAGGAAGTAAAAGACATCTCACAATCTTTGAATTTCCTAAAGTACCACACTTGACAATATGTGGGGACCTCGGAAAGTAGATGTTCACTTTCATCCTTAGCTTTTTATCTTTCACTCAGGAATAAAACCCTCCATAAAATAAACCCCACAATAAGTGCAGCGTCCACTACCATTCATAGACGGTGCAGTATGTAAACAACAACATGTTGGAAAATAAACAAAGCTGCCTTTTACTTCTGTTGTCCTTCAATATGGATAAAGTAAACACGTTTTCTGTGGAAAGAAAAATAAAGCATCCTTTGTCAAAGTAGGAAAAAAAGTGAATGTTATGTTGGGTAATATTTATATATTTATGCAATTTGGGTAACACCCAGGAAAATCACTTTCTTTTTAATCTTAATTGACGTTTTTTTTCCTACTAAAAATCAATCTCCAAACAGGGAGCTGGGACAGATGAAAAAGTCCTGACAGAAATTATTGCTTCAAGGACACCTGAAGAACTGAGAGCCATAAAACAAGTTTATGAAGAAGGTACATGTTTTGAATTACATTTCCCTTCATTGCCACTGTCACTTTCATTTCTCTAAAGTGAATGCAGTTCCTTATAGTTACAGGAGGCAGGCCACACATGATTTCCGTATGAATGAATGACTGAATAAGCAACAATTCAAGCTAGTTTTCTCCTTCTGTAGGGAAAAGGGCTGCCTTTTACTATACCTGTAACTATTTTAGTATTTATAAGAAGCTTCTGTTGAGGATGGAATTTATTTTCACATAGGATTTGCAGCTAGCATAGGGATATACAGATTGTCATTCTTCTGCATTAAGTTTAAGATGTAAGTTGTTTTTCTTCCTTAAAAAATTCAATTTTATGTTAGTGGAAGTTATGAGCTGTCTAAAAGGAAAAACCTTGTTCAAGTCAGAGTTGATAATACATGAGTAAATGTATCTCGTTTTAGCTGATGGCAATGCTTGAATACTCTGCATTTTGATTTTTCTTTCTGTTGTCTTTTCTTTTTTATTTCTAATTTTTTTGTGGGTGGGGGGGAAGCCTGTATTTCAGTCAGAAGCATATCCTGTGAATGGAGCCAAGAAAATGAAATAGGAAGTAAAGGTGGAGAGTTCTTTTCTCATCGGATTTCATGTAGAAGACTCTCCCTCTCAGCTGACTGAGGAGGATCAGACCTTCCAGATTGTCACCTCCAAGCATAGTGGCTGCAGTGAGGAAAATGGGTCCCTGTCTTGGCATTAGTCTGTTAATCTTAAAAATGACATTGTAACCTAGCCAGTGAGAACAGTGTGAAATTTACCGCAGCTAAATAATTTACCTTTGAAGTGCTGGATCTTTCTTTCCTGCTCCTCTTTTTACACTTGGATAGGTGCCCACCACTAAGGCAGAGGGAATACATGTATCTCAGTTGCAGCTGGTCACCCTTGAGTTTCTAATTTTCAGATATCTCTTTCTGGGGATGTTGACATTGCTGAGTGAGCCTTTGTGCTGCTGGGTGACAAATGGGGTGCCTCAGGTATAATAACTGCTTATGGCCCACCCAGCCAGCTGTGTTATTGTGCACTCGCTGTGTGTCCGGCAGTGTACTGGCTGTCATGAAATGACGCAAAAGATGTACATAACATAGCTCCTGTCCTCGGGAGTTTGCAATCTATCTAGGGATGACATGACTGAGAAAAACTGCAGTTAAAGGATAGTAAAAGTCAAACACAAAAAATGCAAAATTCATTCAGAGAAGAGAGGTCATCATGGCTTTGGATGTTAGGAGGGGGCTTCACGGTGCGTTCAGACACTGAGCGAGGGCTTCAAGACCAGATGGGTTTTGGGTGGATGACAAAGGCATTTTTGGTCAAGGTGCATCCACTGTCTGCCATGGCACGGAAACCGGACTGAGAAAAGTACGTTGAGGGAGGGTACGTGCATGTCCATTCTGGAGATGAACTGACTAGCGCAGTTAGGCTCTGTTACAGGTGGATTTGTAAGACTGGATTAGAAGTTTGGACTTGACTCAGAGGCTCCTTGATTGTAAGCTCCTGAGTGGGCAGTGGAGTATTGAAGGGATAGTTGAGGGAGTGAGGAGATTTGAATCAAGAGGCTGATTAGGTAGCTGGGTGGTGGGGGAGGTAAGCTTTGCAGGTATGGCTCAGCCTAGGTTGGTGGGAGGTAGGAGGCGCATACATCAGAGAGAGGAGGAATATTTGAAAAGATTTGATGGTTAATTATATATAGGCATTGGAGCAGAGGGAGGAATAAATAATTCCTTCAAAGTCTTGTATTTGGGTAACTGACTGAAATAAATATGTAACTCTTTTGGAACTTTAAAAATAGAAGTTTCAAATAAAGTTTATCTCCTTTCAGATAATGGTGAAATATTTAAATGCCTTAGAGCATTTGATCCTTCAACAGCAGCTGTTTGAAAGTTACAGGGCAGTGCCTGTAACTCTTACAGATCCTGCTTCTCCCCTTTGCTGTGGCTTCACACTGAATGGTGGGAAGGGCATATTTTAAAATAGCTCTGCTGCCTCTCAGAGTTAACTTTATTTGTTGCAGAGGAAAAAAATATCTTATTAGGGGAAGCAATGGCCATGCCCCAATGAAAGAAATATTAGAATATTAGATATCAGAATATTAGAGAAATACCTTTGGAGGGGAATCATGTAAAACAGTTGAAAGAAAGCAAAACAAAGTTTAAAATTATGATCGATTGTATTTTAGAGGCTTTCCAGTACCATCATGTGTCTGTAGACTAATAACTACATTGGCTGAGAGCATTTCTAAACGGCTGAGTCATCATTTAAGTTTCAGTCGAGTGCTTTTGGGAGACTTCGTTTTCACCTAGCCACTCACTTAAAGCGTTTGCCTTCAGTCTTTAAAGCCCTTAGAAAAAGATGAACATTTATGCTAATCAAATATTTCTTCCTTTATGTCTCTTCTATTTGATTATTGAGACAGGATGTCTTTCTAGTTGAAAGAAGCTGTAAATAAGTGTGGAATTATTCTGTTGCAGAATATGGCTCAAGCCTGGAAGATGACGTGGTGGGGGATACTTCAGGGTACTACCAGAGGATGTTGGTGGTCCTCCTTCAGGTATTGGGTGGAGACTATTTATGGTTTGATTAAAAAACTCTGAAGCTGGACTGATCTGAATCTAGTTAAGTAAGGTCATTTAAAATTCTTTTAATTATTTCTGGTACTTGCTTGATTCTGGCTTTGTGGTGCCTGTGTTTGTGTTTCAGAATATCTGACCTGAACTCTTCATAGCTAACTCATAGTGTTTTTGTTTGTTTGCTTGTTTGTTTGGATGTCACTTTCCTCTTTTGTTCATAGAATTTAAAATCAAGAGGGTCAGTTTGGTTTTGGACAGTGCTTGTGTGATATTGTAGGACTGATAAGGTCTGATATGGTACTTTATCTCTTGTAGGCTAATAGAGACCCTGATGCTGGAATTGACGAAGCACAGGTTGAACAAGATGCTCAGGTGGGTGAGACTTACTATGTGATGACTTGCTTATGACATATTGAATCATATGTCATTGAATGAAAAAAAGAATCCATGCTTATGCTAATGAAAAATACATATTTATATATTATATATGTAGTATATAATATTATATAATATATAATGGCATCTAAAAATAACTTGGTGGGTCCTTTACAAATCATAAGACCCATGTAGGTCGATTTCTCACATTTTGATATGGCCAAAAAATATTTTATCCCAAAGCTGAAATGAAATAAAATAAATTATATGGATAGTGAGTTCCACCTAGATGTTATTTTTTTCTGTGGTTGTGGAACAGTCACAAAGTAGAGAATTTTACCAGAAAAACAGGTAAATTCTTCTGCCAATGAGCCAGTCAGTCTCTTGGCAGAGAAGGATATAGAAGAAAGAGTAAAGTATTTTAGTGATAAATTGTGATTTATCACATAATAGATGAAGTTAATTGTAGGATTTGAAAATTCCTCCACCTTTCCTCTGGTAGAATTCTAAATAGGATTGTTCTTTTTGTCAGCTGCTCTTTAGTGACTCCCAAATGAAATTTTGTACTGAAATGGCTTTTCAATCCCATTATAGTCTCAGTATGGTTTATAAAGTAATCAAATGTAGGAAACAAGTATTAGGAAATTTGAAACGAGGAACTTGAAAACTGGAGATTGATAATAAAGAAATTACTCGGGTTCCTGCAATCACATATCGTAGTCCTGTCTTTCTGGTCACATGGTTCAAATACAGGAGGTATTGTGGGTTCGGCTCCAGACTATGCAATAAAGTATATATCACAATAAAGTGGATCACATGAAGTTGTTTGGTTTCTCAATGTATATATAAATTAATGTTTACACTTACTGTTTATACTTACAATATTTATATAATTACATCGTTGAAAGGGGAAAAGCCGTATTCTCTCCTCCAACTGACTGTTCTCTCTGAAGAAGCCATTGGGTGTGTGAACTGACTTTGCTAATAGGAGAAAGGAGGGCCTTATTCTTCTTTTCAGGAGGTTGATTTCCTAATGGCTGTGGGATGCCGGCATTTCTTTGTGTAGCTGGAGAGGGAAGAGGCGAGGAAACAGAATGTTTGCTGAGGGCCGTCTGCAGTGTTTGATGCTTGCCTCACTATCCCTTAAAAAATGCAAACCTATTGTGTCCCATCCCTGCTTAAAATCTTAAAACCCTTCCGTGGATCTCATTGTCCTCAGGGGAAACCTCAAGTGTGGTTTTTAAGCCTCCTTGTTTCCTGTCCCTTGCTTGCTTATGCCTCCAACCTCTCTCTTACTTGCTCTTTCTCCTCCCGCCCCTTCCTCCGCCCACTCGCCTAATTCCTCTTCAAGGGTCTGTCCTCAGATAGGCTGCTTTTCAGGGTGCCCTGCCTGACCCCCCTAGGTGTGTGTCAGGTGCTCCTTACGAGGAGGACTGTAGCATCTCAAGCTTCCTGTCCCAGTGCTGGCCACCTGATACTGAAGCTGCCTGTTCACTTGACACCCACCCAGGGCGCCCTGAGCCGTCAGTTCAGTTAGCCTAGCATATTGGCAGCACTCAGTAAATAACTCAGGAGTGAGTTAGTGTCTAACTCTAAAGTAGAGGGGATCGTTTCAGTTTTTACAGATGAGGAAACGGAGGCTCAGGGATTCAAGAAACAAGCCCATGGTCCCCACTGAGTGGTGGTGGAGCCTGGGGTTCCTGCCTGCACCTGTCCAACCTCAAAGCCCTCTCTCTTAAACTAGATGACAGGCTCCGTGTTCTTCCCTGTTAGCTCCTTTCTCACTTTCTCTACTGTAAAACCCGTCTATTAAGTATAGATTGGAAGGAAGGAGCTAGCTTAACCCCGCCTTCTTAAGGGGCAGGGCCAAGGCTGCCTGCAGACCCACACTCCCTGCTGTTAGGGGCTTTGCTCATTGCTGAGACCACCTCGGTACTTTCCCAGCATTCATTGTCTGTAGGTCTGGAGGTGACCGTGCTGGTTCTCACATTCCTCCTCTCAGGAGTAGGGGTCATGGTCACAGGGAAAGAAGCCAGCTTTAATAATCTCAGATGACTGTGGTGAGGCCTCCATTAGTGGGCGGTGGGTCGATTTCCCAGCACAACTGGTGGTGTAATGAGATCGCTGCTGCCCTGTGAGCAGGAACAGTACATCTTTATCTCGTTTCCATTGATGTCTCTGCTCGGAGCACTCACTCTGAGAAGCAGTGCTTCTCAGACTTTTCTGTGCAGGTTGTGACTCAGGAGGTCTGGGTGGGATCTGGGATCGTATTTCTGACAGGCTCTCAGGTGACGTCCATGCTGGTCAAGGGACTGCACTTTGAGGTCAGGCTGTGTAAGCATCACTTAGCTCTCCTGCAGGGATGTGACCATCCGGGACCCTGAACGGAAAGCTTTGTACATCTGAAAACTGACTTACAAAGTTACTTTAAAATATCCCTGAAACAGTATCCAGGCTCTCCTTACCTTTTCAGTGACCAGGAACAACACAGCATACAGTCTTTGATTTGTAAAAATGTATTTTTATTAATTAATTCAGCCTGTTGAAAATGATCCTTTCAGCATTATAAAAAGGAACACACCCATTTATACCTTGTAGAAAGAGTACCTGGACTGTTACCACTAATGGGAATTTAA
Source organism: Camelus dromedarius (assembly GCF_036321535.1). Lineage (NCBI taxonomy): Eukaryota > Metazoa > Chordata > Mammalia > Artiodactyla > Camelidae > Camelus > Camelus dromedarius. Next base: position 37,190,165 of record NC_087436.1, read on the forward strand.
GATTTCTTAATTGAGAGTAACTGAAGGGCCCTTTCGTAAGCTTTTGAATTTTTTTTCTCAACCGATACCTGGCACTAAGAGAATTCCTATTATTTCAAGGATTTGATAAGCCACAGTGAGTCATTCACCTGAGAATTGAACATTTTGTAGATAACCCACTTTTCTTTTTAACATTTTTAATGTGTTAAACTGATTTTACCTCCTTCCCCACCAAGTCCTTGTTTTGTGCTTTCTCTGGAGGGAAGGTTGAGCTCTTCAAGGAAGTGGGGGAACAGTGTTTATGGAGCACCTACTGTTGGTTACCTGACATTGCTCAGTGAATTCATTATCTAAGTTACAAAATCTCCAGTAATAACTCCATAGAAATACTATTCCTAGTCTGTAGATGAAGGCACTGAAGCTCAAGAAGACATTAAGTAACTCATCTAAGACTCAGATGAGGACAAGGACCAGGTCTTTTTTGACTCTAAAACCGCTATACTTTGCTTATCAAAGTGTGCTTGGGCTGCACCGTCAGGCCCCCTCTGAGGACGGAGGACGGTGAGGAGGTGTGAGGGCCCCTCATCCAGGGTGGCTCCATGGATGCTAAGCATCCTCATTCAGAAGAAAGGACCCTCAGGTTAAAACAAGACAAAACAAAACTTGTAAATACCGCTCTGCGTGAAGATGCCGTCGTTACTGCTGTGTATGATTTACTTAGTAGTAGTTCCAGAATAGAGACTGATACCAAACATAATCCTTCCAAGAAAATTAAGAGATGGTTAAAAATAGCCATTTCACCAGTTATTCCCGTACGACAGGCTTACCTGCTATACCTACTCGGGGAGATTCCTAGCAATCTAGCACAGTTGATAAGGAAGGAGGGCTTCAGCAGGGCTTGCCGTGTGGTACAGGATGAGCCCCACACCCTCCTAGGTGTTACCGTATGTGTCTATCTTACCTGTATGTAGTGAACATACTAGAGGTAAGTAACCAGTATCCTCAGAATGTTGGTATTCATAGTAATTTTTATTTTTCAATGATTTTTCTCTTTTTCACAAAATTTCTCAGTGAACATATTTCATTGTAATTATATGTAAAAAAGTTATTTTAAGATGGGTCTGTAACACTGTGATACAGTTCTAAAGTTTACATACTTTCATGACTTTCACACTAACTCCTTTTCAGTTTGGAATAGCATGCTCACATGACCAGGATTGGTGTTATTTTTCTCACTAAAATAAATTAATTTCCAAATTGAGCGTAAAGATGATTCTCTGGAAATGGAAAAAAAAATAAATCTGTAACACTATATAATAATAATCTATATTCTTAAACATAATGTGATAAGAATTTTGACATCCAAATACGTGTTCTGATCACCTCCTATCCTTATTTGTTTTGCCATTTGTAGGCATAAGGGCAGCTGCAAGTAGCAGTCTCAGCAAATTGCATTCATCTGGTTTTAATAGGTATACTTTTACCTTGAAATGAATAAAGGGTAGTAAAGACATTTTAAAGATTCTTTGAGTTTTAATAAATTATCTATGTCTTAATAAATAGACTCAGATATAATGGTATTTGTGTATGATTTTATTTTTTCAGCAAGTATATGAACACTGGAAAGCATATAGTCTTTTCCATGTGAAAAACTAAATATGAACACTCATACTGTTCAACAAGTATATGTTAAGTGCCTGCTGTATGCCAGGAGCTGTGATACACCCACAGCCTTTCAGTTTTATTGTGATCTTTTAGAAATGGGGAAACTTCCTGTAGCTAGCATTGTTTAAATTTCACTTATAATGAGAAAATACAGAGTTTCCTTTTTATCATGTGTTATTGAACAGCTGCAGAGCAGGCAAAACAGAAAAATGCAGACACCTTAGCTCCTGGTTAAATTTTTTCCCTGTAAGTGGATGCATCAACAGTGGGGTAATCAGAGCTTTCCACCAACCACACCATTGCTCCTGAATGACTGGAAGTTATGGTAGACCTTTTGGGAACATTTAACTTGGCCTTATTGCTATGCCTTATCGCTCTGACCCACTAATCTTCTGTGGCACAGTTCAGGGGCAAGGTCCAAAGTCGTCCCAAGCTCAGTGAGGGGAGTTTCAGAGTAGGAAACATTAGAATTGAAAAATAGGAGATGAAGAATCAGGTAAATCAGCATTCAGGGACTAAAACACAAGTGTGATGAAGAACATGGAAATGAGATGGAAGAACAGTTTATTAACTGGGGTTGAAATTTTCACAGGCTTTGTTTCAGGCTGGAGAACTTAAGTGGGGGACGGATGAAGAAAAGTTTATTACCATCTTTGGAACACGGAGTGTGTCTCATTTGAGAAGGGGTGAGTGAAAAAAGTGTGTATGACACAGGTACTTTGGTAAATTTTTTTTCTGTATGTAATGGTTAATTTTTAAAGTACAGGAGCCAGTTTGTCAAAATTATCTGATGCATAACAGACGCTTACTAAATGAATCAGTTTTTATATTTCTTTCTTTTGGTGACCTCGAGAAATCTCAATTCTCTTTGCTATTGTAGCTTTCACAAAACTAGACATCTTTAATCTAACTCTCTTCACTGTCATATGATGATTAGGGAGGTGGGCCTCTAGATTGTTACTCTCATAGTCACAAATCACCGAGCTGTAGCTCCCTACAAGAATTTCCTCCTAGATAGTGGTACCTAAGGGCTCATTTCTGGATATTCATCAGTATTTGTGTATCAGGTAGGAATGAGTTCAGTGGCAAGTGACAGAAAACACTATTAATAGTGGCTTTAAAAATTGGGCTTTCTGTAGGTAGGATTCCTTGGCTGATTTGGCAAGACCTGGGCTCTTTTTCTTTTTCTGCTTCACCCCCCTGAGTGCTTTGGTTTTCTTTCTCATGCTTGGTACCTCTTTGTCACAACGTGGCTGCTGTTGCTCCAAGCATATCAACCATTTTTGCTTCAAGAAGAAAAGAAAGGGGTAAATTAATAGCTGTCTGTTGCTTTTAATAAGGAAAGGGAAAGATTACTCAGAATCCTCTCCAACAGATTTATTTACCTTTAGGTCTCATTTAAACTAATAAGGAGGTTCTGGGAAGTGAGTAAACAAAGAATATTTATAATCCATTGTTTAGGGCTTGGCACATTGAGGTTCTGAATAAAATTAGGGTCTCTCAGCAAGGAAAAAGGGGAGATTTGTGTTTGGTAGGAAAGTACCTGGTTAGAGTAAATACCTTGTTTCTGGAAAGTGATTCTTATGTGATTAAGAAATTGCTTTCCTGTTTTCTAGTGTTTGACAAATACATGACTATATCAGGATTTCAAATTGAAGAAACCATTGACCGAGAGACTTCTGGTAATTTGGAGAAATTACTCCTTGCTGTCGGTAAGTAATTTTTTATTGTGTATGATATTTGTGGTGTTAAGAGCTGAAGTATTTGATTCAGTTGAAGCTGTATCTGAAAATAGCTAGCTGTTTCTTCATGAAAAGATCTTACCTTGATATTTGGGTGAAGCATACCCCTAAATTTCCAATTCAAAGTCTGTTTTGATGTTGGAAATACATGATTTTCTAGTTAGTTCATCTAATTCTATGGGAATACTAAGAGAATTGTTTACAAATCATTTAGAAGCTGCATTAAAAATAACACTATTTCACTGTGAACCTGAAATGTCATTGTCTCAGAGGCGTGTAAATGTTATTTCTGACACCTGTGGAATTCTGCTTTTCTTTTGAATATCGTTGTCACAGCTTTGAGGCCGACTGAGAAATTAGAATCTGATTTAGAAAAAGTATCTTTGATAACCGTGGAAAATGTGATGGTGACTGTCTTCCTGATTAAATAGTTTGATGTTTAATTTTAGCTAAATATTCAGAGTAACCTAGAAAAATTGGAGAACTGAGTTTGTGCAGTTTATTGTAGTAGTAGATATTCTTCTAGTCCAGGGAGAATGTAGCTTGTGAGTCGCCTGTGGTCCTGGTCTTCATATGGGTGTGGAGGGAAGCTTTGGCTGCTGTTGTTCCGAGTATTTGGTGTTGAGTTGAAGTTCTTGTGCTCTCTGACTTCTGGAGAATGAGCTAAAAATGTGCGTGAACCAGGACTAACAGTAACCTTTCACTTGAGTCCACTGTTAATGAATTTTAATAGAAAACTTTTAGATATCCCCTTTGTAACTGGAATACGTGTAAAAATTATGGTGTTTTTAGTTTTGGTGGCTGCTTTTCTTAAGCATTGGAAGAAAGAAAATACTGCTTCCCATTCAATGATGTGTTATTTTGGTATATTAAGGAATTCTCATATGATAGTTTCTGAAGCTAAGCAGATTGAGTTCTGAGCAGCCCTAAGGTACTGTCGATTTGTACATTTTCAGGGAAGACACTCTTTTCTGTTACCAGTTTATCTGGGTATTTCTCCCAAAACGTATGAGTCTCACGCCGCCCTGTGTGACTCACGGATGTTAAAGAATACGGAGAGAATACCTGGATTAAGATTACAGGCAGATGTCTAAGGTTTGTCACAGATTAGAGAGAGTAAGTAGCTTGTATTATTTGCTTGAATATATTGAAGTGAAAACTCTGAGGATGTTTGTATAATTCACTGGGGATGAAAAAGGTTGTGGCTTAACAGCCCAGTCTGCCGAAACTGCCATTGCAGAAAGGTGCTCATAGAACAAAGGGGCACTGAAACCCCTGCACCCCGTGTAGCGCTCAGAACTGTGAGGAGAGCTCAAGCCAGGATCTGTGGAGATACTCGGTAGCAAGGAGGTCAGAGCAGCTTGCAAATGAGCAGTTAGTTAGCCTGTGTTCCTTGCATAGTTTTATATAAGTAGAGCTGTAAGCCTGGGGCAGCTTTTGATTTTTAATTACTTCATCTTTTCTCACATCAGAATAGCATGTGACCATTATATTACTTATTTTCTTAGTGAAATCCATTCGAAGTATACCTGCCTACCTCGCAGAAACCCTCTACTATGCTATGAAGGTAAGTGCATACGTTGAGTCTTCTAGTTAATTTATCTCTCTAGCATGTTTTAGATAATAGACATTGAGTTTTTTTCTCCTTAAAATGTGTAGTTCAATTCTGCTAAATTGTTTTACTTTATTGATTCACCCAACTCAGGGGAGTTTGATGATATAATTGACTTTTTTAAACAACGTGCCTCTCTTTCTTTTTTAAAGGGAGCGGGGACAGATGATCATACCCTCATCAGAGTGCTGGTTTCCAGGAGTGAGATTGACCTGTATAACATTAGGAAGGAGTTTAGGAAGAACTTTGCCACCTCTCTTTATTCCATGATTAAGGTAGTAGAACCTTTCCTTAAATTACACATAGAAATCTACAGCAGACCAGTATGTATCATGCAAGACATGGATGGGAGAACCCAATTATTGTGTTAAGTTTAAAATTTTACTGGTATGATTAGAGCTATGAGTTACAAAGCTTGGCATAATGTTTTCCTGGAGTATGGATGATGGCTTCCGAGTGAAAGATTGGCTCTTGGTGAGCTTAGAAGCATTATTTAGTAGTGGTGACAGATGACTCACCAAAACCCAACCCCTTGTCCACGATAATAATGTGTTCTTTCTCTCTTTTATCAGTTCCAGCTGTCTTATCAGTTCTTCCTTTCTTTTCATGTCATGGTCTTTTCTTCCTTCATTGTCTGTTATCACCTTGTCTCTGGTATTGGTTCATAGTTCAGGAAAGAACAAACCAGGTGTTATTAGAAGTAAGTAAAAAGCTTAAGTATTACTTTAATTTTTGTCCATTTAAAAGCAGGGGACACTGTGGCCTATAGTGGAATTTGGCTTAAGACCTTTTGACTTCTTTTTCTCTTCCTTCCTTCCTTTCTCTGTCTCTGTCTCCCCCTCCCTTTCTTTCTTTATATCTTTCTCTCTTTTTCTCTTTGATAAGGGGGAATGTAGGCTGTATGCAAAGCAGTATCTCGGTTGAGCAAGATTTTAACTGTGTGTGTGTGTGTGCTCAGCTGAGCAAGATTTTGTGTGTGTGTGTGTGTGTGTATGTGGTGTGTGGCGTGGCTGGGCTGAATGAAAGGCAGAGCTCTTCCATGCATACATCTGTGTATAAGACTAACAGAAGCAAACTGTATCCTGCCCCTCTGTCTCTGACGCAGAGCCATAACAGCCAGGCAGTCCCAGCATTGCTCCTGTAGCCAGATGTGTACTACGTGATGGAAACTTACATCTTGTTTAGAAAGCTTGGCCTTAGCATGGTTGTAAAAGCATCCCTGTTCTCTGTGTTCCTAGAGGGAAGAACATACCCCACTGTCTTAGAACTGTGCTTTTAAGGGGTAAAATTAGGGATAAAGCTAAGCGAAGTCCCATCGGTAGGAAACTGCCTGTATAACATTCCTGATGTGAAAGTCACACGCAGAGAGATTGTCCACTTGGGAGAAAAGTCATATGAATAGTATTTGTTGTCAAATATGTCTTAGTTTCATATTTTCTGTGACTTCTGTGAGTCACGGAGGCTAATGGAGTACATTTGGGTTTTAGGGTGATACATCTGGGGACTACAAGAAAGCCCTCCTGTTGCTGTGTGGAGGTGAAGATGACTGATGAGCGCCGGGGGGCCCTGGCCCGGCCTGCCGTCCTTCAGCACATCTCGCTGCGCTTCTCATCCGCTAGCACTTGGCGCGTTGCCTTATTCGTCCTAGCATGCTCTGACCAAACGTGTATGCTGTAGAAGAGAGTAGTGGTGCTCCTTTCTGATCTTCCATTAAGATCTTTCTCTTTGACTGTTGTAGTACTGAAGTGTACTTATGTTACTGAGACCAAAGTCTGGATCTTTCATACTTTCCTTTAAGAGATCCGACTGCTTGTAGCTTTTTTTTTTTTTAAAGCTTCATTTATATTAAACTGATAACCGTATTACCTTAATCAGAACCTTAGCCTTGGAATTGTGAACTCCTGGAAGTGTTATTAATCAAGTTTGCTACTAAATTAAACCTGAAAAATTATGATGGTTGCATTCAAAAGATTAATGAATAATAAACATTTCCTTCCTCTTAATTATGTGTGGGTGTGTTGAGAAAATTTACTTAATTTACCTGTTTGACAATGATGTCTTTTTTCAAGCTAGTCAACTGACAGTGGTGTCAGTTAACAGATGAATTTATAGTTGGCTTTTGGGTGAAAAGCTTGAAATATAGTACGGAAAAATGAATTTCTTCTGCAGTGTGGAATGAGGGAGAGGTTGAAGGGGGTCTCTGATTATTGGTAGCATGTTTACATGGACATCAATTAAAGCAGGGTTTATGCTAGTTGCTTAGTAGAAAACTGATTTTAAACTTAACCTGAAAATTCAGAGTGCTACTTTTGACTCTACTTTTATTAACTTGTTTTTCTTGTTTTCACCTTCTTTGAGATAAAAAAGCAGACAGTAGGGAGACAAAAAGAGAGTTTCTTTCTCTCTTCTAATATTTACCTTTCAATTTTGTTTTCAAACTGCTTCGGTTGGTGTCAATTTCACTTACTCCCTTAGAGATGCATTTTGTTTGTTTTGTTTTTTTAAGGAAATGATTGTTGTTAATAAGACATTTTAAATAAATGGACTACTCTCCTGTTGAAAACTTAAATAGTGATACTATTTTTTTCACAAGCTTGGCTGGTCATCAGAATAACCATGAGAGCCTTAAAAATTATGAGTGTATACGTATCACATTGGATTTTTTTTCAGAAGCTTCATAGGGGATTCTGATGCAGAGCCAAGTTGACAATCAGTTGTCTCTACTCCCCTGCCTTCCCAGTTTTATTGAGATACAGTTGACATACAACACATGTTTAAGGTGTACAGCATAATGACTTGACTTCTATGTATTGAGAAATGATTATCACAAATAGTTCAGTTAACATCCATTATCTCATACAGATTTAAAAAAAAAAAAGGAAAAAATGTTTCTCCCTGTGATAAGAACTCTTAGGATTTACTCTTAGCAACTTTCAAATATGCCATATAGCAGTATTTTTTAAAATATATTTTTATTGAAGTATATGGTCAGCAGCAGTATTAACTATAGTCATCATGTTGAACATTACATCCCCACGACTTACTTATCTTAAACTGAAAGTTTGTACCTTTTGACCACCTTCCTTCAATTCCCCACTCCCTACCGTCTGCCTCTGGGAACCACAAATCTGATCTCTTTTACTGTAAGTTTTTGTTTTTTAGATTGTACATATGAATGAGATTGTACAGTACTTATCTTCTTGTTACTTCACTGAGTATAATGTTCTCAGTGTCCATTCACGTTCTCCTAAATGGCAAGATTTCCATCTTTTTTATGGTTGAATGATATCAGTGTGTGTGTATCTGTCTCACGTTACTTTATCCATTCATTTGTTGATAGATACTTAGGTTGCTTCCATATCTTGACTATTGTAAATAATTTTGCAGTGAATGTGGGGGTGCCTATATCTTTTTGTGTTAATGTTTTCATTCTCTTTGCATAAATACCCAGAAGTGGGATTGCCGAATCATGTGATAGTTCTGTTTTTAATTTTTTTTTATTGAGTTATAGTCAGTTTACAATGTTGTGTCAATTTCTGGTGTACAGCACAATTTTTCAGTCATACATGAATGTAGTCAAGACTTGTAGCTCATGGTGAAAAAATACGAAAATGAATACATGTTTTTAATTTTTTGAAGAACCTCCATGCTGTTTCCATAGGGGTTGCATCAATTTACATTTCCACCAACTGTGTAGAAGAGTTCCCTTTTCTCTATATTCTTACCAACGCTTGTTTTTTTCTTTTTCATAATAGCCATTCTAACAGGTGTGAGATGATACCTCATTGTGGTTTTGATTTGCATTTCCCTGATTAGTGATGCTGAGTACTTTATGATGTACCTGTTGGCCATCTGTATGTCTCCTTTGGAAAAATGTCTGTTCAGATCCTCTGCCCACTTTTTAATTGGATTATTTTTGTTGCTATTGGGTTGAGTTCTTTATGTGTTTTGGTGTTAACCCCTTAACAGGCATCTGATTTGCAAATGTTCTCTCCCATTCTGTAGGTTTCCTTTCTATTTTGTTGGTTTCCTTTGCTGTGCAGCAGCTTTTCAGCTTGATGCATTTCTACTTGTTTATATTTTCTTCTGTTACCTTTGCTTTTGGTGTCAAATCCAAAAAAAAATCACCAAGTTTGATGTCAAGGAGCTTGTCACCTATGTTTTCTTCTAGGGTTTTTGTGGTTTCAGGTCTTACGTTTAAATCTTTAATCCATTATGAGTTAGTTTTTGTGTATGGTGTAGGTTAGTGGTCCAGTTTCTTTTGTATATGGCTGTCCAGTTTCTCCAGAACCATTTACTGGACAGACCGTTCTTTCCTCGTTGTATATTCTTGGTTCTTTTGACGAAAATTGACTGTATATGCATGGGTTTATTTTTGGGCTCTCTGTTACGATGATCTATGTGTTTATTTTTAGCCCAATAACATACTACTGTTTTGGTTACTATAACTTTGTGATATAGTTTGAAATCAGGGAGTATGATGCCTTCAGCTTTGTTGGGGTCTTCTGTGGCTCCATACAAATTTTAGAATTGTTTGTTCTGTTTCAGTAAAAAATGCCATTGGAATTTTGATAGGGATTGCATTGAATCTGTAGGTTGCTTTGGGACATTTTAACAATATTATTCCAGTGATAAACATGGAGTATCTTTTCATTTATTTGTGTCTGCTTGAATTTCTTTCAGCAGTGTCTTGTAGTTTTCAGTGTACAGGATTTTTTTATCTACTTGGTTAAATTTATTCCTAAGTATTTTATTCTTTTTGATGCAATTGTAAATGGAATTGTTTTATTCATTTCTCTTTCTGATAGTTCATTGTAGGTGTATGGAAATGCTGCAGGTTTTTGTGTATTGATTTTTTATGTTGCAGCTTTACTGAATTCATTTATTAGTTTTAGCCTTTTTTTTTTTTTTGGTGGAGACTTACGGGTTTTCTTTTTAATATCATGTCATCTGCAAATAATGACAGTTTTACTTCTTCCTTTCAGGCTGCTGTCTCATGCTGTGCTGTGAGTGGGGGTAGCCGGTTAAGGATAATGTCTTTGTAACAGTCCTGTGGGACATACCAGTGCGAGCGCTGCTGGCCACCAGAGACAGGTGACCGAGAAGTGTCACCTGAGCAGCAGCTGCGAACGTTGTTGCACCGTGCACAAGCTCCCTGGGAGACACTGGAGACGAGTGAGGCAGAGAGCGTACAAAGATGGTGCCCACTTGCAGCCATCCCTGGCGAGCACTTCTGTAGGTCCCTGTAAGTGTGCCAGGCCGGAAGCCTAGCCCGCAGGCCGAGGTGCCAAGACAAGCAAACAGGCCTCTTTTCACAGAAAGGCTGGGGGTGTGTTTTTGTCTGCTGTCTGTGCAGTGCCTGGTGGGGGCAGCCCACCAAGAACTGTCTCTCCATTTGTTACAGCCCCACACGTACAAGCCATGCTGGCCACCAGAGCTGGGTGATCAAAGGGTGTCCCCGGGGCAGCAGCCACAAAACCCAGGATACCAGATATACGCACATGCTCCCTTACGGGACATGCAGGTAACCTGGAGCGTGGCAGCGGGACAGTGCGAAGACAGTGCCCGCCCTCCAAGGTCTCCAGAGAGATTTACAGTCAGCCCTTAGGTGTGTGTTTAGTTAGAAGTCTGCCCCTTAGGATGCAGCTATGAAGATAAACAATCAACCTCTTTCACAGAGACTGGGCGCCTCAGTCTTTGCATCTCTGCTGTGCCCTGGGGGCAGCAGCCAGGTAAGAACCTTTTCTCCATCTGTTACAGTTTCGTGAGACCTGTGAGTGTGAGCCACACTGGCCACTAGAGATGTAGACACATCTGAGCGGCAGCTGCAGAATTGAGGCACCAGATGGTGTCTAAGCTCCTCTCCAGAGACACCAGTGGCCTGGAGCGAGGCAGAGGGACGGTGCGACATGGCACCTGCTGGCCTCCATCTCCGGAGAATATTGCAGGGGGCCGTTAGATGTGCGTTAAAGTAGAGGCTTGCCCCTCAGGCTGACACTTAAAGACACTCACATAAGCCTCTTTAACAGAAATCTGGGTGCTTTTCAGTTAGCTGCCTCCACCCTGGCCTTGGGTGGGTGAGTCTATGCCAACCTTTTCAGAACTGTTGTTCAGTTTGCTATAGCCTTGTGGGTGGGTCTCATGGATGTGAGTCCTGATAGTTTTCAAAGCTAGCTACCTGGGGGGCTTGTCGGGTGTAGGTGTTAAAATTGGGGTACCTGATGCTGGGGTGCCTCAAGCCTTTAGCTGCTCAGGGAGAAGCTCTGGAATTGCATTTTCCTGCACGATTGTGGGTTGTCGCGCCTTGGGTGGGGTTTGTGGTGAGATTGTGTCTCAGCCTCTCCTATCTGCTTCAGTGTGGGTTTTTTCCTCATTTGTCTGATAAGTGGGAGTCACTGAGAGAGGTGAGTTTTTTCCCCCAGAAGAAATTGCTTCCTACATGGCTATAGATTTGGTGTGCCTGTGAGAGGAGGCGACTTCAAGATCCTCCTATGTTGGTAGCTTGAACCAGACTCTTGGTTTTTCTTCCTTTTCTATGGATAAGGTGAATTATATCAATTGATTTTTGAATATTGAACAATTTTGCATTCCCAGGATGAACTGCACTTTGTCATAATGCTTTATCATTTTTATATGTTGCTGGATTTGTTTTGCTAATATATTTTTGAGGATTTTTGCTTCCCTCATGTTCATGAGGGATATTGGCCTGTAGTTTTCTTTTCTTGAAATGTTTTTTGTCTAGTTTTGGTATCAGAGTAATGCTGCCCTCATGAAATGAGTTGAGAAGTATTTCTATTCTATCCTGTGCAAGTTTATATAGAGTTGGTGTGAAAATTTTCCTTATATATTTGGTAGATTTGCCAATGAAGCCTGTCATGAAACTTTTTTGGGGAAGGTATTAAACTGTAAATTCAAATGTCTGTCTGTCTGTCTATCTGATTTTTAATATACAGACATCAGTATATGTATTTATCAAACACTTAATGCCTTAAAATAACCTGAATTATTATCTTACAGTTCTAGAGGTCAGAAGTCTAAAATCAGCCTCACTGGGCTGAAATAAAGGTGTCGGCAGGACTGGGTTCCCTTCAGGAAGCTCTATGGGAGATTCCATCTCCTTGTCTATCTCAGCGTCTAGAGGAGACCTGCATTTCTTAGCTTTTGGGCCCTTCCTCTGTCTTTGAAGCCAATAATCAATGCACTCCAATTTCTTCTTTCTGACCTCACATCTCCTTCTCTGACTCTAACTCTTTCCCTTTTTAAGGATCTGTGTTATATACACTGGGCCTACCTGGGTAATCCAGGTACTTTTCCCATCTCAAGATTACTTCTGCAAATACCTTTGTGCCATATGACGTCACATACTCACAGATTCTAGAGATTGACATGGACATCTCTCTCTCTTTCTTTTTTTGGTGGGAGCAGGGGTATTTTTCTGTCTCCCACAGGTGGTCTCCAAAAAATGGTTTTGTAATATACACAGTATTTTCTCTTTGTTAGGGTAGGAGTGATGTTCTACATCCTAGGTTTAAGTGCAATTTCCAAATTATATACTCTTAGTTTAGCTGACATAAATGGGGAAAGACATTTTATTACTTGATTTGGTACTTATACTTAATGTTAGTGATCAGAACCCTCTGGGGATGTTTTTCTCTCTTGAACGTGTGTGCGCGCGCGTGTGCACACGTGCACGCTCACACATTCGCTTAAGACTCTCCTGCCAAGTCTGTGGCAGTCTGCCTTGTGCCCAGGGGGTGGTGCTGTTGGCGTAAACTTACTTCCTTCACAGTTGAACTTCACTTCTGTTTTCTGTTTACGCTGCACTTTCTGATTTTTCAGCTTCAGAGAGTATTCCTCCGCAGTCTTCCTCACCCGAACACTCAGACAAAACTGAATCTAAACGTTAACCCTCTGCTTGGTTACTCAACTGTCAGTAGCTTAGAATCATCCTGTTTTGCCTGTTGTAGAACGTTCAAAGCTGTTTTCTAAAGCACTGGTTCCTCCTTTCCCCTGTGGTCTTTGGTAGTTAATGAATTCCCACCTTCCCGCCTGCTCCCCACCCTTCAGTGGAGCACTGAGCGTGTCTCCTTCCCCTGTAGAGTCTTTGGATATTTTCTATGGATGACGCACATTTGTCTCCATTTTTCAACCTGACAACAGTTAAAAGACACAGCCAGAGGTGCACATAGAGAAGAAGAAAAAGAATAACAAAAAACTCCAAAACCTGCAGAATGAATTTGTCCTCTGGGTTTTGATATTTGAAATAAAGGAATATTTTAAACAGTTAAATTCACTTTTAAAAACCGTTGTCCCTTATACACCAATGTCTAAAACGACATTCATCACAGATTCCACAGATGAGTCTGCCCTCCCGAATTCCCTGTTTTTGATGGTGGCTCTAAAATTCTTCTAATTATTCAGTCCCCAAACTTTGGGAATATTTTCGTATCCTCCCTTTCTTTGTCCTTCATGTTAAACAAATTATCACATCCAGACAGTTCTTCATTATGTCTATCACATCTACCCCTCCTTTCTGTTCCCGCTACTATGCTATTTCTGGAATTAATTACTTTATTTGGACTACACGAATGGCTTCTTTTTATTAAAGAAAAATTTCATTTTTATCAAAGGAATAAACACCCCAGTTTAAGAAGTTGAACAGCATGGAAATATAACATGCTGTTCCCCCTTGGGGTGGGTGTCAAAAGCCTTAAACATTTTCATCATTTTCCATTTAACTTTTTTCCAGGAAGTTTCATCCGTATTTCTGAGATATGTGTGTGTGTATAAAATGTGCTACTATATATCCTACTATTTCCCTAGTTATTCACTTCGAGATTTTCTGTTGGTTCCCTGCTATGACAGATGGCAGTGAAGCTCCTTTATCCCACTTTCCTTTTATCCTCCCCCTCCTCTCAGCATCCTTACGGTGCTCTTCTGAGTTCCTCTCATGGTTACCCATGTAATTTTAAACAATATATTTACATTTTCATTTCTTCTTCCAACAACAACGGGAAGAATCTCTAGACCCCTCACTAAGGGAGATTAGGGTACCAGAGACTCTACCCTCATCTCTCCCCTTTTCATCTCCCAATTCTTGTCAACTGTAATTTTGCTTTTTAAATGGTCTGTGTTAACCCTCTATACATTCTGCTCTATGATCCCTATGAAGTCTTTTGTCAGTATATTGAGTCTTCAATTTGAAATAGAAAAGTTAAGAATATTGACAAATAGCTAACCTAACTCTGTTCTATGAGTTTATTTCTCTCCTTGTGTACTTATATCTCCTAGCCTCAAGATATCTGCCTTTATGGCTTCTTAGTGCCTGTAATATCCAAGTGTCGTGGGAAGTCTATGGAACTGTCCCCACATTTTTCCTCCTGGTATTTCTTTCCTGGAGCTGCCACCCTTTGGTTAGACTGATCTCTCTCTCTAGGCTGGCTACACACGGGACACCTCTGAATACCAGCATGGGGGTGGCTTAGCTCTGAGGGTGGCCGTACTCACCAACTGACCTGCTTCTCCTTATACGTGCCTCTCAATGTTTTAAAAAAGGACTTTTCTCTTTTCGCCTTCCCTCCTTTTCCACTCTCCCTCGCTCCCTCCCTCCCTCGCTCCCTCTCTCCTTCCTTCTATTCCTTCTTTCCTTCCTTTTTTCTGTGCCTGGAGGAAGGGATGGGGTATTGGTGAGTGAGGCTCTAAGCTCCAGGGTATTGTATGTGGATGTGCTTTGTTCCACAGACAAATGTTAAGTTCTCCTGCTTTTAGGTCCTGCAGGCCGTTCTCCAGGCTTCTAGCTATCACTAGATATCCGTGAGTCACAAGCCTTCTGGGGGTGCTATGGGACAGATTGCTTTTCTCTTCATCTGCAGCCTCTTTTCTATATATTTTTGGTTAGGGCTTTATCAGACACCTCTTCTCCTTCCCTTCTATTTCCCAGACATTTGATGACATCTCTCTTGTGCTGATGGCTTCTCTCCCATTCTCTTTATTGTGAGATTTTTAATTCCTTGATGCTCCCTTTCAGAGTCTGGGGTTCATAACTGCTCAGACCGCCGCCACCTTGAACCCGATGTCCTGAGAGGACTTCTTAAGTGCCCTGCTGTTCAGAGCCCTTCTGCTGGTCCGGGTCCTGTCCATCTCTGTGCCCTTGCTCTCCCTAGTTCCCTTTGTACCACCCCTGTGTCTCTTTTCCGGAAGCTTGACCCTGGCCAGTCAGGTTGACATAAAGAAGACAGCGTCTGCACTACCTCCATTCCTCCCTCATGGAGGATGGTCACCAGTTGCCCTGCTGGGCTGTGGACGGGAGTCCAACTGCTGCTCTCTGGGTCCCAGATTTGTCCTGAAGACAGGGCTTCTGCCTCTTAGGCCCCAGACTCCCAGATTTCACTTCTGCTTCCTTTCTAGCAGCTTTGTCTGGGTCAGCCTCTGCTCCTGCCTGCGGGCAGTCTTGTGAGTCAGACACTGGGTAGCGCAGCTCAGGGTGATCCCAGCTGGCGTGCCCGGGTTCCCTAGTCCCGTGTGCCATCTGCCTGATTGAGCCTCCCGCCTTCTCCTGAGAATCCAGTTGCAAACTGCTGCCACGTCTCCCCTGAGGCAGCCACCTCTTTGAGCACTTCCTTGTTCTCCTGGTTGCTGTTCCTTCAGTCTGCCTCCAAACTGCACTCTGACCTAGCACGTTTTCTGTCATCAGGCCCCAGCTTCTCCTCTCCTTGCCTGCTTGGATTGCTACAAGGAAAACAGAAATACTTCGTGTGTCCATCTGTTGATATACCACCCTCCAGTTCTACACATCCTATAACCTAATATTCTCAATAAGGGTAATATCACCCCTAAGAGGGTAAATGTTGATTTCTTGGGGGCTGAAAAGAATTCACTCTTTTAATGTATAAAACATAGATACATACATACAATGCATAATCAGATAAACAGTATATCTGTAGTATTAAAAATTCATGGGGGTGGTGCTTAGGGAAGAATGTCTTTGAAAGCCCGTGTGTTGTGTGGGCAACAATGAAAGAGCTAGGAAACGCTACTGTAACCTTTGCCGCTGTACTCTTCAGGTACCATTTTCATCATCTCTCCACTGGCCCAGAAGCCATCAATAGCTCCCCATGATCAACTTGATAGAGCCTGAATCTTGTTCTGTAGTTTAAAGCTCTTCCTAATTTGTCCCCAGCCATCTTTCCAGTCCTGGCCCTCACTCTTTGCCTACATAGATCATCCCCTGTTCACAGCCTCCTAACCAATAGCCTCTGCCTTCTGACTTGGCTCATACCAGATTGCGTGGGTGGCCTCTGGCTGGCAGCTGGGGACTTGGGTTTTGAGAAGGTTCCCATCGTAGATGCAACTGACAAAAGCAGCTCACTGGGCCTAAACTCCACAAACAGTATGGTTTATGGTGCACCTCTGCTTCCCTGCTGGGAGTCTGGAATCTGAGTACATGCTAGGCAGAAGTGCCTATGTGACCAGCCCTCCAAGAAAAACTTTGGGCAATGAGTCTCCATTTCAAGTTTAAAAAAATTTTTTTTTTAAATGGAGGCACTGGGGATTGAACCCAGGACCTCATGCACGCTAAGCATGCGCTCTACCACTGAGCTATACCCACCCTCTTGGGCAGTGAGTCTTTAAAGAGCTTTCTTGGCCCACGACTTTACACATGTTATTACAACCTACTGCTGCGAAAATTAAGCATGTTCTGGGAGACTCCCCTGGACAAGGACTCTTGGAAACTTGTGTCTGGTTTCTTCCACGCTTCTCTGCATGAAGCTTTTCCTTCGCTGATTTTACTTTGTGTCTTTTCACTGTAATAAATTTTATCTGTGAGTATGACTATGTGCTGAGACCTGTGAGTCCTCCTGGAGAATCACTGAAGCTGGGGGTGGGCTTGGGGATCCCCGACATAACGTGACTAGTGGTTTCTATTGTCCCTGTGGTTCTCAGCCATTCCTTCATGAAATGAGAGTGATAGGAGTCTTGTTGCCCAAAGGTGGACAGTGAGGCTTAGCAGCTTTGGAAGGAAGGTAACACGAAGGCCATATGTCCATAGCCTGTGGTGGATTGTATCGGTTAAGTTAGCTGAGCTGGAATTGTGTTTTCTAGAATTCCCTTTCCTGGATGATTTGGGGTTAGCATAGGTCATGAGAGATATTTTGCACAAGGTTTGGAAGGCAGAAGTGGAACAGCAGTCATTTTGCTTTTTATGCTCTAAAATTTAGTGAGGTGTCATTTATCCACGGGCTCGTCTGGTCGGCACGGGACAGCAGCTGGGCTTGCATCGAGTCAGCTCCTGCCTCATCCTCCTCTAGCCCTCCCAACTCCTGGACTTGGTGTGTGTTTAGCTTTATGATGGAGGGCACCTGTGTCTCCTGTAGGACACACCCATCATCAAAGTTGGAGACCTGGGGGTAGTAAGAGACTTGGGCAGGTTCCAGTTCACCCATATGGGTCCAAGCTCAGCCTCCCAAGTGTTGGGAGAGGCGGTCCACCACGGGCGCTCATGTCCATGGATGTTCTTGCTGCGTGTGCCAAGAATACAAGTCTCTCCTTACCCGGACAGTTGTCAGGGTTGTGTTTACAATGAGCCACCTTGAGGATGAAATAATATCTCCAACTAGGACAGAGAACAGGTTTGCTTACTGCTTACTACACTTACTTACTTTGGTGAATTTTCCAGACTCAGTATTCCTCTGCTATGACATATATGTGGCATCCATCTGGGACCCTCTGCATTGCCCCCATGGGACCTGGGGGACTGGGGAACCCAGACAAACATCGTGCTCATGCTGCTTGCTATCCTGTAACAGAGTCCTTTATCTCGTGTCTTCTGCCAGAATTCTTAAACTGTAAAAGGCCAGTGGAGGAGCTTGTAAGTAGGTTAAATTCCTAGACTCTTCTGGTTTGTCCTTGCTTCTTCCACTTTGCATTCATCTTCCCTTCTTGACTATTTGCTTTGTGGACTTCAGGCACCAGACATAGAAACACAGACTCAGATCCTACAATTGTGTAGGGATAAATCCCCCAAATAAATGCTTATTACATCTATTCCCTGGTGGATCTGCTTCTCTGATCAAAGCCTGGTTAATCCAGTTTCCCTCACAACCAGGCTGATCAGTCTCCTGAAGTTCCATATGGTTGTAAGTTCTGTATCAATATAATATTTAACATAAATATCAATGTTTAATTAAGTATCACTTAATGGCAGCAGAATATTTCACCCTGGGTAGGCTAGACATAATTTATAGACCCAAATTTTTGGCATGAATAATACTCGGCCAAGTCAGTCTAATTATTCTAAAAAGAAAAGGGATTTGTGAAATTGAATTAGATTTTGAAAATACCTTTACCTTTCTGTGTTATTAATTTTGTGTAAATATTGGAACACTCTGCTATGTATTATTCTAGTATTTCTATTTCATTTGTTTAGATCTGTACTACCTAAGATGCAGGTTTGGGAGAGAAAGAAAGGATACTAAAAGAGAAGGCAGTGAAGCCAAGTTCAGGTAAGGCCCTCTATAAACTCTGTGAACATTTTCACATGCTTACTTGCTATAAGAGTTCGTTTTAAGGTACAGCCAACAGAGAAACAGCCCTGAGTTTTGGATGGAAGGCAACAGGAAAATGTGCTTGGGGACAAATAATATCTGCATTTTTTCCAGTTGAAGAGTTCAAATGACTCTGTTCACTAAATATGATCTTTAAAGAGGGAGAAAATCATGATTTAGGTTTCTTAGCAATGAAAATGACTATTATTTTGCTCTGTGCAATTCTGCTTTTGTGGTGGGGAAACAAAACCTCTTTTGTAGAATAATTCTTCTGGCACAGTGTCCAAACTGTAAAATAGTTTAACTATCCTAAAATTGCTGGAATGTAATCACACCTATCATTATTTTAAGTAGCCAGCATATATGAGAAGAGGTTCTTGCTTAATGTAGGGTAAAGGATATGACCTAAGAATGATCTTTTCTACTGAGAAAGAAAGAGAAGTGAAACACTCAACTGCAGGGTTTTTTAGGGAACTGATTACCACTATCTGATTTAACGCTATATCCTTAGGGTCCAACACAGTGCTTGGCACAAAAGAGGCGTTTATAAATTATTTGTTTAATAAATGAATGATGAGGAATTCAGAGAGAGAAGCATCAAGATTTACTCCAGAGGGAAGAATCCTCTGGGGCACAGATAATCCAACTAAATTTCTCAATTTGGAATTAAATTTCAGCAAGGACTTACCAATCATATTATATATGATTTCCTGATATGAGTGTTTATTATTTTGATTTATCTTGTTCTATTTATATATTCAATGAGTTTTTGGAGCAAGGATATTTGTGAAATATTTTTCAAGTCTATGTATATCTGTGAATGTCATTTTGTTATCTTCCCATGAAAAATAACATGGTTATAAAATATGGTTTTTTTTTTTTTTTTTTGAAAGCTGTAGATGTTTCTTTTTTCATTTAGCACTGTGGAAGAAATTAAAAAAAAAAAATGAGACCAATCTGTATTACTTTACCTTTTCCTTTCACCTCTACCCGCCTGGAAGTTTAGAAGTTTTTTTTTTCTTTATTGTTTTAATTTAAAAAACTTTACCAGGCTGTGTCTGAGATGAATTTCTTTTGGTTGGCTTTCCCTGGAATGAGGCTGTTTGAATCTGAGACCCCAAGATTCTTTTTAAAATTTAGATGATTATTTAATTATAGGTTTGATTTTTCTAATTTTTTTGGTCTCTCCCTGAGGAAAAAATAGAAGCCTTAGGTCAGATCTCTCTTCTCTATTCTCCTTGGTTTTCATTTCTTTATCATTTTTCTCTGTGCTTTGAGACCATGTGTGATATTTGTCCTTTCCCTTACATTCTCAAGTTTTTGTAATGTTAATTCTGATCTTTTCTTCTTTCCACATGAATTATGAGTGTTTTTGAATATTTACTTTCTCTGCAGTTTTCTTATCAGGCACCCTTCCTGTCTTGCCATTTTATTTCAGGATGTTTCTTCTTCATGCCAACTACATCTTTTACATGGAGGTCATGTGGTCTGACCTGTTGTAGAGGATGCCAAAAAGTCATCGGTTTATTTAAAAAAATGGCTATTATTTGCAAAAGACTGCTAAATCTTATTTCTGTTAACACAGGCAGTTCCCTCAGGAAGAAATTAAGAAAATAAGTGACAGCTTCATAAAAATTATTCCTTGCTGGCACTAATCCCGCTGCCACTAAAACATGTTGAATAAATATTTGTGAAATATAGTTCTGTAAGGGAGGCATATTGTTAGCCTGTCTAGAAGATGCATATGTCTCACAATAGCACAATCCTAAAAATATTTCTGGTAGGAGGAAAAACAGGACGTCATGGTACTTACAAAGTTATTTATATCCACAGGTTGTTGAAGTCATGCCTGGAACTTGAGAAGAGGTTTATCCTTTGGAAAAGCTTAAAGCTTTAAGCTTAAAGCTTAAAGAGGGCTGAGCCCTCTCTGATAGAGTCTTGGGGGGAACAGAGAAACTCTGGGTTTACAGGAGATGCTGGCAGAATGGAGGTAGGGGTAGGGATGGGGCATCTTACGGGGGCTGGATGCTGGCTCTAGTTAACTGAGATGTGTGAGACTGGGGGGAAAGAGTGAATACATATGTGATTTCTGCTAAGGGTGGACGTAAGTAACTGTCAATGTCCTGAAACTTCTGAGTAAGGGTCTTGAGATCTTTCTTATTTCTTTCAGGACAAATACTGTACCCCTACTCTATGCAAAACACGCAGCGGGCACACGTTGTCTAAGACACGGTCCCTGCAGTCAGGTGGTTTACAGCTGAGCTGCACTGACTGTCAGGTCTTTCACACTGTGCCGGTTAACCGTGTGTGGCTGAGAGCCCTGCGGGGCCGGGGCCGGGGCCGGATGCCCAGCCCCTTGTTCTGGGCTGCTCTATTTATTCTAGCATTTCCAGAATTCCATGGAGTAATGGCACATTATAGTATGAATAACTTTTCATTGTCTTCTGCTTTTAAAAACATTTTAAGGGTAGCATATTTTGAAAAATAAGATAAAAAAGGGAAACCAAAAGAAGTTACTCAAAACAATGACAGAGCTAACCACTGTTAACATTTTAGTGCATAACACTCTCCTTTTGAAATAGCCATTTACTGTATTTTCCAATGAGAAGTTTTACAAGATGTTATATATTTAACCTGACTCTTGTTTTCCTGAATATGTGAGTCCTTAATTTTGAAGTGAATGCAACTAAATTATAACTAAGGATGGGACTAGAATTAAAAATACAAACTATTATAGTCCACAGATGACAAGAAAACACTATCATTTGATGTGTAAAATTCAGAGAATAGTTGAAAGTATCATTATATAATTAGTACATGTTCACAGAAAAATTAGAAAATATGGATATGACAGAAGAGACACAAGTCATTAGTAATCCCAGTGATAACCGCGGTTAATATTTTGTATTATGTTCAAAGACTATGCCTTTCTTGAATTTTTTATAAGAGTGCACATATATTTTTTACCAAAATGGGAATCACAGTTTACAAAATGTTTCATAACTTTATTTTTTTTCACTTTTCCACTTCCTTCCAGTCAGTAAATATATTTTGACTGTATGTTTTTCAACATCTGCATGGTATTCCATCATATGACTATATCATAATTTATACAGGATGATTAAATTGTTTCCAATTTTTCATTAAAATGCTGAAAAATATATTCTCTACATACATTTACCTCTCATTTTTATTTCATTGATAATATAATAGACTTTTAAAGTGGTAAAATATATTAGCCAGAACACAGAAAGAATCTTGACTGTCTGATGGTTTTATGTCAAGGTGTTATCACTCACTATGTACTGAAGATCTAAAGCTATTTTTATCAATTGGTGTAAGAAAAAGAAAAAGTGGTGGCAGAATAATCATTTATGCACAAGGCCAAGATACATCACTTGGGAAGTGAGAGAGTGTGGAAGGACTTCTCCCAGACAATTATTTAACCAGGTCTTATATGACCTCAGTCAACTGAGTCTCTGACCTTGGTTTTGAGCCTGATCACGCTTTAGTTATTACAGGTTGGTTGGTCAAAGATTATATAGGGTTTACAATGTTTAGACCAGATACTAGATTTTAGAACATGAGTCATATAAGAAAGACAAAAGGAAGCACGGAAATTGAATAGAACACTGTACTGACTGAACTAAGTGTATGACACATATCTTGTTTGAGATGAGAAGAAATAGCTAGAGTTGGGGATAAATCTCTGATGAACATAATAGAACATTATATTTTGGAGGCAGTAAGTTAAGACTTTAAAAACAATAATGAACACTATCAGATCTTAGAATTTTACCAGACAAGATCCAGTAAATCATGCAGAAGTGAGCAGACTCAAGGACCTAGAACCTGAATCCAGATGCAGGAGGTGGGCTGCAATGAGCAGCTGTGCAGGACATGGACGCCAACACAGGGGCTGGGACTCAGTTGACCCCACGAAGATGAGCAGGTGATCTGCTAAGAGACAAAGAGGTAGTACAGTAAAGAGATTGTATCCTTTTCCCCCCAAGTTTTATTGAGATAGAACTGACATACAGCACTGAGAAGTTTAAGGTATACAGCATAGTGGTTTGACTTATACATATTGTGAAATGACTACCACAGTCAGTTTGTTAACATCCACTGTCACATATAGACACAGAAAAAGAGAAAAATGTTTTTTTCCTTGTGATGAGAACTCTTAGAATTTTCTCTTAACAGTTTTCATATATACCATTTATCAGTGTTGTATAGTTATCATGTTGTACATTACATCCCTAGTAGTTATTATCCTTTAACTGGAAGTTTGGACCTTTTGACAACCATCCAATTCTCCCTCCCCACCTTTTTTTTTTTTTTTTAATTCTACATGTAAGTGAGATCATGCAGTATTTATCTTTCTCTGTCTGACTTATTTCACTTAGCATAATGCCCTTGAGGTCCATCCATGTTGATACCAATGGCAGGATTGCCTTCTTTTTTGTGGGTGAATAATATTTCATATTATTTCATAGTAAATGGTGGCGAAGCTCATTTATTCTACTTTCCTTTCATCTTCTCTTCCCTCTTCTCTCGGCACCCTTTTTTTTTCTCTCTTTTTTTTTTTTTCTGGTTGGTTGGTTGTTTGTTTTAGGGGGAGGTAATTAGGTTTACTTATTTTTTAATTTAGTTTTTTCTTAATGGAGGTAGTGGGGACTGAACCTAGGACATCATGCATGCTACGCACATATGGTACCTCTGAGCTATACCATCCCCCTGCCCCAGCATCCTTACAGTGCTCTTCTGAGTTCCTTTCATTGTTACCTATGTAACTTAAATAATATATTTACATTTTCATTTCTTGTTCTAACAACAATGGGAAGACTCTCTAGACCCCTTACAGGGAGAGGTTAGGGTACCAGAGACTCTACCCTTCATTTCTCCTACCCCCTTTTCATCTCCCAACTCTTGCCAACTGTAATTTTGCTTTTTAAATGTTCAGTGTTAATCCTCTATGCATTCTGCTGTCTGATCCCAATGGTTCCAGCTGTGGGGAAAGGAAGTCTGCAGATCAGATGCAGGGAACCTGTCTGAAAATGTAATGCATTTGCCATTAGTGATGCTGACATTAGTGATGTAACAGTCTAAGGGGGCTTGTCTTGTCCCTGGGCATTAAATACCTTCTTCCAGAGCAACATGCAGCTGCCTTTTTCCAACCAGTGCTCTTTTTAACTGCCTGAGTCTCAGAGAAAGATGTAATTTTACCCCTTTCTAGGGTGAAAATACTAATTTCTAACTAGGGTAAAAATACCAAATTCTAATACTCTGCAGGGGAAGGGTATTAGAAAAGACTGGTGAGCATGTTCCAAGAGTACCACTTTGCCCTCTCCTCATGGAGGTAGAACATAATTCTCTATTCCTTATGTGTGAGCTGCACTGAGTGATGGCCTTCCGAAGAGCAGAGTATGGAAAGAAGGGACAAAGGAATTTTACAGTGGAGAAACACATGACAAACACTGCCTCAGCCAGGTAATCAAGGTCACCCTCAACAGCGCTAAGTCATGTTGACACTAGGTCCTCTTGATATGATGGGATGAGAATGCCATTTTCCTTCTATGGTCTTGCTCCTCGAAACCTGTACTGCCAATCATGAGAAAAGCATTGGAGAGCTTCCAGGGGAGGGGTATCCTATAAAATATCTGAATAGCATCCCTCAAGTTTGTCAAGGTCCTCGAAAACAAGGGAAGTCTGAGAAACTATCACAGTCAAGAGGAATCTGGGGAGACATGGCAACTAAATATAACGTGGTATCCTGGTGAAATACTGGAAACAGACAAAGGTTAAGAGGTAAATACTAAGGAAATCTGAATAGAGAATTGACACTGGTTAATAATGTATCAAGATTGGTTCATTAGTTGTGTCATATGTACCAAACCAATATAAGATATTAATTAAAGGGGAAAATGGGTGCAGGATATATGGGAATCCTCTGTTACAATTCTTTGTAACACTAGTGCTATTCTAAAATAAAGAGTTAGTAAAAAATAAATTAATTAAAAAATTTTAAGTGCCATAGTAATGGAAGAAGAAGAGCAAGCTGGGGTGAGATGAAACCAGTAACAGGGAGAGGACTGGAGACAGAGCAGATGTACAGGCACATGACCTGGTTGGGAGCTATCTGCCTGGTGGTGCTAATGGTTGTCGAAAATCAATGGCCATTTGAATGTAACAGTATCAGTGGCAGGGTAGACTTTCTGAAACCATTTATGAAATTACTATATTTATATTTTATTAAGCTCTTAACTTGGGAAGACAGTGGTCCGTTTTACCAACTTACTTTTGAGGGAACTGGCTCTTGATTCTTTTAGAAACTTTTAATACTTAAATATACTTTAGGGGTAGACAAATGTATGAGAAAAACTTTCAAGACAAAAAAATTCACCTGTGTTCACTAAATATATATATATATATATATATATATATATATATATATATATATATATATATGTAGAGAGTTTACAACAGTGTTTATTTCTCTTTCTATCTCCAAACCCACAAAATATTTCAGATTGAATAATGGGTTAAAGAACTGTGTAGAAAAAAGAAGGTGTAGTAGATGCATTGACCCTTGAACAACAGTGGGGGAAGGGGCGCTGACCCTCTGTGCTGTGGAAAATTCACAGATAATTTATAGTCAGCCAGCAGGAGCCTTCACCATGAATCTAAACAAGTCAAGCAGTACTGTAATATTTACTACTGAAAAAATCTGCATATAAGTGGACTCGCGCAGTTTAAACCCGTGTTGTTCAAGGGCCAACTGTAATGTAGTTCTGCCTTTGCTGCAGCTTGGTTTCCTAAGTGCATTGTAGATTAGAGACCTGGGTCATCTTACAGTGCTCTCTCTCTCTTTCTCTCTCCAGTGTTCTCCCTTCCTTCTTCTTTCTTTCTCTCTCCTTCCCTCTCTCTTTCTTCTTTCTTCTTCTCTCTTTCTTTCTTTCTCCCTCCCTCTCTCTTTCATGGTGTAACCATATGTAGAATCCTCAGGTACCCAATCAGAACAAGAGAAGTGGAACTACATAGGATCTCAAATTCATACTTACAGTGATGAGAAAGGCCCGGAGCCCCTAACCTCCTAGCTTGTCTCATGTACTGTCATTACATAAATGCTCTCAGGTGCCAGTTATATCTCTAGCTCTGACCTTTTCACTGAGGTTGAAAGCATAGATCCACCTGCCTGCTTGTTGTTCCCATTAGACCATTTACCTCCAAACCTGATCCTCTCTGTCTTTCCTAACACAGTAAATAGCACTTTTACTCATCTGTAACCATTTTCCACCGACCAGCCGACCAGGGTGATCTTTTAAAACACAAGGACGTCATGCCACTTTGCTATTTAAAAACCTTCCAATGGCTTCCCCTACAATTAGAATAAAATACAGTCAGTTCTACAGTTCTACCACATTGCTTGCTTTGAAGAAGTGGCAGCTGTGTGAAGGAACAATTTGAGCATAATGTGAGTTTCACGCTCGCTTGTTGTGAAAACTACCAGGTGAATGCAGGAACTGCACCCAGTGAATGGGGCACAGGTGCGCGCACCTCAATTACCCAGCAGCCACCCCAGCTCCTCGAGGGCTGGGAGCCACGCCCCTGCGCAACAGGTGCTGCCACTCTGGGCGGGGCTACAGGTAACCCTCTTTCTGCGCTTGCGGGAAGAACGCCGCACTGTGAGGCTGTGAGCTTCCGGAGGGACGGACGGACGGACGCCCGCTGCTTCCACCAGCAAACTTAGGGTCTTTTTCAAGGTAAAGTAACATAGTTATTGTAGTATCTTTGTACTTAATTATTGAAAATATGCAAAATATGCTGTTTTATTAGGTTTCTATCATTTTTTAAAGTGTGACACATTTTTTGAGATTTTGTCTTCAGCCCTGTGTTTCCCCCTATGCCTTGTGGGTTTTACTGTGGGATTTTGCACAGCATTTTGGTTTTTAGAAACACAGATGTTGTAGTACGGCAGAATTACTGCACACATTTCCTTCCTTCTAAAGACCTGCATGTTGGCTTCGGCTTGTCCGTCCACCCTCGTCTCACACCGCTCTGCCTTCGGCTCACAGAGCTTCAGGTTCGTCCCACTCAGGGCCTGGAGCACCAGACTTCGTCTTTCTGCCTGGGAACTCATTCTCCAGTTCTTGTCATGGCTGGTTCCACTGCTTTCTTCCGGTTTTAACCTCAACGCCCCATTTTTAGATTGGCCCGTGTCAACCACTTTATCTGCTCTGACACCCCGAAAATCTGATGTGTCTCTTACATTGCCTTGTTTATTCCTTTCGTTGAATTTATCACAATCTGAAATTATCTGAAACATGTGATTAGTTCCTTTTTCTGTTCACTAAATTGTAAGGTCCTTAAGGAAACTTTTTTTAAATGTCTGTCAGCTTTAACAAGTTCTCATACACTTAATTTTTTTTAGTGAATTATTGAATGGAAGGAAATGAACATTTCATCATCATCTTGCTCTACCATAAATGCTTTTACCAAAAATGCTCTTATATTTGAGCTATAAACTCATGTCAGAAAAATTTTTAGACGTGTACTGAGAATCATCCTCCAAGTTTTCTCCAGAGGGAACTGCCACATTTTACTAGAGTGAATAAACACTGGGAAAAAGGAAATAACCAGATTTTTGTAGGATTACTACACATTGGCTCTGAATTGATGCTAAATACAGGGGAACCAAAATAGCACCAGTGTTTTGGTCCTCTAGTCAAAGTAGGGTGTATGGTTGTCAAGTGATACATAGGGGTTTTTGGCCCAAATGTAAATTACTGTGGGCTCAGTAGGTCTGCAGACTCCTGTCGTTATTTCCTAAATTACTGTTTGATTTGAATAGGCATCCTTGAGGAATCGTCACACAGCTTTTCTGACTTGTGAAGTAAAGATATTAAGTAGGAAGGACTGCATGGTTGCCCCTAGGACTTCCCCTTCCTGCCAGGATGGTAAATAAAAGTAATACTACACATCTGGAGAAATTGCAGGGATTATTGGCACTTTCAAAGACTTGGAGGGGAGGGCAGGGCTCAGTGGTAGAGCACATGCTTAGCATGCACAAGGTCCTGGGTTCAATCCCCAGTACCTCCGTTAAAAAAAATAAATAAACCTAATTACCTCTCCCCCCAATTTATTTTTTAAACAAGCTCGGAAGATGCAGGTATAATGATATGAATGATGTCTATTTAATTTGCTTGTTTGGATCTTGGAGAATAACTGTGGAATATCATACATTTAATCAGTTATTGACTTCATTTGCAACTGCTGTGCTCAATATGTGGCATCTTCACTGAACCAAATCAACATTGACCCTGGTGCCTGGTGTGTAGCTATTGACCTGGAAAATGCTTTGTTTCCCCTCCATATTAATTTGCAAGAATCACAAAAGTAGCTTGCTTTTGCCCAGTAGGACCTGTAATACACTTTTGCAGTTCTACCTCAGGGCTATGTTAATTTTCTTATTTTCCATCATAATATCTTCCATAGAGATCATCTTGACATTTTAAACAGCATCACATTTCTCCAGTGATGGTGGAGGTGATACGTTGATACTATGCTTATTACCTCTGATGAGCAGGAAATGGCAAGTTATTTAGATGCCTTAGTAAGACATAAGCAAAAGAAAGAGTGGGTTATAAACCCACGAAAATTTAGAGACCCACTAAATCAGCTCAGCAGAATTTCTGAGATACCACCACAAGGGTGAAGGGCAAGTTGCTGCACCTTGTATTACCAAGTAACAAAAAGAGGCACAGGGCTAGGTAGGCCTTTTTAGATTTTGGAGGTAACATGTATCATATCTGAATGTTTATTACCTATTATTGCCTTCAGCAATGAAATTTTTGTTCCCCCTGGAAGATAGGAAATCCTGACTAGCTGAGCCCCTGACTGAGGACAAAGAAAACATAAATGAGGTGTAGGGTAAAGGGGTTATAAATAGCAATCAACGCTGCATTACAGAAATGAGGTTAGCAGCAGCTGTATAAATATATTCTTTCTTGGTATATGTGTATACATATACATAGACACTTTCCTTTATTTCCCTTTTATTTAGAATCTTATGCAAATTTTTTAGAGGTAAACTTTAGTCTTTGGATAACAGACTATTTACATGAGGCTGTGACTGAATTTGAGGTATAATTAACATAACTTAGGGATACAATGACAGTTAGGACTTTGCACCTCCAAATTTTGGGGAGAGGATGAAAATGCCTTCATTTGTCTAAAGGATAGTTCTGTCATATTAGGGACAAATATGGAGTTCTTTTTGTTGCTGTATGAACGTTCAACTATTTGTAGAACAAGTGTGAATGGATGCTGAGTAGCCAAAGGGGTAGATTTCACCAATGATTCAGCTACTGGGTCTCAGGTCCAAATCCACCCTTCATACTCTGCTCAGTGATATTAGGGCTGAATTCTGCAAACAGGATTTCTTTGCCAGCTGGCTCTCTGTTAGATCCTGACAAAGGGGGCACTAGAGAGAACTACAAAGCTGAAGGAGAAAGAAGAAAGGAGGTTCTTCCCCTTTTTTTGTTAGTTCTGGTTCTTATCAGTATCACAACCATCTTGTTTCTGCAGTCTGACAGTGGCACTCCATTCTTACAGAAGCAACTGAATCCAGTTTGCAGATTTTCCCACTTTTGCAGAATTAGGTCTCATTGTGCCCCTTCAGGACACTGGGAGCTGTCATTAAACATCCCTTCTGAGAAGTCTGAAGCCTTGCTCCATGGAAACCCTCCTCCAAACTAAGAGACATCTGCTCCAGCTGACAAACATCCTTTTTCCAGAGATCTGAGTATCAGCTACGTGGAGCTCCTCATTCAAAGTTCTAATTTTAATAGTTCTGACTTCTTCCTTTTGTTGTCCTAACCCTAGGGGTGGTAGCTGCTTCCAGTAGTTGTTAGTTTCATGACACCTTATTGTTCTTTAACTTTTTTGAGGCTCTTGTTTTTTAGTTAAAACAAAATTCTTCTAATTTAATTCTTTATGCTAAACCCTCTGTTAAAGTAATGTACGTGATTTTTTTTGTCTCCTTACAAAGAGCCATAAAGCAGTACATAATAACCAATACCATATTCACTAATTTTAACACTGACATAGATGTCTTAAAAAAATTCAGAGACCTTAATTGAACAGTCCTTGTGAATTTATATTACTCAAACCATTTATTTGTACATGCATCTTCCTGTTGTCAGCCCCTTGGAGATATGTGCTGTTCATTATCACCTGGTTTCCAAGCAAAGGAGAATTTTAATTGATACAGTTGGTCTTTCTTGTCAATCTTCCAGATTTTCCAAATGGAATCATTCAAAAAGAACTGAATTAGAGTTGGGTCTATCTATGCTGACTTAGGTCAAAGAAGAAACACGCTAATCTGATGTATCGCTGAACATTGTTTTTGTCTTTGATCTTTTAGAACCAATAGAATAAAATAACATCTGTTGCTTCTGAGAAGCCATGCTAACTGAACACTGTTGTTTGAAACTCAAGGACAAAGTTTTCTTATATTTACTTTACCTTGATCAGCATTGTTAAAACAAGAGAACCAAAGCGCGCACGATGGTAAGTATACAGAGCAGGTCAACCTGAGGACGGGGAGGGGAGCCTGTGATTGAGGCTTACTCCCAGTTTACCCCATGACATAGACTATGCCAACAAAACTATTCCAGTCCCCCAGTCATTGATGTGCTGAGGATTTAGACGTTCTCATATTGTGTTTATGGGTAGGAGTTTACAGAGTCTAGGAAAGGCAGGAGCTGACACTCTTCAAGCTGTTAACGAACAGACTAGGTCAGAACCCCTGAAGCTGTTCTGTTTTAGGAAATTTCTTTCTTAGCCTCGAATTGTCGTATCAACTAGTAGGTCTTTATTTCATAGCTCCTATATGTCAGGCCTGCTAGATGCTATCATGGCTGGAGCACGAAGATGAACCCTGACTGCTACATCCATGGAACTTGAACTAAAAGGGACCTAAGCACATGGGTAGCAGTTATCAGATTTGGTCTGCCAGTTTTCTGACTCATCTTTAAAATTATAACTGAAAACTGAGCATGAGATAGGGAGATTGACCAGTTTATGCTTCTAGCCTGCCTTCCTCCTTACCTTTTCCTGCCAGCTCTCCTGAAGGGTTATGTTTGTACCAGCCAGACTCTGAAGCAGAATCAGGAAAATGGAGGGATGGGAAAACAATTGGAGTCTCTGAAAGAACCAAGGAAAGTGGCAGAGATTTTGAAAAGAGATACACAGGCAGAGATTAGAACACGTGTTGAGGTTTGGTTATGAAAGGTGGTGGATGGAGCATCTGTGGAATGAGAGATTTGGAGAGAGGAGGAAATGGGTATTTGAGAAGCATTATTGTGAGTTGTAAGTTCAGCATCGCTTCGTGTTCTTGGATGCGTGTAAAGATGTGAGTTCTGTTGAATATGCTTCTGGTTTCTGAACTGTGCTTTTCTGTCTGTGACTTTATGCAAGGACTGGCCTATATGGGTACTGACTTTTGGGGTTTCATATGGGTTACCATTAACTCATCTCCATACATTATTTTGCTCAGTCAGGAAGCACCAGACCAGCATATGGAATTTCTGTTATTTAGGGTATATCGTTCAGTGGTGGTTTAAGTTTCAGTTGTAACTTAGTGTCTCTCTTTCTGTTTTCAATTCACTATAATACAAATAGGTTCTCTGAGAACTTTTAGTCAAGTTAGGGCAAGGGTTTTGCATACACAGTAAGCAAGGATTTTTAGTTTTTGTTTTTGTTTTTTGAAATCTACAAACCAACCTTATGTGGCTGGTAACCCACTGCTCAGGGCAGTCTAAGGGCTCTGTGCTAGAACTTCATGTGGTAGCAAAGCTCTTTGGCCAACCTCTGATATTCCCATTGATTTTGTCATTTTCTGGCAAATGGCATTTTTAAAATAATCCCCTGTGTTTCTGAATATCCAGATTCTGCCTTGTCTCCAGTTTAAATTATCTGACACTTTTATTACCGTAGCTACAGTTACTGCTGCTGCTGACTCCATTACCTAACATGGTTGGCTGACTTTTACAACTGCTTCCAGTGTTTCAGGTACTGAGCGAGGTGCCCTGCATATTACCTCATGTAAGACTCTAACTGTGTAACTTTCATCCATAAGATTTATATTTCATTTAATCCATAATTGTCCCTGCAGGGTAGGTATTTTGAACTGTTTTAACTCTGGAAATTCCCACCTGCTTTATTTGTTTCACGGTTAATGCATATGAAAACTAGTTTTTTAAAACACATAATATAAAAGTTACCATTTTAACCATTTTAAGATGTATAATTCAGTAACATTAAGTACATTCACAGTGTGGTACAGCCATGACCTCTATACATTTCCAGGGCTCTGCATCAGCCCAAACAGAATTTCTGTACGTATTAAACAGTAACTTCTCATTCCCCTCTTCACTCAACCCCTGGAAACCTTTATTCTACTTTCTATCTCTTTGACTTTGATTACTCTAGTGTATTAGTCAGGGTTTTCCTAAGAAACAGAACCAACCAAGGAGATATACACACACATATATATATATCTTAATATATATACTTATATATAAATACTTGTATTTGTAAGAGGAGATTTATTATAAGAGTTGGCTCATGTGGTTGTGAAGGCTAAGGAATTCCAAGATCTGTTGTCTACAAGATGGAGAACCAGGAAAGCTGGTGGTGTAATTTAGTTCAAGTTCAAAGTCCTGAGAATTGGGCTGCCAATGGTGTAAGTTCTAGTCTGAGTTCAAAAGCTTGAGAACCAGGAGCACCATGTCCAAGGGCAGGAGAAGGTGAATGTCTCATCTTAAGCAGAGGTAGTGAATTTATCTTTCTTCTGCCTTTTTATTTTGTCAGGCCTTCAAGGGATTGGATGATCCTAACCAAATCGAGGAGGGCTGTCTTCTTTACACAGCCTACTGATTCAAATAATAGTTTTTTTCACAGACATACCCAGAAACAGTGTTTTTCCAGCTCTCTGGGCAGCTCTTAGCCCAGTCAAGTTGACACATAAAATCAACCATCTCGTCTGGTACCTCATATAAATGAAATCACAGTACTTACTCTTTTGTGTCTGCTTATTTCACTTAGCATAGTGTTTATAAAGTTCATCCATGTTGGGGCATATTATCATAATTTCATTCCTTCTTAAGGTAAAATGAAGTTCCATTGTGTGTGTGTATGTATATACGTACATGTGTGTGTATCTATATCTGTATTACATTTTGCTCATCTTTGAGTTGTTGGGTTATTTCCACTGCTTGGCTATAGTGAATAATGCTGCTTCTGTACAAACACCTGTCTGAGTCACTACTTTCAATCTTGTAGGCAGGTACCTAGTAGTGGATCAGCAGCTCATATGATAGCTCTATTTTTACCTTTCTGAAGAATCTCTGTATTCCATAGTGGCTACACCATTTTACATATTCCCACTGGCAATGCACAAATGTTCCATTTTCTCCACATCCTCAGCAATCTTGTTATTTTTGTGTGTGTTATTTTGATAATAGACATTCTGATAGGTGTGAAGTAGTATCTTACTGTGGTTTTGAATTCCATTCTCCTAATGACGAGTGATGTTGAACGTCTTTTCATGTGTTTATTGGCTATTGGTAGGTCGTCTTTGGAGAAATGTCTATTCAGGTCCTTTCTACATTTTTGAACTGAGTTGTTTGCTATTTTGTTGTTGAGTTGTAGTTCTTTATATATTCTGAATATTAATACCTTGTAAGAGAGATGATTTGCAATTATTTTTTCCTCTCCTGAGGGTCATCTTTTCACTCTTAAGAGTAGCCTTTGATGAATAAAACTTAATTTTGATAAAATCCAATTTATCTAGATTTTCTTCTGTTTCCTGTGCTTTTGGGGTCTAGAGCCAGGTTTTAAAGCTTGGTTGGGTTTTTTTCCTAAAACTCAGATCATCACTCACATATAGAAATGGATTTGGAAATAGGAATTTATTTTGATCAAAAAAAAATTGGGTACAACTTTAATAGTACACTTGACTAAAGAGGAAAAGCTCCATGTGTTCAGGTGGGTTCCTTCAACTCCCTTCTCATTATAAAGGTATTTGCTTTAGACTTTGCCTATCATGGTATATGTAAATGAGTCTATGAGAATCTAATGGAATACTCTCAACTAGATTCATTCACTCTATAAGCTCTCTCAGCCAATTTGGGACTTGCAAACATTTGCTAATAGAAGAAATTTCGAAATCAAGTGGTTTAAATAAGATAGGGAGCTTGCTTTCCTCTCACATGGCCTGAAGGCTGGAATTAGCCAGTCTTGGACTGAATGGGTAACTCCAGACTTACTTTCTGTTACTCAGTCATTACCTTGTTGCTTCATCTTCAAGACCACTCCACTATCACAATGGGCCTCTAGTAATTGCATCTGCATTCTAGAGGGATGCAAGGGGAAAAGAAAAATAACCCTTTTAAGTGAGTCAACCCTGTTTAAAGAACTTTCCCAGAAGCTCCACCCAATAACTTTATGTTCCACAGGCCATATCAGCAAGGGAGGCTGGGGGATATGGGACAGTAGTTAATTGTTAGCCAAGCTTATTGCTGCTGTTACTGACATTTTCTGGTGCTCTGTATAAAATTTGGACTTCTCAAATTATTACTCCTGGGTTGTTGATACCATATATATATTTTTTGTATGAAAGCATGTGTATTGAATAGCTATCTGGACTCCTCTTAGGAAAGAAAGTCATTTTTCTCGGCCATTCTTGCTAAGCCTCAAATAAAATGTCCACAAATAATAGTACTCTATGCTATCTCAACAATAGAGTCGTTCATTGCAACAGATATTGGGTAGGCAGTTAGCAATCTTTTTATACCTCTTAGAGAGTAATGTCATCTCAAGATCCCTGGTTGTTTTGATTCAGCTTTCTCTAGCCACACAACCAAAATATTACTTTCCTTCTCTCTTCTGTTATCCAATTGTCTCTTTTAAAAATTAATTTCTACATTATGTACTACAATGCACAATGTACAGATTGTCTTTAAAACAATTTTCTTTCTTCTTTTTCCCAGTTGAAATATGTAAGCCACTCAGTTTCATTCTTTAATCGTTCCTGACTTAATCCTGAATTATCTACGTGGATCAACTCAATGTAGGTTGATGGCGTTCTCATAGCATTAGTGAAATATACCTACAAAGTAGGTCGATAAGAACTCTAACTCAGCTTAAAAGGAAGAATAATGGATTTTAAGAATAGAAGTGTGTCTTTATTTTTAAATATCTGTTAAGGGTCAGAAAGCAGAAGCATTGTTTTTATCCTTTCAAGTTTGTCAGAAGTCTGAATAATGGTTTGAAAAAGTAATTTCCCACCTCCTCTCACTCTCTCCAGCTCACTGTACTTTCTTGTTTGCACAAAGGCTCAGATCAGTTCTAATTTGAAAAGTTCTGGTCTTGGGTGGGAATTATATAGGTATCTCACTCAGAAGGTCTTAGTACCAAACTCCATTCTTTATGTGGTACTCTGTTTCCTTATGTTTTGAGCAAGGACGTTTACTAGAACCCTAGCAAGACTTATAGCCTGAGTTACTGTTTGTTTTGTTGTCTGATCTGAATTCCTGCCTTTGTCTCTTTAAACTAACTGTACCCAAATCTTACTCTCTGAGTTTGCTGATTTCCTTGAATTTCGTCCATGAGGAAATGACCCTTGACTTGATTTTCGTGTGAATTATATATGTTTGGTTTTGTTGAGTGTTTAATATATTGTGCTCTTACATTGAGGTTTTTTTCCCTGTAATACATTTCTAGGTCAGAGTAAAGTTTTAAGTGAACCTGCATGGTAATTTTGTGACTGTCTATGGTTGTTTTTAAAATGGGTTTGCTCTTGTTTTAATTTTTTGTATTGTTTTGTTTTCAGCTTTATGTGGAGCAAAGAAAATAGATTAAAGCAAAAATTTTACTAAATTTTGTAGACCTTCTAGTTTTTTGACTCTAAAGATTCTCCTTGACTCTTACTTCCTTCTGTTTACATCTCTTTTCTGGTATGTTTTAATTATCCCAATAAACAGGCCATAACATGGCAAGATCTTTTCATCGTAGTCTTCTATTTTTCTAACTTTTGATTTTTTTTCTTCTTTATCCTGAAGAGCTTCTACCAAGGTTTCTAAATATTGTCTGGCTCTGTAAGAACTCAAACATTTTATGTATGTATGTATGTCTTTAGTAGTTTAAATGTTTATTTTTTATTGTGGTAAGAACACTTAACATGAAATCTACCTTAACAATTTTTTTCCATTTTTAGTGACATAGTTTTCTTTTAAATGTCACAAGCAATACATGTTCATTGCAGAAAACTAGAAATGCATGAAAGCATAAAATAAAAAATAACAATCACCTGAAATTTTCAATCTCAGATAACCAGCATTAGCATTTTGATGCATTTCCTCCCAGTGTCCACATATTTTTTATTGAAGTATAATTGACCTGCAATAGTTAGTTCCAGTGCACACATAGTGGTTTGATACTTCTGTATATTACAAAATGATCACCATGATATATAGTCATCATCTGTCACCGTACAATGATATACAATATAAATGACTGTACTCACCATACTGTACATTTCATCCACATGATTCAGTTTATTTTGTAACTAGAAGTTTGTACCCCTTTTAATCTCCCTCACGCATTTCATTCATCCCCACACCCCTCCCGTGATCTGTGGCCTGGAGGTAGGTGGATTCATTTTACTTGAATGGCCTCAGTGGAACCACTCCACAGGTGAAGGGCACGGTCAATCTCTGATCTGTGGGGCTGCCTATGAAAATTTGCTACTTTCCCGAGGACCCCTGAAATAGAATGATTTATTTAGTAAGGAGCAGGACAGAGGGCTCTCAGGCATTCCTGTCAGAACAAGGCTGTCAGGAGCTTCTTGACAGGTAGGTTCGTGCTGGCACTGATTGCTGCCCTAGGCCTACCTTTGGGGAAGCAATGCCCTACAGTGATTGTATGAATCAGGTCTGCTTCCCATCTGGACTGCACCAGCCTGTGTGAATGTGAATTAGAACTCTCTGAAATAGTTCAGTATAGGAGTTTCCCTTCATGTTGGGTGAGGATTTATTGTGGCTTCCCCTGAAGACAGAATTTAGAGCCTCCCGTCACATGCCGAGGTCCTCACTGAGCAGCCATGGGAGGTCTAGAGGTAGTTCGACCACCTAGACACCGCGCTGACATCTCCAGTCTTTTAAAATAAGCTCATCATCTGCCGTGGTTTAGTGTTTGCTGTATCTTTCCCTCTATGTTACATCTTGCCATTAAAAGCAATCTAATGTGTTGGTAATTCAGCAACTTTTTTTTTTTTTTTAAACAGAGATACTACAGATTGAACCCAGGACCTCGAGCATGCTAAACATGCACTCTACCACTGGGCTACCCCTCCTTCAGCAATATTTCTTGCACAAAGAAATGAAGTAAATTGTAGAATGTTTATAAGCTAGCATTGAATAGCTAAAAGTAGGTCACTGACATGATTTTATAGTTATTCTTCAAGCATCATTGTTTGTTGGATAGGAATATAACACTCAGGTCAGTATGCAAAGAAAAGCAATAGATCTTGCTGACTGGTGCTTCCACCTGTCAACAGCACTTAGTCATTATTATACTCATTTTATAATTCTGACAGTTTGAGGGCCCTCTAATCTTGTTTAGAAATGTTATGCAGTATTAGCAATCTCCAAATTATTGCTGTTTAAAGAAATTGTGGCTCTTGAAGATGATTGCTACAGTCTCTCAAAATGTTAATCGAATTTTCAGGGAATGCAGAGATGCTTCATTGATTTTGCTGCCTCTTTTACTGTCTCTGTTTTACCATCTTTTCTTGTATTTGGAAGTATTTCTCAATTTATCTGCCTCTGTGCCTTCTTTATTCCCTTCAAGTTCTTATACTACCCATTTCTTGAATGAAAAATCGACTTTTTCCCTGAATAAAAATATATTGTAGTTAAAAGAATTCAGCAAAAAAGCCAGAAAAGAATAGATGCTGTTCATCTAAGTGGAAATTTGCAAAACAGGCCCAATCCTATGTGTACATCAAAACATCATTCTCGCATTAGAGGAGGACCTAAAACTACACTTTAATGACAGTTTAAGCAGCTAACATTTTACAAAGAAAAATCTAGTTGTTAACACACTGTGCAAATATCTAGTAAGACAGAGTGGATATTCAAAATAGTTAAAACCTGTTAACAACATTAAACAAAATAAGATGCAGGGTGAATACAGGCTAAATATCTGACCTGCATTTAAAGAAAAAAATCAAATTCCTTCCCTTAAAAAGGAGGTACATTTGAGAGATTTGCAAAATACTGTGAAACTATTCCATGCCTTAGAGATGTAACCAGGGGATCCAAAAACCAAATATGTGAACCCAATGTATGCATTAGCATGATAATTAATTTTATGTTTCAGGTTGGCTAGTTCATGGTGTCTAGTTGCTTGTTCAAATACCAGTCTTGATGTTACCTTGAAGATATTTTTTTTAGATGTAATTAATATTTGAATCAGTAGACTGGAGTACATCAGATTATCCTCCATATTGGGTGGACCTCATCCAATCAGTTGTATGTATCCTATTGGTCTGTTTTTCTGGAGGACCCTGACTAACAGAGTTAGTGACCAAGATCAGTGGTAATCCTCTCTCAAGATGCCCAAGGAAAGCTGACCTTGGGCAAGCGGGCAGTGGGGGTCATAAGTCCTCAGCAGATAGGTCTTCCCACAGTCCAGCTACCTTGCCCTCCTTCCCTATTTCTGAATAACAATTTGGATTTCCTTATTCAGCAATTTACCTGAGTGACCATCTGTGATTTTGATGCTGTCCTATCAGAGGCTCTCGGAAGGATTTCTTAGTTTTTGTTTTCCTGCGTAGTTCTTAGTAACCCCGCAGAAAGGAAGACTCCTTGCAATAGATTGGCAATGATAAATACCTATGGATTTAAGGCTCCTCAACAGCAGCTTTGCATATGGACCACGCTTATGGTTTTTTTTTTTTTTTTTTTTTTTTTGAGATAGAATTGGCATACAACACTTTATTAGTTTCAGGTGTACAACATAATGATTCAATATTTGTATACACTGAAATGATCACCACAGTAAGTCTAGTTACTATCTGTCACCCTATACAAAGCTACAAAAAATTTTTTTTTCTTGTGATCAGAATTTTTAAGATTTACTCTCTTGGCAACTTTCAAATATGCACTACATTATTATTGACTATAGTCACCATGATGTATATTACATCCCCACTTACTCTATAACTTGACATTGGTACCTCTTGACCCCCTTCACTCATTTCACCCACTCTCAAACCCCTCTTTCCTCCAGCCACTATTCTGTTTTCTGTATCTATGAATCTGTTTTCATTTTGTTTTGTTTTTTTAGACTCTACATACAAGTGAAATCATATGGTCTTTCTCTGACTTATTTCACTTAGTATAATACCCTCTAGGTACATTCATGTTGCAAATGGCAAGATTTCCTTCTTTTTTATGGCTGAGTAATATTCCATTGGGTATATATGTGTGTGTTCATGTGTAAACCACAACTTCATTCATTTATCAATTGATGGGTACTTAGGTTGCTTCCCTATATTGACTATTGTAAATAATGTTGCAAAGGACATACACGTGCATATATCTTTTTTTCTTTTGGTAATTAGGTTTATTTATTTATTTATTTTAAATTATTTTTTAAATGGAGGTACTGAGGATTGAACCTAGGACCTCATGCATGCTAAGCATACACTCTACCACTGAACTGTACCCTACCTCCTGTATGTATCTTTTTGAATTAATGTTTTGTTTTCTTCAGAAAAATACCTAGAAGTGAAATTACTGGATCATATGGTAGTTCTAATTTTAAGTTTTTGAGGAACCTCCATACTGTTTCCCATAGTGGCTGCACCAATTTATATTCCCACTAACAGTGTACAAGAGTTCCCTTTCTCCTCAACAACACTTGGTATTTCCTGTCTTTTTGATAACAGCCATTCTGGCAGGTATGAAGTGATATCTCATTGCAGTTTAGAGGTTTGCATTTTGTATTGCTTTGTGTTGATGATTAGTGATGTCATAAACATCTTTTCATGTGTCTGTTGGCCATCTGTATGTCGTATCTGGAAAAAGTGTATATTTAAATCCTTTGCCCATTTTTTTAACCAAATTGATTTTTTTTTTTGCTATAGAATTGTATGAGTTCTTTGTATATTTTGGATATTAATTCTTTGTTGGATATATGATTTGCAAATATTTTCTCTCATTCAGTGAGTTACTTTTTCATTTTGCTGATGGTTTTCTTTGCCATGCAGAAGCTTTTTAGTTTGATGTAGTCCCAACTTGATTATTTTTGCTTTTGTTGCCTTTCTTCTGGAGTCAGATTCAGAAAATCATCACCAAGATTGATGTCAAGGAACTTATCACCTATATTTTCTTCTAGGAGTCTTATACTTTCAGGTCTTACATTCAAGTCATTTTGAGTTAATTTTTGTGTATGGTGTAAGCCAGTAGTTGGGTTTCATTGTTTTACGTATGATGTCAAGTTTTCTAGCACTATAAATTGAAGAGGTTATCTTTTCCCCATTGTATATTCTTGCCTCCTTTGTTGTATATTAATTGACTATGCATAAGTTTATTTCTGGACTCTATTCTGTTGCTTTGATCTATGTATTTGTTCTTATGCCAATACCATATTGTTTTTATTACTATAGTTTGTTTGAAATCGAGGAGCAGTCTGACTCCAGCTTTGTTCTTTTTTTCCAAGATTGCTTTGGTTATTGGTTTCTTTCTTTCTTTCTTTCTTTTTTTTTTTTTTTGTGGTGCCATACAAATTTAGGATTGTTCTATTTCTTTGAAAAATGCCATTGGGATTTTGATAGGTATGACATTAAAACTGTAGATTGCTTTGGGTAACATGGTCATTTTAGCAATATTAATTCTTTAATTCATGAGCATGGAATACTCTTCATTTATGGTTATTCACTGCTTTTTGAAAGTTTGCTTTATTACATTTCACCTTTATGAAAGACCTAATTGTATCTGTTTTTCCTAACTAACAGAAATCTAAGAGTGATTTTTGCTTTTATGAAAAAGGTGAAAAGCAAAAATAGCGTTCAGTGTGTGCTTTGCAGTGAGCCATCATAGTAGCAGCATGCACCTGAACAGTGAGAGTGGTACCACCAAGCACCCTCCCTGGAAACTATACTAAGCCTCTCAGCATCAAGCTGCCTTAGCTTGGAACTGTGTTTATGAGCATCTGTGCTTTATCTCGGTTTAAATGCATCCATTAGGAAGAAGTGTCCTAAAGTAATTGCTTCTTTGCTTTTTGACATTTCAGCTTACAAAAGGCTTCATAGGAATGTTCTACTTTTGAATAGCAGGAGAACCTGTATTTGTGTCTTCAATTTCTTTTTTCAATGTCTTACAAGTCTTCAGTATACAGATCTTTTACCTGTTGGGTTAAATTTATTCCTAGGTATTTTATTCTTTTCTATGCGCTGTTGATTATGATGTTAGCTTTGGGCTTGTCAATATGGCCTTTATTATGTTGAGGTACATTCCCTCTATGCCCACTTTGTTTAGAGTTTTTTTTTTTTAAATCAGAAATGAATGTTGAATTTTGTTAAATGCTTTTTCTGAATCCATATGAGATGATATGATGTTTATGTTGTTAACATGGTGTATCACATTGATTTGTGAATGTTGAATGATCTTTGTACCCCTGGAATAAATCCCACCTGTTCATGTTGCATGATTCTTTTAATGTATTATTGATTTCCATTTGCTAATATTTTGTTGAGGATTTTTGCATCTGTTTATCAGGGATATTGGCCTGTAATTTTCTTTTCTTGTGGCATCCTTTTCTGGTTTTGGTATCACGGTGCTGCTGGTGTTGTAGAATGAATAAAGAAGCATTCTTTCCTCTTCAGTTTTTTGGAGGAGTTTGAGAAGGATACGTATTCAATCATCATTAAATATTTGGTAGAATTCAGGAGTGAAGCTGTCTGGCTCTGGACATTTGTTGGGAGGTTTTTGATTACTGATTCAACCTCCTTACTAGTAATTAGTCTATTCAGATTTTCTATTTCTTCTTGATTCAGTCTTGGAAGATTGTATGTTTCTATAAATTTATCCCTTTTTTTCTGGGTTGTCCAATTTTTGGCGTGTAGTTTTTCATAGTAGCCTCTTATAATTCGTATTTCTGTGGTATCAGTTGTAACTTCTCCTCTTTTAATTCTGATTATATTTATTGGAGCCCTCTGTTTTCTTGTGAGTCTAGCTTAAGATTTACCAGTTTTGTTTCTTTTCTAAGAACCAGCTCCTAGTTTCATTGATCTTCTCTACTGACTTTTTAGGCTCTATTTTATTTTTAATCTGATTTTTGTTACTTTGTGCATTCTAACTTTGGGCTTTATTTATTCTTTTTCTGTTTCCTTTAGGTCATAAAGTTAGTTTTTTTTTTAACATTTTTTATTGATTTATAATCATTTTACAATGTTGTGTCAAATTCCAGTGTAGAGCACAATTTTTCAGTTATACATGAACATATATATATTCATTGTCACATTTTTTTCTCTGTGAGCTACCGTAAGATCTTGTGTATATTTCCCTGTGCTATACAGTATAATCTTGTTTATCTATTCTACAATTTTGAAATCCCGTCTATCCCTTCCCACCCTCCACCCCCTTGGCAACCACAAGTTTGTATTCTATGTCTGTGAGACTTTCTGTTCTGTATTTATGCTTTGTGTTTTTGTTTGTTTTTGTTTTTTAGATTCCACATATAAGCGATCTCATATGGTATTTTTCTTTCTCTTTCTGGCTTACTTCACTTAGAATGACATTCTCCAGGAGCATCCATGTTGCTGCAAATGGCATTATGTTGTCGGTTTTTATGGCTGAGTAGTATTACATTGTATAAATATACCACTTCTTCTTTACCCAGTCATCTGTTGATGGACATTTAAGCTGTTTCCATGTCTTGGCTATTGTAAATAATTCTGCTATGAACGTTGGGATGCAGGTGTCATTATGAAGTAGAGTCCCTTCTGGATATATGCCCAGGAGCGGGATTCCTGGGTCATCTGGTAAATCTATTCCTAGTCTTTTGAGGAATCTCCGCACCGTTTTCCATAGTGGCTGCACCAAACTGCATTCCCACCAGCAGTGTAGGAGGGTTCCCCTTTCTCCACAGCCTCTCCAGCATTTGTTGTTTGTGGATTTTTGAATGATGGCCATTCTGACTGGCATGAGGTGATACCTCATTGTAGTTTTGATTTGCATTTCTCTGATAATTAATGATATTGAGCATTTTTTCATGTGCTTATTGATCATTTGTATGTCTTCCTTGGAGAATTGCTTGTTTAGGTCTTCTGCCTATTTTTGGATTGGGTTGTTTGGTTGTTTCTTATTAAGTCGTATGAGCTGCTTATATATTCTGGAGATCAAGCCTTTGTCGGTTTCATTTGCAAAAATGTTCTCCCATTCTATAGGTTGTCTTTTTGTTTTACTTATGGTTTTCTTTGCTGTGCAGAAGCTTGTAAGTTTCATTAGGTCCCATTTGTTTATTCTTGCTTTTATTCCTTCTAGGAGAAAATTTTTGAGATGTATGTCAGATAATGTTTTGCCTGTATTTTCCTCTAGGAGGTTTATTGTATCTTGTCTTATGTTTAAGTCTTTGATCCATTTTGAGTTGATTTTTGTGTATAGTGTAAGGGAGTGTTCTAGCTTCACTATTTTACATACTGCTGTCCGGTTTTCCCAACACCATTTGCTGAAGAGATTGTCTTTATTCCATTGTATAGTCTTGCCTCCTTTGTCGAAGATTAGTTGACCAGAAATTTGTGGGTTCATTTCTGGGCTCTGTTCCATTGGTCTATATGTCTGTTTTTGTTCCAATACCATGCTGTCTTGATGACTGCAGCTCTATAGTATTGTCTGAAGTCTGGGAGAGTTATTCCTCCAGCCTCTTTCTTTCTCTTCAGTACTGCTTTGGCAATTCTAGGTCTTTGATGGTTCCATATAAATTTGATTATGATTTGTTTTAGTTCTGTGAAATGTGTCCTGGGTAATTTGATAGGGATTGCATGAAATCTGTAGATTGCCTTGGGCAGTGTGACCATTTTAACAATATTGATTCTTCCAATCCAAGAGCATGGGATATCTTCTCATTTTTTAAAGTCTTCTTTAATTTCCTTCATCAATGGTTTATAGTTGTGTATAATTCTTTCACCTCCTTGGTTAGATTTATTCCTAGGTATTTTATTACTTTGGGTGATATTTTAAAGGGGATTGTTTCTTTACTTTCTTTTTCTGTTGATTCATCATTAGTGTAAAGAAATGCAACTGATTTTTGAACGTTAATCTTGTAACCTGCTACCTGGCTGAATTCTTCGATCAGCTCTAGTAGTTTTTGTGTGGATCTTTTAGGGTTTTCTATATATAGTAACATGTCGTCGGCATATAGTGACACTTTTACCTCTTCTTTTCCAATTTGGATACCTTTTATTTCTCTCTCTTGTCTGATTGCTGTGGCTAGGACTTCCAAGTCTATGTTAAAAACTCTCACCAAAGTGGATATAGAGGGAACATATGTCAACATAATAAAAGCTATATATGACAAACCTACAGCCAGCATAGTACTCAATGGTGAAAAACTCAAAAGCTTCCCACTAAAATCTGGGAGAAGACAAGGATGCCCACTATCACCACTCCTATTCAACATAGATTATTTATTTGGAGTTTTTCTTGTTTCTTGAGGTAGGCCTGAATTGCTATGGATTTCCTCTTAGAACTGCCTTTGCTGCACCCCATAGATTTTGGTAAATTGCATTTCCATTTTCACTTGTCTCAAGATACATTATTTCTCCTTTGATTTCTTTGTTGATCAACTGATTGTTCAGTAGCATGCTGTTTAATCTCCATATATTTGTGAAATTTTCCAGTTTCCTTCTTGTAATTGATTTCTAGTTTTATACTGCTATTGTTGGGAAAGATGCTTGATATGATTTCAGTCTTCTTAAATTTATTGACACTTATTTTGTGTCCTGACATTTGATTTATCCTGGAGAATGATCCATGTGCAGTTGACAAGAATTTGTATTCTGCTTTTGAATGGAATGTTCTGTGTGTATCTGTTTGGTTCATCTGGTATAATGTGTCATATAAGGCTGATAATTCCTTGTTGATTTTCTGTCTAGAAGAGCTAGCCATTGGTGATAATGGGATATTAAATTTCCCTACTATTGTACTGCTGTCAGTTTCTCCATTTAAGTCTGTTAGTATTTGCTTTATATATTTAGGTGCTCCTAGGTTGAGTACATACATATTGACAAATATTCTCTTGGTGGATTGACTACTTT
Organism: Camelus dromedarius; assembly: GCF_036321535.1. Lineage (NCBI taxonomy): Eukaryota > Metazoa > Chordata > Mammalia > Artiodactyla > Camelidae > Camelus > Camelus dromedarius. The sequence continues at coordinate 37,235,096 of NC_087436.1, forward strand.
ATTATTATGTAATGCCTTTTGTCTTTTATTACAGTCTTTGTTAAAGTCTGTTTTTTTCCTGATATAAATCTGGCTACTTTAGCTTTCTTTTGGTTTCCATTTGCTTGAAACATCTTTTTCCATCCCTTCACTTTTAGTTCATGTGTGTCCTTACATCTGAGGTAAGTCTCTTGTAGAAAGCATACATACACACACACACACACACACACGTATATATATATGGGGCATTAAAAAAAATCCATTCAGCCACCCTGAGTCTGTTGATTGGAGAATTTAGTCTATTTACGTTCAAAGTAATTATTGATAGAAATGGTACTTAGTGCCATTTTGTTAATTTTCTTGCTGTTTTGTAGCTCTCTTTCTTCTTTTCTTGCTTCTTTGCAGTTTGATGAAACTCTTTAGTGTTATGCTTATATTTCTTATTATTTTCTTGTGTATCTACTACACTTGCTTTGTGGTTACCATGAGGCTCACATGTAACAGCCTATATATAAAAGTCAATTTTAAGTTGGTAGTAACTCAAGTTTGAACATGATTGTAAAACTCAACATTTTTACTCCCCCACTCATGTTTTATATTTTTGATGTCACATTTTACATCTTTTTGTTTTGAATATTCCTTAATTGATTACTGTAGTTATATTTTTACTACTCTTGCATTTAACCTTCATACTACTTTATAAGTGATTAATCCACTAACTTTACTATATATTTATCATTACTAGTGAGATTTATATTTTCATGTTTTCTGTTACTAATTAATGCCCTTTCTCCTCAGCTTAAAGAAGTTCCTATAACATTTCTTATTTGGCTAATTTGGTAATTTGATAGGAATTACATTAAATCTGTAGATGGCTTTGGGTAGTATGGGCATTTAATGATATTAATTCTTCCAATCCAAGAACATGGGATATCTTTCCATTTTTTTAAAGTCATCTTTAATTTCCTTAATCAGTGTTTTGTAGTTCTCTGCATATGTCTTTCACTTCCTTGGTCAGATTTATTCCTAAGTATTTTATTTTTCTAGATGCGATTTTAAAAGGAATTATTTCTTTACTTTCCTTTTCTGACATTTCATTGTTAGTTTAAAGAAATGCAACAGATTTCTGTATGTTAATCTTGTATCTTGCTACCTTGCCAAATTCTTTTATCAGTTCTAATAGTTTTTGAGTGGAGCCTTTAGGGTTTTCTATATATAGTATCATGTCATCTGCACATAGTGGCAGTTTTACTTCTTCTCTTCCAGTTTGGATCTCTTTTATTTCTTCTTTTTTTTGTCTAAATGCTATGGCTAGGACTTTGAATATGTTGACTAGAAGTGGTAAGAGCGGGCATCCTTGTCTTGTTTCGGATTTTAGAGGGAAGACTTTTAACTTCACCATTGAGTATTATGTTGGCTGTGGGTTTATCACAAATACTTTTAATTATGTTGAGACATGTTCCCTCTACACTCACTTTGGTAAGAGTTTTTATTGTAATTGGGCATTGATTTTTATTGAATGCTTTTTCTGCATCTATTGAAATGATCATATAATTTTTGTACTATTGTTGATGTGGTGTATCACATTGATTGATTTGCATATGTTGAACCATCCTTGTGTCCCTGGGATGAACCCAATTTGATCCTAGTGTATAATCCATTTTATGTGTTGGATTCTGTTTTCAAGTTTTTTGGGTTTTTTTTTTTTTAAGGTTTTATCTTGTTCTTTCTTTTGGAATATACTTCTGTTTTCTCTTTGTTTGACATTCTGTGTTTGTTTCTGTGTATTAGACAAAAAAGCAACCTCTCCCTGTCTTGAAGGAGTGGCTTGAAGGAGATAAACCTTATCTTTAAAGTCTGTCCTAACTGTAGATTGTCTCTCAAATCCTTGTGATTGTCTAAGCAGCCTGATTTATTCTTGATAGGTGCCAGTTGAGGGTGTGCCAAGATCTGTCAGTGTTTCAAAGGGAGAAATCTCAGTTAGAACCTAGTTTTAGGTTGACTGGAAGCCAGATCCTCAGGCAGCAGCTTTTAAAGTAAGCAAATAAATAGTCTTGTGGAACTGTATTTATAAACCCTCATGGCTTCCAGGGCAGGCAATCTGGAGGTGTACCCTGAGTAAGAGTGCAGAAATTTGGGTGTCAGATGACTGTATTATAAGCTCCTTTCTGGTCAGTGCCAGTGAGCCGTAGCAAGGTCAAGGGAGAGTGCAGAGATGGTGCCCCTCCACCGATGTTCTTTGAGAGCAGCTCTGTAGCTTCTAGATGCCTGACAAACCTGAATTCTGCCCCTCAGGCTGAAGTTCCAGAATTCAGTAAAAAGGCCTTTTTCACAGGACTGGGGATGTGTTTAAGTCTATCTTTGTATTGCCCTGTAATGGTGGCCTGCTAACAAACTGTCTGATTGTTACTGTCTGATTGTTACTGTCCTGTGGGACCCAGGAACATAAGCCCCTCCAGTCACCAGAACCAGAGGAATTAAGAAGCATTTCTTGTGTGTATTTAACCTGCCGACTTAAGTGAGGCAGTAGGAGCGTGCACATCCAGGTGCGCCATCCAGGTTTCCAAGGACAGTGGGGGAGTACAGGGCTGGGGTGCACCTGCTGGCTTTTGTGAGACCACAGCGGAGCACAGGGTTGCGGCATGCCCTCTGGTTTTCATGTAGCCATGGGGAGCCCAAGACTGGGGCACATCCATCTGCACTATCAAAGTGAAAAGGGAGTTCAAAAATGGCAGCCACCAGAGCCTCAATCTCTAGAGAGTCCAGACAGATCCTTGCCCTCTGGCAGATGCTTCAAGATTAGCAAATGAATTTTTTTTCACAAATAATTTAGGTGCTTTTCAAACTGCTGCTTTTGCACTGGTCCCTGCAGCAAATGAGTTTGTACTGAGCCCTTAAAGGGAAGTATCATAGCTCCCTGTAGCTCTTCAGGTCTGGATGTGAGCCGTGTGGCTTCCAAAGCCAGACGTTTGGGGGCCTGTCTCTCCATTGCATGTCCCAGGGGTTGGGGTGCCAGATGTGGGCATAAAATTCTCATTTCTCAGGGTGAAATCCTGGAATGGTGAGGTACCTCCCAATTAGGAGTTGTACTGGAGGTGGAGTTTTTGGCAAGACTACATCTTTGCTTCTTCTCATCTGAGTGGCCCTTTTACCATTTGTTGTGAAGGAGCTGTTCTTAGTTTTCAGGTCTTTTTCTGCAAGAACTGCTCCATATGTAACTGTAGATTTAGTGTGTCTGTAGAAGGATGTGAGTTCAGGAACTTCCTTTACCACCATCTTGAACTACCATCCTTATGCTCTTGTTTTTTGCATCAGTGGTGGGAGACAAACTCTCTGCACTTTTTTTTTTAAACCAAATTAAGATGCATAGCTGCTCAATTCTGATTATCTTAAATTCATAGTTTCCATGAGGAAATAAACTTGTAGATGCTTTGTCACTCCGTTTTATTTTAGAAACACAGAACACCATCAAAAATATTCCTTAGCTTCTTTTCTTAATTAGTATTTAAGATCATTGAAGGCAGAAAAAATGATGTGTTCATCTTTGAGTTTCTAGAATTAAGCAAAGTGCCTATCAATTGTAGACTATATTTAATAAAATTTTAAATGAGTGATTATCAGTAATATTGAACATTTTATAATATATTTTATTGATAGAAAATAAGCAATATTTTAAAATTTTGAATCAGTGGATGATGATATCAGTTTCTTTCTTAATGTTTATTCAAGAGAAACTCTATCCAGGAGATCAGAGAACAGAAAATAAAAGGTCGTAAGGACTCCAGTTCTCTGTTTAGCTATAGTCCTTTTATTTTATTTACCATTTCTTTGTTTTATGAATGATCCAGTGTGTTGAGTGGCAGTTAGGAGAATTTTACCATGTGCTAGGAGTCTGACTGCAGTTTGATAATGCTTAATGTGCTGAAATTTACTTATACGGTGCCATTTAAGCAATACTATTTAAATTGTGTGTAGTGGGGTTTTTTTGTTTGTTTTTTTTACTGTAAAACAGACTATGTAAATATGCATACCTACAAATCCCCTTTGTACTACATGTGGCTTTTTGTCTGAGGGAATCCCCAGGAGAAATATGGTGCCATTAGCCTGATTTCAGGTGATAAATAATGAGGTAAATACAAGCTACTGTGTCAGCAGACAAACTGGTATGGTAGTCAATTATCCTAACAGAAAAATGAGAATTTGAAGAGAAGTAATTTGCTTTGAAGAAAACTATTCTTTTAAATTATTATTACTTTTTTTTTTTTTTTTTTTTTTTTTTTGATAAGTGAGTAGAGTTGAAGGATAGGCAATGATTAGGGCAGACAGATAAGAATCGAAGGCAATCACACCTAAATTGTATCCCTTCTCCAACTGGGAACCTTTCAAAGCTTGCTAAATTGCAACTCTCCAGATACAATGAGAGGCAAAAGATATTTTAGAGTCTAGAGGAAAGTTATTGATTGCTAGCAGTAAATAATCTATGAAAAGTAAACTAAGAAAAGGTAAATATTAAGGCAGCCAGGACAAGCAAGTTGTGGAAAATAGGAAACAGATTTGGAAACTAACTCTAGTGGGGATATAAAATATTGAGTACACTACACTAGGACAATTGCATAAAAGCAAATGTTATTTTTATAGCCAGTTAGCTATATGCTTCAACAGCTAAAGGCCAGTAAGACCCTGCAGGTCTTGGGCATGCCTGGTCCATTCAGAACCCCTAGGATGTCCTTGGTGATGCTTCTAGAGTCTTGGTAGAGAAAATGGTGACAATTTTTTTTAATACTTATATAATCCACATAGAGACCTAGAAGGATTGACTTTCTTATGGATCCACCATGTTAAGTACCAGACTGTATCCAAGGAAGGTTCTTACAGAAAACAATGTCACCAAAATTGGCAAAAAAAAAAGTGACCTGAGTTGACCAGTAAGTATTAAGTAAATTGAAATTATAATCAAGATACCTCAAACCCAAATATTTTTACAGATGATTTCTACTAATTTTTCAAGTCTGAGTAATTTTTTTCTTAAGTTATTATAGAAAATAAAAAGGCTAAGTTGCTTACCTTATTTTATGAGGCAAATGAAATCAAGATTCCAAAACCAGACAAGAGTAATGCAAGAAAATTATAGACATTTGTTACTTACGGTCTTAGAGGTAAAAAATCTTAAATAAAATATCAGCTAACTGAATCCAATTGTGTGGACCAGACTACATGATCAAGTAGGCTCTATTTTAGTTATGCAGGGATAATTTTACTTCAGAAAAACCTGTCAAAGTAATTCACCATATTAAAATATTAATAGAGAAAAAGTATCTCAGATGATACAGAAAATGCACTTGGTATGGTACAGCAGTTATTTAAATAAATTTTTAAAGTAAGTTAGGAATAGAAGGGAGCTTCCTTAATGTGGTAAAAGTTATTTGTCAAAACCTTACACAAATATTATACCTAATGGAGAAAATGGAGATGATATCTCTCAAGGACGAGAGAAGAGAAGAAGCTGCCAGTTCTCACTAACAGTTTAAAATAGAGTGAGATGTCCTGGCTAACACTACCAGAAAAAATAACTAACATGTAAATGTTGGCAGAGGTAAAACTTCTTATCTTCAGACTATGATGTTACATAAAAGAGCACTAAAATCAACAAGAAGCTGTTATTACTGATAACAGATTTCAGTAAGTTTGCCAGATATAAGACCAAGTTAAAAAGCCAACAGATAATTGGACATAAACTGGCAAGAAAAAAACCTCACAGCTTACACAAAAATTAACTCAAAATACTCATGGACTTAACATGTTAAATGTAAATTATAAAACTTCTAGAAAAGATTATGGAGAAAAAATACTCAAGCCCTAGAACTAGGCAAGGATTAGACATCAAAAGCATGATGTATAAGAGGAAAAACGGATAAATTGTACCTCATTAAAATTAAACTTATACTCTGTGAATGTCACTGTTAAAAGGATGAAAAGACAAACTGCAGACTGAAAGGAAATATTTCTAAGTCAAATATTCAGCAAAGATCTAACATCTAGAATGTATTAAACTTTCAAAACTCAATATTAAGAAGTTAAACAAAACCCAGTGTTAAGAAGATAAACAATCTAACTAGAAAACGGGCAAAAGACCATAAACAGTCACTTCACCAAGGAGGGTATGCAGATAAATAAGAGAGAAGAGTTTCAACATCATTAGCTATTAGAGAAATGAAAATTAAAACTACAAGATATCACTACACACCTATCAGAATGACTCAAGTAAAACACAATAGTGATAGTGTTGCCGATAGATGCAACCGGTGTTCCAGGTTCTTGTCCCGTCCCAGAAAGAATTCAGAGACAAGACTGAGAGGTTAAAAAAGGTAAAGTGAAAATTTATTAAAGGATGGATAGAACACTCTCAGGGGAGAGTGGGCAAGCTCAGGTGAGCGGCTGCCCTGAGTTTCTTTAGCAAGTTAGTTACATAGGGTGTAAAAATGAATGGGTGGAATATTCACTAGGGAGGGAAGGGTTTGGGGTCGTATTCCCTGATTATCATCCCAACTCCACCTTCCCGAAGGGAGGAGGGATTTTTGTCCTTATTCAGTCTGGATCGGAAGTGTCACGGCGTCGGTGCATGATGGGTACTTCTGATCTGCAAGGCTAATTTTATTGAAATGAGGCATAATGAGCAAAAGGTTACATTCGGACACTAGAAATTCCTGCCTTTTCTCACCTTTCTTTGTTCTTCTCCAGACCACTTGTCATCCCAAAAGGCATGATGCCTCATCAGCCCCAAGGTTCCTGCTTTTCTTTCTCTGCCCAAGGATCCCTGCTGCTTACATGATGTGTGGTTTCCTGCATTTGGCCTGTGCCCCTCCTTTCTGCCCAATTCCTGCCATTTGGTCTGTATCCCCCTTTCTCTGCTCATATCTAGCTGTCTCCCTGCTCTAACATTGGTACCAAATGCTGACAAAGAATTGGAGGAGCTGCATCCCTGATACACTGCAGAGGACAATGTAAATGGTATTGCCATGCTGGAAAATAACTTGGCAGTTATTTTCAAAACTAAAAATGGATTTGCCATAAGATGCAGCAGGTGTACTTCTGGGCATTTATTCTAGAGAAATGAAGATTTATTTTCATGCAGGACCTTGCACACAAATGTTCATAGCAATTTTAATCACAAGAGCCCTAAACTAGAAACTATACAAAAGATTAAAAAAAAAAAAACCAACTCTAGTATTATCCATATTATAGAATACTACTCAGCAATATCAAGGAATGAACTGTTAATACATGTAAAACTTGGATGGCTCTAAGAGCATTATGCTGAGTTAAATAATTTCAAAAGTTCTCATGCTATATGATTCCACTTACAAATCCTTCTGACAAAATATAGAGATAGAGAATTTAGTAGTGGTTGTTAGGGTTTAGGAGTGGGTCTGGAGAGTGAATGGTTTTGACTTTAAAGGGTGAGAGTAAGGACTCTTATGGTACTGAATCCAATTATGTGAGCCAGAATACATGATCAGGTAAGTTCTATTATAGTTATGCAGGATGATTTTACATCAGAAAATCTATTTATGTAATTCATCACATTAAAATATTAATAGAGAAATATAATTATCTCAGATGGTACAGAAAGGGCACTTGATATGGTACAACAGTTATTTAAAATGAATTTTTTGAAGTGTTAGGAATAGAAGGGAGCTTCCTTAATGTGGTAAAACTTATTTGCCAAAACCTTATAGCAAATATAATACTTGTGCTCTTGTAACTGTGTATAGATGATAACATTTAACAGAGCTACGTGCATGTACACTCACAAGTGCATGTGTAACTGATGAAATATGAATAAGCTGTATGGATTATACCAGTGTCAGTTTCTTTGGATATTGTACTTTAGTTGAATAAGATGTTAACATTGGGAGAGGCTGGAAAAGGCTGCATATGACTGGCTGTGAACTTCTGTGAACCTAGAATTATTTCAAAATAAAAAGTAAAACAGAGTCAACAGAATTTCTCTACACCAACAGGAACTAAATTAAAATACAGTAAAATTTAGATATTATCCATTAGCAACAAAGAGTTTACTATATCAGGGACTTTAGTTAGCCAAGAATACAGCAAATTTATTTAGCCAAGAATATATAAAACTCTAAAATGTTAAGGCACTAATAAAGGACACAGAAGATGATCTGAGTAAATGGATACATGATCTTTAAAAGGATGTTCAGTACCCTAAAGATGTATATTTTCCAAAGTCAAAATTCCACTTGAATTTGTTTGAGGTTCTTAATACCTACCAGCTACTGAGACTGAAAAACTACAAAGCAGCATAATAAAAAAAAAATGAGACTTTGGCATAACAACTGACCTGTAGATCAAAAAAAATAAATAAATAAAAGACTTCTTTAAAACAAAAGTATACGCATATGAAGTGAGTTAACATACAAAAATATGGCACCACAAATAAACGGGGGAAGCTACATTAAATGTATAGGGAAATTGGTTAACTATATGGAATGAAATACCTGATACCACATGGACTTTAAGATGGATTACAGACTTAGGTGTGAAGGTAAAATTGTAGAGTTAATAGGAAAATATGTTGGAGATCCTTTGTAAACTGGAGACAAATCAAAGCAGGATTTGCTAAAGAAAACTTTAAAAACAAATTGTATAACAAGTTTGACTTTAATTAAAAAATAAGATTTTTTTTTGCTAATGAAGGATAGTTGTTACGCAGTTGAAGAATGGAATAGTTATTAATAAGTGGACAGTTAAGGGCCAGATGATGGAATGGGAGTAAATATTTTGTATATATAAAGCTCACTAGGGACTAGTATCTAAAATATTCAAGAAGCTGAAAAATAGGCTCCTGAAAAAAAGAGCAAATTGAAAATCAGCAAAAGATACAAATAGTCATTTTACAGAGAGGGAAACAGAAAGGCTATCGTACATATGAAGAGAAACCCATTTATAATCAGAAATTTAAGTTGAAATGAGTTATCACTACACAGCTATGAAACACAAAGATGGGACTCCTGTTTCCAACCAAATAGGGCAGCAGGGACTGGGTTTACCCTCTTGCCTGAAACAACTAATATTTTGGACAAAATATATGAGACAATGATTATCAAAATTGTGTTTCAGGAGACCTTGAAACAAGGGATAATGATCCTTGACAGTCAGGAAACAAAAGAGGTGACACCAGTATTTCACCATCTTATTAACTGGAGAGAGTGTCCAGGCCACAGTGCAGGGAAAGTTACCCCAGGAGAGACCCTGAGTTGAGCAGCTACAAGATGTTCAACTCTTAGCACAAGAAATATAAAGAAAACTATACCAAGACATACCAGAATCAAGCTGTATAAAATTGGTGAAAAAGAGAAAAATCTTAAAAAGCAGCTACAGAAAAGAAAGATTTCTTTGTATTACTTTGGATGATGATTTTATCTGTAATTACATTTCCTTTTTGCTGTCCTAGAAAGCCTGATCCTCATAATAATATGTAGTGCTTCATATTCATGAAACTATGTAGGAAAAAAAAAATCTTTGTTTACAGTTTGAGAGGAGGTTTGAAATTACTGCAGAAAGGTACTTGAAACTTTGGCTTCATTGAAAAGTACTAGATGTTTTGAGAAAAATCAATAAACTATAATTATACTAAAAAGAATATATATAGAGAAAAATAAAGTTGATAGCAGATTTCTCATCAGAAACAATGTAGCTAGAAGCAGTGAAGCAAAATCTTTAATAACTAAAAGAAAATATTGTCAACCAGATTTAGATGCTTATGAAAATATCTTTCAGAAATCAGAACAAAGACCTTGTCAGAGATACAAAAACTGAATAATCTGTCAGTAGCAGACCTGCAATATAAAAGTGTTAGAGAAAATCTTTGAGGCAGAAGGAAAATGATACAAGATGGAAATTTAGAGCTTCACAAATGAAGAGCACTGGAAGTAGTAAACATGTGGGTAAATACACATTTTTTTTCTTATTTAAATCTCTTTAAAATATAATTGACTGTTTAAAGCAACAGTAATACAATGTATTTTGGGGGTTATAACATATGTGGAAGGAAAATGTCTGACAACAGCAAAAACCCAAGAACAGAGAAAGAAGTATATTATGCATGAAGTTGAATAATATCACTTGGAGGCAGAGTTGGTAAGTTAAAGATGTATACTATAAATTCTACAGCAACCACAAAAAATAACAAAACAAACCACCACCAACAAAAAAGATAAAGTGAAATCATTAATAATTACTCAGTTTATCCAAAAGAAGGCAGAAAAAGAGAAAAAAAGAAACCAAAGAACAGGACAAGTAGAAAACAAATTACAAGATGATAGATTTAAGTTCAATCATATTGATAATCACTTTAAATATAAGCTGTCCAAAAGACAGATTAACCATGCTAACACCAATCCAAAGAAATCTGGACTTGCTATATTTATAGCTGACAAAGTAGATTTCAGATACAACTGTTATAAGGGATAAAGAGGGCTTTTTCAGAATGAGAGTATCAATTCATCAAGAGAATTTAACAGTCCTAAATATTTATGCATCTAATAACAGAACTTCAAAATACACGAAGCAAAAAAAAGGAGAAATAGACAAAGCAATAGTTCTAGTTGCAAATTTCAAGCTATCTTTCAATAACTGAAAGAGCAAATAGACAGAAAATCAGTAAGAAATCGCTTAAACTGCTCTATGAACCAAATTGACATTTACAGACCACTCAGGCTAACAATTGTAGGACATGAGTCCTTTTCAAATACTCATGGAACATTTACCAAGATAGATCATAGCCCGGGCCATAATACAAGTCTCAATTAAATTTAAAAAGATTCAAGTCATACAAAGTATGTAATGTAATTATAATGGAAGGAAAGTAGTTATTAATCACAGAAAGATACCTAGAAAATCCCCAAATATTTGGAAACTAAGTAACAATTTTACTAGAAAGTCAGTACTTCATAATTTGTGGGCTATATCTGAAGCAGTATTTAGGATGAAATTTAATGTTCTAAATGCTTATATTAGAGAAAAAAAAGTTCTCCAAGCAAAAACATCAACTTAAGAAACTATAAAAAGAGCAAATGAAACCCACAGTAATCACAAGGAAAAATAAGAAGGATCAGTTCAGAAATCAGTGACATAGAAATTAGAAAGACAACAAAAGTTCTTAAGAACACTCTTGAGAGTGATTCATTATCTTGATTGTGGTGATAGTTTCCCATATGTATACCTATTTTAAAGCTTAGTTGTATATTTCATATACACATATTCTATGTCATTTATGTTTCAACAAAGCTGTTAGTAACTAAAGCTTTTACTGCCAAGCATTGCTGGTGCTGTGGAAATACAGGCATCCTTATGCACCGATGTGTAGACTTATGCACCCACCGTAGACTGGGACAGGTCATCCTTTGTTCTATTAAATATGTATAAACCCTGTGATGTACCAATTCTGCTCCTGGGTGTATATCTTAATGAAATGTCTACATATATTGCATAGGAGACATGTGTGAGGACCTTTATGGGGCACTATTTGCAGTGTTTGAGAGTTAGTAGAAAGTGGTTGACAGTAGCAAGGAGTAGATAGTTAGGAGGTGCTAGATGCAACCCTGAGTGCTATGTGGCAGTTAGTTATGTTGTTACACATTGCAATGTGGAGGGCCTCACTGCATAGGCGTACAGTGAAAAAGAAACATAAATATATGTGCATGTTGTCCATCTCTATATAGGGATGTATATATATGTATCTCAAACTGTAATTTGTGAAAAATAAAAATGGACACAAAACAACCCTATACGTTTGTCCAGAACACCCAGTCATACTTTAAACTTAAAAGAATGATTGCCTATGGGTGGGGGTGAAGGATGGGATTGGGAAACAGGCTTAAAATAGAAAGAAAAATGAGATGCTCTTTGGTTCTACCCTCCATCCCAGGACTGTTCAGGGAACACAGCAGTTTTGTGTTCTACCATGTGTTTCACATCTCTTGAGCTATATATTTTGATGTGATAAGTGACAGCAGGTTGTTTGCTTGTGGGGATTTCAATCCCCCTCTTCCTACTCATCATCCTTAATTGATGGATGTGTGTCAGAAAGAACTCATCAACATACTTAACTCTAGGATGAGATTTAAAAACCCAGAGTCTCTTAAGACTTTCCTTTAAATCCTATTAAATTCATGTGCTCTGGTGCAGCTGGTTTAATCTGAGCAGAAGGTTAGATTTTCAGTTGAACAGCATTCTTGTATTAGAAATTCAAGAAATATTTGCTGAACACTGTCCATGTCTGGGGTGCACTGAGTGACACGGTCACTGTGCTAAGTGGCATGGATGCAAAAGCGAATCAGAGGTGCCTGCTGTCTACTACTTTACTGCCTGGGGTTAAAGTATAAAAATAGCCCTCTAAAAGTACTTAAGGGGATGTGGCAATAATGTGCAGTAGGGCAGAGTGTGAGCTGGAAGGGAAAGTTGTACCTTCTGACAGAGTAAGAGGAGAAATGTGGGGGTTAAAAAAACCCCAAAACTGAAAGCTGAGTAGGATCTTGAAATTAAATTGAATGTTTGTCAGGTACCTGGGAATGGGGATGCATGCAGTGTAGAGGGGGCACTTGACATTAAACAGCGTAATGAGTTCAAGGAGATGAAAGTGCCCGGGTAGACTGGGAATTTTATCTTTGATGAAAGGAGCCATGTGGCAAGAGATGAGGCTGGAGACCACAAGCTCTCCCAGTGCTGGAATCTTGGCACCTACTCTAGTTATCATCTGTTTCTCTCTCCTTCTGTTACTTTAGTCTCTTATCTTTATAAATAACAATGTTCTGAAAGCCTTTTTTAAAAATGTTAGCTGTAGAAGTTGATGAAATTCTCTTTTATAATATTGCATACCAAAAATGTCACTCTTCAAATTTATTTTATGTTTGACTTAATGGGTAATGTATGATAGAAATCTGATTGTCAGTGTCATAATACACAGAGCTACTTAAAATTTTAATCTATGAATTTTTGAATTAGTTATCAAATATAAAGATGCAGTGAAAATTGCCTCTACTTTTACATGAATTTTCACACCATCCAATTTTTCTGTTTTCTTGACTATTATACAGGCTTTTGGTAGATGAATTATTTCACAGTCACTGATTTTCAGTTACTAGTGAAGATTTAATTTCACAGCTGCAAATGTCCTAAGTTATCTGGGTAGTATTATGAAAAATTAAACTAGCATCTATTGTTTTTCATCAATAAGTGATCATTATATCATATTAGATTAAAATTTGTTTAGGTTATTTAATGATAGTTTTTATTTTTATAAATTTTATTGAAATGTAAAATACATACTGGAAATACAGGTATCTTAAGTTTACACATCAATAAATTTTCAGGAAAAGAACACATCTGTGCAACCAGCTGTCAGAGTAGGAAACAGAACATAATCAGCACCTCTGAAACTTCCCTCATACCCTTCCTTCCAGTCACTGCCCCGGCAACCTCCAGCATGGGTAGCCACTATTTTAACTTCTTTTTGTTTTTTGTTTTGTTTTTTTTCGGGGGGGGTGTAATTAGGGTTCTTTCTTTCTTTCTTTTTTTAATGGAGGTACTGGGGATTGAACCCAGGACCTCGTGCATGCTAAGCACATGCTCTTCCACTGAGCTGTACTCTCCCCCTCCCGACCACTATTTTAACTTCTAATACTATAGGTTAGTTCTGTCTATATGTGTTTGAACTTCTTATAAATGGAATCATTACAGTATATACTCTTTTGGGTCTGATTTCTATTGCTCAACATTTTGTTTGTGAAATTCATCAATATGGTGGAATATACTTGTAGTTTGCTCATTCTTATTACTGTGTAGTTTTCCATTGTAAAAATCCACAATTTATTCATGTATTTCACTGTAGATGGATAGTTGGGATGTTTTCATTTTTTTTTTGTCAATTAAGAAGGGTACCAGAAAAAAAAGAAAGAGTACCAAAATATCGGTAGTTTGATTTTAACCTAGTCCAGCTTTAAGGTTGTGCTGGCTTTTATGTGAAAGTGTGAATTACAATATCCTATGTTATAATAACAGATGCGAGGAATTGTGTGTGTCTATTACCTGGTAATATCCTTGGTGGCAAAACAGTAAAGATTAAATGTGTTGTGACACTCTCCCTTTCCCCACCCCAAATCGATATCCTAATTTAAGCATTGTCAACTGTAAGTTTATGGAGATGGAGCAATGACCCATCACGGGGATTACTTCCATTCTGTAAGTTAGGGAAGGACTGACTGCCTCTCCCTGTAGTGAGATTTGATCATCTAGATGAGGAATCTCTAGCACCTTGAAAGCAGCCACATAGCAGTGGTTGGCTTACAGTGGTTAAGCAGAAACACCTCCTGAGACGGATGGGCATAGGGGAGGAAAGAAGCACATGGTGGCATGAATACAAAGTGTTCTGGCTTGTATGGCTTGCTGAACGAGGGCAGCTGTTTTCAGCACAGATCATAAACCTCTAAACCCCTCCTAAAAAGAGTTTAAAGCCCGTCACCTTTCCACAGTGACAAGGATTATTAGTCGGTAATTTATCTGGGAGAGAAAGTGCAGGTATAGGACAAGTTTAAGGAAGATTCTGAAAGCAGCAATAACGTGGGAAGCTATATTTTTCAGAACCTATCAGGTGAAAGATATGCCTGTCTGTTTTGTTTACAGGTCTTTCCTGATTGCCTAGAACAGGCATGTCCTAGGTAATAAATGGTTCTGAAAGTGGAATGAATGATGCAGAGTCTTCCACGGAAAATCAACTGGTTCAGTGCTGGTTATCCAAATACTTTGCATATGGGGTATAAGCAAAGACTAAAACTGTAGTAATAGAAGACCTGGAGCAAAAAATAGATGCCCCCGATGCAGGCAGCTATGAACCCTCCACAGAATGAGGTTCATAGTTCCCCTAATCGTGCTGATGAAGCATCATTATGAATCTAGAGGGAAGAGAAACTGGACCACATTCTCCTTTCTAGTTCACTACTATTCGATCACTATGAAGGAGAGAATTAGAGTCAGCCTATCTGGCAGCACCACAGCTGTGCGTAGAATCGCAAAGCAGCACCTGCTCACGTTGCTTATGCTTGAGGTGACTGGGCTCTCCGTGTCTGTGATGGCCCAGAAAATCTCTGTGCTTATAAGCAAGTGACACACAGCATTTGAAATATATAATCTGGTATTTCGGATATTCTTAGGAGTGTTGGAATAATGATGGTAGGAAGTGACGAGAAATTTTAAAAATAGATATTTACAAATTGCATGGTGTGAAAGTAAAATAACTAAGAAGTTGATTAGGTCTGTATTGAGAGGCTTGTTTTTGAGTATCTGGACCAAGTGATGGAATTAGGGATTAGTGGTTTTTGCATCTGTCTGTGAGTGAGGCAGATCATG
Organism: Camelus dromedarius; assembly: GCF_036321535.1. NCBI lineage: Eukaryota > Metazoa > Chordata > Mammalia > Artiodactyla > Camelidae > Camelus > Camelus dromedarius. The sequence goes on from NC_087436.1 coordinate 37,250,501, forward strand.
GGGCAGAGGCAGGTTTCAAGAGATGCACATCCTAACTCCAGAGGATTAAAGGAGGAACTGAAAACAGTATTTCTTGGATGTGACTCTGCAAATATATTGCTCATAACATACTGCAGGCACAGGAGATAGAATGCCAGGACAATCTGCAGTAGGAACTCTGCACTTGTTTTCTTTCCCTTGAGAAAGTGCTACTTCCTTCAAATTGGCAGAATTTTAATGAAATAGCAGAGTGTAACCACTCAGATTCCCACCTACCCTCGATCGTGTAGAAAATGTGCTAGATCACACTTGTACATAACATCCTTTGTATAGGGCAGGCTGAAAATGAGTATTTTCTTTTGGGATGGGTTCTGGGAAACTGGTATCCCTTTGAAAATACTCTATAATGAGTAATGTTGTTTTCTGATTGGTATAGTATAATTCAGAGGCCCCCGGAGTGACTGATACAACAGTGTTCCAAACTGTAGTTTCATTTGAAAAGAAGTGAGCGTGTTGTTGCAAGCTTAGAATAAGTGTCTGAAAATTTTAGCAGCATAAATATGCCAGGACAAAATAGTCATTAGAAATGATTATTGGACAGAGTCATCCTAGTTTCAAGAATTTATTTTCTGGTGTTTTTTCAGTAACTCTTTTTCTCCCCATCTTCTCTGGCTTCTGAAGGAGGTGCTGTCAGACTGGCCTTGCAGTGGGAGTGAGCTAATTATATTGTGCCATGCTGCACTCCTACTTACACATCCCCAGGTTAGAGATTCATATGCAAATTGAAAGGATGATTTTTTTCCCCTTCAATTTCCTGATACTGGATTGGGGCAAGGTGGATTTTTAAAGAACAACTAATCGGGGGAATTGTGGGTATGATTTGTGAATTTCTCAAGCCCATTTTTTTTCATCCATTATTTTTGTCTGCCTTTTGGTCCTTCTCACTTTTTTTTTTTTAAATTGAGATATAATTGACATAACATTATATTAGTTTCAGGTGCACAACGTAGCAACTCAATATTTGTATATATTGTGAAATGATTACCAAAATAAGTCTAGTTAACAACCATCACCATACACAGTTACAAAACATTTTTTTTCTTGTGATGAGAACTTTCAAGATCTATTCTTAGCTACTTTCAAATATGCAACATAGTATGATTAACTATAGTCACTAAGTATACATTACATCCCTATGACTTACTCAGTTTATAACTGGAAATTTATACATTTTGTTCCCCTTCACCCATTTCACCTACCACTCACTCCCCACCCCAGTCTCGAGCAACCAAAATTTATTCTCTGTATCCATGAGCTTGGATTTATTTGTTTTATTTATTTTTGTTTTACATTTCATATGTGAGATCTTACGGTATTTATCTTTTTCTGTCTGACTTACTTCACTTAGCATAATGCGCTCAAGTTCTAACCATGTTGTCACAAATGACAAGATTTCATTTTTTATGGCTGAATAACATTTACACACACACATTCACACACAAACACACACACACTACATTTTCTTTACCCATTCATCCATAGATAGATTTTGGCTGTTTCCATATCTTGGCTATTATAAATAACGCTGCAATGAACATGGCGGTGCATACATCTTCCTGAATTAGTGTTTTCATTTTCTTCAAATAATGAATTCAAAATAGAATTGTTGGATCATATGGTAGTCCTATTTTTAATTTTTTGAGGAACCTCCAAACTGTTTTCCATGTTAGCTGCACAATTTTCCATTCCTACCAACAGTGTACAGGGATTCCCTTTTCACCATATCCTCTCCAATATTGTTATTTCTTGTCTTTTTGATGACAGTTACTCTAACAGGAGTGAGGTGATAGCTCATTGTGGTTTTTATTTGCATTTCCCTGCTGATTAGTGATGTTGAGCATCTTTTCATATACCTTTTGGCCACCTGTGTATCTTCTTTGGAAAAAATGTCTATTCAGATCCTCTGCTTATTTTTTAAAATTGAAATATAGTTGACGTACAACATTGTGTTAGTTTCAGGTATATTACAGTGGTTAAATATTTGCATATGTTATGAAATGATTACCATTTTAATTCTAGTAACCATCTATTCCAATGCAAAGTTATTATAAAGTTACAGCATTTTCCCTATGCTGTGTTTTACATCCCTGTGACTTATATAACAAGAGGTTTGTAGATCTTAATCCCCTACACCTGTTTTCCCCACACCCTAATCCCCTTCCTTCTGGTAACCACTAGTTTGTTCTCTGTATCTGTGAGTTTTTTCATTTTGTTTTGTTTTGTTTTGTGTTTTAGAATCTACATATATTTGAGATCATGTGATACTTGTCTTTCTGAGTTATTTCACTTAACACATAATACCCTCTAGATCCATTCATGTTGTTGCAAATGGCAAGATTTCTTTCTTTTTATGGCTGAGTAATATTCCATTGTGTATGTATATCCATAATTCTATCTCTTTGTCTTTTTATCTATCTACACCACATCTTTTTTATCCATTCATATATTGATGGACATTTAGGTTACTTCCATGTCTTGGCTTTTGTAAATAATATTGTAATGAACATTAACATGAATATATGCTTTTGAATTAGTGTTTTTGTTTTCTTCAGGTAAATATGCAGAAGTGAAATTGCTGGATCATATGGTAATTCTATTTTTATTTTTTTGATTAAACTTTGTGCTGTTTTCCATAGTGACTGCACCAATTTGTAATCTGACAAAGAATGCTGGAGGATTCCCTTTTTCCCACATGCTAGCCAGTGCTTGTTAATATTGTCTTTGTAATGAGAGCCATTCTGACAGGTGTGAGGTGATAGGTCCTTGTGGTTTTGACTTGCATTTCCCTTGTGATTAGTGATGTTGAGCATCTTTTCATGTGTCGGTTGACCATCTATGTCTTACTTGAACAAATACCTTTTCAGATCCTCTGCCCATTCTTCATCCAGGTTCTTTGTTTTTTTGATGTTGAGATGTATGAGTTCATCGTATATTTTACATATTAACCGCTTGTCAGATATGTTGTTTGCAAGTGTCTTCTCCCATTCAGCAGTCTGAATGAGCTTTGTTAGTAGCTTCCTTTAGTTATTGTTGATAGCTTCTTCACCTTGAAAAAGACTTTTAGTTTGATGTGGCCCCATTTATTTATTTTTGCTTTTGTTTCCCTTGCCTGAGGAGACATATCCAAAAAAGTATTGATAAGACCAATGTCAAAGAGCATACTACCTATGTTCTCTTCTAGGAGTTTTTATGGTTTGAAGTCTTACATTTAAGTCTTTAATCCATTTTGAGTTTATTTTTGTATATGGGTTGAGTAAGTAGTCCAGTTTGATTCTTTTGCATGTAGCTGTCCAGTTTTCCCAAATCCATTTATTGAAGAGGCTATCTTTCCCATTGTACATTCTTGCCTCCTTCATCATAGATGAATTGAATATGTAAGTGTGGATTTATTCTGGACTCTTATTCTGTTCCATTGATCTTACATTTCTTTTGTTTTGTGTCAGCATATACTGTTTACTGTAGCTTTCTAGTATAGTTGTAAGCCAGGGTGTGTGATACCTCCATCTTTGTTCTTCTCTCTCAAGTTTGTTTTGGCTATTTGGGGTCTTTTGTGTTTCCATACAAATTTTAGAGTTATTTGTTCTAGTTCTGTGAAAAATCACATTGGTATTTTAATAGAGATTGCATTGAATATGTAGATTGCCTTGGGTAGTATGATCATTTTAACAATATTAATTCTTCTAATCCAAGAACATGGTGTATCTTTCCATTTGCTTGTGTCATCTTCAGTTTCTTTCATTAGTGTCTTATGGTTTTCAAAGTATTGGTTTTTAACTCCTTGATTAGATTCATTCCTAGGTATTTTATTTTTGATTCACTTGTAAGTGGAATAGTTTTCTTAATTTCTATTTCTGATATTTTCTTGTTAGTGTATAGAAATGCAACAGGTTTTTGTATACTAATTTTATATCCTGCAACCTTACTGAATTCATTTATTAGTTCTGAAGTTTTTTTTTGTGTGTGTGGCATCTTAAAGATTTTCTATAGGTAGTGTTATGTCACCTGCAAAGAGTGACAGTTTTATTTCTTCCTTTCCAATCTGGATGCCTTTCCAATCTTGTCTGATTACTGTGGCTTACTTACAATACTATGTTAAATATAAGTGGGGAGAGTGGGCATTCTTGTATTCCTGTTATTAGAGGAAATATTTTCAGCTTTTCACTGTTGAGTATGATGTTAGCTGTGGGCTTGCCAAATTGTCTTTAATTTCACTATGGTTTTTATTTATATCTTTAGTTGTGGAAAATCTTTTCTGCTAGGCTTCAGATATTTTTCATTGATATTGGTTTGTAAATGACTGTAATTTTGGTGTGCCCACTGGGGGAGTGAGCCCGGGTCTTCCTACTTTGCTATCTTGGACACACCTCCTCCTTCTGCCCATTTATTAATCTGACTTTTTCTTTTGAATTGTATACATTCTTTATATATTTGGGATATTAACATCTTCTCAGATGTATAATTTGCAAATATTTTCTCCTATTCAGCAGGTTGCCTTTTTATTTTGTTGACAGTTTCCTTTGCTGTGCAGAAACTTTTTAGGTTGATGTCGTCTCAGTTACTTATTTTTGCTTTTGTTGCCTTTGCTTTCAGTGTCAAATCCAACAAATCATTGTCAAGACCTATGCAAAGGATCTTACTACCTATGTTTTGTCTAGGCGTTTTATGATTTCAGGTCTTGAATGTCAAGTCTAATTCTCTTCTCACTTTTAACACTTCTCCAAGAGGTGGGCTGGGGAAGGGAAAACAATGTAATATTTACATTAGTTTTATTACCTGTGCACATTGTGAATTTGGGGATGAAAGCAAGGTTGAGATAAAGCAACTTATTTGCTATTTAAATTTTGTTTTATAGATATTACACTTTGATATTTATAGTCTGTGGTTATTCATATCTTTGTTCTCATGATGTTATGTACAGTGACAGATTCACTGATTTGTCCAGTGTCCCATCAGAATCAGGGAGAGACCTGGATTAGCTGCTATAATGATTTGAATGATGTTGAGACTTGTGTTTACTCTTATTGTTATTGCTGCTGAGCATATGCATTACTACTTAAGAAATTAATAGACTTTATTTCTTAGAGTAGTTTTAGGTTTACAGAAAATTGAACAGAAAGTACAGAGTTCCCATTTATTTCCATCCATCCCCCTGCACCACGGTTTCCCCTATTAATAACATCTTGCATTGTTGTGATGCATTTGTTACAACTGATGAACCAAAATTAATACATTATTATTAACTGAACCCCAGAGTTTACAGTAGTGTTCACTCTTTGTGTTACACAGTTCATGAGTTTTGTTAAATGTGTAATGCTATGTATTGAGCATTACTGTGTCGTATAGATTAGTTTTACTGCCCTAAAAATCTGTGCTTCACCTAATTCATCGCTCCAACTACCACCCTCCTCCTGCTGTGTCCCTGGCAACCTCTGATCTTTTTATTCTCTCTATAGTTTTGCCTTTTCCAGGTTGTGATATGGTTGTTCCTCCATTTTTTTTTGTATGTGTGTGTGGATAATATATATATATTTTTTTTACCGTGGATAATATTCCATTGTAAGATTACTGCACTTTATTTATGTAACCTGCTGAAGGACATCTTGGCTGCTTCAAACTTTGGGCTATTTATTCGTTTGATGCCAGCACCTTGACTCTTTTCCTAACTGTGGTAGGCTAACACATAGCCCCCAGGAGATGTCCAAGTCCTAATCCCTGGATCCTGTGGATGTTACCTTATGGCAAAAAAAAACCTTTGCAGATGGGACTAAATTAAGGATCTTGATATGGCAGAATATTCTGGATTATCCTAAGTAAAATCACATGCATCCTTACAAGAGGAGGCAGAGAGAGATCTTATGAGAGAAAGGTATTGTGAGCATAGAGGCAGAGATTGTAGTGTTGTGATTATAAACCATAGGATTCCAGCAGCCACCAGAGGCTGGGACGGGCAGGAACCGATCCTTCTCTCCTAGAGCCTCCCGAGGTAGTGTGACTCTCCCTAGAACTTGATTTCAGCCCAGTGAAAACCGATGTTGCACTTCTGGCCTCCAGAACTATGAGAGAATAGATTTATGTTCCTTTAAGCCACCCCGTTTGTTTCCAACACCTGCTGGAAATGAGCACACTGCCTGTGCTCGCTTGGCATTAGCCTGGTGAATGATGCTCAGAGCACTCAGCTGGAGCAGCTGGATGCTCCATTACCCATCCCCTACCTGGAACATGAATTATGAGCAGAGGAAGAAAAAATCTAAGGATAGCTGGGTGTTATTTATCCTAGCAGGTTACTGTCAGCTTTTTCCTGCAACTGTGACTCTCTTGAGCTGCCTAGTTCCTTTCTTTTTTTTTAAACTGAGACTGGTTCTAAACCTTTTGCCTCAATCCTATCAGTATATTGGTATACTTATAATAAATCCGCTTATTACTTAATGTGAGCAGAGTTGCTTTCTGCTTTTTTCAACCAAGAAATTCTATCTAGTTACCTAGAAATATTGCTCTTTATTTCCTTGTTTTCATAAGTAACCATCTCAGGCTACGCTTGGTTCAACTTTCAGAATTCAAAATAAGAGTTCAGCACTTGGTACCAAGTTGCTTTCATAAGGCAGCTGAGAAGCCCTGGAGCAATCTTATCACATATGAATGTGTAAGAGCTTCTAGAATAAAAGGTCCTGGTGAAATAACTTTTACTTTGTGATACAAGAACTATCAGCAGGACTTCTGTCTTTAACAATAATAGAGACTGTATTTTAAAAAGTAGAGAGCTGAGAGTGGGAAAAGATGGAACGTAGAATAAACATTACAAAATTACAGGATTAACTTTGATTTATGAACTTCAGTTCAGACTATAATAATGTCTCTGTAAAAAAGCGATAATGGCACACAGAACTAAACTTATGTTTATTTTTTAGTTTATTTTAATAAATATAAAGCTGTGTCAGTTTCCCAAGCATTGAAGGAGTAGGGTCTTAGGACATGCCTCTAGCATTGAACATGATACACAGCAGATGCTCAGTTATTATCTGTTGAATAAATGATTAAATGAACAAACATGAATCTAATGAACAGATATAAAGGTGAAGGTTCACTTATTTAGAAGGAGGGCATTCCTAAGAGATGACGCAATACAAATGGTAGGAGAGTTGTGAACCATCATCATTTTATTTTATTGATCTCAAAAATGGTAGAAAAGATCAAGAAGAGAAATTAAGTAGGCAATTGTTTCCAGCCTGATCTCATAAAAGGCAAAAGAGTGAGATAATCTTTTCCCCTTTGTGGCACCATAAAGCAATGTTGACCAGCTTATGTAATCTGCAAAGGAAATGTTTATGTATCTAACCCCTTAGCTATGCCTTTAATGTTTAGAAGAGCAGGAAACACAGTCCATTATTGAAAAATCTCACTATTAAATAATCAGGCACATCCGGGAGAAGCAGGGAGTGATGTAATACAGTTCTTGGTTTTTCTCCTTCAGTTGCACAGCCATCCCCAGCACGCCGACCACTGGCAGGAGCTTTTCTCTCCTCTGCCTCCAACATCAGCCCTGCAGGGTTTCACCCATTAGCCCCGCCCCTGCTCCTGCCCCTGCCCACGTGCCTGCCCCTACCCCTGCGCACACACACACTCCTCGACTTCTTCATTCTCTTAGGCTTTGGTTTGAGTTGTCAGTTGTTCAGTCCATTTGGGTTTTTCCCTGGAAGCACCTGGGATAAGGGTGCTTCAGATGTGGCAGGTGGGAGGAGAGAATAAAGAAAGACAGCTTCCTGGTCCAACTTCAGGGTGTTATACTAGGGAAACCGTTCTCCTGCTAAGACAAACTGTCTCTTTGCACACAACTCTGGTGCCCTATTATGTTCAGAGTCTTTGTCTTCCTTGTTTGACTTACCAAGTTCATCTTAGATCACTCAGTTTTTAGCATAATGTATTATAATGTTAAAAAATTGCTTAAAAATTCTGCTAGTGTTACATCCTTGAGGTATTATGCTGAAAAAGAGTCTCTGTTGCTTTCCTCTGCCTAACCTCTATCTATTATTCTAGTATGACAGGCTTTTGTAGAAGAGAGAACAGATAGCTGCAGACATAGGTGATTTGGGAGATGGCAAAAGACCCATTTATTCACAATATTTTTGGGACCTGTACTTCCTGCTATTTTTCTATTAGTCTTTTCCCTGAATGTTGTTTTAAACATGCATTTATGCTATCAAGAACTGATTTACGTAGGTTAAGTAGTCCACTGTCAGAGAGGAGAGTCTTATCTGTTTGAGACACAGAGGGGTTGGTTTTGATGGGGGAGAGTGAGACTGTTACCGAACCAAACTTGGGTCCTCTCACCCACACGCAGTAAAGCCAGTCTACTGACACAGGATTGTGGTCAAGGAAATGGCAGCATTTACTGTAAGGCACTGGACAAGGAGTCTGGGACAGCTAGTGCTCAAAAAGCCTGAACTCCCCAATGGGTTTCAGCAAAGCATTTTTAAAGGCCAGATGAGGGAGGAGTCCTAGGGTATGTGATCACTTTCCACACAATTCTCTGATTGGTTGAAGGTGAGGTACCAGGGTGGTGTCACAGGGGTTAACGTTATCAATTCTTAATGGCTATTAGGTCTGCGGGCTTCTTCTCATGGTCATCAGGTGGTTAATTTCTTCCATTTGGTGGGGGTTTTAGCATCTGCAAAACAACTCAGGAAGTGTGGATCAGGTACTATCACCTAGGTGCTTCAGAGAGGAGCTACAGCAGAGGACATGAGGGAGGGGTCTGTCCTGGGAAGGCCCCATAGGGACCTGCTCATTTATAAGAATGTGGAGGGAGAGTTCACAAGCTCCAAGAGCAGTGCTGGGGAAAGTCCTGTCGAGGTGGGATTCCAGAATTATTTCTGTGTGAGCAGGGGAACCACCGGAGGCAGGGCAGAAGGCCAGGAGGGCCAGTCCTGCTTATAATTTGAGGGACTCACGAGTTCTAGGGGGCTGACAGTTCCTCGCAAACAATGCTTTTCTTCATTAAAGTTGACTATTACTTTTAACTGTTTATTTGGAAATAATTTCAAACTTACAAATTGATATTATTTTAAGAAAGCGTGTATTTTGGTAAAATTAGCGAAGGCCTCAGGGGATAGGAGACTGTGGAGACGTTAAGATGAATTCTCTTTTCTTATGTTGTGGCCGGGTGGGTGCTGAGCAAGGATAAGCCCAGGAGTTAGGGGGAACTGTTTTCCTTGCTTTCCCTCCTGCTTCTCTCTGTTTCTCTTTGATTTTAAGGACTCAAGAGTCATTATTTTCCTTCCTTTTCTAGTTCTCATGGTTTTTATTCATAAAATACTGATTAATCATAACTATCTCTTTGTGTTGTGGTTATATACCTGATTGAAAGATGCCAGGTATTACAAACAAAAAGTGTAGCATAACATTAGCAATGAGCATTTAGAAATGAAAGTAACCTATCATTTAATGGCAATAAAAATATGTGGGATATCTAAGAATAAATCTAACATAAAATGTGCCTGGTATCTATAGAGAAAATTGCAAGCCTTATTGACAGGTAGTAAATAAGAGCCAAGAAGACTCAAATAAATGGAGAGACATACACTCAATATTTCACAATTTCAAGATTGAATATAGCAGTAAATAATCTTTTTAAATGAGTATATTAAAAAGCAATATAGTAAGTTTTTTTTAATTAAAAATATTCAACTAGAGTACAAACAAAACAAAGCAAAAAAATCCTCCCATCATCCCATAGTTACCTGAATGACTAATTCTGGGTTTTACAGAATTTCTGGAAATGTCCTACAGAAACACAAAGAAAATGCTGTATCTTAAATAACCTGGAAAGAAAAAAGCATGTAACTGGAATATATGTGGAAACTGTGTTTCAAGATGACTTGAAAATGTCCCAGTGATGATCAAAAAACCATGATATCAAGATCAAATTGATCTTTAAAGTCAGTACAATTCTAATCTTAATCCCAGTTGGAATTCTAAAATTTATGTGGAGTAGCAAAGATCCAATAATAACAAGACACCTCTAAAGAACTAAGTCAGGGCTACTTGCTTTACCAGGTACCTTGTCTTATGTAAAACTATGGCCATTGAGGTGGTTTGGTGTAGACACAAGGGTAGACAGACTGGCCATCAATGGGGGTGGGCAGGGAAGAAGATGGCAGGAGAATAGAGAGGCCAGAGCAGACTGGTGCATAAATAGAAATTCAGTACTTGTAAAGCACTAGGAAGTTTACCCATAATTTTTGGAAAATTGGTTATCTCTATGGAAATTCTTGATTGATTCTCTACATCTTACAATATATAATAATGACTTCCAGGTGGAGCAAAACTGAAATATGGAAGGCAAAACTGTATAGCATTTAAAAGGAAATACAAGGAGAGTATCTTTAGGACTTTAGGGTAAGGAGGAATTTCACAGAAAAGGATACAAAAGTGCAGAAGAAATGAGAAACAATTGATAAATTTAGCTACGTTAAAATTAGGAATAACTGTTTATCAAAATATACCGTAAACTGAATAGGAAACAGTTCATACAATGGGAAAAGACAAGTGTACCACATTAAACCGTCAAAGGATATTCAGAATATATGTTTGCAAAAATATTAAAAACTTGCAAGAGACATGTACAGATATTTCATAGGGGATGAAAAATAATGAGTAATAATTGTATGATAAGATGTTAGTTTTATTAATAACCAAAGATATCCAAAACAACAAAATTGGTATACCATTTCATCCTTTTAATATTGGCTAGAGTCTAACAATTCCAAGTGTAGGTGAATATTGGAAGCAACAAAACAATACTCTGCCAAAGGCACTGTAAACTAGTGCTTTGGAAAAAACTGGCATTATCTAATAAAGTGAAATACACACCAGCTCTATGACCCAGGTGTTTAACTTCTAGGTATATACTCTATATAAACATGTATACCTGGAGACATAAACAAGAGTGTCCATAGTATCATTGTATATAATGGTGAAAAAATGAAAGTAACAGAATGGATAAATAAACTGTGGTATATCACACAGTGGAATACTAGACATTCATGAAAATGAATGGATCACAACTACACACAACAAGAGTAAATCTCAAAGGTGATGTTGATTTTATTAGATACACAAGTGGTGTATATGGAAAAGCAAGGATGTGATTAACACAAAACTGCACAGAATTGTTATCTCTGGAAGGGAAGGATGAAGATATGATTGAGAGGGTTGTACGGGAGATTTTTGACACTTATTAAGCAAGAATTCCAAGAGAGGAGACCTGGTTGAAATAAAGAGGCATTTATTTGGGGTTTGTTAGGACTGAAGCCCAGGAGACATAGTTTCAAGAAGCTTTTGAACTGTGCTCTGCCATACCACAAAATGCAGGAAACTTATAAAGCCGAAACTGCAAGGTTATATAAATTGTTTGTCAAGAATTAAGATTGGAGCTGGCAAGAAGTAAGAGTGCTTGCTAAGTAAAGATTGGGTTGGGTTTGAAATAATTACACAGATGCAAGTTTAGGGGGGACTTTGAAAGTACAGGGTTGCAGGTAGCAGCTTCTAACAGAAACTGTTTTGAAAACAGCTAGTGGTGTCCTTGAGCTTGATACAATTCAGAAAATTCAAGTTCTTAGTGATGCAGGAAGAAGTCTGAAATCAGGGTCTCACAGTGGCCACCTGGCTCCATTTTGGATGCTTGAACCACGTTATAAAATTTTGATTTTTAAATGATCTCAGATATGTCATCATGTTTGTAATGTCTTCTTACTTTAGGTAGTGTGTCCATGAGTGTTATTTAATTTTTATTCTTTACTCTGTGTATGTACTTTATTTTTTATTAACATTTTTTATCGAGAGTAATAGTCATTTTACAATGTTGTGTCAAATTCCAGTGTAGAGCACAGTTTTCCAGTTATACATGAACATACATATATTCATTGTCACACTTTTTTTTTGCTGTGAGCTACCACAAGATCTTGAATATATTTCCCTGTGCTATACAGTATAATCTTGTTTATCTATTCTACATTTTGAAATCCCAGTCTGTCCCTTTCCACCGCCTGCCCCCTTGGCTACCATGAGTTTATATTCTATGTCTATGAGTCTGTTTCTGTTTTGTATTTATGGTTTTTTTTTTTTTTTTTTTTTTTTTTAGATTCTACATATGAGTGATCTCATATGGTATTTTTATTTCTGGTTTACTTCACTTAGAATGACATTCTCCAGAAACATCCATGTTGCTGCAAATGGCATTACGTTGTCAGTTTTTATGGCTGAATAGTATTCCATTGTATAAATATACCACTTCTTTATCCAGTCATCTGTTGATGGACATTTAGGCTGTTTCCATGTCTTGGCTATTGTAAACAGTGCTGCTATGAACATGGGGGCGCAGGTGTCATTTTGAAGTAGGGTTCTTTCTGGATGTATGCCAGGAGCGGGATTCCTGGGTCATCTGGTAAATCTGTTCCTAGTCTTTTGAGGAATCTCCACTGTTTTCCACAGTGGCTGCACCAAACTGCATTCCCACCAGCAGTGTAGGAGGGTTCCCCTTTCTCCACAGCCTCTCCAGCATTTGTCATTTGTGGACTTTTGAACAATGGTCATTCTGACTGGTGTGAGGTGATACCTCATTGTAGTTTTGATTTGCGTTTCTCTGATAATTAGTGATATTGAGCATTTTTTCATGTGCCTATTGATCATTTGTATTTCTTCCTTGGAGAATTGCTTGCTTAGGTCTTTATATGCTTATAAATACATATACAAATACATGTGTATCTACATATATTTAACGTACACAAAGCCTGAAACAGAAAAGTTACTTAATAACCATTAGTTTTCCTTTTCTCTCCTTCTACCTTCTGCGACATGACTATGGTCTGATCAAATCCTTTAAGATTAAGCTGGTGACGGTGAAATAACAGTGGTAGAACACTTTCAGTTTTACATTGTACTGTTCAAAGGAGACAACATTTCAAGGCCATTAGTCAGGCAAATATGACAGGCAGAGCCAAGTCTGGCTGAATCCAGGATTTCTGATGAAAGACAGAGCTTGTCAAAGACTTGGTGATAATGGCTACAGCCAGCTGTCTTGTACCAATTTCTGGCTACTAAGCCTATAGTAGCATCAGACCCCTCTGTGAAACGATTGCCAAGCATATGTGTATAGATTATTGTAAATCAGTGTATTGTAGTTGCAAAGCAATTGACAAATTTAAAGTTTGTATTTAGATCGATGTTCCATATTTCATACCACCTTTGATAGTATAATTTAATGGTATTTTGATGGGTCAGCCTACTTTATCAACTGCTTGAAACCTTTCTCTGCCTCAGAGGTAATCTCTCTGTTACCAGTTTTTGAAAATTTAGCAAGCAAGCCAATAACACACATCCTCTTTCACTGCTTACTCAAACAAACCTTTCCCTTTAACATTTTTACTTTTTAAAAAATGAGATGACTCTAATAATCATGTTTGCTTTACCTTCATATGCTAAATGTTGCTGCCATCTCCTTCCACCTTGGGTAGCACTATCCTTATGGGTCATTAAAGAGGTGATAGTTTTGTCTTGAGAAGGTGCCCATATCACATGCCGAGATAGTGCTTAGTGATTTTTAAACTTTTAAATATAGTTTGTAAAGTAATATATTATAATGATCTGTTATTCTCCTATTTAGTCATCTCAGACGTGCACAGAGACAGGCCAGAGGAATGAATTGTGGCCTTGGGTGCTGTGCCATTGACCCCGATTTACAGCTGCTGAAATAACCTTGAAGTTTGTTTCTTGACTTGAGTTAGTATGGCTGTGCTGCCTTTAGAGTAGTGAAGATCCTGCTTCCTTCCACCTTGTTGCTCCAACCATGTCTAGGGTGTGATCCAAGATGGGGCATCACTACATCTCCAGTTCCACTAGAGGGAAGAGGAAAAAGTGGGAAAAGAGTATACTCCTTTCTTTAAGGGCATACCATGGAAGTTGTACTCATTACTTCTACTCATATACCATTGGCCAAAATTTGTCATTTGGCCACATCTAGTTGCAAGAGTTGTTGGAGTATATGGTCATGTCTCCAGATAAACAACAGATTTCTGAGACTGTGGGAGAAAAACCAAATGGCCATTCAGGGTTACTTGATCTTTCTGCCAAGAGCAAGTCCCAGGATTTAAAATTAATGGCTGTTTAGCCTCTTGTGTCATTTTATTTCCTTTAATGTTTTCCTCTCTTAGAGGAGGTTGCAGTAATCTTTGATGATTTTTCACCCCTGAAGTTCTAAGGCCTGGACAACTGAAGATCATAAAGACTTCACTCCTATTCCCCCAACCCTTCTGTCCAAGATAAGCAGGAATTAAATTAACCAGCAATATCAATTTAACTTTTAGAGGTATCCTTGATATTTATCAAATGTTTCAATTTATCTCTTTTTGGTCCTCTGACCTATAAGAATGGTAGCTAGGACATTAAAAAAAATGGGTCATCCTTTGCAAGAATTTTAAACAAAAAATATCTCTTGCAAGTATTTTAAATAAAAAATTTAGTATGTTGTTTGTTAGACAATGTCTTGGCTTGACATTTTGTATATTGCAGTATTCAAAACTGAACATTTTCAGGAGTGATACTGAGACTTAAAATAATGTTACAGTTGTAGGAGGTGAAATCCTTTTCACTTTTTAATAAAATTAACCATCTTCTTTTAATGTTATTTGAATATTAACAATGTCATGCAGAAGGACATTACAGTTGGAGTCAGAATCTAGAGATTGTCCATCCTGGTTTATATTCCCTGCCTTCCACTTTAGAAAAGTTACTTCAGATTTTCTTGATTAAGAGGTTTTTGTTTTAGTAGAGGACTTAATCAGCCACTGTTAACTGGCATATATTTATCAACACAAAGGCAGCATGGTGACTCGTGCCAGGTAGAGAAAACAGTATGATTTGACCCTTGACTTCGTTTTAAATTATCATTTTTTGTATAATGTATATTAGTTTACAAAATATTTCTTGCTTAATTTATCTTAGGGTCCTTATTAAGAGTGATTTAGGGAATATTTAAGGCACTTAAGGGGTGCCTTAGACATTAAGTATTTTTTAAAAGACTAAATACTATTTTCACATTTTAAAAGCAAGGAAATTGAGGTTCGAGGAGGGTAAGTGACTTGCTTGAAGACACATAGACAAGGGTAGATTAAGGCTTTCTGCCCTGAGCTCCCAACTCCATGTCTGGTGTTCTTTCCTCTTGTCTTGCTGAAGACGATGAAGAAAGATGAGAGTGTGGATAATAACCAAATAGATTATTGAGTCAGCAGCTTTTCAGGGTTGGTCTTTTCAAAGATCACCATTAAATTTGTTGAAGCAAGTAACTTAAGCTCAAGTATGGTGTTAGGATTTAATCAGAGCTCTCAGTCTTAACTATGGCTCTATCCATTTGTGGGTGGTCTTGGAAAAATCTCTTCAACTGTGAAGTTCAGTTTTCCTCACCTATAAAATTGGTGATACTGCATACATAGTTAACTTCTATGACCTTTTAGGTGATAGTTAGGCTTCAACAGTCATCTGTATTTTTTTTATGGACATGTTTTGTAATTTAGACTGTGAGGTAGTGCAGCAAAAATTTGCTCCAAGTTTCCCTTCTTTTACAGAAATCAGGGAAAATGGGATTGCTGGATCAGGAAACTTAACTTCCTTGTGTCCTTGCTAAGATACACACACAGATACTTATGCTTAATTTTAATCATATTTTTCAAAAAAGATATTTAGTTTGGCTTATTTTTGAACTTTAAAAGTAGAATCATATGTCAGTAGGGAATTGCAAATTAAACAAACAACAAGAAACTGTTATGTACCTATTAGAATGACAAAATCCTAAATACTGACAGTCAAAAGCTGTTGAGGGTGTGGAGGAGTCCTCATTCATTTCTGGTGGGAATACATAATTGTATAGCTACTTTGGAAGACGTTGTGGCAGTTTCTTATAAAACTAAACTTACTCTTACCATACAATCTGAGAATAGTACTCATTGGTATTTACCCAAAGGAGCTCAAAACTTACATCTACAGAAAAACCCACACACAGACGTTTATAGCAGCTTTATGCATAATTGCTAAAATGTAGACACAACCAGGATGTCCCATTCTGTAGGTTGCCTTTTTGTTTTGCTAGTTATTAGTTCCTTTGCTGTACAGAAGCTTTCTAGTCTCATGTAATCCCACTTGTCTGTTTTTGGTTTAGTTGCTCGTGCTTTTGATATTATAGTCAACAAATCACGGCCCACTGTGATGTCTAGAAGATTTTTTTTCTAAGGATTTTATTGTTTCATTTTTTTATGTTTAAGTCTTTGATTTCTTTTGAGTTGATTTTTATATATATGGTGGAAGATAAGGGTCGAGTTTCATTCTTTTGGGGGTGGATATCCAATTTCCAAAGTACCATTTATTGAAGAGACTATTATTACCTTATCATATATTCTTGGCATCCTTATGTAAGATCAGTTGGCAGTATATTCATGGGTTTATTTCTGGGCTTTTTTGTTCCATTTGTCTATATATCAGCTTTATGCCAATGTCCTACTTCTTTGATTACTGTAGCTTTGTAATATGTTTTGAAATCAAGGATTGTGATATCTCCAGCTTTGTATTTTTTGCTCAAAATTGCTTTTACTATTTGGAGTTCTTCGTGGTTCCAAATGAATTTTAGGGTTATTTTTTCTATTTCTTTAAAACATTGGGTTTCAATCTATATATTGCTTTGGGAAACATCGATATTTTAACAATATGAGTTCTTCCAGTCCATGGTCATGGGATATCCTTTCATTTATCTGTGTCTTTTAAAAATTTCTTTTGTTAATGTTTTATAGTTTTCAATGTACAAGTCTTTCACCTTATTGGTTAAATTTATTCCTAAGTATTTTTTTTATTTGATTGTAGATTGGATTATTTTTAAAATTTCCTTTTGGAATAGGTCTTTGTTAATATATAGAAACATAGGTGATTTTTTGGTATGTTGATCTTGCATCCTGCAACTTTAATGAGTTTGCTTATTAGTTCTAACAGTTTTTTTGGTGGATTTCCTACATAAAAAATCATGTTACCTACAAACAAAACAATTTACTTCTCTTTTCTGATTTGAATGCCTTTGGTTTCTTTTACTTGCCTACTTGCTCTGAATAGTTGCTCTAGTATTATATTGAATAGAAGTGGTGAGAGTGTTTTCTTGCCTTGTTTTGGATCTAGAGGAAAGGCATTCAGGTATTCACTGTTGAATATGCTGCTCGCTGTGGGCTTTCTGTAAATGGCTTTTATTGAGTCAAGGTAAGTTTCTTCTACACCTAATTTGAGGAGAGTTTTTATTGTGAAAGAGTGTTGAATTTTATCAAATGCTTTTTCTGCATCTATTGAGATGATCATGTGATTATCCTTTATTCTGTGGATATATATTTACTGATTATTTTGCATATGTTAAACCATTTATTCATCCCAAGGATAAATCTTACTTAACCATGGTGTATGATTCTTTTATATGCTTTTGTCGTTTGCTTGCTAGTATTTTATTGAGGATTTTTACATCTGTGTTTGGTAGGGATATTGTCCTATAGTTGTTTTTTTTTCTTGCAGTGTTTTGTCTGGATGCTGGTCTCACAGAATGAGTTTGGAATTGTTCCCTCTTCTTATATTTTTTTGAAGAGTTTAAGAAGGATTTGTAGTAATTCATTAACTGTTTCTTAGAATTCATCTATAAAGTCATCTGCTCCTAGGCTTTTCTTTGTTGGGAGCCCCCCACCACCACCACCCAGTAAACTAGTGCTTTATTCTAATTGGAAAAGTTTGAATCTTATTTTGCCTGTTATGTTATTTTTTTAAATTGAAGTATAGTTGAATTACAATTTTATATTAGTTCCAGGTGTACAAAGAGTAATTTGATATTTTTATAGATTACACTCCATACAAAGTTACAATATTTAAAAATATTGATTATATTCCCTGTGCTGTACATTACATCCTTGTAATTTGTGCCTCTTAATCCCCTTCACCTATTTTGCCCTTCCCTCTACCCCTCTTTCTTCTGGTAACCACCAGTTTGTTCTCTGTATCTGTGATTCTGTTTTTGTTTTATTATATTTATTTATTTGTCTTAATTTTTAGATTCTACATATAAGTGAAAACATGTAATGTTTGTCTTTCTTTATCTTATTTCAGTAAGTATAGTACTTTCTAGGTCCATCCATGTTGTCACAAATGGAAAAAATTTATTCTTTTTTTATTCTTAGATCTCTCTCTCTCTCTCCAATCTTTTTTATCCATTCATCTGTTGATGGACACTTAGGCTGCTTCTATATCTTGAGTATTGTGAATAATGTTGCTATGAACTTTAGGGTGTACATATCATTTCTAATTGGTGTTCTTGCTTTCTTTGGATAAATACCCAGGAGAGGAATTGCTGGATCATATGGTAGTTACATTTTAAATTTTTTGAGGAACCTCCAAACCATTTTCTGGCTACACTAACTTAATTTCCCACCAATAGTGCACGAGGGTTCCCTTTTCTCCACTTCCTTGCCAACACTTGTTATTTCCAGCCTTTGTGATAACAGCCATTCTGATAGGTGTGAGGTGATACCTCATTGTGGTTTTGATTTGCATTTCCCTGGTGAATAGTGATATGATGTTGAGCATTTTTCATGTACCTCTTTGCTGTTTGTATGTCCTCTTTGGAATAATGTCTGTTCTGGTCCTCTGTTTTTTAATTGGATTGTGTTTTTGCTATTGAGTTCCATGAGTTCTATCTGTTTTAGATATTAACCCCTTATCAGGAACATCATTCGCAAAAGTCTTCTCCTTTTCAATAGGTTGTCTTTTTGTTTTGTTTATGGTTTCTTTGTTTATGGCTGTGCAAATGCTTTTAAGTTTAATTAGGTCCCATTTGTTTATTTTTGCTTTTGCTTCCATTACTCTAGGAGGCAAATCCAAAAAAAATATTGCTGTGATTTATGTTAAAGAGTGTTCTGTCTCTGTTTTCCTCCAAGAGTTTTATAGTATCTAGTCTTACATTTAGGTCTTTAATCCACTTTGAGTTTATCTTCGGCTATGGTGTTAGATAATGTTCTAATTTCATTCTTTTGCATGTGGCTGTTCAGTTTTCCCAGCACCACTTATTGAAGAGACTGTCTTTTCTCCATTGTATATTCTTGCCTCCTTTGTCATAGATTAATTGACCATAAGTGCATGGGTTTATTTCTGGGCTTTCTATCCTGTTCCATTGATCTATGTGTCTGTTTTTGTGCCGGTACCATACTGTTTTGATTACTGTGTGGCTTTGTAGTATAGTCTGAAGTCAGGGAGCATGATTCCTCCAGCTTTGTTTTTCTTTCTCAAGATTGTTTTGGCTATTTGAGGTATTTTGTGTTTCCATACAAATTTAAAAAATTTTTGTTCTAGTTCTGTGAAACATGCCACTGGTAATTTGATAGGGGTTGCATTGAATCTTAGATTGCCTTTGGTAGTATGGTTATTTTAACAATATTGATTCTTCCAATCTAAGAACATGGTATATGGTTCCATATGTTTGTGTTGTCTTCAATTTCTTTCATTAATGTTTATAATTTTCCAAGTACAGGTCTTTTACCTTGTTATGTAGGTTTATTCCTAGGTATTTTATTCTTTTTGATGTGATGGTAAATGGGATTGTTCCTTACTTTCTCTTTCTGATATTTCATTGTTAGTGTGTGAACTGCAACAGATTTCTGGTTATTACTTTTGTATCCTGCAACTTTACTGAATTCATTGATGAACTTTAGTGGTTTTCTGGTGGTATCTTTAGAATTTTCTGTGTATGGTATGTTATCTGTAAACAGTGACAGTTTTACTTCTTTTCCAATTTGGATTCCTTTTATTTCCTTTTCTTCTCTGATTGTTGTGGCTGGGACTTCCAAAACTATGTTAAATAAAAGTGGCGAGAGTGGGTGTCCTTGTCTTTTCCTCATCTTAGAGGAAATGCTTTTAGTTTTTCACTGTTGAGTATGATGTTAGCTGTGTGTTTGTCATATATGGCCTTTATTATGTTGAGGTATGTTCCCTCTATGCCCACATTCTGGAGAGTTTTTCTCATAAATGTATGTTGAATTTTACCAAAAGCTTTATCTGCATCTATCGAGATGATCAGATGGTTTTTACTCTTCAGTTTGTTAATGTGATGTATCATATTGATTTGTGGATACTGAAAGACCCTTGCATACCTGGGATAAATTCCATTGCTGTTTCATTATTTATAGAAACTTTTAACAATGAAAAAAACCTAAACATTCAATTTAACTGTGACTATGGAAACCCTTTCAAGTTCATCATTCCATTTACAGTATCATAGCAAAGTTACATTTAATCCATTTTAAAACTGAAGAAAAAAATTTTACTTACAGAGAAGAAACAAATAGGTAAAATTTTTTTCAAGTTACTCTTTCTCTTAAAAGGAGTGAGTAGGCATCCTAAGTGATTGAACTTCTTTGAGGATGTTATAAAATGAAAAAGCAAGTCCAGGCACTCAGACCTGTCTTTTTAAAGTTGAAATTACTGCTGTATGGTACTTTCCTCACTCCTTCCCGCTAATGAAGGAAAAGTGCTGATAACCTCATAAAAGCTTTATTTTCTGACTTGGAACACAGGGATTTTAAAAGTTTCAAGTCACTCTCTTTCTTTTGAGCTTTTTGATTACCTTCAAACTCATTTGTCATTGGTCTGTTCAGGCTTTTTGTTTTTTATTGATTCGGTCTTGGTATGTTGTTATGTTTTGGTAAGCATTTTTGTGTCTTTAAGACACTTTCTCACTAAGATAAAAATAGTCATCTGTGTTTTCTTCTGAAAGCTTTAAGTTTTACTTTAAAAAATTATTCCATCTAGAATGGATCATTGTGTTTGATGTGTAGGGAACCCAATTTTATCTTTTTCCACATGGGTAGTCAGTTGTCTAAATAGTATTTATTGACTATCCATCCTCTTCTAATGATTTGCAATGCCAACTCTGTCGTAGCTTGAGTTTCCATGTATGTGTGGATTTGTTTCTAGATTTTCTATTCTGGTTGATTGGTCTCTTCTCTATTCATAACACCAGCCTACACTGTCTTAATTTCTATAATTTTGAAATAAATTTTGATATTTGAGAGAATAAATTGCTACCACCCTTGACTTATTCTTGAGTGTCTTATCTAGTCCTGATATTTTGTATCTCTCTGTACATTTTATAATCAATTTGTTATGTTCTGTGAAAAAGCCTTGTGCAATGTTGATTAAAATTTTATTAAATTTTTATATCAATTTGGTGAGAATTAACATTCTTGTGATACTGAATCTCTTGCTGATGAACATGATACCTTTTTCCAGTTAGTTGGCCTCCTTTAACGTCTTTCAGTAACAGTTTATGATATTCTTACACTTTTTTGTATACATTTCAAAATACATTCGTCCATTACTATACTAAGTGGTATTTCTTTGTAAATTACATGACCTATGTCATTGTTATTGGTATATAGAAATGTGGTTTATTTTTGAAATTGATTTCATTGCCAAGGACTTTTATTCATTCTAAAAAGTTAGCTGTATATTTAAAAATCCCAGGTGGTGGAATTAATGACATCCCTCAGTCTGTGACACTTCATTCTTCTCTTACTTTATTATTTATTTATTACTTTTAATCTCCATATCCTATTCTCATTCTTCATTTCCCCTTGGTTAACAACCATTTAATTTCTACAGAATTTTCTATGTAGACAACCGTATCTTTACAATAATTGTAAGCAATTTAGCTTACTCTCTCCAATTCTAATACCTTTTTCTTTTTCTTTTTTTCATATGTTGCTGGCTAGGACCTCTATAGTAATATTAAACAGAAGAGGTGATGGAGTGCCTCTTACACTTCTTTCTGAATTTTAGGCAATAGCTCTAACATGTCATTGCTGAATGTGAAGTTTGTCATAGGTATATATTTTTTTGTATACATATATATTTATTGAAGTATAGTCAGTTTATAATTTGTGTCAATTTCTGGTCTACAGCATAATGCTTCAGTCATACATACACATACATATATTCATTTTCATTTTGTTATAAGTTACTACAAGATATTGAGTATAGTTCCCTGTGCTATATAGTATGAACTTGTTATTTATCTATTTTATATATATTAGTACTTGCAAATCTCAAACTCCCAGTTTATCCCTTCCCACTCCCTTTTCCCCCCGGTAACCATAAGTTTGTTTTCTATGTCTGTGAGTCTGTTTCTGTTTTGTAAATAAGTTCATTTGTCTTTTTTTTTTTTTTAGATTCCACATGTAAGTGGTATCATGTGGTATTTTTCTTTTTCTTTCTGGCTTACTTCACTTAGAATGACGATCTCCAGATTCATCGCCGTTGCTGCAAATGGCATTATTTTATTATTTTTTATGGCTGAATAGTATTCCATTATATAAATATACCACAACTTTATCCAGTCAGCTGTTGATGGACATTTAGGTTGTTCCCATGTCTTGGCTATTGTAGATAGTGCTGCTATGAATATAGGGGTGCATGTATCTTTTTGAATTAAGGTTCCTTCTGGATATTGTCATAGGTTTTTGTTAGACAGACTTAAAACAAGTTGAAGAAATTTTCTTCTCTTACTAGATGCTAAGAGTTTTTTCACGAGTAAAATATTGAATTAATTAAATGCTGTTTTGTGTCTACAGAGATGATATGACTTATCTCCTTAATTTTACTAATGTGGTAAATAGCACCAATAGATTTTCTAATATTAAGCTTCCATTGCAAACCTAGGGTAATCTCTGCTTGATCATATTTTATAGGCTATTGATTGGATTTGGTTTTCTAATGTTTTATTTAGTATTTCTATACCTGTGTTCATGAGTTCAGTAAGTTTTCATTTCTCCTGTTGTCCTTACCTTGCTTTTGGTATAAGGTTCAGATCAAGAGGATAAAATCCTCTGGGCCTGTATATTCTTTATGGAAAAATTTTAAATCACCCATTCAGTTTCTTTAATAGTTCTATGTGTATTCAAATAGTTTATTTCTTTTTAAGTCAATTTTGGCAAATTATATTTTTCTAGGCATTGACAATTTTATCAAAGTTTTCAGATTTATTGGTGACATTTCAAAAGTGTTCTTATTAAGAATCAAAATACTGAGTTGGACAGATGGTGACAATACTAAATAGTCTGTAAAATTTCTCTAAGACTGTATAGTGTCACATCTTACCAAAATTAAATCAAGTACAATATATGAAAGTATTTAAAAATTATTTTTCCTTCTATTTGGAAGCTTGAAAATTATCAGGAAAAGAAATATTGAAGCACAGTCTTTACCATGATAGACAGCTTTTTTTTCTCAATTATTTCTCTTAAGCCATAATACATAATAAAATGTATTACAAAACTATAATTTAGTTTTTTAAAAAAATTACCTGTTAATTTTCTAGCATAAGGAAAATATTGGGTTATACTATGACATATGCCTTATATTTCCTTTCTCATACATTATCTCATTAGATCCTTTAGAAGCTTTATTTTGGTTTTCTGCTTAAAATTCACAAAGGTTGGTTGTGAACTCTAACGTCACTTTTGAGAAAGGACTCTGGAGAACCCCCTGAGGATAGTTTACTTGAAAATACATGAGTTCATTCCTAATAGAATCAAACTCTGAAGTCCCTGCCTGACTTCTTTTTTAATACATCCTTGAGCCTGTCTTATACCCAATAGTTTGTGCCTCCCACTTCCCCACCCCTGTATTTCTGCCCTTCCACCCCCCCCCCCAATTACTACTAGTTTGTTCTCTGTATCTGTGAGCCTGAAAGAAGTTGTTTTCTAGTATGTCCCAGATTGAGGAGTGTCGAATTCACAGGCTGTTCCTGCTGACCTAGAAGCCCAACCTCCCTCAGCTGGCTTTGAAAATTAAGTGGAGTGTTGACTGATTAATTGAAGGGCACAACTGATGTTGTGCAGAGTAGATAACCTGACACAGTGCATAGAGCTCAACATAGTCTTATTTTGCATTTTATTTCCTTTTTTCCTTAAATGAGAAATGTGGGACAGTATCCCCATAATATATGCCGTACTTTATATATATATGTAACATAGTAGCTATTTTGTTGAGAGCAAAGAAAATATGTCTAAATGTAATGAGAAGAGGAGCTTAGACCTGTGAACTGAGAGGGACTTGTCTGTCAAAAAAGAAAGGCAGCAAAGGTTTAGAGAGAGGACCAGAGAGCTAGTATAATGAGGGTAGGGGATATAGAAAGAAACGTGAAACTTCTGAAAGTTTTCAGTTGAAATTGCAAATGCATCCAAAATAGGTATGTAAAGAGGAGGAATCTTGTGAAGTGTCTAGAGAATACCAAGACCACAGATCTTTTCCCTAAGGCCAGGAGGAGCTGAAGCATTTGGAATTGTTTCATTTGTGTTGATGGGGTAACACCCCTCCCGCAGGTCAAGGGTGCAAAGTCATGGAGCAGAGTTCACCTCTGCCCTAGAGGTTGAATTTTGTGGCCTAGGAGAATCTTTGCAGCTTTATCTTTTGTGATCATCTGGCAAAAGGATGTGGCTTCAAAGTGCCTTCTGCTTTCTTTTATCCCATAGCTGCAAAGCCCAGAGAAACCTGAATTCTTCCTTTGCTATTGTGATGGATCTCAGCACTGCTTCTCTCAGCTGGCTGTTCCAGACCTGTGAGGTGAGTCTTGGGGGTCTGTGTGGAGGGTGGGATCAGCGGGAACCAAATTCTTTAGCCTCTGTAATGGCTTGTGTCTGCTTGACTGTGTCAGTCGTCCAGGGTCATTCAAGGAAGTAGTTAGAAATGAAACACTTGTGTGTCCTGCTTTGATTATATTTGTGTGATGGTGAGAAAATAACTCTATGGTCCTTTATTTCCTCTTCTGTAAAACAAAGATATTAGACAACATCACTGATTTTACGACATCTCCCATCTGTTTTTATGAAAGCATGATCATCTCTGACTGCTGTATTTGTAAGCACATGTTTGGAAACTCGCTCCCTTAGCCCTGTGCCCACAGTAATACTGTTATTCAACTATACTCACTTATTCATTCTCCATTTATTTTAAAAATCTTATTATATGTTAAGCATTGAGGTAAGTACTGGGATTATGGAGATGACAGATTTTAACCCTCGCCTTGGCTATGGTTTAATGTGGAAGTCTGAAAAAATAAATCAGTGTAGTGATGGTTCTGTGAAATGAGTGCTATAAATCAATGTGCATAGGGTATTACAGAAAATGAATTGTGTAGTCAGATTATGTGGGTTGGGAAACTTTGGGAATAAGTGACAATAGGAAATCTAATTTGAAAGGCTA
The DNA here is from genome assembly GCF_036321535.1 of Camelus dromedarius. Taxonomy (NCBI): domain Eukaryota; kingdom Metazoa; phylum Chordata; class Mammalia; order Artiodactyla; family Camelidae; genus Camelus; species Camelus dromedarius. The sequence continues at coordinate 37,275,854 of NC_087436.1, forward strand.
GTAGGAATTAGCTAGGGAAAGAAGGCAGAGAAAGGAGTTCCAGGCAAAGGAAACAGAATCTGCAAAGACTGGGGGCCCTGAAACCGCATAATGACTTTGATATGTTGAGGGAAAGGCACATACATGAGGAAAAGAGAGGAGATAGAGACCTAAGTAGGGCTCAGATCCTAAAAGGACTATAAATCATTTTGCAGGGTTACCACGTTGAATGTTTTTATGATTCCAGAAGGATTTTATGTGGTGGAGTAACATTAGGGTTTCATTTTAAAGATTATTCTGGCTTCAGTGGAAACATAGGAAAGTGGCGATAAGATATACTGTAGATTAGGCTTGATTCAGTTTTTATTTTAACTCCCTTCTATCATATCTTTTTGTAATGTAAGAGCTGGAAAACCCAAACCAACATTTCCCAGGCTCCCATGCAGCCAGAGTACTGTACAGGAATTAGGGCCTATACCATGTGCAGATGCCCTCACAAGAAAACTGATACGAAGCTGAGTTCCATGAGGAAGATCCATTTTGCTGGGGCAGAAAAATGGAGAGGTGACATAATTCTGGAGCTGAAACTATTGTTATTGGGAAGCCCTAACACCCGTCTACTAATTGAAACACGGGTCTGTAGAGTGGAGGTAAAGACAGAAACTCCTTGGCAAGCTCAGTTCTATGTGGTGGTTAGTGAAGTCACCCTATGGTCTGATTTCACAGATCTCCCAACAGTTCTGTGAGCGATTCATATTACTTAGTAATTCATTTCTTCTCTAGCCAGGTAAGGAAAAGTCTGTTGTCTGAGACTGTGAACCCTGACCAAATTGGTAGGAGGGTACATTAAAGGAGTGGCAGTGGAATTAAATAGACAGATAAATACAGAAGTATATTATGAGATTATTATATGTTATTCATATAGAATTGTTTTTTGTAGGTGTAATGCTTATACCTGTCCCTTTTACACTATCAAATTGTCAAAGAAAAATGATCATTACTGAGTCTTTGCCTTGGCTTAGAAATATGGGCTGTGTGGAGGAGTTTGAGCTTTCTTTCTATTCCATTTCTTCTGCACAAATTTATAATGAGTTTTATATATGTGGTTACATACCACATAAATCTTCTAAATATTTGTACAGCTTAAGAGGCCAACAAACCCAAAGCAAGATAACAAAGTGGCTATTAGCCCTCTGGCAGTGTAGTAAAAGACTCAGAAAGCTGGCTAACAATAAATAAGCTTTAGTTCTATGTAATTTACATGGAGAAAGAAAAATATTATGCTTGGTATGTAAAAAAAAAAAATCTCCTACAAAGTTGATTCAGTGCCAAAGTTATCGAATAAGATTTATTAAACAGTAATTACTGTTAAAATATATCACACAGAACACAAATTTTTTTTTGTCTGGTTCATTTCAGGCTAAACAATGGTACAGTTCCCTACCTTAAAGATGAATGTGATCAGCATTCAATGAAATTTTTTTTAATAAAAACTTATTGCAGACTGACAGATGGTTATTTATTACCACAATGAATAACACTTTTTTTGGAGACAGTTTATGTAGGAAGAACTATTTGTAATAGCTATACTTCACACACCAGGGTTTCAAAGACTATTTCATATCACGGTAAGTTTCTTTGTTTTACAAGCAGGAAACAAAAGTCATTCATTATATAAGCAATTTTCTTATTCAGAATTCTTAGTGGTCAAAAAGGGCCTGCTTTAACTAGTTTAAACAGAACATAAATTTATTAACAGGAGTTATGTGACCATAGAAATCTCTAGCAGATTTGGAGGCTGAAAAGCCAGGAGCACTGCTCAAATCATGCCCTGCTGCTGATGGGCTCAGGTGTGGCAGCTCATATCATCCAAGACTGGCTTCTGATGCTGCTATTAGATGTTTCGTCTCAAAACAGAAGGATGTCTGTCATACCACTTTTACCTTGGATAAATGTGTTTCACCCAGCTCCTCCCTCTTCCTGTTAGTCTTGCCCTGAGCAGTTAATGGGCAGAACCTTCAGTCACTACCGGAGTCCTGGTTACGAAGGATCTGGGAAAACTCTTTGCTGGCTTTTACTTTGGGGAGGTGGGCCTTTTATGGTGGGAAATTTCCATACACTGCAAGACTGTGCACAGGTTATGCAGCGTCAATATATGACAAATATCGACTACACTGCATCCTCTGACAAAGCAAGAAGTCAGTCACAGACAAGGGAATATAATCCCTCTGAATCTCTGGTCTGGTTTCATTTGGTCGTGTCCTGTATCTAAAGCAATTTTAAAGCAGCTCAAGAGTGAGAAGCTAATGCAAAAGTGGCAGTGGCCCTTGAACATTGTGATATCAGTTGATTTTAACTTCATGATTTTGAATTTGTATGTCAAGTATAGATGTGCCTAATATACAGTAGTCAAGATATGGCAATAACTTGCTAAAACTGTTGACTATAGGAGTAAGATATTAAAAAATTATTTCCAGATACTAATATGTTTGTAAATGTCACCTTTTTACAAAACCCCAAGGGTGATCTAGAAAATATAGGTTGACTTTCTTTTTAAATTCATTTCATAAAGAAAGTGAGGGACCTTAAGGGGTAAGTGTCAATTAAACAGACCCAGTGTATGGTGGAATCTGTCTGGGAGAGATGGAACTCAGTTATCCCAGAGAGGTGGTGGGTGATGTGAGGAGATGGGAATGACTGGAACTTCTTTCGATGATGTAGGTTCAGGGAGAGGTAATGCTAGTTTTCTTCAGGTTTCACCTGGAGAGAAAAATAGAAAGGTAGTAGGAGGCAGATTAGGGTTCTAGTCGCAAACAACAGAAACCAAATCTGGACAGCTTTGAGAGAAAAAATATATACTGGAAACATACATTTGGTGGCTTACAGAAGAATCATGCCTGGAAAATAGCCACAAGCCAAGGAAGTCTGGGTATCTGAAAACATGGCCAAATTCATATCTCAGAAAAATCTGGTAGAATGCCACTTGTGCTGCTGCTGGAAAACACTTGTCACCATCAATGGAAGCTCAACTCTGCAGTCATTCCTGTGAGTAACTGGATGGTTCTGCACTTTACATAACACCCTCAGGATTCTTCTGTGGAAGCTTCTACTGGCAGAGTTGGAGCTACATGCTCTGCTCATAGCTGCCAAGGACTTTCTGGGTTTGATGATGGGGTGGGGATGCAGTGGTGGTGAGACTTTGTCTCCTAAAAATATCTGCGAAGGGGCATTCCTTCCCCCAGATAGGAAGGATAATCATGTAATTAAAAGTAATAGCCCCAGCTTTGACAGATATCCACCACTTGGGGGTCAACAGCCCTCTGTTGTGGGGAATAATATCATGTACTTGGGCTTCCCACAATCTGCATGGGTTGGCCTGGGGAGGAGAAAGGACATCTATATTAGGGCTTGCTTAGTAGGGAGAGGCATCCTGTCCAGAATAACGTGGATGGTCAAAGGGCCTGGACAAGTCAGTTGGAATCACAGCTGTTGGGGAGGTGACTAGGGGAAATGTAAGAGTGGCAACAGTAGGGGAAGAGCAGTCAGGGGATGTAGATGGTAGCCAGGGACTCATGGGGCTGATTCTGCTCTGAGATGAGCTGCCGAGCATCTCAGTGGTATCCTCAACCATTGACAGCAGGGCAGCTGGTGAATAGAAAGGGATGAAAAGGAGGCTGGGATTTCAGAATGATGCTTCTAGGGGTTTTGTTGCTAATATTGAATTACCCAACACCCATTGATTATCCTTCCCAGGGCCAGTGGCCAGGTATATTATCAACATAGCTTTATTCATCTTTCTTAAAGAATAATGGCTCTACGATTTTTGTTAAAATGATATATTCCATTATTTAAAACAAAAAAATATAGGGAAGTCCATAACAAAAGTAAGGTATCCTCTCAATTCCACCCTCTGCAAAAAATCATTACTATTTGGTGAATATTGTCTAGACATGTCTTTATTTTATATAGATGGGTAGCTAAAACAACAGTTATAGCATGGTTAGGGTGCACAAGGTCCTGGGTTCAATCCCCAGTACATCTTCTAAAAACAAATAGACCTAATTACCTCCCCCTTGCAAAAAAAAAGAATTTCTTCTAAAACAACAGTTATATAAGTAGAAATAATTTTAGGAAAATGGGATCTAAATATGTGATTTAAATGTAAAACATATTAAAAATATTCCTACACATAAAAATTTAGGGGGTAAATTTTTTACCATCATATAATATAGCAAAATGACAACTTTCTACAAATCTACTTTTTAATTACCAATGGGTATAGTAAAGCTTGATGCATTTTTATAAATGAATACAGCTATACAACTACAACCCAGATCAAAATTTAGAACATCCCCAGCCTCCCAGTCAGTTTTCTACTCCCAAAGATAACCACTATTCTGATTTCTATCACCAATGGTTAGTTTTGGTTGTTTCTGAACTGCGTAAAATGAAGTATTCTTTTGTGTCTGGCTTCTTTTGTACATTGTCAGTGTCTCTGAGATTCATCCACGTTGCTGAATGTAGTAATAATTCGGTCTTTTTCATAACTGTATATATGCCATTGTATAACAGACTACAATTAACTTATTCATTCTACTACTGATGGGCATTAAGGTTGTTGCCAGTTTTTGCCTGTTATGAATAAAGCTTCTATGAATATTTTATGTTGTTTGGTGCGTATATGCACTCATTTCATTGAGCGTATATCTAAGAGTGAAACTGTTGGATCATGCATATGTTCAGATTTAGCAGATATTGACAACTTTACAAAGAGGCTGTACCACTTTATATACATCTTTGCTAATATTTGGTAATTAAAAAAAAAATCATCCTGGTGGTTTGTAGTGTTATCGTATTGCAGTTTCTTTTTTTTTTTTTTAACATTTTTTATTGATTTATAATCATTTTACAATGTTGTGTCAAATTCCAGTGTTCAGCACAATTTTTCAGTCATACATGGACATATATACACTCATTGTCACATTTTTTTCTCTGTGAGCTACCATAACATTTTGTGTATATTTCCCTGTGCTATACAGTATAATCTTGTTTATCTATTCTACAATTTTGAAATCCCAGTCTATCCCTTCCCACCCTCCGCCCCCCTGTATTGCAGTTTCAATTGGCATTTATTATGACCAAAGATGAGCATCTTTTCATATACTTATTGGCTATTTGAATGTCCTTTTCTTCTGAAGTCTTTTACCTATTGTTAAAAAATTGAATTGTTTCTCCTCCTCATTGCTTTTTAGAAGATTCATATACTCTGAAGATGCCTTTTGACAGATATTTGAATTCAAATGTCTTTTTTCACATAACCTTAAAAAATGTCATTTGCCTAGAATTTCACATGATCCTGGGATTTAAGTATTTCATTTTACAGTTAAACAAATAGATTTAACAAATCTAAATGATTTGCCCATGGTGCCATAGAGGGCTAGAGATAGGAGTTAGGGTTATCTTCTCTCATGTTTCTCTCTCTCTCTTTTTACTCTAATACTCTGTTTATCCTAAAAATTAAAAGTAAGTAATTTAATCAACATACAAAGTCTTCACGACACAGTCTTATTCTACAGATATTTGGATCTGTTTTCTTTTCATTTATTAGTCCAAATCTTGAGGCTCTCATCAAATTTACTGTTAATTGTCAAGTGAAAGCTCATCAAACTTACTGTTAATCCTCAAGTGAAAGCAGGGAGACTTTATGTTTTCTCAAGGAAGAAAAATATAATCCAAAACATAGTTCTTGAACCCCATTTATTTGATAAGCTGCATGAAGCAAAGGTTTTCTTAAATGGTAAAATTTGCTCTAAGCAGTGGCTCTGTAGTTTGTGGTTGTCCTTGATAGTAAGATATAGATATAGATATAGATACAGATATAGATGTAGATAGATATATAAACTTTGAGGAGAGAAGTGGTCTGTAAGCCAGGTCTGTGTTCTGGCAGATCCTTGCAACAAGATGTTTTCAGGTAAAAAAAATCAAACAAAAACATAGACTGATGCTTACCTTCCCTGTTACTATTGGCATTACAGAAGTGTGTGCAGCTGAACTGTTAGTAGAACTGGCCAGGAAATGGGGACCTTAAAAACCCTGACAGATAATTGTCAATGAAGATAAACCGCCATGAAGGCCACCAAATTCAAAGAGGGCCAAATGTGAGCTGCCTGCTCCTTTCTAAATGTGCAGCCAGGGGATCTGAAGGCAGTAAAACAGCTTTGAACAACTAATGTCTGAGAAAGGACTAACCATCTTCTGTAGATCCTCTGGTCCCAGGCTTCGTTATTCTGGCACCTGGAGCACAGCCACAGGGCTGTTGTGTGAGTGGATGGACGGTAGGTGCCCGTGTTGTGTTAGTAGTCAGTGACTGTGTAGGTTGGTTGGTTTTATTGGTGTTTGGGGGTCATCACCTTTGCAAAAACATCTCTTCAAGGGATTATATTTCATTTTGGAAGGTCATCATTGTACGGTCAAGGGTACAGATGCGCTCAATCCTCTGCAGTCGAAGAACATCTGGCTGCACTGACCCTGAGTGTCAGCATTTTGCATGGGACTGGCGTCACTGCTTTCTTCTGAATGCCTGCTTGAGACAGTTATTTAACATCTCTGCTCAAAGACAAAGTGAGGTCACTTACAGATTGGGTTGAAAAGGAGGTGATGACATTCACGAATTAGTAATTATTCCTGGGGGATCTCACCTCACAACTTCAAGTTTGGATATTGCTTAAAATACGCCTTTCAAAGATCACTTTAAAAAGCAATACAGTGAAATTTTCCATTAAAAATACTGAACTACATTTCCAATTAAAAACAAAACAAAAACTACTATCTAAAAGCTTATGGAATAAATAATTTTGTGTAAAATTTCTGGAGATGGCATCTAAAGAGAGTCAAAAAATGTGACATCCCAAATAATTTAGACGGAAAAAAAGATGATAAGCTCTGAAAAATGTGTTGTTTATTTCTCTCTCTCTAGAGACAGTGATACCAAGAGCTGGAATAGTTTCATGCAATCTAAGGATGGGGCAAAAATCAATGTTTTTAAATTGCCATGTTAATTGTCATTGTATATGATTTTTACATAATACGCAATTTTAAATATGTGTGTACAAACTGAACAAACTGCATTTATGGAGTGGTTTATCTATTTCATCTACATCCTTAAAAGATTATGTAATCAAGCCTTTTATTTGGAGGATTGCCTCATTGGGAAATGGAGACCATCTTATATTTGGTATAATTTACTGCTCGGGCTTAGTTGCTGCTTTCAGCCCTTTTATGCTTTGCAGAGCCCAGGGAAGCGTGTTCTACCACTGACACTGTTTGAATTGCCACCCCAGGTATAGGCAATAACATACCATGTTGTCTTGAATTGAAGAACAGTAATAAAACCAACCAAAATAGAGCCTTATTTCTATTATTACCATATGCTGACCACTCTAAATACTATCAGTGGTAAATACTCTTCTTCACCAGGCTGTTCTCTCTCATTAATTCCCCCCTCCCCACTTTCCCCACTCATCACCATGTCACCGGACCCTTTTTAGTTTTTGAAGCAACAGCATAAGAAATGTCTGGAAACAAAAAGGAGAAGAAGATGACAATAACTGTAATTTCTCAAACGATCGAGTTTTGCCAAACTGGAACCTTAGAGTAGGTAAGTGCTAAATTGTAGAAAAATCATTGGCATGGGAGACAGGAGACGGAGAAACCCATTTTTGTCACTTGGGTAAGCCATTTCACCTTTAGTACCTTCTATATATATATATATATTTTTTTTTTTTTTAAGAAAAGAGACAATGAGGAGGGATGAACATGATGATTTCCAAAATTACTTCCAGTTCTTAGCTTCTGGACTCTGATATAGGAGTCATGGCTGACAAAACTTAGATTGAAGGCTTGCTCTGTCCCTAACTAATGTGATCTTTAGGAAGTAACTTAACCGGCCTCAGTTTTGTAGGTTAAAGTACAAGCTCCTCAGTGTACCTTAAAAGGCATAGGTTCTGTTTCATGTCTCACGCCACATGTTTTGTACTTGACACTCCATTAAAATCTAATTTAAAATAGTTTTTGAATTTTAGTGGGAAGGTTTTCAACTTTTCACTGTTGAGTATTATGCTGGCTGTAGGTTTGTCGTAAATAGTTATTATTATGTTGAGATATGTTCCCTCTATACCCACTTTGGTTAGAGTTTTTATCATAAATGGGTATTGAATTTTATCAGATGCTTTTTTGGCATCTACTGAGATGTTCATGTGATTTTGGTCATTTCTCTTGTTGATGTGAATCACGTTGATTGATTTGCGTATGTTGAATCATCCTTGTGTTCCTGGGATGAATCCAACTTGATCATGGTATATGATCTCTTTTATGTGTTGTTGGATTCTGTTTGCTAATATTTTGTTGAGGATTTTTGCATCTATGTTCATCAATGATATTGGCCTATAGTTTTCGTTTTTGGTAGTGTCTTCGTCTGGCTTTGGTATCAGGGTGATTGTGGCTTCATAGAATGAGTGTGGGAGTGTTCCCTCCTCCTCAAACTTTTGGAAGAGTTTGAGAAGGATTCAATCAATATCTTTAGTAACCTGTAATGAAAAAGAATATGAAAACATATATATATGTATATATATGTATGATAGAACTATTATATATATGTGCAACAGAAATTGACACAACATTGTAAACTGACTATACTTCAATTAAAAAAATAGTTTCTGCAACTGTACTTTTATATTAACTCTGGACTTCTATTAACTCTGGTGTTCCTTTGGAGAAGAGAAAATCAGTTGATCAGTCTAGAGAATTTTAGAGTATTTTCTGATGTAAAGACATTTGCTGACACTGTTGAAGTAGGTACATTTGGGTGAATGGTTATATATATTAAAAAAAAGCCCTCTCCACATTTTATCATTTTGTGGTTCCATCAAAATTCAACCTTCTTTCATCACCATAACAACCCACAGCTCATGACAAATGTCAGATCATTATCAGGAAAGATATGAGGACAAGTCTGCCAATCTTTCCATACATTTTGTAGTTATTTTTTATTCAGATCTTTATTTAGATCACTTGGCATATGTTGCATAGAGAACCTTCTTGTGAACCCTTAAATTTTCAGTTAGGGAACAGACGTTTTTGATATCTTGGCACAAAGGGTATCTCTTGGGTCTTTTTCTGATAAACAGATACCGAAATTACATACACCTTACAAGAGTGAAGGAGAAGACAAAATGCTATAAACCAAAAGGGAGGCAATACAGTACAATGCATAGAAGTACAGACTGCTAGTCAGAGGGCTTGGGCTCATATCATAGCTCTGCGGTCTGTCAGCTGTTGGCTAACAGATTTGTTAGCAGGCAAGTTACTAAATCTCTCTGGGCCTCAGTTTAATAATTCCTACTTCACAGGGTTGTCCTGAGAAACAATTAAGTTAAAGAAGAAAAGCACTTAGAGCGTGATAGGCACATAGTGTGTACTTACTGTATGCTAGGTCTTGTTATTACAGGTCATCTGTGGATAGCCTTGCATAATAGATATAAACATGCCTGATGATGGAGGGATGTCACGGTTCTCCATTAGAGAACAACAGGGCAAGACACATAGCAGATTTGATTTCAAATTCTGGCCTCTTAAGCAGGATTCCTGTGTATGTCCCCTATTCTGATGGGAGTGTTCATCACACACTGTGATAAATTATCCTCTCTGCATCTCATCCATTTACCTACCTAATTAGTACCCCTCCTTCAAGACTCAAATCAGAGCTTATATCCTTAGAAAAACTTCCAATGACTGTTCTCCTCAAGACTCCTTTCCTACCTCCACCATACTAGATGGTAATGAGCTTCTATGTGCTCTGATGGCCTCAGGGACACGCCTCCATCATTGTCATCTTCATCTCACAGAAGTTACATGTTCAAGTTTTGGTCTACCTGAATAGACTATAATATCCTGGGAAGGCAGGCAGGCCCCAGATAATTTCCATGTTTGTATTTTCAGTGTCTATTACAGTACCAGGTTTATAATCTATACAGATGTGAGAGGCAGAAGGGGGCCAGCCCACTGCCTGGGAAAATGGCAATACCAGGAGTGGAGGTAGGGAATGCAGGGGGACCAGTAGGCTTAGGGAGGGGGAGATAAAGACTTGAGGGGTGGGCAGATTCAACTAAAGGCAGAACATCTGCTGTAGGAAATAATGATTGTAATTAAGGAAAATTTAGGCTCAGAGAGGCTAAATTTGGGAGTCATCCAAATGTATATGAGATTTGAAATCTTGGGAATGATGTTTGTGTCATTAGAGAGAATGGATGAGAAAAAAAGCCAAGAAAAGAATCCCAGGGAATGTCTACATTCAGTGGGTAGGACTCAGATAAGGAGAATGAGAAGGACCGGACAGGGAGGGGAGCAGAGAGAAACCAGAGCTTTATGATGTCTGAGGAGCCAGGATAGTGGTGAAATCAAAGAAGTGATTAACAGCATCCAGTAGTTACTATTAAGTGAACAGATACAAATTGAGCATCAAATCTGTGCTGGGACAAAATGGTTGCAAGGTCTTTGTCCTCATGAAAATTAACTGGGATGAAGGGTGGGATGAGGACTAGAATGAAAAGAATAGATTTGTAGAAGCTGGTTACAACAGTGAGGAGCAAACCAGAGGTGAGATGTGGTCAAGAGAAAAGGAAGATGACTGTATTAAGCAGCCTGGCCCTTACTGGAAAGAGAGGAAATGATGGCCTGAAGGAAAAAGTATTATCTGAGGCAAGGTTTCATATTGTACTTATTGAATTGTTCGGCTTTTTCACTGGAGAGACTTGAGCCCATTTCTAGGCTGAAGGATACCTGCCAGAGGGGAGGCAGAGGAGAGAGTGAGAGCACACATGGAGAGGATGAGATCAGGAACACGTGAGGAGCCGTCAGCCTGGAAACAGAGAGGCCCTTCTGAGGCAGAACGCAGAGAGGACACAGGGAGAATGTTAATCACATCTGGAGACAGGAAAGAGAAGTTGACAGCGTTCATACTGGACGAATGGCATCTAGCTACTCTGAAAAGCAGAGGGGAAGAGGACCGGATGTGGGTTCAGAGAGAGATGACAAGCACCAGCACAACGACCTTTGGTGGGGACCCTCCCCTGGGGATGGTTGCTGAGCAGCACTGAGATGGGAGGTCAGACTGAAGTGGACCACGTGGGCACTCTTAGTCACGGAAATTAGAGTTTGAAAATTAAAGAAAAAAAAAAAAAGAGGGAAGGAGAAACTAAAAGTGTATTAAGAAACGTGCATCTCATAGATACACTTGGAATAGTCTTAGTTTAGATTCCAAATAGTGAGAAAATGCAGATCTGCCAGTTTACTTACGGAAATGGAAATGCCATTCCTGAAGTTAATGAACAAAACCAAAACAAGATTCGATGGCAAGCTGTGGCTGCAGGCAGTGATCACAGAGTGCTGACTTTCCAGGACAAATTACTTCTTTTGAAGGCTGGGTTATAATGAAGTGGGAAGTGAACTGTGGCAGGATGTAGCCCTGGGACAGACAGGCTTTGCTTGGTGGGGACCTTTGGTGGAATGGAGCCCTTCCAGCTTGGATGGTTCACAATTCTGTTGTTCTCCTTTTCTTACACTGTAGCCTCAAATAGTTCCAAATTGGATATCTTATTTGTGATGTCAAAACCATGCTGAGCCCTGGGAGAGGTGCATAAAGCTTTAGGGGAGCATTCTGCCAGGTTCTCTTCTCCAACTTGCTCAGTCCTGCTCACCTGCTCCCTAACAGGTGAATGGGGGAGCTGATGGGATTGCTCCCTGGGACACTTTGTAATTGAAAGGGTTGCTGTTCACAGTTCCTTCCTTACATGAGGTTGGCCCAAGTTTTCTCCTCCCCCGCTTCTTCTGTCTCTGGAAATGACTGGGTCAATAAGCCAGGGTTTGTGGCTCAGAATCCGCCATCTTCAACTGGAGGAAGAGAAAGCAGAGAACCTACTACGGCCTCTAGGATGAAGCTGTGTCCTCCAGCTCTCAGGTTTTCGTAGAGAGCTTCATCTTGACTGATGGCAGGGGGAGGGGGCAGGCATTTTGCTTCTCATTGGCTGTTGTTGGCTATACCTCCCTCCCTCAGTAGGGAATTGTGTAGAAAGGACTGGAGTAAGAGGTATTTGTCATTGGGTCTGAAGAGAACGTTGAGAAGAGAGAAGTGGCCCCATCTTTCTGAGATCAGGAGCTGTGAGGAGGGCACATTCCAGAGAGACTGATGTTAACACAGAGGGAAGCAGAACAAAGGATAGAGACAGAGACAGATCTTCAAGGACGTTGTTTTGAATGTCTGCTTTTATTGTGCCTGAATGTAGACCAACTCCTGGGCTCTCCATTATATAAGCCAACATTTTCCTATTTTTTTTTCACAGTCATTTGAGTTGGCTTTCTATCACTTGCCTTGAAGGAGTTCTGAATAAAATGAGAGGCGGTTAGCGACGCAAAATCTAGGTGTGTTCAGGATACTTGCTGCAATACCACTTTCTAAAATTATCAGAAGCTCACTCTTATGAACACACAGGTCTTTTTTCTTTATGTAAACATAGACATTAACTTAAAAGTAAAACAGCACTTTCTGAAAAGGACGGCTCTTGTGCTTAGGAAAGGGTGCCTAAGAAACGGATGGAATCCTTCCCACCGTGTGCTCTAAGAATAAACATAGGCCCTCTGGGGTGGTGTAAATGCTATCCTGTCTAGAAGCAGAAGGGAGAATGGAGGAGGTCATCGCATCCCGGCAGTGCCAGCCATTTCACAGTGCTTTGTCAGAAACAAGGAGAGCTAGTTTAGACCACGTTGAAGGTAGTTTACTGCTGACTACCTCCTCCACTCCCATTTTTTCCCCCCTGACTTTTTGACCAGGAATTTAGGCACTCTGCTGAAGGGGCTTATAATACTTCAGAAAAAGCATCTAACATTCTTTTCTCACTGAAATTCAGGTAAAATTAAAACCCAAGCCAAAATACTTCTTGAGTGTGTCCTGTATGCTGGGTGTTTTACACACGTCCTTTCCCTCAATTCTCATTATGTCCACTTTAAACAGGAAGAAACAGAGGCTTCTAGATGCTAAGTAACTTGTTCAAGGTCACCTGGCAGAGTTGGGTTTCAAACTTAAATCTACCTCCATGACTGTTCTTGACTCTAAGCCTTCCTGTGTTTTGAAGATCCATAGGTGCCAAAGCACAGAAAACACCAAGGTAATCCTGAATATTACTAAGTTTTTTTCCTGTCTTCTCAGGGTTGGCCTTTGCTTCAACGTCCAAATAACATAACTTAGCCTGCATCCCATGTCGCTGTAGCAAACCAAGTGCTTTCTGACAGCTCTAGGGGAACGTTGACATTTGCTTGATCATCACTTCTTACCTTCAACAGCAGTTTGCTCACCTCTTGCCTTCTCTTTACAGCGACTATGCTCCAGGGGGCAACTTGGGGGCCCATCTCCATTCTCAGAAGCACAAGTGACTCTGGGTTTCAAAATTCAGAATTCTGTAAGGATGTCCAAAAGGAAGGAAGTACAATCCAGGACAGGAAGTTTTCAGCTAAGTGTCAGGTGTTGCTCTGGGACCCACACTGACGGCCTCTCTCCCTGAGCCTGGACTACCCTTGGGGCTCTCGTCTTCCCTCTTGCCTCATTGTCATGTCTGCTCTAAACCACATCTCCAGGCTTGTTAGAGAAAATCAGAAATCCCTTAAATTAATTGCAGTGATGCTGGATTCTCCCCATGGGGCAGCTTTTACATTACATTATCACCTTGGAGATATTGTGGGTTCCATTCAAGAGCACTTCGATAAGCAAATATCATAATAAAGCAGGTCACATGACTTGTTTGGATTCCTAGGGCATGTAAAAGTCATGTTTAAACTGTAGTCTATTAAGTGTGCAATAGCATTAAATCTAAAAGACAACGTAAAGGCCTTAATTAAAAATACTTTATGGCTAAAAAGTCATCCGAGCCTTCAGCCAGTCATACTATTTTTGGTAGAGGGTCTTGCCTCAGTGTTGATGGCTGCTGACTGATCAGGGCAGTAGTTGCTGAAGATTGGGGTGACTGCAGCAATTTCTTAAAATAAGACAACAACAAAGTCTGCCACATGAATTGACTCTTTCACAATTTCTCTGTAGTATGTAACATTTCATAGCATTTTACCCACAGTAGAATTTCTTTCAAAACTGGAGTCAGTGGTCTCAAATCTTCCTCTACTTTATCAACTAGTTTGTCATATTTTAAATTCTTTGCTGTCATCTCAACAATTAAGTTCATAGTCTTATATGGGCATGGTTCATGGCTCCCCAAAGCAATTACAATAATAACATTAAAGGTCATTAATTATAGATCACCAAAACAATATAATAATAATGAAAAAGTTTGAAATACTGCAAGAATTACCAAAATGTGACACAGAGCCACAAAGTGAGTAAATGCTGTTGAAAAAATGGCACCAGTAGACTTCTCAACGCATGGTGGCTACAAAACTTCAATTTGTAAAAAAACAAAAAAAAAATTATCTGCAAAGCATAATAAAGTGAAACTCAATAAAAATGAAGTATATGTGTTTTAATGTTTTAGCCTGGAGTATTTGCATTTGGATTCCCTCACTAAATCCAAAATTATGTCAAGGACAAAGGAGAGAGACTATAGATGGCTTACCTCTCTAGCCAGAGTTTATTAGCTAATTTCTCTTCCACTCAAAACAAAGAGTCTGCCCTTAAGATAAATTTTTAGTGTAATATATAGATCATAGGAAACATAGCTAAAAAAATCACCATTTTGTTCTTGCTTCCAGCCAGCAGGTATTCAGAAGTACTATGGCTCCTGTTGGTCCTGCCCTGAGAGAGAGCCTACAGTGTGGGCAGATATCTTATATTTGAATCTTGTGATATTTTCCATCTGTCAAATTTTCTTTTTTGCTTTTTAACTTGATTCTGCCTCTGTTGTGGTCTTGGATTCTGTCTTTCGCTTGAAGGTAAGCTGCCTTTTGAACTTCCCTTCGCCTTAGGGGCTCCCCTAGAAGAGGCAGGCCCTCTTGGAAGATTCCTTCTCAGTTCTGAACTACCCCCCAACCTCTGTCTATGGGGCTTCACAACACTCTTCTGGCCCCTGCTTTCCTAGTGCAGTTCCTAGACAGGGGTGCACATCAGAAATACCTGTTTAGCTTTTATAAGATCCAGATGCTCTGGTCCTCTTCCCCAGGCAGTTCTGACTCAGTAGGACTGCAGTAGAACCCAGCATCTGTGTGTATCTGAAGAGCCCTCAGATACCAGAAGCGTGTTTTTTGGGCCCACAGAGATGTTGCCACATCTTTGGAATTAGAGTAGATTTAACAGTTTATCTACTCCCATGTTCTTCATTTAAGGTTGAGATAACTGGACTCAGAAGAGCTAATAGACTAGCCTAACGTGGTATAGTTGGCAGATGACAAAGCCAGGATTCCAACCAGGAATCCAACCAGGCTTTCTGCCTCCAAATTTACAGATTTTTTTTTTACAAGATGATGTGTTCTTTCTTAAAGAACTGATGAAAGTTAGATCCTTTCAGATTTCATTTGGTTATTGATGGTGGTATGTAAAAAATGAAGTGAAATGAAAGTGTATTGCTCTCTTCATTACCAATTCTAAGAGCCCTAGCCAATGCAACTTTTTGTAGCTAAGCTGGTAATCAAAACACAGGGAAAACTCAAGCACAAATACTGCTTAAGCATACCTCAGAAATGTGCATTCTGAAATCTTGATTGGAAAAGATGAAACATATTTTAAAAATTGAATCACTTTTTTGATTTGCTGGGAAGCAAACCTGTATGTACATAGTCTCACTTTAATAATGCCACATAATAAAAGAGATTACGTTTGCATTTGTACTGATACAACTGTCTTTGTTTCCATATGAGAACTTCATTATGACATAAAATAGAAGGATAAAATGGGAAATTCAATTCAGTCATCTTAAGATGCAGTCAGGTGGGTAACTTAGCTATCTAAAGTAAAGCAAGGGGCTCTGAATAATCAAGTAAAACTCTAGAGATTAAAAAAAATTATTTTGTGTGTGCTTTTGTAAATCAGATTTCTATGACTCTCAAAGCATAAGGACTGCTTAACTATACTGTGGCAATTTGCATCTGAAAAACGAGAAGAGGGATGCCTTCTCTTTAGATATCACCTGGTGCCCCTCTCTCATTTTTCAGATAAAAAGATTTGAGGTCAAGGGAGGTTGTTCCTTTCTCAAAGTCACAATGGCTATTAAGAGACAGGGCCATGAGTCATGAATCTGAAGTCATTTGACTCCCAGCTGTGTCTTCTAGCCACTTGTTAGGACCCTGTGCTAACTTTTTGCACTCAAGAAGTAGTTGAATTGCTTCCATTCTTTCCCTCCTTAATTTTGTTCTTCAAAGCCTTCAGACTCATGAAAACAATACTCTGCCTCTGATTCTGGTCTTCTGTGAAACGCACCATACTTATTGGTGAATACTGCACTTTTTCTGCAAATAATTATTCTTGACTACCATGTTCCAAGCACTGAGCTAGCAATGGTCCATGCCATGGTGAATAAGTCATACTTAGTCCTGCCTTCATGTAGTTTATACTCCAGTAGGAGCCACAGATGTTAAGCAAATAAATGTTTGATTACAAATCACGTTATGTTCTATGAAGTAAAAGTGTAAGATGTTTTGAGAAGACAGAGAAACTTTTTTAAACTTAAAAACATTGAAATACAGTTGGTTTACAATGTTGTATTAGTTTCTAGTGTACAGCATAGTGATTTAGTTATACATATAAATATATATATTCTTTTTCATATTCTTTCTCATTACAGGTTACTGCAAGCCATTGAATATGGTTCACTATGCTATAAAGTAGGACATTGTTTATCTATTCTGTACATAGTAGTTTGTATCTGCCAGATGAGGGAGGGAAACTTAAATTAGTTGGGGAATGAAGGAAAGGTCTTTGAGGGAATAACATTTATGGTGAGATCCAAAAGTTGCACAGGATCCAACTAAAAGAAGTAATGGGGTGAAGTGTCATCAGAGGGAGCAGCATGTGTGGAAGCTCACGAGGTAAGGAAGAGCCTGGAGTGTTGAAAAATGGTGGGGTAGCCATTCCCTTGGGCTTCACTTGGAGCTGCTAAAAATAAGTTTGAAGTTGTATAAAGGAGATGGGTAGAATTCTGAAGAGTGGGTGTTTTGTTTTATAGAGATGAACTATTTGCAGCTCAACTTCTTAGATTAGGTTGATTCTTTTTGTTAAACCCTACTTTGCTCTCAGAAAGGTATAAAGTACCTTTGTTAGGAGGACGTCAAAGTCTTACTGCATTTTATTTATTTATTTTAATTTTTTATTTTTTAAAAATATATATATATACTTTTTTTATTGAGTTACAGTCATTTTACAATGTCGTGTCAAATTCCAGTGTAGAGCATAATTTTTCAGTTATACATGAACGTACATACATTCATTGTCACATTCTCTTTTGCTGTGATCTACCACAAAATCCTGTATATATTTCCCTGTGCTACACCGTACAATCTTGTTTATCTATTCTACATTTTGAAATCCCAGTCTGTCCCTTCCCACCCTCTGTCCCCCTGGCAACCACAAGTTTGTATTCTATGTCTATGAGTCTGTTTCTGTTTTGTATTTTTTTTTTTTAGATTCCGCATATGAGCGATCTCATATGGTATTTTTCTTTCTCTTTCTGCCTTCTTCACTTAGAATGACATTCTCCAGTAACACCCATGTTGCTGCAAATGGCGTTATGTTGTCAGTTTTTATGGCTGAGTAGTATTCCATTGTATAAATATACCACTTCTTCTTTATCCAGTCATCTGTTGATGGACATTTAGGCTGTTTCCATGTCTTGGCTATTGTAAACAGTGCTGCTATGAACATTGGGGTGCAGGTGTCATTTTGAAGTAGGGTCCTTCTGGATGTATGTCCAGGAGTGGGATTCCTGGGTCATCTGGTAAGTCTATTCCTAGTCTTTTGAGGAATCTCCATACTGTTTTCCACAGTGGCTGCACCAAACTACATTCCCACCAGCAATGTAGGAGGGTTCCCTTTTCTCCACAGCCTCTCCAGTTCACTGCATTTTAAATTGTTCTGTGGTGATTGTCACCTGAATGAGAGATACAGCTGCTTTATTGACTTTTTACCATGTGGTCTATGCATTGGACTAGTCTGACTTCTGAATTTTCGTCTAGTTCATTTATTTTACTGCATTTCATCTTCAACTCAAATTCTACTCAATTGCTATAAATTTTTGGATTTATATGGAAGTCACAGTATGGAAAATAAAGTCAGAAAACCATATAAATTTAGGTGAAAGAACAAAGAAATTATTTGATTTGTGGGTATCTTGCTTCAAAATTCTCAAAGAAATATTTATTTTCAATTCAGTTTGACGTTAAATAACTGAAACAGAGCAAATCAATAATGTATTTTTCTATTTATTTTTATAACTGTAACTTAACTTTCTTGGGTTTGCTTTCCATTTCCTGGACTATTATGTACTTAATGGGAATAACAGAGGAACCTGGCAGGTCTCTTTTTGGTCCTGATCTTGAGTGACTCTAAGAGGGTTTAGAAATCTTTATTTCCATTACCAATTCACTCTCCCTCTCCAAGACATATAGTTGCACAGTTTCTTCTTTCCTCAAGGCTTTACTATTTCCTATTCCTTCTTTTTTTATTGAAGTATAGTCAGTTTACAGTGTTGTGTCATTTTCTAGTGTACAGCATAATAGTTCAGTCATATATATATATACACATATGTATATTAATTTTCATATTCGTTTTCATTATAAGTTACTGTAAGATATTGAATATAGTTCCCTGTGCTATACAGTATAAACTTGTTATTTATCTGTTTTATATATAGTAGTTAGTATCTGCAAATCTTGAACTCCCAATTTATCCCTTCCTACCTTCATCCCTCCCTCTCCAACCATAAGCTTGTTTTCTACATCTGAGTCTGTTTCTCTTTCATATGTAATTTGTCTTTTTTTAGATTCCACATATAGGTAATATCATATGGTATTTTTCTTTCTCTTTCTGGCTTGCTTCCCTTAGAATAACAATCTCCAGGTCCATCCATGTTGCTGCAAATGGCATTATTATATTACTACTCAGCAAGTGGCTGAGTAGTATTCTGTTGTGTATATATACCACAACTTCTTTATCCAGTCACCTGTCAATGGACATTTAGGTTGTTTCCATGTCTTAGCTATTGTAAACAGTGCTGCTATGAATACTGGGGTGCATGTATCTTTTCGAATTAGAGTTCCCTCTGGATATATGTCCAGGAGTGGGATTGCTGGATCATATGGTAAGTCTATTTTTAGTTTTTTTGAGGAATCTCCATACTGTTTTCCATAATGGCTGCACCAAACTACATTCCAACCAGCAGTGTAGGAAAGTTCCTTTTTCTCCACACCCTCTCCAGCATTTATAGTTTGTGGAACTTGAATGATGGCCATTTTGACTGGTGTGAGGTGATACCTCATTGTAGTTTTGATTTTCATTTCTCTGATAATTAGCGATATTGAGCATTTTTTCTGTTGGCCATTTATATGTCTTCATTGGAGAGTTGCTTATTTAGGTCTTCTGCCCATTTTTTGATTGGTTGGTTTATTTTTTGTTATTAAATTGTATGAGCTGTTTATATATTCTGGATATTAAGCCCTTATCAGTCTCATCTTTCGCAAATATTTTCTTCTACTCTGTAGGTTGTCTTTTTGTTTTGCTTATGGTTTCCTTTGCTATGAAGAAGCTTATAAGTTTAATTAGGTTCCATTTGCTTATTTTTACTTTCATTTGTATTGCTTGGGTAGATTGCCCTACGAGAACATTGCTGAGATTTATGTCAGATAATGTTTTGCCTATGTTTTCTTTTAGGAGGTTTATAGTGTCTCGTCTTACGTTGAAATCTTTAAGTCATTGTGAGTTTATTTTTGTGTATGGTAAGAGGGAGTGTTCTAACTTTATTGATTTATATGCAACTGTTCTGTTTTAGTCTCATTAAAAGAGCTTGCTTTTTATTCTGCCGAGAAAATAGTAGCATTTGTGAGAGAACAACCACCTACAACCCCCATTCCCATATATTCTACTTTGCATTTAAAATGGATAAACTGTACTTCTGCCTAAAACCAACCTTCCACTTATGTGCTGGGTTCCACCCTCTTTTGCCTACACAAGTTGTTAACTCCTGTAAATATCCCCTCCTTCTCTATCGCCCACTTACTCGTCTCTTCAGGAGCATTCCTACCATTATACAAACAAGCTGCAATTTTCCCCACTTTAAAAAGATCCTCCTTTGAGCTTAAATGTTTCCTTAAACTACCACCTGTGTTCTTTGTAATTTTGCAAAGCAGTAAGGCAGTCCTCACCCTCACGGTTCTAATAGGCATGGATTTCAGTTACCACAGTAATAGTAAAAGTACACACTTGGCTACCATCTCTTCAGTTCACAAATCACTTTATAAATAAAAAATGTGCATCATGATCATTAAATAATCATGTCACTTCTTTGGAAGTCTATAGGTGATTGGTGCATCTGTTATTTGGTTCACACACAGACAGCAAAATGTGAGTTGTGTTGCCTTCCAAAAATAAATCCATGTGGCATTTTACAAAAATGGATACTCTAAAGTGGAAATTGGCCAGTGAAGATGAAATCTCATGAAAGAAAGAAGTAATGGTAATGCTGGAAGTGTAATTCAAACTGGACATCAAAGGAATTATAGAAGAAATGGCTGACCCTGGAAATGTTGATACTTCATTGTTCAAGAGATGAGATATGCAGCTAGCAGAAATGAGTAAAGGTGAACTTAACAGTATACTGGGAGTTTGAAATTTGTAGATACTGACAGGCATATGTAGAGCAGATAAACAAGATTATACTGTATAGCACAGGCAAATATATACAAGATCTTGTAGTAGCTCACAGTGAAAAAAAATGCAACAATGAATATATGTATGTTCATGTATAACTGAAAAATTGTGCTCTACACCGGAATTTGACACAACATTGTAAAATGACTATAATTCAGTTTAAAAAAAAAAGTATAAATGGGAAAAGTGGTTGTGAATAAAGATGTTCCAGAGGAACTAATGCTGGCAAACACTTCACATTAAAGGAACTCTTCGAGACATTTCATGACATTGAAAGCACAAAAGATAAAATACTGGAAGTTGATCCAAACTTAGAAAGGAATGTGAAAATTTGCATAGAAATGATGCTTTCTCCATATAGCAGGTCATATGTCAGAAAAAGGCAAGCACTGTTCAAATCTATTTTTTTTGTTCAAATCTATTATTGATAAAGTTTGACACATTAACTCCCCAACGTTTCCAATATTTTAAAATGCAATGTACTAAATAAATATTAGTTTACTACTGATATATTTATAACCACCAGTAGGAGAGTTTTTAATGTTTTGATAAAGATTTTTAAAGATTCTGGAACAATCCTAATTTTCCCCATGATTTTTTTTTTTTTTTTTTGCTGAGTAATCATTTTAAAGTTGCTCTTTAAAAAAATTTTTTTTATTGATGTATAGTTGATTACAGTGTGTTTTAGGTGTACAGCAAAATGACTCATATATATATATATATATATATATATATATTCTTTTTCAGATTCTTTTTCATCATAGGTTATTACAAGATATTGAATATACTTCCCTGTATTATACAGTAGGTTCTTGTTAATCTATTTTATATATAATGGTATGTATATGTTAATCCCAAACTCCTAATTTATCCCTCCCCCCTCTTTCCCTTTTGGTTACCATAGTTTGTTTTCTATATCTATAAGTCTATTTCTGGTATATAAATAAGTTCATTTGTATCATTTTTTTGGATTCTACATATAAGTGATGTCATATATTTGTCTTTCTCTGTCTGACTTACTTCACTTAATATGATAATCTGTAGGTCTGTTCATGTTCCTGCAAGTGGCATTATTTCATTCGTTTTTTTAATGGCCGAGTAATATTCTATTGGGGGCATGTTTGTACCACATCTTTTTTTTTTTTTTAATTTTTAAAAAAATTTTAACATTTTTTATTGAGTTATAGTCATTTTACAATGTTGTCAAATTTATACCACATCTTCTTTATCCAGTCATATGTTGATGAACATTTAGCTTGTTTCCATGTCTTGGCTATCGTATATATAGTGCTGCTGTGAACACTGAGGTGCATATATATCTTTTTGAATTAGAATTTTCATCTTTCCCAGGTATATGCCCAGGAGTGGGATTGCTAGATCATATAGTAAGTCTATGTTTAGTTTTTTAAGGAACATCCATACTATTTTCCATAGTGGCTGCACAAATTTCCATTCCCACCAACAGTTCCCTTTTCTCCACACCCTCTCCAGCATTTATTACTTGTAGAATTTTTAATGATGGCCATTCTGACTGGTGTATGGTGGTACATCATTGTAGTCTTGATTTGCATTTCCCTGATGATTAGCGATGTTGAGCATCTTTTCATGTGCTTATTGGTCATCTGTATATCTTCTCTGGAGAAAATGTCTGTTTAGGTCTTATGCTCATTTTTTGATTGGGTTGTTTGTTTTTCTGATATTAAGCTGTATGAGCTGTTTGTGTATTTTGGAAATTAACCTCTTGTTGGTTGCATCATTGGCAAATATTTTCTCCCATTCCATTGGTTGTATTTTCATTTTATTTATAGTTTCCTTTGCAGTGCAAAAGCTTTTAAGTTTAATTAGGTCCCATTTGTTTATTTTTGCTTTTATTTCCATTACTCTAGGAGATGAATCCAAAAACTATTCCTACAATTTATATTAAAGAGTTCTGCCTATGTTTTCCCCTACGATTTTTATGACTTCTGGTTTTACACACAGGTCTTTACTCCATTTTGGGTTTATTTTTGTATATGGTGTTAGAGAATGTTCTAATTTCTTTTACATGTAGCTGTCCAGTTTTCCCAGCACCCCTTATTGAAGAGATTGTCTTTTCTCCATTGTATATTCTTGCCTTCTTTGTTTTAGATTAATTGATCATAAGTGCATGGGTTTATTTCTGGACTTTCTATCCTGTGCCAATGATTTATGTGTCTGTTTTAGAGCCAGCACCATAGTGTTTTGATTACTGTAGCTTTGTAGTATAGTCTGAAGTCAGGGAGCCTGGTTCCTCTAGTTTTGCTCTTCTTTCTCAAAATTGTTTTGGCTATTTGAGGTTTTTGGTGTATCCATACAAACAGTAAATTTTTTTGTTGCAGCTCTGTGAAAAGTGCCATTGGTAATTTGATAGGGATTGTACTGAATCTGTAGATTTCTTTGGATTGTATGGTTGTTTTAATAATATTGATTCCTCAAATTCAAGAACAGTATATCTTTCCATCTGTGTCATCTTCAATTTCTTTCATCAGCATCTTACAGTTTTCCTAGTACAGGTCTTTTGCCTCCTTAGGTAGGTTTATTCCTAGGTACTTTACTCTTTTTTTGATACAATTGTAAATGGGATTGTTTCCTTAAATTCTATTTCTGATATTTTGTTGTTAGTGTATAGAAGTGTAACAGATTTCTGTATATTAATTTTGTATCCTGCAACTTTACTGAATTCATTGATGAGTTCTAAAAGTTTTCTGATAGCCTCTTTAGGGTTTTCTATGTATAGTATGTTATCTGCAAACAGTGACAGTTTTACTTCTTATTTTCCAATTTGAATTCCTTTTATTTCTTTCTCTTCTGATTGCTGTGGTAAGACCTCCACAACTATGTTGAATAAAAGTGGTGAGAGTGGGCATCTTTGTCTTGTTCCTAATCTTAGAGGAAATGCTTTTAGCTTTTCAATGTCGAGCATAATGTTAGCTGTGGGTTTGCCATATGTGGCCTTTATTACATTGAGGTATGTTCCCTCCATGCCCACTTTCTGGAGAGTTTTTCTCATAAATGTATGTTAAATTTTATCAGAAGCTTTATCTGCATCGATTGCAATAATCGTATGGTTTTTATTCTTCAATTTGTTAATGTTGAAATGATTTGTGGCTATTGTTAAAATTCTTGCATCCCTGGAATAAATTCCACTTGATCATGGTGTATGATCCTTTTTTAATGTGTTGTTGGAGTTGATTTGCTAGTATTTTGTTGTGGATTTTTGCATCCATGTTGATCAGTGATACTGGCCTGTAATTGTGTGTGTGTGTGTGACATCTCTGTCTCATTTTGGTATCAGAGTAATGGTGACCTCATAAAATGATTTCAGAAGTGTTCCCTTTTCTGCATTTTTTTGGGAATAGTTTCAGGATAGGTGTTTACTCTTCTGTACGTGTTTGGTAGAATTAACCTGTGAAGCCATCTGGTCCTAAACTTTTGTTGGAAGTTTTTTAATCTTTAATTTCATCTCATTACTGATAATTGGTCTGTTCATATTTTCTATTTCTTCCTGTTTCAGTCTTGGGAGGCTGTACCTTTCTAAGAATTTGTCTATATCTTCTACATTGTCCATTTTATGGCATATAGTTGCTTGTAGCAGCCTCTTAGAATCCTTTGTATTTCTGTGATGTCGGTTGTAACTTCTTTTTTATTTCTGATTTTATTAATTTGAGCCCTCTCCCTTTTTTCCTTGATGAGTCTGGCTAAAGGTTGATCAGTTTTGTTTATCTTTTCAAAGAAACAGCTTTTAGTGTCATTGATCTGTTCTATTGTTTTTTAGTCTCTGTTTCATTTATTTCTGCTCTGATCTTTATGATTTCTTTCCATATACTAGTTTTGGGTTTTGTTTGTTCTTCTTTCTCTAGTTGCTTTAGGTATAAGCTTAGTTTGTTTATTTGTAATGTTTCTTGTTTCCTGAGGTAGGCTTGTATCACTATAAACTTCCATCTTAGAACTGCTTTTGCTGCTTCCCATAGGTTTTGGATCATCATGTTTTTGTTTTGATTTGTGTCTAGGTATTTTTTGATATATTCAGTGATCTATTGGTTGTTTAGTAGCATATTATTTAGCCTCTGTGTGTTTGTGTTTTTTGCAGTTTTTTTCTTGAAGTTAATTTCCATTCTTATAGTGCTGTGATCAGAAAAGATGCTTGATATGATTTCGGTTTTCTTAAATTTACTAAGCCTTGCTTTGTGGACCAGCATGTCATCTATCCTGGAGAATGTTCCATGTACACTTGAAAAGAATGTGTATTCTGCTGCTTTTGCATGGATTACTCTATAAATATCAATGAATTCCATCTGGTCCAATGCATCATTTAAGGCCTATGTTTCCTTATTGATTTTCTGTCTGGATGATCTATCCATTGATGTAAGTGGGGTGTTGAAGTCCCCCACTATTATTGTGTTCCTGTTAATTTTTCTCTTTATGTCTGTTAACATTTGCTTTATACATTGAGATGCTCCTATCTTGGGTACATATATATTTTAAATTGTTATATCTTCTTCTTGGATTGATCTCTTGATCATTATGTAGTGTCCTTGTTTAATGTCTCTTGTAGCAGTCTTTATTTAAGGTCTACTTTGTCTGTTAATAAATGTTGCTACTCTGGTTTTCTTTTGATTTCCATTTGTGTGGAATACCATTTACATCTCTTCACTTTCTGTGTCTCTCAATCTGAAGTGAGTCTTGTTACACAGCAAATATACTGGTCTTGTTTTTGTATCAGTTCAGCCTGTCTGTGTCTTTTGGTTGGAGCATTTAGTCTGTTTACATTTAAGGTAATTATTGATATATATGTTCTTATTGCCATTTTGCTAATTGTTTTTATAGGTCTTTGTTTTTCCTCTTTCCTTCGTTTTTCTCTTCCCTTGTGATTTGGTGACCATCTTTAGTGTTGTGTTTAGATTTCTTTTTCTTGTTTTGTGTGTATATCTATTACAGATTTTTGTTTTGTGGTTACCACGAGATTTTGGTGTAGCAGTGTCTGTCTCTGTCTCTCTCTATATATACATAATTATATCTATATATAATATAGATATAATTATGTATATATATAATTGCTTAAGTTTCTGATCTCTTAATTTCAGATGCATTTTCAAAACTCTGCATTTGTACTCTCCTCACCTCATGATTACTGTTATCATTTTTACATCTAATTGTTTTGTGTATCTCTTATCTGCTTATTGTAGATATAGATGAGTTTATTACTTTTGTCTTTTAACCTTCCTACTAGTTTGTGTGTGGATGATTTCTTACCTTTACTGTACGTTTGCCTTTACTGGTGAGTTTTTCCATTTCATAATATTCTTGTTTCTAGTTGTGGCCTTTTCTTTTCTGCCTAGAGGAGTTCCTTTAGTATTTGTTGTAAAGGTGGGTTGGTGGTGTTGAATTCTTTTAGCTTTTGCTTGTCTATAAAGATTTTGATTTATCCATCCAATGTGAAGGAGAGCCTTGCTGGTAAGGTATTCTTGGTTGTAGGTGTTTCCCTTTTATCACTTTAAAGATACTGTGCCCCTCCCTTCTGGCCTGTAGAGTTTCAGCTGAAAAATCAGCTTATGATCTTAAGATTCTCTTGTATGTTATTTGTTGCTTTTTCCTTGTTGCTTTTAATATTCTTTATCTTTAATTTTTGTCATTTTAATTATAGTGTCTCTTGGTGTGTTCTTTTTAGGGAAACCTGTATGAGACTCTGTGCTTTCTGGACTTGGGTGACTGTTTCCTTTTGCAGTTCAGGGGAGTTTTCAGCTATTATCTCTTCAAATATTTTCTCAGGCTCTTTCTCTCTCTTCTCCTCCGGGGACCTCGATAATGTGAATATTAGTGTGCTGGATGTTGTTCCACAGTTCTCTTAAACTGTCATCATTTCTTTTCACTCTTTTTTCTGATGCAGTTGTGATTTCCACTACTGTCTTTCAGCTCACTGATCCATTCTTCTGCCTTATGTAATCTACTACTGATTCCTTCTAGTGTATTTTTCCTATCAGTTATTGTATTCTTCATCTCTGTATAGTTGGTCTATATTTTCTAACTCTTTGTTAAAAAAAATCCTAACTTCTCACTCTGTGCATTCATTCTCCTCCTGAGTTCTTTACTCATCTTTATGATTATTACTCTGAACTCTTTCTCTGGTAAACTGCCTATCTCTGCATCAGTTTCTTGTTCTTCTGGGATGTTATCTTGTTTCTTTGTCTGGAACACATATCTCTATCACCTCATTTTGTCTAAATTTCTATTTGCATTTTTATGTATATGCTGGGTTAGTTACATTTCTTGACCTTGGAGAGGTAGCTTCTGTAGGAGGCATCCTATGTGTCCCAGCAGTGGACTCCCCTCTCATCACTCAAGGGCCGTGGGTCAGCTGGTCCCAAGGTAGGTTCTTGCCTGTGTTTGCCAACTCAGTTCTACAGGCTATCGGATTGTCATTCTCTTGCTTCTGGAGTATTCCCCCTGGAAGGTGAAGCTGGTCTAGAGAATTTTGCAGGCTTCTTGGTGGGAGGGGATAGTGTCTGCCAGCTGGAGAGCTGGGTCTTGGCCCTCTGGTGGGCAGGGTAGTGCCTAGAGGCATCTCTAGAGGCAGATGGGTGGGATGTGTCCCCACCCAGTTGTTTGGCCTGATGGTTCCCAGCATAGGAACCTACAGGCTGTTTGGTGGGGCCAGACCTTGGTGCTAATGACCTAAGTCAGCCTATTAGAGAGTTCATGAAGATGAATACTCCCAGATATGTTTGCCACCAAGTCTATGTTCCTGGAAGGGTGGGGTGTCCAATCATACCCTGCCTCCTAGGATGTCCTCCAAGACCAGCAGGTAGGTCTGACCCTGGCTCCTAAGAAATTTCTGATTTTGCCCTTGGTCCCAGTGCAGGTAAGATTTTGTGTGTGTGTGTGTGTTTTTTAAGAGTGAAGTCTTTATTTCCCCTAGTCCTGTGGAGCTCCTGCAATTAAGCCATACTGGCCTTCAAAGCCAAAAACTCTGGGGACTCCTCCTTGGTGCCAGACCCCTGAGTTGGGGAGACTTACATGGGGCTCAGAACTCTCATTCTTGTAGGAGAACCTCTGTAATATAATTATTCTTCAGTTTGTGGGTCACCCACCCTAGGGGATGAGATTTGATTATGTCATGAGTCTGCCCCTCCTGCCCATCTTGTTGAGGTTCCTTCTTTATGCCTTTGGTTGTAGAAGATCTTTCCTCATAGGTGCCAGTCTTTTTCATCAATGGTGGTTCTGTAGTTAGTTGTGATTTTGGTGTGTTTGTGAGAGGAGGTGAGCTCTGTCTCCTGCTCTGACATCTTGGTCACCAACCCCCATGATTATTAAGATCACTTGGCATAGTTTCAGCTTGCATGCTTATTTTTATGGTTCTGCACTACTATCCAAAGAGAAAACTGCTGTGTTGCCCTTCAACAGGACAATCTAAGCACCCACAATTTAGAGGGTCCTGCTCAGCTTGCCCTGTTGAAGGGCTTTACTGTGTCTCCAAAAGAGGCATACCTGCCTGGTTCTCAGGACAAGTCTGACATCATCTCTTACCACTTCCTCCTTTTCTAACTGAGCTACAGTTGGACTGACTTGGCTGCTCTGTGAATATGCCAAGTATCTGCTGTTTCAAGGTCTGTATAGAAGGGTACCTTAGCAAACGTCTCTAAAATGTCAATGTCAGTGGCATTTAAACACAATGAGTGTTTATTTCTCCTGAAGTTCATAGTCTAATGTGGTTTGGTGACAGAGTAGGGCAGGGAACACTGGCTTTGTTCCACACTGTTATTTGCAACAGCAGCTCCTTCCATCCTGTTGCTTTCTTCATACTCCCAACCCTAGGTCCTTAGAGTGTTCTCTATTTAGTTGATGGACAGAAAAAGAAAAAAGAGCATGAAAGATTATGAAAGAGGTTATGGAGGACATTCTATAGGTTAGAACTTGATCTCATGGCCCCACCTAACTGAAGGAGAGGCTGGAAATGTACATTAAATTTGTGTTGGGGGAAATGTCTATTTCAATCTCTATGATATCCTTAGGACTTACAAAGGATACTTGTTGGACCAGTAAGTGAATGAATGAGTGAACTTGGGAACCATGGCACAGCTGAACCTTTAGTTAGAAACTGACTGGGCTCTGATGCTAGGAGTCAAACAAATTGGAGGCCTGTACTGGGAATATTTTGCCTTGCCTTCAGGTCTGTTCTACCTTAATATGTTTAAATAAGAGGATATTTCCCCTCTTTATATGAGATTATAGATGAGATTGATATTCTTAATTTAAAGGACCTTCTGTTTTCACAGAATAAAAATTTCACATTACAAAGCATTCTTTACTCTCCTACATCTCTACAGCAAGTGGACCAACTCTATAGCTGAGAAGTTGACTATGAAGAAAGGCAGAGGATCTTGTATTTCTTCTCCACCCAGACTTTCTACCTATCCTACCTCTTTTTATATTTGTTTGCATCAGATTAAAAAACCAAAAATAAATGTTTTATTCATGCAGAACCTTTAGAGGGAGGTGTGGTAAAAAGCATCATTGGATACATATTTATGAATCACAATGTTTTACTCACATATATTATGATATACTAATATGCACATACCATCTCATACATACTGAATTCAGATCTAACAAACCATTCAGAATGATTAGCTCTGTTAATAGTGCAAATTTGGTGCAAGTAAACAGACTACTCCCAAGTATTTTTCAAAGCTCCTTAATAAATTCCAAGATGTTTTCACAAGTTTCTCTGCTTACTTATTCCTGAATAATCCATTTAAGTAATTGGCTTTCTGCCAGTGCCATGGTGTTTTATGCTGGTAGGGCTATTCCTATTGGGCATTATATATTCCTTCTTCCATTTGATTTAAAAATTTAGGTTCTCAGCAGTCCGGTAAATCTTTGTTCTTTTTATGTTCTTCCACATCCTCTCCTCTTTAGACCTGCTGTCACTGCCTTGGTTTAGGGCTTTATTTTCTATCTCCTGCATTTCTGCAATAGCCTTGTATAACTTATTGGTCTCCATGCCTACAGTCTGCTCCATTTCCAATTCATTTTCCATCCAGCTATTAGAGTTATTCTTCTAAAGTGCAAATAAAGGTCAAATGGAGTCCAAGAATTAAAAAGTAGGTGGCACAAACAAAATAGAAATGCTAGATAAGAAATCCAGAAACACAAGAATGTCCATTGTATCCTTTGTCTCTAATAACACAACTCCAAGTTTTAGCTGGGCACTTTTTGTCAGAATTAAGATATATCTTATCCTCCTTTGTAGTTTGGAGTGGATCACTGATTAAGTTTAGGCCAAAAAGTTGTAAATGGAAAAAATCCTATAGTACTTCAGGAAAGGCCACTTTAAAGCAAGTTGACTCAGCTGAGAAGTATTTCTTTTGTTCTCTCCTTTCTCCTCCTGTTGCTAATCTGGAAGGTACTCAGCTATCTTGGGCCATAATGACTTTAAGAGTGGAAGTTAAATGCTAAGGATGGCAGAACAGAAAAATAGGAGCCTGGTTTCCTGATGTCACTGTAAAATCACTATGCCAGCTCTGGGCTTCTTTTATATGATAGAGAATTAACATTTAAAAAATGTTTTGGGCTTTTTCCCTGCTGTGTGCAGACAAGCATAATATTAACCAACTTATCATGGGATGAATAATATGAGCCCTAGTTTGAATTTGAGAAGATGCCTGGAAGGCCTGCTAGAGTTGTCATATAAATAGTTGGAAATAAGGGATTGAGAGACACATAAGAAAACAAGAGAGGTTCAGAGTCATCATTTAATATCTCTTGAGCCTCTACTAGTGTCAGGCACTCTGTTAAGTCCTAAAATAAAAATATGAATAATATTAAGATGACTTATTCCCTACTCACAGATAACTTCTGGTTTAGTAGGAGAGAGATAGATATCTAAAGATATTTGGATTGCATTATGATAGATGATCAAATAAGGTACAAGAAAATAAGATTAATTTCATTAGGAAGTTAGGAAACTCATATAGGGTCATCAACCACCTCATTATGAAAATTCATTTGGACATTTTAAAGTCTCCATCTCATTTGAGTCTCCCTTCTTTTTCATTTCTCACATTTAATCCAATCCAAAATTCTATCAATTGGATCCCCAAATTATTCTTAAATCAATCTATTCTTTTCCGTGATACTGTCACCCTCCTGGCTCAAGCCACCAAAGGTTCCCTGGTTTGGTACTGGTGCTTGCAGCGCTACTCTGTTTCTTAAAGCTGCAAATTTGTGGGCAAATACATACCTACCTGATGCTCCCTCCCCTCCCCTGCTTCCTTATTTGTAGAGTGACAGTATCTCTGCCAGGGCAAGACAGTTCAATCACTGGTAACTGGAAGGGAATGCCTCTCTCCACCCCACCCTGCAGTGTGCCATGAACATTCTATGTTCAAGAATCTGACCCAATTATAAATGGAGATTAACATTTTGTCACCTTAGTAGCAGTTAATTTTAGAGAAGAAACTGTATTTGGGAAAATATCTTGATAAGCTGCTTGTAGATAGAAGTGAGACCTAAAAGCACAGATGTGTGTGCCAAGGAAAGAAAAGAAGATGGATAACTGCTCTGCCTGAAGCAAGGAGAGGAATTTGCTTTCATACTGAGGAAGACAGGGGAGGAGAGAAGAGAGCGGAGAAGGTAAGTGAGGTGAGAGGAGTGGGGGGATGGCAGAGAACCAGGCTGGCTTGGTGTGAGACATTTGGAAGTTCTTTAAAAGGAGTCTCAGACAAGTAAAGGTATGTGAGATGGGTTAAAAACTCAATCCATAGATCCCTGTAAAAATTAGAGGAACTAAGAGGTTCCACAGTCAGAGGGAGCATCCTCAATTTCTGCGTATGTCCCCTCTCATCCCTGTTGTCAAGAATACTGTGAGACACCAGCCTGGCCAGGAATTAGGGGTGGGGATGGGAGTTCTACGATCACCCCAGATGTCCCTGCCTGCCCATAGGTGCCTTCCCTAGAAAAATAACTAGGAAGTTCCAGCAACAGGCCAGGGATTTAAGATTAGTCTGAGAAGACTTACTTTTACCATCGTCACCATTTTCACGTCAAAGGGACTCTCAAGCCAGAGAAGGTAGCCAGATCCCTAGGGGCAAAGGGTAAGGTGGACAGGAAGGGAACGGCTAAACACTATCATGATTTTGAATGCTGCACTGATAAATGGCTTCTTCTTGGGAATGTTGGTATTAGTAAAACTTAGTTTTGTCAGCTATGCACAGATCGGAAGGAAATGAGAAATATTGGTGTGTTGAGAGCTGTAATTTTCTATCAGGGCATTGAAGAGACCTTTCTATTACAGGGTGACTTTTGCTAATTTTAAGCATAAAAGATTTATGAGCATTCAGTCTATGATTTCTGAAAAGAAATTTCTTTTATTGCCACAGAACTGAAATTATTAAAAGCTTTCATTCACCATATTCTTTGAAGTGGTGAAAATGTCAGTGTTGATTTTAGAGGTAAAGAAAGAGATTTCAGCTATAAGTAAATATAGCGTGCTTTGTCTTCAGTCTTTTGCATGTAACTTTGTAAAGTGGTCTATGAGGGGAAATCTGGTTATTTTGGTAAAAACAGAACACTCAGACTAAAATGCTTCTGTGATCACTTCATCTCCCTCACTGAAGTAACGCCTTGCCGCAGGAGGTGATTTTGCTTCCCTGGCAAAGCTAGTTAAAGAATCCAAGACTCTTTGGATTAATGCAACAGCACTTCAACCGGTTGGTTAGAACAATCAAGAACATTCTGTCCCCACTGCAGTGTTTCAGTGTGTATCTTAGTTTCCAGGTCAAGGCCATATGCAGTATGGAGGTTGCTCTCAATACTCTGAAGCCATGAGTACACTTGCTTTAATTGCTCTAAATATCAGTGGGATGTCTGTTTGTTAATAGCTTATTAAGCCATAAACTGGCCTCTGGATATCCTTACGGTTCAGCTACTGGTAAGTCATCTACATTGATGTTGGGTACAGGATGATTGCCCCCTCACAGGACAGATGACTGCTGCTACATTTCGCCCTGGGCCACCCTATGAATCTGACTTAAGACTGGAGTGAAGAAGGTGTGTGTCCTTTGATCCTGAAAGGTGGCCCAGGGCAAAAGTCATAGCAGCAGCTCTGGGGAAACTAAGCCGTGTGGCAGGCCTGCACTGGCCCAGGTCCACAGAAGAATATCAGCAGCTGGTCAGAGAGAGCACTGGAGAAATTAGAGCACTCACTGCCTGTTTGACTCTTGGGATGCCCATCTGTAACTTGAATGATGGTCATGGGTGTAGAGTGACTAAAAAAGTGCTAGAAATTATGGATTTGTTCATGACAGAAAAAATAGTGTGATGAATTGGTGTTTTCCAGAATGGCTTTTTAGCAGTGGTTCTCTAACCTGAACAATACTCAAAATTATGAGATGCTTAAATACAAAAATTTAGGTTCAGTGCTTCTTGGCTGGAGACTGGGAATCCTTGAGCAACCCACTTGGGGAACCACTGTTTTATGAGGATGGACACAGTCTAGTGTAAATAAAAAGACTCGGGGAAGAAGGAGCGGGTTTTTGGACATGGCAACGGTAGGTCTCTCCCAGAGACAGCATACACAGTCTTTGTTTCATTATGCATTTTAAAAAATATTGAGATGTTTACACAATCCTAGAGCAGACAGAACCCTCCTTATGTTTCACAGTTTTTGTAGCTAATTTTATGTATCTTTGACAGTTCCAGATGGCTCCAACACTTCAAATTTCCCTTTAGGACCTACAATTCTTTGGAACATTGTGTGTGGGAGGCAAATCTCTTTTCCTCCTGAGATTGTTTCATCACCAAGCTGGGTGGGAGATGGCTGAGGGGATAAAAAAGACTAAAGTGTACAGCTGAGATCCAGGCAAGATAAATGAATGGTGAGAGACTGGGGAGAGAAGTTAAAGAAGGCAGGCTGGGGGGGCAGGTGGAGGAAGAGCAAATAAATGGATATGATTTGGAAGGGAGAGGAGAACAGACAGGAAAAAAGTAGGTTTTCTCTCTCCACTGTTGTTACCACACAATATCCACTACTCATCAACACAGCTACCATAAGGAAACTTGTGAGCACACAAACTGAATGTCATGCTCCAGGGGCTAGAGGGAACATTTTTGTGTCCTGGTGGGAATCTAATGGAAAAGTTATCGAAATGGCAGTGGTGGCTGCCGTGCGATCAGTCTCTGGCAATCCTCACAAGATGCCATTTCTTACTTACTGCCTCTGTGGCTCGTGTATAACAGGGCCAGTCATCTTGGCTGAAGGTGGTCCTTTGGGGGGCTTCTGACCCCTAGCCTGGCATGTGTTATGTCCCCATTTTACCCTCCCGTGGCTGTATTTCTAATCGCAGGGTTCATCACAGCTTACTGTAATGTTTTTTGAATGGTGAGGTCTTATTTTAAGGTTTAACCCATTTTCTCCATTACTCTTTTGATTTTCTATGTTCAGTGCTAGCTGGCTCTGTGTTCAGAGTTGGAGGAGGGCTATGCCAGGGAAGAAAGCTGGAGTCAAACATAATCTTCCACAACTGCTCTTCCCCGAAGCCTAAACCCCACTGTGGGAGAGGAATCTCAGACACAGACACAATCTCCTGGCCAAGAACCCAAAAGGAAGACTTTGCCCGAGTTTAGAGAATACTCCTTGCTGGGAGGTGGAAGACAAGGGCAAGAGTGGGTCTGGAGTGGGGAGACCGTGTGCCCTGCTCCCCGGCAGAGCCGGGGGTGGGGGACCTGAGAGGGTTGGCACACTGAGTCCAGGTGCTGATGGTATGAAAGGAGCTTGGAGGGAAAACTCAGAGCTGGCCCCACCCTTCTCAGACAGCAGAGCAACTCTTTGCAGGTGGTGTGCAGGCTCCTCTCTCTTCAGCCAGGCCCATGGAGGCTTTAAAGGCTCACGGGCAGGAACAGGCTAACTAATAGGTCAGACTGAGGTCAACTGTGCTGCCTCCGGGAAAGAATGACCACTCTCCTTGGCTGGAGTGCTGTGCGAGGGCTACTGTAACAGAGAACCACAAGCTGGGTGGCTTAAGCAACAGAACCTTATTGTCTCACGGTTCTGAGGCTAAAGGTCTGAAATCAAGGTATTGCCAAGGTTGGTTCCTTCTGAGGGTGGTGAGGAACCCTGTTCTGTGCCTCTCTCTCACCTTCTGGTGGTTTGTTGACAATCTTTGTTACTCCTTGTCTTGTAGATATATCTCCCAGGTATCTTCACATGACATTCTCCCTGTGCACATGTCTCTGTGTCTAAATGTTCCATAAGACACCAGGGTGTGGAGAAAAGGGAACCCTCCTACACTGCTGGTGGGAATGTAGTTTGGTGCAGCCATTATGGAAAACAGTTTGAAAATTCCTTAAAAAACTAAAAATAGGCTTACCATATGATACAGCAATCCCCTCCTGGGCATCTTATCTGGAGGGAACTCTAATTCGAAAAGACACAAGCACCCCAATGTTCATAGAAGCACTGTTTACAATAGCCAAGACATGGAAACAACCTAAATGTCCATCGACAGATGACTGGATAAAGAAATGGTATATTTATAGAATGGAATACTATTCAGCCATAAAAATGATAAAATAATGCCATTTGCAGCAACATGGATGGACCTGTAGATCATCATTCTAAGTGAAGTAAGCCAGAAGGAGAAAGAAAAATACCACATAATACCACTTATATGTGGAATCTAAAAAAAGACAAATTAACTTATTTATAAAACAGAAACAGACTTACAGATGTAGAAAACAAACTTATGGTTGGAAGGGGAGGGAAGGAGGTAGGATGGGATAAATTGGAAGTTAGAGATTTGCAGATACCAACTACTATATATATAAAATAGATAACCAACAAGGTTCTATTGTATAGCACAGAGAACTGTATTATGTACATATATGTGTATATATGTGTGTGTGTGTATATATACACACACACACATATAAGCTGAATCATTATGATATACACCAGAAACATAACTTTGTAAATCGACTATACTTCAATTTAAAAAAAATATATAAAAAAATATAAAGACACTGGTCAAATTGGATTAGGGGCACTTTTATGACCTCATGCTAACTTGATTACTTCTGTGAAGACCTCGTCTCCAAACATAGTCCAAATGATTCTTCAAATTATTCTCCTCATGACTGTAGATGAACTTGCTAGTGAGGAAACCAACTGAAGTTCTCTTTGCGGTTGAAAAACCATTTCACTTTCAGCTAAGGAAACAGGTCATCAGTGAAAAAAAGGAGAAACTGCATGGCATCTAAACGCCTAACAGGATAATGTTTTCAAGGTTCAGGGAGGGTCTGAGGTAAAGGATGAGAGCAGAACTTCTTTCTCTGGTGAGTTGAGTGAGGGTCTCCCCAGATAGAGGATTGGCCAAAGGACTTGAAAAAATGGGCTGTGTGGAAGGGAAAGGAAATTAAAGGGAGGAGGGGAAGAGACGGGGGTTGGAAAAGGAGAGAACAGCCACCTGGGATCCCCTCTCTGAGTCTTTGCCTGCCGTAAAGGAAATACTAAGTTAGGTAAAACTGTAACCCTCCTTTCACCCTAGCCCTGTGTGATTTTGCTTCTCTGAGGGGCAGGGTCCTCTGGTAAAGTATCTTGTGTGCCTCCCGCATAGTCCCATGTGTCCTGCTCTGGCGGAGACTAAAAGCAGGCGGTCTGCAGGGGCTTCTCTGGCAATCTTGCAGGGACTCCATAGGATGCAGCCTCCCTCCCTCCCTGCTCCTCGTTGGAGTCACCAGGGCTGACATAGTGGAGAGAGCCACAGACCACCAGTGCAAAGCAGAGACAGTAAGTCTGAGCCCCTTCAGGAGATCACAGGCCACCTTTCAAGACAGAAAAGGTGTCCTTCCCTGTGTGATAAGTCTTAAAAAACTCTCCACAGGTGCATGTTCAAACATTCTGGCCATTCCACTGAGGAATGAAGAATAACCTTTCCCCAAAGTGAGGCAACTTCTGAACCTTGATTTTTTTTTTACTTCAAATGAAGTCTAAACCTTTTGAAGTTTGTCATTCTTTCTCTAGGGAAAGGAAATGAGGTGAGGAAGTTCTTAAAACATTTATGATTAAAAAAGTTCTAGGTATCAAAAAGTTTTCATGAAACATATTTTGATGACTTAAATGTAAGTGAATTAACTGCAAGCTTTTAGTTTGAAGATTTTTCAATTTCAAAAAATAAATAGAAAAGAAAATTTGGAGTGTGGGAGAGAAGATAACACAGGTTAGAGGAGATAGAAAATGATTTAGATGTACTTTATATTTGTATATCTGGGATTTTTCCACATGTTGTCAGTATATTTTCCAGGACTCCCTATTTGCTTTATTCTTTATTTCTTCAATTTAAAATAAAAACTGCACTTTGTCTATGTAATATATATATGTATGTGTTTATATGCATTTTTAAGCTGGAACTCATCACCAACTTTAAAAATAGTCATTTACTTTCTGCATTCAGCTTCTGTGTGACTATTACAGAGCACCTGTATTTTCAAGATTTAACCTTACAATGTGCAAAACACATAAAAACACAATACAATATAAAACATAAAGCCTGAAAAGGAAATTTTAAACATGTTTCATCCTCTTCTCTG
Source organism: Camelus dromedarius (assembly GCF_036321535.1). Classification (NCBI taxonomy): domain Eukaryota; kingdom Metazoa; phylum Chordata; class Mammalia; order Artiodactyla; family Camelidae; genus Camelus; species Camelus dromedarius. The sequence continues at coordinate 37,313,340 of NC_087436.1, forward strand.
GCCTGTAGGTCACAGATTACTCAGCAGAGGAGATTTTCTCATGAGCAGGGCCACGTTTACTCATTTCTGCCTCCCTGGCCTCTAGCACAGTGTTCAGGATGAGCAGCCCCCCAAAAGGTACTTGAATGTACCATAGCCCTTGGTAGCTTTGCCCAAGCTGAGTCTCAGAGATAGCTTGTGTTTAGTATTTCTTTTCCCTGAGGAGAGCTTGATTTGGGACACCACACTCCATTCCTATTGGCTTCAGAATTTCGAATGAGGAATGAAAAATGTCTCCTTTCTTTTTTCTTTGGAAATATTTTTTCCTTTTGTACAGAACAGGAGAAATGGGCACATTAAGAGTAGTAGGTGCAGCCTCCAGGCAAGGTGCCATGGTAATAAGTGAATAAAGGGAAGGGACCCAGGAAACAAGAGTGCTCTCAATAAGAACGGTTGAAGAGGGGACTTTTGTAACTTTGCAAAGTTAATTACTATTTATCAAACTCCTTGTAGTGGCAGACAAATCAGTTTAAGAAATGTGAACTGATTTTTATTAATTAAATACATCATATCATATATTCTTTTCTACTCTATCTTATAATACAATCTCTTCTGTATTTAAAAAAATTAGCAAGATTCATGGAGAAGCCATTTTATATCTGTTTTTAAAAGGTTTATGATGTTCTATTAAAGTACTGTTTTTTGTGTATATTTTTTATTGTATAGTCAGTTTACAATGTTTTGTCAGTTTCTGGTGTACAGCACATTGCTTCAGTCATACATGAACATACATATATTTGTTATCATATTCTTTTTCACCATAAGTTACTATAAGATAATGAATATAGTTCCCTGTGCTATGCAGTATAAACTTGTTTGTTTATTTTATATATAGTAGCTAGTATCTGCAAATCTCAAACTACCAATTTATCTCTTCCCACCTCCTTCCCTCCTCCTTCAACCATAAGATTGTTTTCTATGTCTGAGTGTGTTTCTGTTTTGTAAATATGTTCATTTATATATATTTTTAGATTCCACATATATGTGATATCATATGGTATTTTTCCTTCTCTTTCTGGCTTACTTCACTTAGAATGACATTCTGTAGGCCCATTCATATTGCTGCAAATGGCATTATTTTATTATTCTTTATGGCTGAGTAGTATTCCATTGTATAAATATATACCACATCTTCTATATCCAGTCATCTGTCGATGGACATTTAGGTTGTTTTAATGTCTTGGCTATTGTAAACAGCGCTGCTATGAACATTGAGGTAAATGTAATCTTTTTGAATTAAGGGTCCCTCTGGAGATATGCCCAGGAGTGGGATTGCTGGATCATATGGTAAGTCTGTTTTTAGTCTTTTGAGGAATCTCCATACTGTTTTCCACAGTGGCTGCACCAGACTGCATTCCTGCCAGCAGTGTAGGAGGGCTCTCTTTTCTCCACACCCTCTCCAGCATTAATGGTTTGTGGACTTTTGAATGATGGCCATTCTGACTGGTGTGAGGTGATACCTCATTGTAGTTTTGATTTGCATTTCTCTGACAGTTAGTGATATTGAGCGTTTTTTCATGTGCCTATTTGTCATTTGTATGTCTTTGGAGAATTGCTTATTTAGGTCTTCTGCCCATTTTTTGATTGAGTTGTTTGTTTTTTTCTTATTAAGTCTTATGTGCTGTTTATATATTCTGGAAGTTAAGCCCTTGTCAGTCTCATCTTTTGCAAATATTTTCCCCCATTCCATAGGTTACCTCTTTGTTTTGCTCATGGTTTCCTGTGCTGTGCAAAAGCTGGTAAGTTTAATTAGGTCCCATTTGTTTATTTTTGCTTTTATTTCTATTGCCTGTGGTAGGCTGCCCTAGGAGAACATTGCTGAGATTTATGTCAGATAATGTTTTGCCTGTTTTCTTCTAAGAGGTTTATAGTATTTTGTCTTATGTTTAAGTCTTTAAGTCATTTTGAGTTTATTTTTGTGTATGGTGTGAGGGAGTATTCTAACTTCACTGATTTACATGCAGCTGTCCAGTTTTCCCACACCAATTTGCTGAAGAGATGGTCTTTACTCCATTGTATGTTCTTGCCTCCTTTGTCAAAGATTAATTGACCAAAAGTCTGTGGGTCTATTTCTGGGCTCTCTATTCTGTTCTATTGATCCATATGTCTGTTTTTGTGCCAATACTATGCTGTTTTGATTACTGTAGTTCCATCATATTGTCTGAAGTCTGGGAGGGTTATTTATCCAGCTTTGTTCTTTTTCTTCAGTATTGCTCTAGCAATTCTGGGTCTTTTGTGATTCCATATAAATTTTAGGATTATTTGTCCCAATTCTGTGAAAAATGTCCTGGGTAATTTGATAGGGATCACATTAAATCTGTAGATTGCTTTGGGTAGAATGGCCATTTTAATTATATTAATTCTTACAGTCCAAGAACATGGGATATCTTTCCATTTCTTTAAGTCATCTTTAATTTCCTTAGGCAGTGTTTTGTAGTTCTCCACATATGTCTTTCACTTCCTTGGTTGGATTTATTCCTAAGTATTTTATGTTTTTGGATGCAATTTTAAAAGAGATTGTTTCTTTGCTTTTCCTTTTCTGATATTTCATTGTTAGTGTAAAGAAATGCCACTGATTTCTGTATGTTAATCTTGTAGCCTGCTACCTTGCTGAATTCCTTTATCAGCTCTAGTAGTTTTAAAGTACTGTTTTAAAGTAAACTTGTATTATACCTGCAAGTTCTTACACTAACGCAGAATGGGGGAGTGATTAAGAGTTCTGGGGACAGATCCAGGTTCTAGTTCTATTGTTAACTGGCTGTGTGACTGTGAGCAAATTACCTTAGCTCTCTGATCTTCAGTTTTGTCACTTATTAAGAAGGAATGATAATATTAACAACTCATAAGATTACATATCAAAAGATTTTATGCATGTACAAACACTTATTCACATCCATGGCATACAGTAGTGAAAGCCTCATACAGGAGGTGAACCATATCACTCAACCCTGTCCTATTTTGTTGTCTGTCAAATCTTTGTGCTTGTCCAAGAAGCCTGTTACACTTAGTAGCCAATAGAGGATATGCCAAGACCTGTCAGTGTCCCTTGGGGGTAGTATCTCAGCACCTAGATTCAGGGCATTTGGAATTCAGACCCTCAGACATAGGTCTTGGAGATGAGTTTTTGAACTGACACCAAAAGCAAAAGCAACAAAAACAAAAGTAAATAAGTAGGACCACATTATTATAGCGAGGTTTGGCACAAAAAAAGGGAACCATCAACAAAATGAGAAGACAACCTACTGAATGGGAGAAAATATTTGCAAATCATTTATCTGATATGGCGCTATTATTCAAAATGTCTAAAGAACTTATACAACTCAATAGCAAACAAATGGTGTTACCACCTATGTTCTAGGAGTTTTTAGGTTTCAGGTCTTACATTCAAGTCTTCAATTCATTTTAAGTTAATTTTTTGTGTTATATAGTGGTCTATTTTCTTTCTTTTGAATGTGGCTGTCTAGTTTTTCCAACACCATTTATAGCAAAACAAAAACAAACATAAAGCTCCTCCAACAATCCAATTTAAAAATGGGTAGAAGATCTAACTAGACATTTTTTTTCCCAAAGAAGACAAGTATATAAAAAGACATTCAACATTATTAATTATCAGGGAAATGCAAATCAAAACCACAGTGAGATACCATCTCTCACTTGTTAGAATGGCTATTATCAAAAAGCCTAGAAATAAACAATTTTGGCAAGGATGTGGAAAAAAGGGACTTCTTCTTTGTGCACTGTTGATGGGGTTTTAAACTGGTACAGCCACTATGAAAAACAGTATGGGGTTTCTGCAAAAAATTAAAAAATAGAACTACCATATAATTGAGCAATTTCACTTCTGGATATTTATCCAAAGAAAACAAAAACACTAACTCAGAAAGATATATTCACTCCCATGGTCATTGCAACATTATTTACAGTAGTCAAGATATGAAAACAATGTAAGTGCATATCGATGGATGAATGGACAAAGAAGATTGGGGGATATATATATTATATGTATATGATGGAATATTATTTATCCACAAACAAGAATGAAATCTTGCCATTTGGGACAACATCAATGGACCTTGAGGGCATTATACTTAGTGAAATAAGTCAGATACAGAAAGACAAATACTGAATGAATGATTTCTGATTCTTAAAAAACAAAACAAAACAAAACCCAAAGAAGGTCATAGATACAGAAAACAGATTGGTGGTTGACAGAGGCATAGGTTGGAAGGTGGGAGAAATGGGTGAAGGGGTCAAAATTTAAGAAGAAAAAATAAATGAAAAAGAATCAATTGTTTTCACTTAAACTTGCTAAACACCAATTAGAAAGTAAAATGAAAAAAAATTGATCCTATTCAGAAAAGCAATAGTAATTAAACACCGAGAAACAACTTTAGTAAGAATTATGGAAAAAAACAGCAACACTTCAGTGAAAGACATGAAATAAAATTTAAATTAAAGACTATTTGAACGTGTCAGTTCCTCCCAGGTTAGTTGGTAAGTTAAATGCTATTCTAAGTAAAATCCCTCCAAAAAATTTGTGGGGGAAAGTTGACCCAGACTCCTGTTTCTAATGGGAGAATGATTTCTAAAAGGCTTATAACGGAGTCTCCCTCCAGCCTTCATTTAGTTTAAATATCTTTGACAAGATGAATGAAAATATCCAAGAAATTCAAGAAATAGAAGAATAATGAGGACACTATTAATAATAAGATGTCCTATAAGGCTGTAATAATCAAGTAGTTTGGTGCTGGCATTAATTAGTATTGACGGATGAATCAAGGAATTTATACAGAATTTTCCCTAATGTTGAATTCCTTATACTCATACATCTTTTTTACAAGGACTCTGAAAATTCTCATTCAAGGTCAGTAGCTCCTCAGAATGGCAGATCCTACAAATTGTCAAGGAAGTCTTATGGTTTCTTAGACGGAAGTGCTATTTTTGGAGCATTCCTGCTTTCAGCTCACCGGGCCTCTGGCCTCTGCCCTTTGTGGTGTGTGTGTGTGTGTTTTCGTCTCTGCTTCCCCTACCTGTTCCTTCTGGTGACTAGCAGGTTTTTACCGACAAATCTTAGCCATGTGTCTGACACATGCTCCCCTCAGCCTGCCTGTTCTTGCCAAATACTCCTCACTCTGTCTTAGATCACAGACTACATCTTTTAACCCCGACACCCCTGGAACCACGCCCCATCATACTCCTCTTGCTCACTTTCAGACCATGACCAAGTTCTGTTCAGACTGATTCCAAAGGGGACCTGATTTGAACTGATCTATGGAGTAAGTTCTCTGAGAGTGGGAAATTACTCTATCCATCCTCCACCTATCTCTTCCTCAATCTCTGAGAAGAATGGTCATATAGATAGCCTAAAATCCTTTATTGTTTATACAAACTGAAGAAAACCAGAAGCATGCAGCACTGCACACACCCTACTTGTGGCCCGCTTTCCGGCTCTGGCACCCGGGCCTCTGTGCGCATGCTCTAACTGGGCTCCTTTCATGTAACTGCTCCATGTCTTGAGATTCAATTATTCTTAGGAAGCTTTTCAATAATTTGGGTTGGGCTTTTCTTTTCTTTGTTTTTCTGTTTGCTTCTTTTTTCTTTATTCCCATTCCCTTGACTGGGAATCGTAGATTTAACCTATATTAAGTATTTCAGTTTTGGGAACTTGATAAAGAGACTGTTTTTAGTGCAATGTCACATCTAATGGGAGAATAATCTTTGAAAGTCTTATAAAGCAGTCACTCCCTTGCCTTCATTTAGTGCATCAGCACACCAATGAAAATAGTACTTACGAAAGATTAGAACTGGATAAATTAGGAAGGACTTAGGACTCAGATCAAGAATGGCACATGTAAATGATCCTTTGTCAAAACATTTGAGAAGCAAACTTTGAAAATCTCTATTTGCTCCTTCTTGTGATTCACCCATTTCTCTATTACTCTATTTTTCTCTGAAGAAATGGAAATGTCAAAGATAGCCACAAAGTAATATCAATAATTCAGTGCAAATAAGCTGAGATTCCATGGCTAACACCCCAGTGAGAGTCATTTCCGATAACTCAGAGAGCACTCTTTAGAGAAGCCACACGTGTTAGGAAGGGATTTTGAGATCCTGATTCCCAAGGTTGTCCCCTCAGGATCAGATTAGTCCCAGGATGATTTTTCAGGGGACCTTTTCTTCCACAGAAGCTCATTAAAAAAGGACAAGTGAAGAGGAAACTGTTCACTGATAATGCACATTTGCGGAGGGTAATGTTTCAACACAGAAAATCTTAAATTGACAAAACCAATGCTGTTCAATTCCTGAAAAAAATATTGTACCTTTCAGAAATTAAACTAGAGGTGTGTGTTTTTTCTTTTCTATCTGAAGATTTCTCTTTCCCTTAATTTTTGACCCGAGCCTTTAGTCCTGTTTCTGATTTCTCCAGAGGATAATGAAATGATGAAAGAAGGAAGAATCAAGTAAAGTGCAAGTAAATTTTAGCTGAGACTTTTTCTGTGGTGTCTGTGAGCTAATGCTGTGATGGGCATTTTAGGGTTGCCCATTTTTCTTACTGAACTTACTTTCAAAATGATAAAATAAATACAAGTTCTTTTATTGTGAACCCAAGTTTGCAGCCATTTAGGCTACAAAAATAGCAAAGTTACTATCTATCTGTGCCCTTTCCTCTGCCTCAAAGTGACAGGCAGCTGCTCTGAAGATTAAGAGAGGAAGGCTGAAGGGTCACATCCTCTGGGTTTTAAATGATGATATGAAAGTTTCATTAATGAGAATCTCAGTCTGAATTGCCTGGATAACAACAGGGGGGATTTATCTTAATGTGCACACTTATGCTTGCATTTTCTGCATAAGTAGTATTGGAAAATATGAATAATATTTGAGAATATAACTTCTTTAAAAATATTGGGAACGTATTAATCATCTTCATTCCTATGGGAGTTTGTGGGCTGGAGACCCTTGGTAGATAACATAAGTAAGTAAAATAATCTAGAAAAAGAAGTGACAGTATGTTGAGGTCTGTGGTAAAGAGGAGAGGGTGCCTGTCACCTGAGGGGGCACCACCGCTTGAAGGCTGGAAGCTGTGGACACATGGGAATGAGGGCCCATTATTTGACAATAATATTTTGCTAGAGAAACCCCAACTTTGGATTTAATGTATAATTTTGAAGGTTATCAACTAATGAAAGGTTTTAAAAAATTGGTGGGTCAAATACTATGAAGACTAAAGAAATCATGCCTGCAGGTTAGACCCCAGACATTAGCATCAGTTTTCATTATCCATCTAGACAGGCTGGCCCTCCATATGGATAGGCATTAAAATCAACTATTTCCTAGAGAAAAATGTTAGTGATGACAATGGAAAACATTTGATGGAATGATAAGTTATGTCATTTTCTTCAGTGCACTTACCATGATGACAGTGCTTTTTCTGTGTCTCTCCTAACTTTCCTTTCTTTTCCTTGATTCCGTGTTTTTTGATGCCTTCCAGTTGCCAGGAACTGTGCACTGTGAACTGGAAGGGGAAGGGACGGAAACAGGGGTAAGGTACACAGACAAGTTACATACCTTCTGTGCAGGACTTTGGGGTCTAGAGGGAGAGACTGGTATAAAGCATAGAGCTGTGATTCAGGGTAAAGAGAGCTAAGGTTAGGCAGGCATTTGTTTCCTAGGCTTCCTTCACAAAGTACCACAATACTGGTGGCTTGAAACAACAGAAATGGATTCTTTTTCGGTTCTGGAGGCCAGAAGTCCAAGATCAAGGAGTCAGCTGGCTTAGTTCCTTCTGGAGGGTCTGAGAGAGAAACTCTTTCATGCCTCTCCTAGCTTCTGGTTCTTGCCAGCAGTCTTTGGGGTTCCTTGGCTTGGAGATGCATCATTTCAATCTATATCTCTGTTTCACACAGCATTCATCCCTGTGTGTGTCTAAATTTCCTTTTTCTTATAAGGACACTAACCATTGGATGACAGCTCCCCTTAATCCAGTATGACCTCATCTCCACTCCATTACATCTGCAAAGACCCTAGTTCCCAATAAGGTCAAGGTTATGGGAGTTAGGACTTGACTATATATTTTGGGGGGACACAGATCAACCCACAAGAAGCAGGTAGAGGGCATGATGGTGGCACAGAAAAGGAGCAGCTAGTAGCCTGGGGGAGGAGGGAAGCTTTTTCAGGGAAAGTGATGCAGGAGCCAGGTTTTGAAAGACAGGAAGGTATCTGCTCTGTAAAGAGCGAGATCACTTTAGACAGACATCATGGTGCATGCTAAAACGGAGGCACATAAGGGGAACAAATTGTGTGAAGCACAAGGCATGTAGTGTCAGAGCTCTGGGGAAGGAGACTGGAAATTCAGGATGACACCAGCTTGTTTAGGGCTCTTACGGGCTTGCCCAGCCTGGTCTTCATCCTGAAGAAAATGGGAATTGGCCAAGGTTTCAGTGCAGGGAAGGGGTGTGATCAGATTTGTGTTTCCGAGAGATGTCTTTGTGCTGCTATGAGCGTGGGTGGCAGGAGGCAGAAAGAAGTTTTGGGAGCTCACTTGGTTTCATGGCTATTGCAATAGTGAGGGGCTGAGGGCTGAGGATGCAGACAAGGAGGAGCACAGAAGTGAGGGAGACTTTGAAGGCTGAGCTGATTAGACTTAACAAGGAAGGAGTAATTTGCTGAATTATCTAGATTAGAAAACGAAGTAGATGGTGAGGTTACCATCTGTGACAGAGGCAAAGAAAGAAGGGGTTTTGGTAAGAAGACGATGGTTCCATTTTGGTCATGTTGAATTTGAGGTACTGGTGGACATCCAGGTGGAGTTATCAGGTATGAATTTGTATCAATATCAGGGCCTGGAGCTCTTAGTCTGGGAATATTTGTAGATTGTCCTGAGGTTACTCAATTGGTGATGAAAGTTTTGAATCTATTTGTCGAGGGGAAATGCATGATGTCTATAGGGTTCCTTCTAGCTTTCCCATCTGATCTTTTGCCTGGGTGCAAATTTTGATAACAGTAATTGGTTTCTAGGGATAACACATATTTATCAGGAATCCTTTGTGGAACCAAATGCAGTTTTAAAATGTGGGGTCACCAACAGCCCTAGAACTGTGGAGAATCTGACTTTGGCTTATGTGGCTTGTGAAGAGTGCCTTGTTTAAAAAAAAATTCTGGGCCTTTGTTACATTCCCTCAGATAAGAATCTTGTGTGTTGGGGTCCTTGGAGGAACCACCCCTGTGGGAGTGATAAGGCAAGAGACCTGCATAAAAACTTCCTACAGGACATACAGTAGTGCAACACACTTCACAGGAGATTTGATCTGCACACTTTTCTAAAAAGACCATGATCATGAATATTCAATCTGTAACAAAACTTCCTAAATTTGACATACAAAGGATGTTCTCTGCTCTTGAAATCACGCATAAGGAAGGGTCCTTGAGAGTTCAGCTAGATCTAAGGCTTTCAAACTGTGCTCTGGGGAAGCAGGGGAAATGTGCTGGATAAGCCCAAGGGTTAGAAAACCTGCATGATTTCTCTTCGACCCTGAGTTATTTAGTTTTCCTCTCTTCTTTCTCTGAGTTCCTTTATTTAGAGAAAGCCTTTTAATTTATGGATCTGTAGCTTTGTTTACTCCCTTCCTCCTGTCCCATGGGTGCCCTTCAGCCCTTTTTGCCTCTGACTGGCTGCTTCTGTGATTGCCTGCAGTTTGCTCTGGGCCTGAGGCTTAGTGTTCTCAGTAAAAGAGAGATCATCTAATGCTAAAGATAGCCGTTAACAGGGTAATAATAGATGCTTGAAGCTTCCCCTATAATGTAATTAGAGGAAGTTAGTAACAGCTTTGATAAAGGTATAGCTTTGAAGAGAAAATGGGTCGGGAGCTTCTGTGTCTGCTGGAAGATGTACAACACGTTTCTGTCGAGTGCCCTGTGACTATCAGAAGTACTCGCAGGCTGGTCTGCTTCTAAAGGTTTTCAGATATGCGAGTTTTAGAATGTGAAACATAGCTTGTCCTCATAATATAAAGTTGGGTTTCTGACAAAAGCAATTTCTGGACCACATGCCCCTGAGGGTGACTATGGGGGATGCAGGTGATCCAGGTGAAAGGGCATCCATGCATGGTTCTATATTAAGTCCATTTCTTTTGAAATTAAATGTATTTTCCCCCAATAACTGATTTTATGGTTTTTTAAATTACTTTTCCTGTCTGGCATGCAGGTTTCAAATCAGTTACTTCTGGATGGGATCATGTGACAATGAACTTCTTTTCTGCAATTCTTGCCATTTCTTTCTGCAAGTAAGATTGCTGGGCTTGGGAGAGCAACATTCTGATTTGTTTCTGGCTGTGGTTGTTTTTGACTCTCCCTTTTGGATGGACTAGGTCACTACTTCCCCTTGGGCATTTTCACATATTCTGTCCTATTTCTAGGACTTCAGCTTTGAAAGGGTGTCTGTACTACAGTAGAAAGAACATGGGTATTGGAGACATGGTTTGGTTGAATCCTGGCTCTGCTACTGTCTGTCCAGTGGGCAGGAAAGCAAATTTCCTGAGCTTCTATTTCTCTCTCTAACATGGGGCATAACAACCCCAAGCCCAACAGGGTTATTTACCTCCTAGTGCTGTGCCTGTCACTTCATATGTAAGTTCTCAATGAATGTTAGTTTTTCCTCCCTACCCCACAAGAATGGGTATTGACTGTGACATCTTTAGTGCACAATCTTTAAAGGCTATTTTTAAGGCTGAGCCTTAGAACATCCCCATATGCATTCATTTGTACCCAAAGATTGTATTAGTGCTTCATTCTTTAAAAAAATTTTTTTAATTAAAGTATAGTTGATTTTTAATGTTGTGTTAGTTTCTGGTATATAGCAATGTGATTCAGTTATACATATATATGTATATATATTCTTTTTCATATTCTTTCTCATTATAGGTTATTAAGATATTGAATGTAGTTCCCTGTGATACACAGACATAGAAAACAAACTTACGGTTACCAAAGGGGAAAGGGATGGGGGATAAATTGGGACGTTGAGATTAGTGCTTCATTCTTGAAAGGATACATTCGTCACTTGATGGAACTCAAGGATCTTTTCCACCCCATGCTCTTGCCATTTCTACAAAAAATGTCAGAAGCAGGGAAAGGAAATAAGTTTCATTCCACAAAGAGGAGAGTAGTTACTCAAGTTCAGGATCTCTGATGGGGCCACACTTCCTAAGGCAGAGACGTCAAAGGGGCAGAAAGTCCTGTGTGGGTGTAAAGCTGCTACTCTCTTCTTGTCCTGCAGTCTGGAAGAATACGGAGCGAATACGAAGGGGTTTCTCCTTCTCTCGTCCTCAACTCCCTGCCTGACCTCTTACCTTGGCCTGAGAAGGCCTGGAATAAGTGGGGTTATGAACGTATCAATTACTCTCTCTCTCTTTTAGTCTTTGTTCCCATCTGCTAGTTCTTGGTTTGAGAGTAGACGTTCCACCTTATAATACCATTGCATATGTAAGATCTCAGGCTTCGTTGCTGTCAGCAGGGAAAATCGACAAAGCACGCTTTACTCCCTGTTCATTTTCGTCCGTGCCAGCAATCTTTGCTTGGGTGATAGAGATCTCCAGTCTCCAGGTAGTCCAGACTAGTTTATTGAACTTGTGCCCTGAGGTTTGGAACCAGAGTTTCCAAATCTGTAATTAGGAACTTCTTTGCTTCATTTGCACATCTTTCTAAGTTGCACTTTCTAAGACTTTGTAAGTTGGTCATATCCTTCTCCCCGTCCCCACAGTTTCCACTACATATGTACTTACCATGCTTTCTCAGCAAGGAAGAGAGGTTGGCAGGAATCATCTTTAAAGTATGGGGGCAAATAGTATGGATTGGTTTGTTTAACTTTTGCTCATCTTCCTTTTCAGTGCCTTCTTATTTAGCAAAACTTGGAAAGCAAACAATTGCTATTTCCCAGATGTCCTTGCAGCTGGAGTTCTGGAATGGGTTTCTGAAGTCTCACAGGAGACTTCAATTCAGAACTGAAGTCGGTGGAGAGGTGTGTTTTCCAGTGGCTCTTAGCAGAGGTCACACAGTTCTTCTGGACGGGGCAGCTTTTCACCTTGGCATGTGGGATCCTTGTGCAGGGCTGGCCTGGTTCTGGAGCTGGCCGCTGTGGGGGAAACCTGCCGCTGTACTTGCAAAGTGGTTTCCTGCTGTGTTAGTTCAGGTTTGTGTTATCACGTTCCATTCCTGGAAGCTGAGCCTACAGTCTGTTATTTTCTGCTAGCTCAATGATTATATAAGGCATTTATTAGCCAGTAATCACTTCTTTTGTGCTTACTCAATTTCAGCATAAACTTAACTCTGTTGGAACCCTCACAACGTAAAAATCAATACCAAGAATGGCACAGGCCACAGACTCAAGCAAATGTGAATATAGAGCTGGTTTTCTGATCTGGTTGTGTTTGAAGGCAGTAAAGATACCACTAGCACTAGAGGATATAACACCAAAAAATATAGTGTATGGTGGCAAAACATGTACTTGAACACCTGGAATGAAGTGTGTACTGAAAAAAGTTAACTTTGTTGGACTAAATGGTTTCTAAGATGAACCACTATGACAAGAAGGAGGAATACAAGGACTATAGGTTGGCTATATATTTCTAACAGTACTAGAGAGCTTGAAAAATGATGAGACTAAGGATTTAAATTCAAGACATGATCTCAAGTGCTAGAGAGCCTCCACTGTTGCACTGAAGGCATCTTTTAGATAGAGTCAACATATCCATAGATCAGTTACAGAATCTAATCTTGGGGTTTATTGAATTAATGTGTAGGTTGAATTCATAATTCGCCAGTTCTTTTAAGGGAAAGTTAAGATGTCAGTTGGGAAAATGTGGGAGCCTAAGAATTGGAAGATGGATATTTTGGAAATTCAGATGTACTTGAGTGCTTCAAACTTCCCAGCCCAACTGCACCAAGTCTCCCTTGTGAGCACTGGCAAATCATCCTGTCTTGTCGGCTAAATTATTCTATTTCCTGAAGAACTTAAAGGACATCACCTGAGGCAGCTGCCTCACAATGAGATTCAGTTCCATGTCATAGCCCAGCCATGCCACCTGTCACTGCCAGCTGACCTGTAACTGGAGTTTAAATCTATCATGCCTCAGGGGGCAAGTACAGAGTATATTCTATGAGTAGAACTTTTAGAATCAAAAGTATTTACACACACACACACACACATTTTACCAATGTATGCAGGCAGAAACTCAGAGGGTATATGTGATGATGTATTCTTAAAGTACTAGACTCACTTGGTTGAACAGAAGTCTGCTTGAGTCACCAGTATTTAAAAGTCATGGCCTCTCATTGAGTGATTAATCTATTCTGGGATCCTTTAATAAAGGAGAAGTGGGATAAAAAGGTCCTGTGATAACACCCCAAGAATATAATGTAAATACTTCTCCTACCATTTCTCCAAAAGACCTGAAGCCACTGTTTGATATAACTACACCCTGGGGAAAGAAAAATAGCCACAACTTTTATGGGCTTACTGGGGACCCAGAATACTACTGTGGTCCATTGGTGATGAGAACTTGAGTGGGTCAGGTAATTAAAACATTTTGCATGCAGAGTAAATTTGGATCCTGGAAAAATATAGTAGATTATTATAAACTTAATCATGGGGTGACTACCATGGTGTCTGCTATTTCAGTTGAGATCTCTTACCAAAACAAATCAACATGACTTCTAACCCTTATAGGCAACTATTAACCTGGCAGAATCATTTTTCTCTTTTTTCTCTATTTTGATAACTAGAGAACACCAGAGGCATTTTACTTTTTTCTTGGCAAGGGCAGCAGCATATCTTCAGTCTTCCTCAGGGCTTATGTCAGTTCTCAACTCTCAGTCACTATTTGGTCGGCAAGAACCTTGTTCTCTCAGTATCCCAAAGAACATAATGCTCATCTAACATCTTGATGACATCGTGCTGATTGAACTTGATAACTGGGAAGTAGTAAGATTATTCTATGTCTCAATAAGACACTTGCTAGAATGGGAATAGATTCATGAAAATTTAGCAGCCTTCCAGATCAGGAAATGTTCTAGAATCTAGTAGTCCAGAGCAAGCTGTGATATCTTCCTCAAAGTAAGAGAGAAATTACTGCATCTTGAGTCTCCTATCACTGTGAAAGAAGTCCAAAGCTTTTTGGTTCTCTATGGATATTTTAAGCAATGTCTAACATGTTTGTGTGTGCTACTAAACTAGCTATGTCATAACCACTGCGGTGTCCAAAACAAATGGCACCTAGAACAAGAGAAGGCTCTTCAGGTTGTCTGTGCTGCTATAGAGGACCTTTCTGATGTTTGATCTCAATGATGTAGTGGATCCCATGGTCTTGGTGTGTTTGTGGCATCTCACAGTGCTGTCTTGGGTCTGGGCATGCACTAAGAGAAGACTAGGGTTTTGGGATTATTAGTCAAAGAATGATTTTCTTTTTGAGAAGCCAGAACCTCCTATCACAAATATTCAAATAACCATGAGAACTAAACTGCCCATCACAAAACAAGAATTATTTTATTCATGAAGCCTTGGATTTGGTGCACCTGCAAGTGCTCTCTCATCAAGTAGATACATCAAGATGGGATCTAGTAGTCCAGAGCAAGTTGATCTTCCTCAAAGTAAGTTAGGCACGTGATCATGTTGTTCACACTTTTAGGACACCAACTTCTGTATTTCTATCTCATCCTCAGCCTATCCTTATAGCCTTGTGTGGAGTTCCATATGATCAGTTGACTGAAGAGGAACCACCTGAGCATAGATTTTGGATGGTTCCACCTACTATCTAAAAGTGAGCTGTTGCAATGTTACAGCCCCAGTTAGAAGTAGCTCTGAAAAATACTAGAGAAAGCAAAATCCTCTCTCCCACTGGGCTGAACTTCAAGGAGAGCATCTGATAATTTGTTATGCCTAGAGGGAGTGCTGTGCAGAAGCATGAGTCCACACCATTTCAGGAGCTGTGAACTGTGCTTTGGTAGAAGAATACAGTTGGAAGATTAACAACAAAGGGATTTGGGGGGGAGTATGATGTGGACGAACCTTTCAGAGTAGGCTCAGTGTGAAAGAACATTTGTGTACCACATGCATGTTCACCAAACGCTCCACTCTGCAGAGGGAAAAAGTCAGTGAAGACAGTGGATCTGAACCACACAGTCACCTTGATCTTAATAACACTTATAAAACACTGCAGTCATCAGCTGCAAACTGAACATTTTTTTTCAAGTGCATATGGTACATTATTCAAGAAAGACTAGATTCTAGGCAATAAAGTAAGTCTCAATCAATTTAAAAGAATTGAAATTGTACATAGAATGTTTTCTGACCATTTTGGACTCAGATATATTATCAATAATGTTAAAATACCTTGGGAAACACCACCCATATTTGGAAATTAAATAATACACTTTTAAATAATCTATGAATCAAAGAAGCAGTCAAAGAAAGTTGGAAAATACTTTGACTAATGTAAGAATATAGATAGTACAATACAAAATATCAAAACTTACAGGATATGGCTATAGCAGTGCATAGAAGAAAGTTTATACTGCTAAATGCTTATGTTAGAAATGAAAAAAGACCTAAAATCCAATGATCTAAGCTTCTACCTTAAGAAGCCAAGAAAAGAAAAAGTAAAACCAGAGTAAGTGAAAATGAAAGAAGTAATAATAAATGCAGAAATCACTGAAATAGAAAACAAGCAACAGTAAAAACTTAAAAAGCCAAAATCTAGTTCCTTTAAAAGTTCAGCAAAATTGAAAAACCCCTAGTAGACTGATTGATGAAGGGAGAAAGAAGAAGGGAGGGAGGGAAGGAGGCAGGAGAGAAAGGGAAAGCCCAAATTATCAACACCTGGAATGAAAGAGCAGTTTTCCATTTGAATTTATAAATCAATTGGCAAAGGATTAACACTAAAATAAAATACATTATTTCTATCAATAAATTTGTCTTTATTTAGTTTTCCTTTAATATATTTCAATAAATATTCCAAATTTTCTCTAATAACTATCATATTTGTAGATATGTTACTTTTTGTTGACAGTATATATGAATGTAATTAATTTTGTATACTGATTTTAAAGTTTGCTATGTTGCTAAATCCTCCTATTCTAAGAATTTGGCATGGATTTAAATTTTTTTCTATGTATTATTCAGTGTGTGTTCCATAAGCCAGTGCCAGTTCCCGAACTGTTTGTTACTGGTGTACAATGAGATAAGAAATTGAGTCTAAGAGGTTAGAAAATTTTGTAGTAATTTGATAGAGTAATTATATATTTGCTGAATCTAACAAGACATTTGATTTGTATTTTGTATGTCTTTATTTTTCTTCCTCTAGAGATTTATTTCTGTTGTATTTTATAAGGATATCGGTCTGAGACAGGTCAGAAAAAAACTGATTCTTACCAGTTGAGAAGCACTAATATATGGGATAATGTTATTCTCAAGAAATGAGAATTTTGTTCTTTCTTAGTAAGTTGTGGGCTGTTATAACAAAGTAGACTAGGTGGCTTATAAACAACAGATATTTATTTCTCACAGTTCTGGAGGCTGGAAGTCTGAGATCAGGGTGCCAGCATGGCTGGGTTGCTTAGCTGGCCTGACTGGGCTTGAAAGCAGTGATGACCTTGGAAATAGGATAGCAGAAAAAATGACTGACAATGCCAGACATTTACTTTAATTCTTATGTGTGGCCACCTGGAATGCAAGACTTTGGCAAACCAACTGGCTGTTGGTTGTATTTTAAAAGGAATAAAGAATACGAAACTATGAGATGGGCTGGATACTTCTGACAGCACTTAAGATAGGGTAAGAGTTTTAAATTCTTCGCTGATGAGATAGTTAGAGGACCAGGGTACAATGATTGACTTAAAAACTCTTATCTTTTGTAGCTGTAGGACTGGTATATCCAAAAAACACACACACACACACACACACACAAACACAAACCAGACATGAATCTGATCTCGAGTGCTGCTGAATCACTGGCTTGTCAGGACTCTTTATGTAAGAGTTAGAACATTGATACAGAAAGAGAGGAAACAGTGATTAGAATGGAGACACTGAGTTGGAGTCTGGTGGCTCAAGGATCCAGAATCTTTACACTCCACTAAGCTTTTGCTCTCAAGTGATTCTCTCTACAGAGCATCTAATAATGTGGCAGCTTGCTTTATTAGAGCAAGCAAGAAGGCAACAGAAAATGCCAGCAGGAGAGGAATTAGCCAGTTGGAAGTCAGTCTTTCATAACCTTATCAAGGAAGTGACATCCCATCACTATTGCTGTATTGTGTTCTTTAGAAGTAAGTCATTAGGTTCAATCCACTTTCATGGGGAAGGGATTTCACAAGGATGTGAATTATCAATAGGTGGGG
This sequence comes from Camelus dromedarius, assembly GCF_036321535.1. Classification (NCBI taxonomy): domain Eukaryota; kingdom Metazoa; phylum Chordata; class Mammalia; order Artiodactyla; family Camelidae; genus Camelus; species Camelus dromedarius. The sequence goes on from NC_087436.1 coordinate 37,330,764, forward strand.
ACCATTGGGACCATGTCAGAAGTTGCCCACTGCAAGAGTCTGTACAAAATTTATACAGAATTTCATACAAAATTTTATGCAAAATTCAAAAGCATGTAAAAGTAAACTATGTATTATTAAGGCTTATTTATTTATAGTGATCCACCTGATAAAAATATCTTGTAAGTTTGGCACTTGTCCTAGCCCTCTGAAAGATCCACATTTAAAAAAAAATCTTAAATACCATATTTTATCCAATTTAATATGGACTTAAAATATATTTTAACATCCTTAAAGTTGGAATGTATCTCACAATCCGTGGCATTTTAAATTCAATGAAGTATGCTACTTCATTTGGACTGAGTTTCACTCAGAAACCCAGAGGTGTTCTGTTAGGTACAAACCTGGTCTTTGTGTGCAAGCCTCAGTGTTTTAAAATATGTAATTAAGACAAAGAAATCGTTTGATATACATTTTGCACAGGCATGTCCTGTTAAGTTTCACAAAGTCCACTAGACTATAATTTCTATTTGGTCTTGGAATGCATATTATGTATTTACCTGTGCTCATTGTTTGCTTAGGGTAATACTAAATTCAGTTGGCCTTTCTTAGGCCACAGAGAAAGAACCGGCTGGGACAGTACTAGGTAGCAGCCTTGTTTGGAATTTAAAAGAATACATACAGGTGATTGAGAGTAGTTACGAAGAGATAAACAAAATCTCAGTTATTGAACCAGAGTGTTTAATTTCCCCTTCTATAGATGAATGAACAGTAATTTTTCTATGAATAGCACTGCCCTGTTACATAATTTATTTAAAGAAATTTGTTAGTAAGTTCACTAAAAGATATTTCTGAAATAGTGGAGGCAGCAAGCGAAAAACATAAGTAAGTCTAGGGTAGGAGTGGGGCCAGAATGTTCTGATCTTATTAAACTTCTGGTTCTATTTTCAAAAATCCCTTTTGATTGAAAAATGGTGCAGGCTAGGAGAAGAGTATTCTGGACATGATTTGAAATTTTATTGGACAGAGCTGACCTTTTTCTGTGTTACCAGTGCCATTTATTAAAAGCAAAGTAAATACACTTTACGTTTCTGTAGCATAGAACAACTCAAAAGTAAAATGAAATTGCATTACATGTTAAATTATTGCTTGAGGGTTTGGAGAAAGGAATTTAGAGATACTAATGTCTTCTTTAAGTTCTTTTTTTGCACTTAGATTTAGAGGCAATGTAATTATACATATGTATAGCTATATATATATATATAATGTATATATGGATTTAAAATATATTTTAACATCCTTAAAATTGGAATGTATCTCACAATCTGGCATTTTACATATATATATGCACACCCCCCCACAGAATGAGTCTTGAATTAAGTATGCATATATTAAAGTATTCAAATATTTACAGGGTCTTAAGTATTATTAAATTATTCAAATATTTAAAAGTTGAAAATAGATTACACAGAATAGTAAACCTCATGAATGTATAATAGTAATGTACATAACTAGATTGATTTTTCAGGAAGAGAGCTGGGAACAACAGATAAAAATGTTCAACAGAAAAAAATTCTAAAATAAAAGTCTATATTGTTATGGGCTATAGTTAAGCACCATTCTCTATTTCTATACTTTAGTTTGTTTTAACCAAAATCTGGCTCTGAATCAAGACAGCCTGGCTTGAATCCTGGCTTCACCAGTTATTTTTTTTACCTGTGTGCTTTTGGGGCAAGCTTCTTAACTTGTCTGTGCCTTCACTTCTTCACATATAAAGTGGGAATGATAATAATAGTTCCTTGATGGGGTTTTTATGGTAATCAAATGAATTAAGAGATATTAAATATTTAATTAGAACAATGTTTGACACATAAGTACTCGATATGTTTAATTACTGCTGCTTTGAGATGTCAATTGTTAATATACATTGATGTTAAAGTTTTGAAAATCAGCCTTTTTAAACATGTAGGAATAGAGAAAAATAATCAAGTCATATTGGGCTATACAAGAAACAGAATCATGCAATATTTAGATTAAAGGAATATAAGGGTCATCTAGTTGATCCCCTTATTTTACAGATGAAGAAACAGGTTCTTGTAGGAGAAAGAGATTCCTCTAATATCATACAGCAAATTAACAGCATAGTAAATTCCAGAATCAAATATAACACTCTTTCAAAGGCTCTAGGTGTCATAACAGAAGCATCACTGTGAACATTCAAATGAAGATTATTAGCAGGTGAGGCCACCACTCAAAACTTGAAATGAAAACCAAAACTGAATTTAGTGCTTAAAGAAGAACTGTACAAACAGGAAAAAGTACATTAAGCAAAGCAAATTACTGGTTTTATATAGGGTTTGGGGAAGAGTCTGTTTAGTATGTATTGGTTTCAGGGGTAGGAGTGGGTTCATCTCAGCGCAACAGACCTGGTTGTGTTGCTTCCACAAGAGATTGTATTGTGTTGACAGTATGTTGAACTCACCTAGAAGCATGTTTCCTAGAGTAAGTTGGCTGCTGACTAGTTGGTTTTCAAAGTGCAAGGGTGTCACTGGTTGGTTGGCTTTCAGGGGCATGTTCACTGAAGCAAGTTGTTAATTGATTAGACAGGTGAACTACCTTAGCTGGTTATTAACATGGCTAAAGAACAACCAGTCTTTTCCTAGGAGTGTGGGACACTTCTTGATTTTGAAACAATTCTCTACTGGAAAATTGTTCAGAATGATGAATTAGTAATTGTGTATGATTTCAGTTTGTTTTGTATCATATAGAAGCATCATGTAAAAAAAGAAAGATAAATACAGACAAAAAGAGGGAAACCTAGAAGGAAGACACAGGGTTTTGTCACAAGAGCCAGAGCTTAGCAAAGGCCACTTTAATCTTCCTTCTGTGGGTCCATTAAGCAGAAGGGAGCAAATGGAGAATCTCCTCTTCCTAGTTGGAAAGATTGAAAACCATAATTACTCCATGGAAGAGCCTTTCCAACTTTGGGATTGAGTGCACACTCCTCTCCTGGCCTGTCTTACCATGTCTCCTTCAGAACTGGGTATCCTTTCTCCACTTTGAGGGCTCCATCACCATCTCCAGGCCCTTTCTTGATTGTACAATCCTGAGTCACAGTAAGTGCTTGATGAAACAAACCACATTCTATGAGCAGGGGACACACGATATATTTATCTACTCCTGCATTTTAACTCTAGTCATGACCCGCATGACAAGATCTTATATTTCACATGTTTAAAGCAAATGTGTTATCACCATTAAAAATAAAAATAAGCAAGGAGAAGGGATTTCTGCTACTCTTTCTTCCACACTATATCATCTGAAGGGTAAGGTCAACAAATAAATGACTTCTTGAATCAAGAAATAGCCTTACCAGTTGGTGCTCTTTGATCAGTGCATTTAATCTGTTGCTAAATGCTCTTTTTTCACTATGTATATTTTATTGTCTTTTTTTCTTTTTTATTGAAGTATATGTATGTATAGCTAAACACTCTTGTGATCGCAACTGCACCATGTCCCCTCCTCAAAACAAGAGCCTTAATTAAATTGAACTTACGACAGCCCTCACTGGAACTAATGCCACCTCTTTCTGGACTGCCTGCTTCATCTGGGATACTAAAAACTGTCTTTATTGATGAGGCTTTGATCTGGCTACTCTCCTACACAGGGATTTATATAAAGATCAGAAACTTTAACGTACATTTGAAAGGCTTTTATCAAAGTACTTCACTCTCCTCCCTACTTTGAGGCACAAACCAAGGGGCAAAGACATGGGCCACACACATTAGTGACTTCTGGCACATGGTAGATGATCAAAGATTTCAAAATTACCATCCCAGTCTTTGTCTGAGTTTCTCTAGGGGAGAAAAAAAAAAGGGCTGCAGGGCAAACCCAGTATACTCAAGAACTCTCTCTAGTCCACAGCTACCAAGAGATCCACTGAGAAAATATAAAAGCAAGCAACTCTCCCAGCATACAAAAAGGAAGCTTTGGAAGTTATTTCTAAGGTAGCTAAGTTAAGCTATATAATAATTGCTGTAGCTGGTGTTTACCTGGCAAAACTGTGAGAACGCCGCGTCTGAAAACAGATTAGAATGAAACTAATCTTAATTGAACACTTGTGATGTGCAGGATTCTTTACATGTATTATTTAATTTAATCACACAAATCCCATGAGACAGATATTATTACTCTATTAATTAGAAGAGGACATTGAGGCTCTGAGAAGTTAAGTTACTTGCTTTAAGTCAGTCAGAAAGGAAGAGCTGGCATTACACACTCCAGTTTGTTATTAGTCTCTGAAGTCCATGGTCTTTCTACACCATGTTGATTCCTGAAAAAAAGAACTGACATTTAAAATAACCTGAGTAAGATTTTCTTTGTTCTATGGTAGACGAGATAAAATGAAAAAGTAAAAGGTTGCATATCTAAAATTAAAAGTTTACTTTAAAAAATAGCCTGTATGGAGACAAATGTTTAGGTGGCTGAGGGTGAGCTGAACAGAAGCTATGTGTTGTGTTGAACATCAGCATTGGAAGTAAGAACACACAGGACCCTAGGTGCAAGCACTGGAGGAGTGTTCCCTGGGGATGGACAGCACAGAATCTGTGAGGGCTTATTCTGATGGTTTCCTGCTTTACGAACTTGTTATACCTCAGAATCTATTACAGAGTAGATTCTTAGTAGATGCTTTCTGAATTAATGAATTAATTGTGACAAGATTAGAGATTGGCTCCTTTATTATAGCCTTGTACCCCAGGTTTGTAATGAACACTTGGAAGATTTTGACTTGTCTACTCTTTGTGTCAGGCATATCTGAACATCCTGGTTATTTATCTCTGAAAGATATTGGCTGTGTTTGACCTAGCTGTTGTGGAGATGTGATGGAATGAAAACAAAGTACCCTGGAGTACAGAAACCCTAGAGGCATATCAGGGCTACTTCCAGGGCTCTTTCAAATGACAGCCCCACATATTACCACATATTACCACATATTACCAAAGGTAGAGCCATTTTCTGAAGACATTGTCAGCACAGGGTGCTATAAGAATATTTATTATCTCATTTATTTGGATATTTAGGTTATGTATGTCTTACAGTGATACGTAGCACATTGTTTTGTCGAGGTTATGGATAAAGAAGAGAATGAAACATTGTTCTTTTATAACATATCTTTTATTTTGACTAAATATGTTTAGGGTTTGTTTGCAGACAAAAGTTTAAAATTCTTAACATTATCCTCCCACCAGAGATTAACAACAATCAGAGATTTAGAAGGAAAGTAGAAGTGTCTAATTGGTATTTTGGGTTCCAAGTCTCTTTAGAAATTGTCTACCCAGAGAGAGCTAGCTATTTCTTCTAACAGGGTTTTGATAGGTAAAATACAATTGACCCTTGAACAACACAGATTTGAAATATGTGGGTCTACTTATATACAGAGTTTAAAAAATAAATACATAGTATAGTACTACAAAATTGGCAGTTGGTTGAACTGGAGATGTAGAACTGACATGGAGGACCAACTGTAAAGTTACTCTCAGATTTTTGATTGCTTGGGATGTTGGCATCCCAACCCCTATGTTGTTCAAGGGTCAACTGTACTTTTAGTGGAAAGGGGCATACGTCATAGGCAGGATTAAAGACGCATTTGCAGGACTCTGTTAGGTGTTGATTGGGTAGCACTGTGCTTCTTTAAGTGTATAATCTATTGACTGTAGATAATTAACTGAAATTGATATTTCTCAGAAAAGATTCCATTGCAGAATCAGTCATTCTTTAATGAACAATTGTTAGTCATAAAATCTAACCAGAAAATTATAAATCTAGTCAAGAAATAACAAAAATTAGAGCAGAAATAAAAGACTAAAAAGACAATAGAGAAGATCAATGAAACTAGAAGCTATTTCTTTGAAAAGATAATAAAATTGACAAGCCATTAGCTAGACTTCACAAAAAAAAAAAAGTGAGAACTCTTGTAAAATAAAAATTAGAGTGGAGATGTTACACCTGATACTACAGAATGCAAAGACTCAAGAGACTACTATGAACAATTACATCCCAACAAATTTGCCAACCTAGAAGAAATGGATACATTTCTAGAAACATAAAACCTACGATAAAACAGAAAATCTGAACAGCCCAATTACAGGTAAGGAGAGTAAATCAGTAATCAAAACCTTCCTAACAAACAGAAGGTCAGGACCAGATGGCTTCACTGGGAATTCTGCCAAACATTCAAAGAATTAATACCAATCCATCTCAAACTCTTCTTCTTCTTCTTCTTCTTCTTTTTTTTTTTTTTTTTTGAAGAGGAGGGAACTCTTCCAAACTCATTGTACAAAACCAGCATTACTCTGATACCAAAACCAGTCATGACACCATAAGAAAAGAAAATTACAGGCCAATATCTCTGATGAACATAGATGCAAAAATCCTCAACAAAGTATTAGCGAACTGAATTCAACAATACATTTAAAGAATCATAAACCATGATCAAATAGGATTTATTCCAGGGATGTAAGGATGGTTCAACATCTACCAGTCAGTCACTGTGATACACCACTGAAACAAAATGAAGGATAAAAATCATATGATTATCTCAATAGATGCAAAAAAAGCTTCTGATATAATTTAATATTCATTTTATGATAGACTCTCAACAATGTGGGTATAGAGAGACTATACCTCAACTAATAAAGGCCATATATGAAAAGCCTACAGCTAAAAATATACTCAGTGGTGAAAAGCTGAAAGTCTTCTAAGATAAGGAACAAGACAAGGATACCAACTCTCACTACTTGTATTAAACATAGTATCAGAAGTCATAGCCAGAGCAATTAGACAAGAAAAAAATTCATCTCTATTGAAAGAAGTAAAATTGTCATTATTTTCGATAATATGATGATATGTGTATATATATATGAAACTCTAAATACTTCATCAAAAAACATTTAGAACTAATACATGAATTTACTAAATGGATACAGAAAGAGAAATTAAGAAAACAGTCCCATTTACAATTGCATCAAAAAAGAATAAAACACATGGGAATACATTTAACCAAGAAGGTGAAAGACCTATATATTGAAAAATACAAGACGTTAATGAAATAAATCAAAGAAGACATGAATAAATTGAAAAATATTCTGTGATCATGGATTGAAAAAAGTCATTATTGTTAAAATGTCTATACTACCCAAATCAATCTATAGATTTAGTATAATCCTTATCAAAATTCCAGTGGCTTTTTTCAAAGAAACAGAATCCTAAAATTTGTATGGACTTTCAAAAAATCCCATACAGCCAAAGCAATCTCAAGAAAGAACAAAGCTGGAGGCACACCACTCCCTGACTTTATATTACAAAGCTAGAGTAATTAAAACAGTATGAAACTGGCATAAAAACAGACACACAGATCAACAGAACAGAATAAAGAGCCCAGAAACAAACACATGCATATATGGTCAATCAGTTAATGACAAAAGAGTCAAGAATATGCAATGAGGAAAGGAAAGTTTCTTTAGTAAGTGGTGTTGGGGAAACTAGAGAACCACATGCAAAAGAATAAAACTTGACCACATTCTTACATCACACACAATAATTAACTAAAAATGGATTAAAGATGTGAAGGTAAGACATGAAACCATAAAAATCCCAGAAAAAAAACATAGATAGTAAGCTTCTTGATGTAGGTATTGGTGATTATTTTTTGCATCTGACATTAAAAGAAAAAGCAACAGAAGTAAAAATAGGTAAGTTGGACTATATCACACTAAAAAATTTCTGCACAACAGAGGAAATAATCCAAAAGACAAAAAGGCAACCTACTGCATGGAAGAAAATCAGACACACTTCATTTTATTGTGCTATTGTGCTGTGCTTTATTGTGCATTGAAGATAGTGGGTTTTTGTTTTGTTTTGTTTTGTTTTTTTACAAATTGAAGCTTAGTGGCAACCTTATCAGATTATGGTTGGCATTTTTTAGCAAAAAGTATTTTAAAATTAGGCTACATACATTGTTCTTTAAGACAGTGCCATTGCATACTTAATGGGTTATAGTGTAAATATAACTCTCATATGCACTGTGTAACCAAAAATTGTGTGACTCTTCATTTTGATATTTGCTTTATTGCTGTGGTCTTCAACCACACCTACAATTTCTTCAAGGTACGCATATATTTGCAAGTCATGTATCTGATAAGGGGCTAGTATCTAAACTACATACAGAACTCATACAACTCAATAGCAAAAAAATATCAACAATCTGATTAAAAATGGGCAGAAGATCTGAATAGGCATTTTTGCACAGAAGACATACAGCTGGCCAACAGGTATATGAAAAGGTGCTCAACATCATTTATCATCAGGCAAATGCAAATCCAAGCCACAATGAGATGTTATCTCACATTTATTAGAATGGCTATCATAAAAAAATACAAAAAATAAAAAGTTATAGCAAGGATATGGAGAAAAAGGGAACCCTTGTGCACTACTGGTGGGAATGTGCAACTTGGTATAGCCACTACAGAAAACAGTATGGAGTTTCCTTAAAAAACTAAAAATAGAACTACCTTATGAACCAGCAATTCCACTTTGGGGAATTTATCTAAAGAAATGAAAACACTAACTCAAAAAGATAAATACACCCCCACGTTCACTGCAGCATTATTTACAATAGCCAAGATATGGAAGCAACCTATGTATCCACCATCAGTCAGTAAATACACACACACACAATGGAATATTATTCAGCCATAAAAATGAATGAAATCTTAGAATTTCCAACATTACAGACAGATCTTGAGGGCAATTCGCTAAGTTAAGTTAGAGAAAGACAAATACTGTATGATCTCTCTTATATGTGAAATAGAAAACAAAAGACAAGGTAGTCACAAATGCAGACAGCAGATTGGTAGTTGCCAGAGGTAGAAGGTGAAGGGTGGGAGAAATGGGTGAAGGGGGTATAAAGTTATTTTCTTAATACATTTTCTTAAAAAAAATAAGAATTTCTCCTAGATAACTACTGGACAATTAGTACATTTAAATTACTAACAGTAGTTTCATGATATCACCTAGTATCTAGTCCATATTCAAATTAAAAAAAAAGTGTTCTGTGTAGTCAATCAGTGTTCAGCTTATAGCTCATTGTGTGATTACAGATAGAGTAATTGCCTTCTCTGTTTATCTTTAGTTTCCTAATATGTAAATTGAGAGGGAATGCGTGATACTTTCTGGCTTTATGATTCCATGACATTACTTGAGGTTAGGAGGGTTTAAAAGTAAGGCAATAAACCAAACAAACAAACCAAACTTCCTTGACTTAATGGCTCCCTGGCTTCCTCAAGCTCCTGAGGCATTTCTGTGTTCCCCTGCAAGGTAGTGCCTCCAATAAGAGTGGTCTGTAGGGCAGTCTCCATTCCACTGAAGGTGCTCATAGTTTCTAAGGACTGCCGTGTTGATACATCCAGCGGTAACTCAGCTGCCTCCTAGCAGCATTTGATCATGCTCATCTTAAAACACTCTGTTTGCTTCTGTGGAACCACTTTCTTTCTGGATTTTCTCCTTCCTCACTAGATGATTCTTCTCTGTCTTTTTTGTTACTCTTTTCAGTTCTTCCTTTTCAGCTCAACCTTTAAAAGTTAGAGCATCCCAGAGTCCTAGTTCTATTCCTTATCATCCACACTCTTCTCTTAAGTGGGTCTTTTATTCCTGTGGCTTTTAATGCTATTTATATGTTGATGGCTTTCAAAATTATTGACTCCTCCAACTTAACTCCAAATGCATGGCTAACAGATATTTCCAAATTCAAAACAGCCAGAACAGAACTTGTAATTTTCCACCTCTAAACCCTTCTTTCCTCAGTATTCCCCGGTTCAGTCAGTTAAATTATTTTTTAACTAATCGTTGAAGCTGAGAATGTAGGACCTATACATAATTCCTGTATGATCTTCACACTCCAGATACCATGTTCCAGCTACATACTGCTACGTAATAAACTTCATCAGAGTGGCATTAAAAAAAAACAGCAGTTTATTATTCCTCACGATTTTATGGGTTAGTTGGGAAGTTCTGCCAGTTTCATCTCTGCTCACTTATGTGGTTCACTCAGCTGACAAGCTGGCTGGACTGCAAGGACTAAGAAGACTTTATTCAGTACATGTCTGGCAGTTGATGCTGGCTGTCGGAGTATTTGGCTCTCTTCCACATGACTCTTCATATAATAATAAACTAAATAGGCTTTCTTCTAAAATGGTCTCATGAGAACATTTAAAGAGAGTAAAACTTGAAGCTTCAGTATCTCTTAAGGCCTAGCTTTAAGATTTGCACACTTCTTCCTCGCCTTATTGGTCAAAGCGAGTCATAAAGCAGCCTAGGTTCAAGAAGGTGGATAGATTCCATCTCTGGATGTGAGGAGAAGAAATTCACCTTGCAAAAGGTCATGTATGTCGGGATGGAAGAAACTTGTGGCAGCTAATTTATCACATAACCTGTCTACATATCCTGAGTCCTAATTCAAAAACATATCTTGAATATAACCACAGTTGACTCTTGAACAACAACACTGGTTTGAACTGTGTAGATCCACTTACACACAAATTTTTTCAGTAGTAAATACTATAGAACTACATGACCAGCTGTTGATTGAATCAGCAGCTGCAGAACCGTGAATGTAGAGGAACCATGTATAAGGAGGGTTAATTATAAATTATATGCAAATTTTGACTGTATGGAGGGTTGGCACCCCTAACCCCTACTTTGTTCAAGAGTCAGCTGTACTACTTCTGACATACTGCACTCAGCCTGTTGATGACAGTAATACATGGTCTGCTGCAGTAGCTCTTATCAGCTCCCTCTGCTTTGTTCTTACTAGCTACCCTCTTCCATATACACACACACACAAACACACACACACACACTCTCTCTTTCTCTCTCTCTCATATAACAGCCAGAGTCATGTTTTAAAGTGCAAAGCAGATTATCAGATCCTCCTGTGAAAATACTTTAATAGCTTTTCATTGTTGTTAGAACAAGATCTAAAGTCTGAAGATAACCCAGGAGGTGCTCACAATTCAGCTCCCACTTATCACTCTGACTTTATCTCCTATCACTCTCCTTGAGCGCAGTGCTCCTGAATAATTTAGCTGCTATTAAGTGAAAATATCTTTTTTTCTGTTTTTTTTTTTTAATCTTTAAACATGTTGTTGTTGTTTTTTTTTAATCTTTGGGTCTTTGTCTTGAATCTCTGTGCTCAGGCATTTGCTTGGCTGACTTTTCTTATTCAGAGCTCACACAGGTCAAACAGCTCTGCAAAGAGGCCTTTCTGTGACCTTCTTAAGTGTATCTAACAATTATTTTCTCTAGCCAGTCTCAGTTTAAAATTTTTTTTTATTGTTAAAAGAATACTTAGTATGAGATCTATCCTCTTAGCAAAGTTTTAAATGTATAATACATTATTTTGGCTGTAGGTACAGTGCTGTGCAGCAGATCTCTAGAGGTTACTCATCTTGCTTCACTAAAATTTCTTTTTCAGATAGCCCTTTATTGCTGTTATGTAGAAAAGTAACCAGTTTTTGTACATTGATTTTGTGTCCTGCAAATTTACTGAATTCATTTGTTAATTCTAAGAGGTAGTGTGTGTGTGTGTAGTCTTTAGGGTTTTCTACATACAAGATAATTTCATCTGCAGACAGACAATTTTATTTCTTTCTTTCTGATTTGGGTGCTTTTTATTGCTTTTCCTAACCTACTTGTTATGGTTAGGACTTTGAGTACTATGCTGAGTAGAAGTTGTGAGAGTAGGCATAGTTGCCTTGTTTCTAATCTTAGAGGAAAAGCTCTCAGTTTTCCTTAGATATGATGTTACCTATCGGACTTTCATATATGTCCTTTATTTTGTTGAGGTACTTACCTTCTATTTCTAGTTTTCTGAGAGTTTTTAAAGGATGTTGAACTTTGTCAAATGCTTTTTTCCCCCATCTATTGAGATGATTGTGTGATTTTAGTCCTTTATTCTGTCAACGTGATATATCACATTAACTGATTTTCATGTGTTGAACCATCCTTGTATCCCAGGGATAATTCCACCTGGTCTTGGTATATGATCCTTTTAATGTATTGTTGGACTCAATTTGTTAGTATTTTGTTAAGGATTTTTACATCTATGTTCATCAAGAATATTGGGATGTATTTTTCTTCTCTGGTGGTTTCTTTGTCTGACTTTGTTATCAGCATAATGTGGGCCTCATAAAATGGTTTTGGAAGTGCTCTGTCCTCTTCAGTTTTTAAGAAGAGCTTGAAAATGATTGGTATTAATTCATCTTTAAATGTTTGGTCAAAATTAACAGTGAAATCATCTGGTTCTGGTTTTTCCTTGTTTGGAAGTTGGTGATTACTGATCCAATCTCTATGTTAGTAATAGGTCTGTTTAGATTTTCTATTTCTTCATAATTTAGTGTAGGAAGGTTATGTTTCTAGTAATTTGTCTGGGTTTCTTCTGGTTATCTGGTTTGTTGGCATGTAATTTGCTCTGTCACAAAAGTTTTTGTATATTGGGTTTTCCTTTTAGTTTGTCTTGAGATATTTTCTAATTTTCTTGATTTCTTCTCTGACTTCATGTTTATTTAAAATAGTGTCATTTAATTTCCACGTATTTGTGAATTTTCCAGTTTTCCTTCTGGAAAGGAAAGTTATTAATTTCTAGTTTTATCTACTGCAGTCAAAAGAGTTACTTGATATGATTTCAGTCTTCTTAAATTTGTTAAGATGTGTTTTGGATCCAACTTATTATCTATTCTACTGAAAGATCTATATACACTTGAGAAGAATGTATATTCTGCTACTGTTGGGTGTAATGTTCATGTATGTCTGTTGAGTCGAGTAGTCTATAGTGTTGTTCAGGTCTTCTGTTTCCTTGTTGATCTTCTGTCTGGATGTTTTATCTATTACTGAAAGTGGGATATTGAAATCTCTTACTCTTAATGCTGTCTATTCCTCCCTTCAGTTCTGTCAGTGTTTGCTTTATATATTTAAATGCTCAGATGTTGGTTGCATATGTATTTTAATCATTACAGCTTCCTAGGATTGGCCCTGTTACCATTATAGAATGTCTTTGTTTGCTTCTTGTGGCAATTTTTGACAGTCTGAGCCTAAGTTCAGACTCATTTTGTCTGACATAAGTAGAGCCACAATTACTGTCTTTCTGTTACTATTTACTTAGAATATCTTTTTTCCTATCCCTTCACTTTCAGCCTATATGTGTCCTTAAATCTAAAGTGAGTTTCTTGTTAATGACATATAGCTGGGTCTTAAAAAAAAAATCCAATCAGCCACTCTCTGCCTTTTGGTTGAGGATTTTAATCCATTTACATTTAAAGTAATTATTGCTAGAAAGGATTTACTGTTGCCATTTTGTTAATTGTTTTGTTAATTTCATAGCATTTTTCCTATCTTTTTCTCTTTTGCTGTCTTCCTTTATGATTGCTGATTTTTTTGTATGATGCTTTGATTCTTTTTTGGTTTGTGTAACTGCCACAGGTATCATGGGGCTTGCACAAAATATTTCAGTTATAACATTCTATTTTAAGCTGATAACAAGTTTAATTACATTAAAAAACTGTATTTTAACTCCTCCCTCCCGCTTTACTATTATCACAATTTACATCTTTTCATATGTAAATCTTTTAACATTTTTGTAGTTATTTTTAATACTTTTGTCTTCTAACTTATATACTAGAGTTAAGTGATTTACCACTACCATTACAGTAATATAGTATTTTGTATTTGTCTATACATTTTACCTTTACCAATGAGTTTCATAGTTTCTTATGCCATAATATGTGTTTAGTGTCTCTTCATTTCATCTTAAAAAATTCTCTTTAACATTTCTTATAAAATAGATCTAGTAGTGATGAACCCCTTCAGCTTTTATTTGTCTGGGAAAGCCTTTATCTCTTTCATTTTTGAAGGATAGTTTTGCTGGTTATAGCATTCTTGGCTAGCACTTTTTTCTTTTAGCACTTTGAATACATCATTCCACTCTCTTCAGGGCCTGCAAAGTTTCTGCTAAAAAATTCAGTGATGGTTTTATGGGGAGGGGATTCCCTTATATGTGACAAGTCTCTTTTCTCTTACTGCTTTCAAAGTTGTCTCTTTGTTTGGCTTTTGACAACTTGATTATAATGTCTCTCAGTGTGGGTTTCTTTGGTGTCTTATTTCTGTCTTTTGGGATTCTTGTCTGGATATCTATTTCCTTCCCCAGATTTAGGGAGTTTCCAGCCATTATTAATTTGAATAAGCTTTCTGATTTTTTCTCTTTTTCTGGGAATCCCACAGTGTTTATATTGGTATGCATGATGATGTCACATAAGTCTCTTATGCTTTATTGTTTTTCTTTCTTTCTTTTTTTTGTCCCTTTGAAGATTTCCAATTACCAATCTCTGAGTTCATGGATTCTTTCTTCTGCTTGATATAGTCTGATGATGAACTTTTCTAGTGAATTTTTCACTTTGGTTATTGTAATCTTCAGCTCCATGATTTCTATTTGGTACTATTTAATGTTCCCTACTTCATTGTGGAAATTTTTCACTTGTTCATGTATTGTTCTCTTGACCTGGGTTAGCAATTAAAACAGCAATTCTGAATTCTCTTTCAGGTAAATCATATAACTCTGCTTCATTAGGATCAGTTTCTGGAGATTTATCTTGTACATCTGGAACATCTTTGCCTGATTCTTTATTTTCCTTGACTCTCTGTTTTGGTTTCTGCGAGAGAGAATCCAGCCCTGAGGGGGAGCTCCCTCAGTAAAACTGAAGTGCTGGATGCATAAACCAATGATTTTCCTCCTCTAGCAGAAGCTGGGACCTAGAGGATCTCATCCTGAGCATATGACATTGCACTAGGGGCAACAACTCTGGATAGAGGGTTTCCTGAATTTCCCTACTGAATTCAGTCTGGTTTCATGTTTGCCAAGTATGCAGGAATCTTATGATTTCTCCTGAATTCCTCACAAAGGAAATCTGCCCATGAACTGTTGCTAAATTGGTGTGTTTGTGGGAGAAAGGAAGGTCCATGGCTTCCTCCTCTGTCAATTTGCTGACATTGCTTCTTTGCCAGCCATTCTCTATTACAGCACCATGTTTTAGTTTCTTCATAGCTCTTTTCAATGCTGAAATTAATCTGTTCATGCATGAATATACTTGGATATTTCTGTTCCTCTTCACTAAAAAATGTTAAGCTCTACAAGAGCAGGGACCTGAGTTGTTGACCCTTATGTCTCAAGCTTCTTATAAGTCTTTGCTTGACTTATAGTGAGACTTCAAAAACTACTTATCTAGTGAATTAATTAGTGTTAGGTTACAATTGCATCTTTGCACTCTAAAATTGAAATCATTTTTTATGCACTCAATGAGAGAGAACAGTCTAATAAATGGAATAAAGGTGGAGATCTGGTTCTGTCCATTATTTTTCAAACATATTCAAATTCATTTAGCCTCTCTGAACCTTGTGATTTATCTTGTATAGGATTGTTTGAAGTCCTCCCTTCTCTATTACAAAGGAATGATGTCAGTGTGAACTAAAATCATTTTTGTAAATCTCTTAGACAGAGCTCGCTATAAACCAGACACTACGTAAGTACTTTTCATCTACTTCGGTCATGATTAGTGAGAAAAAAATGCTGCTTTATGGTCTGATAGATTGTCCTAGGGAGCATGGGTTACAGTAACTATTTACTCTGGGTGAAATAAATTCAGTTAATAGGTATAAATATCATATATATCAATATCTTCTCTAAGATGCCAAATACTCCTCCCAAACATCTCTATATCATTGCCAAATGTTTTAGATAAGATAGTCCCTTTACCATACAGTTGGGGAAATTTCAGTGAAAAATAGAACATTGTGCTTAGGTATTACTTAAAAATATTTTACTTAAAAATTTTTTTTTTTTACTTTTTAAATGCCTTATCTTCATGTTTAAAAAGGACACACTGTTCCTGTTCCTTATTGAACTAGTAATGTATTACCTAAATTATACTAGCTGGTCTATGTGCCACTGTGCTGAGTATTTTATATACTATCTTATTTTTATGCTCAATGACTCTCTTTTAAAATTTTATTTTTGTTTTTTTTATTGAGGTATAGTCAGTTTACAGTGTTGTGTCAATTTCTAGTGTATAGCACAATGCCCCAGCCATACATGAACATACATATATTCATTTTTGTATTCTTTTTTTACCATAAGCTACTACAAGATATTGAATGTAGTTCCCTGTGCTATACAGCATAAACTTATTTATCTATTTTATATATATATATATATAAGTATCTGCAAATCTCAAACCCCCAGTTTATCCTTTCCCACTCCCTTTCCCCCTGATAACCATAAGTTTGTTTTCTACGTGTGTGAGTCTGTTTCTGTTTTGTAAATAAGTTCATTTTTTTTTTTTTTTTTAGATTCCAAATATAAGTGATATCATATGGTATTTGTCTTTCTTTCTGGCTTACTTCACTTTGAATGACATTCTCCAGGTCCATCTATGTTGCTGCAAATGACATTATTTTATTATTTTTTATGGCTGAGTAGTATTCCATCATGTAAACATACCACAGCTTCTATATCCAGTCATCTGTTGATGGACATTTAGGTTGTTTCCAAGTCTTGGCTATTGTAAATAGTGCTGCTATGAACATTGGGGTGCAGGTGTCTTTCTGAATTAAGGTTCCCTCTGGATATATGCCCAGGAGAGGGATTGCTGGATCATATGGTAAGTCTATTTTCATTCTTTTGAGGAATCTCCATACTGTTTTCCATAATGGTTGCACCACACTACATTCCCACCAATAGTGTAGGAGGGTTCCCTTTTCTCCACAGCCTCGCCAGCATTCATCATTTATGGACTTTTGAATGATGGCCATTCTAACTAGTGTGAGGTGATAACTCATTATAGTTTTGATTTTCATTTCTCTGATAATTAGCGATATTGAGCATTTTTTCATGTGCCTGTTGGCCATTTGTGTTTCTTCATTGGAGAATTGCTTGTTTAGGTCTTCTGCCCATTTTTGGATTGGTTTGCTTGATTTTTTCTTAAGTTGTATGAGCTGTTTATATATTCTGGAAATTAAGCCCTTGTCAGTCTCATCTTTTGCAAATATTTTCTCCCATTTCATAGGTTGTCTCTTTATTTTGCTTATGATTTCCTTTGCTGTGCAGAGAAGCTGTGTCCCATAAATTTTGGATTGTTGTGTTTTGTTTTCATTTGTCTACAGTATTTCTTGATTTCCTCTCTGATTTCCTTAGTGACCCATTGGTTGTTTAGTACCATACTTTTTACTCCATCTCCATGTGTCTGTGTTTTTTGGTAGATTTTCTTGTACTTGACCTCTAGTTTCATAGTGTTGTGGTTGGAAAATATGTTTGATATTATTTCATTCTTATATTTACTGAAACTTGTTCTGTGACCTAGCATGCGACCTGTCTTGGAGAACATTCCATGTGTACGTGAAAAGAATGCATATTCAGTTGCTTTGGGATGGCAAGGCTGTGTAAAGGGATAAAATGTCAGTGGTAGAAGGTAGTGTATAGTTTAATATTAAGTAGGGTAGTCTAGGCTGGAATCCTTAAGGAGGCAAAATTTGAGTAATGGTATGAAGGAGGTGAGGATTTGGCCAAATAGTTATTTGGGGTAAATAATATTGGCTGATGAAATAGCTAGAGCAGTGCTTATGATGGAATTACATTTAGAATCCTGGTATATTCAAGTAACTGTAAAAATATCACTGTGTCTAGCATAAAATAAGTATTTTGAGAATGTCAGAGAAGCAAATGAGGAGACTCTGTGAGCCACTGTAAAGGCCTTTACCCTATGTAAAATGAGAAGCCTTTGAAAGCTTCTGGGCAGAAAAATTACATTATCTGACTTAAACTTGAAAATGACCACACATTATATAATTGCTTTCTGTTTAATGTCTGGTTTCTTCTCTCCCACAATAAAACATAGAGGCCATGAAAGGCACATAAATATGTCTGCTTTAGACACCTGGCGTACATCAGTGAATATCGAGGATCTGATACATAGTAGCAGCTCAGTATGTAGTTGGTGAATAAAGGAATAAACATGTAATCTCTTGGATCACCTTGCTCCAACAGAGAGAGTTGAAAAATAAGCAATAGAGACCAAGGGTAAAACCAAGACCAGTTGGGAAGCTGTTGTCATAATCTAGGTAAGACCGTGTCATGGACCAGGATGGTGGCAATGGAGGTAGTAAAATTAGTTGAATTTTGATATTTTTGAATTGCTGAATTTTGGTATTTTTGAAGCATTCAAGAGGATTTCCTGATGAGTTGGATGTGATACATAAAAGAAAGGAATTAAGGATGTGCTCAAAGTTTTGGTGGGAGCACCTGGAAAGATGGGTTTACTATCAACTGAAATGAAGAAGGCTGCATTTGGAGAAGATTTCAAGGGATGGAGAAGTGAGGTTAGAAATTTACCTTGGACATTTGAGTTTCATATACCCATTAGGAATCTAAGTGGAAGAGGGAACTTTAATTCAAAAAGATACATACACTCCAGTGTTCACAGGAGCACTATTTGCAATAGCCAAGACATGGAAACAACCTAAATGTCCATTGACAGAGGACTAGATAAAGAAGCTGTGGTATATTTATACAATGGAATACTACTCGGCCATTAAAAAATAATAAAATAATGTCATTTGCAGCAACATGGATGGACCTAGAGATTGTTATTCTAAGTAAGCCAGAAAGAGAATGAAAAATACCATATGATATCACTTGTATGTGGAATCTGGGGAAGAAAAAGACAAATGAACTTACTCACAAAACAGAAACAGACTCAGACATAGAAAACAAAGTTATAGTTACCAGAGGGTAAGGGATGGGAAAGGATAAATTGGGAGTTTGAGATTTGCAGATCTAACTACTACATATAAAATAGATAAACAACAAGTTTATACTGTATAGCATAGGGAACTATATTCAGTATCTTGTAGTAACCTATACTGGAAAAGAATATATGTGTGTATATTTGACTGAACTATTATGCTATACACCAGAAATTGACACAATATTGTAAACTGCCTATACTTCAATTAAAAGAAAAGAGAAAGAAAAAAAAGAAATCTAAGTGGAAATGTCAAGAACAGTATGAGTCAGAAGTTTGTGAGAGAGGTCTGACCTGGAGATTAATTTATTGAAGTCTGTTGTCATTAACATCCCCACTTCTATCATATTGTGTTTTTAAATTGAAGACAAAAGGTCAGATGATCACAATCCCATTTTTAATCTGAACTAGGCATGTCCTGACCAGTGCTGATGTCATTTCTACTTTCTCCTCGTATCTTACTGCCTGGATTAGTTTGACATTCATTTCACCCAACAGAAGTGTTCTGAACTGAACTTCTCCTGGGCACTGGTCATAGGCATGGTGAGCCTGGAAGGAGAAATGTAGAGCAGTTTATTCTTTTTGACCATCCTTATGCCATGTCTGTTCACATTATGAACTATCTAATCTCGAGTTCACATTATAGTTCTACCAAATAACCAACTACAGAAACCTGGTGATTCCCAGGACTCACTCATATCTTGCCCATTATTGCATTCCTCAGAAAGTTGTCTTAAACCTTCAGTAGAGATGAAAAAAATAATAAAGTATAATTGACGTACATTATATTAGTTTCAGGGGTACAACATAACAATTTGATGTTTGTATATATTGTGAAATGATTATGACCATAGGTTTAAATAAAATAACATCCATCACCATTTCTACAGATTTTTTTTTCTTATGATAAGAACTTTTCTTATGATAAGGATCTATTCTCTTAATAACATCCAAATATGTAAAGTTTCAGTGAAGTTGAAATTTGATTATAACCTAGAGACTGTTCAGGTTATATATCTCCCAGGAGCTTTTACCTGATGGTGGCAATATTGCCCTTTCCTTAAACAGCTGGGTTTATGCTTTCTACTCATAAAAACAAACAAAAAACTAAACAACACATTCCTTGGAGATTCTTACACTGCTAGTAAAACTTAAGTAAACATAATAATGATTAAGATAAAATCATGTCAGTGGTTATTTTCTGGGGACAGAGGAGTATAAACATAAGGAGCACACAGGAAGCTTCTAAGGTATTAGGAACTGTCTGTTTCTTTACTCAGATAATAGATTAATAAGTTTTAATTTTTATCATTATTCTTTAACTGTACATAAGTATTTTTACCATCTTCTCTATACATGAGTTCTAGTAAAGGTTACTAAATTGGAGGGGGCTTTCCTCTTGACTTTGCAGAGCCATGGCTGCAGTGGATATAGGAACCAGTCTTCCCAATGGAGTTCTAGTAAAGGTTACTAAATTGGAGTCAGTAGATAGAATAAGCAAGAGTAAGAAAGGGTGAGTGAGGGGGTGGAGCTAAAAAAAATAGGGTGGTAAATTGACAAAGTCCACCCCTGCTTTTTCCTGGAGTGTACAAAGTGACTGGTAGCATGGGAGGGAAGCTAATTTCTAAAGAAATTGAAAGCTCTGATGGGGTGTAGAGCTCTTGGCATATATATTTGCACCCCAAAATAATAACATTCTTTTTATTTTGGCATTTAGGGGTGGGTGAGAAGAGTGTATCAGTCAGATACTGTTGCATAACACACTATCCCAAAATTTTGTGGCTTAAAGAGGTAAACTACTTAGCTTATGATTATGTGGGTTGACAATTTGAGATAGGCTCAGCTGGATGGTTCTTCAGATCTTGGCCGGGCTTATTCTTACATCGACAGTTAGTTGCTGGGTCAACTAAGGAGTGAATGAACAAGAATCCTAGCTTAGGATGGCTCATCTTGATTCCTTCTGGTCTCTCATTCTCAGTCAGGCTATCCCAGATGTTCTCATGGTAGCAGGTAGGCTTCTAAGAGAGTGAGCAAAATTTGCAATGCTTTTTGAGGGCTAGATTGGAACTGGCACATCACTCAATCTGTTGTACTTTATTGGTCAAAGCAAATTACAAGTTCTGCCCAGATTCAAGAGGTGAGGAGATTGCTATCTCTTGATGAGGAAAATTGCAGTGTCTTGTTACAAAGGGTGTGGCTACAGGAAGAGAAATTATTGAAGTAATTTTGGTAAATAATCTATCACAGTAAGTGTCTTCATATTCTCAGTTCTTGCCTACCCATCATAAAGGGAAGACTTTCAATCAGTATCTTCTACCCATGTGCTTAGAGGCAGAGTCATACTCCCATTCAAGGAATAGTACTTTGGGGGAAAACAAGTTCAAACAATAGCAGAGAAACCCACACTACTTACCCATCTAATTAGCATAGTTCTCATTTATGCCTATGAATAGACCACCAGTAAGTATCAAATGTTGGAGAAAAATTAAGCAGCCCAAAAGAGAGACACCAAGATGAACAATCAAATATCTAATGCCAGCACCAAAAGAGAAAAATCAAGGGACAAAATAAGTAAAGTAGTATTTTTAGAGATATATTTATTGGCTAAATTTTAAAAATTCAGTAATATATATGCATGGTGAAAATTCAAATTATACAGTAGTTCCCCTGTATGTCCAGGTCTGAGTTCTCCTCCCCAGAGTCAATTACCATTACTTGGGTTTTATTTATCCTTCCAGAATTTTGCTTCTGGGATATTTGAGAAATAAACTAATAGCCTACTATAAGTAAAGATCAATAAGGGAATAAGAATGTATTTTTAGAAATTACAAAAATAAGTAATAAAAGTAAAATATATTAGATGTAGATATCAATAGGTAGATATAGTAGAGTTTGGATCAAAATTTAAAGAAGTCTCCTGTAATATGGAGCAAAAGACTCAAAGGTATAAAATATGAGAAAACTGGAGAGATATAGATGGTCAATCCATGAGTTTAAATATTTAAAGCCAATTATACAAATTTGTTTAGAAGAACTAAAAAGAGAAATAATAGAAGAAAATTCATATAAATTAAAAATTAGTTGAAAATTTCCTACTGAAAAGGCTCACCAAAGGTTGAGCAGGATGAATAAGAACAGTGCTACTTCTAGGCATACCTGCATAAATCACAAAATATGAAGAAAAACAAGATTTTGAATGTTTCTGGGGTGGAGAGAACAGCAGATTTTTTTTTGTATAAAATTTCATATCAGCAACTGAGGAAACAATACAATAATAGATTAATGCCTTCAAAGTACTGAGGAAAAATAATTTTGAATCTATAATTTTACACAGAACTCTAAAGATTTTACCTGAGATATCTGAGAGCATGTAAATTATTCAGTGTGAGAGAAAAGAGTCCTAAGAAAAAAAATCTTCAGTTCCCACTGGATGAGAAGGGAAGAGGATGTAGTTTGGTGCTGTTGAAGTGCCTAGGACTTCAGGAACAAAATCCCAAAGAGGATAGAACCACAGGGAAGAGACCTTCAAAATATCTGGGCAATCTCCTCTCAAGGAATTCTCTAACTCCTAAATTGTGCAAGTGAAGGGCAAGACTCCAGGAAAACTGAAGCAGAAAGCAGTAACTGGGAGGCTAAATCCCTGGGCAAGTATTTCAGTGGTCATGTAGTGCTGGGGAGGAAGAGGCCTAGACAGAGAGACCTTCACAAAAACCTTAGGCTCTGATTTGATTCACAGAAGGTCACCCACTAGGAGTTAGGGCATGTATCAGTTTCCTAGGGCTGCCATAATAAATTACCACAAACTGGGTGACTTTACAAACAGAAGTGTATTCTTTCACAGTTCTGGAGGCCAGAGGTCTGAAATCAAGCAGGGCCATGCTCTGTTTGAAGGCTCTAGGGTAGGAAGATCCTTCTTTGCTTCTTCTAGCTTCTGCAGTCCTTGATGTTCCTTGGCTCTGCCTACATTATCACAAGGCATTCGTCTGTGTCTTACTCATCTTATGACTGGCAGTCTACCATCTCACTCCCCACCCCATCAACTTCCTACCTGTGGCAACTACCAATACCAACTGAGATTTTTTTTTGAAAAAATTCCATGTGTAAGTGAGATCCTATGGTATTTGTCTTTCTCTGTCTGACTTATTTCACTTAGCACAATGCCCTCAAGGTTCACCATGCTGTCTTAAATGGATGAATAATATTACATTGTATGTATGGTACATTTTCTTCATCCATCCATCCATTAGTGAGCACGTAGGTTGCTTCCTTATCTTGGCTATTGTAAATAATGCTGCAATAAATGTGGGGGTTGCAGATAGCTTTTGGATATAGTGATTTGTTTGCTTAGGGTAAACACCCAGAAGTGGAATTACTGGATGATATGGTAGTTCTATTTTTAATATTTTGAGGAACTTCCATAATGTTTCCCATAGTGGTTGCACCAGCTTACAATCCCACAATAACAAGGTTTCCCTTATCTTCACATCCTTGCCAACTCTTGTTATTTCTTGTCTTTTTGATAATAGCGATTCTAATAGGTCGAGTAGATATCTCACTGTCATTTTAATGTGCATCTCTGTGTTAGTGATGAACATTTTTTATGCACCTGTTGTCATCCAGTTTCTCTGTCCATTTCTTAGTTGAAATTTTTTTCTGTTGAACAGTTCTATATATACTTTGGATATTAACCCTTTATCAGATAAATATGTTCTCCCATTCAGTAAGTACATTGTCTTAATTTTGTTGATAGATTCTTTTGCTGTGCAGAAGCTTTTGAGTTTGATGTAGTCTCACTTCTTTTTGCTTTTGTTGCCTTTGTTTTTGGTGTCAATGTCAAAAAATCATCATCAACACCAATGTTTAGGAGTTTACCATGTTTTCTCTAGTTTTATGATTTCAGGTGACATGTTCAGGTGTTTGAGATATGTTAGTATTGTGTGTCATGGGTGAAAAAGGAATTGCATTTTTTATTTCTACTCTACCTTACTGAGGATTAAAGAAAGGTGGGAAATTTTGGGGTGTTCTGTCAAAGAACCTCAAATGTCTTCTTGATACGCATTGATCTCTTAGATTTCTCTTCAAGCAATTAAACTAAAGCCCATAATATCTTAAGCATTTCTATACAGTTTGAATCTTTCTATAAGTTATTGTTGCTCCTCACCCATCAGTGATACCAAGTGTCATAATCAGAGAGAGTGGGAATAATTATTGATTGAAGTTTCTTTGCTTCATTGTTCCTTTAGTATAACTTTGAAAACTACCTGGAATTAATGGTCACTGTGGTAAACTCCAAAGTCACTGTGTATTTTTCTTTTTAAGTACAAAATGTAGCAAAAAAAATCAATACATAGAATATTGAATTACTGCCTCAGATGTGATACACACACCCACATAAATGCACACTGACACACACAATGCTTCAAAATAACAACAACATGAAGAAAAAGTCTACACCTAAACTGAGATTTTTGGCAAAAAGAGCTGAGGAGTTCAAACTTTTTAAACAAGCAATGAATAGGATTTAGTATTTGAAACCCTTTAGTAATCGTGATTTCTCTATGAGGCCGTTAAGACTAACCTCGTCTGGTTTCACAGTCCTGTTATCAGGGTTATTATACATATCCATGGCTTTCGGGTCACGTGTCATTACCTGGCTTTTGTCTCATTTTGCCTTATGTAGCCTCTGATGTGAGCCACTCCTTTCCATGTGCCCCCTCCAATCCTTCCCTCAAGTTCAGTGGAATTTAAACAATCTGTGCTATACAAACTTCCTTATTTTCTCAACTGTTTCTCCGACTGTTTATTTCCTGTTTGCCAGCAAATCCTTGCTCTTGCCCGAGGGCCCAACTTCCCCTGTGATCCTTGTAAGTGTAGTTGTTTTCATATCTTTATCGAGGTATATTTAATATATGACAAATTGTACATTTTTAAAGTATCTAATTTTTAAGTTTATATATGTGTATATTCATGAAACTATTACATAAGATAATGAGCATATCCATCACCCCCAAAAGTCCCCTCATACCCCCTCATAGTCCTACCCTCCCACTCTAAAGATTTTTTCTATATACCCAATCCATATTCCTCTGAGATGGGATATTTTCCATAAACTTTCCACGCCACTAATCCCTCTTTCTCTCAAAAACTTGTCTCCTTTAAAGTTTGTATACACTAAAGACTATGTTTCCAATTTTCTTTTCTGTTTTCTGTTATGTGTCTACCTTCTTTCCACCCCTCATATTTACCAAAGGCTTTATAAAACTTGGCTCATTATCTTTTTCTCCACCTCTACACCAAACATTAATCATGGGATACCAACCAACATTTTCTGGATGACTCATCCAACACTGGCCTCTTGAGTTCCTTGGCCTCCTTGCCTCCAATTACCTCCTCTAGCCAACAAATTTCATGGTCCCACCTCAGACTTCATCATCACCTTTAACTGTATCTCCTCTCTGACTGTTACCTCTTCTCTTATCCTAGGACTCCACTACAATACCATGCCTCTTAGTATTCAACTTCATCAAGGCCTCCAATCCATTGCCCTTTCAACTTACTCATTTTATGAATGAAAACATCATGTCTTTACTCCCTTCCTCACACAGGTTAAAATTCTATGGTCCAGCAATGAAATTCCTCTTATACAAATTTTTAATTCTCTTCTTCCTCTATCATACTTACCTAGGAAAAATTCAATCCTAGCTAAACCTGAGTAATCTGCCTTCTCTGTGCCTAAGCAGCTGGAAGTTCTTTGAGAAAATCATAGAAGTCCTTTTTGATTCTTCTCTTTTTCAACAATATTCAAAAACCTAAGAGACCATTTAACACCACTGGTCAGTCTTACTATACTTCCCTAGTTCGTTTGCCTTCGTATTTTCTGAGATTAATATTCCATACCTTCTCCTTTATTCTCATATGAATAAATAAACTCTACTCTGTCTGTCTTAGTTGCTCACTCTTCTTGCTATTTCTTTGAGGAAAATAGAAGTACTCAGATAGGACCTCCAATGTTCACTAAATCTGAATATCTCCACAAATCTTAATTTATGTTTTTTCTCTTTTGAAAATGAAAATAACTATTCCTCCTTCTTTCACAGCTCATCCTTCCATTTCTGCTTGGAATTTAACCCCCCGCCCCTTTATCTTATTATGGACTTCTCTCCTGGACTTACAATTCCTTCACTGTAAGTTTCTCTTTCTCCACTAAATATTTCCACTCAGTTATAAACTTGCTGTACTATCTGTCATTAAAAAGTCATCTCTTGACCTCAGATACTCTCATTGCAACTGCTCCACTTATGTTCTTCCCTAATAGAGAAAAAATTTTTTTAAAGAAATTTTGCTATCTATCCACTATCTCAACTCCTGTATCTCCTGTTTCCTATCAGGACATAGAGACACACACAGTGAGTTAAACAGAAGTTTAATATAAAGAATTACTAAATTATAAGAGGAGCAACTTTAGATCTAAGAAAAGTACATAGGCATCCGAGGGCTGAAGGAGAGCCTCCAAAGGAGGAACAACTTGAAAGAGCAGCTCTGGCCTCTGCAGCTGGGTTTCAAGCTTACAGTTGCAGCCCACTGGATGGCAGAGAAATTCACTGGTGTTTCCAGAGGCTAGATTCACAGAGGTACAGAAGGGGTGGGAGGGGTGCTAGTGCTGGCAGGAGGCCAGAACTACATGGTGTCCACATTAACAGGGCCAGAGAAAGGTTACCATCAGACTGGGCTAGGGTTGCAAGGTCGGCAAGGGATTATGCATTCTGGTTATGTGTCTTGCCAGAGTATGTTCTTATACCTGTAGCATTGACTGAAGGTGCAACAGGATGGACGTTTACTCCTGTAATGTCCCTGCAGTGCCCTTCACTGAGAAAGTATAACATGGTATGCACTGTAAAGAAATACTTGAAGTAATTTCATCCATTATTACAAAACATATATTAAAAGGTGGATTTGGAGCTCAGAGGAAATAAATTGACAACTGATACACTCATAACTTGGTGTAATTTTAAAATGTGAAAAATGGTATTTTTCAATTCTGGAAAATTCTCAACTTTTATTTCTTTGATTATTGTCTCTTCCTCATTATCTTTATTTTCTTTTTCCCAAAACATTGTCATTTCATGCCTCCATATTTTTTGGTTTCATCTGCTGTCTGGGCTACACCACACAGCGCAGTGTAGGGTTAAGAGCGTAGACACTGGACCTATCTTACCTGCATTCAAATTCTGGTTCCACCACTGCAACTGCACAGTATCAGATACTTGAAAAGACTCATGAGACTCCACAGGGTGTACTCACATAAGGCTTTATAAAGGTAGGCATAGGGCAAAAAGGAGGGGGAAAGCGCAGGCAATCAGAGAGTGGTTGTATTATTTTAGATCCCAACCAGGATGGATAAAAGTTCCAGTTGCTTCACATTCTCATCAACATTAGGGAATGCAATGTGAAGGAAACTAGAGTGGAGAAAAGGAAACGGGGCAGAAAAGAGGGAGGACAACCACAAGGTGTATTACTGAGCTGGCCACTGCTTGATAGCAAATGAAATTAAATGCTTGATCTCAAGGGACCATCTTCTAAAGGACTATATATTTATATTCTATTTACTAACACTTCATGTCAGGAAAGTTTGTCCAAGGGGAGGAAGGGAAGAAAATTTAGTCTCTAGCTCCCATGTCCCATGGGTAAAAGTCTGTCAAGTAGGAATTAATCTCCCTTCAACATTGCTGGTGTTTGCATGGAAGCCAAGAGCATCCTTTTCCAGCAGGAACAGGGAAATAGAATGGAAAGCATGAGATTCATGACACAGACATGAAATGAGTGTTGTCTGTGCTGTAGTGAAGTTGCTGTGGAGGTGGCTGGGTGGAAACAAGTGGCACAGCCCAGAGACAGCTGATGAATAAGAGATGTTTGATGCTATGACTTTATGCTGATAATTGTTATTTCTGAGTTTCTGAAGTTGAAAAATTGACCTTCCAAGCATATCAGACTTTCTAGAAGGCATTTTATGCCTTCTATTGTGTCCTCTATATAAGATCTACTATTAATTTATTCACTGTTTCATTCATTCATTCAATAAGCAATTACTCAGTAAACTAGCATGTGCCAGGCACCATTCTGGGTTCTTGGGATCAAATGGACCCAGGTAGGACCAAAATGGTCCTACTGTCATGGGCTTCCTCTGTAGTAAAAGAAAGACAACAAACAGGAAAAAAGTGAAATAAGCTAATATCAGAAAATGATGAGTGCACTGTAGAAAATAAAACAAAGTAAAGAGATAGAGAGTGTTCAGAGTGGGGCTCTGGAGGGCATGGGAAAGGTATAACTTGAGAAGGGAGTCATATTTGAACAAATAATTTAAGGATAAGAAAAACCTTGTCAGGTGTTGATTTGGAAATAGAAAGATTTAGGTAGAAGGAATGGCAAATGCCAAGGTCCTGAGGAGAGAGCATGCTTGAATAGTGTGGTTGGACATAAGATGAATTTGAAGAATTGGGCAGATCTCAGATGATGTGGGAATCTATAGACCATTGTCACGAGTGTGGACATTACTCTAAGTACAATGGAAAACCACTGGAGACTTTAGTGAGGAAATGGCGTGATGTGATTTGTGTGTTTTTATTGTTGGTTTGTTTTATTTTTAATCACTCTGCTCTTTAAATAATAAAGAGCAGAGGGTTAGGAATGAAAAAAAGACTATCCTCTAACCCATGTGTATTGGTTGGATTCCGAGTCAGATGAACTGCGGTGGAGAGGGTGTAGGAGAAAATGTTGGGGAGTTGGATGCACTAAGAGTAGATTGGCACAGATTTATATGAGCAAGAGATTTGGGACAGCAGAGCCACGAGGAAGCCAGAATGTACCTGGAGAGAAAGAATGTCAGGAGGATAGCATGGTATTGGCCTCAGAGGCGGGCCTCCAGATCCACCTTTTCAAATTTGGTCTGAACCCAGGACATAATGGGGAGGGACAGGGGGCTTTAGGAAGATTCTGTAGGACGCTGAGACACAAACATCATTGGTTGATGCTTAGGGAACAAAGTGTGACATTGGGAGGTAGTATCTCTCTGTTTCCTCAATGAGCACAGCTTGAAAACCATACTACACTTGGAAGCAACCACACAGCCTAGGCTGAACAATGTCCTGGGAAACACAATGCCTCTGAAGAGGGATGGAATATATGGAAGTCTTAGAGGCTGCCAGACACATGATTATACTTATTTCTGAGCATGAGTCCCTCTCTGGTTCTATGCAGAATAACTAGTGATCAGTGAAGTTAGGACACTCCTTCACACCATACACAAAAATAAACTCAAAATGGCTTAATGATTTAAACATAATACAAGATGCTATAAACCTCTTAGGAGAGAACAGAGGCAAAATATTATCCGACGTAAAACTCAGCAATGTTCTTCAAGGGCAGTCTACCCAGGCAATAAAAATAAAAGCAAAAATAAAACAAATGGGACCTAATTAAACTTATAAGTTTCTGCACAGCAAAGGAAACCATAAGCAAAACAAAAAGACAACCTATGGAATGGGAAATAATATTTGCAGAAGATCACACTGACAAGGGCTTAATTTCCAGAATATATAATCAGCTCACTTAACTTAATAAGAAAAAAACGAACAGCCCAAAAATGGGTAGAAGACCTAAACAAGCAATTCTCCAATGAAGACATACAAATGGCCAACAGGCACCAGAAAAAAATGCTCAATATGGCTAATCAGAGAAATGAAAATCAAAACTACAATGAGATATCACCTTAGATGAGTCAGAATGGCCGTCATTCAAATGTCCACAAACAATAAATGCTGGAGAGGCTGTGGAGAAAAGGGAACCCTCCTACACTGTTGGTTGGAATACAGTTTGATGTAGCCATTATGGAAAACAATATGGAGCTTCCTCAAAAAACTTAAAAAGATTTACCATATGATCCAGCAATCCCACTCCTGGGCATATATCCAGAGGGAACCTTAATTCTAAGATATATACACCCCACTGTTCATAGCAGCACTATATACCATAGCCAAGACATGGAAACAACCTAAACGTCCCTCAACAGATGATTGAATAAAGAAGTTGTGGTATATTTACACAATGGAATACTACTCAGCCATAAAAATAATAAAATGCCATTTGCAGCAACATGGATGGATCTGGAGAATGTCATTCTAAGTGAAGTAAGCCAGAAAAAGAAAAATACCATATGATATCACTTATATGTGGAATCTTAAAAAAAAAAAAAAAAAAAGACAAACTTATTTACAAAACAGAAACACTCACAGACAGAAAACAAACTTATGGTTACCATGGAGGAAGGGGGTAGGCACGGATAAATTGGGAGTTTGAGATTTGCAGATACTAATTACTACATATAAAATAGATGAACAACAAGTTTATACTGTATAGCACAGAAAACTATATTCAATCTTATAGTAACTTATAGTGAAAAAGAATATGAAAATGAACACATGTATGTTCCTATATGTCTAAAGTGCTGTACACCAGAAATTGACACACTGTAAACTGACTATACTTCAATGAAAATATATTAAAAAAAATAACTGGTGAGACACTGAGGCATCTGGAGGAGCTGTGTCAGAAGATGGGAGAATAAAGATACATGGTTTCCAGTGATGGCAAAACTGAGAACTTCTCTTTATCCCCGGGCAAAATTGCCTTGGGATAAAGAGGAGTTCTCACCTTGGGGTAATTGAGACGCTGCTTCTCTCCCTTCCTTCTGCCTCCCTCAAACGGTATGAGCCAGTCACATGAAGTCTCTTCTAGTCCTTTGGATGCATCTGATTCTCTTATCATCTGACCTTTTCAAATGCTATTTCCTCTCTTTGGATACTCTTTCTCCTTCTGTCTTGGCTTGGTTAATTCCTACCACCGTACTCTGGGTTACGCACTCCTCATCTATGCTTCCATGGTGTCCCCAAATACTATACTCCTGTAGCACTTACTAAATGGGAACTGTTTACTTACTTAGTTTAGCGCCTCCTATAATGAAAACTTCATGACAACAGGGATTGGGTCTGCCCTTTGCTCACATTTGTATGTCTAGTCTCTAACATAGTTCCTAGAAATAAGTTGGTGCTCAAAAAATTTAATGAAGGAAGAGAAGGTAGAAAGTTGAAAAAGAAGGGCAGAAAAGAGACAAGTTACAAGTAAGGAGTGAGTACCCTTACCGTCCACCATTCCCTTTGATTCAACTCTCAGTGGAGTGGACACTGCTGCAGTTAGTAGAAGGTACTGTTGTATCTTCTTGTTCAGAGAAAACTGATCTTAAGGCTTTATCATTCTTTCAGGGACTATTTCTTGAGCATTTATATTGTGAGGCTGCTCAATGTAATAGAAGGATAAACAGTTTCTGCCCTCAAGTAGCTTAGAGTTTAGTTGGGCTGAGGAACATATAAACAAATAATTTCAAATGATTAGATTTGTTTGGGGACTGAAAGTAACAAATGAATTATATCTTGAGGAAGAGAAAATATTCTTTATGTCAAAAAGAAGCTTCTCTCCATCCCCACAACTGTGCAATTCATTTTAGTCTCTTTCTTTCTGGGATGGCAATAGGGACAATTGTGTGCATCTCCCCTGGAGATCACAGGTTTTGCTAGTTCCTTTCTCTCTTTTTCTGTGCTTTCTCTCTTTTTCTGTGCTTTGACTTAACAATATCCCAGGCAAATAAACACTGATAAATGGTGCTCCGATCCCTCTTCAAGCCTCTCCTCCCACAATGTTGTTGCATAGAATCATTTGTTCCAAAACATTTGAATTCAACTATCAGGGGGATTTCATTTATATATCACTCCTCCCTGTCTTTCCCACAACACCAAAGTTCAGAAGGGACCTGGGTTCATTAAATTATAATAACATAAACCAAATCCATGAAGATGACTATGAAAAGACAACAGTAACAAGTGCTGATGAAGACGTGGAGAAATTGGATCCATCATAGTTTGCTGATGGGTTTATAAATTGATGCAGCCACTTTAGAAGATAGTTTGACAGTTCCTTCAACGTTAAATATAGGGATACTATGCAACCCAGCAATTTTACTCCTAGGTATATACTCAAGAGAACTGAAAGCATACGTCCCCACAAAAACCTGTACATGTTCATGGTGGCATTAGTCAAAATAGCCATGCTGTGAACTGAATGTTTGTTTCCCCTCAAAATTCAAACTTTGAAACCTAGTCGACCTAATCCCCAATGTGATGGTATTTAGGGGTGGGGTCATTGGGAGGGGATTAGGTCATGAATGGGATGAGTGCCCTCATAAAAAAATACTACAGAGAAATTCCTTGCTCCTTTTATGAACCAGAAAATGGGGCCTCCTCACCAGACACTGAATCTGCTGGTGATCTTGTACTTCTCAGCCTCCTGAACTGGGAGAAATACTTGTACTTCTCAGCCTCCTGAACTGGGAGAAATAATTTCTGTTGTTTATAAGTCATTCACTCTATGGTATTTTTGTTATAGCAGACCAGATGAACTAAGACAAGCCCCCAACTGGAAACAACCCAAGTGGTGATTGGATAAACAAAATGTGGTATATCCATATGATGGGATATTATTCAGAAATAAAAAGGAATGAACTACTGATATATGCTACAACATGATAAGCCTTGAAAACCTCTTGCTA
This sequence comes from Camelus dromedarius, assembly GCF_036321535.1. Lineage (NCBI taxonomy): Eukaryota > Metazoa > Chordata > Mammalia > Artiodactyla > Camelidae > Camelus > Camelus dromedarius. The sequence goes on from NC_087436.1 coordinate 37,363,299, forward strand.
AATGAAAGAAGTCAGTCACAGGGCAACAAGTTGCATTATTCCATTTAAATGGAAAGTCCAGAATAGGCAAATCCATAGAGAAAGTAGGTTGATAGTTTTTAGGTAAGGGGGAGGGAGAAATATGAAGTGACTGCTAATGGGAAGGGGGCTCATTTTCAGAGTGATTGAAATATTCCAAATGAGACAGTCATGATGGTTGTACAACTATATACTAAAAGCAACTGAATTATATAGTTTAAAAGGGTAAATTTTATGGTATGTGAATTATATCTCAATCAAGCTGTTATTTCAAAAATATGGATAACAATACTTGGAATACTGCAGTAACTGTATTTTGGCAGACTTGATTTGAATAACTTTCCTTTCCTTCCATAGACAAACATATATGGCTTCAGATTACATGAATGTGGGATTCTGGAACACCAGATAAGTTCTACTGAATCTCTTTAGAAAGGTATGCTTAGGAACCAAGATGGCAGAGTAGAGAGACTCACAGATCACCCTCTCCCATAAATACACCAAGAATTAATATCTACAAAGTCATTAAATTGCACAGAACACCTACTGAACTCTGGCAGTGTCTCTCATTTCGAAATACAGGAGGATTCCCACAAAATCTGGTAAGAAAAGAAAAAAGAAAAACATTGGTGCAGGACCAGTCCTACAGGGAGGGGGCAGCATAGGAAGAAAGGCATCCTCATGCTGGGACACCTCCCTGTCCAGCTGGGAGGTCAGTGGGGACAGAAGTGGAGCTTCCAAGGCTCTGAGGAGAAAATGGCAACCACTTGGCAGACAGAATTAAAGGAAACTGACACAGAGGGTCCCTGCACTCCTCAGCCCTAGATGCCAGCTGGCAGCCTCAGGGGACTGGAAAGTAGTGTGAGCTCTGGCTGGGGGTGTGTGCAGAACAGAACAATCTGGGACCCCCATAAAAAAGCACCACTGTTGGTGCGAGGGGGAAGGGTGCAATGCAGCTGTACCATACCCACTTTGTCCACTTGGCTCTATTGCTGGTGTGTTCTCTCAAGAAGTGGTGCTTGTTCATAGCCATCACTGCTGCACAGAGGCGGGGCTGAAAGATGAATCCATACCCAGTTGCCCTGTAACTTCATAGGCCTGACTGAAATTTGTTTACAACCTCAGGCAGAGAGGGTGGATTTGCTCTTTCTGGGCCCTTTGTGGGCCCGCACCTCTGGGACAAATAGGCAGTGAGAGGAGGTTCTGACTTACAGGTGGGGGTAAGTATGGGTATTGACAACAGGCCCGAATACCAGACAATATGTGGAGACAGGGCTGGGGTCTGTCCTGACCCTGTGGTGCACCACAGATTCAGATGTACAATGGCATGCTTGCTACAGTGGGTCCTAGTGCCTGACACTGGTGGATCTGCTCAGAGCCTGTGGGACACCAGAACAGGTGGCCGACATTTCCGCAGCTAAGGTGGGGACAAAGGCAGTGTCAACAAAGAGTACTTTGTAAGCCAGAATAACAAGCAACAGACAACACCATGTAGTGCACAGTGGACATCTCCTACCTACTCTTCTTCCCAGCAGAAGCGCTCCAACCCTGCCTACTACACACCACAGGTCAGAAATGGGTCTAGAAGGCTCTATTCCAGCAACAAGGAAGTAGACCAGGCCCCTGTCAAGTGGTTGTCAAGGCTGTGACAACTCAGAACAAAAAAGGAGGCCCAGCTCAACAACACTTAGATGCACATAGTCTACAAGGGAACACTCTGACTTTAAATAAAAACCAACAAAAAATAAAACAGTCCTTCAAGACAACAGTAAATAACTGATACTCCTAAATCCATAGAGCCAGAGAAATATAAATAAAATGAAGAAGCTGAGGAACCACTCCCAACTAAAAGAACAAGAGAAATCCCCTGAAACAATGATCAATGAAATAGACCTCGATAGTCTGCTAGATAATGACTTCAAAAAAAGGGAATGCTCAATGCACTTAAGGAACTAAAAGAGACTATCAAGAGACAGAGAATACTTTAAAAAGGAAATTGAAACTATAAAGAAGAGCCAATTAAAAACAGAAAACTCAATTGCTGAGCTAAGAGCTGAGCTAAAGACAGTCAAAAGCAGATTAGATAATACAGAGGAACAAATATGTGACTTAGCAGGCAGGAGAACAGAGGTCACCCAATCAGAACAGCAGACAGAAAAGCAAATAAAAACCAGTGAAAGCAATATAAGGGACCTATGTGATAATATAAAGCATGCCAACCTATGCATAATAGGGGTCCTAGAAGGAGAAGAGAAAAGGGGATTGAAAAGTTATTTGAAGAAATCATGACTGAAAACTTTCCAAACTTAAAGAAGGCAACAGATATCTAAGTATAGGATGCACAGAGGGTCCCAAGCAAGATGAACACAGACCTAAACTAAGACATATTATAATTAAGATGGCCAAAGTTAAAGATAAAGAAAGGATTCCAAAGGCAGCAAGAGAAAAACAGAGTTAGTTACAAGGGAACACCCATAAGGCTTTCAGCAGAGTTCTCTACATGAACAATGCTGGCCAGAAGAGAGTGGCAAGATATATTCAAAGTCTTGAATGAGAAAAAGCTGAAACCTATGATACTCTATCCAGCAAGACTATCCTTTAGAGTATAGGAGAGATAAAGAATTTCACAGACAAGCAAAAACTGAAAGAATTAAAAAATACTAAGCCTATACTTGTAAAGGTCTACTCTAAATAGAAAAGAAACAGGAAGCTATAGAAATGAGAAAACCATAACTGAAAATGTGATAACTATAATGAATTGCAAGAGAATAAACATGCAGATATAAAAATAAATAAATAAAAATAAATATCAAAATCATAAAAGGTGGGCGAGGGGAGCAAGAAAATACAGATTTTTTTCCTTTTTTTTCTTCATTCTTTTTAGGATGTGTTTGAACCTACATGACTATCAATCTAAAGCAAACAGATATAGTAAGGGGTTAACATACTTGAAAAACAGGGTAAACACAAACCAAAAGCATACAATAGAGTCACAAAAACCAAAAAGGAACCAAGATAATACAAAAGAAAATTATCAAGCCATAAAAAGAAAAACAGAAACAAAGGAGAAATACCAAATCAACTGGAAAACAAAGTTCAAAATGGCAATAAACACACATCTACCAATAATTACTATAATGTCAATGGACTAAATGCTCCAATTAAAAGACACAGTGGCATATTGGATAAGTCAAGGGTTTACAATATGCTGCCTACAAGAAACCCACATTAGATTGAAGAACACATAAAGATTGAAAGTGAGAGAATGGAGAAAGATATTTCATGCAAATGGAAATGACAAGAAAGCAGGAGCAATACTCATATCAGACAAAACAAAGGCCATAAAGAGATAAAGAAGGATACTATATAATGATCAAAGGAGCAATACAAGATGAAGATATCATACTCATTAACATATATGCACCCAATATAGGAACACCTAAATATAATAAATACTAACAGACATAAAGGGAGAAATTGATAGGAATACATTAATAGTAAGAGATTTTAACACCCCACTAACATTAGACAGGTCTTCCAGACATAAAATCAATAAGGCAATGGAGATACTAAATGACACAATAAAACAGTTGGACTTGGTTGATATTTTTAGGACATTACATCCCCCCAAATCAGAATATACATTATTTTCAAGTATTCATGGAACATTCTCTAAGATAGACCACATACTCAGACACAAAAGAAGCCTCAACAAATTTAAGAGGACAGAAATTATTCCAAGCATGTTCTCTGACCACAATGGCATGCAACTAGATAATCAACCACAGAAAAACAAATGAGAAGAAAATGACAGCATGGAGACTAAACAACATGCTACTAAAAAAAAAGTCAATGATGAAATCCAATTAAAAAATACCTTGAGAAAAATGACAATGAAAACACAACCACACAAAATCTATGGGATATAGCAAAAGCAGTCCTAAGAGGGAAGTTCATAGCAATACAGGCCTTCCTTAAAAAAGAACCATCTTAAATAAACAATCTAACCTACCACCTAAAAATTTGAAAAAGAACAAACAAAACCTAAAGTCAGCAGAAGGAAAGAAATAGTAAAGGGCAGGGAGGAAATAAATAAAATAGAGATAAAAACAATAGAAAAAAAATCAAACCAAGAGCTGATTTTTTTAAGGAGTAAACAAAATCTATAAACCTCTGGCCAGGTTCACTAAGAAGAAAAGAGAGATGACACAAATCAACAAAATAAATGAAAATGGAGAGATTACAACCAACACCACAGAAATACAAAAAATCATGAGAATACTATGAACAACTATATGGTAATAAACGGGAAAACTTAGAAGAAATGGGTAAGTTTCTAGAAACATACAGTCCACCAAAACTGAATCAAGAAGAAATACATCATTTGAAGAGACCAATCACTAGAAGTGAAATAGAATCAGCAAGACAAACAAACAAAAAAACTTCCTTGCAAACAAAGTCCAGGACCAGATGCTTCACTGGCAAATTCTATCACTCATACAAACAAGAGCTAATATCAATTTTTCTCAAACTCTTCCAAAAGACTGAAGAGGAGGGAACACTCCCACACTTATTCTATGAAGCCACCATCACCCTGATACTAAAGCCAGACAAAGACATTACCAAAAAAGAAAGCTATAGGCCAATATCATTGATAAACATAGATGCAAAAATCCTCAACAAAATATTAGCAAACAGAATCCAACAACACATAAGAGATCATATATCATGATCAAGTTGGTTTTATCACAGGGACACAAGGATGGTTCAACATATGCAAATCAATCAACGTGATACACCACATCAACAAGAGAAAGGGCAAAAATTACATGATCATCTCAATAGATGCAGATAAAATTCAACACCCATTTATGATAAAAACTCTAACCAAAGCAGGTATAGAGGGAACATATCTCAACATAATAAAAGCTATTTATGACAAACTTACAACCACCATAATACACAATGGTGGAAAGTTGAAAGCCTTCCCACTAAAAATCTGGAACAAGACAAGGATGTTCACTTTCATAACTTCTATTCAATATAGTATTGGAAGTCCTACCTATAGCAATTAGACAAGGAAGACAAATAAAAGGGATCCAAATTGGAAGAGAAGAGGTAAAACTGTCATTATATGCAGATGACATGATACTATATATAGAAAACCCTAATGGCTCCACATAAAAACTACTGGAGTTAATAAAAGAATTTGGCAAGGTAGCAGGATACAAGATTAACATACAGAAATCAGTGGTATTTCTTTACACTAACAATGAAATATCAGAAAAGGAAAGTAAAGAAACAATACCTTTTAAAATTGCATCCAAAAAAAAGTAAAACATTTAGGAATAAATCTGACTAAGGAAGTGAAAGACCTATATGCGGAGAACTACAAGACATTGACTAGGGAAATTAAAAATTACTTAAAGAAATGGAAAGATATCCATGTTCTTGGGTTGGAAGAATTAATATTGTTAAAATGGCCATACTACCCAAAGCAATCTACAGATTTAATGTGATTCCTATCAAATTATCCAGGACATTTTTCACAGAATTAGAACAAATAATCCTAAAATTTATATGGAATCACAAAAGATCCAGAATTTCCAAAGCAACACTGAAGAAAGAGAACAAAGCTGGATGAATAATCCTCCCAGATATCAGACAATACTACAGAGCTACAGTAATCAAAGCACTATGGTACTGGTACAAAAACAGACATATGTATCAATGGAACAGAATAGAGAGCCCAGAAATAAACCCAGATTTTTGGTCAATTAATATTTGACAAAGGAGGCAAGAACATACAATGGAGTAAAGACAGTCTCTTCAGCAAATGGTTGTGGGAAAACTGGACAGCTGCATGTAAATCAATGAAGTTAGAACACTCTCACATCATACACAAAAATAAACTCAAAATGGATCAAAGACTTAAACATAAGACAAGACACTACAAACCTCTTAGAAGAAAATAGGCAAAACATTATCTGACATAAACCTCAGCAATGTTCTCCTAGGGCAGTCTACCCAAGCAACAGAAATAAAAGCAAAAATAAACAAATGGGACCTAATTAAACTTATCAGCTTTTGCACAGCATGGGAAACCATAAGCAAAACAAAACGACAACCTACGGAATGGGAGAAAATATTTGCAAAAGATGAGACTGACATGGCTTAATTTCCAGAATATATAAACGGCACATACAACTTAGTAAGAAAAAAGCCAAACAACTCAATCCAAAAATGGGCAGAAGACCTAAACAAGCAATTCTTCAATGAAGGCATACAAATGGCAAATAGGCACATGAAAAAATGCTCAATATCACTAATTACCAGAGAACTGCAAATCAAAATGACAGTAAAGTATCACCTCACACTAGTCAGAATGGCCATCATTCAAAAGTCCACAAATGACAAATGCTGGAGAGGCTGTGGAGAAAAGGGAACCCTCCTACACTGTTGGTGGGAATGTAGTTTGGTGAAGCCATTATGGAATGCAGTTTGAAGATTCCACAAAAGACTGAAAAATAGACTTACCATATGATCCAGCAATCCTGCTCCTGGGCATATATCCAGAGGAACCTTAATTCGAAAGGATACAAGCACCCCAATGTTCATAGTAGCACTATTTACAATAGTCATGACATGGAAACAACCTAAATGCCCAGCAACAGATGTTTGGCTGAAGAAGCTGTGGTATGTTGACACAATGGAATACTACTCAGCCATAAAAATAATAAAATAATGCCATTTGCAGCAACATGGATGGACCTGGAGAATATCATTCTAAGTGAAATAAGCTAGAAAGAGAAAGAAAAATATCATATATCACTTACATGTGGAATATAAAAAAAAGAACCCTATCTACAATACAGAAACAGACTCACAGACATAGAAAACAAACAGTTACCTGGTGGGGAGGGGGTCAGAAGGATAAATTGGAAGTTTGAGATTTGCAGATACTAACTACTATTTATAAAATAGATAAACAACAAGTTTATACTCCATAGCATAGGAGTTGAATATCTTATAATAACTTATGGTGAAAAAGAATATGATAACAAATATATGTATGTTCATGTATGACTGAAGCATTGTGCTATACACCAGAAATTGACACACTGTAAGCTGACTATACTTCAATACAAATATTTTTAAAAGCTTATGCTATATTATTGCTTATAAAATAATTCACTCCAGTGAAATGGAAATAGTTAAAAGAAAAAAAAATACAATTCCAGTATCAAAACAGCCCCACTTAATCTTCAGAAAATTTAAAATGAAGTTTGTAGTTCAGTATTGAAAAAAAAAATGACAACAGTCATAGCTATTTCACAGCTCCCCAAAGTAAACTCTAATTGTGACCCTAGATAACATTAATTTATAAGGAAATGCAACAACTATTTCAAAAATAGACTCTCCATTTTGAGGGGTCCATGCACTTCAAAAGCATATGTAAAATCTGCCAAAACATGGAGAAATATGCCATCTACACATAGGCTCAATGAATAGAAAGAGATAAGAATTAAGTATTTATAAAAAGCCACACAAGCTGGAATCTGACACAACATTGTAAAATGATTATAAATCAATAAAAAATGTTAAAAAAAAAAAAGAAAAAAAAAGCCACACAATATGGAAAGTTGTGCTCACTATAAGGTAGGATAGCTGATGCAAGGAAGCACCAGCTGTTGCTGCTTATTCTACAGATGTGTTCTACAGGTTTAGCACTGTGGGTTTAATAACAAACTTGGGTTTATTGAGCTGCATTGTGTGCAAAGGCAAGTTAATGATACATCATGATCCCAGAGGAGATTAAGGGGGCTGGCTTTCTTAAGGGCTTCTTATTATTTCTTCCCAAATTACCCTCGTATTATTTCCTTAGTGCCAATGTTCACAGATGGTCTCCTACATAACAGTAGTCCTAACGCTCTCATTGAAGTAAACATTGTAATAAGCAGTAGAGCTGACCAGGTGAGGCAAGTCAGGGACGATGGAGTAAAGAAAGAGCGAAAGCAAGACAGAGAACCAGAGTTAAAGCCTATTTTGCATGTTGTTATTGCTAACAAAAAATAACTTGCTGAAGATATATTTGCATAATACTACCATGGGAATTTCTTTAAGTTATAGCCAAAATTAGGTGCCCTTGGAGATGAGGAGGAGTCAAGAATAATTGTTTGGTGGGCATAAAAGCACTGGTATTTGTCACCACTACTGACTTCCCAAATACATTGTTTTCTGAGGTTGCTCCCTGAACAGGCTGAGGTTGCTAAGTTGTGTTTATTTTTTGTTCTCAAGATGCTTTGAGGACCAACTACTTGACTCCTCAGCTTTCTCTAAATAAACAATTGGAGTGAGGGCTCTGCAGCAACTTACCTGACTCTTTTGAAAATATTCACTGATAACTCAGCATCTATTTTCATGAGCTTCTAGTGTGGCTTCATTTACTACAGGAGTTGGAAAGCTAGAACCCACACTTACACTCTTTAAAATGCACTTAAGTGTGATTTGGGAGGCAGATGCCATCTTCTTGCTGCTTTTTATTTGTCTGTTCTCTGCTGGCAAGCACAGTAATGGGATGCAGGATTTTTCTGCTGTAGTATTAGAATACTCATATAGCAGCTTTGTGGTTGTCAAGAGACAGCTGCTCTTGGAGCAGCCATGGTTTCCCACTTATTTTGTATCACTGAATCGCAGTTTAGTAATGCTCTTTTTAACTCAAACATTCTAGTGGCAGCCTCAATTTTTTGTAAGCACCTAATTTCCATTATTAAATCTCTTTCTGCTTAAAATACCTCCTGGGATTTCTCATTGCTGCACTAAGCACTGACACACTGACCAAGTGAAGGAATGAATTCTGTAGATGAGGCACTGTTAAGAACTGTCCAACATCACCTTGCTATACCTTTCAGGGCAGAACAGAAATCCAGGTTTTCTGTCTCCAAGCCTAACTCACATGGTCTGTTAATAACATAGAAACTCAATATAATTTCAAACAGCTCTGAAATATGAAGTAGTTTTTCCCAGTGCTCAGTGAGTGAGATATTACCTTTTTTTGAAAACCAAAAAACTTCAAATTCACAAAGGCAGAAAACATGTATAAGAAGGAAATTACAGCCAGCAAAAATAAGATGGATTTTGTACAGCTTAATGTACACATAATACCCTCTAGTTGGCATACAAATCTCTCAAATGTGTGGAATTAATTTGAAACTTTTCTAAACACTCTTCTAGTTTTCCTCAGTCTTAGTAGGGACTTGAATACCTGGATTGATGATTCTGCTAAATATAATCTCGTTGTCCTAGGGTAAAACCCTTTAGAATTCATGAAAATAAATATGAAAAATGATAGGAAATGGGTCATATTTCTTCTAAGTTTATAAAAGGGCAAAGAAAAAGAATGTTGCAGATTAATTTAATGTACATCATGTTATAATTCTAGGAATATATATTAAATAGATATTTGGGACTTTTAGAAACAAACAAGTAAACATTTTCTGACTAAGTCTCTTACTCAGAAATGTATATTAGAGATTCATTTGTCATTATATTTTCTTAATAATCTTTCTTAGAGTTGCTAGATTGATAAATAAGGGCAAACTCATAGGCTTATATGAAGACATGAGTATTAGAAATAAGCTTTAGCAGAAGTATAAAATCCTGTCAAGAAGTAAATGAATTAAGATAATAAACTAAAGGTATTCCCTGGATTTAATAATAAGTTACAATCACGTGGGTGAGAAAATTTTCTATGCAAGGGAGGCCAGAGGGTCAACTGATAGAGAAATAAATGGGAGTGAGGAATAGAGGTAGTAAGGGAGGTATGTTAAGCTGTTTACATGTTAGACATTAACATTTGAAATTATAGTGAAATTAACTGCAGGACTTTAAAGAAATAACTTACTTTAAACATCTAATTTTGAGGTTAAGAATTTTCTGCATTTTTGAACACTTTTAATAGTGCTACAATAAATAATACTTTAACCTACTTATACATGTGTTCAATGTATATCATTCCATTTCTTCTCTGCTGCTGCTCTTCCTCCTTTTTACAATCATGATTATTATTTTATAAAAATGATTTTACAAACAAACTACAGAAAAAAGGAGGTTAGAAACAGGCAATACAGAAAAGTATGAGGATAAAAGTAAAATAATAAATTCCAAACCTAACCAACTTAATATACCCATTATAAAACTCACTGACCATCATTGTACACACCCAAGAGGGGACTTATATGAACACATACACACAGTAGTTAATTCAAGAAAAAATGCATAATTCATAAGTTATTTCCCCTAGAAAGTATTAAATTTTAATTTACTTGCATTTAATAGAAAAAATAAATCTCAAGGAACTGATTAACTTTGGATAGTAACCATAATCACTTATGTCAGAAACTAAGATATTTTCTTATTAAGGAAAAATGATTAACAGAAAACTCAGAGCCTTGATTACTTTTTTAAACTATATTATTCAACTTTAGTTTGTATTTGTTGATTTTCTTATAAAAGTTGAAGAAATTAGTACATTTATACTTCTAAGTTCTATCTGATTTGTATTACATTACTATGTTTACACTATCAAAGTTTGTAACATTTACATTCTATTGTCTCCACAATTGTCTCCTTTGAGTAATTTTAATTCTATATATGAGTCAATCAAATGTTTACCATCAGTTCTTTACTGTAATTTCTTGATTTCTGATCTCTACTTATCTCTTGTTTGGCTGGATTTTGTCTACAATTCTTGATTGCTTAAGAATGCCAAAGGCAACTTGGAAGGACAACTTGGCTGGATTAAAGTACAGAGTTCCTTAAAACTCTGTCACTATTGCACTGCCATCCTCTGCAATGGAGAAAACTGAGGCAATTCCCACCTGACCTGCACTTGACTTCCTGTTTTGTCTGGATGGCCATACCAGTCTTTCTTTACCCTTCAAATTTAATATCACCAGGAATGTCTTGATAGCAATTGTCTTATTTTAAAAAACAATATTTATATTTTGCCTTTGAATTTTGTCTGGCTTGTTTATTGAAGATCACATTCTCTTAATGTGAGCATTAAGGAACCATCTAGGGGTTTTAGGAGGGCATGTTTAAATTTAAAAGTATCACTTAGTATACTATATGAAGAAAGCAGAAATTCTAGTGATGGGTAACAGTGGAGGATATGTTTCTGAAGTAGAACTTTGATATGTCTTTTCTATTATTTATGATGCAGCTTGCTAGGTAGAGAATGTTGAGGTAAAGAAGACAGAGAGTAATAGAAAGTAACACAGAAACCCTAGGAACTCAAGACTTTGCTATATACTTCAGGAAATTTTAAACTACAAACTGTGGAAACACTTGTCTTTAGAGCACATGTTTTGATGAAAGGGAGCTAAAGACAGTAGACTTGTGCTGTGGCTGCCAGCTACCCAATTCTATTGCTGCCTATATAGAATTTTTAGCACCTAGCCAATTACTCCCAAGTATCAGTGAAACATACACACAAAAATGAGACTTAGGCATGGACATTGAAAAATCCTCTTGGGTGGGGAGAACATAAATGAAATGCAGATAAAGAATATACACACATACATATTACACAAATAATAACCCAAAAAAGCAGAAGTGTTCACATACTCCTTTAGTACTTTTAGTACTTTTGGACTCAACTTCTCAATGAAATTACAGAAAGCATGAATTCATAGTAAATAATAGTTCAAGGAATAATTATAATTATAAGGGTACAAAATGAAGATTATAAAACACCAGAAGAAAATGAAGGATGAGCTTCTCAAAATCAAGGAAAGAAAAACAGAAAAAAATTTATTAAAATGTATCTCACATTAAAGGTAACATGAAATTCAGGTTTATAAAGACAGGTTTGGGAAGGTCATACAAAATGAAATGCAGAAATGACATAAAATTATTATGAAGATTTTAGATGTGGAAGACTGACTTGTATTCATACTAAGTCATCTAGAATAGGTGCAGGCAAACATTTTCTATAGAGAAGCAGAGAGTAAATATTGTAAACTTTGTGGGCCACATGGTCCTTGCTGCAACTAATCAATCCTGCCACTGTAGAGTGAAAGCATCCATAGATACTACTTAAACAAGTGCATGTGGCTGTGTTCCTATAAATATTTATTTAATAAAGACAGGTGGTGGTTGGGTGTATCTCAAGGGCCATAGTTTGCTGACTCTTGAGCTAAAAGATTAAAAAAAAAATATATTCAGACCAGAGGCAAAGATGGTGGAGTAGAAAGACCCTGAGCTCACCTCTCACAAGCACACCAAAATAACAACCATCTGGAGAAAGACTGGAGCTTATAAGAAAAGATCTTCTACAACTAAAGATATAAAGAAGGAACCACAAGGAGACAAGTAGGAGGGGTGGATCCATGACATAATCAAGTCCCTTACCCTCAGGTGGGTGATCCACAGACTGGAAAATAATTATGATGCAGAGGTTATCCCACAGGAGTGAGAGTTCTGAGCCCCACATTAAGCTCCGCAGCCCGAGGGTCCTGAATAGGGAAGAGAAGTCCCAGAGCATTTGGCTTTGAAGGCCAGCGGGACTTAATTTTGGGTGTCCCAACAGACTGGGGAATAGAGATTTCACTCTTAAAGGGCACACAAAAAATCTCATATACACTGGGACCCAGGGAAAAAGAAGTAATCTGAAAGGAGTCTGGGCCAGACTTATCTGCTGGTCTTGGAGAGTCTCCTGGAGAGGTGGGGTGGGGTAGCTGCAACTCATCCTGGGGACACAGACACTGGTGGCAGCCATATTTGGGAGCCTGCTCAACCATGTGAACACTGCAACTGGTGGCTACCATCTTGGCTCGTTAGTACAAAGACTTGGCCCTACCCAACAGTCTGTAGGCACCAGTGCTGGGTGGTAACACAGCCCCACCCAACTGCAGACTTCTTGAGCCTAAAGACTTCTTGAGCTCACAGCCTCCTCTAGAAACACTTCTACACATGGCACTGCCTACCAAAGGGTCAAGACCCAGGTCTGCCCACCACTGGGCAGGCAGTGGCTCTGCCCTTCAGGAAGACGGCACTAGCCTCTAAACCAGCCTCACCCAACAGGGGGGGACACCAGAAGCAAGAAAACTGCAATCCTGCGGCATGTGAACCCAGCCTGCCTATAGCAGGGCAGACCCTACTCTGGGACCAGCCGGGCCCCGGCTCTTCCTACTAGCAAGCCAACACAAGCTTTGAGTCAACCCAGATCCCATATCCAAATGTGTCAGGATCCCACCCCCACAACCAACAATAGGAAATTAGTTCTGAAATCCCTGGGCTCTGCAGCCAGATTCCAGGACCTGGCTATGCAAGACAGTAGTCCAGAACTAAACTCAGGACATTCTTCACTCACCAGTGAGAAGAGAACAGCCCCAGGATCTTCTGGATCCTGAGTCTGCCCACCAGAGAGCCAGCACTAGCCCCAGGGCTTCTTGAGATTCTGCAGTCAATAGCCTCATGACCAGACCCCACTAACCAGCAGTCAGAAGCATCTCCACAAAGCATGGCCTGGCAACCAACTGGGCTAAGGGCCAACCAAGCCTTCCAGCCTGCCCACATAGTCAGCTTGCCATGAGAGAAGAACCCATGCAGCCCTCTTTAGGGGAATCCTTAGAGTATATAGCTTGGGTGATGAGAGGGAGGGTGCTGCAGGGAAACATAAGACTTTTCCTACAGAAGTCTGCAAGGTCAACAAATATGACTAACCTACTACATACATAAAAATACCAATAGCAACTTAGACAAAATGAGGCAGAAGAGGAACATGTTCCAGATAAAGAAATATGATAAAACCCCTGAAGAACTAAGTGAACTGGAGATAGGCAATCTACCTAAGAAAGAATTCAAAGTAATTATTGTAAACATGGTGAAAGAATTCATGAGAAGAATATCCAACACAATTCCAACACAAAACAAGAAGTTAGAACTTTTCAACAAAGAGTTAGAAAATATAAAGAACAAACCAGAGATAAAGAATATAATAAGTGAAGTGAAAGATACACTAGAAGGAATCAACAGTAGACTAAATGATACAGCAGAATGGATCAGCAAGCTGGAAGACAGAGTATGTAAGTCACTGATTCTGAGCAGAAAAAAGATAAAAGAATGAAGAGAAATGAAGGTAGTTTAAGAGACCTCTGAGACAACAAGCACAATAATATTCACGTTAGTGATTTTGTGAATTAGGGGTTCCAGAAGAAGACAGAGAAAGGGGCTGAGAACATATTTGAAAACCTAACAGCTGAAAAATTCCCTAACTTGCAAAAGGAAATAATCACCCAAGTCCAAGAAGCAGAGTCCCATACACGAAAACCCAAAGAGGAATACAGCAAGACACATAGTAATTAAAATGACAAAAATTAAATATAAAGAGAGAATATTAAAAAAGCAGTGAAGAAAAAGAAACAAATAACATACAAGGGAACTCCCATAAGGTTATCAGATGATTTTTCTACAGAAACTCTGCAGGCTAGAAAGGAGTAGCACAATACATTCAAAGTGATGAAAGGGAAAACCTACAACCAAGAATACTCTACCAGCAAGAATCTTGTTCAGATCTGATGGAGATCAGAAGCTTTACAGATAAGCAAAAGCTAAAGGAGTTCAGCACCATCAAAACTGCTTTATAACAAATGTTAAAGAAACTTTTCTAGGTGAAAAAAGAAAAGACCACAACTAGAAATGAAAAAGCTCATTGGTAAAGGCAAACATAGGGTAAAGGTAGAAAATGATCAACACAGAAAACTATCAGGGAGGTTAAAAAACAAAAGTAGTTAAATCATCTGTATCCACAACAAGGAGATAAGGGATACACACACAAAAAGATGTAAAATATGATATCAAAAACAGTAATCATGAGGTGAGGAGAGTACAAATGCAGGTTTTTAAAAATGCATTTGAAATTAGGAGATCAGCAACTTAAAACAATCACATTTATATATGGACTGCTATACAAAAACCTCATATTAACCACAACCAAAAATCTAAAACAGATATACACATATAGAAGAAAACGGAATCCAAACATAACACAAAAGATAGTCATCAAATCACAAAAGAAGGAAAAAAAGACCTATAAGAACAATTCCAAAACAATTACCAAAATGACAATAAGAACATACATATCAGTAATTACCTTAAATGTAAATGGAATAAATGCTCCAACCAAAAGACACAGAGTAGATGAATGGATACAGAGATAAGACCCATATATATGCTGCCTAAAAGAAACCCCATCTCAGATCTAGAGACACAGACTGAAAATGTGGGCATGGAAAAAGGTAATGGAAGTTAAAAGAAAGCCGGAATGGTAATACTTAGAAAAAATAGACTTTAAAATAAAGACTGTTACAAGAAACAAAGAAGGACACTACATAATGATCAAGGAATCAATCCAAGAAGATATAACACTTGTAACATATATGCATTAAATATAGGAGCAACTGTGTGTATGTATATGTATGTATATATATACATATATATATATGCTTTTTATATATATTATATATATAAAGCAAATACTAATGAACATAAAAGGGGAAACCAACAGAAACACAATAGGAAACTTTAACACCCCACTTACATAAATGGACAGATTACCCAGACAGAAAATCAGTAAGGAAACACAGGCTTTAATTAACACATTTGAACTTAATAGATATATATAGACCCTTCCAACCAAAAGCAGATGGATACATGTTCTTTCAAGTGCACATGGAACATTCTCCAGGGTAAATCACATGCTGGCCACAAAGCAAGCCTCTGTAAATTTAAGACAATTGAAATCATATCAACTACCTTCTCCCAATCACACTACTATGAGGCTAGAAATCAACTACAAGAAAAAAATGGCAAAAAGCATGAAAATGTGAAGACTATAAACAATATGCTCCTAAACAAACAATGGATCACTAAAGAAATCAAAGAAGAAATAAAAAAATACTTAAGAATGAATGAAAATGAAAACATGACAATCCAAAACCTATAGGTCACAACAAAGGCAGTTCTAAGAGGGGTGTTTATAATGATACAAGCTTACCTCAAGAAACAAGAAAAATCTCAAACAACCTAAACTTACACCTAAAACAAACAGAGACAAAGAACAAACAAAACCCAAAATTAGCAGAAGGAAAGAAATCATAAAGATCAGAGCAGAAATAAATGAAACAGAGACTTTAAAAACAATACAAAAGATCAATGAAACTATAAACTAGTTCTTTGAAAAGATAAACAAAATTGATAAACCTTTAGCCAGACTCATCAAGAAAAAAGGGAGAAGGCCCAAATCAATAAAATCAGAAATGAAAGAGAAGTTACATCTGATATCACAGAAATACAAAGGATCATAAGAGACTACTACAAACAACTATATGCCAATAAAATGGACAACCTAGAAGAAATGGATAAATTCTTACAAAGGTACAACCTCCCAAGACTGAACCAGGAAGAAATAAGTAATATGAACAGGCCAATTATCAGTACTGAAATTGAATAAAATTCCCAACAAATAAAAAGTCCAGGACCAGATGGCTTCACAGGTGAGTTCTACCAAACATTAGATAACAGTTAACATCTATCCTTCTGAAACTATTCAAAATAATTGCAGAGGAAGGAACACTTCTGAACTCATTCAATGAGGCCACCATCCAGAAAAGATATCACAAAAACGGAAAATTACAGACCAATATCACTGATGAACATAAGTGTAAAAATCCTCAGCAAAATACTAGCAAACTGATTCCAACAATACATTAAAAGGATCATGCACCATGATCAAGCAATGCAAGGAATTTTCAATATCTGCAAATCAATATGATATACCATATTAACATATTGAAGAATAAAAACCATATGGTCATCTCAATAGGTGAAAAAAAAGCTTCTGATGAAATTCAACATCTATTTGATAAAGATATGATAAAGAACACTCTCCAGAAAGTGAGCATAGGAACATACCTCAACATAATAAAGGCCATATATATTAAGCCCACAGCTAACATTATACTCAATGATGAAAAACTGAAAGCATTTCCTCTAAAATCAGGAATAAGGATGCCTACTCACACAATTTTATTCAACATAGTTTTGCAAGTCCTAGCCACAGCAATCAGACAAGAAAAAGAAATAAAAAGAATCCAAATCAGAAAGGAAGAAATACAAGTGTAACTGTAGTTGATACTACATACATAGAAAATTCTAAAGACACCACCAAAGAACTACTAGAGCTCACCAATCAATTTGGTAAAATTGCAGGATACAAAATTAATAACCAGAAATCTGTTGCATTTCTATACACTAACAACAAACTATCAGAAAGAGAAATTAAGGAAACAATCCCATTTATAATCACATCAAAAAGAATAAAATACCTAGGAATAAACCTACATAAGGCTATAAAAGACTTGTATTCTTAAAACTATAAGACAATGATGAAATAAATTGAAGACAACACAAACAGATGGAAAGATATACCATGTTCATGGACTGGAAGAATATTGTTAAAATGATTATACTACCCAAGGCAATCTACAGATTCAATATAATCCCTCTCAAAATACCAAGGGCATTTTTCAGAGAACCAGAACCAATAATTTTAGAATTTGCATGGAAACACAAAAGACCCTGAATAGCCAAAATCATCTTGAGAAAAAAGAACAGAGCTGGAGGAATCATGTCCCCTGACTTCAGAATATACTAAAAAGCTACAGTAGTCAAAATACTTCTATACACTAACAACAAACTATCAGAAAGAGAAATTAAGGAAATAGGCACTGTGTAAGGTAAATTAAGGTACTGGCAGAAAAACAGACACACAGATCAATGGAACAGGATAGAAAGACTACAAATAAACCCATGTACTTATGGTCCATTAATGTACAACAAAGTAGGCAAGAATATTCAAAGGAGAAAAGATAGTCTCTTCAATAAGTGGTGCTAGGAAAACTGGACAGCTATTTGTAAAAGAATGAAATTAGAACATTCTGTAACATCATATGCAAAAATAAACTCAAAATAAATTCAAGGCCTAAATGTAAGAGCTGACACTATAAACCTCCTAGAGAAACCATGCAGAACACTCTTTGACATTTATCACAGCAATATTTTTTTGGCTCTGTCTCCTAAAACAAAGAATTCAAAAGCAAAAATAAACAAATGGGATCTAATTAAACTTAAAAGCTTTTGCACAGCAAAGAAAACCATCAACAAAATGAAAACACAACCTACTGAATGGGAGAAGATATTTGCAAATGATACAATGAATAAGGGGTTAATATTCTGTACATATAAAGAGCTCCTATGACTCAACATCAAAAAAAAAACCTGATTAAAAAATGGGCAGAAGATCTGAATAGACAGTTTTCCAAAGAAGAATGCAGATAGCCAACAAGCACATGAAAAGATGCTCAATATCGCTAATCATAAGGGAAATGCAAATCAAAACCACAACACAATATCACCACATACTTGTCAGAAGGGCTATCATCAAAAAGAACACAAATAACAAATGTTGGCAATGTTGTGGAGCCCTCCTACACTTCTGGTGGGAATGTAATTTGGTGCAGCCACTGTGGAAAACAGTATGAAACTTTCTCAAAAACCTAAAAATAGAACTACCATATGACCCAACAATTTCACTCCTGAGTATATATCTGAAAAAAATGAAAACACTAATTTGAAAAGATACTTGCATCCAATGTTCATAGCATATTTACAGTTGCCAAGGTATGAAAGCAATCTAAGTGTTCATCAACAGATGAATGGATAAAGAAGATGTGGTATATAAATATAATGGAATACTACTCAGCCATACAAATAAATGGAATTTTGTCATTTGCAGCAACATGGATGGACTTGGAGGGCAATATGCTAAGTGAAATTATGCTCAGAGAAAGACAAACACTGTATGATATCAATTATATGTGAAATCTGAAAAATAAAACTAGTGAATAAGACACAAAAGAAGCAGACTCAGAACAAACTAGTGGTTACCAGTGGAAACAGTTAAGGCAGGGGAGGGGGGTGATATAGGGGAAGGAAATTTAAAAAAAGTTATTATGTAATTATATGAAATCATGTGTGTGAAACTTTTGAAAGTTGTAAAGCACTATAGAATTTAAAGAATCTTTCAATAAAAAAAGACAAAAATAATTCAAAGTGTACAAAATGAAACATCTCAATGAAAAGGAGTGAAAAAAAATTTTAATTGTAATTCTTTTTAGTTTTTCAAGTTATTTATATTCTAAAATATTCAAAATTATTTATAAGATAAAATGCAAATATTAATATCAGTATCTTAAAATTATAAAATAAAGCTGTTATTTGATTACATTTTAATATTTTTAATTTTTATAAAAAATTATTCCACTCTAGCATTCTGTAACTATATATAAAAGCCTGATAATATTCTTGTTTTATACCATATTAAGTGTAGATGTGCATAGATGCAAACTGGAATAAAATAATTTAATGCTGCATGGTCTTCAGTCCATATGTACACATATTGTGAATACTATGCTAATTTAGTGGGTGCCTCCAAAACCATGAATTGGCTTACAAAAAAGAAGGAAGACGATATCCACTTGACAGTACTTCATACTTCATTATGGGAGAATTTATTGTTTTCATTTGCTCAGAAAGGAAGATTTTGGTGAAGTAATTGCTGTCTAGTCTCTTCTACCTAAGAACTTTTGAGCTGTTCAAAACCTTTTTGCCATCAGAAGCAATGTCAGTCTCTCACAGCACATGCAGCACAATTCGTAAGCCTTCTCAGTCTTTGGTCATAGTTGCCTTTTGGTTGAAGGCGTGATGCAAGAGAAATGAAACAGTATTTTCCCGGAGCCTGACCAAGGGAAAGTCATGAAAGTCAATGTTTAGGTTGCATTGTGCTGACCCTATTGTGATTCCTGAGTGGCAGAGGGCCCACGTGTCCTTGAGGAAATTTGTGTCTGTGTCTATCGATACCTGCAGCCATTTAAGTCACAGGACCAAGGGTAGTGGCCCCTCTTGTCTGAGTCTAAGGGTAGGTCAGACTGGCTTACAAGAAAAATTTGCTCTGTAGATTCTCTCATAACCCCTCCACTTCTCTTCTCAGAGCTTTTTTTTTTTTTCTGTTTTAATACTTCAATTGTTGATTCCTATCTGTATGCCTCCCACCAATCAAAATTTCCTAAAGTCTGTCTGCTGGTTTATTGCTATGTCCCTGGTGATGAGTATATTCCCTGACATACAGGAGGGGCTCAATATACATCCTTAAATGTGTGAATAAAAAAACCCTCAAGATTCCACTTTATTCAACATCTTAGTGTCCTTTAAAATGAAAACCATAAGGAAGCGGTAGTTTGGGAGTTACTAATTTTAGTAAAAAACTTAGATGTTGCTACTGACCAAACCTCATGTGTTTTAGAAGATAAACGTTGTGTATTTATTAGAATGGCAAACCACTTCTGGGAGTTAGCCTGAGTCTATGGGAAGAGAGGAAATGTGAATGATTGTGAAATGTAAACAGTTACTGAAGTTGGCTGAAAATATTTCAAACATCCGAGTTATCTTTCAGATTAAAACTTTTATTCACAATAAAATGAAGTTTTGCATGATAAAGTGCAAAGCCTCAATCAAAGCATTTTAAGTGGTCCTTGATGCAGGTGTAAAATCAGAAACCCAAGGCAAAAAAAAAAAAATAGCTAACACTTACTGAGTGCTTATATGTTCTGTGTACTGTTTTATCCACTTTACGTATATAAATTTAATGAGGAAAGTATTATCTTCCTCTTTGTTTTATTCATAAGGAAACTGAACAATAGAGATGTTACATAATTTCTCTAAGGTTGTTTGTTAAGTGGTGGATGGAGAAACAATATAGGCAGTCTGACTCAGGAGGGTTTGCACTTAATGACTAAAAATACTAAAATCCTAGCAGCAGAAAAGCTACACAACAAATATGATATGTAAAATAAGAAAAAAGTCAATCAGTCCATTCTATATGCTGTACCATCTTTATATTGACCTAGAATTGACCATATCTAGTCTATTGTAACTGCAGTAACAATACGATGTAAAAATAAATATGCAGTTAAGTTTATGAAAAGTGAGATCTTTAATATTAATATTTAAATTGATATATTATGTTTACTTACAAATGAGTTTAAAACTTCTTTTCCATAGACATACATGATAAAAGATGGAATTTGTTTTTGTTATCATAAATAACTTGTTTTTTGATGCACAATATGAAAATCTATAAAGAAGGAAATTTTACCTATACTGACAATATTCCATTTGCCTTTAGATTTTTTTCCTTTTGAAAACATTTAAATTGAGTTATACCATACATACAATAAAATAAATCTTTAGGATGCAACCTAGAGAATTTTTACAAATGAAGATACTAACTACTCAGACCAAGATGGAGAACATTAACTCAGAAAGCTTCCTTTTGACTCTACCAGTAAGTAACCCTCAAAGTAAATACTAATTCCAATGAGCTGAATTTTGCTTGGCTTGCTTTTGAACTTCATATACACAGAATTGTACAACATATAATTTTTGGTGTCCAGTTTATGTTTGCTTAACATGATACCTGTGAGATTAACTTGTGTTATTGTGTGCAGCTTGTTCTTTCTCATTGCTGTGTCACACTCCAGTGTATGCATATGCCACAGCATCTTCAGCCATTCTACTATTCATGGGTATTTGGGTCATTTCTAATTTAGGACTATTAAGATTAAAGTGCTATGAACATTTCTGTTCATATCTTTTGCTGAAGACATACAATTATTTCTTTTAGCTATATACGGAGAAAAGAAACTGCTGGACCCCAGTGTATATTTTCAGCCTCAGAAGATAATACCAGTTGTCCAAAATAGTAGCACTCCCTCCAGCAGTGTAAGACATCCAAATACTATATACCCTTACCAAAACTTCAGGCTGTCAGTCCTTTTATTTCTGATTTGTTTTAATTGTGGTGGGTTTAGAGTGTTATCTCATAGTGGTTTTAATACATTTTTCTGATACCTAATGATTTTGACCACTTTTCATTTGCTTATTAGTCATTTTAACATACTATTTTGTAAAGTCTTTTGCCCATTTTTAAAAAAATGGTTGTTTACTTTTACTCACTGATTTGTAGAAATTACTTATACATTCTCTGCCATTCTGTAATTTTTCTTTTCATTCTGTGAATAGTGTCTTTGAATGAACAGAATTTCTTAATTTCAATAAAATCCAATCCTTTCTTATTATTGGTGCTCTCTGTGTCTTGTTAATGTATCTTTGCATACCAAGACTCATGAAGACATCCTTTTATGCTTTCTTCTAGAGGCTTTGTTTTACACTTCATATTTATAAAATCCATCTAAAATTTATTTTTGTGAATAGTATGAGGTGAGGGTAAGGTTCAATATCCAATTGATGAAGCATTACTTATTTTAAAAAAAAATCTATCCCCATTGCATTACAATAGCATTTATATCATAAGTCAGTTGGTCTTATAAGCGTAGATATAATCCTAGACTCTTCTGTTCCTTGTTCAATTTATCTACATTTGCTTCAAAAATCACAGTATTTTGAGATTAATGTCACCAAGATTGTCACATAGGTTGTTCCCTGTTTTGCACCCCCTCACAAGAAGAACAATTAACAAATATTCATGGACAAGACACCACTGAGAAAATCCTAGAATGTGAGGGTGAGAATGAAGCACTCTTCTGTACCACTGAGACCAAGACATATTGCATTAGAAAGGTCAGAGGAATGGCTACATGCTAAACACATTGCCCCTTCCCCAGGCTGCTCCAACACCATGCTGAGAAGTCTCTATGGGCCTATGGTTCCTCCAGTGGGAAAATGGAGTCCAGGGTGGACATTCAGCTTCCCCAGCATTGTGGGTTCCTTTTTGGGAGTTGTTATTCCAGTCTTGCTTCACAGAGATCAATGGGGAATCTGTGGGGCTTGACCAATGGGAAGCTGATTGTGACAGAGACAGGGAGAGAGTCTTGCAGCAACCAGCACTGAATCTTGGCAGACTAAATTTCTACCTGCAGCACCCAAGAAGTAGTCCCAACCAGAGCCAAAACAGTGGTGCAGTCTGACCAGGGAACTCAGTGGGGGCATAGGTCTGCCTGATTCAGGGCCTCAAACAAAAAGCCTTCCTGGCCCTGGAGCAACTTCTCTTTCCCAGGTAGGGTCATAGCCTGTTCCTATAGCACCTGGCCCTACCTGCTCAGGACACCTAAAAGCTGCATATCCAAGCAACACTTGAGCAGACAGTACAGCAGGGAAAGCTGACTGTCCACAGAGCAAAGCCAGTGGCTCCATTCAGTAAGAGAACTTGGGATTCAGATTATCTGAGTCAAAACCACAAAAAGCCTTGACAGACTTGGAGTTGACTCCCTCTTTCTTCCCAGGTAGGGGAGCTAATAAATAGCCCTATCCACTTCTGAGTATAACTTCTGGCCCTGTGCAAACAGAAAACCTGGCCAGAACATCTGGAAGGTATGTAACTCAGCAATGCTCAAGCAGCATTCCTGGCAGGCAGACTGATCATCCACAGACCAAAGCCAGTGGCCCTATTCAGCCAGGGAACTTGGGGCTCAGATTGCCTGAGTCAAAACCGCAAACAAAGAGTGCTCAATACAATACTAGTAGGGGCTTTATTTCACTACTTTTATCAGTGAGCAGATCAGACAGAAAACTAATAAGAAAACAGTGGCTTTAAATAACACATCATATCATAAGAATTTAACAGATACATACAGACATCACATTAAGAAGCAACAGAATATTCTTCTCAAGTGCACATGGAATATTCTCCAGGTAGATCATATTTAAGCCACAAAACAAGTCTTAAGAAATTTAAGAAAACTGAAATCACGTCAAGCATCTTTTCAGATCAAAATGGCAGGAAACTAGAAATCAGTTATAAGAGAAAAAGGGAAAATTCTCAAGTATTTGGAGATTAAACAACATGCTACTGAACAATAAGTGGGCCAAAGAAGAAGTCAAAAGAGAAATAAAACATACCTTGAAACAAATGAAAATGAAAATACAACATACCAAAATGAACAGATTGCAGCAAAAGTAGTTTTAAGAGGAGAGTTCATAGTGATAAAACCCGCAACAAAAAAAGAAGATCTCAAATAAGCAATCTAACTTTACACCTCAAGAACAAGAACACAAAAACTAATGAAGCCCATAGTTAGTAGAAGGAAAGAAATAACAAAGATCAGAGTGAAAATAAATGATACAGACTAAAAAGACAATATAAAAGACAAATGAAACTAAGAGCTGTTTTTCTAAAAAGTTAAATAAAATTGACAAAACTTTAACCAGACACATCAAGAAAAGGACTCAAATAAAGTCATAAATGAAAGAGGAGACATTACAATATTTACCACAGAACTACAAAGGTTCATAAGAGACTTATGAACAATTATACGCCTACAAATTAAACAACCTGAGAGAAATTGATAAATTCCTAGAGACATACAATATATTAACTGAAACACGAAGGCTAATTACCAGTAAGAAGACTGAATGAATCATCAAAAAACTCTCCAAAAACAGATGTCCAGGACTAGAATGCTTTACTAGTGAATTCTACCAACATATGAAAAATTAATACCAATCCTTGTCAAAGTCCTCGAAAAAACAGAAGAGGAGGGAACATTCCCAAACTCATTTTACAAAGCCAGCATTACCTTGATACAAAAGCCAGACAATAAAAATACAAAAAAAGAAATTATAGACCAATATCCTCTATGAAAATAGATGTAGAAATCCTTAACAAATTTTTAGCAAACTGAATTCAACAATACATTAAAAGGATAATACATCATAATCAAGTGGGATTTAGCAAGCATGCAAGGATAGTTCAACATCCAAAAAATCAATCAATGTAATAAACCACATAAGAAATGAAGGATAAAAATCTTATGATCATCTCAGATGAAGAAAAAGCATCTGACAAAATTTAACATCCATTTTTTTTTTCATAAAAATGCTCAATAAGTGGTTATAAAGGGAATGTACCTTAATATAATAAAGACCATATAGCTAACAGCTAATATCATACTCAAAGGTGAAAAGTTGAAAGCTTTTCCTCTAAGATCAGGAACAAGTCAGGGATGCCTCTTCTTTTTTTAAAATACATTTTTATTGAAGTATAGTCAGTTTATAATGTGTCAATTTCTGGTGTACAGCACAATGCTTCAGTCATATAGGAAGGATGCCTACTCTTGCCACTTTTATTCAGCATATTGGAAGTCCTAGACAGAGCAATTAGGCAAGCAAAATAAATAAAAGGCATCCAAATCTGAAAGGAAGAAGTAAAACTGTCACTTTGCAGATGACATAATATTATATATAGGAAACCCTAAAGATGCCACCAAAAAACTATTAGAATTAATAAATTCAGTATACTAACAGGATACAAAATTAATAGGCAAAAATCTGTTGTATTTCTATTCACTTATAACAAACTCTCGGAAAGAGAAATTAAGAAAACAATGCTATTTACAATCACATCAAAAAGAATAAAATACTTAGGAGGAGAAAGTCTTGTACACTAAAAACTGTAAGACATTGTTAAAAGAAATTGAAGACAACATACTAGAAGAAAATATATTCCATGCTCACCAATGGAAAGAACTAATATTATTAACAGTAGTTGATACTACTCAAAGAAATCTACAGGTTCAATGTAATTCCTATCAAAATCCCAATGATATTTTTCACAGAAATAGAACAAAGAATCCTAAAATTTGTAAGAAGCCATAGAAGACCTTGATTGACCAAAGCAATCCTGGGAAAGAAGAACAAAGCTGGAGGTATCACACTCTCTGATTTCAAACTATGTTACAAAGCTACAGTCATCAAAACAGCATTGTATTTGCAAAAATAAATAAATAAATAAACAATCGATGCATAGATCAATGGAACAGAATAGAGCCCAGAACTAAATCCATGCATATATGAACAATTAATTTATGACAAAGGAGCCAAGAGCACACCATAGGGAAAGCATAGTCTCTTCAATGGTGTTGGGAAAACTGGATAGGAAAGGAAAAAGGAAAGGAAAGGAAAGGAAAGGAAGAGAGATGGAGGGAGGAAGGGGGGGGGAGAGAGAGAGAGAGAAAGAAAGAGAGAAAGGAAGGGGGAAAGGAAGGGGGAAAGGAAGGAAAGATAAGAAAGAGAAAGGAAGGAAGGAAGGAAGGAAGACAAGAAGGAAAGACAGAGACAAAGAGAAAGAAAGAAAAAGAGGGGAAGGAAGAGGGAAAGGAAGGAAAGAAGGAAACACAAGAAGGAAAGGCAAAGAGAGACAGAGAGAGAGAGAGAGAGAGAGAGAGAGAGAGAGAGAGAGAGAGAGAGAGAGAGAGAGAGAAACTAGACCACATCTAATACTACACACAAAAACCAACTCAGAATGGATAGACCATAAAACTCCCAGAAGAATAAAGTTAGTACACTCTTTGATATCAAACTTAGCAATATCTTTTTGGGATATGTCTCCTCTGGCAAGGGAAAGAAAAGAAAAAATAAAAAGGGTTACATCAAAATATAAAGCTTCTGCAGAGCAAAGGAAACCAGCAACAAAATTAAAAGACAACCTACTGAATGGAGGAAGATATTTGTAAATCATATATCTGACAAGGAGTTGATATCCAAAATATATAAAGCATACAACAAAAAACCAACAACTTGATTAAAACAACTTGATTAAAAAATGGGCAGAGGAGTTGAATAGACATTTTTCCAAAGAAGATGTACAGATGAAATAACAAGTGTTGGAAAAGGTGTGGAGGAAATGGAACCCTCACACAATGTTAGTGGAAATGTAAATTGGTACAGCCACTATGAAAAACAGTATGGAGCTTCATCAAAAAATTAAAACTAGAACTACCATATGATCCAGAAATTGTACTTCTGGGCATATATCCAAAGGAAATGAAAACACTATATTGAAGAGATATCTGCACCCCCATGTTCATAACAGCATTATTTATAATAGTCAAGATGTCAAGATTTAAAAATAGCCTAAATGTCCAATGATAATTGAATGGGTAAACTGAATGTGGGGGGTGTGTGTGTGTGTGTTGTGTTTATAATGGAATTTTACTCAGCCATGAAAGAAGGAAGTTCTGCCATTTGTGACCTTGAGGGCATCATGCTAAGTGAAATAAGTCAAAGACAAATTCAGTATGATCTCACATATATGTGGAACCCCAAAAATTAACTCAGAAGAAGAGTTCAGATTTGTGGCTACCATATGCAGGTGTGGGTGGGAGGGGGAATTGGATGAAGGTATTCAAAATGCACAAACGTCCAGTTATAAGACAAACAGGTGCTAGGGATATAATGTACAAGATGGATTATAGTTAACACTACTGTATGGTATATTTGAAAGTTGTCAAGAGACTATATCCTAAGAGTTCTCGTCATAAGGAAGAAACTTTTTTTTCATTTCCTGTTTTTTGTATCTGTATGAGATGAGGGTTGTTAACCAAACTCACTGTGGTAATCACTTCATAATATATGTAAGTTAAAACATCATGCTGTACATTTTAAACTTATACAGAGCCTTAATGCCAATTATATCTCAATAAAACTGGAAAAATTAAAAATCATAGTATTTTAATTACTGTGGAATTATAATAAGACCTGAATATCTAATAGTGTAAGCTCTCCAGCTTTGATATTTAAGATCTTCATTATTCTGTGTCCTTTGATTTTCACATAAATTTTAGTTTGATGATTTTCACATCACACAAATTGAGATTTTTATGAAGCCATAGATAATTTATGGAGAATTGACAGATTTAAATAATATATCTTCTAATACATAAATATGTTGACACACAAATAACAGAATTTTATTTCTCACAGTTCTAGGGGCTGAGAAGTCCAAAAAAAGGCACTGGCAGAGTCAGTGTCCAGTGAAAGCCCACTTCCTGGTTCATAAAAGGCTATTTTATATTTTCTTACATAGTGGAAGAGGCAAATGAGCTCTTGGGGGTCTCTTCTATAAGAACACTAATCCTATTCATGAGGGCTCTGCCCTCATAACCTAACCACATCCCAAAGGGCCAACCTCCAAATACCATGACACTGGGAACTAAGTTTCAAGGTATGAATTTTGGGGGGACACAAACATTAAGTCTATAAAACATGTTATATATTCATTTAGGTTTTCCTTAAATTTATCCATAATAGGTCACAGTTTTCTATGTAGAAGTCATGCACAACTTTTGTTAGTTTATCCCCCAGGTCTTGGTTGTGCTTCGATGGTGTTATAAATGGTACTTTTAAAAAAATTGGTATTTCTTGCATACACATACATTGGCTCTTATAAATTGACAGTATATCCAGTGATCTTACTAAATTCATTTATTTAACGTAATAGTTGATATGTATATTGTTTGATTGTCTATATATACATTCATACCATCTGTAATAACAATAGTTTTATTTCTTCTTTTTGAACCATTTTACATAGTGCATACAAATTTAAGACTGTAATATTTTCCTGTTGAAATGACCATTTAAATTTTATTAAGTTTTCCTCTTTATGCCTATTAATCCTTCTTACATTAAACTCTACTGAGTCTGATCATAGTATAGCATCTGTCTTTGTTAATGTTTATATGGTATATGTTTTCCATTCTCTTCCTTTCAACTTTAGATGTGAGCAGCGTATATATCTCTGTTAGCAGCATATAGTTTTTTAAAATCCAGTTTGACAAATTTTATCTTGGAATTTTATTTTGTTCACATGTAATATAACTACTGATATGTTTGTATATGCCTTTAATTTTCATAATTCCATCAATAGCAAAATTAACATTAATTTAATTAATATTTATTCATTTTAATTTTGATAGGTAGTATATATCATCTTGAACAATGAATTTTATAAAATTTTCTTTGAATAATCATTCTTGTGGACAAAAGGAAAAACATGGACTGCATAATAGCTTTGCTTGCTGGTTGAAGAACTGCATCCAGCAAGTGTTCAAAGAAGGTCATATAGCTCAACATTTTCTCAGTTGATGTGCTCACCTGAGTGTGGTATGATATGCAGCTTGATGGATGACCTTCTTCTAACTGATTTTGTCCTGAATTATATGCATGCTTCCATAGAAGGGGAACTTAGAATTTCTCTTTGTATTGAGTAGCACCTGGTACACTGTAGTTGTTTCCAAGCTTCTTTAAAATGTTTTCTCTGCTAGAGATGTTGGAGTAGGTTCCTTGATTCTAAATGGTTTTCTAGTTTTTGGATCCATGAATTACTCATGAGGCTAGTTTTACCCTTGTTTTTCTTCTAATGAAGTATGTGTGTGTACCTAGAATAATTCCTTTTTAATGTTAAGCCATGGAGGGTCACTGTCATGCAGAATAGTCTTTCTCTTGGAAGGGATGTGGGTTATGAATTTTAAGTGGTTCCTCCTGGAAGGTGTTTGCTGACATCGGTCCCCACGTGGGAGGGCAGGATGTAAAGAGTTGTAACTCAAGTCATCATCAGAACAAAGTGGATGTGGAACCATTCACAGCAGCCTGATTTTATGAATGAACCTCAACTCTTGGAGAACTTCTCCTGTGTTAATAGACACTTATCCAGCAATACAGCACTGAAGACTAGCTGTTCCCTGGTCCCTATTCCTTGGGTTTCCACATTGGCAGAGAGGGGCTTAGCTTTCCCTTTGTCATGTTTTTTGTTTGTTTGTTTTTTAAGACCTGGTCATAGGAATGGGGCTTTAATTATTATTGCCTTAACTGTTTTATGATTCTTAGTGAGGAAGTCAAATAAATCAGAATATTTAATGTGGTGGATCATATTGACCAGATTGTAGACCTATGATTCATGGTATATCTGAGTCAAAATATATTTACTTTTCTGAACTCTAACATATTTTCAAAGGGAGAGAAACAATAACATGCTTTGCCTATGAAACAAATAACATGTTTAACCATTTGTACATGTTACCTATGTAGAAAAAAGGTAAAATTTGTACGGGATACCTACTCAGAATCTAGAGGCACCAATTTCAGATGGTATTTTAATACATTATTTTGGAAAGATCTTTCAGAAAATAAATATATTTGACATTCTTATAAGCTTTGAATGAATCAATTTCTTTAATATTTATGCCTTATGTATTTCTACATGGATTTGAAGCAGAGTTAAAGATCTAAGTCGTCTCATAATATCCATGAATCTCTTAGTGACTTCCCCTCCTCCACATCCCATATTTTTCTACTAAAAGGCCATTGATTTGCTTAATTAAAATGATGAAAAAATTAATTTAGGGTACACATTATTACAATTACTTTCTCCTTATTAAGAGGATGTGGGTTACTTTAGAATAAAATTCGTATCAGAAGACAGCTATGGAGAATCTCAGATATTAAAAAACATATTGCTATTTGGAGTAGGTAGTCCTAGATTATAATCTTTTTCTGCTGCCTGTTAACTGCTGGATTTAGAGAAATGAATCAGCTGACTAGCATAATTAATTTTCTCAAATTATCTGATGAATTGTTCTTTTTCATTAATTGAGCTGAAAGTTTTTCCCTTCACTCATCTTCTCTGAGTTCTATTCTGAAAAGTCTGAAGTTCTCCAAACAAGGATAATTTCTAAGGAAAGAGTACAACCATTATTAGAGTCTCCCTCCACTCTTCCTCCCAAGTTTTAAGACAGAACAAGTGTTTTTCTGTCTTAATACATCTTTCAGCTCCTTCTCGCGACCTAAAGCCTCATATTCCCTTAGGCATCTTTTTAATCAAACTTTTTGATTTTTTTTTTTTATCATTTGTCTTTTTTGCACATCCCCTGTTCTCAATTTACCTGTATCTGTTTAAATACAAATTCTAAGCTATATAGTATAGGGGTTTGTTAGAAGGTACAAGTCTGTTCCTTTTATTAGTGACTGTAAGGAACTGAAGTTGAGCCTTTGGTAAAATTGACATAGGCTGTTACCAGTTTTTTTTTCTTTTTTGGGGGGGCGGGGTCCAAATTAGACTGATGAGTTCTTTACTTACTAATAAGAAGTTTTCATTTTATTTCCACTTTAAGTTTCTGAAATAATTTAGATTATATATCATTATATTTCATTTTTCTGCTGGTATTAGAAATACTGAATTATTTATTCACTATGGGAAAAAGAATGAACCCCTCTTAATTAAACAATTTAATGCAGGAAGCTTTTAAACTTTCTTAGGTAGGAATTACTGGCTTGCCTGAAATATACCTAAACAAAGTCTTCAAGTGACTATGTGTCAAAATACCACAAAACTGATTGAATATTCTAATAGATGGTAAATTTCCTTTTATTTTAAATGCTAATAAAATTCAACTATAGGAAAACCTTTTTTTTTTTTTTTTTTCTGTAAGCAAAACAAGTGTGCCTAAGACTTCAAAGTTATTCACATAGGGCTTTAGCCCAGACTAGAGAGGTATAAAAAAATCACCATAAGGCTTTAAAAGATTTTAAAGTTTACAGGGGTATATAGTGTTTTAAAGGCTAGCTTGTTTAATGGTTAGGGTGACTTCTTTATCACTTTGGAAAGGACAGGTATTTGAAAGGCTGTCAGCTTTACTAATACAAGGTAGTTAAACTTCCAAGCCTTGGCAGGTATGATGACATTTTTTCTTCCAAACATAATTTTTTATTGAAAGTGTTATATAGGCTAATACAGTATATTAAACTTCAGCATCCTGTAGAAAAATATGATAGAGCTAGACAGACTTTACTATGAAGACAAGCAGTAAAAGTAGGATATAAAATAGCTCAAATAAGTTAAAGGAAGCATCTTAAATTTTTGTGTGTGCTGGAATGACAACTATTTGATGGACCTTTGTCACTGCCATGTGATATAAAATTTAAAATTAAAGAAAGAGAAAATGATGAGCCTAAGGTTCATTTTGTTAGTCCAAGGAAGTCTAGTATTGGATGCATTCTTCTCAATTACATATGGTCAACAGATATTAATTTCACCTTTAGTCTCTATCAGTGTAATTAATTAGTTGGTTTATATTTATTGAAACCCTAATACACATGGGCCCTGTAAATTGGCTTAGGAGACACACAAGAAACAGCAGATAATGTATTATCCTGAGAACTTCTTTTGATTGATGTCTTCTATGTTCCTAGGTGTTAAGGATGTGCATAAGTGGGTTATTTTTGTAACAGAGCATTTTGAGGGGAGAAGGTCTATTCCTTTCTTTATTGTTTTAGGGCCATCTAGGGTGTTCCAAGAAATAATACAACAGTATTGTGTAAAGTCACTGAGGTCAGATGGTTTTCTTTGCTTCTTGGTTTAAAAATAAATATTATGTATAAAGGCATTAATAATACATGTTAAATACTAGAAATAGTGTCCCACATAAAAGAAGCATTCAATATAAGTTAGATATTATTATTATTACCTAATCATTTTTATTAACTACTTTTGATATGGCAAGTATTTTCTCTTATCCCAATTGCAATGTTGGAGAATGATAACCAAAGCACTGAAAATTTAGATATTTGTGCTCTGTTAGAACCAAGAATCTAGCTAAGGATGCCCTGAGTTTAGAGAGCATATTTTTATTACTCATGTTGCCTCAATGCCCAATATAACAGACAGGGCTTGTTTTTGATGTTAATAGTATAGTGAAGGCAGAACATATATACAAACGGCTAAATTATCGTTTTGGTAAGCAGGATTTTAAAATAGCATGATTATAAAATGGGAATCAGATTAAACAAAGACTTTCCTAATGAAATACACAGAAATGTTCAGAAAATTAATAGATACCTAAGATCTATTTTGTAACTATTTGCCAATTGAGATTTCAGATTTTTGAAGGGAAAAAATGGATGTAGTTGAAGTTCTCTCTGAATCCTTTCCTGATTGTCCTTCTCTTCCCTTCTCCAAAGGCAGCTACTATCCTCAGGTTGATATACTTTTGCCATTCATTTTATATCTATCTATCTATCTATCTATCTATCTATCTATCTATCTACCTACCTACCTACCTACCTATCTATCAAACTTGTGTGAAAACTTTACTGTAAATCTTTACTGTAAATGGTATCATATTGATACATCAGCAACTTCTTTATACATTGTTTTCAAAATATGTATTAATTTAATTACTCAATTTATTTTAACTCTTATACAGTATCCCATGTACACTGTATGTATGTATCTGTTTTCTTATTGAAGGATATTTAGATCCCTTACAATTTTTTAGCTCTCACAAACAATATTTCAATAACAATCTTGGCTGTATCTCTTTGTGCCTGTGTAGGTGAGTTTCTCTAGGATATATAATTACAAGTGGAACTGATAGATCGTAAGATATGCATATCTTCAAATTTACTATATATTGCCAAATCAATTTCAGAACTGATTGTTTTAGGCAACTCTGCTAGGTTATGCTGGATTAACAACAGCTCTAAAATCTTAGTGGCTCAAACTCCAAACACTTATCTCATGCTCCTTGTTCATGTAATATATACAAGCTAAGCTATGGGGAGACTATAGGGTCTGCTTCATGTGTTTTCTCATTGCATCCAGGCTGAAGTTCCTGTGTGGAATATCCAGTTCTTGTAGCAGAAAGGAAGAGCCATAAATTCTAAGTTTAACCATACAATTGCATATAGAGCCTCTCATCCCATTCTGTTGGTCACAGTGAGTCATGGGAGCAAGACAACATTTCACCCATAAGGGTAAAGAGTGTAAATATTTGAAATCAGTAATACTATCTACTTCAATGCATGCTTTTCATCACAAATGCTCATTTTCCTTACTTTCACAGGTAAAATATACTTAATTCCCTACCCAAGGAAGAAAACACAAAGTCTTATTCAATCACAGCATCATGATCGAAGTCCACATATTAAGTCTGGATGTGGCTCTTTTTGATGAAAGAACCATGAACTAAATAAAAAACAAAAACAAAAAACCCCTCAAAAACCACAATATAATCCCCATGTACAGTGGTGGAATAGGAAGAATATAACCACAATGAACACACCCATTTGGAAAGCAAGGGAATGAGAGGCACAGAGCAATAACCAGTTCCAGAATCGTTCTGAAATCCTACTGGGGAAGGGTAGTACATCAGGCTGAATGTATCTGTCCTCCTTATCCAAATTCAAATGTTGAAACCCTAATCCCCAGTATAATGATATTAAGAGGTGGGGCCTTTAGGAGGTGATTAGGTCATGAGGTTGGAGCTTTCATGAATGAAGTGGAGAGTATTTTAGTTGACCTCTAAGACTGTGGAGGCTGGCAGGCAACATCTTTACATGCTCCCTCTACGCTGCTCCAGTTTGCTGGTATCTCCTAGAAGGAGTTTGTGCATACTTTTGGTGCTCCAGTCTTTGCAGCTGCCACCGAGTGGATCCTTAATAACCTTGCTCTAGTGGCCAGCAGAACTTATGTTCCTGAGTCCCAAAGAACTGTAACAAACAGAGGAAGAGTTCTTAACAAGTTACCCCCAGGGCACCACACAGAGGCAGTAGACAGGAACATCTAGTATTTTCAGGAAAGAAGATCATCTTATTTTCATAGCTGTGGCCTGAGAGGCAGGCTGCTAGTTAAACACATATCTAGGGGCTGACTGCAGTCCTCTCCAGAGACTGGGGAGGCTGGTGGGTGCCATCTTTGTGCTCTTCCTCTGCCTTGCCCCAGCTATTCAGTATCTACCAGAAAGGAGCTTGTGCACACTTTCTGGTGCCCTGGTTTTTGTGGCTGATGCCCAAAGAACATCTACCTTGATAGCCTGGCTCTGGTGGCCAGAAGAGCTTGTGTTCATGGGTTCAGTCAAGAAGTAGAACAAAGAAACAGTTCTAAACTGGCTATCACCCCAGAACTCAGTGCTGAGGGAGCAGACAGAAATGCCCATCTCCAAATCTTCATCTGAGAAAGGTACAATGGCATACTATAAAAGCTGCACCTTGAGGAAGCAACTTCCAATCAGCCTGAATATGGATGCTGAGTAAGATCCTCTACATGAAGCACTGACAGGTCTTGGCACATCCTCAGTTGCTGGGCACCACTAAGAATAAAGTAGCCTGCTTGGATAGTCAGAAAGGTTTGACAAACAAGAGGTAGGGCAAGGTTGAATAATAAGGTTAATTTCCTACACAAGGCCACTCCTTCAAGACTGAGAGAGGATGCTATTTTATCCAGTGCATAGAAACCAACACAGGGAGTCAACAAAAAGGAAGAAACAGAGAAATGCATTTCAAGCAAAGAAACAAGATAAAACCTTAGAAAAATACTCTGATGAAATTGAGGTAAGTCATTTACCTGATAAGGAGTTCAGAATAATGGTCACAAAAATACTCAACAAGATCAGAAAAAAACAGTGGATGAACAAAGTGAGAATTTCAACAAATAGACAGAAAATATAAAAAAGTACAAAACAGAAAACACAGAGCTGAAGAATAAAATAATTGAACTGAAAAATACAATAGAGGGGTTAAATCGCAAATTGGATAAAGCAGAAGAAAAGATCAGTGAACTTGAAAGGCAGTGGAATTGAACCAATCAGAGTAGCAAAAAGAAAGAAGAATAAAGAAGAGTGAGTGTAGCTTAAGGGAATCCTGGGAAAACATCAAGCAGATCAATATTCCCATTTTAGGAACTCCAAAGGGACCAGAGAGAGAGAAAGTGTTAGAATTGAAGAAAGGTGTGAAACTTTTGATTAAAAGATATATCCTAAAGTACAAATAAGATAAATAATAACCAATTTATATCTGAATGTAGTGCAGTGGTAAGACAAAACTCTGATGTAATAAAAATTCTAACAGTACCCCAGAGAAAAACCAGATTTCCTACAAAAGCCAGATTATTAACAGAAGAATGACAATTAGAGTGTTGTTCAACTTGCTAACAATAATAGATGTCAAAAACAGTAGAATAATATCTTTACAGTGCTGAAAGGAAATATCCATCAACCTGGAATTCTATGCCCAAACTGTCAACGAAGACATACATATATATGTATATATATATGCACATACACATACATACATGTGTTGTCTATATACACATGCACACACATACTACATGCATATATGTACTACATACATACAAAATGTATATATACACAATACATATATACATTTAAGCATTTATGCATGTGCATGTATATATAGCATATATGCTATATATGTATATAGGTAAATAAATATTTGATGTTAGAATAGATGAAGAAAAATATTTGTTGAGAATTTTTTAAATGCTTTATATTCCATACTCTGTGCTACATTGTGACATTACTTTAGATCTATTTTCCAGATCCAAGTTCTTTTTCCAGTTGAGTCTAATCTACTGTTTAAACCACTCACTCACTGCATTTAAAATTTTTAATGATTATATGTTTCATATGTAAATGTTTTATATCATTGTTTTTTCAAATTTATCTCAGGCATTAAATCCTGACCCCTTCCTCAGTTCCTAGGTTCAAGTATCTGTCAAGGTTTATTTCTTGCCCGAGTTATCTATTTCTTTCTTGCCACTGAGATCTGTCTTTTTTTCCATGGGAAGTTGGCTATATATTGATTTTTCCTTCAAAAAATTTTACGGTGTGTCTATATGTTTGTGGTCAGTTGGAAGCCCTGCCTGCATCAATTCTTATAAGTGCTGCTTGAAACAATGGGTAAGTTGGCAGATGTATTAGTTTCCTGTGAATGCCATAAAAAAGTCCATAAACTGGATGGCTTAAAACAACAGAAATATATTATTTCACAGTTCTGGAGGCTGATCTGGGCCATGCTCTCTCTGAAGGCTCCAGGGGAGGATACCTTCCTTGCTTCTTCTAGTTGCCAGCTATTCTTGGTGTTTCTTGGCTTGTGGATGCATAATTCCAGCCTCTGCCTTCATCATCACATGGTGTTCTTCCCTGTGTATCTCTGTGTCCAAATTTTCTTTTCTTAAAAAGACCCTAGTAATTGGATTAGGTCCCATTCCAATTCAGTGTTACCTCATCTTAACTTGATTACATCTGCAAAGACCCTATTTCTAAGTAAGTTTCCATTCACAGGTACTGGAAGTTAAGACTTCCAAAATATCTTTTGGGGAGACACGATTCAACCCTTAACAGTAGATGTACTCTTTTCTATTCCTTGGACAACCAGAAACTTTTAAAAAACATGGATCATTCATTTACAGTGTTATCCACCAGTGTTACTAGTGGAGTGTAAAATCCACCAGTAATTGAGGGCATTGTAATGTTCAGGGTCTAAAACCATCTTCTAGAAAGTAGAAAACAAGGTTCAGCAGAAAGGAAAAGACTAAATGGAGTTAGACTTAAGATAATTAAATTAGTAGCTCAATAAATCAAATTTGCACCTCTGAAAGTCTAAAGAAATTAGAGTTAGTACATTAAACTGTATTTGATACTTATTTATCTGCTTAGATTTTTGTTATATTTTTATTTCAGTCTCTGGATAGCAAGAAACTGTTTATTCCATGACTATCTTTTTTTCTTTTTCTTTTTCTTTTTCTTTTAACCCCTTGACACAGAATTTTAATAAATTGAGAACTGTTTAGTTGGTGAAGCCTATACTCATAAAAATGTCTCTTTTATGTAACTATTTTATTTGTTGGCATAAAATGAGAAGAAGAGACACTAATGCATGAAGTTATTATTTCACTGAAAATAGTCCATGTTAGACTCCAGAATGGTAACACAAGTATAGCAAAGGACTGCACAGATTGTATGTTTTTTTCTCAGAAAAACAGACTGGGGTTGAGGGGGTTTTCATAATAGCTGTTGATGATTAATAATAATAAACTAAAGCAACACTAATAGTG
The DNA here is from genome assembly GCF_036321535.1 of Camelus dromedarius. Lineage (NCBI taxonomy): Eukaryota > Metazoa > Chordata > Mammalia > Artiodactyla > Camelidae > Camelus > Camelus dromedarius. Next base: position 37,401,145 of record NC_087436.1, read on the forward strand.
TAAACACCAAGAATAGCTATAATAAGAAAGCTATCTTTCTTTACATCCAATAATAAAGTAAAGGAACAATTAAGAATGAAGTGAGGAATAGTTAGTAGGTAGAAGAGGGAGTTAATACCATGCTTTGAAGAAAACATTAGTGCCGTTCTGAATAAACAGAATATTCCTTTTATTATGGCTCTATAAGACTATTATAAATGTTTAGAACACCTCTACAAAATGTTTCATTAGATGAGTTATTTTTGTCATTTTTTGTCAGAACAAAAAAAGCAGTACTAACTTGAATTAAAATTTGGAAACTTTAACACTTTTTAATATTACTAGTAACTTTTAAAATAAAGTTCTAAAAGTTTGATTGCTCTAGGGGCTTGATATAAATATATTTTATTGCTCATTGCTAGCTAATTTGAGGTCTTTGAGTAGGAAAAAGGTGGCTGGGGAAATAAAAAGTCATCATTGAAATTTTCCACTGGTTAATGTAGAATTCTGAAAACACTATTTTGGAACTCAACCAGGCACTTAGAAAGGTGAGCTCTGTAAGTATTTTCTATTACTTTGTATCATGTTTTTGTCAGATACTGTGTTTCAGCTCTATTTAAATGAGGTATCTTAACTTAAGATAATTTGCCTAAGGTTCCACAGCTTGTTCATTAAATCCCTTGGAGAAGAGGGATTTAAACAACACTACACAAAATATGTTTGGAAGGATGGTTTATAAGTCTTATTATTGTGTATGAAAGTGCTAGAAGAAACTATGGAGTAAATGTACTTTATTCTTTAAATATAGCATTTAGAAATTCTCCTTCATTACTATTCTATTCATTTTATTGAATTTTTAATATCTTTAAACATGTACATATATATTTAGAATTTTACAACCCCCTATCAAGGGGACAATGGCCAGCACACTCTGAGGAAAGACATAGCAGGCATCCATATCAAAAACAATCCTCTCACCAAAAATGCTAGACTCACCCAGTATATACAGGGATGGCCCCACGTAAAAACAGCCCCTCAAGACCACAATAGATAACTGTTTCTTCTAAATTCAGAGTCAGAGAAATTTAAGTAAAATTAAAAAGCAGAGGAACTACTCCCAATTAAAAGAATAAGAGAAATCCCTACAAGAACAAACAATGAAATCGACCTCTCCAGTCTACCAGATCCAAATTTCAAAAAGTAAGTAATAAAAATGCTAAAGGTATTAAGAAAGACTATTAATAGAAATGCAGATCACTATAACAAGGAACTAGAAACTATAAAAGGAACCAATCAAAAGTAGACAACTCAATTGTCAAGGTAAAAACCAAGCTAAAGGCAATGAATAGAAGATAAAATAATGCAGAAGAAAGAATAAGTGATCTGGAATACAGAATAATAGAAGTCACCCCAAAAGAACAACAGACAGAAAAACAAATGAAAATAAAATAAAAACAACATATGAGGTTTTATGGGATAATATGCCAACCTATATAAAACAGGGTTTCTAGGAGAAGAAAAAGAAATGGAGATCAAAAATGCATTTGAAGAAATTATGGCTGAAAACTTCCCAAACCTAAAGAAAGAAACAGATATCCAGGTGCAGGAAGCACAGAGGGTCCCAAATAAGATAAATCCAAACAGATACACACCAACACATTTCATAATTAAAATGGCAAAGGTGAAAAATAAAGAGGATTCTCAAGGCAGCAAGACAAAAACAGAGAGTCAGTTATAAGGAGACCCTCATAGGGCTATCAGCTAATTTTCCTACAGAAGAGTTGCAGGCCAGAGGGGAGTGGCATGATATAGTCAAAGTCCTGAAAGGGAAAAACCTGTAACCTAAGATACTCTACTCAGCGAGTATCATTCAGAAAAGGAGAAAGAATTTCTCAGAGAAGCAAAAACTAATACAGCAATACTAAACCTGAACTAAAATAAATATTGAAAGGTCTTCTCTAAGTAGAAAAGCAGCAAAAATCTATAGGAAAGGGAAAATTACAATAGGAAAGGCAAATATATAAAAGGATTGAAGATCACTTAAATAAGCCAGTACATAGATTAAAAAAAAAAAAAAAAATTTTCTGAAAGCAATTTTAACTACAATCAACAGCAAAAGGAGAAACATGAAGATGTAAATCAGCCCATCAAAATCACAAAATGTGGGGGAGGGGAGTAAGAAAATGTAGATCTTTAGAGTATGTTTGAACTTGTCTAAAGAAAGTAGGTATAGTTTTGGTTTGACATACTTGAAAACCAGGGTCATCACAAATAAAAAAACCCATAATAGATTCACAAAAACTAAAAAGGAACACAAGCATAATACAAAATAAAACCATCAAGCCACAAAAGGAAAAACAAAAAGAAAGAATAACTACAAAATCAACTAGAAAACAAGATTTAAAATGGCAATAAACACATATTTATCAATAATTTAAATGTCGTCAATGGTCTAAATGCTCTGATCAAGATATGGAGTGGCAGACTGGATAATAAAACAAGAATGTACAATACGTTGCTTACAAGAGATTCACTTGAGGGTGAAAGATACAAATAGATCGAAGGGATGGAAAAATATATTTCATGCAAATAGAAATTATAAGAAAGTGGAGGTAGCAATACTCCTATTAGACAAAATAGACTTTAAAACAAAGTCCATAAAGAAAGGCAAAGAAGGACACTATATAATGATAAAGGTATACAAGAAGAGAATATTACACTAATTAACATACATGTGCCCAATTTAGGAGCACCTCAATACATAAAACAAATACTAAAAGACATAAATCGAGAAACTGACAGAAATACAGTAATAGTAGGGCACTTTAACACCCCACAGACATCCATGAAGAGGTCTTCCAGACAGAAAATCAGTAAGTCAACAGAGATCCTAAATGACACCATAGAACAATTGGACTTAATTGCTATCTACAGGACACTATACCCAAAAAAACTCCCAGAATACACATTCTTTTCAACCATGCATGGAACAACATTCTCTAGGATAGGCCACATACTAGGACACAAAATAAGCATCAACAAATTTAAGAGGTAAGAAATTATTTCAAGTATCTTTTCTGATCACAATGGTATGAAATTAGAAATCAACCATTTAAGAAAAACAAGAGAAAAAAAGATTACATAGAATTTTACACTAAGCATATGTATGATCATGCTGAACACAGATTTTAATACTATCCCCTACTTGTTCTGTTTGGCTTCTGTCTCAACTTATTGCTTCCTTTCTCCTCTCCTCCATTATGAGGGCCTCCCATCCCATTAGTCCACATTAAGAACCCAATTTTCTCATATTTTTCCTCTGAATAAATGGATGTAGTGATTATTCTTGTCATTTTTAAAAAATGAGATCATATTGTATCTTACATATTTCTTACATGTTGCTTTTCTTACTCATGGAGAATCTTCTGAATTCATACAGTTCTATGAGTTCTACATATTTAATCACTATATCACATTCAATAGTGTGTGTATGGGGTAAATTACTCAACCACTTATGAGCATTCACTTTGTTTCCTATTTTTGTTACTATGAACAATGCCACAATAAATATCCTTGTATAAATACATGTCTTTTTTTACTGGTTGCTTGATTACCATAAGGTAGATTGTCAGGAATGGGGCTGTTAGATCAAAACCTATATGTCGTCTAAATGTAATAGATGTCACTAAGTGGCTTTTCAAAAAGGGTATCACAACTCAGTTTATTCAGCAGTTAAAACAGTATCTTTCTTCCAAATCCCTACTAGCAGCTTTATTTTGTTCAAATTTCTATCAGTCTGATGGGTAAAAATGATAGCTCCCTGTTATTTTATTTTGTGTTTTCCTGACAGCATTTTTCATACACATATATGTGGGTGTGTATATATGCACATACAATTGGCCATTTGGATTTACTCTTCCGTATCATTTGCCTACTTTTTTCTCTTATTATTTGGGTTTTTTATTTGTCAATTTGTAATAAACATATTGTATAATGTAGATACGAACTATAGACTACTACATATTATTATTATATTATTATTTATATTATCTTGTTTACTGCATTTTTTCAAGGTACTGAGACTTTCACTTCTACTTTTATACATAAATGTGTCTGTGTATCCTTTTATTTTATGTGTTTCTGGTAGCAGATGATCTTTCCTGTCCCTGAATTGTACTTTTAGTCTCCTGGATTTCATTACAAGTGTTTTTTGTTTTATTTTTATATTCAAATTCTTTCTCTATTTGAAAGGTGTTTTTTACATATTGTGTAATATTTGTATGCACTTTTATCTTCTTTTGTATAGATAATTATGCCACCATGACTTAGTAAAGTATGTAATGGCTTCCCACTATTTGCACTATAAACTACAAGAAATATTGAGTTTCCGTGTATTTTTGAAGGTATTATTTGGTTTCTTCATTAATACCAAAAATCATTATTTGGGTTTAGGGGTTTTAGATAATGGTCAGATAACTGACAATTCAGGTCTCACCTCACCCTTCTTTTTCATACTTCTCTGTTTTCAGGAATTTAATTTTTCTATGTAAAAATCTAAGATTACTTTTGCTACCTGTCCATTATTAACTAGAGACTTTGCTCTGTGTATTTTGTCTCCAGGACTTACACTGATGAAGTAGCCATTACCTTGAAATGTTATCAGTCACTGCATAAGAGGAAAATGAGAACTCTGGAAGTTCTCTTGTCAATTACTTTTAAGCCAGAGTAGAAGTTATGACACATTCTGTCACAACTCTTTGGCAAGAAGCAAGCAAATTTACATATGAAGCTTATCTTGGGCAGCTGCCCACCAAATCTTGAGTTTATATGAAGGTCTTAAAATAATAAGGCTCAGTAATGTATACTGTCCAGATGGTTTCAACAACACATTACTTTTCCAAGGCTATATCTTTGAAACAGCTCGCAGTGGAGGAACCGTGGGGGAGAATGTACATTCTAAAGGCAGAGGATGAGGTAAGGAGCCTCATGTGGATTCACCCAACCACAAGGAATCCAGAAGGAGCAACCTACCACATGGTCAGAAGGAATAAGTGGAAACATTTGGTGACCTACAGTAATGACAACAACATATAAACACACCTTGTTAATTTCTATATCTACATTAAAATTTTTAATGACTTATTTGTGATCAAAGAAAAGAAAAGCAGGAATGAGAATATTAATTTTAGACAAGGTGTAATTTAAAATTCAAAATATTAAAGAAGCTACAAAAGGACACTTCATGATACTAAAAATAATTATATCATAAACATACACACATATATATAAATAACATACATAAAATAATAAGTTTAAAGAGTCTTTGATAAAACATAATTTGAAAAAATGCATGCACCCCAATGTTTATAGCAGCACTATTTACAGTTGCTAAGATATGGAAGCAGCCTAAGCACCCATCAAAAGATGAATGGATAAAGATGTGGGATATGTGTATGTATGTATGTATAAAATATATATACATATATATATATATTACTCAGACATAAAAAAGAATGAAATATTGACATTTGCAGCAACATGGATGGACCTAGAGAATATCATACTAAGTGAAGTAAGAGAAAGACAAATATATGATATCACTAATATGTGGAATATAAAAAATAACACAAGTGAATTTATCTACAAAACAGAAACAGACTCAGACATAGAAAACAAACTTATGGTTACAAAAGGGGAAAAGGAGGAGTATGGGATTAACAGATACACACTACTCTATATAAAATAGATAAGCAACAAATATTTACAGTATAGCAGAGAGAACTATATTCAATATTTTACAATAACCTATAATGGAAAATAATCTGAAATATACATATACATAACTGAATCAATTTGCTGTACGATGGAATCTAACACAATACTGTAAATCAACTATACTTCAATAAAACATAATTATATGAGAACATGTAACACTTTAATAGTAAAATTATAAACTTTATATATTTATATGCCCACTACTTTTATTTTTCCTTTGTAGGTAATATGTTCATTTTTTTCCAGAAAGCTCATAGGATTTGTTTCTTGATCCTTAAGAACTTTACTTTCATAAAGGTATGATAAGTAGGATGTGCCTAGAGGTATTCATTTCCTCCTCAACTGACTGGAACACAGTAAGATTTTTCAGTATTTTGAAGTCTTTTCCTCAGCTAAATTTTTCCTATATTGCTTATTTAAATTTTGATTCTATTTCTTTTTCTGCTCTATAATTTCTATTATTGTTTATCCATTGTTTTAGCTCAGTCTTTCAATGTCTTCTCTATCCCTGACCTATTTTCATCTCTTCATATTTTTGTCATGTGCTTGAAGATAGTTTTGCAAACCTAGTCTTTCAGGGAACAAATTCAGGAATCAAAAATTGTATATTCTTTAATTCATCAACTAAATTTCTTAGTTGAGAAATATCTCAACTATGAGTGATCAAAGATCATTTGAGGGGGACTCACAAATATTTTTTAAGTTTAAATGGACTCTGTACATTTAAAAACAATTATTTAAAATATTTCATACATATGAAAATATATAAAGCATATTTCAAACACTTCTGTACCCATCATGGGTTAAGAAATAAGACTTTACCCATCTTGGTGTGGGTTTCTCTGAACTCATTTTATTTGTACCTCTCTGGGCTTCCTGGATCTACATGTTTAACCATGAAAAACATGATAGAATAGAGAGCCCAGAAATAAACCCATGCACCTATGGTCAATTAATCTATGACAGAGGAGGCAAGAATACACAGTGGAGAAAAGACAGTCTCTTCAACAAGTGGTATTGGGAAAGCTGGACAGTTGCATATAAATCAATGAAATTAGAACACTCCCTCATACCACATACAAAAATAAACTCAAAATGGTTTAAAAACCTAAATGGAAGATATGACACCATAGAAGTCCTAGTAGAGAGCATAGGCAAAACATTCTCTGACAAATCTGTACCAATGCAATTTGCCTTGGGATCAGTATTCCAAGGAAAAATAAATAAAAGCAAAAATAAACAAATGGGACCTAATCAAACTGAAAGCTTTTGCCACAGCAAAGAAAACCATCAGTAAAAAGAAGAGACAACCTATGAAATGGGAAAAAAATATTTGCAAATGATGCAACCAACAAGGGGTTAATATCTAAAATATACAAATGCCTTGTACAACTTAATTTTGAAAAAAACAAACTATCCAATCAAAAAATGGGCAGACCTAAACAGACATTTCTCCAAAGAAGACACACAGAAAAGAAAAAGAAGGAAAGAAAAAGGAAAAAAAAAAAACAGATTCACAAACATAGAAAGCAAACTTATGGTACCAGGAGGAAAGGGGGTGGGATAGAATAAACTGGGAGTTCAAGATTTGCAGATACTAACTACTATATATAAAATAGATAAGTTTATATTGTATAGCACTATATTCAATATCTGATAATAACCTATAATTTAAAAGAATATGAAAAAGGAATATATGTATGTAGATGTATGACTAAAACATTATGCTGTACATCAGAAATTAACAAAACATTGTAAACTGAATGTACTTCAACTAAAAAATAAAATAAATTAAAAAAAGACATACAGATGGCCAACAAGCCGTGACAAGATGCTCAACATCACTAATCATTAGAGAAATGCAAATTAAAACCATAATGAGATATCCCCTCACCCTGGTTGGAATGGCTATCATCAAAAAGTCTACAAATGATAAATGCTGGAGAGGGTGTGGAGAAAAGGAAACCCTCCTACACTGTTGGTGGGAATGTAAATAAATACAGTCACTGTGGTAAACAGTATGGAGGTTCCTTTCAAAACTAAAAATAAGCTAACATATGAGCCAGCAATCCTACCTCTGGGTATATATCCGGAAAAGATGGTAAGTCTAATTTGAAAAGATAAATATGCTCCAGTGTTCATACAGCACTATTTACAATAGCCAAGATATAGAAACAACCTAAGTGCCCATCAACAGATGACTGACTTATGACAATGTGGGGGGGGGTGTATAACGGAATATTACCCAGCCATAAAAAGAATTAAATATTGCTATTTGCAGCAACATGGATGAACCTAGAGAATGTTATACTTGGTGAAGTCAGACAGAGGAAGACAAATATTATATGGTATCACCTATATGTGGAATCTAAAAATTAATACAAATGAATCTGTATACAAAGCAGAAACAGACTCACAGACAGAAAACAAACTTATAGTTACCAAAGGGGAAAGGTAGGGGGAGAGGGGTGAATTAGGAGCTACTACTACTATATAAAATACTATACATAAAATAAATAAGCAACAAGGATTTACTATATAGCATAGGGAACTATATGCAATATCTTGTAATAACCTATAATTGAAAATAATCTGAATATATATATATAACTGAATCAATTTGCTGTACAATGGAATCTAACACAATATTTTAAATCAATTATACTTCAATAAAAAATAAAGAATATCCTAACCAGCAAAACTGCCCTTCAGAATTGAAGTAGTGATAAAGATTTTTCCAGACAAGCAAAACTAAAGGAGTTCATCATCACTAAACTAACTGTACAAGAATGGTTAAAGGGACTTCTTTAAGCTAAAATGAAAGGGTGCTGATTAGTAACAGGAAAATATATGAAAGCATAAATCTGACTGGTGATGATAAATATATAGTAAAATTCAAAATAATCTGTTGTAAAGGTGGTGAGTTAATCACTTATAGAACTTGTATTAAGGTTAATAAACAATAGTAATAAAAGTAACTATAATAATTGTAAGGGACACAAAATAAGATTTACATTGTGACATCAAAAAAACGTGGAGGGGAGGACTAAGAATGTAAATTTAGAATGCATTTAAATTTAAGTTATCATCAACTTAAAACAGACTGTTATAAGTTGTTTTATGTAAGCCTCTTCTAAGATCAGGCACAAGGCAAGGATACTCATTCTCACCACTTTTACTCAACATTGCATTGGAAGTCCCAACTAGAGCAGTTAGGCAAGAAAGAGAAATAAAGGCACCTAAATCAGAAGGGAAGTAGTAAAACTGTCACTATTTGCAGATGAAGTATTACTTATAGAAAAGTCTAAAAGATTCCACCAAAAAAAAATGGTTAGAACTAATGAATTAATTCAGTAAAGTTGCAGGATACAAGTTAATATACAAAATTCTGTTGCATTTCTATGTGTTATAACAAAATATTAGAATGAGAAATTAATAAAACAATCCATTTATAATTGCATCAAAATACACAGAGATAAATTTAAACAAGGAGGTGAAAGATACATACTCTGAAAATGCGTGACATTTATGAAATAAATTGAAGAAGACACAAATAAATGGAAATATATTTCGTCCTCATGGATTGGAAGAATCAGTATTGTTATACACCCATATTACAGAAGGAATCTTCAGATTCAATGCAATCCCTACCAAAATTCCAATGGCATTTTTAATAGAACAGAAATATTCTAAAATTTGTGTGAAACCACAAAGGACCATGAATAGCCAAAGCAATCTTGAGAAAGAAGAACAAGGCTGAATGCATCATGCTGCCTGATTTCAAACTACATTACAAAACTATAGTAATCAAAGTGTATCGTATTGGCATAAAAACAGACGTGTAGTTCAATGGAACAGATTAGAGAACCCATAAATAAGCATATATATTATACAGTCAATTAGTTCATGATAAAAGACCCTAAGAATATACAATGGGGAAAGGACAACCTCTTCAATAAATAGTGTTGGGAAAATTGGACAGCCACATAAAAAAAGAATGAAATGTACTGCTGTCTTATAATATACACAAAACTAACTCAAATGGATTAAAGAATGTAAGATCTGAAACCATAAAACTCCTAGAAGGAAACATAAGTAGGAAGCATCTTGGCGTCAGTATTAGTATTTTTTTTTTTTTTTTTGGATTTCACACCAAAAGCAAAGGCAACAAAAGCAAAGTAAACAAGTGGGGCTTTATCAAACTAAAAAACTTCTGCACAGCAGAGGAAACTGTCAACAAAATGAAGAGGCAATCTACTAAATGGGAGAAAATATTTGCAAATCTTAAGTCTGATAAGGGGCAAATATCCAAAAAGTATAAAGAACTCATAGAACTCAACAGCAAAAAGCCCCAAAACAATCTGACTGAAAAGTTGACAAAGGGTCTAAATAGACAGTTTTCCAAAGATGACATACAGATAACCAACAGGTACATGAAAAGATACTCAGCATAACTAGTCATCAGAGAAATGTGAATCAAAACCATAATAAAATATTATCTCACACCTGTTAGAATGGCTATCATCAAAAAGACAAGAAATACGAATTTTTGGCAAAGATGTGCTGAAAAGGGAATGTTTGTGCTCCATTGGCAGGAATGTAAATCGGTGCAGCCGCTATGGAAAATAGTATGAAGGTTTCTCAAAAAATTAAAACAAAACTGCCATATAATTCAGCAATTCCATTTCAGGTTATGTATCTGAAGAAAATAAAAACACTAACTCAAAAAAGATACATGCATCCCCATGTTCTTTAAGTATTATTAACCAAGATATGGAAGCAAATTGAATGTCCACTGTTGGATGAATAAATAGGTAAATGGGGTGTGTGTATAATATATATAGTAAACACACATCTACAACGGTATATTATTTAGCCATAAAAAAGGAAATCATGCATTTGTGGCCACATGGATGAACCTTGAGGGTATTATGCCAAGTGTAGCAAGTCAAACAGAGAAAGACAGATACTGCATGATCTCATTTATATACATGGAATCTAAATCAACACAAAACAAATCCAAGCTTATGAATACAGAGAACAGATTGTTGGTTGCCAGTAGTGGGGGTGGGAGGTGGGTGAAATGGGCGAAGCAGCAAAGGTAAAAACTTGTAATTATAAATATATTGCAAGAATGTAATATATAGAATGGTAACTATGGCTAATAATACTCAATAGTTAATAATATTCTATTGTATGTTTGAAAGTTACTGAGAGAATAGATCTTAAAAGTTCTAATTATAAGAAAAAGCACTACGTCTATTGATGGATGTTAACTAGACTTACTGTGGTGATTATTTTACAATTTATACAAATATGCAATCAGTGGGTTATATACCTGAAACTAGTAGAATGTTATGTCAATTATATCCAAAAAAAAAAAAGTCAGTGTTAGCTAATATTTATATTATTCTTTGCAGATAACATTTCTTCTGCTCTTCAGTTACCTTTATGATTTTTTCTTTATCTTAATGTTCAATTTCACTGATTTGTCTAGGTTTGGATTTTCTTTCATTTATCTTTTTAATGGTCTGTTTTTCTTCCATATCCCATGAATTCATATCTTTATATTTTTATTTCTATAATTCTTAGGTATAATCTCTTCAAATATTGTCTTTTCCACATTCTCTAATGTATCCTTCTGACACCCCAATTAATATCACACTCCAATTATAAAGATGTTAGAACTTACTATAAATTAAATGTCTCCTAAATTCTTTAATATTTTCTAGGCCATTTCTTCTCTGAGCTGCCTAATAATTTTGTTTCCAGTTTCATAATTCTTTAGCTGTGCCTAATCTTCTCTTTACTCACTGAGATTATAATTTTAACTTTTTTTTTTAACTCCTAGGGGTTTGACTTTTTTCAAAGATCTTCATTTTTGTTGATTTATTTCCTTGATCATATTTTGAGTATCTCCTTTACTTCTTTATACATTTAAACATTTTTATTACTTTTTGTTCATGACCATTAATTCTAATAACTGAAGTCTCAGATGAGTGTTGGGAGAGGTAATCAAGAGAAAATGACCTCTAGTTGACCTTCAAGCTGAACCCAGTAATCAGAGGCTCCACATCCCTTTCCCTGTGCTTGGAATGTATACTGTCCCTGATGTTTCTACAATGGAAATCATTTTCAAGGATGCAGCCTTAAGAGAGCAATGTGTTGTTAATACCTTCTGGATGGCAAAAATGACTTAGTCTCAATGTATGCCACAATATAAAGTTAATAGAAAAAAATCCATATGCCAAGGAGCAGACATTGTAAAAGCTCACACTTTTACTACTTCAAGACCTGTATTTGTACTTCAAGGTCCTGGATTTATGAAAGGAATCAATCTTAACTCCCTGCCTTGTGTAGGCCAAAGACTTTATTTTTCCCTCACAGCCATTAAAACTCATGCCTGGTAACAAAACATGGTAAACAGAATAATGGTCCCCCAAAATGTTCACATCCTAATCCTTGGTACCTGTAACTATGTGAGAACACATGGCCAAATTAAAATTAAATTTGCACGTAGAATTAGAGTGGCTATTCAGCTCACCTTAAAATAGGTAAATTATCTTGGATTATCTGGATGAGCTTAATTTAACCTCCTTAAAAGTAGAAGAGGCAGGTAGGAGAGTGGAGAGTCAGAGAAATGCCATGATGGAAAGAGGGTCAAAGAGTTGCTGGCTTTGAAGATGGAGGAAGGGGGCCTATGAGCCAAGGAAGGCAAGTGGCTTCTAGAGGCTGAAAAAACCAAGAAAACAGATTCTCTTCTTAGAGTCTCCAGAAAGGGTCACAGTCCTACTAACATTTTGATTTGAGCCCAGTGAGACCATGTCAGACCTCTGATCTATAGAACTGTAAGGTAATATATTACATTGTTTTAAGCTGCCAAGTTTATAGTAATTTATTATAGCAGCATTGGAAAACTAATATATGATGGTTAGTATATGCTGAGGAGTAGCTTGTAACTTTTAATTTTTTCTGTTCCTGGGGCTTTCCATTTCTCTCTTGGTGTTTGCTTTATTCAACTTAGAAATTCTTAAGTGTGCAGGACTTATAGTGGAAGATTTTTTAAAAACTACCTGGTCTATATTGGAAGAAACAGAAGTTCCTCTAAGTAAACTAGCTTAATTTTTTTTTCCATTTTGAGATAATTTTACAGAAGAATTACAAAAATGGTAAAGAAAGTTTCTGTTTATTCTTTACCAAGCTGTTCTTAATGTAAGTATCTTATATAATAATAGTTCAATTATGTCACTAAGAAATGAATACTGGTATGAAAATAAAATGTCTGACTCCATTTTTGATGCTGACACTGAAAACTTCCAGGTTCACTGTTCCCTTTTCCCTCTTGCTCCATGTCTGGGTGAACTGATTAGAAAGTCTGTGTATTCCCTCCTTTGGTGACAATAGGAAGTTTGAACCACACACAAGCCCTGGCCCTGGGAGGGAATCCTCACCCTAGTCCTATCCTGACCACCACAAAACTCAAAGCCATTTGTCCCTGACTTTGCTCAAGCCGTTTTAGGCCAACTTGAGTACCTTCCCCTGCTTTGCCTAGAAAGCCTCACTCTGTGAGTGATAAAATTTTTCATACCCTTGTAGTGTGAGTGGCATCCTTACAGATCTCAGCATCTGAACCAATTTTGCATGAGAGGAGGTTATTTGTGTCCTCTGTGGTCAACCATGAAACAACTGATATGACACTAGTAGTTGAGTTGTAAACTTTATTTGGACTTCATAATTTTTCCACTAATATCCCTTTTTAAAAAAATTCAAGGTTTTATCCAGGATACCACATTACATTTAGTTGTTGTGTCTTCTTAGTTTCCTTCAATCTGTGACAGTTAAATCTTTCCTTGTCTTTTATGATCTAGACAATTTTATTATGTAGAATGTCCATCTGGATTTATTTGTTTGATATATTCTTCTGATTAAATTGATATTATGCATTCTTGGGAAAAATACCACAGGTGATACACTCTTCTGTGTTATATGAGGAGGTTCATGTTGTCAACATGTCTTATTATTTACTAATGATGTTAATCTTCATCACTTGGTTATGGTGGTTTCTATCAGTTTTCTCTAATATGAAGTTACCACTTTTTCCTTTGCAATGTATATTTTGAAATTATGTAGGTATACTGTATCTCCGTAATTTACTCCCACTAATTTTAGCATCCATCAGTGGATCTTGCCTGCAGCAGTATTTTCTGTGGTGTTCTAATAGTGACTTTTCATCACCTTCATTTCTTCCACATGTATTAATAGAAATCTGTAAAGAATATCTGTGCCTTCTCCTGTTTTACTTATTCAGTTATTTTTATATAAATATACCTCATTAATATTTATTTTATTCTTTAGGTTATAATTCAAATCTATGATTATTTTTCCACTGCTCAAACTGTAAGTGCACAATTCTTTAAAATGCACTTTTAAATTTTAAGTTCTTATTTGTTTCCCACAGAAGCGCTATTTCATTTAGCATGGAATCTACTTATTCTATATGATCCTTCTCTTTCTGCTGGGACTCCTTTGATGTGTTATTTTTTATGTAGGCTCATTGAGACTCAAATCTGGTTGATGGAAAAATATAATTATTATGTAGATAGTGGTTATTTGGTATTAATAATTTCAAGTGCTTATTTAATCTAAACATTGCTATGGTCTTAGTACTCATTTTTACATTGGTATTGTCCCAGATTATTATTAAGAAGAAGAAATATGGAGTTAGGACTCTGTATAGAAAGAAAATATATGTCAAAACTAAAATAGTTATGTAAATATATTTTAATGTCAGATTCTAACCAAGATGGTGAATTAGTAGGATTACTGTTTCACTCCCATCCCTAAGACTGATGGAAGTTTCCTATGCAGGAAAACGCTAGGAAACAGAAAACTGGGAAGCCCTTGAGGTGACCAGTGTGTTGTCTGAACTAGTCACGGAGAGGCTGGTGGAAAGTAGTGTGAAAAGTGGTCAGGCAGGGCTGGTAGAAGCACAGAACAGAACTGTTGAAGTCCTGGTCTTGCTTTCCCTCTGCTTTACTGTTGGACCAGTAGTACCTTCCTCCATACTTGCAGCAAATCACACTCTGGTCCTAGTGTTCTTGGGAGTAAAATCAGGACATTACAGAAACCCTATGCTTGAGAATAGCTAAGAAATACAACTTTAGGCTAATCAAATTGGCGTATTTACCTCTTTTCAAACTTCCAAAGCTGAAAATATATGATCTAATTAGTCTCCTCTGCAAAGGCTAAAGTTTTGAACTGAGGAACTGTTTTGTGAATTGAACCATAATTGTCTTTGGTTTTCTGGTAGTTAAGGCTCTCCGCCTTAGAGCTTATTCAATCTGCCCCATTCCCAAACAAGCACATTTTGAGCTCACTGAAAAGGACTGACATTTGGCTTCCCAATATGCATTGCCTGATGAAGGTGCCCATTCTCCAGGGGAAAATGAATTTATAGGCAAAAATAAGAAGAGTTTTGAGATGCAAGACTATTTCAAAAGAAAAATAACATACTAAATTTCAAATTCTATCAGAAGCAGACATATTAAAACAGATGGGTCAAGAATTTAAAATTAGACTAAAAAACCTATTAGAAGAGATGAGGGTATATATCACTCATATAAAACAAAAACAAAAAACCAGAAAAGAATTAAGCATAGATATGCATAAAATGTAATATTTGAAGTAAAAGACACAATAGATGGGCTAGATAGAATGGATATGACTGAGGAACAAATTAACAAATTGGAAGATCAGGTAAGAGAAAATATCCCTGAAAGAGAGGATAAAGATAAAGAATTTTTATTTTAATGTGTGAGTACGAATATCTGGATAGTGAGAAGTTTAGAAAAAGGGAGAAATAAAAATTGAGAGGAGGTAATATTTGAAAAACTAATGGAGAAACATGTTCTTAGAATTAAAAGAAAAAAGATGAAGATCCTCAGATTGAAGAGATCATAGAGTGACAAAGAAGATGATAAAGGGAAAGTCACATTTAGACAAATGACAGTAAAATTTAAGAAAATCAAAGACAAAATCTAAAAGTTGATAGAGAAAAAACAGATTACATACAAAGGAACAAGTGTCAAATTTCCATCAGATTTCTAACAACACTGGAAGCAAGAAGACAATGTCTTTTCAAAGAATTAAAGGAAAAGGAATTTGAACTTAGAATTGTATATCTAGCCTGTCATTCAAGTGTCAGAACATAATAAAAATATTCTAAGGCCTATAAAAAATTGGCAGCTTGGCCACATCAACACTTTCATTCAAAATGGTTTTTGATCAATTATTTAAATAAGAAATGATCCTGGGAGAATATAATAAAAAACATATTATATTTGTATATAATTTATTTTATATATTTGAATATAATGTATTTTACCTGATAAAATTTATTTGTGAAATAAATATCCAAGACCAGGAAAATGAATAAAAAATAACATGATGAGACTTAGGGAATAAGGAAGACAAAGGGATGTGGGATTAAACTATTATTCTTGCCTTATTATGGTGTCAGTATAAAAATCAAAATTTCTTTTCAGATGTAAGAAAGGTTTCAAAAGGAACAGAAAATGGGAGACTAAAAAATATGTCCATTCATATCTGATGCTCCTCTCCTTCAAGGGACATAAGACAGTAAGGTTTCATTCCCTCTCATTCTTCTAAATTAGTTCAGTAAGCTGGCAAAGACAGAGAAATGAGAATGAAAGTAACATGCACTACTTCCAGACAAAAACATTTCATTTCAGTGTGAGAAAATGCAATTTCCTTTTTCCTGTCTCAGGAATTGGTGAAGCACATTTTGAGATGGAGTCTTGGTCAGCCTGGCAACCTGACTAACTATGGTGAGAAGAGCCCCATTACCAAAACTTGTTAATAGCAAATAAACTCTCTATGCAGAAAATGAGGTCTTGGAGTTGGTTGTTACTGCATTGTACCTGAGCATTTGCTGACTGATACAAAGATGTCTGGGTCTATTTCTAGGACATTTTTCACCTATTTATTTCTATTCCTTAAGAGTTTATCCGAGAAAAGAAATTGTAAAGTCTTGCCAGGTCCCTTCCCTAGTTACCTGACTTCAGTGACTGCCTGATGGAGTGTTGGGCTACACCTAGCAACTCTTAGATGCCCTTCTAAGGAGTATGTGAGTTCTCCCTGAGCCAAGGAATTCTGATAAACCTCTACCCTTAATAACTAAAGACCAAAATCTTTGCTTTTTTTGCTTAGAAACATAGTATTATGTGTTTTGTAAGATCCAACAGGTCTTTGAACAAGGTCCTCCAAAGAGCTGTGTGGCAGTGCCCTCTAGAGGGAGTGCTGAGCAATAAAGGGAACCAGGCTGTTTCACTCTGAGAAGGTGCCAGAGGTAGGACAGCAAGTACTTTTGGGAGTTGCTGGCCAGATAAATGATGAAAAAAATGATCACTAGAAGATTCGGTTTTTGGTGAGATTACTTGTGCTACGAGAAATTGCTGAGAAGTACTGTTGAAAACATATTGCTAGAGCTGTGCATCTCAAACATGAATGGGCAGGTGAATCACTGGGGAATCTTGTTAAAACACAGACTAATGCAGTGCATCTGGGGCTGGGGTAGGGCAAGATTGAACATTTCTAACAAGCTCGCAAGTAATGCCAAGGGCACTGGTCCTCAGACTGCACTTTCGGTAGTCAGGAGCTGGTGTAATTTTTCTCACCCATAGATACACATTCAGATCTTCTGGACAGCTGTAGAAACAATATTGTCATCCCTAGATATTCTGATTTAATTTATCTGGGAGTGTCCTAGCATCAAGATCTTTAGAGGCTCCCCCCTTTCTTATCTAAAAGGGTATTAATAATTTTACCTCATCAAAAGGAATTATGTAATCAAATGGCCAAATAATATGTCCTTTGCATGTGTTCCTCCTCAACAATTTAGCATACACCCATGGACAAAAGTAGATACTAAAAGGGCTTTGTAACTGAGTAAAGGCCATTTAGACAGGACAACTGCTACCATCATACTAAACAGTGAGAAGCTGATAGCTTCTCCTGTAAGATCAGGAACAAGACAGGAATGCCCACTCTCACCACTTGTATTAAACATAATATCAGAAGTCCTAGCCAAAGCAATTAAGCAAGAAAAGAAATGAAAAGCATCCAAATCAGAAAGGAGTAAGTAAAACTGTATCTGTTTGCAAGTTATGTATTATGTTATATATAGAAAAACTCTAAAGACTTCACCAAAAGACTTTTATAATAAATGAAGTCAGTAAAGTTGCAAGATACAAAATCAACATACAAAAAAAATCTGTTGCTTTTCTGTACACTAATGACAAAATAACTGAATGAGAAATAAAGAAAAAATCCCATTTACAGTAGCATCAAAAATAATAAAGTACTGATTCATTCTGGGAAAAAATAGCAAAGTAGGAGATCCTAGATTCCCATTATCCCCACAAAGATCAATAATTAGACAGCTATCCACAAACAAAAACAGCTCTCAGAGATTTCACTTAGGTAGTTTTAGCAACACCATGGAACAACAAAACAAAACAAAGAAACAAAAAACTCCAAAAAAACGAGAGTAATCGCACAAGAAGAGAAGAAACACAACTTCATTTTGCCTGTATCACCCTATCCCCTAAACTGCCATTATTTAGTATCAAGAAGGAACTTCCAGCTATAAAGAGTTCCTCTCATCAGGAAAGGAAGAATAGGGTGAGTGACTAGCTTCTCTCTCAGCACTGCATAAAAGTTCAGCTTTGGTTTCATCCCACCCAAATCAACAAAGAGAGCTGATCAGGAACAAGAAAAAGCAGAGGCTATTATTAGCAAACACATAGCAGGAGAGACTGTGGTTCACAGAGAACTGCCCTGCAGACAAACTAGCAGCTTTTGAAATGGAAAAAGTCACCAGACAGCTACAAAGTTCTTACCAGCTTCTCCACAGGTATTTACGTTTGCTAACACCAGCCTTACCTAAATTCCTCTCTGCTTTCACCCCACCCAACCCTTCACCCTACTCACCCCCACCAGAGCCCAGGCCCACACAGACGGCCATCCAAGCTCTCTATGACTGTGCGATTTTAAAATGTCAGACAGCTAAGTCTCTCCCTCTCCCCCACCAAACCCTGGGAGCTATGCTGGTAGCCAGCTCAGCCTGTTCCAGTAGCATGAGTGCAAGAAACCAGCCTAGACCCCCTCCTTCCCTTACCCCCACCAGAATGTCCACACTTGGGGCTAGACCCTCAAACTGTGCACCCCCATACTGCTGGTCTGATGCCCCAAATTGGCCTCTACTGCAGCATGAGTGCACATAGGAGAGTTGGCTCCAGCCCTTGCTACCTGCCCTGTCTTCAATCACTACAAATGTGTCTATAAGTGATCTCTGCCACTACATAAGAAGCCGTTCCGCTGCCTGCCCTGGTACCTAGGTACTAATCCTGGAGGTGTTGCTGAGGATTCCCAACAGCCCTTGCAGCTACCACAGTCCCCTCACAGTGCTCACCAGGGATCACACAGATGTCAATACTGTGGACTTCAGTGGCCTGAGCTGAACAGACATCAAACCACCCTCAGACCCAGTGCCATCCCATCCCCTACACTTGGTGCTGTGCACCACTAGACTCAGGGTCATAGCACACATAGCTAGTGTGCCCCTATCCGCTGGTGAAAGGCTTCCCTTGTTGAAATTAGTTAATTAAGTCTAAAAGAGGTAACTGCTTCTTTAGATGTGCAGATACCTATGCTAGGGTACAGGATAACAAAGAATCAGGGAAACATGTCTCCACCAGGAAAGACAATAAACCCCCAGCAACTGATCCCAAAGAAATGGAGATTCAGGAATTTCCCAACAAATGATTCAAAGTAATTGCTCTACAGATGCTCAGAGAGCTAGAAGAAAACAGAGATAAGCAATTTAATATGAGAAAAGTAATACAAGAACAAAATGAGAAGCTCAACAAACATGTAGAAAACATAAAAAAAAAAATTTTGGAGCTGAATAATACAGTGACTGAATTGAAGAAATCAATAGAGAGCTTCAACAGCAGACTTGAACAAACCAAAGAGAATCAGTGAGCTAAAAGACACATCGGCTGAAATTATATAATTAGAAAAGAAAAAAGAAATTAATCATTTAAAAAATGAAGAAAGCTATGGGAGTCACAGACTCAATCAAAATAATGTATGCGTTACTGGAGTCCCAAAAGGAGAAATGAGGGAGAAAAGGAATTTAGAAATTTGTTAATGAATACAGTATTTTAAAAGTATAAATGGTAACATCAAAAATATAAGGGGGTAAAAAATATAATTTTTTGTATGTGATAAAAGTTAAATTGTTATGAATTTAAAAGCCTATTATACCTATAAGATATTTTATGTAAACCTGAGAACCACAAAGCAAAAATTTACAATAAATAGATACACCAAAAAATGAAGAGAAAGGAATCAAATCACTGCAGAAAACCATCAGTTTAAAAAGAAAGGCAGTAAAAAAGGGAGAAAAAAAGGAACTATAAAATATCCAGAAGACAATTAATAGTGGCACTAATAAGTTTTTTCATACCAGAAGTTACTTTATGTTAATGAATTGAATTCTACAATGAAAAGGCACAGAGTGACTAGATGGATAAAAAATAAGACCGAACTATATAATGCCTACAAGAGACTTATCTCAGCTCTAAGGACACAGACAGATTCAAATAAAGAGATGGCAAAAGATATTCCATGCATGTGGAAACCATAGGCATAATACTGTTTTATATAAATTGTAGCAATATTTTTGATCTGTCTCCTAATGCAAAGGAAATAAAAGAAAAATAAACAAATGAAACCTAATTAAACTTAAAAGCTTTTGCACAGCAAAGGAAAGCTACTGAATAAGAGAAAATATTTGCAAATGATATGACTGATAAGGGGTTAATATCCAAATTATATAAACAGCTCATACTATACGATATCACTTATATGTGGAATTTTAAAAATACAAGAAACTAGTGAATATAACAAGAAGCTGATTCACAGATATAGAGAACAAACTAGTTGGGAGAGGGGAGGGGGAGGGGCAAAATAGGGGTTGGGGATTAAGAGGTACAAATTATTATATATAAAATGAGCTATAAGACTATCTTGTACAACACAAGGAATATAGCTAATTTTTATAACTAAATAGAGTATAACCTTTAAAAATTGTGGATCACTATTGTTCAAATGACTCAATATCAAAAAAACATACTATCCAATTAAAAAATGGGCTGAAGACCTGGATAGACGTTTTTCTAAAAAAGACATATAGATGGCCAACAGGCACATGAAAAAATGCTCGATGTTACTAATCATCAAAGAAATGCAAATCAAAACCACAAAGAGATATCACCTCAAATATGTGAGAATGCCTGTCATCAAAAAAGTCCACAAATAACAAATGTTGGTGAGGATGCAGAGAAAAGGGAACCCTAGCATACTGTTTGCGGGAATGTAAACTGGTGCAGCTACTATGGAAAACAGTATAGAAATACTTCAAAAAAACCTAAAAATGGAACTACCATAGATCCAGCATTTCCACTCCAAATGAAAACACTAATTTGAACAGATTCATGCACCTCAATGTTCATAGCAGCATTATATTTTCAACAGTCAAGATATGAAAGCAAGGTAAGTGTCCAACAACAGATGAATGGATAAAAAAAAAATTATATATATATATATATGTATATAAAGCTCAACCCTTAAAAAGAATGAAATTTTGTCATTTGCAACAACATAGATGGACCTTGAGGGTATTATGCTAGTGAAATAAGTCAGACAGAGAAAGACAAATACTGTATGCTATCCCTTATATGTGGAATCTAAAAAATAAAACAGATGAATAAGTACAACAAAGCAGAAATTGATTCACAATATAGAGAATAAACTAGTGGTTAGCAGCAGGGATAGGGAAGGGGGAGGGACAAGATGGGGGCTGGAAATTAAGGGGAACAAACTGTGTATAAAATAAATACGCTACAAAAATATATTTTATGGCACAGAGAATATAGCCAATATTTTAATAATAACTTCAAATGGAGCACAATTTATAAAAATATTGAATCATTATATTCTACACATGAAACTAATATAAATCAATTGTACTTCAATAATTAAAAAAAGTGAAGGAATAGCAAAAAAAATATTCCATGTGTGTAGAAACCAAAAGTGAGCAGGGGTAGCTATACTAACAGCAGAAATTTGAAGTCAAAAAAATTTAAGCCAAAAATATTAACAAGAGACAAAGACAGTCATTATATAATGATAAAGCTGTCAATTCATCAAGATATGGCACTCATAAGTATACATGCCCCAATATTAGAATGCTTAATATATTAAGCAAATATTAACAGCTCTGAAGGAGAAATAAACAACAATAATAGTAACGGACTTCAGTATCCCACTTCCAACAACAGATGGATCATCCAGACAATCAGCAAGTAGGACCCGAACTATACTTTAGACTAAATACCTAACAGATACATACAGAACATTTAATCCAGTAGCAGCAGAATACACATTCTTCAGCACACTCAGAACATTTTGCCGGATAAGTCACGTGATATGTGCCAAAACAAGTCTTGGCAAATTTAAGAAGATTAAAATCATGCCAAATATCTTTTCTGATAACAGTGGTATGAAATTAGACATCAACAACAGGAGGAAAGCTAGACAATTCATAAATATGTGGAGATTAAACAATATGCTACTAAATAACCAATGGGTCAAAGAAAAAAATCAAAAGGGAAATCAAGAAATATTTTAAAATAAAGGGAAATAGAATCACATATCAAAAGCTATGGGATGCTGTAAAGCAGTTCTGCAAGAAAGTTTATAGTAATAAATGCCTACTTTAAGAAATAAGAAAGATCTCAAATAAACAACATCACTTTACACCTCAAAGAACTAGAAACAGAACAAACTAAGTCCAAAGTTAGTACATGGAAGGAAATAAAAAAGATCAAAGCAGAAATAAATAAAATAGAGACCAGAAGAACAATTGAAAAGATCAACGAAACTAAGTTTTTTTTTAAAAGGTAAACAAAATTAACAAATGTTAGCTAGACTAACTCAGTAAAACAGAGATCTCAAATAAATAAAATTAGAAATAAAAAAGAGAATTCAACTAATACCAGAGAAATACAAAGAATCATGACAGACTACTATTAACAATTATACACCAATAAACTGAATAACCTAGAAGAAATGGATAAACTTCTAGATATATACAACTTACCAAAACTGAATCATAGAAACAGAAAATCTGAA
Source organism: Camelus dromedarius (assembly GCF_036321535.1). NCBI lineage: Eukaryota > Metazoa > Chordata > Mammalia > Artiodactyla > Camelidae > Camelus > Camelus dromedarius. Next base: position 37,424,179 of record NC_087436.1, read on the forward strand.
CAGACCAATATTAGGTAAGGAGGTTGAATCAGTTATTTTAAAAAGCCTCCCCAAACAGAAAAACCCAGGACCAGATTGTTTCACTGGTGAATTCTACCAAACATTTAAAGAATTAATGCCAATCCTTCATCTACTCCTCCAAAAAACTGAAGAGAAAGGAATACTCCCAAACTCATTTTATGAGGCCAGCATTACCTGGACCAAAGCCAGATGGGGAATATTACATGAAAAGAAAGTTACAGACCAATATACCTGATGAATACAGCTGAACTTTGAACAATATGGATTTGAACTGTGTGGGTCCACTTACACATAGGCTTTTTTCAAAATAAATATGTACTACAGTACTACACAATCTTTGATTAGTTGAAACCACAGATATGGAATTACAGATACAGAGGACCAACCATAAAGTTATACAGAGATTTTCAACTTTACAGGGGATTAGTGCCCCTAACACCTACATGGGTTCAAGGGTCAACTGTACAGGTGCAAAAATTCTCAATAAAATCTTAACAAACCAAATTTAACAGCACATTATAAGAATTATTCACTATAATAAGGTGGATTTTATTCCTAGGATACAAGGATGGTTTAACATCCACAAGAGCAATGTTATAAACCACATTAACAAAATGAAGGATAAAAATTATTTGGTCATCTCAACAGATGCAGAAAAGCATTTCACAAAGTACAAAAATCCTTTCATGATATAATCACTCAGAATGGGTAGGAAGAATATACCTCAACAAAATAAAAGCTATATATGACAAACTCATAGCCTACCATCATACTCAATGGTGAAATGTTAAAATCTTCTGCTCTAATATCAGGAACAATAAAAGGGTGCCCACTCTCACCACTCCTATTCAACACAGTATTGGAAATCCTAACCAGGGAAATCAGGGGGAAAAAAATAAAAATAAAAGGCTTCCAAACAGGAAAGGAAGAAGTAAAATAATTTTTTTAGATGATACAATCTTATACATAGAAAATCCCAAAGACTCCACAAAACACTGCTAGATCTAATTTAAAAATTCAGTAGAGTTGCAAGATATAAAGTCAATATATAGAAAAACACTTAAACATACTAACAATAGTATATTCAACCAAGAATAAAATAAGTGAAAAAGAAAGAAAATAATCTCAATCACAATAGCATCAAAAACAGTAAAATACTTAGGAATAAATCTAACCAAGGTGAACGATCTTTGAATTGAAAACTACAAGACTTTGATGGAACAAATTGGAAACACAAACAAATGGAAAGTTATCTTGTGTTCACGGATTGGAGGAATTAATATTGTTAAAATGTCTGCACTACCTGAAGCCATCTCTGGATTCAATGCAATTCCAATGGCGTTTTTCACAGAAATAGAAAAAACAATTCTAAAATTTGTATGGAGCCATAAAAGGCCCCAGTAGCCAAAGAAATCCTAAGATGAAAACACAGCTGAAGGCTTCACACTTCCTGATTTCAAACTGAACTACAAAGCTACTGTAGTCAAAGCATACTGGCATAAAAATAAACACATAGATGAAAGGAACAGGACTGAGAGCCCATAAATAACCCCCCACATACTCAGTCAACTAATATTGGACAAGGGAGCCAGGGAGATACTCAACGGAGAAATGTCTCTTTAATAAATGGTGTTGGGAAAACTGGACAGCCACATGAAGAATGAAATTGACCCCCTATCTTGAAACTGACAACCACTCAGAAAAGTAAGCTCAAAATGAATTAAAGACTTAAATTTAAGTTCTGAAACAGTAAAAGTCCTAGAAGAAAATGGAGTAACCTCCTTGACATTAGTCTTGCCAGTGATTCACTGAATATGACAGCAAAAGCACAAGTGACAAAAGCAAAAATCAACAAGTAGGACTACATTAAACTAAAAAAGCTTCTGTATATAAAATAAACAACCAATAAAGTGAAAAGGCAACCTTTAGAATGGAAGAAAATATCTGTAAATTATAGATGATAAAGGGTTAACAGCCAAAATATATAAAGAACTCACAATTCAATAGTGAAAAAAGATAACCACCCAGTTAAAAAATAGGTAAAGGAACTGAATAGACAGTTTTCCAAGAATATGGCCATGCAAATGGCCAACAGGTACATGTATAGGTGCTCAATATCACTAATCACTAGGGAAATACAAGTAAAAAACATGAGGTATCACCTAATACCAGTTAGAATGGTTTTCATTAAAAAAAGACAGGAGCTAACAAATGTTGGTGAGGGGATACAGAAAAGGGAACCCTAATGCACTGTTTGTAGGAATCTAAATTGGTACAACCACTATGGAAAACAGTAGGGATGTCCTAAAAAAAATTAAAAATAGAGATACCATATGATCCAGCAATCAACTTTTGCGTATATATCCAAAGAAACTGAAATCAGTATCTTGTAGTAATATCTGCACTCTCACGTTCATTGCAGTGGTAATCACAACAGCAAACTCATGGAAACAACCTAAGTGTCCTTCAAAAGATGAATGGATAAAGACGTGATACACACACACACACACACACACACACACACACACACACACACACACACACAGAGGAATATTATTCAGCCATGAATAAGAAGGAAATCTTTCCATTTGCAACAACTCGGATGGACCTCGGGGGCATTATGTTAATGAAGTAAATTAGAAAATGACAAGTACTGTATGACATCACTTGTATGTAGAATCTAAAAAAGACAAACTCACAGAAACAGAGTAGAGTGGTGGTTACCAGAGGATAGGAGGTGGTGGAATTGGGGAGATATTGGTCAAGGGGTACAATCTTCCGTTTATAAGACTAACAAATTTGGGAAGCCAATGTACAGTATGGTGATTATAGTTAATAAAACTGTGTCATATACCAGAATGTTGCTAAGAGATTAAATCTTGAATGTTTTCACCACAGAAAATAAATGGTATCTACATGATGGGATGGAAGTGGCAGCTACTACTGTGGTGGTAATCATTTTGCAACGTATAAATGTATCAAATAAACATGTAAAGTTACACAATGGTATGTGTTAATTATGTCTCAGTAAAGCTGGGGGAAAAACAATAAAATACTTAGGAATAAACTTAACCAAGGAGTGAAAGATATCTACACTGAAAACTGTAAGATATTGATGAAAGAAATCGAAGAAGACACAAATAAATGCAAAGATAACCTATGGTCATGGATCAAAAGAATATTGTTAAAACATACATACTACCAAAAGCCATCTACAGATTCAATAGAATCCCCATCAAAATTCCAATTTCATTTTTTATAGAAATAAAAATAACAATCCTAAAGCTCATATGAAACCACAAAAGACCCTGAATAGCCAAAGTACTATTGAAAAAGAAGATAAAAACTAGAGTTATCATGCTTCCTGATTTCAAACTATTCTACAAACTTTAGTAATCAAAATGTATGTCACTGGCATAAAAACAAATATACAGGCCCATGGAAAACAATAGGGAGCCTAGAAATAGATCCATGCATGTATGGCCAACTAATTTTTGACAAAGGAGTCAAAAATACTCAATGGCAAAAAGATACAGTTTCCAATAAGTGGTGTTGAGAAAACTGGATATTCATATGTAAAAGAATGAAAACAGACCCCCATCTCACATCACTTACAAAAATAAACTCGAAATGGATTAAAGACTTAAATGTATGACTTGAAATCTTAAAACTCCTAGAAGAAAACATAGTGGAAAATCTCCTTGACTTTGGTCTTGGCAATATTTTGGCTATGACACCAAAAGCACAATCAACAAAGGCAAAATAAACAAAATACTACATTAGTTTGGTGGTGTTTATGGAACTAAATCAAACTAGAATCTTTTTCACGGCAAAAGAAACAATCAACAGAATGAAGAAGCAACCAACGTTCTGGAAGAAAATATTTGCAAACCATAGATCAGATAAGGGGTTAATAACCAAAATACATAGGAAACTCAATAGGGAAAAAACAATCAAATTAAATAATAGGCAGAGGACCTAAAAGACATTTTTCCAAAGAACACATACAAATGCCCAACAGGCACATGAGAAGATTCTCAACATCACTAATCATCAGGGAAATGTAAATCAAACCCAGAATGAGACAGCACCTCACTCCTGTTAGGATAGCTATTAACAAAAACACAAAAGATAAAAAGTAGCAGTGGGGATGCCGAGAAAAGGAAACCCTAGTGGTTTGGTGGAAACATAAATTCGTACAACTACTATGGAAAACAGTATGGAGGTTCCTCAAAATATTAAAAATAGAACCACCATGTAATTGAGCAATTCCACTTCTGGGTAAATACATAAAAGAAGTGAAAACAACACACTGAGGACATATCTACACCCTCAATGTTCACTGCAGCATTATTTACAATAGTTAAGATATGGAAAAAATCTACATGTCCAATGACAGATGAATAAAAATCTATCACACATAAAAACTGGTATATTTTTCAAATATAAAAAAGAAGGAAATCCTGCCCTTTGACAACATGGATGGACCTCAAGGACTATATATATACATACACACACACATAGACCTACACATACATACATACAAATACTAAAGTGAAATAAGTTAGACAGAGAAAGATAAATGTTATATGGTCTCACTTATATGTGGAATTTTTAAAAAGTCAAATTCATAGAAATAGAGAATAGAATGGTGATTGCCAGGGGTGGAAGAAGTTGGGAGATGTTGTTCAAAGGGCACTAACTTCCAGTTGTAAATAAATGAATTCCATGGATCTAACGTACAGCATGATGACTCTAGTTAATAGTAATGTATTAAATACTTGAAAATTGCTAAGAGTAGATATTAAATGTTCTCAGCACACAAACACACACACACATACACACAAATAATAAGTGAGGTGATGGAGTGTTAACTCACCTTATTGTGGTAACCATTTCATGATATGTAAGTATATCAAATCATCATGTTATATACCTTAAACTTAATGTTATATGTCAATTATGTCTTAATAAAGCTGGAAAAAATTAATTTACCTCATAAGATGTAAGGACTAAGGGAGATATGTGTATAACTTGCCTGACATATATTTGACAAATATCAGTATCAGTGTCCTTCCTTGTCCCTTCAGTTTTGGGGATATTTCTATTTATTTTCTGGGATGTGAATGTGGAACTTTTTGGTTTGTTTTCTCATAGTAACATCCTCATGTGAAGTCAAGTAATGCTAAACAATTTGTTGTAATTATCCTATTTAATCCTCACAACAAACCTTATGGACTTGATACTATTATAATCCCCATTTCACGGTTAAGGAAACTAAGGTTAAAGTGACGTGCTGCAAGTTTTTCAAATGGTGTGAGATTTTGCACGTAGAACCTGGTAAAGGAGAAAGGCACGAGACAAGTAATAGAAAAATGGAAAGTTTTATATTATTGTGGAAGAGAAAAACAGCCCTTTTAATTATGGGCTCCTTAAGACCAGAAGCTATATAACATAGTAAAGTTTCCTTAATTAGACCAAAGCACTATCTTTGTGTGCATCCTTTGAATTTTAATGTCTGGGATTCAGCCATGCCCCTGTTTAAGGGAAAACAGAAAATGTGACCTTGAAGGAAAACCTTAATGTAATTAAAGTTAGCAGAACATAGAGTTTGTAAGTGACATATGAAATATTTTTACAGGAAATTTGCTAAATATCCCCTCTTAAGATGCTTTTTTTAAAAAGGTTTTTTATTATCTGATTTTTACTTCTAAAGAAATAGAATCTTACTCTTTTAAATTCTCTTCAGAAAATCTATGTCATGCCACTTACCTAAGTCCTGGGCAGCTCTAGCTCAGACTCTAGGCAGAACACTTAGTGGTTTTCCTAGGAAGGATTCTAGTTATCTGGTCAAGAATTGTCAGAAAAACTTCCCCAAATCATGTCAGGATGAAGTAATTACTGTCAGTGCTTCTTCTGCTAGGTTATTCAAGACAAGTATTTCAGAGCTGATTCCTCACAAATGCCATTTAAAGACTAATGTACAATGTCTGAACACTTATTCTCCACAGTCCTTTTTCTTTATGTGCCTATGAGAGAGGAATGTCTGTTTTATAAAGAAAAATTTGGCACACTGTTTTAATAATAGCCCTTATTTGTTTTTGTGGGGATCCTTTTAATGTATCTAACATTAATTTAGAAAGGGACATTTCTTAGCAGAACATTCATAAAAGAACAGGACTTTTGGTAGGATCATCACCCTCTCATGGAACCATCCAGAACCTCCATTAGTTGATCTGATCTATGAAGCTTTAATACGTACAGCACAGCCTTCTTGGAAGCTACACAGTTTTCGTAATATAAAGGACAGATTCTAAAGAGATGAGTTTGTGGAGTGAGTTTTCTTCATGGGTCAGCAAAGGCAGCAAATGAAAAGTGCCCCTTAATCGGGCTGAGAAATGTCACAAGGGATCTGGTGAGCCATGTCATGTATGCAAAAAGCAGACAGGAAATTTCACGGGGGCATGTGGCTGCATTTTATTACAGTTCAGAAGTTCCCTTATATTTGAAGTTTTTTTTTTTTCCCTGCTATTTGACTTCCCAGCAAAGTTGTTATGTAGATTGCACAACGTGTCACCTCACTGAATATTTTGTGCTCACTGTAGAGTCTGTGCCTTTAGACTTTAAAAGGTGGAGGAATTTTAGACATGTTCTAATCTAATCGTGGTATTTTACAGATGAATAAACACACAAAAGCTAATTACCCTGCCCAAAGTCACACAGGCAGCATTCAAATGATAACCAGTGCTCTAACTTCTATGCCTGGGTATCTCTGACATATGTCTGCAAATGACTTATGTCTGCAGGTGGTTAAATTTGGACATCAGAGCTTTACTTTTACAGTAAGTGGGAATTAGTGCTAGTTTCCGAAATTCAGAGACTCTCTAATTTAGGACTGATGATGATTAAACTAGAAGGAACAAGGTATCTTCACACTTAAATTCATATTCCACAGATCTAATAAGAATCAATTATTTGGGCAATTACTGCATCTACCATCATTTGTTAAGATGGTGAATTATTCTCTGTAATGCTTCTTTTACCCAAATAGCTTTTTTTATTGTTCTTTTTCTTTCTGTTAGTTCTACCTATTTCTGAATTGAAATAAAATCCAAACTTCCCTTAACTTGTAAGGAAAACTGGCAGTATTTTATTGTTTACTGAAGGAAATCATAAACTCTTTAAATATTCCTCTCAGAGAGAAATGTCAAGTTCTTGGGATCTGAGATTATTTTAAGTACTTTATCTTTACACAGCCAGAATGTCCCCAGGCTTCCTCAAACAAGGTGTATAAATAAGGCCACATTAACAGTACAGAATTTTGAATTTTCTCAGTTTATTAGTCCCTATCTGCTGCTTAGGCCTCCGTCGCAGCCCTGAGGCCAACTCTGTGTCCCCTCCTGGTCTTCCTCCGGTGGGGGGAGGAGGGTCTGAGTTGTGCTCCTCCACCAAGGAGCTCCTCTCAGAGCAGAAGAGAGAAGAGCTCCCATCCCACACTCAAGTCCATATTACACTTGGTTTTTTAGTCTCCAAAGCAGCCCTTGGTTATCCCAAATTTGATAAATTTCCTTAGAAAGTCTGTTTGCTTCTGTTCTCTCTCTTAGCAAGATCTCTCTTGTCCTATGGGTTGAAGAACAGAAATGATCAGTTTTCTCCATTGCCCAGTCTCTCCATCCCAGGAAATAGGACAGGTCTTGCCTGCATGGATATCATCTACTAATGTGGATAGCTATGGCAGGGGGTGATGTCTGCCAGGCTCAGCTGGTACCACCTTTCTACGCAGAGGTAAGTAGCTGCCTGTTAATTTAAGATCATGATGATTGATTTCTAAGTGGCAGGAATAAAATGTCTTTCCAATAGATCTCCATTTTTAATTTTAATTCAGTTTATTATTAAACTAATCTCAACTTTTACCTATCAGTTGATGACTATCAGAATTAAACAAAATCTGTTAAGTAGAAAACAGTAAACCTCCTTTTTTTGGTTAAAGATTATCTTACTGAAAACTTTTAAAATAAGGGAAATCCAAGACAAAAATTATCCAATATCTCACTCTGAAATAAAAACACTGTTTCCATTTGCCGAAGTTACCATCCAGTGCCTCTTTCAGTGCCTCTGTAACTTGTTGTTAATCATCGGAAGAGGTGTGGAAGGAAGACCATTTGTGGAATCAGGATGTGCTTTGCTATATTAACTTGCAGATTTTTTTCAAATAGGGTGAGTAATTTCTTTAAAAACTTTATTTTTTTCTCTTAAATTCCAGCTCCAAAAGATATGAAACATATAGATGCTTTTGGACATTTTCTTTCTTTTTTTTTTTTTTAACCACCCAAGTGTAAATATTTTTTTTCCTAGCTCTTCAGACAGACTCGAAAAGGAGTTGCTTGTGGCCAGGCTGCTGCCTTCCAGCTGTTTCTCTGCCTCTAAGCACCTTCTCTGAGCCCCTGGCTCCTTCTGTTTGTTCAAAGACCCTGGTGTAACAAGTGATATTTAAAAAGCGGTATTTCTCCCTGCAGCCTCCTTTCCTCTGTCTTCCTATACCACCTGCTATTTTTGGATTCAGAACGTGTTTTCTGCCATTGCTTCTCTCAGCTGTTTTTTGTTTTTTCCTGTGTTCCTCTCATGACAGCTTTTATGTCGGCCTTCATCTATGTGCTCATGTGTCTCAGAGGGAGGAGGAAACGACTGCTTTGGCAACTGATTTGTCTGTCTCATATTTTGTTGTAATGTTCTATTTCTGCTTTTCTTGAGATTAAATTCAAGTCTCTTGGATACATTACTTTTTTCTTTTCTTTAAAAGACAAAGGAGTTTTGAGTTGGGTAGAAAAGAATGAGAAAGGAGAGAGAATCATTTATTATTTTAACCCATATCCAAATATTTTCTGTACCTGGCAAGCTTTGGTCACGTAGGGAAGATATGGTCATTGCTCTCCCATAAAGTACAACCCGACGTGGGGGTGAAGGTGGGTACAGATCAATATGAATATAGCTTAGCAACTGGGAAGGAAAGGGACGTGTACATTGCTTAAAACACCCAAACAGGCATATAACCGGGCTGTGGGAGTCAGGGACGTCTGCTCAGTGGGAGTGACATCTAAGTGGGGACCCGACAGCTGAGTAGGAGTTAGCCTGACAAAATCAAAAGGCTTGTTCTGGGAGAAAGAGATCCGATGTGATGGAAAGCAAGACGAACTCAAATTTCTAAAAGGAGTGACGTGTGCCTGGAGTATAGGTTGTGAGGGTAGAATGGTCAGCAAACAGGGATCTTGTAAACAGTTTTCAGACAGTGGACTCTTTCCTGAAGGAAAACAGTCTCTAGGAGAGAGAGGGGAAGTGTTCTAAGTAGGGAAATGGCAGGATTGCCATGTCACTGTCAGGAGAATGGATACTGCGTGTGGGTGGGAGGCTAGAAAGTAGACAACTGCTTCAAAGAATCCAGGTAAAACATGTTGGTGGTCTGAACTGAAAGAGGAGGTGGTGGAGTCAGGAAGCAGTGAGTATGCTGGCGAGAGATTTTCGCAATAAGACTGACAGGACTTGAATTCTGCTTGTAGAGGAGGGAGAGGGATTTTCCTGGATGACATACAGGTTTCTGGCTTCAACAAATGGGTAGAGTGATGCCTTTCATTGAGTCAGAGAACACATGAGGAAGCGTGGGTTTTGAGTTAGTTTGAAAAACACTGTAGTTTTATGTATGTGAAGGATGTATATAAGAATACAGAGCTCAGGACTGGAAGTACAGATTGGGAATCAGCCCCAGTAATCGGCACCAAACCACAATTCCAAATCTCAAAAGCTTTGAAAGTGTTTTGTTTTGATGTTTCATGCAAATGCATTTGGAAGCAAAGCCTGAAAAAATTGGTTTAAACTTTAAAAATTCCTTATTTACCCCAGTAGGATGATTATTTATACCTGTTGCTACAGAAATGTTAATGTATTCAGATTTGGGGTGCTGCTCAAATCCTGCTGTCAGTGTCAATATTACACAGTGTATGCAAGGGCTTTAGGTTTCTAAAATCCAAAAAGAAAACTTCAGTTCTGAATTATCAGGTCTCAAGTGTTTGTGGACTACATCTGAAGTCCTGTGAGTGGATAAGATCCCTTAAAGAACACGTGAACTAGTAAGAGTCCTGTCATGGACATGGAGAACTGCCCCGCCATATCCATTCCAAACTCTGCTGTGCTCTACCGAAGCCTGAAAGTTAGAAATTCCATTTTCTCCTTGGAAGTTGCCATAATTTGGGACGCAATTTCACAAGGCAGGTGCATCTCAGCAAGATATGGAAGATGAAAGTGAGGTGGAGTCTATACTTGCCCTTGCTGCTCGCAAGCAGTCTGACAGAGGGTGGGGGGGTCTGGCCTTGGTGGTACTGACCTGAATGTGCTGTTCCCAACATCACTGCAGTGAGTGACTATGGGAGCGGAGAAAGTTACAAATATTTACTACAACCTCATGAACAGTTGTAAAAAGAAAAAAAATATATATATACTAATGTAATATATAATTAATCATTATCAAGTATTTATAGAGCATATGTTCTGTATATGCTTTTGCTCTATCTCGTTTCTCCTTTCCTTCCCAGACAATACATGGTGGGTGGTGATTGCCAACTTTACAATTTTGTCCATAGGTCCAGGCTATCTATGTAGTACTGTGACTGAACTAAAAACAAGAATTGAGTGTTCATCCAGGGTGGAAACAGTGACTCATGTGAATTTGAGTTCCCCCTTTGAGAGGGAAGATGAGCTTGGCTTCATCTGATGAATCGCAGTTCCATCGTGTTCAGTGGGAGCATGTTGATATTGCTAGTGTTGTTTTGTTTTTTCAGCTTTATTGAGGAATAAGCACCAAATAAAAATTGTATATATTTATGGTGTACAATGTGATGTTTACACACACACACACACACACGCACACACACACAGTGTGAACTGATTACTACAATCAAGTTAATTAACACATTCATTACCTCACATAGTTACCTTCTTTTTATGGTGAGGACATTTAAGATATATTCTCTTAATAAGTGTCAAGTATATAATATAGTATCATTAACTCTAGTCACCACGATATAGATTAGGTCTCCAGAACTTATTTATCTTGAGCAACTAAAAATTTGTACTCCTTGACCATCAATTTCAGATTTCTCTTATCCCTCAAACTATGGCAACCAACATTCTTTTTCCTTTTATGAGTTTGACTTCTTTAGATTCCACATATAACTGAGATCATGCAGTATTTGTCTCTCTAGGCCAGGTTTATTTGACTTAGCAAAATGTCCTACAGATTCATCAGTATCATTGTAAATGGCAGGAATTGATGGGATTTGGTTTTTTAAGGTTGGATGATATTGCATTGTACATATATATATACACATATATATGCACATATATACAATTTCTTTTTTTTGTAGTTGATTTATGTTAGTTTCAGGTGTAGAACGAAGTAATTTAATTTTTTCAGATTATATTCCATTTTAGGTTATTACAGGATATTGAATATAATTCCCAGTGTTCTACAGTAAATCCTTGTTTCTCATCTATTTTATGTATAGTCCAGATTTGTATCTCTTACTCCTGTACTCCTAATATATCCCTCCTGCCTCCCCCTTTGGTAACCATAAGGTTTGGGGGGTTTTTTAGCCATAATTTCTTCTAATACTTTTTTTGAACTTTTATAAAGATTTATGAAAGAACACAAAAATATTTGGACAATGTCTGGTATATTATTAGGCAATTAGTAAATGGCTGACTGATATTTATTCTCTAGATCTCAAAGTCTAAAAAATAAAGAAATCTAAAAGAAAACTTTAAATTCTGAATTTGTTCTTGTTAAAAATTATACCAGTGTTATCTATGATTCCCATACATAAGACTTGTTGATTTCCTAATTACTCTTTTTTTTTTTTTTTTTTTTTTTACTTAAGTATGGTCAATTACAATGTGTCAGTTTCTGGTGTACACCACAATATCCCAGTCATGCATATACATATACATATTTGTTTCATTGTTTTTTCATTAGAGGTTATTACAAGATACTGAACATAGTTCCCTGAGCTATAGAGAAGAAACGTTTTCCAAAGTGGATATAGAGGGAACATACCTCAACATAATAAAAGGTATTAGTGACAAACCTACAGTCAGTGTAGTATTCAACAGAGAAAAACTGAAAGTCTTCCCACTAAAATCTATAACAAGACAAAGGTGCCCACTCTTTCCACTTCTATTCAACATAGTCTTGGAAGTCCTAGCCACAGCAATCAGGCAAGAAAAAGAAAGAAAAGGGATCCAAACTGGAAGAGAAGAGGCAAAACTGTCACTATATGCAGACGACATGATACTATATATAGAAAACCCTAAAAGCTGCACACAAAAACTACTGGAGCTGATAAAAGAATTCGGCAAAGTAGCAGGATACAAGATTAACACACAAAAATCTGTTTCATTTCTTTACATGAACAATAAAATAGCACGAAAAGAAAGTAAAGAAACAATCCCTTTTAAAATTGCATCCAGAACAATAAAATACTTAGGAATAAATATGACCAAAGAGGTGAAAGACTTATACATGGAGAACTACAAAACACTGATCAAGAAAACTAAAGATGACTTAAAGAAATGAAAAGATATCCCATGCTCTTGGATTGGAAGAATCAATATTGTCAAAATGGCCATACTGCTCAAGGCAATTTACAGATTTAATGAGATCCCTATCAAATTACCCAAGACATTTTTTTCTTTTTTCTTTTCTTTCTTTTTTACCTTAAAGAACTAGAACACACAATCCTAAAATTTATATGGAATCACAAAAGACCCAGAATTGCCAAAGCAATATTGAAGAAAAAGAATGAAACTGGAGGAATAACCCTCCCAGACTTCAAACAATACAACATAGCTACAGTAATCAAAACAGCATGGTATTGGCATAAAAACAGACGTACAGATCAATGGTACAGAATAGAGTCCAGAAATAAATCCACAGACCTATGGTCAATTAATCTTTGATAAAGGAGGCAAGAACATACAATGGAGAAAAGACAGTCTCCTCAGCAAGTGGCACTGGGAAAACTGGATAGCAGCATGTAAATCAATGAAGTTAGAACACTCCCTCACTCCATACAAAAAAATAAACTCAAAATGGCTTATAGAGTTAAATATAAGACAAGACACATAGGCAAAACATTCTCTGACATAAATCTTAGCAATATTCTCCTAGGGCAGTCTACCTAGGCAATAGAAACAAGAGCAAAAATTAACAAATGGGACCTCATTAAACTTATCAGCTTTTGCACAGCAAAGGAAACCATAAGCAAAATGATAACCTCCAGAATGGGAGAAGATATTTGCAAATGACAAAGGCTTAATTTCCAGAATATATAAACATCTCATACAACTTAATAAGAAAAAACCAAACAACCCAATCCAAAAATGGGCAGAGGACTTAAACAAGCAATTCTCTAATGAAGACATACAAATGGCCAATAGGCACATGAAAAAATGCTCAATATCAACTGAATTGCCTGTTGATTTTTCATCTTTATAGTTTGTAGTTCATTGTTACAGTGATCTGCATTTCTGTTGAAATCTTTCTTAATTCAGGCAGCATTTTTATTACTTTCTTTTTGTACTTGGGGTCTAATAGACTGATGAGCTCTGTTTCATTTGTTCCTTCAGGGGACTTCTCTTGTTCTTTTACATTTGGGAGTAGTTTGTCTGCCATTTAATTTACTTAACTTTCTCTATCTCTATGAATTTAGGGGAAATAATTACCTACTGTAGTGTTAAAGGGGTGTTTTTATGTGGGAGCCTCTGTATGTAAACTCTATGTGTCCAGTGTCTTTGGTACAAGGGCTGGATACCAGCCATTTAATTTACTTAACTTTCTCTATCTCTATGAATTTAGGGGAAATAATTACCTACTGTAGTGTTAAAGGGGTGTTTTTATGTGGGAGCCTCTGTATGTAAACTCTATGTGTCCAGTGTCTTTGGTACAAGGGCTGGATACCAGCCATAATGTCTTTTCTCAGGATGTACTGGCTGTTAGCCCCTTGATAGGAGTGTGGTTAGTGTTAGAATATCTGGAGTTTTGCACAGTGTGAGACAGGGCTTCCTCTCTGTCTTGATGCTGTCACCACCTGGTCAAGGGCAGGGCCTACTCCCCAGTTGGTGTAGAAGCTCTGAGGTTCGGGTTTAATTAGGCTCTGTTTCCCCTGAATGTGTGCCCTGCCCCAAAGGATGTAACTGCTTAAGCAAAGTGAGGCATGTGCCATCACAGAGGACTTGCGTGCCTCCTGTGTAGGCATTCAAGCTTCTGCTCAGAAGCAGCCCAAAGTAACATCACTTTCTCTGTTGTGTCCATCCCAGATATACTACAGGTTTGTGGTGTGGAGTAGGCTGAGGCTGGGGGTTGGGGCACTGTGGCTGCAGGAATTGAGGTGGCTGTGCTGCCATCTGAGATCTAGGCTGCCCCATGACAGATTTTCTCAGGAACTGTCTCCCCCAGGTCCAGCGCTAAGCTGCAGTGTGGAGTAATCTTATTCAGGGTGCTCTGGGTGGGAAGGTTACCACTGTATACTCCTAAGTGTGCTGATAATTATTGCTGCCCTACCTGGACTATACCCCCAGGCCCTCTGGGGTACCTCTGTGTAGCTAGATGCATCCTCTCCCAGGGCCTGCCTTCTTGAAATTCAGTGCTTAGCTTAGCTGTTACACACTCCTGTGGTGCTGCTGCACATGCACACTGAAAATGTCTGCCTTGGCTACACCCGCTACCCTGTGTGCTCACTGACATTGGTCTCTGTAGCTCTGCCTGGATCACACCCAAGGTACCCTATTCTCTCTATGTGCATCTAAACTGAGTCTCTGCCCAAATCTCATGCCAGGTGGTGGTGTGGAGTGAGCAGGGCTAGGGTGTTTGCCCCTTTGGATTGTGAAGTATGGTGATACAGCAGCCACTACTGCAACGCTCTCTGTCCTGATTGTCAGCAAGCCAGCACAAATGCCGTCCTCACAAGTAGAGTCTAGACTTTCAGCCATTCTGTCTCAGAGGATTTTCCAGTAGACAAGGGGACTTGTCTCTTTCACACAGGACCCTAGGTCTAGGATTGGGCCTTGACCTGTTCACTCCCCAGGGTAAGGGTCTACCCATGCAGACTTTCCTCCTCCTTACAGATCCCTCCCAGGGATGCAGGTCCCAATCTGATGCTTTTTTTCTCATCCTGTTTGGTTACATGGAGAACTTTCTTGCAGCTTTGGTTGTATAGAAGTTCTTCTGTCAGTTTCTAGTTAGTTTTCCTTGAGAACTGTTCACATGTATATATATTTTTGATGTGTTTGTTGGGGGCGGTGAGCTCCATGTCATCCTACTCCACCACCTTGATCCCCTACTCTCTCTACATTTTCTTTATCCATTCATTTATCAAGGGACACTTAGATTGATTCCATATCTTTGATATTGTGAATAATTCTACAAGGAACATAAAAATGAAGATAACTCTTCAAGATACTGATTTCATTTCTTTTGGATATATACTCAGAAGTATATATACTGCTGGATTACATGGTAGCATTTTTAATTTTTAAATGTTTTCCATAATGGCTGGCCAATTTACATTCCTGCCAACAGTGCTCAAGGGTTCCCTTTTCTCTTCATCCTTGTCAATATTTTTTAACTTTTGTCTTTTGGTAGCAGCCATTCCATCAAGAGGTGATACCTCATTGAGGGGTTTGATTTGTATTTCCTTGATAATTAGTGACATGAGCATTTTTCCTATACCTGTTGGCAAAATTTTTATGTATTCTTTTTAGAAATGTCTATTTGGGTCCTCTGCCCATTTTTCAGTTATCTGTTTTCTTGGTATTGAATTGCTGTTAGTGTTTAAGTGTGGCTAAAAGAATATGCGTGGGTGCGGAGTAGTCAAATGAGTATAGATCCAACTCATTCTAGTCTAATACACCATCCTTACTTCAGAGGCTAGAAGGCCAAAACTACATTTTTTTCCATACTCCCTTTCATTTAGAATTCTGGATAGTATTTAAGTTCTACCAAGGATGTCCTTTTGTCAGATTTAGAAAGCCAAAGTAAAGTGATGGCAATTCTGCTGCTACGTATACTGTTTCTATTGTAAGAAGCATCTGGAAGTGGTATCTCACATTGGGGCAGATTTCTGATCATATGTCTTGTGTATTTTAGTTCCCTTTCTATGGTAGCGGGGCTCGGTTCTGAAGTCGGCAGATGGAGCAGTGACACCTTCACAATTCGACAAATGGCGTCCTGGTTGTAAAGGAGAGTTTCCTTTTGTCCTTGATGTTTCTGAAAGCCCAACCATGAGTCTGTTTCTCAGACTTTCACAATGATTCTGTAGATAATTGAATGCCCTGTAGTAAATTTCTTCCTGCTTATGCTAACTAGAGAAAACTCTGTTTTCTGCAGTGAATTCCAACTGACAAAATTATCCAGGGAAAATCCAGAGGGAAAACAATTTATGACTCATGATAAGAGCAAAGAACTTCACCAAAACGAAATGGAATAATCAGAGAAGAGAAAGGAGAAAAAATACTGTAATGTCATGGAAGGCAACAGGAAAGAAATTAGCAGCAGACTTAACATAGGCCACAACATGGACATAAGAAAAATCCTTTTTCTATGACTGTTATCAGAACGAACAAAATGAGGGCATGAAGGTTTGTTGTTTTCGTTTGTACTTTTTTTACCTTCTAGTGTTTCTAATGATTATATAGCAAGACCCAACCACGACCTACACCATAGAAATCAGAGGAAAGCCAGCCTTGTTGAACCCTTCTTCTGGAGAAGAGAAATAGAAAGAGAGGTTTGTTCTAACAAGAGAAGACTGAGGAAAGACAGGCTCCAAGAGACTCACGCTCCACTGCTCACTTAGCCATCTAGGGTCAGGGCTGTCTGTGCCTTTGGGAAACCACATTTCTCGATATTCTCACTGCTCAATAGCCATCTACAAAAGCAGGTCACTCAGATTCCTTTGGTACTGGGCAAGCATGCACAGTTAAAGATATACTAGCCTCTTGTTTTTACTCAACTCTAATCAATAAAGAGATTATCACTACCATATACTTTGCTTTCAACATGATAGAAACAACTCATAGTTACACAGGGGTTGGCAGTCAGGTGTATTTTCCTTCATACTGTTCAATCATTTTACCTCTCATAGCGCTTTCTTCCTTTATATTTTTATTTCCTTCAGGCTAACATTATACAACTTAGAGCTTACTTGGGCTACTGTATATTTCAATTAAAAGCTTTATTTTTTAAACATCCCTTCCAGTCTCTAGTATGAATCTAATGATTTACTCTTTACTTTTGTTCTATAGTAATAGCCATCTTGTCTTCCGTATCTTTTTTCAGAGAGGATCATAGAAACCACAGTATAAACTCCTACACTACCACAAAGACTGTAACATTCAACGTCAAAAGAACACTATTTTAGTTACCACTTACTAAGATAAAGTCAAGCTGGTACTGTCACAGTCACTGTGGAATTTACAGGTAATTAAGACGGCACATCTTCTACTAATCCATATTTTTACCATTCAGAATAATGCCTAAACCAAAAAGGTACTTGTTAATTACCTGACATCCATATGCCTCCTCTCACGAAGGTTCACTTGGCTTCATGGTCTACCTATTTGCATTTATTAGTTCTTTACTTTCCCTGACTTAGTGTTATCTACGAGCCTACAGACATCATGAGTTTATTGTATTTTTCTTCTTCTAGTCCATTTATACAAATGCTTGACTGAAATGACCCCAGATAGAAGCTGTAGACTCTGCTATTAACATTCACAACATTTAGAAAAATACTAACTTATTCCTTTTGTTTTCTGTTTCTTAGACAAGAATTTATGATTAAAACATACCAATGCTGATTTTTTTTAAAAAGACCTTAATAAGAGAAACGTATCAAACTTTTGAAAATCTAAATACCATATGCAGTCTAGACTTGACTTGTCCACACATTTATTCTTAAATCTCTTCTATATTAAAACCAGTATTGTGGGAGAATCCCATTGTCTCTCATTTATTACTTTAGATAAATGGAACTAAGATTTGTCTACTATACTTGTCACTCATAGAAACAACTCAAAAGCAGAGGGACCGTGTAGCAGGTGCCACGTTTGGGGGGGGGGGTGACAATAAATCCAATACCAGTTGTTTTGAAAATTATTCAGGAAGAATAATCCAAAAGTGTGTCATTTTATACAGATTGAGTACTAACTGCTACAGAAATCTACACATTTGAGTAGAATTACTGAAAGGCATAAAGTACACAAAAGAAAGATTTGTTAAACAAAAAAGCCAAATGATAAAATATAAACACTGTGCTGTTTTGAAATTGCTGTGTGTTCCAATTTTTGAAACTTCTATAAGCCTATAAATATAATACTGCAATGCTCCTGTCTCTTGCATGTCCTTAGTTGTTCTGACTGATGGGCAGTTTTTGTGGGTATATTTCCAGGGGAATTCAACTCTAAGGGAAAGGAATTTTTTTCTATCATGGCTAATCAGGCCACAAGTTCGCAGCAGGAAGCTCTCTGTCGTGCACAAGACCCCTTTCTCTCTCATGCACATGCACACCATCCCCCTCCACATACACACTCTGCCTGTCATTTGGTCCCCATACCCAGCCAATTAATCCTATTTGTCCTCAATGTCAGCCCTGTAAGTTGGTCCTTTTTCCTATCAGAAAATCTAATGCCATTTCATTTCTAAAGCTTTTGTAGAACTGAATCACGTTGTGAATCAATGTTTTGAGGTCATGCATGTCCACGTACCTGCAAATCACATCTTCCACCCTAAAAGGTAGATGTTCCTCAATAATTCTTTGGGAAATATCACTATGTCTATTTGCTCACATATCTATTAAAGTGTCTTTCCAGTCAATTTAAGTCACAGGTGTGGACTTGGAACCTGAGTCTCCCACCTGCCCAGGGTGTCCTATAAATTTAAAAATTAATGTCTGAATAGGCATTACACAAGCACTCTTCATGGACATTTTATAATTATTTAGTATATTTTTCAGCTGCTAGTAGAAATTGTGCAACACAAAAACATGATTAGGCATACATAGGACATACTTTTAATAACTGCTCTTCCTTTAAATATTTTTATTTTACAAAATAAATTTTATAGCCATTGTGAGATATCTTTTCCAGGGAAAAATTTAAGAAGACTTGGTAATAAACTGAAGAGACTACTGGATATCCTTTCGGTGGAATGCTGGAGCCTCCTAGAAATTATCTAATTCTGTAAAGGGCTCTGCACTTTTCATCACCTTTGAACTGGTTTATAGCTCTCTAAATTGTAAATAGCTAAGAGTAATACGATAATTCCTGTAATTCTTTCTGGTGAAGAGAGCCACTTTTGAGCCCATTCATAAATTCATTTCAACATTCTCTCTGTCACATGAATTAATGGTTCCTTGACTTCCCCTTGAACAAGCTGCAACACTGGTCTCGTTCCCTTGTTAGTTGATGAATTAAATGAAATCTTTGATGTGATCATTTTATATCTCTAAGAGTCATGATTTTACAACTCTCTTTAAAAATTCCTCTTAACTCTACAGTATGGAAATTCAAAATCAAAGTTTAATGTTTTAAAAGCTTTCTACTGGTATGGGTGTTTTTCCATCTTAAACTGCTAATATCTATCTAATGCCACTATCATTATTACTGTGATTAACAAACACACACACAAATACCAAAACTCTGATTTGACCTATTGAGAAACAAAGACAAAAATGCATGATTATTATAATAGCTCATTATGTTTTCTTGAGGGATCTAGTGGATGAGGTGATTCCATACATCTCTTTGGCTGTTAGTTATTTTATACATAGAAAATGTATCCAGAACAAAGCCTGTTCCAAAGGTGTCACATGACATGATCTTTAATAGTAAAGACCACTTAAGACAAAATTGTGAGGTGGTGAAGTTTAACTTGACACATCTTGTTTCTATGCAACACCTATGATTACCTCTCATCCCCAAGCAGATCCCTTTTTCTTCCTTTTATTGAAGCCATGTTTCCCAGGCCAATATCTATCTCCTAGGAAAAGTGGAAATCATAAAGAGTTGGGGCTTTTGTTTGAATTTAAACTTGGTTCAAATTCCTGCTGTGTCACTAGTGATGTGACCTGGGCATGTTAATACACGTTCTGACAGCCGGTTGACAAGGAAATAACAAATGTCAGAGGAGTGTGGTATTAGGAACTGCCTCTGTGGTGCCTAGCTCAATTTGTGTGCATTCCTTCCTTCTCACCCATGATGCTCATGGTTGTACCTTGGAGGGACACAACACCAGAGTCAGTACAGGCCCACCTCAGAGATGTTGTGAGTTCTTTCTAGACCACTGCAATAAAGGGGATATAGCAGTAAAGTGAGTCCCATGAATTTTTTGGTTTCCAAGTGTATATAAAAGTTATGTTTACACGATACTGTAATCTATTAAGTGTGTGATAGCATTATGTCTAAACAATGTACACATCTTCATTAAAAATAATTTTGTTGGAAAAGTGGTGCCAATAGACTTGTTCAATGCAAGGTTACCACAAACCTTCAATTTGTAACAAAATATCTGCAAAGTATAATAAAGTGAAGCACGGTAAACTGATGCATGCCTGTAAATGTGGTTTTGTATGTGAAAACCTATGTGGAAATTCTTGTGAATCCTATAGTTTGACAAACTCCAACTGATTACAGAGAGGAACTAGAGGAAAATCTATGTGTAGGGTTATGATGTGTTGAGTCCAACAGGATTGCCTGGTTTAATGACCATACAGACAATGAGTTAGAATTAGGTGGGTCAGGGCCTCTCACCTACATAGCCAATGGAAGAGGTTTCATATGATCTTTTTTATTTTTAAAATAAAATTTTGGAGGTGGGAGGCAACTAGGTTTGTTTATGTATTTATTAATGGAGGTACTGGGGGTTGAACCCAGGCCTTGTGCATGCTTAGCATGTGCTCTGTGGCTGAGCTATACCCACCCCACTGCATATGATCTTAATTTCACTGTTATGCTGTTGGCACCCAAACTGAAATTGTTCATTCCCTATCTACACAGACATTCGCATGCTTGTCTTATAGTTTTAACCCATTCTACTTTACTATTTAGCCCCCATTACCTTAATCCATGTTCAGACATTTATTCTAAGAATTAAATGAGCTAATGTATTTGAAAGTACAAGCCCATGGCCTGGCACATAGAAAAAGTTCAATAGAATTTGTTGGATTTAAAACTAAGTCTTGATTTATTAGATCCACAAAACCACTATCCTTTGAAATCTAGTGGAGTAAGTTAACATGGCCAAATGCTTCTTGAATTTATAGGTTGGCCATTTTCCGTCATGGCCCCTCTGAATAGCTAAAAGTCACACACATGTGGGTTTCAGTCTCTAGACCCCTGACCTATTCTTAGCCTACTGCTGGCCAGTTCCTGCTACCTATTATTCAGTCACTAAGGTATTAAAATAAATGTTAACATGTGCTCCTTTGGGGGATATCTGATCTTAAATACTGAAAGAGGAGGATTTTATTATTGCTCTACCCTTGAGAGCCCAAGGGGCTGGCAAGAATCTCCTTTTCCCACTTCACTCCTCTCAGGCCTGTGTCTTAGGTTAGTAAATTTATGCTGGACAAACCACAAAATATAAAATAAAGAGAAGAATAGATCCCAGACAGTGATGAGCTGCTCGTTAGACAGAAGCTGTTGTTTTGAGAGGCAAAAATCCTGAAAACAAACACTCTATGTTTAAATTATTAACCCTAACACTTCTTACTTTTATGGGACACATTCTAAACATCACAGATCAAACAGAAAGAGAAGAATATATAATTATTGCTGTTTTTATTATAAAAATAAACTAAACCGAGGAACCAAAGGTTGCTTTAAAGATGTTTTTACTTTGACTTTTAAAAATTTTATCACATCTTTAAACAATGCACAAGAATGAACCATAAAAACTTTTTTTTCACCAAAGTGTGCAAAAAAAAAAAAAAAAAAAAAAAAAAAAAGCACTGTTTCGACCCTCTGGATGTACTTACAAGTTCTAAGATGTCTAAAACATCTCTTGATCAAAGGTTACTTCTTCTGATTTTAGTTTTGTTTCAGTTGCCGTTACCAGGTAGGTATTTTATAACTTACTATAAACTCTAACTCAAATGGGATAACCATTCAAAATGGAAATTTGCTTCAGGAACAAATTATACTCTAGACCAAAACTTCTGGAACACAGTGCTTTCTTCCAGTGCTGCTCAGATATCTCCATAGAAACACTCCTTCCCACAGAGGAGAGTAAAGGTGCATCCCAGGGTCTCGGTATTTTAAGGCCCATAATAAGTGCATGATATCTTTGAAATCTGGATCTTATCTTTGAGAATTATGTAAAAACTTCTTATAAAATTTTTAAATTACTTTTCACCAGAAAAACACATCTACAGATGGAACTGAGTTTAGAGAGATGTACCCTTTCTCCTGAGACTTGCTGCTCCATGGGCAGTGGGAGGTAGGGGTGAACATCCTCAGATTTGCTAGCCTCTTCTTGGCTCAGGACCCCTTTTTATCTATCTAATAGAGACCTACCTGCAAGGATAGAGAGAACTTCAAATCACCCGCATTCAAAACACTGGTGGCCCTGTTACAGACTAATTGTCATGAATAGGGCAAATTAAAAACAAGATGTTGTTAAATGTCAGGTTTCGGGTCCAGACTGAATCTGTTTGCCTGCATCCTTGTGTTGACTCAGTCCCTAAGTGACTCATTATGTAACCTCAGAATTGCAGCTTTTAGTGGAAATGGAAAAAAAAGTAAATTTTTCAATAAATCCTGGGTGAAAGCAAACTGGTAAGAGACAAGAGAAAGAGAGACAGAGACAGAGAGATCGACAGGAGATAAAAGAGCATGCTAATTAATACATGTTCTAGTCTACCCAGGCAATAGAAATAAAAGCAAAAATAAACAAATGGGCCCTAATTAAACTTACAAGTTTTTGCACAGCAAAGGAAACCATAACCGAAACAAAATGACAACCTACAGAATAGGAGAAAATATTTCCAAAAGATGAGACTGACATGGCTTAATTTCCAGAATATATAAACAGCTCATACAACTTAACAAAGTAAAAAAAAAAAACCAAACAACCCAACCCCAAAATAGGCAGAAGACCTAAATAAGCAATTCTTCAATGAAGACATATGAAAGGCCAATAGGCACATGAAAAAAAGCTCAATATCACTATCAGAGAAATGCAAATCAAAACTACAATGAGGTATCACCTCACACCAGTCAGAATGGCCATCATTGAAAAGTTCACAAATAATAAATGCTGGAGAAGGTGTGGAGAAAAGGGAATCCTCCTATACTGTTGGTGGGACTGCAGTTTGGTGCAGCCATTGTGGAAAACAGTATGGAGATTCCTCAAAAGACTGAAAATAGACTTACCATATAATCCAGCAACCCCACTCCTGGGCATATATCCAGAGGGACCCTTAATTCCAAAAGATACATGCACCCCAATGTTCATAGCAGCACTGTTTACAGTAGCCAAGACATGGAAGCAACCTAAATGTCCATCGACAGGTGACTGTATAAAGAAGCTGTGGTATATTTATACAATGGAATACTATTCAGCCATAAAAATGATAAAATAATGCCATTTGCAGCAACATGGATGGCCCTGGAGAATGTCATCCTAAGTGAAGTAAGCCAGAAAGAGAGACAAATACCATGATATCACTTATATGTGGAATCTAAAAAAAAAAAAGACAAATGAACTTCTTTACAAAACAGAAACAGACTCACAGACATAGAAACACACAAGGTTACCAGGGGGAAGTGGGTGGGAAGGGATAAACTGGGAGATCAAGATTTGTAGATACTGACTAATATATATAAAATAGATAAACAAGTTTATACTGTGTAGCACAGGGAATTATATTCAATATCTTGTAATAGCTTATGGTGAGAAAGAATATGAAAGTGAATATATGTATATTCATGTATGACTGATGCATTGTGCTGTACACCAGAAATTGACACATTGTAAACTGGCTATACCTCAATTTAAAAAAAATTAATACATGCTCTTTTTCAAGTATTTATAAAGCAACTCAAGCTGCTATTGAAATATTTTAAGCTTTCTTAAAACATTTTTGAACATTCAGATAGTTGAAGTGACAAATGTCCTGTATTCTGAATTAGATAGTTACCTCAAGTTTTCATTTCACTCTCATTGTTCAGATCAACACTAAATGTCTAAGATCCATCATCTAATTTCCAAAAAGGAAAAGGAAAAATAAGGGGAAAACTGCCTATTTATCTGTTTTGCAAGTTGAAGATTAATAGATACATAAAATAAAGTACATCCTAGATTAATATGCCTCCATCACTACTCCAAAATCTCTTGCCTCTTTGGTCTTTTATGAGGAATATTCTCTCATTCATTCATTCATTTATTCAAAAAATAATTTTGAAATTTCTATGATCTTTCAGAGACTGCTGTAGGTACTGTAGAAACAGGTGTACAAGATGAAGCCCCAGCTCTTGAGAAGTAGACATACAGACATACAAGGAGCAGTAAAAGGGCACATATGACATCAGGTGTTATAGAGAAAAGTAAAGGATAACAAGGTGATAAAGAGTGCCCAGGCAAGTCTATTTAGAAGGAGAGTCCTGAGAGAGTCTCTTTAAGACATGCTGTCCTTGACAGGGGACTTGGCAATGATCTCATGGATTTGACACCAAAGGCAAAAGCAACAAAATAAAAATAAACAAGCAGGACTATATCAAACCAAAAAGCTTCTACATAGCAAAGAAAACCATTGATGAAATAAAAAGGCAACCTATGGAATGGGAGAAAATATTTACAAACCGTATATCTGATAAGGGGCTAATATCCAAAAGATACTAAGAACCCATATAGCTCAATAGCAAAGCACACAAACAATCTGATTTTAAAATGGGCAGAAGATGTGAATAGGCATTTTTCCAAAGACAACATACAGATGCCCAGCAGGTACATGAAAAGGGCTCAACATCACTAATTATGAAGGAAATGCAAACCAAAACCACAATGAGATTATCATCTCATACCTGTGAGTACAGCTATCAACAAAACAACAAGAAATAACAAGTGTTGTGAAGATATGAAGAAAAGGGAACACCTGTGTGCTATTGGTGGAAATGTAAAATCATATAGCCTCTATGGGAAACAGTATGGAGTTTCCTCAAAAAATTAAAATTTGAACTACCATATGATCCAGGAATTCTACTTCTGGGTATTTATTCAAAGAAAACAAAATCACTATTTTGAAAAGATATCTGCACCCCTATGTACATTGCAGCATTACTCATAGCAGCCAAAACATGAAAACAAACTAGCTGTCCACCGACGAGTGAATGGATAAAGACAATGTGGCAAACACACGTGCAAATGTGCATGCAAATATGTACACAAACACACTGGCATATTATTCAACCATAAAGAAGGAAATTCTATCATTTGTGCCAACATGGATGGAACTTGAGGGCATTATGCTAAGTGAAATAAGTCAGAAAACGATAAATACCATATGATCTCACTAATATGTGGAATCTTAAAAATAAACATTGAACTCATAGATACAGAGAACAGATTGGTGGTGGGAGAGGTGGGGGGCAGGGGGAGGGGTGAAATGGGTGAAGTTGATCAAAAGGTACAAACTTCCAGCTATAAGTCCTGGGAATATAATGTAAAAATACAATAAAATAAAATAAAGACATGCTATTTGAACAGCAACTTGAAAGAAGTAAGAGAGGGAACCTGGTAGAGATCTGGGAGGAAATATGTCCCTGATTCCTGATGATACTTGGTGTCATCAAGGAAGAGCAAGAAATCACTGTGACTGAAGCAGAGTAATCAGGGAGGCTGGTGGTAGATGAGTTTGGAATAGTGGTCAGGGGCCAGACCCTGCAAGGCCTTGGAGGCCTTTGATGAGGACTTTGAATTTTGTTTTTAGTATGATGGGAAATGTTAGAGAAATTTGAAGAGGGAAGCGATGTGATTCCACTTAGATTTTAAAAGACCACTTTGACTGCTGTGCAGAAAGAATAGACTATGGAAAATCAGAGGCAGGGAGACCAGTTAAGTAGGTGTGCAGAGTCTAGACATGAGACGATGGTGGCTTCAACTGGCCTGGAAGCTGTGAAGATGGTGGAAGATTGTTGGATTTGGGAGATATTTGAAAGTAGAGCCCACAGAGGAGTTATGTAGTAGGTTGAATGGTGGCCCCTAAAAAGGGTATGTCTACATCCTAACCCCCGGAACCTGTGACTATGACCTTATTTGGAAAAAGGATATTGGAAGATGTAATTAAGTCAAGGATCTCTAGATGAGATACTTCTCGATTACTGGGGTATACCCTAAATTTAATGGCAAGTATCCTTATAAGAGCCAGAAGGGGAGAAGACACAGACACAGGAAAAAAGGGGAGAAGGCCATGAAGATGGAGGCAGAGGGCAGCCCTGCAAACAACTCGATTTCAGACATCTGGCTTCTAGACCTGTGAGAAAATTTATTTCTGTTATTTTAAGCCACTAAATTTGTGGTAATTTGGTACAGCAGCCCTAGGAAACAGGCTGATAAATTGGATACAGAATATGAGTCTATAGCTTAGGAAGAGGCCAGGGTTAGAGATGTACATTTGGTACTTGTCTGTATATTATTACTTTGAAAGCCATGGCTCTGAAATCAATCAGCAGGAACTAGTGTAGATAAAGGAGAGAAAGGAGCTGATGCCTATCCCTGGAGTACTCCACATGGAGAGGTCAAGAAAAAAAGAAGCAATCATGAAAGTGTGGTAGAAAAAGCCGTAAGTTATATGGATGTAGAAGAGGAGACCAGGAAGAGTGGTGTCACTGAAACTACAGGAAGTGTGTCAAGGAGAGAGCAATCAACTTTGAAAAATGCTGCCAAAAGGTTCAGTAAGATGAGGACCAAGACTCTACCACTGGATTTACTGAGGTAGAGATTGTTTACGATCTTGTCAAAGATGATGTCAGTGGTGAGACAGAAAAACATTTTAAGAAACTTCCCAAGGTCACCCTGCTGAAGGCATTGCAGGGCTCAAAGAGACAGAAAAGTTTAAGCATTGTTAAATCTTATACGTTCCACTATGCTTTGTTATACAGCTGGACAAGGGGTGTTGTCAAGTAGAATTAGGATAAATGCTACTTATCCAGTTTACTGATGTAAAGTAATCACCATCATCATGATCATAGCTATCATTCATTGAATGTTTACTACATGCTAGGCCCTGTGTTGCATAATATAAAAATACACATGTAATCTTATCCTTCTATCAGCATTGAGAAATAGGCTTTATTCTCATTTTACAGATGAAAAAATGAAATCAGCTTTGGGGCTTAATATTTTATCATAGTTAGAACCTCTAACATCAAATGATTCCACACCTAAGGCATGAAGCATTTTACATTACTTCCGGTTAGGGAATTGTACTGTCTTTTGTTGGAGAGATAGAAATACATTCTTTACTTTTCTTCCATTTCTACTTGGGATTTCTAGAACTCTAGAGCACATAAATTGAAGGCCAAGGTACATCTGAAAATTTTACTGCTCCATTTGGCATGTGACCTAGCTGACAAGATGTCAAAACCCACGTGGAGAAAATAATGCTATGGAGTAATTATGTACCAGACATTGTGCTAGATATTTTACATGCATGAATTAATACAACCAATGCTCAATGAGGCTAAGTGTTGAAGTGACTTAGCCAAGGACCTGTATCTAATAAGAGGCACGACTAAGATTTCAATCCAAGTTGGTCTAGTTTTAAAATCCATTTCCTTTACCACAAACTGCTTACATACCCTACACATTGGGATACTGGTTGTTATCATGAGAAGAGAATACTAAGCTGGGAGGAAACCGATAATGTATCTGGTCTTATCATACCTTTCTAGCTTTTGTTTATGTTCCTTTATAAGTACCCTGTGTTTTAGATAAATAGCTTACATTTTCCTATTAAGGATTTGCTCACCATAATTTACTTTGCTTTACTTCTGTTTATCTTTGGTAAAACCAGTTCAAATGCTAACTCCTACATGTAGTCTTCCTTGATCTCTCTCAGAGCTGCCCTCCCTTTATAATCTGTAGCTCTTGTACAGAAAGTATCCCTAAATGCCTTGTACTGAGATTATATGTTTGTATTTTTTCTCTTGTTCTATTCTATAGCATTCTTTAGAGGCAAAGGCTATCTTCATTTCTGCATATTTTAACAGTGTCTTTAATGATAATTTATAGACTTCATTATTTTGAAAAAACTGTTTCATAAGTTATGATTAAATGCAATCATGCCTGAACAGACACCTTTCTTATGGGGTTAACCATAGGTTCAGCTTTTTCAAAAACAGATTATACCAGTGACTCCCTAATTTTAATATGCACAGGAATCCACTATGGATCTTATTAAAATGAAGATTATGATTCTGTAGGACTTGAGATTCTGTATTTCTAACAAGCTCCCAGATGATGTTAACACTGCTGACTCACAAACCACTTTGAGTAATGAGAGATTTTAATCCTAATGAAACACTATAAATCTTTGTCAACAAGTAAGGATGTTGTAGCCACCTGACTAGATAATACCCTACTTTCCAGACAGGCTAACCAAATTCCCTTTTGTTCCCAAGGCAACACATACTCCAAATCTATACCTAGGCAAGGGAAAAAGAATGAGTTATCTTTAACCCACTGAGTAGATGTTTAATCGTTACCTGGGGGACATTAATAAGGAAGATATTCTTTCTCCACTGATTTAGCACCACTTAATTTCTATGTGCACTGTATTTTCATCTTTGGAATAAGAACAATTACTTCCTATTTGAAACTGGGAAATTCTTAAAATCTTGGATTTAGGTTAAAATCTTATGAGTAAAAAGGATTTGAAATTTTAAAATTTATACAGTGTTCAGATACAGATATTAGTCATCTTAGCAGAAGTCACCAAAGGCATCTTGGGTCCTCCAGCCCAAACTGCACTTGCATAAGTGAACCCAGGGGACAACACATGAAGCACAGACAAGCTGTCCCAGTTGAGTTCTTCCCTTCCCAGATAACCCACAAAATCTTAAGCCAATATTATTTTTAAACATCAAGTTTTGAAATGATTATTATGCAGCCATGGATAACCATTACAGGAGGGTACTGTTCCTTCCCTGGAAGACAGAGGTAGCCATGAATGTTTGCTAGTGAGGAAAAAAAAAGAAGGTGAGAAAAGATAAAATATCCTACTAAAATAATATACAATAAAGGATGTACAAACAAGGAAAAATACAAAATAGCAACAGCAACAACAAAAAATATTTATTTAAAAGACTGTACTCACTGTAGCAAAATTAGAGAACATTCATAAAGTAAGGAATTGAGTTAGTCACCCAAACTCCCCTCCTGCTATTATTGCTGCTTCAGGAAAATGCAACACAAATAAATACGAACAGAAAAAACAAGACATTCAACACCTACTAAAATTCTGATAATTATACAGCAGAAAATTATTATTGAGACATTTTGGTGCATGATAACCTAAAAGGAAACATGAGGCACAGAAAGTGTAACAAAATTTTGCAAAATAAATTTAATATCACTGAACACATAACCGCTGATATTAGAGAATGGCATAAATTTTAAGTTCAAAGTCTGAAAACAGAAATGGAAAACCAGAGGAAGATATGAATGTATTCAACCAAACTAGGGACAAAAACTGAAGTGAAAGACAAAAAAATCTCAAGAATGGACACTGAATTACAAGTACCCAAGGAAGAATAGATATGCCCCCCAAAAAGGGCAAAAGACAGAGGATGGGAAGGAAAACAAGAATTAAAAACTTAAACTATAATAAAGGTATGTGATATTATATTCAAAATATTGAGAAAAAAGTCAACTAAGAACACTATGCCCAGCAAAGCTATTCTTCATAAATGATAAAGGCTTACCCAA
The DNA here is from genome assembly GCF_036321535.1 of Camelus dromedarius. NCBI lineage: Eukaryota > Metazoa > Chordata > Mammalia > Artiodactyla > Camelidae > Camelus > Camelus dromedarius. Next base: position 37,454,225 of record NC_087436.1, read on the forward strand.
ACAAACAAAAAAGCTAAAGGAGTTCAGCACTACTAGTCCTGACTTAAAAGACATCCTAAAGGGAGTTCTTTGAATGGAAATAAAAGGATGCTAATTCACTTTGTAAACACATATAAAAGTAGTGTAAAATTTACCAGTAATTGTAAAGATATAGTCAAAGTTAGATTCTCTAATATGGTAATGATGATGTATTTCACTTACAACTCTAGTTAAAAAGTTAAAAAATTATTGAAAAGTATGATAACTAAAATAATCTGTTATTAGGTACACCATATAAAATATATGTAAACAATAATATCAACAACCTAAAATGTAAGGGGAGAAGTGTAAAGGTTAGTAATGCTATCAAAGTTAAGTTGTTAACTTTGTCTAAAATAGGCTATTATAATTTTAAAATATTTTACATAAGCCTCAAGATAAGAAGAAATAATGGATCTCCAAAAAGAAAAAAAAGGAAAACAATGAACAAAATGACAATAGTACACCCTTACCTGTCAATAATTATTTTAAACATAAATGGATAAATTCTCCAATAAAAAGACACAGAACAGCTGAATGGCTAAAAACAAAACAAAACAAAAAACCAAGATCCAATGATTATCTACAAAAGACTCACTTTAGCTTTAAAGGCACACAAAGACAAATTACAGGAATGGAAGAAGATATTTGGTAATTCAAAAAACAAATAAACAAAAAGCAAGAGTAGCTATAATCATATCAGACAAAATAGACCCTAAACTAAAAATCGTAAGAGACAAAGTCATTAAATAATAATAAAGGGGTCCATCAAAAATATATAACAATCATAAATATTCACCCAACATGAGAGCAACCAAATATATAAAACAAATGGTAAAAGAACTAAAAGGAGAAATAAACAGCAATACAATAATAGTTGGGGACTTTAATATTCCCATTCTCAACAATGGCTAGATTTTCCAGAAAGAGAATCAGTTAGGAAACATCAGATTTGAACAACTACAGACAAATGAACCTAATAAACACATACAGAAAATTCTGTCCAGCAACAGAATATACATTCTTTTCAAGCACATGGAACGTTTTCTAGAATAGACCATATGTTAGGCCACAAACAAGTCTTGGCAAATTCAAGAAGACTGAAATCATACCAAATATGTTCTCTGACCATAATGTCATGAAATCAATAACAAGAGAAGGAGGGAGAGCAAGACATGGTGGAGTAGAAGACATGGAGCTCACCTCCCACCATCAAAATACACATCAAAAATACATCTACATGTGGAACAATTCTCATGGGAAACTGGAAACTTGCAGAAGAACTCATACAACTAAAGCTGCAAGAAAGATCTCAATGTAACTGGGTAGGATGGAAATAAAAGGCATCGGGTTGGGACCTCAGCCTCTAGGAGGAATCTATACGGAAAAGAAGGTCTATACAGCTGGATCTTACCCTGGAGAAAGACCAAGTCAAGCAACAATCTGGGCATCCCAGTCCTGGGGTTCTGTGTGGAGAAGACAAGACCCCTTGCTTGCTGGAAATCCGCTGGGACAGACAGAAGGGCTGGAGAAACCTAGACTCCACTTTCAAGGAGCATGCTTATGTTGGCTTGCCAACAATAAAGGCAGAGGGAACCTTACACTGGCAGCTGCTGCCTCACTGCATTCCTCAAACCTAATGCATGAACACCTGAGAAGATGTTCTGATCTGGGAAGAGACTTATTCTAGCTGCATAGAGACATACTGGAGTGCCTGGGGTGTGATCCAGGTGGGGAGAATGTGGCCATTGTCAGCATGTGCATGAGGTTCTGCAACAAAAGCAGGACGGGACTATGCACTGAATTTCGGGCAGACAGGCGCTGCGACAGGACTCTATCTAGCTACAGAGAGATAGCCTGGAGGGCCTGGGGCATGGTCCAGGTAGCGTGACTGTGGCCACTGAAAGCATGCTAAGAAGTATGCAGCAGTCCATCTCCCAGTGAGAGCAGCCCAGCTCAACCCACTCCACACTGCAACTTAGCACTAGATTTGGGCAGACGAGTCCCGGGATAGGCCTGCTAGAGAGGTAGCCCAAATTTCAGGTTGCCATACAGCCACCTAATTTCCTGTGCCACAACTCCCTGACTCTCAGCCCTGGCCAACTCCACAGCACAGATTTGCACTAGATCTGGGACAAACACAACAGAAAAAGGGATGCAATCTTGGGTTGCCTCTGAGTGGAACTGCAGACACCTATATAGGTGGAGCATAGGTCCTCTGTAACCGCACAATCCTCATCTGTTTTAGCAGTCAACTCATTTGGGAAAGAGCACACACTCAAGGACAATGATGACTGAAAGAACTTGACCCTCAGAGCTTCTGTTCCAAAAGCTGGGGAGCAGATCCCATCTTTGACAAGGCAGTGACAGTCATGGAACAGAGAAAGCCCTGCATTACAACCTGAATAGACTCTAAATGCCCCTGCATCAACCATACCCTATCAAGGTATAATGTCCAGCACATCCTGAGGAAATGTGTGCCCAGAGTCCATACCCAAAACAGCCTTGCACCAAAGACTTTGGACACATACAAGCTACACACAGATGCTCCCACATAAAAACACCCCTTCAAGACCACAGTAGATAACAGTTTCTCCTAAATTCACAGAGGCAGAGAAAGTTAAATAAAATAAAAATGCAGAAGAAATATTACCAATTAAAAGAAATTCCCTGAAAGAACAAATCCCCTGAAAGAACAAATAATAAAACAGAGCTCACCAGTCTACTAGACTGCAAGTTCAAAAGGTGGTAATAAAAATTCTAACTGAATAAAGAAAGATTATCAATAGAAATGCAGATCACTGTAACAGTGAACTAGAACCCATACAGATGAACCAGTCAAAAAAAAACAATTCAATTGCTGAAATAAAAATTAATCTAGAAGCAATGAATAGCAGATTAAATGACACAGAAGAATGAGTAATTGATTTGGAGATAGAACAATGGAAATCACCAATCAGAACAGCAGACAGAAAGACAAATTGAAAATGAAAGCAACATGAGACATATAGGATAATATAAAACATGCCAAACTATGCATAATGAGGGTTCCAGAAGGAGAAGAGAGAGAGATTTTAAAAATGTATTTGAAGAAATTATGGCTGAAACTTCCCAAATTTAAGAAGGAAGCAGATAGCCAGCTACAGAAAGCACAGAGGGTCCCAAACAAGATGAACCCAAACAGACCCACACCAAGACATATCGTAATTAAAATGGCAAAAATGAAAGATAAAGACAAGATTCTACAGGTGGCAAGAGAAAAACAAAGAGTTAAAAAGGAACCCCCATAAGGCTATCAGCTGATTCTCTGCAGAAACTTTACAGGCCAGAAGGGAGTAGCATAGTAATATTCAAAGTCCTGAAGGGGAAGAACCTGCAACTGAGGATATTCCATCCAGGAAGATAACCATTTAGAATAGAAGGAAAAATAAAGAATTTCTCAGACAAACAAAAACTAAAAGAACTCAGCAACACTAGACCTATTCAAAAGGAAATAGTAAAGCATCTTCTCTACATAGTAAAGAAGCAAGAAGCTATAGGAAAGGGGAAAATCACAATAGGAAAGGCAACTATATAAAAGGATCAACGGTAACTTAAGCCAGGATGTAGATTAAAAAACAATAAAAAATTTTGTAAAAGTAATTATAAGTACAACAACAGTAAAAGGATAAGCATGAAGATGTAAAGTAGAATACCAAAATCACAAAATGTAGAGAAGGGGAGTAAAAAAGTTTAGATATTTTAGAATGTTTGAATTTGAATGACTATCAGTTTAAAGCAAGTAGATACAGATATGGGTCAACATACTTGAACTCCATGGTATGTACAAACTAAAAATATGCAATAGTTCACAAAAACCAAAAACAAACCAAAAAAAAAAAAAAAAAGAGAGAGAGAGCTCAAGCATACTGCAAAGGAAAATCATTAAACCACAAAAGGAAAATCAAAAAGAAATGAAAAAGAAGTACCAAAAAATTAGAAAACAAGTAATAAAATGGCAATAAATACATGTGTATCAAAAATTACTTTAAATATCAATGGACTAAATGCTCTGATCAAAAGATAAAATGGATGTTTGGATAAAAAAAAACAAGAACTTCAATAAGCTGCATACAAGAGACTCTCACTTTAGGGAAAAAGACACTCAGACTGAAAGTGAGGGGTTGGAAAAAGCTATTTCATGAAAATGGAAATGACCAGAAACCAGGGGTAGCAGTACTCCTATCAGACAAAACAGATTTTAAAAGAAAGTCCATAAAGGAAGACAAAGAACGGTTAATAATAATACAATAAATAAAGGGATAAATGTAAGAAGAGAATATTACACTTGTTAACATATACACACTCAATATAGGAGCACCTAAATATACAAAACAAGTACTAGCAGCCATAAAAGGAAAAATGGAAAATAATACAATAATAGTAGAAGACTTTAACACCCCTCTGACATCAATGGACAGATCATCCAGAAAGAAAATCAATAAGGCAACAGTGGTATTAAATGACACAACAGACTAAATGGACTTAATTGATAGCTACAGGATACTACATCAAGGACAAACAATAAAAAAAACTCACAATGCACATACTTTTCAAGGGTGTATGGAACATTCTCTAGGATAGACCGCATACTATGTCACAAAACAAGCCACAACAATTTCTAAAGGATAGAAATTATTTCAAGCATCTTTTCTGACCACAACAGTATGAAATTAGAAATCAACCACAAAATGAAAAAACAGGAGCAGAATAAACACATGGAGACTAAACAACACGTTACTAAAAAACCATTGGTCAATGATAAAATCAAAGAAGAAATCAGAAAATACCTTGAGATAAATGGCAATGAAGACACAACCTTACAAAATTCTATGAGATACAGCAAAAGCTGTTCTAAGAGGGAAGTTCATAGTGATACAGACCTTCTTCAAGAAACAAGAAAAATCTCAAATAAACAACCTAAACTACCATCTAAAAAATTAGACAAAGAAGAATAAGCAAATCCCAAAGTCAGCAGAAGGATGGAAATATTAAAATTCAGAGAGGAAATAATGATCAAAAAAACAAAAAAAAACCTCTAGAGAAAAATGAGTAAGACCAAGAGATGGTTTTTTTTTTTTTTTTGAAAAGATAAACAAAACTGACAATCCTTTAGCCAGGCTCACCAAGAATAAAATAAAGAGGGCCCAAATAAACAAAATAAGAAATGAAAGAGGATAAATAACAACTGATACCACAGAAATACAAGAAATTCATAAGAAAATACTATGAATAGTTAGATGCCAACACACTGGACAACCAGAAGAAATGGACATGTTTTCAGAAACAGAGTCTGCCAATACTGAGTCTAGAAGAAACAGATGATTTGAACAGACCAATCACTATAAGTAAAATAGAATCTGTAATAAAACTACCTGCAAACAAAGTCCAGGACTGAATGGCTTCACTGGGGAATCCAACAAATATATAAAAAAGAACTTATACCTGTCCTTCTCAAACTTTTCCAGAAAATTGAAGATGATGAAACATTCTTAGATCTAGTCTACGAGGTCACCATCACCCTAATACCAAAATGAGACACTAGAGAAACAGAAAATTAGATGCCAATATCTTTGATGAATATAGATCTCAAAATCCTTAACACACGACTAGACTGAATCCAATGGTACATAAAAAGAATCATACAGCATAATCACGTTGGACTCATTCCACGGTTACTAGGATGAGGCAATGTGTGCAAACCAATATATGTGATATACCACATTAACAACAGGAAAGATAAAACCAAATTATTTTAATAGATGCAAAAAAAAAAGCATTTGACAAAATTCAACATCCATGTATAAAAACTCTTACCAAAGGGGGAATATAGGGACCATATCTCAACATAATAAAGTCAATTTACAACAAACCTGCAGCTAACATCAGACTCAACAATGAAAACCTGAAAGCCTTCTGACTAAATTCAGGAACAAGGCAAGTCACTTCTACTCAACATAGTTTTGGAAGTCTTAGCCACAGCAGTCAGACAAGAAAAAGAAATAAAATATATCCAAATTGGAAGGGAAGAGGTAAAACTGTCACTGTATGCATAAGACATGATATTCTATATAGTGAACCCTAAAGTCTCTACACAAACCTATTAGAACAAATAAATGAATTTAGCAAGGTAGTAGGATACAATATTAATATACAGATCTTTGTTGCATTTCTTTACACTAATAATGAAATATCAGAAAGTAAAAAAAAAAAAAATCCCATTTAAAATTGAATCAAAAAATAAAATGCCTAGGAATAAACATCCTTGGAGGTGAAAGACCTATATGCTGAAAACTATAAAATGATAATAAATTGAAGATGATTCAAATAAATGGAAACATATCTTGTGCTCTTGGATTGTAAGAGCTAATACAGTTAAAATGATCATACTACCCAAAGCTATCCACAGATTTAATGCAATACCTATCACAATACCCATGAAATTTTGCACAGAATTAGAATAATCTTAAAATTGATATGGAACAACAAAAGGCCCCAAATTGGAAAGCAATTCTGAGGAAAAAGAACAAAGCTGGAAGTACAATTCTTTCAGAGTTCAGACCATACTACAAAACTACAGTAATCAAAACAGTGGTAGTATGTTGCACAAAACAGACATATATATCTAAACAATAGAATAGAAGGGAATGGGTATAGTTCAGTGGCAGAGCACATGCTTAGCATGCAAAAGGTCCTGGATTCAATCCCCAGTATCTCCAATGAAAAAAAAAACAAAACAGAATAGAGGGTCCGGAAATAAACCTATGCACCTACAGTGAAGTAAACCATGACAACATAGGCAAGAATATACAATGGAGAAAAGACAGTCTCTTTAACAAGTGGTATAGGGAAAGCTGGACAGCTGTATGTAATTCAATGAAATGAGAACACTCCCTCACATCATATACAAAAGTAAACTCAAAATGGTTTAAAGACCTAAATATTAAGACATGACACCATAAAACTCCTAGAAGAGAGCTTAGGAAAAATATTCTCTGGCATAAATCTTAGCAATGTTTTCCTAGATCAGTCTCCCTAGGCACAATAAATAAAAGCAAAAATAAACAAATGGGACCAATCAAATTTACAAGCTTTTGCACAGCAATGGCAACTATAAACAAAATGAAAAAAAAACTATGGAATGGGAGAAAATATTTATAAATGATGCAACCAACAAGCGGTTAGTATTTGAAATACACAAACAGCTCATACAACTCAATGTTGAAAAAAACAAACAACCCAAGTAAAAAATGAGCAGAGGATCTAAATAGACTTTTGCAAAATAAGACATGCAGATGGCCAACAAGCACATGAGAAAGATACTCAACATTGCTAAGTATTAGAGAAATGCAAATTGAAACCACAATGAGGTATCACCTTACACTGATCAGAATGGCTATCATCAAAAAGTCTACATAAACACTGGAGAGGGTATGGTAAAAAGGGAACCCTTGTACACTGTTGGTAGAAATGTAATTTGGTGCAGCCACTGTGGAAAGCAGTTTGGAGGTTTCTTAAAAAATAAAAATAGAGCTACCATATGATCCAATAGTCCCACTCCTGGATATATACATCAGGAAAAAATTAAAACTCTAATTTGAAAAGCTATATGCACCTCAATACTCATAGCAGCGCTATTTATAATAGCCAAGACATGGAATCAACCCAAGGGCCCATCAACAAATGAATGGATAAAAAAGATGTGGTGTGTATATATATATACGATGGAATACTACTTAGCTATTAAAAAGAATGAAATATTGCCATTTGCAGCAACATGGATGGAACTAGAGATTATCATACTAAGTGAAGTAAGTCAGACAGAGAAAGACAAATATTATATGATACCATTTATAAGTGGAATCTAAAAACTAATACAAATAAATCTATATACAAAACATAAATAGCCATAGAAACATACACAGACATAGAAAACAAACTCAGTTACCAAAGGGGAGAAAGAAGGGAGGAGAGGTAAATTAGGAGTATGGGATTAACAAATACAAACTACTATATACAAAATAGATAAGCAACAAGGATTTCCTGTATAGCACAGGGAATTACGTTATTTTGTAATTAACTATAATGGAATATAATCAGAAAAATTAACTATATCACTATGCTGTACATCTGAAACTAATACAATATCATAAATCAACTATACTTCAATTAAAAACAAACCACAGAAATGGAAAAAAGAACAGAAGGAAAACTGGAAAACTTATGAATACAAGGAAATTAAACAGCAGTCTCCTGAACAACTAATGGATAAAGAAAGAAATTAAAGGCCAAATCAAGTATCTTGAGACAAGGCAACTTGCAAACACAACATACCAAAACTTATTGGATTCTGCAAAACTAGTTCTAAGAAGGAAGTTTATAGCTATAAGTACATACACAAGAAAATTGAAGGATCTCAAACAACATAACCTTAAACCTCAAGTAACTAGAAAAAGAACACACTATGTATAAAGCTATCAGAAGGAAAGAAATAATAAAGGTTATAGTAGAAATAAATAACTTAGAGAATAGAAAAAGAAATAGAATTAACAAACTTGTCTTGCTTCTTTGAAAAGATATACATAACTGACAAACTTTTAACTAGACTAACCAACAAAAAAAAGACCCAAATCAACAAAATTATAAATAAAGGAGAAGATATGACAAGTGATACCACAGAAATACAAAGAATCATAAGAGACTACTACAAGCAATTATATGCCAACAAACTGGACAACCCAGAAGAAATACATAAATTCTTAGAAATATCCAACCTACCAAGATTAAATCATGAGGAAATAGAAGATCTGAACAGACCAGTTTCAATTAAGGATATCAAATCAGGGATCAAAAACAAAATTCCAAGACCAGATGGCTTCACTGGTGAATTCTACCAAACATTAAAGAGAATTAATGCCAATTTTTAAAAAATCTTCCAAAAAATAGAAGAGGAGGGATCACTTTCAAAAACACATTTTATGAAGCCAGAATTACCCTGATGCCAATACCAGACAAGGAAACTACAAGAAAATTACAGACCAATCTCCCTGATAAGCATAGATATAAAAATCCTCAGTAAAATATAAGCAAACCAAATTTAGCAGCCCATTAAAAGGATTATACACTATGATAAAGTGGAATTTACTCCAGGTATTCAAGTTCAGTTTAATATGTACAAATCAATTTGATACACCATACTAACAAATCAAGAGTAAAAACCATATGATCATCTCAATAGATTTAGAGAAAAGCATTTGGCAAAATTAAACATTCATTTATGATAAAATCTCTCAATAAAATTAGTATAGAGGGAACAAACCTCCAAAATAATAAAAGCCATATATGACAAGTCCACAGCTAACAAAATACTCAACAGTGAAAAGCTTAAAGTTATTTAAGATCATTAACAAGACAAGGATGTCTCTCATCACTTTAATTCAACAGAATTGGGAGTCCTGGAAAGAGCAGCCAGGCAAAAACAAACAAAAAACAAAAGAAAGTAAAAAAGAAATAAAAGGCATCCAAATAGATAAGGAAGAAGTAAAATTGTCCGAATTGGAGATGACATGATTTTATATATGGAAAATGCTGAAGACTCCACCAAAAAACCTGTTAGATCTAATAACAAATTCAGTAAAGTTGCAGGATACAAAAGTAACATGCAAAAATCGGTATTGTTTCTATACACCAATGATGAATATCTGAAAAAGAAATAAATGATCACATTTACAATAGAATAAAAACAATAAAATACTTAGGAATAAATTAAACAAGAGATGAAAGATCTGTACACTGAAAGCGACAAGAATTTGATATAAGAAACTGAAGGCTCAAGTAAATGGAAAGATATCTCATGTTTGTGAATTGAAAGAATTAATATTGTTTAAATTTCCATACTACACAAAGCCATCTATAGATTTGATTCAATCCTTATTAAGATTCTAACAGCATTGTTTTTGTTTTTACAGAAGTAGAACAAACAATCCTAAAGTTTGTAAGTAACCACAAAAGACTGAATAGCCAAAGCCATTCTGAGAATGAAGAACAAAGCTGGAGACATACATTTGCTGAATTCAAACCATATTACAAAGCTAATCAAAACTGTATTGTACTGGCATAAAAATGGACACCGATCAATGGAACAGAATTGAATGCTAAGAAATGAACCCCAGCTTATACTGTTAACTAATACTTGACAAGGAAACCAAGAATACTCAGTAGAGAAAAGTCTCTTCAATAAATGGTGTTGTGAAAATTAAATATTCACATGTGAAAGACTGAAACCCACACCACTAACAAAAAATAACTCAAAATAAATTAAAGCCTTAAATGTTAGACTGGAAGCCATAAAACTCTTGGAGAAAAACATACAGAAAAAGTCTCCTGATGTGGGTCTTGACAGTGATTTTCTTGGATAGGATACCTGAAGCACAAGCAAGAAAACAAACAAAAAACAAATAGAACTGTATCAAACTAAAAAGATTCTATACAGCAAAAGAAAAAATTCAGAAAATTAAAAGGAAACCTACAGAATGGGGGAGAATATTGACAAATCATATATATAAGGGGTTAATATTCAAGATACATAAAGAATAAATAAAACTCAATAGTAGAAAAACAAGTAATCCCTTTTAAAAATGAGCAAAGGACTTGAATAGGCATTTTCCAAAGAAGATATTCAGACGGCCAGTAACATGAAAAGGTGCTTAACACTACTAATCATCAGGGGAATGCAAATTAAAACCACAATTAGATATCACCTCACACCTGTCAGAATGGCCATCCTCAAAAAGACAATAGATAACAAATGAAGAAAGAAGTTAGAGAAGAGGGAACCCTTCTGCACTGTTGGAGGAAACATAAATTGGTGCAACCACTATGGAAAACAATTTTTTAACAAAAAATTAAAACTAGAACTACCATATGATCCAGCACTTGCACTTCTGGGTATATGTCTGAAGAAAACGAAATCACTATGTTGAAGACATATCCACATCCCTATGTTTATTACAGAATTATTCACAATAACCGAGACATGAAAACAATCTAAATTGTCCATGGATAGATGAATGGATAAAAATGTGTGTGTGTGGGTGTATGTACTGAGTACCATTCAGCCATAAAATGAGGAAATCCTACCATTGGGGACAACATGGGTGGACCTGAGGGCATTATTCTAAGTGAAATAAGTCAAAGACAAATACTATATGACCAAATTTATATGTAAAATCTAAAAGAACAGCAACAAAAACCAAACTGAAAAAAAAGAATTACAGATTTGTAGTCACCAGAGGTGGGGGTAAGGGGTAGGGGAATTTGACTAAGGTGCTACAAACTTCCAGTTATAAGATAAATAAGTACTCAGATGTAATATACGACATGATGACTGCAGTTAACACTGCTGTATGGTGTATTTGAAAGTTGCTAATAGAATATCCTAAAAGTTCTCATTACATGGAAATTATTTTTTTTTTGTATCTATGTTAGATATTAGATGTAACTTGGTGTGGCAATTTTTTCACAATATATGTAAGTCAAACCATTATGCTGTACACCTTAAACTTACACAGCCCTGTATGTCAATTATATCCCAATAAAAATGGAATTAAAAATAAATTAGTGTACGGAAGTGGAGAATTGTGAAAAGGTAGAAGAGAGTAATAGAAATAAAAGACAGAGAAAGATCTGTTTTATATATAATTTGAGGCCTTATGTAGGAGAAAATACAATTAAAGAGAATATTTAAAACTATACTTAATGAAAACTTCTCTAACACACACCTATATCCTTAAATCTACTTGTTGGAAGGGCCCATGTTTCCACTAAATACCTGATACTATTGATTAGATCACAGATGTTCAATTCTAACTCACATTCTAATAAAACTGTTGGAGTTTAAAGATAATGGTGGAAGAGGGGAGAAGAACACTTAGTGCCCCCAGGCAAATAGAACAAGTTACTTAGAAATGAAAGAAATCAGTTTGGTGTAAGACTGTTTTTCAACAGCAACACTCTAGGCAAAAAATAAAGTCTATATCAAGGTCATTCAGGAAAAAAAGCTTTAAACATGCAGTAATTCAAGGATGTATTTTATCCACATTTCCTTTCTAGGGAATCAATTAGAAGACAAATTTAAGAGCTGATCAAGGAGACTTCCATAAAAAACAGTGAACAATTAAGACTAAAACAAAGGTAGGAGAAAAGCATATAAATATATGCTTTGACAACTGAAAAGTGGAAGGAGGAAAAGAAGAGAAGATGTAATTAGCTCATGAATCGTCCTATAAATAGATACAAGTTACATTTATTATCTTTAAAAAATGTTCTTTAAGACAGACTGGGAGTTTGAAATTTGTAGATACTGACAGGCATATATACCATAGATAAACAAGATTTTACCGTATAGCACAGGGAAATATATACAAGATCTTGCAGTAGCTCACAGCGAAAAAAATGTGACAATGAATATACATATGTTCATGTATAACTGAAAAATTGTGCTCTACCCTGGAAATTAATACAACATTGTAAACTGACTATAACTCAATATAAATAAGTAAATAAAAAGTCAAATTTTTAATATTTTAATGGGAAAAAAAGACTAAATGTCTCAGTAAAAAGAAAAAAAAAGATGAGGGACTAGGGAATTAAATAAAAGTATTACAATAAAGAGCATCACTAAAAAATACACACCCTCCTAAATACCAAAAAGTTCATATAAACAAGACAGCATTTAATAAAAGACACATAGTAAATATAACCTGAAATAACTGGAAAAATGTAGATAAAAATATTGGTCATATTAATAAATAAGTCATATTAATAAATGCAAATGGATTTAATATACCTATTAAAATAAAAATAAGATTAGCTTAAAATAAAATCCAACTCTATGCCATATATAGGAGACAGTTAAAAAGTGTGAATCTGAAGTGATTCAGAAAGGCTAAAAGTAAAAGTAAAGGGATAGAAAATGTATCAGACAAATGCCAAGAAAAATAAAGCAAGGTTTACAGCCTTCAGATCTAAGTGGGTATAACTGAGACAAGTAACAGAGACAAAGGGTTTCATTTCAACACTGAAGCCTCTGATTTACAATGAAAACATTAAGTTATTTAATAACTATACCTATGCACATATAACACAGAAGCAATCTACATAAAGCAGGAACTATATGAAGAAATAGAAATACCCTAAAAATTAGATATTATAACACTACTCTTAGTCCAAGATAGGTCAAGTAGACAATAAGTAAAGATATAAGAGCTCTGATCACCACCATGAATAAAGGAGGTCTTATGATTATATGTAAAAGTCTGAAAAATAATAGAGAATATAGCTTTCTTCTCTACTGCACATGTACCACTTAGGTCACAAACGAAAACCTTGAGAAGTTTCTGTGGTAGATAGAGGGCCCCTCCATTCCCAAAAAGATGTCCATGCCTGATTCCCTAGAATCTATAAACATGTTACATTACATGGCAAAGGGAATCTGCAGAGGTGATTAAGGTTATAAACATTAACATAGGGAAACTATCTTGGATTATTAAGTGGACCCAATATAACCACACGAGCCCTTAAAAGTAGAGAACTTTCTCCAGCTGGAGTCAGAAATGTGGCAGAAAGAGAAGTCAGAGAGATTCAAAGCAAGAGAGCAACATGACCTGCTACTGCTGGAAGGAGCTGCATGAAAAGCCTAAGGAACATGGGCAGCCTCTAGGAGCAAAGACTGGTCTTTTTCCTACAGCCAGCAAGGAAACAGGGGCCTCAGTCCTATAACCACATGGAATTGAAATCTGCCTACAACCAAAATAAACCTGGAAGCAGATTCTCTTCCAAAGTCTCTTGATAAAAGTCAGAGCTAGTTAGCACCTTAATTTCAGCCTTGTGAGACCTGAAGAAGAGAAATCTTTGAAGTCCATCTGGACTTCTGACCTACAGAACTGTGAAAAAATAAATTTGTCTTGTCTTAAGATGCTAAAATGATAGCACTTTGTGATAGCAGCAATAGTAAAATACTACAGTTCCAAAAACCAGAAATGATACAAACAGGTTTTGATCACAAAATGCAGTAAGATTATTAACTAATAAAAATAAAATGCAAACAACTTTTGGGTCAAAGGCAAGCACATCCCAAATTGAAAATTTCTAAAACAAAATTAAAAATTAAAATTCTACATATCTTAATCCTTAAAACATTAATATGAATATTTATAGAATTAGGGCGAGAGAATGGGCACCCAAGACCCCACTGTCCTGGAAGGATGATTGCCAAGATCTTTGTATTCCACAGCAAGGCAACTGGCTACCATAAGGCTAAACTGGAACACAGTTTGTGTGCATCCTGGTCTCAAAAAGGACTCTTGGGCATGAGTACCAGAGCACAAAGCTTCCAGAAGTGCTTCAAAGTACCACTGAGGTGCAGGCAGATCTATAGTAAGAAGCTGAGCTATAACCAAAACACTGCTAAAGAAGCACAGAATCCGATAACACAGATAAGCTTAGGAAGTGTCCTTCAACCATAAGATGTAAAGCTAAGTAAATACAGGATTTAAGTCAGGAAATTAGGTATTTCTCAAACCTATGAGGGACTTTGTGCTGGATAATGAATAGAAACTTCTGCAGGAATCAGTGCTGTTGAAACATCCTGTCTAAATCTGAAATATAATCTTGAGGAAAGATGTGCACCATGCATAGCAAGAAGGCTGCAGAACTTTTGGGCCTGAGGCAGCTTATGGAGTCAGGACATAAGCATCTCAAGGTGGAATTTGGAGTGGCCAAGATGGTGGTGTAGGGACTCTGAGCTCATCTCCTCCCATGGGCACATCTAAATTACAGCTCTATACAGAGAAACTATTTATGAGGAAAACTGGAAGACTAGAAGAAAGGATTTCCTACATCTAAAGATATAAAGAAGGAACCATAATGAGATGGTAGAGGGGCAAAGATGCAGTATAGTCGAGACCCATACCCCCAGATGGGTGACCCACAAACGGGGGGATAATCACAATTGCAGAGATTCTCCCCAAGGAGGAAGACATCTGAGCCCACACTGGGCTCCACAGCCCAGGATCCTGCACTGGAAAAATAAGCCCCCAAGAAGGTTTGGTTTTGAAGACCAGTTGGACTCACATTCAGGAAACCCAAAGTGCTGTGGGAAACAGAGCCTCTACTCTTACTAAAGGGTACACACAGTATCTTATAAGATCTGGGACCCAGGACAGAAGCAGTAATTTTAAAGGAACCTGGATCAGACACACCAGATTGGGAGAGCCTTCTGAAGAGGCAGAAGGTAACTGGAGTTCACCCTGGGGACACATATAGTAATAGCAGCCACTTTAGGGAGTTCATTCTACCATATGGACACTGGTGTTATTTTGAAATCCTCCCCTCTAGCTTATTAGCACTGGGACCTGGCCTCACTCACCAAACTGTAGGCATCAGTACTGGGACACTTTGGGCAAAGCAACTACCAGGTAGACACAACTCTATCTATGAGTAGGCCTGCTACTAAGACCCCCCTGAGCCCACATCACCCTGGGGCATTGCCCTGTCCACCAGAGGGTCCAGGACCCAGCCCTGCACACCAGTGAGCCTACACTAGCTCCTGGACCCTCTAGACCTTGGCCCTGCTACCAGAAGGCTGACACCAGCTTTGAGACCCCCCAGGGCTCTGCAGCCAGAGAACCCGGACCCAACTCCACTCACCAGTGGGCTGACATTAGCTCCAGGACCCTCCCTCACTCAACAATGGGCAGGCACCAGCCCCAGGACCACCACTCTGGGCCCTGAACCTGCCCACTAGCAGACTGACACTAGCTCCAACAGACACCTTGGATCCCTTAGCCAGCTACCCTGAGATCCAGCCCCACTTACCAGCAAGCCGATACCAGCTTTGGGACACCACAGGCCCCACAGTCAGCAGTGTCAGACACAGTGTCAGGAACCAGCCCCATGCACATACAGACTGATTCTAGATCCAAGACCTCTGGCCCCACAACTACCCACCCAAGAAACCACCTCTGCACATCAGTAGGCCAGCACTAGCCCCAGGACCCTCAAAGCTCTGTAGCAAGCAGCCTCATGACCTGGCCCCACCACCGGTGGCCAGCAGCCTCCCCACCAGGCAGGTCCTGACAACCAGGGGCCAGTCACACCTACCAGACTGCCCACAGTAGTCAGCCCACCATAAGAGAAGGACCCATGCAACCCAAATAGGGGACAGCACTAGAGCACCTAGCTCTGGTAACCAGAGGGTTGTGTGTTGCGAGGACACATAAGATGTCTCCTACAAAGGGCCACTTCTCTAAGCCAGGGAAATATAATCAACCTACCAGACATATAGAAATAAAAACAGCAAATTAGGCAAAATGAGGCAACAGAGAAATATACTCCAAATGAAGAAACAAGATAAAACTCCAGGTGAACTAAGTGAAGTGGAGATAGGCAATCTACCCAATAAAGAGTTCAAGGTAATGATCATAAAGATGTTCAAAGAACTTGGGAGAAGATTGGAAAAACAGAGTGAAAAGTTACATTTTTTAAAGCTAGAAAATATAAAGAACCAAATTGAGATGGAAAATGCAATAACTAAAATGAAAATATACTGAAAGGTATCAACAGTAGATTAGATAATACAGAGGAGTGGATCAGTGAGCCAGAAGACAAAGAGGTGAAAATCGCTGAAGCTGAACAGAAAAAAAATAAATAAATAAAAAATAAAAAGGAATAAGAACAATTTAAGAGAAGCTCTGAGACAACATTAAGCATACAAACATTCACGTTAAAGGGGTCCCAGAAGCAGAAGAAAGAAAGGGGCAGGGAACATATTTGAATACATAACAGCTAAAAATTTCCCTAACCTGGGAAAGCAAAGTACAGAGGAATATCTATTAGGCTATCAGCAAATTTTCAGCAGAAACTCTACAGGCCAGCAT
This sequence comes from Camelus dromedarius, assembly GCF_036321535.1. NCBI lineage: Eukaryota > Metazoa > Chordata > Mammalia > Artiodactyla > Camelidae > Camelus > Camelus dromedarius. The sequence goes on from NC_087436.1 coordinate 37,471,219, forward strand.
AAGGGAGTTAAATGATATAGTCAAAGTGTTGAAACGTAAAACTTTCCAGCCCCAAATACTCTACCCAGCAAAGTTATCCTTCTGGTATGAAAAGGCAATAAGGCTTTCCCAGACAAACAAAAGCTGAGAGAATTTACTACCACTACACCTGACTTACAAGAAATGCTGAAAGGAGTTTTTCATGCTGAAATAAAGACACTGTAATCAGTAACATGAAAACATACGAAAGTACACAACACTTGAGTAAAAGTGAAAAACAGACAGAATTAGAAAACTGTAACTATTTTAGAATGCTGTACTAGCTGCTTAGTTACAATATAAAGGTTAAAGGAAAAGAGAATAAAATAAATATAGCTACTATAATTTGTTAACAAATACACAAAATAAAAGAGATAAATTGTGATATCAAAATATAAAAGGGGAAGAGTTAAATGGTGGTTTTACAAGCAAATAAAGATGTGGCTGTCAGCATAAAATTGACTATTTTATCTATGAGATATTTTATGTAAGCCTCACAGGAACCACAAAGCAAAAATCTAGAACAGACTCATGAAACATTGAAAAAAGGAAACTGAGGATACCATCATAGAAAAACACCAATTTACAAGGTAGGCAGAAACAGAGGGGAAAAAAAACAGTGGAAATACAAGACACATAGACAAATACAAGTAAACAACAAGATGGCAGTAGTAAGTACTCATATGTCAATAATCACTCTAAATGTAATTGGGTTGATTCACCAATCAAAAGGCACAGAATGGCTGACTAAACAAAAAAAGACCAAACTACATGATGCCTACAGAAGTCAATTCTAAAGATACACATAGGCTCAAAGTGAAGGGATGAAAAACAATACTTCAGATAAGTGGAAATTAAAAATGGTTATGGGGATAGACATACTTATTTCAGATGAAGGACTTTAAGCCAAAAATAGTAAGAAGAGACCAAAAATGTCATTATATAATGACAAAAAGATCAATACATCAAGAAGTTTTAACAATCGATTATGTGACTGAGAGGCCAAGATGGCGGGGTAGAAGGATGCTGGTAGCTCACCCTCTCCCATAAATGCACCAAGATTCACATCCACAGACCCACTCAGCCAACCAGAGCACCTGTGGAACTCCAACAGAACATCGTCCTCTTCAAAAGATAGAGATGCCAAAAATCTGGTAGGAGAAAAGGAAAAAAGAAAGAAGAAAAGGCAAAGCACAGCGGGATGGGTCCCACGGGGAGGGAGCAGCAAAGGAGGACTAGCGCTCCTTCGCTGGGTCTCCTCCCTCCAACCAAGAGGCCAGCAGGACGGAGGGGGAGCCTCCAAGGCTCGGATCTGTACAGAGCAGCCCTTGACTGACAGAACTATGTTAAACAGGCACAGAGGGATTTCAAAAAAGGAGTGATCAAAGTCCTGAAGGAATTAAAAGAGATAGTGTTTAGAGATATAAAATACGTCAAAAATGAAATTGAAGCTATAAAGAAGAGCCAAGTAGAATGGGTAAACTCATTGACTGAGATGAGGAATGATCTAAAAGCTGTGCAAAGCAGACTAGATAATGCAGAGGAATGAATTAGTGACCTAGAAGACAGGACAATAGAAAGCACCCAATCAGAAGAGCTACAAGAGAAACAGATACAAAATAATGAAAATAGCATAAGGGACCTATGGGATAATATAAAGTGTGCCAATCTTTGCATAATAGGGGTCCCAGAAGGGGAAGAAAGATCAAAGGGGATTGAAAAGGTTTTTGAAGAAATCATGACTGAAAACTTCCCAAACTTAAAGAAGGAATCAGATATCAGGGTCCCAAACAGGAGGAACCCAAATAGACCCACACCAAGACATATCATAATCAAGATGGCCAGAGTCAAGGATAAAGAAATTATTCTAAAGGCAGCAAGAGAAAAGCAAAGAGTAAGTTACAAGGGAACCCCCATAAGGCTCTCAGCTGATTTCTCTACACAAACACTACAGGCCAGAAGGAGTGGCAAGATATATTCAAAGCCCTGAATGAAAAAAAGATGCAGCCTAGGATACTTTATCCAGCAAGGCTATCCTTTAGGATAGAAGGAGAGATAAAGAATTTCACAGACAAGAAAAAGCTGCAGGAGTTTAGCAACACTAAACCCATGCTAAAAGAAATATTGAAAGGGCTATTCTAAATAGAAAAGCAGCAGGATGCTACAGAAATGAGAAACTCACAACTGGAAAGGTGATAACTCATGAATTACAAATAAAATAAACACGAAATTATAAAAGAAGACATACAAATCATTGAGAGTGGGAGAGGGAGGCAGGGAAATATAGAATATATTTTTTTCTTTCTTTTTAAAATTTTTTTTTCTCAGTAGGATGGGTTTGAGATCATGTTACTATCAGTTTAATAAAAACAGTTATAGTAATGGGCTAATAGATTTACGAAAAAGGGTAACCACAAGCCAAAAACTTACAAGGGAGTCACAAAAACTAAATAAAATCCATGATAATACAAAGGAAAATTACCAGACCACAAAAGGAAGAAGAAAGGAACAAAGAGGAAATACCAAATCAACTGCAAAGAGAAGTTCAAAATGGCAATAAACACACACCTATCATTAATTACTGTAAATGTTAATGGACTAAATGCTCCAGTCAAAAGACAGAGTGGCAGACTGGAAAATAAAGCAAGAACCTTCAATATGCTGCATACAAGAGACCCACTTTAGGGAGAAGAACACATATAGATTGAGAGTGAAAGGATGGAAAAGGATATTCCATGCAAATGGAAAAGCCAAAAAAGCGGGTGTTGCAGTACTGATTTCAGACAAACTAGACTTTAAAACAAAGGCCATAAAGAAAGATAAAGGACATTTTATAATGATTAAAGGAGTGATACAAGATGAGGATATTACACTCGTTAATATATATCCACCCAATATATGAGCACCTAAGTACATAGAACAATTACTAACAGAGATAAAGGGGGATTTTGATGGGAATACAATCATAGTTGGAGATTTTAACACTGCATTAACATCACTAGACAGATCTTCCAGACAGAATATAAGGCAAAAGAGAAATTATATAATACAATAGAAAAATTAGATTTGGATATTTTCAGAGCATTATACCCCCCAAAAACAGGACATACATTCTTTTCAAGTGCACATAGAACATTTTCCAGGATTGATCATGCACTTAGGCACAAAAGAAACCTCAACAATTTTAAGAAGACAGAAGTCATCTCAAGCATCTTTACTGACCACAATGCCATGAAACTAGAAATCAACAACAGAGAAACAAAGGAGAAAAAAAGGAAAGCATGGAGATTAAACAATATGTTATTGAAAAAACAATGGGTCAATGAGGAAATCAAAGCTGAAATTAAAAAATACCTTGAGACAAATGACAATGAAAGCACAACCAGTCAAAATCTATGGGACACAGAAAAGGCATTGCTAAGAGGGAAGTTTATAGTGATACAGGCCTTCCTGAAAAAAAGAACAAACTCAAATAAACAATTTAACCCACCAGCTGAATGAATTAGAAAAAGAACAAAAAGCCCCAAAAGGCAGCAGAAGGAAGGAAATTATAAAGATCAGGGAGGAAATAAATACAATAGAGATTAACAAGACCATAGAAAAAAATCAACCAAACCAAAAGCTGGTTTTCGAAAAAATTAAATCGAAAAACCTCTGGAAAAACTCACAAAGAAGAAAAAAGAGAGAGCACAAATTAGTAAAATAAGAAAGGAAAATAGAGAAATTACAACAAATAAAATAGAAATACAGAGTATCATACAAGAATATTATGAAAAACTATATGGAACCAAACTGGATAACCTAGAGGAGATGGACAAGTTTCTGGAAACATACTGTCCACCAAGACTGAATCAAGAAGAAACTGACCACTTAAACAAACCAATCACTAGAAATGAAATAGAAATAGCAATTAAAAACCTCCCTACAAATAAAAGTCCAGGACTGGACGGCTTCACTGGGGAATTCTACCAAACATACAAGAAGAACTCATTACCAGTCCTTCTCAAACTCTTCCAGAAAACTGAAAAGGAGGAAATACTCCCAAACTCATTCTATGAAGCCACCATCACCCTGATACCAAAACCAGGCAAAGACACTACAAAAAAAGAGAATTATAGGACAATATCACTGATGAACATAGACGCCAAAATCCTCACAAAAATATTAGCAAACAGAATCCAACAACACATAAAAAAGATGACACATTATGACCAAGTGGGGTTCATCCCAGGGACACAAGGGTGGTTCAACATATGCAAGTCAATCAATGTAATACATCACATCAACAAGAGAAAGGACAAAAACCACATGATCATCTCAATAGATGCAAAAAAAGCATTTGATAAAATTCAACACCCATTTATGATAAAAACTCTCACCAAAGTGGGTATAGAGGGAACATATATCAACATAATAAAAGCTATATATGACAAACCTACTGCCAGCATAGTATTCAATGGTAAAAAACTCAAAAGCTTCCCACTAAAATCTGCGACAAGACAAGGATGCCCACTATCACCACTCCTATTCAACATAGTCCTGGAAGTCCTAGCCACAGCAATCAGGCAAGATAGAGAAATAAAAGGGATCCAAATTGGAAAAGAAGAGGTAAAAGTGTCACTATATGCCAACGACATGTTACTATATGTAGAAAACCCTAAAAGGTCCACACAAAAACTACTAGAGCTGATCGAAGAATTCAGCAAGGTAGCAGGTTACAAGATTAACGTTCAAAAATCAGTTGCATTTCTTTACACTAACAAGGAATCAACAGAAAAAGAAAGTAAAGAAACAATCCCCTTTAAAATAGCACCCAAAGTAATAAAATACCTAGGAATAAATCTAACCAAGGAGGTGAAAGAATTATATAAAGAAAACTATAAACCATTGATGAAGGAAATTAAAGAAGACTTTAAAAAATGGAAAGATACCCCATGCTCTTGGATTGGAAGAATCAATATTGTTAAAATGGTCACACTGCCCAAGGCAATCTACAGATTTCATGCAATCCCTATCAAATTACCCAGGACATATTTCACAAAACTAGAACAAATCATAATCAAATTTATATGGAACCATCAAAGACCTAGAATTGCCAAAGCAGTACTGAAGAGAAAGAAAGAGGCTGGAGGAATAACTCTCCCAGACTTCAGACAATACTATAGAGCTACAGCCATCAAGACAGCATGGTATTGGTACAAAAACAGACATACAGACCAATGGAACAGAATAGAGAGCCCAAAAATGAACCCACAAGCTTTTGGTCAACTAATCTTCGACAAAGGAGGCAAGAATATACAATGGAATAAAGACAGTCTCTTCAGCAAATGGTGCTGGGAAAACTAGACAGCAGTATGTAAAGCAATGAAGCTAGAACACTCCCTTACATCGTACACAAAAATCAACTCAAAATGGATCAAAGACTTAAACATAAAACAAGATACAGTAAACCTCCTAGAAGAAAATATAGGCAAAACATTATCAGACATACATCTCAAAAATGTTCTCCTAGAGCAGTCTACTCAAGCAATAGAAATAAAAGCAAGAATAAACAAATGGGACCTAATGAAACTTACTAGCTTCTGCACAGCAAAGGAAACCATAAGTAAAACAAAAAGACAACCTATGGAATGAGAGAAAATTTTTGCAAATGAAACCGACAAAGGCTTGATCTCCAGAATATATAAGCAGCTCATACGACTTAATAAGAAACAACCAAATAACCCAATCCAAAAATGGGCAAAAGACCTAAACAAGCAATTCTCCAAGGAAGACATACAAATGATCAATAGGCACATGAAAAAATGCTCAATATCACTAATTATCAGAGAAATGCAAATCAGAACTACAATGAGGTATCTATCACCTCACACCAGTCAGAATGGCCATCTTTCAAAAATCCACAAATGACAAATGCTGGAGAGGCTGTGGAGAAAGGGGAACCCTCCTTCACTGCTGGTGGGAATGCAGTTCAGTGCAGCCACTGTGGAAAACAGTAAGGAGATTCCTCAAAAGACTAGGAATAGACTTACCATACGACCCAGGAATCCCGCTCCTGGGCTTATATCCAGAAGGAACCCTATTTCAAAATGACACCTGCACCCCAATGTTCATAGCAGCACTATTTACAACAGCCAAGATATGGAGACAGCCTAAATGTCCATCAACAGATGACTGGATAACAAGAAATGGTATATTTATGCAATGGAGTACTACTCAGCCATAAAAACCAACAACATAACACCGTTTGCAGCAACATGGATGCTCCCGGAGAATATCATTCTAAGTGAAGTAAGCCAGAAAGAGAAAAAAAAATACCATATGAGATCACTCATATGCAGAATCTAAAAAAAAAAAGACATAAATACAAAACAGAAACAGACTCAAAGACATAGAATACAAACTTGTGGTTGCCAAGGGGGCGGGGGGGTGGGAAGGGACAGACTGGGATTTTAAAATGCAGACTAGATAAACATTATAATGTATGGCACAGGGAAATATATACAAGATCTTGTGGTAGCTCATGGCGAAAAAAAAAATGTGACAATGAATATATACATGTTCATGTATAGCTGAAAAATTGCGCTGTACACTAGAATTTGACACAACATTGTAAAATGACTACTACTCAATTTAAAAAATGTAAAAAAAAAAAAAAAAACAAAAGCCAAAGTCATAAAAACAGAGAGTAAAATGGTAGTTACCAGGGGCTGGGTATGGGAGAACAGATGTTTAAGGGTACAAACCTGCAACAAGTAGTTAATGAGTCCTAGAGATCTAATACACTGCATCATAAATATAGACAATATTTTATAATAAGCAAACTTGGTAAGAGACTAAAAATTATTCTAACTATTAAAAAGAAATGATTATGAAAGAGGTGCTGATTATCACAATGAAAATCATATTACAATATATAATTGTCTCAACACATTGTACACCCTAAATTTACATAATAATATGTCAAATATATTTCGATTACAACATACAAAAGAAGTGAAAATTCCCTACACTCTTTGTCTACACCAAGGCTTTAAGACTTATCACTGTCAGTTATTTGATGCCTACCAGAATTTCCTACTTCTCCTACTTTGTTCTTTTGTTACCCCCATTAACTGGCACCATACCATATATTTGAGTTTGATAGCTTTATATCACTGACATTGTTCTCAACATGAAGGAGTCTATCTTATTATTTTTAATAGCTTGCAGAGTATCCCTGTATTTTATGATTTCTTTATTGACAGATGTGTAAGGTGCTTTCTAGGTTTTTTCTGTCACAGTCAACGGTGATTGTTACAGACACCCTGGTTGGTGGGGCTTACCCTCAGTCCAGCTGTCTATGCAGCCTGGCCATGACTGCTGTGGGTAGTTTTGCGTGCATGAACTGGCTCTCTGCAGTGGGAGCTACTTTGGAGGGGTACTGGTTCTGGCAGTCTTCCCAGTGGGTGGGGCTGAAGCTGCTTTGGAGGGCCCAGCAGAGCCCATGTATTGAGCATGTCTGGCCTTCAGGAAAATGCTGGGGCAGGATGCATGGTATTAGCTAAACTGATGGAGAGTAACAGAAACAGGGACTACTAGCACCAGGCCAGTTAGTTGAAAGAGTAAGAACAAAAAAATAGTGCCAAAAAAAAAAAAAAAATAGTGCCCACCACTATCATCCCCAGAAAAAGTTCCACCAGATCTCTGCCCCTCCAGTACATACCCTAAAATTAGTTAGAGAATTTTCTCTACGACCCAGCGGTTTTCAAGCTTCTGCCTCTGCACTGAGACTCAGAGCAAGTATGTGCACAAGGATTTTAAGAGCAAAGTCTTGGTTTCCCACAGCCCTTCCACTCTCCCAAATGTAAGCCCCACTGGTTTCCAAAACCAGACATCATAGAGGCTCACTTTCCCATGAAGGTACCTCAAATTGGGGATCCTGATATGGAACTCAGACTCCTTGCTCCTCAAGTGGCTCTCCATTGTTGTGACATGTCTCCCACTTGTGGGCTGTTGCACTGGAATGTGGTTTCTGACTAGACCACATCTCTGCCCCTCCTACCCATCTTGATGTAATCTTTCCTTTATATGCTCAGTTGAACAAAATCTGCTCTCCTAGACTTCAGGTTATTCTCAGAGAGAGCTGTTCTCTATGTAGCTGTAGTTTCAGTGTGTCTGTGGGAGGAGTTAAGTTCTGGATCTTCTTATTCTGCCATCCTGATCTAGTGGCTACAACTTTAAGTCAAGGTAGAAGCAAATTTTATGACCTGAAGTTTTGTTTCCTACCAGAGAAATCAGGTTGTTCTGATAGAGGAAAACCATACCTTATTCACCAGACCATGCAAATTGCTGTATAAATTGTGTTAGTAGTGTTCACTGCCAGGGAGACTGGCTGGTTCTGATAAGGGTTTAGGTGGGTACCTCAAAATAGAAGATGAAAGAAAGGAAAGTTGAAAGAGGAAGCAGAGTGTTTACAGAGTTCTTAAGACTGTCAGCCACAAAGGGACCTCATTAGCATTCTTAGTGGGTGGAGGTCTCTAAGGCAAAGGATTAAGTACTAGACACTGAGAAAATCTACAAAATTAGGAAAGTAACAGGAATAGCAGGAATACATTTTACTATAATAGAAATTTAAATACTTTCATTTTCCTCTGTTCACCTGGTTACTCCTTTCTACTAAAAAGGAGGTCAAAAGTGTGGTGATTTTGTTGTATGTGTATGCGCATGAATGTGTACACACACAACTTGGTCATGCCTTGACTGTCCAAACTAGATATTAAGAAAGTTGAATTTTTCTACTGATAATATGTGATCATCTTGGAGATCTCCTGGCCTGAACACAGAACAATTCAATGACATATCTTAGTGAGGGCAAAACCATGAGGGGACTCTGACTTGTCTGCTTAACTAAACCCACCCAACTCCATTTTCTCCACTGAGTAAGACAGATAACTGATTCAGTCTGCTGGATGAACTATTTGCTTATTTGGCAAGCTTGAAGAATGGTTGAGTTAATATTCTTTATTTAATTGGATTATAAATAATAAATTGTAAATTGTAATAAAATTATTCAAACTTTATTTAAAAGTATACTGCTCAAAGTGAAAGCTTTTCTTTGCTTCTTACCACATCTGAGTAGTAATTGCCAAGTTTTATATAAAGAAATTAGATTTAGAATACAAATTTTAAAGCAGTAATTTAAAATTTAAACAAAAATATGTTGCAGACATAACTCTGAGAAAAGTGTTTAAAAATCTGTAAATTAACTTTGTGTTTTGTGAGTACAAAAATCAACTTTAAAAACAAGTATATTGGAGAGATCAGTCAAAATGACAGAACAGAAAGACCCTGAGCTCATTTCCTCTCATGAGCACACCAAAATCACAATGATTTGCAGAACAATCATCAATGAAAAAGATGATGAAAAAGAATCTACCAGAAAAGATTTCATGCAACTAAAGACATAAAGAAGGAACCACAATGAGATGGGTAGGAGAGGCAGACTTGCAATACAGTCAAGTCCCATCCTCCTGGGTGGGTGACCCACAAACTGGAGAATTATTACATTGCACGGGTTCTCCCAAAGAAGTGATAAATGGGACTCCCCACTTTGGGCTCCCCAGCCCTGGGATCCTGCACCAAGAAGACAAGCCCCTAGAACATTTCTTTGAAGGACAACAGGGCCTAATTTGGGGAGTCTCAGAGGACTGGGGAAAATAGAGACTTTACTCTTAAAAGGATGCACAAAAAAAATCTCACATGCTCTGAGACAGATGGCAAAAGCAGTAATTTGATAGGAACCTAGGCCAGACCTATTTGCTGCTCTTGGAGAGTCTCCCAGAGAAGCAGAAGGCAACTGAAGCTCACCCTGGGCACACAGACACTGGTGACAGCCATTCATGGGAGCTCCTTCAGCCACATGGACACAGGTGTTGGTGGGTGTCATTCTGGAATCCTCCATCTAACTTACTAGTCCCAGGACCCAGCCCTGCCTTGGACCAAAAAACTGTAGGTGCCAGTGCTGAGATACCTCAGGCCAAACAACTAATTAAGTGGGCACACAGCCCCATTCATCAGCAGACAGGCTGCCTTAAGACCCTCTAAGTCCTCAGCTACTATGGACACAGCCCTACCTACCAGAGGGCCCAAGACACAGCTCTACCCACCCATTGGCAGGCACTAGGCTCAATTCCCCAGGCCCTAACACCTCCTCCTAAGAAGCCAGCTCTAGCCTCTGAACCATCCTTACCCACTGAGGGCAGACACCAGACACAAGAAAACCACAATGCTGCAGCCTGCAGACCCAGCCTGCCCACCAGCAGCCAGGCCCTTCCCTGAGACCAACTGGGTCACAGTCCTGCCCACTAGCAGTCCAACAAAAGCTTCAGGACAGCCTGGACCCCATACTCAACTATGTCAGGAAGGAGCACTCCCCCTCTCCCAGTAGCAATCTGATGCTACCTATAGGACTCCTGGGATCTGCAGCTAGATGCCAAGACACAGCTCTGCCTGCCAATACTCCAGGACATAGTTTCATCCACTAATGGGTGGGAAACAGCTGTGAAGTCTTCTGGATCTTGACTCTGAGACAGCACTAGCCCTGGGGCCCCTGAAGTTCTGCAGCCAGCTGCCTTGTGACCCAGCCGGCAGCCAGTAGCCTCCACACAAGGCAAAGTCTGGCAACCAACCAGACTAGGAGCCAACCAAGCCTACCAGAATGCCCACGTAGCCCACCACAACAGAAAGAGCCAAGCAGTCCTCATTGGTGAAATCCCTAGAGCACATAGCTTGGGCGACCGGAGGGGAGTGTGCTGCAAAAGGCCATTTCTCCAAGGTCAAAAAGTGTAACTAACCTACCAAATACATAAAAATAAGTAGCAATTTAGGCAAAATGAGGTGACAGAGGAACATGTTCCAGAAGAAGGAACAAGATAAAACCCCAGAAGAAGAACTAAGTGGAGACAGGCAATCTACCCAAAAAAAGAGTTCAGGGTAGTGATGGTAAAGATGATCAAAGAACCCAGGAGAAGAATGGGTGCACAGAATGAGAAGTTAGAAATTTTCAACAAAGAGTTAGAAAATACAGAACAACTACCAAACAGAGATAAAGAATAACAAATGAAAAATACACTAGAAGGAATCAACAGTAGACAAAATGATCCATGGGAATGGATCAATGAGCTGGCACTCATTACAATCACTGATGCGTAACAGAAAAAAGAAGAAAGAATGAAAAGAAATCAGGATACTTTGAGAGAATTCTGAAACAACATCAAGCACACTAATATTCATAGTATAGGGGTCCCAGGAGAAGAGAGAAAGGGGCTGAGGACATATTTGGAAACCCAACAGCTGGAAATTTCCCTAACCTGCAAACGGAAACAGTCACTCAAGGCCAGGAACTAGAGTCCCAAACAGAATGAACCCAAAGAAGACCACACAAAGAGACACTGTAATTAAAATGGCAAAAATTAAAGACAAAGAGAATATTAAAAGCAGTAAGGGAAAAGCAACTAATAACATACAAGGAAACTTCCATAAGGCGATCAGCTAAGTTTTCAGCAGAAACTCTGAAGGCCAGAAGGGAGGGGCATGATACATTTAAAGTAATGAAGGGGAAAACCTACAACCAAGAATCTCTACCCAGCAAGGCTTTCATTCACATTTGATAGAGAGATCAAAAGCTTTATAGACAAGCATTAAAATTATAAAATGAAAAAGGTCATCAGTAAGGGCAAACATACAACAAAGTTAGTAAATCATCCACACACAAAGTTAGTTGGAAGATTATAAGACAAAAGTAGTAGAACCATCTGTATCTACAAAGCAAGTAAGGGATATACAGAACAATTAGATATTAAACATGGTATCAAAAACAGTAATTTTTGAGGTGAGGAAAGTACAAATGCAAGGTTCGTAAAAATGCATTTGAAATAAAGAGATCAGAAACTTAAATCAATTATATATATATGTATGTGTGTGTGTATATATATATACAGCTATATAAAAACCTCATAGTAACCACAAATCAAAAATCTACAATGGATACATATAACAAGAAGAAAAATAAATCTAAACATAACACCAGATAGTCATCAAATCACAAGAGAAGAGATCAAAAGAAGGAAAAAAAAATCTACAAAAACAACCCCAAAACAATAAACAAATGGCAATAAGAATCTATTATTAATTACCTTAAATGTAAATAGTCTAAATGTTCCATAGAGTGAGTGAATGGATACAAAACCAAGGCCCAGATACATGCTACCTACAAGAAACTCACTTCAGATCTAAAGTCACACACAGATTGAAAAATGAGATGGAAAAAGGTATTTCATGAAAATGGAAATCAAAAGAAAGCCAGGGTAGCAGTACTTTTATCAGACAAAACAGATGTTAAAATAAAGACTGTAACAGGATATAAAGAAAGACACTATATAATGATCAAGGGATCAATCCAAGAAGAATTACAATGTAAATGCATATGCACCCAACATAAGAGCACCTAAATACATAAAGCAAATCTTGACAGACATAAATGGAGAAATTGACAATAACACAATAATGGTAGGGGGCTTTAAAACCTGACTTACACCAATGGGCAGATGATCCAGACAGAAAATCAATAAGGAAACACTAGCCTTAAATGACATAGCAGGTCAAATGGACTTAATTGATATATATAGAGAGAGCCCTCTGTCCGAGAGCAGCAAAATATGTATTCTTTTCAAGTGCACATGGAACATTCTCCAGGACAGATTACATGCTAGGCCATAAAATAAGCCTTGGTAAATTTAAGAAAATTGAAATCTTATCAATCATCTTTTTTCACCACAATGCTATGAGAATAGAAATCTACTACAAGAATAAAACTGCATAAAACACAAACATGTGGAGGCTAAACAATATGCTACTAACCAACCAATGGAACACTGAAGAAATCAAAAAGGAAATTAAAAAATACCTATAGACAAATGAAAATGAAAACACAATGATCCAAGACCTCCAGGACACAGCAAAATCATTTCTAAGAGGGAAGTTTGACAATGGAATAGACAGTCTCTTCAGCAAATGGTGTTGGGAAAACTGGACAGCAGAATGTAAAGCAATGAGGCTAGAACACTCCCTTACACCGTACACAAAAATCAACTCAAAATGGATCAAAGACTTAAACATTAAAACAAGATACAATAAACCTCCTAGAAGAAAATATAGGCAAAACGTTATCTGACATACATCTCAAAAATGTTCTCCTAGGGCAGTCTACCCAAGCAATAGAAATAAAAGCAAGAATAAACAAATGGGACCTAATGAAACTTGTAAGCTTCTGCACAGCAAAGGGCACCATAAGTAAAACAAAAAGACAACCTATGGAATGGGAGAAAATTTTTGCAAATGATGAAACCTACAAAGGCTTGATCTCCAGAATATATAAGCAGCTCATACGACTTAAGAAAAAAATAAACAACCCAATCCAAAAATGGGCAGAAGACCTTAACAAGCAATCCTCCAAGGAAGACATACAAATGATCAATAGGCACATGAAAAAATGTCAGTATCACTAATTATCAGAGAAATGCAAATCAAAACTACAATGAGGTATCTATCACCTCACACCAGTCAGAATGGCCGTCTTTCAAAAATCCACAAATGACAAATGCTAGAGAGGCTGTGGAGAAAAGGGAACCCTCCTACACTGCTGGTGGGAATGCAGTATGGTGCAGCCATTGGGGAAAACAGTATGGAGATTCCTCAAAAGACTAGGAATAGACTTACCATACGACCCAGGAATCCCATTCCTGGGCATATGTCCAGAAGGAACCCTACTTCAAAATGACACCTGCACCCCAATGTTCATAGCAGCACTATTTACAATAGCCAAGGCATGGAAACAGCCTAAATGTTCATCGACAGATGACTGGATAAAGGAGAAGTGGTATATTTATACAATGGAATACTATTCGGCCATCAAAAATGACAACATAACTTCATTTGCAGAAACATGGATGTTCCTGGAGAATGTCATTCTAAGTGAAGTAAGCCAGAAAGAGAAAGAAAAATACCATATGAGATCGCTCATATGTGGAATCTTTAAAAAAAAAAAAAAGACATAAATACAAAACGGAAATAGACTCACAGACATAGAATACAAACTTGTGGTTGCCAAGGGGGTGGGGGGTGGGAAGGGACAGACTGGAATTTCAAAATTTGTAGGTACTGACAGTCATATGCAGAATAGATAAACAAGATTATACTGTATAGCACAGGGAAATATATACAACATCTTGCGGTAGCTCACAGCAAAAAAAAAAAAATGTGACAATGAATATATGTATGTTCGTGTATAACTGAAAAATTGTGCCCTACATTGGAATTTGACACAACATTGTAAAATGATTATAATTCAATAAAGAATTTTTTTTAAAAAAAGAGGAAAGTTTGTAGCAATATAAGCTTACCTCAGGAAACAAGAAAAATCTTAAATCAACAATGTAACTTTATATCTAAAGGAACTAGAGAAAAAGGAACAAATAAAACCCAAAGTTAAGAGGAGATAAGAATTAATAACGTTAAAATGACCATACTACCCAAGGCAATCTACAGATTCAACGCAATCCCTATCAAGCTACCAATGGCATGTTTCACAGAACTGGAACAAAAAAAAATACACAGATTCGATGTAATCCTTATCAAATTAACAATGGAATTGTCCACAGAACAGGTACAAAAAAAATTCTAATCCGTATGGAAACACAAAAGACCCTGCATAGCCAAAACAATCTTGAGAAAGAAAAGCGTAGCTGGAGGAATCATGCTCCATGACTTCAGACTATACTACAAAGCCACAGTAATCACAATAGTATGGTACTGGCACAAAAGCAGACACATAGATCAGTGGAACAGGATAGAAAGCCCAGAAATAAACCCATCCACTTATGGTCAATTAATCTATCAGAAAAAAAGGTAAGAACATACAAAGGAGAAAAGGCAGTCTTTTCAATTAGTGGTGTGGGGAAATCTGGACAGCTACTTGTAAATCAATGAAATTAGAACATTCTCCAATATCATACAAAAATAAACTCAAAATGTATTAAAGACCTATATGTAAAACCAGAAACCATAAAACTCCTAGAGGAGAGCACAGGCAGAACACTCTTTGACATAAATCATAGCAATATTTTTTTTGGATCGATCTCCTAAAGCAAAGGAATAAAAGCAAAAATGAACAAATGGGACTTAATTAAACTAAAAAGCTTTTACATAGCAAAGGAAACCATCAATAAAATGAAAAGAAAATCTACTGAATGGGAGAAAATATTTGCAAATGATATGATCAATAAGGGGTAAATATTCAAAATATATAAACATTTCATACAACTCATCAAAAAACCCCATCAAAAATGCTCAGAAGACATAAGCAGACATTTTAAGAAAGAAGATAAACTGATGGCCAACAAGGACCAAAAAAAAGATGCTCAACATCATTTATCATCAGGGAAATGCAAGTCAAAACCACAGTGAGATACTGCCTCACATCTGTCAGAATGGCTATTATCAAAATGAACATAAATAAATGTTGGCGAGGATGTGGAGAAAAAGGAACAAGGGAACACTGTTGGTGGGAAAGTAAATTGGTGTACCCCTGTGGGAAACAGCATAGAGGTTTCTCAAAAAATTGAAAATAGAACTACCATGTGACCCAGCAATTCTATTCCTGCATATATATCTGAAAAAAAAAGTAAACATTAATTTGAAAAGATACATACACCCCAGTGTTCACAGTAACATTATTTACAATTGCCAAAATATAGAAGCAAACCTAAGTGTCCATCACCAGATGAATGGATAAAGGCGATAGGGTATCATGCTACATGAAATAAATCAGACAGAAAGACAAATACTATATGATATCACTTTTATGTGGAATCTAAAAAATACAACAAACTAGAGAATATAACAAAAAGGAGCAGAAGCACAGATGTAGAGAATAAACTAGTGGTTATCGGGGGGAGATGGAAGGGGGTGGGGTAATAGAAGGGTAGGGGATCAAGAGATAAAAACTATTATATATAACATAAGCTACAAAGATAAATTGTACAACACAGGAAATATATCTAATATTTTATAGTAACTATTAATGAAGTATAACCTTTAAAAATTGTGAATCACCATATTGTATACCTGTAACTCATATTTCAACTAGTATACATGAGCTATACTTCAATTTTAAAAAACCCCACAAATACAAAACCAAGTACTATCCATAAATATAGAAAGAAACCAGCATTTGTACTTTGGGAATTCAAATAATGATGGTTGAAACTGGGAGAGGCACTTCAGACTTTGTATCAAGACCAATCTTCACTAATTCATGACAAGACTAGTAAGTCACTGTCTAGATCTTAGTTTCCATAATTTTAAATAATAGCTAACATTTGTTGATTGTTTATCATGTGTCAGGCCCTGTAAAAAGACTTTATATGAAATAATTCAAAAGCCTATGAGGTAAATACTGTTACATTTCCATTTTGTGATGAAGAGACAGACAAAAACAATCTGCTCAAATTTCATAGCAAGTAAATGACAACTAAGATTTGAACCCAGAAAATGGGACTTCACAGCCTTAACAGCTATGCATGAACAGGTAGCGGCATAGCCTCCGTAACTGCCTCCTTACAGAGTCGACACGAAGATAAAAATAACAATGTAAATGAAAACAATCCAAACACGATCAAGTAGTACCTAGGATCCCGTGGTAGACACACAGAAGCTAGAAATTATCAGTGAACTCTGAAGATGAGAGCAGCATTTGATGACTGTTTCAAAACACCCTTTGAGAATCAAAACACATGTTTCTAGACTTCCAAGTAATGGATGTGTATTTTAAATATGTGTAGATGCATAAAGTCAAGACACTAATAAATTCATACAATTTTGCAGTGTACTTTTAAATACTTAACACTTGATAATATTAGATGCTTTGTAAAAGTAAAATATAAAATTAGGATAAAAACAGGCTCTACTGCAAAAATTTTCCACAGTCTTATTTTAGTAATGAACTTACCATCCTCTAAGGAAGAATGGGAATGTGTCAATTTAGGTTGATGAGGGTTTGCTTGGGACTTAGAAGCAGAGCTCAGAGCATAATACAAAACAAGAATGTGTTGCGTGTTTCTGTTGGATTTCCAGTGCTGCAGGAGCCCAGTTAACTGTCACCACAGGCAAGAAAACAAATGATGGATAATAACCTAAAAGGGAAATTTTGTGTCTAAAAAATAAAATGTAATGGGCTGGGTTAGGCAATCCACATAGCACAGCCTCCAACTGACCAGATTCCATAAACTTTTCAGTCCACTTTGGGATAAACTCAGTAGGCTGATCAGCATTGAGACCTTGAAGGCTCCCCAACACATCTATTCACAGCTCAAACTCAACAATCCACTCTTGTGATTTTTTTTAATAAAATAAAGTAAAGTTGGAGCTGTTTTATTCGATATAGTATTCAATTTCCAAGTGTTTTCACACAAACCTACCCTGCAAGTCTAGCTGGAAAGAGAAAAGCAAAGGGGTGGGGGTGCAGTCTGGAGTAGTGGGGCTCTAGGCCAAATGCTCTTCTGGAAAGGTCCCTGGAAATCCTGGGATGTGTTGACTCAGATTTTTAATGACATTTGTATTGTACACATTAAAATCCCAAGTGGGAGCGTATCAATGTTTATGCCACCCAGAAGGCATGGTGCTGTCATATATTCCTTTCCTACTTTTCCAGGCAGGGGTAGCCAGAGAAGCTGGTTACAGCCATCCTTCTACCATGATGATTCTCAGTCATTTTTTAAGACATGGTAGCAAAAGTATTTTGCCACTAAACATGCTGAGAAAGTCACTGACCCATCAAAGATAAAGCTTATCACCAGTTAACCAGAGCACTTCGGGAGTAGGATGTTACTGGGTAACTCCTTTGAGTCCAAGCTACAGATCCAGGTGAATTCCAGCTTCTATATGATATAGAAATACTGGCCCCTTAGGACTGTGTGTCCATTTTTCCCAGTAGCAGACACTGGCCAAGACCCATGATTGAAAGAGCTGTCTCTGCTCTGAGCATTGCCAACCCCAGAAAATCTGAAAGGCATAGGCTTCTGCAACTTCATGTCCCTTCATCAGATTGTAAAAAAGCTGAACAATAAACATAAAAACCAGACAAGCAAATTAGCAAACCTACCAACCAGCCAAAACAAACACTGCACAGTTTTGAAGATGAATGAATGAATGTCATGTGCTGTTCTAGAAATCCAAGGAAGTTTATTCACAGCCTATTTTCCTGGTATAAGAGTAAGAGACAAATAATATGCTCAAATTGCATCCTGACTGTCATCCAGATATCCTTTAAGTAGCTATTAAAACACAGTCCTCATTCAGGTAGAGATAATCCTGGCAAAACATATTTCTAAAAGAAGCATGGCTTACTGTATTTTCCCCATTTCCGAATGCCAGAGTTGGGACTTTAATTATCAGGTAGACACTTGACCCAGGAACATGCCTACAAATAACAAATTCAGAAGGGAATTTCTAATTTGAGGCTTAATGAAGATTTTCTCATGTCAGACGTATTTGTATAGCAGTGTGAAGGCATTCTTCCAGGTGGCTTACAAATACAAATTCCTTTAACCTTCATAATAGCTTTTGAGAGAAAGCAACTTTTATGGTCTCTATTTTACAGATGAAAAAAATGCCCATGCTCCCCCAGTGGGTAAATGGGAGAGCCAGGATTCAAACCTAGGACATCTGCATCAGCCATGCTGGACTTGCTATACGGTATTGCCTCTCGCATGGACTTAATGAGGCTGACTGTAAATTTCTACTGTGATAGAAATTAAACACATTGACTGATATACAGGATATACAAGGAGGTTGTACAGGAGGTATGGGTGACCGCTATCACCTCATTCAAAAACTAGCCATTGCCTTTGACCAATGTGGCCAAAGGACTCTTCCCTTACATCAGTACCTTCAGAGTTCCTGACACAAACCAGAAAACTTCTCAGCCTTTATTTCTTGTTCCAAATTTGGTCTTTAAGCAGCATGCAATCAATTTCTCTGAAAATACGTTGCTTCCTTCCAGAACACTGCACAAAATTCTGGCTGCCTGCCTTGCTTACCAACCTCAGGAATTCTGCAGCTCCCAAACTCTCTCACCTGAACCCCTTCATGTCTGCAACGATTTTTCGGCTGTGATCTCTCTACAGTCATTGGATTCTGCTGTGCTCACGGGTGATACAAACACTTTAAACTCCCTTTGGCCAAAGAACTATTTGTTACCCAGACTCTGAGATTAAAAACTGATTTCCCATTCTCTGACACTCTGGCATTTCCTGGAAAACTATTTTTGTAGAAGTGGCTCTTGGAGGAGAATCTCTATTTAAACCAGTAGCATGTGGGCTACATATTCATAGGAATATCAGAAATCGTGTTACCCTCATCATCAACAAATTCACATGAATAATAAAAGTTTGAGTCCAGTCTTTGCATGAGTACACACACCATCCTCAGGAGAGAGGAACTTTCCCCCTTGTGGCTCCCTTAAAGCATCAGCTAAAATGATCCCTTGCTCCATCAATTTGGCAATTATTTATTGGTTTGCATGGTTTTTATGGTTTTTCTCATAGTATGAGAATCCATAAAGCAAGCATTATGAACTCAAGCACCTCCCAAATCTTGGTCGCAAAGCTCATTCTTTCTTTGGTTTTATAGATGCAGTTTGGTTAGCTGTCATTAGTAGATAGACTAAACTTATCTACTATAAAAATGACCTATTTAATTAAATGTAACTTTACTATTTTAAAGCAAGGGAGTCATTATTTATATTAGTGATTCTCAAACTTGATTATTCATTAGAGTCACCTAGGGAGCTTTTATATTATCTGATGCCCAGGCTGTTTCCAAATTAGTTACATTAGTAGCGCAGGGAATGGGATCCAGGTGTCAGACATCTTAAAGTTCCCCAGGAGATCCCAACACGGAGCTGAACTTGGAAACTACTGATTTACAGGGAGATTTTAGAAATACCTAATTAGACTTATAATAGCAAATTCTAGTTATACTGAACCTGCTAGTACCAGGCACTGCTGTAAACATCAATATAACCTCACCTAATCTTCACTACGATTCTGGTTTTTTTCTATGTTAGAGCTGATGGAAATAAGGGACAGAAATAAGCAAGTTGTTCAAAGTCAGCCACGTTCCAAGTGGCAAAATCTTGATTTTTGTTCTAACAGTTTGGCTCATAACCATCATTCTGCATATGAAATGTTTGTTTTTAAATAGAGTAGTTGTAGCAGTGGCGGCTGTAGGCAATCGGAGGCGCAATTTTAAGTGCTTACGTAAAGAAATACATTGATAATAGAAAACTTCTTAAATAAAGGTCAGCTTTTGTTAGTAACTGCTTGATCTAATTCTATTTTTTATTGTTCTACTGTCAGACAAACCTTTCTCCAACGTTTATTTAACTGAAATGAAACCACATACCGTGTACCAGGGACTTCAGCTTAAAACCATCTGTTGACATTGACAATTTCTCATTCTCTTCAATAAATAAGTGATTCTCCCCCCAAAACAAACCAACAAACACACCTCTTTTTCTCTCACTTGCAGCCCCGTGTAAGATGCTCCCTGGTAGCTCTCTCCTGTGTTGCAAGCCTTCTTACCCCGCTAACTGCCCTCCCAACATTCCGCATTTACCGTCTTTCAGTATTTCTAACACCCACGTTCAGCACAGAAACAAACTGCTCAGGGACCAGCAAGATCCAGGGAGAGGAACTTACCTTCCTCTGGTGTGCAGCGCTGGGCAGAGAGGGGCTGTCCCTCACCTAGGGCCCAGGAAGGAGGAACCTCTGCCTGCTCCGTCCTCCTCGGAGCTATTTCCACTCTGCCTCAGGGCTCTCTGATACAGGGCCCTGGAGGGCCTGCAGCTGTGGCCATTTAACTGTGGCTGCTGCCAACCAAGATGGCTGGGGGTCCCGACTCAAACAGGCTGTTGACTTACTTCGGTGATCTCATTCTTCGCTGTAGCAAAGAACTATCTCTGTTTTTCTGTTTTCCACACTGACCTTCAGGTTTCAGCCTCTGATGCAGGCCCCAACCTGAGATACTGTCCCTTCGTCCCTCTGGGGTCTGTAGGTTAAGCCCGTAATATCAGCCCCAGCCTGGACTGCCCGCCTTCTGCCAGATCTCGCGATACCCACAGCCTACTCTCGTGGCCCTAGACCTATCGCAAGGTGTCTTGGAATCTGTTCGCCAATCTTCCTGGATGTCTTTTGCTTCACTGTAGATTGCTGAGACTTGCCCAACAGTGACCTTCTCTGCCCCTGGGGTTTTGGTGTGTTTCTGCTTACTGGCCTTTTCTAGCCTGGCCCACCTCCGAGTCCCATTTGAACTGAGGTTTGGCAGGCTTCTCTCCACTGAAGCTGGGATTGGTGATAGATTACTTGTATGCACATGGAATTTTGTTTTTACGGGACTAGGTCACAAGCTTCCAGCAGTTTTCCCCACCTGTCTCAGAATGGCTGGCAGAGAGTTCTCCTTTGTTAAAGGGGCCAGGTCCTTTTGAGTAAAACATTTAAAAGCCACATTCACATAGGGCACACCTGTAAGCAGGTACACAGTCATTTCTTAGGTATCACTGGGCGTCATTCTTTCCCGTGCACTCGGCATCCCTCATCTGCTTCTGCCATCACTGCCCAGCCTCCTCCTGAGGGTCCCCCTTCCCTTCATCCATCCTCATATCCCTAATCTGTCAGTTTCAATACCCCATCTTCAGGCTGTGGTTGCATATTAGAGTCACCTGAATCACCTCTAATTAAACTAGAGTGTCTGCAGGTGGGGCCAGGGCATTGGCGTTGTTAAGGGCTCCCCAGAGGAATCTAATGTGTCTCCAAGACTAAGAACTTCTGACTTAGGAAAATTTAGGATTCTGTTCTTTTCTAGAAAGGCCAAGAGGCTCTGCCACTCAGAATTACACTGTATCTAATATTATTCTATTACTAATATATAACATAGCATGTGGCATATCTTGGGAATAATGTGTGTTTGATGAATAAATAAATGGATATTCTGAAATATATTTATAATTTTTTCTTAAGGCTAAAGACTATGGTTTCTATCGCAATTGGCTAGAAAATTTAAACAAATACATTCTAAGCATGTCCATATCCAATTATAAAAATTTTAGATTTTGACATTCCTGATCATTCTACTTCTGAAAATTCAAAATATTTCCACTCACAGACATAGAAAACAAACTTACAGTAGTAATGGGGGGAAGGGGACAGTGGAGGGATAAATTGGGAGTTTGGAATTTGCAGATACTAAGTACTATATATATAAAATAGATAAGCAGCAAGGTCCTACTGTATAGCACAGGAAACTATATTCAATACCTTGTAACAACCTATAATGAAAAAGAATATGAAAAGGAATAAATATGTATAACTGAATCACTATGCTGTACACCAGAAATTAACACATTGTAAGGTGACTATACTTCAATAAAAAATAAATAAAATAAAATAGCATAAATGTAAAAAATTCCCCATTTATATATATAATAGGAAAAATAGAAAATACTTATAATCAAAACAAACTAAAAAAAATCTGTACTTATTCAACTCAGAAATAACCACCGTTAACCTTTTATCACCTCATCATTTACTATGCACACATATTATTGCATGTATTAAATTGAATCATATTATTATTCATTTATTCCTTCAGCAATGTATTGTGTGAAATCTTAGTTTTATTAAAGCTTAACTTGCGGACATGTCAGCTAAACATTCGGGAGGTTACAACTTCAGTGTAAAAGTTCCCTAGAAGGACCTTAAAACCTCCCTAACATTCAGCTACAATATCACTCGTGCTCTTTTATTGGTCGAATCCTTAAATGACATTTGTGTTTGAAAGAATGAATCTTAGGAGACTGTGAAATGAAGTTACACTTCAGTGACTACATATAGGGACAAAGAAAGAATTTTCATGAAAATGAAAACATTTCCTGAGGGTTTGGAGTCTTAACATTGTTTTAAACCTACGCTTGCTTTTTTATTTTGACAGAAAAAAGTCACAATAGCTAATGTTTATGAATCACTTTTTGTTAGGCAACGTGCTAAACAACTGACATAAATTATTTTGCTTACTGTTCACAATAGGACCCTTAAATAGGAATTAAAATCCCCAGGTTTTAATCAAGGAAACTGAGGCTTAGACGGGATAAAAAAGTCACTTGGGCCCTGCAGGTAATGAGTGACAGATTCATGGATGAACAAGGTATTTCCTGACCACGTGGTCTGCTGTTAGTCTAGCAACACTTAAAAAAAAAAAATGGTACTTTGACAAAACTTGTTCTTAATAAAAAAAACCAGTGTTGATAATCCCCCTCCCTGGATTAAGTTACTCTAGAATTTTACTGGAGCTGGCCTCAAATTTATGGTTTTAAATCTCCATTTGTCTTCTTGGGGAAATGGAGAATTTACCTATGTCTCGTCTACACAGTTTTGCTTCATCTTCTGATTTCCTAAGAATTTTCAGTGGCAGTTCTTCAGCCACATTTATTAAGTTAGATCTCCTTATGCTTTCCAGCTACATAGTCTGTTGCTGACCTCCGTGTAGAATCAGGGGAGGGGGCCCACATGAACACTAGGACAACACAGCTCAGCCCCTTAACTTTCATAATAAATCCACTAACTGGTGAATATGCTGTGTCCAGAGCACATGGATCTCTTTTCAATCGACAGCAGAGATTATCTCATTTATCTCAGTTTAGAGCCATTTCCTATACAGCTCCTGTCCAAAGCCTGACTACTACAATTTATATTCAGGGCTGGTCATTTATGAGACATGAATAGCAATACATTCCCTGAGCTTTCTCCTATCAAGTCAAATCACCAGAAAGCAGCATACCTGCATTTTATTATTCTGGTTTTCCATAAAAATCATTTTATAGAACTACGACTTGAATTATGTCATCAGCTTGCATCATTTACTATTATGAATGGTTACATGCAGAATGTCCATTGCTACTGAAGACCTCATTCATTATGTACTTCAGTGTTTCTTATATAAAGATTTATGTGGTGTATTCCTCCCAGAGTTCAAAGCCAGAAAAAGCTTGATCTCTCCAGGCATACCACTATGCTTCCTTTCTTTTTTGAATAATTTCCTTTTGGTCCTAACTCCCTTCTTGTCAGAAAGCTGGTAGATAAATATTGTGATTAGTTGCTGTAGCTTCCTATAATCTAGGCGTGCTGGTATAGATACCTGCCTGGCTTTCTTCATTACCAACCTCATTGCTCTATCCTCTGCCTCTCCTTCTTTTTGTTTTTTCCTAATAAGTTTACAGCTTTTTGCTCTGTAGTAAGGAGAACACAGATTTAAGTGTCTGACCACCTGGAATTTTGAGAAACTAACAACCAGTTTGCAGCTGTGTCACCTGGAACAAGTTTCAGAATATTCTCTACGCCCTCCTTTTTCATTTATAAAATGAGAATAATAACCCTGCCTTATATGGTTATTGCAAAAATAAAATAAAATAATGCAGATAAAGCATAGTTCTAATGATATTATGTATGCAATTGTTTCCTTTTTTAAAAACTGTGATCAAATATACATAACATAAAATTTACTATTTTAACCATTTTGAAGTGTACAGTTCAGTAGTGATAGTACATTCACATTGTTGTGCAACCAATCTTCAGAATTCTTTACATCTTGCAAAACTGAAACTCTATACCTGTTAAATGGCAGCTCTCCATCCTCTGTACCCCTAACTCCTGGCAACAGCCATTCTACATTCTATCTCTATGAAATTGACTACTATAGGTACCTCAGATAAGTGAACCATATAGCATGTCTTTTTGTGACTGGCTTATTTCACTTAGCAGAATTCCTCAAGGTTCATCCTTGTTGTAGCATGCATCAGAATTTCCTTCCTTTTTAAGGCTGAATAATATCCCATGGTATGTCTATACCAATTTTGTTTATCCACCTATCCATCGATGGACACTTGAGCTGTTTCCACCTTTTTGTTTTTGTGAATAATGCTGCTCTAAACATAGGTATACAAATAGCTCTTCAAGACCTTGCTTTCAATTCTTTTGGACATTTACCCAGAAGTAGAATTGCTGGGTCATATGGTCATTCTATTTTTAATTTTTGAGGAATCATCATACTTTTTTTAATAGTGGTTGTACAATTTTACATTCCTACCAACAGTGCCCAATGGTTCCAATTAATTTACATTCTCACCAACACTTGTTATCTTCTGTTTTTGTTTTTTTTAATAGTAGACATCCTAATGGGAGTGAATGGTATTTCATTGTGATTTTGATTTGTATTTGCCTAATGATTAGTGATGTTGAGCATCTTTCTTTTTCTTTTTTACTGTAAACACTTTTCACAAAAATTAGTTTATTCTAGGCCCATTCTTAGAAGTTTTTATATCTGTTCATTTATATACATATATATCATCCCTCACAATCAAATGAATCTCTGCTCTGCAGGAGAGTTCAGAATATTGGTTTTATGCATCCTATGGTATTCTGTGACTGCTTCTTTTTTTTTTTCCTCATTGTGATACTCTGCTACTGTATTGTAAGAATTTAAATTTTAGAGCTTCTCAGCCCTCTTTGGCCAGTTTCTGTTTTAGAAACTCAGTCCAAGAGATCATGTGAACCTTTTTAAACATCATTAACTTGGTTTCTTGAAGCTTAGAATCACCACCTGACTGCACCTAGCATGTTCCACCTCACCTCACACTGAGAGTTCACAGTGACAATCTTCTTAAGCTTTCTGTCATTCCCAGCTCACCATTAACGCTTTCCACGTTGGCCGGAATTAAGAACAGAATACCAGTTCTACCAGAAACTTCTCCCTTCTGAGGGACAAAATTCTCAGCAAAGTGAAGAAAACCTTCCCCAAGTACTAGGCTTTTAGACCACTTGTATCTTCAGCTGGTGTCTAGTTAATCCCCCGTCTCTGACAATTTTGTAATCTTTTCTAAGAAAGACTTGATTATTACACACTCTGACTAAGATGAATTCTAGAACATTTCCATAAAAGTACCTCCTCTTCTTTTACATTTAGCTAAAAAAATTTCTCCCATGTTCCTATTCTCAAGATTAGAGAGCTTTTCAGTGCTTCTCCTTCTCTCGGTCAGCTTGCATCATTTGGAAAAGGGACCCTCTTTCACTACTGCCTTCTGGTCATTCATGTTGGCAACAAGTATCAGAAGACAATCCTACTTTCCCTGCTTTATATCTCCCAGCATGCCCTATGTCTAGCATCCTCATTCCTGCCTCAGTGCCTGGGGAGGCTATTTCCTCAGTATGAAGGAAGTGACCTTTCTTTCCTCTCTACCCTTCCTTCTAGGCCTGGGTCACACTCTTCTTTCCCTGTGGAGCATTTGTGGATCTGTCGTTGGTAGAATTTTCAGAACATATCTTTTCTGTGTGTGGATGTGGCACTTACCACCTTGCTCTGGGCTAGAAATATTTGTGTCATCCTGCCCCTCCGACAAGATGAGAGGTTGGCAAGCGTTTTCTGCAAAGGATCAGACAGTACTTTCTTCTTTGAGAAGTCTCCATTGTGAACATGCAACTCTGTCATTGTAGCAGGAAAACAGCCACAGACCATATGTAAACAAAGGAGTATGGTTGCTTGCCAAACTTCTTTATTTTTATAGTCACTGAAAATTGAATTTCACACAAAGTCCTTGTATCATGAAATATATTTTCCTTATGATTGTTGTTCAACCATCTGAAATGTAAAACCATTCTTTGCTCATGGGTGGTACAAAAATAAGTAGTGGACCATCTTTGGCCCAGGCTGTAGTTTGCTGACCCTTGAGCAAGATCACGAGCCATCCAAAGGCTGAGCTGTGTTTTATGCTTTTGTGTACAGGCCCCAGTTCTCTGCTTATCAGGAGTTACGCTTTACGGGCAAGGGCTCAGTCTGTTTCTTTGCCACACTCAATGATGAGCACAGTGCCTGGTCATTTACTTTTTCAGTTTTCTAGCAATAAAAAGAGATCTGAAGAACTGGACTACTGAGGGTTTGTGGGGTTGAGATGGAGGAGAAGGTCAGGAATACTGAGAGTGCCCTGTGAGATCGGACTTGGGTTATCTTACTAGAGATGTTTTCAGTTGGATGGGGATTGGGTGTAGACTGGTGAGGTGGAGTGGGTTGGGAAGATGGGGGAGCAAGGGTTGAAGAAGCGTGAAGAAGTGGTAGAAGTGAGAAGTTATACAATAGCATCAGGGGGAAGAAGAGCAAAGAGAGAGTTTCAAACTTTAAAAGTGAATTTCATCTTTTTTTCATATTTAGCTCTAATTAAATCCTAACATTAATCGTGTAATATTTCAAATAAAATTCTACTGTTCTGGCTTCACAGGGCTTTCCAATATATCCCAGGGAGCCACTGAGGGAGCTAATCTTCCCTTCTCACACCTCCCTCATTCTCTAATACGCTTTCACCTGTGTGAAGAGTGCGGCGTAGCCCTGGGGCTGCGGCATGCAGGTCAGCATCACTGCTGTCCACAGTAACATGTGTCCACACGGCACAGGGAATTGAATATGGTGACACCAGACTCACTCCAGCCTCAAGAAATCCAGAGGTTTCTTCTGTGCTGCTAGCCTTCCTTGACCCCCATACCAAGGCCCAGGGAGAGGCAGGGTGGGTCTTCCATCTCTGTGGCTCCCACACTGTTTGAGCATTCCTCTCTGTGCTCCATATCTACAGCCCACAGCCCAGAGAATCAGGCTCACAGATGTGGGCCATCAATTCTACAAGGAGGTTTAGGTGTGCTGTAACCATTAGGGCAGCTTCTTTTTATAGGCTTCTCTCAGTAGTTATAATGCTGCCCTTCACTTACCATTGCTTTTTTTGGAATGCTAGATGTTTTTAATGTAATAGCACAACATTGTTTTTGAAAATTACAACAACGGCATTCCTGGATGTTTGCAGTAATATGTGGGTAGATGCCAGAGTTAGATTTAGAGAACCCCTGCATTTCCAACACCAGGTGTGGGTCAGCAGGTAGATTTCTGAATATTTGTATTCTGAGTTTTTTATTTCTCAGTTTTCGTATTATCTTGAAAGTTAATGATAGAGAACAATGGCTACAGGATGCATATAAAATTAAGGAAAGAATTGGGGCAAAGTTTGAAAAATGTAGGTATTCTAGTCTGTTCAGGCTGCCACAACAAAATATTGTAGAGTGTGTGGCTTACACAACACAGATTCATTTTCTCACAGTTCTGGAGGCTAGAAGTCCAAGATCAAAGTTTTAGCTGATTTGGTTTCTGACGAGAGCTCTCTTCCTGGCTTTTCTGGAAGCCAGGATATTCTTACCTGGATTATCTAACCACCTACTCACTGTGTGCTTACGTGGCCTTCCCTTGGTGCATGCACATGGAGATACCTCTTTTTTTTTTCCCTCTTCTTATAAATAGGTCACCAGTTCTGTTGGATTAGAGTCCCAACACTATGATCTCACTTAACCTTAATTACCTCCTAAAGACCCTATCTTCAAATATAGTCACATTGTGGGAGTGAGGGGCACAAGTCAGTCCACAGGTGTAGGTGTACATTATAATACTTACATTATTATTTGAATGTAGAAGACTGGAAGGAAGTGGTGGTGGTAATGGTGAGGGATGGGTATAATGAGAATAATTTTCCATGAAATTTCATTACTTTCTTCTTAGTGTCTAGAGAAGTCACCTTAAATTTAAAAAACAAACAAAACTTTTGTTACAAAATGGGCAGGTGAGTACCCAAAAGCAAATTTCTAATTTTTTCTATTGCTGGACTTTTATCCCTACCTGGCAGTAATGCAGTGGAATCCTCTACTCCCCTGCTGAAGAGCTGTCATCAGAGGTCAATAAAAAAGTCAAATTCTCATAAAATCCCAAATTTCCAGTTTTATTAGAAAATCATTCACTATATCAATAACCAGCAACATTTCAACTTAAATGAAAAAAAAAAAAACACAATCAATTGACATAAACACTGAGAAGGCAGAGATGTTAGCATTGTCTGAGAATAATTTTAAAGCAGTCATCATAAAAATGCTTCAATAAGCAGTTATGAACACATTGTAAACAAGCAAAAAAAGTCTTTGCAAAGAAATAGAAGACATAGAGAAGAACCAAATAGAAATTTTGGAACTGAAAAATACAATAACAAAAATACAAAACTTAATGGATGGGATCAACAGCAGAATGGATAGGGCAGAGAAAAGAACCAGTGAATTTTAAGATAGAAATATAGAAATAATCCAATCTGAACAACAGAGGAAATAGATTCATCACTCCATACTACCCCCTTAAAAAACCCCAAATAGAGTCTCAGACTTGTGGGACTATAACAAAAGATTTAACCTTCATGTCATCCAAATCTCAGAAGGAGAGGAGAAAGAGGGCAGGGTTGAAAAAGAATATGAAGAAATAGTGGCTAAAAATTCCCCCCATTTATGGCAAAAGACATAAACTTACAGGTTCAAGAAGCTCAGCAAACCCCAAATAGAATAAGCCCTAAGAAATCAACACCAAGACACATCATAACGGAACTTCTGAAAACTAAGACAATGAAAAAGTCTGGAAAACAGCAAGAGAGAAATGACACCTTACCTATAGAGAAAAATAATTTGAATGATAGTGATTTCACTGGAAACCATGCATAAAAAAGCAAGTGGCAAAGTCCATTTCAAGTGCTGAAAAAAAAAAGCAAAACAAACAAAAAACACAACAACAAAAACCCCCTGACATTCCAGAACTCTATGTCCAGTAGTAATATCCCTCAGGAATGAATGAGAAGTCAAAGTATTCTCAGATAAAGGAAAAACTAAGAACATTTATTGCCAGCAGACCTATCCTAAAAGAATAGTTAAGGATGCCCTCTAAACATAAAGAAAGTGATAGGAAGAAGAATCTTGGAAAATCAAGGAGGAAGAAAGAACAATAGAAAGAGTAATAATATGAATAAATACAATAAATTTTCCTCCTCCTTTTGAGTGTCCTAAATTATTTATGACAGTTAAAGCTAAAATTGGAACACTAACTAATGTGGTTTTAAATGTATGTAGAGGCAATATCTAAGACAATATATTTGGGAAGGTTAAAGGAACATAAAAGGAGGTAAGGTTTCTACACTTGACCCAGTCTGGTAATATTGACACCAGCAAACTGGATGAGTTACGTGTATTTAATGTACTACATACAGTACTCATAGAAAATAGTTATGTAAAGAGATACACTCAAAAACACCATAGATAAACCTAAATGAAATGCTAAAAAAAAGTTATGTAACCCATACGCAGAAAAACAAATTAGAGAAACTAATAATGGAACAAACAGAAAATAAATAAATAAATAAAATGGCTGAATTGAATCCTAACATATCAGTAATTGCATTAAATGTAAATAGAAGATATTTGCAAATCACTATTGACAAAGAGCTGACATCAAGGATATAAAAAGTACCCTTAAACTCAACAGCACATAAACCAGACAATTCAATTAAAAAACGGATTAAACATATGAGAAGACATTTCACCCGAGAAGAGACTGGGATGGCAAACAGCACAGAAGACATTCAACATCATTTGCTTTTAGGGAAATGCAAGTTAAGATTCAATGAGATATCACTACACGCTTAGTAGAACAGCTAAAATAAAAAACAATGACGATACCAAATGCTGCAAGGAGTGAAGCTGAATCTCTCATATATTGCCGGTGGAAATGTAAAATGGTACAGCCACTTTGAAAAGTAGTTTGGCAATTTCTTAAGAGCCTAAATATACAAGCCATATACTCAACAACCAAATCTCTTGCATTTCCCAGAGAAATGAAAACACATCCACACAGAAATCTGTACATTGTTCTTCGTAGCTGCTTTATTTGTAATAACCCCAAACTGGAAACAACCAAAATATCTTACTGTGGGTGACTGGTTAAACTGTGGTACGTCCTCAGCAATATGAAAGAACTACTGATACACCTAACAATTTGGATGGATCTGAAGGGCGTTATGCTGAGTGGGGGAAAAAATCAGTATCAAAAGGTCATATACTGTATGGTTCTGTTTATACAACCTGTCAAAAGCATAGAGAGGGAGAATACATTAATGATTGGCAGGGGTTAGAGGTGGTGGGCGGAGGGGCTGGGTGTGATTGTGAAGCAGTAGTCCGAGGAAGATCTTTGTGGTGATAGAAGAGTTTTCTCTCTTATTTTGGTGCTGGTTAGAGGAATCTACACTTGGGATAAAATGACACAGACCTACACACACTCATTGTACCACTGTGAACTCCTGGTTTTATATTGTGCTATAGTTAAGAAAGGTGTAATCAATGGGAGTAACCAGGTGAAGTATACATGGGACCTCTCTGTACTATATGGGCAATTTCCTGTGTGCTGTAATTACTTTTTGAATACAAGAAAGAAAAAGTCCTATTTTGCCATGGCTAGCTGTGGCCCGCATTATTTCATAAGAAGAGAAATCGTGACTATGGAAAACTCCAATACTCAGTGTTACACGTAAGCATGACCTAGGGCACGAGAAAGGGGGTGGGAAGCAGAAAATGGGGAGCCCGGGAGGAGGTTCCCTCGCCGTGAGGATGCGGAGGCGGCGGCCACGCCACTGAAGCGGTGGGTGAGTGGAGCGCTGCCGAGCTCCAGCCCCACCCTCTGCCGCTCCGGGGCGGGTGCGCCGTCCTCGCACCGGAAGGCTGGGGAGCCAGAGGCGGGGGGACCGTCGCGCGGTGCTCCGGCACTCCGGAGGGCCACAGAGAAGAGCAAGAGAACTTTGAACCTGAACAGTTTTGGTCAATGGGATAGCCTCCCACGCTTTGGCTTCCCGCTGCTTGACTGTGGATAGAGCCCTGCGCTGCTTTCCTTCCCCCGAACATCGGAGGTGCAAGCGGGAGCACCCCCTCGAGCCCGAGTCCGGAGCGGAGGCTGTCCCGGCCTGTCCCCCGGCAGCCTGCGCCTCGCGCGCGGCGCGGGAGTCCTCGCCCCGGACAGTGGATGGCGCTCAGGGCGCGCGCGGCATGCAGTCGCTCAACATCACCCCGGAGCAGTTCTCCCGGCTGCTGCGGGACCACAACCTGACGCGGGAGCAGTTCATCGCGCTGTACGGGCTGCGGCCGCTTGTCTACACCCCCGAGCTGCCTGGGCGCGCCAAGCTGGCCTTCGTGCTCACCGGCGTGCTCATCTTCGCCCTGGCGCTCTTCGGCAATGCACTAGTGGTCTACGTGGTGACCCGCAGCAAGGCCATGCGCACCGTCACCAACATCTTCATCTGCTCCTTGGCTCTGAGCGACCTGCTCATCGCCTTCTTCTGCATCCCGGTCACTATGCTCCAGAACATCTCCGACAACTGGCTGGGAGGTGAGTCCACGCCCTCTCCTTCTCCCCTAAGTCCCCAACCTTCCAGGTCCCCTCACTCCCCAACATATACCCTACTCTTCTGACTTTCTTGTATTTTTCTTGGTGCCAAATGAATCCAGTGCCCTTTCTTAGAACTTTCTCAACTGCGCACCCTTGGAGATAAGTTTTTTGCTGCCTTTGATTCTGTTCCAGCGTTTTTCTCCTCATCGCTTAGAGATGGAAGTAAGGGAAATGCTTAGGAGAGGTTCAGGGCAGCAAGATGGGAAGTCGCACCACTCTTCAGTTGTTTCAGCTCCCCTTTCCATAATTACCAGGATTTTCCCCCTATTTTTTAAAATAACAGTGAGATAAAATATTTCAAATAATTAAAGCTCCAACATTCTCCCATTTTTAAGTTTTATATATATATGTATACACACACACACACATATATATTAAACTTTAAAACAAATATAATGCATTTGCAGAATAAAAATCTTGAACTGTCCTTTTTAAAAAATATATTAACAGAGTCACACAGGGAGAAGGAACACAAAATATGTGTCCTGACTGATAAAGGAGGAGAGATTAATTTCTCGTCCTTCCTTAGAAGGGGAGCAGAAATGGCAGAGAACCATTCCGAGTCATTGTTGGGAGCAGTGTGTGGAGAAAAACTGGCACTGCACTTCACCAAATGATCCAGTCCTTCCAAAGAGACACAACTAGAGTGTGTCTTTGTAATCCATAAGCAGTCATTGAGTGTATTTGCACCAATGCTTAAGATGTACCTTGAGGAGGGAGCATTGGTTATACCTGTGCTTTTATGGGTTGGTGTATTCTTATGGCCACATCAAAATTCTTATAAAGTGTCTGGAAATATAGAGGGAATGTGAGAGAAATGAACTATTATTTGTCTTCAAGCTCTGCTGTTTCCACCCCTTGGCAAATTACTTTTATTCTCACAGCAAGTGTTTCTTTCACCCTATCATTACCATTTTGAGATCTTCAATTTATCTCTCTGGTGTTGCTTTTTTTCATTAATTTGCACTAAGTTTATTGTTAGTAGATCAGGATGCTAAAATCTTTGATTCCCATCTCGTCTATGATGTAAATAATTTCCCAAATGCACTAAACATCAGAGTACATAGCGTTGGCTTGAAAGTGACACATAATGCAGAGTCATAAGTTGACGTACAGACTTTTTATGCACTCTGATGAAATCATTGCACTTGGGCATTCTGAAGTTGCCAAGTGCAGCTAACTCCACAGAGTGAATTTCTAAATGCTTGTGAAGGCAGATTTCTGAAGCATGTTTGTATTGCTGGCTGATTATGACGCCATTTGTAAAGATGAACGTAGTTCAGCAAAGTGGGTTTTTATACTGGGAATCAAAAGACCTGGATTATTACTTTGACATTAATATAGGTTAATTCCACATGTCAAGACTTAGTTTTTCAATCAAATACTAAGGATTCTGGAAGCTTGGAAGTGGAATGAGGCAAATCTTTAGCACTTATTATCGGAGAACAACGCCTGGGGAAGACTGCACGGTGGACCTTCCCTCCTGAGAACTCTGGTGGGCACTGCCAAGATTTTTCTCAAACTTTCTGTTTTCCTAATAAATGGTGGACATCTCACTTTAACTTCTAAATGCTGACAAAGGGTAATACATTGTTTATGTATATTTCGGGGTTAGTGTGAGGATAAAGTGTTTTAGAAAAAGTGCTTTGAAAAAACTGATCATTCCATGAAAATGTAAGGTGTTAATTCTTTTAAGGAGTGTTTAACTGGAGACAGCTTATGTTCATCTGGGACCAGATTTATAGAATAAAGATTCTTGTAAATTGAATAAGCAACACCAAAGCTGAAGTTCAGAGGAGAGGAGAGATCTTGCAAGGGTACTAGAGATAGTGGTGCAAAGAGAACTAACTTGTACTTTACAGGAGAGGGTAATAATTGCAAAACTCCCTTGATAAATGAACAAAAGAGAGTTCAAGGGACTACAATCTAAGTGTCAAGAAGGCTTCACTGAAGTGGGGATCTTGATGAATTCAGACTGGTTCCAGCAAAGAAAGAAGGATGGAGTACTTCCAGGAATGGGGGTCTACCTAAAGTGTGGAGGAAGGGGGGAGGGTATAGTAATTTTAAAAATAATTAAAATAATAACAACAACAATAATAAAAAGTAATTAAATAAATCAAACTAATTACCTCCTCTTCTCCCCCCCAAAAATAATAAAGTGTGAAGGAAAGAAAGAAGGTAATAGAGTCCAAGGACACTGCGTAAGGAAGGCATTTCAAGAATATATAGTTTACACGTGGGGAA
Source organism: Camelus dromedarius (assembly GCF_036321535.1). Classification (NCBI taxonomy): domain Eukaryota; kingdom Metazoa; phylum Chordata; class Mammalia; order Artiodactyla; family Camelidae; genus Camelus; species Camelus dromedarius. The sequence continues at coordinate 37,505,956 of NC_087436.1, forward strand.
TGTGGGAGGAAATGAGACAGAAAGGTAGGTTAGTGCAACTGGAGAGGAAAAGGTGTATTAAAAGTTCTGTAAATCCTAAGATATGAACACCCCTGAAATTCCTTCAGGAGTAAGGTCGGAAATATAAACAAGCAGTGAAGACTACCAGGAGGTGACAGTGGCAGAAGGGCGACTGGGTGTCTCCCAGGGGTGGGATTTCTGCAGGCCAGGCCAGGTGTGTGCCCAGGGTTAGCACATCTTCTTTTGTTGTCATTGCTATTGCCTTAATTATGGTTTTTTTTCCCCAGAGAGAAATTCCCACCCTGGGAATCCTGATTTTTGTAATGTTGGCATTTAATTCAGATTTTTAAAATAAAATACAGTTGGGTGACAGAAAACCTCTCTGTGGGTTTGGCCACAAATCATGGGCCTCCAGTTTGTGACTTCTCTACAAAGTGTTTCTGACAATGGTAGAGCTGGAAATGACGATTTCTTTCTTCTTTTAGTCCACTCATTTCCCTTGTTAGGGACAGAAGGTGACTTCTGAGTCAGAGTCTACATTTTGATAAGGTCTCTAGGTGACTCACATGCACATGAAAATCTGAGAAGCACCACTTTTCAGACTTGGTTGTACGGAGAATCTCCTGAGGGGCTTTTTAGTTTTTTTGAAGTATACTGGATTTACAGTATTGTATTCATTTCAGGTGTACAGCATAGTGATTCAGTTACACATATTTATATTTTTTCAGATTATTTTCCATTATAGGTTATTATAAGATATTGAATATAGTTCCCTGTGTTCCCTGTAAATCCCTGTTATTTATCTTTTTTTTTATTTGGTGGTGTCTATCTGTTAATTCGATACTCATAATTTACCCCTCCCTCATCCTGTTCCCCTTTGGTAACCATAAGTTTGTTTCCTATGTCTGTGAGTCTCTTGCTGTTTTGTATATAAATTCATTTGTATTATTTTTTCTAGATTCCACATATAAATGATACCATATAATATTTTTCATTCTCCGTATGACTTACTGCATTTAGTATGATAATCTCTAGGTCCATCCATGTTGCTGCAAATGCCAATATTTCATTCTTTTTTATGGCTGAAGGGCTTTTTAAAGTGAACTGTGCCAGCCCCAGTCCAGCCTAGTTGCATCTGACTCTCTGAAGTCAGTGTGTGCTGACTTACAGAGTGCATTGTGCACATCTCTGCCCAGTTCCCTGTTTGGGGACATTATGTTGTCGGCTTGAAATTGCTCGTGGCAAGAGTATTTACACCATGGAAATTGGCAGCTACAAGTTAGGCCTTTAAAAAAAACCCACATAGTTGTTACCCAGCATACTAATGAGCAAAGCCATTGAGTTCCTCTTTGTATAGTGATGGCACCATGAACAACAGGGGAGACAATGTGTATCCATAAATATTTAGTTTATTTACGTGAATTACATGCAACTCACAAGGAGATACGAATGATCCTCAGCATCTAAATGTTGCCCATCATCGAGGCAAGCTGATGTGCAATCTCCTTCATATACCCTGCATTACCACCCTAATATTGGCTATCTTCGACCTACCAACTGGCTCATTCCCACAGTACCCCTCAAACTTCTTCCAGGATAGAGCGAGCAGGAGTGGGGATTCGCTTCCCCCAAGAATGATATATAACATTTGCTTCTGACTTTTCTTTTATCACTAATATGAGGATGGAGTTGTATTGCCATAGCATTTAAGAGTCAGGCCTTGGAAATTCCGTTTCTGTTCTACTCTCTGATCTACTTAGTTGGACTCTAGCAGGGAACTTGCCCATTGTGTGTCTGGGGCCATGGAATTTACCTCTCCTTATCTGTAGCCTGTTCTTCATTTTGTGTCTTTCTTTCTTCTCCTTTTATTTCTTTCTTCACAATACTTGCATTTTCCTCCAAATACACTGACTGAATGTGTTCTATTTTTTCCAGCTGAATTCAGGGTAATACATTTTACTTCTGAGTAGTGGTCCAGAACACTTTGCTCTCTTCTCTATGTTTCCATAAACTTCTTCTTTTTTTTTTTTTTTAACATTTTTTATTGATTTATAATCACATTTGACAATTTGTGTCAAATTCCAGTGTAAAGCAGAATCCCCCAGCTATACATGAACATACATACATTCACCATCACACCCTCCTCTCTGTGAGCTACCACAAGATCCCATGCATACCTCCCTGTGCTATACAGTATAATCTTGTTTATTTATTCTACAATTTTGAAATCCCAGTCTGTCCCTTCCCATCCTCCGCCCCCTTGGCAACCACAAGTTTGTATTCTATATCTGTGAGTCTGTTTCTGTTTTGTACTTAAGCTTTGTTTGTTTGTTTGTTTGTTTGTTTGTTTTAGATTCCACATATGAGCGATCTCATATGGTATTTTTCTTTCTCTTTCTGGCTTACTTCACTTAGAATGACATTCTCCAGGAGCATCCACGTTGCTGCAAATGGCATTATGTTGTTGGTTTTTATGGCTGAGTAGTATTCCATTGTATAAATATACCACCTCTTATTTCTTCTCTAGGTTTCCACAAACTTCTCTTTTCCATCTTTGTTATCTTTATGTCTCTGTCTCTTTCTTTATGCTCTGCTTTTTAATGGTTCTCACATTTACCCTTAATTTTTAAGAGTGTGTTGCCAAAGCCTAGTATACAATGTCTTTTCTTTCATTATTCATTTTTGCATTAAGGCTATAGTCAGGACTCTCGTTTCTTTGCTGATGATTCTGAAATAAGTATCTAATCATTATCGTAAACCATAGTCTCTCACCTGATCTGAAGACTAGGCATTTACACATGGATATCTTGCCTGCCTCCAGTACTCTCTCACCCTATTTTGTCCCTCTGCCCAGGTCTAAACTGTTATTAATAGTACCACCAGTCATTCTTGTACGCAGCATTTCTTAGGTATCGGCCGTTGTGTCCTGGATATTTTAGGTGTTGAGAAAGCTGTGCCCTTGTGGAATAGCTAGTTTCACATAGAGCAAGAGGGGGAAGGAAGCATTCAAAGAGAAGATAGAGAATGCAGAGGATTTTCTTGATATTAGTGTTCCAGAGTGCACAGTGGTGCAAGCACGGTGGAAGTGTTGGAGGGGAATTTGTGTCAGATTGGGATGAGCTTGTATGAGGATCAAGGCCAAGGGATGGTCTAAGAGAATGGAACTTGTGGTGACAGGGAAATGTGAAGTTGAGGCTTGGGGGGATTAATTCTGAAGACCTCCCAGAAGGAAGTGGAAAATCAGTGCTAATTCTAATCTTTTATGGTTCTTAGCATTAATAAGGAGAGATGGGGAATGTCTGTGGGAGGAGTGGAGTGATGGCTTTGCTAGGAGCCCACAGGGCTCTGTGCCCCTTTCTTCCTGCTGTGGATGTAGTTCCAGCCAGAGGAAAGAACCGACTTCCCAGCTGTGCGCGGAGCTCCGTGGCTCCTCCTGCAATCCTGCTGTGGGCAGTGAAAAGAACTTTCTAATGGTGGCTGACAAACTGAGTAAAAGCTCTTCCAGAAAAAGAGTTCCAAAAATACCCTAAGTAATGGCAGTGTCCGTGGGAGAAGTACACATTTGATGACTACTAGCTTGGGTGGTCAAATGTAAAAATTAATTTCCTCATCAGCTCATATGAGAATTCCTCCTAGACCAGTGGTTCTCAACTTCCCAGAGGATCACGTGGGGAGTTTTTTAAATGATGCTGGATTCCTTACCCCTAGAGATTTTGATTTAATTGATCTGAATGATACCTGGGTATCAGATTTTCAAAAGTTCCCCAAAAGAAAAGGTTATAATTTGTAGCCCAGGTTGGGAACCACTGATGTAGTTCAAATGCTGAAGATTAAAAGAAATAATGTATGTAAAGTACTTAAATGGCACAATGCCTGTCACATGTACCAGCACAATATAGCTATTATATATTTTTTTAAAATAGCAACTGGAGTTGGAATGATTGGAAAATGCAGAAGTAGGTTGCATAAAATGGAGTCCAACATGGAACTCTGAAGCAGTTCTTTCATTGTGTGCAGCCAATCACATCTTTACTGAAGCCCTTGACCTTTTCAGAGTCTTTCAAAATGGATTTGGGAAGAAGTCAAAAATGATGAACATGTTGGGATCTAAGATAGGCAAAGAAGGACTGGAAGAATGATTCTCTCACCTGGAAACTAGAACTTTAATTCTAAACTAGCACAGCCCACAACAAGGTCTTAGGTCTGTTTTATCCCGAGTCATAGTGGCTGATGTGGGTGTGACAGGATTAAGCAAAGCTCCCAAGCTTCCTCAGAACTACGCCTTTCTCTCTTTTTAATAGATCAGGTTTTGCATGAAAAAGAATTTTCCCGCAGGAAGGACCAACGTACCAGAGGGAGGATAGGAGGGGAAGAAAGAACACTCACTGCACTCAGCATGACTAATTTAGGTGTGTTTTTAGAGATTTTAAGATAATAAGTTGTGAAATGGGCTACTAAAAGAAGTTATTGAAATTTTATTTTTTGGTGAAATGATCTCAGTTCTTTAGACAACTTCAGAGCATGGGGATTAGACTGGAATGTCTGGTCTGTTTTATCATCTGATTCATGGTTAAAAACATCACTTTTCTATAACATTTCAGAAACTTCAGAATCCTAGGGGGAATTTTAATTTGATGAGACTGATGTGAAATCAACAATATTACGGGGCTTTTAAAAAATCTTTTAACAGTCATGATGAAAGCTGTGGGAAAAGAATAGTCTCATTAAAGTAGAGAAGTTTAAAAAAATAAAAGAAATGAATGAAAGGGAGGCCCAACAGCAACAACACTTTGGAAGTAAAATTTAAAAAAAAGTTGTGCCCTGGGGCTAGCCTGGGGGTGATCCTCCCTAGAATCAATTATGTACATGCTTTGAGAAGAAAAGATGCCAGGGGATCAAGACAATTACTAAATTCTCTTGGGACATCAGAGCTGGGCAGTAACAGCAATGGGATTTATATAAAAGATTCTTTCTACTTAGGCACAGGATTTTACAGTTAAAGGATTTAACAATGAGACAGTTTGAAAAATTTCATTGTGCACGTAGGAAAATAAAAGGAATCTTTTTAAATTTGCTTTTCTGTAGCATAGCTCAGCATATTCTTTGATCAGTGGTTGGTTTATTAGGATTCTTGTTGTGAGTAGAATAGCCCAACTTTAACTAAAGGAAATAGAGGAATATTCTGTCTCAAGAAACTGTGAAGCTCAGAATTAGAGATAGTTTCAGGCACAGCTGGATCCAGGTCCTCCAACAATGGCTCCAGGGCTTTGCCAGTCTCCCTTTGTTCCTAGCTTCACTTCCTTCTTTATTGTAGTTTCATTCTTGGGCTGTCTTTTGTCAGGTATGTGAAAGATGGTCCCTGGAGCTATAAGCTTACATTTTCTTTAAAACTCCCTGTCTCAACTCAAGCGTCTATCACAGTTGAATGAATAGACAAAGTGTGCTATATATACATAATAAAATACTGCTCAGCCAAGTTCTGATAATAAACATTCTGCTAAATGAAATAAACCGGACACAAAAATGATAACTTTTATGATTCCATTCATGTTTGCCTATCTAAAAGAGACAAATTCATAGAGCTAGAAAGTAGATTACACATTATTTGGGGGCTGAAGGGGAAGAGAAATAAAGAGTTATTGCCTAATAGGTATAGACTTCTGTTTGGGGTGATGAAAATGTTTTGGAAGACAGTAGTGACGGTTGCACGACATTGTGAGGTAATTAATGCCAGTGAATTGTATACTTAAAATGTTTAAAATTACAAATTTTATGTTATATACATTTTACAATAAAAATTTTCCAAAAAAATTAAAGAAAAATTTCCTCCTTATATCAGGAGGTGAGAGAGGATCTTTCCTGGTAGCTGCAAAATGCTCTGGAGAATTCCAGACAGCTTAGCATCATTCTCTTACCCATAGAATCCATCACTGTGGCCCAAGCTATGAAATCCTCTGCTCAAGTATCAGTCATGTACCCATGCTGGTGGGGAAATACAGGGGGGGAGGGCCAGGGCCACCCCCACTTCAATGACTCGGATTGAGTAGAGTTGCTATGGGGAGATGAGGGGAACAGCTCCACCACGGCACCCTGGCAACCTTGCACATCTTCCTATAGGACAGGTAGGCAAGGCTTAACCACCATCTGACCTGAGTCTTGGCAGAATGCCTGGTGACACCTGGAGCAGGGGGAGAAAAGCCTGGTGGGTAGCCATGGTGAGGCAAGTCTCTGTCCCTGTTTCCTGGGGGACTGACCACTTCTCATCCATCCCCCTAGTTTGATTTTACTAGAACACCGGACTTCCCACCGTGCCCCCACTTCAGGCCCAGCTACAGGCCTTTGTGTAAGTCTGTAAAATTGCTTTTACTTTAGGGTAGAGGGGGTGGTCCTCATCTGCAGAGTACCCATTGTTCATGCCATCGGCCTCCTGGCCATTCAGGTTTGGTGTCTTCTTTGGGCTGAGGGACCCAGGGAGCTGACACCGTGTTGATCTTGTTTTACTGGTTGTGTTTTTACCTTGTCTCCTTACTGACAGAATCTGTGCAGTAGGAGTACTTCTGCCCTCTTAGCCACCACACTGCTGTTTGGGAATGCTTGACACTCGACAGGAAGTTATCCTGAAGGTAGGAAGGCATGCAAGTTAGACGATCGTGCTTAATAGAGTTGCCTGCCTGTGGCTACTGGACTGAGTCTGACTGATGGAAACTATAAGCTCCCCAAACATACGTCTTCCATCTTTGGTTTCTTTGATGTCCTCCCACAGAGCATAAGCTCCGGGCTAGGTTTTTCAGGACCAAGCTCAACCAGAGTTTTGAAGAGCCTCCCCTGGTGACCTCTCCTGGTCTGGAATGGATGCGGGCATCTCCCTGAGTTGCTCCCACCACCATTACACGCTTCTTTTCAGTTCCTTGAGCCGCCATGCAGCTGCTTTCTCCTGGTGCTGGAGATAGGCCTTCTCCCTCTGCTAAGGAATTATTGAAAGGTCAGTGAACCGGCTCTGGGAACTCCATCTTGGCAGTTCCTTCTTAGTCTGTCTCTAAAAAGGATTTAGCAGAAGCTGAACTTCTTGCTTCTTTTCCTATCTTAAAACTATGGATTTCTAGTGATTGATGTTGAAGTACTCAAGTAAGTGTTTATTGTTTGTATCTATCTATGCAAAACTAAATTTGTTCTCCCTATGGCTGTGTTTCTGAGAAATACATCACCTTTTATACCAGAAAGATTGCAGATTATTAAGTCTCCTTATAACATGTTCTCATATCCTGGGAGAAATAGAAGAGTCAGATTGTTTGGTACAGTGAAAATGAACATGTACTTTAAAGTCAGACAGTCTTAGTTCTAACTCTGTTCTACCATTTACTGTATTAAACAGATTGTAGGTTACATTTCCTTGCACTCTATCTGCCCCCATTAGAAGACGAAGCAAAGAAGTTAATAATGGATGCTGCTGCCCCACAGTGGTCAGTGCAGCCCCAGAAACTACAAGAAAGATGAAGTTTTACATCGTACTATATTTTAACAAAAATATTCATGCATATCCAGTTCTGATGATATCCCATTGGATTTCAGTATGAAGCAGCTAGTATTTACCTATTTTCACCTGTAAAACTTGAAAGCCCCTTTCAATATACGGATGAAGAAACATTAACATTATTCAAAAAAAAAAACTTCCTGTGAAATTGAGATACCTGCAGACATTACAGGTTGGTAAACACTGTGTTTGGTGTTGGGACAATTATTTAATTTCTCTTTGCTCTAATTCCCTCATCTGTAAGCTTGGGAAAACCTATGCCCACCTTACAGGGCTGCTGTGAGAATGAATGACCCCACGTGGAAAGGACCTGGCACTTAGAGGGGACCCAATAGAAAGAAACAGATTGTTATTCACAGCTGTGAAGTATTAATCAACAAATCAGACTAAACCAAAACAAACACGTAGATACAGAGGACAGAGTAGTGGTTACCAAGGGGAAGCAGGGAGGGCAAAATGGGTCAAGGGAGTCAACTCTATGGTGATGGATGGAAACTAAGCTTTTAGGGGTAAGCACACTGTAGGGTATACAGAAATTGAAATATAATATTGTACACATGAAACTTACAATGTTATAAACCAATGTTGCCTCAAGAAATTTTTTTTAAATGTTAGGTACATTTGTGTGTAGAATAGATGTATGGCCAATAAGGGTGATTGAGTTAAAAAAAGACTGTATGTACATTAGTAATATCTCAGATACATATGATACTCATTTATACAAAACAATCTCAGGTAATCATGTCCATTGATAGTTTATTTTTGTTACTAAAATCTTGAATAATTACCATGAAAATACTTATTTTATTCGCAAATGTGAAAATCCAAGCTAATCATTTGCATTCAGAAAACAAAAAGAGTGCTTGATTTCTTTTATTTCAGAAGCAATAATACATCCATCGAGGAGAATTAAGTGGTAAAAAATTTGCCAGGGCTATTGTAGATTTTGTAATTCCTTGCAAAGCTCTTATGTCTTTCCAGGCCAGTCCGGACTGCAGGCACGGTGTGGCCATGCCAGCGTTAATACAAAGCTGTCCCACTGCCTCGTGCCTCCCTCTTGTAATGCAGGACCTTCAGTTCCCTCAGCTTCTTTGTACCACAGTCCCCATCCCTCCCCAACTGAACCTCCCTTGATTATGAACATGCACCACCAATTACCTTGTGGACATAACTTGCTTGCTGTCCAGCTCATGGTGTGACAATGTGCATCAGAGCACCTTAATTGGACCACCAGAGTGATGGCCACTGTGAATCAATGACCTCAGTTTCATGACTGCTGTCCTTTGACTTTCCCATGCTGCTGGCAGAAATTTGCTGGGATCTGGGCAATTCTGGTGCTAGAGCCTCACTCCGTACTGTGGAGAAAAGTGGGAATTATACTATTGAAATTAATACCAAACTCTCAATATAGAGCTCTCTCTGGGACAAGTATTATTATCCCCATTTTACAGAGAAGAAAATGGAGGCACCAAGAGATGGATTTAGTGTATCAGTTATCTATTCTGTATAACAAACTACTCAAAACCTGGTAGATTAACGAGACCACTGTTTGACTTGCTCGTGATCAGCAGGTTAGCAATTTTGGCTGGGCTCAACTGGGCAGTTCTTTTGCTAGTCTCATCTGTGGTCACTCATGAGACTACATTCATCTGGTGGTTTGATGGAAGCTCACTGTTTTAGAGGACCTTAGCAGAGACGGGTTATCTCTGTGCCACGTGATTTCCTTTACACGGAGGCACCACATTTCAAGAGAATGAAAGCAGAAGCTTCAAAAGCCCTGGAGACCCAGGATTGGAAGTTGTATAAATGTCACTTCTATGATAAAGCAAGTCACATCACGGACCCAGATTCAAAGAATGGGGAAATAGAGGTTCCTCCACTTGGTGAGAGAAGTGGCAAAGTCACATTGCAAAGGCTGGGGGTTGCAGGCAGTAATAGAAGAAATTTGTAGCCTTTCTTTGCTGTTGTTGTTACAATCTCTCATCCATCACATTAAGTAAATTGCCCAAGCCCATATAAATAAGAATTGATGGTGTCGGCATCTGGAGGCACCTGCTTCAGCATTGGGGTTTTAACATAGTGGCTACACTGGAAAGAGGCACACTTTCTCTTTCTACAGGGCATTAAGCTCTATCACCTTCTTCTGCCCCATTGGTCTCCAGTGTTTGACTACTTAGTTTGACCCTCAGACCTGGTTTAAACCTGGAGAGCAAATTTCTGAAATGACAAAGTTGCCGTGATCTGTTCCTCAGAAATGTCCTGCAAACTGCCTCTCAGTAGCTCTGCCAACTAGTCCACTAATACGTGGACCCTACTACACGCTCGTATTCACGGAAGCCTACACTGACTCAGGCATAGAAGTAGCTGTCAAGCTGTTCTGCAGATGAAAACGCATGCTTGACTTTAAAATTTTTTTCCTTTACTGCAATATCTACAAACAAGAAGTGATTTATTTTCAGGAGGAGGAATTTTATTAGATCCAAATCTAGTCTAAGTATCACTGTGAACCTGATCTGAACAGTGATTTCTTTAGTGGATTCTGAGGGAGAAACAGCATTAATGTATTTTAAAACAACAGTTTTACTTTTTTTTTCTTGAGAGCAGAGTGATGGAGGCTTAGAAATTAGCACTGATCTCATGCTTAAAGCAAAGTAAGTGAGGACTTAATGGACTAAAGCAACACTCTGGGTAAGGTGTAGACCCTGTGAGAATTTTACGTGACTTATAAGTAGAACCATTCGGTTTAAAATACAGATCTTCACATTGTGTTTGCAAGATGCTAAAACAGTTGGTAAAACAGCCAGCACATTATTCAAATTAGATTTTCAGTGTTGAGGAAATAACACATCTGAATTTTATGATTTTGAAGACAGAATTTATTTGCCTATATTTGATGTCCTTCACTATAATGTAAGCTCCATAAGATCAAAGACTTCTTCTCTCTTGTTTATCTGGTGCTGGTTTGTTGCCCAGCAATAAAACATTCTTAAGAGCACATAGAAGGGTCTTTCTAAATATTTTTTGAATAAATTAATACATACCATCTTATCTGTCATTGTACTGATATCTGAGGCTTTTAAGGAATCAGTTGTGTTTATTTTTGTGATGTGGAGAAGAATGAGATTGCATTTATCTTTTGTATATAATATTTTTGCTTTTTGGTTGCAAAGAGCAAAGATTCGATATACCTCAAATAATTGGAGTTGTGGCGAGGCTATTTTGCAGTAATAAAGAGAAGGGAATCACTTTTGAATTTAAGGACAGTGACAGGTATGTAGGTCTCATGGAAACTGATGTGGGACCCAAAGTAGCAGCCATGTGGAGCTCAGCATGACGAATTCATGAGTCTCCAGGGCTCGGCCATGAATGTGACTCTGCTCTTCTCCAGCAGTGGAAAGGCCTGCTGTTTAAATCTGATTGCTTTTTACTACCTTGGTGTTTAATCTTTTTGGCATATCCGGTCTTTTTACTCTCTCCTATCTTCTGCCTTCTGCTTTGCTCTCAGTAGCCCGAATAAACCCTCATGCTCCAAGTGGCCCAGGCTAGGTACAGTATCAAATTCAAAGAAATGTAGTCCAGTGGCCAACATTAACATAAAATAGTTTTTAATGTTTACTTATATGCCTCCAAGTATTTGAAAAGGTTTCAAATCACTTCTCACAAGATTATTTCTCAAAACTCCCTTCTCTGTTCCACTCAGGTCTTTTCTTAGTGATGCCCCACAAAACTCTTCTCACCTTGCTCATGCATCTTTTCAGGACACCCCAGACTGGAGATACAGTGTTGCTATGCTAATACTACTAGAAAGCCGTCCCACTGACTCACTGCCCCTCCTGTAATGCAGGACCTGTGGATCCCTCAGCTCCTTTGTTCTGCACTCCCCATCCCTCCCCAGAAGAGTCCCCCTTGATCATGAACACATGCTCCTGTGATCTGTGGACATTCTTCTGTCTAATTCCTTCCTTCACCCATGTCACCCTTTTTTCTTATCTTCTTTTTCCCTGTTCTCCCTATTCCTGTTCTTCTCTCTCTCCTCGTCTTTCCCTCCCTGCTCCCCTTTCCTCTCTCTTTCCCTCTCTTTACATCTCAGACTTATTCACACAAATATCTCATCCCAATATCTACCGCCCCCAACTTATTCCACACAGTCTGGTTAATAAAATGGCCCCTAGAGGGACATATCCAGGGAACATTTCTCTTAGTTAAGGAGTGATGGTGGAGGGGAGAAAGGAGCTAGGAAGACTCATATACTAATAATTGCATCCTGTTATATTTGTTTGTCTTTAGGTTTTCTATTTTCTAATAACCCTTATGGCCCCCACTCTGACTCATGTCTTTTCTCTATACCCTCTGGCTTCATTCACACTGTATTCTTATTTTATTTCCTAAGTCTTAGGTAAAAGAGAAAGAATCCGAGTGGCTTCGACTTTGGGCACGATGTGGTCCAGTCAGCAAAGGACTAAGGGGAAGGGGTGGGGTCATGTGACCCACACATATATCTCCCTCAGCAGACAGGGAGAGAGGGCTGTGCCTTAGGCTGGCAGGATTGGCATACAAAGCAGGATTTTGGGTTCCTTCTTTAGGAAATCCCGGAGGCTGCAAAATACATTAGGCTTGCATGGACTCCAGAGAGGTTAATGGAATAATTTTCTTCTTTTAAATTTATCTGTGCAATTTTCTGGTTATTGGAATAACTGTTTTCTGTGATCATTTGCAAAGTTATTTCAATAAAAAGTGGGAATTTCATGTCAGATAAATATGAACCTTGGTTAGTTATCTAAATTGGATTTGGTTTTTATCCTTGACAGACTTCATTGTAAATGGTCTTTCTTGTAGTAAACATGACAAAGAAAGACTTTCTCATTAGTGAAAGCAACTCTATACATTTGTCCCCCTTCTTTTCTCTTCCTGGAAAAAGATATGTAACAATTTTTCTTTAAAGGGAGAGGACTGGGGCAAAGACACCCACATTTTTCTATTATTGTCAGAAACTCTTGACTTAACAGATATTACTGACGAGAGGCTGACTGTATGCAAATGGAATTTGATTCTCTTCCATTAAAAACCTGAAGGAAATCTAACTGAAAAATGTTATTAAGTGAGAGACATACAAGCCAAAATAGTATGCTGAGCTGTTTGGGTTCTGTGTGGCTTTTCCACACCTTTTCCACACGTTTTAGTATCACAGACGACTGAAGTTCCTGGTGGAAAGAGGTGAGTAAATTTGGCCACTTCGCTGATAACCAGAGGATACCTTATTCTGGGACAACTAGTCCTGGTTCCTTCTAATTTGAAAGGGAAAAAGGAAGGAGCCGCTTCTGCTTGTCTAAAATGGTTCCTCCAGCACAAGAAAGTCATCAGATCAGGTGGTCACGGAACCCACTTGTGGCCCAGTTACATTGGTAACAAAAATGTTCGAGTTAGGAAATAATGCTTCCCAGGAGCAAAGTAAAAAGTCTTCAGTATATTGTGCACTTTTCTTGCTACACCGAGTCTGGGCCATGGACCAGTAGCATCAGCCTCACCTGGAACCTGGTTAGACATGCAGCCTCAGTCCCATTCCAGACCGACTGAATTGGAATCTGCATTTTAACAAACTTCCCCATGAGGTCCAAATTCACAAGAAAGTTTGAGACCCACTGTCTATAATACATGATTGCTGTGTTCCATTTGGGGATAGATTATTTTGACCAGTGGTAATAGGCCACCACCGAGCACTTTTCATTAGCAAATAGACAGGCTACATATTTCTGTTTGATTTTTTGTTGTGCCATAGAGACAGTTACTACAGTAATCAGGACTTCTGCCATTAAAGCTTGTTTTTCCCAGCCATCATTATACCAAGAAGGGTGTGGAATTTAATACACAATCAAGTTAACTTGTCTGCCTGACTTCTTGATGACCAAAATCCAGCTGAGCCAAATTAAATGGGTGAAAATTTCCTCAATGTAAATAAACTTTCATGAAACTGTTTTACTCTGGTTTCTAGAAATTACAATTTTCCTTAATAAATCTCTATGTGATTGGACGCTTTTTCTCCTTTCTCTAGCCTACGCCTGGATTTTCAGAGTGATATCTAGGGATGTTATTATTAAAGTGTATTCATTCTTTGATAGGCTTTGATCGATTTTTTTGCATTTGTTCATTTATCCATTCATTTACTCATTCAACTAAAATTTGCTGAATGCCTAGTCACTATGCTGAACTTGAGACACAAGGGTAAACAGTACACAATATATATTGTGTAAAGATTTTGAGGAAAGACAGCAGTTTTCCTGGAAAATGTGAGTTGTACTGTGTGCCTGGAGTTTAGCATTCAAAGAGGACGTGGTGAGAGATGAAGTTGGGGAGAAAAGGAAGAGAAATCATGAAGAGCATTCTAGGGCTGTGTTAGGGGGTTTGAACTTTATTCTGAAGCAGAGGCACCACTATTCTGAGGCAGCAAATTTCAACCTAGGAGTTGTAACCTATTAAAGAGTCTTAAGTTCTTTGGTGAGTCAGGATAGGCAATTTTAAAAAATTGAAATGTAGTAGAATAGAGAATTTCAAAGCACATTTACATAGTAAAACTTTTGGCTGTGCATACACACACATGTGCAGTAAGAAATATCTTTTAGGTATGTGTGTGTATGTGTATATGTAATGTAAAGATATTTCCTATTGTGGGTCATGGTCAAAACCCCTACTGTAAAGGGAGTCAAGTTCGAGCAGGTATAATTGACCATAAGCAAATTAAATCCCTCAGAACTCAGCAGTGCCATAATTATGGTCCATTGCAATACACAGTGCCAATACTTTGTTTCAGGCAAGCCTCAAAATTGGATTACTAAACTGGAGGAACTGATGATGCAATTTCTAAAGATCAGAGATAATTGGAAAACTGACTTACCTGTGGTTAATTGCTGATAAAGTAGTACTTTTTATCCATCTTGAAATGTGTGGGTGTGGATGAGAGTGTGACAAAGGCAAACTGTTTAGATGAGAGTCTACAGAAAGATGTAAGTAGTGGCTGAGTGGATAAAAAAAAAAGTATGGCATCCTCTTTCTGGATAACATATTTTTGGATTGTGTTAAGTGCAGAGGTTACTAAATTATAACAAGGGAGTCCCACTCCTCAAAGAAATTTTCGAAAAAATATCCCAACAAGATTTGAAAACGTTTAGAAGAACAAAATGGGAAGTAAGCAGAGAGATGTGGAAGATGTAGAGATGAGGAGTAGAAAAGAAGGAAAAGAATGATCATGAGCTGTCTTCAGAGTCTAAATATATAGGCAGGAAAAGAATTAAGTTGTACTAATTTGGCAAGTAGTGAAGTCATTTAAAAGAAATAAGATAGATGCTTCCAAACCACTGACTCCCCTAAATAGATATCTTTTGTAAGGCCTGTTCTCCACACTAATTATGGGAAACCTGTGGTTTGGGGGCTGCTTTTCCCCGTGGCTGAGAGCATATGTTCTGAAGCCAGAATGCTTGCTCCAGCATTTATGGGAAATTGGAACAACCTTGGGCAAGATGCTTTATATCTCATTTCTTTCCACAGATGGAGGTCATAGCCATACGTACATTATGGTGTTGCTGCCTTGCAGATTTTATGCATTTATGGATTAATAATTATTAGAACAATACCGAGCACATGGTAAATGATCAAAAAATGTCACTAGAGTGGAAGTTAGCCTTTACCTTTGAACATCAGCATCAGTGTGGCTCAGTCGTGACCAAGGACACTTCCGGCGGCTAGAAAGCATCAACAGGGACAGAAGGAGAGAGAGAGAGCAGGCACGAGCAGGGACAGACTTGCATGATGTCACAGAACTACATGTGTTAGTGAGGGCAGAGCAGGGAAAGAGACGAACGATAAACCTATTGGCTGAGAAGTCCCACAGTCTGTTGTCTGCAGGTGGTGGTGGTCGTTCAAGGACCTGGGAGCCAGAGAACCAACATTGGAGATTTCAGTCTGAGTCTGAAGGCCTGAGAACCAGGGGCCTCCAGGGCAGGAGAAGACCAATTTCTTGGTAGTCGCGCAGAGAACAGATTCAAACTTTCTCTACTTTTTTGTTCTATTCAGCCTCTCAACAGATTAGGTGATACCCAGCCACACTGGGAAGGGCCATCTGCTTTACTGAGTTCACCAATTCACATTCTAATCTCCTCTGGAAGCACCTTCATAGACATACCCATAAATAATGTTTAACCAGACATCTGGGCACAGCATGATCCATCAAGCTGACACAGAAAATTAGCTATCACAAGAAGTCACCTATCACACAGAAACTTCCTTTTACAAGTTGTCTGTTCAGGAACAGTGATTCAGAGATGCAGAGAGAACAGAGAGAAAACAAAACCCAAAAAGAAGCCATAAAACATGTATCAACTGACATTCATTGTAGTTATTTTTTTTTCAACATAATTAGGCATCTCATGGTATGATGGAGCTAGTCTGTACCAGCTCATGTGCGTCAACTATGTATATCTATTCCGAGCTTCACACTCATTGATACCATTTTGGTAGTTTGGAATTGGCCATAGTGAGGGCATTTAAACTAGGGAAATTAACAAATAATTAACAAATCAGAAACTTTTTTCTTTTTAACCTGGAGAGCTGGTTGTTAACATTTACCAGCACACCACTGCTTATTTCCCTTATAACATCGATGATAAACAATAGTCAGCATTCTGGGGATTACTCACCACCGTTGCGTTAATGCATATTGGCATTTTCTCAGTCAACTTTAATCCAACATTTTACTTTTGTCTTTTAAATACTTGGCCTCCTTTATCCTTGTCTGAATTTAAACAAAATTTCTTGGAATTCTGCTTTGTAATTATGTTTACTTGTGGGTTATTGTTTGATGCCTGCCCTCCTTCCATGAAGAACAGCTGGGAGTGTTTGTCCCCCTGAAATTTTGATTGGTACCGTATTCCTTTTATATGTAATTTTGGAGATAATTGACATTTTTATGAAAAGTCACTGGCATTTGTTAAGTCATGTTAATTAGACAGAATAGTGGTCCTTCAAAGATGGCCACATCCTAATCCTTACAATCTATGACTATGTTACTTCATGTGGCAAAAGATGTTGGAGAATTCTTTAAATGTCATGATGAGAAATTAAAAAGTACTGAAGTTGTTCAGAATATCAGTCTGAAAAAGTTAATCACAGTTATAGCCTGGAAAGCATTCAATTAAACCAATGGACATTGCTTGCTGAAAATGACTTGTGGGCTCTGCAAATACAATGATAATCATTATCTTTGAACTTGGTGAAAATGTTACTGCCAGATATTTCTTACAGCACCATGGAAAGAGTGACTGGTAAACTAGAAGAGAGTAAATGAAGCTTTATTCCGCAGTTTTTCATCCTAAAATATCAACTAATTCCTTTGAAGATTCATTCAGGAGTCCTTACCCAAGCACAAAAGTGATTTTAAAAAAGTCAAAAAACAGACCTGACAGTTTCTGAGTTTTATAGTTTGCCTGAAATTGCACCTTTGCAACCCAACTTACCCATGACGTCACTTTCCACAACCAATGACAACGATTACCCTTCAACCCTCCTCTCCTTTCAGCTTTCTTCAAGTTTCCAGTCTCTTTATTTCTTCAGGGGTAACAGGTCATCCAAGGTAACTGCCCTGTTTTTGTTGCAAATTTATCTGAATTTTTCTGATGTATTTATTAATTTCTGTGTGCTGGTTGCTATGTCTTGTTGGAAAAAAATATTCATGGCACCATGACAATGCTGCATACAGGGCATCATGCACACAAACCATTTGATAACAACCACTCTAAATGTTTTTGCAATCAGGGAGCAGTATTTTAAGCATTTTACATACTAAATGGTGGTTTTTACTATGTTTTAGTTACAGTTAAGGAAATCTGTTGGGAGTTTAATTTGGCATTTTACATAATGGTGAAATAGCTACCTGTGCACATTTTCACACAGAATGTCTCATTTTCATGAGTGGGGTTACTGATGGTAAGTAGGAGATATCTTGATTTAAGAGAGTACTGACTTCATAAATCAAGAGCTTCTCTGGAAAGAAACATTTTGAGAACAAAGTAAAGCTCTTAAAAGTGAAAATATGATTGCTGAATTTATATATAAATTATAAGAGCTGGAAGGTAAGACAAGAAAATCTCTATAATGAGGACCAAATAGACAAAGAGAATTTATAAAGCAAAAAATATGTATAAACAAAAGATATAAACATGGAGGGATACATCCAGGAATTCCAATATCTAATTAGTAAGAATTCCATTAAAAAATAAATGAAGAAAAACACAGAGATAAAAGAATCAGAAGTCTCCAAATTCAAAAAGCACATGCAAGGTAAAAGAGTGAAAAGTGACACATGCTTCAACACATATCTCCATAGCATTTCAGAAGTCCAATTACAAAGAGATCAATAAAAGCTCCCAAATGGTAAACCAGGATACTCATAAGGGAGCAAAAATCAATCTGACAGTAATAGATACATTAGCACCAAAAGTGGATGCTGAAAGTCAATAAAGTAAGATCTTCAAGATTCGAAAGAAAGATGATATTGAATTTAAAATCAAATTATAGCCACTTTTAGAAAGCAAAAACTTAAAAAGCTTACTTTAAACTCATTATTTTGAAGAAGTTACTTGAAAAAGATTCATACAAAATAAGAATGAAATACAAGAAATAACAAACCATGACATAAAAGGAACAGTGGAGAAGAAATCCATTCCAAATGAATTTCAAGACAGCTATAGCACAATCTTAAAATACATACATACACACATACATAAATACATACATACATGCATAAATTACTGCAGTCATCAAAACTGGAAGTCAGTAGTCTTCTAGAAGAAAGTCTTAAAAGAACAATTACTAGAATGAACTCCAAGTAGTGAATATGTTATGTGAAAAGTTGAGGTGTAATAGTAAAGATAATTATAATGATGATGATGACAGCAATAAACGCAGCCAATACTCATGAACTCCCTTTCACATAGTGCCAGGCACTGTCCTAAACACGTTGTATTTATTATTTCACTTAATCCTCTAAGAGTCCTATGAGACAAGTGCAATTTCATCGTTGTTTGTAGATAAGAAAACCCCAGACACAGCAAAGTAAGATAATTTTCTTTAGGTCACACAGTTAACTAGTCACTAACCCATGTTCCAAACCCAGGCAGTCCAATTCCAGAGCTCACACTCTAAACTGCTACACTGTGCTGAAGAAGGTACATGTTTCTTTTTCAAACTAGAAAACAGAAATGCAACCTAAAACTCCAGGAACAATTAAATAAGTGAACATACTCTATGAAAAAAGTCATGGCCCAGGTATAAAACACATTAGAATATGACATGCTTTAGAGCAGTAAGTAAATTCACAAGGATCATGACTATAGAATCAGAGGAAGAAATGTACTTAGAACATATTGGCTTTGTAGTTATAATATTTAAATAGTCATAATAATTTAAATGCTGTGTATAGCTTTAATCTTTTATAATTAAAATGTAGGCCAAAGGCAAAAAGTCTTAACGTGGCTGTGAAACAGAATGAAAACTATCAGTCTTGATAAAGTAAAGGTATAGTTGATAGAAATTGGAAGGAAGAGGAGAGAAAAAGGTGAGTTGAGAAATTGGGGTATTATCATCTTGCAAAGTTGGGGACAAAATAAACTGTTGGAAGCTGATAGACCAATGAATAGGGAGTTAAGTATATTACTTTATGAGTCAAAGCTAGAAGAAACCACATGTAAGAATTTAGGAAACATCTCCTAAAACCATTTCAAAGAAGTTATTGAAGAAAGTGTTATAACTACAAAAAAAAAAAAAAAAAAATTAAAAGCTGTGGGGAGAAGCGGAGGTGGGAGGTGATAATAGTGAACTAAAAACCCATATCCTAGAAGAAAGTCAAAATACGTCATCTAAAATCAGTAAATCAAGAAAAGGCTATATGAAGCAATTTGTTTAGAGATGTGAAGTACCTGCCAGAAGAATTAAAACCAAGCAGGGGTTGGGAAGCAGGACAGCAGGTGGGCAGGGGTGGGCAGACACCCGTTCTTTTTATTGCAGCCCTTCTACTTTTGAACCATTTTCTCATAATTCTTTGCTTAAGAAGATTTTTTAAAGGAAGATACAAAGAAATTTAATTTGTAACTAAAAAGCTCCCGAAAAACCCAGATAGTTTAACTGGAGAATTCTGCCAAACATTTAAAAAATTTACGCTACTTTTACACAAACTCTTCCAGAAAGTAGAAGAGGAAGGAACACTTCCTAAATCACTATATGAGGCTTTATTGCTCTCACATAAACTAGACAAAGACAGTACAACAGAAAGAAAATTGCAGACCAATATCTCTCATGAACTTAGACACAAAAATTCCACTGGCCACAGCCCGTAAATTGGTACATACAAGTTGATATAAAGTTACCCATCATAACGTCTCTCCTTCTGGCTAGATGCAGCTCCCACTCCCTTCCCTGCACTCTTGACAGGGCCAGCAGTATGTATTTCATCCAGTTTATCTTCGGTTCCACTTGGGGTAAGTGCCTTGCTGTGGTCTAAGTGTTTATGCCAGCCCCCCAAATTTATTTGTTGAAATCCTAATGCCCAATGTGATGGTATTAAAAGATGGGGCCTTTGGGAGGTACTTAGGTCAGGAAGGGTGGAGCTCTCATGAATGGAGCTCTCTTGCTCTTTCTTCCAAGTGAGGATACAACAAGAAGTCTGCACCCCGGAAGAAGGTCCTCACCCAACCAGGCTGGTACTCTGACCTCGGGCTTCCGACTTCTAGAACCGTGAGAAATATATCGCTATGGTTGATATCACCCCATCTGTGGTATGTTGTTAGAGCAGCCCAAATGGACTACCTCCTCTCAGAGCGAGCTGGGCAGCTTCTGTCTCCTGCCTAACAAGAATTCTGAGAAAAAATGGCTCACCTCCTCTGCTGTCAGCTTCCTAGTACAATCTCTTTCCTGAGTCTTCCTCTTGGCACCTGGCAACTGTAGGACTCTTGTCCCTGTCTCTCCACTCTCGTAGCCTTCCCTTTTGTCTAGAGCCAGAGTTTCCTTTCCCTGGGCGAAGTTCTTCTCTCTTTTCTGTTACACAAATGCAGCATTATCAAAAAGTTCATAAGTCACTGGATAATTCTAGAGTGCTGTGTAAAGTTCTTATGCTAAGTAAGACTACATTTGACTCTTGAACAACACAGATTTGGACGGCGAGGGTCCACTGATATGCAAGTTTTTCCAGTAGTAAATACTACATGCAGTTCTACGCAACACAGGGTTGATTGACTCCTTAGATGTGGAACCTCAGATATGGAAGGCTGAATGTCAAGCTATACTCTGATTTTTGATGGTGCCCCTAACCCTTATGTTGTTCGAGGGTCCGCTGTAATCATCAGGAGGGCTGAAATTCTAGGAGAGATGGGCCACATATCTGTTTAAAAATATTTAGGAACTATGGTTCTCCTCTTCAGTCTGTATGGCTCCAATTGGCGGGATATTCCACTCTACTTTGGGTTTTATAACTTCACCTTTATAATTGCAGATGACTCACATGCTGGACCCCCATTAAATTAAACTAGACACAGTGGAGCTGCTGCAGTTGAAGCAGGGGTGGAGCTTAGAGCCCCTTCTCCCTTCTTGGTGGTTCCTAGAGCATCCCTGCAGGAACACGGGGCTCCATGGGACACTGGTGGAAACCTCCAGCCTGGATCATCTCTGGGAGGACCTCCTTGTGGGGGAATTCATGGTTCTGTTCATTTGTGGCTCTCAGCCACAGTTTATATAACAATTCTTACTTTGACTATATTTAATTTGTTCCCCACTCTCTTACTGTAGGTTGTGGCTGAGGGAAATGAGGTAGGCTTCAGGATTTGGTTAACTTGCTCATTAGCAGATGCTAAAGAAACATGCTGGGAAAAAACTAGAGACCTACAGGCCGTGTTGGGGCAGGGCACGGCACATCGATTGTTTGAATATGGCTTGTTTTTTTTGGTATAGGAAATAAACGTGATTATATGCCAGATTATTTTATAGTATGTTAGACCATTGTTTCAAATAGTGGTTGTATAAAAGTAAATTTTCCTTTAAAACTGCAAATGTCTAGTCACATTGTTTATTGCCAGCCATCGAACAAATTCTTCATAGAATGCTTGATTATCATTAGATAATTTCATGCAATTATAACTCATTATATCATTTTCTAAATTAATAAAAGAATGTTTTTATTCTTTTCTAAGTATGAATACTCTGTTCTTTTCACTCTGTCCTTTCCACTTGGATCCTTTTAAAAATTTTTTATTATTTATTTTTTAATTGAAGTATAGTTAGTTACAATGTATCAATTTCTGGTGTACAGCACAATGTCCCAGTCATGCATATACATACATATATTTGTTTTCATTAAATATATTGAATATAGTTCCCTGTGCTATATAGAAGAAATTTATTTTTTAAAATCTATTTTTATATATAGTGGCTAACATTTGCAAATCCCAAACTCCCAAATGTATCTCTTCCCACCCCCTTTCCCCTGGTAGCCATTAGATTGTTTACTATGTTTGTGAGTCTATTTGTTTATCCTCTTTTTTATTTCTTTTAGATTCCACATATGATATCATATGGTAATATGATACCATATGATATGATATATGGTAATTTTCCTTTATCTTTCTGGCTTACTTCATTTAGAATGATGATCTTCAGGTCCATCCATGTTGCTGCAAATGGCATTATTTTATTCTTTTTTTATAACTTCATTTAGAATGATGATCTTCAGGTCCATCCATGTTGCTGCAAATGGCATTATTTTATTCTTTTTTTATAGCTGAGTAGTATTCCATTGTATAAATATACCACAACTTCTTTATCCAGGCACCTGTTGATGGATCCTTTTTAAAGTCACTATTATGCTAGGGTGGAAAAAAATACTGGCTAAATTATTTCAATTTCTAAGTATCACTTTTAGAAATAATGAGGTCTCATTTCTATGTAAATCATTGAGACCTGCACTGAGTATGGTGGGAGGTGAGGACAGGTGTGGGTAGATAGGGGAGTGGACACCATTCATATCTAGTGCAAAGGTACTCTGTACTGGAAAATAAAGTTTTATAAATAAGTTAAGGTTGGAAATATAAGGCAATAAATACTTAACCAAAGCATTTGTTCTTAATCCAGTAGGCAAAGGAGAATTATTGTAATTTCCTATGCAAGGGCTCGACATAGCAGAAATGGAAGCAGTAACAGTAGGGAGGCAAACTGTAGTATAGGATCTGGACTGTGTTTTCTCAGAATTTACAATAGACACAGAAGTAAAGTTGGCCAGAGAGTATCCTACATTTTAGGAAACATGCCTTTCAGAGAAAAAGTAGTAAAAGAGAAGTGTTCAAATAAATGTACATGGTTACAAGCAACAATAGATAGCTAAGTAGCTTAATAGAAGGGGATGTCCTGGAAGGATGCTGGAAGCTCCCGGGACCAGTGTGAAGCTGGTGGAATGGGCCTGCAGTAGGCAGGGACCAAGGGTGCTTAGAGGTCAGCAGCAGTCACTAAGCAGTGGTCTGTTAATGCTGACGATCTGGTGAACACGGGACCGCACCACCTCACCCCTCACTTCCCTCTTCATTGCACTCTTTCAACAGATTAAAAGAATTGAGGTAACTTTGACACTTTTGGAGCTGATAGAGTCTTGGTGAATATCCATCTTGTTTCTGCCTTGTCTTCCTTATTAGGGCCTCGTACCTAACCTGCCCACACAGGGGAGAGTTCATGTGCCAGAGGAAACTGTGTCACTCTTAGGAAATGAAGACAGATGTTGGACAATTGAAATATAAGAAATAATCATTCCAGGCAGGCTCTCAGGAACACAACTCTTACATTAAAATCAGATAATCCCAGAAAGAAAAAAGGGAAGGGCATCCCAAGAGAACAGTGTGCTATATGGGGAATTTTAGGATTATCCCAGCTTGAAATTGCCATTTATGAGAAGAAATATCACAAAGGACACATTCTTGCAAAATAACTGAGACCTCTTCCATTCACCTTGGGAAGGCTAAACTGTTGAATAAGCTGACTAAAGAGTCAGAGAGATTACCAGAATAAGGAGCTGAAAAAGACGGGGAAGATCAGTGATAGAAATTTAATGACGGGTAGAGAAAAAACAAAGCCCTTCAAAGCCTATTTTGCTTCAGTATTTTAGACCTTGGAAAGCAACCTTCAAATGAAAAAGGGCAAAGCAAAGATTTTTAGGATGAAAATAAAGATCCAATATAAGTGATTAGATAGCAAAAGAGCATGCATCTGTTTCTAAAAGAACTCAAAGCTTCAGCCTAGATAAATTACTTGCCACAGCACTGAAGAAACTGGAAGATGTGATCAAGAAAACACTGTCAGTAATTTCTTAGAAAGTTCATTGAAGAAATGTCAGAAGTAATGAGTTGGGCAAATGCTGTCTAGATTCATAAAAAGGGCAAGATGACAGGTTGGTGCAAAATTCTCAAGTGGATTATTAAATAGTTGATTTATGAGCATGTAGACAAGAAAACTGCCATGTGCATGAATACATACAGATAAAGTAGGGTGACATAGTGGGGACTGGAGTCAGACGACTTGGTTCAGGCCCTCATTCTGTCACTCAGCAGCTGTGTGGACACAAGCATATCACTGAACTCCTTTGAGTTGCAGTATCTTTATCTTGGAAATAAGGTTCTGGAACTAGATGTCCTTTAATGGACAGTTTAGTCACAAAAAAAAATCTATCAGCTCCAAGTGTAGTGAATTCACCTCGATTCATTTAATCAGGCTGCCATTTATTAAAGGACATAGCCTGTACTGGATGCTTATGTCATTTTCTGAAGTACCCACATTGGTCTTATGACAGGTGGGTATTATTAACCCCTTTTTGCAAATACTGAAATTGAAGTTCAGAGTGGCTAACTAATAGATTAGTGCATCAAGGCCAGAGTGTATTCTGATAGCAGGGAATCAGGTGACCAGTCCTCCACGCTACTGTGATGGACAAGATGAATAGATTTAGGATGGAGAGCTCTACAATAACACTACAGTGAGCACTGCAGCAATAACTTTTGTTTGGGTAGTTATACCTAAAATATGTTGATGATGAAGCCATGTCCATTTCATGGGAAGTTTCTTCTGGTGTTCCTTTAACTTTGGCCTGTCAAACTTTTGGATTTTTATAAACAATTTGGCTGAAAGAATCAAAGAAATTCTAAGCATTTTTTTTTAAAAAAAACAGGAATAGGAGAAATATCCAGAAGAATAATTTATTCACATATTCATTTATTCAAGTATCACATCCAGAATAAGATTCGAGGTAAGCAATTCATTCACAGAATGACCAGTGTTCAAGCAGTGAAGTATTTTAGTACTGAAAGTAAATTCCTGCACTTAATATCAAAACTACCTTGCTGGAAAGGAAAGCCTTAACTTTGAAGAGGGTTAGAATTTGAGGAAGTGAAACAGAGGTTTGGAGTGTGTGGGATGGGCTCTCAGGTTGCTGTTTGGAGCTTCCAAGAAGGACTAGAATGGAAGTATCTTGAGCAATATTTAAGTGATTTCCCCCCACCTAAGTCACAGGATGGGAAGTAAGGGAATCTTCAGTTAATAGACATTTTCTGTTAAATGAACCCAATTTATTTCAGGTTGATTTCAAGTTCAACAGAAACCAACCACTTGAAAATTCTAGCATAAAAGACTAATGTAAATTTCAGTTACACTGACAGAAGAGAGCATTTGGGTCCGGGGTGGCAGGATGCCTCACCGTTTCTGCCTTAGCCAGACCACATCCTGAGCACGGTGGATTCCCCTCTGGACCACACAGTCACAAACTGAAGAAAGTCTAGTGGAAGGTGTCCGGGGGGTCGAAAGATCTGAAAAGCATATCAAATGAGGAATAGCTGGGGCAACTAGAAAAGATAAGAGTGACATGAAAGCTTCTTTTAAATATATAAAGAGGGACTATTTGGAAAAGACGGTTAGTTATAAAACTCTCAGAAAGAAAAATTAGATGTGGGTAGAATTATTGAAAAGTACTCTTTTCCAATGAGACCCTCTCCAAAGTTGAATGGAGTCACCCTTACAGGGTTAAGAGCCTCCTAGTCACTCATCCTGTTACATTCAATGAGTGTCGGTTGAGAGCCTTCTGTGTTCCATTCTAAACTCTTGGAAGACATCAATGAGAAAACAGACAAAAATCCATGCTCTTGGAGTGTTTACATTCTAGTAGGGGTAGGGAAACTTGCAATAAACAATGAAACAAACAAATCAGTAAATTTTATGGCATGTTGGGATGTGAAAGAGTCATGAGAAGAGAGTAGAATAAGAGAGGTGAGGAATGAGAGACGGTGGGACAGGAATGGGACTGGCTGCAGTTACACTAGGATTGCTCTGGTCGGGCAGCCACATTGAGAAGGTGACAAATGAGCATAGACTTCAGTGAAGAGTGTGAAGACGTTCTCCTGGGGAAGGATATTGTAAGCAGAGGGAAAAGCCATGTGAGGGCTGAGGAGGGATTGTACCAGCAAGGAAGCCTCCTCGGGGGGTATTTAAGCAAAGCTGGGCAGAACATTTGGGAGAAGAGTTGAAAAGAGGATTACTGCTTGGAGTGAGAACTTGGACTTCAGTCTCTGCCAACTTTTTATATTCTCTGTGCATAGTATTTTCTTCTAGTTCAGAATAATTAATTTGGCAGTGATGAGAAGAATGGGTTCAAGAGCAGAGATGTCAGACCCGGGCTCACATATACTAATGGTAAAGGGACCAGACAGAGAGTAGAAACATTTTAAAATATGGACAATGCATTTGAATATTTTTTTAAATTATGTAAATCAAACGAAGCATGGTTGCAGGCCAAATCTGGCCCAAGGGCCTCCAGTTTGGTACCTTTCATTAGAGAAAGTGAAATCATTTAAAAGGGTAAAGGTCTTATCTGGACAGGAAGTCAAGGAGAATAAAAGATAAAAGAAGAAATCTGTGTGTCTTTGGTGGCAATTATTCCTTTGTTATGATTTGACAAGAAACCAAAAGGGAAGAAAGAATCAAAGACTACTCTGTGGCTTAGACCCCAAGACTTTGCTTTTCCTCAAGCAAGGGTAACATTGGTTTTTTTTCTGCCTATTATCAATGGCCAGATACTTACTTGTCCTCCCATTGTCCTGTTATGCATATTTACACATAATTTAGAAACTTGGAATCCACTTAGGGAAAGAAAATACTAGTCAATGCAACCTTTCTCAATTATTTTGTATCTATAATGTAATTATAGTCGTAACACTTTTGAACAGAGGCTCAGAATTAATTAACTGTGATAATTACAAAGACACAGGTAAAGCTTTTATTCTTTTTGCCGTATAACTTGTCCTGTTTCCTTGCTGCAGGTGCCTTCATTTGCAAGATGGTGCCGTTTGTCCAGTCCACTGCTATCGTGACAGAAATACTCACAATGACCTGCATTGCTGTGGAAAGACACCAGGGACTTGTACATCCTTTTAAAATGAAGTGGCAATACACCAACCAAAGGGCTTTCACAATGCTAGGTGAGGGCATGCCGGTGGCAGTAGTTAATGCCATTCTTCACTACAGAACAAAGAGAATTTCTTCAAAGCGATTCATAAACCAGTGGAGTAAGCTCTCATCTATCTTGTAGACATTGGAGTGCAATTTCAGGGTTTCAGTTCTGTCCACATTTTCTGCCACCCCCCGCCCCACCTTCAGGCCTACCCTAGCACTGAAAATCTCTCTGCTCAGATTTACTTCTTGAGTTACATTATAACCACTTAAGCTATACTCTCACCTGATCTAAGATAATCTATCGGTGGCATTGCCGTATTAACATTCATTAGGTTAGCGCTCTGTCATCCTGAGGTTAGAGCCTCTGAGCCAAGGCGCCCTTGTGGAGGCAGGTAGATTTTGACAGAGGCCAGGAAAGTTGTCTTTAGAAAAACGGAGAACAGGGGTGCTGCCTAGAGGTGGCCCCGGTGGTGTGCGTGCAACAGTAGACGGCCGCAGGGCTCATGCGAACACTGGGCGCTGAGTGCTGGAGGTGCCTGACAACGACAAATTCCGTCCCTGCCCTTATTTTGCTTCAGGCATTCCTGAAGCCTCAGCTTGCTGTAACCATTCCCGAGTCAGCAAGTCATGATGAGCACGTGCCTCCTGATGAATGTAAACCTAAAGCAATGTCCTAAAGCCTAGCACAGGAAAATGGAGGAATTTCTCTGATGATTGTAGTCAAGCCATTTGAAACCCTAAAGTGCTTCTCCATGATTTGAATGTATTACAGCTGAATAACCAGAAGTTAAGGAGCAACTAATGCAATAATCAAAGAGAGCAATTTTTTACTAATATCTCACTTGAGAGAAGTGATTAAACAGTTATTTCTACTGTAAAAATTTAGCTAGCATGGGGTGGTAGAATTACAGAAAGAACTCCTGAAGGCTTTGCAACACCGAACTCATTTTAAATAGCTAAACCAATAAGGAAAAAAATCACTGGCTTCAATTATTTTCAGATTTATGTCACATCCTTCCTACAAAGAATTCAAAGACTTCTTGGCTTTTAATAATTGACATCCTTCCACCATCAGAACATCTGAAAACAGCATGTGGGTGTGGAAAGAGAGTTAGAGAAGGAATACATGGAGGAGGGGAGTTATTCAAAAAGGAAAGAGAAGGAGAGGGAATTTCAGCATCCAAAAGCAAAGTTGGTAACAGGCAGCTAAGGGAGTGCCTCCTCAAAAATGTCGTAGGAGACAGAAAGCCTTTTAAATCAAGCAGCGTCATCTCCCTTAGAGGCTTTCCTGCGGTGTCGTGCGACAGCTCCCTCTCCCTGTTACACTGGGAACCAGTGTCTATCATGCCCAGTACCTCCTTCTAGCTGAGACTTGCTGGCTCCCAGGCCCCAGCCAGCAGAGATATGCTAGACACTCTTGCCCAGACGTGCTCACAGATTCTACCAGTTATGTTCATATGTTCATAGAGCCCTAGCCCTTCTGCCCCTGAGCAGACAGTGGATTCAAGGACATTGGCAATGAGCCAAGCCAGCTAGACTCAATTCCTCCAGAACTTCTACTAAATACTGGAAAAATGATTGAACATAAGGTAACATAATAAAATAATGACTGGACTAGAAAAGAATAGATGTGTGTAGCAATGAGGAGAGAGAGAGGGACAGGGACAGAGACATTGATTTGTAAGCCTTACAACTATCTTGAATCATTGATTCATAATGACCTTCTATAGGTGGTGTCAGTTCATATGTTTCTTTATAACAAACATCAATTATGGATTAAGTGGGCCTCAGTTCCTTGAAACTCAAGGCAATACAGTGTTTTCTTAAGGATTCCACTCAGTATAGAATGAACAAGCAGAGCTTGAGCTGGGAAATTTTTGTTTTAAATCAGTGTTGGGGAGGAGATCAAGACGGTGGAGTAGAAGAACGTGGAGCTCACCTCCCCCCACAAAAATACACCTACATGTGGAGCAGTTCTCACAGAATACCGACTAAAAGCTGGCAGGAGGTATCCTATCCAACCAAATCGGCAAGAAAGATCCCACATAACCAAGTAGGGTGAAAGGAGAGGGGAAAAAAGGAGTAGGGATGAGACCTGTGCCCCGGAAGCAAGCTGTGAAAGAGGAAAAGTTCCCTTGCCCTGGGAACCCCCTTCACCCCCTGCGAGGTCTGCGGGGCAGATAGGGAGCTGGAGTGGCCTGGAGTTTGTTCAAGAGGAGTGTGCAGAGCTGGCGTGCTGCCAGGCGGGGAAGCGAGGGACCAGCACAGAGAACTGCCACAGCGCCGCACTACGCAGCCTGAGATGTGCACCTGCTGGTGTGTGCACTGGCTAAATCACAGACGAGGGCACAAAACAAGCCTCAATAAATTTCAGAGATAGAAATTATTTCAAGCATCTTTTCTGACCACAACAGTATGGAACTGGAAATCAACCATGAGAGAAAAAAAATAATTACATGGAGACAAAAATCAACGTTGGAGCTCTTGGTTCTGGCCTTGTCCTAGTCCAATGAGATTCTCTTTTGTTCTTTGCTGAGGATGTATCATTAAAGCAGTTCCCTCAACTAACTCATATGGAGGACAGAGCATTTGGAAAAAGCGCCCTGGTTTCTGATGTTACAAGTGTTTGTTTTGTAAATAAGAATATGATGTTCATATAATTATACTGAAGATAAATGTACTTTCAATTTTAAGAAGAAATTATAGAAGGTGCATATATCATGTTTAAGTTATTCTTCCATTCAACAAATAGTAGATACTTGAGCAGCACCTGCTGAGGGCCAGGAATTTCCCTTGGGAGTTTATTTGGAGAAATTAAATAAGTAAGTAAGTAAGTCAGTAAACGGCATTGCCCTTGCTCAGAGGAAGTTGTTAGAAAGCAGTAGGACAACAAGGGTGCCGCTCTGCGGGGCACATAGAGACAACAGGGAATTAGTGGTCAGTTCTATCTGGAAATGGTTGTAGCCGTCAAAGGTTTCCAAGAGAAGATGACTTGTAAGTCAAGTCCTAGAAAATGAGTCCCCAGATAGAGAGGGGAGTAGGGTGCCAGTCCAGAGTGACAGCATCGAGACATGGAGCAGCACAATGCATTCTGGGAAGTGGGAACTGAAGCCAGCTCTGTAAATTCCTCAGTGCAGGACTCGGGTGTGAAGAACGGGAACAGAAATGTCAGCGGAGACAGGGAAGCATGCGGGACTGCAGAGAACCTCAGGGACCATTTTAAGGGATTTGGGTTTTATCCTTTAGGCATGTTTTACACATTTGAAACCCACTTCAGGAAGACTATTCCAGCAGCACTTTTAAGGGTGGTGAAAGAGTGGAAGTGAGAACACGTAAGGAGACCACTGCCGTGCTCCAGGGTGGAGTAAGCGAGGAATATAAGGGATCTTTATGGTTAGAGAACTGAGCACATGTGTACTTTGCTTTGCTGAGTTGCAGTCTGACTATTTTTAATGTTTTTACAGGTGTGGTCTGGCTGGTGGCAGTCATCGTGGGTTCGCCCATGTGGCACGTGCAGCGACTTGAGGTAGATTCGGGGCTGGGACTGGTAATTATACTCTTGAAATGCTCTCCCCCCAGCTTAATTATAGCTATTCTCCCTCCTGCAAGAGCATTGCAGCCAGTTTCTATGATCTCAGTTATTTCACTGGAGGTTTTTCAAGTGGAATAAATAACTTGCTTTAAGATTTTTTTTTCTGCTTTGCCTAGCTCTTCCTTGAGCTTATGTTGCTAAGACATTAATGCTTAAAATGGAATGTTCCAGGGTCACTTTCTACCTTTCCCCGCCAGCTGAACATGCCTTTCCTAGTGTTCTTCAGTGCCTTGTTATGTTTTAAAAGTTCGATGGTTGCCCTAGAGTTTTCTTTGAAGTCACATAATTTCGTAACCAACTATCTACTTAGTTGATTTGCCTTCATAAGCCCTTTCTCACCTGCCTGCTAGTCATTGACAAATTGAAATTTGAAGTGAAACATGTGAGCGCATCATCCCATCCCACTCTCCCCTTCATCAGCCTCCAGTGGTGATTCACAGTGAAGGAAGCACTGTGTTGGTTTTCGTGACCCACTGTCTCCATTAAAGCACAGTTAAACGCCTAGTGCATGGGAGGTCCAGCACAGACAGTAGTCTTACCCTCTAAGGTGATTTTTAAAACTACATGTCTTTTGTACCTTTTTAAATTGACGTAGGCAAATGTGAAACTTTTCTGGGCGCTCGGTGCCCACCAGCAAGGATATCAGACAAGCTCTCAGGCAAGGGTATGTTTAGAAAGCAGCTTGATTTGAGTTTAGTGCAACTCATACACTGAATAAGCTGGGCTCCACAGGTAAGAGCAGAGGTCTGTCTCTTGCCGCCTATAAGAACGCAATCTGACGACTTCCCAGTCCTCTGCTGAAGTGCCCTGGATGAAACCTTGAGTGGGCCCTATGCCTCTTCCAGTCAGTCAGATAATAAAATTCTTCTGGTCATTTTTGGCCACAAGAACAGTGACAAGACGAGTCATGGAACAGCATTAATTCCTTTATCAAAATGTGCAGTCCAGTGGCACAATCAATCATGAGAGTCCACATTCTCAATCAACTTAAAACATTTTCGTGTGAGCCATTTTTCGGCTAGAATCCTAAAATATGGAGAAAGGATATGGTTCTCTTCTTCTCTGTTTCCTTAACCTTGAGTTCTCTTTCTCCCCCCATTCAGCTGGCCGCCTCTGGCTCCCTGGGAACTGGAGAGGAGAGGCGGGGGAGAGAAAGGGCAGCCGTCCTCTGGTAGCGATGCACTTTGCACGTGACTGTTCCCCATGATTCAGTCTTTCCTTCTTGGGTTTCTCACAATAACACCACTGAAGCTTCTGACTGCTACTCCCTTCTCTAGCCGGCTGCTCTCAAAGACCTTTCAGCTGCCACACACAACGGCCCGTGGCCTGCCCCTTTCTGAGGCTGCCTTTACCCTTAGCAGGAAATCCATACCAATGGAGCCCTTTCATAAGTGACCCCACCCAATTCCCCTTGTGGGGTCCATTTCTGGCCCATAGAACACAAGGAGACTTGTCCATTTTTAAAATAGAATTATTTTATCATCTGCCCTAAATATATTTCATTTAACTCATTCAGTTTATAGAAAATGCATATAATCTAATTGGCAAAGCCAGCCCTCTCTGGCAGACAGATCAGCCAAATCAGATTTTCTTCCTGTCCAGAAAAAGTATGATTTCATTTCACAGATTAAATAAGTGTATTAATATGCATTCCCACTGCCACCTTCTCGCTCCTAAATTCTATTATTGGGGGTGTGAGCACGCACAGAGCCTTAATTCCTCAGCTGGATGCGTGAAGCGCCACCGACTCCACCATTTCCACCGATGTTCTCTATGCTTCGCTCTCGCTGGGCTCTCTCTCAGGAGGGAAGCATTCGATGACTTTCAGGGGATGGAAGCAATGAGGTGGCTAAGTTAAAGCCGTCATCACTTCTACCCCTTCACTGTATGGAAAATGCGAATTCACAACATATCATTACCTGTCAAAACATCTTTGTTCTAATGCCAACCTTTACCCTGAATAGAAATACATTTAATACAGGGAAAAGCATAAAGCCTCTTCATGGATTAATGGCGCCTCGATCAGAGTGGTTTCAGTGACCTCAGTAGTTTGAACCTCCTCTTTCCTTGGTGCCCCATAATGAGATGAGAGACATAAGGTGTGAAAATTGAACAAAAGGTGATTACGAAAGAGGAACTGAAAATGTAGACCCAGCATGACACTTCAACCTCAGGCATCCTTTTAGGCAGTGGAATTTTCAAGAAGTGTATGTTTGGAAATAGAAGATCTGAAATTGATTCCCATGAACCCATCTGAGTGTGCCCTCAGAAGGTTCTTTGCTTGTCCCCATTGTGTACCCGCTTGGAGACTGTCAGTCTAGCTTGTGCTGGAGGACGTGTCAGAACCGTGCCCACATCTTTGTTGGCCCTTGTGGGCTCTGCCTACATGGAGTCAGAATGAGTTTCACCTTCACATCCTCTTTCCAGGGAGTCTGGATCATAAAATTATTATTCAATAAGTGTTTTCATTCCTAGTTGTATTTGAAAAATAACACCTGGACTGAACTTGAATTTTCACACTTTTGGTGAATGTACCAGAAAGCTTCTTTTCCCTCATTCAGTTGACTGTGAAGATTAGTGATAAAATTTGCTGGGAATGGAGGCAGAAATATGTCTGAAGGTTTTTAAGTATTCTTCAGCAGGAAAGCTGCAAAGTGACTCAGATGATAACAGTTTTGATAAATTCTCTAACTTTAATTCCTATTATTGAGATAAACTTTTGAATATACTCTAAGTGTTTAGTTTGTCTCTTATTCACATTTTTATTACTATTCATATTGTTATCAATAATTTTAAAAACTCATCAGATCAGTCTGTAAGAAATAGTATTAGTAAATAGAAATTGCCTTTCTGTAAAATATATATCTCAGAGGCTTATGATTGGATCTGCATATTTATAGAATGGTGATAGTTTGAATCCCAATTTCTTATTCATCTCAGAATCTAAAAGCTACCAGCTGCCTCTCTAAAATCTTTGAGAGTAGTGTGATTGTTGCAATCTGAAATAGCAGTAACCAAATACAGACCATCAGTACTTACTCAGTTGGAAAAAGTCTGATGTCTTGTCAAAATTTGTCTCTTCAACAGTTGAGGGAGCAAAATAATGTAACATTATTGTACATTAGTACAATTAATGTAACATTGTACATTAATGTAGCTGGCACGCAGTACAGAATTTTTTTTCATACATACATACTTTGGTCATTGTAGTGTTCTTTCATGCAGTTGAAAACTTACGACTATCAACCATCTTGTAAAAAGCTGAGAAAGATAAAAAAAAAAAAAAAAAAAAGAAGAGGCTATGGACCTCCATTACATTTAAAATGGAAAATGTGAAACTTAAGAATTTAAGCAGTGATGTGGAAAAACCATACTTCACAACAAAAGAAAATCAAAATATTATCTCGTCTGAAATATGTACACGTGATAAATATGTGAGGGTCTGAAAAATGCTGCATTGTAATACTACTTGGCTGCTTTGGGTTCTTTTGCTGCTAACTCTGGCTCTTCTAACTGAATTACACTTATTTTGAAGATTAAGTATGACTTCTTATATGAAAAAGAACACGTCTGCTGCTTGGAAGAGTGGGCCAGCCCTGTGCACCAGAAAATCTACACCACCTTCATCCTTGTCATCCTCTTCCTCCTGCCTCTTATGGTGATGCTTATCCTGTACAGTAAGATCGGTTATGAACTTTGGATAAAGAAAAGAGTAGGGGATGGCTCAGTGCTCCGAACTATTCATGGAAAAGAAATGTCAAAAATAGCCAGGTCCGTTTAATGAAATATTCACCTCTGTTTAAAATATTTTTAATTAGTTGTGCTGGAAGGGACAGTTGCTTGCAATGTCAGAATTTCTGAGTAATGCAGTGGAAGCATCACTTGTAATTCATGCTTAGCACTTGAGCTGACTTTGAAGTTTTGAGATTTTATGTATGGCAGGAAGAAAGAGCAAGGTCACCAGTTCCTAAATCAAAAGGGAAGCCACTGTTACAAATAAAAACTTATTTGGAATTTTAAAAATTGCCATATTTTCACCTCTGTGTCAATACAACATGGTAGGAATTGCTGTGGAGCTCTCCTCTCTCTTCCACTCACCAGCTACGTGATGTCGATAAATCTGCTTACTTACTTCCTCCCATGTCCCCTGCTTTCTCATGTAGACCAGGAAGCAAAAAATATCCATCCTTACTTCCTCCCACCCAAGGATGGTACTAAAAAACATGAGATGATATGTAGGAAACTCCTTTGGAAATGAGAGAGTATGTTATTTATTTTAAATTATTATTATTATATATATGTATGTGTATATATATATATAAATCTAAGGCTTTATTTTCTGATCATATTGATTAATAGAAATTTTTAAACGCAATTTAAAAATCCTAAAATTTACTTCTATGATATCTGTCGGCTTTATGGTTTATTTTATCATCTACACTGAATGGCTATTAAAAATGAACAAAATCTTGCAAGGAGTTCTAGTGGTTTGATGAAATTCACCATTTCTTCAGGTGTGCGGCGGCCTCTAGTGCCCAGTTTATATAAAGCGCTCCTCTCTCGATGCGCAGGGTGCTGGACTCTTCAGCACTTGGGACTTCTTGCTGATTTAGTGCTCCCTCTTCCTCGGAACTACCATGGACTACCATGTAGAGATAATAAATAACAAGTATGACTATAAACTTGGAAATGGGTCTCTTGCAGACATTAATCTCTATTACAGGACTAATGGAGAAAACTAGTTTGGATCCCTGGTTAATCATAGGAATTAACTATATAGTGGAGGGTTTCATTTTAATTCTATCCTAAGGGCGTCCCATATTTTTCTAACATAAGCATGAGTCCTGTTCAATATAAAAGGAATAAGAGCTTGGGCACTGAAGTTAGACTGCTGAAGTTTAAATACAAACTAGCCTTTCTAGTTTAAATCCTCTTCTAGCCATCTGACTTTGTGAGTCACTTGACCTTCTCTGTGCCCCAGTTTCTGCGTCTGTCAAATGGCTTGTTGGGAAGACTAATGACATGGTCCATGCCAAGCATCTAGTATAGTCCTAGACTTGTAATGAGCATGTATCTTACGGATGTTCATAATATGAAAAATACAGGAATGAAAGTAATAGCAATGGGAGAAGATGAGAGACCACTCACAATGAACCTATTGTGAGCTTCATTAATATTTGAAAAATTATCATCGAGAAGTCTCAAACTGTATTTTATAGCTTTGCTTTCAACTTGACCCATCTGCCAAGGAGAAGTTAACCAACACAGTGTATCCTTGTGGGTCCAGGAAGAAGAAGCGAGCTGTTGTTATGATGGTGACCGTGGTGGCTCTCTTTGCTGTGTGCTGGGCACCTTTCCATGTGGTTCACATGATGATTGAATACAGTGAGTGCTTGTCATTCTCATTTGATGGAAATTCTAGTTTGTTTCCTGCTAGAACAGGCAGTGAATCATTAATATTTGTTGCCATTCACTTGGGTAATCAAATATCAGACATTGAATAGGTTTCGTTCGTGTTTTCAAGATTCCCAGATCATTATGCAGTATAGAATTACGGATGCATATGACCAAAGCTTTAATAATTACAAAAAATAAAGCAAAGCTATTTTACAAAAACGCAAAGAAAATAAAGAAATTCTTCTCTCACGCTAGGCTTTCTGTTTTCCCTAAGCCATTGGGAAAGGTGTGACATCCTATAAGTGCTCTCTATTTAGAACCTCACTTGAACCACGTGAATTTAATAAAACCCAGGATTTCAGCTAGACCCTTAATGTATTCTCTCCGATAATCTGAGACTTAACATGGTTCTCGGGTGATTGTGTTTCTATAACCCAGTGGATATTTGAAGGGTAACTGCTGCTTCCAGATGAAGCTTGAAATCAAGTTGAAATGCAATAAATCCTCTAATATGTGCTGGGCACTGGGCTGTGCGTGTAATCCTAGACTCTCTAAGAGTGAAGACTCATCACAAAGGTGTTTTTCTTCAGACATCAGATGGCTCACTCCAAAATGGTCTGGAGAATTTTTCACACTTATAACCACTTGTAAAAGTGTACATGTTTGGTAAAGACAGAAGATAAACAGAAACATTATTTTATGGTCATTAAAACAAATATGCGTTCTAAAGTATTACATTTTATTACAGGCAATTTTGAAAAGGAGTATGACGACGTCACCATCAAGATAATTTTTGCGATAGTGCAGATAATTGGGTTTTCCAATTCCATCTGTAATCCAATTGTTTATGCCTTTATGAATGAAAACTTCAAAAAGAATTTTTTATCTGCAGTTTGCTATTGCTTAGTGAAGGAAACCTTCTCTCCAGCACGAAGGCATGGAAATTCAGGAATCACTATGATGCAAAAGAAAGCAAAGTTTCCCCGGAAAGAGAACTTAGTTGAGGAGACCAAAGGAGAAGCGTTCAGTGATGGCAACATTGAAGTCAAGTTGTGTGAACAACCCGAGGAGAAAAAACATCTCAAAAGCCATCTTGCGCTCTTCAATTCTGAACTTTCTGAGAATTCTGCTTTAGGCAGTGGGCATTGATTACAGCAATGTCTTTATAATGGATGCCATTCATAGCTTTATCTGAAGAGAAAAGTATTTGAGCAAAGGTCAAAGATTTGTTCTTTATTCTTTGAATGATGAAAAGAAGGAAATTTTGTCATTTTTCATAAAAATATGACATTATACATGAAACACAATTTTGGAAAATTAGTATACCATCCTTGTAGATTATAAAAGTGGATTCAAAAAAAAAATCTTGTACAGAAATAAATGTCCTTGCCTAGCAGTTTTCCCCTCACGCAGTCAATGTTGTGTCTTTTTTTTTATTGCTAAATTGGATGAGAAGAATAGCAATGATATCTTTTTTTCTTTCGTAAGTTTAATAGTGGAACACTATAATGTAATTTTTAGTGCACCACTGAAGCTTGGTGATGCAGTCTTTTGCGAATGAGGTCTAGTTAGTAATCATAAAGTTGAAGTAGATAGAGAAGCAGTGAAATAACAGATGGGTGAGATTTAGAGGCAGATGCAGCTTCTTAGAGTCCTACCAAGTTGCCATTGCTGCGATGACCGGCATGTCCCTTAACCTCCTGAAGCCTCTCTTCCAAAACTAGGATGTTACCTCCTCTACATCACTGAATTGTGGCTGGAGCAACATGAGACAAGAGCATTAAAGCACCTGGTACTCCACAGCTCCCCAAGTTCTGGAGCATTATTGCAGCTCTTCGTG
This sequence comes from Camelus dromedarius, assembly GCF_036321535.1. Classification (NCBI taxonomy): domain Eukaryota; kingdom Metazoa; phylum Chordata; class Mammalia; order Artiodactyla; family Camelidae; genus Camelus; species Camelus dromedarius. The sequence goes on from NC_087436.1 coordinate 37,543,828, forward strand.
CCCCTGGCCCCCTCTTTCTGTCCCCTTTTCCTTCCTGAGACTCGCCCTCAACCCAGTCCAACTTTTCACTTGTGCCTATTTTATAACTAGTTTCTCTACTCAAAAGAAGAATGTTTCTGAGCTCCTCATTTATAAGTTGACCATAATAAATTGAGGCCAATCTAACTATATCAAATATTACTATTTTTAAACTTTTTACAAATTTTTCATGAGAGGGATGAAAGATGTTTTGTCATGTGAAAGGGCTTTTAGGTGTAGTTAGTGGATGGGAGAGAGAATCAATGCCAAGCCCGTGAAATTTTACTGTGCTTAAGACTGACCCCCAAGAAAGCTGGGTTGGAAGAACAAGAGTTTCCCACCCATGTTCATACCTAATTCTCCCTCAAACTGAACTCCTCCCTTCAGTCTTTTCCTGTTCCTCCCAAGTGTCATGGGTCCAGTGGCCACCCTCATGGTGCCCTGTTGCTTCCCCTTCAATATCTACGACTCCCGAAGTCCGGTTGTCACAGCCTCATGGCCAAAGTGTTTCTTCTGCCTCCAGTTTTCCAGCCCTTGTTCTTCCAGCCAGGTACTCGAAAGGAAGAGAAGCACAAGAGTTCTCAGGGAATTTCACCTGTAAAGCTTTCAGGCTTGGGAACCAGAGAACTCAGGCCGTTGGGATCTCAAGATACAGACGTTTAATTTTATATGTGTGTTCATGTAAGCATAGATTTAAAAAAATGAAACAGTCTGTGGTATTAGGAAAAAATGTCACTATGACAACCAGAAATTAACAAAGTCAAGAGAGGAAAACTGATGATTTGGTTTGTGTCAAATTGGACTCATCACGGGTTATTTACATACGTTGTCCTCTTGTTGTGCTGAACTACCCTGCAGCAAAACGATGATTATCATTATATCATTAAACCTTTAAAAACGAATCGGATTCACCGATTTTGATTATCCTCATTTAATCAGCAAATATCCATATGACTCTTTTTCAATTTTATGTAAACATGCTCCAAATTTGACAATAAAAAACGGATAAATCAACACTATTACTGACCATTTAATTATTAAAGTTTAAAAAAATTCTTAAACATTGCAGAACTCAATCTAAAACATATATATATTAGATAATAATTTTAAAATTTATTGTAAAATTTTTAGACAGCCTGTGAAAACTCTTTTCTTTTTTTCTTTTTTTGGTTTCCATTGCATTAATGCTGTTTCAGAAACAAAAATAGTTAAAACACACTTTCTTTTGTTCTTTAAAAATATACAATTCTTTTGCTCTGTTATAAAACTTTGGAAGATAAATATGGTTTAATCCATTACTGAGAAACTCCTACTATTAGCCAAAGGAACTCTGAGTCCAGTTTGGACGCCAAGTCCTGATGATGGTGTGCACAGTTTATGAAGTCCACCGAGAGCTCACCTTGGATTTGCCAAAGGAGCCCTGGTTATGGCCTTTCTTTCTCTTTTCCCTGACTTCACAGTCCCGAGTCTCTTAAACCCGTTCATCCTCCACCCAGGGATCTGCTCGTTCCCCCTTTTTCCCTCTGCCCTAGGCTGTCACTCATTTTACTCCATCTGGTTTTCCCATAGAAGAAAATATTTATACCCAGGATTATGCAAGGTAAAGAGAGACACTAAAAGGAGGAAACTTAAAAGGAAGAAATGATAAAATGAATTCCACCAAAGAAAAAAAAAGACTTCTGCATAAATGTTCACAACAGCTTAACTCAAAGTAACCAAAAACCGGAAACAACCCAAGTGTTTATCAACTAGCGAATGAGTAAACAAACTGTAGTAAAGCTGTCCAATTGACTATAACTCAGCAAGAAAAAGAAATGAACTATTAATACGTGCAACAACAAGAATCAATTTCAAAAATATGCTGGGTGAAAGAAGCCACGCCAAAAAGAACATATACCCTATGATTCCATTTATAAGAAATGCCAGAAAAGACAAAACCAAAGGGATAGAAAATAAGCAAGTGGTTGCTAGGGACTAGCTAAATTTAGGCAATTGAATACAAGAGGCATGAGAGACTTTTTTGATGATAGAAATGTTTCATTTCTTGATTCTGGTCATGGTTACTTGACTTTATACATTTGCCAAAGTTTGCTGAATTGTATACTTTAAAAGGATGAATTCATTGTATGAAAATTATACTTCAATTAAAAAAACACCCAAGGGAATTTCATTTTGCGATATAGAAATGCCTGGTCCTTATATTGGTTCCTTGACTTGTAGCATAAGATCCATTATAGTAAGAAAAGCCTATGGAAGCTTTTGAGACCCCTCCACTCCATCCTAGTAGCCAAGAGAATAAATCAAAAACAATATTGCTTCCCAAGGTGAACATCAAAGATCAGTGCCACTCTCAAAGATTTAAATGACGCAGCATAGATACCCATCATATATATCCCCATTTAATTCACCAGTCAGACCCCTGCAGAATCGAGATGGATCATAGTGAATGACAGTGGGCTGGCACAGACTTAGGTCATCTCCAAGTGCTGCTGCTGCGCGGGATGTGGTACCTTTGCTAGAGCAGATTGTCATAGCCTCCGGTATGTCGCATGCACTATGCGGCAAGCAAATGCATTGTTTTCAGTGACCGCTTAAAAGGAGAATCAGCAACAGTTTACATTCACATGAGAAAGACAGCAGGATACATCCCACTGTTTTAACCAAGATTATGTTAATTTGCCTGTTACTTCACCATGTAGTCCAAAGGAACATAAACAATCTGGAGAGTTCACAGCAGAACATTTTGGTCCACTATATTTATCACACTATGTTACTTAGATCCGATAAGCAAAAAAAAAACACAAAATGTCAAGGACTCTGCTTCCGTAATCACATGTGCTCCAGAGGATGAGAAACAAGAGAGAGAAAACTTAAAATGACTTAGAGGCTGCTACATTGGGGAAGGTTTTAGGAATTTTTAAGTTCTGGAAATTTGGGGACGTAGCTTACAAAGTACTTTATGGGTTTTTGTACCTTGAACCTCCTGCCACTAACGAAGAGCTACGATACTTGGTGAACCTCTTCGGGTCTGGGAAGCATGATAGTCTCTTCTAGTGAATACTGTTTTGACCCATTTACCGGCAAAATGGTAAGCTGTTTGAGTGAGGCCCCAGGACAAGAAGGGGCTCTGCAGCCTGTCTACGCTACAGACAAGCAGATCTGTCACTTGGATCATATAACCTAGAAGATACAATAGTCTAGGTTGCAGTATGAGAGAGTCTATCACCTAGATCGTAGGCCCCATAAAATCCTCTAGTACTAGAAGTATCTGTGTGAGATAAAGATGTCATGTGAAGCCGCTGGCAAATTGCAATTAAAGAGTTGCTGGAGCAAGCCCACGTCATCTGCAGCAAAGAACTATTTATTCACCATCAAAATGTAGCTCCAGGCATGCTACTGGGTCCTAGGAGAGACTGAGTGCCATACTATCCAGTGACCATGTGGCCAAAACTGTCTATCGCGAGCTGAGCACTGTCACATCCCCCAAGTCACAGGTTGGGCATTTCCAGAAACAATTCATAGTAAAATGAAAGGAGTAAACCCAAGACCAGTTTAGAGCACATCCAGAGAGCACAGATAAGCTGCACAAACAGGTGGAACATTTTTTCATATCACTCACTAATCTTGCACCAAAGTTTCTTCCTTGATTCACATCCATGGTCTCATGTTTAGATTATCAGTTACTGAGAGAGGTATATTAAAATCTTCCACTACAGTTCTGTGTTTGTCTACTTCCTCTTTTACATCAGCCAGCTTTTGCTCATGTGCTAAGGCTACGCTGTTACATACAAGCAAATTTAGGATTTTTGTCTTTGTGATTGGCCATTTTATCATTATGAAATGTTCCTTTCTATCTCCAGTAGCAACAAAGAAGTTTTCAAAGAAAAAAAATTATGTAAAAACATTCTTTAAATATACTTAATAAAATGTTTAAAAGGATGTGTACTAGTGTTTATCAATAGAAACAATAACTCAAAAACAAGAGAAAAAAAAAAACCTCAGTGCCTACCAATAGAGGAATGACCAAGTAAATTATGCTACATCCATATTATCTATATTTTCAAAGATTGTTTAATGCCACGTGTGGCAGGTGAAGTAATGCTAATAAAATGTGGAAGCTACACATTCAGGAATTTTCTCCTAATATGCAACCTGATCCTCTCCATTCCCCATATGGTCTGTAAAAAGAAAATTCCTTTCTGTATCACTCCATAAAGAGTTACTTTTACATTCTCAGCTCACCAAAGTAGTCTTAATATGTTTTTCTGCTTTATTGCTCTAAAATTCAACCTGAAGCCATTTAATGCTATGATCTATAAGACTAGCAGCCTCTTTAAATACAATGTTGAGAGGTTATTGCTATTAGTAGAGTAAAAAAGCAGTTTCAGCTACTTTTCAAATGTAGTATTTATAGGTTTTATGAAGAGCACAAGACGTCTTGAAATGTTGAAACAAAAACAAACAACATCCATTAAAACCTATAGACTGGCAACGTGTTGTTCACTGCCCATGGGCTGTTTCAACAAATGTTTTTGGAGCTCCTACTGTGTGTCAGTGTTAGATATCCTCCTTCCATTTCAAGATCAAGAAAGTCCTTTCTATTCTGCATCAGGTAAGGCTGAGGCTGAGAAGAGTTAGCTGGCAAATGAGAGACTAGGTGAAAGAAAATCATAAAAATCAGTTGAATCTATAAGTTTTAAAAACATATGTAGCTTTACTGGCTTAGATCTCAAGTTCCTTTTCCTCTTGCTTCCCCCAAATTTTGTTTTCCAGAACTGAGATGATGATTTCTCTATAAAAGAAAAAAATCAGAAAGAGATGAAATTAAAAAAAAAAAACATTAAAATGCTCCATTTGAAATGAAATTGGGAGAAGACATGAGGAAATGAACTACCGTTCTGACTCTTCTGGTTTCTGGTCACTCTGCCAGTTTCCTTGGCTACTGCTATGTTTACCAAACTGTGTTAGAAATATACATAAAGAAACTATTTTTAAAATTAATTTTTAATGAATTGGCAAAGGCAATTTAAAAATGGGGGATTTCAAGGAAGAAACCCATCTAAGCAACCTACAATTATATCTCTTCTCTGTAAGGAGTAGGCATTTCAGTGCGATAATTTTCTGTCTAAACACCAAGCTGAGTGGTTTAAAAAATAATCAAGGAATAATTTTTCATTTAGGATAGTAGATTACGTAACATCATTTATTTTCCCTCCCGAGATCCTACCAGAATGATAATAAAAGGAAACAAAATGTATGAATTCACAACAATGAAGAAAAAGAGAGGATAGTCACAGTGGATGAGAATTTTCAATAAATTTCTTGGAAATGAAAACTAGCCGTTGACTATGAGCATCATTTTGAAACCTCGGGTAGTTATCAGTCAGATCTATTACTGTAACTATCTTTATAAATAATGAACGGTACCCTGCCTTCACTGACCAATCTCATTTTCATTGCTTTTACAAAACTTGCATAACCTCCAAGTGTAGCCTTTGTTAGCAAACTAACTCCAGAGTAACCAAATAATTCAAGGTAACAAAAGAGAACTTAGAAATAAATTTAATTAGTATTCTCGTAAAGATTTAAGAAGATATTGCTTTTATAAAGCCATTAATAAAACATGTTCTGGAAACTAACAATGGGATTAATAAAGCTATGGGAAATTACAAAATAGATTGCTGGAATTAAAAATAGATAACTTACTCATCCTGGTTCCACATATTTAATAAGAGCCTTCACAAAGCTTCCTTCAAAAATATTTTCTAAAGTATGTTTGTATGGCAAACCTTGAGGCTATGCTTATCATTCAGAGTTTGGAGACAGATGGCACATTCAAACGGAGTAATTTTAGGTGAGATTAACCAAATTGAACATTTACAAAGAAGTGAACAGAGTACAGGAAAAAAGAGGAGTTAGTGCAGTACCAGCTGCTAAAAGCAAGGCCCTCTTCCCACCCCCGGCTCTGAACAGGAGACCAGGGGGACTGAATACTGTCCTCTCCGTGAGTTTACAGAAAGGGAGGGTGTGCTCAAAGGGCAGAGCTGCCCCAGGTTACACTATGCCATCCTGGTTTGCTCCTTTCCCTCTCAGGCAAACCTAGCCTTCTTACTATGATGTTAGCTGAATTCCTTTTTCCAGAGTAGATAAAGACATGCACATTTGTACCCTATCCATTTATTTATCCATCCAATATACATTTGCTGAATCACTTCTATATGCCAAATTTGCAAGATAGTTAGCTCTAGTTATGATCGAGTCTGGTCCATAAAATAGGCTATATCTTTGGACCAAACTAACTTATCATCTTGAAAGCAAATGCATACCCATAACGTTACTAATAGCCATATTCTAAATTTTCAAGAACATGATAAAGCTAGAATTTATGAAATGTGCAAAAAATAAAATATTCCTGCCTGTAAAATAGTAATGTATACTTTCAAAATGCAGCCTTATTAAGTGCAAACTCCCAGACACAGCGAGCAGAGTTATCTCATGATTCCTGCCTTGATGTTTATTGTTACTCAAGGAGGCAGAATATGCATATAAAAAGACAATTATCCCTAGACAACAAATGATATGTCAAGTAAGAGTTATAAATATTAGTATGGAAATTTAGAGAAGGTCCTGGAATAGTCAAGGAGACAGTAAGGAAACTTGACAGTAAGAGATGAAATCTGAGGTACTTAGATCAGTCGTGGGGTTGGAATGACCTGGGGAAGAAAGAATGCTGTAGATAAGGAAAGTAGTGCAAATAAAGATTTCTGGAGGTGGTGAGGGAGAACTTGGTAGAAATTCTAATAAGATGGCTTTAATGCAAAGACCTGTGCCATGAGTAGGGAATAGTGCTTGGAAGGTTAGATTGTGCATAAATTGCTCATAACAGTCAACTACGGGGAATACGTGAATACGAGATGATTGAAAGGGTTTCTAAGTAAGCAGGTGGGCCAGATTGAAGTAAAATCTCACAAGTTAGGCGTCTACCAAGGCAGCATGGTCTGATAACATTTTCTAATAATGCCAAAGGGTGAATGGTGTTGTCTGAGAAACTCAGACCAGCAGAGAAAGTGAATAGAAAAAGAACAATAACTTAAGAGGTGTTTTCCTGAAAAAATATAACAGCTGTTCTATGTTTAATAATGGAAAAAATGATGAGAAAGCAGAAGAAAGAAGGAGAACTGATATGGATTTGTAAAGGAATGAATAGATACGAAAAGTTACCCCTCCAGCATCAGACACAGATACCAGGTGTGGAGGTAAGAGGTTAGGAGTGTTAGATGTGGCAGAGAAAACGTTGGAGGGACAGATTATTGTGAAGGGATGAGATTGAGGGCTATCTGTTATCATCTGAAAATTTGATGTGGCTGAGTTCTGGACACCCTCGTCCCCTCATCACCTGCCTTGGGGCAGGAGGGGGAGGATTGTTTCTCTCCTTTGGGCTCAGACCTTGCTGGTAATAAGGTCCTCAGAGAATGGAATCTCACTGAGCCTTTCAAAATCTGGTAGGAGAAATGTTAGCTCTTAAGATTGCCTAAGAACTGATTAAAGTTTTGTGTTTCCATGGTTATATATAACATTCTTATCCTTGGCTGGCCTGTCATTAATACATGCCTATGTTACAACAGAGACAGAGTGAAATGTATGGCTGAATCACTTCCAAAATGTAACTATTTACTGGGGGTGGGCAGAGTAAGTAAAAGCACATATTTTCATTTTTCCTTTGTCATCTTCCTTTCGGAAGGACAGACTATTATTGTCTGCATTTCTCCCTGAAACACTCAGCCTGAATTGACTTCTCTCCCAATGTTTAAGGCATTTTTGCCCAGAGCATTTGTCCCTGGCAATTTGTCCTGCTCTGCCTTCTGTTGTTGACTTAGATCTTGTTAGTTTTTGGATCCTCAGATAACACTTATAAATACAGGCAGATTTCTGTAAACGTGAGGGGTTGGGTGGGCTGCCTACTTGGCTCTACCCAGTCTGGATACCACAGTCTGAATAACCACAAATGTATGAATAAATGCGGCAGTCTTTTTCAGCGAGTCATCACATTTTCAGTCAGTCAATAGTAACCCCATCCATGGTGGGTGAAAAAACCCATTTTGTGCTGCGTCACATCGCTCTGGCCTCACGGTCTTCTCCACCGAGGCTTCCCACTCTTGTTTTGAGGCCCATGTTTGTAGGTTAGCAGCTTTGGTTTATTTTATTTGTTATAAATGTTGAGTTCCGTATTTTAACACCCTTGGCCTCACCCTGCCACCTGCACCACAGAAGGGCTGTGGTGTATGCTATATAGTTCTTTCTCTTTTATCTGAGTATACTATTTCTGTGAGTTTTCTATAGATACCAGTAATTTTCTGCTCTGGTGACAGCAATGACTGAAAGATGTAAAAGCCCTGCAGTGGGCATCTGGTGTTTATGGGCTTTGCCATACTGAACATTCAACCTTTTTATGGTAAACATTTCCTTTGGGAAACCACCCTTTCTCCAGCTTAGACTATGGCATTTGGCTGGAATTGTCTCTACTCACAACTCCAGGAATGTTTCATGACTAGTGTAAGCCACAGTGGTTGGTTTAGGAATGGGTGTACAGTCCGATTCCGGCCAATGAGAGTCAGCCCTTGGACATTTTTGCTAACTTTGAAATAGAAAAGCCCTTATTTTTCTTGCTGGACTCAGGACAAACGCTGAGGCCGCCATCTTGTGCATAAACCAAACAGTGACTTAAGGGTAAGGCCTCTGCTGAAGAAGTGAGGCACAAGACAGAAGAAGAGAAACCAGGACACGGCTCAAGATTTACTAAGGGAAATCAGCTCCTGGAATGCTCAAATATGTGTGTCAGTAAGTTCAATTTCAAGTAGCTTAAGCTACTTACAATTTTTTTTTGTCACTTGCAACTGAAAAAATATGTCATTGAATGGATAAAGCTGCTTTAAACATCTGTGTGGAGGTTTCATGTGGATATACACCTTCCCTGTGCCCTATCCCCACTTCTTGTCTAGTTAGTCATCTGTGGAATTGTGAAAGAACATGGGCAAAGGTCATATCCTTGGGTTCACTTCCCACCTTTGCCATTTGTTTGCTGAATTGACATGAGTCAGTCTTTTCATCCCTTTGAATCTCACCTTTTTATTTATAGAATGAGGCTAGAGTATAATGATTCAATGAGATTGTGTGGTTAAAAGTTTAAAAACCTAAAGCTCAGAAATGTAAAGTATATTATATATTAATTTATTTGCTTTAAATAAATTTAAAAATTAATAAAATTAAATCTCACTACAGAGTCTCCATTTTACCAGGTTGGTGAGAAATTTAGTTTAAACATGAGTCACTGGTTAACTCCTTCTGAAAATATTAATTTATTTAGAGTTTGCTGTTTTGCAAATTTTTACCGTATTATACAGGTTTAATTTCAAATGCATACTCAGTTAGAACTAAGTTTTTCCAGGAACATGATTTTCTTTTAAAAGGACAAAGTAGACACATAACTAAAGAATGTTAAAAGAAGAAGACTATAAACTTTCTTTTGGTTAAAAAAAATAGAGATTTGGGGTTCATAATAAAAAATAAAGGCATTATGTAAATAAATAATTTAAATTGGAATAACAAGCCTATTTTTATCTCCAATAACTGTTTTGTGTCATTTATCTTACAATCGCCTTACTTTTACAGATCATTGAGAATATAAAAATCAAGACCTAAAAGGAAAGCAGATAGTCTTATCTGTCCATTGAAATTCAAATACTGCTTTCCTCAGATTATATATCTTTATTGCCTCACGTTTGGAAAGATATAGTGGAAAGAACAGTAAATAGATAAACTCCTTTATTTCTGGTATTAGAATGCAAGTATATTTAAATTACAATTGTGCTTGATGTTGTGATTGTGTTTAATGTTGGGGTTTTTATAACTTTACCAAAGCAGTGAAGGTGTCTTTTATGTTCCCATTAATTTACTGTGTTTATTAAGTGCCTATGGTGGGTAAAACGCTGGGCATGCCATAGAGAACAGATGCTCACACCGGGAGCTTATAGTCTGTACTGGTGTAAGGGAGGGAGAAACAAATCAAGTAAAATGGGCAAATTAAAAGAACAATACAGTGCTAAAGAGAAATCAGCTGGTTTGGAATTGAGGCAGAGGCTATGCTGGAGATGGTAGGAATAGGAATCAGGAAATCAGGATAAACCAATGACAGAACTGATCATAAATTTAAAGGGAAAAGGCCTTAAATGACTAGACATATTTTTGAAAAGTATTTAGTACTTTTAGTCAGAAGCTGATTGATGGGATATTGAGTTTCTATGCCCTAAAAATTTCTCCAGATGTGTTTTTTTCTGTCTTCTATCAATTTCTATTAATTTCCTATTATTCTGTCTCATGATTCTTCTGAAGTATTTTTCCTTTATGTTTTATGCATAAGAACGATTGTTCAATTTTTAAATTAAGATGGACACTTTTCCAATTGGAACTTGGCTAAACTCTCCTGCTTACATTTTACTCTATAGACTTTTTCTTATGTTCTCTGTGAATATAATAAATATATAAAAAAATATAATAGAGGATATAACTATAGCAATATATAAACAAATAAGTGCAAGTAATAAACCTTAACATATCATGCTGTTGTGAGGATTAAGAAAACATTTATGTACTTAATTATTCCATTTATAGTCGTTTCCTCCCTTCAGAATTATACCTTTGAAATTTTTTAAGAACTCACTTATTCCAAGAAATTATTTCTGGGAACTGAAAAGTTTGAAATACTTAACTCTTTTCTGACTGAGAAAGGGAAGAAACTCTCCAAAGGAGCATGTTAAGATTTAGATTTGGTTCCTTTTCATAATAGTAAGAAAAAAGTCTTTTTTTTTTTTTTTTTTTTTTTTTGATGTTTAGCAAAAGATGTTTGCCTTTGGTTTTAAAACCAAAAGCTCTTTGTAAAAAGACTGGAATTTTTATTGCAATGTATTTCACATACCTTAAAATTAACCATTTAAAACCATGAAACTCAGTAGTTTTCAATACATTCACAAAGTTTTTGATTTTGATGAAATCAAATTTATCTATTTTCTTTGGTTACTTGTGTTTTATGTGATATATGAAAAAAAAATCATCTAATCCAAAGTAACAGTGATTTATATCTAAGTTTTCTTCGAAGAGTTTTAGCTCCTTTAGATCATTTCTATCTTCAATTGATTTTGAGTAGGAGTCCAAATTCTTTCTTTTGCATATAGATATTCAGTTGTCCCAGAGCACTTATTGAAAAGACTATTCTTCCCCTGATTGACTGGTTTTAGCACATTTATCAATAATCAACTGACCAGGGATGTTTCGATTTACTTCTGGACCCTCAATTTTATTCCATTGATGTATATGTTCGTTTTTATGCCAATACCACACTGTCTTGATTAATGTAGCTTTGTAATAAGTTTTGATATCTGAAAGCATGAGTACTCGTACTTTGTTCTTTCTTTTCAAAATTGTTTTGGCTATTCTGGGTCCCTTGCATAGCCATATAAATTTTAGAATGCTTGTCAATTTCTGCAAAAAAAATGTAGTTGGAATTTTGATGAAGATTGCATTAAATCTGTACATCAGCTTCAGTAGTATTGCCGTCTTAACGATATTAAGTCTTTCAGGTTCATGAGCACAGGATCCCTATTTGTTTAATGTCTTCTTTAATTTATTTCAACAATGTTTCATAGTTTTCAGTGTACTAATATTGTACTTCTTTTACTAAATTTTTTCCTAAGTATTTTATGCTTTTGATGTGATTATAAATGGAATTAAAATTTTCTTCTGGTTGGTCATTGCTGCTGTATAGATATTCAACTGATTTTTGTATATTGATCTTGCATCCTGCCATCTTGTTGAATTATTAGCTTAAAATTTTTTTTTTGGTGGATTCCTAGGATTTTTCATGCATAATAGCATGTCTTTTGTGAATAGAAGTCATTTTGCTTTTTCATTTCCAATCTAGATTTCTTTTATTTCTTTTTTCTTATCTAGTTGCCCTGGCTAGAACCTCTAGAACAATGTTGAATAGAAGTGATAAGAATGGATAACTTGTCCATTCTTCTTTCTGATTTGGAGGGAAAGTGTTCAACATACTTTATGGTGAAATGTTTAGAGTATTTCACCATAAAGTATGATATTAAGTGTAGGTTTTTTATTAATGTCCTTTATCAGATTGGATAAGTTCCCTTCTATTCCTATAATATCTAGTGAGATGTTCATATGGTTTTGTCCTTTATTCAACTAATATGAGGTTTTACATTGATTGATTTTCATGTGTTGTACCAATCTTGCATTCCTGAAATAAATTCTACTTAGCCAATAATAAATAATCCTTATATGTTGCCGAGTTTAGTTTACTAGTGTTTTGTTGAAGATTTTTGCATATATATTCACAAGGGATATTGGTATGTAATTTTCTTTTCTTATGATGTCTTTGTGTGATTTTCCTGTTAGGGTAATATTGGCCTCCTGAAATGCATTGGGAAGTTGTTCCTCCTCTTCTATTTTGGTTTTGCCTTGTTTTTGAAAGCATCTGCAAATATGTTAATTTCTCTTTAAATATTTATTAGTAGAACTCACCAATGAAGCCATCTGGACCTGGGCTTTTTTTTAAATTACTAATTCAATCTGTTCACTTATTATAGGTCTATTCAGATTTTCTATTTCTTCTTAAATCAGTTTCAGTAGTTTGTGTATTTTTAGGAATTTGTTAATTTCATATAATTTAGTTAATTTTTGGCATATGCTTTTTTATAGTATTCCCTTCTGATTCTCTTTATTTCTGTAAATTCATAGTAATATCCCACTTTCCATTTTACTACATAGACCAATAGAACTGAATACAGTAATAACATCTTCAGTTTCCCGGCAGTAGGCAGGAGTCCACTAAAAGCACATGGTTGTTGATTTTTATCCTAAATTTTCTGAAAATGAGCCATACTTCTTCCTCAGAAATTTTTCTTTACAGTTACTCACATTTTCTATTATTAATCTGATTTATTGCTCTGTCATCCTGTGTCAGTTGGGGTTCAGTTACCTGCTACAGAACACATAGACTCTAGCCTAGTGTGTTTAAGCAAAACAAGTCTGTTTTTTTGTTTTTTTTTTTTTAAGCCAGATTTTGGCACCTAACTTTGGTGGGTAGGGAATTAGGAGGCCAATCCCCACTGCTGGTTCCAGGATCACACCACTTCCACCATGATTCATTCCACGAAAATGATGTCCCATGTTCTGTTTAACAATGGATAATGAGGAACTTGGGCCTGGGACCCCTGCAGGAGCTTCCACAAAAAAGCCAAATGTTTCATGACTATCTTTACCAGCAGGATCCAATTTTTGCCCACCCTGTTTTTATTAATTCTCAAGGTAGTATTCTTGGGATGCACTCAGGTTTCTTAATGCTTTTATTATCGTTTACTTTAGTCACCATAACTTGAGCCACTTAGAAATGTAGACAAAGTTGAAAAGTAATTTTCTTTTCAGATGAAATTATCTGTTTCTAGTAGGTACCTTTTAAAATGTGTTCTTTGTTTCTTTCAGGTTTCATATGTCTTTAGAGACTTTCTATTGCATTCTTCTTCATATAACTCTTATTTACATAATTGCTAATGCTTGCATATTTTGTTCCCTGAGTTCAAGTTTACTTCTGTTCCCTTGCTACATCATCATTATACATTTCTGAGATGAAAAGTACATATATTTTCCAGGTATTTGGAAGAAGAATGTCTACATTTAAAATGTCTGTAACTATAATGATACAATGCTAGAAAAACAAGTACTTACTTGAAACCAAAAGGAAAGGGAAAAATATGACAAAGGAAAATCTATAATAAAAAACTATAATCTTTACTGAAATCAGTGAGGAAAATTGCCAACTAAGAACCTTGAATGAAGGGTAATTTTCAACAATTTGTTCTCTTTTGACTTAAATCTGTTTGTGTTATGGTATGAAATGAAAGACTCATGGATTTGAAAAGCAATATTCTGTATTGAGATTCTTAGAACACAATTGTATAAATCTTTCTCTTGTTCTCTTCATTCTGCCTAGATATATACTTTACACTCATTGCCCATTCTTTTCATTAAAAATGTCGTCTCTAGCTTAATCTACCTATGTCCAAGTTTGTTTGCATGAAGTCTCCTGTCAGTTCTCTTTTTTTATTATGAATCATTTTTGGTGAACAGTATACACAGAGAAAAGTACACAGGTTGTGAGCATGAGGCTAGACAAATGAAACTGACTTTAGTATTTTTTTAATACTGATGCTATGTTGGCATTATTATAAACTATACACCATGTTTCCTTATCGAGTGAAATCCTGGCATATCATAGAAAATAACTGTCAAACAGCATATATTTAAATACCTCAAAACTTGATTATTTTTTGAATTTCCAAGGGGATCAATTACTACTTAGAACCTTTGAAAAATTAGAAAATACCTAACAATATCATTTTCAGAGCCACTGGATGACCTATCTGGAAAGCATTTACAAGTGTTATATGACTGGATCCTCCCTGAAAGGTGGAGACTGAAGCTGAGTGAGATTCATAGACAGAGAACTGGATAAGATCTGACTCCGAAGCCTGCCCTCTCTCCATGCACCAGGGTGCTCAGCCGCTGCACACAAGATGAATTTTGGGTGGTTTATCTTAATGTATCTAGAAAAAGTACAATGATTATATCAAGCTTGTGACTCCTCAGATATACTTGCATAGGACAATGGTTAAGTTAAATTATTCAGTAGATTTTTATAAAACATTAAGCAAATATTAGGCTTGAATGTGGTGTAAGAATGAGTGAAGTTTTGGGAAACACCGTCCACCACCAGCCACCCTTACTAAACAAAACTGCCTCTGAAATGACAGCAAAAAGGAGTTTGGTGAACCACAGAAAGAACTCTTAGGCTGAAACCATGTGAGGTCAGCACTGAAGACGGGCTTACTCCCTCCATTTCCACTGAGTGGAATGGACCTTACTGCACCCTGTGGTCTGGAAGCTGAAGACTACATTTCCCACGTGACTTTAGAGATCAGGTTCCCTGTGATCTCGCATCACCCTGGGATGTAGGAGACACATCTATCACACCTATTTATCCACCTTCTAAACTGTCATTTTATAATCTCTTAGGAGCAAAAATGAAATTCAGCAGGAAATCTGCTGCTGGCACTGCCTCTGCAGGGAAGCTGGGCTATGGGAGCATTTGGTTTTCCATGTGAGCTGTAGCCGGAGTTTCCTTGATTCATGCCCATCAGTAACGTATTTCACCTCTATGTGTGTCATCACACAGAGTTAGGGTTAGGTTAAAGGTAACAGAATACATCTAGTCAGTTCATGTAAAAGAAAAGAGGTTAATTAGCAGTTTAGGGATGATTTCCAACAATTTTGGAAGGGCTGGAGGAGGAGGCTCTAGGCTGAATTTGCAGGAATTATTCTCATATAATATAAATGACCTGACTAGAAGAGGCTTCCTCTGGGAGATGAGGAATCAAGAGACCAACACCACCGCTGTTAGTTCCAGGCCCTCATCTCTTGTATCATGATCCATGTACTACATGGATTGTGATGGGTTCATTCCAAATGTATTATTTTCTCTAGTTTATTTTCATATCTTTTTCACAGTTTAAAACAAACTGTGGATAATGAAAAATCCAGAGCTTCCCTTGAAATGTAAAGATAACATTAGCCTACCAAATGCCTGCATAAAATACACTGTAAAGTGCTACACTTAAAAACAATTACACTATTCCTCTCCTTCCCCCCCAAATCCAACCTCCAACGCTGCGTCGGTTTTTTCACACACTGTTCTGTAGATGGCGCCATTGCTGCACAGCGCCAGGTCGCTTTACAGAAGAGCTGGCCTTTGAGAGGATTTGAAACAGGTTAATTTTAAGGATCTGTCTGGACTCTGGCTTATGGTTGGGTCAGAGCTAAGCATTTTCAAATTTGGTCTGTGGTTAGATGTTGGCGAGGTGCCTCTCCTGTCTGAGATGTTAAAGTTAAAACAAGCTTGGAGGTTACAATCCATGGGTAGGTTTGTTAGCAAGAGAGAAGGTACAGTTCAATGAGATGCTCTTGACCACGAGGTTCATGTCTTATTTCCCTCTTTCCAGGGGTCCCCTGGGCTGGTATAAAAACATGCCACCCTACTCAAGAGGTTATCTTCATCTGGGGGAGGGTGGGTGAGGACAGTTGCCTGGGAGAGGAAGACATGACAGTGAGGGAGGTGTTTTTCATTTTCATACAAACTCATCCTTTTTCTTCCTCTCGTTCAGGTGCCATTTCTTATCTTAGTAACAAAACATTGTGTCTCTTTCTGACGTTTGCTTTACGAAATAAATTATTCCCCTCAAACTTTATTTTTGGAAGAAAAATTAAATTAATTATGAACGTGAGCAATAAAGCCCAAGTAAAGAATAAATTCCGAGATGCATCATCCTATTCAGAAAGCTGGACAATGTAACTGCGTTCCTTTCAACTCTCAAAATCCTCCAGCAAATCTGAAAATACGTGGAAGAATAATATTTTCCAGAAAACCCCAGGAACTTAGAAATCAGTCTGAGTGACATGTTTGTGAAAGCATGCCGTCACATTAGTAACATACCCAGGCTGATAGCTAGCCCTATCAAACAGGCATGCTCAGTAGAGAGTCACCCAGCGATGATTCTGTGGGTCAGTTCTTTGGAGGAAAAGTCTGTTTTCTTTCTAACACTAGGGCCAGCAGTGTGCTTCAGAGAAACTAGGTTGTACAGCACAGGTACATTTTCAGTAGGTAGAAACCTTTGTTTGTTTGTATTTTTAAAACAAACAACATAGCCTGGAAGAGTGATTTCTCTATCTTAAAACAAAAATTTCCTCAGCCCCACCCACAGATTGTGATGCAGTGAGGTTTGAGGCCAGACTTGAGAATCTGTATTCCTAAATACTCTATAAATCACTCCAAGAGTTTGGTGGAAGCCTGGCCCACAGAAAATGAATAAGAAAACTGATACTAGAAACCAGAAAGAGCATGGCTACACTCCCAGTACTTGTGAGAAGATACAAAACACTGTGCATTTACAAAACTGGAAACGGATGAAAGGATGGGCTGAGGGTGAGAAGCGGAGATTTGGATTTCAAAACTCTGAAATCTCAATCCTTTTACTGCCTTCTGATGGCCCCTTCATCAACATTACTTTCTCTCTCAAGTTCTTTTTAATACACCAAGAGTAGAACCATGCTCATCTTCTGATGATATCTAGGAAAGGAACAGTATATGCTTATGATAAAAAGTAGTAATCTTTGTGCTGGCCAGATTCGTTAGAAGCTGAGCTCTTTGGCTATCAGAAGTCCTGCCCACTTATGTGACTTGGTGTTGTAAACTTGGTAACGTAAAATGTCATGTGAATTGAGAAGGTGGTGGGAGTGTATAATATCAGTTGACTGACAGAGAACAATAGTCCCCCGTTGTGGCGCACTGATGTGGAGTGGGACAGAACATAAAGGTGTTGTTTCTAACAGTGTATTAAAATAACATGAAAAATCCAGAGCAGAAGCTCTTAGTTCAAATAGTTCAACCTTGTATTAAAAAACAAGTCAGAGTCATGTGGTTCTTTTATTCTTTACCAATGAAGGATACTACTACTTTTTGCATAAGTCACATTTTATTATTGCACTTTATCTCCTTTATTAACTCTTTTTTTGTTATACACTTTTGTATCACTATTTTAGAGATTGCTCTAGAAATTACAAAATGCAACTATGACTGCAGTGTACTTTTACTATGTCCTAAATACTGCAGGGAGATCATCATCGTTTAACTGCATTTATCCCCTTACTATCATTTTTGTGATTGTTGTTGTACTTTTTTTCCTTCTGCATAAGTTATAAACTCTTGAACTTCTGTTCTTGTACTTCTGTTTTGTTGCTTTTTTAATCTGGGACCATTATTCTTCAATGTGGAAAAAAACTCTTCCATATTTCTTCTGTTGTAGATCTACTAGAAACAGTTCTCTCAGCTTTGGTTTTCTGATAAAGTCTTTCTTTTTTCTTCATTTCTTGATGAATGTTTTCACTCTGTATAGAACCCTAGGTTAGAAGGTTGTTTTGTTTTTCTCATTCAAATTCTTTAATAATGCCTTCTGGTATATAGATTTGGCCAGTAGAATTTCTTTACATTATTTTTCTGAAGGTAATGTGTTTTTTTCTATGTTTTAAAGATTTTCTTTTATTATTCATTTTTAGAATAATTAGTACTAAAGTTTTCTTTGTACTTGTCTGGCTTGGAGTCTACTGAATTTCTTGAATCTGTGGGTAATTTTTCATCAGATTTGAAAGCTTTTGGCCAAAATTTCTTCAAGTAGCTCTTTTGTTTCAATCTCTCTCCTCTTGTTTCGGGACTCCAGTTATATGTATGTTAGATGTTTCAGTCATGTCTTATATCTCTTGTATGTTTTATTTTGTTCCTACTATTTCTTTTTTCTGTCTGGGCTTCTTGAGTATGTTCTATTGACCCATTTGGCACTACAAATACTGTCTTCTATGTTCCACCTGTTCTATATTTTGCATTTCTAGACTGTTTTTTAATTCTTTTTTTATGGATTCTAATTCCCTATTGTAACCTTCCATCTTTTCATCCATTTTGTCCATGTTTCCCTCTATACTCTTAAATTTATTAATCATGGTTTATTAAAGTCTTAACCTGCTAACTACAACTTCCTGGATCATCTTAAATCTGGTGTCTGCTGGCCATTTTATCTCATGTCTCTTTTGGATCCACCAGTTTATTTTGTGTTTTTCTTGTTTTCCAAGTTCTCTTCTGTCTCCTATGCCATTTATTTCCAATGAAGTCTGTGGATCTACCACTTTCCTTGGGATTTTTAACAGTACTTCAGATTCTCTTTTGTTTTTATGCCATTTAGTTCTTATGAAGCCTGTGTTGGAAAAGATTTTTTTTTTTTTTGGTTATATAGCTTTTAATACCAATTGCAGAGAATTCAGAGTTCTTTCTATATGGAAGTTGTCAGAAAGTAACACCTTAAGCATAGTGTTTTAAGACATTGCATTTCTATTTTCTGGCCATTGCATAGAAGCATTAAATGCTGGAATCTAAGGATTGTCCTTGCTTAATATATCCTGCAGAATGCTGTCTACAGCTTATTAGTCAGGAGTAGCTTCATTTATCTGTGCCCACATTTCTTTCTGTGACATTATTATTACTAGTGGCAAGAAGAGTACTTATTCTACTGTTTACTTTCCAAGAAGTTTCTCTTTTCCTTTTGAAAATTATAGCTCACATAGAATCCATTTCCTTCCCCAATTTATCAACTCCATTTTGTCTGTTCCAACTATAAGTTTTTATTATTTAACCACTTCATAACCCTATGAGCTACACAAATATTTATTTAGGATCTCATGCCAGAATGGTTTATTTAGCTATGAACTCCAATTTCCTCCTGAAAAAGTGAATATGTTTTATGTGCTTTGTACTTGAAGAGCCTCAATCAAACATTGAAACCATCTTAATTCTAGGGCAGAAAGGGAGATAAATCTAGAGTGTTCAAGAGAGTGCAATCCCTGAGTGCATTTTCAGCCAGCCTCTTACATTTTAAAATAGACTCATTTTCTTTGTTTTCCATCAGATTTTATGAAATCTTTACTATTGGGAATGATTCATAAAGGAATATGCCTTCATTATATAGTCACATTCTCTTCCAGAAGAATTTTTTTGAACTTCCAGGAGAAGACAGCCCGCCCCAGATTTATTTGCTGTTTATAACCCTTTCAGATTATACATAGCAATATAAATTTATTTTTATTAGGTTAATCTTTTTAGGTTATTAACAACTAGCAATATAAATTTATTTTTATTAGGTTAATCTTTTTAGGTTATTAACAACTAGGAACCAAGTACCAGAAAAAGTGCCCTTTGTGATATTACTCTTTGTTTCAGCATGAAAAAGTTTCTCGTTTTCTTTTAAAAACTATAGCTCATGTAGAATCTATTTCCTTCTCCAAGGCAGAAGTGATTAATACACCCTAAAAGGGCCAAAAATTTGGGTGGTTAGGAGGACACATTTTAGAATAAGTACAGACTTGGGTTAAAGTACTAGCATAGCAAGGTAATTTAATTCTAAGCTTCAGATTTCTCATATCTAAAATAGGAGTGATAATCTTTTTTTACATTGAATCTGAATAGAACTTTCATCAACTAATAAAATTTCCCTAACTTTCCTCCTTAATTTTGATTTTAATCTAGAACTTAGTCAAGGTTAGAACCTAAAGAGAAAATGGATGAGGGTTTTCGTTTTCTTTAAATTTTTTTTTAATTGAAGTAGTCAGTTTACAATGTTGTGTCAATTTCTGGTGTACAGCATAATAATAGTTCAGTCATACATATACATAAGTATATTCATGGGGTTTTTGTTTTCTAAGTGACTTCATTGTATCCTCCTTGCATTCCTCTGTATCCACTTGAACTCACAGAGCAAAAAATATAGAAGAGGGAGAGGGCTATACTGTCTTATGCTTTGGTGAGAAATGAGTCTATGGCCAGCTCCAGGCTCTATGAATAAGTAGATGACAGAGAAAATTCTTGGGAATTCAGGATAGAAGTTGTTAATTGGACTCTTCCAATTTGAGGTGCTGTACCAAACATGTGGCCTCGCCTTTGGGAGTAGTCCAATTGTAGAATGATGGTAGCTTAAAGTATCTCTTTGTGTCCCAGGTGTCAGGCCCTTAGGCTAGGATGAGAATCCTACCCTTATATCTGGCCTGTGGAACTCACTCTTCTAGAGCCTGCCAAAATTAAGGATACCTCCACCCTCTGGGCCTTATGGGTAGTTGATCTTTTCTATTGTCATATGTTTGAAAATGTAAGATACCAAGGGGTAGGGACTTTTGAAAGGTTTGATTCTCCTTTTATTCCTCCACCATATATAATGCCATACAAATGGAGAGGATTTTTTTTTTCGATGCTGATGTTTCCAGGCCCTCAAGTGGCATTGCTCACTTGTCAATAAGTGTGAAACTAAGTGGGTCCTTCACCTAGTACAGACTGAGGCCAATCCACTGTGAGGATAAGTGGGGACTATTCCTCCAGATGGTTGGAGGTGGCAGTCTTCTGACCCTCTTTATTACTTTTGCCACATTAGGAACCCACAGTGATACCCAAACAATGTTTTTTTTCTGTCATATTTGGACTACATAGGGAAAATATCATATATATAATACAAAATTCATATATATATATAACACAAAATTCCAGGGAAATGAGATTTATAAACAAATAAATTTCAAGTAGATTTGTAGGAATTATTTGTCATCTCCCTCAGGCAATAAAAGGAGATTTGTTTGGTTAAGCTTTGCTCTTGAAAAAAATATGGCACATCTGGTTTGACGATAGCTAAATGTCATAGCCTATTGAACTCAACTTGTTACTTTAGAAGGAAAAGTTGGACATGGCAGTGTCAACAGGGCCTCTGACCCATGCAGGGGATTTTTCTGAGGGTTTCCAGTAATATCCACCCACCTTCTTAAACCCTGGTTCCCTGCCTCAATGTATGATTCTCATCTAATACTACACACAATTTTCCTCTGATCAATATTTCAATCATCAGATTTAGATTCGCAAAAATTTTAACTAGCAGCCTCTCTGCTATCATCTGACAGGGTTTATAGAGTGTCTTTAATATATCCTACCTATTATCATTCCATCTGTCAATCTTCTGACTAAATATAAATAATTTCTAATCTACAGATACAGTAATCCACACTCATGAGAATATTTTCCAGCATTGAAACAGAGAATCCTTTAAATATGTATTTAAAATACATCACTGGAAAGTTCATGAAAAAATCATTAGAACGGACCATTGGTAGATAGATTGAGAACTCCCACAAATACAATCCCACGATATCCCTCTAGCACATCTAATGCAGGGTTGCTGTGGGATTAATTGAAATACTGCACATAAAGTGTTTACTGGGATGCCTACATTCAGGAAACTTACTCAATTTTAGCTATTATTATTATCATTATTAATATTAGATGTCAGTGCTCTTTCCAACACACTACATGGCCGTATCTCTCATGGCACTGGTATGCCTTGGAGTTCTTTTGCCAATAAAACTTGAGTCATTATTTAAAAGCCATCATTTGCCAGAGGGTAAGATGCATACAATAACTCAATTATATCAGTTAAACAAAATCTATACTCTCCTGTTGGTTGAAACAAAAGCTTTAAATTTGTCTTTTCAACTGTATGACTTACTTTTTTGACAAAGCTAAAAACTGGCTATTAATTTCATCATTATGTGGAAATATGGCAAGAGCAGATTATGTGGCTAAATGTGCAGCTCCTTGACTGAACATGAATCTGTGAAGAGTGATCTATCAGCCCAGTAAAGAGCCACAGATAACCTGCCCAGAGGGTGGGGAACATAGCAGGTCACCTTGACATTCTTTTAGAAGATTCCTTTCTAATTTCCCCATGAACAGATTTAACTGAATGGTCAGTTATTTTTAACTAACTCTCCACTGCTATAAGCGCTGTCTTTTTTTTTCTATAAAGAATCAAAGGAATTTAGCGAGGCTCATTTTGTAGATTTCCTTTCTATCACAGGCCAAATATGCTTTAGAAACACAAGGGACCATGTCATCCCTTAGCTGCAACACGTAATAAAATGGGCCACTTGACAGCAGCATAGGGAGGCAGGATTTTTGCCACACGTACAGAACACTCACTCAGTGCCCAAACTGATTGTAGATTGTATCATTTATTATCTAAATTGGAACACTTTAGAGAGTGAAATGGGCTCCTTTCATAAAGACAAAGTGAGAAAGGACACAGACTGGTATTGTCCCTATTACTGAACCAGGTTCATTTGCTGGTTGTTCTGAGACAGGAGGGAAGGGAGCGGGGCACAGCCACTAAAAGGATGGTACAGCAGTCAGCACCAAGATGGTGGAAGAGTCACCTCCCAGGAGACCTTGGGTTTCAGCATATGCTCATTGAAATACAACAGCTGCTAAATGGCACTTCCACAGGTGCCAGGACAGTTTCAAGGCTGGCCATAAAAGGTCAAAGGGTGGGTAATGGCCCAATTCCTGGGAATTTTAGCCCCTTCCCTTAAGTAGTTGGAATAACCCTCCCACTTGTTAGCATATGAAGTTACTGAGCCCGTAAAAACTAACAGCTTCCAAACCTCAAGGCTGCTGATCTCATTTTTCCTAGCCAACCCATGCTCTCAGTCCACAGCTCTCTCTTCTGAGTGAGATGGCCTGCATTATGCCTACGGAAAGTGTATCTCCTCAGCCTTTCTCTTGCCTTCTGAGACAGCCTGCACTCTGTCTCTGGAGTGTATGTATCTTTGAATAAATCTACGTTTACTCAACTGTTGCTCATTCTTGAATTCTTTCCTGTGCTGAAGCCAAGGACCCTCACTTGGCGGGGTGCATCCCAGGGACTCAGCCGAGACCTGGGACATGGCCATCCTCTCGCTCCCATTTTTTCTTGTATCAGTGCAGCAAGCCAAACTCTGAGACGCTGAGGTTTGCAGCAGAGAAAGGGCTTATTCTCGAGACACTCAAGTGAGGAGACAAATCTCAAACCCACCTCCCAAAGGCAAGAGGCTCCAATTATTTATGAGATAAAGCTGAGGACTGGGGAATGATTAGAAAGAAGAAAAAGGTGAGGTAATTGTTGTTCTGTGTGGGTGCAACTAAGCTACAGGCTTCTTTATGAGATGCTTGTTCAGAAAATAGCAGCCTTAGCATATTCTGAAGGTGGAGGTTTTGGCCCACTGTCATCAAAATGTCACCACATCACTTTGGCTATAACCTCCCTAGAATCTTGGAAAAAATACTGGAAGACATGGGATGTCTTTTGTTTCATTGTAAATTAGCCCATAGATCTATAGTAGGCCTGGCTAAACTGTAGCTTTAATAGTTAGGGGATGATCCTTGACGTTAGTTAGACAAGTACAATCTGTCATAGATCAGAAAGCTTACAGTGGAGGTGGATGAATTTACCAGCAGGACAGGGGTGGGGACAAGGGAATGATGCCGAAGCACATCCTTGAAGAATGCTCTCCAGATGCCTAAGCCTACCTGGGGCTCAGTTTCTGCTAGATGTTTCCATGACAGGTCCTGGGTCACATTTCCTAGATACTCTGGGGTTCTGGCCTCAGTTACAGGCCCATCTGAGCATCCACCATCATCAGAGTATGAACTCGGTCAGCCAGGGCCAGGGAGAAAAATGGAGAATTGTGGTTTGAAAGTGAAATAGATGGGGGTGTGGAAGTTGGAGCGGAGCAGTCGGATGGCGGGAAGAACCTCAGGAGACCCCGGCTGACAAACTGAGTGTTCAAGTATGCAGAAAAGGTCTTCAAACTGAAAGAAAGATTCTGACTCAGATTACTATATACATCCAAGGGGACAGTTTGAGCCTCGGAGGAGCCAGGCCTGGGTGGGGCTTTGTTTAATGACACCGAGAGGCCTGCTGTAGTGAAGGCAAAAAGCTGAAGGTCTCAGCTGGGAAGGAAGGAAGGGACTCTTGGGCAGGCTTTGACACTTAAGTCCTTCCCTCAAAAGTACTGGGAGAGAGCGCAGCTGCCTCTGTAGATGGCTTCTGGCATTTCTCAAAAGATGAAAATGCCAGGGAGAATGGCAGTAAACAGACAGTGGAAAAAACTTGGGTGTCAGTCCTGAATATGTCTATGTGTCTGAAAATATCTAGGAAAACCCTCATTTCTCTTTCTCAGCTCTGGGAAGCCAACAACCCCAAAAGATTCAGGGTTGTTGAGATCCAGATAGTTCTATGTTTGCAAGTTTTAGCCAAAGAATGAAAGGAAGATGGGTTTAGGAACTTCAAATAATGCCTGGAGAAATGTTCACAAAGCTTCTGGAAAATTCACAAAACTGTGAGATCAGACAACCAGAAAAGAGCCTGGAGACTGGTGATGCAGATCCCCTCCCTTGACAGATGAGGCTAGTGAGACCCCACAAGCTTAGGAAGTTATCCAGCGCTGTCATGCAGCTAGGGGGCAGTGGAACCAGTACTAAAACTCAGTTCTCCTGACTCTCTGTTCAAGGTAGTGGAGGGAAGGTGAAAGGGAAGTGTTTGGGGGGAAAATTAACCTGGGGTTTAAAAAGTGGGACATAGTGAGGTGGGTAAAACATGAACTTTCAAATTTAGAAATAGATGAAAGCTTAGAAGTGGAAGAAGAACGCATGCCACTAGAAAGTATGACAAGGGAGGGGCAGAGGACAGTGGGGATTAGGGGCATCCGATGGAGGGAGAACTAAAGGCAACTGACACAGGTCACTTGCCACCAGTTAGGGTCATTCTTGCCATGCATCATGGTCCCCTGGATTGTTTCCTTGACAATGATATTTTAAAGGAACTTCCCTCTTTGTTCCCCAACACCTACAACTTTTCTTTTGAGTAATCTAAAAATACCTTGTAGATTAGTCAAAAAGGTTTGTCTTGGTATCCCTGAATTGGGGGTGGCGGTGGCATTATGACATGGATCCAGATCTGGCCTCTGTACTTTATGTACAAGTTGTCCAGAGTGAGCATTTCTGGCTCACAGACACAGATGGCATTTAATGCAGGCCAGTATGTTCCTTACGCATGTCTCACCATTTAGCTGTCATGAGATATTCACGATGTTCACGATTGTTTCTGAAACATTCTTCTCTTTGCCTACCCTGTGAACTCTTTGAAGGCTAGAACTAGAGTTTGTTGACCTCTGCAGACTTACTCCATGTCTGGAGCATAGTGGGTCCTCAGTAAATGTTTTTTTGAGTCCATAAGGGAGGGGTGAGGGGGTAGCAATCACTGATACAAGGCATAGTGAGGATGAATCACCAAGAGCATTTATTCAAAGGAGAACTTGTTGCTTATTATTGGGAGAGAAGGAAACCACACGTTACATTTTACAGACACAGTTTTAGACACACAACAAGCCCTGATAAAGTGTGCTAACCAGGCAATTACTGGGGCATATCCTCCACACACACCCCCAAATAATTTTCCAAACATATGAACTTTTTTCATGACTCAACTCCTCTCTAGTTTGTAAAAACCAAAGACAGAAATGAAGACCAGATAGGTCTGTATTTAAGCTAGTGCCTTGACCTTATTCCGTTCATCAACCAACCAAAGTCAAATGAAAACTGCCTGGAGGAGCTGAGTCTTAATAAAATAAAATCTTAGATAAAAATCTATAAAGAAAGCATACCCTGGCCATGTAACTCAGTGGATCAGGGTGTCTGTTTTCATACTGCAGAAGTTTAAAGTCACAGCAGCAGGGAGCACGTGTCACTAGGCAGGACTCGAACCATGGCGCTAAAGTCCCACAAGTAGCAGGGCTGCAGGAGGCGCAGACAGCCCAAGCCTGGACCACTGCGCCCTCCGCCCCACCAGACTTCCTCCTCGGCAGCAACGGCAGCTCCACAAGTGAAAGCTGTTAACATCAGTTCCCAACAGAGAAGTGGCCAAAGACTTTTTTTTTTTTAAAGCCTTTTGCATTGTTTGAACTGAAGAAACAGTGGAACTAGTACCGATCCTTTTCGCCTTAGTACAGCCAGCTCCTTTGCAACCAGCTCCTTTGCAAACAGGATGCGTCTGCGTGGGAAGGCAGTTTAGAGCGAAAAGCTGCCCATCAGGAAGTTGGCCCCGAAGCCTTCCCTGGGGGAACTTGGGCGCACCAGTCCACCAGCTGGGGGAACGTTCCTGGAGGCAGCTTCACTTACCTGCAGAGAGTCACTCACTTTAAAGAGAGCATGGAAACTGCCTTCTGGGTATTTTCAGAGAAGTGTAGCGGAGATGCAGATTAATTCAGATGTTCAAGCAAGATAGAATTTCTTCCTTTTCCAGAACTCAACTGGTCTTTCTCCTGAGCACCTCCTCATCTGAGCTGTAGAGAAAAACATTTAGATCCACTTGGGAAAGCTAGATTTGATCTAGTAATACACATATGCTCTTGTATAACACTTTGTCTTTCAGAAATTGCCTCCTCCTCCACCCCAGTGCTCTAGACAGATAGACCCCAGCAGACAGACAGACTCCCCAGGCGTGTGTGCTGGGGAGTGGAGAGCTTGTGTGTCCTTATAGCAAGGAAAAGGGGGGGTCATGGTGGTCTCTGCTCAGGTCCTAGCAGAGCCTTTAGCTCCTCTGGTTTCCACGCGATGTCCCTTCCACCTGATTACTTGTGCTGTATTACCGTATTAACTGTACAACCTCTTGGAATATGAAGCTGAATTTTTCAGGTAATGAACTCAGCTTTCTCAGGGCCCCTCCCAGCTCACTAGGCCCTGCCTCAGCTGTTACTGGTTCTATTTCTGTTCTTGAGACCGGGATGGAACTCCTACTGGAGCCTAAGTTTGTGGTCTTGGATCCAGCGGCATTTTGCCTGTGCTGCAGCAACACCCCTCCTTCAACTAAGCTAGTGGGAGGGGACCACTGCCTGCCTTCCATGTCCCTCCAGGGGAACTCAAGGAGTTCCGAATACATTCACGTCCTGAGTTTGTTGGGGACTCTGGAAAGTTGGACTCAGACCCTCCACTCTGACCACGTGGTGACCCAGTTTGTGGATCCTCAAAGAAGAAAGATGCCAAAGTCTCTGGTTGTTGTTGTTGTTGTTGTGTGTTGCACTGCTATTAAATTATTTAGCATACTTCCTACATCCAGGACTTTTGCTTGGAGACAGGACATCTGGAGATGGTATCATTTTACCTGCTTCCAGTCTTCTCTGCTCAGCTTCCTCCCACCAGCCAGACTCTTCTATTTTTCTTCCTCTTGGGTGAGGAATTCCCTTAAGGAAACTGGAGGATCCGAGCTACCAGGCCAGGATTTTGGTATGTTTAATAGATAAGTTAGAATACCCTTTTGCATTTTGATAAAGACTGTGCTTCAGGGCGACTTTTTTGCCCTACACTCACGGACATAGAAAACAAACTGTGGTTACCAGCAGGGAAGGGGCAGGGAGGGATAGATTAGGAGTTTGGGATTAACAGGCACATGCTACTATATTTGCAATAGATAAACAACAAGGACCTACTGTATAGCACAGAGATTTATGTTCAATTTTTTGTAATGAGCCACAATGGAAAAGAAACTGAAAATACGTGTATGTATGCATATATATGTATAACTGAATCGCTTTGCTGTACACCTGAAACTAACATTGTAAATCGATTATATTCAATTAAAAAAACATTTCAATAAAAAATAAGAATAATAAAAATTTTTTTTAAAAAGAGGCAAGGCTGATGGTGGACCTCTGTTCTTGGAGGGATCTGTCCTCTCCTTTCCTACAGACTTCAGAGCTCAGCCTGGGGACTTCAAGGGAGCAGGATTCATAGGAGGGAATAAAATACATCCTTCTAGTCTTCTAAAAATACTATCCCCCTTCTAAGAGTGAGAAGGAGCTGCTAGGATCTCTTCTGGTCCCTTCTTAACTCTCCAGGTATAGCCAGGCCCTCTAACTGTCCATACACCACCCCTTCCACTTGCCCTGGCTTCCTCGGGGGACCCAGAAGCCCTACATTAGGACCCCCATGAGGTCCACCTGACCTCAACATTCATGCAAGGACTGAAAATACAAGCCTGTGAGCGGGAAGAATGGTGGATGATGTGGTTCTCCAGGGACAAGTCCAGGACTGTCTTACCCGTGGCTAACAGGGAAAAAGGCAGACACAGCCCTGTTTTTACAAGTCCTTCCTTCTCTGGGAGGGCCCATCCCTGCTTTTTCTTGCATGCAAGTGGATACGGAAAACAGAGTATTTTGGTGAAGGACGGCACTGCCTCTCCCAGATGAAGAGCTGTTTGACGCAGAGTCCTTGCTTTGCATATTTTCCCTGCAATGCTCATTTATACATGTCATGACTAATTTAAAAATTTACCAGAAAGGAGATAAAATTACATTTTAATTTCACATTGTTAAAACTGGAACAGTCCCTTGCCAGCTTGTCCTGACAAGATTTTATATATTACTTTTTAGCATTTTCTAGTCTTCAAATCCTCTTGCTTTTGTGTTGCATTAAAGACTAAATGAGGAAAAAGTAGGAAAGAATCAGAAGCATGTTCCCTTTCAAAAAGGTGACTTAAAAATAACCTTTAAAGGAGCTCTTGTAACCACCTCTTCACTCACTGGCTCAGGAATCTACCAAGTCATCTTGAACAGAACTTCTCTGATGGAGGGCTCCTGGGAGGGAGAGTAGAGGATATTCTGAATGGCCAAGAGTCACACCTTGCCCTCAGAGGATGACTCAGGTTCAGAATCTTTTGACTTTGGGGTAATTTTGGGGTTTTGGAGGTTTTGTTTTCTTGTTGCTTTGATTTTTAATGTATCTCTGCCTTTTGATGTGCAAAGCT
The DNA here is from genome assembly GCF_036321535.1 of Camelus dromedarius. NCBI lineage: Eukaryota > Metazoa > Chordata > Mammalia > Artiodactyla > Camelidae > Camelus > Camelus dromedarius. The sequence continues at coordinate 37,573,218 of NC_087436.1, forward strand.
TAGGGAAGGGGGTGGATAAAATTGTGCAAGGAGCCCAAAAACCTTTTGAAAAGAAAGGATAGAGCCAACCTCCCCCACCCCTCCCCAGCCTTGAAGTTTGAAGTTAGGGAAATAGGCCATAATAAAACAAGGTGGCCCTAACCAGAACCTGAGAGCAGTAAAGAACAAAATAGGCCAAGTAAAGAGATGCAGTAAGAGCAGCTTACCATGTGTGTTGTTTAAACAGGGTAGACTGGTTCTTTAAGCTATCTTTTGTAGGTGGTAATGTAAAGAGCTTTCATAGAAGCCATCACGAGGCTGCAAACTGTGTTCTCTTCCTCAGAGGATAACCAAAGGAGCTGAACTTCATTTTCATACATCTAGTTTCTTTTGATCTTTGTATTTTATCTTTAGCTTATATTCACTCAGTAAATATTTAATAAGCACCAGAGTTTCAACAATGAATAAGAGACCCTCCTTGTCTTCAAGGAACCTATAGACTAACAGGAGTGATAACAAATAATCAAACAGGGTGCCCAGGGTGGGGGATACTTGGTGACAGGGGTCAGGAAGGTGTGCCTAAGGAGGTGATATTTGAGTTGATGTGGGGACAGGTCTGGGTGGTGCATGAAGAACAAAGGAAGCAGCACATTTAAAGACCTGGCAAGAGAAATCATGATGCATTTTAGGAAGTGGAAGCCATTCAGTAAATCTGGAGAAGTTAATTTTATGTGGGAAATGGCTGGGTGTGGGGGTGGGGCCGTGGTAACTGATGAGGCTAAGGACCTCTTTGAGTTGTATCATGACGGTCTTTTACACCAAGTTAAGACTTGTTGGTTCTATTGTGAGGACAGTAGGGAAATATGGAAAGGCTTAATGCAGAGATGTAATAAAATCATATTTGTATGAAGGAAAAAAATCCTACTTGCAGCATAGACAGTGGTTTGGGGGCTGCTGAGACTGGGAGGCGAGCTGATCAGTTACAAGGCTGTGGCAGGAAGTCAGGTGAGAGATAATGTAGCCTGACCTTAGCGAATGGCAGTTAAGACAAAAAGACATAGATTGCTTTGAGAGCTGTCAAGGATAGAAAATCAATTAATCACTGATTGGAAGTAATGGACAAAGGAGAAAAAGGAATAAGAAAGATGTCCACATTTCTGACTTGGTCAGATGTATGGATGGTGATGTCACTATGTGCAGTGAGGAACAAATTGAATTTGAGCTTCTCTGGAAACCACCACAAGGTATGACTGGTTGGCGGTGACGACACTGACCTGGATGGAGCTGGGGCTGGGGGCTGGGAGGCCGGGGGTGAGGGTGTCTCTTTGTCAGCAAAGAGATGGGAACTGAAGCCATGGGGATAAGTTGGGGGTTGAGAAAATTCATGGAAAAAAATAGTTATGGACTATTAGAGGAGAAAAGATGCTAAGCTGGATGGGTGAGAAACAAAAATTTTTAAGTGCTGACTCCAGAGAGTACGAGGAAGGGCTTCAGTGATTCTGATGGAAGCAGATTCAGTGAAGTGAAGGTGGTGGAAATTGGGTCCAGGCAGGCTGAGATCAGGAAGAAAAACACTAAAAGCTAGCCAACTATTCCTAGAAATTTGGGAATTTAAGGGAAGTTAAAGTAACTCCTGTTTTCCAATAGAAAAGATAAAAACTTAAGCCCAAAGGAAAATGAACTTTGTTAGGCAATCTTAACTCTTACTTTGAGGTCTTTCTTGGCTTCTAAGGGACCTAACTCTGCAGAGAAAACTTTGCAGGTTTAACGATGATGAAAAAAAAAAAAAATACTGAAATCCAAATCCAGAAAATGACAGTAAATTAATTCTCCCCCCCTCCCCCCACGTATCCCTCCTTTGCTAGACCTGGGAGACAGATAGTGCAAAGGTAGTCTTGTGAAGAACAAAGCAATGAGAGGAGTTGGATATTTTAATTTTAACGTTTTTAGTTTCTTTTTGATTCAGTGATATTTCCCCCATCTTGCACAATCCACTTTAACTAAATGAAATATGATAAATGATTACTTGGTAAAAAAGCAGAAATCATAATCAATATTCACAGAACAGAGCCTGAGTAAACATCAGTAACGGCACTGAGATGAAGATTTGTTACGGACTGTCAAAAACACAATGAATTATATTAATTTAATCTCACAAATTCATTTCATCTCATCTTATAAATAAATACTAGACAATATTTCTGAGATATTTTTAAGTTTGTTCCATTATCTACAAAAACATATAACCAATGAGTTTTTTCTTTTTTCAGCAGGCTGACTTTTGCTTAAAATGTAGCTACTTCCCCATTTAAAGAGCTCCACACAATTTTCTTCTAAATACAGCCTCAAGACTGTTTTCTCATTTGATGTGTCCTCCCCCTAGCAGTCCCCCACCACACCTTCCCTGTGTGGGAGTGCCTTTCTTTCCCACCATATCCACCCATGTCTGAGAGCCCCCCCCACCCCTTCTGGATTAAATCAGCATCAAGCATTTGCCCCATGTGCTCACAAGAAGCCAAGTTTATTGTCCTCAAAGTTTTGGCTCTGCCTTGGATAGCTTTGTTTTATGTATTCAAAGACAAATGGGTAATAAAAGGCCCCCCTCTCTTTTTGAACTTGATAAAAAGATCTGCAACTTGTTTTTCTCTCCATGGTTGAGTTTACATGATCCATTTAGACTTTTTACACTCATTTATGCTATTTTGCTCAATGTAGTTAGTGACAACATTAAATAATTGATTCAGCAACAACTTACTGATGTCTGCCTGTATCTGTGATAACTCTGAAAAACACAAAGATGAATAAAACAAGGATTTATCATCTAATAGAAGACAGGCATTTTAAGTAGAAAGTTTGCTAAATATGTTAAGATGCTGTCATGGGATTATGTCTGTTGTGGAGTGGATCCACAGAGAAAGAAGCAGTTCTTCTGTTAAGGCCCTGGGAAAAGGGAAAGCTTCATTGAGAAGATGATTAGGGCCAGTTAAATTATAGTTCCCAGGTCCTACTACTTCTCTATAACAGAATTACACATCCACACCATTTTCTGTGAGACATCAGACGCTGACTGATGAATAGGCAGAATAAACTTTTTCATCCCACTGACTTTGTGCTTGGCCATATGCCAGACAGTGAACAATGGAATGTTAAAGAGCTTTAACCGCACTTTAGTGATTGACTGCTTCTGCTGACCTGCCACCCCAGGAGAAAAACAGGCACCGAGTAGCCACAGGCCCCATCATGAGAGTCATGAGGAGCAGATGTAAACATGACCCACAGCCTGAAACAAGGCTGCCCCAGCTGCCCTGCAAACTGGTGAGCACAAGGTAAATGATTACACTTGTAATCCACCAAAATTTGGGGATTATTATATGCCACTTGGCCTATAGCATCTAAAACCTCACTAATACAATGATCTCCGATCAAAGCAAGGAAGACATGAGTATCAGGGGGATGGGGTTTAAAGAGTATTCCAAGCAGAAGGAACAGCAGGAGCAAGTTCCTCTAGGTCCAAAAACCTAGAGGTTTTTGCACTGCAAGTTGTTCAGTCCATGGCAGTGCAGGTGTGAGTATGGCATAGGATTAGACAAATCATCAGGAACCAGAGTGTCATAGAAGAGTTTATTGCCAAATATGAGCATTTAGCAATTGTCTTTTAAGTATTAAGAACCAATTGGAATAGTTTAAGCAGATAAGACATATAGTTAGATCTGTATCTTAGAAAGAAGAGTTTAGCAGCATGTGGAGGGCAGTCTGGAGTCGGTTAACGGCCAAGGGAGGACATAGGTCAGGATATCAGTGAGCAGTGCTTTGCTTGAGATGGAGAGGAGAATGCAGGCTCTAGAGAGGTCGGGGAGTTAGAACTATTTATTATTAATGGCATCATCATTTCTCACAGAATCAACCTGCTACAATACTTTTCAAAGCAAGCTCAAAGGAAGTTTCCAAAATGTCAAATTTGCTGACAGCTAATTTTCAGAAAGAGCAGTGCTCTGAATGATCAGTTCATCGAAAATCAGTGAGCCAAAGGCGAATTGATTTAAAGCCAGTTAGCTGAAAGTTAATTTCCCCCCAAATTATCAGATGACAATATAAAGTGAGTAGAGGGCAGGGTGAAGGAGTAGAAAAGGGAGAGGCTGGGCAGACGCAGGAGAGGGAGTGGGCAGTGGGGAGGACATAGGGGATGCTACAGCCAAGAGAAAATCTTGAGGAAAAGAACTTCAGTAAGTGAGCAAATTATCTTTTGGCAAATGGGTTTTCATTGATTTTTGGTGCATTGCTGTTTATCAGTTGGAGCCCCTTGGGAAGCAACTAGCACACTCATGGTATGGCACCAGGGAGAATTTAATGAAGGGACAGTTTACTGAAGAGAGGGCTGAGCTAAAACCAACAAGGTCTGATAAAGCATCAAGAGACAAGAAAAAATGCTTTTCCACTTTGGCTGGAAAGACAAGGGGAGGGTAGTATTCCTGGGAAGAGAGGCTACTGACCATCCTGCCAAAACTGCCAGCACCCCCTCTTGAAAGTGTGCTCCATGCAACTTGATGTGTTTCTTGCAGGGCTAGGCTAGGGAAGGGGCATATGTGTGTGTGTGTGTGCAGGTAGCTGGGGGAAGGGTGAAAACGGGGCTTAGACCTCTACCTCTGCTTCAGTTAGGACTTGTCTATTAGTTATGGCTATGTATTTGAGTTTCAATGAATGAAATGAAAAAAAAACTCATCGGATTACAGATTTGGGATGATGTATGCACTAGAAAATACAAAGCAGTAAGAAATGGTCTCTGCTCTGTGTCTACAATTAAAGTAGGGAGGGAAAACACGCATAGAAAGATAACCATACCAGCTGCTATATCCTAAGTGCTAAGTGATGGCAATAGATAATTGGGACCACAGATGTTCAGAAAGAACTGTAAGATTAAAATTAGGGGTAGTGATTCTCTTTAGTTTATCTTTTAGGTTTCATGAATTATGGAGTTGAAATGTTTCTTCCTTTTTATTTTGGAGCAAAATTTGTAATCTAGCCTTATGGAGTCTACTGAACTTCATGGCAGGCATTTTATGAATATAAACTTTATCCCTGGCCCCATCTTATAATGTGTTATCTTTGCTCTGTCTTTCTCACTTAAGTCCAGCTTAGTTATTTTAATGTGCTGGAATCAGAAGACTGTAATTCAAATTCTGATGCTGCCATTTGTTAGCTGAATTGACCACGGATAAATTATCTAACTGTTCTGACTCTTTTCACTTGCAAAAGTTTAACCTATCCCAATTCTGTGAGAATTTAAGTTCTTAGTGCATATCACAGTCAGTGTAGTTGAATCTGAAACTCCTAGTGGTGGTTTTCTTAGTCAGGACTGTTGTCTTCAAGGTTCAGCTAAAGACCAAGAGTTGAGGATGGAAGACAGTGTGTCCCCATGCTCAAAAAGTAACTGCAAGAGGTATCGATGAGAGCACTACAACTCCCTGATGGAGTGTTTCTGGAAATGTGAATGGGTAATTTTGGCTGTCACAATAACGAGGGGGTGGGGGTGCTGCCTCTGACATTTAGTGGGAGGCGGTGGGGATACTTGACGTCCTGCAATGCATAAGGCTGTCCCACACAGTAGAGAATTGTCCCACTTCCCCCACAACCTTCAGATGTCCCATTGGTGAAAAGCCTGTTTATAATTCTCTGAACCCAGAACTGAACTCCATTGCATAGGTAAACTTACCCAGTATTTTGGGTGCTGTTCTAACATACTCTAATTTTTCAGGAATGCACTCCTGAATAAATACAGGGAAGACTGTACTTTGCCACGTTTGGAAATAACTAAGAGTCATTCACTGTTTCAGAAAAGCACACAAGAAGCCTCCCACAGAAACTCACAAGGTGCTCAAAGGGCACCTAGCTCTGCCTGCCTCAAAGAGTCACTGGCTGTTGGACCACGACTGCTCCCATCAGAGGGACCTCGGGAGGTTTGTGCCTCTCGCTTCCCCCTACCTTCTGCCTGCAACATGCCAGAGAAGGAAGCAAGACATGGAAGTAGCAGAGTTGGAAGGGCAGTAGGAAAAGCAGGTCATCCCTCCTCCCCACGGAAGTTCCCAAGCCCGTATAAGACAATTATATTGACTGTAAGAGTATAAGACTGAAGTTTTGCATTGGCTGGAACTTGGGAGTTTTAAAGCCTGAAACCAAGTCCTAATTATTAGAAAGAGGAATAACTGAAAGCTATGGGACCTAAGATTATTTCAAAGGGAATGTCTGACAACGGAGATGGTTACAGGCTGTGATGAGAGAAAAATGCAGTCAATTCCTGATTACTCTCCCTTCGAGATAAACCCATTGGATGCACCAGTTGAATAAGGTCTCTAAACATTCTCATTACTCACCCTTATGAAGGTCATGCTTGAAACAGGCAAGCTGGCAGCCTGTGTGAGGCATGCTCTAATCTTTGAGTAGGACAAGTCTTCTTCTTCCAAACCCCCTGTCCACACCATGCAAGGGCATGCTCCCTAAAATCAAGTCAAAGAAAAATAGAATTTTCAGGGACTCTCGACCAGATAACCACATAAGGAGATAGAACTTGGGTTTTGGGGTTTGGGGTTTGTGTTTGTTTTTTAGTGAAATTGGACTAGAACAAACCCTACTCCTTTGGAAATCCCTTCTATGCACAGGAACTTCTGCTCCTTCAGACAGCTACACTGTATTGCCGGGATGGTCCTTGGGAGACCAAGAGGAGACTAAAATGGAATCAGGGAAATGCAGCCTTGGAGTGAGTGACCTGGTGCTGTCCCCATGCTCACATACCAACATGTCACTAGGACTGGCATGAAAATAGTGGGACCCAGGGCAGCTAGCAATTAAGCAACGGTATTTGTTTAGCATATAGTCTAATCATGTACTAGGAAGCAGGTGCATTTATAGGTAGCAGGATGAAAATTTGAAAGTTAAGATTCTGCCATATCCTTTCTCTAGGATCGTGAAAACCAACTAACCAACCCTAGAGCAGCGCATTCTCATCGCTTTGTTCTGCATCCTGTAAAAATTGCACACATTTCCTCCCCTAGGGAAATTGGTTTCTATCATTATTTATTTATGATTATGAATCACCTGGGTTAGTAATTTGATATTTTAACTGTGGAGCTGGGTTTAAGAAATACTCATAGCAAGAGATAGATACCTCATTTTCTGCTACTTAGAGAGTGCTACGCTTTTGCATACTTAGTAGTAAGTTTTTGCTCTTACGCAATTTATAGTAAATGTGTTTTAAGGAAGTTTTATTTCTCATGAGTATAAACTTTGCTAAGTTTAAGAAGAAAAAGTTGTATTTACATATTAAAATTGTACAACTCATTGTCCAGGCTTATATAATTATTGTTGCCCAAAGAACAAATTCCTAAGCAAGCTTATTTAGACTCAACAATTCTGGAGCGTAGGTTCTCCGTCAGTATTAATCTGTTCAAGTGACATGCTTCTTGGCTTTTCTTAAGGCTTTTATGCCACTTCTCTCCTTTGTGTCTGAGCCTGGAGAGTATTACACTATAGGACAAGAATAAAAAGAACAGCCTTAATTAATTACCTGTAGCTAGTCATGAAGCTAAGTGTTTACTTGTTGTAGCAAAACTGTGTATTACATTTTTTAAGAGTCTCTTCCTAATGAGAACCTCAGGGGTGAATTTCTTTCTGGCCTTTCTGTGGATACCTACATGTGGCCCTGAGCATTGACCTTTCAGATAACTGATGGAGCTGGTCATGCTTCCCTTTCTTGTTTTTTTTTTTTTAACTACAAAAATTAAAGCCAAAATTGAGTTCCCCGGTTTACAAGTATTTAGAACTTCACGCAATGCATTTGAGGCAGATTCCCCTCATTTCTGGCTCTAACACATGTCACTACCTTTTTGTCTCCTTACATCATTTTTGAATTTATGTTATCTTTCTGTTTTGTATATCTCTTTATAAGGTGACCGAAATCCTTATATTCTGAAAAAAGAACATAAGGGTCTATGGTTTGGTGTCTGTCATTAATTTTGGAAAAATTTTTGATCATTATTATTTCAAATATTTCTTCTGTCCATTTTCTTCTATTTTTGGTATTCAAATTATACATATATTGCACTTTTTAAAGTTGCCCCAAAGTTCTTGGGTGTTACAGGCTTTGATTTTTTTTCCATTCTTTTTGATCTGCATTTCAGTTTGACAAGTTTCAACTAATATATCTTGAAACTCATTGATTCTTTCTTTGGCGAGGTCCAGTCTGATGATGAGCCCATCAAATCCATTCTTTATTTCTGTTACAGTTTCTTATTTTTAGTGTATCCTTTTGATTCTTGCTTAAAGTTTCTGTCTCTCTACTTACATTATCCATCTGTTCTTGAATGGTGTCTACATTTTCCATGAGAACACGTAACATATTAATAATGAGTTAAATATCCTGTCTGATAATTCCAACACCTGTGTTATATCTGAGTCTGGTTCTGATGATTTTTTTTGTCTATTGAGGCTTTGCCTTTTAACATGCTTTTTAATTTTTTGTTAAAAGGCATACTTAGAGCAGTGATGCCCTGGGTAATAAGAACTGAGCTAAATGCCTTTATCGTATTGTTTCGTAATATGGCTAGGACTTGGGCTATGTTTAATGTTTTCTGTAGCTGTAGGTGCCAGAGGGTTTACATTTCTCTAGTGTACTTCTTTTTGTCTGCCTAATGGCTTTGGGCTTTCCTAGAAATTCCTTTGAGCCTTCCAGCCCTTCCAGCTATTATTCTGGAGCCTTGTTGATACGATGATAAAATATTGGAAAGGGGAAGCATTCTATAATCTGATGATTAAATATCAGTCTTTTAGTGGGCCAGTGCTCCAGGCTGTGACCTTCACAAGAGCGTCTCAGATTTTTTTTTCCCCTTTTAAGTGAGGCAGGAAAGCTAGAGGGAGCTGAGTAAATGCTCTTCTCCCTAGATTGAATATGGCTTTGGTAAAGTGTTTGCCCCTGGAGAGAAGCTCTTCCTTATGGAAAATACTTAGAGCATATTTCAGAGTGGTTGCTTTTCCCTTCTGCTGGCTAGAGCCACAAGGGGTTCTTTTCTAACTCTTCGCTGTTAAGACCTGGGGGGATTCCTGGAGGGAAACCCCATGATAATCACAGCATCACAGGAGGGTATCTTATCGCATTTACAGAGTCCACCCACACTCACAGGGAGGGAATTACACAAAGGCAAGACATAAGGAGAGTAATATTAGAGTTCTGTCTACCACAATGACATTTTGACAAGCTAGAAATCAAGGAGCATGATACTTCCAGCTTTGTTCTTCTTTCTTAGGATTTCTTCGGCTATTCAAGGTTTTCTGTGGTTCCATCCAAATCGTAGGATTATTTGTTCTATTTCTGCTTTTTGGAAATCTAGCTTTGTCGGTAGCGAAGGCTTTATTTTTATTTCATTTGCCTGACCTCTGCAGCGTTCTTCTAATTGTCACTGAATTGGGGCTGGGTAAAGTGCTGTCATTTATTAGACTGTGATAATATACTATTTTTTTGCAAAAAAATGTTTTTGTTGTTTTTTACAGTGTTATTATTGAGAAGAAATCCTGGTAAAAGGTACCTCGGATCTTTCTGTATCATTTCTTACAACTGAATATGAATATATAATTATATCAATTAAAATTTCAATAAAAAATGAAGCAAGAGATGACATTATACACCAAAAAGATCCAACGGATAGGAGTATATAAAATGTTTAAAAATCTGTGCATAAAAATTATATCATTGTCAAAATTTTAATGCAAAGGCAAACAGCCAGTAATTTCAATAGCAAATACTATAGCAAAAGGTTAATATATGCAGTATACAATGAGCCTATACCCAGGAAACCTCCAAATGGGGAAACGTGCAAAAGATGTGAATAGAAAATTCGCTTTAGTAGTGGTCTCAGTGTGTTGTACACGGACCTGTGGAAGTCCCCAAGACAATGTTTGACCTTGTACAAAAACAACGGTTGGAAATGTCCTGATACTTTAGCATGAATCAAGACAATAGCACCAAAATAGCAATCACTGTATTTTTCACCACTGTGCAATCATTGTGGTAAACAAAACAGAGCAAAATAAAGCAACAACACAAAAACAATTTTACTAAAGAATGTCCTTCATGAAGCAGTAAACATTATGTTATGAATTTTATTAAATCTCAATCCTTGGGGACACATATTGTGAATTTTCTGTGTGACAAAATGGAAGGTATGAACAAAGCACTTTTGTTGAGCACTGAAGTACCACAGTGTCTGGAGAAAGCACTTTGTAATTGCAAGATGAACTAGATGTTTTTTTCATGGAACTACATTTGTCCTTGAGATAACTGACAGATTACGGTTCTTCAGATTTAGGTATTTGTCAGACATTTTCTTGAAACTGAAGGAACTAAGCCATCACTTTAAGGAAAGCAGTTGTATTTGTTGCCAGTGATAAGATTTGAGTTTCCAAGTAAAAACCAGAATACTGGAAAATGTATAACGATTATGGTGAAACACGGCCTTCTAGTTCTTTGAGACTTTTCTGATAAGACGGGTAGTAATATTAATGAATTTGACTTTTTGACATTTTGTAATGAAATGTGATAACATTTGGAAGCTTTGCATAACTCAGTGAACTAATATTTTTTAAATGGCTAAGGCATGATATTTTAAAATCATGCAGGGTTAAAAAAAATCTGTTCAAAGTCCTAGAAATGCCAGTGGGGGTTTCAATGAAAAGAACACTAAAATTTCATTGATGTGGTTTTAGCTTCTGTTTTGAAAGTAACCTTTAAGAAACAGCTGCTTGTTGAATTTTGTGTAGTATCACAAAAGAATACCTATAATTTCAGAAAAGGCAATTAAAATATTACTCCTTTTCCAACTACCTATCTGTGAGATACTGAAATTGTCTTCTTATAATTCAATCAAAGCAGTGTATTATAATTACTTGCAGTTACCAAAGCAGATATGTCTTCTAAGAAGTTGCACATTAGAGGTATTTGTAAAAATGTAAAACAATGCCATTTTTCTCAAATTTTTTTCGGTTTTGGAAACTTATTTTTCATTAAAATTTTATATATGAAAACATGTAATAGTTTTCTAAAGTTAATTAATAAGTAGATATTTTAAAGCTTCTCAGTTTCAATTTCTAATACGATAAAATACCAAAACCTATGACCCACATAAACAAAAACTTTGAGGTCTTCAGTATTTTTAAAAGTGTAAATGGGTCCTGAAACCAAAAAGTTGAGCACTGCTGTACCATAAGACATAGAGCCGGTTAGCAAAACCATGGAAAAATGCTCAACCTCATTTGCAGTCAAGGACATACAAGTTAAGACAATAATGATATATATATATTTTTTGGAAGAGCAAAAGTTTAAATACTAATGTTAAAGATGGATGAAATACTCAAGGTAAAATAGATATATTCAGAGCGTTCAGAGATTACTGGTGCAAATGTTTAACATTTTTTATTTGGAGATGGGTTTAAGTAAGAAATATCTAACCTTCAAAATATTTAACCTGATATTTACTTTTTAGAGACCTAAGGTGGGAAATACATTGTCAGGGGAAAAGAGTACTGTGCATGAGGACCCTCACTGACATTGATTTGTATATTAATAAGAGTAGTGAAAATTTTTAAATAATCTAAAGATTAGAAAAGAGAAGGTGGCTTAGGAAATCAGAATACTGTCACTTAGAAAAGTTTTGTGCAGCTCTCTGAATCATAGTTCAAATAATTTGACCTAACATAGAAATGCTTGTGTTACAACTTTAATTTTTAAAAATACGGTATATGTTTGAATACCATGGAATTAGAAATATACATCTGAGTTTAAAAAGGATTAGATGAACATTTACTGTAATATTTGTTGTTTTTCCCTCTGTATCTTTCTGTATTTTCTCCATCTTTATAATAGCTATATTTTTGTTTACAATTCATTTAAAAATAAACCATTTAAAAATAAGTAGAATTTCCCTGCATTTGCCTGTTTGATTCGCTCTTTCCTTTATCCCTTCCCCAGCACTCAGCATTCTTCCCTTCTAGAGAGTTCTGTGTGGGCAGGCAAGGGAAAGTGCCCTCTGATTTACGTGCAGCATGTCTATACATCCCCATTTGCCCTGAAGTTTCAGTTTATGTATTTAATTATTAGAGTCCCTTTTCACTTTTCTTAAAAGTTTGCTGCTTTGATGATAAATTATGGTTTTTTTATTCAGTAGGTATTACTTAGATCCAAGTCTCTGAATCATTCACTGTTTTCTTGCTCCCAATGCCTCTAAGGTACCCTATTCTAGGTTCTTTTTTAACCATCCGTAATTCCCTGATGATCGAAGACTGTATTTCTTTATGATTCTTTTGGATTCTGTTCTTTCATACTCAGAGAGTCTCAAGGTGAGTGTCATTCTTCAGCTCCTCAACTCTAGCACACCTCAAGCAGTCAGGAGGTCTCTGGACCTCAATGGTTCGGGACCGTTGGCAGGAACTTCTAATTGAAGATGATGATTCATGAAATCAGAGACTTCTTGTATTAAGGTTGATGAGAATTCAGTCCAGGAACAGCCCATTTTATTGCATGCGTTTCTTGAACCACTTATTCACTAACTTAACTAACTTCCTTCTTACTAAGCTGGTAGCTAAAGATATATGTAAATTTGTTCTTGTTTGTTGGAAAGGAGAATGGAAGGCAAACCTAAATGTTAGATACAAAAAAGATACATTCTCATCTGTGTTAGTCAGGATGGTCCAATGGAACAGAACCAATGGGATGTATATATATATCTATATATTGATGTATAGATAAAGAGATATAGAGAGATTTATTATAAGAAATTGGTTCACATGACTATGGAGTTTGACAAGTCCAAAATCTGCTGGGTGGGGTGGCAGCTGGATACCCAGGAAGGAGCCAATGCTGCAGGTCAAGTCTGATGTCTGTTTCTAAAGAATTCTCTCTTGCTCAGGGGAGGCTGGTCTTTTTCATTCAGTTCAGGCTTTCAACTGATTGGACAAAACCCACCCACTTTATGGAAAGCAATTGGCTTTACTCAAAGTCCACTAATTTAAATAGAAATCTTACCCCAAAACACCCTTTCAAAAACATACAGGATAATGTTTGACCCAATAACTAGGCATTCCATGGACCAGTCAAGTTGACATAAAATTAACCATCACACAGGCTGTGCCCAACACAAATGCATATTTTTTTGTTACTGTAAACCCTCAAGAACAACGAGTTCTGAAGAACTCCTGGCAATGATTTACACTAGTTTCTCCTCATGCAAGGCAGATGCGATAAATAGACTTTTCATGATTGTTCTTGAGCAAAGTACAAGACCTGTTCCTTCAGGAAGCAGTTGCATATCTGCCTCAGGACAGCTTTGTAATGCTTCAAATTCTCCATATAGAAATCATACTGTTTATTTTTAAATTTTGGGGAGAAAGAGCTTTCCCCTCAATGTTCAAAGTGAGAAAAGAAGCCAAATGGGCTAGTACACGTCCCTCCCCATGTATTAACTCTTTGGAATGGTCCCTGGTGAGTCCCATAGAGACTCAGCTGGGAGTTTGGGCCACACCTTTCCCATCTGCTCCCAATCCTGGAAGTACAATCATTAGCTCTGCAGGCCAGATCCATTTGGACGATTTTACCTATAGGAAGAGGAATGGAAAAAGTACTGGCATTACCTAAATATTACTTGGAATAATATTTTGCAGAAAATAAAGGGACAGGAAACCCTTTACTTTTGTCTTTATCTCTTGGTTTCTGAAGTGAATCAAAGTATGCTTTGGCCTAAAGGAAGAGGCATCCAAGATTTTGGTAGGTGCACTGAATATTGTTCAACGATGGAGTGAAAGTTGCTTTACATCCCTGGCAAAACCGTCTTCCAGTAAGGCCATAGTAGTTCTCTTAATAATAAACTTGATGCCTTTTTTTTAACCTATGAGCAAACAGATATATTTTCTTTTGACCTAAAAATATTAATAATCAGATGTGTTATCTTGTGCAGAAATATATCAAGCTATATGAAAGAGTAAATCTTGGAGAAAAGGAGCAGTTCTTAGTAGATTCATTAATTAGATTCAAAATTCTAAGTGTTCACTCAAAAAATTATTTGGAAGTGGCACTGTGAGACTTCCAAGATTAACTTTTTTCTGAAAAGGTTATAGCTTTTGCCTCTCTTGGTTTCTCTCTCTTTCCAAATGCTTGCCCTTGGAACACATCTATCACTCTGTGGGAAGCCAGTGGCCACACACAGAGGCCACATGAAGCTGTACCTGGCCCATAACTCCCAGATGTGTAAGTGAGCGAGTCTTCAGATGACTTGAGCCCCTGGGCTCGAAGTCGCCCCAGCTTTGAAGTGCAGTAGAGAGTGGATCAAATAAAACATTCCCAGCTGAGTCCAATCCAAACACAGGGGAGCAAAACACACGTGGCTGTGGTCTCAAGCCAATACGTTTTGAGGTGATTCCTTACCCAGCGATGGAAAATAGGAACACACTACCTAACTCTAAATCCAAGATAATAGATTTTTTCCTATTGTTATGAAGGCATAGATTTCCTATTTTTAACTCTTTGCATGTTCTATCTTTCTCTCTCTTACACATGCAGTTTTCTTCCTACACACACACATACAAGTTCTAATTTTTATAATTTCTTCAAGCCTGGATCTAAACAAATACTGAGATCAACTACGAAAGAATTACCTGAGTACGATCTACCAGTAACAGGTACCCTGAGAGAGTGAATGTGCTTCCCGGCTCAAGCTATACGTTGATGACTTATAGCAAAAGAACACATCAGGAGATGACACAGCTGATTGTGAAGGATGGCAGGGGTTAACTGAACAGAGAGACGGTGTTTCCAGCAAACATTAGCATCCTGTTATGACTCACTGTGTCCTCGGGCATGAAAAAGGCACAGTGTCTGTTCCCCTATCTTTAGAGTATTGGAGATATTTTGTCCCTACATGGCAATACTGAAAGGACAGATGACTGAGCAAAAAGTGTTGAGGGTAGCGCTGATTCTTCTGACTACATTCGGAAGATCTCTGGTTACTTCATATAGGAATGTAATTCTCCCTATTTTTCCCTGACGGTGTTTAGTTTAAAACAAATATTTGGTCCCTCTCCTGTGTCAGGCACTGTGCTAGGCCCTTGGGTGGCCTTCCTGAGCAGGGCACAATCCTTGACCAGGGCACAATCCCTGACCACAGGAGTCTTGCATCCAGAAAAGAAACAGAGCCTACAGGGCCAATTTCAGCACAGAGTGATGAAGGCTACGGCGGGGTTAAATGCAGGCGTCTGGGAGCTCCCAGAGGACAGACACTGAGTCAGTTTGAGGAGAGCTGATTTCCAGAAAGACTTTCTGGAGAAAGCGTGATCTGAGCCTAGCGCTGAAGGAAGACTAGAAAGGGAGGGAGAGGGATGAAAACGTGTGCGTGTGTTGGGTCCAGAGCAGGGTAAGGGCAGGCAGGAGGGAAGCTGTTCTGTGCAGAGAGCATGGTGTGTTCAAATGATCAGAAGCAGGAAGCCATGGCACCTTCAGGGAATGAGAAGCCTCTTTTTCACCTTTGTTTGATCTTGGCTTTCTTTTTCTTTTTCTTTTTCTTTGTCCTTTTTAACAAAAGAATGAAAAGGAGTGCTAGGAGTTAAGACTAGAGATGTGAGGCCCTTTCTGATCAGGGAGCACTAAGGAGTTTCAGTTTGGAGGCTAAACCGGGGAGTAACAGAATTGTATTTGTGCTTTAGGAAAAAACCACTCTGGCTCACCATGGAGAGCTGGTCAGAAGGGCTGAATTCAAACGGAGAGCTCTCGGTTCCTTGCTGCTCAGGAGTGCTTCCTCTTTTTGTGCTCAGAGCCCTCCTGCTTCTCCGTTGCACACGGCGACTGACATCATGCCCCACCGACCTCGCTGCCTGCTGAGGCCAGTACCTTTTCCAGCATTCCAGCCCCAATGCACCAACTCAGCTATTCATTGTCCCCTCTTCCATCTTTTATTTAATGCTGCTTTCTGCTATTACATAAGGAATGAAAAATAATTACACCATAAGGCTAGCAACTAATTATGAAATGAAGTTCAGTTAATAACATCGTGATAAAATCTGAACATCTCTCAAAGCCCTCTACACATGTGCTGTCTCCTTGGTTTAAAGGTTAGATAGTAAGTAACACAATGAATAAAACAGGATAAATCTTTTTCTTTCTTTTTTTTAATTTCTTTCATAGGATAAATCTTTTGACAGTAAATTTTCAGCAGCAAGGGGACAGTTTGTGCAATGTCTAATGTTTAAAAGTTATCGTATATTCTTTCTAAGTCCCAATTTTAAAATCTCATACCGATAATTGTTTTCTACCGTGACACTATGTAATTAGCACTTTGTGAAATAAAGGTAGGAATTTTGTGAAATAAATCTGAGAATCTCAGAAGTGATTGTACCATACCTTCAAAGGATATTTACAGTGTTGATATTTAAATGACTAATTAAATTTCAAAAATCGCCCGAATTTTCATCCCTGCCGACATCTACACTTTTGCCACATAACTATGTAGTGCCCTACCACTCTGACTTTGGGCTTCACCATGGGACTTGATTTGGCCAAAGCGATGTTAGCAAATTGGAAGCAGAAAAGACTTGAAAAACACTTGCACAGCTGAGCTTCCTCTGTCTTGCACCTCTGCCTTTGCAGTGAGACTAAGACCAGCCTGCCAGAGGGTGGGAGACACGTGCAGCGGAGTCCACTCAGCACGGCTGTCGCAGCTGAAGCTAGCCTAGATCAGCCTACAGTTGGCTGGCCCCGAACACATGAAGAAATCAAGTCAAGATCAAGAGAGCCATCAAGTCAAGGCCTGTCTTCCTCCAGTCTCATGAACAATAATGCTGATTGATTTTGTAGTTGGTACAGAGCGTTATCCAGGCAATAGATGTTTGTCATTGTTTTTTGAGTGAGGGGAGATAATTAGGTTTATTTATTTATTTATTTTAAAAATGGATATACTGGGGATTGAATCCAGGACCTTGTGCATGCACTCAACCACTGAGTTATATCCACCCCACCTTGTTTGTTGTTGTTTTTAAACTATTGCTTATTTAGAAAAGCTTCTTTCAACTTCTTAACTTATTACAGATAACATCATTATTTATTAAATTGAAAATTGATCTTGGTAATACAGCTTTTTCAGATGGTTGTCAAATTTGGGAAAAGCTCCACCAAGTGTCTTTAATATTTCTCACAGATAATTGCTTTTGGTTTTAATACGCCTCTATTGGTTTGTGTCCTACAAGCACAGGAATTTGGGAAAGATCTACTTGGCATGATATTTATCAAAATAGGGCAAAAAGCATACAGTACGTTCATATTTGTATTTGCTGCCTTACTGAATACATTCCTGATAGGCAATGCCTTCCATTTTGAATAGATCTGTACAGGATTGGCGTCCTCTAATTTAAATTTTATAAATCTAATTGAAAGAGTTTTATGCAAACTATCTTCTGGCTTTGTTCATTTCACATCTTGATTTTCCTCCTGTATCCACATACTTCTGATACCGGAACTGCAGTAGAAATATTCCTGGAAGTAAGCAAAATTTAACCATACATGAGGAAGTGATTATGAAACACATATCTCTTTCTACACTCAAATTAAATGTATGACCAACCAAACTTCCCTTTAGGTGGATCCCAGAAATGTCCATGGCCATTCCAAATACTGTACAATGATGGGAATTACAACACAGGAAGACAGATTGCAAACTTACTGTTGCAAAATTTTCAAGAAGATATGGCTAAGTAAAACACACTGCTACAACTCCGCCTCCCAAGGCTTGAAAGCGATCCCATGTGAAGGAAGAAACCTAAAGCTTAAGCTTTGTTAGTTTCATGTTAAATCTGCCTCTGTAGCTTGATGCTACCAATATCCCTCTTTTGTATGGTTTAGAGAGATCTAGAGAGGTTAAATAACTTGTTCCAGGCCAGAGAGCTAGAAAGGGGAAAACTGAAACTCAGACCCAAATTGTCTAAATTCAAGGTACAGATATTTTAACCAACCTGGTATGCTGGCTCTTGCTACAGGAAAAGGCTTACCACGACCTGAACTAGAGTTAATCGTAATGAGGGAGGAACAAGAGGTATTTGCAAGAAAGCATGACTAAGTTGTTACTAACTGACAAATTAGTGAGGAAGACCTGGAGGTTTGGCTAAGATTTTCTGCAGGCAAGGATGAAATATCTCCAACCATGGGAAAGGAGAGATACAGAGACTAGAAAGCCAGCAGGGCCTCGAAGTCCTGTGGCAAGAAAATTGACCCCAGGGTAGGAGTCTTGTTAAATAGTTGAGAAGGAAGGATAGAATGGTTAACTGAAGGAAGCAGTGACTGTAAGGTGGGTTGAGTGGCTAAAGAGATCACAGATTTTAGTGATGGAATAGCACTAGCCTATGTGTCATGGTGGTGAATTAAAATTGTTATAAATTTGAAATTAATGTCTTCAGGGTTAAGAAAGAACTGATTTTGAGGTTGCAAAGAACAGAGAATTGGGGAGAAGATTGGAAAGAAAAAATTCAAGCAAAGTAATAAAGGCTTATCAGGAAGATGAGAAAGAAATTCATCACCTCTTGTTAAAAAAAAAAAAACTTCCCTTAAAAAAAAATAAGAAAAAATTACCCTTCTATTATTTGAAAGCTATTATTAAATCCTTTTCAGACTTCTCCATTAACCCAAAGTAGACCTTCAGGCCTTCATCATAGTCACTTTTGACTTCTCAATATTTCTTACGTTTTTTTTTTTTTCATTTCTTTTTTTTTTTTCACAATTTCTTTTCTTAATTTTTTTTTATCTTGTGGGGAGGTAATTAGGTTTATTTGTTTATTTATTCTTAAAAGAAGTACTGGAGATTGAACCCGGGACCTCACACATGCTAAACACACACTCTACCACTGCACTATGCCCCCTCCCCCTCTTAGGTTTTCTTAT
This sequence comes from Camelus dromedarius, assembly GCF_036321535.1. Classification (NCBI taxonomy): domain Eukaryota; kingdom Metazoa; phylum Chordata; class Mammalia; order Artiodactyla; family Camelidae; genus Camelus; species Camelus dromedarius. The sequence goes on from NC_087436.1 coordinate 37,592,149, forward strand.
TTTCAATTATAGTATCTCCATATGAGTCTACTTCACAGCCTTCTAACAATGTTCTGGCTAAGGTCAGACACACAGAGAGAGCTTTATTTCTATCCGTAAACCACAGCAGTGTGTTTGTTTACAGCTATGATACTGTGGTGGTAGATGCCCTCACTTGTGCCACATGCCGATTTCACAGTGTGCAAGGATTTAGGGGTAAGTTAGTTAGAATCTCCACAATCTGTCTTCCACTCCAGAGTTCCTGGCTGTATATTCATGAGTTTTGACATGAGGTCTAACCCAGATAAACTTGTTCCAAGGAGACAAGGGGCTCAGGCACTCTACCTCTACAATGACAATGGACTGTGGGCTTTAATCTTCTGAAATATTTGCCATGAGGAGCTATAATAAGCTAGAGACAAAGAGAGAGAGATGGAGAGGTTTATTTTTCTTAGCCAGATAATGAAAATCGAGTCCAGTCTTTTCTCCACTTGACTTTCTATTTAGACCTCGGCACTTGGTCTTGTCTTCTCCTGGGTAAAAGAGACCCCAGGCTAAAAGGAAACTGAATAGCAGCAGGGCTATAAATTACTCCTCGGCCCATTGGCCCACTTATTGATCTAATGGGTTCCATCTTTTGAAGTCATAGAGGGTGGAGGCCGAGGCTTTCGTTTCTGAAATGTCAATAAATAATTAAAATCATAACACAAATGACACCAAAGGAAACTTGTGGTGTTCTTGGTATCCTGGGGCAGAATTTCAGCTTATAGCTAAGCTTTAAACATATAATTTTGCTGAAAACACACAGCAGTGAAATTGTCAGTGGTTTGGAAAGCCCAAATCAAATAGACTCTGAGGGGAAATGGCTTTTTAATAATTTTAATGCAATTTTGACTGCTTCCATTACATAAAGAGGCCTAATTAACGCTGCTGTGAACCACCAAAAGGAAAAGGTGACCTTAGAGGGACTATTTTTCACTGTCTAATTGGAATAAAATAAACCAGTTGTAGTAACTAAGTATTAAATTACTTTTAAGGGAAAATTTTTTCATTGTATTTATCCAAATTTTGCTATTCCAAAATATCCATTTCAAATCACTGTAAAGTTTACAAAGTTTGTTCATAACCATGAATATCAGTTATTAGTGGAGTAAACCTATTTGGCAAGTGGGGCACATATCATTGTTACAGTTTTGTAGATGAGGAAGCTGAGAATTTGTGATGTCAAGTTCATTTAAAAAGGCCACACCGCTAGTAAGAAGTAGAGCTCAGACTTGATCTCAGGCTTCTGTCTTTTGGACCAGTGATCTTACTACATCAACATTACACTCCCTTTATCATCAGTATTAGCCTTGCCCCTGTTCCTGGACACTAAGGGAGAAAGCTACTCCCAGGGTCCTCCACAGAGCTCCCTCTAGGCAAAGAATTTTTTGTGGATCCCTTGTCTATAACCACATCTTAATTATAACGCATTATCAAATTTATATGTCCATGGGAGGTATAGCGTTTTATTGATGAAGACTTAGAATCATGGGAAGAGAAGAAATACTTACGTCTTTGTTTATGGTCTAATCATTTCAATAAAGAATCTTCGTGGTGTCCAGGCATCATCTCTTTGTTCAGATTTAGGAACCACGTTTTCATGTTCTTTGTTGACAACTGTGAAGTTTCTGGTTCATTTCAGACCTCTCACCACCAGCAAATGGTAGCAATGCAGTTGTAACTCACAGTGTCATGGATCCCTAGAACCTGTTTATATGGGGGAAATAAAATCTCCTCTTGCCTCTGCAGTTGTTCAACACTGGCTCTTCAGCGCTGGTTAAAACATTACACACAGTGTGTTATCTATTGTGCTGCCCATGAATGTTGGCTTTCAATGACTCTTGAAAAGTTTGCTCTGGGCTTTGTGGAAGAAGCTCACAAAGGTAAGTCTTATCCCATCTATGCAGGAAAATTAGAACAATCATTTATTTACGATGATGTGAAATTTACCATGCAGAACTTTGTAAGCTTAAATATAGAACAACACATCTTCCAACCATAGCTTCTTTTGAACTCTTTAGGCCATAATCACTGCATTTCTAGAATGCTCTCTCTTTTAATGTCACCTGCACCCTTGCCTTCCACACAATGTTGTCAGTGAGAAGGACAGGCAAGAGGCCAGTCAGTGCCTGGTATGAAAAGGGCAGTCTCATTGTACAAGGACTGTCCACCCTTATCTGGCATGATCTGAGACAGACCTGAAAGCACATCACAGAGCCAATCAGAGACAAGGGAGGACATGGAATGAAAGGGCCCATTGGCTTGTAGTGGATTGGTCTGGAACATTTTCAGCCAGACAGGTGTGGCTTGTTCTGAGGCACTGACCAATACATGGAATGGAGCCTGTGGAGGAGGTGGGAGACTGCTCTGGGTACCAGCGGTGGGAGGTACACAAGCTAAATGATGCCTTCTGCCATGCCCAGCATCCTTGAGTTCAATAGATGTGAGATGGCCTCTCTGTAATTAACTGTTTTAGGATTAGTGGTATTGATACACACACAAATGCAATGCTTTGTTAAAAGAGATGTAATTTAGAGAGAGAGGGTTAGCAATCAGACAGGGCCCCTGGTTAAGGGCCTGCTGCCAAGGTGAGCTGCCTGCCATCCTCAGGAATAAGCTCACATGGAATTGGCTATCAGGGCCCATGGTTTCAGTCTAAGGTGAGTGAGCTGTTTGCAAGAGAGGACCTAGCAGTCCTCCAGCTGTGCTCAAGGAACGTGCCACTCTGCTTGCTTCCCGGTCCTAGGCAGGTAACATTATGGTTTGGCATAGACTTGCAGCCAATCAGGGTTCCTCCATCTGTAAAAGAAGGGGGTTAAATGAGGGGACCCCTAAGTCGGGCAAGAGGGGCTGGAACTTGGAGGATGTTTCAGGAGTGGTGGTGCCTCTCCCCATGCCCACCCCTAACATTTGCAGGGCCCCGGCAAGAATACAAATGGAGGTCAATATAATATAACCCTAAATATTTAGAAGTTACAAATAACAAATAAAATGAGTCCTATAAGTGCACTCTGACAAATAGACCTTTACCACAGCAAAATTTTAAAAATATGCATCAAGCTATATATAGTTTATTGGCAAAATATCAAACATGTGTAAATTTAATCGATTGCTTATATATGAATTTTGCTTTGATTGGCAATATTTAAATGTGTATTAAAATAAAATATATATAAATCATAAATATTGTTGGATATTAATTCTAAAAATTTGGGGCATTTAATTTAGTAAAGCTACTGATTGTGTTATCATCATCAGAGCTTTTTCTTAATTTGTGTTCTACTGACAGGATCTAAATGATTAAAAAATAAACTTAATAGTATTTAAAGTGCACAAAATTTTGCCTAATTTTGTATAATATATTTTACACAAACATAAATTACAGGAAATGTAAAAAGTTAAGCATTGAAATTATTTTTATAAGTATTTTAAGTTTTTTCTTTTAACTATTCCCAACTACAAGAATTAAAATGCAAAGTAAAATTAATGATGTCAAATATTCAAATCAAAATTATTTAAATCAGGTTGAACTTTCTATTTGGTTGTTTGAAAATATAACTGAATTTTCTTACATTAAAAAAACACAATTCTAGAAGTTCAGTGTCCAGCTAGTGACTAACGTAAGATACCAGTATTGAATTTCACACATGAATATGAATTATTTTAATACTGAAAGTGTTACTTACCAGTTGTGTGCCGCTATTGAGAACATCAGGCTAATTTATAAATACCTCCAGAAGCACAGATTAAAATACAAAGAATAGGGGGAAAAAGGACACTTAGCACTGCCAAGAAATAATGCTTCATTATGCACAGTGTCTGATACATGGTCAGGATCTGATAAGTTGTAATTAGTGGCAGCAGAAACAGTAGTAGCAGTAGTAGCAGTCGTAGTAGTGGCAGTTACTGGTGGTACTTGTGGTAGTGATAGTGTTTATCTTTTATTTTGTGGCTCTCTAGTCCGTGTCACAGAATTATTTGAAGGCTACTTTAAATAAAGAGAGCCTATTCAATTCCTCCTATATCTGACCAAATTAAGTTATAAAAAAGCCAATCACGAGATGGTTAATTCTGCTGTCTGAATAGTTGCCTCCATTTTACTTAGAAAGAAGAGATTTCTGTTGTTAAAATCTATCTGATTCAACTTAACAAAAAGTTACTTATAATTCCAATACATTTTCAGCTAAATTGCCCCACAACCTGAGCGCAAAATTTTGGCTTCTAGTTTCAATGAGAGAAATGTAATTTCAATACAAAAATATATGCAAAGCCTGATACTTACTTTATCTTATTCAATCTAAACATGGCTTGGAGTATGACGCACAGAATGTTAAGAAATAAGCCTTGCATTCAGTTGTCCTTTATTACTTTTCACTTCATTGTCATTTGCCCTTGTAACTTTCTCTATCAGCTTATCAAATAGAAATTGGCAGTGATCACATTTTTTATTTCTTTGATTTTCAAAATGGATCTTTTAAAAAAAAAGTGGATTGACTAACAGACCAAAAGGGATGGAGTTGATCAGAATTTTTTTTTAAGACAACTTTTCATACCAACAATTGGCAACAAGATGTTTGTCACCCTGGTGCCTTTTGGCAGGTGGGTTCTTTCTCTTCTAGTAAAGAAAGTAGAATTACTGAAGTCCTACTAAAGTCGTAAGGGCATCTGAAAATATTATCTTTTAATATTATGTCAAAAACCACCTCCAACAAAATAACATATCTTGAAACTGCCAGAAAGATCACCCAACTCCTGCAGATAGGAGCACCCGTTAGAACTGAGATGATGTGCTGTGCAGATACCGTGGTGACTGTGAGAGTGTTGGGATGATACCCTGCTTTTTACCAGCTTTTTGCCGATTCATCTCTAACTCCAAGGATGGAAAGAAGGGGCTAGAGGCCCCAAATTCTTCTCTGTTCTCACTAATGGAATTGTTTAATCTAGCAGAATTTCCTAAAATTTTCCAAGACATTCTGGCCTGAAGGCCTACAGTCAGGTAAAGAAAACCTAAATTGATTCCCAGCTCACTGCAGATTATCTGAGGCCTCTCTCTTCGAAGAAACGACCTCTAAACAGCCAAACAAATGGACACGTCTCTGAGAAATGGGACATTAATCCGTCTGAATAAGGACAGATCTAGTAGTACCAAACATGGCTTATGAATATTATTCAGCATGTTTATTATCAGTGGCCAGACCCTGAAAGTCCCTGATGTAAAATAAAGTGAAGTTTAAATAATGTTGGAACTGGTCTGGCTTTCAGGGTTCTTTAAGTATCTCATTTCTCAGAAGAAACAATTAGACAGTGAGGTGGTGACCCACCCAATGCCACAGCATTGGACCTTGGCAAAGGCAAGGATTACAAAGAATTGGAGGGAGTATGATGTGGTAAGAAGATCGTGGGTTATGTGATCAGGCAAACCCTAACTCTAGTTCAGTTTGCTACATCCAAGTTTATGTTGGGGAAGTTTCTTAACGTAACTAAGCCCCTGTTACCATTTTCACATTTTCCTGAGTGAAACAGAATACCTGTTATGGATTAAATAACACAGTGTATAAAGTGCCTAGCACATAGCAGCTGTATTGTCAACACAGATTAGGTTTTTCTTTCCTCATTCAAGCATTCTCTGAACTACATTTACTTATATAAGATCCTGCTAAGGGCAGTGAATAAAGGGGAATGTTAAAAAATCTCTGACCTAGAAAGTCCTTACTTTCAAAGCAATAGGTGGCAGTGACTCATTACTACAACATTCAAAAAGCAGAGGAAGGATGGGGGTGGGGGGTTCCTATCAAAGCAAAACGTAGAACACAGATGAATAAAAATACACAATACATGTTTTACACACACATATCAAAGGATCTGCATAGAGGTATAAATAGAGACGAGTTCAATCATCACGGATCCAACTCTCTTCTTACTCATAAGCAGCGTTAAGTAACTTCCTGTGCTCTCCTGAAATGAGCTCTCTCTCTGCCAACCCCGGCACCCTGCCGCCTGAGGACCTGGCTCTGTTTCAGAAGTTGAGTCACTGTTGCCTTTATTTTAAAGGCTGTTTCTGCCAACGGATCTCTCCATCCAATTTCAGACAAGAAAGATTCACAAAGTCAGATTGCTCCTTCTTTAATCAGGATCCTGTGTTCCCTGGTGCAGGTAGAATGCCATCATATGTTTAAGGCTGACCTCCCCAAAATAGGAAGCTGATTTGGAGAAATCATAGGATCAATCATAGGACCTCCCCAAAATAGGAAGCTGATTTGGAGAAATCATACAAAATTCAAACTAAAAGAAAAATAACAACATTTTAACCTCTCTACCAGTTGAGTTCAACTGCAATTTCTAATGTGCAAAAGGAAGTGGTGATTCATCTCAGCTCGTGATGGGCCCCAAAAGTGCTAAATTTCTCTTACTTTCCTTAATCACGGACTCCAAAGGGAACTGAGTGAGGTGGATTAACGACGTGGAGACTTGAAATTTTTCTGATACCTTTTAGTCTAATCATTTAGAATATATGACCCTTTACTAGTTTGATGGTTTGCAAATTGAAAGTAAAAGTAATTAATTTATAAATTCATGTAGAATTAAGCAATAGACACATGAACCATAAACCTTGACTTATCGCATGAAGGAAAAAGTTAATTGTGGTGAATGTATTCAGTTTCAGAAATTAAAAAAACACACACACACACTAAAAAAGAATGTTCTGTTAAAAATGAGATATGTAGCATAGGTTTATGGAAAGGAAGAGCATGGGAAATATCTTGCGATATGTATGGTTGTAAGTGTATGGCAGTATCATGTCCACTTCCCTAGCATTGAAGCCTGCAGCTTGGAGCAGGTTTCAGTCACGTTGGCACAGGTACAACCTGCAAGTCTGGCTTTGAGCCATGCCGTGTGCTTCAGGATGTGGGATGGGAAGCCCTTGAGAACCCACTCAGCACTCACATATGGATATCCTGGAAATGCTGGAGAGTTAATACCCATGGGGCATGCTTGACCAATGAAGGATGGGGCTGATGGAATGCTTCTCTCTTGATGAGCAGTTCATAAGGCTCCTCAGAAGGTCCTGCTGAATGGAACATCAAGTGACCATAGCAGAAATCAACACATCCTTATGTCAACTTTCCCTCCCTCTCTGATTGACTCCTTGTCCTAGTTATCTATCACTGTGTAACAAGTTACCTCAACACTCAGTGACTTAAAACAACAAAGTTTTATTCTCACAATTTCCATGGTCAACAAATCAGAAGCAGTTTCAAGTGGGTGGATGCAGTTCAAATGACAGCCAGGGTTGCATTCATCAGAAGGCTTGACTGGGGCTGGAGGAGCCACCTCTAAACTTACCCATGAGATAGTGAACAGGACCCCCACTTCCTCACAGTAGTTGGCTTTCTCCAGCGTGAATGATCCTGGAGAGAGGGTGAGGGAGAGTACAAGCAGGAAGCTAGTGTCTTTCATCACCTAGCTTTGGAAGGGACATCCCATCACTTCTCTGTGTGCTGTTGGCAACATAGATCAATCTTGGTGCAGTGTGAGAGGAGACTACACACAAAGGTAAATGCCAAGGGATGGGGAACATTGGGCAGTCTCGGGGGCTGGCTGCCATGCTTCCTCTACCTCTCATTCATGATCCCTGGGGCCACTTCCAAACACTACTCATACAACAGCCTTTATCCGAGGCTCTGCTCTCAGGTGGAAACTATGCTAGGACAAGGAATGATTTTTCTCTGTCATTTTTGTCAGTGAGGTGGATCTGTATGTGCGTGTGTTGATACAGAAAGATTTCTGTTATATATTATCAAGTGCAAAAAGCAAGATAAAAAATTGTTCAGATATATGCATACAACCACAAGAGTATAAAAGAAATGTAATGATAGCTAATAGTATTTATTTGGGGGAGAAGGTGAGGGAGAAAAAAGCTTATTCATTTTAATTTTCTTATTCTCAGCACTATTTAAATTTTTGAAACACTTTTGTGTTCTTTTGAAAAATAACTTTTGAGGAGGTGGTGAGATTGTGGGTAATTTTAAATTTCTCTATAACTTTATGTATTAAAAGGATAATAGTATTTTTAAAAAACAGTAACTTTAACAGTGAGAAAAAAACATTTTCTGTAAGGAACTATAGAAGATGTTCAAGAGAAGTGTCAATTCAAACAATCCCAGGGGCCCTCTGTTCAGTCTTTCCAGGCATTGAGCTGCGGTGTTGACCTGATTATTTCACACCCAAAGAGAAGCTGAGAGGCATTCCACTTCTATGAGGAACCCATGCCCAGGGCACAGCACACTTCCTGTCATTGTGCTGGCTGTCCACTCTCAACATTAAATCAAACTGGGAACACCATGCCTCACAATTTGCCCTTGCCCTCTGCAATTCTCCATACCTTTCCAATTAAATTAAAATCCTTTGACACTATGGTACCAAGATAGTGCAAATTCCTGTATGAAGCAATCGATACTTGGTTCCTATTATTTTCTCAAAGAACAGGTAAAAGTTCTTATCTTGGAAATGACAGGCCAAAGTGTCTGGAGAAGTAGGTGATAAAGTGAAGAGCGGCTCTCTGCATCCTTCCTAGCCCAGTCTAACCCAATTAGGGCCAGTGAAACAAGGGACAAACAACCAGAAGATTCCTGGAAATCACTAGGCGTCTCCCGGACGGCCCACCGCTTGGTAGTTGAACTGCTGTGGAGAGCTGCCACCAGGTGGTGCCAAACCGTGGTTGGGACCCAGGGGATTTGGATTATGCCTCCTGATGCCTTTGTCAACTGGATGTGTAAATTCAACAGGCAATTCACAAATCCTGCAGGACCCACCCTGCATTTTAATCTTGACTTTTAAAAGCCCCACCCACCTAGTTGTAACAAGATTTTATTATCATAACTAAAAGATGTCTCTGATAGCCAGGATGATCTCTTAATAATGGTAACTAGCCTGTTTCATTTGATTATAGTTGTAAGGAATGGAGGAGACAGACCAAAAAGACTACAAACTTTCCCAAATCTTTTTTTCCCCCCAAAGAATAAAAAAGCTAATTTTAGAAAATAAACATCTTTCCTGATTATAGGAATATTTCTCAAGAAGCAAGTTAATTTCCTACAATTTAAATTGCAAATCCAAGTGTGTCCTTGCCAAGTTTCCTGTGTTGTCAGTGAGGAACAGGGACACCTGTGACTAAGGCATCATTTGTGCTTTGGGTGTTCTGAGCCACGACCACAGTGCTGTTTCCATTCTGACACATGGACACTAGCAAGGCTTTTTATTGTGGTCAGTACTGGAGCCTGCTAATATCTGGAGTGCTCATTTCAGTCAGTAGATCGGTTGATACCTTCCCACTCCTCAAGTCTGAATCTCATCAACGTGATAAAATTCAAAATATGATGTAACTACAGACAAAAAATGTTGAAATATATTTTCCCCCCAAACTGCCTAACTTCGCCTATAAGTTTTGACTCCTAAAAATTATAGGTTTGGTGGGCAGTGATTGGAAAATTAGGTGAAAGGGTCAAAGGTATAAATTTATTTATATATCTAATAAACTTATATCTTTATAAGATAAAGAAGTCCTAAGGATGTAATGTACACCATAGTTGTTGAGATTAAAGACAGTTGATCTTAAAGAAAAAAATGTTTATAAATCTATGAAGTGATGGATGTTAGCTAACCTTATGATGGCAATCATTTTGTACTAGTATACACATATATCAAATCGTATGCTGTATACCATAAACTTACACAATGTTATGCGTCAACTGTATCGCAACAAAACTGGGGAAAAAAATCAAGAGTCCACCATACTCTTCTGGATGCCCCTCATGGTGAAGCTGTGTATCCTCAGACTGATGCGTATCACTTGGATTTTCATTTTTACCTTCTTACAGCAACTCTGAATATATAGTGGATTTGAGAAAGCATAGAAGGCAGTGGACAGCATGAATAAAGCTAAGAAAATGTCACTAAAAATATCCTCGCCAGCAACAGAAAGACCACAAATTTAAATTCTATGCAAATCCAATTCCTTTTACTCATTTACCCTTAACTCCTTTTAATCAAATGGGACAGAGAAGTAAATGTTAATAATATAGGTAAATTTATATATCAGGTTTTCTCAGTTTTGTCTTCTGCAGTGAAAAGTCTTGAACCACAGAGAGAGGAACTCTTCCTCCTTTTCTGTCCCCTCCCACTCTTTTGGCTGGGAAATACATCACCTTCTTTTGGGCCAAACCATGCATATCCCACTCTTGATTCAATTAATTATTTCCATAATCGTCATAAAATATAATCATAAAACCTCTCTCCACCACTTCAAGTTTTTCATTCTGGAAATTGAAGAAGAAAAAATTGTTTATGTGAGTTCCCTCTTTGTGCATGATTTAGATTTGCTCTTTGGAAAACCTTCTCAAAGATTTTTGTGGTAGCTCGGCCTCTTAACTGAAAGTTCTTTTAGACATAGAGAGTAATTATTTACATGTGGTTTTATCTAGAGAAATTTTTATAAAGTACTATTTGGAAATTGATATGAGGATATCAGTATACATGTAAATAAGAAATAAAAAATTATTTTCTTAGCCGCATTCCAAAAGTTTCCACATTCCACATCTCCCTTGAGGGAGATTCAGTTTTGGGGTTGAGGCTCTGAGAAGCCTCTTTGGAGTTTCCGAGGCTGTAGTTTTGAGATAAACTGAGAAGGAGGACAGAGAGCTCTACTGTTCTGCTTAAAAAGAGTGCAGAGAGAGATACAAGACTTCACAGGGGAGAGATGGCGAGAGGGAGACCCAAAGGCTGGTCATCAAAAGAGAAGGAGATAATTTTAATGTGATTCTGGAGTGAAAGACTGTATGTTGCCTGATGCAAGTTCTCCTATAGTCTCCTCTACAAAATCATTAGTAAATTTACATTGCACACTCATGCCTTACAGAGAAGAATAGAATTGCAATTTGGGATATGCAGGCTACCGAAAAACCACAGGCAAATTGGCAAATCTGGCAGAAAGGGAGGGGAACTTTATGGAGAAAATGGAGGAAATTGAGAGGGGCTGCTTTGAACAGAAGTCCATTGGAGGAAAGTGAGAGGTCAGGGTGGTGACAGTTTCTCATTGGCTGGGGCTGTTGCTGGTCAAGGAGAAAATTTTCTTTCCTCCAGCAGGAGATGCAGGGTGGGTCTCTTCCCATTTGCGGTCTGTGATGGCAATGAGGGGTGGAGCCTGACAGCTCCCTCTTCAGGACTCCATCTTAAGTGAACCTTCCTCTTATTAATTTTCATGGGGTCAACTAAACAGTGGAATGCCATTAGTAGTAAAACTTGTCTTGACACCCAAACTCTTCTGTGTTTTTCATCCTTCCGATCTGGCCTTCACCTCAACCCTCCAACAAAACAGCTCTTGTCAAGGTCACCCAATGAACTCCACTTTTTAAAATCCAGTGGGAGATTTTCAGGCAGGTAACTTGATTTGTCTGATCCTCTCTCCTCCTGGATCTAGTTTCTTCACTTGCCTTCCAGCGCACCACACACTCTGGTTAAGTAGACGCTTCCTGCCGGCCTTCTTCCCCTGATTCCTTTTTTACCCCATCCTTTTAACATTGGCACACCCTGGGGTTCAGTTGCTGGGTCTTTTCTGTACTTACTGTGTTCACAATATGTCATCTAGTCTCAGGGCTTTAAGTGCCCGTCCATATGCACATACTTCCCACATCAATACATCTGACCTGGACTGCCCTCCTTAACTCCCAGCTAATAAACACAGCCACCTACTTACTGGCTCTACTTGGATGCATATTAACTGTAATATATCACAACCCGACCTCCTCCTCACATAGGCTTCCTCATCTCAGGAATTGACTAATACCAGTTAGTTACTAACACAGTCCATCCAGTCACACCAAAACCCCTGAGGTCATCCTTGAATTATCCTTGTCTAATATCTCATGTCCATTTCATCAACAAATCCTACTGGGATTCAGATTATACCCCACCAACACGACCCTGATCTGAATCTTTGGTTCTAAATAACCTCCTGACAGGTCCCCTGTTTATACTTTTGTCTCCTAGAGTTGATTCTCAACATAACCACTAGAAATATTCTTTTGTAAACAAAATCAGATTATGTTTTTCCCCTCCTGAAAACTATCCAATGTCTGTCAGTGTCTCCCAGAGTAAAAGCCAATACTTTTTAACATTTTTTATTTTGAGGGGGGGGGTAATTAGGTTTATTTATTTATTTAAATAGAGATACTGGGGATTGAACCCAGGACCTTGTGCATGCTAAGCATGCACTCGACCACTGATCTAGACCCTCCCCACTCCCACAGCCTTTAAACATTTTTTTGCATTCTTTTTTATTGACGTATAGTCAGTTTACAACATTGTGTCCATTTCTGGTGTACAGCATAGTGTTTCAGTCATACATGAACATACGTATATCCCTTTTCATATTCTTTTTCATTATAGGTTCCTACAAGATATTGAATATAGTTCTTTGAGCTATAAAGTATAAACTTGCTGCTTATCTATTTTATATATATAGTAGACAGTATCTGCAAATCTCTCCTTTAAAGGCCAAGAAGCCCTCTACAATCTGCCCCTCCTACCCCTCCAACCTCTACTCTTCTCTCCCTTTAGCATGCCCCCTCCTAGGGCCATGCTCTTGCTGTTCCCTCTGCCTGGAACAGTCCCCTCCGGATAGCCACATGCTCACTTCCTCACCTCCCCTGTATCTTGGCTTGAACATCACATCATCAGTAGCGCCTCTTCTAACTACCAAATCCCACACCCCCACCACTTCTAGGTTTTACGTTTCTGCATATCATTTATCAACATCTGACACGTTCTACATTTCACTTCCCTGCTAATGTTCTGTCTCTCCAGTTAATCTTATGTTCCACCAAGGCATGGAATTTCATTTTGTTTGCTTCTGGTTCCCACCTAGAACAGTGCCTGGCGAACAGTATGTGATCATAGAGACTGGCTGAGTAAATGAATGAATGAATGAATGAATGACAAAAAATAAATTGCTATTTCTATTACATAACCTTCTCGCTCCCTCCAAAGAGAGGCATTTAGTTAATAATGTTACTCTGTGTAGGCAGTTTCAAAGATACATTTCCCCTCCACTCATCTGTATGCATCATGGTTTTATCTTACATGTTTCAAGACATTTAAGTATTTAAAATAAACAAAGTTGATGAGGAAAAAAAGCCAACAAGAGCTAAGGTTTCCAGAATATTACATATAAATGAAAATCTGAATAGATAATGACTGTAAAAGATTTTGGGGAAAATCACTTTGGGGGGATATAAAATCAAAGCAAACATTTAAAAAATTTAAACAGGTAGAAATAGACATGTTTTTAAAAACTGAAGCCAGGTGAAAAATTTTCATTCCTGTTATTGATCTGCTATGACATTTTTAGGTTATAGGTAATATAGTAATTTGAAGCCAAGAGAGGCTTTACTTAAGCCAAGAAATGCTTTAGTTCATCCACATAATGCCAACAGGAAGAGTTCTGAGATAATTACAGTGACATCCAATAGCCTCTGACCAACCTTAACAAAGTGTGATGATATGTCTCAGACACCATTTTTCTACTAAGACATTAACAATATCTAAGCCAAGGATTGAGCAAAGGGAAACTTCAGTATTAAATGGGGAAATTCCACTTAAGTATCACTTTAATCAATGGAGACATGAAACCTTTGTTTGTTTGTTTGTCATATGAATATCAATTTAGGAAATGTATTTTATCAATAATTTACCTATAAATGAATTAAATCAATTTGGGATTTTCAACTGGAACTTTGTAAAAGATATCCCAGAGATTTTCTTCTTTCACGAAAGGAATATTTAAGATTGTCCTCAAAGGGCTAGTTTTCAATAACTTGAGCTTAATGCTGGGAATCCCAGTGGCTGCGATGGTTGAATGTAGGTTTAAGTTTGCTAATAATGAGGAGAAACAGCAAGTGGAAGATAGCAGATAAACCAGAGGGTAAATCTGAGAATATCCAGCTTCCTTTACTGCCAAATCTGTTGAATGCTGTTTGTGTCTACCAACCCCAGAGGCTTCTGGGAACTAAAAATATCCTGGGGATAAGTGAAGCCCTGCCTCCGTCCCCAGGTTTACTTTCTTTGTCTTAACCTTGCTCTACCCGCCTGTCATCTCCTCCTTGCCTATCATGCTGGAATCATATCCTTCCAGAAGCACTCTGAGTTAAAATGACAAGCATGTTATGCATGCACAACTCACCACACACATGCACACAAGCATACACATGCGCACATGCATGTGCACGTGCACACACGTCTTATGCTATGCTGATACGTGTACATTTTATACTCCGTTTCTATATGGTGCTTCCATAGACAATAGTACCAATAAACTAGTTTATAGATCCTATGACCAGCATTGGCAGAAGCTGAAAAATGAAATATTCAATCCACATCTATTGCAATTTCATTTGTCAACTATACCTCAACAAAGCTGGGGAAAATAAATTAAAATACGTATTTTTCAGATTGAAAAACAAAGCAATAAGTTAACAGGATTTTTAATTATATGCAATACATTAATGTCAAATCATTGAGGAAATGTTATTCTATGTTAGGACATAAAGATAAGCTACAGAGTATAATCTGCTTGAGAGGATTCTTTGTTGAAATTGTTATTTTTTTTCTACGGGGTTTAAATTTCTTTTATCTCAATATTTTGGCTCATGGAATTTTTTTCCTCTTTTTTCTTCGAATGCTTGTCTCCTGAAATTGTAGAAATTGATGTTTTACTTAATCTATTTATAAGTATATTTGGAACTTTTTCAGCAAATGGTTTGTGAAAGAAAGTAGAGACTCACAGGTGGAAAATTTACACGAGAGCGTGTGTTTCTCTAAGGCAATATTCAGGGTAGGTTCTAAACTCAGCACAAGTTGAAGTTCCCCCGGGTCACTGCACTGTGCTGTGGGAACTGTACCCCGAATGAACATCCTCACCCTTCATAGGAAGTGTAGACGGATGTTTTCACATCTAACCACCAGGCTCGTTTCTCATGCCAGATTTTATAAAATTCCCTGCATTTTAATTGCCCGAATTAAAGGGTTAGAAGAGCAGTCATGGTAAAGTTTCCCACAAAAATCATCATCCATTCTTAATTTTTCATGCATCAGGTTGGGGGATTGGCCGTCTAGTCCAAGTCTCCAAAGTTCTAGCACTGTCCTTGACACATGAATTAGTTAGTGTATAGCCAAAGTGGATTGTGCACGTGCATTTCTGTCATCTAAACGTCTTCTGTTACTTTGAAACTCTTTAGCAACTCTTTTGAATGTTTGGCACCCAGTGGCCAATTTTGAAAGACCTTTATGTCAAAAGAAAAAATACTTTTTAAAGGAAGCACAAATGAAATAACCAACAACATTCTCTATGCCCTGGCAAAAGGTTGAACTCAAAGAGTTAAATGAAACATTTCATCCAGAAAGTGCCACGATGATGTGGATGAAATGAAAGTAATCTTTATACGAGGGGAAAAAAAAATCTAGCCCCTCAGAAATCTTATAAATGCTTACTAGTTAAGTCTTTAAACTATGAGTCATGCCCCACGATCAGTGAAGTATTCCTCCTCAGCTTTCAGTAACCATGAAGGTAGTTTTTATAAAAGTAGTTTTTACCCTCCCCGTAGTGATAACTAGAAAAGATAAACTCCCACACAAGGCAGCGGTGGAGGGAGCGGGGGAGGAGGTTACGATCTGCGTGGGAAGCTGTAGGTTGTCGGGACGCTTCACAGTCCAAGATGGGGCTCCCACTCATCTAACTTCCGCAGTTACCTGCTACTTTTTAGTGGCTTCATCGGTCTGTTCTCTCTCTCTCCCTCTCTCCCTCTAATTCAACCCATGTTCAAAAAACAGCTTACAGTTCTCATTAAAACCCTTGAGTCTGTATCAACTTGCATCAGCAAATGGAATAAATTATTAAGACCTTCTTCACACACATTTTGTCATGCAAGCCATGTGTTCCTGTAAATATCTTATTGAAATGTTCCACGTAAAAACAAAGATGCTGTGTCATTCAATGTATTAAATTCAGCATTTCATTTGAAAGTCTCCCAGGCCTTGGGTCACCGTGTTTATAGTTTCTGCCAAAGAAATCACTTCTATCTCGGCATCATTCAGTTTAAGAATGTAGCCACAAATTACCTTCACAGAGAATGCACTCTCCCACAGAAACACTTCCCATTCCGGAATTAATCTTCTGAAGGCTATTTTTTTCCCCTCTTAAAACCGAGTGAATTAGCCTTTTAATATTTATTTAAAATGTCCACTAGCCTTCATACTATTAAAGACCAAACAATTTGAAACTTCCATATTATGCATGTTTTATGTAAATGTATTTGTATGTGTATTTGTGTTTTTATGTGTATTTTGTGTTTGTGTACACACACACACACACACAGACACACATACATAGAAAGGCAAATAAAGTGAAATATAAAACAGAAGTCCCACAGCTTTTCTGTTATTTTTATAATCCCCCCACCACCAGAAAAGGTCTCTGGTGGGCACTGAAGATCTGGCAGACGGAGATGACCCCGGGGACCCGTGGCTTCCCTAGAGAGCTCTGACAAGATTGAAAGGCCGTGCCTGTCGCTGTGGAGGCCCCTTTGCTCCTCGTGAATATGGGGCGATTAAACCGAGTGCAAGGCTTCCTTCCCCGACCCAGCGCCTGACACCACAACCTGGGGAGGTACTTCCTCTTTTGCCCCAACTTTGGCTCAAGTTACTTTGGCCTAATTTCTAGAAATTAGTGCCTCTCCAGTTATCGCCCCAGTTGTATCTGAGAACCCAAGGCCGCCGTGTCATGTGCCCTCAGGTGTTCCGCTTCCAGCAGACTTGTCCTGCAGTCACTCAGCTGCCGTGGCTGAGCGCGCCTCACAGGCTTCTGTCCTCAGAGACCACCTGCCCTCCAGTGTGACTGTGCTGGTGCCCCCGATGGCCCTGGGAGGGTGCTGCTCTCCCTAATTTTCATAGTACAACGAGGACCAGGAAGTAAGTTTTATCAAGAATGTCCTGAAGAGTTAAAGATAACACACACCTAGCTCAAAAAAGGAGTTTACGACTGCTATTAGAACCCCAAAGATGACCTTTATATAACTCTGGGCGGCCTGCAGGTGAGGGCAGCTTAGCCCCTGCATCATAGGACCCTCAGACAGCCTCACCGCTGTGTCCGGTCTCCGCGAAGGGGAATGTTCTCTTTTGCCCACGCTGACTGGCAGAAAGCCTGCTCTGTTCTACTTACTTTATAGGCTTTAATCATCACCTTGCAATAGTGATAATAATAATAATAACCACCACCATAATAATCCATTTTACAGCTGAGGACAGTAAGGCCCAAAGAGCTTAAAAGTCATCTTGCTCAAAATCACAAAGCCAGGATTTGAAGACCAGACTCCCTCACTTCAGGAATCTAGACACAAAATTCTGGGAGTGTTCAGAGCAACAACCTCAAACATGATTTAGTAAAATTCTGACAGATTATTGGGTGAAGGAGACACAGGGGCCTTGGCCATGATGAAGGCACCAGGCAAGGGAGCTAACAGCCCAGACTCTGGATGGGCTAGGAGAGAGAGCTGCGTCTGAAACGGCACCTGCTGTTTTAACATCTTTGCGGTGTTAATGTTCATGCACTCTGAATCCAGAAGAAAAGACGCTCCTCTAGCCACCCCGCCGCCACATCTGCCTCCTCTTGTGGCAGGAAAACAGAAGATCCTAATACTGGACCCCCAATACCATGAGCAGCAGGGAGGGAAGAGAGAGAGATGATGTTATTTCTCTTGTCTTTAAGTGTCCTTCCTATTCCAAAGAAAGTCCGCTCTTACAGGTAAGCAGCAGGTGAGCCATGCTTCATCAAATGGCTTGGACTATGCAGGTGAATATTATACATCTATATATTATACACATCAGAAGTCAGAAGTTACAGTGCTGCTCTGCAGAGATGTGGAAAGTGATGCAAATGGTATAAAGCCAAAAGCCAGAACCTGGGGACCCAACAGCTAAGGCTGAGGAGATGAGACGTGAGCTCTGTAGGAGGATGTTCACCACAAGAGAGAACAGAAGTCACGGGTGAAGAAGAAATAGCGGGTCTACTCCTGGTGCGCAGCCGGCAGTCAAGCAATAAGATCCCGGAGAGTTGCTCATCAGTGAGACAGGCAAAAATGCACTTTCTCTTTGCCTCAAAAATATGAGCGGCAGTTGGTAGTTGTGACTGTTTGACACAATTAAACTCACTGCAGATGGTATAAGTCTTTGCACTGTCCTGTAGATTGTACAACTACTCTGAAAATACAGCCGTTTGAATGGCCCATTACTTCATTTCTTCCATTCCCTCAAATTACTTGATGCAACAGCTTCGTCTTCAAGTCATAGCACGTTTACCTTCAAGATTCTGCAAGCGCTTAGCAGCAATTATAGTGACAATTCCCATAGAATTTATGAATTGTGTGCTCAAGTTAAGGTCTGAGCTGAGAAAGTGGAATTCCCTTATGAGATTTTATTGCAGAAATCTCTATCCTAACAACACGCTGCCATCTTCAAGGCGATTAATCCAGGCCCAAGGTGGCACACTTCTTCCCCAGTCAGGGCATAAAGATGATGACTAAAGACGTACAAATATTCCTAAACAACATATCTGAGCTCTAAGTATGACTAAAGTTGACTTCATGATCTTAAATTCACAGACGAACAGCTTTTAAACAGAGCTTCCAGAGTTGCACAAGCATCACCTGCCACACAGCAATCCTGTCTAAAGGACAGTGTCCACAGCGCGACCCCAGAATCTGCTCTACCTGAAAAGACCTTCCCGGGGAAGTTACATTTTTGTTAAAGTCTCCAGACTCTGATCCAATACGACTTAGTGCTTTTGTTCAACCACACACATGCACGATCTCAAATCATCCTTTCATTGGTCAACATTGCTAACAAATGACAAAGGGATGAAATCATACTCACTGAGGGAATTATTCCAGGTCAGAGATTGACTGTGATTTTCACTTAATTCATATTATATATTTTATATAAGTAAATATGTTCCAAGAAATAAATATTGGAACATATGTCATATATTGGAACATATATAATGTATGATACAAATAATATATAATATATATTGGAACATTATAAATATAGATATATGTTCCATCTGTAAACGATTACTTCATTGAGCCCCTCCAAGTATCTTCAGATCTATTGTACCTGCTACATTCATACTTACTTTGATTTCTCTTCTTTTTGGTCGACTAAGTGTTGCTGTCTATCTCTAAAGATAGAATTTTTAGTCCAGGACAAGACCTTTGATCTCCAACATGTCTATTCTGTGACTGTGATGTGTGAACCCAGAGAAAGGCCCTGGGAATTAGATGATCACACTCAAGGCCTTTGACCTTTTCTACCTTCTGCTGCTCATAGCAACAAGCTTAAGCCTCATCTTACTCTCCACATGGGGTTTTCCTAACAGTGGGGTGGGAACAAATGGTTTAGCTCTGTACAACTTTCCACTTGTAGATACAAACCCTTTTTAGGAAGGAAAGACCCAAGTAAGAAATTTTTGTGTCTAATCTCACAGGGTTCTGGGTACAAGAGTTTTTCTTACTCCTGACCTTCATGGCTGATTCCAAGATGTGATAACGGACTCTAACCCAGCTCCCCACCTGAATACATTGGCCTGTTTACCTCCTTGGTTCTTGTTGCTGAATTTCTCCAATAACCTAATATCCTGATTCATTGTTTTGACTGAGTGCTAATTGGCAAGTCAGACCTTCTGGTCTCCCACGGAAAGCACCGTGATGCCCACAGTTTACCCGCACCCCCGTACTGCATTCCAGTAGTACTAATACTGTCCAGTAGCCCTAAGACGTCTAGCAGTAATAATATTGTCTAGTAGAGCTGTCAGCTGAGGTGGAACCTATGCTGAGCCATTTCCCATTAAATCTAGCAACCACTAGAACAGTTGTTTTCTGATTCCCACTTGGAACGACTTGTGCATTTGAGGACAGTCTGTGTCTTTATAAAAAGTTATCTTCTGCTTGTAAATTCTCTTTGCTCAAAGCCCCACCTCACTTTTTTTCCCCGCCATTCAGGCTCTTCCTCTGGGTCAGTTCTTCCGGGATGACTCCGGTACTAGGTCCAGCAGAGAGCAGACAGCCCTCACCTGCAGGTGGGGACGAGTCTCACACTCCCAGACTCCCTGACGTCTGCTTATCCCCCCAGAAGAGTTTGCTTAGGTAACAGCTGAAGGACGTGTTTGGTTTTTTGGGGGGAGGGGGAAGTTTTTTAGGAGGTTTCTTTGTAAGGAAAGCAATCAGAGTGAGAAAAGAGCCCAGTTTTTCCAAGAAGGCCGGCTACAGCTGTCTTTGTGAGCAGGTGAGGACAAGAGGGCAGGCAGCTGTTGCACCCTCAGGCTGCCCCTCTCGGTAGAGACAGGTCCCCAGAATGTCTCCCTCACAGGGGCAGCGAAGCGTGGCTTTTTGAGAGACAGGAAGTAAGAAGCGTGGGTGGGCAGGGTGTTCGACAGAATTTTGAGGAGTGGTTTCAGAATGAGGGGAGAAGGGCTCCAGACATGCTTGAGGGATTACAGAGCAAAGGAGAGGGGATTGTTTATGCTGCTTTGTTTATTTTTCTCAGAAGTGGGGCTGTGGGCTGTGAGCTTGATACCCCTGAATGTTTTTCAAAAGACAAAGATAAAAGCAGAATTCAGTTTTAATGTTTGATAGTTATTGTACATTTTAAAATATCTCCTAGGGCAGTCCATCACTTAGCTTTTGCTGTGTAGCAAATTACCCTAAAAGTTAGTGATGTAACAAAACAATTAATTCTTTAGGTCACAAGTCCTTGGTTGCCTGTTTGGCCTGGGCTCAGAGAGGCAGTTCTGGTCTCACAGGGACCCGAGTACATTTGCCGTCAGCAGCTGGTCAAACAATTATGATTTGTGGGGTTTGCTGGCCATGAACTAGGCCAGAGGTTGGAGGTTGGGGCATCTGGGATGCATGTCTCTCCTCTTCTTGGGAGAAGCTGGAAAGTCGCATTGTTTCTCCCGTCACTATGGTAGAGTCTATTTCTCTGTTCCCTGAATCTGGGTTGTCCTTGTAGCTTGCTTTGCCTGTATAATATGCAGGAAGCCAAGTTGTATCATTTTGGAGCCAATTTGCTTCTGCTGTCTTTTTTTTTTTTTAAGAACACTACTGGGTTACCCATGAAACACTGACAAAATGTCACTGAAATCCGAATTGCAATCTGGAGTTGAA
This sequence comes from Camelus dromedarius, assembly GCF_036321535.1. Lineage (NCBI taxonomy): Eukaryota > Metazoa > Chordata > Mammalia > Artiodactyla > Camelidae > Camelus > Camelus dromedarius. Next base: position 37,613,439 of record NC_087436.1, read on the forward strand.
CGCATGGTTCGAAACTGGCTATTTTGGGTAGAGAATCAAATTTACACAATACTGTATTGTTTCAGTAACTTAAAACTCAATGTCTCTCTTATGAAGTTGTGACATTGCCAACCCTTTTCACCCAACATCCATGAAGCACTAGATTTCCTGAGAAATGACAAGTATTTATCAGAAATGACAAGGACAAGATTACTGTCCTTCCTTTCATCAATGCAGATTTATTGCTGTGCTTCACTGATAGACCCCACATTCTTTGTGGAGGTGGTTATTACTGTCTGACTTGTAATCAAGCAAGCTTTAATGGGCATAAGGTGTTTCTACCATAAACTGGAGAAATTCACAGAGGGCACAAGTCTCAAGATCCTCAGGAGAAGACGTTGAGTCTTTTAAACTCTACCAGTGACACAAGACAGGACAGACATCTCAGAGGTTGAGAAAAACCAACAGCCAGAAGAGAGATTTCTGGGGTGGTTCATGGCCTCAGAGACATACAAACTATGTAGAATGACCTCACCTCCCACAAACAAGTGATTTGGAATACAGTAACTAGGATTCCCACAGCTTCCTGTTCTAATTGGAAGGAAACCTGTGGGCAAAGAATGTCGCCTGCCGTCTCAGTAAACAAAAGGATGTTTCAGCCATCAAGTCCTGGAAGTAGAATCAGATCCCAGAGGTTAAGGGCTCAGTCCTACAAGACTGCTCCCCACCAACTTCTGACACTCATTTCAAATCCAAGTTATCACCTGTGCATCTGACTGATGGGCTATAGATTGGAGGCTCCCACAGCCTCCTCCTCAGTTTCAGTTAATTTGCTAGAGCAGTTCACGGACTCAGAGAAACAGTTTACCTACTAGATTACCAATTGATTTTAAAAGGATATAACTCTGGAACAGTCAGATAGAAGAGATGCATAGAGAAAGATGGAAGGGAAGGGCAACAGGCTTCCATGCCCTCTCCCCAAATCTCCACACGTTCACCAACATCCAAGCTCTCAGAACCCTGTCCCTTTGGGGTTTTATGAGGGCTTCATTACACAGGCATGGTTGATCAAATCATTGGCCATTGATGACTGATTCAAACTCTAGCCCCACTCTCCTCCTAAAGTTGTGACTGAAAGTTCCAACCCTTTAATTACATGGTTGGTTCTCTAGACAGCCAGCTTCCATCCTTAGCTGTGGTCCAAAAGTTGTCTCATTAACATAAAAAAAGATACCATTTGCACTCATCACTTGGGAAATGCCAAGGGTTTTAAGAGCCCTTTACCACAGTATCACAGAGGGTCTTTGCAGGTAAATGGCCCACCCTTGGAGTATCATGTTCTACCCATCTCCAAGGGGCCTGGGCTTTATTTTTTGATGGAGACACCACACCACTTTGGGTCACTCTGGGTCTAGATATCCTCAAGTAGAATGATAAGGCAGAGGGATTGAAATGAGGAAGTGAATGGGCAGAGGAAAATTGGAAACAGTGATGTCTTTTAAATTCAGCTTTGGAGCTCCCTCATACTCTCGCTGACCTTAGAAATTTTTGGTTTATTTGTGTAACAGTCATAATAATCACTGTGTGGGATAGTGTAAAAAATATGTGTTTCTGTGACTCACAAACCAGGATCTGAATCTCAGTCTGAATTAGCTATGCTAATTACTGGCTGAGATAAAGTAGCTTAGCTGAGTCCTTCAGTTCTCGGCAGGGCTGTTGTAGGACACCTGAACATACTCTTGTTCAGGTCTCCTTTCTTATTGGCTGATGCCTGTATTCAATCAGGTATCAAATATTTTGAATACTAGCTCTGCTTCTCTGAGTTTCATTTTCCTCATGGGTAATAGGAGGCTAGTGATATCATATTCGCCAGTTGCTGGAAAGAATAAATGAAATAATACAAAGTTCCTCAGACTTTACTTTCATTAATGAGATTCCCTCTCATACCTGGAGATCTTGTTAAAATGCAGATTTTGATTCAGTGAGTTTAGGATGGCTCCTGAGATTCTGCCTTCCCTACAAGTTTTTGCTGGCCCAAAAATGTCACATTAATTAGCAAGGAAATAATGTATGTAAAGCATCTGGTACAAAATAAATGATCAGAAATTATTGCTAGTTGTTATTCTCAATTATCATCATCATCAAACTCAAAAATGTAAATTGCTTCCATTTATATTTAATTATCACACAACAATGATAATATTTCATTAAATTATCCAAGCTGACTTTTACTATAAACCTGGCTTAATTTCAACAATGGGCTCTATCCATATATGTTTATTCTTTATATTACATGGTTCATTAATTCACAATTTAAAAAACCAGAGAGAATGACCATAAAAATCTCTTCAACTTATCATTTTATTTTAATTCTCTCTCTCCACTTTAGTAGATAGAGAAACTATAATTTATTGAATTGCAAGAAGTATTCTTAGTCTCACCCAATCAAAAAATATTATTGTCAATAGTAATACTTGTTAGCTTCCTCCAGGAACAAAACAGTACACTAAATAATGATACCGATTATTATGTGTTCGGAGAAGATAAAACTGGAGGAACATGCACCAAATTATCTGAAAATGATGTTATCATAGCCTCATGTCAGAAGTTACTTCTCCAGTTTTTACTCTTTCCATATAATATAGTTTTATACTCTCAGACTTTTCGTCAGTCTTATGTTTGACATTTATAATTAAAAATTTAAAGGAAAAATAATTATTATTTTGGGTCCTTGGTTAATCTTGACTCTCTAGAACACTAATATCTTTGTAAAATAGAGAAAATTTCCTTCAGAGTAAAGTACTTCCCCTTACTGTCAAATGTTTTTACACAACAATGAAGGACATGATGAGAAGAGTTTTCCCTAAGGCCTCATTATTCCTTGGCAGTAAATTAGGCATTCAAGTGTTTAACTTTGTAGTTGTGCTGGGAGTCCAGCTCTTTGAAGTCTTTGGTAACTTTGGTTTAAGAGCTGAAAGAGTTAACATAATTCCATGAGTAGAATCAACTCAGAGTAGACACACTGTTGAACAATGTGTTATATTTTTATGGTAGTCTTTCTCAACTGTACAAGAGACATTAAAAAAGCATAAAACCAATCAAAATGGAAATGTATTGTTTGCTGTTTCGGGTGATACCAAATCATAGAATCTTTGACCCTGATGGGATTTTTAGGCATCATCTGTTCCAATCCCATTTTTAGGTAAAGGAACTGAAATCTCCAGGGGTTAAATGAATCTGATTCCTGGTAAGGTTGTTAGAATGACTGCCACAGGAGAATAATGCTTTGGTTTAAATTATACATCTATAAACAGACCTCAGGACTTTTCTCCTTGGTGTACAAAATTATTTCCAATACAAGCTTCAAAATCATCATGTGAGTTTCAGAGTGCTGGAGCTAGAAGTCTTCCCCTTGTTATGTAACCTTCTGAGTCCTTTGGGATAAAACACTGAGAGCCCCTCCCAGACTTCAGCACAGTAAATGACTTTCCCATAAAATATCCATAAAGCTAATCATTTTAGTACCTGTTTTTACAGTTTTAAAGTTCCTGTCTATTCCCAAGTGTACAAACCCTGTGATGCTGTAGATTTGGAGTTAAACATCTAAAGATCGCATGAAGACAACTGACTATAAATGAGGGTCATAGAAGGTGGAAATCACAGCTTAAGATCAGAAGTAATTTTTCTGTTTTAGATTTTCAATTGAAAACAAGAAACTGCTATAAGAGAATGGTTCCATCAAATAGGATGTGTAGGCTTTCCAGTACCCAAAGTCAGTTTTCACACAGATGGAGAATGTATAAATTATTCAGTGTTGGTCTTATAAAATCTGGTCCAAAATGCCTGACTTCTAAGTTACTGCTCTTCGGGTGGTAATTCCTGTAAGACAGGAATAATCAAAAGCAAATGTAATGTTAAAAACAGGTATGGTTCCTGAATTTGGGTGTGAAAACATATTAATGTGTGTTGGAAACAGGAAGGGACGCAGTTGTGGTGAGGCTAAGAGGCTAAGGGTTTGAGCGTCAGAGTTCTCCTGGGATGTGTCTGCTCTGTTCACACCTGGGGTTGCCTTTTAAAGATCACCACATCTTTGGCCTGGTGTACAGTGATAACTAGACTTTGGTCCCAAACAGCTGCATTTCTGATTTATCTGCATGTATGATTCATATCCATTCTTTCATCCTCTTTGGAATTGAGATTTATGCCCCTTCTCTCTCCCGACTGTTTGCCTGATGTATCCTCTTTTTGGCAGAATTTTTCAGAGAAAAATGGGATCTAGTCCTTAGGAAAAAGTAGAACTGATGTAAATTATGAGCTGTTTAGCCCTTTCTTACCTGTGGTGGAGTTAAAGGGGGAAAAAAGCATGTACACACACATACACACAGTAATGAGGAAGAACTCAGGGAAAATGCATAGAACTACTGAGTTCCTTAAAATGATAGTTCTATTGGGGGAAAAAAAGTGGGGAAGAAAATCAAATTTAAGCATCATATCACAAGTATAACTGTTCCTAGAGTTTTATGAATGGGTATTCAAGTTTGCAAAATGATGACAAAAATTGTCTGTTCTTCATGTCAATTTTCATCCAGATGAAATTTTATCAAATAGTGAAATCAACTATACTCCTGGTTGTTATGGGAGTTTGAAACCGAGAGAAAAAAAATGCCATTTGAGAGAAAAAAAAAAAAAGTACCATTTTTTGATGAAGTAGAAAGCCCAAATTAACACTAGGTTTTATCCTTTATAAACTAGGCTAGGAGACAGTGGAGCAGAAGTCATATTACCCTTCTGGTTTGATATCCAATCTGTTGAGGCTCCTGGCACAGCCATCTCCATCCTTTAAGTAATGCTACAGGTGATGTTCTGAAGTTGTAATGGAAATACAATCTCTGGTTTGAATCTCTCAAGGAAACAGTGAGGACCAAAGTTTGGCGGGAGGCCATGGCCTCCCTCTTGAAGGACTCTGGAGGCTCATCAAATGTCCCTAACCTGCAGGAAGCTCTCACCCAACAGACAATTCATTTGAACAACTCCCGAGGAAACTGTAGTTCATGGTACAAACATTGCTAGGTTGGTTTTACATTTCTTAGAAAACCCTGTGAACTTCTTAGCTGTGGTACCTACGTGATGGTCTCCATTCAGCCTCCATTCTTACTCATGATTTGGAATCTGGGATGTTGGGATGCTGAGAGGGAAAGGAGCCTGAGTTAGTGGTAGGGAGGAGGGGAGAGGGCCTGGAATCTTGCCAGAAAGCAAGCATGTGGAAGCACTTTCCCTGTCTTCCTGAGGACCCCTGTGGACGGCCTGCACGTGAGGTGCAGCTGAGGTCCACCGGAGCCTTATGACTGAGTGACACACTCAGCTCATCTTTAGAGACAGGGTGGATTTGCCCTTTCCCAAGCCTAAAGCTGGGGAACTTCCTTACCTTAGCCTCTTTAATACTCTCAATATTAGTTCCGGACAAAGGAAGAAATATTGAACATGACGTTCTCTTCCCCCAAACTCAACTCTCGGTGGCCTTGTCTTACTTCACCAGTCTCATTTTCTCCCTTTTCTCCCCTTCCCCCTCAGACAATTGTACCCTCAAGCCATGTGAAGTTAATTTTGGATCAATCACTTTAGGTATGAGTCTTCAAGTTTTATTAAATTTTTTTTCAACTCATTTCCTTATTTTTCCCTGAAGGTAAATGACTAAACAAAATGCTCTTTTGTGAACAGTAAAAATTGTTCAGTGGGCAGACAGCCAGCTTTTGCTTGCAGTTGCTACTAAGTGGCTTAGATGTACACTAGAAGCAGCACAGTGCTTTCTGGACCAGTAATGCCTGTGTTTCACGATGGTGTTCTAGACAGGGGCCAGCGTCCCCCTTACGGTTAGAATGGTGGGAGGTGTAGATAACAAGATCTGTTCTTGTGCTTTAGGGACCCTTTTTTCTCCAACATTTGCATGAGGTAAATGAAAATGATCTCTTACTCCATTTTCCACTGACTAGCATCACCATCCTCATGGTCCATCCCATAGCTTTTAGTGATCTTCCTGCTTAACCATCAGTGAACTTTGAAAGAAACGTCCCTGCTTTTTCCACACCCTTTAATTTATGTGGTCATCAAATAAAGAGGCACATGGCTTGAGATAAGATTGGTCCTTAGACACCCTGTGGGAGCACCTCAAAGTTTTAATAGCAGCAATTACATGGGGCACTTGTGGAGCACTCTTATTTAATTTTCAAGGAAATTTCAGAAAAGGAAAATATCAGTTAGATCTAGGCTTCCAGTCTACAAAATGACTTGACTTTCCACCTTATTGCTGTTGGCTGATAAATGTCTCCTTGCTCTTTTGGTATTACACTAAAATGGCATATTCCTGTGAAACATTAGGTAATTATTTTTCTCAAATGGAAAGAAACTAACAGGGTAAATGTCATTTTGTGTTCATTCAAAAGACCTTTTAAAAGACATGCTCAAAATACTCCAGGAGATCTTGAAATGACAATATTGGTATTTTCATATCAAATATGTTTACTTTAATAACTCAGATTAAGGACATTGTTTCCTCCCTAGTTTCTATTTAGATTTTTTTTAAGTTAATGGTATGTGCAAGCTATATTGCATTATAGACTTTTTTTTTCTGGAAAAATTTTGAAAATACAGAGAAAAAGCACACACACACAAAAATAACACTCATGACTTTACCATTCAGGATTGAGATTTATAACATTTTTGTCATGAAAAAGATAATGTTGAAGTTCTCTTTGGGATTTGCTGACTTTCCAAAGTGTATCTGGGGAAGTGGAATTGTAGAAGTGGGACCTTTTGATGGTATCAGCCTACTTTTCTGAAGCGCAGTGACTGCTGTGGTGACAGCTGAAGTGTACCAAACAGTCAGACTCTGGTACGATCTGTCTTCTCCAGCATATTGCCAGCATGCTATTGGCAGTTTACCTAATTTCACTATGTGTACGAGAAAGTGACCACTTCAATACAATCAGTGGTGTATATAAGCACTAATGATTGCTACCTGGTATCTCATCCACAATGATTTCATTTCTGAATTGGCACAAATTTTGTTTTTCCCTTTGGAGAGTTTTCCCACTGCTAATAATTATAGTTTGGTGAGAAAACATATATTATTTCTATCCTCTAATGCCAGTAAAGGAATATAGAGACCATAAATACAATTTCCTCTCTAAGAAAACACTCATCAACTCTTTTTTTTTTTTTTATCTGAAGGGAGTGGGCTTATTTCTAAATTACTTTAAAGAATGAGTGTTTAAATGTTAACCTGGGTGCTAGCTCTCTCAGGGAAAGAAATAGGAAGATGAAACAGAGGAACATTCCTAGAAATGAGTGTGTGACCTATGTGGTCCTTACAGTAAATTATACAAATTCTACATTTGTGTTTATGTGTTGTGGCCCTATTAAGCTGATATAACTTTTCCATGAAGTGGGCAGGTGGATTTCCTGTAGTACCCCCAAGCGCCTGAAGAGGTATGTTGTTTTCTTGTGTTTCCATTACAACATAGCGACTAAGAGGGAATCCTCTGTGGTATTTTCACATCTTTTATCTGTAGGTTGTACTTGTATCCGAGAGGTGAATATTAATAGCCTCTTGGCAGCAGAGTGACTTTCTTAAAAAAGGGGTTTCCCTGTGTATGGGTGGATTAACCTTTCAAAATATATGTTTCTACTTAAACCACTTAGTTACTGTTTGATTCAAAGGTTGTCATAAAGACAAACCCTCCACATCTGCCCTTGTAGTACGCTCACCTAGAGCGGAGAGGAGCTTTCAGTATAGAACATGGTGAGTAACGTGGGCTTTGTGCCTTTACTTTCATTTCGCTTACTTACCAGAGCTTGCGCGAACTTAACTTCTTTTTCAAATGCCTAAACGTTCTCGTATTAAAATGGCACGTGTGATTGATTTTTGAGTTTGGTGACAAAAGCATTTAATTTCTGGCTTCATGCATTCCGTGTGGGAAATGAGAGAGAACTTATGAAGTGTAATAATGTGTGATGCTCTCCTTTAAAATTTTTATTTTTATTTTTTTTTAACAGTTAGCCCTTTTGTCCATGTCAGGTAAAGTGAGCTTTTGAAATGACACGTTTAACTGTTTGATGTTGTCCTATTTACTTGGCTATTTCTAACAAGCCTGTAAATAATAACTAAATTTCAGTCGTCATATGAGTAATTTTACTACGCTTGTCCTCTTAGGCTATGGTGCAACGCTTCACTGCCTTATTTAAGCAATGATCAGGGCAAGGATCCAGGTAGTGTGCGCCACTGTCTTGGACAGCCTTCATCGTATTCTTCATGGTATTCTAGAGTCATGTTGATGGGACGTATGCAAAGTTCTAAAAGAATGTATTTCTAAATATAAAGTCACTGGATTGATTTATTTAAATAGTTGAATTTTCCAAAGCAGATTGGAAAATAAACTTCCCTAGGTATAATTTAAGTGTAAGCAATCAGGTTGACATGCAAGGAAGGTTCATTTTAAAAGCCAGCAGTGGACAAATCTCGACCAGATGATTATGAGCAGTGTGATGCTTTTTCATTAACCTAACAACATTAAGTTTCTGGCATAGCCACAAAATTTCCTGCTGTAAAATACTAAGCAGCTCCATTTTTCTTAGGAATCTCAGGCAGTGCCCTGTTGCAGAAAATCCAATAGCCCTTTTGAAATGGCAAAGCATCCACAGACCTGCCCCCACAGCATAAGGTTCACATAGGGTCTTAACATTATGGGTGACAAGCAAGGATCTCTAGAATGGGTCAGTGTTAACACAGTATTTTCAGAAATGCTCTCCTCAAATTTTTGAGGCTATTTTTTTAAAAATCAGAATTGTAATAGATTTTTAAAGTCCAGAAATTAAAGAGAAACAAGTCCTCTTATTTCCTCCTTTTCTTTTTCACTGTCTCTGTCTCTTTCCTGTCTTTCTGTCTCTCTCTCTCTCCCTCTCTCTGACTCACTCTCAGCTAGCTTCTCTCTCTCTCTACTAAGCATGCATTTTAATAAGTACATCACTGGCTTCCAGTACAATTTTTCCATTGAAATTTGCAGCCACTATACAATTTCCCAATTTTAATGAGATAAATGAGACACAAATGAAAGAGGAAGAAATAATGATTTTTAAACATGGGAAACTTAGTATACTCAATTCCTCCTGTTAAAGGAATCAGAAACACAGCTGTCAAAGGGACTTGTGGAACAACAGAAGAGACAGGGAACCGTCCGATACGCCTGATCAGTCAACGTCCCTGACTCCTTGACTGTCTTCTTCCACTGGTGGAGGGAATAAAGGTGCTTACTAAGTTCTTTGTCAACTGAATACTTCCTGCCGAGGACAAACCTTAAGGCCTCATTTTGACTGTTAACTTTTAAAAATTGCTCTTTAATGTTTTAATTTTAAGCACTTTAGCTATCAATTTCTAAACTTTGCTTCCTCATGAAGATGAGATAATGAAGGAAAACCTGCTGGTCCCAGGTGTTACTCCATCTGTTTGGAGTTGTGACAGTTTAGATCTTTCAAATATTGTTTTCATAAAGGAAGAAGGACTTAAAATAAAAGAAGCATATTTTACACACGTATGTCCTCAAATCTTTAAGAAAGAGGAGGGCATAAAAAAATGTATATGTCTTTCTACTGAAATTGCACAGGGCATGAGTAAAAAATTATTTTATTTGAAAACACTGCCAAGAATAAATATCCCCAGGGTTTCTAAAATAGAAACAACATATGAGTGAAAATTACTCTGGTAGCTGCAAAGCACAGTCCCAGCAAGCGGATCCCTGGATTGATCTAAGAAAGTAAAAAGCCTTGGATGACAGAGAAAGAGTCACAGTGGGACGGTTAGTACACAGTTAACAGATTATTGTGGTAAGTAACCAGAGTTAATTATTCCATGCTTTTGCCAATCTGACAACTGTAAATTCTGCAAGAAGAAATATATTAAGTGGTATAATTCATAAAATACATTTAAAGGTAAATTACCCCTTTCACAGTTTTAAATTACATCTTAAATGACAAAGATGGTGGAGTATTTCCTTTTGATGTGAATAAATATTGGTAAATAGAATAAGCTACATCCAGAGGACTCTAAAACAAATTGCATGCTTACAAGATCTATCAGTACGTTCTTCAGTAGGTTGCCATATTCATTTTTTCCCTTCAATTTTAAAGAATATATTATCATTTTTCATAAACCCTCTACTAGGAGAAGCTGTTCAAAAATCTCCTGGGAACATGGCTTACATTTTTTAAACTACAGAAGGCAAAACAACTGTAGATATTAAAATAAGCAAAAAATTGTTCAGCCTGAACAACAGGAAAATGTGCTTCCCATTTGAATTCTTTTTGTAGAGAGGAACGAAACATATTGGAACAGGATCAAACTGATCAGGCTCGATTTATGATTGAAAAAAGTGAGTAGGAAGATACTCAACTTTAAAGTGTTTCTTGTAGACAAATTTAATCTTACCCAACTATGTATCAAAAAATAAGATGAATTTCTAATTAGAAATTGTTCTGTGGCTCATTTAAAAACAAGAAAAAATATCAAAAAATAAACATTAACATTTAGATAAGACTAAGGCAGAAACTACAGAATTAGTCTGAAAGAGTCTTGAATTTCACATGTAAAAACCAAAGGATGGATTCTGTATCTGAAATCACAGAGGTCAAGTCTCATCTCAACTTTTCATTACCAGCAGAAGGCATTTATTAAAATCTCAGGAATGAGCTCAGTGAGCATTCATTTTTATTATATTAAACAGCCTTTCATTTATTTTCATTTGAGTCATATTAAGATAGTAGCACTCTCTCTCACTCTCTTTCTCTCTCTCTCTCTGTTTGTTAATCTAGTGATAATCACCTGGATGTTAAAATTCCAAGGCAATTTCTATGTAGTCATGGATATTTAGATTTATTACAACTGCTTGATTTTAATAATAATAATAATAATAATAATGACATTATCTCTGAAATGGTTTCTATTGCTAAAAATTTGGTGCAGATCAGAATATACTCACTTGAAGCAAGTCCCACAAAACAAACAACACATCCTTAATCTCCCATTTTCATGATTATCAACAAAATAATCAACATTCATAAATAATAGCATACATAAAATATTTATCTCCCATAATAAAATCACTTTCTCTACAGGCTTTCCATTGAGTTTTAAATGTTGAACAGTATTTAAATTCTACAATATTTATTTAAAGCTTATTATTCACCAAGACAAGGAGGCAAATCTTGTAATGGAGGTGAATTGGAAGTGCTTTCAAATGCAATCTCTTGTTTAATCTTTATGTTCTTCCCTTTGAAGATAGGAAGTATTATTTTTACTTCATAGATGAGTATGTTTGGGCTCAAAGAGTTTAAATAATTTGCCAAAAGTCACAAAGCTTGTTGTGTATAAGAGTATAAGAGTTGTTGAGTATAAGAAAGATTGGGATTTACATCTTTTGAGTCTTAATCCAATCATCTTTCTAATATACATGTTAAGAAAGGTGAATTTATAATTTGGGGACCTCATTGAAGTTCTTCAATAGAAGTCCACAGTGCGAGAATAATTCCTCAGATAGAGCTGGATAAAAGACCCAGAGTAAGCACTTGCTTGTCTTGCTGCAGAATGAAGGACCATTCTACAGACAACAAGACCCTCTCTACAGGGTAAGAACTGACCATTGCTCATATTTCAGTAAGCCTCTAATACACATGCGTCACAAGTGATACTGCAATATGTATAATTCTAGGATGACCAAGTTGACAGCACTTAAGTGTTGGAAAGGCTCTTAGACATTATAATTCCAATCACTTCAAATCTGAGAGATGGTGATAAACAATTTACCCAAGGACAGGCAGTTTAGTGACAGCCCTGGGGACGGAATCGTGGCCTCTTGAGTCCTAATTCAGGAACTTTTCCAATTTCAGTACCCAAACGTTAGTTTTTCATATGGTAATAGTGCAGGTGCCCTGAAGTGATTGAGCAATAGAGAATCTGTGGTGGCAAAGAATTTTACTTTATTGCTATAAAACGAAAAGGCTTCTCAGAAGGAAATAGATGATAAAAGTCCCCTGATTTGGCACCTTTCTCAGAAATATGAAATGGAAAAAAAAAAAAAGCTCTTCTTTTAGTCTTCTTTTAGGTATTTCTTCCTTTTGGTTTAGCCAAACAATGTGTAGCCAAAAATCTCTTTCTTATTCTCAATTTCCCGCAAGCCATTACTGTAAACGAGAGTGATGTGTAATTTTCCTCTCTTCCAATTTCTTCCACAACTGCAATCAAAGAGCCTTAAGTACCAATTTAGATACAGGAATCTTATTTACTAGAGAAAATAAATGAATGAAAACCTAAAACACATGCTTTTTTTCCCCCCCAAATGGCATTATCATAGTTTTAAAAAATCTTGATCATTTGCCTAATTTAGCATAAAAATTATCTGAAATATTTTAATGGAATCTTAGCTGTGTGCTTATCAATTTAGGTTTTTTCTTTTTTTATATAATCACCTGATATACTTTATAGTCCCAGTTTCTAGGCTAAGTGAATTCCATTTTCTTTTTTCTTTTTTTCTTTTTTTTAGCTTTTTGAAGATCAATGACTTTGATAGGAAGCTCTGGGAATAAAACTTCTTGAACATACAAACTGGTTTAAAGAGTGATTTGGGCTAAACTAAAGTATTATTAGGAAACCATATTCATGATTTTGTATTAAAATGTTACAGTTCCGTGTACTGGCATAATTAATATCCTTCAATTCATTCATTCAATATCTGTGGCACATTAAACCTATTACAGACACTGAACCAGGTACTGGAATTTAGCTGTGAGCAAAACAGATGGAAAAATCACAGAAGTTACAGTCTAGTCTTGAAAAATGACCTTCAGCAAGTACTCACTCACACACCCAAACAGCGAAGGTACAATTATGATAAATGCTACAAAGGGGAGGTGCATGCAGTTGCAAGAGTGTATGTTAAAGGAATTTGTACAACATAAATCAGGGAAGATTAACTGAGGGAAAGAACAATCTAAGGAGGAGGAAAAACAGCTTCAAAGATTATAATGGAAAGGGGCATGGCACTTTCAAGGAACTTACAAAAAGACTGATGGGTGGTAAGAAAAGAGGCTAGAGAGAGGGTAGAGTTCAGTGGTAGAGCTCAAGCTTAGCATGCATGAGGTCCTGAGTTCAATCCCCAGTACCTCTTCTAAAAATAAAAAAACCTAATTACTTCACCCCTCCCCCCAAAAAAGGCAAAACAAAAAGAAAAGAGGCTGGAAGTTGCTTCTGGGTCGTTGAGGGTGGGGAGCATTTTTGGTTATTGGGATCTGGTGATGTTAAGCATCTTGCAATATTGGAAGACTTGTCACACGACAAAGAACCATCACTTCCTATATCCAATAATGACTGATTTGAGGCATGCAGAGCACTTTAGCTGTGATAAGGACTTTGAGCCCTGTAATGTAAAACCATGAAGGTGTTTATATCGTGGGGGTGGCAAAGTCAAATATGTGTTGTGAAAGGAACACTACGTCTACAATGTGGAGAGCAACTTGAAGGGAGCCAACAGTGGGAGGAGGCAGACCAGCCAGGATGCCACTCTAGTTGTCCAGGTTGAAAGGCAAAGTATTGTCCGTGGTTTGCCAGCATTGGAAAAAAACCTATAAAATACTTGAAGTTATTTCTTACTAGCCAATGTAATACAACATTAAGCATAAAGAAAAGTTTGTTTGGCCCGTTAGCTCCCCAATTCATTCTTGAATTTTGTACAAGTTGCCTAATTATAGTTTGAGGAGAATCAAACACGGAGGACAATAGCGTCCATGACTCCTGCCCATCATAAGGGTTAGCGATCCTGGTCATCGTCCCTAATGCTGACAGTAAATATGTGGCAGTGATCACCATGGAATTTTAGAATTCAAAGAACATTAGAGACAATCTGGTCAGGCCTTGATTCTGCAGAAGAGGGCTAAAACCTGGAGAAAATCATTAAAATGCTTAAAATTTTACATCTAGTTCATTTAGGAATTGGGATCAGAAAAAAAAAAAGTAAAAAAAAAAAATAAATAAAATAAAACTTCTGGTTTCTAATCTAGTGCTTTATAAAATATTTCTTTCTTGCTAATAATTGCAAGGATCTCAAAATTAATGGAATATTATTTACATATTGGCAACAAATAAACTCATACTTTGGAAGTTACAAAAGGCTGTGAAAAATAGACTTGATGGTTCCTGAAAGTCAATAGAATTACATTTTTAAGAGCATTGTCTTTTGTTTGTTCATTTTACTTTTTTTTTTTAATTGAATTTTAAAGCCTTCAGGCAGGAGATCATTTCCTTGTTATGCACAGGCCCTACCACCACCTAAAGTCACCAATTTATCTTAGCTTCCTGACCCCGCAGGCTTTTTCCCGCTTCTGACTGAAACCACAGCTCTTTTTTCCAACCTCCACTTAACCAGCTCAGCATGGATTAACCATGGTGTTCATTCTCTCTGTACATAGACTGGCACTCAAGGCACGCTGAATGCTCGCAGCTAAGAACATTCACTTATTTCTGCCTCCAAAAGTCGAGCAGTACTTTAACCAAAAGTCAGTCTTTGTGACCAGGCTACATGTGACCTTTTTTTTTTTTTTTTTGCAATTACATAATTTAAATAAAATTTGTATAAGCTTTTGATACTTGAGTCCAAAAACAGATGAAAAAATTGTTCTATGCAAGCCAATTTGAGTACCTGGGAAATATCCCACAAAGGTGAGTTACCACATTCAAATTGGAAGTGGGTGAGGCAAATTTAAAAGACTGGACAAATATAAAGATCTCAAAATATTCTGTTTCCAGATAGCTTTGTAAATGTCTCACAATTCTAATTCCCTTGTAAAGAAACTAGAACTAAAATTCACGGGAGATCTGTTGTGGGTCACCAAGTCTGTGGGGAATGCCATCAGTAGGTCTCTGCTGCGAAAAAAGGGCATAGCAACTGATGAGCACTTGTGTGTTTTCAGTTACAATAAATTAATATGGAATTAATTATTCTTCATGAGTCCCAGTTTTAACTAATTTTGTAATCAACTGACTCATTGTAGTTCTCATGTGATCAATAAGAAAGTATTTATGTATTAGACACCAATATATCACTTCTTAAAAAATCAATATAAATACTTTCATATATGTAAGTATCAGTGCATAGGTATGTAAATTTTTCAGCATATTGTGACATCTTTATTATTTATCATATATAGATAAAAGGATAATAATTTTCACAATGGGTTAGTACTTACCTAGGGCATTTCATTCTACATGTACTGAACCTGGTTAATGTTTGATGTTGAATTTAATAAAGGTGCACTCTGGAATGAAACAGATTTTCTGGGTAAGTATTATGTGTTCTGAATTGTATGCCTTAGAGGGCAGAGCATTTTACATAGATAAAAATCACTCATCGGCCTCAGGTTATTTCTCTTTTAAGTAAAGCTCTCATACCTTTGATTGCACATTTATTTTGATACATTCCAGTGCTGTAGCATAGACCTGATCAGCATAACAAACTTATACAACAGTAGAAGAATTCTTTGGCAATTTCTAATGTGCTGTTTTCAAGATCTGTAAAACTGATTTTTGCATAGTTGACTATGACTTGTGATACTCACACCCTCACCCTTGAACCTGACTTCAGAGACCCAAGTGTATTAAAAGATGACAGCACAAATGGCAAAAAGCTCATAAAACTTGGTTTACTTCCAAAAGTCAGTTTATCCTCTAAAGTTGGGTTATTTTGGAACTGTGGATTGTGTAAACGTCTGCTTAAACAATCAAACAGCTTATGATCTTCACTGATGTACTGAAATCCATCCAAGAATCCAGGACATCCTTTGGTTAAGTTAAACAGAAAGCAACAGCTGCTTCTTAAGAAGTAAGAAACTCCTTAAAAAGAGGAGGAACTGACGGGAATAGCAAAAGGAGGAAGTTACTCAGTGATGGAAACAAAGAAATTTGTTTGCTTTTAGCTGAGAGGATGCTGTCAGCCAGCTAGGTACTCTAACTCCTGTGGGCTTTAATTGTAAATCTTTTGGTTCCCAGAAATTATATGTGGTTTATACTAGTATTCCTCCAGGAAAACAAAAGTATAAAACAACTTCAAGTAAAATTTTAAGCTCTCTTAAAAGGACTTACATGAAAGACAAAAATAAAAGGATGTAAATAATCCACTAAAAATGTCTGAGCAACTGCTATTGGTCATTATAAGTCCTATTATCCTCAAACTCTTAATTGTCAATATCATTTATTTTTCATTTTAACATCTTTTATTTTATACAGTTAGGTAGCCTTCTTAATTCTGTTAAAATATTTGGTCCTCACTGTGAGATATGCACCATGTGGGATCCTGGGGATATGAAAATAAGAAGCACCTGGACTTAGGCTGCTAAGGCTTAGCATCCTATTTTTTCAAAAAGATGATGAATTCTTTGAAAGCAAGCACCAAATTCTTTACTTGGAATCCTAGAATCAGAGAATTTTAGAGTCACAAGGAATCTTAAAAGTTATCATCAAGACCAACCCCCACACACCACACACTGAGCTCTCCTAACATGAGCTGCCCCACTATGAGTCAAAATGGTGAAGGGACCACAATTATTTACCTCCTCCCTCCTGGACGCTAGCACAATGACACTCATTAACAATTACAGACTACTAACTACATGCCAGGCACTACTGTATACATTTTACATGTATCAACATATTTCAGCCTCATTACAGCCCTAATGAGGCAGGTACTGTTACTATCCCCATCTTACAGAAGAGGAAACAGAGGCACAGGAAGGTTATCATCTCCCAGTCGAAGAGTCACGAGAGGAGTCAGGACTGTACTCCGGCAGGCTTGCTTCCCAGCCTGCTCTTAATCACTGCGCTACTCTGCTTCTGTACATACGAAGACTTTTGTTTAAAAGTTTCCTTGTTTGTTTGTTTAAAACTTTTGTTTTAAAAGTTTACGAATGAGAGAAGGAAGCTCTATTTTTTTTCGCCCTATGTCTTTAAACCACTGATATTACTTAGCTTTTCTCTCTCTACCTTATTTACCAAACTTTAACCTGATAATTTAGTCCTTTTCCAAAAATTTTTGAAAGAAGGTGCCATAGATTCTGGAAGTAATTTCAGAAGAAGGATCTCAGTATTTAATTCATAGTAGCTTTGTTGGCAGAGAGCAGTCACATTATGGTCACACCTCTTATTGTTATGAGTCCAAACTCGTTCTGCTCACCTTACAACAGGCCAATACATCGGGAGACAAGGTGTTGGGGCAAGGAATAATGATTTTATTTGCAAAGCTGGCAGATCGTGAAGATGGCAGACTAATGTCCTGGAGAACCATCTTCCCCAAGTCACAGTTCAGGCTCCTTTTATACTAAAAAGGGAAGAGGGTGTGGTTATGTGTTGCAAACTTCTTGGTGTTGAAACCCTTTGATCTTGCACCTTTCCCTGCAGGTCAGGTCATGATGTTCCCGGAAACCTCCAACAAGACAAATGTTATTCTATGTTCTGCAACACTTTATATGACTGGAGGAGTGTTGTATCCTTAAAGGTCAGAGCCTTGAGAATGGGCTGTCCTGTATATTTCAGGCTCTAGGCAGCATTCTTTTACAAAAGGTGCGGAAGCAGCATGACTAAGCACAGGAAACAGAGCACAGGGTTAGAGCTAAAGGAACAGACCTAATAAGATCTAATATGGACCCAGATTTGTTCTTCTCTATTACATTATAAATGATGATAGTGTACAAAGTTTCTGTGTCTCATAGGCCACATATGTGAACATATCTGGCAGAAATAATAGCTTTTCAGATGACCCTGCAGGGTGAAGGACAAATGTCCCAGACATGAGAGAAAGAATAGATTTGTTGACTTCTACCTAAAAGCTAACAGAAATAGGAGTATACCAGGCAGACACCATAAGCAGCAGTTAAAACTTGACTAGTTTATACCGTAAGTACTTCAGGATGAACTATCTGAGAAACTCACCTTGAATGAGCAAAAGGTTAAGAGGGATCAGGTACCCAATCTTTTCTTTATCTTTCTACTATTTGATATTCAGAAACAATTTGCTTTAATGAAAGTTCACCATGTTCTATCTCAGACATGATTGCCCCATTCTTGGATCTGTTTCAAATATTTTAAATGTTTAGCAAGGTAAAAATATTTGAATTACACATTTTATAAGAAACAAACGAACCTCTATCAAACTGCAGTGTGCTGCTTAGAATTGGGAGTTCTGACTACGGAGTCTCTTGATTTGTTGTAGCAGGTGCCTGGCTCCTGCCTGTTCTCATGTCTCCACACCTGCCAATAAAAATTCAGGAAGTCTATTCCCTCCCTTCCAGGCTGATTTTGTGCTTTTGCTCGGTGAAAAATTATAGGAAAGAGAATCTCAGTAGAATTCCTTGTCTTCAGAGAGGCACACAAATGTTTGCTAAGTCTTATGAGACTTCTGAAATTGTTCATTTTCTCCACAACTGAAAAAAAAAAAAAAAGTGAGGCACTGATATTGAGAAAGGCCCTGTATCCCTAGGGTTGGCTTGATTTTATTTGCTTCCACGTGAAAGAGAAGCCCTTTAGTTGTTGTCTGTTTCTGATTCTGACTTGTTTCTGTTCCATTAGAAAAAATCCCTATCAGTGAAAATGGATAAAGTATTGGGAATTATAATTATTCCTGGGATGTCGACTTTTCTGATGACCACTAGTTGACATTTTGTCTTCCTGGATAGAAGAATAGCAAGTTTAAAATTCCAGCCAATGAAAAGGCTTTTCAGAAAGGAAATACAAGTTTGGTAAACTATACCTTTGAGATAATAACTATCTGATCTCTTTCTAGTGCCTCGGAAATATTATCTGTGAATTTTAAACTATAAAATTTTAAGTCTGGACATTTCCCTCTCCACATGCTGTTTTGGGGGTTATTTGCCACCAGAGTTCAAATAATACAGCATCATGACCTAAGAAATTTATTTTATGAGGTTTTGTCTATAATGTAAACATTTCATATATTACTTTTTAAATAT
Organism: Camelus dromedarius; assembly: GCF_036321535.1. NCBI lineage: Eukaryota > Metazoa > Chordata > Mammalia > Artiodactyla > Camelidae > Camelus > Camelus dromedarius. The sequence continues at coordinate 37,632,474 of NC_087436.1, forward strand.
TCTAGTACTAAAATTAGATCTCACCTTATTCCAGACTTGAAATTTCATCTGTAAAGTGTTTAGTTATAAAACAACAATAAAAAAATCATAGACTAGGAGTCTAGTGGCTTGATATCTAATGCTAGATCAGCCATTAATTAGCCAAACCACTTGCCCTCTTTGGGCTTCTGTTTCCTCTCTTGTAAAATGATGGTGTCATAATTCTCAGAATATTATCCAAAGTTTCAATTTCTGTGATTTTTCTGATATTCCAAGACCCCGTGTGTCATCTCAGTTCCACGGGGAAACTAGCATTTTTTAAAAAACTATTTTAGGAATAATGAAACCATTAAAGACATGTTTTAAACCTTCCTGTAGTTTTATTTTATTAATTAAAATTTAAAAACCTCATCTTCCAGGAATTACAGTGTGGGAACTTATTGCAAGCCACTCTTTGTCAGGTAGCACCTCACTTGCGTGCCTTTCAATGCGTTTGCAGAACTGTATAATATTTCCAGAGTGTCACATGAAGAAATCGGGCAATCCTGTGATTTTGTATAGTTAAAAGTTAACTGTACTAGTTGGTGGTCTAATTCCTACCGCAGTCTTGAAAGGCATTTGCTTTCATCTAGTAACTGGCTACCATGGTGGCAATGAATGACTTTTAAACAGCTGTCACAAACTGAAAACAAAACAAAATTAAAAAGCCACCCTCCCACACTGTACAGACAGCTTGCCAATAGTTGAAACAAATCCTTCTTGGAGCATTTTAACAAACAGACTTTTTTGGGGTTGTTGTTACAATTAAATAGAAACTCATAAAACACAGACAAGCTGAGTTCATGTTTCCCACAGACCTGAACTGCCTGACTTTTCTAATGGGATCACAGCAATTAGTGGTTTACAGATGCATTTAAAATGTGTTAAGTGCCTGCAGAAATTGGCTTTTAAAACATACACAAGTCTTCAAATGCTTCAATCTGAAGAATCTACTATAATCCCCAGGAGGGACTGTGATGTCTGTGTAATGTTTAGCCACAGTTTGGTGCTTACATTGCAATTAATATTAATAGAAAAAGAGTGGGAAATGGAAAAAAAAATCTGTGTCTTACACACATTTTAAAAAATTTCCTCCTTCTCTTTTAATGATCACATTACCAGTTCCCTTGTTATCCTGAAAATCAGAAACAATCACTAAATTCTACTGGAGAAAAAAGCTGGAGTGAATGTTGTTCTGAGAAGAAAGCTCTTGGTGTCGCTGGTCGTTAGGCACTCCTGGGAAACTCGTTTCTGGACTGTGGCTAATTAAACCACAAACATGTCAGTCTGACAACATGGAAGTTTACGACTTGTGCGTTGGAATGTCCAGCTTTCTTTACTTGCTCCTGGACAATTTCTCCCTGTCATGAGACTCTTCTTGAACTGAGAGGCTGGGTCCTTATGTTTACACCCAGTATTTTACATCTGATTAAAACTAAGCAGAAGGCAAGTTCACAGTCTGTCTTCTTATACCTGGCAGTGTTGAAAACAAAACATGAGAGAGAAACATGGCTTTGAGGAAAAATGCATTTAACAAGTGGTTTCTCCTCCAGTGACTGACATAGTTATCTTCACTTGACATACAGCCAAACCTCATGTCCTTTATATTTTTTTTCTTTTAGATTCCGTGTGGACGACTTTCAAATAAAAACGAGAAACATGAAGAGAAACTGGTAATGTTCACCAATCAGGTAGAAGATTCCGAAAGGTAATGATGACATTTCATTTAGAGGATGTATGACTCTAATATTAATATTCGAGTTAGAGCACTTCTTTCAGACAAAAGTGATGAGTCTATTCAAGGGAGATGAGAACCTATCTGGATACAACCATAAAAATAAGGAAAAAATGGTGGATAACAGTGTGAACTATTTGAACACATTTTCTTTTGTTGCTATTCAAAGGGCAAGGATCGTGGTAGGTTATGGTAGTTATTTGATTTTTTTTAAATATTTGATATATTTCCCTTGACAAGTTTGGATCTTAAGGTAATTTCTCTTGAATAGCACACATTTTCTCTTAGGAAACAACTCTATTTCATTAGTAAAGAGTAGTTTTATCTTCTCTCCTGAGTTATTAAATCCTTAGCTCAGGTACAGGGTAAGAAATTTGCTAAATCTTTTACCAAAAAAAAATCCCTTCTTCAGTCATTTTCTACATTCTATCAACCTCCTTTTATGGCTTTTCTCAAGCTTCAGCGTATTCATTGACCCCCACCGTTATTTCTCTGACTGCTTATTTGGCACCTTTTTTGTGCGAGACATTGTGCCAGCTGCTTGCAGAAGATGAATCAGGTCTGGTCCTTTTCCTCTAGCTGCTTGCAGTTTAGAAGTGAAAAGCCACACACAGACCTAAGTATAATGTATGTTGAATGTTTTGCTTTATAAAAGGCACAGATAAATTGCTCTGAGAAATCAGAGGACAGTGAGATTCTTACCTGTGAGAATAAAGAGATGCATGAAGAAAATTTGTTTGACCTAATTCTGGCAAAAAGAAAATACGGGGGAAGATGGAAAAAGAGAAAGAAGCTGAAGTCAGAATGTGTACGAAAATGTTGTGTAGGTAAGCTGAGGACTTGTGTTGGGACCAATGAGCAGTTCCGTTTGGTTTCTGCATCTGACGTGTAATATAAAACATTCTGAGTGAGAGACTAGATAGCAGAGAACTTATTCTATAAGCCAATGTTTCTCTGTCCATAAAGACAAAACTTTCAAGTGAAAGATCATTTAAACAAATAATAACCCTCAGTTTCTTAAGTCGGTGTTGTTCAAACTAGGGTTCCCATAACCCATGGATGTGGAGACATACTCTCAGGGTTCTTGGTCTGTGAAAAACTTTCCATTATAAGAGGCCTGTATGTCCTTCTTCTGTGAGAATCACAACTCTGTACAAGGAGAGCCATTAAGAATTCTGAACAAGGGATTGATGATAGGCTAATCTGACAACAGGGTTTGAAATGGGGAAGGGGGAAGACTAGAAGCTTGAATAAATATAGAAATGCTGATTTCTCCCATTCCTCTCAGTTACATCCAGCATTTACAACAAGTGTTAAAAAGGCTAAAAGCCTTTAATCATATAAATTTAGCATTTTATTGTGCACTACTCTTTATTATTCTATAACTGTGCTGTATGTATAAGTCTCATTTCCTTGATAAGATTTTATCTACCTCAAGGGAAAGAACCTGGCATACAACAGTATAACCCACTTTGACAGTAGTTCTACAATAGCACTGATCAATTTCATATAAATTGTTATAAAATGTGTACGTGAAATATAAATTCACATCACAGGAGTAGGTTGAGGATTAACTGATTATATTGACAATCTCTAAGATATTATAGATATTACAGAAACATTGAAGACAACATATTATGTTGAACAATTTCTAGGAAAGAGGATACCTCATTCTCCTTTGGTAGCAAAGGTCCGTATTTGGGATATTTTATCAGTTTGCGGAAAAAAAGAATGAAAGAGAGGAAAGGAAAGAGAGGAAGTGAAGAAAGAAGGAAGGAAGGAAGAAATGCAGGCAGACAAACCTATTATTTCTGTGTTTTGGAGATACGTATATCCTAACTTTTCCTTCAGTTAACCGTGATGCGAAGAAGCAGCAATTACCCTCCCTGCCTCCACCATGTGCGCGCGCAACCCCCCGCCCCCATTTTCTTCCATATGGAGACTTACAAGGACTCTGTAAGCTCCCAAGTCCCATTCTATTGCCTCCCTTCCTCAGAAGTGTATATTAATGTTTAGAGTCTCTCCATTTACCCATGATGAAAATGACTCGGAATTTAGTAGTTAATGTACTTTTTTTTCCTACAGTAGTAAAACGTGTGTGTTTCTGAGAGAATGAGAGAGGTAGGTCCTTTGGCAGCGATTTAAAATGCTCGGAGATGGTTTTCATGTTAGCCTTTATGGTGAACATGACCTGGGGTCCAGAGGAAGGATGAGTGGATGAGGCAGATGTCGCGCTCATGCTTTTATCTCGGGGGAGATGAGAGAAAGAAGAAAGGGAGGCAAGAGGCGTCAATCAGGGCAGGAATGGAGGAGTGAGGCTACTCGTCTTTCCGTCTCTCTCTCCTGAACCGACTTCTTTCTACTTGAACCACTTTAGATTCTGCAGGGGTAACATTTGCAGCCTCTTGAAGTATTACCTATTGATATCATGGTTGTCGTACCACACTTTCTTCCAAAGCAAAAAGTGAAGGGGCAGGGGAAACAACTTTGATTCCAGGGAGAAATCAAAGTAAATACAATATTTTACAGTTTTTATATTTCCCTTTAAAAAAAGCTCAAAGCATATTGTTTAAAAAGCAGCCCCACTCAACATATTATGATCCCAAAGTTCATCCTTGCTTTACCGGACTCTTATAAGACCAGCTCCTCGTCTGAATTTTTCTAAAGCAGATTTTTCCCTGTCCTAAAATTTATTTTAAGAAATGTAAGTACTTTTTAAAATAAATTTTGTGTTCAGAAAATTATCACTGTAACCTAGCCAGGAAAACTATTTTGATTCATTATAGTTTCAAGGAGAGGTAATCTCAGTAGAATAGGATGAATGTTAAATTCTGATGATGTGCCCTCTTTACCTGGCGTTAAACTCATTCACATTAGCACTGACTAAACCTATGTCTTAAACATGGTGGAATATCTCTGATATTTGTTGCCTCCTGGGAACAATATACTGGTTTTAGATGCACTTAAGGAGCTCCTGTGTCTTTCCCTATATTCAAAGCATTCAAATGTCTTTATGCAAAACATTGGTGTACTTTAAGAAAATTAAACAATAGTTGTTTGTTTGTTTTTTTTTTCCCATGTGGATAGTGCACTCCCCTCCAGATGCAGTATTTGGCAGCCAAACAGCTGCTGGCCATTAAATGTCCCTTAAAGCTTCATTTTTTGCTTATGAAGGGAAGAGTAATGTAGGGACGCTTATGGGGTGATGGGTAGATGTTTTGGTTTGAGCAAGACTATGTGCTAAGCAAAAGCTAAAATGATCTTTTTTATGATATCATCAGCATTTTTACAATTCTTTTGACCTTTTTGTTTCTAACCTCTTTCTTACCTGACCCAAAGTTAAACTATTCTGAAAGGGCAGAATAAAGAGCCATTTATATAGTTACTGTCCACATTGTAGAGAAGTTAATAGTATCATCTGCTTTCTCAGACAGACATTATTTTCAGTCCATTCACACTGTTCTGTCAGATAAAAGAAATTAATTTTGAAGTGCTGAGTGAGTATTTTTAATGACTCACAAAACATCACAGATCATCATAAATTTTTTCTCATGAATTTTACTAATTCTTAGTCATGCTTTAATTTAAATAGTTTCAATATTAAAATTCATGAAACGAAATTTGTCAGTTTTTCAGAAATTCTAGTTCTTCAAACTAGTAAACATCAAAGTTACGTTGGGTTTCAGGACAACAGTCTAATTAAGCCTCTTCTCTTTCCAAAATAAGAAAGTAGCATCTCAAGCATGTGTTTCTGTGTAATATCTTACATAAAATCAGCCTTTATTGGATGGATACACTTACAGAGGTTTAAGATAGGGGGCTTTTAGAAAACTTGGGTTTTCAGTCAGACTCTGTAGAGTACATTTTGGAAAAGTTTCTTCCATACAAACAACACCCATGGGGTGAACACAGACTTTCCATTTTCTGAAGCCCAGCTTTTCCAAAATGCCCGAGAAAATATCTACAGTATATCTTTTGTTCTGTCTTTAATACTTTATGCCTACATAAACTCTTTGATTCAATGCAGCAATCATTTGTAAATTTCCTACTGTGTGCTAGGAAATGTTTGGGGAGATATCATTGGAAAGAACACCAAATTAGAATTCTCCAAAGGAGCTACTTATCACTTACCTGGGAAGGGCTGGTACTCCCTCTCTGCATGAAATTCGTGTATCTGGAGACCGAGTTGCTAGCTGTTACCTCAGTGGAAATGTCTTTAAGTGTGGAGGCGCAGAACTCCCTTGGAGGTCTACATTAGGCCTCAGGAGGGCCACAGACAACAGGCAGCCAGCTGAATGAGTTATATGTCTGCTCTTTCCATGTGTGACAACTCTTAAGAGTTGTCCTTTTCTCACAGGAGGCTTCAGAGTTTAAGCTAATGGCATGTCCTCCAACGTGGTAATTAAATACACAGACCCTCCTAAGGAAGTACATTTAGTTCCCATGGCTTGAATCTGATGTAGTTCAAAGCCAATTAATATGATGGAAGTTATTGCATTAGCAAAATTCCAGTTTTCAAGGCAATTTGAAAATTATGAATTCACCGCTCTATGCTATGCTAACAGGAAGTTATGTAAAAACACAAAGTGAGGAAATAATGTGGAAAAATGAAGGGATTTGAGTTTGGAAAATTCGATTTGGTTTTGGTTTGGCTCTTTCTCTTTTATTCCTTCATATAAATTGAACATTTAAATTTAATATCCTCAGTGAATTGAGTTTTTTCATCTCTGGGAGGCTTCTGCTTCGAATACTACGTTCGTCTCTGTTCAAACATAGGTTTACTTTAAAGGAGGCAGGTTATGTTCAGAATTTATTTGAAATAAATTTTCATTCCCTGCATTTAATCATTTTTATCATTTGCTAATTTTTATATTGACATAGTGCCCACTCTATATCCTGATATACCTCTCTGTTAGGAAGGATTGTAATTACTTAAATCACACATCACCTCACTTTCCAAGGCAACTGCACTAGAGAGTCATTTTTCCATTTCTCATTTAGGAAATCCTAAGCTAGAGACATCTGCTTTCCAGATAAAATTAATTCCATTGTTCTAAGCATGTAAGTTCCATTATTCTCTGTATATTACCAGATCAGTGTTTTCAATTATTACAGAAAATAAAGCATGTGAAAAAGTGAAGTATCATTTGTTTTAAGACTCAGATCATTTGGATGATTTGTCTTTTTAAAATTTTTATTTTACTTTGTACTGTATCACTTTATTTTAGAACGTAAACAGGAAAAGGAGTGTAAACATTAGCAACAAAACTTAGATGAGTTTCATACCCTATGCTGCTGTTATTATCAATATTTGAATGTGACACTGTTGAGGTGTTATGCATAGTCAGACTTACGTTTATCTAATATTTTACACAACTTGGAAAGTCTTTTCACCTTTACATCTAAATTTAGCATAGGTTACAAGCTACAGAGAAAAGTAAACTTCAGTACGTGATTGTTGGTTATTTCCAACTGCTTCTGTCTTACCTTTTGAATGGTCAGTTGCTCTTTACAGGAAAAGAGCTGACCACGGGGCATAGCACGTGGTTAATGTTCTGAAATTTTTGTTGAATGAGTGGGTAAGTGGAGACTAATTTAGCCTCTACTCCTCTGCTAAGCAGAACACTTTTCTGAACATTACAAATTAACCTGCCGCCATGTCATCTTCTTATTTTCCTTAACTTTCTCTTTCTTTTTGAAAATCGTTTTTATTTTCTAATTATAACATTAAAACATGATGTATATAAGTCAGTTCTTTGTGTGTGGCATCTCTAAGAGTTGTTATATTTATGCAAAAGGCTTTAGTGTTTGCAAATCAAGATGAAAAGGAAGAAATGGAAACTCAGGTTTAATCCTCCCATGCAAAATAACTACTGATAGAATTTTTCACCTCTCTCTCTACAACGTTTTGTTTTTCCTTGAAAAATGGGACTACAGAGAAAAGGTTGTTTTCAAAAAAAAAAATTTAGGTAGGTCTATTATGAATATTTTCCCAAGAAAATATTTATCTCTATAGTATCCAGTTATATAGCTGTATCGATATTTATTTAACTGATTCCCTGTTTGAGACATTTATGTTTTATTCAGTCTCTTACTATTAGGAACAATGCTGCAATAAACATATTTGTATTTAAACCTTTGTGCGCATTCGTTTTTGTTTTCCTAGGGTAAATTCCTAAAAGTGGAATTGTTGAGTGAAGGTTGAGAAAAGACTTTCGATATGCACTTAACAAATATGCACTTAACAATGTTCTCAAGCGAAATAATGCCAGATTACCTCCCTCCAGAAGTCAAGTAATTTTTCTACATTGTTATTGTTGCTCCGAATATTATTTACTATTCAACCAAGTACTTCACTCTGGTCAAAATTTCTTTCCTAAGAATGCCATCCCTTACTGGAGTTAAAAGTTGCTCTGCCACTTCAGTTGGTTGACTTTCTAGACGTCCTTCTCCCCAGATGAGACAGCCTACTCCTTGATTTCCTCTATAGTCAATCCCATCAGTCACTTCTTTTCTAACATCCTCGTTTCTTGACCTTATTGTCCATCTCTCCAACCGGGCTTGTTACTCTTTGGCCAATGGTGCAGCTTTTTTTCCTAGAACTTATTTTACCACCACAGCTCTTCTGATAGTTGGTTCTTTTCTGGCTGTTCAGCTGCTCTAGGGAGGTTTTTTCCAATTTTTAGTCTTCAGACATATGACTGGCTGTAGGTATTTAGAGCAGAAGTGAGGGACGGGATCTCAAACTACTACAGTTTACTATGTAGATTTTCATGCCGCACTTCACCTCCACCCCAGACTTCTTTTGTGCCTCCTGTCCCTGAATCCAGAGGCTTTTGTTTTGTTTTGTTTATTTATTTTCCAGAGGCTTTTGGTTTCATCTTTCCAAAAGAATCAGTCTCTGGCCACACATGGGGTATATTTGCCTGGCTGCCAGGGTTCACATGAGGAGAGACCTCAGGGATTCAAATGCTCCAGAATCAGAGAGAGAATTGGTTCCCTAGTTTCAGCATTGTCTTCAGTCCTTTCAAGTGCTCAGCTTCTCAGATATTCTCTGGAACAAATTGTCCTCTGTTTTTGGTGGCTTCTCTCGCTAAAGATGTGGCCTTTACCTTCCTCTGCTCCAGTAATTCAGTTATGACTTCCGATTTTCTTTTCCCCAAAATTGACTGAAAAATGTTCATCTACTGTTTCTTCTCTCCCAATTCTCCTTGCCCTTGTAGAGTAAGGATGGTTTAAAGAATCCCATTCCTTGGGATTTTAACAGGGCTCTAAGAAAAAGAGTTAAATTCATAACATGCTATTTACCATTGATGTCTGCCTATTACTGAAACATGGTAAAGTCAAGATCAATTTGGAGAATTATTTTAGAAGTGAGACAGGATTTAGATACTATCTGAGGCTTTATGTTTTCTGTCATTTTCAGTTTGTTGGTCAGAGACTTGGTAGTTCATCAAGTGTATTTACATCCAGTTAACTGCAACGTGCATTAACTTGTCTCATTTAATGCTTTGCACTCAAATTGTACCTTGCTGATCTCAACCCCAGCATTTTGACTGTTGTTTTCGTTTGTCGGCTCTGCCTTGGCCCAATACCTTACTGTTAGCCTCTTGGAATCACTTAGTTATTGAGTGTCTTTTCTACTGAGCAGAGATACGGATTTTGCTTTGTAAGCCACATTCAAAATCTTGTTCATTAAATAGCCGAGATAAGCTGCTTTACATGTGTTGATAGGATCAGCATGTTTGTTCTTAATTCTGTCTTCTTATTTGATGTTACTATTAATTTTAGATTTACAATGTTTCCTTCTCCACTTGGTCTGTCTTCTTTGCATATTTGAGTGCTTATTTTCGCATTTAAGAAAGCTTGTATTTTTATTCTAGTAGTTGCCTAACTCTGCGCTAAGAACTCTTAAAATTCCCTTAATCCTTTTTTCCCCTTGATTAAGCTTCTGTTATCTGATTTGTTAGATTTAAATGGTATTCTTTGACTCCTATCTATAATCTATGCAACAATCAATGAATTTATTCATTAGAAATACTTCTACTTTTTCACAGAAATTATTCTACTTTTCCCCCTCTCACAAATTTTTAAATTATTTTTATGTTGTCAGAACACATAATTTACATAATGCCTTTTCATACTTGTTCTCGTCTTTGTTTTAGCCTTGGGTATATTCTTAGACCTACTATTTTAATACTCATCAGCAGTCCTTTTGCCAAAGCTCCTTTAGTTTTGACACATGTAAAACAGCATAGCTGAATACAAGATTCTTTACTCATACTTTCCTAAATTTTTTTTTTAAACACCATGTCATTTTTGTCTTGCTTTCGATATTTCAGTCAAGAAATTTTGTAAATTTCTTGGTATTTTTTTTCCCAGAGGACCAATTCTTAAAAAATTGAATAATTTTACTAGACTCTGTCTTGTAATTTTGAAGGTATGAGGTGGGGACTGGGAGGCACTTTCAACAATAAGATTAAGATTTCGTTGTTGTTTTTTTTTAACTTTGATTAGTTTTTATGGTAGCTCTATTCCATTGTTTTATTTTTCTTATTCAGAAAAATGAAACGTATTGGATCTTTTTTGCTGTTCTATATTGAGCACTTTCTTTCTGATCCTATTTATTTCTTCATTTCATTTTTGTTCCTCTGTTCAAAATCACTTATGAGACTTGTAGTCAAATCTATTCTTGCTTGGACACTTTACAATTTGGCCTTCACCTAGGAGATGACTTTTACCGTTTTTCCAATTTGCCTTCCTGAATTTGATCATATCTCATTTTAAACTGTGCTTTTGTTCACTTCTGTACTGGGTTTTTTGAATTTGTGATTTAAGGTCCTCCTTTATATCTAAAAATGCTTATTTAGAGATGTTTAATTCTTGTTGGCGTAGGTGTTTTATCATAATTTCCCTGTGCTTCATGTTTAGGTTTTTAGAGACTATTTTCATCAGCTAAAATCTTTTGAGTCTCATTTTCTATTTTCTTCTTGTGTTTTTCATGGTTGTCACTTGTCATTTTATAATCATTTTCTTGGACTGGGAATAATAGATGTTTTTATGTTGATTTGGTGATAATGTCTTGCTAGGTTTCTTCTTTTAAGAGGCCCCTCGCCTGCTAGTAAAGATAAATGCTTTTTCTTTGGTAGTTGGTCTGTTCGAGGTTGATGTATCTTCTGACTTTGTTTTTATAGGGTTCAATTCCCCAACTTGCTCTCTTGTATCTCTTCACTACCAGACTCAACAGGATGCTTCCTCCTTCCAGGTCTCACCCTCTCCTTCACGGTGGCGCCTTCCTAAGGGAGACAGTTCTCCACGGCCTCTCACACTCATGCGCGTCTGACAAGCAGAGGCACTAACTGCCTTTGTTCTGGGTTACTTTTTCAAAGATATTTACTGAAACAAAATTCTTAGAAGACAAAAGGAATAGCTTCTCTGGACTAGAGGGCACAACTACTTACAGTCTTGGCATATAGTGTCTCCCTTTGTAGCAGGTAGGCATATTTACTGTCCAGGATAAAATATTCACTTTCCTGAGATCAGGGCTCCTCCTCTGTAAGGCAATGCACTTGGTCGCCAGTGCCACCTGGCCCCTCACTGTGAGAAGCAGGCTTGAGAAACTAGCCCAGTTTATCAAAAGGGCTGATACTCTGGCTCCTGCTCTTTCAGTGAGCTAGAAGTCCTTTGTCTCCGGTGTAGGAGCCTCATCTCTTCTGTCAGTATCCGTGAAACACTGACCGGCTAAATTGTTAGTTTCCAAGTAGGGTAAAGTCTCAGACTCGTCACGGTTCTTGATGGCGGCCTTTTGATCTCTGGGTCCCCAGAAACCAGTTCTCAGACTCATTCTGAGGATTTTCCCATTCAGAATGGGACTTTCCCCTCTTTTATTTTTCCCTCAAATTTTATGGTATATTCCTTTTAAAAAATGTATTGTGAATATTTTCAAACATATACAAAAGCAGAGAGAATATTATGGTGAACCCCTTAATCATGATAGCAGTTTTTATAATATTCAACACATGAGCAATCTTATTTCATCTATATCCACACCTACTCTGCAACTTTGGATTTTGAAGAAATTCCAAAATGTCATTTCATTTCATCTGTGAATATTTCAGTATTTCCAAAAGATAAGAATTAAAAACTAATACCAACAATATCATTATTACACCTAACGTATTTAACAATAATAATAACTGCTTCTTCTTAAATTTTTTTAAACTTTTAAAAAATTTGTTAATTTATTTTTTGTTGAAGTACAGTCAGTTACAATGTGTCAATTTCTGGTGTACAGCACAATGTCTCAGTCATGAATATACATACATATATTTGTTTTCATCTTCTTTTTCATTAAAGGTTATTTCAAGATATTGAACATCGTTTCCTGTGCTATACAGAATAATAACTACTTCTTCACATCACAAAATATCCAGTCTTAACATTTTTCCAATTGACCTTTTTTTATTTACAGTTTATTGAACTAGGATCAAGCATTTAAGTTGATTGATCCAGCTCTTAATTATCTTTTGGTCAACAGTTCCTTCTTTCTCTTCTTTTTTTCTTTGCAGCTTTGTTGTTGTTTTGTTTTGCTGCCTTTGTTCTTTTGAAGAAACTGGATAATTTGTAGTTTGCCAACAACCATCATCGTGACCCTTTAATATACTCCTCTGTCTACTGTATTTACTATAAATTACTCCTTGGGTCTAAAAGCCTGGTCAGAATCAAGTTTTATTTATTTATTTGGTAAGACTACTTTATAAGCTATCTTATATCTTCTACCAGGAAGTACTTACAGCTGGGGGTTACTATCAGCCTCTGATAATTGCCTAGATCCATTCATTCATTATTATTATAAAATAAAAATGGAGCATTCTACCATTTCTTCTTTATTATGTAGAATACTTTTATAAATAGAAATTTCCCGCCAAACTATAGACTATTCTGAGACATGGATTATATAGTGGAGACAAGATAAATAACTTGTTTCTGTCATGTACCTGTTTTGGAAATAATGAGGACTTGTTCTTTCTCAGGGAGATTTTGTGGCTGTTCATCACCACTAGACCTCAACGAGTGTGCTTCTCTTTTCCACCCAGTCTTCACCAGACCCTGCTCTGGTGTGGTTGCCAAACCTAGCTCTGTTGGTTTGGAATTAAAATTTATAGTATTCTCTGTCTCCTATTGCTATGGACTGAACTGTGTTCCCCCCAAATTCATATACTGAAGCCTGGAACTAATGTGACAGTATTTAGAGATGGGGTCTTTAGGGGATAAATGAGGTTAATTGAGGTCATAAGGGTGGGGTCCTGATGAAATAGGATCAGTATCCTTATAGGAAGAGATGCCAGAGAGCTAGCTTGAGCTGTCTCTATACACACAAATGAAAGAAGAGATCATGTGAGCAAGATGGCATAATCTGCAAGCCAAGAGAAGAGGCCTCAGAATAAAACCTACTTTGCTGGCACCTTGCTCTTGGACTTCCCAGCCTCCAGAACCATGAGAAATAAATTTCTATTTTTGAAGCCCCCCAGTCTGTGGTATTTTGTTATGGAAGCCCCAGCAGGCTAAGACATTTATGCTACAGGTGCCTGCTATGGATTTAATTTGCTCTTCTTGTTGATCTGTAAGGGTTTGGGAGGACTTGTGGAGGAATTTGGATTAGGCAACTGCTAAAAATTTAACAGGAATCCAGAAGTCCAGGCAATATATTGGGAAATAGTCTCCTAGAGAAACACAGGTACTTAATTATTATCAAAGATATGATTCCCAAATCTAGTTCAATTTATGACCAGTAGAAATGTTCTAGAGAACAAGGATTCATTTCATCTCTATATAGTGCTAATCTTTCCTTTATTATACGGTGTAACTTGTTAGAGGATGATGAGACCCCATCCTCATCAATGGCACACGGAAAATCACACCCATCCTTTTGAGCAAAGCTGACAGAAGGTCTTATCTATTGACAAGTAAAGAGCATCCACTATCTCAGCAACACCATTTAAAAACAGTTTTGTGGTTAAGAGTGTGGTTCCTTGAGTCAGACTGCACAAGTTCAAATCACACTTTTTAGGTAAGTTACTTCATCTTTCTAAAATCTTCATTTTTTTCATCTTCCTGATGGGGATAATAATAGTGGTGAAGATTAAATAAAATAATATTTATAGAGCCCCTGGCATATAGCAAGCATTCAGTCATCCTACAGATGTATTTAAAACAATCAACAAACAATCAATATAAGTTATGTATAGAAAACATTTTGCCTTAAAAATATTTCAAATTTCAATAAATTTCTCTTTACTTAGAAACCATCATGTAAAATTAGGTGTAAGTCAATATAATACTCAAAAATAGGTTATTAACTTGTCTCTCGCAATAAGAAATATAAGAAGCATCTAGGACAGTTCTTGGCCCATAACTAACTTCAATAAATATTTGTTGAATGAGTGAATAAAAAACATATAATGAAAATATACAACTCATATTTAGCTCGCCCCATTTGGATCAAAGGATAAAGGACATTGATTCTTCTGCAGTTATTCTATGGAGCTTCAGAGCCACACATGAGTATTTGTGAGACTTGCCATAACTTTATAGATCAGAATTTACAAGGCTAATCTGAAGCCTTGCTATTTCCTCTGAGCTCAATATCCTTTCTATTTATAATGCTACTTGGGTTCATAAAGCATCAGTCATATCCAATGTAACATTTTTTTCTGACATTCAATGAGTGACTTTTGACATACCCCGTTCTCCAACACAAATACAAACAATTCAATTCAATTTTGACACTAGCTACCTAGAGTTAGCACAGACCCCACAGGTTAAGGGCTCAGTCCCACAAGACTGGCCCCACTTTGAACGCCAGTCAAAAGTCCCAGGGGCCACCTATACTTCCTACTGACCTGTTATACATTTGGGGCTCCCATAACCCTCTCCTCAGGTTCTAAATTTCACTCGAATGTTAATACCTCAACTCAGTGTTAGAGCAGTTAATTAGAACATTTAAAAATCACCAGACTTATGAAATAGTGTAGAGAGATTTAAAGGAAATATAGCATCTACATAGACTTAGTTGCTTAATTCAATGACATTTAATAAATCATGTACAGAGGTCCCCAGCTTAACAATGGTTTGACTTAACCATTTATGGAATTTATGATAGTGCAAAAGTGATGCACATTCAGTAGAAACTGTACATCAAATTTTGCATTTTGATCTTTCCCTGGGCTACTGATATGCAGTGTGATATTCTCTTGGGATGCTGAGCAGCGGCAGGGAGTGGCAGCTCCCAGTCAGTTGTGCCATACCAAGGGTAAACCACCAATATACCTACAACCATTCTATACCTGTACAACCATTCTGTTTATCACTTTCAGTGTTCAACAGATTGCATGAGATCTTCAACCCTTTACTATAAAGCAGGCTTTGTGTTAGATGATTTCGCCCAACTGTAGGCTAATACAAATGTTCTGAGCACTTTCAAGGTAAGCTAAGCTAAGCCATGACGTTTGGTAGGTTAGGTGTATTAACAAATGTGTTTTCAACTCATAATGGGTTTATTGAGATGTAATGCCATCATAAATCAAGGAAGATCTGTATTGGTGTATCTTGGTTTCTACCAAACTTGAATAGATCCAATTTTAATGGAATTTTCTTTGATTTTCCTGAGACTTGCTAATTAATTTCTCTTTGTGATTTAGAAGTTCCTGCTTTACAGCTGTCAAAGCTTAATGTCTTTTTATGTTCTGAGCTATGCATCATTGATCATTGTTTTGTATTTTTTTAACTGATCTTGAGGACTTCTCTGCACTTCTGAACAATTCTCTGAACACTCATGGTTCCTTCATCTTTTCTCTTCATTTGTGGGCAGCTAACAACACCAAAAAACAAATGGCAGAGAAATGAAACAAAACAAAACACCCAGACCACACACAAGGTATTCTCACTAATGTGACACTCCATGACGATTCTTTTCCAATGAGAAGGTTTTCCTCTAGCTGACCACCTCTTTTTCTTTAGCTCTTAGCCCTTTGGAGTCAATGCTTAAATGTATTTCTATTTTGAGGCAAAATGTCAAGAAGTAACCCCCATAAATACAAAATTAGATAGCTCTGTACCCTCAGGGGCTTAGTACAAAAAGAAAAATTCAGGTTATTTCCAAGTCTAACATTTCAACACTTTCAAGTAAATTTGTATTTAAAAAGTCAGAGCACTGAGTGATGTGTCTATGCTAAAATGCCTCTGCCAATAATGAATAATTTGTAGACTTCTCATTTCTCAGACTACCCAGTTTGCTCCTCTCTCAGTTTTCTGTCTCAATAAAGGGCAGCCAGCATCTCTGCCCAGATTCGTGAATAGCTTTCTAAATGGTCTCCACACCTTTACCCTTGCCTCCCTGCAGTTTACTCTAAACCCAGCAAGCAGAGCAGTCTTTCCAAAATAGAAGTCATCATATTACGCCTTTGCCCAAACCCTCATCTCCTCAGAGGAAAAGTTGAGTTTTTTTTTTTAATACCCATAAGCTCTCCTTGAGCGGCTCCTTCTTACCTCTAGTATTACCGACTAACCTCCCCCTCTAGCTCCTCTTCTCCAGTTATATCTTCCTCCTTGGCATCTGTTGGACACACCAGGCAAGCTCCAGCCTTAGGGTCTTGGCACTAGGGAATATTGCTTCCCCGTGCCATGTGGCTCACTCCTGCACCTCTGGCAAAGCTTGCTTAAACGTCTCCTTCTCAGTGAGCCCTGCCTGTGATCACCCTATGTAAAATTGCAATCCCTGCCTCCTCAGGTCAACACACCATAGTTCTGACCCCACTTACCTTGCTTTGTATGTTTTCTGTAACACCTCTACCTGTTACTATGCTAAATAGACAAGTATTGCAAATGGGAAAGAGAAAAGAGAAGAGAAAGAGAAGTCAGTTAAGAACCAAGTCTAACAATTACAGAAGAGAATGAGAAAATAACAAATATACTGAAATTTGATCAACCCCCTTGGTAAGTAGGAAAATGCAAATTAAAACAACAATGAAAAACTCATGGTTGGCAAAGATATTCACACATCTAGAGCTGCCATCAATTGCAGGAAAATAAGAATTCTTACACATAGCTGATAGGAATGAAAATTGCTGTAACCAATTTGGAAAGTAATCTAGAACACTATTAAAAGTTTGAACATTTATACCCTAACTTTGGTAAATCTATTCTATGTAAAAAAAGTACTAGTATGTAAGAGTATATCTAGATGAATATTTCTCTTACAGCATTGATTATAGTGGCATTAAAAAGAAAAAATAATTAGAAACAACTTGGTAGTCCATCCTAGGGAAACAGTTAAATAAGTTTGGTCCATACATAATGTTCAATATTATTTAGCCATTAAAAATAATTGGTTAGATCTATATGTATGAACCTGGAGGAATGTTCAGAGAAATGCAGAATAACCAAATAATTAGCAGGGTAGTGTATAATATGACTGCATTATTTTTTAAAAAAGGAAGAAAGAAAATATCATATATCATATAAATAGACACATATTTTTATGAGCATAGAGAAAAATACGGAAAACGGGTGCTAATACTATCACAGTAACGTGGAACCGAGGGAAGAATAAGGTGATTAACGTTTTTATCTTCTCTAATGTTTGCTTGTTAAAATGGGAGTACTTTTAAGTGTGAAAATATCCAATAAAGAAAAAAACCAAAACAGGTTATTATTTGAAAATATATAGCCTAATATTTTGATAGATACCTAATAAGTTTATGTATCATATCAGAGGACTTGGCTTTTTTAATCTCTGTCCTCAGAAAAAAAAGCGACATGTAAAATCAATTACATGAGTCCAACACTGAGTTGATCTAGGGTAGTTCCATTTATTTGCATATGAGGAAAATGAGATCTTCATGCACAAGGCAGGTTCTCAGTAGATGGCCACTGAATGAATAGATGGATGCATTAATTACCAGACAAAGAACGAGCTAAGTACTTGCCCAAATCACAGCTGGAACCCAGATCTTCCCATTCCAAGTCCAGGCCTCTTTCCATTAGGACATGGGCTTGGGAAAGCAGCCTGGAGAAAGATGGGTGTATTGCCTAAAGCAATGACAGGTGTACCTGGAAAACTGTAAACATTCTGGCTCTAACTTTGCTGAGGCAAAATCATGACACGCATGGTGAAGAACCATAATTATCTTTCTTCTTAGAAAGCTTATTACTTTGTGTTTTGGGGTTTTTTTTGTTTTTGTGTTTGTGTTTTGCTTTCTGAAGCATACAAAGCAATGCTTAAAAATTAATTTTAAACACACAAGACACAAAACAGTGCCCGATAATCAGATGTTCTACTCTGGAGCCTGCTGCTGTCAGAAGCAGCCCAGTGACCACATACCATCTTGCATGGAATGGCCTCATGGCTTCTGTGGTGTCCTCCTGTGGTCCTTCCAAGCACTAAATAAAGCATCAGCATGGCTACCCAATTGTTCCCTTTTGTGGAACATTTGATTAGCACGTTTTCTGGACTTTCCTCACACACCAAAACTTCTTTTCTTGCCCCCTACTCACCCAGGCTCGTCAGAAGCATCCACTGACGTAGCTTAGAGTCCATTCATAAATTAACCATAATTATTGCAGCCACCAAATTTCCCCCTTGACCTTCAACTCCTACTCTCTTCCCCAACACACAGTTCTGCTTTTACTAATATTCAGAGCCTCTTACCAAAAAGTGACCTTTACTTTCACTCTCACCTAGCAGATCCAAAGAACCAGTTTCACTTTGTAATACTTCCCTCAGGGTTTAGTTCCATGTAAGGTACATTATTTTCCAGTACAGTTCTGGTTTTTTGTCTTAATAGAGCCTAAGCAAGGGACTTGAAATGGCCAGCCAGTCTAGGGGTTGGTTTCAGAAATCTGCTGGATGCAAAGAAACAAAAAGCTGAGGGAACAAAAACAAAAGCAAACAAAATCTGTCGTGGAAAAGATAACCAACATGCCTACTTGCTGGTAGCAGTTCCTTGATCATTAAATCAGCCACAAAGTAAGAGGCAGCCCCAGTTCTGTTTGAACTGGATTGTTTGGTCAGAGGAAAAGGATGTTTTCTCATCGGCAGTCGGTTGGTGGTTACCTCCAGTACCAGGGGAGCTGGGACCCTGTGGGTCAGGACGTGTGTGCTCAGGGGTCCCTCTGTGCATCCAGAGACTGCTGGGGACCCAACAGCTGCCAACTGCCACAACTTTGTGTAAAGTTGAAAAATGTTGCTCAGAAGTGTGGAAACCCCCCTGAGACTGGCAAGTTCTAACTAGGTATAGTTTTGAGAAATTGAGTCTAAATAAAGATGATGGAGGCCCCTCCTATAAGAGTTTTGAGAAATCTTGAACTCTAAAATGTCCTCTTCTTAATTTAAGACTAAGTAAAGGGAGTTTTGTCATTTTTATAGTATCCTCTTCATAAAACCCTTTCTGCAGTTGTCCCAGTACTCCCAGGTGTGGGGGTGTCACCTATTGGGGTGAGAACAAAGGCCGGAGGAAGTCCCTGTAGTGTGTCTACATCCATTTGGGGTCTGAGAAGACAATGACTCAGAGCGGTTGCAGTGTCTCCACATCCCAACAGAAGGAAAGCCAAACGCCACCCCAGCATTGACAGGTACGGGCTTTGCCTCTGACGGTGGGTTTTGTAGAGGGGACACATTTCCTGGGGCACTGCCAGCCCATGGAGTGCCTTTGTGTCACTGAGAACCAGGTGCTCCTTCTGCTGGTGGATGCGGCCCCGCACAAGAGCTCCTGGCCTGGCAAGAGGAGAACTGGAGAGACCCCAGCCTTCCCCTGCACCAGCCAGCGGCTCTCACACAGCAGCCTTGTCAGCTACTCTGACAAGTCACCTGCTCTAATGAGTAACCCTCCTTAGCATCCTTTCTTATCTGAGGGTACCCAAGGGATGCTTCAATGCCAGGCACTGTGAATTGGGGTTTACATGATCCATTTTCTCTTCGCCAGGACATTGGTCCCTAGCCATGGCAGCATGATACACACAATCAGTTCCAGCTCAGTGCAGGGGAATTTGGAAGATTAAAATCAGTTCAGTTATTAGTTTAGTCTCACATCTCTCAGTCTGTCTGTCATGGGTTGAAATCTTCAATCAATGGTTCGCAGTTGCCACTTTCTTTTCAGATCCATTGACCCCACCTCATGGCCAGGACTCATGGAGGCCTTGTTTTCCCTGCCCTCTTCCCTCTGCCAGGCTGGGGTATTTCCAAACTAGACTCTTTTCTGTGGGCCCCATGCCAGACTTCCTTTGCTTTTAAATGAAAACTGCTGTCAAAGTAACAATGAACTTCTCTGATGTGTCTTTCAGCTCAGTACCCAATCAATCTTACAAATATTTTACTAAACTCTTCCTGGCTCTTGGATTCATCCCTTCCTGGGTCCCTGAGGTTGTGCCCTCACCCCAACCCCCCCAATATCTTTGAACACTTCCCAGGTTTCCTTTTCTCTGGGTTCTCTCAGATTTTCTTATTTTTTGATCTTGGGGCTTTAAACTATCTCTTCTCTCTTGTCCTTTGCACAGTGCTCTCAACTGGGCCTGCCGCATTGCAACTGGGTTCTCTCAAGAGTTTGATTTGTTTTGTCTTCCAGGTTCGCTAAACTTCCTCCTAATTTTTTTTTGAACAACTTTGTATCTCTAGCCATCATAGAAGATCTGTCTATACCCTTTTCGAAATAGCTCTTTAAAAATATTACATGTTAAAGGTGATCTCTTGCTTAGTACACTCCATCGTTCTTCTTTCTTTTATCTTTTTAGCATAACTACCTCAGAACTGTGCGAGTATTTTATGAGAGAAAACTGTAGGGTCACAGGGCCGACCATAGTCACTTTGTGGTGGGGGAGTTGTTCTCCTAACATAGTGCATGATTTTGTTAACACGCTCTTTGAACCTACTCACATTTTCCAAATAGATTATACTAAACTCCTAATTGCCTTAAGGCAATTAATCTTCTTGATCAGTAGAGCGGCCCTCACTAGATCTTCTGAATCATGTTTATTAACGAACTTGACGGCAAATTCATCGTAAGTTTCTTCAGAGGCAGGAAAACGTTACAGTTGTTTTTAAGAAATCCTGGAATGTAAGTGCCAACAGCAAAGGGAGGTTTTTTTCCTTCTTCTTCTTTTTTGTTTATTGATATAATGTGCTGACCATCAGAAAGACTGTCTGGCACATAATAGGGGTTCACTAGTTATTTGCTGAATGGATAAATGATAAACTCCAGTCACTTTTTGTTTTGCTTTTTTACCTCTGTAGCGCTGTGAGGATGAGTTCATAAGTAAACAGTCTGCCATGCCGTGTCAACCTCTTTGTAACTGAACATTTAGGCCACGGATATCAGACTCATATGTTTGGGGTTATTTCTTTCTCCAAATGCTATTCTCTACAACGGAGGTCGTATACTATTTTTCAGCCTATTCCCATAAGTGTGTGCACCATTCCTGTAGTTTATTTAGTATTTTGGTTTGAAAAGGCTTTTAAAATGTCATTGTTATGGTTTACCTTTTCTTTCCCGTAGTTTACAAAAAAAAAAAAGAAAAAGAAAAAGAAAGAAATCTTTCCTAGCCCAGATCCCTAAGAGGGACCAAATATTTATGCTCACCCAAAAATATGTCTTTTACCTACACCCTTCTGTTCTTTTCTGGAATCCAGTTTTTAAGACATGATTAGACATTTCTGTATTTACTCAACTTTAAAACTGCCTTTGCCTATAATCTTAGTGAAGAGTTTTTAATGTATGTATTTAATCAAACAAGCAACATTTGTCCTCACAGAAACCTTTATTTCCACAGCTTAAACTACTCTCATATTAGTAAATCTATATCATAAATTCCACTTCTCACTGATAAAGTCTTTAACTTTCTTATAATGCTATTCTTGTTAATTAAAATAGTATTAGCAATCCTTGTTTCTCTGGTGGCTTACGTATTTTGAAGAAAATTCCTAAATTTGCCCTCAAATTCCTTTCAAGTTCTTGGGTGAATCCCAATATTTTGTTTATGTTTAGCTTTATAGCTAGGCTAGAATAGATCATATGTGTACTTAAGCTTAGACCTAGATGTAAGGGACACTCAGAATCTTTAACAGTAAAGTCAAAAATCAAATTTCTTAACCCTGAACAGCCATCTACTTGGTGAGTGCAACTCTGACATTGTCCTGGTAGCCCCATTGCTTTCTAACTGGTGTTTGCCTATCTTTGATGTACTTGACTACATTGTACTTTATTGAAATCCATTAAGCCTAATGCTTTGAGCCAAATCTGTTCATGTTTGTTCTTGAATGTTTTAATTTGAATTCCCTTGGATCTCTTTACTAAAGGAAAGTCCTTTAATAGTCTGATGATATATTAATCAGAAAAAGTACAATATAATACTTTTATATACCCCAATCCCAATTGACAAAAATATATATATGCATATGAAGAAAAAGGGTACATGTACCATGGTTTTACTCTAAATTTTCTATATCAAAGTTGGATTACTATTATAATAATTATTATGAAAATCTTTATTACAGAAGATTAGAATATTTGTTTTCCCTATTTATTTATTCAGCATTTGTTGAGACTTGATGTTGCTAGATATGCACACTTTTATTTGGTGTGAGCCTATGTTTTTAAGCAACTACTAATTTTTTGCATCTGCAAAACTAAATACTCTTCCCTGGGTATTCTGTAAATTCATTTTTGTAAAATAAGCCTGACCAATTCTTTGGTTTTCCAGATCTGACTGAAATTCTGACTCTAATTGTGTTATGATCTTCATTTCACAGTCAACCACATACAATCTCTTCCTGTTCCAGTTCCTAATTTATAGCTCTAAAAATACAAACATTGTACATGCCTTTTCTTTTCTTACAGTGTTTAAAAAAAAAACTGTTATAGAAAAAAGAACTGTTCATGAAAAGATCTGTCTCTACCAGTATCTCTAGCTGATCTGTTCTAATTCTTTACCTTTGGCAATCTATACAAAATCCCTGCTCAATGAAACGCAGTGGTTAAGAAGAGCTCATCTTGGGCAAGTTACTACATGCCTTTGAACCTCGCTTCCTCAGCTGCAATAGAGGGAGAGCAGTTCCTACCACATGGGGGCGCTCTGTGGTTCGCATGGGAGAAAGCACAGACTGTGCTTGGTGCGGTGCCTGGCTCAGTAGACGCTGCCCCATCACTGTGACCCGCCCGGCCAGGGGGACTGTGTGTTGGTACATATTTCAACAAGCGTCAGCTGAGTAAGGGTGAATCTCACCTTTTTAGCAGAATGCTAGTTTCCCATCCACTCTGTCATCACTTAATAAAAACAATGTCACCTCACCCACCTGCTGGTCCTTGTGTTTTACTACAGAACGCTACCTGGCCTGTTTTTTCACTTGATCTCAGTAATGCCAGTTTTATATGAGATTCAGTTTTGCTGCCAAGTATTCTAACTTACCCAGTTTTAAGAATTCCTCCTCTAGTCTTTGTATAGTTGCATTTATACAAGTACATGAGCTTTTATGTCAATCTTGTAAAGATGTATGAAGAACAAAAAACAATTTTATACCAAATAACTGTTTCATTTTACTGGTTTCTCATATAATCATGACCTTTGATAATTTGAATCTGAATTCAATGAGTTGATATTTTATAACAAACAAAGAGAAGCCAGTGTACTTTTTTCCATTTCACTCAAAAATAAATGACCCCATTCTCTATACTCAGACAAGGTCAGCCAATATTTTGTATTATAGCTTTTGTTTCTTAAATTAATAAATATCCGTTTTAAATCCCTGTGATGTTCTCTGATGCCAAAGTTTGTATCATTGTGTGTAAAAAAGTAATTAATGAAAGAAAAAAACCCTTTTATGTACATTACTTTCATTTGGAATCACATGAAAAATCATGAGGACACAGGCTTTTGAAGGTTAATGAGCTTTATACAGAGAAATTTTAAAGAAATATTTGTTGAATTAAATGAGAAAAAAATATTTCTGAGTTTTGGGAGTTTTTTTCTGTTGTGAATGGGTTTTAGCACTAACTCACATTTCCAAAGGTGGACATATCTAATCTGGAATTATAGCAGAGAATTTCAGCAGACCCTACATGTTTATTATGAGAAGTCTACAGGGAGGTGAGATGCCAGACATTTCAAAGCAAAGATGAAGATATTCAAGGTTTGAGGTTTTGTTTGTTTATTTTGCTTTTTTTTTTTTTTTTCTATCTGGGCTTTAAAATTATGGCAGAAATAGCTCATTTCAGTTTTGGAATCCTTGGGCTAGAATAGACTATCAAAGTATTTGATTCACAGAAAAGCTCTTCTGCCATATTCCTTTAGAAAAGTGGAACAAAACACTAAATTATCTTTGCTTTGTTTTGGTTTGCACTAATTTCACAAATCTCAAAGAAGATTTACTGGCCTGCATCTTAGTTTCTGCTACATAATGAAATGCTGATTTCATTTTTATAAGATGGTTTCTACATTGAGCATAGTAATTTAAGTGTCAAATCAGATTTTATTTTTTTAGGTTTAATATTTATGTACATTTTAATTTTAAAATAATTTCAAATTTCCAGGTTCTTTTTTTTTTTCCCTGAGCCATTCAGAAATAAATTACCACTGGATTACTTAGTGTACATTTCCTACAACCAAGGACATTCTCCTGTGTAACCACAAGATAAGCATCTATCAGGAAGAAAAAAATTTTTCCTCTACCCTCTTAGGTTCAGTGTCAGAGGGGCTAAGAATTTAACAGATTGACAAGAGAAAAGGAATATACATTTATTAATATTTTTAATTTGCATAGGACTTCACAGAAAATAAATGAAATTCAGAGAGGGAGTTAGACTTAAGAGCTTTGATACCCTTCTTAATAAAGGAAAGAGAGTTTGGGCTTGAGGGGACAATAAGCTGTAGTGAAGTTACTGAGAGATATATGGGCCAGTTTAGTGAGGTTTCTTTACACAGACTCATGTTGGTGCCAGCTCGTCATCTCCAGTCTGGGTCTTTCTTCTCATCCTGGTACAGGAAAGGAGCAAAATTTATGCCATATTCACAAAAGGAAATATGTGCCTAGGGAGATCAGGGGAGAGCAGATACCTTTTCCTGAACTTGTTAATTCTTAATTGCCTTCAGCTCAAAATAATCCTTCTGTCAAAGTGGCATATTTGAGAGTGACATATTCTGATCAAAATCAAAAATGAACATTGTTACAACACTTCCATCGAATCCTCCAACCCGTTCACTCTTTTTGCGTATTTTCCTGTTCATGTCCTTCATAGAAAAAGAAAGATCCAATGCAGGATCATAGTTTGCCTATAGTTTTCACGATTTTTAGCCTCTTTCAGTCTGGGACAGTTCCCCAGTCTTCGCTTGACTTTCATGACCTGACACTTAAGAAGACTATAGGCTTGATGTTTAACAGAATGTGTCTCAGTTTGCTTTTGTCTAATGTTTTCCCCATAATTAGATTCAGATCATACATTTTTAGCAAGAATACTACAGATGTGAAGCTATATTTTTAATGCATCTTATCAGATGATCACTTTGGATTTTTCTCATTATAGGTGATTTTAATCTTGATCATTTGAGTAAAGTGGTGTGTGCCAAGATTCTCCAGTGTAAAGTAACTCTTTAGGGTTTCCTTTAGTATCACTAAGTATTGGAGGAGGGAGAGCCTGTGAGATTATGTAAATATCCCATTCCTCATCAAAAATTCAGCCATGAGCTTTAGCATCCATTGAAATTTGCTATTTAAATGCTTAATATGATGACTACCAAATAGTGGTTTTCTGATACCATAATTTCTTCTACATTTATTAGTAGGTATTCCAATGTAATAAAAAGATTTCTTCTGTCCCCATCTGTTTCTTTTTAAATGTTATATATATATAAATGAACGAATCCTATTTTATTTAGTTAATGAGTTATAATGTATTCTTATCATTAATTATTTTGATGCTGAAATTGTCCCATATTTAACTAGTTCTTAAAGTACTTCCTAATTTCTGGAACAAAAAAGAAATTCTAGGCTCAGCAATTTCACATCCACTTGAACACTGGGAAATAAAAAAAAGAAAGAAATGAATATAAACTGCTACAACCTTTAATGAAATTAACTTACCACTGTGGGAGGAAAGCTATTTCAATTAAGCCTATTACATAAATGTAAAGCGATGACTACAAAAATCCAAAAATAAACTTTATTGAAAAGGAAGTATGTTTTATTAAAAGTTTAAAATTCAGTGAAAAACAAAAGAAATGAGCTAAAATTATTACAAATGTTCGCACCACACATTCCCCTCTTTTTCTCCTGAGCTGAAAACGATGAAAACCTTAACAGAAAATGTGAACATAAGAAACTAGTTTCTACCTGAACTGAATGCAGAGCGCCCTCTAGAGGCATCATTCAATCAATGCAATATTTTCAACTGCAAATGAACCTGTTTATACCTTTGTAAAACGTTTTCAGAAGCAGTTCTCATTAAATACGTAGGTTTACTCTACACATACTAATAACTGATCATGATTTGACTTAGCATGTTATGAACCACCTCTAACAAAACGAATGCAAGAGATTCAACAAAAAGTGGCTCCCACTTTATCAGCTAGGCGGAAGAATTGGGACGTGTGATTGCAAGATAAGAAATGAAATCAAATTGTCGTGTCAGTTTGTGACCCTTGGTAAAGCTGTTATGAAATATTCCAAATATTTCACACAGAAGAAATGTCTCCATAGTTTATTCCATTATTTCCTCACCATCCATAGACGAGTCAGGTGTAGATTCTGCTCGGAAACTGCCTCATTGTCATCCTCCACCTGGCAGCTGCAAACTCCAAAACTGCGGACGAATTAAAAAAAGAACTGTGATTAATCACATGTTAAAATGAAACTTCAAGACAGATATGAAAAACTCACGCTTAAACTGATATAGTTCAAATAAATATTATTTAATGATCAAATAAATAGAAAGGTAAACTATTTCTACTTAAAATTTTTTATACAGCTCTCAAGTATATGATGTCTAAATTATTTAATGCTTCAGATATAGTTATTAAAATATCTCTTTCTCACCATTTTTGCAATGATTTAAAATAATTTGCATAACATTATTTTACCCATGGCTGGCCTTAAAAAACAAGTCCTTTCAAATATTTGTCCCAATGAAATTCAGCTTTAACAATATTGATTTGAGAGAATAGTTTTAAGATAATATTGTTTTGTTATCTGATGATAATTTTTACCCAAATACATAGTCAATAGCATAAATAAATAGCATAATAAATAGCATAAATAGCAATGAGATACTAGGGAAAATATTATAATTATTAGATATGACTCAAAATGCAGTCTTCCAACCTTCCCAGAGAATGTCACAACTTGATATTGAGTAAAGTAGAGATTTGAGAGATTATACATTTTGATAAATTAAAGGAAAACTGCAGATGACACCAAAATGACCAAAATGTGGTTATATAAGATGAATATACCAGATCTAACTTACCTACTTTGCTTTTTCAAAAGAGACACAACTGTAAAAGATATAATTTAATGATCCTGTTGAAATGCTTATTTCCAAGAACAGTGTAGGGGAGAGAAATTCTTGGCTGGGGCTCTGTAACAAAAGATAGCTTAAGGGAAAAAGCACACAAACTTAAGTTTTCTGTGACATGGGAACCCTCTTAAGGAAATGAAGATTCAAAGAATTGGCAAAATTGGTATATTTAGTATAAATGCTTTTATACTAAACTGAACAAAGAGAGACAATTATGGAAAAATAACTGAAATGTATGGTGAGGCTAAAGGGAGATAAATTTTAACAAGGTCTGTTTATACAGATTTGTCTTGGCCTTAATTTCCCGTCCTTGATGATAAGAATGTTTCTTTCTTCCTGGTATAAGGAGAGCATTTTTCACAAGGGACTTTAATCTCCTGTTTTCAGGAAGAAAAAGGGGAGATCAGAATGCTTTTCTTTTATCTGCTGTTTTTTGAGTGTATTTTGCTCAAAATAATCCTTATGCTGCAGTAGCATGTTTCAGGGCAGGATACTCTGCCATTGTTCAGCATTCACAATTAAATATCTAATTTTGCTCTGCATGGATAGCTACTTTAATTTTGATTTCCATAACTCAGTACGAGCATATTTACCCTGGAGAACCATGTGCAAAAGCATTAACAAATTTTAGAATAAGTGCCAATGCTTTCCTGACCTAAAAATAGAGGTTTAACTTGTTCATGATGCTGGTTGGAAGTTATGTTTCCTATCACCTGAATCCTTAAGATTATTGACTTTTTATAGTCTTTGCTTCTTCAAAAGAATGAAATTTTAAACAAGTGAGAAACAACCTTGATGACAGAATGCCATATTAACACAATAATAATAACACAAACACCAAGGAATCTACCTCTATTGACCCATAAAGCTACCAAACTCTGTCTTCCTGTATTCTTGTCAGTGGGTGCATTTTGTGGCGTTTTCAACTCTGTAATAAATAGCAGGGAAAGTAGCAATTTTGGCATGACTTTGTTTTTCTGCTGTTCCTCTTCGAGGGACCCTGCTTCCCAGAGAAAAGAAACTCACACCCCAGCAAACCTTGGTCTTTTAGGTTCAGCCTACGCATCAGATCTAATGTGTAAAAATGGTGTTATTCTTCTCTTAATAAAATCTCACGGAGCTTGTTAGGAGACGGGAGAATCATGCTGACTACTTGCCTTTGGATAAGATTTTATTCCTTATTTATGTTTCCTCTCAAGTAGCAACCTGACCATAGGTTTATTTCCCGGGAATTGGAAAGGGCTCCTCCACTCCGAAATCCCTCCTGCTGATGCGGGAAAGTCTATAGCTTGTGACAGAAAAGTGTGTCCCAGGTCACAGTCTTCACTGTGAGGCCTTGGTCAGCTCCTTTTCCTGGGGCAGATGCGCTGAGAAGAGGAGGGAAGAAATCACGTGGATCCCAAGGAGAGCCTAGATGGGACTTTTCAGGTTTTTTTGTTTTTGTTTTTTTTTTTTTTGGAGGTACTGGGGATTGAACCTAGGATCTCAGGCATGCTAACTAAGCACGCGCTCTACCACTGAGCTATGACCTCCCCCCTTTACGTGGGACTTTTTAATACAAGCTTCCCCTCCTTCAGTACTACCTGGTATCCTTGTTGACCTCAGGCCTAGTTGTCTTTGACTATTTGTTCTCTTGTCAAACATTAAATAATCACTGGGAGGCTCTGGAGAGAGGATGAACTTGTGCCTGCCTCCAGGAAGGTCTCATCTAATGGAGGAGACATGCGAGTAGACACGCCGTTACAATCAGGTGTAATAAGCCGTGGAGTGGGGGAAATACAGGTTGCCATGGAAATACATAGCTGGAACACCTCGTGCAATCTCGGGTGCAGTTTCCATCCCAGGTTTAAGATGAGAACGGCATTTAGCCAGGCAAAAAGGCCAAGTTGTGCATGTACCAGAGTATCTTCAGTTGAAAACTGTGTGTGTCTACAGACGCTGTACCCTGTCTCAGTCTGTCACTCTTCCCTCATGGATGAGAATGTCTCGCTGGTGCAGAACAGTTCCAATAAGGAGGCCAAACCTATCTCCGCAGGAGAGTTGTAGGGGATGTGGGTCCTACAGCCCGTGCAGACCTGTAACCTTTCGCGGTCTGATCAGCACCTGCAGCAGCGCTTTATCTCTGCTCCAGTCTGGCTCCTCTGCCCCCCAGTTCCTCCAGGGCACAGCCACGAGAGGTCTGGCTCGGGTCCCTGGCCTCAGTTCAGCTACCTGGCACATCACAAAAGCAGAGAGGAAGTAAACAGGGATCCAGCCAAGAATGCAGATTGAGGGCAATAACAGAGCCTGAGTTTATAAAAACTATCCCTATCCTCTGGGCTTTACTTTCAGACTTGCGAAGACCACTTTTAGACATGCATTTAGATCATTAAGCCACATGGCCTTGGGCTAAACTCTAGGAATACTCATTCTTTCCTGAGGCCAATGCTACTTTCAAAATTCTGTGAGCAAACCTTTTCTCTCCCATTACCTCCTTAAATCACAAATGTTAAAGTTCCCAATTACTAAAATACTTAAAACGCCATGACTTGTGGGTCTAAAACACATTTACACAGAGTAACTTCTTTATTGAGAGTTTGTTCCTCCCCCAAATAGCCAGGAGTGCACGCTGAGTACTGATCACAATGACAAAAAGTAAAACCTACAAGTTACTGCTTGATTGTAGGTTTATAGACAACACTTCTTATTCTGGGTCCCCAGAGGTTACAATTCCTGGTCTTTGAACATCTGGAAGCATTTCCTTTAGAGAAGAACTTGCTATTGATTTTTCCTTGTCTTGTATTTGAAAATACGCTTTGTTCTCCAGAATCTTCCCTAAAAACACTTGGCTTGTGAAGGAAGATCAAAGCATTAAATGTGACCTTGGCAGCAGCCTGGGAGGAAATGTGGACATTTGAGGTCGGCGAGTGTGTGTAAGAAGAAAAAACCCTAGTGTCCCTAATTCTTGCCCTGGCTTTGCTATCTGCCATTTAACCCCTCTGAGCTTCATTTCTCTGTCTTCTAGAAGCAGGAGAGGAATTAAATGATCTTCAGGTTATTTCCAAGATTGTGGTTTCTGTTTTGTCTACTAAATGTAAATTTTTTTTTGAGGAATTTACACTACTTGTCAAGAATAATGAGGCAACCGTAGCACGTAACCATAAAAATCAGGTCTGGTGGTTTTGGGCCGCACGCTCACCAGAAGACATTATCAGTGACTGGACATTCTGTGGTCTTAAAGTATAGATAGCCAGCGGCGTTCATGTACAAGGCACAAAAAGTTGAAAATACGACTGTCCTACAAATATAAAATGAATGCACGTCAACTGTTTTAATTCAGCTCAGTGGTTAATGAGGTATCCAGAAAGGTAAGAAGGCTCGCTCAAAGAGTATTTGAAGAACTGGGTATTTACAGGCAATTTAATAAAGGAATATTAGAGTAAGATGTTTAGATTATGTTTAAAAACTGGTAATGCCTTATAAGGCAGTAAGCCAAAATCCTTGAGATTATCTTTTCTATCAGTGAGGATTCTGCAAATGAACAATGTCTAGGCTCTAATCAAATAGTAACATTTAAATCATTAATAAACCTTAGATAAGCCTATTAAATAATAGCACACAAAGACATGCTGTGTCCCTCGCTTGCTTTATTGGATAATTTTTTGGAGGCTTCTGTACTGGAGACTCTTGAATATGGGATAAAAGTCTGAGGGCTCCAAGTAGACCTGAAACACATTCCCCTCTTTCCCTGTTTTCTCTGGTTTCTCACTGGGTTACCGGGCAGGTCGTCACCTCCCAACAGCAGTTTAGGGGAAAACAGTTCACACATCATATATAACTTAGGGAAAGCTATTTGTGAAAAAAGCTTCATGGTCACATTGGCTTAGCCTACTATTCTATTGCTAAAATCTAATTCATATTAATATCATTTCTATTTACTTTCTAGGTTGCTTTATTCTTGTGGGTGAAGAGTAGGAAGGAGGGATAGTAACGAAGGAGATTCACATCCATGCAAGTTTAAAACAAGCAATGAATAAGCCAAAGGCCCAACAGGAATTTACGGGGCTTCACTGAGTTCTGTCACTACTAGGAGAGCTCTCAGCCTAATAGTACCACCTATATAATTCTCTGTTTACTTGCAATTTCATAAGGAGGCCACCTCAAATCAGGATTTTAGTTAATCGATTCAGAGTCATTTCTGAATTTTCACAGTTCTTTTGTGCTAAATTTTTTTTTTTGAAATCAAAATGTACTCAGACAAATGATGATGAGATTCGAATTTAAAGTAGTCACTCATGGCAATAAATTAACATGGGTTCATGACGGGAGAGGTCAAGAAAAAACAATAGACCCTCTCTTCAGAAAGAGACAATTACAACATACATAATTTTGTATTTAGTTTGATTTAGGGTGATTCATGAACCTGCTGCATCTCATTCTGGACTCTGGTCCAGGACTCCAAACTTAGGAAAACCAGGGCCACATAAAAGATAGGCTGTTGGTGAAGCACCTGGTCCTCATAGCTTGTCTCTAAGCCTCTCCTAATACCTGACTTTATAGGTCAGCCACAGGTCAGCTGTGGGCACCAATTGGCTGTTTTCTTTGGAAATGAAGCAGAAATGGCCCTTATAATGGAAAACCTAAGCCTAGTTAGTTGGGAATGACACAGTCCTCTGTGGTCCGGCTGTAGTCACTCTTCCTAAAATCACTAGCAACCCAATGGTAAATTAAAAAGCCATGGGCTTCAGAGTGCGTACTTACCCTGCCCCTCATAAGTCAAGTGACCTTAAGAAAAGGTACTTAACCTCACTGAGGCTCACATTTCTTATCTGAAAAAATAAGGGTGGCTAAGGGATAGGGCCCAGAGTAAGGACAAGTGGAGCTGCACCCCTCACCTAATCAGCTGAGTAGAACCAGGGAACAGATCCTAAGGTGAGGATAAGAGGTACGCAGGAAAACTGAGGCAAGGTTACGTAGGATTTGTTCTATTTGCATTTAAAAGTTCGGTAGAGTGTTGTTTTTTTTTAACTCTACTCCAAACCTTGGGTCATAACGTTATATTAAGAATATAATTTTGCTGTGTGCAATTATTTAATGATCTGAAGAGAAAAGGAGAGTTTACAACTTTTATTAATTCTTTCTTTCAATTGTCAGAATTTAGAGCTTTATAGGAAAGAAATCAACCTGGATAAATAGTACTTTCTTTTGTAAAATAACTCTAAGGCCTATTAAAATTCATAAAATGTAATGAATTTCACTAGTTAAAAACAATATAAAACTATTTTCATTCACTAAGTTCTTATGTTAAAGAATAATCTAAAAGATCTGAGAAGAATTTCATAAAACCCAAGTAGTAACATAGCCTTTATCCAAGGTGTGACTAAACCTGCTGATTATGTTTTTAACCAAATTTTTTGTGCTTTTAAAATTATTTTTATTTTCAGCGACATACTACATTTATGGTTCCTACTTTCCAAACTTATTTGTTAGAATGTTCAGTAACTGGGCCAGAGCCTCAGAGTAAGAGCAGTGGCATCAGTCACTAAGGACCTAGGTCTGGTGCTGCACCCTGACGTATGTTGTCACTGGTCCTGCTGCCAGCCTCACAGTGCAGCATTGTTTTTCTCTTCCTATAAACCAGGCCATAGAAAGTGAGAAACTTACCCTAGGTCCCACTGTTATGTTCAACCCTAAAAGCCTGTTTTCTCCATTGTATTGCATCATAATGCTTCTTTCAGAGCTTCACATGGAAGTTCTGAGGCGCAGTCATTAGCGATGACAATGATGATGACAATGGCCCTGAGAAGCGAACGAAGCATCAAGTCCTGGCTGAGCTATAATCTCTTAGCTCCATGCCACCCATGGCCCTTCAGCTCTGAGCTGGGCTCCTGGGGCCGAGCCCTGTCCCTGCCACAGTGGTCAGCACTGAGTCCCCCCATCCCCACAGGTGTGACCAGAAGCTCCCCACCTCCGGTCCCCACCGCCTGTTTCTCTTCCTCTTTGCCATCACTTCTCCTCTTTCCATGGGGGTCAAAGTCACTGAAGCTCTGGTCACCAGAGAGGCTCACTCTGCTCCAAGACCAGGAGCCCATGAGTTCCACAAGGGCCCCTCCCTCTTTGGCTATTGTTCTGAGGGACGAGTGTGAACCCCGCTCTCAGGGCAGGGAGCAGGGCCCCTCTTCTGAGGCAGAACCTTTGCTGATGTGTCCTAGTAAGACACAAAAAGGTGGCCGTTGGCCTCTAAGCATATTCACCACTAAAGCTGAAATACTGTGCAGATCATCACTGATTATGATTATTTCTGCGAAAAGTCGGGACCCTGCAATAGTGGATACTCAATGAATGATTGCTGAGTTTCGAAGAAGGCACATAATTCAAGTGTAAAAGCACACACGACGGCAGTAACTGCTAGGCTCACGTGTCCACACTAAAGCTGCTGTCAACGTCTCCTTGCTTAATGATTTTTGTCCCAACTTTACCGGTCTTGTGAGTTTGAGATTATTTGCATACATCTTAAATAAGTAATTCACTGTAAGATTTGAGTTAATATTTTGAATTAAACTTCATCATGGAGTCACATTTATTCAATAACAAATATTTATTGAGGGAGGTCACACTCTGGGCCAAGAAACAGAGCAGTGAATAAAAGCAGACAAAGGCCCTTCTTCTTTTACGGGGCAGGTGTGAGGCCTGTATGGGAGCTGGGGAGAGGAACAGTAAACAAATATGAAATCAAAATAATACCAAATTCTAAGGAGAAAATAAAACAGAATGAAGGGCCAGTAGTGATGGGTGTGAGAAAGCTACTTCAGGTGAGTTGCTCAGCAGAGGCTTTTGTGATCAAGTGACATGCGAGGCAGGCTCTCAGTGGCACGAGGGGAGGAAAGGGCACACACCAAGCCTCGGTGTGGGAAGCATGCTTGGCACGTTCTGGACACTGTGATGGGGCCTAGAAGAAAAAGGCAGGGCAGAGGGGAATAGAAGATGAGCTCAGAAGCAGAGCAAGGGAGCTGGATCATTTTGGGACGAGGAGGTCACAGCGGGTAATCTCAAAATGATCCCCTCTGGGATTTGGATTCAGTAACATGTTTGCCACAGTGGAACATAGTACCAGAAACTGTTGCGACCTCTTGGCAGGCAAGTCTGGTTCAGAATAGGTCAGAAAGCTGCCTCGGGGGCTTGGCATTCAGTCTAGTCCAATTCCATTGGACTAATTAATTAATTGGGAATCTAATTAACCTGAAGGATTGGGGGCAGTTATTAAAGGAATTTTGTGACTCTTCTCTGAGAGTTGTGAGAAGCCATGAGGATCGGTCCAAACTCAATGCTATGCACGACGAGCGTTTGAGCCACGAGGGGTTTACTGTACACCCAGTAGCTTGTTATATATGGTGGCATCATATGTGGGACATGAGGTACCAATATTACACAGCCCAAGAGAGAGAATAAATAAATATAAAATGGAAGGGTTGAGGTGTATTATTTAGAGATTTTTTTTTTCTATTACAAATAACAGACACCAAAAACCTAGCTTAAAAA
The DNA here is from genome assembly GCF_036321535.1 of Camelus dromedarius. Classification (NCBI taxonomy): domain Eukaryota; kingdom Metazoa; phylum Chordata; class Mammalia; order Artiodactyla; family Camelidae; genus Camelus; species Camelus dromedarius. Next base: position 37,667,301 of record NC_087436.1, read on the forward strand.
AAAAAAAAGACAAAGCTAATTCATTGTAAAGATTTAGGGTGATTAGCAGAATGTAAAGGTAGAAGGGCATTCATGGCTTACAAAGGGCTGATTCAGGACTAGAAAATTGCCAGGACTCCATCTCACTGCTCTGCATTTCCCGACCCATTTGCTTCATTCTTAGCTCCCTCTGTGCAGAGAAGAGAGTCTCACTGGCCAAGCCAGGATCGGTTGTTTACTCTTGGTCCAATCAGTTATAACCACGGAAGTGAAGTCAAGTAGTGTCAGCAAGCATGGCTGTCAGAGCCCCCTTCTGGGAGCCATTCTCAAAGGAGGTAAAGGACTGGGCAGAGAGCCCATGTGATTACGTCACCCACCTACATATTTATTTTACTTGGAGACACCTTTTAAAAGTGCTCCTGAAAGAACTCCTACCTCAATCCAAGGGGTTATTTTTTAGGGGGTGAAAAATGGTGAGGCAGGCAAAAAAAAAAGTAAAAAAAAAAAATCACAAAATGAGTGCATTTTTCTCATGAACTGTATTTTTTATGAGAAAATTTCTCCATCAAGCCAACATGATCTAATGGAAAGAAAAATGGACTTGAGTCAGAAAATCTGATTTAAATCTTGACGTTATCAGTTAATTGTCATGGGAATGTGAGCAATTCATTCAGGTTCTCTGATAAATGATACAAGTTGGACTAGATTGTCATTAAAGTAACTTCCAGATACTCTTTGGCTTTAATATACTATTTCCATTTGGTGGCAAATAATTGCTTAGGGATTTGTTCTCAGGTTAATTGGAAACAGAGCAAAAATGGTCAAGAGACAAGCTATAGAATCCTACAGATCTGAGTCCGATCTTGGCCCTGCCAATGTTTTGCAGCTTGATTTCACATAAATTAGTCACTTGGTTAACTTCCTAGGTCCAAGTTTGCGCATCTGTAAAATGCAGGGAATGCTGACTATTGCCATGGATGATTGTGCCCGCTGAGTAAGAAAATGTATGTAAAGCTCAGGCTCACTGTGCACGCTCAATTCTGGTCACTGTCATCAGACCGTGAAAATTCGTCAGCCTGTTGGTATCTTACTTCATTACTTTGAATCAATGTGCAAGTAAGTGAAAATTAAACTCTCATAGTCTTTGAAGTGATCTCATGGCAGCAACTATTGAATATAAAATGAGATTAGAGATCTGAAGATTCTAGAGAGGTATCATACACAAATAGCACCTCCGAGTCATTCACAGACACGTAACAATTTTAATGACCTTTGTAAAACCTGACTCTCCCGTGTCTCCCGGGTAGATGTGAAAGCGTGGAGCTGGATAATACAATCTGCGATCTGATTGAGAGGAGTGCTTCTCCTGATCCCAAAGGGTTCCCCCCGGGGGCCATGCCAAGCTACAGAAGTCTGTGTTCTGTCAAGGTAAGAAAACACCTTCTTTCTACTTTCTCTCCATACACCTTTCAAGAGCGTGTTCACCGAGAGGAAGGTATGGGGACAGTCCCCACGTCATTTACAGTAACAGACTTCCTTGATGGCTGAAAGGACAAAGTGAACCAGTATAAACTTCTCTTACACAGTCACTTCCTGTTACTAAAGAAACCCTTCAGCAGAAGGTCCTTCCAGTTCAGAGTGTGATACCAGGCGACTGTGACCACAGGAAAGGGGGCAGAGCTCATGCCCTCGGTAAGAATGCTTAATGCAGCGACAACTCATTTTTTTGGGAAGGAGGTCATCTAATTTATGTAAACCCACTTAAACAGGGTTACTAAAATCAGCACATCTCATGTCCATTTTTTAAAGGAAAAGTAAGATTTTCCTTATTAAAGGAGTTGTTTGAATTTCCTCTTGTTTCAAGATATTTGTCTATGGTGATTTATGTAAGCAAATAAAATTCAAGGGGAAGCTCAAGCTAGGACTTTTGTGGGTGACTTTCTAGAAATACATCATAAATGACAACATAAGCTCTTAAGCTCTGCCACCCTTCCAATTAGAAACATCTCTAATGATCACTTCAAAAAATTCTAATGTAAGTAAATGAGAGAGCATGACTGACATTAGAAACATTTACGTACCTCCTACTTTGGTTCTTATTTCTAAGGTACTTCATACTCACTGTGGAAAAGCTATCCTAAGCTCTGAGAAAACTGTAAGAACCATGTAGAGACAGATTTCTTGTGCAGCTAGTGAAGCTTGCATTCCCAGAACAAATATTTACTTTTGTATCTAATTTGCATTCATAAATTTGTATCCTTTTTCTCTTAAAGGAGGCCCTGGAATTGTATAAGCCTCAGGCCTCACCAAACATGTACTGGCCTCTGAAACCCTCTCCAAGCCCCCCTGCTAGAGGGCATCTGGGCATTTGGGAACTTAGTTTCTCCTTCTGTCACACGCACACACGTGTGCACACTCGCACGTGTGCACGCACTCTGTTTTGTTAAACCTGCCTCTTCTTCACTTCATATGTTGTGGATACCCCTGTACCTCTTTCTTTCATTCATTCAATGAACAAATAGTATTTTGTGTGTTCTATATCTATGCACTTCTTCTGGCTTAGAAACTTACTTCTGAAAATGAAGTACTTCTTTTCCACGTTAGAAGTGACTCTCTGCTAACGATGAGAGGCCAAGGAGACTTCTCTCCCCTCCCTTTCTTCTCTTCTGGCCCCTGCTCCCAACCCTCATACATACACCTCTAACTCCCAGCAAGGGCTTCCTCCCCTCATGGGAATGTGTTCTTTTCTCTAGCAGCTGTCTTGTCTATCCCAGAAAGAAAGTTAATGAAGAGAACTTGAATCCCTCCGGTACCCTGACCCTCATGTTCTCTGAGTCTCAGCCCCTAAGACTCATTTGCTCACGACTGACTTCCCTCCCCATTCTGTTCATCGTCTTCTAGATTCCTCCTTGTATGCTGAAGACCACTCCTACATCCTTATTGCCGTCCTCTGGTTAATTAGTTCTCTATCTGGGGACTTGACTGGAACCTCTGTATCTCTTTAAGATACTGTTTCCCTTATTACTTCCTTGAGGAACTTTGCTCGTTTTCCTATACATATCCAGGCAAAGAAGAGCAGATTCCTGGCTGATGTTTTTTTTTATTTTCTACCTGAAGTGTGAGCTAAAGACATCTAGCTAAGAAGGTGAGAGAGTACCAGGTGAGGTCCAGTGTTTGAAACAGGGGAAGATATGACATGGACATTGAGAGACAGAGAGACAGGAGAGAGGTGCAAAACTAAAGTGAGTTGCTGAGTAGTGATGAAGACTGAGTTGAGTTTGAGTCACCACATTACAAAACTAATCACTAAACTGTGTTTGGGCTACTGTATCTTCAGTCTCTCCATCACCTCTTACCAGCTTAAAAGATGTTCAAGTCTCCTCCACTTTTGAACACAGATAACACCTCATATTCTTCTGTGGGTTATGTTCTAACTTGCTCTTACACATCACAGCCAAGCTTAGTGATCATGGTGTCCAAGACTTTCTGGCCCCGTCACACCACTGACAAGCTCTACCTTTATAAATCTGTGGTCATTTTGCATCTGATTTTTTCACTTGTCCTCTCATTTGCATTTGACACCATTCATGAATTCAACTTTCTTAAAATGTCTTACTCCATTGACATCTATAAAATTATCCCCCCAAACCCTCCCTGTTTTCCTCTGATCTTCTCACTCAACCTTCACTGACTTCTCTTACATCACCTTCCTGGGTTATATCAATGTCACCTAGAGATCTGTCCATAGTCCTTGGCTCATTAACTACAAGATACATGCTGATGACTTATGACATGGGGACACTTACTAAACATGGAGTTCTTTTCTATATTCACATCAACTTCACTCAGCATTTTCAAAGGTGAATTCAATATCTTTCCTGCTAAAACTGCTTAGTTCCCCCCCACAACTTTCCATTGCCCATCTCCCAGGTTAACTTATCTCCAGAATCCTTCCACAAATAATTGTCAAAGTCTACAGGGGACTGTTGAATGTACACTCACAAGCCCAGTATCGTATCCTAAAGCTGGTGACTGCCACTGGTTGTCAGATGCTCACCTATCACTGCGGCTTCTAGATGTCAGCTGTACCGTGCTCGAATGCGTCATCGTGGCACCACTCACTGTGCCAAGTCAGCCTAATATTCTGATATGTTCTCCAGAGCCCAAAAGCAGCTAAGCACTACTACTCTCTCCACTTCAGTGGAAAGATTTCCCCTCCCCCAACTTTAGCTACACGGGTCCCCAGGGGTACTTTACACAGTCAGTGTTTGTCAGAGGTATGTGTAACAGTCTTTTTGATTTTCCGTGGTTTGGATTTTAGCTGCCATATATTGAGTGACCACTCTGGGTTGGCTGTTTGCAAAGCATTTCTATACATCAACCCATTTAATCCTTATCTAGATAGGAAAACTGAGGTTCAGTGAGGCTAAATAATTTTCTCATGGTCCTACAGCCAGTAGAATTGGATTTTGGACCTCAACCTAGATCTGTCTGAACTTGAACATTGCCCTATACATGGTGCTTTTAGCTCCCCACCCCCCTCATATAAGAATCATGGTGACTGCACCCGAGCTCAAGTTGGTGTTAGGAATGATGCTGCTGTCAGAGCATCATTTAAGCCTTTCTGGCTTAAAGCATCACTCTGGGACCAAGCTGCTGTGGCTTTGCCCTCTCTCTTGCTCTCTCTGAGGGTGAAGTCTCCCAGGAACCATCCCCAGAAGTCTCTCTTTTTCTCACAGACTTCTGTCATATCCTCCTCCATTGTCATCTGAAGTATCTCCAACTATTTGATTCCTTAAGTAAACACAGCTTAGTTTCCAGCTGGAATCTCTGCTGAACTACTATTTACGATAATACTCTGCAGAAGGAAATCCTACATTCAAAACAAACAAAAATTTTACGTTCTCACTGAGATAGTGATGGGACTGAAAAAAAAAGCATAAGAAAAATTCTTTTTGAGGAAGACAAGGGTGAGCCGATGACAGAGGAAGTGTGGAGGGCATCTGTCACTTCCCCACTGAATGAAGTAAGCAGAACAGTAAGGTAGACTCCCTCCCTTTCCAGGAGGAGGAAATGAATTTCTTTATGACTTCATGCGATGGGAAGAGTGTAGCTGAATAAAAGAAATATGATATAATGAAAAGGCCTGAGACATATGTCATGTTCCCTTTTTGTTCTGTCTTTGCCAAGAATAAGAGGGAGAATTACTATAAGGAAAAGTGAACAGACTGACTCATTGCTTTGAGGAAACAGAAAAGCATTATTGAGGAATATGAGGTATTCCATCAGTGTGTAAGAAGGTTTTAATATTCCGGGAGAGTTGAGGTAGAAAGTTGGTGAACAGAGAGCACTGAAAGTCTTGTAGGCAACTGACAAATAATTTTATTTCAAAAAAAATTTTTTTCACTGGAATTGAACCCAGGACCTCATGCATTTTAAACATGCACTCTACCATGAGCTATCCCCTCCCCCTGGACAAATAACTGTCTAAGTGAGAACAATATTCAGCTCCAAAATGGGTGTTAATGGAAGTTATACTAAACCAAGACCTGGTCTTAACACTATGAGAAAATTAACATACGAAAAATAATTTATGACCCTGTAATTGTATATCTTCAAATGCAAAGAAAGTGAATGAGAGGCTTGAAATGTATTTCCTGGACAAGCAAGTAGATTTCCAGCAATGCTTGGGAACAAGGATGCAACCTGGGGGTGGGAAGGAAGTGTCCACATTTTAAGATGATCCACCAGAATTGAATTTGCTTAAGAGCATTGTCTTGTCTTTTAGATTCAATCTTGCCTTTCCGGTTTTAACTAAAAGACGGCATTAGGAATTGGCTTTTAATAACTTTGGTACCAGCTGAGGGAAGATTTCCCAGGGACTGGGGACAGATTCTAGCTCTGGGTGTTCTCAAGGTAAAAAGCCGTGGGAAAATGCTTTGGCTGGTTCAGAGAGTAATTTGAACTTATGACACTTCGAAAGATTACGAGGGAAAATCTTCTTGGAAACTACAGTAAGTTGACACACACTTTCTGTAACCACATAGTTTAAAAAAAAAGATCTCGTTTCCCTTTCCTTATTTCCCTTTTTTGAAAGTTAATCTATATTTCTTTACCAAAATATAATTTGGATTATCAAAATCTTATTTTCTCATCTATAAGTGGCAAGAATATACTGACGTGAGTGAAAATGCGCAGGCACTTTGTCAGTGTAAAGGGCTAAGCAAGCCCTGTTTTTGATGATAATGACGTGGGATTAGCTTGAGCCTCAAAATCTTTCGAGTTTTTCTCATACAATTACTTGCTTCCTCTTTGAATCCCATTATATAATTTTCAGTGGGAGTACCTGTGGAATGTTTCGATCCTTCTTCTTCTTCTTCTTCTTCTTCTTCTTCTTTTTTTTTTTTTTTTCCTGTTAGGGACAAAAAGTTGCATTGCTGTATGAGGCTCTGTTTACAATTCCCTGGGAAATGTTTGAATAGTTGGCCGGAAAAAACAGCAAATTCTTAGGCAATGAGAAGGCAGGTCTCAGCTCAGCTGCTGCACCTCGTGGTGTTTGAAGCTCACAGTTGGCAACCTGGGTGAAGACACTGAAATGAGCTATGTATCTTTCTCTTACCTATGAGTTCAGTGAGTCGTTTGTAGTCTTAGGGTTCTAAAAGTATAATCAAATCTCAAAGCTAAACAGATGAGTGGATTAAGAGGCCGGGTTGTGTCTCCCAAAATATCACCAGAGAGTTAGGATGATCCCATGACTAATCAATGATGTACTAGTCTTTCCATTCATTGCAAAGATTTTGAAGGCTTCCACTATGTGTGAATATCAGATATATGTCCAGATAAGGAGATCTCGCTGTGTATGCGCACCCCGAACCCTATTTTAAAATGAAGTACAACACCAGGCAGCACAGGAAAACAGAGACACAAGTCGGTAAGCTAAAATCACACTCTAAGACACAAGAATGAAAACTGTTACAAAAGAAGGGAGACAAAAGCTCTCCCTGACTTTTGAGAGGCATCCATTTGTTGCACAGATGGCTGTCTAAAGAAGAGGAGAAGTGAGGTAAAAAACTGGGGCTCCTCTTGGTTGGTAAGTAAGAGACACTTTGAGCCGGGCACTCTCTTACTCAATGTCTTTCTTTTCCATTGCTGCGATGATTTGCCCCAAGTTCACAAGAGAAGGAATTCGAGAAAACTGGAAGGCACAGCTTGTCCTTTGGGAGATGCAAGCAGTAGCTGGAAGAGGACTCTTTCTGTCTCAGTGAAAATAATCATCCTAGAAACTCCAGTGCAGGCCACTTTGGCGGCCAGAGGAGCAGCACAACAACACTAGGGGTGTGGGTGGAGGAAGCCACCAGACCTTGAAGGGAAGAGCGGGAAGGGCGGCATCCAGGGGGAAGTTATAGTAGATCTGATCATTTTAAGTGATTAAAAGAACATAAGGCATCCAGGAGCCTGCAAAGCAAAGAGAGAGAATGAGAGTCTCAGGGTTTCCACTGAAAAGGCACTTGGAGCTCAAAATATTATCCTTACTTTTGGAATCATTAGTCTACCTTTGCTTGTCACCTCCTAGCCTTCTATGACTTCACCAATTACATTTGAAAAAACTTTAGATACGCCTTTCTTATTACACAAAAAGAAGAGTAACATAAGCCTCTGGGTCCAGAAGTTTGTAAATCTGTGACACTATTAAGGAAGCAAAATTCTTGGCGTGGGAGTTACCATAACACGTCCGTAAGAGTTGTTTAGCAAATAGATATTCTTTCGGTTCTTGATCTGTTTAGCTCTGTGATGGAGGTGGATCTCTCGTAGGGACTTCCAAACCCAAGCTGGGTTTGGAATCTAATGCCTCAATAAGCCTTCTTTCTCACACAGTCTTCCCCATTTCTAGTTTGGTTAGAAACAATTTATTTAATGAGTGTGGGGGGAAATAATGAACCAAATGGGCACTTTGAGCTCTCACTGAGGAATGCTTAGCTCATTCTAACGTCTACCTTCTAGATGAAATGCGTCTTATGACTTTTTACCTTCTTCTGTACTTGTGAGGAGAGTGAGGCTTGACACACAAATTAGATAAATATCTTTTCCTATAGGATTATGGATATAAGCAGCAAAAAGTGAGATCATTGATTTCTTTTTTTTCCTCCAGTGAGGGAGATTTATGTTTTAAAATAAATGCTCCTTAAATCACTAAAGATCAGTTAGCAAATGTTTGCAATTTTTGCAGGCTATCCTATTGAGAGATTTTTTAACTTTTTTTTCCATTGAGTCAGTTTACAATGTTGTGTCAATTTCCGGTGTAGAGCACAATTTTTCAGTTATACATGAACATACATATATTCATTGTCACATTCTTTTTCACTGTGAGCTACCACAAGATCTTGTATATATTTCCCTGTGCTATATGGTATAATCTTGTTTATCTGTTCTACGTATGCCTGTCAGTATCTACAAATTTCGGAATTTGAGAGATTTTCTTTGCGTCAGGATTGTTTTCAGACAAAACACTCCCAATATATGTTATTTGATCACTTGTGTCCCCACAAGTCATCACCATAGTCTCCTGTTATTCCTCCATCATTTTTATACGTACAAGCTCTTTCATGATTATTATACATAACTATAATTTTTGGTTGTTTAAAAATAGCATTTAAATATCTGATATAATGTTGCAATGTCTTGTCTCAGGAAGAAAGCAGTCTTTTTCACCTGAGGTCTCCAAGTCAGTCACTTGGTGATTATGAAATGATGCAGAATTGATTTCTTCATCAGTGGAGTGGTCCCTCTAATCTTCAGATCTTATATTAAAAAACCAGAAAGTACATGAAAGACATATCTGTTTTGCTCATCTAGTACTTAGCAAACACCCAATCCACAGTCCATAATCAATAAATGTTTATTATAAGAATGAGTACATGAGTGAAGGTGAGGTCAACACATAGGCAAAGTACAGGAGAAAAATAAAGTGATTTGCAATGACATTAAGTGATCATGGATTATAGTCCTGGCAGAGAAGAGAACATTTATTTTTCATTCAAACATAGAATTACAATTTTTGAAGGCTAAACCTCTCTTTTGACCACCATTCATTGGCAGTAGAAATTAATTTCTGGACAAGCAGTGGTGGGAACTGGTAAGATTTTGTTTGGACATGATTTCGGAGGTTGAGCCAGTTCATGTGTAGTTCTCAAGAAAGTTCACTTCCCTTCAAACTTTTCTGAATTATATTTCTTAATGGGTTCCTGCATCAAACAAGTAAATTATGTTTTGTCCAATAACTTTTAGCTGTGTTATTCATGTCTCCCCACATAGGGAAAAGGTTCTTTTGTGAGGGGGTTAAGCCAGGGGGACTGGGTTCTAGTGTGGGTTCAGCCACCTACACGTAATGGGATGACGGGGGCAAGTCACTTAACATCTTTGAACTTCAACTTAATCCTTATTAACATCAAAGATGCCTCTCCTAACAGCCTCACAGGGCTGTTCTGAAGTTTAAGTTGAAGCAGATAAATATTTCAAACCACAGAACTCACATGTGCAAAATTGTAATTTTCTTTGTGTTTTAAGATGAATTTAGTTTCAATCTAGGACTGCCATCCTGTCTTTTAGAAGATAATTTAATCCAGTTGACTGCAGGAAATCTCAGCCACTTTGGTGTTTTCTCAGGCAATTTATATTTTCAGTGCAGTCACAGGCAGGAATTCTCTCTTCTGTCTCCTTCTACTCATAACAGCACCTACAGTCCGTGAAGCAGGTTTTGTGAAGAAATCCAGGTGGAATAGGGTTGCCAGATATGGCAAATAAAAATACAGATGCCCAGTTAAGTTTGAATTTCCAGAAAATATTGCATTGATAAACAAGAAAATATTGTATGGGACATACATACTTTTAGGAAAAAAATTTTGTGTATCTAAAATTCAAATTTATCTGGATGTTCTAGGTTTTTCTGGCAACTTTGGGGTGAAGGCATCCGGGCTGCAATAACCCACCATCTTACTCTGCCATTAGCACTGGTGTCATCTACTCCTTATGGTCTTTTCATTGGCATATAGCCTCAGTGGCAATCAGTGAAGCTTCCAAGTCCCTCTTCTTATCTCCTGTCTTCAGATCCATGTGGTAAATACTGCATTTTCCTCAATTAGATGGTGAAGACTCCTTAAATCATTTTAATTAACCACTTGTGCAGCCTTCTCAGGAATGTAAGAAATTTCTGGCTCCACTTCCAGACCACTCTGTGGTTGAGCTGTCTGTCTCAGAAATTTCCTACCTACACATGCCCCAGAGTTCCAGCTGTGGGCCATGGTGCTATGGAGAGCTTCTCTTCAAGACTTGTGCCATTCCCAGGCTTAACCCAAGGGGTAAAGCTAAAGCTCTGTCTGCTCTTTGATGTTCAATCTGGGCAGTTCAACAGATGGGATGAGTCCCTGAAAGTAGAAAAGCTGGACTCAGTTTCCTCAAGATGACTCACAGCATTCAGGTACTCTTTTTCCCTATTCTTTTTGTTCTCTTCTCATTTTCCCTCAGGTCTTGATAACTTTATCTACTCTTCTCTGTGCACTGTGGTGGTGGTGGGGCAGGGAGGGGGGCCAGTGCGGCAGAGAAGGAAGAAATAGGTTATACTATCTCTCTCTTTTTTAACTGAAGTATAGTTGGTTTACAGTGTTGTAATTTCTGGTGTACAGCATAGTGATTCAGTTATATGAATAAAATATATTTACATATATATATATATATATTCCTTTTCACATTCTCTTTCACCATAGGCCATTACAAGCTATTAAATATAGTTCCCTGTTTTATACAGTAGGACTTTGTTGTTTATCTGTCTCTTCATCTACTCTCTTTTCTATCAGTTGTTTATGGCATAAGATTCTTTTTGCTTTTTTAACATTTTTTTATTGAGTAATAGTCATTTTACAATGTTGTGTCAAATTCCAGTATAGAGCACAATTTTTCAGTTATACATGAACATACATATATTTGTTGTCACACTTTTTTTTCGCTGTGAGCTACCACGAGATCCTGTATATATTTCCTTGTGCTGTACAGTATAATCTTGTTTATCTATTCTACATTTTTAAAATCCCAGTCTGTCCCTTCCCACCCCCTGTCCCCTTGTTGTTTATGGCATAAGATTTTATGCCTTGATTCTAATTTTTTTCTCAAACATTTTGTTATAAAAATTTCAAATATATAGCCAAGTTGAAAGGATTTTATGGTGTACCATAAAATGTACATTATACCATTAAAATTTCACTCAACTTGTTTATTGTGTATCTATCCATCTGCCCACTTCTTTTCATCCATCAATTCATGTTACTTTGTGAGGCATTTCAAAGCAAATTACACAAAAGGAATTAATCTTTAAAATTAAATATATATATACAATTTTCATAAACACACTCTTGCAATTCAAAGCTTTGGTTTTCAGGATGGTCTCTAGAGTTTCAAGAGTCTGTTTGGAAATTCAAAAGCTGAACAGGGGCTGTTTTTCCCTTTGCCGTCAATGACAAACTTATTCAGCCCCGAGACAGAAATTCTTTACTGAGCAAAGGATTAACTACATGAAACGAAGAACTGTGTGTGCTTGTGGGAGTCACCAGTTAACACTGCAACACATTAACTTATCTCATAAGATATAATAAAGCACAGTGCAAATGTAGGAAATGTTATTGAAGACCACCTTTATGCCTTTTTAAAATTCCCCCATAGCATGTATGATTATTTACGTTGTTTATTTATTATATATTCACCAAGGTTAGGAGAAAAAAAATTTAAGGGGGTTTTGTATGGAGGCAAAATAATGTTGTTCACATAACCAAATTAAGAAAGGGTGAAATATTTGCCTATAAAGTGAATAAAAAGAAAATACATTTAAAGAGAACAGCTTTTAAAAAGTGAATTGATATTCCTACTTGATCCTTTCTGATTTAGAGACAAAACACATAACTTTGTGTATCCCTGTGGTCGTTCTCTTCTCAGCTGTGTTCTGAGAAGTAGAAGTGTACTAGGATTTCCTACTAAAGATTTTTTACATAAACAGATTTGTTAAATTAAAGTATATATCACTACTCTGTACTCTGAAGGTACCATGTTAGTTCCCAAAGCTAAAATGATTAATATTGATCCTACCTTCAAGAGGCTTACAACCTCTCGGGAGAGAAAGGTAGATAAAACTAACCGTGGTTTTATGATAAGGGCTGGAACTGATGCTTCACAAAGCGCCGTGGGATCACAAAGGAGGAGGTTACTGACTGCTTTGGAAAACCGGGGAATCCTTCTGAAGAGGCTGGCAGTCTGGCTGGGTCAGATGGTTTACTGCTTTGGGCAGCGCTGAGGCAGGCATGGAGGTTTCATATAGTCTGCACTTTCATTAAGACCACAGACTGGTTGGCAAAATCCAATTTGCCCTATGTTGTATCTGATATGCCTTAAAAACTAAGTGTGTAGTGAAAATAGACATGGCATGAAAGAATTGCTTCAAAGTTCCAACCTAGAGGGACACAGGCATATGTCCCCTATGAGGCTATAGAATTTGGAACATGCCTTTTCTAGTCCAAGCCCAGATATGGGGTATGAAAGAGAGGTAATCTGCTAGTTTGGAGGCCAAGAAATTGACATTTCTGATCTTTAGATCTTTTATAACCTCTTGAGAAGATACCTGATTCGGCAACACTATAGATTTAGTCTCAGGTGGGGAGGAGGCTTTCTGTGTGTCTGAGCACTACGTGTACTTGCACTAAAATCGTTGGCACTATTTTAGGTTTGAGAAACATAGAGTGAACACAACAGACAAAAATCGCTGTCGTGGAGTTTACGTTCTAAAAGTGGGAGGCAATGAACAAAAAAGAGAAATACATAGAGTATGATACACAGTGCTATGGAAAAATATAGCAGGAAAGCACTGGGATGAAAGCAGTTTTAAATAGGGAGGCCAGGTAATGTCTCGATGAAGAGATGGCATTGAAGCAATGACCTGTTGGAGTTGAGGGGTAAGCCATGAGGTTATCTAGCAGAATAACAGTTCTTGGCGGAGACAATAGGAAGTCTACATGACAGGTTCATGGACCAGTAGTGTGGCTGGGACATGGATCTGAGTCAGCAAATGGGAGATTGCTGAGAAAGAGGTCAGAGCAGCGCAAGCTAGCGTGCGTAGGACCCTGTGCGCCACTATAGAGTTCTGCTTTCCCTCTGAGTGAGCTGGGAAGCCACTGAAAGATTTTGAGCAGAGGAGTGACATAAAATGGTACATTTTAAGGACTCAGAGTGGCTACTAGATTGATAATCGATGGGAGAAGAGCAAGAGTGGAAGCAAGGAGGCTGTTAGGTTACTGCAATAATCCAGGTAAGAGGCGATGGAGGCTTGGTCATTGCAAAGATGCTAAGCATCCTGCCCAAGGTCACACAACTAGTAAATGATGGAATCGGGCTTTGACACAAAGACAGAAACCAGTCACTACCGGATGCTCTCTTAAGAATTTTCATGTGAATAAAATTAGGAAACAATCATTGAAGTTCCCATTTTGAAAAGTTATAAATATGCGTGTTTATTTCATTTCACCACTCCCCACTTAAAGCGGGAAGTCTCCAGGCACTGGGGCAACATACTGCTCTCCTTTTGAAATATATTTTCAGAGAGCCTTAAAAAATGTCCAGATGCATTGGGGTAAAGGCTGTGAGAGGAAAGGAGGAGTCAAGGATGACTCCAGGGTTCTTAGGCCAGAGCATGAACGTTGTCATCGATTGTGATGGGGAAGACAAGTTCTGTGGGAGAAGATCAGAAAGTAGCTTTTATACAAGTGCAGAAGGAAGTCCCTAGTAAGCATCCAAATAAGGATGGCAAGTAGGCAATTAATATAGGACTTTGGAGTTCAGAGGTGTGATTCATTCCGAGCACCCCGGGTGAACTGATTATTAAATACTTCAATTACCACGAGTTGTTAAAGATTTTAAATATTACTTTTGATAATATCCAGTAAGTGGTATTACAGCTGTCAATCTCATCCGTGTAGTACATAACGCACATATCCAGGTTTATTTTTACTAAAATCCACTTTGATCACGTAATACCTTTGTGCAAAGGTCTTCAATAGCGCCCCATGGCCTATGCAATAAAGGTAAAATTCATTCGTCAGAAATTAAGAGCCTTTCACAATTTGATCCAATCAGCTTTAGACAGACCGGTTATACTGGGCTTGCCTGCATCCTTCTTACTTAGATTTGTCCATCTCTGTTTCATTTAAGTTCCTCCCCTTATGGTAATAGATCTCTAAATATCTCAGTTCTCACCATCTATGAAAAGTCTCTCCACCCATCAAGGCCCAGCAAGAACTCCAACTCCTGCAGTAGAAATAAAGCTGAGAATGCGCTCGCTCTCTGACTTCTTACAGGCAGGCACACAGGCTACACAAACTGTGTGTGTATGTGTCTATATATATACAGACATTTCACTGGAAGTAAGAACTTTTATTTTCCTTTGGAACCCGCTTAGTACCATGTTCATGGTAAGTGGTATGTAAATGACTGACGGCCCCATCTTTCAGCTCATGTAATTATTAGTATCTAAGCTCTCACATGTTATTATCGCAGACAGCAACTCTAAGAAGGCAACACTGCTCCTATCCCCATTTTACAAATGTGGGAGCTGAGCCTTAGGGTCCTTACACATTGCTCCTGAATTTACAAGCAATGAATGGTACAGATGAGCTGCAAATCCAGATGACTGGACTCTAGAGTCAGCTCTTTTAGTCACCACGAGGCACTCTGTCTCCTACCTAGACAGCACAGTCACTTAAAAATCCACGCAAATAGATCCAGGAAGCAAAGGAGGTTTTTCAGCCTCAATACTGAAAGAGTATTAAAGAAAAAGCCATGTTTATTTTACCTGCCAAAGGATCCCTCCAAGCATTTATAGAAATGTGATGATCTCTCTTGGACTAATTTTGAGAGAATTATCATCAACCTGAATGATAGCTACAGACCAACGATGGGTAGTTCCTTGGTCTTTTACTTCGCCATATTTCCCTTTGTTCGTTATTTTCCTCTAGATATTATTTTAGTCACTTGAGAAATGAGGACTCTTCGAAATCACTTTGGAAACATGGAGTGATGTGTCCATTTCTCTGAAAATTATTGCAGCCAGTGAGACTTATGAAACAAAGCTTGACTAATAGCCAGACTCTTAAAGTATACAGCACATGCGAGAGGGTTGGAGGTGAGGCGAAGAGGGCATATGTAACAGAAAATATCCAGTTTTTTTCCCTAGGACTGGACTAGTGCAAATCCCTTTTTTCCTCAAACCAAACTTGGAGCTCTCTAGCAAAGTTCTTGTTTATTCATAAATCACCACATGGCTCTCTGGAGCTAATAGAAAATCTGTTTTTTGTTAAACTGCCATAGCAGAAGAGGCAGAGGAATTATAATGAAAAATGCAAAGATATAGGATTTCCATTCAAAGAAGCAATCACACCATGATGTGCTACGAAATGAGTGTGCAACAGGATACCTGTGCAAGGGGCCCAAAGACAACAGTGCCAAGGAGAGTACTTTCTGGCAAGACAGTGTTCTTTCTTGGGCTCACGACTTAGAAAACAAACTGGTTACTGAGGAGAAAGGCGGGGAGGGATAGATTAGGAGTTTGGGATTAACAGATACACACTACTATGTATAAAATAGATAAACACCAAGGACCTGCTGCAAAGCACAGGGAACTATATTCAATTCCTTGTAATAACTTACAATGGAAGAGAATTTTAAAATATATATATATGTATGTATGTATGTATACGTAGAATTGAATTGCTTCGCTGTACATCTGAAAGTAACATTGTAAATCAACTTCAATAAGAAATAAGAATTAATTAATTAATTAAGGCCCTATACCCTAGTCGTAGATGTCAATGCAGTAAAATTGCTAGATCACTTCTATGAATTTTAAAATGTATGAATTTTAGATATTTTAATTTACCCTTGGTCAGTAAATACGTAAACTGACTCAGGATATCTTAAAGACTTGACTATTCAAACAAAAAAAAGACAATGTTCTTTCTAACCACTTCTTTAGATCAGTGTTACCACATTACTGAGTTATTATTACCAAATACACAGGTAAGGCTGACAGACGCCTTGAGCCATATGTAACTCTGTTGTGTGTGTGTGTGTTTGTGTTGAGGGGGCAAGAAAAATATTTTTATGTTATTGTCTTTTTTTTTCTTTTCTGATGAGTAGATTTTAGTGTTAATGAAGTGTCGGTCTCCAGGAAATCCCTGCTTACATTCCATAAAATCGGATATGTGAGTCATAAGTTTTACCTTTAGAACTCTGAACAAATTTGATTCCCACTTGTATTTTTGGAAACTGCCTTAAGGAAAGATCATTTTGTTTCACTCACATGAACCCCCCCCAACAGACCAAGAAGCCAGCAGAAAGTAAACACACATACATACACATACAGACATACACATTCTAGGTGGAGAGAGTGCGTGTGTGGGGGTATGACTCAGTTCTCAGTTCGGGAAGCAGAGGGAATTCAGCAGGGCTGGAGCACAGGGGGAACTGGAGAGTGGTAGATCTGAAGGAGACAAAGGAAGGTCAGATCTTCGCCACCCACTCATTTCCTGCTAAAGAATTTGAATTTCAGGAGTTTTAGGATTTATCCTATACGTATGTGCGTGGCTGTACGCCTGAAAGTAACATTGTAAATCGACTTCACTTCAATAAAAAATAAGAATTTAAAAGTTAATTAATTAATTAATTAAGACCCTATACTCTAGTTGTAGGTGTCAGTACAGTAAAATTATTAGACCAAATAGGGAGATCTAAACAAAAATGTAAATTCAGTGATTGCCTGTAAATTCCTTCTTTTCTCCTTTCAACAGCACATTCTTCCCTTGCCTTTTCTTTTGCTCCCTCTCCTCCGAGTCCAGAATGAGGTCTTCTGCTCTATCCTGGGCCATGGGTGCAGCTCCAAGCGTTTGCTTTTATCTGCACTATCTAGCAAGTGTGCCGTTGCCTTAGTGCCCTGTAAAATGACAAGTCAGCTTATTAAAGCTAAATGTTAGTGCCCCCCAAAAAAAGTTTTTTATCGTGGAGTCATCGAGAATACCTGGATAACTTATGAAAAAGACAGTCTGGAGACTTGAATCTTGAGAACCAAGCTTAATCTTCCTGCTAATATGGAAGATTAGCTTTATGAACAATGCCTGATATCTTTATAATGAATTATCTTCTCTTTCAGTTCCATAAGAATTAGTAGCACTTACAGAATTATCTATGATTCATTAAATGTCACACCGCGAAGCTCACATATACAGGACACTGTCAGAAGGTCCTGCCTTTAGGGAAGCAAGTAACCAAGCTGTCAAAAGGTCGACAGTTACTTACTTGCACTGGGAAATACAGTGAAATTATGGCAGTTAGGCTACTGAGGAAAGGCTTGGTTTGCCCAGGCGTTCTTGGTAACTTCCTCCTCCAGCGGGAGAAACTGCCAGTAAAGGAAGAATGACAATTTACATACCATAGCAAGGCTAATCCGCCTTGTGTGTTAGTCACAGCACGCCTACTTGAGACATCCTGGGAAATCCCTATCTGGAAGAGAAGAAAAGTTAAAATCACCATTGCTGTGCTTATTCTGTGGAATTCGTGGACAGAGTCACTTCTATTCATTTTCAGTGAAATACTGAAAAACTGTTCCTGTGATTTTCTATCATGAGTTAACTGTTTGTGTGATCTTTTTTAAATTTGATGTATTTGCTCTCACTTTAAAAGATACCATAAGAGACATTTTCTTTCCTTTTTTTCTTCCTACTATCCAAGACTCCAGGAAAAACAGCTTCCGTGGTAACTTGCGTCCAGAGCACAACTAGAATGAGTGGTGCGGAAAGTTGTACGGAGCTTGCAGAGGTAAGAACACATTTCTAGGGGGTGAACTGACTGTATTTAGCATCAACAGCATTGCTACTGGCTCATTATGCAATGATTAATAAGAGTAGAAATGGCTAGTTTGCTTTCTTTAGCTAAGACCTGCTCTATATTTTTTAACAATGTTATTCAACAACAACAAAAAAACTAGGTGATGGTTGCATTTTTTTTAACACCTCTGAGCTGCGTTTCTTCTTTTACAAAATGAGAAATTAAATTCCATCCTCTCAGCTTTTCAATTCTGTGTGTTTCATATTTTGTTCTTGAGTTAGAGGAATTTGGTTCAATGTAAAATTTAAAAAGAATATTATATTGATGCGGTTAGAAATAAAATCTATTATAGCAATAGAGTGTCTATGGTAAAATATTTATTTATATATGCAATTAATTATGTAATCTTTGTTTGTTAACTGGTTACTGCAACAAATACTAATTGAATAAATGAATGAATGAATGAATAAAAATGTTTCTTAAAGGTTTTTTTTTGAGAGATAACTAAGATATTGTAGGAAACTCAGTGAGACTCTTGTTCATTTAGGTGTTTAATTTAGCAATGTCAGAACTTGAATATCTTAGAGGTTGGTCTGGTATTAGGATAAATGAGAAAATAATGCCCAGCCACTTTGAACACAGATTACATTTTATAGGGAATAACTGTTCTTTAAATGGGCCCTTAGAAGGACCAAAGACTAAAAATCTTCCTATTTATTGCAAATAGCTTTATTAACAACTGGAAAGCAAAGCAAATGCAAATGAAAAGTTTCCCCCAAACTTTGTATTTAATTGATTTTTTTTCATTTTAATACATATCTAAGACATATGAACCATGGTAAAATGTTGATTGATCTCCAGAGAAATCCCTACATTTATGGCTTATAAGCCATACCTATTGTTGTGATGATCTTGTAAATGATTTTTATAAAGAATTATTTATATATAACTTATTTATAAAAAAAATCAAGAGTCAAAATATTTCATAATTTTTTCAGAGAAAATTGTATATGGAAAAAAATGCACACTCTCTGATTACTCTTAATCTAAATTCCCAGAAGGCAAGGTCATACAAATGTTTGCTGGTCACAGATTTTTTTGTGTGTGTATATCATAGATGGAGAAAAGACTTTTTGAGGACCTAAAATCCATGTTCCGAAGCACAGTGTGGAATGCAACAACCTTGAACTTTAGTATGAATATGATAGTCTGTGAAATTTATTAAAAATAGAGGTCAGATAAATAGGTGGAGCATAGAGGATTTTTAAGGCAGTGAGACCATTCTGTATGATACTATAATGATGGTTACACGTCTTTACACATTTGTTCTAAAACCATTTGTCTAAACCCATAGAATACACAACACCAAGAGGGAACCCCAGTATAAACTATGGATTTGGTTAATAATGATGTGTCAATATAGGTTCATCTATTAACAGATACACCAGCCTGACAGGGGATGCCAATAATGGGGAAGACTGCCACGTAAAGGGGCAGCAGGTGTATGGAAAATCTCTATACTTTCCACTCAGTTTTGCTGTGACCTAAAATTGTAAACAAGAAGATAGAGTGCTATGGCTCCCTTTCAGACATTCTGATTCAGTGTTCAGAGTGTTCTATGTGTAGCAAGCTCCTAGGGAGACTTTGATGCACTCTTGTGGTGAGAACCCCTGGCGTAGAGTCCAGGCTTACCGCACCTCTGCTTTGCTGAGCACAAGACACTCTCAGCAGGGTTGGCTCACAGCATTTTCCACATCAAAGCTGCCTAATATTTAGTCTGTTCTGATCCAGAATGAGTCCAGACCCCTGGAAGTCCTGAAAAGGAGAAACCTCAATTGCAGGACCAAACATACTTGCCACCTAGAAATTGATGTCACTTCTGGCACTCAGCCAAACCAGCTGGGGGTCAAAGGAGGTCTAATCATTCTGATTTTGTTGACCCACAGAAAAAAATGTCTCTTTTAAAATGCAGTCTTAATTATAAATGGGTCTGAATAGGAAGTAGCTAAGAAAACTAAGAACTGCGTTTATAGAAACGTAAGATACCATCAAGACCTAGAACGCTGAGTGAGACAAAAGTAAGTAAAGATAGAAAAATAGTTTTATAAGTCATTTCTAATGCAAAAAGCCCTTGAAATCCCATGATGATTGCAAAAGAGCATTTCCTGTAACGTTTCTGACAAAGGCCAACATGTTCTGAAAATATTTCTTAAGTGCTCGTGAATACCGTTAAGCAATTTCGTGGTCCACAATATCTACTGAGCCTGAAACTGAATAGCAGATTTGGGGACTACCCTCTACCTAATTTACTGTATTACTTCTATGACTCAGCCGTGAGGTGGTTATAAGACTGTTGAGTTGGAACAGAGAAATTAGTACTTAAGGGAACCTTGCTGGTGGTCGATTTAGACAGATGGCAGGCAGTTTCCAGAGCTTTTGTGCTTTCTTTAAATACATTGAAAAGAAAAAACCCTGTAAAGAAAGGTGGTTAACTTTTTCACCGTGCCAATGATTTATTGTTAATCTAAATTTGTAACCTATTGGGTTTATTCAAAAGACTGCTTAAAATTACACCATGCCAGGTAATCTATGCCCACCTCCATAACATAATCGTATGATGGTCATTGAGGGTAGTTAATTCATTGTAGTTTCCAGAATCGGTTTGCTGCCACTTAACTGTCAGGTGTTGGTCTTTTTTTCTTGATGGTTCTATCACTCCTCTGACTTTTGCCCGGGCCACTCTTCAGATCATGGACACAGCTACAAACATAATTTTTCAGAAATGTTTACTAGGTAAATACCTAACATGTATCCATGAAACTTACCTGATTTCTATACACATGATATGCTGGGTTTTTTTTTTTTTTGAAAAGGGTTGAAATCCAAATTCATAAAATCCTAATTTCTTGCTTGCCTCTTAACAGACACATTTACAATTTATAAGAGCATCATTTTGGTAGTTGACTCATATAAAGGAGTCCAAAATATAAAGCTTATTCATCAGCAGGTCTCTTTGAAAGGCTACAGTGTGGGGATTGCCACTGCTAAAATATTTTTTAAAAATCACAACATGAGAGTCTGTGAAAGAAGCATTTCTCCTGTTTTCTTAATAGACTGTTCTGTTTCACTTTTTTTTTTTTTTAAGTGTGCTCAATCATCAAGAAGAAAGAACTTACCAAATCCTCTTGAACAAAAGATAAAGTGCTTGGAACAACAGAGGAAAGAGGTAATTCTGAAATACTAGTTGAAGCAACATGCATGGATTGATGCTGAGAATAAAACAGACAGTGTATCACCTAGTGCCTTTTATTTTTGTTATAGGGTCACAGTGTTTATCTCTAGGACCCTGGACTGCATTACTTTGAGAGCAAATGCATCTTTCTAATTCACCTACATATTTCTTACTTGGCCTCTCGGTGTTAAGAAAATGAATAAAAAATAGCAAAGTCATAAATCCAATAATTATAATCTTAACTTTTTTCAAAGCTGAGATGTTTCCTCCGTGTGGGCCAGGTGAGCTTATCACCTGTCACCTTTATGCCCTGCAACTTGACATACCCTGAAACTCAAACTGTCAAAGGCTTTATTGTACAGTTGACTTAGGTGCTATGACTTCATGAGTTGGGGTCATTATCATTAAAAAGAATCTTTTATTCTAAAATGCTTTGGGAATGTGATGGGTATTATTTTGAGTTCTTTTTTGTTTTCTAAGTTATAATAAATATTAGAACCTCCTTATTCTCCTAGATAGAGAAAGAAGTGAAAAGTCAGCAATTTTAGTACTATGTTGTCAATTCTGTAATTCCTTTTCTAAGTCATTTTCTGTATTACAGCCTTCATGTTTTCTCCTATAGTGCCTTTTACCCCTCTTTGTACTGCATAAAATATTGTGCCCTTCTGGAAAATTACTGAGCTCTAGCAGAGTAAAATTACTATAGCATAGAAATGCTAGTCCCTAAAATGACAACAGATCAGGTATCTTTATATAATAATATTATATAGTCTTATACTAAATAGTCATCTCTAGTTCCAGCATAAGAGTTACTTAGTAACTGCTAGTCTGGATTAGATATTTTGTTTTGTAATTAAGAGAAAATCTTGCTACCTTTTAGTCATTTGACTATCCCCTTGATGTCTGTCCCATATTGATAGGTGTTGGAATTTCTCTTAATATGAGAAGTTGTAGACTTCCCTTACAGGAAAACTAAAAACAAGTCATAGTGTTTTTTCTTTTATCTATTTAGCACATTGTTTTAAAACTTTCAAATTGTTTTCTGCTTAATTATTTCTAAATATTGCCTTATGACAAAACTATTATTCCTTGAAAGTCTGTACCTTCAAAAAGGTGATATTATTCATTCACTGAGTGTATATTACAAATCACGTGCTGATTTAAAAAAAAAAAAAACCATAGTATTGCAAGCAAATGATTATCAGTTAACAGGGCTCAGAATTTTTTAATAGAAATTCTGCTGTTAAAAAGCTAGAAGAAATATTTCATTATAATAATCAATGTAAGAACAGAGAAAAATATGAAAAGATTTGAAAAAAGGCCCTTCATATATTAATAAATCTCACAGAATACCATTAATATATTTTTTATCAGAATCTGGTTGGATTAAAGAAAGAAGATGAAAATTCAAATAACTAAGCAAAGTTAAAAGTTGCCAATAAACTGTTCAGCTGACTAATCATACCTAAGACCTAACAGTTTTTCATATGTGAACCAATTATGAAAGGGTGAGAGTGTGTTCAAGTAAATCATCTCAGATCTACCAGAACTTGGTGGAATTGTCTTCACCCATGGCTTCTAATAAACTTCAGTAACCTCAAAAAAGTGATTTCATTTTGGCTAAGTTTCCAAATGGGCAGAAATCCTTTGTTGATTTACTAAATTTTAATAATTTCAGCTCCTGGAAGTTAACCAGCAATGGGATCAGCAGTTTAGAAGCATGAGAGAGTTATATGAAAGAAAGGTAAACACTTCTCTGCCTGGTATTTGCTTTAACTCAGTCATCTGGGGGAGCCAAGGGTGTGAAGATTCTCATTGATTTCAGCTAGAGGAGATTTGTGGATAGCCAGCGGTCTGTTGAAGAATGATAAGGGGGTGGTGGGGGTGCTGAGTGTGTTACTGGCCCCTTGATACTGAGGATTAATGAACAAAGGAGGGTGTCAGTGAATTGTCTTGAGTGTGGCAAAAGAAAGTGCTTAAAATAGCCTCTAGCGATGTCTCTAGAGTTGGCACGAACATTCATCACAGCTCACAGAGCATCCTGGCCTCGACTTTCTTACTAGCAGCCATAAAAACACAAGGTTATATGTGAGGGCAGAGATGGCTTAAAGTTCAGACTGTTCTATGCAAGGCTAGCTCTCTAATTCTTTGGGGGATAAGCTATTTTCCACAGATGGAGAAACAGTGTGAGCAGTGAATGTGTGAGGGGAAGTGGGGCATCCCCTCCTCTCTCTAGACTATGTCCTCTGTCAAGAAACTTCTGGGAGAAAATATCTTTTAATGGGTAAAAGTCAATTTATAATTTAAAATCATCCCACATTCAAAAAGAGAGGAAAGAGAAAGTAAACACCCCTAAATAATTCAGAACTAAGAAACTTAACCACAAGTGAGTAATACAGCAGTATTGCTCTTTTCTTCCCCATTTTGATACTCAGACATATCAAATTTAGAAAGAGCAGGATAATGTCCCCCTCCACAATGCCATAGTCAAGCCACCTTGTAATATCAACTCTGAGGTGGGTCTCCCAATTTTAAAGAACAGGATCCCAGAAAAAAAAATGTTTAAGCTACTTTCCTCTACTTTCCTGAATGACTTGCAGGTGCATGAAGACCTCGGGTTAACAAGGGGAACAATTCCCATCTTTGGTCAAGTGCCCGTCTTCTCAAACTGGATGGTTGTTACTCGGACTACTAATCTGGTTTTGAGTAGCAGATTAAGCCCTGCAGGTTACCGATGAAGGCCATGTCCCTTTTCTGTGATGTAGGCATACTCACTTACCCCTGTCCCTCGCTGCCGTTTGCAGCTCAGGCAAGGCATTAACTGGAGAGTTGAGAGTAGAATGACAAGCCTAGAAGGCTCCCTGTCTACCTGTAGTCCCTGGAAAGTACTGTGGTTTGGAGAAAGGGAAACCCTGGCGGCTGTTTTGGCTTTCCTGTATCAGAAGCTTCTATCTTTCTTTTTCTTTCTTTCTTTTTCTTTCTTTCTTTCTTTCTTTCTTTCTTTCTTTCTTTCTTTCTTTCTTTCTTTCTTTTTCTTTCTTTCATTGAAGTATAGTTGATCTACAATGTTGCCTTAGTTTCTGGTGTACAGCACATTCAGTTATACATATATATTTTTTCATATTCCTTATTATAGGTTATTATAAGATATTGAGTATAGTTCCCTATGCTAAACAGTAGGAACTTGTTTACCTATTTTATATATAGTAGTATCTGCAAACCACAAATTCCTAATTTATCCCTCCCGCCCTTTCTGCTCCTCCCCCATCCCGCCCCGGTAACCATAAGTTTGTTTCTTTTTACATGCAAACGTCCTGATCTGGGTTAGGGGCGTGAAGTAGAGCCTCTCCCTAGGGGACGCCCGGGAGTGGGGCAATTCTGTCTCGGGCGCTTAGGCTGGGAGGGAGTAAACCCAGAGGTATGTGGGGTTTAGAAGAGCTGTCTGTGGGGTTTAGCTGCAGCTGTCTATGACCCACTTCCTTAGGTTGCAGAGCTGAAAACGAAACTGGACGCGTCCGAAAGGTTCCTGGGCACGCTGGAGGAGGAGCGGCTGCAGAGTCAGAGGGAGATTGACAGGCAGCACCGCCGGACCCGGGAGCGGCTGCGGCGCGAGGAGGTGGGCGGGGCTCGGGGAGCGACCGCCCCGCCTCCGGGAGCGAGGCGGGCAGGCGGGCTCTGGTCCCCCGGCTGTTGAAAAGCGACCGTTTTATTACAATCAGCCCTTGCGGAGCAGAGTGTGCGAGGGTGTTCGGGTTACGCAAGTCCCCAGAGCCCCAGATAAGGGCCACTTCTCTAGAATCAAAAGGAAGGAGGGGCCCCGCTCACTTCCTCCTTGGTTGCACAAGTAGGCTGGCCTTAGTTTGCCCGGCTCTACCCGCTTGGAGAACTGATCCTCGGATTTGAGGATCTCTTTCTAGGGCATTTTAGCCCAGGAGAAAATCAATTTCGGTTTTTTGCTTTTACTCATATTTTTATTACCAGTGTTGATTATATGATAGTACCTTGTATTTGTACAGCTGCTTGTCAGCTTACCGAAGTTTTATACGTAAGTACGACTTTTGTCATCCTAAAAAAAAATAATAATAATATTTTAAAACTACCTCAACCCCATCCTCTCATTTAACGTTCTCAGCCCACCTGTGGGGGAAATCTCATTTTCGCCATTTCAGAGATGAGATGTAGAGTGTAGATGATTTGTCAACGTCGATAACGTAGCATTGGGCAAGCGGGACGTGAACCCAGTCTCCAGATCCCGAGGCCCCACTAATCCTGCTGGGAACTGGCAGGTGGCCACTGGGAGGACGGCTTCTCTTAGAGTCCCGGTTTTACTGTTAGTTATGGGACTTCATGGATATCATATAAACTGGGAGGAGGCCCTTGATTTCTAATGGCCTCTCATTTTTTCCAGGTGTCTTAGGAGAAAACTAGAAGGGTACATTTTCTCAGGTGAAGTCTTATCACTGCTATTGTGTTGCATTGGCTGTATTTTAAAAAGTGCACAAGTTTTAAGGCAATATCACAAATCAGTGCAGGCGACATCAGTCCAGGTTTCCTACCTTGCTAAGGATTTCCTTGCCATAGTAAGTCATAGGAAAACAAGATTTTTGCAACTCCCTTTCTGCCACGTAAGAGGCCCTTTCTGTTCTGTTCCATTTACACCCAGCACAGGAATCATGGTGATTTTTTTTTTTTCCTGATGCAGTTGAGAGTATTTTCTAGTTGAAATAATTTTCTCTTAAATTATGCTAAATTAGGAGAAGATTGGTAAATTTTCTTCGTGTACATAGAGGCCTTTTGTATTTAAACAAAAGGAAATAGAAATCTTTTCACTTTTAAGGTAAATGATTCACCTAAAGTAGATTTCTTAAATCTAATCATTGTATTGGGAAATTTTAGTTATTAAAATAACATATTTTAACATATAGAAGACAGTTTCTCATTGTGATTTACCTAAATTCCGGAATATTTATTTTACTAGGTTAAAATTGCGGTCTCATTAAGAATCCAATTCCCTCCACAAAAAGTCTACTGTCTAGAATATAAAATTAAGAGATAGGAAAGAGATGTTGTCTGAATCCAGGGCCTGCTAGTGTCTAAGCCACCGACCTTGCTTTGGTTATTTAGAACACTGGATTTCTCGAAGGTGACCTGAAACGTGGAGGGGTGATAGGCAGTTGGACTAGCTCATCTCTACCTTTTAAAAGTCGTAATCACAACAATACAGTGCTCTGAATAATTATGTGGTAAAGGGTCTTATTTGCCTGAGGTTTTATCCTCCTCTCGCTCTCTCCAGTCCAGAAGGCTGCAGGATTGGGCTTTGAGATATTTGGTATTTTTTGTTGCAATGACACTTTTTGCTTTTTAGAGCTTTCAATTATTTTTACTGAGTCACCTATCCATCACCTTGTAGCAGTGCTTGGCAAGTAGCTTATTGTGCAGACCCATCTGACCCTTAAAAATGCGGAGTAGGGATTTTGATGTCTTTTTCTGGGATCACAGAACTTAGAACTTAGGATAACACAAAGATTTCTTCTGTCCTAATCCTGGCCTCCACCCAGAGAATATTGCTCAGATGGATTGCTAAGTGAAAATCTAGCAGGTCCTGTTTTTATTATATTTCAGGAGTATTCCTACATCTGAGTTTTATTGATTTTGATTTTGTTTTCTTGCTCTCTACTTCAGAAGGAAAAGGAGAGCCTGAACAAAGAATTACATGAACTGAAGAAAGAGAATAAGCTTTTGAAGGAAAAAAATGCTCTCGCAAACCAGAAGAAGCAACATTACGAATGTGAAATAAAACGCCTCAATAAGGTATCAGGCCAGGTCAAGCTGGGGAGATCAGATGAGAAGTCTTTGTACCAAAAGCATATTCTTGATTGAGACTCAGCAAAATCTACACTGCAGTGTGCCTCAAAGTTTTGGAGGCTTGCACTAGAGGTCTTTGTAATTTTCTAAATCACTCCTATCTGCCTTGTTCAGGCATACATGGCTAAGGAGTTTTTTGGAAATTCATGTCCCTACAAAGAATTGTCATGAAAAAAGAGAGACGTGGAGAAATTTTAGAAGAGAGTAAGAACACTTTTTTTTTAGTTCAAAGAACCACATAAAGCAAGTGGGTGTTTGCAAACAGTAGTGTATCTCTTAGTCAACCGCAAACATTTCCTGAGGAAACAGGGTGCTCTTTAAATTCACCACTATGGAGCCGCTGAGTGTGATGCAGACTATGTGGAAGCACGCTAAATGCCAAACCTAAGGCTGTGATGGTGGCCGTCCTGAGACTAAGACTAAAACTTATCTCTAAAGGGGGAGTCTGGGGAGTAGGTCTATTAGGAAAATGCTGCTGATTTAATTCCTTTGCTCCAACTTAGATATTCAAAACGCTGTCTGTGAATTACTGCAAAAGGATGACATGTGAGTGCGCGTGTGTATGCATGTGTGCTTGTGTGTGCTGTTCTATGGACTAATGTCTTAATTTTCTGGGAGGAAGGGATTGCTGACTTGTTCAGGGAAAAACATCAAGTCCTTTGCTGTTGATTTTTCCAAGAGCCACTTGTAGTGCATGGTTGAGTCAAGATATTCATCTCTCAAGCTAGATATTTCTTGATCAAAGTAACAGAAATTGTCTTCTAAAACAGGAGTAGGTGATTGGCCTCCAACACGTGCTCAGGGCTTGTATTTTGAAACGTGCACCATATTGTAGTTAACTTGTGTTCAGAGTTGTCCTTTAAAGATCCCCAAAGTTGATAGTTGTGTAGTTGCCTGTATAGTTGATAAGGTGCTTTCCAAATGTAGTGCTACATTTGATCTATTTGTGGGGAAAGTTATTATCCAGGGAAAAGTGGGAAATTGGAAATTGACTTCATAAACAATGCACTTCTCTGTTCTTTAAGAGAGAGAAACAGTGTTCAGAGATACAGATTCAGAGCAAACGATTTTTCCTGTTTATTCTCTGCTGGAAATCTTTGGCAAATGAATTCAAAGAGCTAACACTGAGATTATATTTGAAATCTCTCCAAGTTTTGATATTTTCTTCTGTTCCCTAATTATCGTAAGCTCCACGTGAGTAAGATTTTTGCCAGGCTGACTTCTTTCCTACACATAGTAGGCACAGTGTTGAGGGCCCACAATACTTTTAGTAGCCCATTAATATGTTTAATTTCTCTTAAAATCAGAAGGAAAAAAAAACCTTTTAGATTGAAAAAATATTTTCATGTTATATTAATATATTCATTTCTCTGCAGTTATGAAATAAAATGTTAATATATATTTATTTGGAGGAAGGGTCTTACAAAGACAGCAGTTGTTATGGGGCCCCGAATTTCTCTATTTTGATCACTGTTGTAATCCAAGTGCTTAGAACAGGGCCTTGCTCATATTATGTTATTCAGTATTTGATGAATGGATGAATTAAGCTAATTAATTTAATTGACTAGTACATTATACATTCAATAGCCAATTCTCGCCCTGAGAGTCACGCTTTAATAGGCATAACACATTACTTATGAGTAGTGAAGACAAACAGAAGGGTACTTCAAGCCAGAAAAGATTTCATCCCACACATCTATACCGTCAACTGTCACTTTAAAAATGTGGATAGAAAGCGATGTGCTATGCAGAGAGATTCCTATCTCATTTAGTGCAAGTATCAGTGTCTAATGAAGTGTAAGAAATTATTATTTTGTTTTACACTGTAGAATTTTCTTTTTTTTTTTTTTTTTAACCGCTGTAGTAAATAGAGGTTACTCAAAATGTTGATTTGGGTAGCTGACTGCACACAATTCGTCAGTATGGAATTTGGGGCTCGCCCTACTTACACAAACTGACTGCTTGCAGACCCAGTCCCTCAGCAGAAATTTGTAGCATGTCAGCTTAGCAGTTAACATATGGCTTTCAGAAGTTCACGTAACTGTGTGTACTCAGTTCTGTTTATTTGCTTTGAGGGAGATACCCAAGGGCATTGTTTTCATCAAGCTCTTGAAGAGAAGCCAGATGTTAAGTGAAAGAAATAACCTGAGGTCAGCCAACCAGTGCCACTCATGGGCAAAACTGACTTGTCTGACATGCCACCGTTGTGACGTGGGCAGATCTGTTGAGTGTATCTGTGCTGATGGTAAATTGCTATTCTAGAATAGCTTACCTGTGTTTCTTCAAGGAAGTTGGAAAACCCCAAGATAGAATAAATGTCTACTAGACTTACCTTTCATTATGACTCATTTACAGGATTTCTAGAAGTCTGAATGGCCTGAAAGGTAGACCAGGAAACTCAAATATAACAAGAACCACGAAATAGTATATTCACAGCTGTAGGATATGGAACCAGCATATTTAATTGTCTCAGTTCACTTGGTTCACCCCACCCGAGATTATCTCTCCTATTATTAATATATTTTTTTAAATATAACTATTATGATACTTCCTAGAACTACTTAGCTTAGCAACAGATTCTAACAAAACACAAATTATTAAACAACTTCTGCTGTTTAACAATTCTTGGAGGAAGAAAAAAGTTTTGTTTTTTCTTACAACTTCCTGAAAAATGATACTTACATCAGATTAGACAGCATCCGTATATTATAAGACATCTATTAGGAAATTTATAGCCTGACTACTACACATATATCAGACCATAAATTTTTCTTTGCTTTTCTACCTTTATGACCATATCGTATAGTAATGCAAGGAAGTGAGTTAATAGTATCATCAAATGAGTATCATTGAAGCTACTAAAGAAATATAAAGGAACTGACTTCTTGGAGCTCTGAAAGTGAACCTTTTAAAATTTGCATAGAGGACTCATTTGATAATAAGTGAGTAGTCATATTGTGTGTGGGCTCCGAGACCACAACAGGATGAGTGAGTTATGTTCTGTCACAATTTTTGATGGCCATTTTATTGAATTCATCATGAACCCAAAGTCTTTAGAACAGAGACAATGTCTTTTATATAATCTGACAAAGTAGAGTATATGTGTGGGTACTACGGGCTTATGAGTAAGGATGATAATCTGGTTGGCAAATCTAAGTGTCTCATTTCCTTCACCTCCTTACCCCACGATGAAAACACCCAAGTTGTACTGAATGTCAAGAAAGCAGATCACTCTCTTTCTCCACCCTGTAGTGGGCTAGTGGATGTTTTATTGGAGAATAAGTATGACTGTGGCTAAGCCACGGCAGGGTATGCCAAAGGAGTACAGAGCAGAAAGGACAATGCATCTAACGGATAGTGAATCTGCCTGGGTTCCCATTTTTGTGAGGTTCCCACTCTCCTGTTGGGCACGTGGTTACATAGCAGAAACATATTACTCAAAATGTCACCTGAGATCAGGAGCCCCAGCTTGTGAGGAATGCAGATTCTCAGATCCTACCCCCAGATTTACGGATTCAAAATCCTTGGGGGCAATGCCCAGGGATGGGAGTGTTTGCTAGGCCTCCAGGTGATTCTGATGCTGCCTAAAGTTTGAGCCTAATTGATAGAGAGTATATCTGACTGCAGCAGAGAATCTAGAGAAGGGCTATAGAACTATTTTTCTTTCGTGGTTGGCTATGTGGAGGGGGCTCTAACATCAAAGCTCTCTTAAGTAACAGTGAAAGTTGACTATCATGAGCATCATCGTGGAGAATAGACAGAGATTCTGAAAAAAAAAATATATATATATATATATATTTTCTGGCACATATATATATGTGCCAGAAAATCAGAAAGAAGAAAATTATTCAATGATGGAAGTAGCATTAAAAGTGAAATTCTACCTTGGGCGTGCATTTGAAGTGACTGCAGAGGAATTCGTATGATGTGGCGACTCTTAGGTCACCCATGTGCTTATCTTATGACATAGGCTCTGCAGGATGCCTTGAAAATGGAGTGCTCTTCACCTTCTGAGGACTGTTTGGGGAAGTCTGAAGCGGAGTGCAGCCGTGAGGAGATGCGGACAGAAATGGAGGTCCTCAAACAGCAGGTGAGAAGTTGAAAGTGGCACGACCATGTGGAGAATTTAGTGCTTATTGTTCATCCTCCTTTAGACGTTTTTGGAAGTCTTGTTCAAAATGTGTTGAAAGCTTTTGCATGTATTTTAATTAGGATTACCTAATTTTAAAACTTTATGGGAAAATACAGATCAGCTAGTCCAACACTCACACACACAGCAAAAGAGAAAATTGAGTTTCAGACGGGTTCAGTGGCTTGTCCAAGATCGCACTCTTAAAAGATGAGCGTGCTAATTAACCTTTTGGTGAGATTCTATTAGCACTGGGTCTAGAGAGTTTCATGGAGACGTGATTCATTTTGAAGACACTATGAACCCAAACTCTGTACCTTCTCAGAAGATGGTAGCAGCGGGCTGTTATTCTGTAGCTGCAAGCCTCCAGGCTTTTGAACAAAGAGGGCAGTTTTAAAGGGAATACTCTGCACGGATCGTAGCCGCTGAAGAGCCAGACCTGTTCATCTAGCCCCACACGAGGACAGCACCTAGGAATTTACTGATGCACAATGGTGTCCTCTTTCCCGCTTACCCAGCTTCACTCCCTGTTGCCAAGTGCACAGCAAGAGTAAAGGATGCCCTCCCTAAGCTCCTGTGTGTAACAGCAGCACACGGCTGTGGGATATGGCATGGCCTAACCTACCTGAGTCTAAATTGAGCTCAGCCAGTTGGAGCTAACTTAGCTGAGCGGCCACCCATGCGCATCACATCTCCTTTCCTATGAGAGGTTAAATAAACTAGTACAGGTAAAGGGCTGGAACAGTTTGTGGTGATACGGATGAATACAAAGAGATCAAGGAATTCCAATCCCTGGAACACACACTGTCAACAGTACATTTGCAATGGGGGAGAAGATTTCATAGGACAAAGAGCCATTGTTTTTCTGCTGCTCCTGGGTATGACTTATTGGCTGTTTTGCGCTAAGCAAGTGCCAGTTACAAGGATCCTTGATGCGATACATGGAAGAATTGAGCAACTCTGATTTTGTTGATATTGTTGTTTTTATTTGCTTTATTGTTATTACTTTATAGGAACTAGCCTATCTATAAGCCTAAAAAAAAAAAAAATCAGAGCATGTGATGGTAAAGTTGGATTTTCTCTTCTGTCAACCCCATTTGGATAATCTGCTTCAATACATCCAGGATCAAATATATAGCTTAAAAACAAACCCATGAAGGGAATAAGGGTAATATTCAGAGTGCTAAAACTCTGGCAAATTCTCAACCCCAAAGGTACCATTGGCGCTAGCCAGGATTCCTCTGAAAAAAGTGCTGCTTATGTTCAGACACTTGAACCATCTTCAGTGCTCTCATCTAATGTTCACCACGTGCAAGAGAGCTGCTCTTGAGCAGGGAGTTTACAGTAATGGTACAGTTCGTATTTGACACAGACAATGACAGGTATTCTTTTATTCATAATCCCCAAGAGTAGACCAGAATCCTTCTCCTTATTTTTTGTGTGGCTCTTTTGCTAACTTTCTGCTTTCACATTTTAACTGTGCACATTTCTGATCAGGTACCCACAGTCATTACATTACCAAGTGCTGTGTGGAACCCTAAAGGATTGAAATCCACAAAGGAACTGAGCTCAAATCTTGGCCACCTAAGTGCTGACATTGCTGTCAGTGCTGTATTTGATAAAGACTGCTCAGTTGTAATCACTTGATCTTCATCCCCTTCAAATGCCTCTGGTAATTATTCACTGATCATTGGTTTAACTCTCTCTGTATCTGAACCTCAGCTCTCAACAAAAACAAATAAACAAAAAAACCCAAAAAACCAACTCCAGAACAAAATGTCAGCTTGACTGGGTTTAGTTCCCTTGCAACACTTCTGGTGAATAAAGCCTTAAAATTAAATATGCATATCTGCAGCTAGATCCATATATAATGTTTAACTTCTTCCTCTCTTGCCTACTACATTTAGTTCTGTTATTATTGACTTAAAATTGATAAACCTCTAGTTAAAGGTTATTTCACTGTTGGTGATGATGATGCAATTCACATTAACATTACTAAACAAAAATCTAGCTACTAGGTTCCCATGTAAGTTGTAATTTACATCTGGTTTTAGAGGAATTCCTTTGCTTCATTCCTTAAGCTTCATTTGTTTTCATAACTCTGTATTCTAGTCTCTAGCCATCGGTCAACACGATGCCGATTAAAACAACAATAATTAAATATGGAGTTTTTTTTGTTTGATTACTTTTCTGGACTATTTGGAGTACCTCTCGAGAGGCATTCCAGCTGAAATGTTACTCTTTTTTATGATGTACCCCCACAATACTTCTAAAGGGCAACTCTGGTCAATACCTTTCAACAAGCATTGTTTGCTTTCCTACATACATGAGCCTTTCATTTCTATTTTGTGCTCAACATAATGTATATTTAGAAACTTTGGCATGTCAATATTTAGTGACATCACTTAACAGCTATTGTCAGTAAACTGTCTTTAGACCCTCAAGCAGTAATTTGTACATCAAAGTCTTGTCATAGGGGTGGATGATTTGCTCCAAAACAGTGACACTTAACATT
This sequence comes from Camelus dromedarius, assembly GCF_036321535.1. Taxonomy (NCBI): domain Eukaryota; kingdom Metazoa; phylum Chordata; class Mammalia; order Artiodactyla; family Camelidae; genus Camelus; species Camelus dromedarius. Next base: position 37,700,928 of record NC_087436.1, read on the forward strand.
TGGAGTGACCAGGGGGAGGCCAGGTGTCATCACAATAATGAAATTGAATAATGGGTAAGGGGACTTTCTTTCAAAATATCCATATTATTACTTTACTTTTGAATTCCTGTTATATGCCCAAGGAGGAAAAAGTGAGAGCTGCCATTCTAAACAAAGTGAAAGATAAAATTATAGTCCTATGTATCAAGATGGAGTCCTACCATGAAGAAATATTCATGAAAAGAGGTTAGAAATGTCTCAGACTGGACAGACCCAGATAGCACCCCTTCTGAAATCATTTAAATGGCTTAAGAGAAAAGGAAACTAACAGTAACAGCAAGTTACTATTTCCTAGGTGCAAATATATGAAGAAGACTTCAAAAAGGAGCGATCAGACCGAGAAAGACTTAATCAAGAAAAGGAAGAGCTACAACAAATTAATCAAACTTCTCAATCCCAGTTGAATAAGCTGAATTCTCAGGTATAAGTCAAAGCAATCTTTACCAGCACATGTGTATTTTATTTTTATTTTCTCACTTTAAAAAAATCAAGACTTTTTGGCCTCCATTAATTGATGGATTTTTTTTTGAGAAGTTAGCACCTGGGATGAAATCATTCTTAAACAATCTTGTAAGGAGATGAAAATGACTGGGCATTTCTTTTAACATAAATATATTAAAGACTTACCCAAGAGATTGGATTCCAAAGTCTTGATAAAATTCAGTTCTTTTGATCTTTTTCTCATAATATTTATTCTGGTAGAATGGGAGTTGAACTACCTAGCACTCAGATTCAAAGCTGAAACACTCTAGTACAGTGAAGTTGTTTCTATATTCTTGTCATTTTCTTTGAAGGGCTGTGGTGTAATGTTCCTGTCTCCAAAAACATACATATTTCTTAATGTCATTTATATATCTAGTGAAACCAAGAATTTTGTTCAGTAGGTTCCTAGATTTAATGTAACTGGAGCATTCTCAAGAAAGCCAGATAATGGTAACCAGTTTATTGGAACCGAATATATTCAATGCAAGCATATTGAAGTTAAGTGTAATAGAATATATATAAAAGTAGACTCAGGAAGTTGCTGTGATGGGTAAATCTTGATGTTAATGAGAGAACTGTAGCTAACACAATTTTAGCTTCAGAAAAGAAAATGAACCACAAAATTTTTAGTTTGCAAAATTATGCAATGCTTTTCAATAAATCAGAAATCATTATGGTACATGCTCTAACAGCTCTGCAGCTTCAAGGTTCTTAATCTTAGGAGAAATGTTAACTACTTGTCATCCTCTTCTTCCTAATAACAGATTGTGAATTAAATTTAGTTTCTTCTTTGACATCTTTTTCAAGGACTAAATTGAAATTCCTAACTTTACATGGGAAATTATTTAGCAGAACCATTTCCTTTCTAAGAAATTAGAAGGAATAAGATAGTGGTAAAATATAATACAATGATTTTCTGAAAATAATTCATGCAACCTACTTTACACAACAATGGTTGAAAAAACATTCTGATTGCTCTTGGCGAGGAAAATTACCTCTCAATTTTTATGTCTTACATGCAGAGTTGCCCTAATTTCTTCTAAGTTGTCACCACACAAACTATTTTACTTCCTGCCAAATTTTAATTTTATTCATTCTGTTACAGTAAGTTCAGATTGATGACAAATATTTGTCTAGATTGGCAATGTTCTTGCCATTATAAAAGTTCTAGTATTGCTGGAAACACACAACCCTCTATGTATGTTATAGACCATCATCCACAATAATTTTCATTCCTGTGTCATCTGTAAAGTAATTTTTGATTAATTTCAACAAAATTAATGTATTGTCTAATTACAATATGGTATAATTGTGCTTATGAACTAAGGGAAGATCTTAGTGGTATGTTAAAAATATCAAATTTTTCTTTATAATGATAGTCCAAGCATTTATTGTTCAACAGTCTCATTCACTCAGATAGAAAGATGATAGAGTTCATAGGATGTACCAGTCAGTTTAACAATCTACGTTAAATGTAGTAATAACAGATTAAATGCCATGATTTAAAGAATTGGCATTGCTTTATTTGAATAGTATATTCACTGTGGTCCAAATGGACCATCTGACCAAAAAGGAATTTTTAGGTCAGTCCGGCACTAGTTGTTCCTATCACTGAGGAATTTTTAAGCCAATGACTGGTAAAATAGTCGGTGTGGTGAAGTGAAAGACACTTAGAAGAAATTTAAGGATAAAAGTCTGTTCATGCCTGCTTTGACAATCAGTGAGCACCTCGAGCAAATATTCAACTTTTCTGTCCTTCCTTTTCTTCATCTGCAAAATGGCAAAGTTGGGCTATATGATCTCTAAAATGTTTCTTATGACTCTGAAGCCTCTGTCTCTAAAAATGTTGCTTAACCTCTCTCAGTATACTCACCTGTAAAATATAGATGATGATACATACCTCATAACTTCACAAAGTTGTTCTCAGGGTTAAGTGAAAAAAATCATTACAAAAGCATGTAGCTAAAGGCATGGCTCATAGGTATTTCATAAATAGCCTATTGAAAGGGGAATTTTTAATAGTTTCATTTAGTTGTATAATTAGCATGCCACATTCAATGCCTCATAATCTAGTTTTGATCCTTGCTTTCTGCAAAGCAGTCAGCTTTATGCTGTAAGGGAATTAAAAAATGATCCATGCTGTTAAAAGACTCACAATATAATGAGGGGGACATGTATAGTCCATCCATTTGCAGATTTCATTTTTGCAAGTTTGCCTACTCCCTAAGATATATTTGTCACCCCCAAATCAACTCCTGTGCCACCTTCAAGGTCATTTGTGAACTTGCATAGAGCAGCAAAAAACTTGTTTCCTGAAACACTTGTTCCCAGTTGAGGTCCACAAGGTGATGCTTGTTTCAGTCCTCATCCTGTAAGAAGCGTCTTTTTCATGGACTATTTAGTGCCACATTTTCCCCATTTTTGTGCTTTTTGTTGGTGATATCATTTTTTAAAGTGGCCCCCAAGCATCGTGCCAAAGCGCCCTCTCATGTTCCCGAGCACAGGAAGGCTGTCACGTGCTTTACAGAGAAAAGAAACATGTCCGATAAGCTTCATTTAGAGATGAATATAGTGCTGTTGGCCATGAGTTCAATATTAATGGATCTAGAATATTCATCAAATAAGGTGACTTTAACAGAAATTCACATAGAACAAGATAATGTATTAATCAGTTAACAAAAATGGCATGACCAGGGGCTGGTAGGAACCCAAGCCTGCATTTCCCTGGGAGTCATGCATGGTTCAGTATTTGCTATTTAAGTGTTCATAGTGACTTTATAGAACATAACTGATGCAAATGATGAGAATTGACTGTCCCTAGTACACATTGGACCTGAAAAGTCATATAGTAAATGTAAAATGCTAAATGGGAGGACCAAGGAAGGAGAGAATAATTCTGTAGGTGGGACTTGGAAGAATATCATACAGTAGGAGACATTTGACCATGCTTCACAGGGATGTGGAGCATTGAGTGTAGGGTTGACAATGGCATGACTCAAGAGTCCAAGAAAAACCAGCTTTCCCTTGCTATGCCAGATGTTGGGGGAACTCCAGGTAGGTGACTCTGCTAGTTAAGGTTGGGCTTTAAATAGTGTGAAGCATGAAGTATAGCAGTGTGACTTTGAACAAGTTACTCAGCATCTCATGCCTCAGTGTCCTCCCCTGTAAATAGGAATAACAATGTTACATATCACATAGGGGTACTGGGAGAATTGAAGGTGAGTTATTAAGCGTAAAGCACTTAGATCGGTGTCTGGCATGTATTAAGTGCATATGCAACTTCTAAAATTTATTGTGGAAGCCTCTGAATGTGCCACTGATCAATCCCAATTACATTCAGTAAGCAGTAGATGCTGTTTCTATATTAATATCTATGTCTATATCTTTATATAGCTAAATAGATCAACCTAAAACTGAGAGTTACAATGGCACCAACAAATTGGAATAACAATTTTTAGCCAGCAAGCTTTCCAGACTTCATTTGGGAATGTCAAGGTAGAACCAATGTGTGTCTGGAAAATCCAAAACTCAACTCTTCATTGGCATTACTGTTATCAGTGCCTCACCCTTGGGCTTCTGAGCAGGTCACCGCGAGCTAGGTTAAGAATAGCTTTAGGACACTTGAGCTCTTTCTGATACACAAATGCCTTTGTTTTCTTCCACAGATCAAAGCTTGTCAGATGGAGAAAGAAAAACTAGAAAGGCAATTAAAACAGGTATGTTGATCCTTAGAGTCATCAACCCTCTTGTCACGTTTGAAATACCAACTTTAGGTTTTACTCACACATTTATTCCCGAGGACAGCAGTTTCTAACGGATTCAATTAAAGGCATATTCAAGCTCTGCTACAGATTGGCCTAAGAACAATCCATGTTTTTCATGGTCAACTGAAACGTCAGTGGAGAGATAATGCTTAAGTATCACCAAGGTCTCTCAACCCTAATGCTCATGAAAAACACACGCTTTACAGAACATGTTACCAGGAGCACAAGCTTTAGTGTATGTTCGTGTGAATGGAAATTTCTTCATAGACCCACAAACACCTAGGAAATACATTTCCTTGGTGTTTCTTGAAGTTGCTCAACCAGTTGACAATGGAAAACTACACCAAAGACTTGTGCCTTCTTTTGAGAAAGCAGAGTATCTTCTTGGGCATTGAAGCCTTCTACCTTGTTCTCTAGTAGCCTTAAGGAATGAATATTATTTCTCTTAATTCCTAATTTCCTCTCTGGACTTTAGTTATGCCAGAAGGGTCTCTGGCTGCAGTTTAAGAAAATGTATTTTTTGGCTTAATGGCTGGTTTTTCTTAAGCAAGGACACCCTGGGAAGATAACTGAGAAACATAAAGTTCACTCTCGACACCTTTCCAGGGTTTTTAACTTCTTCAACACAGAAAAATTACTAAGGTTTTACCTTAAGGAGAATTTGGCCTGGGAGCTTCACTGGTATCCATCCACAGTCTACACTGACAGGTCTCCTCTCTTGACTCACGATTATGCCAGATTTAGGCTAAGCCTTAAGATTTAAACCAAACCTTGTGGTTGTATAAAGTGAGTGTCAGTGTGACTTTGCAATCTCACCCACTCCCGGTGAACCGGCAGCACCATTCTCCTCAGATGTATTTCCCAACCTGTAACTGCGGCTTGAAGCTCCCTGTGTGGGATCCACGTGGACCGGAAGTTCCTGGGGCCATGCGGGATCTGCAGCAGCACCCAGTAAGTAGAGCTCTCATCCAACAAACAATGGCTTACGTCTCTAATGTGTGCTGCTGTTCTCTTTTGGTAGAAACAATGTCTGCCTCTGGAATTTTGACACATTATTTTATCTGCATAAAGAGCTCCTATTTATCTCAGCCTCTAATCTTCAGAGTTAACAATGGTCAATGTGCAATATAATTATCTTTGGGACACTGTATCCACAGGACATATAGATATGAATAAATTAACTGAAAGGCATCAAATTGAGCTAACATTCCCTGAATGAACGTATCGCATTTTATATGGGATTGTTTTTAATGACATACTGACTCTTCCAAAGGGACATGTCTGTGTATAAAGCGAAGTGAATATAGCAAACCAGTCTGGGAGATGCCTTTTTAGTTGTAAACTTAATATTGAACTACTAAATTGCTACATCTGTGCAAAATAGTTTTTGACATTTTCCAATTGAAAGGATATTCTTTAAATGATCCAAGAAAAAGTGACCCACTTAAGTTGCTATGACTGCATCTACCCAGGCAAAATGAAATGAAGAGTGGAGCAATTATTTGTAAGTGGAATTGATCTGGACAATCAAACCGAGTAAGTCAGACTCAGCACCCTCCCCTTCCTTCTCAGTAGCAGCGTTCCACCCGCCCTCCCCGTGGTCTGGGTACTTGTCCCGACTTCCTAATTTGCCTACACAGACTCTTTAGGCACGAAGTAAATGACGCATTTTCCTGCATTTTGGATTAGCTCAGACAACCCCCTCCTCCTTAGTTGCTATTAGCTGTGTTTCTAATTATGCAAAGGATCTGGGATTTTAACTAGGGATTTTCCGAGAAGAGCACTTAGCTAGCGTGCATGGTTCTCGTTTGCCTGAAACTTTTCATACTTTTGCATTTGAGTGTGACTCAAAGCCCAAGGGAGGGCTTTCCCAAGGGAGGAGATAATGACTCTTTGGGTGGCAGAAGGATTTTGGAGTTTAATGAGCATCTCTTATTTGACCCTGGTGTGACACGGCGCACAGCTGAGAGTTTGGTTCTTGTCATGTTGTTCTGGTTGCTACTTCTGTCTGCTCTCCCTCCTCCATTTCCTTTTCTTCTTTATCTGTTTGCTTAATTTTTACTCTGCACTAGAAACATTTCTGGGAATCTCCAAATGCAGGACTCATTCCTTAGACTTTTTTTTTTTTTTTCAGAATGTAGAAGTAAATTTATATTGTGGGAAACATAAAAAGAGAGAAGTTTACTAAGGAGTTAGCACAGGTTGGAGAATTGGGGAAATATTCTTGTGAAAGCTTAACTATAAAACCAATGAGTCATTCAAGTTTATCTAGAAGCAAAAATGACTGTTTTCTTCAAATCTTCATTTGTGGAAAGAAGGCAGAAACTCACCTGCTATAAAAGCTCAACAAATTTTTCTATCAGTTATAAGAGACAAAACAGTCCAGATCACATAAAATTGTCACCAAATAAAGGTCTGTATTGGAAAAGATTTTAAACCATTTATAATGGCTACATTTTCAGGCAGTATTCAGTTCAGTATGATGATAGAATTTACAGAAACTCCCAGAGTTCACTTTAAAAGCATATTTCATGTTTCATGCTTATTTCTAAGGCTGTATTAAAGCACATGTGATGGTGTTTGCAAAATTGTGGTATATTCACCTTCTTTTGGCAACTGTCCTGGAATAGAAAACTGAAGCTCACGTCACTTATCCTATGTGTTATTTGAGACATCTAAAAATAAACAAGAAGATGAAAAACAGAAGTGATCTCACTTCCTCTTTGCGTTTTTTCATGCACCAAAAACAGCTAAGAGCCTAGGTGTCTGAGTGAGGGTCCAGTGGGGTCAGACTGTATAAATGCAGCATTTCTTAGTGTCTTGTCAGACAACTGAACTGTTGGGCTACTTTCTGTGGTCTGGCAGTCCTGTAAAATGTTCTCGATTGGCTCATTGCTGGAGAAATTTTTCCTGAGTTATTTTCAGGAGGTGATTGAATAACAGAACAAAAGGTCTGAATTCTCTGTGTCTTGGGGAGAGGTAGGAGGCAGGTGTAAGCCAGAGGACGGGGAGCAGGAAGACAGGAAGACCTTCCCACCTCCTGGGCAGGTAAAGCTGAAGTTGCTCTGTTCCAAGTAGTTTAATACAAAGATTCTGACCTTGGAACTCTGTTTTGAAATTCAAGTCTATAGCTTATGATTTGTTCAATGCAGTTCATTTTACATGTTTCTTGATGTTCAATATCTCACAGTTCTTAACTGGTGTAAATCTAGGAGAAAATCCCAGGAGAAGACTTCAGGTCTGCCCGCTCTTCTGGCTGCCTCTCTAGTCTGAATTATCTGAGCAGTTTAGAGTAGTCTGCAGAGGAACAGATTTTCTTCACTTTAACATCCTGAGCCTCTGTTAGCTGTGTCCTCACATAATGGCTTAGATTTCTTCCTTGAACCACCACAAAAAACATGAAACGTGTAAATTTTTGCCTGGGTCTTCCTGTTTCCTCCTGGGTGAGGCTTTTAAAAAGAGTCTTTGTTGCTGGTAAATTGTTTTGTTTTATTTATGGGCCATAGTAAGTTTTACAAGAGTGTTTATACTTCTGCACATATCGCAAACACATCTGTTTCCCAAAAAAGCCACAGTCCCGAAGAAGAAGAAATTCTGGCCAAACACAGAGTGGATTTAGGAGGGGAGGAGGGAGATGGTAGTAACGATGAGGGAGGTAAGAGAGGTGAGCAAGACTGGCAACAGGTTTCGATAGAAACTACTACTGTGTTGCCCATGTAACAAAAGCCACACATTTTGGTTATATTTTTAACGTGCCACTCTGTTTTGCTGGAAGCCCACCCTGCTACAGTAACGTTTTATTGTCCCACACAGCCGGACTATCAGTGGTATGCTCCTGACCAGTTTCCGCCAGATGCGCAGCACAAGGCAAATGGTAAGACCACAGCTGTAGTGAGCATTCTTTCATGTTTACATTTCAATGGGATCTTTGGGGGGATGTTTACTCAACATCCATTCATTCTCTGGGAGTACCTACTCTAAAGCTATGCTGCATACACAACTCTAATGTGATGCACCTGGGGTGAAACTGCACTCCTCTAGGAAAAGAGAATGTTGGAATGCAGACATGCGTGGATCTCAGTTCTGGCTTCTGCTCCTATGGCGGTCTCAGAGTCAGTATTCCATCTGGGGTTCGACATGAGAACTGCCAGCAGAGCCATACTGTAACAACAACAACAAAGCTCTGAAATTCTCCTACAAAGGACACATGCGCTGCCACTATTCCAGATTGGGTTTGCTAGACAGATGTTTTAAATGTCACTGGCAGACAGACAGAGGAAACCCAAGGCTCAGATCTGTGTTCCATAATGACTAAATGTCAGACTCCACATTTAGGCCAGAGTTGCCCACAATACCCACCTCGAAGTACTATGGGAAGAACTAAAAAGTCACCTACAAGGTACTCACAACTAAGAGTACTCTTCTGTCTTATTTTTCTTTGGTTTAACATTCTCCTCTCTCTTTCCAGAATGTGCTATCCTTTCTACCACTTGTTTCTGTGGTCTCACGAGGCCACCCAGGAGTGTGCTATGTAAACTGGGCTATGATCATAATCCCACTTGTAGTCTCATCACGTATAGTCAAAAGTCGGCATTGTCTGCCACATGTTTAAAATCCATGTGACACATGCCTGTGATTCTAGGCTGTTCATTTCCAGAGATTGGAATCTATCGAGAAAAGCTGAAGATGAGCCATATTCCAATTTCAGGCCATATACTTAAAATGTAATCTCATTTACTTCAGATCTGAGATCACAGAATTCTGGTTTTTAATGCAAGGGGTCCATTATGGAGTGGAAGTAGGGAGCCACAGATACCACTTGTAGCTTTGCAGGTTGTGAACTTCACAAGTCCAAAGGGTCCTTCATGGTAGTTTATGTAAACAGAGCCTCCTAGAGTTGTGCAGTACACAACCTGGACAGCTGTACAGAGAACCATGGGGAGTGGCAAAGGCCATAGCTTACAGTAGCATTATGGAGAAGAAAGATAAAAAGTGAGAACTTTATAAGAAAATGTATACCTATTTATCAGAAAACTGTAGCACTTTCTTTTTTCTTTTCTTTCTATTACAACTATAACCATTGGTTTTAATGACATTTTGGGGTTCCAGTCATAAGAGAGAGCTTTTAATAGAAAGGCATACTGTTAACCATAATGACTGCTGCATAATGCCTGTGTTTTTGAAATCCATTGTTGTCTAACAGCTGAGTTTCACCTGATTATAATTTTCCATTTTATATTACATTGGTCTGGGATGAATATTAAAAATATTTCCTCCTGAATTGAAGTTTAATCAGTAAAAAGTACAATTACCCAGTAGAGACTTCAATAACCTCTTAAAGCCATTTATATATCACTACTGGATTCTTCCTGGACCAATGTAATAGAAGCTAATGATTATATAAAATAGAAATGAATTGTGATGACCTTCAGAAACTAAATAATATGCAGAAATATAATTTTATAGTCAATGTGTGAGACCTACCGATTCTTGCCTACTTGGGAAGAAATAGAAGAGCTTTGTGATGTATAAACATGCTTTGTATCAGTGTCTACAGACATAAAATTATAATAAAACATAAACCCTTATTATGTAGGAACTTAAGTATTTTTTAAAACATTGTTTTAATCTTCACAACAATGCTATCAAGTAGGTTTTATTATTACACCATTTTACAGATGAAGAAACTGAGGCTTGGAGAATTTAAGTAGCATCTCTAAATTAGGAAGTTAGGAAGTTTTTAAATTAGGAAATTAGGAGTTAAGAAGACTGAGCCCTGGGCTTAGATTCCAGGTGTATAAGACTTCAAAACCTGTGCTTTGAATCACATCCTGTAGTGCCCTTGAAAATCAACCTCTCTCACCATATTAAAAATTTCTAAAATAATACATATAAAAATAAGCCTGGGGGCCTTAACTTGGTTAATTATACAGCTAGTATCTAATGCTCAATGATCTCTCCTTCCTAAGAACTCACAGCATATATTACCAGTGCTTCTCATTTGACATTTCGGATATCACAGGTAAAAGAACTATGTAGCTGGTACTATGTAAGAGTAAGTGCATAATAAATGTGTTATGACCTGGATCTTGCTTGGGCAGCCCTGGTGGAAATTGAAAAGGTATGTTACTGTCCAAAATTTGTCCCTCCCTGCACTTGCCTGTGGCTTGTCTGCAGCAGGTGAGGAGGGCTGATCATGGCGAGGGGACCACCATAAAAAGAAATCCCTTCCTTAAAAATCTACCTGCTCGGGATCCCTGTCGCTCCTCTTCCAGCTCCCAAAGCTGACACTATCTCAAAGCTCAGGCTAGGTCATGAGAATTGTCAGACGCTCTGAAATCACCCTTGTCACCAACATCGCACGTGCCATCATTTAATTTCGTACTGATTCTTGTTATTTTTTGTTTCATTTAATCGGAAAGCTCCTTTTGATTTGTAAGTCCAACCTAATTGCTCCAAATTCTAAAAAAGAATTTTGAGGTATTGATTGTTAAACAAATGTGGGTTTAAAAATCTTTTTATGATACAGATCTTTTTGTTGTCTTATTATATGACTAATATTTTTATTCTGCACTATTCAAGAATACATACACAAATGATCAGTATAGTCTGTGTTTTGGGCTAGAAATACCAAAAATCAAGCAATGGAAAGAAAAATGAGTGAAAAAATTAGACTCTGTTTCTGATCATCTATACAAAGAAACTATTTCTTAAAACCACTATACATTGTATTCAGATAATAAAGACTTAAAATATGTTATTTATATTTAAATGAAAAGGATCCTTTCAAAAATGTGGATATTTAAGTTAACATCAATTAGTGTACTTTATAGATTGTCCTAGTTCTTGGTTTTTATTAATTTCCTATGACTCCTGACAAATTTATTTTTCTGACCCCAATATATGTAGGTATATATAGGTACTTTATCCTAGTATCTTTTTTTTTTTTGCAATTATTCCTTTTTTTTATAATTTAAACTGAAATAGTGGCTCTTATGTCTATACATAGAATATTTATAGAGTGGTAGCCTTGTGATTGTTAGAAGATACAGTGGGTGCATCATGGGCGAATTTCTCTGATAGCACTAGATCCTCCTGTAACACTGCCAGGGTCTGGGGCAAGAATGCAAGGAGAATTGCATACTTTATGTATAAATATTTAAATGTTATGGCTCAAGCTTAGAAGCTATTGAAGTATAGTCTGTCCTCCTATTGATAAATATCCTGGCAGGCCAGAGTCAAATTCGGACTGCTCAGAGTCCAGCCAGCTCTGCCAGGACCCAGTGGCACCAGGAGACCAGAGCCATTGTCCACCACCTTCTCCTCCCACCCTCCCTCTCTGAGGGGTCTTGAAGGTGAATTTGAGGACAGTCCAGACAGCACATCACAACTTGACCCATATCGCCCTCAGCACCTCATAAACAGCACTCCTTGGCTTCGGGCCTAGGGAAGAGGACCACATGGGGCCTGGAAGCAGACCCAGGGTCACTCGGCAGAGAATTTGGGGGTCTGAGTGGAGGAGCCACAGGCTCATGCTAAAGGAAGGCAGACACACTGTGGGGTGGGGGGGGGGGGGGAGTCTGGCTGGAGGAGGCCAGAGCAGGGTCCTCCCTGGCCCAGGATTTAGGTCGGTAGGTACAGAGTACCACATCGAACAGTCTTCAGGTCAACTAATTCCCAGCCTTGCTCTCAGTTACATCTGTGGTTCTTTTAGAGTACCTTGGCGACACACTGAAATCAAATCTTCTTTCAGGAACTAAAGATCTAAATAAAGGTTTTCGAATTATTTGAGACTTACTTGGCTTTCCCTGTTCATAGCATTAAATAATGGCATTTTCCCACACTGGGTTCCAGTTTCTGTTTAAACCTATGATTTTACAAAGAACATTTTAATCTCATTTTATCTGTTATCAGAATGGGATGCCAAATGACTTCCATGTTTCCGGAACAATTATGGCACAATAGAGTCAGCATAACCTTGAAAACAGCTTGTTTATTTCCTCGTTTGTGGAACGTCAGAAGGCTGTGTTGTTCTGCCTGTGTTGTACGCCAGTCACTTCTGGACCTTCCAAAATTTCCATATGGTGCCGAGTTGAACTCTGTCTAATGAGGTGGAGCTCAACTCTTACATAGTTGGAGAGGCACGAAATTTGGGGATGTGAGACTGTGTTGTGAGCAAACACAATTATTTCTTTACAATACAGAGATCAAAGCCCAACCACTATAATTGGCCTTTACCAATGTCTAGTAATAACTCATTAACTGAATACTGACTGAACTCATTACCATAACAAAGTTCCACAAACTAGGTGGCTTAAAACAGCAAAAATTTATGTTCTCACAGCTCTGGAGGCCAGAAGTCCAAAATCAAGGGTTGGCAGTGTTACGCCCCCTTCCGAGCCTCCAGAGGAGGGTCCTTTCTTGCCTCTTTCAGCCTCTAGTAGCCCCAGATGGCCTTGGCTGTCACAGCAGAACTCCAGTCTCTGCCTCTGTCTTCACATGCCTGTCTTCCCTCCTTGTCTGTGTTTAAATTTTCCTCTTCTTATAAGGACACCAGTGCTATTGGATTAGGCTAATCCAGTATAACCTCGTATTAACCTGCTTATGTCTGCAAAGTCCCCATTCCCAAATAAGGGCACAGTCACAGGTACCAGGGGCAAGGACTTAAGCACATCTTTTGGGGGGACACAATTTACCCCATAACACTAGCTATGCCAGGAACTGTATTTTAGGTGTTTTATACTTATCATCTCATCAAAACCCTCATAGCGACCTTGTGAAACGAGGACTGCTCCTGTCCCTGCTTTTTAAATTGTGGAGACTGAGGAGCAAAGAAATAAGGTAATTTGTCTAACCCCACCTGGCTAGTTGTTAGCTGACACAGACAAGCCCGTGCAGCCTAACTCCAAAGCCCACATTATAACCACGAAGCAATTTGGACCACCCCATGCTCTACATTAAGTAAAATATAATAGTGTTGTATTTTGCACATATAGTATTTAAATAAATTCTGATGGTCCTGTCCTGAAAGCCAGAATCTTTATTTCTCACTTTGTTTCTCTTTATAACTGTCTATATCTAAACATTACAGATGACTTTACAACAGTAAATAGCTTCGATTTGTTGGATTTTTTCCAGCCTCTAATAGTATGAAGAGATAAGGGAACCAGTGTAAATAGTAAAAACTACTTAAGAAATGTAAGAGAAGAAACTTAGAGACTATGCTTTGCAGAATTTTCAATACAGATGGATAAAATATCAGTAATATTTTTCTTTTGTAAAATACGTTCCTTTCTTAATTATCTCGCCAGTGGTTAATAGAGAAGATTAATGAAACTTAAAGGAAGATAAATCTATGCCTGTTTCTAGATTGTTAGAAAAGAATTCCAGGAGAAATGACACCTCACCTTTAATGCTCTAAAGGTCAGCTTAGCAGTAAACTAAGTGATTTTGCTAAGGGACTATTAAATACAGTGCAAAAGCATATTTACATGTACAGCAACATATGAAAATACAGATGGTAAATATATTCCTATTAAAACACTGATTTCATAAGCAAAGACAAAACATTCTAATTAGCAGTCTGTATGGATAGATACAGGTAGATAGACAAATAGATAGGGAGGGCCTAGATCAGAAAAATGGACACAATATTGCTACGATGTATATCAAAGAAGTTCTGCCTATGTTTCTTCTAGGAGTTTTATGGTTTCCAGTTGATTTTTTTTTTTAATGTAATGGCCACAGTTCTTAGAAGAATATTTTTTAAGCCTGGAAAAGTAACTTCTTATCTTCCTATTACTAAAATGTTGGTTTAGCGTGTCTTTTAAATACCAAATGCAGAACAGCAAGTATAAAACATTTAAGATACACTAAATTGTTACCATGAATAAGGAAAACACCCTATTTCTTGGCGATAACATGATTTTTTTTTCCTGTTACCATAAGTAGACTTCATCGACTTTGTCTTTTCTGTGGTTCTATTTGTGGCAGTCTGTCCTGGTCCTACGAAAATATTCCAAATTTTCGGTATCGGTTTTCGTGATACACTATCACACCTTAAGAACTGTGATCTTTTCTATGGGTTTTTAAGCTAATTTATTTGGCGGTTCTTTCTCTGGGGTGAGTACTGAACCGAATAGTAACACATGTGACTTACTTTCATAAGCAAATACAAGCCACCAAATGCCAGCGAGAATGAGAATAGACTATTCCTCTTCGGGCATGGTTAGAACTAGGCCTCAGGTGAGCTCACCAAATGGTGAGCGTATGTCAGTGCCGAAAAGAATAACCCTCCGTTTGCCGCCGCCTGATTTCTCAGTGCAAACTCGTAGGGGCTCATGAATAAAATACTTCTTTTTCTGGCCAACCTCGAAGTTTGTTAGCCTTCAGCCAGAAGAAGAGAGATGAATTTTTAATTTTGAATCTGAAACATTTTCCTGCTGTTTCTCATAGGTTTCTCAGAAAAGAAAGTCAACCAGTAGACGCGCACACAGCGGAGGAGCGCGCGGGCCCGGCGGGAGCCTGGCGGCGGGCCCCCCCACTCCCTCCGCTCTGCCGCGGCCGTGTCTGCGCCGCTGCCGGTCGGCTGCTGCGCTCCTGGGGCGCGCTGAGGGTCCCCTCTGGCACGGATGCGGCCGTGGCCGCGACGGCCGAGGTGCTGACCAGGTCCGGGGAGCTGGACTCTACAGCCGTCACAGCTCCCAGTTTCCTCCCAGTGAGGTTTGCCGACGGATTCTGCGCCGTTCCCCCAAGCTTTCCTCCGCACCTCGCTGCTGGATTTACAGGGATGATTTCATGATATCAGCACCTCCACTTGGGGGTGCAATGATATTGCATGTTGATTTAAATATTTAAAAATTTCCCCTTGGGGGGAAATTTTCTGCAGCTTTAAAACTTTAATATTTGCTCCCATTATTTTTATAGGGGCTTAATTCTTCAGCCAGTGTAACTAGATGCTATGTTCATCATTGTTGGTCTTCGTGATCCGGTAAATAGGATTGAAGAGGTGTATATATTTCCTTAAACTAAATGAGTATTTCAGCCTGAATAAAATGGTAAACTTGGAACTATTCTTTAATCAAATCATTTCTTTAAGATGAGAAATTGTGAGCCTACTTCATTTGTAGGTGGATTAGATTATGAAATATAAAAATCCTAATGTGATGGTGATGTCTTTGCTACATTCGTACATACTAACAGAAGTAGTTCAGAGATATATGGATTTGCAGCTAAATCTGTTTTCCTTCCTGTGCATGTGAGTAATTATTAATGAAAAACATAACTCTGACTTCTCACACCAATTAAATTGGAAAACAAATGTAGCCAAATTTTATTGCAATTAATTTATACAGGGACGTAACAGATGTCTAAAGCTTAAGCAGATTTAAAAGTATTAAGTTCATCCATTTAATAAGGATTCTGCGAGGACCAACTGGTGATCCTCTTTGTGAGGAGAGATAAAGCAGGAATGTGAGATCCATGGATATCCATACTTCTAGGATCTAAAGAAAACCAGGAGCATTGGCTGAAACTGCAGTCGAATAAACAATCCAGAGATACAGCTGAGACAATTTAGCTCCGACTTCCAGAAGTTATGCTGCTTAATTCCAGCTCAGTTTTTTGTTTTTCAGTTTCTGGAAATACTTGAAGCTTTGTGTAGTAGGAAGGGGAAAGAGCCTTACGAAGTTAAATACTTTCAACCTCAGTCTCTGGCTACTTAATTCTTGATAATTCTTAAGAAAGAATTGTCCCTCTCTTAATTCACTAAAGCTTTATTTTTCCTACTACTTATTAAAGAGATACATCATTTTGGGCCAATACTTCACTACTGAGTGAATCAGAAAAACAACAGTTTTATTGAAACATTTTGGTGTACTTTTTAAAATTTCCATTTCCTCAGATTAGTGAAAAAGTCATTGTGATACCAACTTCTAGTAGTAGATTATTTGCCAACCAAGCTGTGCCCACCAGAATAAAAACTGAACATACATACAAGAAGTACCCCTTGATAGTCTTGATACAGGTCAGTTCAACAGCAGTAAAACATGATTTAACCATCCTATTACCATTATTGAAGTCATCCTATTACTAATTAGCAAGTTTCCAAGCATTGGCAAGATTGTACAAATGCTAATGTATTGGGAGAAAATCCAATTTAAGTGAGACCTAATTTCATCTGAACTCCCCGTGGGTGACTACAGATGTGCGAAGAGGACCCCTTGCTCAGAGTACAACTGTCGTTCTAAGAAGATAGATTTGCACAGCCCTGGCCTGAGAGTCAGCCAGTCCCTCCTGTGTCCCTCCCCCTGAGTCATTTGTTTGGGGACATCTCTGTCTCAGCTCATTAGAAAGGCCATACCCCTCCGCTGTGCTACTTGCTTCATTATCCCACGCAATTTGTAGAAACTGTGTGAGGAGAGCTGTGTCCCTTTGAAATGAGAGGAAGTCACACCACACAGTCTCTTTTCCTTTGGAAATGTAAGACTGGGCACATTTTAGGTTTTCAATGATCATGGAGAATTTGAGCTTTGACTTGAAGGTATGACATGAAGAGAAGGGTATATTTACTTTGTCATGGTTGTGATGTGATGTCAGAAGGAAACTTTCCTCGGGGTTCAGTTAGGTCTGGGATTTAGGCCAGCCTTAACACTCAATAGCATCAATTTTTCTTTAAACCCCATTTTCATTATCAACAAAAAGGATATTTTGGACTAAATTTCTAATATTATTAAGCATGGACTAACTTCTTGAGGATTTTCCTTAGTTTATTTATTGAGCTCCATCATCCGGCAAGAGAGTTATAAGTGCCCCCTTGTTGCAGGTGATTAATCAAGGTCTCATGGCAAGAGAAGGGCAGAGCCAGGATTCAAAACTGACCCAGAGCCGCCAGTTCTGTGCAAGCCACAATTCTGCTTTCTAGATTACCCCAGTAAGTTCTACTTGTTTTTATGGTTCTATGGGTTTTCACCAAATTGCTCTGCAAGAGCATATTTCTTAGGAGAAAATATTTTGGTAAGAAAAAATACTAGATACTGCATAGAATTTATGTTACCCCCTGAGTTAAGAATCTCATTTAAGCTCCTACGTAGAAAAAGAAACATATACATTTAACGTTAAGATGAATTAAAGGAGTTAGAACACACCCTCGAACCATACACAAAAAAACTCAAAGCGGCTTAAAGACTTACATATAAGACATGACACCATAAAACTCCTAGAAGAGAACATAGGCAAAACATTCTCTGACATAAATCGTACCAACTTTTTTTAGATCAGTCTCCCAAGGCAATAGAAACAAAAGCAAAAAGAAACAAATGGGACCTAATCAAACTTACAAGCTTTTGCACACCAAAGAAAACCATCAAAAAACAAAACAAAACAAAACAAAACAAAAAAATGAATAGACAACCTATGGACCGGGAGAAAACATTTTCAAATGATGCAACCAACAAGGGCAAATTTCCAAAATACACAAACCACTTATGCAACTGAACTTCAAAAACAACAACAACAACACAATTAAAAATTGGGCAAAAGACCTAAAATAGACATTTCTCCAAAGAAGATATACAGATGGCTAATAGACACATGAAAAGATGGTCAACATCACTAACCATTAGAGAAATGCAAATCAAAACTATAATGAGGTATCGCCTCACACCGGTCAGAATGACCATCATTTAAAAAGTCTACAAATAACAAATGCTGGAGAGGGTGTGGAGAAAAGGGAACCTTCCTACACTGTTGGTGGGAATGTGAATTGGTGCATCCACTATGAAAATCAGTATGGAGGTTCCTTAAAATAACTAAAAATAGAGTTGCCATATGACCCAGCAATCCCACTCCTGGGCATATATCAGGAGAAAACTAAAATTTGAAAAGATACATGCACCCCAGTGTTCACAGCAGCACTATTTATAATAGCCAAGACATGGAAGCATCCCAAATGTCCATTGAGAGATGACTGGATAAAGAAGTTGTGGTATGTGTGTATGTATGTGTGCGTGTGTGTGTGTGTATGTGTGTATATATATATATATATACACACATACACACACAATGAAATACTACTCAGCCATAAAAAGAATGAAATAATGTTATTACAGTAACATGGATGGACCCAGAGATTATCATACTAAGTGAAGTAAGTCAGAAGGAGAAAGACAAATACCATATGATATCACTTATATGTGGAATCTAAAATATGACACAAATGAACTTATTTATGAAACAGAAAGAGACTCACAGACATAGAAAACAAACTTATGGTTACCAAAGGGGAAAGGGGTTGGGGAAGGGATAAATTAGGAGTTTAGGATTAGCAGATACAAACTACTGTATATAAAATGGTAGAATAACAAGGCCCTACTATATAACACAGGAAACTTTACTCAGTATCTTATAATAAACCATAATAGGAAAGAATATGAAAAGGATTCAGTATATATATATATGTATATATATATATATATGTATGTATGTATATATTCAGTGTGTGTGTGTGTATATATATATATATATATATGTATAACTGAATCACTTTGCTGCACACCAGAAACTAACACAATATTGTAAATCAACTATACTTCAATAAAAAATAAATTAAAATTTAAAAATGTAAATGCATTAAATGTACAAGTATGGTCCTGAATGGTTGCTTTCATGTACCAGTACTTTTTCATGTAGCTCAGTCACTGGTAGAATTGAATCTAAAGGACATATGATCTCCCAATTCAATAATTCAATTTAACAATTATTCTTTAAATACCCACTTATTTTCAAAAATGTCTAGGCAGCACAAAATATCTCACATTGCCTCTTGCTCTGTGCACTATTTTTGGTTGAATCCATACCTGGAGGGGAGGACAGAGTCATTTAGCAGCCATTATTCTCCTCAATTTGAGGGTACTTTTGCCACTTTTCATTTCTGTCATTTTTCTTCCCATCTTCCTGGGCACCTGAATGACAGTAAATCCTAAGGAGATATAAAATCAGATGCATTGCCACTGCCACCACCCCATGAACTTCTTTTTGCTGGCTCAAAATTGCTTAAGCTCTAATTATCAGCTCAAAAGGAAAGAAAATATTTGCTATAATCCCTGCTTTTCAATAATTTTAGAAATCATTTCCCTTGCCTAGTTTCCTTCTCACATATCTACTCTTCACTCTCATCAGTCTTTCTTCCAAGGGAGAAAAGTGTCAAAGGGAAACTGTTATACATTTAGCCTTTGTGATTCCATAGACGAGGAAAGTTCTACCAGTACACTTGTTAGGCACACACCCACGAGTTCAGCCAGACACCAGACACCACGCATGCACGCGTGTGCACACACACACCCTGCCTCTGCCTTCCCAACCTTCTAGGCAACACTGGGGGGGTCTGTAATTTCTCCATTAATGGCTGGGTAGATTTTAAATAGAAAATTTTGCATAATCACACTAATTTTTTCCATCTTGCCTCAAATCTTTGTGTGTATAATATATTGCCGAGAATATTGACAAACTCTATCCTAAGCCGCCGATAGAAAGAACCAGTTAACTTGCCAGTGATTGCTCTAAGTAGCATAAAGAGAATTTAATGTTTGCATGTGAGTTTCACTGATTTGCGCCCTGCGCTCAGCAGTTGAAATAATTCCTCTCTGCTCTTCTTCCACTTTATTCCATTTCAGCATCAGAAGGAAGAGTACAATTTATAAGGCTCATGACCCACTTCTTCAGTAAACTACACCCAACCCTTAGGTTTCCCAGCATGTTCAACTTACCACTGAGAATTAACTTGCTGGGAGTGTCCATCTTATTTTGATTTTCCTGAGTCTGCCCTTGGCTGGCAGGAGTGTGCTTGGGTGGACTGGCGATCCCTTTTGCACAACTGTGGGGGAACTCACGGCTCCCTTCTTCCTCCTCTGTGGCTGTGGCATGATGACCCTTGTCAGCCAACACAGACACACTCAGCTGATAAGCACGAGCCCCCTCCACGCGGGACGCCTCTGCAAACAGGGGGGCTGGCTGTGCTGAAGCAGAAGAAAAATGGAAAAAGGAATCAAAGGAAGAAAACCTTTCTCTTGGTCCCCCTGGAAATCTGGTTTGTAGATTGTGTACTCAGGAAAGAACACATAGAGCACACCGCAGCAGGAACAAGCCAGCTCTGGGAACGGAATGAGAGCTTGCTGGGAGAATCAAAGTGGAACAAAACCTTGATCCCGACACAGTCATATCTGGAGGGTATTTTAAGAGATAAGGGTGCTGATGACGCTGCTCAGTGTGTCACCTCCCGGGCATTTGCCACACTCAGGCTGTATCCACTTGCCCTGGGAAGGCAGGATGAGGGCATACGTGAGCAAGATCGCAGGGCCCCACCTAGGCTGAGATCCTCTGCATTTCCCATAAGGGGTTACAGCTTTGAGCACGAGTTGGCATGTCAGGAATGAGACTTACACCTTCTCTCCTCCTTTGATCCTGTTTAAGTTCCATAGGTCCTTTCTCTCTGTTCCTGGGTGGAGGCCCCGATGTCTTCCTGCTTCCTGACCTCTCCTGAATTGCTTAAACTGAAAATATGTCTTTCTCTTCAATTTCCTCTATTTTTTATAGTCTTCTCATATTCCTTTTATGTAACTCAAGTTTCAAAAAAGGCATGATGGATGCTAGCATGAACATAAACAGTATGACCCCAAGTGCTCTCAGGAGATGTGGGAACTTACGTTGGGGGGTCTCCAGATTCCTATTTCATAATCCAGACCCCTCTCTTGATTCCTAATAAAGAGCTCAGCAGGTCCTAAACTGATGAATCACGCCTTCCCTTCTAAAGCCATTCTGTCTTCTATTCGCTCTTTTCATTTACAGAATTGTCATGCATCTAGTCCTGCAAACCAGAGACCTGTGAAACACTGGCCCCTTTGCCCTCTGCTTCTTCTAAGGGCCATCAGGTTGCTGCCCATTCTACCTCCCCAATATCTCCTGAATCTCTCTGTTTCTCTCCTGAGCCCTCCCCCTCAGCATCTGTTGATGTGCTTGCATCACCCCTCACCTGGGCTACACCTCCGGTCCACATCTCAGCTGAACACATTGCCCTGCATCCCTCCTAACCTCTCCAGGAGCGGCTTACATTTTTTTTTTTTTTTTTTTTTTTTAAGCAGCATGGAGCCCTGAGCTGAAAGAGCTCAGTTTTGTAGACCATCTCAAGGCTGTTCTGATTCCACACTGAGCTACCCCAGACACCCAGCCACTGCTTTCCCCAGCATCCCTCACATGCACCTGAATGTGCCGTAGAAGACTGGGGGAGACCAGTGAGGACACTATTACAATATGTGCAAAAGATTTTTATTTATAACCAACACTCTTTGTAATTGCTTAGTTCTTCTAAGGAAACAGTGTGGGAATAGAATTGGTGTTGGTGAAAAAACAAATCTGTGTACAGCCCCCATACACTCACAGAAATAATAAATTTCGAATAATGAGTCAGATAGCTTACATGTCACCCTTTGGCAGCCCAGTAAAACTGGCAGAGGCTCTGGTTTCTGAATCTGTTTCTATGAAGTCTCCTGGAGCAGTCCTAAGAGTCACCACTAGGGGTGATGGAGAGGCAAGTGCGCAGGGCCCTGGACCTACCTGATCCACAGCGAAGCTTCCCTGCCTTTGGGTGTGGAGATTAGAGCTCCATTTAAGAGTTCATTTGACCAAAGTTGTGCCCTGTTTTAAAAGCTTAGAAAGCAGTGGCCTGTAGAATAGTGCACAAATCCTTATTATGGCTTCCAAGACAACTCACAACCAAACAGGTCTTCCTCCAGCACCCTCCACTGCCAAGTCAGCGGCGTCCTTCCCGGCCTCATAGAGAGCTGCCCTCAGAGAAGTCTCCCCCCAGGCACTTGCTCGTTTCCCCTTCTGTGCTCCCAACCACCCCTGCTGCATACATTTACCACCATCATGCTAGTAACACTGTTCTATAAGCTACTGGTTTATGTGCTTGTCTGCTTGCTCCTAGAGAGTGGTACCCTAGTTATGTTTATACCTCCGGCATGCAGCACAGTAACTCTGTGAGTTTGACCAAACTACTCAACCTCTGTGAATTTCAGATTCTCCCAGAGTAAGCATTCCACACACTACCCGGTGCCTTCCAGACCCTCTGAGATGGCTTGCCATCTCTGTTTCGCCATCTTCATTTTACTATCTCACCATGACCTCCAAACCTCATGTCAGCCCAGATGGAAACCCAGATGTGAAATTCAGAACCTTTCAGAGGATCCACAAGTAATCTCATCCCTGCAGCAAGTTTCTCATGGTTTGTACAGGCTGTCCTGAAGATTGTGGGGTAGTGAGGATTGCATCTGTAACTCCCCGCTGCAGGTTCCTATCTAGTGTTTGTGCACCCTGCCTTGCCCTCTGCTACAACTCTGTCTTGTTATTTTTATTTTTACTTTCTCTTCCTCCTTTTTACACTTAGTGTTCAGTCTCTGACCTTTACTCCAACTTCCAACTCTCTTCCTCCTGTCAGCAGCAACAAACCTTTACCCCATTGTCATAAGTATAATGATGGTCACTTATTTTCAAATGCCCTTGAGGTCTTACCCTCTCTCCAAGAGGAGTATCCTGTCCTCTCCTAGGCAAGGGACAGGCAACCAGGTGATCTGAACCAGGCCAGCTGGCTGCTCCTTTGCCAGAACTTTGACTTCAAGTCAACAGGAGGCAGTGGTGGCCACCCTGGCCTTGAAGACTGACCATGTTCTACAACTTCCCTGTTTGTTATTCATCTGAGTAACCTAGTATCTCTCCAATCAATTCTTTAAGTCAGTTAGTTTCTCCAACCTACAAAAGAATCTTAATCACAAATGTGGAGTTAAAGCTCAGAGTTTATGTCAAGGATTTTGTGAGGAATTTACATACATATACATATACATATTTTTATTATATCTTTTAAAATGGAAAGTAGAACTGATGGTAGCCTTATAATAACATAATCAAATCCAATATAATCAGAGGAGTTAAACAATTCAAATGTTATTTTTGCCAGTCTTACAAAATATTACCTTGGATCACTGCACAGTACATTTTAATATACATTAAAGTGGAAAATACTATAATAAAATATAAGATATCATTATTCATTTGAATTTCCTCTGAAATCTGACAAAGCCCCTTAAGAAGGTATTTAAATGAAGCAACTTTGGGAAAAGTTGCAATGAAATAAAACCACCAAAGCCCATGTCTAATTTCCTGATTTCTTTCAATGAAGTGCCTGCTTGCATATAACTGATAATTTACATTTTAATAGGTTGTTAATAAATAAATCATAGGAAATGGAATTCCTTTGTGGAAGAGCTATACCAGATGAGTTCTGCTTTAAAAAATCAGGTGGTGTTTCTTTCCAGCCAAGTTAAATCCTAGCTTGACAAATTTCAGCTTATTCTGCAGCAAGATGTTGCTTCAAATACAAAGTAGTTCCTCAATGAGAAGTTAAGGTAAAATTCCCGATGGCTTCAAAATTTTCTGTGAATCAGTACATCTTTGGACAATTGGTCAAGTCTACACATATCCTAACTCTCATCTTCATCAATGATCTATTTTGGATGTTACATTCTAATACAATGTCACGTACTGGAAATTTCTTTTGTTTGCACCAAACTGTAGTGTGTGTGGCGTGATAGGTGATACAAAAGAAAGAGAGGCCAGTTCTGTTCTTTCTATTGTCTAAAGAAAATTATTCTAGCAGCTGTGGGGAGAATGCGTTGAAGCTGGGGGGAGATTGAAGCTCCTTTTAATTTCCAACCTATTCCTTAGTCTTTCAAGGTCTCTAGAAGTATCATCTACCTTCTATAAATCACAGGCAGCAATCAAAATTTGGCAATTTAAATTGAGCAAAATATAATATTTAAGTATTCTAGTAAAATTTTGTAAATTTTTTAATCAAAATATATCATTGTATATTATTATTACATAAAATTACGTGTATTATTATACATATAATGTAATATTATGTATTAATATTTCAATAATCAGCAAAATGTAGACCCATTTTTCCCAAAAAGACAACTAGCCTTTTATTTACTTTATATTATTCCTAATTTAATAAGGCTCCAACACTATGACAGAAGTCTATATTTACTATTAAGCATTAAAGTTAATCCTAGGGCACAGATTCATTACCAAAAAAATTTACAAAGTTAAAATGAATTTTTTTAAATATAGGGAAGTAGAGAGCCAATGTTTCTGACATAAATTCATGTTATAATCATAAATTTAATTATTTTCCAATTTTATCATGTTTTTCAGAAGAAATTACCACTACCAATATTTGGCAAACTTTTAATTTACCTTGGAACATTAATTCTAATTCTTGCTTCATTACCAAATAATTTAGCGTCTATCTCCTGTGCCCTCTACCTATTGCTTTCCAGTAAAATGAAAAAATTGTCAAGTTAAAAATAAGGATTTTTTACCAATAGAAGTAATTGAGAGCTTTTATCTTAAGTCCTGCAAGAAATTTTGTTTTATCAAATAAGAATGTAATAAGTGAGCAAATTTTGTAGAAAATTTTGTAGAAAGAGCAAAGGATTTGGAGGCAGGTAAGGATTTCGCTCCTGATTGCCTCAGGTATGAACATGAGCAAGTGTGTGTAATGTTAATGACCCTCAGTTCTCATAACTGAAAAGGGACAAGAAAGTAATCTAAGATTTTTTTTAAATTAAATCATATCAAATATGTGAAGTTTGGCACTTGGGTGGTGATCAACATATGTCAACTCCCTTTGCTTACTGTGTTGGTTAAAGAGATTTCTCTTGGGTAACATTTCCCAGAGTGTGCTTGGTAGGAGGAAAACAGGAGCTGTGCAGGGAAGGATTTCCTGTCCTTGTAACTGCAGGAAACACTTTGTCCAACCCAGCTTTTACTGTACGACCTTTCACATCTTTTCATGTGAAGCTTGCAAGTAACAAGCCTCACATTGTGAACTGTTCTCACCTTGGGAAGATTTTAAGGCATGTTGAGAAAGAGAACGTAAATAGAATTAACCAAAAACCAGAAGTCCATCCAAAGATTAACCTCTGCAAGACAGAGGCATAAAAAGTGATTATTCTATGTTAAGTTCAGATATATTATGCTTATTAAAAGAGTAGACCAAACAGAAAAAGGGTTATCTTGTCACATATCACTCAAAGACACAGGGTTAACTTCAGTGGATGGGACAGGCTAGAAGTACAGAGAAGGAAGGACACCCTGAGAGTCGGTGTTACAGATCCCGATGAGGAAGACGCAGCTGTGGATGATGGGAGGAATGGGTGTGATGTGTAATCATTTTGCAAGCATGAAAGTGCCTGTCCAAGATGGCAAGGATGATAGAATGAAAAGAATAACTCAGAATATTTAATAGCTTTCTTGATTTGCTGAATTAACAAGCCCTGGAGCCTCCCTACCTCTGAAACACTAGTTATGTGCAACAATAAAGTTTCCATGTTGACCAAGTCACTTTGAATAAAAGCCAAATGCATGTCTTCTCAGCAACATGGTAGCAGCTAATGTGCACATATCTGAGGCAGGCTTGGCTATTTGCTAGAGTAATATATCCGTACCTATTTTCAGTGCTTACTTCTGCCAGCCTCGGTCTATGATGTCATTCTGAGCAATCACTTGGCAATTTTGAAGTGACCTGCCTATTGTTAGGCTACACCTAAGTCCCTTTGGTGTCTGACAGAGCAAAGTAGAACACAAAGGCATGTATGAGAAAAAAAATCTGGACATCTAACCAGCTGTAAATCAAATAATAAATAGACTCATTCTTCAGTTTTATAAAGCTATTCTTTGAACTTAAAAATTCTGCCTAAATTTGAGTATCTTTCTTTATATATAATAGATGTGTTTCAGGATGTTGACTGTGTTTTGCAGCTAATGCTGGTGATTTATTTGTTGTCTTACATGATAAAATTAAAGGCATATTTCTAACCAAGAACTCCAAGTAGAAGTGAATTTTAAAACTTCCAGCAAAAAGAGACTGATTATCAGGTTTGAAATTGTGCTTGCTGTTGGACTTACTAGAAGTTGCTCACAGTCCTTTAAAAACTTGCAGAATTTCTCACGTGGTAGATTTTAATTCTACCATCGCTACCAATTTTCAGTGATTCCAAGGTTATGGAACTTCTCACATTCCCCAAATTCTTTTGACCGTATGTTTGTGATTTCCAAATTTAACGTTTTTTCTCTTTGGATTGGGTATATACTACACAAATGGGGATCCTGTGGTGAATTCAGATGAAAAGAATGAAGAGTAAGAGTCTAGAACTCTGTCTTGCCTGAACTCGTCTCTGAGCCTAGACCCAGTGCTGGGACAAGACTCTTTCATCTTTGGCACAAAGGGAACGAGCTAGACCCAATATTTCTAAAAGTTTTCCACCGAAGGACGTGGAATGAACGTGTTTGAAATATAGACAGTTTTGGAAGATTTCCATCATAGATAAAAAAAAAAAAATTTCAGGCTAATTGTGCCGTCTAAGTCACAGTATTTATTTGTTTTCATATATAAAGTTTGAATAAAACTGAGATGTCAGACAAATGTGACATGCATGCTCTGTAACTGCTGATAGTCTAGACATAGCATATTTCCCCAGGAAGATGCATTCTGTAGTTTTAAAACCTAACAAAACAGTTTCTTCCTATATTCAAGTCTTGAGAATCGGTTTCTAACGATGTTAGACTGCAGTATCATTCATCGTCAGTAGGTGCCACCACGTAACATAATTACTAGACTGAAAATTCCTTAGTTCAATGTCCATCAACTAATTAGTATATTTTAAAGTTAGTGTAATAAATGTAGAAGATGCAGAAAGTAATTTTATTTAAAACTGGGAATCTAGAAAAAAATTAAATTCTGTAGATGAACGCTCTACAAAACCAGTGGAGGAATGGCAGCTTCCTTTGGAAAGGCATCCATTATTTTCCTGGGGTTTGGGAGAGCAAACTTACTCTTATGATTGAATATGTTCCTGTTCTGCCTTGCAAAATTTTAAAATAAAAATATGTTATTGTTTCTAACTACATTAAAATAACGTTCCTTCTTAAAGAAAAAATAATAATAATAATAACACAATGTCATGGAAATTTATAGGATTTGGAGTTAGACCTAAATTTGAGTCCATCTCTTCCACTTACTACCTGGACAATCTTAAGTAATTTACTTGGCTTTTTTTTTTTTTTTTTTTTGCCACAGAGTCCCTATATCTTAACTGCAGGTTTACATCTCTGACAAGAGTTTTTGGGTGATTGATAATATACATAAATCACCTGGCATATAGTAGGCATTCAAAAAACAGTTGTTATTAGCAGTGGTCACATTTCAGCAAAACCTCAGAAACTGCTTTACCACCATGGCATCAACATGGTAGTGCTGAACATTATTAATAGTAGTAATATTAAAGTTAATTTTAATTCATTCTAATGCAGTGTGAATCTAACATTTAAGAGGTAAGTATATTTCCACATCAACTCAAATTCCACTTAACTTTTCTATTCTCTAGTTGGAAACTGAAAATATACTTAGATTAGCTAATCTGGTAGCAAAACTTGAGGGTCAGATCAATGGCTATTTAATTCAAAATTCATGAAGAAATCATACTCAGAGCAACAAGCCTCCACAGCTCTGTGAACAGCTCCTGCTCCTGGGATCCCCACCCCCCCAGCCCCCACAAGCTAGGCTATTGGGCAATTGCAGATCAAGGTTCAGGAGTTGAAGGAATAAAGAAAAACAACATTCCTCCTCTGTCTTTCCAGTTGGTCCCCCATAGACTTTCTCAATATGGTTTTGGTCCTGGTCTGGTAAACAGTTTCAGCCTAGAGTTCCTCACAAAATTTTTCCAAGGTCTGGAGAAACCAGAAAATAAAAACACCTGCAGAGATGACACCCTCATATAAGAATGCCTCAGAAATTTCTTAGCAGGCTTGGACCTGATTAAGTGGTGAAGAACCACAGTCCGGGCTACTTAAGTAACATAAATTTACTGTCTCACAGTTCTGAAGGCTAGGAGTCCAAGATCAAGGTGTTAGCAGGGTTGTTCCTTCGGAGAGCTGTAGGAAAGAATCTTTTCCATGCCTCTCCCCTAGCTTATGGTGGTTAGCCAGCCATCGCTGGCTTTCTCCACTTATAGAACATTCACTCCATATCTGCCTCCTCTGCACATGGCATTCTCCCTATATGCATATCTGTGTTCAAATTTCTCCTTTTTATAAGGACACTAGTCATGTTGGAAAAGGGGTTCATCCGACTCCAGTATGAGTTCATCCTAACTTTAATTGTATCTGCAATAATCCTATTTTTAAATAAAGTCATATTATGAGGTCCTGGGAGTTAGGACTTCAACATATGGATGGGGTTGGGGGGCACAATTCAAGTGAGTATTCCTTGCTGACTTAAAGATACTCTGGTGCTATGGTCTATATCTTTGTGTCCCCTCAAAATTCGTACGTTGAAAACCTAATGCCAAAGGTAATGTTATTAGAAGGTGGAGCCTTTGGGAGGTGATTAGGTCACGAGGGCAGAGCCTTCATGAATGGGATCAGTGCCCTATTAAAGAAGCCTTAGAGAGCCAGCTCACTCCCCTACAGTGTGAGGGTGAGGACCCAGAAGAAGTAGGCCAAGAAGTTCTGCAACCCAGAAGAGGGCCTTCCCCAGAATCGAAGCACGTTGGCACCCTGGTCTTGGACTTACAGTCTCCAGAACTGTGAGGAAGAAATCTTTGCTGTCTATAAGCCACTCAGTTTGTGGTATTTTAGCAGCTCAGATGGACTCAGACATCCTGTGAGCACACAGCTTCTGAGCAAGCCTCCAGCTGGACTTGCCTTCCCTTCAGCAGAAGTCCTGTCAGTGGGAAAGCTTGCTCACGTAGCAGCTAGAGGTTCAGGGCAGAGGGTGCTCTCAGGGGCTCACCTCTCCAGCCCATGTTGGACAGCTGACCAAAACCATATTGAGAAAGTCTATGGTGGACCAACTGGAAAGACAGTGTGATCCTGACATTCTGAATTTTATTAGTGCTAAAGACTCCACCCAGAAGTCTTTTCAGGTATCCTTAGAAATGGCTTTAACAACAAATAGTTAAGATCTCAGTGCTTAAAGTGAGATTTTGAAGTATGAAAAGAAAGCCATATGCATGCGCATGCCTCCACAGGACTCTTGGTCACAAGGTTTGGTTTTTCTTTTCAATAAGGGTTTTTTTTTTTTTTCCATTCCAGAATCTACTTATTGGAATACCTTGTCTGTTTTTAGCTCATTCTCTTGAAACTTCCCCATCCCCTAGCTAGTGTGTCATTGCTGTTGGCCGTGGCGGTGGTGGTGGTCTACCTTTGTAGATACTTAGGCTTGTCTAGAGCAAGATTAATAACGATGCCTGGGTTTTGAGAAGCAGTCGACCTGCGCCATAAACAATGTCATGACTGCCATGACTCAGTACGTGTCTTTCCCCAAACAGAATCACACATAAAATTCCTAAAACTGACCCCCCAAAAGTTGAGGACTGTTTAACAATTGAAAATAACCAATGTCAACAATAAGTTTTTCATTTAAGTACAACTGAAATGAAAGCAAAAGGGAAACGCGTTAGCTAACTGAACACAATACTACCCAGCAAGACCAAGACGAAACCACCAGTGCTTTGTAATGAAGTGGCGAAGGATCACTGAACTTCTGGCACTGATTGAAGATAAGGAGAAAAGCTACTTTACAGATGCCAAACATATGGCAAGAATTCTTGTTTGGCAAACTGAAGAGCCAGTGTCAGTGTAGATAATAGACATTCTGAAAAGTCAGCTGTCTTGCTTTGATGCAATAAACAAATCTCTTAAGGGAATCCCTTCAAAGCAGCAAAAATCATGACAATACAAAGGTGAACTCTGCAAATTTTCTTCACCGTTTGTATCATCTCCAGCCTCCAAGGCCTCCATCCTGCAGCTTTCTCCAGGTTCTATCCCATTGGTTTCACAGCACTTTTTATAACACCATTTGGTGTATGAGGGAGAAACCAATTCATGAGCGATTTCCTCAGACTTTCCTTGTGAAAACAGTCCTGCAATAGTGACTGTCCAGTTTTGAATCTGACCTTTCCTTTGGACTCACTCACGATAAGAACAGTATCTGAAGGCCAAGCAGCGGGGAATAAACTGTAGGGACCAGGTCCTCCTCTTTGTTGGGAAGCCCGAATACTCACAGATGCCGAGGACATGAGGGTGCTGAGCACATTGCAAGTGCTTAAAAGAGAATGAGCTGCTTGGCTAAAGTGGGTTAGAGTAAGTCTTTCCCAACCAGCCCATCTGCGATTTATGGTTGCCCAGCTCCTCCCCAGAGGCAGAACGTAAAATGGCAACCAACGAAATACTTACGTCCCGGGAAGTGGGCTAATTGGGGCGCCTTTGTGTGTACAGTTAAAACAACACTCTGCATTGCTCTTGGCATTTTGCATTTATAGGAGCACGTTTGAGCCACCCACACCACACAAGCAGAGCATCTAACTAGAAAGGGAACAGACACGTTTTCTCCTGGCGTAACAGAGCCACAGCTAAAGGTGCTGTGGAGCCTCCGTCACACTGATCTCAGCTGGTCTTTATTTCACCATCTGGCTCCTTTTCTAGGGCGCCCTCAAAGGGGATATCCCTAACTAACCCATCAGGGCCTTCTCTCTCCTACATCAGGCCATGTGGAAGCAACAAAAGAAGTCCATTGTGCTGATTTTCTGTGTGAGGCCCCATACCAGGCTTGTTAGCAGAAGCCTCCTCCTTCACCCAGCCTGGCTGGCCTCCCCTTCGCAGTCAGGAGTCTTCATTTAAGTCCCTTTTAATGAGAGGAGCTGAGAGTGAACTCAATTGTCCCAACCTTCCTCTTAAAGGAACTGGGCTCCACCCTCCCATCAGAGCGACTTCCAACAGCATTCCTAACAAGATTCGGTAATGTTTTCCTATGATGCTTATTCTGTGCCTACACATTTTTATTTTTGGAACCAATGGTGTTACTGGTTCACTAATTTGACCATATTCCATAGTAGTTCTAAACCCCTTGTCATTTCATTGGGTAAAACCAGTTTACGAAGAGATGTGTGCAGCAGTCAAATAAAGAAGGACAGTGTGCAAAAGCTCTTCCTGCTTCCAATTATTTCAGTGATTTATTTGGGGCTAAATAAGCCACTTAATCTAGGAGTGTTTAAATAATGCTGAGCAGTGTCTGAATCTCAGTGGTGGCTCTTTTGATTTAAGATGCATATGGGCTCCCAGACCTGCCTGTGGACATCACCAGGAAGTCTATTCTCAGCTATTCTCTTTGTGCTTGTTTCCAGCTGACAATGTTCTTTAAATACGGAGTGGCATGTTCAAAGATGAATGTGGCATAAATTTTGCTCTGACTTATGATTGGAACAAATACATGCTCTCACATTTACCTTTAGGAAATCCTTTTGTCATTGAGTAGAAAATTCAAAACAAACTTGTCTACAGTGTTCACATCCTTCATTTACTCGGTATGACCCAAGCAGCCTTGCTTGACATTATAATGGACTCTCACCCATGGAGGTCAAATTTATGAAACACTTCCATATTGCACCTTTTGTATGAGATCTTTAGTAAAACTGGGCAAAACTGGCAATATAGCTCTTTATGGCAGATTGAGAGGTGCCCACATTTCCTCGGGTGTTGTCTTAACTCAGGGGCTTTACCATAATGTTCCATGGACTGTCCAACAGCTGTGAATCTGGGCCTTTAGACACTGATTTCCTCACTGTAAGAAATGACATTATTAATGTTTACAGATGGTAGTTCTCAAAGTGTGGCCCCCACAGCAGCTGCATCAGTAGCAGCCGGGAACTTGTTAGAAATGCAAATTCTCAGGTCAACACCGTAAAAGTTGAATCAGACCCTCCAGAGGGTGTTGTAACAATCCCTCCCAGGGCCCTGATGTGTGCTGAGCTTTTTTAGGGGAGATACTTAGCGGACAGTCGATTTTACCTGCACGGTAATTGGACAACACAGAGAAGAGTCTCTCTTGGGCTGCAGAAAGTCTGAACAAAGCACTGTCTAGAGGACCATAAATAATCTTTTTGAAGCCTTTTGCCTTTACTACAGAAAGGTTGAAATTTCAATATTTCTTGTTCTCACCCCAATCTATTTTAACACATTAATCACATTCCCTGAAACCAAGAGCCCGGTGGAAAAGAAGCAGCTGAATAACTGCAGGCAGCGGCAACACCTCAGATCTGCACAGCAAGCACGGCTCCCACGAATAACCGGCAGGCTGTGTGCCTCTTTTAAATATTTTGAAAATGAGAATCTCTGTCTATAGGCTATTCCCTTTCTTCCTTACTCAGCTCAATCTCTTATTCAGGATGTTGTTTCGCCCAAGGACTCTAGGCTTCTCCCAATAGGCTTTCTCCTCAAGCAACATGTTCTTAATCCTCTCAGGTCAACTCTAAATACAGGCACTCTAATCGTCTTTTCTGCTGTTGTTTCTTGACTTGACATGCCAGTAATTTCCTTTAATCTCTTCCCATTAATCCCCAAGTTCATATGTTGAGCCCTCAGGTCCTCCTGTCATTTTCACCAGTCTTTTTGGTCCTGTGTGGTCATCCCTGTTCATTCACCATCTTCTGCCCAAGCCATTATCTGATTAATATCCTTCAATCAGTCCTTTGAGTCCTTTCTCTTTGCCTTTTCCTGGTCTCTATTTAAAATCTGACAGCATTCCCTGGCCCTTACAGAGGTAAGCTGAAGAGCTGTCCACAGTGACGGGAGGATCCAAGACAAGATGAGATGGGGATGGTCCCCTGGTGGGCGAAACATTTTAGCATAGACTCTGTGGAAGAGGATCAAGGTTGTTGAGTGCAGCAGACCACAGACAGAAGTCAGGTTGGCCAGCGTGGCGCCATATCCCCATCATCACTTGTTTTGTTCTGGGCACTCTGAGCATCCTCTGGTTCTATCTCACACACCCTGCTTTGTGTGTCGCTTCCAGTCTTTGGTTTACCCTGTGCCTCTGTGCAAGTTACAAAAAAGTAGTCCCTCTGAGCAGACACATCCGCAGGGCAGACATTTAACAAAGGGACCCTTCTGGGTGGACGAATACAGACAGGTGGCCTTTCCCTTACATTTACACAGCCCTCAGGGCTTAGCAAGTGAGAAGGGGCTGGATTTCGAGGTCAACTGCTACCCCACAGCCCAAGCTGGTGCCTTTGTTTTACGCTAAAACTGCACAACCTGACCCATGGTGCTGCTTGTCTTTGCCCCAACTTCTTACTGCTCTAAAGCAGTGGTTCTCTAAACACAAGTCTTGGACCATATCACATCACCATCACCTAGAAATGTGTTAGAAACACACATTCTCTAACCCTGCTGCAGACCTCCTACCTCCACAGGCAGCAATCTGTGTTTAAACAAGCCCTCCCCCGGTGATTCTGACACATGCTAAAGTTCAGAAACACTAGAAGAATACCTGATACACAATAGGCAGTCAATAAATGAATAAATGAACTTTTCCATCGAAACTAAACTCAAGCATCCTCCCCTTGAAGACAGTCCCTGCCCGCCTCCATCTCGTCTGGCTATGCCCCGTCTGTGTTCTCACAGAACTCTGTATCCCTGTGAGACAGGATTCAACTCACTGCAGGAAGTCAGTGGCCTTCTTGGCTCTTTCCATGACTTAAACTGGGGCTCCTTGAGGGTAGAAACTGTGTTTACTGAGATTCACTTTTGAACCCCTCAGCAAAGAGTGTGGTCCCTGATGGGAACTCAGAGCACATGGAAGGAAGCAAAAGAGAAAGACACAACTAAGAAAACAGACAAATAATAAAGCAGTCTTCAGGCTGAGAATTGATACCTCCCCAAAGAGCCCTGGGCTAGAAGTTTTTTCTGTATAAAATTCTAATCAATTCAAAAATGCATACTCAAAATGATCTTTCCTATTGTGCCTGAGATAATGTGCTATTTCCATGTGTTCAGCTGTTTTCACACTTGTAGCCTCCCTGGTGTCTCTTCGTGTGTCCAAATTTCCCCCTCTTATAAGGACACCAGTCAGACTGGATTAGGGCCCACTCTAACGGTCTCATTTTAACCTAATCACCCTTTAAAGGTCTTAACTTTAAATACAGTCATGTTCTGAGGTACTGGGCATTAGGGCTTTGACCCATGAATTGGGGTGGGCGGCATAATTCAGCCCAGAACACATGGGAAAGCAAAGTAACATGTGTCCTGTATGTGGGTTGATCTGGGAGCAGGTTCAGCCATTAATCAGGATCTTAGGCAAATGAATGCACTTTCTCAGGTAGATGGATATGCTATTAGTCTGCCCTCTTTCATTTGATTATCTGTACCCAGACTTAGCTGAATCCATGGATCCCAGCTCAGTCCCAGAAAAGTTCAGGATCTGTCTTCTGACTTTTCTGGATGTGCAAGCTACCATTTTAACCATTCTTAAGTGTTCAACTCAGTACCATCAAATACATTCACTATGTTGTATAACAACCATCACTGTCTGCTTCCAGAATTTTTCATCATCCCAAACTGTACTCATTAAATAATAACTTCCCATCTGTCCCCAACTCACAGCCTCTGGTAACCTCTATTCTTTTTTTCAGTATGTATTAAGTCACTCTTCCTATGTACCTCATAGAGGTGAAATCACAAAATACTTGTCTTTTTGTGTCTGGCTTATTTCACTTAATGTTTTCAAAGTTCATCCTGCTGTAGCATGTGTCAGAACCTCACCCCTTTTAAAGGCTGAATACTAGTCCATGGTATGTACACGCTACATTTATTCATCCATTTACCTGTTGACAGACACTTGGATTGTTTCCACATTTTGGCTATTGTGAATAATGCTATTGTGCAAGTAAAGCTTTCACTGTTTAGAGTAATTCAATAGTTTCAAACTGCTTTCCATGAAGTTTCATTTGCTTTCTATATCAGCATTCCATCTGAGGGTTAAAAATACTAGTTTTACTGGTAAAGGAGAATGAGCTAAGGCTTTGGAGTCAGATTAAACGTCATTTCTGCCTTCTATTTTCCATGTGAACTTGGGCAAGCAATTTAACTGATTAGGGCCTTAGTTTTTTCATCTGTTAAATGGATCAATGGAATAATTTCTGTTGCACAGATTGTGGTGAGGATTTATGAGACAGCATATATAAAGCACCTAGTCTAATGTTTGGCAACAAGTAAGACAATGACAACTGGTAACCATGAGTATTTCTTCCAAATGGCCACATGCTCCAGCCCCTACACTTTGAATCTAACCGAACCACTCTCTATTTGATCAAGTTTACCTTCTGGTCTAGTTTAAAACTTGGAGAAATATCATAGGAGAATATAGTTTTAGAATTTTAAGGTCATTCATGAATGAATTACTTTGAGGCCCATCTATTTAAAAAAATGTTTATATGGTATCAAAGACTCCTTCCATCCAAGTGAAAGGGCAAGGATGATTGACTTTTAAGGTCCAGACAGAAAACAATCATGGGCCAGGCCACTGAACTACAGTTTTATATTTGTAAAGTGGCATTTTGTCCTCCTGCAAATATATGAGAATCCCTGGGAGGATCCTAGCTCATATGCCTAAATCCAGGAACAGTATGGTCCCAGGGTGTGCAGAAGAAGTACAGAGATTCTACTCACCCCAAGGCTGCCCTGTAGTGAGTTTATCTGCTCTGGGTTGAGCCACTCATAGTCAAGGAATACAAGGGAATAAGGGGAGAAATAGAATGTCCTGCCTCAATCCAAAGACCCTTGTACCTGGAAACAATCTGCACATTCTAAAAGATTTACTCAGACCTTAATCATTTTAATTTTAAACTAAACCAAAAATAAATAATGATCCAATTAACCATTTTGGTCTTTTGAAATAAAATGAGTCACAGATCTAGTTGACACAGTGACATCCATACAAGATTTAGGTTTCAAGTCCGTGAAACCAGAATCAAGTAACATGTTTAGAGGTTTACTCCGTAGGTCTTCAATCGGCTTTTAGAGAGATAAATGAAACTTCTGAATAGGTGGGCCATTTTGCTCTTGTGTTGCAAATTAGAACCATTATCAGAGGTCAAGTCTTCAAATTTCCAAGTTCACTGTAGATGGCCACTGATACTGACAGGAAGCTCTCTTTGCTATATGTCTAAAGCCATTGTCAGTATCACAGATGCAAGGAAGTGACCAGCATATATTTGAAGTTGAAGTCCAAGAAATATTGTTGCTGAAACGAACAAATGGATGATTTCTATTACTCTCTATTTTTGGAAACATTGATACCAGTTTTTTTTAAAAAATCAAATTATTGTTTCTTTCTCATCACAGTCAGTGTTACCTACTTTGGTCCTCCACATTGATTAAATTAGCTGAATTTTTAACAAATTTCTAGTGTGTTCCTAAACATAAGAAAGTGTTCTGCTTGCAGGTAGATATTTTTGTTTGTTTTCCAGCTTAATTATTTGGTTTCTGCCTTGCTACTTGTGAATTTAATATTTTAAACAAATTATCTCTGCTATTATCCTTGTTATTTGCCTTTAATGCTGATCTCATTAAAGAGAAAAACTTTCACCAACTTTTGGAGTTAAAGGTTTGTTTTTAAGTAAATGTCCACTAGATGGAACTATTGTTTCAAAAGAACACGGGTAATGCCATAGAAGAGACCCACTTCTAAAGCTTTTCCCACTGAAAGTTACCTCATAAAAACAGGTAGATAATGCCTTTTCTTTCTTTCTTTTTAAAAAATAACTCTTTTCCTTTTACATACATAGCATTACCATTTAAAAACACATGCCATTTGAAGACATATTTTTTATTTTCTGAAAATCTTTACATCTCTAACACATTATTTCGCTAAGCTATAGCAATGCAGAGTTCTCTTTTTAAAATTTTTTCCTCCGATATATTTCACAGGTTTAATGACAACAAATGAAAATATCTTAGTTGTAAAATGTGTCTTAAAATCAGAGGGAACTTGCTTAATGAGTCAGAAATGGAAAATACAATTCAAAGAGATTTAAATAAAAACCCTAAAACTAAAGCACTTAAAAAGATAATAAAACCTCAAGTGTGGAAACACACACACAAAGATTAAACGTATAAAAGACAAACGTACATATGTCTCTCAAGATCTCAAAGAAACAATAAGGTTGTGTGTTCACACATCCTTGCCCCGTTTACAGAACTATATTTAAGCTGCATATTTTACTATTTGCTAATGCAAATGGCATACTAAAGTTACAAATTACATTCCATTCCTGTTTGCCGTTGCTGACGTGACAATAAAAATTTTCTTTATTAACTGAAATTTGTCATGATTTACCCTTAGTTCAGTATACTTAAGCTTCTAAAGCAGTTTTTTTTCATTTTCTTACTATAATGATAATCACTAATATTTTAAAAGCATTTACTTAATGTTTTATGGCATATTATGTTTTATAAGTAAACATGGCTTTGGAATTAACTATTA
Source organism: Camelus dromedarius (assembly GCF_036321535.1). Classification (NCBI taxonomy): domain Eukaryota; kingdom Metazoa; phylum Chordata; class Mammalia; order Artiodactyla; family Camelidae; genus Camelus; species Camelus dromedarius. Next base: position 37,738,647 of record NC_087436.1, read on the forward strand.
ACTTACTACCTGTAGGAAGCACAATTCTGAGGAAGCAAAGTTATGATGCAACATGCAAGCATTTTAGTAGGAGGCTTCCGGCCTTCAGCCTAATAAGCTTCCTCTGCCTGTCATCCCCCAAGTCACTTTCAACAATTGATGAAGAGAAATCTAGCAACTTCTCAGCAAGCTCTTTGAGGTAGTGATTGCAGATATCAAAGAGTACATGTTTCATAAAGCAGGTCTGAGCCACCATGATATCACTGGAAATACTATGATTCTTCTTGCCTCTGTGAAAGCTGAGGGGAATTTTTTTATCATTTTTATATAAGTTTCAGGTGTACAGGATCATAATTCAACATCTATATATACTACAGAGTGATTCACCACCACACAGGTGACCCCAAGAGGATTTTTTAAAATTAAATTGAAATAGTATTAGTACTTTCTTAAAGTTCTTCTCCAAAGCCCTCACAACTAAAAAATAATTTTTAAAGCTTCAAGAGTAAAAGTTCTTCCTTACATAATGTACTTAATAAAATTTAGCAAATAGATTAAGGTTCTCAAAAACTAACAGCAATTTTATGGTCTTCCTTTAAATCATTTGTCAAAATAAAGATTCAAATATTGGTTTTTTTCCTCAATATATTGAGAAATAAGTGACATCTATTACTGTATAAGTTTAAGGCATACAGCAAGATGGTTTGATTTACATGTATTGTGAAATGATTACCATTATAGGTTCAGCTAACATCCATCTTCTCGTATAGATACAGTAAACTGAAAAGAAAGAAGAAAAGAAAGGAAAAAAAGTCTCCTTGTGATGAACACTCTGTATTTTCTCACCAACTTGCCTATATATCATGTATCAGTGTTAGGTCTCACCATCATGTTGCACATTACATCCCAAGCATTTATTTATCTCATAACTGGAAATTTGTACCTTTTGATCCCATTCCTCCAATTTCTCCTCCCTCCCACCCTCCACCTAGGTAAGCACAAATCTGACCTCTTTTTCTATGAGTTTTAAAAATACATATATTCCACAGAGAAGTGAGATTAAACAGTATTTGTCTTTGTCTGACTAATTTCACTTAGCATAATGCCTACAAGGTCCATCCATGTTGTCACAAATGTTCCTTGTATTTTAATGGCTGAATAATATTCCATTTTGTATATATGTAAAAACTTCTTTATCCATTCATTCATCAATGAACACTTAGGTTGTTTCCATGTTGTGGCTATTGTAAATATGCTGCTATGAACACCAGGGTACTGGTATTTTTTCAGGTTAGTGTTTTTGTTTCTTTTGGATGTATTCCCAGAAGTGGAATTGCTGGATCATATGGTATTTCTGTTTTTAATTTTGCAAGGATCCTCCATACTGTTTTCCAGTGTTTTACATGTGAATGTCCAGTTGTCCCAGCATTGTTTATTAAAGAGACTGTCCTTTCTCCATTGAGTATTCTTGGCTCCCTTGTCAAATATTGGTCATATATGCTTGGGTTTATTTCTGGGTTCTTGATTTTGTTCCATTAATCTATTTGTCTGGTTTTATTTTTGGTTTGGGGGGATTGTTTTGGTTTGTTTTGCCAGTATTATGCTGTTTTCATGGCTAAAGCTTCATAGAATAGCTTAAAATCAGAAAGTGGAATTCCTTCTGCTTTGTTCCTCTTTCTTATGATTTCTTGGGCTATTCAGGGTCTTTTCTGGTTTCATATAAATTTTAGAAGTATTGTTCCTACTTCTGTAAAAATGCCATTGAAATCCTGATAGGTCTTGTATTGAATGTATAGATGGCTTTTGGTAGTATTGACATTTTAACAATATTAATTCTTCCAGTCCCTGAGCAAGTTAATTTTCTATTTATTTATATCTTCTTTGCTTTCTTTTATCAATGTCTTGTAGTTCTCAGAATATAGATCTTTCACCTCCTTAGGTAAATTTATGCCTAAATATTTGGTTGTTTTTGATGCTATTCTAAATGGGATGGGGTTTTTTTTCCTGAAAGTTCGTTGTTAGTGTACAGAAATGCTACTGATTTCATGTGTTAAGTTTGTATCCTGCAACTTTATTGAATTAATTGACTAGATCTAACAGTTTCTTGATTAAGTCTTTAGGATTTTCTATATATAAAATCATGTCATCTGCAAATAAAGACAATTTACTTCTTACTTTCCAATTATGATATCTTTTATTTCTTTTTTCTGGCAAGATTGCTCTAGCTAGGACCTCCTGTACTATGTTGAATAGGAGGAGCAAAATGTTGGCACTCTTTTTTTGCTCCTGATCTTAGAGGAAAAGCTTTCAACCGTAAATATAAGTATGATGTTAGCTGCAGGCTTGTCATATGTGGCCTTTATTATGTTGAGATATGTTCCTTCTATGCCTAATTTGTTTAGAGTTTTTATCATGAATGGATGTTGAATTTTGTCAAATGCTTTTTCTGCACCTATTGAAATGGTCATATGATCCTTATCTTTCTTTCTATTAATGTGATGTATTGATTTGTGTATGTTGAACCATCCTTATATCCTAGGGATAACAAACATTAGGCATGGATTTAATGTTATATGTACAAATACAAAAGTAGTTCACACGCTATAAATTTTACTTATCAAATCTTCATACTTTGAAATATCTAGAAACTCATTTTCCAGTCCTAACGCTAGACAACTAAATTAATTTACTGTGAGATTGTGGGATGGTTTGTTATATAAATGACTTCACGCCATTGATGTTTGGCATAAATGACAAAGGTGGCACTAAAGTCAGCCTCCTCACATTACTTCACTAGTAAATGCAAGAGAGTGTGAGCCATTGACTCCAATGCCCTACACCTCTGAGTTCCTCAATACTTCAAGAACTATTTCAGATTTTACCTCTTTTATGAGATTCTACTCCACCCCAAATCAGAAACCACCTTTTCATTCAGTAAGCTACCATTTTTGTCCTTGGATTTCTAAGTCTCTCACATCATCCATCACTTTCTACTTAATAACAGAATTATTAGCATATGTTTTATCTCCCTCTTCCAAATTGAGAGAGGACTGGGATCCTGGCATATTCATCTTTGCATCTTGAAAGCTCTCATCACAGTATCTCCCATTACCAACCTGGGACCATCTGGACCATCATCACTCCATCCTCCTGATACTTGGGGGATTGCCTCTTCCTGGTAAAGGCTAAAGCCTCGCACTGTGTCTTATATCCTCCTTCCCACCTCCTTAGGGATCTCCTGCCGCTGGTTATTCTCTTTTCCTTCTTTATTGGATTCTTCCCATCAGCAAAAAATCACGCACAAGTCTCTTCTAAAACTTTCTTTACAAACTGATACACCGTTGCAACTAGCATGCTATCTCTCCTCTCCCTTAACAGCTAAACTTCTTGAAAGCATTTCCTACACATGCTGTCACCACGTCCACAGCACTCACTCATTTCTGAGCCCTGTATGATCTGGCTTCTATCCTCATCACTCAAACGAAGCTGTTATCACAAGAGACACCAATGATCTTCTGGTTGCTGAATCCAATGGGTACTTCTTAAAAGTTTTTTTTTGGCCTCTCTATGTCACCTAACACTATTGACCATTCTTCCCTCTTTCAAGTGCTCTCTTCCCTTAAACTTCTGTGACATTTTATGCTCCTGGATTTCTTCCTGAGTCTCAACCCATCTCTTAAAATGTGGACTTTGGTCAGTGTTCTGTCCTTGGCTTTTTTCTGTTCCGAGTCTACACACTTTCCCTGAACAGTCGCCTAATCCACAGTTTCAGATGCCATTAGACTGGTTTTGTATCTTTGTTTTATCTCCAGCCTAGACGCCTCTTCTGAATATTTTACCTCCATAAAGCCTGCTAGACTCTTCTGTTTGGATGGTCCATACACACCCAAAGTGCAGCACGTCCCAAGAAAAACTCATCATATTTTCTCCTTTAACCCAAATCTGTTGCTTATGTTTTGTTTCTCATCGCATTGAAAGGTGGTTCTTTAAATCAAGTTTCCCAGTCAGAAACCGGAGTATCTTCCCTGAATTGTCCTTCTCTTATATTCTATATATTCCACTAAACACTGAACTCTGCTCATTCTAACATCAAAGTTTTTTGCATATGGTCCCTGTTCTCCAATCTCTCTCCCATTACCCTGGGTAAGACCACCATAAATTCTAACCTGGATTTCTGCCATGCCTTCTGACTCATCACCCTTCCTCCAGTCCTGGTTTCTGGTAACTCATTTTTCCACACTGACAGCTGAGTAAACTTGACAAATACAAATCATCCCCCAGTCAAACACTTCAATCACACTAGTGATTTGTAGGACAAAGTCCAACTTCCTTAAGATAGTTTACAAGAGTGTGTGCATAACCTGGTTGTTGCTGACTTCTCTGGCCTCATCTGTGGTCACACCCACTTCAAACTCAACATTCCAGCTCTCCTAACATCTCTGAGTTCCCTCAACAGGCTGTGCTCTCTCACCTTGGGCCCTACTCACCTGCTTCTCCCAATGTCTAGATCACCCTTATACCCACCTCTCAACCCCTTTGCAAGGCTGGCTCCTTCTCACGTACCAAGTCTCTCAGTAGCCCCTCCCTGCAGAAAATTTCCACTAACTTACTGCACCTGGGTCTGGTGTTTGTCAGGTATTTGTCCTAGTACCTCTAGTGGCATCTTACACTTTGTAGGTCATACATAATTGTTCTTGCCTGTTGACCTACCTGCATGCTCATGAATCGGGACTGTGTCTATTCTGTGCACAGCCATAACCTAATGGTGCATACCATGGCTATGCAACACTTGGTACCTAGCAGTGATCAATGTGTATTGAAGAGATCATAGGTGCTCGAAAATGTATATAGTATGTGATGGCTTTTAAAAAGCCATCAAAACTACCACAATGGGGAGAAAAGGGCTGCTGGTCTTGGTTAGATAGTTTTGTTTTGGTTTTTTGCCATGTGACTAACTGTAAGATAATGGTTTCATCTAAGCAAGTCAATTACATGGTCATACACATAAGCCATAGGGCAATTCTAACAAATTATATTTTCATATGTCCATAGATGGACACAGATTGCCACATCATAACACTTGGGTCACCCTGGGGTAATCAACACTGAACTCTAAGAAGATCCAAATAAATGAATTGGCTAAGAGAAATTCTATACATTCATGATTTTAAACCCAATCTGTGTATGAATTTACACATTATAATATTTAAATTGAAGAAGTAATTTATCATAGATTATACTAAACTGCCAGAGAAATCACTTTTCTTTATGCTGGAAAAGTCTAGTCATTTACAAATGGAAATGAATTCTTCAGCTCAGTTTATAAGATTCACATAAAAGGTAACATTTTTAACTGTCCAAAATGGCTAGCTGCATGGAAGAAATAAGTAAACAGCAGTGTGATTAAATCCTAGAAAGTGTTCAGTACCTAACTGGCAATAGCTAGACAAGCAAGGATCACCTTTTTCAATTCCCGCATCACACAGATGAGAAAAATGAGTCCCGAGAGGTCAGGTTTAATTGTGCAGGTCACCCCGCCATATCCAGGCAAAACCCCCGTCTTGTTAGTAGGATCACAGAAGAACCCATGTGTCACACCTTCCTGCCCAGTGCTCTTTCCATTGCATTTCACTGTCCCTGACCACCCTCACCTCCTTTCATTTGCAGCTTGTGTGAACACCCTCAGCATGGCTTAGAATTTCTAAGTCTTCCTGCAATATTGAGAAAGCATTTCAATGGCATGTTTTCTAGCTACTGTTGTAAAAAAATTTTTTTAGTGAACTCTTATCTGGAATCACAATATTAAAAAAACAGGTAAAAATCAATGAATGAGATTTTCAGGAAATTTAAATCTTCATTGTTTGTGGAACCCCTGAAGCCCTTACAAATGTTCAAAATATCCAGGGAACAGAGTTGGAAAACTACTCCAAGCTGAGGGAAGTGGATATTTGGCAGCCAGAGTTTTGGATTCTGCCATTCTCCTTGGACTTGAAGAGAGCCAGTTGACATGGCAAAGCGTTACTTTAGCATTCTTACATGTTTTAATCATGTTGATTTTTTTTTCTTTTTTTTTTTTTTAGCCACAATCAAGCACTGAATAATTACTACAATAAGATAACAATGTAACTTGGAACTCAGCCAAAATGGTAGAAAACTGGGGGCAGGGGAGGGGTTCTTGTGCTTTTTTTTTCCTTCTTTGTCACTTTACATCCATTCATTCAACAATTTAAAATTTGTTTATGTGTTTGTTTTTATACTATTTTCCCCTGAGGGGCTTTGGTCACCAGCAAATTGGCTAGTGCTTCTGCAACTTAAGAGACCTGACCTAGGGAAGGCAACAACATTTTTTTATTAACATACTTTATGTTGTAGACACTGGCCAGTCATTCAAGCATCCATGTATTCCATCTGCCATGTTTTGCTTTCCTCCCATTCATGACTCCAAGTCTACTCCATACTTCGTCTCCTTGTAAGTCTTCAGTGCCTATTTCACTCTGGCTCTCTCATGAATGAAGCCATGTCTAACTCACCTGAAGATGACTAAGATTGCTTCCTTCTTCCTTCCTTTAAACCCTTATGGCATTTGCTCAGACTTCTTTTATAATACTAGGATTCATCAGTGTTAGAGTTTTCATGGTACTTGTCTCCTCTCTGCCTCATCATCCACTCCTCTCCACACTCCGCAGGGCACACTTCTGTTTTGGAGACACTCACTTTCTTACTTACATACCGATCCATTGGAGCATCTAGCTCAATGCCTTGGAAAAAAGAATGGGATTTGGGAAAGATGAATTGAAGACAAATCCTTGCCTTACAATTTTTCTAAACTAATATGTTGGTTATGTAACTTTTCTGTACCTCAGTTTCCCCATCTGGAAAATGGGGAGAATGCCTGTTCATAATCTTTTAGTTAAGACTGCAAATAACGCATACAAGGTCCTCAGCCCTGGGCTAGTAAGAGAGGTCTATCATTACTAAGTACATGATTTAATTCATATAGCCTGGAGCTTTGGTCTGCAGATTACTGTGGCTACAGCAACAGTCTTTCCACCAGATGCAGACACCTGCATGCATAGGTATGTAGGCCGGAACCTGGCCTGTAAACTGTCTTGTAAAGGCTGATTTTCTTTCTCCCCAATCTATTTTGTAGTCCTGAGCACACATAAGTCAGTGAGACATGACAGAAAGAACCATTTGGAGTAAGAAAATCTGGTCTTCAACCTAAGCCTAAATGTTTGCCTGATAGTGAGGAAGCCAGACCTTTAGACCCTCAGGTTTCCATGCATAAAACCAGAAGAATCCTATCATATTTACCTCACAGATTTTAAGTGAGGAGCAGAGAGAATTACAGAAAGAAGAGCCATTTGGAAACTGTAAAGGGAAATACAAATATAAATTAAATATTTAGTTGGTTTTTTAAAATTTTTCAGTAGGTATAATACAAACTTTGTACACAATCAAAAAAATACAAATGGGTATCCAGCGAAAGGCCAGTCTTTCCTTCACTCCTGTCCCCCAGCCACTCAGCTCCCCTCACTAGGGGCAACAGATGTTATCATTTCTTGTTTATCCTTCCAAATATGTTTATATATTTATATGCAATATATTAATAACTTTTTAAAAACTCACCAACAGCCCCCCCACAGCTTCCCCTAGCCTCCCCCAGCCTAAGGTTTCACTTGTCACTTTTAAAGCCAGAAACACCCAAGGGTGACACCTTGCATGGTTGCAGTTGGCCATCTTGCACTGTTGACCATACTGACCATTAAGGGGCACTCAGTCACTGAGAAAGAGTGTCATAATTCTGAAAAGCCATCATTCTCAGCACACAGTCCCCCAGGGAGCATAGGACCCAGTGAAGCCCAAAGTTGCTGCATCTTCTGCTCAGAACCACAATAACTAAATGGTCCCTATTCTCACACATTCCAACTGAAGCCACAATCCACTGAAAATCAATTGTTCTACTTTTTTTCCTCTGCATGCCCCTTGCTCAACTTGGATGCATATGAAATGCTTTATTCTGATTTTCCCTATCTTTGCTTGAAATTTTGGTTTGTATCCCTGAAACAATGTTAATCTTTGGCTGATGTTTGTGTGATATTTACATCCTACCATATTCCCAAGAATATTGTGCAAATTAATTAAAAGTGTCATTTTTACCAAGCTCTTCCAAATCTTTAGGTAAAAAGTCTTAAGTATGTGGCTTTAATATTAGAGTCTCTCTAATATTAAACTACTTCCAGATGAATGCTGTAAACCCTGAAACTTCTTAAAGACTGTATTCTTAAAAGTCTTCTGGTACTTCCTGAATTTTGAAGATGACTCTTAATATGATCAAGGTTAACGTTTTAATTGATCATCTGTGTTACCTTTCAGTCACTTATTCAGTCAGGGTCCAATCAGAAGGCACAAACCCAGTCTGTTCTTTAAATAGTGAGAATTGACTATAAGTGGGTATCAGAGAACTGAAAAGGGCACCCTGGGGGCAAAAAGGGAACACGGAGGTCTCCCAGAGGTAGCAACTGAGAAAGCAGAGGGCTCCCCGGGACACAAAGAAAAGAGGTGGAATCGTTAAAACCCGTGAGCCTGGAGTTAGAAGCGTGGAGGAACTTGGTGGAGCTAAAACTCGGATCTCTAAGGATGAGACAGAAACTCACGCTGCTGTGTCTGAGCTGCGACCCATGTCCTGGACCTCTGAGCTCCGGATGCTGGTGTCCCAGACGGGGTGTGATGAGGCTGACTCCACAGGCTGGGAAAACCGTGAGCTGGCATCCACTGCTGCTCCTGCGGAGTACCACCACGGCCAAGCGGAGAAGCCCTGCCGGGTAGCCCTGCGGGGTGAGGCACAGGGCACAGGAAGCCAAGGCGGCAGCAGCGGGAATACAACAGGAAGTGCTCCTTCTCCCTCCGCCCGCCTTGCGTTCACCCCCATCATCCACTGGCAGAGCCAGGCCTGCAGCAGCGGGCCAAGCAGAATTGTTTAGCCAGCTCCCAGCCTGCACACCACAGAGCAGGGAGGAAGAGGGAGATGGGGCGCGAAACAGAGTGAAAAGAGTTTAGCACCGGGCACAAAATGCTGTATACGTAGCACGTGTATTTCTCTTCCAAAGGGGAACCTCATATATGTTCAGACTTTGAAAAAAGAATCATTCCCAAAGCCTGTGATGAGGTAAGAACTGAAAAGTCCCTCATGGTTTTAGGAAGATCTGTGAACTTTCCCCTGCTTCTCAAATATTGTTCAATAGAATGCATAAATTATTCTCTTCTATACTTTTGGGGTAACAAAAATACACTGGAAGTGTTTGCTGAAATACCTTAATATGACTCACAGTTAAGAATCAGGTGGATTAGACATGCTTTCTCCATCCCCACTCTGAAGCAGAACTAGTCCTCCAACCTGAGTGAATATCTGTCCCTTGAGATTAGGTGTTTCACCCTTGAATTAGGTGTTTCACCCTTGAATTAGGTGTTTCACCCGCTGAGGGATGTCATATAAAAACAAGACATGTTGTGTTTCCTTTGGGTTAGAAGCAATTAAGTTGATCTTTAGTTTGGTTCTTCCCATTCATATTATAAAAATGACTTTCTAGAACAAAGATAGTGCCAGGAACCTACAACAGACCTGGAGGTGTGTGTGTTTCTGTGAGTGTGTGTACTTGTGTCAAACACGATGTACGAGAATCGGTATCCCAAAAGAAAAGTGAGAGTAGAGCTGATGCCATATTCCTCTTATCCCTGACCTAATTCCGTAAAATTTAGCCCCAAACATAGCACATCTTGGAAAGAACACTAAAATGACATTCCAAATTAATACCACATCTTTTGAATTATGTTGATTATGCTGTTGAGTTTTTGAGCCTGTGAGTCCATGAGTTGAGGTAGATTAAAAATGGCCACAAATTCCTTACAGATCCTTTCATCAAGAAGTGGAGTCTACTTCCTCACCTCTTGAATCTGGGCTGGCTTTGAGAGTTGCGTTGATCAATAAAATGAGGCAGAAGTGACATTGTGTGGCCTCTGTGGCAGACCTCATCTCTGCCCCCTTTCTTACAGGCCTTGGGGTTCATTGCCCACTGCTCTCCTGCATTTCCTGTCTCTTTAGGGTCTTCTGGGTGCTTGCCATCACTGTGGATCAGACAAGATTCCCTCCTGCCTTCCTCTAGCCAGCGCTATCTCACCTCCCATGCATGCAAAGCCGCAATGGCCTGAGATATTTAGGTGGTTCCATAGCAAATATTTAATTTATTTTAATGTTTATGAGATAAAAGACATAACCAGCATGTGAAACAGATATTACTGTTTAGGTTGTTAATTTCCTTTTTAAGCAAGCTATTTAGTAAAAAAAAAAAATGTAGGTCTACAGTTTAAACAAATCAAGTAAGTGATAGTAAAGTGCAAGTAAATATGGAAAACTTTTGGAAAATTCTCCTTTAAGGCATATTGGCTCAACTCCCACTTTGTACAAGTACACAATCCAATTTATCTTCTCTCCTTTTACTAAGAGGACCTTTCTAACTTCAAGATCCTCCCTGATTCAACTTTCTGTCATCTTTCCTTTCACTCAAATTGCCCATGAAAATCAAACAACTCTTTGAAGCTTTTCTAACTGCTAGTGAGATGGAAATTCTTGAAACAGGCTACTCGTCCACCTCCATCCTGTCCCCCTCCCCTAGTAAATGTCGTTGTACCTTTCTGTTTTCTCATTACGTAAATACTGACCAACGTTATCTCCAGATTTTGTGTTAAGTCCTATATCATCCCTTTTTTCTTGGGCTTCTCAGCTCCTCTGGTGCACTGGCTCCTCTGTATTCTCCTGCATCCTTCACTTCTCAGGTCCTCTGCCCCCAAGCCCTTTACTGACTCTCCTTAACCCTCATCATTTTACCGCCTGTCTTTATTTTCTTATCACTCTCGATTTTAAGTTCTTAAATACTACCTCCCTTCTCTTCGTTCTTTTCCTCCTCTTTATCCCTGCCTCCCACTGCCTTTATTCTTCCTCATCTTGTGTTTTTCCCCCTACATGTGTCTTGTTGGACTTGCCTTGAAATACAGAGGGAGAGCAAGTAGGAGACTGGTTAATGTGTTTGCTCATGTAAAGATGAAGAGAGTCAGGCATTTTAGCACTTTTGAAGTTCTTTCTGCACTTGGATCCTGCTTGATTTGTATCACCTATTCCCTTAAGAACATTCTCACTCAAAATAAATTACAAACATTTTGGTCTGGAATTGATGGGGTATAAGATTATCTTTAGTTCTTGAAAGAGACTTTGTGTTGAACACAAATTACATATTCCTCATAAGTCAGTGTGCCATTTCCCACGTAGATAAGTCTTTGAAAAGTTCTTTCAAAATCAGAATGATTTTCCTCTGTTTTGACAGATATACAAATGAGTTCTTTGGAGTTTAGTGTTTCAAATGACCTCTGAGTTTCTAACCTCTTTGAATTTTCATAATGTTATTCTCTTCTAATTGCAGAAAAATGTCTAACCCCTAAATTTTCAGTTTCTTCACAGTAGGAGTTCCCCTGGATTTTGACCGAGTAGTTTAAGGTTTGGGGATTGGAAGTGATACAATATCACTAGGATTATCACATTAATAAAAATGTATAAACTTAGAAATATAGACAGCTACTGATAAAATGCTAGGAAGTCAAAGGAGAAAAACTCAAGGCTCTTATTGGTAATATTTTATGGAGAGAACATGTCATATAAGGAATAATCTGAAGAAATGAAGTGGATTTAGACTATACAGTCTAAGTTTACATTTGTGGAAATCAAATTTTTCTTTCATAACACCAAGAGTTTTCAGACTTCACATCAGACTCTATCCGAATGAAAGCTGTTTCCCCCAAATAATTTCATTGGTTAATTTACAATTTATTAGCCAGAAAAGAAGAGGCTTTACTGCTTTTAAATGACTTGAAATAATGCAATTTTTTTCTTCAATAGAGCATATGAGAGTTGAGAAGTTGTGCTCATAAAATGAAAACCACCTCTGTTTCTCATTACCTTCCACATACAGATTTTGAATTTATAGGGTAGTGATTCATATTTGATCTAGTTTCATAAAAGAATCTGATTTGGCACGATGAAGTAAATATTAATACCTTTGTTTCCTAGATGTGATATTTAAGTATAGAAATGTGAAAAAATCCAGTGTCAACTGGTCTAATCCAATAAGGAATTTAATATATTTGAGTCTGTTAACACACACTGAGAAACCTTAACAGAATTTACGCATCATGCTATTCTAGTCAAGAAAAGTTTTATTTTCTCAAAGGGAAAATTTTTATATACCAGACTATCAAGAAACAGTTAAACCTGGATGTTGATATGACTGAAATTGACTTATTCTTGAATTCTGTAGTTCACTCCCCACATATGTGAGGGACTACCTTGAATTCATTCCAAAAGAAGAGGAGAGAGTTTCAGAGCAAAAAGCACTGCCTGGGTTCAAATTTCTTCTTGGCAAAAAAATGTCAAGTTCTGACAGCCTCTAAGTAGCCTCGTCTCTAAAATGGGGATCATAATGATACCTACCGATGATGGCTCTTGTGGGAACAAGTGAGCAGTAACAGTAGCAGGCGTGCAGAAACCACCCAATTAAAAACTGGAATTAGACAGTCAAAAGGTTAATAAGGAGATGCCCCCCCCCCTTTTTTTTTAAGTAATTGAGCTCCAGGGTTAACAAGTTCCCTGTAATGGAAACATGGAAACTGGTAGAATCAAAGGTATATACAGTCATATGTCTGCTTTTCATGAGCTGCATATGTTAAGATTATAAAAAATTTTGTTAGTCCTTCTGTCCGCAATATTTTTCATAGACAAGCCAGTTTGTCAAGTGCCATTAGGGAAGGACTCACACTGTGTCAACAGCATGGAGTTTAAACGATTTTTGAGTGAAAGACTCAGGCAGCTACATCACGTTGGACTATTCCGCCTCCTTCTGGCTTAATCTTCCAGACTTGTGACCTGAGAAGTTTGTGGCTAGAACTGATGAATTAGCACACTTTGTGAAAACAATATGTGTGGTTAAATTTGCTCTTATAGAGTGCCAAGGAGCCACCAACCCAAATTCTGTGGTCAAATCTTTTTTTTTTTTTAATTGCTTATTAACATTAGAGAACCAGAAAAAGAAATAAATACATGAAAATAGTTGATAGAGAGGCTCCAAATAATACATCTGGACAACCTGGGGAGCTGGTTAAGAGTAGAGGCTTTGGGGTCAGACAGAATGAGGTTCAGGTCACTTGTGTCCCTAAACCTCAATTTCCTCAACTGTGAAATGCGGAAAATTACGCTTTTCACTCTTTGTTTTAAGAAATAAACTAGATAAAATTTGTAAAAGGGAGGTTATTAGGTATACCACATTTTATAAACATGAAATTGTTCATTCTTTTTTCTTTTACCCTCTTAACAGAAGCACTGGGGATTGAACCCAGGACCTTATGCACACCAAGCACATGCTCTACCACTGAGCTATACCCACCACCCCTGAAATTGCTCATTTTGGTCATCTTAAAGAGCAAGTTCTGAATGATTCCATTCATTTTATTTTTTTCACTTGCAAATGTTTTTCTGATTAAGCAGGGGCAAGTGCTTTGTGTATTTTAAGGCAAGTTGAATCCAAGGAATTAGACATGTGCCTACTTATGTCTCAGGCATGTTACATATCAAAAAAGTTTAATTCTGTCAATAAAATTTCTATCAGGGAAATTGTATTCCCATTTTACAGATGAGAAAACTGAGCTTCAGAGAGATTAAATAACTTTCCAAGTTCACACAGTCTCAAAGTTATGGAGTGGCACTGTAGGAAACTCTGCACAAGACCTTGGATTCAGAAGCCTGTGTTCCTTCCACTCCATCTGAGGCCCTTCAGCTTCATAACATTGAAAAAATAACCAGCTTTTGTGTCTGAGTGGCCTTCAGGCAGTATGATATCACTGGCATGCAACTATCAGGCACTTGGGCCAAACTGCCTGCATGAAAGAGTTTTCTTAATGTCTGTGTCTAAACAAGTCGTGGGAGGTAGAAAATAAAGCAATTTTTAAAAGACCACAAATTATAGGAACATATTAATCATATCATCCTGGACTCCCTGTTATATCTAAGAATACCTTCCTACCCCTGTTTCTTTCAGCCTTTTTTCTCCTCTAGACTGGCCCAGTGTTTTTCACATCCCTTTTTTGGTGTGTGCACACAGCTACAATACCCTCACCACACTGCTGCTAGCTTCGCTTGCATGGTCTGCCACTGCTACATGATCAACACGGGGCAGGCTACTGAAAACAGCAGTCCATGCCGACTTGGTCAACCAGCCTGGACCAACAATGGTGGTGGAATACCACAGGCTGAGACTCAATGTCAGCAGTGGATTCCTTCTTCCAGGATGTAAGATGTACTCCAGAAATGCTTTTCTGAATTAACATTAAAAAATAGTTTTTCTATCACATTACTGATAAAGTATGATAGATCAATTAGTAAAATCCTTCACAGGAAATGCAATGAATGAGCAGATATATACAACTGACCCTTGAACAGGACAAGTTTTGTGTGTGTGTGTGTGTGTGTGTTTTATTGAAGTATAGTCAGTTTACAATGTTGTGTCAGTTTCTGGTGTACAACGTGTTTCAGTCGTATATATACATACTTATATTCCTTTTCATATTGTTTTTCATTACAACAAGATATTGAATATAGTTCCCTGTGCTATACAGAAGAAATTTGTTGTTTATCTATTTTATATATAGTATCTGCAAATCTCGAACTCCCAGTTTATCCCGTCCCACTCCCTTTCCCCCCTAGTAACCATAAGTTTGTTTTCTACATCTGTGAGTCTGTTTCTCTTTTGTAAGTAAGTTCATTTCTTCCTTCCTTCCTTCCTTCCTCTCTTTCTTTCTTTCTCTTTCTTTCTTCCTTCCTTCCTTTCTTTCTTCCTTTCTTTTCTTCCTTTCTTCCTTTCTTTCTTTTTTTTAGATTCCACTTGTCAGTGATATCATATGGTATTTTTCTTTCTCTTTCTGGCTTACTTCACTTAGAATGACATTCTCCAGGGTCATCCATGTTGATTCAAATGGCATTATTTTACTAAATTGTATGGCTGAGTAGTATTCCATTGTATAAATATACCACAATTTCTTTATCCAGTCATCTGTCAATGGGCATTTAGGTTGCTTCCATGTCTTGGCTATTGTAAATAGTGCTGCTATGAACATTGGGGTGTATGTATCTTTTCAAATTAAAGTTGAGGGATATATGTCCAGGAGTGGGATTGCTGGATCAAATGGTAACTCTATTTTTAGTTTTTTAAGGAATCTCTACACTGTTTTCCATAATGACTGCACAAAACCACTTTCCTACCAACAGTGTAGGAGGGTTCCCTTTTCTCCACACACTCTCCAGCATTTATCGTTTGTGAACATTTTTGTGATGACCATCTCGACTAGTGTGAGGTGACATCTCATTATAGTTTTGATTTGCATTTCTCTGATAATTAGCAATATTGAGCATTTTTTCATGTGCCTATTGGTCATTTGTATGTCTTCATTGGAGAATTGCTTGTTTAAGTCTTCTGCTCATTTTTGGATTGGGTTGTTTGTTTTTCATTATTAAGTTCTGTGAGCTGTTCATATACTCTGGAAATTAAGCCCTTGCCAATCGCATCATTTGCAAATATTTTCTTCCATTCCGTAGGTTGTCTTTTTGTTTTCCTTATGGTTTCCTTTGCTGTGCAAATGCTTATAAGTTTAATTAGGTCCCATTTGTTAATTTTTGCTTATATTTCTATTTCCTGGGTAGACTTCCATAGGAGGACATTGCTAAGATTTGTCAGAAAATGTTTTGCCTATGTTTTCTTCTAGGAGGTTTATAGTGTGTTGTCTTATGTTTAAGTCTTTAAGCCATTTTGAGTTTATTTTTTAACACTAGTTTGAACTATGGAGGTCCATTTATACATGGATTGTGGAGTTTTTTTCCAATAAATACTATAGTATTACATGGTTCAATCAATGGATAAGGAACCTTGGATATAAAAGGCCTGAGCATCTGAGGATTTTAGTATCCATAGTGGGTCCTGGAACCAATCCCCCAAGGATACCAAGGGGATACTGTACTTTGAAATGCAACAAATAGTGGATTTTACATAAGAGGAACCCATTTACTATAATCAAAAGAATGCCAGGAGTGTCCCCCTTAAGTGTGGCAAACAATGCTTGCTTTAATGTTTTATTTGTTTAGGTTTTACTTCTTGCCAAGAGAAATGAAACGCAAACCTCTTCTTACAACACAGTCACTCCACTCTGCCCAACCTACATATCGAATTTCTTCTTCTATATTAATTCCATTACCAAATCCATCCCAGCTAAACTCTTCTGTTTTCTGCCTCTTAATGTATCGTGGTATTTCTTTCCTCCAAACCTTTCCCAATAACATTTCTGTGGCTTTGATGCTCTCAGTCTCCTCTGCATGAACTTTCCCAATGGTGAAAAAGTTATATGCTGCAATTTTTCCTACTCCCTTGGCAATTATCATTTGGTGTCTGATGTTGTGACCAATATTTGAGAGCCAACTACCTTGTCACTATTGTGCTATATGCTCTCTGAGGGCAGGGGCAACATCTGTCTTTTAATAACATCCTCAGGATCTATCAGGTAATAGACACTCAATAAATATTTATTGACTTTTCCTGGGCAAACACTATGTTTTAGATTTTGGTTGGGGGATAGGTATCTCTTTAGCATTGAATTCAGTGCCTTGAATAAAAAAATTTTTTTTGATGTACTAAATTAATCTTTGGAAATCCATGCAAAATTGTTTAAGTTTTCTAATAAAATTTTTCATCTTTTTTAATTCAGTGATTCTTTTGTAAGATGATGATTCTGATTTAAATGAAATGTATATAAATGTACTATAATGATTTACAAATTTCCCACTGTACTTCTCAAACAAGCTAAAACTCAAGAAAAATGTGTTAATCTTATCTACACCTTTAAAATTAAATAGTGGGTTTTTTTGGCTTTTTTTTATTTTTTGGTGTGTGTTGATACTGTCATGTAACATTTTATCTATTTATTTATTTTTCATGAATATACATATATTCATTTTCACATTTTTTCACCATAAGTTACTACAAGATATTGAATATAGTTCCTTGTGCTATACAGCATAAATAAGTGAAGTAAGCCAGAAAAAGAAAGAAAAATACCATATGATATCACTTATATGTGGAATCTAAAAAAAAAAAAAAAAAAAAAAAAAAAGACAAATGAACTTATTTACAAAACAGAAACAGACTCACAGACAAAGAAAACAAACTTATGGTTACCAGGAGGGTAGTGGGGGTTTTTTGTTTGCTTGTTTTTTAGTAACATTTTCTGAATATGTCAGAGTCTTTGCTGTTCCTTCTTCCTTCAAACCCTCATTGACTCCACACCCCCATCCTATAACCCAAGAGTGCTGACCCATCTTCTGGGTCCCTGTTTAGATGTTACTTCCTCCAAGAATCTGTCCCTAATGTCCCACTCCCATCCTTCTCACAGACTTGCTCAGTACCTCATGGCTCCCTACTATATCACATGGTGATTACTTAATTCTCCACTAGATTAGACTCCTGAAAGCAAGCACCCTGCTTATTCTTTTTTCCCAGCAGCTAGCAGAGTGCCCGGCATGTAGCAAGTGCTCTGCAAGTATTTAGTAAGTGAATAAATGCCCTCAAGAAGGATGAAAGGGGATTCAGGCCTAATGTTTCCACTGAACATTGATTCGGTGTGTAAAAGTCATCAAATTAGAGGTCATCATTAATTTTTGAAGGGAACTTAGAGAACTTAGAGAATTGTGTAACAGCTTCTGCCGTGGAGAGGGTAGGGTGGAGAAGGGATTGAAACTGAGCCAACAGACAAAAGAATGTTTGGTACTGATTCAGGGAAAATGCCCAGGCATGCTGTGATAGTGTTTTATCCAAGCTTCAAGATTTGTATGTTGGTTTCCACCAGTTCTTTTGTCCCAGACTCCTGGAGTAGAGGTGTCCACTCCAACACTCTATAGAGTTAAGCACATGTATAGAAGGGTCTGTTTACATTGTGTAAAATAAGAAATACATTGGACAAATACATGTGACTTGGTGGCCAATCTATAAGCAGAATTCTATGATCAGCCTGTGAAGACCTTTCAATCTCTTTTCATGATTAGGCCTATTCTGTATGGCACTTAGAATCATTGAGAAGCCCAAGTAGCTTTTCTCTATGTGGGTTATTTCTATCAGTTTCCAATATACTAAGACTTAAAACAGACATTTAAAAATATTTATTAATTTCTTTTAAAGCAACTATAGTATATCTACTACATGTTGACATAAAAATCATTCTTTTCTGAAAATAACTATACTTTCCAAGGAAATTAATTTAGTGAGAAAAGTGGCATTGTTTTACATTTTTGCAAGTCTCTTTAATGTCTGGCTTAGAAGACAGCTGGATCTGCATAGCACTTCTGTATTCAATCTGTTTCGATATGTTGTTTTGTTTGAAGTCAATGAGGAGTATCTGGTTTCACAGAGATAAGTAGTTGGACAATGAAGTAACATTTCAAGAACCTACTCACATAATTCTGGATATTCTTCTTTGATGCTATGCCAAAACTCAACAAGTGGTAGTTTCTTAAACCTTATAATTGCAATATGGAATATGAAACCACATCAGTTAACTTTTCATTCTCTGTTATATTAAAATTCATTGGTCTGTCTTGTACTTTGAGTGGATTTTTAATTTTAGAACATCATGCATTATTGGTCATTTGGAAAATGCTGGCTCACTGCATTATGCAGATCTTCCAAATGTCAATGTAGTTTATTGTACAATATCAAAAAAAACCTCCACATTAATTAAAAGGATCATAGTTCTATTAGAAAAGGGTTTATGTATTGGGAAGCTGGCAAGCTCATGGTGACAGATACAGGTTTTCTAAATTCTATATTTTTCCCTTGTAAGCTCAAATTTTTCATTGACAATAAATACTGCTGGTTATTTACCTTGAAATGACAGGCTCACTTAATTTGTTTTAAAAAAAAATGTCTGTCGAATATCCAAGTGTGAATAACCATAGTTTGTCTGTCATTTGTTTTCTTGAGTAAAAATATGTTTCATGAAAAAAAGCAGCTAGTTTAGCTCACAATTCAATTACACAAGTGTTTCAATTCAGGACTAACACTGTACTTTGGTATGCAGCAGAAGTTTTATGTGTGCCTCCCATTTTGTGATAGAGAATATTAAAAAGACAGAATCAAGGATAAAAATTTAATAATATTAATAATTTTTACTGTTTCATCAAAGACATTCTGAAGTGAAACTGACATTTTTGGCAGTGGGGGTGACAATAACTACTAGTAGGGTTTGCTGCCACTGCCCTGATTTGGGCTACGGTGCTGGCAGCTTCACCCGCCATTATTTTTGTACCATTAGTGCAAATGTCAACACCAGAACAAAAGGCAAACTGCCATCTTAGAATTAATATGATAATAACTGTGGCTTTACAGACCTCCCTGAAAGGGTCTCATGAACCCCCTAGGGGTCTTGGACCACGCTTTGAGGACTGCTGCCTTAACATAAGGGCTAGGACTTCTCTTTAATAGACTTAAATTACACTCTTAAGTTTATAATAGTTGTGGAATTTTAATTGTTTCCCAATTGATTGAATATTTATGAATTTCATAGTTTAAAAGTAAGTTGAGATATAAGTAATCAAATATCTGCCAAACACTTGAGTACTGTATAGTGTCTTATGCTCACAAAACATCTGTAAACTCAGCTAATTTGTTCTGCTTTTAAACTTGGAAAAACAGACACTGAAGCTTAGTGAGATTAACCTATTTGTCCCACAGCAAATAATTTTCAGGGTTTAGAATTAAACCCTGTCTGACTGACTACATAATGCATGTTCTAAGAAAAACAGTGCATCACCCAAGTCTCAAAATACACTGAGGATACTTGCATACATAAAGACACACAATACCGTTGGCTTTACCAATGGCATATTTTTTTGAGAAGACAGTGATATCAATCTATACAAATCCTGATGTTCAAAACAGGGATATTTGGGAGAACTTTCATAAAAATGTCTTTCACAGAGTCCTTATAGAACTTCCCCAAAGACTCCATCTGTCATTGATTGGCTGAATTAATGACAAGTCCCTTTAACATCTTTTGGACTCAGTTTCTTCCCAACGACAATTTTAAAGCACTATCTCAGCCCCTGGTTTATGTAAACTCCCACCAACCCTGTAAGATTCAAGGGGTAGATACTGTTGCCACCACTGTACTGGGCAAGAACTGACCCCAGGAGAACTTCACAGACTTCTCAACCTTTCCCTCTCCACCTGCTTTCCCCTTAGCATCACTCAGTTAAGACCAGGTGTCTCATAGAAGAAAAACAAACAAAAGTGCAACTACAAAAATACTTTTCTCATCAGTTCTCTGCATCCCTTCAGAACCAAACTACCAGGTAAATGAGCTCCGTTCTCCGTCCCTGTCACTCCACCATCTCTACCTGCTGTTATCTGGACCCTGACACACACACAACATGAACTGCAATTGTTTCGGTCAAGATCACTGAGACATTCCTGAAAAGAGTAGCGGTCACTCTTTAGCCTGACTGTCTTGATCCCTCTGCCACCTTCTACCTTGGTCACCAGCACCCCCCACCCTTGGCTTCATCAACTGCTCCCTCCATTTCCTCTTCCCTCTTGGTCTCCATCTGTCTCTTTGAAGGCTCCTCTTCCCCCATCCAGCCCTAGAACACTGGTGTTCCACCACGTTCCTGAGTCTTGTCTCCCTGGCTGCCTTCCCCCTCTCCATAGCTTCAAGAAATATCTGAATGCTGATAATTCCTGAAGGATCCCTCCAGCATGGGTCTTCTCCCCCAGGAACTCTGTTTCTGGCTGCCTACATGGTGCAGATGTCCCACATGCACCCCCAACTCAACAAGTTTAAGGCAGAATTCCTTCCTTTCCTCTTAAAACTGCTTCTCACTGTACGTTGTTTCTCTTGGCAAATGGACCATCACCTGCCTTCTTGCTGCAGCCAAAAACCTAAAAGTCAGTCCAGACTACTCCTCCTCACCATTACCTTCCATGCCCCATCAGTCATTAGTCCTGCTATTCTATTTCCTAAATATCTCTAGAGCTGCCCCAGTCTCCCAACTGGTGCTTTCACTGCCTTAGTTAGGACCTAATTTTTCCTCCAGAAATAATCTCTTCACTGTTATGTATTTGTCCACCACAGTGCTTCCAGAGGTAACTTTCCAAAACTCACATTTGATGACATTTAAAAGCCTTCAAATCTGTCCCTGTTTAATACCCTTAATAGTAGCACCTTCCAAAAGTTCTGGCTCTTTGGGCCTGTAGCGCCTGGTGTGGCCTGGCCTTGCTCAGTCCAGCAGCAATCCAGCCACAGCTAGCTTCTCCCAGTTCCCAGGACACACTGTACACTTTGAAATTTTTCCTACCTTTCCACTTGCTTCTCTTTGTGGAAGTGCTTTCCTCCCCCTTTCTTGTTTGCCTGGCATTCTCTTCCTCATTAGAACTCTGCACTGAAATTTCTACC
This sequence comes from Camelus dromedarius, assembly GCF_036321535.1. Lineage (NCBI taxonomy): Eukaryota > Metazoa > Chordata > Mammalia > Artiodactyla > Camelidae > Camelus > Camelus dromedarius. The sequence goes on from NC_087436.1 coordinate 37,760,214, forward strand.
AAGAGTACCTTCTAAAGGGACGTTAGCTGTTTCCTTTTCCATGCCTCTGTGGGAACAAGCACAAACATACATTATAGCACTAATCATGTTTTCACTGATGCCTCTGTCTCCTCATCAGGCTGTGAACGCCCTAAAGGCCAGCACTATGTCTTACCTTGAAATCTCAGCACCAAGCCATATATAGTACACAGTAGGCACCTAAGAAATGTTTGTTGATGAAGTCTCCAACGACTCATTTGAGGCCATATCTCATAAGTGCAGAAGTCACTACTCCAGATCTTCTGAGCAGAGATCCAAAGGTCCTTTTTCTCCCACCTCATTCTCTCATCTACTAAAAATGTTTGCACAGTGATCTCAATGTCCCTTTTAGCGTTTAAAAATTCTAAGGCTTTTACAAAATGATTTTGTGGAGTATGATTGGTTTCATAAATCCACCTACTGCAGTGTTCTCATCTAGTAATCACAAAACTTCAGGAGCTGTGTTGGACTGCCCTCTATGACCAGGTATTCAACAAAACTACGACCTTGACAGGGTGGATTTTCATCTTATCTTCATTTCTTTGTGGCTATGAGAAGCAGGCAAGTATTTTCTCATTTTCTCATGGACGCTGTATCTTAATAAATCAAAAAATAAATTCAAGAGCCTAAACAACAGGAAACTATGTTTGCTGGAAACTAGGTTCACAGTAGTGAGAATGTGAGATCACTAAATCACTCAGGTTTTTTTCTTCTTTCTCCTAGGTTTTCCTGTGCCCAGGCCAGGTTGCTAATCAGGTAACTTCTTATCATAATTACCTAGTCAGTCTTAATGGCTTCACACACTCTGCTCTGTCTCTCTCTGGTCCAGTAGGGCCGCTCTTCAATTGTTAAAACAGCTGCTGAGTTTCAAACCAGAGAAGAAGGCTCGGAGTGCGCCGTGGGGGAGCGCTCCCCGAGTGACGGCTGTGATAGGCAGGCGGCCGGGTGAAAAGTGGGACAAGAATGCACAGTTTGCACACTCTGCTTTCCGCCTCCAACCTTCTCAGTTTAGCTCGTCTCCCCACCTCACTCCCTAATCAACCTGCGTTCCCCCGTTATTGTGCAGCCGGGTCTCCCTGACAGCGCGATGGTCCCGAGTACGCCTCTCCCTGGGTTTTGTAGCTTGAGGGGGTCTCGGCGGGCCTCCCTCGCCTTCTCTGCGCCTGGCTGGGAGGTAAGGATGGGAGTATGCCCTCCGCGATGCCGCCCGCGAGGGTCCCTGTTTGAAGAGCGCTGGGTCGCAGTGTGTGTGTGTGTGTGTGTGTGTGTGTGTGTGTGTGTGTGTGTGTGTGTGTGTGTGTGTGTGTGTGTGTGTGTGTGTGTGTGTGTGTGTGTGTGTGTTCGCGCGCGCGCGCGCGGTGGCGCGCAGCGGGAGGGAAGGAGGAACTGAGCGGGAGGCAGTGGGCAGAGAAGGGAGGGGGAGGGCGGGCAGCGGTGGGGCGGGAGGGGGAGCGGCTCTGGGCTTCAGCTGTGACACTCGGGAGCGATCACACACTCCCCGCTCGGAGCCGAGAGAGAGCGGAGCGAACCAAGCCGCGCACACGCCGCTGCCGCCCAGTGCGCCCGGCTCTCCCTGAGCGGCGCTCCAGCCTGGAGCGGGTGCCCCGAGCGGCCACCCGCCCAGCCCGGGCCAGCTCAGCTCCGCGCTGCAGCATCCTCCAGCCGCCAGGTCCCCGCACGCTCCCCGCCTTTTAAAAGGACCTCCCGCCGCTTCCTGGCTCTGCCCCGGGATCCCCCAGTCCCGCGCTCCTCCTTGCTCCACTTCGCAGCAACTTCGGCGGCCGCGCGCCACCAGCTCTTGCCCGCCTTTGAAGTTTGCGACGTCGGCCGCAAAGTTGGGACACTTAGGCCGGTTTAATTTTTCTCTTTTAACTGCGTCCTCTACCCTACCACCCCCCACCCCAAGTCCCTTTGGTTCCTGAGTACTGGTGCTTAACATCTTGGCCGGAGCCGGGGACTTGGACTGTTTCGCACGCCACACCTCGGGGAGGGATATTTCCTCTTCCCTCCCAGGAAAAACAAACATTTTTTTAAGGTAAGTAGCGAGAGGAAAGCAAACCCCGACGTCCCGACGCCTTAGCCCGCCACCCGAGACCTGACACAAGGAGCGTTCACACTCGAGGGCTCATCTGGGATGTGGGGGGTGGAGGCGCAGGTCCTCTAACTCGGCGGGGCCCCGCTAGGTTCTCGGTCACCGCTGGGCGAGAGCGTTGGATCCCGAGGAGCCGAAAGCGTGCGGGTATTGGAACTGATCTCCCTCGGTTCTCCAGACTGTTTTGGTGGCTGAGCGGTCCCAGCGGTTTTAGGAGGAGGTGGAGAGACAGTGCACGGGCCGGGGCCACAGGGTCCGGTACCCAGGGTGCGGTGGAGTCCGGGGAGCCGCAGAGCCCTTATCTTCTACTTGGCCTGGACATTTTCTTTGCCCGTCTGCTAGAGGGCTGCTGCCTCCCTCTCCGGGTTCATGCCCTCTGCCCGCCGCTGGAGAAAGTCTGTGAGACTGGGGTCTTGCAGGGCGCGACTGTGTGTGAGGCGAAAAGCCGGGGGTCTGGACAGCGCGCGGGGTTCGCCCACGGGCAGGGAGCGCGCGGGTTCCTGGCGGGCGGTCCCAAGCCGCGCACTCCTGGGCGCTAGGCTCTCCCTCTGCGCTGCCAGGCCGACCCCCTACCGCTCTGGGTCCTCATTTGTCCCCTGTGTGGTGGGCGAGCATCGTTAAAGAAACTTCCTCGAGCTGAGCAGGGTGGCCTGGGACCGGATCCTACTTTTGCCGGGAAAGCAGAGCAGCTGCCGAGCGGACTCTCCTTCCCGCCCCAAACGGAGCAACAGGGCGTCATGCCCTAACCTGGTCTGTGCGGGAGTTGGGGTTCTTTCTAGTGCGCGCACCCTTTAGGACTGAAGTCAGGGCGGGCCCGACATTCAGGATCCGAACCAGTAGTTCCAAGTCCCAGCTGTTCTCTTGGGGCACTTCACAAACCTCTGATTTTGGGGTGCGGTTTCGGTTCATTGCGCTCCCTGTTGCCCCCTCCCCACTGTGCATTCCCGCATCCCGCCCCCGGAGGTCTAGGCGGGAGAATTCCCGCAGCCCCCTGCACCCGCTGCGTGCGGGTCACCGAAATCCTTGGAGTTTCCTGCCGGCACCTTCGCGCTGCCGCTGAGCTGTCCTTCCGGCCCGGTCGAGGTTCCCCTCGCGGTCCCCTTCGGGGCGCTGTCCATCTGCTCTGGGTACAAGTAGCTCCCTGAAACCAAGACCTTGAGCGGGAAATGAACCTGAGAAAATGTTTCTGGGTTGGTTTGTGTATTTTTTAACAGAGTTCTTTTTTTATCAACTTAGTTGGGTTGCAAATTTGTTTACTTCTCATCTCGGTCCCGCTAAATCACACACACTATATGTATTTTTTTCATTTCTTTGCTGATCTCTCCGAACACACTACCCTCTCTTCCCCCCTCCACCCCTCCTCCTCCTGCCTCGCTTCCTGAACCCTTTTTCTTCTCTGAAGGAGGGAATCTCCGCACCTCCTCCTCTCCTCCTCCCACCCGGTCCCTGAGCGGCTGTGAGAACCAGGGGAGTCGTCAATGGAAATAAATAGGACCCCGCTCCATTCTCCGCCCCCTTCAAACAAGTAAAATCCTCCTGGGCTCGCAGAAGTAGAGATAAAACATCCCTCCCGAGGGAGCGGTTGTGAGGATTTGATGGGGTTGAATTGTTTTATTATCCTGAAAGACGTGATGGATGGATGCGAGAGCAAATATGCCTACAGAGCAGAGTGTATTGAGGGCGATCGGTATTTATTATTACTCATTATTGTTTATTAAGAGCGATAATAAGGCCGTAACCTTAGCTGAAGACTGTGTTTATATTTGGTTTTGATTTTATGTCGGTCTCTTATTACAGTGGTTTCAGAAAGTGAAAACACCAAAAGGGTATTAATTCCTCACACTCACTCTGCATATGGAATTAATCAAATGTCAAAAAGATACTGTCATTTTACCAAGTTTTAACCCATGAACTTTTATAAGGTTGCAGTCTTTTAAATGTCCTCATTTGCCTCAGTCTGTCTCCTTAAAGTTCAAAAAACTTGGCAACATAATTAATTATGGTCCCAATTCCCATTTTCAATCTAAACCTATATTCAGGATTATATTAAAATATCCCATCACTTATCCTTTAAAAGTGATGGAACTCTGATGAGTTTAAATTCTTGGGAGGGGGGCTGGGAATGAGGGGCCCAGAAGTTAGATTTCTCTCAAAAATCCTTCCCTTCTTCCTTTAAAGAAAGAAATTACAAATGTTTTCTTTGCACAGTTCTCAACTTTAGTGAATGTACTTAATCTTTACCACACACTCGAAACATAACAGCTAGCAGCTTTGTCTGTATTGTTTTCATTTTTATGTCAGGATGTTTTATTCATTAAACCTGCATGTTGAAGTCGCAGGCTCAGCGTGTCAATTAACACTCTATTTTAATTAGTAACTATCATAAAAAAAGAAGCTAGAACTCTGTAATGGGCCTAAATTGCTATGAATTATGTGTGGTTTAAATTATGCATTTATTTCAGCAGAAATGAAACCATGAATAGAAAATATCTTTTAATCACTTGCAGATACGGCTTTTATCTCTTAAGATGTAACAAAATATATAATTGAGAAATATTCTTCTAAGAATGAGGGAAGCCCCCACCCTCCGTTTATTTGTCCTGGGTCTATTGAACATTCATGTGGTTAAGTATGAATGTTAAAGAGTAAAGAATAATAGCGAGCTGAGGGAATGCTGCATTACAAGTAGCCACCGTGGGTCAGTCTTCAGATAACTTAATGTAGCAACTTTCTCAAGTGGCTTCACGAACCTGAGGATTCAGACTGTAGTTATCTCACTTGGATTTATTGACCAGACTCTGCGTGGTAGCTGGGGAAATGTGTGGGGAATCTCCAACAAAAGATTTGAAATGAAGAGGGGAAAGGTAGGAATAAAATGTATCTGTCTGTTGTTATCTTCCTATGTTCATTTCTATAGTAGTTCTAGGCAGTCTATCTAGAGGTCAGGATTTTTTATTTTAAAACCCAGTGTATTTTTGTTGTCACTGTTGTTAGGACAGAACGTATTTTTCATCGTGCTGAGATGGATGAGTAGATATTGCACATGGAACAGTTATGCCTGAATTAACAGATAGCAGAGGGGTAGTGTGAATTCCACATAATTTGCATTGATTGAAATTATTTTGATCTCTCTTCCTTGGTTTTCACAATGATTAGGTGGTTGATTCTAGTAACCAAGCAGCACTCTCTGACACTGTTTTTCCTCGCTGTCTTCTTATCAGGTGTTGCTTGGGGGTCAGTGCGTCCATAGTAGCAACCTGGTAATGAATGAAACTTACCAGGGTCAGTTGCCATCAGCCAGTCACCAGGAAGAAAGCATATTCTATAGTCATCTGTATTGGGTGAAAAAGGCAAGCATAACTTGCAAGAATCATTCCAATTATTCATTTGACCTTGAACCGATAACCAGTACCTCTAAATATTTATTTTGGGACGATTATTCTGAAGAATGTAATTTATTCTTTCCCATTGGTTTACAATCATTTAGTAGAAGCAACAGCTTAAAAAGTTATAGTTGAGTAGTCAATTACACCATGACTTTGCTTTGAAAACTGACTTTCAAATTAAAGTCCTCCAATACTTAAATATCCCATTTAAAAAATGCTTCGCAATTTAAATCCTGAAGTGACGCTAAATTCTGCTTTATTTTTCCAGGATATTACCATACAAATTGATACTTAGGATACTCGATGCTTCCACATGTTAATTTCCACCTTGGAAGGAAAATAAATACTATTATTGTAGTTATTGTGGTTTAAAAAAAAATCACATAGTATGACATGAAAAAACAGAACTGCTAATATTTTATTGACTCACATAGTGGTATGTTGACCATAAATTCAGTTACATTGCGGAGAAAACCAGCACCATTTTAGTGTGGGTCTTTGTTTGTTTGGATGTGTACAAATTCGTGTACTTCTTGCTACTTCTTAGATGACACTTGGCATTTGCTGTACCACCAGTCCCCAAACCAGTATCAGAAGCAGGGTGTTCTTGGCTGCTTACTTCCTGAACACACTTCTTAAACCCAAAGATGTTATATCCACATCTTCCCCCTTCCTTTTGGTATTTACCAAAAACTGCAGACCAATAAATCCACACATTTTAGTCTTTTGAAATATTTGGAACATATGAAATATACACTTTTAATTCACCTGAAGCTTTTAAAATAAGATATTGCTTGCTTTGCATCTTAAAAAGTAAGAGTAAGCTATTTGATCAGTATAGAATAAAAGCAAATTAGTAATATGTTTCTGCAGACCTTTCCCTTCGGGATAAAGAAACAAATTTGACCACAGAACAGCTGGATACTGGGTCCTGTTACAATACCAATTTTTTAAAGGACTCACTGAGCTAGATTTGATTTAAACTTCACTTTAATGTCCGCAGACCTCAAGTTTATAAGTATAGAAACTTCCAAGATTACATGTTATTATTCCTTCAATAAGTTCCGGATCCTTTGGAAACTGATTTATTTTAGTAAGTCGGTGAATAGTTTTTGGTTTTCATTCGTCAATTTTTTCCTGTAGCAAATTTGGACATGACATATATTTAATGTTTCATATATTTCTCAAGTATTTATTTTTAGTTTCACTTGTGAAAACACTGAAATGAATCTTCACTTTGAAAAAGAAAAATATGGCAGCATATGTATAGTTAACTTATCAAATGTCTCTTTTAATTATCCTTTTGAAATATTTTTCTGCCTTTTATATAGTCTTAAGAAAAGAAAAAACATTTTTAGAAATAATGGGGTTACATAAAGTTTGGAAAAAACTCAACAAAAACATGATTACACATGATTGGAAATCAACTCATTTGAGTGGAACTCTTAGACACTTCCTCTGCAGTGTGGAAAATTTAAATTTAATGATCAAATGACAAAAATCAAGTTAGCAACGTGCGCTCCTGTCTGTTTTCTAGTTGAAACGCTCAGCCAATATCATGAGTAGTGGAGACTGATAGAAGTAAGTTTCTATTAGTGTTTCTTCTCCCGAACATGAAATTGAGATAAACGCCCTCTTCTTCCAGCTGTGTGCTCAGATAGCATATATTCCACAATCTAAAGACATAGCCAAAAAATATGGGCTATATTCAAATGGGTGTTTCATCAACAACAAAAAGGTATCATGATTATATCTTGTTGTTTGAGGCAACATCCCTATATACACACATCTAGATAAAATATGAGACTGAAATTCATCATTTTCTAAAATAAGTAGTAATGGCATAATTAGAAAGATTTATGAGGTATGATACTTTCTTTGGAAATCACCATGACTATTTTTAAAGTTACAGAAACTATGAAAAATTGTTTATATGCAAAGATAGACAATACCATCTCTAGCCAGTTGACAAACAAAATGAGGGGCAACATTGTGGTACTTACTTGGAGATATTATGTTTGAAAGGGAAAAATCTAATGTAAAAGGGCTTGACTTATTTAGGATTAATTTTTCCAATGTAGGTGCCTCTTGGAGTATAGATGGTTACAGTTTATAGCGCATCATTGTGAGAAGTAAACCCTAGCTATGCATTTGAACCTAGGCGATGGCTTTGCCTGCTCTCTTCTGTTCAGGTTATATGTGCTCTAAGCCCATAGGCATTGCCAGGTGTAACATTATGCATTTTGTTGCAGCAATAAAATGTGTTTCTGATTAAATTATCAGAGGCATACCAAAATACACACACACAAACATAATGTACTTGATCATTTTTAGTTATCTTGTTTAAAATACACTTAAAGGTAAATAATAAACACTAGTATATATATCACAATTTAAATCTAAATAATGTTCATATGTTGATAGCACTCAATGAATGTTGTAATATCGTATTAAATTACAGCCATCACTAAAATTCACTGATCTTATCAAAAGCTTCAAATCGGGATTGATTCAGAAGTAACTAGATCCTGTAATTGAAGAGAGATTTCTTGCCAGCAGTGGTGACAGAGATCAGAAACAGCAGTGCTGGCTAAAACACCTAGCAAACTGAGGGAAAAAAGCCCTCACTTTTCTTTTGGCCTCTCCTAAATCTCAGATATCTGAGTTCTAGGGCTGATCCTTCAAAGTTTGCTACAATTGCCATGAAAATATATTACCTTTGAAGGAAAATAGAACTGCCTCTTAAAAATAGGAGATACAAATTTAACCCTCTAGCAATCGCAGTACCAGGATTAACGCTACTAGCAGATGAGCTAACAAGACAGGTCCCATGAGAGATGGCCTGAGAGTTACAGGGACCCTGCCCCCAAATATCACCGCGGTCTTTCATGGTACTAAAATGCCACCTGAAAAAAGATGATTTTTAAAAAAAATTTTTTAAAGTGATTTAATTTTTCAATGTCCCCTGTATATATGAAGTTACCCCAGGATGAGAAACATGGTAAGCTGCAGTTGGCTAATATCTTCCAAAGATGTTAATAGCTAGTTAAAGCCAAAAACTAGTTGAAGACAGAATTTTAGGGCAGGGTGATATGTATCTTGGGCTCTCTTAGCCTCTCCTTCTTTAGAGTGTCTACCTTTAGTATATACCTGGTCTCTGTTCTCTTCCTCTGGTAGTTGATTCTCGGTTTCTTATATTCTAGTACAAGTTATACCCAGGGCCAGCTTCATGGGCTGCACTTAGGAGAGGCCTCTGTGCTCCGTTGAATACTCTGCTATTGCCATCTTGAAATTCTTAAATTTTGAACAAGAGATCTTGCACTGGGTCCCACAAATTATGTGACTCACCGCCATTCTACTTTGGTATGAGTTTAAGAGAGAATTTTGATGTCCGGGAATTGGAAAGGACATTTGAGATTATCTTTGCAAGGTTAGGTCCAGTGAGTATTTGATTTAAAAATATGTCTTTTAACTAAAATGAAAGATACAGGATACTCTTTTAAACAACTGAGGTAGAGGTTTCCCATTGCCTCTAAAATTATACTTAATAGTTATCCAGCTTCTAATAGTGTCAGTCTTGTAAAGCAGAAGTCCCTAAGATAGAGTGTCCTCTTTGCCTCATTACAATGCACACGATGTCTCATTATGATGAAAGAAGAAAATATCGTAGAAAATGTTCTATTTATATTTACTTTTATGTATAAATAAGGGAAATAAGTTTTGTTAATATTATTTACTAAATCTGTTGACAAAGGTACTCTTACTCAGCATAGCAGATGGTCACTGAACAATAAAAAAAAATGGCAGAGGTGATGGCTTCTATGAAGTACAAATATTACAAGTGAAAATGATGACATTCTCATCAGCTCTTATAGGAATCAGCCCTGCCCACAAATGAACCAGAAAAAGATTCAAAGTATACAGGTTTCATCTGTTATAATTAACTATGATATTCATCTCAGTATAGAATGCCTTAAATTGTTTAATATAAATGAAATATATATGTATTTTATATATATATATATATATATATATTTTTTTTTTTTTTTTTAAGCACAATTCTAAGAGATTTGGAGACAACACATTACAGAGCCAGGGGTCTTAAAAGGAGGTAAACAGGAAGCTGACAGAGCCCTCAATTAAATTTGCTACCGCTATCTTCAAGAGTATTCTTAGTTATTTGTATAAACATTTCATAATCCCTCTGTTGTCAATAATTAGATATTGTATGCCATTATGTTCAGAAAATTCCATTATTCTAACAGTTAAAAAAAACTTACCATCCAATAACTTAACCTTCTTAACAGTCTCATACAAATGTATATTGTGCATTTTGTGTTACATTTTGAAATTTTTATTTGAAATTTTGTTGGTTTTCAGTGAAGTTGTCAGTTATTAATTTGTGTTACAGTTGTTTCTGTGCTTTGGATTTCACAATGTGAATGGAAAAGTTTCTATTTATTAGTATTATTACAACCCTGGATTATTTACAAGGTATTTCCACATCCATCATTTTCCTTAATCTTTACAGGAATCCAGTGAGGAAGTTATTATATCCTGCTACTCCTGAGAAATCTGAGACTCAGTTTTGCATAAAAGACTTACCTAAACTCACAGACTTTTAAAATCAAGTGCTAACTCTTTGGTTTCAGAAGCAAAATTGATGGAAATGTCTAAAATTTTTAAATTGAGATTAATTGCCAAATTAATTTGCAAGGACACAACTTGCTTAGAATTTTTTTTTTACAATTTAATGATTCAAAAATATCATTAATTTAGTCTAAATCCACAAGATCTTAATCATAGGATGCTACGTGTTACCTGTTTTTTGTTTTGATAATAATTAACTTATTAGGGAATTTTTTATGGGAAATAATTACATTTTCCACTTTAAATCACTATTTAAGGTCATGATTAAACAACTTGTCTTGTCTTAAACATTCTAGTTTAAAATAACACGAAGGTGAAGCAAGGATAAATAGATAAATAACGCCCCACACCTGTCCTTCTAGGAAGTTAAAGGCTTTTATCTTAATAGGAATTTTTGGAAGTGAGATGGGATATCAATTTCTGACTATCTTTAATTGCTGGTGTAAGTCTCCCTTGCTGCCTCACATCCCCAACCACTGTTTGCACAGATCCTACCCCAGTCACAAAAGGCAAAGTAGTCCGTCACTGTGCTTTAGTAAGTCTACATACAGCTGTGGAATCGATTCTTGAAGGCAAACCTCTTTTCCCTTCTTCTGCTCTCGTCTTAATTAGTCCCCTTGACCAGCCATTCAAACCTGGGTGTTAAAATGCCCTAAAGTACACTATGTGCTGAGTCTGATGTGTATGTGCATGAGCCTGTGTGTGTGTGTGTGTGTGTGTGTGTGTGTGTGTGTGTAACATACAAAAGCTTTAACATACTTTAGAGACAAGTTGTCTGGAAAAGGAAATAATAAAACATATTCTTCTCCAAAAGTAGAATCAAATAAAAAAATCTGGGATTAGAAAATGAGTTAAAAGTTTATTAGAGAAACCTATTCCAATTATATGTGGTAGGTACAATATTAAAAAATCAGTAGGCTTTGGAACCCCTTTTTAAATTAGTAGTAACTAATAGTAATTCAGGTCTGCAGTTATTTTATTATTCCATTAACAATATGACATTTTTGAGAGGTAAGATTGGAAGTTAGATCAGTTCTAAGATCTTTTAAATACATTATTTTTTAAAAAGTTGGATGAGAGTATATATTTCAATGGAATAATGAGAGCTGTTATAGACACCTATAATAGGATATTCCAAAAATTCTAAAAGTTTATAGTCCTTTAAAATACAATGAGGAATAAGCAAGTTCACACAATGAAAGGATTTATACAGAGACACGCATATTAACACTTCAGCCACCAAATTCAGTCTATAATTGAAAACTCTACATTTAAAATGTATTCACACCTTCCAGAGCAGCAACCACAAAGAGGCAGTTTGGAAGCATCTTTTCCTCTTGGCAGGTTCTGTCTTGTAATGAGCGTTGAACATCATTGACCCCCCAACACTCACCAGCTGCAGCCTTTCCTTAATGCTTCCCTTAAAAAGTTTTTAAAAGGAATAAAAACCACACCTAACTATATATCTTACTTTTGGAGGGGAATGGAATGAAATAATTGTGGATCTGAATTCCCATACTGGGTCAGTTATTTTGTGGTTTGCCATGTCTCTAATTGTTGTCGGCTTATGTTTGTATTATTTCATCATAATTTGCTATAATCTCTTCATGAAAAGTGACTCTGGGGTCTGTCCGCATTGTCTGCCTTTTGAGTGTCCTGTTCTTTAATCATCTCTTAATCCAGAAATAATAATGCAGAACATCCCAGGAACTGAGCCTAATCCTCCACTCTCTAATCTCAACACGTGCATCTTAAATCCTTCGCTAGATCTAGTGCCTAAGAAGCCTGAGCACACTCACCTTTGTATCAGTTTTAATCCAGCTTTGTTCATCAGGCAATATTGATGTCCTCAGATAAGGCGTATAAAGGCTAAAATAGAGAATATTAGAGTTTCCTACTGTTTACATGATTGTTTTAAAAAACCCAACCTCTTGGCCTTTCCTCTGTGTTTCTAGTCAGTCTTTAATTAAAGAGGAACTTAACCTTTTACCTGATAGATTTGGTGAATAAAGTGAGAATAATCTGATGCTGAAACTCCTTCTCATATCTCTGTTTTAAGAGCAAGTCAAAACGTATCTCTTTTGCTGTTGAATAAAATTTTGCAACTAGCTTGAGAAGCTGGTTTATAGTTTTGTAAAGAAATAGAAACTTTTTTTACTTTTAAAAGAGTATTCACATCTACAATTTTTAATCTCAAAACAACTCTGGGAATAATTGGCTCCATTTTGTAGATGAGGAAACTGAGACTCAAAGAGATTAAGAGACTTGCTCAAAGTATAAAAGCCAAAATTGTTCAGTCAGAACTTCTTCAGTTCAGATCTCCTTACTCTATGGCCAGTGATTGTTTCCTATTTTAGATAGAAATTTTGGCAGCCTCCCCAAACTTGACTGAATAAATGAATACATACATAAAAATTAAACGACAGGGGAGAATGGAAAAGAGTAAAGAACGAACCAAAAAATTAAATTCCAGATTGGTAAGAAAATCAATCCTGAATTGACAGGAACCCAAGATGTGGGGAGAGCTCATCTGAACAATGAGACAGGAGACAGAAGAGTGAGACAAAGAAAGACAGGAGATGTTCTCTAAACTACAAGATTGTCAGGAACCAGTGTCCTTCGAGGATATTATCTCATCTCTCCAAAGACACAGCTCGAAGTGTACAGTTTGTTTTTGGCCTTGGATTTTAAGACCAAACAGTTAGAAAACTTTAACTTAGTTCTTTTTACAAGAACAACATACGCATGTGCCCCTCTTTTTTCTTTTTTTCTGGATATAAGAATAATTTAGGGTTTAACCATTTTAGCTCTTTAAGGTCCCTGGTCCACCCATCTCCCTCATCTATCTTTGGACTATATTATCGTGAGTCTATTTATTTGTAAATTCCTCTTCTGATTTTTGTCCTGGGCTTTGTCTCTGGAGGCCACCTCAAATCCTCTTTGATAGCAGACAGGCTTGAATGCTGTCCTGTGAAAACAACTGCTGGGGAAGAAGGAGTAAAGCTTCCAGACCATCAGATATTTGGGAAAATATGGGATTGGATTCGTGGAATCAAATGCCACTTCCTCGTCTAGGGTATTTACTTCTCTATGGTCATATAGTAGATAATTTCTTCTTGATAGTATCTGATTTACTAGTCCTGTATTTGCCAACTCCAGTAAGTATATGAATAAATTAGAAAATTTGGTATAACTTTGAAAAAAACTCACAATTTCCCAAATGGTAAGTGGTCCACTAGTCCATTATTGGGCTTTAAGATAAACCTAGACATATTCCCCAGAGGGAATAATCCTGCCTGTCATTTTTTTTTTAATGCAAAGAAGGTAGAGAGAAAAGAAAACTGTGAAATCGTGAGGATATGATACTAATTCTCAAAGTAAAAGGATGAAAGGATGTAGACAATCTCTATTTCACCAAAGCTTCTCCCTAAATAGATGTTTAAATATTAAACTTTGGAAATGAATGAAAATTAGAAATCAGAGAATTCAAACAGTGAAAATCCTGGAGATGAAAATCGTAGTGCTGCTCGTACCAGATAACAGGATTGGGAGACACAGAGCTACCCCAAGTGCAGTCCTTGAACTACCAGCATCCCCATCTCCGGGGAGCTTGTTAGAAAGGATGAGACTCAGCGCCCACCCCAGATCTTTTGAATCAGAATCTGCATTTTACCAGAGAGTCTGGGTGATCGGTGTGCATGTTAAGGTTTGAGAAGCACTGGTCTATATCATTCCTATTCTCTGATCAGAACGTATCCCATCCAAACATATTTTTATGTGTTTACAGAGGAAAGAGGCCCTCCTGAGTAATGAACCATGTTATTCTACCAGAACATTCTTGTGTTCTGAAGGACAGAAGAAATGCATCCTTATGCTCAGCCCCTGCACCGCCCGGCACACACCATCTGTCTATGGCAGCTGTGCCCACAGGTGTCCATGATGTCCACCTCAAAAGCTTAAAGATACTCTTCCCAACATTTTAGGTGTCACACAATAACCTGTTATAAGTTTAGTGCTCATAAAATGGTCAAAAGCTTACAACATATTTCCTATTTAGCTTATATTATCTCTTGTGAAACAAATTCCATAAATCAGCAACACCAGCCAGTGTTGTTTTCATTTCCATTTGTTCATTACATACCCGGGAAGTGTTACGAGCACATGCTTGGTGTTGGGTTCTGTGATCAGCATCATCTCTGTTGTAGAGAGAGCACACATCCTTTCCACCCTGGGAGTGTCAAGGATACATACAAACAGAATTCAAAATGGTTTGCAAGAGAAATAGGAGCATAGAAAGTGCACAACTAAATTTCTCTGTGGTTGTAGATGGTGGAATCTTGAAGGAGTGGGAGTTTGCCCCCAGAGACACCCCCATGGTGTCCCTGCAAAGGAGGCAGAAGCAGGTGCTGGGAATGTGAGCAGAGCGTGGGGGAGTTGTAGGAAGAGAGTTTGTAGAGCGAGTAGTGACGTCAAGGACCCCGCATGCGTGGTTTTCATTCTCTACTTCATGGGAAGCATCTAAGCGTTTGTGTTTTTTTTAAAAGAGTGAAACAGGTTTTGTTTATAAAGGGAACAATGCAGTATGTGTAGAACAACTGAGGAGAGATGTGGGAAGTGGGTATGAGAGCACTTAGGGGAGATGCAGCAAATGGACAATTGGAGGCGTTAGCTGTTTGGACAGAGAAGAGGGAACAACTTTGAGAGAGTCTGCAGCAGGTACATTGGCAATTTATGATGGATATCAGGGCATGGGGCTGGGAAAATCACAGGATATTGAGGTTCCTCGTTTAGCAGCTGACAGGATTGCGCTGCTGAGGTGATCCTACCGTGCACTGACTTCAAGGTAGCCCTTCAGTTGGGGGAGGGTGTAGCTCAATGGTAGAGTGCATACCTGGCATGCACAAGGTCCTGGGTTCAATCTCCAGCACCACTATTAAAAATAAATACATTAATAAGCCTAATTACAAACCCCCTACCAAAAACAAACAAACAAAATGTAGTAAAGATAGCCCTTCATCAACCTAACCAGGAGCTACTGTTCCACTTCAGGTAACAAACATGGAAACCAAGACTTGGAGTGATTCCGCTAACTTAGTCACAATGATACTGAGGTTTTCTGACAGAGGAAGGAACAGGGCCCAGGTTCAGATTCCAGCCTGGCTCCTGAGTCTGGCTTGGTGAGGCTGCTCCACACCACTGAGGGTTAGATGTCTGGGAAAGGAAGGAAAATGGGTTTGCAGCTAGCAGTCAGCCTGGGGGCTTTAGCCAACAGCCACCTCCAACTTCCTTGCGTAGTCCAGAATGTTGAGGGATTTTTTTTCTGAAGGGCAACATTTCAGATTACTTTACTCTCTGCTATAAGCTTCTTTTTTGTTTGTTTGTTTTTTGTTTATATATATATATATTTACTACGGTATAGTCAGTTTACAATGTTGTGTTAATTTCTGGTGGACAGCATAGTGATTCAGTTTTATATATATATATATATATATATATAAATAAACTTTTATATATATATATATAAACTTTTTGTATATATGTAAAATATATATATATTCCTTTTCATATTCTTTTCCATTATAGGCTATTGCAAGGTATTGAATATAGTTCCCTGTGCTATATGGTAGGACTCTGCTGTTTATCTATTTTATATATAGCAGTTAGTATCTGCAAATCTCAAATTCCCAATTTATCCCTCCACCCTACCTTTCCCTTCTGTAACCATTTGTTTTCTATGTCTGTGAGTCTGTTTCTGCGTTGTAAATAAGTTCACTTTTCTCATTTTTTTTAGATTCCACATATAAATGGTTTAATTTCTCCCTCTGGCTTACTTCACTTAGTATGACAATCTCCAGGTCCATCCATGTTGCTGCAATTGGCATTATTTTATTCGTTTTTATGGCTGAGTAGTATCCCATTGTATAAATATACCACAGCTTCTTTATCCAGTCATCTGTCAGTAGACAGTTAAGCTGTTTCCATGTCTTGGCTATTGTAAATAGTGCTGCTGTGAACATTGGGGTGCATGCCTCTTTTCAGATTAGAGTTCCCTCTGGATATATGCCCAGGAGTGGGATTGCTGAATCATATGGTAAGTCTATTTTTAGTTTTTAAAGGAATTTCCACACTGTTTTCCATAATGGCTGCACCAAACTACATTCCACCAACAGTAATGGTATAATTAAGCAAATTTTTATTTAGTGCCTACTTTGTACAAGGACTTTAAAAAGTCTATGGAGAGGGTGAGTAAAAAGTAATTTTTGTCTAAGGGGCACTTATTTGAGTAAACTCATGTTATGCAAGCCTCTTGAAGAGCTTTTTTGGGGACAAGAAAAAATATAAAAATAGCTATAATTCAAGTGAGATAAGAGTGTACAGAAGAATCAGTCTCTGGTTTCACCAGAGGACGATGATTCTGCCTCATTCGCCTCTGAGGTCCCCAGGGAACTTGCAATAGGCACTTAATAAACACTAGCTCCCTTCCTGACAGTGCACAGAGAGCTCAGATAACAGACCGTCTAAGTAAACACCACACTGCTGCAATCCTATTAAGACTCTCCCTGGGGAAAGTCAGGCAGCATCCTTACTCTGTCAGAACACCTCCTGCTTTTTAAACTGCTCTGTTCAGTTTAAGGGCTTATCAGATAAGTCTAATTTTACTGAGTCCCAGGATCTTTTTCTCCGTAATGCCGTGCCAGCCCCTGGGACTAGCTGGGCTAGCCAGAGCACTTCTAATCCCTCTTTCATCTGATAATGGACCTTAAAACATCTGCTGTTACCACCCTTTCTAGCTTCCCCTGGGTTTAACATTGGCCAGTCCTTCCTCACCTGATGAGACTGTCACTGGCTTTAGTGAGTCAGTGTTTTCTGGCCCCCAAGGCTTTCCAGAGTGTTCGTCTTGGTGGCTGAGGGCTGCAGCTAATGCACCGGTGAGGCAGGTTCCCAGATGTGAAGCCCAGGAGGTGAACTAGGTCCTCCCTGTCTGTCTCCCTCAGTCTCCTCATCTGTCAAAGGCCTCCTCTAGTTCTGTGACTCCCCCCCCCCCCCCACCATGGCTTACCTTCTGCTCTTAAGTCCCTGCTAAAACGTCACTTCCTCAGAGAGGTCCTCCCTGACCACTCAGCATAGAAGGGCTCCGTCCCCCTAGATACCTCCTCTCTGGGGCTCCCCTCCAGATGCTTTGCCTGTTTCATTTTCATCATAGTGCTGCTGCTCTCTGCAGTCCTTACACCTACTCCTTGACTTGTTCGTCTCTCGTACCCGCTGAAGTGTAGGCTCTGCAAGCGTGAGAACTTCCCGCGCACATCTTGTTCACGACCGTATTTCCAGACCTCATGCAGTGCCCAGCACAGAGTAAGGCCCAATAAATGAATCAGCAATCAACTCTGCAATTCCATCCTGCTTGCTCTCTTAAAGTAAGTTTCTGTTGTCGCTGCCTTGTGGGTGAGTATTGCTTTTTATGACATCACTAGAAGCACAGTTAAAATCTCGGTTAGTATCTCTAGAATCTTTTAGGATTTCTTTGATCAAAACTTATGGAAGACACAGCCCCTGTGTTCAGCAGACATAGCAGGCAGAATCGTCCAAAGCAAGTTTTAAAACCAGGTTTGTCATGAGAACAGGAATATCTTTTGAACTTGAATAATTGGAGTACCTGGCTTTCCTAGTGTGATGAGTAGAACCCAAAAAGCCTCTCAGATGTTAAAGTTCCTTTGAGAAGGTAGCATGTCTGCCCTGAGATAGAGGGTAAGTACATAAAAAGTCAGAGTTGCTGCTGATGGATGAGTGAACAGACTGATCATCTTTTAGAGCCTTTTGTTCCTGCTACAGTATTTTGCTTTCATCTTTTCCTTGCATCCTTGCTATCATGAATGTACCAAACCAGTAATGAGCCGACATGTGTTCTACAAAATATCTGAAAAGATAGCTAATTTTTCTCCTTTACACTATTATACCTCAGAGCTTGGTCTCTGTCCTAATGACACTGCCGGGGTCACATCTTTGTTGATTGCGTTTTCCTGCCTGTCAGGGAGCTCAGTGCCTGCCTTTCCCTTGCCCACGTCTGTGTAGTCCACCTCGTTCTCAGATTATCCCACTGTTTTAGGATTCCTCTGTTGGGGGTGCTGCTGGCCAGAAAAGGGCCTGGTAGCATCCGTTACATGACATCTGGCAGATGTGGGTTCATCAGAAGGTTCGTAAGTTTTATTTAAAGCCTGTCCATTTGGACACAGCTTATGAAGAAGTCTGGTCACAGATGCCAGTTGGCAATGTTTTCTTGTCAAATTTTCTTCATAACTTCTGTATCTATCGCTCTTAGTTTCTTGCTGATGTACCATACACAACCCCTTACAGAACTTTTGACAAATGAGGTGGCCTCAAATATTTTGCATCCTCTCTTTTGAAACAGAAGTTCAAAGAAGCAACTACTGTGTGTGTGTGTGTGAGTGTATGTACGCTACCCTTCCCCAGTATGACACCTTGCCCGCATTCCCTCCGTCCAGCAGAGCCCATCTCCCACCGTGGCAACTGAAGTCAGTATTTTTGTATTTTCACCCCACACATCTTGCTGCGTCCCACTTTGGCCTGTGCTCCTTTCTTTGTCTCCTAACATGAAGAGAGCACCTTCCTCTTTTCTCCTCTTCTCGACTACTTTATCCAGTATCAGAATTCACTTTTAAAAACTGCACCTCAGATGACTAGCAATTCAAAACTTATTTGATGTCACCTGGGAATTCTGCTGGACTAATCTCCTTTCTCTCTGATTTCTTCCATCTCTTCATTCCTTATGTTTTGTCATTTTATTGTACCTGTGTTCCTAGAATCAAGGAGTTATCTTTTATTCCTCTCTTTCCCTCACTTTCTACTTACAACTCACCTGCGTTTTCTGGTGACCCCACCTGTAAAACGTACCCCGAATCCCTCCATTACTGTCCACCTCCTCCACGAAGTTGAACCATCAGCACGTCTACCATGGACAACTGCAACAGCCTTGCCTTCGTCTCATCTTTTTACTTTTATAGAGATGAGATTGGTTTGTGCTTTTACAATGATCTTTGCCCTAAAATCCATTTGCTACACAATAGGCAGAGTTTATTCCTAAAAAAAAAAACATGGACGGGATCCCGCTCCTGGCCTGCTTAAAGGGCCTGCCACCACACTCAGGACAGAATCCTACCTCCTTAGGACGGTTTGCAGAGCTGTATGTGATCTGCCCTTTGCCTTCCACCCTCCCCCTCACCCACTCTGTTCCGCACTGATTTCTTTTCTGCTCGGCAGTGCCCCAGGCCTAGTGTCACCTTAGGGCCTTTGCACCTGCTGTCTCTGTGCCCGAAATGCTCTTTTCCCTGACATTTGTTTCACTGGCTTCCTTTCCTTCATATCTCAGAGTCAATGTCATTTCTTCCAAGTTTCCTTCTCTAAACATGCCCTCTAAAGTGGCCGTCACCACATCGTCTTTCACACAGGTACACAGGTCTATTTTAATTCTCTGCATAGCAATGAATACCAGCCAACAGAGCGTTCTTATTTATGTATCTGTGAATGCACTGTCACCCCAACTAAAACATAGATTCAAGAGATCTTCCCTGTCCCCGGCAGAGTGCCTGGCACGTAGCAAGGACTCATTACACAAATGTTAAGTAAAAAAGTGAAAGAGTGACACAGACATTATAGGACTCTGGGGTCTGGGTGTGTCACTTTTGTCTTTCTAAGTAGATTATAAATTCCTAGGATGTTTCTTTTGAGCCCTCATATCACCCAGTTCAGTGTGGAATATGGAGTCAGTGCTTGGAAAATTCTTACTCTCTGGATTTTTAGCTCTTTTGACCATATTTAGTTTTTGGTATCCTAAGAAATCCATGGAGCAGCTTATAGAAAAGTTTCCCCCCTGGCTAACACAACTGTAAAAATATCAAATCTATATTGATATACTATAGTCCCGGCCTCCAGCAAGTCTACAACCACTCACCTCTAGTGTTTCCAAGGGAAGTAGAACTGGGTTCACATTAATATTCTTCTGTGCTGTTTCCAAGATTGTGGAAGCCCCCTGTGAAGGCTAACCCACAACAGTAGCCATTCAACATATAGAATGGATGGACATGTTTTCATAAAGGCAGATGGGTTTTTCTCCACTTCTGTCCTTAGCCTGTCCTTTCTTGTCTTAGAATTAGACACGGAGGAGCCCAAGTTGCATGTGTTCTTAGGGAACTTAGTTTCTGCCTTATGCTGTAAGAGATAGGATGAATGAAACGTAGACTCACGTTCACAACTCCCAGGTACCTTAGAGAACACCTGGGCCAACAAGCCACCAACATGGGTAGTTCTTCTGCCAATAGCAGAAGTGTCTTGACTCTCAGCCTGTGATTTTTTCCACGGAGCCATGCTTCCTGACCTTGGGGATAACGGGAGGGAAATTTTATGTGGAAAAGAGAATAGTGATCTTTGAAAAAGTAGCCTGTCTTGAAGAAATACTTGTCCTTGCCTCTGCAGTCTTTCCCTGTGAACCTGGGCAAGTGATGTGCAATTTTAAGAACCATCTTCAGAACCCTTCCCAGGAATTTCAGTAGAGACACAGATTGTAAACCATTAGACAATTATTTTTTTGCTAAGTTTTCCTGTCTTTTATAAAGGTAGATTTTGCATTTTTGGAACCTTCACAGTTAGTTCTCTGCTGCTCTCTCTTTGCCTCTGTACAAGAACATCTTCCTCCTCACTTCTTACTAGACCACTAATTCCTCCAGAAGAGAGGATGTGATGTATTACTGGCCCATCCTTCAGTGTCCAGCACATAGACGGTGCTCAACTGACATTTGTTTAACTCTTACTGAGGCAGCTCTACTTGAGTGCCTCCCCTCCATCTCCCTTCCCCAAATCTAGTTCTTTCTTGTCCCCTCAACCTACTTCCTCTCTGAATCCACCAGCTCTTGGTGATTCTTCACCCCGATGCTGTTAAGCATTTGCTATCTGACCCACCCTTTTCCTCTTAGTATGTAGTATCTTACATTGGAAGATACTTTTATGCATGATTAACGTCCGCTTAATTTGATGGTGACCGGCAGGACAGTATGGTTGCGTGTTCAGTTCAGTATCGTACTTTCAGTCTATTTGTAGCACGTTGTGCACAGCAGGGACTCAGTGTTTGCTGACCTAGGCAGTTCACGCCTCACGTTTGAGGCTGATGTGCGGCGCTGCTAGACGCTGCTGCCCTGCTCCATCTTAGCATGTTAACTGCGTTGGGGAACGTTGCACAGGAAGTCATCTCCATTTTGTTCCAGATCAACAGGAAATAAGGCTTAGTCTCCAAACTAAAGTAAGAAAAGCGACCAAGCATATTATTCCTCCCTTGGGGGCTTTCGTTATTCCAGGAAACATTAGCTTCTCCTAGGATAGTGGAAATTATTAAATTATTATAAGCTATCTCTGTTCCACCTACGGAGAAAATTCCGATGGGAGGAAGATATTCAGTATTTCATTCCAGGTTTACTTTGCGTTATCTTCTAGATTGCTTTTGAGTTTATCATATCTGAAAATCACTTATCATATGCATTTTAGGGGACCTACTCCTTCCTGTAGTAAAATGAGTCTGGCTTCCTGAATCAAAGACTACTCCTATCCATAGGACATTTAGTTTGGCCATTTCTGTTGTTCATGATTCTTTTTATTGACACTAATGATGGTAGGAATACAGGGTTACTTACTTTAAAACCTGATCCTCTTGCAAGCTGTTGGTATTATGTAGGCTTGGCCAACTTTTAAAATTAGAGTGCCCTGGCCTTGGCCTTGCTATGAACTGTACTCCATGAGGCTCAGAGGGGAGAGGATGACAGAATGGAAACTTCATTCAGATCTTTGGCATGTTTTAATTTTGCATTGCTTCTTCATACTAATTTAATTTCCTTCCAGAATGAGAGTTGGCAATCACTGAGAGAAGTAGCAGAGGAGGTTGGAGTCATTGCAGTTAAAATGCCTATGAAGCTCCCTAATCCATAGATTATTGACATAATGAACTCTAAAACCTTTAATAATCTTTCCACTCTGCAATGCCAGCCTGCATGGAGAGGGCATTAGCCTGTGGATTCTGTGCCCAATGCTGGCTCTGCTCTGCCGTGCTGTAGGAGTTGGAAATACTGCAGCCTCATTCTACGTTCTCAGGGAACAGAGCTCACCTAGCGTGGTCGGAAGACATCTCCTCAGCGCAGACCAAGAGCCCTCGACTTCCACCTGCTTCATTTCACCCTTTTCAAATAGGGAAACATACCAAACCACAATACGCTCTATTTCCCTCAAATTTCCAACCAGAGCAGAGGCTATTTCTGTTATTTATAAGAACGACCGACTAATTTCAGTTAACATTTTCATTGTTTGCAAAAGACAGCAGAACAAAATAGCTTCTGGGAATTCAGCTTTTTTCGTATTTTTCAGCCCTAAGGGAATCTGGAAGTCCAGGCTGGGTGTTCTACTGTCAAAGTGCACAGATGGACCCCTCCACCACCACCCCCCGCTTCCTTGCTCGGAGAGCAGGTCCTGGCAGACAAGCAGGCCATTCCCCCCACCAAGGCTACATTTTTTTTTTTCCTTACCACTAGATCAGATGCTTCATATTTATTATCAGATGTGGCATGGATGATTCAAACCAAAACAAATACCCTTGTGTTTAAAAATAGAAGTTAAAAGACTAAATATTTGCACTTTAAAAGGAAGAGAAAATAACAGAAATCTCTGCGGCAGGCCATTCCTTGAAATTACCCTCACTAAATTATAATCAGGCACTTTCCACCCTCTGTAATTAAACGTTAGATTTTATTTATTCCAGATGCATTTGCCACAAGTAAATTCAGAAGGCCAATTGTGTTTTGTTTTGTTTTGGGGTTTTTTTTGGTCATTGTAAATTTATTTCATGTTTATGGCCTCCTCAAGATTGGGCCCCTTGGATAGTTTTTACATGAATCTTAATGACACTATGAGTTTGCTTTCTAATTGCATTTATATGGATGAATTTGATCTTATTATGTTTTTTATACCATGTAATGTCTATAAGAGCTTAATGACATTTTTTACAAACGTGCTCGCATGTTTGCAAGGGAAGTGCAGGACCTTGGTGGTTGATGGTTAAAGGATGGAGGAATTTGCTTTGATCGGATTACTCACAGGTAGGAAGAGCAGCTGGCTGCTGTTTTGAGGAATCTACAGCACTGAGAAAGGTCACATGCTTTATATTATATGACATCTTCTATTGAGAGAGCCTTGGACAGTTTCGTGAACCCTGAAGGAACTTTTTATTTAGCAGCTTTGCAAATTTCTTAGATGAGCGAGATGATATAACTGAACAGCAGGCTCTAAATATTAAAGGCAAGCTTTTTCGTGGTTTGAAATATTTCCCTACTCTTATAAGGCAAGTTTCTCAATTCAGATTTGTGGTTAAATTCATTAACACATATTTCAAAGAAGTAGGAAAAGTCACCATATTTATTGGCTTATTATCACTGATGACATAATTTCAAATTATAAATTTTTGTTTTCACTAAGTGAACAAACAGTGGATAAACCCAGATGGTAAGTTGACTATGTAACTGAAGATAAATTTTGCAAAAATGACAGCAGTGGAGCTACTGCTGACTCTCTGGGGAAAGTTTTATCTGCTTTTAGGCCTATTGCGTATTTGGGTGATGGAGGTCATCGTGGGTATTTAGTTGATACACTGGTAAATTACTCAAGCTCCTTTTAATTTTTTTCCGTGCTTACCATTTGACTATTTTACAATTCTCAAGCATTTCCATGGGTTTGTGGGAAAAGGATATGCCAGGTCAGTTTCACTATTTATTTTGATTATACTAAATAAAGGACCCAGAGAGTAAGAAGTTCAAGTTAATGCTGAAAATAAAGTCTTAGAATTACTTGTATATTTTCAGTTATCCATCACTTGCTCTACTCCCTCCCCCTTGTGCTACAATACAAAGGCTTCTTATCTCTTTGGCGGCATTTTCTTTAAAACTGGCCCCCAGTTCATCCCCTGCCATCCACACGCCTCCACTTTCCCTGTGTTGGGTAGGGCAGCAGACAGCCCAGCAGGGAAGATGAAGGAGGCCAGGGGGAGAAGCAGCCCCCGTCATCACAGGCCTGAAAGATTCAAAACCTAGAGCAATAATGTTCACCCACTCGTCAGAGAGGGGGCAGCAAATAGAAAAATAAAATTGTTTATGTAAAAGGTTCTTCTCTTAAAACCACTGCTCATTTACCTTTACTCTAACACCAATTAATTGGAGTCATATAATGTTTCTAAATAGTTTGACCTTAAATCTGTGTGTATGTATCATATAAACTAATAATATTTAAAGTCATTGACTTTTCAGTGCCCAAACCTCTTTCTACCTTTCTAAGTATAGAATCTATCACTAATCTCTTTGGGCAATTATATTGCAAAGACAATTTCTCTTTTTAATCTAGGACAGGTTGGCATTCCAAAGGAAAAAAACTATGGCACATCTCCAATAATCGAGATGACTAATAATCTAGATTAAAGAATGAGGCATATCAAATCAGTAGGTCATTTTCCTTTTCTCATTTCAGTCTTCATAGGATATGGAAAATGCCAATAGGAAGAAGGCCCCTGACAATATGAACAATCTCAGAGTTTTAGATTAGCATCTATGTATACGGTTCATGGGAACTTTTCCATTGAAACAGTCGAAGTCAATTTCCTCAGTAATAGGATAAGATTGCCTAGTTTTTCTGGGCTGTGAATCATTATGCAACTAAGTTGATTGATCTGCCTAGCAAAATAAAAATATTTGGAATCATCCTAGCAACTTGCTAGTCCTGTTGGAACTAGACCCTCAACTGTAGAAAGATAGCAAGATTTCTTTCTGTGCAGGCTCATTTCCTAGATTATCCACGAGGCGCCCACAACAGAAGTAATAATGCTGAAAGAAAAATTCTGAGAAATGTTATTTAATTTAAACTTTAAATCTAGATAAGCTCTAAATACCTAGAAGTAACAGAAAGAAATGAGAGGAAAAGTTAAGCCATTAGAGGGCACTTTTGTAATCTTAGAAGAAAAATCTGTTCTTACAGACTGGCTTACCTAAGGATTATTCTTAAGAAGAATATATTTCCAGTTGTTTATTTAAAGTGACTAATTCATAAGTTGAATGTCTGAAAGAGAACATTTTTTGGTAGGGAAAAAAATCTATTGAAGTTCATCCTTTAAATAATATCTAAGTAAAGCTGTAAATTTGAATCAGTGACTAGAAATAGTAAAATTATGCACAATGTATCTGCATAATAGTTTTTTGATTAGCTATATTCAGTGCTTCTTTTAAATACATTTTGTTAAAAACAATTCTGCCTGTAACCTGATCAGATTGAACAAATTATTAACTTTCCTTAACAACTGAGCATATTTTTCCCCAGTGATAGATGAATGTTATTAGATAACATTTTGAGGACTATAATCCTACAGAATACAAAGTCCTGTGTCTGGGGATCATATTAGTTTTTTTCCAGTTTTATTGAAAAATAATTGACCTATGTCTCTGTATAAGTGTAAGGTATACAGCATTATGGTTTAATTTACATATAGTGTGAAATGATTACCACAGTAGGTTCAGTTAACATCCACCTTCTCATACAGAAGCAAGAAACAGAAAAGAAGAAAAGAAAAAAGGGATCATACTAATTTTAAACACTTCTGTGAAAAGTATCTGTTTTGCTCGTAACGATGTGGCATTTCAAATGGTTAAAAATTTTCAGAAACAGAAAGTATGACTGATGGAATTTTGGTTGTGGAAATATGATTTTTTTTTTTTAATAAAGAAAGAAAAGATAAAATTGAGTCTGCCCCCTCCTGGTGATAACCTAAACAAATGTGTCAACCTGTGCCAGTAAAGTAGATAAGCCAGGAAAATGACTTAAGAAGTAAAAGCTTAGTGTCACGGACTGTGAAGAGCTGGAGATTCTCCGCTCCCTGCAAGTGAGCAAGTTAGCAATTTAGCCTGCCACAGTTTCACGGTGCTGGATGGCCGGAGACTCCTAGGTCAGCAACAGAGGACTGTATGACTCAGAGCAATAGCAGAGGCCACAGATCCACAGCAGCAGCATTTTCTCCCACCGGCTGCCTGACCCCCAGTTCTCACAGGATGATGCAAAGAGGGCCCGATGGCACCAACCTTTATAGTGGGGTTTAGTACAAGACAGCAGCCCTGCGCTTGGGGAACCCAGATTTTGTAATGAGTAATAATCACGCCTGCTCTTTGCTCCAGAAGCTGTATCTTTCAAGGCTGCTCACTACACCAACATCCTTGAAAAGATAATTTGGAACAAAGGGAATCAGTTCTTCTGCCACCCAAATATGCGAAAGCAAGCAGAGACCCATGGAAAATTGTCTTTTCACACTTATTCTGCATAATCTTATCACCTGAGGTTGTTGGCTTTACTAAATATTACATTGCTAAGTAGCTTACATGGGGGAATATATAATAATTGTATGTACGATATTTTTAAAGTCACTCCTGACAGTTGATGTTTCTCACATCATATTACATTCGCTATGTGATATTACCTGTGCAAGCCTCAGTTTGATCATTTTTGAGACGAGATAAATAACAGTGTTGCTTTAATGAAAAAGAATATGAAAATGAATATATGCATATATATATACATATATGCATGACTGGGACATTATGCTGTACACCAGAAATTGACACATTGTAATTGACTATACTTCGATAAAAAACAAAAAATAACAGTGCCCACATCATAGGGTTGTTGCTAGCATTACATGAGATAACATATATGAAGCACTTAGAAGGGTGCCTGGCATGCAGCCCGTAGACAAAAAAAAATTGATTAATATTGTTGTTGTTAACTCCAAATTCATCTCTTATAATGAGCTGATTTAATAAAGAGAAAGTTCCTCCCACAGGCAGCTGAGGATGTTGGGAAAATTCCCACCAGTCATAACTAGTGAGCTCTCTAGCTCTGGGGCTGACCTAAATATCCCAGACATCCTGGGGCATCGGGCAGCTTGTCCTGCTCAGTTGCACAGTGGTACTGTGCAATCGACAGCTTTCAGGGCAAACAGGGGCCCTAATGAGGGAAGACTGCCCTGGAGTGATTCTAGGGCAACTACGCCCAGTATCTGACTCAAGTGCGGCCGTGGCATGTTTGCTCTGAGTTCCTAATAAATGTGGAAAGCCAAATTCTAACCATTTCTTAAGAGACATATTTTACTGTCTGGCCTCCTCTGCTCTCAGAAGGCAGCTTCAGAGATGCTACTACACAATACATGGAACGTTTTATAATGCTGAAATAATGACTATTTCTTTAACAGGAACAGCATATCAAATTCTGTTCAGAGTTTCTATTTCTGTTATCTACAGGACGAAGGGCATCAGAGGCGAGGGATTAAGGGTCGTGAGTGGAGGTCCCATTTAGTCTGCTCCACCATCTCTCTCTTTGTTTCAGAAAGGTTCATTGGATTTTGAGACATCCAGCCATCTTTTGTAGATATAACTTTTTTCGGCTGTTGGAAACTCTCATTTACATCCCCAACTTCCCTCGGATTTCACCTTGACAATCGTCTGGATATCTGAGGGACAGAGCATTTAATGAAACTTAAAGAGGCCTGGTCTTATTCCTAAACTGCTAGGTATTTGGGAAAAGGAGTTCAGCATTCAGTCTCAGAATCATCACTGGATTTCAGAGTTTAGAGATCAACCATTCAAGCCTTTCTAAAAATTGAGGTGCAGCATCAGCTGCTAAGATGACACTTCTAGTTGGACCCTGAAACCAAAAAGTCAAACTTCTTAGCTTTCAAACAAGTTTTTATTGAATTGCAGTACAACTGGGAAATAAGGATGGGAAATAAGAGACTCTTGTAAGAAGCATTATGGCTTTTTTGAAAGATATTTTAGAGGATAAATGTGTGGGCTCCACGGTCAGATTCACCTGGGTTTATATCTTTTCTCTGCTTATGTTAAAGGAGGTTCATTCTCGTATAAGAATAGTACCTACTTTACAAGGTTTTTGTGAAGACTAAATGCAATAATGCAGTTAGCAAACTTAGCACTGTGTTTTGCACATAGTAACTCTTAATTACTGCAGATATTTTTCATGAAAAACTGCAGAATGCATGGCAGGAAAAGAAAATTGTTTTGAGAAAGTAAATTAAACAAACTTTCTAAACAAGCTCACTGTGAAAAATTATGTCTCAAATCCTCATACAAAAGAAAAGCTTATTCCCCTCAAGAAATATTTTCAATTGTATGAATCTATCTTGGGTAGCACTCAAAGATAAAATTAAAGTCCAGTAATGGTTTAAGTGGAGGTGACCTCATAGCTATAGCAATGACTATTTAGAAATAAAACTGGCATTCACTTCATTTCAAACGATTGCAAATATTTGCACTTGACTATTTAAAGTACTTCAGTGTAAGAACACTGTATTTCCTCCTAATGCTTGAATTCTCTGATGTATGTTGTCAAAGAGATAAAGGAAAACAATGCCTTCCACAGGTGCTTCTGTGAGGAAAACAAGTACCAGTTTCTCCAAGGAAGCAAAGTCTTTCACTAGTATTTGATGTGAAAAGAACTCGCCTACCTGAGGCTTCCCCTTGGGGTAGGGAGGCAGGTGGGAGATGGCGTTGGCGACAACATCACTACACAGTGTGCCGTAGAGAATGATAGACTGGTCCATCATGACTTACAGAGTTTTTGATGAAAGTCAGTTACAAATGCCAAAATGTAACTCAAGGAAGACACTCTGCTGGACTGGTGAATATAGAACTCCTGGAGGTTAGACAAATGACCTAATGCCAGAACTTCCCAATGGTCTTCTTTGATTTGAAGTGGGGGTCCAAGCCCGCTTTTTAATATAGGAAAGATTTACATAAAATGTTGTGTTGAAGAGTCTGGTTAATCTGTAACACTGGCAAATAACTCACCTTATGATTTTGGACAAATCCTATGAGAAAGTTAAACTTTACAGTCTCTTAAAATCTCTGATTTATGAAAATCTGATTTGGGGAATAAGGATGATTCTATACATATACGATCTTTGGTCAAATTTAAAGGAAGAATAAAAATAACTGTTCAGTGGTCATATTCTGGCCTTCAGTGGATCTCTGTGACTTAGGTGATGGGCCAGGCTTTGACACATTTGTCTATAGATATCTACAATGACCATACCAGCTTCTGCCATAATGAAGTGGGGATTTTCCCTCCGAATACCCAGGGAAGTTAATGCACCAAGAGTCCTTTCGTTTCAGAATATTTTTAATGTCTGAAACTCTGGTGAATTCATTATCAACTTGATGAAATACTTAAAACACACACACACACACACACACACACACACACAGGAAGTTTACCCTCCAGATCATGAGGGTGTTGTATCTAAAATATGTAATACAGCTTTTCTGAAACCAAAATAGTGTTAATCTTTAAGGAAGTTTGCAACTTGCCCAAGTGTTTTGCCTGTAAAATTAATGTAGGCAATTCTTCTGTTGCCCCAGGATGGTGCCTCTCCACTGGTGTCTGCTGTGGCTGCTGTTACCACTCGGCTCAAGGACCCAGAAGTTACCCACTCGAGATGAGGAACTTTTTCAGATGCAAATCCGGGACAAGGCATTTTTTCATGATTCATCAGTAATTCCAGATGGAGCTGAGATTAGCAGTTATCTCTTTAGAGACACACCTAAAAGGTACTCTCCCTGCAACACTTTCTTCCATAAGCTCATAAAGGATGTCTCTAAAAAAGAAAGTAACCTTTTAGACTTAGCTTAGATAATTTGCAATCAACCTCTGAATAGCATTGCCTATTTTTCTCTAAGTAAGAAAAAAAATGGCAGTGTGACTTTGGTCATTAAATAGAGGCTCTTTGATTCCTGCCAATTGTGATCTCCTTTTGGGGTGGACAGAGCAATCTTTGCATGGCTTACATTTTGGAATGATAATTTTATTTTCTTTAGGACAATAGGAAATTTCTCAGGACGACTCTGGAACATTAATGAAATTAATTGAATACATATGATTCTTCAAGTATTTGCATTGTCTTGTAAGGATAATATTTCTTTGACCAAAATAATCAGATTCTGAAAGAATCAAACCAAACAGTGATAAAAACTGACTGCTCATTTACCTTCATCCCAACATCAAGACATTGAGCTGACATAATGCTTCTAAATATTTTGACCTTTTAAAATTACATATGTATCACACAAGTAAATAAATGTGTATATATGTGTATCACATAAGCTAATTATATTTAAAGTTACTTAAGTTGCAGCGCCCAAACCCCTCTCTATCATATTTCAAAAATGGTATCTCCTTTTAACCCAGGACACCATGGCATTCCAAAGGAAAAACTATGTCACATCATCAATAATCCATTTTCCAAAGGTTGAGGTATATAAAATCACTAGGGCATCTTTCTCGTCACTTCAGTTTTGATTGACAGTAATAATGGAAAATGGTACTCCCCTTCCACTGAGTGGCACAATCCTTTTACCATCTGCTCAGTCTGAATGATAGTAAATAATCAGTTTTCATATTATGACTGATGTGACCAGTCATATAGTAGTTTGAATATCATTTCAGCCCCACCTGAATGAAATTATTTGTCCAAGTGAGTGTAATAGATTAGGAACTGACTTGTCAGTAATATATAAAATACTAATAAATCCCTCAATGACAGTCATAAGAGTGAAGGCACAAAACACAAGGATGATTACACTGAAGGAACTTGAGGTGCTGGTATTTATCAAGACTCAGTCTGTGAAAACAGGGAAGGACAGAGGAGGCAGTCCTAATAATTCAGATTAGCCTTAAATATCAGCTGAATTCATGCCAAACACATTTTGCTTTACATATTATTTTGTCTTGAAGTTTTTGAGTGAATTGAAACATTTTTGTCTTTAAAAGTTACTTTATGGGGTGGGTATAGCTCAGTGGCAGAGTGCATGCCTAACATGCATAAGGTCCTGGGTTCAATCCCCCATACCTAATTACATCTTCTCCCCTACAAAACAAAACAAAATAAAACAATTACTTTGATTTCCTCAAGGTACTTGTGCACTGTTGTGCAGTGTTCTTTAAATGTAGCATTCCAAATTGTGTAATCCTATCACTTAATCAAATAAATAGTTTATTCTTGATCTCCCAGTCTCTTAAAAATTAAGTAAGTTTTGATCCTAAGAGTTGCCTTAACTTACATGACATTTTTTTAAAGCAGTATGTTTTTATTACAAGACATTGCAAAACAACACATGCTCCTTTCCTCCCTCCATTTTAATTTCTCCCATTTGTTCATCTGTATGGTCTTTTTTCCCCCCAAATAATTGTTAGGGACTTTGATATCTATATTTGGATGCAACGTTAGCTTACACTAGCTAAATAAAGAGTTGCTGCCAGTCATTTCTAGGGGTAAAATATGCCGTGGGAGACACACAGACATTGTTGATATTACAACCAAAGATGAAATTCCAGATAAAGTTTGGCAGCAGAGAATAGCAAAAGACAACATATTCATTAATTATTATTATGTTTATACACAAATTCCAAAGTCTAAATGGTTCATCGAGTGTTTATCCCTCAGCTCTGGCTTTGTGACTCGGAGCATATTTGTCACATTTCTTTCTGTCTCCCTCACTAGCCAGTAAATATCTGGAGCTTCCAGATCGTGCCCTGTCATCTCTGATTGCAGCCCCTTTCCAGGAGTGCACTGTGCACGGTAGACAGTAAATGTTTGTCAAATTGTTAAAGTTTATTCAGATTATCTTTGGTCCCTAATCATAAGTGCTTCCATGTGAAAATGTTGACTGAGAGGGACTCCCTGATGTTTTATAGGTATAATGATTAGCTTGTGGAATGTAAGCATTGTTGTCTTGTTATTGGTTGCTTATGGTGTGTATTAAAGTTACCAAGACACTAAGTTACTTACTTGGGAAATAAACTACTTTCTTGATTGAAATGATAACAGAAGATAATGCATGAATGTGCACATTGATTTCTGCTTCAGTGTTGGTTAGTTCTGTCATCCACATAAAAACCAAAAACAAACAAAACCAAAAAGTTTTGAATAGTTTTAAAATTCCATGATGATAAGTGAATTATTTTGTCTTACCTAATTCTTTCTAAGGCAGATAGGTTCAGTTATGTTTATAGTGGGTAATATTGCCTATGTCACTTAGCCAAAGGAGCAAAGTCCTGCTCTCCAAAAAGTTGTCTGAATTTAAAGTTAAACCATCTGACACTTAACCTTAGGGCTGCTTAAGGTATAAAATTTCCCTACAGTAAACAATTCAATTATCTAGTTATTTTGTCTGGATGATTGTTTAACTTTATTATATTATGAACAAGTTGTTTTTGCTTTTATAGTGTCTTCACTTTATTTGCCCTTCCACAGCCTTATCTGCACTCTCCAGCTCCTAACTCATATTTGAATAGTGAAGGGAGGAAAAAGCACACATATTTCCATTCAAATTCTATATCTTCAGATAGAAACAAACTCTAAGTGTAGGTATCCTCAAGCTAGAATAAGGTGGGTGCTATGATTCTTGAGTTCTATTTACCTAGTTAGTAATTCACTCACTAAAAATGTTCATCAAGGACCTTCTACGTGCAGAAATCTGTGCTCAGTGCTGGAGATAAATTGACATGGAAAATGAACCCTAATTGGGCCCTTGTGGGGAAAATGACATTAATCAAATGATGATATAAATATATAGTCACAAATTGCAGTAGGTGCCAAAAAGTAAAAAGTATAGGACACTCAGAGTGTGTGAGAGACCCTGACCGAGAATGAGTAAGAAAAGGCATCTCTGAAGAACCGACATTTAAGTATTAGTAAAGATATGGACATCAATATAGTTTTATTTGTTTGTTTGTTTGTTTGTGTGTGTGTTTATTTATTTGTAAGTATTATTAAAGGCTAAAGGGTGTATTTCAGGTAGAGAAAACAACATCCCAAAGGCTCTAAGATGGAGTGGAGTCTGGGAAACTAGAGAAACTCTACGTGTTTGGAGCACAAAAAGCAAAAAAGGATGATGACCCAACAATGAGGTTGGCAGAGGTCCCTGCACTAAGGCAGCTTTAGACTCTGTAAACAATTAAGGACTTCTCTCCCAAAGTGAACAGCTAAGCCCATTCATTAATTAATTCAACAAATATTTATTCAGAATTATTTTAGCTTCAAAGCCTTCACCCATGAACCTAATGCCCTGCCCTCTTGTAGTTTCATGCTAGTTGGGGAAGGTGGGAAAGATTTAAAAATAAAATGAACAAAGGCATACATAATACATCAGATGATGATGAGTGCTTTGAAGAAAAATGAAGACACGTGAAAGAGCTTCGTGGGTAGGAAGCGGATATCTTACCTAAGGGGTCAGCGTAGGCCCACGGCAAGATGGTGCTGGAGTAGACAGTGGATGCAGTGACTGAGCAAGTAAGGTCAATAGCTGGAGGATGAGCATCTCAGGTGGAGGAACAGTATATCAGGCGGAGGAATAAGAAGTGCAGATGCCCTGAGGCAAGGGCCTGTCGTGAATGTTCCAAAGACAGCAAGGAGCTTAGTAAAGGGGGGAGAGAGTAGGAAGAGGTGGGTTTGGAGATTTGGTTGGGGAACCAAATTGTTGTGAGTTCTGTGGTTTTTGCTCTGAAGGAAATAAGCTCTTGGAGGGCTTGCAGCAAGTGTGTTCAGTCTTAGGTACACAAGGATATCTCCTCCTAGAAGGAGGTCAATAAACTAAGGGGGTCAAAGTGGAAATAAGACCAGTCAGAAGGCTATTGAAAGGCTCAGGCAAGAAAAAATGCTGGCCTGGATCTGGTGGTAACAGAGAAAGTGGAACAGGCTAACAATTTAAATTTGAGAGTTCAGGATTTGCAGATACTAACTACTATGCATAAAGTAGATAATAAGGCCCTACTGTAGCGTACAGGGAACTATATTTAATACCTTGTAATAGCCTATAATGAAAAAGAATATGAAAAGGAATATATCTCACTATGCTGTGCACCAGAAATTAACACCACATCGCAAACTGACTATACTTCAAAAAAAATAAAATAAAATAAAATATATTTGGGAGTCATTAACACATAAGAGGCTAAAGCCATGGCCCTGGATGAGATCACACAGGGGATGAGCGTGGGTAGGAAAGAGTGTCCTGGTTCACCCTGTGCGTTAGAGGTTGGTGGGGTGAGAAGGAACCACAGAAGAGACTGATTGAGCAGAAGGCCATGGCGGTCAGTTTGGAGAGCACGTTGGGGTGGATGTGGAGAGAATGGAGAGGCAAGAGATACCCAGCAGGTGCCATCTCTAGAAGGTGAAACTTACTATCCTTTGCCATGAAACTAGTGAGCAGCTCTGGGCTTGCTGCAATGGAAACCACCGTTTCCTCCTTTGCCAGATTATGGGCTTGGAAAGATAAATGAGATCACCTAAATTATTCAGAGTAAGAATATATGGCATTGTTATAGATGGGCAATATTTGTATCCTCCTTAAAAGTTCATTTGAGGTGTCATTTAAAAAATATGAGGAGAAAGCATAGAGCAGAATGTTTTGATCTTTTAAAACTTTGTTTTTAAAATCACTAGGTTATTTAATTCTACAGAAAGTCTTAGTGGTAAAGAAATGGGTCTTTCCACTGACTGACACCGTGATCTTAACCTTTCAAAAATATTTCTCAAATGGTGATTAGATACCCCTCTGCAAAAAGGATTGTAATAGTAAAGCTGAGAACAGTCACTAGTGTAAAAACATGAATACAGTGTTATTGGCCAAAGACCAACATGCATGTTAGAACTACACTGCTGTGAAAATGACCTCCTGGAATTGTTGGTGGCTACTTTAGAGTGCCCTCAGGGTAACTTACAAATATATCCTCCAATTTATAGAAAACACAGTATCTGTAGGGTGACATACTGGAAATCTTTCTTGGTTGTGACTTACTTTGCACTGGCAGAGCCTATGTTAAATAACACCCCCAAACTGGTTAAGTGTTGGTTCTCAACTCAAGTAACTCAAGCAATTCATTTCAGCTCAACATCTTTTAATGATTTCATGTTGTGTTGATACTAAACCTGGTTGGGGAAACTTGGGCTGTTGGACTTCCACAGTTAATGCTGAAGGTTTCATGAGTTGTGTCCAATCGCCAGTTTTATTTTCTATTCAACGAATACAAATCAAACCAAGTGATTTTTTCCAGTAATCTT
Source organism: Camelus dromedarius (assembly GCF_036321535.1). Taxonomy (NCBI): domain Eukaryota; kingdom Metazoa; phylum Chordata; class Mammalia; order Artiodactyla; family Camelidae; genus Camelus; species Camelus dromedarius. The sequence continues at coordinate 37,795,567 of NC_087436.1, forward strand.
GGTGGTAAGCATTACAATGAATGATCTTGGTCTGAAGTGGTCCACTTTTGCACAGGTATTTCTTTGTGGTTGAAGAAGACAATACTCCACTGTCAGTCACAGTGACTCCCTGCGATGCGCCATTGGAATGGAAGCTGAGTCTCCAGGAGCTGCCCGAGGAGGCGAGTGGGGAAGGCTCAGGTAAGCAGCCTGACAGATGTGGTCCCAGACCTCTGGATGGATGACTCAAAGGCTTAGGAAACCTAAAGCCTTCTCTTAGTAAGTAAAAACAGCATGGTTGCAGTGAATCTGGAGATTTTGAAATGGAGATAAGGGAAATGGGGGATGGTATCCGATGATGGTGATCTTGGTAAAATAAAAGGTTAAGAGAGATAGGTCATGAGGAGTAAGGAGTGAGGAAAGGCAAGGGGTGGAGATTAGCTTCCCTGGCTGTGGTTTGCAGTCTTACCTGAACACTGGAATCACCACTTGGGATTTTTTATGCTACTGATGTCTGAGTCCTGCCTTCAGAGGCTGTGATTTCATGGCGCTGGGGTGTGGTCTAGACATTGGGGCCAGGTGATTCTAATGTGCAGCCTCTGATCTCTGAGGAATAAAGGGTAGAAACAAAGAGAACAAAAGGACACTTGTCACCACTGAAAGTCCAGGATGAGAAGAAAGTCAGGAGGAGGGGGAGGTTAGGCATTTAAAGAAGATGCAGATGATGGAAAGCAAATAACAAGATACAAAGAAATGAGTACAGTCTGTGAGGCCCTGGAGAGATGCTGTTCCCTTTAAGGGGCAAAGCCTAAAGTGAAGGTTTGAGGCTGGTGCCACGACAGGATCTGGCAAGCTAGATACTTACAGTGATGAGGGAACGCTGTGATTAGGAAAATAATATAAGTGCATATGGGGAGTGATGAGACTCAGATAAAGAACATGAATAACGTTTAAAAAAAAGACTGATAGAAATACACCAAGATGTTAATAAAAGACTGTCTCTGGATCACTCATTAATGGATGCTACTTTATCTTGTTCTCTATCTCCAAATTTTCTACTGGGAACATGTATTCTTTTTATAATTTTAAAATGAAATTAAAGTGTCCTAAAAACACAATTTAAGGTTGATGAGCCACAGCATATGCCCTGACATGTAGACTGTGCTTCCCTCGTGTCTTGTAGGTGAGCCTGAACTTCTGGATCAGCAGAAGCAGCAGATCATTAACGAGGAAGGCACAGAGTTATTCTCCTACAAAGGCAATGACGTGGAATACTTCATATCTTCCAGTTCTCCGTCTGGCTTATATCAGTTGGAGCTTCTTTCAACAGAGAAAGACACACACTTCAAAGTATACGCCACCACGACTCCCGAGTCTGATCAGCCCTACCCGGAATTACCTTATGATCCAAGAGTCGATGTCACCTCCCTGGGACGCACCACGGTCACTTTGGCCTGGAAGCCCAGCCCCACGGCCTCTCTGCTGAAACAGCCCATTCAGTACTGTGTGGTCATCAACAAAGAGCACAATTTCAAAAGTCTCTGCGCAGTAGAAGCCAAACTGAGTGCAGACGACGCTTTCATGATGGCTCCCAAGCCCGGTCTGGACTTCAGCCCTTTCGACTTCGCCCACTTCGGATTTCCATCAGATAACTCAGGGAAAGAACGCAGCTACCTGACAAAATCTTCTCCAAAGCTGGGGCGGCATGCCTACGTCAGGCCCAAGGTGGACATCCAGAAAATCTGCATAGGAAACAAGAACATCTTCACCGTGTCGGATCTGAAACCCGACACGCAGTACTACTTTGACGTCTTCGTGGCCAACAGCAACAGCAACATGAGCACCGCTTACGTGGGCACCTTCGCCAGGACCAAGGAGGAAGCCAAACAGAAGACAGTGGAGCTGAAAGATGGGAAGGTTACAGATGTGTTTGTTAAAAGGAAGGGAGCAAAGTTCCTACGTTTTGCTCCCGTCTCTTCTCACCAAAAGGTCACCTTCTTTATTCACTCTTGTCTGGACGCTGTCCAAATCCAAGTGAGAAGAGACGGGAAACTCATTCTGTCTCAGAATGTGGAAGGCATTCGGCAGTTTCAGCTGAGAGGAAAACCTAAAGCCAAATATCTCATTCGACTGAAAGGGAACAAGAAAGGAGCTTCTATGTTAAAAATACTTGCTACCACGAGGCCGAGCAAGCAGTCATTTCCCTCCCTTCCCGAAGACACACGAATCAAAGCCTTCGACAAGCTCCGTACCTGCTCCTCAGCCACTGTGGCGTGGCTGGGCACCCAGGAAAGGAACAAGTTTTGCATCTACAAAAAGGAAGTGGATGATAACTACAATGAAGACCAGAAGAAAAGAGAGCAAAACCAATGCCTTGGACCAGATACCAGGAAGAAGTCAGAGAAGGTCCTCTGTAAATATTTCCACAGTCAGAACCTGCAAAAAGCAGTGACCACAGAAACAATTAAAGGTCTTCAGCCTGGGAAATCTTACCTGCTGGATGTTTATGTCATAGGACATGGCGGGCACTCTGTGAAGTATCAGAGTAAAGTCGTGAAAACCAGGAAGTTCTGTTAGTTACCGTGTAGAGAGATATATATTATGTAGAACTCCAGGAGAGACATCAAATCACTTTAAGTATACACTGACTACTCCCACAGCTGAGAAAAGTTGTGACCTGTACTTGTGCTATGGAAAGAAGGATATCCGCCTGTGTCTGTGGCTGTTTATATAAGTAATTGCTGGAAGAGACTTGGTCTAGTGTGCCCCCGTGGTACCTAAGGTGTGTCTGATGTCCGCTGATGTCAAAGATAGAGGACATCTTGAAGGAACTGCCATCCTTTGCTTTGACCACTGCATGGACTGCTTCTAAATTATTTTATTACCTAAAAATTTAAATACGCTATTCATTGCACACATCCACAAATGCAAATCATTCCTCTCAATAGATGCTAGGATATATATATAAATTATTTTATAAAATCTTGTTTTAAATGTCAGTGTTTCTATGATTGTAAACTATTCCAGTCTTTCCCTGTTAAAGTACAGAGCTAATCTAAATATATTAAGTGGACAGCCCTTTAGTCAGTCATATTGCTATTGTAAATTCTTATCTGTTGAGTAAAATGTTTAAATGCTGTATGTATCTCATGTACAAAGTTGACATACATTATATTCATGTATATAAAATTAAAGATATTAGATTATATACTGTTCATTTTCCCAAGCAGCTCCCTTGGTGTATTCAATTTCTGTTCTGTCTCCAAAACTGCGCCATTATGGAATTTGGCACCAGAATTGACCCTTTTAATAGTTAAAAGGCATGCTGCATCTCCAAAGTTACTGTGGCATTAAAGACAGTTATTACAATTTGTATTTTGACATTGAATAGGAGCTAGCTGTCGTGAGACTTGAGAGAGAGCCAGTGGACTTGTCTGAAAAGAATAGGACAGGCCAAACACTGTAGCTCGCTAAGTATTCAACAAATTGTCCCTGACAACCTAAAATATATTGCCTCTGTTTTAAAAATCAGCATCTATTTTAAGCACAAAATTGAGATATTACAAGTATTGTCCATCTGCTTGGATATTAGCAAAATAATTATTTTCATTTCTCGTGGAAGCAACTTAGCAACCACCCATTAGGACTGTACTTAGCAGTGACAAAACTATGAAAGCAGCTGTTTTGTAACATAAACAGTCTGATACTTTTAACTTTGATTTTTCATGAACTTTTAAAAAGTAATTGATGTGTAAGATAAAATCTAGGCAAATAATAATAGAAACTGTTTATCAAAAACTCTGCACAAAGGGCAGTTTTAGAGAGTTTCCTTCTCCATGGGTTCTATACATGAGGTTTCCTGAGAACACTGGACCAGGATTCAGAAGAGTCTGGGATTTACAACCAACTAAGCCATGTGGCTTTAGGGAAATCTGTTACCGCCCATTGTCCTTCTTTCCCGTTTATAAAATTCGGTGGTGATAGATTTGAAGAAGATTACATTATAGGATACCTCCTGTCATAAGACATTGTCTTTTGTAGAGGTCTCTGATTCTAAATTAGTACAAGTGAGGACAGGAAGAATTCCTTCACCACGACATTTCCCGTAGCTGCTGGCACTACCCTTCATACGGTGAGCATGCATGAGCAGCATTCCTGTGGGGCACAGGACCACTATGGCTTGGGGAGCGTATGTGGTGGCCCTTACGAAAGGTGCTCTGCTCACCACAGGAGAAAATGACCCCCTTTAAAATGTATCATCCACTTCATCTGTGTTAAGGTAGCAAAACATAATTTACCATATCTGTACAAATCAGTATGACATCTGAAATACTTTTTTTAAAAAAAAGGAAAAATGAACATGTACCCAATGGCCGTGTAACCAAGCAGCTCGGAAGGAGAACTTTAAAACTGACAGAATCCCAGAGATGGTCTGTGCTTTTGGAAGGACATTCAACTTTATCAAACATATTATTGCACAGCAGTGTGTTAAATGGGACTACAGTGAATCAAAAAGTTATTGCAGCTTCTGAAGGTGATGGTCTTGACTCTCACATATTGCTTAATGCCTGGGAAACCCTGAGAACCAGGCCAAGTCAATTCAACCAAGCTTTTACTTTTCAGCCAGCTAAGATGATGGTTTCTATATAGTCTGGATATATCAGAGAATTCTTTCATGGCCCCGGTGAAATTTGCCTTTTAAAAATTATGCGAAAATTAAATATACATTGTGAAACTTCTATCACTCATAAAGAAAAAGAGAAACCTATTAAAAAATAAAGCTCTTATTTACTAATGTGTTTAGATTTTAGAAGTATTCAGGTGAACTGAGGACAAGAAAGAAAAATTGTTCTTAATTAACAAAAGACCTCGAACGTAGCTAATATGAAAGTACCACTTTGTCTCGCCTAAGTTCCAGGATCGCTGTGTTGAGAACAGGATATTTAGAATCCCAAGGACAGCCACAGTGTCATTGAGGGGGGAGGAATCTTTGAGGACACTTCATTCAAGTTCACTATCTTTATTTTTCAGGTGCAAAAAGAAATTGAAGAACCAGGGAAATAAAAAGAAAGTTCTCATGGTTGAAAAAAATGAGTGGAATTGCTTAGACTAGATTCCAAAATCCTTACTAGAATATAAATCACCAATTGTTGGGGGCAGAAAACAGTCACTTGTGGATTATTTTCCAAAAGGAAACAAACTTTTTGTCTTATTTATGATTTCAAAGCAACTCATTCTTAAAGACCATTTCAGATTTCCTTAAGAATGTGTGTGTAACCTATAATTGACAACTTCAAACTTGTAAGAAAAAAAATTACTATTATTTTTAGAGACCGAAAGTATTCTAATCTGGGTTTGCACGCACACACAAATGGAGGCAGTAATAGTGTTAGTCAATTGCTTTAATAGTAAGTCCTGCATTTTTTTAAATCTAAAATCATGTAGAATGTATAAAAATTACAGAAGATAATTTTCTTGGTTAAATTACTTTATAATTAATGTCTAGATTAATTTTTTAAAGCATGCCTTAAAGGATTAGTGCTGGAAAGGACATACACATTGCTTTTTCTAGTTACTCAGAATACATTCATAAAACTTACATGATTTTTGTATCCTGAAAAGCCAAATGAAGTGACTTCAAATAAAAAATCACTTAGATGAAATTTAGAGTTTGAAAATAGTTTAGTGGTTCTTAATAGTTTGGGAGGTGTAGACATCTTCAGTGAAAACACACACACAAACACACACACACACACACACACACGCTTAGTTTTGCACACAATTCAAGGAATTTGTTGAGCCTGAAACAATCGGGATCTCTTCCAACACTTTACTAACCCCTCTGAGGGATCATCTAGTTCTACTACCTCATTTACAGTTGAGGAAATCGAAGCCTAGCTGAGGCAAGAACCCCGATACCCGTACTCCCAGTTTCATGTTCCCTCTGGGACTCCATTTGAAGCACTTCTTCACTCCAGAAAACACACAGCAGGGCACCCAGAGTATGTGTCTCAGTCTCTCTTCCCTGCCTGGCTTCAGAGCAAAACAAGACAAAAACTAGCATCTAACCTGAAGAACAAGGTCATCTGAAGCACCTCCAGCCACTTCCTTCCCCACTTCAATGCGGTGCAAGAAAGATAACGTCGGCTGGGAACTTGCCTTTGGGTCCTCCCCCCAGGCGCAAGTGAAGTGACTGCTGCCAGACTTCAGCTGTCCCCTGTTTGTAGTTGTCCATGGGACCTGGGAGGCATCAGAGTACACTCATCATTCTGTTTTCCCCAGAGAGCTGTAGCCAGAAAAATACGTTGCGGCTTGGGATTTGGGGCTTTGTTGTTGTTCTGAAGGTGTGAAGTGGGAGAGAGGAGAGTAGAGGGAGGAAGTGGAGCATGGAGGAAAGTGGAGTTTCATCTGATTTCTTTCTTTAAGTGGCCTGAGAGATCAAGGGAAGTGAGAGATCTGATACAGCTTAATTATATTAAGGTTTTGGATTCCGTCCTACACGCAACCTGACACTGGAAAACTTGACTGACATCACCATCCACCCTATTAAAACTGCATCCCACTCTTTGCTAGGAATGGTTGATCTTGCATCAGGGTAAAGTTTCCTTCCTTTCTGTTTATTTGCCTTCCTCTTCCTCAGCCTTTGAGAAATAAGCTTCATAATCAAAATTGAGAGATGCAGTTACTTAGAATGGCTTTTCGTATCCACCCTTATACTTCTTGCAAAGGTACTTTAAAATATTCTTTCAAAGTATAAAAGAAGTTTAATAATTCCAGGATTGAAGAGTGTGAGACCTTAGGCGTGATTGCATTGTTGTGTTGTCATTATTCAGATAATAATGAAGCTTGTGTGGCATCAATTAGAGGGGAGAAGACTAATGTAGGGAGGGACATGGAGACCTAGTAAAGGACCCCTCAAAAAACAGAAATAAGAATGAATGAAACTCATCATCCCATTGTGCTGCAGAGGAGAATTTTCAGAAAAGTGTAAAGTTTTCCGGAAAACTGTTAGAAGTGTAGAGTCTAGAAACTTCGAAGCCAGGACACATCAAGCAGCTTCCCAGGACGTGGACGTGTCCCAGGATTTAGAATGTGAAACAATTTCATGAATTGAGACTAAGGTGCAAAACAGAGAAGTCAGAGCAGATTGGTTCTTGTTATGGGTGATGAGATCCAGACAGAACAAAAGGAAAAATAACCGTCTTACAACTAAGAGAAGCAATGAATGCATTGCTTTATTTGTGAGCCTGCTATTATTGTCAGAAACTGTTGAGTTTATAAACGGCAATTTCAAAATGTTTCCAGTCTTTCTCTTGTGTAAATAGTGCCAAGATTAATGTCCAATCAAATTGTCATAATTTGGAAAGGAACAAATACCTATTTCTTGTCTATAGTTATCTCTTGTTATAATCCTTCTCCCTTGTGTAAATAGGGTGGTGCAGAAGAGTATAAACAGTTGTTTTAAGATACACTTGATGAGACCTCCAAACATCCATAATTAATTATAACTCTGACAGAGTTTATCCTCTGAGAACAATTATTTATAATAAACAGAACCAAGTACACTAATACAGAGCAGGGTTAGAGGTTTGACTGTTCAGTCTCAACCTTTCCTATAAAATGAACTCACATCTATTAAATAAAATTAACATAATGCTACTTTTACCATGCAGGCTGGAAAATGTCCCCAGTGCCAGATCAATGAGCATTTTTTTTGGAAACAGTATGTTACCCTCAAAAGCCACAGAGATGTCTCATAGGCCTCTATGTTTGTCTGACCAGTTTTGAGCTGTGGATCCATCTGGCTAAAATAACTGGATTGTGGCTGGACCATTTAAGAGTTATAACAACAGATAGTTTGCTGTGTGAGCAATTTGCTAGGAGCAACTGGCGTAGTCACAAAAATGGCCCGTTTCCAATGACTGAGTTTCCACGTATCATAGCAGCCACAAGTAGCCTTAGTGACATTGAACATTTCCTGCTTTTTCTGGATGTACTAAGAACTTACTTGAGACCAGTAAAGAGGCAAATGAAACAAGTAAGAGAGACAAATATGCATATATTTTTTAAATAACCAAATAAAATTCAACCCATTTTATTATAGTAAAATGTCATTTTAAAAATATGATTTTAAAGAAATAACAGACTCTTTGAGCTATTTTTAAATGGTGGTATTGAATATCTCCTTCCTGCTGAATAAAGCTTGCTACTCTTTCTCAAATAAAAGGGCCAAGTTCTAAATTACAGGCTGCCGAACTTTGCCTTTTTCCATCACGCACACAGTCCCAGGTTCTCTTGGCTTATCCATGGGTGCTCTCCAGGTATGGGAACAGATGACAAAGAGGCGAAAGCAGGGTAAGATCCCAGCACTCACATTTAAACTACTTGCCTTTTGTCATGTTCTGTTGACTAATGGAAGAGAGCTGAGCTTCAAATACAGCTGTGTGCTTCACACACTCGACTGCTCTTAATACTGAACTCCACTCGCTTTGCCAATTCCACGGGCAAGCCTTCGGGAGGCCTGGGTTGAAACGTGCAGATAAACACTCGGTGCTGGAATTGTTGGTGCCAAAGCATACAGAATACTTATGCTCTGCTCTGGAAATCTTGGAAGAATGGAACTTCTGTTTCTAATATCTCTGAGGATCTAAAACAGTTCTTAGACAACTTACTATCTTTCATAAAACTCACTCCTACTTTAAAAGTCTCTTGGTGGCTTACCTATTTTAAAAAGAAGAAAGGAATATTTTTTGATTCCACAGAGTTTTCTCTATTGAAATCAAAAAACAAGCTAGTAAGAGAAAGGACAGCAGTGAAAAGAGCATGGAAACAGGACTTAGGACGTGTTGTTTTTTTTTAACTTCCGTCGTCTTGAGGTTTCTCTTTTGTCAAATGAGGAAGGAGATGCTTTCTAAAATTCTTTTTGGAAAAACAGGGAAACCAAACACCTTTGGGCACATACTGAGTGCCAGGCATGGGAAATACAATTATTTAAGCCCCATAACAACCCTGAGATGAAGACATGAGTGTATTCTCATTGAGCAGACAGAGAACCCAAAGAACAGAGACATGACATAATGTGCTCAAGGTCACAACATGCATAAAAGATGAATACATCTGGTCCAAATGTGTGTATCTTTCTAGTTCCATTTGTGCAGTGTGAGCTCTAGTGCTTATTGGTGAACTTGCAGAATAGAATACATGAGGAATAAACTGATAAAAGTGGGGAAAGTTCAAACATATTCAAACCTTGGACTAGACATTTCTCAACAAATCCTCTTTGACATGGATAAACATGAAGAGCTAGAGACAAAAGAGGAATAATTCACTAAGTATCACAAGGTTCCTCTCACTGTGTAGATTAGTTCCATTTAATGGTGTCTTATGCTGTATCACAAAGACCTTTCTTGGTATTTGCTTATGTATCTTATTATATAGTTTGTTGTAATTGCTTACATATGATAAAATGCATCCGTAATATGATGCCAATAAACCTTTATTTAATGCTTTTGTGTTTTAGCATATAGAGTTGTCTGTGGTTGTTTGGGGTTTTGTTTTGCACAGATTTATCTTGAATTTGATATTTTGGCCCACATTCTGTGTCACGTTGATCTCATTCTTCTTTAAACATGGGTTCTTCCCAGACCTTCTCCTCAGATGTGTAAAATGTGTATCAGCGTAAACACACGGTGATGGTCTACATCAGTTACATATTAAACCATCCGCAAGTTCCGGGTTGCATCATCACCCACCTCTCCCATGTTCATTATTGCGTACTCACTTCCTCTCCCGGCAAGTGACAGACTCTCCCCTTCACCTCTAGACAGGCTCGTCTGAGCTGCCTAGACCTGAACCTTCAGCATCCATCTTGGGAGGGCTGGCATAGCCCAGGTTTCGCAAGAATCCTGCTAAGTCAGTTTAGTGGGAATCCGTCACCCTGGACTCTGATAACGCTGGATGTCTGAGCAAACTTCTCCTCCCTCACCACCCCTCAGATAATATCTTAGCACCTGGCCTGCCTTCAGCAAGAATCCTGTTAGGTCAGTTTAGCCAGAATTACCATACTCCCAGAGCAATTTTTCACCCACTGACCCCTCCTCCCACCCTGCTCTTAGGGTAGGAATCCCTAGTTTTCTGTGTTGTATCTGGAGTTGAGCCCAGTCTTTCCCACTGCAAAACCCCATCACAGATGTCCCTGCACCTATGGTGACAGTCCTGAATAAAGTCTACCTTACTATTTTAACAAGTGTCAGAATAAATTTTTTTTTAACGCAAGTGAAATACTCGCAGCCCTCGTCTTCATCCTGCGCCTCAGCAGTACCTTTGCGGGAGTGCTCACCTGCAATTCGGAGCACTGCCTAGGGGTCAATGCGCACAGGACACCAACAGTCAAACAGGTTATTCAAATGTAAGTTCAAAAGGAGATGTTTCTAAAGCCCAGTTTAGGTGATTTTTTCATTAACATTTACATGAAACACTGTTTCGGAGGCTCTGTGTTTCTGCTCTACATGAATCAAGTTGACACTGGCAAGTAAAGCTGAAACTCTACGTAGAAATTGTCCCTGAGTCCACGTGACACGGAGGTTGGGTTAAAAGCAGGTCATCCCTTGGCTTCTCTTTTACTGTCCCCCTTGTAAACTCCTACCCTCCCCCCCCCCCCACTTAATACAGTGAGAGCGAGGAACCAAGTTCTTTCAAAACAGTTCTTCAGTCTACATGTTCCTTGAATCCTAACCAGTTTCCTGTTAGGGGTGGAATAGTGAGGAAGGCGTCTCTTACCTGTTCACCCAGCACTCCAAATATCTTCAAGCCACCTTGAGGCTTTCTCCCTTACAGGCTGCTTTGGAGTGTTGAGGGAGGGGACTGAGTGGCAGGCACCTTAAGAGGGCAGAGACTGGTTCTGGATCTTGGTCCTCTCGGGGTTAAACGGCACGATACTCTTCTCTGACAAGAGCTTGAGCAAGTTCCTTTAGAATTCCCATTTCATGCAACTCCAAGTTCTGGTTCAATGCCGTAACCATTGAAAGTAAAATGAAACTACTCTCAAGGGATCTATAGAGGACTGAACTAAGAATTGCAAAGTATTTTTAAAGGGTAGATAATAAAAATGATTATTGCATCTGCATTTTGGGTAAGATAAAATGTACAGTGAATGCCAACATCTGGTTTCTTGTGCAAGTCCTGATTTTATACGTATTTACAAGAAAATTATGTGTATTTTATATAAATACACAGAGGATATAAAGTTATTTACAAAACCATACATAGAGTATAACCATAAAATATTTGTCTTGGATTTATATTTTCATGTCCCAGAATAAGAATGTCTTCTAATTTTTCTTTCTCAGACTGCCTTTGTCTGGTTTTCTTGTAAAGGTTTTCTTCGCTTCACAAAATTAATTTGAGTGTTTTCCTTCTCTCTGTCTTCAGAAACAATTTGTATCCTATTAGGAGTTATTGACTTCTTGAATATTTGATAAAACACACCTGTGAACCATCTGGTTCTATTATCCTTTGGAGCTTTGTGACTTTTTATTATATTTATTTACTGATAGTATTCTACTCAGATTTTTCTATTTTTTCCTGAATCAAAATTTTAATTCATACTTTCTTTAAAATGTGTCATTTCACTTAAATTTTCAAATGCACTGCTCCAAATTTGTTCATAGTATTATATTATGTTCCTTAAATATTTTACATATTTATAATTTTCTTTCCTTTATTATTTAAAATTATTTGTGGCTAATCATTTTTTAAAAAATCTTCCCAAGAGCTTGTCTATTGTTTTATTTTTCTTAAAGAAAGCAGCTTCTGGTTTTGTTAGGTAGTTAGATGAGTTGGGTCACCGGACAGATAAGGTGGAGGAGAGGGAGGATGGTCTGGAAGATGGCACTATGCCCACCTGCAGCAAAAAGGGGCTTTACTTCATTTAAATGAGTGCCAGCAAGAAACCAAGTAGAATCTGATGATTGCAGTTGTGCAGTAGCTACAAGGACCTAACCAGACATGACCTAGTGTTCATTGTAACATAATTAGCATTGCGGTTTAAATCCCCCACCATGGGTTTTCCTGTGTGCTTCATGGGTAAGGACTTGCACAGATGGGGATGAGCATGACTAAGCATTCTAGAGGTTTGTTAAGCAATCAAAAGACCACCTCTAAGCGAGGGTATAAGAAAAAGGGAAAAGCAAAGACTGCCATTTTCCCCCCTCGGATCAGCCTGCCTCCCATTCTTAGGGGTGTACTTTCCCTTTGCTAATAAATCTTTTAAAATCTTTCACTACACAGCACTCCATCTCCTACCTTAATTTTTTCTTTTGGGTATGACAAGGCGTAGGGTCTTTTCCCTTCCCCTTTTGGGGTGACAGTTTTATTCCTCTTCTAAATAATTTCTTTGTTTTATGTTTTGTTAACTTCTAATGTGGTTCTATTGCTTCCTTCCTTCTATTTTCCTTGCATTTAGCTTATTTATTTTTACTTTTTTTTATTTTCTAACAGAACAGTTTAATGTATGCAAATTTTAAGAAATCACTTAGAAGGTCAAGGGATCCGAGAAAAGAATACCAGTGTTGGCCAGAGGATCTAACTATTATAAATGCATGAAACAACCCCACTGAGAGGGATGCATGGGAAAGGCTGCTGACCTGAGTACCTTTGGAAATGAATGGAATTTGTAAGACTAAGCAAAAGAAACTTACACGAGCCTTACAGTCCAGTGGATGAAGTCGTTTCCCATGAGGGTAAGTATTAACAATTCTGAACCGTGATACATATATACTGGAATTGGACAACTGGGTAAATGTATGGCAGCTGGGGAGGAAGATTTCTCATTGTTGAAATGGGAGTTTACTGATGAACAAGGAGAGGAGGCTAGAATAATCCATGTGGTGATGAAATTGAGTTGGAGATGCCAGTATAAACATGTGTTTAGAATAGTACAGATATGGATGGTAACAGATAGAAACTGTTACCCGTATGTGTATGTGCATGGATTAGTGTACACACATATCTCTGTGCTCCGTCAGTGAGAGGGCATCGAAGCAACGAAGCCCCAGTAGCAATAAGCACAGCTGCCACCCAGTTCTTGGTTTCTGTCAGTCTACCTGCACTGCTGTAACAAAATGCCATACTGTGGAGCTTATAAATGCAGAAATGTACTTCCTGCACTTCTGGAAGCTCTTAAGTTCTGGAGCCCTCTTAAGGGTTGTAGAAGTCAGCTTCTTGCTGTGTCCTCACTCAGCAGAAGGGATGAGCTGGCTCTCTGAGGCCGCTTTTGTAAGGGCACTAGTCCCATTCACGTGGGCTCGTGACCTAATCTTGACCTAGTGACCTACTCATACTCCAAAGGCCCCACTCTGGGTATTAGGTTTTCGACGTGAGAATTCTGGAGTGGGCACAAACACTCAGGCCACAGCAGTCTCTACTACCATTCTCCATAAAGGAATCAGGGCTTCTTGGAGAAATGGCTGGTTCTATGATTGGGTATATCAGAGGGAAAAACCGGACATAGTCACTCCCCTTCCAGAAACCCTAATAGTCTACTGAACACTAAACTATTCTTTCTGACAATCAAGTTGAGGCAAGTGCCTACTGAGGTTAACTTCTAGCTCCAGCAGGAGCAATATACAGCCAGCAGAGAGGTGCCCAAATATTTTCTCAGTCCCAGATATTTCAGCTTGGTCAGGAAAGGAAGAAGAAGGTATCTGATTCTTTAGAAGCAGTTTCAATCATTATGATATAAATTTATGTAAAATAAGAAAAGGACCATGACTTTGATTCTGACTTTTGCACACATGTTAAAAGGTAGACGTCCTTCCCCTCAGCATGTCCCTCTCGGGCTCAGGGTACAGCAGAACCTGGATCTTGGGAGCAGATGGGAGCTGCAGCTCAAGCACGGCCACAGGACATTCAGCCAGAGCCCAGCGTTATGGCACCTCAGGGCCATCTTGTTATGAAGTGAGCAGCAGCTAGAATTTTGCAAAGCATTCGGGAAGGAAATTTTTAATGAAATCTGTGTATGTTTAAGCCCATCTATACTGACTACATGTGAGACACACATCTTCGCCAAGCAAATAAAACTTAAATTAGCACAAGCTTAAAGTCAGACAGCTTTAAGTTTCAGTGCCAACTCCTCCACCTATGAAGTTCACCAGGGACAAGGTGCTTAGTTAAGCAAACCCAGGATCAGAAAGGTTAAGCAAACCACAAAACTCATACAGCTGAGCCTTGAACTCAAGTCTGATTCCAACACAAAGGACTTTTTTTTCACTTCCCAAAGCTGCTTCCTCAGCAGAGAGAGCCCTGAGGGACAGGGCAGAGTCACCACACATGGACAGTTGTCCATCCCCAAGACAGGAGGGCCCAGAGTGCAGAGGGCTACACCTTGCCATGCTCCTTACTGGTGAACTAAAGTGCTAGTCTCTTCCCTCAGCGTGATTGATTCTCTTTCATTTTGCAACGTGTAACAGCACATTCAAGAAGTGGATCAAGGGCAAAATAATAATCACACAAAAAATAAGGTCAGGTTTTCTGTTTCATCACAAAAGCTGAAAAAAAGCTTCTTCTTTCCTTTGGATTTTGCATTATTTTATGATGTTGAGCCCATTTGAGAAAACCCATGATACTCTCGGTTGACACAACAGTGTTTTAGATGCTCATCAGCAAATCTGGCCTTCTCATTAGGGGGCTGATTAATAAGGGCAGGCTTTAGGTTCTTTATGCAAGTTCAACTATAACCCTCATACAAGAAGGATCAGGAAGAGAAAAGGATATAAGCCCTCTTAAAGTGAGAATAACAGTTTTATTTAAAATGTTCTGCATAAGCTGAGACATACAAAAAGCAGTGACAACAAAGACTAATACCATACTCCTATGGTGAGTCAGAGAGTCAAGAGAACATGCACGCCACCAGTGGGGAGAGTACAGAGGGCTTTTGAGATCCCAGGCAGGACGCCATCTTGCTTTCCCAGATTTGTGACGGAGGTTTATGTGAAAGGTTATTTTCCCATCTCATCAGGGATCACAGGAATCTGCACATTCATGGGAGTCAGATGCTCCAGAGAAGTCTGGGATCAGCACACTTGACCAAATTAAAGGCTCGATGTTTCCCCTCATGTGTTGTTGTTGATCGCTTGGAAAGCCAATATTTCCAGTCCATTTACTTTAAATTCATTCCACTCCAAGGTGTTATTTTGCATGGCCAGCACTCCTGTGTTACCCCTGGCACAGCTGTTGATTTCCCTGTAATTAAAATCCTTGTGGGGAGAGCAGAAAGCTGGCCTTTTACATCATTTTCTCATTAGTTTGGTCTTTCATTCCTATTGGATCATTGTTTAGGCTTGTCACAGGGAAATTTTCATTAGGGTCTTTTGGCTGCAATGTTGTTTTAGCAGAGCAAATAGGATTGAGAAACACAAACAAATATCTTTTCATCATTTTCAACTGATAAAAGAAAGAAGCTACCAAACAAGACAACCTTTAAGGGTGTTATTTCAGCTGTATTTAATATTTGATCTTCAAGTTTAGGTAAAGACTCTCTTGTTTAAGAAAATTTTACAAGTATTAAGTCAAAATTTTAAGAGAGTCAGTTGAGTTTTCTTAAAATCTAAGTGCCAGAAACTCAAGAATGTGGAAACTACCTCTAGGTCATTGACTTTCTTTCCTTGATTATGGCGTTAGCCTTGATTGCAGATCCAATGATATGACTGAAAATTGCTGTCTGGGGCCATTGCAATCCTTTTGATTTTTACTATTTTTGACCTTAATCACCTCTTCCACAAATTCAACTTACCATATTTAAATACCTATTTAGGTATATATGTCAATAAAATATATGCCTATATATCGACCTCTAAATTTTCATCTCCTGTAGAAGCCCACTTCTAAATCTGGCTAGATATGTTACTGCTAGGTCAAACAGAGCAGAGTAAAGATAGCTATTTCCCCCCTATAATTCTGCTCTGGACTGACCTTTATCACCAAGGCATTCAGGGAAGCCTGGTACCAGGCATTCACACATAGTTAGATTATACTAAGGAGCCATAAATAAACTCAAGGTTGCTGACACCACTGCAGACATCAGGATCAAAAGAGGAAACTGCACTGAAACTTAACCTGATTTCAGATAAGAAACTCTTAGCCTTCAAATTTTTTTTTTCTTTATGTTGACATTAGTTTTAGTAAAGTTTCCCCTTACATTGCCTTCGCCTGCTTACAAATCAGAATGGAGTCCCTGGAAAACATAGCTATAACATGGTCTTGGAAAGCATATGCATTTTGAAACTGTAAAAATTCAATGACTTCCTATTGCCCATATCACAAAATAACCATGGAAAATTTATCACTGCAATAAAAAAAGAAAAAGTATGCATTAGTAATAACCTAGGCATTGGGAGCTGGCAAACCTTACCATTTAAATGTATTATCCAAACATTATACTCTACCAAGGGCCAACTAAAAATGACTGTTTGCAAATAAAGGGTAAATGCCCCTCTTTGGGGTCTGCTTAATGTCATGACTTGAGCTTCTGTGATTAGTTTCTTTAACACATGCCTGTTCTGAGAAGCTTATGTAATGGTCCTGCTGTTTCAGTCCTCACTTAATAAAAACATTCTGTGATCCTCCACATTTACAATATAGATAATGTGGGTGCCTTGAAACAAGAGTTGTAAATCTGCAGTGTTATGAAGCAGATGGATTCAAATGATGAGAAATGAACAATATACTTTGTCAGCAATTCAGAAACAGATTGGAAACAATCTCACCCCTCCACACCAAGTAACTTCTAGCAAGTCATAAAACCACAGAGAGAGAGAGAGAGAGAGAGACCACTGTAGATAATTAATCCTAGAAGAGCTCTCTCAGCTAATCCAAACATCCTAAATTTCAAGCTAAAGAGACAGTCTCAGAGTGATGAAGCCGGCTGCTCAGGATTGCACAGCAAGTTACAGAGGCTGTTCCTTGATTACTATTCAAAGGCTTTTTTTTTTTTAAATTCACGTTTTTAATTCAGCAAATAGTTAATTAAGGCATTCTAAGTGCATAATACAATACTATGGAATGAAGAGGATACAAAGATGTATAAAACAAGATGCCTTCCCTCCCAGAGTTTATAATGTAGTTGCAAAAATAACATGTGTGCCCAGTTAACTAGACTGCAAGATAGTATAAGACCCAAGGAAATTTTTTCAACTGGATTCAACCAATTTCACTGAGCACTTAAATCTATGTTTTACTAGGTGCCGAGGATACAAATACGAACAAAACACTTGTAATCTAGAAAAGGTCTTGGATTAAAGTTGGTCTCTATGAGGAATGACTATGTAGTATGCAGAGTTTGAGGAAGAAGTTAAGTTTCTTACTACCAGAGGTATGATTCATAGGGTGGTGGTGACATTTTGGGAGTACAGAGAAAAGGACTTAAAACATAAGTTGATTGCTAAGTAAGGCTCTTCTCTATAATATTTCCTTTATTTGGCTACTCCATTCACTGGCACAATTGCAAAATTAGCTAGCTGATAGTCGTAATTACTTCTTAAAAAAATTTTCAATGATAAAAACTCCATGCAAATAAAAATGTCAGATCTCATTGGTTAGAGTGTACTTACCATAGACTTCTACTCCCCAACACATTTCCAACTTGCAATAACATTGATCATTAAAAATATGTGGAGCATGACTTTAGAAATAGCATTTACCAATTTATAATAATAACATTAAAATGAGAGATTAGCCTATAAATCAGTTCTCCTTTCAGCCGCACTTTAAGACATTCCATGTCTAATCAAAGTCTGTTTTCTTTTGGTAAACAAATTCCGACCCACTCTTACTTACTGAGGGTCCGAGGAGCAATCATCATTAATAACAACTGTGTGAAACTTACAAGGCCCCCGTAGTTTGCAAGCCTCTGAGTGAAACTAAAAACATCACTTGCCAAAGCTAAAGGCAATGAGGACTGATAAATGCCAGAGCTGGTGCAGAAACAGAGGCTCTACACTCCCCTCATGCTTCAAAGTGAGAACAAGCCACAGCAACACAAAAGGAGAAGGGTGGCCTCGTCAGAGAGGATGCTGCTGATGGGCTTGCTCACACGTGGAGTAATGCAGAGGAGTCCAGGGAAGCCAGCCCTGGCTGAGCAAGAGCAGGATGACACCAGCACGGGGCTCTCCGGGGAACGTCTGAGCCTCCTGTGCTGCAGTGATACTAGTGGGAGCCATGAAACAGGCCAGTGCTAGTTTCTTGCACCATTGCAAACAGTCAGCGGTGAAACTGGAAGGTTTTGCATTTTGCTTTGTTTGTTCGGTTTTTTTTCTGTCTCTAAGATACAGGCTTGGGGGATTTCAAATAATAGTGGCTCAAACCAGAATTTTAGCAGTAAGTTAATGGCATGGGCTGCTTTAAAAGTAAATATAAAAGTTTACAGACCAAAAGCTATCCTTTTATTTCCTTCCAAATGAAGATATAAATCTAACCCAAAAGAAGAAGTTGAGGGTGAGATGTTTTATTGCTCTGTTCTTGAATGCCAGAGCTGGGTTCTTAGAAGAAAGGCACTGGGGTGACAATAAATGCAAGTTGGACCACAAGAAAAAGTTCCACTAAGAAAATTTTTTTTTAATTTACTTGTAGAAATATTAACAATTCTATGGGGGGAAAAAACCACTGATGTTATCTAATATTGTAACTGTTACGTTTTCATTTCCTATGTCACTAGGTGCTCTATCCCAGAGATCCATGTAAACTGTTAAGAGGGTAGACACTGTCAAGACACTGTCAAGAAGCTGGGCTGTATGGGAACAAGGTCTCAGCTGGTTGTGTTGAACTGGGAGTCAACAACTGAGGGGCTTTGCCCAGGTGGTAACCTCACTGGCTGTGAGTGAAAGTCATTTCCTTTTTTAGGAAATTCCCTTTCTCAGTATAAAATGAGGGGTTGGATTAAAATTCTGTGATTCAGAATAGTAACTCCCTGTACTCTTTACTTGCCTGAGATCACTAAAAAATAGTATTTGGTGAAAATGAAAAAGCGAAACACAAGAGCAAAATTTTATGTATTTAACAATGCTTAACTCAAGAGGATTTCATTATAGCTTAAATTTAACAGAACTTTTAGCAAATTAGGTAGAATTTAAGAAATGCCTTTCAGGAGCAGTAAAAATCGGTTATCTTTCCTGGATGGTAAAATCTTCCACTATGAGTGTTACACAAAGGTTCTTTCATGCTTTCAATTTTAAGCAACAAAAGCAATCTTGGATATATTAATGTCCAGTTTCTTCATCACATAAAACTTAAAACACACAATTTAAGCTCTTCACACTATTAAAGGCCTTTTATGCCTACCTTTAGGTCAGGATACTGAGGCTCAGAGACATTAAGTGACTCCCTGCAGGTCACACAGCTGCAAGTAGCAGTTAAAACTACATTTGGGATTCATCCACTTTGTCCTTTTACATTAATAAGAGGCTGTTGCATGTCTTTAGGAATGTCAGTTTCAATCCTGTGTATATCCTGCAAGCTGATACAGCCAAATACTTTAATGGACTTCTGCACATACCCACTCTTAGCAGCAACAAGTATGAGCAGCCTCCCCATACTCCTCCCCATCCCACTACAGACTCTGAATGATCTAAAACCCAGAGATTTAGTCTTCCAGGAGATTGCCTTCAAAGTTTGATTTAAAAGACTTGATCAAATACTGTTAACAATAGTGCCATAGTAAGCTCCTAGGACTTCTTGGATTCCTGTTTTCTCGTTAAAAAAACAAAAAGTAATTTTCTCTAGACCATTGGTCATCCATCGCATCAGGACACATTAAACCAAGGATTCTTAAGAATCCAGAAGGCAGAAGATAATCAGAACAAGGTCTTTAACCCAAGATCTTTAAATCAAGCTGATGATAAGACAAAGTGGTCAGCTTCTATCTTAGATGATGCAACAAGATTATTTTTCTGATATCACTGGTATCCTGTTTGGCCTTTCTTTATTGTTATTCTTACTTGCTCTTGTACTCTGGTAACCCCGAGACTTGCCCAAAATGATTTATTGATATATTTTTACACATAACACTCATGTTTAGAAGTTTGGCTTCCCATGCCTTTCTCTGCCACCAAAAAAGAGAGGATCTAATGGATTACTGGATTTGTCATTCTTCCACCTGATAATGCTAACAAAAATTTCATAGCTATTTAGGTTTTTGTTTGTTTGTATTGTTTTTCTTTTCTTTTTAAACTTTTTTTATTGAGTTATAGTCATCTTACAATGTTGTGTCAAATTCCAGTGCAGAGCACAATTTTTCAGTTATACATGAACATACATATATTCATTGCCACATTTTTTTTTCGCTGTGAGCTACCATAAGCTCTTGTATATTTTTCCCTGTGCTATACAGTATAATCTTGTTTATCTATTATGGGGGGTGGGGGTGGGAAGGGACAGACTGGGATTTCAAAATAGCTATTTAGTTTAGATTTCTACCAGAGAGCACATTCCCTTTCAACGGTCTCTCCAAGTACTTGAAATTTCCTCACATTATTAAGCAAATCTTCAGCCTTAGAAAAATTGAACACTGACCACACATCAACAAAATACTTCCACTGAAATCTGTACAGCCATTTCAGTGGCCTTGACCTCACCAGGTTGAGAATAGATACTGGATCAATCATTTTGGCTGTAGTAGCCTGTTATTATTATTACTACTACTACTACTACTACTACTACTACTACTACTACTATTATTATTATTATTATTATTATTATTATTATTATTATCATTTAATATTCTCCAGCCAGCTTTGTAGGAACTATTTAATTCCACTCAAGAAATCTGCCAGCCAGGGCAGGGGATTGATTGTTGACTCACTCCTTTTCTGATAACCTGTGCCCTACTTCTTATGTGGACCCCAGGCTTTAATTACTTAATATGCACAAAAATCTCTTGTGTAAACAGTAGCTAAAGACTTTCAGAGGATACCCAGATACCTGCAAAGTGAGTAAAACAAGGACTTCCCAGGAGAACTACATGGAGAAGTACATGAGGAAGTCAGGTTCCCACTCCATGTGTAGTGCATGGACTGTCATTCCAACAGTAGGTATAATTGAATTGGAAAAGATGGAAGAAATTTGTTTCTAACCCAGGAAAATGTTATTAGTAACATTGCAAGTGCTCTTGAGGTGCCCCCCAAACTAATTTCAATTTATTAGCAAGAATTATCACGGATATTCATATAGCCCTTGATTTGTCTTGGCTGGACAAGGGGTGATATGTGTTATAACTAACACTCCTATTGCACCTGTATAAATACCACTGGTTAGGTGGGAAAGTCTGTGACTGGAATTAAGGACCCAGCTGTTTTAGGGGTCTTGTTTTCATGGCTTGGATGCAGTAATCTAGATTCCTGATTTCTCAGTCATGTGTAATAAATAATAATCATTTGGGTTCTGGAAATCATCTGCACTTAAGTTTGCCTATGAAACCTACCTTGGCTCTTAGATGCCCTTGGGCAAACACTGTAGCATCGGTTGACTCAAGAGCCCATTCTACATCAAAGGGAATGTTAGGAATGGCCCTATTCTGTGAAAGAAATACATCCAAAAGACCCTTCCATACCCTTTTTGATTAATAAATATCTCCAGTCCCTTTATGAGGAATAAATAAAATTATGCTTCAGCATCGATTATCTACCTTTCATAATAAGAGTTTTCATACTTTTGAAACTCTGGCCACAATAAGAAATACATTATGTTGTGACCAAGTATACATATACATCTGTATAAAACTGAAAAGAAATTCTTTAAAATAATGTTTACCCTTGTTATGCATGATGCATTATATGTTCTATTTTATTTTATTTTAAATTACATTTTATTTATTTTGCAAATGCTGGATGCAACACACAAAATTGTTGGCTAACTAATGGGGTTGCATCCCAACATTTGAACTACAGTGTGTTACCACGTGGGACATTTTACTTATACATATTCAGTTGTGCAAAAAATTTTGCTTTTTAAAATTTTTCTTCAAATTCTCTACCCCATGCTGCCATTCATCCTGATGGCAGAGCATCTGATCAAAGAATCCCAACTATTCTCAGATATTTAAGGTTTAGACTGAATTACACCTCTCTCCCTAGGAAAACACAGGTATTTGTACAAAACATCAAGGCAGATGTTCAGAGGGGGGCATTTATAGGATGAGAACAGAGAAATAGCAAAGTGATAATCAAGGAGGGGAGTGGCTCACAGAGTCCAAAGCTGCAGAGAAGATGAGCATAGTGAGAATTCTTAAAATATTTATCTTGTGTGATTATTGGGATATTGCTGGGATATTTAAAAATCCAACTTCAGATTAGGATTAGGAGTGAGAGTTAGAGTATAGCAGGATAAATAGAGAGACAGGGGTTTATGAAAGTAGTAACATTAAAGGATGGTACAGAGATAGGGTACAAGGATGAGGAAGTCTAAGGATTAGTAAGAAGAAGGGTTTTCTTATTTGTTTGCTTTTGGGGGGGGGTTGTAGTACATGGTAGATAGAAATATATTGTCAAAAGAAAGAGAGCCCGTAGAGAGCGTATCATTGAAGATACAAGCCCGATAGGAGAAAATTATGGGTAAATGACTCCAAAAACTCAGAAGAAATGGAATAATGAATGTAGGTGGTAGGATTAGCTATTTCCATGAAGTAAGATATTTCCTCAATGATTAGAAGAAAGAAATTTGTGAGTATAAAGAATAGAGATGAAAGGATAAGCAAATTGTATAGTGTGTTTCATTTGCAAAATATTTTTACATTTATTAGTTCATGTTATTCTCACTAGTAAACCTTAATTCACAGCAAAACAAATTGGAGCTTAAAGATGTTAAGTGTGACCAAAGGTCACATAATGAATAGTGACCCTGCATTGCCTGATATTTCCACTACACCGCAATGATTTTGAAGGCCCTAAGACACGTGAGCCTTCTTAATATAAGGAAGTTTAAAATGTAAAATCCATCTATAATAATGAGAGGAGGAAGAGAAAGCATATTCAGACATGTGGAATCATCAGTGTGTTTGTCAAGAAATCTCAAAAATGTTTCCTTAGATAAGAAGACACACTAACAATAACTTCAAGAAATGTAAAGAAAATGGATGAGAACCAAAGTGGCAAACTTTGAGCGAGACTGAAATGAGTGTACAGGTCCTGGTTTTTTGTTTGTTTGTCTTTCTTTTTATGGTTTGTGGCTTTTGAGAAACCCTTTCTCTCTCTGAGATCATAAAGATATTTATTTACTTTGAAAATTGTTAAAATTTTATCTTTCATATTGTTTTATATTCAGCTCCCAAATACTATTTTTTCCCTTTTCGATCAAATGTATTGAGGCATAATTAACACGTAATAAAATGCACCCATTTAAGGCATTTAACTATATGAGTTACAGCAAAGCTATGTAACTATGTAACATCACCACAGTCAAGATATAGAACATTTCCATCACACCCCAGGAAATTCCTTTTCCATTTCCCCCAGGCCCAGGCAAGCACTAGAAGCTCTCTTTCACTATAGATTGAATTTCTCATTTGTAGGATTTCATATAGATGAAGCCCTACAGGATGTACTCTTTTGTGTCAGGCTTCTTTTGCTCAGGATCATGTTTTTGAGCTCCATCCATGTTATTGTACATATCAGCACATTGTTCCTTTTTTATTGTTGGGTAGTCATCCACTGTGTGAATATACCACACATTATTCATCCATTGATGGAAACTTGGGTTGTTTCCAGTCTACAGTTATTATGAACAAATCTGCTATGAATATTCACATTTATGATGTTTTGTGGCCATAGGTTTTTATTCGTTTAGAGTAAAGACTGAAAAGGAGAATTGCAAGCTCATGGGATAAGTATGTGTTTAACTTTATAGGGAACTGCCAAGAAGTTTTCCAAAATGAGAGTATCATTTTACACATACACAGCAATGTATGAGAGGTCTAGTCACTATACTCACACTCAGACATGCTTAACACTTGGCATTAAAATTATTTATTATATGTTAACCACTTAGTGAATATGTAGTGGCACTTCATTTGAGCATCTTTTCTCGAATTGACAATTCATATATCTTCTTTTCTGAAGTGTCTGTATAAAAATATTGACTATTTTATTGGATTGTTTGCCTGTTTGTATTACACTATAAAAATATAATATATACAACATATTCTTTGTCAGATACATTTTTCTCAGTATCTTGCATTTCCATATTCTTAATGATGTCTTTAATATATATCCACAAATTCATTGTTACACCTTCCTTCAAGAGATGGAGCCTAATCACTTCCCTTTTCATTACTAGAATAAAGTGGAAGTGATAGTGTGCAACTTTGGAGACTAGATCACACGCCCTTTCCCTTTCTCTCTTATCACTATGAGAATTTCTCTTTCCCTCTATTTTTCTTGAGCTAACCTTTAGAGCAGGGTACTGTGATTGTGGTCCATTTCTCAGTATTGATCCAAAACAGGCTTTTATTCTGTTCAAATGAATAAAGGCCACTAGAAGAAATTGCTTGCCCAGAAGAGGCAACAATACACCTCCCCTCGCTTATCACAAGGGCGAAGTCTACTCTCTGGACATTTGAAATGGTCTATATTGGTCTTCTCACCATTAGTCTTTTTCTACTTTATTCTTTCCCGTGCATATTTATTGAGTGCCTATTTTGTGCCAGCACAGTTCTAAGCACTTGGGATACTCATCAAAGATAAAAGAGATAATTTCCTGATAAGAATACGCATCAGACTAGGACTACGAGGAAACTACCTCAAAATAATGAAAGCCGTATATGAAAATCTCACAGCTAACATCATGCTCAGTAAAGAAAAACTGTAAGTTTTTCCTCTGAGATCAGGAAGAAGGACAAGTTGTTCAATCTCACTACTACTATTCAACATATTCTGGAATTAGACAAGAAAAGGTATCTAAATTGGAAAAACTATCTGTTTGCAGATTACACTGATTTTATATGTAGAATACTATAAAAATTCCACTCACACAGAAAAGTTACAACTAATAAACAATTTCAGCAAAGTTGTAGCATACACAATTAACACACAAAAATCAGCTGCATTTCTACACACTAATAATGACCAATCCAAAAAGGAAATTAAGAAAACAGTCACATTTACTATAGAGTCAGAAAGATAACATACTTAGGGATAAACTTAATCATGGAGATAAAAGACATACACAAAAAACAACAAAAATATTGCTCAAAGAAATGCCCATGCTACCCAGAGCAATCCACAAAATCAGTGCAGTACTCATCAAAATCCTAATGACATTTTTTGTAGAAATAAGAAAAACCATCCTAAAATTCATATGGAATCTCAAGGGACCTTGAATAGCCAAAACAATCTTGAAAAAGAACAGTGTTAGAGGCCTCACTCTTTCTGATTTCAAAACATACTACAAAGCACTAGTAATCAAGGTGGTATGGTTCTAGCACACATAGACTAATGGAAAAGAATAGCACTCAGAAATAAACTCTTGAATATATGGTCAAATGATTTTTGACAAGGGTGCCAAGAACTGCATAATGAGGAAAGATGAAACTCTTTAACAAATGGTGCCGAGAAAACTGGATTTCACAGGCAAAAGAATAAAGCTGAACTCTTACCCTATACCATGTAAAAAATTATCTCAAAGTGGATTAAAATACCTAAATATAAAACCTAGATGTATAAAACTCCTAGAAGAAAACATAGGGGAAAAGCTTCAAGACATTGGATTTGGCAATGATTTCATGGCCATGACACCAAAGCACAGGCAACTAAAGCAAAAAGAAATAAATAAGACTATACCAAATTTTAATACCTATGTCCGTCAGAGGGAGCAGTCATCAGAATGAAAAGACAACCTACAGAATGGGAGGAAATATTTGCAAATCATATATCTGATAAGGGGTTAATAACCAGAATAGATAAGGACCTTCTGCAACGCAACAAGACAATGAATAACTTGATTAAAAAATGGACAAAGAACATGACTAGACAATTCTCTAAAGAAGATGCACAAATGGCCAACAAGCATGTGAGAAGATGTTGAACATCATCACTAATCATAAGGAAATTCAAATCAAAACCACAATGAGATATTACCTGATACACATCAGGATGGCCACTATCAAAAGAACATCAAATAACATCTGTTGGTGAGGACACAGAGAAATTGGAACTCTTGTGCACTGTCAGTGAGAATGTAAAATAGTGCAGCCATTATGAAAAACAGCATAGAGTTTCCTTTAAAATGAAAAATAGAATTGCCATATGATCTGGCAATTCTATATCTGGGTACACATACAAAATAATTGAAAGCAGGATCTTGAAGAGATATTTGCACGTGTATGTTCATTGAAGCATTAATTACAATAACCAAGAGGTAGAAGCAACCCAAATAACCATTGGGATGAATAAATGAAGAAAATTTGGTATATATTCATGCAGAAGAATATTATGTAGCCTTGAAAAGAAATGAAACCTGGTCACATGCTACACCATGAACAAAACTTGAGGGCATTGTGCTAAGCCAAATAAGTTAGTCACAGAAGAACAAATATTACATGATTCCACTCATATGAAGCATCTGAAGTAATTAAAACCGTATTAACAGAAAGTATAAATAGATGTTTGCCAAGAGCTGAGGTTGAGGGGAAACTAGTATTTAGTGGGCATACATTTTCTGTCACCCAACAGTGTGAATATATTTAACATTATTGAATATACACAAAAATGATTAAGATGGTAAATTTAATGTCATGAGTTTTTTATATCAATAAAATAATTAAAAATAAAACACATAAAAATCTGTGCCACACATTAAAAGAGTAACCACATTTTAATGGAATCACTAACGTCAAAGGACATCCTGCTGATCAACCGTACTGATGATATCATTACAATAGGCCATTAGGAGCAGGATGTAGCTGTAACTTCCTAAACACCTTAGTAAAATAGTTCTGTGCCAGAAAGAGATACAACCTGGGAATGTGCAGCGTCTTTCAAACTCAATGATGCTTTTTTGGAATCAGGGACATATCAGAATATAGTCTCCAAAGTGAAGATATGAAACACATATTGCTGTATCTTGCCCCACTCACTCCCCACGACCACTAATAAAAAGAGGCATAAGGCTTGGAAGGTCTTTTTAAAAGATTCAGATTTTGAAAGCTGCCTACATCACATTTGCAATGTATGTATGTGAGTGTGTGTGTATATATATTATATATATATACATATAAAATATATTGTGTGTATATATATATATATATATGTGTGTGTGTGTGTGTTTGTGTGTGTGTGTTTCTCTCTACTAGATAAGCCATAAAGCTGCCAGCTTTGATTGGCCCTGGGCATGAGAAGTTTTTCCAGCTGGCTCACTGTAAGCATTTTCCAAACGAATGGCTGCACACCATATGCTAGCAGCAGTGTTGTAAATAGAGTACATCTGGAATAGCAATTATGATTTGAGTCACTGCCTTATTAATTTCCAAAAAATTCCTTTTTATTCTCTGAGACCAAAAATTAAGTTAAAAGAGAACATGATAGGAAACACCGCTTCTATTGATTTCAAGTGTTTAAAGATGACATTAACATCTGTAATCGCCCAGAAAATCTATATTGCATCTGGTTAACTCTTTTGATAGGGAAGGGTGATTACAAATGCTTCCTCTTGGCACTTGTATCAAAATAGCCTTTACTTTAGAAGTTAGCAAGCCTATGTATATATTCTGCTACTTGCCAAGCATTCCTATTTTAAAATCTACAGACTTAAGCCAAAACTCCTTTTGTCACCTGTGGAGAGGGGATATGTAACCAGCAAGCTTCAGCATCCAACTAGAGCCCAGCAACCTCTGAAAAGTCTAGGTACACAGCAACTTCAATAAACAGCCACAGGTTCCTTTTGTGGAGTACAGCATAAATATCTACAAAACAAACAATAGGCTTTTACCACAGTGTTCTTCTTTTAATGTACTCTTCACAAACGAACCTCTGGAAATTGCATGAGAACCCATTTCACTGTACTGAGATAATTCAGGTCAGGCTGCTGTGGGGTTAGGTCTAGAGTATTGTAGGAGATTTCGGTCAGTTGCCTTTCTAGTTCAGCTTAAAGATCCCCATTGACCCAGTAGCTATTGCTCAAGTTTTCTGTAGGTAGAACCTTTCTGATTATCACTTGTACCCTGCTGCCTACAGTGATAACCATGACTGTCTTAGTTCTGGTGACTGAGAGTTGCCATTCAGCTTTTGCTACTATCATCTGCATTGAAATCAACAAGCCTGTTTCAATAGCAAGATTTTCTAACTTCATCCATAGGAAAAAGGAAGGGTTGTTATTATTTTAAACTTACAATATAGGGCATGTTAAATATAAGTATTAAAAAGTTTAAAATTATGACTATCAAGCAAATATAAATGAATATGTATCAAAGATATTATTTAACTCAATAAATGAAAGATGTTTTAATTGGCTCAAAGAACATTCAAGAAGTATCTATCTATCTGAAATTTTAAAAAGAATTATTAGGATAAAGTTGCTAGATTAGATACTAGACTGGTTAATATCTTACACGGTGATTAAGTTCTGTGGTTATCTGTTCCTCCAGACAGAAAGTACTCCTATAACCTTTGCTCCTACAGAGTTGTAATATACCCCAGTCAAACATCAAGCCTAGCGCTACACTGAAGGGACATCAAATCACCGCTTTTGCCTATTTTCAAATTCTATGTAATTTTTCTGTTAGGCATATCATGGTGTTCCATAGCAGAATAGATGAGATTGCCCAGTTCAGCATAATACAGGTTTATAATTCCGTTTCTATTCTAATTCCGTCATATGCGGATCCAAGTGAGGGATAAGCAAAAGAATTCTTGGATACAAATACAGTATCAGGTGGAAAGTGAGCTTTATGTAGAATGATGGTTAGAATACTTCAGATTTAAGTGTAAGTTTTCCATTGCTGGTTAATCATTAAAATTTTGTTTTAAATCCACAAGTCTAACTTTAAATACATAAAATTGAATTTGTGGTGGGGAAAAATTACTCTTCTTAAAACTGAGAGCAAAATTAATGATGACCTACTGCAGCCAAAATTAAGATTTAAGGATGTTTTCCTTAGTTGTTTCATACGACCTTGGCTTGCCTAGTTGGCAGCTTCATAACTTGAACATGTCCTGCTGTGAATGGAAAAGCTGACCAGAGTTTTCGGAAGAGCAGATTATCAGGATTGCAGGTTACAGCACCGTCTACAGTTGCATGGAAGTCTCTCATTCTTCTCACTAATAGTCACACGTATGGATTGATCTTCTCTAAGATAACCGATTATGAAGCATATATAATTAAGTGCTTTAATACTCCCTGCTTGTTGTAAACGTTTGTATTCTCTCAAAGGATACCTTTGTGGGCAGTAATTTGTCTTTTTATTCATCTCACTTGCCAGTGGGAAGTCTGAGCTACGAGAAGCAAACACTATGCCTGGGATGTCCCACTAAATAATCCAAAGAAGTTCAGAATGTATTCTGCAGAAGCTGAAGGAATCAAATCATGGGGATTGAGTGCTGGCCTAGAAATTGGGTTCCTGAAAATATATTTTGAAGGCCAAAAATAAAAATTCTGAGAAGATTTATTTTATAGAGGAATTCTAAGAATCTTTTGCTTTTTAATAGGTGTTGCTCATGACTAATGAGGTGTTCTATTGTGAACTTGGATAAGGCAACTCCCAAAGGTGCTTTCATGCAACAGGGTGGGAAGGAAGCCATATCACTCGAGTATCAGGCTTGGGAAATGGAAATGGAATTACTCCCAGGGCTAGGATTTGTCTGTCATTTACTACTAAGTAAGCTCAATGGCCCAATTCTCTTTCTCTTCCTGGTAAAACTAATGCAAAAAGCAGAAGAAATTAACTATTTATTGATGAATTCAGACAATTCTAGAAATAATCCAAGTGCTCAAATGAGTCTTTGGCTTGTGGCCCGCATATTGGTTGTCCTCACAAGTGGATTAATTGGATTATAGTCAAAAGCCTCCCTCATTTTCCACTGGCCATGCAGAAAAACAAAATGGTACCTTCTTACAAGTGCTCAAGAAACCAGGGGACTTGCAGCAATCCTCTACTGGTGAGGAAGCATCCATGTGGTTTCATATCTATCTCAAAGGTAAAAAGTAGAGTTTTGAATAAAAAGCATTTGCTATTATCTAAGACAGATTGAAATTTCTCATTAAAACATAAAAATATTATTAATAAATAAAAGTTATTGTTACAGATATAGACTCACAGACAGAAAACAAATTGTGGTTACCAAAGGGGAAAGGGGTGAGGAGAAGGATAAATTAGGAGTTTGGGATTAACAGATACACACTACTATATATAATATAGATAAATAGCAAGGGCCTACTGTATGACACAGGGAACAATATTCAATATTTTATAATAACCTATAATGGAAAGAACCTGAAAAAGAATATATATATATATGTATATGTATAACTGAATCACTTTGTTGTACACCTTAAACTAACACAAGATTGCTAATCAACTATACATCAATTAAAAAAAAAAAATAAGAAAAGACTAAACCAAATCTGAAAAAAAAGTTATTCAAGACAATTTGTTTTAATGTCTTGGATTTTTTTAAGCATAGAGGTCATTTTTGAATTCAATATCGTATCTAAGGAGGAAAGCTCCAAAAGCAACTTCACTTTCTTCAGTGATATCCATAACTAGAAAGAATCTAGCATGCATATCTAAATATTTCAATATTAAGGTATGCACGTTTTCAGGCAACAGCCATACATGTTTACTTAATTTTAATTTTCTGGGCATAATTACTAGGGGAAATTCTCTTTCTTCCCTGAAGCCATAAGAGAATACATATTTGAATCCTTCCAGGTTTAGAGTGAAGCTACATCACCTATAGTGATACAGGAAAATCCTATTTACTCCTACTTTCTATATTTTAGACAATTATGAGCGATTACAAGAAATGAATTCCATGTGTGACAGCCAGGCAGCAGGTTTGAAGCTCTAAGGAAGATGAAGGCTATGATATCCAGGGCGGGAGGTGGGGGGATGTCTGGTCCTCTCTGGCCCCAGGTGATGCTGGAAAGGCGAAATTAGAGAGGAGAAAGAGGAATGAAGTGTGAAATTTGTGAGGTAGCCCCTGGGGAACTCCGGGAACAAATGGAGGGACTGCAGAAAGTTGGGGGTAAAGATGAATAAACGGAGACACTGACGTTATCTGGATGGGAAGTATGGGTAACGAAATCTGGGAATTCATGAAAATGTGGTTTTTTTCACACTTTTATCAGAATATTTTATTTCAAGAGTTAACACTTTTTTTTCAAAAAGTAAAACTCTAGTTACTTCCCTGAGTATAAAGAACTAATCCTACAATAAAAGACAATGACAAAAATTAAAGAGAAAGAAAGAAATTAAGGAAGAAAGTGAATGGGTGTTATCAGAGAGAAAATGTCCCCCCAATGGAAAGTGAGGGAATGGCCAAACCTAAGATGCCAAAACCTGCCCTGGAAATAATTTTTTCTACTTTGATAATAACAATGATAGTGATGATGATGATGGTGATGATGGTAAGTAGTAGCAGTCATGGTGGCAGCAGCAGTGACTAAGCTTAACCAGGATTTTGGTGTGTACCAGGCACAGTGCTGGCCTCTAGCATCACCTCATTTACTCTTAGCCATCATGTCTCTGTGAGGTCTGCCCACATTAAAAAAAAAAAAAAAACACTCACAATAAGCACAGATAATCAAAGAACCTACTTTGGAAGGATCTGTAGACATATTCTAAAGCAGCTCACTACATAAACAGAAAATCTTTAAGCTCTGTTTCATTACAAGCATATAGGTTAGTTTTACATTCTATTTCATAATACATATGCCTTTATTTTACAATTAACTAATATTTCAAAGGACTGAAAAAAATAGAAAATTTATATTCCCTACAATCAATATTCTTTACCTGATATTTGAACCTCACTTTTATTGAAATAGTCTTGCTTCATGAAATACCATCAGGGATGTGTTTAATGTTAAATCAATTTAGTGAACCAAAAATTACCATTAAGATGAACAATGAATTAATTCACCTTATTTAGGATTTTTGTCCTCTTTTCTTCTACCCCTGAAAATTTCACCATGAGTTCAAACAATTTGGATCAGCACCTTCCACAGCTTAATCATATACAGCAACACAAAGCTAACAAAGAGTTCAGGTCTTTGAGGCCACAGTGTATGGGCTTCTCCGAAGTACAGTCCTGAGGCTGCCCACTATGTGAGTCTATCTGGTTAATGCCTCTCCCGTCCCTGGAAATAAAGAGTCATCCTGCAGTTTTAGTCATGCTGACAGTCACCTTTTATTAGCCTCAGTTTAGATCAGTAGAAGAAAACTGAGAGTGTGAAAGACAAAGGCTGTGCATGTTCAATTTTGAGGTTCATTGTCTCTAGTTACACCCTTATAAAAGCAAGTCTTCATGCCCACGCTGCAGAGCCCAGTAAAGGAAAACTGCCGATCTGCTTGTAGTAGAATTTCTTTGGCATCCCTAATATCAAAACATTTTTTTTCTTCAAACCTTTGAATTTTTTCTTCAAACCTTTGAATAAAATCCCTCTGAAAGGATTCAACATGTTCCACTGACTTCTTGTATCACTAGAATTCACTTTAATATGCAAATTAAGAAATCTTTGTCAAATTTGGTTCAGAAAATTGCCCAAGACAGCTGCCAAGCACTGGACAGTCAGTGGGCAAGACAATGTAGGATAAAAAAGTGGAATCACTTTAGGAGAATTCAGTGGAATAAAAGCACTTATAGTGCAGAGCTATTTCTTCCTAGGACTTGAGACCAGCCCAGGTACATAATAAGTGGGGCTCTTAGAGATGACCTTGTGAGGCAGGAAGCCCCATAAAAAGACCAGCAGGACCCCTAGGCAGGGCCGCTGCTCTCCTCCCAGCACCGTCCAGTTCCCTGGCCCAGAGGTTCTATCTCACTTTTTGCCTCTAAAGTGGCTAACTTACACCTAAATTTCTGTTGGTTCCCTGAGCTCATTTCTGGTTGGTTATTTCCTTCACTCCTGATTGGCTATTACTCTCACTTCTGATTGGTCGACTTCCCTAACTTCTGATTGGTCCATTTGTAGTACTTCATTTGCATGGAGCTCACTCCTGATTGATTATTTCTATCACTCCTGATTGGTCTATTTCTACAAAGCTTGTTCCTGGTTGGTCAACTTCTGTTATACTTTATTTGCATATGATGTTACAAAGTGTAAAACTGGCTGCCTATAAAGGCCTGTGTAAACCTACAAAAGGGGCCAGAGCTTAAAGTGTTAACTCCTCTGGGCCTGCTGGTGTAATAAACCTGAGTTCTCCAACTCTCGGAGTGCTGCTTGGCCTCTCGCCTGGATCCAGGTTGCTGTCACAACTGAGCTGTAACACTGAGCTGTAACACATTTTTCCACAACACTTGAAGACTCTTTCTACTAGGACACTATTAGTGACTATAGGACCATCTTTTGCTATGTTGTGTTACTGTTATTTGTGATGTACTGCTTTCAGGAATAAACTGGACAATAATTAGGGTGATGGTTGGGTCACAACCAAGGAGCTTCCCTTGTGTAATCTGAAAGCAGCTGGAGGGCAGGGAGAGACCCAAGAAACAAGCAAATCTTCCAGATTGGTAGGTGGCAATTTTAATGAGCAAGGGAACTTACAGAAGAGATTTGTCTTGGGTGGCCACAGGATGGGTGGATTTCTACACTGATGGCCAAATCGTAAAAGTTTATGTAGTGGGGGACGGTATAGCTCAAGTGGTAGAGCACATGCTTAGCAAGGTCCTGGGTTCAATCCCTAGTACTTCTTCTAAAAATAAATAAATAAGTAAATTTAATTACCACCCACTCCAATAAAAATAATTAATTAATTTAATTTAAAAAATTAAAAAATATTTAATTACAAAAGTTTATGTAGAGGCCTTAACTGGGTCCAGTCACTTGTACTATCCCTGTGGTCTCAACACCTTACTCTCTCCAGGCTACATCCCTGAAACAGCTCCCACTATGAGAACTGTAGGCAGAGCATACATCCCAAGGACAGGGGTGGGCATGAGCAGCCTCTGACCTTGCCTAGGTCCAGCCCAAAGGTCAACTGGTGGTCATGTCCTCTTGATTACCTCCTCATGCAGTGAAGTGACAGCCTCTGATTTGAAAAGGATGATTCTAGCAGAGAAGAGTAGAAGGAAAGGTGGACTGGGGTGACTTATAAAAGACCCCTACATGTTTAGGGTCAGTGACCTCTCAGTCTGGTCACAGCAGAAGGAACCTCCAAAAATATGACCTATTGCCATTCCAACAAGATGACTTTATCCTATTCTGAGACATTCACAGCATCCTTGGTGAGTTACAACTGTCCCCCATTATTGGAAAGAGGGAGAATAAGTGATACCAAGGAAAATAGAGGAATTGTGACCTTAAGTTACATTTATCAATTTTGTAAACAAAGCTAGAACAGGAAAATATATCTATTTGTCCAGTCTCTTCTTTCTCCTCACACCTCCTTCCACTGACAAACAATTGTGAAGTCCACACGGCAAGTACAATGACTGGGCGTCCCTGCCAAAAGTTCCATAAGAACTAGTTCTGCTGCTAGAATGTGGTATTTCCAGTCACTGTGCTTTTATTCCGTCACCTCTATCATTTGAACTCTGTAAGTATTGAATAAGACCTGCACAAGTTGGTTTAGAGGCAAATAGTAGAATAGAATTCTATAGACAAAGATTTAAAAACATACCCTCCCAATCGAAGACAGATATAATTTCTTCAGATAGTCCCCATGGACCCAGAGCAATGGAAAGCTGTCCTTATCACTGTAGAACTGATAAGCTTGCTTTTAAATTTCTATTCTTTTTAGAATTATCAAGTACTCCAAGGCTGTCATGGAGTTACATACAGTATTTTCAAAGAATTTCTTTCTGTCAATGTGCAGTGACTCTACACTTCATCCATCATCTAGAGAAATCTGTCTTGGGGTCAATTTTTCATGGTTCTCTTCCTCATGTAGAGAAGAGACTGTAAAGGTTTAAAGTAACATTTTTTTACATAAAGTACATCCTTGAAACGTTCTTTTCCAATGTACTGTTAGTTATGAAAACACTCAGAATGTGTCCATTCTTGTGCCAGTAAGAATATTACCTCTCTGGCAGTTGTTGGATACAGCCTCTTATGAATTATATCTATCCTCTGTAGCTATTTATCAACTTCTAAATATAAATTAACAAATCAAGGAGGGACTTGAATACTTCACAATTCACACTGAACATAGATCAATTGGCATTTATTAATTAAGAAAGCTTCAGCTCTACAATAGACTCACCTCTTGGGGAGATTCCCAACCTGGAATCTAACCTTCCATGTCCTGTTCATTACAAACACACTTCAGACTGTTCAAGTTCTTTCAAGAGTTTATAATGAATTTATTGTACAGTTGTACTGCCTAATGTAGAGACTTCACTAATAGATTGAAATAGTCCCTAGATCAGATCCTAATTTATAGTTTTCAAAAAGGGCAACCCCTGCATAGGAGACAGGAAGCCAAGGCTTCTAAAACAGACCAGAGCTGCTCAGGTTAACTCTTCTACACAGTGAGTACATTCTGTGAGTTTCCAGATCACATGCGCTCTTTTTGAGACTTCTCTTCCCATGCCTGCACCTGCATTTCTGTTATGCTTGGATACCAGAGCAGACAGCTCTAAACTCAAAGCATCAAGCGCTCCGTGCAATTTGGAGTTCTCCTGTTTTCTTTTCTATTCAGTTCTGTCTGGCTTCGGTGACCCAGCTATAGGGTAGCACCAAGTTCGTGAACTGTCATAATACTCAGTACAACTGAAAGGCTCACCCACCGAGGTTCGACTCTTACAGACTTAGCAAGGATTTGGATAATCTCTGATCATTGCTCAATATTCTCAAAGTTATTCTATGGGGACTATTACAGCATCTGTTAGAGACCAGCTTTCAAATCTAGTTTTAAAATGCCATCCATCCATCCTATATTTGTTGGGCACCTCCTGTCTTTAGACCACTATGTGTTGGTTGTTAAGCGGTTTTACTGTAATACAGAAGGTGGCTAAAGACAGTATGATTCTTAGTTCACAAACTCAAGTGAGAAAAATTTTTTTAAATTGTGTTTATTTTCTTTCTTTCTTTTAAAAAATATTTTATTTATTTGTTTTTTTGTTTTGGGGGGATAATTAGGTTTATTTATTTACTTTTTTATTTTAATGGAGGTACTAGGGATTGAACCCAGGACCTCAGGCAAGCTAAGCACGCACTCTACCACTGAGCTGCACCCCACTTTTTAAATTTTCTTTAAAGCCCTCATCTTGTCAAGCTGGAAGATAATTCAACTTCAGTCATTACCAGACTTCCCTATACAAAGGTGTGGAAAGATTCTAGAGCTTTATACATATTCCAATGCATTGAAAGATTCTTTGGGTCACTGCTGCTCATTTTTCTACACTGGTCACTAATAAGACAAGAAGAGTTATAACCTAAATGCATCCAACAGGACTGGCCATTCTGATTCTGTGTTGTCACCCTTGGCATAGATATTTTGGGGAAGTTTTAGTCATTCCAAACTGGCCTCTCTCAGTGACCTGTGCTGCGTTCCCTGCGAGGGCTCTGTACAGTTCCTCTGCAACCCACCGACCTCCATTTCTTCCTCAGTCTAGAAGGGTCACTTCCTGCTCTCCACTCCTCCAGGAGGCTGTTCCCTAGCTCAAGCTTTATGAAAATGGAAAAGGAAGCATCAAGCAGACAATTCGTGCTTTTTGCCTTATGACATCAATCACAATCCCAAAAGGAGGAGAGAGAGACACCGGAATCCCAAAAATATTTCCTGATTTTTGTTCTGATATTCACCTTTTGCTGCTCCAATTTAAGTCCTGGGGAAAAAAGTGAGAGTTTGTAGGACAAAAGTTGTGCATGTCCCCATAATCCTTGAAATAATTTCTACGGCCTGGCTAATGTCTTGCCCTCAGCTGGCCTAAGCATGCGTCACCCGCCCTGTGGAAAAGGGGATGGAATTAATCTGATTGATTGATTGATTATCAATTAAGGTTCACTCCTGGAGTTTAGAGGTCAGGCCTCCAAGTTGAAGAGCTATGATATAGAAAAGATATTGGGGAGAGAGTCTTAAGTATTTCCTTACATGGTTTAACAGACTATTCTCATCCCCAGACCTCACATTCTTTTCTGGTATTCTGTATATAGAATACTTAAATACCAATTTCAATTTTGGTGGTTGTCCTAAGAAACTAAATGAAGTGCAGGAGACAACAAACTAAGAACAAAGATTTGATTACTAACTATTCTATTACTGATCACTCATGTTTCATTTTTTTGCCATTCACTGGGCACCCAGGATATACCAAGCCTGTGCTGGGAACAGAAAGTACAAAGATAAAATAAATATTGCCTGCCTTCAAAGAACCCAAGTTTGCGTTCTTCTCACCAATAGCCTCATATTTAGCATATTGATAATATTTCCTACACACTCTGTGTGCCTGTTGCAATTGAAGCAAATAAAAATATTTAAAGGATGGTCAACTGAAAGAGTAGGAACGTATTTAAAAGCTTGTGTAAACATTCCTGACGTAACTCCTGGCAAATGGATTTCTCAAATCCCTTTATTCTCAACTCTTAAAACCTTAATCTAATTACAACCTCTCTGACCACTTCTTGAAAAATGGAAATGGTCCTTTCTCAGCGTCCGTCTTTGATTCTTCCTAGGTATTTGCCTCTTTAGACCACTCAGGCTTTCTTCAGTATTCTCTTGTCTTGGCTTGCCTTCCAGATGTCTCCACTGCTTCAATTTGGCCTTTGTTCTGACTCTTGTGTTCTCGCTTTACTATCACTGCCTCCTTCCCTTCCCAACAACCCTGGCTCAGCCTCCCATGCTGGTTTTGCACACGCTTGTATCTGGTGACTCTTTTCACTTTCCTGTAAACTCCCAACCTTGAGCTTATCCAGTTGCCAGGTTTCACCCATCATCTTTTCAGATAATTTCTAAATGAATTTCATATTCCCTGCCTTTTGCCTGCTTTCCAGGCCCCTATTTCCTGAGTGCCAGCAGGACAGCACCCTTGAAAAGCTCCAGCATTAGCTGGACATCACCATAGCTCCAGAGCTAGTACTGACTCCTACTACTTGATGACTTTGAATAAGTCATATCAACTTGTAGGTCTCAGTATCCCTCATTATAGAATGAGGAGGTTGGATCAGATGGTTTCAAATGTTTCATGCAATTCCAAAGACTTCATGCTAATTTATCTCCAAACTTGAATTGAACTCCCTCTACTTCAAAGTGCTTATTCTTATCCTCCTCTCCAGTTTCTGTCCCTTTACTTTTGATTCTTTTCTGTCCTTTATATTATCTTTCAC
This sequence comes from Camelus dromedarius, assembly GCF_036321535.1. Taxonomy (NCBI): domain Eukaryota; kingdom Metazoa; phylum Chordata; class Mammalia; order Artiodactyla; family Camelidae; genus Camelus; species Camelus dromedarius. The sequence continues at coordinate 37,834,006 of NC_087436.1, forward strand.
CCACTTTTCTCTTCAAAACTTGTCTTTTCTTTTGTTTCCAAGTGCTACTCTCTTCTGCCACTTCAACTACATTCTAATTTAATCTCCTCTTTCCTTCTAACCCAAACCTTCTTTATACCTTTCTTAAAACAATTTTTATCATGCCACTCCCTATGTAAAAACTTCAATACTTTTATTATCAATGTCAACTTTTATCAAAGTAGACCAAATAGATAAAAAGAGTATGTCCTCACCCCTTACAAGACACCTGGGAGTTTAGTCCGAGGAGCTCTCTGCAAGTGCAAAAATTCTCTTATTGCACTTTCTTTTCAAGTGGGCTTTTCAGTTTACTTCATAGTATATCCATATAATAGTCATGATGTTTGGGGAAGGAGAGGCGCTGAAGTGGTTAGGTGTTTGGACTCCATAGACAGAGCTGCATTTGAATCCCACCTCACTTCTTACCAACTGGATGACCTTGGGCAAATAAAAGTCTCTTTGTTCCTTGATTATCCCCATCTGCTAAATGGGGATAGTAACAATACCTATAGTATGCTATTGTTACGAGGATTAACTAGTGAATGTAAAGTGCTCAGATAGCTCCTGGCCCACGGTAAGCATTCAGTTGCATACTTTGGGTTCCACACTCAACTACTTGGAGTTAAATCTTGGTTCTAGCCCTTGGTAGCTATGTGCCCTTGGGCAAGTCGCTTAACCATCCTGAGTTCCCTCATCTGGAGGTAACTAGAGCACTTAGTTTATACACTTGCCAAGAAGAATAGATAAACTAATCTGAGGTGGATTTACCATGAAACTAAAACTCTTATTCCCCTAGGCTCCTTCTAGGACCTTGGCGGTGGGCGGGGTGGGGGGGGTGGCTAGAAATCTACATATATGGTTATATGTTTTTATAAAATTTACAAACATAAAATGTTTTATCCACATTTGATGAAGACTGATGGCTCTTTGCACTCCAACTTCCCTCCATCACAGTTCCTCTCTGGTTGGGTGAGGCTGGAGTAACCCATGCATTTGGGGGATGTGGCTAAGGAAAAGCTGAAAGCTGAATTGATTAACAAAATATTGCAGGGCCAGAGGAATAAGCATGTTCTGTAGCACCCAGTGCTGAAGTATGTGGATAATTGTGAAGCAACCAGGTTTGAAACGCATGGCACCAGCAGCCAACCTGTGGAAATTTCTCTCCTGTCAGGAATATTCTCCATAATGCATAATTGTAATTATATACATATAATCTAATTCCTTTTATTTTAAATTTGATGCATAAGTGAATACAACTCTTAACACACCATTTTAGCTGGAAATTGAAAAGACATTTTGGAATATTTCAATAAAGTAAATGAAAAATTATAGACTTCTGATTTGGTCATATCTTTTATTATCTTTAAATTTACTTATTAGAGAACTAAGTGAAAATTCAGATAAAAGTTAATGAAATGTGAAACAAAAGTGTTAAGATGAGTGATGAAATTGATGCAGGAAAAACTGATGCGTGAGAAGGGCAGTGTCCCAGGCTTTGGTTGAGACCCTGGGACATGCCCTGCCAAGTGTGGGTCCTTGGCTTCATGCAGGAAAGAATTCAAGAGCGAGCCACGGTTGAGTAAAGGTAGATTCATTTAGAGAGATACATCAAAAGGCAAGAGAAAGGCCACGAGGTATGGGGGTTGGGTGCTCAGATTAGAGTAAAAGTAGGTACACACTCCATAGACAGTGTGGGCTGTCTGCGAAGGGGGAGAGAGAGAGGGGGCCGCCATGAAGCGCCATGTTGCCAGTTTTTATGGGTTCAGTGGCTTCATATGCTAATAAGTGGAAGGACCAGTCTAACTAGCCTGGGGAAGGGGCTGGGATTCCCAGGAAGTTGGCCATTTCCCACTCTTTGACCTTTTGTGGCTAGCCTTGGGACTGCCATGGCACCTGTAGGCATGTTAGTCATCATGCTAACATATTACAATGGGCATATAATGAAGCTCAAGATCTGCTAGAAGTCAAATCTTCCACCATCTTGAGCCTCAAGGCCTTCTGGGGATTGAATCTTTCACCATTTTGATGTTAATTGCTGTATCATTTCTTGAATGGCTGTGCCTTGCCCCCTTCCTGTCTCAAAATAAATATAAATTATTCTGATGTTGAGAAGCAAATTATAATAAAAAATACTTTAGATCATTTCAAAAGTTGCAGTTAATTAAAAGGAAGAGACAAGGTTTAAATATAATAATAAATAAGCCCTGGGATTTTTGACAATCAAATTCACACAGAGAAGTGAATTATATACATGCTAGAAAAAAACTTACATTTTTTAGGGATTGGATATTTAATACTGACAGTGACAAAAATTCACAGACATAACTTGAAGTTCCCTGAAGTCCTGCAGTTTATAAATTTAAAAAAGAAAGTAGGGGACTTCAGCAAACAACAAAAAATTCATGATCATTTACTAATAAACATCTGTGAAGCTACAGAATATTTTTTCTAAACTGTTAGTACTTAAAACAAATTTCAAGTAATCATGCCAGAGAAAAGTTTAAATTATCTTTCTCTTCTCTCTGTGGAAAACAATATCATTAAATCTTTGTCATCAGAAACAACAATCAAAAAGAGTGCACCAAAAAGTAAGACAACAAAGTTATTACAGAAGCATGTGGACATTGTATTTTTTAACCTGGATTTGGGGATGTTTGTGGTTTCATTGAACATTTTTCTTTTGAAGTATAATTTATAAATTATACCACAGAATGCTCTTATCTTTTTTCAGCTATTTAAAATTTATAATGTATTCTTTTTAATCTAAATACATTTTAGCTTTCATAACTAATTTTGCATCTTCATTTTGTTGTTTCTTTCTTGAAGCTTCTCCCCCTCCAACTGCATAAGTGTTAGACCCCACAGAGCCTGGCTCCAGCCCTGGCACTTTGGGGAGGAGTACTTGGCACGTATGAAGGTCTCAGGCAACGTTCATGGTAATTGCTCTCCATCAAGTTTTACATCTCTTAGCTTTGGTGAAATCATGCACTAAAAGATAGGGGCATTCAGGTTTGTGAGCAACGATTTCACTTATCAAACTCAGATTCCTTGTTTAATGTTCACACCATTCATATTTCTGGCTCTAGGCTACCTCTTATACAAACATTTGCTGTTTTCTTCAAGTTGTAGCTACCTCTTATACAAACATTTGCTGTTTTCTTCAAGTTGTATCCTGTGTTCTATTCTGCCTGTTTTCTGTTCACTTCTGACACTTTGTCTTTGCTATTATTTAGGAAAAATAAATTAAAATGAGAATGTGTTATATATATATATAATTTATATTTCCATGAAAAAAAGTTTACAAATCTCAACTCAAGTGTACTGTCAATCATCTAAAATAAAAGTAAAATTACACACAGAAAACACACATCTATATACAATTTGACTAATGGCTATCTCTGACTGGCAAGTCATTATTATTTTACTCTTTATGTATTTCTGTGTATTCCAAGTGTTATACAATAAACACTTGTTCAGAAAAAAATGCTAAAAATTACACAGATCAGATATACTTTATCTGGTTACTTTTAAATAGGAGAAAATGCCTTGAATAAAAATGTGCCCTTATTCAGACTTTTCAATGGGTCATTCTTATGAAAGTGGTATTCTAATTGGAGCTTAAAGGCAGGAACCTGGCATTCCTGTGATCAACTCCCAGAAATGGTATTAACTTATTCAGTAGCCTAAAGCTCTTCACTTAACCTTTTAGCTCACCCTTTGTAAAGAGAGGATAATAGCCATTCTTGGGGAATTGCAATGGCAAATTAGCTTAGTTTTATAAAGTGTTTTAAAGATGGGCCCCTGGATTAAATTGCTTTGTAATTTTGGGTATTATTAAAGAAATAATGAGGAGAGAAATTAATTATCTTAAGTGTCTGTGTTCCTCTGGTAAAAGAAAACAGAATTTTTTAATACTGTATAGAGTAAAAGCTCAGAATGGAAGCAAAATGTCTTGGTGAATGAAAGCACACATGTTTGAAAATAAAGGTCAGGTGAAAACATCAAGAGTGATTGTCCTTTCCCCAGGACCCAGGCAGTGGCTCCTTTTAAAATTTTAGTTACGTACGCATTTTTGAGGCTTATTGGGAGTCCAGGAATCTGGGATGAGAGGAAAGAATATTCTTTGCAACAGTAATTAAAATATGAATAGGATGGGGGAAAACACAAGCAAAGTGAGAAATGATTTTCACGAAAGCCTCTCCCTTGTGAGGCAGCAAATTTACAGCATCATGTCACTTTCATAAGCATGTTTCTGCTGATCAAAATTAAAATTCTCCAAACCTGAATCAACCCAAACTTAACTTAGTTGAAAGTGATGATAATTAAGATATTAATGGACTAGATCGAAATACTGATTAAAGTCAAATGGATTTGAAATCACCTCTGGATGCAAATGTTACCAATTTTTAGTTTGATAAGTCATTTACTCGTAGCAAATCAAAGTATATTAGAGGAAAAATCATATGGTTTTCACATCATCAAAAGGGTAGGCAAAGAAAACAACATTATGAAATTGAGGAGAGGGAGCATTTTCCCTAAGGGTAGGAGGGCCCTCTTAAATACTGACAAAAAGGCCTGTTTAATTGTTTAAGAAAGAAAATTATGCCTTTGATTTCTTCTGAGGAACACAAGTTCGAAATCGGTAGTGAACATGTGGTTTGCATTGAGTTCATGTCAGTGCAATTTGTTCCAGGTCTTATATCTCCAACTGTCCCCTTCCCATCAACACCGGACTACTGTGAAGGAGAAGAGAGGAGGAAGCTCTACGTTTCAGAAGCAGAATGTAGTGCTTAGGATGTTATATGACCTTGCCCATGCCCTGCAGTGATACCACATCCTCGCCTTAATCCCCACCACTCCTAATGTCGCAAAGGGACTCCCCTCATGCTGAGCTATTGCTGTGGAGGAACAGAGCTGTCAAAAGCAATTCTATAAAGCAGGGTGTCACCTTCCAGACCCAAGCCCTGAGACTCAGCCAAAAACGGGCCCAGCAATTTCATATACTCTCACCTGCACCCAAAGAAACTTGCTGCCCATTATAAAGGCTTAGTGAGGGTTTGTCTTACAATTTCTGTCACTAATTTTGCTCCTTTGAACATTAGCTTAAATCTTCCAGGAGTTCCTTCCAGGTTTACAATTTTCTGTACCTTACTTTCCTTGCTTTGTCGTTTTAATGGACACTGAGTGGAAACAAAACTCAGGGGTTAGAAAGTATTATTCTGCTATTTGCTGAAGGTATTGTTTACATTGCTCTTTTAGATACGTCAGAAAAGAACACAGTTTTTGAAAAGTCATGGACCTGTAGCTTTCCTTACGTTAGGAAAGGAATGCATGCATCTGAGAGTCTCTGCTTCTGTTTCAAGAATATTGTATCAGCTACTCCTGGTCTGATTTTCTCTGTCAGCAAAGTCCCCATCACTAAAGTGAAAGGAGAGCTTAAATATGGGAGAAAATTTTGATACCATTATTTCTTATGGTTCTTGCTACTGATTGCTTGGTCTCTGGGGTATATATTTTTGGCCAGTTAGTCAATAAAGAGAGTCATTATTATATAGTGAATATTGATAACAGTAAAAGATTAAAGTGTTATGAGATAACATTGAGGTACAGCATGATGTGTACTTTAATAACCTAACATCTTTCACAGTTTGGTATTTATATATAGTAAAGAGCTTGCTCTTCTGAGATTTCTGTCTTATCCTTTTCAGAGTGTTTGTCATGCGTTTTGCATAAGCAAACAAATTTGAATAGAAAGTTGAAGCTGAATTAAACTCTGGAAATTCTTCACACTTTTTTTTTCTTTAATTAGTGACTCTCATTTACTAATAGATTCCTTTAAAGAGTTCGGTTGGGAAGTTAAGGAGTCTAATGGTTCGTCAACCTGAATGAGATCCAGAGAGAGAGGGCATTCAGAGCTCTGTTTTAACATTAGCTCTCTCAGTTTAAGAGAAGAAAGCTTGCTTTCACTGGCTTAAATATGCAATCATTGGAGTCTTCCCTCCACCTTATTAATTCACTTAATGTCATTATCTCATATCATAAAAATATAAGCCATGGCCATAGATACTAACAGGGCAGGAGAGTTGAGATTCTGAAGCTTTTCATTTAACTCAACTTTGAGATACATCTTTTAAAGCCAAATATTCGGTATGGTGCCTTATCTATCCGGAGCATACTGTCCAAGTATTAACCGCAAGTGTGGAGACCATATGCTGCTTCTGCTTGTTTTCTGTGAAAGGAGGATTACCATATGCCCATCACACTTTTATCCACACCAAAGTAAAGCTGACCTTTCCAAGGGAAATATGCACATTACTTAATATTTCTCATTTTAGTTTCATACTTACTTATGTGGTCATTGTGGATTATTGACACTTGCCAATATCTCCGTAAGTTCCAGCCAATCACGCTTCTCTCCCTTCCCTGGGTGACTTGTATTGGAGCAGCCATGAGTAAAGTGATGGACTGCCCACAATGAAAGTCCTAGAGATTATTCTCAAGTAAACAGTGTAAATCACTTTGAAGAGAATATAGTGCTATCATAGTCATATATTCTTAATTGAAAGACGAATCTTGGCCATCAGTAGTCTACCACTGATTTGCCTTAGAGTTATAAGTGCACCTGGGGTAACAGTATCTTAGGAAGTAACAAGAATAACTAATGCTTATTGAACATTTAGTATCTGCAAGGCTCTCACTCTGTTTTATATTCATCATCTCATATAATTTCCACAAAAACCTCAATAAGTAAAATTAAGAGTAAGTGTTTTAACTTTCCACTTGTTAACCAATGTTTACTATGAAGTAAGACAATAATATGGAAACTCCAAACAATAACAAGGTAATTCAGGCAAAACACCTATTTTGTACTTTACTGAATTGTGTAAGTCTAGCTGAAAAAAATTATTTTCTTTATAAATGTACGTGCATACATTTATGAGTGCTTGAATCATCCAGGTACAGCTCTGCTTCAGTGTTTTTGTATCTGGATTGTTTTTCTAAGTGATCTAAAATTCCTTGCGTTTGTAAAGAAAGCTGAGAAGGTCTAGGTGGGAATTTAACCGGTGTTTCACTAGTAAGTACTCAATAAATATTAAACTCCACTGTTGTCGTTTGTTATTCATTCCTTCATTTGTTCAGTAGTATTTATTGAGTGCCTTCTGTGTACCAAATACTGTTTCAGGCAGTAAGGATACAGCAGAGAGCAAAATGAACAAAAATCCCTGTCTGGACACAAATAATGGGGGGAGATTTTGCAAGATAAGACTAAGCTGGAACAAAGTTTTACAAGAATAGCAACTTCTGAATAATGCTTGTTGTGTTATTTCTTATGACTATGTTCCTCTTGTGGGCATTATGAGAGTTATTGAGAAGATGTCTGTAATTTTGGCCAATTTGCCAGTCCTTTTAAAAGTTTTACTCTTTTTTATTCATTTGCCTATATTTACAGAGTACCTAGTATAAGTTAGCTATCCCTCCAAAAGGGTATGAACAGTGCTAAAACTTTGCATTTATAATTTTTAGATACAGAAAAATCACTCATAGACACAAAATTAAGGAAGAATAAGGGGGAGGTAGCCACAATGTTAATACCAACTATTACATCCAAAGACGCACAGGGACAGCTTTTCACACTTGTCACCTACCGTGTGGGCACAGTAGCATAGATTAGATATTTGTTCATCCAAGAATTGTTAGAAGTCAAGTTGAACCCCTGGGGAATTTGTGATACTGCCTTCTTTTGAATTATGGAGTAATGCCTCTTCTACCTCATCCCTCTATCTCCTAAAGGAGTAAAGGTCAGAAAAGACATCTTAGAGACTCAGACAAAGACTCTGACCTTAAATATTTTCACTTATAAATTTATGGCTTGAAGTGGGGAAAGAGGTGTGTTAGATGCAAGGAGGACTTACCCAGAGGACTAGAACAGGAAGGAGAGCGCAGAGTCAGACCTGCTTGGTAATGGGCAATTGTGGTGGTTGGGGGTGAAGGGCATAGCCACTGGGTGCCACCTCCACAGGACTGTCCCCACATGGGCAAATGATTAAAGAAAGATTCCTGGACAAATGAGCTCTTTATCTATTTTTATTCTTGGAGGAACAATTTTCTTCTGTTTAAACCTTTTTTAGGGTGATACAATTGTATGCATCATTCTGCAAAGACACTAAAATTCAATTTGAAATCTAACAGTTTAAAGAAAAAGTATAAAATTCAGCCATGAGAATAACCATTGATTAGAGGAAAGAAAGGAAAGAATCTTTTAAAAAATAAAACCTCCTCTTCTTTTTAAATTCTGGCCAAAGATGTTATTGGGTTTTAAATATATGGAGACGTCTGAGAAATTGTATACATACTCCGGTAACTTACACAGAAATGTGGCCATGAACTTCCTGTGGAAGGTGTGTGACAAATATTTGAGTCTGTTAATCTGAACAGAAATTCAATATAAGCGTACATCACAGATACTCTAAGTTCGGTTCCAGACCACCACAATAAAGCAAGTTACACAAATTTTCTGGTTTGCCAATGCATATAAAAGTTATATTTATGCTTTACTGGAGTTTACTGAGTGTGCAATGGCATTATGTCTAAAATTACAATGTACATACCTTCATTAAAATATTTTATTGCTAAAAAAGCTAACCAACATCTGAGTCTTCAGCAAGTCATGATCTGTTTGCAATAGTAACATCAAAGAGCACTGACCACAGATCACCATAACAAATTCAATAATGATGAAAAAGTTTTGAAGTATTGTGAGAATTACCAAAATGTGACACAGACATAGGAGATGATCAAACGCTGTTGGAGAAGTGGCACCAGTAAGACTTGCTCGAGGCAGGGCTACCATAGACCTTCAGTTTGTAAAAAATGCAGTATCTGCACAGCACAGTAAAGTGAAGCACAAGAAAAAGAGATGTGCCTGTATTTAAAGCGGATAAATGTTCTTTTTGATAATCTTCTTCAATGTTAATAATATCATACACAAATATAATATTGTGCCAATAAATCAGTCTCTGGCTTTGTAGACAGCAGGGTCAAAAACTAATTAAAGAAGAAAGTTCCTTGTGGATACTGACTAATATATATAAAATATATAAACAACAAGTGTATACTGTATAGCACAGGGAACTATATTCAATATCTTATAGTAACCTATAATGAAAAGGAATATGAAAAGGAATATATGTATGTATATGTATGACTGAAGCATTATGCTGTACACCAGAAATTGACACAACATTGTAAACTGACTAAACTTCAATAAAAAAAAGAAGCAAATTTCAGGTTAGGATGAGCTGTTTTTCAGAGATCTTTATTATTTTCTTTATTTCTGAAAGATTGTGCAACATCCATATAGATATAAAAACATTTATAATCACAATATTATTTGTTCATGGAAATAGATTATCTTCAGTAGAACCAGAATAGTGATACCATGTTCACATCTCAGCAGCTGTTTAAATACTGAAATCACTTGTTCATAAAGAAGGTGATGGGGTCTGATGAATCAAAAAAGCCTTCAAGGTTTGGATTAGAAAAGAGAAACAGTGTTCTAGATTGATGGATTTAGATGACCAAAGACAAGAAGAAAAGACTGACGATTCACTTAACTATGTGAAGATAAGACCATGGAAAACAGAAGAAAATGGCAGAAGGGTTGTTTAGAACAAATTATGTAGAAGGGCTATGCCTCCAACTGTATTAATGCATGAATCTCTTAAAGATTATTTATATCTGGTATTTAGAATTATTGTTTGTAATAGCTTAGTGGAAGAAAGATGAATCAAATGTGTATTTATCATTTATTGAATAAAGAGGTAGATATAACAAATGAGTTCACATTTGCAGTTAATTTTCCCCAACATTCTTACACTCCAACATGTGGAAGCTATGTTTTCCTGGGGTTCTGGGAAGTTTGTTGTATGTAATTGAATGTGAAAGCAATGTACTGTTCTAGAAGATCTGTGCTTTCCAGGAGAAATCACCTAGATTGGTACACTGCGATGGGAGCCATAAGAATAACCCTTGGGTGATGATTAGATGCAAACCCATTAAGTTAAATACTGTATTTACTGAAATTGCTTCTTACTGCTTGGAGGGAAAATGAGGGAGAATTTCATTTTAAAGTGATAAATTCTTGGGTGAATTTGGTTTAAATCATCTAACTTAATGAGTGACTTACTTCTAAAAGAAGATCATTCACACCTGCTCACTATAGAATCCAGCATTAAAAAAAAAAAACTTAGCCACTGCTTTTCTACTTTACCAAACAATATTTATTTTATTGAAGTAAATATAGAACAACACATGTCTATAAAAATTATCCTCTACTGTGCACTACTTTATCCAGAGATGAGCAATTTCTCTAGTTGAATAGTACTAAATAGTTGACTTTTGTGACTTTTTGGGAGGTTGCAATTTTATGTTGTAACACTTTTAATAACAAAAAATGTTTGAAGAGTAGAAAGGAAAGCAAAAAAAAATATTAGTAGCTTTACATGTAATTATTAGAATTGGCAATCAGTTTTAGGTCATCTCTTTATCAGTACAGAATTGAGGTGAATTTTTAAATTGTTACACATTATACAAATTATAATGTTTTAATCAGCAAAGAAAGCAGCCTCAAAATTGTCTTCAGCAATTTAAGGACTCCATTAACTATGAACTTGAAAATACATATTGGCAGTGATTTTTAACGATCTAGCTGATACAATTCATGGGTACTGTGACTTATATAATTTAATTTTGTAATAAAATACATTTATTGGAAGTTAAGCTATTGGAATAAAAATTTTTGCATTTTTACACATTTAGTTCTTCAAATAATGGGTGACTTTTATACCATTTTGTAAAAGTAAGATGTATTTACCTGGTTAGTAAAACTGAAATGCTGAGTTGTATGTTTGTGCATAAAAGAGTATATATTTTACTTTTTATGAATTTCTTTGAATCCAGGGTGGGCGATTTAATAAAGGCAGCCTGAGGAATACTGGCACGTTGGCCAACCAGAGGGGAGGACAGAACTCTACTTGTGTGGGGTTTGGCAAGGAAGCACCTCTCGGTTTTCCCTGTTAAAGAGTAGCAGTGGGGAGATGGGGTAGGATGTGGCTGGGGGAGGAGGGTAGGATTCAAGGAAAGAGTAACCCTGAGGCACAGGTTAGATCAGGAGGTTCTGCACCCGCACTCCATTCTTGTGGAACCCATCAATTTCTTTTACTGCTTTCATAGGGTTTCTCTGGCACCTTAGAATTCCTGGAGAAATTTATTTTCAGAATCCGACTGTTTGATTCAGAATGCATATTTTCTTCCTAAGAAAACACTGACAATCTGTCCAGGCTTCAGTAAGAGTTTCACACCACTTCCTGAATTCAACATCAAAATTTGCCTGCGTCGTTACAAAGGTTGAGGGCTGGAGGAACACTGGCAAACACCAGTATGAGTCTTGGCTAGGTGCCTCTGGGTTTAGAACTAACGTGAATATATTAAATCCACAAGCTTAAAGATAGGCTTGAATGATTTAGAAAAGAGTTTAAAGACAGAAACCATAGTATTCTGACAATACGTTTATTAAAAATCCATCAATGTTACATTTATTACATGAGAAATATACTTCATATTTGGTTTAAATCCATTATCAAATTTTCATCACCAGATTAGCTCCACAAAGATATTGCATTTTACAAATTCCAAGAGATTAAAAAGGGGCCATCAGACTGGAGAAAGAAATGCAATATAATTGATACTTGTTCCTCATAGAGGATCAACTTTTCAAAGGGATCTTTTGATTAAGTATCATAAGAGTTAGGCTTAATATCAGGATTCATATTACTAGTCACATTATTATGGTCTGAAAGAATTAATATGTCTTTGAAATGCAAATAGCTTGGCTCCTATTTATTGGTAGGGCCTGATAAATCGTTTCCCATGTGCTTTAAAATCTTTCTTATTATATTGTTTTTATGATATTCTTTTGAGACAGGTGATTATGGCCAACTATCAATTATACTTAAGTGATGGGAGGCAGGGTAGCAGAAAATTGTGGTACTTTGTTAGAGCAGACCTAGGAAACTAAGACAATGAGTGAAAAGTATGAAATTAAAAAATAAAAACCTTACCAATTCCAGTAGCATGCTAGAGTTAATAATTTTTTTAATTCAAAGGTATCTTTGAGATTAACTCACCCAGTTCCCTTGTTTTGCAGCTGAGGAAACTGAGTTGTAAAGAGAACTCTGCAGCCCATGTGAGGCAGCGTTTGAATAAGACAGACCTGTTCCATGAGATTCTTATTCCTGATCCTCTTTTCTCAACTGCTTACTATGTTTGGAGAGAAAGTACCTATAACCAAAGTCCCGAATGACAGGAAGTGAAACAGACAATATAGATGAGTGTATCTGATAGTCAGATCAGACAGAGGTCATTTTCCTAGGACGATCAAGGAGAAATCAAAGAAGTAGAATGTGTATTTGTGCGTGTGGTTTTGTCTGTATTTTGTTTTTATTTTTCAGTTTGAAGGATAAGCAGAATTGGTAGGCAGAGTGTGAGAGGAGGACACTGCAGCTGAAAACGGTAGGAGACCCTAGGTGGAGGCATGAACGCACTGGGGCTGTTTGGGAAAGGTGAGGAATCAGGCTGGTTGCTGGATTGGGCCCCTCTGGAGGTTTAGTAATAAATCAGGAAAGGTGGCAGAGGCCACGTTGCTAAGAGTCAGGGCATGGGGAAGGAGGGCCATGTTGTATGGGTAGCGACATTAGGCCTTGCTAGGCAAGGGAATTTCTCTGGTTTGGGGCCCAGGTGTCCCACCTGTCAGGATTCATTACTCTTCTCCCTGGCAGGAGGTACTTGCCAATGGCTAATTCAGATTTGATTATAACAGCATCTGGGAACTACTATAATATTCCGCCTGCTTTTGATTCCTAGCAATTTGAGTGAATGCATGTGTGCTTATATATGTATGTGCATGAGAGGGAGGGCCCCAAGCAAAGCCCCAAATTAGTACACATTGGTTCAAAAAGTGTCAGTCTAGTCTAGCTGATCCCATGCCTTTCTGGGCATTAGAATGCCATGAAAACCGCCATGAGAAAGTGGACCAGAGTTCTTAAGGCCATATGGTTTTTGACACATAATGTAACTCCTCAAAGAGGCAATATTCCCAAGAGACAGAAGTGGGTCTTGAAGGGGATTATATCTATTTATCCCTGTACATCTCTAAGGGGAGAAATCTTAAAGGAAGTTTTAAATTGTGCAAATACTCATAATAGCTATTTTTATTACATAAAGCATTAACAGCTCCTGCCATGTCAATGTACAAATTTTATATTTAGTGTACTCTCCTTGAAAGCATTTCTTACAAGCCTTTTAGATCACATGGCAATTACTACAGAATGATGGTGCCTTTTTTTTTCATATATGTGTACAGGTTATCACAAGATGAAGTGCTAATGGCTTTATGATACCTTAAGTGGCTGTGTGAGGAAAATGACCAATTTTTGTTTGTTTTTATATTTTTTTAAATTTTATTTTTAATTGAAGTGTAATTGATTTACAATATTAGTTTCAGGTGTACAGCAAAGTGATTCAGTTACACATATACATACTTTTTTTTAAGATTCTTTTTCATTTTATGTGTTGCAAGAAATTGAATATAGTTCCTGTGCTATACAGTAGGTCCTTGTTCTTTATCTGTTTTATATATAGTAATGTGTATCTGTTAATCCCAAACTCCTAATTTATTCCTCCCCTTCTCTTTCCCCTTTGGTAACCATAGTTTTCTATGTCCGTGAGTCTAGAAAATGACTAGTTTTTAAATCAAGAACTAGTCAACCTCAAGGTAAAGCATTAACACTTAATCTTTATAAGTAACACCCCTGTCCTGCCTCTGCCTCCAACTTCAAATTGTCAAAGATTTTACAAATATGAACTTATTCTCATTCTTTTCAGACAGTTTTTATTTTTTTAAAGAAAAATATATGGGTCAACTTAAACAAAAAATTTCATCTTACGTCAATAATTGTATTTGGATACAGAGTTCTTAAGGCTAAATGCTTTTCTAGACAAATTATCTTCATTGCTACTTGTACACTGGTATATTACATTTTTAAGGTATATTTTATTGCTCTGTGGATTTATACACCTCAAATACTTGTATCTAATTCAAATTAAAATAGTTTGCAAATAACTGAGAATCAATTTAGTCCCAAATGTTTATCTCTTCTGCTACAGATGTTTTCTTTCTTTATTTTTCTGCCTTAGATGAATTCGATTCCTCTTTAACTTTATAATCGGAGCTAAATAAATAAATGTTTCCATTGGGAAAACTGGGAAAAGAACTTTCACCAGCTGCAAGCTTCACTGCATTGGTGAGTTTATGTTTATTCTGTAGTACAACAATAAAGCATGGTCCTGGCCTGAATTCACAGCTAAAATTTAATCTGTTTAATTGGCCGAGTTCAGTCTGGGGTCCTCCTGTCCTTCATAAAACTGTACTCCGGCAGTTTACGATTCTAACAAACCTCTAAGAGTGAGTTAAAGTTTGGTGTTCAAACTAGGACTATCCATAGGATTATTCAGAAAGTAATATCCCAGTTGGAGGCACTCTATCTTTTTACAGTGGGATATTTAATTTTACTGTGCCTAGAAATATTTGTCAAAGAGGCAAAAAAAAAAATGTTTTTCAAAGATCTTTTTGGCTCTTTCCTTTAGTTTTCTAAGGTAATTAGTTTAATAATGTTTCAGCTCCTTTGACTGGAAAATGTGTTTTAAAACTGTCAGATGGGCTTTAAAGAGAAGTCCAGGCTCTATGCAGTTTAATGAATCATGTCTGAATTTAAGATTTGGGTTCTTTTCCATCCTCTTGGTCAAGTGTTTCTCAGATAGATTGAATATAGACTGTGAACCCACAAATGAGGTGCACCCTCATAAAAGGGTTAAGCACCATTGTGCATGCTCTATTTTCATTGAATCGGGGAGGAAACTGGCATTTTTTGAGCACCTGCTATATTAGCAGACACAGTGCTCTGTGTGTTACACAAATCAACTCATTCAATAGTCTCTCTCCCTATATATACATATATTTATATTTTTACATATATGTGTATCTACATCTATATATGACTTTCCCTTTCTAGTAAAAGAGGAAACTGATTTTCAGACATTAAACATTTTTTCAACGTGGAACTAGAAACTGAAAACTAAAGCATAATCTTTCTGGCTCCAAAGTCTATTCTCTTTTTCCTTGGTTTTTACTTTTTAAAGTTAATTAAGTAATGGAAAAAAAAATCCTTTTCATAAAAAACTAAAGTATTGTGGTTAAAGCTTAAGCACTTTTGAAAACCCTCTCTAATCCTGGTCTCTTTCTTTTCTCTGCTGAGATAAACAATTTTGTGCTTCAATGCATATTTTTCAAAACTTTAAAATATTTCACTCACCTCTATATATCCATAAAAATCTATAGCGTAGTTGGGTATGTTTTGTTCTTTTTCATATAAGTAATAGTGTACAAATAATGGTATAAGTCACTATATCACTCAACATTATGTATTTGAGACCTACTTATTTTGAGACACGCAAATCTAGCTTATTCACTTTAGTAGCTCTGTGACTGTATCGTATTTGAATTTATAATTGCAATTACAATGAATATTGTAACAACATTCTTTTACATTTCTCCTTGAGCATATGTGCTAGTGTTTCTGTTAAGAGTGGGAACCTATAAGTAGAACTGCTGGATAAGAGTACGTACATTTTTAGGTTTAACAGATACTGTTCAATTTCTCCCAAAAGTGGATCACTCAGTTTATCTTTGTACAAATTGCGTGTGAGAACACCCATTTCTCCACACCTCACCAATGATGGGGGCCATGCTTAGCTTTCAGATTTTTGCCTAACTTCTGAGATTAAAAGTGTTATTGCACTGTTGCTTCGATTTATCTTTCCCTGATTACTAAGGTAGCCATTTTTTCAATGGCCATTTATGTTTTTACTCCTATTAATTACTTTTTCATTTGTGTCTATTTTTCTTTCAAGTATTTGCAAATATTTTTTCTTAGCCCATAGTTTATCTTTTAATATTGTAGTGATTTATTGAATTATTCAGAAGTTTTAAACAAATGTGCTCCACTATATTAATTTCTTGCATTAAAAATTATTCTTTAAGTAGAGTTTCTTCACTTCAGAGTCATAGAGATATTCTTCTATATTTTCTCTTAGTATTTTAAAGTTTTCATTTTTACACATAATGTTAAAACATGGTGTGAAGGATTGATTGAAATCTTTTCTGCCTTTTGACATTACGAAATACTGTAAGGCTAACAGTACAGACAGATCCATGTCAAAAAAAAAGTTCCTAATTTCTCCAAGTTCGAGTTCAAAAAGGGCTGATCCTTGGTATAAGATTCCTAGTCTAACTCTGGGTGCTAAAAGGGCTCACTAGCTCTGACAGCATTTACCAAGGCGGGAAAGGAGACGAAATTTGGAAAGAAAGGGTACTTGCTGCAAAATGTTCTATATGCTTAGAAGTACAGTATTTTGTTCTTGTCCCTACAGGCTGGGGGCAGTGAAAGTGATGTATGTCTATTAAAATTTAAGGGAATGCTTAAACATAAAGACTAGAGCCAGCTTCACATCTGAAGATTTCTGCAGAAGGAACAGCCACAGCAACTCACCCTTGCTGGTCATGAAGAGACCAGAGTTTAGTATGTATGAATCCAAAGGTGTATTGTGGAAAGGCCACACCAACACCCTATTTCTTCATAAGCCTTTGAGTATCTGGAAGAAAACTCCAGTGGTTTTCTATGGCTTCACCTAGAAGAGCATTGAGACTAGTAGAGGGAGACTAAGGCACTGGGACTGCCCAGGTGATCCCTAAGCCAAGCAACCATCCCCAACAAGGAGATACATATTGGCAGGTGAATCCGAGTGCTGCAGGCAGTATGGTTGTCCTTGAAGGGACATCATTCGATAGAGGCAGACTACATAAAGCTAACTCTGTCCTTAAGATAACAGACCTCCAAGCAGACATATACAGAGAACAGTCACATGGATCAAATTTCTCCTCCCTCTTCGCCTCATTTGCTATATGGAGAGAGGCCAGTAAGAGAATTTAGAGTGAAGGAAAGAGAGGGCAGTTCAACTAGAGAAAGAAAAAGGAAGTCTAAGAAAGCTGATCACTTCTTCACTTTCTGATGCCAGAAATATAAATCCAACAGCTAGGAGGTGGGGTTACCAGGGTCAAATTTAGGCAGTCAGACTTCAACACTGACCTCTCAAAGACTATGCTAGTGTGTGATTCTCAGGTGTGATATTTACTCCAGATTTCTGGTTTACATCCATTTTAAATTAAGAACATTTCTTTTGAGTTCTAATTTGCTAAGAATTTTCTTTTTAAACATTAGTGAACGTTGGCTTTTATTTGAAAAATTAGGGGCAACTACTAAGAAACATTTTTTTCTGTTAATTTGTTTATGCAGGGAACCAAAATGATAAGATTTTTCTGATATTAGAATCATATTTGCAGCCTATTTTAAATCTGACATATTACATATTTTCTTTAAATACATTGTTGGATTCTATTTGCTAATTTATTGATATATTTTTAAGAGTTTTGCATTCATGTTCAAAAGTGAAATTGAACCCTTTGTTTCTTATCTTGTAGTATATTTGTCCAGTTTTAAATCAGAATATTGTAGGCTGTGAGATTAGCTGATTAGATTTAATATTTTTTCTAAATTCGGGATCTGTTTACATAAAAGGGGTATTATCAGCTCCCTGATCTTAAATCTGTCTCCAGTCAGGAGACTTTTGTACAGGTAGATCTTTAGCTACCTGTTGAACTTATTTTATTGCTGTTCTGTTGGGTTTTCAGTGACTTCCTGGATCACTTTTGGTAATTTATATCTTCCCAGGAAAATTATCGAGTTCATGTAGGGGATGTTCAAATTCATTGGTTACTGATGGTAGTTACCAAAACCTCATAACTTTATAAAAGTCTTGGAATCAGTAATGTTCCCTTTTATGACCTTATTGTTATTAATTGTATCCTTACATTTTTCTTGATTGTAATTGCTCTAAATTTTTCTTTTTATTACTTTTTTAAAAAAGTCCTTCTTATTTTAATCAATTCTATGCTTTTTTTGTATTTTTTGAATTTATTCTTTTATCATTGTTGTTCGTCCTCCCACTTTCTTAGAGTTTATTTTCCTTTTCCCATCCAAATGCTTCCTGATTACAAGATATAGTCCATTTATTTTCAACCTTTCTTCTTCTTTTTTTAATAATCAAGGGTATATATCTTTCCAATTAAGTACCACTGTGTTTCCACCTATAAGTTTTGCTTTGAAGTGCTTCCATTCTTGTTGCTAAGTTCTAAATAGTTTAATACTATTGATTTTTATTTCATTGTTCTGTTTCATTGTTATGTATGACATAATTTCAGTTTTTTTTTTTAAAATTGATATCCATCCCAATCAGTTTAGCTCTTAGGCCCTTGCAAGAGGGACTTTGTTTTGGGACGTGTGTTTTAGAGGGCCATCCTTTGTCTTTTAATTTTTGAGTACACTCAGTGACTCTGTCTTTTGTGATTTTTTAATAATTAAAAAAACTAACTATGATATAAACATACAACACAAAATTTATCATTTTAACTGTTTATATGCCTACAGTTCAGTAGTGTAAAGTATATTTACATTGTTGTGCAACATATCTCCAGATTTTTTTTCATGTTACAGAATAAGACTGTATATCCATTAGACAACAACTTCCCATTTCTTCCTCTCCCCAGCCCATCGCTACCACCATTCTATTTTTTTTTCCCTAGAATTTGACTATTTTACATAGTTCATATAAGTAGAATCATATGGTTTTTGTATTTTTGTGACTGGCTTTTTTCACCATAAGGTCCTGAAGATTCATCCATGCTGTAGCATATGTCAAATTTTCCTTCTTTTTTAAGGCTGCATAACATTCCATTGTATGTTTATACCACATTTTGTTTATACATTCATCTGTTGGGCATCTGAGTTACTTCCACTTCTCATAGATTATTTTAAACTCATTCATATTCATTGTAATTATGTCTGTGTTTTGACTTTTTCCTTTTATTTTGTGTTTTCTTTTCATTCTTCCTCCAACTAATTTTTCACCTTTTCTATTTCTTCTGAGCATCCTAAAATTTTTAACATACGTTATAACTTTTTCTCTAACAACTTCTAGCGCCAGTCAATTAAAATAAGCCTCCAAACTGAACATGCTTTTACTCACCTCTGCATCCCTCTGCATCCTCCACATACACATATACCTCCCATTTGCTGTGGCAGCAGTGACTAGAATTACAGGTCCAGATTGATTTTAAACAACTTTTGAAGTTTTACAACCTATAATTTACTTATTTTTGCTTATTTTTTATTATAGTATTGGTTCAACCAAGTTTTATTTTTCTTCTTGCTGGATTACATCTTTCATCTTTCAGAGGCTGGGGGTAAAAATGTTGTGAATCCATGTATATTTGTAAATGTCACTATTTGCTTTTAGGTTTGAATGATAGTTTGATAGGATATAAAATTCTAGGTTCAATTCTCTTTGCTTTTCCTTTATCGGTTACTGGTTTTGAGTTTTTGTTCCATTGCCTTACTCTGTCCAGTATTGCTACTATAAAGAATCACAAGAATCTGATTCTTATTCCTTTCTGAGACTTGTGTTTTGTTCCTCTTACAGTATTATTTCTTTATTCATTATCTTCTGAATTTAACTATGATTATGTGTAAGTATTCAACGGGCCCTTTTGATCTGAGGCATTAAGGCATTCACAAGTGTATCCTGTTAGCTAGTGACAAAATTAACTCTCTTGATTCAGCCTCATGCTCTTTATAATAGAAGTATAGGGGTGGAGATCTTGTAGCTTTAATGTAACATTTAGTCATGAGACAGGTACAGTAATACAAAACTCACTAGCTTATAAACAAAGAACAATTAAATTCAAATTGTGTTTCCGGCAGGTGAAATAAAATGTCCTGCTCAGATGGCTAAAGCTTTTCATGAATATTTGTGAAGACTTTTTGATTTTTCATTTCTCTAGTGTCCATATAGCTCCTTTTTTTCCATTCAGGTCAGAATCATCTCCCTAAAGTTTGCATTTCCAAAATATGGCTCTCAGGTCCTAGAGAAGGCATGGGAGAAACTTTATCTCAAAGGCACAGAGTAAAGATGTAAGTTTTCTCCAAGAAGGAGTCTTGGGGTAAATTTTCCTATTATCAGAAGTCTAAAGAAATTATTATGTAAATCTGTATTATGTAAAAATTTCCTTCTTTTACTTAAGGGTATGACAGTACTCTTTTCAATGGCCTGATCTTTTATAATATCTGCAGCCTTAATGATATCAAAAGGCTGATTCGTCCACCCAAGTACATTTTCTTCAATTTGTCTCTTTATATCAGGGAGAAAATTTCCAGCTAAGGTGGAAATAAAAAAAATCTCTGTGTTCTAGATGTAAAGCTGTGTGCCTTTGGAATTTTTTAATAAATCACTCCACAAAAGCTTCAGAATGCTTTCCTTCTCTCTGAGTACCTAGTTTCATTTCAGCTTAGGAGAGGAGTCTCTCCCAAAAAAGTTCCTATCCAGCTCTGAATATCAGCTTCCAACTACGCCAACTCCTGACCATAGAGCTACTTAAAAAAAAAAAAAAAATCCTTTCAAATATCTTACAATCAGGTTTCAGCCAGGACAAACAGTAAATGTTCCTAGCGATACTGAACTCCTTTTAAAATTATTTTTAAATTACTTTTAGCCTTTTTCTTTTTAAACTAAAGGCATGCTTATGAAGTGACTCGAAACCAAAACCAAGAATCCCTTTATGACTTAACCATGGACTTACCAACAGGCATCCCCAAAGAAGTGCAAAATTCGCAGTCCTCCCAAGCTCTTAAGCCGCTCCCAAGTATAGCGCAGAGAAAGAAAGACAGTTCTCTGAGAGCTGGTAACAGTCAGTAGGATTCTAGCCTCAAATGGGATGCAACCCTCATTTCTGTCCAGCCATATTTTTTGTGTCCCCCACCTGACATTGAGCCACCTGTACACACAAGAACTGACAATCTGTGTGCCCTGGGCAGGCAGAAAGCCAAGTTCTCAGGACATAAACTAGACAACCAGGAAAGCATTAGCTGTCCCAGGAAGGGAAAGGATCAATAACCATCGGGCAGCCCCAAACCAAATTCCTAAGAGTTACAATTCGAAGAATGAATTCTTATGTTTTCCTCTCCTAATCTGAATTTGGAAAAGAAGGTCAAAGTGAAATTTTATTTTCTTCTCTAGACTGGGCACTACAGGCAGCTATCTGGAAGAGCTGACTTTGGTAAGAATTTTTTACCTTTCGCTGGCTTCTGCCAGTTTTCCAGGGATCTCATTGTTAGATTGATTAAACAAAGAGGCCATTAGGCTGAGGCGGCTCTGATGCCATGGCAGCCTGTGTAAGGAAACCAAGATCTAAGCCCGTAAATACCTCAAAGGTAAAGAATCAAAACACTAAGTACCAGCAACCACAAACAGCCGAGTAGGCTTTAAGTCACAGCCAGTCAGTAATTCTCTTACTTTGCTTCCACCTCTCTCTGCAAAGTCTCCCCGGCTCCTATTAGTGATGTGCTGTTAACCGCTACTGGTTTGTCGCTGCCCAATCTGAACTGATTTTTATCCAAATAAACTCTTACTTTTTTTAATCTTTTGACACCATCTGTAGGCTCTGGAGCAAGTTGGGTGTCACAGTGGGTCCCTTCCTTGTCACCAAAATTGTCAGAGAGGAAAAATAATTTTCTCTCTACCTTTCTGAGTTCTTGGCTGAGAGCCCCCACTAATGAAAGTCAGACTAGCAAGAGAAAAACAAACAGAAGTTTATTAACAGACATTCCTCACATATACATGGGAGATACCAAGGAAAATTCAATAATTCCCCAACAAGGCCGAAACTACCACCTTAAAATACTTTCTTTAGCTAAAGATCAAAGACAGATGTTGAAAGAAGGGGACAGTGAAGCCAGTTATGGGAGTTTACCAGGAAATGCTCGGTAGAGGGTAAGATGTGCTACATGTAGATTCAAGTCGCTGCCTTCTCCTTAGTAAGTTTCTTGTGATGTAGAGTCACTCTTCTCTTCTACATGCCAAGAGGGAGGCATCTTACAAATGGAGATTTCCTTTACAAATGTAAATTTCCCTTACAGAATGGTAACTTCTACTCTCTTGTTGGAGCTTCTCCTATGTCTGCTGCTTCTCAAAGTAATCCTTTATGCCCCAAAGGCATGATTTGGGTTGACATATTCAGTAGTCAGAAGTCAACGGGGGCTGTGAACTATTGAGACATTTTTTATTTTTGTTATAAAACATTGGAGAAATGACACAAGAGAGGTAGAAGTCATGCATAAATATTAAGTTGATGCTATATTATATGCAACTGGGTTGGCACTTGTGACTGTGCAAGTGGGGCACTGCCAGGAGCCACTCACATTAACTATGATATGACTGAGGCCCCTTAGAGATGTGTAACACGTGACCTCTTCACTCTGTACTGTGGCAGTATCTTTAAACTGAGATGCTAGATAAATAAGGATCTAAAATGTAAGGCATAGTATCAAAGATCTTAAACTCTAATCAGGTAAATATGAGAGAGAAACACACACACGCACAGACACATACACACACACTCCTAACAAAGTAAGATAGTGATTAAGTGCTATATGAATGAACAGACAAACCACTATGGCTGTATAAAAGCAGGAGAGATCACTTCCAATTGTGATGATCAGAAATAGTCTCATGGAAATGATGAAACATAGATTAAATTGTGAAAGATGGTAGAAGTTAAATGAGAAGAAAATAATGAAGAGGGCATTTCAGGAAATGAAGAAAATAGCACAACATTGAGCCAGCTGTCATAAATTTTAGAGAAGAGAGAATAAGTGAAATGAATTGAATAGAGGATTCTAAAAGAATAGTGGGAGCTGAGGTTGGAAGGGTAGGATGGAAGCAGATTGTGGACAGCCTTTTGATTTCAGGAAAAGGATTTGGAATATCCAGTTGGTATGTGGACTTATTCATGTTATTAGAGAAAAGGAGTGTCAAGATAATACTTAAGGAATATTAATCTAGCAGTGATGTATACAGTGCATTCAAGCAAGGAGAAGCCAGAGTAAGGGCATTATATAGATGTTGTAATAGTTAGATATGGGGCTTTGAGGGTCTAAACTATGGAGAGCACAGTGACATGGGAAGAGGTAAGACAAGAATAAACTGAATCTAAATCCAAGACATCTGGGAATAAAGGGGTATGAGGTATAGCTCAGTGGCAAGGCATATGCTTAGCATGCACAAGGTCCTGGGTTCTTTCCCCAGTACCTCTACCAAAAAACCTCCCAAAACAAAGAACAAACAAACAAAGAAAAACCCCAAGACATCTGATAAACAAGGAGGTGGTATTTTAAGCAGAGATGCTGGCAGACTGTTTCTAAAGTAGGAAAATCAGAGTGATTAATCATATTAAGGTTGTGCCACTAAAGGTCAAAAATAAACTTAAGCTCATGAATCCAGTGAAGAAAATAATTTAAAATAATTAAAGCCAGGGTTTTCTTGGTAGTTTTTAAATTATCTTAGTTATTCACTATTTATCTCTAGTCTGCCTATGATTCAAGTGTTAGAATCATATGATTACAACTAAATATCTTACTTAGACCAAAATGGTTTCTCTATTATAGGCACTACTTGGAGCTTTTTCAGATTTTACATTAGAGCTAATTGCCATATGGAATATTATTGGCCTAGGAAATATTTCTCATTTGAAAAAAGTGATGTTGGTACGAACACATATTTTTGAATGAATGAATAAAGCATTCTTTATTAGATGTTTTCTTTAAAATGGGTTAAAACTCTTCAAAGCCAGTTAAATTAACAAGATCTTTTTGGTTGAATTTTGCTATATTACAGGCTTTTAATGTCTTCCTTTTGAAAGTTCCACAGCTACTATATAATCATAAGCATAAGAAATATTTTACTTACCCTACAATCATTTTAAATTTCATGGGCCAAATTCTCCCCTCAGATGTACTTTTTATAACTCCCACTGAAGTGAGTGGAAATTTAGTTAGACTATATGAGGGCAAAATTTGGAATCACATTTGCAAAGATATTGACTTTTCCTGATTCATGTTTTATTGAGAAATTGAACATTTAAATTGGCTAAGATTATCTGTAATAAAATATTTGAACTTGATGCCATTTAGACATACTGGGAAAAGAAGGAAAATAACATTTTACTGCAGATTGCTACTTTTCAGATTTTGACTTTCATTTCCCATGAAAAAATATAAACCTGGAGAATTAAACACCTCCACATTTCCCCCTACTGGGCTTGAAAGTTAAAAAGCATTTCAAATGCATGAGTAAAATATTTTTTATAGCATATAATAACACTGGAGCTCCAGGAGACTGGCAGGAAAAGGGAAAGGAAACAGAGGGTGGAAGAGGGGAATGTATGTGAAATACTGGCCCCAGGAATCCAAAATAAATGAACCATATAGTTTTAAGATTAGCTCGTATTATTTCATCTCTGCATTCTCATTGTGTGAAAACTATCACAAAGATTTCCAATAGTTCTATTTCTTTGGGGTTGGCTTATTTCACTTTTTCTAAACAGTAGAG
Organism: Camelus dromedarius; assembly: GCF_036321535.1. Classification (NCBI taxonomy): domain Eukaryota; kingdom Metazoa; phylum Chordata; class Mammalia; order Artiodactyla; family Camelidae; genus Camelus; species Camelus dromedarius. The sequence continues at coordinate 37,858,696 of NC_087436.1, forward strand.
TAATGGAGCATACTCAGAAAAAAACTCGGTTCTTTGTAGACAGAATTCTGCGAGGGATTCTGCTTATTGTGCATTGCCTAATCCGGGCATCAGACTTTTGATGGCAAAGCACAGGGGGAAGGTCATTCAGTTCTGCGTTGATATGTAATGAATTATGGAGGAATTTTTTTTAGTACCTAATGAAAGATTTGTTTAAGATGACGGTGTTCATTCTCTCAATGAGAACAATCCTCAGTGTATCCCTCACAACAATATATCATGGGCTACGTGTACAATTTACTACAGATGCAAGATGTGTCAGGTTCTAGTATTTGTCCCATGAATTCCCATTTCCTAATCCGGTGTGGCCCTTGTGAATTCGCTTCTGTGTCTATTACGTTGAAAATGTTCCTCACAACTGTCTTTCCCATTCAGATGTCCCATCAACTTCTACCTTTAGGAACTTTGCGGCTGAGCCTGCTCTTTGCTTGGGCACTTGCTTGAACACGGTGTGGTAATGCTGAGTTGTTACTGGTTATGCCCAGAAGAGGCCTTCCTCTTTCTTGTAGGCTCTGCAGGATGTTCGCTGTGTGCATGTAAGACGCTCGTGCTCTGTCTCTAACATGACGACTCCGTTTCTGCGCTCCTTTCTGCTGGTAAAATAAAGGCGATAGTGACAGAAATGCTGCTGAAGCCTCCTTGTCAGAAAGACTTTATTGCCCCACGAATTCACTCTGGTCCAACAGGGCAGAAACAGGACTGCAGCGACAGCCCCTGTAGCACATTAAACAGGCTCCTTTCTCCTCAGCGTGCCGGGGAGCAGTGTTGGTTACAGTAATATTTTCATGCCGTCTTGAATTTGCGAAGTCTGGTAACTTGTATTGCTTATTCTTGGTCCTTGGCACATAGTTCTATAAATACTTGTTGCAGGAATATATGATAGTCTTAAAGATTTTTAAAAAATGGATATCACAAAATTTGAGTTAAAAATGGAAGAACTTATGAAGTTTTAAATAAATTGGGAGTATAATCAAGGACTTCAAACTGACGAACTGTGCTTAATACAGTTTAACTTCTGGTAGGTTTATTTTCTCCTCCTTTGAGAGACACAGGTGATCGATGAGCCCAGTGAAGAAAAACATTTCCTACAAGCTTTCACTGGGAATTTTTAGGGTACGGCTTCTCTTTGCAGAAGCAGCATTGTCTTATAGCCAGCATTATGCAGATATTAAAGACACTGTTCTTGCCCTGGAAGGATGACTGGGGGCTGCCATTTGCCACAGTGCAAGTTAATAGACTCACATCTGTGTAGTTATAGCAAAATCCAGATGGCTGGATGAGGAACACTGAAGTATAGCTGTGCAACTTAGTCCTGAACCATGTAATAATAATAATAACTTCCATTTATTTTGAACCTATTTTGTGCCCAGGGCTCTGCAAAGTAGGCATCACCATCTTCATTGTGCAGACAAGGAAATAGAGTTTTAGAGTGGTTACTAACCCTTCTTATTATGGTCTCACGTTAATACTTCTCAGATCTGTGATTCAAACTCCAGCCTCCCCAGTTCCCAAATCCTTGCTGTTTCCACGGCTCCTTGCCCCTCCAACAGAGACTGGGAAGCTCTCCTAATAGAAGGGAGTTCCCCACGGTAGGAGCAATGGCAGGACATTCTTTTGGCGGTTGTGTCTGGAAGAAAAGGTTTCCAGAAGCTATTTTTGTGGGTAGCCTGTATAATTCAGCACAGACTCTGGCATAGTCTGTGTGATTTTTTTAAAAAGTCTTTTTGCTTCCTTCTGGTCTAAGGTTCTTTACAGTAAAATTTTGCAGAAATGTTCAGAAATGATGACTTGTGGAACCAGCAAGATGCCAATTTTTTCTTCACAGCTGCATAGTGGCCTTTTATAAAGAGAGACTTATAATAACTGAATTCCTCAGGCAAAGAGAATAGCAGTGCAAAGGCTGGCTGGATTATAATTCATGGAGGAAACATTTGACCCAATGGTATAAGAGAATCTGTTATTTTTGCCATATCTGATTATTAAAAAAATTTTTTTGGTATCTTTTCTCCAGAGAATACACCTGTCACACAGCCAGAAGTCTTCCAATTTGGTTTTCCATATGTTGACAAGTTTCTTATAACAAAGGATTTAAGTTACCTTCAGGGCAAGCAGTATTAGTAACTTTCAGAATAATATATTGTTTCTTATTTCGGTCACATATATGATTTAAATACTATACTTCACAAGTTAGGTTTGGATATAAACGCTTAAGAGCTACAGACCTATTTCAGCAATAGAAAAATTCTCTTGCTGTGTTAGAAATGTGACATTCATATCTTATTGCCTAATTACAAAGACTTTAAAACAAAGCAAATCAATGTTCATGAGCATTATTTTCTTGAACTCACCTACGAGGCCACATAAAAAATAATATTCTTCATATGTAAAATATGTTAATATGGTACTTGGTTACAATGGGAAACAACAGAAGAAATCCTAAAATTAATGATCTTCAAGCAGTATTAATTTGTTATGATTGCACACTCAATATAACAGGATGAAGTTAGAAACTTACCTTTCTGATGATGAAGTACTATGTGAAACTTCAATCTGCCAAACGTAAGAAGAAACAGTTGGCGGAGAGGAGGCCTTATGGAGACCCCAATTCAGCAGGGAATTACATCATCAGTTGCGTATGAGCCCCTTTTTATTGAGAGGTCACCAAGACGTCAGCACTCAACTGTGATGTTTATTTGAAATAACATTTTCTATGGAAAACTTGGTTCTTGCCTCTGTGCTAAAGAATTAGTAAGACTTATATAATAATTTTTACTTTATACACAGGATCAGAGAGTTTATAGAAAATGATCATTTAAACTAAGTTCCTCCTTACTCATTTGGAATGGTGTATTAAGAAGGTGCCCCCTTCTTTTTAATAATAGCTCAGCTCTGAAGTAACTATTTTGTTTCAATAAGACAAAAAGAAAACTAATAGGCCAGATTGAGTGCTTCTGACAAACATAAGAGCATTGGCATTGCTTTTTGGTTAATTATTGATTCTTTTAAATATTATCATTTCCATGATTTAAAAATTTGTAGATGAGCTAAGCTGTGTTTATAAATAGGCTAAGCCTCAAAATATTGGCTGGATTCAGAGAAACTTTCTGTACAGGCAGGGTCTTATCTAACAGCCCCTCTCCGCAGAGCAGATATCCCTGGGGAATCACATGACTCTGCCTTCTCTTAGATACAGTTGTTGGATCAAACTGGAGCATCTGACCATGGGGCAACTATTTAACTGACCTTGGCCAATAAATTTTCTACCCAGTTCTACAGGAGGAATTGGAGGGGGATTGAGAGTGGACATGAAAGAAGGAGAGAGAGAAAGAGAGAGAGATTGAAAAATGGAGAGTTCTGCTTGTCCTGGAAGTGCTGCTAAGCCTCATGGGAAGTGGAAGTGGAGAGTGGGCCAGCCTGAGTCAGCTGGAGATCAAATCAAGGACATTGGAATCAGCCAGTCCTGAGTTTGATTTACTTCCACCCCTTCATGGATGCCTGAAATTGACCAAGAGCAATCACCTCTCTCTTGTATGTAAAATGGGGCTAATAACACTTATTTTGCAGGGCTGTTACGTAGGGCTGTTAGAGCTTTACGATAATGGATAGGAAGAACCTAGTCCAGTTTCTGGCGTATACTAGGCTCAGTACATGGTAACAATTAACCTTCTTGGCTTCCTCCTCTCACTTTCCTTCAGCTTCATGTTACCCCTCTACACCTGCTCCATGAATAACACTGACTTTTGGGGTGAAATGCCCACTTATTTATCCTTTAGCTTTGGCTTTTCTTTTTATAACATCATCATTTTAGATGCAACGACTTCTAGGTTTCTTCTAGTTAAAGAATTTTATGATTCTCCTCTGGCATTGCATACAAGTCTTTGGTGTCATTGTTCAAAACTGAGAGATTAAGGAAAATTTAATATGTAGGCTTTTTCAGGTATCAGTGTCATCTTCTCATGGTGCTATTGCTACTACAGAATCAGTGCTATGCTGAGATGGTTTCAGAGCAAGGATCCAACAACCCACGCTAGATTTTATTTTTTAAGGATTTCTTTTTATTTTTTTGAGTCACAGCAAATAAATCTTTTTTTTTTTTTTTTTTTCTGCTCAGGAAACTTGGTTTAATATTCATTCACTACAAAATCCTTCTGACTCTCAGGAAACTAAAGATAAATAAACCTCACTATTTTTTCCTATCGGGCTTTTACTCTGCCATGACAGTTGGAAACAGTCATTAATAACAAAAACACAATCAAAAGAATTTTACAGTATGTGTGGTAAAATAATTAATTATTGTGGAATTATAATTCAAGTCTTCCCTTGTAATAAAAAACCAAGGCCTGCACCAGTATACAAGTTTAAATTCAATAACTAGAATTTGCTTTAGGCACATCAGTAAAAAATTTCCTCCAAAAGCAAATTTGAAAGTAAGGAGAAATGTATGTGGAGTCATTTCTCTTATGTTAAGATAGTGCAGTATTTTCTAGAATAAGTAAATCAGGTGCATGGTAGAACTTAAATGTCAATATTTTGATCTTCTTACTTGTTTTCTTAAGGCTGGATTTAAACTCTTGATATAAAGCAGACTTTTAATTTCCCGTTTTTCAAAGACAATATTGAAAGGTCACTTTCTAGCTTTAAAAGTTTTAAGAAATGACTCATTGTACCACCACTGTCTTATAGGCTTCAAAATCAAATTTCCGGTCAGTATTGTGCATTTTGATTTGGCAAACATGTATCCTTTTTTATGTGTTCTAAGAGAGATTATTATTAAGAGCTTTTTGTTGCTGGTTTCTATGTTTTACATAGATCTTCTGAAAACTCTAACAAATAGATAAAAAGAACATTGCATGCTTTAATGAAATATACTGTTTGTGTTAGTTGTAACAAAATCTCTGGGAAAGATTCATAAAAGATCTGGAAAGTTTCTCATTATTAGTCTCAGTTTTATCTTTACAAACTAACTTTTTTTTTTTTTTTTTTTTTTTTTTACCGTTTCCTAATTAGTAAAGATGCCTACATTCAGAAAGATGAGCATTCTCAAGCTGACAACTTTGTTCCCCAGAAACATAGCAGCAATCACAAGGGAGCTATGCCAAAGCAAGGGTCATCAGTGAATGAGGCTTGTGTCAGACTAAGTCCAGAAAACATTTCTTTTTTTCTCTAGTGATGAAAAACTGTGGAAACTTTTGTGCCCAGAGAGACATGGCAGAGTGTTTGACTGAGGAGCCAGTGTGGCTTGAGGGCCAGAGCTGAAAGACTGTGCGACAAAGGATGGAGCGCCCTGGGGACAGTGCCATGGGCCACCCTCTGGATTGATGTCTGCTTCCAGCTGGGCCCAGTGGACCTGGCCGGGCCTCAGGTTAGCACTGGTTTAAAGGATTCCAGGAAAACTTACTTAACCCAGATTCTTTGAGGAACAAGAAGTCAATTCTAGGTTTACCACTGATTAACTTGAAAATCTCAGATTAGCCTCAGAATTGCCTTTTAATCAAGACACTTATCGAACCCCTATTACGTGTTTCAAAGTCATCTAACTTCAAATTCCCCCAAAACAAATTTTGTTTATTTATTAATTCATATCCCCCTACAGAAAGTTAGATATCTTCAATAGATATCTCAAAACTCAGAGAATAATTAAGGCACTGTTCCTCTCACCCCTGGCAAAGCTACCCTTCAATTTTTCCAAAAAAATAAAGGGATCATTTATTTACGCTTTAAAATCTCTGTATATGGCTATTACATGATTTTCTTTATAATACCTTTAAAAAACCTTTCCCTAAACTTTAATAAAGTTCTCCTACTTAGGAAATAAGGAACCATTTGTGTTCCAAAGCTGTCCTCAGTCCCAAAGAAGCAAGAATCATTTCCACATTGTGTTGTTAAAAACAAGGCAACAGGCCCAAAATAGAGCCGCTTATGCTAAGCCTACATCACCAAACTGAGACTTAATTACAATTTCTGCTCTCCTAGAAATGGAGTCTTAAGCTAGCCAGTTGGGAGGGGCCTGATCAGCATCAATTAGCTAATGTGCCTACAGACCCTGGCCATTCCCTAAAAGAAAGAAACCTTGCAATCCACTTTTTTTTGCCCGGTATAACTTACTAGTTCCTGCTCCCTTCTGCCTAGAGAAGTCTTTCCTTCTGTATAGCTCCTCAGAGCTCCCTTCTATCTGCCAGATTGGATGTTGTCTGAATCACGAATTTTTCGGGGGTGGGGGGAGCGGAGAAGGCAGTAATTAGGTTTACTTATTTATTTATTTTTAGAGGAGTTACTGGGGATTGAACCCAGGATGTTACACATGCTGAGCATACTCTCTACCACTTGAGCTATATACCCTCCCCTCTCGAATCATGAATTGTTGAATGAAGCCAGTAATATCTTCAAATTTCTTCAGTTGAATTTTTTTTTTAAGTGTGGCATTTAATTTTATCAAAATAAAAATAACTAGTACTAGTTTATAAGAAACATCAAATGTTTACTGGGACATCATATAGTTGCTAAGAAATGAACTCAAAGTAGAAAATTATCAAGAGTTATCAAAAGAAATGACTCCCATTTCCTCTAGAAGGAAGAAACATCCTTTTAAAGTTCCTTTTGAGGGCCACTGCAACACCTACGAACTTAATTAACAACTCTAAAAGACTTCCGGCGTTATTGCATTGTCATGACACCAGATTCCACTGTTTGGGCATTCCCTCTCATCTCAACCTTGCCCTCCCCCCCCCAACTCCCCCCAAATCCACTGCTGTACGTCTGAAAAATCTGTAAATCTGTAATTGGTCTGGTGACTTTTAAAGCAAGAGAGGCCTCAGGAATAGCTTATTTTTGGAAGTGTAAGAATTTCCCAAGGATTAGGACACCATAATAAAACTAGTTGCTATTGTATTAAAATATTACTTCAGTTGTTCACGACAAAGTTTGAGTTAACTTGAAATGCATTATTTGCCGGCTGTGTACACCCTCCTTTCTCTGAACATTAATCAGCATAATTATTGGTCCCCAATGAAACAAGCATGAAAAAAAAAATCGAAAGATGCATAACTTAGTTGTGAAAAGGACCAAAATTTCCTAGACCTCAGGGATTGTTCTCAGTAGTTAGGCAGTAAGTTTGCTTTCAGCCCAGAACTTGTAAAGTTGTTTTGGGGAACGGCCCCAGCTCGGTCAAGGCCCATTTCGTTTTGCATCTGAAGAGTGTAAAATTCCCCGACTGGGAGTAATAGCCTAGAGGGCGAAACCCAGAGCTGGACAAGGGCGGGCACACACGCTGCCGCGCTGGGCGCATGGTGCAGGCGGGTCGGTTCGGCTCCGGGGCCCCCGGGTTCGAGGCTCCGGGGTCAGCCCTGCTCTGGGCTCCGCGCCCGGGCGCGGGTCCGAGCCGCCAACTTCGGGCCAATCAGCGCGCGGCGTCCGGCGCCCGCAGCGCCCCGGCCCGCGCCCCCCGCGCCCCCGCGGCAGCAATGGCAGCAGCGGCCTCGGCGGCTCCGGGCCGAGCCAGACCCGGGACGAGGAGGGGCTGAGCCGCGGGGGATCCTGGAATCGGCGGGGAGGTGGGGATTCTGGGAGGAAAACTCCATTTCCTCCTTCCCCGCCGGCCTCTCCCCTCCACCCTGGCACCCCAAGTTTCGATGTGTCGCCTCCCGGGCGCAGAGCGCCGGTGTTGAGCGAGGCGGCGGCCAACGCGGCTGGCAAAATGCTGGGCATGTACGTGCCGGACAGGTTCTCCCTGAAGTCCTCCCGAGTTCAGGACGGGATGGGGCTCTACACGGCCCGCAGAGTGAGAAAGGTGGGTGACCCGGCGGCGGCCCGCGCGCCCCTGCTCCCGCCGCGCGCCCCGCGCGTCCCGACTCGCCCCTCCGCCGGGCCAGGGGCTCCGCGGGCTCCGCTCGCGTCGCCCCTCGCCGGGCGGGCCAGGAGCCCCGCGGGGAGGCCGGGGCGGCGTGGGCAGCCTCTGCCCGCCGTGCCTCCCGGGCGGGCAGCGCCACGTAGGTGTCGGCGGGGCGCGCTCCGCAGCTGGCCGGTCCTGGGGCGGAACTGCCGGCGGCCGCCCTGCGGCAAGATGTCTTTCCTTCCCTGCAGGAAGTGAGTCGGGATGAAGCCTCCCTCTTCCTCGGCCCCGGGAGCGAGCTGCCTCTCAGTGTTGGCAGAGGCACGCGTGGGCGGGTGTCTTCCCAGGCGCGCCCGCAGCTCCGCCGCCGCCTTTCTTCCTTTAGGATGAATAAACGTGCCCAGAGCCGCCTCACTTGCCCTGTGGGGATGCGGGGAGCCGCCCAGGGCGCAGCTCAGGCCTTAGAAGCTCATTCAGACCCCCAGCAGTTCTTTCCCTCCGTCCAAAATGTATTCTGTGAATTCTGCGAGATGCCAGCTAGATATTATTTGCATCTCCAAACTTTTTTTTTCTCAGCTTTGTTGGATTTTTCTCTGTCATTCCTTACAGAAATTTAGAGGCATGTGCGTAGGACAAGCCCTTGTCACTGGCCATCTGGGAATGGCCTGGAAGTGTTGGATGTTGAAAGCGAAGGCCTAGGAGGAGAGATTACTGGAAAATTCCAGATCTTTGGGTTTGATGAGACGTGAGTTACAGCCCTTTGGCAGGAGATGTAAAATCTGAAACCACGGAGGCGGAGTGAAGTGCCCCGGGTAGTGAGAGCCTGCGTTTACTGAGCAGATACTTGGTGCTAGGGCCCAGACTTGGTGCTTTACCGCTGTCAGTAACTTCATTGGCACAGCACTGCCCTGAGAACAGTATTAATCCTCCTGCAGGAGAGAAGAAGGCAGTACTTCGAGGTTAAATTTCCTGCCAAGTTAATGAGTTAGGCTTCAAACCCATCGCTTCCTACTCCAAAGCCCTTGTTCTTTCCAGATCTATCTATATCGGCCAGCTTCCCAGCACTCCCTCACTCCCAATTTGTTAGCAGATATTTTGAAAAATGGAGGTTGGGGCAAGAGGAGGCTTGTTCAGTTAAGGTGTGCTGGCAAGAGGTTCACAAGATGCACCCAGAGACACTAGGATGTCTTTCCTCTGAGCATGACTCTTCCCCCACCCCCTCACCCGAAGAGCCGGTGAGGAAAGGAGGCCAAGTGCTTCAGAAGGCCTTCACTGACAGCATGGCCTGTAAGCATCTCGCCGCATAAAACTGGAAAAAAATAAACCCCGTATTTACTCTTTCAGTTGCGAGTTTGGGAGAAAGCTCAAAGGTGAAAAACAGGAGTTAACACTTGATCTGAATTAGAGGTGTACTGAATAGGTGTTCTTGCCAAATGGATAAATGTTAAAATCAACATTCTTTCAAAGCAGAAGTTGCAGTTCTGCTTTGAGTTCTTTCTCACAAGGTATGAAAATTCCCAGGTGGATTTTTCGCCAAGGTCTCAGGACTAAATGTAATTAGTTAAAAATTAAACAGTTCTTAAATGTTATTTTATTTAATGTTATTCATAGTAATATACTAAAAATTGTACAAATATTAGAATTATTAAATACTCCTTATTTTGCCTTATATTATTATTTAGGTTTTTAGAAACAGTTGGCCAATGTACATTCTTTTGATATTTTTATTATTTCCAAATTATTTTCCCGTGAATTCAGTTATTTGGAAGCTCTTAATTATTTTGGGGCATAGAATGAGCAGCTTCCAAAATCATGTATTACTACATTTTATTATCACAGTACTAAAGAGATACTTATCTTTTCCTGGCTCATGTAACTTCAACCTGTAAAACACATGGAGATTTTCATCCAGGTCACATCTAGAATGCTTACCTATATTTCAAGTGAATCTGTAGATGTTTGCAATAAATTTAAATGATATACTATTAGTAACATAGTTGTGATCACAAGATACTCAATCATAAGGTCATTGATCATGGGCAGGTTCACTGATGCCAGAAATGACCTTGAAGTAGGCTCCTTTGCCTTCCAGAAGCTGAAGACAGAGCTGAAGCTGAATAGCAGATTTTAGCTGTACTGTAAGGCTGAAGCTGACTGTATTTTTATTTATTTTATTTTTAAATTTATTTTATTTTATTTATTATTTATATTTATTTTATTTATGATATTTTTAATGCAGCCCTTACCTGTTTGCATATAGTTTCTCAATGCTCAAATATTTTTCAAGTTACCTTGTATTAGGTTTAACTCTGGCTATTAATCAAAGGATCTGAGAATAGAAAGTATTTCAGTAGCTCTATTAAGGACCTTACTTAAAAGTTTTTATGTTCTCTATTCTAAACAAATTTTGGAATCTATCACTTTAGATATATATGTTGGAAATTACAGATATTGTAGCACAGTTTTATAACACATATACTTGTATGACAATTTTGTTTTAAGAAATCATTGCAATTCAAGTCATCGGTTGATTTCAATTCAGAGAATCTAATTCAGACCTCTCCTGAGGCTGCAGGGATCTTGCTAGACCCTCTGCACTCACCAGATTGATGTGGGATTCCCTTACCCCTGGGAATCCTTTTAGACCTACCCCTTTTTATGTGTTGTTTCCTAGAGTAGGGTCCCTGATGCAGAGTCACCTAATTCCCTGGCTCCACCGTAGTCTTGCTAGGTTTTTCCTTGGCATATTCTTTTTTGTAGGCCTGCTGCTGCTGGTGGTTCTTCTTCCTCTTTTTTCCTTGTTTTGCTATAAAATTTTATAAAATGACAAGAAGAAGAAATGGAAAGGACTCCTTTTCCTTTTCTTGTCATGATGGAAATTAGAGACTACATGAAGAGAGGATCATCTGGTAGATATTTCTGTGTGAGCCATTGTTCTTGGAGAAAGAATGGATGAGAGCTGTTGGAAAGCCCTTGGGTAAGAAAAGGATGCCTGAGTTCATTCTCACTCATACACCTCGCAATTTGCTAAGGACAAGAATAATAAAAAAAAATAATAAAATGAATGCTTTGGGATGCCACATGTCAGACCCTGTGCTAAGTATGCTATCTCATGAGCACGGTTTACTGTTGTAAAAAAGATGTGGAATTCTAGATTACTAAGTAGATTAAAATTAATATTGGTTCCTCAAAGCTGATACAGTAAGTATACATACAATAAAAAGTAAACACCTCACTATGTTACATTTTTTTATATCATGACCATATTTTCCATTTCTCGCTTATATGATTAATCAGTGGTGATGTATTTGACATTATGTCTGAACTCCAAAAGTGGAAAGGTAAACCACAGGTTTTCTTCAAGCTCTGGGATTCTGTGATTTGATGGGAAATATACTGCTACCAGTCTCATTTCCTTGAGGTTTGTTGTAGGCTGTTGGTTTTTCTTTCCCTCTGACTTTCAGTCATTTAATCATTCATACGTGTGAGGCACTGTGCTAGGCTTTGGGGATATACGGGTGGACAAAACAGACGAGGTCTTTGTCCACGTAGAGCTTGTTTTCTTGTGTGGGGAGACAGGCAGTAAACAGGTAAAAAAAAGGGAAAATTCTCAAGATAATTACGTCATGTGTTAAGTGAAAGAAGTAAACTGAGGTGATGCGTCAAAGAGTGAATGGAAGTGAGGCCCCCTGCTTTGGGTGTGCTGGCAGGGAAGACCTCATGGAGGAGGTGACATCTGTATGAGACCTGCGGGAGCAGAACCAGCCAGGAGAATATCAAGGGAAGAGGTTCAGTGAGCTTGACTGAGGCAGTCGTACTGAGGACAGAGGAAATTGTTTGGATTCAAGGTATAGTTTGAGGTAGAAACACCCGAATCTTCCACTGGATTGATTGAGATCCATTGAAGGAGAAGAATGTATGATGATTCAGTTTTTAGCTTAACTAGTTGGGTAGATCTTGGTACAGTTTGCTTACATGTGAAGTCTACCAGATTGGAAACCAGTACATTCAGCTATACCATACGTTGGTGAAAGCACATTGAAAGCAGCCAACATTTACTAAGCATTTAATACAAATAGGACAGTGCACTAAACAGTATTGACAGAAAGTTTCTTTTACTGTATTCTGGGACTTACAGCATTGGGAAAAAGGAAATAACGGTACAAAGGTTAAAAAATACATTTTTAATATATTAAATGTCCAAAATTGCATTGTATAGATGGATTGATTTTGCCAGGCGCTGAGGGGGCTCGGGTCTCCTTAGCTTGATATACACCATGACACAGATTTCAGTGAGTCTGACCAGATTTTTGTGCTCTTAATCAGTTTGGTTGGAGTTGAACGGTGTGTAGCTAGAATTGTAGGAAATAAAATTGAAGCAGTCCTTTAAGGGCTAGACCACGTAACACACCTTATTTCAAACCAAGGAAGTTGTTTAAACATTTCCAGTGAAGCACCACCTTTTACAGCGGAGCCTGTGGGCAACCTGGGGCCGTCACACACAATCACGCATTTTGAAATCTGCGTTTTCTGTTTACTACGCATTTGCATTGTTACCTCATTTTATTGTGCAACAGTCGTCAAAAGTTTACTATTTTCCCCAATTTACAGATTACACACTTGCTCAGTGATTACTTCTTGTCAAAATTGTCCTTACATTGACTTTAAATTTTTTCCCTTTTCCAATTTTTTCTTCATTAGTGGGCTAACACCTTACCTGATCATCTGACATTAGTCATTTTCCTTTATATATAGAAGCCCTATAACTTGCATACTCTCAGCATAGCTGAGCTGAGTTTGTATTTTTAAAAAGAACTAGAGACTGAAAGGAAAGCTGAAGACAAGCAAAAACAGAAATAACTAAATATAAATGAAATAAATATTATACCTTTCCCAGATTTCCGGTCCCCTCTTTGCAGTAGAAGCAGTTAAGAGCACTGATGAGGCTCAGGTCTCCTTAGCTTGACCCACACCAGCTACAGTGAATTGGCCTCTCGGGGGTAGCTCTGTTCCTGGCTTCCTTCCCTCTTGTCCCTATGCTTTTTGCCTAAGGTCTCCTGAGTGGCAGCCTGTGCCCATGAAGCCTAGGGCAGTCTCCTACCACACTTTGCCCTTCTCATGAGCAAGTGCAGGTTCCTAGTTCAAACTTGCCTAGGATCTTACCCACAGCTGCGTTTCAGGGAAGAACTTCTTGGCAGCACTGGGGTGTTAGTGTCCTGTTACTGCTGTAGCAAATTGCCACACATTTAGTGCCTTAAAACAATGCAAATTTGTTATCTTACAGTTCTGGAGGGTATAAATCTAAAATGAGTGGGCAGAGTTGATTCCTTTTGGAGAGAATTTACTTCCTTGCCTTTTGTAGTTTTCGAGAGGCTGCCCACATTCCTTGGCTCATGGCCCCACATCCTTCTGACCTCTGCTTTTGTCATTACATCTGTGACTCTGATCATCTGATATTAGTTATTTTCCCTCTGACCCTGACCCTCCTGCTTCCTGTTATAAGGACCCTCGTGATTAGATTGGGCCCACCCAGATAATCCAGGACAATCTCCCCATCTCAGGATCCGTAATGTAATCACACCTGCAAAGTCCCTTTTAACCATGGAAAGTAACATATTCACAGATTTGAGGGGTGAGGATGTAAACATTTCAGTGGGTCATAATACATCCTACCATGGCTCCAAAGTATAATTTTTCCTTGCCTACATTACATAGAACATTTTACAATGAATCTTTCTCACAATTGGTCCCAGTACAATATGCCCATTACAAATCTACCAGATTGATGACTGTTCTGCCTTGTTTTCAGGGTTGATTCTAGCAGAGGCCAACAAGGTTGGCCTTCATGCAGTAAAACCTGGAAGAGAAGGTATATCCGTGAGAAGGAGAATGGGAAAGACTAGGTTCTGATCGTGGTCTAAATGATGGTGTTTAACAGAACTTCAGAGGGAATCCAATTTGCACATTCTCACAGATAAAGACTGAAGCTGGAGAAGCTTTGCACAGAGTCCTACAGCTCATAGCTGCATCTCAGGCTCCTCTTCCGTCTGCAGTACCAACGCCCTCTCCTTCCCACCAAGGCAGGCATCTTCATTCTCTTTGAGGGATTTGTAGCAAAGACATTTGGTGAGGTAAAAGCCCAAGTGAAAAAAACCTGAAAGAAAGGTTTAAATTTGAGTTTGTGAAAATACAATAAACAAAAAACAAAAAACAAAACAAAAAAAAAGGTGGGGAGGCAAGTTGCATAGGGTTAGAAAAACATGTGGGAAAGAGGAAACCCAAAAAGAAAGGAAAGTAAAAACACAGGAAAAATCATCATGCATTAATGTTAATACAAGAAGACTAGATTTTTGGAAGTTGTTTTGCTGATCAGCTTTAAAGGTGACTCTGGTGAAGGAACAATGGACCTTTATGCTAGGACAAAAATTCTGCCAGTGGATATTTGCTTGTAGTTCTCGGTGGTTGATGATAACTAATCTGGAAACATAGTCAGAGGGAAGGTAATTGCCATCACGCCTGCCATATGTGCTGTCTCTTCTCTGTGTTCACACATTTGCACTCTGAGAGCGACTCAGTGCGGCTTTGTGTTTCCTGGTGTTGTCACAGCTTCGTATTTTGGCTTTTTGGTGATTCTAACAGATACAGTTAATTCTTTCAATGAATATTTATTGAGTAACTGCAGTTGTTAGGCACTGGGCTAGTTGCTAGTTACAGAAGGGTGAGTGACAGTCACTGGATGCGTTACACAGTTATTATTTAAGCCCTACAACAAGCCTTCAAGGTGGCCATTGTTACCCTTGTCTTATATATGAGGAAACTGATTGTGAGGAAGGTTATATACCCAACAAAGGGATTAATTTGAACTCAGATAATTCCATACATCCTTTTCACTAAAAAAAGACCAAAAATTATTTTTCTTCATACTGATAAAATACTGGATCTGTGCTCATTTCCACAAGGACAGACATACACTTACTCATACAGTTTTGACAAGTTATTTTACAAAAAATGAGAAAAGAGTAAACTCATTTTCTCACCTAGCACTTTTCATTCAACAGTATCTGGTAGAAATCCTTCTAAGTAATCTGCTTTGGCTCTAATTTGTTACTTTTAATAACTGAACAAATTCTACATGGAGAGTGTGCCATAATTTTCATTTCTTTAGGTCTTGTTTTACACAGTTGTATTATCAAGATCTGTATTAGCCATTTGGAATACAATAGTGAACAAAACAGAAATTCTGGCTTTTGTGGAAGTTGCATTCTAGTGAGAGGAGACAGAAGATTAATAGTGAACCATGAGATGTTTTATACTATGTTAAAAGGTGACAAGTGCTATAGAAACAAGGAAAAGTAGAGCTGGGTATTGTTGACTTGGCAGATTCTATAGGTATGTATGGGGGGATGTTATTCTAAATAGGTGGTCCAGTGAATCCTCACTAAACAGGAAATTTGGGCAATGGCTTAAAGGATGGGAGGAAAGTAGCCAGAGATTTCTAGGGGGAGAGTAATCTAGGCAGCAGTTAGAGCAAAGGCCCTGCGATGGGAGTTGGCCTGTTGTGTTCCAGGAACAAGGAGATCAGTGAGGCTGGAATGGACTTGGCGAGGGGGCCAAGTACTAGGGGAAGAGCTCAGAGAGAGAGTGAAGGGAAAGGCACTAGGCCTGCATCTCTTGGGGCCTTTTAGGCCATTGTAGAGCCATTGGTGATACTTTGAGTGAAATGGGGAACCACTGCAGGGTCTTGAGCAGAAGGGTGACATGATCTGACTTGACTTTATGAAGATCAGTCTGACTGCTGTGTTGAGAACAGGTGACCACAGGGTAAGCGTGTGACCTGGGAGGCTTGTTAGGGTGCTTTCACAGAAGTCCATGTGAGAGGTGACGGTGGCTTAGACCAAGATGGTGGCAAGCTTGGAAGTGTAGTTTGAACACAGAATATGGTGATGAGATAAGTGGAAGAAAGGGAAGGATCAAGGATGATTCCAAGGATTTTAGCCTGAGAAATTGGGAGGATTGAATTGTCAGCCAACAGCTAAGAGGGGGAAGATTGTGGTTGCAGCAGGTTTGAAGGGGAAAGATCAGGAGTCGGGTTTAAGGCATGTTGATTTTGAGATGTCTGTTAGACAACAGGGTGAGGGGTCAAAAAGGCAGTGAGATACAGTTGTTAGACCTGCAACGCCTCCTTCCCATCCTTTATTTTCATCTGTTTGATGTTATAAAGCTTCCAGTACATTTTTACTATTTTTTCCTTAGAACTTCAATTAGTTATCTTTTAAAGCAATTAAAAAATAAGACAAACTATGTTACTTGCCTTTATTATTAACCATTTCTGGAACTCTTTATTTCTTTGTTTTGAACTAAGTTTCTTTCTGGTATCACATTCCTCATGCCTAAGCAGTGTTCTTTGAACATTTTTTGTATTGCAAGTCTGTGGGCGGTGAATTTACTCAGCTTTTGTTTGTCTGAGAAAAGTATTTTACTTTTATGTTTGAAATTTATGTTCTCCAAGCTGATGGGTTTTTTTTTCCCCCATTACATTAAAGCTATCGCTTACTTATGGATTTTTGTTTTCTTGTTGTTGTTTGTTTTTTGGCTTAAACAGTTTCTGACAAGAAGTCTGCTGTAAATCTTATGTTCTATATGTAACCTGTCCCTCTACTTTCAAGTTTATTCTAGGTTTTTTTGAATGTTAGCAGTTTGAATATGATGTGTTTAAATTTTTTTTTTAAAATCTTGCTTCTTCATATGTGGTTTGATGTCTTTTTATCGTTTTTGGAGAATTCTTAGCATTACCTCTTCAAATATTACTTTTGACATAAACTTTCTCTCCTCCTCTGGGACTTCAGTTACCTGTATGTCAGGCCAATTGATGTGATATTGTCCCACAGTGATTATATTTTTTGTTCTGTTTTTTCCCCCCTTTTTCTTCATTTTATGTTTCAGTGTAGATAATTTCTATTGCTTTGTCTTCAAGTTTACTTCTTCTTTTCTTAGCTGTGTTGGGTTTTCAGTGTCAAAGGAATTCATCTTTGAAACCTTTTTTTTTTTTTCTAGCATTTCCACTGGATTCTCTGTAACAGTTTCCATGTCTCAGCAGAAGTCTCCCCTATCCTCTTTCATGTCATCTGCCTTTTCTTGTAGGTTCTTTAACAAATTAATCATAACTTTTGTTGAAGTCCCTGTGTCATCTCTGTGTCTGGTTTTGTTGATTGCTCTGTTTCTTTGCAATGGACTAATTTTCCCCGTGCTTCCTTGCTTGTTTGTATTTTTGTATGTCTTGTAATTTTGATTGAATGCCAATGTCATCTGTGGAATAACTGAGTGCAGTAAGCAGAATTTATGCTTGGGAATATGCACATGTTTTATTTTGCTCGGCTGTTAGTGTGGGAGTTTGGATCATTCTAGTTAGGAGGCTGAAGTGGGTTTGCATTATGTTGTTCTTGTTATTTTCAGTGCACCACAGGCCTCAGGTTCTAGAGTTCCCTTGTGATTAGGGTGGTGGCTGGGGTGCTCCAGGCTTTTCTCAGTGTTTATACTCTACACTCAGCTTTCTTCTGTCCCTGAATGCCCGCTCTGGAGAGGGGTTCTCTCACCTTGCTGGCATGCTCTTGCCCTTCCCCTGTAGTAGACTGCTGGGTTGTTATTTGAGGCTCTCTGTTCTCTGTCTTGGTCCAGCTTCATTCTTATCTAGGGTGTATCAGCCTGAGCTCTGGGAGTTGGGTTTCTATAGCATCCCTACCTCTCTTTCTCATAGGGGACAAACATTTGTCTTGTATTAGTGGTTGGTGTTCTGTGGAAGAGCGTTTCCTATCCCTTATCCAATGGTAGGAGCCTTTTGAGGGCTGTGGTGTAAGTCCCTGAGTCTGCACTGCTTCCTGCCCTTCCTTCAGCAGCAGTGGATCTTTATCTGCATCCTGGACGTGACAGAGTTTGCTGCGTTTCTTGTGGTAGCTTAAGGCTTCTCCTTATATGAGAGAAAAGTCCGGGCAGGAGATGTGGGGTGCTGTGCATTCATGCAGAGCTGCTCTTCTCCTTCTGCGTGCCTGCGCCACTGCAGGAGGTGCTCTCTCCTCCTTTCTGTGCCCCAGTCTTCCTTATATGGGGAGGGCCTTGGAAAAGAATCTGCCACTGTGTGTGAACTCCCTTGGGTCTGGGGCTTCCAGCAGTCTGTACAGTCAAGCTGCCTCACATGCCTTCTTTAGCAAAGCATTAAAATGTTAGCTGATTTCTCACTTGGTTGAATGGTGGCCAGCAGCTCTTCCTTCTGTGATCTGCCTTAGGTAAGCTAGTGCTCTCCTCAAGAAAAGTTATGATTTTATAGTTTATTAGCCTTTCTTATTATTAGGGTAGGAGTGATAGTCTTTCTAAATCCTTGATAGATATTGAACTTTGGAAGTTTTAAGATTAATGGCATCTTCTGTATATTCTTACTATTTTTATTACTTGAATCTGTCCAACTTTGAAAGATATTTTAAAGTCACTCACTCTAGTTCTTGCATTTCTGATATTTTTATGCTGCTGGTTTCTCGCTGCCCTATGTTCTTCATATATATACTTTATATCATTACATAATGTTCTGCTTTATTCTGTTCAGTGCATTCAGCCGTTAACTTAACCTTATCTGATATTGACCCTATTGCCTTTCTTTTCTTTGCTTTTATCGTTATATCTTCATCTACACATTTTAATTTATTTTTATCATTTTCTTTTGTCTTTTTTGTAATCATATATAGATAGGTTACATTTCATAAAACAGTATTACAGTCTCTCATTTAATGAGAACATTTAACTCTTTCACGTTAGTGTAATGGCTGATATAATTGACTTTATTCTTGTCATCTTTCTTTATGTTTATATTGTTGTAACTTACTCTTAATTTTTCTTATTTTTGCTGTCTGTTCAAGTCACTGTTCATTCCTCTCCCCCTCTTCTTACTTTGTTAGTTCTACTCCTCTTTTTCTGTAATAATTTACTTACTCTTCCCTTCTTTCATAATCAGATGCACATGATTTTTTAATTTGCTAGCTGGAGCTCAGCCATTTTCTCCACAACAACATACAGTTTCTTCCATAATATATTCATTTCTCTATTTCTTCCCTCTTCACCTTTCTTCCTGCCACTGCCCACTGCTCCCCCCCCACCTCCACCGGCCATGCAACTTTGGGGATGCTTTTATCTTCCTGCCTTTCTTTCCCGCAAAATCCTGAGTTTTGATGCAGTGGTGTGTTACTTACATCCCTTGTTGTGAAAGTATGTCCTTTGTTATTTCAAGAGTTGTTATTTAGCTTGTGTATTCTACATATCCAGTTAGTTGTCTTACATTAATTTTGTGTGTGTATGCACTGGGTATTCATTTTCTTCACTAATTTTTGTCCTTTGTTCTGATTCATTTGTTAAATTAGAGACTTTTTGCAGCTCTTTTTCTCATTAAATCTTGTGGATAATATTCTCTCTGAATCTGTGTATATCATCAAGTGACTCTCCTTCCCATCTGACTGTAAAGGATTTCCTGACTGGGTAAGTGATTCTCAGGTTGTTTTATTCATCTTTCAATTTATTCTCTAAAAGTATTTGACTGGGAAATTATGTTTTTTCACTCTTAAAAATTTTTTTGAGTGCTATACTTGAATCTCCTTAAATCCCCTTATGTAATTGACATATTCCTTTTAATTAAAGTAATCCATCGCCTGCAGAAGTCCTTTTTTACAGGGTAGGAATTTAATTTTTCTACTTGGTCTGTAGGCAACTGGGCCTCTTTGTATAGGCAGTTTGCCTTGTTCGCTTTATTGAAGCCCAAGGTTGGTTATTGGAGAACCCTCTGTGCTACCAGCCCTGCCCTTAAGCAGAGCGGCCTCTATTGCCTTGGGCCTGCAGTGGCAGATAGACTGTCAATGCCCTGCCTGTTGGCTCTCTGGTCTCCTTGCACTTCCCTAGGCTGCAAGGATAGGAAGGACTGAGAGCTGTGGCCCTGGCCTTCTCTGACTTTCAGGTTCTTCTCAGGATGCCCTGCTTTCCAGTCCTCAGCACTGGCTTTTCTGCTATTTTCCAGTTTGTTACTCAGCCCACTTGAAAGAATGTCTTACAGCAGTTCTGTGCCAGAACTTAAGGCTTCACTCATAGGCAGTTGCCTGTACATGCTAGCAGTAGTTGTTTTGCTCACGAGAAGCAAGTAGCTTAGAGCTGGGGTTAAAGGAAAAAGTATCACATTCAGGTCACTGTATCCCAGAATCACTTCTCTGTCACAACTTTCCTCCATTTCACAATTCATATTTATTTTATAACTGATGCAATTCATAAAGAATAATTTTGATATATTCTGGGCACTAGTGCATTTTCTTTCTTTTCTTTTTTTTTTTTTTTTTTTTTTTTGCTTGATGTTAGCTGTATCAGCTCAGAGCAACAGAGACAACTGCAGCTATCTAAACCTCTAGGTATTCTCCCTATAACAAGGTGGGCATTTGCTGCTGTCAGTTCAGTGACTCATAATGTCAGGGTGGAAGTCTTTGCAATTCTCTTGGCCTCAAAATGGCTGCTTTAGCCCCATCTATCATGCTCTTATTCCAGGAGTGGAGAAAGAGGAAGTAACCTGCAGCTGACTTAGCTCTCATTTAAGAGCCTTTGTGGTAGGTTCTTACAATGATTTCTAGCTTCTAGGTTGTTAGCTCTCCTCTCTATCTAACTGGGGGACTGGTAAATGTAGTTTTTCTACCTGGATACATGAGTACTCTCAACAAGGTCAGCGTTGTGCTGCTAAGGAGAATGCGTATAGGGAGGCAACTTGTCTGTACCTAGGCAGTCATAGAAGGGAAAGAAGATTGGATATTTTTCGTATTGAACTTTTTAGCAATGAACTTTATTGATGGCCCTATTGTACTGCAAGGGCACACACACGCACAGTAGTTTAATACTGAAATATAATTATGTTCCAAGTGGGGACTCTACACTCCTTCTGTGAAAAACATCATTATTTCACATACAAATGATTCAACTGCAGATTGATTCACTTTAATATAATTTATTTCATCTCTATGTATATATATTTTTATTTCCTGAACCATTTCAAAGTAAATTACAGACATTATGATGATTTATTGTTCCATATTTCAGCATAAGGACATTCTCCTAAATAGCCATACTATCATTGTAACATCCAACAAAAATAAATGATTTTCTAATATCTTCTAATTCTCGCCCACTTTCAAATTACTCCAATTGCCTCCAAAATGTTTTCATAGCTGTTTATTTTTGAACCAGGATCCTCAAGGACCACCTATTACACTTGGTTGTGTCTATTAAATTGCTTCTAACAGTCTTCCTCTTCCCAGTATCTCTCTCTCTTCATTCTCTCTTTTTAAATAGTAGTTACTTTCTGAAGACATCAGGTTAATTGTAGAGTATCTCACAATCTGAATTTATCTGATTGTTTACCCAAGGCACATCATTTTATGTGTTTCTTATCTTCTGTATTTCTTCTAACCTGAGAGTTAGATACAGATTATTTTACTTTTTTAAAAACACACCGACATTGCATAGTACACACTTCTCCCCACCCTCAGGATACTTTGTACATTGCAGAACATCGTGCGGTTTTGGCAGCGAGAGGCAGGATGGCACCTAGGAAGCATCCACCTCCCTCTCTTACGTGTTGTATCCGTGTGCTCTCCTCCTTGGTAGCAGGACCTGCCCAGGTGCTGGGTGAGAGACAGGACAGCGTGGAGAGGGCTCCCTATGTTCACCTGCCCGTTCACCTCTAGAGGTGCCTGGAGAGTTCGGCAAACACCCCCATCACATCCCTCTGGTGGATGCTGAAGGATGAAGGGCTGGAATGGTTAACTTCACACTGCTTTAGAGCAAAGGGTATGTAATATCTAGTTTTCCCCTTAGTAATGCCAACACTGGGTTCACGTAATTTTTCCACTGTAAATGTACTTTGTGCTTAACCAGTAACCTGTGAGCTAGTATCTATTTTACTATCAACCTTTGGCCTAATGGTTTTAAGGATCATCCATTGATGATCCTTGCCTGAATCAGCTATATTATTAGGGATTTCCAAATGATGATTCCCTTGACTATTCCTCCTTTATTTATAAGTTAGCATTCCTCTGTAAAGAAGAGTTTCCTTAATCATCTGCTACTGTCTGCTTAGTCTGATCTGGCATTATTATTGAAAAAGTAGGACAAAATGCTTGGTTTTCTCTCTTCATTAATTTTAGTAATCTTTAATGATGGCAAATGAGGCTTTTAAAAAATTCTTTTTTTTCCTCTCCAGCAGTCACTATGGACTTCAGAATTTGTTTAAGTGTTTTAATCAATTACACTCTTATTTTCTCTGATTCTCAAATTGTTCTAAATTTGGTCTGTGGAAGCTCTTTCTAATAGGAGTTGAGACCTGGAAGGAATCTTAGAAATCAGCTAATCCAAGTCCCTAAGTTTTATAGGTGAGGGAACTGAAGCTCAGAAGTTGGTGACATCCTAATGTGTCACAGATACTTAGTGGCAGAGCAAGGATTCGGATCCAGGTCTCTGGAGGCCTCAGCTAGTGCTTTTACCACTATGTTAAGAGAGACATCTTCAGTAAATCTTGCTTTCAACTTCTTGCTAATAGTATTTATCGCAATGAGAGACAATGGCCCACATGTTTGCAGTCGTACATTTTTTATTTAAAGTTATTGTCTAGTCCAGTGGGTCCCAAATTCTGCTTTGTTCAGGGACAGTAAAGAAGTGCCATGGTAGGCTCGGGATTGAGCCAGTCTGAGAGTTGAGTTTGACTTGGACAGTTTGGGGTCTACAGGTTGAATTTGTCCTATGGTCACATTTTATTTGATCTGCACAGAATTTTGAAAACATGAAATTCGTTGTCAGTATAAAATAGTAGTGATTTCACATACAAATTTGAGTTGTCAGTGTGTCCTTGACATGTTTGTTGTCTGATGTTGTGTTGCTTTCCTCCCTAACCTCGTAAGCATTTGACGTAGTAACTCTTTAGTTAAAGTGAAGAATTCTAGGAAGGTTTCTTGCAATGAAGTTGCAGACTGAAGGTAGTATTAGTGATGCAGACACACGTGAACAGCAAGAAGGTGGTAGACCTGAGAGCTTTCCTGCTGCCAAAGCACAGAAAGTAAAACCGATGACGACAGGAAGTCAGCTGGAAAATTTGGGGTTTTCAAGAAGATAGTTCGAAATGTTGGTTTCCTTCCTGTCATTAATTATGAACCTCACCTCGAGTGTTTAATATGCTCGTGCACATGTATATGTATATTTTAATGAATCCTATGAAAAAATTTTCATTTTTGTAGGTCAAAAATGGTCAGATATTGGCAGTTTCATGTGGTTCAACTAAAAGAAAAAAGTAACACATAATGTGGGGTGAGTGCCCTAAATCTTCCTTTCGTAGGTGTGTTACGCAAGCAGATTTGAAGCTTGCTGAAATCGGAGAGGTTTCCTTAGGTTAGGCATTCCATAGAAATGGTTAGTGAATAAAGCAATGGATATATTAAAATTATGATTGTAAGAAAGTGCTGTTTGTGTAGTAGAAACAACAATGAATAAAGAGTTGTAGAAGGGAGTAGGTGGCAGGTGCTGGGGTCCTTAGAGGAAGGCTTCCAAGTGGGAGTGGGTCTAGTAATATAAAATCTTCATCAAACACCACATATAAATTGTTTTAATTATCTGCACTTTTTCTTACCACAATTGTGTGGATAATTAAGAGTTCACTATATTTTTATAATCTTGCATCCACAGAAACCCAAGTTTATTTGATCACATCATTTTAATACACTCACTAGTATACTTTCCAATGTACTGCCAAGGAAGGCAGTTTTACCAAATCCAGAGGGCTAAATATACTTATAAAATTACCTCCTCTGTACTCTTTGTTTTTATTTTTTGGAGGGAGGAGATAATTAGATTTATTTATCTATTTGGTGGAGGTACTGGGGATTGAACCCAGGACCTTGCGCATGCTAAGCATATGCTCTACCACTGAGCTATACCCTCCCCTAACTCAGCCAGACCCTTCTTCCTATGTTGTAGTGTCAGTGTTTTTCAAACTGAATTGCAACCCATTGGTAAGTTGTGAAATTAACTTTATTGGGTCAAAACTAGTATCTTTTTAAAAGTAAAGTAAAATAGAGTAGAAAATATCGAATACATGTACAGAGTAAGTGTAGGATAATTTAAAGAAATTTACATTTTAGTTTTATATGTGTATGTTTCTGAGGACAGCTGACCTTTGAACATAGTGGGGGTTAATCCATGCATAATTTATAGTTGGCTCTCAGTATTTTCAATTCTTCCACATCCCTGCAGTCAACCCACCAGGGTGGTGTAGTTAAAATACCTGCATATAAGTGGACCCACATAGTTCAAACCCGTGTTGTTTAAGGGTCAACTGTATCTATGTGAATATGCTAGGCTGCAATGCAATATATATTTCTTACCATGGGCTGAGGACAAAAATCAAAAGCCGTATTTATTACAGTTTGGTAGTTTGCGTTTATGATAGAGTGATTGCTTTCTATTAATAGCAGGGCTTTAAGGTCTCAGTTCTGATTCTTATTTTGAATTTTCAAAGCTGTATATCCTTTAATAATCTTACTAGGCCTGCATCCAACGAGGCTTTTTTCCCTGATCCCAGTGCATTTATTTGGGTTTCCATTCCTTCCTTTTCAGTCCTTTGAACACTGCTGAATTGATCAATTCAATTTTCTATTTCCTCCAAATGTGTACTGCAGAGAAGGACTGACTGGCATGGGTAGATCAGTTGCAGTGGGTTGTGTGTACTGAGATGATTACCTTCTGCATTAGTTGACAAAGGCTAAATTCATGAGAAAGTGGAGTGAAAAGTTGAACTATATATGCCTTAATGCCAAATCCTCAAATTTATTAACAAGAACATGCTTTATTTTTTGGTCTTCTTCTGGACTGGATTTAACATCAGTTTCTTCATTCAATTCAGCAGTCAGTGCATTGTGGGCACGGCACGGCCTGAGTAATTGCTAAACGTGGTCAGTGGGAAGTTGGCAGAGAGGCCCCAGCCTCCTGGGCACCAGGTCGTTCTGTTACTTGTCAGGGTTCTGAGTGGTGACGTGGTTAAGTGGACACGGCCTGAGCTCTCTACTCACAATAAGCCACTGGTTTCCAGCCCTTTCTCTGATCTTTGCTGGGTGATAGACCATCATCAAGCAAGTTGTTTCAACTCTTGAGTCTCAGTTTATTTACTGTTAAATGGGGGATTCCCACATTGGGTTATTTGGTGTGTGGCACATAGTAATTGAGTCCCTGTTAATTTCCCTCCCCTCTTCTTTCATTTCTTATACAGCTTTTCTTAAGTGACATTAATACCAGTGAGGTCCCATGTTGAAGGAAGAAGTGATGACCTTTTAAAGATAATCATCTGTGGGGCTGTTGTGTCTGCCGGAGAGGGGATGCTGTGTGCCAGTTTCAGCATGGAAGGACTGAGAAGCAGAGCGGTCCCCAGCCTGTCTGAAATGTGCTCGATAAACATTATCAGTATCAGTAACTCCATGTTATAAACAGCAGTCTCCCTGTTTCTTTGGTGTACTGGTGCTTGAGTGATTGAGGATTATAGTCTTGATTTCAGGGATCTCTGTAGCTATTTACTGTCCCCCAGGTAACAGTAAAGAACAGGTCTTCTCGGCTCTGCCATTATTTGTGACTTCTCAGAACTTCTTTTCTTTATCTGTACAATGGGAGGTTGCATTAACTAGTTGTAATGGCTTTAAGCTTTAACATTTGACTATTGCCAGGAGTTGGGTTTTCTGTTGTTCATTAAGTAATTTATATTCCTTGAAACATTGTTTTGGTGGTTATTTTCCCCCCAAATAATGTTCGTCAGAAGTTCCCCTGGATATTTTGTTGGGTTTTTTCCCTCCACCTCCTTGTGAAGGGAAGGGCTCTACTGTGGAATGGTCACAGGCAGGTTTGGAGGAGGCTCTCAAAGGCATGAGCGACCCTGTCTCCTCTCTGCGTACATTTCTACAGAACATCTGGCTGCACAAGCCTGGCCCCACTCCCTCTGCCTCTCCAGTCTCTGCTTTGGTTGCCTTAGTTGAGAAAACAGTGTTGCTTACCCATAGGCCCCTCCCTGCAGGGGCCAGCCGCTCCTGGTATGCACCAGCGGTTCTCACCTGGGAACTTGCCCAAATGCAGCTCCCCACATCCCACTCCCAGAGAGTCTGATTTTAATAAGTACAGGACTCCAAATTTGAAACAAGCGCCGCTGGTGGATCTCACGCTGGTGATTCCAAGCACGCACTTTGAGAAACCTCGATTTGTCGTGTGCCCCCTTTGAAAGACTGGCAGGAGAATTTAAACTTTATTTATGAACAGTCTTCCTCTGAGAATGGCAGACCTACTTCTTTCTTGTTCATAATTGGGATGAATTTATGATTTTTATGGAAACCAGGTGATTTTCTGCCTGGTGGGCTTGTCTCTCAAGTCAGGCAGGACTCAGTGCTTGTCATTTTAACACCATGTGCCAGGGGCTGCAGAGGTTTGAAACATATGATGTTCAGAACCTTGTCAGAATTTAAATGTTGAGCAGTTTAACCCTTTTATGTTGGCTCCTGTGTTGGGGATTCAGGCTGTTCAACCGGAAGTTGATTAAGTTGGATTTTAAATATGTAAATACTTTGTGTTGGGTAAATTAGTTAATGTTTTAAATGTATCTCAATCATTGGGCATGAAGATTTGAAGAAAAAAATTTTTCCAGGGAGTAATAATAGTTTATTTTAGTAACTTGATTATAATACTAATCCTTTTTCAATGTAATCGTCACTACCCAGGGTGAAAAGTTTGGACCATTTGCTGGAGAGAAGAAAATGCCTGAAGACTTGGATGAAAATATGGATTACAGGTTGATGTGGGAGGTGAGGATGTGACTGTTGTTTTAAATATTTAAAATATGTTTAATTGCATTTATAAGGCTAAGTTAATAGATATTGATTCCAGTTGACTAGGCATTGAAACGTTCCGATTTTAAGGAATCTGAGTACCTTGAAAGTTTAGCATTTAAAAAAATACTATTGAAATACCTTACTAGACAATTATTTTAAAACCCTGCAGTTTATATAGTTCATCACTGAAAAGAAGTTTTTCGTGCATGTGGATGTTTGGATTTCAAAATAAGCATATTGTCTTTATGGATTTAGAATTTGATTTCTGTAAATGAAATTCCACTTTTCCTTTAACTTTTATTTCCCAGTTGTAATTCTAATTGCATAGAGCTCCGTGTTGGAATGAAAATCCCAGCTTAAAATGTACTTTACCTTTAAAAAAATATATTTAAAGAGCTGTGACACCATAGGTAGTCTTTTATAATCTAAAAATCTCTCTAATGCAGGAATTTGTATATGCAAATGTGCATCTGTAGAGCATGAGAATTTTCATCCTAGTTTATGCCAACCATTTTCATTACTCTTCTTTTCTAACCTTTAAAAGAAGAAAGGGCCTGAGAGATGGAAAAGCAGAGGTACAGATACTGTTGAAACAAGAACTTGCAAAAGAAAACTTGGCCCCAAGAGTTTTATTTGGTGGTTTATGAGGAGGGTGGTAGTGAGATATGTGTAGGTGGGGCTGAGAGAAGTAGGATTGTAAAATCAGAAAGGGATAAAATACTGGAACAGAGAATGACACATAAAATGTTTCTCTGAATATGTACTTTTCAGTTAGGGTCTCCAGAGAAACAGAACCAATGGATGATATATATGCATATGATATATATGTGTGTGTGTATATATGTGTTTCAAGGCATTGGCTCTCATGACTGTGCGGGTGGTGGGTGGGAATCTGTAGGCTGGAAACTCAGAAATAAATGTTTCAGTCCTGAGGCAGATCTCCTCTGGCAAACCTCAGTTTTTGCAATTAAGGCCTCTTGATTGGATGAGAGCCACACACAGGATTGGCAGTAATCTCCTTTATTTAAAGTCAACTGATAGTAGATGTTAGCCACATCTACAAAACACCTTCACAGCAAAACCTAGATCAGCATTTGATTAAATACTGGCCTACCATCTGGCCAAATTGACACATAAAACACATCTTAATGTATTACCTGCAAGCGAGATAACATTTTTGAGCATCGTTGTATTGCTGAAACTGCTGGACGTAGGAGTGGGGTTGCTTAAGAAGAGATTCTTAAAAGATTTCTGCAGTACAGGTGATGGGAAATAGAAATTCATAATACAGTCTTCATTATGATTGAAGTAGAAAATGTCATTGATTTGCCTTAATTTAACATGCTGTTTGAATTGTTTACTTTTATAAACCTAAAAGTATTTTTAATGGCTTTCACTATTTTTCTGTAAGGTCTTAATTTTCTCAGCAGTTAATTTTTTTTTTACTGTGAAGGTTTTCAAAAATGAAACATTTATGTGACAGAAAAAGATAACCTAAATAAGTCATAAATGATAAAAACAGCAATTATCTAGGTGGTTGTTAATGACTTTTGATATTTGCTCTGTTCTCTCTGAAAATTTTAGTGGTCAGATTACTGTCTTGCCCAGCTGGTTATGATGCATTGCTGAGCAGATGATGATTATAATTTTTATTTTGAAAAAAAGACTTGCATCTAGGAAACTTAAGGAGGCTGACAGAGCTGCAGCAGATCATCTCGTTTTGCACTATGTATTCTCATGGTTCCTTGATGTGCTTACAGTATTATTGTTGCACATTAGCATTCTCAGTCCTCTCGCTTTGCCACCCAAAGAGCTATTGATTCTATGCATTCTGTGTTCGGGTACTGTTACAGTCACATGACGATGGACGTTCTTATTTTATCTTACTCCTTATTTTATGCTTGTGTTTTGAATAAGCAGTATTTGTACTTTTGACACAATTCAAAGGATACTGATGCAGACTCTCCCTGTCTGTCCTCTTCAAGCCTGCTCTTTTCACCTAAGATTCCTGTAACCCGTTAGTTCACGCACCTTTCCCCCTACTCTGTCGTTCTTCCATCTCTGAGTCTGGCCCTTCAGGGTGGATGGTCCGCCATTCTCTGCTCTGTCCAGTTGTGCTGCTCAGCACGGCAGGGGAGAGGCTCCCTCACTGGTGGGTGGCTTGCCGGGGCAGCATTTGAAAAGCGATCAACATTTTTTGAACTGCAAAGGTTTACTGCCTGCCGCCTTCAGTCCTCTTCCTTATGATGAGAGAGCTGCTTCCCAGCCTTGAGCTACATTATTGAAGTCCATTTTTATTACTTTAGCCTTGGAGGTGCCAGGATACAGAAGGAGCACAAAGAAAGGAGAGTGACTGGTCCTACCATAGGCCTCCGCTCTGGGGCCCTTCGAGCCCTCTCAGAGGGAGGTAATGAGCCTTCCCTCCTCTGGTGGGGAAATGAGGACTGGTTATTTAAGTCCTTTCTAAATGCCCCACAGCTCCAGAGCCAGCCACCGGCAGCTCTCAAACGGGTAGCGCTTGTCCTCAAGCCAGTGGTTACCTATGTGTGGTTATGGAACACGACCCAGGTCCTGTGGTAGTTTCGGGAAAAGGGTGCCCTGTGAGAGAGCACGTGGCACAGCTCTTTCTCAGTTTGTATTTGCACTTGGCTTGCGGTGCCTGCAGTTCTGATGGACAGGGCCACGAGCCCCTAGGTAGCCCGTTCACACCGGACACCTGGGAGGTACCAGTTAGGATGGAGCCCGCTGGTGTGCATACGTCCCTGCTAGTTTGGGACAGGGCATAAAGGCATCTGAGGGGTCTGGCGGGGAGCACTGACATCGTCTGCTGCCACCTTCCTCTCCCCCCAGAGGTGCAGCACTGACCAGCACCTCGGCCTCTTTCTGTGTTGGCCACCAGGATTGAGATTGGAATCTGAAAAGACTCATCTTATCTGTCCTTAAGGCTTCTTGATAACCTCAGAGTTTTGCTTTTCTTTTAAAGTTAAGTGCATTAGCAGAAGAATTCTGGATTTCTCAGACCTCGGGCCAATTACAGAGCATGAGTTTGGAAACCAGTGCTCGACTGTAAATGCTTCCCGTTGATAATTTGATGGCATGTGCCCAGTTGTTTGTATTGTATTCTGTTCCTCCCTTAATCAGAAGTCTTTTTGCCTACTTTTTCCCAGGTGATTTGGAGCCTGAGATATGTTTCTTTCCATGCTCTACCAGCTCAGACTTGCTCTAAGACCAAAATCCATTCATGTACTGTTGCTAAAACTCTCAAATAATTTTTGTTTTTAGGTCCCCAAATAATATTTTCTTTGGTATTTCAAACCACAGTTCAGATGCCTCCTCTCCAGGCACTGGCTCTTACTCTAGCACATACTGTTAAGTTTTGTACCTACAGAATGCAACAGAGATTTTATTGCCACCTGCTCAGCCTGTTATTCAGGCATTCCAGAGTGGCTCTCGATGAATCCGGTGTCTTCTGGAATCCTGCAAACAGCTCTGCTCTGTTGGCCATGCGTCTTGCCTTCTTTTCCCAAGGCGTCCTCTTGCATTGCCTGCTGCATTGTACTGATATTTCCAGTAGTGTCATTTATTCCTGAACTTTGCATTTATTCTGAGATCATAAAGGTTTCAACCCTTTCTTTTTTTTTCTCTCCCACTCATGCTGAGTTCATGTCTGCTTCTTAGTCTTTGAACAGTTCAGCTGATGTAGGTGGGTGTTCAGGGGTGTGATCTGATGTATATTGAACCAGAATATCATGCCACAGTTCAGTAATACTGGTGGTCCTCTATGGACAGTTCTTGCTGTTAGCTGGTTATGAACTCATATGCAGAATCCCAAAGGACCAGATAACAACTGGAGATTCAAGTGAAATACCCCAATTTTGGCTGGTGTTTTTATAGGAAAAAATATCAGATCTCTTTTACTTGGGTACAAATTGATTTCTTGCTATTATATCACCTATAAGTTAGTAGAAGAGTATCTCTTTCAATACAAAAGCATTAGGGAAAAAGAAACAAAATGGGGTCTAAACTTTGCTTTTTAAAAAAGGCCATGCTCTTACCCTTAAGGAGCCTTAAGAAGCTCTGGTCTTGTAAGGGTTCCAGAGGTCACACACTGTGGGGTACACAGAGTGTGATGAGAGCAGTCTGCTTTACCTGTGTGAGACTGATTTAATATTTAACAAGTTTTACCTTTGTTTATTTTTCTAAATCTGTTCCCTTGAAGATTGATGAGGAAAACTGCATTTTTTACATCTGAGGTTAGTGGAATTACCAGGGCAGTTAGTCATTACAATTTACTAGATAGCTGCATATTACAAAATGTAGAATGTCAGACTATCAGGGTTTTATTTATTTTCGTCAGCAGAAAAGATTTTGTACCTCTGGGTAAATAACATGTTTTCAAAGATGTAGCTACCGAAAATACACGATTACAATATTTGCAGGTGTTTTGGTAGGAATCGTTGCTCTCCCGCAGTTAGAGTAAATTATTATTTCAACATTAATGTACATACCAGGTGAGCTGGGGCCCCTTTTGTAACTGAGTTTAAAAACAGTCCAAATATATATGGATTATTTCTGGAAACTTCCTTCCCAGCCTCCAGTCTCCACTTCACTTACACACTGCCAATGTGTACTAATTAATAACCCCTCTCTCTCCTTGGTTCTAGCCAAGGAAGAACAGACAGGAGCCAGGTGAAGATTAAAATATCTACCTCATTAACGAGGTATGTATTATATGAGCATATAAAAACTCCAAGTTCATGGCTCTAGACAAGCCAGATTGGAGAATGTGACTGACACCCAAGGTCAGCATGGGGACTTTATACTCTCCGTCTGGAATCTTGCCCGTTGTACCAGAAGTATACAAAGTGGGCACTTGATACTCTGCTTCTTAAATCTTGGTCTTTGCAGGCAAGAGTTGGGTCTGCAAGGTAGATTCTGAATATGTTTGTCCATCAACTACATGGAGAATCGTGGCCTGACTCAGTTTGCAGTGTAATCGGAAAGGAGGATACCGGAGAGCAAGGGAGGCAGGTCTGCAGCCTGTCTGGACAGCACACCTGGGTCTGATGGTAGGTCTGCTTCGGGCACGGCAGGGAGCTGGGCGTGAAAAGGAGTGACTGCCAGGGTCTTAACAATCAGCCGAGGAGAAGGAACCATGAAGGAGGGAAAGCCAGAGTGTATTTATAATTTATCTCTCTCATGGAGGAGAAAGATGAGGAAACGTGGGAAGAGGGAAGAAGAGTTCCTCACTGAGAGTGTCTACATGTAGGATGATGGGCCGGGTTAGTCAGAGGTCAGGTCACGAGGTTTATGACAGCACCAGGAGGAAGACGTGGAAGGGATTTCCTCTGGAGAATGATGGGCTTCTCTTTGTGCCTTGAGAAGAGCGCCGTGTCTGCTGTGCGGAGAACAGGCTGGGGGCAGCAGGCGCGCCAGGCAGGAGTCTGTGTTGGGGTGGAGGAGTGATTGGATGGTGGCTTGGACGTGGGCCTCAGCAGTGGAGTTGGTGGGAAGCGGTTGGCTTCTGGTTGTGTCTTATTGGAGGTTAGGAGTAACTAACACGTGTAGGGCTTACTGAGGGATTGTGTGTAGAAAACAATCCAGAATGACTTTTTAGTGTTTGGCCTGTGCCGTATGGGGGAAAGGTGGTGAGATTTCTGAGGTTGGACTTGGAGGGTGAGAGTGAAGGGCGGGGAGGATGGGTGGTCTCCATTGTGAACTTTTGAAGACAGGGCATTGTCTTATTAATCTTTGCTCCTCAGGGCTTAGCACAGTATCTA
The DNA here is from genome assembly GCF_036321535.1 of Camelus dromedarius. Lineage (NCBI taxonomy): Eukaryota > Metazoa > Chordata > Mammalia > Artiodactyla > Camelidae > Camelus > Camelus dromedarius. Next base: position 37,891,260 of record NC_087436.1, read on the forward strand.
GAACAGAAATATAATTGGATAAAAGTTTGATTCATTTTGTAGTCAACATTTAATATATCATTCATGTTCAGTAAACATATTGTATGAGTGTGTAAGTTATTTTTACCACTAGCATTCTTAGAAAATACATAGTTACAGGTTAAAAAACAAGAAACAACTTATTTTACTACGTTGGGTTTGCCTACTTTGCAGACATTTTCCTTTTCTTTTGTCATGAGGATGGTGATCTCAGTGAAATAAGGGTTTTAAAGAAGCTGATTGGTAGGATATTAAACTGGACATTTTATTTAGATGTTTTTCTCTTTCTCTGCAGTTACTCTGTGATTACAGCTGTTCTGCTGTTTGGGAAGTTGATTTAGCACCAGGTTTCCAATGTGTTTTAGTTTTTGGAAAAAAAAATGTTTCCAATTGTTTAAAATCCTTTATTTTTCTTTATTGTTTATGGAAGTCCTTTTAGGTGTTTGGAACAAAGAAGTCTCGTAACCAAATGTTTTTCTTTTGCAGATGATAACATTTTGTTTTAGGTTCCAAATGAAACCACTTAGTGTAAACATTAGTGGAAAAATACCACCTAAAATAAATGTCGTAGTGCATTCCTCCTGACGCTGGCCCTCTAGTTTAGGATAAGCAGGGTGATTCAATGTTATATGTCTTCTGGAAGTTCTGCATTTGTTTTGTGGTTGTCGATTGTCTGCTTGTCACAGGGTGGCTCCTATCTGAGTATGTCAGCCAACTTCTGGCCATTCAGCCAAACGTGAGGTATGATTAGAAGAATGTTGGGAATCCAGGCTGAGTAGTTTGGTTGAAAAGAGGAACAAAAATACAGTATTTGTATTGTTGGAGTACTTACATCATCGTGATTTTGATCACAACTTACAGCACCGTAGGATTTTTATAAAATAGATGCATTTGGCTGCAAACAGCAGCAACTCCTACTCATTTAAATAAGGAGGACATTACATTAAATAAGAGGAATTTTAGTGATCTAACAGGCTTTAGGGATGGTTGGTTAATTAGCTCACTGGTGTCACCGAAGCTCTTTGCACCACTTGGCTTTGCTGATCTTGGTAGGGGCTTAATCCTCAAGCTGGTGGCAGGCACCTGGCATGTTTCAAACGAGATGGTGTCTGTAAGGAGAAAGGACACCTTTTCAAGAACCGCCTTCCTGTAGTACATCTCCCCTTAGGTGTCACATATTCATTCCTGAACTGGCAAAAGGAATGGGATTGCTCTTCTCCAGTCAGAAACAACCTGGAGCTGGGGTAGACTTCCTAGGGAAGGGTGGGCGCTGGAACAAGTTTAGCCTTCTCTGGGGATGGAGGATGGGCAGGGTGTGTATTCAGAGGCAGTGTCCCCCATGAGAATGACCACACTGGTTATTTGTTCATTCAGCAGCTGCATCCTGAATGCTTACTCTGTCCCAGATGATGTATTAGGTGCTGGGTTTACCTAGAAAGATACAAAAAGTGCCTGGAAGAAAAGGTAAATCTTAATATCTGGTGAAGAGTCCAGTATTTGTGTCTTTCATTATTTCCATGTTCTCCAAATGATTTGATTGGGGAACATAGAAAGCACACTTAGTGAAAGTCTTTTTGGTTATTAGAACTCTTAACAGTGCTTCTATAGGTTGGGCAAGTATTTCAAGTAGGGGGAAGTGTAAATAAAGGGAGATGCATGTGTTAACCAAGTTATTATGCTCTCGAAACTCTTTTCATTACACAAGTCTCATATGACTACATGATGGGGAAAAGTAGAGCAAAATACGTGAACTTAATTATCTTTTTTGTGTATATCCACTTTTACAGATCGTTCTGTGTGCGTCTCCGTGCATATTTAAGACCAACAGGAATTGTATGAGTTTTTATGTCTATCTTAACATAAGAAACAGTGATATTGCATATCTGATATGTGGTCACTGATATCCTTGTCTTTGCACTAATAATTTGTGCATAAATGTGGGAGGCATTTGTGAATTATTCTTATAGCAGCCTTATTGAGAAATAATTTATATACCATGAAACTCATCATTTAATACATATCAGTAGTTTTCAGTTATGTTCAAAGAATGTGAAGTCAGCACCACTGTCTAATTTAGAATATTTTCAGCACCCCCTAGAGAAACCCTGTACCTTTTAGCAGTTGGTTTTGAATGTTCTTTGTACCCATTGATATCTTGTGTAAAATCAGATTTTAAAGGATTTTCTCTCCTGGTAATGAGAACCCTAGGACTTTACTGCCCTGACTTCCCAATGTGTCATACAGCATTGTTAGCTGAGGCCATCATTTTGTACATTACGTCCCTAGTCCTTGTTTATCTTATAACTGGAAGTTTGTACCTTTTGACCACCTTCCTCCAATTCCCCCTCCTGCCCATTTTGTTTTCTTATTGTTGAGTTTTAAGAATTCTTTTTATCTTTTAGATACAAGCAAAGATTTTTCTCCCAGTGTATGTGGTTTGCCTCTCATTCTCTTTGTATTATCTTTCGTTGAGCAGAAATTTAAATTTTAATGAAGGCTAAATTGTCAATTTTTCCTTTTATGAATCGGTGCTTTGGATATTGTATCTGAAAAAACCATCCCCAAATCTAAGGTCTATTTAGGTTTTATTCTATGTTATATTCTAGGAGTTTTATAGTCTTGCATTTTACGTTTAGGTCTGTAATTCATTTGGAGAAGCTAATTTTTGGAAGTTTGAAAGCCTATGTGTGGTTTAGTTTTTGTACATATATGTCCAGTTGTTCCAGCACCATTTGTTGAACAGACTGTCTTTTCTACATTGAATTTCTTTGGCTCCTTTGTTAATCAGTGTTTTTTTTAAATGAAAGTTCTTGCAGATTGCTTTTTAATCAAGAGATGACTTCAATGAGTTTGTTTCTTAGGGAATTATCAGTATAGTAAAGGACAGAAATGAAAGTCTACAGAAGTTAGCAGCTCAAAAATTTCATTATTCTCTCTGGAATTCTTTGTTACCATATGAACACATAACATTTATTTATTAGGGATTTAAAATGTAATTGGGTGACTTAATCGCTGTCCAATCTGAGAACGAGGTGGTCAGCTTTTTTTTTTTGTTAATAATCAAAAACTAATTCCTTACTTTATTCTTCTTTTGTCTTTGTCCCGTGGCCAGAGATTTTTACATACCACATTTTATAATTTCCTGGGTAGTAAGCATGAAGTTGGTCTAAAGATAAGGTCGTTTTAATTGAAATCATTCTTCAAACAGCCTGCAGGTAAAAATTGGTACTAGGAGTGGAAAAGCAACTGAGTTGGTAAATTAGAAAGTTATCCCAGGAACGGAACGTGGTTTTCACAGCAGCTGGCCACGTAGATGATCGCTGGGCTGGGCGAGCGTTTCCTTGCTTATTTCACCGTCAACTCCAGCCTGAATGATGTGGTACACGATAGTGGCCGTGGTCAGAAGGAGGGCGACTGAGAAGGAGAATGCTTGCTACTTGTAAAGGTCACTTGTGTTTCAAGAACAAAGTCTTCTATTTATTTGGTGACATGAAAACAAAGCTGAGCTTGCCTCATGTTCTCTTACTTGTTAAGCTTATCATTCTGAACTCTATCTTGTTGAATTTACCTTGTCTCAAAGTTAGCACTAGAGTCATTTTCAGCAAGCTACTCTTTATCCTTCTCATGGAAAAAAATTTTTTTTCCATTTATAATACATTATATGTGGTATTTCTGAGATGAGGTTTCTCTGGAGAGGTCTCGATGACACAACTATTTTGAGTTCTGCAGGAGAATGTCCTATAAGAGTTTGCTTTGTTTTGTTTTTAAGGATTCCTCTGAATTTGACTACTCCCACATGGCACTGTAAGTTTTCTGTTAGTATTTTACTAAAGTTACATAAAGCAGAGTGCTAGGCTCCTAGTTGCTGTAGCAATGGAGAATGAAGGTGGTTTTTATTTACCTAAAACTTTGCATGCTTTCTTTCATGTCCTGGGGATTCCAGACTTGTAGTAAATAGAATCCTTGGATTTTTCATCAAGTGCCTCAACAAGAAATAAAACTTATAAAAATTAATCTTATCCTAGAATATACATCAGACCTGGAATTTGTTTCATGGTCTTAAGTGTTTTCAACTCTTTTACTCTGTCAGGTCTGTATGTTTTTGATCTTGTTTCTCTTTAGCTGTTGGGCTCTACAGTCAGTTCTGCTATAAGGTGACAGGATTGTTCTTAAAAGTCAGTATGCTATGCAGTATTGTTCAATACGAACCATAAGGCTTCTGGGAAAAATAGGGTTAGGGACACAAAATACAGAAACTTTGTCTCTGACACATAAAATAAAAGACAGGAATCTAATAAAAATGGTAGCACAGTTTTACACGTGTAAAGTGGTGAAGAAATACGTAAGTAACTGGATGAATATGTTGGTTAACCTTTACAGAGACCTGAAATTTGCTTGTGGATGTATATGCCAGAAGGTTTGCACCTTGGGGGTTCTTATGAAGTGGTGGAAGTGGGGCGGTTGTTTGAAAATGAATGGAAGGTTGTAACATCTGAAGTGGATGGGTATGTCTCATAGCATATCTGGTGAACGGGGGCAGGTGGTAGCTATTTGAGGTGGAAGTGTTTTGTGTATTTCTGTGTGGCTCAGTTCAAATGAGTGCAGCTTTCTTTATTCATCTAGTGTTTCTGGGAGACAAAATTGTGAACAAGTAAATGAGATTCTTTTCTTACTTTGTCTTTCTGATAGTCTGTTGTTAACTGTATAAAAACACAACAGATCTTTGTGTATTGATTTTATGCCCTGCAACTCTACTGAATTTATTTATTCTAACAGTTTTTTGGTGGAGTCTTTAGGACTTTCTATATGTAAAGTCCTGTCATCCACAAATATTGACAGTTTTATTTTTTCCTTTCAAATTTGGATGCCTTTTTAAACTGTCTGATTGCTGTAGCTCACACTTTCAATGCTGTGTTGAATAAAAGCAGCAAGAGTGAGCATCCTTGTCTTGTCGCTGACCTTGAAGAAAAAGCTCTTAGCGTTTTGTCTTTGTGCATGACGTTAGCTGTCGGCTTGTCATATGTGAGCTGTATTGTGTTGTGGTACGTTTCATCTACACCCACTTTGTTGAGAGTTTTTTAAATCATAAATGGTGTTAAGTTTTGCCAAATGCTTTTTCTGCATTTATTGAGATAATCATCTGATTTTTAACTTTCATTTTGTTAATGTAGTGTCACATTGACTGCTTTGTGGATGTTGGACCATCCCTGCATCCCTGGGATAAATCCCACTTGATCATGGTATATAGTCATTTTAATGAACTGTTGAATTTGGTTTGCTAATATTTTGTTGAGGATTTTTGCATCTATATTCATCTATGATATTGGCCAGAGATTTTCTTTTCTTGTAGCATCCTTGTTTGGTTTTGGCATCAGTGTAATGCTGGTTTCATAAAATGAGATGGGAAGAGTTCCTTCCCTTTTACTTTCTGGTAAGAATTTGAGAAGGATTGGTACTCTTTGAATGTTTGATAGAATTCACCAGTGAAGGTGTCTGATCCTGTTTTCTGTTTTTTTGATAGTAGCCACCCTCATGGGTGTGAAGGATAGATAATATTTTAAGATATGTAGTCAGGATTCAAAAGCTGTTAGTAACTAGAGTGATGGACCTAATGCTTATATGATGAAATTAAACACGGATAAATGTAAAGTCAGTTTTCAGAATTCAAGATACCGGACTTGATATTGACTCCTATGCAAGTATCTGAAGGGTTTACTTGCTTTATGTGGACATTTTGGTTAGCAGTATCTCTTGGTGGCTAGATGGAAAACACAGACTGCAAAATAAAGAAGTAAATGTTGTGCTGGTGGGAAAGAAGAGTGCCGTTATAGTGCATACTGGTCAGCCCACAGCAGTAAGGGCATGTCAATTTCTGGGTGTTAGCTGTGGATCTGGAAATTGGTAAACATCTGACATTCAACAGAGAGCAGCCAAACACAGAAAGGGTTTGGAAACTGTGACCTGTCAATCAGTCCCTTGAGGGAACTGGGATTCTTAATCCGAAGAAGAGCAGGAGCAGAGTCAGATGGTTGTCATCACATGATTTAAAGTGTTGTTATGTGGAAGACGGTGAAGGCTTAGCTTTCCTGTTTGAGGACAGAACTAAAAAAAGAAAAAAACCTTTATGTGGAAGTAAAGAGAATCATGTTTCTAATCAACATGAGGAAAACCTTTCTGGCACCAGGAGGGTAGAGAGTTCCTGTTATAGGAAGTGCTTGAGTTAAGCTGGATGAAGGTCAGAGTTTTGCTGTAAAGGATATTCCTCTACTAGACGGAAACTTGGCTATGAAAAACTGTTCTGTACCTCCTTTTTTGTGCAGGAGAGTGTAAGAAGCTAGACAAAAAACAATTCCATACACAAAAGCCTCAAACTAGTAGGTGTCTAGTTTTGCCTGCCCCAGGTCAACCCTACCTAGACTGAGCAAATAAATCTCCCCGTAAGAAGAGTCTGGAACTCTATGGTGTCCTGACTGCTGAGCATCCATTCACTCAGGGGAGAGGAAGAGTTACACTCTTTTTCCAGAGTGCTACCACGTGTCATACGGAGCCCAAGACCTGACCCACTGCTGACCTCTCTACCCTGGTTCTCAATCATTTCCTGGTTCACACCCAACTCTTCAGTTTCACATTTCGTTCACTCCCATGTGTGCCTTTGTTTTGCCAGCCCCTTTACCTTCTCACCTATACCCACCCCGGTACCTGCCAGGCTGACGTGGGGGCTTCTCCTCACTGCTCTCATTAGGTCACTGTCCCAGCATTTACTGTGCATCCGGGTGTCTGTCCCTGCTCGCTAGGCTGTGAGCTCTTTCACAGGGATTAAATGTTGTTTATCTTTGATTTCTTGGTGCAAACAAAACATGTTTTTCGAATGAGATGAAAAGGGATGGAGTCATTATCTGTGTGCCCCAGTGCCTCGTGTGCAGTGCTTGACACATTGTACTTGCTTATGACTTTTTGAATAATAGAAGACTTGAATATATGTATTTGCTTAGTTTAGGTCATAACACCTTCGTATAGTTCTAGAAACTTTAATCTGGTTGGGACGTGCAGGCTGGATCTCAGAGTGGGAGCCTTGCAGGCGCCTCTCCTCCATCCTTTCTCCTACTCCCCACCCCCCAGCCCCCGCTGGTCCTCCTCCCTCTTCTTCCCTGCCTCTTCCTCCTCTCTGATGCTTCCTCCCTCGGCCTCCTCTCTCCCTTCTCCTCTTTTCCTCTTCTTCTTTCTCTTCTTTCTTCTTCTTTCTACCACTCTCCCTTCCCTTTTTAAACTGTGCAGCCTCCTTACACAGTGTTCTCATGCAGAGTTTGGCAAGCTTTTTCACTCTGTAGTTCATGCATCAGTTAACCGAGTCTGAGTATTTCCCAGGGCTTTAGATCATAGAACCTAACGGAGATTCCAGATCACTTGTGTGTTGACACGAGGGCTTTTTTTTCTCAGTATGGTAAATGAGGTTCAAGCATACCTTGTTCAGTTTCTATACATTTGGCTTTTTATTTACTTGCCTTTCTAGTTTTTTTGTATTTGTGCCAGTCTCCTGATGCCAACCATCTGTTGATTCTTTAATATTATAGCAACACAGGCTCTGTTTGTATTCAGTGTAGTTTACATTTTTATGTTTGCCAAGACCTTTTGCTGTTATTATGTAGTAAATTAAATGTGAGAACAATAGGCAGGCTAGAATTCTCTTTATGAGCAGCTTGATTTATTTGCATCTGAGTATATAAGCTGTGTGGTTATTTAGTTTTGGGTCTGTTTTAGTAACAAATTGTAGCTCTAATTTATGTTGAATATAAAAAAGTGGGTTTAATGAATTTTTTCTAAAGATAGGGATGGTATGTCTACAAGTTAGAAACACTGGCGTACGTGTAGCTACTCTGCACACAATGGGGACTCTCCAAACACTACTGAAAGTTTGCATAAAATTCTGCCTGAGAAATTCCATATTTTCTTTTTATATAAAGAAGATTAATGCTCATGGACTTGAATAAATTCCTTTTAATGGTTTGGCCCATAATTTCCTTACTGTATGATAAATGACCACTCTGAAAGTACTTTGTTCTTTGAAGAATTTTTAGGACAGTTTAGATAATTAATGTTTTGATGTGCATATTTGTTATTTTTTAACTTTTGATTAACAAATCATGTTTTTAAAACATTTTTCCTTCTGTCTGGCCCTAGAGATCAGTTGAAACACATATTCTTTCGTCCACATTAAAGATGGTAACTTTGTACTTTATAAATAGACCTTTCAAAACCTGAAGGAGGGCAGTTGCATGTTGTCTCCAATTTGCATATTCATAAGTAGATTGCAAGTGACCTAAAGAGAAATGTATTCTTTTTACAAATTGCTTTTAAATGGAGGTACTAGGGATTGAACCCAGGTTCATGCATGCTAAGCATGTGCTCTACCACTGAGCTATTCCCACCCCCCAAGGAATGTATTCTGATGTAGAGACTGTAGATCTTACTAATGTGCCCTGTTTTTATCTACCGGCTTCACTTCCAGGTCAAAGAGAATGTGGGAGTTGCTCTCCACAAAGAAAATATGTTTTCTTAGGACTTGTAGTGCCAAAAAGCACTTTTATAAACTGTCTACTATCCATGCAAACTTTTACAAATTTAGCACAGTAAGGATAAGTTCCCAGGTAAATTAGCACGTTTTTCTTTAATTCTGTGGTTCTGTACCATTGCCAGAGCATCTGTCATCATTCTGATACATTTATGTCATCTCTGTGGAGAAAAAGGACTCTAATGGGTTGACTGATTAACTCATTTTAATCTCTAGACCCATAGACTTTTACCTGAAAATCAGAAATATAAAAAGCTTCGAAAACCAAATTTCTTTTTTTTTTTTCAAATAACTTGTTTAGCAGCAGAACCTGACTTGAACTTACGTGAGGCCACTTACAGCCTTTTGTCTTTATCCTACTTAGCATGACTATTCATACATAGATGTGTTTGTTTATGGGATGGTGCTCCAAACCCTGTAGAAAATGGTAGGTAAACATACTGTATGTATCATATTACTTTTCTAAAATAATTTTAAAACATCAGCTTTCAAAACCATATGGTTACAGAATTGTGATATTGTATAGGAAATTTCCAATTCTTGTTTAGGGAAAAGCCCAAGAACTATAGATATTCTGGAGTAGAGACCTGTTAAAGGTAACTGTAACTGGGTAACAATAGATGAGAAAAGTAGCTGATTTTAGACTCAGTAAGGGACTTTTTGTTAATGAAGGTAAAATCTTATGAACTCATGATACAGAACATGATAATACCCACATGTCTAAGTTGTTCTGACTTGCAGGATTTCATTGCAGGCAACTTTCCAAAGTTGTTTCCATTTCCCCCAGTGATCACATTTGGAAGATGAAGTCCTGGGTCTAGTGAACTGGTCATTAGAGTTTAATATTAGGGTTTTTGTATGTGCATGGGACAAGTTTTTCTCATTTTTGTGCTAATAGCTGCCAGTAAAATGAGGTATCTCTGGATAAAGAAGGTGTTTTTGTCACTTTGTAATTTTAGATGATTTACCTTAAAAGGTAGTTTGTTGCAAAATTAAAGACACTCCCTTGGGGAAAGCCCTAGGTTTATAAGCACACTTTAAAAAACTCAAACCAATGTCATATAATACCCTTTGAGCTTCAATTTCCCCAACTTCTTCTCTTTAGTATATTCTACATCTGTAGTTTTAATGGCTTAATATGTCTTTATGAGGTGAAAAAGTAATAGAAAAATATTTATGGTCAATAGTTTCCTTATGTGTTAAATTCTTGATACAAATTTGATATCTCTATATACACTAGTGAAAGTATACTCAGACAGCTCTATAATAAATGTAAAAAACCCCATAAGTTGAAGTTTAAGATTTGGAGAAAACTGATAAAATGGGAAATATGGAAACTTTTTTATTTTATAAGAGGAACTGATTATCTCCATAACCCAAGTATTAGCATTAAATTTAAAAAGAGTATGTGGTAGGTCTCTTCCCTATCCGTTCTCTTCCCTTCTTTTATTTAATATAAGACTAAATTCCTTACGAAACATATGTTTATGTTATATTTAAAGACATTTGCATTCTCTTTACAAAATTAAGATTACTTGTAGATTATAAATCATCATCTATCATCTCATCTAAAGTGAAAGAAGCATGAAAATAAAGGCCTCTCTTGGTCCTGCAGCTTCAAGGAACTGGAGTTTGTCCAACAACCTGAGTGCACTTGGAAGCGGCAGATTCATGCATGGAGCCTTCTCCATAAACCCTAAGCAGAAAATTCCATCAGGCTCATCCGGATTTCTGACCTATAGAGCTATGAGATAAGAAATGGGTATTATTTCCCAGTTGAATCATCTTCCCCAGTTTCTACTCTCCCTCCATGCAGCAGTATCTTGTTACCGAGAAGCTGATGCCTCCCGGGTTGGGTCCTGATTAGTGATTGCCTTTAAAGTTTCTGTTAGATGAAGCACAAAGCTTCCTAATTGATGCATTTCCCATTTATTTCCTGTGATTTCTCTGATTTTATTGCTTGAACCACCAGATTTAAGTCCCATCACCCTTTATTGACTGTGTCTTCCCAACCCGATTTACCAACACCATTCATCTTGCCTCCTCTGCACAGAATGACCAAGCTGCTCAACTGTTCTTTCATCGGGATAATGTTCTCTACAGTGGAGTCGAATCTTATGCAGGGCTTAGGTTCTGAAACCAGTTCATAAGGCAACAATCTCATGTCATTAAAATTATGGGCCATGAAAAAGAATGGTCCTTACTATTTAAATTTATTTTCTTTCTTTGATCTTTCTGATTTATTTTTTCCTTTCATTGAGTGGATGTAGTTTAATTTTTGTAAGGTAAATAAGAGTATGATAAAATTCTGTTGGCCTTGAAATGGCTTTCTACCTCTTCTGTTGACAAATTTGTGTGCCATTCATTTCAGCAACTAGAACTAAACTCATCTTGTGTGTTGGGGATTCCCAGGACCACCCTCGCACTCAGAGATTCACTAGACGGACTTATGGGACTCAGCATGTAGTTGTAAGCATGGCTAAGATTTATTTCAGTGATCTCATAAAGGAAACAAGGCACAGGCAGAGTCTGGAGGAACCATGTATAGATTTCCTTATGCTCTCTCCCTCCCAGGAGGGGTCACACAGAGCACACTCTTCTCCCAGTAATGAAAAAGCAGCCACACACACACGATGTTCCCTGCAAGGAAGCCATTAGAAATTCAGTATCCAACACTTTTAATGGGGGCTTGTAGGCACCTTCTGGCTAGTATGTACCAAAATTCCAGATTCCCAGAAGAAAAGCAGGTGTTTGGCATAAACCGTATTGTCAGCACTGTCTGGGAACAGTGAACTACCCTTATCCATTAACTGTCGACTGGGAGCACCCTGAGAACCCACGTTCCCGCATGCCAGCCATGCGCCAGCCTTCCTTCCAGGCAGGCCTCATCAACGTAACAGTCTGAAGCCTGCTGTGCTCACTCCTTTTGCACACCTTGTCTACTGAGAGCTTTTCCTAGCACACTCTTTTCTAACATTTTCTTTTCACTCTGGTCCATCGTCCGGACCTGGCACTGTGTTACTGTATACCCGTGTGTGCTAAGTGCTTTTGAGATGAAGTTCATCTGTATCTCTACTTTTTAATAATCAAGCATTGTTTTGTGAGTTTAAAACAAATTGGATTTTCTGTTTCCTTATTTATACTGAAGATGTTAAATAAAGGAATTATATTCTAGAATTTCATTTGTAGCTTCTCATAGCATATTTTAAAATAACCAATAAAGAACTGGATAGGATATGCCATTCAGTAAGAGTTGTTTACTGATAACTAACGTCAACCTTCTAGAACTCTTCAGCACAGAAGTACGATTGTTGGATGATTATGAGAAGGGAAACGATAAATCTTAGAGACTAGGAAATATTTGATTGCCTTAGGTGTATTCTTATACCAGAATAATTCATTTGTTTCTTTATGGGGTTGCATACATATTGAAGATGTGAATGAAGAGAGAACAGTTAATTTAAATGGGCTGTGCAGATTCAGTTTTAATTGCTGTAGAAAGCTGCATTTAGGAAAAATCTGAAAACAGTGACTGCACCTGTGGAGTTTGGGTTAGGAATTCCCAGAATTTTGATTCAGATCAGAATCAAAAGAAAAGTGGATTTTTTCTTTTTCATTTTTTCTCCCTGTGGTGCACAGTGTTCTTTTATTACTCAGTGTTTCTATAATCTTTGTCCAGAAGTTGTCAGATACAAAGCATCTTCTTTTAAAAACACTATCAAGACTATGATTTCTGGATCTTGGAGATTATCATTGTTTTTTACATGACCAGCTCTTTGAAATGCTTTCGTGTCTGATGAATAGAATTTTGCTACTAAAATTTTCTCATTTTTGGCACATTTTTGTGTACACTTTCGATATGCCATGGGGGAAGTCCTCCAAAAGCTGACCTCAAGGCTTTAAGTCAGTGTAAGTCGCAGATCTATATTAAAAATTGAGCAACACTATAGACTCGTAAAACTTTAGCCAGATTTAAAGTTTGGTGAATCATTTCTGATGAATCTGATAGAAACTACCAAGCTGTCAAAAGACATGCGGACTTTTATTAATGTGGTTTTCTGATTCCTTGGTGAAACAGCACTTTACTTATAGAGAAGTTGTGATATTGACAAAATGAAAAAGTAAACAAAAAGCCACTACGTAGTTAAAATGGATCATGCCACAGTATTTAAGCACTAACTCTTGTATGTTTTTTACACTCCCCCAAAGCTATGTGTATAATAAACTAGTGTTACCTAAGTTTACTTTATTCTTTATGCAACAAAAAACTGGTCTATTCAAAAATGTTGCTGAAATCTGACTGCCTGAACGTGTTTGTAAAACTGGAAAGGGACAGTGGCTGCACTGTGAAGGCTTTCTCATCAATTTACTCTGGAAAAGATGATGCGCTTTTCACTGCGTCTTTCACGTTGTCATGTCAGTTACTTCTTCTTTTAAAAAATTAGCACAATTTTAAACGTATTGGAAAGGCAAGACTTGGAGTGCTTTTAAAGTAAGTCTCTCATTACCTCTCATAAAATATTTTTGAACTTTTAAAGGAAGTAAAGGCAATGGTCGTTTAAGAAACGACACATTAGCTGAGCTTTTAGTGAATAAAATATTTATTGAGACAGTACCAAATGAAAGGTTTCCATCTCTTAGTGGTCAGGTGCCCAAGTCCAGGATTTGCTTAGCTACATAAACCTGACCCAGTTCCTCAGTTAAACTTGCCTTCAGGTCTTCCACGGTGTCAGGAGAACTTCCTTGATACAGGTTAGGTGATTAGAAAGGCAAGCTCAGCTAAACGTAAGATGTGGCAACCGAAAACGCTTTTGTGATTTGTAAATTGCATCAGCAGAAATAGTGCCCAGGTCAGAATAGTCCTTTGTGTGCTGTATTCTGTGCTGCGTGAGGAGAGCTTTGACAAATTAGTGTGCATCTTTAAGAGGGCAACCAGGATAGCAGAGGGACATACATCACATCAGACAAGGAGACAGTTATTTTCTTGTAGAAGAGAAAGTGTAGAGAAGGAGGGACTCCTGCCTTCAGAAATTTGAAGGGCTGTGCATGGGAAAGGAATTAAAACTACTGAAGAGGACAGAGCTGGAGCTGATGACAGTTGGTCACTGAGCAGCATGTTTGAATGTGGCCTAAGGAAGGGTGCCGGCTCAGCCGAGATGACGTCTGGTTTGCTCCTACCTTGTAATGGCACCTGCTCTTACTTCAGGTGTTCAGGCAGAGGCTATTTGTGTGTATTTGGGTTTGAATTAGGATAACCTTCATGTTTGTTCCTGGAAAAAAGTTGACATGCAGTAAAGTACGTGTGTGCCCGGCTGTGGGCAGTATTTGTCTCTTAAGAGTGTCCATTAGTTGCTGTGAGCCTCGGTTTCCTCAGTGTGCTAGTACTTCATGATTGCAAAATACCCATTGGTATACAGAAGTCATGCATCTTATTCCATCTGATGCTCCCGTGGTGGTCTGTGGGGTCACAGAGCAGGGACTATCACCCCCACTTTAGAGGGCTGGAGAGCATGGCTCAGCTCAGCGAGAAGTGACTCACTCAACATGGTGCCATCAGAGCTTCGCTCACATCTGGCTTTTTGATTCCTAGTCCAGCAGTTTTACCACTCCAGAATGCCTGCGTGCCTTCCAGCTTGAAATATTTAGGGCACTAATTATTTGTAATGAAAAAGAGACTATTTTTCTCATCAGTCCTTTTAAGTTGTTTTGTGTATATTATGTTCTGGATGCTGTTCAGTAGAGAGGCATCTCTAAAAGCCTGTGTTCATCTGCTTTCCTGTCTGACGCTGGGGGGGGGGGAGTTTCTCTGGATTTGGATTATTAGATAGTATGGGGCGGAGAGCTAAGCAGATATGCTACAGTGATATGTGTGTGTGTGTGTGTGTGTGTGTGTGTGTGTGTGTGTGTGTTTAAAAGTACCAAAGCTAGAAAGAATTTTAGACTGAATTCTTTGAAAAATCAACAGGAAAAAACTCACACTGTTTGCTTAGAAATTATAAATCATTACAGCTTTCACTGATGATCTTTGCTGATTTCTTAAAGTATGTCTCTCTTTGGCTTAAATCTGACAACAGTGTGCTGTCAGAACTGATTATTTGAGTACACTTAGTGTTCTGTGGTCCTTCGGTATTCAGAAGTCTGGGTAATTAAACTCTGAAGTCAGGGCATCTGGCCTTCCTTCAGTTAAAAACAGTTGCAGATAGAATGCCAGTGATTTAAATACAGAAATATGATGAAATTTTACACTCTAAAGGCATCCATACTATAAATCTTAGTGCTTAAAACTACCTTCTTTGAAAAGTCTTGTTGAAAGTCAGAAAGGGAAATATATTTTCATGACATATTGTGACTACTTATTAAGGATATTATTGCTATATTTTTTGGAACTGACTATATTTCACTGCCGTTACATTTTACCATATGTTAAATAAAATTCTGTTGGTTACATTTTGCCACCTCTGGAGACAGATCTGGCTGATGAGCTTTACCCTGGGAACCCAGTGGCCTGTAGTGAATGAGAAATTCCTCTGGCATTCAAAAATAATTGAAGAAAAATCATAGAGAAACATTGTAGACCCTTCTACTGTGAAAATGAACCATCCAAATAATAAATAAGCTTCTCTGTTTATAGTTGACCCAATTTAACAAAGAAAATACTTAAATTTAAGGCAAAAATTTGTTTGCATATTTGATTTGATACGTATTTCCAGTTTTTCCTTTCATCTACATATTAGGGTTTTCCTTTGTTGAGCTGAATCTTTTTGTGATTTCCTCTATCCTTTGCTGGGTGGGAAGAAAAATTGATGGTGACTTATGTTCATTGTTTATAATGTTTAGTCTGGAAAGAAAAGACAGAGCCACAGTAGCACATTGTCTTGGACACTTGAAAAGTAGCGTCAGTAGCATCTGACAGAGACTAGAACTGCCGAGTTCCTGCACAGTGATAACTGTTATTTAATATACAGTGACAAAGTCCTAGAGATATGAATGGCTAGACTGAAGCAGGAAGATTTTCATTCCTCTTCCTACTTTAGCTAATTTTTTCTGTGTAACTGGCTTAGGAAGACTGTGCAAATCAAACAGAGTTTGGAATTGAGATGGTTTTTATTGCAAGATGAGAATTTGACTTCATTACAGGCCCCAGGTTTTTGGAAGACAGTCCTCAGTGGGACAGAAACCAATACACTTCATTTCCATGAAAATTCAAATAGAAGAAGATGATATTTGGAAGACTAGTTTTGAAAGAAAAAAAATACAAATTGGCTGCAAAGATGATACTGGAACATGGAACATGATACTAAGAGGAATTCTGAATCTTCTTTATTCATTAGACGTTAAAAATGTTCAATGTATTACTTCAGGGTTCAGAATCAAGTTAAAATAGATAAATGGGGACTTTAATAACAGCCATCTGTCTAGGAGGTTTTTTTGCTTTGGTTTCCCTGGAAAGAGGAGGGATGGATTAAATTATCTTTGGAGATCTCTTTTAGATATTTCAATGCAGGCAGTGCTGTGGTTGTAGGGTAGGAAGATAAAAGTCATGTGAGCAGATAATCTAACAGCGTCAGTGAAGTGTTGAAGACTGGGATGGAGGATTGAGGACGCAATCAGCCACTTGAAAGCTGGAGAAAACAGGTAGCCTGTGGAGACCGCGTAGGAACTTAGAGTCATTTGGGTAAGGATGTTTAGAATAAAATAAATGGGCAGCAGCTCTGTTAATGAACAGAAAAAGTTATCTCAAAGATGAATGTGTGGGCCACTGCAGTATATCACGAGTGTTGTGAAAATATAAGTAATAGTATGTAAATGTAGATTATTGAAAGTGATGAATCTTGTAAGAATTTGAATATAAAATTCAACTGTGCGTGCCTCGTAAGGTGGAATATGATGTAAGAAGGTAATAAACATCCAGAATGTGCATACATCCATGGGATGTATGGAAATGAGCTACTGAGTCACTGAACACAGTTGGAGCCAAAGTGCTGAAGTGTATAAAGAACAAAACTGCCCCTGGTTAAATGGGCTTACAATAATAAGTCACGGAGAAACCTTTGTTATGTTTCACATCTTTGAAGAAGGAATTTGAAGTGTCAAACACTTCTGATGTATGTTGTACTTAATACTGGGGAACAAATGTATGGCTAAGAAGGGCCATAACTAGTTTCTGTAAGTAGTGCTAACCTTTCAAACTGAGCTATCCCGTGGGCAGGCACAACAGCGGTGTTCCCCTGTGTAAAATTGGTTGGGTTTGTGTGGATTTCAATGACAGTGGTGGACTTAAAATTTCAGTTCTGAAGACATTTTCCTTTCGGGTATCTAGTGGCATTGCTACCTGTTCTGCTTAATTTAGCAGCTGGTCTATAAAAATCATTTTGTTACTGTTGCTGTAGAGGAACCTGGAAAGGAGACTTCATACCTGGATGTTTAAAATTACTTATTTTACTCTGCTTAAAGGAATGTGAACTGGGGTCTCCTTTGAAGAAAATATAGAGCATCCTTTCTATCTATCCTAGCAGTGTGGCTGGACATCTTTGGCATTACCTGGATGGCAGTGAGGGTTCCGAGTTGACAGATAAGCAGGGAGGCAGGGCAACTTTCAGGCACCTCCCAAAGCAGATGTTTTCAACGTGAGTTTGTTATTTAATGAGAAGGGTTAACAAATTCCCATAGCTTCACACCTAAACTGATGAGACATAAATATGAGGTATTTATAGTCCTAAGTCCTTTTAGCAATTACAGTATCGAAAATTAAATCCCTTGTTCCAGTGAGGGTGTGCCATTTCATTAGAGAGATTTTTAAATGATCAACTGAGGATCCTTGGGCATTTGAGAACTCAGGAATTGTTTGAGAGACGTGGCAGATACAAGATCTTAGGAGCAGGCTAACTGTGTTTTTTCCCAGACAAGATATGTTAGAATCTTGAAACATCAGTCTTTGCAGTGCATGGTGCAGATGTTTTTGTACAACAGAGTTTGGGTAACCTGACCTCTAGGGATGGCTTCCCGGCCTGCAGGCCAGTGCGTGATCCGGCCTGTGCCAGTCTGCCTGATCTCAGCACCCACCCTTTTCCTAGTTGCTCCTTCTGTTCCAGCCTCATGGCCTCCTTGCTGTTCCTAATTTGCTTCCAACACTGGCCCTTTCTATCTGCCTTTTACCGGCTGGTCCCTCTAGCCTGGGAACGCTCTTTCCCGAGCCCCCAGCCCACCGCACTCCCGGCCTGTGCCCTCCCTTCATTTAGAGCTCCTTACAGGTCACCTCGTCAGACAGGCTCTGCCTGACCCCCTCACATGGCAGAGCGCCTCTGCCCTCACTCTACATGCTCCTCCTGTGCTGTCGGTGTCTTCACAGCACTTACCTTTACCTGAAGTGACTCTCTGTGCTTGTTTGCTCTGAAGTGCTATGAGGTCGGGCTTCATCTGTCTTGTTCACGGAGAGATTTCCAGTGCCTTAGCAGTGCCTGGTACCGCCCTACGGACTCAGCATGTGTTCAGTGAATGAATGATTGTCCAAATGTATCATGAAAATATATACTTCATTAGGCTGGTTGTGTCTTATTTTATAAAATAAAATTTGGGGAATCTGGAATTTTTCCCCACCCCAAGTGAGTTGAGAGCCCTTCTGTTTGTGTTACTTGGTGTTGGAGATCTAAGTGCTACTCACTTATCCCTCCCTCTCCTCTCCTCAGCCCCACTTGAGTGTAAACGCATTCACAGAGTGAGCATTAGGTAGAGATTGGCACAGTTTTTTAAACTGAGCAGGTGCCCACCACCCTAGAATGCAGGGGATTTGAGAAACAAGATTCGAAACAGCTTGGATTCAAGAATGTCCAATGGATGACCTGATCCTTCTGCAGTTACCTGCCCTCCCGCAATTGAAAGTCGGGTAGATCTGACCAGAAGGGCTTATGGCATGAGACAAAAACCAGAGAGCCCGCAGTGCTTCTCAGCAAGACGTGAGCAGGCCATGAAAAGACAAAATGGAACTTAGCTTATTCATCCACTAGTTAAAAATATGAAACTGTGGCCCAGTGGATGTCAGATTCTGCTGGTTAGATTAGCACATTCTCCTCATAGGGGAATGATTCAGTAAGCAGGTGGAGAGAGAAACTGAAAGGGTTATTCGAGCCCCACCCCTCCCACTTGGGGAACCCAGCAGTACTACCCTCTTCTGCGGAAGAAAGGGGTGGGCTGTGATTGTAGTCATCCCCTGAACAATTGCAATTGCAACACATTTATTAAAATGCAACTACAAATAAAAACTTTGACCAGAAAAGAGCTATCAACACAGGATGTTTCTGAGAGTTGATTGCAATTGTGAGTCATCCAGACATCTGCCAAGTGAAAGAGGAGGTTCTATTTGGATGTACGTCTAAGGGGAGGAATGCATCTCTTCAACACCTGCAAATAAGAAAGGTGATACTTAATGAAAAAAATATTATGTTGTTTTTAGTATGGCTAATCTTATTTGGAATGGCTGATACTGACTTCAAGTATAAATTCAGGAGCTTTTGTGTTTCAGGTTCGTGGGAGTAAGGGAGAAGTTCTATACATTTTGGATGCTACCAACCCACGACACTCCAACTGGCTTCGCTTTGTTCATGAGGCACCATCTCAGGAACAGAAGAACTTGGCTGCCATTCAAGTGAGCTTATTTGCTTCTTATTTGTACTCTGCACTGCAAGGAGAATGAACTCATTTATAACTGTACTCCTGGTTTTAAATTTATTTCCCAATGACCTGTTTCACATAACAGTAACTAACTCATGAAAGCAGGGGAATCTCATCTAGTCAGCGTATGCAGCGTATTGCCCTTTCGGGCAAGCTGGGCTGTAAACTGACACCAGATCACTCACTCTATGAGAATTCTTGAGGGAATGAATTACATGGTCTGATATTGTCCTTGGCAGATTCTGCTTTCAAGTACTTTTAATTCATTCAGTGAATGTTTATTGGTAGCTTTTCTGTTTGATGGTTTATTTGGCTTATAGCACAATATTCTCTGTTATTGTTTAGGAAAGGCTTCACGCAGAGAGCTTACTTGGGTATATCCCCACAACTGTACTTTGAGCTTCTTGAGGGTAGTGTGTTAGTCAGGGTTCTCAGAGAAACAACCAATATGATCTGTATGTCTATATCTATGTCTATATCTGTGTCTATGATGCCTGTCTATCTGTCTGTCTATCTATCTATCCATCCATCCATCCATCTGTCCCTCCCGAGAGACATTTATAATAAGGAATTGGCTTATGTGGTTACGGAGGCTGGCAAGTCCAAAATCTGCAGAGCCAATGTCGCACTTTGAGTCCAAAGGCACAGACTAGGCTACTGGAACACGAGAAAGAGCTGATGGATTAGTTCAGGTCTAAGGACTGGAAGGCTGCTGTAGGATCAGGAAGAGCCAATGCCCCACTTGAAAGGCTGTCAGGCCTGAAGAGTGGATGTTCCAGGGTAAAGGCCATCAGGCAGGAGAATCCTCTCTTACTCGAGGGAGCGACAGACACCCTTTTGTTCTTTTCAGGCCTTCAGTGGATTGGACAAGGCTTACCCACATTGTATGGGGCAATGTACTTTACTCAATCAAGTCCCTGTAGTTAAATGTTATTCTCATGCAAAAACACTCTCACAGAAACACCCAAAGTAATGTTTGAACAATTTCCTAGGGACCCTTATGGCCTAGTCAATTTGACACATAAAATTAACTGTCTAGGGTGGGAACCATGTTTTATTGAATTTTGTATTCCTGTGTCTTAGTGGAGAGCTGCACACAATATTAGCCTCAATATTACAAACTGTGAGTGATCCGTGATCTCTCAGTGGGAATTAAGGGAAGAAGAGAAAAAGTCAAGGCAAGAAGTTTTTAGAGAGCTCTATAATTAAAATGCATTGAACAGATCATTCAGAGAGTAAAGAAACATTACGTTCTGTTGGGGAGTTGACTGATCACATGTGAAAACTCAGCTCTTGAATCCTAAACTGCAGAAGAGGAAGCAAAGCTCTGGTTGGCAGAAGCAAGAGGGAAGGGAAAAGAATAAAGGAACTAGCATCTCTTTGAGAATTTACCATGTGCACTATTCTAGAAGCTTCACGGACATCATGTCATTTATTTACTTATTAAAAAAGCTCTGAGAATTTAACAGTTTACTGAGGGTTATGCTTATTTCACCCAATTCTGAGTCTAAAATCAACAGGGGCAAAAGGGAAAGTGAACAGAATTAGGTCCTAAAGGAAGCGGAAAACATAGTCATTCAGAATATTTCATTCCTGATATTATTGGCTAACTAGATTTTTTTCAGTACAAGTAAGTATTGGATAACCAGTGTGATTACTGTTTCTTTTTGTGTGGATAATTGAGTGAGGACTCTTACCAAAGGGCTGAGTGGGGATGGAAAATAGGATCTTTTGGCACTCAGCTATATTCAAGCCACTTTTTAGATTGTTCATAGCGTGCATTGATCCAACCACTCATTTAAATTGATCTTTTTTAAATGTATGGACATTAGTTTTTTTCAAGTATCTCATGTTTTTCATAGTTTTCTGAGGCCAACGTGTCTCACAGGATCTTCGGTTATGTCCTAATTTTAATATACAGACTCACTTTAAGTCTTTCTTTGTAACTGTTACCAGTATCAAAATTGCCTATAGAGCCATGAAATCTAATTTAGGAAACCCATTGTTTCTGAGGTTCTTCATTGTTGTATTTTAGAAATTATTCTATTTAAACTAGACTCTTTTATCCTTGTGCTTAAATAATGATTTTAAGCTTTTCTCAAATTCCATTTTGAGCATTTTTTCCCATTGGCTATTATTTCTGAAGCATCAATTACTCTCTCTACTGGCTCAAACTTGCAAGGTGTTATGTGCTCGGCTTTGAGTTTTGTCTTAGAATCCCTCAGGTAATCCTTGTTTGAGGATTTCCTTTCACTGCACACTTTGCTGGTGTACTGAATTCTTTAGTTAGTGAAATACTGTCAGTCAGTGTTTATCTCCATTTTTTACTACCCACATTTGCTACTCTAGGCCCTGTTTATTTATTTCACTATATTGTAGCCACCTACACTTGTCTCCTTTTTAGTAACCATGATTTCTAAGACTTAAAATAGTTTTCATGTTCATTCGGTGTATTCAGTGCGGTACTTTTCTTCCTCTATATCAACTGTGTTTTTTTCCTTGAAAGAAAATAGGAATCTACAAAAGATGATGACTGCAGTTTGGCACTCTAATAAATTATTATTTGACTTAATAAGGGGGGTGAAATGGAGTGGGATTAGAATGGGATTTATAAACTAACTAGAGGCTCTGTGAAGTTTCACACTTGAATTAGAATCTGAACAGAGGCCATTGTGAGAGTCTTCAGTGCAGAAGTGATGACAGTGCCTTTAATTCCTTTAAACATTGTTTTGGCTTTTCCTAAGAAGTGGGTCGAGTGCTCTGTTACCGTGTTTCTTCCCACGGAGCACAGTGTGGACCTTTGCTAGCTCCCTTGGGGGTAACGTCTTTCTTACTTGAACAGTAGCTGGAGTAGCAGATTTCTCCAAGGTTCAAAGTCACTTCTGAACTAGGGGCAGAGAGCTTAATAGTTGGGTCACGTGGCTGACTATGATGTCAGCCTTGTGATTCGTTGGGATAACCTCCTGAGGACTGCATTCCAGAAACATTGAATTGGTAAGAGAAGATCATAATGTTTCCTGCATAACATTATGAAATCACTTGCATTCCAAATTGCATCGGAAATTTGGGGTATTCAGGAAATTTTTTATTTGAGCTGTATGTCCCAGGAGTGGAGTAAATGAGAAACATTTGTGGCTACGTGGCTTGCTTGGTGGAAAACATCAATACTTGGTCCAATTTTTTTGGACAAGGGATTAAGAATTTGAGGTCTGTTCTGGCAGAGGATTGGAACTCCTTTTTGGAGACTCAATTATACTTCTAATTTTGCAATTTATTTGATTTTGGAAAATTTGCTTTGGAAATGATGATTTAAGTATCTGAATTATTGAAGAAGGATCTTGTAAGCAAACAATTCCTCCCATGTGCACACATTTGAGAATAACCAGTTGAACTGTATGTTTAGACCAATGAAAAATATTTCCAGCTAAACCAGAAAATTCTAAATGGTAAAGATGTGGCTTTGAATGAACCAAAAGAATTTCTTAAGCTCCATAAGAAATGGGTGATTCTTATTAAATGCTAATTTTGTTACACTGAAGGAAAAATATATGTAATATTTGAAAAAAAATAATTGATCTACTCAGTGTTTTGCTGGTTTTTGAAAATTTGTGATCTTTTGCTAGAAAACTATTTGTTTAATCACAGAGTTATGTCATTTAAAGTTGAAACTTGGAGTTCTTTGGACATTTCAGAGATAGAAGGTTGTACCTTATGTTCTTAAGGACATGTTTCCAGACATACCTTCCTTGGGACTTTTCACAATATATTGTCAACAGAAATTGCAAAGTGGCTTGTTGTTCCAAGAAAAAGAAGCCTATAGAAAAACATTTGGGTCTTGATCTACTACTTCATAAGGAGTGACAGCATCTGGGGATGGTCTAAATAAGTCAGGAGGACCCGGGGCCCTGAGCTGAGCTTGTGATAGCAACACAGCTCTGCCCCGATTCCGATGTCAGTTTCATTCCCCCATGAATAAAATAGGGGAGCTATTTTATTACATGTTATTTGCTCTCCTACCTCAGCCTTGTGTGAGGATGGACAGTCGTAGGCAGTTTATCCTGAAGTCTTTTCTGGCAACACATGACATTTCATGATGGCAGAGTTGGGAGATCAAATGTGGATCAGCAGCAACTTGGAGTTTTTTTTTTTTTCCTGGAAAATTAATTTTCCTACCTTTCACATTTACATTTTTTCCACCTGGAATTAATTGTTTAATATATTGTTAAGTAGCAGGTAAGATTGACTTTTTTTCCTTATATGTATATCCAGGTGATCCATAACCATGAGTGAAAAGACCATTCTTTTCTGATTTTACTACAGGATAAACTTTGCTATATCAGGTTACTATATAATTTTGAATTTGTTTCTAGGTGTTTGGTTCTTTTCCGTTGATCCATTTTTCTGTACCTATGCCAGAACAAGTGTTTTTATTACTGCAGTTGTATATATTTTGATTGTCATAGCGTAAGTCCTCAGTCTTTGTTATTTTCTTCAAGACTTTTTGCTAGTTACTAAAAAAAAAAAGAAAAGAGATTAAAGTCACTAGGAATATTTCTCTGTTTTAGTAAAAAATTTTAATAAAGATAATGCAGGAAGTATAAACATAATGATCTGTATCTTGCTTTGGGTGATTCTGAACTTGAATGTTTTTAAAGCCTGAATAGGACTTCCCACTGTCATCAAGCCTAAGAGGTTGACAAGCTTATCAAATAGTGATAGTGTTGGTGCAGAATTCAGATGGCAATGGTGCCAACCAAGTATCCAACAAAAAGAAATATCAAAAGGATTTATCACTAACACCCAAAATTATAAGCAGTTTCCTCCAATTCTGTTTCTTCTCTATTTCTGTTTCTTCCCATCAGGTTTATACAAATGGAACTTCTAGAATCTGTCACAGAATAGTAAAGTGCAATTCTCTAGTGATTTTCTTCAGTAATATAAAAATACCGGTTCAGTAACTAGCAGATCTGTCTTTTAATGGGCTATCTTCCTGTAAGGTGCATATTTGTCTTTCATTAGGGTCAAAATTTAAACTAATGTAAAATTACAAGTAGTTGGTCCTATGAGGTTTTCAATTCCAGCCCTACTGTGACCATATGTTCCTGTGGGGAATAGGGGAATTTTATTAGTTATCAGTTTGTTATTTTCATTCAGGTTGTCATTTATTGGCAGGGAAAATGAATATGCATAGAAATATCTTTAAGTTATCTATAGTGATAACCTTGAAATATGAGTTAATCCTTAATAATGATGATGATGATGGCAGCTAACACTTTCTGCGTGCTTGCTGTGTGCCAGTAAGTAGTGATATGTGTTAAAACCTTAATACTTACTGTGACCCCATGAGAAAGACACTGTAATTACCATCTCCCTTTGTCACAGGAGGATACTGCCACACAGGAGTCTAGGTAACATGCCTGAGCCACACAGCCTGGGGGTAGCCGGATAGGAGTTGATCCCTCATGATTTGTCTTCCCTGTCTACCCTGTGAACCTCTGTCTCTAATACCTTAGAGTTGAGATACTTTATAAAGGAGTCAATCCAGATTTTGAAAACCTTCCATATATCCTAACCTGCTATTTAGATGTTTTTGAAACTGCTGAAAATTTGCAAAACAATTTAATTTTTTAAAAATATATTTTAATTTATATCATATATTCCTTGATCTTTTTTAAGTTACCAAGCTATCCTTAATTCATTACAAAGGAAGGACTGTACCTTTTTCTCCTTCATATAAAGGTCATGTCTAGGCAATATTTGTCCTGGCCTCTTTTTCCCGTTGGTCCCTCTCCCCTCATCTTAGCTGCTAGCTAATATGTTAAAAACGAGCTAAAGTTAACATTGAATTGAAATTAAAAATAGTAAAATTTCAGAATCAGAGCACGTCAGGTTGGGTATAGGGGAAATTTTTGAGTAGGTAGGACTTTCTGTGCCTCTCAATCCAGAAACCATAATAAAATAGGAAATGTTGTTAGCTTTTGATTGATACAAGGGTTCTATGAATTGCTTTCATTAGAGCATGACTTTTGAGCTATTTTTCAGAATGATTTTCATCTAGCCTATCTTATCTGTATGTACCTGTGGTTGTATTAGTTATGTATTGCTGTATGACAAATTTCCCCTGCACTCTCACAGTTTAAAACCACAGGCCTTTATTATTTCATACATTTTCTGAGGGTCAAGGATTCAGAGGAACTTAGCCAAGTGGTTCCAGAGTTCTGGCTCAGGGATTCTCACGAGGTTGCAGTCAAGCTGTCAGCTGGGGCTCTTTGATCTCTGAAGACTTGATTATGGCTGGAGATCCCACTTCCAAGTTCATGTATCTATTAGCAGGAGGCTTCAGTTCTTAACCACGTGAGCCCTCTCTAGGGCTCCTCACGACATGGAGAAGCAGCTTGCTTCTCCTGAAGAAAGTGCTGTGGGAGAGAGAGCAGCAGCAATCTTTTATAACCTAGTTTTGGAAATGGCATACCATACCATCATTTCTGTAGGATGCTGTTAATCACACAGACCCACACTGCCATGGTCCAGCCCAGGAGGAGACTGCACAAGGGTGTGGATACCAGAACGTGGGCCATCATTGGAGGCCATCCTCAAGGCTGGCTACAGCAAGGATCAGTGAGGGAAAATGTGCTTTTTAGAAGGGTGGGGTGAGGTTAGAATCAATGACAAAACAAGGCCAGAATATAGAATCAGACGGAATGCAGAAGCCAGCCCAATTCGGGTACTAGTTAGGAAGGCAGTTTTAAGCAATAGGTTCCTGACCCTTAACGTCACTGGCTGAGCAGTTTTTTGTTTTTAACTCCGTCAACCAGTAGCTCCTGCGCGTCTGCTCTGTGTTCAGCGTTGGAGATAGTATAGTTAAAAAGATGATCTAGTTCCTGTCTTCACAGTGGTAAAAATAATCTTTAAAACTCCTTTCCTCTTTGTGAACGAATGGCAATAATACCTACCTCTGGATTTTGTGGGGATTAAGTTAAACAGATAACGGATGTAAAACACTTGGTCTCTATATGTGCAGATAGAAGTTACCAAGAATTTTCACTGTCCCTGCCCTCTCTTGGCTTGTAGTTTTCATCTTTGTAGTTTTGCCTCTTTGTAAATCAGAGCACAGTCTGTCTTATTCCTTCTAAATCCCTCTCAAGATACCTAGTATAATGCTAAGCACGTAGAAGACGTCTCCGTAAATATTCGCTGCTCAGGGGACAACCTGCTGGCTGGAATGACGGAGCGCTAAGGGGCCTGCTCCTGACCGTGGCGGCAGCAGCTTGGCTGCCGGCTCCCGGGCACCTCAGTCGTTGGACGCGTGCATCTGTTTAGGACACTGGAGCGCTGTTTACTGACTGTGACACTGTCCTGGCTGTGGTGGTGTGGCCTGTCTTCTCTTTGGAAAGATAACTACGACTTCACAGACACAGGAAATGGCTTGAAGAGACGGTGTCTTATCGTGCTGTGCAGAGACCTTTACTAGGTACTGGATACAGTGGTTTGACAACCTTAGAGACAGATTTAAGGTGATCCTGCTGGCTTGTGCTGAGCCACTTCCCAGCTCTTCTAAAGAAGGAGGTTTTGTGCAGGCCGATTGTTTCTTACAGAACACAGTGGCATTCTGCCTGCTTGCAGGTGTCTTTCAGAATGGAGACTGCTGGACACTAGTAGGAGGTGCCCCTAGAAATCATTTAAAAGGCGCATACGCTCTCATAATTTTGTAATGCAGCAAAGCATTAACCAAAAAGAAGCTACAGGGCCGAAGGATGTTTGCTTCCCAATTGATTTTGGGCCTTTGGTGATAAGATTGGTGATAATGAATTTATGAAATAGAATTGAAAGTAGAAATTCTGTGAAATTATTCTTCTGGGAGGAAAAAGTGCTGAGTCTTATATTTCATATTTAATTTAAATGTATTATTATTATTATTCATTTAGAATTAAATTCTCTTTAATATTGAATTTAAAACTTTTAACATTTAAAACTTAAAAAATATTTAATTAAAAATATTCCTCATACCTCCAGAACAGAAACCCAAACTGCATAATATATCCATGGTCTCACTGAGAGAAATGATTTACTTACATGTGTATTTCTGCCACTAGTCTGAGCTCCCCAAGAACGATCTGTGTGTTTTGTTTGTTTTCCCACTGCCCACCCTGTACGGGGGCTTTTGACATGGCTCCCCTGCTCTTTTGCCTCTTTCCTGATGTGGCTCACCTAGTTCCATGTGCCTTGTCAATTCAGAAAACACTTATGTCTGTTTCCTTTGGAATAACAGAAAGCAAACGCTTCCACTTGAACTCTGGCCTGCAGTTTATGTGTGTGTGAGTATGTGGTCTGGCAAAGTGTCACACTTTCACTCTCTCCGTGCTGAGTATGTACTGGTACGTGCATACACGTTTCAGTCTACTGTGTGAGCATTTTTACCTCTTCGCCAGATGACTGTGCAGCCAATAGCACCTCATCAATATGTCAAGTCTTTTTACAAATATGACTACAGACAGAGTCTTAAATTAAGATATACTGCTGATTAACAACTAGACAGTCCAGTCTGGATTGACTCAGAAACCTGGGATATAGAATAATGAAATGGCCAAGATTAATGGGAAAAGAGGTCTTTGTCGTGACATTGTAGTGTTCTTTCAAGTCATACTTAACAAATGCAGTAATGAAGGATTGGTATTTGAGAATTAATCAACATTGCATTAAATACACTGAAATCAAGCTATGTCATTAAAAGGTTTATGAACAGAAAGGCGGTGGGGAGAGAGAACTTGGGAGTTTGGAGTTTGTAGATACCTACTACTATATATAAAACATAAACAACCAGATCCTACTGTAAAGCACAGCGAACTGTATTCAATACTTTCTAATGGCTTATAATGAAAATAATATATGTATGTATAAAGTAGTCACTATGCTGTACACCAGAAGGTAACACAATACTGTAAATAAACTACATTTCAAAAAAAAGAAGCGAAGAAGAAACATGGTAGAAAAGAAAAAAATGAAAGTTTATCTCTATTTTATTTGTTCCCTCCCTGATCTTAATTGTTTCCTTCCTTCTGCTGACTTTAGGTTTTGTTTGCTCTTATTTTTCTAATTCTTTTAGGTGATAGTTTAGGTTGTTTACTTGAGATTGTTCTATTTTGAGGAAAGCCTGTATTGCTATGAACTTCCCTCTTAGGACTACTTTTGCTGCCTCCCATAGATTTTGTGTGGTTGTGTTTTCATTGTCATTTTTCTTATGACATTTTAAAAATTTCTTCTTTGATTTCATCATTGACCCATTGGCTTTTTAGCAGCATGCTGTTTAATCTCCATGCTGTGGTTGTTTTTCTGTGGTTGACTTCTAGTTTGATGGCACTGTGGTCAGAAAAGATGCTTGAAATAATTTCTATCCCCTTAAATTTCTTGAGGCTTCTTTTGTGCTTGAGTACATGGTCTATCCTAGAGAATGTTCCGTGAGCACTTGAAAAGAATGTATATTCTGTTTTGGGGGGATGTAATATCCTAAAAATATCAACCAAATCCAACTGTTCTATTGTGTCATTTAGTCTCTCTGTTGCCTTACTGATTTTCTGTCTGGAAAATCTGTCCAATGATGTTAATGGGGTGTTAAAGTCTCCTTCTATGATTGTGTTCCCATCAATTTCTCCCTTTATATCTGTTGGTATTTCTTTATGTATTTAGGAGCCTCCTATATTGGGTGCATATATGTTAAAGAAGAAAGTTTAAAATCTTTTAGTTGCTAAAAAATATAATGGAAAGAAGAGACATTTGTTATAGATACAGTGAAGCAAACAACAAGAATACCCTATTTATCAGAGGAAGAAACTAAACTCTAACATATATATATATATCATATATAAGTTACATATATATTATATATGAAATTTATTTTTAAGTGTTAAAACTAAAATCTAGACATCTAAAATTAAGTATACATACCACTTGCTGCCAGGCAAGATTTTCTGTGTGTGTGAATGTAAAGAAGGAAATGGCTTATATTTATCATATTTAATGTTAAATTTTGTCTAGGTTAATATGTTTTCTTTGATTAGAAGTTATTTCAAATGTACTTTAGATTTTTTTCAAATAGATTTGATTGTAGCAATATAACAAATGTCTTAAATTTTAAGTTTGATTGTGTTAGTTAGGGTTCTCTAGAGAAACAGAATGAACAGGATGTGTGTGTGTGTGTGTGTGTGTATGCAGAGAGAGAGAGAGAGATTCATCATAAGAAATTGGCTCACATGATTGTGGAGGCTGATAGGTCCCAAGAGCTGCAGGGTGAGTCAGCAAGATGGAGTCCAAGGGGAGCTAATGGTATCATTCCAGTTTGAGAACCAGGATAACCAATAGTGTAGTTCAAGTATGAAGGCTCTCAGGCTTGAGACACAAGAAAAGCAGATGATTCAGCTCGAGTCCAAAAGCAGGAAAAAGCCATTGTTCCACTTTGAAGGCAGTCAGGCAGGAGGAAACCTCCCGATTGGCAGGTCAGCCTTTATTCTGTTCAAGCCTTGACTGATTAGATGAGGCCCACCACACTTTGAAAAGCAATCTGCTTTACTTAGGCTACCAATTCACATGTTAATCTCATCCAGCAGCACTCACACTGACAAGCCTAGAATAATGTTTGACCAAATATCTGGGCATCCTATAGTCCCATCAAGTTGGCACATAAAATACACCATGAGGTTGATCAAATGAACAAATACCTTATAGGTTTCTACTTTCAGTCTTTTTTCCTGTCACATCAGCCTGATGTAATTTTCCTCAAGTGCTGCAGTTCACGGGGCAGGTTTAATCTATGCCTGACTTGTCAGTGCCTCCATGTGTTGAAGCTGCTTTCTCTGTCTAGTCTTCTGCAATTTCCCTGTAATACCCAGTGTTCTAGCTAGGTTTGTTCTTTTCATAGCACAAATGTGCCCTCCGCAATGCTGTGAGTTTGCTGACGATGTTTTCACTACTTTAATAAATTCATGCCCTCCTGATCTTATCCTGTTCAAAACCTATCCAGCTGACAAGGTTTAGAGTGAATTTCAAACCCTGTTGTGAAACTACCTCCCAAAATTCTACAGCTGCTTCTCTCTGTACAACTGTCTTGGCCCTTTTTCGCTCTTTGTTATAGTTTAACCAATTAGTTCTGTTTCCACCAAGAGCATTTAAAGTCCTTCCAGGTGGGAACCAGTACGGGTATTCTTGTAAGTGTGGGTATTCTGCAGTGGTGTGCACATTATGTGCTACAGTAAAGGTGTTCAATGAATAAATACTCAGTTTCTCTAATAGATTTTTGAATTAACTCTCAGTATGTTGAGTGGGATATGCTTGGCCTGACTCTGGTCTTCTTTCCGAGGAGCACATCTGCTTGTCCAGTCTGTTCTTAGTTCTGCTTGGTTACAGTGCTCCCAACTGTTGGCCAGCTTTTGAATTCTTAAGAATTTGTTAGGAATGGGAAATGGATTCCTCAACTCTTTCCGTAATGGGTTTCACTTAAATGAACAACAGACTTGCCTCTACTGTCTTACTGATTCAAAAGGTTATGACAGTGTTTTTTTCCCTGTTACTTAATCCAATTCAGCAGATCCTTTGTTGACAACCTTTAATGAGCAAGGTGTTGTGTCAGTATTAAGATTCATACAAAGGAAAATACGATATATGATACAGTGCCTGCCCTCGGGGAGCTAACAGTCTTTGGGGAAGGGGAGAGGCAGGGGAAAGGAGAAGCCTGGGCTTAACTAACTCTCATGCAATTTAGAATAATAAATACCAGTGGCATAAGCAGGTCTGGGAACAAACACAATTGACTCGGGGCTCAAGCAGGCAAGTCAGGTGGTAAGGACAGAGGTGTGTGGTGTGCAGGTAACCCAGAGAAGAGGCTGCTAACTGAGAGGACTTGAGCATCATTTGGCAGATTTTAGGATATGTAGAGTGTCCGGTAAATCTGAGAATCAGTTAATTGAAGGTCGATTAAAAGAGCTTCTGATGTAAAATAGAGCAAAAAGAAAAGAATGAAATTTTGCCATTTGCAGCATCATGGGTAGACTTGGAAGATATCGTACTGAGTGAATAAGTCAGACAGAGAAAGACAAATACTGTATGATATCACTTATATGTGGAATCTAAAAAATACAACAAACTGGTGAATACAACAAAAAAGAAACAGACTCATAGATAAGGAGAACAAACTGGTGGTTACCAGCGGGGAGAGGGGGGAGGGGAGGGGCAATACAGGGATGGGGGAGTGGGAGGTACAAACTGTTGGGTTGTAAGATGTGCTCAAGGATGTACTGTACAACACGGGGAATATAGCCAGGGTTTTGTAATAACTGTAAATGGAAAGTAACCTTTAAAAATTGTATATAAAAATAGAGCAAATATACTGTGGGAACAAAATATGCCTTCTAATTGCTTATGTATGAAATAGCTACCCTATTTTCCATAGCATAATCTGATTTAAAATTTCTTGGCCAGTCAGTATTGATAATTTATCTTTAAATTAAATAACTGAAGTATAGTTTTTTTTTTTCTGTGACAGGCTGGTTTCTTAGGATCACAGTTGCTTCTTTTTGTTCTCATCTTTTCTCTTTTTCTCTCTATGATGTCATATTTGCTTCTTAAGATGCTTCAGACATTGTTATCTTCACTTGAACCCCCTCAAAGGAAGATATATATGTGTGTTAGTGACTTGTAATTAATATTCTTTGTTTATAGACTTGATTTTTTGTTTAATGTAGTATCTTGTTCTTTGAAATCGTATTTTCACAACTTGCTGTGTGGCTGATTATAAGCTGTGATTAGAGAAAAAGACAATTTATTTGCATTTGTCTGAAACTTCATTTTTCTTATAGAACTTTCAATGCACTCCAAACAAGAAATTAGCTTATCCTGCAATGTTCACTATTTTAAATACTATTTTCCTTGATTGTGAGATGTTTTCTTCTTGCTCTCAAAGAAAATAATTAAAAAAAAATACTACTTTGCTTAAATTATTGTGTCAGTCAACTTTTGCCAAGAAGACTGCTCTAACCAACAACCCTAAACTCTTAGTGGTTTCTAGCATCCAAGATTTATTTCTTGTTCACACTAGTATGGACTCCTGGAAGCTGTGACCCTATTCACAGCTCCATTCCACGTGGTATTTGAAGGAACAGCCCTTATCAGGGACATGCGTTTTCCTGGCAGAGGGGAAGGAGCAGTGACCCGAACATGTGATGACTCCGAAAGCTTTCCCTTGGACATGGCTCGCTTTGCTTCCCATCACATTTCATGGGTCAGTGCAGGTCACCTGGTCAAACCTGACACAGTACACAGTACACAGCCCCCACAGGCAGCACTATGAACCACATGGCCGCCTGGTACAGTCCCCCTACTGGGAGAGGAGCGGTGAATAAAGTGGAAAGCTATGATCTATCATAGTTATGTCTCATTTTAAAGAGTTTTGGTTTTATTGTTAGGTCAATACTAATAGATACAGTTTGTAAATTTAACTATGGAAATGACTTTTTTTCCTGAAGTTCTTTACTTTCGTGTATTATGCTCTATAGAAATGATGTTGAGACTGATTCAGAATTTTAGTAAGGAAGAGTTAAGTGAGAGGATGTTAAATATGAAATTCTTACTATTTCATTATGTTTTCTTTTCTCCACCTTGATCACTTGCCTCCTGGCTTCTATTGATTATTGAGTAGGATTCCAAACATTTTCCCATCACACTGGTATAGATTGTTTGAATTTGTAAGATCAAGATTTGTTTTGAATATTTGTTTTCCTTTTGATTACCCATTAGTCATCTTAGCTAGATAGTCTGGATTTTCACAGCTTACTACCTTTTGAATACAATGAGTTGTGCTTTTGCCAATTTCCAAATCATGGTTTTTCTTACATAGTCCACATGTGGACAACAGTCTGCCAACAAAGTAAACAAAAACCAAGTTAAGTTACAGACAGATGCAGCTGAAATACCAAATCACCCATGGCCTCTTCTGGAGTTGTGTTTATTTGCACACAGTGAAGATTCGTATTTCCCTGCAAAACAAGAGACAGTTACTTTTGCTGTTTTGAAATAGCAGAACTGAGCCTCACCTGCAGGAGTTGATGAAATCTGTCCTGGTGCGACATGGTCCCTGAGAAGGGACCACGGGGAAAATGTCAGAGAAAGTTGAGGTTTACAAGTTACGATGTCGAAGGGAGATAGGGAATTTAGTCACATTTTCTAGACATCCAGGAGTGCATGTTTTGAGGCAGTGACAGAATCGGAAAGAATTAGCCTGGAAGGCATGCTTAGTTCGTTTGGTCCTAACTATTGCCACAGTACAGAAGCAGTCACATTGATAAAATCTTATCAAGAGATGCTTATATTATTCTATGCAATTTCCAAGGAGAGGCCCTCCAACCTCACAAGGTTGTACAGTGCAGCTTTTCCTTGACATCCTATTTAAATGTTTCTCTCAGTTCCATCCAACCTTCCTTCCAGTAGGGTGATGCCTAAGAGGGAAAGCAATGATCCCATTGGCCTGCATGCGTACTTTCCCCTTTAGATTCATTCACTTGGCTCTCATAAAGATGAGTTTATTTCACTTGTGACTGAGTCCATCTCGGGAGGGGATGAGGTAATAAAGTGAACCTCCATCATTTTCCAGAGCTGATAGGAGACTTGCCTAAGGTGAAGGAGCCCAAGAGTGGGAAAGCCAAAGCCAGAAGAGCAATCTTTTGACTCCTGATTAAGTATTCTTCCTTTGAATACTGTATATAAGTAGCTACTCTTAAGAATATATTAAAATCAGATGTAGAAAGTCAGTGGAATGTAAGTTTTTCCTGTACAGGAAATTGAGGCAACGCAGTAAAGAATAGGTGCTGAGCCCAGTGTCTGACCAAGAAAAGAGAATTATTTTGTCAGTCATTGAAAAGTAAACAGAAAGAATACAGAATTACATGAGGACAAATCTCCTTTAGCCCTTAAATGCACTGGGTTATTTTAGGCTCATTTGGAAAATATTTTATCCAGTAAAACTGAAATTGTAGCTGCCTAGATTAATTCTGCTTCATTCCTGACCTGGTCATGCCAGTTCTTCTCATGGTTCTGGTTCTGGCCTCAGGGTCTACACTGATTCTAGGATTTACTCTGTATGATCTTGGTAATTTGTTTATCAATCATTGCTGAGCGTCAATGTTTCCATATGTAAAATGTGGGCTGCTTGGAGGAGTTCTTGTGGAAGATGAACGGACCCTGAGGCTAACATCTCCTAAATGCCTGCTGTCTACCAGACATACTTTATATACTCTGTATTTTTTTTGACCATTAAAGCAACTCTTTAGACACTCCTGTCCTCATTTTATAGATGGGGTAGCTGAGATGGAGAAAGGTTAAGATGACCTTTCCTAAGAATATATAATTGATAAGTTGTGTACTTGGATGGCAAGTCAAGTTTGTCTGACTCCAAACCAAAGTCTCTCTGTCCAGTGTACTTGACATTTCTATCCATACCTCACAAAGTTACTTTGAAGATCTGATGAAAACTTTAGAAAACTGCAAATTGCTATATCAATGTGAAATAATGTTATTTCTTCTAAGTGTTTCTAGCTGCTTATCAGAATTTAGCAGAAAGATCCAAGGCAAAAATATGTCTAGGGGTATTATTTTTTCTGCTTTATGGATGAGGAAGTTGAGGCTCACAGGGATAAGGAAGATGCCCACATAGCCAGCAAGTGGCAGAATAGGATCAGTCCCTAGTCTGGCTCTAAAGCCCGCTAGCCTTGTGTTCTTCTCTAGGCCTGGGTTCTTGCTCTGGAGTAGGGGCTGGGATTCCATTGCTCATGGACTGGCTCCTGTGATGGAACTTCCCAGCCGGTGATCTCTGATACCCTGGTAAGCTGAGAATAGGTTACTAGTCTGTGTTGAGATATTGATACTGATGATAGTATTTTTAAGACCATCTGCACTAAGTTAACCCATTCAGAATTTATGACAGTTGAATACAGCTCTGTTTATATGGCAACCCATCTATACTTTCTGAATTCAGAAATGATTCTGTGCATACAAATCTTGGTGGAGCCCCTGCCTGGAGACAATGCTCTATAGTTGGCCATACCACATGGCACTACTTCTCACTTTCCTGCTGAATCATCTCAGCCAGATTTTTGCTTTTTTCTGAATTTGTTTATCTTTGTTATCTCAGTTTGTTTCGAAAACCCTGACAATCAGGATATTCAGAGAAGTTTTTACATGTGTGAATTTGCCTGTAAATCTGAATTCCATAAAATGTGATGTTACCAAAGTGATGAATATAATAAAATCCAAGCCACCACTCTTTTCTTCAGCATCCTTCAGAGAAACAGATCAGAATTCTGTTAAGCTTTTCTTATCAGAATGCATTGGCTGTTTAAAGGAAGAGCTTTGCAAATAGTTTATTATGTAAAATAATTTTTTTTTTCCATTTGGGGATTGTGAAGACTCTGCAGATTTGTTGAGGAATAGTAATTAGCCTTAAAACATGGCCGAATTGACTGATGTTCTTGAGCTTCTGAATGAAGGACCAGATGAAAATACATTTATATGTACGGAGAAGCTATGGATTCAAAGCAAAGATTTGTACTTGGTGTTTTAGTTTGAATCTTTAAGAATTACTATTTTTAAATAGAGTAACATCTGTGAATGCTTGAGGGCAAACCTCATCAGCTTGTGCTCTTCCTTGACCCTTCTCCTCCTCTCACCTTCTAGTCTGTCAGGAGATGGTGTCAGCTTTCTCTTCAGATCGTACTCAGAATCTGGTTACTTCTCACCATCTCCACTATTTCCCTGCCACAATCCTCCCATATCACCACTCTCTATGACCTAGATCACTGAAATAGCCTCCTACAAAAGTAAAGAAAGGAAAATGTTAGTAAATGTTTTACTAATAAGTTCTGTCTTCTGTAAACACAGGCTATTAATATTCTCTTTTCCTAAGCATTCTTTGTAAAATACTGAGCAAACTGTTACGAGTACATCTTATGCTGTGGGGAACACACGGCAGTTCTTGTCCACTGCCTTGAGGAGATCATCTTTGGGGAGACGAGGATCACATATTAGAGTTTCACTGATCATATGAATTAAGTGACAATAACCACAGAAATAAATTACAAGTGCCCAACTGAAGTAAGGCATTTTATATAGGGAACTCCATGAACCTATGTGAATTTTGTAGATTAGAAAAGTTTTCATGAAGGATGGAAGTGAGCTATGTCTCAGATGATGCTGAGGAGTTGTAGCAAGGAGGCCACATGGCATCTTTGCAGTTGTGCTGAGTAAGAATGAGCTCAGTTTTCTAAGAGGAATGTACCAGTTGGCTGAAGAACAGGAGGTAGCTTCACTTGAAGGATAATTGCCGATGAGAGGATGAAGTGGGTTCAGGCTTACCACTTGGTAAGCCACTGGAGCCATATTTGGGGATAAGACTGGTTCCTATCCAGTTGCTAGAATCCTGAGATGGGGGAGAGGGGGATGGACCCAGCCAATATTATTATTAGGAAATCTTGAGGGGAGTTTAGTATGTGGTTTTGGAGAGCATGTTGGGTGTAGCAAGGGTGACCAATTGTCCTGTTTGCCCAGGATTCTCTCACTTTCAGCACTAAAAGCCCCATGTCACAGGTTGAAACCCCTCAGGCAAAGTGGATGGTTATCGCTTACAGTCTAGTATAGTTGAGACAAGCGATTGTTATCTGAGGTCCAAACCAGAGTAATGTATTAGCATGTTAGCAAGGGAACAGAGCATGACAACCAAAAGCCCACAGCATTCAGAGCTCTGGTAGGCAGGCAGTGGAGCTGAATTGTATTTTGGCTGAGAGCAGCTGGGCCAAATAAAATGTACTCAAAAGCAGCATTGTCAAAGCAACTTTGTCTATGTGACAGTCTAGTTGAAACAAATTCTGAAAAAAAAAAAAAAAAAAAGAGCATTTTACCCACTGACTTTCAAGTTTTGTATAATAACAACAACAACAACAACAACAACAACAACAACAACAACAACAATAACAGCAGCAGCAGCTACCATTAATGAATATTACCTTGAACCAGGCACCTTGCTAGATTTTACAAATATTCTCACCTCCAGTCTTCCCAACCAGCCTATGAGATGGGCATCATTATTTTTTCCATTTTATAGACAAAGAAACTGGTCGTGTGAGAGATTAAGCTGTTTGCTCAGTTACAATGCTAATTAATCAAAGCTAGGGACTTGAACTCTGGACAGCCCAAAGCCCGTGCTCTTAGTCACCATGTAGTACCATCTCCTGGTATCAAGGAACCTGATTTGTTTATTATTTATTTTTCCTTTACTACAAAAGTAACACTTGTTAACTCCAGAAAAATTGTAACATAAGGAGTGGCAGAAGACTATGCAAAATAGGCACAATTCCCTCTACTTAGAAACAAATTCTGTTAATACCTTTGCTGGTATCTTTGGTTTTTTTTTTTCGAGGGCACATGATGTACACACACACACACACACACACACTTTTTTCCATAAAAATGACTCTGATGAATCTTTTAAAACCAATTGCTAGACATTTATTTTTTCCAACTTATTTTGTCAGATGTTTAGACTGTTGCAATTTTTTGATACTACAAACAGCTTACGGTAGACATAATTAACTGAAGATGATATACAAATAAAATAAAGCAAAATGCAGCAAGACTGAAAAACAAAAACCAAAAAATTCACAATGATGAACAGTAATTCAAGAGATGCATAACAATTATTAAATCACTCACTCTGGGTTGTATCCAGATCACTAATACAGTGAAAACCAGTGACTGAGGAGTATATGCTTTTGAACAGACTGTGATATTGAATAGCTTTCTTGCAGTTAAAGTTGGGTTTTCAGCAAAATCACCAGGAGCCCCTGACAGAAACCATAAGCAGGACCCCAACCCCCAGGCAAAGTCCCAGGAAGGCGGCTGATCCCTAAAATGTAAATGCAAGAAATGACTATTTTGTGGAGGAACTGTGCTCAGGGGAATACGCCACAAACCCAATGACCCGAAACCATAGCTGTGAGAAACAGAAGTAAATTTCAAGCTAATATTAAAACAGTTATCAAAGCTGGAGGTCGTGGCCAGGCTCATGACAACTGGGGGGTTGATGCTGGGTCTCAGAGTGGTGGGTCAACTCTCTTTAAAACCTTTTTGCCAAAGGGCAGGACACTGGGCCTGAGATGAGCCTACAGGTGGGGAGAATCACCCCAGAGAGTTTAAAAGAGCTCCAGGGATTAGAAATCGGGCAGGAGAGTAAGATAATGAAGAGCTGTTGGGTGGTTAACTCAGCTAAGTATAGGCAAGGAAGCAATTTAAGAGGATACTTCTTAAAACCAGCGTGGTAGCAAATGAAAAGGAAGAGACTCTTGGTCTGGGCGGTGGTAGGAATTACACATAGAAAGATATCTAGGTATCTCCGTGAAATAAATAGATGGGAGTAATAACTGTCATGACGTTCCTCTTCTTATCACACGTTTAGTGTGCAGACAGATCATGTAGTTAGTTGATCCTTGGAGCTTGTAATGCTGACATTAGTTTTATTAAATCAAAGTTTTAACTGGCATATTAAAATTTTCTTTTATTAAAGAACCCCTAAATAGGCATGCTATGTCTTAGGATTGCAGATTAAGTTAATGCTATAATGTTTTAAAATTAAAAATTATTATCTTCTCTTCATGCTATGAAGGTCTTCACAAAATTAATGACTAGTATGCTGGAAAGACATTTCAATTAACTTTCTTGGATATTGATCAGATAAGCCCTAAGATTTATGATTATTTTCTGAAATCTTCATTAGATGAGTCCTTTGTTGCTTTGAATGACTCTCTTAGCAAGTAGTTTCCAAACCCTGGAAAGTATCGCTTCTGAATTAATTTACCAAACCCTGGAAAGTATCGCTTCTGAATTAATTTAAAAAGAAATCTCTCTTTTGCTGAATGTCCACATTGTGTTTTTTTGTTTGTTTTTGTTGCCCTAAGATTAACAATTGTATAGAAGTTAACTGTGTTCTTAATTAGAAATAACTTTTTGTGTTTCTGGAGGAATGAAATTCATGAACTTCCACTGCTCTAAATATTACAGTAACTTCATTTAATTAACTGCAGCTAATGGCTAGATTTGCTTCCCTGCTTTGAACTTTTGAGTCAGTCCTCCCTTGCACAGTATTTGATGCATATGATCATCATTTCTGTCTCTCCCATGGAATTTTCTAATATTTATTGTTTTTAAAATTACGAAGTAATCTTTGTTGTAAAAAGAAACTAAGACAGTATTCAATATAGACTGCTCCTTCTCCCAGCTTCAGAATGATAGCTTTGTAACGGTTTGATGCACACTTTTACAATCTTTCATGAGGTTCTGCTTGTGCACACATAATACACACATACATATATACACTCAGTACACATTCCTCTTCCTCCCCACTACCCCACCTCTTCCTCTGTCTCTTCCTCCCAAATATAAGTGCTGTGACATTGCCAATGGAGAGAAGGCTTTGTTCTGTGTTCGTTGCTTTATTGGATTTCACTCCTGGATGGACCTTATAGTCCTTGTCCTTTCCCTCACTTGCCCACCACAGAGGTCCAGTAAATTTGCTCTGCTTCTCTATCTCAGCCACCAAAACTAGCAGCCCTCCCAGAACAAATTCTCGACTCTGTAAAAGACAGCAGTTCTGGGTGTTTCTCCTGGGGACAGCCAGCTAAGCAGCCCCGGTTCTGGCTTCCCTGGTGATTGGCCCCAGGCCCAGAGGGGCTTTCGTATCAGTTGATTCCAAGTGTGGAGTTGCTTTGGAGTTTCCTTGGGTTATTCTTTGCAGCATTCCTCTTCTCAGTCTGTTATGGACTGAGATGTCTTCTGCATTGTCATTTCAACTCTGTCTAATTTCTATCTTCTAGAATTTTCTAAAAAGTGTTGGGATGTTGATGGTAGAACTTGTTTTCTTCTCTTTTCTGTCATTTTAGTGGGATTTAGGTACACATGATGATCCACTCAATGCTTTGAACCTTCCAAGTGCCTAGTCTTTTTCCTATTTCAGGTCCAGCTTTTGGAAATTCTTTCGGGTTCATTTTCAGTTCCTTTGATTTGTGTTGTAAATTGAAAGGTCTTTTTCCTTTCAGTATTGTGTTTAGTACCAATCATAATTAAATCATCGCTATCTCATTGCTCTCTGTTTGGTTTCAGAAATGACACCAGTGCTCAAGAGTTTTCTTTTCTACTGAATTTATGGACCTTCACAAAGTGTTACTGCACAAAGCCAATTACTGATTCTAAATTTACTTTTAGAAATTTAAATAATAATTATCCTTATTTCATTTAATATATACATATATATATGTATATAAATGTCACTATCTTTAATATCTATTTGTATTTTATTTGCTAGGTGACTAAATATTGTCAGTTTCCTTTGCCAGTGTCCAGATCAATTGGAGATATAAAAAATAATGGTAACTTATCATGAACACATGGTACTCACTGTATCTTAAAATGATTTCTTAAATACTGTCAGAAACAAATGAATGATTTAGCATTTCTTTTGTTATTATTGAGATATATTGGTCATTCAACAGTTTTTTTTTTAAATTTTATATCAGGAAGGAGAAAATATTTTCTATTTGGCAATTGAAGATATAGAAACAGATACAGAGCTTCTGATTGGCTACCTGGACAGTGACATGGAGGCTGATGATGAAGAACAGCAAATTATGACAATGATCAAAGAAGGAGAAGTCAAAAATTCTAAAGGACAATCAACAGCTGGCAGAAAAGGTATTACCTCTAATTGACAGTCTGAGAGATTGAAAGTTGTAGGAGAAATATAGTTTGAGCTGTGCTTGAATTATAATTGCATTATAATGGGGTGATCTCAAAATAAAGTTAGTTTTTGTCAGGATTGCTCTCAGAGAGTGTCCTGTAGCGTGCTTGTCTTTCAGCAGGAAGAGAATGCCGGGTGAGGGGTGATGGATGTGCCCCGTAGCACTGCCAAAGTCAGTGGCAGCTCCCGGCTCCCACTGCTCTCACTGGTGGGTGGTGGTAATGAGGATTTTTGTATTCTGGCCCCGAACCTGCCATTAATCAGTGTTGTAACTGGGCCGGTCACTAACTCTGAGACTTTACTTCCTCATCTGCACATGTGGAAAGCTGAGTTCAGAGGTGTGCAGAGGTCCTGCTGGGCCCTGTGGGATTATTCCTGGACCTCACTCCTGTTTGAGATCCTTTGAGAATCTGGAGCTTCTGGAAGTCTTTCTCTGCTCCAGTCGTAGAGCCGTACAGCACTGCTAGGCTGTTCCAGTTGGGTCACCAAAAACGCATGATAACCCTGGGTGGAGCTGCCCAAATCAGCCCTGCAGTCCAGGAGGTAGATGTCGCATGTGTGTCATCCCCGGGGAATAATCTGGTATTATTAGGGCTTGTTTCTGTTATGTGTGGTGCTCCTGATGGAGGTTGAGGGAAATGTAAATGATGTTATAGGTGTTCACATTTTGTAATAGGCTGATACTTAAACTACAGAGTATTTTTCCCATTTACTTAGCAAAGCCACTTCAGAAGTTTCTTTTGTCACTGTGGTAGGAATGTCTTTTAATGGATTTTCTGTTCTAACTCTGTGTCATTGGCTGAGAAAGTATGAGTATTCCCAGTATTGCCAGATTACGTTTCTATTTCTTTATCTTAGTTGGATTATTTAGGAAGATGAGGACAGTCTGTCCATCTTTCAAATATGCATTATGCTGTTTAGAATGTCAGATTTGGGGTGATGAGAATTAATTCTGTATTATTCTGTTTTCTTTCTTTTCTTTTCTTTATTTATTTTCAATGTATTTATTTTCAACATTGCCCCCAACATTGAAAATAATACTCCAACCAATATCAAGGTATGGTATTAGTGTCCACTATTTTCCCTTAAAACTAAGTCTCCTACTTAACTATTTTCATCCCAGTTTTTCTTTACAAAATGTCAATTTCCATTACTTTTGTAAAAAGAATAAACAGAAACTTAAACAGATTTTTAGATCATATGAATCAGGTACTTACATTGTTGATATTTTTATTTTAGAGTTCAATTTTGTTTATAAAAGCAAAATATAACCCCCCCCCCCAAAAAAAACAAACTAAAAATCCAAAACTAAAGCAAAAACAACCAAACAACCAGCAAAAGAAACAAAAAATTCACTCAAATATCAAACAATGGAGAGTTTGGTTAAATAAGTAAGTTATGGTACCTTGAGTTTAAAAAAAACTTTTTGACTTGAGAAAAATGTTGAATGGAAAAAACAGCAATATATGAAATGGCATGAAAGGTAGCTGTTCTTAGACTGAGCTGAAAATTTGAATGCACCAAAGTCAGGCATGGAGATAGATGCTAGTTCTCTTGTTTATGGGACCACTGGTGGCTTTTATTCTCTTCATATTTTCTACATTTTTCCTAAATCTAATCTTATTTGATAAGCAGAAACAAATCTATATAATTTAAATAGCACGCTTTGAAAAATTTGGATAGAGCCGTGACAGTCCACATGGGACGAGCCAGAGAGACAGTGGAGCCTCACTCTACCTGCTGTAATGAGTGCTGTTTTTATGACCTTGGTCTTTTTTCACATATATGTGAGATTCCCCTTGGTAACTCAGCGTAGTTCCT
This sequence comes from Camelus dromedarius, assembly GCF_036321535.1. NCBI lineage: Eukaryota > Metazoa > Chordata > Mammalia > Artiodactyla > Camelidae > Camelus > Camelus dromedarius. Next base: position 37,934,156 of record NC_087436.1, read on the forward strand.
CTTGGTTGGATTTTTCTCTTCTCTTGCAGCTAAAAGTGAACTCAACATGACCTGTTTCAGGGAAGACTTTGGCTTTCCAATTCGACATTTGTAATAGCTCTTTGATGTGAAAAGTTAACATTACAGGGTAAATTAAAAATTGATTTTGATTTTGTATTAATTTGATGAAATGGAAGTTAAATGATTTTTGAAATAATGTATTATTCTCTAGCAACACTTCCTATTATTTTTCATGGACAGCCTATTTATACTCATAGAGATAATAAGAATTTACTAATCTGGTACCACTAAAGACAATTAATTTTGATTTTAAAAATGAGGGCAAAACTGAGCAATTCTTGGCTCTTCATTTTTGTCTTATAAATCTGCTTGCTTGTAAATATGCAGATCGCTTTGGCTGTAAAGAGGACTATGCCTGTCCCCAGTGTGAATCGAGTTTTACCAGTGAGGAAATTCTTGCTGAGCATCTTCAGACATTGCACCAGAAACCCACAGAGGAGAAGGAATTTAAGTGCAAGAGCTGCGGGAAGAAATTCCCAGTTAAGCAGGCTTTGCAAAGACAGTGCGTACATTACAGAGTGTCTCTAAAATTATAAGCTAACACTTTATTCCACTTGGTTTGTCTGATAGTTTCTAACCTGTATGTGTGATGGTGTGTGTAGAGCAATTAAGCATTCTGTATGGTCATCAACTTACCTTTTCTGAGTATAGGTTGTTGATTTTTGAAATATTCTGATTATGAAGTTTAACAAGTAAGATTATTTATGCTAATCAGCCTTTGTCCATTTAATAACTTGCCATTAAATATTAAGCTCATTGGTTTACTAATCTGAAATCCGACATTCATAATTTAGCTAGTGCTTTGAGGTGGCAGATCGAGTTCCAGTGGTCTGTACTTGATATTCCCTCTGCAATAAGTAAAAAAAAAAAAAAAAGTTTAAGGAATGGAGAGAGTTCAGAGTATAAAGGACGCAAAGACATTTTGTGAAGCACTGTGTATTTCATAGCAATGTTGGAGAACTAATTTAAACACGACTAGGTGCAGGCTATTAAATGAATTAAACAATCCCACGCATTGCTCTGCACCATTTATTATGTTAACTATTTATATTAACATCATTAAAGTTATCCTTTTACTTAAATATTTTTCAGTATCATGAATAATTAAAAGTGAGCAACTAGATATGTCTATTTATAAACTTTTATTTTAACAGAATGTCACCTTGCATATAAGCAAGAAATCTTTAACATAATAATGTTTCATTTTTTTATTCATTAAAATTCTGAACCATGCTGTATTTCATATTAAGACTGTTTTCATGTATGCATCTACTTTTGCTTATAAAATTTGAGATGAGAAATTTCTGCTCAAAATAAACTTTAAAATTTTACACTTTTAGAACAGCAACAGATGATACATTTGGAAATTTTATTATAAACTCTTAAAAAAAAGCAAAAGCTATATAGTTGTTAATGAATAGATTCTAAAACTGCATTCTGGTCAGCTTTTATTGAATATAATATTATATATTCTACACCAAAGATACTTTTACTGGGCTGAGTCTTATGGCTAAATTAGGTGTTACTAAAAATTTTAAAGAGCAAAAGGCAGAATGAAAAGACAGATCATTCCAAGTAGAGATATTTTCATAAGATTTTGTCTTAGACTTCCAGTTTTCTTTCTTTCTTTTTCTTCTATCTCCCCTCAGTGTTCTTCAGTGCTCAGCGAAAAGCAGTCTGAAGGATTCTTCACCAAGTTTTCAGTGCTCTGTTTGCAATTCTTCCTTCAGCTCAGCGTTGAGGTTCTGTGTCTGAGTTGTCAGATGGCTGTTGTATAGTGTGGGTCATTTCTGGCATGCATGCTTTCGTGCTTCTTAGTGCTTTAGTATCATGTGGCTACAGAATTTCAGTGCTGTCCTTCTTACCTGCCCAGGTAACGCTTGTAAGGACCCCGAAACTCTACAGGGGAGCATGCCTTACAGAAGCCTCCCGGGATGTTCCAAGATTGCAGGTGACTTCACCATTTCTTCTCCCTGTTCCCCTTTCCTGGTTGTCTTGTAGTTTTGAGCAGCACCAGGAGACTTGCCGGGGAGATGCCAGGTTTGTGTGCAAGGCTGACAGCTGTGGAAAGAGGCTGAAGAGCAAGGATGCCCTGAGAAGACACCAGGAAAATGTCCACGCCGGTAAGAAGTCATCGAAGGGTCGTTTATAAAGGGGGCTTCCTCTCCCCAGGCTGCAGAGATCTGTTTTTCATTCTCACTGTCAAGGAGAGAGCTTGCCTTTTCAGTGTATTTCACACAGATGTGGAGCTCTGGCAGTGGAACTTTTTTTCTTTCATTGAACGCTGTTTCTTTTTAAGTTGATTTCAGCAATATGTGTCATTTTTCCTATCTCTGCATTAATCATAACCAGAAACTTCAGCTAAGGTCTAGTTGTGCTTGGTAGCCAGGTACGTTAAGAATGAATGTTTTAAATAATAATTTCAATGTTTTAGCATGTGAAATTTCTGTTTTACTAGATACATTTTAAAACTATTAAGTGATGCCCTTCTGCCTTAATATTTCTACAATAAAATTCCACTAAAAAGATCCTTATATTTCTCCTATATTGGAGAAAATGACTGGCTACATTTTGACATGGGAATTGAACATATTTGGATTTGTAAAAGAGATACTATTTGAATTCCTTCTAATGACTAGCTAAACAATAAGACAAATAGAAAATTTGTCACTTAGATTTCATCTGCTTAGCACATGATAAATGTATTTGGTTTAGGGATTGAATCTATTGCACTAAAATGAACAGATGAGTATTGTCAGAGTTAATTTTTTACTTCCTCCATCTTTTCCTTAAAGGAGGCTGAGGTTCCTGGCATTCCTCATGTCCTTCTGTACCTGTGTTTTTCTCATGAGTTTACTTTTGTCCTTGGCTTCTGAGTGGAAATGTCTTTCTGGATATGAGGAAAGTGTATTTCTCTTCTCCTGATTTGTTTATTCTCACATTCAAGAGAAAAGGATCATTGGTAGTCAGCTTCTGTTTCTTTTATTTGCTCATTGTCCAGAAAGTGTCTCCTTTAATGCTAGTTATAGAAGCTAGTGTGTGCATGACCACTGGCCCTAACTTTACATCGATTTGGGCTGCAAGCTGTACTTGAAATCTCAAGGTGGCAGACAGTACAGCCTTATGAAATACAGCTTCAGAATGGTGCCCGTCACTCAGGCTTTACAGTGTTCTGATTTCTTTCTTTTCGAAGAATATATGGCTGATTTATCAAAGATGGCATTTTTTTTTTTGAATTCTTTATAGTTGGGCCCTTCCTATGCGTGCAAAACTTTTCAGTAGACCTGTCTCTTCATAGTTTTTGTTTTTAAAAAGCTGTTATGTTTAAAACACTGTTCTTAATTTTCTCCATCTTTGTCTGCAATGTATTATAACAAATCTTTCATGTCATTTTTAAAGTTAATTTTGCTGAACTAAGTAAAAAACCAGATGCACACTGACAGTCTGGAAACTTGCATTCTTGTTATTGGGCATGTGGTCCTCAGACTGTGCTATAAGCATAATTTCTTTGAGGCTTCTTGTAACTGGTCATGGATATTAAAATATTACTGATTCTGAAAACTCATGGTGATTTTGGAGAAAATAATTTATAAAAGGAAGTCTTTTTTTTTTATTTTTCTATGTTGTAGATCATATAAAATGTGAAACGTACTATATTTCAGCCAAAGGTCACCATGGCTGCTTTTTGCTGGGATTGGTACACAATGTGTCTCTCATTCACAGCCTCTCTCTTGCTTCTTCACTTTCCTCCGTGAACACCGCAGGCATTGAGGGAAAGAATATTCCATATTCAGAATAACAAAAAAGCAATGTTCACACATATGGCTGTAGAACCCTTTACTGTAGAGAGACAAAGGTATTCAAGGAAAGAGAAGATCTTGCAGCTTTTACTATTGACGATGACAAATGTTCCCTGTTAGGTGATACGAATTGAAGATGCTGAAAAGAGAGAAGCTGAATTTTAAAATATGGATCACTTTTTTCCATAGAAACTGTAACATATGGTGGGTAGGTTCTCAGACCAGCTCCCAGAAGCATACCTAACCCACGTTATGCTGAAACTCACAACGCTTAAAAGACTATGTATTCAGTACAGTTGTATTACTTTTTCATGCACCTCTTACCTTTCTAAGTAGTGTGTTCCTGACTATTTTTTAAAGCTGAATTTGAAAGTCAAATATCAGACTTATCTGAATATAGTAAAACTAAAATGGTACGAAATCTAGTTGCAGCTCTGCAGGTGCTGTTGTCCTTGAGCCTAGGGAAGCTCACAGGGAGGTGACCTTCATGGCCACTCAAGAGGAAACCGTGAAGAGGGTGCCTTCCTTACCCCACCTTAACCGTCTTACCACCTTACCCATCTTTCTCTTTTGATTAGACTCTGCGGATGCTGATCAAGAGGTTTTGTATTTATGGGACATGACGTTTATCTGCATTCTCAGGCAAACAGTCATAAACTTTTCCCTTATTTCTGTTCAGAGGAGCTAGGATTCCAGTTCTAGGAGGAAGGATAGAAGACTTAAGGAGCAGAGATGGGGGGCTGGTGTGTTGCCTGTGACTCCAGCTGGAGGAGCGGGGGCAGGAGCATTGGGATACAGTCGAAGGGGTGGTTGTGGAAGTCACTTCTCTTCTCTCCCTCAAGCTCTGACCTGCCTGCTGGGAAGGAATAAAGTCTAGTCTCAAAGAGCAGCTGATATGAGGGATAAGCTAAGGCAGTAAAGGATTATGGATTGAAGGAGGGAAATCCCAGCTAGTGCGAGCTGGAAAAGAGGAAATAATCCTTCAGTGGCCCCTCGTATATAATAGATATATACAGAGAATTGATGACCAAATACATGCTGTTAGATATTCATTTTGCTTGGGAGAATTTTCCTCCTTTAATAGCCATATTACCTGTCAGTCACCAAGAAGATTTTTCTTGGCTGTTAATATTTAGCGTGCTAAAAATCGTGTATTATATGAAATAAGTATCTTGAGTAATAAGATGAAAATTAGGATTTTCCTTTTTCTAAAAGTGTTTCTCTCTCATAAACATAGTCTCTTTTAATAAAATAAAATTATTTTGTAATTTCGTTTTTTACCGATTCTGGATTTTTTCCAAGATAGTAGAGAAGCGGGGGAGTGGATGGGGTTGAGGTTGTGGCAGGAAAGCCATGGATTAGTCATTTTGGGGCCAGGTAATGGATACATGGTGTTTCATTCTATTATTTGTTTACTTTTTGTATATTTGAAATCAATCAAAAGTTGAAGAAACATTCTGTGGTTATTTATGGTAATAATACATGATACTGTTATTACATCACATTTTGAAAATTTTATTTTATTGAGTCTTTCTATAACCACTGTGAAGTTTGAAATATGAAATGATATACTATATATATAAAATCACTATGGAAGAAGATAAAATTGGGCTTTATTTTGATTTGTATAATAATATGAATGTATTTAAATGTTAAAATGTAACCTCTTCTTTATCTGAATTTAATGAATATATCTACAACACTAAAACTCTTGGAGTTATAAATTAAAAAGATGAAATACCTGTTTAGAAATTATATATCACCTAGAAACACTGTATCTGTTGCTCTTAATATGCTCATATAAATCATGATGGTAATTTGTTTGTTGTTTTTGTTTAGGAGATCCGAAGAAAAAGCTCATATGTTCAGTGTGCAATAAAAAGTGTTCTTCAGCATCAAGCCTACAGGAACATAGGAAGGTCAGTGAGATAAAGATTAATGCTTATCTTAGTATAAGATCTTTTAGTCATTTATAGTGTCTGCCATGAAAATTTTCAGTGGCTTTTTATATTGTAATGACAGGGCTTTGTCCTTACATTAACTACTAACATACACTAAAATGTAAGATTGATATGCAGAAAAGTAGACTCTTGCAAAAGAATATTTTGAATTGTTAATTGTTGTTTAGAATTAGTAGAAATATTTCTCCAATGCAGTATTGAGTCTCGCTGAGTCCTTCCTTACAACACCTGATACTGGTTTCAAGCTTTGTCAGTTGCTCTTTGCTCAGGAAATACTATATATTTGAGGAAACCGTATATTTTTGTGTATTTATAGTGTGTTCTGCTTTGACATTTAGCTATTAAAATGGGTGCATATTAGAGTTAAGTTTGGCAAAACAAAGACAAGAGCTCTGTTATTTTAAAGAGCTAAAAATAATGTACAAGTATGTCGAAGTTTTACTAGCAGAAACAGTTGATACAGTTGATCCTTGAACAGCACAGGTTTGGATGGGTCAGGTCCACTGGTAGCAGATTTTTGTCAGTGAATATATAGTGCAGTACTGTATGATCAGGGCTTGGTTAAAGGCACAGATGTGGAGGGTCCTCTGTAAAGTTATATGGTTTTTTGACTGCAGGAGATGGGAGGGTAGGAGTTGGGGAAGAGGTGGGTCCAACCCCTGAATCACCACATTATTCAAGGGTCAACTATATTAGGAGAAAATAAATTTAATACATTTTTAATAAGCATAAAACTTACTAAACTACTACTTTAATGTGAATGTTAACCTGAAAAATAAATGAGTCATTAACCCTGACAACATTAGCACTAGTTAATAGAGTTTACAGTAGAACAGAATTAAAATAGAATTTAGATTTTTGTTCATATCATGGCAGAGTCCAAACAATTTATATCATATTATATTATATTATTATTATAACAAAGATATAAATGATTATTTCCTAATTTTATATGCTGCTTTTTCAGAATATCTAGAAGCATACATTTTCTTTTAGTCATTTAATACCCAAAATGAGAGGAGACGGTACTAGTGAAAGTAAAATTTTACCTTGGGTGTGGTTTGTAAATAGAATTTTATCTCTTTATTTGTATGTAGATATATTCCAAAATAACTTGACAGACCTTAAAATTCGTATGATATTCAATGCAGTAGCCCCAGCCATGTGCTTTGGAAATAGCCTATGACATATAAGGTAGTTAAATTGCTAAGATGTCTGAGGCTATAGCCTACATGTTGAGTGCTTTTGGTCCTTAGGGAGACATAATGGAACAAGCACTGGACAGAGGGTGAGCCCACTGGGTGTCATCATCTGTCACTAGCCCTCCATGTAACACTGTGCCTGTGTTCTCTCATTTTTAACATGTGACATTGAACTGGTTAGTGTTTTTTAAATTTCTTCTCTATGTGCCATGAAACTACTTTTTTTTTCAGTTTTCAAATGGTTGTTTTATCAGATTGTTTAAAAATATGGAACACTTCAATAATCTGCATGTAATTCTTGTTCAGAAGCCATGCTAATTTTTTCTGTATCATTCCAATTTATGTGCTGCTGAAGCAAGCACCGAAACGACTTTTTAAAGGAAATTTTGCCTAGAACCCCAATCCAGATGCTGCTGCTTCTATGTCTCTTCCTCTCTTCCCATCACCCTCAAGGCTTCTGAAGCAGAACCGAGTCTGAGACAAAAAGATTAAATCCAATTGAATAGACATTTTCTAAATACCATCTTACTTTTATAATTCTATAATTTATTTCCCTGATTTTAAGAAGTTGAAATTTAAGATATTTTACCAAATAGAATGCTTCAACAAAGTTGGCTGTGGGGCCTATTTCTGAAAAAATGTCTTCTTTTCCATTTATTTTCTTCATAATCTAAGAACTTTTCCTCCAAGGGCTATCTTGGGGGACTTCAGCCCTACCTGCTGGTAGCAGAATGCAGCACCCACGTGGTCTCTGTAGAACGTTAGTCGCTTACTAGCTCAGGCAGCACTTCCTCCATGACAGCATAGCTCCTCTGACGTAGCCTTTCTGACTCCACAGGCAGCTCCTACTGACTCCATTTTCTTCTTATAATTATAGTATAGTCAGCTTACAATGTGGCAATTTCTGATGTACAGCATAATAGTTCAGTCATACATATACATATATATATTCATTTTCATATTCTTTTTCATTATAGGTTATTACAAGATACTGACTCTAGTTGCCTGTGCTATACAGAAAAAATCTGTTGTTTATCTATTTTGTATACAGTAGTTAGTATCTACACATCTCAAACTCCCAATTTATCCCTTCTTACTCCCTTTCCCCCCTGGTAACCATAAGTTTATTTTCTAAGTCTGTGACTCTGTTTTTGTTTTGTAAATAAGTTCATTTGTCTTTTTTTTCTTTTTGTAGATTACACATGTAAGTGATATCATATTGTATTTTTCTTTCTGGCTTACTTCACTTAGAATGACAATCTCCAGGTCCATCCATGTTGCTCCAAATGGCATTATTTTATTCTTTTTTATGACTGAGTAGTATTTCATTGTATAAATATACCACAACTTCTTTATCCAGTCATCTGTCAAAGGGCATTTAGGTTGTTTCCATGTCTTGGCTATTGTAAATAGTGCTGCTATGAACATGGGTGCATGAATCTTTTTGAATTAGCATTCCCTCTGGATATATGCCCAGGAGTGGGATTGCTGGATCATATGGTAAGTCTATTTTTAGTCTTTTGAGGAATCTCCATACTGTTTTCCATAGTGGCTGCACCAAACTGCATTCCCACCAGCAGTGTAGGAGGTTGTCCTTTTCTCCACAGCCTCTCTAGCAATTGTCGTTTGTAGACTTTTGAATGATGGCCATTCTGACTGGTGTGAGGTGATACTTCATTGTAGTTGTGATTTGCACTTCTCTGATAATTAGTGATATTGAGCATTTTTTTCATGTGCCTATTGGCCATTTGTATGTCTTCATTGGAGAATTGCTTGTTTAGATCTTGTGCCCATTTTTGGATTGGGTTGTTTGTTTTTTCATTATTAAATTGTATGAGATGTTTATATATTCTGGAAATTAAGTCCTTGTCGGTCTCATCTTTTGCAGATATTTTATCCTGTTCCATATGTTGTCTTTTTGTTTTGCTTATGGTGTCCTTTGCTGTGCAAAAGCTTATAAGTTTAATTAGGTCCCATTTGTTTATTTTTCCTTTTATTTCTGTTGCCTGGGTAGACTGCCCTAGAAGAACATTGCCAAGATTTATGTCAGGTCATGTTTTGCCTATGTTTGCTTCTAAGAGGTTTATAGTATCTTGTCTTATGTTTAAGTCTTTAAGCCATTTTGAGTTTATTTTTTTATATGGTGTGAGGGAGTGTTCTAACTTCATGGAGTTAAATGCTGCTGTCCAGTTTTCCCACCTCCACTTGCTGAAGAGACAGTCTTTACTCCATTGTATATTTTTGCCTCCCTTGTCAAAGATTAATTGACCAAAAGTCTGTGGGTTTATTTCTGGGCTCTCTGTTCTGTTCCCTTGATCTCTATGTCTGTTTTTGTGCTAATACTGTGCTGTTTTGATTACTATGGCTCTGTAGTATTGTCTGAAGTCTGGGAGAGTTATTCTTCCAGCTTTGTTCTTTTTCTTCAGTGTCACTTTGGCAATTCTGGGTCTTTGGTGATTCCATATGAATTTTAGAATTCTTTGTTCTAGTTCTGTGAAAAGTGTCCTGGGTAATTTGATAGACATTGCATTAATTCGGTAGATTGCTTTGGGTATTATGGCCATTTTAACAATATTAATTCTTCCAGTCTAAGAACATAGGCTATCTTTCCATTTCTTGAAGTCATCTTTAATTTCCTTAATCAATGTTTTGTAGTTCTCTGCATATGTCTTTCACTTCCTTGGTCAGGTTTATTCCTAAATATTTTGGATTTTTGGATGCAATTTTAAAAGAGATTGCTTTTTTCTTTTCTGTTCTAATATTTCATTATTAGTGTAAAGAAATGCATATGATTTCTGTATGTTAATTTTGTATCCTGCTGCCTTATTTAATTCTTTTATCAGCTCTAATAGTTTTTGTGTGGAGCCTTTGATTCTGATCCTATAGTTGGGTTTGTCTAATGTCTAATAGAGTTTGGTTGTAGTATTTCATCTTGCCAGTAGATGGTGCTTTATGAATATACCAAATTTACAGTATAGTCTAGAATAGTATCTTACATTATTATGTGCTGTCCTATATTACAGTAAGATATATTATGATCCTTCTTGAAAATTATCTATTTTGAGACTTCAAATTGCAAGTCATTATCCTTCATGTCATTTTAGTAAACTGCACAGTTTACGAAATATGTTGTACTTAACATTAGGCATAATTAGTGTTATTTTCACTTTAAATATGATTGTTTTATTAAACTTTTTAAGGAGTTTTGAAAATAACTTTGGCTTGAATTTTCCACTATAAATAAAATAGTCAACACAAATGCTTTCAGGTACAGTAAATAATTTTGTAATTTTGAGAATATCAATTTGATCCAACCTTTAAAAATGTTTCATGATTTAAAAGCCAGGAGAGTTAAGTGAACAAATATGAGTATATTCTGCAGCATTTTATTTAACATCTGCCATTTTTATATGGATAAAGTCTTTAAAATTTTATACACTAATATAAATTTAACATTAAAAATGAAAGTACACTAAATATGTTTTCACTTATGTGTGTTGGAAGGCGTATCGTCTTTTTTGGTGTATCTTGTTAATGTAAAAGATATATATTACAGAAACAGAGTTTAAGAATACAAATCTGTTCTTACTGTCCTTTAAATAAGCCTTACACTTCATATCATTGCTGTGAAGGTCTTTGATGATTGAAGATGTTGCTTTAAAATTTCTTAGGCTGAGAGTTTGCCTTCTGTACTGCATGGTACTTTCGTTCTGAGTGCTTGTGCAGCCCCGCACTGTTTTCTGAGGAACTGTAGAGCTCTCTCTGGATCCCAGATGTCCCCTGATCAAGATTAGATGCCACTGCATGTAAGCAGGGTATAAATCAGATTCTAGTGCAATGACTTCTTTCTGCTCTATCTTTTTTTGTCTACTTTTCTCTGCTTTTTCCGGCTGAGTTTACTGACTCACCAAGAATCAGATTGACAGAAGCAGCAGGCGGGTTGGCAGCCTCAGACCTGCCATGTGACCGGGCATAGAACTGAGGCCCCGGCTGCAGAGCAGGGGTCTGTTAGCCTTGTTGCAGCTTCTGTTTCCCTGGCTGTGCCCTCTTTTCACTGTCCCCGCCTTGAGTTCTTCCATGGTCACTGAGATCAGGGGAGCCATTTACCAGTCCTCCTCTCTTTACTCACTGAATTATAATCTGTAGTTTGGGTATTGCAGTAGCAACTATCCACATGTTTGTTCTTTTACTCACTGCTGTACCAGTTCAGGGTCTTCTGCTTTGACTTTGATGCTGAAGTGGCCTTAATTAATTAATTAATTAATTACATAGTATCTTGGCTTCCTGCAGAAGGGCCTTTGCTTGTCTGAAGTTTAGTTTTGTGAGCTCTGCCTTTAATGAGGTTAGAACAAAAACATGACCTCACCAAACCATTTCTGAATCTTCAGTAAAACAGTGTGATGCTCTTGTTCACTGGGATGATCAACAGTTCTAATATGACTCTCTGGCAGTCTATTCCTCTTAGAGCTTTGTACATTGTTTCTGATAATAAACTAAGCACCTGCTTTTAGTATTGCCTATCTGATTTCTCTGATTTAGAGTCTTGGAGGGAAAGAACTAAATTGAATATTCAATTGTAATATTTCTTTAGCCAGTTGTTTGCTGAAGTTATGCTCTGCTCCCTTATTTTTTTTAAATAAAACTTATAAAACTAATAAAACTTACAGTATTTTTTATTGTGGTCCTCCTATTATGTGAGAGTTTTGCTGTGAACTAAATACTTTTCAAAATCATATACCTTCTTGTCTTTCATGGTAATTAATGTTTTGTTCTATAATACATATATTTAAGTTTGAAGTAGCATTGACTACTATAAAGGAATTTTTTTAACATCAAGTTACGTATTTCCAAGTCAAAATTTGTGCATAGTAGAGACAATATATACTGGGTATAATTTTTTACAGAGTTTAAATTCATTATGCACTGAATAGATCAGCTGTATTACATATTTAAATAGTGTGCAATCTTATAGTTTCTTTCAGTGATATGATTCTACTAGGTAACTCATGATCATCGCATCTTCAATTTACATAGGATACTATGAACAAAACTTAGGGCTGAATTATGACCTATAGTTTGGGTATTACAATAGCAACTGTCCAAATGTTTGTTCTTTTGCTTGAGCTCTGTACATTTTTTTGGCTTTTACAGTTGACTTAACTGTCAATTTACCCTTTTGCAGATTCATGAGATATTTGATTGTCAAGAATGTATGAAGAAATTCATTTCAGCTAATCAGCTAAAACGTCATATGATTACCCACTCAGGTAAAAATACCTATTTTTCCATTTATGTTGAAATCACATTGTCATTTCAGAAGCTCTTAGAGTGGTAATCAGTAGACTGGTTAATAATTCTAGCTTGGCCATTGACTGGCCACGTGATAGTCAGCAAGTTACTTAACCTTTCTAGACCTCAGGTTATTTCTGATGCAAAAGTGATGGGACTAAATGAAACTGAAGATCTTCAAATTCACCGTTTAATTTGTTACCTACTCCTCTTTGAGCCTCAGTTTCTGTATACTTCATCTGTGAAAAGATATCCTGCCTTTCAAAATTGCTGCGATGATTAAATGAGGTCATTTACATAGCATGCGAGCAGAGTGTCTGACATTTAGGAGGGATTCAGCAATTACAGTTACAGTTCTGCTATTTCTAGATACTTTCACATTCTAACTAAGCTACTAATAAATGTTAGTGAGAAATTTATAAATACATTTTGAGAATATAAGTTTTTAAAGCCATAGTTTGATTTTAAGCAAGTTTGAATAATAGGTCTGCTATACATACTTTAAAAAATTCAGCTCTGAAAATAACTCTTGCTTTATGAGGTCTCTTTACAGAATTTAGAATGTCTATAACTTGAGGCTGTTGAAGTCAGAATGTTTCTGAATGGCTACTTCATTTGGAGGCAGGTAGAGATATTCTGGTAAATGAAAAGAAAAGATTGAAAACTGGTAGCCTTCAGATACGCTTTATTTGAAACATCTTGTTGTCAACATTACATGAATATTGCATAACTGTGGATTTTGCACAGCCACCCAAGTGTCTAGTTTCTGCTGAGGACCGGAAGCTCAGCCTGGGTGTGGTCCACTGGCCGGGCAGGGGGCAGGCCTGTCCTTCACCTCCACCGCTGTTAGGTCGCTCACCCTTAGCATTCAGAGGTGTGGCCCTGACTTAAACTCACACTGATCAGCAGATTTTTCATCTGGGATTAAGAGTTCTTCCTTGAATTTAAACTTCATCTTTATGTCTAAGCTACTTTATATATTTAGTTTGCAAAGTAGGTGAATAAAGAAAAGCTCATGCTTCTCTGGTGAAGAGGCTTACACGTCTAAGGGGTGGATTGGGTAGTAGTTTTTTTCAGTTGTTTCGATCATGTTTTAGTTGACTTATCCATAAGAAGTAATACAAGGTAAGGCTGTTTCCCTTTTTATCCTTTGCCTTTATATAGATATGAGATTGTCTCCACTCATTTTTCACAGAAAAACGACCCTATAATTGTGAGATTTGTAACAAATCTTTCAAGAGGCTTGATCAAGTGGGTGCCCACAAAGTAATACACAGTGAAGATAAGCCTTACAAATGCAAGCTTTGTGGAAAGGGATTTGCTCACAGAAATGTTTACAAGAATCACAAGAAGGTAAAAGCCTATTAATATTGTTATATACATATATATATTGCTGATTTGCTGATGTAATTACCAGCTGCTTATCCTTTAAAGAAGTTTTCGTATATCTGAGGCATGCTGTACATGTGAAATAATTGGAGAAGATCTTACTTCTGCTTTCTGGTCACTCACTCAGCCCATAACCCCTGGGGCCTTGTTTCTGCCTTTATTCTCTATTGAAACTATCCTTGCTCACGTTACCTTTTGGGCATTCTCTTCATCTGTGATGCCATTTTAGCGACTCTGCTAGGTCTTCTGCCGATTTCTCTGGACACTTCTTTGGTCATCCTGGATGCTCTGGCTGTAGGCCTCGTCTGGGTCTTCTATGCCAGCTACATCCATGACTTTGGCTACAAACTCTGTACTGATGAATTCGAAATGATTTGTTTTGTTAATCCCAAGCTTCAGACTCACATTTGTTACTGCTTATTTGATACATAACTAGGCATCTTTTTGACATAATGAACTTAACATGCTCCAGATAATGTGTCACTTTTGGAAGTTTTTGTTAATTTCTGTTAATGACAAAAAGCATCTAGTTATCCCTGTCTCTTTCTTTAGTCTTAGCCCCTTTTTAGAATTAGAAGCTAATTATTGAAGATTCTACCTTCTATGCTGTCTCATCACCTGCACAGTTATCTGATCATTTACCATTCCAACATCCGATTATCGCTCATCTTCCATCACGTTAATACCCATCTAATTCAGCTTCTTGTTACTTATCACTTCCCACTTATCCGGCTGACTAGATAATCATCCCAAAGCACAGCTCTATCACTCTTGTACTCTTGTACTATTATAAGTAGATTTCCAGTGCCTACGTAAGTTACAGTATATATATGCCTTACCCTGTCATTCAGAGTTCTCTACACCGTGACCTCAGCTTCCTTTTCCAGCTTTGTATCGCTCTATTTTCTGTGTGAACCGTATTGAAGACAACTCAGCGTGACTTCCAACTTCCCTTCCCTCCTTTCTAATGGGACTTTCTTCAAGTTACAAACTCTTCATTTCCTCTATTGATTTTTGTGTGCATTTCCTACACTTTACTCAAGTTCTTGTTACCAAATGTGTCAGTTTTATCTTATCTACTTTGTGTATAAGATATGTAATATAATATATATTATAATTAATGTTTGAATTCAATTCAGAAAATCTGCAAAGATGTTCAAATTCTTAGAAATGTATGTTTAAATTTGTGATATAATAAATATTTGCGTATTGATTTTGGTTGACAATTTTAGGATGCTGTTAAACAATATATATGTGTGTATGTGTATATAAAATGTCTTTTCAAATAACTTGTTACTTTTTGTTTGCAATATTCCATTGGAACTATATTTATTTCTGTATTTATTTGGACTTTCCAAACACATCATTTTATCTTTTTTGAAATCATTTAAGAAGCTATGATATCAATTTCAGCTGCAGTCTAAAAAGAAAAAGAGGCGGATTTTATGAAAGAATAAACAGGGTTGGTTGACAGTGTACCAGACCGCTTCTGCCTAATTTCTTGCTGACCGCCCTTATGTTTAACTCAAGCATTCTATGTTCAGAGGCTGGACCACATTCATTACTGCTGCTTTGGAATTACATGCCTATAAAAAATTATCTGGCCAGTTTCCTGCTCAGTCTCTGGAACCCTCTTGCTCCTTTCTTTGATGAAACTGATCTACCCACATTTACGAGTGTTTCACAGTTTGGCTTATATTATATGCCATATGGGAATTTGGCACAGGATCTTTGCACCATCTCTCATACTTTCAGCCATAAATCATATGAAAGTAATAATGATGTCTTGGGAAGGACAGAAACAACGATGCCTGTAATTTCCAGGGTGGAAAGCACATTCAATCCTTCTGCTGGGGACCACTGTGCTTCTCACTGTGTTACGAGCCTGGCGTGGGTTTGGTATGGTTACGTGAAAATGTCTAAAATGTTCTCTTAAGAGTTATGGCGGAAAAAGCGAATCGATTTTTTCTTCTGTCATTATTCATTAATGACATGTTACAAAACTAAAAAGTAACGAGATGCAAGTAAAGCAGAGAAAAACCACTAAGAGTCGGACTGATTTCCCCCTGTAGCATGACCAATGTTTGTTATTTTAAGTAAATTAATTATTCTTTTGGGGGTTTTGATTATGTAGCTTGTGCATTTTTATTATATGTATTTGATTTATTTTGGGATCAATTCTTTTAACATTTGGATTTGCTTGAAAAGGGACTATTTTATTGTGATCATGACAACATGGCATGACATTTTGAAGGAGTGATTTCTGTTTCTGAAACTTAATTAGTTTTTCGTCATCTTGCCAGTTTTACAGGCTCAATAGGTCCAAGTAAGTTTTCCTTTTCCCTAATCCTTTGTAGTTGTATTTTTTAGGATCTAGCTAAAACAAAGATTGTTTACCTGGATCCAGCTATATGCTTTGATTCTTTAAATCACAATTAGACAGACATTAGAGAACTGCAGGAAAGAGAAACTACTTAATTAGTCTTCACCCCCTCGTTTTGTTCCCTCTCAAATGTAATGCAGAGCAAAACTGAGATAGTGTACGGTGACCTCCTCCTGCTCTAGGCAGGGTGTCTGGATGGACTGAAGTCTTAGATCCTGGAGCCGGCACTGCCTACTTGAAGATGGAAATGAAGACAGAGAGGTTTTGTCCTGATTAGGTCATAAACAAGCCCCTGGAGGACAGAGCTGTGTCTGTTCAAATTTTCTCCTGGCCCCTTCCAGGGATGAACATTAGAGGCCTGTGAGGAACTCTGGTCACAATTGTTCCTAAAATATTTCAATTGGATCTCCTATACTACTAACATCCCATCCAGTGAGTTTTAATCTGGGCCATGGCTATTTTGTGGGTCTTGAAGTAATTTACTGGGTCATGAAGAGCCATTAAAAATTAGAATGGAAAAAATAAGAATAAACGGTCATTTAATGAAATAATACACCTGTGTGTATGTAAATCTGTGTGTGTGTGTGTGTTAGATTTAGATATAAAAATTATTTTTTTGGTAGTGATTAGTTTGAAAGAGACTGCAAATCAGACTTTGCCCGCCCAGGTGAAATTTTATTAGACCTTAAAGAAAAGGACAAATCTCTCCATAAAAACATCAGAGATTAGGTTCTAAAACCATAATATATGGCATAAATTTTACATAATAAAAAATTTTTTGACAGATTCTAAGGAAGGTGCCAAATTGTAGACTGAAAGACAGAAGCTCAGTAATTCCATCACAGCCACGTTTTCCTTCAGCTTTGCGTCAGAGTTTTCTTCCTCAGGTGTGCCATGGGTGAAGTAGCGGGTGGTTCATTTAAGGTGGTGTATTATCCGGAATTACCTACTTTTGTGTCCTAGAAGCACATTCACCATGATGAGATCCTCACATTGTTGACTGAAAAGAAGTGCACAACCTAAAAGTTGAGAGTTAACTTTTATTCAGCAGACATTTTCTGAAGACGTAACCCGGGGTGTCCGCTCAGATCACTCTGAGGGACTGCTCTGAAGAGGCAGGGGAGGAGCCAGGATATATAGGAGTTTTGCCACAAAGACCAGGTAGTCAGAACGTCAAAAGATTACAGTTAATTAAAGAAAAACAGATATCTCCAGTTGAAGAATTTAGCACTTTTCTATGTATGGGAAGGTGCAAAAGTCTAGGCTCATTGAAATCATTCCTTTGATACGCACTGAGCTATCTAAGGCCAGTGTCCCCAGTGTCCTGTTCATTCCCCTCCTGAGTTCCCTCAGGGTGCACAGTGTGGGTGGCAGCAGAGGCCAGGCTGTCTGCTTGTCTGCATCCTGAGTTCCCTCTGCCGAGGGTGGTGGTAATGGTAATGGCTGGTGACTTGATCGCCACAGCATCCTTTGTGTACTGATAAGGCTGGCAATATTTTTCATTCACAACACTAAGAGAGACATGCAGGAATCGAACCTGACAGAAGGAAACAACAGGTACAGACGTTTCTCTGAAGCTTATGTTGCTAATGGCAAATTACTTACCTTATTTAAATTACTTTCCTCAGACGGAAGTTGAGACGGCACTATACATTTTCCAACATAAGCCCCTTATTTCCTGTACGAGATAGACAGTGAGATTTGAAGATAGATGCTGGACTTTTATTCATAGCACCTATTGACATTGTGCTTTGAATGTGGCAGATGTTTCCTGAGTGAATACAAATCCACGAGAAGATTATCCCAAATAAAGAAGATACAATATTCTCAGTTAAGAAGTAGTTGTAGCGTGAGAAGTGATTTCTTTAGATCTCTGTTTGCAGTATGCATTGTAGTGCTCTGACCTTTCTGTGCACCCTCTCTCTTGACTTTATGAGCATATTAGTTGATCTGGTGATACACTGAAAAATCATTGTCGTATTCCTTCTGCCCTGAGCTTATCAACTCGAGATATTTAAGAACTCTTTAAACTTTAATTTGAAGATACTGCACTGTTGTAATTTTCAGAACCCTTTCCTGGCTCTGAGATAAGTAACTGACGTGTAGCCCACTGACTGCCAAATCGGTGATCCCCCTTTATTCTCTGACTTTAATATAGGAACCTCCCTCCCAGCTTTATTCCATGTCCTCCACTCCCCCAACCCCCAAATAGTCATCGAAGAGTGGCCAGCTAAAGACTGTACCCTGGTGTTTGCCTGAGCTGCATGCACATTGCTTGTTGCTCTTCAGAGTTTTCTTCTTCCAGGTTCCTGTGGGCACAGGGCCTTGTCTCCCAAATCCCTAGCCTCTGATTCTTGCCTGTGCCTTAAAGCTGCAGACTGGCTCTTACCTCCAGAGTTCGCCTTTGTGTGGAGTATTGCCTTTGTTCTCCACTCTGCTCTTTCCCAGCCCCCCCTCGCCCCCCGCCCAGCACAGGGGTTTGAGCTCACCTCGCTTGACCTGCCTGCACACCCATAACCTTCTTAAAACCACAAAGGAACATGTTGGAAGAGAGGAAGGTGACATTTCTTTATTTCTTAATTTAATTAAAAAAATTTTTTTGCCTTTTTTTCTGTGTAGTAGACATCTTATTAAATAAATCCCTAAAATCATACATGAATCCGTGGGTAATCAATTACGCAGCTTCGGTTAGCATCCCCTGGCCCCAGCCGCCTTCCCTTCTCTGACCCACCATATTTCCAGTCCCCTCCCCAGTGGGTAGCTTTCTGGGTGTCCCCAGATCTATTAAAAACTGTACAGATATTTGTACAAATAATTTGTTAATTATTGCTACATCTACTGCTATATTCAAAGGCCAGGGACCCTAAAAACTGGAGGATAGTTTGTAGACTGAGTAGAATTTACTTTTTATCCTCCGTATAATGCCTTTGACATACTTTAAGTCGCTGTAACAGGTTGGAGTAGGGAAGATTGATAAGGCAAGAGTTGGAGGTGGTTGGGTGGCAGAGTTGGGAAGGTGACCATTGGAATGGGAAAGAGACAATGTGAGAAGAGACTCCCAAGTGTCAGGTTGGATGGGAGTGTGCACAGGAAGCCTGCACTGTACGAGGCACCCCCGTCATCACCTGTGAATCCTCGGAAACTTTCACACTCCACACTAAGGTTTTTGTGTAAGGGGAAGTTCTTTTGGGTGGAGCATCGATAAAAGGTTTTAGCTGCCCATTGGGGCAATAAGTCTAATTAAATGTAAATGGTTTTATGACATAGATGTCATTCAGGAACTTACTTCTTTGCCTTAACATCATAACTTGGAGAGCTTTTTCAGGTAGATTCATACAGTTACTCACTTTTCATAACCATCATTATTGTGATAACATCAGTGAACATCTTTTTACATAAAACTGACTTTGCCAGGAGTATTTATGCAAACAGATCTTGTATGGAATTCATGGGTCAGATATTAATTTATTTTAAGTTTTGATTACTCCTACCCGACTGCTTTCTGAAAAAGCTCAATTTTCACTTAGCAGTGATGGAAGTGCCTCTTTATCTGTGCCCTCACTATCATTTGATTCTATCAGCCTTTTTTTTTTTTCAGTCTGAGAATTGATATTTCATTGCATTTTAGCAATCGCGGGTGAACTTCTACTCTTCTCATGTTTATTTTTCATTTACATTTCTTATGAGAAATGCCTGTAGGTGCTCTGTGTCCTTTCTCCACTGGCCTCTTTATGGCTTCTCATTGATTTCTAGGTGTTCTATAAATATTATGAATATTAATTTGTTTTAGTTTCTAATATTTGTTCTCATCTATCAACTTTCATCTTTGGAATAAAGAAGTTTTACATTTTTACGTTTTTAAGTATGACATGGATTATGTGTTGTATGACTTCTGAGTATTTACAGCTTCTGAGCTTTATGCCTTACTTAGAAAACTTTCTTATTCCAAGATTGTGGAAATCCTCATCAATTCTTTTAAAAGTTATATTTGTTTCCTTTTTATTGGTATTTTAATCCATCAATAATTTATTTTTAGGTATGGAATGAAATATTGATTCATAACCACTGCTATCACATTGTTAAAAACCTCTCATATAAATCTATTTTTGGACTCCATTTTGTTCCTTTTAATCTCTGTTCTTTTGCAATATCATACTATTTTAATAATTGCAGTTTAACGTGTTTCAATATCTGTTAGACAAGGGCTCCTTTGTAGTTTTCCTTCTTCAAAATTCTTTTATGTGGTGTTTTAGGAAGAGTAACATTAATAAGCAGATGCTTATCACTGCTTCCTTTTTGTCTTCTTGGAAATCAGTGTCATATATTAAAAAGCAGCTCCTCTTCACAAAAATTCTTCTGATAAGCACTTGCTCCTGTGAGTGATTTGGTTCAGAAATGTTTTGTTCTTTCCCCTTTTGGGTAGACAAGGCAGGAAATAAAAACAGCTCATTTTCCTCCATAATCATTAAATTAATTCTCCACTACCAGTATGTTACTTTTTCATGTATTAAAACATGTTATTTAGTATAACATGGAGCTTCGGCCCTTAACCCTTTCATTTTTATTCTACCTGAAGTTCTGCCAAGCTTGATTGACTCAGCCCATAGGATCTATGAGAAGATTAAGTAAGAGGGTTGAAAAAAAACCAAGCTCAGTTAGGTTAGCCATAGCCAGAAAATATGGTGATGGCTTGTTACACTCAGAGAAGGCAAAAAACTTTGAAAAGTAAACTCTGAAATTCATAGAACATAGCAAACGGGGGCAATTTAGTGTGAGGGCAGGAAGAATACTTATGTGAACCCTCAATATTACGGGGTAATGAATTTTAAGTGATGTCAACAGTGTTAGTTTGTGGCAGCTAAGTTAATTGAATGGAAAAGTATTATGTTTTTGAAAAAGAGACATCCTTCTCTCTCATATAACAATTTGTATCGTACTAGAAAATGCTGCAAACCTGAACCAGTGAGAATTAGAGATGTACAAATGAGAACTGTATGTGATAATTAAAGTACGCTGAAGTGCAGTATTTTCAGTAAAAAACAGGGTTTGAACCTAATATCCATATTGGGTGTTGTATATTTAAAATTAGAAAGTGATTCTAAACTCAGATCTTTTGACTTTGGTTTGCATCTGTATTATGTTGAAAATAGGCTAGTTTAGTTTTTATGAGGGTTTCAACTGAGAATATGTGGTTGGTGGTTTTAAATACACACACAACGTGCATATACATTTTACTTTCTATCTTTGTATCATCTACCTATCTATCTTTCATGACCAAATATTTGGAATCTTACCCGCATCCTGTTTCTTATTATCTGTTAATTTCTGAGGATTTATACTATAAGAAAACAATTTCCTGTTGAAGGACTGGTATTAATTTTTAGAGAGAGTAATTTTTGATAGGACTAGGATTGGTCCGTTCTTGCTTATTTGTCTGTTTGTACTATAAGAATCTGCACTCATTTCTCTTTGGATGACCCATAAAGTTCAGTACAAGATTACCAATTTATTTAGCTATCTTGCCTAGCAAACAAGTTATCCACTAGAGGAGTAGGTATAGCTGCTATGATTTGTTCCATATGAATGATAAAAATCAGGATGCCTTCTTTTATGCAGAAAATTCTGCTTTACTATTATTGTGATGTGCCTGAAAACTGTATCTTCATGAGTGAAGCCACAGGTGTCTGTTATCTGGCAGTTTGTGAAGGGACATGGTTGCTGTTTCCAGATATTCAAACAGCTTCATTATGGAAGAGAGAATAAACTTGTTCTCTATGGCTCTAGACTAGCTGTAATAAATATTGGCCATGTGGAAGCAGAACTTTCAAATTACTGGTTGAATCAGCTGATGTGTTCCAAACAATGTTTGCTAGGGGCACCCTTGGTTAGAAATATAAGATGCTGTCTCTCAGCAGTATTGTAGAGGGGAAATATCCCTGCGTTGGGAATCTAAATTGCCACCTTCCAAGGAAGACTTCATCTCTTCTCTTAGCAAATTCCCTTTGCTTTGATCACGGTATACAGTTGGCCCTTTGTGTCTGCAGGTGCCATATCCACAGACTCAACCAACTGAATGTAAAGTATTTGGAAAAAAATTCCAGGGAGTGGCAAAAAGCAAAACTTGAATTGCTGTGCACTGGCAACCATTTACGTTGTTTTAGGTACTGTAACAATTTAGAGATGATTTAAAGTATATGGGAGGATGTGCATAGGTTGTATGCAGGTACTATGCCATTTTATATAAGGGACTTGGGCGTCCTTGGATTTTGGTCCATGGATATGGAGGGAAGAGTGTGCCTAAGGCTGTGGGGACGTCTCTGAGTTTCTTTCCTCAGAGACGCGCACCTGCTCCCCTGCTTATGTCAGATCTTCCCTCAAGTGTCACTTCTCACCCAGAATTTCCTTGACACCTTTTAAAATTGCTGCCCTGTTCTCTGAAACATTTGCTGTCCCCTTTCCCTACTTTATTTTTCTCTGTAGCATGTATCTCCTACTTACTGTTTGTTAATTTGTCCTTTCTCCACCAGTATAAGAGCTCCATGATAGTGGGGACTTTTGTCTTTTTCTTTTTTTTTTTTTTTTTAACTGCTATATACTCAGCATGTAAAATAGGACTGGCATGCAGTGGCATGAAGTGCATATCATAGACTTGGCACAAAACAAATAATGAATGAAATTTTAAGAGAGCTATTTGGAGGAGAGTCCTTTTGCCCCCTTTTTGGAGTTTTTACATTTTCTTATTAATTTGCTATAACTCTTTATATTAACAATTTTAAACTTTTGGTTGATGTTGTAACTATTGTCTTTGACACCAAACGTTTTTGTCTTGCAGTTTTAAATTTAATCCTTTCCCTTACCTGAATTCCTGGGTTTCTGGAATCCTTAGAAGCCTTTTAGTAAATAACAGTAAAAATTATTTAAATATTCACTCGTATTTTCTTCTACTATATTTAGTGTCTTACTCTTCACATTTGAAAAAACATCTGAATAGAAATGATTTTCAAAAATTTAAAAAAAAATTTAAATTTCAAAAAATTTTATTGATGTTAAGGGGTGAAGAATAGACACAACTTCATTTTTTCTGAATGTCTATACAGTTGCTTCACAACCATTTACTAAATAATCCACTGTTCCGCTCCCAATTTGAAATGCCATATTTTCCTATATTAAATGTTCATATATCTTATGTAATGAAAGAAACCTGCTTTTTGTTCTATTTCATGGATATATTTATTCCCAGCTAAATAGCAATTTGAATATCTGTAGTTTATCCTGAGTTTTAAATATTTGTTCCTCCCATCCTTTTAATATGTTTTTACAGTTGAAAACAGGCATGATAATCCCTTTTCACTAACATTATGTTAACAGGTAATGTTTGTACCTTTAATATTATAATGTTCATTAATCAGGTATAAATCTATATGCTGTGAATAAAGTGACCTTTCCTTAAATTATTCCCTTATTTTTATATCACAGATATCATAAAAAGCCATCAATTATGTGATTTGCTTTATTGCAATAAGAAAACATAGTTCCGTTTTCTATATTTTAGCATTTGTGAGCATTATTTTCTTACCATTGGGTAGAATCGAATTTTATTTTCTTATTTAGGCAAAATGGGTTAATACTGATGTGTAATGGAAAATAGGTGAAGTGAATAAGCTGGGGTTTTGTTGTTGTTGTTGTTGTTTTGTTGTTTTTGTTTTTGACTTTCAGATCTAGCAGGTGGTTTTCTGTTGTTGCTGGTTTACGCATTTATTTTTGTCTGTCATGTGATTAATCATGCTTGCTGCATCTATGCTGTTTGACATTTGGCAAGTTACTGAAACTTTTTGAGCCTTAGTTTTCTTATCCATAAAATGGGGACAACTGTAGTATTTTATTTATCAAATTGCTGTTAGAATGAAGTGAAATAATTCATGTAAAGTGTTTAACCTAGCATTTGACATACAATAAATATTTAATGAATGTTATCCAGAATTAATATAACACGAGTAAATACTCTAGTTTGATTTAGGGGAAGAGCAGCACCTAGGATTAAAAATGACTTGAAATTATTCAGTCAAGTTGAAACAGAAAGGATGGAAACAATCTCCCTTATACCAGTGTCCTTTATCTGTGTGGAGAATGTTGTACCAGCATCATTAAAGTCTGTCCAGTGATAAAGAAGGTTTAATCTTTAGAGCAATTACGTATCATTTCACTCGGCAAAGTAGATCCTGAGACATCTTAGTGTGTATTGAGATGAGCATTTGAGATTATAGGAACGATTTTCTTTACTATGTATCAAGTTAATTATTCATGTGAGATGTTAAAAAGACAGTTGTTTTTCTCCGGTGAACACAGCATATTTGTGTTTCCAAGTTTATGGGGAAGAATGTCACCAGAAGAAATGGGATAGTGTCCACCTTCCTGTCTTTCCTCGTTCACATCAGGCTCCAGTTGTAATGACCAGTTGATTCTACAGCCTCCTGACTCCGACCGTGTCTTTCATCTGCAGACCCACTCTGAAGAGAGGCCCTTCCAGTGTGAGGAGTGTAAAGCTTTGTTCCGGACCCCATTTTCTTTGCAGAGACACCTGCTCATCCATAACAGTAAGTCACAGTCTGGGCAGTTGAGGACCAAAGGAGTTACCTCACACTGCGTTCTTAGAACCTTTGTGAATGTAGCCGTCATAGAAGCAGACCTGTAAGTAGTTATGTCATCTGCTTTTAAACTTAAAAAGGACTGATAACTGCCTTTCACCTTTTCTTCCTTTATCCTTGCTTTATTTTCCCACAGTAAGATTCATCATTTTATATAATTTTTTTCCCACTATTTCAAGATTGTGTATGAAAACATGTCATGTCAATAAAGTATCCTTGAAATTTGTTCTGAAACAGACATTTTTGTTTCCTTTTAAATGTAATGATTAAGGAAACAAATCTGACTCTTTAAAACATGCAGATATCTGGCATGACTTTATTAGCTCACAGACTTTTAAAACTGGGAAGGATCAGAGTTACTGTGTAATTTAACCTCTTAATTTGAGGGGAATTGAGAAAACTGAGACTCAGAGAAGCATAGTGACACACTCAGGGTTGCACAGCACTAGGGCTAGCCCCCATGCCTCTAATGGTCAGGTGCTTCTCCTGCTTACTACACTGCCTCTGAGTTCTTACGTCGTCTGGCAAGGGCATTTTTTTTTTTTTTTTTTTTTGGGCAGGGGGAATAAGTTATTCACATAAATACAATGAAAGTCTGTCTAGTGGTTACACTCAGAGCTCCTTTTAGAATACTACAATTTATAGCTGTATTGCTGAAGGAGGTCACTTTATTTCAGAGAAGAAAGTGTTATGGCCAAGTGGGGTTTTAAAGTGGGTTCTGTGTTCAGATGTTGAAGTTACCAGAGATTTACTACATTACTGTATCTAAAATTAAATTAAAATGGTATAACATAGATAATATTTATATGCTTGCTTTTAATTCGAGTTGTTTTTTCAGTGGAACATCCTCTAACATGAAGTTTCTACTGCTGATTAAATTTTTAATATTTCTGAGGAGCACAGAGCAATTAATCAGTCTTGACATTTGATTGTACAGATAGGCTAGCATCTTGGAAGAGATTTTCTCTGGTCAAGTCAAAGTATTTGAAATACAACATAATAAAGATGTTGAAGTCTCTCTGTTTATCGAGTGGTAATGATTGTGATAAAATGCCTCTTTGCTTAGAAGAAAGACAGTGCTGTGATCTCAGCCATTCTCTGCTCGCCTTACAGCTCTGGAGAAGTTGTTAGCACTACTTTACATTTTCCTTATAAAGAACATCTGTGTATTTAAGAAATAAAATATGTCATGTAACAGCAGGAATTTCCATCCCATTTCACTATCATTTGATTGATAAAAATAACTATTATGAGATGAAGGGATTTTAGAACAGGGATTTAGACAAGGGAACCTCATTCATACCATTAAGACTTACGTGGCTAAACTTGATCTGATGCTCAGGGAATTTTTTTTTTTTTTTTTTTTGCACAGATGAAATTTTATTTTTAATAGCAGCAAGGAGTTTTTAATAGAAAGAATTGAATACTTTTGATTTCAGCTTATTGTTTGTCATCAACTTGAGACGTAGGATTGAAGTGACCAGGTGTAGACTGTGCTTGTGCGTTCTGTGTTTAATATAATGCTGATCACCACATCAGTCAGAGACTTTATAAAGCTGCATCAAGATATTTAGCTAGGAAAGTCACCTTGGTAATGGAGTAAGTAAATGCCTTACTTAAGGTAAACATCAGTTAAGGCTAGTGAGCTAAAAGGATGGCAAAACCAAAGTGGTGCAAATGGAAAGGACAGAGAGTAGGTCTTGTCTTATACAATATAGAAACAAAAACCCTTTTAATTTCAAAACATGAAGTTTGTTTTAGAGACTTAACATCAGCATTCTCGCTCAAAATATGAAGAATAAGATGTCATAATTATTTTGGAAATCATTTTTATTATCTAATCCACTGAAAACCAAAAGGTAAGTTAGTAGCTAGCTTCTTGGCTTTAAGAAAGGGGAAAATCCTGGTAAATTTAAGGTAAAGAAATCTGATAAAAATCAGGTAAAATCTAGTATCAGAATTTTAAAATTCTGATAAAAGTTAAAACAAAGAAATCTGGAAATTAAAATATGGAAGAAGAACGGCATGGACTCCCTTGGTATAGCTTGATGAGATTTCTGTACAAGAACCAATATTTTGATTCACCTGATGATTTAATGGAAATACATTGATAGGAGCAGTCTTAGAGTATTTTTTTTTCCAGTGCTTGAATAGATTTGGTATTACTAGCATTTACAATCTTTTATCAATTGTCCTTTTACTCTCACTGGGTATATATTTTATACAAATAAAATTTTAAATAAATCTGAAAAGATACATAAAGCAAACCAGGTGACAACAGTAACACCCTGCAACAAACATGCACAAAGGCTGCACGTAAACACAGCTCTCAGAATCGACACAGTTCCTGCCTGGTTTGGGGGTGACTTTGTTTCAAGCGTCAAATTTCAACAACTCAACAACTTCCTTAGAGACTTTAAGAGACTTTAAATTAAAAGCTATACTTCTGTTTGAAAAGACAAAGGGAGGGTAATTTGCCTTTGCCTTTTTTGTTCTTTCTCGTTGTCCTTCCTTCCTTAAAATTGGTATGGAGAAATAATAAGATCTTCACATTTTTAAATTCATACTAGTGAAAACTGAGGGAAGTTAGAAGAGCTTGGTTGAAATTGAGGTGTTCTCTTATTCAGACGTAGGAAGTTATCTGCAGATTTTGTCTCATAGTGGGTATAATATGTGAATCTGTGCTATTGCAATTTTTCTCTAGAAAGAGGAAATATCTGCAAATACTAGTCTATCTTTATACAGACTACATGTGTGTTACAACTTCCTAGGAGATAATCACTATTTTCTAATTGTGCACATTGTTAGCTTAAAATGTATTTAAAATGGACCACTAAACTTTAGACATAGCACGATATGAAAGTTTTAAAAATATCATAAACTCCTTAAACACAGCTTCTGGAGTTCCTTTCCTGCAAGCATAAGCTGTTGAACAAGAAGAGGAAAACTTTCCCAGGTCCCCAGGGGATCTAGGGTAGAAAAGGGTAATAGCACTCTGGATCCCTCTGCCCCAATCCAGATTCCTCTCTGAAAGGCAACTCCCACACTGTCTGAGAGCCTGGAAGTTGAACCCCTTCTCCAGCCATTTCACAGCAGACCAAGGACTGATTGGAGAGCCTCCAGTCCGAGGTCCTGAGATAGTGCTGAGGAAGGAAGGCGTATTGTAGGCTGCTCCTGTCCCGGGATGAAGGGCCCACTCTGACATATGCCTTCAGGGGCATCCCTCCAGCTTGCTGCCTGTGACCCAGTTCTGCTTGTGTCCCTGAAGGCCGGGGAGAGAGTAGGGGGTTTGAAGGGAGTTCAGGAGAGACCCCAAAGGCAGCTCACTCTGCTGGACAGAAGCCTTTTGTCACAAGTATCTACTTACCACAAATCCAAACCCCTGCCCTAGAAATACATACTTTTAAAGAAAGTTCATGGTACCTTTAGAAAAGTAGCTAATTCAATCCTCACATTTTCCAGCTAAGGACACTGAGGGTCTAAGATGGTTAGAAGACTCCCCCACCTCCTTGCCTTCACACAGAGAATTAGCAAATATGGAACTGAAAATGTGTTGGAAAAATGACCTTTAATGGTTATGATAAATTGAGCTGTGAACACGCTAACTACTTTTTGGAGAAAACAACACTGAATCTGGTACTCATGAGGGGGTTTAATAGCACCCTGCTGTGTGTCTGTGTTTCTCTTATTTGACTTTTTCATTTCTAAGGTGAGAGGACTTTCAAGTGTCATCACTGTGATGCTACCTTTAAAAGGAAGGATACCTTAAATGTTCATGTCCAGGTGGTCCATGAAAGACACAAGAAGTACAGATGTGAGCTGTGTAATAAAGCGTTTGTTACACCTTCAGTGCTTAGAAGTCACAAGAAGGTAAGTAGAAACCTTCCTCGAATTTGACTGGATTACATATTTAATGTCAACAGGCATGTATGTTAATTAGCATGTGATAATCAATTTTATCAAAATATTTACTCAAAATGACAAATAAGGAACGCATGATTGATACATTCAGCAAATGTCTGTTTTCTTCATTTTACCAGAAGAGTCATATTTATCATATAAAAGCAGACCTAGATCTGGGTCTGGACTCCACATGGTCCGAAGCTATGCCTATAGATGGGTCATACAAAGTACCTGATGGGAGCTTCTCGATTTTTACACATTTTTTTGTTAACATAGGTTTCTTTTGAAAGATATTGAGTAGAGCTTGAATAGTTTTATTTTTCAAAGCTAGTTCTGATATTTATTGACAGGTTGTTAGACTGAGCTCTTGTAGGAGCCGAGTGGTCCTTCTTCATCTTGCATGAACCTAGGGAAACCTAGAACCTAGAACCTAGGGAAGTTCCTGCCCAGCTCAAATACAATGATGTTCTTACTGATGGTGATTTGGAGATTATCTTATTTATGTTATGCTAATTGGCTCAAGCAAATCAACAGTTTATTTTTATTTGTTGATTAAATACATTTTAAGTGTATCTTTAAAATAGCAAAATTGATATTATAAGAAAAGCAATTTAAAGTTTTAACATTGACCTTAGAAATGAGTGTGAAGTGTGGTAGTTTTCTGCTGCTCGGTGTGCCCCGTAAGTATTCAATGTGAAGTGACTCCCATGTCATGATTTTAATTTTGGTACCTGTCCTTAATACAGCTGTTTCAAAGGGACTGAGTAGAGTAAATTTCTTTTCCTGTATCTTTAATGCTCAGTAATAGTGATATGGTCTTCTCTTTTCAAATCTCTGAATAGTTTAGTCTTTCAACTTTCTTTTCTTGGATTACTTTTTTGCATGAATTTAGTACGCTTTTGTTGCATTTTAATCACTGAGTGAAAAGTATAGTGTGTTTTCAAGAGAGATACATTTATTTGTCTGCAATAACAGATTGTCATAGACTACATTCTGGAGTATATTGTTCATTTTTGTCTCATTCATTTACCCAATATCATTTTCACAGTGATCTGTTTCCATGCTTTCTTATCCAAATTTAAGAAATTTTAGTATTATACTTTCAGTGTTTTTTAATATCAACTAATCAAATTCTGTACCTAATAATAAGATATGTTTTTGAGTTAAGCCAAAAGGAACACTTTTATTTTTTTCATTAATGTTGCCTTAATGCCTTTTATTTTGAACCTTATACCACTGAAGGGTAAGCAACGGAGGTCTTGTAAGCAAACGATGAAATATTTATGTAGCAGCAAGAAATGCTGTGGGTTTTATAAAGATATTACAAATAAATTGGAAGTTGGCTGTTTGGAATAATCCAGTGTTGTAATAATAGATGTGTACAATTTCTAAACAACCTTACATTAATCAAGAAAGAATTGCCATATTTTGTCCCTTCTGTCAGGGAAGAAGAACACAGGTCTGTTATACGTTAAAAATGTTACACCATTTCCTTTAAATTGAACCATAATGTGGACCATGGGAGTAGCAGCTCTTGCTGAGGTATAAAGAATGTATAGCTGTTTTGTGTAAGGACTTGTAGTGAAAATGGAAAGTTAAGTGCCTGCCAAATGTAGAATCAAGGAAATGTCTGTTGTAGACAGTGTCATTGGCTAAGGTGGACACTGATTAGACTGTATTCCTCACACTTGAGTTAATATAAATCATTTCCAAGGGGAAAACAATCTAAAGGACACTGATGTTGGGTAAGGTATTTCGTTTGTAACTCTTTTAAAAATTACAAATGTGATAGTGAATATCCAAATACAGATGATCATTCAAATATGGAAATTTACAAGTTAAGTATCAACCAATAAGACCATGAAGCCAATTATATTAAAGTTAACAATTAGTTTAATATGGAGGCTGAGAATGTTTTGCTGAGTTTGTGGTTCTTTGAGGTTGTCAGGTGGGGACATCGTTGTCCCATCCCTTTTTCTCTGTCCCAGCCAGTGTGTCTTCTCCTTCTGGAACCCATAATTTTTTAAAAACCTTTCCTATTCTTTTTACAGTAGCTCATGGAAATTCAAATGATATTACTTGCCAGTAATTTTCTTAAAAGCAAATGCAAACACAGGCCCTGGAAGCTCTGGTTTGTGGTGAAGATGGTAACCCAGATGATTCACTATATGCTTTTATTAATATTTAAGTTAAAGTTAAAATAAAATAAATTCTAAAAACAGTGAGAGAGAATGTGCAGATGTCTGAAGTCATTGCCTCCTTCTCCCAACTTTTCCCTTCTCCTGAGTTTGAAAAACAATGGGACTTGAAAAATAGCTCTGACCTCGCGTTTATTGGAATGACCCATTTTGATGTTGGTAGAAACACTGGCCTCCTGATGAGATTGTGAGACAAGTTTAAAACCCTCCATCTGCCTCCTCTTTTTGGAGAGGTCACTCTTTTTTCTTTGAACTCGAACATTTTGTCGAAACTGGCTTGTGATGATACTCATTCACCTTTCCTCGTGTGGTTGTTTGATGCCCAGATTAAAGGTATGTTGAGGGCAGGAATGTTCTTTCAAATTGACTGTTCAATTAGCACCTGCTGATTTCAAAGATCAAGTCAGATTTCTATTCCTTTGTACTTTGCAGTAAACTCAATCCAGTCAGACAAACATAATGCAAGTAACAGATTACTTTATTGAGATTAATTCTGTCCTCAAGCGTTAAATACACACAAAGAATGTGAAAAAAGCTCCCAAGAAATTGTTTCTTGGTAGCAGTCAAGGGCAGCTGCAGCCCCATTTTGATTATGTGGTTTTGCTAGCATATACCGGTTTGGTATAACTTAATCATTTTTAGATGGGGACTCCATAAACGCTTAAAAAGTAAACTGCAGAATTATTTTCAGATTAACACTAATGCATGATTCTAAGAGGTTTTTTTGAGCCAGTGGGAATACCCACAATAAATTGTTTAAAATCTCATTGTGATATTAAATCATTTTAAACAAATGTAATCCTGGAAAAAAAAGGATTTACTGTTGTCAGAGGCACTTAATCATTTGTACCTAATTCTTTATATTTATCCTCAACCCTTTTTTTTTTTTCCTTTCCATTTAGACACACACAGGAGAAAAGGAGAAAATCTGCCCATATTGTGGCCAGAAGTTTGCCAGCAGTGGTACACTGCGAGTTCATATCCGCAGCCATACAGGTATGTAGATTGTAATTGGTGATAAAAACATTATAGAGAAAACAGATTCCTCCAGGATAATGAATATTGCAGTTTTACAAAATGACTCCCAGGTTAAGAATTCATCCTGGCTCTTTTCTCTCCTTAAACAATTTACAGAATCCAGTTCTTTATTCTAGAAAAATCTTGAATAAGGATACTTTCCCAAAATGAAATATCTGAGGTGGAAACTGATTAATGTCTGGTTGTGATATGTGTGCTTTACTTTACATACTGTTTCAGTGGGTGGAACAGGGAGTAACAGTTTTATAGAAGGCTATGGGCTTGCCCCTCCCTTATCTCGCATCAAGTGTAGCCTTTACAAATTTTAAAAAGTCTTTGGAATGTGGCTTGGATGCTATAAGATTTTATTGGCTGTAAGTGTGCTGTGGCCATAATAATGTTTTATGCCACAGATTGCTTCCCAAAGGGTTTTTTTCATTTCTTACGACTTCCTGTGTAATTTCTCCCATGAAAGAGGGCTGTGCCCTAGTGAAGGGTGAATGAACAACTAAACATTCTCCTTAAGAACCTTGTCTGGGTGTTATCTGTCATGTAGAGAAGTACTTGCAAAGACTGGAGAGAATACTCTTTCATTTTGGTGGCCAGGTTAGTTTATATGTATCTAAAGCGGTTCTCAGTGGCTGGCCTGTGTGTGGTACCCTGTGTAACTGGTAACACTGCTGAAGCTTTTTATTCAAGAGCCATGGTATTTAACTTTCCTTACCATGGTGCCACCAGCATCTAGGACAGCGTCTAGTACAGGAACTGTTTTGTGACTGAAAAAATGTTAGTTTAAGCAGGTCAGAGAATCAATACTGTAATTATTACACATAAGTGGAGAAGAAGGACAGCCATGCAGCATAATTTCTCATTTTGGAAATTTTCTGGCAAAAGCTAAAAGACATAGGTCAGCTTAGTATTTATCATCTTAGAATAGCCTCTTTCATACTTTCATAGGAAACAGATAATCAAAAAGATCAAGCATTGTATGTGATGGCTGTGGAATAATGGGCGCCCTAAAGAAAGAAAGGAGGTCTTCTTACTTAGAAGTATCTAGAGAAAGTGAGGTTTTCAGGACAAAGTCCAATATGTGCAGCAGAAGCAGAGAACAACAAAAAGAAAAGTAGAAGCAGAAGGAAAAGGGCAGCAGAGAGCCGTGTGGAGGGAGGACAGGTGGACTTAAAGGAGTGCTGGGGCTGCTCGCACCCTGTCCCGGGTGTACAGAAGAAGCAGGTAAATGATGAAGAGAGAGGAGAGAGCGCTCCCAAGCCCGGGGCCAGCCCCTGCAACCCGACAGCATAGGCTTTGGCGTCATCGGGCACCACCCTCTTCTATGTACCGGGGTCGTGTGGACTTGTGATGGGCACGGGCACGGGCGAGAGTGAAATCAGCAGCCTTCCGTTCTGGATCAGGAGATGT
Source organism: Camelus dromedarius (assembly GCF_036321535.1). Lineage (NCBI taxonomy): Eukaryota > Metazoa > Chordata > Mammalia > Artiodactyla > Camelidae > Camelus > Camelus dromedarius. The sequence goes on from NC_087436.1 coordinate 37,967,422, forward strand.
CTTTGTGCCACCCTGAAAGCATCACTTACGATTTGCTCGGTAGATTTTAGGTCTGCATGTGTGTGCTTGTGCATGTAATCTGTGTATGGAAGGAGGGCAAGCGGGAAATGGGGAAAATGTATTATTTCTATATATCGTAGCAGTACATTTATAATAATGCCCTGTGACATCATCATGTAATTGAATTATGGTTGTTAGAGTGTGTTTTTAAAAGGCAGTGATTATTGTTCAGAATGTATTAAAATATGTATTTCAGCATAGAAAAGATGAATCGATCATAGAACCCTTGAGTATTCAAAATAATTCTATCCTTGCGAATTGTGTGCCTACATTTTATTTTACTTGTCAGAAGGATGGGCAGTAGAGAATAATGTACTTAAACTAGTAATTTCTCTTAAATTTTTTATTAAGATTATCCTCTACAAAGTTACAATAAGATTTTTGACCTCCAAGAATTCTCTGACAAAAATATTAAATATATGTAGTGTTTATTGTTGTCATATATTATGTTCTATATTATGTGTAATCTAAACAATATTTTAAAATTTGAGTCATTTTATGTATGATCTGGCTATTCACTGTGTGCATGAATCTGCACAAAATGTCATACAGATTCTGGCCTATTGGTTTCTGATCAAGGAAACTTACCACCTAAATTCAAACATGGCTGAGGCCTAGGCGGCCAACACATACATTTAAATAAAATAAAAATATAAAGGTGGCCTATGTGTATGTGTATGCCCACACAAGTAATTGTATAATTAATTATAATTGTTATTTGCTTATAACTAGATTTTTCTGTTTAAAATCAGACTCATTTTCACATTTTACAATTCTTCTTTAAGTTATTTTGATGTGAAGCCTATGTTTCTTTGTGACGATTGCCTGGAAACATAGCTGTGGTTGTATTTGGAGTGGTGGGTGCCAGCCAATGTCAGTGACAGCAGAGACCCGGCTGCTTGCTGGCATCTGGGCTTCCTGGCATGGATTTCTTTTCCAGCATGGGCAGATGTTGCATTTGCTTTCTTTTATTTGCTTTGTCCTGTCCTCCAAATCATGCACATCCATTTACCCTTCCAAGCTGGAACTTGGCTCAGTGACCACATGGGTTTATGTAGGTTTTTTTCTACTATGATGGTAGAGTTCTCCTTATTTTGAGTTCTATCAATTTATTTTTTTCTCTCTCTTTATTATGTTTTCTTATGAAATCATGTGATTTTATTCAGCTCAGATTCCCCACACTAGGTTTAGCTATTTATGTTTGTGCTATAACATAACATAGGTAAGGTGTTCACAGCCTGCTCTGAGAAAGCGTTTAGTCACATAGTCTCAGGGAGCCCGTAATGAAATGAGGACCGTGAGCGACGGTGGGGTGGGACGGTCAGAACAGACAGCCTCCGAGGAACAGGGATGTCTGGATCATCGGTGCTCACATTTTGGCCTCAACACTCCATTTCATCTTACAAATAATTGACAACCCTTAGAAGCTTTGGTTTATGTGGGTTATATCTGTAGCTGTTTACTATATTAGAGATTAAAGCTGAGAACATTTAACAATGTGTTAATTTGTTTAAAATAACAATAATAAACCCATTACATGTTAACATGGACACTGTATTTTTACAGAAAATAACTCCACTTCCTAATCAGAAATAATTTAGTGAGAAGGGAGACACTGTTTTTACATTTCTGAAACTCTCTCTAATGTTTGAGTTAAGAGGGACGGCTGGGTTCTCCTATCTGTTCCTTCATTCATTTTGCTGCAGTATGTTCTTTTGGTTGCAGGATTTGCAGAAAATCTGGCCCTAAGCAGATATGTAGTTAGAAAAGAATTCTTAAATAGCCTTTACAAATAATTCTGGGTATTACTTGTCACTACGGTAAAACTCAAAAAGTGGTAGGTTTTTTTAAAGGCTGTTGTGTGGAACCTAGATCATCTCAGTGAACTTCCGCTATTCTGTTACATTAAAATCCACTGGTGTGTCTTGCACTTTGAATGATCTTTTACCCATGCGTGATTCTGTAACATGATGCACAGATCACTTGGAAAATACTGGCTCACTGAGTTACACACTTCCTCCACGTGTGTTAATGTCATCACTGGTCTCACTGGGCAACTCTGAGTTTTAAGAAGCCTTCGAGCACATGGTAGCACATACAGATTTTCCTAAATTCTAAATTTTGCATTGACTGCTCTAATTCTCGTGTTTGGTAAGAAGTACTTTCCTTCTTTCCTTTCTTTCTTTTGAAATGACAGGCTTCTCTAATTTTCAAAAAACAATTGTTCACCAAAGACCCAAGTGTGAATAACCATAATTTGTCCGTCGTTACATTTCAAGTCAAAATGGTGTTCCATGAAATAAGCTCCTAGTTCAGCTCACAACTCAGTCACACAAGTGCTTTTCCTTGAGGCAACTTTCATATATCAATATTTATGGCAAGTACTTAGTTCCCATTTTATCACAGGGAATATTAAAACTATGGTACTCAAAAATTAGGGTTTTATAAAATTAATAATTTTTACAAAACTGGCATTATTTCTATTGTGAGTGTGGCAGTGAAGATACAGTGACTACTAGCACCATCAGAGGCCACTGTCCTGATCTGTACGAAGGCCCAGCAGTTTTACCCATTGTTACTTTTGTACCATTAGTGCAAAGTCAACGTGGTGAAAAAGGTAAATAGCATAATAGTATTATGGCAAAACTAGTTTTGACCTTGAAGAGCTTGTGTAAGAATCTTGGGGATCCCCAGGAGTACACACAGACAATGTTTTGGGAGGTAATGCTCTAGATGGACCCCTAGCCAATGATAAATGCCCAAAGGGATAGGAGTGTGAGTAGGTGTGTGTGTATATCTGTGTGTTGGGCGGTGATTGGGGGTGGGTGTTTATGTGTGTGTATGTGTGTCTTGGGGCCAGGTGAGGTAGACGAGGCAGAGAAGAGTGTGTTGCCCATGAAGGTAAGGACCCAGCTGACAGAGGCCATCCTGTTTAACTGGCACCATTGCTGTCATCTGATTGCTCAGACTGGTTTCGTGCTGTTACTTTGTCTTGATAAATTCTTATGTTTCTGCTGCTGTTGCTCCTGAAACATGCTAGTGCCCATTGTCATTGCCTGTGCCCGACTCTGGATTTTAAAAGTAGGAGGTGTGCCAAAGCTGCACCTCTATAGGTACTGTTTGCTTTTGGCTTGATACGTTTGCGATTGTAAACAGAGAAACATTTAAGGCTTTCTAAACTTGGGCATATTTGTAGGTAGATTGTAGACTTTCTTTACCTTTTAAATTTGCCTGCAGATTCCAAAAGGTAGAACCTCAAAGATTATCCTATCAGTAAGATATTTACTGATATTTGAAATTTTTTTAGTTAGGATTCAGAGAAGTCTGAGTTATAATGAGATTGCATCCCTTTCCCCACCTAGAGAGTTGCCCTGCTTAGTAGAAGCAAGTCCCAGTGTGTTTCCAGCACTACCTTCCTCTGCTGTGGGAGTCTGTTTTGCATCCTGGAAAGAGTGGCGCTTCAGAGACAACTGACTTGAATTCAAATCCTGGCCTCTACCACTTACTAGCTGTGCACTTTTGCACAAACTGCCTAACCTCTCAGAACCCATTTTATCTCATAGGTCCTTTTTGTGAAGAATAAATTGAATAATGTCTGTAAAGTACTTAGTGCTGGTTTGTAGCAGATGGTCAGTTAATTTTCTTAAGTATGATCTCTGAAAGTCTTCTGTAATATTGCCACTGAAGACTACTTTTCCAAAGTCAAATGAATTGTGTTCATTAACGTTGGGTGGCAAGGCTTTATTGAATGATTTGATTTCTGATACTGTCTTTTTCTCCTTTTCTTTAGTTTCCTTTCTTATGGGATATCATACTGGGAATTTTATGTTCAGTATCCTTCCTTTTCTCTCTTTCATCAAGATCTTAAACTATTGAGTATGCTAGAACTTTAATAACTTAGTGTATAAAAATGATCTGGATTGACTATTGCTAAAGAGCTAATTTAATATCATGGTGTCTGACATAATCATGGGATTTTCTTAATGATTATCATCTTTGGAAATACATGCTTTAGATGGGTATGTTCCTAATTAACTGAGCCTTTGTTTTTAATAACTATTTAAAGGAGAATTCAGCTGGGAAAATTGTTTGGTGGTATTTTATTTATGTTTGCCTCACTAATTTCTTTCTTGAAATTAAGCCATAATGACCTCCAAAATAATCTTTCGTAAATTTAATTGATCTTGTCACATCAAAACTTGTCCTCAGCTTTTTAAATTATTACTACCCTCTTTATTAAGCATAAACATAAAAGATGCTTAATTTCTAAGTCAAATAAGAGATTATAAGCAATCAAGTTTGTTTTTAAAATATTGACCTATTTCTTGAAGAACTGTTTATAAATAGCAAAAAATTGGAAATAGAGTGTGCATATCCAACATTGAGGAGCATGGTTCAATAAATTATGATATATCTATAAATTGGGATATTATATGGACAATAAAAATGATTGTATAAATATATACTAGTTAACATAAAATGAGAAAGATTATTTACAAAACAAAATGGCATATTTTTGTTAAGGATAAAATATTGTTATTTTAACATCTTAAAGGTTAAATGCTAAATTATTAACTATGGTTATTCCTTTGTATTTTATATTTGGATAGTTTGAATTTTCTTCATGATTTTCTGTGTTTTCTAATTTTTCTATAATAATATTTTCTTGAAAAAAGATATTTAAAGTATATTCATCTTATGATTACGCAGGTAACTGTTATAATTAGAACATTCATGCTAAAAATTATTTAGGTGTGACGTGTCTCTGCATCTTATTCTCAAATGGGCCAGCAAAAAGAAGTACCTATAAAAATATATGTTAAAAAGAGAGAAATGAGAATGAGAAAGCAAATATGGTAATATTAAACCTTAGTGAGAGTATATCAGGTTCATTGTACTGTTTTTCTAATTTTCCTTCCTGTTTGAAAATTTTCATAATTTTTATAAGTAAAAGTGGGAGTGTTTTATTCCAGTGAGAACAATGGAGTGGACACAGATGCCAACTCAGTGCAGCTGAGACCTGTTTCCTGAACATCCAGCATCACAGCTCACATCTTGTTCACATCTCCCTCAGAGCCGGTTCTTTCAATAGGAAGACTTATGTTCTTTAAATATAAACAGACTCGTGTTGTCTTGTTTTGTCTTTGCTTACAATTACACTGCTCAGAAAAAAGCTCAGATTCTTCTGAAGAAGCAGAATATCATTACTTCATGCTTAGTAATTTTGAAAAAGGAATTCCATGAAATTTCCAATTCTCATGAATTATTCAAAAGTTTTTTCCCACAATACATTGGAAAGCATATGTATTCTTTATAAAAGAAGATGTAAAGAGATTTCCCCACCCACTTCTGCCCCCTACACAAGTGTAGCATCCCCTACTATCAGTATTCCCAACCAGAGTGGTATGTTTGTTACAATTGATGAACCTGCACTGACACATTATAATCACCCAAAGTCCATAGTTTGCATTATGATTCGCTGTTGGTGTGGACATTCTGTGGGTCTGGACACATGTGTAAGGACATGTATCCACCATTATGATATCATCCACAGTATTTTCACTGCCCTAAATATCCACTGTGCTTTGTCTATTCATCCCCCAATTCTCAGCTCCTGGTGACTGCTGATAATTTTACTGTCTCCATAAGTTTTTGTTGTCCAGAATGTCATATAGCTGGGCAGATAACTTCTTTCATTTCTTGGAAATGATTATTAATTGATAGTGGAGCCTTTCAGTGAGGTGTATGGACACTTGAATGCATTGCAATGTGATGAGATTTTTATAGAGGTAACGGTCTTTTCATTGTTTTCCCACTACGTTGAAGGAGTCAAGTTCTCTTTGTTTTTATAGTATTCAAACTGTCCATCAGTATTTGGGGAAACCAATCCTCTTTTTTGTGACATCAAAACGCACTAAGTTTTATGAGGAGGAAATATGACTTCAGTTTATGTTTCTGCCAGTTTGCCAATTGGTATCTTTCATCATTTCCTATCTGATACAGTAACATTAAAGGCAGTTTCCTTTATATTAGTTTTCTTAGAACAGGTTTTATTTTATTGACTCATGACTAATGGTCATTCTATAAGACAATGATCACCTTGCTCTTGTCTTTTAGTTCTGGGAGGTATCTTAGTATTTATATCTCTGTTTCTTTTGTTGTTGTTGTTAAGAGTGTTTAAAAACTACATTTTAAAAATCTCTCCAATTCTTTCACGTTTTAATTGACTTTTTCCTTTACTATTTTACATAACCAACCAGTTGTATCTTTGCTTCACAATCTTTGTTCTCTGTCTGCTGCCTCTCCCTTCTCCATTTCCTCCATTCCCACTGTCACCATTTTGTACTGCTAGGGTGAAGCATGACAGAACTTTTCCATTAACTTTGAAAATGTTATTTTTCACAAACCTTGTATCCACCTTCTAGAGTCCACTCATTCTTCATAATTAGGCGATTAGAATAAGGGCATGCACGGCAGGTGTGCACATTGGGTAGATTATTAAAACATAATAGTCTTCATTTTTAGGCTAGAAAATAATTTCAGGAGATTTCTAGTTCAAGCCTTTAATTGAACTAATGCCCAGCAAAATACAATGATTTGCTAAGGTTACATAATTTATATGTGGTTCATCTAGAACTAAACTAAGGCTTTAGCCTAGCATGGTGCAAACATGCTGTAAAGTGACCCGTTGCTGCCAACATTGCTGTGTGTCTTGTTTTTGTTTTTCCTACATGTATTTAATACAGGTACTCATACTCCCTTGATATATGGTCTAATCCTCTATCCCCAGTGTCGTCATCATCATCTTTTTATCACCTTTAGCAGCAGCGTTAGATCGTCTCTGGAACATAGATGAGGATTTGCTGTCAAAGACAGCTGGTTTGGGGTGAGCCAGGATGCATGGACTGTGTGTTGCCAGCATCGTTAGTGAAGGTGAATGTTTAGGTCTGCCGGGCGGGCAGTTCTGTAATTTATCATCCTGTTTCCTATGCTAGAATGACAGAGATGGCACTCTGTGGGTCAGCTGAAATAGTAGAGCACATTCTCCTGTTGGTTTATAGCTTCTTAGGGTCAGCAAAAGCTGGGGTTAATTCCGCAAGGGAATCCACGGACTGTGACAGGAATTCCATCAGTTGTTCATAAATTATAAGAGAAATTCTAGGAACAGCTTTTGGGGCTTTAAAGCTCTGGGCCAGAAGGTTAATTACTTGCCTACAGTCCCAACCAACTTTCCGTGCTAATAGATACCGGCTGTGTTGGCCCTTCTGTTCTGGGCTTGCTTGCACACTGTTATTTGAGTGTAGTCATAAATCACTGTCTTGGGAAATATTTAATTTTTTGGTAACTACCTGTGATCATCTTAGAAATAAAGAATTGGTATATTATGATTTGATGAAACTTGGATTTTAGCCTCTGTTTTTTTTTCTTCTCTACTAGTTTTTCTAAAAGAATTTTTTCATTCTTTGTAGAATATTTGTCCATAGTTATAAAAACAGCAGCTGTGAATAAGATAATAATGACAATTACTCATAAACAAAAATAAATAGTCAAAGTTATTACCAACACACATGAAAATGTAAACATGTCTTTTCATATTTCATAATTAGATTACCTCTGTATATTGAGAGGGAATTTATTTTGCTATGTTTGTTTTCTAAGTGGTTATTTACTAACATTAAGTCAAATCAAATATTCTTTTACCTACAAGTAATCTAAGAGTTAACAGAATAGTTGAGTGTAGAATCTGCACAGAAATAAAAGATTTTACCCCCAACACACTTCAGAGATTGAGATTGAGAGCTTATTAATCATAGGTTAGGTCTTGAACTGTATAATTCTTATTTTCTCAGTGTGATTTTCACACTTCAGATAATTTCTGATCAACCACATCAGTGGAATATGCCATTTTTCCTCTTTATTCCTGCATCCAGTCCCCCCCAGTTGATTTTGGCTAGTAATGAGCATATGTAGCAACTTAGAGAAACACTCATTTTGACTTTCATTGGCAATATGATTGTCTGTTTTTTACTTTTTTTCAAAAATATCAAAAGCCTTAGTTTTTTAATGCAAAAAGTAAAATGTTTATGTCAAGATTAGTCACAAGCTGGGGTATGAGGCAGAGGAAAGAGTGAGGGAGTGACATCTGTCTTGGAATCTAGTGTGATGAATGATATCAAGTGAATTAATAATATAGTCACAGAGACTCTGATAAGATGGATCATTTAAAGTGTACCATCCTTTATGTAACTATTTCTATTACTTCTTTAGTTTTTGATCTGTGGGGATCCTCAGAAACAGAAGTGGCCTATGCAACAGTTTTCACTGTTGAAACTATTTCTATTTCTATAAATTATCAGCTGATGGTATCAGTTGCTACCTCTATTAAATCTAGAACACAGCATTTTCCTTTAGTTTAGAAAACTAAAGGAGATCTGACTTCCTCTGATACGTGCTCTCTCCGACCGTCGCTACCATTCCCCATCCCCTGGCAAGAACAGCTTCTCTCTGAGCTACTTTCCTGGAACTCTGAATCGTGCCTCAGGGCTGGGGAAGGTTTCAATAGCCTCTCTAGGTTTTGAATCAAGAGAATAATTTTCTGGGTTTCTTGCTGCTCAAAGTTATATACTCTTGATTCTTCCTTGCCAGCACCGTGGTCAGGAAAACCCCTCTGTGCTCCGGCACCTAAGGTTTAACTGCTTCATCATTCCCCGCCGACTGTTCACAGACTATGCTCGTAAATACTGGGCTAAATAAAACTTCTGGTAGAAATTCCTAAACATGGAAAACTGCTGGTGGAAAAGATTAATGATATTCCCACCAAAGTCTGACTCCCTAACAACAAAACCGAATCATTAATGACCTGACTTCAACTTACCGACCTTACTGCAAAGTGTCTCTTCCCATTGCAGTGTGGAGAACTCAGGTAGGAGATTTTCTTTCTTGGTCAGAACCTTTAAAACTTTCTCGGTGTCTAGATTGTTCCAGTGTTTCTCCTGCTTGTGAAACAATCCACTTTGCTCTGTCAGTGCTCACATCAAGGACCTCAGGAAGGTGCCTTCCTCTCTTCAGACAAATCACATTTAATGGGGAGGGGGGGTCATTTATACACCTGGTTGGCCAGAGCCAGGGCATCCTGGATAGGAAACCTCTACCTTTCTCTTCCTAGCTTGTTATAGTTTAAAAATATTCAGTACCTCTTGTCCTCTTTTATTCTGCATCTCACATCCTATTTTATTTGCATCAGTAAAACTCAGTTTTTGTTTTGCCCTCAACCCATAAAATAGGTCAGGTTTTTTACTATTTCAGACTAGAAAGTTCGTGAGCACATGGCTCTCCTGTTTTTAATTCTTCCCAGTGGACCACACCTCACTTGATTTGGCATTTTTTCAGAAATGAGGAAGGGATCCCATAACTGAAGATTCTTAAGGAAAAGGATGGCTCTTTTACTTTTTTGGAGCTCCACAGAAACTTGAATTTAAAAGCAGACTCAATTTGTTTTGATTCAGTTGGCCATTGTATTTTGAGAAGCAAAGGTTCCCTCATTCAGTCACCTTTCAGTTCTTACATTTTATTGCCCACTTTCTTGTAATAGTAAACTCTTTAAATTTCTAAAACTTCTGTAGATATTCAAGGAGTAAATGTCAAGTTCAGATTTTTGTTGTCTTTCTTTCGAAGATGGCAAGTGAAATTATGCAGGATTTGATTAATAGGAGCATTCTAAGAGCAACCGTGTGGGGTTTGGTGAGGTCAGTGGGGTTTCATGACTCTTTTGCTGCAGGAAAAAAAAAAAGTGTTTTAATTCATAGAAAATTGCCAAGAATGAACTTGAGCTACTCCCATTTGTCAGTGTACCATTTCACTTCTCTCTGTGGTGCACTTCTAATTTATTAGAGCCTCCCTAAGTTGAGGGAATTAGAACGACAGAATTGGAAAAGTGATAGGAAAGTGCTTGCACATTATATTTTTTGGTTTAATTTTCATTTAGAATGAGTCACTTTGAGGTTTTGTAACAATTTCTTTAGTCCACAACAGCAAAATAAGCCAGTCCTGTGATATTTGTGAAAAACAAATAAAAAGCTCTTCTAAAGAATTCCCATATGATATATACATTTTAAAGTTCAACCATGTGAAACCATCTTAAGAGTATTTTTTCATGAAACATACAGTTCTGAGGTGTGCTTTTTCACTTGAAAGTTGCCATCTCCAAAGCTAATTTTTGTTAAAAAACTCAAAGTAAAAATAAAAACTATGGCTCCAGATCTTTAAACGGTATTTAATTTAATTATCTAAACATTATTTAATTTGGATTCATCAAAAATAAAAGTTTGACTTTACTACATCTTAAATTACATTTTCTCTGTATATACATCTTTTCATCTTTTCAGAGAATTATTGGAGTTCCCAGAAATCCATGTAGGTTTTTAAAAATATACTGACAAAATGGAAATTAAAATTATTAAAGTCCTTTCTAGAAATAGCCTATGTTTATTTTAATCAGAATCTCTTAAAATGTGGATTATATGTAGTTAAATTTTTCTGCTTGTTTAAAAATCTCTCAAAGTATAGGGCTCATTGGCTATACACTTTTTTTTTTTAAATTGTGGTAAAATATACAAAACATAAACTTCATCATTTTAACCACTTTGTTGTACATTTTTTAATCTTCAAGGTTGATCGTGGTTAACATTCGTAAGTCTTTTTCATTCAATGCGTTTAGTAGTATGAAATGAAACTTGATCTTTGAGCCCTCTGCTAGAGTAGTCAAGTTCATATCTAAAATTAAATCTATGGTCTAATTTAAGACTATCAAGATATCTGATGTAAGTATGTCAAGCTTTGCAAGATTTTTCTTTATTAATTTCATGTTATGTAAACATAGATCTTTAGAAAGGATCTGTTCAAGATGACTTTATTGTCCTTCTTTTAATCATGAAGGTTCACGCTAACCCAAAATCCCTTCACAAATTTCATAAAGGATTTTATAATAGTGGTATATTTTAATAGTAGTATGTTAATCCTTTATTGAGGCCTAGAGTTCTTCTGATGTCTCTAATTATATTACAGAAAATAATGGTAAAGTCAATAAATTGTAATCCTAATGGCATATGTTAAAGTAGAATCAGATTTTTCCTACTGTTTCCAGCCATACTTGCCAATGAGTGGTTTGGTCATAATGCATTTTCTTAGTGAAAGACTCAAGGTAACTTGTTTGGGGACCAGGGTTGACTCTGGGTAAGGTCTTCCATGTGGCATCCAGATGTCCCCCTTCATTACCACCAGCTACCGTTGGAAGGCCATCTGCAATTTTCTGGAGCTCTTTTCTTAATATTTCAAATACTTTTAAGGTACTTCCATCTCAAGGTGTGCCAGCAGTGAGGATGTGGAGTCACTTATTTCAAGTCCAGTAAGCTAAAATGCTCCTAATACAGATATTAAGAGTTATAAAAAGTGTGCCTGAATAATGTTAAATTGGCATCAAGGAACTACATTCATTCAGTTCTTTTGCCTTTCCTAAGGATTTTAACTGAGTCTTTTTCCTGTCCACTTCTACAGAGGTTTTGAAGAGGCAGTGATTTTGTGCATCTGTTAGCAGCTGCATTCCCAAAGCCCAGGACAGTAATTAGCAGATGATATGTGCTCAAAAAATAGATATTTCATGAATGAATAAATTTGCTTCATGAAGTATCTACTTTGTGGCACCTTTTAAAGTCAGCTTAAAATCACCCTTTTACAGTTGCCATCATGCTTCCGTTTGGTCCTTGATATGTTTGAAGAAAACAGAAGTGGATTTTAATGTTATTCAGTGTCAGAACATAATTTAAAGAAGCAGATGCAAAGAACACATCTATTTTCCTTAGTTAAGTGGAAAATATTTTGCTGTTAAGTACACTTCAATATTATTTATACTCCTATGCTCATTAAATCTAACTATTGGTAGCTAAATCTCACAGTGTAGTATGGGATATTTGTCAGTACTGTTTTGCCCTTCTAAATGTTGAAGATGATTACCTCTATGTAGTTCTCAAGACACACTTTAATATTATGTCAGTGTTCACAGCCACTTGGGATCTGCTTTGAGATATAACACACATTCCTAACCTGCCCCCGACTTTTTCCTGATGAGCTTTGATAACTAAAAGAGTGCCTCAATCAACCAGTCAGAAAGATCTGGTTAATGTCAGCTGTAATTGCAAGAAGCAGAGTTTTTGTCAGTAACTTTGGAAAGTCTAACCTAATTTATACAAAATACTAGCCATATTATTAATTTATGTAATGGCATAAAGGTTAAAGATGAAGGGTTAAAATTCTGATTCTGCCATTTAATAGCTGTGCCATCTTGAGCAAATTACTTATCTTTTCCGGGCCATACTTTCCTTATTTGTAAACTAGAGGTATGAATTCCTAGATTATAACTTTGTTACGAGAAGTAAAATTACTAATACACCTTAAGTGTTCTGAACAGTAGAACAGAGCCTGCTGTTCATGGGCCTGTATGTTTCAGCTGTTGCTATTGTTACTTCCATTTAGGTGGGTTTTTAGCTCTATTTTTCAGCTAATTTTCAGATTAACTAATTTTCATGTTAGAATTTGAACATTGCTATTAGCCTATGCAAAATATAGTATCTAAATCTATCAGAGATACTTAAAAATAATAGTTATTTGGATTTGCATCCTATTTTATATCAAGACCTATGTAATGGCCGTGTTCAAGTAAGAAAGATCTGTATTCTTTGAGTTGACTCAAATTAAATGATAATTCCTGTTCATACCAGGAAAATTTTATGTGTAGACAGAAATATTTCTTGGAAACATACTCATCACAATAATTTGCAATAATGAGGGAAAATATCACATCCATAATGTAGAAAAAACTCTAAGCATAACAGCTTGTCTTTAATATGCAAATTAGGCAAATGAAAATGACTTTAATATTTATCAGCATGTTGACTTGTACAGGTAACCTTCAGCTTCAGATTGTGTGGGACAGCAGATAGTGTTGTCCTCATAGTCTAAGAAAGGTAGGATTGCCCTAATCATGCTGCAGCCAGAAGGGTCGAGAGGTAGTTTAATGTAGTCGTGGTTGATTTACAAACCGCACACTAGTTTTCAAATAAATTTTGTTTATCAGAGCTGTTTACCCAGTGACATCCTTTAAAATGGGTATTCTATTCTGAATAGTAAATGAATGAGTGGAGTTGAACTTACCTAAGTTTCCCAAGCCTATCAACTCAGTATCGCTGGATCTTAGCGTTGGGATGGCAATGGGGTGGAAACACCTATCACCTCGAGGTACCAGTTTCTCTTCTGAGCAGTCTGCAGAGGCCTCCCAGACAGCGGGCAGACATCAGTGATGATAACAATGGCCACCATTATGAGCAGGGTGATTGAGTTAGCTTGCTAGGACTGCTGAAACAAAGAACCACAGGCTGAGTAGTGTAAACAAGAGAAAATTATTGTCTGGCTGTTCGGGAGGCTAGACATCTGAGATCAAGGTGTTGGCAGGACAACACTCCCTTTGAAGGCACCAGGGAAGGCTTTTTCCAGGCTCTTCTTCTGGCTTCTGGCAGTTGCTTGCCTGTGGCAGTGTAACTCCACTCTTCACATGGCATTGTCCCGGCTCTGTCTCTACACAGCCATCTTCTTATAAGGACACCAGTCATGTAAGATTAGGGACCCACGCTACTCTACTAACATTTACAACAGCCTGACTTCCAAATCAGGTCATATTCCGAGGTGCTGGGGTTAGGACTTCAACGTATGATTTTGGGGTGAAGGCACAGTGCTGTCCATAATAGGTGACCAGTTATTTGCATTGTCCCAATCGGGTCACTTGTGTAAGTGAAAGGGAGTGCTGTTAATCATTGTTCCATGGTAACTGACCTAGAGACGGCCTTAAACAAGCCTGATATATATGGCCAGGGTACCTCAGAGATAGGTACAATTTATCCCGTTTTTCAGAGGTTCAGTGAGGTTGCATAACTTCCCAGAATTTGCAACTAGAAGAGGATGAGCAGTATTCAAACTCAGGACAATCAGATTCCAAAAGAGGAGAAAAAGCTCAGGTCTGTGGTGGAAATTTCTATATTATGACACCAGGGAAATTAGGGAATGAATTTATTATGCTGCATTCTGTAAAATTTCTTAGTATTCATAACTATATCTCTTTCTTTGCTTAATCAGTTTTGGCTATCACGAAAGAGAATAGCAACCTGGTATATTATGTTAGGCTTGATTAACATATAACTTATCTGATGACTATAAGTCTTTGATTGTCTTTTTTTGCTGGCTCTTCTATTGCTGTCTGGAGAGCAATACCACACATGAAGCTGTGTGATACAATGAGAATAGCTATGAATATTAAATTATTTTAGGATGGCTAAAAAGTTCTGAAACAACTTTTTGTAAGTATCAACCACTTTACTCTTTATCATACTTTAGCTGTAAGCTAGACTGATTTGATTTTAATAGATAAATAAGAAGGAACTATTTTAACATTCTTCTTTATCAACAGTGTAAAACAAACTTATTTTGAAAGTCTAAAAAAATTACTTTGCTTTTCGTACTCTATGAAGAAGAAAATAAAAGATGATCTGGGCTTCTGTGATGCAGGAGTCACCGCCACTAGCATTTACATTTTGCTGTTTTCTCCCAGGCGTTTTGCTTTGTGTGTGCATGGCTAAAGGTTAAATGGTTACGAACGTATGGTACTTCCTGGTACGACGCCTGCTGCTGCTGCTGCTCTTACTACTAGCACTGCTGCTGTGAATGTTATTTTCATTCTTGTCATCACCCTCAGGGAATAAAATTCTAGAAATATCAGAGAAGTGACATTAATATGACTTAGATTAGATATAGGGAGACGTGAGTGAAAAAGGGGTACCTTGAATGGCCCTCTAAGTTTCTTATTTGGTAACGGGATGAATGTGGTGTAGCCAATCAGGACAGGACATACAGGACACACAGGATCAGAGGATAAAGCTCATGAATGCCGAATTTGAGTTGTTCATGAGATACCCAAATGAAGGTACCTGGTAGACAGGTGGGTATCCCCAGACTGCTCAACAGAGAGATCTGGAATGAAGATAACTTCATTCTATCAATTTAGAGTTAAAATAAGATTATATTTTCTTAGTTGTCCAAATAAATTGGACTCTTAAGTCTTTATTTTTTTGTGTGTGAATGAAAAGTCACACCTTCCCAGGTTCACGGTATAATAAGGTCAAGAATTCCAGGTCGATGTACTTAATACAGAGGCTGATTTTTGTCTCAGGGAAGAAGTTGGCCAGTCTGACTAGTTCATTAAAGAGTTCAGTTCCTGTTTGTGCTGCCATTGTTATTTTTAGGTTTTTGTTTCTGTTTTTTTCCATTTTGGATGGTTGTCACCATTTTACAGTGCCCAAAGGGAGAGTTCCTCAGGGAGAGGCTGGGACAGTGCCTCTGTGCTGGGGGCTGGGCTCCAGCTGCTTCCACGTGATGTTACTGGTGAAAACATAATGTTCATAGAACAGAGCAAGGCCCCTTGTGCCTCGAGGCCACCGGACCCAGGAATGTAGCTGTCCATTTTGTGAAGCAAGTGGGGAGAGGTCAGAGAGGCCGTGATGGAAAGTGGCCGTTGGATGGAGCTACAAGGAGCTCATTGTGGACCTGATGGGGAGTTCACTGGAATAATGAGCATGATACTTGATTGAAGGAGAGTGAGAACCAAATGGGACGTGAGAGAGGAGGGGATGAGCACACAACTTGTCAGAAGGCCTGTCTCCAGGGGCAGGGAAGACAGAAGTTTTACACCTACTGAAGGCTCATATATTTTGTGTTGATCTTTGATTGTAGTTGGAGTCTAGCATCCTGTCATGTAAGTACATTGTTCCGTGAAAGAGTCAATAAGTGAGTGGTTATGAGTTACTGTCCATTCTGAATAATTAGGCTTTGACCCGTGGGCAGCTACACATTCCTCCTAGAGATTAAATTTTTGTCATATTTTTGTCATTCTACCATAGAATTTTTAAAAAAAAATGTGACGTGTATGCGTATGCTTGCTTATTTAAAAAAATGGTTTGTCTGTTTTCTAAATAATCACCTCTAGATATAACCTCTCCTTGGTTATAACAGAAAGTATGGATCAATTATTATTTAGTTTAACTACCAGTGGTTCTGTTTAACATATACTAATTTTATGAATTTCTTTTAAAACTCATCACCTTAACCGAGAAAGACTGTGAAATCTTTTTTATTTTTTTAAAAATTTGTATTGAAGTGTAGCTGATTTACAATGTTAGTTTCAAGTGTACAGAAAAGTGCTTCAGTTATACATACACATGCATATTTTTTTGTTTTCAGGTTCTTTTCCATTATATGTTATTACATATTAATTTAACTCTTTTTTTAAAAAGCAAAGTATCAATGAAACAAAGATCCCTATAGTGTGCCGAACAGTGACAGAGCAAATGGACTGTTATAAAATCTTATTAGCAAATTCTTAAGATTAGGAGATTTCATTTGGGCTCGAATATGAAAAAGAAAATGGAGCAAGTCTGCTGCTGACGGATGTTGTATGTTTCTGATCTGAAAGTGCTCCAGGCTCAGACCCCCTCCTCAGCGGGGAGAGTGGACCTCCCCTGCCCTAAGCTGCCCTTGGGGGTCAGCCCTCCTGGGGGTCAGCCCTCCTGGGGGTCAGCCCTGCGGCGCCTGGAGCCTCTTCCTATGCGCGGAGCGTTTGTGGTCGGAACCCAGGCTCTGAGTGCAGGAGGAGGGGTGGCACAGGGCTTGCTTTGCTGCTGCAATTTCTCTGACAGGAAGCCTTCCTTTATCTTGTAGGTGAACGTCCCTATCAATGCCCTTACTGCGAAAAAGGATTCAGTAAAAATGACGGGCTGAAGATGCACATTCGTACTCACACCAGGGTAAGATGATACTCTACCTCTTTAGTGTTAATTATAAAAACTGTACCTATTTAAAAAATACTTACCTGAGAAAATAAAGGTGGTGTGTCCAAAATTATATGTTCATATTTATGATGGAGGTTTGGGGATAACTTTTTTTTTTAAAGACAGCGATGAAAGAAACAAAAATCCAAACTCCCCAAGCATCCCGATTCTTTGAAATGTGAACCACTTTTTAGGAGTAATAGGAGTGATCAACGACAAACTGCCAAGTAAAGCGAATGAAACATTTTAATGATAAAAAAGAGAAGGATGCCGTCTGGCAGAGCATTTGCCAGTATTGCAAATGCCAGCATTTCTTGAGCAGAGGTGTGCCTGTCAGCGTGTGACCACTAATTAATGCATGCTAGCAAGTATATTTGCAAAAAAAGATGTTGAAAATAATGTAAGTTATCGGGAGAGGGGGAAAACAAGGAAGGGCGGCTCAATGCTCCACAGGGCATGCGCGGTGCTGTCTTTCGTTCTCTTTCTGAGGATGCCCTGTGTGCCTCTGCTGTCGGCACCTCTCACTGGACTATTGTCACTGTGTTATATGTGGCTTTTTCAGGCTCAAGCATCTGCCCTGCATGCTATAAAAAATGTGAGCAGCTCCCCCTCCATCCAGCGACATTTCTTAGCTCACTATTCAGTTTAAGACACAATTAGATACTTTATGTGAACTTTCCACTTGGAAATTGGGTGTTGTTTTAAAATATTTCTTCTTGATTTTGTTCTATCCATCTTTTCACTGCTCTGCCTTTCACACAATTCCTTCTCAGTTCGGCCTTTTGAAAGTGCTTGTGGTCTGTGTATAAATGCCATATTTTTTCAAATTTTAAGAGACATGTCTAACCCCCTTAAGAGCAATTCTAATTTAGGCTTCTCCTGGATTTCACTTTTTACCTTAGCTGTAAAACAAAACTTTAGAGAAAACACAAAATCATAATATCCTTTCCAGTATAATAATATTCTAGCTTTCCACTTCAGTTCTGTAAGCAATAAAAGGGACCCTCTGAGGTCCTGTTAAAATGCTCGTCTTGTCTTTGTGGAGGAGGAGAGGGGCAACTTCTGTGCTCATTAGAGCAGATCCACACTGGGTTTCTCATTCTAATTCAAAATATAATATTCACATTATATTGATATTAGGAGCTGGAGTAATTGCTAAATATAAAATGTCTTCAGAGACAGTAAAGGATTAGACAAATATTACTACTCATAATATGACGTAAATGTGCATACTCAAAATACTCATTTCACAATGAGCATTATTAAAGAGGTTTAAGTTAGTTTCGGTGTAGTGTAGGTTATCTTGTGTGTGTGCAGTTGTCACAGTGGTGCCAATAATGTATTTTAAAGATGTCAACCTATAGGCCCTGGTTCCTCTTATCAAAATTAACAACGTTAACCAAAACCTGGGCACTATGGGTGCACATTCTATTGTCTCACATGATTGTACTACAGAAGAGGATCTTTAAATTGCCACAGGGAAAAAAATACCTTTTGAGTTTTCTCAAGAATGGGTAATATGTCGAATTCAACTAATTTGCTTTTTTACTTTGTTTTAATATAAACTTTATTAATGAGAGTAATAGTAATAATTAACATAAATACAAAGACCACTAATCACATGCCAGGTACGATGTTCTAGACATTCACACGTATTCATTCACGTAAGCCTCACAGCAGTTCGCCGGTGCAATTAACAATGCATGTAAGCCCCTACGAGGTAGGTATTATTGTCATCTCTTTTTGAAAAATGAGAAATCGAGGCACAAGCAAGTGAGTAGCAGAGCTGAGATTGGAACGCAGGTAGGCTGGCTTCAGAGACCACCCCCTTACCTCCTGCACACACATTACATGCCTTTTATTCAGTTAAATATTTTCTCATTCCACTGACTCTGATACACTTTCCTGTTTATTTTCAAACTAAACAAACTGCAGTAAGGAACCCAAATTTAATAGTCTTGTATTCACTTGAATATTTGGGCCTTGAAACTGCCTCAGGGTGTCCAGGTGCAGCTCTCAGGTACTAACTTCACAAAAAGAGAACAAATCCCAGCCTTTGACCAAGGGGAACACGGTGAGGGCCTCAACTGGAAGCCCCAGGATTTTAGACAGAATTCAGTACAATTAGTAGAGAGTGCCAGAAAAGGAATAGTTACAAGCCTTTAGGTTTTGCTTCCAATGCTTTAATTTTTCTTTCCCGTGCCTCATTGATAGTTTATCACAGACTTGCTTCATTTTAAAATCCTGTTTCCTAAGCATTGGGTAGATACAGATATTCTTTGCATCTCACTGCAACTTTTCAAAAGCTAATTAGGATCATTAGCTAATGCAATCAAGTTAATATCAAGAACCAAAAGAGACTTTTTAAAACATGTTCCAGGGGAACGATCTGTGCAAGCTCACATTTTCCCACTATTATTTGGGTTTTATACAACTCC
Source organism: Camelus dromedarius (assembly GCF_036321535.1). NCBI lineage: Eukaryota > Metazoa > Chordata > Mammalia > Artiodactyla > Camelidae > Camelus > Camelus dromedarius. The sequence goes on from NC_087436.1 coordinate 37,986,845, forward strand.
GTTCAAAAGATACCATTTTGTTTGGACCATAACCCTTTTCAGTTTCAATCTTGTATTCACATTACATTTAGTATTTAGATAGCTCTAACTCCAGACATTTTTTGGGTCCTATTTCCAAAACGTTTAATTCCATTACAACAACTGTATCATTCAGAAGGCTCCATCGTTAAGAAGTTTTGGTGAGACAACACAAAATACCATGCCACGTCAGTGCCCCGCGATCTGCATCCTGTGGACCTGCACAGATGCCTTAGGGAAGGAACACAAAGTCTTTTACTCAGAGTATTGTTCATGGGATCCAGTAAGGGCCCCAAATGTGGGAGATAATTTTGCTAAAATCCAAATTTTGCTAAAAGGCTAAACAGCCATTGGTCTTTTGTGGAGAGGCCAGGACAGGTAATTTATTCATTTCCTACAATATATCCTGTTTACTTTTGGTTTTCACCACTTGGGACTATAATGCACTAGATATGTTTTTCTTTACTCTTACTATTTATATCTGTGGTTTGTTATTATTAGTTAAATTTTGGAAAAATCTCAGCTTTTCCCCCCAAATATTTCTTTGGTCCCTTTCTTTCTCTTTTTCTAATGAGATGCCAAGTACATATGGTAAAATGTTTGACATTGTTCCGTAGCTCTTGGTAGTTCTATTCTGTTTTTGTTTGTCTCTGTATCTTTGCGTTTTTGGTTTCTAATTTCTATTGGCGTGTTTTCAGTTTCACTGATTCTTTTTCTATTGTGCTCAGTCTGCACATTGAAGGATTTTATCTTTGATATCATTTTTTTAATAATATTTCCATTTGGCTTTTTAACAATAGTTTACATGTCTCTATTGCAAACGCCCATTTGTTCATGCACATTGTCCACCTTTTCACTGGGTTCTTTGACAGTATTAATTACAGTTATTTAAATTCTCAGGTAGTTCCACCATCTGGGCCATCTTTCAATCTTGCTGTGTTCTCTGCTCTCTCTGATAATGGGTTGGAGAGGGTTTGCTTTTTGTGTGTCACACAAAATTCTGCTTGAATTATTATGACGTGTGAAGGAACAGTAGAGACTGAGGTGAATACTATTTACACCTGAAGTAGGCACGCCTCTTCTCTTACCAGGCCCTTCACAGGAAAGGCTGAGCTGGTCTAGTCAGTCGTGATGCTGGCTCTGGGTCTCCTTGTTGCTCTGCTCACCGTAGTTTTAGTCTCCTTCCATGGTGCTCTGCTGTCTGCATGTGCTTTGTGGGTGGCCTGGAGGGCCAGAGGATCCACAGAAAGCCTGCTCCATCATCAGGTTCTAGCAGACCCCGCATGCCTTTGCCGCAGAAGAGGTCTTCCACCTTCTCTCCTTCATGTGCTTTTTTCTTTACTTGGGTGACGTAGGAAACACCTTTTGGGAGGGAGTAGGATCTTTTTTGAGTGGGGGACACTGGACACGGTGGCTTCAACCAAGACTTAAAGAACAGTGTCAGTGATAATATTAATTTTCCCAGGACTTTTAGACTTGGAAATGCCCCAGGCACAATGCCAGGGCCCCCATCTCTGTTGTGTTTTGTTTAAAAGGCCTTCTTGGCCACCCTGAACTGTGTCTGAGGTATAAATGCCAGTTGCTTAATTCTTACATGTAAGGTCTCAAGTCCATTTTAGTACATTATACTTATAGATCATCTGGAAACTATGGGCCTTAGGTTTGTGTTGTCTTAGACACATTGAGCCAAAACACTCACTGTCAGTGTTACTGTACATGCTGATAATTCCCATTTTGTAAACATTAGGTTCAAAAGAAATTGTATTTTGTAACCAAGTACTGCAGAAAGCTCATGTCTTATTAAGTCACTTTTAATTTTCAACATGGAAAACACCTGGACCTATTAGAAAGTTATTTCAGAAACCCAGCCTTTTGAACACTAGTTAAAACACCCAATTAGCCTGCACAGGTCTCAGCGTTCTAAGATCACAGCTGTGTCTCCAGCCTGGTGTGTAGGAACAGCCAGATTAGTTATTAAAAATATTAAAATGGAATTAATTGCCAGTGATTAAAACTATGTCATTCTATATTTTGTTAATTTTCTTTCATGAAGCCGTCTATCCCTGATCTTCAGGCGGTCAGATTTTTGGTGAGTTTACAAATGTGTGCACTTTGCATTTTCTTCAGACACCATGTGGTGAGACGCTGGGTCTCCAAGCCCAGACCGGAGCGGGTGTCTCGGAGTCCCCAGGCATCCGGCGCTGCTGGATTGACCTGGGCGCTTTGGGGTGTAATCCGACGTAGCAGCTTGAAAACTATGCCAAACAGCCTGACCAGAGCGTCCAGCTGCTGAATCACGTGGCAGCAATGTAAGCTTGATGTTGAAGGCAAAAGAAAAAAGGTGAATTTATTATGGGTGAAGAGGTTGTTGGAGGAGTGAGAAGTGGATGCAAAGGGGAAGAGGCGAGAAGGATTCCCACGGCTACAGGAGTATGCTATAGGATTTCTGTTCGCCTTGGTTAGGAACAGTAGGTGGTCTCTTAAGGATGAGAATCAGCTTGGAATCCTCATGAACACATTATGAGGCATGCATAAAAATCATAGGAGAGAGATGCAGAAGGAAGTCTGTTGAATCAGGTAGGCGGTGGGCGAGTGGGTCGCAGGAAATGCTAGAGAGAGAGGGTGGTGTCTGAGCCGAGCTCTGAGGACTATGGAGGGGAGTATGCCCAGCAGGTGTGACCACATGAGCAGAGTGAGAAAGGTCCTTACAGATCCAGTTAGGATGCCCTGTCCACTGGGACAGAGTCCAAGGGTGCATGTTGAAGTCTGACTACAGCTGAGACAGGCTAGGGCTGAAGAGTTGTTTTGTGTGCTGTATTTTGAGTAGGGAGCTGACGTTCTCAGCTCTCTTTCCGGAATGGTTGCCCTGAGGTCGTCCTCTAGGCAGAACTGAAAGTGGCAGGGCTGGAGGCAGGGAGGCCCTGAGGCAAGCATTCTGGGCCCAGCTGAACTAGACACAGCACCCACACCAGGCAGTCATGGGGTTTGAAAGTAGGGAGCATGATGGGGAAGGACATAGCTCAGTTGTGGAGCGTGTGCTTAGCATGCATGAGGTCCTGCGTTCAATACTCAGTACCTGCTCTAAAAATAAATAAATAAGTAACCCTAATTACCTCCCCTCAACAAAAATTAAAAAAAAAAAAGTAAGGAACGTGTATGAGATACTTCTGAAATAGTCTTGACGAGGTTTGTACAGGTAGTGCATGTGGGTGGCGAAGAGTAGGGAGGAAGCACAGCTGAGCCTGAGATGCCAAGCTGGGCACCTTGCGGGACAGTGATGTTCCTCAGAGGCAGGAAGAGTAGGCAGTGGCTTTAGAGGGAGAAGAGCGGGGGAGGGGGAGGTGCTGGGCACACACCTGTGTAGGCTAAGTACTGGGGGAGCATGCTCAGCTATTTGTTTTCATATCTAGATAAAAGGAAGAGAGTTTTAAATTTTTAATAATGTTTTCAAGTTTATTATGATGTTAGACAAAACTCTGAATTTTTTTTAATTTTTAATTTTTCTTAAATTCATCAGCTTTTGTGAGTAGGACAAGAGGATGTGGTTCATTTCAATTATTTGAAACATATTTAATTTGGGTTTGGCATTAATAAATCTTTTTATTGTTTCTAGAACCCCCGTATTTCTTGGGGGAATTTTATATGGTTCGCAAATGAATTGTTCAAGATAAGTGGCTTTAAGATACCATTGTATTTTATTTGACTCAGAAAATATACCTGCATGAAATTGAACATTCTTATTTGATCACAATAAGCTGCCTTTTCTCTGTAAAAGAGAGAATCAGACCATTTGAAAAATAACTTTCTCTTGGGGACTGACAGCATCATTTTCTCCCTTTCTTTCCCCCTTTTCCTGTGTGAAAAGTCTTTTTGATAGTCATTAACCCATTTAGCAGAGTGTCCTCTTTCCTTATGCTCTGGGCAGCTATGCTCATGAGCTAGTCAGCTCTCTAAAATCACCAGCAAAGGACGTTTTCAGTTTCTTGGTAAGGAATATTTTTTAGGCACACCAGGTGATACTCCTAAAATTAGGACTTTTGGTCCAGGCATTCTAGAATGTGAGGAGTGGTTCCCTGAATTTCCCTAGGCTTTGAAAGTAAGAGATAAAATTTTTAAATAGATTGAATTTCATACTCTAGACGAATTTACTGTGTCAGTAAATTACCCTATAGGAAAACAGACAAACGTCTTTAGTGGAGTTAAATTCTGTTTCACTATATTTAGGGTTCTAAGAGTAGAGTTCCATTGATGTAAGGGATTAAACTGGACCTAGGTGTCAAATGTGATTTTTCTGCAGTTTTTTTAGATTGGTGCTTATATTTTCATTGAGTATTTTTGCACCTAACTTGATTTTTGGAAGAAAAAAAAAAACTAGTACTGTCCACCTGAAACATAAAGTGCATTCGTTGGAATAATGGTGTGGTAAGATCGCCTCCGAGATGGTTGCCCTCAGTTTCTTCCCTCCCGATAATCACATGCTGCTCTTTACATCAGCAGGCAGAGCTCAACATCCTTTCCTTTGAATCTGGGTTGGCCACAATGACTTGCTTGATCCACAAAATGCAGCAGAGGGGACAGTCTGGGACCTCAGAGACTAGGTAGTAAGAAACCTTGCAGGTTCTGCCTGCGTCTCTTGGAACCAACCACCATGCTGCGAGGACCCTAGGTCATGTGGAGAGGACACAGGGAGGTGCCCCACACCCACTGCCAGCCTACACGAACTGCCAGCCAAGTGAGTAAGCTGTTTTGGACACCTAGCCCAGGGGAGCCTTTAGGTGACTTCAGCTGCAGCCAACTGACTTCAGCTACAAGAGAGACTCTTAAGAGAGAACATTGCCTCTGTAACAGCCAATCCATAAACCCAGTCAATCCCCCCACCCCACCGCACCCCAGTAATCCATAAAACCGTGAGAAATGCTAACTTCTTTTAGTCACTAAAGTTTTGAGGTGGCTTATGATGCAGCAATAGATACAGGAACAGGGGCTAAATATCACATAATGCTGAGTAGGTATTTAATTTTGACGTATGCTTCTATATTTTAAAGTCATTGACACTTCTGGACAAAGTGTTACAGTGAGCACTTAACACACATTCCTAGACAGAAGTTAGCTGTTGGAATCACAACGTCATCCTTTAGCGATGGGAGCTGTATTTTGTAATTGGAAAAACAGAATTCTTAAAATTCAGTTTAAAAAACAATACGATTGTTCAGAAAGGCATACACTGTTCTGAAAAAGATTTCAGAGACCCAGAAACAAGTGAACTTTAAGGCTCTCTTGATACTTATGTACTATTTAATTCATAGCATAGATCCAAAGTCTGATGGCAAATTTGCTTATGTAACCCTGAAATTTGTGTAAGTGAGTTAAATTAAGAACTTCCTTTTAAAAAAAATAGGCCTTCTAATCGGTGTGGCACTAAGACGGCTGAGGTGACTAGGCTTACTGCCATCATAATGTTTTCTCATCCATACTTTCTAGAAAGTTAGGTGACGACCAAAGAATCTAAAACTGGGTTATCATCAGTATTACAATCACGAATAACACCTGTCTGGGGGCCTTGGGTGTGTAATTCTTGCCTTTGGGGCTGGTGGTCTGGCCAACTCAGTCGGGGTGTGGTCTCTACTCAAACATAACGATCATGAATAGACAGACAGTTGGGTCACTGCCTGTTTAGAGCTTCCTTTCAGATTAGGATACTTTCCGATCACAGCTCTTTAAAATACACAAACCTCAGTTTTTGAATTTAATGCACTTACTGGTATAATTTGTTTATGTGTTTCTCCTTTTAGACCTCGACTTTCACGTGGACAGGAATTTTACACCTCTTTTCCCTCTGTATCTGTATGCCTGGCGCTTAGTGGGTTATCAAAATTTTTGGATGAATGAAGTTAAATTATATCAGTAGTAAACTATATTAATTTACCAAATTAACTCTGCAAACATATAGCTAAATACAGTATATGAATTCATTCATTCATTTATTCAACAAACATTTAGTAAATGACTACAGCATGCTATGAACTGAGAATATAACAATCAACAAATTGTCCCTACCCTCAGTGGAGCTTGGAGTCTGTTAATCATAATAAGTGTAATTCTTGCTTAATCAGCAATTCCTGCTCATACTCTGAAGGTCTGAGAAGACAAGAGTGTGTCTACTCAGTGGACATTTATTTGCAACATGCCCATTATGTGCTAGAAACTGCAGGGTCACAGGCCCTGCCTTGTGTCCACCAGGAAAGGTTATTTTAAGTAATAAATAGTAACAAGTGTGCAAAGTGATGGAGCAGGAAAACCCTGGGTCCCAAGTGTGTAACCAGGCACCAAGCCTAGTCCTGAGGTCCCCGTGCTTTGGCGTGGCGCGCTCCTGGCTCACGGTGGTCTCCTTCCTTGTGTTGGTTGTCATCTGTTACATCTGCATCTCTGCGTTCCCTCATGTGACAGTGGGTGAGAGCCAGTTCTCTCTGACTAGGGAGGGGTGGGTGCCTGTACACCTCAGTGCTCGATGCACTGTGTTCATATACACTGGGCCTGCTTTTCCCTGCCCCATCTTGGACTGTTTTTGTCATCTGGCTTTAAAGACTTTGCTCTGAGAGGTCTGTTTGCCCAGGAGGGAAGGCAGGGGCATGTGGTCCTATGATGGAGCCATTCCCACCCCTTTACCTGCCTTGGCACACCTGGCAGAGGAGGCTCAGGTGGGTTGTGTGCCTCAGGCCACAGCATGGACTGCGTACAGTTCTTCGAGCTTCAGCCGAACCCCTGCTGCTTACTTGCTCACTGAAGACAGCATTCGGGATGGAAACCAAATGATCATGTTATTAGGGGATAACATTAAAATTCATCTCATTTGTCGAAAAGCAAGTAGATCATGTGCAAACTTATTAACAAGAAACCACTTGACAACCAGTCACAGTATATCACCGCACCAAGGCTTTGAGGTTGTGCCCATTGATCTGAAGATTGTCCCTCTTGGATCCCAGGATACAGGATAATTCATTTCTTCTGCAAGCATTTATTTAAGACTACTCTGTGCCAGGACTGTACTGGGTGCCAGGGATGCATGGTTGAACATAGGGTGCAAGGTGCCTGGGAGTTTCAGGTCATTTCGTGTGAAGGATAAGGTTAGAGAGGGTGTAATTAAAAAAGGAGGCTTCCAGGGTGAGCAGAGGACGGGTGATGAAGGCTCTCTGGGTGCTGGATGGAAGTGTTTGGACTTCACCCTGAGGGCTGTTGAGAAGCCGTAAAGGTCAGTGGCTTCAGAGTTTTGGCTCTTTCAGGCCCTGCTAAGTGCTTTGTTTCTAGCTGGTTGCTGGCCAGTACTAGCCTCACGCTGTCAAGTGGCTTTGTTCTCAGACCTTGGAGAGTTTTTTGTTCTGTGGTCATCCTCAGCGCTCGGTGACCCTGTGGACTCTCCTCAGTCTGCTAGTAACTTCTCACTATTTTCCCCAGATAGTTTGGGACAGGGACAAGAAGTGTTTCAGGCAAATACTCAACAGGCAAACCATCCCTGGAGAAACGGCAAAAGCCTTTTCCGGTGGCCTTTTCCTAGTCGACACTCGGTCTCCCGTTTTCCCCACTGCTTTAGACTAAGGAGTAAAACAGCTACGTAAAGTCAGATGGCTCTGCCTCCTACCCACCTTCCAAACCTGCCGGGAAAGCTCTTTTCAGCATTTGAACTGATCCACTCTTTTCTGCTCCAGAAAGGTACGGTGACACAAATACATATATCATAGGAGTGCCTTTTCTCCCCCATCTGTCATATTACCCTGAGGGACTGTTACCACAGCTGGCATCAACATGAGATATTGATGAAGCTTTGAGTTCATTATTATTTGAGCTTATGAGCAGTGTAAAATTCAGACAGAACTTCATTTGAAAGGATTGTTTGTGGAATATTTGGTTAACTGATTTATGCTGCTGTTATCCTGAACAATAGGAATCAAATCAGACCCCTGTGTTATAAGTTGCAAATACTTAACGATGACATGTGGCCTTTCTTGATTACCTCACATAATGTCTTAAAAATTAAAAAGAAAGGAATTTATCTTAGAGCACTCTGTGACAGTTTCTATTCAACTTTTGGTAACAATGACTTCAAACAGTTTTTGCATATACAGAGAACTCCTGATTAAAGAAAAAAATTTTGACAGATGTGGTATGTTTCTAATTGTAACTTAAGGTTGAGGAGAGCATACATTTGGTCTCAGTTGCCTAATTAAATTCTGCGTCAGCTTCTGTGGTATGTGCTGTGTATTCAAGGAAGGCTTAAGCAAAAGGTTGAGCCCTTGAGTATTCTGGTGGTCAGGGGAGATGATCAGATAGAGCATGGCAGGGGCATTGAGAGAAGTAGTCCCAGGGGGGTATAAACACTCAGAGGAGGGGTACCTCCTTCATCCTGAAGAAGGGTGGAGGCAAGGTGTCAGGAGAAGCATGGATGGAAGTTTAGTCTGCAGGAGTAGAAACTCACTCTTGAAGTCTCCACAGAATGGGGGGAAGAAAAGATGGAGCAGCAGAAGATCCTCCCAGAGGAAACCAAAAAGGAGCAGCCAAAGAGGCTGAAGGAGAGCCAGGGGGAAAGAGGGACACCACCACTGAGGGAGAGGAAGGGGTTCAGCGTTTCAATCACACGTGCTGTCTTCCTCCTGGAGTTCCATGATCTGGACACGTATGGCAGATTCTGGGAAGTCCAGCAGCAAAGATACTTCATGTAGTTTGTTTAACCTAGCATTTGCCAACATCATTTGAGCAGAGTGAGCGAGTGAGAGTCTGTGTGTGTGTGTTTTATACCACATCTCACCGAGGGTTGTGTTCTACAAAACACAACTTAAGAAATCTGGGTCTAACCCGTCCCACGGATGGCTGCCGGGACAGTACTTACAAAGGTCAACTTCGAAGTGTCTCAGTTACTAAAGACGACAAAACCGAACCCATAGTGGCTCCTCGTTGCCTGCAGACTGGCACCCAGACTGGCCCGAGGTGCCCTCGCCCTCCCAGCCACGCCACCTGCCGTGATCCCCATCCAGCCCCTCCCTCCCCGAGCGCACAGACAAACTCTGGGCTTCGGCCAGTATTGATTGCAGGCCCTTCATCCACAGCTCACCACATTTTTCTGCATCTGCTTCGATATTTCTTGAGGGTACACATAAAATGCCCTTGTTTTCTGGCCTCTTTCTTTGTCATCTTCCCCCCAACCCCCCATCCTTCTCCCTGCAGAGATCTTAGCTCTCCTTAAAACTCCTGGTCAGACATCAGTTTCTCTGCAGCTCTTCCTGTCACCTCTGCCGTGGACATCTTTTACTGACACATTCATTGTACTGTATTAGCTCAGTCGTTTTCACTTCTGTGTCATAGTTTTTCTTTCCTTTATTTTATCCCCTTAGAGCTCAGTTCATTTATTCATTTGATCATTCAGCAATGTAGCTGTATGTCTTAGAATTTTATACTTATCCTTATTGATATTTACGTATCTTTTCCATAAAAAGGGAGACTTTCTAAATAGTAAGAAATCATTAGGTATTTGCTGAACTGGCCATCAAGTGTCAGTTATCATGGGGCTAAGTCAGTGATGCTTTAGTCCAGCCGTCTTCCTTTCCCCGGTACCCGCAGTGGAAACCTGACACGTTGTCGAAGCAGAACCAGGATCTGACTGAACTGTGCCTGGTGGGGCCGGGGTGGGGGCAGAGTGCTGTCAGAGAACATCATCTCTTTGGCGGGGGTAGGCCCGTTTGTAGTAATAATGTAGGTGTTTCAGGGCTGTCTGCTGAACTCCTTTGTGAACTTGGTGTATCGGCAAAGAGGATATGGAGAACAGTTTGCAGATTTAGCTAAAATCAAACTCTATAAATATTTAGCATTTAAGCTGATTGCTGCTTCGCCACCACTATGTTATCTTTAGACATTAATAACATACTTCAAAATTTAAAGGAAAGTAGATATTGTCTGAAATGCATAAAGAGAATTTTTCTTTGTTTTTAAGATAGACAATATGCAATTAATTTTTAAAAACAATGATGCTGTTAGTTTTAGGAAAGTAATACACTTCTATACGATTTTCTCTCTGAAACAGAGTTTAATATTCATCTTGGGCTCTATTCAGAGAATTTAAATTACTAAAGTATCGTAAGAATCTGAAATAAACGACTATCTAGGGTCCCATTAATAGATTTCAAGAACAATGCTGTATTGAGGTTCGTATGTAATTTCCTTTCTTTATAAAATCACCTCAGTTATATTTCATAATTTGTGTGCCTTTTTCAATTTTTAATTCCATTATTCATATACATATTTTGATAATACATAGAAGAAAGCAGGTTAATATATTAAGTACCCTTATTGAATTCTTACTATGGGCCAAGCATTTTGATAAGCAAAATCCTATGAAATAGATATAATATCTTATGTTACAAACAAGGGAAGTGAGGCTTGAGAGAATAAGTAGTTTGTCCAGAGTTGTATGACTAGTACTGAGCAGCACAAAGACTGGAAATGAGATCTCCTCCTCACTGAAGACCTCATTCTTTATTACCGTGTGTATAGCTGCCCGGATGTTCTAAGGATTATGTACCACAGTGCAAGAACCAGTCTTTTGAAAAAATTCTAAGAATACTGCTACAGAAGCTCATTAGGCCCACTGGACTGCTCCCTGCCAGCCGCCCTTTGCAAGGTCCCCAGGAGTCATGCTGTCCTGTCTGGCTGGAGAAATGCCCCAACATGACTGTCACAAAGGCACCCTTCATAGAAAATTATCCAACAGTACCACTATGACCTCTACAGGCTTTTTTCCTTCACTTGTACTTTTTAAACTATTTTAAGGAAAATATTGTTAATATTTTGAAAGCCACCAGGGAGAGATATTTCATGTCCCTTGCAATCCATTTTAATAAGTGAAATTTCCATGTAGGAGATTTACTCCTCACATTTTACCTAAATCCCTCATGTTGCAGATTCTCTGCATCATTGGAAATTAAAACAGCATTTTCAATGTTAAGAACCTTTCAGATCTTTGAAGTTAGCTATTTTGCGTATAGTATTTTTCCAGGAAGATCCATTTAGGCCAAGAATGACTTCCAAGGTCACGCAGCAAGTTGGTAACAGGATCAGTGGTCAGGCCTTGTGGGCGTGGCTTTGGAGGACCTGTCAGGCCTCAGTCCTGCTGCCTTCATCGCCAGGAGGTTGTCAGTACTTTTTAAATGCTTTGATTTCAGTATTTCTCTGTCTGACAGTGAAATTTATTCTTAAATTCATGAAGGAAACAGGGCTTTTAGGATACAAGGTATTTGTTTTGGTTTCAATTTAAATTATCATAGTGGATGGTCCCTTTTTCTCCGTAAAAGAAGCTTTATTCTTTGATTTCTTTTTCATTCTGGAAGAGGCAGTTAGTGGTTCTAAGAACATGAGTATCGTTTACAGTTTGGCTGACCCAAACCATATTTAGATTTAAGTAAAAACCTGCTTCCCCTGAGAAAAATGGAGGCTCTGGTTATCTCTTTCTTACTTTATCCAAGACTAAGTCCTTATTCTCTGTAGCACTTATGGGTCATTAGAGAGAAAATTGCATCCTTCTGGGGTCCTCAATGCATAGCTTCTAGTGGGCATTAGCTCTGCTGCTTTTGAGGAATGTTTCAACGTGCTGCTTTAACATGTCTTTATTTAACATTTTAACATTGACTTAAACATGTAAAATTCCATTCTTTTCTTTCAGGTCTCATCTCATTTTCAGTTCTGTTCTCAATTGTGAATTATTTTTTGTCACAGATATGGCTGTTTTCCAGTCAAAGTGTATTTCTCATATATATGTTCTACTTGGTTTCTCTCCTCGTTATGGGAAGTCTGTATAATGTGGGTGCTGCCCTTTCTTGTGACTTCAGTTCTTCTGGAAGGTATCTAAGTACGAATATTAAAAGGTTGATGCCATGCTTGTGATGCAACACTGGGCAGAGTACATACGTGGGGGTGGATATTGCTTGGTGGAAAGGGTAAGATGAATTTGTACAAAAAAAAATGACTTTACTTAGTTCTATGATGTCATGTGCTCATAAAATGAAAGCAGGCATTCACTTAAAGGAAAAAAAAAAATGGAGTTTTTTGTTTTTATGAATTTTTGGATACTATTAAATGTAACTGTTCTCTGAAATCATAATTGTGTAGAAACAGAATCAGAAAGAATATTTATATTATGTAATATATATAATATATATTATTATGTGATAAATAATTTATATGTGATAGAAATATAAAATTATATATAATTGTGTAATTTTATAAATATATAAAAATAAATATATGATATTTATAATGTTATAAATAAAATTATAAACATATATAATGTTTATATTTTTTTCAGTTTAGTTTCCTCTATAACTGTATGCTTGAGGTTGTAAATAGAAATAACAGGAACTAGAATTGAGAGCAGTTTCTCAAATACATTTTTGTCACTAAATGTTACTTATATGTTAATGTTTATAGTATAAGATTTTAAAGACGTATCAGAGAGATGATTGTGTTCCTAAGGTTTTTCTTTGCCTTTGTAAACCCTGATTTACAGTGATTATGATGGCGCTGGTTGCCTGTGGCCTTGACGCCGGACTGTAACTTGCATAGGAGAGATTACTGATTTGAGACTTGGTGTTCTGGAAAGTGTGAGGCAGGGCGAACGGGCAAGAGGCTTTGGGGCCTGGTAATCAGATCTGAAGCCCCTCACTTCAGGGTCAGTGGTCGAGCTCGGGCAAGCTGTGAGTGACATAAACCACTCGTCCGAGAACCGATCCTTATAATGATGGAAAACCGATGGTCTGAAGCTCCTCCGTGGTACTTTCAGAGTATAAAGTATTTTCTGCCTCAGCAAAAAGTGAAGACATTTGAGAACCGCCGCAAGCTTTAGGACCTCTCTGGAGGGCTCCCTGAGTGCGTGGCTGCAGACCTCTAAAGCCTGTGGCACTGGGCTTGACCCAGGTCTCAACCTACCCAGAGTATTCATACCAGAGGCGAGCTGGATCCCAGCCCCCAAAGCCAGCACATCAGTGGGGCAGTTCGAGAGGCTTCTCAGACTAGTCTCCATGTGCATTACACTGACTTAATCTGAATTACGTTAACTCAAACCTGTGTCATTACCGTGCACATCATACCTGTATGTGCATGTATTGTGTACACACATGTAGACACAAGCACCTTTCTTATGCACAGAGTTTGCTGTTGCAGCAACTTTCCATTCAGTGAATGAACATATTCGGTTCACTCTGCCCGTGTAAGTTACAGTGAACGTTTTGCTGAAATGGATGTGCCTGACTGATCTATTACATACATTTGGCTTTGTAGAGGCAACAGAAGTGAAGGAACTAAAATTAACATGTGTTTTTAGACATGTAAGCAGTGTACCAAATCATTGCCCAAAAAATGACATTCCATCTACAATATAGTCTTTAACATGCAGGACAGTTTATCACCAAGTAGTATATGACTGAGTGCCTGAATTTTGAATTTTTTAAGTATTAAATTCTGTTTCCATTCCCCCATTGGCAGGACATGAGTGCTCTCTCCGACATCTGTCCTGTCAGGAGCCGTTGCCAGTGCTGCGGCTCTGCGTGCTCCATGGCTGTTCCTTCTTAGGCAAGACTGCTCCCCTCCCCAGCCTCATTGTTGTGTCTTGGGAAGCCTGGTGTATGTTTTCGTCCCTGTCTGCAGGGGGGTCTTTGGAGATTGGTTCTGTACTTTATCTGATAGGAAGGAAACACATGCCTCCACTGAACGCTCTCTGAGCATGTGGGCCTCATCATGGCCTGGTTCCTTTACGTGCAAAATAAGAATTATGGTAACTGCATCTTCCGCCAAGCATATTATTTATGTTGGTTTGACTCAGACAATATCTGGCTACTAGTAGAAAAACCGTTGCCACTGCACTTACAAAAAGAGAGAGAACAAACTAGGGATTGTACTGGCAACTCTTACCCGTTAGCATGCTCTGAAGGGACTGGTGTTCGAGGGAAGGTATGAAGTCACATCAGCCTGCTAGAGTCTGTGTAGTACCACCAGAGATTCCCAGAAGTTTTCACAAAAACTCACCCATTTGTGAAAGAAGATTGAGCTCAGATTTACTTACTGAACAAAACTGTATCAGATAAAAATGCTAAAGAGTGAAGATGCTCATTTTATGAATAGGAATAATGTTCTGCAGTTACCTTTGGGATTAAAAAATGTTCATGATATTCAAATTTGGCACACAAAAATGATCCCACTATTACAGTAATCCTGTTGTGTCTTTTTTTTTTTTTTTAACATTTTAGGATGACTTACTTTTTGTCAAAACATTTTATGACTCGAGTACATTCAAATATAACAAGATCTCTGCCAGGACAGCTATGGAATCCTCACCTGTGCAAATAGACAGGCTGTTTTTCTCAGTGTTTTCGAGGCTTGAAAGGGGCAGGTTTCTGCTACTAGCTCCCTGCCATCTGTGCAGTGTGTTGATTCAGAGATGTAATTTATATTGATGATATGATTTCCTCTGACTTCTGCCCACTCCTTGATGGTTTTGTTTCACCTGTTGACATGAACTTGGCGGAAATGACTGCTCTGTTGGCCATGGTTGAATTAGTTGCATGTGTGATAGCACCTTTCTGCTGTGTTCTTATTATTTTCAAAATTGTGTAATGGGATAAGTATGTTATTCCTTTAGAATTAGATATCCCTTTTCTAAGGCTGTGCATTTACATAATTCCTTTCTCCTACAGACCTCTGAGTAAACGTTACGGTTTTATTCAAGATGGATTACACTTGCCACCATCACATATGTCAGAAAGTGTGCTTGTTATTTTTGGAAGTAGGCAAGTTGAATTAAATCAAGTCTCTGTGGACTGATTGGATCTGCCTCTTAAATGTAGAGTCTGTGACTGTACTGAGTTCTCATTTCACCTCCTCCTCTGTACCCCTATAGTATGCCCCCTCAGTGGACAGGGACATTTGGTATGGGCTCAATACTGTGTTTCAAGTTGTGTAGCCACAGAAGCTTAAGGTTGATGGACAAGTACACCTCAACTCCATCCACTCCACCTGCCTTGTCTTTGCTCTGCAGATCTGTGGACTCTCCCTGAAGACAAGGAGCGCATTTCAAACCTCCTTGTGTTTCCCACAGGTCCTAACACAATGTCTTGCTCAATACGAGTGGGGAACTTTTGCTGATAAATTTACCCTCGATTACATCATCATCTAATCATGGGAATTATCTTGATTGCTGTCAGCTCACTTGTCAGTAGAGCTTGAAACATTTAAGTTAATGGGTTTGTAAGCTTAAAATTCTAGTTCAAATGTAGGAAAGAACCTTTTTAGAGGAAGTGGTTAATATTTTTTCTTCCTAAATTTGCCTTTGGTGGTGAATCCCTGTGTCTGAGACTACAGATTTTTTTTAGGAACATCCCACTAGTAAATGAAGCTCCATGGAACATGCAAAAACAAGATAGACTGTGTTCAACTTGTGAGACATACTTTGATTTTTAGTAGTACATTTTGGGGATACAACAACCAAAAATGTTGAAGACAATATGTGATGAGAGAATAAGGCAGTTGTATTACCAGCCTGTGCTCTCACAGCTCTGACGAGCTGTTTTCATAATTGGCTTCCATTTGGATTGTTACTTGAAACTCAGCATTTTTGCCTTGGACACTGTATAAATGTCTGTCTGTGTATGTGTATTTCTTCTATATTTTTGACCATATGTATTTCCCTTCTCTTTTCTTTTCCTTCTATTTTTATATAATTTGCATTTATATTTCAAAGTTTGATTTGTGATTTTTAAGATAGTGAGCATAATTTTTCCTTACTATAAAATTTTCCTGTTCATATGGTTAGTCTTATTTTTATAGGATTTTTAAGAAAAAAAATAAATCTAAACAAACATTATGCAGGGGAAGTAAAATAGTTTCCCTTTAGATAAATAATAATACTTTCACTTGACCAGCATTCATTTTCTTCCAAAGATTACAAAGAACATTTTTTACAATGCACAGATCTCATATTCTCAGAATTCTTATCAGCAAATGTACTTTCAGCTCCTTTTGAACTCCCTTTATGTGTATAAGAAAAATGCTGCTGTCCAAAAGAACCCTCGCCTCCATTTTCAGACTGGGGTTCTTAGACTGTGTTGTATGTTATCACTTTTAATAGCCACCCACTGACTTTCAGTTTCTTGTTCATTGATATATAGTGTCATGCTTCAATCTGAGCTAGAAGCACTCTGTCCCTGGGCTAGGACTGTTGGAATATGATGCGATTGGGAAGACGTGGAAGACAGGGAAGGCTTTCATGATAAGTAACGAAAAGTGTAACTTAAAAGGTCTTTAACTATAGTCCCATGACAAGAATTTCAGAGGTTGGTCCATGCAGTGGTTCAACAAGGCCTGCAGTGGCCCAGGTCCTCCGTCTCTCCGTCGTCAGCCAGGTCCTGAGCAGCCGCTCAGGCATCACCTCGGGACACGGTCGGCCTCAGCAGACAGAAGAGGTCTTTCCCCGAATCCCCGGCAGACATACTCTCTTCAGCAACCACAGTCATGTCACATGCTCCAGTCTAAACCCATTACTGCAGAGGACATGGAATTGCCATCATTGGCTTTAGCCCAGTGCTTCCCAAAGGGTCTTCATATTTAAAATCACCTGGGGGTCCTTTAAACATGGGGAAGCCCAAGCCACACCCCAGAGCAGTGAAGTTGCACCCTCCGGAGGAAAGGGTCACTGGCAGGAGCAGTTTTTGAAGCTCCCAGGTGATTCCATGTGCAGGGAGGTTTCAGGCCGAAGTTTAGCCTGGTCAAGATGCCCAGTCTTGGCTGGGCCCGGGAGGCACCTCTTCCAGAGCACCTGACCGCGGGGCGGGGCGGGGCGGGCGCCTCCAGCCCTGGAGGAAGGCTGCCTTGTTTTTGAGTTCTGGCCTCTCTGCCCGACTGTGTAACCTTGGTCATGTTTTAAAGTGAGTATTTCTTCATCTGCTAAGTGAGAACAACCATACCAAATTTGCAGCCTTGCTTAACAACTGAATGGGGAAATAAATCCTTAAAAGTTCGTAGCACTTTGTCAGCCATGAAGCAAGCGGTCTGTTGACGTGCGCAGTAGTGCCCTGGGGGTAAAGGAGGAGGAGTGGTAAGAGAAGGGGCAATCCAAGGGATTGTTGCTGCCTAGTGGTTATTTCCATTACAGTTAGTACTTGAGAGAAGTTCTCGCTCCTGGTTGCACATCAGAAGAAGTGCCTTGGGGCGGGGCAGGGGTGGGGGTGTACAGCTCAGTGGCAGAGTGTGCTTAGCAGGCACAAGGTCCTGGGTTCCATCCCCAGTACCTCCATTAAGATAAATAAATAAATAAACATGATCCCCACCCCCTCAAAAAAAAAACCAAAAAAAAAAACGGTAAAGAAGCAGCACCTTGGGAGCTTTTAAAAAACACCAATATCTAGCCATGCCCAGACCTGTTAAATCAGTTTCTGGGGGTGGGGACCAGGCAGCAATATTTCACAAAAGATTCTCAGGTGGTTTGAATGTGCAGGCAGCTATAAAATCCCCGGGGCTAGAGATCACGAGAGTGAAAATATGAGGGAAACTTTAGTTCAGTCCGTTTATCTTACTCTTCCAAATGGACCAGTTTGTGTCACCCCTGTGGCCGCGAGAAAACAAGGTTTTTGAACTACTTTGGGCAATTCTTTGCTTGCTTTATGCCAGAGAAGGTCTTCTGTTACCTCCAGGCCTTCAGTGATAGGACTTTCTTCCAGCCGGGACACTCACGCAGAGTATTCTGTGGGCCTCAGGAGTGGATTAATTAAAAAGAGACTGAGTGCTTCTTTGTTTCTATTTAAAGTGCAAATACAACACTTTGATATAAAAATTATATTCCATTTACTGCGCTTATTTTTAGTTTTCTATGTGTGAATCGTGGAGTTCATTATCCTAGTTTGCAGAAAGTGTGTTTTCCATTAGCTACAATGCAGAACCAATTATGGATGTGTTGTGTAGAAACCTACTTTAAATATTCTCCCAGCTTTCTGTAGGCTTCCCTAAGAGTTATAAGTTTTAGGTGCGTTGTTTACTAGGCCATAGGTATGTTTTGTCATATGTTGAAAGATCACACCAGCTATAAAAATAAGACGGTGAATAAAAAGTCACAAAAGCTATAAACATCTGTAAAAGACGTTTTCTAGGGGAGGCTGCTCGTTAGAGGGAAACTCGGTGCATTTTGATTGTGTGCAGCTGGTGGCACTTGAACTTGCAGGAACGGGGCTGTTAAGATATAAGGCGGGCTGTCCTGCAGGCCGTGGGGCTGTCCCCTTAGCTGTGTGTAATAGCAGCCCATGGGGCCACCCTGGCAAACCCTCCTCTAAATTCCGCCTGCAGTTCTGCTGAGACTTGGATGTTTCCTAGGACCAGGCTCTCCTCTTAGGGTCACAAAGCCAGTGTGACTAAAAGAATTAGTTGGCTCCTAGGGAAAATCGGGCAATTTCCATATGGGCTTCACAGTTTATGCCACCCTGAGGAGCACACGTCGAGGCTGACCTCTGGTCGGTGGTCAGAGCCACTGCGGGCCGCTGCCTGCAGCTGTCCTTCATTCTTGGAGCATCTGTCAGGGGAGGTACCTAGCGAGGTACAGACGCCAACCCGCTCCCACAGGCAGCCCCGCCCTTTAGGAGCACAAGAAACCCTCCAGTCGGGACACATCTCTGTGTAAAGGACCTCGGCGTCCCAGGAGCTGGCCCTCTGGAGTGTGCTGCTCACCTGGCTGCATTTCTGTGGCCGACAGCTGGGCCCGTCAAGGGAGCACTGGGTCGTCTCTGAGAAGCCACTTCTGAGACAGTGCTTCTGACTTCTGAGATGGCTCAATTTCTACACCATCCGTCTTCCTGAGGTCAGAAATGGTCCTTTTAAAAAAAGGCAGGATCTCTGAAGCAGAAGGAGAATAGTGGTATTTTAAGTCTTAAAATAACGTGAAAGCAATTTAAATTTTTTTTTAACATTTTATAAGGAAAATTTCAAACTTACAGAAGTAGAGAGGCTAGGATAATAAATCTCCATGTACCCTCACCCAGGTTCACCCACTTTTTCTTTCCCCATTTATAACCTCCCCACTACCTCCAACCAGAAAGCTTGGGGTTTTTATGTGTAATATCAAAATAATATTTAATTCTAGGTTTAAGTATAATTATATTACAGAATTTGTTCACTTGCATGATGACAAAATTGAATCATGGACATCCTTTGATCAAAGACATTTTTTTCCTAGACCAGTGCTGTTCAAAATATGGCTCAAAAACACAGTTCTGGCCCGCCAACTCTCTGCTTCTGGTCTGTGATAAGCACAGAAATTGTGAGGAAGTGTTAGAACTTTTACAGCGTTTTGACATTGCTGCCCCTGTAAGTGCACGATCGTGGTTTTAGTAATTCACTTAAAATATATTTTACAAAAGTCTCAGTCAGCAGTACACTGGGAAAAACACAACCTGTCGCTGCAGACAGTTGGAGAAGCCACCTTGTGTGCAGTGCTTCTGCGCTTTTGCCACTCAGGGTGCATCTGGCAACATCCAGAGGTACTTTGAGTAGTCCCAACTTGGGTGGGGGTGCTCTTGACTTCTAGTGGGTGCACAGGGCAGCACCCCAAAACAAAGAATAACTTGTTCCTAAATATCAGGAATGCTGAGGCTGAGAAGCCCTGCTCCACCGCGGTGGAGCTCTGTGCCTTGTCGGGGAAGGTTTGGCAGATGGGTCTTGCCAGGGTTCAGGCTGGAGGGAGGCTGACTGCAGATGATCTTTCCTTTCACTTAAGGCGCCATATTCCACTTTGGAAATTAGTGAGACATTTTGCAGATGGAAAAAATTGAGGGTTAAATGACATTGCCTGAAATCCTTTAAAAGTATAATGCAGCCTTTTTAGTTACAAGTTGCCCATTTCACCTCTGCCTGTTTGTAGTACATCCAACAGGAGAAAGTCAGCCACTGCTGTAGCAGGTGAGAAAATGGGAAACTCAAAACTTACAAAATTTTTGTTTATTTAGAAATTTCACAGTGGAGAGATTTATAACTTAAGAAAATGGAATCCATGCATTTAAGAAATTCATGATTCATACTTAAGAAATTAATGAACCTCTGCTTCATGAGGTTTTTAAGATTTTCTTTTAAATTTAGAAATAGGAAATGATCACCTGGCAAAAGCTATAGGCTAAATATTAATAGCTATAAAATGCCTGGATCTAGAAAAAATAATCAAGTGAAATTAATTTGTAACAAAAAATAACTTTTAATTCTAACACAATTTTGTATGTGTAAGAGAGAGAGAGAACTTATTTCTACATCTGTGTCCTCTTTAGTGAGTTTCTTCTCTCAGATTGTGTTTGATATCCCAGTTGTTCACATGGAAGTTATTTCATTAACAGCACAGACACTCTGGCCTTGTTACAGCTTTGAGCAAGACAAGTTGAAGAAAGGTTTGTCCATCAAGTATATTCATGTAAGATGTAATAACTGAGGCGCCACTGTTTCACTCACAAGTTGAACACAAGCAGACTGTGTATGTGTATTCAGAGTGCCGCAGGCTCAGTCAGTCCTCACCATACACACTGGTTTGCCTGTGTGCTTTTAATCGCTTACTAATCTTCCTTTCTTAATTGTATCGGGGTCAGGCTACCAGTGCCATGAAAGACGTTATTAACCATCATCCATGACTTCCTGACACCATTTACACTGACCTCTGACTACAGGGGAAACACACTCATTTGTTAAATTTTCTGTTTCTATTTGATTGTGGACTAACGTGAAAACAATCATAGAGAATCTTCTTGGTATGTGTTTACATCATGTAGCTAATCTGCCCATGGTCCATCTTTGTCTTTGGTGGTCTATGTAGTGGGGAGCCTGCTCCTTCACCTCCTGGCAAGCAGTTCTCTCTTTTTTTTAAATATCCGCCCTTAAAGCAGTTCTTAACTAAACTACCAGGCTTCCAATGAATTTCTGTTTCAAAGAACTTCAACATTCAGATCCTTCCAAGATTTATAAACAGTGTGACTTTTTTTTCTACCAAGCCCTCTCAAATGATGTTGAAATTCATTAATTCAGTTTATATTGGCAAAAAATATAACATATGAAGTTTCTGTTCTTTTAATAGCACAAAAATACGACTGTTTATTAGCTACATCACAAGATGCAGTGCATAGAGCTCTATAAATCTTACCTTCTGAAAGAGTTCTGCCAAATACCGTTTGATTAAAGCTTGACTGTTGATGAATTCTGCCTTTGACAGATGAGGCAGTGTAGCTGACAAGCAGATCGGCTCCATGTCGTAATGATTCCCCAGTTATGATGACAAAGGACAGGCTCTTTGTCAGTTAGACTGTATAATCATTCAGAAACAGAATTAATCAAGGACCTAATCATTTTGTCTCTAGTTAAATCCAGCTAATGAGTTAAAATGTGTCATTTATACTACGCATTCCACTCTGAAACAGTGTTTTAAGCAATTTCCATAATCCTTCACTGAATCAGATTTTGTGCCCCGATTAAAGACTTCATAATGGAGGGAAAGATAGAGGAAGAGAAGTAATGAGGTTAAGATGTGATTCAGTTTAACGATGATCGTGTTTGTGTTCTTTGTAGGGGAGAGCGGTGGGGCCTTTGAAAGTCCAACAGTGTCCAAACACGCTCACACACTGCAGCCCGCCAGCCTGTGGACTGTCTTCCAGTGTGTTCTTGGGGGGGTAGTAGGTGGCTCAGCCTCAACCCCGCTGCCTCACCTGACAGAAGTTAAAGTCTGCTGTGGCTTCCTAAGCGCCCTCTGTCACATGGTCCCTTGCCGTATCAACCACTAATTCCCTGACCACCATCATCCTCAGTGAACCTTATGGCCAGAGTAGGCAGTGGAGATTAGAAATTGAAGTTCTCTTGCACCCTTGCACACAAGCATGGATTCTTCTGGACCATGAGGTTAGGGCTAAGTTTACTCAGGAATGTTCTAGAGGCAGCAAAGATTTTTTCAGTTTTCAGAGACAGGAACAGGTGCACGTGTCTTTGTGGAAGGATGCTCTGCACCACCCAGCTGACTCCTTATGCCCGACTGTGCTTACCATGAGAAGGGCGATCTTTCTTTAACATGGCTAAATAGGAGTAATGGAAGAAATCAGTAAGCAAGGGGCATGAGAGATTCCTTTCTGAGGAAAAAAAATGCATTTATTTCTTCCTGTTTCAGTTCATTTGAAGTTCTTCCATTTGAAATGAGTGACCTGTGACGTCTTGGCTCTCTCTCCGGTATAAAAGCTGTTTACCGGAGCAGAATGGTTGTAGGGTCCTTTGTGAGCTTCTCTTGGGAGAAAAGCCCCAGGGAATCCCTGGCTGCAAATGGTTCTTGGTAGAGAAGAGGGAGTCCAGGCAAATACAGAACTACTTAATCAAATGGGTCCCTCTTCCAGTTGTGATTCTCAGGCTTTCTGAAGTGAAGGAGCCTTTCTAATATTATAAATTTCACCCCCCACTTTCTTACCAACACACACATATAAACACATGATGGCTTTTAGTGTTTTGTAGGAGAAAGTACATGGAAGTAATATAATTCAGTGACATTTATAAATGAATATATTAAATTAATCACCGATAGTATCTGTGAACATTTGAAAAATATCAATATGTGAGTGAGTGAATGTGTGTGTGTAAGACATTATTCATTCAGTCTGAGCCAATGCATGATACAGATGTGGGCTTTTCAACCTCTGGTGATAATTGCAGAGCCCCGTGCCCCACCGGCATCTCTGGAGACTGTCTGGGAACCTCTAGGTCTCCACAGGGCCGTCTCTAGGATGCTGACCTAGACGGTACCTCCTGAGAGGAAACCGAGGAATGAGTGAGAGGGATGTTCTTAACCAGAGATGCTCAGATCTTGCTTTTCACTGCCTCCTCTTCCCTGAAACTTCCTCTCACTCTCTTAAGATGTTCTGTCTTAGATTGTTCTCTGCCTGACATTTACCTGCCACTGGCAGCTGCCACAGTGATGTGCCTCTCACTTCTTTACAAGATCTGGTTTTAAAGATAAATTGCAGAGAGAAGAGCTTTCTTTTTTTTCCCCTTCTCATTATACATCTTATTGATATATTTTATATGTTTTTAAAATTTAAGTTTAAGTAAAATTTTTTGATATAATAAAAGCCTAATACACAGTCCCAGGAATTCCCAGAAAATATCTGATCTAAATACTTAGAACTACATTTTCCTTTTCAAGTTTTTTTTTTTAATGAGGCAATATTTGAAGAAACAATACATCCTAAAAATAATGCAGCATGTGAAAAGAGATTATGTTTATTCAGATTGGAAGGGAAAAGTTATAAACATCATATTTCTTAGACTGCCAAGAAAATGCAGTTACTTTTTTTCTGTTAACTGTGAACAGCCAATTAAAATAATTTTTCATGTCTTGAAAATAATATGTACAGTTGCTTCTGTTTCTGGCAATATGGTAGACTCCATATCCTAGAAAAGAGACCTTGTACACCTGTCAATGGTAAAATAAAGCAAACAGCAAAGATCTGAATGCGTTTAAAAAAAAAAAAAAAGTAACAGTAGTCTACAGGAGCCATTGAAAAAAGCTGGAGCTTGACTCCAGAGTGAGGAAGTCAAGTTGAGGATACAGCACCTTGTAGGGTGTTTGCTGGTTTCCATAAACTCAGGACTTGATTTTTAATGGTGAGGGGAAAGGAGACAAGCTCCGGGCTCAGGTTATACGGTGAGATGGAGCCACATCCTGCCATAGTTCTGGGACCCCAGAAAGGCTATACTCAAAATGAAATCAGAGAATAGTCCACTTTTGGCAAGCAGAGATGCTCAGGACATTTGACTGTCTTGGAGTAATTGCTGGGTAGAGAAAGAGTTATACTTAGAGTTTGTAACCACAATCCTTCCTTCAAGTGTGTTTGGAGTTCAGACTTAAAATGCTTGCCTGACCAGAAAACCCTCAGGCAAGAAATAAACTTTAAATAGTCTTTGATTGATAGCATCCCAGAGTGCCTGGCAGAGGCAAACACAAATGCTGTCTGGAGGGACTTACCCTCAACCCGGGGGTCACAGGATTTTAACAGATAAAGACCACCAAACAGGAGCTCGTGATTTCAAATTCCAGAAATACACAAGGAAATGAGAGGCATGCGCAGCAGACAGGAGAAACCACAAACAGGAGAACTAGACTTCCAAAGCACAGAGATAATGATTTATCAGATAAAGAAAGTGATATAAATGCCTAGAATATTTTTAAATGTGCAAAAGCAGCATGAATAAAAAGTAAGACTTTATCAAAAATTAAGCATAATTGAAAAGAGCCACATAGAAAGTTCTAGAAATTAGAAATACAATAATGGAAATTAAAAACTCAGATGTTCCTATTAGGTAGCAAGTTATTCATATCTGAAGAGAACTGATCAACTGATTCTAAAGAAATTACATACAGTGCAATACAAATAGATGGAAATGAGAAAGAAAGGTTAAGAGACATGAAAAATAGAAAAAGTCTATTATACATCTAGTTGGGATTGTAGACTTTGATTCAACAACAAATGAGAAACAGTTATTTTCTATCAAATAAAAACAGAATTTACTATTAGCAGATCCTTAAAAGGTCAAGTATTTTAAAAAGCATGAAAATTAAAGAAATTGTTGAAGTCTGTAAAGCTAAACCACACTGACTGTATAAAATACTGAGTCCATACTGGGCATGAGAAATCAAGATACAAATAAAATACTGCTACACATCACATGTAAGACAGGAGCATTCTACAGGACATGTTAATCAGAAAGAGGGAAAACAAACTTTAAATTGTGTCAGATGTACATGGTAAAAAAAATCCTAAGGAAAACCACTGAAAGGATAGAAGTAGACTTCCTAACTTCTATAATAATATGAGGCGAAAGGATCAATCCAAAACATGCAAGAAAATACAGGGGAAAAAAATCTTAGAAAACAAGCAAGATAAAAGAATGCACACAATAAAATGTTAGAAATATATTCAAACATGTTATCAATTAATAACATATTAATAAATAGATGTATCAATTGCATTATATATTTATTATAATGGTGATTCTATTCTATTATAACAATATAATTATTAAATGATAATAAATATTAAAAACTAAAGTGCAGTATCTTAAAAATAGTGATATAAGTTTGGTTTAAAAAATTCAGTTGTATATTTGTTTACAAGAGATGCTCGTCATACCTAAGGATATAGACGGTTTGAAAGTGAAAGAGGGGTCATACCAGGCAAATACTAATTTTATTTTATTTATTTCACTTATTTTATTTTTAACAGATATAATTGACATATAACATTGTATAAGTTGAAGGTTTGCAAAGCATTGATTTGACACATTTATATATCGCAGTATGATTACCACTGGAGTGTTAGCTAACACCACACCTCCATCAGGTCATATAACTATCATTCTTTTTTGTGGTGAGAACATTTAGGATCTAGTCTTAGCAACTATTCAGTATACACTACAGTATTGTTAGTGATAATCACAAAGCTGTGCATTAGATCTTCAGGACTTACTCATCGTCCAATTGCGAATTTGTACCCTTTGACCAACATCTCACCAAGTTCCTCACCCCACAGCAAATACTCACTTTAAAAAGCTTTTATTGCTGCATTAGTACCAAATTAATTTTAAGGTAAAATGGATTATTACAGATAAAGTAGGTCACTTCAAATTGATAAAAGGACCTGTTTGCCAGGAGAATAATAATTGCAAACTTACATATTCACTGTGTACCTAATGAGACTCTCAAAATTTGTAAAATACAGTGATAGAATTATAACAATATGCTAGATATTGGCATGTAAAACTTTATTCACTTCGTAGAGGTGTTTGGCCATTCCCAGAAAAGTTGACGATGCAATTCCACTTCTACATATAAATATCGTAGGGAATTATGCTCATCTGTGTTCAAGTCTACATGTAAAGGAATGTTTAGAACAACATTATTTGTAAGAGTGAAAAACAGGGAAAAATGTGGCTATCCATCCCTGGAGGATATATGTAAGCAAATTGTGGTGTGGCCATTGAACATAAAACTGCCCTCACTGAGAATGAGTCAGCAGGAGCTGCAGGGGTTCACAGAGTGGGAGTGGGGACAGGGGGCCCATGTTGAGCAGAAATAAGTACTGAGTTTCAAAAGAACTGACAATACATTCAGTATGTTACTACCTACATAATTTTAAAAGGCAAAATAACACTATGTCTTGCATAGAGATCCATCCATTTCTTACAGTAAAAATGTTGAGAAAGCCAGGGAGTGATAAGCCCTGTGTCCAGAGACTGGTCATCTCCGGGGGGGGGAGGGTGGGGCTGCAGTCGGGACATGGTGGGGCCATCGAGAGGGACACCTGGGCTGGTCATGTCCCGTTTCTCAAGCTAGCCAGTGAGTACGGGTAAGTCTGTCTGATTATTTACATACCGTTTAGTAAGTCTGGAAATTTTTATAATAGTCTTTTAAATACTAAGGAGAATGTATAAACGAAACTTGTCCATATAACATGAAATTTAAAGCATATACCTACTACCTCAATCAAAAAAAAGTGTCTATAACATATTTTTGAAGCTGTACTTGAAAAAAAAATCTCATTGCAATTTTACTTTGAACAGATCTTTTTATCAGTGCACTATTTAGTAAGTGGCCAGCTGTTTTACTGGAAAAATATTAATTAATTTAGTCTGTAATTCATTCCAAGCTAAAAAGATGGTGATGTAAGTTCCTGATATCAAAGATGGCTAAGGAATTTGGACAGTTTTTCCTTTTCCTATGGAGATAATTTCTTTTCCTTGAGAGTCTGTGACCAACAATAAAAAATGCCTCATTTTAAAAAGTAATTTAGATTTTATAAAAGAACAGCCTACATAGGAAAAAAAGATTGGATAATGGAAATGAAAATACTTATATTGCATTTGGGCTCTAACTTCTTAAACTTACCACCAAAATCTGTTGAAAATTTGGTTCTGAAGTTTTCGTTCCCAGGAATCCTGTTGAGACAGGAAACAGTTTGCATCACCTAGACCAGGGTTCCCACACTGTCTTGCTCCAAGACACCCTCACGACATCGGAGACTAAAAGCAGACCTAACCGTTCAGTTCAGTAAGTAGTCAGATCACGGCGATCAGAATCTCACTTGGCACACACAGGACGCAGCGAAAGACACGCAGTGCCGCCTGTTGTTGGAACTGTGAACTCCCTAGTGGTTTTAAGACTGTCCAACAGATTTTGAGTATTGCTGTTTTCCCCTGGGAATTTCAGGTAATTCCTGGTACCCCTGTGACTGTACTATGGCTCCTTGCAGAACTAGGTAAAACACCCTCCCACATACAGAATTCACTCGAATTCATGGTGGTTTCTTTTCACTGCCGGCAGGAGAAGCCGTACAAGTGCTCAGAGTGCAGCAAGGCCTTCAGCCAGAAGCGAGGCCTGGATGAGCACAAGAGGACGCATACCGGGGAGAAGCCTTTCCAGTGTGATGTGAGTTCAGCTGCTCTTTTCTTTCCCTAGTGTCCTCCGGGAACCGCCAGTAACAGGAGATGTGTGTTTGTGTGCGTGTGTGTCTGTGCATCCACGTGTACATGTAGGGTGTGTGTGTAGCTGTGCATCTATGTGTGCATGTGTGAGTGCGTGTGTGTGTGTGTGCGTGTGCATGCTGGTGTCTATTAATGTCTTGTGCGCTTTATGCCCTTTGATTGCATAATCCATGTAACCACGTTGTAGCAATGTTTTTTATCCTGGTTTACTGGCAGCAGACAAATTTTTCTTTAAGACGTGCTTGTACCCTGTTTTATTGCAGTTGAGTTGTTCTTCCCAGGTATAAATGCATGGTGATTCAAGGCAGCTTTCATGTGTCTGTCCAAGTCTTTGACAGGTTAATGATAGTTAAACCAGAGATTTAACTGGTCATAGATATCATTTATTTTGTTAAAGCCAAATAATGAATTCTAAAACATGCATGAACTCCTTGGTTTAAAAAGCACGACTAGTAATTGTCTAGATTTTCTGCTTATGACATTTGAATTGAAAAGAAATTATCGACATAGTTGTTCACGTTTATTTATGAAAGGACAAAAATACTACCATTGTCAGTAAAATTAATTGGATCATTGATGGCTTTAGAGAAAAGTGGTTTATCAGTGAACAGTGTCACCATTCTCCTGTGTGAGATTGCCAGTTGACAGAAAATGGGCAGAGGTGTTAGGAAAAACACTTGGCTTCTTTCTAAAATAAAAACAGTTTTTAAAAAGTATTAATGTAGCTCAATGTAGGAAGAAACATTGAAGTTGTAATGTGTGAGATTGCACAGCACACAGTTCTCTTTGAATGCTGAGGGAAACTCGAGTACTCAGCCCCACTGGCGTTTCCCAGAGGATAAAGGATGGAGTAAGCAGTACATATAAAAGGAAACTCACCATCATGAAATGTTTTCCTTGTCTTTCCAGGAAGCTTTGGTGGTAAGGTTAAGGCAACAATGTACTCCCAGTGGGTCTACTCATAAAAATACCTTTATCAACAGAGAACTTCTTTATGGAAAGAACTACTTGTAGAGTAAGAAATGTACACATGTAGAGCTCTATCCTGGATGGAGGTACAGCCCAGATTAATAATTTGATGGATTGATAATTTAATCCATTGGCACTTTTATTGGAAGTGTTTCCTAGAAGCAAAACTTACTTGGATTATTTAATTGCACAACATAAATAAGTGACGGGAGACAGATGGAAATTAAATATTAACTGTGTGTGGACATTGTCCTACCATCCTCTCCTCCCAGCTTTTATTTGTGCTGGATATGTTTGTTGATTACTATCCTTAGATGAACTGGGTCATGATGTTATTTTCTTTAAATTGTATGACAGGCATGATTTTTCTACTTCTATCCCACTTACTTCTATCATATGTTTAAAAAACTCAGCCTTTATTTGCAGTCTATACTGGTCTACTGAGTAAAGATCCAAGTCTAATGCTTCCAAAACTTCCCAAAAATGCAGCCTGCTCAGCTGAAAACTGTCTGTTCCAAAGTCTTGTCCTCCTGACCTACTCATTCCAGATAAAAGTCGTCCTTTCTCACCCCAACTCCAGTCTCCTTCCTAAATGGTTCTCAAATCCATCACTCCCTCTTGGTTTCCATTCCCACCAACAGTGCACACATAGCCTGGACCCTCACCTCACTGTTTCTTATTACACTCAGTCTCCAATATATGTGCTCTCTACCCTGCCAGGGTGATTTTTTTTAAAAATTGAAATGAAATTCATGTAACATAAAATTACCCATTTTAAAGTGAACAATTCAGTAGCCTTTAGTACATTAACAGTGTTGTCCAGCCATCATCTCTGATTCCAAAAACACTGCTATCATCCCAGAATAAAGTTCCATACCCATTAAACTGGTATTCCTCACTCTCCCCGGCAAGCACCGATCTGCTTTCATTTCTACAGATTTACCTATTCTGGATCTTTCCTATAAATGAATCACACCATAGGTGACATTTTGTGACCGGCTTCTGTCACTTGGCATGTTTTCAAGGATAATCTGCATTGTAGCTTATGTATTAGTACGTCAATCCTTTTTATGGCTGGGCGATATCACCCAGTAACCCTGCACCCTCGTTGCTTCTATAAATTTTCAAACCTATCACCTTCTCTAAGTTTCCACTGCCACCTTCACTTCTCTTTTTCTCTCACCCCTGACATCCAGTGTGGTAGCAAATCAGAATCGTTCTATAAATAAGCTGAGAATCGGAACACTTCTTACACCTCCACAGCCACCGGCCTAGTCTCCTGGAATAATGCAATAGCTTAGTAATTGATCTCTCTCTTTCTGTCTTTGACCCTGACAATCTGTCCCAAACTTGCCACCCACCGTGATCCACTGTCTAGAACCTGAGTCAGCTTATATGTATGTGTGTGGCTTGTATATGGATTATATTAGTCTCATTTGCTCAAGCCATTGACGACTATTTCATTTAGAGTGAAAACCATAGTTTCAGCACAATCCGCACATGAGCTGCACCCACCCTCCTGCCCGCCCCACGCTGACTTCACCACCACCTCACGCCGGCCACACGGCTCCTCACTGTTCTTTCAGACACCCCAAGTGCACTCCTGGGAACAGGTCTTCGTATTGGTGTTTCCAGCCTGGAACGCCCTGCTCAGGGATCTCTATGATCTGTTCCTGTGCTGCTTTCAGGTCTCGGCTCAAATTCCTTCCCCTCTTATTTCCACTACTTCCTTAACCCTCACCCCGTAGTCGTCTTCTCCTTCATGGCGCTTACATCCACCTGAAATACTACATATTGCTTTGTGTAGCTGTTTACCATGTTCTGTAAGTTTCATGACAACAGAGGTTCCCATTATTGCTTATTGCTATGTTTCCGGCCCCAGAATACTGCCTAGCATATAAGAAGCATTCAAGGAATAGTTTTAAAAGAATGAATAAATGAATTAAGCGCCACTGTCTGAGTTTATGTACAAATCATTTCTGGCTTGGAGTGGAATAGTAGTTGGCCTCCCTGACTCCAGTTTGGTCCTCTCTAGCTTGCTGAATAAATTAGACATTAGCTTCCATCTCTTCTTCAATTCCTACCACTGGCAGAATATACATGCTTCCAGTTTCTAATTATAATTACCAGGATCTGCAGGATTTGGCTCCAGCCTTCGAACTTCCTGTTCAAGCGATTCTTCTAATGAGGTCTTGTCTTCAGCCTAGTGAGCTGTTTTCACTCCCCACCTGAGTCTTGCTCTTCACTGCTCTGAACCTTCGGTCGCTGTCTTCCCTCTCCCTGGAATGCCGGTCCCCGAGGATGTGATAGCCCCTGTGCATCCAGGAAGAGCTCATTGCACCCTCCTCTGTGCCTCTCTCTGCATTATGTCCATGATGTTACAAGTATTGCCCTGAAGACTGTGGACTCCCCAGGGGCCGGGCAGAATGCTCTTTGTCACCATGTCCCTTACTGAAGAGGTAGACACACTGTCTGTGATAAATATTTGTTAACTGAAGATGTTTGCATTGAATTCTACATTATCTCTCAAGTACTTTCTGTTAAATATGTTGTTTCACTTTATTTTAAAACAAAATCACTTTACCTCCCGTCTAGGGAAAGAACAAAATATTTTCCCATTTTTGGCATGTAAATTAATACTAAGTTGGAGTAAGTTGAAGGCTTGTGTAAGAATCACGGGTGGGAAGAAAGAAAAGGAAGCATTCCTGATACTATTTAGAACTCCTTGCTCTCCCTTGTTTTTAAAATGACTGTAAACGTCCTTACATTTGACTGATTTATGCAAAGCATCAATTTGAAGTCCCTTAATGACTGCATTTAAGCTTATGAAAACATAGCTTTTAATGTCTAGGTAGTCATTTTCACAACCGTGACATCAGCTACCCTCTGCTGACATTTAATCCTCTACTCTGGCCCTTGTTCAACAATCTGTTGGGTTGTTCCCCTCCCATCTCCGATTGGAGCTGCTAGAACTCCTTAATTCTGAGCCATCAGCAATGACTTCATCCTCTTGCTCAGTTCCTTTCCATTTGTCCAGTAACTCCCCACGGTGACTGTGTAAACGGACTTGCACTCTGTCTCCCCCACAACACGCTGGTGAGCTGAACTGTCTGAGAACCTCCTTTATTTTTTCAGAGATTTTTACTTCCTAAAAATGGTGTCAGCCAGGCAAATGGGAAAAAGTGTAGCCGGCTCCCATATCTCTGTTTGAAGTTGGAGCCTTTGATAATTGTTGGCCCTTTGAGGTTGGCATAGACTCTGAACCCAGACTGTCTGGCTCTAAATCCTGGAAACCACTTCCTAGTTCTGTGACCCTGGGCCGCCTGCTTGAGACGGAAGTGTATGTGTCAATTTCCTTCTGTAAAATGGGGATAGTCACGCTGGTATCTACCTAAAAGGGTGGTGGTGAGGATGGAACAAGCTAATGTTTAGAAGAGCGGTTGGCGGCACACAGTGAAAGCTGATGTCAGTGCTTAAAAACCTAGTCCCGGTGCCAGACACTGCAATGAAACAGTGTACAGGACGCCACGTCCCCTGTTTCAGAGAACTCACGTTCTGGTGGAAGAAAATAAATTAAATTAAACAAATAAACCTGAGTAAATGTCTAACTGCTTGGGAAAGGAGAAAACGGGGAGTGGACTGTGAGAAAATAGGGAAGAATGAATGCCCTGAGCAAGTGACTCTACAAGGAGTCAGCCATGGGGGAAGGAGCATTCTGGGCTCAGGGAACTGAGCAAATCAAGGGCTGTGGGTGGGGAAGAGCATGGCGTGTTAGGGAAGAAAGAAGGCAAGTGGAGCTGAAGCCAGTGATTGGTGGGGTTGGGGGGCGTGCAAGCAAAGGCTGGAGAGCAAGCTGGTGGTCTCTCAACCACATTAAGGAATTTACATTGAATCTAGCCTAGGCAGGTAGTGATTTTCACTCAGGTTGCAGCAGTGGAGACAGAGGCAATTAAATGTCTTCTAGAAACATGTACGGGGAAGGAGTGGTGATTGATTAAGTGAAGTGGCGATAAGGGAGACTTCGGATCGATGACTGCCCAATTTGCAGCAAGTGAGCAAGTGTCAGAAGGATGACACTATTTTTTTTTTTTTTTGAGAGTTAGATTTGGGAAACAAAGTCTTCTTTGTTGTTGTTGAACTATAGTTGACACACAATACCATGTAAGTTACAGGTGTACAATATAGTGATTCACAATTTTTAAAGGTTACATTCCATTTATAGTTATTATAGAATATTGGTCATATTCCCTGTGCTATACAATATATTCTTGTAGCTTAATTTGTACCTTTTATTTCCCTACCCCTAAATTGCTCCTGCCCCCTTCCCTCTCCCCACTGGTAACCACTGGTGTGTTCTCTGTATCTGTGAGTCTATTTCTTTTTTGTTATATTCACTAGCTTGTTGTACTTGTTAGATTCCAGCGCAGTTTTAGACTTACTAAGTTTGAGGTGCCAGTGAGCTGTCCAACAGGGCACTGAGATCCTCCACTGTGCAGTTCAGGGGAGATGACTGGATCAGAGACAGATATTTGCACGTGATCTCCATAAAAACCGTAACAAAAAGATCAGAGGAGAGAAAACGCCTGGTGAATGGAGAAGTGGGCTGAGGAACAGGCTCTGAGATCCCAACTTCAAGGTTAGGGTGGAGGAGGAGCCTGAACAGGAGAAAGGAGGGGGACGTGGCCAGAAAAGTAGAAAAACAAGGAGCGTTAAGTCATTCTGGAAAAAACTAAGTGCAGGGCGGGAGGAAGTGGTCAGGTATGTCAGACGATGCTGAAAATTCATGTAAAATGAGGGTTCACGGGGCCCCATCACATTTAGCCATGTGACCTAACCATGCTGGTGACCTGTCACAGCAGCTGAGAGAGTTAAGTCCCTCAAGGTAAAGTCTGATGGGGGCGCACTGAGGCCTGGATGGAAGATGAGGGTGTGGAACCTTCACTCGGCCAGCTATATTTTTTCATAGCAAAATAACATTTGCTTTCTAATGATAAAAGTTTCTTCTTTGTTGTTTCAGAAAAAAAATAGGAAGTACAGAGGAAATAAAGACAGAAATAAAACGATCTCAAATTTCTCAACTGATACCAGCTAATATTAATGTTAATCTCTTGATGTTTTCCTCAAACACTTACTTCTACAGATACAGTTGTGCTCTTTATTTCAATATTGTAGATTAAATTATGCATTGATCTTTTTATTCTGTTTTCTTCTCTTTACATTGTCCCTTGCCTTTAAATATTTTTTGAAGTATTATCTTTTCTAACAGCTGAAAAGTATTTTCTCATCTGGTTATAGCAAAATGAATGTACTCATTAACTTTGGGCAAGTAAGTCATTTGCAGCACTTCACCTTTATGAATAATTCTGGGACGAACATCTCATGTAGACATTTTGACTAGGAGCACTTCAGACTGGTGGTACTCCTGTTTCTTTTAAAGGCTATGAAAATACGAATGCTAATAATCTCTGTCTCTCCAAGGCGCTTTTGAGGAAGGGCTACTGAGCACCATTACACATCCATCAGCATTTTACACACTTAGGCACATTCTGATCCCCTTTTAAAATGTTTGGGGGTGTGTGTTATTTTGTTTAAAGTGTGTTTTTTTTTTTAAATAGCATGTGCTTTCATTTTCCTGTTTACCCTAATTTCGGAGTCTTACATTTATTGAGTGTCTGCAGGATAACACCCATTTGCATAAATTGCCTCATTTCATCTTCGTATGTATTCTGGGAGGTACTTATCATTATGGTCCCTTTACAGGTGAGGGAACTAAAGCTAAAAAGCCTCATCTGTTCATTTATGCTTCCTTAGTAAGTGACAGACTCCAATTCAAACCCAGTAGGTTAATTCAACAAACACTTATTTAGTGCTTACTCTGTGGGGACCAACTGACCCCTTAGGACATACGAGTGAATAAAACTTACAAAGATTCTCTGCCTTCGCGGGTGGCAGTGTAGTTGGGTTTTTAGGGAGGATCCTCTTACTAGCTGTGTCCTCTCCTGGCCTTCCTGGGTGGGTGCATGCAGAGGAGAGAGAGCGAGATCTGGGTGTCTCCCTGTCTGTAAGAGTGTTAATCCCAGAATGGGACTCCATCCTCTGACCTCATCTAACCCTAGTTATCTCCCAATGGCTCCGCCTCAGATACCATCACACTGAGGGGTAGAGCTTTAACTTATGAATTTTGAGCGTTCACAAGCATTCAGTCCATAGCAGACTCTAAACCTAGTTTTCTTTATATCACACTATGCTGCTGCCTATGGATGACTCAGAATACATTATTATTGGATTACTGCCTCTCCTTACCAAATTGCCAGCCTTGCCCTCCCGAGTTTCTTGTTGCTGTGGATGTAAAATCCCCCTCCTCTCGTAAAGAGAGAGAGAGAATTTTTTATTTGCCTTTATATTTTCACAAGCTTCCCCTCAGTCAGAACTTCAGCTTTTTTCCCAGTATTTTTACAAGCCTTTACCTCTCCCATCGTCGTCGTTATGCTTTTCATGGAATTTTCACATTATTTAAGTACGCCTTATTTTATAGTGGGTGTGCTTTTGAAGAATTTCATGTGAAGGGAATTTTTGTGAATAACACCAGACTTTGACTGAAAATTTGGTATTAAAAGAATCTCATTTTATTTTCTTGTATGACTGAAAATTCATGCCTTACATCTTCCTTGTTAATTTAATATTTTAAATTATTGGGATGTTTACTGTCTGTTGAGCCAGGTGGCAATCTGGAGGAATTTACAGGAAGTGAATATGTTAAATGGCATATCTTTAAGTCAGAAAGAAAGAATTGGAACAGTGGGTAATAAACTTCCGGGTAGGATGCTCAAAGCAGTGCTAACCTTTTACTTCACAAATGGGACTGAATTGAAGAGATCGCTGGTAAGACGTGCCTTGTGCCCAAAACTGGAGGTGCCCCCTAGACCGTAAGGTATTTTGCTTACGAGGTTTAATGTGAAATTGTCAGTACGCCCCATTACGGGGAGAAAGCTGTTGTTCCTGG
Source organism: Camelus dromedarius (assembly GCF_036321535.1). Classification (NCBI taxonomy): domain Eukaryota; kingdom Metazoa; phylum Chordata; class Mammalia; order Artiodactyla; family Camelidae; genus Camelus; species Camelus dromedarius. The sequence goes on from NC_087436.1 coordinate 38,022,396, forward strand.
GGAGTTGTCTCTCCAGAGATGTTTAAATACAGTAGCTGGGGGAGGGAGGGCAGTTGGGATGCAGAGGACGCCCATTAAATGCAAACAACTCTTGGAAGTATAAATGTATTTTCTTTACTTCTTACTTTGGATGCTAGATTCCATTTCTCTCAAGAGCACTTTTTGTTCTTATGCCTGTCAGTACCTACTTGATAATAGGAATTTGCATAATGTATATTGTGTAAATGATAAATTGGTGTACCTCTGGATTTTTCAATATAATATGATTGGTGTCTTTGGGTCTTTTCTAGGTCTGTGACTTGGCTTTTAGCCTGAAGAAAATGCTGATCCGACACAAGATGACCCATAATCCCAATCGCCCGCTGGCCGAATGCCAGTTTTGCCATAAGAAGTTTACAAGGAATGACTACCTCAAGGTGCACATGGACAATATCCACGGCGAAGCTGACAGCTAGTGGTAGCTGCACAGGAATTAAGCCATTCAGAAGGGCTCCTGATATGAAACCCAGATTTCTCTCACCTGATTAGCATAGCAGAACTAGGCAAAAGTAATTCACTGGTCTCAGAGTTCTTATTTGCCGAACTTTAGAGTCTGTAGATAATATGCCAAAAAAAAAAAAAAAAAAAAACCCAAAAAACTACTTTTATCAAGAAACAGTACAAATGGAAAAAAAAAACTTTGTAGCCTTTCAAAAGACTACTGTGTTATGTCTTATAAAAATGGAAAAAGTTGCTATGGCTCTTCTTCTTGGCCATCTCTCTATAATGAAGTTTATTAACATACCCCTTATGAGGCTCCTTTATTTCGTTATCCCTGTGTGTGCTTGTGGGTATCTGCGTGTGTGTGCATCTGCGTGTGTGTGTGTGTTTGTACATGCTGGTTATTGCAACTGGTTATTACCAGTTTAGCCAGAAAGAAATGAAGATTTCCAAGCTATTTCATTGCAGATAAGGATAAGAGGCAAGAGTATTCAAAGTCTCTAATAGGATAAAATCTGCTATTCTGTGAAACAGACCAAAAGTTGATCTTATTTAATAGCTCCCTATAACAGGTCAGTTTAAAATAAAGAGGTATTTAGGAACTAAAACATCTATTGAAATATTGCTTATTCCAGACAATTCTTAGGAAACATTTCCTCTCATCATACAGATATGGACATTCATGGTCTGGAATGCTTTTATAGGATCTACACAAAAATATTAAATACACTTAAATATTTATCAAGCTGATCCTCCTGAGTTTGTGCTAGCTATCTTTAGAAATTAACAATATACAAATATACATAACTAAAACTTGAAACAGCACAGCTCTCAGTATCTGTTGACTGACAGAGTGCCAGCACGACAGGCGTGTTACAGTATTAGTCATGATGAGCCTGGCCCTGTACCCTCTCATTCCACAGGAGTGCGCAGAACATGTTAGTACAGATAAGAGTCCTCAGAGCACTTACACTCTGTTTTGCAAAAGATATTTTCCAGAATCTTGGCAGTAGGTGATTCTGAAACACTTCTGAATTACCCCCCATCCTGTATAATCAGGAATCCAGAATAAAAAATCCAAACAAACCTGGCAATTTAACAATCGAAACAGTGACTGAAATAATCACTGATGCATAAGGGAATCTGAAGCAAGAAGCATTTCTTCTTTTAAGGCTGTATTTCAATTAAATACTGGAGAGCAACACACAATGAACAGCTTATTTGGGGAGAAGATGTGATAAAATGTAACAGTGTTGTCAAAACACCATAGAAGAATCCAAAAACCAGGAAAAAAAATTAAAATGAAGCCCAATTCATGAACTTTTTTATTTGGAGACCACTCAAAAGAAAGGAGCAAGGGAGGGTATAGCTCAAGTGGTAGAGCGTGTGGTTAGCGGGCACGAGGTCCTGGGTTCAACACCAGTACCTCCTCCAAATATAAATAAATAAATAAACCTAATTCCCCCCCCCCGCCTCATAAAACAAATTAAAAAAAAAAGATGTAATTTCAAGGAAGTTATTTAGTTCTAATGGTTTACGGAGAAAGGTTATCTGATGACACAATTCTTTGAAATTAGAAAACTTGATTTAGAATTATATTTATGCTCAGTTTATTTTAAAAAGAAACAAAGATTCATTAAAGATATTTAAACTCAGTAAAAATACTAGATTTGAGACTCTAGAGCTAACTTTAAAATATATAAATGCCCAGATTCTAATTTAGAAGGTATCTCAGTATGGCTATATGTAATGTAGCATTTGTATCTGACGTTATAGACTGTATTTCATACCAATAGATTTTGGTCTTGTTTCTCACTATGTCATTTGTTTCAACAGTATATTTTTAGAACTCAAGTGTTTTCAGTTTAACGTGACTGTGTGTTTAATATCATTTGAATACAAAGGACAGCTGTAAAATTTTGTAGTGTGTATATTTAATCACGTTCTGCTCATTCCTTCGGATGCTGCCTTCTCTGAAATGGATGCTCCATGGCCCGATTATGTGATGAATGTGAAACTTGAAAGGAAGCCAAATGCCCATTTTGTTTAATCTCAGTGGCTCACAACTGACAGGGCTGCTGAGGAAATCACCCTGGGAACCATGCTACGGCCATGTGGTGGAGTAAACTGATGAGGATGAGGCGCTGGGTCTGACCAGGCTGAAGGTCAGTAGTCAAGCAGAACTTTTCAAAATCCTGTGTAAAGACCTCTTGGGGCACCACCCTTTCTTTTCAAAGCACTGAAACCAAAACAGGTCCTTAGAAGACTGTTTGTATGCTGTCACCTTTTATCCAAAAGACCACTACTTATAAGCATCTCAGATATATTAGTATTTCTGTCCTGCAACTTTTGGACCACTTAGCAATAACAAAAATATGAGAATTGATTTTTTTAGGTTTGAGAAATTAAGAGCATAAATACAGTCCTAGAGGAAAAGTCTCATAGGAAAGCTGGAGAGCACGTACCCACTTTGAAGTCTTTCTCTTCTTTCCTGCTGTGAAAGGCTACGGTTCTGGTACTATCTTGGGAAAAGGCCACACTCTTTTACCTTGAAGTCAGGGCTAAGGAATTTTGAAAGGTATTCAATAATACGGGTAGGCTCAGATATGGGTTTATAATGACTCTCTTTGTATATTAAACATTCAAAATATTTGTGAAAAATCCTGATTTTCACAAATGTAATGGAAGGATGCTAAAAGTTATGGTGAATGTTTTAGGTATTACCTTTTTAAAAGTGGCATTTCATCACTTTGGTGTTGCCTCAATCCTGTGAGGTTTCCCTGATACAAAAAAAAAAAAAATTACCATCATTGTGTCTCCAAATAGTAGATTTAGAAATGATACATGATTTAACCAGCTGAGGCACTAGTAGTTTGGAACTTTCATAGGCTTAACTACCTTGGGCTCAAAACCATGTTATCATCGCAGGTTAATTTATTGCATAACAGAATAAAAAATTAACTCTGGAGCCTTCAGTCTGGGCCAGGTCAGAATATTCTAGATTTCCTAGACCTGTGAACTAGTACACAACTAGTACAAAATGGTGCTGCTGATCCAGCGTTCAAGTTTATTTTCTACCTTTTATTAAAAATGTGTAGCACGGTAGTGTAAAACAGCATATACATAAATGTTTGCTTTTGTTACAGAATAAGCTACCGACGTGCTTGATGGCATATTTAACTTCCTAATCCTGCAAACATTTAAGCAATTAGAACAAGTTCCTGTGCCACCTTGGCCTATTACATAGCAGAAGGAAACTAAGAATTTGGGTAATGTTGATAATTCAAATGCTGAAAATTGAGAAGGGACGTGAGATCACTGAAACTTGATCATCTAGACTAATGTAAAGGAGCTTATATAAAATATCACTGTTTTTGACAAGGAGCACTGTACACTTACCAGGAATAAATTACATTTAGAGAGCACACACATGCACAAAATCCATATGCCTCTGCAAAATAGTATAAAAATGAAAAGAACGCCAGCTCATAGTGGACACCTTATTTTAAAATTTTGTCTTCTTGGGGAACATCAAATAATTCTCTTTTATTGAAAGTTAATTTTGTCTGATATCTTTTACATCTTGTCTGACTGGCATACCTTTCTTCCCCTCATTCTTCTACTGAAGACTTTTCTGTGAGTATATGTAAATTTATATGTAAATTTTAGATGTGTTTCTAATAAACGACCTATGGTAAGAGTTCACATTTTTCTTATCCTGTCTGACAATGCTGTGTGCTTTTCCGTCTGTGATGCTGGATTTGTCCTGCCTTTCCCAGTCTCAGGCAGCCTTCATATGGCGGCTTACTGGGCTTTTATCAGAGTCTGAGGGAAAAATTTGCTCTTTGCACCTAGCATGTGAAATTCATCATCACCAATGTGTAAATCTGGTAAAAGCCTGACGTTGTAGACATAATCCAAGACCCTCCTTTGTATGGTTCTTGCTGATCCAAGGTAGCTGCTGATAATGCAACTGGAAACAAAAGGGATTCCTTAAAAAGTATTCCAGGGGCTTCAATACCATGCACACAGGTATGACTGCTGAAATCTGAATGAGTGCACCACCATTATTGGGATTTAACTGTTGAAACAATCCCTCCTTTGTTCATTCTTTAATATTTGATAAAGCAACCTGTAAAAAGGGAAGTGCATTGGCCTCCGACTCTTATTTTTTCCCTTTCTAAAGTATTAGCATCTGGAGAGCTGAAATTGCCTTTGATGAACAAAAGAAGGTCTGAAATTAGCTTTTATGAAATCAAAGCAAACTGTATAGTTCCTATGCTAAGCAGGAGTATAAAATATGGAGATGAGGAGCAGTACCACGTTTAATTGATTCTACAACTTTTATTTAAGTTGGCAGACTGATGCGTCTTGTATGCAATATTACATAGAGTAATAGAAATTCCAAAAAATTAAGTTTTGTGGAAATTAACCAACCACTACTTTTGACTCTCATAAGTCGAGTTTTACTACAGAAATGTAGGAAATCTTCTCCCAACCTTACTTTTGGTAATCAGGTTTACCACATAAGTAAAATAACTGTTCGTAGCTTGCCTTTGAACTGGCAAATGCACTGCTTTCTCCAGAACACAACATAGAAACAGCAGTGTCGAGGACAACACTCCTAAGCGTCACTTCCAGCCTCCCTGCTCCTCCCCCGTGGAGTCCATTTCTCGTGCTATTTCAGCTGCTGCACTGCTTTGTGTAGTCTCCCGTTTCCCGCTCAGCTGGGTTTTGAGAGTGACAAGTTGGTATTGTTCCCAGACCCAAATTATGATATTTAGGATATTATGTTGTATCCTTTCTGTTCTCACTGTAAAATATGAAATTGGGGCAGATGAATTTAGTTGATTGGGGTGTTATTAGACTAAGTATGTGAGCCGAGCCAGTTGGCTTCATACTGAGAGGAACTATTCCATAGTCTTCCGAGTTACAGAGCTCACCCCTGATGGTGCTGACTCTGTGAAGGGAGTGTGACTTACTGCGTACTACAGGTCCTGAGAGAGCGATTAAGAGAGGAATTCCAAATGGATGCCCTACAGGCAGGAGTACAACGATGCCCTTCTGAAAATGGATAGGTTGGAGTTAAAATTTCAGATGAGACTATTGCAATTTAAGATCTCAAATGTCTTTCCTAAGGCTTTTATATTACAGACGGACTTGAGATTAAGCCCCCATCTCCTGACTTCTTCTCCTCTTACTGGAAATCAGTCAGTCACATTACACTTATACAACACCAATTCTGAGTCTGAATTTTATCCATACCTGGAAAAGGATAGGACCTTCTAAATGTTTCACGCATTCAGTACTCCTTTAAAGGAGTGATTTATAACTCATGTAACATACATATGATGGTGCATATTCATATTAATATTCAATGAGTACATTAAAACTAGTGTTCAGTTAGAGCAAAATTTACAGAGTCAGAGAAGTAAGTAAAACATATTTTGGGGAGGGGACCAAGTCACTGAATTTGAGATGAGTGTTACAGAAAGTTAATGATCAGAGACATACTAATAGCTTATTTCCACATTCCTTGTCTATTTCACCTTTTATAAATAACGTTTTTAGCTTGTTTCCTAGATGGTCTGTTGCAAATGCACACACATATCATATGGGAATTTAAAATATACATACAAAATTGAAACGAACAGTACATAACCAAATTTCATGTTTTAATCAGACATAAGACAATCAGTTAGAACCACAAAATATCCTATACTTTTGAGTGAGGAAACATTTTAACAAAGGTATACTATAACAAATCTGTGAGAATTTTGTTACAAAATATATTTTACCTGAAATCAAAGTTAAATAAGTCTACATTTCTCTCATACTTGGAAGGAAGGAAAGAGGAAAGAAGAAGGGGAGAGAGAAAGGGTAGAAAGAAAGGAATTATATTTTAGACATGGAACAAATCCAGAGATGAAAACAATTGTTTTCCCATTTGTTGAAAGGGAAGAATGGGCATAATTTTCTCTGGAGAACCCCAATTAATACAATATTCTGTTTCTTTGCTGCGAACTTGTTTTTCAGTTGGCTCCAGGAGCGCTCTCGATTGCTTGATGTAAGATGATTTCAGCATCTGTGTCATGTTGGCGCTGGTATGTGTTCGTCATCAGTTCATTTTCTTTTCCCATGTGACTTGAGATTTTCCTGGTTCTTTGTTTTGTGATTTTGGACTGTACCCTGGACGTTTCAAATATTACGAGACTTTGGGTCTCGTTTAAATCCTTTGGAGGATGTTGATATTTCTGTTTTAGCAGGGAGGCACGTTGGTTGGGGTTAGCTCACAAGTTCCAGTCTTCCTTCTGTAGTCTACAGTTCCAATGCCAGTTCCCACTCAGTTTTCAAATCCTTGGCAGTGTGTTTTGCAGTGCTATTCGGGTCTATCCACACATGTACCACGCAGTGGTCAGACTTGGACCTGGATAGCAGCATATCCTCATTTCAGTTCTTAGAATCTTTGGCATGCTAAGGAGGATCAGATCTACACACGCAGTTTAGAGATGGGCCCACGGGTTCATAAACAATGTTATGAGGTTGCTTTTCTGATCCCTCCCTCTCTATAATCCTTCTGGTTCTTTCCAGTTCCCTAGAGCGCCTCATTTTGGTCCTCCAGCTCAATATTACCCTGCTCTGCTGTGTACTTCTGCAGTTTCATCAACATCCCCAGTCAGTGAGCAGGACATGCGGAGAAAGCAGTTGGGCTTGGACCGCCCTCTTGTTATGGCAGCACCACTGGGCAGGGGGCACATTTCTACTCTCTCAGGGTTTCGGTTCCTGCAGCCTCGTGTTTCTGGCTGTGTCCCATCACCATGGGATAACTTAGAGGTTGGAGTGTGAGAGAACAAGATGAAGGAAAGGGAAAGAGGGGCATTTCCATACTCTCTCTGAGTCTAATGTGTTTCTTTTCCTGCTTTTTTGGCACCAAGCCCACAGGAGTCCCTCTATTTGCCCTCTCATGCCCACTTTTAGTTAGCTGGGGGATACCAGGAGGGGAGACATGGCATACTCCCCATGGAGTGGTTTGGACTTGAATTCTGACCTTCCCCAAGCTACTTGCTGGTATTTACTTTTCAGATTTCTTGAGCTCCATGCATTCTCTTCAGGTTTGATAGCTGTATTTCCTGGAGAGACACTCCCATTCCATTTTTCCCAGAAACGGAACCCCATTCATCTTTTTGAAGGGGTGCATCTATCGCAGTTATCCATCCCCATCTCACTGCTCTGTATTAAGTGACTGGGAACAGATAATTCGACCTTCTGCTCCGATCTCTGGATAAAGAAGAGCTGCATCTGGGGATCCTCAGCTGTGCCTGGACCTGATGCAGATCATGAAGTGGTGGACCGTAAGCCTGATGCCATGACTGAATGGGACTTTGGAGTCTTGAAGAGAGTTAAGTGTATTTTGACTGTGGAAGGACCATGAATCACGGGGGGCTGTGGCAGCCATGAAAAAGCACTACTCAGAGCTTCTGCTGTGGGGAGAGCTACCACCCCTTTGGGTCCCCACCTGCTTTCACGGTGGGGCGGTGCTTCTCACGCAAACTGCATGAGTGCTAATGGAGGCCCATTCCCTGAGCCCCAGGACACCCCTGATGGGCAACTTCGGCCCCATGAGCCCAGACGAAGCCTTCTTAGAACCACCTTGCAGTCCGAGACACCTCCTGCTCAGCCCTCTTTCTTCCTCATTCACAGGTGTCAGATCCAGATCACAGCCTTAAGGTGCTTCTTTCCTTCTCTGGCTACCCCCACCTCTATCTTTCGCAGATCCTTCCTCTAAAAAATCTAACACCTTTCTAATTCCATCTTGTAAACTGCTTATTGGAGGACACAAAATAACACCAGAGCCAAGGACAAACTGCAGTAGATTGTGACAGTAATGACCCAGCTGTATCAGGCTTCTCAGCATCTGCTCCTGTGTGTAGTCCCTACTGGATCAGTCAGCGCTCTTCAGAGAAACAGATCACAAGGATACAAATTAAGGGATTTATTTTAAGGAATTGGGTCTGAAGGTATGGGGACTGGCAAGGCCGGAAACTTAGGCAGGGGCTGATGCTGCAATCTTGAGGCAGAATTTCTTATTCTCTGGGAAATCTCAGTTTTTGCTCTTCAGGCCTCCAAATGGCCGGTAAGAGCCACGCACAGTATTAAGGGTAACTTCCTCTACTTAAAGTCAGTTGATTATAGACATTAATCACATCTATCAAATACCTTCACAGCAACACCTGGGTTAGCGTTTGGTTAAATCACTGAGTATGACAGCCCAACCAGGCTGACAGATGAAACCCCGTCACACAAACACTGCCCGGGCTTGGCTGTGAGGCTTGCTTTGGCCACGGGTCAGCGACAGACATGTGGGAATTGCCTACACGTGAGAGTTTGCCCTCTCAGATGCAGCACAACCACCATCATTAAAGCAGTCTAGGCTTCTTGAAGGTTGAAGATAACATACTGAGAGACTCAACTGTCCCAGCTGAATCCAACCCCCAGCCAGCCCATCAGCGAACCGCGGTCACATGGTTGAGCCCACACAAGCCCTGCAGCAGAAACCATCTCAGACTAACCACAAAATTGTGAGAAATATAAACAGTTGGTACTATTTTAAGATATTAAGTTATCCAGCCGTAGATAACCAATACTGTCCCCTTGACAATGCTGAGAAGAACCACAAAAATAAAATAAGAACCAATATATTCTGCGTCTTCCAAAATTTGTATCCTCAGGTGAATGTTTAAGACTTTCATTTTATTTAAAATTTACGAAGGTGACTCCACAGCTAGACTACACTCTGGAGGTGTATCCTCTGTGTGTGTGTGTGTGTGTGTGTGTGCGCGCGTGCGTGTGCCTGCACTTGGAAAGCTTTATACAGAAATGTCCTAAGAGAGTTTTAAGTAACTAACTATTTTCTTAGGTTCTCAAACCTGGAAAAATTACAATAGTCTCAAAATGAATTTCACTTTCTGTATTTCAGAGAACCAAAGGATTTAAAGGTTATCTTTTAAAACAACTCATGAGACCCAGCCTAAGGAGGTTGGCTCAAGTTGTTTTTAATGTCCTTTCCATGTGCTATGTGACAGTAGATTTTACAGCTTGTGAGAATTTGGGTATGGGGAATTTACCTTGCAAGGTTTAAAAGGGGAAGCCCTTAATTATTTCTCACTCAGAAAACTCCAATTTCTAAAGTCAAATTTTTTTTTTACTTAATTTAGCATTTAATTAGTAAAGAGAAAGAGCTGCTCAAGGAGTCACTGGCTTCTAACACTGAGATTCCACAGAGAACAGAACGTACTGTGTTCCACAGCAACTCGCACGATGGACCGCATCTTGCCTGGGAGTGGAGCCATTACAGGCATCTGTAGTCCCACGTCCAAGGACAGCTTTCAGCAGACTCATCCACGACTTTTTAAAATATGTTTGCAGATGTGATTGGTAGTTTGGGGGATAACCTGCACTTTGAAGAAGTCAAGAAATCCAGAATGGTCTGTCAGCCCTGGAGGTTTGCCTATTACAGGGCTATGGCAGGTAGCGACCAATTGTGTCCCACCTGGACAGGACATTTAATTGTGAAATGGATCATACTCATGAGTGCTTATCATACTTCTGTTTCTCTGCTTACCTTTATGTACCAAAGACCAGGCAGTGACCAAAATGGAAGTTAAACTCGATCCATTTTACTCTGGTCTAGCATAGTAACCCTTCAAGTGTGACTTAAATACATCTATTCAGAGATAACAATGAGTAAGTGTGAGTATAATACTATTATTGATCAGAGAACTATGCAGTGTTAACTCAGCAATGGAAGAGAGCAGTGGCAGACATTTCCAAAATACAATCATTCAAAAGACCTTTATGCTTTGCAATGTTATTTCTATCTTGGGATGCAATTGGATATAGAAAATTAACTTCAGTGGTAACGGAAGGGGCTAGAACAACCCACTGTAATAGGGGAGGTGGACAGAGGTATGATACAAAGAAGATTCCCGTAGGCATAACATACCAGTTGAAGTGTCTAGAAATAGATGCTTAGTCTGCTCGTGTCGTGCAAGTTGGAAGCCTAAGTGGCACCAATATTATTGCAGATAGGTAGTGCCCAGTGACAGAAGTCCAGGAACTGACTGCAAGACACTTGGCTTCATGGAATTGTGCTGGCAAGGAGCGGATGCCCAGATGCTGAGTGAGTTTCAAGGATGGAATATCAGCAGCGAAGCTAGCAACGACTGGTGGGAGGTTATGTAGACAATGTCCTGCTAAAACGAGACAGGAACAGGAGTTCTGTACTTCAGATTCTACACATATATCAGGCTTGAGTCTCTGTGGTCCTCTCCAGCCTAGGCAGTGCCAGATATCACAGTCCCTGGGACCTGCTTCACCCCAAGAACCTACACACACACAGACCATGGTATCAATGGTTGTGTAGAATGTGCAGCAGTCAAGTGTTGCAGAGAATGCAGTTGCTACAACTGACACCTTCCAAAGGATGATTCTCTGGGCTCCTGGACTCTCAGAGCATCCAAGTCATGCATTTTCAGTCAATTTCCATGATGTAAGCTTTCCAAACAACTAAATACTCTACCATACTTTCATCCTTATAATGCTCTGAACATTCTTGTTCCTAATACAGACTACATCACTCACCCTTGGCCAACCCCAGGGCCCTCCCATCTACTGCCCTAACCCTTCTCCTATGTCTGCTGAAACTGCATCTCTGTTTCCTATAGCTTCTACTTTTTTTCTGAATGTTTGCTTCACCTTCCAACTTGGCTGACACACCTCAAATGGTGGATGCTTCTTCTCTCAAGTTGCATCAACCTGAGTCAGTAGGTGGGACTGGTGCCAAGGGATGCAAGGTTGGCTTAACATTTGAAAATCAAGGTAATTCACGACGTTAACAAAGTAAAAAAGAAAAATGATCGTTTCAGTAGACACAGAAAAAGCATTTGACAAAATTCAATATCAACAACTGATAAAAATTCTTGGCAAACTAAGAATAGAAGGGGACTTTCCTCAACCAAATATAGCTCATAAGCAAAGATCAATAGCTAGCATCATACTTCATGGTGAAAGACAGATGCTTTCCCCTGAGGTTAGCAATAAGACTGATGTCTCCTCTTATCACTTCTACTGGACATTGTACTGGAGGTTCTGGTCAGCGTTGTTCACAGATAGCATGGTTATCTATGTCGAAAACCTGACAGAACCTACAAAAAGCAACTCACTAACAAGTGTGATTAGCGAGGTTGTGATCATTATACAAAGACCAATTCTATTTCCATACACTAGGAATGAACAACAAGAAATTAAAATAAAACAAATGCATTTAAAACAGGATCAAAAATACAAAATACTTTGAGATAAACCAAATAAAAATTGGCAAGATATGTAAACTACAAAACATTGCTGTGAAAAAGCTTAAATACCTGAATAAACGAAGAAATATGCTTTGCTCATGGGTCATAAGACTAAATATTGTCAAAATGTTACTTTTTCCTAAATTGATCTACAGATTCAACACGATCCAGACAAAAAAATTTTTTTTGAGAAACCAATTAGGTGATTCTAAAAGTCATATAGAAATGCAAATGATCAAGAATAGCTGAGACAATCTTGAAAAAGAATTAAAAATTGGTAGACTTCCACTATCTAATTTCAAGCTATAATAGTTAAAATAGACAGTATTGACAGAAGTATTAGATAAATAGATCAACAGAAAAAAAATAGAAAGCCCAGAAATAGTCCCACAAATACAGGGACAACTGCTTTCCCATAAAGGTGCAAAGGAAATTCAGTGGAGAGAGGGCTGTCTTTTCACCAAATGCTGCTGGAATAATTGGATATCCAGGCGGAATCAGGTGAGTAGGTGCACAGATGCAGACTGAGCCAGGGGTGCTGTGCGGGTGAGTGAAAGGCCGTGAGCAGCACTGCCATCTTCAATCTGATTTTTAGAAATGGTGAGCAGCTTTTGGAAAACTTCAGGACAAAGAACAAAACATGCAATCATATTTCAAATGGTAGCTGTGTTCCAGGAAAATTCAGTATATATTAAAACTATGCTAAAGTTAGGAGTCCAAGATTTGCAAATATTAACTACTATACATAAAAATAGATAAACAAATTTCTGTATAGCACAGGGAACTGTACTCAGCATCTTGTAATAACCTTTAAAGAAAAAGAATATGAAAACAAATATATGTATGTATATGCACGACTGGGACATTGTGCTGTACACACCAGAAATGGACACACGGGAACTGACTATGCTTCAATTTAAAAAAATGATGCAAAATGATTTATATTTGTATATAAGATAAAATTAGGCTCAGACAATTAGAATAATAACTGGTCCATAATGTATATTCGATAAAGAAATATTGAATGGACTGAATAAGAGCTGCTTTCTGACTCAACCTCTTGGCACACTCCTTCCAGTTTTAATTTTAAACTTTCTCAAAGGCTGTAAAAAGAGAGAGTGAGATGCTTCAAATCTCACTCATTTATCAGGGGTTTATTTTGGGAAATTCAACTAAATATCCACGACTTTCCAGATTTATTTTTCCTATAAAATATATGCTGTAGGAGAAATTACTGCTGGTCCTGAGCAGTAGCTCTGGTTAATCTCCCTGCAGGAAAACTCTGCAGGGAGACAGTATTTCTCTCTTCCACTTAAGACAGTGCATTTCGAAATAACGGGAAACCTTCTGAAGAGTAAGATGGAAAGCCTTATTCAATTTGATTTATTGGTTTTTTCATTGTAATTAACCTACTTACATGTTTGTCCCGAGTCTTCCTGCTACAAGCCCGTGGTCAGTTGCAATCTGTCCAGCTGCCTGCTGCAGAAAGTCTGAATCATTAACACACCTCAGTGGTTCCAGATAAAATTTCCCCTAGAATAGCAACTATTATCAACTTGCACATTAACTATAATTATTTTGATTATCTTATTTCCCATACTGAAAAGTCTTTGAGAACTATTTTCACTATTTCTTTGCCAGTTCAGTACAACTAGCAGATTCAAACAAAACCCACAGAACTCCTGAGAAATAAGTTTTATTGTTGAGCAGTACATTTGCTGCATCTTAAGGGGGCAGCACCAATTCTGAAAATACCACAAACACCTAGCAAAATGCAAAGGTTCCCTATAGCATGAAGTCATCCACACCCGGGACGTGGGGATGGCCGGGGGGCTGTGGATATACACGTTGGCAGCATTGATATAGGGCTGCAAAGTATAACATCTTCATTTTTTATAAATCTTCCATATATTCCAACAAGGATTTAGGTGGCTTAGAAAGGATTTTATCTGTGGAAATGTTTGATGGAAGTTAGTTAAGAGTATTAAGTGACTGAAAACCTCAAAAAGCCTGAGATGGACAATAATTCTCTATGCATCATCTGCTGGATAATGTGGGATTTTCTTTTTTAAAAAGATGAAAATAAGAAGTTTCATTCTAAGAGGCTCCACATCAGTGAATAAATTCCCATCATTCTCCTCCATACATCCATTTTTAATTTCCCCTAATGTTTTTAAATCTTATTTGGTTGATCAGTTGTCAGTTTCTTTTAAAGGTAAAGCAGTCTACCTGCTTCGGATTCTGGTGGGTATAAGATTCAACATTTACATGTAAATTGGTTCGAGCTAGTAGATCTTTGCATTTCACACACTACTGAAGAGAATGGAACTTAATTAGGTCTCCCTTTTGTCTGCTCCACAGCTTGTCTCTTTACTAAATCACTGTGTTTGCCACTGGCTTATGTGTCATTATTTCTGACGTCTTCAGTGTTTCTTTCCAACCCATAGTGAGACATTTACTCTAACTCTGATGAGCTACAGCAAGTGGGGCTTGTTGGTCAACACTTTGGACAAAACAGACGGGGAAGCAAAGAAGTGTGTGACACAAGGCTTGCAGGAATTTGGATCACTCCAATTAATCATGGGTCACAGCTGACCAAAAAGATGACTTTAATTGAAGCAACCCTTTGAGAAACAATCTGGAACCTTAATTCCCCTGGGAAATCTTGATTACTTTTGCTCAGCTACTACTGAATTAATGTATGTTCTAAATTGCTACTCAGGGGCCACTTCAGAAAGTGAGTTTCTGGGACAAATCCCACACCACGAGACATCCCCCAAATCATCCATTTTTCTGGTTTCTCATCATGCAGTGTTGTGTCACCTCCTGTAACCAGTACGGTCCCCAGATAAAAGGTGAGCATGACAATTTATCTGCAGTGCATTTTGCCAGTGTAGGTGGACTTCATAAGTCAACCAGATCGCTAGGAGGTCTGTTTGTTAGCTTGAAACGCCTAAGCGAGTTGCCTGTGTCAGTCGGATTCCATGCTGTACACATTCCTCTCACTGGCTCGGCAGCTGTAGGTCTTGCAGCTCCCAGTCTAAGCTGTAGCCTCAGGGTGACCAGCCTCCTCCCAAACGATGATGTAACTATTGCTCAGGCATGTTCTTTCTATAGAAGGTGGGCGCGTCAGTGGTAGTGTGTGCCTAGCATGCATGAAGCCCTGGGTTCAATCCCCAGTGCCTCCATTAAAAACAAACAAACGAGCAAATAAATAAACCTAATTACTCCTCCTCCAAAAACAAACAAAAAGGTGGGAGTTTGTACATAGACAGTACACTTCCAAGTTCTACACCTTAATAAGGCAGAGATCCCTGTGTAATGCAATAGAAGATCTCCGGAGCATGCACGAACGTAAGAAACATGACTCCCTGGAGTTGCAAGACAGTATTACAATTTCTATTGATAGACGACTCAACTGTAAAAAAAAGAAAAAGCCTAATTCATTTTCAACACAGAGACTGCACGAGTCTCCTTACTCAGTCCATACATGGGAAGGTCACATGTCACATAAAGCAGGTGAAGTGAGATTTCCACATCGTGGAGAGATTCATCTCAGGTTCTCACGCACACGTTTGCTTTCAGCCTGTTGCCAGGCATGTACTTAACCAGATTGATGGATTGTTATTCCAGTTTTGATTACTGTACCTCACAAAATGAACACATGCCTTAAAAAACTCTATAAATAAATCACGGATTAATAATAATACCAACAATGCAAGTAAAAACAACCAACAAAGAAATAGTAATGCTGACACCTATTTCTATTGTCTCGTTGTCAACCACATAACAATAGATAAGAACAATCCTTATCTAATCAGATCTTCTGAGATAACAGCCACAGCAGTTTGAAATTATCAAGATTATTTGAAATAAGGATTTACATCCACTGTCATTAACTATAGTTAATAAATTAAAGTTATAGACTTAAATTTCAAACTCCTCTAAGATTCATAGTTTCATGTATTTTATAATGTATATGTTAGTATGGTAGGATATGTATGTGTCTTCGGAATGAATGGAGGTGTATTGGTACCCATATTCAAAATATTTAAGAGACTGAGGGCACATTCAAATATAAACTCTTTTCATATTCAAAATAAATGTGTAGTCAAGCATAAAGATTAGTGAGATTCTAATTACCTGAGGTGTATAGCTCTGAAGTTCTATTTTTTCAGTAAAAATGTAAACCTAACTACAATAATTAAATGTTTTTTCCTTTTTTTAAAGCTTAGAAACCTAAGACGCTTTATAAGGAGCCATACAAGAGTGACAGACTGAACAAAGGTATTCACTAGTGGAGGGTCCTCATATTAACTTAATAATTTGTCTAAAAATAGAGAGAAAAACCCATTTCCATAGGGAAACCTCATACTATCTTTAAACCAAAACTAAACCAAAAACTATTACCCACAGAATATTAAAACCAAGACTGTTTTAATGTGAAAGCGGGTGGATGTGATCTAGGAACGGAGTGAGATACATTGTAATGTGGTACACACTGGACCAAACCATCACCCCAACATCGCCACTAAGAAACGACAATGCTGTCACCTGCAAGCATGCCATAAAGTGAAGGTGAGCAACGAGGACCTCCTGTACAGCACAGGGAATGACAGTATCCTGAAAAAGCATGTATATATATGTATATTATATATATATATATATAATATATATATATATATATAAAACTGAATCACTGCTGTACACCTGAAGCTAACACAACATTGTAAACTGTATACTTCAATTTAAAAAAGGTTAAAAAATGAAGGTGAGTAATAGCTGTAACCTCTACCTCCTGGGCACTTTCTATGTGTTAAAGCTCATTTTACCTTCAACTTAGGCAAGGAAATGGCCAGTATTTGTGCCTGTTATACAGATGAGGAAACTGATGTTTTAGGTGTTAGATAGATTTCACAAACTGGTGAATGTCAGCAATGACGTTGGAATCCATTAGTAGAAATTTGGTTTTATCAGAAGCAGAAGCAGAAGCAGATGTCAGGGGTAGGTATAGCTCAAATGACAGAGTGCATGCTTAGCATGCATGAGGTCCTAGGTTCAATCCTGGTACCTCCTCTAAAAACAAACAAACAAACAAACATAATAACACCACCCAAAAAACAAACATAACGAACAAAAAACAAACAAAAATAAGCAGAAGCAGATGTGAAATTCAGGGAACAAATATTCCTTCAATATGATAAAGAATTCAAAAAATTTTGTCTATCAAATATTTGAATGAGGGTGCTTCCAGAGAACGACTTTTCTCTTTCTGGAGCTGAATGTGATGGATAATTTGTATTCAGTGATCTTCTAAGGGGGCTTCAGATGCTGTCTAGGGCTTGGGAGTAGACGTCGTCCTTCACTGTCTTCACTCTATGACGGCGTAATTGTATCCCACAAAACCTTTTTTGAGGTTTCAGAGTTTTCTGGAGCTAAGAGACAGCATGTTCACTATTATAACACATTCATTATCATCACCACTCGCACCAATACACCACATCTTTTCTAAGATAAACAAAAATAGCCTATGACAAAATTATAATGGACTTGCTAATGCACAATTTAAAAGAGCATTTATTTGCTATGCAGTTTTGACCAAAAAAAGTCCATTGTTTCCTTCTCTTTGAAGCTCAGGGACTAGTTATTGCCATGCTAATCGGTAATAAATGCACCTGGAGAATAGCTTTTAAAGGACTGAAAATGATTCTGAGTTCTGTCTTTATAAATAGGTCTAAAAAAGAAGGCACTTTTTTTCAAGTGATGAAGATGTAGTTGTTACATTAAAAATTACAAAATGAGATTTTTGGGTAGACATTTATATATAACAATATAGTTTTATTACACGTACAAACATACAGGTAGGTAAATAAATACTTATATACACATATTCAAACATATAACACATATGCCTTTATAAAATGGTAAGACCTGAAAATGATCTGTCAAGAACTCTGAAGGGTCTGAAATTTTACCCTTTACCTACAAGGTAACAAATTACCCTACCAGGTTCATGGATGCTGGCAGAAGATCCAAGACTCCTGGGTCAGAAACAAAAGATTGTTTATTACTCATAACAATAGCAATAGCCAGAGTATTTTGCCTCAGTTCCTGACCCCCGTGTCAGATGGACAATGTGAAGAAGGCCAGGTGACACCTGCATGTGCACAAAGTTGTGTTAGGAAAGAGAAATCCTGAGTTTAGGGAAACCAAATCTTTTATAACGGGCAGGAAGTCTGCCTGCTTAGCTCCAGAGGGAGACACTGCTTTTATTACACTGGACATACTGGACAGTAATCAAACCTGCCCTTTCCTTAGGAGGGAGCATGATCTCTCTCTTCTGGGCTGTTTGCTAAACTAACGTCTTTGAAAAGATATTCCAGAACAAAGGGAGCCCATGCCTCTGTTTATAAGACATGTGGAAATGCAGGGGACACATGGAGAAGTGTCTCCCAGTACCACCAAAAATATCTCTCACCAGCATTTGGTTTGAGAAAGGGCACATGGCACAGTGCCTGTGAAAATCATCTGGCCTTTGATCCTGTAATGGCCAAACAGAACATTAAGACAAGGCAAACGTATGGACTTCTCCCCATCACGTTCCTGGAAAGCACATGCTTCCCATTCAGGGGTCACTCTGACACATCTGGCACTGAAGAGCCTCACAACTGGACTTGCGTCCGCATCGCTGTCTGCCAACCTGCTTTCTGGGCCCCCGCAGAAGGGTGAGTAATGGAGCATTAAATACCAACAATCTGGCTATCACAAGGGCTTAATCTCTTTAAGCCCCACAGGGATCTGGGCGAGCTTCAAATAAGCACACCAAATGTGACTTCCACTGACTCTCGAGGCAGAAAAGGCGAAAACACCAGTGAGAACACACAAGGCTCAGGAGTGTCTGTCTTCTCAGTGGTACATGAAGACATCTTCCCTGAAGACAGCGACAGGGGAGAGTCAATGCCAGATTCCCCACCTGGCTGCCCGGTACTCCCTCAGGGCACCAGCAAACAGGGGAACTGAGTGGAAACACTCTGAAAAGCCCACAGTCAATGAATTTATCCAGGATTTACAAACAGATCTAGAATTGAAGTATTTTCAATTTAGGCTTACGTTGTAATCTTGTGATATTTTTAAAAATATTATTTTATTCTGAGCTACATGTTATGGTGGTGGTTAGAGACAGTGGGGCATAATTACTTTTTCAATTCTTATGGCTCCTAATATGGCCCAGAGTGCAGTGGAGGCAGCCGAGGTTCTGAATTGTACAGGATTTGAATCCTGATTCTAGGCAAGTTACTTATCCTTTGAGTCTCAGTTTTCTCGCTGGTATAAGTACAGATAATTATTTATTCACATAGGGGGATTGTGAAGATTTAAAGAAAAAGTACATTTAAAACACTTAGTATGGGTGTAACACATGGTAGCTACTTAAGACAACCTTGTGGGGTGGCCCAATACCCAGGGCCTGCCTTTGTTTGAGTTTGAGTCACTAATCCTGCTCTGCCATAGGCTTTTATGTCAATGGCCGTGCCAGCTAACTACTCAGATTGCCCAATTTAGACTAAGTTCAGGGGAAACAATCCTTGATAAAAACGGCCAGACTGGCTTCCTCTCCTGAAACTATAAACTTCTGTTCTCGTGCTGTGTTTATGTTGTAATCTGCTGTGCAGGGAGTAGGGGGAAGGAGAAGCCATTTGAGAGGAGCTGCGGCAGCCCCCAGGTAGGCGACACACGCAGCGAGAGATGTGCTGATGTACCCAAATCTGTGCGGCGTCCCTGGGTGTCAGCTCTACCCCATCCACGGCAAAGCCGAGCGCGTGTGTGTGTGATTAGCAGAAGTGCTTTAATGTGGATATAATTACCACATGCCCCACAGATGAAATAATGTTTCTAGCCCACATTATCTGCCCACATTTACAGTCTAAACGAAACAGCGTTAAGTGCTGTGGTTTATTTCATCAGCACAGGCCCCTCTCTCCTCTCTGAACACAGACCCACTTCCAGCCCTTATCTGGGTGAGTGGGGTTTGTAAACTCCTCTTGGACGGTCCCATGCCGCCTTCCACTTTAAGAATTTTTGCCTTGTTGGCACAATTACTGTTGTTTGTATTTTAGTCTAAATCCCCTTGTGGAAAAAATATGCTTAGATACAGCTTATTGGACATGTTTTCTAAAGATGCATTAACAAGACAAATGTGAGTCAAATGTGTCAACGCACTTATTTGGCTTATTTGGAAGATGGATCCGATTAACGTAAGTACAATATCCCACATGTGTTATGTGGTAGGAAAATGTCTTCCATCATTTTATTCCGAATGTTATGACATTTGACTCATTTCTGTCAAATTATGAAGGTAGATAGGAAGTAAAATATTTAAAGACATGAATGATAAACATCTTCTATTTTACAATATTGATATGTCTTCAATAATCACTTCTGAAGCTGTATCTAAAAGACCTATTGTCAAATTTATTGAAACATTCACCTAAAACTGGTACAGCTGAAGCAAAATGGGTAATATTTTTCTATGTATTTTTTTCCTATAGTCAAACATGTTTCAATGCCTTCCACTATGTCAAATGATGACTCACTGAGCGAGAGATCCAGAATAATGGTTAATATTCTACCACTATCTAGTTATCTATCTACTGACGTACGTGACATACAACACATCATAATAGGGAACATTTCCCTGGAACTTCCTGCAGTTTTTGTTGGTGGAGTAACTAACTCTTTATGATAGTCCTACACCATCTTGCCTCGTCTTCCTTTCCTCCTCGTTACCCCCTTATTTGCTTTTTCATTTACTGTCCCATCCCTCCCTAGCTTCACACCCTCTTTTACTCTCTTTCTCCCTCCTTCTCTGTCTTCACTCATTTCTTCTCTCTCTCACTTCTCCTCTTCTTGATGAATTCTTTCAAGGCAAGGAATCACAGCTGAAAAGTATCCAAGACCACACGCCTGTATTTTAATTAGAGACATTACAAGCGATGATCATTATCCATGTCTGTTAATTCCATTATGCTAAGGAATAAAAAGTTGACTCACCTGACTATGGACTTAAATCTTGCCTAGGACAATTTATGATAATAAGTTGAAAAGTTAGGCTTTTTAATTCTAACATTCTATTAGTGGATTTGAGAAATAAGGAAATCTCTTTGCAGTAGTAAATCAATCAATAATGCCCTGCTTTGGGCTGAAATATGAATCTCTCCAAAGTCCAAAGTCATAAAGGAATATCCTTGGGCTTAAGTTTTACTATTTAAGATGAATGTTGAACACTGTCTGCATTTATGCCATCGAGGGGAGAGCTTGCTTTGGTTACCTGTGACATTTGAACATGGAATCAGACTTAATGAGGTGATAATATTGATGTAATTTTCTTTTTATTGAGTAAAAAATACATTATCTCTAGTTTCTTAACCCTTACCCGTGAGCTCCATCAGGAAGTGTTCAGTGGTAATAACACCAAGTTGAAATCATCTATATAAAGAATGGTAGGTTTCCCCCTACCACCACCACCAGACCACACATATTCTTTTACATTCAATTTTATATAGTTCATTTGGCTACAATATTCTAATTCCAGTCTGAATTTTTCTTCCCTAGTTCTTTTTAAGTGTTTTTAAGGCAAGGACTGCCAAGGAAATTAAATTCAATTTAGTAAGTACTTACTGAAAATATTTTTGTAGTTGGGTTATAAAAGTGACACTGGAAACAAGATGACAGACTAGGAAGTTTCAGGCCCTTGTTCCCCGACAAAGACACTGAGATCACATCAATACAAGGAGCCAAATATGCTTGTAAGAACTCTAGAGACCAGCTGAGAAGCCATACTACCCAGGCCAACGTAACATCCAGTGAAGTGGCACTGTAACTTCCATCTTGGTCTCTTGGATCCTTAGCTCTGGGGGAAGTCAGACTCCATGCTGTCCAGATGCTCAAGCAAACCTGTGGACAGGTCTAGGTGGAGTGGAACTGAGACGTCCTGCCAGTAGCCATGTGAGTGAGTCACCTTGAAAGTGGATCCCCCAACCCCAGCCAAGCCTTAAGATGACTGCAGCCCTGACTGATATCTGACAGCAAACTCATGAGGGATCTCAAGCCAAAACTGTCTAGCCACGTTGCTCCCAAACCCCTGACTCACAGAAACCATGGGAGATAATACATTATTTATTTAAGACACTAAATTTTAGAGTAATTTGTTACAGAATAGTAGATAACTGCTATGGGTTGACCTGTATCCTCCCTAAAATTCATATCTTGGAAGTCCTAACCCTCTAAAATGAGACTTTATTTGGAGACAGGTCTTTACAGAGGTGGTCAAGTTAAAATGAGGTCATTAGGGTGAGCCCAATAAAACTGACCTCCTAGAAAAAGGGGAAATTTGGACACAAACATGCACACAGGGAGAAAGCTATGTGAAGATGAAGACAGAGGTTAGGGTACTGCTTCGAGCCAACAAGCACCAAAGACTGCCAGCGAGCCATGAGGAGCTGGGTGAGAGGCCTGGAGCGGATTCCCTGTCACAGTCCTCAGAAAGAGGCAGCTCAGTCAACACCTTGATTTCAGACTTCTAGTCTCCAGAACTGCAGCAATAAATCTCTGTTGTTCAATTTTTTTAAAAAGTGACACTGGGCCACGTATCATGCCTTGGTACTAATATCCTCATCTTTTTAAACCCTCCTCACACTGAAGGGTGAAAGTCTAGGAAGTGCATTCCCAGACCCGCTGGCCAGCAGGCTCCGGAGGCCTCTGACGTCGAGCAGCACTGGCGGGGGCCTGCGGAGCAGCTGAGGGGACGTGGCATGACCCTGCAAGCGGCTGCTGCGGTCAGGGTGTGGGCTTCGTCCTGCGGCCTGGGTGGGTGCTTGGAGTTCGGGAGTCTTCCTGAGAATTGTTCGCTTTGATACTACTGGCAATTGGTGGTGGTTTTCCTGTGGTCTCAGCAGTTTCGAACTTGGTAAAAGTGGCCCCTCTGACACTCACTCAACCTCTGCGCTCACAAGCCTCTATCTCCTTTTATTTAAGCACTTCCTGTTGAACCGTCTAGAGTGGTCCGGTTTCCCTGACCAGCCCCCGACTATTACATACACTGTCACGGCCCTTTAAGATCAGGAGAAAATGAAAACCACCAACTGTTAAAATATGAGGCAGAAGAATGTAAGAGGCATATGAGTGCTATACACAAAGTGCATGGCTGCTTCAGTTCTAGGAAACACCTCTGTTCGTGGCAATCACCGGCAGACCGTGTGGAAGGACTTCTCTCCCAAGAACCTTGTGAGGCGATAGGTTTTGATGAATGGATAGGGACTTGGGGTTATAAAATGTATGACACTGAGTCAGCGACTTATTAAATAAATAAATCATTATTTTTTCCTAGGTCTAGGAATTGTGAGGTGATGTCAGTTAATTAAGCAAACAACCTTTCATCTGTAAAATGGAGCTAATAACACTTACCTGGCAGAACTGTGGTGTAAGTGAGAGATGAAACCTACAGCACCAAGCACGGTGTGGGTATTAAACAAACAGTAGCCATGGCGGGTGTTGAAAGGCACTCCTCCCAATAAAAGAAATGTATTAAGAAAATAGGGTCTGGTAAGACCTTGACAGAGGACATCCTGTGAAGTATGAGGACAGAGTCTCTTACCATCGGTGGGATCATGCTCCATTCCATCTCTACTCAATATATCCTCACGGTGATCATTAACCTCATGGTGACTGATAACTATTTGTATCTTAATTTCATGTTAGGACTATGGCAGCAGATTTAAGAGTCTTCCCAAGAATCTTACAGGATTGCTGATAAGGAAGTGAAAATTACTGCTTCAGATCATGTTCAGGATTAATCTCAGCAATCAATAGCATTGAAAAAATCTCAGACTTTATTACTAGTTATTTTCCATATAATCAGCATACATTATGTCAACTTAAAAACATAAAGAGAAATGAGAGTTGACGTATTTTGTGATTCACACACTGATTTAACAAAATATGGCAAAATCAAAGAGGCATGGAAGTAAAACAATATAAGCTAAAGTTCATATTTTATAATATTTTATAAAATAAATATATGGCATATAAAACTGTTGTATTCTGTTTAAATTTCCTCCTCATATTAACTTTCACTAATTGTCACCAATTTTTCTTAAAATAATATTAATCATTTAATGTAATCATGGTCAAATAAGTATATTCAGAACCAATTTATTATAATTACATTTATAAAAACAAAAGCCTGAGGATGATAGGTCTAAGATAAGCATTCAGCAAAGAGGCTCTTACTTTCAGCTTAAGGAATAGAGCCCCCCTCCTTTTTGTTTCTTGTTTATAAGGTTCTTCTAGCTTTGATTTGCTGCTGATCACCACTAATAACACATCATACGCGCTGTTGTTACTCTCATCCTCCCTAACAAATATTATTAATTTTCTACAATCAAGAACTTGCAAAAAAAAAAAAACACAAATAATTTTAGCTACTAAAAGTACAAGTATCCATTTTAACTATCAAGTACTTTCTTGAAATATTAATATTGTTAATATTAACAGTACATGTCTTAAAATGAAATAATGTCCTTAATTTATCTTTTACTTCTTGGTGAGGTAGAGCAATTCAACTAAAAACTGTAATCATTTCTGTATAATAACAACAAGATATCTCAGAAACATATCTCACAGTATTCACCACAGAGCAGTGTGAATGTTAAAACGACGACTGCTAACTGAATCACTGTTTTCTAAAAGTCTAGTAGTGGATGTCTTGTCTTTAACAGAATATTTTGGAATGTGGGTTGCAAATAGCTCTTTACAATTTGGACCACATAAATGAATACTAAAATACACTACATAGAGAAACAAATGAAATCAAATGCACCAATGTCTCACATGTTCAGCATTTTGGGAAAAATTATATTAGTGAATTTTCTAGGATTAGTATGTATATTTTTGAAGTAATCAGTTGAAAAATTGTAACTTTTGATTTTTTTCTTTGATTCTTAAGTATTACATACTAAAATCAGTCAGAATTATTCTAAATTCAAATGTAAAATAATTCTGTTTATTCCCAGGGTCAATCTTCTGCTAACAGTTTGACTCTTAAGGTAGCCAGGGACTTGTGATCCACTGCTTCTAATTTGCTATGATTTGAGGAATCAAGTTTCCAATATTGTGTGAATTAAGTATAAACTAGAAATCAATATGTTCTGAATGATAGCCTGAAGGCTCATACAGTGGGGCTGGGATGTAAGCAGAATTATGTTATGATAATACTGAATATATTAAAGTATTTACCATTTGGGCTGTAATCATTAAGCACACAGTTTTCTGTGATTTCTTATCTGCCCTGTTGACTCAGAATGTCCCCCCCTGTCCTGCCATCCCTTTTATATCTTGGTACTCTTCTGAACTTTGCAAATCTTTTAGACAACCAGGTTGTGCATGTATGTGTGTGTAAAATACAGTGAGCTTTTGTACCTGTTTATGTACCTGTGTGTATGGTGAGTTGCTGAGATAGGTAGTTTTTAATCCATTAAAATATTTCAATGTACCATTTTATTCCCAGTTCTTCTGCCAAGCATATGAAGTATTTTACTTTGTGTCATAAAAGTGATGTTATAGCACATGTGCTCTAAGATTTAATACATTGTATTTTGAAAAGGTTGAAATCTGCTATCCTGAACCTCAAATGTTATAGAAACTTTAAACTATTTAGCTTAGTTAGAGAAGGCTGGGCATATTTAAGGATATTATGTGCCTTGTATTCCTCCTTAAGAAACAGACTTTCTGGGTAATGGCTGTAACACTTGACTCTGTTGTCTATCACACTAAGACTCAATAATTGAAGGTGAAGGAAGCTGACCCTGGAAATAACAAAGACAAATTAGACAGAATGTATTGATTTCTGATGTAGCAGATGGCTACCTGATGGAACTGTTTTTATTTACAGAAAGTGAAGCAAAAGTACTTAATTTTTCAGAGGTACTTTTCAAAAGCCCAACTATTAGATGAATAAAGTTTTTAAAAGATTCAAAGCAAATGTTACTAATCATTTGGAATCTAGGTATCCCAGTTCACAGGGTCACTTCAAAAATTTATATCAAGCCTTCTGATCAATGGGTGTTGGGGGGGTGGAGAATTCAGAGTGGCACAATCATAAGCATCCTTCAATCTCAAAAGAGTAAACATATTATTAAATATTCTACATTTTTTCCCTTCTCTTCCCTGGATGTAGTTATAAAACACCAATATATTCTTCTAAAAGATAATTTCCCAGATTTAAGGATAAACCTTCTGATTTTTCAAAGGAAGATAGAAATCCAGATTTTATATATATTCTTCTTATTTTCAAACACTATCTACCAATTTAAAGATTTTACAGCGCTTCTTGGGCCAAACAAAATACATCCACAGGTTGGACACAGCCTGTGACCTGCAAGTTTATACCTATTTTCTTAAGGACCTCAATTCAAAATGAATAGCTAAGACATAAACACTCTTCTGCTCAAGTAAGTTCTTATTTACTAGTAAGAGTCTATTTTAAATGTTTTTGAAATTATATCCAGAGGCAATGGGCTTCACAGTCTAGTGCTTTATAGCTCAGACTATGGTCATCCAGGGTGTAATCCAGGCTTTGCCACTCAGCTATGTGACTTGAGGAAGGTCACTTATAACGAATTTCTTTGAGGAATAAACAATATTATATGTAAAGTGCTAATGAGTGGCATAGAGTAAGCACTTACTATGTGTTAGTGACTTCAGTTATCAGTGCAAGTACGAACAAAAATGGTTAACACGTAGAAGTCCTGCAAAAGAAAATATTTTAATTTAACAAGTTAGGTATTTTTTAATTAAGTGTTTTAAAATTGAGAGCAACTTATTTTCTGTTCTCTTTCTTCTCAATTGTAGTTCATTTTCTAACACTGATCCTGGGGCTAGTTTAGAAACCGATGTAAACTCTTGAGCCTAAAGTTTCAACTGACAACTCCTTGATGTGATTTAAGTTGACGGAGTAGTGCGATTAAGGATGCCTAAATGGTCTAACAAGTTATGTGAGAAAATGAGTAACATCTTGCTGTTACAGCAATCTCGAGCACCAAGAATAACATGTTAATATGCTTAACTGAAGACAATCAATAGATGAGAAACAGATACACTCTTCTGTTCTACTGTTGAAGGTTACAGAGCATTATTTCTCTTCTTAAATTAAATTCCAGGCACATTGAATGGTTTTCAGAAAATGATAGCTTGGTTTTCTGTGAGAGAAGTTTAGTTCAGTTGAATCGGCTGAAACTACAAGAGCAAAAATCAGGATGAAACTTAAATGGCCATGTTTAGGTATCTCACATAGTTTTAGAAGTAAAACCACAGCAACAATGACAAAAACTGACTGGTAAACGCAAAAAAGATGAACGAAGTGGAGATGATACTATGTGATCCAGAAGGAACACTGGGTATTAACAATAAATGGATGAAAAGCCACCCAGATGGATCTAGAAACTGAGAGGACACAGCTAAGGTGACGAAAGGACCCAGGGGCTAGAGTGTTTCATCTGGGCTCACTTCTACGCTGCCTCATGCAGATGGGAGGAGCAGTGTCCTAGAGGCTACCAGACTGCAAAATGAATGGGAACCTCAGACCTTGACTCCTTCGACTGACTGACTACACTCCTCCCTGTTATCAGTACAAATTTCATGACAACCCCCAGCCATGTTTGCCCCAGGTGAGACGAAGACATCATCTTTCCTTTCCATGCATCACTGGTGGCCCCAATTTCTACTCTGGAAATTTTAATCTGATCACGTATGTACAAAGGCTCTCCTAGGAATGTTGTCTTCATTTTGCACAACAAAACTCTGAGTTACTAATTATTATACATATTTTACAATTGAGAAA
This sequence comes from Camelus dromedarius, assembly GCF_036321535.1. Lineage (NCBI taxonomy): Eukaryota > Metazoa > Chordata > Mammalia > Artiodactyla > Camelidae > Camelus > Camelus dromedarius. Next base: position 38,050,122 of record NC_087436.1, read on the forward strand.
ACTGAGCTTTAGAGAAAGTTAAGGAACTTGCTGTTTTATTTTCTATAAAGGTTATCCAGACTTACAGGTGTTCTCTTTCCAAAACAGTTGAAAACCACTAATCCAGAAAGTATAGGTGCTGTGAGAAAAATGATGTTCAGACTAAATTCAAGAATAATCAGTTGCTGGACTAAGGTCCATGCTATTCATGATGTTATTAATATTTCTAATTGTTACTGGTATGATGATAATCGGATTGATAGTCTACAGTCTATGTCATTCATGGTCAATGTTATTATTATTTGTAATTATTCCAGTGTAAAACATAGCTGCAAATTCTAAGGCATTACTTCCATTTCTAGGTGGGGTCTGTGTTTGTTTCCCTTGAATCTGGAAGCTTCTGATTCATTCAGAACCAATAGAATCCAGCAAAAATGACACTGTGTGACTTTGGAAGTTATATTGATGTGTTCATTTTCTATTACTGCTGGGACAAATCACTGTAAACTTGGAGGCTTAAGACAACACAGGAGGTCAGATATCCAAAACTAATTTCATTGGGCTGAGGTCAGCATTCTCTGTAATTTCTAGGGGAGAATCTGTTTCCTCACCTTTTCTAGCTTCTAGAGTCATCCATATTCCCTGGCTCATGGTCTCTTTTCCCATGTTCAAAGCACATCACTCTAACCTCCATCATCTCATCCTCTTTATCCACCTTTGATCCCTTGCCTCCCTTGTAAAAACCTTTGTGATTACATTTAGCACCCATCCATAATCCAGGGTAATCTCCTTATAACAAAATTCTTAACTAATCACATTTGCAAATTTCCTTTTTCCACAATAAGATAATGTATTCACAACTTACAGGGATTAGGACGTGAACATCCTTCTGGGGTCATTATTCAGCTGTAAAAAGGAATGAAGATCCCACAGGGTCTTCTTGACACTTTCATATAAGAGGTAAGACCATAAAGCTTGAAAAGTCACTGCTGGGTTCTCCAGACCTCAGCCTAGCAAAGCTCAAGGCCGACTACTGGTACTCACTGCCAGCTAGGTGAGGACGCCATCTAGGGTGTTCTGCCCAGGTAAACTTTCAGATGGCTGCATTCCCGGGCAACATCTCACTGCCACTGTGTGTTCTTAGGATGAAATGAGTTAACACAAGTGAAGTGCTTTGAATGATACACGACTTTTAAGGCCAGTTCGTAAAAGATGACACAACTGCTACCTGGTTCTCTTTGGACTCTCTCTCCTGCCATACTGTGACAAAACCCAAATCAGTCCACATGGAGAGGTCGTGTGTGGATGTTCGACTCACAGTCCAACTGGAGCCCCAGTTGACAGTCAGCATTAACCACATGACATGGGAGTGAAGACACTTCCACATGAATCTAGCCATCAAGTCACACCCAACCTTTACATCTTCCCAGCTGAGCCCCAGATATCATGATGCAGAGACAAGCCAGCCTCAATGTGTTCGTCTAAATTGCTGCCCCAAAGAATCCATGAGCTACTAAATTTGGAGGGGTTTTGCTTGTTTGTTTGCTTTTTATTTTATTTTTTTCACAATACACTGGTTACTACTATATGGAAAACAAGCTCAGGAAATTAAACCAAAGCATTTTTTCCCAATCAACTCTTTCCCAACCCACGTAAGAGAATAATTAAAAACAATAGGGAAATAAAATAAGATGTTGCTGGATATCTGTATAAATAAAATACTCATTTATTTTGCCATTGAATGTTATAATATTCAAAGTATACAGCATTAAATATCGAATATTGTAAAAATTGTAAGTGTACATAATGACTTTGCAGTAAATACTTTGTGGTCTCTATTAGTATGCAAGACCAATTATGTCAACTAGATTTATGGCGTCAGTCTGAACACCATAGGAACATAGAACTTATTTGTTTCCCTTTCTCTGTTATGTTTCACACAGACTAGAGTCACATTTATCTCAAATAGAAGTTGCACTACTTGTTCACATCACTGTTGAAATTTTTAAAAATTAAGAAAGGTTAGGTAGAGGTAGAGCAGTGTCAATGTTACATTTTCCCCTCCTCTTTAGAAACGCAAGCTCTAAAACTTGTTTCCCTTAATATTAGTTTGAAAAGATACATTACCAGGTTTCCTTTTGAACTTGGGGAGGGGAAACAAAAAACCTAATGGTCTATTCTTGATGGTTTCTTCTTTTGGATTGCTCAGACCACTTCTAAAAAATCTCCAAATAGTGTCACGAAATCACTTTCTTGGTAGCATATATTAACGTTATTGATATCAATAGCATTAATATATCAAAAATATTATATAATAGATAAGAGCATTTGTAGCAGAGATTAGCTTCTCCCAGACTTAGGAAAAACACCACGGCAATAACACAAATACACACTGACACAAATGGTGTTGGGATTACATCATACAGCGCACCTAGATGCACTTGTAAAGTGTATGCTAAGGCTGTCATTATTATTCTTGTGATATAATCATTCTAGATGTATGCAAGATTATGTGCCCCCTAGTGTTAATCAGGATAATCAAATCTCATTTGTCTTGGGTAATGCCTTTGTGTACTTAAAATCCACACTGGGTGTAGGTACAAGAGTAATATAGAAAATTCAAGTCAGAAAATCAGTAAAAAAATATAGTATTAGTCAGCAAAGAAATCAAGTATTGTCATAACATTTTATAAATATATAAATATTTTACTTTGTCATCACTCCCTAAGCCACAATAACATATTATACTTTTTCAGTATTTCAAACAAATTTTAAACAAATTCACTCTTATCAGTGATGAAAAGAGAGGGGACAGGGGCTTTAGAATCTTCACAAAAGAAACACCAACCGATGTCCTCATTGCCAGAAATGCAGGTACCAGGAGATCACCAACACTAGTGGCAAACAGTGGAAAACGTCTGGATGTTTTGGATATAGTCTTTCTCTTGGCTAAATATAATGCTTCTTGTTAGAGAATGAAAGGAAAGTGTATTTTCAAGAAATAATATGCTGAAGTGGCTACCTAATAATAGTAAGCTGGCTTTCCAATTAAGACAATGTCTTTAATTAGCAAATAAATAACAGATTAATTACGTACACACCAATGCACATATTTTTTAACTTACACTATTGTTTTAGTCAGCTTGGGCTGCCATAATGAAATACCATGGACTGGGTGGATTGAAAAACAAACATCTATTTCTCACAGTACTGGATGCTGGAAGTCTGAGGTCAGGGTGTCTGCATGGTAGGTCCTGGTGAGAACTCTCTCGCAAATAGCCACCTTTATGCTGTGTCCTCACATGGTGGAGAGAGTGAGAGCCCTGGTCTCTGTTTCTTCTTATAAAGACACTGACGCCATCAGGGGGTCCCCACCCCCACGACCTCATATAAATCTGATTACCCCCCAATGACCCCACCTCCAAATACTACCACACAGGGTTAAGGCTGCAACATATGAATTTTGGGAGAACACAAACACTCAGCCCCTACCAACTCTATAGTATCTTTTAAAAAATGAATTAACAATTGATCCTTCCATGACTCCATCTATTTTAATTTACAAACCCAGTATCTAATTTGGGCTAGGCATCAACCCAGAACTCTAGTGCTTCTGGTACAGAAAATAGAGAATGCAGAGCACTTTTTTCCCCACAGTATTAAAGCCATGATTAGGGATGGAAGGAAGCATGTTATGTCATTTTTTGCTGTCTGGTTTTAAGTTATTTCTAAATACCAAAGGTTATGTAACCTTTTCTACAGTGGAGGTTAGCACTGTACTCTTACTGTTTTCAGAGACCACAGAGGTGAGCCTAACTACCTAATTATTCACATGCTTTCTGTAGGTAAGACTTGAGCTGGCTGAAGGTAGAAACCTGCCGGCCTGGGACTGGGCTCTCTGCTGTCTGGCCCTCTATCCAGACCCCCACACACTCACACACAACCTCCATTTGTTCGCTTTGGGTCAGCGTATGACTCACCAGTCTTTACAGTCATGTTGCTGCTGAAGGAAATGGCAGAGTGGTTAGAAAAATCTATCAGAGTTTCCATGACTTCATTTAAAGGTTTGAGTGAATTTGCTGCCTGAAGGGATGGACCGGTGACCTGCAGACAGAGTGAGCTAATGGGGGTCTTCAGACACCGGCATTATCCTTCGATCACCTGGCCTTACGTGGTAAAGTTTCCCAAACACTGTCAAAATATCACTCTCTTCACCCACTGGTCATTACAAGGGGGCCTCATCTGTGAACTTATTATCAACTGCTAATGAGGACCAGAGCTAAGCTGAAGAGCTGGACTCATTTCTCTATGAGAGATGTACAGCTGTGTTGCGGTTGTTCCTTCACAGCCTTCTGTTCCCCAGAACTGACCCCTGGTAAGTTCCTCCAGTCTCATTGTGAGAGTGATACCCACTCCGACATCACGGCACGTATTTCATTTCACCCTTGTACTGTACACAGCTTATTTTTTAGGATTCTCTGTGTAATGTGGAATGCCCATGTGAAGATATCACACAATCAGGGTAGTACTTCTTATATTTTAACGTGCCTACCTGTGACCTGGAGATCTTGGGGGGAAAATGCAGGTTCCAATTGAGTTTTTCTGGGTTGGGGCTGAAATTCTGCATTTTTAGTGAGTTCCCAGATGATGCTTATCCATGGCCTGCTTTTTAACTAGCATGCTTATATCCAGCATTCTTAATTCATGGTGTTTCTAATTAAGTGACATTTACTATTGTCCATAACAGGCAGTAGCCGGCTAACTATGAAACCACATAAATAAAAAGCCCCTTTAAAAACTCCCATATCTTAATAAGATCCAGGTTATATACATCCCACCATGAGGATGAGCAAGGAAATCAGTCCTCAGCAGTCTTGACCCTTGCTCCCTGTCTAAAAGCCATAAGTGAAGAACATGAATTCTCCCAGACAGGCCAAGGTGTGTGTGTCCACATGTGTTAGGTGCTTTTGACCCAACAGCTGTCACTAAGCACATCCAGCGCTCAGGAAACAGAGGGGTAAGTGGTTGAATCGTCAACAAGGCTAAAAGTCAAGAGTAGACACAGAAATTGATGTAGAGTGACTTCTGCCACTGGAGCTTAGAGCGGCCGTGCAGTCCTCCTCTCTAATCAGAAGCAGCCTCCCTTCCAGCTGTACCGGATATTCTGTTTATTCACCTTGTACTTGAGTAGCAAGTGTCCTTTAGTGAAAACTTCACTTCCCAGCCTATCTTCAGGGATCTCCATTAGGCTGGTAACAGATTATCACCATCTGTTGGTGATTATTTCCATTACGGAGCTACCTGGTCTAAGAGCTGTGTCCTCTCTCACCAGCAGAGCAGCACCTTGAGAGAAATAGGTCAGTCCCACGAGGAGCTGCGAGAAGTGCAGCTGGGTGCAGATAATCAATGTGAACACAGCCCAAGGGCTCCCACTTCTATTCTACCTGTGAGTTTTGTTTTGTTTTGTTTTGTTTTACAAGATGGGCACTATAAAATTGTTTTTTTTTTCACATTTGTATTTTTTAAGAATCTGAAACAGATTCAAGAACAATAACCACCTCTTCTTTTCCAATTTAGATCCCTTTTATTTCACTCTCTTGCCTGATTGCTGTGGCTAGGACTTCCAAGTCTATGTTGAATAGGAGTGGTGATAGTGGGCAGCCTTGTCTTGTCCCAGATTTTAGTGGGAAGCTTTTGAGTTTTCCACCGTTGAGTACTATGCTGGCTGTAGGTCTGTCATATATAGCTTTTATGATGTTGAGATATGTTCCCTCTATACCCACTTTGGTGAGAGTTTTTATCATAAATGGGTGTTGAATTTTATCAAAAGCTTTTTCTGCATCTATTAAGATGATCATGTGGTTTTTGTCCTTTCTCTTGTTGATGTGATGTATTACATTGATTGACTTGCATATGTTGAACCACCCTTGCGTCCCTGGGATGAACCCCATTTGGTCATGATGTATAATCTTTTGTATGTGCTGTTGGATTCTATTTGCTAGTATTTTGGTAAGGATTTTTGCATCTATGTTCATCAGTGATACTGGTCTCTAACTCTCTTTTTTGGTGGTGTCTTTGCCTGGTTTTGGTATTAGGGTGATGGTGGCTTCATAGAATGAGTTTGGGAGTATTCCCTCCTTTTCAGTCTTCTGGAAGAGTTGGAGAAGGACTGGAATGAGTTCTTCTTTGTATGTTTGGTAGAATTCCCTGGTGGAGCCGTCTGGTCCTGGACTTTTATTTGTAGGGAGGTTTTTTATTGCTAATTCAATTCGATTTCTAGTGATCGGTTTGTTCAAGTGGGCAGACCCATAGACATGGAATACAAACTTGTGGTTGCCAGCAGGATTGGGGGTGGGAAGGGACAGACTGGGATTTCAAAATGTAGAATAGATAGACAAGATTGTACTGTATAGCACAGGGAAATATGTGCTGGGTCTTGTGGTGGCTCACAGTGAAGGAGAATGTGACAATGAATGTACGTATGTTCATGTGTGACTGGAAGATTGTGCTCTACACTGGAATCTGACACAGTATTGTGGAGTGACTATAACTTAATAAAAAAATGTTAAAAAATAAAAGAACAATAACAACAAAAAAACCCAATGCCATTATTTTTTTAAAAAATAACAACCACCTCATTTATTGTGTTTCCACTTTAATCCTATCAGATTTTTAAATGATATATTCATGGCTTCAGTACACTTGTAATTAGTGGAAATCCACAAAACAGAAATATAAACATCTTGTAAATATGAAACATGACTTCGTACACCAGCCAAAGCTGGTAAGGGTAATAACATTTGGAAAGTGATTGCAGATTAAATAAGAAATATTCTATATAGCATCTAAAGAACTGCCCTGGAACCACTAAGTCATATTCATTCACCTAAATTCTAGTCACTGTGGCCAGTGACATGCCTGTTCTAGGCATAGAAGATATTCTAGGCACGATGAAAAAGGGTGGAAATGTCTACCTTTGTGTAGCTTATGTTCTAATTGTGGGAGGCAGACAAGCTATCAAGTAAAATACGTACCATGTTGGTGATAAGTGCTGTGGAGAAAAATAAGTGATATGAGTTAAGAAGTGTTGCTGGGAAGGGAGTGCTGTTTATTTTAAATAAAGCTAATTATATTTCTAGACAGTTACCTGTACTCAAGTTGTATAGTTATTTAAGAAATATTGTCAAATGCCTCCTTTAGGATATAGAAACGATAATTTCAGATGATAGTGATAATATCCTGCTTTTTGGTTAAAGGATGGAAAGGAATAGAACTACTCATTCCCTAGAACAATGCGAATGTGCACCAGCAGCATAAGCTACAGACAACGTGTTGTGGAGATGTCCAAGGTACTGAGCTCATGGTAATTTCCAGAGAAGGCCGCCTCCAGCTGCTCCTTGTCAGTCAGACAGAGAGACTGCCAAGTCACTGCCAAACTACATCCTCTCTCTAGAAACATGACCAAATTTTTTTTTTACAAACTTTATTTTTTAACTTACAATCTTGAACAAAAAACTCTTATTGGGTAATCTTTTTTTCTTTAAACTTTGATCATTGAAAATGTGATAATGTATTATTCTCTAAAAGGTTCTACTTTCTGAAATTAAGGTTTAACTTAAAGTAGAAGACATTTAGTGTGAGATAAACCTAGGTTCAAATTCTGACTGTATCATTTATACATAGGTGACTTCGGCAGATGACTTAATATAGCTGAAATTCTACACACCTCATAGGATGTGAAGATTTAATAAAGTAATATGTGTAAAGTACCTCTTGCTGCACTGGGGCCATAATAGTTGCTTTGAAATGTGAGATTTTTTTCTTCCTCTCTACTGTTGAGACAATTCTCCATGGATCTCTCATATTTCTGCAGATCTTAGAAGCGCAGCCAATGACAGTCTTTTTTTTTTTTTTTTGGATTATCTTTTCAAGGATGATGGTATAATGCAGTCTTGGAAGTTATAGTATTTCCTTCCAGAGCGAATGGGAAGCATACTTACTATCCAGTATAATAAAAGTAATGTCTCTTTCTGGAGAAAAGGCTGGGCAGGCTTGCTTTTAGCCTGTTATAAAATATTAGGTTTTCCTAAACTTGGGGTTCCTCTTCTGTAGCATGATCTACTGCATGTACCCTTGATGCAAGCATCTGGCCCTTGTTACATGGCTTTGTGGGACTGGAGGCTCAGGAAACTGGTGTTGAAGTGATGGTACTCTAGCTACCACGATTGTTGTGAATAATAAACTTTCCTTTGCGTTTGACTCAGGATTCTCATGTCTTCTGCCACATTCATGTAACTGTGGAAGGCTAATTGGCTGGCTTCCAACTAAGGTAATATCCCTTCACAGATCACTCACAGCTCTTGACGCCTACACGTCTCGACCTCACAGGTTCTCTATGTCAGATACAGCGAAGTCTAGCTTCATAATTTAAGCTACTTCCTTATTTGATTTTCAAGCTTAACTGTTACCCTGGGAATCAGAGAATTTGAATGTTTCAGCTTTAAATATAAAAGCTAGAGTTCAGTTTTAAAATGGTATATCTCATGCAGGCTCTGGTTCTGTCTCTCCTAACTTCTCATTAAAATAAATATGAAGGCATAGGTAATGATCAAAATGCTCATCATAAACCCGAGAAGTAGTAATCCACCATTTGGCAGAATCTGAAAATGCTCATTAATAACACATTTATTGGAAGTAGATTGCACAGGGTAACGTGTATCCCATAAGGAGCACATGCTTCCAGAAAACTGAGAATTTGACTTAAAGACTTTAGGAACCCTGTCATTCTCTCAATGTTTACCTGCGGGCTCAGAAATACAAAGATTATACCAACTGGGAGAGTGAAAAGCATCCCTTGAATGTGTGCGTTCTGCTTTCTTGAGACAGTCGGAGTGCTTCTTCCTTCATTCGACGCACACTGGTCCACAGTCGTGTTTTTCTTCCTACATGCAACAAGACTCTGGACAGGAGGCTTGGGTGGGGGTCAGAGGTGGGGATGAGAATTGAGGCAGAGGGAGGACTGGTGGTAATGCTTTATGTGCTTAAAACAAAGCAGATCTAAGAAGAGGCCTTGTAAGATTTTAGACTAGGAATCTGATGTCATCGGATACTGGTCTTTTTACTGGCTGACAGTCAAGCAGAAGGGGAAGGAGCAGATTTTGATCAGGGCAGAAGAGCCACGGCAGTTGAAAAAATGGTAGACATTACAGATCTAACTAGGAGCTGAGCACATTCACTTGCAGAAAGGAAATAGAGTGTTTCTCTGATCACTCAGAACAAACCCCTATCTCTGTAAACATTTCAATATGAGAACCAAGAGAAAATGTTACAAAACTATTTAGTACTCTTAATAGAATAAAAGAAGGTACTGGAGGAGAAAGCCATGCATGAAATCAGAGAATGTAAATAGAAGCTTTATGAAGGCAAGGATCATTGATTCATTACTGTTGTTTTCATAATCTTGCTCAATCAATATTGCTGAATGATGAATAAGATAAAAAGGCAGATGGATGAAAGAAATCTTTCTCAAGAACTAAACGTAGAGATAACAGCAGTAAAATCATCAATAAGACAGAGAACTGAAATAGTTATTGACAGACAGTAAGAGACCTAAAAATAGGCAAATGAACAAAATTCTCTAAAGTATATATAAAAATGTTCTTAAAACACTTAAAATTACACCTACAGTAATTAAAATATGATACAGACCCCTTAATTCTAGGAGAAGATAAACCAAAGATAATATGTTTGACATAAATAATTTTTTAAATAAGCGAGAACGTGGTTTGTTCTTTAAGAAACAACCTGTCTAGTAAGAGACAAGTATAGAAAGCAATGCATACGACACAGTATGATCACTGCCACATGATACTGTCAGCTTAACACAGTAGCGAAATTGGTGTAGCACTCTCTGAGGAGGTGACGGGTAAACTGTCTTGAAGGATAAATAGGATTTCATGATGGGAAAATATTCCAAAGAAGGTATTGGCATTCCAAATAAATTTCAAGGATATGGAATATTTAGGAAATAGTAAGTAGTTTAAGGGTAAATATGAAAAATGTAGGACTAGAGTCTAGAAGAACAAAGAAATAGCAAGTTTCTCTTCTTTTCAATATAAATATGTATGTATGTATATGTACATATATAACTTTTTTCTTTTGCAGATGTACAGGGAGTTAACCATTTTGCTTTCAGAGTAGGTAATGGCTTTTAACTTTCACTGTTGCCTTGAATCTGTATTCAAATATTTTGTTATTCTATTTGTTTATATTTTGTTTCCTCAAATAATTTAAATAGGAAAAAAATCATCAGCTGTGGAGTTGGGGAGACCTGGCATCCCATCCACCTGCAGCAGATGTTGACGTGATCAAGGCACTGTGCTTATGTAAAGCATGCTGTGTGACAGCCTGTGACTACGATGCTGTTAGAATCATTTGAGTTTTGGAAGGGATAGCCTTACTCTGTGACTTGGAAATTCTGATGTGAGTCTATGTAATATAGCATTGGGCCTGGCATAGAGAGAAGGGCCTGAATAAGTGTTAGTCCCGTAATTGTGTGTGTGTGTGTGTTCTCCATTGCCAACCACAGATCCCTTTTAGTAGTGGGATCTCTGGAAATATTTTTTTAGGTTAAATTAGTGCCAGTGGAAAAAGAGGCTTTACATGATGGTTAAGAACGCAGACTCAGGAATCAAAAGGCCTAGATTTGAATCTCAGCTCTGCCACTGATGAGTCATGTGACCAAGTGGCTTTATCTCTGTTTCCCCATCAGTACAATGGAGATAATAAATATTTACCTCATAAGGTGGTAGTATATTAAAAGAGTTAATATATGTAAAGCACTTGGAAGAGAGCCAGGAACAGTCAAGCACTTAATAAATGCTAGCTAATATAATTATTGAAAAGCTAGGACATGCTATTGATGGTGGTTTCTCAGATGCATTTTATGTAAAGAAGAGACAAACATTTTGCTGCATGTGATTACCACAGAAGTGTGTCCTCCTCATTAATGATCAAAAAGTTCTATATTACCTTACTATGATTATATTTAAATTCAAATTTCTACAGCCACAACAGAATAAGATCTTCTAAAGCTGTGGTGTATATATATATACAATGAAATACTACTCAGCCATAGAAAAGAATAAAATAATGCCATTTGCAGCAACATGGATGAACCTGGAGATCGTCATACTAAGTGTGAAGTGAGCCCACAAGAGAAAGACAGACATCATATTTCACTTATATGTGGAATCTAAAAAAATGACACAAATGAACTTATTTAGAAAACAGAAACAGACTCACAGACATAGAAAACAAACTTATGGTTACCAAGGGGCAAAAGGAGGGGTGGAGGGATAAATTAGGAGTTTAGAATTTGCAGATAGAAACTACTATATATAAAATAAATAAACAACAAAGTCCTACTATATAGCATAGGGAATTATATTCAATACCCTGTAATAGCCTATAATGAAAAAGAATATGGAAAGAAATATATATATATATATATATATATATATATATATATATATATATATATAGCTGAATCACTATGCTGTACACCAGAAATTGACACATTGTAAACTGACTATACCTTAATTAAAAAAAAGAATAAGCTCTTCTAAGTCCAATGGTAGCTCGAAAGTCATCTTAATTATAAATGCCATATCCCAAATTGAAGAGCTATTTATATTTGTTTCCTTACTTGAAAAATAGTCATAATAATATCTACTTCTATGTTTGATATTGATCTGATAGAATTAAATGTGACAATACACCCAAAATGATGATCTTATGCCTAACTTAATACTGTATTTGGTATTGTTATTATTGTCAATCATTTTCAAATGGTCTCCCAACTTATTTCCTTACAGATCTGCTTAACAGTTTTGAAAAAATGTGAGAATATGGCTGTTGAATCTAAGCATAAAGACTTTTGGTTTCCTGCTGTAATCAAGCATAATGCCAATGAAATCAGGTACACTTCTTTTACTCTTTGACGAGGCCAGGCTATAAAATCCTTAAATATATTAATACCAGGAGGAAAATCTTTTTCAGAGTCTGACTTTCTGCTCCTAATATTTATTTCTTTTGAAACAAGAGAAGATACAGGTCCTTGATTGAATTTGTTATTGTCTGATAGTTATGCAAAATAGTACTTTCATGTTTCTGTTTCTCACATTCAACTTGTTTTTTCCACTTTTTGTGCTCAGTTGGAATTGTACTCAGTTGGATAAGAGATTAATTCTTAGTTTGATGACAGTTATAATTTCCAGGTGTAAAGCTTTTGCATCTTATTACAAATTGGACTAATGACTGTTTTCTTCTCGTAGTCCCAATTTTAGTCTATTTTTCTTCTCAGGTTGTACTGTTTCCTCTGTATGGTAAGTATTTTACACTCTGCCTGTAATTTTGGAATCCTTTTACTTAATACATCTAAAGTGTTTGACATCATTTGATTTTAACTATAGAAGACTGGCACAATGAAACTTACAATGATTTTTTTCCATAAAAAATCTAGAATTATCACTTACAAGGTAGTACTATTGATAATTTGCGTAGGCATTGTTTTGCACTGAAGTTCTAAGTTTCCAAATTAGTTCTGCTATTAAAAAAAAAAGTAAAAGCTCTTTTAGAGCAAATTTGTCTATAGCATGACTGAAGCGTCTAATTCCAACTCAAGAAAAGCCTTAAGAATTCTCATTAGGAATATTTTTCTTACGGGATACAATTTCTCAATGGTAGGACATATAAAAATAATAAGCTGAAACTTTCACTCAGGCTTATAACTCATGCACAAAAATCTTGTTTAGGAAATCAAGAAAATATATTTCCTCACCCATTTTTGTAATTTAGCTTTATTTGAATAGTTAGAGGATAAGTTTAAAATAATCCCATATGGAATAAGACTAAATGTGGAAAAGTAGAATTTAAAATGTGCCCTTCTTTTTAAATAATAAATAAGTGATGGCCCTGTTATCATGAAGAACCCAGAAATCATATATTTCAGCACATTTAATGGTGCAACGGGTGACTGCAGGCAAGGAGAGGTGACTGCTCCCAGGGCGAAGCTCCACTTGTACTTAGAGAAGGACTCTGCTGTGAAACGGCTGCTGGCAGGAGGGGAAAGAGGGCTTGGAAAGTCAAGAGCTCCTTTCAAACCGAGTCTTCTTGAAGAGAAGGGGTTTCAATACAATAATAGTAGGTCAACCCTGCTCTTACAGACATTATTAAAACAATCTTAAACTTAAGAAAACTTTTATATAAGTGACTTTTAAACTTCCAAATTTTAAAATTCAACTAAATTTATTTATTTATTTTACATGGGATCCTGGCTAGTTTCCACTTCCTGAGGTTTTTTTTTATTCTGAGTTTATTTTTCAGACTAATTACCCTCACCTACATAAACTTCCTTGTTTTCAGAATATTTAATTGGCTGGTCAAGTGTCTCTGCTCTCCAGATGACAGTTATCTATCATGCATTCTTCAAAGGGGTGCAGAATTCGGACCAGATGACATCTACTCAAGGGTATAGGAGGAACTGAAGCATTAAATTGTGGCAGTGCTCATCCACATGTGTAGCTCATCATTGCAAACAAGTCCTCAGCCAATAGAGTGGTGTTTTGTCACTGTGATCCATAATTGTTGGGAGGGTTCCAGAAATGGCATAAGGAATTATGCATAGAGCAGGTGGCAGGTGGGCACCCACAGTGGGTTAAATGAATGTATGACTTACTCTGGAAGCTGAATAAGTTACAGACTGGCATAATTTGGATATGTGGTAAATTCTTAGCAAATAAAAAGATTACTTGGGGGAAGGGTATATCTTGGTGGTAGAGTGCATGCTTAGCATGCATGAGGTCCTGGGTTCAATCCCCAGTACCTCCATTAAATAAATACATAAATAAATAAAATAAATAAACCTAATTACCTCCTCCCACCAAAAAAGCAACAACAACAACAAAAAAGAAATAAAAAGATTACTTGTATCTAGGTTCTCATTATTTAGAAGTTGATCTTGAACTTATACAAAGAAATTGGAATTAAAGTGCTGTAAGCAATTGACTGTCATACAAGATTTGCCTTTTTTTAAATCACAAATTCATAGTTTCAGGATAATTTTTATCTTTTCTACATAAAGGGAAATAACAGTAATTTTATACCTTCAAGGAAAGAACAAGATCTTTAATATTTGCCTTTTAAAAAGTAAAATGATAACAGATACCCATTGGCAGGAGATAGTCCTGTACCTTCAATCTGAATCATCTGAATAAAAGGAAATCTCACATCCCTTTAGATTTCACAGGCTCAAGGAAATGTGAAATATTTGACATTTTCACCTTAGTGTTTTCACACATAAAAGAGACACCTTCCAAGGGTAAGTAGCAAATTTTCCTTTCCTGTTGAAAGCTAGTTTTGCAACTCAAAGTTCAAATAAGGAAAACGCTGCTCTAGAATTTTCGGAAATGCTACAAGGCACACACAGTAAACTCCCGTTACACTGTGTCTGCACGTCGCCCTCAGTCAGAATCTTAGTGAATTGCTGAGAATTTAGAAATTATCCCTTCTAACCAGTCTACCATGTAGGTGAAAATCAGAAAAGGTGTAAACCTGTGCATTGACAGAGCTCAATTCTTTCAGTCTTAGCTGCACATTTACTTGTCACTTAAGTTTTAATTGGCTAAAATTAGGCCCCTTATTTTCATTGAAACTATGCAAAGTTTTAATCGTGCAGCAGCTACTACACTGACTCTGGTTGTGACCCCTTGGAAATCAAGGCTGCAGTTACTTTTGCATACGTGCATATTACTCTTTGAAAATAAACTCAAAGAGGAGATGAAGCTGAGTCTTGCAGCCTATCAAATGTTGAAGACAGAAAATTCACTGCTTTCTAAGCAAGAACAAGATCCTATGAGAGTATAGGAGGCCCTTAGGGAAGCAGTGGAAAGGGGCCAATTGTAGAGGGCCTCCCACACCAGAGAGAGGAGCATATATTTAAAACGTTAGTCAACAAGGAAGGGTGACAGGGATGTGGGGAAGTATGCTGCGTGATTAGTGTCATTAGAGAGAGCATCTTGGCAGCGGTGCACAGAACAGAATGCACAGGAGAGAGCCAGGGATTGGGAACCACGGTGCCACTTAGAGCTTGAATATCAGGCACTGATTTCTGACGGACCTCTGTTTGGAACCCAAGCTGAGTAAGTATGAGTTCCAACGTCCTGTTTCTGAAAGGACTTGAGCACCAATCACGTCCTGTCCCGTCGGGGTACTAGCAGCAGCTGCGTGGTACCTGCTCCTCGGGGTCCTGAGCTCCAGCAGCCCAGGCCCCTTCTCTCAGCTCCTGCAGCAGCAAGCGGGATCCCCTCCCGAGGTCTGAGCACCAGCTCTACCAGCCTCTCCCTCAAGCTCCTTGGGGCTGATATTCTCAATCTCCACCTTTTTGTTCCCCCAGCCTTAGTGGAGCTGTCCCTGCAGTTCTCATTTCTGGATGACCTTAGTCTCCTCCTGTTGCTTTTTCAGGCCTTCAGAACATGTGTGAGCTGATCTCTGTAGTAAATCCCTCCACTGCAATCCCAGGTGTAGTTTCCATTTTCCTGCGTGGACCCAGACTGATAGAATGAGCAGGTGTATAATCTATGTGGACAACATGGCAGGAACATCGGAACATAAAAATGTGGGCATGGTCAGGGAAGACAAGTAGTTGGATGTGATTAGACCACATGGCTGGACATGAGATTTCCTGAAAATTCAGCTGGGAAAAATTAAGGTGGGGTTTTAGTGACATATTAAGTGTCTCCTTATGTACAAACAAAACTGACTTCTATTACTTGCGTCATCCATCCCAATAATTTCCTCAGGAACACACTGATCTGGCCTAATTTTAAAATGTGATCTTTTAAAACACACAGAGACTCTTAAGCTTCCCCATCAGGTTACGTGGCCTATGAGGGCATCCAGGGAGATGTCTAGGGGCAGGTGGGTCTGGTTCAGTGCCTCACAAGAGCAATCTGGACAAGAGAGATGTGGTCTGGAATCATCAGTACACAGGAGATGATAGAATTTATGGGAGTTACTAAGGTCACCCAGAAAGAGGGCAGAGAGGGAGAGAACAGAATGCTTATGGCAAAACATAAGACGCAACAGTTTCCATGATTTTTCTACAGGGTCCCTGTGCTTTAAACAAAACAATCTGATGTCTGACTCTCACTTATCATTTACTAATTCCCACCTCTATCCCTGGAATTAGTTATCTTCTATTTTCCAACAATACTTGCTGAGAAGGCAACATGGGAGAGTGAACTAGGCTTGGGCTTCAGATTTAAAGTCTTGGGTTTGCAGGGAAGGGTATAGCTCAGTGGAAGAGTGTGTGCTTAGCGTGTATGAGGTCCTGAGTTCAATCCCCAGCACTTCCATGAAATAAACAGATAAACCTTATTACCGCCCCCATACACATATACCAAAAAAACAAAAACAAAAACTAAATGTATAAAAAATAAAGACTTGGGGTTGACATAAAGTCGGCTTCTTAAAAGTTAGGATCTCTTTAACTTCTAAGGTTCTTGGTTTTCCCCTCTGCAACATTAATCAGGATGTTGATCATCAAAAATGATTTTGTCTCAGGGCTGCTGTGTGCGTTGAGTCATACAACGAGCATTTGTTGGTCACCTGCTAGATGTCAGTTGCTGCTTGGGTGTCACCACGGGTGACAGGAGAAGTCGAGCTCACAGTCCAGCGAGGGAGGCGGGCCCATCATGAGGTGAGTACAGTGCGGTGCGTATGGTGAAGCACTAGAGAGGGTCTGAGACTCAGAGACAGGGAAGGGGTCACAGACAAGGCAGTAGCTGTGTAGGCTGAATCCTGAGGGAAATATGGGAGGTAGCTGAATGGAAAGAGAACAGTATGCTGTTTGGAATGTAATGTCAGGTGTTTAGTAAAGGAGTTTATCTTCTTCCCTTTAACTATCTCCTTCTAGTCCTGATCAAAATTAAACTGTTTCAGAAAAATTGCCTGAGGTACCAGTTCCTTTGTACTTCCCTCTAGTCCCTTAGTCTAATTGACCTGAACACACATTAATTGTGTTTCTATCATTTTGCTTTTGTGGATATAATCGATAATTGCCCTGATATTTCAGAAGGTCTCCCTATTCTGTCTTTTTAAATAGAAAGAAAACTTACTGAGAAAATTAATTTTTTTGTATTCTTGTGATGTCTGTAATGGTGTTCAATATAATGATATATGATAATGTGTTTTTCAACTGTTTTTATAATATAAATAGCAGGCAGTGAAAAATATGTACAAAATGATTCTTAATACATATCTATTTTGCTCTTACATCAGTCGTGGAAGAGTATTAAAAACTAGGGGTAATGACAAGAAGCCCACAGAGGACGTAACAAGAGCAGCCTCCACAGTGTGGCTGGAAGTGATGTGTGAGTGCTGGAGTGGAGGACAGATGTTGAGATGATGAAGTCATGACAACCCCGATAGACAACTCTCTCCAGAGGTTGTTGCTGTGAAGGTAGCAGGAGAATATGGTGGTGCTAAGTGGAAACAGAGGAGATGGAAGGGAGCTGTTATATTTTTTAAATAATAGGAAGATCCCAGAACTTGGTTGCATATTCACTGAGGAAATGTTCCAGTAGAAAAGGGTAAACTGATGATGTAGGAAAAAGCCCTGAGACTTTCGGCAAACATCTTTTCCCTCTTCTCTAAAATTGAGGATCACCAAACCATTCTAGCAGTTCTATGACTCTTCATTCTTTCAGAGTTTTAGGGGAGTCATTATCCCACAACTGATATGACTGAATTTCTACTATAATGTTAGAATTTATGAATAATTGTATTCCTAACTGAACATGAAGTCAACATGTAATGGAATGTTATTCTGATTTTGTATTGGTGGTTGTATTGACTCAAATCATTAAATTTCTGCTCAGTGAACTCTCTTGGACATATAAAACATGATAGATCTTTCAGAATAGGTGACTCAAGAAATTTAAATCCAAAGGAAGTGGGAAAGGGAAATAGCTCAGTGGTAGAGCACATGCTTAGCATGCAGGAGGTCCTGGGTTCAGTCCCCAGTGACTCTATTAAAAATAATAATAATATTTTTCTTTCTCTTTCTGGCTTACTTCACTTAGAATGACATTCTCCAGGAGCATCCATGTTGCTGCAAATGGCATTATGTTGTCGATTTTTATGGCTGAGTAGTATTCCATTGTATAAATATACCACCTCTTCTTTATCCAGTCACCTGTTGATGGACATTTAGGCTGTTTCCATGTTTTGGCTATTGTAAATAGTGCTGCTATGAACATTGGGGTGCAGGTGTCATCCTGAAGTAGATTTCCTTCTGGATACAAGCCCCGGAGTGGGATTCCTGGGTCATATGATAAGTCTATTCCTAGTCTTTAGAGGAATCTCCACACTGTTTTCCATAGTGGCTGCACCAAACTGCATTCCCACCAGCAGTGTAGGAGGGTTCCCCTTTCTCCACAGCCTCTCCAGCATTTGTCATTTGTGGATTTTTGAATGACGGCCATTCTGACTGGTGTGAGGTGATACCTCATTGTAGTTTGGATTTGCATTTCTCTGATAATTAGTGATATTGAGCATTTTTTCATGTGCTTTTTGATCATTTGTATGTCTTCCTTGGAGAATTGCTTGTTTAGGTCTTCTGCCCATTTTTGGATTGGGTTGTTTATTTTTTTCTTATTGAGTCATATGAGCTGCTTATATATTCTGGAGATCAAGCCTTTGTCGGTTTCACTTGCAAAAATTTTCTCCCATTCTGTAGGTTTTCTTCTTGTTTTATTTCTGGTTTCCTTTGCTGTGCAGAAGCTTGTAAGTTTCATTAGGTCCCATTTGTTTATTCTTGCTTTTATTTCTTCTAGGAGAAAATTTTTTAAATGTATGTCAGATAATGTTTTGCCTATGCTTTCCTCTAGGAGGTTTATTGTATCTTGTCTTATGTTTAAGTCTTTAATCCATTTTGAGTTGATTTTTGTATATGGTGTAAGGGAGTGTTCTAGCTTCATTGTTTTACATGCTGCTGTCCAGTTTTCCCAACACCATTTGCTGAAGAGACTGTCTTTATTCCAACGTATATTCTTGCCTCCTTTGTCAAAGATGAGTTGACCAAAAGTTTGTGGGTTATGAGATCGCTCATATGTGGAATCTAAAAAACAAAAACAAAAACAAACAAACAAACAAAAACAAAGCATAAATAAAGGACAGAAATAGACTCACAGACAGAGAATACAGACTTGTGGTTACCAGGGGGGTGGAGGGTGGGAAGGGATAGACTGGGATTTCAAAATTGTAGAATAGACTACACTGTATAGCACAGGGACATATACACAAAATGTTATGATAACTCACAGAGAAAAAAATGTGACAATGAGTGTGTATATGTCCATGAATAACTGAAAAATTGTGCTGAACACTGGAATTTGACACAACATTGTAAAATGATTATAAATCAATAAAAAATGTTAAAAATAATAATAATAAGCCTTAAAAACTGTATTTAAGTCCAAGGGGAAAATATTTTCAGTGCTAACTCAGGCAGGATTCTTTTTTACTGCACGGTGGAGGAGAGCTGTGTGACCAGCTCATGTCTACAGGAATCACTGGACGGGTTTTCATCTTATCACTCACGACATGAAGTAGGCAATGTACTCACTTTTCAGGAAAGTGTTAAGTAACTATGAAAAGGGGGCAAGTCCTTTGACTTTACGGTGAGACAAGACATGCTTTTTTCTCATCCATGGAAAGGCAGGCTAGCTGTCGCACCTCCCACTCTATCAACAGCCAGCGTTGTGTCTGCAGATTTTTCTACCTAGGTGACTCCAACTCTTTTTACCACCTTATATAGCAAGAGACTGAGAACTTGCCATGTAAATCTTACACGTGGAACAGGGTCTGCTTGATTCCTGAAGAGGCGGAGAGTTTATCTGTCCGATCCTTTTGGCCTCCCTCTGTTCTGTTTTGGAAACTGATTGCTGCAGAGTGTCTTCCAAACTACACTCACTACCCCCAGACTTCACAAAGACTGATGCGAAGCAACAACACTGCAAATGTCCTCACGTGGTTAGTGGTTTCAATTTGGAATCTGGTGCTGGTTTCTGGAAGAGATGAGAAGGAAAATTTTCCTGTCCTGGGGATTTTGTATGTTTTTTCTGTCTCTTAGATATTTTCCCTCTTAAAATGTGGTTGTGAAAAGCAGATGTTCAGGAAAGCTAAAAGTCCTGGAAATATTCATCTGCTTGGTAACTCAATACCTCAGGGTATACATTGTCCATAGTAGCAAAATAGATTTTTTTTTTCTGCCTCCCATGGAATTGTAGCCATTGAGATAGTGTAAAATATGCCTTCTGAATTTAGCCTGCACTCAAATCTGTTTATTGTTCAAAGAAATCATGTAATGCCAATTTAAGGTGTTTTTTTTTGAGTCTTTCATAAATCAACTGCATATTT
Organism: Camelus dromedarius; assembly: GCF_036321535.1. Taxonomy (NCBI): domain Eukaryota; kingdom Metazoa; phylum Chordata; class Mammalia; order Artiodactyla; family Camelidae; genus Camelus; species Camelus dromedarius. The sequence goes on from NC_087436.1 coordinate 38,070,582, forward strand.
ATTTTGCTGACCAGAGAGAGTCAGATGAAAACACTCAACATTAAATTTCTACCCTAAATATCACAAAATAAATACCAAGGTCTCCTTAAAAACTTTGAGATCCCAACTTTGCCTCTAATAGTAGTCTCCAATGTTCAGCATTTGAAAACATAGAGGAAAGTCATTGTAACTGCTACTTTGGTATAGCGTCCCGGAGCACCAGGACATCAGTTACAGCCCCCGTTGTTGTAAGGTGACATTGAGCCTCATTTAAAAAGTTACACACAAAGTTTCTCACCTACCAGAAGATTCAAAACTTGGAGTGTTTGTTCAAATGATTGCTCTAGTAACAATAATGTATTGAAACCACCTTTATTTTCTGACATTTGTCTGTGTAAGGCAAGTGATTCATGACCCTAATTGTATATGGAAGAAATAAATTTGAAAGAAACATTTTGTTACAGCAGAGGCTGATATTCATAACTGGTTCCTTGAATATCAGGTAACTAATCAGTCATGGATATATTAACAGGTTATTCATGCTTTTCTAGTTTTCACTCTGAAATAAATAAAAAGAGGCCCATTGGCTGGGGTATCATTCGATATTATAATGATACAGTGCTGATAATAATTTCTACTAGGGAAATACAGTAGCTGTCTTCACATTCACCAAAGTAATAAATAAGCAAACTTCCAGCTTATATACAATCTTTCCTCAGTTTGTTGCTTTCTGAAAATTGCTTTGAAAGTTAATTAGAACTGCATAAAATATAGCCAGCATACCAGTCCCTAAGAACAGCACACAACAGAAATACTTGATCAGAAAAGCAAAATGTTTATTTCACTGGCTAGATTTGGCAATGTACTCCTGTGGCTGCTACTCAGTCTTTTTTGAGTAACCTAGTCTCCTCTCCTCCCTTCTGGCCACTTCCCCGTACTTAATCTTAAATTTGTGCATTGAGCACTATGGTTGTACTCTGGTGAATGTGTATTTGAGAGCTATTTCTGTTCTCTGATTTTAGCACTATTGTGTTGACTATTTACATAATGCATATCAATCAAGATAGTGCCTCCTTTTAGAATGTGTTTAGTCCGTGATCATCACCTGATTTTACTTGACAATCAAAGTTTATTGTCCTGTCAAGAGTGTCCCTTTTAGTCATAATCATCCTATACTGAATCATCAATACATAGTTTCAGGCTAAACTAGCGAGACTCCTTTCGGATGCTTCACACGCCACAGAGAAATGAGGCATGTATTCCATGCTATAGGCTGATTAGTGCTGGAGGTGTGTGGACAGCGGGGCCCAGAAGGGCTGTAACCAACTTTCTGAGGGACAAAAAGTCACAGAGGCAAAAACTGAGTGCCTTGTTTGGGTCTAATTTCATAGAACAATCAATCTCAATCTTTTTCTACTTGTCAGTCTTTTGAGAGAATATAAAGTTGGGCTTAATTCTTTAGACAAAAGCAAATACGCACATACACCATTTTTTTTTTCCAAAAAATTTCTAACAGTTGTTAGGTCTCCTGAAATCTCGGGTTAAGAATTTCCACTGGGACCAATTGGGTTTCCAAGCAGAGCGAAGTTGGAGTTCATTATATTAAACTGGTGGGAATCTTTAAGAGAAGAAGAAAGATAATAAGACAGTAATGAGGGAAAGAAGCAAGAGAGTTCATGGAAACAAAAAACAATGTGATTGAAGCAATGAGCAATGAATGGCAAGATATAATGCAGAGCTGCAGAGAAATTATCTGGACGACTTGTTATCTTACAGGGAATTAAACTTTTCAGAAATTGGTTCAGATGACCCAGGATGTCCTCAGAGCTCATTCTGAAGGAGATACAATTTTGACAGATCTTGAGGGTTCTTGGCAGATGCTTAGCAGGCTCCCTGGGATGCTGGAGTTGCTGACCTCAGAATCAGCAGGGCTATGGTCGCTTTCAATAAGATAGAGTTTGTTAAGGAAAGAGAAATTTTATGTCACCTTGGGTTTGGGATCTACTGAGAGAGTGAAAGACGGGGACTGGAGTTCAGATTACGAGGGAAGTGTGCTTGGGCCACAGATGAAAACAAGGAGTTTCAAGTGTCCTTTAGCTGCTCAGCATAAAGGGACACATTTTGGGTGGAAGGTGGGGTTCTCAGGTGAACTGAGGGTAGGACATGGTTCAGAAAGAGTGTACCTAAGTCCTGATGCTGATTTGGTGACACAAGAATCAAGTCCTAGCTCTGAATTTACCATGACCTAGCTTTGTGAATTTGAATAAATTATCGTACATCTCTGGATCTCTTTTCCCCACTCAGATAAAGGGCCACAGGAAGCCTAAGTGATCTCTAAGATTCCTTCCAACTCTAGAGGTCTCTGGTTATGGCAGAGACTGGAAATTAATGGGAAGAAGAGTCATAATGCTTCAACAATGTTTTACTTCTTTTCTTTTTTTAAAAAATTGAAGTACAGTGGGTTTATAATATGTCAGTTTCTGTTGTACAGCACAGTGAATGAGATATACACACACACACGCACACACACACATATATATTCCTTTTGATATTCTTTTTCGTTATAGACTATTACAAGGTATTGAATATAGTTCCCTGTGCTGTGCAATAGGACTTCGTTGTTTATCTGTTTTATATACAGTAATTTGTATCTGCAAATCCGAAACGCCTAATTTTTCCCTCCACCAACCCCCTTCCCACCCCTGGTAAACATAAGTTTGTTTTCTATGTCTGTGAATCTGTTTCCGCTTTAGTTATTTTCAAAAAGATCTCTCTCTCCCTTTTATGCCCTCTCTGATTCTTTGGGTATGTTGATTAAGACTTTTAGTAGATTAGTATCACTGACTTCATGAAATATAAGAATCACAATTTTCCCAAGGAAATCTTGACAATTATATTTTTCTACCAGCAGTTGGAAATCAGCAGTGTTCGTTAACTTTTTAAAAAAGCAAATACTGCATTTATTTACTCTGTTGTGTGGAAACTTACCACTGCCAGCTTCAACCACAGAACATTCTATAAGAAGCAGTTGTGGTTTCCAGATGAGGGCAAGCGAATAGGATTTTCCAAGGCTGCTTCGGAGAGCATCAGATATTTCAGCATATTTCGTATCTTGGCACAGTGAACCTGTTATGAATTCTCTGGGCCTGGCTGTCTCTCTCCTACCCCAATTATTACCTTCTTACTCTGGCAGAGTAGAACACCAGGAACTCGTATGGGATGCAGGAGCTGGTTCCAGTGGTCTCGGCAATGCCTCAAGTCTCCTGTTGGGTAGATTCTTGCAGAATGAGGCTGGAAGTGCCACTTAGAGGCTCTGATTCTAACCTCTGCAGTAAGCAAAAATCCAGTCCTCGTACTCATCAGCTGGAGCTGGGTTCCCATATGCCACTTATTTTTCTTAAGTGGAGCAAAGACAGTGCCAATACAAAGTAAAGAAAACTGATTTCATATACATTTAAAGCTGACGTGCACTTTGTATGTCACCTTGCGTAAGATATTGCTCAGGCCACACTGCAAACCTGTCAGTGCATGTGTCTTGTCTATAATGACCCAGATAATTGTCCTATAATAGTTTAAATAGAAAGGGATTATTTATCATGATTGATGGAAAACGATTTTTGAGGAGGAACAGCATCTGAGGTGCTTTTATTCTCCTGGTGTTTAAAATGTGGGGCAAACACTAAAAGTCCTATGAATTCAGACTAAAGCAGCAGACGTGAGCCTATTTTACTCTCTACTGGATGGACACCATTTAGAAAAGTGCCAACCCGGGCTTTCTGGGTCTCTGAGTTGTTGACAATACAGACTTGTTTAACAATGTCTGTTATTCAATAGGCATAATGGTTATTAACTACACTCTGTTTCAGTTATGATATTAGTTCTCTAATGTGGAAGGTCTATATAACTATTTTTTAAAGGAAATCCCCATACTCCTAAAATTGTTAGTTCTAGTTGTCTTATTTAAAATATACTGATAAATAGAAAAACAGAAAGACATTTGGAAGCCAATGAACATGCTGAGCCTAGGTTAATGTAGTAGAAAGATCATTGGGTTTTGTGTTAGAATACTTGTATTCTGGCTGCAGCTTTGTGTCACTATGCGTGTGATCTTGAGGGACTTACTTTATTTCTATCAGATAGATAGCATCTGAAAATGGATAGTCTACTACAGCAGGCAAATTCTAAGATTCTCCCCATGATTTCCACTCCCTGGCATGTATGTCCCATATAATCTCCCCCTCTTGAATCTTGGTGGCACTTGTGTACATAAGGGAATGTTACTCCTGTAATTATATTATTGATTATATGCAAAAGATGAAAGGATCGTTATGATGTAACAATGGTTAATCTTGAGGAGGGAGCAGTGATTGGAACAAAGTATTATGCAACTCCTAGGTGCAGACAATGTTCTCTTTCTTCATCCAAAAACTGGTTACTTGGCTATGCAGTTTATTAAAATTCACAGAACTATACTATGTGTACTTTCTGGATACTTATTGTGTTTCAGTAAAATATTAAAGCATTTATATGTACTCTGAAAAACTATTTTTCTTTTAAACTCTTAAAAATTAAAATTATCTAAATAATAAAAAATTTACACAGAATGATTCAAATAAAGCTGACATTCGTTTGTTTGAAAATTTATTTAAATTTATGAAATATTTTGATTAAAGTCACACTATTCACAATTCTAGTGTTCAATATTTATCTAGTTGCCACTGAAAGAATTGATTTCATGCTTCATGTATTTTACATCTAGTTCCACAAATATTTAAATTTAAGAGTAATATGATTTGTGGAGTGTTGCAAACTGTTCTTCAGCCACCATCTGCAACTGATGTGAGTTCTCTGCTAATTCATGAGTAGTCACAGAACTACAATTTGAAATGCACACAAAAGTAAGAACAGATGCTTGACATTACTATAGAATGGTACTTCATTATTCAAGAATTGACTGTATTCATACAGTCTAGGAGAACAAATTTTTTCACTAATTAGCCTGCCTCTTACCTAAGCACTGCTATTACCCACATCCTCTCCAACCAAACAAAAGTGTTACCTATTTCTGATATCAGTCAATGCACAATTCACAAATCTTCATGGCATTCCCATGTAGTCACTTTTTGTTAAAAGGACATATGGACTAAGATATGAGTGACATTTCACTGGGGCCTGAATAGTTTCAGAAATAAGAAATGATATTTGGAGTTCCAGGTCTTGTCGGCGCTGGGAGCCAGATCCCAAGTGCAGAGGTGCCCGTGCGTTCTTTAGTAAATGTGTTTGTTCCTTTATTTTGTTTATGATATGTGGACCCTCTAAAGTCTAGAGCCCAAAGCAGAAAGCTCTTTACCTGTGTCTGAGGGTCGGACTGATGGGCAACACTAAGGGTTTTTGAAAAATTTAGCATTTTGAAGAGGAGAGATTCATTATGTCATTCAATGCTATAATAGAAATGTGATTTACCATATGAAATAATATATATTCACTATCTATGTCCTGAAAAATTACCCACCAGCACCTTCATATTTATGCTTTGCATTTAATAGCAAAGTCATTTGTTTTCTTCCCTTGCCTAAAGTACCCGTTGCATTTTATCATTTATTTTCAAGTTGGTATTTTTCTTAGTGAAAGTTCCTGTTTATTAGCATCTATCAAAATAAAACAAAATATTTTTGTCTTTCTATATTTTCTCTTTCATCATTCACATTGTAGCTATTTCCTAATATGTCTTTCTTAGAAAAATGTTTCCTAATATCAAGTATTGCCCCTGCTTCCTAATACTGAATATTGCTTAGTTAAGCCCACAGAAAGGTGACTCCTTTTCAGGCAGTTCAGATTTTTTCACTCTTAGCATGGTTACCAAATACGACATTATGAGTGAGACTGTTCTAATTTTTAAATGAAAATCTTCCATGATGTTATCAATTGCTGAACTCTTAATTATGATACAAAATTTAGGGAAAATTACATAATTGGAAACCACTATTCAGGAGATGCTCTGAAGCAGTTGTTCCTGGCATCACTACTACAATATAATTATAATAGAACGCCTCTCAATAGATTGTGTATGTGCCTTGAGTATTATATAATGAGACCACAACTGTTAATCCAATAAATCTGATAACAAAGAATTCATGAAATGATCATAGTGATTTCAATATAAGTGAGTTTAGTGTTCTATTGCAGATGTTTCTGTTAGGAGGGAAAAAACTCAAACAAAAGTTACTTCTTATCAATGAAGGAGTTCACTGTAAAGTGGACTTGTCATATAATGTCTATTTCTTTAGAAATGAATGTTGTTTCTTTCAGAGGAAATAGAGATTATATCACTACCTAGAAATTATATTTATATATGAGTGAAATGAGCCTACTAATTTTTTCCCCTGCTTAATCTCTTGTGATATAAGCTATAAACTCCAAAATTTGTGGTAAATTAAATTTTTATTTTTTGTTTTAGAATATCATTGAAGATGGAATATAGTTTTTCTTCATACAAATATATGCATATAAATGTATAAAAAATTCAATGAGTTGCTTCCCTTTTAAATAATTTCAAAATCTGCCTTTTTACATGGAACCTCAAAACTTTTTAAACTTAAAATTGCTCTTCCTTGATTAAAGAATAAGGAAGAAGTTCTTTGGAGTCCAACCTTGAACTAACAGTCAAAGGTAGGACATTTTGGGGTTTCTTCAAATGTTTATTCAATGGTTATTTTTAAATGTTTATGGACAAATTTTTAAAAAATTTCTCCAGGCCCATCCATGTTGCTGCAAATGTCATTATTTTATTTTTTATGGCCGAGTAGTATTCCATTATATAAATATACCACAACTTCTTTATCCAGTCATCTGTCAATGGATATTTAGGTTGTTTCCATGTCTTGGCTGTTTGTAAATAATGCTGCTATGAACATTGGAGTGCATGTCTCTTTTTGAATTAGAGTTCCGTCTGGATATATGCCCAGGAGTGGGATTGCTGAATCATATGGTAAGTCTATTTTAAGTCTTTTGAGGAATCTCCATACTGTTTTCCATGATGGTTTCACCAAACTATATTCCCACCAACAGTTTAGGAAAGTTCCCTTTTCTCCAAACCCTCTCCAGCATTTATCGTTTGTGGACTTTTGAATGATGGCCATTCTGACTGGTGTTAGGTGATACCTCATTGTAGTTTTCATTTGCATTTCTCTGATAATTAGCGATGTTGAGCATTTTTTCATGTGTCTATTGGCCATTTGTATGTCTTCATTGGAGAATTGCTTGTTTGGATGTTCTGCCCAGTTTTGGATTGGGTTGTTTGTTTTTTCATTACTAAGTTGTATGAGCTGTTTATATATTCATTCTAAGTGAAGTAAGCCAGAAAGAGAAAGAAAAATACCATATGATATCACTTTTATGTGGAATCTAAAAAAAAAGAAGACAAACAAACTTATTTATAAAACAGAAATAGACTCACAGACATAGAAAACAAACTTATGGTTACAGGCAGGGGAATGGGGTGGGATGGGACAAATTGGGAGTTCAAGATTTGCAGATACTAACTAATATATATAGAATAAACAACAAGTTCATACTGTATAGCACAGGGAACTATATTCAGTATCTTATAGTAACTTATGGTGAAAAAGACTATGAAAAGAATATATGTATGTTCATGCATGACTGAAGCATTATGTTGTACACCAGAAATTGACACAACATTGTAAACTGACTATACTTCAATAAATAAATATATACTATATATAAGTAAATGTAAATTTCTCAGTTGTAATTTGGAAGATGGTACATAAATATAAAACAATATTGAATGACTTCTATTCTTGGTCATGAGGATTTAGCAGAAGCCAATGCACTTTTCCCCCCATGAAATCAGCTAGAAAAGTCTACTATAAGAACACACACTTTTCAGACTTTGGGTATTAGGCATCTCAGACGGTCATCTCCAAAAGAAGAGAAACAAATGATACAAGCCCTATAATTGCCTCCAGCTTACTGCCTGGAGAGAGTTTCTAGCCCATGTGAAGAGGTGGGGAGAGGCAAACAAAACAGACCCAGTGATCGCAGTGCTTTGAGGAAGCAGAGTTGAATTTTGGAGGCTAAATCAGACTAGCAGAACCAAATATCAGGAAGAAAAGAGCTCCACAGGGGAATCTCTAAAAATTTACAGAGGGCTCTCTCAAGTGTTTGACCCAGTACTGACAGGCACAGATGTAGGAGGAACCTACCCAAAACAGGAAAAGATCACGTTAAAGAAGAGGTGGGATAAGCCCCAGAGTTCAGATGGCTCCCAACTCAGAAGACTCAGCAAATTCACCAAATATTAAAGGAAAAGGTAATACCAATTCTGTATAAACTTCCAAAAGACAGAAGAGGAGGAGACACATCCCAAACATTCTGAGTCACAAATCAGCCAGACACCAAGAGCAGAAAAAAATTACAAGAAAATTAAAGATTAATATTCCCCATTAAGCGGACACAATCATCCTTAATCAAATATTAGAAAATACATTTTAACAATATTAGAAAGAAAGAACATATCATGCCCTAGTGAGTTTATCACAGGAAACCAAGGTTGTTTCATTTTAAAATCAGTCAATATAATTCATCATAAGAACAAACTGAAAAAAGATTATCTCTGTAAGTGAAGAAAAAATATTTGACATCCATTAACTCATGGATCCTAACTGGTGACACACAAGTTCAACTTGTTTCATTACTGATGATGTTCACTTTGGTCCAGTTTTTCTCAACCAAAGATACTCTGAGAGAATTAAACCCTAATATTCTAAGGCTGGGCTTGGCAAACTTTTTCTGTCAATGGCCATGTATTAATAATTTAGGCCACTGTAACAGGAAAGAAGCCATGGATAATGCATAAACAAATGGCTCTGGTTGCATTAAAATTCTATTTATGGACAATGAGATTTGAATTTCACTTAACTTTCATATATCACAATGTCACCTTCTTTTTCCTTTTTTCAACCATTTAAAAATGTAAGAAGTCATTCTTAGCTCGTAATAAATACATTAAAAAAAAAAAAAAGGTAGCTGGCTGGATTGGTCCTGCAGGCTCTATTTTGCTGACCTGTGCTCTAAGACACTCATGTGTAATGAATTCATTTATTTCTTATGCTTTTAGAATGAACTATTCTTGGAAGAATTGAGAAAATAATCACCCAAATGTGTGTTCTTTAATTCAAATGTGGTGTCCTAATTGAAAAAGGCTGTGTTGTGTCACCAAGATCCTCTACTGTAAAGTTACTCTTTTCTGCTTTCAAAGTGTGTTTTGTGGGGAGAGGTATTTTGAGCTGTGTAAATATCCCTTTACATTAAAAGAATAAATTTCAATTTATTCACACACTTATTTATTTGCATCTGTAAGGACTCAAGATTTCCTATTTTATTCAATGAGTTTTACTCTATCCCTTATTTTGATGCTTAAATTTTTCCTAATTTGGTCAGTGGGAGGCCACTCATGCTGACTCCAGTTTCTTTTGGGTATATCCCCATTATTCTTTGAGCATTTCCTTTCTGGAAACAACAAGGTCTTCTAGACTCATCTTACTGAGGTTTCCTGCTCCAGCCCTCAAATTAGGCATTTTTCTCCAAAAGTTTGAGCTCCTTTTACTGGAGAATGGGATTTAGAAGTCAGTATCTAGGACCTAGTTGTGTTCATTATCATTGGGGTGTTGCTATATCCAGGCTCTATCAGTGGACGGGCAGATATGCATACTCATACATACACATATTTACCTCTATGTTTACTTCTCTATCTTTATCTATTGAAAGCCATGTGATCATACCAAACTTAGTACTACATGGTTTGTGCTAGCTTTCTCCTTTTCTATATCTGACTTTTCAGACAATGAGAAACTTGGCTCTATTAACCAATCCCCTTATATGTCAACAATCTCTCAAATCTGTTGCCACCACCTGACCTCGCTCACGTGGACACCCTTCTCACCCTGCTGCCTCCCCATGCCGGATGCACCTCCGCATGAATGCCCTTTTCACCCCTCTTGGGCTCCATCACTCCTGTTGGTCCAAACGAGACCCTCTCCACCTTTGCTGTAGTTTGACACCCTATATCGGGCTTCCACATGCATGTATTCCCTTCTTGAATTGTAGTAGAAAAGAACAAATCTGACTCCATCTTAGATCTGTTTCTTTAGCTCTAACCCTGTGCTCTGTTTCCTGGGCTTAGTCATGCTGGTTCTGCACCTTTTGCAAAAGAATGTTGCCCAGAGCCTAAAATATACCAGATAGCCCATTCTCCAGGCTCTGACCTTTAAGAGTATAACACTTTCCCATTCATATAAAGATAAAAAGTTGCAGAACAGAAAATAATAATCGTCTTGTTGGAGGCTTACAGGGACACCAGGACCTGACCTACATGGACAGCTGCAAGAACAAAGGATTCGGACTCCAAGAAGTTTGCAACAGCCAACAATACCTCCTCCTCTTTTTAGTATAAAAGGAGCCTGAATTTTGACTTGGGGAAGATGGCTGTCCAGGACATTAGTCTGCCGTCTTCGTGGTCTGCTGGCTTTCCAAATAAAGTCATTATTCCTCACCCCAGCACCTCGCCTCCCTATTTATTGGCCTGTCGTGTGGCGAGTAGAACTAGTCTGGACTCAGTAACAGTTCCAGGCAATGTAAGGCTATTTCCCGAGATACTTCTGGGGCAGGAGGGGCCTGGCAGCATTGTTCAAATCACACTGCCTAAGTCACTAGTGTCTTCACTATTTAGAGTGTGAGGATGCACATCACACACTGTGACCCAAGCTGTGACCCTGCCACAGTCAGAATTTCTCTTACACACGTAGGATAAACATGCTTAGGCATGCTGAGGAGAGAAAACATCCCTAAGTAAAAAACGGAATTGCCATTTGCACAGCATCATTCAATGGGTACAGCATTTCTGTTGATATCAGCCCATTTAATCCTCATAAATGAACTCTCCCCATTTTATCTTATGATTAGTTCATGGGGCTCAGGGACACTAAGACATTCGTCCAAGCACTGGTGCATTATCAAAACTGAAGAAGCACAGTAGTGCCCAGACTTTGAGATCAGGGCTCATTTTCTCTGCTGTGCTGTCCCACTCACTCACTTAACTATGACATTTCACTTGCTTATCTCTTGCAGATTCATTTGCTACAACGTTTCTGTAATTCTTACTTGATTTATTTGTATATTTAATTTGCTTGCTCTTTTTCATGAATACAGAACTGGAAAAATTTCAAAAGTACAAACCGGGTCCTTAATGATAGGAGTATTAGTTTTTCTTAGACTACAATTATGCACTCTGTCTGCTATGTAGGTACTCCGGAGAGAAAATGGTATACATTATATCCTTAAATTCTGCTAAAGGGAAAAAACTATAATTTTGCAAAGCAAGGATATGGCCACCCTGTGGCTTTTCCATTAAAAGACTATTGAAAGGCAATTTAATTCAGTTTGACTGCAGTTGAGCATCTTAATAGTTGTAATAAAGTCGTAAGAATACTCATTGTCTCCACATAATCTCAATAGCTCCCTCTAGAATTTTAGGGAAAATATTTAAAATTAGCAGTTTACTTTCAAGTTTTCTTTTTGGTGAAGGTTCAGGGTACCCTAAATCATGTATTCATAACCTTTAAAAATATATTTTAATTAATAAGGAATTACTAAGTGCAAAGAAACACACAACCAATATCCATGAATGTGTAAAATTGTTGTTGTTTTTTTTTTCCCAATTGAGGTACGAAGTTAAATTGGGAAAGTTTTTATAACGGAACATTATTTTTTAAGAAAAGTAATATAGTATAGTACTGGAGGGGATGAGAGATAATAGAATCCCACTTTAATGAATAACACCATTAATAGTCATTTTATAACAAGGCCATTTCTGTATCCAAAATGCTTGTAATAGCACTATATTGCTGATACAGGAATTACACTTTCTGTTTGAAAGAGAAATTAAATATTAACAGACAGACTTTTACCCCAATTAGTTTTGGAGCAATTTTATGGAAATGGAGGCCTTCAAGCATTCTTTATTTGTACACAACATTAATAAAGAGACCATCAGTTTACATAATTGGGACTTCGTAGTTAGCTATTAGGCATCAAAGAGGCTGGCTTAGGCATCGAGCCTCTGGCTGAGTGCCATGAAGCCTGCACCTCGATGGCTAATTTGTCTTGAGCTGCTCAGGAAACCAAATTCAGACCACTCTGTTTTCTAATGAAAAACGTTAATTTACAATGAGAAAATATAATTAATTATCAAACATGGGCCTAAATTACTAAATTCATTTCCTTTTCTTTGAGAAATTAAACAAAAATTGGAAGATGATTCAATTAATATAAAGTCAGAATAAAGAATGTAAGATGCTTGTTAATAATTCAGCAAGCTGTGAATATCCCAGTGAGCTATTCTTCTCAGTTATAGAGAAGTAGGTGCCAAGGGCACTGCAAACTGCTAGTGTCTGCTGAAGAAACTAGAGCTAGTAAGTCCCTATACAAGTTGACAAATTCCTACACTTTTAACCGCCCTTTTTCTAGAAAGTCAGGATAATATAACAATGTATTTTTCTAACATATCATTATGACAATTTTCAAGAATACAGCAAAATTAAAAAATCTTTACAATAAACTCCAAAATACTTACCACTGGGGTACCACTAATATTCTGCCATGTTTTGTTTTTATCACATCTGTATCCAATATTCAAATAAAAAAGAATATATACTGTACTACACTATATAATTTCAGAAGTGCAGGCTAAGGTAATCTACCATGTTAGAATTCAGGATACCGTAAATTCTGGGTGGAGAAGAGTGGCTGGAAAGAGCTATAGGGAAATTTTAGGGGTGTAATAGTGTTTTGTTTCTTGATGGTGGTTTCACAGGGGTGTTCAATTTGTGAAAATTCACTCAGTGCATATGTATGATTTGTGCAGTTTTCTGAATATTTGTTATAATTCAACAAACAGCCAACACAAAACAAAACTCTTATAAAGAGATTAAACTCATACAGTAAAAGTCAGAGTAGAAACCAAACAGAAAAAAATCTCATATATCTTGCTTATGAGAGATGTTCAAAGCAGCCTAAAACTGAGAACGGGAAATAAAAGGGTAAAAAGAGATAAACAAAATACAAATCAAAAGAAAACTAGTACGCTCATTTTTCTAGCAATTGGTCTGGCCTATCCAGGATTAGATATTCTAAATTTACGTTAGCCTACATACACACACATACACACATGCACACAAATACACACACACACACATGAAACATTTTGATAAGTCAGGTAGGTTAAAAATTAGTAAAGATATCAAGCTGAACATCTACTAGAGAACATTCATTCTTCGTAAACATGCAACATGTACAAAATAATCATATATTAACCGTAAAACAAGAATGTCAATCAATCTCAAATAGTCAGTAAATGAAAGACGGCATTCTCTGATCACAACACAAATGGATTTCACAAATCCCATTTTTAAATCACCACAACAGATCTCTGTTCAGAATACCATATATTCTTTTATTCAACTGCCCCCTCAGCATAATTACTTGAATGACAAATAGACATCTCATACACAGCCTGGCTCAAAGTGAACACCTAATCTCCCCTCCAGACTAACTCCACTCGTAGGTTTCCCTGTCTTCAGGTTCTTAGGCCAAAAGACTTACAATCATTCTTGTCTCCCCTTTCTCTTAACCCCACATCCAGTGTGGGAGGAAATCCTAAGGACTCTACTTTGTAAAAATATATCCCAGATAAGACTGGTTCTCATCACCTACACTGCAATTGCCCTAATGTAAGCCACCATCTTCTATCACATTACCTTCTAACAGATCTACCCTTGTCCCACTGTGGTCTATTTTCAACACGGCAGCCAACACCATCTCTTTTGAGGCAAGCTGGATCCTGTCACCACTTGTCAAAACCCTGCAGAGCCTCCCCCACTTCATTCAGAAGAAAAGCCTTACAATGGTCTATGAGGCTCTCATAGTCTACCCCTCCATTACCTCTCCAATCGCCAATCCTTCTACTCTCCAGCCACCTTTCTAGTCCCTAGGATGCACTCAGCACGCACTGCTCTTAGGACTGATGCTCCAGGTCTTCCCTTTGCCTAGAACTCTCTTCTTTCAGAAACACCTTTGGTGATGGCCTCACTGTTTTCAAGCCTTTCTTAAAATTTCTCCTTCTTACTGAGACCCCATTACAAACTTATTTTATACTGCAAGCTTATTCCCAGGCCTTGTGGCACTCTTGATTCCATGAACCTGAGTTAATTATCTTTGGAAATATCATGTATCACCTGCTAAAATATTACATATTTGACATATTTATCACACATTTAAAAAAATTATGTCTCCCTCCACTGGAACAAAGGCAGGGATTTTTTCTGGTTTATGCGCTGAGAAATCTCTAATGGGCCAGACAGTGCCTGGCACGTAGCAGATGTTCAGCATGGATTTGGTGGATATCACAGCTTGTGAGATGCAGCGAAAACACTCAACAACCCAAATGCCGCCAACATGCTTATTTTAGGGAAGAAAGATGGGAAATAAACATGCTGAGTATGTAACACTGTGGTTTCCAGCCCAGATTCTGACCCAATTTTCCTGGTTATCTTCACTTGGATATATCTCACTTCACCTAAAATCGTCATATGCAAAAGAGGAGTCATCATTGTCCAGCTCTTCTTGTATTCCTCATACAGTATTAGAATCAGCATTCAGAGTGATCTCTGGTGGAAGCCTATAGATACATTCTTGTCTCCACTCTCTCCCTGACCCATTCACCCAAATGATAAGCAATATTTGCAAATTTGCATTCCTTAACATCTCTCAAATCCACTTATATTTTCATACTGCTATGTCCAAGAACCAAGATCCACTTACGGCATTTCTCACCTGTTTTGCTCACTGCTTTTGTAACTGTTCTTGTCTCCAACCCAAATCTCTGCTATAATCCACTCTCTACATGGTACCTGCTGTGGGATAAATTGTGTCCCCTCAAGTTCATATGTTGAATTCTTAACCTCCAGTGCCTCGGAGTGTGACCTTATTTGGAGATGGGGTCTTTATGGAAGTAATCAAGTTAAAATGAGGTCATGAGGGTGGACCCTAATCTAGTAAGACCAGTGTCTTTATAAAAAGGGAACTGGACATGGAAATGGTATAGAGGGAAGATGATATGAAGAGATACAGGGAGAAGACAGCCACCTACAAGGCAAAGAGAGAGACCTGGAACAGATGTTCCCACCCTAGCCCCAGAAGGAACTAACTCAGCCAACACCTTGGTTTTCACTTCTAGTCTCCAGAACTGTGAGGAAAATAAATTTATGTTGTTAAAGCCATTCAGTCCATGGTACTTTGTTGGAGCAGCCCTAATATAGTAGCTAATAATTATTTTAAAAATATATTTTGAATATCTTTCAATTATTTAATAGCTACTGTTGTTACAAAAATACAAAGACTTCATCCTTACTGTGGCTTTCAGCACTCTGTATCTCATTTCTCCCTCTCACCCTTCTTCCTATCCCCCTGCACCCGGGATCTGTCACAGCAAGACCAGCAACCACCACAGGGATAGAGGGTGAAAAACATATCTCTACAGATGGGTACAATTTTCCCCACTGAGCAGCCTTCCACTTTATTTAAGAATAGTCAAACTAAACAAGTATCTGAACATCTTGTCTCAAATAATAATCTGAAGGATAAGAAATGTCACATTCATAAAGATTTTCTCCTTTTACAATGTGATCACAAGATTCCTTAAAGCAGCAGGTTCCTAAGGGTGTAGTTTACAGGTCGTGGAATAGTTCACAGGAGAAAAACCTAAAAACTGAAGTGGCTAAGATGCTGCTGATTGTCAAATGGAAATTAAAATTAAGCAAACATATAATTATAAGAAATAATAAATAATCAGATGCATGTCCTTTAAAATGTTTTAAACCAAACATAAATCTGAAACACTGAAATATTCTACTATCTAGTTGAAAATGACACACCTGCCACCCACCACAACACTTCTGTACCTTCATCCCTCTAAACACCCCAGCTACAAATGTTTGCACATGCCACATCTGCCTATAATGGAATCATCTTCTCTTTACTGTGTCATGCCCATACCAACTAGGTATTCTTCATTTTCCTCCAAGCAGATTAGCTCCTTCCTCTAGATGTCTCAGTTGGACACTCCTGAGCCCGGGTTAGATAGCTATCATCCCTTAATCAAATATTCCCAGAAGACCTACTTAAGTGTCAAGCCTGTGACAGGAGCTAAGGATCCAGTAATGAAGACAGAAATGGCACTGCTTTGGAAAGCTTATAGACTAGTGATGGAGTTGGGAAAACAAGGTGAGTAAACCAAAGAGAGGCCATACAGTTGACCCTTGAACAATGCAGAGGGGTTAAGGGGTGCTTACCCTCTACACAGTCCAAAATCCATAATTTATAGTCTGCACTCCATATATGTTGTTCCTCCATATTCATGGTTCTGAATTCAGATTCAACCAATGGTTGATCCTGCAGTATTGCAGTAACTACTATTGAAAAAAATCTGAGTATAAGTGGACCCATGCAGTTCAAATCCATGTTGTCCACAGGTCAATTGTATTCAGTGACTGTGATCGGTGTGGCCTGTTAACAATGAAGATGTTGCAATATAAGCTGAGATTTGAAGGTTTAGTAGCACGAGAAGATGCTAGCAGTTAGAAATGCTGAAGGGAAAATGTTCTAAACTAATACATTAGTTAATTTAGGATTAATTAGATTATTATACATTTATATATTATACATGGATACATTATTAATCTAAATTAATAAATTTAGAATTTATGAGAATAAAAGTGGTATTTAAAACCATAGGACTGGATGTGGTAACCTATGAAAGGAACGTATATACATGAAGAGAGACAGACAGCAAATAGAGGCAGAGGGAGAGAGACAGAGAGAGAAGTAGCAAGAGGGGAAATGAGAACAGTGCTCAAGAGTAAACCTTGAGGAAAACTAGCATTTAGAGGTTGGGAAGAAGAAAAAGAACTAGCAAAAAAATCTAAGGCAAAATGTTCTCTGAAGCAGGAGAAAATCCAAGAGCCCATGATGTCACAGACAGGAGGATATTTCAATGGGGAATGAGTGTTCTGCTACGTCAAATACAACTGGGACTTTGTGTAAGACGCAGACAATTCACAGTATCTGAAAGCGAGTCCTTGAAAGAACTCTTCTGAGACTCCAGCCCAGGGCTTTGGACAAACATCGAGCAGCACTTTGTACTAGGCTGTATTCAACGTCAAGTGCCTGGAGTGGGCCTGTCAGCTAATCACACACCCACAGGCCTCGCAGATATTTGTGTTGATTTTTTTGAAAGTGCATAAAAAGGCTAAGTAAATGCCTCAAGACAACTCCAAGATTCTCCTTTGAAATGTGTTTGCAATCAACTTCAGCGAACAAATGAATGGGCTTAAATTCTGCTCCATAGAGCCTGGCTGTAAAAACCACACGTCTGCAGATTCGAATGCTGGTGCCTTGAAGACTAATACTGTGTTCAAGCATAGTAGGTTAAAAAGGGATAAACTCAGGCAGTAATTTTGGTTGGCAAAACACGTTTTTAAGCAGGATACTTTGCTTGATACTGTAGTACAAAACTGAGTATCTGCTTAAATTTAATTTTTTAAAAAAATCAAGTAGCCACATTCTAAGTAGCAGAGGAACAAGCTGGGAGGAAAGGCTTGTAGTATTCATTGGTGGGAAAGGGAGGTTAGAAAAAAGGCTCATTACTTTTGGCCTTTCTTCTCCCTGTGTCCCACGGTGTGACAGTGTGACTTTCTTAAGGCTTCTTCCAAAGCTTTTCCTCATAGTCTTAACAGCCATCATTCACATAGTAGTGTAGTACTTTGTCAATTCAGCACAAGTACTGAGGATATTTTCAGATGCAGTCGTCCATCTTTCCCTTCCTGGCCAACTACTTTTGTGTCGCAGTGGCTTTGCATTTGCCGAGGTTCGGATACAACAAAATTTAATTTCACTCAAGCCAATTCAAACGTGATTCTACTTGCAAATATCTCCTGGGATTTTGGTGAAAAAAGAAATAATTAAAAAATCATGTAAACGTAGAGGACATTGTAACATAGACGATGTTTCCTGCAAGTTTCCTTACAATCGTTTGCCATATATATATTTTTTTGTCAGAAATTGGTGCTACTCTAACAAAGGTAATAAGCACAGAAGGAAATGTTCATGCAGTTTTAGAATTCGTGTCTCATAGAAGCTTAGGTTAAATGTAACTCTTACTGAGCAAAATCTATGAATCACACTGAAATCTTAGAACATTTCTGATTATGAAGATAAGAATAGATGGCAGATCGGAGAAGATGGTAGATCAGGGGAAGATATTGGTTAAAAGTAGTCTGTTGGATACATTCCACCTTCCCAGAGAACCAGAATCAAATCTTGTGTCCAGAACTTGTTCATCTAGTATTTAGGGACATTTCTCTGCAAAATCTGAGCACGGTGGAAGGACAGTGAGTGTGGCTATACCTGGAAGGCTGTTTTTCCCCCTAGTTTTGTATGTATCTGAAGTAAGAAACTGAGGGGTTACATGGATATTCTTTTCCCTCAGAGATTCACAAGGAAGCATGACTATAGTCTAAAGCTTGGAGAGACACTAAAGGTAAGGATACAGTATTTGTTTTAAATATAGAATTTCAAACATTCTTATGGCGAAGTATAGATGATGTTTTCATTATGAGGTGCCAAGCAAGTTTCACAAAGAGAAATGTGTGCAGTATCTTTAAAATGGTTACTTCAGCACATATCCTCCTGGGGACCCCTATTCTACTTGGAATTACCCCTAAGACCAATTGTTCCGTTTTCATATCAAACACTTCATTCCATAAGGGGTCCACAATTTTCTATTGCCAAGTGAGTTAATCTTTCACTCATATTTCCACAGATGTGAGATAATATCAAATGGGAGGAAAAATAAAACCAAGTGGTCTCCAGAAGTGGATGTGATTTTTATAAGCATGAGAAGTACAATATATGTTTAATACCCCAATATTTCTTTGAGTTCACTTTTCAGCGTAAGCTCACACATGTGTTCAAGGGTGAGATGATGTCATTTTGCTAGAGAAGAAATTGACAGGTCTGTTCATTGACATTATAAAGGTGCAAAATGATAAAAAAAAATTAGACTTACTTAAATTGTGTCTTTTAGAAGATACATATCAGAATAAATGAAGAAAGACAATGTCATGTTACATCATTGCCCATTATTTTACTCGTGAGGTATCTTAGCATTCATTTTGAAGTAGCTGCATTCTCTTTTAGATAGGGAAAACTGAAGAAGAAAAGTAATAGATATTTTGACCAGATTTTTCCAAGGAGAGTGAAACTGTGTTTCCACAGTGGCTCAGAGGTAGACTTGTGATGTCAGAAACAGAAAACATCCGTGACCTCTCTCGGCATTAGTGAATTGCATGAGATGGTTTCTGTACCATGAAGTCAAAACGCTGTGTGGTATGTAACTGGAGAAGATAATTTGGAAGACTGCATTTCCTTTGATTAGAGGTAACTTTATAAAGGGATGAAGCGTGGAAATTTTCTCCAAATATTGTAATGGGAGTAAAATGCTGAGTCTACAGAATCAGTACAGTAGTGCCCACCAAGCACTACTGTATCAGTGATGCTACTGTGGCTGATGGCTACGTCCTCAGGCTAATAATGGTCATATCAAGTTTGAACATTGCTACTTGGAGGATTACATTTCCAAAATGCTTTGGGAAACTTAAGTGGTTTTCACAGCATCACAACACTTGATAAATGGAAAGTAAAGCATAAATCCAAATAAGGTATTTAGAAATAGCTTAGCATCTACTCACAGCTTGGCTGCTCATCTCAGTATCCATCACTAACCAACATAGGCTGCAGGACTTTCTGGTCTTTTCTATCAACTGCAATTCCATTTAGAATTTGATTTGTTTCCTTTAAGCTGAGAATGCTCTCTGAGCAGCTCATGGATTCAGGAAAACTAATCTGACCTTCTGTACAGGCTAGGAAGCTGCCTCACAAAATATTCCAGATGGAAGTGATGAAATTATGTTTTAAAGGAGGGATAAAACAAGAAATGAGTTGGAATATTATAGTGTTTCTTCCATGAGAAGCAGACCTTATGCATGTTTCTGTGCATGTGTGACATACTTTTATACTCTATGCCTCATGGAACCTACATATAGAAGTTGGTCATAGCAGGACACAGTTGCTTCTTTCTAAGGATATAGTGACACATATTCTGGTTCATTTTTACTTAAAGATAGAGATAAAATGGAATTTGCTCATATTCTGGCTGCAATGATTTACAATCCTTATTTTAGACTGAAATAACACATAAGCTTGAAAACTTTTGACTATTTCCATCTTGTAATTCTTCCCTTCAGATTGCTGTTTGGCAAGCAGAGACCAAAATTTACCAAGAAACTAAAAAGAAAAAACACAGAAGTGAGAGAAATTGACACTCTATAAATTTAAAACCCACCTTGCCTTAAATGGCCAAATCCAAATCCTGTGGCCTTTATGTCCTTAAAATCTGTAGAATCTATCACTTGCTGTTCATCCTGATTATCACTATCTGACTCAGTTACCGTCTCTTCTTGCCTGGAACACTACCGGCCTGGATGGATCCCTTTGTCTTCTCCACGCTGCCACCAGAAGGATCCCCGCAGAAATGCAACACTGGTCAAGTAGTCCCCCACTTCTCTGTGTTTTATTATGAAATCAAGACTCCCTGGCTTGGCACTGAAGACCATTTGTGACTTGTTTCCTGTCGACCTCTACGTTATCAGATCTTGCCCATCTCTAATTTCTCCTTAAGCTCCAAGTGCTCCAAAATGCTTGCCATTCCTTCATTGGGTTCACCTTGATCCTGACGCTTTCTACCTGCTGGTAGCTCCCTCCTGCTCCAAAAAGACAATCACAATGAAATGACCTGTGAGTCTTATGCATATTTCCTTATTCTAAATGTCATACCATCTCTCAGCCGTTTCTTGGCTCTTCCTACCTCCTCATATCTTAAGAAGAATTAGGCAACAGGCAGTAGTAGAGAGAACATGGGGTCTGAAGTTTGATAAATTTGGCTTGGAACTCTCACCACACCATTTTCTAGCTATGCAATATGGGCCAAGTTCCAAGATTTCCATGAGCTCAATTTCTGAGTCCCAAGACGGTTGTAAAAATTAAATGAGGTTTTGTATGTAAAATGATTGTCCAATGCCTAGAACGCAACAGGAATTCAACGTTCACTCCCCTCTACCCCTGCCCTTTATCTCTATTTTTCTGGAGCAACTTATATATACATCTCTAATGTGTTATTTATCACATCGATCATGGTTCCTGGAATGCAACATCTTTGACGATAAGGACTATTTAGTATTTATCTCTATATACCCACTGGCTCACAGAATGTCTGCACATATTAGGCACTTAAAACTTGTGGTATGAATAAACTTATAATCCATTGCTCACATATATGTATGAAGATATTAACTATTACAAGGCTACATGTCTGTAAATAAATGAGGGAACCGTCAATATTTTATCAATAATTATTTTCTATGTGTTAGGGGAGCAAATAGAGGACTTAAGAATAATGGAAAACCAGAATACTAGATTTTGAAATTGAAGATCTCTAGAATCTCCAAATTGTACTCGAATGAAAGTTGCTCTGAAACTCAGTCGAATCATGCAGCTGACTATAAGGCTATCCCACAATCTTGTTTTCTGGTGAAAGAAAATATAGAAAACAAAGTATAGTTCATTGATAGGGGGTCAAAAGTGTTATTGATAGGAATGTATTCTTGATAGGAAAAGCTTGTGACCATTTAAACAAAACAAGCTCATCAAATTTGAGACGCATAATTGTAAAACTACATGTACAAGCTGCATATTTAAAATAAATATTGGTTAGAAGGCTATGTTATACTGAGCACTGCTAAAATAGAAGACACAGACTATATAAAATATTTTTACAGAGGAGTACCAAAACAAAAATCAGGACTCACCAGTGTTCATTATGCACTCAAAAAAATCAATCAACCAATATTTATTAAGTACCTACTGTAGTTACATAATGCTAGCGTTGGAATGTTTGAAGAGGACATAGGCATTGTTCTCACAGAGCTTGTGTTCTGATGATGGAGACAGACAATTAGCTAGCAAACAAATAAAGATAGTAACTGTAAGTTGCAGAAATATTTGTATAAAATAAAAAGTGCTATCTATGATAGATATAAAGTGGGACAAATCTATTTATAGTGGGCCTCTCTGAGAAGTTGACTTCTCAAAGAGAAGCTGATAACTGAATAAGTAAGTCAGGACAACTATGGGAGTGACGGGGGTTGGGGGGTCCTTATTTTGGACACAGAAAGGACTAACGCTTGGAAGCAGGAAGGACTTAGAACGTTCTATCAGTGGCCAGAAGGCCAGCATCCCTGGAAAATAAAGAACAAGAGGCAGGGTAGCACCAGATGGGTTTACAGAGGTATGCAGAGGCCAGTTACCAGTGCCTTATAGGCTATGGTAAGAAGAAAGAGTTTTATTTTAGGTGCAAAGACAAAAAAAAAAAAAAAAAAAAGGAAATATTTTAAACAAAGGAATAATTTATTTAATTTTCATTTTAAAGAGATCACTCTGGCTTCTGTGTGGTGAGAGCAAGAGTAGAAGCCAGAGTCCAGAAAAAAAGCAGTCACTGCTCTCACAGAGATGAAGGATCGGATGGAGATGTGCGGCAGGGAGGGGCAGAGAGCCCGTGGATTGAGATACTCTTGGAAGTAACAGGGATTGTTGCTGAGGAGGATATAGGAAAGGGAGATTGGCTGGAGCAACGAGATGGATGGTGAGGTCATTTTCTGAGGCCGAGAAGCCAAGAGGAACAAGCAGGCTGGAGTAGGGAATAGGACAAACAGTTCTGTTTTGGTCCAGTTTGAGGAGTGTATGCCTACAAGTAAGCAGATTTCAACATCAGAGTCTAAAAGAAGTGGTTCTGGGCTGAAGTTCCCTACATGTGTGTCATTGGAACACATATGGTCATTGAAACCACAATAATAAAGGGAAAGGAGAGCCCAGGGTTCCAAGATCAGTAGAGATGGAGCCATCAAAGGACACTGAGGAACAGAAGCCAGAAGAGTGTCCTTCTGAGGAAGCCAAGGCAGGGTGACCCATACAACAAGAAGGAAACACAAGAAAGAGCAATCAGGAGCCCTATTCAGTCCTGTCATTGATGAAAGGGTTCTGAGACGTAAGCAGCTTGTGTTACATGGAACAAGGAGATTAAAGCAACTTTCGAAGGTTTCGTGCTATATATGACCAGAATGCAGAAAAAGAGAAGACTGGAGGTGCCACTGCCTTTAAAGAGTCTAAACGAGGAGTAGAAATTAATTTCCTTCTACATAATATTTAACAGATCAGAGAAAATGGCCCTGTAAATATTTTGCCAGGACACTGAAAATGTTGAACTAAAGGACACAGGTAATAATATTATAGAGCTCTTTTGACATTCTGACCTTGTTACACCATCAGAGATTTGACCTTTGGCCAGAACTTTTCTATGTCTAGGGGAGATTTTTAATTACCCAAGTTACTTCAAATACCACAATCTTGCTAACAGACAAAGTTTGGGCAATTCCACATAAAAGATGGCTCACTTCTGAAACGACTCCTTTTTCCAAAGCATTTACTCCTGGCAGTACCTGTGCTTTTGTGAGCCTAAGGCTAACTATCTGAAACTTGAGCTGCAAAGGCAGAACACCTCAGAATTCCGCTCTGATGAGGATTCTCAAATCACGATTCTGATGATAATTAAGCTGTGAGGCATTCCCTGGAAAGTGAGTTGCCTGAGGTTATACAGATGATTCCAAGCTAAGGTAGACCGTGTGACTCCTGATTCCTCCTCTGATACTATAAACACCCCATCAGTTTCAATATTAAAATACAATTGCTACCACCTGGAGGAAAAGCCTAGGGGACTCAGAGGTCTTCAGTCTGACTTGTGAACTCCGCATATTTTTCTTCTGTTTATCAGGCCCCCACAAAAGACAAAAATTCCCTTTGTTTTTCAATAGACTGGTCTTAAAAATTAACTTGCCTTCATAAGGTTGCTGAACATTGACATAGTTCTTTTTAATAGGCAAGACATTTTCTTTAGACGAG
The DNA here is from genome assembly GCF_036321535.1 of Camelus dromedarius. Lineage (NCBI taxonomy): Eukaryota > Metazoa > Chordata > Mammalia > Artiodactyla > Camelidae > Camelus > Camelus dromedarius. Next base: position 38,094,765 of record NC_087436.1, read on the forward strand.
AGGTAGTAAAAATTTTTGAATGCCCTTGGCAGCTCTCTCCAGGAATATTTTAAAGTTTTCCACAAAAGTCAAGTGTTCAAATGAAAGATTTGCTTCAATTCACTGGCAGCGTATAGCTGTTTCACTGCAGAGTATTTGAGGTATACAAGCAATGAAATTTACAATGAAAATCTTTAAAGTAAAACCTAAAATTTTGAATGGGCAAATTTTCTTCTCTGGGATGGGGAAAGCTGGTTATTGTGAATTTGGTGAAGACAGCCTCAAAAGAGTGAGCTGGGGAAGGGGGAGTATTTTCCACTGAGTCAAATTTGGAACAGGTGTGCATAGTAACATGGATTCTATTGTGCACCCAGGAAATTCTTGGCGGTTGGCAAGGCTTCCAGGTAGCTCTTGTTCTTAGGACATCAGTAGTGGGACCAAATTTAAGGCAGATTCCTGGGTATCAGCTGGCTCTGCTTTCTACTTTTCTTTGAGCAGAAAATACAGGCTTAGCTTCAGTGTCTCAGGCAAACTTCTAGATGACTGCTAAGAGGGGACAATTCAATATGATTCAGAACCTGCACAAAACCTGATCCACGGACCCACTGAAATTATCAAGTCCTTATTTAGCTTCCGTGACTCTTAGAAAAATATTACGAAAGGGTGCCATGTAACTTTCTCATATTGCTGAATTTTCCAAATATAATCAGGTCACATTCTGAGCTACTATTAGGTTTAGGACTTCAACATATAAATTTTTGGAGAAAGAGGACACAGTTCAACCCATAACCCACTGGGTCTTTGCTTGGCAATATGAGATTGGTCTCCTCAAAGTCATTTGAGGTATCTTCTCTCTGTGACGTTGAGCCTGAGCCAGGCGATGCCAAGAAGCAGGGCTGGATACTGCTACGGCAGACACTGCTATGCTGGTGTGTCAGAGGAGCGGATGCAGTGGGGTTGAGTTGAGGGGCTCTGTGGGCAGGATATAGTGGTGGCTGCACCAGGGCAGCATTCGACTGTGCTTGTATTCTTGGTAACCTGAAGCCCCTGCTTTGTCCCTTCCTGTTCTCTTAATCTTATATGCCAACATGTCTCCAGATTTATAAGTTACCTGAAATCTTTCCAAGAATTCTGTTTGAGTCTAGTTAGCCAGAGTTGATTTCTGCTGCATATAACCAAGAAGTTTGTCAAATACATATACTTCATCATCTTTTTGCATCTTTGATGTTCATCTATATTATAAAGTAATACAATAATTCAATGGTATAAATTCACAAAACTCTTTAAATAGCTTTTTACTGTTAAGTAGTCATTTCAGTGAACAGATTCTCACTGTACTTGAACTAAAATTAAAACTTGAGTTTAAGGTAAACTGACTTGTGTCTGAGTAAATGAGTCTTTGGTTATGATTAAGAAATATATCTCATTTAATTTAATTCTAAATTGATTTCAACTCTGTGTAAAGTTATTGAATCAATATGACTTATTTCCATTCTTTTTTCTTGTTAGAATTTAAGAATACTTTCTTCTTCCTTAAAATCTTTATCTTCTAACCAATTATTAATTTAAATCCCAGATCTTAAATTAAAATACACACACCCTTAGCAAATAGCAATTGCTTTAAATTTAAGTTTCTTCTTATTCAGAAAAAAAAATGTTTATGAGTGTAGCTAGTAAAACTAGTGGACAGGTGACATTTGTATAGTATTTTGAAATAATATGTTCTATTTATTTAATTTATTTACTAATTTACTTTTCAGAAATAAACTTAATACATATTGATTGGGGCTTAGAGGATGCATTTGAAATTGTAATGCAGTTATTTAAAAGTTGACTAAATTAATGTTAAACATCTTTTTCTCCAGTACAGAAAATTCACTGTTGAAGAAATATACTATTACTCCTTGCTGAGGTAGATGAAGGAAAAACATTATCTTATTGACTCTTTAAAAATTATTATAGTTCATATATGAGTAAGGAGTTTATGAAAGGAAACATTAAGTATCACATTTCATGTCAAGTCTGTGATATAAATCAGTTGTATCTGTAGATTCAAAGTCAAGCTTGAAAAAAACTCTCAGAAGCTAAGGGGCTGATGACCCTATAAACTGTAAAATGTGTTAACAGCAATAAATTCCACTTCCTCGGTTCAAAGGGCATTTGATTATATTCTGCACTGTCAGGGTCACTCACATCAGAGCTCATCCTTGAATGATAAACAAGGCAGGCCTGTAACGTACACCAGAGAGTGACAAGACACACCTGCCACTACAAGTTTTGAGAAAGAACAGTAAGGCTTGCAGACAGCTGTGTCACCCAGGAATGAGCACACTTGCAGGCTCAGCAATGGGCAGGAGAACACGCCCCCATCAGTTCAGACTGCAACGTCACAGTGCTTGCACTGTTACATTCTTTAGTTTAATGAGATCATTTTGAATTGAAAATTATCAACTAAAGCCCATCTTCATAAATTTTCTATTAAAGAACTGCCAATCCCAAATGAATTTCATTTGTGTATACAACATTTTCATGTATTTTAATAAATGTTATATAAACAAATGTTATTGTCAATTGAAAAAATAATATGAATTATGATATAACATTTTAATAACTTTTCTTAAGACTTTTCTCTTAGTTTGATTTTTAAATATTCTAAGAATTTGATATATATGTCTCTTTAAGAAGGAAGAATTTTTACCTTAATTAAAATTTTTCTAGCCTAGAATGTTTTACTTTTGTCATTTATATCTAATTATGCATACCACTTATAAAGAACCACCACAACAAAGCAGATTGTCCTCTAAAATTTTTTAAGGTGATTAGCTAAAATACACTTTTTTATCTTAAGATCCTTATATTTAACACTTGGTACTGTGCTGGTTTGTTATTCAAGGAATATTTATTGAGCATGTGGTATTATTACTATTTGGAACATATGTAGGATATGTTTTTTTCTTCCTGCTTGTTATTTATATTCTAAAGAAAACCTGTGTAACCTTCTTTAAAGAATGTAGTATTTTGTTGATTTGTTTATCTTATTCTAAAAAAATAATTATGAAGCCCATCTGACATTCTTGAAAATTTTATTTCTATTTCTTTGATCTATTTCTGAGAAATTTACAATGTAAAAAGCAATTTCATATTCTGGTCTAAAAAAATTATCTTGACAAAATTATCCTTTTAACTTAGACGTTTCAAGCTCCTGTTGTTCTTATTTTGCCATAAGCTATTAAACTAACTTTTAAACTTACAATTTTCATTGAAAATGCTGCTTTTGCAATGACTAATTAGTGAAAAAAAAAAACCGCTTACATTTCACTAATTCATTATTAGGTTTATTACAGGTTCAACCATTCAATAATTATTTTGCCTGTTTTGTAATACATAGAATTGAGTTGGATTTTAAGTGTTTTGAATTGCTCATTTCTAAAAGAAGACTTTCAAGTCATGAGATTGTTAACAAAGTACAATTGCATTAAGAAATTCTGTGAACCAACTTAATAGTTAGCATTTTTTAGGTTTTAAATAAAATTAAGGAAAATGAGTATTACATGTTTAATATTAAACAGTGTTTAATGCTCAAATAAAATAGGACAAACATGAAAATTACGAATTATTATTCTTTGTATATTTATGTTGACAAAGTTAAATAATAATTTATTTATTGTCACATGTTCTGCCTTGATGACAGCTAGCATTGACTATGACTAAGGTAATATATGCTAAAATTTCTACCAAAAATTTTAGTCCAAATCTTGTGTTTCTCTGTAGGAATAAAATCTCAACTGACAGTGGCACATGCCTATGCCTAAAATTAAAGAATAAAATCTTGCTCTAATGTTTACTCGGTAAACACAACATTGCTGCTTTGTTGTGATTATTTCATGGAGTTAGTCTATTTCTATTTTATCATACTTTAGACATTGAGAATACTCATGGTATTCTTGATATGTGAAAAGATGGTGCCCATAATTCATGAAATTTAGACATTGACTCTACCTTGTATTTTATGATAAAATTTCTTAACAGCAACCAGTCACGTTCTTTCTTCTTGTGAAGAGCATTCAAATCAAATTCTTCTAGTGCATGTATTAATGGCCCAAGAAAAATAGACATTTAAGTCTCTTTCAATTTTATGGAATTTATTTGTGATTTCCTAATGTTTTCCGATTTTTACTGTAAAGCTCTTATTTGATGTTAGTATTGAATTTGATTTTTTAATATGCTTTTGTTCCTTGTTGTCAGCAACTTTTCAAAAGTCAGATCATTATGTTCCTCTGATAGATTTTGAAGGCAGGCAGTTGTCATCTATGGCAAATCACCAGACAATATTAACTATGCCAGGTGAGAATAATTATAAACGTGCGTGTCAAATACACGTAGGAAACGTGGGATCCATGCATGCGTGGATCACATTCCCATGCTTCACAAAGATCTGTTTTCTCTGTTTCATGTAAGCGGTGCATTCACTGGGATTGTTTCTGTCACTGGCAATGCCTGCCGTGTTTCTGGCATTCAAGGGATGCTGAAATCATAATAAAAGAGTAGAACTGTTTTCTGTTTGAATTTAGTGGCTCAGCAGAAGTTTTCAAACAGCTTCTCATAATATGCACATTCAAAACATATACTTTTGGCCAGGGTTTAAAATGCTGTTTTGAATCTCAACAAATAATCTTTTACATTTTTTGAAAAATTTGAAAACTAGCATTTCTGTCACCCACCAAAATAAATGACTCTTTCTGCTTGGTCCTTGCAATGTAACCATCAGCTTCCCTGCCACAAAGGTTTTTAAAGCTTGCAACACACAGCTGTGGTCTACAGATGAATTTCTCATCATGTTCAGTCATAATAGGTGTAAAAAACCTAATTTCAGGCAATTTGTCATTGAAGAAAGTGAAAATAGTTTATATTAATAAAAGAAACTATGAGATACTTCCCACGTGTTCTGCAGACCACGGAGTTGTATGAAACTCTTGTAAAAACAACATGAGCGTATCCAGATATAGTTTGATGGGGCAGTAAGACCACAGCCATCAATTATTAAAAGAAAGCCTGTCTGGAGACAGTCATGCCAAGCACCTGAATTCACTTTAATGGTGGAAGTGGACACATATGCTTAGGGAGTTCAAATCCTTTATGAGTAACACTCGTTTATGATATATAGACAGAATGCGAAACTATGTATTTTTTTTTTAGCAATGCGGTTGTTCTGAAGGACACACTTTACACATCCTTTTGAATGTAGTATCATTATGACTGTTATTTAGAAATACTTAGAATCTGCTTTCCAGTATGGTATTGGACATAAACAGAACTGATGCTTTCATAGAATCTGGCAGGAATAGATGTTTCCATGTTTTTTAATTTAAAAAATTTAAGAATACTAACTGATTATACTGAATATTGAAATAGTGTTTCTCTTGACAAACTTGTTGGGAAGACTCTCATCACCTTTGGACAGACTCATTCCCAGGAGCACCTAACTGTCAGGAGAGTCCCCCCTCAGTATCTGCAAGGGGACTGGTTCCAGGACTCCCACAAGTCCCTGACAGTCAGCCCCCCATATCTGCAAGCTCAGCATCCTTGGATATGGAGGGCTGACTGTATTTATACCTCATCGTCATTAAAAAAAAAAAAAAAGATGATAGAGTGAATGATATTTGACATAGAGTAAATTGATTTAAAGTTAATCACTAAATTCAGATTGAATAGGCTTATGTATTTTATAATGAAGGGATATGGAAATTCACTAAATATCCAACAGTCTTAGATTCACAACATCTCTGGACATAAACATATTCATGCTATACTACTCACAATTCCTGCTTTTCACTTTATAACAATCATTTCAAAATGAACTGAAATATGTAAATGACTGTGAAGAGGACCACATAGTCATTATAATGGATATCATCATTTGCATCTGAAATATATGCACTTTAATAAAAGATGATAATTAAATAACACCTTTTATTCTAATTTTTTGCTAAATTAATCATAGAACTTTCCCAGAATATATGCTTGGGTTTTTATACTCCTACCCTTATAAAGTAAATAGTTAAATTTATTTTTTTTAGTTGTTAAATATATTCATCATAATGTATCAGGAATAAAACATAAACATTTAATCTCGAACTATGTTATCAAAATAAACAAATTAGAATTATTAAATTATGTTCACTTATTTTAGAAACTAGTTTCCTAAAATTATTCTCTAGTCTCATGAAACCCATCATCCTTTTTAAAGATTGATGAACTAATTTAATGTTCTTTGCTCTTCCCAAGTATTTCCTAACTAGGTAATTTTGACTTTTGTTTTGCTTTTATTTTTGTTTTCTATTACCTCAATTTTGGCAATGAAAGAACTCAGTGGAAACTTGGGAAACAGAAATTAGGCCTATGAGATTTGTGGAATCTAATATAGTCTCACTGCAGGGGATTTTAATGTAAACCCTAAATGCAGCAAAGAGGTGACAGGTCCCTAAAGGTTAATATTTCGATTTCAGTTTTTAAAATACCAGTTTCCCCTCAAAATCTATAAATGCCTGGGCAGCACCACGGTCTGCGCAGGGGGACAAATAAAGTGAAACTAAAAGCCAGCCGTACAATTTGGATACTTGTGTGCAACTGGGATAATTACAGATAATTTTCTTTCTTGATCACCTTGGATGTTTGACAAAGACACAGTTGAAAATTTCCTCTCTTATCTAATCCCCCAAAGTGCCTCCAGAAAAACAGCTTTCTGAACTTGAAACTCACTTGTAAGCACGATGGTAGCTCAGTGAGGCAGGTCTGGACCACTCTGGCCTCGTGTGCATGCCACGGTCTACTACCGTCCTACTTAAAGCTTTCCCTAGGGAACCACTCAGTTATTTTTCCATGCTGCTGGGATACAGCAGTATTTAGTTTCTTCCCTTTATGTTCTTTGATTCTCAGATCTTAAAACTAACATCTGAGGAAATCTTAAGATATGTCAAGAAAGAAAAAAAAAATAACATCATAACTATAGATTAGCTAAAAGGGAGGAATAAAACTGTGAAAATACATAATTTTGTGTACAAAAAAATTTAAAAACAAAATGAAATTGATCATATTAATATCTAGTCCAACTGAATGAAAGACACACAAAAAAATCTGTAGAAGCATCAAACTAAAATTATTACAAACTGGAAATGGTAGGACTCTACTACTCAAGTCACTGAAAATCAGAAAAATTCTAGGGAGTTGTGTGGGTGAGAAAGTTGGCCAAAAGTTTAATACTTTTGTCTTCTGTGTATCATATAAGGTCATGAACTTCAGTTTAAGAAAAACAAAATAGAGAGACTTTGAAAAGTTTTCCACTTATTAGTCTTCTAAAACATTGGAGTAGAGACATCTTCTGAATGTTAGGTAATTCTCTTCTTACTGTTACTGTAAGTAATTCATTACGTAAAGAGCATAAACAAAATTTAAGTAAAAGAGATTGATCATTTCTGCTGTCTATTTAATCATTTCCCTTTTGTTTTTCACTTTGAATTTGAGGCAAAGTCCATAAGTCATTTTAATGTCTATATTTATGGCTGGCAATACACAGGCCATGTGGGACAGGGCAGGGGGCCAGAGCCTCAGTGTTTAATGCTCACAATGATTCATGAAGGAATGTTTCATCTTTGGTGTAACCTAGGAATTTCAGGACCAGCAGAGCCTCTATAGGAAACACTCTGAGAAGATCAATGTTGCACCAAGGTTATAACACTGAAGATTAAAATAGTGGCAGGAACAGTTTAGAACTGAAAATTGTGGGAGAGGTTGGAGAAAATGAGAGTGCCAGGTCCATATTTACAAAGGCTGTGATGGAGTGTCTGTGCTTATAGCACGTGGGGTGGAGGAGTGAATGGTCCTCCAGTCGTACAATTCACTTTCACCAAAGGTTGTACTGACAAGTGATTCAGAGAACCAGAGGACCTTAAACATGGAGCCATTTGGTGGGATTATAACATAGTGCAACCACTCTGAAAAACAGTTTAGCATTTCCTCAAAAGGTGAAGCACAGTGAAACTATATAACACAGTGATTCCATCCTAGGCATATTCTCTCAAGAGAATTAAAAATACGTCCACACAAAAACTTGTACATGAATGCTCATAATCATAATAGCTAAAAAGTGGAAACTGAAATGTCCATCAACTGAAGACCAGATAAACAAAATGCGATATAACTATAGAATGGAATATTATTCAGCCATAAAGAGGGAGTAAGTGTTGTTACATGCTACTATATCAAAGAACCTTGAAAACACATTAAATGAAAGAAGCCAGTTACAAAAGGACACATATTACATGATTCCTCTTAGAGGAAATATCCAGATCAGGTAATTTAACAGAGACAGAAGTTGGATTAGTGGTTGCCAGGGGCTGAAGAGGCGGGGAATAGGGAGTGACTGTACATAAGTTACAGACTTCTTTTTTGGGACGATGAGCATCTTCTGAGAACAGTGATGATAGCTGCAAAACTCTGTGAATTCACTAAATATCACTGAATTGTGCACTTGAAAATCACAATAAATACACATCTCAGTGGGAAAAGGTCTTATATTACAGTAGAAAAGTGGATGCAGCTGATCTCAGCATTGAGTTCTTTCACTTAAAAAATAAAACAGGATTATAATTAGTAAGTTGTAAATGTAAATGTATACCTCTACTTTCAACATCTCATAAATTTGTTATGACTTCTAAGTATGCTACCATTAATGTAAGTGGGAAAAATTATTGCCTGTGAGAAGAAGTATCAAAAGTGCCATAAGAACACAATATGCCAAGCACAAGAATCACGTATTATAAACTTGATCTGGAAATATTCCTTGTTTAAAGTCTACAAATGTTGTCAAAGTAATATACTAGGAAGCATGTGATAAGGCCAGTGAGTTTAAATTGACCACAGTTTTTGGGAAAATGAAAAATATGTTATATAATGATCATGATGGAATTTAATAATCCAAAAAGTAATTATTAAAGGAGAGATCTGGGGTACAACGATCATTTTTTTTTAAAGCAAGCATTTCTGAATGTGGAAGAAAGGGAAGCAGTCTGTCTTACACTAGATTGGGATGATGAAGTGATGCAGGAGGTAATTGTGGATGAGTAGGAAATGCTGATCAACGTGACAACGAATGTCAATATTCTACTAGTGCAAGAAGGAATTTAAACGAATTCACTTGTGATTATGCAGTTTTAGAAATGAGAACTTATAGAAAATGTGGACACTAGTTGGAAGAGAAAAGTGAAATTAAAAAGTAAAATGACAGAGAAAAAGCTTAAAACTATCCAAAATGCCTCAGAGGAAGTCTAGTAAGAATGATGAAGACAGCCCAGGGACGTAAAAAATAACCGAACATACTCAACTGGGAAAGCAAAAAAGTCCAAATATGATGAAAAGGGCAGCTTTTATAAAATGTGCAACTGTAATTAAATGAAAATAACCAAGAATGCTTACCAAAAGTGGCACATATGATGCAAAGTTGGAAACATTGGATCAAAACTAACAGAAACATCAAAAAACACTCTTGAATAAAATTTGTTTTTGTTTTTTTGCTAAACAGTATTCTACTGTACATACATAACACAATTTATTGATCCATTCTATTAATGATATTTGGGTAGTTTTGGATTGGAGTCATTACTGAAAATATCCTCTATGTCTATTCTGTTTAAGTTATTTTTATGGATATATGTTTTCATTTTTCTTGGGCAAATACCTAGGAGTCTAATTTATTTCTTACAGGGAAATTATATGATTAATTTTAGGAATTGCCAAATGTTTTTCTAAGGTGGAGTGTCATTTTACTTTTTGACAAGAAATATATTGGTGCTCCAGCTGTTCTACATGCTCACCATATTTAGTTTTGCCAGTCTTTATAACTGCAGTCATTCTTCTGAATGTGAAGTGGCAAATTATTACCATTTTAATTGTATATCTTTGATAACTAACAAGGATAAGAAACTTTACAAATACTCATTAGACATCTATATATCTTCTCTGATGAAGTATGTGTTCAAGTATTTGCCCGTATTTTGATGGGTCATTGTCTTTACATGATAGATTTATAGATGGATTTTACAAGTTCCAGATATAAGAACTGCATATTTCTACAAAACTCTATTTATATACTGTCATACGTGTGAGCTACAAGAATTATCTCCTAGTTTATGACTCTAGTTTTCATTTTCTTAGCAGTAATTTTGGTGAGAAGATCATCACCTAGATGGATATTAATTTATCAGCTTTTGTTTATATGGCTATTGCTTTCTGAAGGTTGTGTAAAAAATCTTTGCCTCCTCCAGAAACTTTATAATTTTAGCTTTTGTGTTTAGATCTATGATTACCTCAAATTATTTTTTGGTTATGGTATAAAGTAGAGGTCAATTCACTTTTTAAATCTGTTTATTCAGTTGTTTCAGCACCATTTCCTGCAAGACTTTTTTTCTCCTTTAAACTGCCATGGCCATTTTGTTGAATTAGTTGTTGATGGGTAAATGTATGTCTAGGTTCTCTCATATGTTACACTGTTCTATATGGCTATCTGTATGTCAATACTAATTGTCTTAATTATTGTAGCTTTATAGTAAGTCTTGAAATAAAGTAATGTAAACCCTCCAACTTTGTTTTCTGTTTTAAGAATGCTTTGGCAAAAAATAAAATAAAATACTATCTGTGCCCCACCCCCCTCAAAAAAGAATGCTTTGACTATACTAGGTTCTTTGCATTTCTATATAAATTTTAGCATCAGTTTGCCATTTTATTAAAAATATTTTGAATTTTTTATTGGAGTTGGAATCCAAACAATATTAATCCTTTGAATCTATGAACATGGTATATATTATCATTTATTTGTGTCTCATTTAGTTTCCCCCAGAAATGTTTCATGAATTTAAATGAAGTGTTTTAGGATGTCTTCTGTTACATTTATTCCTAAGTGTTATTGTATAAAGTGAAAATTTAAGGAATTGTTCAGTTTTGGGTATTTTTTGCAAGAGTATTTCATAGAAAAGAACATCTTTTTCCCAACCAACCAAACATGTTTTCCAGTTCTCTTTCTTTTTGTGATATTAGCAGCTGTGTTGAATTGCCTCTTGTCAACTTGGCAGCATAACTACACTTTTCTAAAGCTGGAACTCTATTTTCCAGTACACTATTCCCTGAATGATTCCCCATAGGATTTGCCAATGAGAAAAACTCACACATAATTTGGAAGATGAAAGTAAAACAAAAGTCATTCTTAGTGATTTTGGCAGCCAGGCATGAATTCACAATGATCTTAGCAATCATAATATTCAGACACAGCACCATCACCAATCTGTCATGAACTTGTACTTCATGATCATGATGGATACAGCCGTTTCTTGGACTTTTTCATGAGCTCTACCTTCCTCTCCTAGTTTTAATCAATACTTTAGATTGATGTAATTTATTATTGTTTCTCTGACTTTCTGGATGTAACCCTCCAGATCTTTACTTTTCTTGCTCACATTTACATTAATGTAAGCACTGATTCCTATAATAAAACTTTTATTTCTATAATACTTAACTAGCTCCGTTTTCCTGGCTGAATTCAGACTGGTAATAGTAACCAGTGATGGTAACTTTCTTAGAGTCATTATTTAATTAGAGGTAGACAAATGGAGATATACTACTTCTTTTTTCATGTACTAATTAGAAAACTTTTCTAAAGAGAAACTTAGCCTCATTATCTTTTTTATTACCCTGAGATACAATTCTCAAATAAAAGTCAGAATAAATACGTGATTTTTTTTCTTTATTTCCTATTTTCTTTTTTATCAGTTGCTATTTTATATACCAGTTTGCTAAATGAGTTGGTTTCTTAGTATCCATAAAAATCGACTTTTTAAAAATTGACTTTGAGAAGTAATTTGTTTCTTTCCAGTCTATCTGAATTATTTCAGATATTATATTTTGAAGTTCTATATGTTTTTTTAGATTTTAATTGCTGCTGAGATCCCACATCTGTTTACTCATTATGACAGTATTATCTTTAAGTCTTTGAACTGTATTTATAATAGCTGCATTAAAGTCTTTTTATGCTAATTTTAACATCTGGATCATGTTGTGGTCTATTCTATTGAGTAGATGTTTTAGTATCATTATAAACGCATGCATTTGAACATATCAGGTAACCTTCTGCTCACTGAAGCCATCATCATTATTGATGTTTAAATTATTTCATGTTCAGTGAGTAGGTACTTCTTCAAGCTGCTTCCTGGATCCTCTGACAAGATGACCTAGATTGATTTTATACATTACTTACCGACAACCAGAAAGCACACAAATCTCCAAGAAGCTCTGATTCTTTCTAGGGAGTGATGGTATATGGAACCAAAGCTGTATCCCCAGGGACTTCCTGCTACTGTTTTGTTTAATGTTTCTAGGATGTATCAGTGGGTACATCTACAAGATAAGTGGGTTTTTAAAATAGATAAAATGTATCATGAGTTTAATACCTTCCAGTACAAATTCAGGATTATAAGATTTTAATTAAGTCCATAGATCTTAAATATATATTCTTCTGTCACACTGGAAAAGTATTCATTTTCAATGTCACAAACATAATTACTCATTTTCCTTATCATATAATAAAGGCAAACAATAGTTTTAGAATAGAAATATCAACCCTATTATGAAAAATATACTTACTAAAAGCAGTGTAAGATTATTTGTATATTTCATTTTGTTCTAAAGTTATAATCCTATTAAGAATAATAATTGGCATACAGTCAAATTATTGCTTGTAAAAGTCACTTGGTATAATTCCAGTTCAAATTTGACATAAATGTATTAATTACAAAATATTAAACTCATTTTCCAAACATTCCAAGACAGTGTTCTGACATGATTAACTTTCATGATTAACTTTAATTGTCAGAGGTAAAATCACTGGAACATAATACAGTTTCTATTTGCTTGAGACAAAAAGTTCCCCTAATATATTGTGATAAAAATGTTTAAGCACTTAAAAAAGTTGAAGTAATTGCATATCAACATCTATATACCAACCACTTAGATTTTATAATTAATATTTTGTTGTATTTGCTTTATTATATATTTATTGCTCTATCCTAACTTCTGTTCTTTAATAAATTCCCCTATTTTATTTATTTCAAAGCATAATTTTCCTCTAAATACTTTAACATACATATCACTAACAATTGTTCAGTACTTGCTTATAGCTCTTTGCAAAAAACCAAAACTTGCATATAATTCACAAATCTAATGTGTGTTATTTTCTGACTTTTGACAAATGAGAACACCTGTGCAACCCCGACCTTTACCAGGATATGGATGAGTGTTCACACGCAAAAGCATCAGTATTTCAGAAAATAATTTCTTGTTTTTTGAATTGTATAGTGCCTGTGGGAATTCTCTAATCCAAGTTCATAAAATAAATATCCAGAAGGCAAAACCTACAATTAGTTTGTGGGTAAATATTTCTATGGATTGTCTAAATATCTGTGTTAATTTCAAATAGGCTTATATTTTATAGTTGTCTCCTGAGCAACACTGTGCCATTTTCAGTGTGGAAGACACTTGGAGAATAAACAGAGATCATTAACACAACAGTAATTCAGTTGTGTAATGAACATGCTTAGCTATAACTGCCATTTAAACTGAACAGTTGACTATGACACTGGAATTTAAGCAGCTGAGCTAGCATTATGACTAAACTCCTGGGAGTGGTTTGCAAATTTTGTACCTTATAAGGGGCTGCAACAGGGGTGAAAAGAGAAGCATGCTCTGATTTTGTGTTTCAGCAAAAGGACAGATGGTATCCCCAAAAAAAAAGGTTTAGAAAAGTAACAAGTGGACGTTTATTCTTATTTATATACTTTTCAAGCAAGCATTCTGAAAAAAAATACAGGAGATAAATTGTATAAACACTTCAAGAGCAGAGACAGATTTCTGTTTTTAAAAATCGGAACACTGGGCATCCCTTTATGATGCTGGGCAGTTGTTAGGTAATTACATATTAGAAAGCATGTACCATTATGAGCATGCAGACAAAGGCATATCTAGGAAAAGCATATCATGTCTCTACCTAATCTATTTATTGATTATAAGATGTTATATGGCCTTTAGAAAAGGCAATTGGTTTCTTTATCTTGACCAATAACTTATGTCATAGGAAAGCTTTATAGTAAAGCAACACTATTTCATAGGAAAAGAATTAAATTGTACATATAAAGGGAAACTTTATTAAAGAAAATCACAACCACCAACCTTTCAATACACATACCATAGTAAGATGAATGTCTATTGTGTTTTTAAGAATGTTAGAAAACATGCCAGTGTATTGTTTATTCAGTAACAATTGGGAATCAAAGCACAAGGGAACATGTTTCTTCAGTTGGGTTCCTCTGAATCAGAGTCTAAGATGAGAATCTGGGTGCATGTCACTTATGGAAGGAATGCTTTCAGGAAGCTGAAAACAAGGGAAGCAGGACTGGCCAGGGGAAGAAGCTAAGCAAAGATACGGTCTCAGGTAGCTGTGGAGGACAGTATACCACAGTTGATTTAAGGAAGAGGGCACCAACTTCTGTAACCCGCTGTGAGTCAGGCTGCTTCAGCCTGTGGGGAAATAGAACTTCTCTGCGAGGTGGCTTCTGGTTAGCCAAGGGAAATTGTACCAAGAAGGGGCAGCTATTAACAGTTAACAGCCAACACTCATAATGATGGAGGCTGTTTGTAACCAGGTGGTAATGGGATGTGGGCAGGCCACCAGCAGAGCCCATCGCAGCATGTAAACAAAAGAATTATTATTAAAGGATTATCTTCACAATATCCTATTTCTGAAGTCGCATCCTTGTAATTATTGAGGAAAAATTTGCTATAGATCTTGGTCCTTGGTGATAGTATGATCTGCTGGCTTTCAAACAATTCATTGGTATGTCCAGGTGGAGTGTAGAATGAATGAATCCATTCACAGAAGTCTTGCTGCAAATTGTGAATAGTGGTGGCTCCTGTTTACTTACCTGTTGTCGGTAACTAATCACTTAAAAAATATAAACTGAACTGGGATATTATCATTTCTGTTAATTAACACACTAATGAAGTATAAAAACCTAAGGAAATGCATGTATAAAGTCATGATTCTTTAGTATCATAAATATTTAGATTTAGTTGATATTTGAATTTTGGAGAGGGGACGAAGGTAGGCATGTAGTTAGGAACTAGAGCATAAGGGCTCTATTTTCCATGACAGGGTTAAATATTATTCCAAAGGCCTTAGGAAGGCATGGAAGGATTTTAAGCCAGAGAGTGATACTACCATGTTCACGTGTCAGGTTGGGATGCCTTTGCCTTGCTGGTATGATCTCAAGTACAAAATCTTGGATACCAGGTATAATCAATACAGTCAATTCTCTTATTTCACCTTCTAAAGAGATTAAATATATATTTTATCTTTAATTATTAATTTTATATTTTTCAGCCACAGGGTTTAATGTTTAAATATCTGCAAATACTAATCTATTGGAAATGAGAAATTTCTTACAGAATTTGGTATTCAGTATTCCCACATCTCTTTATTGTCCTGTATTTACATGTCAAATTTCCCCCATTAATAGTTACTCAAAATTCTGAATTATTTGCAAAATTGTGTGTTAAAAGGCTCTTTTAAAGGTCCCCCCTGCCTCGAACTTAGTTTTCTGAATATGAAATCTAGGTGAAGTTTTCTCCACTTTGATTTTATGATTGCTGTCTCCTCAGTGTGAGGACCTTAAGATGGATTATGAACTGAGAAATCACTGAAGACCTCCCTTCCTTCACGACACTGAGAGTGTTCAGTGCAGTCTGAATCCACACGTTCCCCACACATGTACATGCACCACACGTGTTATTCTATGCTTTAAGGATTTTTCATGATTTTTTGTTGAATCAAGTCTCCAGGATGAATTGTTTGGTATTCCCCTCAACAGTCTTTGTCCTCTCACATCCTGTTTGAGTGGCTGTTCCTTCCCTGAGTTTTCCTGTGCACATCAAGCCCGGTGCTTGGCTTAATGTTTATTCACAGTGATTACAGACCTAGGGGTTCTCTCAAGTGCGGTTTGCTCATGTTGTTTAAGCATGAATTACAAATCAAAGTATCCCCACAGTGATTACAGACCTGGGGTCTCCCTTGGCCAAGACTCCATACACTTGACTCCTTAATGTTTTGCTTATGACAGGAAAAAAAAAGCACAATTCTTAGGAAAAGAATATTATCAAATGTCAAAGGAGACACAGATACAAAGCCCTCTCAAGTTCACCTCAGCATTTTTTCAAGTTATAATAATAAAATCATGAAGTGGTCTTAAGTTAGGCTTGACAAACAGTTTAAATGAAATACGAGGGAATAAAATGTGAGAAATCATAATCTGAGTAAGGCTAAATACTCCTTCATAAAACGGGATTCAGTTATACAGAATGTTTATGTGTGCATGCAAGTGTGTGTGTATACTGGCTCACAGTGTACACTGACTCACAGTGTACACTGAATTTTATGCTACAGATCATGACAAGGAAACTTGGAAGTCACTGGTCAGAGAAGTGGCCGTCTGAGTGCGCAGCAGCCAGCTCTGCGTGCAGCTCAGGGTTACTTCTTACCGACTCTTCTTTTTCTCCTTAAGCCCTAGTCTTTCTGGGGATCCCACATGGCCTGTTCTATTTGGATATTAAGGGAAAAATAAGAAATTTTCAGTGCCCTTTCTCAAGCAAATTTTTATAATAGATTGGAAGAAAACCCCAGCTCCTCTAAGAGCTCGCTTTGTATCTGGGACAAGTTTCTTAATCTCTTCAGCTATAAAATGAGGATAATAAATTAAGGCCATAAAGCTCCCACAGTTCTTTGATTCAGGTAATATAAATGAGGTACTCAGCACAGTGCCTGGCACCTGGTGAGTAATCAATAAATATTAGCTAGTATTACTTTAATTTTTATTACTTTATATGAAATGGTGAAACAACTTCCGTATTAAAATAATAATTTACTTGGAGCCCCTTGATAAATCAGGGGAAGAAAAACTAGAAGTTTAAAATAAAAATCTCTGAAACTTCTCAAAACTCCAATAAGAGAGTTTGTGAATATAAACATACAAAATATGCTGGTATAGTAACTTTGGGACTTTCATACGTTACAATTTTTCAATCTAAAATTGTAGCTAAAATCAATAGGTAAAAAGGTGGAATCCAGGGTGAAGCAGTTTGGCCTTTTACTTCTTGCCAATAATAAAACTAATGGTAAATCGTGTGAGTTGCATTATATTCTCCCCAAGGCACCTAGTTGTGTGAAAAATTTAATTATTTGTGGGGAACAACATATTATCAGAATCCACACATTCATTTACTTCATCTATGCAGGTAACTTTTATTTCTAGAAAAACATTCACCTGGCTCATTTCTTATAAAGCTGTATTTATTTTTAAGGAGCAACAAGTTGCGTTAGAGGTATGTCTTGACTATACCTCTATAGGCTTTCTTAGCATTGCTGTTCAGATTTCTGTGAAGAGTTAATAAAATAAAGTCTGGTTTTGTACCAGGAGACCAATATCTTGCGAAGGTTATAAACCTTGGTCTACCTTTTCCATGTACCATGATCAAAACAAGATGGCTCACTTCAAAATATGCTTTATAAACTAAATGACGAATTTGTGAATCAAGACAAGGGGAAATAAAAGCAGGGAGCGAACTGTAAAAATTGATGCGCATAATAAATTTTTTAACACCAGACACTTAAAAAAACGTTTCAGCCGTTTCGTTTTGCACATTATTTCTGGCCTCACTATTTCAGTTTTTATTTGTGCTTCAAGTCCAGCAGACAGGGAGGGACTCTGTTTGCAAAGCACCTAGCACAAATTGCCAACACTCTATAAATGACCTACTGCTGACCTCCGTAAGAAAAGCTGAACTAGCAACCAAAAGCACAGGCAAGAAGGATACTTGCAGCCCATCTGGGAAAGAAAAAAGGTGCTTAGTTGTTTTTTTTCTTCCCCCCCTTTTTTTTTTCTGCAACAGATCACAATGTACTCCTACTTAAAAGGAACACTATCAACAAAAGCCTGTCCATCTGTTAGCATTTTCCTTCCACTAATGCCCTTTGAGATTAAATGTGTGGGAGGAACCAAGGCTAGATGCACTGTCCTGACTGGTAGTTGTAAAGGAGGGCATTTTCTGCTCAGGCAACTTTTACTTTTTGAAAAAACAGTAATATGAGACTTTCTGATAAGTATGCATTGAATTTCACTTGTGGAAGGGAAATATATAGCTTTTTCTTAGGAAATGAGTGGTCATATGCACATTAGTGAAGAGATGATTCGTAGTAAATAAGGTATAACAAAGGGAGTATGTCTGTGCTGTCTGTATTCGGAGAAAATAAAACCTACAGAAGGACTGTTGTCAAGTTTTGCAACATTTGAGTTGCTCAAAACTCAGTAACTTGCTGACTTAAACTACCCCTCAAAGTATAAGGTTGGAAAGTTACCATGCATGGCAGAGAGAGAGGGAGAAAAAAAAAATGTTTCAACTTGCTATAACTTGAAGCTTACTCTTTAGGGAAGTATGATTTTCTCATACTCAATTGAAAATGTCTCCACTATATTTCAAAAATCATAAAATAAACAGAATTTCCAGTGGAACTGGCTCATGTAGAAAGCTCCACAACAAGCTATTACGTGGAACTGCTGAGGAATGGAAGAAAACACCAGCATGTGGCAGGCACCGAGTCAGAGGTCTGTATTCTGGGACTGAAAGGAGATGCTGCTTTCTTTATTTTTCCTGTGAATATTCATGAGGTCTCTGACCAGCACAATTTGATGGTGCTCTTAGGACCGTGCCTCTCAAAAAATCCTCATCTTTCCCAGCTAGAAAGGAGTCAGAGGGAACACCCCTGTGACACTAATGAGGAGAGACTGAACCACGAGAAGTTTTGGGCCCTAATGTTTTGTTAGGTAAAGCCTAATTCTTCCTAGAGCTCTTCTTCCCTTACTGAATGGAGAAAAATTAACAGAAATTAAAAGAGTTCTGGGGATCTCTAGGAGATATCTGCAAAAAGCAATGAGGGCTCTCCCTTAAGACCACGAGCAAGACTTCAAAGAATAGAAAGTTAGGTATTGAAATGTGAGGAAACTGCTCGCTATCCTAGACACAGAAGACAGGTTGTGATGAACTTAACTCTGTTTATGCGATAGAATGTGCTGGTATGAGATTAAGACAGTTTATAACTCTCTATGTGATTCAGATCACACACACACACACACACACACACACACACACACACAAAACCTTTCACTCCATTTTCATTCATTCTCCCTCCTTCTATAGGAATCTCCCTCCGATGGGCAGGGGATGACAAATTGGAGTGATTGCCCTGGGTCTTGCTCTTTGCCTCCCATTCTTCAACCCCTTAAAAGGACCAGGCATCTGAGGCTAGAATGGAATTACTGAATTGGATAAGGAAGAAAAAGGCAGAAAGTCTATTGTCACCAGTCAGCACTGAAAAATTACCTAAGGTGCACAAAGCCCTCAAACAACATGCACTGGTCTAAAACTGGCCCTGCTTCTCCTGATAGACCCCCAAACATTTATGATTCTTTTATGATAATTTCTTTCACTTTTTTGTTCAATATCACTGAGATACATTTTTAGATTTCACTTGTATGAAAAAATAGAGGGTCAAAGCATGTGGTAATTTCCCCTCACCAGGGCCCATGCCTTCTCGCAGATGGTGTGACCATCTCAATTGTCCTCATGGATTCTACAGTACCCAGAAATATTATTGCAGGTGGGCTCTTTGGTGTAGACTTGTAGATGTCTACTAAGTTATCTCAAGTAGTTATGCTTAGTTAATCTAAAAATTATTACTCTAATGCCTACTAGGTACCAAGTTCTTTTGCTTGGGATGGATGAAGTCAAATAAGGTGCATATTCTGTCCTCAACCAGGGGGTCTTTTGGTGGAGAGATTCATCAGTCTATCTGAGAACTATTTTAGTGCCACAAGTGCTATGAAATGTAAAGTATAAAAATGTGAAGAAATGAGAGCTAAAAATTTATAAATAGAAAAGGATTAAAGGCCAATAATAATGAGAGTAACAACTGACTTTTAAAGAAACTCAGAAAATCTCGTTTCTTTAGTGTGTAAAGCTTATGCTATCAATAGTGTTATCTTCAAATACAAGTTACTTTTGTGTGCAATTTGACTACATATCTGGAAATATCCCAATGTGTGCTTATATCATGAAAAACTAACCAGAAATTTCATTGAAAGTACAAGAAAGTATGGCAGACAAAAATAAGTAATATACGATAGATGAAACATTCATTTTTGCTCTAAAAATATTTCATAATACTCTTACTCCTTTCTAAGGCACTACGGTGAAAGTACATTTTTTCTCCTAAAGCATAGAGTGAAAAACTGAGAGAAAATGACTGGATTTGGATTGCCTATACACTATTAGAGAGTAAAGTAATATTCCCCTAATACTCTTTCTTCTGATTATTCCAAGTTTCTGGAGTGTACATTAAGGCAGGTTTTTTTTTTTTTTTTGCCCCCTCAGAAATTATTTTATCTTAAGTGGCAAATTGTTAATGATTAATAATAGCGCATCAAGCTGATTTCTTTCTAATAATTTTATGTGAAAAAGAAATACTAGTAACACAAGTTTCTTATGTAGATACATAAAAAATGATTGTCATGCTCACACCTACTACATGACATAAATTTCTTAATAATCTCCATTACTTGTGAGGATTAATAACACATTTCCTGTTCTAAGATCTTCTGTTGCATCAGAGATGGCCAACCCCAACTATTAATTCTAGAGGCCACTGAAAACTAGATGTAGATTTGGTTTTGTGAGGATGAAAAATGTGGAATGTCATCGTGGAAGTCTGTAATTTCAATCTTGTAACAGTCCAGATCATGTTTGCAGGCAATGAACGTCACTTATTTATTTACTCAGAAATTAAAATACTTACTCAAAATATTTTAATTCTTAATAATTTGTTGGTGTTCATTCAATGTTAGATTTTAGATAGGCTATGTTATTGGCTGTGATGCTCAAAGCATTTAACAAGTGAGAATTGATATCTGCTGCCAGGCTATCTTGTTAACACCATTTTCACTTTGTTCAGCTTTGCTATTTATCAAGTCTTTGTTGTATTATTAAAAATCAGATATCAAAGGTTATTTAAAATAACGTGGATTCCTAAAATTAAATCTAATAATTTGATCTCTAGATTTACTTACTGGGTGCAAAATTATTCTGAATGATTGCAAACATGCCCTTATCATCAAAAAGTTTGTATTTTTAATAGGCAAAATAAAATTAAGTGTAAAACACACTTAAAACAATTTGATCTTTATGAATTCTATTTTCTGTATGTGAATGCATTAAAAGGAATGCAGAAACTAGAAAAATAAGATTATACTTTTGAACAGACACTGAAAAATATATACTATAGAAACACAAATTTTTCCATCTGTATTTTTCTATTTTACTATAAAGAATGATTTTGCTTTTGTAAACATATATATTTATATAACTTACTATTTCTACCACTTATTTTGGCAATTAATATTTTTTAGTATGAATCGCATTCTTAATTACACGTAAATAATAGTTTGCAAGAATTTCCAATGGGGAAAAGCCTAATGTACAAAGAGCAGACACTGACTTTCAAGATTTTGGAAGTAATACATTTTTTAGAGTCAAAATCTGTCAAGGACTTATTGTACAACATGGGGAATATAGCCAATATTTTGTGATAACTGTGAATGAAAAGTAACCTTTCAAAATTGTATAAAAATAAAAAATTAAATTAAAAAATTTAAGACGTAAATTTAAAAAATCTCTGATTGTATATCAAATTCTCTGGAAACAAAGAATATACTATTCCAATATCAACATCTTTCACAAAGAAAAAAATAATTGGTACAATATCTAGTATTGAAACTTAGGAATAATTATGAGGGTCTGTGGGTAGAAGATTATTTCACTGAATCAGAGAAAATTTTTGAATGAGACAGGTGGTAACTAAATGTTTTTAAGGAACAAGAAGTTATCTTCTTACTAAATTGTTCAGATAGCTATTAATGTATTGCTTTATGGATTTCAATGGGAACCTTTTTGTGAGTTGGGTTTTATCCATATACTGCTTTATAACGAGAGTTTATTAGTTATTTGCAGAGTACTGACCAGAGTGCTCTGGGGTGTACCACAGAATAAGGGCCCTTTTCATAAATTTAGAGATTCCAGAACATTCGTAAGTGACTATGTATCTATTTAAATGACACAGTTATATATACAAGAGCAATAACAGCTACTGTGGGCCATAGTTAAGCAACTGCACTTGCATCACTGTGTCTCAGCCTAGATAAGCTAGACCAAATCCACTGGAAGGTTTTTGTTTTATGGTTAATCTTATAATCACAAATTCCAAAAAACTGAAGAGGAAGGAATGCTTCTGAACTCATTCTTTGAGGCCAGCATCACCCTGATACCAAAACCGGAGAAAGAGACCACAGAAGAGAAAACTACAGGGCAATATAACTGATGAACACAGACAGAAAAATCCTCATCAAAATATTAGCAAACCAAATTCAACAACACATTAAGAGGATCATACACCACAATCAAGTGGGATTTATTCCAGGGATGCAATACTCAGGATAGTCCAATATCCACAAAACAATATGTAAGACACCATATAATAAACTGAAGAATAAAAATCATACGATCACCTCAATAGATACAAAAAAAGCTTTTGACAAAAGTCAATATCCATTTATAATAAAAACTCTCAATAAAGTGGGCATAGAGGGAACATATTCCAACATCATAAAGGCCATGTATGATACACTCACAGCCAACATCTTACTCAACAGTTCAAAGCTCTAAGATCAGAAACAAGACAAGGATGCCCTCGATAATCACCAGACCCTAGTTATCCCACATCAAAATGTAAACAGATGGATCATTTTTGATCCCAAGGGTTTTTTTGGCTTCACTTAAGCATAACTAATGCTCTGAAATGTCATATCAAGAAGGGAAATAAATGCAAATATTCTGATCACTAGCCTTCTGACTTGATTTTAATATTATTTCCTTACATAAGACTTGTAAAAAGGCAGAAAATGGAAATGTGAGAAGTTGAATGTTTCAGCTCAAGGAACTGGAATAAGAGCCAGATACCTCTCTTCTAGCCTAGACAGGGGCTCTGTTCTCCCACCTAGAAAACATGGGGGTTCACCTCTATGGGCACTTCTGACTCTAACTGTCCATGAGTATCTGAAGTATACTCAGGAAAGAGTAACCCTTGTCAGAGTGCATGCCGGTCCCTGGACTTGCCTTTCCCCATTTTTCTTATCCTTGAGTTATCCTGAAGGTGACTTCTCCTTCATCTGGTAAGTGAGTGTCATCTGACAAAGGGAAATGTGTTTCCGATTTTGCTCACATCTGAAAGGAATTTTTCCTGGAAGAACGATTATGTCTATACTCTGCAAAGAATTATGCTTCTCTCTGTACTCCAGATCTCATATTATTTAATTTATATGTGAAAAATTAGGATTTTGTCTTTTGACAGGAGAAAAATCTCTTGAGATCATAAGGGAAAAAAATCCTGAATTATCAAAAGCCTGACAAGGAAGTGAGAAAAAATCATATATCCAAAGAAAAGTGAAGTGGACACAGAAGTCACACTGAAATCTGACTGCTACAGAACCTCTGTCTCTCAAGATGCATATTTAGCCAACAGCTATCCTATAGTAAGAATATAAAATTTTAAGACTCATAAGACTTAAGCCACACATCAGTTAGGAGGCAAAAGCTAAGCAAAGACATGATTCTGGTGTAATATTTCAGATGTTCAATCTCATTTCAAAATATGTACAATCTCACATTTTGGAAAATAAGATGTGATGATTTCACATTTCTCTCCACTTTAGGATTATACTCAAAACTGAGAAACAAGTTCAGACTAATGAAGATAATACTAAAAGTGGGAGGATCATTCAATTTGCATAGATATGCTTTCCCAGGATAAACTAGCTGTTTCCTTTATACACGACAGATATTAGTGATGTTACGTGGTTGTAGTTTATTCATAACTTCACTAATTTTCATGACTCACTTTGCACTGTACAAAATAATTACACTATATTTATTTCTCCACAGATGTCTTTAATCAATGAGCTCCTGGACATATTTCAGTTGGATTTGATAATTCTCAGAATCTTCTAGCATTAAAAAGCAAAAAAATCCCTGCATTTTCTAATCTATAAATCGGGAATATAATTTCTACCTTGTCTAGTTGCTGTGAATGTTGAAAATAATGTAATTTTAAAACATTGTAACAGTATCGGGTGCATGGTTGATGCTGTATGTATATGTATGTGTGCTCTGTGTGAGATGTGTGTCTGTGCATGCATGTGTGTGCCTGTTTCACAGATTGTTTTTTCTCATTCTCAGCATTAATAAGCTTTTGACTGCTTCCTGCTTTACCTCAAGTAGTACTGACATTTTTCAACCACCACTGAATTGTTTTTCAATTTAATTTACTTATACTGTCTACAGGGTGTAAGAGATGACATATTAGTAGTTTATATTCATTTTTTATCCTTCTTCCCACAATGGCCCTCTTAGAATATCTCTTCCTCATGAAATGGGTATAATCAGGATGTGTGTAAGCATATATACATACATATATATATATATATATATATATATATACACACATACATACAGACACACAGAGATATATATCTTTTGGTGGTAGTCTAAGCGCTTTTGTCAAAAAATTTGGAAATGTGATTTGGTTTTTAAAAATGTTCGATTTCTAGATTAATATGACAATAAACTACAAATTCTTAATCACTTCTGCCCAACTTCTCATAAAAATATTGACATATAAAAACTTAGAAAAGGTACTAGGTAAGGGACTAAAGATAAGAAATGGCAATAGAATAAATTCCATAACCAATTCTCATCATTTGCATTGCAGTGCTGGCAGTGGAAGATGAAAAACATATTCTAGGATTACACTTTATAAGCTGACTGGGAAAGAAAGAAAGAAAGGAAAAGAGAAAGAGAGAGAGAGAGAGAAAGAGAAAGAAAGAAAGAAAGAAAGAAAGAAAGAAAGAAAGAAAGAAAGAAAGAAAGAAAGAAAGAAAGAAAGAAAGAAAGAAAGAAAGAAAGAAAGAAAGAAAGAAAGAAAGAAAGGAAGAAAGGAAGAAAGGAAGAAAGGAAGGAAGGAAGGAAGGAAGGAAGGAAGAAAGGAAGGAAGAAAGAAAGGAAGAAAGGAAGGAAGAAAGGAAGGAAAAAAGGAAGGAAGGGAAAAAGAAAAGAAAGGAAAGGAAGAAAAGAAAAGAAAACAAAAAGAAAAGAAGGAAAGGAAAGGAAGAAAGAAAGAAAGAAAGAAAGAGAGAGAGAAAGAGAAATAGAGAAAGAAAGAAAGGAAGGAAGGAAGGAAGGAAGGAAGGAAGGAAGGAAGGAAGGAAGGAAGGAAGAAAGAAAGAAAGAAAGAAAGAAAGAAAGAAAGAAAGAAAGAAAGAGAGAAAAAGAAACAGAGAAAGGAAAAAAGTAAAGAAAAAAAAGAAAAGAAAAGAAAGAAGGAAGGAAAGGAAAGGAGAAAAAGAAAATAAGGAAGAAAAAAGTCCAGTGATGTACTGGCTCACCTATATTATTGCACCTGGATTAAGGAAATATAGACTGCAATCCAGAAAAATAAACAATTACTGACTAACTGCAAAGGATCTCTCATCGAAGCTTCCAGAGCTAAAGTCTAGAACATCTCCTCCTATACTTTGGAGTCATAAACTCAAATGCTTTAAAGAAATAAGAAAATAATGTAAATTACTGAAATGGCTATACTTTAGTAGTGGAAAGAAAAGAGTCATAACTTTTATAGATAAGTGATTAGATCCAGTCACTATCCAAGAAATACCAAAATTTTAAGGAGAATCTCCATTCTTTTGGCCTGAGTTTATATGATAAGGAGCTTCAAATAGAATAATATTTCTCAGTTCATCTTCCCCATTCACTTGCATCTTTGTAAGAGATTAGTCTGATTGAAAGAATGAAATAAGATCTTACTCTGTTCTCCTGGATGTGTTGCCCACACAGACTTGTATTCCAGTTTGACCTCAACCATGCAATTAGCTTACCTGGGCAAGTCTGCCTGGGAGGTTAGCTGGTTAGCAACGCTGTGACTGAGGGATGTCTGTCTAATTCAGGCGGCCAGTATTAGTAATCTGCCTGCTTAGCTGATCTCTTCCTACTTGTTTGGTCTTGTGCCAACATTTTAGTTGGCTTTAAATTGAGGAGAGACGTAAGGTTTATTGCCCCACTAAACTCTGAAAGGGTCAAAATACCAGTAAATGTAATGAGTGTTTAATAAGATGGTCTAATAAAATTATTCAAAGATTAATAATATACATATACATATGCATGCATATTTATGCATTACCAATAACCTGGTAGGAAATAAAATGGGAAACATCTCACTCACAATGGTAATAAAAATGTGAAGTGTCCAGAAAGGACCCCAAAACAGAACGTATGAAACATATGAAATGAACCATTAAAATTTATCACAAGTTATAAAAGTATCAATTCTACTTGTTCTTAATCTTTCATTCATATTACTTCATTCTACTGTATTTAATTGCTTCATACTAATATTATCATTAACCATATGATGATTAAATACATTGAAGGTTACTTTTCAGATGTTCATGCAATTAGGTTATATCCCATTACTCACATTTCTGTGTTTTAAAGTTATTGTTTTTACCGAGTCAAATTTATCCATCTTGTTTTTAATACCACTAGCTTTGGGGTCTTAGAATGTTTTTCCTACTCACAGTTTGTAAAGAAATTCATCCCTGTATATGTTCTTTTTATTCATTTGCGTGACCCAGAAACAGATCCAAACTGGTCCCTTGCCACATGGCTTTCCAGTCATCCCCACATCATTTTCTTCCCACTGATATGACACTCCTTTAATATTTTCTAACTTAGCATATACAATTTGGCTTAGTTGGATTTTAAAACTTCTTTTCCATTGGTATGCATGCGTTACTGTTGCACTACATGGCTTTAATTATAGAGATTCTAATATATGTGTAATATATCATAGGTCTAGAAGTTCTCCTCTTTCCTAACAACTGCTCTACCTTCCTGCATTTCAAATATTCTAAATAAATTCATAATTTGTCTGGCTGGTTCCAAAAGCAAGCATTTTTACTGGAATATCATTAAATTATAATTTTTTAATGTTGAGTCTTCTTAACTAAAAACATGGTATGCTTTCATTTATGGCCTACATGGTACATCTTTCCATTAATTTTAAGTTTATTGATTTTTCTTTCAGGCGTTTGTTAATGCTCTTCCTCATAGATGTTTGTAAATTTCTAGTAGGTATTAATTTAATTGTTATTATAAGTGAAGTTTTTCTCTTTCATCATATCTAACTGCTTAGTATTTCTAATTGTGAAGTTATTGATTTTTCTAAGTAGCATTTAAAATCTGTTCTTGACTAAATTATCTTAATTTTCTGGTAATTTTCCTATGCATTCTTTCTGATTTTACATATACAGTCTCTCATCTGCAAATAAAAATAATTTTTTTCTTCCTGCACTTTCCAATTCTTATAACTAATTACTTTATTTAGTCTAATTGCCTTGGCTAAAACCTCCAACACACTGTTAAATACTGAGGGGCTGGAAAGTATCCTAGTCCTTTCCTGCTTTTAGACAAAAACTTTTGTTTTTCACCAAAAGAAAGAAAATGGCTCTGGCTGAAGGGGTGTGTGTGTGTGTGTGTGTGTGTCTGTATTTTTTATAATATCCATCAATAACTTTAAGACAAACTTAATTATAATTCACATACCATAAAATTCACCCTTTTACAATATATAACTCAGTGCTCTTAGTATATTTACAAAGTAATGCAATTATCATCACTCTCTAATTCCAGTATATTTCATCACACTAAAAAGAAACCCCACACCCATCAGTCACTCCCGATTCCCCACACATCCTAGCCCCCGGCAACCATGATGACCTGGAACTAATAAGCAATCACAGTAAGGTCTCAGAATATAATGTTAATTTATAAAAATCATTGTTTCTCTATACATCAGCAATAATTAAAATTTTAAATAAAATACCC
The DNA here is from genome assembly GCF_036321535.1 of Camelus dromedarius. NCBI lineage: Eukaryota > Metazoa > Chordata > Mammalia > Artiodactyla > Camelidae > Camelus > Camelus dromedarius. The sequence continues at coordinate 38,122,935 of NC_087436.1, forward strand.
CTCATGATAGCACCAAAACATGCAATAGGTCAACATCTAACAAGATATATACCATATCCATATGCAGAAAACTACAAAACTGCTGAAAGAAATCAAAGAGTATTCAAATAAGTGAAAAACTATTCTATGTTCATGGGTTGAAAAACTAGATATTGTTAAGATGTCAATTCTTCCCAACTTTATACACAAATTCAACAAAATCTCACTCAAAATGCCAGAAAATTGTAGACATCAGCAGACTGATTTTAAAGCTTTCACAAAAGGGAAAAAACATATAATAGTTAACATAACAGTGGAGAAGAATAATAAAGTTGGAGGATTCACACTACTAAATTTCAAGGCTTACTGTGAAGTTAGAGTAATTACTACAGTGGTATTGGTGAAAGAACAGAGATGTAGACCAATGGAACAGCACAGAGAGCCTAGGCATAGGCCCACATAGACACAGTCAACTGATATTTGAAAAACAGCAAAGGCAACTGAATGAAAAAATAAGTCTTTTCAACAAATTGTCCTGGGAAAATTAAATGTTCATGTGCAAAAAAAAAAAAAAGAAAAGAAAGAAATGAAGAAAGAAAGAAAGAAAAGAAAGGAAGAAAGGAAGGAAGGAAGGAAGAAAGAAAGGATCAAAGACTTAAATATAAGACAAGATACAATAAATCTCCTAGAAGAAAATATAGGCAAAATATTATCTGACATACATCTCAAAAATGTTCTCCTAGAACAGTCTACCCAAGAAATACAAATAAAAGCAAGAATAAACGAATGGGACCTAATCAAACTTACAAGCTTCTGCATAGCAAAGGAAACCAGAAGTAAAACAAAAAGACAACCTACAGAATGGGAGAAAATTTTTGCAAATGAAACCGACAAAGGCTTGATCTCCAGAATATGTAAGCAGCTCATACGACTTAATAAGAAAAAAACAAACAATCCAAGCCAAAAATGGGCAGAAGACCTAAACAAGCAATTCTCCAAGGAAGAAATACAAATAATCAAGAGGCACATGAAAAAATGCTCAATATCACTAATTATCAGAAAAATGCAAATCAAAACTACAATGAGGTATCACCTCACACCAGTCAGAATGGCCATCATTCAAAAATCCACAAATGACAAATGCTGGAGAGGCTGTGGAGAAAAGGGAACTCTCCTACACTGTTGGTGGGAATGAAGTTTGGTGCAGCCACTGTGGAAAACAGTGTGGAGATTCCACAAAAGACTAGGAATAGACTTACCATTTGACCCAGGAATCCCGCTCCTGAGCATATATCCAGAAGGAACCCTATTTCAGAATGACACCTGCATCCCAATGTTCATAGCAGCACTGTTTACAATATCCAAGACCTGGAAACAGCCTAAATGTCCATCAACGGATGACTGGATAAAGAAGGTGTGGTATATTTATACAATGGAATAGTATTCAGCCATAAAAACTGACAACATAACGTGATTTGCAGCAACATGGATGCTCTTGGAGAATGTCATTCTAAGTGAAGTAAGCCAGAAAGAGAAAGAAAAATACCATAAGAGATAGTTCATATGTGGAATCTAAAACAAACAAACAAACAAACAAATAAAACATAAATATAAAATAGAAACAGACTCATAGACATAGAATACAAACTTGTGGTTGCCAAGGGGGCGGGGAGTGGGAAGGGATAGATTTGGATTTCAAAATGTAGAATAGATAAACAAGTATACTGTATAGCACAGGGAAATATATACAAGATCTTATGGTAGCTCACAGAGAAAAAAAGTGTGACAATGAATACATATATGTTCACGTACAACTGAAAAATTGTGCTCTACACTGGAATTTAACACAACATTGTAAAATGATTATAAATCAATTTAAAAAGTTAAGAAAGAAAGAAAGAAAGAAAGAAAGAAAGAAAGAAAGAAAGAAAGAAAGAAAGAAAGAGAGAAAGAGAGAAAGAAAAGAAAAGAAGAGAAAAGAAAAGAAGAGAAAAAAGAAAAGAAAAGAAAAGAAAAAGATGCTGGACAGAGACCTTGTGCCTTTCACAAAAATTAACTCAAAGTGGTTCATAGACTTAAACGTACAACTCAAATCTATAAATCTTCTAGAAGAAACATAGGAGAAAATCTAAGTGACCTTGGGTTTGTGACAAGTTTTTAGAAATGACACCAGAAGCACTATAGTCACAGAGAAAAGTAAATAAGTTGGACTTCATTAAAATTTAAAACTGTTCCATGAATGACATTGTTAAGAGAATGAAAAGACAAATCACATACATGGAGAAAATATTTGCTAAACACCTATATGATGAAAGACTTGTACCTGAAATACACAAAGAACTCTGAAAACTCAACAGTAAGGAAACAAACAACCTATTTTTAAAAATGGTAAAAAGACATGAACAGACACCTCAGCAAAGAAAATGTTGCAAATAAGGATATGAAAAGATGTTCAAGATTATTCGTCATTAAAGAATTAGAAGTTAAAACAACAATGAGATAACACTACATATATATTAGTATGGCTAAAATAAAAAACAAAATCTAACAGTGCAATGTTGGTAAAGAGGTGGAGCAACAGAAATGCTTATTTACTGCTGGAGGGAATTCAAAATGGTACAGCCACTTCGGGAGTTGGTCGGCAGCTTCTTAAACAGCTAAACTAATCTTACCATTATCTAGCAATGATGCCCCTACATATTTACCCAACTGATCTGAAAGCATATATCCATATAACAACCTGCACATGGATGTTTGTAGCATCTTTATTCATAATAGCCCCAAACTGAAAACAAACAAGATGCCCTTAAACAGGTGAATGGATAAACAATCTATGGTACATTCATACAATAGACTATTATTCAGCAATAAAACAAAATAAGATAGTAACACATGGAAAGGCATGAATGAATCTTAAATGCTCTTGTTAAGTTGGAGAAGTCACTCTGAAAAGGCTAAATACCATGTGATTCCAGTGTTATGACACACTGGAAAGGGCAAAACTATCACTACAGTAAAAGATTAGTAGTTGTCAGGGATTCGAAGATTGGATGAGGGTGGGGGAAGAATTCAATGGATAAAGCACGATGGGTTTTTAGGGCAGTGAAACTATTTCACATGATAACAATGATGAATACATGATGCTATGTTTGTCAAAATCCATTAAACTTTACAGCACAATGAGTGAAACATAATGGTATGCAAATTTTTAAGAAATTGTTTAGGAGGTTGATTGAATGTATAAAATAACCTCACTAAAAGAAACAGGAGATTAGTTATTGACCTAAGTAACTTTGGAAACGAGAAGAGTCTGTAAGACTAAAGGCATAAGAAATTCCACACTAGCTCTAAGTGATAAAATGTGTCTCATGGGGATACAAATTAAAAATACTGATACTTCTATGCATGTATATTGTAACTGAACAAATAAATAAGTAGCAGGTGATGGGAGCCGGTTTCTCGCAGTTGGAGTGGGAATTTACAGATTAAGACTGGAATGATCCATGAGGTAATGGATGAGATTTAGAGACATCAGTATAAAGTCATGCTTAGCTTAATATAGATACAGATAGTTAGAAACACAGACATATTTATAGAGAGGTGCAGGGACATGGCTCAATATACACATGTATTTTCTAGCGCTGTCAGACGAGAAGGCCTAGAAACAATGACACCTCACTAGCAGGGAACATCTCTAGTGCCCAGATCTTGGTTTCTAATGCCATTCTCCACGTAAAAGGAACCAGGGCTTTTTGGAGAAATGACTGATTCTAGGGCTGGGACTACAAAAATGAGCCTGGAGCATCTTATGGAAGACAGGGAAGTGCTCTTAAAACAAAGAAACAAAAATACTCAGCAATGACAGGACTATGTTAGAAGGACTCAGTAATCAACTGAAAAAGCTCTCCAGCTGAACAAAAAAATTGAAGAAAGTAGTATCTCACCGTAACTCAAAGTAAAAAGTATTTACATCATGAGTCCACATTGATGTAAATATAAATGACTATATAAATAATAAATGAGAAGTGAATAGACAAATCACCCACGCAGAACAATTCTAAATAATTTAGACAATCTGCCCTCAAAGAGGTGGAACACAATTCCTCACTCTTTAAGTGTGGTCTGTGTTTGGTGACTTTCTTCCAAAGAGTATAGAAAAGGAGGGGGTGAAAAAGGAGTAATTTTGTGATGGAGAAACTTGACAAACCCTGCCTTAGCCAGGTGATCAAGTTTAACATCAACAGTGGTAAGTCATGTTGGTAGTATGTACTCTTGAAATTACATGATTAAACTGGTATTCTCTGTGGGCTTCCTCCTCTAAACTTAGTATCCCAGACTTATGAAAAAAGCATCAGACAAATCCTAAATGAAGGATATTATTCAAAATGTTAAACCAATACTTCTCAAAACTGTCATGGTCATCAAAACCAAAGAAAGTCTGAGAAATTGCCTCAGCCAAGAGGAGCCTAAAAAATATGACAACTAAATGTAATGTGGTATCATGGATGGGATCCTGGAACAGGAAGATGGTATTAGGTAAAAACTAAGGGAATCCAAACAGAAGATGGACTTCAGTTAAAAACACGTATTATTGTTATCTGAATATTAGTTAGTATTAGCTCATCAATTGTAATAAATGCATCATACTAATGTAAGAAATTAATAATAGAGTAAGCTGGGGGTGGGGTCTATGGGAACTCTCCATATTATCTTCATTAATTTTTCTGTCAACTTAAAATAGTTCTAAAAATACTTCACAAAAAAGTATTTCATGCCCTTGATGTATTTTGAGGGTGCAAGCATAGTTCAATATTAGGAAATCTGTTAATATTGTGAATAAGATTAATAACATCGAGAAGAAAAATATATATCCATATTCAAATAGGCAGAAAAGCATATGACAAATTTCAGTATCTATTTATATTAAGACACTTAAACATTATTGATGGAGCATAGAATTTAGAATATAAAGGAAAATTTACAACTCTACAATAGGAACAAATGACCCAATTAGAAAATGGGAAAAGGATTTGAATAGGCATTTCTATAAAGGAGGTGTAGAAATGGCCAGTAAATACAGGAAAAGATTCTCAACATTACTACCCACCAGCAAAATAGAAATAAAAAATCACAATGAGAAATCATTTCACACATACTAACATGGCTATAATAAAAAATCAGTCAACAACAAGTGTTGATGAGAACTGGAAGAAACTTGATCTATCATAGTTTGCTGGTGGGAATGGAAAATGGTGCAGCCACGTTGGAAAACAGTTTGGCAGTTCCTCCAAATGTTAAACACAGAGTTACCCTATGAGCCATAATTCCAGTCTTAGGTATATACCCAAGAGAACTGACAACATATATTCACACAAAATAAGGTACATGACTGTGCACAGCAGAATTACTCATAATAGCCAAAATAAAGTGTGACAATCTGAATGTCCATCAATTGGTAAATAGATATTCAAAATATGGTATCTCCAGACAATGGATTATTTTTCTACCTTCAAAAATAAAATGTTAAGACATGCTACAACATGAATGAACCTTGAAAACATTCTATTAAGTAAAAGAAGCCAAACCCCAAGCCACATATTGTATGGCTTCATTCCTATGAAAAGTTGAAAATATGTAAATCCATAGAAAAAAGGTAGATTGGTGGTTATTAGGTGCTGGTGTACGTGGGGAGTAGGGCATGACTACTGGTGGACAGGACGTTTCATTTTGGGGGTGATAAAGTATTCTGGGCACTCATACATAGGATTTTCTCTGACTGCCTATTACATTTACCAATTTAAGCCCTTTTATCTCTTTATGTCTGATTTTCCCCCATTTTCTTCCTTTTAATCTTCTACTTTCTTTATGATGCTAACCTGTCTATTGGTTCTTTTGTTGCTTCTAATTTTGTTTTAATTTCTGAAGTGATCTTTTTTCTTTTACTTCTCGTTCTTTCCTGAGATCTGTTAGCACTATTTCATATTTTCCTGTTGTTCAATCCTTCCTGTGCTTTTCTAATTCAGCAATATACAATTATTAATAGCTTATATTGATTTCCTAAATCTCGTTAATTGCTTTAGCTTTATTTTAAATACTGGATTACAATTTTTATCTGTGCAGTAGGCACGTTGTTTCTGATTTAGGAATGTTTTCTGGCTCATTATTTTCAGAATTGTAATCCTGTTAGCAATTTCTGGCTATTTCTGCCTCTCTGATATCACTCTGTCTTCTTCCCTATTGCCCTTTTTAATTTTTATACCATATGGATATTGTTGCACTAGGTGTTCTGGCCCAGCCAAATGTTTTTCAGTAGGTGGGATACCTTGTCACTTGATTTAGCCGAATATGTTTAAAATGATATTTGTTTGTTTATTTTTGTTAACCTAATTCCTCTGTTTATTGGGTTATTTATTCTGGGAGACTGAAAAATTTGTGCTGCCCTACTGCTGTCATCTTGCCTGTCTCTCCAAATTTTTGTTAAATGATACTATACCATCGGCTGAGATCCCTGGACCTGAGACAGGCATCAAAAAAAAAAAAAAAAATTTAGGTCAACTGAATCAGGTAGGAGCACAAATAAGGGGGCTCAGCAAATGCAAGATTTATATATTTAAGTTTTTGACACATGACACAACATAAGGATGAGCTTTCTTTTATTTTCAGAATATTTTGAACATGTCTCAGTGTTAGTACCAGAGGGAGAAGGGCACTAGAAGGGAGAGCATACAAATTTTTTACACGTTCTTAATATACCTATTTATAATTGTATAAATGGGATGCTTAAAGGATGAACTATCCCACCATCATTACCAGAAGAAAACCTAAGCAGAGAGCATGAGGCTTCATCATACTTACGCCTTAGAACTGTGTGTATGTGCCTGCACGTGTGTGTGTGTTTCCTTCCAAAGAGAAGGTACTAGAGAAGAGAAGGCTCTAGCTCTGGAAATAGTACATTTAAAAGTGTGAAGCTGCAAAGGTTGTTAGTGTCACAGCTTTAGGAGTTTCTCACCCCAGAGAGGAGGCAGAACAATCATCTCCTGCCCTGCCACTCTCAGCCTCGACCTGGACATAGCCAGCTGTCACCAGTACAAAAAGGAACCTGGCCACTTTGCTGTATCTGAGTGACTTCTCTTGCAAGGTGACATGGTGACAGTGCCCTGTGACTCATCAAGTGCTGTAGCTTATTTTACTTCCAATTGGATTTGGTTGAAGACTCAGATGATTTGAAAAAAAAAAAAAATCCTGGGAGAATGAATTATTCCTACTGGGCCCCTATCATGGTGCCTACCCAAACTCTGTCCAATTCCAAGTTATTTAACTCCTTTTCAGCACAGTGTCTCACTAAAATTTTACATTATTTGTTCATTCTTTTTTTTTTAATGGTCCTCTTTTTGGAGGGGGGAGATAATTCAGTTAATTAATTAATTAATCAATTATTTAAGTGGAGGTACTGGGGTTTGAACCCAAGTCCTCATGCATGCTAAGCACGCACTCTACCACTAAGCTATACCCTCCCTTATTCTTCATATGTCACTCAAACTTCCTTTGAAACATACAAGGATCAAAGTATATAACCAAAGTATAAATGTTAATAAAATAGGAATAGATAAAATCAATCTACTGAAGTTCAAACAAATGAACTTATTATTATTTGACTCAGAACTGCATACTATTTGTGACTATCCTGATAGGATGTATTTCATAATGGAATTCAAATTCAAATAATTATTGTAAAATATGATCTTGATATAGAGTTACTATCGGTGATCATTTCACAATGTATACAAATATCGAATCATTGTGTTGTACACATGAAACTAGTATAATGTTATATGTCAACTATTCCTCAATAAAAGAAAACATAAAGTGTGACTAAAAGAAACTGAGGCATAATCTGGAGTGAAGAAATGAGTAGGGAAGAGCTATGACACCATCCTACCCCAGAATAAATGCAGGATGGTGATTAAGAAAATTTAATTCCCAACTCCCTACAAGTTTATTTCTCCTTTTTCCTTTCTTGTTAAAGATCACAGTCTCATTTTTGGAATTTCTATGTGGTGCTAGTGCTTTAGAGGTCAGATCAATGCGGGCATGAAGCATACTGATGGGTTATGGTTGGTTAAAGTTTGCAGCCATTATGCTGAATTAGCTTAATTAAAATCCTTAAGTGCAAACAAATGGCAGGCAGAATAATGGCCCCACAAAATATCAGTATCTTAGTCTCAGAAACCTGTGACTATATTACCTTATATGGAAAAAAAGACTTTGAGATGGGGACACTAAAGTCAAGGACCTTGAGATGGAAAGATTACCCCGGATTTGCATTAGAGACCAAGCTAATCACATGAGTTCTTAAATGTGGAGGATATTTCCCAGCTACAGAGAATCAAAGAGATGGCAGTGTGAGAGGAGCTCACCTACCATTGGTGGCTTTGAGGATGGAGGAAGAGGGTCGTAGGGAAGGGATGTAGCCAGCCCCAGGAGCTGGAGAAGGCAAAGCCTCCAGAAAGGAAGGCAGCCTTGCCTCTCTGTTTGTTGCAGCCCAGTGAGGCCTGCATTGGACTTCTAACTACAGAACTAAATGAAATTGTGTTGTCTTTTAAGCCGTTAAATTTGCAGTAATTTGTTTGATGGCAATAGAATCTAACACAGTGACTAACCTTTCTTGAGTCCTTACTGTGTGTACCATGATATTTAGGCATTTTCATGACATACATTTCTCACTGCCTTATTTCACATGTGAAGAAATGAAGAGTTAGAGCAGGTAAGGAACTTTCCCAAGATGACACAGCAAGAACTGGTAGAATGGGAATTCCAAATCGTCATCTCTGTTTCAGAGTCAGTTCCTAGCTACCCTCCTGTCCAGCCTCGCAATGCCTTGCATGAGAGCTCTATGTGTAAAGAATGTTACCTAGACCCTTAAAATCTCTTGAGTTTTCTCTGGTAATAACTCACAGCAATAACAGTGCAATGTTGTTTTGACCTAGGCTTGTCATCATTCAGAGTAGACGTTTAAATATTTAATTAATTAATTAAATCTGAGGTAAGGAGAGACTTTATTCAAAAGGATTATTGCAGAAAGGGGAGTGAGACTATTGCATTACGGAGACTGCTCAGATCGTAGTCCTTAAGATCTGCAAGATTCTCCAAAAATATTTGTTTTTCATTAAGTGAAAGAGTAATGGAATACTGTGTCAATTACTTAAAGATCAATGATGCATTTAGACAGAAGCTGGGTCTGAAAATTTCCTGCAGAAAACAAACCAACACTATTAGAAATGCTGGATAAATTTCTTTAAAAACTCTCCTTAAAAGCATGAAAGGTCTAATAATATAATAAAGAACCACCTGATTTAAATCTAAATGAAGGTGGAATACAGAGGCTTGAGTTGGGGGCATTGAACCTGCTTCGTTTTGAGGGTTTTCCACAGACTTGGAAAATCTCAGCTTTGGCTTGGATGACTTTGTAGGACTTACAGGGTTCTGGAGACATAATTCAAAGTCTCAGATCTTTCCAAGTTGGAGTTCCACTAAAGCTGAGGCCCCAAGTGCTACACCTTCAAAGTGAGGTGAAACAAGTAATATAGCCCTCCCCCAACCCCTGGGGACCACAAAGAACATTTCTTAGGCACTGGGAAGAGCAGGAAGTAGAAAATAAACTCCACTGAGAAGGTGCAACCCAAATCCCAAGCTGGTCCCAGGGCAGACTCTCAACACAAGTCCACATCCCCTGGGTGGTGCAAACTTTCCACTCAGGAACTTGGTTTAAATGGCCTTGAACTAGGGGCCTGCCAGACACAATTACAAATTCTCCGTGGAGAAATTTACTTTCATTTAGCTTCTCCTATAGTCTCCTGCATCTCAGTTAATAGTGCTTTTGTTCCTCCAGCTACTCAGGCCAAAAATCTCAGTATCATTCCTGACAATTCAGTTTCTCACACCTCCCATCCCGTCTGTTAGTAAATCCTATTTGTCTTTCCAGTATGCCACATCATCTCTCTGTTGGAGTATCGCAATCATCTTCTCAGTGGTGCCCTTGCTTCTGTCTTTGTCTCCCTAGGAACTATTTGCAGTATAGTAGTCAGAACCAGCCTGTTAAAATGTCAGTCATGTAATTCCTATGCTCAAGACTCTTTAAATGATTCTTACCTCACCCAGAGGAAATGCAAAAGTCTTTGCAGTGAACTCCAGGGCCTCAAACTTCTGCTCCCTTCACTTCTCGGCCTCACTTCCTGCTACTCTCCTATGTGTTCCGTGTGGCAGATGCTGTCAGTATCCCACCCACAACTCTCTAGTTTACCCGGTCAGAACACACAGCCCCAACTCCACATGCCAGTGCCTGTATTTCCATGCCTGAGGGTTTCTTTTCTTTTTTTTTTTTCCTTGCCAGTGGAACCCAATTGTCTGCAGTGAGGCTGGTGAGAAATGCCAAGAATTAATATTTTCTGGGAGCAGCTCTCAACCAATGACTGACAGGAATTCTTAGATAAATATCCCAGCTCCCTGGTTTCAGTTTTACTCTGTCTCCCAGAGATGTCAATTTGGGATTAAACTCCCCTACCCGTAGTATTAGCAACTTGAAAAATACCCTTTCTTCTCTCACTTCCTGTCTCCCTACCAGTGGCCCTGTACTCCCAGATGATCATGTGGACCTGAATGCTTGTTTTAATTCCAAATAAAATGTCCAATCAGCAGCATGGCTCCTTCCTATTTCTTGAACACTCTAGGCATGCTCTGGCCTCACGGTTGTTGCATTTGTTGTCCCTAATCTCTTGTATGTAGTGCTATTCTCCCACAAGTACACAGGGCCATTTACTGTACATCCTTCAATGAGGCCCTCCCTGGCCATCCTACTTGTGATCTTTTCAATCATTTAATTTCCTTTTTTTCCTAAACTATTTTTTCCCACTAACACACATCATAATTTAACTAATTAAAAACCGTGAGCATGCACCTGTATGTGGTGTATAATTTACTTGTTTATTGGCTCTTCTCTCACTGGAATATAGGCTCCCTGAGAAATGAGAATAAATTACTTGTCACATAGTAAGAGCTAAATAAATATTTGTTAAATTCATGATGGAATCAAAATAAATACTACTTCTAGGATAATGAATAGCTCAGAGGAAAAAAATCCAAACATAAAAGCAACAGAAATACCATGAGTGAGAATCAACAGAAACAAAAGATGCAGAAAGAGATCTACAAAGATTTAAGTGTGAAATTATCACAGAAATTACATTTGTTTGCTATGTTGAATAAAAAATATGAGATGAGATGTATCTGGAGCTGGAAACTGTGAAAGTAACTAAGCAGATATAAAATTAATTTCTTCAGATTAAAAATAAGATAAATTACAAAAACTTTGCCAATGAATTTATCAGCATGTTCGATTCAGATGAAGAGAAAACTAATGAAATGAAATACAAGTCAAAAGATTTTTTTCTAGAATTTAGCAGAGAAAGAAAGATACGAAATATGTGGAAAGAGGCTAGGAGACTCAAAGAATAGAGTGAGAAAGTCTAGCATGCATCCAACACAAACTTCAGAGTACAGGAAAGGGAAAGTTTAGACTCTTGTGCAGAGGGCATAACAGAGTAACTGGTAGCAGGCTTACCCTCATGCTGTTCACAAGAATAGAACTGGACAAATTAAAGGAAGTAACTTTTCAGATACTGGACAATAGGCCTCATGGGTCTAAGATCCCTGAGAGAAGGGAAATATGCATAGTGACCTTATAATCACCCAGCTTTCAGTCTGGAGTCGACCTTTGGACTGTGGTTCAGGGAGGTAGAGTCTCAGAGGAGCACAACTCTCTCCTCCCAGGGCTGAGGAGTCATGATTGGGACTTCAGAGCTGCAAAGGTGCTGTAAAATAGATTTGTATCCTATTGCTCATTAATTCCAATATGGCCATTTTCTTTCTATAATGTTGTAACAGACTGTTGCTTCCCAGTTTTAGCTTTTTATTTTTTGTCCCTCTCTCTTTAATGTCTTTGCTTATTCACTTATTTAAATATTTGAATCTTCATTTTAATATTTTCATCTGTTAAAAGGAGAAACAGAAAATTATATTCACTATGTATAATTTGATATTTTATTGAATGTATTTGACATATAACAGTGTGTAGATTTAAGGTATATGTTAATTTGATACATTTATATTTTGTAATATGATTGCCATTGTAGTGATATTCAGCATCTCTATCACATCACAAAATTATCCTTTCTTTTTAGTAGCTGGAATAATTAATTTCTAGTCTCTTAGCAAGTTTAATAATTATAGTACAATGTTATGCTATAATATTCATTATAATGTGCATTAGATCTCTGGCTTATTTACTACTCACGGCAAGTTTGCACCCTTAAACAATATCTATCTTATCTCCTCTTTTTTCAGCCCCTGGTAACTACAATTTTATTCTCTGCTTTTATAAGTTTGGCTTTTTAGATTCCACACATAAGTGATATCATACAGTATTTGTTTCTTTGTCTGACTTATTTCACTTAGAGTAATGTGCTCCATAGGTGTCCATGTTGTTGCAGATGGCAGGATGTCCTCCTTTCTTCTGGCAGAATAATATTTCACTATGTGTATCTGTGTGTGCGTGCATGTGCATGCATGCATGTGTGTGTGTATAGCTTCTTCTTCATCTGTGCATTCATTGATGGGCATTTAGGTTGTCTCCATATTTTGACTATTATGAATTAAGCTGCAATAAACATGGGAATGCATGTAACTCTTCAAAATCCAGTTTTTATTTCTTTTGGGTATATACCCAGAAGTGGAACTGCTGAAACAAATGGTAGATCTATTTTTAATTTTTTGAGAAATTTCCATATTGTTTTCCATAGAGGCTATAACAATTTATTTTCCATCAACAGTGCACAAGGGTTTCCTTTTCATCCCATCCTTGCCAGCCCCTATTGTTTCTTGTCTTCTTGATTCTCAGTAGCCATTCTAATATGAATGTCTTTAAATCTGCATTCTTTTAATTTCCAACCAAAATCACAATTATTTCTGGAGTCTAAAGGAAAAACAAGTATTGATGTGGGGGTCAGGTGGCCCCACTTGTGAAGAAGAATGCAAAGTCTGAGAAATATGCAGGCTTGGCATCATTCGATCATTTCCATTATAGCCATTTGATTTATAAAATCACTATTCAGTATAATTATTCCCAAACATGAAAGTGACTTGTACATGTCACAAAAGACTGCCAAAGGCTCTCCCCACTATCAGTGGTATTACTCAGCTCATTAAATTTGCTAAACTTACAGCAGACATTTTAAATTGCCTCACAAATATCCTAGTATGAGTTGCCACCATTTTTATGCCCTGAAATAGGTCCCCAGTGTGTGCACTAATTAAATCTCCCATATGTGAATCAGGAAGTAATGGTGCTCCTCTGTTTTGCCTAGTAATAGTTCCAAAATAAGCTAGAAAAGTTGATCATAAGCAGATATGTATTTACTTTCCATCAAGTATTCAGAATTGCATTGTTGTTAGAAGTACCCCTTGTTACTTCCTAAGTTGGACAAGCATCTCTAATGAGGTGATTGCAAGGAATCTAGTCAGGGAACTTTGACGACCTGGTGAAAGACAAGAGAAAATAAAAGAAGAACAGTTTCCTTTACAACTTTACATTGAAAGTAGGAATGACAATGTTGTCACAGAAAGTTTGCTGCACCAGGAACATACAACTTTGATTAGATTACAGATAGCTAGCCATAAAATTCAGAGGTGAATTTCATTTGTTTTAAAAAGCAATAACATTTGGATTACATAATCTTAGACAGTCTCCATTACTTTACCACACAGCGACAGCAATATTTCCCAAATCAATTTGAAATTCACCTATGGAGCCTCAATTATGTAGCTGAGGCATTAATTTTAATCCTTAATTTCCCTTAGAATGCAATGCTCCTCATACTAAGAAAATTTCCTATTTGTGATACTATAAAAATAAAAGAGAAACAGAATCAACCTTTGTAGTTTTTTTTTTCCACTTCATTTGGAATTGCTTCATAATTATTTTTGCTGAAATACTGCCTAGTTATCCAAATACATGGGCAAATGTGTGAATATGAAGGGAAAGGATTTGAAGAATGGACGTTCTACCACCCCAGCCATTGTGTCCAAGCAAAATTCTCATTGGTCCTCATGAAATGAACAGAGAAGACCAGCTTCCTTTGTCATGTTGTCCCTCCTCAGTCATGACTTTTTGGTGGCAAAAAAAGGAAGGAGGGAAGAGGTAATTCTGCTTCAGAGGTGTTTCTGCTTCCACACCTACCCCTTACATCCGTTTTTCCCTTTTGGACTCTTGGTCTCGGCTGCCAAGAATATAAATTTCATAACCACTGGAAACACAAACTCCATTCTGTAGTTCATTCAAATTTAATGAAAAAAATGAAAGCTTTATTTTCTTGCCCAAAAGTTATTAACTTAAAGGTGACAGAGACACTACGATTTATGGAAAACATGAAAGTAAAAGGGAGTGATGGAATGTGGAACTCGTATATAATGTTTAAGAATAAACAAAATAAAATAAAAGTGGAAAATCTCAGGTATTTTTTCTTTATGAAATGCTTTCATTTTATTTTCTTTCTAAATTACATTATAAGGGTTGTTTCGTCTGCTAAAGATTCAAACATAGAAAAACTTTTTGAAAATGATAGAGATTAATTTTCAGCAACCATATTATCTTTCTTTTTCTTTCAAAATAAAACTAGTCTTATAGGCTATTTTTCTAATTACAAAACAATCCCTGTCCAGGATATATTTAGTTTGAGGATATTTATGACATAAGAAAGGCAGAAAGAAAGCAGTGAAAATTACTTATATTTCCCCTATCAAAGTGTAACTATTGCTAGCATTTTTGCATATATTTTTACATATTCTCTTCTATGTGTTTGTATGTTTACTAAAAATGAGATCGTATTATAAGTGTTCCCTTGCAGTCTTGTTTTCCTTGTAATACTATATGATGATTGCTTTTTCATTAAATAACCATAATTACATTAACATTTTTAAAGGCTGTAAAATATTATACAATACAGGTATTCTGTAAATTATTTAAACATTCACTAACTGATGGACTTTTATGTTGTTTTTTAATGCTATTATTATAAGTTAGTAGCCATTATCATATTGTAAGCTGCCTGGCTGAATATTAATAAACAGATTTATCTATAAACTCAGAATAAATCAGTGAAAATTATGACCATGCTGGCAACCACAAATGTTAATTACATGAGGCCATTAGACCCAACAATTCAGTGTCATTCAATACCACTTTGTAACTGATTCACCTATTCAACCACTCAATAAGCATTTATGAACTATAAGAATTATCAGGCCTAGTGCTAGGCACTAGGGATTCATGAGTGAATAAAACAGTGACAGTCTTGGTCTCAAGAGGCTTACATTCCAATGGGTGAAGAAAATCAACAAGCATATACATAAACAAGAGATGAGAGATTTGATAAGGACTTTGAATGAAATGAACAGGGTGATCTGATTAATTGTGTAAGTCTACTGAGCTAAGATGGCCAGGATCAAGCTCTTTGAGGAGTTGGTATTTAGTTGATACTAAGATAAACTACGATACTTTGGATAGATGTGGAAAAAACATGTAGCGTTCAGTGGCCATTTTAAGATATGCTTTAGCACTATAAGTAACAGGAACTGCTGATAAATTAGAGATGAGAAATGAGAAAAAGAAAGGAAAGAATTATTTAAATACTTTTCACTTTAGTAGATGGGTACATTGAGAAGGGAGATCCTGGGGAGAGGACACATTCTGATAATACATTTAATTGGGACCCAACAGTGAGGATGACATGGGCAAATTAAAAGGGTCATGGAGCTCAAAGGTTTAAATTTAGACGGCACTTAATGCCACAGCGCATGAGATCTCAAGGGAAAGAATGCAGAGCTGGAAAAAAACCTCAGGAACCAACCACAAGGCATTTCAAAATTTACCCATGAGATCGAGAAAGAGGAGACAGTGGAGAGATAGAGAAAGAGCAGCAAATGAGGGAGAAGAAATGCCAAAGAAAGTGGTGTCATGTAAGTTAAGAGAGGGGAGAGTTTCAAGGGACCGTGTGATCAACTTTTACAGGAGGGGCTGAGTGAGATGAGGACAGGCTCGTGTTTATAGATTTGACAGTAAAATTAGGTCCACCATGAGAAAAACCTGACTGCAGTTGAAGGCATCAGAGTGGAATAAATATAAAGAAAACCTCTTCCTGATATAGCATGTATGAAAACTATCTGCAACATATTTGAATAAGATTTTGAATAAAACCCAACACCTGTTTAATGTATGGCATTAAACAAGCAAGGTGATTTATCAACAGTCAGAAATTCCAAGAAGCTAAAACAGGCAGTTGGTCTGGGGCATTTGTCAACCTTGAGACTCAAGGTTCCCAACTGGAAAATTTCATTCGTTTTTCTTTTATTCCTTTGTGGAATGTGACCTTTACACCTTTTTTTCCCCCTCAGATACTGTGGTGTGTCCCATGGAGTTCCCAGGCTCTGGTGAGATCTCTTTCTACACCAGATCCCCATACTCATCAATCCAGATCATGTTTAGGGAAGCACTGTTCCCCTCTATTAATAATATGTGCAGATTTTTGAAGCGAAAAGTCATAAGCGAATTTGGACAATCTGGGGAATATTTAAGCCCAACAGAAGTAGTCTGGAGGTTAAAATAAGTCCATTACCATCAATAAGAAAAAAGTATATCTGTAATTGGTCAAAAATATCAGCATAAGTGCAAACTTCTAAAATAATCAGCAAACCAAATCCAGAAATGTATATAAGAGATACTGCTGATAGCACACTGGGTTTATTTCAGGTATGCAAAATTGCTCCAACTAGTATATCTATTAATACAATTCACTGCAAGGACACGTTACAAGAAAAATGTATGTGATCATCTCAATAGATACAGGGAAAAGTTAGTTAAAATTCAACTTAAAACTCCACTCTTAGCCAGGCACATGGGCTGCCAGCTAGAGACTGCATTTTCCAGTGTCCCTTGTAGCTAGGGGTGACCATATGACTGAGTTCTTGCTGACAGCATGTGAGTAGAGGTGATGTGGTAAACTCTGAGTCTTGTCCTTGCGATGAACTGGGTTTCCACTCCTCTCTCTCCTCTTCTTGCTTCTCACCTACCCAGACCTACCATATTCCCAGACTTATTCTTGGCTCATCATAAAACTAGAGCCACTCCAGGTATACCTCTTAATTTTCTGTTGTATGTTGTCATCGTGGGTGTTCTTTATCTGTGCTAATAAATTCTAAGCTTCCTGAAACAGAGAGTTCTACTTGTTCATCTTTATATTCCTTTAGACTCTGACATAAAATTAAGTTCACAGATAGTATTTTTAAATATATATTTAATTGCCCTCAACTTTGTTGGCTTGTTCCTGCTGCTAGCTAAATGTGGTGCTATTTAATTGAAGCAAATTCTTACTTGGCTAAAAAGTTAAGCTACAATTTAAAAAATTTGAGTCCATTTAAGTCCTCATGTTACACTTAATTGCAGATATTTAATAACAATTGGTCTCCCCAGTGGAAGAGAAATGGTCTGAAGCCCTTGGAAGCCAGAGCTAGAATGTCAGGAGCTGAGAGGGTTTTTTTTTTTTTTTTTTTTTTTTTTTTTTTTTTTTAAGAATTTTCCTATTACGTTCTTTTTTTTCAAAAATGAAGTATAATTGACTTACCATGTTATGTTATTTTCTTGTGTACAGCATAGTGATTCAGTTCATATATATACACATACATACACACATACATTTATATATGAACTATTACATATTTTAACACGGAACAAGCAGATAATATAAATTTTTTATTTCTTGGTAGTCCTAGACTGTATTATAAAGAGATCCTATATTAATTTAGGATAGGTTTTCATAAATGTTTTGTAATTTGTAGAGCTATAAAAAAATCAAGTGCTTTTCTATGTCCAGAATCAATAAGCAACAATTATTTATTGGGTAATTACTAGTGGTGATACAATCTTCAATAATTTTTAAAGCTCTCTGATACCTGATTTCCTCATTTACAAAAAGGTTTTGAACTACATGATCACTAAGATTCTCTCAGTTATAAAAGTTCATTTATTTTGTCTTAAAGACTGTTTTGTCATTGAGAAATATTTGTACAAAAAGCATAAGGGTGGGTCTCTTTAAATATAGTTACGGTTAGAGCCACCTAGGCTAGCAGTCTTTAACAGAACAAAGGTGTATGAGTGAACCTGAGTTTTGATGGAAACTTCACCATGTGCTAACGCATTAGGTATGGTCAGAGGGGGAAGCTGAGGGTGAACTCGGTGGAGATGGATAGAGCAAAACTTGGTTGCAGAAAACTTTCCAGTGTTAAAAAAAGATAGTTATGAGAATAAAAAATACATGCAGTGAACAATACAAGTCAGAGGTACATACAAACGACACAAGTCAACAAGTTTTTACTGAACACCTACAATAAGCCATGCACTTGGGTTACACTGGTGAACAGAACAAAGTTCTCTGCTCTCGTGGAACTACATGCAAGTGCGATGAAGCCTTCACCTTCTGGAAGCCCTTGGTCAGATGAGTCACATGAGAAAGGTGAAGAAGAAACAGGAACCTGCAGTGAGGAATTGGTCTTGATTTCATTACAGCCAGAGAGATAGTTGTAATGCAAATGACAATTATTTTGTTGAGGGATGAGAATTTAGATAAAAGGACACATGAAATGTTACGTACATATGTTATGTGCATGTGTAGAATCTTGCCAAGCATGGAGACATTCCTAACAGCTATGAGCATAACAGGTGATGTGTGACTCCAGGAAGATAGAAAAGTTTGCAGCGTGGGGCCTGATGATGAGCACTCCAGGTCATGATGCCATTTTTTTCCCGCCACACTAACCGGCGGTCTCCTTAAGGTACCGCCTATATTTCAGAAGCAGGGGAGCCAACTAACATTTTGGGCCAGACCTTGTACATCTCATTGGCTCATTTGCTACTCGAGATAGCATGGAATATTTTAATATGATATATTCTTTGTACCGGACCAATTTTACAAGAAAATCTATCAATACGTGGTGGGTTCCTTAAGCTGACTGTGCATCGCACTTTGCTGCAATTTGTTTCCTACACAGAAATGTGGACACATAGTCCCTGCATCTAGTAAACAAAAAATAAAGTCAGAAGTGAAGGGAGGGCTATCTCCCACCTTACTCCACTTCCCACCCAGCTGGATGAGGGCTGGAGCTTACCGCCCTGCCAGGTTCCTCAGGACCTGGAGGTGCAGCCATTAACTGGTTCAGCACTGCAGGCTGCGTGCTCTGTCTCTGTCTTCTGTGCTAGAGGAAGGCTCAGTAGGTTATTTACCATATGGTACTATTCAGTATCATGTGGCCAGATTATGTTTCAATCCAAAGGCATCCAGAGATGTATATGAGGATACATACAGTCTAGGAATTATGTAAACGAAACGTAAAAGATTTAAGCCTTAATATAAAGTAAACTGGGAGTTTCAATACATCTTACTTAGTTCAGGCTCTCTTAACTATTTCATGCAATCCATTTATTTAAAAAACATGATTTTTTCTTAACATATTGCTAGAGTAGTCTTATATGCATCAGTGTTCAGTCCCTTTTCTTTCTTGAATTATTCTTGTTGGGTTACTCATGATCCAGAGAGAGAATAAATTATTTAAGCAAGACATTCATGTTGAAAGTATTGGGAGGGGGACAATGGTGGCAGGGAGGTCTGACTCTGTCTTATGGAGTGAAGGATGAATTCCTGCTTTTTGGGGGCCTTGTTTCCTTTCCAGCAAGTCCTGGCATTGAAACCCTGTGAAATTTCCCAATTCAGTTTAGTTTGGGGCCTTTCCTGTTCTGGAATTGCCAGATACTGTTGTCTGACACACCATGAACCTGAACTGAGCCAGAAAATTAGGGCTCTGGAAGCAGAGTCCAAGTGAAGGAACTGGTTCAATGCAACCTGGCTGGGCGTCCAAGTGGCACAGCCACAGCAGCCTCATACGGGCCGGGTGGCTGCTTTTTGCCAGTGCATAAAATCCTCTTGAGATGCCAGCCCAAAATAGCAAATTTTGGGCAGATATTTTGAATGAAAATTGGCCCCAATCATTTCATAAACAAAGGATAACAACAACAATAATTAGTCTTACATTTACATAGCTCCTGGAGTCTTTCAAGTGCATTTATATATACATTTCTACGTGCTGCCAGAGCAGTTGTACATTATGGATTTATGCCTGAACACTAGGGGTTTGCCTCATTCCATTTGTTTTCTGGTGCAAGAAGCATCAGATGTTAAACACAATTTGAATATATTCAAGACAAATATGATGCATACAGTGAAGTGGAGATCAGAATCAGAAGTCATGGCTTCTGTTATTATTATCATCAACGTTATTAATAATGTTGATTTAGGAGCTATACCTCCTTATGTCCATGCTGCACCTACTGGGTCAGACTAACATCAGCCACAGGGAGCCATAGAATTGCTGTGTAGGAAGCCTAGATGTTGTCCATAAAGGGCCTCCAGATACTGCTGGCAGGTTGTGCAGCTATGCAGTTTGTGTATTCAACAAACCTAAGGGGAGCCGGTCACATCTGCAAGCAGGCAGATCTCAGACACATGAGAGAGGACTGTGGCCTGCTCAGCTCTTCCTCTCAAATTTATCAAAGAGATAAATCATTCTTCCTCTCTTGGGGAGAAATGAACAAGGAGGCAGGGAGAAGCTGGATAGATTCCTTTCACTTTTCCCTCCCAGAGAGAGACTGGAAAATTTCCCCTTTTTATGAAAACAGGAGGAGTGGAAATACATAAGCTACATTGCTTTAGCAACGGTATTTGGTTGGTAACCATATATATTTGTTTACTTTAGCTGAGGTTATTTTGCTATATGATCATTAGTTCCTATTAGTCAGTTTCACTAATTATATTTGAATTTATGTTCTGCAAGGCAGAGCGGGAACTTAGATTCAGTTATTGACTTTGTAAAATGACACTTAGAATCAAGCCATTGACTAGTCAAGTGATGGAGCAGCACAGATGGCCATTCAATACAATTTCATCCACCATTTTGTTGTTTGCAGAAATTCCATCAAGCAAATCTATTCCTTTTTTTAATAACACTGTCGTTTTGCTTAGGAAATTTATTTTCATATGCTAATGAATGTTGTAAATCTCCACAGTGGGGTTTAGTGTACAGTGTTTACCAGTTTATTTTATAAATGTCTCAATTGAACAAAAGGTTAAAAAATTGGTATTATTTCTCAGATAACAAATTCTTTTTCTTCAAAATAGAACTATCAACCAAAGCCATCTTACAAGCTTGAAAATTATTCTTTCACCTGGTGGACATTAATGTTTAATTAAAAAAAACTGTACACACACAATTAATTAATTAAAACCCACTGTGACATTTTTGGGGCATAAAATTAATATTTTTAGTAGTTTTCTAAAGTTGCAATAAGTGTTATGTTCTTATATGACTTGTAAAACAACATGATACATTATAATTAAATGATATACACATATATGAAATTAAATAAGAATAGGAAAAAAGTTGAGTCAAATTTTTGGTATAACCTCAGAATTTTTTTCCTAATTAAAGTTAAGTTGTCCCAAGAAAGCATATGCAATCTTTATTAACATCATACCATGATGTAATGTTTGTTATTTTCTATATTCAAGTCAATGCACTTGTGTTTTTGATGTGCTATTTTTATTGCTATGACTAAGAGGCAAAGTTTATTGGATATTCTAGGGAAACTCCAAGTTTTTTTCCTCTCAGTGTTTACTGATAGACTTTATTCACAAGATATGAGGGGTTTTTTTTTTAAATTATTACACACTAGAAATATTCTTCAGAAATTAATTTTGACTGCCAGTTTCTATTGTCTTTTTCTGATAGTAGATTATGGATATAAGATGTAAATGAAAAAGACTGGTTTCAAATGTACTAACTTTGGCACTGGCTGAAGTCTGAATCCTAATATCAGAGAAGTGATGAGTATGGCTATCATGAAGATATTAGAATTGAAGCCAAGGACATTTAAAAGCACTCAGAAAGGTGATTCTTACTGATTATAGATAATAAAAAGTAATATTTATTGAGAATGTATGAAATACCATACACTACTCTGACACTTTATGCATGTCTAAACGTTTGATCTGCATAACAACACTTTAAGATAGGTGCTAGTATTAATTAATTCCATTTATAGATGGCAAAATAAAGACTCCAAGAGATAAAGTAAGTTTCCCAGGCTTCCTTAGTATGTGGTAAAGCTAGGATTCAAAGATAAGCAGTATGAAAGAAAGAAAGAAAGAAAGAAAGAAAGAAAGAAAGAAAGAAAGAAAGAAAGAAAGAAAGAAAGAAAGAAAGAAAGAAAGAAAGAAAGAAAGAAAGAAAGAAAGAGAAAGAAAGAGAGAAAGAAAGAGTGAAAGAGAAAAAGAAAGAAAGAAGGAAAGAAAGAAAGAAGGAGAGAAAGAAAAAGAGAGAAAGAGTGAAAGAGAAAGAAAGAAAGAAAGAAAGAAAGAAAGAAAGAAAGAAAGAAAAAGAAAGAAAGAAAAAGGGAGAGAAAGAAAGAGAAAAGAAACGAAACGAAACGAAAAGAAAAGAAAAGAAAAGAAAAAAAGAAAAGAAAAACGAAAAGAAAAGAAAAGAAGGAACAGACACAGCTCACTAAGCCACTGTAATGGAAGGAAGGGGATGCAGGAATGTCAGGAGATAAGGTGCTGGGGAGGATGAGGTCATTCTTTTTTGCTATCTTTTTATTCAGTGAAAAAAGAGGCAAGGTCATTAGCTCTGAGTGCGTTGATGAATTGAGAAAAAAAGGTGTGGTTGTGTCTTCCTGGAGAACGAAACAAGTCAATGAGGCAACTCGATGTGGAAATGTAGAAAGATTGTTCAGCCCTGGTGAATTACTTAAGGTTTGTTGTCATAAATTTAAAGCACACCCAGTCAGCACAATATAATGCTTATGAAGCAAATGGGATTTGTGTAACTAGGTCTGCGGTTATGCCGCTCCAGTGTGATGGAGAAAAAAGGGAGCAAAGGAATTGAGGATGTGTGTAAGGAGTGGTCATTATTCTGGGTGATGGACCTCAAGCTCAATAACAGAGGAAATGAAAAAGAGGTGGACATTGAAAAAATTGTTGAATCAGACAATATGGCATTTATAGCTTGGAAAATCATCTTACTATAATTACCTAGGAATTCCGGAGGAGATAAAGTCTTTATAATGCAAAATCGTGCTCACAAGACGTACAGACAATCCACACAGGGTAAAAACAAAAAGTGAGCTGAAATTAGAATGGTAAGAAAGCATGAAACCACGTATACTGTGGATACTTCAAATCTAACACCTTAAGTTTTAATGGCCAAATTTGGGGAGACGAGACCAGTCATGGTGGGGATTGAAATTTAGACCACCACATGAAGACGTAAGCTTTCAGGGACTGCTCTTCAGTGAAAAAGTCAACTGGGATATATATATATATATACACACACACACACACATACATACACACACACACATATTTCTAAAATAACAAAAACATTTTATAAGTATAATTTCTGCTTGGATTGAAAAAAAATTCATAACTTACAGCCAGCAAATAATCATTCAATATCAAGGGTAACATAAAGATATTTTTAGATCAACAAAAACAGAGATGTTTGCTATTTACTTCAAGAATACAGAAAATATAGCTAGAAAAAATATGAAATAATTGAAGGAATGGTGAAGAAAAATTAAATGGAAGGTAAATATAAAGAAAAAATGCTGTATACACCAAAAATAATAGCAATTATAATATAATTGGTTTGTGTTTTTGTTGAGCCCGTAAATATCTATCTTTTAATAGAAATATTTGGTCCTGAGGCGGTCACACAGGGTGGAACAACAAAGCAAATCTCCATGGACAAAAGCCTAAGGATGGATGGATATCCCAAGTATCAGATGATACCTCTAATACCTTGATACACTGTAAGGTCCAGGAACTCAGCCACAGCCCCTGCAGACGTTGGGATGGAACCTCAATTTTATTGAGATTAACATTCACTTTCTTCAGCAGGAATGGAGATTATAATTATGCCAGATATTTTGGTGAGAAATTAGTGATGGGGACATAGAAACTAATCAAATGGAAAAAAAGTGATTATTACTCACCAACAGTGGAAACAGCAAAAATTTGAACAAGACAGAAAATATCAACGTAATATCCTACATAGTGTAATGGTGAAAATATATAGTCATAAAAAGGACACCCAAAATATAATGTGATTACATTGAAAGGATGAATAGAGTAGACACACGCTTGTGTGCTTGTGTGTGTGCGTGCGTGTGTGTGTGTGTGTGTGTGTGTGTGTGTGTGTGTGTGAGAGAGAGAGAGAGAGAGAGAGAGAGAGAGAGAGATTGTGTTTATCTTTCCAGTGTTGGAAGTCAGCAGATTATATTTTTCTTGGGAAATCAAGAAATAGTGGTATATTCATGTTGAGTTGGCCTCCTCCTTTTTTCTGAAAGCACTGAAAACTGCTATTTAAAACTATATACATGTACAACTCTGATAAAATCTTAGATTAATATATCAGTATTATGATGAAATTTACACATTTGTTAAATACTTTGGAAGGACAGTATTAATGGAATATAAAAGTATATGAATGTATATACTTAATCTGCTTAAATAAAACATCAGAGTAATAGACATTAAAATTCAATTGTGGTTGAATAATAATCTTTTCTCATAGCTTCCAGATGTTTAATAATGAACATTTTTTTAATCACTTTTTTAAGTTAAGGGAAAAAACTCAGTAAGCTTATTTTTTAAAGAAAAATCAATCAGGATAGAAATGAAGACAATATTGACAGGATAGACAAACTTTGTGTCAGAGTTTGCACATATCCTATAAACACACACACACACATATACACACGCACCACTGTGGTTTAGGAATTGGTTTCTATATACATGAAGCAAAGTTGACTGACTGATGTCATCCTTTGTGGAACCACAGAGAGAAGGTTTAAATCTTAAAGAGCTGAGAGTCAGTTCTCAGAGGGAAAGCACAGCCTCAGTGTCACTGTCACAGAGCACGACTGTACACAGGAGACCCACAGAGATGTTCTCTCAGCCTAGTCTAAAAAAGAGAGTCCAAGAAAGACAAGGGAGTTCAGAAAGGGTATCTGGCAAATAGCTTCAGCTAGTTCAGACCCAACTGCACAAGTTCCTGTTCATGGTTCATCTGTAAAACGGGGTTAATTCTGCAAAACAGAATTCTCAGTTATCAGTGGCTATCTTTATGTTCATTATTGATTTTCCTGAAAACCAAGAGCAAATGACTGTATCCTAGACCCCGCAAGCACCATTTAAGCATAGCCTTTACATATATATATACAAGGAGAGAAAGAAAAATCAAAGGATTATTTTCAAAGTGCTAAAGCACAAAGTTATCAAAGTTATTTGTTGTAGTCTTATAACTACAAGTATTTGTTATTGTAATTGTTTTTGTTACTCTATTTCCCCCCAGAAGAATCAAAGACTACAAGACTAACTGTGTTTAATGGCAGATGTCTCCAAGAAAGTAAATAAAGGTGGGTGCCACAGGACCTCAGAGGAGGGAGGTGAGGAGTTTGCCAGTAGTGGGATTAAAAGAGCCAGAAGACACTTAAACTATTGTCAAGAATGCCCCATTTCTGTGTCAAAAACAAACTGGTACTTGAAAGTCTGTTCAATATTTGCAGATATTAACTACTATATATAAAATAGGTAAACAGTAAGTTTCTTCTGTATAGCACAGGGAACTATATTCAGTATCTGGTAGTAACCTATAACGAAAAAGAATATGAAAATGAATATATGTATGTATATGTATGACTGAACTATTACGCTGTACACCAGAAATTGACACAACATTGTAAACTGACTTCAATTTAAAAAGATAAATAAAAGAATAACTCAGTGATCAATAATCTTTCTGATAATCTTTTTATTTCTTTCAAACCAGAAGAACAATTGATCTCTCTGCAACTTAAAGTAAGGTTTTCAGCAATGGAAACTAGAAACATTTGTTTGCTCTAAAGATGGGATTCTGAAGGCAGAGCAAGAAATTGGTTTTTATCCCATGTTCAAGAAACATTTTCTATTGAGTAAAATTAACTCAAAAGGATGTCAAACAGCAATTCTGACTGCAACCCTGACTTAAATGAATATGTTGTATGCTTGACATCTAACACTGAATTCCACTAGTCCTCACACCATTCTCCATTTAAAAAGACAACATCTGACTGTTTCTTGGAGTGACAGCAAATTCCACTTGGACACCTGTGTGCCAGATGTGTGTAGCTCACATGAACCCTGCTATTCTGCCTGCAATATTTACCACAAACTATTTTTCCCCTTTGGCTGAATTAAGAAGTAGAGCCATCAGAATGCACCACAACTCTTAAAACATTTTTTCTTATTATTCTTTTATCTTGTCATTCACATGTTTTCAGTTTCCCTTCTAACTCTATTTTTACATAACAGCTTTTATTCCAAATCCACAAGTCATTTCTTTTTTCCTTGTTTTAAAAAATTGAGAACAGGGGATTAATTGTGGCATTTAAAATTTATTTTTATTTTTAAGATGTATGCAGTGATTAATGGAGGAGTATTATGCTTCATTTTTCCATTGGGTCAACCATAGGCAAGAGAACAAATAGATTCTTGAAGTTTTAGTGAATCTACTCCAAATCTATTGAAAGTATTAGACCATGTCTATTTTTAAACATTATTTAATAGAAATAATCACTTTTTCATGTTAAATGAGGGGTTGTTCTTTCTCACAGGTCTGTGCTTCAGCCTGGAAGAAAAAGTCATGCAGCAGATGGACATTAAAAATGGAAAGATCAAAGGGTGATGTCATTGGAACTCAAGGTCTAGGAATGGAAGGCCAGGTGGACACCAGAAGGATAAAGTTAATACAGTATTTTGCTGCTACCAACAGGCAGGAAGACCAGAGCAAACACAGCTACATATGCAGAAATCCTCTATCGGCTGTTGGTAATTTGCTTGGATTATCCCAAATGGCTTGGTTAAATCCATCTCATATAATACTACCATGCGAATTCATGGTAGTCCTTGGACCAAATCAATGTGCTAAGTTTTAAAATGAGCTGTGAATCACATGTCAAATCACATGTCAGGTAATATTGCTAGATAAGACCCTTATAGATATATGACCAAGGACTAATTTTAGCACTATGGACTTCCATGGGTTTCATTTTCAATGTAAAATATTACATTTATTACTAATACACTAATAAAAACATTTTATTGAACACAATGTTGGGCACTAGTCTAAGTACTTTACATGAATTATGTCACTTAACATTCACAATAGTTTTACATGGGAGGTACTAATGTTATACCCATTTTGAAGATAAGGGGAAAAAAAGACTGAGAGATTAAGTCACTTCCTCAGGTGGTCCAGCTAGGAAATTCTTACATTGAAACCTAGGCTGTTTGACTCTAGAATAGCAGCAACCACACTTGAAGAACTGGACTGATTGTAGTTCAATGAAATTTGTATGGAAGTTGTCTTATTATAGGCAGAAAGTTTTGCATATTAATGATCATTACATACAAATTTTATCAAAGTTATATATGACCCATGTGGAAAAGTAGATAGTCTCCAGGCTCTTTGGATGAATTGCTCTATTTCTTTCTTCAAGAATATCAATAATATCCTGTTGCATTTAAATTCGGATCCTCCCACTATCATGAGTTAGAGCCACTAAACTATTTAGGAAAGGTCACCAAGTCACTTCATTTTTGAGAAATGAGATTTAACCACATAAATCTGCACATGTGTGCTCATAATTCATTACCTGTTGGAACAATGTAGGCAGATAGACTTTACGCAAGTAAATTCTGAAATATTAATAACTGGAGTGGAAATGAGAACTTTCCAATCTCTTCATTCAATTACTGAATTATCCTCATGGCTACCTTATTTTCTTTTAAGTTCAAGTAGAATCCTTTCTGTTCCAAATGAAAGTACAAATAAAAGTAATTTCAGGTGAGCAGTCATTCTCTAATTATATATTATCCTTTTGGCTCTCATGTGAT
Source organism: Camelus dromedarius (assembly GCF_036321535.1). Taxonomy (NCBI): domain Eukaryota; kingdom Metazoa; phylum Chordata; class Mammalia; order Artiodactyla; family Camelidae; genus Camelus; species Camelus dromedarius. The sequence continues at coordinate 38,151,062 of NC_087436.1, forward strand.
ACTTGTAAATCTAACATTAAAATATGTGCTAAACCCCAAATAAGCAGATATATTTTGAAACTCAGAACTAACAATGTAAAAGAGGCACATCAGATTGCTGGGAACAAGCCCCAAGGCTTCTGATTTAGTAGAACTGGAGTGGGCTCTGGGAATTAATATTCCTAGCAAGTTCCCAGGTGATCCAGATGCTACTGGTTGGGGACCACACCTTGAGAATCACTGGTTTAGAGTATTGGGAACACCCCTTCTAAGATCGGAGGGGAAGTCTCCTGCCTTGGGTCTTGTCTCCTCTCTGATGCTTCCCATTGTTTTGTTTTTGTTTGGCTCATTTCAGCACCTTTTTTTCCTCCTCAAACCTCATTTGAGTCATCTCTTTCTGTGCTTGGTTTAGGAGATGGGTTGTCATTCATTTAGTCCAGTCTTTTCCACTACTGGCAGTAGTATCTGTTAGGGGATGGGGGAAAACTCCCACAGTAGCCTAACCTCAGGATAAAATAGTCACAATCAGACCCTGCCAAATCCAAAACTCACACATGCTCAATAAATCCCTAATTCTGGAAACTGGATCAGAACCCCCTCCTCTACCCTTTCTTTATTCCTCGTACTCTTCCATTATTGCCCATACCATGATTTTAAATAATATGTTTCAGTGAGTATTTTATTTGTTGGCTCCTACCATTAAGCCTGTGACATCTAGGATGGCAAGACTCCAGTCCAGTTTTGTTCATTATTGAACCCCTAGGGCCTGAAAAAGTGCCTAACGAATAATTTACACTCAATGGATATTAGTTTGACTGAAGGCACTGTTGATATTGTACAAGGATCTCTTAGAACAGGAAGCTTGGAAGTAGTGATGAATTTTTTCACTGCATACTCTCGTAAGTTTGCATAATCTCTTACACCATGCCAATATACATATTAAAAATCCAGGACAAGTACACGCATTTGGGAAGTCATTCCCACTAACAAATATGACCTCATATCACAATGGCAGCTGAGAATGCTCTTTGGATGAGAAGAACCAATTCTGCTTTTATACCTGCCTGCTCTACATGGTCTCTCTTAGATCTATATTAACCTCTTAAGATTTATGTAAATTCCATTTTTTCCTGATACTCCTTGTTTCCTATTTGAGTTACTAGATTTAGGCTGTGCATGTAAATTATTATTTTTTTTTTTTGGCATCCCTTCTTACATTGGGGTATTTATCAACAAGACTTTCTAGTTAATTTTTCCCAGTTTCTCTAAGTTGTATCCTGTTATGTCTTTCACTGATATTTCCCTTGATGGTTTACTTTTCTTCTTTGTCTTCTATTTAACCAGCAAGCATCCTTCAATTATCAAGTTTTTCTTGAGAATCTTCTCCTTCCATGAGGAAAATAAAGTAATATGCAAAATGTCAGGGGCCTAAGAAGATGATTCTAAAGCCGGTAAAAATCCAATAGTGAGATTAGGTCACAAAAGAGAACAAGACCTTTCAGATCAAATACACCAGTTCCCAAGCTGCAATGAGAAATGGCTTCATCCTTATGAAAAACTCCTTCTTGCCTTTAATAGCCTAAATTTATTGAGTTTATATTAGTCAAAATTTGAGGTTAGGAATGTTTTAAATTTACTTTTCTTTATCTTATGTAATGATTCTCATGGAAGATCCCAATTAACATCTCCACTTTGTAAAATAACCAGAGAAAAAGCATCAAAGGATGGAATTATCCTGGAAAATTCATTGTTATATAAATGCCTTTATGGTCCTGAACATATAGAATTTCTGGAACCTCTAACCTGCAATGGTTTTATGGCATTAAAACTAATTTTTTGTAAAATGAATAATGATTATAAAGGGAAAAAAATTGTTGACTCCTCGGCCACCTCGGTTTATATAATTGCCAACTGGACATATAGTGCGGCTCCCAGTGAAACTTCAGTTTAAACTAATGCATGAATATCTGTGGTCTGACCATGCTTTTAAAAATAACATTTAAGAAGACTTAACTTGACAAAATATAGTCCTTAACCTCCTCCTCTGTATTTTGTCAAACTTACAATGTAAAGGAAAAAATAATGGAAAAGTTTCCATTATTACCACTTCATTGACAGTGAAATGTCTAAAGTCTAAAAGATCTGATGAGCATTTATCAAAACACTCCCAAATTTACTAATCTGATTAGCAATTAATCTAAACTGAACACCTTTCAATCTTCCATATGAACCTTGAGTGGGAGTTTCTGATAGTGCCTATTGATTAATGTATTGCTTTTTATCCTTCAAATAATATATGTTAAAATAATTAATTTTCTTCTCTTAATCCATTTGTTTAAAATAAAAAATAAATTTTATACAACTCTTTTACCTGAGTTTTTTCTTGATGACCTGGTGTTGGAAACTTGGTGTCATTTGTCAGTCACGGAAATTTGTACCTATAGTTCAGTGAAAGAATTCTCACCTCAGTGTGATAATTCTATTTTCAGAAATATTACTATGGTAAGTTTTTAAAAAAGTGATGCCTTTGGATATCAGCAAATATTCATAGAAGTGACATAGATACATACATTTCATCTCTCTTTTGCTAGACTGAGAGAAACAGATCCTGGACTAGACTGATGGTAATCTTGAACAGTGACATGTACAGGGCTTGTATCACACAACTCAGAAAGTAAGGAAAATTTCTAGAATTAGAAGTGCTTTCAGTACTTAAAAACTGGGGTAGATTATCAATCATTATATCATAATATCTTTCCATCTTGCTAGAGTGGTCTTAGCTTCCTCCACTGCTTTATCCATACCTTTTCATCTAATACTCCTCATTCTAAGCAAGATCCACAAGCATGTCCAATGCTCTACACAAGCCTGTATGGAGGAAAGAAACTACATTCACATTAATACTGAGAAACTGGACAAGTATAACATTCTCAAGTTAAATAGCCAGACTACAACAAGATTACTGTCATTGTATTTGCTGGTCCTCTACTATCGGTGGGGTCCTGTGAAGGATTAAGAATGTTACCCTTTGCTGTGAATTCTAACCATGGCAGAACTAAGCTCTCTGACCATATAAAATACAACAAAATGGATCTTGATGCTTTTTTAGTCATCAAGTCCACAGTTATAGGGAATTTCAGTGCTTATGTCACTCATAAATATTACTTCTTAGCCTACACTTTTCCTCTCTGAGTATCTACTCCTTTGTATAGAGCCCTGGTTACCTAGTAGTTACCACCTGATATCTTTTATTTCCAGCTAAACTGATTAAGGAAGGAATGAATAATCAATTCAAGAGGAACTATTTATAGGCTAATTTGAGACACTAAGATTTTTCTCTCTCTTAAATAAGAAATAAAGATTAAATTGGTGAATTACTAAGCCCAATCAACTTGCAAATCAAAATTGTGGGGGAACAAACAGTAAAAATGTTTAAAAGACAAACAGGAAACAAGAATTAAAATACAGTAAAAATACAGAAAGAAGTACAGATGAAAAATCTTCAGCTTCAGAGACAAAGAGATGGAGAGATTAGAATCTAATGACTCTCCAAGCCCCAGAAATTAAGTTCTCCTCTATCTTTCCAATAAACTTAATTTTTCTTGGATTGATGGCTTTCTATTCTTTGTAAGGAACAATTCCAGAATATAACCTCTTGTGGTCCTTCTTATCATTCAAACTTTGTAGACTGAAGTGAAGGCATACTGCACTTCAGTCTACAAACTCTTTGAAAGATGGAAATTTTGAAGAGTACACAGCTTGCCTTCACATATGATTTGGAAGTTAATCAAATCTTTAACAAGTTAACATTTCCTGTTGCATTTAAGTATGTATTTTCTCTCTTGGAAAGTTATAAAAAGTGAGCATGTTCCAGGGTAGAGAGAGAGTCAGTGAGCTAATGTAAACAATTTAGATTCATTACCATTAGGAATTCACTGAGTATCTATTATTGATGTGGGAATTATGATAAGTAACTCAAACTCTACGCTCAGAGAATACCCATGGTCTGTAATGCAAAGAAACAACCAAAAACCCCAGGCATAGAGTAGTAAGTGCCACAAGAAATCAGAAAATGAGAGATGTTTGATAGGCACTGTTTATTGGGCTATATCATGATCAACAAACACAGACAAAGTTCATACTTTTAATGAAGAGTTTCAGAGAGCACCAACCAGAACTGTGGCAAAAGTAACTCGCAAAACAACTTTAATGACTCCCACCTCTCATCTCTGTTGATTTAAATTAGAAGCAATCATTATTAAGATAACATCTATCTTCTTTTAGTTAATTCTTTGTGAGCGTGATGTATTAAGCACTACATACGTTATCTCATTTAGTCCTCATAAAGGGGATTACTTTTAAGGAAAAATTATAATTTGCATCTCACAGATGAGGAAACTAAGGCTTGAATTACTTGTCCAATAGCACTTGATTGGTGAGCTTTAGAACGAGCTTATAACCAGTCAGTTTCCATAGTCTTTATCTCTTTGTCAAAATTGATGTAGTGGAGTTAAAAAAAAAAAAAAAGGAAAATGTGGATAAGATACTGTGGGAGGTGAGTAGAAGGACTATCTCTTCTTTTAATGTAGAACCTTAATTGGATGATGTATTTTAGCTTGTTCAAGAGAGGTGCTGTTCAGCTACTGAGATGTTACAGTCTATATGACAGAGTTTTATATGAATGTTGTCTTAAACTTGGTTAAATAACGAACAATTATCCAATGATTATTGCTCAGTATTTCAAGTGGAGTCACAGATGTCCTATTTTCAGAAAAATAGTAGTTAAGTAATAAAATGACATAGTGGAAAAACCAGTAGGCTTGACACCAATTGCCTCTTACCAATTATGTGAGTATGGGGAAGTTAATGTTTTTTGGCCTTATCTTCCTTATCTGCAAAATAAAAGGGATAGCGTAACTGATCTCAAAGATAATGGTTCTAAAGGCAGATGGAAGACCATGGCGACTCTTGGCAAAGCATGCCACAATGCTGGTTTGACATTCCACTCCACACCCCTCAGGGAATCTCCTAGTATATATAAAGACCACACATTGAAAAAAGCTAAGGAGAAAAGACAAAGGAAAAAGCACAAAAATATGAAGCAGTGTGTTTGTGGAAGAGTCCTGGAGAGTCTTTTTTGGTAAAAAGATTTTTACCCTCCTCCAGTTTTATTCTTCCAAATGTCTCTTTTCAAGTTTGAGCAAAAGTGGTTTGTGCTGTAGTTAATCGGTGACTTTAGTTTGCAAACACATGTGATCCTGGAGAAATTTAGGGATGAGGCAGAGAACAAAGAGGGGGCTTAATGCTTGGCTTGATGTACTTTTGTGGGCTTCTGGCCCTGGTTGGTGTTAGCCAGAAGGCTTTTCCTGAACTCCCCACACCCACCCACTCTGAAGTTCCTATTGCCTATATACATAGCACTCACAAACAACCTGAACAACCTGGTGTATCTGTCTATGACATATTGTTCATATGGACTACCCATTTGTCTCTGCACTAGAATGTGAGTCGTTCAGGAAGGAGGTTGCATCATATTCAGTTTCTATCTCCATCACCTTACCCATTCAAGGCTTATCATGAGTGTGTACTCAATAAATAATTTTACGAATGAATTAATCATATTATCTATGCTTGAAGACTGTAGAAAGAAATAATCCATGAAGAGCAATGAAATGGACTTCTATGTTTTAGTCTAGTAGTAGGTCAAGCACAAGTAGGAAAGAATGAATTCTGGGACAGAAACTCAAGTCAGAAATAAAAAATGTGATGATAACTAGAGAACTTCTTCCAGTACAACTCTTGGGAGCCCAAGACTACTGCGAGGTGAATGCTTTAGTCAGAATGTTTGTAGTTGCAATGATATTAACTATATTAATTCTTAAGGTTGACATTAATAATACCCATTTATTTCACATATCAAAGAATTAGGAGTTGGGCTATTTCAAAGTATTAAATTTAGTACATAAATAGTTGACCAAGGGTCATATTTTAGCTCTTATATCCTCAGTATCTTGACTTTTGACTTCATATTTGTCCTTCATGGTGACAAGATATCTAGCCTGATGTCAAGCACCTCACAGAATGGATTCAAGAGTGAGCAAGTAGTTTTCTTCAATATAATATATAGTACTGTTTTCTTTCCTGTCCTAAATGATAGGCAATAATAGAGTCCCCTTTAAAGTTCGTTGGCTAGATATGAATCACATGCTGAAACTAAAGTGATCATGGGCAAGGGGAAAGAGATTACTATGACTGACTAAAACTAACCATGATTTTCAGCCTAGAGTTATGGAGGTGTCCAATTTCTCCTGAAATATATGACCCCTACGTTCATGACTAAAACCTAGATTCCATAAGCAAAGAAGATAGTTTGGAACTCTGTAGTATAGGCAACCAACAGTGAGTAAGTGAGAAATCCAAACATTAAACTTTTGTCTTACTGGCCTGACAAAGAATTGTAGTGACTCTAAACTTCAAAGGTCTCATAATTTCATTAAAACAGTATTACAGTTAATCAGCCATTCATTTGGACTGAGTGTCTCCATCAATCATATCTGGACCATCACAGAAATAGTCAAAATATTCTCTCTTTAAAGTTTGCTGTATTTTATGATTTGGCAACTGACCTATCATCTAGTGTGTTGATATCTAAGTCTTGACCAAGATTACATTTTTGGCCATGACCCACAGAACGTATTTTAAGATCTTGGCACTTGCCTTACTTGAGCATGAATTTCTCATGTAGTTCATATTGATTAATGAAGTTCTAAAACAGGAAATTTAGAGGAATTGAGAATACGTTCTTGCCAAGTAGAGGACAGACATTATTCCTTCTTCTCCTCTAATGCAGCCTCCCAAGTGAAAAAGTGAATTGGTCTTAACATAAACAATGCTGTTAGTCATCAACATGTTTCCAACTCAAATAAAAAGTGTGTATCAACGAAGAGTGAGTCAGGCAGAGTTGATTGTGAGTAGTTCTAGGTATAGTTTGGGAATGAAGATGTTGCTTGGTGAATTATTTTTTAAATCAGCTGCTTACTCAAAGGTAATTTGAACCAGATTAGTAACCACAGAATTTCATTTAATATCAAAACCTGTTTGTAAATTTTAAACAATTTTAAACTTATTTTTACACATCTGATATAGTAAGTCCTAAGAATTTCTATTGTGTAACTTCCTATTAGAGGCCTATTAAAACTCTTCTAGTTTAGCATCTTACCAACTAAGTCTTTGAAGTATAGCCTAACATTAAATATTACATTATACAGGTAAAGGAATCCATGTATGGAACAAAAACAAGAAGGGTAAGATTGACCTCTGAATCACTAAAGAAATTATGGTGAGATCCACCTCTAGACCTTTAGTCTTCTCTCCCCGGTTTCTCCCACTTCCCAGGAGGCACTAGTTTCCTCCTCCTGGGGACTGCAGAGATGGTGAGTCAAATGTATACATACCTACATTAAATCCTTTCTGTGTGGAATATAAAAAGCTAATGCAACTTATTAGAGCTGCCTAATGAGAGAAATGAGCCTTTATTCATAGTCATTCCTTCATCCTATTTTCTGGTTTTACTGTGTTTACTGATTTTACATCCTCTGTCTTTACTTTTTCTCTCCACCTCCTCTCTTCCTTTCAAGATAATGGGGTTTCAAGGTGCACAGAGTTGGTCTGAATCCTGGCTCTGCCAATTGCTACCTTTTTTAACCTTTGGTTAGTTAATCAGCCTTCCCACACATTCATTTCCTCGTCTGAAAATGAAAGTAATATTACCCAATTCAAAAAATTGTTCTAAAAGTTAATATAGCACCAAGAATGTTAATTTCAATGGCATCTCTGAAATTGGCCAGATGCTTTTTCTAGTATATGGTGAGAAATCTTTCTCAGTTGCCTAATAATTTAAACTTGATAAAATATGTTTAAAATATTCTGAGCAAAGGGTACACTAAATTAGAGGGATTTTTCACCTTCTATAAAGGAGGAGGTTGGATTAGATGATTTCTGAGGTCTCTTTCAGCTCAGAATTATGAGGTTTCCCATTTCACCAAGCATTTGCTGCAAACAGAATTCCACTCAGCCAGATATGATAGATAATACAACTATACAGAAGTGATCTAGTCCCTGTGTCTACAGAAGTATAATTTGGGCAAACCAATCGGAAATACAACACATTCTACTCGCTTTCTATCTTTATGCAGCTTTCTGAAAACTCAATCAAATCTTTTTTGATGGATATGTCATGGCAGCATCTTTCAGTCTTGCTAGTTCCCTGTATTGCATTCCTTAACTTTTAAAATTATCCCGTCAATTTAGCTTTAGTTTCTGAAGACTCTTCTGTTAGCAATGGTTATAAATTGCAAATTTAATCCAGAAATTTAAAAACTAAGAACATCTATTTTTTCTTCACTAATCAACATGGGGTCTGAATGCATTGGCAAACCTGGCATCTGATCAAGTTACATATACTCTCTAGATTTCACAGTCTTAGTTCCTGCAGCTTCTACAGGGAATATATGTTCATCTGCTTACAGTTGGGAATCTCATTAAGCCAAAGTATACTGAATCATAGCTCTTGATGGCAATCCATTTCCCTGAAAGAAAGGGATGAATGTCCTGGCCATTCTTCAATCCTCATTATTGCAAAAATGGATACAGTGATCTATGCAGAAAGAATCACGAGCCACAAAAAACAGAAACAGGAATGTTTAGTTCTAGAAAGGACCTGTGTTGCTAGTCTTCCCTGTGAACCTAAGCAGCTCATTCGATTTCCCACTATGAGTGCTAAGGAAGAAAGTGATTGTGCTAAATTTTCTTTTCCTGGAGTCCCTGGGAACCATTTGTAAAATGGTTTGCTTTTATAAATCAGTATTTTTAACATATGGTTTAAAACAGAATTAAATAAAACTCTGTAACTTCATGCTGAGGTTGATGTGAACACCTCCTGATGTTCTGCAAGGAATGCAGGAAAAGCCATCTGAAGATGGAGGGTTCTAGCCTTTCTCTCACTACCTAGTTGTATGAATTGTGGCAAATCCCTGAGGGGCCTCAGTTTCCTCATAAGGATAATGGAAAGATTATACAGAACAACAATTCTTCACCTGAGGGCCAAGGACCCCCCAACGAGCCCATGAATAAATTTTAGAGAGTCTGTGGACTTGGGCAGGAAAACATTACATTTTCGTTTTCACTACTACTTAAATGAAATTTAACATTCCCTCAATTATGGATGCAGGCAACAAAAATACATTAGTAGCAGCACTATCTACAACTGTGTTACCTATAGCAATCACAGATATTTCCGTATCATAACATAGTTGTTGTAGCTATACTGAAATATAGTTTTCTTCATTTCAACTTTGAATTCATTACAACCATTAGATCTGTTGCTAGATCTTGTCATTTACTATAAATAATAAATAAGCTAATATAGTACTATGCCACAAATTTTGTTTTTACATGTTTTATTGAGTAATAGTCATTTTACAATGTTGTGTCAAATTCTAGTGTAGAACACAATTTTTCAGTTATACGTGAACATATATATGTTCATTGTCACATTTTTTTTTCGCTATGAGCTACCACAAGATCTTGTATATATTTCCCTGTGCTATACAGTATAATCTTGTTTATCTATTCTGTATTTTAAAATCCCAGTCTATCCCTTCCCACTCCCCGCCCCCTTGGCAACCACAAGTTTGTATTCTGTCTATGAGTCTGTTTCTGTTTTGTATTTATGTTTTTTTTAGATTCCTCATACGGTATTTTTCTTTCTCTTTCTGGCTTACTTCACTTAGAATGACATTCTCCAGGAACATCCATGCTCCTGCAAATGGTGTTATGTTGTTGGTTTTTATGGCTGAATAGTATTCCATTGTATAAATATACCACATCTTCTTTATCCAGTCATCTGTTGATGAACATTTAGGCTGTTTCCATGTCCTGGCTATTGTAAATAGTGCTGCTGTGAACACTGGGGTGCAGGTGTCATCCTGAAGTAGGGTTCCTTCTGGATATATGCCCAGGAGCGGGATTCCTGGGTCATATGGTAAGTCTATTCCTAGTCTTTTGAGGAATCTCCATATGGTTTTCCACAGTGGTTTTCCTTGCTTCCCTCTCCCACTCTTAATGATTTAGATGTCTTCTTTAACAATTTTATGTTTATTCTTTTTGTAATTCATGGCAGTCATTTCCTTTCCAGTTATGAGTTTCTCATTTTTGTAGCATCCTGCTTTTCTATTTAGAGTAGATCTGTCAATATTTCTTTTAGCATGGGTTTAGTGTTGCTAAACTCTGTTAGTTTTGCTTGTCTGTGAAGTTCTTTATCTCTCCTTCTATTCTTAAAGGATAGCCTTGCTGGATAGAGTATCCTAGGCTGCATCTTTTTTTCATTCAGGACTTTGAATATATCTTGCCACTCCCTTCTGGCCTGTAGTGTTTGTGTAGAGTAGTCAGCTGAGAGCCTTATGGGGGTTCCCTTGTAACTCACTCTTTGTTTTTCTCTTGCTGCCTTTAGGATCCTTTCTTTATCCTTGACTCTGGCCATTTTGATTATGATATGTCTTGGTGTGGGTCTGTTTGGGTTCTTCCTGTTTTTGGATATCTGATTCCTTCTTTAGGTTTGGAAAGTTTTCAGTCATGACTTCTTCAAATACTTTTCAATCCCCTTTGTTCTTTCTTCCCCTTCTAGAACCCCTGTTATGCGTAAATTGGCACGCTTTGTATTATCCCATAGGTCCCTTATATTGTTTTCATTGTTTTTTATTTGTTTTTTCTCTCAGCTGTTCTGATTGGGTGCTTTCTGTTGTCCTGTCTTCTAGGTCACTTTTGCGTTCCTCTGCATTATCTAGCCTGCTTTGTACAGCCTTTAGGTCAGGTCTCATCTCAGCAAATGAGTTTACTAATTCTACTTGGTTCTTCTTTATAGCTTCTATTTCATTTTTGACATATTTTATATCTCTAAACACTATTTCTTTTAGTTCCTTCAGTACTTTGATTACTCCTTTTTTGAAATCTTGATCTAGTAGGCCATCAATGTCTATTTCCTTGCTCGTGCTTTCAGGAGATTTCTTTCGATCTTTTAATTGGGAGTGGTTCCTCTGCTTCTTCATCTTGCTCATATCTCTCTGGCACTGTGGCTTAAGGAGTATCAGTTATCTAGTTCTCCTGGAGACGGTGTGCTCTTAATGATTTTATCAAGAGGTCTTCGCGTCTTCTCCGTTTCGCAAACTCAGTTTGCTGTTTCCAGAGGCCCTCTGTTGGCGCTCTTGTCTGTGCTGCTCCCAGTGGCTGTTGGCTAGCAGATCACGCCCCCTCCTAACACTAGGTCAGGAGCTGAGCTCTTATCTGGTGGGCAGATGGGTCACTCCCCCTCTCGATGCCGCAGTCAGATGCTGCACTTGGGGGAGGCAGGTGGGCAGATCGCACCCCCTCCTAGCACCGTGGTCAGGTGCTGCATTCCTGCCAGGAAGGCGAGTGACCGCCTGCCCTCTCCCAGCACCGGTCGCTCTGCTGCTCTGTGCAGCTGCCCCCTCCACCTCAGGTCAGTGCTCCGAAGGCGGGCTCGGGGAAGATCGTGGAATGGCCCCGCCCCTGCTCCATGCCAAATCTCAGCTCCTTGTTTGTCTCGGTGTTGCAAGCTCTCTGAGGTGCCAGGGCAGAAAGATCCTATCTGCCTTGGGCTTTAAACAAGTCTCACTCCTGTCCAGGAGGTTGCGGAGCCCTCGAGTGAGAATTCAAGGCTGGGCCCCACCCCTGCCCGGGCGCTGCACCCAGGAGGAGATGGCAGCTGTGGCTGCGCCCCGCCTCTCTTCTCGGGAGAAGCACCAGTAATGGTGGCACAGGTCTGGGGAGACAAAGGGTATGGTGCCCCTCCCCCCAGGGCACACCAGCCATGTTGCTTTTATTTTCACAGTTTATCGGGGACTGAGGTTGTTCTGCTCCGTATCCCCTCCCAGCCACGGTGCGCAGCTCCCTGCAGTCCCCCAGGGCTGCCCCAGTGCAGCCGCCCCAGTCCTCCACCTGGCTCAGGCGGCCTGTCTTGGCCCCCAGTTGCCAGCTCGCGTCTTGGGCTGGGTGTCACGAGGACCCTTTGTGCCCATTTAACTCAGTTCTGTTGGTCAAAGGGTGCTTGGGGCAGATCTGAGCCTTGGAGGCTCCCCCTTTGTCCTGCTGGCCTCTCCGTTGGAGGAGGGAGACCCAGCAAACGAGCTCCAGTCCTCCTTTGCCACTCCCTCCCTGCAGGATCGGTCCCACACTGTTTTGCCTTTTCTTCTTTCTTTTTTCCTTTTCTCCTACCAGATTTTTGGTGTCTTTGTGTTTTGAAGAGGGCGATGTTCTGTTGGAGTTCAGCAGGTGCTTTGGTTGGCTGAGTAGGTCCGTAGATGTGAGTTTTGTTGTATTTGTGGAAGAGGGTGAGCTAGAAGTGTCCTTCTACTCCGCCATCTTGCTTCTCTCCCCCTACTATGCCACAAATTTATTTTTAAACATATTTTAATAGACATTTTAGTACAATCAGTTTTCTTCATAAGCCTCTGAATTGTATTTTGTGGTGTTTGAGCTGTAGGCTTCTTCATACCACACCAAAGGATGAGGGCATGAAAGACGTGAAGAGTCCCCACACTAAATAAATATTAAAGGTCTTTTAATTTCTAAATGGCAATGACTATAGTTTAAAAGATTTACTTAAACTTCACTGAGTAGAAATCTTATTTGAAAAAAAGAATTGTACAACTGATAAAACTTATTTCTTTTTTTCTCCTAGTTTTAGTGAGATATAATTGGCATACAGAACTATGTAGGTTTAAGGTGTACAGCACAATGATTTGCCTCACATACATAATCTCATTTGGATAAAAAATGAAAGAAAAAGAAAAAATTTTTTCTTGTGATGAGAACGCTTAGGGTTTACTCTCTTGACAACTTTCACATATCACATTTAGTAGTGTTAATTATATTTATCATACTGAACATTGCATCCCTAGTACTTATCATATAATTGGAAGTTTGTATCTTTTGACTACCTTTATCCAATTCCCCCTCCTCCCATCCTCTGCCTCTGGTACCTACAAATCTAATCTCTTTTTCAATGAGTTTGTTTATTTGTTTTCTTGTTTTTGAAGTATAATTGACTACAACACTATATTAGTTCCTGGTAAACAAAACAGTGATTCGATATTTCTATACATTTCAAAATGATCACCATACTAAGTCTAGTTACCATCTATTCCATACAAAGATATTACATAATTATTGACTATATTCCCCTCAGTGTACATTTCATACTCATGATTTATTTTGTAACTGAAAGTTGGTACCTCTTAATCTCTCACACCTATTTCTAAATCTGACTATATAAAATAAAAAGAAAACTCTCTTTAAAGCTTGAACAACTAAACTTCCCTTAAAAACATTGTCAATTGCATCATGCCATGTGGACCTCTGAAGGTTTTGATGAATGTGATTCGGACGATAGCATTTAAGTTCCTACTGCTTGACAATTATTAGTTTCAAACATTAGTTAATGAATTAACTCAGCATTTGTCCAGATTTTGTTTTCATTTGAATTTCCTGTTCTACTAAGTACACAGGGAACAATTCAGAACTTTAGAATGTGACTGAATGACTAGAGAGTGAATTATATCCATATTTTTCAAATGATGAACTAGGCAACAAAAAGAATAACTGGCAAAACAAACAGAAAACAGAATTCTGACTTTCGTCTATTTCTACCATCAACAATGGTATTCAATTTGTACTAATTCAATTTGTACTATTCAATTTGTACTAATTCTTTATGCCTCTCCTGAAGGAACAATAATCTATCCTCCAATCCTCAGGGGATGGAAGAGCACGTTCAACAGGTTTTAATGTAAAGCAAAGGGCATGCTTTCTAAGAATGTCTGTTTTATAACAGTCATGGTTGTCACCATAAATATGATTAGTTGGCTTTTTGTCACCAACAAGCCTTTTAATTCTGAGACAGTGGCAAAGATGAATAATGAAAAGACTCCATCATTCTGTAAAGCTGCAATTTTAAAGAATGTAAATCTTATGATGAAAGAAGGAAGTTGGCTGAATTATGTACAAACTGCAATTTGACCAATATTGTTTTTCATAATAACTACTCTTAACATGTCAGCCATATTTCTTCTTTTGCACTAAAGACATATTTCTTTGACATGACAGTAAATTATTTTTTCCTGTCCTTATTCACTTCAATCAGGTGGTGCTGAATGATTAAAATGAAAACTTATACATTTCAAAACATACATTTTCTTTTCTTACTCCCTTCAGTGTTATCATTGGAATCAATTCATTTTGGCAAGGGATGCTTTTTTATTATATTACTTACACTGTGAAGATGCATTTTATTAACAATAAGAGATTTTCCTTATTCAATAAGGAATCCCAAGTCATATTCTGTAGGCTTGGAAAAGAGGGATTAACAACATGATTTCACTCACATGATAAATCATTTTATACGCTTCTATATATATTAATACATATTTTGGATTTGAAGTTTAAGTTCAATTATAAAAAGTCTTTACATCTTCAATATCTTAATATTTGTACAATTTTTTTCTAATCTGGGAAGTATAATGCCAAAGAAATAACCAATCACCTTACAGAGTTAAATAAGCTAAGGTAAAACAATCATTCTGTTCCTTTCAGCTCATCAAACATTCTACAGTAATTTTTAATGGAAAAATAGCCAAAGTAAAGGCTGAGAGGCAGATTCCCTTAAGACTCTGGAAATTCACTTATTCAAGGCTTTTAAAATATTTTCCTTTCTTCCCTCTGCAAAATCTTTCATGTATTGAATATGTGTAAAAGAGTATTGGGAGAGGATGAAGTGCGGGAAATGCAGATTTTGAAGGGATTAAGTGGAATATGCTTTTATTTTTAAAAAGAGGTGAGCATAGACATTTTATTTTATAAGCTTCTGGTCCATTAAGTTAAAAAATGAATAAAATTATTTTTAAGAGATTGGCACTGATCTCAGCAAATGGAGTAAAAAAAACTGAAAGCCAGATTATAAATGGGAAAGCATTTATGTTTTTTTCCAAAGTTATAAAATTTGAGAAGTGTTTAGCACAGGCACTGCTTTATTTTGTAGATTAAAATATATAGTGTATTTGGAATGAAACACACATATCTTAGGACAGGTTCCGTATGTGAAAATATAGAACATCGGACTGGGAAATTGCCACTGACAAAGCTATATGTGCAGTTAAATACAAGACAACAACCCTTTAGACAAAGGCAAGGGAAAACACTTTTCTTAATCCTTCAGTGAGTTCCAACAGAGAATATAGACATAGCACCTGCTTGAGGTTAAAACTAGGATTTTCAGAACAACCTAAACTACTTGCAGTTAGTTTGATATAATCATTTTTCAGAAATAAAAAATAATTTTATTAATATTAATAAAATTTTTAATATATAAAATTTTATTTATTAATATTTAAATGATGCTCTGTTTTTAGAAAAAAATCTAAAACTTTGCTATTTCTGTTAATTAGAAAATAATTTAAGGCTGTACATTATGCTCTGTTATCTGACATGAGAATATAAAAGTTTAATTTAATATGTGCCATAGACATGTCATAATTGTCCAGGCTTAAAAAATCTCTAGGCTTATAATTCCTCTATTTCTATTTCTATTTCCATATATATATATATGTGTGTGTGTGTGTGTGTGTATGAATAAATATACACACATATGTGCACACACATACATACATAATTAATTAATTAATACAACTGTTTATTCAGGACTTACTATGTATAAGGCACCATATTACCATGGTGGGCACTTTGGAAGATGTAAAAATAGACAAGAGACTATGGTAACACTCAAAGTTTTTTCCCTCTAGCTGGGAACGACATAAAGCACACATGTAAGACATAAGGAGGCAAATATAAGAAAAGTTCTGATGTAATGCTCTCAGTGTTCATAGAAGAGAAAGATCACTTTCATCTGGGAATCTGAAGAGACCTGAATTATGAAATGAAGGAAGTGATGTTGCAACTTGAAGTACATCATTTTATGCTGTATGGAGATGAAAAGCAAAAGTAAATGAAACAAACTGAGCAAAATCCAGGAAAATATGGATCAAATAGAAAAAAGGGAACAGAACTGCTTTTTGCGAGGCACAGATGTATAAAAGTAAGTGGTGTGAAATGGATTTAGAAATATAATTTGCAGACAGATCCCAGAGTTTCGGATACCAAGACCGAGGTTTAGACTCTACTGAGTACAATAGGTATGTAAAAGTCTTTGAACAGGAAAATACGATTTGCTATGGTATTTTCAATGCTTTATTATCCAGAACATTAATTGTCTATATGTCTCACTTGGAAAAGCTTTATCTACACAAAGTTCAAGATCTTCTCCAATATTATCTTCAAGAAGTTTTACTGTTTTAGCATTTCATTTAAATCTTCAAACTACCTGGAACTGATTTTTGTGGAGGATGTGAGGAAGATGTCAGGATTCTTTTTTTTCCCCCTAAATGGAGAGAAATTTTTTTCTTTCTAATTTCCTAGTTCTTAAAGGAAGCTTCATTATATGATCAAAATATTGAATGATACTGGTTAGTAATCAAAATATGAAAAGTGAAATGCATTACTTATTTTTGCCTGATCGGCAAAGACTTCTTCAAAATGTTAGTATTTAATGTTGATAATTAGAATAGTCTTGGCATTGAACCAGTCTTTTTTAAGTCTTGGCATTGGAGCTATCTTTTGAGAAATCATTTTGGCACTATATATCAAATACTTTAACATATGCATAACCTTTGACTGAGTAGTTCTATTTCCATAAACTATTTTTAAAAAAAGAAAATAAAAATATCCAATAAGGGGACAAAAGTAGAAAAGAGGGGTAGTGATTGCTGTGTTAGAAGTTAAAGCTTTAAATACAATAGTTAGGATGGTCTCACTAAGAAGGTGATGTTTGATTAAAGACCAGAGGGAGGAAAGGAGCTTGCCAAGTACCTTTGTCTGAGAGGAAAGCATTCCAGGCATGGAGGTCTAAGAATCTGAAGGTTTTGAGCATATTTATTTGAGGAACAGTAAGATGGCCAGTGAGGGAGGGGAAAGAAGAATTAAGTGAGATCAGAAAAATAGCTGAAGCTAGATTGGGGGGCCCCTTTAAAGATACTGTAATACTTTGACTTTTTACTCCAAATAAGATAGAATTTATTGGAGAAATCTGAATAGAGGAGTAATATGAGCTCACGTATGATTTCACAAATTTACTGTGGCTTTTATACTTTGAATAGAAAGTAGGAACATAAGAAATGCTAGTCAGATGGAAATTCAATGATCCAAGCCAGAACTGTTGGTTTTCCAGACCAAGATATTAGCAGAGAGGTTGGTAAGAAGGGGACACAGATCCTGGATATGTTTAGAAGGAGGAATTAACAGAATTTGCAGATTAGATACAGATATAGGGTAGAGACAGAGAGGAGTCTAAATGACTCTGGTGCTTTTGTCCTGAATATCAGCAGAATATAATTGTTACTAAATGAGATGTATAAAACTATAGGAGAAAATGGTTTGAGTCAGGGGGAAGGTCAGAAATTTGAATTTGGCATAAATTTGATGTATCCAACTGAAACAGACAGTTGGATGGCATTTAGAGGAAAGGTTTGGACTAAAGATATACATTTAGATATTAGCAAGGAAATGGTATTTAAAACCATGAGCCTGAGTGAGGTTATCCAGAGAGTGAGGGTAAACAAAAAAGCAAAGCTAGAAGTCTAAGCTGAATCTTAAGCCACTCCAATGTCAAAAACTTGGTGATATGAGGGTTATCTCATAGAGGAGATTAGGAAGAACTAAAGAGTGAGTTATGAGGAAAACCAGGAGAGCCTGGCAATCTGGACACCAAGAGAACGAATTTCATGAAGGAGGAGAAATTCTGTAAAATTATGATCCAATAACAAAGATATAACTTTATATAACCATTAAAGTCATATGTTTTGTATACCTGAAACTAATATAATATTGTAAATCAACTATACTCCATTTTAAAAAATCACATGTTTTGGATATTACTAAATGACGTAGAAAAAGTGTCCTTCTCTACTAAGGTAAAAAACAAAATATAAATTATGATCCTTGTTCTGAAAAGTCAATACATATGATATATATATTTAAACAGAAAAAAAATGACTGAAAGGGATTACACCAAAATATTAATAATGTTTATCTCTGGGTGTCAGGATTATGGATAATTTAATTTTTCTATATTTTCTATATTTCCTCCAAAATATCAAATAAAATGAATTACTTTCATAACCATGATTAAACCAAAAAACTTGGGTTTATTTTAAGGATTTGAAGTGGGCACCATAGTTCCTCTGTTCATATCCAGATGAACCTCACCCTCCACCTAAATGTTGTTACAAGTGCTTTTCCTTTTATATTATATACATACACACACACACTTCTTTAGGCCAAAATACTTGAGAAGAAGCTGCAAATGCTTCAACACTTCATTTCTAACTACTTCAACATGAATCTCCTAGGAACAAGGACCTTCCCCTGCAATTATTACACTAAGTGATGAATATTAATACAATAATATTTCCTAGTGTGTATGTAATACTTAAATTTCCCAAAGAAGCCCCAAAATGTCTTTAACAGCTTTAATTTTTTAATTAATCCATCATTCAATTTATGATTACACAATTACTTTTAGTTGTCATGTCTCTATGTCCCTTTTGTCTCTTTTAATCCAGAAAAATTCTTTTTTTTCCTTCTGCTTTTATTTGGTCTTTCATGACACTGAGAGATTTGGAAGAGTCCAGGTCTGTTATTTTACAGAATGACCTGACTGTTTCCTTATGATTAGATGTTGGATAAATGGCAGGAATCTCTCCTTCTCAGAACATCACATCTGGAGATACACGACATCAGTCTGCTTCATTAGTAGTGATGGCAATTTTGATCACTTGATTAAAGGGGTATTGCCGTATCTCCTCATTGCAGACGTTCCCTTTTTCCTTCTGTAATTAATAAATAATTTGTGGAGTGATACTTAAGAGGGGACTGTATGTTCCCCAATAACTTTTCATTCACTGGTTTTAGCATCTCCTCAAAGTTTGTTGCAAAATGGCAATTTTCTAATTCTTTTTTTTTTTCCCTGCTTCAATATATATGTTAACTTCTAAGGGAAGGAGTTTCTTTCTCCAATTTTTCTTCTTTCTTTTCTCTTTCCTCTTTTTCCTTCCTCCCTCTTCTCCCTCTCTCCTTCCATTTCGTCCTTTCTTCCCTCAGGTAATTGCCAGAATTCATTGCCTTGAGATTATAGGATTGAGGTCCTGTTCTCCTGCTGGCTATTAGCTGGGAATTACTCTCTGCTCTAAGAGGCTGCCTATAGTTTTATTTTTATTTTAATTTTTTGGATATGTGGCTATCTCCATAAGCCCTCACAGCAGGGCAACATCCTTTTCAAGCTAACAAGGAAGGAGAAGTCTCTTTCCAGCAGGCTAAGATAGTGTTGTATAATAATGTAATATAAAACCTAATTGGAGGAGTAGTACCCCATCACATTTGTTATATGATCTAGCCTAAGGGAGTGGAATTTCATCAGCTTTGCTATACGCTACTGGTTAAAAGCAAGTCACAGTTCCCACCCAGTCACAAGGGGAAGGAGATTTTACAGAGCCGGAAGAGAAGATTAGGGTCACTCTAGGGTTTGACCTCCTATGGTAATACTAACTTTAAAAAAAATTGCGTATTTATGAATTTCCTTTCAAACCCAAGTGAACATTTTTATTTCCATTTACATTGTCATTTACAAAGTTTTTGTAATTAATTTCTAGTTTTATTGCATTGTGATTAGAAAAAGACTTTTATCATTTCTATTCTATGGAACTTGATATTTTCATTGTGACCAATATATGGCTTGTTATTGTTGTTGTTGTTTTTAATATTCCATAGGTGCTTGATAGGAAGACAGTATCTAATAACCTGATATGAAGGCATAAAATTCATAATATTGCTATCAGATCTACCTCCATTAGTACATTGTTTAGTTATTCTATATTCAGATTCCTTGTACATTTCACTTGTCTTGAATTGATATAATTCTTTAAATTAAGATTTTATATTTGTAAAGAAGGTTTAGATTCACAGCAAAATTGAAGGGAAGGTCATAGCTGCTATGAACATCTGTGTGCAGGTTTTGTATGAACGTAAGTTTTCCAACTCCTTTGGGTAAATACCAAGAGAGCAATTGCTAGATCATATGGTAACCATATTTTTAGGTTTGTGAGAAACTAACAAACTGTCTTCCAATGTGGCTGTACCATTTTGCATCCCCACCAGCAAGAAATGAGAGTCCCTATTGCTCCACATTCTCACCAACATTTGGTGCTGTTAGTGCTCTGGACATTGGCCATTATAATTGGTGTGTAGTGGTATCTTGTTGTTTCTTTTAATTTGCATTTTTGGGATAACAGGATGTAGAGCCTCTTTCAATATGCTTATTTGTCATCTGTATATCTTCTTTGGAGTCATGTCTCTTAAGGTCTTTGGTCCATTTTTTTTTTAACTGAAGTATAGTCAGTTACAATGTGTCAATTTCTGGTGTACAGCACAATGTCCCAGTCATGCATATACATACATGTATTTGTTTTCATGTTCTTTTTCATTAACGGTTATTACAAGATATTGAATATAGTTCCCTATATACAGAATAAATTTGGGTTTTTTAAAATATATATAGTGGCTAACATTTGCAAATCTCAAACTCCCAAATTTATGCCTTCTGACACTCCATTTTTAAATCTAGTTGTTTTTTTTCTTTTTGTTGAGTTTTAAGAGTTCTTTGTATATTTTGTATAATAGTCCTTTATCAGACATGTCTTTCGAAAATATTTTTTCCCAGTCTGTGGTTTGTCATCTTATTCTCTTGAAGATAGTGATAGTTTCTTATTAGGTTACCTCTGCCTCCTTTTTGAAGGTGTTTTCATATAATGTTACTCATAAATACACATAATTGTCATGCTTTCATTGTGGATTATGGATTTCAACATTGAAAGTACTCTCTTTTATATTTAGTCTTCAAACCTGTATCTTGATTATCTAGATTATCTGACATTTGAATCACAGATCCTGTTTCCAACTGCCTGGTTTACCTTTGCTGGTCCTTTTATTTATAGACTTTCTGAATTATTTTATTTCAGGTACGAATCTTACATACAGTGCGGAATTGTGACTTGCTTTGTGAGACATCTGAAAATATTTCTTATGAATGAGTTAAGCCTATTTACATTTATTGATATGACTAATTTGGTCTCAACTGTATCATATTATTTTATGTTATATTTACTATGATTCCCAAGTGGTCTATTTCTTTGTATTTTGTATCCTGTCCCTCTGTTCTCTGTCTCTGTCTCTCCATACATGTGTGTGTGTGTTTTAATTAACAAATACGTATCTATTTGTGTATATGTGTACATACATATGTACCCTTTTTCTTATTTTACCTTCTATTATTTGGATTATCAGCTTTATGAAACTTTTTGACTCCCACCTAATGTTTACATAGTAAGATTATTTTACTTCCTTTCCTCTCCTCCCGTATTTTTAGTTGCAGCATTTTAACTTTGTGAGAGGATATAACATTTCTCTTACCTTTCTTCTACTCCTCTATTTACAATTAATCATGTTTAATAGTCACCAATGGTCCTTTTGCCAAAGTTTCTCTAGTTATCTTGGGTTTGAATGAAGCTTGTCTCCTAGTAGGTTTATAAGAATGGGCTTATGATTAGTTTTCTTTGAGTTCTTACATATTTAAAACTGGTTTTCTAAACCCGTGACCATGGAAGGACAGATTGGATATGAAATCCTAAATTAATTATTTTCTTGAGGATTTTTAAAATATTTTTACACTTGTTTTGATTTGAATGTTGCTGTCTTACGCCAATATGATTTTCTTTTTATTTGTAAGTGACTTGGTCTTTTTGCCTGAAGATCCTAGCTATTTTATTTGTCTTTAAAGTCTCCAGTTGACTATTTTTGGTCAATTTTCCAAATACATGATTGAACTTTTAAATCTCTAGATTCATACTTTTACTTATTTCTGGAAATTTTTCCTAAATTACAGTTTTAAATATTAGTTATATCTTTATGCTTTTCTTCCTCAGATATTTCAGCTGTATGAGGATTGGACCTTCGTCTTATCTTCTATACCAATCACATTTTTCTCAAATAATTTTACTTCTTCCTTTATTTTATTGTCATTATCTTGCCTGTTTTCATGACTTTCCTTAAAAACTCTGCTTATATTCTTCAATCAAGTATATTCTGCCCTGAGCATCCAGTAATTCAGTATATATTTTTTAGATTTTTTTTCCTACTGTTCCTTTTCCTGAATTCAATCAACATTTATTTGCCATTTACATGGGTTATTTGGTTCATGTCTTTTCTAACTTTTTGAATATCTGACTTCAGCCTTTACTCATGTTTGATAATTCTTGTTCAACTACCTTGATTCAGTTTTTGATGTTATGTTTTAACTTTCTTTTGTCCTTGTGTTGGTATTGAGATTATAATTCTTATCAGCTAAAATGTTTTGTTTCCCAGTTTCTGCATTCTTTCTATAATAATTTTGCATGAATATGATCTGGCATTATCTGTTTAGTTCATAAAGTCTTATTTTCCTATATTAGCAACAAGATTGTGAGCAAACCAGAGGGAAGGTTTTGTTTGGTGTACTATGACTCTTCAATCAAGAATACTCTCTTCTGTTAGTTTGGTGAATTGCATATTCTTTAATAGATGGCATCTTTTTATAGGATAGGAAGAGGACAGATATTATGTGTCTGTCTTGTTATTTTCTTTTGTTTCTTCAGGATATGTAGTTTCCACATTTTGCCTTTTTTCCCCTTTGTTACACAATCTCTTGAGGGTTGGCATCTTCTTCCAAGTACTCCATTGCTCTCCAGACTTCTTGTTGAATTCTCTTTATTTCCTTTCTTTCGAACAACAATACCAAGTGTTCTGATTTACAAAGTCTTAGTCTTGTTTTAGGAACCCACTCAGGATGGTACTCTCTCTGGGTATGACCTTATCTATGTTTGGTAGGTCTTTCACTTTCCTCTCCTCTTTCCTACACAATCTTTACTGATTTTTTGATCTGGTGTGAGTGGGTCCCAGAGATGGCTTCCTGAATTTAGGTGTTTATTTTTAGATGTAATATGAAGTTTTCTGCAGTTTGGGGAGGATAGCTGGAAATATTTGAATTTAAATGCCTTCTAGTAACCTACAGAAATCTAACAACTTTTCCTCCCTTTCTTGAGTAACATAATTTTCTGAGTATAAATTTGTTTGAATGATGTATCTATATAACCATCTGCATATGTTTTTTTAAATGTTTTAAAATTTTTTTGTGTGCTGTCTTTTATTATACATACCTCATCTGGTACCCAAATTTAATTGTACCCTTCTAAATATTATTAAAATTGCCCTTGTCTAATACTTTACCACATAGTCACATTTTGTTTTGTGATCATAAATGAAAAACGTAAGTAAAATTGGGTGGAAGGAAAAAAATAACCTTGAGGATAAACATCAATAACAAGCAGAAAGAAGACTTTCTAAATCTAGAACTTAGCAGGTTTCATAATGGGCCAACTCCTGGTTTGTTCCTCATTGCCTCAAGACTCTTCCAGACTTCGAAGTTATCCTGTTTTCCAGCTGTCTAACCTGTTTTGTTTACTTCTCAAGAAGCAGCAGCTACTTTTTTCCTAAATAGAGTATAATTACTAAATCCTAAAATGTGAGGAATTTGTAATGATTTCTCACAGTTTCATTACACAGTAATGAATTCATAGGAGTTTTACGTACAAACCTATGCTCTCCTTTCTTCACTGAGTGCATTTATATATTTCATACTTTTAGACAAATAAAAACATTAAAAAAAGAGTCTGTTTTTGATACAACTGAACCACTTGAAAACAGTACTACATATAGAATGTTAACATTTTATACTTTAAGTATAAACTCTAACTTATTCCACTGCTCTTAATGCCATCTATTGGAAATGGCATTAAAAAATTATCCAGCTTTTTAAGCTCAGTATTCTAATGTCAGTTCTGTGATGGAGGAAACATTAACTCCATATTTGATTGGCAACTTTTTAAAAATTGAGAATTGCCAATGTACTCATTAAACAAAGTGCTTTAAAAATCTATTTAGCCTTCATACTGCTCATAAAAAAAACATGTTTAAAAAAAAAAAACCATGCCCCCCCCCCCAAAAAAAAAAGAGAGAGAGAGAGAAAGAACAATATGCAGTGGTTTATCTGGCAGCCAACATTAAAGAATGTTTCATTAGGAAGAGTCACTTATGGATATCATGATGCTCTGAAGTTTGCATATTCAAACCTCAAATAAAGTCACCTCATGTTTCCTATTAGTTTAATTTTGTGGGGGACATGTTGGGAGATTTTCTCTAATTATAGGCACATGTAGGATTCCAGGGGTGAAAACTGGGTAGATAGGGATAGTGTGTTTAGTTTGGGCTTCAGGCATAGGGTCACTATTAGTGTATTTGAAAAAGCCTTTTCTGTTACTTATATAACTTTGGCTATAAAAACAAATTTCTATTCCTTTATTCTCTTATTTTGTTTTTCCTCATTGGCAAGGATTCATAGCTATTTTGGGGATTTTAAAAGACAATTAAAACATCAGAAATAAGTGGGTATTGAAATGCTATGCAGCTGCTAGATGCCTTTAACTATGGTTTTATTTGCATCTGTCCATGCAGTTACATTTTTCATAAAAATGCCTTTAGTATTTTTGAAAGAAGTACACTGTGGTCAATACATTTTAAATTGGTAACAAAATTCATTGCCTTTCCTTTCTATAAACTGTAATATTTCTCATTGAAAAATATATTCTTCTAAATAATCAGAGAAAATTCTGGTAAAGGAGGTTAATATTGATCTGGGGGGCACTGCAGAGAATGGAGTATCTTTCTTTGAGAGAGATTTTACAAGATGAAATTCATTAAATTGGTTCTCTCTACTCATGGCTCGTTTGAAATCATAATTGCTATAATATTTTAGACCTTCTTAATTTTATTTCTTGCTGTACAGAATAGAAATCTATCAAATTAAAACTTAAAGCTCCATCAACATATTCTTTTCCTAAGTTGAAATATTCCAAAGCACAATTATAAAATTTCAAAATTAAATCTAACAACATAGTGTAAGCTTATAATTTGCTCAGTTGATCTTTTATAATAAAATTTTTTAAAATGATCCTGTTTTCAAGTATGTTTTTTAGTAACTGCAATTTAACAAAAGCTTCAAAAGGTAAATCCTTAGCACTCCATTTGCTGAAGGTTTTTGTTAAAAATTTCTGATTTGAAAAAATGCAAACAAACTTTAGAGAATTTGCTTACAAAAAAAGACAAATACTATTATTTGCAAAATAGTTCTTCTAAAGCATACACATTTCTAAAATGTAAGTGATGACGGGGAGCACATAAAGTGTACACTATCATACTGGTGTATGATAATTAACTCAAACTCAGCTTTGACTTAAAAAATTGTTATTCAGGTATCCTAACTCTGTTTATATGTAATACTTCCTAAATTTCCCCATTTACAACCTCTTGTTTTTTCCACCTTTATTGAGATGTAATTGTATAATATGTTGGAACTGTGTAATGATACTGTATTATTTACTGACGTATAACACTGTGTAAGTTTAAGGTGTATAACTGTATTGCTTTCATACACATGTATGATTACCACCACAGCATTACCTAACACTTTAATGATGTCACATAATTGTCATTTATTTTTCATGGTGAGAACATTTAAAATCTAGGGTCTCATCAACTTTCAAGTATATAATACAGGATTGTTAACTATATTAATAATGCTGTGTATTAGATCCCCAGAACTTCTAACTGGAAGTTTGTGCCATTTGACCCAATATCTCCTCAATTCCCACACCCCCCAGGCCCTAGTGACCAACATTCTACTCCCTGTTTCTATGAGTTGGGCTATTTTAGATTCAACGTATATATAAGTGACATCATAAATTACTTGTCTTTCTCTGTTTGATTTATTTCACTTAGCATAATGCCCTGTAGAGTAGTTCTATTTTTAAATTTTTTGAGGAAACTTCATACTGTTTTTCATAGTGACTGCACCAATTTACATTTCCCCCAACAGTGCATAAGGGTTCCTATTCCTCCACTTTGTTGCCAACATTTGTTATCTCTTTCCTTTTGGATGACAGCCACCTTAACAGGTAAGAGTGATATCTGTGGTTTTGTGATATTGTGGATTTGATTTGCATTTCCCTGATTATGGATGTTGAGCATCTTTTTGTGTACTTGTTGGCCATGTGGATGTCTTCTTTGGGAAAATGTCTGTTCAGTTCCTCTGCCTATTTCTTAATTGGATTTTTGTTGTTGTTACTGAGTTATATGAGTTATTTATACATCAGATATATGGTTTGAAAGTATCCTTTTCCATTTCGTAGGTTGTCTTTTCATTTTGGTGTCTTTTGCTATACAAAAGCTTTTCCGTTTGATGTAGTCCCACTTACTAATTTTTGCTTTTGTTGCTCATGCTTTTGGTGTCACATTCAAAAGTCACTGCCAAAACCAATGCAAGGAGCTTTTTCCTCTGTTTTCTTATAGCAGTATTATAGTTTCAGGTCTTACATTTACATCTTTAATCCAGTTAGAGTTAATTTTTGTAAGCCATGTAAGATGTTGATTTCATTTTTCTGCATGTGGTTATCTAGTTTTCCCAATACCATTTGTTAAAGAAACTGTCCTTTCCCCATTGACTGTTCGTGGCTGTCTTATAAAATATTAGTTCACCATATAAGGGAGTTTTTTCTGGTCCCTTGATCTTCTATTGGTGTATGTTTCTATTTTTATGCCAGTACCATACTGTTTTAATTATTACAGCTTTGTAGTGCATAGTTTGAAATCAGATAGTGTGATGCCTCCAGCTTTGGCCTTCTTTCTCACAATTTCTTTGTCTCCTTGGGGTCTTTTGTGGTTTCATACTTCAACTTCTATTTTGATCAGTAGAATATCTCAGCTGTAGTGGATGCAAGTATAAATTATATGTGCATCATAACCAATCTCAAGCATATTCTTGTCCACTTGTTTCTTAATGTAGCAGAACATTGTTTTTTCCATGACAGTGTACTCCATCCAAATGTGAATTTGTATGCTCACAGCAAAGCGCATTTTATTTTCTTCAAAATTGAGCATGTTGGTTGAATGCACAGTTATGTCAGATTGTTTAGCTAAACAGAATAATCTTCCAAAATTTTGCTTTGATTGTTAAGAATTGGGTTAAAAGTAATTGAACCATGGTTGGACTTAATTTTCTCTTTGAAGTATCTGAATATACTGATAGAAAGTTGATATTTATGTTTGGCACGTTCTCCTATTACTAGAGACAACTATTAACTATTGCTTCACATTTTATATATGCACAAAAAAACTTGTAATGAAAAAAGACATGGAATTTACTTAGAAGAATTGTCATTTGTTCTATATGGAAAAAAATTAAAATGTTCCACCAAATGATATATAAAAGCACTTTCTTTGTCTGACCATGTTGAATAGTTCTCTTTGGGCACAGTGTTTTAGAAAGAACTACTAACTTTTGAAGCATTTACTGATATTTTTTCAGCAGATTTGTATCTCCTGATTTTTCTGTGGTCAGGGATATTATATTAGCATAGTCCCTGATAGATGTGAGGTGTTGGTAAGCTGCATGAGTTACATGTTCATAATTAAGCTTTGTAAAAAAGAGAAACTCAGTACTTAATTTTTCTACTAAACATGTTCCCTTTTTGAGATCATTGTTGCTGAGGCATTTCATGAACAACAAAAAAATTAACAAACGACACAATAGCTAAATAGATTACTCTGTAAATAAACGGCATCCACAAATAGTGAGCATACTCTCTATCTGCTACATGGAAGTCCTCCACCCCTCACTTAGTTCACAAACCTCTTACTTTTCTTTTCCATGTTTCTCATCTTCTGGACTGACTTTTGCTTCTCTAACGGCACAGCTAAGTGGGACAGCATGGAATTAGTACTCCCAGGAATTAGTTTGTGCCTGAGCGCTATTCACTTTAATAGCAAGTGTCCCACATGCTCTTCATACAAGGGAAGTGTTAATTACACTTATGTTGAATTTGATAAAAGTTGGAAAACGAGAGATGTATTTATGATCAACTTCCAGATTTAACGGTATGTTAAAGATTTAACTGTACTTTGCTAAACAAGTCCTTGTAGAAGCTGGGTGGGTAAAGAAGTCCATTAAACCCACCCTGGTCTATTTTAAGGCAGTTTCAATAGTAATATTTGGTTAAAAGTTTTTTTTAAATCTTGCTAAACTAACAGGACATTGTGATGAAAGGCATGCACTTGGTCTATTTCAGTCGAAACAGAATTATGGTCACCTTAATACTATATGTATAATGAATTCACAGTACACTCACTGATTCCCAGAGCAGCGAGCTAGGAGGCAGTGGGGAATTCCTGCTAGACGTCATGGCAGACACCCTGACAAACCTGTTCAGGGATAAGGTACCCTCAGAGTTCAGAGTAAAGTGGAGAACACGGTGGCGAATGGCCATGATGGAAAGATAGGCTCTACATGGCCAGAAAAGCTCGGGGTAAGCATTTTCAGTAAGGAGAAAAGTTGACTTTCACATAGTGCAGAGAGAAACTCCATGCTATGTGCGAATCATAACTTCTGTCTTCCCAGCTAACAGGAATGAATCAAGCCTCCCTTTGTTTATATTCCACAATCCTGTGTTCAGTGACTGTCAGTGTTATAGATAAATTTCTATTTTAACTGTGGAGATTATTTCTTCATTACTCTGGCTTTGTTCCTGTTCATAAAACTTTGTTGTTATTAATTGAATCATTATCATCATGCAACACTGACATAGAACATAAATAAATATCAAGGGGCAATATCTCTCATTTCCATAGCAACAAATTAAAAGCAAATACTGGTCATTTAAGCATTTCCTTTCTCCATGCATGGCCACATATTAGCACAATGTATCTCTGACTTCATCTTGAGTAGAGACAGAATCAAGAATGAGTGTTCCACGTCTAGAAAACAACTGGAAAATCTGCTTGGTTGGAGCAGTAAGGGAGTGGAGCAAGGTTATAAGTTCTGTTGGAACCAAATTTGGGAGGAGTGTAGTTTGTCAGTAGTAAGAATTTTGAACCTGGGAGTAACATGAGAGAATAATATTTGTAGAAAATTCACAGCAGTCCTTTTCAATATGCAATTAGAAAGGTGAGAAAGGGAAGTCTGGGAAATTACGTGATTCTGTGAATACCAAGATGAGGCAGAAAGTGGGCAAGTTATTTCAGTAACTGACCTAACAAATAAACCGAACTCCTCCAAATATTCATTTCCCATGTTTGAAAAAGTTATCCAAACTCTAGACTGGAGTGTGAGTGTTCATTTTAAAAAATCTATTACTGGTTAAAACCTGTTATATTTATTATCAAGAACACAGTGAAAATCAAACTTTAATGTAAACGTCTTTTCTTAGCAATAAGACATTTCCAGATTCTTTGAGTGATTCTTTGTTTTCTTACTTACAGTGCTAGGGTATATGGTAGTTGAAAGTTTAGTGGTAGAAATATACTATTTCTAAATCAAATAATTATTTTCATGACCAAGAAGATAATTGATGCTCCTATATTTTAATGTACATAATTATTTAAGCTGTTGAAGAGCTAATCTAGAAGGAGCTGAAGTCATATCTTACTGATTTTTACAGTATCAGCACCAGCAGAGTGCTAATGCTCAGGATGCATTCAATAAATAGTGTATATTGAATGAATAAAGGAAATACCCCTGTCTTGTGATGTGTATCTGAGTATCATTGATCTGACAACTTAACAGCCTAACCACGCTCCCTGTATATGTGTACAAATGTGTAGTGTGTTGCCCACACAAGCATGAGGTTGGGCTTTAAGGTCCCACAGAGTCCTAAGGCTCTGTGGGTTTTTATTTCTAACTACTCACATTACTTAGCACTTATACAGATCCACTGTGCTCTATTTTTTCTTTAATGTGAAATTTATAATTTTTAGCAACTTTTTTTACAAAAGTTACTTAAAGGATTAATTTCTGCCTCATATCATAATGTTCTATTCTTTTGGAGACACTAAATATTTTCCACATATAAGACAAGAGAAATTTTTTTTTTAAATTTCAAGGCTTTTCACATGTTAGGATGACTCAAACATCACTGAAATAAAACAGGATAAAATACATCATTAATTTTATGTTATATGAATGTCATATCAAAATGTATAAAAGTTTACCAATCAGAAAACTAAGCAATGTTACCGATGACCATCACTGCACTTTGACTGTCTTGTAGATCACCAGTGAGATGCATACCCATCTAAATAATGCTAAAATTAAGCCTGGCACTGAAGGGAAACTAACTGAAAAAGTACACAGAATTTATTTGGTCCATCTCTATTCAATTTTGCCATATGAAGAAAACCAGGTCTGTTGTTTTTCCACTTTGACCAAATCATCATACTGGCTTTGCTTAATTAAGTTGCTAGGTGGCATTATTATTATTTTTTAATAATGCCTTTCCCTTAAAATAAAATCAATAGTTTTCTTTTAAAGTGACCCAGACACATGTTGCTTGTGCTTATTCAGTAATCCACATTCATTAATGACCATGCTTGGTGATGATGTCATTCTGCTGTGTTCCTTTGCAGGAAAAAGATGGCTTGGCAGGTCATTGTTGGAAAAGATTCTATAGTCAAACAGCCAGTTCTGCCTGGACATATTAGAACCTCCAAGCCAGCTTTAGTCTTGATCTCGTTAGGAACTGTAGTGCTAAAAGGCATTTTGTGTTTCTGCACATCATACACTTCTAGGGAGTGTGTAACACAGTGGCAATACATGGATGCGTATTTACCAGTTCTCAGTGCAGCCATGGGAGAGATCCTACAGTCAGATTCCATCACTCCTCTGCCCAAAGGCCTAATGGCTTCTTTTCACTCTGAGAAGGCGCTGGTTTTTGAAATGTCCTAAAAGAATGTTTTCCCCTAGAGATTACTATGACTCACCCCCATACTTCTTTCAGGTCTTTCCTTATTGTTGCCTTCTCAGTAAAATCTTCCTTGACCAACCTATTTTGAAAATCAGCCCTGCCAACAGTCCCTCATCTCCTTTCCAGTTGTAATTTCTTCCTTGTCACAATTTAACTTGCTTATACGTATGTTAATGATGTCATTTATTGTTTGTCTCTCTGAACTAGGATGCAATTTCTGTTAAGTATGCAATAAATATTTGTTCAATTAGTGAGTACATTCATACTCACCCAATAAGATAAACTAGCATGAAAGTTATTTTTCATACATTTTTTAATACTATTACATAGAGTACACGTATCCTTAGATCATGTTCTATATACATGCATGTACACTCACACACATACGTAATATATCTACTCTGGGCCAGTTAAGAGGTACTCCAATTTTGTCTTTTGTATTATGTTTCTTATGAGCTGACTAGAATTTAACCTCATATTAAATTTGTCTCCATGATGTTATGTCCTAACACCTAACAATATTTAATGAATTTCAACAATTTAAACCGTTCTGATGTAAATATTATATTGTGTATGCTACCCAATATGCACTAATTTAAGAATCAGTAGTACTCATAACAGTGTTAACAGTAGTCGTTGTCAGAGGAACATTTATCAAAATTGTATGTATATGTATTATGTATGAAATTGGGTCAAATTTAATAAAAAAAATTTAAGCACAGGCTTTACAAAATAAATTGATGTTTTTTTCATTTTCTATTTCTCTTTGAGTGTGACCAAAGTTAATTCTTTAATAAGGGACTATAATCATAGGGTCTGTAATTCCCTTCCTTCTGTTTCACATGAGCCTTATCAGGTCTTATGGTTTCAATTATCACCTCTATTTGTATAATTTCAAGTCTATTTCTTTAATCTAGACCGCTATCATGAACTCTAATATCACATTTCTAATTGCCTACAGGGCATTTTGATTTGGGAGTCAATGGATCGCTGCAAACTCACCAGAATCTATTATTATCACCACCTCCCCCACCCCACACACCTATCAGCTCCTCCTTCCTTTACTCAAAAACAAAAACAAAAACAAAACAAACAAAAAAACCCACACTGCATCCTGATTTACTTTCCATGCATTCTAGGGGTAATCTCCTTTAGAAGCACTCTAGAATTTCTGCTAATTTTTCCTGAGCAATTATTCCCCTCTCATTTCCATTTGTACATACCCTCATCTTCCAAGCTGTGTTATTACAATTATTTTTAATTATTCCATATTCTCCTCTTCTCTCCCCTCTCTTAACTATCCCCCAAAATTTTAGATAGATTTATTTTCAAGAAGTACATGACTTTAATTATGTTATTATTTTGGTCAGAAATTTTTTAAATTATTCTTGGAAAAATTTTAACTCTACAGCAAAATTTTAAAAATTTCCAAATTTATCACATTCTGTTATTAAACACAAACTGTTGTTCCTACCAAAAAGTTATTCATACTTTTCCCTGATCATATCTGGTCATTCCCAATTTTGCATTGCTTCTTTTATAATTGCCTTTTTCGTACCCAGCTTTCCAAGATGTGTTTGGACTCCACTTCTTCTGTGAAGTCTTCTTTGATCAGTATAGCCCATGATAATTTTATCCTCTTAGGGTATCTGGGTCTAGTTCTGACTCTGTCATTAGCTGTGTGCCCTTTAACATGTCATTCTGCATATCTCACATTTGCCTCTGCAAAAAGAGGGAGCAGGGCTATAGAAACTCATATTTTCGATCACTCAAACTTGAGAAACATATTCTATCATATAATTCATTTACATTTGACTATTCACTGGATCTTGTTGCTATTTAACTACTGACGTCCCCAAACTACAAGTTAATTAGAGGCAGAGATCACAGTTATACTTCTGTCTTAGCAACATGGTTCTACATGCATAATAAAGGCAATTTTTTAAAAAGGTTCAGAATTAGTAAACTCAGATATATCAGTGCCATATTCAATAAGCCTTAATAATACTCGATCACTAATTCATCTACTGACTCTGGTATATCGAAACTGCTAAGAGCCAAATGTCTGAAGCTCTTCACAGAGTTATGATTTCTGAGGTCCAGAAACTCAGGAAATACTTTCCTGAATCACAGGGAAAGCTTAGCCAACAAAAAGCTTAGCAGGGAAATGAAGTGATTATCTTTTCTCTTACAACTTGTTTTTCCAGCATGACTGACCTACACATCCATCAGTTTGATCCTTCTCTCCCTTTTGTCAATTTCTTCATCCCCACCATTCTCCATCCCCACCATTCTCCATTCCCACCTTTATCCATTCCTGTTACTTCCATGCACAACTCTTTCTTTGAACTAGAGTAATTATGAACTATAAGTATTTTAACATTAGCAAGTATTCTGACAAACATGTTTCTCTTACCTAATGACAGAACAGATGCTATGAGCACAGTTGAATTGTTGCAGCTTTGGAAAATCTATTCACTTAAATACCCCATGGCTGAGCTCATACTAAGTACAAGGCAAGATGTGAGTAGCAAAAATATAGTGATGATTCAACCTTGTCCTCAAGGACCTTATCTGGTTGCAGAGTCGTTAGATCTACACCATGCAGTAGATCTGTGTAGGAAAAGGGCAAAAATGCCATTAAGTTTCAAAGGAGGTTATGATTACAAACAGACAGGGAAAATCAAGAAAGCCTCTGTGAAAGACTGGTGGAATTCTGATGGGCTCAAGGAATGGAAAGCATGTATGAAGTGGGAGTAAGGGAGTAAAGATCTGGAGGAGCCCCGAGGAAAGACAAGCAAAGGCTGACTTTGACATAAGGTACAGCGCCTGGTTCTAGAATGGGTGAGAAATGCAATAGAATTCACACAGGTCTTTCTAGCAGGCATCATATCATTAGTAGAAACTTCTCTTCAAACTCTTGATACAATCCACTTTCTGGATTCTAAATCACATTATGACTGATGTTCACACCGTTGTCTCACCGGTTGTCTGCTGCACTTTGCACTGTTTCACTTTGCACTCTGGACTTGAAATCGCTTTCTTGCTAGTGTGATCTACATTTTCAGTTTGGCTGTAATCTTCACTAAATGTAAAGGAACTGTTTAACTCAGAAGCTAATGCTGTTTTGTGGGTTTCCTTTTAAATTTTAAATAGTTTTACATTTAAAAAAATCACATATGATGGAAAGAACACAGAGTAAGATTAAGTTTTTTTTCAACCTCATCTGATCGCTATTGTTTTATCTCCATGTGCCCTTCCTTTACATGATATGCTGTGTGTGTGTGTGTCTGTGTGTGTCTGTGTCTGCGTCTGTGTATGTGTGTGAGGGTGTGTGGGGGAAGAGAGATTTAAAGGTAATATGCACTAAAGAACAATAAGAGCCTAGAGGTAAGGAAAAATCTTGGATTCAAGAAAGACTCAATTACATGATGAAATTTTCTTTGCAATCTCAGTTCTTAAAAAGGGGGTGAAGAGAAAGGAAGAGTGACTTATATGGTCTCAGTGCACTTATATAACTTCCTCTTAATTTTTGGAAAGTCTTGTGAAGATTGGAAAGCAGCTTCAGTGACTTATGGAAAGCTGCCCCTTAAATTTTTTCTGATTCTTTCCACATTGCCTCAAAAATCTATGATGAAAAGGTCTTCCTCTTTTTAGAGAATTTATTCACAGAGTGCTCTCTGGACAGACACAGAAAAAGAAAGAAGAGAAAGTAGCCCAGAGAACCTGGTGCCTTATTTCTGAGAGTTAATGATACAGCTTTCTAAAAAGTAAACTGCTATTCTGGTATTTAGCAACCCTTTACTCTTCTCAGCACCTGCTTAGTCACTGATCAAGTGAAATGACAATGCTTCTGTGTTTTGAAAGTTTGCTGAAGGACTCTAGTGTAGAAATGTTCCTGTTTTAAAACTTATAGGAGGAAATAATTATATAATTATATTCATTATCTTGAAAACATAGTGATAATGAAAATAATCTCCCTACCAACAATTCAGGAAACCTCAAATGAAAATTAGGCAGCACATATTTCAAGTTTAGACAATGAAATGGACTCTTAACCTTTCTGATTTCATCTAAGGATCCTGCTTCCCATCCTGTTCTTAATTTGATCCCAGTGCTTGTGACATTTTTGGACTTCAAGTGCGGTTTCACAGTTTGGATGAGCTGCTAAACTTGGCACTGAATAAGTTACAAAAACAAAGAGAAGAATAAACACTTTTTCTTCCAAGGATCAGGGAGTTTGAAAGACCTCTATAGATGTATTACGCTAATATGTGTGTGTAAATTCATGAGATAAAATATTTAACATATATTTTTACTAATTTGTTTCTATGCAAATTAGTGGAGATACCCCATCTTATTTATTCGCTTTGTTAATGTTGCCCCAAAGACTGCTTTAATTGCTAACAGTCAATATATAAAAAAGGGAGCATAAACATAATAACAAAGTAAAGGTTTTACATTGAGATTGATGTCTACCCACAGAGTTGGCATCTATTCAACTAATATTCTATTTTAGAAAACATAGAGAAAATGGTACATTTTTCCTTTTGAGCCAAGAGGGCAGAAGTCGTATCAGCCACTATACAGAGCTTTCCTCCTACTTAAGTTGTAAGATTTCCTCTATCATGCCCAATTTAATCATGTACAGATAGATCAAATGCCCCAGTGATGTATACTAGAGGCATAAACATCACTGCAAATGCATGTGAAAATTATAGAATCAGGGAATTGTTCTCTACGTGGAATCCTTGTGATAAGCATAGACCTGCTCTGTAAGCTCAAATGTAGTGTGAACCTGAAAAAAGCCGATACCCCCTTTTCCAACGAGAAGATAAAAAATACTTTTCTTTCTTTGACAATGTAAACACATAAAACTTAAGGGGAAATGCATTAAGTAGTAAATATACTTATGATAAAATAGAAATTTTGGGAGTTACATTTATATAATACAATATAATGTATAATAAATTTACTTAATTAACTATGTATATACATTATATAGAACTATAAAATACATATTACTTTATTAAATTAATTTAGTTTTTTTCCCCAAACTTCTGCTCCATATATTTTTGGTATCTAGCTAAGGACAAGTTTAGATAGTACTTTGGGCTCTGTTGAATATGCTTGTGTGGTTCAAAGTTACTTCCGTGTGGAGTTATTTTTAGCAAGGCTTCTCAAGCTAAAATTCAAGCCTGTCTGACTCAGGATGCTAATAATCTTATTTTTATACTGTCATTACCTTTCATACATTTGGTGATCCATTCACAGGCCTTTGACTCCTTAACCCAAAGGCAGATTTCCTGACCTCAGCCCCTACTTCTTCTCACCCCCATCCTGGCTCCACACATTTTTTTTCAGCTTGTTGCTCACTGTTGCCCTAGCTGAACACCACACTCTGCAAATTCTGCTCCCTACTTTTTGCCAGACAACATCTTTGCTCTATCTTCTTTACTTTTAAATGGCCTTGCCTAATCACATCTATACTGGTTTTTCCTAGTTGTTGTATGAAACACTGACATCAACAAAGATAATATAAAAATCAGAAAACCAGTTAAAGAGTCATCTATTCAAAGATTTGAAAATACAGTTACTACATACGAAAACTTCAAATACCCTTAACTCTTATATCTCTTACAAGAACTTTGAAAGAAGTATTTCCAATTATGACAACAATCCTAAAATTTACCAATCAATAACAGTAAAGAGTTATGGTAGTATAAGACACTCTCTATGCTATCAATAATAAAAAAATAATTTTCATGAATCATGCTGTAGAACAAATGAAATTTTTAATAATCTCTCTACAGAAAATGACATTGCAAGATTATTGCCATGTGAAGAGATGATCAAAGAAATATGAAGGCAAAGGAAAAAGGGAAAATATAATAAAGGACTGCCAGGCAATTAATGCAAATTTTATGTTAGTTTTCTGAATTTGTCAGCTTCTAAGAATGAGCAGTTATTAGGGAGGTCTTTTCTCATCCTAAACACAAATTTGCTTCTGTCATAAGTTTACATGAATGATTTTATGTAAATTTTTAATTAAAGAGAGTTCTCACAAAATTGCATAGGATTCAGACTTTACAGTTCTTTAGATCAGTCGTGGGATAGGTACTCTTTTATCCACACTGCAGGAAGGAAGAGAGTAGTAGAGGGGAATGCCACCTAAGTTTAACTTTCCCAAGGTTGCACAGCTAGAAAGAGGCCAAGCGGGAATATATTGGACCTCGTGAGTATGACTCCACGTCTCGTGCTGGTAACGAGCGATCCAAGGCTTGTTCACTTTGCACATTCTAATCTCTAGGGGAGCTTAAAACCACTAATGTCTGGACCCCACCCCTGACCAATGAAATCACAGCCTCTTGGGATCTAAACTTTGGTATTTTTTTAAGGCTCCCCAAGTGATTCTAAGCGTGAGAATCATTGCACTATACTATATCTTATCAACAAAAAGTGTTGACTTTTGTGGTGGAAGGTTTACAGTTTTCAAGGTAGTCATGCTGTATGAGCAATCTGATTGTAGGAAGCTGTGCCAATCAATTGTCCAAGGTATTACTATCTTCCCTGGTTCATGCCCCTATAGCCTTCTGATCTGATCCTCACAGATGACATCACTTTGTCTCCATATGCAAGCTCAGCTCCATCCATGTTAGGACACCAGTCTTGCTCCTAGAAGCTTAAAGAAGCGGAAATCTGTTTATCAGCCACATGACATCCCTTATCCATAGCCAATCACTTTTCACTCTGCTCTAGTGGTCTGTAATCACATTTAGTGATTATTTAGCCTCATGTGTAGTTCAACTTGACCAAATGACCAAAGTTGTTGCTTAATATTTAATTTTTAAATCTAACTTTGAATATTCATCAAATTATTTTATACACCATCTTTATGTTATTTTATTTCCTGGATTCTGTGAGCAAATATACAAATATTGTAAACTCACAATATAACTTATTTTTAGTGTATGTATTAGCTTTGGCGAATTAGCTTGAAAGTCAAAGATGTGAGTTCATTTTAGATTGAGTGAAGAATTGGTATTCTAAATATGTGATAAAATCTGATGAAAATGTTGGATGATGATTAAGGAGCATGTATTATCAACTAAAAAAGTATATTTCTCTTGTTTATAAGTCTGAAGGATTGCTTCTTGATGGGTAAGTTTATCCATCTCTACTCTTTGCCACAGCCAGCACTACACTAAAAATCAGTTTTGCTTTGAACGTGTATATGTTATTATTTTAGACTACTGATAACATCATATACAAAAGAAGAGGAGAAAACGGAAAAAAGAAAACTTATCAGGACTTCAAATATTTTTCTTCCTGTAAGTATTTTAAAATATAAATAGATAATCTTTATATCCTCAGCAAGAGCACAGTGCTGATCTATCAGGCTCTCAGTAGATGGAGCAGAACTTGTCACAGAGGCTCATGATCCCTTCCTGTCAGCTCCCTTCCTGTCAGCTGTCCCAAGCAGAGGAACCTCTTGCTTCATGTCAGCAGCACACATGGCATCACTGGAGACATTCACGGTCATTCTGGAGTGTGAATTGATATTTGCCAGAGTGCTATTTTCCTGCTGAGCTAATGTCTATTTATTTTCCTTTGCTTTTTTTCTTTTAATTGAAGTATAGTCAGTTACAATGTGTCAGTTTCTGGTGTACAGCATAATGCTTCAGTCATTCATATATATATATATATATATATATATATATATATATATATATATATATATATATATATATTCGTTTTCATATTCTTCATTATAAGTTACTACAAGATACTGAACACAGTTCCCTGTGCTATACAAAAGAAATTTGGTTTTTTAAATCTATTTTATATATAATAGTATTTGCTACTTCTCTTTGCTTTTGTACTTGGGTATGATCTCTATTTGATACATTTTTTTCCATATTTCACATGCACTGGATGCTAGGTCATTAGTCTTAAAAATCATATAGAATAGGAAATTCCTACCAATTTTGATATAAGGGTACTGCTAATGCACTTTAGTGCTGAGGGTGAAATAAGTAAAGAGGTGAAGAAAAGAAACAACAGGAATGGGGATAAAACACTTACTTGCAATACCATACATATGACAAGTACTCAATTATGTTATTGATTATGAGTTATATTATTGACAACCGGTTGGTAATTGATTGCCTTAACATCAAGGGAGAAAAGGAGATGGCAAGTAAGATTTTCAAGTCAAGATACGTTATTAGCTCTATTAAAACTCTAAGGAGTATTACAAAAAGTTACAGCTATGAAAAAGTAGTTATTGGGTCCTGTTATTTCGTGTAATTCATTTGGGCAACTGGCTGATGTTGGTTACATGACATTTATTAGCATCATTTTAACGAACTCAGAGAAAATCCCTATCTTTTTTTAAACTTTTTTCTTCTAGACATTGTAATGTAACTTTATAGCAGCACTATTTACAATAGCCAAGACATGGAAACAACCTAAATGTTCATCAACAGACAACTGCTGTGGTATATTTATACAGTGAAATACTACTCAGTCATAAAAAATAATAAAATAATGCCATTTGCAGCAACATGGATGGACCTGGAGAATGTCATTCTAAGTGAGGTAAGCCAGAAAGAGAAAGAAAATATGTGGGATACTGATTATTACACTTATGTAATGGAAGTTATGTATTTCTTAGATAATATTACTTGTCTAGATATTTACTACCTCTTTCCCTTATGTCACAGTCTCTAAACACTTTACACACTTAATCAAATCCTCACAAAATTCTATGAAGGTACATAGACACTCAATAAATAATTACTAAAATAAATGAATAAATAAATAGGCATAAACTCTATGTTCTTTTTTCTGGGTATGATATTGCCCAATTGGAAAAAGTTCATTTTCAAAACTGAAGATTTCAAGTGAGTAAATCTCTCAGTCATAAATACAATTTTATCTGGAGACTTGTACCCCAAATATACCACTTTGAACATAATTCCTTTAAGGTGCTTATTTTTTTAAGGCAGATCATCAGCTGCTTATATTTTCCCAGGACAAATGTGCTCTTAAGAGCCTCTCCTAATTGAGCAATTGATTAATTAGCACTTTTCTACCTTCACTAGGGAGTGAGAATTTAGAGGGTATTACTGTGCTAATAAGCTCACACTTTTCCTATTTTAAACTGTTTTCAATTTTGGGAATACAAATCCCTGAGATAAGAAAAAATAAATTTTAAATCATTTCATCCATGCAAAATGTAAAGTAGGTCACCCCACCTGTTTCTACTTGGCTAGTCCATTTGATGAGGAATGAGATATTTCCCTCATGTTTCTGTTTCAAATCTACAGTGTATATGTTGAGGAATTTAATATCATAATATATAAAGTAGCAAAGAGCACTGAGTCAAAGCAGATGAAAAAGAAGATATAAGGGGACTATGTAGCTTTTCCTTATTTGGCAAGTCTCTTCAGGGTTCAAATTCAAATGCTCCCATTAATAAACAATTTGTGCTGGACCAATAGCATATGTGGTGAATATCTGCATGTTAATGAACTATAACACTGAAGAAAAACTCAGTGAATATATCCTTTTGTTAAATGAGTTCTCTAACACTTGACAAAAAAACAACATACAGAGTGATAGGGAAATTATCTAACATAAGCCAGTCTTCATTGAAAGAGAAGCTTTGCCACGGAACAGGTCCTCTTTAGTGGGTTTGTAATAGGCTGTAGGTGATGGTCTATGGCTGTGTTGAATTATGAGGCTATAAATGGTATTAGAGATAAAAGCAAGTAATCAGAAATAGAGTTTAATAGCACTTTGAAAATGACTTTGATCCCAATGAAATGTTTTCAGATCTGTAAATGAAATAGGATTTTGTGTATCTTTAAGTAGGGAAAATAAATTTTCCTAAATATATATATAGAATGTATAACTTTACAAATTAACCATATACATACAAATATATTAGTATGAAATCACACTATATAATTGACTTTTTAATCCATCTTTATAATGCACATTAAAAAAAAGTCAAAACAGCAATCCCTAAAATGTTCTATTAAAAAAAACTCGTAAGTGATAAAGTCTTTATTTAATATATTACTTTGTATTATGATGTTATTCAATTTATTAACTTAAAGTGAGTTGATGTATCTAATTATTATTAACTGATATGCATATATTTTTTAGACTTCGTTTTTTTTCCAAGAATGGTATTGATTGGTAACAAAGGCTAATATTTTGCTCTGATATTATCTAGTACATCTTTACCTTTACTCTGTAATATTGGAAGTGGAATTCTGGACTAAGACTATGACTTTAACAAACTAGCCACACAAGGAATGAAATTAGATCTCTGTGGAAAGCATCTTAAAAGACAGTATCATCCAGGCCCGAAGATGAAAGAGCAGGACTAGAGATTTGAATCACGGTGTGTGTATTTGAAACAAAGGTGTTATACATGTAAGATAGAATGTGTTTACTGTTGTGTATGGTGTGCAGAAAAAAAAGAAAGCCATAGGCCCAGAGTGTGTCCATTGTAATCCAGCTCTTGTAAGGGGAACGGATA
Organism: Camelus dromedarius; assembly: GCF_036321535.1. Taxonomy (NCBI): domain Eukaryota; kingdom Metazoa; phylum Chordata; class Mammalia; order Artiodactyla; family Camelidae; genus Camelus; species Camelus dromedarius. The sequence continues at coordinate 38,192,717 of NC_087436.1, forward strand.
ATGAATCCAGAAAACTAGAGAGAACCAGGCACCACCTGAAAGTAAAACTCACAAAACAGTTGTAAATGGATGCCATGAATTGCTCATTTCACTGTTCTTGCTCTGCTTCCTTGCTCTACAAAGGACCATCAGAGAAAATACGTGCCTCTGCATGTTCATTTCCTAGTGACCCTGAAGAGGGTAACTAAATGGAAGTTATAATGCTGAGGACTGTGGCAGTACTCTTCAATGTTAACTGATTATCTTGTAAATGTATGTGTGATAAATTTTAAAATGGGCCTTTCAGTTTATCTATCAGTCTTATCTGGACTTGGTTAGTCTTCAGAATCTACTCAACTCTGAGTGGTCAAGGCACCCTGAGTCTCTGGGTTTGAAATGCTCCAGACATAGTTATACGTCATGGTCACTTCACAACTGTGATGTCATCCTGTAAGATCTTGCCTGAGCAGCAGTTAACTTCCCAGATATCTTTCAACTCTCTTATTGTAGGTGGAAAAAATCAAAATAAAGTAGCAAAATCGATTTAACCCCTGTCATTATAAAGTGGAGAAATCTTTCTACCCCATTTTGGAAAGAAATCTAAGGTTAGTGGATATATAGAATAAAAGAATCCCTTTTGCTAAGCCTCCCTATGAAATGATTGGAATTGATTCTGCAGAGAATTTTTTAAAAATACTTTCTCGTTTAAATGGTTATTGTTGTTATATTTTCATTCTTCAATTAATAAAATTTAAAATGAAAGATTTCATGAGGCATTATTGGAATTTCTGATGAGTCAGATAGCTGAGAAATGCTCATTGCACAAATTTTCTTAGATGAAGCTGACTCTCCTAGAAATCTTATTTTCATGTACCTTCCTCCATCCATAGGGCCAACACACTTCCTTGATGTTGCTCAGTATCTTCTCCCTGCTCTGTACCTTTTAATTAGACAGCAATTCCCAACCTGATCATGACACTTTTTCTTTCTACTGTTAGTATTCAAATGTTTAGCAATTAATAAGAAGGCTTGGGGAAAAAAAAAAAGCCAGACCCCTTGCACAGGAAGTAGTCCTTATGCAAGTCACAGTGTCTGAACAGTCCAACCGCCTGCACAGTGTAACGGAGCAGCCTGTTATCACACGTTGTGCTGCTAATACCTCTGCTCCATATTCATAAGTTTTAAGTTATTCCTACAGAAGTTCAATTCATCCTCTACTCAGAGAACACCATGGCAACAAGTACCTGGCACATCATACTGTGTGCATATACTAACAGCTCCACTGTGCCAAGCCCACCGGCACAAAAGTTAGTCTGCCTCGTGTTACTCACTTGTTTGCCCATTGATTCAGTAAGTAAATGGAAATGGTATTTATTTACTGGGCATCTCCACAAAGAAACCACTTTCATACAAGCCTTCTCTTTAATTATCATACTGCCTTGAGGGGTATTAGCATCAATGTTTTACTGTAAACGTAGGCTCAGTAATTTATAAATGTCTCCATGACTTGACGGCTAGGAGGTTGTTATACTCCATTTTCCACACAGACCTCTTCTCTATCTTTCTCTGCTTTGTCCTGTGCCCCGAGACTCTAACTTCTACAGATTCCACCACCCAGATTCCTTTGCCGTCTGGCTTCTGGTTGGGTTTAGCCAATGGAAGGTACCAGCAGATCAAAGGATGGGAAGAGAAACTGTGCGCATATTCATTCCCTCCGCTCTCCCCTGCCTCACAGTGGTTCTGACCACTGCTGCACTTCTTTACAACTCCAGGTCCTGTTGGTGGCTCCTTCCCCAGGGCCCTGATTTCTCCCAGGGTTCTGGGAAAACCACTCACTTTCTTTCTTCTTTCTTCTGATCTAAGGATAGTAATGGTCTCCTAATGGATAGTAATGGTTTCCTCAGAATCTTCTGGTCCCCTTGATTCTACCCACACGTCTATAAATTGTCCAGTCGTTAAACTTTTGGAGTGTGTCTTCTGTAACCATGCCAGATTAGTAATGTTAGGACTCAAACCCAAATCTCTCTGACTTCAAAATCTGAGCTGTGTCTACCATGATGCTTACCTGTGCAGTCTGTAAGGATCCAAGAGTAGAAAGGGTATGGTCTTTGTTTTCAAGGTGCTCCCAGTTTGTCTGAGCAGACCCACACTAAACTTCTACAAAAGAATATGCTAAGTTCCATAATAAAAGAATAAGGAAATACACCAAAATATATCCAGTATCCCTGAAAATTTAAAACAAGAAATGATACACATGAATCTTTAGAGACTGAATATTAAAATTTTGCATGGCAGTGGGTCTTGACGGACTACCTGGGCTTACTCCCTTTGGAACTTGAGATTCCCTAAGGAGGTCTAGGGACTGAGTCCCACAAAATGCATCAGAGACCAAGCTGGCACTAGTACACAAGTTTCTTAATTCTTAGCCAGGTGTTCATTCCTCTTTGCTAAATAACCCACGTAGGCTCCTGAGAGAGTACTAAAAACGCACCTCAGACAGATATCAAGTGATATTCTATACGCACTCTACGTATATTAATCAATAAAAAGTAAATTTGCTACTTGCAGGATATTAGAATGCAAAAATTAAGATGTAGCTTTCTCTCTACATCTCCCTCTCCCCTCCAAACCCTACAAAATAGAGAATATGTGAGTACGCTAAATACATGCAGAATTAAATTAATCTAGAGAGTCCTCAAAACTGCAATCTCTTCCAGAGAAATTTTTTTTCAGTTTAATCTAAACCTCAACTGTTTTTGAGACTTCTTTTTCTCATTTAAAAGCAGTTAGAACTAACATATCTGCATGATAGCAGGAAGAGATGCTATCGAATGCTCAGTGTGTCAGCATTTGTAATCTGCTTTCGGCCAGTGGGTGGTGAAGTGGTTTATTTCAAGTTGAGGGTTTGTATGAAAACCCCTTTGTGCTTATTTTATTCAGAATAGGTTTCCCTCAAGGATGCAAAGCAACTGAAGCACCAAACAATCCACTGCTCCAAAATCTTGTTTATTTTTATGTAGAGCAGTTCTGACATTAGGATTGATGTCCTAGGATTAAAATGTTTTTAATGTAGCTCAATTCTTATGTATTCAAAAAATTCAGATAACATCAAATTGCTTATTATAGTTTTATTTAAATTAAGGTCATTTGAATCACAAACCACAGATGAGGCCTACTAAAAAGAGGGGGTTGAAAAAGCCCTGTGGTCTAAATCATAAAGGGGTAACTTGGCTAGTTTTGTGTCTGTTCCTTTCATCCATTCCTCAGGAACAGAGTGCAAATGCAGGATGGAGGCGGTTACTCTTCCATTAGCTTACTTTATTTCCATTTTGAACTTCCAAGTAAATCCAACTAAACTGAGATTTATTTTCTGGCTGCTTCTTTCACACTGAAGTAATTTGTTATTAGAATAGGATTCAGGTGACCTAGAACTCATCTGATGCCACACATTTTTTTTCTCTTCTTATCCTTTCCTCTAAACTAAAACGTATGTCTTTAAACAAAGTGCAGAGGAGATTTTTTAAATGAGTATTTTCCACTGATGGTTTCCAGCCACACCAGAGGCAAAAGTGCCAAACATTTTCAGGAAAGGCTGCCCTTGTTTCATTTTTTGGCAGGGATCTCAAAGGCAGGCAGTAGACGGCATACAGAAAATCTTATTCTTCTATGATTTCCCTTATGATTCTAAATGGACCAAGATTTAAGACAAAAATTCAAACAATGTCCAGTGTAATTCTGCATTCATACTCTGCAAACACATCATGGACCGTCAGCTCTCCCCAGGGGAACATATCTGTTGGTGATCAGACATTGTACTTTGATAAGATGGATGAGCCCCTGCTGTGTGCCAGACCTTGTGAGACGTGAGGCATATAAAAAGACAACTGAAAGTACCACTTGGCCCGAGGAAAGCATAGAGTCTAGATGGAGAAAGGGACAAATGTCTTGAGAATTAAGGGCAAGAGAATAAGAACCAAGACGCTAGCCAAATATAGTTGGCTGTATGTATAGCCTGCTGAGAGCCTTAAGTGCATTATCTCATTTAATCTCCACAATAACTCTGCTATCTGAATTCTTCAGATAGGAAAGTTGAGGCTTAAGAAAGATTATTAAACATGCACAACATTATACTGGCATGAAAGATTTCAGTCAGAATTCAAATCCAGGAAATCCTGATAATGGCCCCTGAATAAGGAGAACCTTCTCCTATTATCACCATCCAATCCCCCCAATCAGGGAAGCCTCATTGATACAGCTCTTCCATCCAATTCATAGATATATTTCAAATGTCATCAACTGCCCCAGTAATGCCTTTCTCCACCTGATCAAGGATCTGTTTAAGAATGTGGATTGCATGTAGCCGCCATATCACACTAGGCTCCCTCAATCTAGAAGACTTCCTAAATATTTCCCTGTCTTTTAAGGGCCAGTTGCTGTTAAAGAGTACAGACTCCATTCTGTGGGATGACCTCGATCTGCTCAACCTGGTCATCTGACCTCCTCGTAATCAGACCTAACTCTTGCATTCCTGACAGGAAGTCCACAGACATGCTGCTGCACGTGGCTCAGTGGGTCGTGTCCGGAAGCACACTGCTGTGATTCTGTCCCACAGTTGGTGAGTTTGCCCCAGCCATTTAGTAGTTTGTGCCTATCAGGTTTCTCCACTGTAAGTCACTTCTTTGCCTTTTTATTCGATTAGTATATCGTGGAGAAATACTCTTATATTATACGAATATCCTCAGCAAATCTCTATCCTTTAGCATCTACTGATGACTCCTAAATATCAACTACCACTCTGACAATATCCAAATGGAGGTTATCTGTTTCAGTTATTCCTTCCACAGTGATTAGCTGGCATCTCACTGTGACAAAAAGCTTTTCATTCTCTCCTATATATTTCTTTAGGTATGTAGGGTGTCAAGGATTTCTATTTTATTCAATGATTTACAGTTCAATAATCATTTATTTTGAGACCAAATTATCCTAGATTGCCCAGTGGGGGCCCATTCAGGTTGTCTTCTGTGTCTATATGATATATCCTCATCACTTTATAAGCATTTCCTTACTTTCTGGCATAAACTGTTTCAGGGTATTTATATACATTCCTTGACCCAGCCCCGGAGCCAGCTATTTATTAAACAATCCTTGACCCCTTTTAGTAAAAAATAGTATTTAGAAACTAAGATTTGGATGCTCAGTGTATTCATTGCTTCTGGGTGTCATTCTTTCTAGGCTACCAAACACACACACGCACACACACATTTATACATATATATGAATACATACACATCTAAAACTACTTCTTTGTATGCATTTATACATGTATATGTGTGTATACATAGACACACATATTTATACTGATATTTCCATTTCTAAACCAATATTCACTATCTTATCTTATTTTTAGCTTTTTCCCTTTCCATATTTGTAATTCCCTTCCAAGACAGTGAAAAATCTGGGTCCCATAATTTTTAATAATTTGCTCAATTAACTTTGCTCAGTGTGACCAGTTTCTTAACCACCCACACTGCCTCCTCTGCCCCACTTCCAGACACCAGCATCTCTGTATCACAGGAGGAAGGAATGGAAGATGGAAAGGGACAGGAAGATGGGGCTAACTGTTGTTTCAAATGACGTCTTTAAACTCTATATTGATGGAGATAGAAAGCATAAAATGACTAAAGCAATTCACAAACTTAATCTTTGAAACCTGAATTTTTAGACTGATGATTAGCAACTTCAGTTAAAGTAGAAATAATCATTTTGTCTTGTACAATTTGGTGACTAAGGTATTAAAAAGATGCTTATATTGATATTACTGCTTATATTGATATTTGATATTAAAATATCAGAGATATTTGCACATTTATGTTTAGAACATCATTATTCATAATTAAGAGGTGGAAGCAGCCCAAGTGTCCATTGACAGATAAACGGATAAGCAAAATTTGGTATAAATATACAATGGAATATTATTCATCTATAAAAACGAAGGCAATTCTAACACATGGTACAATACACATGAATCTTAATGACATTATGACAAGTGAAGTAAGCCAGTCATAAGAAGTCAAATACTGTATGTTTCCCCTTTTAGGAAGAATCTAGAAGAGTCAAATTCACAGAGACAGAAAGTAGAGGTGGTTTGCCAGGGGCTGGGGGTGAGGGGGAAATGTGAGTTGTTTAATGGGGTTAGTTTCAGCTTTGCAAGATTTAAAAGTTCTAGAGATTGACTGTTCAACAAAATGAATATGCTTAACACAACTGAATGGTACACTTAAAATGGTAAGATGGAAATCTTTATGTTATATGAATTTTACCACAATTAAACATTTTTTAGATGTCAAAAATACTTAGAAGTATCCGTGTTTAAAAAAATGCCTTTTCTTACAGTCACTTTAATTAAACTGTGATACAAAAAGTCTAGAAGTTATGGCTACAAAAAGGGTAAGAGAAGATTGGGTCCTTCTGGTGAGGACAATAAAGAACACGGCAGTTTGGTCTTTCCTAATATTGTATAAGATGGCATTTCTGATACCTATGTTGTAAGAACTTTATACTCAAAGTGATCTATTAAGAGTCTACTGAGTTGTAGTGATGGGCAAGTTTCATTATTATAATCAGGCCCTTCCTTACTGGGTTGATAATATGCAGACAATACAGACTCAGATCTGCAACAGATGGGAATAAAATCAGAGTTATAACTATCTAATAATTACATACATTTAAACCTTTTCATTCTATGTAAGTTCTAAAATAAGTATGATTTAAAGTTATAGATTAACACAGTGAAACTTACAAACTGTATGTTCAAAATAGGTGAAACTGAGGAAAATGTGTCCTGCGCCTAGTCTCCTATACCACACCACTCTTCCAACATAGAGCTTTTAGAATACTATTTCATGTAGAATATACTACTAAGTTTACATGAATTACTTTAAACAAATTAGGTTCATTGTGTCGACGTCCTCTTCTATTAACACTGTCCCCTCTAAATAAGTCACTATAAGGTCCACACCATCAGGGAAGAGCAAACTTTAATTAGCAAGCAACCATTATTTTCTAATGCCTAAGCCAGGAGAATGTGTTTCAGTCTTTCCCCCAATTTCTTCAGTGATACGAATTTTTGAAACACATGAGACCATGAGGAAATAAAAGCACGTGGTTTACTACTTACATTGACTTTGACCAAGGTAACAGGAAGAAGAGTTGGTAAGTGTCTTACCTAGATGTTTCTCTAGCACATGAGCCCAAGACAATATGACCTAATCCTTTTTCTATGGCACCAATCCTTCTCATCTTCTTCCCAGGCCTTCCTCCAAATGGAGCTAATCAATTATTCTTTCCAATTACTCCAGTTAGTCTTCCTTTCACTTGCATGTTTTATTTCCATGGCAATTTCATAAGCATAAAAGTGGGCATCTTATTTGCAGTACAACCATATGTACATATGTTGTACATATGTATTGTCACTATTGAGACTTTAATTAAATTCTCACAACGTTTTTGGTTCCTTTTTGTGATTGCAAAAATATTAACATTCTACAATCTTCTCTTTCTTATTTTGCCTGTTTAGGCTTAAAGTTTTATTGGCCCATACACATTTTTCTCAACTCAATGACTTCTTCATATTCTGTTTCTACTCACAAATCTTGGTAACTTACACTCCTTCAATACAAAGGACCTATCTTCTAATCAGTACTGTCCACTCAGCATATGAAACAATCTGTGACTTACAGAGAAGCATGCAATCCTGAGGACTATACGAAGCTTGAAGCCAAGCAGATATCCTGAACACTTACCCGCTAGAAGTATTACGATGCTAGAGGTCACTAGACAGAAAGACAACTGCGGAGGGGTGAGGAGTTTCCAAAAAGCCCACGGACTTCCAACCAATTTCATCCTTTTTTAAGTGCTTTTAACATATTTTCTTATCCAACTCATCTACAATTAACACTGCCCCAAAATACTTTTCTGTAAGTTTATGCATTTCCAAACAGTGATATATTTTGCATACCAACAAGATTTACAGAAACATAAGCAAGTCATTGAAAACTCACATTACTTCAGGCCAAGTTGTTTCTCTGAATTAAAGAAAAAAATTCTGGACGTGAACTCAAAGAGAAACATTCCTAACATAATTACATATAAATTAGCATTGCATAAGTTAGTCAAAGGGTACATCTGTCTAGATTCTGATAATATTGAAAGTCCAGAATTCCAAATTCCCATGTCCTCTGTGATTTTCTTTGAAGATAGAATATTTTTCTAAGAATCTTTTTGTTTTTTTACAGAAAAGACTAGAATTTATGATATGAAAAAACACTGTATTATCTTAAGGAAACAAGCTGTGCAACAGGGCTTTGACTGCAGATCTGCTCTCAGTCCCCCAGCGTGTAAACCAGAGGGCAGAAATAGCAGCGGTATATTTCATTTTTAGGATCAGTTGTGGCTCAGCCGTGGCTCAGCCTCCTTCAGGTGATGCTCTGAATGCTGACAGGGGGCCTTAAATCTTTGGTGGGTTTATGAACTGCAACAAGGAACTTTTCAAGACGTCCCAAATCCCAGAAGTGAGACGCCAGTGGCTAATCTGAGTCACCAGGCCCCTTTGACCTGTTCTCTTCACACTTGTTTCCATATTTCATCTGCTCTGAGCTGGGTTTGCTTTATGATTTTGGTTAAGTGTGAAGAAAATCAGTGTGGCAGATGGAAGGAACTAAATCTATTCTTTACCCTACGCTAAATTTCTGCCAATATGTACTTTGTTTCCTGGAGCAAAATCCCTGACGTCGTTTTTCTGCATGTCGGCTAAGCCTTATCACTCTCCAGTTTAAGCAATATCAGATGTAATATTCCCCCAAAAAGGACAAAGAAAAGGACTCCTTGTTTGGTTTTTATGTTAAGGACAACACAGCTCATGGCGCACAGGGAACTGAAAGAAACAATACTTTATCACGCCAAATGTGAAGCATGGCTTTACTTTTGAGTCCCTGGTTGTAGAGACTGGGCAGAAAGCCTCAGGCTGGCGGGGGCCATGGGTGATGTGAGGAGCACTGAACTCAGGACCGGAAGATCATGACTCAGTCAGCTTGTTACCCCAGGTTACTGACAGAGTCTTACTACCTGAGCTGCTGCAATAGTAGAATCAGAATAAGGCAGACCTCAGAGGATTTAATTAGGAATAAGTGAGATAATAAACTTAAACTATACAGAGGCTAAAAATCACCTTATAAGGGGTTATGATTCTCCTGTTGCATGGCTGTAAATATTTTTTGCAGATTTTATCTGCCTAGAGCCAGTAAACCAATTAAGTCGCTGCTATGGCATTGATTTTAACTTCTTAACAGATGTTTGTGTGTGTCTTGATGCCACGAATCCCACTGGAAACTAGAATACTGAGTTAGTAATCTGGTTTGCATAATATACATACATTTCATTATTTTATATACAAAAAAGCTATACTTTTGATAAGAGTTTTTTAACTGCTGTTTGCTATTTGGACACCCAGACTAAGAAACTCTGTGGAAAATGTAGCTTGTAACCTCAGAAATCTAGAAGCTGTTATCACATACCAAAATTACGTGCAGTTTAAATATGGTCATATTTATGAAAAACTAAGCACAAATGGTTCAGAGTTCTGATCCAAATAAATAGCCATCATTGTTTCTGTATAAACGTGTATGTATATAGATATGAATATATGACAGAGAGAGTGACAACTCTGTATGAAATAATGAAGTATTATACAAATATGCATACATACATCCATTTGTATGTGTGTATATCCGCATATAAATATACTGAGGTATACACACACACACAGGTCTATGTGAGACCAATGCCAGGTGTCCGTGCCAGAATAACTAAGTCAGAATATATAGAGGTGGGGTGCAGCATTAGTGCATATCAAAAGCCCTCCAGGTGATTTTAATGTGTAGTCAGGGCTGAGAACCTCTGTTCCACATCTACACCTGAAAATCTTTTGTGTAGCTGGTTTTCTAAATGCACCTAAATTACACTGGCCCATGTGTTTCCATTCAGACAAGAAGGACAATACCAACGGCAATATTAAAAATCTTCATCTGATGCAACTAATTCACTGCATTTTTCCATTGCCTTTAGAAAATGAAGACAGATATCCCTTACCCTTCTGGTTTCTCATTGTGGTGTAGAGACACAGTAGGCTTGATGATGCTAACAAGGTGTGGAGGGTCTTCTGTCTCTCATACAGCCTTTACATCATTTTTCATGTCAGTGCTGTGAATGAAAATTGTTAGATTAATGGTAGGATCTTGAAAAGACAATGAAAGGAAAAACCTCCATAGAGGAAGGAATGTGAATGTTGCAGCCAGGAAACCCACATCAGGGATGGACGGGGAAGAATGGGGCACACAACACAGCACCACCTGAAATCTAGAGACGCGTCTGTGCACGTACCCTGGGAGTCAGCACAAATGCCGCCTGGGCCAGGCGGAGTAAGGTGAGTGGACATGGCCATCACGCTCCTCCCCACAAGGCTCCTGCCACTCTCAGGAAGGACAATCACTTCAGTTTAGAGCATCGATAACTGAAGTCTTTTCCTTTCTGTTTTCAATTCAATGGGAGTTTGTTGACAGGTCCTACCCATTAACAAATGACCGACTTAAAATTAGTTTCAGTTAATGCAATGTTAGTACGTGTTGTTTGTGTTCACGGGAAGTGTGATGTGCGCAATGTAAAAGTAAACATATGAAACTTGAGAGGAAAAACTAAGTCACAAAATACATATGAAGCGTGGCATGTCAGCCAGTGCGATACACTGTATACTCTGTGCTCCTAACTCCGTGCCGGGTACATGGCGGGGCTCTGTGAATAGATATTCAACCCACAATCATTTGATGACCCTGTAAGAGACCAAGTTATTTACAGTAATATTCAGATTTGTAAATCAGCCTTAGCTTCCTTACACAACTAACTTCATGTAATCGTTCTAATAGCCTGGAAGATTATTCTTGTCAAACTTTATTGTGCTTGCAAACAAATGGGGATCTTATAAAATGCAGACTGATTCAGTAGATCTGGGTAGGACCAGAGATTCTGCATTCTTAATCAACTATGTTGACTACTCTTTACTGGCAAGACTGTAAAAAAAGAGAAGAAAAGAAAAAGCTAAATCAGAAAAAGAAAATCTGACTACATAGGCTTTATAAAACAAAACATTTAAGAAATAATTTAGAGATTATGAATGAGAAACGTAAAAAGCAGGGAAAACTCAGCACCTGGCTTTGAAGCAAAGTCTCTGCTTAATGGTACTCCCAGACATTTTCAGGTTTCTTTGTTGTCCTAACTACACTTCAGTAATCAGTAAATGTTAGAGGTAAGCTGAGATTTGCTACTTGGTCCAGTAGGCAATCATTCAAGCTTCTATAGGGAAAAACAAGCACTTAAAGCATTTCCATGATTTGTAGTTTCATAAATGTTGTTCTAAGCCTATTCTTCACAGTTAACAAAACAGGAATGCAGCAATTCCTTTATTTCAATACACAGTTCATCATTAATCTTGGGATTTATTAGAAAAGACTGTACTCAGTGAAATTAATCCGCATGCTCCGTGCTTGTCCTCCCACCTCTTTCACACACTGCTCCCCCATGCCCTTGCTAGATCCAAGAAACCAAAATACCAATTTCCATAACAATCTCTGAAATTCTTTCCTTTGACAGACATGTAAACTTAGGACTTGCAGATTTTTCTTTGACTTGTTGCAGAAAGGACTAAGTATGCTGGGCCTCCTGCCACTCCTAACAAGACTGATTTTATAAAAGAGAGGGGAGGATGTGTTGAGAGGACTATTTGGGCCCTACCTTTTTCCTTTATGGGTCTAGTGTGGCCTAAGCTAGTCACTGAAATGTCTCTGAGTCTCAGTTTCCACATACAGAAAGTGATATTATCAGTAACGCAACCATTATTTATTATTCCTCTTTTGACCATAGGATATGAGCTTATGCCTACATTTTGATTCACAAAACTTTCTGAGTGAGATTACAAATGCCCACAGGAGACACACATATGGGTCGGGTCATCCTTTTCTTCTTTCCTTAACTTAAATGTGGCTTGGCAGCTGGGGACTCTGTGTATTATGTGTATTGGAGCCTCCATCAGTCAGTTTTATTCTCTGCATCTAGTTCACAAGATGTAAAGCCTCCTGAGGGCAGGAGCAATGTCTGCTACTTGCCTAGCACAGTGCCTGGCAGATGGGAAGCCCCACAAATGTCAATTAAACTCCTAAATAAAAATTGTTTGCCCATGATACATTACTACCTTCTAAGGATAAAAGATGAGACACTCTTACTGGTGATTTGGAATCAAAACTAATTTTTAGTTTGAAATCTGCATGAGAACTAACATGTTAACATACATTTAATTTTTCTATTAAAGTGAAAATTCAGTGGGCATTAGCATTTTTTAGTAACCCTAAATCTTCTAAAATATAAGGGCAATGAAAATTTTAACCAGCAAGTGTTGTGGTGTTTACTTGGGAACGAGCAGTGCCTGCCTCTCCCCTCTCCTTGTCCTCTCTATCTTCCCTCTCCACCATCCACCTACAGCATATCCCCCATCACTTACTTCCAGTCCCCCAAAGTTTACAGTCCCAGATAGGGTCCAGGTGTGTGGGGTCGTAACTCGGGCAGACTCACTTGGACTCCAGGACCACCCAGGGGGCCAGAACTTCTGTGGTGGCAGTAGAAGAAAATGGAAGCTTAAAGTCCCAGGCACTAAAAATAAATAACCAGAGTTAAAACTGTCCCTCCAGAACTTGGAGAGGTCTAGTATGTGGCTGTGAGAAGGAACAGAGGTTCTGGAGAAGAAAACACGCTCATTAAAGGATCTTAGCCAACAGGAACCATTCTCTGATCTCAGCTCTTTCACAGTAGCGCTGGCCTCAATTATTTCTGAATTCTACCAAAGAATTAGAAAAGAAAAGAACCTTTGTTTGTGCCTGTTGTTCTTTTTTCCCCTTCTGTTTGTTTGTTTTAGTTATTTTAAAAGATTTCCTTCTATAAGCTCTTAGCTTCAGAAATCAAAGTAAATCACAAATCAAAGAATAAGAAAAGACCATATTCCTCAGCTGTTTATGTGAATATGGAAATATCAAGCACCCACGAGTCATGATAGAAAACATGAAGTACAGTTCCCTGACCAGTCTGCAACATAAAACAAAAGGAAGCTAGGAAAGAGGTCAACTGATCAGAGTGCCGAAGAGTACTTCATCATCTTATACTACTTAATATTTGTAACCCTAGAGCTGAGCCAATTCTGATCCTAGGACAAGCCCAATATATTTGGAAACTGAATTTATTACTCCAGACAAAGAGAAATGTTTAATTCCCAAAGACAAGTGATTTATTCCCACCCCCACCCCCAACAGTGCACATTCTGGAGAGCTCCGTCAGCTTCTAAGGGATCATAGCAAACCAAGAATGGCATGTGTCTTATCATTCTCTTGAAATTAGAAGTAATCCAGAACTTTCAGCCTACATTTCTCATTAACTATAGAGAATTATGGCAATTGTTTGGAATAGCCCACCAAAGAGTAGTCAATAAAAGATAAGTGACTCAATGTGCTAGGTCTTGAATAGGCATAGACTTTAGATATACCTAAGATTTTAAGAGTTAAAAAGACTAATTTCCTAAGTGGTTCTTTATGGAAGTTCTCAAACTAAACTCCCTTCCTCAATACTCTGTATGGATTTTATTTGTTTTAAAGATAAACGATCAAAACCAGCACACATTTCTGTCACTGTCTAGTCAAACACAAATGAGTTTCTTTAGATGCCTCTTTGCCTTGCTAGAGTCTCAATTTTCTCCTTTCATTAAGCCCTCACAGGAACAAGCTAAGCAAAGACTAACTGGGGGATCTGGTAAGTGGGAATGTGACTCGAGGTCTGGGTCTCTGGGGATGACACCTTATACCAAAGGACCTAAGCAACACACAGCGCGGTAATCAGCATGCAGAAAATTGAGAGCTGCCTGTGAAAACTGTACTGGGGATGATGGGCAAAACAGAAGGGATCTTTCCAGAGAACAGACTCTTATAAAAACTACCAATGAAAGCACTTGATACAACATCAACCAGAAATTATTTTGGGGATTCAATTTCATGGATCATTTATTCACTAATATTCTTGATTCAAATAAAAAGCTTATCAGTGTCTTTTTGAGATACAAATGAAGTCGTGTTTGGGAAAGAAGCTGGCCTTTGTTATAATGTGAATGGGAAGCACCCCATTACAATTAGGATCAGACAGTATCTCAACAGAGGATGAGATCAAGTCACCAGAACAGGTATTAATGACGAAACATTTACTGCCGATGGCAATTGGGCTTTAGTAAAACATTTTGCCTTATAAGCCTCTTGTGGACCTAATGCTTTTTAGTATTTATTCTGTTTTATTTGAGAAAGTTGATTAAGTGGTAAAGGAATCAGATAGCCACAAGGAGGTTGTATTTTCTAAACAGTTTAGCATACCATCTCCTCAATTAAGAACTTATTTTGATAAAATCACAGAGGATGCTCTATATGCATCAGATCCCTTGAAATGTTACCTTTACAGATATATGATTTTTAAGTAGCATTATTATCATGCAATTTGTATCCTAATCTTTAAAAAGGTATGTATGTTCCAACTGCACCTTGAAAAATCTAAGCAAACAATGACACTAACTGAATTTCAACTTCTAGTGTGATTTTGTAGAAAGATAATGGATTCTTCCATTCTTTTTACAGACACACTTCCCTCACAACTATTTTTTAATCAGATTTTTGTTGTTGTTGTTGTTGTTCAGAGCATGAGTTTTGGAGTCAAACTACTTAAGTTTTAACTGACTACTACCTATGTGACCTTGTCTGGCTCTACTGTTTCCTCATCTGTAAAAGGAAATAATATTGGTATATGCTGGGAGACAATTAGCCATAACTCTCTCATTTTTCTGCATGTCTTTTGAGCAGAAGCACTGATTATCTTTGTTATGGACTGTATCTTTAGGGCTGCAGCAGTCTTGGAAAAGAGAAATAATGTCTTCTTCCCAAGCAATGATGCTTATTGCCCATTATGGACATTTTGTGTTTCCTAACTTCAGTGATTCTGTTCTGTAATTCAACCCATTGCATAAGCATATGTAACCTGGCTTTTTTCATTTCATTTTCACATTGCTCTGTAGGAACTGGGGTTGGGGAAACTGACACAAGAAAATGTGGATACTCTGGCAATTACTATTACCATGAGTAATAAAACTGTCCTTTGTATCTGAACCAGTAGTCTCACATCTTCTGCCAACAACCATGAAAGGGTGCTAAGACAATCTGTCAGCTTGCCAATAGGGCAGAATTTCAGAACTTTCACAGTTCTTGCAGGACCAACCTTATGTTATTTTAGGTATTAAATGAAATAATAAATGCCAAGGGTTTACAACATTATCTGGCATATCAAAAAAAAAACAACACACACACAGATTATATTAGCTAATACTGTTATCTGCCAATAACTGGCTATCAACTATTTCAAGGTGTAAAGATCTCAAGATATTGGTGAATTCCAATTCTACTTGTGCTGAGCTACAAAAAACACAGGCTAAGAATCACTGAAGTGTCTTGAGATGATATGCATTTTCTTTCTAAGAAGAAGGTGATTTATAGAATTGGGAATTTTATGACTATCGTGGACAGTTGCCTTAAATATCCAAGTTTTTCATTTCCTATTAAATTATATAAATGATTACCAGAAGGAATTATGTCTTCAAATGATCAGCCATGACATTTTTTTCCTGCTGAAATTGTTGCCTACTATTGATGGTCAACATCATGCTGATGTTCCTGTTTTCATCAGAACTGAAGACAAATTCTTTTAACTGTCCTATGAAAATACGTGCTAGCTCTTATCAAGGTGCCATAAAGGAAGGAACGGTGATTAGTGCTTATTCTTTTCATTTATTACTAAGGATGTTACACAAACATATTCAAAGATATCTCTTCTGAGAGATGCTATTTGAATAATACCACATGACTCCCATCCAACCTCAACTTGACAAAGTAGGAGAAAGAATTGATGCTTCTCAGTTTCTGCAGAGTTAATCAAGTGATTCTATCAAGTTGACCTATCACACTGAGTGTTTGTTATATTCTAAGCCATTAGTTGAAACAGAAATAGGTTAGATATAGCCTGTGCTAAGACTATACAGTCTTGTCAATTGTATAAAGAATTCAGATGATCACATAACTCTTAATTTTTGAGAACTTAATGAATGAAGGTGATGCTGTTTGCTGGTATTCAGGGACAAGATGATATTTATAGAATGCTTTCTATAGTTCATTATCACCAAGGAAATGCAGAAATTATGGGATTGCTTTTTCCACATATACTTTCCTTGCTCTTATTAGGTTTTAAGGCTGTTACAGTATTTATTTTATTAGTTCCATTTTTTTTAAAAAAAAAGAGGGAAAACTTTGACACACAGTGTACTTTTCCCTAGATTCCATGCTCCATTAGGACTGCTCACCTACCCAAACAGAATTTAGAATTGAGTCAAGGAAACAAAAAACATCTACAAAAATGTAGAGCAAATCAATACAAAATGATTGGTTCAGATAAGAAACACCTTGGAGTAATGAGTTTCAAATTATTTTTCAAGTGTGGAAATATTTTTTAATGCCAGGTTACAGAATACCCATATTGGTCTGCTTACCCAGCAGAGCATCTCAATAAGCATTAGAGATCCTAACCATTTAAAATACCAGAGTTTGCACGACCCTGCTCTCCAATTCTCCCCAAGGGTGAATGGAGATGTCGTCTTCTTTCTACATATACAGCCCAATCCAAGAGGCATGGATTTGTCACTCACTTAGGTGGTAAACATGTAACTTGAAGCCTAGTTTGTCTGAATTCAAAAGAGATGTCTTTTCATTTTCATTGTTATGGATGTTTGTTGTTTCTGTTTCACAATACTACTTCCACTAATGGTTGCCAGATAAAATACAGGATTGCCAGTCATGAATTTCAAACAAACAATGAATAGTTTTTTAGTGTTAGTTTGTTCCAGATGTTGTATAGGACATAGTGATATTAAAGAATTACGTGTTGCTCATGTGAAATTAAAATTTAACTGGCCATCCCATATTTTTATTTGCTAAATTTAGCAACCCTCTATGGGCAGATCTCACGGAAAGCGACACTTTATATGAACCAAGAAATGTAAATAATACATTTAAAGAGAGTATTTCAAGAGCAGAAAAATGCAAAATTATCTAATTTCTGAAATCTTATCACAAATATGAATATGCATTTCTAAGTGTAAAAACACAACTTAAAGTATTGAATTCTCTCTCCCCTCACCCCACCTTCAGGAGTCCATGTGTGGGCAAGTGGGGAAAATCTTACTCCCTTAGTGTTTGACGGGATTGTCAAAATCAACTTGCAAATTTTCTACAGAGACAGAGCAGAGTACCCAAGTTGAGGAAGCAAAGTTAATGGTTTGGACTTTCATAAAATAATAATCTAATCTGCTTCTTTACGAATGAGAAAACAATTCTCTTACTTTATTACCAGCTTTACTCCAAATGTCTCCCTGTATCACCTTTTTAAGAAAAGAATACCACTATTACGTGGTAGTTAAGAAAATAGCTTTTAGTCAGGCAGGAGAGAAATTTAAATTCTATTTTCAACATTTATTGGCCATGTGAATTTGAACAGACCATCTATCTGCAAGTCACATTTCTTGTTGGAAAATAGAGCAAATGATAAGCTTACTTCTTAGGGTGGTTATGAAAATTAATTGGAATGTATTTAAAACACATAGTAGAGTTAATACTGAAAATACAGTAGGTGGTCAAATAAATGACAACTATCATTTTAAGCCCTGTCTAATCTGATACCACTTTTTCCAAGATGATTATGCATTTATTATCTTTTTACAACAGCTCATTTTTTAAAAGAATTCCACCAAAGTAGTATTTTATCCATTTCTGTTTTCAATTTTAATCAGGAATGCTGAAGTAATATTTCTGAATAAGAGTGAGATACTGACCAACCACTATCATCAGACAGGCACTACCAATCAGACCAGCTACAGGGATAAACAGAGCTGATGCTGGGGTAACTGGGGGGCTCAGGCCTGTGCCCATCAAATAACCGCCATAGTCCTGGAAGAGAGCAGGCACAGTATCAGGGACTCCAAGTCCCATAAAGGATTATAAGATCCAAACTAAAGCCCTTACATAAATTAAGTGTGCTTCTTGAGAGTAATTAGAGCTGACATGACCCTTTCACCTCTAACCTAGAAAGTCTGTATTAACAAGGGTATAATGCTAAGGGCACATCAATTTAGAAAAGTAGGAGTAACAGCCTTAACAATAAAGTTTTCTTTACTGAATGTCCACTATGTGACACGCACTCGGCTGCACACTTTACATACACTTACTCACTCATTTAATTCTATCAGAACCTTGAGATTGGATTTATCTCCCTGCCACACATTCGACTGAAGGAGAAGCTTTCCCAGGTCACACACAGCTGGCAGTAGAAGAGTCAGACTTTTTAAATCCACCTGTATCTGTCTCCAAGACCCATGTTCTTACACATTATTTGGTGCTGCCTTAAACTACAATCTAATAAAGTGAAAATACATGATCATATTTCCATCAAAATTATGTTAACAGTAAAAAACAGTATTAGCCTATTTGATAGCCACACCAGATTGATACCTCAGAGGAACTTCATTTAGTCAATATTACCAATCCAACAATCAAGTTTCAGAGAAAGTTTTTTTTGGGGAAAAAGCAGAAATATTGCAATGGTTTTGGTTCTTCCTCCAAACACAGTAATAATAAATGTGTTTCTGCTTAACCAGAGGTAGAGAGAAGAAAATATTGTAAATTAAGCAAAACTTGCACCTGGATATTCCCTCTGCTAGCAGCCATCCTAACACTGGGATGTGTTTTTGTTGATACCAACCCTCCCAAGCACTGCATAATTCTTTTGGGTACTAGTTTTATCCCTATTCAAAAGTATTTATGTATTTTGGGACACTATTTTTATCCATATTTAGAAGTGTGTATAGGCTATGACTTCAACTAGTTGAATCAGCATATGGACTGGAGTTTGTTACTTTTTAGACTCCACGGTGACTCAGGCTTATGAGAAATCTTAAGAAAGTTTTCTGGCTAAGAACTACAAGATATATACAGAGATATATAAACGACAGATGTGGCAGACTGTGAGTTGCCTGCTCAAAATCCATTTATCCTTGCGTTATATTTAACAAAATTTATTTATTGTTAGAAGCAGCAGCAAAGCACTTAACTGTGAAATGCCTCCCCTCCTGTCCCCTCTCCTCCCCCTTTTTCCCACCAGTGCAGACATGATTGCTGGAGCTGCTGCATCTGTACTGTAAGTCACAAGGCAATCTGAGAATGGGAACAAGTTCTATAGATGGCAGAGCAGAAAAACAGGGAATCTGGGGGCAATGACGACAGCATACACCGATTACAATTCCTTGGATTGCCTGTCTGCACTGTTTCTCACCTGAGGAAAAAAAGAAAAATCTAGCTCACGTAATTCACTGTTTTATTAAGGTCTTACCATTGAGAGCCAGATACAATTCCTAAATAATAGAAAAGGTAATACTCTACTTTTGTTTATTTATTTGTTTATTGATTTAGGGGCGCGTGTTTGCGTGTGTATGTTTAAGTAAAGTCAACCCTAAAGGAAAACAATAAATTCTAACAGTGTGAATGCGGGCTGAATTAAAAAAAAAAACAAAACTAAACTGTAGATGGTAGAATTTAGTGAACACTTGAAAAGTTAAGTATATTCAAATCTGCAGGTTCTGTTTAGGGTCCCAGAGTTGTTAAAGAATTAGAAGGAAAAAAACATTTACATGGCCGTTAGTAAGGTAGAGTTTTTCTAAAATATAGATTAAGGGGTACGACAGGTAGGGCTGCTTCAGCTCTTTACTTTTGCCAGATCCGACATCCTGTGAGCTCTTCTCTCTTGTGCCCCTCAGTGCTCACCCACCCCTTCCTGTATCAGGAGCTGTGACGGTTTCCTCATCAATGGAGAAGGAGTCAGTTAGGGGAGAACTGGGGGATGAGGAACAAGAGTAGGCTCTCAGATTACTAAAGGCTTTCCATTTCAGATTCTCAAAATGCTTCATAAAAGCCATTAAACAAAATTATCTATGAAATTCTTATAAAATAAGCAAATAATAAAAACCTCAAAGATATAAGATTAAAATTAGACAAATTAAAAACCAAAATTAAGTAATAAATGGTAATAAAAGGTAAGAGGTAATAAAATGTTGCAATGATACTTATTTTATGAATATTAGCATTTAATGGTTTGCTAGACACCAAGTAGAAAAACTGATTTACAGTAATTTGTAACCTACGTCATACCACACTTGAGTGTATATGCATATGCATACACCTACAATCAGATGGGGTTTTGATTCACCGAAATCAGTGCATTTGTACTTTACATACATGAATAACACAATAATTAAAATAATTTATAAGTAAGGAAGAATAATTTTTTTGAAAAATAGTTAACATAAGTACATCTATTATGGAGATGCTCTTCATAGATGATATATCTTTAAATCATTATCTTTAAAAGATTTTCCTTAGTTTGAAAAAATGACCCTTTTCTATTAAACATGTAACTAGTGAAATCAACAAAATTGACAAGGGCAATGCATACAGTGGAAGATGTTGCATGTAGATTAACCCCAAATTCAACATATGTTAAGAAGAATTTTTGCATTTCACTTTGAGAAAAAGATCAGCTTACTGCATCTATTTTTGTGCTTACTTTGAAACCAATAAAAATAGTGGTCACCCCACTTGAAGACACGGAACATATCACTAAACACTGATTCCTAGTTATATCTGATTAAGTGTTGTTAACACTGTATATCATGTCATCCTTTAGTTAATTTTTCCTAAAAATAGTGAGCCTGAAATTATAACCTGACAGAATCTAGAAGTCCTTTGAGGGTAGTCTAAATGTATTGACTATAGGATCACAAAATTATTCATTTTTGTATGAACACTTTAAAAAAATAAGCCATGGGATAGGATTTTGGTTTTTTTTCTATAAATGTGTCATAAATCTTTACTTTCTATGTACTACCACTTATCTATCAGTGAGTGTTATCAAACAAACAAACAAATGAGTCAATAATTATTGCCTAATAAACTGGAAGTGTTATTAAAATATTTATACAATATTACTTTCAAGATGTAAAAGACTGCTATGTAAAATATAGCCAAATTTCCATTAGTTTGCATGATGAAATTTAATATAGTGATGTTTCATGGTATGATTTAAAGAACAGCATGACTCTTATGTATTCTACTGCCAAGCTCTTTCCAGAAGTCTTGTCCTAGAACATTATTGAAATGTATCTCTGGAGATGGTTACTTACAATTCAAATTTGACTACTCTCTTCAACTCTCTTTTAAACTTTTTATCATTAATTGTTTAGAGTGACTAATCCTATATTTTTTTTCTGAAGAACCATAAACAAACAGGTCCAGATAAAATTAGGACATTGGTTAGAACATGCTAATAGACACTCTGTCACTCTGCCACCAGAGCCCCATCCATATTATCAACAGCTGCCACCTGGACACATATCATAGCCTCCTGTTTGGTCTCCCTACTCCCATTATTGTGTCCCACCAATCTCCACTCACACGCTGTAGCATACACACAGACACATATACACACATGCACACACTTTGTTTATAATATCTCAGTGAATCCCCATGGCTCTTCTGTAAAAATCTAAATTCCTAGCACCGCCTGCGTGGTCTCATCTCTTTCACTATACATGAATTACTCATTGGCTGTCTGCCTCCATCACTGGATGCCAGCCGTACTTACCATAATTCTGGTTCCTGAAAGATCTGAAAGATCTAGTCTGCTCCTGCCAGGGTGCCTACCCAGCAGGTATCCCAAACACATATTCAACACTGAAGCATTACTAGTTCTTACTGGTCCAGATAATCCTAACAATACATTATAGGAATAAAAGCATTTTTGTCCTCATGTCAATTTACATTTTGGAATAGACACACACATATAATAAACATACATGCATACATTTATA
The DNA here is from genome assembly GCF_036321535.1 of Camelus dromedarius. Taxonomy (NCBI): domain Eukaryota; kingdom Metazoa; phylum Chordata; class Mammalia; order Artiodactyla; family Camelidae; genus Camelus; species Camelus dromedarius. The sequence continues at coordinate 38,214,840 of NC_087436.1, forward strand.
CACACACACACACACATACACACTGGCAGAGTACCAATTAATCTTATTCATGAAGAAATTTTACTAATAAACTTATCAGGCACCCTGGGAACAAGAATATTCTCAAAGTTTTTAATATTTGGTTTGCTTTTTTAGAAAATAATAATGAAAAAATACTCCCCAACCTTCACTACAGCCCCACTGCATCACATTCCCAGGGTCTCCATCATTTCTCATTTTTACTTCCATTGTATCCTTCTTCCTGTGGTCCCTATGTTTGTTTTGTGTTTCCCGCCTGATTTCTTGAGTTGAATTATCACTTCATTTATTTCAGTTATTTCTTGAGCCAAAGTATAAACATTTAAGACCATGATTTTTTTCCTCTGTTTACTTTTCCCTCCAGTTTCTCCCTCTGCTATTCTCACTGTTGCTTCCTAACTAGGCTTCAACTTCCTCTTGCTATGGATTTGAGCCAAATATTCTTTTGCAGAAAGTTTCTCTTCTTTTGTAAAATTTCTAAATTAACTGAGGTGTTATTATTACTGTCACTGTGAAAATATTAATGTTAATTATGAATTTTACTGCATTATTGGGGAAAAAATTTATTGGGAAATATGGCCTATGCCATTTCTAATATGGAAATTCATTGACTTTTTCCGGTGAATAAACAAAAATTTTTAAAAATTATAATTATTCTGTGGGTAGCTAAAAAGAGGTGTATACTTTGTTGAGAATCTGTTAAATCATCCTTTTATACCACTGTAATGCCTCCATGTTTATCTATCTTGCATGTTTAGTTGGCTGATGAATGAGGCAGGCTGATGTTATTATCATGCTCATGGCAACTGTCCTTATTTCAATTTGTTTCTATTTTATATATTGCAATTTATGCTATTTAGTAGGTAGTAGTTTTAACTCTTATTTTGAACAGAATACTTTAGCAGAGTAAACATCTCTTCCTTTGGTTCTGTGTCATATAATATTAATAGTATCACCTTGATTAATTTTTGTTTGCATTTCTTTGATACATTAGTGCTCAACAGTTTATCCTCAGTATTCCTGTATCATTTTATTTTAACTATATCTACCCTCAAGAGTCTGTTTGGGAGTGGGTGGGATGAAGTCACTTCTGATGTTTCCTTTACTCACTGATTCTCCTGAGAAGAGGAATATCCTATAGGAATGGTTGCTGCACAGTGATATGAGTCACCCACACGCTCTTTCCCCTTTGGACTCGTGTGCACTCTGCTCGGCTCTGCTCTGCTCTAGGCCGTTGTGAGTCGGGTGGTGAAGGTGCTGCCACGGCGGCAGGGGGCCTGTCATCATTCAGTGCTGCCTGCTGGTCAAATCTTTGCTATTCAGAACTCAGTACGGGGAAGCTATTGTTGCTGCCTACCAAGGCCATGTTCTTCAACAAGCAGTAAAAAACACCTCTGAACACCACTTGTCAAACTACTGCATCCTATTTGGGTCAATTAACCAGCATCTGGAACACTGGTCAAGGAACCAACAAGGAGTGGGATCCAGCCAGCAATGTAGTAACACCTGCAGGTGGAAGCAGACCACACGGCTTTTTAATGATGCCAGTTTGTGATGGCCTCTTTGTCCACATGAATGGTTTTTATAGTTGTGTGGTCAGATTTTAACTATGAACTGATGTAGCCTTGGTGGATAATTTCAGGAGTTAGCACACTTGTATGGCTCATGCCAAATACCACAAGACTCCATTAGGCCGTTGCCAGCGCCTAGTGCTCCTATGACCACACTTGCACATTAAATTATAGATGTCCTTGCCCTGGTATTGTAGCCGGAGCTGAGGCATGGAACATATAACTGTAAAAAATCCATTTATTTCCAGTCAAGATGCACCTTGAACCAAGCAGAGTGTTAGTGATCATTTGTTATGCTTTGGATGCTTCTACAGCTAGTTCTGCAACATTCCATATTTACCACACAGCACTAACGCATACTTAAATTTTTAGGGTGAGCCCTCGTAAAGGAGAAGCAGCTAGCCGTCTTTCACAGTATCAGTGTTTACCTTTTCCATAGTAAAGATATGGCTAGGCACACTGCCACCCAAGTAAAAATACTTTTCCCACACTGCCTCCAAGATATCTGTGCCCATATTATGATTCTGGCCAATAGGAAGGGAGCAAGAAATTATGGGATAAATTTACACGTCAGGCCTTTTAACTGAAAACATGAATATCTTTGCTATACCTGAAACGCAATAGAAAAAAAGGAAAGCAAATCAATGAAAAATTGGGTTAAAGACTTGTACAGGCACTTCACAAAAGAAGATATCCAAGTGACCACTAAGCATATGACCGTGTTGTCAACCTTATTAGTCACCAGAGAAATGAAAACTAAATCCATAATGAAATACCACGGCATAAACAGAACGGCTGGAATGAAAAAGATCCTCAGGACCAAGTACTGATGAGACTGAAGCATCTGAAACTTTCATACACTGCTGTTGCAAGTGTAAAACAGTGGAATCACTCTGGAAAACTTTCTGGCATTTTCTATTAAAGGATAACATCCTACCCGGTGCCCTAGAAAGTCACCTCTAGGTACATACTATATGGAAAAGAATGCACATGCTCACAAAAAAACTTCAGTAAGAATACTCATAGAAATATTTTTGTAATAGTTCAAAGCTAGAAGCAATTACATGCCCAGAAACTGCAAGATTGATAAAGAAATTTATGCATACTCATACAATGCACTCTTTTGCAATCAAAGTGAACAAGCAATAGTGATAAACCCTAGAGACATGTTGATCTTAGAAAACATTACACAAAATAATCCATAGACTATCCACCCATTTATATGAATTTCAAAAACTCATGCCATATTGTTTCTGGAAGTATACATGGTTAACTCTAAAGAAAACAACACAATGACTATCATGAAAGTCAAGGTAAGGACTGCCTAGAGGAGAGAGGAGGGGAGATGCAAGTTGGAAGACAGCCCTGCAGAGATTCCGGTGTGAGGACTGTGCTCCAGTCCTTCACCTCCAGTGCTGCTTACGTGAGCATTCATTATGGAATTAGTCCCTACATTCTATGAATATTTTATACACGTTTATATTTATGCTACATCTCACAAGTTTTAAATGTTGAAAAATGAGTTTCGACTGTGTAAGTCAATAAAATTGGGCAAGTTCCTTAGCCTCTTATAGTCTCAGCCTTTTAATCTATTAAGTGGTGATCAAAACAGTCATTTAATATGGTGTCTGATGATTGAATATGATGACATAGTCAGGTCTTGGATTTGATTTTATCCTTTCTACAAGATATTCACTTAGCCTTTTACAAGACAGTTAATTCTTTATGAGACAGTAAGTCACTGTTTCAAGGATGCTGGCAGAAGACTGGAGATTCCTGGGTCAGAAACAAAGAACATCATTCCTCACGGCACAGTAAGCAGCATGAGAATCAGCATGTTTACATGACCTCCTGGCCCAGAAGTCCCAATGGGAGTGGTGTGATACGGCTCAGAAGGACGCACACAGTGGATGCACACAGCAGTTGGCATTACAGCCGAGGAACACCAAACTTAGGGAGCCCGCTGATTTCATAAGATGCTGTAAGAAAGCCTGCTCTTTGCCCCAGAGGGTAACATTACTTCATCTTTCAAGATCACTAGCTACTAACACCACCCTGAGAAATCACCCAGGTAGAGTGGTCAGGCCTTGCGTTCTTGTTACACCATGTAAGATGTGTAGGAAGCAACACATGGTACGCTACCTCCAAAACTTCAGTGCTTCCTGGCAATAGAATCATCACCTAAGGGTAATGACGTTTTAATAAGAAAAACATATACAATACCTCAATTAAAAATAAGCAAGTATATAATAAATGGTGCTGGAGCAACTGGATATCCAAAGCACTCAAAATGGATCAGAGACATAAACATGGAAACTAAAAACTACACTGTTCTCTAAAAAAAACTGTTCATGACCTTGGTGTGGAAAAAATTTTTTACACTTTAAAACAATAAATAAAATGCTAATTATTAACTTAAAAAATGAAGATTTGACTTTATCCCAATTAAAAACATTTGCACATCAAATATTCCATTAAGTAATGGAAGGCAAGCCACATATTGGAAGAATCAAGGTGCAATGCATATATTTGACAAAGGACTCTTATCTAGAATACATTTTTTTGAAAAACCCATAAATCACTAACATGACCCAGAAGCTGCTGCATGATCTTGTCTCTAGATGTGGTGGACAGACTTCTAAGATAGTCCCAGCATCCCCATTTCCTCGTGTACGTGCCCTGTCTTATCCCCGGGACTGGGGATATGACGGACTTCAGTCTTTTATTGGTTATGTTATATAGCACAGTTGACTTGAAGAAAGGGGGACTATCCCGGGTGGACCTGAGCTAATTAAGTGAGCCCTGCAAAGGGCAGAGATTGCCCTGGATAGAGAGATTTGAAGCACGAGAGGAATTTAAAAGGAGAAAGATTCTCCATTGCTGGCTTTGAAGATGGAGTGTACTACACAGAGAGCAATGTGGGCAGCTGCTTAGGAGATGAGAGACAGCCAGTAGAGAAACAGGGATTTCAATTCTGCAACCTCAAGGAACTGAACTTTTGCAACTGCCTGAATGAATCTGCAATCCTTGGTTCAGATGAGAAGGCAGCCAGTGATATCTTTCTTTCCACCTGTGAGAGCCTTCGTAGAAAGCCCAGCCATGCAGTGCACAAACCTCTGACCCGCAGAACTGAGAGCTTAGAAATGTGCTGCTCTATACTGCTGCGTTTGTATATCTCAATAAAGTACTGTAAAATTAAAAGGAAGAAGTTCTAATATAAATCGAGGAAGTATCTGTGATGCAGATTAAGAATGAGATCATGAGGCAAAAATACGACTTTGGCATAAACTGGTGACGCTGTCCTCTACAAAGGATGCAAATCCTTCCGGCTACCTTCATTGTTGCTTGACTGGCTTCCCCAGTCAGCATCAGTGTTTACCTGCAAACCGTACAGTCCTGTATTTAAGTTGCCTGATCCCCATTTTGCCTCTCTGTGTGAAAGGAAATCCCAAAAATGAGGAATCAGGGGTGGGAAAATGTGGATGCTTATTCTTCTGATCATTATGTAGTGGGTACAATGAATCCAGGCAGCCTGCTTCCTGGCTGTCTCTCCTTCCCCTGCTGTCACCACACAGGGCTGGGCCCACCACAGAGTAGAGCATAAAACAGGGAGTCAGCATCATTAGTACATGAAAGGCACCAAACGGACACAGCTTCCTCCCCGTCCTTATTCTTTCCCCAGCCTTCCCCTCCTGTGACACATGACATAGCCACTTTCTCCCACATCACACCTTCCTCACCGATAACTGAAGTTTTCCACAAACACGCTTTTGTTCCCAAAATTTTGTTTTGTTTTGCTATGCTCTGGCCCCAGGAATAACACGTGGAAGTGCACAGATTTGTTTGCAGCACATGATGACATCTTGGACACTTTGTAATGTCAGCTAACAATTCAGTGAAGGTTTTAGTGAGCCGACAATGACAGGTGAGCTTCCCCAGGTTAAGGCTGGGAATCTCATGAACACCCTCTGGCTTTGCTCCTTTCTTTTGAAACCCCAGTTTGTTGCAGCTCAAGCAATACTTTAAAGGGATCTAAATCTCTTACAGCTGTGAAACACTCTCATCCTCCACTAGGCCTGCAGATCTCCCCAGGGAATGGTGTGGCTATGGACAGCCAGCTGGAAGAACAAACATAAATCTCTTTGGAGACTTATATGCTGTCATAGTTTGCTAGGGCTTAGAAAGACTGAACAGTTTTAATCATTTATCTCCATTTATCAAAATACTCCAGCCCCCAAAACCCTAAACCATTCTCAGCTGTGAGCCTGCCATGCACTAGCAGAAACTTACCATAGACTGTGTTGATGTCTTTGTGATAAACACGTGCATGCGTAAAAGATTGCTTTGGCCCTAAGAAAGATTTTATTAATTAATGTCCATTCAACAATTAATCAAGAGCTACTTGGTAGCCTTCATTTTATAGTATATATGAATTCATTATACACAGGTATATTCATTATATACAAGTAATCTCATATATCACATGAACTGCTTGGCCAAGCCATCCACCAACATGTCGACTGTAAACTTTATTTTTAGCTATTTATAAAAGTGTGGAAGTCTGAACCGAGGAAGAATAGATGGGTTCTGTGATGACATCCTCCTTTTTTATCCTATTACTAAATACAGAAAGAAGAACATATTCCTAAATTTTTTAAATAAAAGTTAAGATATAGGTAAATGATATTCTGTGTCTCAATAATTATAAGAACTAATGAAAATAGGTATTTAATTTAAACAAATTGAACCTTAAAGATAAATATGCCATTCAGAAGTGGTTAGGGGTCATTTGGGGCAGATTATCTGTTTACTTAATGCTGTAATTAAAGCAACAAGATTTCTTCCCAATCAGCAGCACTCACTACTCAGGGACAGTGTGGGAGGAAGAACACAGAGATTCTTCCTCCTGTGCAATCCCCAGTCGGAACCTTGGAGGAACGTGCTGGTTGATGAGCCTACCTTGCTTATAGCACCACAGGTCCCAGACTGGGGGACACGGACAGACACCCCATCAGCCAAGCCCAAGGCACCTCCTTTCAAATGTGGCTGAATCAGAGGTATAACAAGATTGCCATTAGCATGACTCATTCTGTGAAATGCCTCCTCGATCTCACTAGGAAGAACCACTCATGTATTTGTTTAAAACAAGCATAAAAGTGGTGCTTTGGTGGGTATCATTCAAAGCTCTAAACAAGGATTATTCTTGTGAAAAGTAGCAAAACTGTGAAACTTGATGGGAACAGTGGGTACTCTCCACTGGGTTCTATGAGCAAACTCCACATTTTTTTGTATTTGAAAGTAGATATAAGGTAGGAAAGGGCAGAACAGGAACTTTTTTATTTTTAAATGTTGTCATGAAAGTTAAAAGGTAGAAAATGATTTCTTCTCAAAAGCACAGACATTTGTGGCTGATGAAGAATAGGGGTACTGTATGGACTGGACACGGAGAGATAAGACAAGTTAGGAACAGATGTGCCTAGTGGAAGGATGTGGCCCTCTCTTTAATAATCCCCATGATAAAGCAGATTAATAGGGTGCTTGTGGCTAGGTCACAGAAAGGCCATCGGATGATCAGGAAGTTGCCTGGGACTGCTGACACTGCCAAGTTACCCTGAAGTCCCAAATCAGGATGGTATTCTACAGAGTACCTTGGAAAAGTTGGATTCTGTTAATGGCAGAACTCAGGGTGAGTTCTTTTCAAAGCACTTTGGAATATAACCAGAGTTAAGTGTTTTTAAAGAGTTAAATATTTGAAATCAGACAAATATCTGGTTCTAAATAATTTTCTCATATTATGCTTAAATAGAATATGTTTTCCAACTCACAAAAATTTTGGCACAATTAGCTAACATTGATATTGAAATGCCTGAATATATAGTTCTATTCTTTCCAAAAGAAAAAGCCTACTTGAAGACCTATTTAATACTTTCATAGAACACCTTGCATAGAAAAAAATTGAGTGTCTCTGTCTAGAAGATAAACCAAAGTAAAATGCCTAATATTTTAGGGCCTCTGCCCTGTAGGTCTGTGAGGGGTAAAAATGTATGATAGGAAATAAATATACTCATTATTGCAAGATTTTATAACCCAAACAAATATATCACCATTCATGACATGGCAGAAAGAGCATGCACTCTGGAGTCAAAATGTGGAACTAACTTAAAATCTCTGGACCTCAATTTTCTTATTTGTAAAATGGGACTAATAATACCTATTTTATAGAATGTTGTGAGGATTTGTGATATTGTATTTTCGGTAATTATGATAGTGGTCAGCAAAAATACTAGTCTAAAACAACACTAGTATGTTCATTTTGGAAGAATATATCTCAATTTAGATAAAACAAATCATAAACCATTCATTTATTAACACACATTGTTGAATATCACCAGGCTTGGAGATAAATAATAAATAAACAATATGAATAAGACATGGACTTGACTTCAAAGTTCTTGATTAAAGCAGGAAGACTTTTATAAGTAAATCTGTGAAAGGGTTAAAGGTTTTTTCATATGAAAGAGTTCTTTTTTTTTTTTTTTTTTAATTTTCCAGAGTAGGTGTATGTAAAGGGGATGAAATACAGGGTCAACTTGGCCAAGGATGGAACTTTACAAAAAATTCTTGATAATTCAACATAAGCAAAATCTGGACTTGTTAATTATTATTTAGAAATAAAATGAGGAATATATAAAGCTTCCCTCATTCTAAATTTTCTGTGTTGAAGTAGGGAGAGCATGGATTAATTAATTTGAAAATGAGAAAGTGTCCACTGAGCTGACAAAAATGAAAACACAAATATGATAATATAGTGTTGGGGAGGATAGCACACACACCATTCTATTTAGTAACTTATGTGCACCTCTAAGTTTGAGATCCACTGTGGTTGACCAAGAAGGTTTCTGGGCATTAAACTTTCTGCATTTAAGATAACTACTACATCCCTGGGTAAAAAAAAGATGAATGAAAAAATTCTAAAAATGTTCTGTGAGTTTTTCTGTTGACTTCATTGTGTCTAATCTTAGTATTATTGAAGATTGAAAAATAGTGTAGTCTTAGTTTAAGGAGGTAAAGTCAGCTGTAATACATAAATGTGTAAAAAAAGTCTCCAAAGCAAAACATCAAATTGTCCCTCCTTCTTTCCATGGCCAGTGCCTCTCCTGTAACTTAGAGTTTGCCTGATCTCTACATAATAAATATACATAAATAGTCAAGAAACTATGTAACTCTCCAGATACTGCCTTTCTTGCCACTGTCCCCAACCAAAATTCATCTACTAGTTGTCTCTATGAACTCTCTATTTTCTCAGCTCTCACTCATTTCTTGACAATACCAACTGGACTTTTACCCTTATCTGTCCTAAAGTGCTATTTAACAAAGTCATCAGTAACATTCAGGGCAATAAATTTCATATTCATTTTCAGTCATTATTTTTCACCTCTCTAGACTTTATTACTCCCATTTGGAACTTTTGTGACTAAAAATGAATAGAAAAAGAAAACAGTATTAACAAGGAAAGATTTACACAAAGAAGACCATGAGTTTTGGACTTAAAAAGAGCCTTCCTTAAAACAGTTATATCTTCAGATTAATCATCTATAAAATATAAGTAAATGATACCTACATAACAGGACTGTTGAAAATGCTAAATGAAATAATGTGTAAAGCATTCAGTGCTTTACATAACAAACACTCAATAAATGTTAGTTCTTTTTCAATTTTGAGATGCTGAAAGGCAACATTGTTTCTGGGATGTAATAATGCTGGAATAATCTATTAGTTACTTGAGGGGGCAGATATGTTCAGGGGAGGGAATATGCTTAGGAGGTGATAAATGGAAGGAAGTATTAATAGTGAGGTCCTCTGAATACTAAGACTGGTCTTAAATTTTTTTAAAAAATATGAAAATGATCTTGTTGAGACTAGGAGAACATATGCTCCAAATTTTCAGTTACTAAATGCCAAAATGAAAGAAATACACATGAAGTGGTATAAATGAGTCAAGAGTGGTCTGGTGATTTTCAATTAGATTGTATATGTGTTAAAGTTTCACACCATGTGTAAAGGATGGTGGGCTAGAACATTCAGCTAAGAGCAAACAAAGACATCAAACCTTTACTGAGAACATCAGCTCAATACATGGACTTAAAACCAACAAAGTGACAGAAACTAAAAGGGCTGATGCTCACAACAAAACAAAAACCATCCTGCTCTTATATGAAACAGCTTTTATCTGTTCCTGGAAGCCTTCATACAGTATTGTGTTGGCAAAACTGAGCTTCAAAACACTCAGAATGTAAATCAGTTTAATCTTTCATAAAGTAAACTTAACAAATATGTATGAAAGACTTAAAAAAAGAAAAAACCTCTGATTTCTTACAGTAGTTTATCCTAGCATATAACTAGGGATATAGGCCCTAGGATATCACTACAGATTTTACTGAATTGTTTAAAATATTGAAAAATTAGGGGAAATACATTTTTCAATGTATATATTCCTTTGTAAAATTTTATGCATAACAAATTTAAGATACAAAATGGGAATAATTAAATAATTTGTTTAATATTCTGTTGTAAATATGATGCGAAGACACTGTGCTCACGAAAAACCATTGCTTAATGAGTATTACATTTAAGAAAATGGTGGTGGCACACAAGTGAATATGTTTCTCTGGAAACCATATTCTTGTCCACCATATTCAGTGGTTAGTGTTATTTAAACTCTGTAAAATTCTCTTTCTCTGACACCCTTTTCTTCCTGTGCTCCATGCTGACCTACTGGTCACAGTGTCGTCTTCTGGTAAAGTCCAACGTAAACCATTGGTTATCAGTTTTCTTAAAAACACTCCTAAGACACCTAATCTTTTTAATTTAATTTCTTCATTATACCCAACACTCTTCAGATATTTATTAACAATCTTACTATTAATTAACAAATGAGAGTGCTAGCTATTATATATCAACTACATTAATTTGGTCTTTAAAAGTAATGTTATTCCTTAGAATTTGGCATTAGAGATAACTTTTTTTCCCCTTAAATATCTAAACTGTTACTGACAGGAAACTATTTGGAGACTACGTAGAAATGGTAGAGAAATTCTCATGGTTTCCACAGGCCTGTGGCTGTGGCAGGGAGTTGGGAATCACTAGCAGAAATTTCCTCCTCGTTGCCTAAGGCTGCACAGGCTAGATCAGCGTCCATACTGGTGCAGAACAGTCAAGAGCACAATCTCTTCCTCACGTCTCTGTCCCCTGCATCCTTCTTTTATCCCCCAGAATTCTTTTGTTAAAAGGCTCCTAGTTGCCTGTTTGTTGAAGAAAATTCCCCCTTAATCTATAATGGAATAAAATGAAGAGGTTAGCATCATCTAGATTTAAAAAGTGAAAGAATACAGAATTCAAAATATGGTAGAATGAATAACTAATATCTCTATCTACACACCTACATGTCTCTCTTTAATCTTGTCTAAAAAAGATGTTTATGTGAATGAATAAATACCTCACCCTAAAGAGAGTAAAAATGACATTATTAGTATTTTATATGGAAGCATATTAATTAAAGTGATAGTAATTGAGGCAAAATTTCACATATTAAAAATGTACAAACAATAGATAGTAATTTAATACTGAAGTGTCAACTTTATCTAGCACTTGATATTTCTCTTCATATTTAAATGTACCCGGTTAGCCACCACTGAGTGTAAAGACATGGAAACAGAAAGGCAGGGAGAATAACTAAGGAAGAGCTGATCCAACTGAGAGAAGCACCATGGGAATCATTAGGAATAGTAAAAAGGAGAGAAAGGAACCGAAATTTAGTCAGAATTTTAAGAAATATATGAAATCTAATACATTCTACTAAATTAGGAGTGGGTTAAAAATGAATTTAGATGAAATTTAGAAATAGGGGATAGAAGAAAGTAATAAAGGTATAAAGAAATTCAAATTCAGCATCCTGAGTCTCTAATGCATTATGATACCCCCAGCATACAAAGAGGAACAGAGCAGTGTCCTGGCCTTCAAAGGGAGCTTACAATTTTATTAGGAAAAAATTCCATTTAACAAATGATCTGTGTACAAGACACATAATCAAGTAACTGAAGAAGAACGCAAATCAGAACAAAATGGAGAATCACGTATCATAACAATGAGTGCTAAATGGCACTAACATTTCTCAGTCAGTAGTTGGAATAGCTACTTTTAACAGACACCCAAGTTAATATTGTTATAATTTGTCTAGGCACCAAAATTCAAGACACCAAAAATGTCAAAAAGTGCTATGAATGATCAAAAGAGGTGATAACTACACATTTACGTTACATTTCAGAGAAGAATCTATGGCAAAGGAAAAGTTGCAAGGTTTGAGAGTAAGTATTTTTCCAAGGTCAGAAATTATAATCTTAACGTTTTTAAAACTCTTTAATTATAACTTTGATCACCTTCGAAAAATTCCTAATTTAAACGTGGATCTTCAGAAATATCTGCACTATTAAATTTAAATGGTGCCTAAAGACATACTACAGAAAATCCTTATTTTAATTTTTTTTGTGAATAAAACACTACAGTAAGCTAATGAGGGGAGCTAAGGAATCACTTCTGCTGAAAGTTTTAAAACAGAGCCTCCTTTCTCTGGCATTAGCTGTGGTTTTACCTGAAAGTGGGATTCGTAACTATTAAGATCTCATTCCATTCCTGCATTTCAAAGATCATTACATTCTCCACACCATGGTTTGACTGACTGCACACATAAACCCTGCGTAGTAACTGAAACTACCTGCAGCTCACAGAGGTGCTCTTATACCACCTGGTGTTGGACACAGAAATTGTGTTCCCTAAAAGCTGCTGAATGAATAAGTGGCATCCAGCACCAGGAATCTGACTGAACTTTTCCGGAAGGTAAAGCTGAAGAAGATAACGTGGCTGCAGTGGGGACAGAACATAGCCAAAAAGCTGGGAGACATAGCCAAGGAAAAGCACCCTCTACCTCAGCAACATTATGGTAATAATTACAGCCTCAGAGAGAAAACAGTTTCAAACATTTTCCAAGTTTGAGGATTTGACAATAGCAGGCTCTGATGGAAAACTGCAGTCACATTGCAAGCACCAGACTCTTGTAGCAATTATGGGGGGAGGGAGGAGGTGGTCGTACGGGATCTCCAGCCTTTGCACCTTCATAAGCTTTCATGTATTATGGGGATGGGATGGATATGGGAAATCCCCTGTACCTCCCTCTCAACTTTGTTATGAACCTAAAAGTGCTCTTAAAAAAAAAGTCTTTTAAAAAATGACAATTCTTTTCTAAGCCTCTAGTTAGAAAATTCAAAAAACAGTAGACATGCTATCCAAGATGAATGAATATCAAAGTAGCATGAACTTCAGGAGATGAATGAATGCACAACAAAAGGACACTGAAAGCTTAACATGAAAGAGCTCAATCTAAGGTGAACTGCGTGCTTTGAGGATGATGGCTGGATGTTGATCACCACTCTCACCACCACTCTACTTCTCAAGCCTTTTCCACAATTTCCAATTTGCGTGAATGGATTCTACACTGATGCAATATAAATACTGTGTATATTCTATATGGCTTTCCAGCAGAGTGAATTGGTACTGTACTCACACATTTTAAAATGTTACCATAAGAAATGATGGAAATAGATTAAACTCATTAATCAAGAATAGATAAATAATTACATTCAAACATCTACAGATTCTAATGAAGATGGGAAGGTTGTTTTATTATAACACACAGATTTTATAGCTGCTTTAATTCTTTTAACTAGAAGAAAGTTATTTAAAATGTTTAAAAATTCTACTAGTGATTGGGACTGATCCCATTTATCCAGCAGGAATTTTGTGCAGCTGAGTTTCTGTATACCTCTTATATGTGACTTGCTTTAGAAACACAAGAGGTAATTATTAAAAATTCAGATTTGGGGGCTTGAAATCAAGTCTACTAACTCAGCATCTCTGGACTGAAGCCTAGCATCTGCTTTATAAGAAACTGCTCGGGTTGGTCTCTGGACACAGAAATGTGAGAACCAATGACGTAATGTACGTGTGGGCACATGTGAAGGATGCCAAAAGTGTATGGTGTGACCCTGCCTTCTGGAGTCTTTTGAATATTTTGGTATCTTGACAAAATTAGGTATAACAGTTATTCTTAATAAAAGGAATTGGCATTTCTTCTGCATCAATATAATCACTATATAATCATTTTAAAATGGTTCTAGATTTCTCATATGAACTACTGGCCTAAAGGAATTTCAAAACCTCATCTCAAGATGCATCACCACGTATCAGTTTCTCTGGGTTTTGAGACTCTTCTAATTATGCATTCGACATGTTAAAATCTTTTTCTTCACACACTTTCCATATTTTTAAACTTCCTAAAGACCCTGTCAATCCAATCTGTTATGTTCAGGTCACTATCAAACGCTTTAAAATCTTCTAAATGTGTCAACCTTGTTTTCATTTCCCAAAATAAAACAGTATTTCTTTCCAAGTCTGTTACTATAAAAGACAATAATCTAACTTTCAGCCAGAGACAGTAATAGGAATATTTAGTAGGAGTTTAAGGAAAAGAAGATATTTTGCTGGGTGAGTTAGAGACCCTTAAGAGACTAGACGGGAGTCCATCTTCTTTAAACAGCAGCTTCTTGTATCAAACTGCTGAGGACTGAGAAAAGACGAGAGTTAACCAAGGCAGAGAAAGAAGCACATGCAACATGGGCCAGCAGGCATGTTCAGGACGCTGTGTAGTGAGAGCTGTGCCTCAAGGGGTCGGCTAATGGTAAAGACACCTTTATGTGTCAGAAGACTGGTTAAAGGTGGGGTGAGGAGTTTATTTCAGATAAGAACTTGGCATAGAGTGCTTGGCATGGAGTAGGAAGGAAAGAAACATCTGCTGAATGAATAAACAGACAAATGGAAGCTGAAGCCCTATTCAGTTTCTGGATGGAGGGCAGCTGGCTTCCACTGTCACACTCATGAGGGCAATGTGAATGCAAGCTCTCCTCATTAGTTTCTCGTATGTTAAGAAAAGGAAGCTCTAAAACTGTGAAAAGGAGAATTCAAGATTTGACAGAATTGTGTCCAGAATGGTCTTTGGACATTAGATAAAAGTCGCTTAAAAATGCAGAGGCAGATGGGATGGAAAGATGGGTTGAATAGGTTTAGAGTTGAATCACTAGATATTACAACAAGGCTGTCATAGAGGAGTCAAAAAATACATGTTGATGATTCTCAAGGACAGGGACATCTGTGGCTGTGTGATTATATGCGAGTGTTTCCAATCTCTGTGAGGAGTCAAGTCCATTTGAGGTCTATGCAACTTTACTCTTACTCTTCTTCCCTTCCTCCTCCTCACCCTCCCCATCCTTCCTTCCCTCCCTTTCTTCCTCTTCCTTTCCTCCCTTCTTTCTTCTTTGCATTAACCCTCCTTCTCTAGTCTCCACCCTTTTTTTTAACATGAGTTCAAATTTCTTGAACAATTTTGAATCCTGTGCTAGGTGATGAAGAATTAGAAATGAGTAAGACACAGCCCTGTGCCATAAGGGTAAGACACAGTTCTTGTCAACAACAGATCATGAGTGAGGGATAAGGCAGAAGTTAGAGGGATCTATGTCTTGCCACCACAACTGACTCCCTTCTCTTAAGTTTGGATGTGATTCCCCCACTATCCCCAATGCTCCAGTGTCTTGGTGATGCTGGGAACTATAGCAGAGATTGGACCACTGTCACTGCTTATGGGATTGTGCAGATTATCCAACCAGTAGAGCATCCTAGCATGGGGATGACTAGTTTGTATGATAACTCATTCTACCTGCCAAGATTTGCACCTATGGGGTCATCTCACCAAGAGGAGGTGACTTTGTGAAAAAGTTTGCCCAAAGAAGATGGCTTTTTCTATTCACACAAATATGCCATCGTGCCATTGGGCAGCCATGGGTGGTCTGAACTGCCAGAATCGTAAAGGAACATGAGCTCTCCTGAAATCACAGATACAGAGGGTTCAGCTGTACAGGAGATGCACAATGTATTTGCTTCCATGGAGAGCACATTCCAGTCATGGGAGACAAGATGCTTCAGACAGTACTTACTACCATGCAGAAAATAAAGAAGAGTAATGGAATAGACCTGACTGGTGTAGGGGATGCTATTTTAAGATGTATAGTTTCTAAGCTGTAGATAATGAAAAGCAGTGAACAAAGCAAAAATCCTGAGAAGCAGCATTCCATGCAGAGTAAAATCCTACAGTATGAACTACTCAAATTATGGAAAAAAAGTTTATTATTCTATTTAATGGGGCACAATGATGAGTCACAAATTCATCAACATAGACAGAAAAACAAAGGTGGCCTCAGACTGCTGTGTTTTGAAGGGACCTAATATTATCACCTCAAACTGCCCTTTCAATCTCTGACTTTCCCCTAAAATCAGACCTCTGATAGCCATTCTCATGGATACGTAGATCAAGTATTAAGCCTAAGGAAGAGTCTGGTGTATTCTGGGTTAAATCTCACATGTGGTGATGCAATTACACCACATTTATATGACAAAAAGTGTACATAAGTTAAGAAGTTTTAACCAGTAGACAGCCAGGCAGGTACAGCAGACTGTGAAGGAAGTAGATGATGGAGAGCACAAATAGTCAAATTGCTTTGCCTCTTCTTTGTTTTTTTTGTTTTGTTTCACACATAACTGACCATTCTATCTCAGGTGAAAACTATCTTGGGTAACAGCAACAAATATGAACATTATCTTCTTCTATTTTGGAGGCTACCCAATAGATGTAGCTTAAAAATATCTATAAAACTGTAATTTTATAGTTATTTTAACAATTTTTTGCTGAGGCTTACTGAGAGTGCTGACGACAGATAATAATTAGATATATTTCCCCCTGAATGTCGTATCATTTCAGAAAAAAAGGAAATGAATTCAAAGATATCCCTATATCTAGGTATGCTGTATATTCAGGGGAATGAATTATGTAACATATGAGTTTAGGAAACTGTAACAAGTGAGAAATATGACTCTGAGTGACACAATCATTCAAAATAGTATTAGAAAGATTTGCTTAGCCAGTAGTCAATAGAAACTGATTTTCCAAAATCCATCCAACATACAAACTTATTTATTGCCCAACTGCTATAGCATTCTTGGGATATTGTTTCAAGCACTGGTGATCACACACTGAGGCAAATGATATGGTTGTGGGTTGAGAAATGTAATACACACACAAATACGTATTTCTCTCTCCCTGGTGAACAAATAGGTTGGATATTAAATATATCATATTTCTTATTTATTTAGCATAATTATATATTCCCAGTACAACCTGACACCCCATCTCTCTTTTGTTTGAGAGTTTATATATTTCAGTTATTTAATGAAACATGAGAAAAGCAAGTGTGTCTCTGCCTTCACTATGAAAACTGGTGCAGGAAAATAAGTAACACAAGATAGCTTCCATAGACACGCTTATCTCCTATCTGGAAAGTCCTGGAGTAGGATGGCTTCAAGCTTTGGTTAATCCAGTGGCTCAATGATAAAATATAGTGGTTTTCATTAATATCAGTGGAAGAATTTGAAATGAACAGTAAGCCATAGGTAAGGTTCAAAAGCCATTTTCCCATAATATCCATCTTTTTTTTACCTACTTAGGCTTGTGGCTTTCTGTTTGAACATAGCAATATTGATTTTTTGGGCCTTTAAATTAATCAACTTAAAACAAGTAGAAAACATTTGAAATAGCAACTCAACAAATACTAAATGCCAATCATCTTTCTGGAATTTTAAAATTATTTAAATATCATAGACTTTACTGAAATTAGAAGCACTTGTAACATTTTTCCTCATTTATTTTTACTTTCTTTATTTTTGTTTTCTTTATTGTTTCCTTTCAAGTATTTTCTTTCTCAGTATATATGACTCCAAAATCAGGACATGGAGGACTCATGTGCTTACATGTGGCAAAGATGATTTCACCCCATATGCTCAATCTGCAGTGCTGCTGACAAATGTGGAGATGAACATAAACACCTTCGCCAGCACACATGCACTGAAATGATGTAAAGTCACATGCAGAAGTTAGTGTTAAAAAAGAATCTGGCAAAATGTACACTGGGGAGGGATAAACTCATTTATTAATAAAAATGAATTAATAAAAATAAACTATGATATAATTCTGATTCAATTAATACTAACATTAGGTTGTTAATTTTTTACTGATCTCACTCCAGTCCTTATTTGAGCACCTAGCACATCATCACTGATTAGTGTCGTGACAACACAATTGTTACTTCCATGTAATATTTAAGGGCTCCCAAGAAATTTTTAAGGGTTTGCACATTGGCTGGGATAAACTTCAAAGTATTTAGCTCAATTAAAATCCCTGTATGCCTGGCACTAAGGAGATATTTAGTGAATATTTATTCCCATTCTTCCTCTTTTTTTCCACATATATAGTTCTCCTTCCCTTCCTTCATCCCTCTCTCTCTTCCTCTCCCTCTTTTTTCTCAATTCCTTCAATAGCCAATGCCTTACAGCAGTGCCTTACACTTAACTCCCTTCAGCAGCAGTTCTCAACCTTGGCTTCACACTAGAATCACTAGCAAAGCTTTTAAAACATTTCCCATCTAGAGATTTCAATTTCATTGGTGTGGAATGAGGGCCACTCATGGGTATTTCTTTAAAATTCCCAGGAGATCATAATGGTTTCAGACAGAAATAAATACTTGTGACACAGTGACAGGAGATGGAGAATAGAAAAACTTGATAGGTGCGAGGGTGAACATATCTACCCCAATCTCAGTAAGTAAGGAGCAAGGATAGCTCTTCTCAGAAGAAACAGTATGAATTTTGAGAGGGACAGGAGGGGAAGACACACTGACAGCTGAATGAGGCCAGGGAGAAGGAGGAAAAGGAAGAGCTTTTATATAAAGTAGAAAGGATGTATGGAAACACACATAGTTCGGAATTACCCTAGCTAGGCAAACACATTGGAAAATAACGGGGAAAGAGGCTAAAAAATAAGCAGAATCTGAACTTGGTGTACCAACCTAAGTGGTTGGACCTTATCCTAAGAGATTTAACAGGAGATTAATAAGATCAGATACACAGTTTGGAAATATCACCCCAAGAAAATTATGATGGGTGAATTGAAGGGCATCTACAATGACATCAAGGAGTCAGGTCAGGATGTCCTTGCAAAAATCCAGGAGGAAAGTGAAGGAATAGGGATGAAGGGAAGGATGAGACAAATGGTTTAAAAAGGGAGAGAGATTGCGAGGAGTCAAATATATCTTCAAGGTCTATGGCTTGAGCAGTTGCTATGAGACTACAGCCATTCTTCAGGATAGACTATATGGCATGAGAACAAACTTGGGAAGACGCTAATGTTTCCATTTGTATAAGTTGCATTTTAGATGCCTGAGGATAACCAAGGGGAAAGATGGGTTTAGCAAGCTGTGGATTTGCAGATCTTGACCTTCAGAAAATTCTGAGCTAAAGACAAAACAGAGGAACCATTTAGGAGAGTAAGGAATCTCTGTTTGTGGAGGACATTCCTCAGGGAAGAGCATTTAGATTGAAATTTGAAAAGAGAAGCAAAGTTAGAAACCAACAAACCACCAACCCTGAATTTCTTCTCATACCCTCAGCTGTGGGTTTCTCCATCTGTGTCACTGGAAAGTGGGTATCCAGCCAGAGATTACATTCCCCATGAGCTTACGAGTGGCCAAGTGACTGGTTTTCATCCGTGGAATATGAGCAGGAATTGTGTGCATCATGTCCAATCAGGGCATTCAAGAAAACTGTATGCTTTTTTTTCAATATTTCTTGAAGTATAGCTGATGTACAACGTTATATTTTCAGGTGTACAATATATTGATTCACAATTTTTGAAGGTTGTACTCCATTTATAGTTATTATAAAATATTGGCTATATTGCCTGTGTTGTATAATATTCCTGTAGTTCATTTTATACATAATAGTTTGTACCTCTTAATCCCTTACCCCTCTGTTCCCCCTCCTCCCTTCTCTCTTTCCACTGGTAACCACTAGTTTGTCCTCTATGTCTGAGTCTGTTACCTTTTTGTTACATTCACTAGTTTGTTGTATTTGTTAGATTCCACATATAAGTGATATCATATAGTATTTGTCTTTGTCTGTCTGATTTATTTCACTTAGCATAACTTTCCTTCCTCTATCTTATTTCAAATAATGACAGGATCCTAAAGGATGTCAGAGCCATAAAATGAAAGGTCCCTTGGTCTCTGGATAACCACAGAGTGGAAGACACCAGCCTTGCACTGTTACATGAGTAAGTGATAAATGTCTCTTGTGCAAAGCCATCAAAGTGACCACAACTAAAACAGTAATTCTTTGTACTATATTGATGATCACATCTGATCTCTCCTTTCCACCCTGTTTATACAAATCCTTTTCCTCCTTCAAAGTTCAGTTCAATTTCTTCCCTTGTATGAACTCTTTTAACCAAGGTAACCGTCAGTGATGATTTCCTCTTCTGAAATCTTAGCATGATTTTTGATCATTCATTTGACAAATAATCACTTTTTTGACATGTATTATAATTTTAATTGTCTTTTCATGTATTTTTGGTTTATCTCTCTAGGATAGGCAATCTGGCTTGTATTTAATATATTTTTCATTTTTGAAAAAAGTAAAAGAAGTTTTTCTTTCTCCATCGAAAAAGAGACAATTTCTAAGCTAAACTCCAAAATAAAGAAGAAAATGGGGGACTTTAAAATTTTAATGCTGATTGAACAATTATGTAAAAGTTTTGTGTTTGGCAAGGGAAGTAAGCCTGTCTGTTTGTGCTTTGAATAATAAGAACTACATTCGAGGAAAACAATAAACTATGGAAACAACTAGATTTCCATGTTCCTTAATCAGCCATCCTGAGCATTTACCTTTATTTTTGAAATAAGCATAGAACCCATTAGATACATTATAAGCTGTGGCACTCAGTTTTTGATGCTGCAAACATTAACTGAAATCAGTAGTAAATAATTTACATTGTTTTGCATTATGTATCATTTTCTTAGCCTTATACTTTCAAGGCCAATTATTTTCATTCTCTCATAAGACTATAAAGAAATTTGATATTATATGCAACATCAATTTCATCTTTCCAAAGCTATCAAAAATATACTTTGTGGTATAATGCAGAGAGTTAGATTACTCCGGTTCTGGGTTAATGGTTGGAATTAGGGGTGGAAGACAGAGTATTCTGTCCCCTTGGACAAAGGAGTGGAAGTTTCTATACCAGGTCTTACCACATTCTATAAGCTATCATCTCTGAAAGGCTATTGGCCTGTAGCCCAACAAGTATTTTATTTCCAAGTTTGCAGCTAAAATAAATGACTCTACATCTTTATTCCCCATCTATCAACTGCATGGCAGACTTGGGCGAATTTGTTACTCTACACTTTTGGAAAAAGAAAAGGTGATAAATGGTTTAATTAGATTTCTTTTTTTAGAAGAAATCATTTCTGCAAATGTGAGGCTGTGGAAATCATGCCTAAGGGACAGAATTAGGAAAGGAAAATATTTTTCTAGAAAAAGCATCAAAGTGTTATGACCACAGCCCAAGAATGATGAGACAGAAAGAGTATGGGTTGTTTATGACCACACCGCCACAAAGGCTCTTATTCCATGACAACCACTTCAGTGAACAAGAATAAGGGGTCAGAAGATACTTTTAGAGTATTTCACTGCTTCTACTGCAATGTTAAATCTTTATTTGACTTTGTTATTTGTCACGCAGACGTCTGTATTTCAAAAGAAAAATGGCGTAACTTTCAAATGGCTCTTCCCGCACATATATCCTCCCTAGTGGGGCGCCAATGTGTTTGTAATCAGGGTGTTAGCATTGCTCACCCTCCTCATGCTGTTACCCCAGTGTGGGAAGGGAAAGCAGGACGTGAAGCAGAGTCAGCCGCAAGCATTTCCAGTTTTTCCATCCACAGCATCTGAAATCTAGTGCTACCATGACTAGAAATAATGACAGGAGCTAAGTATTTTAAAACTGACCCCCTCCACTGCAAAAAAAACACTGACAGATGAATGCTTTTATTTAGAGCTCCTGAATCATTATAACTTAAAATGATCTGAACATGCAAATACCAACAAGCACCATCTAGATGATGCTGTTAATATTCTAATGTTCATGAATTCTGAACCATAATTGCCCCATTTGGTTTACTGGAAATTAGTTGTTTATCTTCTAAGTGCAATTGAGAATAGAGGTTTTATGACCCAAAGCATACAGATGTTTCTTTTAAGATGAGATTTATGCTCAGATTTGAATAAAATTCATAGGTTTATGGTAATACAAATTCTAATGTTAATTTTTTTTTCTAATAGAAGTGAAGAAGCGTTGGAAATCACTTGTTAAAATGAATTTTAAAGAAACCTCACCCACAACCACATTGTAAGTGTCTGTTTCATAATTCCAGACCATTGCATTCTAGCCACAGGGAAACATTCATACCCTTTACTCATCCAGTAGGAAAATGTATTCTTACCTTGTATCAGTATTTTTGAAACTTTCAAAATCTGTAGACCATGCAATTGGTGAGGATGTACCTGCAGACAAAAAGATTTTAATTTTCAAAAACCCCAACAGGTTTATCATAACTTTTAATGTAAAAATTAAATGGATTTCAAAAGTAAAATTAACAATGGCTTTCTTTAAATCATGAGGCTAACAATGTTAGGAATCCTCCACCAAGATACCTATTTCAGGCTCAGTAACAAGTACTTTACACCAAAATTTAAGTTCAATGTATTATGTAGGGAAGAACCAAGTGTTTTTTCAGGCTCTTTATTGCTACTAAAACTTCAAAGTGAAGATGATAGGGTAGGGACAGGGATAAGTATTGAGGGAGGGGGTGTTGAACATAATGACTAAGAGATTGGAGCCTGATTCTGTCACTTATGAGTTGGTGTCCTTGGGTCAGTTTCTTGACCTCTCTGCTTGTTTCTTCAGCTGTAGGATAAGGATAACGATAGTGCCTAAATCCTAGGGTTTTGGTGGAAGTTAAAGCAATTAATACAGATAAGGGTATCAGAAGAGTGCCTGGCACTTAGCAAGTGTTCAGGAAATACTAGCTTTTGTTACCTGTTGATTTTGTTACAGCAGGATCAAAGGTGAGCTTGTACATGACAGGGAGGCCACACCAGTGGTTTGTAACCCACGTCCATTCTACTTGCTCAGGCCTGGGGCCACGTGGCTATTGAATATTTTTCAGTACCACCCTTGGCAAATTTCTGTATATTCACATAAGGCATAGATAGAAGAATTATGGAAAGATTCCTCACTGAGCACTGCTCGTTAGTACTCCAGAAACACTAGATAGATAAGCACGTAAAAGCTGGGTGTTGGTCAGTTTTAAAACAGAGAAACAAGTAAATCAATTCCTGATCAACTTATTTAATAAATTCTTTACAAAGAGCTCTTCCTGCTCATTTGATGAGTTTGAGTGTAGTTCAAAAATATATACACAATTTTTTCTCTAAAAAGCGAATAAAATCATTTATTCAGAAAAAATTTTACTCCAACCAGTTACTTCAGAGTTTGTTTTTAAAGAATTATATTACTCTGAACATTAAAAATCAAGTTATTTTATTCCTGAGTGTTGGGTTCAAGTTATTTATGACATTATAAGTTTATTTAGCTATATCACTTGAGTAAGCCATTTGTATTAAAGAAAATAACTTTCCTGAAATTGTAAGACATAAAGGAAATTTAAAAATTCACTTATTGGTTGGAAAACACATGTGTGTAATGGAAGGATACTTCTGTTAGGGGATCTATCAAGATAATTTAGTAAATCAGTAACTTATCAACATAGGTATTATTATTATTATCCCCATTTTGCAAATGAAGGAACAGCTATGGAGAAGAAAAGTGACTTGCTCACAACTAGTAGCAGAGCCACTATTAACACACAAGCCAGTTTGACTCCAGTGAGTGCTTTTAAATACCACAATAAACAATCTCTTAAAACAGAAAAGAAATTATCGTCCTCAATGTCCATTCTCAATGAAAGCTCTTAACAAAATATGAATGGATGGATACATTTACATCATTCTATGCCTACATGTGTGAGTGTATGAAGCATGGTACATAAAGGAGAAATACGATACAACCACTAAAGTCAGAAGAAGACAATTTAACATTTGTTCTGCATGAAACTGGAACACAGTTACATTAATCATCATCTGCAGATGATTTCTTTGTTTACTTAGAAAGAAAACAGGTCAACTAAAAGACTATTTTAAAGGACTATTCAGACTGGTAGGCAGGATTCTGAGATGGTCCCCAGCATTCCCACCCTCCGGTACACACACTCTGTATAATCCTCTCCCCTTGAGTGTGAGGAAATGTATGAATAAAATGGGAAAACACTCATGAGTTAGATTACTAACCAGGTGACTTTCGGTTCATGAAAAGAAAGATTATCCTGGGTAGGCCAAACCTCACCAGAAGTACTTTAAGAGAAGGAGACATACTGGAGAGAACCACCCTTGTTGGCCTGGAAGAAGGCCGACAGCCATGCTGTGAACTGCTTACCAGGGCCAGGTGATAAGGACTGTACTTGTGTGTTGTTATCCTTTCCCCTGCCTTCCACACACTGCCCTCTGTGGGGAGGCTATGAAAGGGTCCCATGGCAGAGAGAGATCGGTCTCATTCGTGCAAAGAATGACCACCCCTCATCTGGGACAGCTTGATATAAATGGAGGAGACTACACATTACCCTGCTGATTGGAGGCAACAGAGAACATGGTTGAAATGGCCCATGGGTGTTGCAGGGCAAGAGGTAGAAAGCCCTGAGATGAGAAAGGTCTAGCCACCCAAAGAACCTGCAGAGGTGATTCAGTGATGGAGACACACAGGGGAAAGAACACAGGCTGCCAGGCCCACCTCACAGCAGGTGCTGTAAATCAGAAGTGGTCAAAACACAGTTGGACGAGAGCCAGTGCAAGGGCTGCTGCGCTCTGCTGAAGTGCATCTTGATCAACTACTGTTATTCCAGAGGCTGAACTTAACCTTTTCTGATTAGATCAGTATGTCAGCACCTTCCCGGTGGCCCATTCTCACAGAATCCCGTGGCAGAGATACCAATGCAGGCCAGCAAAATTCTCCTAGAATGGGACTGACTGTGAAAGATCATGCTCAATTCTTTGCTCCCAAATTGAAGAACCTTGAAGAAATAATGAACTCAATAGTGATTTCATCTTCTGCTAATTTTAGGGAATTCAACTATACTGCAATACAATACTGAACTTTGAACAGCTTAATACGGTCATTTCTTGAATGCATGAACTGTTATAGTAATAGTTTTTTTTTTAGATTAACATAATAAGAGCACAATGACAGAAAACATTTAAAATGGGATGAGATTAATCAAAACCATGTTTCCAATGGCTTGGCATAACTGTCATGCTCTTTGGGATGGCCAGAAAATTACTAACAAGAAGCAAAGATAAGATTTTGGCTGTGGCCAATCATCAAGTTCTTGACCTTTTGAAATCTGAAATCCTGCCTAAAGAATTTTAAAGTGGTCTTCTTTAGGTAACTGCCTATGGTTTCCAAGGAAATATAAGAATAATTTTAATAATTAGGCAGGAAAATGCATACTACATATACACATTGAGCTCCTCTGATTGGCTCTAACAGGGCTGGAGTGGAGATTGCAAATCCAGCCTCTCAATTTAGAGTAAATTAACAAAAAGATTCACTTTTCAGTCAAGCAAATCATTATATGAAACTAAGTGGTAACAGATGCTATTAGCTGCAAAAAAAAAAAAAGTATAACCAGATTTGATGAGAATTTAACCATGCAAATTACAGTCCAATTAGAATCAGACCCCAATAAGTTCGTGTGGAAAACATTTTTGTGCATTTAATGCACCTCCACCCAGCACCTTCTTCTGCCTCCGTGTGCAGATACCCAAACCTTGGAGTCCCCAGGATGAATACTGGGAACTGAGGATATTCAGAGTGATTACTGGGAACATGGTTAACAAATTTCTTTCATCTTAACCAGAGATGTTATGAAACTTACTCTACTTCAAAAAGGTGTTTAGTAAAAGATTGTTCATTTATTGGATTCATGGAAAAGTTCAACAGTTTCCAGATATATCAGAGACGTTTAAATGTCATTATCCAAATTACATAACATATACTTGAATAAGATCAAGTCTTCTTAACTAAGGATTTTATTCCATCAATAAAATTAGGGGAAATAGAAAACCAGTGCTTTAGGCCAGGGAGGATCAAACGTGTAGTATCATGTCCTACTTTAAGTAAGCAATAAATAAATAAAATCCATTCTCTCAGCTCCGAATGCCATCTTAAAGGTATGTCTAGAATACCCAGGTAATGCCACTTTATACTCCCACCGATTATGCATGAGAGTCCTAATTGTTGCACATTCTTGTTAACATTTGATGTTGTCAGTTTCAAAATATTTAGCCTTTCTAGAAGGTGTGGAGTGGTATTTTATTGAGCTTTTAATTTGCAATTCCTTGATGTGTAATGATAATGGGTATTCTTTTCATGTGTTATCTTCTTGGTAATTTTTCAGTTACGTGTTTACCCTTTCCTATACCACATGATGAGCTGCTGGAGGGTAGAAACTTAATCACTGTTGATTTATTTTGAAAAAAAGTTTATCTTCATATATCTTCTATCCTATTCTCCTCATATATCACATCTTTCTTAACTATTCTTCTCTTCATATGCCCCAGATTTCCTTCTTCGGGATTCTTTAGTGGAAGGTAAGAGAACTGTCTAGCTTAGGTGCTAAATTACCATCTGCAGCCCACAATCTTCTTTCATTTACTTCTATTTCCAGATTTCACTCAACAAATAAAACTGGTAATGGTTAATTACCAGTTGGAGCAATAGGATGCATTTGTCAGCCTTACGATGTTTATTTTATTTATTTAAATAATGTAAAAAATACTTAATTTCATGATTGATATTTATAAATTGTCAAAAAAATACTTTAAAACTCAGGGAATTCTTTATGCTGTTCCTCTACTTCTGTTTTTCCATTTTCCACTGTTGTAGATATTAATATTGCAATTTATTTCAATACATTTAGGACAAAAATTTCAGGTTTAATACATCTGTAATGTAACTACCTCTTTAAAAGCCTCAATATCTTTGTAACAGGTAAGACAGAAATGATGCAATCTCATTTGCTAAAGAGTAAATTATTTTAAAATGTTGCTTCTGCATTGGGACATTCAAATAAAAAAGTTTTGTAAATAGTCTATATAAAATGATTGGTATTTCTACTCTAAAATGTTACTGGTCGCCTTTATATTAGGCCTTTGGATATACTAAATGAATAACTGGGCTTTTAAAGAGGTGGCATTTGTCCTAAGTGCAGTGAGGATTAATTAGAGTTGTGAAAAGCACTGACCTCCGAAAGCAAACGCAGAAGTGCTGAACAGTGCTGGTCAGTCACCCAGACCAGTGGAAGCAGAAACAGTCACAGCCCAGATGTCCTTTGGCCATCTTTGCTGCTAATGCCACCTCACATTTCATCTGCCACCCTTCAACTCCTTTTTGGTTCCTTAAAAATTCTGCATTATTGAAATGCTTTCAAATACCAACCACAGCCTAGAATGTTAATACAGTCTTACTCTTAAGTCATTCACTTATTAATTTTTCCTACTACAATGTTGAAAAAAAAAAAACACAGTAGTTTATTTTTCAGTGAGGGGGTAAAAACAAGCAAACTAAAAGGAGAGGCAGTGCCTGTGGCTCAGAATCACCGTGTTAGGATTTTACTTTTTACCATGTTAATCCTCACAGAAATGCAGAGGTCATGATTATCCCAGTTGTTGCTAAGAATTCACTGAAATTCAGATTAAGGCACTTGCTCAAGACCTGAGACCTAAGTAAGTGTTGGAGGAAGTCTTCAAATTAACGTCTGCCATCCCAGACCTCAGGGCTTTCCACTGTCTACTGTTATCCGCCAAAGAGCAATCCATTTTTCCTTAGTTACCTCAACAGGTTAATTTAGTGATATTGAATTCTTTCCTCCCCATAATCCTACCAAAGGGAAGTTCACTTCCGAAACAGTTTACATCTATTTTTTATGCTATAACACATGCCAAGGCTGTAGGTTTACCAAGGAATTTATTCCATCATAACTAAAAAAGCTGTCCCTCCTGTAAGTTGTATTTAGTTAGTCATGATCACAAGTGGACGAGCTAAATGAAAACTTGACAGTGCTCTCTGATCCTAGCAAAATTTCATTTTTTTTGTTTGCTCTTCTTCCCTGTCCCAGACAGTAAGTTTCTCAAATAAGTAGAAGTCTTAAAAAACTTCCCTTACATATTTCCTTTCTCCCACCCTGCAAGCAATGGTAGTACTCAGAACTAGTGGTGTTTTGAAAGTATATCCTCATCTCAATAGACTGCTTTCAAATATTTATTTTTTGTAACATGTAATATGAATATCAATCATTAACAATTTGAAAGAATTTCTGGTATTAAAATACACACGAGATGATTAAAATACAAGAACAAAATGATCAATATTATAAAGTATGGATTCTTCATGGAATCACAGACACAGGTCACATGTTGTAAAGCAACCTTAGATATTGTTTAGTTCAACTCCTTCATTTCATCAAGGAAGCAATAAAATGGCCAAGCCAATTGTAACTAGTTTAGAAAAAACATTACGACTTTTTTTATAAACTCTGTTATGGACTGAATACCTATGCTTCCCCCAAATCTATGTTGAAGCCTTAACCCACTAACCCTCAAGGTGACTATATTTGGAGATAGGGCCTTTATGGAAATAATTAAGGTTAAACGAAGTCATAAGGGTGGGAGCCCTGATTTGATAGAATTAGTGTCCTTTGAAGAACAGACAGCAGAAAGCTTGCTCTCTCTCCATCTCTGGGTGCATGCACTGAGGGAAGGTCATGTGCGGTCACAGAGAAAGCAGCTGATCCTGCTACCCAAAGGGAGAGGTCTCACCAGACAGCAGACGTCCTGCTGGCACCTGGATCTCTAACTTACAGTCTCCAGAACGGTGAGAAAATAAATTTCTGTTTTTGAGCCACTCAGTCTATGGTATTTTGTTATGGCACCTGAACAGTCTAATAGAAACTCCATTTTTTTTACAAACATCTTTTAGTCTTAATTAATTTTAAATTGCAGAAAACTTGCAGAGAGCTGATGGAAATTTTATTGCTGCCATTTATGAAGATTAGTAAGATGACACAAGGGCGGATAGCAAAACGGGTCCCTCAGTACACACTTCTCATTCTTCCTTTAGTAACAGAACTCAATTTTAGTGGCTGCATGCCTATCCTGGAAATTCTTTTTCAAAAAATTTACTTGCAGCTAAATGAGGTCCTAAAGTTCTACCATTGGGCTCCAAGTAGAGGTGAAATTTCCAATTTCTGGATCCTGTTCTTAAAGAAAGGAGACATGCTCTTTACTGCTCCTTCCATGTATGTGTTGGTGGAATGCAGAACTGATGGCAGGTGCTTTAGAAGCCATGTTGTACATGAAGTAAAGAGGGTGTTGAGGAAGGCAGGAAGAACAAGGTGGTAGGAGGTCCTGGACGATTATGGGAGCTATTACATCTGCCCGGAGCTGTACTCCAAACGTTTGGAAGAGAGAGAAATGGATTTACGTTGTTGAAGCCACTATTTCACTGGTATCTCTATCCTGACTCCTAAGACCCTAACATTCCTCTCCGTACATGGCAGTTCTTTCTCCACACCCCAAAATGACCCCCATGAAACACTGATTGAAAATTGGTCACTTTTTTCTGAAAAAGATTGGCAAACTCTAGCCCTCAAAATAACTGCCAGATTATTTAATCTTGCTGACATGTGAGAGCAAGCATTCATAAGCACATGTTAGAACCCAGGGAAAACGACAAAGCCACCAACAATCAGACGTTCGGGTCTAAGACTCACAATTCTTCTGGTTCCACTGAGCTTTCAACATGAAAAATTAAAAAATGATTACTAAAACATTTCAGTATATTTCTAATGGTAAGTTTTTTTATTTATCAAACTTTAAGTTAATATATTTTAATTCCCAATTCTGATGTCCAAGTAATATAGCTAAATGTAAAAGAGAAAATAAAAGGCAGATTTTCTTTGTTCTTTATTAACAGAACTGGCATGCATTTCATTTTTTATAAAACTACATGCCTTTCAGAATCAATGCCTATTGGGAATACCTTTTAAATTAATGCCAGGTTTGCCCTTTTGCCTACCAAAAAGACTACAGCAGTAGTAACATCACTCCCCTGATGCTGAAAAACTCCTTCAGATTCAGTAGTAAATGTTGCAAACTCATTTGTTATCCTTTGTTCACAGAAGCAGAAGTGACAGAATTATCCATGCAAATTACTTTGATAAATGTTACTCCTTTGGGATTAAACTTTCCTGAACTCTTTTCTGCTTTACTGATCTCTTTCATGCAATCCCTTTGACAAAGACTAAATTCACAATTGTGTGCTAGGTTTCTTTCCACTGTTCGGAGATTCTGGTTAAATTTTCTGGTTACTTTCCAAATATTCTCCACTGTTTAGGGCTCTGTCTCTTATTCTTGAAAGGACAGTAACTATTAACATAGATGAAGAACACAGCATTAGTGTAAAATGACATGGAGAGTAGACAGTGAATGAGCCTGAGTGTTTCTAGTTTTGCAGTCCCATCACTCACATAAACAACTTTGCTTTTCAGAAGGATTTCCTTTAAACAAGAAAAAAACCGATCACTGCTATGTTTTAAAAGGAGCTTAAGAGTTCAAATGTTTATGATCCTGGGTTTTGGTTGAATTTGTAATACATAAAAAATCACATTCTTCCTTCTGGTTTTTGCTGAGGAGGGTAAGCCAGCTTACTGAGGTGACCCTGGACATAACTCTGCAGTGCCCAGCACAGTAAGCATTTGAATGTACACTCCTGTATCTCTTAACCTTCCTTATCTTTGCTCAACTAAGTCATAACTTATTTTTTTTTAAATCAAGTATATTTTATACTTCATCTTAAGCTAGTAAATAAAACCCTACTATATAGTTCAATCTGAATTTAAAAGTACTCCATTTGCTTGGAGTTACTTGACTGTTCATACTAATCTTCAGTATTTTGATCATTTCAATTTATTGAAACTTTATTGATCAGTATTAATGTAAATATTTCATTACATGGACAAAGCAAGTTGGATGATTTAACCAAAGCATCAAAAGAATACATCCAGGTCCAACTGGTATAGTAAGTGAGCCACAGTGATATAATGTTCTTTTAATTTGGTCTATTGATCCTAGTTTTCTGAATTAAGAAACAAAAATCCCACAGAGAAGTACACCAGAACCAAAAAAGGGGGAGAATAAACACTACTTTTATTGCAGTATAGCTGATTCACAATGTTGTGTAAGCACTATTTTTTTAATTGCATTATGCTTTGAGATCAGTAGAACTGGGCCTTATTTGGATGTGGACAAAGAAGATGTTACAAGAAGATGTTACAAACAGAAACACTTTGATTAGATACCTAGGCTCAAGAAACAAGCTCAAAGCAAATTAAAGACACAGAACAACCCAGGTGGAATAGAACAACATCTATTTCCCTGAATGTTCATAATTCAGAGTTTTTCTGCCTATTGTGTTCTCATACTTTTAACTTTATGAAGCCAACATTTATACTGATCTCTCCCTTTCAATACTCACACTCAAACGTCCCAATTTCATCTACAATAAACAACCCACATCTAACTATGTTCCACTATTTTCAGAGGGCGTTTGTAAATGTGCTCTGGTTAGGCAGCACCTGCTTCACATTAGTGATGGGAAGGGTTCTTTCATACCCTTTTAATGTTACAAAGTCAGGATGAAAGTGCTCTTTGCCGCCATGTATCATCCTTTAAAGGCCATTTTAAGGATTTTTACTGGTATCTTAAATGTAATGGATTGTGCACATTATGCTTTGATGTATGGAACTCATGGAAAATAGGGAAAATAGTGTATAGTTTCTTCCCCAAGTAACAGATAAAATGGTTTTTCAAGAGGGAAAAGTATATGTTTTATTTTTTCTTCAATTTACTTCTTTATTCATGTTTTAAAATGTGAAAAGATATAATTCATAGTTGTATGTGTCTGTATCACTAATATAGTCAGATACTGGAGAAAGTTTTATATTTTTGCTGTATGCATGTACTAAAATATTATTAATTTATTGTACAACCTCCCTCTCTCCCTTTCTCCTTTCCTTTCTTCCTTCTCCCTGATATATAATTCCTGAATGTCCACTATACACAAAGCATTGCTCTAGTTGCCAGATTCAATAACATATTGCTTAATTAAAAGGATATGATTTATTAAGGAAATGTTTCCCTTAAATCCAGAATTCTTTCATCCTCTAATTCCCAAGAGGAATTTTCTCAGAGAGCCTCATACCAGACATCTTGGCCTCAGGGCCATGTGGTTTCGTGGGGAACATGGAGCTTTTGTGCTCTGAAAATTTGTTTATTAGAAAAATTGTTTATTAATGCCAGTGGAATGACTTGTTAACAATGTAACTGTCCTTCTCCCAACCCATCACTGTTTGCTCTTCCTTTCCCTCTGCTAAGTACTATTTCTGTTCTCTCACTTCTTCCCAATGGCTATGATGACTTTTCATCCTTGCAGCGGAAAACAAAGACATGTTTAGTCTTCTCCCCAAATTGGCCTCGCATTTTTCTACACTTGCAAATATCTTTAATTCCTCCAAACCATATCACCTTCCCTACCATTCTCCACAGAGCTAAACTGAAAAGCATGTGTGACAACTCTGAAGGAAAAAGACTGGAATTATCCCACCTAGAAGAGCCCCTCTATTTTGATGTCTAAAGTTGAACATTTTCTCTTTCCTACTATGAGAAATCCTTCCTTTTTTCTAAATCTTGGTCAGTGCTGTCATCATTTCTCTAGTACCCAAGGCTCAACCTCTTGGCATTTTCCTTGATTCTCCTTAAGCTTCTGTCTCCACCTCCCCAAATATTCAGTTCTGGCCAACGATTCTTTATTTGATCTCAGGTCTTTGGCATTCAGATTTGATTCCTACTCCTGTTGTTTGTGTTCAGCTGCATTGTCAGTAAGGTTACCATTAACCATGTGTGACCATTAGTCTCTTGAAATGAGGCTGGGTAAGTAACAAAATAATTAATTATTATTATAAAATTATTACAATTATTATAAAATAGCTAATAATTAATTAATTTAGTTTAAATAGCCATTGTATGGAATAGCTACTGTATTGACCAGTGTGGTTTTAGACAATAAAATCCTACGTTTAAAAATAAGATGATTAAAATAAAGGAGATTGTTTTATAAAAACTAAGAACCTCTTTTAAAAAACAGGATGACAAAAACTTGAAAACTGTGGGGTCTTTGTCCTGGAATATGTTTGGGAAGAAAGTTAACAACTCCAGTCTTAAACGATTTAGACATGTACTGTCCAACATGGTAGTCACTAACCACTTATGGCTATTTAAATTTAAATTATATAAACTTACATAAAGTTACACATACTGTACCTCAATCACACTAGCTACATTCGTAGCCCAAAAGCCACAAGTGGCTAGTGCTACATCTTAGAGAGTGTAGAATGTTTCCATCATTGTGGAAAGTTTCCTTGGTCATCACTTGTCTAGAGTCTTTAGACCATCTTTGTGTCTGGTATAGGTTATTACCACAGCCTTCTTGTTTATTGTCCTGCTTGTAGGATCTCTCCTTTAAATAAATTATAAAGTCAAACTTTATAATTTTACCTAAGTATTACTTGGTATATACCCTGACCAAAAGAAAAAGCTTTTTAATTCTACTGACTAGTAATTAATATCCTAACTTTAAACACTTCTTTTCAATAGACCACTATAAACCTCTCTAAACTTACCATCTTGTGTTCCCCAAAATGAATGTTCTAACTACAGAAAAACTGAGGCATCTGTGTTTCCCTTGAGACACCAGATTCATTCCAAATGCCAATCTTCTTCTCATATCACAGCAAAAATGTCCTCTTCACCCTTCCTCACATGTTTACCTAAATCCTGGGTCCCGTTTAAGCCCTACCTTTCCATGAATTATCTGTAACTCTCCTGCCCTTCAGTGACCACTGCCTTTTCTGCCACTCTGAACTCCTGTGGCGTGCCTAAGAGAGAAAGCGGCTTCTTAGTTTTTGTCATGTCAAGTGGCTGGTAGTGTGCGCACGGAGCGCAGTGTTGAGAGATATGGTGAGAGGGCACGTGGGAGGGAGAGTAGATCAACTGGCAAGTAAACAGGAAGACTAGGAAGTATGCCAGACAAATGTACGTCTGTCAAGCCTTCTCTGAGTAGATGTTGCATCCCCGAGTGTCCATTCTGCGTCTCCACCTGCCAAGCTCTCCTCTCTCCTCCTTGCCTATTTAAGTATGACTTTTCTTGTCAAGACTTAGCTCATATTCAGGCCCTCTGGTGAAACCCTAGTGAGATCCGTAGCATCCTGCATTTTATGGGTGCCCTTTATCAACTCAGATAGATTATGCATTTTCTGAAAGCAATGAATTTCATCATTCTTCTCCTCATTGGGCCTAGAACCTTAAAATAATAGGAGAAAATGTTAATTAAACTTTTTGTTAAATGAAAGAACACAATTGTTACAGTTGCTATTATAAATTATTTTCTTTTAAATGACATCACTGTAAGAGGAAAAAATCTTTAATTTGAAATAACTTGAATTTTCTTTACCTTGAATTTTTATTCAAATTAAACTCCCTTCTATTTTATTTCATGAACATATGTTTTAAAAAATTGGGGGGAGATCTGGGTTGGAAATTTTCTCTTGCTGATCTGAAATTCTGGACTTAGTGCTTGATATCAAAATACTATATCACATAAATCCAGATAGCATTTGGATAAATATCTGGATTTCTGAAGATTTTAGAGTAAAGGAACTTATGCTCAACATCAAGTTCAGTTTATCTACAAACTAATTTATAGAAACTGCATTTGGCTGACATCAAAAATCAACCAACTGCTTCCATTTGTGATTAATTCCTAGATTTTTAATGAAAACTAAAAGATTTCCAATTGTTCACACCCAAGGACAATTTAGCATTAATTTAAGCATTTACTATAAGATTGTACTGGTCATTCATTTTATTTACTTTTTAGTTCACTGGAAATCCCAGCACTGGAGCTTTGCCACAAGTACTCAGTAACTGTTGAAGGAATTAGCTGCAGATCTGCTGCCTTATTTTCATAACCACAAAAATGATAAATGGTC
Organism: Camelus dromedarius; assembly: GCF_036321535.1. Taxonomy (NCBI): domain Eukaryota; kingdom Metazoa; phylum Chordata; class Mammalia; order Artiodactyla; family Camelidae; genus Camelus; species Camelus dromedarius. The sequence continues at coordinate 38,249,752 of NC_087436.1, forward strand.
AGTCTAAAAACCATGACCCTCATTGCTCACAGAAGGTTGCTTAGCTATTTTATTCAGAATGCATCTCGATTCATTACTCAGAGCAATAGTGTATAGAGAGGAAAAAAGAAAAATAAAACAGGTTTAATGGAGTTCAACAAAAATGAAGTTGATGTTATAAGAGATAGACACCCCAAATTAAATGTTATAGTTGACCTTAGAATAGTCTTTAAAAACCAGTGATATCCTTTCACACTTGCTTCAAAGCACTTTTCCCATTATTTCCTGAACCCAGAAAGAATTGCTTAAGACTAGGAGGCTTGTTCTGGCGTGGGTCTAATGCTATTGAACATCTATAATGCTTCTTTGACTGTACATCACATTACACGTAGTACTGACATATTGTATAATGGTGGTTCATCTGTGGAATACCTAAATGCGTATGTATATACACAAGGTATATAAAGGTGGGACAGTATAATTGTGGAATACTGGTGTTTGTGAAAATGGTTGAAAGTTGTTTTAGGGACATACTACAACATGCTTCCATTGGCAACAGTAAGGCTTTCAGAATTAGTCATTCTCTTTTCTTCTCTAGCAACTGAAATAATTGAAGTCTTGCATTGGTATAAAAATAAATAATCACAGTTTATCCTGAATAATTAATATGATTTTGTTGTGATATTATGAAGTTAAGAGGATTGACACATTAAATGTGACTTCTGGTTATGAAGTAATATAATGAGCAAAAACTTTTTGGAAAGCACAGAAAATTATGGAATGGCTATGTTGATCATGTAATAACCCAATGGACACAGAAAAGTGGAGAGTGTGACAATGATAACTTATGTGCCACATGTAGACTCAAAAAACCTCACTTGGAAAGCATATTTAAACTTGAAGACATTTTCTATAAGGATTATGCCCCAAATCATGAATGATAAATAATAATGGCAAGAACTTAACATTTCTGACAATGGATCAAGATAAATTTGTCAAGGGAACATATTTTAAAGACAATCATAACTAGTGATAAAACATGGTATTTTCTCTATAACCTGGAAATAAAATAGCAAAGCACCTTGGAAAATCCCGAACACACTGAGATGAATACAGCAGAAATGTAAGTCAGAAGGGAAGGCAATGATGATTTGTTACTTTGACATTGATAGCATGAATCCTTCAAAATTCAGCCTACAATACCAAGGAGTTACACATATGTAATGAGTAGAAATTGTGAGAAGTTCACAGATTTGGTACAATGCAAAAGAAGTAGACTAGTGATTCCCTGCATCTCACTGATAATGCTTTGGCTCACAATATATTACTTATTAAATAAATATCCATTGAGAACTAAGTGCTAGGCAAATCCCATCTGTGATGAACATTACATTCAAGTGGGCTGATTGTGGAAGAATCAGCAAATTTAAAAAAAAACATAATTTTAGGTGGCAATGAGAGCCACAATGAACAACAAAAGACAAAGGAACAAACTGTAAGTAAGGGTGTGGAGAATGTGGTTATTTCAGACAGGCAGATCACTCAATGCCCAGACTCTAGGTGTTCAAGGAGGTGACATCTCAGCAGAAACCGGTTGAGGTGGGTGAGTGAGACAGGAGAGGGTTTTTAGGCACAGCATCCCAAGCAGAGATGTGGCAGAAGAAAAAAGTTCAAAGTAAGAACAGGCACTGTTGTTCCAGCAAGGGGGCCAGTGCAAGCAGAGAAGAGATGAACACAAGATACGGATGGAGACAGTCAGATTGTGCATAGCATAGTAGGAGGGATAAAATGGTTTGCATTCTAATCTGAGCGTGATGACAACCATTTGTGGGTTCTGTAACTAGATTTACAATTTTTAAAGTTCCTTCTGGCTGATTTCATAAGACTGTACTGTAAGGGAACAATAAGGAGGCTGGGAAACTCGTCAAGACTGTTTTAGAATAGTCCAGAGGAGAAATGATGGAGTCTTGGGCAAGGATGGAAGTGGTGGAGGCGGCAAGAAATACCTGGATTTAGGTCACAATTAAAAGTTAAAAGGAGCAGGTCTTAACAATGGGTTAGTTATGAAGCTTGCAGCAGAGGCGGCAAGAACGACTTTATATGTAAATACCTATATCCAGAAACATCTTCCTAGATTGGAGGTTTTAAAAATTATCCTGGCTCTGAGAAGTAATGATCAAAGAGGGAGCTCAGACAAGTTTTGAGTAGTTGCTGAAGATGACTTCTTTCAAAGCCCTCTAGCACTCACTTGAATGTATAGATTCATTAACTCTTGATAAAAATAACCACACACATAATTTTAAGTTCAGAACTATTGTCACTGTCAGAGAGAAATGTTGTCAAATGGATTCACACAAGCATGTGTGACCCATGGGCTCCTCCCAAACCAGATAATGAATGAGTCAACGTGACAATTTAGTTACTGGTATTTGTATCCAGGTCTTCAAAAACAATTACTATTTTATCCATAGACCACCTAAAGAGCAGACAGATATTTTTCCCATGTAGAGCAGTGGTACTGTAGATCCCGGAGGTCACATACAGCTTTTTAGAAGGAAACCATTAATCCATATATGTATCAAGTATTTGCAGAGTGAACAAAATAATTATTGTACAAACTTGTCCTGTTTGAAATATCTGGAATTCAACTGTAATTAATTAAAGACACATGTGTTTAAATGCATTACTTAATAATTTTTGACATATATTACTTGAAGATCAAACATACAAGTACCAGGTGTGGTGTTGGTCAATGAAAAATATTTACTCTGGTTTTTTTTAACCTGGAGAAAGGAAGTAGGCACTGGCAGAAAGGAGCCTGAGATGTCCAAGTTCTCAGCAGAGGGGAAATATAGTGAGGACAGTCATGGAGGCAAAGGAATGTAACGGTCAGCTTGTTGGCGGGACAGCTGGTAATCCCCCAGTCCACTGTGGCCCATGGAAGTGGGCTCCCCGAGGGGAGTGAGTCAGAGTCTATAAACCCATCTGATAACTGTTCTGTGCCAACCACTGGGCTCCTCCCTCCCTATTTTGTATCAGGCTCTGGAATCCTACACATGACTTGAGGCCTAAAGGTTCCCTTGATTATCTATCAAAGTTATACCTGAAGTACCAAGTCAGAAGATTCTTCTCTTGTTTTCATCAGGCTGCATAAGCTGTTGGCCTCCCCAGTAACCACTTTCCCCTTATCCCACAGTAACCAAACCCTAGGCAACGTGCCCCTGGGAAATTCTGCACGCTTTACATTCACTGATTGGTCAGGCCTGCTCATGCAACGAAGTTCTGGCCAGTGAAATTTAACTAGAAGTTGTCAGTGAGACATCTGGGAAAATTCTTCAAAAGGGTGTGGGGACTTTTGCAAGTTACTAATTGTATGAACTTTGGCAAATTACTTAAGCTTTCTGTGCCTTTATTTCTTTATTTAAAATGGTGATAATACTAATTTTTCTGTAATGTTTCAAAGATTAAATTATGTGATAAGCATGTGAAGGTTTTTACACAGAAATTAAGGGTCATTAAGTGGAATTTGTAGTTAAAAGTCAACATATTAAGAATAATGATATAAAACAAAACTGATATTTGGAAAGAATAAAAGTTTAAAGGATAAAGTGAGAAGCTGTAATATATAGACTTGATAATTTAACAATTTAAAAAGGTCAAAAAAATTTTAATTTTAAGAAGGCAGTAGTATACGTTTCAGAACTTCATCAGTTTTTGCTAAGACAAACTGGACAATTTGAGCAGTATTTATCAAAAAAAATCCCTTGGGGTGTGGGTGAATGGGGAGATGTTGGCCAGTTATAAGATACGCAAGGTCCGGGGATGTAATGTACAGCATGGTGACTATAGTTAATGTACTTGTTAATTGTATTATTAATTGTATTATGTACTTGAAAGTCGCTAAAAGGTTAAATCTTAAATATTTTCTTCATGCACATACCAAAAAAATTGTAAATACGTGAGGCGATGGCTGTGTTATGGTGGTAGTCATTTCACGATACATGTATATCAAATCACATTACACATCATAACTTACACAATGTTATATGCCAATTTTATCTCAATAACAACTGGAAAAAAATCCACAGACCTCCAATCCAGCAAGCTTCCCCACACTCCAGCATCTCTGGCTAGATGTCTGCCAGGAGAGTTAAGGGTAGAGAGCACACCTTGGGCCTCTTGCTTTCTGCCTCACACTCTTGGTTCCCTTTGTGTTTAAATAATGCAGGACAAGGCTTAAATCCAACACTTGCCACGTGGTGTTTACTCTCCACCAAGGCAATCCTTCACCCTCCAACCACTAACGACTGGCAATCCTTTTATAAAGGCACCACTCATGTAACGTCGAACACAACACTATGTGTGCTGCTGAGTCTCATTATTTTTCTGGTTTGATCTTTACTGCTGGTTTTTTTTTTCTATGTCAATTTGTAAATCATCTTGCCAGATCTGGAGTATTTGATACACTATAGGTTGGATTCCACCATTTTTAAAATCTTGGAAACACGTTTAAGAGAAACTTCACATCCAGTTTCAACTTCAACATTTAAAATGGTTTCAAATTTCAGAGTGTTTTTTTTTTTTACTTCAGAGACCACTACCCCTTGCATTCTATCTACTTATTCTAATCTAAGTATGGGGAATAATAATAGAATAGGGACTATACAAACTTTGATCTGAACTTAACAAAGGCTCAAGGCTGAAAATAAGGTAACTAACTCTTAGGTTAAACACCCACACATGCACATACAAACTCACTCCACTGAATTTCCCCTGACCAAGGATAATCTTGCTTTTTTGTTTTTTTTTAATTTCAGTTTGCCTTCTAATGTCCCAGACCAGCAGATACTTTAAAGCCTAGTAGGGAAGGGGTCAAGCTTTCAATGAAGCAAAGAATAGCCTCACTGTGTTTTTTCTCAAAATGAAAGCCTCCCTCCCTACTTCATCAAGAAAAATATCATGTGTTGACTATGGAAAGACAGAGTGTCAAGTCTCATCAAAGGGCAGATTGATGCAATACAACCTGGAAGAGAGAGAAACGTTAGCTACACTGTAAACCTCCTGAGACAAAAGAATTGAATAAAAACCAAATAGGCTTTGAAGTTTATTCATTATTTAAGGTTTTTTTTTTTTGCACGTACTTGTCTCCCTCTATATATTATCCAAAATATCCATATATTTCCCAGAGAGATAAGGAAAGATGCCTACATGGCTTTTTGAAATATTAGTTTCTTTGTCGCACTGATGTAGATAAGTCACCTTTGTAAGAGCTTGTGTTTTATAAACTGCTGGCCACAGTTGGACAGAAAGCATGGGGAGTTGACTACCCTTTGCCGGAGGCACCTGAAATTACTTCCAACTATAAAGTGTATCGTTCTCAGAAGTTAGAAGAACGTCTAACCTCTCTCTCCACTCCAGCAACTTTTTCTAAAAGATCATTTCCCACATATGTTACTTAAAATGCGTATTACATCACTGGGTGTTTATAAAACAATTAGTCAAATTTAAACAGGCTTCTTTAATTGCAGATTTTACCCCAAAAATTTATTAAGCTAATATACATGGGGATAGAGGGAAAGGTATATAATATGTAATATGATAATTTTCTCAGGCTTATTTCCCATTGAAGATGTTTCTCTTTTTCTGAGCCAATCGTATTTCAGTGAGTATCAGGCCTCCCTCAGGGCAGGGAAGGGTCAATCCCAGTGAAGCAAAAGCAGGGTTAAAAAGAGGACGAGAGGAAAAAAAACTAGTAAAAGAAAGATAGACTGAGAAAAAGTGGAGAAAAAAGAAAGTTCCCACAGGGCTAAATTAGAGTGCTAGGAAATCAGGCCCATTTCTTTATTAGGATTATCAAGCTCATAGTGGGAGGTGAACACCTCTTTTCCAAGCTGAGCACTCGTGCGGCTGTTGGCCATACCCCTCCTGTTAGGGCTGGCAGCAGGATGCCACTGTGACGCACTGACTGATCACACTTTCTGTGTCTGCCTGCCACGCCCTGTTTTTGGCTTTGTGGGCTTTCCCCATTCAACCTGGAGTGAAGACTCATCATCATCTCAGCTGACAATGGTTACACCAGAACTAGGAGGAAAAAAAATGAAAAGACCTGATTTTTTAGTTTCCAGAAAATATTTGGAAGAGTTCTGACCAATCTGAGACAGTGTTCCTTTCTGACACTAGACTGGTTAGGGAATCAGAGAAGGGAGAGGTTTAACAGCTACTGAGTCCTTCAGAGGGGCCCAGTGTTCCACCTGCCTCTAGCTTCCAAGCTCCTGAGAACATTCTACAGGTCTGGGCAGATAAAAGCAGAAAGGTCTGGGGTGCCTCCCATTTCCTGGAGCGGGCTGAGAAAGCCTGCAAGTCCCCAAAGTCTCCCCGGTCTGGGAGGCTGCAGAGGCAGTGGTGTGAAGCAGCTGCAGATGTGTGTAGGGTGCGGTCCCTGGCAGTCTCACCATGGCTTCTGGAGCCCAGAGTGATGGATGGAGATGCAGCTGAGTCAGAGAAAGCCTGAGGTGAGGCTGAGAAGGAAGCACCTGCTCACATCAAAACGGAGGACAGGTGGATAAGAGCTCACCAGTGGCATGTGGCTGGATGACCACAGCTTGAGTCCAAGAAGGAATGTCCTTCCCCCCCACCCCGACACCCTTGAGATTTAGTATTATTTTGCGTATTTGCGAGAGAGAAATGAGTCATCCAGAGATTGTGTGTTCTGGGAAAGTTCACAAAACTAATAAATGGCACTACTGGATCTCAAGCCCCGCCTTCTGAATTCAGATCTGATGCTCCTTTCACTACTTCACAGTTGCTTAGAGAGAAAATGATGCACTGAATTTAAAAAGTGATTTGTTTGCAATCTCACCCAGAAGTTTAGCAGTTGGAAACTACAGACTGGATTTCAGAGATGACGGTTTGGAGAGAGAAGTCACGGTTTGGGCCATGGGAGTAGGAGAGAATGTAGAAGGAGAATGTGGGTGATGGTGAGAAGAGGACCGAGGACAGGACTTGTGGGAAAGCCCGCAGGGAGGCAGCTCCAGGGAAAGAGCCAAACTAGAAAAGAGGGAAGAGAATGTGAAGATGATTCTACAGGAAAGAAAGAAGACTGTGTCTCCTACTTTCAGTTACAAAGTTAATTAAGAGTGAATTACAGCTGTTCTTGAGGCCTAAGGTCAAGTATTACATTTTGAACAATTAACCTGCAAGAAAACAAATCATGTTCTCACAAGGAGTTTCTTTACTCTTACTATACATTCAATTCCTGCAAGCTGGGGTATTACACATTCCTAACAACCCACAGGTGATGTGGCGTAGTAAGTCAGGAAGAGCCGGAAGTGTTCTAGAATTACAGCGTAGGAGTAAGTAACATGAAATCATGCCTACAGGGAAGAATGCAGAAAACTATTCAAAGAGGAGATAAAAACCTAAAGAGAAAGCAATGTTTAGTAAGGGAACATAATCAGCTTTACATACTCCCAAAGCTCTGAATCCATTACCTAGAGAACAAAGTTAAAAAATCAAAGATATTTCTAGTGTTGTTTCAGAATCTGCATTAAAAAAAAAGAAAGTCTAATGAACTTTGGCAAAGAAGTCAGGAAAGTATGTAATCCTTGTTAGAATAAATATTCATCAAAAGTATTGGCTACTTAAAGGAATATGCTTAAACTAATGGGTAAATTTATTTATGTGGAGCAGTTTGATGTCAGAGTAATTCTTCATTTCCCCAGCACCTCAGGCAACAAGGATTCTTCTTTAGCTGATAGCAATGCAAAATAAATATGTTTGATAACATGTCAGCACATTTTAGTGTCTCTGGGCTCAGCCGCTGGAGCCAGACTGTTGGTTTAGAATCTCAGGTGTGATGCTCACCAACTATATGACTTTGTACAAGTTTCATAGCATCTCTCTGCCTCAGTTTCCTCATCCTAAAACAAGAATAATAAACATAATATTTTGTGGCAATTCATGTGAAGCACTTAAAATAGTGCCTGGGACACAGCAAGCCAATGTACTATATACACCTTTGCTATTATTAAACATACCATACGGTTTTATTAATTATAGTTTTCATGAGGTTACCAGGAAATGTAAAGAGTAGACTCACTTTGAATAAATTTAATGAAAATATCTAGAAATCATTTCTCTTTACTATGGTTTGTTTTGTAGATTATCCTTCTTTATGTTTTAGTATAACTACTTTTACTTAACCTTAAGAAAAATAATCCTCAATATTGTAACTATTCAAGAAAAAAAAGGAAAGACTAGCACATTCTAAATACCACATATAGTGATTTTAGATAAGTCTCTCTTAAACTTCCCTTTCAAATCTGAATTGGTCCCCTAAGAAAATCAAATGAACATAAGACGTTTAAAATGTTTTGCACATTTACTACATTGCCATGTGAGCTTCTGGACATAGGTACAACACGTTAGGACATAAATTTGAGCTGTACCATATACCAGGGGAGAATAATCCTACTGGGGACTGAAGTGGAGACAGATGGAAGGCACGACTAAGGCAGGTACGTATGAATGACTACACTCCCATCTGGAGGGACTGCCAGGCTCTCAGAAAATGAACCCAACAGTAATTTTTAACATCATACATCTTTCCTTCTGGAAGTAATAGACCAATCTGCAAATAATCTATATTCTTTTTCAGTTTGGGGAATTTAAATGACTTAGCTTTCTAATCCAGACAAGGACTGCTTTCCTAGAGAACTGGTTATTGGAAGTTTTTGACCTATTTTCCTGCTGGTTCTCCTTCCTGAAAATTCCTGCCTATTTTGTACATAGATAGATATAGCTATTGACATAAACATAAGTTAAGATAGATTAACAAATTGATCCTTTTTATTTTTGCTACGTTTTATCTTTTAATTTCATTCTAGCTTAAATAAAATGCTTGAAAATACCTCATTCACAGTTTCAAAATGGAAATGACCCTATAGATAACCAGGTGAAAAAGTACGAATTAAGTTTAGTCCTAGAAGATAACTTCTGAAATTTAGTTTACAGTTCTTCTTTTAATGTTTCTAAAAGAAAGCATAAATAACTTTTCCTTTTGAATTTCAATGATGTTTGCCTTTATGGTGTGAAAAGTTTTAATCTAAAAGGTAATTAATGATTTTCTATCCTTTCCTTTTTATTGTGCCTCTGAGCCAATACAACTTCCAAGTAATCAGGGACCCACTATTTTTTCCAAGGGATTTCTTCTGCGCTAAGGACATTCCTGAGGGAGACACCTGAGCTACACAGGCTAGTGACTCCTTATTGTCACTTGTCTTAAGGCAGTAAATATAGCTTCCTGAATAAGAGCATAGACTTTGGAATAAGACTAACCTGGTTTTGAATTCGTTTTGCCACATATTGACTCAGTGATCATTGGAAAGATATTTTACTGCTGTGAACTTTGGTAAGATTAAAAATGTTAATAAAATTATGGATAATCATGCCCATTAAATATCTCATGCATAAGTTCAATGAGATTCATTTATTTATTATTCAAATATTCATTGAGAATCTTATGTGTTAGGCCTTTTTCTAGGGAATAAGGCTCATATCCTTCGTGAAGGGGATGGGAAGAGATAACCATATTCACAAATAAAAATAAGAAAATACTAGTTGGTGATAAATGTCATAAAGAAAATAAAATGGCTTAATGTGATAGTAACTGGACCACTTTAAATGGGCTGGTTAGGGACGCCTACTGAGGAGGTAATACATTAATTGAGATCAAGAAGTAAAAGGAGAAAGTCATAAGAATTTTCTGGGCAACGGAACAGTCAGTGCAAAGATGTTGAGATGGGCATCAGGGAACAGAAAACGGCCAGGAGAGCAGGCATTTAATGATCAAAAATGGGTAGTGGTACTGAGGTCACAGAGCCTGGAGTTAGAAGTTAAAAGCACCAGTGCTCCGAGTCAAAGAAACCTGACTTCACATTCCATCTTTACCACTTACAAGCTCTGAGACTATGAGTGAAGGGAACCATCTGACCCTCGATTTCCTCATCTGTAAACTTACATATAATTGAACTATTATTATAATTTTCTTTATAGTATAAAAATTCCCATAATATACATAATATTCCCATAATATACATTAATAGACATAAAATTTCCCAATAAATGGCAGCAGCATTATTATCATTATTATTTTATTACCTTTCCTAAGGTGATCCAGTGCATTTACATCTGAAGGCATAGATTTATAATCCAAGTACATTTCTATGTGAAATAACAATTTCAGTGTGTAGCTGGGTAGTACAATATTTCAAACCCATTTAGGATGAAAGGTTTTAGAAAAAATCTTTTTCAGCCTTTCCACAGTTCCAAGAGCTTTATGCCTTGAAGCATTATTTTTTTTACCACACAAGCATAGCAAGGTTAGATGTTGACTGGTGAAGGGCAAAGTGATTTATAAAGTCACTTTCATTTTTCAATGTTTTTTTTTTTTTCCCAATAACTGAAGAAATGCCATTGGGAATGTCAGCTGGGAATAAACTAAAATATTTCAGTTGCTTGTGGGTTCACTTACTTATTGTCTATATCCTGTACTTTGACATTTGATCAAAAGCCACATAAATCTTGGTTTGTTTCCTCCAAACCAAGTTTATTTCTTCTGTATCCTGAATTTGATCCTTCTCTCCCATATTGTATTTCTTTATCACCTCTGTCCTTGCTGGTTCTTCTAATGATCCATGTTCCTCTGTAGCTATATTTCCACTGGAATCGTTCTCAGTTTCAAACATATTCTGAACCCCCTCACTAGTCTCTCAACATTTGGTCCTCCAATATATATACACAGAGAAGAAGTTTTATTAAAAGCTAATGGTGGCTGTGCATTTGAAAGGCTACAAGTTATTATTATTCTTAGAACAAACCATCAAAAATGTACTGATGGGGCAACAGAGCTTATGTCCAAATCACAACTATTCTAATTATGCTTGAAAAGTCAACTATATGGGTATTTCTAAATACATGGAATTCTGTCAGTTAGATAAAGCATATGATGGTTCATTTAATTTCCCATTTTTTTTATTTGGACGTATTTTATTATATATATTGTTGAACTGCACTTTATGATTTGTTAAATAAAGGCACTTGTATATGACATTAGCTGAACTTAAACTTTTCAAACTTAGGGGTTATTTTTTGTTTGTTTTAAAGATAGCTTTTTAAAGAATATAACAGAAATATTTTAGATTATAGAAAAATCTGTCCATAATGAAGAAAAATAGAAAGAAGGAAATGCAAATCATTCCTAAACTTGGCTACATTCCCTTACATATGTTCTCAGGAAGTGGCCAAGCACGTGAAAGCTGATGGAACTGTGTGAAGGGCCAATCAAGGTAGTGACTAGCTGACTCTAACTGTGTTAGTTTGCTAGGGCTGCTGTAAAAAAAATACCTCAAACTGGATGGCTTAAGCATCAAAAATTTTGCACAATTCTAGAGGCTAGAAGTGCAGGGTCAGGTGACAGCAGGCTTAGTTCCTCCTGAGGCCTCCCTCCTTGCCTTGCAGACCGCCACCTTCTCCCTGTGTCTTCACGGGGTCTCTCCTCCATGTAAGCACATCCCTGGCATCTCTGCGTGTCAAAATTCCCTCCTCTCATAAACATACCAGATTAGATGCTTACCCTAATGGCCTCATTTTAACTTAATTACCTCTTTAAAGGCCCTGGCTCTAAATATAGTAAAATTCTGAGGTACAGGGGCTTAGGGTTTTGACATAAGAATTCTGGAATGACATAATTCAGCTCATAACACTGTCTGCTTAAGCCCCAGAGAGTCTCTCTCATTTGTGCCTGGAGAAATTGGAGCCTTAGGGATTGGCTACCAGAAAAACAGTAAACAAAAAAACAAGCAAAAATCAAATCTGAGGATGACACCTGAACGCCCATTGTTTATGAATGATGACAACTAGGAATGTCATTCAGACTAGAAATTCTGTTATTAGCATCACAACTGTAGTCCATGTGCTCCAGCTACCTGGGATTTAGAAGCTTGCCTGGTCTGCTGTGTGTTTTCCAACACCACCAAGCAATTAACTCAATTCTGACACACAGACTGCTTCAGAGCTCAGAGGTAAGGGCTCAGTCTCACAAGACTGCACTCACTTCAGATGCCAATCCAAGTCTAGGTTGTTACCTGTGTTTCTGATCAATTGTATATTGAAGGTTCCTGTAAACTTCCTGGGTTCAATATATGCAAATATTTCTCTGAGTTATGTGAGTTTGCTAGAGTGGCTCACAGAACTCAGAGAAATATTTACTTATATTCACCTGTTTATTATAAAGGATATTTTTAAAGGAGACAGATGAACAGCCAGATGAAGAGGTATATAGGGTGAGATCAAGAAGGGCCCCAAGTGCAAGGGCCTCTGTGCCTGTGGAACTGGGGTGTTGCCACTCTCCCAGCATGTGGATGTGCTCACTGTGTGGGAAGCTCTCCAGGTCTGTCCTTTTGGGGTTTTATGGGGACTCCATTACATAGGTACCACTGATTAAACCATTAGTCATTCATGACTGAACTTGAATCTCTCCCCTCTGAGAAACTTACTTCCCACAAAATAAGAACACTAACATCTACCTCACAGGTTGATATGAGAATAAAAAATTTTACGTATGTGAAAACACCAGGGTTGCATTCAATAAATGCTAGTGGCTTTCATTTTTATGGATGTGTTTTTGTTGAATATCAATACTGTTTTCTTTTCATTGGTGAACTTACCACTTAGTTTACCTTTATCTTCAACATAATGCATCCCCTTCTCTGAAGTATTTTGAAAATTTTTATGCACTAATATACTAACATGCTAATACCATTGTTCATATACTCACATAAACCTTTAACACTTAGAATGCCTCACTAGCATAGCCTGTCATTACTTTCACTGCTAGCTATGTATTTGTAGGATATTTCCATATTGCCAAGGAAATTGAACACTAAATCCTACAAATGACTGCAGCAGCATAGGAAATATTATCAGCCGCCAAAATAAATATTCTATTTCCAGTTATACAGCAGATCATTTTTATATTAGTCAGAATGGACTGCTTTTAGTCATTGGTGACATTATTCAGCTAATTGCAGTATTAATACAATTCAAAAGAACTTAAGTAATAAAAGGAATATCAGTTTTTGAAGTTAGGATGTCTAAGAAAGTGGTTAGCCTCAGGGACTCCTCAGGGACTTCTTTCTAACTAAATTATTGAGTTAGAAATAATAATTTAGTTAGAAAGGATGATCTTGGTCTCCTCTCCATGACCCTCTCCAGCCCCTCCCACCATTGCTTGTTTTCATCCATGTTACAGGGCATTTGACAACCAACTTTAGGCCACTTTTGTTCATTCTTGATTCAGTTAGCAAGAACATTATTTCACCAACTCTAACTCGGAAATTTCCTGGAGAGAAATCGAACTGCCCTCAGTCACAGTGCGGGCCACATACTGCATCTGGCTTCAATCACGGTGTCCACAGTGACTCAACAACGTGATGGGTCCAGATGGGGGGACACAGGATCAATCTCACCACCAGCAGGAAGGGTATTGTGACTAGGAGTTCTACTAAGATCACAAGAACAGGCGAGAAACACTTCCCCAAAGAAAATGTTAGAGTGTGCTATGACAGAGAATGGGATTGGGAAAACCTGCTTGGGAGGATCAAGACAACTACTACCTCAATAGTGTTCACTTTATCAAATCAAACCACTTTTGTTAGAAGATAACAGAAGTTGTTCCAAGGAAGATTTCTTTAGTCCTCCCACATGTATTCAAGTGCCCAGCAATACCAACTTCATTCTATTCTTCATTCATATAACAGTGGGCTTAATCTATAAGATTACTATGTTCTTATACTCATGTTGGACTAGCCTTCACAAAGGCACAAGAAAGGGCAATTGTCTTATTTGAAATATATCTGGCACAAAAATTAATGTCAGGAGCATATAATTCTCATTGTCTCAAATCAAGTTTACTTTAGCTCCTGGAGTTTTCTTTTCTTTTTTTTTTTTTTTCCATGTTTATAAGTGCCTTGCAAATTTCTGAGCAAATGATCCATTGTATGTTATGTTGATGGCATAAATGACTAATAATTGCATTTGTAATTATCTTTACTTAGCCATGGCATTCTGAGACTCATAAATTCAAAAACATCCAACCATGAAAAGAGACCTTTAGTGACATATGATAGAATCTAATTTCTTCCCACCCAAAGGGCAATTTAGCAATATTGACCATTCAAAGGGCCAAATCAAACAAGATAATGAGGGATAATTCACTTTTTTCTTTCTGGCAGACCAATCCAGATTTGGACAATATGGACAACAGAACAATGCCACCATAATTATTATTTGGCTTTTGGAGCTATTCAAATGCATAATCTTTTTCAATGCTGCTTCCAAAAAAAGTTCTAACATTGTTATATAATTACATTTTTCCCTTGCCTTGGCTATTTTGGTCTTGTTAAAATGTTGTTTTTGATCAAATAGCCTATACACAATTAGCTGCAGTATTATAACATAAATGAATCACAGCTGCACCGACAAATACATAAGCAGGGACAGAGAATGATAAATGCAGAAACAATTCCATCTCTGGCTAGAAGTATCCTGACAGCAATAATTATAGAATGTGATAGAGCCAATCTGCCCATCATACATTAAATTGACTACATTAAAAAATGCTGACAGAAATTTAAAGAATAACTTAAAATGTATCTTCAGTTATATTGATCTGATGTGTCCGCTTCTGAAAAATTGATACACAAGGAAATATCTAGTAGAAAGAGAGGGTATGGCATGTGGACATGGTTATGGGTAGTAGAGATAAGTCAATTTTGTGTTGTATGAGCTTTGTTGATCCTATAGTATGCCCCTTCCCCCACATACACTTTTTTTTAAGGTTATATCGTTTTCTGACATTCAAAGGGAGATTCCTAGTAATTCCAGCAAGAATATACTCATTTTCCCCAGATATACCATTTATAACTAAGTACAACTGCTTACACTATAATGGAGCCTAATTATGAGATTAAAAGACAATAAGATGAAATTAAATGTAAGAGAAGTAACATGAGGCAAATCTTCAGTAACAACAAAAATAATAGGTTTTAAATCTACTCTAAAGGCATTGATAGTTTGAAAAGCTGAATCAACAATATGAATGACAAATTAATCTATCCCTTCTGAAACTGAAGAGAAAAACTTTTCTCTGGAAAAAAAAAAACAAGGTAAAACAAGAGATGAAAAATGTAGAGGACAGAAAATAGAGGCCCCACATGCAGAATTCCTGAGAAAGGTACAAGATCACATGTGGCATGAGAACTTCTACAAGGAAGTTCTCAAGTAAATGTTCGTTGTAGTGTGTACTCAAGTCTAATCACCTAGGTTCAAATCCTGACTCTTCCTCTTCCAAGCTAGGGCACCTGGAGCAAGTTGTTAAAATTCTCTGTGCCTCAACTTTCAGATCTATACAATGTGGATACTTAAAATACCTGCTTCAGATGTTCCACGTGAGGACATAATAAGTTTTACTTACAACAACCTGGCATGTGGAGGACCCTCAATAAATGTTAGCAACGATTACAGTAAAACTCTAAGTCAAATGCGTGTTGTTCATTTCTTACTTTCTCATTGCCCACCATGCTCTGTTAAGTGAAAAGTCGAAGACAGAAAAAAATGTTCCTAAGCTGAAAGAGATCTGCATGTGCAGAATGAAGGAGCACATCATTTTCCAGGTAAAAATCAAGAATCACTATGCTATACACCTGAAACTAACACAATATTGTAAATCACCTATATTTCAATTAAAAAGAGACAAAATTAGACTATTCTGGCTAGATTTTGGAGCTGCCTGTGAAAAGAAATATATCAAGCTTAAAAAACCATAAAAGGCAGAATAATTAAAACCCAAATATTCTGACCTTTCTTTCACATTAGACAATTTATATAATTATTCTCTGACCTCCCTTTTTAACCTACTATATCCTGGAAGTCTTTCCACATCATCACTTGCTTAGTATCTCATTTTTAAAAATACCTGTCATAGAATTTGCCATAGTTTATTTAAACATTCCCATTCATTGCCTTTACAAGGGGGGGGGCATTTGATTATTTTTAATGAAGACCTGATTTAAACCTATGTTTGTAGACTACAATATTTTTTAAATGCACTTCTTACCATCTTCCTTTTATTTTCATTGCTTAACTGCGTGTACTTGTTATTGATCAATTCTGGAGAAATGGTTTGGAATTTGGACATAGCATTCTTAGTCATTAAAAAAGGATTAGTTTAATTGCTCCAAGATGTATGCCATTTTGTTTGCAAATTGCATTGCACTTCTCAATGTCATCCAAAAACTGGAAGGCCATATGGCCCTCACTTCACTATTATCACAACTTCTTGGGAAAGGGCACCTTCACTTCACTCCCTTCCACACACACACTTTTTTCACCCAGAATACTTTTAAAAATTGTATTTCTGGCTCAGATGAGCAATAGAAATATTACTTAAGAATGTGGATTTTAAGAATACAGATTTTTTATGTCTAAATAGTACTCCCCAGGGTAATGATTTATTCTTATACTTTCACTTTCTTTAGAGAACTCTGAAATGGTCTAGTATCTCTTCTATAATTTTCCTCTATGTTTAGATATAATCTGTGAGGACAAGGACCTGATCTTAGTATGAACTAGTGTGCACGTGCACGCACACAGACACAGATACACGCACACATACTAACTTCTCCTCTGTAAGCCACTTAAGATAATAGCAGAGAGAGTATTAACTAAACCAAAACGAGACCTGGGAGAGTTTAGCGAGTATAACTATCTTAAAAATTAAGATACTTTCAAGGCAAATAATCAAGATTTCAGAAAGAGTGCATTAGTTGCTGACGCTGGGATCGATAGGGCAGAACTGTGGCTATTACTTCACATATCACAGTTCAACTTGGTGAGTAATGATGTTGAATAAGGCATACTAAGGCTCTGTATCTCAGCTTCAATATCTACTAACTGTACGAACTTGAGCAAGTTTTTTAATTTCTCTAAGCCAGTTTCATCATCTGAAAAATGAGATCATACCAGTTATTTACCAGTCTTTAGTAAGAATTATATTAGATAATACATGTAAAAATGCTTAGCACAGTGCCTGTGGCTAGTCAATAAATACTAATTATTATTATCAATGATTATAAATTCTCCCTGCTCTCAATAACTATAGTTCATACAGTTATTTAGTTTTGTATGTTTACTTGTTTAAATGTTCCAAAAGAGTCGGGGGGGAGGAGCAACAAAAAAAGTCTTTGTTTAGTGATGTCATTTTGTCCTACAACTTGTTTGTTCTCCATTCTTCAGATTTCCATCAGGTGAAATTACATACTGTTATGTCTTCAATCATCACTACAATGATCATGAGAGAAAAAAAATAAAGCAGAGGGAAGAATAGTACCCACTGCAAAAGAAAGGAGAGGAAAGGAAGGAAAAGGAAAGGAGAGGAGAGGAGGAAGGAAGAAAGGAAGGAAGGGAGAGGGGGGGAAAGAAAGAAAGGAAGGGAGAGGGGGGGAAAGAAAGAAAGGAAGGGAGAGAGGGGGAAAGAAAGAAAGAAAGAAAGAAAGAAAGAAAGAAAGAAAGAAAGAAAGAAAGAAAGAAAGAAAGAAAGAAAGAAAGAAAGAAAGAAAGAAAGAAAGAAAGAAAGAAAGAAAGAAAGAAAGAAAGAAGAAAGAAAGAAAGAAAGAAAGGAAGAAAGAAAGAAGAAAGGAAGGAAGAAAGGAAGGAAGAAAGAAAGAGAAAGGAAGGAAGAAAGAAAGAGAGAAAAGAAAGAAAAATAATGAAAAGAAAGAAAAGGAAAGGAAAGGGAAGAGAAAGGAAGGGAAGGGAAGGGAAGGAAAGGGAAGGGAAGGGAAGGGAAGGAAAGGGAAGGGAAGGGAAGGGAAGGGAAGGGAAGGGAAGGGAAGGGAAGGGAAGGGAAGGAAAGGGAAGGGAAGGGAAGGGAAGGGAAGGGAAGGAAGGAAGGAAGGAAGGAAGGAAGGAAGGAAGGAAGGAAGGAAGGAAGGAAGGAAGGAAGAAAGAAAATTCAAAATGATCATCAAAGGTTCCCCATCACCTCTGGGATAAAATCTGAAGTTCTTAGCATGACATACAAAACCTGTCATCATTGAGCTTCTCTAATACCTGCAGCTCTTGCTTCTTCCTACACCACACTTTATGCTGTGATTATTTGAAGCTCATCAAATATTCCATGATTCCCTCATACTTCTTTGAATTTTCCCATGCTGCTTTTACTACCTGGATGCCACCTGCCTCCATTTCTTAATATAGCTTGTTCCTAACTAATAATAAAACTTGGTTTAAATGCCTCCATCTCTAGATAATCTTCCCTGAACCTTCTCCCTACATGTGCACACAGCTCTTAGTGTTTGCCTTAACTTTTTCACTTACAGCTCTGTACATGATGATTGGTTTACTTGTCTTCATTCCAACCTGAGCCCAAGTTTCTTGATAGCAGGAAAAGTAGCTTAAATCTCTGTATCTGAAATGCTAATTCCCACCACCCCAACATGTAGAAATGGCCGTATAGTAGGCAGAGTAGCTAAGTAGATTTCAATAGATGAAATCATAACCTTACCCAATTACACATCACACTTTTGTGTCCTCCTTTATGCCGGCCAATGTGCCCCCATCTTTTCCCAAAACAAATTCCAGTTTTGTATGTAGTAAAGAGAAGAGAAGACACCAAGCTCTTCTCTGTAGACTGTGTTTCCCAAAACTCAACAGTCATTAATAGCAGCTCACTTGAGGAATGTGGTATGAAAGGCTACTAGTTTCTTTTTTTTTTTTGGTCCTAATATTGGTCCTATCCACTAGCAAATACAATCACTTGTACTCATATTCAAGACAGTTAAATTTATAGATATTTATGTATATTCATTAGGAAAAACTACAGATTATTGGAATTGGATTGCCTCAATTTACAAATTCAGTTTTCTAAACAATTACTTTTGTTCTTAGATTTATATACAGCTTTAAAGTGGTACTAGCCAATGCTAGAGACAAAGTGCCCTAAATCTTGACAGTCCCATGAAATAAAATACTCTGGGAGTGGGACTGTTGTTACCTTGACTGACACATGGATGTCAGGCTTTGGATGTGACAAAACTCATACTGAGACTCATGACTTTGAGAAACCAAGTCAGTTTCCTTTTTTGATAGGTCATATGTTTACAAAACTTAGGATTACAATAAAATGGAAGTTATTACTCGGGTAAATTATTTCCCTTATACCCTAAGTACAAGGCATGCGTCAATTTATATGATGGGCTTATTGGAATATGCATTAGAAAGCAAAATTTGTTTTACAAGCAAACTGAAGTAAATTTCCTTACAGCTAAATCTCTCTAAATACATTGCTCGTAGGATTTGTGTAGTCATTTTGTGAATATTTGATACTGTTGACTTTATCAGTTTTGTCAACGTGGAGTCCTTTGCATGTGAGCCATCACCCCAGCAGGCTCGGTTCCGAGGGCAACCATTAACTTTGCTAACGCTGTGAGGATTCCTGAACATTAGTATTCTAATGAGACACTCATGTGTCTCCTTCTACATTAAGAGTATCTTTATGCTAAACCTGCTGCTTCTATGTCTAAATCGAAGTCACAGACCAGAGATTAAAGAAAAATTGACCTGAAAACAGAAGTTAATTTTTTGCAATGCTTTTTACAATTTGCCACTTATAATACCTAAAGTCACTTACAAAGGAATTTAGCCAGTCAGTCATCAATGAGGTACCACAAAGCAGTATGACTGTTTGCAAACAGAAGTAAATTTTGACGTCTTCCTATTTCCTTTGTCGTTGGAAGAGCAAGAAAATATATAACTCTACTTGATCTCAGAACTTTTGAACCAGAAGTGTTTTAATGGTAAAATGATGAAACATTCCTGACTTTTTCCCAGCTCAGTAAAAGGTAAGACAAGCTGTGCTGTGAATACCAAAGCCTCAGGCAGATTTCCACCAAGCGGGCAAAATTGTTTTTCTTTCTTTGAAGAAGTACATGTGGCTCATGAAGAACCATGAAACTAGGGGGAAATGAAGAGGAAACATTAAATCTGTGGGGAAAAAAGATGTGGTGTAATATATACATTACAAATCACTTCAAAAATTTGCTCCAAAGATCTAAAACAATTAAAAGGCTTTGAAAAAATAGGAACAATTTTCCTGCCAAAAAGTTACTTAACATACCCTATTTCCTACATTTTCCCCCTTATTTGCTGAAAATTCACATTCTTATAGATGTCATTTGTAGAAACTGATTTAGTATTCATTATTTTCCTTACACATTGCACATAATTAAATTTGCAGTTCCCCTTATTATAAAACTTTTTCAAAATGAAACTATAATTATACAAAGAATAGTGTTAAATAATCTATGTACTTTAAGATCTAATATTTGTAGTAAGCCTGAAATAATTATAATATTTTGGAATAAAATAATAATGATCTCTTGGGATGGCAGAAGAGAGTCTTACATCAGCTTGGAGTTATAAACATTAGAGTAGAGATTTTTGAATCCTTTCATATAAGAAATAAAACTGGAATCTATGTGGCATGACTCTTTAGTTCTTATTCTGAGCTTCTAGACTGCACTTAGAAAGTCTCATTTTAACTATAATTTGGGGGTTCCCTATCTAGATCTTCAGTTGATTAGGAACACTGTATGGAGAAATGTCCTTTGACTGAAACACAATGCTTCTTTCTACTAGTTGATATTGTGGGGAAGAGTTAACTGTGCAAAGTGTACACTGCTCTCTGAGGCTGCTGCTTCTCCATCTTTGAGAACTCTAGAATAAACTCCAGTACACAAATTTTAATAACTTCATCAAATTTGACAAAAGAAGACACATCCAATTAACATCTATGCTTAGACATTTCAAAAATATCCACATCCAGAAAAGGAAACCCTCCTACATTGTTGGTAGGAATACAAGTTGGTGTAGTCACTACAGAGAAAAATATGGATGTTCCTTAAAAAACAAAATAGAGTTATCTTGTAATTCCACTCCTAGGTATACATACGGAAAAAAATAAAAACACTAATTGAAAAGATACATGCAACCCAATGTTCATAGCAGCACTATTTACAATAGTTAAGACATGGAAGCAACCCATCAACAGACAATTGGATTAAGAAGATTATATGCATATATATTGTATATTGGATAATATTAGAAACTGGGGAAATAAAGCATATTGCCTGCCTTTGAAACCTTTATGGTCTCCTATCAGAAGACAGCCACGTATAAAATGAACCAAACAATGTGATACAGGAAGCAGAATTCTGATATTATTTTGTGAACATTTATGCCATTGAGGAACCCCAAAATTAAAGAAAAGTTCAGAAAACAAGTAATTCCTTTCATAAATTTAGAAAGCCTAAATTCTTCATTTCAAGTAAGTTTTCCATAATAACCACACGATACCAGTAATATCTGTGACTGTTGAGTCTGATCCAACAAAGAAGCTCAACTTTTAAATTAAAAAGAAAAGTTATTTAAAATGTGTATCAATATCTTTATTAAACAAATAATCTTTAAAGTCTTAATATCAACCTCAAAATTTAGTAACAGTCCCAAGTATATATTGAGAAAAGAAAGAATTTTAGTTTGGTGTGAAAACTAAAACAGAGACAAAACAATAATATGGAATACATGTAATATAATGCAATAGACAATTTGAATAGCATACCACAGTATGATTTCTGTAATACTTTGAATATCATGTGAATAATGGTAATTTTTAATTATAGGTCTATAGATGTTTGAAAGTTGTTAATACTCGGCTTTTAAAATGAAATATTAAATGATTAAAATAGATTTCTCCTATCTCATGCAGCAACTGTGATTATATGTAAATTTCTCTCCAATTACAGAAAATGAGGGGAAAGCTATAAAGACTGCTCTACTCTAGTTTATTAAATGAGTCCAGATTTTATCCAGTGCAGACCATTTGATTATGTATGCAGACACTCATCTTTCCACGTTTGAATAATGCATAGGAATGATAAGATGTTTACTTTGAGATATCAAAATGAACAGTGACTGTGCTCTGAAAACAAAGCATTTTGTTTGTTTATTTATTTATTTTAAATGTCTCTTTCTCCTGAGCCCTCAGTGGGAGAGTTTGGACCTCCAAAGAGTCTTCTGATCTATATCTGCTATCATATTTCAACTCATTTGACTTTGAATGACTACTTCAAAGTAAATTGCTTAAGGAACAATTCTTAATTTAGGTCAATTAAAGACTTTCAGATACATAAAACTTTAAAACTTTTGAAATTTAAAACTAAAGCAAACAAAAAATTTTTTAAATAAAACTAAAACAAAGAAAAATAACCCAAACCAGTCTGTGTGTGTGTGTGTGCATGTGAGTGTATAAAATAACATATGTATGTAAGTGTAACAACTGAGCAAGGCCAAAACATATGAGCATACCTAGTCTACAGGTGAGTTTTTATACATATTAAGAAAAAAAGAAATTAGATGAAGACTCATTCTCAAGTCCTCCTGTTCTGAGTATTTATCTCCTAGCATGACAAACTATTTGAAAATAATTTTGGATGAGCTTAGCAAAGCATCATTTCTTGGTACCAAAAATATCCTCTCTACTATTTGCAGCACTAGTCAGATATTTACATTAATAATAGAGTTCTATACTTTTCAAAGTGCTTAATAAAATTTGTATCAGACAGTTATTTTCAGGATCCAGTTTTCAGACAACAGGAGAACAAAATCTGTTAAGTTACCTGCTTAAGTCTTCAGAGAAAGGCAGGAATTAATGTAGATATAAACGCAGGTATGAACTCAACCTACTCTGTCTCTGTGCTTGTGAGGCGTGGGGAGGAGGGAGAACTTAGCTAGGGGTTCATTTCAAAATTTCTGAGCACATTTTCTTTAGAATAATTTTCATGTGAAAATGCTCTGAAATAACTCCTATTCCTCCTAAAGTATTTATCTTGAGCATCTTAGGGTCAGAGCTGGCACATAACAAACACTAAGAGATGGCAGTATTCATTTCCTGTCTCTGAACAGTATTTAAAATTGTCATCTCTTTTAGTGAAAAAAAAAAGGATAGACTTTAAAAAGTTATTTATGTAAAGTAAAATCATAATGCAGATGCTTCAATATTGCTTACTGCTGAAATGTAAAAATACAGCTTGTTTCTAAGATTTTAAATTAGTTCGTAACAATTTTTTTTAAAAATTAGGTTTAGTCAAAGCTGTCATTGAGACATCTAATTTTCCATGTGTCTATTTATAGAGTAATCTTAAAGCTTCATTCTGGTACAGAACCAAAATGAAATAAAAAACATTTCAGATATTCCATTTTGATGAAAGAATTTTCTGAAACTGGATGCTCTGTTTAACGCTTCAGGAATTCAAGCTGGAAGATTGCAAGTCATATTTGTCTCAGGAAAGAGTTGCCAAGATTGTTATTTGAACAATTTATATACATTAAGTAGATAAGTTTGTTGGGACTGATCCTAAGTAAACTTTACTTTTAATCTGTCTTTTCTAACTCTCTTGTTTGGAACTTCCCTCAATTTCCCGAGGCTCTTCTGGGGCCCCCATGGGCATCGTCCCCATGGTCATGCTTCATGGTTCAGATTTATCCCTTCACCAGATGCAAACTTTCTATTCCAATTTCCTTGGGCCCTGCTTCATTTAAACACAAATGCACACACAAAAACTAGCACAAGTCTTTCCTTTTGTGTAAACAGGATAATGTATTACTTAATTCAGTAAGAGTAATGTTTTAACCTCTGTTCACACTTAACTATAAAGAAGTGCTTCTAAAAATTAGAATTCAGGCCCTGGATGAAGTCATTGGTAGAAAGAAGGACATGGAAGGCTTTTTAATGTGTGTAATTCTATCAGCAAATAAAGCTGAGCCTGAAAGTAATACAGAAAGGAAAAACTCATCAGCACCATAGTTTGCCAAAATGATGGTTAGTTTTTACCTTCCTCACATTCACTCTCTCCCCACTTTCAGACACTATGTCAGTGCTTCTCAAACACCTGGGATCTTGGCACAATGAGATTTGGATTGAGCAGGTCTGATATTAGGGGTACAGCCTAAGACTCTGCATTTCTAATTAACTCCCAGGTGGTACAGAGGCTGCTAGTCCATGAACTGTATTTTGAGTGATAAGACATGAGACATCAGAATGTTTTCTGCCTGGAGAATACAGCTTATCTAAATAAATATATCAGGCTATAAAGAATGCTGGACCTCTTAAGTACTAGGACAATGTTACATCATATGAAGGATTTAAATAAATATTATCTGTACTATTATATGATATAGTTTCCTTTATTTTACTCCCACCTTCCCCAAAATATCTCATCATAACAAAATAAAAACCTCATTTGGAATAGAAGGGTTTTCGTGGCTTGGCCAAACAATCACAAGACTCCTAACTTCATGCTAACCGTGTAAAACTGTGCTCATTTGCTCTACACTTAGTATTTTTTACATAGTTCAGTACTTTTGTACAGAATTCCTCTGTCTTGCTTTACTATCCTGACCTGCCTTTCCTGCTCCCTCTAGAATCAGATCATATGCAGCCACCTTAGGTCACATGATCAAGTGTAGCATAAATTCATAACCTAACATTAAAGGGAAAAATCAGCAGAAATTTTTAGAGAAAAAAATATCAATGCAAAAAGTAAGACCTATTATTATCTTGCTCATTAACAATTCAGAGCAGCCAGGATTTTGACTGTCAATTAGACTTTGTTTTTGTACACTGAAAAATATCTCAAGATAATGTAGAGAATTGAGGTTAAGATGAAATGATTCAGCAACCACTTCCTAATCCTTTATCAATTTTCCCATGAAAATCTTATGCAATCTCAAACACAGATATAAATCTGTAACAGTGGTAGGAAATAGGACTGTTGATAAAAGATATGCCAGATCTTAAGAGGAATTTTCAGGCACAAAAGTATTATTAAGCCCTGAGTCAGAACAGCAGGACAAGAGATTCTGGGAAAATGACAGTCTCTGTCCTGAATATGACACATACAGGTGGACACTGCACCAAACTGAGGGAGGCAACCATGAAAGAAAGCAGATTTCTCTGATAGCCAGGAACATGTGTTTTCCTACTCAAGACCTAACTTTCAACAGCCTTCTGGGAACACAGCAAGCCTACTCTAACAGCAATTCCCTTCCGTTCCCTTCCCCCTTCTTTAGTGTAGAACCTGCCTGTCTCACCTGATAAATGTTAAAAATATGAACCACCCACTTCCTACGCTCCCTTGCAGCTAAGGCTGATCATGTGAGCCTATTCTGACCAATGAGCTAGAAGGTATCTTCCAGGAAAGGATTTTTACTTGAGAAGAGAAGAACCATTATCTCCCACCACTCCTTTCTTCCTGCCTTTTAAACAGCTCATTTGTAAGGCTGAAAGTAACCTGCTGACGATGCTGAGCAGAAGAAAAAGAAGGAAAAGAGGTTGAACTGCTTATTAATATTGGGCTCTTCTCCCTCTAAGTGTACCCTGGCACTGTGTTTATTACGAAGAAAGCAGTGATACTGTACATAAAAAAGCCTGAAAGAATGAGGGAGATATGCAATCTGTGATTTATACATATCCGATCTACTGTTGCTTATAGAAAAAAGGATTCCCACAATATAGATTATGGAAAATTATACCCTTTTCTTTGATTTTCAACCAATCTAACCTGAGTCATAGAGTTTAGGGGCAAGTGTGATGTTGGACTACGTGGAACTCCAGGTAGTGGTAGACAGAATTGATTTTTGTTGTTGTTTTCTTGGAATGGAGTAACCTAAGGCTGGCATCAGGGTTCCCCAGTTAAAAACAGGGTGTCATCCTGAAAGGAAATGTCTGGATACCTGGAGAAGGTGGCTTTCAGTTCTGCATGAATGTTCCTCTTCATCCTGGCCTGCCAGAGGCTGATGGACCCACACCTCAGTGATCTATCAAAAATCGAGACCACCTAAAGAAGCCCAAGGGAGCCCATAACCAGGAACTGAAGAAGGCAACGAAATACAAGTGCACAGCTGGTAAAAACAGCTGCTGAAGAGACAGATGACATTTTGATTACAAAAATAACAAACACTTACCAATATGCTAATAAGGCACTAAAGAGATATCCTAGGGTAAAAACAATAATTTCCTCAATAAATAATTATGTAGATAAAGTGAAGAAAAATATCTGTGTAAGAGCTGAATTAGTAGACAGAGAATATATACATATGTATGTGTGTGTGTATGTTGCATATATATATACATATATACATACAACATACACACACACACACACTTTATATTTTAGAGCAGCTTTAGGTTCATAACCAAACTGAGCAGAAAGTACAGGTATTTCCTATATAATTCCTAACCCTACTCATTCATAGCCTCCCCTATTACCAACATCCCCGTCAGAGTGGTACATTTTGTTACAATTGATTAACCAACACTGACACATACAGTCATTCAAAGTCCTTTTGGAAGTTTCCATTGAGATATCCTCTAACTCAAAGATTCTTTCCTCAGCTATGACGGGAAGATCATTAAAAGCATTCTTCATTTCTCTTACAGTGTTTTTAATCTCTAATATTTCTTTTTTTTTCCCTTAGGATTTTCATTCTCTAGTTACACTGCCCAACTGTTCTTGCAAGTTGTCTACTTTATCTATCCATTAGAACTCTTCTCCTATTAATACTAATATGCTAATAAATCATGATTGTCTTAAATTCCCAGGCTGATAATTCCAATGTCCCTGCCATGTTTTGTTCTGATGCTTCCTCTGTCACTTCAAATTGCATTTCTTGCTTTTTAGTATGTCTTGTAAGTTTTTCTTGATAGCTAGATATAATATACGAAGCAAACAGAATTGCTTTGACTATGCCTTTAGTAGTAGTAAAGTATGTGTGTGTGTGTGTGTGTGTGTGTGTCTGGTGGGGGGAGTGGGGAGGAAGCATTCTAATCTCAGTCTTTTAGTGAGCCCATGCCCCCAGACTATGAACTTTACAAGTGCATCTCAGTCCCATTCCCTTTCCCCTTAGGTGGGACAGGATGGCTACAGGGGGCTAGAGCTGTGTGTTTTCTTTCACCCATATGGAAGGCTAGAGCTGGCTGGAGTTGCAAATTTCCCATCCTCCAGGTCAGTTAGGTTCTGATACAACCCTAGCAGGTTAGCCTCTGGTTGCCAAGTTTCTCCTGAGGGCAGAACTTGTATGAGAAGAGGAGAATGCTCTGGTGTATTTCAAAATGGTTTCTTTTCCTTTCCCTGTGCCAAAAGCACGGGTGATTTTTCTCCAATATTTACTGTAAGAACTTTGTTGAAATCCTGGAGGTAAAACTCACAGAAGTGTAGAGACCCTCCAATGACTGACTCCTCCTGGAGTTTTTAACTCTCAGACTTATCCACACAGAGACTCCAGCAAGTTGATGAAAATAAGCAAAGAGTATTTATTCAGAGTTTGCTACAGCAAAGGAGGAGTAAACATTACTTGTGTTTAGCACAGACTCAGAAGCAGGCAGAGTTGGGAGAACTTTGAAGTGGAAAAAAGGCAAAGCTTTAGGTATTCCCTGATTGGAGACTGTTGGCAAGGGGAAGCTGTCGGCAAGCTAACTAGAAGTGAGACATCCTGTGTAATTGGTTAGGGGAGCATATTTGGCCTTCTTCAGTTGGTCCTAAGTTGGAAGTGAGGGCAAAAATTAGAGAAGCTGTCAGTTATTTATGAAGTCCTGGCCATTTGAGGCCAATTACTACAGGGGCTGTAGGACTGTTTGCTGCAGTTAGTAGTATAGATAGCACATCATGCTAAGTGAAAGAAGGCACACACAAAATGATGCACAATGTATAAAGCCACTTATGTGAAGTATCTGGAAGATAAATCCATAGAGACAGAATGCAGACTGGTGGTTCCAGGAGCTGGGAGAGAGAGGGGAGTGGGGAGCATTGCTTCCTTTAGGGGTACTGAAAATATTTTGGAACTGGATAGAGATAGAGATGATAGATGTACAACATTGTAAATATACTGAATGCCATTGAATTTTCACTTTAAAATGGTTAATTTTCTTTTATGTGAATTTTACCTCATTAAGAAAAAAAAATCTTCTAAATAATATTCTAATTACTTAGACGTTGAGAAACATTCTCCTAACAATGAAATCTAAAGAAAAATTACAACCTATCTAAATGCAATGAAAGTAAAATTATTTCATTATTATCAGGAGGAAAAGGTCAAAAATTAAGAAATCTAGTACTCAGCTAAAGAACTTTATATAAAGAACAATATAAACCAAAAGAAACTAGGAAAGCGGTAAAACAAAAATAAGGCTGAAATTAGTTAAAAAAAAAGAAAGCTGGTTTGATGGAAAGACCAAACTGATCAACTGTTTGAAATCCTATTAAAGAAAGACAGCAATAATACGATTAAAAATGATAAAGGAGGTGGGGTAGATACAGCTTAGTGGTAGAGTATGTGCTTAGCATGCAAGAGATCCTGGGTTCAATCCCCAGCACCTCCACTAAAATAAACACATAATAATATAAATAAAGCCCTAATTACCTCCCCTCTCAAAAAAAAAAAAAAAAAAAAGGAAAAAGAAAAGAAATGATAAAAAGAGGTGTGTCACTCAGAAAAGTTTTTTAAAAAGTAAAAGAAAACACCTCATGAAACATGATGGCAACATATTTGAAAATAGAGTACAAATGAATCATTGCCTAAAAATGATTATTTCTCAGTATGATTACCCAAAAGACACCAGAAAACTTGAATAAGCCACTTACACAGACAAAATTTACTGGTTTGCTCATTTAACATATATTTGTTTTATGAAAACTGTACTACAAAAATTGGGAGAGATTTCCAGAATAAATGACTCTGAGGAATATTACATTATTTTCCTTATTATCTCAGCGTCATGAAATTTTTTTTAAATCTTTGCAATTTTGCAGAACTGTATGTCAAGGAGCTTGCAAAATGCTGTACCATATAAGATCACCCTCGTCATAAAATGACTGCTGTGGAATAAAGGAAATATATTTTCAAATACTCATCTATTTTAAAAGACATGGTTCTCAAGATTTTTATTAGTGATTTCTTTCAAAATTTGAAGAAATATAATATTCTTGTAAATAAACCATTCCAGAGCATAGAAAGGATTTAAATAAATCTCAGTGAAATTAGCCCATCTTCTTTAACCAAAAACTACCTAAGTTTGTTCTATAAAAGAAAATTAGAGACAAATTTTGCTTATAAATAAACAAAAGTCAAATCAAGATATTAGCTAAGTTAATCCAATAGTATATAAAAGATAAAATATCATGACTAAATAAGTATCTTCCATTTAAGTTAAAAACTGCTTAATATTAGGAAAATTTGATCATCTGTATTTCATAATAATTGGCCAAATGACAAAGAATTTTGATAACATTTCACATCACATCTTTATTTTTAAAAATAGTAAGGTATAAATAGAAATATATTTCTTCCAAATGATAAGAATATCTACTTAAAGCCAAAAACCACCACTGAATTTAATTATAAAACTTTAGAGACATTCCACTTACTTCAAGATTAACATAAGTATTCACACTGCAATCACTGTGGCTCAGTATTACTCTCAAAGTTCTGGTCTATTCAATTAAACTAGAGGAACAAAAGAGATAAAACTATTAGAATATGAAAAATATGTTATTCTCAAACAGGTAAAAATTAGAACTTAAGTGTTCTTCAAATGAAGATTGGTTAAAACTGAATTACAGTACAATCTCCCTGGCATTAAAAATACTATTTTATAGGAATACTGAAATTAGAATCTGTTTATAACATATTATAACATAACATAAAAATGTCAACTACCATTAACTCACTGAACAAATAAGTACAAGGCACTGTTTCAGGCAATCGGGATTAAAGAGTTTAAAAAACACACACACTCACACACACAAGTCCCTGCCCCAATGGTGCTTACATTCTAGAAGGGAAGTGCAGACAGACAAAAAATAAGCAAATGTACTTCTATTATTATTCATGTTTATCTAATAACCTCTCAGAGAATAATATCAATGTCTAAAATATTATTGTCAGTCTGACTGTATTTTAATTCTTGATTTTTAATATAGAAATACATATGAAAAAGATTGGAAGCTTAATATCAAAATGTAAACTATGGTTATTTCCAAACATTATAATTGTGAATGATTTCATAGTTTGCATGCTTTTTCTTGCTTTTCAAAAATTATTTCTACAATGAATGCAAAAAATACAAAAAGTTAGAAGCGCAGAATTTAAAGTCCAACATAAAGCATCGTAATGTTTCATTCCTTTTCAACTTATTTTTAACCCAGAATGTTAATGATCAAATGTCCTATCATAGACCAAATGATAGCAAAAAAGATCAACTGTAGTGTGATTTCTCTCTATTATGTTGTGTTGAAAGCTATACCAAAGTTAAATATGAAATCTATGCTTCTCTGCAATTAAAATAAATTATATACAATCAAAAACAGCAGAGATTAAGATCGACAGCCAGTAACATCAACATCCAAACCATACCCTGTCCCCAAACTCCGAGCTGTAATTTGCTAAGCTGAAAGAACAAACATACATTATTTGTACAGCCAGACATATGATTATCTCAATAAAAGTATGTGTACCATCCCCATAAAGCAAAATCCAATACATTACTACAAAGCTGGAAAGCCAAATTTGACTCATTCTTATCTGACTGACTCATGCTTATGAATAAACTTCAGTAAGTATTTTGTGCAACCATAACCTTAAAAAGTATGTATGATGCATTTATTACTCATTTGCAAAACATAGGGTTTTACCCAAGGGCAGCTGTTCCCTCCTTTTGTTATATATTCTAATATTTCATAATGTTACAGAGAATGACAAACATTGTTCCAGAAGAAAAATGGAGATTTATGTATTCTGTGCCATAATAAAACACAGTGGTTATGTGGCAAAATGAAAAAGGAAGATTGGGCTTTGCATCTATGGAGAGTAAGCATTCAATAAAGTTTTCTAATGCTTACTTCTACCAGCAAAATAAAGGCAATCATCTAGACAAATCATGTGAAAGGAGTAATATTCCCTGAGAGAAGACACTGCAGACACAGACCAGCTAATTTCTGAACATTTTTCATGTTTAGAACATTGTGCTTTATCTGGAATTCCTAGGGGTGAACAAAAACTATTCCTCTAAATTGATTTCTTCTTCTCTCCCCCGACCTCTCGACATTTCCCTCTTTCCAGAGTTGATTTATTGTGCACATACTATGACAGACAACCATTTATTGAGCACTGGCATTGACATACAAGTTCTGGCATACAAAGATGAAAATGATTCACATTCTTGTTGGGGAGCTAAACTGAAAAAAATGATTACGTCAATAATTATATATTTAAATTGTTTTGTATATTCCAAGTACAAAAGTAGGAAAAAGGGAGGTAGAAATGGATAATACTCTAGGGAGGTATAAAGAGGTTGCCATAGAGGGTGGTTCTTCATAGTTCCGCACTTTGAAGGAACAGAGATCGAACAATGCCCTTTTTGACAGGGCAGGACAGATATCTGACTGTACCATGATATATCTCAGTCTTCTCTTTTTCATACATTTTTAATTGATAGCATGGTTCCTGGACACTTCCTCATTTGAGAAGTCCTCCTCCAACTTCACCAAATCAATCCTTGGTCCCATTCAGTATTTACTGTCTAACATGCCAGTCACTGTTCTGGGCTATAGAGCTCAATATGCTTTCAAGCAACTTCCATTCCAATGAGAAGGATATGAAAAGAATAAATCAAACAAGCTAAAATGATAGTGACTTTAGTTTAGGAGAAATGATATAGATCCAGGGGCCTGGAATGGTCTCCGAGAGTAGGGATGGGCAAACCATGGCCTGCCACTTTATTCCTTAAATAGAATTTGCTTGGAACCACCGTCACAAACATTCATTTACATGTTGTCTTTGGCAGATTTCCTGCTATAATGGCAGATTTTGGAGTTTGCGACAAAGACCTTATGACCCCCAAAGGCTAAAATATTTACTATATAGCCCTTGGCAGAAAGTTTGCTGATCCCGTTGTAGAAAACAGGTACTAGATCTAAGACCTGAGTGAGAAATTACCTTGAGATTTTGTGACTTAAAACAATAAACCTTTATTATCTCATAATTTCCATGGGTCAAGAATCCAGGCATGGCTTAACTGGGTCCACGGGCAGGGGGTCTCCAGCAAGAATGCAGTCATGGTGTCAGCTGGGGCTGCAGTCATCTCCAGGTTCAACTGGAGGGGATCTGCTGTCAGGTGCCTTCACAAGCTGTTGGCAAGATGTCAGTCTTCGTTGGCTATTGGCTAGAGACATCATTTTCTTGCCTTATGGGTTTCTCTAAGGGGATACTCACAATGTAACATCTGGCTTCCCTTAGAATGCGGGATTAGAGGGCATGAAAGTGAGACACACAGAGAGCCCAAAACAGAAGCCCCTATCTATCTATATCCTACTCTTAAAGTGGCTTCTCACTAATTTTGTCATGTTCTTTTCATAAGAATGAGTCTGGAGGTTTAGCTTATGCACAGGGGCTGGGATGACACAGGACATAGATATCAGGAGATGGGGATTTTGGGGAACCATGTTACAAATTGCTTACCACAAGGAGTAGTTCAAGGAGGAAGAACATTCTAAACAAATTGCAAAGCCCCCAAGTTAAAAATGAGCTTGGTTGAAATAGCAGAATTAAGTCTTTGAGGAACATTAAGCTAGTATGACTGGATCGTGTGGAAGGAAAAGCAGATATAGGGGAAATAAGGTCTGAGAGGGCAGACCTGGATAACAGAGATTTATAAATCATGGAAAAGTAGTTGGATTTTATTTCAAATATAATTGAAGTCCACTGGAAAACTTTAAGTTGGGGAGATGACATACTTAGATTTATGCCTTAAAAAGATTTATTTAGCTGACTGAATGGAAGATAAACTTTGCTAGCTAAGGCCATGCAGTTAATTTCACTTGTCATAGGAATCCCTGGTAATATGGATACTGAGCATGAGGGGTACTGGAAGACCCTTTAAATTTACTGACAACAGTAGATTAAGGATACTTCAGTGGCTAGAAGATCACTTAATAAATATGGATGTGACAATGCAAGTATTCTAAATTAACTAAATTTTGGCAGGAAAAACTGCTTTTTGAAAAGTTGTATTTTAATGAATAATTGAAATGTATTTTACAAAAGTTCCACATGGCTATTGTGGCAGATACTGTCCATTGCTATAAACACAAAATGGTATGTTGTCAACCCCTTTTTGATTAAATGTTTATTAACAACATCATATTCGCTTTTTGAGTCTAAACATTCATTTGCCCTGTCCATACTCAAAAAAAGAGACATAATCTAGTTTAGCAAAGACATATTCAATTTTTCAATTCTAACTGCTTAGGTGGGCATGTCCTCTACTTTATTCTGGTACAGCTTTTTATATATAATATATATACCATATAATCCTACATTTAATTTTAAATTTGTTTTCCATATGTAAATAGCAGTAATAATACACTTGTCTGGGAAATAGAATTGTGTAAAAGAAAATTTAGAAGATGTATCTATTTCCAAAATCCTACCATAAGTTTCTATTAATTGTTATCAACTTTTTATGAGTCAGAGGAAATACCCTCCTCTTCCATGAGTTGTTTGCTGGCCACATCTATATTTGTAGTTCCCTAAAAAGAATATCTCTGCTCGAATTAATCATAATTAATATGTGATTATCCAAGTCCATCTCTTCCCCAAGAAGCATCAAGAAGCAGTATGACATGTTATTTAGAAATACAGAGTTAAATACCAGACAAAGAATCAACTAAATATCTAAAAGTTGAAAATGGCTAACTGAGTACTAGAGACGTGTTCTATATATTTGGGTGCATGGTGGACAGGAGATAGCTCTCTTTGTTTTAAATAAATCTTATTGAATTCTTTGGTGTTTTCAAATTATTTGCATGTGTCACTTGGAAAATAATATTTAAAAAGGTGTGTGAATTGTGACTTAATTTCTAGCTAGAATACATCACAGTAACTTTCAGAAATATGCTCCAATACCTAATCATATTACCTTTGACATACACATTCTTTTAAGCTTTGTCCAAAATGCAGTCATAAACATAACTTAGTCTCTTGACTCCTCCAAATAATATCTCAGTCATATAGAGTGTGGAGTAGATAACAAAGCAGTTTTTTTTTTCATATGTATCATCTCATTTTACCCTTTGCATAATTTAGTAAAGTAAGCCAGGAAATTATTACCACTTTACAAATATGGAAACTGACGTTCAGAAAGATTAGAGATTGGACCAGGCTCCTATTCCATCCATTGATGCTTTACTTAATGTTCATTCAATGGTACTATATACGTTAAATCCAGTGTTTTTCCCCTATAGTACATGATACACATGAAGGGCCACCTGTACCCAATGATACAGTTTCATTGCTTTCAGGAGGCCAAGTATTTGAGCTATGTAATATTCCACTTGGACTATGCTTTGGGGCTAATTTGACTTCAGGCTCAGATAATAATACCCATACATGGTCTATTAATCTTTCCACTGTTTCATATATGTGTGTGTGTGTGTGTGTGTGTGTCTGTGTGTGTGTGTGTATACATATTTATACACTTGTTTATGCATTTACTTATTTTGCATTTGAATTTCTAAAGAAACAGCAGTAGCTGAAGATATGACCACTATGATCATATTTTCCAATGATTTTCTTCTTTTTAATGTTCCAGTTGTTCTTTTCCAAAGAATCCATACAATTGTAATGCATACTGTATAAAGATAAACTATTCAATTTCAATCCACCATAAAATGACTTACTGGAATTTGAATAAGAAACAGATGATTGACAAGAAATCTATCTAAACTAAAAAGCTATGCACCATGAAATCTGGAATGGTCTTATCAGTTCCTTGAACTATGATGATATAGTCTGCAGATAAATATTTCTACAATGTCTTGAACTCTTCCAAACCCAAAGACAGGATAAAATGCTTTCATTTATAGCCACAAATTCAAGGCAAAACACTTGTCTTTATTTTATAATTAGTATACTAATGAAAATGGTCAAATAGGGAAATAAAATTATTCTGGATTGTTTCATAATCAAGTCTATAGAAATTCATTCACTGTAGTAGTAGCATGATCAAGCAATAGCTACAGCTATTACAAATATAATTTTAATTTAAACTATTCAACAAGATTAATGAATAGATGATGCAAAAGGCATCACAGTTTAAAGTGTCTTTCAGTTGTAGCTGATCTTTTTTCTGAGGAAATATTTTTGTACTAGAAGTAAAGACCATGGCATAAAATGTATACAACTGATGACACAAGCTTCTGTTTCTTATGGGACTAGTTTTACTTCTTCAGGTTTTACTAACATTGATGCTTTGGTGTCCTTTAGAACTAAGAGTTATCAACACAAACCTTGTCTTGCTACAGTATGGTGAGAGAAGGTTAACAAACTTTGTAATGTTTACAATTTCATTAGAAATATATCTTGGAGTAGACTAATGTTTTGAATTGCTTTTTTATTATGCAAGAACACCTCAAGTCTTTTCAACTAAATTTCTCTTTTATTATCATTATGTTTTCTTTGAATCCAGTCAACTGAGAAAGAAAACAATTATTAATGCCTAAAGTTAATAAAAAAAATAATATACAGAGAGGTTTTCTTCTCTATGGACGTGTTTACCATTTTCCGGGCAAGAGAAGATTGTACTAATATCCTTCAAATTTCCTCTGAAATGTTACTGTTAGAGAACTCTATTGTCCAGCAATAGAGAATATAACTTCCTATTTTCTTCCCCGTGGAGAAAAGGCCAATAAAAAGCTTTTTAAATTTTTTAAATGTATACATTTAAAATTGAGAAACTCAAAATATTCTACCAACCAACCACTAAATGTAAAGTATCTACTGAATCATCAAGTCTGCAATATCTTGTATGAACTTCTGAAATTTAACAAATTCTTCATGCTCTTCACAATTATGGAATAGAAACCTGCATATAAAATTCCTAAGTCCCAGGAAAATAGAAGTTCTGGCTTGTACCAGATATATCTGATTGTGCATCTGTGTCCCTCCAAGTGAACCAGGAGAGTATGTGATCCTTCCTGCCACTAGATCTGACTGGACAAGCAATGTGATAATCCATTGAAAGTCTATTCCTGATTGAAAGCCTGGCCCCAAGACCTTGTATTGGGTATGCTGGCTCCAAAATACAAATTGGGTCAGAGGTTTGCAGAAACTTTCTAATAGGCAGCAATGGGGA
Source organism: Camelus dromedarius (assembly GCF_036321535.1). NCBI lineage: Eukaryota > Metazoa > Chordata > Mammalia > Artiodactyla > Camelidae > Camelus > Camelus dromedarius. The sequence continues at coordinate 38,286,092 of NC_087436.1, forward strand.
GGCTGGCCATAGTCCTGCATACTAAGAAGACTTGTAGGAAGATGATTGGGAGCTGGTAACACTATGGACAGCATGGAATTTATGAGGACGAGAAATGGAGAGAGAAGAGAAAGCATTCTCTGGAGCTCTTCCGAAGGGCTACAGATTCAACCTGTCCTGGATTCTTATGGACATCTTACATGCATTTAAATACTATCCTACTCAACTGATTTTTCTCTTGAAACTTTGAGTATACTTCCATTTCTTGTAAGAACCTTGACTAGGACATGATTATTATGAGCACCTGACTACATAAAAGAGGCAGCCCAATGCACAAGCAAGAAGAGTCGTGGTTGCCATGTATTCTAGCAAGGCCAGGCATTAGTGGTACAACCTTAGAGAGGTCATTCAGTTTCTCAGAGCTTAAGTTTTCTCATAAATAAAATAGGGAAAACAACCCACTCTTTATAGGATTATTACCAAGATTTTTTTAAGTGGATGCAAAACTATCATTTTTCTAACACAGAATAAGAGCACAATAAATGACGTCTACTTTATAATCATGCAGTCAGGTTGTATACCCTTCATTTGGCCTGTACAAACTTTTAATTTTTTAATTTTACAATTAATAAAATGTAAGGTACTAAAAAGGTGAAGTTTTCCTATCAGAGGAAATAGGCTAGAGTTCCCTTATGGGATTTTTTTTTTATAGCCTACACGTTTATGGACATGAAACAGACAAGCCATGGAAACTGCATTTATTTTTCTGTACTGATTTTTTTTAGAAAATATGAATTGGTAAAGAACATGGGTATACTCACTCCTTATATTTTCTTATACTGTTCACTCCAGTGCAGATGTAAGTGTATTCGGTGGTATCTGGCTATTATTTAATATCACCAAACTTTCTTCAAAAAGATAGATCCTTCTTTTTCAGATGATTAAAACAAGCAGACAGTGCATAAATTAACCACGATATGTATTTCCTTAAACACTCACACAGTACCAGATCCATCCATAATGTATACCATAATCCAAATACTCTTTTATCCAAGTGTCAGGAAGAGTTTCTTATAAACACCATAACTGAATACATTCTGCACATTTCCTTAGGCAAGACTATAGCCATTTTACATGAAGTTCCCATCTTTCCATGTGAATATACAATATGCCTGGCCTTTGCAAAACAGACTTTCAACAGAAGAGAACAAATTAATTCATTATTTTTCACTTCACAATGAGAAAAACAGCTGAGGACCCTTAATTGAAACAATGAGAGGACACGCAGTCCACAGAACTCTTTCAAAAAGAGTAACCCTTAAATGCTTTCCCTTAGGAGGGACTTTGAGAAAATAAAGTGAATAAATAAACTTTGGTGGACAAATTCCCAAATAGTCTTTTCTAAATTGAAACCATCTACACATAAAGTCAACAGATCCTTTTTTGTTAAAAATTTCAATGTCATTTTTACATTCAATTTTAAACTTTCACTGTTCATCTTACCAAATAAAATTTTAGTTATTGGACATTGTGCAAGTTCCTTGCTCTATGACAGAATTTCAAACATTTTTGTGTTTATACCTTAGTGATAGTTTATAATAATGATAACCTGAAGCAAAATTAATTCCATCCTCACTCACTGCTGGCTTACTCTAAAATAAATGACATGTTCAACAATAACATTCAAAGCTTTGTTTGTGAATTTAGTAACCCTGTGTAACACACCTTTTTTCTCAGTAGCTTTGATTCTTTTTTAATTACCAGACCTGAAAACCAGCTCAAGTTGTCTGCTGTTTACAAAAAAAAAAAGAACAAATGCAGTCTGGAAACAAGATCAGAACCTCAAATGACTATAATTATACGCAGCCCCCTCTCAGGCCTTCCTGAGACTATCAAGCCACAGGCATTTCTTCATTGATTCTGGGATTTTTGTGGAATTATTTATTTAAAATAATGCATATGTTATAAGAAAAATCTTTCTTACCAACCAAAACTGAACAAAGTTTTTTCAACACTGGTAATTATCTGTGATTTTTAAATTTTTTCACTTACTAATGTATTAGATATGTTTAATGTAAAGCATGTAAAAGTTCTAAAAATCACAGCTTTTCTCCCAGGAGCAATAATAAATGTTAAATAAACTGTCATTGTTTAATTCTATGAAAATAATTGTAAAGGACAGTACAATAAATGCATTATTTAGCTTCTCAGTCTTCCAGGTTAGTGTGGTACTTATCACATTTTATCCAATGTTTTAAAGTAAAGCAAAACTCTGGATTTGCTTTTGTGCTACCATATGCAACATCAAGCAGCTATCAGAAACAAAAAGCAATGCAAATACAAGAAATCAACTGAGCAAAGATTTCTCCATTTCACCCTTGTTTTACTAAGAAATAAATAGTTTAATGATCTATTTCACTATATGCGAGTGTAAATATAAAGAACATTGTTAGTTTATAGTTCTAAAGAAGAGAAGTTTTATCATATTCAAAATGCACAAAGCTGATATTACAACAGGAAGTCTAACAGAAGTGAGAAATTCAAAGCAATTCAGTGTATAAAATCATATTAAAATGATAAATTATTTAGCACAATTTTGTAGTGTTTATCTTATAAGGCAGCCAAGAAACATTTTTTAAGGGCCTTCCAAAGGAAGTTTTCCCTCTTTTTTGTAACATCATACATTGTCTTTGCTTGGCTGTAAAGGACAAGTTAGTTTTTTAGTAGATCCATTAAAAACAGAATTATGTTTTTGGTTTGTGGTATTATTCATATATTTTCAAATACAGTTTGCTAACATACAAGTTATCGAGTTTCCTTATGAGTTCTAGATAAATACCACTCAAATCTGTGTCTGAGCAGAGGGCATGAGAGTAGGTTAGTTAAATGAATTGGAAGAGAGTAAAAGAAAGCTATGTATGAATATGCCCCCAAAACATAATCGCTATGGGGATTGTGGCAAAGATATAATTAGTTATTTGGGGAAACAAAATGGAAATAAGAATTGAAGAGAATTGGGAAAATATATTTTTCTACTTTAAGATTTATTTCTTAAATTTCTTATCAAAATTGTTATTAAGAAAATTCTTGTCTTGATGTTTGTTTGTATGCGTGTTCAACATTTAACCATTATGGCTTTTAAGCAACAACGTTCAGTAGTGCCTTTGATTTGCTTCAGTATAATGGGCACTCCTTGGGTTTTAAATTTTGTTTGGATAAAAGTGAGGCATGTTAGGATTGGGGAACTTACCTTAACTTCCCAAATCCCTTAATACTCCAAAGCTGCAGTGAAAACAGAACTGAGAAGGAGCAATCTGCAGGCCTTTCCTTTGGAACCTAGCTTGAAAAGGGCCTTTTCCACAGGACAGTTTTAAAAAAGATATAAAAATAAGCCCTGTTAATATGTTATTTAATTTTAAATGAACATCCCTTTTGAACAAAATAAATCACTTATAAAAAAAAAACATTGGTTCAGTCCAGAGTTATAGGTTGAGGTGGCATGCCTAGTGTCTTAAAGGAGACCTGGATTATTTTGGATGGCTCCAAGAAAAAGCCATTAAGGCTAGGAAACATGAATCCTTGCTGTCTATTGAAGGTCACGTTGTTCTGTCCTCAACTCTGTAAATAAAACCCCATCAGCTACTTGGGTTTCTGCGTGAATCAAGGAGAAGCAGCTCATGGTGGTTGTTTAACCTCACACAGAAACAAAGAAAGATTAAATGCCAGTAGCATAAGGTCTCTTTTATCTACCTAGGAAGAAACCAAGGTCCTCTTTGGCTTCTCTCTCTCTTATTTTTTCCCCACCACCCTAGCTATTTTAAGTGACTTTCAGGAGAATCTATAAAAAACACTGGTCAGACTATTTCAAAATCCAACCAAGTATTTTTCTTTTGAGTGTTTAGATAAAACAAGGTGAAAACTGTAAGTGGTTAGGAATAATCTCCAAGGTTTTGAACTAGGTGACCACATCCTGACTTTAGGTTTATTTCATGGATACTGCTCTCTTTTCCTCCACCCCCATTTAATTATCAGCAGGAACAGCTAATCAGTTTGTTTACAGATATGGAAAAGAGGATGTGAGCACCAATTATAGAAACCAACAATAAAATTTTTTTTCTTCCCTGATCAAAGAGACCAAGAGATAAATCCACACTGAGAGGAGCAAAGGTCCTTTTCCCTAGGCATTCCCAGAATTTACAATATATAGCAAACTCCACCAGGCTCTCAACAGCTTTGCTGAATGTGACAGGCCTAATCAGTTGTTACACAGGCCAGATGCACATGGGCAATTAGCACTTTCCACCAGTCTCTAACCTGTGACCCTTCTTTCTTTATAGATTAACGCCCAGGACTCTGATCCACCGACATCAGTAAACAATTCAAATCCAAGCATGTTACCTTAAAGGATGGAAAGCGATTCAGAAAGTTGCTAATCACAGTTAAATTTGACAAAAACTGAAAGATATGCTAAACTCTGTGGGATAACTATATAGTATAAACTCCTTATGCATCAGTGTGCTTCATGTTAGAAAGTCCACCCCCTGCCAGATATGAAACATATTTAGCATATTTATAAGGAATACTAGACTAACAATGTTTGACATCCTCACTGCGTTCACTTTCAGTTCTATTATTACTCCAAACAGTTCCTCCAAAAACATTCACTTGCAAACAGAAGAATTATGAACAATTTTGGAAAAAAAGAAAAAAAAAGACTGTTTAAAAGCTATTTATATTTTCATTGAGTAGCTTTCTGGAGAATGATACTGGATTAATTACAGCATTATAAAAGATGCTATAATTTTAAACACTTTTTCCTGTATTCAATCACATATAGAACTAAATTCACAAGACTTCGTCGTAAGTTTCAAATTGAACATAATGGAAACGTTCTAATTTTTGATAAGCTAGTGAGGAAATGCCTGGATAATTTCACACTTCTTTGAGTAAACAGAAGAAAGCCTAGAGTTTATTCATCCAGCACTGCCTCCAGAGGTGATCTTTACATCTCTAAATGTCTCTAGAGGACTTCCTGGTACGTACCATGTTCAGAAGATGGGGCCATGTAATTAAATGGAAAACACCAACTTTGGCGAAAGGCAAGCCTAAGCTTGAATAGTTACTAGTTGTGTATGACCTTCGGCAGGCTGCTCACTCTTTTCTCATCTTCTTTTTTCTCATCTACAAAGACAAGGATGATAATATTTTTCAGGGATAAGCTAGGATTTAAAAAGTAACAGTAAGAAATGAAAGCAGACCACCACCCCTCCCCAGCCCACAAAAGAAACTGTTCCTAGTCTTTTATCTAATTCAACATTTGTTCCGAAAAAATATTCTCAAAGTTTCCATTAAGGCACTAAAAATAAATCAAATGATCCATTAAGCACAAATCTCTTCCGAAACATTTCCTAATCTGGCCATGTTGTGTAGCTAGGCACAGGATGGTAGCGAACACATGTCTGGTCAATCAGATAGCTTTTCAGGTAACTCTAAAACTTAGTACTAGAGCTTGGAAGGTCACATGCTTTTAAGAATCCCTGGAGAACTGCTGCCTTTCACCATAGACCACTGGATCCAAACACTTGGCAACAGAAGCAAAACAAGCCACCCATGAATTTAACCACAATTATATTTTTTACTAAGAGAACTGAAATTTTGTTCCCAAGCAGTATTTTCTGCCTACTAAAGCCACTTCTGCTTTACCAGTTTGTTTAAAAAAGAAATGTTTCCAAATGGTCAGTGAAGCTTCTTTCATAAGAATACCTTACGGAAAGCTTTTCTGTAAAAGTCAAATGCTCTTTTTACTTTTATATGTATACTAAGAAAATTGATTGATTTCATTGTCCTAAAGGAAAATAAATATACCTACACACACACTCACACTGGGATTGGAATTATTTTCCCTGAACTTTCTGAATACAAACTTGTTTCTTAAATAAGATCAATTTAAGAAACTTCAGTTCTAAAGAATTAATATTACAGTGTATTAAACTATTGCATACATGGAAAATTGAGCTGGTAAATATACTAATGCTATTTGAAACCTTAGAGTAGACTTAGTAGGAATTAAAATTGTGACATAGTTGCAAATGAGTGTCAGAGTATTCATATGCATATCTGTACCATATACCTCCAAGAACATATTAGGAGTCAGAGTAAGTTAAATAATTCCAGAACAATACAGGGCACATTTTCTTAAAATACAGGTTAAAATGACACCAAATTTAATGAAATTCTAAAGTCAAAATATAGACAAATTTAAACTCAGTGTTCTCAAGGAAAAATATTTCACAACCCTGCCATCAATGCTTAACATGCACTCATCAACTCTCCCCATCCCTCACCATCTCTTGAATCCCAAATCCTGGCAGAAGTTTTAATGTGCAGGAGCCTTGATTAACTGCTGAGGATTTATTGAGTGCTTAGTAAACAGGGCACTCAATTTTCAGAGATTACAAGTAAAATATATATAAAACAATAATATGTATCATCCAAATGCATAACCCATAAAATAGCTATCAAATAAAACTCTTTCATATCCTGTAAACTCAAAGTTTATAGCTGATGGATGAGGTATATCTAAATTAATTCTTGCCCTCAAGATCTTTGAAAATACTGAAACATAAAATAGGTTAAGTATTGTTTTGAAATAAATTCAATCTAATTCTTCAAAAATTTTATTAAGTATACATTTTCTTTTCAATAATTTAACTCTTTCAACTACAAGGAAAAAAACCACCAAATTAGAAACCTCAAATTTAGCAGAGTGTTATTTATAAAGATTAAGAGAATATTAGGCCATTATTTCTTCTTCTGACTCTCATTTGAAGGTGATTTTTCAGTCTGTTTAGAGGGAAGGAAAGTTGAATGAATATTTCATTACAGAGGAGATAAGGGAAAGAAGCAAAAGTAATATATGAAGACAAGACAGAAATAATGAAATAGGAAGCCAGTTAGATGAACATGGTATTAACAAAGGAATGAAAATATGGGGCTTTGTGGAATATTTCCATCTTTTTACTAAAATTATAAAATGAAAAAGGGAGTAAGGAAAGTTGGACATTTTATAGCACCTACCAGCCCATACTTTGTAGCCAGTTCAACTAGATAGAGTGAGTTGGAATACAATGATGATTTTGCCTAAAATTGAACAAATTAATTCTTTTTAGTTTTGTTTTAATTTAGAAATTTTAACATTAGAAAGTTCCTCTCTTAGAACTGTTCCCTCTCTAACAACAGGGAATGCACTCACAGAATGCCTTGCCAGTTGTCTTATGGTGTAAGTAAAGTTACTATTTTTCTCTTACTATATATTGAGAAGAAACAGTGAAAATAGTAAATTATTACAACATAAAAGTTGGGCAGAGTTCCATTTCCCAAGCCAAGCACCCAAGGGTCAAAATTAAAGACAACCTGGGGGAAGAAAAGGCATTCCTCTAATTTAAATGTTTAATCTTCATAAGGTAAAAGTTATGTTGGGAAACATTTAAAGAAAGGTTGTTTTAATTAGTCCATTTTTAAACAGCCCCTGGTTATTTCTGCTTTTCTAAAAATGAAAACACAATTAGACAAGAATGTGAAATCACTCAATAAAAGTTTTAAACATGTTTCTGTTTTAAATCTAGCAAAAGAAGTTTTCAATGGATGTACTAGACATCATTATACCATTAGAAACCACAAAAAGTGGAAGGAGAAAGATTGGTCACTTCTCACAATTAGTGTGTTCACTCACGCAGTCCATTCAGAGGAGGATAATTTCCCAAGCTTAAAAAAATCCATAGACACTTCTAGAAAACCCCAAACTATCACAATTGCAAACTGACGTAAACTAAATCTTTAGTTTCCTTCATGGGTTTCAAAATGAACAGAAATTCCAAAATTTATCCAAATTACAAGCTCTGGTTTTTCCCCTTCTCAGTTGTTAGTTGTATTAAAAAGCAAAAGGTACAAAAAACTTCTGTTTTTGGAATTCATCAACAATCCAAACCACATAATTTTTCTTTCCTCAAGATTACACTTAGGTTGACCATAAATAAATGTATTTCTTTGTTAACTTGGTTCCAAAATTATCTTTCCTCTTATTTTGAATTACCACGTTACAATTTATGTGCAGACATGTTAACTTGGGATTCAATTTCTGGCTGTCATAAATGCATTGTTTATGTATAAGCAAGGGAAGAGGAAGATCTTAAGCTGGAGGGGTGTCCAGGAGGTACTGAAATAGGGTATGTTCATTAGAGGTCATCTTGCATGAGAGACTGAAGAGCCTGCTGAAGAGAACTTTTCCAATGAGAGAACAAAGGCAGGCATACAAATCAGGTCCCATTACAAGGCTTTGGAAACCATGGAGAAAGGTGGACTTTACTGAGTATTACATGGTGACAAGGGATATGTTCGTAGCCAAGTCTCCCAGGGATTCATGTTTGAGTCCTTTGATGATGGTATTAAGCTATAGGCTAAAATATAAATAGTTGTTTTCTTTAAAAAAAAAAAAGGCATTGAGGAAAAAGCAGCACTGTTTTGGTAGCTTTGTGCTTTGTATAACATGAAGGAACAGGGAAGCATTTATAAATGGACTTGGTTTCAAGGCATCAAGAACATTAGAAAATACAGAACAGTTATAATAGCCTGAGAGAGAAACATGAATTATTTACTGGGAGCAGTGGTGCTCTGCTAAGGAGAACTTGGATCACAGTCCTTGACACCTGTTGGGAAGGACAGGTAACTGTAAGCATACCTAGGACTGTGGAAAGTTTCCAAGTCACATCTTTATGGGTATAGTATATTTCTTCATGGAAGGCTATGTAAAGAGAAGATATTAGCAGGTTCCAGGTGGTAGCCAACAGAACTTACTCATATGCACACCTGAGACATGTCCAAGACATCTCAGGAATAGCAGAAGAAGTGGGAGATCTTTGGGTAGACTATATAAATCCTATAAAAAGTGGGGAGTGAGGGCCTGAGCTACAACTGATTAATAGGATTTCATTCTAAACCTGGTGCTGGTATAAATTTGGGAAACATAATGTCATTCTATATTACATGTACTTAACCCCTCTTCAGATAAATGTGCCAAAACACTAACAACTTGTGAATTTAAGTGAAGGATGTGAAGATGTTAATGGTACTCTTCTTTCAACTTTTCTGTAGATTTATAAATTTCCAAAATAAAGTATTCAAAGAATAAAAAGATGCATTTCTTGTATTTCAAAATTTCAGTTTTGAAATTCAGTAAATAAAATATCATGAATTTAGTAAATAAATGAAATATCACAAATCCATCCTGTTTTGATTCACTGTGTACTGATAATAAATATAATCAAATCTACAAAGAAATATTAACACTTAGGACCTATGATCAGAGGAAAGTTTTTAATAAATTCAAACTTCAATATAACATATATTTTAACACAATGAAATACAATAGAATAATCATAAGGGACTTTCAAGGATTACAAGGAGAAATAAAATGGCAATATGAGTTCAAAAATAAAAAAGAAAGAATGTAAAATTTCCAACCGTTAAAGAGCCTTTTCAAATAATTGCTTACGTGGATGACAGATATCTAATCACTACGATATTTGCTTTGGCGTATCTCTGGTTTGACCCGTTAAGAGCTATTTGCTGGTGATCATGTGCTCCTTATTTCCAAGATCCTAAGAAGACACTTGCAACACTATAGACACACCCTGTTTTACTATGCTTCACAGACACTGCATTTTGTACAAATTGGAAGATGTGTGGCAACCCCACAAGGAGCAAGTCTACTGGTGCCATTTTTCCAACACCATTTACTCACTTCATGTCTCTGTGTTAGTCTGGTAATTCTCACAAAATTTCAAATTTTCTCATTATTATTATTATATTTGTTATGATGATCTGTGATTAGTGATCTTTGATCTTACTTGCTGAAGTATGTATTTTTGATGGACTCGCTGAATTTTATTCATTTTTTATTTTGAATATATTTTGATGAACTCAAAAAAGTATTTTGATGGACTTGCTAAAGGCTTCAGATGATGGTTAGCATTTTTTAGCAAAAAAAGTGTTTTTTAATTAAGGTATGCACTTTTTTAGGCATAATGTTACTGCACACTTAATAGGCTACAGTATAGTGTAAACATAATTTTTACAACCACCAAGAAACCGAAAACCTTATGTGCCTGGCTTTATCACTTTATTTGTTCTATTACAGTGGTCGGGAACCCAACCTGAAGCATCTTCAAGGTATGCCTGCACATGAAACAGTCCTCTTTGTCCTCAGGTTAAAGATATATAATGTTAAGACTGTTGTGTTCTGACTTGTTACGATTTCAAATCCATGTTTTGAAAGCTTGTTTTGGACAAAGTTGTTTCTGGTTTGAACTTGTTTTGATGAAACTGTTTTGAAGTTGGATATTAGGACTTTATTGAATTCTCATACCTCAAGTGGAAAGGACTATTTCATCACTGACACCATGGTAAAGGCAGCAGTGTCCATCACGTGACAGACATTTAAACTTTGAAAACCAAGAGGTTGGATGAGCAGCTGCAGAGTGTTCAGTCTCGGCAAGGCTGATCTAAACAGCTCTCCATAGATTTTGAGACACTTGCTCCTTTACGGCCAGGCTATTCTTGGTGGGCTGTGGTGTTAAACTGCTCAGCAGTCTCAGGAAGAGAAGGGACATCCGTTCTTGCCTCGGCGAGGCCACTCTTCAGAGACAGTGGCACAAGCTGTACAACCATCCCTAGAGTAGTGACCCTCAGAGCAGCCACCTTGCCTGCCAACACTGGTACCACTGCCCGCTTGCTTCACGCCCCAGAAACGAGGTACCCAAGTTGGCAGCTGATGCCCAGCGTTTCGTTGGAAGGACTGATTCTACAGAGAACCAACTCATTGAAAGGTACGTCTCAACTAAATTTGGACTTCTTTCATCTCCCCCTTGTCTGGAATCGTAGTGTAATTAATCTACCACTGATTTGGAGGAGGTTATTTCTTTATTGGCTTATTAAGATATATGGTCCTATATGCTATTATCTTGTGAAATATTATTATAAATTATAATCCCTACAGTAAACCTCTGTTAAATAAATCATTGGCAAAGACAATCTCAGTCTCGGCAAAATTTGCTTCCAATAAAACAAGGTTTTAAGGCTTTTCACCACTAAGTATGTGAAACCAGTCCTGTCCTTTGAGTTTTCCTGCATTTCCCTTTGCGCAGCCTCTTCTTATTGGGGATCTTTATAGGCCTTGTGCTGTTTTTAAGCTGAATGACTGTTGTCATTGTTACAAATTCTAATAACCGACAAAATCTGAAAGAGCCCAACTACAATGGTGAGCATTTTTCAAAATAAGGACTTTCCATGACTTACTTTGGGTCCTGAAACCTTAGAAATTATCACTTGAACAAAACATTTTCAGTTTTATAAGCTGACAATCAAAATTGTATAGACTCACCTCAGTTGCAGAGCTTGGAACAGGATTGAATTCGATTTACTCCATGGTGACAGAAGGGGATTTTCTTTTCTCTCAATAAGTTTGTTTTGTTCCCACCATCCATGTTTCAGGAGGTGGAATGATAGAGAGAGGGATGTCTTTGGGAAATAAGTTGTCAAGCTAACAACACGTTAAAGTTATACCATGAGAACTGGCCAAGATCAGAAGATGGAGATCTGTTTGTTTTATAAATGGATGTTTGGGGAATCTGAAGGATTTAAAGCTTTCATCATTCATAGATCTGAGCAGCTCCCCAGGGACAGAGCCAGGAATAATAGAGACATTACTAAGGAAAAAGAGGTGAGAGCCACCTACAGAACGGGTGAGGAAAACAAAGGAAATCATAGGGAGTAAGAAGAGAAAGAGCAGACAGCAAGAAAAGGGATTCCAAGATGGTCACAGGACTGAAACGATTCAATGTGGGATAGGGACAGGGGGTATGAGGTATATCTATGCATACGAGGATTTAAATGTTTATATATACAACATGTGTATTCATATTATATATATTTCTAAATGTTTTTATTGTCCTATCAATTTCACAATATATAAATAATCATCTGATTTTTTCTTTTTGGTATTGGGTATTACCCATATACCATTCCAGATATCACAGGCATAAATTCAGGAATACATCAGTATCAATATTACTGATTTGACATTTTTACTATTTTTAAAAGAAGCATCTTTCTTCTTCTGGAAAATAAAATCCAATTAATTTGGCTTAAAAGTGTTACAATACCAAAGTAACATTAACCTCTCTGAAAATTCAGATAGAATAGTTTCTAACACATTAAAAACTTAGTTTATAGTAATTGTAATATGCTATGCATTTATTAAAATATAAAATATTGAAAACATTCACAAATAATTCATTATCAAAGATATGCTTTCCAGGTTTTCACATGACACTACAAACCATACTCATTTCAAAGAAAAATATGTGTCTGTGAGTTAGAAAACATTGCACTATTTCAGCCAACCTCCATTTAACTACTACTCTGTTGCCAAAATAACTGAGGTTCTCCATTTCCCAGTGAGTTATATTATTGTTGCCTACAGGACATTAACTCCTTGTATTTAATAATAAACTTTACAAAATACTTGTGCCCACTAGCTACTACCAGTTGAATTGTATGCTCACCAAGAATTGTTTACAATTCTGTTTGTGTACGCTTTGTTATAATTATTAAAGTTAATCAAATATTATGCAGTGATGACAATAAAAAATATGGAGTTGTTTCTATGAAAATTAAGTCAAAATCTTTGGAAAGACTCAATAAACTCCGGTCTCTAAAAACAGAAAAATGCAATTGAATTAAATATGAGTAATACAGCTATAACATAATAAGGAAAAGAATAAAGCAGTGAAAGAATTCTGAATTAAATTGCTGCACAGCTTTCCTGCACTTTCAAGGGTATATTTTTTGAAAGAAGGAAAATCCATCTACATCATTCAATCAATGAATGAACTTATGTATGTATAAATTTTAAATACATTTGTATCACTTTCAAATATAATTTTTCATTTATATACCTTTTTCAATTTCCTACAAACCACTGTGAACTGATTCTTTCAGCATCCACTGTACTTTTGAGTTAAAATTTATTTGGAACGACAGTGTTTTGAAATTCTTATTACAGAGATGGAAAAAATTAAATTTATTAAAATATTATTTATTTTGGATTGGTTATAGAGAAGTAAAAGTTAGTGGAAACATTTAATGAATATCAATTAAAACAAAACAAAACAAAACAAAAAAACCTCAAACCAAAACAAAAAGCTTCCAGGATCTTGACTTATCTACCTAACAAAAAATAGAGAAAACTGAGCTTGCCCCATAAAATGATAAGATACAGTCTCTCTCATCAAATATTGACACAAACAAAAGGAATCTTGTTAAGCTGTTCCAAATTCAGCTAATATAAATATCATCGCTAGTATGGGAGGCAGTCTGGGCATGTACACGTGCATCAGGCTGTCGTAACTGAGGCCAACCAACTACAGAGACCTATGTAGTCATGGAAACTATGAGTGAAGGGGTGTTTCCAAGACTGATGGAAACTTTGCTCTGCAACTTTATTTTTCACTAGCCATTGTTTGTTAACAGGACTATATGTTTATAAAAACAAAGGCTAAAAATATTTTTATAATCAAACTCTGCTAACAGTTGACAGCTTTTCATGCAACAGTTAGTCTCACTCCCCAAACACAGTTTTATTGCCACACCTGGTCTTTCCTTGACTTTCAGACAGTTTTAGAAACTATGCCACACTGCCTACTAGTCTGCACTTTTTTTTTCTTTTATTTCACTCTTTCCTCTTCTTACAAGTATTTTTATGGGTTCATTCTTCTTCTTTCACACTATCTGGAGCTCTGTGTTACTGCTTCCTGTAATTAAGATGTATGATCCCTTCCCTCAAAGGAGGGCTATTAACTACTGGTAAAGAAAAGAGTGTTTGGATTGAAACTAGGAGAAATAAAATGTTGGCAGACATTTAGGGGATGATGAATTCTTCAGTGTGACTAAAGTGCTGGGCTGGATAAGGATAAGGATAGGATGTGGAAGGATAAGGGAATCTGGGGGCCAAGTTATGTGAGAGTATTAGAAACAAATCCTCTTCTAATGAGAAGTTCAACTAATTGCAGATATTTCAAAAAATACCAGAAATTGTAATTGCATCAAAAATCATGCTCCTTGATAAATACAAATACAACAGGTCTTTTTTTTTTTTTTTTATAGCCAAGAGCTAAAAATTAACAATGAAAGTGTAGGAAAAAACTTTTCTAGCTTTAAGGCAAATTTAATTTAGGTCAAGCTCCAAGATAAATAAAATTAACTTATTTAACTTGCTTATTATAATATTTACTCTTTCTTCTCAATATTTCTTATTGCTTCTCTCATTTTAAAGGAATCGTGGCTCTATACCTGCATCTCTTCTTTTTCGTTTGTTTGCTTGTTTCCATCTACAAAATGTGCGGTTCAGGCATTTTTCTTCATGATACAAGACAGAAACCTCTAGGAAAATGAGTGACTTGTAGATCAAATAAAAATAGTAATTTTATAGTTAGTAACATTATCCAGTATCATTTAACTCCAATTTAAAAAGGATTAGCTATTGATTTCCACAAGATCTTAAAACCAGTGAACACCTTCTCTCAGAAAGGAGAGGTCTGAGCATCTGTTGGACTTTGTAAGGACCGTGACTTCTTGGAGACAGAACTTGGAAGCCAGTCAATTAAGGTGATGTACACAGAGGTCATGTGGATCAGCGTCCTCAGGTTAATGGGCTGTAGTTTCTTTGTTTGGAATTCCACATACCAGACTAGTATTTTAAAACTTTGATTGGCTGTTGTTTTTATCGTGAAAAAAGGAGAAAAGAGTTGGTCTGAATTTTAAATTGTGTTTTCTCAGTCTATCCCTGTTTCATAATTCTTTCTCATCCATCAATCACAGCAATCCATAAGGAGACCTAGAGAGATGTGAAAACAGGGTAGAAGTCTGCTCACCACACACGCGTTCAAGTCTTTTCTGGCTTCCAGCCCTCAATTTCATGTAATCACAGATTTCTTGGTGGAGTTCAGGTCAACTCTTCCTGAACTCCACTTCCTCAGAGAGACCTTCCCTGACCTGCCTATTAAAGCAACACAACCCACCCCAATTCCACTCACTTTCCGGCTCTTCATCTTACTTGAGTTTTCTTCACAGCATTGTCTCCATATAAAATAATAGCTTATACTTACTCACTTATTTACAATACTCATAAGAGCTAACTTATTTCACTCCCAATATGAGTCAGGTACTCTTTTCAATGTTCTACAAATACTAAGTCTTCTGACCCTCACAGAACCCTGGGAGTAGAAACTAATGCCCTTCTCTTTTAACCGATAGAAACAAGTACTGGAGGTTTAATAACTTGCCCAAGGTTACACAGGCAGAGCCAGATTACCTCCAAGAAGTCTGACTCCAGAGCCTGGCTCCCCACTAAAGAGTTACCCAACCTCCAAAAGGGCAGGAATTTTATTTCTTCCACCAGTATGTTTCCTATAGCCAAAACTGTACCTAGGACAAAGAGGCTATTCAATCAGCACTGTATTTGTAGAACGAATAAATGGATGAACGAATGAACGAACGAATGAGTAAGAGGGTGAAGGTGTGAGCCTAGAGGAATTAGGAAACAAGTTAATTTCACATAGCATGTCAAACCTGGATCAGCAGCATTCCAGAACATTCAAATTAGCAAAGATAGCAACGTCAGGATATGAGTAATTAGTTAAGTGTAACAGAACTAACTCTGTTCTGAACTTTTAAAATCATTTTACTCAGTCTGATCTGTAAAGATTTTCATGTTGAATACCCTCTTCCTTAGGTAGTCAGTATCTCTAATCTTTTTTGAGCTTTTTTGATAAAAATGAGTATACCAAGGTCATAAATAGTTTGAATTTTTCAGTATTGCCTCTGTTTTTAATCATAGAGGGGAAAACCTACAACAAAATCCTGTTTCTCATATAAAGTAATATGATTACTGTGTCAGAAGGATCTAAGTAAATGTTTGATTAAAATGCTAGAAGAGATGCTGTCAGTGAAAACTGCTAAACCATAGCATGCTGTGTTAAGAGACACTGTTCTTAGGAGGAGGTACAATTTCCATTTTAAAATTATTGAAGATGGTTTATGTGCATAATTTGGAGGGCAAGATAAAGGACAACATGAGCAATTTTTGGAATAAGATGAATCTGCATAAATTGAAGTTATACAACTGGTTTAAAGGGAGACAGAAAGTTAAAAATGAAAGTTTTTGCTCTAATTTCTCTTATGTAGACCAGAGCTTATTAACTGGGGTTTAAATGAAGTCAGGATATATGACATATTTTTCAACTGCAATCCTTAAAGTAGTGGCTTTCAACTTTTCAAATAATGCTGTAATATTTGGGAGAATTGCCATAGTGGAAGACTGCTAGAATTCAGAGCTCATGCCAACTTCAGGGTTTACAAACATTACCTTTATTAGAAAATGTTTGTAAAAAGAATACGCTATATGGAATCAAGGTTAGCCAACTTAATAAAAATCAGAGCTAACTAGACTGAAGTCAGAGTAGGTCTGACTTGGTCAGAATTGGTCACTCCTTCTCCTCTGTGTGGTCCCTGAGGAACTGTAAGATACCATAAACACAGGCACCGCTGTGCTAGTTGGATAGACTAGCAACCCTTTTTTTAACATGGAAAAGTTTATGAAGCATAAAATCACTACAAGTTATCTAATAGTACAAAAAATCCTGTAATTTTTAACTGTCCTTTGACCCCAAAGCTGATTTGTGTGAAGTGTATCTAAGATAAAATTAGTTTTCTTACCAATAACCACCAAAAACTTTGTAAAACCCCAACAAAAGTTTCTATATTGTAAAGGGACAATATGCTTTGGAGTCAGTAAATCTATGCTTGACCTCTACCTGGCACATACTAGATACCCCACAAACTCAGCTCTATTATTATTTTCTGCAATCACCTCATCTGCATGTATCGGATCTCTCTCCTGTCCCTTCTCGCTTGCATCTGTTCCTTATGAATCCCTCTCACGTTCTTGCCTTCACCACCGTGGAGCTCCACATTCTTTGCCTTGATTCTCTTGGCTTACATAAGCTTCTACCTAGCAACTGTCAGTAAGCATCTTCTCAGGCAGTACACATCACCAGAGTGTACACATCACACTCACCTGTCCACTTTACTTTGGAGCAGTGCTACCTAAAAAGAGGCAGATGCTAACTGCTTAACTTCTACTGAAACGTCACATCTGATTCTTCTCCTTTCTTTGTGTATTAACTTAGAGGCTTTCTTAGACCCTCTGGCATAGATCTCATACTCTTCTTCCATAGCACTTTCCACTGCTGCACTTAATATTAGACCTGTCCTCTCTATCTTTCACAAGATATATTTTCACTATGTTTCTTAGTTGGGCAATATTTGATTGGTATCTCTCTCCCCAACTAACCTATTTGGTCTATGAAGGAAAAGACACTGTTGTAGTTTGGCGCCTCTTGGAGTTAGGCAAAATGGTGGCCCATATCAGTCTCATTTAACATTTTGATGTGCATAAAGTAAGCACTCAGGCAGTATATATTTATCAAGTGTATGAGTGGATGAATGAATGAATATCTTTCTGCTCTGAAAATGTATTAAATAATTCAAACTACTTCTCTCTGAAATCTGAAGTCTCCAAAAAAGTAGCCTCCTTGAGTGAAGTCTTCCAATAATTCCCAGATGTCCCTAGAGTACATTAAAATTCATCAAAAACCTTATATGGCTTTTGAAAGACCATGCAGGGAAAATAATTATAATCACAGTCATAATAACTGATATTTATACCTTGTTTTATATTTCCCAAAGGACTTTTATATACATGACACTTTCTGACCTTCAAAATAATCCTGTGAGGTAGATATACAATTATTCTATTTTTAGATGAAAAAATTGAGGTTTTGATCTCTGGCTGGCTGGTAAGTGACTGGATAATTCTAGAACATAGATTTCTCTACCCAAATTCTGTATCTTTTTCCTACATTAACCTAAGATTTTTGGCTTAAGGCTATATGATGTCAATGATATAAAATAAAAATGAAGAATTACCAAGGTCTTGAAAAATTACTAGAAGACTGAGAAGTGTACTTACTTGTTAATTCAACATATTTTTATTGAGCATCAACATGTACCAGTCATTAGTTAAAGTGCTGGGAATACAAAGTGGAAAAGATTTAAAAAGGACCCTGTCCTCATGAATCTTACATTCTAATGGGAAAAGAGCAACTAACGCATATGTCAAATGAAAGACTAAAAATGGAAAAATATACTTTTAGTATAGTGTTCGTGTGTATGTGTGTGTGCACATGAGTGTATCTAAGATAAACAGCAGTGAAGAGGTGCCGGAAAAAAGACAGCATAAAATGGACAGTATAAAATTAACTAACTTTAAAAAAAGAAAGAGCCTCGCCAGCATAACCTAGACCTACTGAGAATGGCAATCACTGAACATGGGACCAAGAAATGCACATTGTTAAAAAATTCCCTCAAATGACCCTTTGTCAATCAGTAAACAGGTAAAATTCTAAATATGAGGTCAAATAGCAACAAAGTTAAATAGTACTCAAGTTCAAGATCAAAGGATTAAGAATTATAGGACCTGAGTTCTTCAAGATAGATTTTTAGTACTCAGTATGTGTGTCACTTCAGGTAAGCAATGTAACTCTTTAAGACTCAGTCTCCTCATATATGAAATAAGAATGACAGAAGAAGGAGGAGGAGGATGGGGGAGAGGAGGGGTGGGTGTTGAGGGAAGATGGGAAGGAGGAAGAGAGGGAGGGAAGAGAAAGAATATGAAAAGAGTGATTGTGAGCAAAAAAGTAAAATGCCATAGAAGTATTGTTTGTGCTTCAATACAAGAAAAGGGCACAAGTCAACTTAGATGAAAATATTTGAATCAATTGTTAAGTCAGCAAAACACGTCAGGTATGTAGATTGATCAAAGGTCTTCTGGTTAATGTTTGTGTGCAGTCAATCCATGTAAGAATAAATCAAAATTACACAAAGTATTTTAATACTTGCTTTTGAATAATAAAGCAAAATGAAGCAACCAACAGTTAAACAGGTTTTATTCATCCTTTGTAAGTTCCAGGTTTTCCAGAAAGAATTTAAAATGTTCTTGATACTTGATATAAAATAATCATGTTTATGGCTCTCATTTTATAATGATAATTCCTAATACTGAAACAAATTGCTGTCCTAAATAAAATTCATTATAATTTAAACTGAAAAACCTCATTTACTCTAGGTTAAAATTAATTTATACATTGCATGTGGCAGATTGAACTAGTAGCCCCAATTTTTCATTCATTTGTAACAGGAACTGCCATATACTTGCTATCGCCTTATGGTGGGCAGACTATGTTTCCCTAAACCATGTCTACTAGGCCAGATGCTTGAAATGTGATTGAGAGCTCAGGTTTGTCCTGTTAAGAGTCTACCACTGTCTAAAGAAAAACCTGTCTTGTGTGACCCACCGGCCTCACATGAATGAGGATACAGGGCACACATGAAAACAATCAAATCAAACCCAGCAAGCCTGCCATGGAATGAGCAGTCTCCAGTCACTTCGCAGACATGGAAGGGAGAAACAGGAGCATACTGTTACACTGTCACTGATATTTTGTTTGTTATTCAGCATTCTGGCCATAGCTGATGGATACAACGTAGTTCTTTCCTGCAGTCTGATGCAGAGATACTCTAATTCCTTTTCAGTGTTTATATCCTTTAGATGTCTTGAACCACATAGACCTGAGGAGCACTGACCCTCTGAGCAATCGAAAATCCATATGTAATTTATAGCCAGCATGTAACTTATAGTCAGGTATATAATATCTGTGGCTCCACATCCTCAGATTAAACCTTAGCATACGCTATAGAAAAAAATCCACATATAAATGGACTTGTGTAGTTCAAATCCGTGTTATTCAAGGTTCAACTGTTACTGTTTTCCTAATTTCCTAGTTGAAACTCCAGAAGAAAGGGAACCAGTTTCAAAATTATGTTTGTACTATATTTCAGTGTTTAATAAACAGTAAATTAATATCAACCAAAGCTCTTTATTCTGTAGTTCAGTGGTACCTGGCTTCTACTTAATGTTTAAATAAATGTAAAAGGAAACTGGCTGTTTTTTTCTCTGTTCCATTCCAATCCCAGTCTTCCATCTGCAAGCAAAAAGTATTATTTTTTTCTGCCCTCCGTTCTTCTTTTATGCCCGCAAAATAGGAAGGGAAGAAAGTACTCATCCCCAAATCACACACTACTTGCTGCACCTTCTAATTTACACCAGGGCTGAGCATTGGGTTAAATAAACATGCTTAAGAGCCAAAGTAAAATCCATCATTTGGCATCAAATTAATGCTTGTCTGATATTTCACTAAAACTTCGGGTTCCATTGCTCCATGAAGTTAGGGCAGGATTCTAAAACTGTCATTTGTGGTGAGAATGGTATTCTGCATCAGGCCATCACTTTCATTTTTGATATTCAGCCCTTTTACTGTATAATCTGTTGCCTCAGAAACTTGGGAGGGAGTAAGTTGGAGTGGCGTAAGTGAGAGCAAGAGAGAGGAACATAATTTAGAAGAAGACACCATGGAAATGAGATATGGCTAAGGAAACACACAGATATCAAATGAATGTCTCACACCATCTTCTTCCTTCTGTCCTTAATAATAGCAAAGGACTAAATTAGATTGCATCAAGTTTACAGATTTTAATCTCAAATGTTTTAAGTCTTTCCTTTTGCTGATAAAACCTTCTAAATGTTGTTCATGTATTTACAAGTTTGTAAATAACTAAAGTTGGTCATATAAATTTTAACAAATCTCACTATGAGAGCACTGGTTCTTAAAGCACTGGCTATGAGAAAAAAAACAACAACAAAAAATGGAGCAAATCTCTTTCAGACAAACTGATAGATAAGACAGACAAAAAGATTATTTGTCAGAAAGTCAGTAAAGATAGGAAAGAAGTTTTAATATAAAAGGCATAAAAAAGAGCTGATCATTTTAAGATACATACTTATTTCTAAGACAGCCCACACTTCGAGGACTGTAGATTAAAAACACTTCATGTTGCCCTGTAAGAATGTTAGTGTACTATGATCTAATTGGTTAAATAATCTCACCATCATCCAGTGCTAGGAGGTACTGTATGTGCATCCTAAAAAAAAGGCACTTCCCAGAAAATATTCTGTATATACATCTGGAAGACTTCCAGAAGCCCTTTGGAAGACGGATAATCTATGTAAGAAGACCCAGTCTTGATCATGTTCCCATTTATCTTTACCTAGATTCAGACTACTCCAGACGACTTTCTTTATGGAAATGGAAGGTAAGTGGGACCATTCTAGTGTTAAACTATTCAACTAATGTTTACTGATCATCCGGTAAGTGTAGGTGCTATGCTTGGTTCTGGGTACAGAACAGGGTAGAGTAGTGAGCAAGACAAACGTGGTCTGTGCTCTCCTGAGCATCACAGTCTAGTTGGGGGAACGTTAAGCGATATCACATAGGTTATTATAAACACCGAAAAGATCCCGGAAAGAAACAGAGTGATGGAAATATTGATGGAGGGTTGGGGACGGGGAGAGGCTCTCTTGGGGATTCACCATCATCCAATGCTAAATTGCCAATCTGAATTCGAATGATATTATGAACAGAGAGATTTTTCATGTATTTGAAATAAATATTATGATCTTTTTATTGTTTCCTTCATAATTTGTTGGTTTATTTACCTGTATAATAGATGAAAGATAATACTACTAAGAATTTGTGCTTTGGGGTAACTAGACTAGGGTGTAACTTACACCTTTTCAGAAACTGTTAATGTTTATATCTTGCAAAAGCCTTTAGATGCTGTCCAGGCTGAAACTGATTTCAATCGTTTTGGAAGCAGGATATTCATGTTTTTGGTTACTGGCCAAAAGTATGTTATTTATTTGAAATAGTATGGGCACAAAAATATGCTAACTTTATCTCAGGACATTAGTAACTTAAGTACCAACTTTCTAAAATGTAGTCAGTTGTTTCTAAAACAACAGAATTATTTTTCCTGACTCTAGTAATGGAGTGGACTGAGTTTATTTTCTCATGTCTTTTGAAGCCCTCACGAGGGAGGACGATGTTCTGAAATGTTACCTGTGATTGTTTATTCCTGGTCATTCTTGCTGCCCTGATGTTCCCACCCATCACATGAGGCATCCTCAGCTTCAAGAGGGCAGAAGTCAACCAAAAGCAAAGGGGATGAAGTTCAGACTTTGACTTCTGAAGTTAACACTTAATGCTCTCTTCAGAGATGACAAATTGTAGGAATCCAAATTTTTTAGAAAAGGAAAAGAATCTTTTAAACTATAGTAATAATAAAGGTGCTTTAAATAGCAACAAGCAGAGACTGCCAACCAAAGAACACAGGGTTTTTCACCATAAGGCACAGAGTTAAGAAAGAAGCATATATGACCTCAAGGTACTTCTCATGCAACAGAAAGAAGAATGCCCTCAGAGCTAGACAGAAAATGTCTACAGGAAGTAACAAGAATGCATAGCCTTCTCCTTGTGTACACACACACACACACACACACACACACACACACACACACACACACTTCCTCTCTGGGCTGAAATCCCAGGATACAAGGAGACTTCTCAGAAGACCCAGCACAAAGTAAGGTCAGGTGGAGAATGCAGCAGAGTCTTAGAAGATCAAACAAAACCAGCTGTGGCCCCAAGGGGATCGCACCAGCTGGGTGATATGGCTACGTTCTCCAAGGGTAATCCCTGTGAACTGTATCAACCTAGGGGAAGGAGCACGAGTTAACTAGATGTGAACTCTTCAACAGGGACACCGTGAAAACAGCCTGATTCCCAGAGAGCAGACTAGACTAGACTCCTGGGAGACAGTCAGGGAAAAATATCTTTTTCCAGCCAGAAAATACGTAAGTCCAGCCCACACTGAGATCAGATCTTGAGAGAAGGGCAGGTGAAGGGGGAAAGAGAGAATGCTAAATTTGACCAAATGTTTACCCATAAGAGACTAACTTCATAAGCCAGATGGGACTGAGATGTCTTGAAATGGTGAGATTAGGTCCTCCTACCACCATCTGTGGAAGATTGAGCTCTCTTATTAAAAACAATTGGAATGTCTGTGTATATGATTAGAAGTGTAAACACACCTACCACGCTATTTCATCTTGCTGTAGCTCAATTCAAGGGTGAGTATCATAAGGAAGAACGTCAAGATCCACTCATTATTGGTAATATTCTCCAAAATACATGTTCCACCAAGACAGGAGTTTTCGTCTGTATTAAATTCTGGATACATCTCTATTATCTGGAATAGTGCCCCATGTATAATGGATATTTGATGATTTTTTAATACATAAATAAAATATAAAATTGGTTGTTCATTAGTTATCAGATTAAAAGTCCCTAAGAAATTTAAAGACCTCTAATTTCCAAGCTTTGTATGCTGGTACTCTTGGTTTATTCCTGAGTTTAATATGAATAACCAGTTTGATCAAAAAGAGTAAATTAGGAAGTGCTCTGGATTGAATTGTGTCCCCCCTCAACAATCATATTTTGAATCCTTAACTCCTCATGTGACTGTATTGGAGACAGGGCCTTTAAGGAAGTGATTAAGGTTAAATAGGGTCATAAGGGTGGATCCCTGATCCAACAGAGCTAGTGTCCTTATAAGAAGAGGAAGAGGCAGCTTCCTCTCTCTATCATGTGAGGACACAGCAAAAAGGCAGCCATCTGCAAGCCAGGAAGAGGACCCTCACCAGAACCCAACCACACTGGTAACCTGATCTCAGACATCTAGCCTCCAGAACTGTGAGAAAATAACTTTCTGCTGTTTAAACCACCCAGTCTATGGCATCTTGTAATGGCAGCCTCAGCCATCTAATACAGGAAATGATTGGTTTTCAACACTAAAAATCATCATTATGACCTATCCAAAATAAGACGTTAAACAGCAACTTTCCCTGACACATTTAAAATATGATCCCTTTTCATGCAAATTGCCAAGATCATGTCTACAACTATCCATAACCTGCACCAAGAGAACCTCACTTGAGGCTTGACTGTGTATTCAGCCCCCGAACTAAAAAATTTTAAAGGCTCACCGTAAAAAGTTGGTAGCTGACATCCTTGAAATTAACATTTGGAACTCAAACAGACATTTAATGGTCAAACACATGTAATATTATAAGTAAACAAGTCTAATTTTCAAAGGTATAAAATTTCTAATTAAAAAGCCCTGACCTTGACTCTTCTTTGCCTTATGATTAAAGTTTCATTTTCATTATCTTGCCAATTTTCTACCTTCTCCTCCTACTCCCACTGAGAGTTTCTTAAGCCTTTTCTTTTTATGTATTACGAATAAATTCAATGCAGTTGTCTGGGATTCATTCCAAGTAAAGAACAATGAAACTTTAGCTTTTGATTCTTATATTCATAAGTTGTTTTTGGAAAGGGACCATTTGAGAAACACTAGGAGTAATTGCCTGCTACGCAGAGTTGTGAAGGATCAGTACCCACAATTGCAATTCACTTGAAAGCAAAGCACCAGGAGCTCACAAAATGCTTTCAGTCTAGTGCCAAACCTAAAATTCATTCGCTGGAAAGAACTGTTCCGTCCACTGGAAAAGACACATACCAAACTAAGAAGCCTTCTCTGTGTTTGTTTTGGGAATGGCTTAGTCATTGGGCCCTAAGTTAAATATCCCTTTGGGGGAGCAGGGTAATGTTGGTATTAATTTGCACAACTGAAATGATTTTCAATACAGGTTATGCTGCAATAACAAATGATCTCAAAATCCCACTAGTTTACAAAAAGGGTTTATCTCTTTCTAGTGGAATTTATGCACTATAGACTGCATTTTCACTCCTTGTCTTCGTACCAGAAACCAGGGTGATGAAGTAGGCTACATCTAAATTTTTCTGATTATCATGGCACAGGGAAAAGAAGAAATGGGGAACTGCACATTGGTTCTTAAAGTTTATGTTCAGAAGTGACAATTACTTCTGTTCGTTTTCATGGGCCAAAGTCAGTCAGATGACCAAGTCTGATGTTAGTGTGTCCGGGAAATATAATAATAATAATATTTAAGATCTACTATTTTTTTATTAACTGCCAGGATTGATGAGAGGCATTTTACACGTGCTACTTCATTTAAATTTAAGGGCACACAATTATGCCCATTTTAAAGATGAGGCTTAGTGAAGTTAACCTGTTCCCTGTTGCACAGATAGCAGGTGGTGAGGTAGAGCTAACTCAAAAGCTTTTCTAAGTTGCCATTATGCACTACACTAGCGGTAACAATTTGCTGGTTTTGCACTTGAACTTGTACTCAAAATTACTTTATTATTTTTTCTTTTTTCTATTTAAATTGGGTGATCATAAGGTACAACAATAGAGGTACCATGAACAAAACACCAATCTAGTGCTCACAAGAGAGCAGCACGCCTGAGGATCAGGGTGAAGGGAAAGCAGCAGCTGCCTCAGGCGAGCTCAGCCCAGGGGTGCTGTCCAACAAAGACCTGCTCACAGAAGCCACGGAGGGTCCAGGGCAGTGAGGACAGTGACAAGTTCAGCTTCTAACAGTGGGGAATTGCTCCTACCTTGTGAGCTGTGATCCTTTACAACTGAGCAGAATTAGTTTTATTATTGCTGACATTTTAAAATTGTTCCTTTGACTTTGGAGAAGAGTAAATAGACACAAGAGAGGAGAGATGGCAAATCTTGATAGTTTTCTGAATTAGTAAGTTAATTTGATTCAGTCTATCAGAAACCTTTTGTCAGCCACAAACAACCACAACAATCTAAATCTTCTCTGTTGGTTTGAAGAGTCCCCACTTGGCATAGGACTGGTGCTGCCACCTGTGCCCTCACAGTGACAGCAGTGGCAGCATCCTATGTACACATGCAGAGCTAATGCCCAGAGCTCCACTCATCAAGCCAACGATCCAGTCAGAAAGCTGGACAGTGGTACTGAAATGCTCCTCACGAATAAGTCCAAATGGAATCGCTTGGGTTTTATGTTTTGTTGGGTTTGAGTTTGCTTGGAATAGGTTAAGGTGCCCTTTCTGTTCTCCTTTTGGCTTTACTTTGTAGGACTTGTTCTGACTGTTGAAAATAAGTCCAGGAGATTCTCTCACCAGTAACTTTACCCCACATCACCTCGTACCTTAATGTTTATATTTTAGTAAACAAAGCAGGTGCACTCTGGAACCTCTGGGACCTTGAGGTATTTGAAGCAGAATAAAAAGAGTGGTCTTAACCTCCTTCCTTTACCTTCCTTGTGGTTGGAATGTTCCACTTGTATCATAGGTTTTTATTACTGATATTTTCTGCTATTTTTAAGTATGAAGTTGTGCACAAAGGTAGAGACCCAATGTTCCCATAATAGATAAAGATTACATACATAAACATTATAATAAATAAATAAAATTATCTTTATAGTCACCAAGCTTGCCCATTTCTGACGTGTCAGTGCTCCTTAGCTGCTAAAATTTGTAATGCTTCCTGAGTTTACACAAGTAATATTTTTTCATTCAATCTCTTGTATGCCAACCAACTATCTTTGCCATGTCCCTTGTTACTTCTTAGTTCACTGTTGACCACTGGCCACCCATTACAAATTCCTTGTTGCCAGTGAGCAGGAAGACACCCAGTACTCTGGACCTGGAGAATGTCCTACGAATCTCACCTTCCATGATTCAGTATAAAGTAGATTGAAAATAATATTTCTTTCCCCGTCCCAAAGGTTGCTTTCATGCACATTCATGGCTTTAAATAACTAAGTGCAAGCAAGTACACACAGTTTTTAGTCACGCAGAAGATCAAGTATGTTAGGGTTCTTCAGAGAAACAGAATCAATAGGAGAATCTATCCATATCTTTACATCTGTATCTATCTATGTAAATTTACATATGGAGCTTTATTATGAGGAATTGGTTTATGAAATTATGAAAGCCGAAAAGTCCCATGACCTGCTGTCTTCAAGCTACAGATACAGGAAACCCAGTGGTGTCATTCCAGTCCAAGTCCAAAAGCCTGAGAACCAGGGGAGCTGATGGTGTAAATCTCAGTCCAAAGGCAGGAGCCTCAAGACTTAAATCCCATCAAGCAGGCAGGCAGGGAAAAAAAGGGGTGAAATTTCTCCTTTCTCCACCTTTTGTTCTAGTCAGGCCCTCAACGGATTGAACGATGCCCACTCACATTGGAGGGGGTGCAATCTACTAAGTCCACTTATTCTAATGCTAATCTTATCCAAAACCAGTCTAACAGACATACTGGAAATAATGTGCAATCTGGGTACCCGCTGGTGCAGTCAAGTTGACAAATACAATTCACCATCACGTCAAGTAACTTAAGATAATCCTTCAAATGTAGGAGTGTCTAGTCTACTTACTCTAATTACTGAGCTTTTTTATTCTAACACACATCTAACACTCATTTTCCAAAGCCAATCTTATCTGTAGAGGCAGGTGGTTTTTTATATATTTGTATAGAAAGTGAATTGTTGAGTACTTGACATTATATCATACTTATTACTACGAACAAACATCTTACTTATATAAAAAGCAAAATGTAGTGGAAGAAATGTATAACAGTGAGAATGCTCAGAGCCAATATTCATTTTTCATTTTCTTGTGTATTACATCCATTCAAATATATAAAACAACCTGTCTTAACATTAAACCTGTATTTGTATGGCTGAATATCATTGACTGAAATAAAGATACAAAATGTTTTTGACTGAGTCCTTTTTATAAAGATTCAAAAACATTACAGTGTTTTTAGGGGAAATACAGTAAGCTAAAATATTTTTAGATGTAACTATGCTTGCAAATTTTATATGCTTCTTTCAGTTCTATGTAGTGGTAGTTGTACAAGACTAAAGTAACATGTGGAGTAAAAAATTTAAAACTTTCAGATTTCAAATATTTTGTTCTAGTTTTGGCTATGACTCAGAAACCATGATCACTATTGTTTTTAAAAAAAGAAATAAACAGAATGTTTTAAAAGGAGAGAGAAAAGATTGATTATAGATGCTAGTGGCGGGTATAATTTATTGTGCATATAACTAAATGCTATGGAAAGATTTACCTTCTATGTAAAATTCTTCAGTAAATTTTACAGACTTCAGGTCCCTAAATAGGTCAAAGAATTTCTCCTCTTTCCTTCCAAATACAAGAACAATTCCACATTGTAATTTTTTTCTTTGAGTGAAATTTGGGATTCAGAATTATCTCAGGATTGATGATAAATTTATTTAAGAAATTATCTGACAGTTCTGACCAATTTTTACTAGTTCTAGTTTGGTCCTTATTGAAACTGGATTGCCCTTTACCCCTAAAATAAGTGAACTTTAAGAGAAATCCAAAAATTTTAATTTTTGAAAAGTGTTTGAGTCACTACTTCATGCAAATAACAGACATAGACATGAACATGTTAAGGAGGAGGAAGAATATTCTTGACATACTTAAGCTGCAATCTCTTATGAAATGAAATAAGCATTTCTTATGTAGATGAGCTCAAGAAGTACAACAGTAACTAATAAATTACAATTTCCCACAGTGGACGAAAAGTGGAGGATCACTTTAGAAACAACTAAATCAGAAAAGTCTAAATGGCCTGTAGCAACCTGAGAAAGCAGACCTATGTATACAGTGCACATTCACTAACATCAAAACAGATGAGTTTTTCATAACCTTTTGTGACATCAACAGTTTTGCACTGGGACTCTGACTTTCATCTCCAGCTTCCCCACTACACAAACATGCACACACAATCACATCCTCACACTCTTGCACTCATCAAATCCAAACAGCTTCTCTACACCCAGGGTATCTTTAAATAAACCAGACCAAAGAAGACAAATTAGAAATCATCTGAACTCACCAAAGCAATTTCTTGTTCACCTTCTACCTAAATACAGGATAACTGTTCCCTGTATGTTGCCCTGATATCTTAGGAACAGCTTTCTGATACGCCACGAGTTAGAACGAATCGGAAACAGACTCCTTCTATAGGCTCATACTTTATGACTATAAAATTCAACCCTATTTTGTAAAAATACCAAAGAAACTAATGCATTTTGCAAATGAGTTGCAAACTTGCCAAAATGAATTAATTAACTAAATAAGAAAATTGTCTGGAATTACTGAAGCTGGATTCTTAAAACTTGTGGCATCTAGGTTCATGTACCACCCAAGGTTAAATAATGCATACTACCTGATAACAGCTTGCTTTCTAGAGCTCTTTAATTGTCAAAATCATTTCACTGAAGTGAGTTGCACACTTTCTAATCAAATCAGATAAAAAATATAATGCTTTTGGAAGGTGAACAAAATAGAATCAGAGAACAAGATGTCCTCTTCCAGTACAATATGATATATACTTGTGAGCCTGGCTCCCCATTTTCAAGTGGAATATTGTTATTAATAGTTCACATTCAACTCCCCAAAAGTTTTACTTTCCCTTTTGTTTCTTGCAGTACCTGGACACATCCTGAAAAGAAGGTCTATGGGAAACACTGGGCCTACTACAGATTCCTTGCATTTGTTGCACAGTTTTGTGATTGGGCAAAGATATACTCTTAGGAAGGTGGCAGAGATGTTGGTAATGCCTGGCTGATGTTGAGAGGCATGATATTGCGAGGTGGGAATTCAAGGGAGGGGTAGAATTAATTACTGAGGATGTGTAGAACAGAACCAGCCTCAAAGGCTAACTTCAGGTTTCAGCATGAAGAGTTACTGCCTTGGAATCACTAAAGTCTCTTTAATTACTTAGCTTCTGCAAAACACAGTAAATAGAGAGGGAGTCAGTGAGTGGAGAGCTGTTCCCAGTTCACGAAAATCCTATACTGTGCTTTAATATTTCGTTCTCAATGCAACTTTGTCTTAACAACAAATAAGTAACTGTTAACATGCAATACACAATGTTTGATATTGGGGAGGACTTAAAAGTGAATAAGCCACAATCCCTCCCTCAAGAAATTTTTGATGTGGGAATCCAAGAAGGATGAAAAAGAAATATCTCTACAGCATTCTCCAATTTACAAAGCACAAAATTCAAGTGCATCCTCTTATTTAAGCCTCACAACAACCTTCTGAAACACCTTATGTACTATTCATCCCATTTTACTGATGATTCCAAGAGATTCAAAGAGGTTAAGAGAACTTCCCAGCATTTCAAAAATAGTTAAAGGAAGAACCAGCAGAACTAGGGTGCAAATTATCTAAAACTAGAATTAAAATTTGATCTTTGCTTTTTTTAAATATATGACATGTATATGTGTGTATAGTTAATATATAATATTTCTACCTTTTCATGGAAACATTCATGAAAGCATAGAGATTCAAAGTTCTAACTGTAAGAGAAACCGAATTTAACAATCTAAAATCTTCTATATTGTAATACGGATTTTATCTTATCACGGGTGGGGTTTGGCAACAGAACTTGTCACTCATCCCTCAGGGAACACCCTTAACTAAGACACCCAAGGCTCAGTCCTAGCAAGCTTTAAGGCAGTCTCTACCACTATCCCTTTCCACATTTTATAGGGGTATGTGCTTTCTGAAGTTTCCAAAGCCACATAACGTTACCTCTAACATTTCCCATGAGTATACTCCTTTCTACAACCACCCAATGTAACAATATTTCTAACATCTCCTGAAGTCTGTTTCTTTCTACATCCATCCATTCTGCAATCAAAATTCCTATAATGTGACAGCAAGGACTGAAAGTGAACAGTTAGGACAGATGATATAGGGACTTCCACAGAGAGCTGATGAAGCTATGAATCCAACGCTTGTTAGTAACAGGCAAACTGCAAGACCAGACTCTGTCTTGTTTTTAGCTACATCAACTCTGAGCTTACAAGAGAAGAGATTCTTAGAAAAGTCATAGAAGATCTTGTGTCCTCAGACCACGCCATAAGGTCAAAACTAAAAATTTAGAACATTTTTTCTCTTTAAGTTCCTCATTACTTCTGGAATCATCTACTCATCAACAAAGGTAGACATTCCTTAGTCCCATCACAATGGTTTATGACAGCAGGTATATAATGTGTCAAAGGCAAGCCTTAAACAGCCCCTGCCTTCCAGACAACTTCAAGTAATCCCTTAATAGATAAGTTTTCTACTTATTTAATTGACCACCAATATCTCATTTTCCACTGGCAATGAGGTTATTGTTGCCTTTAAGCCCGATCCGGTGAGATAATAATCCATATTCAAAACTTTGTAAATCTGATTATGGGACTAGGTTTCAAAGCAGGAAAGAGAAATGAGTTTAGGTATTTCACACGAAAAGGGCAATTGGGTACTTACAATTTTACAAGAATTAATGGAAGAGTGGAAGTCATGAGATTATCATCAGACTACAAGAGCATGCCATGCAAACTACTATCCAAAAAACAGAACTGTTACTGTTATTCTGAAGTCAGGAAATAGCTGGAAACTAGTGTTATCACTGCTGCCCATCCCACCAGAGAGTGGCATGTGCAGTCTTGCCTCAGAAAACCTTGTGTCTGCCAGAACCTGTCCATCAACCATCACCATCACAGAAAGAAAGCATCCACCCGACCCCTCTTCCAGGCTTCATGTAAGTGCTTTCCTTTGGAATTCCTGCATGGTAAAATGACATAAAAAATACAGATTTTATTTTCGTTCTTTCTATGTTAATTTATAACAAAATGCAATTTCCATTAAAATCTGTCTTTTTTTTTTTACTGGTACTTGAGAGATTGATTCCAAAGTTCTTTTGGGTAAACAAATGAGTTGAGAATATCTACAAAAAAGAACAATAATGAAAGAAATTTATGTGCTTAGAAATGAAAATGCATTATGAAGCTTTATCAGCACATATTGTGATAATGATATAAGATGTGTGAGATAGACCAGTGGAAAAGAATCATCCAGAAAAAAATGGTGTATATAATACTGTATTAGGAGATGACAATGGCTTCACAAATCAATGATAAAAGGAACAGTTAATCTACCAAAACAAGTTTTAGCTATTTGTAACAACAAAAATAAAAAATCAAAGTCTGAGTTGTTACTTCATAACGTATCTAAGACTCTATGTTCTTGAAATAATTATATGCAAAATTATAAGCCAATAAAAATGGAAAAATTTATAGGTAAATACAATTTTCATAAATGAATTTCCCATGAGTAAATGGTTTTCTATTGCTCAGACATCAGCCAAGATCTGTCGTATCAGACTTCACCCTCATCCAGGGGAAGTTTCTGCTTTTGAGGAGGGGTGGTGAGGAAGAGAAGGGATAGGTAATAAACACTTTTTAAATAAAACACAAGACAAAGCCTTTGCCATTTTTTCAGGATCATCTTCAAGTAATATTGGCAAAAAACTTTGTATTATGAAAAAAGTTAAGTATTCTTAAACAAGGGTTCGAAAATTCAAATCCAAGACTTTTTCTTTAATATTAAAATAAATAAAATAAAATAAAATGATCATCTAGAGGAAGGAGGCTTCTTGCAAGAGAAGAGCAGTGCAAAGATCTTACTTGAGAGAGTGTTTGAAAGTGTTCAAGGAACTATAGTAAATAGGTAATACATATTGCCGAGTGAATGAATGTAGGTCCCCCAAAACAATGAGGTTTTCTTAGAGTAACGTTAAGCCAATGATAAAGTTTGAGTTCTTGATACATTTTCTTAGGTAAAGTTCTTAAAAAAAAAAACAGTAAAAAACAAAATCAACATTTTCTTTTCTTCTTTGCTTGATATTTTTGTCTGTAAATTCTTTCGAAACTAAAATCAAACCCTAATTTGCTCTGCCTTATACTGATGTCCCATCCATACTCGGTACTCCTTCCATAATTTCCATCCATCTCCCACTATTTCTCCACACTTTTCCTCCATCCAGCCAATTGTGTCTATTTATCATTATTAGTCAAGCACACCGTGCTCATTTTCATCCCAAATCCTTTGTTCTTACCATTTCTCTGACCTGGAATGCCCTTCTTTTCTCCCTACTCTGATTGTTATCAGAATCCTATCCTCACTTCAGAGCTCACAAGTTTCCTACAGTCCCTAAGGCCTTCACTAAGTCTGTCCAGTGCTTTACCATATAGAACTCTAAATATATTTTTCATTCAGGCTACCAAATAATAACATTATTATTGATATTACTATTCCATTTTAAGTTGACAAGTTTCTAGAACTTATTTAATTTCAAATTTACAGAAAAGTTGCAAGAAGAGTACGAAAAACTTTTGTATTTCTTTCACCTAAGTTCCCCAACAATTATTATCTCACCATACTCACACTATCAATCATATATAAAGATATGTAATTATCTCATTAGATTTTTCCCAGTTGTTCCCCAAATATGTATCTTTTATTTTTTTTTAACACATTCTGGTCCAGGATTTCTCACTTCAATTTGAAACAGTTCCTTTATCCTTCCCTATCTTTCATGATCTTGAGAGTTTTGGAGAGAACAAGCCCTCTGTCCCAGCTTTGAACCAATCAATTATGCAACAAGTCCTGGGTTTTTTAGTGGAGTATGATATATAGAAACAAAGGTCTGGTGCTCCATGTTCTCATTGCCCATGAGTGTCACTGATTTTAGGGCTTTTCAATGGACATATTTAGAAAATAAATATATGTACACATGGACATGCATCCATATCTACTTCTATATCTATTTATATCTTTTTAAAATAAATTTACATCAATTCCAGCTCCAATTCAATACTTTTCTAGCTTTCTTCCTCTACATATTTGAAATCCTTTCATCAACAGTGAGAACTTAGCTCCCAATATCCTTAACAGATGTTCCTACCTGCTCATTCCTCCTGCATGAACCAAATCTCCTAACCACACACATCTGCAACTTCCTCAGCTGTACATTTCCTTGGCCCCAGTGCCTTGGCCTTGCTACCGACTGGGGCTTTGGTCATATCACTGCCTCCAAAGAAAGGCCAGGTAAAGAAGGGGGGAAAAAAAAGGAACAATTCCACATCTTCTTAATACTATTCAGCCATAAAAAATGACAACATAACACCATTTGCAGCAACATGGATGTTCCTGGAGAATGTCATTATAAGTGAAGTAAGCCAGAAAGAGAAAGAAAAATACCATATGAGATCGCTCATATGTGGAATCTAAAAAAAAAAAAAGACCATAAATACAGAACAGAAACAGACTCACTGACATAGAATACAAACTTGTGGTTGCCAAGAAGGAGGGAGGAGGGAAGGGACAGACTGGGAGTTCAAAATTTGTAGATACTGACAGGCCTATGTAGAATAGATAAACAAGATTATACTGTATAGCACAGGGAAATATATACAAGATCTTGTGGTAGCTCACAGCGAAAATAAATGTGACAATGAATATATGTATGTTCATGTATAACTGAAAAATTGTACTCTACACTGGAATTTGACATAACATTGTACAATGACTATAACTCAACAAAAAAAAGTTTAAAAATAAAAAAGAGGAACAATTCTTTTAAGTATAATATAGAATGCTAATACCAAAGGAAGCTTGGAAGTCATCTAAAGTATGTGCTTCAGATAAAGAAACTAAGACTCAGAGAAGTAGAATGATTCACCCAAAGTCATTCATGGAGAGCTAGTAATAAGAGAAGTCTCTTGAACTTTTAGAGCTTTTCCCTCAACAAATGATGTGTATAGCTTGTATCACCTCATCTCATAATTGTTAAAACAATAATATTTAATTATTACTCATTTAATAAATTGAATAAAATATTAAGAAGAGAGTGACAATACAGTGTTCTCACTAGAACCACAAGAATGTTTCTTCATTGTTGCACTCATACATAGAACTATATGAACAATGATATCCCATACACTTCTCTTTTATGTAGGAAAAAAATGGAAATTGTCAAACACAAATTGCCAATTTTTAAAACCTCATTTCTTCTGTCATTGGTTAATTTCAACCATGGTTTTATATTTATAGCTTTAAATAATGTAAAACATGGTAGATAATGATGTTAGAATCTGTTTAAGACTTTCTATGTAAGAACTAATAAAGAAGTTTGTACTTTATGACTCAAGCATGTCATGTGTTCTAAAGCTGTACTATCCAAAGGGAATATAAGCCACATATGTCATTTTAACCATAACTTTGTAAAAATGTAAAAGAAACAGATGAAATTAGTGTCTATACACACACACACACACACACACACACACACACAAACACACATATATATACATACTGCTCTAGTTTAAATGTCTGTGTTCCTTCAAAATCCGTACGTTGAAAATTCATCCTCAATGTGATGGTATTATGAGGTGGGGCCTTTGAGAGGTAATGAGGTCATGAGAGCAGAATCTTCATGAATGAGATTAGAGCCCTTTTAAAAGAAATCCCAGCTCCTTTGCCGCTTGCACCATGTGAGGACACAGGGAGAAGACAGAGCTCTAGGATTTAGGCCCTCACTGGACACTGAATCTGTTGGAATCTTGATCCTGGACTTTCCAGCCTCCATCACTGTGAGAAATAAGTGTTGTTTAAGCCACCCAGTCTATGGTACTTTTAAATCGCAGCCTGAACAGACTAAGATATATACATACACATATATGTACATATGTGTATGTAGAATACGTGCAAAATATCGTATCAATATGGAATCAGTAAAAAAGGTATTAATGAACAATTTTACATTTTATTTCATACTAAGGCTTCAAAAATCTAGCGTGTATTTTACACTTAAAAACTCTCAAGTCAATAGCCACATTTGGCTAGTGGCTACCATATTTGTCAGTACAGCTCTAAAACTAAATGAACATTCTCGAAGAAGTTCTAACTTTTCAGAGTATTTGGCAAATAAATTTCATAAAATTTTCCAGTATCCATAAAAAGGCAGTTATCCTTTTTATGTGAACCATAGGATTTATGATTTAATAAACCATAGGATCAAATGTGCCCCCCCAAAAAGTGATGCTCTTGCCAAAAAAAAAAAAAAAGGAAAAGAAAAACAGGCAAATTTTTCTTCAGACTAAATGGAGAAATCAGTGATGACTGTCTAAAGTGCCCAGTATTCCTCATTTATATTCTCATTATTCCTGTCACATCTTGTTACCAATCCCATCTCTATCTTAAGAAATCAGAAGAGACTCAAAGTATTATATAACATTATTTTAATGTTTTGGTCTGAGACCAGTAGTTGTAATTTCTTGGAGTTATATGTAGTATCAACAAAATAGTGCAGTACTTCTCACAAGTATTTTTCCTGTTTGATCATTTCCTCAGTATATCCATGGCCACATTTACTTTATCTTGCATTTTTATGTCAGCCTTTTCTCTCACCATATAATTCTCTTTCCTAAGAATATTTATTTTAGGAACAGGGTCCAAAAATGATGTATTTCTGCAGATGATACTATAAATCGGTACCTTAATACACAGAAATTATCATCCTGGGAGTTAACCCACAAAATGCCAAATATATGACTCATTATACCAAAATCAAAAAGTAGAATAAATGACAGCAGACTTTCTAGTCATCTACCCTCTCCAAACAAATGCTTATAAAAATTGCAGGGAATGGTAAGTACATACGCAGTGGCCATTTTTGAAGGGTTGTTTGGAAGCAGTATTCTAGAACCTGTCTTTTTTTGAGACTCATTTTCCCATACCCAGTCCTAGATGTGGGCATGACACTCAGTTCTGGCAAAAGACCATCTACCTTTTGGCCATGAGGACTGATTTAAATGCAGGCACTTAACAAACTATTTTTCTTCTGGAGTCATTAGGAAAGATACTGCTTAGTCTGCCACTGCATGGAAGGACAATGTACAGGGGGCTATTTGTAACACTGTCTTCTGGCTGCACTGAGATGAGAAAGTCATTTTAAGAAGGAGAAAATAAGGTCGAGACATAAGGAAAAGTGTCACAAGAATGAGAAAAAATTTCCTGGTAACATTATTTAAGCCTCTGGACCTAGCTATGTATGACAGCTGATTTCTAAATGAAAATACAGGAGAAAATCTTTGTAATTTTCAGTTAACCAAAGATTTCTTAAATAAAACACCAAAAGTAAAATATATAAAAATAATTGATAAATTGGATTTCATCAAAATTAAGAACTTCTGTTACTCAAAAGGTAGCATTAAAAGAATGAAAATGAAAAACACAGAGAAGGAGAAAATACATGCAAATCACATATCTAGTAAGAGATTTATATCCAGAATATATATTTAAACTATCAAAATTTAATAATGAGAAAGTAAACAAAAAAACTGGGCAAAAGATTTGAACATACACGTTGCCAAAAAAGATATACAGATAGGGGACATAAGCACATAAAAAGATGCTATACATCATTAGGCATAATGGAAAGGCAAATTAAAGCCACAATGAGATACTACTGCAAAGACACTAAAATGTCTAAAATTCAAAAAGACAACCCATACAAAATGTTAGCCAGGAATTCTCATATATTGCTGGTAGGAATGTGAATTGATACACCATTCTGGCAAATACTTTGATAATCTCTTAAAAATTATACATCTACAAAGCATTCCACTCCTAGGTATCTAGTGAAAGTAATGAAAGCATACAGCAGGCCCTCCATAACCATGGGTCCCCCACCCTCAGATTCAAACAACCACAGATCAAAAATATTCAAAACAAACAAACAAACAAAAAACTCCAGAAAGTTCCAAAAAGCAAAATTTGAGTTTCCCTCATGCAGGTAACAATTTACATGGCATTTACTTTGTATTTGGTTTTATAAGTAATCTAGAGATGATGTAAAGTATATTATATAGTATGTACAGGTTATATGCAAATACTACAGTATTTTATATAAAGGACTTGAACCCAAGAATTTTGGTATCTGAGGGACGTCCCAAGAACCAATTCTTTGCGTATAACAAGGGATGACTATATGTACATGAATGGTCATTGTAAATTTATTTCCAAAATCTCAAGCTGGAAGCAACTCCAAAATTCATCAATAGGTGAATGGATAAATAATGTACAATTGCTTACCTATCTGTATCTATCTGTAGAATAGAGTACTACTTAGTAATTTTTAAAATGACCGAATGATACATGCAATATGGTTGAATCTCAAAATAATTTTGCTAAGTGAATGATGTGACAAAACAAAAAGAGGCACACACTACGTAATTCCATTTATATAAACATGCAGACAATGCAAACTAATCTACAGTGACAGAAAGCAGATCAGTGGTTGCCAAGGAGGGTGGAAAGGTGAGGAGGTACAGGAGGGTGGAATTACAAAAAGGCATGAGAAACTTTTGGGAGTGCTAGATATGTTTGTCATCTTGATTTGGGTGATGAGTTTCTCAGTGTATATAGAAAGTAATACACATCAGAAGAAAAAACTATTTTTATTACATCCTTAACTGCAACTACTTACTTACTCATGAGGTGTGTGCCTGTCAAAGACACCACGCAACTTTTCAAATCTTGAAATCAGTTTGGGCCTCACCACTGTCATTTCCTGTTTCACACAGATCTTCACACAACACTCGTTTCTATATACTATCAAAACCCAGCTTTGCAAAGATATAATGTTATCTAAAGAAATGTGGTTCAAACTGTTAGTTACTTAGATACATGGGGGCATCAGGCAGATAAGATAGAGGAGATAGAGGATGGTACAGAAGATGGTGGTGTGCCCGCCTTCAGCATAAAGGGGCTTTACTTCCACTAAGTGAGTGTTAGCAAGAAAACTAGTGAAAACCTGACAGCCGCAACTGCTTGGTAGCGACAAGGACCTAACCAGACATGACACAATGCTCACTGTAATATAATTAGCATTGTGGTCTACGCCCTCCCCCCATGGGTTTTTCTGTGTGTGTCACGGGTAAGGACATGAGCAAAAGGGGCTGGGCATGACTAAGCATTCCAATCAATCAAGAGACCAACTCTAAGGGAGGGTATAAGAAAAGGGGGCAGACAAAGACCATTGCTATCCTCCATTGGATCAGCCCGCCTCCTATTCTTATAGGTGTACCTTCCCTTCGCTAAATAAAACCTTTAAAATCTTTTGCTATATAATGTTTTTGTCTCCCATCTGAATTCTTGTATTTTGGGTATGACAAGAATTGGGGTCTTATCCCTTCCCCCTTTGAGATAACAAACTACTGTTGAAATTTGGTATTACCTCAAGCTAGTAGCTGACATAGTTTCCAACAAGTTCTGTTAAATTGTATTGAAATCACCAAATCTAAAATTTCCCATTTTTATGAATGCAATTTCAAAGGTTTCCTAATGGTATAAGAACTCAAAGCTATACACACAAAGCATTGACTTAATCAGATATGGTGTGACCTCAGGCAAATATTTGAAAAGTTTTCCAGTTCTTCTCAGTGGAGCCATTTAAATACCCACTTTCTGTAATTTATTTTTTGCTCCCATCTTTGCTACATTATTGAAAAGTAACACACAACTTTATGTTGAACTCTTCAAAGAAGCTTTGGAAAGAAAATATGGAGACTATTCTGACTCTTTGGATGTAAACATCTCTGAAAATCTCAAATGAAAAAAATACAGAAATAGTCTATTTAATAGGATACATGGTATTGTCTTTATACTAATTACCCTTGCCTCTGTTGTTATGGTAATTAATAAACTATTTCAGGTTATGTCTCCTGCATTTTATAACTTAATTAAGAAATTTTGTTTACTTATTTTGAATTATTGTCAACCAGCCCAATTTGGAGCTATAATATGAACTTTGTTAGGAC
Source organism: Camelus dromedarius (assembly GCF_036321535.1). Lineage (NCBI taxonomy): Eukaryota > Metazoa > Chordata > Mammalia > Artiodactyla > Camelidae > Camelus > Camelus dromedarius. The sequence goes on from NC_087436.1 coordinate 38,325,858, forward strand.
TTCAGTTTCTGCAAAAAGACATGAATGCATTCACAAGTTTTAATATCATAGAAAGACGGTTTATTAGCGGGCTTTTGCCTAAACTTGTCTGGCCTTCAACAGGGTTCAAATCCAGTTAAATTCTCACTTCATCTAAACAGCTGCTATCTCCTTTTTCGCACGTCAACTATAATAAGGCAGTGATCTAAATTTGCATAACAATTGGCCCCTATCTCAAGAACTTGAAGTGTGTTCTAGCCAAATGCAGATTAAATTGGCTAAGTAAAAATGCCCTTCAAATTGCTCTTTTCTGCTTCAATACTGAAGTAGAACTCCTAGAAACAACTAAAAAACAAGTTGTTCTTCAATTTATAAGCTCTTTCTATTACACTGAAACATAGCTTGAAGCCTTGAAAACATCTGGAGAGAGAAAACAGGATCAACAATGATCCAGCTGTGACCTCACTACTTAATAATTGTCTTTTAGCTGACTCCACTACTTGTCTCCTCATTATGCACATTTCTGGTGGGGGTACATCTAATCCATTGATCTACCAAGCCTATCTTTTAAAAAGTGAGCACAGGGGAAGGCTTTACCACCAATGATTTCAATAAAGTTTCAATAAAGTGCAATTCCGCAGTCTGGCTAGAACTTGTGTTTTAGAATTCAAGTGCTTGCATTAAAGATCCTAGTATGATTGAATTAAAAGAAACCCAGAAATCTCAGATTTTCTAGTAAAGTGACGAAGAAGGCACTCTCAACATTACCCACTCGCTTCTTGCTTTTTTTTTGTTAACTGCTTACTTTAATACACACAGAATATAAGATTGCCTTTTTCTCATTTTCAGTGCTAGTCCTAAAATGGTAAGGCTCTTGCAGGATAAAATCACCAGGCTCAGACTGGCCCTTCAACTGAAAGCCAAAGGGAATGGTAAAGTCACCTCCCAGGGTAAACACCCAAAAATGTCCAAGCTAAGCAAGTCTGGGCTTCATTTTTGCCATTCCCGAATTCACTGCTCTTTTGGGACACGACATTCCATAGAACTGCAAAAGATGACAAATTCCACCCCAGAGAATTTGTTTATACGAAGTTATTCACATCAAATAATCTCAGAAGATTTGAGCACAGCAATGTTGAAAATTACCTATTAATTGTTAATCCTATGAGAAAAATTAGACAATTATTTTTGAAAACATAGAAAAAACCTCACATGATAAAAATTAGACTCCCACATGTGATTCAACTTCTACTTATTAATTATGAAGTTAATAATTACTAAATTTCCAACAGTAAAAATTAAATCACTCATCACTAGAGATGTCCTGAGTTTTTACAAAAAGTGATCAAGAATATTCTATTGGTTTTAGAGCTTTCAGTATTCAAGACTTTACCCAACATATATACACAGCTCATCAACCTGTTTAACATTTTCAATGTAATTTAAGGTTGATTTTCCTCTCTTATATAAAAGTCAAGATTTTATTTCATATTTTAAAACTTATTGATTAGTAGTTTAGTAAATTTTTTTTCTGACAACTCCATTTTATTTTTTGAAATAAGTCTCTCCCAGGACACAATAAGTCTGGCTCCAAATTTTTGACATTAAAAAATTTTAAAAGCATGAGAGTTTAAAAAAATCTTATGACTACACTCTAATAGTCTGTAGATGTTAGCTGAAAGTCTAGAGCTCAAAAAGAAAAAAAAAGTGGAAGGGAGGTGCTTATTTTTACAAATGACTATGTGTGCCTTTTAACAGGTACTTGTTTAAAAATTATATATTTTTACAAGGTAGCTATTTACATTTTGCTTAGAACGTAAGCCTCCTTAGTGAACCAAATCACATAAATTAGAGAATACTTTGGTCACTCTGCAAGTTATAGATATCTTGAAAGCCTTATAAAAGTAAACTAAAATAAACCCAAATGTGCCACAACAACATTCAGACTCTCACCACCTCATAATAATAACATCAAAGCTGGGAACCCTATGTAGCCAACATTTTTCAAGTCCTCCTGGTTATCTAAGTCACTGCTTGTGGTGCTTTCTAGAGTACATCTTTCACCCTGCCACTTTTCCATTCAAAATCATGCAGTCTTTCCTCAGTCTCTTCTAAATAAAACATACAGTAGCCTGACATTTTTATGGCCCTGAGTAATCTGGTGCAACTTGAACTCTACAACGTTTGGGTGCTGACATCATTGCCAGTACTGTTTGGAAGGAAAGCATCCTTCCCTCTCTCCCTTCTGTCCTGGCGGCATATTAAGTCAGGAAGAAGGTTTAAGAATTACAGCTTGTCTCCTCTCCACACCCTCACTCCTTACTGAGGAAGCAAAGTGATATATCTTATTGGAAAATTAAGAATCTGCATACCTGCAAGGAGCTCTCTTGTCCTTTCCTACCAATAATAAATTAACTGAGCAGGATCTCCCTTATCATACCAGCAAAACAGCAGTTGGAACAAGGTAAATTCAATTCCTGGGATAACTATTAGATGCCCTTTTGGTTGTTCTTCCTAAGCCTTAACCAGCTTTGCAGTAATAATGTAAATCCCCCACTAAATAGAAAGTTTCTTAAGGGTTTAGCCCTATACATCTTTGAATCCAAACATCTAACCCCTTGCCTTATGCATAGTGCCAACGTAGGGTTCATAATAAATAGTCAGTGTATTGCAAAATGTTCAAGACAAAAGCATTATCTTTGTAGAACGTGGTAGAGTACTATGAAAAACTGAAAACTTAATAAATGTTCATTGAGGATTATCTGCATGATATTTTCTAATATTTATTAAGTATTTTTAGATGCTTAGCACCATGCTAGGGAAATATTACTAAAAAAACAAAAAACAAAACAAAAGAAAAACCTTCTCAAAATTAACCTAAAACTCCAAAGACCTACATATGATCCAAATTCTACTTGTGTCTCCAATACCAAGAAATGGAACATAAGGCTCTCTTGGAGTTGAGCGTAAGTTATAAAGGAAAAGAAATAAAAAGAAAGAAGGAAAAAAGTCTCTGCAAAGTTGTGACCACATGTTGCTCTGACATGAAATTCTCCACTAAGTATATTAATTCTGGATGGATCACACAATCTGGAGTTGTATAAATGACTTGGGTTTGCCCCAATTCTTGGCATATCTAGGAAACTGGAAGAAGCAAAAGCAAACTCTATACGGAAAATGTCACATCTATCTTGGAACTTGATGAACCTGTCAAGTAATTTTTTGTAGACAATGACTAGGAAACAGCCAAAGATAACAAAGTTCACAAACAAATAAGGCAGTATGAGAGACACCTGAAGAAAAAATAACAGAAATAAATCTTCAAGTACATCAAATATTAGAATTATTAAATAAATTAATATTAAAAACCGATACATTACTGTGTTTAAAGAAAGGAGTGACAAATGAAAAATCTGTGAAGAACCAGAAACTATAGAAAAATCCAAAAAATAAAGAAAGTAAATGTAGAATTAATAATATCATAACTAAAATTAAAACTCATTGGCCACATTTGGACATATGTGCACAAGACACAATTAGTGGACTGAAATATAGATCAGAAGAAATTACCACAAATGCAACAAATGTCAGTCACTGATGACTTCATTGGTAAGTTTACCAGACATTCAAAATTGAGAAATTAAAAACATAATGTCGATCTTTATAACATTTTCCAGGATATAGAAGAGGTGAAAACACTGTATAGTTGACTTCCTGAAGGTCAAGACCAAAGCTTTACAAGGATAAAAGAAAGGAATGACTGCAGGACAATTCACTTATAAACACAGATACAAAAATTATAAACCAATTACTAGCTAATTGAATCCCACTATATATAAAATGAATAAAACCATGATTAAGCTTATCTCAGAACTACAAGATAGGCTGGATATTGTAAAGTCTGTAAGTGTATGTAAAATAGGCATAGAAAAAGAGCTTGGTTAAAAAAAACACTTTTAGCAAACTAGAAATAAAAGGAAACTTTCTAAATATATGAGTTGTCTAAAACTAAATTACAGTAAAGGTACACAATGAACTATTTGAAGCTTTCCTTTCAATATCATGAACATTATAAAGATGCTGCTATCAACACCTTACTTTAACATTGCACTGGTGTTTCTATCCCATAGGGTAGAAGTAGAAATCAAGTATCTGATGGTACTAGCATTAAAGATCAATGGAGAAAAAATACACTGTTCAATAAGTTGGTACTTCAAAAATTGATTCTACATAGGTAAACTGGAACCCTGCAAAGAAACCCATAAAAAAACCTTTCTAGATATACAAGGATTTAAAACTTTCAGAAGAACGCATAGGAGAATACTGTTGTAACTCTAGGATAAAAAAAATTCTTAGACATGGCACAACAAAAATTATGCATAAAAACATTGATAAGTTAGATGACATCATTTTAAGAACTTTCAATTATCAAGAACTTATGGAAACTTACGTTTCAAAAAAGAAAGTAGAAAGGCAAGCCATAACTGGAAGAAAATATCCAGAAAACACTTATTACTTACAAAAGATTAGTACTTAGAAAATATATATTATAGAATATGTATGAACAAAAAAAATAGGATAGATGGCAAGTCTTTAAAAAATGATCAATAAACTTGTGAAAATTCTAACTTCATTAGTAATTAAGGAAATCCTAATTAAAAACACAATGAGGTACCTTTCTGATCTATCATTTTGGCAAAAAATTATAAATTTAACAAAATTCCAAGAGTTGTTTGAGATGTGGGGTAATTGGAACACATAAATTTACCCCAGCACTAGATTTACCAAATAATGAATAGTGGTACACTCATAATATACAGCAATGAAAATAGACAACTGTAAGTATGCAAAGACATGAAAAATATGAAAAAAATTATGAATGAAAAAGAAAGCCACAGAGGAACATGGATAGTATGATTCCATATATAAGGGCAAAAAAACAGGCACAACTGAAAAGCTTATTGTTTAGGGACATAATTACACTGGGTAAGTCAGAATGCAAAGTTTAGGGCATCAGTTACTTGGAGGTAAGGCTAGACTGAAAGTTTCATGAGAGAAGGAACCAGTACTATCTCTCCTCCATTTTATTTTCTGAGTCTAAGAAAACTTTTGGCATGTTGTATGTTGTATGTGCTCAACAAACATTCATTGGCTAAATAAACGAAAACTTGGCCTTTTTAAACTGTAAAGCTATGCAAATCAAGACATTTTTATTATTAACTATGGTTTGGCTTGTACAATCATAAAAGGTAACAAGCGGTAACATTCAGGAAACACTTTGAAAGTTTGACATTAACCTGGCACTCTTTGGCAAAATTAATTTAAATTTTTAGTTCCTAAAAATGTGATAATTACAATTATATTTAAATTGCCATATGAGAATGAGACATGAAATCTGACTTCAGGGGAGCATAATTGAAGAGGCAAAGCCAAACAAAAGAACAGAAAGGAGGAATGAAAACCTGAGTTGGTCAAAGTCTGCAAGTTCTCCTATACAAGTTTTTTTTTAGAAAATAGTTCACAAGTTGGAAGTTTGTGAAATGTGGTTAACATGGAAGTAATTGAGAGTGTTTGTGAACTCAAATGCCCCTCTACCAATGTGTCTCCAATTAAAAAAAAAGACATTAGATGAATTAAATGTTCATTATATTTGAAGTGTGGAATCAAGCCATAGTAATCCATTGAACATTTGCCAGTTTTCTGATTTTTTGGCTCCATTATCCAATTGTCCTGCTGAGATGTTTGTATATTGTATGTGAAAAATATGTATCTGCATGTCCATTACAGCAAAGTCACATAATCCACACTATATATTGCTCCCGGCTGTGTTTAATGGAATCTATCCAATGAGTGAGCAAAGTCTTCAAGTTACAAACAATATTCAAAGAGGACTTTTATCTCAACCAGATACTATGCTTTGTTCATGTTACTTACCCAGGATATTTCTATATACATATAATTTGAGCCAGATCGCCAATAAGGAAGATTTGTTTAGAGGAAAAACTGCATGATTTGAGGGCCAAGATCATTATTTTACTTTACTTTATCTTATTTTATTTTATTTATTTTTCACTTATTTGTTTGTCACATCTCTAAAATTATGTCCAAGTAAAAGTCTGGACATAAAATTCAATGAAATAAATTTGCTGAGAAAACATGTTTTATTCTGGGAATGGGCAGTAAACACATACGAACAAGCTCCCCTTGTATTCACCTCACCAACTAATTCTGAATCCATTTCCTGGATGTAATTAGGAGACAAGGTGATGAAAGATTAGAGAATTTTTTATCTTTCAGAAGACAGGTTTGTCTGAGAAAGAGCCAATATCTGAAGAAGGGTGTCTCTTCAAAGTTTGGTTTTCTTCTGCACGTACAGTGTGCTGTGCTATAACATTTGTTTTTTAAAATGGCACTATCCATTAGGATTTATTTTAGGGCTTTGTATGTTCTCTATAACATTAGAAATCCCTATTTTGTTTTAGCAAATATAAAATTAGTATACATAAATAAATTTTACAAATCAGAGTTCAGCAAACTCTATTTATATAACATATTATAGTAATATCTACATTTTTTATATTCAAATGGTTTTTTGGAAAATATTGTCTTCTTTAAAAAAAGTAATCACCAATTCAGGCTTATCTTCATGATGCAAAATGAAGTAAAGAAATGAGTAGTTCACCCACTGTGGGCACTCAATTTGAGTAGAGCATACTATATCCAATATTTTAATCAAAATTATTTAGACAAATTTAAATGACTGCTTGATTTCTGACTACACAGAAGTACTTTTTAACTATTTCATAAATCAAGAGTATTAATATTATTGCTTTATTTATTAGTAATATATCTGTAAGAGGTCAAACATCCATTCATAATTGAAATTTTTCAGCAATAATTTGGTGTTTCAAATACTCAGAAGCCTGGTTTTAATCAGATTAAGTCTTGGGATAGTTGACTAATTTTGTTTCCTGTTTTGTATGGTGTGTTCAAAATCTTCCAGCCTATCCTATTATTGATTGATAATACAGAAACAAATCAATTTTTTCAAATCTCATAGACCTGTTGTTAGTGTTGTTTTCAATAAAAAGATTTTCTGTCTTTCAATTGTATTTAGAGATTTAGGTCTAGTCTAATCTGTTCAACCTGTTAATCATTGTCAGGTGCCAGCTTCCAACTGGTTCTGAATGTGACTGTATGGCTTTTCTTTCCATATTCTTTGAGTTAAATTTCTATTACTTATTGGAATGTTATTTAATACAGTTCATACATTTAAAATGAAACCATCAGGTGAAATGAGTTCTGGCTTAGTAATAAAGAGGCTGTTACCAAATTAGCTTTACATATACAAATGGATGTGGCTCAACAACACTGATTTAGACAAAAGAAACCATGCCTTGAATTGACATGTATCTCCCCAACTCAGTCTCTGATGTGTTTTTGAGTAAATTCGTATTTCAGTACATTATTCAATTGCTTTCAGTACCTCTAGAAGGTGTTCTATCAAGAATCCCCACACTGCTGTTTGAGAAAACAGTCTGCTGCTGGCATCTTACCACGTTAGGGAAAAAAAAAAAATACTCACATCTACTTTGTATAAATCAAAACAGCCCTCTGGGGAGAGAAATGTTACTTTTATTAATAATGAAGGCTGAAGCTCCAAGGATGTAAAATAATTTCTCCTTATTTTAGCTAATGACCCAAACCAAGCTCAAATGTGTTTGAAACTACGCTTTTTCCACTGTGGACAATGATGATGTGACAGCTGCATCTTGGTCTCAGGGTTAGTTGTTGTGAATACGTCAAGATAAGGACTGTCATCATTTGTTTACTAATCTTTCATCAACATTTTCTTCCTAATATATCAATATTCACATTTTGAACAGAGCCAACTTGTACTTAAGTCTACAATGAAACCCTCTCAAATTGGGAATTGAAATTTTCAAAAAATTGTCTGTCCTAATAGCAGATACATTTCTCAAGTTTCAGCTCCATGCTACACCTCCCATCAATTCAAAAAAGAAAAAAAAAACCTGACAGAGTCAAATAAATTTCTTAAATTGAATGTTTTGTTCATAGCCAAGATGATTTATATTTCAGTTTCTTGTTATATTTACTTTTGGCCAAATCTGGTTTCCTAAAATAAAAATTAAAACATTATTTCAAAGATTCAAGGAATTTAAGCCTATCAGCACCCAGTGGTCTACAGTAAAATCAACAGAAAAATAAAAATACATCTTTTTATCAATAATACCTAATAGTTTTATGTGTTAAGTACCAAGAATTCTGGATGATATTGAGTGTATATTTAAATCAGCAAGGTGGAGATGTTCACCAGAATCTAGCAAGTGATGGATAAGGCAGCATACCACTTGACAAACCCATTCAGGATATGTTTGCCAAACAAGTAGGGACTGTAGGATCATGCTCTGCTACTGTAAAATGTCTTCTCTCCCTAACTTTAGTCTTTATCTTCCACCTCACAATCACCACACACTCAATTACCCAGAATAAGAAAAATTAACTCCACCTTCTGGAGGGAAACTTCCTTTCCTTTAATTTTAGGACATCTGTTCCCCACAGCTGTGATGGTGCCATTGAACCACCACCCTTCTTCACCAGAAGATTACATACGTGAATTTCAATAGACAAACACTGGCGGGGACCAGCCCAGCACACTCACTTGAATTGTCCTTTAGCTTTTCAGGCAGTTCAAGTGCCTTTGAAAAGAGTAGGAATAAAGTGACTGCTGATTAAGCAGAGGGGTTGACATGGGAATAGGTTTGTCGATTGTTTGAAAGTCACACTGCATAGACTACAACTTTTAAAATGTAAATGCATGACACAAATACTGCACAACACAAAAGGATGGAAATGATTCAGATAGCCATAAAAGACAGCAAAAACTTTATTCTAGCAATAAAGAAAGATACATCTGGTGTCAGAGAAAGATAATTTGAAATATTTGGTAGATGCTATCTTCAATTTAAGAATCTAAAATTAATTTTAGTTTTAGTTCCTATAAAAATTATTTCTTAAGTATTTCCAATTTCCAGACAAAATTTCCAGATGTGTGCTTTGTCAGTTTAGCTTCCCTAAATAATTTTGAACAGAACAGAATGACATACTACATACCAAAAGATCAGCTTTTCTGGTAGTAGATCAGTTCAGTTTCCAGATTAAATAATACTCAAATTTTACATAATTCGATGCTGACTAATTTGGTCAGAAGCCTCTCCCATACAACTAGGGGAGCAGATACAAAGAAGTAGATTTCTTGTTGGGTAGGAAAGAAAAGATGCATTACCAGTTGCCCAACTGTTCTTTGATCAAGGTTGATTTTGGTCACTGTTTTGTCTCCAATCATGTTAATGAGAGAAGTAAATAATGGCCCTAACACTAGAGAAAAAAAATTAATGCCTACTTTCTTCAACCAACCAAAATAGTAACCAAAGCCATGAAAATGAAAGTATTAACATAATCAAACTTTGTATTTTAAAATTAAAATACTTCTAGAAGTAAAAAAGAGAAGAGTGAAGAAAGACAGACATAAAGACAAATGAAAGAAAAGGAAGTAGAGTGAAACATCAAATATATAGCGATCTAAAGGAGGAAAGCCTACTTTAAACTTTACCCCAGAACTCCTCATTTTCAAATTGCCCTAGAAATAAAATTTTCACTCCTACCTGACTAGGCATATCTCCTAAATTTAAATTTTAGGGGGAAAAACAAAGGAAATAAAATAGATCTCCATAATCCAGATATCTGCAGCACCTAGACCAGTCTACTCCTGGGTCCTCATATGTTATTTCTGTTTTAGAAATATATCAAATCAAAAAGAGGATGCTTTAAAAAAAATCATAAAAACATTAACCAACAGTGTAGCATGAACTGAGTATTTCTCAGGCAAGCTAAAGGAGGGGTGTATATTGCACAATTCACTACAAACAAATTTAAACTTGTCTATTAGGCATTTCTGTGTTTCAGATTTCCATCACAGCCAGACTAAACAGTTTTTCCTTTTTTACTCTCCTCCAAACAACATCCATGCAGCAACCGTTCCTCCTTCTCCCATGTTTCGCCCATTAACTCAAATCCCTTACTAGGTCCTTCCCATCAGCTGCTTACCCATCCCAAATCATAACTGGACTCAATGAAACAAGATGCCTTCTAGATAATAACCCAAATTCTGAGAAGGTATTTAAATAATCTTTAGTTATTTCCCCATACCCCTTATAGTCTCATCTCTCAGTAGATTATCTTCCAGACTGTTAAACAAAAAGATGTCAGCAACAACAAAAAATGGTGAATGATTTTTTTCCATTATTTTATGGAAGTTTGCAAGCAGAGTTCTCATCTTTAAAATCAAATGTTTATACACAGCCAGCCAAAAAAAAAAACCCAATGGCAAACACACACACACACATAAATCAAATGTAAAATATAACTGTAAAGACTATGACCAGAGATTCGCTATTTAAATGGGTATCTGACTGACTAAAACTCAGATAAATGAAGGAAACTAGATCAAAGGGGATTCAAATGTCTCTTTCCTATATCTTTTATATGTTATCTCAACTATATTATATTCCTCTCAGTTTCACCTCCTTAGGGAATTTAATCACATCCTGAGCAACTGAAACAGAGAACAATATATTTGTTACAACAACGTTAGCTGCTCTAACTGATAAACACTGAAATCTTAAAGGCTTAGCAAATTAAGTATATCTCTTGCTCATATCACCATCTCCTAAGGGTTTTCCTAGTTAAGAGACTTCATCATTATCTTTCAGGAATCAAATCTTCTTTCGGTTTGTGGTTGCATCCTCCTCTTCAGCCAATGGATGAGGAAAGAGATGTAGACAAGATACATTTGCTTCTTATCCACACGTCACTTCTACCCCATTCCACAGAGAGAAATTACTCAAATGCTCCCATCTAGATTCAAAGTTAGGAGGGCTGAGAATGATAGTTTCTGATCTGACATTAACTTTATAGCAAAAAATCTACACAATGGAAGAAAAGCATGAATCTTTAGTGGAAGGCTGGCTATCTCTTCTGCATAATAAGTGTATGCATAGACACAGCACTGGTGATGACTAAGTAGGTTCATTTTGTTCATATTGATTGAACTCAAACAGTATATGGCTATAAGATAGCAAATAAACAGCAGAAAAAGGAACATTATTTGAAATTAAAATGTCATGGATACAGTCATCCTGTAATTAGAGAGCAAAAATATGAAGACCCATATTAGTCTCAGCTATAGTTACATAATATTGAATGCTGCTTTTCACCAAAAATTTTATCTTGCATAATTCTCTACTTATACCACCCTCCTCACTGTTTCAATTCTTCACAGTTCATAACAGTGAAGAATTGGCCAGCTGTTGCCTGGGAAGTGTGTGGTGATACTGGTGTTGGGATGATGATAATAGAGAACACTTGCTTGGGTAGTACTTATGTGTCAAACATTGTTATCTGTACTTCATTTACAAACTTTTTGGCCAAACCTCATAAACCAGGAATTATGTCAGCCCAATTATCAAATGAGAAATCTGAAATTAACTAAAAATTAAATTTTCAAGATCATATAGTCTACAAATGGCAGAGCTGAAATTTAAATTCAAGAAGTTTGGCTCCAGAGCCCAGGCTTTTAACCACTATAATAAACACACTCTCTCTCTCTCAAATGAACCAGTTCTGTCTACATTAGCCTTTTCCCCTGAGGGCTCTATCTCCATTGCATCAAAGGCAAACAGTGGCTACAAAAATTTTCATAACTATAGTATCCATACATTTACCTGTCTTTCAAAAATAAAATTCTATCCATTATTTCACCTAAATTATTAATAATTAATATGCGGAAAGGAACAAAAATTGTTGCTATTATAGGTTTATATTAAGGAAAGAAATGAGTATAGTAGAGGAGGAAGTGATATTCTGAAAATATAGGAAATGTATTTATTTGCTGGAAATTAGAATGAGAGGGGAAAGGGTTTCCAGACATCTCCATTAGCAACCCCTAAGTAATTTTTCTGATAGAAAATTTTAAAAGTACAACTAAAAAGAGCTATAGTTTTTGATATGTATTATGGTACAAGTTTTCTCAACAGAGGAATAGAAGGGAGATTCCTTCATCTGATAGATTGGATACAAAATTTTTTAGTAAATAATACTTAACGGTGAATTACTGAAAGCTTTCTTTCAAGATTAAGATCAGTCATGTAAAAATCTATTATAACCATTTCTGTTCAACTGAGTCCTAGCTAGTGCAAGAAGACAATAAAAGAAAATAATAGTTATATGATGAAAAGGGAGAAATAAAACTATAATTATTATCCCTTTCTACATGCTTTTCTGAGTAGAAGCTTCAGAGTCTTCAGAAAATGATACTAATTAAAAAGTAAGTTTAGCAATATTTCTGAAAATAACATAAACAAAAAAGAATTGTAGTTATACATAGCTAAAATAAAAATAGAAAATGAACTATTTTAAAAGATGTATTTTAGAATGACATCAAAAAAATACATCTAATGACATACATGCCAGAATTTTATACTGAAAATGTAAAAACATGAAAGATATTAAAGATGGTCAAAATAAACGGAAAGTGTTACCATGTTCATGAATTGAAATTTTTAGTAATGTAAATGTGTCAATTATACACCAATTGAAATATAGATTCAATGTACCCCCAATCAAATCTCAACAGTTTTTTTATGGAAATTGACAGGGTGATGCTAAAATTCACATGCAAATGCAACAGGCTAAGCCTATTTAAGGTAAACTGAAGAAGAAAAAAATCTGGAGTATTACATTATCAAATATAAAGCCGTATTATGAGAAAATACTTGCAAATGATGTAACTGACCAGGGCTTAATTTCCAGGATATACAAACAGCTCATACAACTCAATAAAGAAAAACAAACAACAAATCAAAAAATGGGCTGAAGACCTAAACAAATATTTCTCCAGTGAAAACACACAAATGGCCAACAGGCACATGAAAATAATGCTCAATGTCACTAATCATCAGAGAAATGAAAATCAAAACAACAATGAGATATCACCTAACATCAGTCAGAATGGCCATTATTAAAATGCCCACAAAAAATAATGCTGGAAAGGCTGTGAAGAAAAGGGAATCCTCTTACACTGTTGCTGGGAATGTAGTTTGGTGCAACCATATGGAAAACAGTATGGAGATTCCTTTAAAAAACAAAAATACACATACCATATGCAATCCCATTCCTGGGCACAGAACCAGAGGAAATTAATTCAAAAAGATACATGCACCCCAATGCTCACAGCAGCACTATTTACAAAAGCCAAGACATGGACGCAATCCAAATGTCCATCAACAGATGATTGGATAAAGAATTTGTGGGATATATATATATAATGGAATATTACTCAACCATTAAAAAGAATAAAATAATGCCATTTGCAGCAACATGGCTGGACTTGGAGCTTGTCATACTAAGTGAAGTAAGCCAGAAAGAGAAAGAAAAATACTATATGATATCATTTATATGTGGAATCTGAAGAAATGACACAAATGAACTTATTCACAAAACAGAAATAGACTTACAGACATAGAAAACAAACTGATGACTACCGGAGTTGGGAGGGGGGTTGGTAGGAAGAGATAAATTGGGAGCTCAGGGTTTGCAAATACTAATTACTACATGTGGAACAGATAAACGTTCCTATCCTATAGCATAGGGTACTATATTCAGTACCTTGTAATAGCCTATATTGAAAAAGAATATGAAAAGGAAGAGACATATATGTATAACTGAATCTGTATGCTATACACCAGCAATTAACGTAACATTGTAAATTGACTACACCTCAATAAAAAAAAGGAAACACAAAATAGACAACAAAAACAAAGTCCTATTATAAATTACATCAGTGTGGATTGCTGCAAGAATAGACAAACCAATGAAGCAGAACAGAGTTCAGAAAGGCTCACACATAGAAGTGGTGAACTTGTATTGTGTTAACATAGCTAAGTTGGAGCTGTTTACCAGAATGCCCTTCCCTGATTATTTCCAAGTTGACTGGGCCACAGAGATGTTTTGCATGAGATTTAGAACCTGGAGGTGAAGCAGCAGCACTTTTTTTTTTCATAATGTAAGCACAAAGTACAGGTGCCACTGCAGCTCACACACTGTCATCTATCCAGTGGCACACTGGTGTAGGCCAGCAGCTGGGCCTGCAGCTCCTCCAGTCCCTCCTTCAGCTTCCCTGACCCCTGGGCCAGGGGCATGTTAGCTCCATACGAAGAGCATTCACTTCTGCAGATCACCCATTGCTGTAGTAGAGGACTTGGAGGTAGAGGGAGACTGGCATGAGTTTCAGCTCATCCTCAAAGGATCCCAGTTCATGTGACTTTCCCCACTTGTCCATATTTCCTTTCTGAGTGATTGCCCAGGACCAGAAAGAGAAACTACAGCCTCATATAACTGTTTAATCAGCCTTCAAAATTGCATCTATATAATACATCTTTAGGTATATGTGTATATTCTAGTGGTTTTGCTTCTTTGATTGAATCCCGATCGATGATTGATGCTTCCCTGACTTATGACAACAATACCATAGTTCAGTGAGAGAAAAAATATTTTTCAATAAGCTGTGCTAGAGCATATGAAAATATTTATGGGGGGAAGATAAATTTTGTCTATCATAAATCAATTCCAGAGGGATTTTAGGTTTAAATTAATACATATGCACATTATAATTGATAAATTGGACTACTTTAAAATTGAGTACTTTAGTTCATCAAAGACATTGTAAATACAAACAACCCAGAAAGAAACGGTAACTTCAAAACTTAACTCCAGAACTTATAATGTAGCCCTACAGAGCAATAAGAAAATGGCAACAATGTAGCAGAAACACAAGCCAAAAAATGAATGCACTCATCAAAAAGAAAACATCCAAGTGTCCAATAAGCATATGAAAAATGAAAATTTAAACCATAAAGAGATACACTAACACACTTATCAGATAGTTAAAACTGAAAAAGTGAAATAAAATCAAATGTTGACAAAGATGTGGAGCAACTAGAACTTGTATTAATCACTGGTGAAATTTAAATTGTTTCAACCATTTTGGAAAATTGATAGAATCTACTAAATCTAAACATAGTCACTTCCTGTGCCTTGGCAATACTACTCCTTAATGTATGTATTTGACAGAAATGCATAGATATCTGAACCAAATGACACGTACAAGAATGTTCACAGCAGTACTATTTGGAATAGCAAAACGCACACACACACACACCTGGAAACATACAACTGTATGGTCAGGACACTTAAGATGGCTGTTCTCTTCCTCTGTGTCTATTCCCTGACCCAGCAGTGCCTGCTTCACCTACCCCTGCTTTCATGACTGACCTTCCTACATCCTTGCCTCAGGCCCTATCTAATGATTGCTCTAGTGTTAGAGCAAAACATTATGCTTATCAAAGGGGCACTAAGGGGTGTGCCCCTCTGCTGAATTTCCTGGTAACCAATGAACTAACCTGATACCAAGTCAATTCCCTCATAACTGTTAACCAGTAACCTCCTCCCCACCACTCCTCAGTGAAGCGTGCTGCTATGTCCTAGGAGGGTGTCTCTCTGGAACCTTGCTTCAGGCATGTAATATTCCCCCACCCATTAAACCATTGATGCCTCTGTAGCTGACTCCAGGTTCTTTCTTCAGTCTTGAAGCTGGACAAGTACAGGCCTTGTAGGCCTGCAGGGTGCAGTCCAACAACAACCCGATAGCTCATCAGAGTACAATGAAATATAATCTCTGGTATACGCATTCATGGAATTATATACAATACTGAAATTAAACAAAATTACAACTACACATAACAAAATGGACACACAAACATTATACTGATTAAAAGACTCCAGCTAAAATAGAATGTATATTTAATATCCCATTTATATGAATTTCACAAAATAAGGGAAAATTAAGGGGGCTAATTACTGAAAAAATAACACAAGGGAGCTTCTGGAGAGCTATTAATATTATACTTATTTACCTGATTACTGGTTACATGCATGGATTCAATTTCTTTTTTTTAACATTTTTTATTTATTTATAATCATTTTACAATGCTGTGTCAAATTCCAGTGTAGAGCACAATTTTTCAGTTATACATGAACATATGTATATTCATTGTCACATTTTTTCCTGTGAGCTACCATAAGATCTTGTGTATATTTCCCTCTGCTATACAGTATAATCTTGTTTATCTATGCTACAATTTTGAAATACCGTCTATCCCTTCCCACCCTCCACCCCCTTGGCAACCACAACTTTGTATTCTATGTCTATGAGTCTGTTTGTTTTGTATTTATGCTTTGTTTGTTTATTTTTGTTTTTGTTTTTGTTTTTTAGATTCCACATATGAGCGATCTCATATGGTATTTTTCTTTCTCTTTCTGGCTTACTTCACTTAGAATGACATTCTCCAGGAGCATCCATGTTGCTGCAAATGGCATTATGTTGTCAATTTTTATGGCTGAGTAGTATTCCATTGTACAAATATACCACACCTTCTTTATCCAGTCATCCATTGACAGACATTTAGACTGTCTCCATGTCTTGGCTACTGTAAATAGTGCTGCTATGAACACTGGGGTGCAGGTGTCATCCTGAAGTAGGGTTCCTTCTGGATATATGCCCAGGAGCAGGATTCCTGGGTCAAATGGTAAGTCTAATCCTAGTCTTTTGAGGAATCTCCATACTGTTTTCCACAGAGGCTGCACCAAACTGCATTCCCACCAGCAGTGTAGGAGGGTTCCCCTTTCTCCACAGCCTCTCCAGCATTTGTCATTTGTGGATTTTTGAATGATGGCCATTCTGACTGGTGTGAGGTGATACCTCACTGTAGTTTGGATTTGCATTTCTCTGATAATTAGTGATATTGAGCATTTTTTCATGTGCCTATTGATCATTTGTATGTCTTCCTTGGAGAATTGCTTGTTTAGGTCTTTCACCCATCTTTGGATTAGGTTGTTGTTTTTTTTCTTATTAAGTCGTACAAGATGCTTATATATTCTGGAGATCAAGACTTTGTCAGTTTCATTTGCAAAAATTTTCTCCCATTCCTTAGGTTGTCTTTTTGTTTTACTTATGGTTTCCTTTGCTGTGCAGAAGCTTGTAAGTTTCATTAGGTCCCATTTGTTTATGCTTGCTTTTATTTCTATTGCTTGGGTAGACTGCCCTAGGAGAACATTTTTGAGATGTATGTGAGATAATGTTTTGCCTATATTTTCTCCTAGGAGGTTTATTGTATCTTGTCTTATGTTTAAGTCTTTGCTCCATTTCGAGTTGATTTTTGTGTATGGTGTAAGGGAGTGTTCTAGCTTCACTGATTTACATGCTGCTGTCCAGTTTTCCCAACACCATTTGCTGAAGAGACAGTCTTTATTTCATTGTATATTCTTGCCTCCTTTGTCGAATATTAGTAGACCAAAAGTTTGTGGGTTCATTTCTGGGCTCTCTGTTCTGTTCCATTGGTCTATATATCTGTTTTTGTACCAATACCGTGCTGTCTTGATGACTGTGGCTCTATAGTATCGTCTGAAGTCTAAGAGAGTTATTCCTCCAGCCTCTTTCTTTCTCTTCAGTAATGCTTTGGCAATTCTAGGTCTTTGATGGTTCCATATAAATTTTAATATGATTTGTTCTAGTTCTGTGAAATATGTCCTGGGTAATTTGATAGGGATTGCATTAAATCTGTAGATTGCCTTGGGCAGTGTGACCATTTTAACAATATTGATTCTTCCAATCCAAGAGCATGGGATATCTTTCCATTTTTTAAAGTCTTCTTTAATTTCCTTCATCAATGGTTTACACTTTTCTGTGCATAATTCTTTCACCTCCTTGGTTAGATTTATTCCTAGGTATTTTATTACTTTGGGTGCTATTTTAAAGGTGATTGTTTCTTACTTTCTTATTCTGTTAATTCATTGTTAGTGTAAAGAAATGCAACTGACTTTTGAATGTTAATCTTGTAACCTGCTACCTTGCTGAATTCTTTGATCAGCTCTAGTAGTTTTTGTGTGGAACTTTTAGGGTTTTCTATATACAGTAACATGTCATCGGCATATAGTGACACTTTTACCTCTTCTTTTCCAATTTGGATCCCTT
Organism: Camelus dromedarius; assembly: GCF_036321535.1. Lineage (NCBI taxonomy): Eukaryota > Metazoa > Chordata > Mammalia > Artiodactyla > Camelidae > Camelus > Camelus dromedarius. The sequence continues at coordinate 38,344,006 of NC_087436.1, forward strand.
TTATTTCGCTCTCTTGCCTGACTGCTGTGGCTAGGACTTCCAAGTCTATGTTGAATAGGAGTGGTGATAGTGGGCATCTTTGTCTTGTCCCAGATTTTAGTGGGAAGCTTTTGAGTTTTTCACCATTGAGTACTATGCTGGCTGTAGGTTTGTCATATATAGCTTTTATGATGTTGAGATATGTTCCCTCTGTACCCACTTTGGTGAGAGTTTTTATCATAAATGGGTGTTGAATTTTATCAAATGCTTTTTCTACATCTATTGAGATGATCATGTGGTTTTTGTCCTTCCTCTTGTTGATGTGATGTATTACATTGATTGCGTATGTTGAACCAACCTTGTGTCCCTGCAATGAACCCCATTTGATCATGATGTATAATCTTTTTTATGTGCTGTTGGATTCTATTTGCTAGTATTCTGGTAAGGATTTTGGCATCTATGTTCATCAGTGATACTGGTCTCTAATTCTCTTTTTTGGTGGTGTCTTTGCCTGGTTTTGGTATTAGGGTGATGGTGGCTTCATAGAATGAGTTTGGGAGTATTCCCTCCTTTTCAATCTTCTGGAAGAGTTTGAGAAGGACTGGTATGAGTTCTTCTTTGTATGTTTGGTAGAATTCCTCAGTGAAGCCATCCGGTCCTGGACTTCTATTTGTAGGGAGGTTTTTTATTGCTAATTCGATTTCATCTCTAGTGACCAGTTTGTTCAAGTGGTCAGTTTCTTCCTGATTCAGTCTTGGTGGACTGTATGTTTCCAGAAACTTGTCCACCTCCTCTAGGTTATCCAGTTTGGTTCCATATAGTTTTTCATAATATTCTCATATGATATTCTGTATTTCTATTTTATTTGCTGCACTTTCTCCATTTTCCTTTCTTATTTTGCTAATTTGTGCTCTTTTTTCTTCTTTGTGAGTTTGGCCAGAGGTTTGTCGATTTTATTTACTTTTTCAAAAAACCAGCTTTTGGTTTGATTGACTTTTTCTATGGTTTTTTAACCTCTATTTTATTTATTTCCTCCCTGATCTTTATAATTTCCTTCCTTCTGCTGCCTTTTGGGGTTTTTTTGTTCTTCTTTTTCTAGTTCTTTTAGTTGGTGGGTTAAATTGTTTATTTGAGATTGTTCTTCTTTTTTGAGGAAGGCCTGTATCACTGTAAACTTCCCTCTTAGCACTGCCTTTGCTGTGTCCCACAGATTTTGAGTGGTTGTGTTTTCATTGTCATTTGTCTCAAGGTATTGTTTAATTTCAGCTTTGATTTCCTCACTGACCCATTGGTTTTTTAATAGCATACTGTCTAATCTCCATGCTTTCCTTTTTTTTCTCCTTTGTTTCTCTGTTGTTGATTTCTGGTTTCATGGTATTGTGGTCAGTAAAGATGCTTGAGATAATTTCTATCTTCTTAAAATTGTTGAGGTTTCTTTTGTGCCCAAGTACATGATCAATCCTAGAAAATGTTCCATGTGCACTTGAAAAGAATGTATATCCTATTTTGGGGGGGTGTAATGCTCTGAAAATATCCACCAAATCTAATTTTTCTATTGTATTATTTAGTTTCTCTGTTACTTTATTTATTTTCTGTCTGGAAGATCTGTCTAGTGATGTTAACGCAGTGTTAAAATCTCCAACTATGATTGCATTCCCATCAATATCTTTATCTCTGTTAGTTTTATGTATTTAGGTGCTCCTATATTGGGTGCATATATATTAACGAGTGTAATATCCTCAACTTGTATCACTCCTTTAATCATTATAAAATGTCCTTCTTTACCTTTCTTTATGGCCTTTGTTTTAAAGTCTATTTTGTCTGAAATCAGTACTGCGACACCTGCTTTTTTGGCTTTTCCATTTGCATGGAATATCCTTTTCCATCCTTTTACTCTCAATCTATATGTGTCCTTCTCCCTAAAGTGGGTCTCTTGTATGCAGCATATTGAAGGTTCTTGCTTTATTTTCCAGTCTGCCACTCTATGTCTTTTGACTGGAGCATTTAGTCCATTAACATTTACACTAATTAATGATAGATGTGTGTTTATTGCCATTTTGAATTTATCTTTGCAGTTGATTTGGTATTTCTTATTTGTTCCTTTCTTCTTCCTTTTGTGGTTTGGTAATTTTCCTTTGTATTATCATGAATTTTATTTAGTTTTTGTGACTCCCTTGTAAGTTTTTGGCTTGTGGTTACCCTTTTCTGTAAGTCTATTAGCCCATTACTATATCTCGAACCCATCCTACTGAAAACAAAAAATTTAAAAAAGAAAAAAAATACTCTACATTTTCTTGCTTCCCTCTCCCACCTTAATGATTTCGATGTCTTCTTTTACAATTTCGTGTTTATTTTCTTTGTAATTCATGAGTTATCTATCACCTTTCCAGTTATGAGTTTCTCATTTCTGTCATGCATTCAATTTCTAAAAACTCATTAAAGTATGTACTTTTACATATGCATATGGTACTTAAAAGTCTATGATGAAAAGTAATACCATTTGAGTAAAATGACAGGTCATTGTTTTGCCTAAGATCAAAGTAGTCTGAGCCTCCTGTCCATACCCTTCAAACACTATGATACCCTTGTCAAGCCCCTTCTCATTAATAACCAAAAGACTTTTTTTCATGAGGTAGAGAGACTCAATACCCACTATAAAACATTATTTCTTTGGAAATAACTGCTCTGTGGTTCCAGGAAATCAACATAAAATAGAAGTTATGAGAATAAAATCTGATCCTAAGTTGGGGACCACTGGCTTTAATATTTAATAGAGTTAAATATAGAATTACTGTTTAGGGCAACATGATAGTAAAGGTAGCAAATACTATGAGGAAACAAAATACATATTTTTAACCACAAAAATTTGGAGGGGCCTACTATGACATTTTCACAAGTTTCCTATTCTTTAAGAGCTATCCAAGTAACAAATATATTTTATGCCATTTCACGATGGAAAAGTATAGGGAATAAAACGCCTGGTAAATCTGAAAGCTAAATGATCACACATCAAATCAGCCTTCCAAGAAACTTTGGAAATTAATGTATTTAAGAATGCCAAGAATGTTTTGGATTAAAGGAGATCACAGTTACTGATGTGTTGAAAGGTTCATTTGAGGTTTTTAGAAGATTTTGAGCCAAGTTTATTTTTTGAAAGTGTGTCTAAAAACTTTCATTCCTCTGAAACTCTGCTGAATCTTTTAAAAGTATAACTATCACCCAAATGAAAAATAAATGTCTCCATATAAAACAACTTTTATTTCCTTCCTTCATCCAACCATTCATTCAGCCATCTGTCGACCCCCTTCTAAGTGCCAGGTACCATATTACAAGCTAAACATGCAGGGATAAATAAAACATGGTCCTTGCCATGAAGCACTTCTCAATCCAAGATTAACACTATGACATAATGTGAAGAGTTATAGCTGAAAACCAAAACTGTTGAATACCATGATGTAAAATGTAATTTCTTGAGAGTCATATTATCATAGTAGCTAACATTTTTTGAGTGCTTATTATGTGTCAGACATAGAAACTGAGATTCCAACAGATTGAGTCAAGTATCCAATGTCACCAAGCTAGTAATTCCAACTCAAGCTGTGTGTGTCCAGAGTCCTTATTCAAGACTGTTACATTAAATTAACCTTGAGATCCACTGAAACATGGACAATGGCTGCTAAAAAACAACTTCCAAGTAACTACTAGAGACGGTAACGCTAGGTTTTCACTCTAAAGAACTGTCCTTTTTTGTGGCATGACTATTTATCCTTCACATTCTAATTCAGTTCCCAGAGGACTATTTTTTACCTGGATTCATACTGTCTAGACTTATACATCAAGTCTAAGGGTTAAATGACTAACTTAATTCAATGTGTTATCTTTAAAAAGAAAAAGCTTTTTTCTGTGCCCTGGCTTGTGCAATCAAACTGCCTCCTGTTTCAGCATTCTAAACTGTGGGTGTGCTCAGTGGTTTCCTGACAGCCTGAGGTCAGGGAGGTGGGTAAGGAAGACTGTTCCCCTTCAACTTTGGTCCACCCACCCCCTTTCTGGGCTCTCGGGTGCCCCCATTTACAAGGCTGAATGCCCAACAACAGAACCTCATTACCACAGATGCAGACCTTCACATGGGGGCATGGGTCACATTAGCTCCTTTGTTCTGTGAATTTTCTAAAACATTCGGTCTCTTTCAATTTCCCCCATCTTTCTCCTCGGCTTGCCCTCCCTCTTCCTTCTGCAAATCCACCCCTTTCTGCCTTGATGTGTTTCCCCTATTATTCTGCTTTCCCTGCAAAACAAAACTTAGCAAGTAGGCACACAGTAAAAATTCTAATGGTTGTTTGAGCTAGATGTGATGCTGTGCAAAGCAGATGGGAAATTAGCAACTTCCTCCTGCTAAGAGGACCACAGATATCTCTGCAAATGTCCTAACAGACACAACAGACCTTGCTAAGATCTCTGGTGTTGGCAAGACTACTTCAGAGGGACACTAGGAAGAGTTCTCACCATCCCATGAGAGGCCTGTTCTCATGGAGAATTGGGGTACACACCATTGGTACAATATGGCGAAGTTAATACAGCAGCATCTGCCTTCCCTGCATTCATCATGCTGCTGCTTCATGATGCATGCATGGGATGAATGCAGAGGTAAGCTAATGTGATGACGGTGCAATCAGAAGGCATCATATAACCTAACATGGCTTGTTTCCAATGCAGGCTTTTCCTACCTCACTTTTATACCACAATCTTTTCTGATAGAAACAACAACATTTCTGCTTATGGATATGGGTATTCATGCTCCCTATCCTGCAAGTTAATGTCATGAACAGCAACTGTCACCAGTCTATCCCAGTGAAAGATCACCAAATCACATTTCAGGAAAGACCTCTGGAAGATGGTGAAGTACTAAACATGCTCTAAACATAAAACATCAGAAAATAGTTACAATATCATGTGTGTTTACCTACACCAGAAGTCCCTGCTGAAGTCTAAATTCCTGAGGAGCAGGACATTATATAAGTAAAAAAAATGTATCATAGCAGCTAAAGATAATCTTATGTCCAAGATACAGAAAAGAGAAGTGAATACACATTTAAGAATATGTAATGAAACAGCATAATGACTTCTGTCACTTAGCCAGTATCTACTCTTGCATAGCTACTGAATGCACCGAACTGAAATCTCCCTAGTGATACATAAAGAGAAACAAAATTAATTATTGGATGGCAAGGTTGAAAGATGAATTTGGGATTTTCAGAAGCAATTTTATTACTGTTTCTTTTCATTGTTAATTAATTGCTTGGTATTCAGTTACTTTCCTATCTAAGAAAATTAAGTTAGAAAAAAAACTCTCAAATCTTGTGCTTTTTTTTTTTTTAAAGAAAGAGGAAGAAAGTGACACATTTTAAATTTTCTTTAAAAAACACAGAATGGGCTCCAAATAAAGGTCTCCTGGTGTTATTTTCTCCCATTCCCCAGTTTATGTTCCAAATGCCTTTCTTAACTTGGTGCATTTACATTTTAAAGTAAATATTTGAAACTATTTTTATAAGCCGTTTTAATAGGCATCAATAAGTGGTCTTTGTAAAGAGATAATTTGAAAGAAAAGCCTCATAATGTTCCTCTTCACATAATACTTTCAGAGTTGTATTAAACAACTGAAAGCAGAAGATACTGAAGCTAAAAAAGTCTCTATGTAGTTACAATGAATAGGAAAGATGTAGCATTTCTAATGGGGTTTGAACTATTTAGGGAGCAGAGTTTTTATCAGTTTCTTTCAAATGGTGAACTCCATTTGTGACTGCTTTTTCTTTTCACTTACAATAACAATTTCCTGTACTTCTAAGCTGATCCTGAATATATCTGCGAAGTTTATATTCTGTGATGAAACAAATTTCCTGCTAAATCAGGATTTCTCTTCCCACTTTTTGATGTTGGTTTCCTTGATTGGATAAAAAAAAAAAAATAAGGAGCTGTCAATCTGTTTTCTTTTCAGGTCTTTTCTGTTCCTTTTGAAATTAGTTACAGCCTGCTTTTTGTAGCATCGTAACCAGCCTGACCTAATTTAATTACCATGACTTGTGTGGTTTAAAGATAAATACTTTTATTCAGTCTGTCTACTTTGTGTATGTTTCCCTCCCTTTCATACAACCCTCTATATTTTAGCATTCAGAACCCTTGTTACTTCTTTTTTTATTGGGCTAACACAGAGTTAGTTTTTATAGTGGTGTCTATATTCACAAGTTTTCTTTGATGCCATGTTTGCTTTCTCCCTGCTTTGCTGTATCTGTGTCTGTGCTGGGAATCGTGGGCCTTTGTGGGATCCAGACTAAACATTCTTTGACTTGAATCACAGAGCATCACTACTGTATGTGTCTCTGGGCAGACCCAACTGCTCTAATTTAGAAACAGACGGGGCAAAAAGGAGACTGAAAGGAACATGGCAGGGACTTGGAGTTTAGAAACACTGTATTGAAAAATTTCAGTCCATAGAATGTACTACGAGGCCTAGGGAAAGATTAGACATTCACTCAGGATATTTAAAAGGAAAACCTATTTCTGTTATTTCAGATTCACTGCAAGTCTAAAGGGAATGCTTACCATTTTACTGGTTCTTTCTTCCTGAGCGAAGAAGCCATGCAGAAAGATTTTCACAGTAAAAAGGTGGCGAGCTGTGGCTATGGAGCTATGTGCTCTAATAAAATGAACATCATCATAACAAGGGTAGGGAATAACTGGCATTAGGGTCTCATGGGGGAGTGTTTAGATTGATTGGAGTTAATCTATTAACCTCCTTGAGCTCACTTGATATGTGCCATCTGAGAGAGTCCTTTATTTTTCACAGAAAGGAACATATGCTGAATACTTATGGGGAATAAAACCAAGTGTAAAATTAGATCTGAATCCTGAACAGATTGTGTCTTGCTACAGGTGTTGTATAGCCCTTTGCCCGCCCCTACAGACCCTTCTCTTAAAAAAGTTTCCCACAGCACGGTGCCTTTGCAAATTGTCCCACAGAAAACGTGAATGGGGCCTATTCTGCCACATGCAACGCCATCTGAAATGGCACAAAAACCTGCTGTTCCACACAACAGACCATTCTACTTAAAAAAAAAAAAGTCAGAAAAAAATTCAAGAATGCTGTTTCCCTTCACAAACTAGTTTGCTTGGGTACATGAAAAGAGATTTTTATCTTGCAAATGAAGTAAAAAAAATTACGAAGACATCATTAAGGAAAAACGTTCTATCTGAATCGTACAAATGATATTGTACTCTAAACAAACAGAAGGAGGCTTTTTTGTAAATGCCAAAAGCTAAAACCCTGCAGATTAGCAATGAAACAGTTTCATTACCTCAATTTTAACAATGCACTAAAATTGCCAAGAAAACAGTTTCCTGCCACATCGGTCTTTAGTCAGTAACAAATCCCTTTAAACGAATCTTTATCCACGGACTACTGAGCATAAATATTACATAAATGTCATAAAACAATGCTAAAAATCCCACCACAGGAGGTCACAGTTTATACCAAATTATTAGTATTCTCATGTTACATTTAATTTGGGGAAGCAGGTATCTCTGTAGCATCTTAAGCTGTTTATGGTTAATACTGAATACTTTTTTCCTCAGCCCTCTATAAGATATAGCTCCTTTGTTCACTAGAGTCAAAGATGTAAAAAACTTCATTTCTGAGTTAATAATGGTGATATTTATTAATCACAGAAAGTACAACAGAAGCCTGATACCAACCAAATACTACCACTGAAGAGGGGGCCACTTTCTAAGAGGGAACAGAGACTACATACACAGAATTCACAAAACTGTGGAAAGCATTTCATACTTAGACAGCAGATACCAAGCTATATAATTTTGAACTGCATACAGTTTGAGATAAAAGTATATGATTTTCAATGGTGACTACCAATCATCTCCAATTTAACTAATATAATTTAGCCAAAATTTAAATATTGATATAGCCATTTTTTATTTATTAATTTTTCCAGTTTGTGGCCAGTTTCAGAAGGACTATCCACAGCCTTACTTTTTTATTTTTACTTTTATTGTTGTATAGTCAGTTTACAATGTTGTGTCAATTTCTGGTGTACAGCATAAAGTTTGAGTCATACACGTACATACATATATTCTTCTTCATATTGTTTTTCATTATAGGTTACTACAAGACACTGAATATATTCTCTGTGCTATACAATAGGACCTTATTGCTTATCTGTTTTATATATAGTAGTCAGTATCTGCAAATCTTGAACTCTCAATTTATCCCTTCCCATCTCCTTTCCCCCCTAATAATCATAAGTTTGTTTTCTGTGTCTCCAGAGGCTTATTTTAAGACAGCATATAAATAAATTAGCACTAGCACTACAAAAAAAAAAACAGTAAATACAGTAAGATCAGAATAAAGGCATCTTAATTATTGCTAGAGTATACAAAAAGAGGCTATAACTATCCCAACAAAATTTTTTCCTGAAATTTATGTGAATTATCACACATTAGAATTCTAAAATAAAGATATTAATGGGAAATTTTGAACTACTGTTAAAATATAACAGAGCTAGAACAATCAAGTGTTCGTTTTTGATTTAGAGATAGTCTAAACAGTAAAAAAAGAAAAAATTAGTCCAAAAATAGAATCAACTATGTATAAAATTTGGTTTATAAAAATTGGCAAAATTTCTAACAGTAGAAAAAAAAGTTTATTCCATAAATGAAGTGAGGATAACTAGCCAATCTTTGGGGGGGAAATAAATTGAATTCCTACATCACTCTCTTCAGCAAAATTAATTCCATGGATAAAAAACTTAAAGTCTAAGGAAAAGAAAAAGAGAAACTAGCCATTGAAGCACAGAAGGAAAATGTGCCTTTTTAAATAATCTTGGCATGGGGAAACCCTTTTTAAGCAAGACTAAAAACAAGAAATAATACAAAACAATATTGATCATGGTGACCACGTAACTGTGAAATGTCATAAAGTTAAAACATACTTTAAAATTTAGGAGAAAATATTACAAAATAATGAAAAAAAGGAGATTTTATATCTGAAGCATACAAGAGAATTTACAGTAAGAAAAGGTGAACATTCCAAGAGAAAACTGAAGGAAGCACATAGTCAATTCAATTGATACAGCTAATAATAATAATAATGGATGAGCTACAAGCTCAGTGCTGAACAAATTAGATGCAATATATCACTGAATTATCACAAGAAATGTATAAAATTTGCACATACTATTATCCCAGTGTTGTAGATAAGAGAGTTGAAGCTCAGAAAGTCCAATATCCAAATGTATACAATTAAAGAGTAATAGAGCAGGGACTTGATTCGTCAGACTCCTGAACTTGTTCTCTTAATTACTGTACAGTAACACCTCCCATAAATAAATACTTAAGTCTGATTCCTTGGTTCTCCATTTAAGTTTCCAAGGACCAGCAGCAGAATCTAAGCCCCCATCCCAGACCCACTGAATCAGAATCTGCCTTTTAACAAGTTCCCATTGATTCTTATGCACTTTAAACTTTGATAAGCACTAGTGCTTATCAGACTTTGATAATCATTAACTTTAATTAATAAAATTAATCAAAAATATTTTTAAAATTATTTTTCACTGGTGTAGATGAAAACGATAGTGGGTAGGGTTGGGAGAACTAGGGGTGGGGTGGGAAGAGAAAAGTCACAGGGTAAATGTGCAGTTCAAAACCTTTGGAGGAATTTTAAGTAATTTTGTTGATATGCAACAAATTTAAAATGGGTTTGACTTTGTAAGCTCATTTCTAAGAATTAATCTTAATTGGAAAGGGTCCAAAGAGGTACACTGTATTAGTTTCCTGTTATGCTGTGACATTTATCTACAAACTTAATGACTTAAAAGACAAATTTACTAAGAACACAAATTTACTATCTTACATTTCTGAAGGTCAGAAGTTCTAAAATGGGTTTACAGAACTAAAATGAAGGTGTCAGCAGTGCTGCATTCTTTCTGGGGATTCTAGGGTAGATCTATGTCTTTGCCTTTTCCAGATTTTAGAGGTTACTTGTTTTCCTTTGCTCATGGCTCCTTACCCCCATCTTCAAAGCCAATAGTGTAGCTTCTTCAAATCCCACCCCCAACCCTCTCCCCTCAGACACTAAGGCTCCTATCTCCCTCTTACAAGCACTTGTGATTATATTGTACCACCTAGATAATCCAGGATAAACTTTCATCATAACATCTTTAACTTAATCATACCTACAGAGTCCCATTCCAATATTAGTAAGGGGAGGTATTTGGAGGTCCATTATTCTGTCTACCTTAGACACTAGGATAAATTTTACCACAGTGTTATTTTAATAGTAAACAATAAGGAACAACACAGAGATCCATTCATACAGGGCATTGGGGTATTTTCATGTAATGCAATAGTATGTGGCCATTAAACATGATGATTATCTATTTATTGAATGAAAAATTCCATATTTTGATGCTACAATTAAAATCTGGTTACAAAGCAGTTCACGTTCACACAAAGAATTAGATCTAAAGACAGAGAGAGAGAGAACGAAACTGTAAGTTTCTCCAATGTATTAACAGTATTCATCTCTGAATCGAAGAATTTGCAGTGCTTTTCACTCTTCTATTTATGCTTTTCTACATTATTTGATTTCCTTACAATAAGCATATATTATTTTTGTCATCATATAAAATGAGAAATTTATTTTTATTTATTATACATGTTTTACTAGACATCTAAATATTCATGAATACTTTTTTTAAGACCAATTATTGGCAACTTGACTTTGGAGCAATGAAACTTGATGCCTTAAAAAGTACAATGTGCCTGTTCTGATTTGGTATTTCAGTCTTAGGCTATGTACTGCACAAAATGCCAGAATATCTGGTAAGAAGTGATGGATTTAGCTTGAATGTACAAAACCTGTAAATAAAACCCAATACTTAACTTTTGACAACCAAGTTATAATCATGATAAATATTCTTACCTTCTTGGAGCAAAATTACACTTAGGCCTATGGCCTAATTCATTTTTCTACATAATATGCAAGACTGGATAAACACTCCTTAACTCCTCAGATGTGGGATCATAAATAGACCAGTAATATAATTTATGTAGGAAAAAAACAATAACCAGTACAATTTTAGGCCCAAAAGGCCAAGATGGATTAGAAAACAAAATTATCCTGGCAGAAAAGCCTTGAGTACATTTAACCTATGTAAAACATCAAACCTGTGGAACACTTTAGAATGCATTTGAAACCTATGCAGAAGAGTTTAGAACCAACCCAGTCTTCTAATGGCCACCAGATATCTCAACTTGAATTAGACCTGAACATTATAGCAAGTAGCCCATGGGATCATAATGAATTAAGACAGTATACTCTCACCTGGAAAACTGGTTTAACATTAAATATCAAATAGGTTTCTTTTGCAGATTAAATGAGACACAACACATAAATCATCTAGTATGGTGCTTACATAATAGGTACTTATTAAATATTAGTTCTCTTTTTATCCATCATTTGATATGTATAGAGGACTAAGTTCACTGAGTTATTACCCATCAGGAAAACAATGCCTTTGAACTGGAGACATATGAATACTGAATATCTAGAATCAAAATTTCAGACAGGATTACAGGACATAAAACAGTTGTACCAAAGAGTTCTTAGAAGTCAGTAGCTTAGCTAGTAAATTGTATTAATATTGTTTTTGTTGCAAGCTCAATGTTTGCTATTCCTTGTCCTATGGCACTTGCGCTACAGTCTGTAGACAGATGAGGTTGGGGCAGGGGTGTTGTTTTCATTGGTCTAAGAGCAAAACACAGTTTTACCTCTCCTTTATGAATATGAGTTATTTCCCACAAGAGGGTGTTGATAAAGCAGGAGAATATCAATTTTAGGTGAAGATCTTAGCACATGAGAAGGACTGGGGGATATTAATAGAATCAAGAGGCTCTGTTCAATTAGATATTTAGTAATGCCAGGGGATGGCACCACTGCTTTCAAGATGTGGTGGAGGCATCACATATGATAAATAGAAAAGTGCCTCCCACAAGTCCTTAATAATGACATTAGCCAACCGTAGCTGATTATTTTCCATGGGCCGGGCTCCTTGCTCAGCACTTTACTTGCAATATCTCACTTGATGCACACGTGAACCCCATGAGATACAGACTATTATTAACTGAGCTGTACAAATGAGGAAACTGAGAACGATAGTGATTTTGGGACTTGCTGAAATTCACACAGCTATTAACTATCACAGGCAGGATTCATATCTAGAAAATTAGACTCCAGAGCTTTATAGTGACAATGATTCCATACGGTCTCTCTTGCTGTTCACGTTTCTGGGGCAATACCCGAAAGGGCTCTTCATAGCAAAGCTCAGTAATACATTTTGTGATGAGTTCAATCTACTGGGTTTGGGCTTGGGAACTGTTTTTTTGTTTTGTTTTTTTTTTTTTAGCTTCCAAAAATTGGTAACATTAGGGAAACTGAGGCAATTAAGTAAAAGTCAAATTGGTATTTGGAATAGTTGTATCTTGCTCTGAATCTCTTACATACTAACCTAATTCTGCCAATATCTTTTATACCACCTAAAATTATTTGTACTATGCATAACAAGTTCGTAGGCAGTAAACAGATGTAATTTAATTTTGAAGTAAAAATTGAAAGAGAACTTCTCCTCAGTCACCCTTTGAATCATCCAGAAGCTCAAACTGAGCATTTTGAGGGGCATGTATTGGTAAGTCATGATTTTCTGGGAAAACATCAGAGCTGGACCTAACTCAGTGATGAGGTGCCTGCCTCCCCATTATCTCTACTGGAAATATTTTTGGTCTTCATTTTCTATAACCCTGCTGGATCCACTGTTTCCTGAATCTTCTCTCTACTGCTTCCAATCCAGCTATGGTTTCTTCTCTTGCTTGACTGACCTCAGAAGGTCAACTGCCATTTAAGGTTGAAAACAGAAGGCAAGTCCTAAGTAGTTCTTGATCTTGCCCTCTTCCCACCGCTGCCACACAGCTATTCACAGGCTCCAAGCTGGTCGCCAGCAGCCTCGCTGGCCCCAAGCTCTCTTACTCGCTTATCCTTGTTCTACTCCTGATATCATAGTCAAGTCCCATCTATTGGAAGCCAAAGGTAGTCTACCTGGAGTCTGGTTTCCAGTGAATGTGGGTGAGCTTATTTCAAACTCTGTTTACCTTTGAAGGGAGTGATACATTGAGCTTGGTTGGTGAACACATCCAGATGCTAGGAAGGGGGTGCCCCTAGAGAAAGCATGGAAGCTACAGACCACCCCTCCTTCCCATACCTTGCCCAATGCATCTTTTCCATTAGGCTGTTCCTGAGTTGTACCCTTTATAATAAACCATTTAACTACAATGAGAACAACCAAGGATTTTTAAATATTTCCCCTTTAGAGGCAAAATGACAAACTCTGCATTAACTCTAGTTTGTCTTAAGAAGTCCTAGGGCTGATGATGTACTAGTGTCTTAAACACAGAAGATGGTAAAGAATAGCAATAAGTTGAAAATAAAAAGAACAAAGAAATTGACTACTGCGTTGTCCAGTGTTGGATGGACAAAGACAGCATGAGTTCACTGAAAAAGGACATCTTCAACTACACAAAATTAGCATCGTTTTTATGATTTTATCCTTTGTATTTCAACTTACTCATCTACAAAGTGATAATTCACTTACTAAATAAACATATATTTAGCATTTGCTATGTTCTATGTTATGCGCTAGGAATTTTAGGCATAGTGATATGTAAGAAAAATCTGCCTGCAGACTCTAGTCATGGATGCTCAAAACTTAACCCCAGCAAATGCAGTCATTGTTTAAGATATCAAAGCATGTGAAAAAAACTAGAAATAAAAAAGGCGTGAAGGCATACTAGTTGAAATTTTTTAAAAGTTATCTTTCTTTTTACTTTGAGGTCACTATTAATTGCAATTTACACAACTTAAAACTTGAAAAATAAAATCTCCAATTCTTTTCATACTTCCTATATTCATGACAGGATAATAAGACTTTTAGACAATATAATTCCATTTTTTATCTTCTTAATGTAAAAACTTTGGTACAGTGATTGATATAACAATAAATAATAGAAAAGTAATTATATTTGTCTTTATCTGATTTCTTTAAATAACCGTAAAGTAGTAAAAATGTTTAAAGATTCCTTTTAAAGTATTATCAAATCATCCACAGACAGCATTAACATTTAATAAGGATCACTTTGTAGATGAGTAAGTTTTATTTTAAAGAGGAAAGTCTCAAATTTCTTAAAAATGTGAGACATTTTCAACTATGAAGACTCTGCATATGCGTTATTTCAAGTCAGTCATATACACAAACTTAATGATGTAAACCATTTTAAATTAAGTTAATTAAAATTTGTAGCATTTAAAATTGATTGATGTAATTTATGTTGTGCTTTCTCTAAACAGTGTGAACACTAATGAGATGTAGATTTCCCATCATCACTTTGAATTGAGAAAGAATAGGTAAAACTTCTAAGTGTAAAGGAATATATTTTGAAATGATTAACAAAGTAAATTATTCCTATTAAATCTGACATAACGCATATTTTTAAAAACATAAAAACACTGTGTAAAAAGAAACAAACAATTTTTAAACAGTATTTTGTGACTCCACATGAAATATTTTGTCTATAATTAGACAGAAAAATGATAGCTGCTGTAAAAGCTGAGGTTGGTCTCTGGTGACTAATTTCTCCAGCTGATCTGTAAAATAATATTCCTATTTTAGTCTCCCTGAACCTTTTCTCCATCATTTTGTTCTAGACTGAACACTTATTCCTTACCCCATAGCTACCCTTCCTCATCTACTAAAGATGCAAAATGTCTGCAGTGAACTGTACAGAGGACCAATATAAAACATGTTTTACATTGTGATTTAAAATAATATGGTTTGGCTAAAGCTGAATTTTTAATTAAGACAAATTTAGCTGATTTCAAATTACTATTAAAACAATGCATGTTTATTATAGTAGAATTAAAATACAAAAAAGCATAAAAATTATCTATACCTATATGTAAGTCCATCACACATAGAGACATCTATATTTTGAATATTTACATATATTCTCATAATATGTATATTCACATATATATTACACTCATAAAGATATTTTGTGAAATCAAATAACATATATGCTTTTTGATTCCTGCTTTTTTGCTTAAAACTATAATATGAAAATGTCTCACTAGCAAAAGTATTTTTGCTTACAAGTGGACAGAATTGTTTGTTTGTTTTTTAATGATGGCTGTACAGCATTGATTAGAGTGTAGGTAATTTGGCACCCCTATAGCTAAAACTGTATTTCAGCCTTTCTAGAATGAATTTAGCAATGTACTTTAAGAGTTTTAAATATCACTTGCTGGTGTTAAAATGTGAAAAGTCTTTTTTACCTCATATTCTGGATGTGTACAAATTTCCATTACAAGGATATTTGTTACAACGCACTTTATAATTTCCAAAAATAATAACACACCAAAATGTATAACAAGAGGTATCTGGTTAAAAAAATATAATATATCCATGCCACATAAGAACACCTTAAAATACGTAGATTAAGGAAGAATACGAAAATGCTTCAACATTCAGTTCATATACAATTTTAATACTGGTTTTGTAAAATATCACAATCTCAGTAAACAGTCTTACCTGTAGTACTACAGAACGGAGAATGGGGACTATCACTGAAGTATGGTTGATTTACACAGAATTCTGGGAAATGCAGACTAAGGTACAGTGACAGAAAGCAGATCAGTGGTTGCCAGGGGTGGTAGAGGAGAAGCATCGAGGGAGGGATGACAAAAGGGAACTTTTGGGATGATGGATATGTGTACCGTGTTGATTGTGGTAATAATTTCTCAGGTGTACGTACACCTATGTCAAATGTGTCAAACTGTATGCTTTAAATAAGTACATGCATAGATACATTTGAAATATGATTTAAAATGTATTTATGGTTTGTCAACTTTGCCCCAATAAAGCTGTTAAAAAAATAAAATAGAAAGTCTGGCAGTACTGGGTGTTGGTGAGGACGTGGAGCAGTCATACATATTTTTGGTAGAATGTTTAAGACAGCTGTATTGGAAAATAGTCTTGCAATTTCTTAGAAAGTTAAACATACGACCCATTCCTAGATATTTACTTCAGAGACATAAAAAACATACGCCAACAACAACAAAATTGTTCCTAAGATTGCTGATGATCCTGTCTCAGAGTTTATGGATAATTTTAGTCCTGATCTTTTTGATTTCTCAGTCATTAACACTCCTGACTGCTCACTGCTTCTTCCAGTTCTCTCTTCCTTGTCCTCTCTGAACTACATTCTCTTCATTTTCTTCCTACGTACTTGGTACCTCTTTCTAGTTCACCTTTGAGATTTCACCGTTCTTAATACAGCCATTAAATGTTCCTATCTTGGCTTATTCTTATTTGCCTTCTCTTCTTACACAACGCTCTTCCTCTAGGCTAATTTCATCTATTTCCACAGTTTCACTAAGTAAATACCTCACAATAACTTTCTCCTAAGCTCCAGATTTCTATCTTCAGCCACCTATGGAACAATCCAGGTAAATTTCTCAAAGGTTGAGCAATGTCAGTACATCCTAGACTGAATATGATCTTACACCCACAAACTGACATTCTTATAGTATCTAATAACTCAGTAAATGGCAACATCACCCATCCAATTCCTTAAAACTTAAGCTGGAGTCAAGGATGCTTGACACCTTCCACTCCATCACCTCCCACATCAAAGAAATTACAGAGTTCAAGAAACTCACATTATCATTTCTAAATTCCCTTAACTTCTCTCCATCTACACTGCCTCGCTTCTAAGCAAATTTATCTTCGTCTTTCACCTGGATTGCTGCAATAACTGGCCTCCAAGAATTTATTCTAGTCCCTGTCCAATCTGTACTCTACGGTAGGGAAATTCGCATTTTCAAAATGTAAACCTGATCTTCTCGCATCTGTAATCCTTCTTCTCCCCCTACATAGCCCAGTTTATAATTTTTTTTTTCTGTCGTCTTAGAAAAAGCAAAATCCTTAACATGTCCTACAGGGCACTATTAATATGGTCTGGTTCTTACCAACCTCTCCAGTGTTTTTCCCTACCCCTTCCATGCCTTCTCCAGTCACTCTGGCTTTCTTTCCACGCTTCCTACCTCCACAAGGATTTTACACATACTGGTCACTCAATATAGGATTCTCTTCTTGCTCCCTACCTACACCTGGTTAATCCCTACTCAATCCTCTGTTCTCAAGGGAAAGATCATGTCCTTTACTTCTCCACATTAGATTAAGTTTACCTGTTATATACTTTTCCAGAATTGAATCCTTCTATTTTCCTTGAATTTACCAAATTTAAAATTATGCTTTATTAATTTGATTGGTTGCATTATATCGGCATATATCCTCTAAAGTATAAGTTCCAGGAACAGTGTTTTAGTTCGTCTTTGTCTCCACAGGGATACTTTTCACCTACTGGTAATAATTTCTCACGAATAAGCTATGTGTCTGGGAAAAGGATCTCATCATGAGGCTCCTTAAGTATTGTAGTGATTTTTGTATTGTGTAACATATCCTGATGGGTGACTGATTATTTTTAATATACAAGTAAATTTGTAAGTTTTTATAAAATTTGGATCACAAATTCACAAAAGGCTTTCATTGAAGTAGGTGTCACTATCAAAGCACTTGAACACTTGGTTCCAGTTTGTTATTTTCTTGTTTTATTTTTTTTTAAGATGGCCTGTTGTCCTTTGATCTTGCTCTGACACCTGCACCAACCTACTTCTTTCTTCTTAAGGGGTCCCTGTAGGATCCGAGGTCATGTGGATAAAATTAAAATAGAGATCATGCGATTGAAACTATTCTTCACAACTTCTCCCAAAACACACAGACACATATTCACACAAACACTTGGATCTGATTTTCAAAGGGCTTAATTTGGCTTTTAAATTTTATAACACCATTTAATGGATTTTCTCACATAGACAGCAGAACAGAAGGTACCTAAATTTTGTGTTACAAAATTAATAGTTTGTGACAGTGCATGATCATTTCCCTTTCACTGACATTCTAATATTTCCCTACATCTTCAATATTACTTCCATTAAACTATTTTATGACTTTTTTTTTCAGCTGGCTTTTTTGAAAGGCTATCTCATCCATCACCATGAAGTGATCAGATGAGCATTACAATTGCTTAATGTTTCCTCTGCAAAATATAAACAAGTTAGGGTAGGAAGTAGGAGATTTCTTTGAGGAACCAGCTAAGAATCATGGAATTACTTTACATCTGTTTCTTAGTAATGTGTTTTCTGTTTTCAGTAAAGGCAAAAATGTGGTCTCAGAAGTCAACAAATCCCTTACAAAGAAGAATTAGACGTCTTTAAAGAGAGTATTAATTTACAGAATTTATCAAACTACTACAACAGGTATCAATGAAAAATGGAGTAATATTTATTGTAAAATATGAACTTTAATTCTATAGAAGAATCAAAGAAAGTTACTTTTTAAGATATCATACGACTTGAAACAACTTTATGAACTTCAAAAGCACAGGTAAAATTTCCCCAATTATGTATCTCTCCTTTCAGGATGATTCACCACATGTAACTGTACATACACCTGGTGACTACATATACTGAATCAACATTTAATGTTAACATACTTCAGCAATAAAGCAGAAATAGTCTCTTAAGATGGGAAAAAATAGTAAAAATTAATTTTGCACTCTTCTCATTCTTCCCTCTTAACTCCCCAAATCAAGTTAACATTTTCTTGAGCAATTTCCAAAAGGACTCTTAATTAAACAATCCCCAGATACCTACTTTTTGCTTATTCCTTATCAGGCCATTATCTCTGACATAGCCCAGCCAAACTAGAAATTCAGGGCTAATTTGGAATACCCCTTGTTTTCTTACAGCTTGAAGTAAAGATAAAGGTCAGAAGCAGGCTTAAGGAGATGGACAGAAGTCATGAGTTAGAAATAAACAAAGGAAGTTTCTTTGCAGTAGAACTATTTAAAACATATGCCAATAAAATGTTCAAAGGATTCCTACAGGGCTCCAAAGATAAACACATGCAATTTTTTTTTCTTGGAAAACTCCACTTACCTGAAGATTTAAACTCAAATATATAATGTGGTTCTATGGAAAAATACAAAAGACAGCCATTTGATATTTTAGGTATATACCAGGAATTAAAAATTTTAGTGCAGGTGACCATGAATCCCAGCTCAAACTGCTATTTGCTGCATGACTTGGGGCAAGTCCTTTAGTGTCAGCTTGCCTCCGTTTCCTTATCCATAAATGGAAAATAATCACAATATGCACCCCGTGAAGTGTTAAAATGAATAATACATGCAAAATTCTTAAAACCATGTCAGTCTCACAGAAAATGCTCACTAAATACTAGCTATTATACAATTTTATTATTATCATCAGCATTATTCTAATAAGGCTAGGGCATTGGAGAGGCTGGACATGAAAAAGCCTAACCTGTATAAAATCAGCAGCAGTAACTCTGTGGAAAGTGCTGAGGCTCACTTCAAAACACAATGAAAAATCTGAGAACACACATATTCCCTTCTTGGTCCTCACCTGGTGAGAATTAAAATTTTAACGACAGGGCTATTTTTCCATATGTTTAATGTTGGCTGTCGTAGAAGTTAAGGAGTTGAGGAAAAAAAATAAACAGAAAGATGAGAAAAGTGTAGAGACATAAAAAACAATCCAGAAGGTCCAAAACAAAGAATAGAAATTGGAAGAGGGGATGTTATTAAAGATACAGTAAAAGAAAATTTTCCAGAGTTGAGAAACACTGTATGTTTTCAGATTAAAAGAGAAAAAAACAAATGCTTCCAGAGATTAAAAAAAAAAAAAGTACTTGTCATCTACCAGGAACTACGGAACAAGAATCAGTCTGTTACTGGTTTTCTCTTTGGGTATATTAGGTGCTAGGAAATAATGGAATAATACTTCCAAAGTTCCCCAAGTCCCAAAACTCAGTGAAAATTGATTCTGGAATGCTTTCTGCACAAAAATCCTGAATGAACAGTTGCTTACTCATAAGTTTTTGTTTTGTATTCTCTGGTCTTATGAGGTAAGTCTATAGAGCTATAACAAAACCACCCTCAAATAAAGACATAAGACAAGACCTGTTTACTGTTTCAGAATATAGCCCACAGGCTTGCAATACCAGTCCAGTAGGACAACTCTGTCATTTTCTACATGCACCTTGCATCTCTACATCCATGGTGGTTTCTCCAGACTTTCCAACACATTCATATCTCAGCAGGGAAGAGTAAAAAGTGAGTATAGTGTTTATCTGTTCCTTTTAAGGACATGATTTGGAATCGGCACATATTATTTTGGTTCACATTCTTTTAGGTATAAATTAGTCACACAACCAAATCCAGATGATAGTGAGTCGTGTTGGACTTGCTGAGTGACTATGCACCCAGCTAAAATTTGGAAGTATAGTTCCAAAAAAAGAAGGGGTAAATTAACCCCAGTGGAAAAGCAGCCGTCGCTCTTACTGGTCTGTAAATATATCAAAAGCCCATGCGATACTCCCTAGCCTTGGGTAGCATTTTAGGACATTTTCTTTTTTCACTATGTAACTAAAAGTGACTAGATATAGATATCAAAAACAGTTATTGACTAATATGCTTTATTTATTGCAACCCAATTAATCCAAATATAAGTCTATTGTGCAATAGATAAATAGAAGGTACTATCCAGACTTCTTGCAATGAATCAGAACCATTCCCAGTACAAATGCTAGTTTGTGCAATACTATAAATAATTTATATAAGACTTCTTGAGATTTTAATATAATTATTTCAAGTTTATGTGGCATTTTTCCTTTATTAATTTTACTTTAATAACTATAATTACCCCGTATACAGAAGAACATTCAATTTTTTTCTTTTTTAATCAGCTATATAGTCCACTTTTTAAGGAATAAGCAAAAGGAACAAAGAAACTAATTTTAAAAAGTTCCTTTTTTGAGGAAAATAGACCTAAACTATGTGAAACTAGAATATCAAGGAATAAAATGATACAAAAATATCTTTCGGATATACTCATTTAGTAAAGAAAAGTGGAGAAGACTGTAAAGGAGTTGCTACAACTAATTATAAGAGATTAAATTACAAAAAGTATGCTGATGTTAATTTGAAAGTTGAGAGTTATCTACTAAGATGGAATGATAGAAATAACCTCAGTATGTTTTGAATTACTTAGATGATCTCTTCAATTTTATATTTTTGCCTTTAGAAATTCTTTCAGATCAACGACTGGATTCAGTAACAATAGATAGTATTCCATTACTTCCTGAAGACATAAGATTTATAAACTATTATGAGAATATTGTATTATTAGTCTTAATTTTGAAATTGCTTCTTTAAACATAAATTATGGTCTGACAGATTGCTACATAGTTCAATCTCACTCATTCATTCATTCAACAAATATTTATTACAGGACCACAATATGCCAGGCATTGTTCTAGGCCTTTGGGGCACAGATATGGAAAAAAAGAAAAAAGATACCAACAAATCCTTGTCTCATAGAGCTTGCAGCCTGCAGGGGAACACATAATAAAGAGAGTCCATAATCAGATTATGTGATATTTTAGAAGGTGACATGTGGTACATAGAAAAGAAGGGGACAGAGAAGATCCAGAGTGTGGGGATGGGGGGGGGGGGGAACTGGCAATATTAAATAGGATGGCCAGGGAGGCCTCAGGGGAGATGCTGTGAAGCATCCAAATGTTTGGAGGAAGAGAGTTCTCAGCACAGGTAGAGCCAGCATAAAGGCCTTAATCTGGGAGACTGGATGGTCTGTTTCAAGAAGCAAAGAATGAACAGAATGAAACAGAGTGGCCAACGAGGAGAGGTCTGCAGGGAATGTTCCAGGTGGAAGACTCTGAGGCTGGAAGGAACTAGCCAGAGAAGTGGATGGAGTCTGAAAGGAAGCCAAAGCCCCCCCAACAGAGGCCTGCAGGCCACAGGGACGGCTCTGGGTTTTATTCTATGTAGCTTGTGCACAGAATGACCTACCCTGCTTCAATTTTACAAGCTACTTTTGACTGCTGAGTGGAGAATAGAATGTAGGGGCAACAGTGGGAGGAGGCTGCTGAGGGAATCAGAGCCAGCCAAAGTGCTGGCCGAGACCTGCTGTAGAGAAGCGGTTAAGACAGTGGACAAGACTTGATGAATGTCACATATGAAGGCAGGAGTAAAATCAAGGCTGGCTCCTACGTTTTCACCTAAAGAACTAAATAAACTGAGGTAATATTGACTGACCTGTCTGTATTTGTTTTGTAAAAGAATTCACCACATAATTTTTTTGAAGTTATAACCTTCATATTTGCATTAAAAATATGATTGAAGGAAAGGTAAGATTTTGTCTATCACATCAGAAACAAAATTCCACCCTGAATCAAGGTGTGCTTTTATTTCATCTTTCTTTTTTCCTTAATATTATATATAATTGCTAATTAAAAATTTAATGGATTATCTATGAACCTACCAATGACAAAAAAATCTGGAGACTGGTTTCCAATCATCTGTACTTCCTGCTTAATGAGAGTGAAAATGAGGTAACCAACACTACATACCTGCTATTAAGCTGAAGAAAAGGCCATTTTATAGGCATGAAACTCCTGTGGTCTGCCAAATGTTCCTACTCACTCACCTTTTGGGAGCGTAATTACCATTCTAAGATTGCTAAAGCAATAGAATATGCCTTTATCTATTTTCCTTCAGGCTGAAAAACTTTTAATGTTTTTAAAAGTTCACTTTCCAGGCTCCTTATTTGATTTATGAGAATTAAGGTGACATTTCTGCATCACCTCAATCAAATCTGATAATACATTTCTTAACCCAGTAAAAATTCCCCTCGTAATAATAATAACAAGTTTATTTTGCTGTGAGGCATTATTAATTGTGCAACGTATGGCTATAATTGAAATGTACCCATTTTTGGTTGATACTTTAATTATCCCATTAGCCAGAAAATAGACATTATGAAACTTTGAAAAATAATCTTTGGTAGTTTAGAACCAATTTTTTTTAGCCATTCTTACAAGCATTCTGTTAGTCTTCTGCAATCCTTTAAACTTGGGAGAATTCTCTTCAAATTCAACTTCTTTTCCCTTAATATATCTAACATTTCCCCCTAAACTATTAACAATTTCCTTCTTGAAGGTCTGAAGGAAATTCAAATCTTATTACACCTAACTCTCCCTTTTACTCTAATCTTCATTTTGGAAGCTTTCTCTGCTCTTGTTTCTGTACAAAGTTCCCTGCTTCACATGGTTCAGAGAATCTCCAAACTTTTACAGCTCATGGCTTTTGATCTTGACTCTCTAGCCATGAAAAATGCATGAGAAATTTTACTATTATTTTGCAAACAGGCCCAAAAGTAATAGAAAAGGACAGCTAAATCTGGACCTAAATGAATTCGAGGTTTTCACCTAGGAGAGAATGGTAGCCCAGAAACAGGGAGTAAGCTTTAAATCATGCTGAACCAAAATGTTTCATGCCCAGCAAGAGATTAATCAGACACAGAAAGGCAAAACTGATCAATGTAGAAATCTTAGTTACATCAAGGAGAACTGTGTGTCTTGGGGTTAATGCGGCGTAATGATACCACAGCTCCTCCTCTCCTATTCTGTAGTTCTGTGTGTCCAACAGCAGGGGTATTCACAGAATATTTGTGGTATCTAGGGTAGGTGGAGAGAGAGCATGGTAGCTGTTTCACAAACTTTAGCTCCATAATTTACTTTAAATTTTTACTGACACACACAAAAAAAGGACATGAACTACTTTACACGTGGTTTTAGTCCTTCTTGACTGGCTGATGAGTAAATGTATTTGGCCAGAAGGAAATCAGTTAGCTCAATAAGGTGGCACCAGAGAAAGCCGGGCTCTTACTCTCCTCATGAGCATCCTGTTATTTTTGTTTTCTTTCATACGGTAAATGTTAAGAGTCAATCCTTAACCTCTCCCCTCTTTCTCAAGTCTTCATCTCATAATACGTAATTGCAAAGATCTTCAATTGTAAGACACATCAGAAAAACACACATATCCCCAATATTAAAATGTACTCCAAATTCAAAATTATTAAAGTTGTAAAATACAGGAAACTTTCAATCAGAAAGCATAAAATTGTGTATTAATGATTCCCCAATCTATAATTTTATCCCCATCTCTCTCCCATCAAACTGCCTACTAGTCATTGTTAGGCACATACCCTGCCTCCAAACCTGTTTCCTCTCTTCTCTTTATTACTTACAGAAACAGTAAGTAGAGTGCTATCATTGACTTGGTATCTCTATCAAGTTAGAGATACCCTCTAACCTTCACTTCCTATGCTCCATGTTCAGCCTGTCATCAACACTTTGTTTTGTGCCTCATACGTGTTCCTGTCTTTTCTTTCTAGGTACTGACCTTATCACAGAATGTCTAGAGTACTCAAACAGCATCTCAATTGATGACTATGCTTCTAGGCAGAAGAAGGATAAATGTCATTGTTGTAAGAGCTCTAACATCAAACTCCTGATTTCACCTCAGGGGTCCACCACTTAACATGAAGGTGACTTTGAACAAATTAATTGCTTCTTATGGCTCTTTTCCTCACGTATAGACTGAGCATAAGAACAGTACTTCCCTCATGGGATTGTTATGAATATTAAAGGAAGGAATACATGGAAAGCATTAGAAAAACATCTGGAATTCTAGCAAGCATTCGTAAGACATTACCTACTAAGACACCACATTCCAATTCATTTGACACAAATGTGTTAGTGTCAGCTTTATTAAAATACCAATTAGTTTAGCCATTAAACATAAATATGTTTAGCAAATGTGTCTGTTGGGTACTAGGCATTGTTCTAAGTATTAAGAATAGGTAAACAGAACAAAATCATTGACAAACAGCTGAAGCAGGGGAGATACAGACAATAAACAAGAGAACTATATGAACAAACAGTTTATATCATGATAATGGTTATGATCAGATAAAACTAGATGATACGATAAACATGGAGGTTGTGGCTACTTTAGAAGGTTAGAGAAAACATTGTAAAGGAGGCGACGAGACATTTTAATAATGTCACATAAATTGTATTATACAGTAGACAAACTTTGAGACTAGCTTTCACTCAGTACAATGCCTTTGAGATTCATCCAAGTTGTTATAATTTCTTATTTTAACTGTAAAATACATTTTAAAGGACTCAAGGGGAAAGCAGTCTATTATATTTACACAGATATTTGCGATTTCTGTTCTTTTTTCATTCTTGACAGTACAACTTTCTTTTCCTTCTGGGATCATGTACCTTCTGTCTGAAGAATTTATTTTAGCAATTATTTTATAACAGTTTTGCTAGCAACAACTCCTTTTGCTTTTCCTTCATCTGAAAATGTTTTCATTTCACTTTTATTCCTAAGGGATATTTTTACTGAATATGGAATCCTGGGTTAACAATTCTGTTTATGAAGCACATTAAAATTTTTGTTCCATTTCTTGCTGGGCTCCAGAGTTCCTGAAGAGAAACTAGAATCATTTGAGTCATTGCTTCCTAAAAGTAACAAGTCATTTTTCCTGGATGCCATCAAGATTTTTTCTTTGTATTTAGTTTTCAGCAGTTTTATTACGATGTGTTCAGGTTCAGATTTCCTCGAGTTTATCATGTTCAGAGTTTGCTGAATGCCTGAAATCTGTAGATTTATGTCTTTAGTCAAATTTTAGTAGTTTTCAGCCATCATTTCTTCAAATAAGTTTTAATATCATATTCTCTCTCTTCTATGATTCTGATAACTTGAATGTTACGTTCAGTATCAGTTCCATTGTCAAATCTTTGCAGTGTTATTCATATCTGTCACATATGTGAGCCACTTGGTGGGCAGTTTGGTACCTGGGTGGTCACTGGTGGTCTATCTGTTTGCTCTCAGTATCTCTTGTTTAGGATCAGATACATAAATTCGACCTCAGGAGTAAGCTCAGGAGTTTATAAACAACTTTGGCTTCTCTTTTCTAAGTTCCTTCCCTTTCTGATCCTTGACTAGAATGCTAAGGTTTTAATTTCTCCAGTCTTCTGCACACTTTCTGTGACTGTGTGCATGTCTGGGGCCAATGGGCAGTATGACAGAGAAACAAAAGCAACAGGGGTTTTACTCCACCTTCTTGGGGCCACAGCTCCTCCAGTTAAAGGGGAAGATCCCCTTCCCTTCAAATTTGTGACCATTCTGGGCTCCTGCTGCCACCACAAATGCTGCTGTTTCCATAGCCACTGTGGGTTTGTCTGTGAGCTAGAGTATGAGAGAACTAGGAAAATTTTAAAAATGTAAATGGGGAGGGGGGAATTTTTAAAATGTACATTCACTTTCTCTGAATATTTGGAGATTCCTATCCCACTCCCCAAGATGGAACTAGAGTTTCTCCTGGAAATCTGTCTGCACCTTGGTGCCCTCTTCTGGTGTTTGGGCTACCTTGCATCCAAGCCAGGTATATCAAAGAAATATGCAAAACTCACTGCCAATTTGGCATTTGTTGAATTCTGGTCTTCCTCCTTAGTTGGCCAGCTACTGTTTATTTTCAAAGACCCAAAATGAATTATTCTCCAAGAACTGTCCAGGTTTTAGAGCTATATTTGATGAGAAATACAGGGTAAAATATACTTACTCCATCTTACCCAAAATCAGAACTCCCATTTCACTCCTTTTAATAATTAATTTTCAAATAATTTACCTATTTGCTATCGACTTGGGTAAGCATTTGGTTTCTTAATACAGGACTATATGATGTGGAAGATGTGGCCACAGAAAAAGAATGAAGAGGAATCCAGTGGAATAAGTGGATCCTAGCCCCAAGAATCAAAGTGAAATGTAGGCTAGGAATACTAGGTCAAAGAGCTAGTCTATGAACCACAGGCTCCTTGTAACAGGAACGAAGGCATATTCACTCCTGTGTACTCAGCACCCAATGTGAAGGAACACATATGGCACTCATCAAGCATTTTTTATGGGGTTGGTTCAATAGAAGATAAAGAAATACCAATGCAATATGTGTTGCCAGAATTTCTGGGGTTTGGTTACTCAACCAGCAAGTAATTTACCTAATCATATTACCATCTATGGAACATTTCCACTTCTCATCCTTTTTGGGCAAGACTTATCCTAAAAGACTTTGTCAAAAACTTACTGAAACAGATATACTTAGTTTGCATGTTGTTCTGATCTAGAAGTCTAATGCTTATTTTTAAAGGATATGGTATTAATTTTGGAAAACTAGCATTTAATGAACACATTTTGGCTTCTAGAGATGATAGTGTCCTTTGAATGATTACTCACTAGATTTTAAATTATCCTTAAAAATTTTTGCAAAGTTTGTTTGTGGTTTTCTGAATTTGCAGTAGCCTGTCGTTGTTGAAAATGTGAAAACACTTTAGTGATCTATATACTATGCCATCCCAACTGAAGTAATTTAGTAAGAAATACTTATATTACAACGGTTTATACAGCCCAATGTCCTCATTTTAGAAATGAAGAAATTAAGACTCAAAAATATTAGGCTATTTGCCCAAGATCACATAAAATATTAGTAAAAAGTGCTACTAATCAAGACACAGAAGGCCCCTTGATACTGCTTTCACTTTTCTATTATTAATGTAGTCTCTTACAGTTGTTCTCACAGCTCTTATGATAGCTGAGTGATGTGAATTGCTTGCCAATTTTTACCTCAAGAGGGTAAAGTTAGGTCTTGTATTTTACAATTTGGGAAAATGTCAGTGGTTTAGAAAAGTGGGTCTTCATTGTCTCAAGATAACTGCAGCCCCAAATATCATGTTCACACTATATTTGAAGACACAAATGTGTTGGAAAAACTATGATTCCTAACAATTCTTCTCAATCACCAGGTTATAATCACTTTCTTTCTTACACTCCCAATACCTCTACCTTTCTAAGTTAATTCTTCGGAAAACATCAAGACTCTAAGATGAAACAAATCTCTGCTTTTTCCACCACTGTGCACTGAGTCCCTAATTGTATATGGAAAGACACCATCAGGATGACTCTCAGATTTATATCTCTAGACTGGACTTCTTTCCTGAACTCCACATTCGTAGAATTACAGACTACGTGACATCTGCAATTTGATGTATAATAAATATCTCAGTATTAACATGCCCAAAACTAAGCTCTGAGTGTTTCCCTCAAAACTTTACCCTACCTTTAGCTTCCCTTTAATTTGGATTTTTAAATTTTTTTAACCTTTATATTTCTATGTTTTTAAGCAAGGATGAATGTTTCTTATTCTCTGGCTTTCCTATCTTTAAATATATTAACATAGTTGTTCTATCGTTGACTTTATCATTTCAATATCAGCAATCTCAGCAAGTCTCTTTCTCCTATCTGTGCTTCTGCTGAGTCTTGCTGTTTCCTGGTGTGCTGGAACATATCTGTATACCTCTCATTACTCTATTTCAAAGTTACACACCAAGGCATACCAGCTGGGTATAATGGAGCACTGGCTGATCTTGTCTCTTTAGTAGTTGCTAATCTTTAATCTTTAGAAAATTAGAGAAAGCATGTACCTGATTATCTCTCTTTATTACCATGTTTGCAATTAGATTTATCATTTATTTATCAACTATTTGGTAGAGTAAATGTGTTTCTTAATGTTTTATTCTATTTTTGCTGCACAATATTTTAAGAATTGTTGATAGAAGTTTTCTCTGTAATAGAATTTTTCTATAAAACAGACAGGTGGAAATAACAAAGTATATTTAGTATATTTAGTTAGTGATTTCTCCTCTCTTGTTTACTCTGAGTCAAAATAAAAGACAATAGTACATGGTTACATTCATTTTTATGCTAAATATATTTAAATACTTGAGCATGCTTCTAAAACTTACTGATATTTATTGTAAAATACCGTGTCAAGATATGTGAGAAATGAATAAATAAAAAAACTAACAACATTCCTGGTTGGGAAAACTCAACATTTTAAATCCGTAAATTCTCAAAAACTGTACCTGAAAATTCAATGCATTATCAATCAATATCCCATGAGACAGTATCTCAGAGTTGGAAAATATGACTGTAAAATTTATTTTAAAAAATGAATAATAAAAATAGGAGAAATGTTGAAAAAAGAATAAACTTAAGGGAACTTATCCAACCAGATGATAGTACATAGTCCCAACTTCAGGAAAGACAATGGACAAAATAAAAAGTCCAGAAACAACGTACATGAAACAGAGATCATATCATATTGGATCAATGGTGAAAATAATTGATTATGTAAATATTGGCATTTGGATAACATGTTTAACAGCTTGGAAAAAATTTACATGATCCAAATAGTCATTATACATTAAT
Organism: Camelus dromedarius; assembly: GCF_036321535.1. Taxonomy (NCBI): domain Eukaryota; kingdom Metazoa; phylum Chordata; class Mammalia; order Artiodactyla; family Camelidae; genus Camelus; species Camelus dromedarius. The sequence continues at coordinate 38,373,436 of NC_087436.1, forward strand.
ATAAGTTCCAGAGAGAGTAATATTTAAAAGCAATAAATACGGTATGAGGTAACAATGGTGCCCTACAAACTTTTGTAATTCGGCAGCCTGGGAATAAGAGATTGCAAAAGTGCTAGAAGGATACGGGGCAAATAATCATAAAATCTTAGGGATTCAACACCAGGTTATAAAGGAAAAGAAATGACTTTTCTACATAAAATTTTAACACCAGATAATGGAAAACACAAAAAATTTAAAACATTTAAAGAAAAAATTTCAATATATTTGTCAAACAAAACATTTTATACTATGTTAGAAGTTTTTACAAAATCTCAAAAAAGATACACATCTTCCTAACAGAAAAGGAAGCAAAAGATAAGAAGAAAAAAATTACAAAGAAATAATATAAGCAACAAATAATATTATGTAAAAAATTACTCTCATTAATAAAGAAATGCTTATTAGGATAGCACTTTCATCATAAAATATATTTTATATTACTATTAAATATTTGTATTAAATACTAAAATTGGTGACCTTTTAAAGCAAATGGGTAATTTTATAAATTATTGTTGAGTAATTGTGTTAATCTTTCTGAAAACTTTAAAAATCCTGTTCTGTCTTTAACCACTCAATTTTACATCTAGGATTTTGTTCAAAGGAAATAAAGAAAAATTTGCCTGAATTCATATTTAACTATTTATGATTGCAAATTATTTTAAAGCAATCTAAATACATAGTAGATCATTTGCCAATTAAAACTTACTATATCCAAGCATGGATATATGTTGTACATTAATTTTTATCACTAAAAAAAATGTTTAACTATTATCAAGTGAAAATACATAGGTTCCAGGACAATATCCACAGTTTGCCTTTATAAATTCTCATGTAAGATTAGTTCTAAGGATAGAATAGAATTAGATAGTAGAGGAACCTGATAAACTTGGTAGCAAAGCTGAATGGACCACTCACTAGCTATTTGAACATATTCATGACCCTAAAATTCCACTCCTTTATAATCTAATGCAAATGTATTTCAGGAAATGTGTACAGGGAAGTTCATAGTAGTGCTATTCCTGATAACCCCTATCTAAACTAGAATGGGTAGGAAAAAAAAAAAAAGAAATGTATTCACATAACAACACAAGTAAACAGAATACAGCTACACAACTAGTATGACTCTCATAAATACAGTATAGAGCAGATGAAACATGACACACGCATACAGTACAAGTCTATTTATGTAAAGCTTAAAAACCTTGTAAAACAAAGCTATATTATTTAGGCAAACAAGCATACGTGGCAAAATTATGAAGAAAAACAGCAAAAGGAAACAATAACCACATAAGGAGTATGACCTCTAGAGTAGAGGTAGGTTATTATAACTAATAATCCCATGGCTTCTGGAATGTTCGCAGTATTCTATTTCTTGATGCTGGTGGAGGGAACTGCATGGGAGAGCACATGATAATTATGCACTAATACATTTATATTTTACTCTTTATATATGTTGTATTTCACAATAAAGTAAGGATTTCTAGCAGTTGGCATTTGCTTATCTATAGAAGTATCCAGGTCTTTGATCATCTGATTAATGGGCTATAACATATGATGGAATAAGAAGGAATGAGTTGGTCCCCTTCAGAGCCTACCATTCCATTCTGAAGGACTGTTGATCTAATCTATTTGTCTCCTCTTGTAGGGAAAATACTTGAGTTTTCCTAGTAGTGGAGTGCATTTTGCTGTACTATCCCAACTCCTTGTCTTTGTTGCCATCAGGATTAACATGAAGCATTTACAAAGCAGATGGCCAGCTTTGCATGCCATCACTTTCACAGGTCCAGATGTGGCCTGAACCTATGACCTTATCAGTATCTACAGTAAATAACTGAACTGACTCAAGCTAGTCCTAAAAAGAACTGTAAGTGGATAGCAAAATAAGGAAAATGGGAGTGTGTTTGTTTTAAAATAATTAACTAAAACATCTATTTGTTCTATAATGAAAAGTAAAGAAATGAATTAATAGAATAAGGCAATTTTTATACGGAGCTAGACTATACTACTGAGTTTTTTCTTTCATTTGAGCAAAAGAAAGAACAGAAAAAAAAGTTAAGCACCATCTTTATATGTGAGGTATAGCACATTTTTATTATTTCTCTCTATAAAAGACACATAGATGAATATAGATATTAGCACTTTAAATTCTTTCCTAATATCCAGAAAGAAAGGAAAAGAAATAGGAATATTAGTAACTATAATATATTCCCTAGAAGAGTAACTGTTGAAAAACAGAATCTAGATTCCACATTTGTATTTTTTAAGTTAACAGTTAAAATTTTAGAAAGTAAAAAATACATGCAAAAGAATGTAAACAATATATTAAATATTCCAAACCAGCTATTATTTAATTTTTCAAATAATTCTGTAATTAAATTTGAGAATAAGCATTATAAGTGCCTCAATAACTCAAGATTTTAAATGAGCTATCTCTGAAAAGTGTGCTTGTTTATACAAAATATTAAAATCATTTTTACTTGTTGGCTTTAATAAATAAAATTATGACTAAGCATGTTGAAGACATTCTCTTAAATGGAAAATTTCAAAAATTAAAACAAATCGCTGCTTTTTACACACATTACACTGATAATTTCTTCTCCAGAAGAGATTCCTTTTTTGACCATTGGCCAAATTTATCCATTACTGTCCTCTCCCAATTTCAAAATGCTGAGTCTCTTTTGTATTTGTGCATGCATTACTATAAAAATAGAAAATTTCTTTTTGGATCTGAAATTATTTAAACATGTTTGCTTTAGTGTTAGCCTTAGTTTAGCTTTCAGCTCCCTCACAACCTTTGATGCAGAAATGGTGAAAGGTAGAATGAATCCCATTTCTGTAAGTTTAAATATTCAGGAATGGACAATGTTCCTTTTCAAGGCAATGACCCTTCCTGATTTATTAGCTACTCCTTCTGGATTTATCCATGTGGGAAAACTGCCAAAGCTCATTTGTCTTTTCCTGCCTGTATCCTGATGTCATGACATTGAGGCACTTTGTTCTGCAAAAGTATTTTTAAAAGGTGACAAGCCTTTCCCTGTGGAACATTTAAATAATAATAAAAAACACTTTTAATTAGGATCTGGAATAACTGCTAAGAAGAAAGTGGGAATAGAGTGTAGCTCTCCACAGCTCTCACAGTAGACTGATTTTATGATTCTTTGGTTATCCCTGGCTACACTTGAACATAGCTCTGGTATAGTGAAGTTGTTTTTCTTTTAGAATATCCAGCTCTTTCTTGCAAGGTTAAACATTCTCTTTATTAAGGTCTGTGAGGATCACATTTCATTGTTCCCCATACTATTTACCAAAACATTTGTTTTAGCTCTTAAAGTCATTGTCCTTCTCAATATTCAAGTTAGAAAATCAAGAAAACATAATAGTCAGACTTTTTTATCATCCTAATATTTGAATCAATGTCTTCCTACATGTATAGTTAAACATTTAGAAGATTTTTGTTGGGAGAACTAAAATAAGATTATATAATCCACCTTATCCATTTTATGGAATAGGAAACCAAGGCCAAGAAACACAAAGTGGAATATTTAGTACAGACAGCACTAAATCTCTTTGGTTTTTTACTGTAGTATACTCATTTGATGAGTAATTATCTAAGGTTGTATAACAATTCTTTGTTTCAAGATAATAATAAAGGAAAGACAAAAAATCTTTAAAATAATTTATACTGAAGAAATTCAGAAAAAAGGTCATAATCAAATTTGGTCATATTTTCTCTAAAACAGTGTCATGAACAACATTACTCAGACATTTTCTTTTTCTTTATAAACGAGATTTCTTTGCAAAAAGTTTTTTACCTCCTCTTACTCTCTCCACTTGCACACATCTTATGTCCCAAGCACAGGAGGGAATGCAAATGATGCCTTATCTGTGAAGTCTTCCCAAACACACCAATGTGTTCTTTCGATACAATCCATACTTTCCTTTACTCATATCATACTGTAATTATTTGTACATATTTCAGTTTTCTCCATCAAAATGTGAGTTCTCCCAGGGCAGGGAACATATGATTTATTTTTGTATCTCTGGTGTCACCACTACAGTAAGTCATTCAATTAGTATTTGCTAAGTGAATCAATATATGAATGATTGCTTCATGGTAATTTCCCAAAGTATTCTGGAATATTTTACACGTAGTTGTTTGGTTTTTGTTTTTCTTTTCCAGTGTCCTCAGTGTGAATGAATATACCTACCTAGGTTGCAGAACAATAAAGCATCTATTTTCCCTTCCCCCATTCCCTGAAAACAGCCATAATTTCAGCTTCCAAAGAGGATTATTATAAGGCATTCACTTAGTAATTACACTTGAGCAAGCTATGGAATTTCAAATAGAGATATATTTAGGTTCATCACCCCCTTTATTATGCTGTCAAATTATTTCCAGTATGTTTCAAAGCCTAATAAAATGTATTAATTGATATTCTGATGGTTTAAAGAATGAATGTAGCCCTCAACATTTTAATGAACTACCAGGGAATAGCAAAGGTCCAAAGGAGTAACATACAGAATCAACATTAACAATAAAAGCCAATAAAATATTTTATCCACTTGGGGTTTCACAACATAACAGAGATATGAAGAATTTAGAAAGGATACAAAACAGATTCATAATACCAGAAGATGACATTAAAACCTGGTATGGAGACAGGAACTATAAAAATAACAATAATAATATGGGGAAATATGCCTAGATATTTCCTTTTCAACACATAAAACTAAAGAATATAATATCAAGATGAATTATTTTGGTATACAGGACTTAACAGTAAGATTATGGGTGTTCACTGTTTATTAATTTTTGTACCTTTCAAAAATATCAAATGAACATTTATTACTTTTATAATCATATGAAAATAAAATCAGTAACTAGACAAATTGTTCAGTACTCATAGTTCTTAATCATTGAAACATTTTACTGAAAGAGGTTCTGAAAAATCCATCCCTGGAGATTATTAGAATTAGGATAGAGACAGATTAGTTTGGAACAGGTCAAGTAGAACTTGCTTAAATGGCGACCTCTACATCTGCCTTCCATTCATAATGTCTATGATTGATCCTAAGTGTTGTTTAAAACAGAAAAGTTTCTATTTTTAAGGAAACATAATCTAGCATGTAATAGAAACAGACTTTTTGTTTGGGGAACTGGTAAGATCTATAAATTCATACCTAACTACATTATCAAATAAATCTTTTTTCCTTTTGTTTTCTGAGATTTCCCTAAATTCCAAATTATATTTTCCTTTTCTCCCTTTCAATAAATATCTCCTTTGAGGATACTCAGGAATAAAATTATAATTAAACCACAGAATTGATTATTTAATGCAAATCCCTATAAAGTACAATCACAGAATTGATAAATGGTCTTAGCCACACATTAACCTACATTTATAAAACACTGAGCATAAGAAACAACATCATAAGCCAATAAAATAAAGATTTCCCAACACCCCCAAAGCGCTACCTAGGAGATGGATACAAAGACTTAAAATAAATCTCTGGTACATATATAGGTTGAATATCTTGAAATTGTTGATATTTCACTATTTTGACCTAAATAAAAATAATTTCATGTGGTTCAATGCAAGGCATGTATATTTAAAAAAAAAACAAACAAAATAATGAATTACATAGTTCATGAAATAAACAGTATTAGGATAAAAACTATTCAAGTGTGAAATGGAAAATTTCATTTGACATTTTTTAGCTTTTTTGATTTGGAAAATTTGTCTTTTCTTTTAAGTATGCTAACAAACTTGCTTTCTGATAAATCTTTTTAAAAGCAAGAAAAAAAGAGAATAGAAACAATTTTATGATGCATAGAGGTGAATATGAAAAAATTGTATCAAAAAATTAAATAAACCAGGCAAAAGGTAGTTTTCATTGATAGGTAACTCATCATATGACATAAATTTAGTTTCAAATTCCAAATGAACCTTGATTAAGGGTCACTTTTCTAGTTATTTCTAGGTCTTTGATATTACTAGTACAAATATATATTCATCAAAACATAGTAACATATGTATGCAATCATGTAAAAATATCTTTCAACTAATTTTGCTGCATTTCTTTATTTCATAAGACGTATTGAAGTTTCTAGCTTTAGTTGATAAAATCGCAAAAACAGAGCACCAAAGCTATTTCACACAAAATGAACAGAACCAATCGTAAAATCATTAGGTAATAAACACATTTTAAGAATTTTTAAGACATTTTCTTAAATTTTTAAATTTAGAAAAGATATTCTAAATGAAAATTCTAGGATAGCAATGTGAAGATATATTATTGATTCAGTAATTATTTAATGTAATTTAAATATGCAATAGAATTCTCCCTTCATGGCAAGCTATTTCACTGCTGATGTTTTGTAGGGAATGAAAAAGCTTCAGCTAGGGTAAGAGGCTAGAAAGAGGCTCACAGGACTTGTAAATTCACATACTGAGAGAAGCATGCTCTATTTATAAGAGTACTTCTACCTCATTTATCACAATGGAGTCTGATTTTAATTATCCCCTATCAGGATCCTGTACCAACTGTTCTTTCTACCAAAAGGGAGTATGTCAGAACATTTTGGCAAGATTTATACACCAAATCAGTCCCTGCCAGCAATTCTCAAACTGAAGTCATAAAACTATTTGTTGATGTTTAAATCACCAAAAGCTCAGGGCGGATGGGACATTGAACGAAACCAGGAAAAGGGGATATTGAAAACAACCCTCTATTTTTCAACCAACTCACCATTATGACAAAATTTGAACACTCTATTCAACATTCCTTTTGACTTGTAACCTCTGTTATATTTTCTGTTCCATAGGCGTAAAAAACAAAACAACTCTTGGCCTATTCTAAACCAGTTATTCTGATTTCATGCCTTCTTTTGCACTATTTTCATTCCTGAAATCTTGTGGCATCCAAAATCTTTCCCCGTATAGAAATGTTGAAACCAGTGTTTCCCACCGCTCACCCATTACAACAGGACACTCTTCACTACTAAGCCAGAAACAAGCAAACCACCTAATCAAACGTGCGTGGAATCCACGGCGGGGAGGAGGGGAGGGGAGGAAGACTAAGGAGAGGAAGAGAGGAGAGAAGGAAGGAACAAAGAAGTGTTACTAGCAAAGCCCATTAAAAATTCCCAGGAAATAAGTAAAGAATCTGGGTTATAAAATAAAATCTAACCTTTTTTTCTCTTTTCCTCTGTGCTTCCTCTAGTTTCACCTGTTCACAGGGCGCCACACGCAGAGGCCTCCCACCCGGCCCTTCAGACCTGCGGTCCCGGCGCCAAGCGGCCGCGCAGCACTGCTTCCGGCCGTGTGCAGAAGCGCTGCGCACCACCCCTCATTCAATATGGCGGGCGGGCGGCGCGCAGGGCCGCTGCACCCGGCACTGCCACGGCCCGGCTCAGCACCGCTGAGCGGCAGCGAGAACTCCGCCCCTCCCCCTGGACGGGAGCCTGGAAGCAGCCCGGCCGCCCATGGCCTCTCGGACTGCGAGTGCCCTAGAGCGGGAACCGGCACCTCTCCATTCTGTGACCAGGCAGTAAAGCTTTCCTTTGCTTCTGAACCCAAACTTGGTCTCCTTCTATTCGCTCTAACAACACCTTCTTGGGGCCTGACTTGAAAGGGCCAGTAACAGAAGGAAATAATCTGTAGATGAATTCCTATTTATTTATTATACATCCAAAGAGATCTAAATTAATTAATTCCTTGGGACCAAAAGTCCTTTATGTGAAGCACAAAGACTTTATATGAAGTCATGTAAAATCATACAGTAACCACCACAATAATCAAACATCATAAAACTTGAAAACTCTTGCTTGTAGGCTAAAAGACCAGAAATATTTCAGCGCAGACCTTTTATTTATCTCCTGCCTAAAGTGAACACTGAATATACGATGTATACAAAGTTGTAAAGTTCCTTAGCTTCCAGGCTTCTCCGTGTCCTTCTTCCTCCAGGACCCCAATGGCCTCTTGCTCTTTTATTCTCTCCTGCGTTTCCAGCATCAATTTATACAAAGGGCATGGAACATTTAGGAAGTTAACTTCACTCACAATAAGATGTTTCATGAGCCAGGCAGTTGGCGCCTTTTAATCTCACTGAGATGAAAGACTGTCAGTTTATTCCTTCGTTTGTCTCTGCTCTTCACCTCTCTTTGAAAAAACTTCCGGTCAGCCTCAGGCTAGGAAGGTAAGTATAACCACACTTACCTGGGTTTAATAGTAAAAAAAAAAAAATTATAATTTAGAAGAGTGTTTCTCAAACCACAAATCATTTGAATGAGAATTACCTGGACTCTTGGTGAAAACTCAGATCCCAGGGCCACATTCCACACCGACTGAATCCTAACCTCCTCTGGAGAACCCCCACATGGCCCCACAGTGCAGATGATTCTCAAACTGCTGAACTCTGAGGGCTACTACCTGAGGGCAACTATTCAAATTCTATTCATATAAAAAAGCAGTATCACAGCTAAATGCATTTTTCATGAAATAAACTTTTCTTAAGATGTGTGCTTAATTTTTCTTCAGTATGCTATTTCTGTTTTATTTTCTGCAGTGTACTATTTAGTGAAGGAAGATTGTTACAACAATTTTCCTTAAATTAATGAAAAGCCCTCCCCGGGCTGGTTTTACATCTAAAAAATGATGTCACTGACATCTCTTTCAGCACCTCTGATCTCAACATGTAATGGAAATTAAATTAATGAAAACAAAGGCCATCAAAGGGATTATAAATTAATTTTCTCTTCACTCAAATGAACAGCAGGAGAAAAGATTTTTTTCTATGATTAAAAATGACATCATGCTGTCTTCTACAAAATAACATCCCCCGAAGTAATTCTATTTAATTTTTTTAAAATTTAGTCCTTCATTTTTAAAGCTACAATAACTTATTTCAAAGAGGTTCTTATTTTCAAAAAAAAGTTAAATATTTTTGGTTACATCATCTTGTGCTTAAAGTTGGAGGAATTAATTGGTCATATGGCTTTCTGCTGTAGCATTCTTTCACTTTTAGGGTAGATTACAGTATTGTAATTAATGCTTAAACTTAAAGGGAAAAGCTCATGTTTAAGGGATGAGCAAATATTTACCTCCATCAGATCACACCTGAGCTTCTCCTGGTTGCCTACAAGGAAATAATACACACACACATCACTGCTGCTATTGCTGCTATATGAACTGATTTAAAATTTCCAAATTGCTCTCACTGCATTCTCTCATCATTTGCAAACTGTAAAGTTTGCGGGGTTATGACTCTGTGTGTGTGTGTGTGTGTGTGTGTGTGTGTGTGTGTGTGTGCGCGCGCGCGCGCGCGCGCGCGCTGGGGTTAGGGGGAGGAGAGAGTTGAGTTCTTTCTTTACCTGCTGATCTGCTGGCACAAAGAATCCAAGCTCAGAGAGCATCAGCCATGGCTTTAGGTTTACTAGGACTTTTATTTTGTTTCCTAGTAGACGTATGCCTTCTTAGGAAACAAGAACTCCTAGACACATAGAACCTAAAGTAGTTGCGATGGAAGCACAAATTCCCCCTGAGCAGGTCATGGGGAGTGATCATGAGCAGGCTTCTCCCACTCCCACCTCTTGGCCTTGGCCACCTTCTGAAGAACAGCTCCTCTCCCTCCTGAAGGGTCAGCTCCCAGCGGGGCCTCCAACAGGCTGTTCCACAGCTTCCCAGACCTCTGGATGGTGCAGAAGGTGGCAGGAACACTGGAAGCCACAGTCTTCCTCTTTCTCATTCTACTTGTTCCCCTTCTGCTCCTGCCTCTCTGGCCTCAGCTCTCACAGTCCAGTACAACTAAACAGGGTCTTTTTTCGGGATCCCCTTTGCCTTAGACCTTCTGCATGCACTTTTAGCCCTAGTTCAATGTCACTTCTTCAGGATATCCTTCCCTGACATTCACTCTCTGTAGACTTGATTCAAAGCAAGCATAGGTTTTAAAACTCCAGGACTATATCTGTTTGTGTGTGTGTGTGTGTGGGAACCAGCAGCCAAACAAAACTAGATCTGCATTTTCCAAACTGCTCAATTCTATCATTCCCACTATTATATGCCATTGCACCACTGGTCTCTTAAGAAAAGACTTCTTATTTCAATGATTTCTGAGAGTTCAAAAAATGGGATTGAGGTGGCCATGTCAGGGATTTCATAATAGTGAATTAATTCTTACTTAAAAAAAGACAAAATCTACTATTTTATTCTGCAAGTTGAATCAGAAATCAAGTTTACCCCAGTGTATTATAAGAATTCACATCATCATATCAGGATGTTAACAGTCTCACACTTTGTCTATCAGATTTTGTGAAAAGGACTGATGACCAGAATACTTAGGGTATTAGCTAATGATAACATTAAAAAGTGAATCATGATAAGCTGACCTTACTCGGGAAAAAATATAAAGCAAGCATGTATAATTGTGGCTCTGAATTACTCGTTCTGTATCTCTGCTACTGTTAGATTTGTAAGGAAAAGGAGCATAAGGCCCTTGTTTGACCCTTTCACAATCACCCTCTCTCCTTTAGCTCATCCTTTAGCAATCCACCCATGAATTAAGTAGATGAACCCTAAGGAAAAGTCATTGGATGCTCCTGAGGCCATAATTTTGTGGAAAATACTTTTACTTTTTCTTCACACATACAATAGAGATAAGAGAGAAAATCAGTTCTCAGTTAGAAATTTCCTCATTGAAGAAGGTCATTTTCTTGCAGTGAAGATTTTTGGACGGTCAAGTGTTTACAAAATGATTGTACAAATGGAACCAAAAATGGAATAAAAGGTTTTGATTAGGAAAGCTGTGGCAAGGACTCTTATTTTCTTGGTTTCTGTTTATTGTCTGTTTTTTTCTAGGGAAGAAATGAGATGAAGAAAGAAGCGAACTTGTTGAAGGAAGTGTTTGTTTTTAGCTACTTACCTGGTATTTTTAGTTGCTAATTTATCTTCTAAATTAACAGAGACACTCCTGTGGTGATTACCTTCAGAATTTTTCCTGAATTACAAGGCAATCTCTCTTAAACCTTGACTTGAAGATATCAACGTGTAACTTGTCTTAAGTATAAGTCTGAGGTTAGTACTTTGCTGATTTCATTAGTACATGATAATGTTATTCTTTTGTCAGACAGAAATCTTGACAAGACAATAAATTAATAATAGGACCATTTGGAATAATACTTAATGCTGAAACTCTGTATTTTAATAATGTAAATCATATACTTGGCATGTTTGCATGTAATCAGCCTGTAATCAGATAAGAACAGACACTTGATTCAAGAGCTCATTTTTTTTGTGCCACAGGTATATTTGTATAATGCTCTTAGTCTGATTTGAACACCCACCTATGAAATGACAAAAGACCACTGAGGAAGATTTCTTTATTTAGCCTTAAAATTCTGCATAATGTATAACTTTGACAATCATAAGAGAAAAATAAACTGTGTTTGATTTGTGAGTTTTATGTTGTAGTTAAATAGGAACATGGTTCTCAAGTTCACTAGGGACCTGCAGGCCACTCCATCATCTTCCCTTGCCATCTGACATCTCAAAGGAAAGATAAAGTGGAGATGAAAGAACTTATTCCAAGGAAAACTCCAAGGTGAGTATCAAATGCTGTCAACTCTCAAGGAAGGTGAAATATTATTTCTACACAGATTTTTCTGATAAAATTCTGCCTTTCTAGGAAAACAACACTTAATCAAGTAATCTGACTGTTGGTGTGCCCCGCCGTGATATTTCACCCAAATGCAGTGCATCATGAGAAAACTAATTAACTTTGACTTCACTGCATCTATCCCCAGAAGACTCAGCTCTCTTGTTGTTTGGGTAGACTAATTAAAGAAAAATAAAATTTCCCCAAAGAGAATAACTTCTGCTTCTATTACTGTAAAACAGAAATGAAATAAATTGTTACCTTGGAAAGAAATGAACTGCAAACTCTTTCCATCTGTGTATTTAGGAAGGCAGGTTACCTCATCCTCACTGCCACAGATGATTATTAGCTCTTCTGTCCTGGCTTCTGCAGCATGGAGGACTGCTCCTCTGTCAACGGCTTCACACCCCAGCCCCGGTCATGCCTCTCCTTGCCAAATGATGGGGAAATGAAGCAGGATGCCCCAAATTGTACACAGTAGTGAGCTGATGTCAGCTACCCAGGCAGCTTTCTTACATGTTTAACTGCTGCTCAGAGAAGGACATGAGAATGTAAACCTCCAGGGCACAACACAATCATTGAATCTCCAGCTCAAAGCTTTAAATGTCATCCCCAATCAATCAGCTGTTAGGGATCACAGAATATTTTTTGAGCTTTTATTCTGGAATTGGCTAGAGATTGAGTATAACTTAGAGAAACCGGAGCTTATCACACATTCCATCAACTTCACTTTTGTGAGATAACCAGTGGATAAATTCTGCCATGGGTGCCCAACGTCTTGTTAATTGGACAGAGCACTTAGATGTTGAGTAGAAGATAAGAAATTTTTCTAAATTAGAAGCAGTTTCATAAAAACAAAGTCGACTTTGTAAAAACCTTTGAAAACCTCTAATATCTTTTCACCAGGTCCCATGAATGGCAGAACTTCCTGGAGTGGTTAATTTAAGACAATAGGAAAAGTTTGTGAATGTGATGTCTTTGATCTGCTTTTTAGGCTACGAGTAAAATTTACACAAAACAAACTCACCACCCACATTTAGAATGATTGACAAAAGTGAATACAGGAATCAATGGGATTTCTGTAGGGTAAAAAAAAATTACCCTACTTGTTTCAAAAACATCTTAAAGAAGTGTTTTAATTATTAAGCATTTTTATTTGAGACTAGCAATAACTTGTGTTAATCAGTTTTGACTTGATGACAGGAAGCAAGTTAGCAAATTTTTTTGTCTCCGCAAAGATTCTGAAGCTCATGAAGAAATATGTGAGATCTCTACATGGCAGCCTAAAGTTACACAATTGTGGTCAACGTACAATATATGAGAATAAGTGCAGTGCTTCGGATACTGCTCCGTAAGGTCATATTACAAGGAAGGCTGGCATTAAAATTCTGTTTGAACCATATGTCAGCTCTTCCTTCATGACTTAAAACATGAAACAAGTTTCGACCTTCAAAGAATCAAACAAAAACATCATCTGTCTTTGACATTTCATGCTCAATAGACAGTGCTTTCTGTTTTTCTGTTCTTAATTTTGGCAACATTTTATTATTTGAGGCATGCTACTCATGGGACAACATGCTTTTGCTTTTGCTCTCAAAACCAAGGACCCAATTAATTAATGTAGAAGATAAAATATAAGTCAATGTTGGCAATATACAGCTTATGCACATTACAGGCTATGTTAACTTCTGAAGACAAAAACTGACGAAAAGCCATAGGATATTTGGCTATCTGCCTCCTAGAGAGATGTGGCAGGGAATCTAACACATTCCAAATATATTCTTTCATTCAAGGATTTAAATTTAAATTCTGGGCTCTCAAGTAAAATGTTTCAAAAGGATGTTCCTGTGGACTCTGGCTTCATCTCACCACATGCTGGATGGACAACCAGTTCAACAGGGCTCAGTGGCAGATAGAAGGCACTATGTTAACAATGCTAGATACTAGCTGAGAGATTATTTGTGGTTCCAGTACTTTTTCCTCCAGTCTCTCAGAAGAGGGGGCTCAATTTGTACTCTGTGCCCTCAGGATAGGGTCATTAAAGCAGTGTGCAGAATGGGGGACAGAGGCAATTTTTAGCTTCTGAGTTTCCAGATCGACTCTGGAAATATATAGGGAGGGAATAGTTTTAAAGAAAAAAAATTTCGAATCTCAAAAGGCCAGATGCTGAAGGAATCAAAGCATAAAGTTAATGCCCCAAAAAGCATATTTAGAAGAAGACATGAGATAAGAGCAAATTTTTGTTACTCCAGTGATTTTAAAATATCCCTCTGAAATGGAAGTGAAGCTGAGTTTGGTAACAATCGAATATGAGATGATGATGTGGGCTCTGAGAAAAGGTAAACATGGGACAGCACAACCTACTATAGATTTGGGGTCCAAAAACAGAGGGGACTTGGGCCCAACTTCCCATTATGGCCCTGGAGGTGACAGTCTTGCAAGACTCCCACCCCACTACAGTGTACAGCTTTAGCACAGAGATGGCTGTGGATGACCGTGCGAGAGACAGAAACATTTAGTTGGTCATGATCCTAGCATGGTCTGGGAGAGCAGAGCAACATTTTATAAATCCCCAAAAGGGGTTGGAATTTAGATGAAAAAGAGTTGGTGAATTTGAAGAGGACTCAAATGACAGATGGTGGGGTTGTAGAAATAAACACAGCTGTCAACACAGACAAAATAGGAAACTGGATGTCTAGCATGTCATCATGGAGGGTTGACGGTGACCAGGAACTGTCATTGGACCACAGACCACGACATTTCAACAGATGCTAGCATGGAAACATGCCACATGAGGGCCAGGTTCTGCCCACAGTGCTTTGCCTTAGTGCTACGTAACCCTGCAGAATTGAGACCTAGAAGAAAGGGAAGAGGGAAAATTCTAAACTGCTCAAGAAGGAATGGAGGAATGGTCAATGCCCACAGAAAGTATTTTGAGGTATCAGGAAAATTCAGGGGTAGAGAATATATTTGTACTAAAATTGACATTTTTGCACACCTGTTTGCACCTCAACATCTCACACTCCATGCATGAAACACTAACTTAAGTAGATCAACTATTGTCTAACTTGATACGGGAAGCAGTCAGTAAGTATCGAGATTACAGAGGTGAAGAAAAAAACTGACACTTGAGGAAGGCAGTTGGGTTATTTCCAGGCATATAATGTAGTCTTTTTTGTAAACAGTTGCTCAACATATCAATATTTACTTGTCTAATAAAGGATTTGAAATCCATGGCTCCTGGACCAAATCCAGCCCGCTGGCTGCCTATTTTGTAACAGCTTGCCAATTAAAATTGTCTTAATATTTTCAAATGGTTGAAAAGAAATCATATAAAATTCAAATTTCAATGTCTGGAAATAAAACTTTATTGGAACAGAGCCACATCTTTTTGTTTATGTAAAATAGATTTTGCACTACTATAGCAAAGTTAAGTAGCTACAACTGACGATGTGACCCTGATAGCCTAATGTTTTTGCCATCTATTCATTTACAGAGTAAGTCTGACAACCGCAGATCTAGGTGCAAGCTTCCAGGTTGAACAGACACAGACCCCAACTCATCAAATGTATTTGCTAGAATTCCCTGGGAGTTGGATATTAAATTAATTAAGCTGTTGCTTAACTTGAGTGAGTTACTGTATGAAAGGGTCTTAGGAGCAGAGTCTGACACACAGTAAGCACCACCTAAGTAATTACTAGTCTTCTCATTTATGATCTTGCATAATTTGAAATTGTACCTCTTGTTGCTTCTAGGATTCACTTCTATGGTTTCAATATTATTACTTTATTTTTTAAACTTGAAGGACCAAATATCCATTCAATTCATTATCAGTGCAAGTAAAAAGCCATCTCTACCTTGCAAGTCAAACCAGTAAATATCAATCATCATGCCTTGTTCACTCTGAAATATGGACCTAAATTATGAAGAAATGTCACCATTGTTCAAATACGCTTCTCAATAGAATAATAACAGTAACAGTAGTTAGCATTTATTTTATGCCTTCAAATGTTAAGTATTTTAAATGCATATTTTCACTTAATTCTAATGACATCCCCATAAGGTAGTGCTACCCCCAGTCTATAAATGAGAAAATTGGGGCTCAGAAAGACCCAGGAACTTGCTCATAGTTGTGGTTTATAAGTGGCAGATCCCAGACCCAAACACGAGCCTAAACCTGTGGTCTCCCCTCTAAACTGTGTTGTTTTTTCTTTACAATTTCTAGCTTCACACGTCATTCATTCACTCCTCTACTTAGTCTTCTTTCAACAAAAAAAAAAAACTCCCATTAACAAGCTGGTTAAGGAGAGCCAGAAGTCCAACTGGTGAGTGGAAGCAAACTTAATTCTGTCAGCCAAGGCCCTGCGTGGTGAGAAAACTACTGTGTCGCGCTCTTCAGCGCCACCCCTGCACTAACTGCCTCCTGTGGAGCAGCCACTGACCTACCGTGGTGGCAGTCTGGGATACGGTAAATACGTACGCACTTACCCTGATTTGTCTTGTGACATCTAGACACAATTTTCTTGACCTTTGCCTGCCGAGATGGTGCCACAACTGTTCTTTACAAGAGGATAACTTGACTGAAAAGATGAGCGAGCCCTCCCATCCCTTAACTTTAACATTAAGGTAAACCACCTAATGCTGGACATTTTGGGTTTTATCACCCCAATCTCTGATCGCCAATAAGCCTATTCGGGAAATGACAGACTTCAATGTTCTCCTTAAAAAGTTCACTACTTAAAAACTGAAGATAACACAATAGTTTCATACTAATTTTCCAAATTAGCCAGTTTATTAGCTTATCTGAGAGTACACTCAACTGATAATTATTTTCTTCCCTCACTCATATCTCCTCAGATTGAATTTAGCAGTCTCTGGTGGTGTGTTTGGGACTCTTCTCTGCCAAACTGAGATTCTTATAAACGTGTTGATTAATAATCACCCCCACGTTTGAGGCTTTGTAATACTCCACCCACACAATTGTTGCTTGATAAATCTTTCTTGGCAGCCTCAGAAATTTTTTAATGATCTTTCCTTGTAAGTTTAAACGATTTGATTCATTTCAGCAGAAAGCTGAACAATGAGAAAATGTTATGTGCAAAAAAGATACAAAATGAAGAAGATATTGTCCGAGCCCTGGGGTTGCTTTACTAGACAGAATGGTACTAAGGTACCATGCTTGCCCTCAAATATACCAAGTATATGAGCTGAACTGTGTCCCCGCACCCCCCACCAAAAGATATATTAATATCTTAACCCCTGGTACCTGGGAATGCAGTTTTACTTGGAAATAGGAGTTTGGAAGATGCAATCAATATAAGATGAAGCCATTAGGGTGAACACTAATCCAGTAAGACTGATGTCCTTGCGAGAAGAGGGAAGTTCAGACTCACACACAGGGAGAACGCCATGTGAAGACAGAGGCAGAGATTGGAGTTCTGCTGCCACTAACCAAGGAACACCTGGAGCTGTCTCTGTCAAAAGCTGGAAGAGGCAAGAAAGGCCCCTCCCCTAGGGCTTTGTAGGGGAAGCATGGCCTCCAGGACTGTGAAAGAATATGTTTCTGCTGTTTTAAGGCACCCCATTTGTGGCTCTTTGCTATGGCAGCCCTAGGAAACTGATGCTGTGGATGTACAAGTCCTACACACAAATGACTGTGGCAAAAAGGGAGTGCTAAGGATCCTAAAAGTGGTATAAAAATGTAAGGAAGATGAGAATTGGGAATCAGGAAAAGCTTCCTGGGGCAAAGACACAGGATCTAGATTATGTAGGAACGGCGGGGTTCAGACATCTGGAAACAGGGAGCAGGGCATTCTAGATGAAGGGACCATCAATTGGATGGATGTGGGATACCAAATAGGAGAAGCACAGCGTGGTAAGAGGAAAGGAGAACAGAACAGGTACGGTAGAAGGAAGTTTGCGACTAGATGGGTGTGGAGGGTTTGAATGCCAGGCAGAGGAGTTCACTCTTAGGGAAATAAGGAAATCACTGAAGGCCTTGGAGGAGGCCAGTGGTAACACTAGGACTGTTTAAAAACAAGCAAAAAAAAAGAAGAAAAACACAAAATTCTTTTTTGTAGAAGAAGTTGAAGAGGAGAAAGATTTGGAGGCAAGGAGACCAGTTACTAAGCTATTATAGTAGTTCAGGGCACAGGCAATGAGGAATCAATCTAGGGCAGTTGCAATGATAATTGAAAGGGAAAGAATTATGAATGAGAATGATACCACAGAGGTACAATGGATATCACTGGGCTACTAACTTGGATTTAGGAGATGAGGTATAGACAAGAATTATATCTGTTATCTCTTACCACGGTAATCCAGTGTAACAAAACCTCGGTGACATACAACAGTAAACATTTATTTTCGCTCAAGTGTTCAAGGGTTGGCTCGATAGGTCCACCATCTGAGCTGCACTGGTGAAAGGGAAGAGGTCCTGATTCAGGCATCTGCTGATCTTGGCTGGGCAGTCATACATCTGGGGCCCTAGCTGGGACGACAAGGCTGACTTGCTCTTTCTACCGTCTCATCCTCTAGCAGGCTGGTGCAGGCATAGCCTCAAGGTGAAGGCAAAACGTAAGCATGTGAGCAGAAATGTACCTGTGTTTTGAAACTCTGTCTGCATGATACTGGTCTCACTGGCCAAAGAAAATCACATGATGAAGCCCACACTCAGAGTGGGAGGGGACCACAAAGTTACAGAACAATGGATAGGAACACAGGGAGGCCATTAATTGGGGCATGAACGCAATCCATCTACTACAGGACTTCAATACGATTTCAAAGTTTTGTGGGAGGAGTAAGAAAACTGTGGTCCTAAAAATGGTCTTAGTCTTCCTTCAAAACTCAGTTCAAGCATCATTTCTGTAAAATCTTGCCCATAACTCCTCTGGATTATCACTGCTTCTTTTATATATTTGCATTATTACATGATCATGCACTTTAATTGTCTGTTTTTGTGTCTGCCTCCTTACACTTAGCTGTGTCTCCTTGAGGTCACACACCACACTGCTCTGCAGTGTCAAGATCTAGGTTCAAATGCCAGCTCCACAAATCACTAGCGAGTTCCTCTCTATGTATGTCCATCTGTAGAAGGGGAAGACAAGCAAGGCCAGCCACACTTGGTTGGTGTGAGAATGATACAAAGTAATATGTGAAAAGGAGGAATTGTAAAGAATATGTAACATGCTACCTTTTTAAACAAGAAGTTGTTTTATTTCTTTTTAATAGTGTTCTTTAATATTTATCTTAACAATGTCTAAGAAAGAAGCTAAAACAGAAAAAGTGCAAGAGTAAATTCAAGGATAACTGCAACTATGAAAAAAGATCATTTTAAGTGAGTCCATCTGAAATAAGGACGAAGAATTTTACATGACATTATGGAAAGAGGTCAATTATCTTTTAGTCTTGAAAACTAAAACTATGAATTATGGAAATCAGTTGATTTAATTTGCATCTTTATAATTCATGCTATAATTGCCATTTTGCACTAACTTTCAGAGCAAATCAACAATGAATCAAATGTTCACTGATCTGTGCAAGAAATAATTTTTCTAAGAAAACCGTGCTATGGCACATTCTACTCTTCAAATTTGAATTTCATATCACAAAATCAAAGAGGCTCCTTTTTGTTTTCCAGATTCACCCCTTAAGCTGTTCGTTCTCAAATCATTCCGTATTGAAAGCCCATCACGTACAAACCATGTTGCTTCTCTCCTCTGACATAAGCCTCCCATTTTGATGGCTGTGTATGAGAGACAAGCAGTGTCCCCAGGTCACTCGGTAAAGCTTGACTCTTGCACTCGCGCTCTTCAATCACACTGAGCTGTGTTGTTGGATAACATGAGCATCTGATAATCTTCAAGGCCCTGACTGATCATATGACAAGATGCTGACTGACATCAGTACTGGTGTTACAAAAGGGGGGATACTTGAGTGTGCATTAATTTTCTTGGTGCTTAATTACTAATTAATATTTTTGTATTTTGACAGTTTGTTCTCCTCAACACAACATGACTGTCTATTTGCAGATAACAAAAAAATGGGTGGATGATATTTTTTGAGCATTTTATATGAATTACATCTATATAAAGTTCCAGGGAATGCATTGGTTGTACCCAAAATATAACAGACATCACATTCAAATGGAATTTTCTGAGAAGGATTACTTTTTGAATCATCTGAGAATGACAATTGTGCCTCACTCCAACATCCGTAAGCACAACTGTCTAAAGCCTGTTATCTCCACCACACCTGACTTCCCAGACTCGCCCATCAGACTAGTTTCTACAAAAAGTCTCCACTTTTTCCAATTAAGCCAAGTTTAGAGTCCACAAGGATAAAAGGATTTAAACTTAAAGAACATGACGTTTCTTCCATCAGACTCTAAGAATAAAGCTTTCTCAAACTATTTTCAGTTATGATTTCACTTTCTGAAGGTTTGAAAGTGATCTCACTAACAGATGTGTACTCACTGAGACTGCCTCTTGGAGCTAGATAAAAGTTATACCATGCAATTTTTATTAAGTATATAAAATTATGTATATTAGCTTCCTACCCTAAATTGCAGTTTAAAAATGAAAGGTTGCCTTCTTAATGATAGGAATTACAAGCCTTTAAATATCTTAAATGACTACATAGTGTTTACACATATCTTGACTTAATTTATTATAGCCAAAACAAATATAGACCATAAGTTGAAAAAATAACCTTTCCCCCTTCCTTATATAACTTATCTGGTTGTATAGCATACAGAGAAAGACAACATTAAAAGAATCATCATTCATGATTTATTCAAACACTATGAACCATAATCCTAACAGCTAGAAATGCAAATCCCTGTGATTATTAAGTACAGGGAAAACATTTTCTGATCAGTCTATTTGATATGAATTCTGATAATATAGTTTCATTTATCTTTCTAGACAAATTTCAACATAAATTTTCTGAAAGTCTTAAAAAAGTCAGTATACATGCCATACTGTTGACTTGACACACAACATTTTTACATTGGCAATAATATTCGATGAGCTTTCTTGTAATTATGAAGATATTAGTCTCTTAATTCAACTTAATTTAATTACAATCCAACAAGAATTTATTAAGTACCTGTCCCAAGGTAGTAATTGTGAAGATGTAAAAGACTGTTTAAGAGGTATTTGTTCCCTCAAATTATAATCTGTGGAGAAAATGTTTACAGATCTGAAATTATCACAGACTTAACAGATGAATTACAGTTGGCTCAAAATTGAGTGACTCCCCAAAGACAGCTACCTAGAGATCCCGAACTCTATGGTATCCCCTTCCCTTTAATATTTACATATAATAAGGTTGCTTTTTCTCATGTATTATGAAAAACCCAGTAACCATCCAATAGCTGAGAATTATTGGTGAGGCATTTCTCCTAGTGTCCTTTTGTTTCAGTTTCCCGATTCTATTCTTTAGCAGTTTGCACTTGGCATCTCACTTCCGTAGCTGCTGCCCTAGGTCTGCACAGTTCCAGTCCCCACTGGCCATTGCTCTGAGTCCTTCACTCCTCCAGAACACCACTGACACAGAACAGAGTGTTACTGAAGATTTAGCATAGTGGAAGGTGGGGCTTTCAGCACAGGACAGACATTAATTTAAAACTACATATTTAAGAAGCAGACTCAAAGACATAGAAAACAAACTTATGGTTACTGGTGGGGAAAGGGGGTAGAAAGGGATAAATTGGAAGTTCAAGATTTGCAGATACTAACTACTGTATTTAAAAATAGATAAACAACAAGTTTCTTCTGTATAGCACAGGGAACTATATTCAGTATCTTGTAGTAACTTAATGGTGAAAAAGGATATGAAGACGAATGTATGTATGTTCACGTATGACTGAAGCATTATGCTGTACACCAGAAACTGACACAACATTGTAAACTGACCATATTTCAATTAAAAAATTTAAAAATAAAACTAGGTATTTATATTCTTAAGCCAGTCCCAGGCATGGGTAAACTTCTCATTGTCCATGCTTCCCTAGAGATATTAACGTAGCTACATTGTCTCAGACTCCCGGGTCATCTCTTCTTCTCCAGTATTTCTAAGCTTCCTACTCTCTCATACACACCCTTAATTTGAAGAACAATTTGGCACTCCTTCAGTAATCCATCCTGCAGGGAAGCCACACTATTCCCAAAGAGTCCATCAAGTTTTTTCCCCTAAAAAAAGGAATTATTTCCCCTATATGAAAATGCCACTTGCCTCGTATATGAGAAATGGTTACAGTCAGTTCTTGCTTTGAATATAGTTTTATCTTCATATGAGCAAGTGAGAGTCAGTAGAAGAGAAATCTCTGCAGGCTGACTTGTCCATCAGGCTTCACGGAGAATATGGGACTTGGGCCAGATTGAAAGGTCATTAGTATCTGAATACATTGAAAAGAGGAAGGCATTCCTATACAGCAGAACACACAGATAAGGGGTGATACATGGAACTGTGCCTGATTCATTTGGGAAAATGAGAGGCGAGTTAACTAACTACAACTGAGACATGGTGAACAGCAGAAAATGAACTCAGAGACATGGTTTGGTAACCAATTATAGCATAGCTACAGAACATGAAAAGGATTTAAACTTGGAATAACAGAAAATAAGAAATAGAGGCTTTGTGGGGTTCCTTAGCAGAAGTGTGACATGGTTAAGAAATATTTGGAGAAGATCAGCCTGGCGATGTAACAGAGATGTGTTGATGGGGTGAGAGCCTAGAGGCAGGGAAGTGAGTTTGTAGGACAGGGCAGTAATTGTGAGGGAGACTGAGGAAGTGAGCCAGCCTGGTGATGAAGTTCCGGAAGAGAGTGGTGAGGATTAAGAATAAGGCAAAAGCTCCACTCTGCTTAGGCTTAAGGCTGCTGACCAGACACACAGCCCTAACACATTTAGCGATGAGCTGGGACAGGGAGGTGAATAGGAGAGAAGGAGATATTTACCCTCCAACTGCAGGGGCTGTACCAAAACTATGATTTAATGTACTCAGGTTGCCTCTCAAGACATTTCTTATGTACAACTCGAAACTTATGCAACACTGTTTCTTAATATAATTTTGGATAATTTAGAACTACGTATATAGTTTAGTCTTTTATAAACCATTTATTTTTATTACAAAGGTAATGAATGTTGATTGAAGAAAATGTATAGAAGAAATATAAAATTAAAACATCAATGATCCACCATCTGGAGATATACGCCAGCAACATTCCACTATTAAATATACTGTATTTTTAACAGATTAATGCATAACACATTAAAGTCAGTTTTGTCTCCTGCATAGTTCATATTACTTTTCAAACAATGGTTTCTAGAAAAGCTTTTTCTAAAAAGACCAGTTCATTAAGCTTCTGTCCTTTGTTTTCCCCATTTAAAGCAATAATGAAAAGAACACTTGGCATTAGTATTGCCAGGGTTGAATGGTTAAAGAAAGGAAGCTGGTAAGACAAAGCAAGTTTCTGAGAAAGAGCTCCATTAACAGAAACCTGTTTCAGGTTTTGTGATTCCATTCTTTTTAGCCCATGACATTAACCTTCTCAGAGACTTTATGTTTTCAAATCATTCATATTTAATAGAGATAAGCATTGGGAAAGTACCTGAAGCCAAGAAAGCTATCTTGTACCCTGAATTTACACTGAGCTCAAGATACACAAATATTTGTTTTCCAGACACTAGATTTTGAAGAGAGGTTTTCTTTCTGCCACTTATGGTAGCCAGGAATGAAAAAACATAACAAAATACATTATTTGAAACCAAAGACAACAGAATGTTCTGAGACATCATGTATTTTGCTTAGTAACTCTAGCTATAGAAAACTCGGCAAATCCTACAGGAAGCTATTCTTTAAAATGGAGATCTATTTTCTGTCTACAGATGATGATGATATTTCTAAAGAAGAATGACTTACCATTATCTTCTAGGGGGTCTAAACATAGCAAAAAGTCAATTTTAAACTCTGCTATAAGTTGTAATGTTTTTAACAGTATAACCATTGCTTTTCTAGTCTTAGGTCTGACAATAAAATATATTTCTTACTTTCAGAAGCTTTATAGTCCTTCACTACTTCCTGGAAAAGAAGATGTCTAGGAAGAAAGAATGAGCTAACGTGCTAAAGCAACTTGGGGATGTGAGATGAGACCTGGTGCATATTTGTCAATGACTAGTGTGCTGGCCTTCGGAAGGTCATTTAATCTCTCTGTTTTTGGATTTTATGCTAAATGCTTTCAACCATTCTTCTCATTTAGCTAAGCCATTACTTATACAGAATACTAGGGAAAAAATTAAAGCAACAATGATTTTTTAAGCACAGAGTGTGTAAAAGACCGTCTCCATGTTAAGCAGAGTTAACTGTCCCTCGCACAGGAAAGTCAATCTGTCCACGTGTCCCACAGGATGGCTTCATTTTGCTCATTTGAAAATGGATGCCTAGTGATCTAAGAGCAAATCAAAATAGCCACACACTTTTGACTTTTCAGTATGCTGACTTTTCAAAATGCTTAGGAGCAACTACGGGAAAAAAAGAAAAACCTGTGGATAAATTGCCTCAGAGACAAACCATTTCTTAGAAAAGAAGAGGAATAGGTCAAAGCAATACATGTGGAGTTCTGCATGAATATCCATGATGCTTCCAAATTAGAGGGAACACTCAAGCCTTATCCTCAGCCTCCTGTTTACCTTACCTTGCCTTGAAGAGGCTATGACTCCGGTGCTTTGTGCCATGCGGTGCTTTTATTTCCATGAGCTGAAGAGGGCACCGGTCTCAGAACATATTCCACCTAGACAAGGAAGGCAGAGGATAGCCAACAGTAAATTTGTCATCTGTTCTGTGACTTCCAGTATTTCCACTTTCTATTCTCGAGCAATACTATTCAGAGTTGTGCCCTATCCACTTCCAGTTTGAGAAAAGGGCCACTTGCTTTTTATGCACTCTGAAAGGAAACCAAAGTTGGGTCACCAGAGCGCAACGGGTCTACTCTTGCTCATTTTCTGACAAGCAGGAAACATTTATTGAGCACCCACTAGATGCCGAATGTTGTGCTTGGCCCTGCTGGGAAAACATAAAGATAGGCTAGCTCTCTCCTCAAGAGCTTTCACTTAATGAAGAGAAAAGATGAAAATACATCACACAGAGCCTGCTCAGCAAACAAAGTCAGGCCCAGTGGACCAGCAGCCACCGGCTCACCTGAGGCTGCTTAGAAATAGGGACTCTCGGGCCCCACCCTCCAGCCCGGCTGAATTGGAAGCTGTAGCTTATCAAGATTCTCAGGAAACTGTGAGAGGTGGTGACAAACAAAAATATTTCTCCGCCGCCTACATTACAGATGCCACTGGCCCAGCCATGTAAAGAGACTACCAATGTGCATGTTCATGGGAGACAAGGGATCATTTAAATGAGATACGCCTAGAAAGCTGGAGGTACATAGACTGCTCAGCAAGGAGGCTGTTGTTTACTTTCAGTACTACTGGAGTACCAAAAAAAAAGAAGAAGACTCATTATTTTGTTTAGCTGGGTATTTGTAAACCTCAAAAAAGGTAAAATGACTTCATTAAAGGGAAAAATATCTATTGTCTGAAATTTCACTACATTAATTTACAAGACTAAAGAAGATACCTTTATTGAATAAGGTATTCAATAATAAGAGGTTATTCAACTCTATTTATAAAAGACTTTGTGATTCAGTGATTAAGATTCTTGTCTCATTTTTTTTTCTGGAATTAGCATATCTCTAGGATATAACAACAAAAAGAGACATCAGCTAAGGAAGAACTTTACTCAAAGGACATTTTAGTTTATATGTAAGGGGAAAGAAGCATCAGGTTGAGTTGGGGAAGGCTACAGTGTGTACTTTAAGCACGTCCTAAGTAACAAAATGATCAGAGGATTTCCATATTTATTTGAAATCAACAATAGATAATGTTTTACTCAGTAAGGATAAACTTAAAATCAATTTTAAAGTGATGACTGACATTGGTATAAAATGTGCATTTGCTCTATTTCACTGGACCATGAAGGAAACACCTAAGAATTTTTAGTGATGACTCAATTGCTCTTCACAGTACTGATTACACTTTGTACGATATTGTGCAATTAGGTCTATGTGTAATTATTATACATTACCATCATATTACTATTCTTATACATTTGTTCTTTATTCTTTCAGGTTGCTTAAAGAATCAACGACATTCTGTGAAGTTAAAATAGATTTCATTTACATTAATGAAGATTTTGATTAGTTAATGGAAAATAATTCCATGTAAGTTTCTGTACTGAATTACCCCTTACGGTTTCTTCACATGGCTCTCTACTCTTTGTTTGACATTAGCATCTGTGGTGTGAAATACAGCTCAAAAGAAGAGGTAAGGTGCTCTTGCTTTCTTCTTTTCTGATTCCATTTAAATGCAAGATTAATCCCATTAATCACCAAGTGTGATTTCTGAAAGTCACATTTGGTCATTGAAGAACTATTTTTTCTCCTTCTTCATAGACTTCAGTTCCCAATAGTGATTAAATCTTACCATTAGCTATAAGAAGAAAAATATAGCTGTGATCCTAAGAGAAATTTAAAATATACTCTGTTCCTAGTGTTTCTGTATTAATGGGAACATAAATTTATAAAAACATGCAAAGATATTTTCTTCCACCGAAGTATTTGTCTTGTTTAGCCTGATGCTGTGGAATACAGGTTTAGAGAGACTGAAATAAGTATGTAAACGGCCAATGCATTTTCAGGCTGGGGAGTTTTTGTGTTGTTGTTCTATTTGTTTTCGTATTTAAAGAAGTTATTGCTAACTCCAAAGTATTAGGTGGTGCTAAAATGCAAATACTTTGAAAAATAAATATGTTTTACGTATTTATAAATATAAAATATATATAATAAATTTATATGTTTACATAAAATATATTAATTTATATAAAATTTCAAACATTAAGGCTTTTAGTTCCAGATTATAAAGTTCTGGTTTGTCATATACTTTAATTAGATAAAAAGATATTTCTTCTTAAAGTCATACATTTATTGTAAAAATATAACTTGGATTTCATGGTCATTATGTATGGTTCACAATTTGAGACACAAAATTATTTTTAATAGGGTGGGTAGTTTCTGTCTTCTCAGGCTAATACCTATTTCATAATCACATCCACATAGTTATCACCACCTTTAATTACAAACAAAACTGTTTTAACATTTTACAATATACGTGAAAGAATCAATAGCTCATCTTTTTCAGTATGAGGTAGCTGGTTTGTGGGACAGCCTTATACAGACTCACAGAGATGCTGGTGACCAAAATAAGGAAAGCTTAAATCAGCAGTCCACTGACTTTTCAAATCTCATAACAGGAATGAATAAATTAGACAATGTCAATTTTATGAAAATGAAATAAAATAAAAAATCACAAAGGAAAGACAAATACTACTGTAATGAAGCTAGGATCAAGATAAGAAGAAAATTCTTAGAATTACGGATTTCATTCTGAAGTTTCTCTGTTCACTTTCTTAATGTTTATTTAGGAATCATAGCCAGGGTTTTTCCTTACAAATTTTTTTATGAGTGAAAATTTAAATCTTCATGGAAGGTCTACATATTCTATAAAATAGTGCCCTACCATTAGAGACTTATATTTGTAATGATGGAGAAGAAAAATCGCATTCTGAAGACATAATGAACACCCACATGGAGCCACAAGACTGCCTCATCCACTTTACAAAACTCAGGCTAAATTCTCTGCAAAACTATCATTCTGTAGCCAACAGAATATTGCTAATATTCCCGTTCCTTCGGTTAAATGTTCATGTGAGAATCCACTCAAATACATGAGAAAGAAGAGCAATGTGATAATGTCTTGTCCTACCAGTGTGGTGTACAAAAGTTTCTTCTCGAGAATATAAACTAAATGGTATTTTTCTATGCAATTCAGTTAATTTCATAACATATTATGTACCAAGTATCGACTATGTGAGAAAACATAGAAAACATTGTGTTAGGTCCTGCAAGGGAGGAGGATATAACAAGTGTGACACAATTGGACAAGAAGACTGCAATCTCATAAAAACGAAGTGACACAGTTACTTTAGTACACTCCCCCCAAAAAAGTGCCGCGAGAAAGATTTAAACAAGCTGTAGACATGAAAAAGGATATAGAGATAATTTTCTAACAGAGAAGGCTGATGGAGGAGATATTTGATCTATCTACTAGTTATAATGTTTTCAAGCTATACATTCAGTCACACATTAAAAGAAAATAATAAAAAAAAAAAATGTGACATGGTTTTTGGTCATCAAAATTCACTGGCACTCACTGGGATGTCAAAAATTCCCCCATAGTCTTTCTCAACAGTGCCACATTCATAGTCCATATCACCCCCCATCCATAGGCATCTCATACTCGCTTCCACATGTGAAGAGGACTCTGGGACTCTCTCAGCCCTCTCTGCTTAGACCCACTAAACTGCCTCCTAAGACTCTCAGTGGGAAATGGGAAAATCTTCTTTAAACTCCTCCCTCCATTCTTTGGAGTCTGCTAAATTTTTCTGCTAAATGGTTTTTATCATCTGTCTCCTACAGAGGATACTCCTTGAAATAGAAAGGTTTGGTGGCCAAGATCCTTGGAGTGGGCACAAATGGAGAGCTTGCTGAGAAATGGCTATAATTTTGCCATGCTGAGATGACAGGGTGAAGCAGTACCTTCAAACTGCAGATAGGTAACTGTGGAGGTCAGGAAGTGTCTTGTTTCTCTGGGTGTGAGGAGAAGTAACAGACGAACTCTGTCAACTACCCAACCCCAGTGACTTCATGGTCCAACCATGTGGTAGAACAGCCATTCATTCCCTCGTTCATTCTTCCATGAATTCATTACATCTTATGCTTAATCCAGGTACTTGTCTCTTTGGGGTCAAGCCCTGATTCACGTCTGAATCCTCAGCACCTAGCTAAGTCCCTGACTTAATCTAGGTTTTGAAGTAATTAGTTAGTTCATTACTATAAAAGGAGCTCAGGGATGGATATTGAATGATGGTACTAAGTAGTAAATCACTGAATACTTGAAAGTAAATATTAAAGGAAGATTATGCAGTTCTGATAATATTGCTTGTATGCTATCTATTTCATTTTGACCGTTATCATCGAAAAATTATGCTAAGAAGTTTACCCTTGAATAAGTACAGAACACATAGTGGACACTGACATCACTGACTTTGTGCCTTAAAAAGTATAAAAGCCATATTATAATATTAATTCTATATAAATTAGTAACCAGTAGCATTTAAATACATAACAATTTTTCTGGAATCAACAGTGAATGGATTCTTAAAAGTTTCACTTATAAGAGTGTTCCTTATGCTATGCACATCTAGGTACACTCAAGAGTTAATTTTAAAAAGAGCCTAACCATTGATGAGTTCATGGGCTCACCTATTCAAAAAGTAACCATAATTCTCACTATTTATGAGATAATTACCAGTGAAGAACTTAAAGACCACTGCTCTAGAATGTGGCCTTGACTCTTCCACTGCTCCTATAAAACAGGTTTTTTGAAAAACCGAAAGTACTTTACACATTGCAGTTCTCTCTCTCTGTAAGTTTATACATGGCTCTCGCCTGCTCTCTTTTCCCTTTTACTGAAACAACTGCACCGTACCTTTCAATGCACATCTCCTTCGAGATGCCTTTGCTGATTATGCCTCTTCCAAACCTCAATAAACACTTGTTATTTTTAAGGATTACTTGCTATTCAGTGAATTCATCTGCATATGTGTGAGCCTGTGTGGTTTGTGTATTTAAGTGCACATATATTCTCTCCCCAATCAGGCTGGAAACTGCTGTAAGACAAAAAATATTGCTCTAATTTTTAAATATCCATATCTCCTAGCATAGGTCATTTTTTTATTAAGACTTAATTATCATGATCATAGTTTCAAATGTATCTTAGGAAAAATATCAGAATCCAATGGACATTTCAATAGAGAACTTAAAAAACAAAAATAAACAAAAATAATTAAGTGCATTAATCACCTTGAACTTTATCTCTTCTCAGCTTCCCTGTTCCTTCCCTTTGGCCTCCTCAATTTATTCTTCTCATTATTTTTCTTCCAGTGTTATTGAGATATAATTAATATATAACACTGTGTAAGTTAAAGGTGTACTAGGTGATTATTTGATACATGTATACATTGTGTGTGTACCACAATAAAGTACATCCTTCCCCTTACATAACTGTCATTTTGTTGTTGTTGTTACAGTGAGAATATTAAAGTGCCACTCTCATAGGAGCTGTCAAGTATACAATACAGTATGGTTAGCCATAGTCACCATGCTGTATACTAGATCCCCAGAACTTTTTCATCTTATAACTGGAAATTTGTATCCTTCGACCAACATGTTTCCATCACCTCTCTGCTCCTGACAACCATCATGCTACTCTCTGTTTCTATGAGTTTGGTTGTTTTTAGATTCCACTTATACACGAGATCAAATACTATATTTGTCTTTCTCTGACTTACTTCACTTAGCATAATGCCCTTAAGGTCCATCCATGTTGTCTTATATGGCAAGATTTCCTAAATTTTTGTGGCTGAATAATACTCCTCTGTGTATGTGTGTGTGTGTGTGTGTGTGTGTGTGTGTGTGTGTGTGTGTTTGTGCTCGCACGCGTCTTTATTCATTCATCCATCAATGGACACTTGTTTCCATGTCTTGGCTGTTGTGAATAATACTAGAATGATGACCCAATTTATTTTTAATTTTTGAATTGGCTTGATGAATTTTTACAATAACATTATAAATAAAGTCTCTGCAGAATTCCAAAAGTATAGACCTTGAATGGTGATTTTTTTTAAGTCTCTGTAAAGTTTTACATGCTGATTTCTGTCTATATAGCCTTTCCTTACATCCTTGCTCTTCAAGACTCAATTCAAACGTCATCTTTCTCAGACACTGACTCTAAGTTACCTCCACACCATTTTACTGAAAAGAAGTCATTAATCCCACCTCCATTTCACTGCTACAGCTTACACACCTCTCAATTCTTGTGTATAAATAGCCCTTTCTTATAATCTGCTTCCCCTTCCAGCACCTGCTCCACTGCACCACGCTGCCTTCCTGCAATGGAGTTTTCTGTGGTTTCATATCCACACGATTCAACCTTCACCTTTGCAAAAGGGGGAAAAAAAAGCTTGAGATGTTGTGATCTAACTTATTGATCTATAATTTGGATGCATGACTGAGTAAAAATGAGAGACTGCACGATCAACTTGTGAGTGTTGTTTATCCATTAAACAAAAGCACCACCAACCATGGCTGTGCAAGTCTTCACATGTTACCGTGATGATCAATTTCAGATCCCTCTACCAAGTGGGAATGGGTCTGGAGCTTCATGTTAATGTAATCATTCCCTTCTCTACTGAGACTGGCAACAAGGCCACCAGTTGGCATCCTTTTGATTTAGCATTTAAAATAGCTCTTGATAATAGCAGAAGATCCTGTCATCCTTTTCACAGGGGTAGTGTTGATGGTTGCTGCTCCAATTCCAGTCATTTACACACTGTGCACCTACCGTGGAGCAGCAGGCCAGCTGCAGGGCCTGACTTGACAGGTGGAGGACAGATGCTGCGCCCTGGACGTGTCCTTGGGCCCCTGAGTTTGGGCTTCTTTTCTGGAAAGCAGAGACAAGCACATCATGTTTAATCAGACTAATCACATTAATATGTTCACACTTTTTTTTACTCACACACACAAATATAATACCTAAATTTTTTTCACTTAATAAGAAATAAAACAATATGTCTGTTAAACACGTTTGCTTTGTCACATTCCTTGAGAATCCTGGATTTCTATTTCCCTTTTGGTATATCATGTGATACCTATTTTTCTTCCTCTAATTAGAATTTAGTTTCAATTGTTCACTTTCTATGGAGTTTGGGTTCCATCATACAACATTATTAAAAATAAGATACAGTAGCAGCAGTGAGGGTGATGTATTCAACTTCCATGTCCCCCAGTGAAGTGAAGGAAACACTATATCCGAGAGGCTGGAGCCAGGTCCTGAGCTCCAGTCCTTGCTCTTCACTAACTGCAGAGCCATCTTTGCTGGTCCGTGGACCCCTCTGGATCTGAGCTGTTCTGCTTTAAAGTGGGAGGATAGGTTGTCATCTTAGACCTCTTCCACTTTTAAATCTGTTGTGAGCCTATGAAATATTGGAGGAACTATTATCCAAATAAAGTATGGTGGGGGATACTAGGGTATTGTTTCTGTCCTCAGAGAGTTAATGATAAACGTAATATGAATAGATGTAAGAAGCTAAGCCCAGAGACATTGGCAGTGAAAAACTTAGATCTTGTATTAGTCTGTTTGGGCTGCCAAATGAACTATCACCCACAGGGTGGCTTAAAGAATAGAAATTTATTTTCTTGCAGTCCTGGGTGCCAAAAGTCCAAGATTAAGGTGGCATCCAGGTTGGTTTCTGGTAAGACCTGTCTTCCTGGTTTGTAGACAGCCCCTTCTCACTACATCCACACATGGCCCTCCTTCTGTGTGGCAGAGAAAGAGAAAGCATTCTGGTGTCCCCTCCTCTTCTTCTAAGAACATCAGTTATGAGAGATTAGGGTTCCACCCTTATGGCTTCATTTACCTTTTATTACCTCATGAAAGGCCCCATTTTTCAGACACCATAACACTGGGGACTAGGACTTCAACGTCTGAATTTGGCGGGGAGACACAGTTCAGCCCATGGCAGCCCTCTTTCAGTTTCACCATATATAGCTAAATGACTCTGCCCACGTTATTTAACCTGATTCTCACTTTCCTCATAGAGAAAATAATAATCATGTACTTTTCAAGAAAAGATTATGAAGACTAAATAGAATAAAAGATTACAATGTATGATGTTAATTATAAAATGTTAAAGAAACACCACTCAACAATATTATAAAAATGATTAGTGCCAGGAATATTATGTGCACCTGAGTCAAAAAAAAAAGCATAATCTATGGATTGGAGTTATCAGAAGGCATTGGGGCTGAAGTAGGAATATAAAATCTTAGTTATGAGTAAACTGCTTTTTAATCACAAAGCCTTGAGTTCAAATCCTGTCTTAATTTAGTTACCATGTGAATTTGGACAAGTTTTAAAATGTTTTTAAGCTGCAGCTTTCTCACCTGTAAAATAAAAATAATAATATTGCTTCTATTGGGCTTCACAAGAGTGATAATACTGCAGCTTAAGTTAATAGTAACAAATATTAATTATCTTTAAAAGGACCTTAAAGGATATGTGGGAAAACGGAAGGGTTGTGTCAGTAGGAATGGGCAAGTGTATGTAGTGAACAGGGAACAGACAGGGAGTAATGGAGCTAATGTTAAACAGAAAATAGTAATACATTCGAAAAGATACGATGGAGTTAAGGTAAAAGAGGTTACTGCATAATAAACCACTCCAAAAACTCAGTAGTTTGAAACAACAATTACTTATTCTCACAGGAATGGCTGGCTATTAGCTGATCTGGACTGGACAAGGGTCCCTAGCTCTGCTTCAAACTACCGGTCCAGCTAAGGTGGGCTCCCCACATTGCATTGGGTACATGTACGTTCCACACTTCTCTCATCTCCCTTGGACCTGCAGTCTGTTGAGTCCTGTGTCTCTCAGGGGAATGACAGAAATACAATTTGGCAAACCCAACAACCGAAGTGCAATTCATGCCTCTCTTTGTGTTGTGTCTGGAACAACTCTACTGCCAAAGTCGGCCACATCGCCAAGCCCCAAATCAAGAGATAGAAAAACGAAAGTACATTCTGCCTTCCAGGAGGTCAATGCAAGTCTTAAAATAAGACCAAAGCAAAATCAAGGGGGAGACAGAGGAATGAATGGTGAAGCTAACATACTGCACTAACAAATACAAGGGCTTATCTTGAAGACAAGGCTCTTAGTTTTTTTCAGCAGCAGAAATGGATGGCATCCAGGTATTTCAGGGAAAAATAATCTGCAAGTGTGCCACAGAAGTTGAAAGAAGGGAATCCCAGAGGCTGGTTAAAAGGTAACCATTGCAGCCAACTGGGAGGTGACAGTCTGAGCTAAATTAGGGGTAACATGATACTTATATTCCAAAGAAGGGACAGACAGAAAAATCACTTCAAAATAAGTAGCCATGAGACTTAAAATTTCTTTTGATATGGAAAAATAAGTGAACATTGGAAGAGTGGTAAAACAGCTACCTATTGTTGCCTAGTCGATTACTCCCAGCTCTGTGACATAAAATAACAGTAATTATAATCGAGGGTAGTCTGTGAACTGGGAATTCAGGAACAGTTTAGTTGGGTGGTTCTGGCCCAAGGTCTCTCATGTGGTTGCAGTTAGCTGGAGAGACGTCAACCGGAGCGGCCATCTGAAGACCTGCATGAAGCTAGAAGAGCCACCTGCAAGCCAGCTCACACGCGTGGCTGGCACGTTGCTGGAGCTGTGACGGGGAGCCTCCGTTCCCCTCCACGTGGGCTGGGAAGACTGGCCTCACAATAAGGTGGCTGGTTTCTCCCACAGTGAGTGACCTAAGAGGAAGCAAGGCAGAAGCCACAAAGCCCTTTACGACCCAGCCTCAGAACTCACACATCTCTCTGCCACACTCTATTCATTAGAAGTGATTATTAAACTCAGCATGCATTCTTTTGAAGAGAAGAGTGTCAAAGAATTTGGGGACATAGGAAAATAAAACCACCACAGGAAAATAACAACAGTATTTAGTTTTAGACTTACCAAGTTTGCAATACATATAACCACCAATGGAAATATCAAATGAACAGCCTAGCTATTGAAACAGAATATGGGTCAAAAAAGATCATTTTTGGAGTTATCTACATAGTTGTAGTAGGTGAAGACCTAAAGGTAGTTGAAAATATGGAGAAACGGAGCTTAGAAAGAAAGGAATAGGGTTGCCTGTACTATTTGAGAAGAGGTAGAGGGGAGGGATGATACCAGAAAAGAAAATAAGAAAACAGAAAAGGGTCTACAACAGTAAATTTTATGTAAAAATCAAGGATAGGGAAGCCATTGTAAGGGCATTGACATTTCTTTGATACCAGATAAAGATGTAGCTAGAAATCAGAACAGCTTCTTTTATCAAAGAAGTTTTTGGTTTTCTTCCTTTGAAGTGGAGAAGTCGTGAGACAGTTAACAGGAGGTCAATAGGGAAGTTGTTGAGAGCTCTGAACAAAGCAACTGAAAAATTGTTAACACGATGCTTTCTATATTGAAGACAATTTTATAGGGTGCAAGTCATTCTTGAGATAGTTATAAAAGAATATTCAGGAGAAATATGCCTGGACTACACAGAAATAACAAATGAATGACAAAATCAAAAGGCAAAACAATACATGTGGTAAAGTGGAGCAGGTTTGAAAAAGAATGTCTGAGAACCCAGTCCAGTGTAGCTGTGTGGAAAATTTTATAGCAAGTCAAAATGTGAAGAAGAAATACTGCTGAACCTGACATCTGCAGTCACAGCAGCCTCTCAAATGTTTTCAAACATGCACTACAAATATGGCAGCAATATGAAAATATATCTTTCTTTTTATCTTTGTTTCTTTAGAGTCTGCAATTAGCCGGATCAACTACATTCTAAAATATAAGGTGAAACTTACTAAAATTCCCATCAGGAAGACAAAAGCGTTATCAGACAAATAAATAAATAAATAACTTTCTCCAAATAAAACCAGTGAAACTATAAACAGGCTCCATGTGATTCCATTTCAAAGATAAGATGGTCGGTCATCAGGTTGCTAGCTAGTTAGAAAATGACATCACCTTATAAAATCCCCTCAACATCCATGGCCTGGTTTCCAAGAACCTTTTATTTTATACTTTTTTTCTGCAGGCAAAAGAGTCCTAAGTATTTTACTTAAGGGTTTGGTTCCCTTTGGTTCTTTAAACAGTGCATCAGTCCCCAACCCATGAAACTCACAAGACGAGTTTCAGCGTCCACGTTCTAAAGAGGCTGCCTTTCCACAAAGTGGCCTCATGATGTCTGTCTGGCTGGGTTCTGTGCAGGTTCAATCGCTTCATTGAAAACATAATAAAACTATGGAGAATGGAACTTGGTGACCCTGTTTCACAGTTTTCCAAAGCACAAGAAAAGAATCAGGGCATTGAAAAGTGAGTCCAAACTTTTATGGGTTTTCTTTGCCCCAGACCTCAGACAAGAGCATTGTCACGAAGCAGCAGTATTCCTAAAGGGGAGTCTCAGCATTGATATGTAAATGTAGGCTACAAACATCCCATTTGGCTCCAGCATTCCTGCGTCCAGCACTGTCACACAAATAGTTTTTGAATCTCAGCAGTTTATTCAGGACCATAAATATGTGTTTCACCCTGTGAACAAATTCTGTTTGCTCACAGAGCTCGCAAGCAGTGAAATACAAGGTAGACTATAAAACAGCCCCATTTGATGGGATGTGCCTCTAGGCAGAGATATTTTTTACATGGATCCAATTTTTACTTATGACCCAAGATTTTTCGTGCAAATATAGCATACCCCAGATGGTAAAATTTTTAAATTATTATTTGAAGGCCAGTTCTTTGTATTGAAATAACTCTTTAAAAAAAGAGCAATGTAAAAACAACTTTAGTTCATGTAACTAAACACTGTTAGTAAAATTATGAAATCCTCATCATTGCTTCTTAACAGATCAAATAGAGAAAGGAAGAAAACTCATTGTGAAGACACATAAGGAGGAGCTGGAATGGTGGTAGAATATACTCTGGGAAACAATGTAGATCAACTTTTGAAATAGTTTGAAAAAACATTCCAACCACCAGAATTCTATTTAGCCCACAAAATTTGTATCAGCTCTACCCACATTTCCCAATGCTATTTCCAGCTCCTTCCAATCATCCATCCCTCTTCTTTCTGTAGCTGCTCTACCCCTAGGTAACTGCTTGCATATAACAGACAACTGAACTCTCCCCATTTCACACTGCACCACTGAACACACACAGGAGAGTGTAAGGTAGAATGCGGGAAAGTGCTTTTTCTATGAGCTCCATCCTGATTTTTTAAGGCACTGGACCCATGATTATGTGTCTGTTTTCATGACAAATCAAAGCTGAAAAGAATGAGTTTAAAAATCCCCAAGATTCCAAAGGTAAATATAAAACACCTACGTCTGTAAGGATGAGTGCGACAGAGCACACAGTATCAAAACAGAGACCATGCTGTGTTAAAGCACCTGCTGACAGCAAATTCTTCTCCATCGGAGGACTAGGAGATAACGGGCAAAGGTGGAGCCTGTAACTGTATGTCGCACTTTGATGACTGCGTAGACTCAGTCTACTTTGATTTAATTTTCAGTATCAGATCATGTGGTTCCTAGTCCTCTGCTAAGGTTCTCATTCTTGATTTTCCTTCCCTCACTTCTTTATTTACTCAAGATGATGACCCCAGCTGTGGACGTGGTAAGGGATGAGTCCCCGAGTCCAAGTGGTGAGGAGAAGGAGTGTGCGCTCTGTCAGAAATGTGAGGAAGTCACGACAGGCTACACTGGTGAGAGTGGAGATTCCTTTGTCTGAACACCATTATTAAATTGCACAATTTAAAAATTAACAAAATCTCATCATTTCCACTCATTATATTTTAGATGTTAAATCTTAATAATTATTTTGTCGAGAGCATGACAGAGGCATTAAATCTCTCTACACAAATACCTTCCCAGAGTATTTCTTAAATCTCTTAAATAGAGTGAGGCACTAAAGATCTATTTAAGGGCAAATAAATAATGTTTATGTACTTCCCCAAATCATTAATTTCATCAAAATGGATAAAGTGAGAATAGTTATTATAGTATGTTAATATAATATACTATTATACCTCTCATAATATATTAGGAAACCCTATTTCATTTTATTTTATGTAAGTTGTCAATTTTAATCAGCTAATAAAAACCATTAAGTTTGGATAAAGGATAAAGTCTCAAGTAAAGGAAACAGTGACTCTAATAATAGTTAAAAGTTGTAAGTAGTTAACATCTAAGATAGTCTAGTTTCCCATAATAAAAAAGAAAGGCAGTAAGGGGATCTTAAAAAATCAAAGAAAAACAAATGACATTTTAAGAAATTGTGAGTAAACATTTGTTCATTTTAGACTTTAAAAGAAAAGAAAAACTGTCAGTCACTCCGTTGGGAAAAGGAACTTAACAATATTCAGGAAGGAGGATGTTATGATTATGAATCAAAGTTTTCAATGCCAAGAAAACTTTGAACAAATTCATTTTCTCAAGTCAAATTTTGGAAGCATTGGTTGTCCCTTGCTTTCCCTTTCTAATTTTCAGCAGTACTTAATGCATGTCTCTTTCATAGTTGTAAACAAGTAAGGAGTTACTAAAATATAGTAAAGATAAGGGACAACTTAGGAAAGGGAGAAATTGAAAGATATTTATTCCCTTTTGTAATTGTTTTTATAAATTTTGCAGGGAAAAGTCATCTTGGAACACATCCTGACGTTGGAGGAGGCTTTTCTGAGGAAATAAACCCCCAGTTTGTGTTTGTTTCCTTTTTTCTATCTAGTCTTTATCTTCCTAGAGTAATTGCAATGAATTACAAATTGAAAATTTGAAGATATTTTTTAAAAGATAAATACTTCTCAAACTATTTCATTTTGCATTTAACTGTATAAAGCTGACTAATTGTGTAATACTCTCAGATTTTTATGACATCTGCTTAGCTTTAAATGTGGGCACGATCTTACAGTTTATATGCAAACAGGGGGTTTATTTGAGGCACTGGTGCCATCTGCTGGACACTAATAAAATTAAAGAATTGTGACAATTGTCCTGTACGTGAGAAGTCTAACCAAGTGAAGACCTTGTTCTTTAAAATGTAATCTTTCTAAAAACACTCAATGTTTTCAATGTACCCAAAAATACTTTCAGCCCTATGTTTCAATTTGGCATACCAGGAAATATGATGAAAAGTCGTCTTGGAATATTTGCCATCACAAATATAGTTTTAAAGTACATTTAACATTCAACAAACTATGCACTGGGTATTCTGAGAATGTAACACAAAAAGGACTCCGGAGCCCTCCTTCAAGATACTTGGACTCTCACGGCTGATAGGTGGATTGCCAGAGGTGGGGAGTGGGAGGTGGGCAAAATGGGTGAAGGTGGTTAAAAGGTACAAACTTCCAGTTATAAAATGAATAAGTCTTGGGGATGTAATGTAGAGCATGATGACTATAGTCAATACTGTATTGTATATATGAAAGTTGCTAGAAGAGTAAATCTTAAAAGTTCTTATCATAAGAAAAAATGTGTAACTATGTATGGTGATGAATGTTAACTGGATCACAAGGTGTGGTGATCATTTTGCAATAAGCAGATATATTGAATCATTAAGTTGTACACCTGAAACTAATATAATGTTATATCCCTATTATATCTCAATTGAAAATAATGATAGTAACATCCAAAGCATAAAAAGCAATGAGAAAAAGTATTTCAAAATCTTCTCACATTTATTCATAATGTTTGTCATTACTGGTTTAATGTATGTCCTTTTCCACTAGATTATAAGACTACATACCAGAGCTGAGGAGAATGCCTGGCATATGCACAGTAGGTTTGTGAGAAATGAATGAATGAATGAACAGGTTCTAGACTGGCTTATGTTCTCTTAACCTAGTGAGAAAGGAAGTATTAAGTTAAGCTGACATGTAGCAGAAGGAAAAGGAAGACTGGTACATATGAATGGAATGAATAAAAATGTATAGTACAATAAAAAAGTTTGGAACTTGCTCTTAATTTTTTCACATACATATTAAAATCGCTATGGATAGTTTTTCTGTACTTAAATGAATATCAAAGGGTAACAGTGACAAACAATTTGATTAAATAAAAGATACTCCATATTTTTCTCTCTTTAAAACAAATAAATATTAATTTGGATAAGAAAAGGCATTGAAAACCAGGGATAAAGGAAGGAGCCCCAGATGGAGAAAAGTGCATTGTCTGTTCACAGAGTTGAGTATTCCCAGTGGTAGGCACTGTTTTAATTGCAACAGTGTTAATTCATTTAATCCTCAAAACACCTCTATGAGGGAGATATTATTATTAACTTTGTTTTAGAGAAGAGCACATAAGAAGTTTAATAACTCTCCCAGGATCACAAAGCTAGGAAGTGAATCTTTTCTACACACACAGGCACTGGGATCTCAAAGCTTAAGCTCTTACTGTGCCAGCAATTCTTAAAGTGTGTTCCTAAGACCTTCCAAGGGGTGTGCGACTCCTGCAGGGGTCTATGAAATCAAAACAATAGTCATCATAGCATTCAGAAGACACTTGTATTTTTCATCCTCATTCTTGTACAAGTGTGCAGTAGTTTCCTAAAGGCTCTATGTTGAATGATATACAACTGAATATAGAAACAGAAATGAGGATCCATCTATACTTTCTATTAAGCAAAACATTAAAGAGATTTGAAAGTATGTGAAACAGTGCCAGTCCTCTTACTAATTATTTTTGGTTTTAGAAAATGGTTATTTTTCATGAAAGCATGTATTCTTATTAACATAGAATAGCTTTACTGTTGTTAATTTAAATTAAGTCAAAAGTTTTCATTTTTAATTTCTACTACAATAAATATCTATAGATATAACCCACTTAAACAAAGGCTCTTTGAGGGCCTCAATGATTTTTAAAAGTGTAGAAGAATCCTGAGACCCAAAAGTTAGAAACTTCCATACTCTGCTTAGGTATAGTGAATACAAAACGTTGCACCATTTGCTGTTTTCACATTCACACCAGTTAATACTTCTTGTAACACAAATATATGCTTCAGCAAAATTACAAATGACTAGATGTCACAGACCTTGGGAACATGCAGGCAGGTTGAATTAAATCAATGAGATCATTTAAGGTTTTGAACACCACAATAAGGATGTTTTTCTGCGTGCTATACAAAGTCAATTAAGATTTTTAATATAAAATAGTGCTAAATGGAGTTTGGAAAAAGTATATATAATGAATTGGAGATACAAATACTGAAGGTAGAATAAAATGGAGAAACAACAGATAGCTTACTGAATGGAATAAAAATTACTGCAAGAAAGTAACGGATGTCCTATAAAAAATTTTAAAATTGTAAAGGAGAGGATAAAGCTAAGGAATTATTTTAAATGTTTTAAATATATAAAAGATTATTATATTTAACATAAAAAATTATTATGTGGAAAATATAATTCATTTTCTATCAGAGTGCATGAGTCCTTTTATGGTGAAGTGGACTTAAATCTCAGTCAAATAATTTGGTTAAATTATAAAATAAACTGTTGATCACTGAGGATGATTTTATATTGGAATATACCACAAAGAGAATGTCAACAACATCTCTCCCTGGAAATATATTACATGTTAATTTCCATATGATTACTGGCTAGAGCAGATATCTGTTGAGAGACAATATAATGAATTGTATGGTGAATCACAGCTCAGAAGTACTGGCCTGATTACACCATCTGTTAACTAGAATCATCAGCAGTAAAAAAGACACATTCTGAGTATCCTTTTTTTCATATCTCATATGTTTTTTATAAGGACCATCTTGTACACAAAGGCATATGGTGAGTATAAAATACTGTTCCACAATAGATGCTTTTGATGATGCTGATAATGCTAATGACAACACAAAAGCCCACCCATTGCTATGATTTCATAAAGATCTAGTATTTATTCTTCTTCTATTCATATACATTATTCCAGAGTCTGGGAAAATAGTGTGAGTAAACAGACAAGACCTCAAACTAACAGAAACACAAGTTTTTAATAAAAATACTTTGGTTTACACTGGGAATCTATTTGTTCCCAGATCTATTTGCACTAAGAAATATAAGTACAAAAGTTATATGAAGTCCATGTTAAATGATATTTTCTTGGGGTTTTTTTTGTGATTTTTATTAAAAGTTTAACAAAGGAAGATAATTCCAAAATGGTGGAGTTAACAGAAGTTTGCAATTTGTTGATGGGTATGTTCCAAAAGGTATAGTATATAGTCTGAATTTTATTCAGACAAAAATCACAAAAGAATTCATTAAAAATAAACAAAACCAAATAAAGTTGGTAACTTAATCAAGTTTTGTGGTTTATTTTTCTAAAATTGACTCAAATATGTTAAAAGATAATCCTCTTTAGAGGATTTCCTAGATTTGCAGTCTATCCTGTAATGAAAAGAGGTAAGGTGATTGTATACACAGACATAAACAAAAATTCTGCTTATACATAAATACATATGCTATATATATATATATATTTTTGAACAGAGGGATTTATTTAGGTGAAATATATTATAGGCTTTAGAAAATGTCCTTAAAATTTTTCTTTCCCATAATGAAATACAGTAGAAAAAAGGATCATTTTACAAAAGTGTTTTACTGTTGCCGTCTTTCATCGTATTTGAAGAGAAACAAGAAGTTAATCTTGTGGCAATGCCAGGCCCTGATAAGCGATACTACTTGGGTTCTCACAGCAGATGTAGCTACAGATAATGAAACTGCCACTATTCAACTGAATAAGCAGATCAGTTGACAGTAAGATCGATAACAAAGATATTAAAGTCTTTTGCCAAATATACATACTCACCCACAGAGCTATTTCACAAAAGCATATAAACTTAAGTCATTTGAGATTGATTCCCTAACAATCAACTACTTTGCAAAATAGGAAGGAAAAACTGACACAATAGACACTGGGGAGAATTCCAAGCCCTGTTTATACTTGAGAAAGTATCTTTGGTTATATTAAAGTAAAAGGTCCTTATGAAAAAATAAAGCTGATTTAGAAAGGCTCCATAAATTCCAAAGTTTTTCTTTGAAAAATCAGCATTTACTGAAACTATTTTCTTCTATAGTTTTCACCTCCTCAGACATGTTTCTATTACACATAGGAATTAACAGATCAAAATAACATTCTCCAAAATGAGAACTGACTTCATTGAAGACAGAAAATACACAGTTTGAAAGTGATATTTGAAATCTTCAAAAACTTAGTAATTTCTGACCTTTATTGGGAAAATGAAGTAAAATATACTGGAATGTTCACTTAATAGAGAATCTACCCTTTAACGACAGAGGGGAAACTGTCCAAAGCAGATGAAACAATCAGTCATAATTGTGAACAGCTGCACACCTACAAAAACCAAGCAAAAATTCCTACAGAAAAAGTAGAAAGCAGCATTTGTTCTTTTTAAGCCAAATGATTTCCCATGAGGAACAAAGCTCATAATAATTGGTCAAACACTCCATCAGCCAAGAGCAAACTCAAGAATTAAGAAAAAATACATATGACACGGGAAAAAATTCAATGAGTCAGAGCTTAAATTTAACCTGTTAGGTGAAAAGGGGCTTCTTATGCCCAATGTTTAAAGTGGGGCATATGTCAAAGGTTTAAGAGGACTACCAAGTCATCTACTGGATTATCAGATTATCAAAAAAGCAGGAGCATTAAGTTGTGATGGCTGAGGGACTGAGTAGCTAAATACATCCTCTGGAGACCAAATGACCAGAGGATCAAAATCATAGAATGTTCCCGCCATTAATTTGTTGCACTTTTCCAATAATTTCTCTACAAAAGCCATATGCAATTTATCCTTGTGTGTCTAACTTGGCAGACTCATTGTGGACCAGCAGAACTTAGAAATTATACTATGCCTTCTTTTGTTAACACCATGTGATTATGCATCTCCAAAACCGGAGTCTAGTAGAAATGACGTTGAAGATGATCTTGGCCGTTTATGGATACCTGATTCAGGTTCAGCCTTTCTTTCTCTACTGCACCCTCCAGCCAGA
Organism: Camelus dromedarius; assembly: GCF_036321535.1. Classification (NCBI taxonomy): domain Eukaryota; kingdom Metazoa; phylum Chordata; class Mammalia; order Artiodactyla; family Camelidae; genus Camelus; species Camelus dromedarius. Next base: position 38,416,960 of record NC_087436.1, read on the forward strand.
TGTTTAAGGAGAGTTCCAGGGGGCAGTTTGTGCAAGGAGAGTATGGACATCTCGAAGAATATTCATCATTAAGAGATTCCCCTAGCCTAACACATCTTCAATTAACAATGAGAAATGTCTACACCAAACCCTGGATATGTCCCTTGTCCCCACATCCTGAAAACAGAGTCATCCAGCCCTCCACTGAACAAACTTCTCAAGGTCTTGTACCCCAGCAAAATTCTTTGTTTTTCTTTTCTAAAGACAGTTTGCTTTTTCTATCTTTTAGTTTCATTGCTGTTAATTGGTTATACCATTACTCAAATGGAAGCTTGACAGAATTACAATTCAGGTAATATCTTCCAAATGTAGAATATTTAAGTTTGAATCTTAAGAGTAAATTTCTTCCATTTTAAATTAATTTTGTCTATATTTTAAAATAATCTTGAAATTTCTGTTTGTTTTACTGCTGTCAGTTAAGTAAATATGCAGTTGTTTATACTAAAACTTGTTAGAATTATATTTCTTAGGATAGCATTTTATAAATATAGATTATTTACATGTGATTCATGTACAAATTGTTCCATTATGTTCTAGTTCTAGACAGTGTACTTGTGGCGTTTTGGTTTTAGTTTTTAACAAGCCCCCTGTAACCTGAACTACAACAACAGTGAGGCAAGTGAGACTCAAGGGTCATGTCTGCACTCCAGGGGCTGTACTCACCCTACTCATAATGCACAATTAGGCAGCTTGATACCTATATGACTAAAACGAACTATGGATTGTTCCCTATCAATGTATCTAATCCTCTATTATGCCCTATGAACTATTATATATATATATATATAAAATATATCTACTTATATATTTATATATATACAATAAATATAATGGGCAGTCTATGCCCTGCAGGAGTTTACAACAAAAAGTAACTATTTAAATTTTCTAGTTACAATTAAATTTAAAATTTTACATCACTCCCTCCAAGAGCATCTATCCAGCTTCCACTTTTCTAAATTGAATGGCATCGATTTTTCCTGACAAAACATCCCTTAGAGGCAAGGACCGTCCTGTAGTAAAGTCTCTTTGAACACAGTAGATCTATAAACACTGTAAATAGATTGATGATATGGTATGAACCTAATATACATTCACACAACAATTATTTTAGGTAAGATTTAGTCCTAAGTACTTTATGGTAACTAATTTAATCTTTAAAACATTTCCTCTGAAGTAGGTAATATTAATTACTACCCCTTATCTAAATGTGGGTGAACTGGGTTACAGGGAGGATAAGTAACTTATCCAAGGACACACTGCTCCTGGGTGCCACAGCCAGGATGCAAACCCAGATGAAGAGCAACAGCATCCAATGACTGAAGCTACTGTCAGAACCACTGCTGTGAGGATCACAGTCATTAGAATTCTTCTATGACCCCAGGCTGAATTCTTTTGGATCCAGGTAGTTTCTTTTACTCTCTGAGTAAAAAAAAAGAGTATTTGGCTCATTATTCATACACTGACATAGAAATTTGCCAACAATTAGTAGTTTAATCTTGGAAAAGTACTGATATGAAATGTTCTAAGTGAATGGGTTCATTTATACAATGTCCTTCTTCCTGGAAGAAACATCCACTTTCTGCCACATCTTTAGAGGTAAGATCAAATGGTTTGCTTTTCTAATAAAATTATTCCTCAGAAGTATTTCCTGACTTTCCAAAAATGAACTAAATATCATTTGGTAAGATAAGTTCTCTGAAAAAGAAATCATCCTAAAAGAAAAGCAATACATAATAAAGCATTCTAAAACAGTAATGTATAATAAATCTAAGAAAATTCTGCACTTTCCCCACCATGAAATGCTAAGGTTATCACTGAGAAATTATCAGATGTTTTTATCCTTCAAAGGAATAAGGCTGCCTACTTAGACCTAAGCAGAGGGCCCTGGACCACTGTAAAAAACTCTCCAATATCCATGATTTTAAATGATCCAACCAGTGTCCGGGTCATGGTTCAGAGGACAAAGGGCTCCTGCCTTTCCCCATGTTACTGAGGCTCCCGCTTATCTCCGATTTATGACAAATGACTTGTTAGTCCATAAACTCACATAGTTTTGGCAACTATTATATAATTCTGTCAGCACTTGAAGGTGGCCAGGAAGGCTCCAGCATCAAGGTCAGAGGTACTGGTTCCTGGGGAGAACTGGGAAGAGAATAAAAGTTTTTTCATCCACTGTTCAAGCATTGTATGGGGCTAGAAGCTGAATCAGGCATTGATCTCTTGGAAATATAGTTGAATCAGCCTCTATGTCCAGAAAAAAAAAAGAAGTGCAGTAAGATGGCCAGATTACATAATGATTCCACTGAGGATTAAAAATAGTGTCAATAATAACCATATGGAACAAAAGGTATCATACAGGTTGATGTTGGTTTAAAAATAAGGCCAATTAAAACAAAGTCAGAAGTCAAAGAATAGGAGAGTTTCACTACTATAATAATACTGCTATTCCAAAAGTTAGACACATTTAGTTAAGAAACTGAAAATAAAATAAAGGGTAGATTTCAAAGACATTTTTCAGTGAGATAACTTAGAAACTAGAAAACAAAATTTACTTTTTTTCTGCCTGTTTATTAAGATAAGTATCTAATATCGCAAAGAAGCTGAAGTCATCTTGCCAAACCATCTATGACCCTTTAGACTGAGGGCAAATCTTGACTGATAGGTAGGTAGACAGGTAGGTAGGTAGGTAGATAGATAGATAGATAAATAGATAGATAGATAGATAGATAGATAGATAGATAGATAGATAGATAGAGTCTATTCCAAGGAGAAGGGTAGAAGTGGCTAACAAATAATGAGATTTATAACTTTTGTCTAATAAATACTTACACCAGATGTTAAACCACAAAACTTACAGATTTGTAAGCTAGTCATTCTGATAGAATTAAAGATATATATATATATACACATACACACATGTATATATTTGTAGATATATATATTCACAAGTCTGAAGTTGAAGGCAGTACAGTATAAAAGAAAGCACATGGGGTTTGATAGAAGGACCTTTGTCTAAATCAATTCTCTGCTATTTGCTAACTACATGACATCTGCAAGTCAGTTAAACCCTTTGGGAATTAACACAGGTAATAATTTAGGTAATAATTTAGAATTCTTAAAAAAATCATTACCCCAAAAGATATTTTCAAATTCAATGTGAAGGACTGGCATAATGATGGTACGGATAAATATTATAATAATGTCTGATTGAATTTTCTAATTATGCTTGTGTAAAGTCAGATAATGTTTTAAGTGAATGATGCTTTAACAAAGTTTTGTTGCCCAAAAGCCATTTGACCCAATGATAAAATTTCTAATATTTACAACATCCATGTAGAACATTCAAAAGCATTCCAATGGAATTTCTCACATCATCCATCAGTTACTTTGAAAACAGACAAGGCTCTTTACTATGGCATCTGGCAAGTCTCCTGATAATCTTTGATCTCCTTATCTGGGTGGAATCCACTGCAGCAATCACAGCCATCAGTGGTTTTCCAACTTAACAGCTAAGTATATTTGGAAAAATCCAAATTTTGTATCTTTTCAAGAATGTTGTCAAATTTAACATTTTTACTGTCTTGGGATAGGGTGGGTAAAGTGAAGTTCAGCAGTGGAGATAAATTACATTCTTCTCCTCTCTAGTAATGCTCACAGAACTTCCAGAAAGTTCATTTTACTCCTGTACATGCAAGAGGGAAGGCAGTGTGGTAAAGTGGAAAGAGACCTGGAATCAGAATGAGAGGAAGAAACAATCTATGTTGAGCAACTATGATGTGCCAGGCACCAGTGTTCTATAAATGTAAGTATTGTGTATTCAGTATCACATATAGTATGTAACAATATATCTTTGTGCATATGTATATATATTATGTGTGTGTATACTTTAATGAAGATATTACCATCTGCCTTCAAATCTCAACTTCACTGCTTACCATATGGATGGGGCAAATTTCTTAATTACTCTGCATTCCAATTTCTTCTATTGTGAGTTAGAATATTTACTTCACAAGATTGTTTTGAGGACTAAATGGGATAAAATATGAAAAAATATTTGACATACTGTCTGGAACACTATAGGCACTCAATAAAATCATAATGCTTATCATGCAGATACTTAGTACTTAATATGGGCCTGGCGTTGTTTTAAGTGCTTTATAAATATTAACTTTTAAAATCTTCATAATAATCCTTAGTTCACCTGTTATTATCATCCCTCGTTTACTAATAAACTGAGAACCTGAGAGGTTAAACAACTTGCCCAACATCACATAGTTAACAGACACTGAATTAAAGTTAAAACCCAGGTGACTTCATCCCAGAGTTTCTGTGTCTAACCATCATGCTCTGCTGCCAGAGTTGACTCTGAACTTTCTGGCAAAACTTTTATTTTAAAGGTGCCCTTTAGGAAGTTAAAAATACATATTATTCCAATTTTAATAAATTACCTCCAGATGACTACAAACTATATTAGAGAGTTATATAAACATACTTCAAATGTCCAATTGCTCAAGGAGATAAACATATATAGCAAACAAATGGTACACAATCAGGACAATTCAAGAAGGGTTTGTGAGAGAGCTACTTACAAAAGTGTGAGCTGGTCACAGGGAAACTGTAGGAGAGAATGCAATGTCTCTGGTTAGAATCCATGGGGCTGTGTAGATCAAAAAGTACAAAGAAACAGAATTTTGCTGGAACCCAGAAGGAGCAAGTTGTGTAGGGAGGCCCTCATTGAGAAAGTTATTTGGTTAAGAGGCACAGCCAACCCAAAGTGCCTGGGCAGGGAGGGAGGCAAAGGAGTAGACACCTGGCCTCACACTTCCTCCTGCAGACCCCCTACCAGGTCTCTCACTGGCACGTGGAAGCCCAGAAGCCTAATGAGGAAGTCCATACAGGTCAGCCTCCTGGGTCAGGGAGCAGGGGGAGAAGGCTGGCTCAGGTATTTTTCCAGATCTCCCAAATACCGGCATTCTAGGTACCAAATGTTTACATTTCCATTATCTTATCAAATATCTTCTTAAAATTTCTGTCCTACTTTCTTGACTTTTCTAAAATAAAGGACATAGTCTATAAATAAATTTTTGTACTAGCTCCAAAATAGTAGCACCCTCAGGAGCAACAGAGGGGCCTGACTGCTTACCCAACACTTGTGTCCACAAAGTGTGCACTCCTGTGTCCCTCAGAACACAGCTAACAAGCATGTTTTCAAGCGTCATGTGAGAAAAGTTTTCTGAACCAAACTGGGGAAAACATGGGATTAAACAAATTTAAATAGATTTCTTAACTGAGCTACTTGCGTATATTTGTTAGTCACTGTGTAACCCTCCCTTTAGGAGGCAAGCACATGTCTAGGGAGACATCTTAGTTTTAGCTTACTAATTGGAGAAGGCAGTAGAGTTAACGGTATGAGATTTAGTTAAAAATCTGTAGTCATAAAAAGATGATAATAAAAACATTTAATTTTGAGATTGGATTCTACTTCACTATTTTTTATATTTTATTTTGTTATATTTATGTATTTTTACATATTTGAAATTATATATTTTTATATTTCAATATAAGCTACTCATTTTTTATATTTCTGTATTTTTGTTTTATTATCATGTTTTATTTTTCATACATATATTTTATTTTATATGCATATTATTTTTTAATTTTGTTTTATATCTTTATTTTATATTTTATTTTTTAAATTTATATCTTTTTAAATATTTTTACTATAATAAGCCACTTTGTGACTCTAATCTTCAACAAAGTGGGAATAAAATATTTGATATGATAACCCATGATCTTTGTATGATATTTAAAATAAAATTTAAAAGGTAAATTGTCTTGCACAGCAGCAAAAATGGTTAACTTCAAAACCAGAGATAGTTGACCAGGGTATATTTCGTCTGTTTCAAGGGGAACATCTTTTGTCATGATGTCCACCTCCCACTGGCAGCTGACCCCACCTTCTTCTCCTAGTCAGTACTGTGGTGGTTAAGCCTTAGTCTTTGTGTGCCTGCCCCTTGATGAGTGGGCCCTGCTCTTCCCCTTTAGAGTGACCCCCAAGCTCCTTATCAGCCCTAACTCTCTCCTACGCTGACTTCCTTCACTAACACAAGTTCCCAGCACCTGCCACTGCCCAGCACTTCTCTCATAGTTTACAGTTACATAGTTTACAGGTACACAGTCATGCTACAAGAGCAAAACACTCTGGCAGCCAAGCGAAGAGAAGGTCTGTCCTATAGCTAAAGAAGACATACCCACAGTTTATTAGATTAACATTTTTTGCTACAGAACATGTGTTAACAGGCAGCATGCTAATTAGTGATCAAAAGTAAACTATTTATATATTATTATCCCAAGATTTTGAATAATTAACTACAAATACTGGACAAGCAAATGAAACCTAAGGACATAACTAAGAAAAAAATTACTCCTACCAGTTACTGAGTTTCAACCAATATACTAGGCACAATAGGTGCTTTTATATGCAATATTTTATTTAATCTTCCCAGCATAGCTGTAAGCTAGATGTTTTTCTTGTTCTATTTCAGATGAGGAAATTGAGGTTTAGAAAAATTAAGAAAGTTATCTAAGGCCCCAGAACAGGCAAATGATAGAGCTGCAAGTCAACACCATCTTTCGTTAGCCAAATCTTGAGCTGTTTACTGTCACGCTGTAAATCTACCAAATGTATCAGCCCATGTTGGGTGCTTGTAGATCTGCTGTATCTCTGTAAAGGCCTCAGGAAATCTTTAGAAATTTTTCTCAAAATTTAGATTCATATGTAGCACTATTCATAGACAGCAAATAATTGAGACCACAGTGGCCTCTGGCATTTTGTAGCTAAGTTTGCTATGAAAAGATGTACCAATGGTAAGAAACAACCATATTTGAGAAAGGTTCAGCACAGTAAATCCAATTCCAGAAAGTATCTTTTAATGCAAGAAACAATAAAGTGGTTTCATGGAAAAATTTGGTAGTAGAAATTGAAAAGTGTCTGGAAAAATACTAACTTTGTTTTTAAATTAAGTATGTAGTATAATGCACATACTTTATATTGAGTAACATAAATGTCAAAGGTAAGCATAATTCTTTCCCTAAAAATGTTTAGCCTCTATACCAGAAGAATAAAATTTATCTAAGATTCCTAAAAATCTTTTTCTTGGGAAGATTCACACCCTATGGATATCATAATAAAATTATCACCACACTAATTTTCCACATCTACAATTCTAAAATGCCAGATTTTGAAGAAGACCCCCACATTCCTGGAAAATAATACTTCAAACTCTAGATATTTCTCTCAGAATGATAAAAGGTAAATGGTAATTTTTTTGGGATTAGTATCTTTGGCATTTAACCTGATTATCGAATATGGTCAAATATTACAAAGATCTTCATTCAAGACACAATAGTAAAAACTTCACCAAAGACTGCTTCTGAATATAGATGCTTTTTCACTAAGCCTAGAAATCTATGTATATTCCCTTTTAGAAATAGATTTTTGTGACCATGGAAATATTTTCTTCCATGAATCACTGAAAACATGGTATTTGTTTTCCCAAATTCATAAATTTTTCCTAACAACTTCAAGTCATCTTGAGTATTAAAAATGTATTACATATATAGTGTCACCTGCACATTCATTATTATTATAAAATTGCACTATAATAATAATACTGTATTATAGTATTAGAATGATGGTGTCACTTTCCTGAATAAAACAACTTTATTTTCTGAATAAAATGTTTAATTTTTCTTTTTTAAAAAAGATCCACATTACAAAATATGTATTTGTTTTAGTAAATATTGTGTTTGATTGTGTAACACAAATGAAGAGTTAACCTGAAGTCAAATAGAATTCTCAGGGTTATTTGACAGGTTTTCTAAAAGTTGCAACTTGATGGATATCACAAAATATACTTTAGAAGTATAAAAGAAAATAAAAATAAAAGGTGCTCGATTTTTGGAAACACAAAGCCAAAATTAAAATTACAGGGAATAAGCTGCCATCTCTGTTCTTTACTTACCCCAAATAAATATATTATTTATTGCTCATTGATCATCAGCTCTGAGGCTATATCCTACATTCATTTCTTCACATCTTTTTATTCTGGTACATCTCCTGATTGAATAGCCCAGAGATTTTGAAGGAAGCACAATAAACAATAGAAGCAATATGCAGTTTCCAGGTGGATTTCACCAGTGACATTCTGTCACATGGAATTCTTATACCTCCCACTACAACTCAGTGAGGACTGGCTCCCGGAGACGTTAAACAGCCTTAGGCACTCTGACATTTAACATCAACCAAAGCATTGAGGATAGTATTTCTGACCATATGATTGTATTTTACCCTTAGAAATAATGTTCTGTATATAGGCTATCAGTATTAATTGCTAGTGAAGTTGAAGTATTTTCCTTTCTCAGTCTTTGTATGTCTGCCTTTTAGAACCTATAATCATGATTTAAATTATATATGACTGAACTGTCTTAAATAAATATTTACATCTGATTTATGAGTATGTGTATATGAAACAGAGGAAGGCATTTTAAATTATTAAAGTACCCCCACAACATAACTTAATCAGCCTAATATGATATCTGTTCTATTATTAGCTCTGTTATTTGCTGAATTATTAATTCATCAATAAACTTTGCTTTAAATTAATAGGAAGTTTTTTATGTACACAGCATGTAATCCTCTCCTTTTAATATGGTGGGTTGATTTATTTCTGGGTGTTTCTGAATAAGTTTAATCCCTCCTTAGACTAAATCAATGTTTTCCAAATTTTGACCTATATTTTGACAGTCCTTGTCAAATAAATCTGAGAAATAAAACATATTTATATGTCTTTTGTACAGTATAATGCACATCACCCTATCAAAGACACTGATGATTCCTATAATTTAAAAAAAAAAAACCTAAAAAAGAAAAAAAAAGGTGGAATTCAAAATTTCCCACTGAACACTTTTATAGTATAGCATAATTTAACATTTAGGACAAGTAATGACACTTGGGACACTTTTTGAGAAGATCATTATATGATTTCTGTCACATAGTAAGCAGATTTATCCCTTCTGTAAAATAAATTGTGTAACTAATTATCATGTTACTATCCTATGAAATCCCTGAAGATGTAACAGAGTCAGCCTGACACATCACATTGATTATGTATTGTACCGTTTTTTCAATCTAGAAACTATACAACTAATTATGATCAAGCTTAGAAATTGGTAAATAAATATTTTGTCAATTGATTTATATAAATGTATATGTTATTTTACATTACAGATAATACATATTTAGAGATTCATTTTGTTCATATATGTTCTATTTTTAACCCAAGAAAGTTGAAGAACACAGCATATCTTCTTATTATAAATGAAGACAGACACTTTGGGTTTTCCAAAGTAGTTAAGTCTCAGAAATATTCAGCTTAACGAGAAACTAGTACCTAAAGGCCAATCGTGTATCAGTGAACACCAACCAAAATAACGAGGCAGCGTGGATTAAGAGTCTGGGATCTGGATTTGAGTCTCAAGTCTGCCACCTTACTAACTGTGTGACCTTGAAAAAATTACCTCCTTCTCTGATGTTTATTGGGGAAATAATGTAGAACTTTTTGTTATGAAGAATTTTTCAGTGTTAAGATAATAAGCGTGTAGAATATAGCACAATGATTGATGTACTGAGCTCTAGATAAACCTCACATATTATTAAACAGTCTGCTTGCCACTAGGTAACAATCAGAAAAAATAAAATTATTTTTCCTTCCCAAATATATTCTAACATACAGCCATGAAATACAGAACAGTATGATAACAAAATCACAGCAGGAGACTTTCAAGTAAATGAAAATTTATCTAAACTATCATTGACATGGTACAAATTAAACTTTATGTTCAAATAAACGAGTATGAGAGTTATGCAAGCTTTTAAAACAGCAATGAACATCTCCATCAATTCTCTTTGAAATGCTTCAGGTTTATAAATCAAGATCAAATCATGGAGCTAAAGAAATCAATATTGCAAAATCCCTTAACTGTATTAGTTTTGCTGCACAACAAATAATCCAAAATCTCAGTGGCTTAATAACTAAGCATCTATTTCTTGCTCTTTTTACAGGCCAATGGCTAAGAGTTAGCTGCTTGGTCCTGTGTGTCTCGGTTCCATGTATCTCCTCATTTCTGCACCCATGCTAAAGAAGCAGCTCTTCAGGAGACAATCTCAAAAACTTACAGGAGAGAAAAGCAAGAGGCCTTGTGTAAGCAACACAACTGCATTCAAAGCTTCTGTTTATCTGTGGCGTATGTCCTATTCCACTGGACAAAGTGAGCTGCATGGCCAAGGCCAGAGAACATAGGGCAGAGATGTGTACTCCTCCCAGAGGGGCAAGCAGGTCACACAGCAGTGGACTTATATATAATCCACTCGCTTGGAAGGATGACGTAAGTAATTGTGAACAAAACCTATCTCAGTTCACCTTCTTGGTCACAGATACTCACTTTGAACACTTCTTCACACAAAATTCACTCACACCTACAAGGAAGACATCCTAAAAGTTTCAACCAAGTAAGACATTGGCCTTGGCGGTCATGATCGTGTCTACACCAAATCCAAACAGCTCCTCTTGATTTGGACACATATGAACTAAGTAGACAAGTGATCTTCTCTAGATGCACTCCACACAAAGTGATGGAAAGAGGCAGGATAAACACATAAACATTCCCCTTTAAGGTGGAAAAAATGGAGAACACAGAGCACTCACTGGTCCATAGAAGCTCTGAAATCCCACTGGGCAAGCAGGAGGGCACTGGGCGTAGGGGAAATGAAGTGTCTTTGATTAGGAGTCTGGGATTCGCTCCTCAGAGAGTTTACTCCAGGGCTACTGACTCCAACCACTTCCTTCCTTTTCCTTTACCCTCCGTGATCATATCTGAATAGAAAATTAGAAAATAGGCCTTCCTTGGAGCTGAGCAGCGCTTTTGGCCTCTTCCTGCCCAGAGAAAGTTGGTGGTCCAAGTGTCACTTTAAGATACAAAAAGCCACACACCTGCTATTTCAGGCTAGAAATACTCTTGGCATTAAAACTCTTTTAATTTTTCTTTTTATCTTGTCTTTTCTTATATTTATGTGATCTATTCTGCTCCATGTACTAATAGATACGCTCACTATTCTTTTACAAATCTGTTTCTCTCTCTAAACTCAAGTACAGGTATTTGAGTTTATCAGGCTTTGAGAGATCACTTCTTTGGTTTCTTTTTCCTGAGCCATTTTGTCCAGCTGAAAGGAGTTACTGAGGGGCACATTAATCCAATCAAAAGATTTTGTGTACATGCCAATAATTTTGTCTTTGTCCCTAAACTGTCTTAACCTGAGTCTTAATTGGCCTTTGGGCTCAAAGTGCTTATCTTTTAACCAGTTAGAGATGAGAAATAGTTTGATTTTTCCTACCCTGTAAGTCCTGGAGTTTCTCACTCTTTAGTTTCCTTTTCATCCCTTATGTTGAACAAGTCACCGATGTTTGAGATCATTTTCCTTCTTGTGTTACCTTATTGAACACAGCTTCTAACAACCAATTCACATTAGTAACATTTCAAATCCTCTTTACAGAAAGCCTTAAGTACATTATATACATGCTTGCCTTGCAAGTTATCTCAGGTAACAGTTTTACCAAATGCTTTGCTACTGCATAAAATGTGTCACCAATTTTCCAGCCTCCAAAAAGTTTCCTCACTGCTGGCTCTCCCACCCCCAGAATCACTGTCATATATTTTAAGTTTTTATATGGTAATGCTCCACCTCTAAGCATCAAATTCTGTACTTTTCAAGTTTGCTGTGTAACAGCTGTAAAATTTCATGGGCTTACAAAAAGAAGCATCTTGTTAATGTTTCATGTGGGCAGTTACTGGATGGATGCAGCTAAGGTGACTCTGCTTGGCTTGGCTCCTTGGGTCTTATTCGAAGATCCAGGTGGAAGCTGAAGTTCTTATGTGGAAAAAAATAACATTTTGAAAAGAGGCTGAGGTTTAGAGTTTCACTTAGCGCTTCTAAGTGGATGTAATGTAGTCATATCTGTTCACATTCCAATGACCAGAGAAAATTACATGGTTAAATCCAAAATCAATGGGGAGGGAGGGAAAATATATACTCCTCACAACAGAAAGCAGGCAAGTCCCATGGCAATGGGCCAGAAGATAGAAACTGTTTATGAGGAAGGGGTACCAAGTATAATTGTGAACAGTAATACAACCTACAAAATGCATACTTCAATAATTTTTTCAAATGATGCAAAAATTATGATGCAAACATCCCCAGTAAAAACAGTAAAAATAAGACAGTACACTCATGCCATTTTCCCAAAAAAGCAAATCATTTATGGTACTTAAAAAATGTCTATTTTAAAAAATGGTATTGAGTCTTGTTTTAGATTTCTATCACCAATAGACACTGTTTAGGAAGTTGTATCTCTGCACAAGAAAACCTTCCACTCTCCTATCTCAACTGAGCCAACTCAGAGCAGCTGCAACTACAAGTATTCATATTTGCAATAATCTCTGGCACATACCTGGATGGCCAGGGCCACCCAGCAGGAAACAGAAAGGAGTTCGGGGGTCATAACTTTGTCCTGTTCGTTTGTGTCTTTATGACTATCACTGTCATTACCAATATGGGCACTGCAATAAGACATGCCAAGACCTCGAGGCCAGCCACTGGCTGGGATATAACAGACATTCTGTAACTATCTCTTTAATGCTGTCAAAGCATCTAACATTAACAGACTGAAATAGCACATAAAACACTGATCAGCTTAAACTGGTTTTGCCTCCTTAAATAGGCTAATTGATTGATTAAACCCTGAGTTATCTTATGGAGACAGCACTGCATATGTGCAAGACAGGATAACCTTGGAAGCAAGAATCATCATTCTATGGAACTCAAAGAATAGAAATATTGCCACTGGAGCCCTTTAAGAAGCTAGAAATCCTTCAGTAAGGAAAATCTGGCTTCCAGCAGCATGAGTAGTTTATGGATTAATTCGAGACCAGCTAATTGGCTTCCAAATTTGAAATTCCTCTAACCCCTTAAATTTCATCCCAAACCCTGGGTCAGAAGGACAGATTTGAGACCCTTGCCTCCTGTCTCCTTGTCTGTCAACCTCACAATAAAGTTCTTTCTTTTCTCAAAAGCCAGTGCCATCACATTGCCTTCTGTGCACATCAGGCAGCGAGCCCTTGCTCAGTGACAAGATTACCGGGATAGAATCTTTAAACGGTCCCCACCATAACACCTGTCTGCTGATTGTGAGCATATAAGCAATACAGCTCCATTGTTGCCCTGACCCCCTTCTCTCCCATATTTGAACATTTTAAATTATCTCTGTAATTGGTTAATGATTACTTCTCCAGCTAGAATTTTAGCTCCATGAAGGCAGAGACCATATCTAACTTAGTCACAACTGAATACCCAACAATCATATTCTATATATTACACATCACAAATGAATCATGAATATTTGTTGAATATATGACTGTGACTGAAAAAATAACTGAGAATTTTAATTTTGAAGCTTTGTTACATAATTCCTCATTTTAAAGAAAGCAGCAACTTTCTATATAGCCTCCTAAAGGAGGAAAAATGACAGAAAAGCTCCGAAGTGCTTTCTTACTTCCCGTCTGCATTCATCTACCCACTCCTGGTGGCCTCTTCCTGTTGGACTACCTTAAATAGCCCTTAGTATTTCCTGAACCTTTAGCATGTCATGACCACCCACGACCAAACATTAGAAATTCCTCCAATTGTGTGATTTCAGGCTGCATTGTATGTTTGTACGTGTGTGTGATTTAGGAACTATGTCTTGCCTAACTTAGGACACGATTATGTAAGAGAAATGAATTAAAAAACAAAGGTTATTGCATTTTTTTTAATCTTGCAGTCTGGGAGGTACTGAAAATGATGTCATTCCCTAATGACCTCATTCATGATGGAATTGTGAAGTGGGTTATGACAATGAAAGCATTACTGGGAGAACTTCCAGATCCATCTGGCAAGCACAGAACATATATTTTAAAAAGTGATTGCTCAGTTTCTAAATGTAATGTGCCAGGATTCAATGTTAAATCAGTGGGAAAGTAAACGTAAAAGACAGCAAACATAAATGATTAGTGCAGACCGAAAGCAAGATAAAATTTTATATTTTATAACTAGGTTATAGGTTTTCATACATGAATATCATGAACACACATTTCCAGGGTATTTCTGAATTATGCTTCAGGAACTTACATTATTCTACTCTGTTTAATAACTTTTAACTGATTTTTCCAGCTAATGCATTTTAATCAGCTTTATTAAAGCATAAATTATATACAATAAAATTCACCAATTTTAAGTGTATAATACAATTACTTACAATGTATTTTGACATATTTTTTCTTCAAATTAGATTTGTAAATTTTATGGAAAAGAAAAATTACATGATACAAAAGGGCCTTATATTTTAAATGATTTAAGAGTGTACTTGTATGTATGTTTTTATTTCATCTTACTCTGGAATATGAAAGTTACATATCCAACAAAACTAAGAGTTAAAGTCTCACATATCCAAAAATTATTTTTTAAAGTGAATTTTCAAAGGCCTTTTCCTTATTAAGAGTTTTACCTCAGAGAAACAGTCAAAAGATAAAATACACAGAGGAATTAGAAAAGCAAAAAAATTAATTAATTAAAAACATAAATAAAGTGAGCTTTCTGAATTGCTAAGCAATGAATGTGGTATTACTTATCATGAAATTATTAATTTTTATATCACTTCGAGTAAAAACATTGTGTTTACTAACTCCAAGTCATCGAGGACATCCAATTTATCACACTTGATCCCTCACCCACTGGATTTCTCAGGCAAGGGTGAGACTTCACTATGTCCAACACTTTTCAAGGTCTTTTCAAGGTTCGTTTCTCTTTTTTTTTTTTTTTTTTTTGTTCCTTTTAATATTTTATTTTTTTTATTTGAAGATGATTAAGATTACTTTACAGTTTTGTTTCTAACTGCATCATGCTGTCTTTTTTTCTTAACATTTTTTATTGATTTATAATCATTTTACAATGTTGTGTCAAATTCCAGTGTTCAGCACAATTTTTCAGTTATTCATGGACATATACACACTCATTGTCACATTTTTTTCTCTGTGAGTTATCATAACATTTTGTGTATATTTCCCTGTGCTATACAGTGTAGTCTATTCTACAATTTTGAAATCACAGTCTATCCCTTCCCACCCTCCACCCCCCTGGTAACCACAAGTCTATTCTCTGTCTGTGAGTCTATTTCTGTCCTTTATTTACGCTTTGTTTTTGTTTGTTTGTTTGTTTTTGTTTTTTAGATTCCAAAAGGTTCGTTTCTCTTGACTGAGTATAAAGGGACAGATATCTCCATCCTGCTCATCCTATAGGTTAGAAGAGTTACAGCATCCAGACACTTCTCTCTCAAATATTCTTCTTTATCTTTAATTCTCCTAAACTTTTAATACTTTGCAATAGAGGTGAGAAGCTTAAAAACAGTAACATTGGTTTTTGACACTTCCTTTGAAAATTTAGCAAGATTTTTCTAACTTCACTTTGGAGATCAATGTGTTTTATCTCAGTGCATAAGCCAAAATTTCAATCTAATTTTAATTTTATATACACTTGCAGCAGAACATCTTACTAAAGACTTCACTGGCAGGTTATCTCCTCAGGATTTAACTAAAACTTTGTTTTTCAAAGCTGTACGGGAAATTTCCCCTGACTAGTCTATGGGTGTAGTAAATTATTAATGGTGGTTTCTCTAGGAGGTGGGAATGGGGTGGTGGAGTGTCAGAGAATGTTCATTTCCTTCCTATCCATATTAGTTTATACATTTTTGTATCTTTTATTTGCCTCCAGGAGCATATATTACTTCTGTAATTTAAAACGTGTTGAAGATTTGAAATACAAGTAAAACACAGTTATGAAAAGTTTAAAAATAAAACAACTAGTAAAACAGAAAGAAAAATCCTGCAAGTAAGGCATAGAATAGAGATAGAGTTAGTAGAAGGGATATCTTTTGGTAGTAAAAAGCTGGAATTTTTCTATTTTCACAAAATCATTTTGATGTAGCGTCACCGAAACTATGCGGTGAGATTTTCCTCAGTCAAAATGACTGCACCAAAATGAATTTTTAAAGTGGTTACAATAGTTCCCACTTACTCACAGTTTTGCTTTTGGAGGATTCAGTTACTACCTGCCCCCCACACACACACACACATCCGAAAATATTAAATGGAAAATTCCAGAAATAAACAATTCATAAGTTTCAAATTTTGTACCACTCTGAGTAGTGTGATGAAATCTCACATCATCCTATTCTGTCCTGCCCTGACGTAAACCATTCCATTGTCCAGTGTATCCCTCCCGTTAGTCACTAGGTAGCTTCTTGGTTATCAAGATGGATTGACTGTTGTGGTATCACAGTGCTTATGTTCAAGTAGCCCTTACTTTAACTTAATAATGGCCCTGAAGCCAGTGGCTAGTGTTGCTAGCCATTCAGATATACCAAAGAGATGCTGTTAAGTGTATCCTTTAAGTGAAATGTGAATGCTATCAGCTTAATCAGGAAAGAAAAAAAAAACAGTATGCTGAAGTTACTAAGATCTACAGTAAGAACGAATCTTCTTTTATGCATGAAATTGTACAAAAGGAAAAAGAAATTCATGCTAGTTTTGCTGTCACACCTCCAACTGCAAAAGTTATGGCCACAGTGCATGATAGGCACTTAGCGAAGATGGAAAAGGCATCAAGTTTGTGGATGGAGGACATGAACAGAAAATGTGTTCCAACTGACAGCAATGTGTTGTGCCAGAAAGCATGGAGCCTCTACAAAACTTCAACAAGGGATCCTCTGAATGGAGTGACACCAAGCTATTTACTTCAAGTCAGCAGTGGTTACAGAGATTCAGGAATAGGTTTAGATTGAAAAATACAAAAACTACTGGAGAGGCTGCATTTTGCCGATGAAGAAACTGCCACATTTCCCACATTTCAGACAGGGCTGAGGAAGCTGGCTAAGGAGAGAGACCATGGTCACATGACTTTTCCTGCAGTATATTGTTGTAATTTTTATATTTTATGATTAGTTGTTGTTCACCTCTTATCTTGCCTAATATATAAATTAAACTTTATCATAGGTATAAATGTAGAGGGAAAAATTAATATCTATCCTGTTGGGTACTATCTGAGGTTTCAGGCATCCACTGGGGGTCTTGGAACATCACCCTGTGAATAAAGGGGGACTACTGTACATCAGAGTGTTCTGCTTTTCTCGCCATGGAGACATCTGGGAAGGTAGCATACCCTTTGACACGATTCTCAGAGCCATCCTTGACAACTTACCTGCACCTCTTAGCACATATGGATGGCCACTCTGTTCCTGATACAGATTTCACTTGCCTCCTTAGGATCTGATCTTGTCTGATACCCACCTACTCTATCTGGTACAAATTTAGCTTGACCCTGGCACAGAGAATCTAGAGTGTTGCTTCCATATGTAAATGCCTGTCATTGCTCTTATAGATCATGCCAACCTGTCTCCTGAATCTTGAAGTGTGAGCACTCTTACCTGCTCCTTTCACTGTTCTTAAATGGTCCCGGACTCCATTTCTAAAATTGTTATGTCAGTCATTTTTCCGAGTTTCCTCTACCTAAGTAAGGCACCTAAACACTGTGCAAATTCCAGTGTCTTCTTCACAATGCTAAGAGGGACACTACAATACTTTGTATGGTATGGTCACCACGCATTGAAATATCATTGTCCATCATTGGCTGCTTCCTGGCAGTTTACTGCTGTTACACAGAAAATGTCATGGTACTGAAGACCAGTGAAGACATCTTGGGTTAGACTTCAACTATAAAATGATTCCCTACTGAAAGGTGCTTTATCTCTCCCCCTACCATGACTCTGCTGCCATACCAGTCCTGACAGAGATCTACAGCCTTCAGAGATAATAGGTCATAATGAGAGACAAGTGTGAGACTGAGTTCTCCTACCTGAACCATTCCAGATGTATAAAGGATATTGGAAAAGGAGAGCACTTTTCTATAAACATTGATGAAATTCTTAAGCAAAGCAGGGCACGTCTATACATAAAAAGAACTGAGATGGGGTTCCCTAACTCGAGACGTCACTGAGAATGTGTGAACTTACGGTCTAATCTGAGAACTCCTCTTAGTTAACTATATAAATGTATACACCACAAACGCTGCTTTCAGCCACGGTGCAGGGAAAGAAGCTACCTCCTATTATGCTTTGTTAAGAAGTAAGACTCTTACAAAGAATCATCAAGTGCATAGAAGAATAAGTTGTGTTTTCTCATGGCAATCACAAGTTGCTTTTTTACACTGAGAAGTTCTACTTGGTGAGTCGCCAGTTAAATCAGATTAGAATTTCCATCTCATCCACACTTATTTCAATGTGTTTGCTACTGAAGCCAGTTAGTACAAATACAAGTACACGTACCACCCATTAGACTGCTTGTTGAGTTCCCAGTCCTATTTCTCTAGTAGAACTGAAAGGGGAAAAAAAAAATCAGTCTTCATTCAAATGTGGGAGTTAGGAGAGTAATAAACAATAGTTCTAAGGTCACTTATGGGGCTGAGTTAGTTGAGCCCACTGGGCAAAATTCTGAACAAAAGCTTTATTTTCTCAGGCATTTAATACATATCCAAAATGTTCAACTTGGCATCTTAAGAAGTCTTGCTGCCTCCATCTTCAGGAAAATAAAGAAACCAAAACTCCTCTTCAGCTCTATCCTTGAAAATTCCATCAGTTTACCACTCCAGAAGAACACAGATGCAACAGACCATCTTAGTAGGATGATGTTTTAACTTAAGTCTACAAGACCTTTTCACCCAATAAAAATACCCAAGAATTTGGAACATCTGCTTTGGTATCAACCCTGGAATCAATACCTATCAATGACAGATAGATAGGTAGATAGATAGATAGATAGATAGATAATCTCTCATAGTCGTCATAATCACCAGTGATATTTGGCCATTGTTGCTTATAATTTTTAAAAAATGAGATGAGGATAACAATGCCATGACATAGCTTTGTCGAGCACCTGAGATATCATCTGATGCCAGTCAAGCTTTCATTTCCTACCTATAAAGCCTACTCTGTTTATTTGAAAATAGAATCCGGATTAATGGGGGGGGGGCACACAAACCCCAGGAACATATATTTGTTTGTTGGGAGTCAGGGCACTTGATTTCTCCTCTGAAAGATCCACTAGCTGCATGAGGAAATAAATGTAAGCTAGCAGCGACCCACTGGGGACTCTTCTCTGGTCAGTTATTCCTCTTGTTGGCATATGGCACTACATGTATGACTTTTACTGCTTTGTTTTTTTTTTTTTCTTTTATCTAGCTATCCTCATTGCTTGAGAAAACGTAATAAAACCTTTGTTTTCCTGAGAGCAGTCTCATCCTTTACTTTCAACAGCACCTGAGGGTTCTTCAAACACTCTAAAGGAAAACTTACAGCCCAATAGATTTCTCAGCTCACACATCCCAGGCCACACAGTGGCCACATAAGACAAATATTTCCTGGTATGAATTAGATCCAACAATTCATTTACAACAGTATGCTAATGAGGCAAAACAGTCAACATGAACAAAGAAAACCCCATGCCACAAAGTGTCAGAAAAATGGTTCGATGTAAGTAATTCCTCTTTATGATCCACTGAGAATATATGAGAATAAGTAACTTCCTACTCCTTGATCACAAAGCAAAGCTGAAACATTAGAAAATTCATAAAATGAATTCCAGAAAATTCATTAAAATCGTAAGTTGTAGTATCATAACTTAAGAAGAGTCAACCAAAAAGAGGAACTAAATGGGAAAATTCCATATTCAATTTTTTTTCTTGGTTAGCAAGGATTGAAAATAGTACCCATACAAGTGACTGGATATACACCTTCAAAAAGGGCTCCCTTTGAAATGATTATCAGTTGATTCTCTCCTGCTTTGAACTATAGGTTAAAATCCATAATGAAAGATTGAAGCTGAAATAGCATGTATAGTTTACATGGTTTACTCATCTGTAAAATGCTACATAAATAAAAAGGAGAAGAAGTGAGAAAAAAGAAGCAAGACTAAAGAAATAGTAATAACATGAGACAAAATATTTTACTGCAGTTGGCTAAACTTTGGGGTTTGGGGTTTCAGGTTTTTTAAAGCTAATATTCAGCGGCAGTCTAAAACATCTGTGTAATGCCATTTTCCAACTCATAAGACATCCTAAATTTGTTGCCTTCAATGGTATATTTGCCATAACAAAAATCCCATAGACTGGGTGACTTAACCAACAGAAATTGATTTTCTCCCAGTTTAGGGGCTGGAAAGCCTGAGACTGAGGTGTGGGCCAAGTGGGTTCCTGGTGAGAATTCTCCTGCCTTGCAGACGGCCTCCTTCTCACTGTCTTCTCATGGCAGAGAGAGGGAAGGCAGGACAGAGACTAGAGTTCATCTGCCCTACCATCATCACCAGCAAGGTGTACGGGCCCTTACCTTCCTTCTCCTGTCCTCACAGTGTCCTAGCTTGCTGCAAGGGTATATGTTGGAGGAGACTGGGGAAGATTTCAAGGCACAGATGGGCAACACTCCATCTGGTCAGTCATCAAGAAAGTTCTGAAAATCACTGAGTGAAAAATACATTCACTGGACATAGATTGGAAAAACAGCCAGTCTACTTAGTCCCTGGGCACAAGAAATGGACAGTATTTGGAGGCTGGAGTACAGCATAAGGAAATAATCAGAAATGCAGGCAAAGAATTATGTACCAGGATGTTCACAGAAGCATTATTTAAAATTGCAGAATAAGGCAAAAAAAAAAAATTGGACTCAAACCAAATAGCCCCAAATAGAGGATGGTTAAATAAGATGGACTATTAAACAGATATTAAATAACATGTTTTCAGGTTATACTTAATTAAATGGAAAAATATGTATAATACACCATAAAGTTAAAAAACATGCATAGCTATATATACAATATGTTTCAAATCAGTGTCAAAAGAGCTACGTTCAAAATGAGCTGAGACTTGTGAAAAATGCTTAGGACAACATAAAGTACTTTTTCATCATATTTTAGGCAATGAGGAAAGAAAAGGCAGGCAAAGAAGGACCTGACTGCTTGGAGAAGAGAGCAATTTGCTAACAGACAACATAATTTTATTTTTCTCCAGCAACAAAAATGATCTTCAAGTTCTAGAAATAGAATATACAATAAAAATATATGTTTCAACTCCAAATGGTGAAGAAGGCTAGTTGATAAGCTAGATAAGAATAAAAATCATATCCATTTTTGTGTAGTATCATGTCTATAACATCTGGCACATCACACACAGTGGTTGGTATCTCAGACAAAATGGTGACAAACATATGAGTACAGAAATGAACACACAGTAATAAGGGACAAGAGTAGTGGTTAAAAGGGGCTGGGGGTCAGGAGTGGGGAAAATGGGGAGATACTGGTCAAAGGACATAAATTCCAGTTGTAAGATTAACATTGGGGATCTACTATATAGCATAGTGATTATAACTAATTATCTTGTATTACATACTTGAAAGTTTCAAAGAGAGTAGATCTTAAATGTTCTCACCACATAAAAGAAATGGTAATTATATGACAGGACGGAGCTCCTAGCCAACGCTGTGGTGGATCTGATTTGTAATATATAAACATATTAAATCAACACGTGTACACCTTAAACTTATTCAATGTTACGTGTCAATTACAGCTCAGTAAAACTGGAAAACAAATTTTAAAAGCAGAATTAAGGACTTTAAAAAGATTCAGCAGCATCTCAAGCTACTGACAAAATGCACAAGTATGTCCTTGAAGTATTTGTAGGTAAGTTTCAAAAAGTCAATCTCTTGAGTGGCTTCAAACGATCTCCTGAGGGTGGAGAGAAGATTCTCAAGAATCGATCCAGAACACATGAAGACTGATATATTTGATGCATTCGATCTTGATGCTCAAGGAGATTTTAGAGTAGACTGCCAAACAAATGACTGATGTGGAAGAAATGCAGTACTTTAATGTCAAAATAATTTTATACCCTTTTATCCATATGTGAACCAATAGAACTAAGTCTCTGCTGGCAATCGTTTTTAATATTTGGTGAAAAAAATAATTTAAAACAAACAGGGAACAACTGGAGATTTTTGAACAGGGAAATACTGTCATATCTGTACCTAATTCACTTGAAAGTGAAGAGACCAGAGGCCTAAAGATCAAGCATAATGGCAAACTGAAATTTTCCAGGCAAAGACAATCACAGAATAAAAACTTAAAAATTAAATTTAAAAAGAAAATGTTGAGAGTAAAGATGTAAAGAGGAAGCCAGTGGTACAACTGACAGACCTACATGGAAGAACAGAAATGGAGAAAATCACAGATTTCAAAAAAGGATAGATGGCTAAGTGAATAGTGGTACCATAACTAGAAAGAAGAAAGTCAAGTGGAAACAGTGAGGTGATGCTTAGTTCAATTATTGATCAGAACACATGTGAACTCTCAGTCAAAAATAATGCAGTGAGATTATGGAATTGCCTCTCTAAAGAAGTGAAAATACAGATCTCAGAGTCCTGCTTCCAGTGTCATAACAGAACCCTGGAGGCCGAGGCCCCTACATTGTGCACACAGCCCTAGGGACCAGAGCACACGATCTGCTGTAACTGGTATTCAGAATAAAGAGCCTCCATCTTCTACAAAAGGTGAAAGTTCACATGGTTCTGAGTGTAGTCCATGCCATTAACTGCTTCCTCTAATCCCGCTGTTCACTGTGTACTAAAGACTCATCAACAAGCAGTTTCCCTCTTGAGATTGCCACATAATGCGAAATGTTAAAGCTTCTATTTCAGTACTGTCTAATTAAGAATGACAGAAAGATGTGTTGTAGAAATATTTATATCAGAAATAGTAAACAAAAAATTTAGGTTTGGCATCTAAATGTCTATGTTTCAATTATTTGGGAAATGTTCTGACCTAAAACGTATCTTTCTTAGGCAACACTGGGAAGATGAGGTGCTGCCTTATTGGTTTACCCATTCCAAATCATAGATTATACACAGACAGTGAAGTGATTGAGAAGTAATTTTGGTTTCCTCTTCAGAAAGGAGGATCAGAGAGTTTTTTTAAAAAATAATAATCATCAAGTAAAGCAATGGCAAACATTCTGAAAATATTGAGTGTTATAAGCCATTTTTGATATCTATTACATTTTAGGGAAGATAATCAGTCAATATTGCAATCTCAAATATAAACGTGCAGAGTGCTAAATCCTCTTCCAAACTAAACTCAAAAACCTCAAAGATGATTTTCTACAATAAACAAGACAAAGCAGTTTACTTATGGCCCCAAGTTAGACTTTGAAGTTTGCCTTTAAAGAACATATTTAAAAGTAGTTCTCAAAAAGAATGTTACTCATGAGAATGAAAGGAAATATTAAATCCTTTAAATTTTTACTTTTAATCCTCTTTGAGAAATGCTTTAATGACTCCTTTGATACGATATGATTCATAATAACCCTTTAAAAACAGAGCAATAACAAAAACATCTTTGAAATTAGCAATTCAAAAATTCTATAATCTCACTATCTATGTCTATCTCAGAATCATAATATCAAATTGACTGTAAGGATGTCATTATTTTATGTACCACAAGGAAAAGAAAACAAATACATGAGTTATAATACAATGTTTTCTGTAACAACTTTTACTACATACTTATTGAAAGGACTTTATATTAATTAAGGTATAGTTTTTACCTTATGTCATTCTTGAGCCTACATAAAAGTGAAAAGATAAGCGAAACAAGTTGGTTAAGGTATTCCTAAAGTTCACTCATAGTCCAAGTCCAACCTTTCACAATATTTTTAAATCCAAAGTCATGGGTAACCATGTTTTCCCACACAATACTGTCACCTGTATCGTCACAAATGCTGGTGATGCACTATGTCTCTGGAATTGGATTCCAACTTGCTGACACATTCTGCAAGTTTTTATGCACACTCAAGCAAAGACAACTCCATCAGGACTACCACAAGACACAACCTGTTTCCAGAGAAGTTAAAATGTTAAAATGTGAAGACAAATGTAAATATTAGAATCTTTGAAAGATGATGTATCTTAGATGTCGAGATTTGTAAAGAAATTTTGTCTATAGCTCTAGTTTCTTACAGGCATCCTGGAAGTTCTTCACTGAACCTGAGCTTCTAAATCTGGAATTTAACAAAGTGTTAACTCCATTTTATAGGGTTAATTCAGGGCTTTAAAAAAGAAAACAGCAGCCTTTCTACTACTTCTTTTACTGTAGTGATGATGTCAACACCAGCATCATTACCAGCTGCAGCAAAACCATCAATTTATTTGTACCTACATCTTAGAGGCTATTAAGTTTAGTTTACGTAGAACTGAACTCAGTCTATTCTCACGTTCTCAAGATAAAATCCTTGCTTCTCAGAAGTTACAAGTAAATCTAAGAGAGATGGCCCTTTTCTGAGAAAATAATGTCTTCTTATTTTAAGTGTATAGACTGATTTCTGGAAGTTAGGTTCCAATTTTCTGAGGCTATAAACACTGAGTCAAGCACATACTCCTGAAGTAAACATCCTAGGAGTCAGACTAGTATGATATGTATGATTAAGGCACCGCTGTTCTCACTTTTGGAAGTTTATACATAAACCAGAGAAAATCAGCTACAAGATGAATCTAAATAAATACTGTGCCTGAATATATTATGTATACTGAAGTTTTAGTTTTCCAGCTTTCATAGCAGTACTGACTCAGATTAGTTTTGAGATTTTATTTTTACTTACCCAAAATCACACGAAGCAGAAAACACAGAAATAGTGAAATATTTTCTAGAATTTACATATAAAATATTTTTAAATGCTAAACTCTGATCTATGTACCACTGGGAAAATTACATATAATGGCACCCAAATTTTGAGGCAGGAAGACTAGGAAAAATAGAAAACAGGAAATAATATACTTTACTAGGCCTTTTTTCATGCATATATTTATTATTTCTTTAAGACATGTAAGTATTATCAATCTTTGATTAAAAGCATGAAAGAAGAGCAACTTGAAATGGATTTTGACTGAAATAAGAGAATTATAATAACCTAAAAATAAAACTACATTAATATGCACCTTTTTTTCATAGGAAAATAGATTTAGCTAGAGGTGATACTCAGAGCATTTAATAACTGCTGGGCACAGGCACTAATCAATGCCAGTAGCACTGCTGTCAACAACCAAAACAACCTTATCAGTGCCATCAACTGGATACTAAGCCATCAGTCTGCACGTGATGTGCCCCACAAAACTGCTCAATATCTTAATATATGAAAGAAATAAATAACATATTTAAGTTATTTATTGTTTACTTACTAGAAGATTTTTGTTTCTTTGGACTGATCAGTTAATACAGGGGGAAAACCCTGATTTTGTTTGTTCAGAAAGAAATTGTGAAACTTTTCCATTAATGGGCAATGGATAATGCAGATATGGTGACCAGCTACTTGAATTATTAGGGATGACTGAAGAATCCGACAGAGGGAGAAAAAAAAGGAATTCAGAAAAATGACAACAAAGAAGAAAGATGGCCAATGAGCGGTTCCCAGTAGCCAGAGGACTTTTACCTACTGTCCTGATCTAACGTGTTTAACTTCTGTGTTTAATCCTCCTATATTAGCCATCAAATCTAAGACACTTACATGGATAACCTTGTTGTGGTATACTTTAGAGGAATGGAAAAACCAAGTCTGGTTTTTTTACTTATATTTAGGAAAGAAGTAGAGTAGAAAAAGGACAGAACCTAAAGAAAATGACAAATAGGAATTGAGAAACCAGCAGGAGCAGGAATTTAGAGCAGACTAGAAATCGGCCCACCTTAAAACAAGAATCAATAGAAACAATGGGCAAAGCCGTATGCCTCTTGCAATATGTAGGATGGAAGTTAGTCTGTTACATTTGGCTGTATCAAGAAAAGGTACTATCAGAAAGCTAGACTACTTGGGATTTCTTTGCTTTACTATCTAATAATGCTTGCCATTAGTTTTTTAGTTCTCAGTGTCAAAGAATCTGAAAAGTTATTTTAGAATAGGTACAGATTCATGGCTTATTATATATATATATATATACACACACACACACACACACACATATATATATATATATAGTGTTTTTCCTTATTCTTTTAGAAACATATACTTCTAAGTTATTCATATCTTTGGCTCAGTGTTTTCTGCCACATTGTATCATTTTAAAATATTAAATGTCTCCATCAAATAAACCAAAAAATCTCCTCTCTCATCCTAAAAAAATATAGTCAATCATTCGTTGTTATTCTCACTCAAATGCGTGGATAGTCTGTCACATATTTATTTGGACCATTTGGATGGAAATAAAGAAAAAGAACATTCTTGATGTCAGTTAAGCATAATCACTCATATGGACCATAACTGACATTGAAACCAATTTATTTGTCAATGTTTGTGTAGGAGATGGCTTGGAAATGGGCCAACTCTTTAAGCCCCACCTGTGTCAAATCAAACCCTGGGAACCAGTCTGGAGGTAGGAATTATGCAATGCAGATAAAAATTTTATTTACTTCTTGGAATTCTATTATGTCTAAATTTCTAACATAGAAATTCCTAGAATACTGCTATTCAGAATATTTGAGTGAAGTAAGTTAGACAAAACAAAAGATTGACGAACATTATGAATCTCCACATCAGATAATGATTCTTGATTTTTGTGAGGAAATATATTTGCCAATAAAACAGCTTGGAATGCAAGAATTAGGTAGAACAAATAAAGAACAGATATTAACAGAACAAAGTTGAAGAGTTGCAAAGTCCTAAATGTAACTCTAATCATCGCTGTTCCAGAGGACAGATTATAAACATTCTCAAGATAGAAAACAAAATAGATTTTGGTCTCTGAGGGTATTAGCAACATGGTATCCATGAAAAAGTAATACATACTAATAGGGTGGGTATCAACAGATTCTTTATCTTCTTTTGCTAATCCTAAAACATTGAATTTAACAAAACTCTACTGATAGAGGCCATTTCACAATTGATTTTTTTGTGTATTGATTTTGTGTCTTGCAAACTCGCAAAATTCACTTATTACATTTTGAATAAGTTTGAATATGTTTTTGTAGATTGCATTGGATTTTCTACAGATACAATCTTGCCATCTGTCAATAAAGACAGTTTTACTTCTTCCAAATCCTATGCCTTCGGGTTTTCTTCCTCTTTACTACACTGTCTAAACCCTACTGAACAGAAGTGGTGAAAGCAGAAAACCTTCACTTGTTCTTGATCTTAGTAAGAAAAATATTCAGTCTTTCATCATGGAGTAGAATTTTAATAGTAAGGTTTTTTTTTATAACTCTTTATCAATTTAAGGAAGTTTCTTTCTATTCTGAAAGATTTTAATCAGGAATTGATATTAGATTTTGTCAAATATATTCTCTGCATATATTGAGCTGGTCATGGTGTATTAAACTGGTAGATTACCAAATCTTAAACTAACCTTGCATTCTTGGATTTATATTGGTCATGATGTACTCTCACTTCTATATATGGTTGTATTTGATTTTTGAAAGTTTCGTTAAGACTTTCTGCATCGATGTTAATGAATGGATGCTGGTCTGTGGTTTTCTTTTCATGTACTGTCTTTGCTTGGTTTTGGTATCAGAGGATTTCTAGCCTCATGGAATAGTTTGAGAAGCAGTCATTCTTTAAATTTTGGAAGAATTTTTCATGAAATTTATATTATTTCTTCCTTGCATGCTTTGTAGAATTCACCAATGAATCTAGCTGGGCATGGTTTGTGTGTGTGTGTGTGTGTGTCTGTGTGTGTCTGTGTATCTGTGTGTCTGTGGTGGGGGGAGGTTTCTAACTAAAAATTCAATTCCTTTAATATATAGGGCTATTCAGGTTATCTAATTCTTCTTCAATGAGGGTTGACAGCTTTCAAGGACTTTGACCATATCATTTAAGCTATCTAGATTATTAGTATGAAATGTACATAATAAACCCCTATTATCTTCTTCCCTGTTATCTTTTGAAATATCTGTATAAACTGCAGTTATGTCATCTCTCTTATTTTTGATGTTTGCAATATGTATCTCTGCTCTTTTTTTCCTGATCAGTCTGACCAGAGTTTTATCAATATTTTTACTATTCTCAAGGAATCAGTTTTGAGTTTCATTGATTTTTCTGAATTATTTTGCTTTTTTAATATGGATTTTTGCTGGTATGTTCTTTCCTTTTTTTTTTTTTTTTTTTTCAGCTAACTTTGGATTTCATTTGCTCCTTTTCTAGTTTCTTAAAGTTAAAACTTAGTTCATTGATGGCCTTCCTTCCTTCCTAAAATGCAATTAGTGCTATAATTTTCTATGTATTGTTTAGCTCCTCTCTATAAATTTTAACTGTTGTGCTTTAGTTTCATTCAGACCAAAATACTTGCTAATTTTCCTTTTCATTACTTCTGTAAATGATGGTTTATTTAAGGCTGTGTTATTTAGTTTCCAAATATTGATTGGTTTATCCCAGTATCTTTCTATTATTGATTTCCAATTTAATTCCTTAATGGTCAGATAATGTATTTCATGGTATTAATCATTTCTTTTCTGTCTTCTCATTCTTTTTTTTAAACTTTTTTTTATTGAGTTATAGTCATTTTACAGTGTTGTGTCAAATTCCAGTGTAGAGCACAATTTTTCAGTTATACATGAACATACATATATTCATTGTCACATTCTTTTTTGCTGTGAGCTACCACAAGATCTTGTATATATTTCCCTGTGTTATACAGTATAATCTTGTTTATCTATTCTACATATGCCTGTCAGTGTACAAATTTTGAACTCCCAGTCTATCCCTTCCCACCCTCCTCCCCCTTGGCAACCACAAGTTTGTATTCTATGTCTATGTGTCTGTTTCTGTTTTGCATTTATGTTCTTTTTTTTTTTTTTTTTTTAGATTCCACATATGAGCGATCTCATATGGTATTTTTCTTTCTCTTTCTGGCTTACTTCACTTAGAATGACATTCTCCATGAACATCCATGTTGCTGCAAATGGCATTATGTTGTCAGTTTTTATGGCTGAATAGTATTCCATTGTATAAATATACTACTTCTTCTTTATCCAGTCATCTGTTGATGGACATTTAGGCTGTTTCCATGTCTTGGCTATAGTGCTGCTATGAACATTGGGGTGCAGGTGTCTTTTTGAAGTAGGGCTCCTTCTGGATATATGCCCAGGAGTGGGATTCCTGGGTCATATGGTAAGTCTATTCCTAGTCTTTTGAGGAATCTCCATACTGTTTTTCACAGTGGCTGCATCAAATTGCATTCCCACCAGCAGTGTAGGAGGGTTCCCTTTTCTCCACAGCCTCTCGAGCATTTGTCATTTGTGGACTTTTGAATGATGGCCATTTTGACTGGTGAGAGGTGATATCTCATTAGTTTTGATTTGTATTTCTCTGATAATTAGTGATATTGAGCATTTTTTCATGTGCCTACTGATGATTTGTATTTTTTCCTTGGAGAATTGCTTGTTTAGGTCTTCTGTCCATTTTTGGATTGGGTTGTTTAAGGAAATTTAATAAGACTTAAAAAAATGGAAAGATATCCCATGGTCCTGGATTGGAAGAATCAATATTGTTAAAATGGTCATACTGCCCAAGGCAATCCACAGATTTAATGCAATCCCTATCAAATTACCCAGAACATATTTCACAGAACTACAATAAATCATAATAAAATTTATATGGAACCGCAGAAGACCTAGAATTGCCGAAACATTACTGAAGAAAAAGAGGCTGGAGGAATTACTCTCCTAGACTTCAGACAATACTATAGAGCTACAGTAATCAAGACAGCATGGTATTGGTACAAAAACAGACATATGGACCAATGGAACAGAACAGAGAGCCTAGGAAAGAACCCACAAACTTTTGGTCAACTAATCTTCAACAAAGGAGGCAAGAATATACAATGGAATAAAGACAGTCTCTTCAGCAAATGGTATTGGGAAAACTGGACAGCAGCATGTAAAGCAATGAAGCTAGAACACTCCCTTACACCATACACAAAAATCAACTCAAAATGGATCAAAGACTTAAACATAAGGCAAGATAAAATAAACCTCCTAGAAGAAAATATAGGCAAAACATTATCTCACATACATCTCAAAAATGTTCTCCTAGGGCAGTCTACCCAAGCAATAGAAATAAAAGCAAGCATAAACAAATGGGACCTAATGAAACTTACAAGCTTCTGCACAGCAAAGGAAACCATAAGTAAAACAAAACAACAACCTATGGAATGGGAGAAAATTTTTACAAACAATGAAACCAACAAAGGCTTGATCTCCAGAATATATAAGCACCTTATATGACTTAATAAGGAAAAAAACAAACAACCTAATCCAAAAATGATTTTAATCTTTTAAATTTTATTTAAATTTATTTTATGACTCAGCATATGATCTGTCTTGACAAATACACCGTGCCCTAGAGAAGAATGTGTACTCTGCTGCTGTTATTTGGAGGGTACTGTAAATGTCAATTAGGTCAAGTAGGTTGATAATGGTGTTCAACTTTACAACCTAGTATTCTATCTTCTTATTCTGTTATTTATTGGAAATGAGTGTTGAAATTTCCAACTATAATGGTGGATTTATTTATTTCTCCTTACATTTCTATCAGTTTTTGTTAAATCAATATTTAGAATTGTGTGCCAGTGCCACCAAAAAGTGGGATGTTGCTGTAACAGCCACCTAAGAATGTGAAAGTGGCTTTGGAACTAAATAATGGATAGAGGATGGGGGAATTTTGAGGTGCATGAAATAAATATGAACATTAAGGACAATTCTGATGAAAGCTCAGAAAGAAAAGGGGCCAGAGAAAGCCTCCATTCTTAGAGAACATACAAATAATCATGAATAGATTCTTGGCAGAAATACAGATGGTAAAGGCCATTCTGGCAAGGTCTCAGATAGAAATGAGGAACACGTTACTGGAACCCCGAGGAAAGCTGATCCTTGCTATAAAGTGGCAAATAACTTGGGTAAATTGTATTCATGTCCTAGTGTTCTGTAGAAGATAGAACTTGCAAGCAGTGAAACTGGATATTTAGCAGAGGAAATTTCTAAGCAAAGTATTGAAGGAGTAGCTTGATCCCTCCTGACTACTTACAGTAAAATGCCAAAGGAAAAAATAAATTGAAGATATAATTGTTAAGTAAAAAGGAACCAGAACTTGGAGCTCTGAAAAAATCTCAGCCTATCCATATTGCAAAAATGAGAAAGTCTGTTCTGAAGAGAACAGTAACTGTCTGTCTGAACAGTCATTTGATAAAGAGATGATGAGTGTGGCTCACGAAATTATCAGGCATCTCAACAGAGACCTGGAATAAAAATAGGATTAAACCAGCAAGGACACTGTCAGCTGAACAAAAGGAGACAGAGAAAGCAGGAGAGAATGAAGGAAGGCTGTCAAATTTCTGTAAACATGTACCATTCTTTAAGAAAAGGGAAGGGCGAAGGATCCCAAAGGTGATTCAAAGATCATCAGGGTTCCCACCCCCACCAAAGACCCAGTGTGCAAAGGCCCAGGGGAAATGTCAGACAAGGCTACTTCCACCTTGGTTTTCAGAAGGGGGACCACTGCCCCCACATAAAGCCCCAGTGTGGGTAGGGCCTGTGCAGAAAGCCTTGGCCCTGGCTAGTCACAAGCATGGGGTCAACCAGGTAAGCTGTGGGAGTGACTTTACCTATTTAGTGGGCCTGAAGGACAAACCTTCAAACCGAGAAGGATTATTCTTGCACTTTAATATCTAATGGATTTGCCTTGCCAGGTTTTAGACTTCCTTAGGACCCCTCACTCCTCCCTTCTCTCCTGTTTCTTCCTTTTGGAAGGGAATGTCTATCCTATGTCTGTCTCACCATTGTATTTTGGAAGAGAACAACTTGCCTGATTTCACAGGTTCACAGCTGGAGAAGAATTTTGCTCCAGAATGAATTGTACCCTGAGTCTCATTCATATCTGATTTAGATGATATTCAGAAGAGACTTGAGGCTTCAGAGTTGATGCTAGAACAAGTTAAGGCTTTAGAGATGTTAGGATGGAATGAATATACTTTGCATGAAGGAAGAAAATGAACTTTGGGAGGCCAGGGGTGGAATGTTATGGACTGAATCTTTCTGTCCCCCCAAAATTCATATGTTGAAGCCCTAACCCCCCAATGTGATGGTATTAGGAGTTGGAGATCTTTGGGAAGTAATTAGGTTTTAGATGAGGTCATGACAGTGAAGCTCCCATGATGAGATTAGTGCCCTTATAAGAGGAAGAGACACCATAGTTTCCTTTCTCTGCCACGTGTGAGCATAGCAAAAGGACAGCCATCCGCAAGCCAGGAAAAAGGCATCCTGACTTTGGACTTCTCAGCCTCTCTAACTGTGAGAAATGCATTTCTATTGTTTCAGCCACCCACTCTATGGTATTTTCCTATGACGATCTGAGCAAAGTAATACATCCAGTGATATGTTGTGATAGAGATTAGGAAATTCAAACATTGGAGCTTGTTATAAAGGTATATAGTAGACTCTCAATAAACCTAACTTACTGAATAAATATAGGTTAAGAGAATTAAGAATTAAGAAGAATTTCTCACAAGAACATAGGATAAGGAAATGTCTTATGAATAAGAAGATAGATGTTGGGAGAGAGGTTACTTTGTGCTGAACTAAACAAAAAGGACATAAATGGTTGTCCAGGATTTTACAGAATTTTATAGACAGAAAAAAAAGTAACAGAAAGTATTTCAGGAAATGAGAATTAAATGAAAAGAAGTGGAAAATGAGAAGTATGAGGTATATGAGAGTAGTGTGTAAATTAAACTGCTTGTAGTGGAAAATCCATGTAGAGAAGTGTAAGAGATAATATAGGACAAAGGCATTTAATCTGTATTGGATAGAGACTTGAATAGTAGGCCATTGCATTTGGATATTATTATAAAGGCTACTAAAGAGTTTTCCACAGGGACAGACATTATATGAAACATCTGCTACGCCCTGATTCATTTTCTTTGCTTCTTCCCCTAAAGCTGACTCAATTGCTTACTGCAGGCTTAGCCCCACTGCAGTTTACAACCTCAGTAACACTAACATATTAGCCTCTCCAGACACTATGATCCAGCACTGACAGCTGGATTTCCTCAAGCCTAGAGCCTCCTTCATCACCAACCAAAATCAGGGTCCAGCAAAAGAGGACTCAGCTTGGGGCGATCATGGAGCCAGATTCTGCTCGCCTAATCCATCAGACCGAGTGTCTGGCTCTTTCCTTCTTTCTATTTTCTGCCAAGTTAATTAGCCTAAAATCCCAGTCCCACAATCAACCTATTCCACCCACCACACAAACGACAGAGTTGGAATCCTATTTTTGAACCCCAGCAAGTAATAGGGGCTCCTAGTTCTCTGCTTCAATCGTGATAAGCTCTTTCTTCATCTGATTACTTGTCCCCTGCTGGCAAGGGATCTACCAAATGGGAGGACTTTGTGACAAGCACTGTGACCTTCTTGAATTCCAAAATTGCTATTTAATATGGTTTACTGCTATTCTCCAGGAGAAAGAATGATTCCTGTCACTATAACTTCCCACTTAACTGCTGGAGCTTGTGAGCCTGCCATAAACCAGACTATACATGTGGGTTGGGTTGCTAAGGTTCCGTTTCATCTACTGTGTTTTCCTCCTTTCCTAGCAGGTTGAGAATTACTGTAGGCCCAGGATATCGTATATCTATGCCCATCCAAATTTAATATGGCCATCATCCTGCTATTAGAGAAAAAAAAAAAAAACTTTAACAACTTAGCAATATGTACTGATTGAACTCCGAACAACTTGCTACAAATTGAGGTTTCTCAAAAATCTGTCTCAAGTTTTCCTTTTTCAATTATCTATTATTATTCAACAAAGCTGGTCACTGAGCTGCCACTGGAATGTTACTAACTTTCTCCCTACATCTGGGCTTTGGCTGACAATTCTTTCTTAACCAGCCATTACCAACTACCTTCCCTCCTAATACTAGAATCATATTCCTATTTCAAGACTCAGTTGAAAACCTTCCCTTCAAAGTGATTTACTTAAGGGTACGGGGCTGAGGTAGGAGGACAGGATGCTAGGTAGTAGAAGCTACTCTAGAAAGTTCCACAAAGGCAGGCACCTCAAACATACTAGACTAGGAGGCCTCTTGAGAGTCAAGTCATAAAAAGTACATCCTTATCCTTTGTCCAAGAGACCTTGTAGACTTTTCATCTTTATCAGACAAAAAATAGCTTCTAGTATAGCCAAAAAGCATTGTTTATATTACCCTAAATT
Organism: Camelus dromedarius; assembly: GCF_036321535.1. Classification (NCBI taxonomy): domain Eukaryota; kingdom Metazoa; phylum Chordata; class Mammalia; order Artiodactyla; family Camelidae; genus Camelus; species Camelus dromedarius. Next base: position 38,451,479 of record NC_087436.1, read on the forward strand.
CCCTTTTGATTAGTTATGGCAAAATCAAAAGCAGTGCAAATGAAAATGGCATAAAAACAGAGCCTATCACTTTTAGAAGTGTTAATGAATGCCCCGTGGATTTTTTTTTAATTGCATGAGAACAGACAAGGAAATGTCTCCATAAAACTGTCACTTCTCAGGGGAAAGTGTTAATGCTATGCAAATTAAAATTTGAAAGTCTACTTAACTGAAATCAGCAACACCAAGAGTTGTGCATATGGAAAACACAATTCATCAGCCCTGAGAACAGAGCTGCCCAAGCTTTGATGGCTATACATAGCTCCAGCTTAGCCATTTTAGAGAATGTGCTCATTTTATGTTACAAAGTAAGCAAGGAGTTTTAAGACTTTGAAGAGATTTTCCCAGGTTGGGAACCTGGTAGGGTGGGGTTGGAGGGTTAACCTGATTTCTCTTCTTGAGAAAATTTCATAAAGGCTAAAGAATTCTTGAGAAATGGGCGTAACTGTACATGCATCTCCTTAAGAAACTTTTCATTCAATGCAAGTCAAATTACTCTATTAGATAAATATAATTTCTTAAAAGTTTGAAATAAAATTTTTGGATTTGGCTATAAATATTAAAACATATATTAAGTAGCATTCCTATTCTTTTTATATAATTTAAATGTTTAAAAGGCAGTTATATTCCCACTCTTTTTCTCATTTCTCACCAGCTTCAGGCAAAAAATTTAACCATATTACTCTCTGGTAGCACAGTCAGAAAAAAATCATTAGTCACAGTGTGCATAATCTTTATAAATTTTAGCTTGGCATTAGTTAATAGAAAGCCAGAGGCTTTCCAACCTCAAAAAGATATATTGCTCTGTTAAGAGTTAATAGATATATATTATGTATATATTATTGCTCTGGGTGACCAGCTAGAACACTGAAGAAAATTTAAGAAGAAAAGGTAGTATTTTACATAAAGAAATGAAAAATCAATAATTTAAGGTAAAAAAAAACTTTTTAATTTACTTGGAATAACATTTACTGTACAGAGTGATTCACCACTTTTCAAAAGTTTCATTTATTCAAGAAATATTTACTGAGCGCCTGCCAAGTGCCCTCTGCACAGGGAGCTGTGCAACTTAAGAAAGAAACAGAGACACCTGCTTGACCTTATGGAGCACCATCTGACAAGACCGCTGATCTAAATATCAGCAGTAGTGCAAAAGGATACATGCTGTGATAAATCTATTTACAAAATACTGTCGGGAATAGAGAAACCAAACATTTGGGAAGCTGTGATGGTGAATAAAATGGATGTTTGAAGAACATTTCTTAGAGAAAGTGACCTTTGAGCTAGATAGACCTTGAAAGATGAGAATGATTTCATTAAGCTGAGAAATAACGAAAGGTCAGTCCTGACAGTGAGACCAGACTGATGAGAAGAGCCAAAGTTGCAGGAACACAAAGTAACCTTCAGGGACATTAAATACTCTAGACCTATGCTTCTCAAAGTGTGGCCCAGGGACCAGCAGAAGCAGCATCCCCTGGAAGCTTGTTAGGAATGCAGAACCTCAGATCTTCTAAAGTAGGGTCTGCATTTTAATAAGATCCCTGGTGAGCTGTAGGCACATTAAAATTTACGAAACACTAGTCCGGAGTCTATGGTAAAGGGGAGAAAAATGATGTGAGAGATGAAAAGACAGATGAGTGTCCTTGATATATGCCATTAAGTTTATGCTGATTAGAAGGATTTAAAGGGTTTCTTAAACAATGGAGTGATGTAATCTGTGAATTACAGGATAGTCTTGGTGGCAATGTAGAGAAATGTTTGTGTGGAGAGAGAACTGGACCCAGGAAGATCACTTACAGGGCTACAAAAACATAGGAAAGATGGCTACTATTTATTAAATGACTGCTACATGTCAGACATCGTAGTATACACTTCATATTTTATATGTGTTATTTAATATTCCCATAATCCCCATTCTACAGATGAGAAACAATGTAAAAGAGGTTTTTTAAATCTGGTCAAAGTCATATGATGAGTAAGCTGCAGAAGAACCCTAACATCAGTATAATTTCAGATTTTGAGTTCTACCTCCAAAATATACCCCAAATCCACCTACTTCACTTCATCTCCACCCTAGTGTATAACACCACCATCTTATGAATTACCACAATAGTCTATCAGCCTCTATTCTTGCTGCAGTCCATCTTCTATGCAGCAGCCTAAGTGATCGTTTAAAAATAGAAATCCTCTATTTAGTATCAACTATATAATAAAATGCAATTTTTTAAACCATAGCTCCCAAATCCCTAATAATTTGGACCCTGTCTTGTATCTGAGATCCCATCTTCTAACACACTCCACCATCACTGTATTCTGTCGCACTATGCATTAAATAACATGACGTTTCTCCCCCTCAGGATTTTGCATTTATGGTATGCTTTGCCGAGCTCACTTTTGTCCCAGCTCTTTGCATGATGACTGGCTCCAAATCAAAGATAATTTGTTGATCTCAGTCAGCAGGGTTCATCTCTCAATCCCTGTCTCCTGTATAACTGTTTGCATACCAGCTGCTGAGACTCTCCCCCTTCTTCTAAGGGCATTAGAGTACCTTGTTGGCTCCACTCAGTGCCTATTTTCACAACTGAGTATAAGTTATCAGCATAATTTTTCATTTCCCATTTTAGAAATAAAATATCAAGTTGTGGAAAAGTAAATGGGAAAACAGGAGACAGTAGTAATGTATAATAAAACATCTTCCCCCTCAACTATAATAACTCTCATTTGGAATTAGGCCTGAAAACCATCAGTTTCCCAGAAGCTTGTTTTTTCAAGCTGATGGAGAAGTTCTTGACTAGATATACTCAGTTATCTGCCTTGATCTAGGATGCAAGGATGAAAGATCAAGAATGTGCACTAAATTCATATTAAAACTCTCTTCACATACCACTCGGCAATTTAAAATCAGTTTGTATATCTTTTATCCCATTTGACTGCACACTAATCATATGAATTAAACAATGGACAGCAAGAATTTTCTACTGGGTTATTCTCATCACCATATATTATTCTCTTTATATTAAAAAAATTTTAAAGACTTCTCTTGAACCGACTTCTTTTCAGAAACTACCACATTATGTGCTACTTTTTGTACAAAAACTCCTCTAAAGATCTTCTTCAATCCACTCCAGTTTGGTTTTTGCCTGCACCATTCCCCAGAAACTGCTCTTGGCAACTTTGATGAAACTGACCAATTCTTTAAAAGACCCAAAGTATCATACCTCACTCAAGACGGAAAAGGTAATCTCAACAGTCCTGTATCTATTAAAGAAATTGAATTTTTCCTTAAAAACGTTCCAACAAAGAAAACTCCAGGTTCAAATATTTTCACTGGTAAATTCTACCCAAACTTTAATAAAGAAATAAAATAAATTATACACAACTTGCTGCAGATACTAGAAGAGGAGAAAATACTTCCCAATTCATTTTATAAAAGTAGCATTACCCTGACATCAAAACCAGATAAAGATATTATGAGGAAAGAAAAGCACAGACTAATATCCATTATGAAAACAGATGTAAAATTCTTCAACAAACTATTAGCAAACCCAGTCCAGCAATAAATAAAAAGAATGGTGCATCATGACCAAGTGGAGTTTATACCAGTATGTAAGACTGGGGCAACATTAAAAAAATCAACCAATGGGACTTCCACTTTCATTCAACATTGATTAAGAGAGGCTAGATTTACATTCCTTCTTGAAACAACTGAAGAAACAGACAAAACACATGAAACAACATCATTCAGAATACTGGATATCAGGCAATGAAGGACAGTAATCCTTTGGAGACGGGGAAAAATTGAGGTGAGCCCTACAAAAAATGTTAAAGTCCTTCAAGCAGAAGTAAAATGATACCAGATGAAAACTTGTATCTCCTCAATGGACGTAAGAGCCATTGGATCTGGTAATCAAGAGGGTAAATATAAAGAAAGTTTCTAAATTATTATTTAAATATATTTCGATATACATTTCAAATATAATCAACTGTTCAAAGTGAAAATGATAATATATTAGGTGCTTAATAACATCTAGAAGTGAAGCGTATGACAACAGGAGCAGAAAGGCAGAGGGAAGTAATGGAAGTCTACTTAAAGTCTTCATTCTGTGTGTGAAATACTAACTATCACTTGGAGGTAGACTGTGATGAAGTAAAGATGTATAATACACACTTTAAAATAACCTAGCAAGTAATAAAGCAAAGAGTTACAGCTAATAAACTACGCAGGTAAAATGGAATCCAAAAAAGGGCACAATTAATCCATTAGATGACAAAATTTAAAAAGAAGGAAAAGGAATATTGTGTATAACTAAGATAACACATTAATTTTGGGATTTCATAATAGTAATTTCTTGCTCTTAATGCACTCATTTATATTTGCAAAAATTTAATTTTCTCTCTACTTGCTACATTATAATGCTAACAAATATTCATTCCCATTTCCTGTTTTGTAATTCAAACTAGAGGGAAAAAAACATGAAAGTCAAATGGAAGCAATTTGATTTGATCTTTCTAACTAAACTTTCTGTTATCTAAATCTGAACCTTTTCACTGACTAGCAGTTATCTGTAACACAATAGCAATTATCATCAGGGATGAGACTTAGATATGTTCCTGGTACTTTCCTCTGAGGATTGCTCAGCCTTCAGAAACAGCTGCCTCTGGGCTAGCTCAGCCTTAAGACTGGGGGAGGGATGGGGGCCCTGAAATTACCTCTCACATATTGATGGATAGAGAATACATCTACTGGGAGGGGAGTTCCATTTACCTGGCTTCAGGTTGTATGTAGAAGTTCATCCACTGAAGCAACCTTTCTGACTTCTGCTCCAACCAGGTGTGGAAAGATGTACCTGACAGGAAAGTTTGGGAGGAACATCTGGGCCATTCAGTATGAGCCACTCTTCCTTCAATGACAACCTGACCTGGGAGCCATGCACAGCTCTCTGTGATGGAGTCAGAGACCTGCCCTAAGACGGAGGCTTGTGCTTGTCAGCTGTGCCAGTGGCAAAGTAGGTAACCCTGTCTAAATTGGAGGTTCATAACTATTTAGCTATAGGTCTCAAGAAATCCCAGTTTAACTAGGTAAAATTAGTAGACTTACTAATGAACAAATAACAATTAGTGGAGGTTTATATTATGAAAGAATAAATCACATTTTTGGGTTAAGTAAGGGAGAAATACCACTCAGTGGTCATATGGAATCCAGAGGTTAAGAGTTTAATTTAAAAGAACAATGTCTGGAATACTCTGATTCTAGAAATCAGCTTTCTGTTTAGTAAAAGTGACCTATTAAGTTTTCTTCTTTTGAGAGCCTACATCTGTCTCTGGGTTGGTTGCAGACTCAGGATGGGGAGAAAGGAGTAGTACTTATTGATCCACTCAGACTCCAACATCTTGGTAAATGAATAGGGAATCTTGAGAAATAAATAAGAAAAGGATGAGGGAGGGGACAAAATAGCATGGGAAAGTGATGTTCTGCTCAAGGCCGGGGCTGTACTGTGTTAGGCCATGTGGGCTTTCACGCCTGAGTGGGCATGTAGTCAGACAGGTAATCCGAGACTATTTTGACAGCTTTGGCTGACCTTGCAGGCGTGGCTGAGGCAGAGATGAGGTGTTTCTAGGCATTGTTGGGTGAAATAATATTTGTAGCTTTTATCATGTCTCCGAGCCAATTCCTCAGACCTGTACTTTGAAGTCTGAGGGTAGATGTATGGCACAGCCTTAAGACGTGGCTGCTATCTGGGCCTTGTCCAATTCCAAGATGTGTCACCTGCTCTGGGACCTTCAGGTCACTGTTCACAGTGATAGAATGAGGGGAAGCCCTTTATAGAGAGATAAACTGTGTCCTTTCCACACGGTCCATTTGAATCACAGAGTCTTTAGCAGCAGATGCAGATGCATCCCAGAGGGTTCTTTTGCCTACACAGAAAACAAATGATGAAGGATGTGAGCAAAACAGAGGAAGTCTGAAGAGCTCTTTGATGATGATGATAACTGCCTACAGCACTTGGAAGAATCATCTGGGCCCTCCATGCTGAAATCCAAAATACCTTTAGTGCACCTAACTGGAGAGAGGAGAAAGAAGAAACTTAAAGGAATTTTAGGCCCCAGAATTAAGTGCCTTAGTCAGCATTTGCATCAGAGTTTAAGGAAGGTATTGAATTGGTAATAAAGAAGCTCTTATTTTGGGCCCCCGACTGGATGTGGATCCTGACATTGTTTCAGCTCTTGGTGATGATTTCAACTTTGATGATCCAGAGAGTCCATGTGAAGATGATTTTATCTTCCAGACTTTTGGGGGAACAAGAGGGGAAGTGGGAATGGATGTACAGATATCTGAAGCTGAAAATGGCAGTGAGTAGGAAGATATGGATGAGAAGAAAAGTGATGGGAGGAATGATGGTTCTGATTTGTAAAGCCCATTCTCAAATGAAGATGATTTATCTGGCTGGACAAATCTCACGGAGTCATAGGAAGCCATTTCAGAGAAATAAAAAATCACTTCATAGAGAATTCTATTACTTTCTCAGTCATGAGAAAAATGAACAGCTGGCCCTAAATGAGCAGTTTGAGTTTTATGAGCAATAAGATGATAAGATTGGTGCTCTGGATAATGCCAAATTGGAGGATTCCATTCATGTAGGTAGCAATTGGTTACATGAAGTTTTGAATGACGAACATAAAGAGAAGGCAGAGAATTGTGTAAACTTGAAAACACTTTACAACTTTGAGGATGAAGTGTGCCAGTAAATGAGACTGATGGTCTGAGGATGAAGAGACGCTTTCTATTATTCTAGAAGAAGCAAAAGAGAAGTGGGATTGTGAATCCATTTGCAGCACATGCTCACATTTATTCAACCATCCTTAGCTTATCAAGTATCAATCAAAGCCTGAGCAAATCTAAATATTTACTAAAATAAGAATACCTCTTAGCTGTTTACCAAAGAAAGGACTCACAGCAAAGCAAGCTAATAAGTGCAGATGATTAATGACAGTGGTCTGCCTAAGGTATCAACTCAACCACACTCTAAAAATGAAAGCAAAGAAAATAAAAGGGCAGGAAAGCAAGCTATAAAAGAAGAACACAGGGAACAGAGACTAGAGAATACAAATTAGCCTTCAAACCGGAGAAAAGAAGCAGGAAAAGGAGATGCTGAATTTGAAAAGTGTTAAGGGTCCAAAGTTATGAAAATGGGACATTTAGAAAAAGGCACATCTCTTATTAGAGACTCCCATAGAGAGAGTCTGCAGATCTGCTCTGTCAGCAGAGGACATATGTAGTGGACATTGGCCAGTGACACTGGGAAGACAGACTGGGATTGACTTGTGGCTTTGAACTTCTAAATAAAGAGCTTGGACTTTATTTTATGAGCACTTAAAGAAATAGAGTTGATTTAAAATAAAATTTTTTATTATGCAAAATTTCAAACATATGCAAGATTATAAAGAACTGTATAGTGAACCTCCATGTACCCATCATCTAGTCTCAGTGAGCATCAGCTCTGGCCTGTCTTAGTCTGTCTATACTCCCATCCATGTATTCTCACTCCATGTGCTTTGAATCAAATCCCAGGCATCACATCAATTATTCATAAACATTTCAGTAAGCATGTATAAAATATAAGGACCTGTTTTTCTTTTAATACAATCTCAATACCACTATCAAATCTAAAAAATAATAATTCCTTAATATCATCAAATACACAGGCAATGTTCAAATTATGAACTGACCAAAAATTTTTAAGAGAAAAATTATGTGGTGAAAGCAATGATTTAGAAAAGTTACCATGGTGCCAGTGTACAAGACGTATTACAGCCAAGTAAATCAGCACAGAGAAGGGGAAGTATAAAGGCCATAACCAAAGGACAGACATGAGACAGCCAAGGGGTTAGCTAGTGTGATGGCAACTGGGATGAAACCATGGACCCTGAGTGAGAGACAGACTGGATAGGTCTCCATGAAAGCAAAGATGAAGGAAGAGCAAAAAGAGGAAGAGCAGTGCTTCTCCTGGGACAGAGAAGCACAAGGCATAATTGATATAGGATGAAAGACGGTGAATTTAGTCATGTATCTATTGGCTTTAAAGATGGATGCCTGATTGGAAATGTATAGAGAATACCTAGAAGATGCCAACCATGGTTTGAGGGAGAGACTGGGATTAGAGATTCAGATTCGAGAATCAGAGGTCATGGTTAATTGAGAGAACGTGTATAAAAGAGAAAAACAGTAAAGGGCAAGGCAGAATTTAATGCTTGCCTTAAGGAACTAGAAATTAAAACAAAAGTCATGAAGGGAGATAGAAATGGAACAGCCAAGGAGGTGAGAAAGAAACAAGAACTGAGAATTATCACAAAAGCCAACTTGAAGAAGGATGGAGAACCCCAAAATATAAAATGTACAGGAAAATATTCTGTGGAATCCAAAGTGCACTAAATGCTCAGTCATATTCTAACATATATTCCGCACCTCTTAAAGAGTTTCTATCACATGCCAAAGACTATGCTGAAGGTCCTGGCTATGAGGTGGGAAAGCTGGCTCAGACCTTTCCTTCTTAGAGCTAACAGTGTAGTGAGAGAAGCAGCTATTAATCAACTGATTGTGCAAATAAATAATTACCAACTGCAATGCAAATAAATAATTACCAACTGCAATGAGTACAATGTGGGGAAATCTCTGGATTCTGAAAATCATTGAGATCTAAGTAAGAAAACTATTGTGTAAACCTAAGTGTTAATTTCATTAAATCAAATGTATACTGCCTGACCTGCTACAATAATTAAGTTTTAAATCTAAAATGTAGATGAGTAATGAATCTGGACATTAAACTGTCTTCCAGTTGAATTTTTTAATATACAGAAGTTCCTTATATACAGAAGCCATTCTATTAATCATATTAAAATGCTGCTATACAGTAGAATAAGTACAAATGAACATCACAGTTCTTTTTTGGTATTTGTTATTATTAAGAATGGCTGTATTTTAAAATCTAGTTTCACTGCCTTACCTACCAATTTAGCCTTAAAACCTTACTTGAAAAAATAATGTAATCCTATACATTTACTGACATTTAAGTTGTGTGAAAAGTAAGCAGTAATTAGCATTAATGTTTCTTAAAGACCATCCGCTTTTAATTTTTCTTCAGATGTTTTATCAGCCTTCACTGAAAAATATTTACTTTCCAAAGATTAGTCATGATTGAAACAATTTTTAAAAAGGGAGAAAAATTGGTAGAACTGACCATTATACAATAAAGTTGGAATAGTAATATCCAAAATATGTTGGTAAATGCTTTTTTCTTGACTACTTTGCAAATGTTTCAATGTTATGCTTTTAATTATGTAATCTGTCCTCCTTAAAAAAAGGCAGTAAGTAATTTGTGGCCTCCTGAATTATCTTATGTATCACTTTCAGGCATCACTGATGAGTTCCAGCAATCAAATTTTGAGCAATGATTATCTAAAATAATTTACTAAAGCCTTAGAATTTTTCGTTGTACCATACTGAAAAATATTTCACTATATTTCAAGACTTTAGATTAAATGAGTTGAATTGTGAGCAAAATTAATTCAATCTATAGTTTTAACTTAATACACATTGCTTATAAACTTTAATTTTAAATTATTTCTTCTTGATTTCAAAGTTGTCTTACACACTGCCCATGTGCATATGGTATGACTATGAACTGAAAAAGCATCAGATATGAAGAAGGGCATTCACAAACTAGTATTAAGGTAGTCCAAAAAGTAAATATGAGAATCATGTTAACTTACTGTATTTTCGGTCTAAAAAATGCTAATCTATTAATTAAGTTATTACCATAAGGAGCTTACTTAATAAATACAAAGAGCACCATACTGAAAAAATATACACTAGTTTTAGATGTTATCAAAATCACAGTGTAATTCAAATAGGCATTAAAATACTTTGAACTTCAAGTAAGTCCATTTATATGGATGTTCTCACAGGCTGTAGAAACTCCCCACCATGTTCATTTTAAGATGGATATATACAGCATTTACTTCAGTTCCCAAAGTGTGGGGATAAAACAATCTACAGAAGCTTTTTATAGGGTTTAAAAGAGTTCTAATCACCCATGCCAACTGCACTCCTCTCTCAACACAAAACTTCTTTTGAAACCAAGCATTCATTTGCTAAAACAAGGCATCTGCTGTTAAAGAGATTGATTATCCTAGGGCCTGACCTAATTGGGAGATTAGATATGGTTCTCTACTCTGGATGGCACAGTTTATAAAGAAAAAAAAAAAAGTTAAACCAAAAAAGAGCAAACTTCTTTTGAACTCCAGTGCACTTTTATTTAATTCTATTTTTTTCTTTAAATAGAAACAAATAGCATTGCAAATGGCAGGTTGGTGAAATTAGCGTGTTATAAATTACAAATGTATTGAGATTAATGTGTCATTTCATTAGTAACAAGTACATATCCACTTTCAGCACATAAACCAAATATTAACCCCAAAAAAAACTTTTTTGGTCATATTCCACTGAATTAAGATCACTATATAACAGATACCAGCCCCCCCCACACACAAATCCAGCCTTTTACTGACGGTATCATTTCAGTGTTTCCTATAGCCAGTTAGGTAACCATTTCTCTCCCAAACACAGACATCACCTCATTGCTGTGGCTAATTGCATTTTTCTTCCTAGCCTTTGACAACTAGACCTTTGTTAATGCTATTCATCAGTATATCAGACTTAGGTCATCCATCCAAAACATGACAAAAGACCCAGATGCTCATGTAAATTGCACTCCCCAAAAGTACTGCCCTCTTCCTCCATGCAGATACAGATCCCTGACCCCCTCCCATTTTTGTTCACTCCCTCTGTTTTCACTTAATTTGTCATGCTTGGAAAGAAGTATTTATTCATAGGCTTTAAGAAACATTATGCTTTGTTTATTTAATAGATCAAATAATCAGTTAATTATGAAGTTACATATAATTTTCATACAAAATTTAGCAATTGCTTATTCCAGTTGAACTTCAAAATTAGATTCATTTTCCAGAAGTAAAGACTTCCTTCTATTCATTTTTTAACCCATTCTTGAACTTTCAAGATAAAACGAAATTTGATTGTCCTCTTTCACTAAAGAAAAAAGGTTTCAAGTAGAAGTGTTCAAGCAGAAGGACAGGACTGAATCATTCACAAATTATCTCATAATGAAAAAGGCCGTTTAACAACTTGATGTTTTCTTATTGCCTTCAGTACAATTCACATTAAGCACTAATTACTTAAAACTTCTACTTTCTAAAGCCTTAAGTAACTTAAAAATAATTTCAAGACTTACAAACTATTCTAATGATGCTTTTAGAGGGTGATTACTATAGATTCAAATGGCATAGGGGTCCTACTATGTGTGCAGTTATATCCATATTCCAGGACCAAGACTTCTTTCTATTCATTTTCACCCTTGATGCCTTTTCATCTCACACATTTTAATATCCACTATTTTTTGGATACTAAGTCACTGTAAGAGAAAGCAGAAATGGATAATTTTTAAATAGAAAACATTTTATTCAAATAGCAACCAACAGCAATACTTTGATGTTATAAAGACAGTATAAAAACCAAAGTAATGTGTGTAATTTTCTGATCTTAATTTTAATGACTTTCAAATTTAATTAAAATTGAGTGAAAACTTTGTAAAAATGGTAAAAACATCTAGGTTTCCTAGAGCTACCGTCCACTCACAAATATAAGCACACGAAATTCAATATGCTCATGTGCTGGTCATACCAAAAAAAGGCAGAACTACTTTGTTGAACTTATATAATGAAATGATATCAAGCACTAGTGGCCATTCAAGCTTAGCAAATATTATGGAATGTATCAGTGACATTAGGAACTGAATGGTACAGCTCATCAGTTTGTTGGGATTCTCACAGTGAGGCTGAAATGTGCAGGCCTAGTGTCTGAATAAAGTCAGGACAGAGAACAGGACAGCTCACTCATACAAAAAGAGCAGCAGAAGATAGAGCAAATATGATCAAGAGGAAAGGATAGGAGATTTGTTAAATGACTGAAAATTTGGGAGAATTAAAGAACCAAATCAAAGACACCAAAGGTGTCTTTGGTAAGGATAAAAACGGGGAAATTGATAAATCCAAGATAATGAGGCAAAACCAGGGATTCTCCTGGTAATTACAGCACTCACAGGAATTTAAACTGAACAAATAAACAAATACTCTTGAGCGTTTCATGTCTTGACCGTTACTATAGCTTTGCAGTCTGTACTTTAAGTCAGCTATTATAATGTTCTTAAAACATCACTGTGTATTGTTCCCAAGTTCAAAAACCTTCAGTGGTTCTCTAATGTCCTGGGTAAAGTCCAATATTTTTAGCCTGCTACACCAGACTCTCTAGAAAAAGGACCAAAATGTGATCTAATTACATGAAGACCATGTCCTGGGTAAAAGTGAGCTAGTTTGGTGCTTAAAACACTTTTGGTCCTTGATTTTCAAGTTCTGTGCCTATAATATCCTACTTACACGGCTACATCTAAAAAGGTTATTTCCTTGCTTTTCCTTTATGACCCAAACTGGACTTAATGGTCTCCATTAAACCCTTCCCAAGGCCACCACCCCTCTCTGCCAGCCGAAGCTCCAAGCACTCTTTAAGTTCTTGTTCTCCAAGAGACAGTCCCACAGTCATCTTTGAATTTGTTTCGCATTTGCTGCTTACATTCACTTGGTTTCATCTCATACCTCCTTATTTGCAGCTATTTTTGTGTATCAGCTCCCCAATTAGATTTGCCTGGCAAAGAAAGGCTGTTTTCTTTTCCCTCTTGTAGCCACACAGCACCACATCATGAGGTAAACAGCACTCAATAAATATCTATCAAGAAACAAATGCTCTGTATTGTTATTTCTCCTTGGTTGACTTCTTTTCCCATTTCCCACAATGGCTGCTGAAAAAAAACATGTCTGCCTATCTTTGCCCTCCCCCACTTCCCTATCTTGCCTCTTTCTCCACTGAGAATTAAAAGTTATTGTAATTTATAGAGAAACAATGTATGTGAGAAATACAAACATAAACATATATACATGGTGACCAAATACATATACATAGTGATATATATTTGGTCTTCATCCACAGTTTCTGGATCACAGCCCCCAAAACCGTTGGAATTTCCTGATCAATAAGAACAAAAAGACAGTATTTGGTCTCCTGTCCTCAGTTCCAGAGAAAGCTACAGGGAAGGTAACTTTTGGGTCTCACCCAAGCGTGCTGGTTGCCAGGAAAACTAACCTTGTGATTAGGGGGTGAGAACTTGCAGTCCCACCTCCTGATTACCTGGGAGACAAGAGAGGCTGGAGGTTGAATCAATTTCCATTGGCCAATCATTTATTCAACCATGACTATGTAATGAAGCCTCCATAAAAACCCAAAAGGACAGTTTTTGCCCTTTTTCAGAGAGCTTCCGTGTAGGGGAACCAGAATGTTTCACAGACCACAGAGCCAGGCCCCACGCTCCATGAGGACCGACACTCCTTTGTTCAGGAGCTCACCCTATGTATCTCTTCATCTGGCTATTGACTTGTATCCTTTAATATCCTTTTATAATAAATTGGTAATTAGTGAATAGACAAGTTTTCCCAAGTTCAATGAGCCGTTCTAGCATATTAATCGAACCTGAGGAGGGGGTCGAGGGAACTTCTCATTTATGACCAGTAGGTCAGAAGCACATGTAACAATCTGGGCTTAAAACTGGTGTCTCAAGTGAAGGGTAGTCTTGTGGGACTGAGCCCTTTACCTGTGGAATCTGATTCCATATCTGGGTAGATAGTGTCAGAATTAAGTGGAATTCTCAGACACTGCTGGCATTTGCTTGTTGGTGTGCAAAAGCCTACACACACACACACACACACACACACACACAGAGGAACTGGGTCCAGGAAATCTTCGCAGTTATCCTCAAATAATATTTCATAAAAATAAGAATGTGTATACTCTCACCTCTCCTTTCTTGCATATTTTCATTTCCCAAGAAAAAAACTCTCTTTAAGGCTTATTCTCCATTTAGGTCCTTGATGCCAGTGTTTTCTGTGGACTCTGGCTCTATTAATGAAACCTTTCCAACTTCCAACCTCAGTTTTTACATTTCTTCTGGCTCTCTTTCCTCTATACTCCTAAAAATAAAATTCCCAAGTGCAGAAGTTGCTCGTGTTATTTCCCCACTCTCCGTTTCTCTTACTCACAAAGCTTTTGCTTCTATCTCCTTATCCCTGACTTCCAAATTCATTGCAAAAGACTTCCATCCCCTCCGCATGACCCAAATTGCTTCCTCGTAGTTCACCAAAGATCTTTTAAGTGCAAAATCTAATGATGTCTTCCCAGTCATTCTTATTTTTACTGAATTGTGTACTGAACTACTGAAATATTTTTCCACTCAACTCAAATTCACTAAGTTCATTTTTAGGACATTCATCTTAATGATTTGCCTCCTCCTTCTCCATTTCTTCTGAGTTCCTTTACTGCCTCTTCCTCCATGTGTCATTTTATTAGTTATTACTCTCAAATCCTTCTCCGAGTTTTTTTCCTGACCTAAACTAATCCAATTGCACAAACTTAGTTATCATCTCTATGTATACAATTCCACTATGATATCCAAGATACCAGACGTTATTCTTCAGAATTCAAACACATATGAATACATTTTCAACATGCCTCTCAGAATTGTCATCTCTTTACATTCTTACTGTACTGGACATCCTCTTTCCTTTTGTTGGAACTATCCACAGAGATGGCAAGGTGAATAGAAGGCTGGATTTAAATTACCATTCTGTCCCTTTGGCCAGAGTATTCGTATAGTGCACAAAATAAAAAACCATTCCTATTCTTGCAATCCTACTCAGGGTACCCTTTTTGCCTGCCCATGCTTAATCAGAAGAGATCATACTTCGCCCTGGACCCCACCTCTTCTCTCTTCCTCCACTTCTGGCCTCTTTCTCTTGTTCCAACCCCTATCCTAAGCCCAGGGTCTTCTCTCTATGCTGGGTTCACATTAGGCTTCCAGCCATTCAGGTTCACTGTGTTCCATTGGTATGGGAGGTTTTAGGAGTTTCCCATCAAGGTTGGAGGGAGGGACAGAGCACAAGGGTGGATTATTTAAAACATACTCAGACCTTCCTCATTTTCAGGATTCACATGCCACTATCATCCAAACTGCCTGGACTTGATTCCAACTCTTCTAACTGGGTGACCTTGGATAAACTATCCAATTTCCTTCTGTAACTTAGTTTCCTCCACTGTGAAAATGCAGGTAGTAATAATACGTAACTCATAGGCTTATGAAGGGATTAAATAAATTAATTCACAAAGCACTTAGAAGAGCTCCTGGCAGAAAATAAGTGCTCAGTAAATGGTAGTTAGTATTTTTATTATTGTATCATGTTTGTCAAAATGCCAAGAGAGTGTCCACCCCCATCTTTGCCTTATGTTGCATTATCTGAGGATTCCTTTAGTTATCCTGGACCAAACATGGACCAGAGCCAGGAAAGGTACATTGTAAAGTGGGGGGAAAAGCTAGCTAAATAATGACAATAACTAATAATAACAATAATACTAAGAATAATATAGTGTCAGTAAGCCAAAACTTCACTTGCATTATCTCATGTATCTTACAAAAGTTTTATGTGGCAAGTACTATTGTTACCTCCATTTTACAAATGAAGGGAAAAAAATCCTTAGATAATTTTTCTTACATTGTCCAGATAGTCTGCCTCTAAAACATTTCTAGAACATGCTAACTCAGCATCCTTTTCTTGCGCATTTGCCTATGAACTCTGCTTCTGATAGGTTGCTTAGAGATTCCTGCTTCTTCAGACAATGCTATGATACTCCACCTCTATGCTACCAGTAGTAAAGCTCTTTTTCATGTGATCCAAGTAGACTTTTGCCACATAAGAATTTGTCCAAACTCTTAGGGTTGGTTTTTTGTTTTACCCCTTCAGCAGCCTTAAGTGGAAAATGAATGAATAGGGTTCAGAAGTCTGGGGCACTCCTTCCCAATGAAGATAATGTGCTTTCCTCATAGGATTGTTCTGGCAGAAGCCAGAAAGAAGAATGATAACTCAAATTTCTACACAGGCATGCAAGTTGGCCATCCTAGCTACATCCATTCCATGTCTGCCTGGGAGAGGGGACAAGCAAGGACCACTACCATCCCCAACTCAGGGTGACATATCCTTCAGCCAATAGGGTTTCTGTATACATTCTCTAAACCAATGATTTCCAAAGTGGGATAATATGTGCATAAAACAATTCACTGGAGTACAGGAAGAAATGTTAGAATTCCCACTTATGCTGATTTTTAATCTAAAAAATAAACTAAGCTGTACTAAAACGTAACAAATGGATTGACACCAACACCCTCACAATCTGCATGTCAGAAAGGCACCAGTGATGACTGGTATCCCAGACAAATGAAGCTCAACCACTGCAAGTTTACGGGTCCTTTCTCTGTGCAGGTTAACTGTTAGTACTGTGCTATCTAACAAGAATTTCAGAAAAAGTAACACTCAGTATGTTCTTTCAAAGAAAGCGTGACTTTTAAAAAATGAGTAAATGTTTTTCAAAAGACATTCAAGCTACTGAGAGAGCATGTCTGTGTCAATTTTTTAAAAACTTCATCTACACATTAAAAAACTTGGAAACCAATTTTTCTAACCTATTTATAATATTTCTAAATTACAGATTAGTTCCAAAGACAATTAAAAGGTGGAAACAATTTATTCAATTAGTTCCAAACTAATAGAAAGGAGCTGTGTTTTCATATTTTTAAGAAATGGACCAAAGCTGCTTAACTTTTTGTTTTTAGACCCATTTGCTAAAATTATAAAAATACAAATTTGTAATTAGTTTGTAAGAACATCTAATCAGCACCAGGAAAATGGGTAATTTAATAATCACTTTTCGACAGAAACTTTGCATAACTGCTAAATACAGGTAAACAAATAAGAAGTCAACAATGCACATCTTCCATTTGGATTTTCTTATCTTTGTGATGTATCTCTTTTAGCTCTGATGGTCAAAAAACCAAAAACTCAAAAAACAAGTTTAAAAACTCAAATATTAAAATAAGCTGAAATAAGTATTGGACTTTTAAATCACTGTTCAGAAATAATCAGACCAAGATTTTTAAGAGTAAGGACATATATTAGCCACATAAGTCTTAATATAGTTAATATACTTAGTGAAAGTAAAATTAATCTAGTTTCCATTTTTTAATAAACATGTCTTTATCTTATCTTTCTTAATTTCTAATACACACACACACATATACACAATACCTAATACTGTGGAAAATGTCTATAATTTAGAGATAAATAAACCTGTATCAGGGTGTATTTATTATTTTTTCTGTTACTTTCAGTTCTGTTACTGATGAGATACACTATTTTAAACAAGATCTTTGAGAAAGAGAAGGTACATTTACACTTCCAGAGTTCTTTCAATAACCTTGCTTCAAGTTCCAGTCTCCCAGAGGGCACTGGCAAGTGTATTTGGAGCATTAAGTAAAGTCCTGCTCTTCCCACACCCCTGATCTTTTCCCTAAGGCAGGCAGCCATCCTAGGAATAGCAGCACGAAGTCCCTGAGATGTTCAACTTCCTTCCATGTTAACAGTAGTATTTTTAGCTGTTCTTGCCAAATAAATATTATCACTTCTTACTAATTCAATGGAGACTAAAGATAACTCAAAATTAATAACAATCTTAATGTAAAATTCCAAAAACAAAAAGGAACCTACCTTATTAATAATATTTTAATTCTAAAGACTCATAACTACATCTTACTTGTAATAACAAAATTTTGTGAATAACTTTAATGTATCTAAAGGCTACAGTCCATTGTTTCTCATACTAGGGTCTACAAGAATATTCTTGGAGATATACTAATTAAATGAGTTCAAATTTGTTTTATTTTGATAATAGCTCAACACAGGTTTAAGGAGGTATATTCTGGATCATCCAGATGACTGCCTTAAAACAGAAATGCAACCTATTTTGGTGTAAAAAGTTAGCATCTGTATTTATAACCATATTGGCATCAGGCAATCATAAAAAGATACCATTTAATTTTTAATCCATTTGATCTCCAACATTAAACGGAAAACTCTGGAGTTCAGTAAGCCTTTTTGTTGTTAGTTGATGTTAAACAGATTATGTATATTATTCAAGAATGAAAAACACTGTCATGCTCAAATAATAGAATTAACGTGCATGACTGACCTGTTAACCTGATAAATATGGCTTCACCATTGTATTGCCTGAATGAGCTATAAACACAAGGCAAGTTATAAGAAAACTTTCAGTTAAAAAAGCCACGTTTATCTAAATAGGAAAATACAAACAAATTTAAAGTGAAGTGGTTTTTCATGTTTTCACAAAGCTTTCTCTTCCCATAAATGTTTTATAAAATGGTACTGACAAATATTTGAGAAAGATCCAACTTTACGGCTTATTTACTTTGCTTTGTCTACAGACTATCTCAAAAAATACTTCTCCACTTACTCAAATAACATCTTAATTGTATTATTAGCTGGTAGATTTAGTAGAAATAATTCACCTATATTTACATATTAAGCAATAATAAAAATAATCCTACATACAAAAGATTCAGAAGCAATAAGCTTAAAATGTACTATAGACATAAAGTATTTAACTGAATTTAATATGTAATTATAAAATCATTTAAAATAAAATCTGTTTTTATTAACTGAATTGCAACCTTAGCTTTAAATTCGTCACAGAGGCTTGATGTAGGTAGTTTTCATATGAGAAACTGTTCTGAGTTGTTTTGATTGCAATTATATTTTAAAATATACTCTGCTGTCAATTCCAACTGATTGAAGAACCCATTTTTCATGTGTGTGTGTATGTGTATATATATATATATTAATATATATATTAGACCCACACATATATGCATGCACACACACACACATATATAAATATTCCATCCAAGAATCTCTGGAGATTAAATATGAATAAGATTATCACTTACTTTTTAAATTATGCCTTCTGGTGTCTAACCATTGTTGATCTACACAAGACTTCTAAGTGACTATATATTACTATCATAATAGAATTATAATTAAATAATACAACATAGCAATGCTTCCTGATAAGAACAGTCCATATTTCTCATTATAAGAACTTTTTAATATGGTTCAGTAATATTTGTACTGAATTTTCAATAAAGATAAAATTTTAATATCCTACATATGCAACTGGATCATTAAAAATTATGAATTATGCAAGTAGAGATATATTTGTTAACTATATTAAGCCATTGCTTATTAATAAAATGTCATGATTGAACTTTGTTCTATGATTTTGAACATGTGGGTCAACAATCAAAGAGTCCTTTGGAGGAAAGTATTTGGGGAAAATAGATCTTTAGGAGATTTACATTATGCAATTTAATTTTTAAGTTTATGAAAAATGTAAACATTCATTAGATCTACAAAATAAACCTCAAGTAATCACAGTAGAAAATTTCTGATTTTAATTCTTGCTCTTAGCATCAAATGAGAAATGATCTATATGAAATAAGAAAAAGAATAACTAAGATTTATGACAGCAGCCTTTCTTTGAAAGCAAGCAAGCTCCCCAAACTGACATAAATATCTATGTGGACAGGATTTTTTTTATCTAAATTTAGTAGGTGAATGTCTTATTAAAATTATCACAAAGATAAGTACCCCTGATTTAGAACAAAATGCTCTATTTCAAGATATTGGACTCAAGTAATAAAATAACATCAGGCAATCTGATGGAAAACTGACATAAGTCTATTAGAATAATAATTCAACTACTTAAAATGTTATCTTTTCAATGTAAAAACAAATACACAAATTAAATATAAATGTAAATAAATGTTTTCAGGCATGTGTGTATGCATACAGGCACAATGTTTAAAAGAAGGATGCCAGTTCTGTAATATATTATGATTCAATATTTCATTCTGATGTATCCCACATATACAAGTACCTTAGAAATCACTAAATTCTTTTTTCCTCATTTCACTTTAAACTAAAGCACATACGCGCACACACACTCTCAGGCTGTAGGTTTAAAGGTATTATTTCACGTGTAAACAGTGCCATCTTGTGGCAGTTGAAACTATTTGAGTATGGGCATAAAATTCATTATGGATTGTAAGGGCCATTTTCTTGGCAAGTCAAGTCAAGAGGTTATTGAACATATGCAGGCTAAAACCAGTTAATATTTTAAAAATAAGAGGATTTTCTGGTATGTCTTCAAATAGAAATAATTTTAAGAGAAACTAAGTCAGGAACCTTAGATCCTACTACCAAATCTACTAATCAGGTATTCAATCTTAGACTATCTAGTGACTCTGGACCTCAGTTTCCTCATCTGTAGGATTGTCCAACTAAGTTATTAATTTATTTTCTGTCCAAAATTCCATTTGATTCTACCTTTAGAAATTTGTACAAGTACTTCTGATTTTAGCATCATAATATGGAATACAGGCCCGTTTATGACTTAAGTTTCCATAGTTACCTCTTTTATTAATACTGATTTGTCTAGTTATACATTCTGCTTGAATTTGATTCAGAAATATATCTTAATTTATACTTCTCCCTGGCTGAATAATCTTCCCCTAAACAATACACATTAGAAAGACTTCACTGAATTATGAACAAAAGTAAACTCACTAAACTCAAGTAATTGAAAACAAGTTTTTAAAAAACCTTCCGTAAAGATGAGTGTGCATGATTTTGATAAGATGAGGTCAATGTCAAATCATGTATCCAAAAGTTAATGGGAAAGAAGTCCCTCCAAAGCTTCTAGAATCATGAGTGTTAACAGTGATAAATAAGAAGTAGGACAAGCTCAAATCTTGAGCAGCTCTTCCTGACATCCCCTGACCAATACTACCATATATTGCAAGCTTGCCCCCTTGGATTCTGTACTTCCATTTCATTCTTCCTCCATATCAGTCATCAAAACTCAATTATTTCTTCAAAACATCTTGCTCTGATGTATACCTTCTTATTTAAACTCTGTCATCTATGTAGTCCAGCAATTCAACCTCCTAGGCCTGCATTACTAAAATATCCATCACAGTTTACTGCCTTTCAAAGAGTGATTTAAGAACTTGCATCAGAATCACTTGGAATGCTGGTTACAACATGTCATTTCTTATAGCCCATGCAGTAGACCAGCACTGTCCAATATAAATGTAACACATCACTTATGTAATTTTAAATGTGCTGGTAGATTGATAAAAAAAAACAGAAACAAAAAAGTGAAATTATTCCACTAATATATTTTATTTAATCCAATGCATGTATAATATCATCTTAATATGTAATCAGTTAAAAACTTTATACTTGTAGTACATCTCAATTAGGACTAACACATTTCAAGTACTTAAGCGTCACCTGTAGTTAGTGGCTGTGGTACTGAACTGAACCAGACTTTAAAAAGGGGGAATAGAAGCCAGGAATCTACATATTTTGCAAAATACCCAAGTCATCTTTCATATACTCAAGTTTGAGAACCACCCCTCTACATGGTCCTGTATATAATCTATTCTACAATCATTACAGAATCTACACTTGGGGGAAAAAAAAATGCCCCTTTAATTACATCAGTCCTAAGAATTTAAAAATCCCTGGTACCTCTAGTTCAGTCAACTCAGATGGGTATTCAAAGCTCCCTAAAAGTGGCAACACTTCATCCATCCAACCTGCTCTCCAACTGGAAAATGTTTTGGGTTCTTCCATGAAGTTTTCCTAGGCAAATACTAAAATATTAATTGAACAAATATTTCTGGAGTACCCACTAAATGTCATCATGAATCCTCGGCCAAAACAGGAATATATAAAACAAATCTTTAAATAATGATAATGTAATTGTGTTCATTGCAACAATGAAAGCAATGTCCTAAAACAGCACTACGAGATGCTATGAGAAAGCATGAGCAGGAACTTACAGTTTGAGGGATCAAAGAAAGTTTCTTTAATGCATTAACATTTAAGTTTAAAAAGTATAAATATAATTAGAAATTTAAACAAATAAAATGAAATTTCTGGGCAAAGGAATCCACATTATGAAAACCCTTGAGTTGGAAAAGTTACTAAAGAAGTAGGCAGATTAGGACAGTAAACTGAAAGATGGCTGCCCAGATAGGCAGAGCCAGGTAAGATCAAATGTGAGCCTTCAACTTTTTAAAAATTTTATATGTTTAAACAAAACTAGATTACAAACTCAAAAAGTACAGACCATGTCTTCTAAACCTTAATTCTTATATCTCCTTATTGAACACAAAAAGCATTAACAAATACTTCCTCTGTACAAGGACATTTCACTTATTTTGCTAGCCTTTTAAATTCCAGAATGTCCAAAATCATACTAACAATTACTTGTTTGTTCAGATAATTCACAAACTGTATTATTATGAAACTGAAGGAAGTCTTTCCTGAAGTGCTGAGTAGTGTCTTAGAAAAAGAGACAATTTCTATATGGAGTAGGGTGAGCATCATGCCCTACCAGAGTGATGCCAGAATTCTGGCTCTAACCCAAAATACTGTTGGAAGGAGTGAAAAGATGGTGATTTAAACACACTATTACACACGTACCACAGAGACTAAAAGATGTAAGGAAAATATTTTACTAGGTCAAGCCAGCTTATTACCTATTATACCTGTTTCACTCCTCAAACTGATCAAAATCTGATATATAACATTGTGATAGGCAGAGTTGTAAGATGGCTCCCAAAATGTGTGGTCTCTGGGGAGCATATCTTATATACCTCCCCTTGAGTATAGCAAGACCTGTAATTATGAGGAGAAATACTTTGAGGATTAGGTTCATTAAAGAGGAAGTTATCCGACTGGGTCTGACCTAATATGATGAGCCCTTAAAAAGAACCTCCCTGAAGTCAGAGAGGCTGGAAGTGAAGGCCTACAGAAGGGCTTCCTAGCAAAAGCACAAGCCTGTCCTCTGGCCAACAGGCAGCAAGTCAACGAGAACCTCGGTCCAAGAACCACAAGGATATTAATTCTGCCAAGAACCAAGGGGCTCAGAAAAGGACCCCAGATTCTAGTGCAGACAGATGCCTTTACTTCAAACTTGTGAGACTGAGCACCCAGCCATGCCATGCCCAGACTCCTGAACTAAGGACTGAGATAATAAGTAAGTCTTGCTTTAAAACACTAATCTGTGGTAATCTGTTATGCAGCAATAGAAAACTAATACACTCAGGAACTTTCTCATATATAAGTAAATAACAGTATGTCTAGTGGTTAAGTTTTTCAGACTTCATTTTACAAACAACCTATCCAATTGCTTTAAGAATAAAATTGTTTCACAATTGACATGAAACACTGTGTACTATCTCCTTAATACTTCTCATCCTAACATTAAAAGTCATTAAATTTGTTAGTCAAAATTCACTGAAAAACTTGAGGTCACCTTTTTCCTGACCAGTCGCCCAAAGGTGGGCAGGGTGTACAGAGCTCAAACTGGACCAGCAGGCGCAGCCCCCTGCTGCTCCCAGACTCAGCCTCGGAGCGGGCTCGGCGGGGTGGGCGGGTAGAGGTGAGCTTAGTCCAGACTGACAGGGGACTGAGAAATGGATGCGGTACACCTCTTTAATTTCTAAACGTCCCTTTAATCCCTCTTTTTCTCAGGAGAAGCCGCGCTCTCACACTGTGGCTGGGCCGCCTCGCACGCAGTTGCTTTACGAACTCCCGAAACATCTAGCGAGTTTCCATCGCCCACTAAGGATCACTGGGGCCACTCAAGGTGCAGCCGGCGGACCGTTCGCATTATTTTCAAAAGATCTTTCAGACTCAGAAATTGTGCTCCTTGTTCGCTCTGTCCGCAGACCTAGGGAGGGAGCGGCCACTAAAACGGGATCCAGCATCTTCCTCCCTGGGTCGCAGTGCACAACAAGCATCCATCCGAGCTTCCTTACCAGGAACAGACCTTGCCTACCCACTGCGCCTGCGCCAATAGCTGGCTCCGGCGACGGCTGAAAAAAGGGGCAGGACCTCCCCGCGTAGGGCGGGGCCCAAAGGCTCGTAGCGCCTGCGCACAGAGCCCCACGGCGTCCTGCGTCGTTACTTTTGAAACGAGTGGCGGGGAACTGCTCTGGAAGCCCCTGGTGTCGCTGTCTGCAGGGTGGAAGCGCGTGCCTTCGTCCGTGAGCTTGGCCATGGCGCTGCAGCTCTCCCGGGAGCAAGGCATCACCCTGCGCGGGAGCGCCGAAATCGTGGCCGAGTTCTTCTGTAAGTTCTCCTCGCGCAGCAGGAGGGCGGGAAGAACTGAGCCCAGGCCGCCTGGTAGGCCCGCGGCTGGCCTCCGAGGCGGGGAAGCCGGGTGGGCCCGAGTGGCCCCGAATTCAGGCCTTCTCAGCCTGCAGGAGGAATCGGGGAAGAGGCGGGTGCAGGCGCGACTTCTGGACGCATTGCTAATGGTGGAGGAGGCCTAGGGCTGCGGAGGCCTGCCTCGCGACGCAGCCCCTTCGCCAGGAGCATTTCTTTAAAGCGCCGATCCTCCTTCCCCCGCCCCCTCCCCAGGTGAATCTGGAGTTGAAGGTGATGGGACTAGATTTCCGGAAGCACTGTTCTGGACCAGGCCGGTTGTACCTTCTGATAGAACCTGACAGGACTTGTGAGAAGAAATGGAGGAAAAGAGACAGGGAGAGGCTTGCCTGGGGCACTGGACTGCCAATCAGTTGCCTATTTTGACATCCTTTAACCATATAATCTGAATTTGGTCTTCATTTCAAATTCTTGAAATGAAATTTGGCAGCAGTAGATTAACGCAGTTTGGTATCTTTCATTGTCACATAAATACTTTTTTTGCAGGCGCTTTCTCTCTTAAAAGTAAAATTTTAAGGATTTTTTAATGCCACTTTGTACCTACTCTGCTTTCAGCAAAACACGCAGAAACACCTGTGTTTAGACATCTGCAACCTTACACCATTACTGAAACTACAGCCACAGCTAACTGCTTTATTTCCCTAATTATTACAAAGTGATAATGACCTTGCTGTAACATTTCTTTTGTTTTCAGCATTTGGCATCAACAGCATTTTATATCAGCGTGGTATATATCCATCTGAAACCTTTACTCGAGTGCAGAAATATGGACTCACTTTGCTTGTAACCACTGATCCTGAGCTCATAAAATACCTAAATAATGTCGTGGAACAACTAAAAGGTATTTAATTGATGGAAACAGTTTTGAGTTTTGCAGACCTTCTAGGATCCACATTTTCTAGCATCTTGGTGATCATTTTTCAGCTCTGAGCATAGTGGTGTAAAATACACCACTGTCTCAAATATAGTGAATCAACTGGGAGGAAACAAATGATATATAAATTGAAAGAAATCCCACCATTCCCCCACCACATTTTGAGTTGGCTGCATATTTTAATGCTAGGAATCTGATATGACTTAACAAAACAATCTCCATCAACTCCTTTAAAATGACTATTGCAGTTTATGTAACCTAATGGGACACACTAGAAGTTTATGTAGTTATGATGGTGTTCATTATTTGAGAAAAATCCACTATGTATTCTTAATATATTTTTTGTAATTGCTTGGAGTCTAAAGCCATTGTTGTATTAAGATCAAGAAATTAAAACTGAATTCAGCCTGGGAACTAAACTTGAAAAAAAAAAAAATGAAGAACTACTAAATAATAGAGTACCCATTAAAATTTTCTTACTTTTCACCTATTTCTATTTGTCTTTTTAAAAAATTCTGCCTGAGTCAGTAAGCCTTTTTCTATCTGAACACTCATTTTTTCCTTTTAGTTCAAGAAGTTACAGTATTGTTGGATCAATATTTGTTTTCCATCTATTCCTTTTCTTCTTCTAAAATTCTTGTTAGTTTCTCTTTCATGTTTCTCTCCTTTTAGAATTCTCACTTCTAATTTTTCTCTGTTGTAGGATAGTTCTCCCTATCTACCCATTTGATCTTCTAAAATACTAGTTCTAAAAAAACACTATGGTCCTCATCTTTTTTTTTATTTTAAAATTTATGAATTTTTTTTTTTGTTGTTTCAAATAGTTTCATTTTTAAATTACATCATTTTATTTTCATTAACTTGAGGGCTAAATCACCCATAGTCATTCATAGGGCTGCATTCAGATTATCTGGCATGGAACCTCTAGGCAACAATGCATCTATGTCTTCATCTTAATTTGATGGAGAAGCAAGCCTTGCCTAAGCTACTGGTTTTTGGGTTGTCTCCTTTGAGACTAATGGCGTTTCACCTCAGATGTATCTAGACCTTCTTATTTAACTTCTTGCTTTTATTTTAGTTAAAATGGAGGGATTGGTCTTTACAGGCAAATTGTTCAGTCTGTTTTAAATCCCATTCCTCTAGCCTACTTAGGAACTTTACCCTATTCCTTCTCTCTTGTACTGTCAACTTGTTTGTTTTGATTATTCCCATCGGTTTCATTTCTTTGCAATTTTAAATGGGGAAAAAAATTATCACCTACCCTAGATTTTCAAATTACCATCTAATCTCTCCTTTTCAGAACTAAACTGATAAAAGTTGTTCATATATGCCAGGGGTAAGCAAGGCTGACAGGCCAAATCCAGCAAGTGGCCTATTTTTGTATTGCCTGCAAGCTAAGAATATTTTATATTTTTAAAGGGTTGTTTTTAAAAAGACTATGTACTAGGAGTTTGAGATTTGCAAATGATAACAATTATATATAAAAATAGATTAAAAAAGCAATTTTTTTCTGTATAACACAGGGAACTATATTCAGTATCTTGTAATAACCTTTAATGAAAAAGAATATGAAAATGAATGTATGTGTATATATGCATGACTGGGACATGGAGGCTGTACACCAGAAATTGATCATTGTAATTGATGATACTTCAATTAAAAAAAAAAAGACTGTAACCTAGTTAGCCCACAAGCCTTAAATATTTCTAAATTATTTTCTATCCCAAGAAACAAAAAACTGCTGATTCCTGAATATACTATCCCAATTTCTAAGATTAATTCAGGACTCAATCTGTGAGGCCCTCTTCCTATAGTCTCTCTCTAGTTGATCTCTTACAAAGGTTCAGTAATAACCTTTGTGTAATTGACTCACTAACCTCTTCTAACTCTCGGCTCATATACTGAGTGGCTCCTTCGATGCCTTAATGTGGCTATCCCAGATCTACTTCAGACTCAGCATATTAAAAACTAATTTGAAATCATCTCCATTTCAGTTCTCTTTCCTCTCAGTGAATGAGTCAACCATCCAACTAGAATATAAATCAGAAACTTGGGATTTAGCCCTGATTTATTCTTCTTTACTCTCAGAGGTAATCCAATAAATCTTAACAATTTTAACCATGAAATCTCTTGACTCTGTCTACTGCTCCATCTCTACCAGTTTATCCTCCTACAAGCCTTTATTACATCTTGCTTGAATTACTAATTAGTGTCTGTACATCCCCTATTTACCTCCAATTCACTCCCCACATCACATCCAGAATGATAGTTTTGAAATACAAGTCTAATTACTTCATACCCTGCTTCAAACACAGTAATGACCTCCTTAGTTCTTAAAGTATAATTTCCTTAATTTGGCCCACATGGCCTTGCATGGTCTGGCCCCTGTTTATCTTGCCAGACTTGCCTTGTTCATTCTCCCTTTCTTAACTGCCATTGTACTGGCCTTTCAGTCCTCTGACCTGATGCTCTTCCCTTTCGCGTCTTTAAGACATATACCTCTTTCCTATCCTTTTGCATATTTAATGTTGCTGATTCTTAGGACTAAATTCAAACCATCCCTGAGTGACTCAAATTTTCCTATTTTATGCTTTTATAGCACCATATATCACACCTTCATAGCAGTTATCACAATTATAATTCATGTTTATTGGTGCAATGATTAATACCATCTCCTACACTCTTCCCGTCGATTGGGATGGAAGTACCACATATTCACTACCTGCCCTCAGCACCCAGTACTATACCTAGCACAAATACTGAGAATTTGAAAGCAGCAGCTAGGTCATTGATGGGGCGAGTTTTCTCTACAATTTGGAGGAGATCCAAAATAGCAGTGGTAGAAATTTCCTGAAAGTAGGGAGGGGGACCTGGGAAGAAAGTTGGTTTGTAATGCAGTGCACCAAAAAAAGATGCCTTGTTATGTATTGCAGAATGGTTATACAAATGTTCAGTTCAGAAACTGGTGGTAGTCATCTCAAATATTGAAAGTGGTGAGGTCCTTGAAAGATGGCAGTTTGATATTGAGTGTGACAAGACTGCAAAAGATGACAGGTAAGTATGAATTAAATTATTTCCACTTTCATGTGTTTATTCTAAAACTTGTTTTCTTTACTAAATGAGTTCTAATTATATTGAATAAGTTTCATTTAAGGTATACTTTTTTTAAGATGTTTAATTTGATCTTCAGTCTCCTACGGAAAAGAACTGTGCTCACTTGGCGTATCACTGGCTTGTATAGATAGTGTACTTTTAACATAATTGCCTTTAGTCTGAACTGGTGAATTTCAGACTAGTGTTTCTGGTGGTATATGCAAAACTACACATAATGTACTAGGTGGCCCATTTAATGAACTGTCAATTCATTAAAAATTGTTAATTTTTTAATTGATAATTCATAAAAGAAATTATTTTTAAAAAGGACTTTTAACCATAAGGGATTATTAGACTCTCCCAGTTTAAGACGCAGCTCTACTGTATTTCATTTAATGCTACAAGTTTCCTAAGACTGTTCATAAACTCTGAAGTTTCCAGATGATGTGAGTGGGAAATGCCCATCATTATATGCTAATGTCTAGCATTAGCATAGGCATGCTTCCCTGTAAATTCAGAGCCATTTCTCATAATGAAATGTAGTTTGCTTCTGAAGCCTTTGGTCAATTTTAGGAAATTTTTAGCATATAAAAATAATCTGATATATAATTTAATATCTTTGAGGAATAAGGAACTAGACATTTAGGCATTACTAAAAATGCCAGAATATTTGTAACAATTAAATATTTTAGATACTACTTATTATTTTTATTTTTTAAGAGTTCCTGATGTTTTCCTGACTTGGAGCATTTGGAAGATTTTTCTGGTCATCTGATACAAAATGACCTGATACTAAGATCAACCCTAAAATATGATTAGAAGAATAAATGAAATAATAAAAACACATATTATGCCTATTGTGTTAAAGGTCCTTAGGATATACTTATACTTTTTTTTGTAATTCCTTTTTAATGCATTACTTAATTGATTTTGAAAGCATTTAATCAGATAATCTTACCAAAATTTTAAATAACTTGTTAAAACTTAAAATAAATTAATTAATTTGGCTTCTTTGATAGTGCACCCAGAGAAAAATCTCAGAAAGCTATCCAAGATGAAATCCGTTCAGTGATCAGACAGATCACAGCTACAGTGACATTTCTGCCACTGTTGGAAGTTTCTTGTAAGTATTACACAACTTCACGCTGACTTCAATTTATTGGGAAAAAAACTAAGCTACTATTTTAAGAATTACCCCTTTATTAAATTTTTTCTTAATTATCAATATCACGTAATAAAAATGAGAAAAGAATTATAAAGCAAAAGTAAGTTATGAACATTCTAGAAAATTTGCAAATGCTGAAAAAGAAAGGAATAAAAGTATTCCACAATACTCACTCTTGATTGTTTTGATGTAATTCCTTTCATTATTTTAATTTTTTACACAGTTTTATGTATATATAAGACTAAAGCTATAATTATGTCTTGCCTTTCTATCTTTGTTACTGCTTCAGTCATCAGGTATTTCCTGAATACCTACTACATGCCACGCATGGTTCTAGGCACTAGGATACATCAGTCACAGAACCAAGATGTTAGCTTTCCTTAGGTTACGTTCATGCTATCCCACGTAATTGATTATACACTTCCTACAAATATTTTTAATGGTTTACTCTTTAAAGAAAAAAAGAAACTTGAATTTTTCATAAGATAAAGTGAAAGGAGTACAATACTTACAGTACTGCAGTAAGTTTCCATTGAGGAAAAGCAGTTAACTATTAAGAGACCAGGCTGAACTCTTTTCTAACACACTGGATGGTTCGAAATGTGAGACAGGGAGGGTAGTTTTATTTTTGAAAAAATAATGTACTTTAATGATTTTATTCCCAATTTAGGTTCATTTGATCTCCTAATTTATACAGACAAAGATTTGGTTGTACCTGAAAAATGGGAAGAGTCGGGACCACAATTCATTACCAATTCTGAGGAAGTTCGTCTTCGTTCATTTACTACCACAATTCACAAAGTAAACAGCATGGTAGCCTACAAAATTCCTGTCAATGACTGAGTCTGAGATAAGGAGAATAATGTACTTACAATTCTCAAATGTGGTTTTCCTGGAACCAGATCAACTATAGTTGATATGTTTTATTTCATTGGTTAATTTTTAGATGGGGAAAACTTAACATTATACTTTACTGAATCTGCATAACTGTTCCTTTTTTGGTACCTGTTTGACTTTCCATAGGATTGACAAAAGTTACTGCATACTGTTCAAAAGGGAACTAGAAGATTACATCAGTATTGTTATGTCAGTTCCTTTGAAGGTGGTAACTGTAGATGGAAAAACTTTTGCTATAAAGCTAAATCCCTTCCTAAATCAGACTGTTTCGTCAAGCATCTTGACTCAGAAAATAGAGAAATATTTAAATATAAAATACAGCAAAAGAAATATGAATATTCAGAATCTTTGTTTAGGTCTGAAAGTAACTGATAGTCCATAGTAATTAAATATTGCTTCTATTAGGTCCTTTTGCCATTTATTTCATTTGTATAGTTTCCATATTGAAATTTTTTCCAATTATTTGATTTTAATTTATATAACTTGAACCTGTAAAGCCCTGGATATTTCTACTGTTTAAATTCCATTCTTAAAAATGTCTTTGTATGTTTTATAAAATCAAGCTTTAAATGACAAATACAAAATAAAGTTAAATGTATATGTTTTAAGTTTGTCTTAAAATATCTTAAGATATTTTTATTTTGGTATGGTGTTGATACAGTTAAATAGTTATGGTGGATTCAGTACAGCATATTATTTCTTGTGCCTGCTATGTTGCAGGGACTAAGGGTACAGAAGTTAAGTCTTAAGGTACTTTCAATTTAATGGACAAGCTTTTATGTACCCCCTTCATCTCATAAGAGTAGATTTAAAACAAACATTGTTCTTCGTGTAAAATGATAAATATCATTTGGAATTAATTCAAGTTTAGCAAATGTTGGCTTGTAGAACCTTTTTATACTCTTAGCCTTACTGTCAGCCTAATTTTTCTTATACAGTTGAGCCTTGAGCAATGCAGGGTTAGAGCACTGACCCTCCAAGCAGTTGAAAATCTCAGTAAAATTATAGCCACCGTATCTGTAGTTACTCCATGGGTTCAACCCACTGCAGATGGTGTAGTACTGGAGTATTTACTATTGAAAAATATCCGAGAATAAGCAGACCTGAGCAGTTCAAACCGTGTTGTTTAAGGGTCAAATGTATACTTAAACACCAGGGTTATTCCTGTGCCTTCATTTATTCTCTCATCATGTATATTCTTTCAGTTCTTACCTATTTTTCTAAGGTCAGTTTAAGGCAAACTTCTAAAAAGTCTTGTAAGCACTTAGTGTAAGATCTTTACATATATTCATTTAACCTTCACTATTAAGTAAATACGCATAGCCTGTATCCATTCATTCAAAAGTTACATAGTGAGCATCTATGACTGCAGAATACTGTGTGCCAAGTGCCAAGATGAATGAAACAAAATCGTGGCCTTTCTGAAACTTGAAATCTTAGGAAGGACAGGAAAATACATGGTGAAGGACCATGAAGTTACCAAATAGGTTGATTTCATTATGTATTTGTCTTTGTTATTTCACCTGGATAGTCTTACCTCTTTGACTCATTTGTGTGCTTGTTAAGAATTAAGGGCAATGTCCTACATTCTTTCATCTCTTAGTGCTAGACAAGTAGGTGCCTATGTTTGGTGACGGGTATGGTGAATGCTCTTGGGAAAGCCCATTCCCTAAACAGTCGTTGAAGCTATCTAGCTGAGGTCCACCCACAAGTTTTTTTTTTTTTCCTTGAATAAGAAAAGTAGCTATGCAGAAATGGAAATCACACTGATTTAGGGATGGACAAGAGTCAAGTTTCCAAACAGCGTGAGGTATACAATAGACTCCATTAAGATTAAAACATTTGAATGTTTGGCTGTTCATAACCTGTTAACATTTGAAATACACGTTAAGAAGGAAAGCAAAAATAGAACTTGAATAAAAATATGGAGACAGTTGAAAATTATCATCCTATTTTTAGGAAATATGTTTGAAAATCTTTATATAAAGCAATGGCTGCTTCGGGAAACACTGAATGCCCCTTTGTTAAACACCAGCAGTAATAAAATGTGGTTCTTCCCTGCCAAAAGCTCACCAGCAACATATATTACTGGTAACATTTAATTTCTGTCATTTATGTTTTTGAAAAATTTAGTGTTCCTGATATTACTACTTTTAGTTTGTGACTTAGTATGGTACTGACTGCTCTCCCATTTTAAGAGTTGTGTCCAGAAATTAAAGCCCAGGATTTGAATGTTAGTCTCAATAATAGGAGCTTCTGCCATTCAATCTGTTACCTACTAGTTACTCTGTAGTGTCACGTCTGCATAAGCTAGGCTCTTCTTTTTTTGAAATCAGCAAAAATTGTCTTTGAAAAAAATTTAATGGAAGAATACTAGCTACATAAAAGGGAAGGCTGAAAACCAGAGAACTAGAGCAGCTCCAAAGATTCTCTGGTAAATCTGTGAACTATGCATATCTCCATGTAATAAATGGACCCCTGGTTACCCAGTGATCTATACAAATGACTCAGACTGAAGGTTTCAAAAAAAAGTGACAATGAAAAGCTCTTGTCTGTATTTTAACAAGCTGAGATGTAAGACTAAGAATTCTGTGAAATTGCATATTTAAATATTTTGCTCGTTTCATCTCAGCCAACATTGTTAATATGGTTAAATTAGATTTCCTACACCATTTGCATGCTACTATTTAATCTTGTGAGGTTTCTGAGGAGCTAGTTGTGATCTTTTTTATCTCTTACAGATTATATCTCAATTCAGAAATACACGTATCAAAGTTGAATAGGAGCCAAGCTATGACCTTTATTGATAAAGCTTGATAGGAAAAGTTTTGGCCTATGGTTGCAACTAGACTTATCCCACGCTCTTTCTGTACCTTGAGGTTCACCTTAGGAGGAAAATATTTAAACCAACAGATGAAAGAATCATGACTGACTCGCACACCATGTTAAGCATAGAGAATGGAAGATCCCAAGAGAGTCTGGTGGGCCTCTAGACCTGGCCTGGGCTCTGACTCAGTTTTGCTTACAATAGGTAGAGGAATGAAAACAGGTTCCTGTTGAGCCCATTGAGGTCTGAAATAGAGCCCCAGGGGGACTGAGCCACATCTGGTCTTCAGGATCCTTCTCCCAGTACCATCAATTGGACAGAGAAGTCAAGCCTCTGTGGGAATGTTTACAGAGAGTTACAGCAATGCCATGTATTAGTTGGCTTTTGTTGCAAAGCAAACAACCATAAAATATCAACAATAAGCATTCTTTTCTCCTTTAGGCCTGCAGGTCAGCTGGGGTGCTTGTCCTATTCTCACCTAAGCCTGAAGGTCACATGTCTCATTGTACCACTGAAGGGACAATGGCTAGCCAGAATTCTTAAGGTGCAGCTTCAGAACTTTCACTAACACTTTTCCCACATTTCAGTGACCAAGGCAAGTCTTACAGCTAAGCCTAACTTCAATGGAGAAGAGACGTCTACTCTTCCCAAGGAGATGGGAGAAGAGGTGTGAAAAATCTGGTGCAAGGATCCAATAGACCAGGGGTTGGTAAGCTTCCTGTAAAGGGCCAGATGGTAGTTTAGGCTTTGCAGCCATACGGTCTCTTACACCTACTTGAGTCAGTCCTTGCTGCTTGAAAGCAGCCTTAGACAATAGGTAAACAAATGATCATGGCTGTGTTCCAATATAAAACACCAGATGGCAGGCTATATTTGGCCCATGGGTTGTAGTTTGCTGACCCTGTAATAGATCTGTCTGCTCTCTAGTTCACAAATATTCAAACCCCTCCCTGGCTCAGAGCAATTGATTTTGTGACATTTATGGCTTACATTAAAAACATCATTTGTTGTCTCCATCCATAATACCTCAAAAGGAATGATTCTCTGAAACACACCTGGCTATTTCTTTGAGGTGCTCCTCAGGAAACCCCACAGTGAATTCTGATCTGAAAACTTGGGGAGGAAGGTTCTTTGGCACATGATACACAAAAAGAGACTTAGTATATAGCATAAAGGCTCTAAACCTCTATTTTTAATCACTATATAAATATGTATACTGAATAAAAATTTTTATTATTAGGATGCATTCGTTTCTTAGGTTCATTAACCTCATATATTTTAGAATATGAACTCAAATTGTTGGCATTAGATAGGTATCCACCTTGACATTTAACTTTTTTATTTACCTTCTGTTTCTATTTAATTGCTTACTCTAAGTTTTATCTTAATTTTATTATACATGAAAAATTAGAATAGCTATATTAATACTACATTGTAATGCTTATATTTTCCACCAGGTGTCACCAATGCTGTGATACTTAAGGTGAATTTCTTTTGACTCTAAAGAATATAATATTGAGCTTTTTTTTTAACCAGAAGTTAACATTGGGATTTCTGGCTACAAAAATATAAATATATCAGGGGAAAAAACACAGCATCTGCCATTTGCTAGGCACTTTACATGAAGTATTTCATTTAATTTTCATGCTATCTTGCACAAGCAAAATTGTGGGGACAATGGAGATGCAAATTGCACTGTTTTTTAAAGTTTAGATGGTCTCTTTTTT
Source organism: Camelus dromedarius (assembly GCF_036321535.1). Taxonomy (NCBI): domain Eukaryota; kingdom Metazoa; phylum Chordata; class Mammalia; order Artiodactyla; family Camelidae; genus Camelus; species Camelus dromedarius. The sequence continues at coordinate 38,486,482 of NC_087436.1, forward strand.
CCACGGCCAAGGAAGCTCACCTGACTCTACAACTAGCATGTTAAAGGGAATGTTTCTTTACCCTTTTTGTAATGGTTTTTACCTTTTACATCCTTTTAGCAATTGAGTATCCAAATCAAATTAGTTTTCCTTTACTGTGCTTTGAATTTCATTGGGTGAGTTTGTATTTTTGTATTTACACTTTCCTCAGATGACTTTGACCAATGAATGGAAGGAATCAAAAGACAGAAGACTTTATCCTGTATCTTATCTATAGTATTTAAAGAATAAATCAGGTGTGACTTTTCAAGCAGTTGTGAAACAGTTTTCCAACTAATCAGAAGAGTTATTCATTTAGCAACCTCAGTTACTCCTTGGGGAATTAATTTTGACTTTACTTGTAAATAATAATTTCTCATTTTTTAATCCAGTGTGTGAAATTATATTTCAGGTTATTTTGTTCAGTGTAACCATGATAAGTGTCTGTGTTGGAATGACTGTGGAATAAAACCTGTCTACTAACTTTCAAATTTAACAGTTACATTTTCTAAAAACAAATCTTAAGTGATCTTTCCATTCCTCATGAATATGGCTTTGAAAGCTAGCAGTATTAAACAATGCTTTTTTTTTTTTTTTTTTAAATCTAGCTGGGAAAGCTACTTAATCTCCATTAGAGTTGACAATCCTGTTCCAATCTGGCAAAAACATTGTAGCCCTAGCAACAAAACCATTAGAAAAGACCTAGAGAGAAAAATGTCAGAGTTGACCCTCTGATTACACAAGTCAGTTTATGTTACCACTTCACCTATTTTTGTCTTCCTACCATTTGATCTATTTTTACACTAGAGAAACATAGTTTAGTTCCACTTATTTGTGTAAAGTCCATTTTCTTCTATGTTTATCTGCACCATTTTACTAAGCGCAAAGGAACTTACATCAGATCAAAATCTTTATTGTCTTGGAATTTTATCTGTGCTGAAAAAGGTCTCTGAGCATAAGCAGGCCACCCATATTCCATTTCCATGCAAGGGAAAGATCTTAAATGTCTTTAAAAACTACCTAGATATGGACATGTCAAGTGGATACCTAGACATGGATATGATTTCTTTCTGAATGGCAAGACTCACTGTCCAAGTGCAGAAATCAGTGGTTTTAAAGATTGAGTCAGTGATGTCCAAAATATGTCATGTCTCAAATACAGTTCTTGGATCACTGTACTCGATCGTAATAGTCAGTATGGCTCTGTGAAAACCAGTTCACAGCTTCCAGGTTTAAGAAAGGAAATGATCAGCTACCAGTTGGGTGCTATACACCTGTTCAGCCTGGTTCCTTCTAGGTAAATAGTGGCTGGTTGGTGGGAAAGTGGGAGACTTAGGCTACAGCCTGTGGTCTTGGAACTGGTGATGGGACATGGAAAGAGCCGTGAAGCAAAGAAAACGAAGTCTGAGTCCCAGGTGACCAGTCCTCTGGAGTAAAGTAGCAGCCCCCAAACCTCAGTTCCAGGCCATGAAGGGAGAAGAGTGTGGAAAAAGAAGGACTGGATCCAAGATGAAAAAATGAAAAACAATGCTGATGCCCAGAGTCCCAGAGGATAACCAAAAAGAAACACTGAGTAGGGAGAAAGAATCCTTCATAGATTATCTTTAGCTCAATTTGTGGGCGGCAGGGTGGGAGGGGTTATCAGGCATCAAATTAGTATGTTACATACATTGTCTCAAGCCTCACAACAACCCTATGAGTGTTACCATCCCTATTTTCCACGTGTAAAAACTGAGATTCAGGAAGGTTAAGTAACTTGCCCAAATTCAAGCATCCAGAGTACATTTCCAGGCCCGACTCAGAAGCCAATATTCTTTCTACTATATCTCATCGTGTCTCAGAGACTAGGGAATAGGGAAGGGCCCCCCACTCCAGGGTGCAGACTCAGCCTAGGAGACTACAATACCACATGAACCAAGACCCAAGCTGGGGAAGTGAGAACTCGTAGCCACGGTATTTGAATATCAAGTTAAATCAACTTTTTAAAAGACATTTTTTCTTAATAAGCTATTATAAATGTTTATAAACAAAGAGTATTTTGCTATATAACAGAAGCATTCATTTTCTTCCATTAGCATTTTCTTTTTTCATTCTTTCACTTGTTTCTCTAACTAAATGCTGTGTTGGAATAAAGTAGAAACTTCACGGATTTTAACCAGTTTGAGAAATAGACACAGAAGACAGAAAGAGGCTGAAATGTATGTATTATCAACCAAATTACAGGGTTCCCTAGTAACGCTGGGTAGGAGAATGAGGCTTACCCCTAAAGCAGAAATAGGTTCGTTACTACTTCTCCACAAATGAATGGTGGAACAGACAACTTCAATCTTCCTCACTCGAGCCCAGCTCCAGCGTGGGGGTAAGAAGCCCTGCACCCTGAACACCTAGGACAGAACCAGAGAGCACTACACCTGAGCTCCTGCAAGTCTCAGGAAGGGTTCCTCTTTGTTGCTGGGGATGGAGTGAGAGGCCCAAGTGGCTCTAGTACCACTTTCCAGCATCAGGATTGGATCAGAAACTTGAGGACTGGGGTCACATGCATCCCTGTCACTATAGGCCAGGTTTTTCATCTTTCAGAAATTACCGTGTTCCACTGGCATTATGCCAGTTGATTTTAGGTAGCTTGGTGACAAGCTTTTTTTTTATTCTAGTAATTATGTGTTTTAATCTGTATTCAGAAAAATATATAACACATTTTAGCACATCATGAGCTAAAGATTTTTAAAGTACACACAATACTTAAATAAAAATATATCAGTATTAGTACGAGTGATATGCACATAAAGAAGAATCAGGAAGGCAGCACGCACGTGAAGGGAGGTTAGGAAACGATGTCACACCACTGCGCTTAAGAGAGTCAGAGTAAGCCAGGGCGGGCCGGCCCTCGGCAGGGCAGGCTGCCTGTGCATGGCGCGGCCGCGCCCTCACCACCCTGCACTCTGCTGCCTTCTGCACAGTGTCCCTCTGGAACTGCTGGTAGGCACTTCACTTTTTGCCCACAAAAGACTCCAGCAACATGAGTTGGGCAGGATTCCACGCAGCAGCCTAAGCTCAAAATTCACTCCCTGTCCTATTTTCTACCACTAATTACGTCCAGTCATGTTATCCAAAATGGTTCACCAGACTTTATGAAATGAATCCAAAGACTGGATCAACAACATAAAAATGTCCCAAATTTGAACATTAGGAAATTCTTCTTATTATTCAATTTCCTCACAACTAAATCCCCATACAAAAAAAAAAAAAAAAAAAGCCCACAGAAATTAGAGTCCAAATGCCTTCATTTCCAATTTTATACCATTGGCTCAGTCTCAGCCAGAGGGTGTTACTCAGGTGTCTAGGCCCTTAGATCGGCAGCTGTGTTTCAGGCTGTCTTTCACAGGAATGGATGGAGTTTCTCCAGCCTCTCCAAAGTTAATTCAAATCTCTAGTTAGCTCCACTCTCCAAGAGGTCAGCAGCCAAAAAAGAAACTGCAGCTCCACTACAGAAGTTACCCAGCAAAATCATGGTGCCCAAATTAAGTGAATGGTATAGTGTCGTTCATCACTGCTACTGTCAGCCAAAGAGCACGGCAGATAACTTGATGGTACCGGTGCTGGAGACAGTGAAGGCCTGAGAATAGCCAGGTTTCAATCCCAGGGCAGGCCAGCCAGCCACACCAGCGTCGAGTCCACAGCCTGGGAACTGTACTCACTGAGCAGAAACTGACCAACAGTTGTGCTTCTACATGTTTATTATGTATGTGTATTTCTTTGCATTTTTTCTTGTTTTGTTTTGTTTGATGCTTGTGGGGACCTTCCCATTATATTGCCTACTTTCTCTCAGAGAGCGACATTTGAGACATTATTGTCTTAGAAAATTTAGATATTCTGGTTTCTTCATTTTCTCATGTCTGTTGTCTCCTATAAGATTGTGATCTACAGAAAACCTCTACTCTCAAATTCCTCCAAGTTCTCTCTAGGGGTGAAGTAGACTCTTCTCCAGGAAAGCATAAGGAATGGAGTAATGACCATCACTCTACTCTCTCAGCACTATGTTCTAACTTAATAATATGCAGTGTTTTATTATTCTGATAATAGTAATTGTCATCACTCTTGTATAAACTCTTCCTCCCTACCTAGGCAGGTTGAGTTGGACCCAGCTAGGCAGTAGGTGAGCAGAGTCTAAATTAAAAAAAAAATTTTTTTAATTTTTTTTAAACACTAGGATCACAGTAAGGACCAAAGAGTCAAGACAACTCTTGTACACTGTTGGTGGGAACGTAAACTGGTTTTTTGGAAACAATGGGAAACAGTATAGAGATTCCTCAAAATACTTAGAACTGCTAAATGATCCAGCAATTCTACTTCTGGGTATTTATCCAAAGAAAATAAAAACACTAATTTGAAAAGATGTACACACCCCTACATTCATCGCAGCATTATTACCACAGCCAAGATATACAGACAAGGTACAGAAACAACCTAAATGAACAGTGATGAATGTTAGGATAAGGAAATGTGATGTGTGGGTCTGTATGTGTGTACACACACACACACATACAGGTACACATACACACACAACAGAATAATATATAACCATAAAAGAAGGAAATCTTGCCATTTGTGACAACCTGGATGGACCTTGAGGGTATTATGCTAAGTGAAATAGGTCAGATGAAGAAAGACAAATACCATATAATTTTGCTTTAAGTGGAATCTGGAAAACAAAAAAAATAAAACAGAAACAAACTCACTGATTCAGAGAACAGATCGGTGGTTAGCAAGGAGAAAGGGGCTGGAGGAAGGGTAAAATGGGGCTCATTTTAGGTAGAGGGGCTCAACTGTATGGTGGTGGATGGTAACTAGACTTACAATGGTGATCACTCTGTAGTGTATACAAATACTGATTTTTAATGTTTATAGAAATGTTATATACCAATTTCACCTCAATTTAAAAAAAAAGTAACAGAAGGATATCAAAGTTTAGCAAGACTTTAAGGAGATTCTAGCTATCACAGACTAAAGTAGTCAAAGGTGAGTATTCCAAAAAGCTGGGCCACTGACGAGAAAGAACAGGCACAAACAAACAAAATATCCCCCAAACTTCAGCTTCAGGGCAGAAACTTTTCTGTGTTCTTTTCCTCCTTTCTGGCTCAGCAGGATCTTATCTCTCCTTAGTGTAAGGAGAGAGACTGCAGCTGGGGAGCGAAATGTGCCAAGAGCTGCAGCTGCAGAAATTTGGGGGGGGTTTCTATCTTTTACATTTTTAACTTTTAAAGTGTGAAAGTAATACATACACAAGTTTTAAAAAAATCAAACAGTACAGAGTGGTACTAAATGAAAAGTAATCTCTCTACCTGACCTCATTACCCCACTCCCCATTTCTAACCCAGCTCCCTATTTTTAAACATTTTTTATTGTGCTGCTAGTTATTACCATACCTCTAAAACATATGTTAATCCTTCCATTTCTTGTTATTGACTTCAGATAGCATATATTGAAAGATGGTGAACTTAATTCATATTTCTTTATCCATCCTCTCCTAAGTTTTCCCAGTTTTAGTATTTTGGTTCTTCTGGAGGTTATCCATAATTTTAAAGAACATGATTAACCTCCATATTTTGTTATATCAATTTTATAAACTGTATCTTGATTCCTTACTAGATAAGGTAAGAAAAATTTGTCCAACATTACCTTCCACATCTCTGCTGTCTTAACATTCAGACTTTTATTTTTCACATTATCAATGTTAATATTAATCAAATTCTTTTACAGTTATTATTGTCTTCCAAGTGTTGTTTATATGTTTATTCTATAAACTGAAATAGAATTTACATTATCCCAATTATTAAATTACTCCTTATTGAAGCACTGAATAGCTCTACCTATTGGGGGGAAAAAAGGTAATCTATGTCATTAAAATGGAAAGACGGATGTTCCAAGTGTCAAGGTCAAATGGGATTCCTTAAACTCAATCTTCAAGGCTTTCTATTAAATTATTCATTTAACTAACGATACTTTTAATTTCCAAGAAATCTTTCTTCTTTGTTTGCTCTTGTTTCATAGCCACCTATTCTTTACTTAGCTTCTTAACTCTGAAGGTGTTAGGGTTTTTATTTTTTAATCAGCTTTTTTCCTCTTAACTGTTTTCTTTAATAGTCAACAGTTAAATCTTTTCCACCTGAACCTTCTCATTTTTGCTGTTGGTTTCTTCTAAATTTTCTTGGGTTTTTTTCATGCATTTGCATGATGAAAAAGACTGATCAATTACCAGTAGCATTATTTTCTACTGTGGTATGAGACCTCTCCTTTGAATGGAAGGATGAATAGTCTATATACATATAAGCTAGTACAGTCAGTCCTCTATCCATATCCACAAGTTCCACATGCACAGAGTCAACCAACTGAAGATCAAAAGTATTGCCCCCCTAAAAAAAATTCCAGAAAGTTCCAAAAAGCAAAGCGTGAATTTGCTGAGCACCAGCAATTATGTACAGAGCATTTACATTGTATTAGGTATTATAAGTAACCTATAGATGATGTAAAGTGTACGGGAGGAGGTGCATGGGTTATATACAAATATAGTGCCATTTTACATAAGGGACTCGAGCATCCATGGACTTTAGTATCCACAGGGGGTCCTGGAATCAATTCCCCACAAATACTGAAGAACGACTGTCTTATTTTAGGGTACATTTAGATATTTTATTCACCATGTTATTTTTTTTTTGAAATTTGAAATACATTTTTGGATGTATTTTTTTAAATTGGACTTTTAAAAATATTGCACTAAAATATAATTTATTTTATTTACTTGGCTTTTTGGCACACCCTCAAATTTTGTGTGTCAGGATTCACTCACTCACTATTATGTATCTGCCTTGGACCAAGAGCCTGAAAGTTAAACATAATTTCCAGGTATAGACAGCAGAGGGCAGCAAAGGGCAGTGGAGCAAGTGCTCACTGCGAAGGCCTGGGCGTCCCTCTCTTTTCAGTCTTCGTGGAGGTAAAAATCAATTAGGAGGTAGGAGACTACCAGAGTGCCACAGTCAGGAGAGAAATTATTCCCAGGGACATGGACCCAGAATGAAGATTATGCTGAAGAGGCAGTGGAAATGTTTAGCCTCAATTCACAGACTGGTATCTGTGTAGAGATGTGAACAATTAGACATCAGGAGGTGAAGCATCAGTCAGAGCACTTCACAGTCTGCTACTTCCAGCCTGCCCAACGCCCGAGGTCTCGCTCCTTAAAGCAACAGGCGTCTACTATTCACTTCGGGAGCTGATAAAAACTTCCTGTCTGAGAGTTGGTCCGTGCAACCAGCAGTGGCTAAGGGTTCCACAACCAGCCATCTTGAGGGGTATGGGCACCAAATGCAAACACTGACAGTTAACAGAAACACTCAAACACATGCCAATTAAATAATTTTGGAGCCAACCTAAACATGATGTGGCTTAAATATTTTTGCTTCTCTCCTTCAGAGGGGAAACATTGTTTAGTTGTGGAAACACCATATGGCTTTGAAATTAGACAAACATGACTCTATAAATAGGTATATGGCTCTCAGTTACTTTATCAAACCTCAGTTTCTCCATAGGTAAAACTAGAAATAATGATTCTTAACTCAGAAATCTGCTGCACAGAAATGAGATGAGGTACTTCAACTGCCTGGCAAACAGCTTGGCAACTTGTACTTACTCTGTCAACACCACTCCCTGTTCTGTCTCCCTCTCTTGGTCAGGGAACAGCACCCATGGTATCACCTGCTATTTCTGAATATAAAGCCCCACTTTCTCCTTTAGGACATAGCCAACATTAACTGATGGATTACTGTTACATACCATAGTAAGTTTTCTGAAGTATTATTACCTCATTCAATTCTCATAACAAGCGTATGAAGAAGGTACTTTTATCATCATCTCTATTTTACAAGTAAGGACATTGAGGCTTTAAAGTACAACTGGTTTTCCTAGTCTTCTCATGTAGGTCATAAATAATAAAGGGAGATTCAAATCTAGGTAACTGGATTCCAGAACTCACACTCTTGACACTACACAATCTGTTTTCTAATACAAACATTTAAAAATCCGAGGGAAAAGCAGAATTAAGAAAACAGCCTTGTCTTTGCAGTGTGCTTAGATGTTGGTACTGGAGGCATAGGATCACCTCTTCTATTTGACATTTAGGGTGAAAGTTCAGTATTCAATGAAATAAGAGAGGCAGAGAGTGGAGATAATCTGGGAAGTGGGGAAGGTGCAGAGATATGCCTGCCTGCATTTCTTGCCTTAAATAGATTCTGACAGATGCTTGATAAGAGGCCAGAAAGTGCTGCCCAGTGAGCCCCTGTGGTTCTAAATACAGTGAAGCATGTCCAGGCTAGCACTGACCCTTCAAAAGGGGGGCAAAGTCTCCGGGCCCCACTATCTCAGATGCCGCATCTGTGCTAGTTTGGTTTTAAAATGAGGGCCCTTAACAAGGTCAAAAGGCCTAGAAAGATCTGTGCTTCTGGCCTCCACCCACCTTTTCAGAATTAAGTCCCTTTTTTGTGTCTTCTGTTAGTGTCTCCAATTCAGCAAACTCTTTCCATTCTCTGAAATTTCATATACTCAAATTCTATCCCTTCAGCATGAAAATATGAAACATCCTTTCCCAACATACACTCTTTTCATCTTTCTTTCTTTCTCTCTCCCACCCTGACTCCTCCCCTGCCCCAGTCAATTCCAAATTATCTTTTAAAGTTCATTTCAAATGAGCTCTTTAAAGAAGCCTTCCTTGCCTGTCCTCTCCACAAAGTCAGGTGTCCTTCTTTTAATTGCTCATGTCACTCTTTTTTTTTTTTTTTTGTAGTACCTAAAAGAGACTGGTGTTAACATAGTTACCGGTGAAACTCTGTTTAACTTCTGTCTCCCCCATTCAAATCTAGGTTTTGTGAGAGTTGAGTCTGAGTGCCTTTTGCTCCCTTCTGCTCCAAGACCTAACCAAGTGCCTGTCTTTTAGTACAGGCTCAGACACTCTCTGTTGAATGAATGAAATAAAAGAAAGACAAGACTATTTCAGATTATCTCTTTTTTTTCTTCATCCATGGCAGAAAGCTATTCATTCATTTATTCAATAAAATTGTTTTGAATTCCTCAAATGTGCTAATGCCTGGGAGAATTAAATGATAAATCAGATATAGACTCTTTCCTTGAGGTCCCTAGAGTCTAATGGGGAATAAAAGACATGGATTCAGATGACTATTACAGGAGCTTACAAGGGAAACCACACACTTTGTTGGTATGATCGAATTTCAGTCCTCCACAGCTGTCAAAGGAAAGAGGCTGTCCCTGTGAGAAGAGGTGAGGGGGCTCCAGTGCCCGGAGGCTGTGGGACCTCTTGAGTCGGCTGGATTTGAATCCTTCAGTTACATTATGGCGGCCTGGCTTCACAGTATCTAAATTATCTGTGCATCAGCCTCCTCATCTGTATGATGGTCAGTTTTCCAGTGGAAATAGAGTGCTGTCTTTACATGAAGTGTATTTAGCAGATTACTCTAGGTTTCATAACACGGAAGAAGATATACAGATGGCAAATAAGCACATGAAAAGATATTCAGCATCATTAACTGTTAGGGAAATGCAAATTAAATCCACAATGAGATGGCACTACAGAGCTATCAGAATGACTAAAATAAAAAATGACGCCACCAAATGTTTGTGTGGATGTGGGGAAACTGAATCATACAGTGCTGGTGAGAATGTGAAATTGTACAGCCATTCTGGAAAACAATTGGACAGTTTCTTAAAAAACAAAAGACACAACTACCACACAACCCAACATCTGCCCAGAGAAATGGATACTTAAGTTAACACAAAAACCTAAACACAAATGTTTGCTGCAGCTTTATAACAGCCCAGAACTGAAGATGACTCAGGGGTCCCTCAACAGTTGGTTCAGCAAACTGTGATACATCATTATCATGGGATATTACTAAAAGTTACAAAGAAACAAACTATTATTAATGCCTGCAACAATCAATGAACCTCCAATTATGCTGAGTAGAACAGAGCAAATCCCAGAGGATACTATGATCCCATCGATATAACATCCTTGAAATGTCAAAATTAAAGAAATGGAAAACAGATGAGTGGTTGCCAGGGATTAAAGATGGCAAAAGTGGGAGGGAAGTCTGTGCGGCTATAAAAGGGTAACATAAAGGTCCTTGAGGTGATGAAAATGTTCTGTGTCTTGACTGTATCGATGTTAATATCCTAGTTATGATACTGTAGTGTAGTTCAAAGAGATAGTACCATTGCGAGGAACTGGATAAAAGGTTACAGATTCTCTCTCTATTACTTCTGGTAGCTGCAAGTGAATCTACAGTTATCTCAAAATAAGGATTAACCTTAAAAAATCAAAAGATGGAAGCAAAATCAGGGAAACAAGTATGTCAGTTTGTCATTGTGACATGAGCCTCAGAACCTTGATGTCATAATGGCCGGTGATCTTGACTTCTACAGAACCCTCATGCTTCCAGCATTTGTTCACAGTACTCTGCCAAGTGCTGTAGACACACTCGGTCTTCAGTGCCAAGAACTGAAGAAAAAAGGATGTTCACGTCAATCATTCTGAGCTTTTAGGTGGTCATTCAAGGCTTTACCGCATAAGGTATAATTTTAATATACTATTTTTGATCATCAGAGCAGACTGGTGGCCATAGGAGGTGTTTTGTTTTGTTTCCTCTAAAACATATGAACTAATTTTTAACTTCAGGACTGATTTCATGAAAAGCTACTCATGTTCCTAAGATTCAGCGCTGCTGAGCGCAAGCAAGCAGGTTTTACATTCTTGGGGCTGGGGAGTGTCACCTTCTTGACTCCATGGGAAAGAATTTTCTTTAGATCTATGAAAATATTTGCTCTGTTTATCAAAGAGTTTTTATGTTCTGTTCAATTTAGTTGTTTTAACCTATTATGACCAGAGAGTTCTGTTAGAGCATAGTCATAGCTCACCCAAATAACAGGTAAGCACTTCCTTGTATTCAGAAACATTTTGATGTTTCCAGTATTATTTGCAGATCTTTGAGAAAATTTCCCAAATCTGAATATTGATTTAGATGAGATTGGAGTCAATTTAGCAGAATCCTCAGTTATCTAAATTTTTTTGTTAACTGAAACCAAATTGCAATTACTTCCCTGCAAATCTCCATATCATTTTATTTTATCTATGTTAGGCCACAATTTTTTTTTTAACCTTCTTGTAATACACTCTATCTTTGACCTCTTGGTTCTTGGTTCTCCCCTTCTCAAAGTTTGTGATCAGCTTTGCTGCTTTCTCCTTTCGCCCACCTCTAAGAGTCGGCTGCCTCGGGGCTTTATCCCCTAAACTATTCTCCATCCACATCAACTCCCTAAGTGACCTCATTTCTTTCAATTAGTTTTCTATAACTTGCTGGCTCCTGAATTTGAGCTGTGGAGCCCTGTTTAGGAGACTGAGGCTAATTTTTAGTGTCAACCTTGACATTTAACATAAACCCCATCATATACTTGACCAGTGACTAGCTGTTCTGTGGTGTTTGATGTTTTGCAGGAAAAGCCCTTCTGTTGAGGTGCACACTCACAGTGAAAATACTACATCATCTGAGGGCGCCATAATACCCTGCTGATCTGATCCACAGCCCCGCAGAACTCAAAAGAGGCTGCAGGAGGCAGAAGCAGCACCTCTTCTCGTTTAGTGATTTGTTTCTTATGTCTGATACCAAGTACACACGCACTACGTGCTCTCCTGATTATCACAAAGTTGCACGTTCACTAACCCTTACTGTAAGAAAATATTACAGGCAAGGTCTCTCTTGCCTGGGGCTTACAGATGATAAAAGTAAGAGGGGGAGAACTACAGATTGTTATTGGTGATTCTGATATAAGGTAGGCAGGATGCTATGCAGAGAAGGTGATGGGACCATATCAGAGAGGGGTTATCTACCAGGATTGCTCAGGTGGCAGCCTTTACACTGGACCTTACCAGACAAAGTGGCTGCACCTTCTAGGTCGAGGGACAGCAGGCCTGAGTGGGTGCAGCTTGGCCCCTTGGAGGGAGGAGTTCTGGGAAGGCCAAAAGTGTGCATCATGATATTAGATATGATACTATGGTCAGGGAATCCAGTCACACAGGGTCTCCACAGGCCATAGTAAGGGGCTGAAATACTATGCTGAAGGGTTTTTAACTAGGACAGTGAACATACTTGGTTTGTATTAGCAAAATTTTCTGCATGTGGAGGGGAGAGAGAGAAATCTCTCCCCCTCCTCTTATAAGCCCACAAATCCTTTGGATTAGAATCTGACTTTTATGACCTAATTTAACCTTAATCACATCCTAAAAGCTCTGTCTCCAAATATAGCCATACTGGCAGTGAGGGCTTCAATGTGGGGTGTTAGGGTGGACAGGGGAGGCACAATCCCGTCCACAGCAATAACCAGAAGGACCAAATGTACAAGTTCTTACCACGATTTTTAGAAAGTTACCTACAAGATCATTCCCATAATAACTTTTGGGTATATTCATGATCATTGTTAATATGAAAAAAAAATTATATTTTTTCCAGAAACAGCAACTAAACAGAAATAGCCTCCTGTGATGATAAACTTATTTCTTCCCTGTCCTGTCTCACTCATAGATGGGGGATTGTGTTATGCCCTGAATCAACCTATTCAGATTAATAATCTGAGTTTAGCACCGAGTTTTTCCACTTAGTCATAAGAAGGGCAGGGGACTGAGGTTCAGTTCTATCTCAGCTCACCTTGACTTCAGCTGGAAACTCACTCACCTTCAGGCTGATACTTCAGAAACCAACACAAATGGAATAAATAGTTGACTAACTGCCACCTCTGTATTTGGTCGAAATAAGTAAATTTCAGTTTTGGTGTAATAATAAAGGGGATTTAAATGTTTGTTTCTTCACAAGGAAATTATATTTCTCCGGTTGTATGAGATGTTAATATTCAGTGAAAACTGTTTTGAGGTTTTTGTCATTTTTTTCACACTACATATATTATAAAGAATTAAAGTCAGACAAAACCTTCAGTATCACTTTTGATATTCATTATAATGCTTAATAAGTTATTTTTCAAATAAAATCATTTTTAAGAACATGATCTGCTTTATAAATATTAAGATACTAATACCAGTAGAGGCCCATGAAGAATTTACAAATAGAAAGGGACTGTGCATAGCTCACACCATCTTTGGACATCAATATCCTCAAATTTAGTTATTAAAGAATACAGAGTCAATGAAAGACAAATTTTACTTAGGTGGAAAGACGAAGATTACTGTTAACTTAGTGAAATGACAGATACTTACAGAATACACCACAACCCCTACTCCCAAGCTTCTAAGGGAACACCCCTGTCTTAGAATAGGGGAAATTTCCCTAGAATCCTACAGCACGGCTCACTCTGGCTCACCCTCTGGTATCAAGGCTGAGGTAGAGGAAAGCAAGTGGTATCTTGCCTTGTTAATAGATCGTAATAAGGCATACACAACAGAAATAGAAATTGCAGTCCTCCTCTCCCTGCTCCTCCTTGAGCCAATTTCTTCTGAAAAAAATCTCACTGAGTCAGTGACTGAGTGTGAAGATACAGTGGGATGCCTAGGAGAATCCTCTGGAGTATAAAGCTTTGTTGTGATACGTTTTAAATAGTTCCAAGCTAACATCTGGCTTTGTCATGAGACTTGTCACTTCATTCCCACCCCAAATAAAAGAACAATCCTGTCAGAAAGCCTGGTGGCTCTGGGGGAAGATGAGGAATGAGGAGGAAGGTACTTCAGAGAACTATAGGTCAACAGCCATCGATGCCAAGTGGTTGCAAGCATAGGCTCACAAGTCAGGCTATCTGGGTTCAAATCCCATTTTTTGTTGCTTTTGGCAATTTACTTAACCTCTCTGTGAGTTTGCCCATCTATAAAATGGAGCTAATAATGACTACCTGGTGTAGTTGTTTGGCAATTAAATGAAACCAATGTTTATAAAATATTTAGAACAGTGCTTGGCATGTGGTTAAGTGCTCCGTGTTACAGGAGAATGAAAGCCATGCTCTAGGTTTTTGGATAACTTCTTGGTTTAGTTTCAAGGGAGTGCATAATCTTGGCACTTTATTGAACTAAAAAGAGAATTACTGAAAAGGGTTTTTCCAAGTCAGTATATTTGGAAGTTTCCACACAGCACACTGAGTGTCTATACACTCAAAAAAAAAAAAAAATCTGTAAAATCCAGCAGATATGTATCTATCTTTCCCACTGGCCATATATTTTTAGCTTGATAATGCCTTTAGTGTTACAAACTAGAAAAATAATTGTATCTGATGATTGACTGTGTTTTATAAAATCTTCAAATACACAGACATAGGGTAAAAATGTTGAAACAGAAAGTAGCAAAAGGCCATCTTGTATCACAAGGCGTGTTTCCATCCTATTTATATTCATGGTGCCCTAAGCTTTAAATTTAGATTACCCTTCAGGTGGGCTTCCTGAAAAATTATTTTCATTTCATAAACCCTTTGAAGAGTTGTAGCTGAACTGTTTCATGACTCAGTGGAGTCATGGAATTTCTGTACATAAGGTGTCTCTGATCTCATTCAACCTTGAGTGTTTCTACATGTGCTTCTGAATAGTTCTGAATAGCAGGGTGTCCCAGTGCAGTGTGCCCAAGTTCCCTAAGCATCCTTCACAGGGCTTATAGCTATGATTAAATCCCAGACCCACCTGAGCATTAAATTTGTGAATTAACCAAGAGACATGGTGGTTTCCATGTCAGAAGACAAAAGAGAATAGGCAGAAATTGTTAGAAAGCAATTTGACTGGTGACAATCACCTGACTTTCCAGAGATAAACGGGAAGGAACTATGTCCATCATTTACATATATGACATCCTGGCCACCGGTCTGCGATTGATTGACTGATTGACTGATTAATTGATTTTTAAGTTGGGTTCAGTCTGTACACTAACAGGTTTTCGGTTTAGCTAGAATCTAAGAGAAAATGGTATGAACAAAATCTTAAGAAAGGAATTTCATGCTTTAAAAGCTAGAAAATCTTAAAAATTAAGGTTGAAAATGTATTTTAAATCTTTTTTGTCTGTCTCTGTTAAGAAAAAATTGCATAACTATTTTTATAAATCATATATCATGGATCTTTGTTCAGTCCCTCCAATACTTTTTGAAGCAAGACATGAATAAGAAATTAATTATAATAATTACAAAATTTACATATATAATATATAAT
The DNA here is from genome assembly GCF_036321535.1 of Camelus dromedarius. Taxonomy (NCBI): domain Eukaryota; kingdom Metazoa; phylum Chordata; class Mammalia; order Artiodactyla; family Camelidae; genus Camelus; species Camelus dromedarius. The sequence goes on from NC_087436.1 coordinate 38,501,741, forward strand.
AACAAACATAGAATAAGTGAGTTAATGGTTCTCTAAAAAAGCTCTAAAATATAAAGCACGGTCCACACTCAATTCTCAGCATCGCCTATTTGCTACCACCAAGGTAGTGTTTTCAGGGCCTTCCTGGACCAGCCTCTGCTCAACATACACTTTGAAAAGGCCTACCTAACCATTCCCTGTGCTGTGCACAGAGAGTAGTAGAGATGAAGGAGGCATGCTCTGCCCTGGAGTGGTGAGAACTAGCATTTTATCATGAACACAGGTGCTCCCATTACATTTAAGAAACAAACTAACAGAGGTCTTTTCTGGTTATCTTTCCAGGTATGAAAAGATCTTTAAGGTAAAAATTAAATACCACTGAGCACCATGTGGACTGCCAACTGTATAGACAAAGCATGAGAAGCCTGCATCGATGCCAGAAAGTCCTTTTTCTTGCATTGGCCCACCGAGAACTTCACGGCCACCTTCAGGTAAGACCTACAGCTTGGTCCTGTATTTACAGGAGTTAAAAAGGAAAACATTTAAATCTGATTGTATATTAAGCCAGTGACTCACTTTTTGACCTCCCATAATGACACCTGTATGCCTTCTACTTTCTAAAAAAAAAGAAAGGTTTTTATATGCAAATGCCTGCATATCGATAATAAATAGTGGGAATTACTGGAGTCATTCCATTTGGTTTTGATCAGTGGCTTTTCAGATGGGCTGTAGGAGCTACCTGGGGAGGTGGATCTTCATGTGTTCATGGTGTTCATGCATGCGGAAGGAGGATCACGAGAGCAGATCTCTAGGGCCCCTCTCTAACAACCTGCCCTCTAATGCCCTGTGTTTTAAAATCACTGGAGTATCTTTCTTGAGCAAGCACTATTAAATAGTCCAATTACATTTGAAAAAAATGCCTTTATATTCCCACAATAATTCCTTTAAAAACAGGATTTAATTATACAAATAAAAGAATTGTATCATCAAATATTAGGTTGCCTGAATTGCTGTGTTCAGATTACCTTATTTGGTATCTATAGAGAGGTGACAATCTAAAACAAAGGTATGAATCCATGGAATGCTGATCAGTTTTCCAAGGCACAGTCTTAGGTTGGAGTGAGGATGGGGTATGTGGGCATCCTGAGTTGACACTCCTGGGTCCACAGGGCTCATGCAACACTCACATCTGCCACCTGGAACAACCACACCCCAAGTCTCATGCTTTTCATGCACATCAAGTGTTCATCTCATGCACTTAACTCTTCTTTCTTGCCCTCCTCACTGCATGCTACCAAAATCTCATGTATCATGAAGAGAAGACAAGTAAAATGTTGCCAAGTTGCTAATTTACACAATTCTGGAGTGTGGCTGTTGATTTAAGGAAAATTGCCAAAGCTTTTTGGGAAGAACTATATATTTGTATTGTTCTCTACGTATCTTTTTGGCATGAATTACTTCTCTAAAGATTAACAGTTGCTATGGCTTAACATCTTTTCCATGTTGCAGGTGAAAGGAAGCAGTTTTAATTGGGAATATACAAAGGTTTTGATAAGAGAGTGTCCAAGAGACTTTTTTTCTAGTGAGAGGGGAAATGTGGAAGCCGTGTTTACACATGTTATATTGGTTAAAAGGCTGTGCATATACATATAGGCATTTATAACAACACCTGGCACCCAGCGCTTTTGCTATTTGCTATTTTACTCTTCTGCAGACTGGCATGAGTAATTAGAAGCTGTGTCCATGTACATATGCAGGTTGGGGAGCTAAGTGGGCATTCTACTTTCCTGATGAAATGGGTCCTGAAATGGTGATGGAGGGGTCAGGAGCAGTACTGCTGGTAGGAATATAAAATGTGGCAGCCACTGCTGAACATGCAAGAGAAATGAAATCATATGTCCACCTAAAAATTTATACACTAACGTTCATAGCAGCATTATTCATGATAGCCCCCCCCCAAAAAAAAGAAAAGTAAAACTAAGTGTTTATCAACTAAGGAGGGTTTTTTAAAAATGTGGTATGGGGCTGAGGAGAGAGGAAAGGGAGTGACTGCTTAATGGGAGTGACACAGGGTATTTTGCTTTTGGGTGATGAAAACATCGATAATGGTGATAATGGTGATGGTTGCACAATACAGTTAATGTACTGAAGGTCACTAATAGCCAATTTTATGCTATGTGTAATTTACCACAATAAATAAAAGCCTAGTAAGTGATAAGTCTATGTATGAATGAGCCTTAAAACATTTTCAGCTTTGGATATTAAATGCTGCAGAAACTTTAGCAGAAAAGATACCAATCTTTGATAATTCAGCAGTAGGTGGATTGATCTTGTTCAGAGGATCATACTAATGAAAAAAGTTTTCTAAGAACTAATTCAATGTATTACAATCTGCTATATGCTATATGCATAAAGAAATGAAATACTGCAGGGTTTTTTTCCTAAATAGATATTCTTGTTTCTAGGACAGATAGTTCCATTCAAATGCCAATTCCTAAGTATGTGTTAATTTGAATAGTAATGTTCTTTATATTTAAATAGCACTTCCGGGTACAGGAACACTCTGAGGTATAATTAACCCTTTCAGTTCTAGAAACTGAAGCTCAGAGTGGTTAAGTGACCTGCCCATGATTACACAGTTTGCATCATACAGTTGCAATTAAGTGTTTAGATTCCAAATGAACTTCTCTTCCACTTTAATATCTACTTTCCATTGCTGTAATACTGCTTGTAAAAGAGCAGGGCCCATCAAAAGCCCAGTTACGAGGATGGTACAATCTACACATGCATACACATCAGTAACAACTGGATGCTGATAGTTTTACCTGGAATGGTGCTTAATATGTTAATATAAGTATTTAATGTAGTTTAATTTTTCTCCCACTTTTTAATGTTGCAGTTCTTCAAAACTAAAGGAAAAATGGCACTCTTTCTTTCAAAGGTATTTTGTTAGTATAACACATATTTTAAATCTTTAATCCATGATAAAAGAGTGCAAATCTCTGCAAGGCAGTGCCCCCAAGCTTTCCTCCTTCTCATTGGTAGGAACTGTTAGACTACCCTTGAATAACTTCTTTAGATTTACCCTGGTTGCTACTGCAAATAATGTTCTCTCATTTACATGCATGTTCTGCTTATTTTTCCTTGTTCTGGTTATCACTCTCATCTTCCCCTTCTCTCCATCCTAATGATTGGAGCTAACATTATTCTCAAAATATATATTAAATTTCCATAAGTGCAGGTTACTTACTCTACTGAGTGATTCTCAAAGCAACTGCTACTTCCTACCCTTGAAGCCAGGAAGGCACTGGGCCCTCCAATCTAGGTAGGACAAGCTCTGAGGACATGGATCTGCTCCCCAAATATTGCATGACAAAGGCAAACTGTTATTTCCTGGGTCATATCTTATTTTCCTGAAATATTATTGCATATTTTCTCCCAACCCCTAATTTGATTTTGCTGAGTCTATCTATATACTTTTGAAAATAACAAAGTATATTTAAAATATTAGCAATATAGATTGATTTGAAAATAAGCTAATAGCTAATCCATCCGCTCAATTTTGGGTTTTTATTGAATTTGATTAGGCACATCAATCTAGCCAAAGAGAAGGACCAGCCAAAACGCATCCCCCTCAAAACCTTCCCTGAGGACATCAAGAACTGTGCCTGGGTAAGTGCTTTTAGGACCAAAAATTAAATTCCAAGTTCCTGACTTAGAAAAATGAAAGTGACAGAGATAGGGATAGATGGATGCATGGACAGATCGATCGATAGATAGAGACAGAGAAAGAGAGACAGGGAGAGTAGAAGGGAGAAAGACAGAAGAAGAGGAGAATTTAGAAAGCACTTTGTGGGAACATGTATTTTGCTGTAAAAATGTGTGTCTTTCTATATATAAAAAGTGAATCCCATGCAACATAAATCAAGAAGAATCCACCACAGCTACAGTGCTTAAGCATGGAAAGAACAGTGCCAGTTAGGTGTCCATAGTATTTCTCTGGATCCCTCTAATAGCAATTATAGTTGATTAACAAAGTGATTGTTACAAGCAGGTATTTCCTCTTGGAATTAAACTTTTTTTCCCCTAAGTGTTGCTACTTACATACATTGTGGTTTGGGTTGTTCCCATAGGGTTGTTTTTTTATTTTTTTTCCCTGTAATGTTTTATTTGGAATAATTACAAACTTACAGAAAAATCACAAAACACCCCATATACCCTTTATCTAGATTTACCTATTTAGTAACATTTTGCCTTATTTCTTTCTCTGTCTCCCTCTCTTTCTCTATATATGTGAATGTCTCTATTTTTGAGGGTCATATATACACCATGGCCTTTTATCCTGAAACACTTAAGGTATGTCCTAAGAATAAGGATATTCTCTCATATAACTGACAGACAGATATGACCTTTAGTAAATTTAACTTTGGTGTAATACTTTAATTTACCATTCATGTTCCCATTCTGTCAGCTGACCTCAATGATGTCCCCATTCTAGTACAGGATCCACGCAATGGATAGGTATTGCTTCCAGTTATGTCAAATGCAGAAGAATTATGAAACGTCTTTCATTCTGAGGAATGTCAAAATAAAATTGAGCTGAGAGGGATGACACTTTGAAAGGATCAGCTTATATCTTACTCATTTTGCTCATGCTATTGGGGAGGGAAATCACACTAATTATTTGTATATAATTTTATTTCCAAAAGTGTAGTGCAGTAGCCAAAATATTTACAGTGAAGATTTTCTGGGTATTCTTAATGAAACTTGGTTCTGCTATAGTTGACACTGGCTCTAAATCACACAAAATAGTATTTTGAAGGTAGAAAAAGAGGTAGTTTAAGACAGTTCTTTCCTGGCCAATAGCAAAAGCCATGCAAATATTCTGATCTGTTTCTGAGCACCAGATAAACAGTGCTTGAGGGAGATGAGACTAGACAGTCCTCTTGTAGCAAAATATACTCTTGACTCTGCCAGCTTTGATTTGTGGCAGTGGGTTACATTCAGAATTTTTCAAGGAAAATCACCTTGATTTTTTAAATTAATTTTATTTATGTGTAATTTATACAAAATAAATATTTCTGATGTTCATTCCTGAAGATCCAAGTTTCCTCTAGCACTACTTCATTTCATTCTGGAGAAACTTTCCTTGGCTTTTCTTGTGCAGATCTGGTACCAACAGATTTTCTTAGTTTTTTTTAATCTGAAAATGTCTATTTCATTTTCACTCTCAAAAGTATATTTTTGCTAGATACAGAATTTTGTTTGCAAATATTTCCTTTCAGCACTTCAAAGATATTCCACTGTGTTTTAGACTCTATGTTTTCTGAGTATTCTGTGCTCAAACATTAATCCTCTGTATGTTATTTGTCATTTTTCTTCAGTTGCTTTCAAGATTTTCTCATTATTTTTGGTTTTTAGCAGTGTGGCTATGAAGTGCCAAAGTATGGTCTTCTTTGAATCTATCCTGTTTTGTATTTTCTTAACTTCTTGAATTTGTAAATTTGTTTTCACCGAGTCTGGGAAATTTTAGTCATTATTACCTCAAATATTTTTTCTTCCCCATTTTCTTTCATCTCTCCTCCTCAGATTCCAGTTACACATACATTGGACCATCTGGTATTGTCCACAGATTCCCTCAGGCTCTGTTACTTTTTTTCTATCTTTTCTCCTCCTCTTTCTTCTTCAGACTAGATAATTCCTATTATTTATTTCCAAATCACCAAATCTTCCATTTGCCATCTCCATTATGCAATTTAGCTCATCCAGTAAATTTTTCCTTTCAGACATTTTTCAGATTAACAAAATTCTATTTTTACATATTTTCAATTTCTATGCTGAGATTCCTGTATTATTATTACAAGCATATTTTCATTTATGTTATTGAGCATAATTGTGATGTTTTTGGCTAATAATTTGAACATCTAGATCATCTTGGGGTTAACCTAAACTTTTGAGAATAGATCACATTTTTCTGCTTCTTCATATATCAAGTAACACTTCAGTTCAGATGGGGGGAAAGATCACATTTTCATTTCTTCAAATTATTTGAGAAAATATTTTTTGAAAGTTATTTATTTATTAAAAAAAAAACTCTATCTACTGGAACTTATGTGTCTTTTAGAACTGGTAAGATGCAAGAAGAAATACATATATCACTGAAATTACTATTTTGAACATAATATGTTCCTAATGCCAGGGAAAAACATTATCTTACAGACCAGATAAGTTAGGGAGTGATAACTAGTATTTCAAAAGACTTTTTTAAACAAAACATTTGATGGGAGAGTTTTTAAATTGTATTGAAGGGTTTTCAGACATTAAAAAATAGGAGAACCATTACTTTTAACTATATCCCAAGCTAAAACCCAGTGTTTGAAGCCTCCTGGGCAATTTAGCATAGGAAGCCCCCAAAGTCCCTGCATTTTGGTGCTGGGAGCCATATTGCTGGCTTCCAAAACACCTTTTCATAATCCTCAGTATTACAGTAGTTTAAAATCAATAAACACTTTTGTTTAAAAGTCTTATTATGAAACAACTTTCAGGGCCATCTGATATATCAAGCAATTGAACTGAATTCATAAGAAAAACACAATTGAAGGACAAGTAATGAATTATGAAAGGGTCTCCTTTAACTTTGTTTTTAATATCATTTTTAAAGCCTGTGAGTGTCCACTTACACTGTTTGTCTTCTTTAAGCACTGTTTATCAGTGTACACTGGCCTCACCGTCTGATAATACCACAAAACCTGTGTGCATGGTAAATGTTCTTGGCTGTATATCATCTCATTTTAAAATGTCTTTTAGAATTCAGATAGTTTGATAAGTATTATCTCAATTCTGTTAACCCCTTTCAGGTAATTTTCTGTAAATTGTCTTCCTATTTTTATGGAGCAGTTTCTCAATGTGAGGTGTGGAAAAGAGCTATTATAAATACCCTATTCACTGGCACAGTTGAGAATGGAACTTAAATTTGTAAAATTTTCAATCTCATTTCCTAGATTCATTGGTTTTATTTACTTGATTCAACAGATTTCAATAATGTAAATCTTAGTAACCATGATACCTGAAAAAAAAAGTACTCACTAAATAGCAGTTTTTAAAAAAATGTCTATTTACAGCCAGTTCTTCTTCTAACTTTACTGAGTACATTATTACAAGGAAATAAAGCCATACTACAAAAACGCAACTCAGGAAGAGAGACTAGGGTCCAGCTCCTGCTTTTTAAACTATCCTTCCTCCATTAATAGAAATAGCCTTGAGGTGCTGAGGACCAGCCCATGGGCCCTCTTGGAATTCTCAGCCTTTCTCTTTCTTGCTTAAGCTGTTATATTCTGTGTGCCACAAATGCTTTGAGAGAAATACCTGTTTTACTAAAATGCTTACTGCTAGCTTAACGTTATATAAAGGAATGAAAATAAATTGCAGTTGGGGTTGTGCTCTATATGCACTTAACTTTGTCACTGCCTGAATATAAGCTTTGCCTTTAGAATACAGATAATAATTTGATAATAATTATTTATTCACCTGTTTTAATTTTTGGCAATTTTTCTTGTTTATTTTTTACAGTCTGTAACTATAACAGTCACATATTCAGACACAGTGAATGATGTTATAAACATGTCACTTCCAATGCTAGGAATGTAAGTTAACTGCAAGTTATTTTTAGTTAAAAACCAACTTTGATTTTTCAGATTTGTGTGTGTTTGTGTGCGTGTGTATAATGTACCTCCCATCATATGACAGCTGATTACTACAGACTGGTGAATCACATTTTGTCTCCCGAAATTTAGAAATTAAAGATGGTAAAGCTCTATTATTAGTCTATACAATAGTGTTATTCTTGTATTACCATTTTAAATTTTGTGTAAATTGAAAGTCATAGCATAATGAATTCAGGCTATAATTTTAGAGTGCTAATAACATGACTTTTTATTGTATACATTATATACATATACAATAAAATATAAGATTCTAAATACTTCCTCCTCTATTGAACTGTTTTTCTGTAACTTCTTTCCTGATACCTCCGATCCCATCCTCATTAATCCTGATTGTCATCTGAGGACTCCATCTCAGTATGAATAAATCTTAAATGATGTGTTTTGTTCTAAATTTTGACATAAAGACCACCTGGCTAGAAGCTACATCCCCTTGATGCAGGTCCTGAGAATGAGATAGCCAATGCCTTTGTGAACTGGTAAAGGAGACAAGTTCTGAATAAGACTGTGGATCTGGTGACATTTGTGTACCCATCACTTTCATCCTGTTTTGCTTTCAAGTGTCTGCTCCTTTATGTTTTGTTAGGGTTGTTCTGAGTTGTTGGGAAATTTTTTGGTGAAAGAGATGGCTATATTTGAGGATAAGGCTGCATAAGGGAAAAGTGAGGAAGACTGACATTCAGATGGACAGAACTGAAGGAAGTACAGCTCCTTACATAAAACTCTCTGTGAATATGCAAACGACTTACTGTTGTGATATGACATAATTACAATATTTGTATTTAAGTTTTGTCTGACTCAATGGTATAATAAAGCCCTTTAAAAACTCAGGGGAACCAGAATTTGGTATAAGAAATGAATGATTTCTGTACAAATAAAATTTAATAAAACATTTAAAAAAAAATTGAGTTTATATGCACTACCTCTGCACTGATTAAAGCATACCTCTGCACTGATTTCTAACTTACATGATATATATGCCCTGAATAAAAATTAAATCTCAGAGAGAGTAAATGGTTTTAGGGATAAGGATGGGGAGATTGATTAATGATAGAGCTCATTTATTTTATTTTTATACTGTTCCTTTACTTGAAGTGATCAATCTCACTAGATAAGAAAAATTTTCTATTTTAATGAAGAACTGGGATTATTTACCTATATATGTATGACTGATTTAAGGGATTCCAACATAGTGTTTCCAATCATCACCTTAAAAGGAAAGACTTTTATTAGCTCTCACTCCTTATCTGCAATATAATTTTGAGCAGTTTTAGCTGTGTGTGTGTGTGTGTGTGTGTGTGTGTGTGTGTGTGTGTGTGTGTGTGTGTGTGTGTGTGTGATTCCATACCTGGGATCCTGCCTCCTCCATGGAATCAGGAGTCAAGGGCAAGCATTGTATCTATCACAAACAATTCTATTTCAAACATTTTTATTTTATCCTCTCCTGGAAGACTCTTAAATAATGCAGCAGTCTTTATAATTTACACTTGTTTCAAGTGGGACTTCCAGTATCCTAGGCAGCGATTCTGCTGGGAGAGACTGTTTGTACACCTGACTTGTTCTCTAGGTTAGAGTCCTTGTCCCTCTCTCCCTCACATGGGGCTTGTCTGCACCAAAGCCAGTGAAATGACTTTACTCTGACATCTCCTCAAGGACTTTGGGGCATGTGTCTCCTTTTGCTCATGGTTGCTGAGCATGAGCCTTTCAAGCTTTACTTGGTCAAGAATAGTCTTGGCAGGGTATGTGGCTCTCTGGACAACATGCTTGTCTGGGCAGGGACACCTGAAGGAAAAGCCAGTGTTCTCCAAGGAGTCTGGAGACAGCAGAAAGAACTCAAGATTAGACTTCTTCTCCATAGTGAAGAGGCATTACCATGATTTTTTTATGTCATGGGCCACCCACAGAGGGACTGATTGCACTGTGATTCTACAGATTCTCAGCCTTTATCAAAAGGGGCAAGAATCTTGGACGGTCCTTTGGAGGCTGCAAGGGGGATTGCTGATATCAGCACTGTTAACTCAAAAATTGTAGCCACCCCCTGGATCAAATAGCATTTATATGGGCCCAAATTCTTTCTTTTTGGAAATACAGAAATGCTAAGGAACTGTGCTCTTACAGTACCTACTGCGAAATATTTGCAGTGACACACAGGTTATTTGTTTGTTTGTTTTTTGTCTTCAAGGGCTCTGAGAAAGATTACCAGCTGTAGGTCAGTTCTGGCAAGAAAGAGGCCTTATACCCACTCAGTGGTTAAGTGTCAGAGAAAACCTAAGATGAGGTTGATGGGGTTAAAATTGTAACTCTAAAGTCTCTAAGTAATGGTTAGTCAGTCCTTACAAGTGAAAATCTTATGCAACAGTCATTCATACATTTATTCAATAATTCCAGGCACTTATTCTATTCCAGGTGTGGATAACATCTCTTCATTCAGCAGCTTATGGTCTAGTTGGGGAGAGAAATGTGGATTTTTCTTCTCTATTTTTTTTTTTTACTTGACAAACAGCTATATTGAAAAATGTTATTTACATACTTATTTACTCATTTACTTACCTACTTGGGTGTGAAAGCAACAAAAATTGGAATTTCTTTTACTCATACATTATTTTTCATAATCCAGTCTTCAAGTCTTCTGTTCCATTTCCTAACTAGTAAGTAGTCTCTATTTTATGAGAATCTTCTAAAATCTAGCCATGCTGCTGAATCCAAGTACAAATATTTATTTAACAGCTGCTCTATGTCCAAAACTTCTCTCAGCATCATAAAGAAAATGAGAAAATCACATTCAGACTCTTCAAGTCTTTTTTTTTAATTGAAGTACAATCAGTTATGATTTGTCAATTTCTGGTGTACAACATAATGTCCCAGTCATGTATGTGTGTATATATTCATTTTCATATTCTTTTTCATTAAAAGTTATTAGAAGATATTGAATATAGTTCCCTGTGCTATACAGAAATTTATTTTTTATCTATTTTTATGTATAGTGGTTAACATTTGCAAATCTCAAACTCCCAGATTTATCCCTTCCCACCCCCTTTCCCCTGGTAACCATAAGATTGTTAACTATGTCTACAAGTCTGTTTGTTTTGTAGATGAGTTCATTAGTATCCTCCTTTTTTTCTTTTTTTTTAAGATTCCACATATGAATGATATCATGTGGAATTTTTCTTTCTCTTTCTGGCTTACTTCACTTAGAATGACGATCTCTAGGTCCATTCATGTTGCTGCAAATGGCATTATTTTATTCTTTTTTATCATTGAGTAGTATTCCATTGTATAGATATACCACATCTCCTTTATTCAGGCCTCTGTCAATGGACATTTAGGTTGTTTCCATGTCTTGGCTGTTGTATATAGTGCTGGGGTGGATATATCCTTTCAAATTAGAGTTCCCTCTAGATACATGCCCAGGAGTGGGATTGTGGGATCGTATAGAAAGTCTATTTTTAGTTTTTTGAGGACTCTCCATACTGTTTTCCAAAATGGCTGCACCAAACTGCATTTCCACCAACGGTGTAGGAGAGTTCCCTTTTCTCCACACCCTCTCCAGCATTTATCATTTATGGACTTTTGAATGATGGCCATTCTGACTGATGTGAGGTGATAACCTCATTATAGTTTTGATTTGCATTTCTCTGATAATTAGTAATATTGAGCATTTTTTCATGTGCCTATTGGCCATTTGTATGTTTTCATTGGAGAATTGCTTGTTTAAGTATTTTGCCTATTTTTGGATTGGGTTATCTGTTTTATCATTAAGTTGTATGAGCTGTTAATATATTCTGGAAATTAAACCTTTGTCAGTCACATCATTTGCAAATATTTTCTTCCATTCTGTAGGTTGTTGTTTTGTTTTGCTTATGGTTTCCTTTGCTGTGCAAAAGTTTGTAAGTTTAATTAGGTCCCATTTGTTTATTTTGCTTTTATTTCTATTGCCTGGGTAGATTGCCCTGGGATAACGTTAAGATTAATGTCAGAGAATGTTTTGCCTATGTTTTCTTCTAGGAGGTTTATAGTGTCTTGTCTTATGTTTAAGTCTTTAAGCCGTTTTAAGTTTATTTTTGTGTATGGTGTGAGGGAGTGTTCTAACTTCACTGATTTACATGCTGCTGACCAGTTTTTCCAACACCACTTGCTGAAGAGACTGTCTTTTCTCCATTGTATATTCTCATCTCCTTTGCTGAAGATTAACTGACCATAGGTCAGACTCTTCAAGTCTTCACTGACTAAACCATCTGTACTTAGCTGTTTCTCCGACTGAGTTTACCAGCATTGCTCTTGAGGTTTTTGATAAATAGATTACACTTCACTTCTCCTAAAACAGTTATTAGAGGAAGTTAGCTAATATTCTTGGATGAGCAAATCTGTTCAATGTGGTCGGTGAAAATAGAGGGATTAAAACAAGAGAAAAGACAGGATCTGTAGCAGAACTTGCAGTATAGTAATGGGAACAATGATTTCTGCTAGAAATCTTGGAGCATTCCCTCTTACATGCATTATCTTTTTTTTTTTTTTCTAATCCATTCAACCATCCTATGAAGCTATTATTCTTTTTCAAGTGATCTGAAGACTGTCTTCAAGTGATCTGGAAAACCTAAACAATCAATTTTTTCCTAAGAAGTGTATATTCCCAGTCTTAGAACACATTAAGTCACTAAGTACATAGGTGAGGACACAATCCCCTCACCCACTTTTTTTTTTTTAATGTTGACATCTTTGTAAAAGTTAGTCAGCAATAAAGTGAAAAAAATGAATATTTAAATATATTTATTTTAATAAAATGCATTAATTCAGATAAAACCATGTAGATGACTACTTTCAGGCTTAGAACAGCTTCACACACCATGGTTAAGGTCCTAAGGAATCCTAAAAGCATGTCATTCATGATGATTGCATTAGCAGTCATTCTGAGGGCATTTTTTACATCCTCTCAATTCTCAATTGTGGACTAGCTTCTGGTTATCCTGGTGGTTTGGTTGTATTTTATTGCTGTCATGGAAGCTTCCTTTGTCTTAAAAGAAGGAAGGAACTGTGATTCTTGTTCTGAACAGAACACTGACATTGCATTTACACCAGATGAAAAGCAAAACCAAGAGCTCCCCAAGTTACATTCAGTAATAAATCAGAAATGAAAGAAAAAGACCTTTCATACTATCCTTAAAAAATGAAAGCTATGTCACTGCACAAGGTCTTTGAGAATCCTATGGGGAGGAAGCAATTTAAGGCATGAAAGAGAAAACAAATCACTTAGCAGGCAATTCCTGGTGATTTCTGGTGTGGTTTTCCACTCTGTAAACACTGTTTTGCACTTTGCTTCTGGGTTTCAAACACCATGCAGCCTTGCCTCTGATCACTCTCTGGCAGGACCCCCTCAAAGGGAAGGCAGCAGTGGGAGGGAAACATAGCCAAACCACCCCACTGCTCTTGAATAGCTCTGGCTATTGAACTCACAAAAGGAAATGAAAAATCTGTTGGTTGAACTGACATGTGTAAGAGAATAGTGATCATTGCCATTATTAACATACATAGTCCAATTATTTTAAAAAAAGTAAGCATCGATGTTTATCAATATATTTACACTGGTCCTTATCAGGCTATGTGAGAGTAAGTGTTTAAAAGGAGAAATGTAAGACAGGTGATTTGCCTAAGATGTACAGATCTAGTTAATTTGTCAAGGCAGAAACTAGACGGCCTTTAAAACCCTCAGATGGAAACACAACAAAAGTCAACACTGTGCAATGCACCAACAGGTCTATACATTCCAAACCAAGCAACATGTCTAAAAACATTTTCTCTTTACTTTTCAAACTCTTTTGCTTGGGCACCTGCTTTTTGCAGGGTGTCCCCTCATGAGAGCACACATCATGCTCACTCAGAAGACACAGATTTTTTATCCAAAGGCCCCAGAAGAACCAAAGCCACATCAGTGTGGTGCCCTCACTCACAGTAAGGTAGGTTTGATCACACCCATCACCAGTAGCCTGAATCTGTATTTAGATTTTTCTCCACACAGGGCATGAACATCCCTATTGAATTAAAATGAGCCATCTTCCAGCTTCTGCGCTCCTGCCACAGGGACCAGAGGACTCCACCTCTCCTTCCACCCTCCAGGAGGCCTTTCTCTTACAGGAGGAGTCCCCAGAGATTCAAGGCCAGTTCATCCTGAAGCCCAGGCACCCAGCCAGGAGCCAGCAGGGGAGCAGTGAGCCCCTTCTCTTCCTGCAAGTGTCTTCTCTTGGCTCACGTCTCTACTCCTGAAACCAAACTCATGACACAGAGCCGATTGTCCATGTGGGGTGGGGGAGATAGCATAGGTGGGCACTCAATACCCACCCAGGAACAAGCTCAGAGACTCACTTCTAGGAAGGTTTAGTTTTTGTTTTTGTTTTTTCAATTCCTCTAGACAGACAGCTCCCTTCTCTGTATCCCCAGAGCACTTCCTACATAAAATTATGTGTGTCTATGTCTGTGTGTTTTATGAGAACACAAGCTTCTTACAGCCTGGGAACACATCTTCCCTGTCCCAGGGTTTTGTCAGCATCTCAGGCCCCCACAGGAAGTGGTTAGATGACTGTATGACTTAGGCACATCTGGAATGGAAGAACTCCAGTGGAGCAGAGTTATGGAATTGAACTGGATTCTATTCTGGGCTTAGGTTGAACCGGTCTTGAGGGTTCCAGTTAGAAATGAACTCTCATTTCTACCCCTATAGCAAGCTCACTCTCCATGTCTGCTTTAGACTCATGTTGCAACTGGAACCAGACTGAATGTTTATGGTTGTGTTGTTTTTCTTTTTCTCTCCTGCAATTTTTCCCCCACCGTTCCAATATTGTCCCATTGACATTTCTTTCTTTGAAGAAAATATGTTATTTATTTGGGAAATATTTGGACCAGAAGAGAATTTCTACTTTCCACTAAGAAAGTATTTTTATTGTTATGATTGTTATTTTATAAGCACAATGTTTCAAAAGTTTTATTTTTTACTACTCAAATCCTAATTTGAGCATGAGGAAACATTAACTTAAATCTTGCCAGGAAAGGCAAGGAAGGCAAGGTTATAAAGTTAGCTTGTTTAATAGTCCCCCTACTTTTCATAGCTATCGCATATATTTTTATTGGTCACAGAGGCCACGTGAACTCTAACACCAAACAATGTACATTACAAAAGGTCCAACTAAGCCTGAAAAAAGTACAGGACTCAGTGTCTACTCTGCTTTCTGTCTATGCTCATACAGTAGCTGGACATACAGCTTTGTAACAAGGGATAGAGCACTCTTCTTAAGAGCACCCCTCTTATGAAAGCTGAGCAATTGAATACATTTGGAGAGTTTTAGAAATAATAAAATTAGGTTAAGAGTAAGGAAACCAGGTTGCATAAAACAACTCAACCTATATAAACATGTGTCTTAAACAAACATTTGTACATGTTAATGTAGAGAATATCCTCCTGGTTTTAAGACTGTATTTGCTCTCTTTCTTCTCTCCTTTTAAAATGACAGAGGTATGACTGTCAGAGCAGGAAGAGCCTTAGTTAGGGAGAGTGGTGGCACTCCTTCATGACTGTATATCTTCTCAAAGCTGCAAAATCAAATGGAGAATGGGGGTGGGGTCTGCTCTGGGGGAAGGATACTGATGTCTAGGCTGCCTTAGGCCCTGTGAGTGAGGGAAATCACTTTGATGAAGGCTGCTATGAGCCATGTCTTGTGCTGAGTAGCACATTATACTATTTAGTCCAGTGAGGTGTAGGTAGCATCATTTATGTTAAATCTGAGCAAACCAAAGTTCAAAGAGTTTTGAGTAACTTATCCAACTAAATGGCAGAACCCGGAGCCTTCTGGTTCTCTCATCCAGCACTGCGAGTGTTTCACCCACGTGGGTGAACATGGTGATGCACTCACCACGTCTCAGAAAAGCCAAGTGGATGGACATTTAAGGGTATTTAGTAAAATATTGCTCATCTGTTTATTTTTCTACCACTTGGCTCTTCTGTTGACTTTTTTAGTTGGTTATTTAAGTAGGTTATTTGAGCAAATGTTAAGCAGGTTATTAAGCAAATATCAGTAAAACATTCATAGCTGAGCAGTAGAAATTTTGAACTCAGCTTTTCACTGCTGATCACTTTTTCTTTGAAAAGCCCT
The DNA here is from genome assembly GCF_036321535.1 of Camelus dromedarius. Classification (NCBI taxonomy): domain Eukaryota; kingdom Metazoa; phylum Chordata; class Mammalia; order Artiodactyla; family Camelidae; genus Camelus; species Camelus dromedarius. The sequence goes on from NC_087436.1 coordinate 38,517,579, forward strand.
GTGTCAGCATTCCTTTGACAGGGGCTGTTGGGTAAAAATCATCTATGGTTCGATTGGTAGGGTGTTACAGGAACATGGCAACCTGGTATCTTATCAAAGAGCCAGCATTTAATGACTACTTCCCAAGGACCCTGACTGCAGAAAGTCATCCACGGAGCTGCCCGAGGGTGGTAGCCTCTCAAAGGAGAGCGTCCAGAGGCTGGCTGAGAAGTAGGGTCGGGCAGGTTGTGTCATGAAAGGCAGATCCTTTTGCTGGGAGGAGGCTGACCATGGTTGGCCACTCAGAAAACCAAACAGAAAATTCAAGAGTGGGAGGAAACTTACTGTGAAATCAGATGATTACCAAACTCTGCTTAATTTGAAGACCAAATAATTTTAGCTTTTAAAAGGAGATCTGACATCTGAATCCACTGACAGTACTTGTCAAGAAACTTGTGTAACTACCGGTTAAGTTCCTTCATGATGCAGTGCAGAGGCAGTAGATAGCACTGTCCTGGAAGTACTGTCACTGGGAGAATCAACTCTGAGTCTGATCAAGCCTCTAGCTTTAACTCCCCATTTGCAGGGCATGAGGAGGAAGACTACAGTAACACCACAAGGATGCAATTAGCCAATTTCAGAATGTGGGAAATTCTATACAAGTGACTCAGTTTCTCTTTCTTTTAGCCATTGCAAGGAACATGCTATAAAATGGAAATAGTGGAAGTAAGGTTAAATGAATTAAACTACTACTAGTAATAATCTCTCTTCTCCATTAGATTCAGGTCAGAAGGCAGTTAAGAAAAGTTCTGACAAAAACTGGGCCTTTTGGCAGTGCTCCAGCACTCGCCAGGACAACCAGTGCTCAGCTCCACCAACCACAAAGCTGGGACAACTCTTTGGAGTTCCTCTGATGGATGTGTGCAACAATGACAACCTGCCCACCCCAGTTCTGGTAGGTTCATTTTGGTCTTCTGTAGCCCTCCTGAGGAGGGGAGCTCTGAGAAGTCATGTGTACTCATCCAAACCTATCCCCAGGTGGGCAAGTCGTTTAGACAGCCCCTGGCTTTGGCTGAGAAGTTTTGTTAATATGCCTTCAAAGACTAACATCTGATTTAGATACTGCAGAGCCATAAGGCGTATACACGGGAAAAGATACTCTTGTCCATTCCACCAGTTTTAGCAAAGACCCACATACACTTGCTCAGATCAATTAAAATGGGCTCTGTGTGCATGAATATCCGGGAGTCCACCGCATCCTTACATTCCCTCTTCACCTCCTTCCTAGCCTCAAGTCTCCTTCAGCTGAGTCTACTCAGTCTTACACAGCTCAAAATCTCACATGGATTTGTTTTGCAATCCAAGGATTTAAGCATATAATTCTCATCCTCTGGCAAATATGAATTGTTTAATCTTAACAGAATGTGTCAAATGAAAGTCACAGAATTTGGCCTGTGTTACCTCAAATTACTATATTGAATTGTCAGTGTTAACACTTATTCATCGTCCACTATCTCTCCAAGCACTATGCTAGATATAAGGAATTTTATGCCAGATATGAAGAAACTTATACTAGTTACATGCTAGCTACTAACCCAGTCCTTGCATCTTTCATAGCAAGTTTAGGGGGTAGCTGTGATTATCATCATCCCCAAAAATGAAAAATAAAAAAGCCTCAGTAAGTATGTGCTGTGTCCAAGGCCACACAGCAGATAGGTAGCATAACAGATTCCAGATTCCTTGGATTACCTGACTCCAAAACCTGTTATCTGCCTACTCTGTAAGCCACAGACCAAAGGGAAGACTGACAAGAAGGGAATGTCATCAGAGGAGAAGGTAGGGGTTTTGAGCCCAATTTTAAAAGAGGGGAGGAAATAAAGGAACTGGGGTATACAGTCACTGAAAGGGGAATAACAAACGGAAAATGAGCATGGCAAAGATTCTCACACTTCGGGAAGAGCATCTGTATCAGGGAATAATGAGACAGGACCAGTGAAGGAGGAGAGGGTGATTCTACAAAGCCCTCAGAGCAGAGAAGTTTAACAGTGTAAATTCACTGAAAAGGAAAATCTGATTAAACAAGCGTTTAAAACGTTTCATTGTATGAATGTAAAATGGACCGTTGGTAGAAAATACATTTAGAGACACTGAGAAAAAATTCCAAATTGGCTTTAGTCCCTCCAGCTCTAGCACTGCAAACTCACACACCCCAGCTCTCTCAAAAAGAGGGCAAGCTTGCGCTCTGGGCTTGTAGATATCAAATACCATATACTTTTCTCATCTTTTCTTCCCTATAGGATATGCTCTATTTTATCAGTATAAAAGATCTGCTCACAGAAGGCATCTTCAGAAAATCAGCCAGTATAAAATCATGCAGAGCCCTATAGAAGAAACTGAATTCTGGGGACAAAGTAAACTTGGATGATGAGTCCGTTCTTGTGGTGGCATCAGTCTTAAAGGTGGGGAAAGTTCTAGCATTATCCACACACAGAGTAACTCTGAAGCTGTATGACTGGTCCTACATCATAACTGCCCAAGAACAACAGGAATAACAGACGAAGGATCTGAAAAGCTGAAAGACACTTCACAGACTCAAAATGAAAGGAAGCTTCTTTAGAGGTTAAGAGTCCCATATGTTAGGTATACTTTCCTTTTTCATCACACAACACCCTCTCCATCTTCATTCATGAACACTCCACGAAGAAAAATAGTAATGATAATAAATTGCAAACACACACCCATATACGATGTACAAAACGAGCTTTCTGCTTTTGATGACTTCCTCACCACCTTCCTAATGAAGACAAAGTTTCCAAAAGAAAATTCATATTAAGCTTTTGGAAATAGTTATAGAAGTTTACCAAAGAAAGTAAACATTAGCTTTACGACAAATCAAAAAATGCTCACTAAGGCCACCAAAATCTCTTATGACTTCATCGACCTCCCTTCCCTTGTCTCTTAATGCCTTTTACTTTGAAATTGGTATAGGGATGACTACACCATTTGTGCCTCCTTTAATCTCCTTTTACCGCCTTTGGCATCCTTCGTTAACATTTGTTATGTTTAACCCACCACCCATGGTTATAGTTACATAGTGATCAGCTCCTACCACCACATGTCTCTTCTTAAAAATCTGTCTTTTAAAGTGGGTGCAGCAGTCAAAATGAGTTTGGAATTCTGAAAATTCAATTGATGTATTTAAGAAATGGATTGATTTTCAAATGATACAGCTAAATCACAAGTATCCAGTTACATTTGTACAAGGGGAGTAATGGAACCAAGAAAGAATTGTTATTACTTTTTTTTTTTTTTTTGGTAGGGGGAGGTAATTAGGTTTACTTATTTATTCTTAATTTATTCTTAGAGGAGAGACTGGGGATTGAACCCAGGACCTCCTGCATGCTAAGCATGTGCTCTACCACTTGAGCTATATCCTCCCCAAACAGAGAATGAATTTAACCAATACATCTTGGTACTTATTAGCAGCTCTAAACAAAAATATGTTAATGTAGTAGTGGCTACAAACAGGTTATTAAAATTATCTTAGAAATTTGGTTACATTCCTTGTTCCCTATTAATTAATGTTCAATCATAATTTGATTGCGTGATAAACAGCAACAGTTCAGAAATGACTTAGAGTTGACTCCTACCATACTAGCAAATAATAATACACACTAGGTATGCAAAAAGCAGGACAAGTGTTGCCCTTTATAAGGTGCACACATGAAACTGGTTGATTTGATTTTCTAGTAAGAGTTAGGCTCTTGCTTATTTCCACATTGCAAGCACAGACTTGCAATAGGCTGGCTACTCATGGGTATAGTTCTTAGACATTCCTAAAGTTGACTGATCTTGATGGGGAATCAGACTATGCAACCTTGGCCTTGATATTACCACATGTCAACTAATCAGAGAGCTGTTCTAAACCAGAAGTGAATATATCATCAATACCACATTGAGTTTGCCATTAAACTATCTATAAACAGAGGTCTAACAGCAAATATCCTTGGCATATTCTGCTTGGGTCATGTTCTGGCCTAACCACACTCAGCCTCAGCAACGGACTCTACAGCACAGGGTCCAGGAAAGAGGAGACACATGCTCCAAATGCAAGCAGTTCAGTACACATCAGGCAAAGGGCCCTGCTGTCCCCTCCCAGACTCCCAGAACAAAAACTCCCAAATATGCCGAGGTCGCACCACAGGAAACACAGTGAAAAATCCTAATGACCAAGAGTGGGGACTGTGTACCAATAACACAGTAAAGGTATGAGAGGACGGAGACTTTGTCCATTGACTTCATTGCTCTACCCCCAGTACTCAGAAGAGTGCCTGGCACAAAAAGCGGCTCAGTAAGTATTGGAACAAGCGGATACTTACTGGATTATAATCATGATCGTTGTGTGAAGGCATTTCCTGAACAAGTTACTATTCAGAAAAGTCCTGGGCTATGTAGTGAGACCAGTGGAAGCAAGGTGTTCTTTTGAAACTAGCAAGGTGATGCAAAAATTTCCCCCCAGTCTTGCACAAAACATTACAACTTCACACATTTTAAGAGGCCCAATTCTATGATATTAAGACTTGATGATCAGCCCTCTAAAGTGACAGATTTTCCAGGCCTCCACTTCGGAAGCTTACATTTGCATACTTCTATCTCTGATACTCAGAGGCCTGAAGTTATATCTAAATTTTGTTTCCTTTTTTTGGGAGAATATGTTCCATTCAAGGAGTTGTAAGGGGCAATGTGTAGGTACTCATTGGGGATTGTGATATATTTCTAACACCTGCTGCCTAAAAGTCTGCAGGACTGAACTTTTATACATTTATTTAAAAAGGAAGACTGAAGCTATTATGAATAGTTTTTTCCCAAGGAGCATACATACCTCAAGTCAGGAAGCCCAGTTCTCTCTTAATATGTGTGCAAGAGTGTGTGGAGGTGTGTGTTTTGTTTCAGAACTTCTCTTGCTTGAATTAAGAGCAAGAACTGTGTCCAAAGTAAACAAGTAAAGTGGGTATGAGCATTTCTTTTCAAGAAACTAATAGGATTTAGGATGAGTTATCACCAGACCTTGTCAGTTTGTAGTAGTGTGCTAAATTGTACACGAAGAGTAAGTGCCAGGTGATAGAAGGGGCTTTATCTTCACTCACACTACAGCCCAGACTCTACTTTTATGCTTCTAATTTTAGTTGGAGAAAATCTGAGCACCTGCTTCTGGGTGTGCAAGTCAGAGCCAAGCTCTGCGTGGGTCACTGTCTGGGAGTTGTGAAGGAAGTGGAGACTGAACTGAATTTTTCAACTAAATATTTTCTATCTAATTTCTCCAATATACATTTATCATCATCATAATATATATTTTATCTATGTAAGGATTTTCTTCGAAATATCCATGGAAGTGCATTTTCAGCCAGTCTCTATGATAAATGGCTCAGTGTTCTTGATCAAGGGAACGAGGAGGAGAAAATAACTGCAACCCAGAGGTAATGATGCAGTAGTTACTCTACTCTGGTCACACCTCAAAAATACAACCAGCATTCTCTTAGGAAAATACTAGGTTATATAGTTTACACTTTGTCCACTAAAATAATGACCAATATCAAAGGGTTTTTATTTGCTTATACCCATGGAGGCCAGTTTAGAAACAGGTGCGTGCCTTACTGCTGCTACTGAATTCTTGTTTTTCTCCTAATCTTATTAATATGGAATTTGTGACCATTTTATACCTTCTGAATACATAAAACTGTTGGAGATTAAATCCATTGGTCTAAAAAGAGATGCTAGAGGATCAATCTGCCAATGATATGCTCTTAACTTTGTCAAACAACCAACCAGAGGTTCTTATCTGGTTCAGGAACTGAATTCAATGAGACATTTTTGTGTGCATTCACACTTGGAACTCTGCAAGACTGGATTGTGTACATGGTATACAAAGAAGTACTCTGTTCTCTGTCTCTGTGTTTCCACTTCCCAAGCAAAATGACTTGCTTTATTTAGAAGTGCGTTTTTCTCTGTTTAGGCTTTTAGACCAGCTGCCAAAAGCCAAGGTTGTTCTCTTGCGATATCTTTTTGGAGTGTTATGCAACATTGAGCAATATTCCTCACCCAATCAGATGACAGCTTATAATTTATCAGTGTGCATAGCCCCAAGCATTCTTTGTGCACCTAATGCCAACAGCTCAGAATCAGAAAAGGATTTTACAAAAAAGGTAATGAAATCTCTCATTGTTATGCCTTGTGGGGCAGAGTCCCCATTTTGAACCTGAAGTTTGTGGTATTAACTCTGATGGACCAGTTTTTTAAAGGGCACATTTAAATTAAGCTCCCCTGGAGTGGCAGAGTCATTTATGCTACTCTGGAGGGGTATGGGAAGGTGGGTTGTTAAGTGGGAAATTGAAAGCAGTTGAATCACTTCTCCTTTCTCATCCAGGAGGCTAAACTATAGACAGATAAGAGTAGGATGATGTGATAGAAAAGAACCTGAGCTTCAGAGTCTGACAGCCAAAGTTCAACTCTCAGCTTCATCACTGAAGGAGTGTGAACTAGGGCCATTTCCAAGCCATGGCTTCATCATTACATAATGATAACAGCACACAGCTCTTCTGGTCACTGCTGGCACATCTTGATGGCTTGGGCAATGTGAGCACTCATGGCTCCCCACGCACTGGCCTTCCTCTGCCAGTTGTGGTCATTCAGAAGGTACTTGGCTACTATTTTGCCTCCAATTCAAGATGAGGAAACTAGTAAAAGATTTCAGAACATCCTAATAGAGCCACAGCATGCCTAATAAGATCACAGCTCTCCCTCAAGCTCACCCAGACAGCAAGCATGAGACAAGGCAATGCAGTTAGACTAACAGACATTTTCTCTCCAGCTGCTTCCTCCCTTCACAAGAAAAACACAGAAATCTCTGCTTCCTAAGCTTCAGATATTTCTTCATTTAAGAAGTGATTCACAAGTTTTTGCCTATTGGATGCTTTACAAATTGTAATAAGACACTGTATGTCAATTATATCTCAATAAAACTGGAAAAAATTTAAATAAAAAACAAATAAATAAAATTTAATAAGAGAATATACATCTTCACCTCAAGTATCCTTTGTGGGTTACTTGAAAACTATCCCAGGTTTAAAGATGTAACCATTGTTATAAAAATGTTAGCTATTGAACTATGCCACAAATTATAACTTTAGCCCACTGATAAAAATAATTTTAAAATCTGTACCCAAAGTACTCCTGAAAGTATCAGTTATTTCTTAGAGAAAACTGGTTTGTGTGTGTGTGTGTATATATACATATATATAATCAACTCTGAATTTTTCTCAGAATTCTCTTACATATTTTTAGATCCAAGATTCATATATGAAATGTGATTTATAATTATGCCGTATGTAAAAGAACAGCCCACTTTGCCCTTTTGTGTTACAGATTTCTTTTGTAAAATTTTTCATTGAAAACTGCCTCAAGATATTTGGGGAAGACATCACTCCCCTCTTGGGAGAGAGGTCAGCAAGTTGTGATAATGGTGATGTTACTAGTAACAGTGAGAAGGCTACAGGTACTCAGGATGATTTAATTGGCTTTGGTGAGAAAGACAGCAAGGCTGCCAAGGGTCATGGGAGATCCTTAGACAGTGCCATTCTGGAGCCCAAAGCACATCCCAAGGGCAATGATTTCCATCTGCTCCAGGTCAGGGGAGGTTTCACACTTTTGGGGGCCAAAGGAAAGGATAACACAGACTTCAAGAAGTTGTTAGTACAGCCATTAGGGGACATCATGGCATAATACAGCATTTGGGAATTTTTTCAAACAAAACTTTAAATGGAACTTATATGTATCAGATGTGTTCTGCTGAAACTAGAGTGAGGGGCCCAGAGCAATGCCTGGTTTCTTTCCTGCCCCCTCCTTTTCTGCTCAGTGGTCCCTGAGGCACCAACTGGTTTCCAGTGCCTTTGAAACAGGTTGAAAAGAACCAGCATCACTGAGAAAAAGGGACTTGATGATGTTAAACAACCTTTCCAGACTATAAACTCCTGTGCCACTATTTATCAGTTGTGTTCATTCTGGCCAATTATTTTAGCTCAGTTTTAGTTTCTTCATCTCTAAAATGTGAATAAAAAATAACATCAAAATTTTAGGCGTATTGTAAAGATAATAATGTATGTAAAATAAATTTGTAAAAAAGCAACTAACTAATAGGGCTAGTAGAAGTTCCTCTGAGACTAGAGCTAGTATTTTTTGAGCCTAGCTAATCATAGCTAACTTGCAGCAGTCCATTTTATAAGGCAGAGTTTAGATTCAGAGCCTGGGGATGTGTATCATGAGTCCCCTCATATTTTTTTTTTGGAGTGGGGTAACTAGGTTTATCTATTTTTATTTATTTACTTTTAATGGAGGTACTGGGGATTGAACCCAGGACCTCATGTATACTAAGCTCGCGCTGTACCACTGAGCTATATCCTCCCCACTGTCCCTTCGTATTTTTGACATTTCTTAGTTTTACAACATTTACCTCATTGCTTTTTGAGGAAATCATTAGGAAAATCCATTTAATCAGGAATTTAGATGTGCCTAGTATCTGAGAATGTGCTTTACTAAGACAACGATTAGTTTTTCATTTCATCAGTGACAACAAAACAACCTCTTGAATCTAAGTAGTGAGAGTGATAGTGATTTACAAAAGGCACAACTGCAGGATGATGCCAAGACCCCATATAGCATGGGTCTGTCTGGCTGCCTATCACAATTTTCTAAATCACTGAAGATTAGAATCTCCAAAATCACACTTGATCCTTTCTCTTTCTTTATTTCTTCAAGTATCTCACTGAAAACTCTTTTTCCAAAACATTTGCATGATTTTGTTGAGTTTGGATTAAATTCTCAGATCCCATCCAGAAATAAGTGAATTTCCTGGCAGAAGAATGAATATGAGGCACCTTAAACTAAGAAAACCACTTTTGAACACTGAATGAAAAATAAGACCTTCCAAGGTCCCAGCTCATCCCATTTGAGTTTTCTGTTTTTCTTGATCCCATATACCTGTATTTGAGGAAATCTTCCTACAAAATATCTCTTCTATCTTTGATTCCTACCGTATCGTATTACACTCTTTGTATTGTACGTTTTATTATTGGTACAATAAAAGTGGGTTAGTCATTTTATTTGTTTATGATTCATGTTAATACTTTAATGGAGGCTCACCTGGGCAGCTTGGGTCTCAACCAAAGTCACTTATGTACCTGCAGTCAATTAGCAGCTCAAATGGGGCTAACTTATGTGTCTGTCAGTTGGTGCTGGCTCTGGGTTGATCTCCATGTCTTCAACAAGCTAGCCCAGTCTTCTTCATATGGTGGAAGAGGAGTTCCCAACAGCAAGAGAGGCTTTTCAAGAGTCCATGCAGGAGAGGACTGCATAAAGAACTACAAAGATAATGAGTTATTCATTATTTACTGAGGGCTATTACTGTCATCAACTACCCATGATACACAAGACAGCATTTCTATCACACAGATACTTTTATTCATCAGTTTTTAACCCTCCATTCTTTAGACCAGCATTTCCCAAAGGGTATTAGGAAGTGTCGTAAGGAATACCTTTGAAATAATTGATTTTTTCCCTCAGATATTTCTTGCCTCTACCTTTCTTCCTGTCTTAAGCTGTCTTAAGAGACAGCTAGATCATTTTCTCAGAAACAAGAAGCTACAGAAGAATGAGGAAAATAGAGCTGTTTGTTGCTTATGAGTTTTAAAAATTTAGTTTCCTAGGAAACAAGAAATTCATGGCAAAGAGTAAAGATTTAGGTGGAAATCTCATGGGAAAACCCCCAAAACAATTAGGTGTATGGGACATGTGCACCATTTCCTGAGTAGAAAACAAGAGGAATCAGGAAGCCTTCAGGAAACAGCTAAATGACATGTCTAAGAAAGATAGGACATTATACATTCATACAGAATTTCTTGTAACTCAACATGGAACAGGTAAGTGAAATTATTCCCATCAATCTGAGAGTGGTATGGAAGGAACAAAGAGAGCCACTGGATTTGAATGAGACATGTCTCAGCAACAGTTGTACAAGCCAATTCCCCAGGACCACATAGCAATTAGTACATCTCAGCAGATGCCTGGCATACACAGATGACACGGAGGACCAGTCAAATGTCATTCCACATTCCATAACCTCCTAACTCCTTGGCACTAGAAGACTCCAGAACACAGACACACTCATGGAGAAAACAGAGAGTGCTTGAATTTCTACCAATTTGGGAACAGAGGATTAAACTATAAATCAAGTGAGTTATTTAAAAACATGGAACAGTACCTATCTTACATATATCCATTTGTAGACTGAGATTGGTACCAATACACATGGAATACTTGATCCATGTGTTGTTTTCCTAGGAAAGGTTCCATGGTCAAATAGGTTTGGGAAATGCTGTATTTTCCTTTTGGAAATCAAAATGCCCACTAACATATTAACGTCTTAGAGAAGACCCATAGTAAAGAAACTCAGTATTTTCTCCATTTATTTGACCTGGCAGATTCTTCTGGAGGAATCTTGTTAATGAATGATCCTAGAAACATATATGAATAAACATTGCTCTAAATTTATCTTCTTAAGCCATAGATTTTACTATTCCTTTCATCTGCTCAAAAAACCTTCAATAAGTTTCAAAGGATCTTGAGATTTTTTTCAGGAAAATTTCCTTTTTAAGAGCCTCTGCAATGCAACCTGCACAACTAATTAGTTTTCACTATTTCCCAGTATAGATCCTTTTCTTTAGCTAGATTAGACACTTCACTGTTCCTAAGTATAATACTCAACTCCCCTTGTCTCTACATACCCACCAACTAGGTGCCATTTGGTTTCTACTCTCCCAGAAATGTCACAAAGCTTCCACTGACCATTTTGGCTCAAATTATTTGTTCTTTTATAATGCACAAGCATTTGACCCTGTTAGACATTGGATTATACGCTGTTTTGCACCATCAGGAATTATGCTGTTCTGTTTATACATCATTCAACAAATCCAAATTCCTGTGATCTTGTGTTAGTTTTATATTACTTTTAATGCTTGGCTAAATGTCTACTCCCAAAATGAATGAATATGTGTACTTTTCTAAGAGTGTAGAAACTTTTCACAGATTGGTAACGACTACAAATTTCAAAACTGAAGAGGTAGAACACAGCACAAATGGAATTTCAGTGGGTGGCAATAAGACATCAGTTTGACTAAGTTTTTTAGATATAACTTCACACTATTTACTATTCACAAGTCTGGGATATATAATTTTTATTCATCATGTAAAAAATGAGATACTGTTGTGATATATTTGGGCATAATTGCATGCTTGTGTGAAATTTCTTTTAAATAGAAAAAAATTCCATAATAAAAGGGACAAAAAACATGGCTGGACAGTGCATCTGTGAGTTTTTGAGCCAAGAAAGATATGTAAAAGTCCCTCAACTCTGAAAAGGAGAGAGAAATAATAGTAGGTAAAGAAAAGCTGAAATTCAACTAATCTGTCACATGCAACTCATACAGGATATTCTTGCCATGGGAAAATGGTTAACAAATGTTAATTTTACCCTCAGGATACTCAAGCATAATACATCATTGAGAAAGTCAATTTATTAATTTTTAGAAAAGATCCCAGGAACTGATAAACTGTAAAAGACCTGACTCTCTAAGCTAGAATGAATAAAAGGCAATTAGACTTTCTGATATTGCTCTTTATCACTGCTCGTAAGATCTGTGTGATCATCAATCAACCTGCACTTAGTGATGTAATTAAGATTAAACACTTTCAAAAGTAAATTAAGATACTGAAGATGAAAATGTTATTTTATTCCAAAAGGAAAGCTATTCATAGGGTATCTTTATGAGAAAACTAATTCTCTTCATAGGCATTAATTGCTATGATATATTAAATGGGATATATATAGATATATATAGATATAGATATACACACACATTCAATTTTTTTGTTTCATAAAAGCAACATGTAAGAATTTGGGGGATAGAGTATATATCTGTACAAAAAGCCATCTTTTCCCAGAAAGCACTGGGTGATGTGTTTCACATTTCTCTGTAATTCCTTCCATGCTAGCCAAATGAGCCAGTAAGTACTCTAAAGAGCTGTAGTGAATGTTGACTCCGTCTTCCACTTTTATGTTTTACATGTCCACAGCATAAGTGGAGCTAGGAAGAAACTGATTTCTTTTTGGCCGTGGGCCTAAATGTCAGTATTCATTTGGTTGGCTTAGTCTTTCCAAAGAATGAAATCATTCCTTTGTCACATAAGAGAAACTACTAGAACACAAAATTGTCAAAGGAGACTTATAATTTCCTAAAATGGAAAAAGAAACTACTTTGTGAGAGTGGGAGTTCTTCCAAAATGTAAAGGCATAAAACTAGTTCAGAAAGTAGAATAATACAACACTGACTTCAGGAATATGGTTACTTCTGTGGATGGAAGTCAGGAAATGTATGTGTTACTCAAATCCTTTCTATATATTCTTCAAATAAATAGCTCCTAAGAGGGATGTTAAATTCTGCCATTATGATTATGAATTTGTCAATTTTATTTTATAATTCTGAATTTTTGTAGTTGTTTTTTGGTGTTTTATACCAATACTTATTGCTAAGTATACACAAATTTATAATTGTTATACTCTCTTCATAGACTGCGACTCATGTGCTTTAATCAGGTTAATGCTTCTGCTTCAGATTCTGTTTTGAGTGATACTGTCACACCCGCTCTTTTTCGGTCCATATATGCCTGGCTTATCTTTTTTTCTTTTTTTCTCTTTAAATTTTCTGTTTTAAGGTGGGTATATGTGTGTGTTTGTGGCAGTGTCTCCTATAAACAGCATATAACTGATGTTTTTATATCCAAGCTGATCATTTGATTTTTAATTGAATCAGAGTCATGTAATTCATTTAAATTTATTGTCACTATAATGTATTTGTAGTTACACTGATCATTTTATTTTATGTTTTAGCTTCATCGGAGATTTCTCATGGCTTCATTTCTCCTTCTTCCCTAACTGTTGGATTGGTAAACTATAGATTAGTGTTTCCCCTATCAATTTATATATACAGTATATATATACTAAAATTTCTCAGCCATTATTCTTGGAATATGCTGCCCTATATTATGTAAGTATTACATATAGGAATCTCTATAATCTTTTGCTAGAATCCCATTAAAATTCTATTAAACAAGGATTCTTGAAGAACACCATCTCTCTTTACAGCTTTTTTGTTTTTTTCTTCTTTACGCTGCATCCTGGGTATAATTCTTAGCTATCTCTTCCAGTTTATTAAGTCTTTAACTTTGTTCATTCTAGAGTGTATACTTTCAGTTTTAAGACTTTTTAATGCCAATATTTTTTCTAGGGTTAATCCTTTTTCATATTCATATAATTTTATATGGTTTTAATTTAGCTCATTCCTTCTGTTTCCTCTCTGATGTTGGTACCAAGAAGTGGGGTGCTGCTATAACAAGTACCTAAAAATGTGGAAGGGATTTTGCAACTGGGTAATGAGTAGAGGCTGGAGGAATTTTTGAGATGCACGCTAGGAAAGCCTGGATTACTGTGAAGGCACTACTTGTAGAACTATAGATGTTAGAGATTCTGGTAAGGGCTCAGAAAGAAAAGAGGAGAGCTTGAGAGAGAGTCTCTATCTTCTTAGAGAATAAATAATCATAAACAAAATGTTAGTAAACATATGGATTTAAACATCATTCTGGTAAAGTCTCACATGGAAATGAAAAACATGTTACTGAAAACTAGAAGAAAAAATAACCATGTTATAAACGGCAATGAACTTGGCACTACTGGTGTTCTAGTGTTTTGTGAAACAATTCGCAAGGAATAAAAATGAGTATTTAATTCAGTGGCAAGAATTTCTACTACTCTGTCTTCCAGCTCACTGATCTGTTCCTCTGTATCATTAAGTCTACGGTTACTTCCTTCTAGTGTATTTTTCATTTCAGTTATTGTATTCTTCATCTCTGTTCGCTTGTTCTTTGTATTTTCTAACTCCTTGTTAAAAACTTCTACCTTCTCTTTCTGTGTATCCATTCATCCACTGTGGAAAATGGATTTAGTCTCAAAATAGAATGGATGTGTCTCAAAAAACTAAAAATAGAACTACCACGTGACCCAGGAATTCCACTCCTGGGTATATATCAGAAAAAAACAAACACTAATTCAAAAAGATACATGCACCCCAATGTTCATAGCAGCATTATTTACAATTGCCAAGATATGGAAGCAACCTAAGTGTCCACCAACAAATGAACACATAAAGAAGATGTGGTATACACACACACACACACACACACACACAGAGAGAGAGGAATACTACTCAGCCATAAAAAAGAGTGAAATTTTGCCATTTGCAGCTACATGGATGACTTGGAGGGTATTATGCTAAATGAAATAAGAAGACAAATACTATATGATATCACTTATATATGGAATTTAAAAAATACAACAAACTAGTGAATATAACAAAAAAGAAGCAGATTCACAAATACAGAAAATAAACTAGTGGTTACAAGGGAGGAGTAGCAATACAGACGTAGAGGATTGCAAGGTACAAGCTATTAGGTATGAAATAAGCTACTAGGATATACTGTACAACATAAGGAATATAGCAAATTTTTCATAATAACTATAAACGGAATATAACCTTTAGAAATTGTGAATCACTATATCATACACCCGTAACTTATATAATATTGTATATCAACTATACTTTAATTGAAAAATAAAATTAAAGAAATATTTAGCTGAGGAGACTGCTCAGCAAAGTGTTAAAAGAGCAGTGTGATTCCTCCTGACTACTTAGAAAATACAAGAACAGAGAGATGAACTGAAGAAGAAACTATTCAGAAAGGAAGCAGAACTTGAAGATTTAGAAAATTCTCAGTCTACCCATTTTACAAAAAAATGAGAAAGCTCGTTTTGAAGAAAACACTGAGGGTGTGGCTGAACAAACATTTGAAGAGAAGACTAACAGGGATTCAAACCACAAATTTATTCAGCCACATCAGCAAAAGCCAGGAATATAGATGGGATTATACTAGCAGAAATACTGCAAGTCAAGCAGACTGAGACAGGATGAAATGAAAGAAGGCTGTCAAACTTCTTAGACTCTACAGGATGGGACCACAGAGCTATTTGGCTGCAAATGTACACTATTCTTTAAGGAAGAGGAAGAATGACTCCTAAGTCCATTCAGAGAGCATAAGGGCTTCCTCTTCAGCTTCAAGGGGGTGGGGCCTCCAACTGAAGCCTTGGAGAAGAGCCCCCCACCTGGCAGAGCCACAGGACTGCCACCCGAGTAGGTCCAGAAGGTGGGGCATGGGGCCAAAGGGGATTAGTCCCAAGCCTTAAGATCTAATGGGATCAGCCTCGCTAGGTTCTGGACTAACTTGGTACCTGTCACCCCATCCTTCCTTCCTATTTCTTTCTTTTAGAATGGAATGTCAATGCCTGTCCCATCACTGAATTTCAGAAGCACACAAATTGTATGGTTTCACAGGTTCACAGCTGAAGAAAAATTTGGTTTCAGGACAAATTGTACCTTGAACCTCATTCATATCTGATTTAGATAATATTTAGACTTTCGACTTAAGAGTTAATGTTAGAATGAGGTAAGACTTTTGGGGCTGTTGGGATAGAATGAATGTATTTTGCATATAATAAGGATATGAATTTAGGGCAGCTAGAGGCATATTGCTTTGAACTGAATTGTGTCCCCCTCCCCAAACTTATATGTTGAAGCCCTAATCCCCTATGCAATTCTATTGGCAATAGAGTCTTTAAGAAAATAATTAAGGTTAAATGAAGTCAGAAGAGTGGTAACCTGATCTCTTAGAACTGGTGTCCCTATAAAAGAGGAAGAGACATCAGAGATACCTCTTTCTCTGACGTGTGAGGACAAACTGAGAAGATAGCCCTCTGCAAGCTAGGAAGAGAGTCCTCACCAGAAGGAGACCCTGACAGCACCTTGATCTTGGACTCCAAGCCTCCAGAACTGTGAGAAAATAAATTTCTGTTGTTTAAGCCACCCAGTCTACAGTATTACATTATGGCAGCCCAAGCAAACTAAAACAGGATTTTAAACAGACTTAAAATCATTTTAAGACTGCTCAATTTTTTTTCATTTTTATCTGAAACAAATTCATCTCCTGACTGGTCATGTTTCTTACTGTCTTCATATCTCTAATATATTTTATTTTAGTTTGATGGTTCATCTTGAATAGATCTTTTTAAAGCTCTCTCTCTGCCCTTGCCATTCTCATTTAATGTTTTTCAGCTGCCCCTATCTAGTCCACTGAAGCTACTTGTTTAAAAAAAAAGATTTTTATATCAATAGCACAGAGCTTCATCAGCATGAATATTGGGAATATCAGAGTCAGTCCAATGCTTCAAGGCTAAATCTACTTCCTGCCTTATAAATGGTTCCCTCCCCCGGCAGTTTTTTTTTTTTTTTTTTGGTGTGTTTGGCTTTCTTTCATGTTTATTTATAATATCTTAGGATTTTCTGGTCTCTTGTTAGTAGACCAGGGCTATACACTAGGTAGTCACAGTTCCTGAATTGCACACTTGCATCACTATATGATTGTATTTATCCTGTCTTATTTTTCGTATTCTGATGCTCTTTGACATCTGAGAACTTGCTAGATTGAAACAACCGCCCCTCCCAGTGTCAGCAAATTCTTAGAGATGATAATCAATGCTCCTTTATGTGTGCCTTTCAAATGTAAACCAAACGATCCAGAGCCCATATTCCCAACCACCTCCTTTACTGAGCTCTTACACTCCAGACCTTATCCCCTCGCCCCATCACAACAGCTAGGTACTAGACAATTAAACCTTATGCCCCCAGAGACTGCTGAAATTATTCAAACTAGCCAATCCTAAACCTGCTTGCACTGCCTCACCTGTAGGCACATGGGAAGCAAAGTAAAGGCTCTTGCCCATGATCTCCCCAACTCCCTGTGTCTCCTGACCAGCCTTGTTGGATGTGACTCCACTGCGTGTGGCCCCACTGCATGCTGTCCCACTGCATGCTGTGCTGTGCCTTCAGTTCCCAGGGGTCTGTGAGAGATCCTGCTTCATTAACACCCATTTCCAATTCTGCAGGTCTTAATCATACCTGATTAAAATAAATCCCAAGTTCCATTAAAACTATGATGTACTACTCTAATGATAGAAAAATAAAGTAACTTGTGGTAGTGGAAAACACGTATCGCTGTCCTTTAGTTAACTCTAGTCCATTTAACACCATAATTGTAAAGTTGAGGTTTTGGTAATGTATGCTTTTATAATATTGTGAGCCCAACAGTTTGAATCAATACTGGATTATTACTTTTAAAATATAATTACATTAATACTACATAATTTAAATACAAGGCCCATAGGAGAAAAATAGCACAAGGTACTTTCCTATTTGGTCCTTGCTCCTCTCTTTTTTTGTCCAATTCCTGCCATTTGGGCTGCATCCCCCTTTCTCTACTCATATCTAGCCATCTGCCTCCTCTAACACCATTACCTCTTGTACCAAATAAAACTTCATCATTTACACTTAAACACCCAATATGTGTTGGGCAAAGTTGTAAATGCTGGATGTTCAGAAATGATCTAATATTTCAGGTGCCCTGCCCACAACAATGGTTCTCAATCTATGGAAATGTCTTTCCACCACTCATAACCCAGGCTTTTCACTCCACACTGGCCAGTTTCCCAATATTAATTCCAGTCACTCCTGCTCCAGTATCTGTACTCACTCCTAGATGGGTTCCCTTTTTGTCCTCTTCCCTTGTCCAAATCCGACATATCTGTCGTGATTTGTTCAGTCACATTGCCATTTCCTCTTTTGAATTTCTATAGCCTTGTAATTGTTTTTTACATTTTGTGAAATGTAGTCTTTACTCTAAGGCATGTACTTTTTTTTAATTGAAAAATTTCTGAAATTGAAGTACCTCTCTATTTGCATATACATGTATTTTTTTTCAGTGATTCTCTGCCCCCAACCAAATATGTCTATATGAGTAGCACACAAATAATCTATGGGTTCTAGAAACTGAGAAAGTAGGAAATCTTGAGCTCTCAGTGGTTCTCAAGTGGCCCTCCATGGCACCTCCTGGAGCCTCCAGGAGCAGGGCTGAAGCTGTGAGAAACTGAGGTCAACCAGTGGAGCTCTGCTCTGGTCATGCCTACGAACTTAAGGAAACAGCTCGACTTTCTTTTTTTTTTTTTTTTTTTTGTAATTTTTTCTTTATTATTTTATTCATGCATCTGAACAAAAGGTTTTGTGAACCTGAAAATATTTATGTAAATGCTTAGTATGTTTAACTCTGTCTCTCTCATTAGATCCCAGGCTTCCGTGCCCAAAGGGCCTGGCACAGTTATGGCTAGATAATTGGGTCAGCTTGTTCCTGGCTGGCTTGTGTACAAACATGCAGACTACATTCACAGTGATCATCTCTCTTAATCTTTTCAAACAACTCTATGCCAGTCTCCTAAATGTTAGTTCCTTTCTGTGTTCTCTCATTTTCTTAAAAAAATGGTGTCTTAGGCCTCCCAGAATGACCATGAATTATAGCTCCATTATGTCTTTATAGATAGCAAGTTCTAGGTTTCTTTCCAAAGCACACAAATGGATTTTAAGGAGATCTGTAGATGGCTATAATTTAAGATCAGAGGGTATTATCCTTGAGATAAGATTAGAATTTGGCAGGAAAAAAACACAACTTTTATTTAGAAACTTGGCATCTTGAACATAGAATTTTACTGCAGCAGACTTTCAAGTTAGACACTTGGTTGGGATGCAAGAAGTAAAGGTTGGAAACTAGAAATAGGTGAAATTTAAAAGGGTTATGTATTGAGTGAATTTACATCTTAAACTGTTGTCCACTTTCCCATCTTTATTCTGTTGTAATAATAAATAAATTTTGTTTATTTATATAAACAATAAATAAATAAATAAATAAATAAATAAATAAATAAATAAAATTTGTTTATTTACTTATTTGTTTATTTCAGGCAGAGGGAGAGTGCATGAGCACTTCATTGTAAGAAACTAGCTTACTTGTTTATGAGGGCTGGTGAGTCTGAAATCTGCACGGCAAGCTGACAGTCTAAAATGTCACATGAGAGTTACTGTTGCAGTATTGAGTCGAAATTATGCAAGCTGGTCAGAGAGGTGAGAAATTTAGGCAGGGTATCTCTGTTGGAGTCTTGTAGATGAATTCCTTCTTCTTTAGAATCTAGGCTGGTGTTTGACCAAACTACTGTGCACCACAGCCTAGTCAAATTGACATATAAAATTAACCATCACAGAGTCTTGTTACCTGTTAGGCTCTGTGTTCAGAGATCTTTTCCTCAGTCAGCTCTACTCAGTTCCATCTTACTCCACAAAATAAAATGCAATTTTACTTCAGCCTTTTAAGGGTCTCCAATTTGCTACAGACCTGAAATCCCTAAGGTACTCTGGATTTCAGAGAGATTCTGGATGATACAGCCACACAGTCCAAATCCCCGCAGCCCTGTGTGTCAGAGGCTTTCCTGCCTGGTAGGTTTGGTGGAAGAGGAAATGGAGAGAGAAGTGGATTAAATGAGGCAGGTTGATCCCAAAATATTAATACAGATTTGTCACTGAATCAATGTTATTATGGATGGTATGTCATTTGTGTCATTATTGCTATGAGTGAATTTTCATGAAGTCTTTGAGGCAGTCCATTGGCAGGGTATATATGTCAAGCCTGACACAGTGTGAGAAGGGTGGATTTGAACTGCTCTTTCATCCTATGTTTGGAATATCAGCGCTCATCTCCATGGATTTGTTTAGAGCAGAACAGGTACTCAACACCATAATTCAAGCTCTCAAAATGACATCTGTCCAAATGAATGCAAGTGGTTGTATAAAATGAGCACTACAAGATGAGGTTAACCATCATAATGCTTTATGAGCCCTTGCATGCTGTTGGAGTTTTTATTCTAGAGCCATGGTAACAATAAAACATACCTTTAGTTCATGTCTATTTAAAAAGAAGCACATATGCATTTCCACATTTGATCCTCCTTCCAAATAACACTATGGACAAAATGTTGTTGTTCTACAGATATGAAACTGTTTTCAGACAGAAATTCAGATTCAGGAGGTTCAGAATTCAGATATCACTTGCTGAAGGACAAACAGTAAATATTTGGGTTCAGAACTAGATCCCAGCTTTTTCCACTACATCATTGAGTCTGTTAAACATTCATACTTACTGTTCTGGGAAATAAAACCATTATGTTTCTAAAGTAAATTATAGACAAACAGCACTGAACTACTTGTTGTAGAGGTAGGGGTTCTGACAGAAAAAAAAATGCAGCATTACTTTGAAAGTCTCTATTGTGAGTTGCCAGAGAAAAAAATAAAATCAGCATGAATCTCACTGATTTAAAATGTAACATTAAAAAAATGGAAGAAAGAAATAGTGTTTTTCAGTTATGATAATAAAGGAAGCAATTTTCTTTTGTGCCTGGTAATTACATTGACAACATAACTGCAAGTCAAATTTAGCTGGCTCTTTGAAGAAGTGGAGCAGGGGAAGAGATTCATTTGTGGATTCTGAGGATCAGCTTGATCTTTCCTTCTTTCACAGAGATCAAAAGAGTTAGTTACTTAGGAAAGAAAAGCAGGATTCACTAATGGCCGAAATGAAAGACACTAAGAGCAGGGCTGTTGCCTTTTCAATATTTCCTAACTGGGTATCCTCTCTCAGCTCGTTACTCTTTTAATTGCTTCTTAAAAATCTTAATTCCAATTATTAAGCCAGTTAGACATTGGAAAGATGTTAACAGAGTTCAGTAAGAGCAACAGAACTCAAAACCATTGCAAATGACTAAAGTGGAAAAGTGATCAAGGAATTGGAAGAGAGAAGAAACATTTTCCCCCTGGCCCTCCAAAGTTAATCTGCAATGCCTCAAGTCTATCTTTCACAGGATGAACAATAGATCTTTGAAATCTCAGAACTTGTTTCTCTTTATCTGTATAAATCCATGCTGTGTTTTACATACATAATCTAATTATTCCATCTTGGTTTTCCATTCTGTCATCGTCAGCATCCTGACCTAGAGCCCTGTTCCACTCAGAGAATCTGCTGATTGTTGACTTCAGCAGTAAGTTCCAACTTCCGCATAGTCTAAAAAAGGTTCATTCAGTTCAGTTTAAGATGGTAGTTTACTATTTTTTATACTGTACGTTTTCAGAAATTTTTGCAAAAAAATTTCTCTTAAGACATGATCTAATGGAAGTAATCTATGTAGAAATAGAATATAGATAATTCAAACAAAAATTTCTAAAATTTTCCCCAAAGTATATTTAGGGGCTTGAATTTTGTGGAAAAATGTTCTCAACTTTCTTGAAATCAAACTCATAAACCATTTAAAAAAAGCTCCAGAACTTATTTTATTAACACATCCATGACAAAAGTAGGTGACAAAGCCCCAACTGCATTTTATTTGTAAGACATTAATGATTAAATGTTCTCTGTTTCTAAAAGAAGATCATGTGTTCTATAAAAAGTAACAAGGCAGATCTTAGAGCAGTACAGAAACTTAAAATTTGTCCCCATGTATCTAATTGTATTTTAAACCACAACTGTTACTCACTCTGTTTTTTTGCCCTTTGTTTACCTCAGTTAACAGGCATATTCTCAATAGTTTTCATCTTTTTCCATATTTATTAAATACCAACCATACAGAAGTGAGAGTGAGGAAGGAAATTAGCACTCCCTGAATGCTAATTTCTTTCATGTTGCCTCATTTTATTTACTTCAGAGATTTAGTCACTGCCTGAAATGACCTTCCCCTTTCTTTGAGTTGCTAATGGTTGATTTTCCCTTCCTAGAATTAAGTTCTGTCATGTACTCTTCTAGATCCTGAAGCATCAAAGGAGTGTGCTTGGTACATAGTAGGTGTTAATAATAAATTCCAGGCACAAGGCTAGACATACTGTGAACATTACGTCACAAATTCTCAAAGCAATCTTGAAATGTGAACATTATTACCCCTCTTTTTCAGGAAGAAATCAAGGTTTAAAGGAATTAAGTGACTTGTCAAAAACCAAACATGATTAAGGAGAGGGGATTTGAACTTAGGTCTGATGTGCATTCTGTTTGGGGGCCATGTTATAAAGCATGTTTCCCAAAGTGGACCATGGCTGTAAACAGGTAATTATGAGTATTTTAAAAGAAGTGTCATTAATTAACATAGCATTAGATCATAAGAAAGATACTCCCTTAAAAACTTCTTTCTGATTAACTTTATTATGTCAAAGTCTCAGGTTAGTGCCACTGTGTATTTGATGCTTCTCAAACAACTGCTACTCTCTTTATTTCAGTTAATGGCAGGTAAGAAAATAAAGCCAAAGTTTTCTTTCCAGTGTATCATTTGTGTCTATTTAATGACTACATACATAATTATATCTATAAAATATGTAAGTATATATAATTTATTTATGAAGGAACTAATTAATCACTTGCCTTATTCTGATTTCCCATTTGCAATAGTTACATAGTCCCTTCATAAATTAATTTTAGGTAAAATATGTGAATTTATTTAAATAAAATATTAATTATATAACAGAACAGACGACATAGTTGGCAAAACTGTGGAGGTGCTACACAACGTCTAGTTTCGAAAACTCTACTGTGGAGAAATTCATAGGCCTTGGAATAGAGACGAGCAATAGAAGGCATTGCTGTGATAGGGAAACTCAGATATGGAAAATAATTATTCCCAAACTGCTGTAAAAATGCTGTACTTCAGGTACAAAACTTAAAGACTACTAACTCTTGGCATAACTGAGGAAAATGCCACTGTGACACAAATGCTGAAACTACCATTAAATTATAGTCCCCAGCTAATGATGCCTAAAACATAGTTGGGGAGATATTCAAATAATCAGAGTACAAGTAAGGAAATAAAATATGCCCAAAGGAAATAAAACGTCACGTGGGAACTCATAGTTCTACAAAGTGTTACTTACTTCCCGTGATCACTAAAGTTGTTCCCTATAATTAATAATTAATTATAGTAATTACATATTTTAAGTTATAATACATAAATTAAAGAAATATAAATTCATTAACTTAATTATAATTTCATAATTAATTTTGTCATGCATGCTCAGGATAATAATAAATATCCTCTTTGATTCTAACATATAGAAATAGAAATGAGAACATGTAGTTGTACACCCTGTTTTGGACAGGCATACAAAAGAGACATATTCACACTTGCTGAAGTGTGAGAAACACCCTTTTCTATAATTGCAAGAAAACCCTCAAGGGGTTTGGCAAACAAGACCTGCTAAATTGCCAGCCATTTAAAAATAATCAAATTCATAGCCTCAGTAAAGCTTACACACCTTTAATATGGCACAAACTTAGGGCTTCACTAAGGGCTAGAGCTGCCTAAAAAAACTGTCATCACTTAGCATACTTTAGGGTAAACTTTTCACAGTGAAGGGACTGGTTTTCCTCCTAAATTCTTTATGCTGACATCTGTTTACAGGGAGTATTAGAAGAAATTCACATGGCCCAAGAGTTTGAACTTTCTGTGAGGCCACTTCAGTAAACGAGAGTAAAGAATAGTGATTATCTCATTGAGTTATTTTGAAGATTAAGTGAAATAAAGGAGGAGAATGTAAGGTATCTGGCACACAATAAGCCCGCAGTTACCATCAGCTGCTATTAGCCTGTGTTACGAATCACCATGTTCCCTCTGGCTTTTCCAGAGACCTCAGGTGACATTTTTTTTTAACATTATTTTATTGATTTACAATCATTTTACAATGTTGTGCCAAATTCCAGTGTAGAGCACAATTTTTCAGTTATACATGAACATATGTATATTCATTGTCACTTGGGACTGGTACCTGCTCTAGTGCTTCAGGCCAGCTCCACACACCTGACACACACCTCTCTCTCTCACAACTAGCCCAGTGAAATCCTAGGCACACACCTGCCTCTGTAACTCAGATCCCCTTCCCTCTGCTAGTACAACCAAATAGAAAAGCTGTGTTAAAACTCAAACAGGGACTTTTTGATTTCTCCAAACTGTGAGCAGTGACTTTTCACCGTGTCCTTTTAGTTTGGAACATCCCTCTCTTTTGTCATTTTTCTTTCAGCTGGATCTACCGGCTAAGGGTAATATTTAATACAATGCTTCTTAGTATTTTTATAGCCACTAACTAGCTCTCTGGAAGCTTTTGCCTCTGACAAACATTATGTCAGACATTTTCCCAAACAAAATATAAAGAGAATATTGAACTCAGACTGTTCTATTTTTGCATACCTTTTTCTTTATAGCCCAGTGCTAGGATAAAGAGGATGCATAAGTTCAGTGAGATAAAGAAGAGTGTAAGACCCTTAGACTCATTCAACTGTGTATAAAACAAAATGTTTTAAGTCTTTGGAACACCTATTTGAAGGAAGAATCATTCCCAAGTTTTATACTTTCACCGATGTATACTGATTGTGAAGTGAGCCCCCAGTGCTCTGTTCTATACCCTGCCAGGATGATCATAGCTGATAGATCCAAGAGCCAACTGGATTCCTGAGAGCCGACTAGAACTAAGAAACCACAGAACTCTTAAGTCTGAGGTCCCTGGAGTTACTTTGGTTTTTACTTTTCCTGAGGCCTGACTGTTCAAATCTTCTTGTTTTCTCGACGTATCTGAATTTCCTCATTGTAAAATTCCCTCTTTCAGCTTAAGCAAGCACAAGTGAATATCTGTTGCATATAACCTAAGGAATCCTAGTTTATGACTGAAGTTTTTAAAATGTTAACGACATTAAGCTTGTCAGCAATGTACTGTGCTTTTGTGTGTCTCTAAACATATTAAATGCAGGATGAGGAAGATAGTACATTTTTTTTCACTATAAAACCCATGCCACTTGTTTCAACAGCCAACAGGCAGAGTTAACTACCTATAAAAATGTCGGTAAAGAGAATCACTCTTGTTTAGTGAATTTCTCAAAGTAATGAAGCATATTTTTTAATGCACATAGCACTTCAGATTTCATCATTTTACCCTCTTCAAAATTATCTTCTTACTAAAATGACCTAAATCTTCTAAATTAAAATAATAGGAGTTTCTTGTGATATTCAAGCAGTAGTAGTATATGTTAACTATAAAACTTGGAATAGTGATATGATGTACTTTTGCAAAGAGGCATCATTTCTTTTAGCAACAGATTTTAAGTAATTTGATGTACTAGGAAGTCACCATAACTGTCTTATTTCTCTTTACAACATACATATTATGAAATTTGGCCCCACTATACTTTCTCACTTTCTTCTTTCACTACTACGCATACCCTTCCAACATACACTTTCTTATCTCCACACCTTTAAAGTTGTTGATGCTATTTAAAATTCTATCTTCACCTCTCCTCCAAGCTAACTTTCCAGGAAAACTCATATTCATCCTGCAAGGCCCTACTTAAATATCACCACCTCTAGGAAGTATTCTCCATGCACCTTCCGTCCATACCTCTTTGAGCAGAAGCAATCTGTACTTCTAATTTATTATTCACCGTATCATTTTGTAAATGCCTTGAGGACTTTGATGAACTCCTCTATTAGTAATATCAGGTCTATCATCTGATATTATCCGTGAATCCCTTTACGGCAAGGACTATGTCTTGTTCATATTTTTGTCTTTCCAGCAAGTCCTCATGTGAATCTTTCAGTTCAGGAAAATCTGAGGAAAATTTGAGGTGGTCTGAGTGATGACTTTGAAAATTATTAGAATATTCTTAAATATAGTATTGAGACTTCGTATGATTTGGACATATATTTTCAATTTATGAATTTGTTAAAGTTTGATAAGAGTTTTTCAAAGTGGTTTTACCAATTTCTATTCCAAGCAACAGCATGTGAGGGTTCCAGTTGTTCCATACCTTACCAACACTTAGCATTTTCACATTATGTTTATATATTTATACACAGACACACAATGTACAATGTATTTTTACACTGCTTTATTTGGTTTGACATTGAGCATTTTTGTTTCTAACGTTTAAGTGAAATTGGCCTATATTAATTTCTGTCCTTAGTTGGATCATTTCCTTCATTCTATTTTCTTTGTATAGATTCTTGCTTTTTTCTAGTGTCTTATACTGGATACTTAGGTTCATACAAATTTCATACTCTAATGCATACATATGTATGTATGTATATATACATTTATATGTTAGGGATAATTAGATATATCTAATATACATACCATAGTAATATCTTATTAATATTACTATCATACTAATAGTACTAATATTGTTATATTATTAATAGTATTATCAATACTGTGTATGTAATATCTATTAACATCTACTTTTTACTATATTAAATATATATTTTATATTGATATTAATATTGGCTATATTAACACCAGACAAAATATATCTTTAGGAAAAATTTTTTCTGAAGAAAGAAGTTTAAGATATAACATCTAATATATAAATATATATTAGATTATATATAAGTATATAACATAATATATATTAGATGTATCTATTCCAAATATGTAAATCCTATATAGAGATATATATATATCATTAGATCTTATACTGCTTTATTAAAAAAAATTCTACCTTAATATGTATTTTACCCAATATTAACATAGCCACATAAGCTCCCTTTTCATTGGTAATAGCCTGATACCACTATTTTCTCTTTCAGTTCTTCTCTGTCATTGTTTTAGGTATCTTTATATTCTAGGTATTCTTTATAAACAGAATATAACAATATTCCTAAAATCCAATTGCAAAGACTTTGATAGTCTTTGTCTTTTAATTGGAAAGTTTATTCTATTTAAAGTTATTTAAAATATTGATATATTAAGATTTGTTTCTATATCTTATTTTGTAAGTTCTATGGATGATACTTTTTGCTCTGTTCCTTCCATCTCACTATCACATTGTATTAGATTGAGCAAGTTTATTAATTTTCTTTTCCCTCTTTCCTGCTTTAAATTTACACATCCTTTTTTTTCTATATTGCTAGATTTCAAGAGGATGGTCATTACTATAAATCACAATATCCAAAGGTATACAAATTAGTCAGGCCCCATCCCAAAATATGGGATGCCCTACCTGGTAGGCATGATATTCTGGGTGTACTATCTAGTAAACCTGATAGTCAACAGGAATCTCTCAGCGGAGTTGATTAAAGAGTAGAGCTGCTGCTATTATTGGGTTCAAGATTTTACCTTTGTTTTTGATTTTTGGCAGAGTTTAGTTTTGATTCTAATTTGTGCACAATCAATAATATTCCCCATGGGTGGCAACAAAGATCGAAGATCCAGTTTTATGGTCCGAACATGTGATGAGCTCTGCCAGTGAAAGATAACGAAGTGGTGCTTTTTCCTCACTTTTTTTGTTTGTCTTTTAGTGCAGGGATATGTCTCAATTGTATTGGGGAAAAAAAAAACACTTTGAGATATTAACCACTGTTGTGTTTCTGTGCTAACCTTTGACCTGTTTCTAAAAGTATAGAACTACAGGTATAAGCTCCTTTGTATCTATAATTGAGAACACTCTTTATTTATCTCTCAACAGCATGAAATAGTTTTCTACCTCCATGGGCATTAATAAATTAATTTCTATAAATTAATATAAGATCTTAAAAATAAAGATTATGATTTGTTAATAGAAAATTTCGAGTGTTTACATAAATACAATATTCCTAGAATTCCTACATATAAAGGAACTAACTTCTAATTCTTTAGTTCTACTAATCTATTTTGTAAAAATCCTTCCTTACCAACATTTTTCTATAAAAAATGTTTATGTAATCAAGGTAAAATTTTTGATAAATCAGATTGCTTTCATAATTTTGGCTTAAGAATGCTTCCATGTTTCTGTCAAGCCTTGAATGTGGAGTAGAAAGCATAGATATAACTTTTAAATAAAACTTAGGTGTGCTTTCTCATGAAGAGACCAATTAACCTGAATCTCCTAAAGTTTTCATACAATCTTAACTGATCTGATAGGAAAAATATAAAATTGTATTTAACTAATACCTAGAAATAAATTTAACTAAGGAGGTGGAAGATCTGTACACTGAAAACCATATGACAGGTAAGGAAAAAAACTGAAGTAGACACAAATAAATGGAAAGATAGTCCATGCTCATGGAATTCAACAATAAGTGGTGCTAAAGTATCCATACTACCCAAAGCATTCTACAGATTCAGTGCAGTCTCTATCAAAAATAACAATGGCATTCTTCACAGAATTGGAACAAAAAATTCTAAAATTTGTGGGGAAACACAAAAGACCCCAAAGAGCCAAAATAATCTTGAGAAAGAATAAAGCTGGAGGCATCATGCTCCCTGATTTCAAACTCTATTACAAAGCTGTAGTAATCAAGACAATACAGTATTGGCATGAAAACAGACACACAGATCAATGGAACAGAATAGAGAGCCCAGAAATAAACCCCACAGATATGGTCAGTTCATTTATGACAAAGGAGCCAAGAATATACAATGGGGAAGGCACAGTCTCTTCAATAAATGGTGCTGAGAAAACTGGACAGCCACAGGCAAAAGAATGAAGCTCAAGCACTATCTTACACCATACACAAAAACTAACACAAAATAGATTAAAGACTTGAACATCATGACCTGACCTCAAAACTCCTAGAAGGAAAAATAGACAGTAAGCTCCTTGACATCGGTTTCTGTGGTGATTTTTTGGATTTGACACCAAAAGCAAAGGTATCAAACGTGAAAATACACAAGCAGGACTACGGCAAATTAAAAAATTCTGCACAGCAAAGAAAATCATGAAAAAAATGAAAAGGCAATCTACCCAATGGGAGGAAATATCTGATAAAGGGTTAATATCAAATATATATATATATATATATATATACACACATATAACATATATTTATATATAACTCATATAATCCAATAGCAAGAAAAAACAAGCAATCCAGTTAAAAAATGGGCAGAAGATCTGAACAGACATTCCCCATCCCCAGAAAAAGACAGATGGCCAACAGGTATGTGAAAAGGTGTTCAACATCACTAATCATCAATGTAAATCAAATGGAAAATGAAAATCAAAACTGCAACGAGGTATTACCTCACACCTGCCAAAATAGCTATTTTCAAAAGTACAAGAAATAACAAGTGTTGTCAGAAATGTGGGGAAAAGAGAACCCTTGTGCACTGTTGGAGGAATGTAAATTGGTGCAGCCACTATGGAGAACAGTATGGACATTCCTCAAAAATTGAAAGTAGAACTACCATATAATCCAGCAATTCTATTTCTGGGTATTTATTTGAAGGAAACAGAAACACTAATTCAAAAACATTATCTGCATCCCCATGTTCACTGCAGAATTATTTACAATAGCTAAGATAAAGAAGCAATCTAAGTGTCTACAGATGGATACATGGCTAAAGAAGATATGATACATATATATAATGGAATATTATTCAGTCATGAAAAGGATAAAACCGTGCCATTTTTGATAACACAGATGAAGCCTGAAGCCATTGTGCTGAGCAAAATAAGGCAGAGAAAGACAAACAAATATCATATGACCTCCCTTACATGTAGAATCTGAAAAGTATAATAAAAATTTAAAAATAAAAACCAAGTTCATAGGTACAGAAAACAGATTGGTGGTTGCCAAAGTGTGGGGGTGGTATGGTTGGAGAAATGGGGGAAGGCTGTGAAAAGGAAGAAAGGAAGGAAGGAAGAAAAGGAGGGAGGGAGGGGGGAAGGAAGGATGGACGGAAGGAAGGACAGAATGTTTAGGTTTGCAGAAAATTAACTTTGTCTTAGTTTATAATAACTGCAAATAATGAGTCCAAAGAGATGTTTGCAGAGTAGGCTCAGCTTTTATGAAGTTATTTGTAAGATAAAAAGAAAAACTTCATGAATTCTTTACTGCTAAATATTACATTAACACAGCACTAGAATGTTGTTTTCTCTCTATTAAAATGACAAATTGGTGTAGGAATATTCAGTCTGCTCTCAGGAGAAGGTAGTTGTTTGTTATCGTCTGCATAATCTGCCCAGATAGATGAGATTCTTTTTCTTACCAAATAAGGCAGCATATAGATGGGTCTTGTTTTTTATCCATTCAGCCACTCAGTCTTTTGATTAGAGAATTTAGTCCATTTATATCTAAAATAATTATTGATAGGTATGTACTTATTGCCATTTTTTTTTTTCTGGCTGTTTTGTAGTTTCTCTTTCTTTTGTGTATCTATTCTAGGTTTTTGCTTTATAGTTATCATGAGGCTCAGATACAATAGTCTATATATATAACAATTTACTCTAAGTTGATAGCAAATTTGAACATATTCTACAAGTATGCATTTTTCACAACCCCCCCATTTACATTTTTGATGTCACATTTGACATTTAAAAAAAAATTCTGTGTATCCTAGCTAAATTAACTAATTATCACAGTTATAATTATTTTCACTATTTTTGTCTTTTAATCTTTATATTTGCTAAGTGATTAATCCACTTCCTGTACTACATATCTACCTTTACTAGTGAAAATTTTTACTCTCATATGTTTTCTAGTTACTAATTAGTGCCCTTTCTTTTCAGGTTAAAGAAGATCCTTTAACATTTCTTGCAGGGTCAGTTTAGTGTAGATTAATTCCCTTAGCTTTTGCTGAACTAGAAAACACTTGCTCTCTCCTTTAATTCTAAATGGTAACATGTAAAGTATTTTTAGTTGGAAGTTTTTCCCTTTAACCATTTTGTATATATCATGCCACTCACTTCTAATCTGCAAGGTTTCAACTGAGAAATCTGCTGTTAGTCTTATGGAGGTTCCCTTATACATAACAAGTTTTCTCTTGCTGCTTTTATGATTCTCTTTTTAACTTTTGGCATTTTAATTATAACGTGACTTGGTGTGGGGTTTTTTTGATTTGTTTTGTCTTGTTTTGTTTTTGATTCCTCCTGTTTGGAATTCTCTGGGCTTCCTATATGTGGATATCTGTTTCCTTACCCAGGTTAGGGAAGTTTTCAGCCGTTATTGCTTCAAGTAAATTTTCTGCCCTGCTCCTTGTCTCGTCTCATTGTGGAACCCCGTATGAATATTATCTTCCTTGATGTTGTCCCATAGGCCCCTTAGGCTATTTTTACTTTCTTAAATTCTTTTTTTCTTTTTGTTGCTCTGTTTGAGTAAATTCCACTGCACTGTCTTCCAGATCACTAATTTTTTTTCCTTCTACTTTATCTAAGCCCACTGTTGAACCCCTCTAGTGTATTTTTCAGTTCAGTTATTGTATTCTTCAGTTTTGTGACTTCTGTTTGGTACTTATATTTTCTATCTCTTTGTTGAAGTTCTTGTTCATCTTGTTCTATTTCCTCCTAAGTTCAGTGAGCATCTTTATGATTGTTACTTAGAATTATTTATCAGGTAAAGATATCTCCCTATTTCATTAAGTTTTTTTCCCCTGGGGATTGATCTTGTTCTGTCATTTGGAACACATTCTTCTATACTTTTCATTTTGTCCGACTCTTTGTGTTTGTTTCTATGTGTTAGATAAAACCACTACTTCTCCCAGTCTTGAAGGTGTGGCTTCATGTAGGCAATGAGCCTTATTGTTTAACCTTGCCCTCATTCTTGTTTGTCTCTCAAAGTGTCTCTCTGTTTCAGACCCATGGATCAGAAATGCAATCCCCCCAGCCACCAGAGCCTGGCACTCAAGGGGCATCCCTTGTGTGTGCAGTGTTTGCCCAGTAGTTTTGCGGTCTGTGGGGGAAGCAGAACATCCACCTGCGACCTCCAGTGAAGCAACAGGAACATACACAGAAGGGCGGGGCACTTGCCTACCATCTCCAGCAAGGTTGTGGCAGCAACATAGGGGATGTGGTGCTCACCCACTGCCTCTGACAGGGCTGTGGCAGTGGTGTAGGTGGGGTGGGATGTTTGCCCATTGCCTTTGGCAGGCTGTGGCAGCAGCATAAAGCTATGGGTGCTAGCAAGTTAAAGTGAGAGTACAAAAATGGCACCAGCTAGTGCTTCCATCCCTAGAGAGAGTTCCAACAAGCTTTTGTTCTTCTAGTAGATGTTTCAAAATTAGCAAATGAATCTCCTCCACATATGGTCTGGGCTCTTTAAAAACTGATGCTCTTAAACTGAATCCCGGGTAAGTGAATCTGCCTGTGAGACCCTTAGGAGCAGAATCTCTAGTCCCTACAGCCCTATGGTTCCTCAGGATGTAAGCCTCGTTGGTTTTCAAAGCCAGATGTTTTGAAAGTTTGTTTCTGTGGTACAGGTGTGGAGGGCTGGGGTACCTCATGTGGAGAATAATCTCTCACTCTTCCAGAAGAATTTCTGTAATTGTGAGATTCCTCCTATTTGTGGGTCTCCATGCCAGGGGTAGGATTTTTGGTGAGACTGCATCTCTTCTTCTTCTACCTATGTTGATGTGACTTTTTTATCCTTTGTTATGAAGTAGCTGTTCAGCTAGTTCTTGAGTCCTTTTCAGAGGGAGCTGTTTCATATGCAACTGTAGATTTGCTGTATCTTCGGGAGGAGGTGAGTTCAAGATCTTCCTACACTACCATCTTGAACCCAATCAATTGCCTGAAATGTTTAAGATATTCTTGCTTATTTTTTGAAAACTGGAAAATGACATAGTCATAAATTCAGAACTTCACAGTGGAAAGATCCTTTATGTGGAAGTGTTGACACTTAATCATTGTATTTTTTTAAATGGCAAAGAATTTTAAAAAATATATTTGAGGGGGATGAAACATAGTGACCCTAAATAGATCACATACTTCTACTTTTAAAAATGACCACAACATTTAAATACAGATTTAAAGAATGAGAGAATGGTATTGATGGATATTCCATGTGAAGATCTAGGCAAAGTAAATCCTAAGCAGAAAGAATAGCAAATACAAATCTCTAAAGTAGAAACAAGCTTTTTTTTTTTTTGATGGGGGGAAGCAAGAAATTTGATATGGATAAAGCAAAGAAACAAGAAGAGAAGGGAGTAGAAAGTAAATTTATTAAAGAAGTAATGACTAGATCATGTAGGGAGGGCCCCATTTACCATGGTAAGAAATTAGAATTGTATTCTTATTTTATAAGATAAAATTTAAGCAGGAGAGTGACATGAGGCAATTTATTTTTCAATAAGATCACCCTGACTGTTATGTGGAGAACAGAGTGCAAAAAGGCCAAGAGTAGAAGTGGGGAAATAGACAGTCCAGGTAAGTAATAATTATGAATTGAACCAGTGAAGTAGCTGAGTAGATGATGAGAAGTAATCATACACAAGACATGTTGAATATCAAGTTACCAGGATTTTCTAATTAACTCAATGTGGGGTATGAGAAAGAGAGAAATAAGGAAAACTCAAGGTATTTTGCTTGAGCAACCAGAAAAAATGAAGATGATATTCAGAGGCTGTAAAAACTTGCAGTAAAAGTTCATATGAGAGGAGACAAAAGTAAGAGCTTTTTGGGGGGATTTTAATTTTATATAATTATGCAGTCAAATAGATATGTTGAGGCAGTTGAGTTTGGAGTTCAGAGACCAAAAAGAAAAACATCCAGTTGAGAGTCAAAAAATTCCTTTGATAACTATGTAAGTTTAAAAAGCTAAAGATCTAATCTGTTCTTAGAAATAATAATTAGTACATATATGTAAACTAAAAAATTGTGCAGTATACTGTATATATGTATTTACATGCAATAGAATGCATATGTGCAGTCGAACTGTAATAATTCTACAAAAAAAAGAAAAAGAAAAATATACAATAAAACTTGTACACCTACTATCTAAAAAAAATTAGAACAACCTTGGAAGAAAGCATAAATAGAGAAGAGCAGACAGTTGAGGACAGCATTCTGAAGCATTCCCAAAAGTGGAAACTGACAAGATGAAGAAGAAATTGAAACAGAATATCCACGGAAAAGGGGAGAAAACCTAGAAAATTCTGCTGTCCTGGGTGTGAAGTAAGAAAGTAGTCCCAAAAAGGAGTGGGCAAATGCATCAAGAGCTCCTGAGAAATCACGTTAGATGAGGACTGAGAACTGGGCTGGCTATATGGAAATCTTTGACAAGATCAGATTCAGTGCAGAGATGAGTCAAAACTCACTGGAGCTGGATTAGAAGAGAATGGAATTGAAAAAGTGAGGACAGTGAGCATAGAAAACTGTTATAAGAAATATCATTATAAGGAGGCAACCCATTTCAGTGATAGCTGAGAGGGAATGTAGTGTTGAGAAGGACTTCTACTAAAATATGGGAGATATTTGTATGCTGGTGGAAATGATATAATAAAGAAAAACTGATGATGCAGAAGAGAAAATAACTACAGGAGAAAAATTCTTGAATGGTGGAATGTGAGGTGATAAGCTGCACAAATTTAAAGGCTGGCCTCTGTCCTCTGTGAAGACCAGAAGAAATAGTGGACTATGTATATTAGGTAAGTTGGTAAATTTGGCAGTGAAAACATAAGGTGGTTTTCTTATGTTTTCTTCTATTTTATTTATGAAATAAAGTCAACAGATGAGAGTAAGAAAAGTGGATAGGATTTGGATGTTTGGGGAGAAAGATGATATTTGACAAAGAAAATGTTACTGGATTGCTGGGCTTCAGTGTTCCTTTGAGATTTGTTGTCACAAATTTAATGTCTTTGCCTTGTAATTATAAATTGTGTATCATGAATAGACAGTTGTGATTGTGTATTTGTCCCAGCCTCATCGAGCAAGTCTGTTCTAGGTGTGCAATTGGTAAGGTGGCAGTTTAAGAAAGGTTAAACCTGTGCCAGGTACTAGAGGAGGAAGATTGTCAAGGTATGAGAGAGAGAGAGAGAGCAAGATGAAGTATAATATTGGATCATCATTAGGGCAGGTGAGCAGGAAATGAGCTATCTTTTGTGGCACTTGAACTTTATGTCAGAATCTTTACAAGTTTAGGCAAAAGCTACGACAGAGAGGATCAAACCCAATGCTCAGGCCAGGAGACCTAGTGCAGTCTTACAGGCCAGGAGCAGAAAGGTAGAAGAGGTGGGACAAAAGGAGGTCAGGGATGAAAGAACAAAGCAGGTAAATTTGGCAGGCTTGAAGAGGCAGTCAGCTTTAGTCAGTCAGCAATTAGCTAGATTTGGCTTTGGAAAAATAGTGGAATAAAATGACTCACTTTGGGATGTGTTATGCTAATGGGGACAGCTACCAAATAATATCCTTCAGCAAGGTGCCCCAGGGCATCTCTGAAAAACTCAAGTGGTCCATCCTAGCCCTAAAAGCCAAGCCATCAAGAGCTCAATCCCAACGAAGAAGAAGCGTGAGCTCAGTTCTCTTAACCTGGCTCACAGGACAGCCTTAAACTTTTATGGTAGATCAAAGACCATGCCACAAGCTTAATGGGAGTTAAATTTCTAAAATATCAGGGGTGGCCACAGTGTGCCCCCAAAGCTGTTCCTTTAGCTATGTATTTGACCAGGTTGCTGACAATTCTGTTCTCTTCTGACACAAAATATGAGTGCCCCCAAAGAAGTTCATTTCCTACCATCCTTGAGGATCCATTATTATATTTTATCTTTTTCATAAACAGTTAACTGGCAGAATGAATGACTTTGTAAAAAATAATTTTCCTTTCCTTGGTAATGGGAAATTCTTTTCATGCTGTCCAAGCACTATAAATATCACTTATTAAGAGTTAATATATGCCTGACACACTAAATTCCTTACATGCATTATCTCATTTACTCATCTCAATATGCCTCTGAAGTAGGCATTATCATGACCCTATATTTTTACACATGAGGTAACTAAAGCCCAGAAAGTATAACTGACCTGTCCAGAGTCACATGACCTATAAGGATAGAAGCCAGTATTTAAACCCAGAACTTTTCCAAAATCCTTGCTCTTAAACTGATTCATATCCATAAGCAAAACATATGCAGTGGAAAGCAAGAGGGAGCGGATATAATCCATGTGAGGTGGGAGAATAGTCTAGATTCCACCTTCTCACTCACATGTTCATACAAGTCCATTATACTTAAATTAAAAAATCCCCCCTTACAGATTTGTAGGGGTCTTTTGGGTATTCTTTACCTACCAGCAAATTTTTCAACAATGGTGGGGATTATTTTTAAAAAATAAAAAGGAAGGGAAAAATGAGAAGTGTAAATGATAGAGAATATTTTCACCTCCATGTCCAGGCAAATGCATTTCTCTTACAGCTCTTTTGACCCTTGGTAGAAGATACAGACACTCAGCAAGTGAAACTAGTGCTCTTCCCAACACCTGCTCTCCATGTTTGAGGACTAGAAATAAGCAGGGGAGAAGACTCTATTCAGTCTTCTGCAACACATGCTCACTCGATTGGCACTGTTCCACAGCAAATTAATTACCTGACTACAGAAAGAGCAGCTTACTGGAGTTTCAACTAAACAGTAATAACAACAAGACAGTAATAATAATAGCAAAAATAACCATATTAAACACTGGATTTGTTTGCCTACTGGATTGTTCAGAAATGTGAGGTCCACAGCCCTGATATGTCTGTTGTCCAATGCCTGGTCATCTATAGTATACATAGATCAAAAACTCTTCCCTGAAAACTCATGAGAAATTTACGTACAGTAAATTCACAGAACTCACAGTTTTTGACTGTGCACTTGGTCAGGGACTAATTGCCATATTAAAATCACCCTCTGACAGCTACTGTTTTTTTTAATGTGTGTTGATTTCTTACTTAATCAAAGTTATACAACTTATTTTCCTTGAATGTGGAATTCGAATCTTCATTATTTAACCTTGATGCAAATCTCACTTTTTTAAAATAAATTAGGACACATTAGCTTCGTGAAAATATTATTTCTAATTATCTAAGTACGCTCCTTTTTCTTCTTTCACCTCTAACAGAAACAACTCAATCTTTATGCAAAGATATTTGATGACACATGTAATACAGATTTTACAGCATACCATGTCATTTCACTGCATAACTCATTTTAGTGTTTTTATCTATCAAAATGCAGTATTCATATGCAGTTTCTCTAATAATTTTCTTGCTCCTTGTGAACAGCTATACATAAATGAAGTAACTGCCTTACAATATGTAATTAGGCTCACTTATTTATTTGTATTTGGGGATTTAGATAGTGATTTGTCTCCAAAGAGCAACTGAAGTAATTTTTAAAGATGGAAAACATAAAAATGTTAATGTGAAGACTAGAGGAAAGGTTTTAATTAAGGAGAGGGCTGATAAATTTTCCTGGTGATGACAACTCTTGACATCATTAAATTTCTCTGTGAGGACATGAGAAAAAAGACAGGAGGGTGCTTTCAGAAAGTCATAGTTTTTATTACTCAAAGCAATGAGCTGTTAAGTACAAGCTTAATTATGACCTCCCTTTGTCATCTCGATACTTAATAATGCACCAGATGCACTTCTCCTGCTCTGACAGTTGCCTGCTCTGTCAGTTGACTGAGCTCTCCCTGCCAAGTGCGTGGCTGTCTTCCATCTCCAGAGGAGATAGATAGTTTACCCACATCCAGCCTCCAGGCAAGAGCCAACTCATTTCCTTCTCAAAATATCTTGTATGCTGGGACAAGTTCCACCAAAAATTAGACTGGAAATTTGTTTTGCTTACTTACTGTACCTTAGGTCAGAAGGAACAGAGGGAAAAAAGTCCTTTATCTCTCACTGTTCTCATGATAAATGATTGAGATTTGTCAGATAACATAGTATTTTTATTTTCAAAATAGTTTTAACAGAAAACAGTTGAGGCTTTCTAGAAGCTCAACTGGCTCCGGAAGCTAATGAAACAATTGAGTCCTGCGCAGATACAGCAAAGGAGCACAACTAATTCAAGGGCTGCTCTGCAACTAACAATTCTTTGAAACTCTTTCATTCATTTCTCAGAAGAGATGAGTTCAAGCTGAATAAAGAATTGTATGTTTTTAAAAAGACAAATAGAAAACAGGAGATTATAAAACAGAGTATTCTTATAAATTAAAATTATTATTTTTATTTCAAATTAGCTATCATTAATAAAGAATACAATTTTTCCATTTTCAAAGCATAAACATTAATATTAAATTCCAAATTTTCTTACCAACAGAATGATCCTTCAGCTATTTCAAGTGCTCACCATTGCTTTATTTTTGTTTTTTTATAGAAAACTTAGACCACAGTTTAGGTATAAAACAAGAGCCTTACAATGTTTTTGTTTTGTTTTGGTTTGATAAAGTATTATTTTCATGCATAATTCCAAAACTTAAGAGTTATTCTTCAGTATTGTACTGATAAATATGGCCTACGCAACAACACAATTATTTTTGCCTTCCAGAGTAAAAGACCTTTGTTCTTCAGCAGTTACACATATACACACACACACACAACTTGAAAACTGAGCTTCTGTCAGGCCCCTTTGCCATATGTCCATTAAGAAATCAGTAATTTGATCGGCTTTGTCATATAGACTGACCATCTGTAATCCTGGTAACAGTATTTAAGCTCTGAGATCCCAGTAGGAAATCTGTTCAAATATGGGACATCCAGTGCTTTATGTTTTCAACTATTTTCAAATTAAATAAAAGGGAAACCTTGGTTATATTGGGAGAAATTTTATTTTCAAACAGGGAATTATCCAAATAAGCACTTCAGAAGATTATATCCAGTTGCATATAATTAGACACTGTGCATTTCTGGAAAAATATGATTGGTTGGAGATATCACTCAATAAACAGGGTTTGTGAAAAGTTATGTTCAGCAAAGACAGACACTGACTTTGGCATACTCACAGAATCAATGTCTTTTTGGATATAATATTAGAGAATTTTAGTTCTTTAGAATTAACAAAAGTTAACACAGTTACTTTCAGTAAATTTAATCACCAGAACTGAAATAAGGCGTTTATCCAACATTTTTAGATGGAGCATGTATAATGTATAGCTAGCATAAGTAGAATGGGCTAGGGAAAAAAATCAGACGATAGCTTAATGAAGAGTTCCATGGCAAAAGTCATTTCTACGAACGACAGAGAGAACTGTTAGTTTCCTCTCATAAATGTACAATGAAAATATTTATTTGGTTTAATTTGTAAAAGACACACTCACACAAAGGCTACCCATTAAATATTTAATTAATTTTACAGTATATTTTACAAAGGTACATTTTTATGTCCTTAGTGGTCCTCAATCTTATACAACTTAATATTGAAGAATGGGTTTGTTCTCCATTTGTAAAAAAAGTCAGATAGCTCTAATAATCCAAATACGT
Organism: Camelus dromedarius; assembly: GCF_036321535.1. NCBI lineage: Eukaryota > Metazoa > Chordata > Mammalia > Artiodactyla > Camelidae > Camelus > Camelus dromedarius. The sequence goes on from NC_087436.1 coordinate 38,556,871, forward strand.
CCCTTATATTATTAGGTATTACAGAAACACTGCCACATCTGTGGCTGCAACAATCCTGCTCCCTAACTGAGGCACTTGGATGCAGTAGACAGTGCAGAGTGGAGCAGAGAGCAATACCTGCTCTTCAGGATCAGTGATCACTTACCCTGGAGCCCCTTCCTAGCAATTCTCTTCACTCTGGATCTTTCCCTCTTACTTCTCTATTCCTCCCTACTTTAGCCAAGTTTCCTGACCATTGCTCTTTGTTTCCTTAAAATTTTCACATCTTCTAGCTCTCTCCTCTCATTTAAATTTCCTATAGGACACTCTTGACCATTTGCTCAATTGTCACTTAATACCTCAAGATGACAGTCTGTGTCTTGTCTCTCCTACAGAGTTCAAAGCCAAGGGTATACACCATGCTTTATGGCTCAGTGTGATCTCATATAACCATACAAAATATTTCGATAATTAAATACTAAGTAAATTTATGTTAAGTTGATCCTAGGACCATCCAATTTTAGCATTAAATTCACTGCAGTAGATCAGAAATAATCAGAAGATTTACATTTGCAGGACACTCTTGTTTATTAGAATTGGCTGTCTGAAAAGCTGTTCGGAAAAAGATTGAGTAGCAATATCTGCCATGTTTGTGAGAGATGGGGATAGTGACACACATGTAAATGTTTGCCGCCCAAGATTGTATGAACTTGGCATGAATTAAACGCAAAAAGTTATAGCTTTTCATCTAATTGTTTTTAAAAAACTTTGCAGAAGTTGCCGTTGCATGGACTTTTATAGGACAATATGTGTCCCTGGTTATGCACTGCTTCTACTGAAATGAATATTTATTTCAAATGAGTGTTTATTTATTTCCTTTAGACCTGTGGGCCAGACTCTGCTCAAGAGTCTGGGAAATGGGCTAGGTACAGCCCAAAATGAATGCTTGCTTTGGAGGGTGCAGGTCTTTAGGCCTGCATAACACTGTTTTATAATTACCCCCACTCCTACTCTAATGATGGGCCATGTGAAAAGATATTCAGCCTCCACAAGCGACTGACTCTCCACTGTTTCAGATTTTAGTAGTAACAGCCATAACAATAATAATTTCCTGGTTCAGAAAACTGATTATTTGCTTTAAGTTTTATTTTATCATATTTAATAGCAATTGTTGAAGTTTTCTATGATTTATAAAACTGGAGACCAAATAGAGTTGCTTGTATAAATTCTGAAAGCAAAATAAATAGTACTTTGCTCTTCCCAGAACGTTCTAATCCCACGTACGCTAAAGGATCCTGAGTATCACTGAATGCGACGCTTGGGCTCTCATCTCTCATCTCGCATCCTCCAAGTGTACTGACAGTCAGAGCCAATCTTGATAAAAGTTTCTTATTAGTGTGTTCTCATCAGAAAACACCATATTCCACACTAAACAACTAAGAAGTCAGCCAAGCTACCATTTGCCTTTCATCACTGTCTTCAATCTTAGAAGTTTAGATTTCAGGAGACCAAACAGTACTCCACTTGGAATTATAAAGCATTATGTAACCCATTCCATTACCTTAGAAAGTAAAAGCTAATGTGACAGTTGCAAACCTATGCCAGATAACCCACAGGTGCTTCAATTTCACTCGATTTACTTTCAGGATCTCTCAGCTGCTATTTCTCAAGAGTTGCCAGGAACACTGTTCTTACTAAGTCTACAGAGCTCTTAATATATGGGGTAATTTTCTTCCTACATGGAGAGGAAAAAACTAGATAATGAAAATCAGGCTCTTTATCGATGGAAGCAGTGATACAAACGAAACTAAACATAAAAAAAATTTCACACTTGGAGAAATAATTGTAAGTGATAGGAAAAACAAACATATAAAAAGCACAAACGATAATTAAGTACAGAAATTAAAAATACTAACAGCATATATAAACAAATGGGTTAGCCCATACTGTGAAATGGTAAATTGACTAAATAAAATGATATGTTCCATTTTCTCTTATACACACTTGTCAAAGTTAATACTGTATAAAAATGTTTGGCTATTTTACATGTTTCCCTTTGTAAAAGAGACCTCTGCATACTTTTTCGTGTCCTTTTTTCCCCTTTTGTCAATAGGCAGGAAGTTTCATATATAGATTTTGCTTATTCTTCCTCTGTCAATAGTTTCAAGTCAGTGTGACAACAGAATGATCTGATCTTTTAAAAACGTCTGCTACTTTCAGAAAGAACTTTTAAATAAAATTTTTATTTAATTTCTTTTTGAGGGAGTTAGCAGAAGAACTTTAGAAAGATTACATATACTTTATTTGATGTACTGATGTGGTTTTATTTCTCTTCTGTTACATGCCGGAAAGAGCCATTTGAACCCTCAGATGAGGTGATCCTGTGGATGGTACAATGACAAATGCATTTTTAAATGAACATCTCATTAGTGCTTAGATCTGCGGGTGAGGGAGTAAATTGAAGGCAGAGAACTGCATTCCATTTTCAATGTATGGATTAAGAAGTAATTGTACACCATAGCTTCCAGAGTCTTTCCAGTTTCATGGCCATGTCATTAAAAATGTGCAAGGTATTGTTTCTCTTCTTAGCTTAAATCTAAAAGATGCATGTACTTACACATTTTTTTGTCATCACCTTTATACTCATGTCAAACCTCTCACTAAACAGCTTAAATGAGGTTAGAGAATTTTTATCCGGAACTTGAGAATGTTGGTACTTTGTAGCAATTTAATTTTGTAGAAAATTAGATTATTTAACATTATCTCTGGTGAAGTAGGGGAGGGAACAGGAGATGTGAAAAATAATCTTGTCCAAAATGGATTCAACCTCAGCTCACATCTTGGAACATACCAAAGCACCCTGGAAACTTGCCAAGTTCTACTTGCATTGAAGGGACCTAGATTGTCTCTGTTGACCTGTCAGGTATGTTTGATTTGAATTCAAATACATTTTTCAAGTGAATATTTGCAAATGTGACTGATTCCATAAGATGTAGAGTTACACTAGATAAGGAAGAAGTTTTAATGCAAGGGATGCAGTACACTTTGATATAACTATTGGAATATTTGTAAATCGGGTTTCAGCCTTTCCAGATGTAACAGCATCTATCTCAATAGTTATGGTTTTGACTATTACCGAGAAGACTGAGCAAATATTGTAATACACATGTTAGAAAGATCATTACTATCCTATAAACAATGCAATTTGTTTTAGACATGTTTTGCACATGCATAAGATGTTTTGTCTGTCCCCATTTTTATTCTACTATTTTAATCCTGAGGCTGCTTTGACATTTTGTTTATAAACATAAATAATTAAAATAAGAATTTTGTCTACATTGGAATTTTGTTTGAAAATATTCATCAGGTTTCAATTACTTTCTATAAACATTTACAGTAATTTTTTCTCTGATTATTCAGTCTGTTTTTCATATCTACTTTTACACTTTATAGCTTTTGCCTTTTTGAGTGTTCTTTTGCTGCCATGATATCAAATCCAAATTTCTTCATTCAAATTTTACTTTGTTGTGTGTAGTTTTTATTGTCAATTTAAATTTGTGTTGTTTATTTTGACTATACGTATCTACCATGAATCCTCTCATATAATTGAGGATTTCTATATCTGTCCAGGACAAACCTACTATAATACTATTTAATATAACCTACAAATTCTAATATAAACTTTTAAGAAACTTTTTTTCATATGATATAAGATTTTGTTATGTCTTAGATTGACTCTTTTAGAGTCAATGAAAGAGTAATTTAATTTTCCAAATGCTTATGTTCTCTTTGAATATAACGTACAGACTTATTCCTGCTGAGCAAATGAAGATCAAAAACACCAGTGCAAAGTGCATTCAAGATCAAATCACTAGGTATAAACTGGCATGTGTCATTATCCCCATTCTTTATGGCTTCTGCTAAGCAGCTAGGAGAGGTTTTGTTCCCTCTCTCATTGTGTCCCTTATGTCCCACTCAAGTTCACATCAGCCAACTAAAATATTTATCAAATACTTAAGGAATCACCTTTTTGCAACTTACTCTGACTATCTTCCTTCTAGTCAATCATCCAAAAGAAATTATTCTGTCCCAGACCATGCCAGACACCGAATAGGAGCTAAATAAATATCTACAAGTTAATTAATAGGCAGATTCTATTCTTGAGATGTAAAGGATTACAGAAACCAGTAGTTTTCTAAAGCAAGGTGCATTGTGTATATTTATAATATTAGACATCAGTCTGGAAATACCATGTCATCTCAACATTCTGCAAGTCTTTAAATAAACATTCTGGGTTTCTTAATGCTGATTTCCATACCTCCAGTCTATTGAAGCATTTGTGAAAAAACCCACTGACAAAGATAATCTACATTTTATTTGTGTATTACTTTAAGTAAACTTAAAGGAGTCATTCAAGAGGAGTAGAGAGCTCAATCAATATATTAGAAGCAGTTGGAGGACATCTAGTTGATACCAAGAGCCTCCTTTTATAAGGGAATTCTTCCTTCATAGCAAGGAAAAAAGACAGAGAGAAGGGAGGGATGACAGAAAAGTCCTCAAACCTGTTGTCTGGAAGATTGTAGAAACTGTTTAGGCCAGGATAATTTAAAAGCAAGTTAGACTATTTGCAAAGAGTAGCAAAGAGCTCCTAATGACACAAATCCCTAGAGGATTAATGTCCCTGAGTGAGTTTGGACATAAATAAATAAGACAAGCCCTGAGAAAATAATTTGAGATGTGGAAGAATGATAAACAAGTTAAAAATTATGGGAGAGAGAGAAAGATGAGGAGGAGGAGGAGGACAAGGAGTTGAGAAAAATATAAATTACACGTATGTTAGAGAGATTTTTGTTGTTATTTGCCACTTTCTTTTTAAACTAGAACATTTCACAGGTGATACGTTTATAGGAAAGTTGTTAGATATATATTATTTGATAAACCACTTCCAAAAGTTTTACTGTAATAGTCCCTCCACATTTTTCATAAAAGACTTAAGATGTACTGGGGACAATTTTTTAAAGCCAGTGTGGGCTTTAAGTTCTGGTCATGATAGAACACAGCCATAAACAACTACAGATCTGGAAACACTATGTAAAACAATTGTTTCCAAGCATTGGATAACAGAAAGCACTGAATGTAATCCTTCAGAGAAGAGAAATGCATGAAGTAAGCTACACATTCACTCTGATTTTCTCCCGGAGAGTCCTCTTTCCAAAATGAAGTGGAGGCAAGTTGACTTCAAAAGAAAGCAGTAATCATGCTGATTGGAGGAAAACAAAATCAGTGTTCAGGGCTGCTGGAGTAACTGGAATTTGCTGGAAAGGTACCAGAGAGGAAGATAATGTTCAAAGAAGGAACAACAGAAATCTTCACAGGATTCCACTAAGTTTGAGCCAAATACTACTTTATACTATGTACAGGGCAAAATTTTACAAGGACTCAAGCAGAATAGTTACCGGGTGACTGTGAGTTGAATAATGATTCTGAAGATAATATAGTGTTAGGAAAACCTGGCGTTCCAACCATTCACAGTGACGAGAACTTGCCGAACATTCTGGGCGTTCAGTTGAGAGCCTAAAAAGGAGAGACTTCAGGAGGGTTACACTAAGGGCACAGTAAGCATAACCAAATAAAGTCTTAAACCAAGCCTCAATAGGATCAAGCTGATCCTCTAGTGAATTAACTGCCCATCAGTACAAAACTCAATAATCTTTATAGGAAAACAAAACCTAGATTCTCAGTAACATAGCATCTATAATTCCCTTCAGACTATCAAAAATGAATGTGAAGACACAAAATATAACATGTAATCATGAAAAACAATAGACAAAAGAAACAATCTCAGAGATGACACAGATGTTGGAATTGGAAAGTAAGGTCCTTAAAACAGCCATTATAAATAGATGAAGGGATAAAATGTACATTTCAAGATGCTAAACAGTTATCAAGAAGTCATAATCCTCTTCCAATGCACCTAATAATAGGGTTTCAAACTACATACAGAAAAAACTGAAAAAATTAAAAGAAGCACAGACAAAGCCACAAATATAATCTATAGAAAAAATATAGATATTTTCACACTCCCTTCTCAGTAACTGACAGAATAAGAAAACTGAAAAATCAGGAAGAATAGAGAAGACTTGAAGAACATTATCAACCAATTTAATCCAACCGATTATATTTATGGAATACTATACCCAGCACCTAGAGAATTCTTTTGAAGTGCACATGTAATATTCAAGACAGATCATGTACTTTGCAAAAAAAAAAAAGTCCCCCCAAAGTGTAATAGAATTAAAATCATGCAAAGTATGCTCTCCAACCATAATAAAATTAAATTTAAAATAAAAGAACACAAGGCAATTGTGAAAATATAAAACTATTTCAAAATAAGCAATGCATTTCTAAATAATCCATAAGTCCAAAAAGAAAACACAGCATAATCAGAAAACGTTTTTAACTAAATGATAATGAAAGCACAATAGGTCCAAATTTGGGTGATACTGCTAAAGTGGTGCTTAAAACGAAATTTATAGCTCTATATTAGAAGAGAAGTGGATCTAAGCTTAAAATTTAACTATAAGAAGAACACTAAATGCAAATAAATGAAAGGGAGAACACAATAAATATAAAAGCAGGAATCAATAAAACAGAATATAAACAAACACAATAATGAAGGTCAAAAGTTGATTCTTTGAATAGACTAATAAAATTGATAAACACATAACTAGACTGATCAAGAATAAAAAAGGGCAAAAATACTCGTATCAAGAATGAAAGCTATAGCACAGGGAACTATATTCAATATCTTATAATAACCTTTAATGAAAAAGAATATGAAAACGAATATATGTATGTATATGCATGACTTGGACATTAGGCTGTACACCAGAAATTGACACATTGTAACTGACTATACTCCAATACAAAAAAAAAAAAAATAGGACTCAAAGTAACCTATACAGTAACCCCCCCCCCGCAAAGGAATGAAAGAAGGCATCACTAGGGAAACTGCAGATATTAAATATCAAAAAGGTAATATTAAAATTTTTTATGCTGAAAAACTGGACAACTCAAGTGAAATGCAAAAAACCAATTTGGGGTGAGGGACACACACTGCCAAAACAGACACAAGAAGTTAGAAATCTGAGTATCACAGTATCTCTTTGAATTTGTAATTAGAAGCTTTCCTTCAAAGAAAATTCCAGGCCAATGTGGAGTCTCTGATGAATTCTATTAGCATGTAAGGAAGAAATAATACTAATTCTACACAATTTTTTTCCAGAAAATAGAGGAAGATGGAGAAGAAATGCTTTCCAATTCATTTTATGAGGTTAGGATAAGCTTGATACTATAACTAGACAAGGACATTACAGATCAATATCTATCATGAACATAGACACAAAAAATCCCTAACAAAATATTAGTAATTTAAATCTAGCAATGTATAAAAAAGACTATATATCATTACCAAGTGAAATTTTTCACAGGAAGGTGAGGCTGGTTCAACATCAGAAAATCAATTAATACACTTAACCACAAAAACATGGAAAAGGAAAATTATATGATCATCTCAATAGGTTCAGAAAAAAATTTGAAAAAAATCAATCTCTTCATGATAAAAAATTTTAACACATTAGGAACAGACTCTGATAACAAGTATTTGTTGAAAACCTACAGCTAAAATTATGTTTGATGGTAAAAGACTGAATGCTTTCTTAAGGATGTCTACACTCTCACCACTTCTTTTCAACATTTTTCTCGAGGTCCTAGCCAATGAAACTGTGAAAAATAAAGTATAAATACTGGAAACAAAAAAAACTAAAACTCTCCATTATTTACAGATAATTGTTTAAACAGAAAATACCAAAGAATCTACAACACAACTCCTAGAACTATTAAGTAAATTTAGCAGGGTTACAGGATACTAATACATGTCAAATACAAAAACAAATTGTTTTTCTAGATTTCAGCAATGAGCACTTAGAAAATAAAAGTTAAAACCATCAACTACAATAGCATAAAAAATATAAAAAATAAGATACTTAGAGATAAATAAAATAAGTGCAAGAGCTCCTCACAAGAAACTACAAATCATTGCTGAGAAAAAAATTAAAGAACACTTGACCTGAAAGAAACATACATCCATGAATTAGAAAACTCAGTATTGTTAAAGTGTTATTTTTTCCCAAGTTGATCTGTAGATTGAATGCAACCCCAATCACAATACCAGTAGGCTTTTTCAAGTTGTTTTGCTTTTAGAAACCAGAAAATTGATTCCATATGAAAATGCAATGATGTATATGAAAATACAAAATATCTAGAAAAACTAATTTTGAAAAAGGAGAAATAGACTGGAGAATTTACACTACTTGATTTCAAGAAATACTGTAAATTCATAGTAATCAAGCTAGTGTAGTACTGGCATAAGGACAGACAAGTTGATCAAAGAAAAACCATAGAATCGCATAAATAAACCCAAACTTATTTAAAATCATAAACCTAAACGCAAAAGTTAAAATGTTAACACATCTAGGAAAAAATTTATAATTTTTTGCCAACTTAAGTAAGGCAAACACTTCTTAGGACACAGAAAGCACTAACCATTAAAAAATGACAAACTAGATTTTATTCAAATTAAAAACTAATGCTCATCAGAGACACTATTAAGAATAAGCAAGGGATAGACCAAGAGAAAATCTTTGCAAAATATAGGACTTTTTTCCAAAATATATAAAGTCTAAATCACTTATAATGAGACAACCTATGCTAAAAAAATTGGCAAAAGATCAAACAGATACTTCACAAAGGAAAATATACAAATAACCAGTAAGACATGAAAAGTGCTTAACATCATTCATCATCAGGGAAATTAAAATTAAAACCAAAATGCAATACTACTACACACTAGGATGACTCAAAAACAATGACAATACCAAGTGCTGGTGAGAACAACCAGAACTCTCACATGTCACTAGTGGGAGAGTAAAATGTACAAGCTTTGGAAAACAGCTGTGAGGTTCCCATAATATTAATAAAGTTCCTACCTATGCCCCATCAATTCCCTAGGTATATACCTGAGATTAAAGTAAACGTATGTCCACAAATATCTGCACAAGAATGTTTACAGCAAATTTATTCATAAGTTGATAAAAAGTTCATAGTTATAATTCACATTATTTATTCATAAAAAGCCCTAAATGGAAGCAATCCAAATGTATGTCAAAAGGAAAATGAGTAAACAAGTTGTGGTATATTCAGACAACGGAATATTATTAAGCGACATGAAGGAATGAACTACTCCTGTATGCAACAACATGGGTCAATCTCCAAAATACACTGAGCAAAATATGCAGACACAAAATTATGCTTACTGTATATTTTCACTTACATGATGATCCAGACAGGCAGAACTACTACTTTATGGGTTTAGATTTCAGAACAGTAGTTTCCTGTGGGAAAGGGAGTTGACTGGAAAAGGGCAAGAAGGAACATTCTGGGATGAAGGAAAAAAATTCCATTATCTTGAAAAACAATGTGGGTTAGGTTTATGTGACTTTGCCAAAACTCTTCAAATTATACACTTAGGATATATGCATTTCACTATATATAAATTTTACATTAATACAAGTTTTAAAAAAGGAAATTATATCTACATGTGGTTTGTTCTAAGGCCAGAATTCTTTCTGAAAAACTAACAACGTCACTGCATGCTGAGACAAGGTGCTTTGTTTGCTTCTGTCAAGCTTTTACACTGGTACCCGATCTTGACCATATTTCATACATTCAATTAACATATATTTTTTAAACATTGCTAATTGTTTCTGTAAGTGATCAGACTTTTGTCACATTTATCTGCCAACTTGATAAACAATGAACCATCCTTGTCAAGGGTCTGGTCAATAGCAAGGGGTGTTTTTAGTGAGGATTAGTCCTTTCCTGAGGCATTAACTCCTCAGCTCAGTAATATCCTGCAGCTCAGTAATACTCTCTGCCATTAAAACAAAATTTCCCATGTCCTTGAGCTTGGATAGCTCTTTTCACCTCTGTATTTTGGTTTGCACTTTGCCCACAATCTGAAACAACTTCTCCTTTTCTACATTTCTCATTCATTCAACAAATATTTATTGCACAGCTACCATGTGTCAAGTTACCACCTGTGTGCAGGGTGGTAAGCAGCCAATGCTAAAAACAAACAAACAAAATTTATAAATGAGATTTCATCCCTCTTTGAGTTTATAGTCTGGAGTATCTGGGTTCAGACTGTAATCAAATAATCACACATGAATGTGTACAATTAGAACTGTGAAACAGCACAATATACGCATTGGGAATAAACGTTAAGTGGTATGTGAGAGCATTTAACAAGCAGATCTCATTTATAACGAAACAAGCAGATTTTGTCTGATGAGATAAATTCTGAACTGTAATCAAGAGATTTTTGTAAGAGCAGACTAGGAAATACAGACGAAATGGTGGGTGGATGGGTTTCAGGCAGAGGGAGTGGCATGTCCAAAGTTGTTACAGCAGGAGGGAGCATGGTATTACAGAGGAGCCAAAAGAAGTCCAGAGTACTGGAGAGCAGAGAGCACAGGACCAGATATGCTGGAGAAGCAGGCATGCTGAATATTTTAGCCTTTGTTTCTCAACAGTAGGAAGCCACCAAACGGGTTTAGGCATATGTGTTGGGGTAAGGAAAGAATTTTTAAACAGAATTGGGTTTTGAAAATATCGTCACAATTATTCAAAGTTGTTTTACATAATACCTCCTCCATTAAGCCTTTCTTCTCACGCGGTGGTAATTTCTATTTCCCCTGAACATCACAGCCATTTTCTGTATCCCTGGCAGAACTCTTATTTACAGTTGTCTTGTACTATTGCTCACTTGTTTAATCATCTCTACACTATAAAATGTTTGAAAGTCTGTAAATTCTTATTTCACCTTAATACTCTGCCATCCTAACAGTGTACTAGGGGTCCAATGTATTTGCGGTCAAATCTATGCAAAACAATAGGGGAAAAGGTACTGATTTACTCTCCTCTAATGACTGAACACAGGATGAGCCCAAGCATGCCCATACTTGGGGCAGTAAGTGTTGCATTGTGAGTGGAACATACGGCGATGAGGTCAACTGTCTCTTGGGAGAGATCTGTTGGCTTCCCAACAGGCCACACAGTCAGGAGGACCTTGGGACCACCATCTCATTCCAGTTCAGCTTTGGATGTCTGAGATTCTGATTTCTGGTACATCCAGGGGGAAATCAGACTCTGGAGAGATGACTTAACAGTAACCAAATCCAGAAGCAACTGGTACATTTTAAAAAGGATGCCACTCTGACTTTACAGAGAACAATTATGACTTGCGTTCACTAATTAGTAAATTATAGGAGAATATACCTATAGGCAAAAAATATGCAGGAAGCCAAATCATATGCAACATCACTTGAAAAAGCAAAGAATCAGAGCAAAGTAAATTAATTGTCTCCTCTGGATGGCCAGAGTTACCAAGCTATCCCACTAGGTATGTAGCAAGGGCCACATCATCAAATCTGTTGGCCAAGGCAAGCTTTTCCTGGTTAATGCTAGGGACACACTTGGAAAAATTACTTATGAACTTTCCTTTCCTAAAAGGGGCATAATATTCTCTTGTATAATAGTGTTTTCTTCAACATGTTAAAGTTTTCAAAAAGGTTATGGGTAAGCCTAACTGGGGAATATGTGAGTAAACCACTTAAAATAATGCCAAATAAATAATTACCTGATTCATTTAAAGTGACCTGAATATTTTTTCTGATCCAGTATGAACTGATTTAATAAGCTGGTTCTGAGAGGCAATCTTATTTCTTCACTTCCATGTTCTTGGACATAGATAAGTTTCCTCACTATTCCTCATTAGGAGCAAGCTATACTTACTTTTATTTTTTAACTTTTTTTATTGAGTTACAGTCATTTTACACTGTTGTGTCAAATTCCAGTGTAGAGCACAATTTTTCAGTTATATATGAACATACATATATTCATTGTCACATTTTTTTTGCTGTGAGCTATCAAGCTATGCTTATTTTGAACAAGTACAGCAGCATTACAGCAGTTGCCCAAGCAATACTTCCTAAATAGTGCAATAAAGTGTTCCAATAGCTCAGTAGAGTTAATTAAGAGTCCTAGAGTGCCCAAATTACTTTCCTCCAAATTAACTCAATTTTTATTAGAAAGCCTCTCAGTGGGAACATAAGGTTGTGAGAGCCACAGTTTTAACCTTCAGCATTACAGAGGTTAAATTCACACACTTTATGAAGTATCTGGCACTGGTAAGAGTGTCAGCACATCCCTAGGTCAATTAGAACAAACTTGTTTATTCTGCTGTTTACTTGTCTGAGAATCTAGCAATTACACAGAGCTACATGTTAACATATCCACTACGTGGTTAACATATTCCACTATGAATATGGATTTGTCAAATTTGTCTTTATGTATTTAGTGGCTATTATGTACATTATAAGTTTAGGATTGTTGGATGTTTCCATCATAATATTGTTATCCTTTTATCTTCAGTAACAATTTTTGCCTGAAAGCCTACCAAGTCTGATTCTATACACATGCATGTTTTTATTTTTCCTATGAATGGCACATAGCTGTATTTTTAATCTAATCATATAATTTCATTCTCAAAGTACGATTTTCAAATTGTGATCTGAACCCTTGAGGGTCCTCAAGAACCTTTGGTGGTGGTGGGTATTTGGGCTGCTATAGCAAAAATATCATAGACTGGATAACTTTAACAACAAACGTTTATTTCTAGCAGTTGTGGAGGCTGGGAAGTCTAAGATCAAGGCGCTAACAGACCTGGTGTCTGGTGAGAGCCCACTTCCTTGTTCATAGCCAGGTATTTTCTTGCTGTGTCCTCACATGGTATGGAGCTTTCTAGGGTCTCCTTTTAAGAGCACTACTCCAATTCACAAGGGCTCTGTGCTCATGATCTAATCACCTCCCAAAGGTACAAACTCCTAATACCATCACATTGGGTTGGGGTTTCAACATATAAATTTGGGGGAGAAATGAACATTCAGTCCCTAACAGTGGGGTAGGTGAAATCAAAATTCTTTAAAATTATTTTTCCCAACTTAATTATTGAGACATGATGGACATACATTGGGTAAGTTTAAGGTGTACAATGTTATGATTAGATACACATATATGTTGCAAAACGTTTATCACAATAAGGTTAGTTAATACATCCTTCACCTCACATAATTTTTTTTTATTACTGTAGTGATGGTGGTAAGAACATTTAAAATCTGCTCTCTTAGCAACTTTCACCTATATAATACAGTATTGTTAACCATAGTCACCATGCGTACATTACAATCCCAGAAAGTATTCACCTTATAACAGGAAGTTCATATCCTTTAACCAGCATTTCCTCATTTCCCCCAACTCCCAGCCCTTGGTAACCAACATTCTACTCTCTGCTTCTATGAGCTCAGTGTTTTTAGATGCCACATATAAATGATCTCATACAGTATTTGTCTTTGTCTGAATTATTTCACTTAGTATAATGCCTTCAAGGTTCATCCACATTGTCACAAATGGCAAGATACCTTTTCTTATGGGTGAATAATATTCCATCATATATATACACCACTTCTATTTATCCATTTGTCCATATATGGACAGTTACATTGTTTCCACATTTTGGCTGTTGGGAATAGGGAATTCAGATATCTGTGAGATAGCACTTTCATTTCTTTTGAATAAATACCCAAAGGTGAAATTTCTGGCTCATGTGGTAGTCCTTTTTTTAATTTTAAGGAACCTCCATAGTGAAGGCTTTCTATAATGGCTGTATCAATTTATATTTCCACCAACAGTGCACGAGGGTTCCCTTTTCTCCATATTCTCACCAGCATGTAGTATCTCTTGTCTTTGTGAGAACAGCCATTCTAATAGGTGTGAGGTGATATCTCATTGTGGTTTCAATTTGCATTTCCTTGATGATTAATGATGTTGAGCATTTTTGCATATACTTTGCCATTTGTATGTCTTCTTTGGAAAATCGTCTATTCAGGTCCTCTGCCCATTTTTCAACCAGATTATTTTTTTGTTTTGTCTTGGTTTTTGCTGTTAAGCTGTATGAGTTCCTTATATATTCTGGATATTAAACCCTATCAGATGTATGGTTTGCAAATATTTCCCCCTTTCTGCAGGTTGCCTTTTCATTTTCTTGACTGTTTCTTTTGTAGTGCAGAAGTTTTTTAGTTTGATGTGGTCCCAATTGTTGATTTTTACTTTTGTTGCTTGTGCTTTTGGTATTATATCCAAAAAAAAATTCATTATCAACACCAATGTCAAGGAGCTTTTTTCCTATGTTTTCCTCTAGGAGTTTTACTAGTTTAAGTCTTACATGTAAGTCTTTAATCCACTTTGAGTTGATTTTTGTTAATGGCATAAGATAGCAGTTTAATTTCATTCTTTGGCATGTGAATATCCAGTTTTTCCAACACCATTTATTGAAGAGACTATTTTTTCCTCATTAAGTATCTTTGGCTTCCTTGTTAAAGATTATTTGACACTATATGTGTGGTTTATTTCTAGGGCTCTCAATTCTGTTCCATTCATCTATGTGTCTTTTTTTTTTTTTTACCAGTGCCATACTGAGAAACTCTTATTTATTAATGCTAAAGCATTATTTGTCTTTGTCACTCTCATTCTTTCATTAGTGTACGATGGTTTTCCAGAAGCTAGATAGTGTGTCATATCGCAAGAGACTGAATGCAGAGCAGATATGTAAATCCAGTCAGTAAAGCAAGATAATAAAAAGATTTGTAAAAATGCAAAACCGATGCCACTCTCCTCGATGAATATTTTTTGTTTTGGAAAATACAGTTGTTTTCATAAAAATTATTTATGGTAACATGTGATAGGTTTAATGCTATTATTTTAAATAAATTAATAAATATTTTAATTTTTTCTCAGTTTTATTTTCTAATATGGTGAATATTGATAGGTGCAATCCCCTATAAATAAAACCTATTTTGGGTCCCTAATAACTTTAAAAGTTTGTAAAGAATCCTGAGACAAAAAATTTGAGAACCATAGCTTCAAAAAAATTTTACCACCTTTATTGTGGTATGATTCCTGTAAAGTAAACTACACAGGTACAATTTGATTAATTTTGACAGATGTATACACCAATGAAATCACCACCAAAGATAGACAACATTTCCATCACTCCCCAAGAGGTGCAAATTTCAAATTCCCAATTTATCCTTCCCCTGGTAACCATAAGTCACCCCTGGTAACCATAAGTCTGTTCTCGGTATCTGTCAGTCTGTTTCTGTTTTGTAGATAAGTTCATTTGTATCTTTTTTTTTAGTTTCCACATGTAAATGGTATCATATGGTATTTTTCTTTCTCTTTCTGGCTTACTTCATAGCCCTAAATTTTTAAAAGGCACCCTTGACTAATTTTAGACTTTATTAAAGCAGTATATTTACCATTCCCTTTAACAATTTGAAGGCCTTAGAATGCATTGATAATAGTAACTTCATTTTATCTTGACCTTTTTGTAAAAATTTAACTGAGGTAGATTTGCAGATTAAAATTATATTCTCTCAGCATTCTGAAGGTATTATTCCATTGTCTTCTTATTTATTTTATTACATTTGATAAGTAGTTGTGTTGGCTGATATTCTTGGGGATATAATCTTGATGTTTTCTTGTCTGTCGATTTATGTTTTCATGTCTAGCTCATGAAGTAAATGTTTCTTCATATGTTCTGCAATTTAAACTGTGGGTTTATCTTCATTGGGACTTAATAAGTAAGTGCACAACTCAGAATGATACAGCAGGTCCCTCTGAAGATGTCTTGTGTATGCTCCCTTCAAATGATTCAAGGTGGCCAACAGTCTCAGACCATTTTTTTTTAATTTTGGTAAAGTATACATAACAAAATATTTATCATTTAAACCACCTGTATATATACAGTTCAGTGGCATTAAATACATTCAGTGTTGTATAACCATCACCACTCCCTATAACCAAAACTTTTTCATTATCTCCAGCATAAACTCTGTACCCATTAAGTAACTCTTTATTTCCCCCTTCACCTAACCCCTGGAAACCTCTGTTCTACTTTCTGTCTCTATGAATTTGCCTACTCTAAGTAGTTTATATAAGTGGAATCAAATACATTTGTCCTTCTCTGTCTGACTTATTTCACTTAAAATAATGTTTTCAAGGTCCACTCATGTTGTAGCATATATCAAGATTTCATTCCTTTTCTCATGGCTGAATAATACTCCATCATACGCATCTATCACATTTTCTTTATCCATTGATCTGCTGCTAGACATTTAGGTTGTTTCTACCTTTCAGCTGTTTTGGATAATGCCATTACAAAAACTGGTGTACAAACATTTGCTCAAGTCCCTGTTTTCAATTCTTTTGGACATGTACCTAGGATTGAAACTGCTGGGTCATATGGTAGTTCTGTGTTTAACTTTTTGAGGAACTACCAAACTGTTTCTCTCAGCAGTTGCACCATTTTACATTCCCACCACAATGCAAGAGGCTTCCAATTTCTCCACATTCTGGCTAACACTTGTTATTTTTACTGATCATAGCCATACTGGTAGGTAAAGTTAATCATTATGTTAATTTGTTACATTGGGGTTTCCTGGACCTCACAGGTGGTTCATATTCAAATCCCAAACTTATGTGAGGGCTGATTTATGTTAACAAATTCTCAGGGAATCAGATTATTTCTATACAATGCTTATGCCTATCCCAACAAGCTTCCTATCATCTCATTGTCCAAGTGAGCAGATTTTTCTCAACTACCATTTCACTGAGGTATAGATCTCCAAAGGCTCCAAATACACAAAGAGTATGATTCCATATGCCCATCATCAGAAGACCCTACACCTGGATCACCACTAAAACACAAACTATCCCCCTACTTCTTCCTTAGCCTTACTTTTCCAGTGCTACAACAAATCAGCTCAGATTTTCTCCGAGGGTTCACCTACCCACAACCTCAACCCCTGCTTCACACGCCCCCTTAATCTATAATCTGTATCTCTGCCCAAGAGGATTTTCATTACTTTATTGCAATTTCAGCTATGCTTTTAGAATATATTTATCTTATTTTACTTTATATTTTGGTATTTTGATTGGAAGGATTTTCAGGTTACCTAATCCATCAATTGTTAAATTATCCTCCAAAAAAGTATGTATAATCTTCTGGCTCTATTTTTAGAAACTATTCATATTATGTGGTTGTAAAATAAAAAAAAATCTAGATATGATTCTACTTGTTCACCTTTTAAAGGTATGTTCAACTGTTTGATCAAAATATTTACCATATGATCCAACAATCCCACCCTGGGCATAAATTCAGAGGAAACTTTAATTCAAAAACATACATGCACCCCAATGTTCATAGCAGCACTATTTACAATAGCCAAGACATGGAAACAACCTAAATGTCCACTGACAGATGACCTGATAAAGAAGTTGTGGTATATTTATGTAATGGAATACTACTCAGCCATAAAAAAGAATAAAATAATACCATTTGTTGCAACATGGATACACCTGGAGGTCATCATTCTAAGTGAAGTAAGCCAGAAGGAGAAAGAAAAATACCATATGATATAAAACTTATATATCAAATCTGAAAAAAAAGACAAATGAACTTTTTTACAAAACAGAAACAGACTCACATACATAGAAAACAAACTTATGGTTACTGGGGTGGGAAGGGAAGGGATAAACTGGGAGTTCAAGATTTGCAGATACTAACTGATATATATAAAATAGATAAACAACAACTTCATACTGTATAACACAGGGAACTATGTTCAATATCTTATAGTAACTTATGGTGAAAAAGAATATAAAAACGAATATATGTATGTTCATGTATGACTGAAGCATTATGCTATACACCAGAAATTGACACAACATTGTAAACTGACTATACTTCAATAAAATATATATATATATACACACACAACAAAAATATTTACAGATCCTTATGGGAGTAAATTGGAAATTATGTCATGATAATAGTTTGGATTACTGACATCTTGCAATATTTCTCAGAGTGAGTTTGGTGGAACAATTTTCAAAATAAACTAATATGTTAATTATTAAAATAACTGTTTCAAGATCAAGTTAGTAAAGTACTATATTAAACTAGATTAAACAGCTTTCATAATGGCAAGACATATGTATAAGCTAAATCTCTAAGAATGCACTTCTCAAATCTATTTTCTTGGAGCATTATGTGGTACTTAATATTCAGACAAACTACTTCTGGAAACTTTGACTTCTACATTTAAAATTCAAATTTCCAATTTTTCCATCAAGCTATATAAATGAGGCCATTATCATATCTGGATCATGACATGTAAATGATTCAGTAGTTTATGGAATTAATGATGAGCTCTGATTCTTGGTAGCTACAATATTAAGTTACCTTAAAAAAAAAGCTAAACTGTTATTTCTTTTTCATTTTTAATATTACCATAATCTCTGATACACATTTTCATATATCAATAATCATAGTAAATTTTTTTCAGAATACTTTTATATTCTTTCATATGTTAGATTATGGCAGTATGGAAAAGGAATTAGAGATTTCAATACAGAAGGGAAAACACACATTTAAGGAGTAAGTTTTCCATAGCAACAGAGTCATATTTATCCCACAGTGACTGTACCAAAATAACTTATCTGAAAGCCCTGGACACTTAAAGTTAATGGAAAAATTGAAAAGAACATTAAAGTCTCATTACCCTAGATGGTGATTTATGAATTAGGTTTAATAGCCTAAGTATTCTCCCATCTGCTGAGAAATATATCTTTGGAGATTTAATATTAATTCTAATAATTCCAGCTTTGAATGCAGTTCTTCACAGAACTTATTAAAAGAATTTGCAATACTTCTGCGAAAAAATTTCTCCAATGTTTTAAACAATTGAAACCTGCTCAGAAATATAAAAACAAAGAGCCATTAAAATATATCTAAATATCAAAGGAACAGAAATAACTTCATAAGAAATTACACAGTTCATTGTCTATTAAAGGACTGATTTTCCAATTTGTAGATTATGGTAATTCCTAGATTCTTCTCCTGATTTTTTCTACTAACAGGTCATAGCTCTGTTGATTAACTGTATCAAAATATAAACAAAGTTGAAAATTTCTTAAGTCACAAAATATTTGAATAAAAAAGACCTCAGAGGGGATCTATTGAAACCGCTTAATTTACAAATGAGGAAACTGATGCCAATTTCTACATTGTTTAAATTTTAATGAATTCCATTCTCATAAATGACTAAAACTCAAAATAAAATGACTTTGTGAGAAATCTCATTTCATAGTCATTCCAATCAGGCAACAGAAAGATCACTGAATTGTTCTAAAATAATTCCATATTTGCAAAATATATGACTGCCATTGGTCAAATCCCTTTAAGAAGTGAGAAAGCACTCACAATAAGAGTATCATAGTTGTGCTTTAGGTATTTGTTTTGTTTTGTTTTAAATCTTAAAACAGCGATAATCATACCTCTCTCTTAGGGCTATCATGAGAATTGAATGAGATAATGAAACCAGAGTGCCTAGTTCAGAGCCTACGACATAGTAGGTGGTCAAAATAAACACTGCTGTACTTTGCTCTCTACTTTATTGTATAATTATTTCAATGCCACAAAACTCCCTTTAGTAAAAATGTAGTGAAAAGTACATAAAAATAAATAGAAAACTATGCTACTCAGCAATTCAAATGACCTGATAAGATATAAACATATAAGAAAAAGAAACAAGGAAATGTCCCATCTTACTTGTGCTTACTTAGAACATATAAGACAGGTTATGCTAAATCTCCAGGTTTACCACTGAACGCTCAGGCTATTTCTCTATCTTTTTTAGTATCACAAAGTAACCTGAGGGACAACCAGACATTCAGAGATCACCCAGATGCAGTCAACTCCCAGTAGCTCTAGTTTTAATCAGGAATTCAACATACATACATTATTCAGCAACTGTTATGTATTAGCCACTGGGCTAGTTGTTCGTGGGTATCAAAATTAGTAAGAAACTGTCCTTTTCCTCAGAAAACCGACAAATGTATTACAGCTATTAAAGCTCAGTATGGTAAATGAAATATGATAAAAATGAATAAAGCTAGAGAATAGCACAGGGGTGCCTCAGTTGGCTTGGAGGTAGAAGGAGAAATTAGGTCTGAACTTAGACTTTTAGAGTAGGAATCAGCCAATTCAAGGGCAGGCAGAAAGGAAAACATTCTATCTAGGGACATGCAGAGACAAGAGATGAGGTATTGTGAAATGGACAGGAAAGTGTGATAGCACAAGCTTGTGCTGTACACCAGAAACTAACACAACACTATAAATCAACTATATTTCAATTTAAAAAAAACATGCATGAAGCTGCCAAAATAAAGTAATTGTAGAGGTACTGGAGCAACCAGGAAGAGGCTTTTCAGTAAATAAAAGTAAGTCAGAGGACTGACACTACTTGACTACAAAACTTACTATAAAGCTGCAGTGATCCAGAGAGTGTGATATTGGCATAAGAATAAACAAATAAATCTAGGGAACAGCATAGAGAGCCTAGAAACAGAGCTACATATAGTTAATTCACCTTTGACAAGGGAGCAAAGGCAATACAGAGGAACAAAGACAGTCTTTTCAACAAATGGTGTTGGAACAATTGGACATCTAACGTCTTAAAAAAAAAAAAAAAGAATCTAGACACAGACCTTACTTACATCACCCACAAAAACTAACTCAAATGGATCACAGACCTAAATGTAAAATGCAAAACTATAAAAGTCCTGGAACATAACAGAGGAGAAAATCTAGGTGACAGGTATCATGATGACATTTTAAATACAACACCAAGGTACAATCCATGAAAAACAGAACTGATATGCTGGACTTCACTACAGTTAAAAACTTCTGGTCTGCAAAAGACAATGTCAAGAGTAGGAGAAGACAAGACCGGGGGAAAATATTTGCAAAAGGCATATCTGATAAAGGACTGTTATCCAACATTTACAAAGTTCAACAATAAGAAAATAAATAATCTGATTTTTTTAACGGGCAAAATGTCTTAACAGACACCTAACTAAAGAAGATACACAGATGGCAAGTAAGCATATGAGGAGGTGTTCAACATTATATGTCATTACGGAACTGAGATTTAAAACAGTGAGATGCCACTATACACCTATTAGAATGGCCAAAATTCAAAACACTGACAACAGCAAGTGCTGGAGAGGTTGCAGAGCAACACAAATTCATATATTGCTGGTGGGAATGCAAAACGATACAACTACTTTAGTAAAAAACTAAACATACTCTTACCATACAATCCAGTAATCACAATCCTTGGTATTTACACAAATGTTGAAATCTATGTCCACACAAAAACCTTAAATGAAAGCTCACAGCAACTTTATTCATAACTGCCAAAACTTGGAAGCATTCAAGATGTCCTTTAGAAGGTGAATGCATAAATAAACTGTGATATATACAGACAGTGGAATAGTATTCAGTACTAAAAATGAGTTATCAATCCATAAAAAGATATGGAGGAACCTTAAACACATACTAATAAGTGAAATAAGCCAATCTGAAAGGGCTACTTACACGTTGCATGATTCCAACTATTTGAATTCCAGAAAAGGCAAAACTATGGAGACAGTAAAAAGGTTAGTAGTTGCCAGTGTTGGGCGGAGGCAGAACACAGAGGATTTTCAGGGAAGTGAAAATACTCTATGATACTACAAGATGGATACATGTCATTATACATTTGTCCAAACCCACAGAATGTATAACACTAAGAGTGAACCCTAATGTAAACTATGGACTTTGGATGATAAAGATGTGTCAATGTAGGTTCACCAGTTATAGTAAGTATACTCTGGTGAGAGATGTTGATAATGGGGGAGCCTGTGCATGGGTGGTGGTAGAGGGTATAGAGGAGTTTCTCAGCCCTCCTCTTAATTTTGCTGTGAACCTAAAACTGCTCTAAAAATAAAGTTTATTAATGTTTTAAAAACAACCAAAATAGATGTATAGATACACACACACACACCCCAATCCTTTTTCCACATGTCAGGACACTGATTACTCAGCTTTCTCGTACTCCTCAGCTCATGTAATTCTTATTATTTTTAAAGAATGGTAAGGCTGTATCACTGACCACTTTGAAATATCTGAGATTAATTTAAACCCCAAATGATAAGTATCTACAATTACTTAAAGACAGATAAAAGACTAGACAGAAACAGGTATTTTGATATTCCTTTTTGGGTAGCCTGCTGATTCTTGAATAAAGTTAATCACTTTAATTTAAATGAAAAAAAGTTAGGTTGTCATTAATATAGTTCTACATGACGAGTAACACAATCTTATTCAGGACTGTGCGATGCTGAGAGAATCTAACCCATGTTTTAGTGTGACTGTTTACTCCAGTTTCTCTTCCCGTATTTTTAATTCCCAGAAATGTGAGGGGCATAATATTCAAAATTAGTGTCCAATTATAAAATATGAGTATGCTTTTCTTAGGTTTATAGTCCTGAAAGTATATATATGTTCTTCCCAAAATGAATCATGTTAAAAATTCTATGAAGGAACTGATACTTAAATAATTTTGTGACAAATTAATTTGTTAGAAGAAGATAATATATAGTATATTGTGCTAACCAAATGTGTGATTAGATTAAAATGTATAATAAAATTTATTATAAAAGCATTACTATCACCTGAAAACTTATTTTCCTTCATTTATTTCATGTGAATCTGGGTATCAAATTCTGAGTATATGACAATATTTATGTATTTAACTATAAGCATCAAAACTGAAGACCAAATATCGGTAAATAGTAAGAATAATTTGAAAACCTATAAATCAACATGTCTATTTATAGTTCAGTTGTAAAATTAGTAATTATTTTCAGGATGACCTCTGTGCCTTGATTTTAAAAATTAAGATCTCTCTGATGTACACCAGAAAATAACACAACATTGTAAATCGACTATACTTCAACTTAAAAAATTATGATCTTCCAGTTATGACAGACTAAATTACAAGGACCAAGAGTCAGAAGAAAGACATATAGAGACTGGAATTTCCCACTTAGTGCCTCCTAATCCCCCTAGAGGTAATGAAAGCCTGAGTAATGCTTTTGGCAGCCTCTCGAGCCACAGTGGATAGTACAAGAAGTCAGAAAGTGCAATTTTGGGAAGAAGAGAAGGAGTAGTGTTGACAGGGAGCAATGATCTTTTTACTGACCTTGGTGGTGGCTACACAAGTGCTTATTTACCATAACTCAGTGAGCTACACATTAGTATTTTGTGCACTAGTCTGTATGTGTATACTCTGAAGTAATAAGTAAAACGATATAATGAGAAATACCAACATATGCTTATGCCTTTAATTCACTTCAACAAACATCAAAGCATCTTCTCCATTCTGATCACTGTACTTAAAAAAAAAAAAAGTGCTAGCATTACAACTTTAAATAAGAAAGACATGTCCCTGCCTTCATCAAGCTTGCAAACTAGGAAAAATATGGCATTGTGAAATACTATTGCACAACATCCAAGAGTTTAGCACTTACATGGAAAGCGACTAATTTAATAAAGGAAAATTAGTCAGTTCTGAAGAGTACACAAAAACCCAACTTCTAAATTTACTACTTGGTTTTCCGTGGTCATACATTTGCTGTGGCTTTTAAACATATTAAATAGATTGCAAACTCCTTGAGGTTAGAATCCATGTTTTATTCATCTCTGAATCCTCTGTTTCCTGCACGAGGTCTAGCTATGAGATGTAATAGATTGGATGAAGAAATAAAACAAGATACATAGAATATCTTCTTTAATGTACCTGGTTGTATATTTGACTCTTCCTTTTTAAAGATAAGCCAGGTCAAGGTAGAGACTTAATTCTTTAAATTTTATGGAATAACATTAAACGTCATAAACATCATACATAAATTTAGCACTTAATAATTCTTTCATGATTATTAAACATCCATTGCTCAACTTTCAATTTTTAATCTTAGACCGATTCATGACAATCAAATAACAACTGAATTTTAGCACTATGAGGATTTGTAATTTAGTCCAAGTTTTTCACTTCATTGATGAGGTAAGTGAAATCCTGAGAAGTTTAATGACTTGCCTAAATTCATAAACTAATACATTAATACTTAAACAGCTCTGACCTGCAAATTCTTCGTATTTAAAGAAGAAAATTTCAACTGAGATCAATTTATTTGTTTTCAAATCTATACTGTTTGATGGTAACTTAAGTCAAAAAAGAAAAATAATTCATACTCAGTGTATGAAAAGCTGTGTGATTCGTTTTACACAGAAGGAAAAGGGAAGTAGGAAATATACAATATTCATGTGAGAAAAATAGAGATCTACAAAGTGTGTGTATTTAATACCAACAAATGGTTTCAATAGAGTCAACGCTATTTTTCTGGGGATCAGTAACTGCAAGTTATTCAAAAAACTGTCTATAATTATAAAGCTTGGAAAATAATCTACCTTCACAATCGTTTTCTATCTGCCTTCACAATCATTTTCTACTTGCTATCAAGAAATTCAGTCTACCTAACCCATAGATTTCACATTTGTTATTATTGTTGTTTTAATCATAGCATCATCAGCCTGAGGAGATTCAGTCAAAAGAACTGAGTCTCTGCCTTGAACTATCTTATCTTATATTTAAAAAGAAAAGTCAAATTGACAATCAAATATATTAGACTCTTGAAATATGTGATCATTTTCTAAAAGAAAAATCACATTACATTTACAAATCAGAGAAAGGTTTTAGCTTAGAAGGCTTTTTCACAAGACAGTGCTGAGAACTGACAGTGAGGGCCTCAGGAGTTCGTATCACTAATTAATCTCTCTGGCATCCAGAGGTTTATTTTCCACACTGGGGCTTATTCTTAGGTAAAAAAACAATCATGAATGGAGGTTCATTTCCGAGTTGTTATGCTAAATAATAAAAGTAGCCATGGCCCAATACATCATTTATTCTTACCAAGAAACTACATTGAGATGATTGGGTGAGTGACAAATAACAGACATAGAAATTATGGTAACCATGGGTTTAATTATGGGTATATGAAAAAAAAAGTGTTTGAATATTAAAAGATTATCTGAAATCACAGATTATACAACTACTTGGGCACTCAATCTTTTTAATCAAATTGAGTTAATCAAACCTGAATAGTTATTCATTTACACTGAAAAATTCTTGCACCAAAGAGATAAATTTCCTAGGACTCAAATGTTTCTTAGAGTTAAAAGTTGAATTAGAAAGAGATGAACATTTCATGAAGATAAACTGGATTATAAATTCAGAGAAAAATTTTGCTTTGGCAAAACACTTTGTAATCTAGAAATTAAAATGAAAATAAACATATGAAATATTTTTACAATCAAAAAGTTACACCAGTTTTTACCTACTTTTATGTGTACTGTATTAGCTCCCAAGTTTTCTCAATGGTAGCATTATTTCACATTATTCTTCTACACATGACTATTTTTGGTGTTTTATATTTAGAAAAAATGTGTTAGTTTCTTGTTTTTCAGAGATAATATCCAAAGACAGTAGAGATGAAAATTGCATAATCAAAATCCTTACTCTCTGATATAAAAGAAACAATGCTTCTTTGAGTTATAGTCTGGCCCTAAATAATAGTATAATATTAGATAATATTAATAGAGAAAAAACAAATATAAGAGCCTTGAAGGTCATCAGCAACAGAAAAAACACAGTTGTACCTCAGTATCCCACAGGAGCTCCTGTAGGTACCAAAATCCGCGGACGTTCACGTCTCTTATCTAAAATAAATACACAGTACAGTGAACACTATACATAAGACTCTGAGCACTCTGCTGTTTTATAAAGATAAGTAAAACCTCATCCAACTGTTTGGGAAAACTCAAAAGAGCAGGGGTATTGCCTGAAAATGACAACAGTGAACAAGGATAATGCTCCCACTCCAGACCCTTATGGCATGTGAGGGGAAACAATGTCCCTGCAGTCAAGGCTAAGATAAAGGAAGTAGAAACAACATTCAAAGATTTGGTTGTGGACTTTTAACCATAAAAATTAATTCCCTAAGACACAGTGATGGGATTTTAAAGGGAAAGATAAGGTGGAAGGATAAATAAGAGGTAAACAAATACAGAGAAAACATGATAGCATCACGTGAAATGGCAGTTCCACAGAGTTGAGGAGGTCAGTGATTACAGTCGGACTTTGTCTAATGAGAACAATTACAAGTAGTATGGTACAATTACTCTACCAAGGCTCTCTCTGTATCAGTCTACTCATGCTCACTTCCCCTTAATTTTTCAATCCCCTTCAATCTAGCTTCCTTCTCCACATTCCACTAAAACTAGTTTTGCTAAATTCATCCGTGAGTTCCACGTTGCCAAACCCAGTGAAATTTTCCTTTCACATAGTCTAACCCTCAGCAGCCTTGGCAGGTTTGACTGTTCTCACTTTCCTTTCCTGGCTTTGCCTGCAACACACATTCCTGCATTTCCTCTTATTCTATTGACTGCTCTTTCCCAATCTCCTTTATTGTCTTCTCCTCTTACCCTAGTATGATTTCCTTCTCTTTCTCTATCCTCTTCCTAGCTAATCCCAGTCAATTTCATGACTTTAAATACCATTATTTCATAATGATTCCAAAATTTATATCTCTAGCCCAGGCTTTCCTTCTGAACTTAAGTTACATTCATCCAACAGCTTACTTGACATTGCTATTTGGATGTCTAATAAGCACTTCAGAATTAACGTGACTCTCAAATTGTTTCCACTTTCATCCTCCATTTGCCATCACAATGAAGTCAGTAGAATAAATAATTGAGAAAAAAATTACTAAATTTTAATGTGATACATTTACTTTATCCATCTTTATTTTAGTTGCTCTTCTCTCTCTATAAGCCGAATAAGGTTAAAAATCTCACAATAATACTGATTAGCATCCTGCTTGGTAAACCAGAGCCACAATGAGCTTGAATCATTTGGTTTGTGTTCTTCCCCACCTCCCTTTATTTTTCTTTCGTTTGGTAGCAATCTCCTATTTTTCTGGAGAATTCTCTTCTAGTAGCAGCAGTTTAGAGTGGTGATTAAGCTTGTGGACTCCAGAGTCAGACTGTCTGGATGCTAAGTTCAGCTTTACTATATATTAGTCACATGACTCTGTTTCTTCATCTATGAAATGGGGATGATAATAATTGTATCTACTTTACAAGGCCGTTATGAAGATAAGTTAATGCACATAAAACTTATAAAATGGGGTCTGACATGTAGTAAATGTTCACAATGTTTATTACTCTTATTTTCTCTGACTCTCATATGCCAATGAAAGAAGAAACCTAGACTAGGCTATCACTCATTTTAGTTGTTTTCAAATGAAGATCCTTTTCATTATTAACACTACTTTCATCTCACTCTTATAGGTGCAATTCTTGGGAAAAAAATCAATAACTTGCTCTTTTAGAAGGGACAGACTATTTAGGGGAACAGCTAACATTAAATAAAATCACTTAACCCGCTATTTATAAATCTAACTAATCTTGTTTCAAGATAGTGAGAAAAGCAGGTAACTTGCAATATATTTTCAGACCTCACTTTGAGGGGAATTCTTTTGGGAATTATTTATTCAAACAACACAAATTAGGTCTAAAGAAGAAAAAAAACAAAGTTACAAAACTGGATTGCATCAAACAGTTACAACATCCATTTGAAAAGAGGTTTAAAATATTATCTCTGCAAACATTAACTGAAAAATTTTCCCAAACATGGATTGACTAATCTCAAGTTTAATTTCTAAAAATTAAAAAAGCTATTTGAATAATGTAAAGTCAGTCTTCTCACTTTATTTATTTTGATTTCATTTGTAAAGCCAAAAGCCCTCAGGTTTTAACATTGTATTCTTGTTAGAATCATGCAAACTTAAAACATTCATATTAAACTGAACTAAAAACAGAAATCACAGGATAGCCTTGAAAACATAAACTTATCTTTTACCAAGTAAGGTTCAAGGAACATATTAAGCAATGCTAAGCTCAGGTGCCATTTTAAAATAGTTTTGGCACAACAATTGGAAAAACTGAAGCTCAGAACTGATTGTATCATATACAGTGCCAGTAAGTTTTTCTTTTGCCTAAGTGCAGATGATAATCAGATGGATTATTTTAATAAGAATTCCATAAAAGAAAACTAAAATAGATTCTTTTAGGGTTTTATGAAATTTTACTAGCTTTGAAAATGTTATATAAATGAATTCTCTAGATTACCTACTGTTAAACTATGACATCCAAGTAGAGCATAATGTCCTTCAGTCCTGTTGGTTTTCCCTCTCTTACATGCACACAAAATAAAATTAGTGCTCTCAGACATATGGGGAATATCCAGAGCAAGGACAGTCTTACTGTAGGTTCTACTGCACTTACAGTTGTGATAAAGACAAATTTTTCTTATGAAGGCAATAATCAATTAGGAGAGAAGTTTGGAAACTGCTTAAAAGGAATATGTACTATGTGAATTTACTGTGACTAAATTCTAAATAATTGCTAATTGCCAAACACAAGAATAATAGTCATTAAAACATTAAAATTTTATTGTCAAAGATAATTTGCTTGTTGTCATGGGAATATTCTGCATTCATAAAAATAAGTAATGCTTAAAATAAATTAAGAGATATGTGAAGTTCATTAGATATATTCTAATTTTACATACTTAAATTGTCATAGTATTCTCATAAATGGTAAGACAAGTCTTCATCTGTCACCCTCTGAAGTCAAGAAAAAAAATCTGAGTTAAAAGAGTAGATTTTACAAACACATTCAATTCACTGCGTCAGAAACCTCAGTATAATTGCATATTTTAAAGACAGAAATTCACAAGGAAAACAAGAGAAGTAACAAACTTCTGGAACCTGAGAAATATGTGGGAGTGAGAATGCCTAATTTAAAATCAGCAGTAGCAAAATCTAAGAACTTAGGTTTACACAGAAGAATCCTCTAAAAGTTCAGGAATTGTAACAATAGGTTTTTCTGGAATTTATAGTTTAAAGGGGAAGTTAAAATAAGGAGTATTGGATAAGAAATGTGTGATAAATTAGGATTTCCCTAGACACACTTCCCTCTCATTAATCTGATATCTACCCTTCCTAAATCCTTGCTGAAGACTGGTGAATTATTTTCTGGCGAAATGTAGAACTAACTCATATTAACTGAATACATATTAAATATTGAAAGCTGAGACACAATCTATTTTCCTCACTCAGCTGCCAGAGCACTGATCTTCACATTCCAAAGAGTCTTTTGTGAAAGAAAACTCTCTTAGAAGAACACACAGTCTTAGGAAAATTTAAAGTATTGGGATACTGGGGTTCTCCAGCAACAATCCCATTTAGATCACTCTATAGAAGCTAAAATCAGTAATTTCCACCTATATTTTCAGAGTTTCCAATTACCATTTTAGTCTCCCATTCTTAAGTATGAGGATAATATCAAAGACACCAGAAATTTGGGTAAAGTCTTTAACGTGGTTTCAAACAGACAAAGTAACTTTGAAAAACTGACATTACAGAAGAAAAAATTTCAATATCTATCATTAATAAGTAAGAATACATATTACAATCATGAAATGGTAAACTTTAAAAGGATGGATTAAAAGATTCAGAGATTAATAAAGAAGTCCTCAAAATAAGTATAGATATCTAGAAATGGAAAATTCAATAGAAGGGTTAAAAAATGCAGTTAAGAAAATCTCCAAGAAAGGGAAGAAAATGACAAAGGAACAGAAAGCAAGGAAAAACAAATAAAATAAGAGAACCAGGCCAAAATAGCAACACCTGGATAATAAAGGCTAAAAAGAGATGATACACACACACAAAAAAAAATCCCACAAAATAAAACAAACAAAACAGAGAAAATGGATGTATAGAAGCCATTAATAAAATAATTAAAGAAAATTTCCTAAAAGTGAAGGACATAAATTCCTAGAAAAGTTTCAAGGGATGAAAATTAACCCTTCTCAAAGCATATCATTATGACATTTCAGAACACTAGGAATGGGGGGAAACAAGTTACTTTATAAATAAGAAATCAAACAGTCTGAGAGTACTCAGCAATAACACTGAAGGCAAGTGAGAAAATCCCATCAAATTCAGAGGAAAGAATAATTCCAACTTTACCCAAACCATACATCAAAGATAAAGGTAATCTGAAGACTTTTATAGGTACAGTAAGTTCTCAAAACTCTCTCTCACACATCTTTGTTCAGAAAGTAACTGAAGGATGTCTTCCAACAAAAAAGGAAATGAATCAAGAAAGAGGAAGAAATAAGATACAGAAAAGAAGAGATTGAACACAAGAGAAAAGCAAAAGATTTAACAGGATTGCATTCAAGGGAAATGCCAAAACAACAACCATTTAGTGCAGTGGAAAACTAGTCCAATTACAGTAGAAGGACTAAAGAGACATATATGTTGAGGACAGTCATCAAAATGCCCTTTTCCATTGTATCATCTTTCTAAACTTACGAAGTACTGAAGAATCTATTCCTTCAAAACAAGAGAATATATGGGAAATGAGAAAAAGCAAGAGCACATGGGCGAGAAAGTAAACTTGGAATCCAATTTAGGAATAAGGCAAAGGAAATACCCCAAATAATCAGAAAGAGAAGCTCCAGGATGACTATTGTATAGAAAGGCTAAAGAGAAACCAGCCAAGATGGAAGCAAAATGAAAGCCAATCATAGAGATGTTTCCAAAAACATCTAAAATTATAAATCTACTTATGTGATTAACATTGTAGAAATTATATAGAGATATTATTAGAAATCATGGGGGGGGAAAGAGATATAAATACAAAAAAATAAGGAAATGGAAAAAATTCAATCATTGGACTTAGTTAAAACTAAAGGTAAGTAAGAAAACAAACTACTACATTTTATACCATGAACAACAGTTACACAGACATCATAACTAAACAGTAAATATTGATTTAACCAAAACTGTAATTTAATTATATTAAAAAGATAGAAGAAGGGAGAAGAGGAGATGGTGTATGGAAGTCCTAAAACATCATTCATTATAATAGAAAGTAAATCAGTAATCTTTAAAATTGATTAATTAAAGGGCAAAACACATTTCTTTGGAAAAATAGAGATGTATAAATAATAAAAGACAGTTTTAGGAAGAGTTAAAAGCTATTGCTTCTTGAGAGAGAAACTGGAACATAACAGTTGAAAGAACTGTAGGAGAGAACTAATGTATTTTGTTAGACATAGCTGACTAGAGTTATCTAACTGAAAGATTAGAAGAAATTATGATTAGCCCAGCAAAGAGACAAGTGAAAAAAAATGAAAGAGCATTTGAGACAAATAGGATAGAATGTGTAGTTTTAAAAAATACCTGATTGGCATCCCAGAAGAAAAGCAGAAGACTAATTAGACTGAAGTAATATATAAATAGATAATATCTCAGGATATAGCATTTTTAGAGAAGTATAGCAGGTCAGATTCAGGAAGCACAATTTATCTAAGTGGGATAATTTAATTATAAATAAATTAAAATATAGACATTAAAAAAATACACAAATTATGTTAAGAAGACCCTAATGAAAATGACAAATTATCATCAAAGGAAAAAAAATACTGATATCTGACTACTTAGTAACAACTATAGAAGTCAAAAGAGTTTGGAAATAACTGTAAACTTGAAATTTAATTTCAAGAAATTAATTAATTAATTTTATTTCTAGAAATAAAATTCCAAATTAGGGTGAATGTATTTTCAGCTACCAAAAATGAGAAAGTTGATCATTAAGAAATACAGAAAAATTATACAGAATATATTTCATAAAGAAGGAAACTGATTCCAAATGGAAATTCTGAGAAACAAAAAGAAATGCTAATTTTTAAAAAATATGATAAATATAAGAGTAAATCTAAATATTTTGTGTGTTTAGAAAAACATTACAATACATTTTGGTGTATAAAAGAAAGACCAGAAGTATATGACAATATGACATAATAAAAATTGTTAGTGAAAAAATATTTTTTAAATTGTAAAGTTTGTTGTTGAAAAAGTTAAAGCCTTTCATTGTATATTGTGTAGAAGGAGGGCATAGACATTAATTAACTTCAGATTTTGATAATGCATGAATGATAAAATCTGCAGGACAATTACCAGAAAAATAGAAACTATGTATCATTTCCAGACTAGTAAGTAGAGAAACATATTGATAAAGGAAAATATTAAATCAATCCAAATGAATATAAGGGAAAAAATGAATATAAGGGAAAGGCAGCACACATGTAAAACACAAAATAATATTAATAAATTCTAATATGGTAGTAATTACAACAAATCTAAATGGCCTAAATGATTCAGTTAAAAGACAAAGATTTTCAGACTTGAAAAAAAAATCAGCTGTATGTTATTTAAAAGAAACATATTGAAAACATGACTATACAGAAAGTCTGAAAGTAAATCAGAAAAGATATGTCAAACAAATAATAGTCAAATAAATCTGTTTTAGCTGTATCAATGTCAACAAATTAGACCTTAATACTAAAAATTCTTACTACTAGATCACCATAAAATACAAAACATACATGCAAGTAATAACACAGCACAAAAATACACCAACAAAAACTGATAGAACTAAAAGGAATAATCATAGTGGAGATTTTAACACACCTTTTTTAGCAATTACTATGTCAACAAGATTTTTAAGAAGCAAGCATACAAATTCTAATCACAGTTAACAAGTTTGATTTACATATAAAATACTGCATAGAATAATTGGAGAATACATATTCTTTTGAAGTCCAGAAACAATTTAAAATTGTTCACGTAACAATGCTTTACGTTCACATAAAGCCTTTTATGTAGATGTTCATATCACTGTTATTCATAATAGCTTAAAATAGATACAATTCAAATGTCCATTAACAGGTAAAAGGACAAAAGAAATGTTATATATTCCTACAACAGAACACTATTCAACAGTAAAAAATGGAACAAATTACTGATACATGCAATAAAGAGATAAAGTTGAAAAATATTATGCTGCTAAACAAAGCCATTTACCAAAGTCTGTATGTTGTATGATTACATGTATATAAAATTTTTAGAAGAGACAACACTATGGAGTAAGAAAACAGATCAGCGGTTGCCTGAGGCTAGGCACAGAAGAAAGGATTGGCTGCAAATTACAGAGGGGAACTTTTAGGGTGAAAAAGGATAGTCTAAAAAGGTGACATACTATATGATTCCAACTACATGACATTTTGGAAAAGGCAAAGATATGTAAAAAATGTACCACACTAATGCAAGATGTAACAGTAAGGGAAATTGAGTGCAGCGTAGGGTATATGGAACTCTGTACTATCTGCTCAATTTTTCTGCAAATCTGAAACTGTACTAAAAAAAAATGATTTAAATTTTCTCACATTTTTAGTTTTCTAGTAACAACTATAAAATAAAAGAATTTCAGATACATGAAGCATCTTTATTTTCCCATGTCCAAATAATAAATATACATATTTCCTTTCTACTACACCAAATCTGTCTTCCTTTTCTTCATAGCCAGTATTCTTAAAATAACTGACTATATTTAGTGTTTCCATTTCCTCTTCTCTATGCACTCTGATTCTACATTTATTATTCTTAAAAAAGGCAACAGCCTCTCTCCAATGTATATTTTTCAATGATAATCTCATTTTAACTTACGCAAAATTTTGAGTTCTTCCCAGTCCTTTGAGGGGGAACTAAAAGAGAATAAAATGTATAAAATGCAAGTCCCTACCAATGGCATTTTTTATTGTATTCACTTAATCACAATCATCCCAGTCAAAATTTAGAATCTTTCTGCCACACCTGAATGCTTCCTCTCGTTCTTTTCTAAATAACCCCTTTTCCCAGAAGTCTGATTTCTCCCCCTCAATTAGTTTTGTCTGTTCTAGAATTTTATATAAATGGAGTCATACAGTATGTATTCTTTCATGTCTAGCTTCTTTCATACAACTAATACTTTTAAAGATTCACTAATGCGTTTGAGACTATTTGTAGTATATTCCTTTTAACTACTTAGTAGTTTTCCATTGCTACAATTTATTTACATATTTTTCCTATTGATGAATATTTGGGTTGTTTCCAGTCTCACTCATGAACAAAACTGCTATAGACATTCTTGTACAAACCTTTTTGTGACATATGCACTCACTTCGGGGGGTATATATCTAGAAGTAGACTTGCAGAGTCAAAGGTCTGTGTATGTTTAACTTGACAAGAAACTGCAAAAAATTATCCAATATGGTTGTACTATTTTACACAGCCCCAGCAACATATTTTTATTTTTAATAAAATGTTTTATCTTTTAAATATGTAGAGATATCTCATTATGGTTTTAATTTTTATTTCCCTGATGTTGAATGATCTAAGCACCATTTGTACTTTTATTGACTTGATCATTCAATTATTTTCTGTTGTGAAATGCAGGTTCACCTACATTATGTATTTAATTGCGCTATTTATCTTTTTTATTACCACTTAAAAATGAATTATTATTCATTACAGGTGAGTTATTTAGTTACCCCATATTTGAGTACTTTAAAGAGAGAATATCTAAGAAGTTTTCAAAGTTGATTAAAGTCTCAAACCACATTAAGAAGCCTACTGAACACCAGGCAGGATAAATACAAAGAAAATCTTGCCTAGTTATATCATAGTCAAAGCTATTCAAAACCAGAGACAAAGAGAAAAACCTTAAAAATAGCCTTAGATAAGAAAGATGGTTGGCTGGCTAAATATTTGGAAGCCAGAGACAATGGAATAACATCTTTTAAATGCTCAAAGGAAGTCAACAAACACTATTTTTTAGTTTATCCATTGGCTTCTCACAGTTACAGTGGAATCAATGGTCTTTTCAACCTTCTACAACTTCACCAAAAGTGTAAAAATACCAGTGTTTGATACACTTAGCTACTCCCTCATCTGTTTTCTTAGCATCTAGGATGTCAAAATATTCAAATTTCCCTTCCCTTATTTCCTCACTTTTCTAAATGTAGGTACTCCTCAGGGCTCTTTCCTTTACCTTATTCTTTTCTCACTATGTTCTCTCCCTCAGCATGATCTTATTTACTCTCTTCCATATGTTAGTGATCCCAAAATCCATTTTTTGCCTAAGCTGAGAGACTACATAATAGCTTTCAGTCTTTTTGAAACATAGGATAGCTTTTGAGATTAGAGACTTTAAAGAACACAGAACAATGACTAATTTCTAAAAAACTGAAAAAAGTAAGATTTTAGGGCAGAAGTAAAAAGCTTATACTAATTGAAAACTGTATGTTTAAAAATTTCACTATAATTTAAAGTGTAAGGAAAAACTTATGAATTTTATACAGATTCTTTCATCATCAGATGATTTACAAATATAATGTGATTACAAAGAGAGAATCACAGTTTTATAAATGAAAAACTGAAGTCTTATCGTGGTTAAGGCAGCCTTGTGAATAACTTTCAAAAATCACATTAAAGAACTGTAATTGGTCCATGAAACTATATACATGATGGCAACACAGTTTCATTATTGTGTTTTACCCTACCAATTTCTTAGGAAAAAACACATACTATGAATATAAAATGCTTCTTTTTTTATTAGACTCTAAACCTATTTCTTATTAGACCTGTCATTATGTTTTGACCCTAGAAGTATACACTGATGCTTAAAGTTATGAAAAAGGAACTTTCACTATCTTACTGTCTCTTTTGGAGCTCAAATCAAACTCTACAATAAGGCTTCCCATCCACCAGATGATTCTGTCTCACAGATCAGAATAATCATACATTCAAAATTTTAAAATTTGAGCACAAATGTTTAATATGCATTACAGATGAATTATTAAAAGCAAAATACATGCCCTCTCAAGTTTTTAAAGAGTTATATTTCATAAATCTGCCCAGTGAAAATATTAAGGTAAGGTCCTCAATAATCTTTCATTCAAAGCCATCCAAATAAACATAAAATCCAAGTAAAAACAGCGAGTGACCTTGATATGCAAACACAGCTTCGATACTAGATTCTACTTCCAAATAGATTCAGAAATTCTGGAGCTACTACTTTATAATAATTTTGCTTTCCAACTATGATATGAAATTAAACTTAAATATTGATATGGCTAAAATTTAACTAATACTAGTCTTGAATCAGAATCCCTGAACCCAAACTTTTAAAACCATGAATATTTATATAATCTCTGAAATTTTCAAAATAATAAACACACATCTTAAATTTGCATTAAAATACCTCAACATAAATAGTATATTACACATGTGTTATTTAGCTTAAGTTATACCCTAGATTTGATCAATTATCTTAATGGAAAATTCACATTCCAGGGATGGTCGCCTAGCATTATATCAGAAAGGCCACACTCCAGAGACAGCTACTCCAAATGCTTCAGTTTTATTTCTGATCAATATTAGATTTTTAATAATTAAAATAATGAGTAATAAAATGAGGTTTCAATTGTAAAATTAATGCTTGTTTGTCAGCATGATAAATATTAAAAATGGTCTCTCAATGGCCACATTAGTAGTATTCCAGATATGTGGATTGCCTAAAATGTTAGAGACACTCTTGTCCTTGCATGAAATATATAGCAATCTAGGAAGGCCTGTTACTTAAATCTTTGGGCACAGAGCTTGAGGGTTGGGTTTTTTGTTTTGTTTACTTGTTTTTAAATTGAAGTTTAGTTGATTTACAATGCTGTGTTAGTTTCTGGTGAACAGCACCGTAATTCAGCTTTTTATATATATATATATACACACACTATATATAAAATATATATTATTTTTCATATTCTATTTCCTCATAGGTTAGTATAAAATATTGAATGTAGTTCCCTATACTATACAGTAGGACCTTGTTTATTTATTTTATATATAATAGTTTGTATCTGCTAATCCCGAACTCCTCATTTATCCCACCCCCTCTTTCCTCTTGGGTAATCGTAAGTTTATTTTCTGTCTGTGAGTTTCTCTCTATTTTGCAAGTAAGTTCATGTGTATCATTTTTTTAAGATTCCACATATAAGTGATACCATATGATATTTGTCTTTCTCTGTCCGACTTACTTCACTTAGTATGATCATTTCTAAGTTCATCCATGTTGCTATAAAGGGCATTATTTCATTATTTTTTATGTCTGAAGTATATATTCCATCATGTGTGTGTGTGTATACACATATATATATATATACATATACACCATAACTTCTTTATCTAGTCATCTATTGATGGATGTTTAGGTTGCTTGCATGTCTTGGCTATTGTAAATAGCGCTGCTATAAATATTGGGGTGTATTATTTATTTGAATTAGAGTTTTTTCCAGATATACACCCAGGAGTAGGATTGCTGGG
Organism: Camelus dromedarius; assembly: GCF_036321535.1. Lineage (NCBI taxonomy): Eukaryota > Metazoa > Chordata > Mammalia > Artiodactyla > Camelidae > Camelus > Camelus dromedarius. Next base: position 38,594,362 of record NC_087436.1, read on the forward strand.
TCATATTGTAAATCTATTTTTAGGTTTTTAAGGAATCTTCATACATTCTCCATAGTGGTTGCACCAATTTACATTCCTGCCAGCAGTGTAAGAGGGTTCCTTTTTCTTCACACCCTCCCCAGCATTTATCGTTTGTGGACTTTTTAATGATGGCCATACTCACTGATGTAAGGTAATACCCCATTGCAGTTTTGATTTGTATTTCTCTAATAATAAGCGATATTGAGCTTTTTTTCATGTGTATTGGATATCTGTATGTATTCACTGGAGAAATATCTGTTAGATCTTCTTCCCATTTTTGATTGACTTGTTCAGGGTTTTTTTTGTTATTGAGTTGTATGAGCTGTTTGTATATTCTGGAAGTTAAACCCTTGTCAGTTGCTTTGTTTGCAAATATTTTCTCCATAGGTTGTCTTTTCATTATGTTTATGATTTCCTTTGTTGTACAAAAACTTGATTGTTTGGTTAGATCCCATTAGTTTATTTTTGCTTTTATTTCTATTGCCTTGGGAAACTGATCTAGGATATCATTGCTACGACTTATGTCAGAGAATGTTTTTAGGCTTGGGTCTTAATTGCTCTGGGATCCAGACACTGGAGTGAATAATTCTGTTTTCCTGAAGCCAGATATAATAAAATCAACCAAATCCTGCCTTCAGAACATTGTTGCAATTGTTTCAAGAAAATGTTTTATGTAAGATGTCTTAAGGGCACCTAAAAAAGAGAGCTGGAACATAATCAAACTTTCACAAGAAGCTATACAAATAGTTAAGTTCATACCTGGTAATCTGTTTGTTTAATAATTTAGTTACAAGGTTGTGAGGAAATAGCTGAACTGCACCTCACTGAAAACTTTTTCACAGCTACCAATGTTCCAAAAGGATCCTAACAGTTGAACTGTCTCAATAGTGTTTGCATCAATGTCAGTCTGTAAGCTCAGAGTCCCATCCAGGGTTTTGGCAGTGGAAGCTTTTCTAAGACTCATTACTTAAGCTTCTATGAGAAGCTAACAATTAGCATACAGAGAGGCTCCAGCAACTAAGCATCTCTTATGAAGGTGTAAAAACTTTCAACAGTAAAGACAATATATTAAAGACGAGTTCAGGGGACTCCATAGCCTTAATTTTGCACATAAACTATGAATGAAGATATCACAGATAATGTAGGAGGGGATAGTGAAGACAGAAAAAGAGAGAAGCAGATCTTTGCATTACAAGCTGTTTGGGATCTACGAATGTTGTAAGTTAAGGGCAGAATATCTATATAGAAACACTCTTCCTCACACAATGGATAATTAATACCTTATAAATAGCTTGATAAGTCATTAAAAGAAATCACACGTTGATTTCTTCAGAAGCAACCAGATCTTTCCTCAAATCATTTCGCTTTCAGAAATACACATTATGTGCTTAGTCACATCTGTTTTCAGAGCATTTATTCAGAAGGCCTACAATGAGCATTTGGCTTCCTGACAAAGTGCCTAAATATTTTCTTCCAAGCTCCCAGTTTCACCTGATATCCAGACTGATTTCTCTCCGGTCCTCATCCTCTTTTGGTTTTCTCTGTTCTAGAACAGTGATAGTAAAAAGCCTTTTCTATGATGGTCTTTGAGCAACTGGCTTAAGTTCACTGTCAGGAACAAGAAATGGAACAGAGGTAAAGAAGAACAGGAAGTTTCTTCAAGTGCAGAATCAAGAATTATTCCAATTATGATATTTTCTTGTATTCAAGAGCCTAATATTTATAGCAATCCCAAAAAAGATTTTCTATATCTTTTGTTGTTGTTGTTAACAAGAAACAAACAAAAAAATTGTGCTACCAAAAAAAAAAAAAAAAGAGAGAGAGAGAGAAAGAGAGAGAGAACCTTAGTATCTCACTGCGCCTCACATAGAGCTCAACAATCAAACTTCAAGAAGAGGGGACCTTAGTAGAAGATGATCATGAACTCTTTATCAGAGTCACGTTGTCACAAGTTACTCTGTTTTAACTGCTTTTTGCTCTTGTGTATATTTACTAGATATTCATATTTATAAAATAAAGAATCATTTTGGCATTGCTGAGATAATTTTTCCACTTCTATCATGTGAGGGTAGGGCATGTTTTGTGCTGAGCAGACAAAAATAATAGCTACCACATGTAGAAGGGAAAAAAGACGTGTATTTTGAAGCAGAAGCAGTATTCTTAACCACCACAAATTTAAGCAAATGAGAGGAGGGTTATGACTTATTACCAAAAGAACCCTGTCACAACGGGAACACCCTAGATGTCACGTAAATATAAGGACCTCTGAGCACCTTCTTCTTGTCCCTGCTGCAGTCATCTAAGGCCCTGCCTGTGAAGTGCACCTAAGGGAGAGAATTCAGAGGCTGGTCTCATAGGGTAAAGTGATAGTCTCTGAAGTTTATTGGTTTTGATTAGTTTTCTACTTTCTTCTGCCCTGGAAGGCCCATTTCATTTTAAACAATTTCTCCTCTGGTTGCTAGCAAGCAAGAAAAATGTGGTATGTGATTATTAAATGTGGTATGTGGCATTAGCTGGATTTTACATAATGGAATGTTATAGGACTTACCATTTATTCACTCACTCATTCTATAAATATTAATATTAACTATGTGCCAGTCACTGCCCTAGACCCTGAGACTCAGTGATAAACAAAAAATAAAAATCTCTGTCCTCTAAGAATTTACACTCCTATGAATTATTCATTGCCCTGGCAACATCAGTTGGTGTGCCAGTTATACATCCCATAATAAATAAAACACCTGTGGGGGAATTTATTTTTCAAAGATGGCTCCAGCACTATCTCCTACCCAACATGTTCTTAATAGAATGAGACTTTGACACTCCTCCAGAACAGGGGCTTTAGTAGGGTGACCAACTCATACTGATTTGCCTGGAACTCTTCTGGTTTTATCACTGAAAGTCCTGTGTCCCAGGACACCTCTTAATCCCAGGCAAAACATCCTGGGACTTGGTCACCTGAGATTTATCTTCCCTTGCCTTAATCTAGGTGGCTTATGACTACATCAAAAAGAATGTATGTGATTTCCAAGACTAAGTCTTAGGTAATAGAGCAGTCACCCAATTCACCTGGAACCTGGCATCAAGCTCTGAGGAAGCTCAACCTAGTCCATGTGAAGAAACCATATGGAAAGGTCACAAAGCTACTCGGTGTTTCAGCCAACAGTACAGCTGAGATCCTAGCTAACAGCCACCAGAAATGGAAGTCTCCACATAACTCAAGACCTCAGCCATCAAGTCACTCCCAGCTTTCAAGTATTCCCAGTTCAGACATTATGGAGCAGAAAAAAGGCAGCCCTGCTGTGCTCTTGTGGGTCCAACTTCCTGATGCATGCAGACACTAAAAGATAATGGCTGTTACTATTTTAAGTCACTAAGTAGAGGATGATTTGCTATTCAGAAATAGGTAAACGACAAACTTTCCCAAACTTGGTGACTTAAAAAAAAAAACACTTTAATATAACTCAATTTTATGCACTAAGACCTCAGGTCCACTTTGGCTGGGTAAGGGTTCTGTTTCTCATAGCTTCTCAGCGGTAGCCAGCTGGCCAATAGGTTGCTTTGGAAAGTCCAAGACAGCATCACTCAACATGTTTGGCATCCTGGAAGCTATGATTTGAAACTGGGGCTTACTGGGACTGTTGAAGCACTTGTCCAGCATGGCAGGCTCAGGTTAGGCAGATTTAACTTACAGGTGGTAGACTTATTAGTGGTTGCTCAGAGCTTCCAGAGAGTGTTCTGGTAGGCCTGTGTGAAAGTTGCAAGGTTCCTTAGGACCTACCCAGCCTCAAAAGTCCCGGAAAGTGTACTCCACCATGTTCTAACAGTTAAGCAAGTCACTAAAGCCAGTCCAAATTCCTAGAGAGAGGAAATGGAATCTACCTCTCAAAGGGAAGAGTAGCAACCAATTTGCAGCCATGTTGAATCTTCTATACTTGGTATCATAAAAACCATACAAGAGCACAAGTAGTTAAGATGACAAGATTGAGAGTTTAAAGGAAAAAGTGCATCCCTCTTCTTTATCTTTAGGTTGAGATAAACTCCTCAACAGCTATTTGGACTTTGAATCAAATGGTTTTTTTGTTTGTTTGTTTTTGTTTCAATGGCCATTACATTAAGGTCAGGGTGTTATGCTAATCATCTAAAAATGGCAAACATCAAACTTGTGTATGTAGGTGTCAGAAATTTAAAACAGGTTCTGTGGACTACTACTGTAAATATGTATTACTGCTGTATTTCTTTAAGTGATTTAAAAAATAAGATTCTCTGAATCTATCACTAATCTTTATTAACAGTTTGGGGAAATGACGTAAATTCTAATAAATGAATATGGGAATCAGTGGAAATTCCAAGTATAAGGCAAAAGATGAGTTTTCTAAGTAAGACAAATTTCAGACTTGGTATTTTCACACATGTTGTTGCAACACATTTTACTTTGTGTTATAATTGCTAGTAGGATTCTGCCAAGGAGTTATTAGAAGCAAATTTAACATTAAGCAATGATGTTCACATCACCAGCTGCCTTCTAGCAAGCTTTCTGTCGTAGGCATATGGAGCCAGTGCTTATTTCAATGAGTTATAATCTTTACCAATTTAATAATCACTAGATGGCTATTGGATCTGCACTTCTTGACTATGGAAGTTTCAAAGCCTCCAGTTTCCAATCTATTATTAGTTTTGAGTTGTACATTCCACACTTATTTCTCTCTTCTAAGAATGATTTTTTTAAAGAAATTTTATTTGAATTTATTCCTTTTTAAATTTAAAGTGCATCTTCCCAGATTAAGATAAGCAAAAAAAATTACGAGAGGGTGAAACTAATTAGAGATATCCCTCACATAATCTTTTTTCTTCCTTTAGCCTCTTATTTTTCTTTATCATCATTATTAATAAACACTAATTTATGGCCCACTATATGCAGAGTATAGTGGACAACATCATGATTTCAAAAACATACAGAAAACAAAGCCTACATTCAAAAGGTTTACAATTTTGTTGAGGATATGTGACATATATATAACAATATAAGGTAATTTGGAACTAGATGTCAGATGGATAGGTGTGGGGCCCCTTGAATATTCCTGAAATTGAATCGTGTTCTCTAATCTAAGATACTATGACCAGAGACATTACTCCTCCCTTTTAGAGACTATTCAGTTACCCTGACAATTCTCTGGTCACCCAGACTCCCAAGCACATAATTCATGACATCTTTAGAATTAACCTCCTGCTATGATTCACTCTTTACGGAAGAGTCCTCTTGTCTGACTCCTCAAAATACTACCATACAAAGAATTTGGCACTGATAAACAGGCTATTGAAAGAAACTATTATTTTAAAACTAAGAAGTTAATATCAATAGAAATAAATGGAAGCTAGAAAAACAAAGAGATAAAACATACTAAAATAAGGCTAGAAATGGTGTCGCTCAGGCATGAGAAGGAAAGAAGAGTGAAAAAGGATGTACTATTAAGGAAGCAAAAGTTTCCTTCAGGTCAATGTGAGTTATCTAATAAAACCACAATAATGTGTAACAAATAATCACAAAACCTTAGTGACATATAATGAGTGTTTACTGCTTGCACAAATAGGGTGATCAGGCAGTTCTCTCAGTCTTGCCTAGACTTGCTCACAAGTTATCTGGGGATAGGCTGCCTGTCAGCTGATATAGAATGACCTTGGCTGACTCAGCTGGGGCAACTTGGATTGCACTAATGTTGCTCATTTTCCAGCAGGCCAGACTAGCATGTTCTTTTCCTGGCAACAGGAAAGGCAAAGATGAGCAAACCTAATTGCATTAGCGTTTTACAAGACTCTCCAGCAGAAACAGAAGGTCAGAGCCAGAGAAGATCATGATAGTATGCATTATCTTACATGACCTAAGGTCTTGCAGGAATCTTGGTGAGGACACTGGGATACTGAAGCCAATCTTTTTAAAAAAATTTTTTTTAATTGAAGTATAGTTGATTTACAATGTCGTGTTAGCTTCAGGTGTACAGCTAGGTGATATATATATATGCATGTATACATATATATGTGTATATATATGTATATGTACATATTATAATTCTTTTCAGATTCTTTTCCATTATAGGTTATTACAAGATACTGAATATACTTCCCTGTGCTATACAGTAGTAGGTCATTGCTGTTTATGTATTTTATATGTAGTAGCGTCTATACGTTAATCCCAAACTCCTAATTTATCCCTTCCCCTCCTGCCTTTCCCCTTTGGTAATCGTAAGTTTGTTTTCAATGTCCGTGAGTCACTTTCTGTTTTGCAAATAAGTTCATTTGCATCATGTTTTTAGATCCCATACAAGTGATACCATACGATATTTGTCTTTGACTTACTTCTTAATATGATCACCTCTAGTTCCATCCATATTGCTGCAAATGGCATTATTTCATTCTTTTCTATACTGAGTAGTATTCCATTGTGTGTGTGTGTGTGTGTGTGTGTGTGTGTGTGTGTGTGTACACACATATACATGTATATATGTATATATCCAGTCATCTGTCAAGGGACATTTAGGTTGCTTCCATGTCTTGGCTATCGTAAATAGTGCTGCTATAAATATTGGAGTGCACGTACTTTTTCAAATTAGAGTTTTCTCTGGATACACACCCAGGAGTGGAATTGCTGGAGCATATGGTAACTCTATTTTTAGTTTTTTAAGGAATCTTCAAATTATTCTCTATAGTGGCTGCACCAATTTACATTCCCACCAACAGTGTGGGAGGGTTCTCTTTCCTCCACACCCTCTCCAGCATTTATTATTTGTAGACTTTTTAATGATGGGCATACTGACTGATGTGAGTTGATACTTCATTGTAGTTTTAATTTGCATTTCTTTACTAAGTAAACACAAAAGACCCCAAATAGTCAAAACAATCTTGAGAAAGAAGAGAGCTGAAGGAATCACACTCTCTGACTTCAGACTATACTACAAAGCGATAGTAATCAAAATAGTATAGTACTGGCACAGAAGCAGACATATAGATCTATGGAACAGGATAGAAAGCCCAAAAATAAACCCATACACTTATGGTCAATTAATTTACTACAAAGGAGGTAAGAATACACAATGGAGAAAAGAGAGTCTGTTCAATAAGTCGTGCTAGGAAAACTGGACAGCTAAATGCAGAAGAATGAAATTAGAACATCTCCTACACCATATACAAAAATAAACTAAAAAATGTATTAAGACCTTAATGTAAGACCAAATACTTTGAAACTCCTAGAGGAAAACTTAGGCAGAATACTCTTTGACATAAATCACAGCAATATTTTGGGGGGATCCATCTCCTAGATTACTGGAAATAAAAGCAAAATGAACAAATGAGGCCTAACTAAACTTAAAGAGCTTTTGCACCACAAAGGAAGCCACAAACAAAACAAGAAAGACAACCTACTCAATGAAAAAATATTTGCAAATGATGGAGCCTGCAAGGGATTCATTTCCAAAGTATACAAACAGCTCATACAGTTTAACATCAAAAAAACAAAATCCAATCCAAAATAGGCAGATGACCAGATGTAATAGATATTTCTCCAAAGAAGACGTGCTGAATGAAGCCAATCTTATCTTGACCTTAGAGACAAAGAATCCCAGCTAACATCTAGTGTATTAGTTTTCTGTTGCTGCTATAACAAATTACCATGAACTGAGGAGCTTAAAAAACAAACACAAATATATTATCTCACAGTTCTGTAGGTCAGAAATCTGGGTTTGCTCTACTGCTTTCTGTTCTGGTTTCACAAGGTCAAAATCAAAATGTTGACTAGCTGGTTTGTAGACTGCTCCAGGAAAAATTCCCTTTTAAGTTCATTCAGATTATTAGCAGAATCCAGTTCCTTGTGGTTTTAGGACTGAGGTCCCATGCCCTTGCTGTCTGTCAGCTAGTGGTCACTCTCAGTGTTCAGAGGCCACCTACATTCCTTGGTTCCCTTCATCTTCAAAGTCAGCTATAGTGGGTTAAATACTTCTCATTATCTGAATTTCTCTGACTTTACCCTCTGGTTCATCTCTACTACCTCCAGCCAGAGAAAGTTCTCTGCTGGGCCACCTGGATAATCCAGGATAACCCTCCTATTTTAAGGTTCCTAATCCTAAATACATCAGGAAAATCCCTTTGCCACGAAATCTAACATATTCACAAATTCAAAGGATTAGAGTGTGGACATTTTGGGGTGCTGATCACCTACCATACCATGGATCACAACCAATCCTTTCCTATGAAGAGCCTACGTCAAATTTGATAGTCATAAGGCCCAGGTTGGCTCCAGTTTTGTATATTTTATCAATTATCAGCTTGTGTTTTATATACCAGGTGTTCTCATTTGGGTTTTTACAATATATGATGGCTATAACTGGGGATTATCTTTTTACTTCATGATCAATCTATCTCCTCACCACTATCTAAAAAAATACCTAGAGCAGAAGAGAGAGTAACCATTAATTTAATAACCCTAGAGTACTTCGTCTTCAAAGACAGCCCTCCACTACCCTCCTCAGTAGCACCAGATTCTCAGACCAAGAATTCTAATTCATCTATAAGTCTTAAGTCCAACTATTATGGATTGAATTGTGTCCCCTCAAAGTTCTTATGCTGAAGTCCTAATTGCCAGTCCCTCAGAATGTGGCCTTATCTGAAAACAGTGTCACTGTATACATAATTAATTACAATGAGGTCATACTGGAGTAGGGACTATATACCCCAATATAGTATAGTGAGTTCCTACTCCAATATGACTGGTATACTTATAAAAAGGAGAAATTTGGACAGAGACACATACACAGGAAGAATACCATGTGAAGATGAGGGCAGAGATCTACAAACCAAGGAATGTCAAGGACTGCCAGCAAACCACCAGAAGCTAGAGAGACACATGGAACAGATTCTCCCTTACAGCACTTAGGAGGAACCAACTCTGCCAACACCTTGATCTTGGTCTTTTAGCCTCCAGAACTATAAGACAATAAATTTCTGTTGTTAAGTCACCCAATTTGTGGTATTCTTTAAGGCAACCCTAGCAAACAAATACACTAATTAATTTGGATAAACCTCTGGTGAAACCCTGGGTGTAATTACAATGTTTTTAAAGAAATGCACACTGGCAACTTTTGGTTATATCCAGTGGTTTTTAAAAAAATGTATCACCTAGGACGACTGTAAATAAAATAGCTGGAAGGGATTATGTGAGGCTAGGAGCAGAAGTAAAATCATATTGACATTTATGCCAAATTGTTAGGATTCCTGACCTACATTTGCTCATGCAGAAATTAAGCCTCTCCCCAGTCCCCTTCTCCATCTCAGAATCTTCCCTATGTATTTCTGAGAGTCTTGTTTGGGATCTTGCATTTTCTTGTGCCCACTTTGTTTGTGTCCCTCTCTTCTGACTTCTTAATCTAGGTACCCTCCATTGCTTCTGCTCCTGGTATCATCTGTGGGAACACAATCTGGTATGTTCAACAGTCCCGCATCAGTGGCCTCTGGAATCTTAAGGTGATAATGCAACACTGGGCTTTGTGGCTGGGGGAGAAGGTAGAGACAGGGTTAGAGACGGCCCTCTAACCAAATCTATGCTAGTGCTCTCATGGGCCCTAAAGCAGCACTGCTTGTATCCGTTTCATCAAGTCTTTCATAACTACAATTTCGCCAGCCTTCACACCTCTTTCTCCCCTGGAGCTCAAAATCTACCCTAAAGGTTAGGAGAGGAAAAATTCAATCTCATCCCCTATAATGGCATCATATCTTCGTCACCTAACTTTGACAAAAACACTTGCCTCCTACTTCCACCCAAAATGACTAACAATTCCTGCATGTAGACCCTACAGGGATCATCAGTCTACCAATCCCACAAACAGCCTCCCTATATTTCCCGTTCTGGGTTCAGCTAGGATTTCCAGCTGCTTAATAAAAGTGTAGCTTAGGAAAATCAGAGAAGGGAAAGCTGACTGAGAAAAGGGTCAGAAAGACAAACTTAACAGAGAATATATGATTTTAACAGGAAACTGTAGGATTTAAATAAATGGAAAAATGGAAGGCATTCTAGGCTGCTAGTAAAGAGAAAATGGGGACATGAATTTGGCTGAACAAAGACAACGGTAAGAGTCATTTCACTCATGATTCTTCAGAGATATCCAGTAGAAGAAATCATCTTTTATTCAACCCATAGAAATCTCCTTTCACTGTCTCTTATTTTCAGAAATAACATGTACATTCCTGGGAATGATTTAGATTAAATATATATATATATATATATATATATATCCTTTCCCATTGTCTTAAAAGATGAATTCTTTTTTTTTTTTTAAGTTTTTAACCCAAATGACTCATACTGGCTTTGTCTACAATGAGTAATTTCACTTTCCTCCACTTCATTTATGTCAAACTTTTGTTTTCTGTTGAGTTTCTGCCACCCACCACCCTCTTAACTCAGGCAAACTTGTTTTTCTCTTTTTTCCTCAGCAGCATCACCATAAGTTCCAAATGGCTCCTTCTGCCTCTCTGAAAACCTGTAAGGAGTAGAAACATCTTCCCCTGTTAGCTCTTCCTAGCAACCTCAGCCTTGCTAGTTGGAGGTCTCAGTGGCAGCAGAGCAAATGAAGTCACCTGCTATTCACATTCAGGGCAGGTGGACCATATCTGTGAAAAAGCATAGCTTTCCCCACGACTCAGAAATCTAGGGTAAAACCCAAAGGGACCTAGGCCACTGTGAATTCAGACCTGGCTTCCAACCTCAGGTCTTTATGCAATCATGCAGCCACCATACAGGTTCTGGTTTACTCCACCTTAGAGGAGTGTGTGTGCTGCGTGTATGTGTGTGTGGCGTTCCACAAATGGTTTATGTACAGCCACTGTGTTCATCAGAACACAGAGGTTATACAGATACTAATCCCAGGGATTACTTTACTGTAGCTCATTTATGGCTGTGGTTTGGTCTCAGAGGAACACTTTAGTGAACAGAGTTTGCTAAGGACTTAAATTGCTCTAATCATTTAATACATCAAGGGTTCTTCAAGAAAGGGAAGGTTATTTGTCTGTTAAGAAAATAAGCATTACAATTGGCTGACAAAACCCAACCCAACTGGAATTAGTTATGAAAGGTCATCTAAACAGACAGATGCTTTTGCAGGACTTTTTGAAATAGAAAATGTCTATAGATAGTAAAATAATCCTGGTGGTGATACAGCAGCATTGAGAAGTCCTGCTTAAGAGTCTGTTTAATGTAAAAGAGATTAAATTAATTTATGCTGAAAAGGCGATTAAATACACACTAATCTATTACTGAAAACTCACCAAGGGCTTCAATCTGTTATATTTCAATCTTGATTTTTTTTTGCAGTCACTTAAATACACTTGGATTAAGAAGTAGGTATGGTAATCTGTGACCGTCACAGTTGTTAGGGTACAGCTGAATCCTGTTTAAAGCTTCCAGGAGATTTTTAACTCTAAGTGCTACTTGGAACAAAATGACATTTATCCTTGGGAAGTGTTAGCATTTTGTTGTTACTATTATGGCTGTGACTTCTGTTAAGTAATTCATCTAAAGCTGCAAAATGTTGGCAGAAAAGGGAAGAAGCATTTTCTTAAGGTCTACAATGTCTTGGGCACTTTGCCACAGAGAGCTTTAACTTTCACACTGATATTCAGCATAGGCATTATGACTTTGATTTAACAAATGGGAAACTAAGAGTCCTCAGTGAAAGAATTTGCCCAAGTAAGCTCATAGAGGAACGTGTTTATATTCAAACCTACATTTAACACGCAAATTCTTTACCCCCTCAAAGCTTTTGCTTCTGTGGTTATCGGTCTGGTATATTCCGCTCGCAGGTCTGGGTCTGGGCTCTCCTTCCGACCTCGGCCTATGTTACCTAATCAGCGCCCTTTCCCAAGCCAGTTCCCTCTGTACCCTACATTCCACCATCTTATCCTACCTCAGCACCTTCTTTCTTTCCTAAGAAGCATATTTACTTGGTTGTCTGTTTAGTTGGTTAGTTTTTTGCCTATCACCTCCTCTAAAATGTCAACTCAATGAGAATAGGGACCATATCTCTCTTACTCACTTCGGATAGCCATGATTTTACATATAATAGACAATTCAGTCAATAATAGTTGATTAGATGACTCCCAGCTTTTTTCACTCATTACATTGCCTCTCATGGACCATTAATTGCATTGAAAAACACTGTTCTGTTCATTAACTCCCAAAATAAAAAATGTTAAAGATAAAATAATAAAAATAAAATGTCCCAATTGGATACTTAATAGTTACATATTACTGTTTTCATACAAATCTTTCTGGTTTCTTGCACCACTTGAAAATCAAGATGTTTCAACACCCCCAGTGATAAAGTGAGTGCTTATGTACCCTCTATAAAAGATCAACTTGGAACAACCAGAGAAGAGACAATCCCAGCAGAGTTACATGTTTTGTGGAGGGTCCAGAGTTCTGTGTTCATGGCACTATTTTAAGCTTTTCCATGATAGGGGCTGGCAGAACTGTTTGTGGGTGTGCTACAAATATATGTGAAGTGGCAGTATGTTGTTCTTGGGCAACTAACATAAGCTAGGTATTGTTCTCTGGGGATTTAAAGTACCAAGAGGATACGATCCCTGTCCTTAAGGAGCTCACAGTTAAGTACAATTTATGCTGACGTTAGTTTTCATGTTTCCACCTACTAAATAAAGTTAATATTGACAGCCACCCATCTCCCAGGTGTAGTAGCAAAAGAGGAATAAAGAGCAATAAGGTTACAAGTCTTTGTTTATTTCTTCTGTATTACTATTAGCTGCAGTGCAATCAATGTATGTTCATAGCTGACTTTATGGAAAGACTTGATTTGCAAGAATTTGCCATTCATTTGTCATTGTTTCCCATTGCTGGTTGCCTAGTCATGGTCTAACTTTACTTAAAGCCTTGGGCCCAAGACATTAAGTAAAGTTTAGAAAGCACATTTTATTTCCCACTCCAATAACAGGAGGGGAAAGCTATGGGAAAGGAGATATAACATTTGCTGCTGAAAGTACAAAAGACCATAAAACATGAGCATACCCAGGTGGGAGCTCCAAACACATGTATGATCAAGTGTCATTTTTGAATTAGAGATGTAATTTAATTAGCTTTGCCCAGCTTATGACAAATTTCACTAAAACAGTTTATCCATCTAGTTTTATGGCATTCAAGTTCAGAAGGAGTGGTTTTTGTGTAGTATTACCTCATGTGGTATTTTGTGCAGTTCTTAAGACAAAAGAAGCAGTCTCAGAGAGGCAAGCACAGAAAGGGGTTTCAGTTGCTTACTGAATTTTGCAGTAACAGTTGCTTACTACTGCAATGATCCCTTCAAGAATGTTGTCTCCAAATACAAACATCAATGATGAAAAAATGGAATTTACTATCTATAGAGATGTACAGGTTTGACCAAAGCCTTAATAAGGTATTTCCCAATGCTCCCTTTCCCCTCTTCGTTTCCTTTATCTTCTTTTTCTTATACATGAAAAAAAAAAGATAAACCATTTTTAAAATGAGAAATTCAAAGCAGGTTGCCCTAGTGTTTGCTTTAGAGACAACTCCAACTAAAACAGTTACACTCAATGAGGAAGTGGCACCTTTAGTCCTGAATTATGGACAAAATTCTATGGGTACTTGTGATTTTCTTCAACTTCTTGTAATATGCCAATACTCATGTTGTTTGGAAAGTGTTTACAGATGATGTTAACAGGTGCATGGGTCACCCAAGAACACCACACCCAGTTACCACCTGTCCGAAATTAAAAAAACACTACCACTGAGATTTTAAATACAGGCATATTTCCTGTAGGTTTAAAGTAAAAGGCCAGAGTTTAAGGCCATCATATTAGAGTGGGCCATCTAGTTTTCTCCCCATGAAGAGATAATAGGAGAGCCACCTCAAGATTTCATTAAGACATGAGTTGCCTACCTACAGTTACCTATCTGCCTGTCTTCTCTTTCCTCTTCCCCTTTCCTTTCTTGGCTGAAGATTTTTTCTATCCCGGAAAATAATTCAGTTTTGGTTCCCATAACTCAAGATTGTTCAGCTGATATTTTTGTATCATTTTTCCTTGTGGGTTATATTATTGTTATTACCTTAGTAACCTGCTACTAAACTGTTAGTTTACCTGTTTAACCTTAATTTTCTTACTCACTTCCATTGAAAATATTTTACCCGTAGAATTTGATATCTATTTATTTTTACCTTCAACTTTTTTCCAGTCTCCATTCTTAATCTTTGATTTTATCAACCTCTACAACCTGATATTGCTGCTAAGAAGATTCATATCAGACTCTCATTCTTTTGTAAATAATTTGTTTTCTTTATAGAAAGTTTTAGGACTTTTCTCTTCATCTTTCATATTCTAAAATCTGTCCACCATGTTGTTAAGAGTGTGTGTGTGTGTGATTTAAATACATTCTGCTCAGGATTTGGGGGTTTTCTTTATCTGAGATATAGTTATGTCTTCCTGTCTGGAAATTCTCTATCTTTTCCTTCCTTAAATATCATTTCTACTCTCTCTGTCTTCTCTACCTGGCACTCATTTTGATGGATGCTGAATTATTTAATGCTATCATCTATGTCTCAACTTATATATTTTTGCTTTTTTAACTCTTTTTGCTGTATACCATTTTATGTCATTTCTCACATTTCCAGGGCATTAATTTCTTCTTTACTTGTTTTTGTGTCCTTCTGGAACTAAAGTGAGATTTTAGTGTTAACAATTATACCATATTCCTCATAGTCACATTTACTACTTTTTGTCATTATTAGATATAACTGACATATAACATTATTATTACTATCTACTCTTATTTCATAAATCCCTAATCATTTTCCTTGGTTGTGATAGCTTTGTTTATAACTCTCAGGACATATGTGATATTTAATTCCCTAAACTGATATTTCTATTAAGTCCATTTCCTTTCATTGAGTTTGTAACCTCTCTTTCATGTGGCCCGTGGTCTTTTGGACCTGGCTGTCTCTATGTCACCAGTGCATTTGCAGCAACCAAGGACAACAGCTTTTCTTTCCTACTTGAGTTTTCACTCACACTTCTCTGGCCTGGAAGCAGGTGTATTATGTCTGCTGCCTGACTAGAGGGAATGGGTGATACGGGGCAGAGACTCAAAGCTTGTCTGCATGACTGCTCCACTGCACATCCCTGAGTAAATGTACTGGCAGATGTCCTTTAGGAAACATCTGCTCTTGGCTTCTGTTTCTGGCAGCATGATGAGCACTTTCTCCAAACGAAATTATTCCATTAATCCACATGGACCAGCAGCTGGATCCTTCACCAAAGCATATGACTTAAAAATGATGACCCTCGATTTATGAGTGGTAGACATCAGAATGTAACTCTACTCATGTGTGTGTAAGTGTGTTCATGTGAGCACACGCAAGTACAGTGATACATTTGTTTATAAACTTTTGAAAAATCCAAATGTTTAACAATGAGTACTCTTGGAAAGCAGAAGTGGGCTTTTTTTTTAATTCATTTATTCATATTACTTGAATTTACGTAAATATACATCTGTATATTTAAATTTAAACAATGATTAAAATTGAAGGAAATATAATTTTTGCAGTGAATGCACTTCTCTGAATAATCAAATTCTACAAACCAGCAGGAGCCTGCACCTTAACTATTGTTCCATTCCAATCCCCAATGGAGTAAATTTTACATGAATTACTTTTAGGTGTTAGGCTGCTGAATTTTATCAAATAAAGTTACAAAAAATTTTCTCTGGGAAATTTGCTGTTTTATCTATCTTATAAATTTTCTTAAGAAAACAAATCATTACATTTTACTCAGGTTTTTTAGTACCAGAAATATCATACAAGTCTCCTGAGCAGTGGCTTTATTTATATCTTAATGAGTTTGTGAATCTTATAGCTAATTACATTTTCCTCTTCACATTGGCTGCTAGAAATCTGAGCCAAATAGCCAGCTCACTTTAAGCAAGCAGAGAGAATCCTACAGCAAGCATTTGTTAAATTCTTTTACCCTTTGCTTCATCATATTTTTCCATAATATTTTACCTTTACCTCAATTTCCCCACTTATTTGTTTTTATTTTGTGTATTTTTGTAAGTTGCCTGAAATCCTTTTGAAAACAAAGCAGGGTATAAATAACTAACATTGTAAATATGCAAAGCAAACCATGCCAGAACACAGTGACATTTCCATTTATGACCTAAATATTACTAGTTTTACTCTGGTCCTAATACCCGTACTTTCATTTCCCCTCCACAGCTCTAGGGAAGCCATTTATTCTTAATATACTTCTGAGCCTATTAAGCATCCAAGCGTTCTTTGAAGGAAAGATTGGTTAAGGAAGAGGCAAAATTTCACAATTTTCAATGGGTTCCCAGATAAGAAGTTTCTTCAGAAGAACTGTACAGGGGAAAAGCTATATTTATTACGTTTAATAAACAATGTGGAGATTTAATTTGTCATTTTCATCCTCCATTTAAATTTATTAAATTCATTCTCTTCATATTGTTGCTATGAAGCTTCACTGATGTGCAAAAGAGATTAAAAGCCTCACGTGTAAAAAGGGACTTGACATTTCTTTTAACTATTCTGAGAGAGAGAAAAATCTAAAATATTCCTTTCACTTTCTTTCCTATTTCCATATTTCTAGCAAAATATATCATGATAAAGCTGTGTTTATTACACTACACTAGCTGAGCCTACAAAATAACAAAGAACAAAAGGTAGAAAAGAAACTCTAATAAAACTAGGAATAGTCATAATCCCAAACCATAAATTGTGAAGGCTACCTACCAAATCCAGAGACGATGCCTCAAGCTAATTTATACCTCTCCAGAGTTCTTGCAGAGAATGGAGTTCTACAAAATTAAGTGACAGAGCCCAAGAAGCCTCAGCAACTACTGTTTACTTGCATCAGTGAGTTTTATAGGTGCCCACACAGGATTGGAGAATAAAAAGGACCAAAGGAGAAACTGTTTATAATTGCCGCTTTTACTTCCTGAGACATAGCCTCCTAACTCAGCAGTTGAAATGGGGATGAGGCAAAAAGTATAGTCATATTTGTGGTAGATACCAGAGTCAGTTAATAAGAGAACTACGGAAAGACAAATCCACAATTTGAAAAGCCACTGATATATAGCACTTCACTGTCTATCTGTCCAAGTGAAGGAGAATGTGCCCCAAAAGAAGACACAGTGAGTATGTGACAAATGTTTTGAGACAATGCTCACAAAATGATACTGGCAGCTGCCCTAGATCCCTGTTTCTCTCCACACTATTTTAGTAAATAGCTCATATATTCAAACCAAGTAATAGCCAAAAGAAACCAGAACAGTACCTAAACATAGATACAAAAAAAAGGGGGGGAAATAAAAATTAAAATATGTAGCAATTAAAAATTCACTGAAGAACATAGTAGACTAACCCTCTTTCTCAACCTGTATTGGGATATTCGCCTAGTATACTATAAATACTGGAAAGATGAAAACTACATCTCCCAGATGAATTTGCAGATGAAGTTCTAATATGATTTAGGTTCCGTGTGTGTGTGTGTGTGAGAGAGAGAGAGAGAGAGACAGAGACAGAGACAGAGACAGAGACAGAGAGAGAGCACACACGATTCAAATTCAGAACTGAGGAGGTGACAAGAGAATCACAAAATGAAGCGTATCTTCCACTGGTGTGGGTCATACCAGCTGCAGCAAGGTTCTCCAGCTAGCAACCACAGTGATAGCTTCCCAGCATCCTCATTTCAGCAGGAATACCAACTGCACTGGTGACCACTTCTGTTCTGTAGCTCTGGGAACCATTTCTGGAAGCTCAGCCTGAAACTTGCTTCTTCAACCCTTCTAAAATTTCTGTAGCCCATATAATACATTATAGTAAATTCCTGTATTAATAAGCAAGCTACATTCTGCCCTCTGCAACTGTGTATCTCCACAACAGAGTACCAAAGAAATGAAAATCTGGAATTTGCTATCTGATCTAAATAGGCTTCAACAGAGAAAGTCTCCTACAAGACCTGAATGGTGGGACTTAGGAAAATTCACAGTATCCATTGGTAAAACAGTTACTTAGTTTATCACCTGTAATCACCTGGAATGAAGTGCATTTGGGAGTCAATGTTTTGACAGACCAAGTAGCTGCTACCATAAAATATTATGGTAAAAATAAAGAATGTGAAGTTCACGGGGTTGTTAATAATGTCTTCTAACTACATTATTGAGGCTAATAAAAAGGAAATAACCAGTGCAGGATTTTAAGTTCCAGCTCAAGGTACGGTGAATATACGTCAATTCTCAACCTCATCAAGTGTTTCTGGAAGATTCAGGACATTGTTTGGGACACAGTGGTAGCCTGATTAATTTGAATGTAGGCATTTGGGTAGACTCAGATAGCTCTGAGTTCCCCAGATCCCTAAGTTCCTGGGGGCCACCCTGGTCAGCAGAAGCAGTTCCTCCTTCCCTGTCTGATGAGCAGAGACCTGCCAGACCTAAGATCCTCTACTGGCCTCATCTGAATAGGATACTTTTGAAATTAATGACAAGTTTTCTTATGTTCCATTCCTTCCATCTTTCATTGCCTCAAGATTGTTAACTAGAATCAAATCCAAACATTTCATGGTGAGGATGGTACAAAGTCTAATTCAGAAAGTGAACAACTTATACCCCAAAATAAAATGTTTTGTTTTTAATTTTACACTGTGGTTAATCTGGAGAATATCATGAACATAGATTCTAAGAGTATTAGACCATGGAGAAAGGAACAAAATTATAGACCAGGATGAATTTATAGACATGGCTACACTTTAATTAAATGAACTTGATATGCCAAAAAATTCCTTGGAAAATTGTTCAGGAAGCAATCCCAAGATAAAAGAACAGAAGTGTTGGAACAGATTAATCAGGTATAACGATCTCCTAACTAGATCCCCTGAGAGGGCTCAGAGTATATTGCCCACACCAAAGCACTGAGAAATACATTGCTTTAGTCAGTCAAGGAAGACTGAAAACCACCTTCTCTGAAAAGCACTATAGCTCCAGAGTTGCTGTCCTTCTAGATTGAAAGATGCTTCTATTTCAATGGCCTCCCTGATTTCAATGAGCAGACAGAGCATTACTTAACCAGGAAAAGCAAAATGGGCAAGATGCCCATGATGGACAGTAGAGCCAGAGTGACTATCAAAATGATTTGACCTGCAAGGATCTTTGGTATGGGCTAGTCCATGAAGGACTGAGAAAAATGGGCAGTTTTACTAAGATTCAGCTTGATTTGTATAACATCAATAAAAACCTGCATCTGTTCAACAGAGGCCTGACTTGAGTCACCATAAAAGATTTAAGGCTCCTCAATCAATTTCCAGGCCTGGGTCAGTAAACATACCCAAAACCCCTAAATTAAGGTGAGACCAGGTACATTTCAGGAGAGATTTTGCAATAATACCACAAGTATAAATCTTCCTAGAATATTCCTAGAAGCCTATTCCAAAGAGACTAGGGCCATTTGTTAGGATTGATTTTATGTGTAAATATGAATGAGCTAAGAGATGACCAGACAGTTGGTAAAATATTATACCTGGGAGTGTCTGTGAGGGTGCTTCTGGAAGAGGTTAGCATTTGAATCACACACACTAGGTAAAAAAGATCTTCCCTCACCACTGTGGGCTGGTATCATCCAGTCCATTGAAAGCCCAAACAGAACGAAAAAAGCAGAGAAAGAATGAATTCTCCCTCTCTCTTCTTGAGCTGGGACATCCACCTTCTCCTGCTCTCAGACATTGGAGCTCCTGGTTCCTAAGCCTTCAGCCTTAAACTAGAAGTTAGACTAACAGCTCCCCTAGTTCTTCGGCCTCTGGACATGGACTGAGTTATACTCCTGGTTTTCCAGGCTCTCCAGCTTGCAGATGGCAGATCTCAGTCCCTATAATCATGTGAGCTGATTCCCAAAATAAATCTTCTCATATATATCTATATATATCCAATTGGTTGTGTTTCTCTGGAGAACCCTGACTAATACACAGGGGAACTATATGCTGAGAAAAGGAACTACTCGTACCTTCCAGTAATAATTGGATACTGATTCTGAGATGACATAAGCCCCTGAAGATCCAGTCCAGAATGCCATTTTTTTTAAGAATCAGAAAGGGTATACTCAGGGGATGATTTATAACTGGAGCTTTGGCTCAATTTCATCTCAGTATAGGCCTCATACATCTGAAAACATGTTTGTGGTTATTTCCTTAGTTCTGAATGCTCAGTTGGAATAGGCATACTCAGCTACTGACAGAATCATAACACTGGAACCCTGAATTAAGAATAAAAGATATAATGGTGGAAATAGCAAAATGAGAGCCTCAGGAATAAATCCTCTCCCACAAAATACTGAGTCAAAATCAATTCTGCACTCCTAAGAGGATTTCAGATACTAGTACATCTACTGAATACTTCAAAAATACTGGGATTACAAATTCCATTCAATTTCCACTTAACTGGCCTGTTTGGCCTATGTAGAAAACAGACTGATCATAGAAAAATCAACAGATTACTATTAACTTAGTCAGGTGCTGATCAATACGTAGGCTCTTTACTAGAACAAAGCAACATGGCCCTGATACACTGTATGCTCCAATTCTCTTTCTCTTTCTGTCTCTGTCACACACACACACTCTCTCCTTCAGCCAGCAGGGTCAGAAGGTTAGGGTCATCATTATTCTTCTTCTTTAGCTCTTGGCTGTGTCACAGTTTGGTCTGCAAATACTTGTATTATCTCATCATTCCAGAAGCCACCGTGCTGATCCCCCTACTGATGATGTAATTCTGATAGAATCTGGTTAGCAGGAACACGAGAGGGTGAGCAGGTAGTGACAGGAACTCTGCACACAGAGAGAGATGACTCCTAGGAAAATCAGTATCCTTCCAACTCTGAAGTTTTAGGAAGTCCTTGAGTCCAAGACATATCAGGGTATGGATAGCCCCTCCAAAGTGAAAGGCAAGGTGCTGGACCTTGCTTCCTTATCACAAAAATAGAGGCATGACACTTTAGGGGGAGCTTTTTGAACTTTGGAGAAAATATTTGTATATATTTCTTCCACTAATTCATTAAATAAATAATTTGCACGCTGCCAATCTTAAGTAGAAGCCAATATTCTAGGTAACCCAGTCTGCAGCACAAGAAGCTTCGTATCCAGCAATTGAAGTGGGGATCCAGAAGAACTATTGTTGATCAAAAGGTCTGCAGCAAACAGACTGTGGTAAGGACCCAACAGTAACTGGATCTGGGTCTGACTGAAGATTTACAGACAGACCACTAGGATTTAGGAGACATGCCGGCCCACTTTTAGAGGGTGAATAGTCTTCTCTTACAAAACAGATGTTCTCTTGCTACCAGGCTCCTTGGTGGAGACTGAGACTTAACTTTGAGTACCAAGTAACAGGAAATAGGATTGTTCATCATGAACTGGGGGTTTTTTGCTCCAGGAAGCCATAAAGTTGCCATGTGGAAGTGGCATGTACAGGATTGGACTAGCAGGATCTAAAGGCACAAGTAAACTGGATGAACATAGGGCCCCCACCTGCTGCTGCTGTGCTGTCACTCCTCCTTTCAGGAATACCACTCATGGACACCTTGGGAGCTCCCCAGGGCCAGCTGACTGAGGAAGGGAAAAGCAGCCTGGTTTGCAGGAGGTTCTGCATGATACACCATACTAATCAGAGTGGTCTGCTGAAGCATTAAATATTTCATACTCACACTCAAAACAAAGAATATCATTGAAGATTTTAAAAAAGATCCTTCTGGAAGTAACAGAAAAAGTGGGATGCTCTGTTGCTCTCTGACAAGAGGTGCTCTGCAAAGTCCTGTGCATTAAAATAACAATTACTAAAATCAAGAAGTCAAAAAATGTTAACTAAAAACTGCTGTAAATCTTTTAAAGGATAATAAAAATGTTTTTAAATTCTTGTCACGATAAAAAGTGTGTAATTATCAATGTCTTGCTAACTACTTGCAATCCACCTGGCATAGTGGTTCAGAAGCTCTGGCCTACAAGATGCATTGAGGGGGACTTAGCTGAGATGGGACCCTATCAAGGTCACAGAACCACACAGAGCTTGGGAATGTCAGGTACTACAGAGGGCAGAAGTGAGACATGGCACTGAAAATAAGCAAATTACTGAAAATTTGCATATACAGAACAATCAACTCCCAACTCTACCCCCTTCGCCACATATACACAGATATAAGAGCCAGATTTCTGCCCCCAGGCAAAGAATTAGAGGGCTCCTCTCAAAGAAACTGGCTTTGAGCAAATACCTTCACACAGTGACATTTAGGGTAGGGTTGTTAAGTCAAATACTTATACTAGTAAAAGGTCAATTTTAAGGCAAAAAATCTGTGAGAAGAAATGACCAAATAGGGCCATAATAACAACCAAAGGAAAAAAAAAAAAGGATAAAAAGGTAAGGACTAGTACAGAAGGATGACTGATCCAAATCAAAGGCTCCTGCCCTCTTAACACTATTCAGTCTCCCAGAACTCAGAGCTAATCTGGATAATGGGAGCTTCATAAATAAACTAAGTTCAGGTATAAAAATTAAAGTGAGATATTTCACAACCAGAGGCTCTTATTTGAAATTTAGAACTGGCATGTATCTACCTGATTTACATAGAAAAGGTCTGGAGGAACACACAAGAAACCGTTAACAGAGTTTATATTAGGGAGTAGAATAGGAAGTCAGTAAGGGACAACAAGAACTTTTACTTTTCCCTTAAAAACTTCTGTAATGTTCATATATTTTTTTCATTAGTTCTTCTTTTTGTTTTTTAATTTTATTTATTTGTAATATATTTTTATTGAAGTATAGGCTGTTTACAATGTTGTGTCAGTTTCTGGTGTACTGCACAATGCTTCAGTCACATAGGAACACACATATATTCATTTTCATATTCTTTTTCACCGTAAGTTACTACAAGATATTGAATATAGTTCCCTGTGCTATAAATATAAACTTGTTGTTTATCTGTAATGTTCATATATTTTTGGAATTTATTATTTATTACAAAATATGCATTATTTTTATAAAAGCATAATTAACAATTAACACAAAGCACAAAAAATACATGCAAATAAAACTATTTAATGAAAATTTTACTCAGTTCTATGAGAATGACAAAAAAAAGAAACTGAAAGAAGATTCAGTAGGAAAGGAAAGCAAAGGAGAAGGCAAGAGAGAAAAGGACCCATAGAGAGTCAGCAAAGGGGAAAGAGAAACATTAACTTCTTGTACAAATAGTTTGAGGTCAAGGGCGTCAGAAAATGTGTCTCTAGCCACCATACTATTAGAAAAACTGAAAAATACTCCAAAAGGAAACAAACAGGCTAGTTAAGGAACTTCTGGCCATATTGGCTAAAGGAAAATGACAAGTTGATATTTAAATGTGAGCTGAAAAGGCCTTATGAAGGACAGTAACCACAACCCTCTGCAAAGAAGTGAAAGTTCATCAAACGGCAGAAAGATTAGACTAAATTTTTGCCTGTGGAGTAAAGAATTAAAACTGAAGAGTCAACTAAAACGAAGCAAATTTATATTCTCTAGAGTTTCCTTAAAATTAGATATATTAATTGAAAAACAATACTGGACATTCTGGGGAGTAAACAGCCAGAGGTGTTTTGAACTGTTAACGCCTCTGCTTTGCCTTGGACTTGATAACAGAAGTAGCAGCATGAACACAGATGGAAAACTGTTACAGTCAGTATCTCACCTGAAAAGTGAAGGTGAGCCCAGCATGGAAGGGCAGCCTTCCATTTGCCAGGTACAAGAACCAGATGCTTTGACCTTCTAGAGGAAAGAGGAAGGCACAGCTGTAACAAGCTCTCAATAACAAGGGTAGCAGCATGGTTTTAGAGATCCAGGAGAAAAGTTCTGTAAAGAGGGTGTCCAAAAATAAAGCATGGACAGAAGGTACAGAGACCTGAGAAAAAAGTGAAGATTAAACTGACTCGCCTCACAACTTTGCCTCAGGCCAGACTTTCCACTCCATTTATGCCTCCTTTTTCCTTCCCCTTATCATCATGTTGACCACTGAGCAACTAGAAGCCTTAGCTCTGAATGTCAGTCCTAAATATTCATGTATTAGCACAAACTCCCAGGCATTAGAGGTCTAATGGCTAAGCAGTGATCAGAATAGCTTAGCATGATGATCAAATGTCAGCATTATTTTAGTATGGCAAAATAAGAGTCCAAAAATATTCTGTGTCCCAGTTCACTTCTAAACATTAATCTCAAGAAAATGAGTACTTATAATTATCTTTAATTTAGAAAGGAATTCATAAATAACTTATTATTTGCAGGGCAAAATCAAGACAGCATGTCTTAGAAAATTAAATTGATGGGAAGGAGAGAGAGTCTAGATACAAATCAAATTGATATCTGTTTCCTTATTAGGTGATTGCGAGGAGTACTTAATAACTTAATAGCAAAGGTCTTTATTAAAACAAGAAAGACTATCCACACTTATTTGTTGTGAAATAAATAGTAATTCAGAGACTTGGTTAAGTGTTTTCCCTCAGGGTCAGAGACAGGCTCAAGGATTGTAAAAGAATGAAAGACTAAGTAGTCATGGCTATTATTGTATGGGCCCATACAACTGTGAAACACTTTCTCACGTAGTAACTCTTAAAATGCTCATAAGAACAGTTTTCTATCCTCACTCTCTTTCCTGAACACCGTCTTCAAATCAGAGGTGAAGAAACTAAGGGTGAGAAAAGTCAATGTTTTAGCCAATGCAACAGAGCCAAGGGGCTAAACCGCAGTTCAACACAGGTGTGACCTCAAACCCATAAACATTCACCTTTGAACACAGCCTCCCTCTCTGAAATACTGCTTCTGTCATTAACAAGCTCTATGATGTCAGATAAAGCGCTTAAGTTCTCTGGATCTTGGTTTCTTCCCATGTAAAATTTTTTACTGAATTACATGAATTTCAAGTCCTCTTTCCTGTCTAACATTCATCATTCTTCTACTAAAAGCATACCATAAAGCTAGAAATAGAGCATGTGATTTGCACTGCTGTTTTTTTTTAACACAAGTGATTATTCCCCTTGGAAATGTAAACATTACCTGAAGAATCAATAAATGAGTAATTCATTAAATCAATACTTATCACGAGCTGACTCTGTACCAGAATGATACCTGTGATTCACAAGGAGGATGCAATGATAAAAATAAAAATATAATATAATAAAATAATGATGATGATGATGATTCCTGCTTTCACAAGCTCAGAGAAAAGTCAAGGAAATGTGCAGATCAAGAAACAATTTTAACACCACATGTTAGGGCAAGAAACTGGAGATGATAGAACAGGTATATAACAGAGACCAAGAAGTCAGGGAAGACTCCTTGCAAGCCACAATGTTGAAATACATCTTGAAAGATGACAGATTAACTAGGCAAATAAACAAGGAAGAGACAGATGTTTTATGCAGAGAGAGCTGCAGATAAACAAATATTAATAAGCTAATACCCTAAAAGCTAAATTACATATTGTAGCTATTCAACTTCCAGTATGGTTCCATAACTGCCATTTAAACCACAGCACCTGATGTAGCAGAAGTCATCCTAAATGCATGATTCTACAGTTGTGCAAAATGATTTTCATCATAGATATTAAGCAGCATGACTAAGGTAACCAGCGCTATCTGATTCTAAAGTACAAAGCCTGTGTTTGTTACCTCTAAGCACTGCCACCTTCCTGTACATTTTTTTCCTAGAAGTTCAACTGAACACAAATGACCCTGGTGCAGAAATGCATTTAAGGACACTGCACAACTGAAGCAACACTGAGTAATTTAAGAGAAGATATGAGAATATATAAACTCAGCTGAAGAATCAGATAAGAATCTGCTCTAAGTCCATTTGTAAAGGCCTCTCTGAATCTATGCCTTAGCCATATACTAAAGGCATCTCAAAGAAAGAGACTTTCTGCAAAATAGTAGTCAGGGGGGAATTTTCTTCCCTTGGAGGTTTAAGAGGGAAACTCATGAAGTGCACAAAACTGTAAGAATACAGTCAGGTTCATTTTGTATAAACAAAAGCATACTTTTACTTGTGGCTTGGCAGTAACTGGTAATTTATGGATTTATATATTTTAACAAGGTATTAACATTCTATAATTTTTAAACTAAAAAGGTAAAAAAAAATTGAGTTTTCATTATTCATTTTTACATCCCAAAAAAGGAAAATCAGTAATTCTTTCAAATGTCCATCACACAACGTCACCTCAACTGTGTGTCTGGTGTAGTGAGAGAAAGTGAATGTCTTCTAGTATGTGGATTTTGTATTTAGCAGGTGTTTCCCGAGCCTTGGCTGGTTTTGAAAAAGGTGCAGACCTATGAGTCATACTCTCAATGACAACAAAAATGGAAAACCAATAATACTCCAGAGATTAAGGCATCAAAAAAGAGCCCCAGAATCACCCAAGAGCCTTCCTTCTTCAGAAGGAAGCCCCTGGATAGGGGCTGGACTGCAAGAGGGAAACTACTAGCCTCTCAGGGCCTCAGCATCTTCTCCCAGCCAAGACAGGAAGCAAACGTCTCTCACAGGGTGCACAGCCTAGGATTCCCCAGACTTCCCCTGGGAAACTGTTGTTATAATGAAAGATTTCTACAGAGAATTGAAATAGAAAGCACAAATTCCCACCATTAAAACAGAAATCACTAGTAACTCACACCTTTGGGTTTGTTTTTTTTTTTTAACATGCCACAAAAAAATACCAAACACTTTATTTTTAACCACTGATTATATTGTATGTATATATCATGGTTCTGAAACTTCATGCATCATTCAATGCAGTCAGATATTTCTGGAAGCCCAAAAGAAACCAGCCAAAGTATTTTCAAGATGTGCATTTAAGGTACAACTTAAAATGATAGAATGAGGCCACTGACATTTAAGTAACACCCACCAAGTCACTGCTGCAGCTGTTCCAGCTCGAGTTACAGAGTAACCAGAAGTAGGTATAGCCCCTTTTCATTGGTTTTCCCAAACTTCTCTCCAAAATGTATGTATGTAGCAGACTTTTCCAAATTTTGGTGCTATAAAAGTGATTAATGTCAAAACAAGAGTCTTAAACCAGAAATTAGAGAGCTGTGTACTCTGAAGACTTTGGTTATCATGCCACAAGAAACCGTTTACCTGCTTAACTTACATACTTTTTTTGAAGATTCCAGAGTCCTACCACGTTGCATGGCTCCCTTCTCCAACTTCAGATTACTATTAACATCTTATACAAAGCATTTTATTCAGCAACTTTCTTCACTTTAGTAGTATAAACCATACCTTAGTGTCTCCCTTGCTCCAAAGTGAACTACATAGGTATTTTTTTAGAGGAAAAGCTCTCTCTCCAAAAGGAGCTCTATGCTAGCTGCTAAAAAAAAAAAAAAAAAAAAGCTGAGAAAATCATTTTTCCCACTAAAGTAACATAGTAATTTTGTTAAATGTAATTAATTTTGAAAAGTTATAATGAGCAACATTAATAAGGCAGATAAAGACCTAAGGGTTGTGTTAGTTCTAACCTAGGGGATATGTTAGTTCTATAAAACCCTTCATTCCACATCTATTCAATTAAACTTCTACTGAGTGCCTACTCTCTTCAACATTTTATCGTGGATAAAGAGTGATGAGCGAAAGAGATGTAAATTCTGTAGGTTATAGTCCAAAAGAAATGATCTTTTTTTTTTAAGTACACATATATGAAACTTGTGGGAGATGATATGAAGAAAATAGCTGAGTGCAACAATAAAGAGTAGTTGTGGGGACAAAACTGTCTGTAAGGAAGTGACATCTGGGCCAAGCCCTATGCAATGGGAGAACGGTGGCCACCTGAAGATGCATTTTCAGAGTATCACTAGTAGGACAGTGCTCTGGGGAGGAAAAGGAGAAACCAAAAGAAAGCCAGTGTGTCTGCCCAGCATCACTCCTACATGTAAATGCACAGACCTTTTTCTTTCTCTGAGTCCATCCTTCACAACAAGAGTAACAATCCCGGCCTGGAGAAAAGTGTAATAGACCACTCACACTCCTACAATTCTATGGGCCGCCCACGAAGGAATAATTCACTTTTGCCTACTCTCTCTTAAGCAAGAGCGCCTTTCAAGTGGAAGTTTTAAATACTATGTGGTGGTGACACTGCAGAAAACATCCGCCAAGCCCTTAGGACACACTGGGGAACTGTAAATAGTTGTCCATCTGCAACTCATTTGCTGCCCCTTCAAAAAGCAGACAAATGGCAAACTTTTGACTGATGGCTAGTGTTTTGTTTTGTTATGCTTTAAAATCTTGCTTATTGGTAACAGAGTCACCAAAAATGCTATGCTTAGGCAGGAGCCTGTGGCAGTTACTTGATGAAACACAGCAACTGACACTGAGACAGAAATCAAACCCACCATATAAAAGCCTTTAAACATATATGGACATGATAGTTGATGTTTCTCCAAAAAAGATTATTTATTCATGAATTAGTGTAGTTCTAGGCTAGATTTAAAGGAGTTCAAAGCTACTTCCCTTTTTATTTCAACTGATGAGTGACTTCTATAATTAACATTACTGGGGCATCTGTGCTCTATAAGCAACCTCTTTGGCACTACAAGTGAAGGTAGATAACGGATATACAGAACAATTTTCTTCCAGGGTCAATTTAATTTTTCTTTTTTCCTTTTTCAATTAGAGACACTTACTCATAGTCTCACCAAAATGTCCTCATAAAAACAAGCAGGGGAAAGTAGATAAAACCATAATGACAATTATGACTGTGCAAATCTTGATGTTGATTCACCTAAAGAGAAGAGTGTGCCAAAGCTAAGAAACTTCAGAGCACAAGGCCTATTATATAATCGTGGGAACACGAGGAGGAGGTCAAAATGCACTGAAGAAGTCGAGATCAGGAAACTGTTACTTCTACTTCTATCGAAGTCCTCAACAGCTATCTGGTGTCTTATCTTTGAGTATGAGGTGGGTGTGTATATATTTATCTGAAAAGCAAATCAAATTTCCATGCTTTTCTCTACCTGTCCCTGTATGTAAAAATGGGAATAGCTGATACATGATAAGTAGAGCCTGCCCATAAGTGAACATGTCCACTGACAGACGAGCTTCTTCTAGCCATTATCTTCTACACTGCTTACTATTATTATTACTATTATGGCTTATAATATATCTATCTATGGCTTGGTCTGAAAAGTGTTTTCACAGTGTCCATCACTAAGAAACCCATGACCTTACTCATGTGGTAGTTAAGCCTATAGCCTATTGGCTCACACGAAACAGAGAGAATGAGGCTGTTGGAGTGGAAGAAACGAGCGATCTAGGATCCGTAGAGGAGCATCACTAAAGTTTCTTGACTCTGGAAATGTACACTCAAATTCAGCAGGTCTTGGTGTGAGTGGGAGGCAGGGAACTGGCCAGGAGTATCCCTCACTCATGGGAGGAGGAGCCAAACTAGAGCTGAGACCCTATGCAGACTGCACCCTCCAGAGCTCAGTGCACAGTAGAGCAGTGGTCAGCCCTTCCAGGAAACCACAACACATGTTATAGTTTGTGGATGCATTTTGCTTAAGCAGAGATTACCCTACAACCTCGGAAAGACTAAGACCTAAGTTGGGGTGGGGTGGGGAGAGAGGGTCACTAACATAGTAGGAGACACAATAGACTCAGGAAATGCAACACTGAATAGAATGAACTAATTCTAGCCTCAGCTCTACTGCTTTCTTGCTCTGTGACCTTTAACAGCATAATTCACCTCTCAGTCTACATTCTCATGCTTGCAAGCAAGGTATGATAGTAATACCCAGCTTTGGCTGGTTTTTTTTTTTCCTTTCCTTTTCTTTTTCTTTTTTAATTAAATGAGTTAGTGCATGAACAGTCATTCTTTTGAACAAGCTCTCCAAAAAATAATGGTCACTATTTATAAATCCTTAGTATGTACCCAGCATACAGCTGAACAGTTTACATGAGTGATTATCTCATATAACTCTCACGAATATCTTAGGAGGTATAGCCATTTAGAAATAAAGAAACTAAGGCACAGAGAGGTAAGCTAACTTGCCCAGAGACATACAATCAACCACCAGTCTGATCCCAGCTCCTATACTCTTAATCACTATAATGTAGTAACTCCATTCAGCTACTTCTCAAGGATGCTTATTATGAGCACTTCAGTGGCCAGTAGTCTCACCAGTTTGCTTTTATTCAATAAAACAATAAACTGCATTGGTTACAAAAACAGTATTTTTCAATGAGTTTCAAAGTTATTTTTTTCCAATGGGGAAAATGCAGTGCATAAAACATGTTTTTCTGAAAAGATTCTTTATCCAAAAGGTTACTGACCATGAACACACACTGTCTTGCTGTAACATCACAACAAATCTATAATATAGGAGAGATGACTGAGTTTCAGAGATGTTAATAGTAATACTAGTAACCATTTATTGACACTACATTCAAGCACTGTTTCAGGCACTTCAGGTTATGTCTAATTCTCATGGTAACACAAAGAAGTGTTGCCCTCACTTTCAGAGATACAAAAAATTTTAAAATTGTAAAGGGCTCAAACCCTTAAGTGATGAAGCTGGGGTTCAAGTTCAGGTCTCTCTCTCACCCTTCAAGCTGTGCTCTTTCCGGATCAACTAGCGCTGTCTTAAATAGATGCCTCCTTACTCTTTCTTAATTGTGCCCTCCATCTCCCTGACTCTATCTTTGGCCAAATTCAAGTTCTTATCATGCCTCACTGAAGCATTAAAAAGGCCTCTGGATTTGCTTTCTTAAAATACACCCTCCACACTGTCACCAGAGTTATGTAAGTAGCAGCAGTGCAGATCTGACTATGAATGCAGGTCTTAGGATACTTCAACAGGTCTCAGCATACTTCAACAGGTCTCTTCAAATATATGCCAAAGGCCAAACCTTCATCAGCCTAGGTAGCCCGCCCTTGCCAGCCCTGCCTGACCTCCCAGAAACCCACACCTCATATTTTGCTTTCTATTAATACAAAACTACACAGAGTTCCCCCCTCTCATCCTGTTGTTCATTCAGCACTGCTCTCTGTGACAGAAACAATCTTCTCAACTTTTAGTCACTACCTTCTCTCACCCCTAAACGTGGTCACACATGTTCATCCCTTAAGAATCATCCCAGACATCCCCTCCTCCAGAAATTGTGCCCACTCTTTGTTCCTCAAGCTGAATAAGGAAAGTCTCTTTCAAACTCACAGTGCCCCGCACATACTTCTCTCATATTATTTTGAAATGTTCTATGTATGTCTGTATTTCTCTGGGACCATATTTCATTCACCTTTATTCCTCTGGTACTTGGTAATACTAGAGATTCAGTAAGGAATCTATTGAAATAAACTAAATCAACTTGCCTGAGTATAAATTTAAGAAGCAGAAGAAGCAAGACTTTAACTTCAGGTCTTCTGAGGCTGTGTCCATGCTCTGTTACATCTGAAAATAAACACGTCTATGCAGTAGAGGATTAGGCTGCACAGTCTTTCTTGAAACAGAGGTTGGGGTAGAAGAGCTAGATCAAGCATCCACCACATGCTGTAATTACTATCATCTTGGGAGCAAATGACAGAGAAACATTTTAAGACAAGTTTTAAATCACTGGTATCAACATGTGATAAATCTATGGTAATTTCTAGTGTGGATCAGTATATTTCTGAAGTGTCTGTAACACAGCAGTAAAAGTTTGCATCTAAATGAAATATACTCATACCAACAATGACCTTTAGTAATTGCATAATTACTACACTGCCTGGTACTGTTTACAGACATTCAGTTATTAAATACAGATCCAGAAGCAAGAGAGGAAATCACAATCACAATTTGGCTCTCAACAGAGAAGTAATTAAAGACTTAAAGAAAAAAAAACCAGTAAAGACCCTCCACAAAACAAACAGTTAAAGATATCTTAAATGAGTATTACCTTTTACTTTAGAATTAGGAAATTGAAGAATATTTTATCTACTGCCTGTAAGGGGTCAACACATACGAAATACCGAAAAAAAATTTTAAATCAACTGCTTGATTCTGGTATTGTCTCCTTGCTAAATTTCAAATTAAAATACTTTCCCCTATTAGGGGAAATGCCTCGCTGTCCTTCACTGGATTTCCTCCTTCATCTACCTCTTAAATGTGAGTGCCTCTTGGATACGGCCTTTGGCTCTCCTCTCTTTTGCAGTCCCTGGGGATTTCACCAAGGAACTTCAACCACTACTCAGAACCAGATTACACCACTCCTACAACTTGATAGCAAAATTACAAATAATCTAAACAAAGAATGGGCAAAGTACTTGGAACAGACATTTCTCAGAAAAAGACATACAAATGACCAACAGGTATATGAAAACATGTTCAATATCACTAATCATTAGGGAAATGCAAATCAAAACCACAGTGAGATACCACTTCACACCTGTTACCATGGCTATTATCAAAAACAAACAAACAAAAAGTGTCAGAGAGCATATGGAGACATAGATACCCTTGTACACTACTGGTGGGAATATGAACTAGTACAGCCACTACGGAAAACAGTATGGAGGTTGCTCAAAAAAATTACAAATATGATCCAGCAATCTCACTCCTAGGTACATATTTAAAAGAACTGAAATCAGAATTTGAAGAGGTAACAGCCAAGATATAGAAACAACCTAAATATTTATCAAGAGATCAACAGATCAAGAAAAGTGGTGTATATATATATGTATATGAATTATTTTTCAGCCTTAAAAAAGAAAGAAATTTTGCCAGATGCAACAACATGGATAAACCTCGAGAATATTATGCTAAGTGAAATAAGCCAGAAGGACAGATCATGATTCCACTTAATGAGAGATCTAAAATAGTTAAAGAAGCAGAGAGTAGAATAGTGGTTGCCAGGGGCTAGGTGGAGGGGGAAATGGGGAGATGTTACTCAATGGATATAAAGTTTAGTTATTCAATACGATTAAATTCTAGGGAGCTGCTGTACAACATAGCGCTATAGTTAACAGTGCTGTATCGTGCACTTAAAATTTTGTAAAGCAGATCTCATAAGTGTTCTTATCAAAATAATGTTTAAGAAAAGAATCACATTACTCCCAAGTTAATGACTTCAACCCATTTGTTGCTTCTCTTCTCCATACTCTTACAAATGCCTTCTAGTCATCTACTACCGATGGATACATAAATACCTTTTATAATTGGAAGTACTAAATAACTTAGTTCACACAAATAAGTAGATAGAAATGGAAGTTTTTTGTTAGAACATCGACTCACATTTCTTTGAACTTCTTCCAGTTTCACGATCAAAAAAGAAAAAAGAATCACATAGTGGAAAACAGAGAACCCTCCTACACTGCTGGTGGGAAAGTAGTTTGGTGCAGCCATTATGCAAAATAGTATGGAGATTCCTCAAAAAACTAAAAATAGACTTACCATATGATCCAGCAATCCCACTCCTGGGCATATATCTGGAGAGAACTCTTAATTAAAAAAGATACATGCACCCCAATGTTCACAGCAGCACTATTTACAATAGTCAAGACATGGAAACCATTAAATGTTCATTGACAGACGACTGGATAAAGAAGTTGTGATTATACATATATATATATATATATATTATATATGTATAAAACAGAATAATACTCAAGAATAAAAAAGAATGAAATAGTGCCATTTGCTACAACACAGATGGAACTATAGATCATCATTCTAAGTTAAATAAGCCAGAAAGAGAAAAAAAAATACCATATGATATCACTTATATATGGAATCTTAAAAAAAAAAAAGGACACAAATGAACTTATTTACAAAACAGAAACAGACTCATTCACAGTCATAAAAAATAAACTTACGGTTACTGGTGGGCAAAAAGGGTAGGAAGGGATAAATTGGGAGTTTGAGATTTGGAGATACTAACTACTATATACAAAATAGATAAGTTTATACTGTACAGCACAGGGAACTATATTCAATGTATTGTAGTACCCTATAATGAAGGAGAATGTGAAAACAAATATATGTATGTATATGTATGATTGAACTATTATGCTGTACACCAGAAACTGACACAACATTGTAAACTGACTATACTTCAATTAAAAAAATCACATCATCTATAACTAATGGGCTCTTTTCTTTTAAGAAATAAGCTAAAAACTCAATTAGGTTCCCATTCAGTTTTATGGAAAGCATAAAGTTTGATACACAAATTTATTTTTACCTATTATACTGAAATATAAATCTTATATACCTTCTCAAATTCTGTCCACCTTCTCCTTTCTATGTCAGCACTTTACTTACATAAAGTTAATCCTCATTCATATTTGGATGAAATATTACCCTTCAAGGCATGGGACCCAGTTTTCTGAGCAGCCGCCAAGATTCAGCCAAAAAGTTAGATCATTATGTGAGTAAACCCTGATCAAAGGGAAGAGGATATGGGAGGAGGTCAAGGAAAAAATGTCCCCGACCTTTCACTTTTTCTTATGGTCTACTTTGAATTGAAGTTCCTTCTTTCACTCTTTTCAGAAAAATCTAAACTACAGAGTGAACTGTGACTGCTAATGTCTCCTTTGTGGTTCTTTATGGTAACCAGTATAGCAACACACATTTCCTTGCCCCATTTCTCCTCTTCTTTTATCTTCACTGTCTTAGGCTTCTACCTCCCTAGTAAAGTGTTAGTCCTGTCAAGAACTGTGAGATGTCTGAGAGTTTATCTTGCTTGCAAGATAATAAGTAACCTGCTGCAATTTCATAGATGCTGAGAGAAGACAGGAGCTCCGTGGTCAGACACAAAGGATTTGTTACTTACAGCACAGTAGGCAATGTGAGCTTTATGGTTATACTGTCTCCCTTACCAAGCAAATCACAGAGGGGTATTGTGCACACAGTACACTTGTGTTACAGCTGAAAAACTACAAGCTTGGGAATCCTCAATATTTTGAAGGAGCTGCTAGCAAGTCTGCCCAACCTTCTCCCCCACAGGGGAATATTATCTTTATTATTGTGACAGTATTCCTAGCTTCCATCCTTAAAAACATAACCTGGGATAGAGGCTGTCACAGATGTGTAGAAACACCATGGACAACTGCCCCCCAAAAAGTCTTTTACTCTTTGCCTTCAGATTCACTTTCTAAAGGACCCATGCTAAGGTATATAATCATTAGAGTCATTCATTTTTTCAGTTTCTGGATATTCCCCAAATCTTCCTCTGCATCCCTACTTTACCAATTTTTACTCTATTCTATACCCTGGGAGGTTGACCTGCAAGGGCCTTTAACCTTCATTTGTGTTTAGTCTGAGGGTGAGGAGTGGGGTCAGAATAATTTTTCCCCTGCCCCTCACCCCCTGGTTTTGTCATAGTGTTGGCTTCTTTCAGGAGGAAATTGGTCCAACAGCTAGTTTACAGTTTTATCTTTTGTTTACAGAACACAGAAAATGTCTAATGTTTTTATTATCAAACAAGATAAGGATTACTGGTAATTAGAATAAATCATACATGACATGACTTGAAAAAACAGATTTTAATTACCTTAGTTAACAATATACTTTGTTGGAAAGAAACATTATAAATTTTTATTTGGAGTTTTTTTCCAATATATTTAAAATTTTTTTATATTTCCAGAAAACATCTAATTACATTGTTTAAAAACTTTTCCTTCTCTATATTTTTTTGGCTGTTGTTAAGTGCTTTCAGATACCAGAGAATAATATATTGAGAAGAGTGGAAAAAGATTTCCATTATTTAAGTATGTAGAAAAGATCATTTTTAAGCATTTAATATTTTTTTTACTAATGTTCTTTCTTCAATGAAGTCTTCCATGGAAGCCATGAATTCTTCGAAAATGGTCAGGAAATGAAAGAAGCAAAGTTGTATATATAAATTTTTTTAATGTCTATTTTTGGGGGGAGGGGTTTACTTATTTATTTATTTTTAGAGGGGGTACTGGGGATTGAACCCAGGACCTTGTGTGTGCTAAGCATGTGCTCTACCACTTGAGCCATACCCTTCCCTCTGTATAAATAAAAATTGATGTTACTTCCTTACGCTTTATACCACATATCTGAATTCACCTCATTCTCAAGTGGCAAAAATACCAGTTTCTACCATTAGGCCCTAACCTAACAGAAATATGTGCAAATTCAGGAAAGACTCAAAACCCTCTAGGTGTATGGTGCTATGATTAGTCTCTGCCAGAGGCTACCCCTTTGTGGGATACCCAACAAGGTTTACTCTTCAGGCAATACATCTTAGTAAGAAATAAGATGAGGAATTTGTGTATCCTTTTTTAAAATGAGACTTGGGCTTCTGTGAACATAGATTAATTTTCTGACGGATCAATTCTGGTGGAAAACTTCACATGAAAGTATCAGGACATTTATTGTTTTAAAGCTATCCATGCTTAGGTATCTTGGAAAGTCTTCCAATACTCCCAGGTTGATAACTGTTGCACTATGCTATATTGTACTTCTAAGCATTGGGAGGGATGCTAAAAGCTTATGAAAATCATGAATTATTAAGTTGCTGATTCACAAAAGCTCAAACTTAGCTCAATAAAAGGATAAAATCTATTCTAATTGTCCTGTTGAAAAATAAAATATAATGAACATAATGTTTTAAACTAAAAAAAGGGGGTAGCCTTAGTTAAATCCTTATCAACCTACCTTATTTCTCAGGCTCGAAGTTCTTTTGACCTTCCAACAACCACCCCCTTATCTCCCAGGCATCCATGTGCAAAAATGATTCACTTGCTACAGCAACATGCATTCCTCAGGAACTTGCCTGAATGGAGTGTAAATCAGTGACCCCATTATATTGATCTTTTATAGGTATATTCCTACTCTCCTAGACTGAGTCCACAAAACCTGAATGTGTAGGGGTCACTGACCTTTCTTACTGTCTCTCTTTTCTTCTAGGCAATGAGAGCAGGTGTTAGAGAAAAACAAAGAAAGCTCCTCTTTTTGTCACCCTGAAATATTGAGCACCAACTATATTCAAAGCCCTGTGAAATCCTGCATAACTACTGATTCTTTAAAACATAGTTGAATTTTAACTTAGTTGCTTTTATTGCATTGAGGAACTGTTTGGTGTAGGTTGGCAGGTTTCAGAGGTTCCAAGTATAATTTTACAACATTTGAAGGATAGACTCCACATTCAAAAACTCTAAATCTCAATTAAGGTATACAGTAATTGTGCACCATTCAAAAACCTCTCCAAATACTAATTAGAATACATTGCCACCAGGTGGCAGGGGAATGCCTTCATTTCATGAACTGAACTGACTGGAAAAACTAGTATTGCTATTTATTTTTTTATTTGTTTTTTATTATAATATAGACTCAATATTAACTAATGGAGACTAATATTAACAATGTGGTATGGTAAAATTAATAATTTTTAGCACTAGCTGATATAAATTGCTCTCCCTCTCTGTATCTCCATGGCATTCTGGGGAATCCTCAAGACCCTTTCAGAGGCTTCACAAAGTCAAGAATGTTTTTTAAATAATGCTAAGACATTATTTGCTTTTTTCATTCTCATTTTCTAACAAGTGTACATACAGCTGAGTTTTCCAGAGGCTACACAACATGAGAACATGGGATAAGATTATCATTCTGACAGCTGAAGGAATGCATTATTATTGGATGTTTGTATTTTAAATTTTTTCAGTTTTAATTTCTAATATGGTAAATACTAATAGATATTAGCTATACAAATAAAATTCTTTGGGATCCTTGATAATTTTTAGGAGTTAAGCCTTTATATCAAAATTTTTTTGAGAAATGCTACTCTAATTAATTAGTTTTAATTAAATGTTCATGAATTTTTCTGTCTCTTCTGAGGGTAGGAATCATGTTATATTTATCTTTGGACTCAGTCCCACTGAGAGCCTAGCACTAACGACAATACAAAGTGAAAGGATGCTGGAAGCCTGTTTATTTCTAGCACTGGCCAGTGGATTTGTCAATGAATTAACACTCATCTTTCAACCCAAGGTGGACATTAAAATCATTTAAAAACATTTTTAAAATCCACATCCTAGATATTCTAATTAAATTTGTGGTCACATGGTTTGCCATTTTTAAAAAGTGATTCTAATGTACAAAGTTGAGACTCCTGATTCATACACCCCTTGTGGGGTTAGATCACGTGTTCCCATATTCCCCAATGATAAGAATCATGTTAAGCAATGGTTCTCAAACTTCAGTATGCATTAGAATCACCTCGTGGGCTCACAGATTGCTAGGCTCCACCCTTACAGTTTCTCATTCAGTAGACCTGGGATAGGGTCTGAGAACTTGCAATTCCAACAAGTTCTCTGGTGATGTTACTACTGCTGGTCTAGAACTATCCTTTGAGAACCAATGATTTAGAGCAGTGCCTCTCAAACTCATGAATAGCTGGGGTTCTTATTAAATACAAATTCTAATTTAGCAAGTCTGGGGTGGGTTCCCAGAGTCTGCATTTCTAACAAGCTCTCAGATGATGCCAATATTGTTGGTATATGGCCCACATATTGAGTAGCAAGGATCTGGTGTTCCAGTTAAAAATATAAAATCACAGGCCCCATTCCAAATCCACTGAATTGGAATCTCCAAGGAGAGACCTAGGTTACATGACCAAACACCCCCAGGTGATTCTTCTCAAGACAAGGAATCACTGTACTCTTGGAGCTGAATGTGAATAAAAGTAATGTGATCAAATCTGAACTTCCCATTAACTCACAGATAGTTCTGATGCATTTTATTTTATGATATATGTTCAACTAGCAGTAATTTTTAAGTCCTAGCTGAAAGTTCGTGAAGGGTAGCAGACTGCCACCCCCAAAACATGTCACTTTGGCATAGGATTATTTTGAGGTGAAAGCAATTGAGAAAAAGCAAATGCAAGAGAAGCTCTGCCCTCCCACTGTTTGTCTAAAAGCAGCACATTAATTCTCTACCAAAAAGGAGAGCAGTTAATCACTGGAGACAACTATCGACCCTTATCAGTTTAGAGATGGCACCAGAAGAATCCACCTAACAAATCTTGCTAAAATTGGCTCTTATCTACCATTAGTTTCCCCATATATTTCCCTTCCTACAATTTGCTACCCCTAGAAGCTCAAAGTTCTCTTCCTTTGCCTTGTCACTTCTCTAAAGATGTATTCTTCTTTTAAGGTGCTATTATCAGCCCAAGTTCTAACCACCCCTTTAAGATACTCTTTGCTGAGTGCTCCTGTGTATATATGCACAATGCACATGTTAATAAACTTCTATTTGTTTTTCTCTTGTTAACCTGTCTTTTGTTAGTGTAGGGCCCAAGTCAGAGAACACAAGACTGGTAGAGGAAAAAGATTTTTTTCCCTTCCCCACATTTGGAATGAGGAAATTAAGTTCCCTCTGCGGGGTCATTCTGAATGAGCTCCACATGGGGGTGCAAACCTTGAACCAAAGCTAAGATCCAGCCCTGAAGAAAGCTGGTTACAACTTTAGGATTCTATAAAATTCCTAAATTAAAAGAGAACCTAGATTCCAACAGCTAGAGCCAAACTTAAAAGCTACAATTCAGAAAGATGTTCATTGTGGAAATAGGAGGAGTTGCTAAAAGGAATGTTGCAGACAAGCCAAGCAAGCCAAAGGTGAGAGAAGAGGCTAGAGAACAGACCTGGAAAGGGCATAAGCTTTGGCACAGTTAGCACAGCTTCAGAAACATCAGGCTGTACACCAGTAGACCAGAATATCTTCCATTAAAGCTGGTCTGTATGACTGTTTTAAGCCTTAGTACCCTGTCTCTCCCTATAAAATAATTTAAAATCTGCTGATAAATGCTTAAATGCACAAGTCAGCAATATTAAATAAATTTATAAATCAAATACTCCTCTTTAAATATAAATCAGCACTTCTATATTACATGTCTGATAACTTTTTATAAAATTGTATTTCTTAAAACATATGTCACTGACTCCAAATATTTAGGAGAAAAGCAGGTTTTAAAAAAGAAATAAAAAGGAGAAACAGAAAAGGTTATGTAAACTATATTTTTATTATTCTTATGATGTTTTTACCATGGCTCCTTATTGTTCTTTTATCACTTCTATCCCATACTTTGCTCATAATGTCAGTGAGTAAAAAATATTTTTTTCAAGTCTTTAATCTAACAAGAAGCTGAAACAAGTTTAAGGTGCTTTGAAGTCAGTAGATAGAAATCAGAACATAACGTCTAATTATCTCTGATGAACTTCAATATTAAATATATATTAAACATGCTTTACTCTCAAAAGGGCTCATTTTTATGCTTGGCGTAATAATTTTTATTAAAGGAGACAGCAAAAGATGAGGTTCAGAAGATGACTAAATAATGAAGCAGAAATATCAACTGAAACGTGCACTTTGAAATCTATAATTTTAGAAAATGGCTGACAACCTTAAGTATGGGAGAAAATTTTTGCCTTTGCAGGATCTAAAAGAGTACTGATTCAGATGCAGCATCTCTACTGTTTGAGATAGGTTAATAATCAATTGTCTTCTAATCGTCATCAGTTTCCAGGTTCCTTTCTTCTAAGCATCTTCCCCTATTCACTTCTTAGCCTTTCCATGCAGATGACTCTAAATCTGAATCCTTATCCCAGGTCTCTTTTAGGAGCATCAGACTCACATTCTCAGGTGTTCATTAGCTGTCATTTCCTAGGTGACCTATCTGAATCATAAATTCAGCTTGTCTGAAACAAATTTAACACCTTTCTCTTCCAGAGGAGATCCTTTTCTGATTTGCGGGTAGTAGGAATTCTTTTCATACCTTCATGTTCAAAATAACTGAGTCACTTTCAATCTTCTTTCTACTTCATCCCTTAAACTCTGGCAGTCATCAAGTCATGCAGATTCTACCTCCAAAATATTTCTTGCTTTCTCTTTCCTCTGATCCTCACTTCCTCTGCCTTGTTTATGCCCTTCTTATTTTCAACTGAAGCTCCATAACAGGAGAGGGAGAGGAACAGCGTCTTCTCTTCTCCTGTCCACCCTGGCACTGCGGTCAGATTATTGTTCCTTATCCACAGCTCTCAATTCACTCTGTGGCTCTAAGACTTTTAAAGGTTCTCACTGCCCACCACTTTAGCATTGTCTCGCTGGTATTCGAGATCCTTCTAAATATGCAGGCCTGGCACACATTCTCAGTCCTATTTCCTATACTTTCCCTCCACTTCTACATGTTCCAGCCAAACTTGCTGATCTCTCCAAAGAAGATCTGAGCTTTCTCCCTTTTAAGGTTTTCTTTCCTTCCTGATACTTAAAGGTAGCACAACATGGTAAAAGAACTGTGAGCTTTGGACACACTGTACTCAAATCCCTACTCATCAGCTGTGAAATTGTTGAAAAATTACTTAATTTTTCAAATCTTCTGTTTCACAATCTGTAAAACGCACATAATTACTATCTCAAAGTTATAGTTTGAGCTTTAACTGAGATAATCCAGCAAAGGAACTCAGTACATATTACTGTTCCTACCTCCTTTCTTCAGGTAGGCAAATTTCACACATTGTTTTCTCACTCCATTGAACTTTTCTTCATCTTCCAACCCTCTAACTTTACTTGAAATTAAAATCATTTACCAAATTGCAAAATCTTTGAGGTCAAATGATTTTGTTTTACCCATCTTAGTTAGGATCTCTGTGACACTCCACATAGTGTCTTGAATTTAGCTCTGTAAATATTTATGCAACTGTATTGATTTGAGTATCTACAATATAAAGCAGGATACAGGAAAGAAGCCCCTAACTGATCCGGAGTCTATAGGGACAATCTACTAATCAGCAAAGTAAGAGATGAGACTGCAGAATAGAGAGATCACATATTCAATTACAGACAGCAAAACTGTATACCTTCTCTCAAGTTAGGGGAACATCAAACTAAACCTCAGGGCCGTATCTCCAAGAGGGTGCAGGAGAGTAATTGCTCTGTCCCATACTTTGAAGGATGCATTGCCACTATAAGGAAGTAGACTCCAAGAATTAAAAACTAAGGGAGTCAATAGGGAGGACCAACAAGAGGTGATTTAACCAGCTGGTAGCAAAAGTGACCTGAGACACAAATGCTATAAACAAAATCAGCACT
This sequence comes from Camelus dromedarius, assembly GCF_036321535.1. NCBI lineage: Eukaryota > Metazoa > Chordata > Mammalia > Artiodactyla > Camelidae > Camelus > Camelus dromedarius. The sequence continues at coordinate 38,636,533 of NC_087436.1, forward strand.
GACAGGACTAGATCTGACTACCAGGTTAGATATACCTTCAAGCTATTTGTTACCACCCTATAAAGTATTCTTCTTCATTTTTCTTGTATTTCGCTATTAATCCAGATTTCACATGTGTGTACATGCAGGATAGTAGAAGGCCATTTACTGCATTTATTTCAGGCCCCAAATCCTTGTAATGATGGCTTTGGTAAAGCCATTTTTATCTCATCAGCTACAATTTCTTCACATACACCCTTTAGACATCTTAAAAAGCTTGGAAGTTCCCTCTTTTTTGGTATCCATTCAAAGGAAAATATTCCTACATATTTGCTCTTTGATATGGAGATTACTAAGTTTTGATCTACATAGTCACTGATGCTATTTCAAGTGGTTTCAACTCACAGCTACAACGATAAAAGCAATTAAGAAAAAAACAAATGTATAGAGAACTACTTAAGGTTTCTTTTATAATTATCTCACTTTTGGAAGTAAGAATAGGAAAATAAATATCAAATGTGTTCAAAAATTCATAATAAAAAAATAACAACTTTATGCTGAAGATAGCTGATCTGACTCCAAGAATGTTTTGGTTCCAACAGTTTCTAAGCTTTATTTCCCAATTGGGCCACAGTATTAGAAACCTAACTTGTGAAGGGTAGGTCTTGAGAGAAATGGAATTTCTTCTTTTAATGAAGCAGCCATGAAGAAGACAGACCAGCCAAGAGCAAGCCTCCACTCCTGATTATAGAAGCAAAGAAGCAATCACTGAAGGAGAACTGAGGCCTGGTCAAAGAAGACCTACCCAAGTGTGTGTCCTGTTTACTCAGAGGGCACAGCAGACTCATCTCACCCTTTTGGCTTCTGTTGGAACACGGATCCTTGGCAAGGATGCAGCTGCAATCACTAATACTGCATCCACCACCATTTCCATCTATCCCAGTAAATTAAGCTTAATTTATGAAAATATCCTCCCCAGGACCAGAGGTGCAAAATTAGGAGATTTGGTGTGCATTTATTTTTCCTTCTTTTCATTGCACCCAATAAGAAGACTCAGACTTTTTTTTTGAAGCCTAATAGTAAGTACTCTTTTAAATGAGGTCATGAGGGTAAATTAGGAAGGAGTAGCATAAATTTCCTACTTTAATTGTTCTAGCATATTCAGTGGCCATCTTTAAAAGTCCTTTACAATACGCATGTCATAAATGAGTTAATATTGACTAGAGCATTATCAGTTTTAGTTTTTAAACAGTTTTACTGGAAATTATTTTAAGTAAGAGTAATATAAATTTTAAAGAGCCATTAGTAAAAGTATCAATTTTGTCTAGATGGCAGTATAAAGTGTTAGTACTCCTGTGATATCAGGATTAAAAGTCACTGCAGTGCCTAGGACGGTGCTTCACATATTATGTTGTAGCTCCAGTATCCATAATTGAAAGTATTTAAATCCACGTTATTACTGACCTGAGGTTCAGTAAAATATATTGAATATTCAGTTTTCCCCTAGACCAATGTTTCAAAAGAGAATGGAAGATTTTTGGAGGGAAAACAAAGGGAAATTCCAACTAGAGCCCACAAAGTAGATACTTTTAGTCTATGGGTGCTTTCTGGGGGCTATGTGTTTAAAGTGTGTGCTACTGTGAACTTATTATGGTTGAAATGCTTTCTATTAAAAAAAAATTCTGCTAGGGAGAGCTAAAGAAAACTCTCAAGAAGTGGGAGAAGCTGAAAACTTCACACAAGCAGGTATTGAGTAGGAGCTGGTCTCAGGATCTGCCATTCTCTCTTTTTAGCAAGTAAGTGAGAATACACAAATATGGTGACTTTCTTTACCTGCCCAAGCTGCCAGTGGCTCCCATTTACCCGAGGTAAAATTTCAAGTTCTACGGATGACTTGCAGACTCTCTCGGACTCTGGCCTCTGCCTCCTCTTCCATCCTCCTCCTTGCCTTCCTGCTCTCTGTCTACCTGCTCCTGCCCCCTCCCTCTCCACTCCAGCCACATTGAGCTCTTTTCCACAAATGTACTCAGTTCTCCCTAGCCTTTGTGCTGTGCACACTCTTCCTTCTGTTTGGAACCCCTCTTTTCCACCCTCTTCAACTGGCTAACTTCTCCATCTCACATAGTCTAAGTTTTAATGTCATCTTCTTGCAGGAGACTTTCTTGAACCCCCAACCCAGCTTGGGAGCCCTTCACTGATGATCTTGTGGTTCTCACACTTCCCCATAACACACAGTGTTGTAACTGTAGGTTTGGGTTGCTCTGTTATATTTCTCTGCATTTCCCATAACATTATAATTCAGTGGGGTCAAGGACTGTATCTGTGCTGTGTGATAGCATTCTTCAAACTCAGACAGATGTATATTCCTGGGCGTATACAACAAGTTTCTAAGGAGCACATGGGAAAGACAGTTTAAAGGGGACCCTGATACTGAACCTTCCACTTCAACATGACTCCTTAACCAATACTGACCTGCCTGAAGACCTGTCGAGGATTAGGGCATGAATGTCAGTCCTCCTTTCTCACCTCCCTTCCCAAAATTACCCTTTCTCAATTTATTAAAGAAAAGCCTACCTCTCACAGATGCCAAATCTTAATATGGAGCATTTCCACAGGATACAGAAGTCATCAGGAAGGCAAACTCTTCAAAGCAAAATTAAACACTAGTGTTGTATAGCCTCCTTGATTTGAGTCACCCTAAACCCACAGTAGGAGTTTTAGAGTTTTCCCCCTTTCAGATATTTCTGTTAATGTAAAATGTTGGTGGGAACTCGTGCTATTTGGCCAATAAGTCTGAATTCAAATTTATTCCGGAGTGACATAGTCATCGTAATGATCATTTTTATTCCATCCACCAATTATTTTTCCCACATTTATTGAGGTATAATTGACTAACAAATATTTTATATATTTAGGCTATACAACATGATGATTTGGCATACATATACTTCGTAAAACCATTACCACAATCAAGCCAATTAACACATCCATCACTTCACAGAGTTATCGTGTGTATGTGTGTGTGTGTGTATACGTGGTAAGAATACCAGAGCCTCTCTCTTAGCAAGTTTCTGGTAGACAATACAGTGTTATTAACTATACTCACCATGCTGTACATTAGATCCCCAGAACTTATTTCGGTTATAACCGAAAGTTCGTACTCATTGACCAACATCTCCTTGTCTCCCACCTCCACCCCTACCCTCCTCAACCACTGTTCTATTCTCAGGTTCTATGAGCTTAACTTTCTGAGATGCCACATATAAGTGAAATCATACAATATTTGTCTTTCTATATCTAGTTTATTTCAGTCAGCATAATGTCCCCCAGGTTAATCCATATTGTTAGTAGGCTTTCCTTTATTTTGTGGGTGAAAAATATTCACATATATTATATATATATATTCATATACATATATGTAGCTATGCATGTATGTATGTATACTTTTTCTTTATCCACGCATCTGCTGGTGGCCACTTAGGTTGTTTCCTTACCTTGGCTATTGTGAGTAATGCTGCAATGAACTTGAGAGTGCAGGTATCTCTTAGAGGTACTGGTTTCATTTCCTTTGGATATATGCCCAGAAGTAGCATTGCTGGATCAAATGGTAGTCCTGTTTTTAGTTTTTGGAGGAACCTCCACACTGTTTTCCATAAAGGCTGTACCCATCTGTTAACTATTTTATAAGAATTCATACTCTTAAAAGAAAGTCTTGTGAAAATGAAGCAAAAGGATCTTTGATGAGAAATACTAAAGAAGGCAAACTTGTTTCTAGGTTATAAACTCATCCTTTCATGTGTCCTGCCCCCTGCAAAGACCTATCTCTCTCTCTCAACTATTCATTTCCCTAGTTAAGAATCAGAATTCCCAAATGAGATATTTATCATGAGAATGCATATTAACACATTTATTTGAATTACTATTTTTTAAATGAGTAAATCTGATTGATAGAATTGACTTGACATTTTCCACGAACTGAATGAACTGGAACTCCAACTATTACAAGGGAGGAACATACACATAGATACACAGTATTGTAAATGCATACAAACATTTTAAATTAAAACATTATACTGTAAAAAGTTATACTGAAAATAATATTTAAAAAAAAATTGACAACATTTCAATTTTTCCAACCCTTTCTGAGTTAAAAATCAAAATAGGGTGTGTCTAAGAGAAAGAGTAGTAGCCATATCATAACTCTTACTTGTGAACTCTTCAAAAGATACTTTTGATGTATTTCCCAAATATTGAGAAAATGAAGTATAAGAATAGGTAATAAATTTCATTTGTAACTTAGATGATTTTAAATCATTTATTCTCAACAAGATTGAAGGAGGACTTTGGTTGTTAGCTAACAGACAATTTAAAATAATACTTGGTAAGAGGAACATATATAGAAAAATTTTAGGGACATAATTGTTATAATTATTCTTTCCATTCTCACCTACTTTTTATGTGAACAAGGTGTTCTTTATCACTTACATCTACATCAATCATTCTCAAAATGTGGTCCAAAAACACCTGGGGGTCCCTGAGACTCTTTTAGGTATCCATCGAATCTCCTCTTTCCAGCTACACATTTGTGTGCAGCCAGATTTTCTTCATATATTTCAATCAAAACAACATATTATAAAAGACTAAATGTATAAGTAGATATGAGAATCCAGTTGCTTTTTTTTTTAAGGCAGGCATTAAAGAGATCTGCAAAAATAAATCAATGCCAATATTCACTGTTTTTTTGAAAATATAGATACTCTTCATTAAAAATACATCATTTATGGTTGTATGTAATGGGTCTATTACTTTTATTTATAAATGAATAAATAAATAGTTTTAATTTCTCAATTTCAATTTCTAATGCAATAAATGTTGATAAATAAAACCGATATAAACAAAAGCTCTTTGGGATCCTCATTTTTTTTTTCAATGAAGCAACACATTTATTTCCCTGTCCTCCCTTATTTTTCATGCAGGGGTGATAAGGGTGGAAGGGATCCCTCTGACTTGGGTTCTGGAAACTCTTAGGAATTCCCAGGGTGAGGTGGAGTTAGGGAGATTACATGACCTCCAGCCTCATTCCTACTCTGCCCTCTGGGAAATCAGAAGTTCCTTCTGGCCCCCTAATCTTAGCTAGGGCTGCTTCATTTTTTAAATTTCAAGTAGCCTTAAAAAATAGGGAAAGTGGGGAGGTAGAATCAGAGGGCCACACATTTGGGGAAGGAGTCACTGGGAAAATGCGCAGTACTGAGCATAGTGAAGGGTCCACCTTGGTTCCCTGGGGCTGGTGAAGGGGCTGTGGAAGAGATTCAAAGATGGAAGGTAACTGGATGGTCCTCCTATTGCCCTCCACAGTCCCCATCTATAAGGCCGCAATAATTTTTAAGTGTATAAAAATGTCCTCAGTTCAACAAGTTTGACAAATTCTGATCTATACTGAAAAAGTACTTCTGACCTAAATATTTATTAAGATATACATTCTCAATAAAATGTTTCTATGTTCAAAAATAATTTATCAAAATTTGTAATATAATTATGTTCCACTAATCAATTGTGTAATAATAATGATTATAATGCAACATAATCCAGAATGGAAACATTAATGTTTCAAGACTTGTGGCCATGGGAAATTTTTAAATTCAATTTCAATTTAATAGGCATATTTTTTAAAGTAAAGCATAATAGGCTGATCAATAAAAAATTCTCAAACAAAAACATGTATTACATTAGGATGAAATAATGTGGGGTAAATGGAATAGAACTATGTATTTTAGGATAAAAGAAACAATGTAAAAATTCTGACAGTTAAAAAAGAGCTTATTAAGTTTGAAGACCACTGTGGTACATCACTGTATTTCCAAATTGTGTGTTTATTATTCAGTGAATCAGAAATATCCTCTAAACCTGCACCCAAAAAGAGAAAGAAGACAGTTTAAGAAGTAGAACAGCACTGACCACTGTTTGCTTCAGACTAGCCAAAAAGGACAAAAATGTGTTAGAAGGTAAGAATGTAACTCGGAAACATAGAGGACTTAGGACCATAGAGAGTTCCACATGACATAGGAGAACTAGGTCTAAAATGAACTCAAGTCCAAATAGAGATAAATCACAAAAGTGTTTAGAATCATGCCTGATATAAGGCAAATCCTCATAAATATTAGTCATCCTTATTTAATGTTTTATTACATCATTATCAGTGGCCTTAGCCTATCTGGACTGCACCAAAGAATTCTTAGCAACTCTGGAGTTTCCAAAGAACATTTTCAGTCTTCCGTCTTTAAGTGGACTTCTCTGTGCCACGTGACTGTCCGCCTTCTTGACTCCCATCACGCTCACTCCTGTTTCTATTTTGAAAATCCTGGTCATTATATAATTCTTAGATAATTATATTTTCTTTTTCATAAGCTAACTATTCTATCACCCCATTCTTCCATCCTCAGCTCATCACTCTTCTTATCGTGTGCATTCTAAGTGAGGTATCAACAATCCCTTTGGCTCATTTCTAAGTCTATTTTTCCAGCTTTAACTTGCCCTCAAACCTCTGAACCATACATCCACTAGGATGTAGATCTGGATGCTCCTAATAGACAAAATGCATTCACCATTTTGTCCCCCAGAATTTTCTTAACTCCTCTTGACTCTGTTAGCTGGTAACACAGGCGTCTCCACTCACCAAAAGGAAAGATCAGGCATACATCCATTGTTTCTCCTATTCTCTCAGCACTGTTTCCTCTTAGCATTAAGTCCTTCTCATACTGCTTCTAAAACATTTTAATTTAATTCAATCTCCTCCTCCTCCCCATTCCTTTCACATCTACTGCTCTTCTTCAGGCCCCACAATCTCTCAGCTGGACTACTTGTAATGGCTTGTTAACTGGTCTCCCAACTGTAATCTGCCCTCCTCAAATTCACAATCCCTGACTGTGTCCATCTCCCCTAAATATTATTCAGTGGCTTTTTATCCAGCAAATGATCAAGTATAAGCCCTTTAACATCACACACCAGGACTTCTATTCCCTCTCCTCTGTCTCTTCCAACACATGTGCCATATTTTGCTCCAAAAAGATGAAACTGCATACAGTCCTTTCCTGGCTTGATCCTTTGCCTGAAATGTTCAGCCCACACTTTTTATCTTAGATAATTCATATTCATCTATGCCAAGAAGCCTTCCCTGAACTCATTCTGGAGGCTAAGGGTCCTGATGTATACTTCCATATAGTATCTGTACAGTATCTTTATCTATATATCCGCATCTACAGATCTTCCATTAGACTACAATCCCACATGGACTTTGTCTTATACAAAGAAAAAATTTTGTCTGTTTATCCCCAGCACATTATCATAGTGCTTCAGCTATAGTCACCAAACAATCAATGTTATGTGCAACACTACGTGCATTGTTGCAGCAAAGTTAAGTGTGATAATTCTAAAATAATTCAAATCTAGTTATAGATTGTTCAGACACATTAATCTTTTCTATTTCAATTTTGTAAAGTTTTGATGCTAGTTTCAGGCTCCCTACACAGAAAGACTGAATTGATTAGAGGTTTAACACATGTCATGCTCTCTCTCATCTCCATGACTTTACCCATGCTGCTATCACCTTCACACTCTTCTTCACCAGCTTAACCCATACATCTTCAGCCTCAGCTCATTGTATGTCTAAGGAAAGACATCACAACAGTCAAGTGCAAAAGGCATTTCACAGACAGCATGTATACTTCGATTCTGTCTCAAGATACATTTGTCTCTGTGTATATTTAATCCAAACATATACTTCTTATACACACATATCCAAGAAGGGTACATTATCTACCTCTGGGGAGTGGGATGGAAGAAGGATTGGTTCAGGGAATTTTTATTTCACTTTCTGAATATTTGGGAGAGTTCCCAATTCACTTCTGGGAGGTCTGACTGGGCCTGCCCAGACTGGGTTAGGTGCCCCTCCTTTCTGCTTCACAGCATTCTGGACAAACTCTGCAGCACAGCAGTATCCCAACAAATTCTTATAGTATGTTACTTGAGTATCTGTCCCATTATATATAAGCTTCTTAAAGTGAAATTTATTTCTGCACTCCCAATCAAATACAGTATCTGACATATAATAGAAATTGCCTTTCTGTTCTAGAAGTTCAACAAATTTCAACAAATATGAACAACTGAATTGAACTCCCCACGACTGTTAGTCCTGGTGCTTTGTTCCAGGAAAGGAAGTGGTCAGTTTCATAAAACAAAAAAAAGGGCTCAAAGCTCTGAAATTTAGTTTTTAGTTACATCCCAAAATGAAAAAATTGTCTATATTCAGTTAAACTTGCAAACAGCTTTCCAAAATTCAAAAGACTTGCTCTTATATCTTTGTCAAAAATACACCAACCCATTGAAAACAGATAATCAAACAATTACTTGTACATGAATGTTCATAGCAGCATATTCACAATAGCCAAAAGGTGGACAAAACCCAAATGTGAATGTATGGATAAACAAATTGTGGTATGTACATACAATGGGATGTTATTCAGCTATGACAAGGAATGAAGTACTGATACATGGTACAACTTGGATGGACCTCAAAATATTATTCTAAGTGGAAGAAGCCAGATACAGAATATCGCATATTGTATTACTCCATTTAAATGAAATATCTAAAATAGGTAAACCCATAAAAACAGAAAGCAGACTGGCAGTCACCAGAATATGGGGCAGGAAGGGAAACAAAAAGTATGCATGATAAAATTGTTTTAGAACTAGAGAGAGGTCATGGTTGCACAACATTGTGAATGTACTAAATGCCACTAAATTGTTCATTTTAACAAGGTTAAATATTTGTTACATAATTTTCTCTTCAGTGAAAAAAAAATGTCACCTGCTTATGACTTAGAAGTAAGACAGAAGTAGTTACATAGAGTTAATTTTATAAGTCTTTCCCATCATAAACCAAGTATTCAAAGGGAGGGAAGTTGACATGTGATAAAAGTCTTATTCACTAATGGAAAGCTAAATTTCCATGAGCATATTCTTATTCTTTCAAGTTTTAAAGTTTGAGGGAGATGACAGAAAAGAACAGAACTACTGGGAGAAAAGCAATTAATTTTTGGTATGCCCTGACTATAAAAACAGCTTAGACAAATTTGCAGGGTTCATTTTTCCACAGTTCTTAAATTTGTTTTTAAAAGCTAAACATAGCTGAGCTCTTTCTGATAACAAGCAGAATTAATTCTTTTGTCATTATTAAATAATCTATCTCTATATATGCTATAAACTTGAAACTGTAAAAATAGATGACTCAAGAATATGAAACTTAAGATTCTATGAGAATGATGTAACCACATTTATTTAGATTCAGCTATTAATGTTATCCCAGATGGCACTGCCTTTGCTGTCATTTTCATGAGAAAGTAGAAATGATTTTTCCATATGGAAAATGTTAAGGATTTTTAGCACAAAATAACATACATATTTTGTTAAGAATACTAAATTACCATTTAGTAATTCCATCTTAATGACATGGAATAGTAAATGTGATTCCTTATATGCTTAACTTCTGGTGAAAATTACTTAGGTTTAATAGACAGCTGCACAGAAATGCACACTGCACAGTAAGCTGATATTAAAATGTATGATATCATTTTTAGAAATATTATTATATCCCAAGGAAAATGGTCTAACTTATGGTTTCAGTTAAACCCAGCTCAACAAATACTGACCCTCTATTATATGCTGAACATTGTAAAAGGGGAGAGAAAGATGATAAAAACAGAGTTACTACCTTTAAGAAACTCACAATCTGGTAAGAATCACAGAATCCAAACAAGTTGTAACTAGATAGCCTTACGCATAATAAAGAATGACCACATTACCAAAGTGGTACAAGGAAAGCAGTAATGAGCTCCGTCTGGAGAAACTGGAAAGAATAGTACATGAATTGGCCTTACTAGGATGAACAGGAGTTCAATAGGTGAATAAGGTGGGGAAAGATGTTTCAGATGGCCTAGGCCATTTTCAGAGAACAACCATTTAATACTGAAGGAAGAGAAAGAAGAGGAGGGTGTGGAAAGAAAAAGAAGAAAAAAGGGGGAGAGAAAAGAGGATGAAAAAAAGGAGAACGAAAGGAAGAAGTTAAGAAGTAAGAAGAAGCAGGAAATGAGGCTGGAGAAACAAGCTGGGACTAGATTAGAAAAGGCATTGTTGAGCTTGAACTGCCTCTTCCGAGCATCTGGGGTATGATATGGTCTGACTAAAATTGGAAAGCTCACTCTGGTAACAATATTGGAAAACAATTGCAGGGGCAAGTCTAAAATTAGGAAGATCAAATAACAAGCTACTGTTACAGTTCAGGCTAGAGATGAATAGTGCTTGAACTAACATAAGGCCATTGGTGATGCTGTAGAGATGACAGACTTGAGATACAACATGAGTGGCCACTTGGGTACTGAAGGTGAGAGAACAGAGGAAGCACCAGATAGCTTAGAGCTTCCTGGACTTTGGACAGGGGTAGTGGCATATCCTTAAAGCAGACAGGGAAAAGAAAAGTGGAATAGTTTCACAGTGGAGAAAGGGGAGCCACATTGCTCAGTTCCACGTATGCTGACTAAGGGACTTATTAGACCTCCAGCAGAAGATACATATTTAGGGTTATTCATTTTTTAATGATAATTTAAGGCTCAGAGCTGGACAACAATATCCAGGGAAAGAAAATAATGAGACGAGGACTAATAACCCTGGAGAAAATCAAACTTAATCATAATTCAAGTAAGGGCTGCTCCAAAAAAAATGTTACAGAAAGAGTAGAAAATACAGAATAGCATGATGTCACGGAACTCACAGGAGGAAATACTTTCAAAGAGGGACTAATCAACACTGTCAAATGCCAGAGAAAAACTGAGTAAAATAGAGACCAAAAAAATGTACACTGGATTTGGCAATTATGAGGTAAAAAGTAATACAGTGGTAAGCTCAGCAGAATAATGAAGTTGAAATTCAGATAGTAAATTAAGGTTGTCCTTAATTTGCCATCTGAAACAAAAATATTTCATTTTATCTATTTATTATTTTATTTATTTTATCAAATTTAAATGTTTTATTCTATAAAGGCATTCTATCAGTAAGATGGTAGAGAAGGTCAGAAATAAAAGAGGCATTAGGCAGGAAAGAAAAGTTTCAAAGAGTGTTTTAGGCTTCTTTTTAATGTTTTTAATGTCAGTTTAGTCTTCTTTTTTTTTTTAAGAAAACAGAATCATAGGCATATTGGCCTCTAAAGTTTTCCTAGTAGCAGGACAACGCACTGGTGAAAATTTTGAAGTCATCTGAGACAGAAACTAAAATTTTTTAGGAAATCCTCTGCAACAGAAAAACAGGCACATGAAAGCAGGGCACCGTGAAAACTTCACATACTGGCATGAACAGCAAATTAATGCCTTTCAGAGGTGCTGCATATCAAGAAGTTGTTGATACTGTAGAGGTAATAACACGGTGGTTAAGAATGGCTCAGGAATCATCTGTCCAGGTTCAAAGCCTAGCTCTATCACCTTCTCTCTCTGACCTTGCCCAAGTTACTGGTGACCTTACCCAAGTCAATTACATTGTCTTCAGTCACAGTTTTCTCATCTGTAAAGTGGAGACAATAACTCTATCTACTTAATAAAGTTCTGCCAGGAGTAAATGAGATAACGTTTCTCTGGCTTTAAGTGATAAAAATGATGCAGATTTGGTATGTTTTGCTAGATGATGATGATGTTGATTATACACAGTTTTTACAATCTCATTTAAAGCCATAAAACTGGATGAGACTATGAAGGCAATGAGTGTAGACAGAAAAAAGAAGAGGTCTAAAGATTACTCCAGGGCTATAAGATATTAGGATCTTGAAGAAGAACCAGCAAAGGAGACTAAACTGGAGCAGCCAGTGAAGTAGGAGGAAAACTAGGAGAGCAGAGTCATGGAAGCAAAGGGAAGAAATTGTTTCAAGGAGTAGATGGATGATCAATTGAGTCAAATGATACTAATAAGTCAAAATGAGGACTGAGAATTGATCACTAGATTTAGCAAAGTGAAAATCTTTGGTGACCTCAACAAGTGAGGGTTGGTGGACCTTTCTGTGCTTTGTTAACATGTGTGGTTAACATGTGTGTGGCCTTGATCTCTTATGCGCAAGTCACTGACTAGGCTAGATTTCTGTCTATTACAGCACAGAATCCAAATAGGGACAATGAAATGTGGTTGATGCTTGCTGGGGTTTCTTGAAACGAAGTTTACATGCTCTTCTCAGAAAGCTAATGGAGAGATACATTTTTCTCACAGAGATGTGACTGAGAAAATGAGTATCAGTGGAAATTATTGGCAGACGTCTTACAATCTTGAGAGGAAACCATTTTGCCACAGAAGAACAGAAGTTAGGCAGAAAACCAGTCACTAATGACATAACTGAACTACTAGTTATCTGACTTTCAATGTACCTCTACTTATCCTCCCCAAAGTCTGTAAGGCTGAAGACAGTTATAATAGCAAATAAATTCCATTTTTTTTATAAGCCATATTTGATTTTCTGTTACTTGCAGAACAAATATTCCTAACTAACAGAGCATTTTATCAAGGATCAAATTACATGAGCTGGGTCAAGGGAAGGGCAGTGGTTATTGGAAGTTTTTTGGACAGTCAATGAAAATAACTTCTACCACAATCTATATATTAGACATGACCAAATCCTGCTCTTCTTCATTTCTGTTTACTTCTCCATTTTAAAGACATTCTAATGGTTTACAAAATTAATTCATTTTTTTAAAGACTGGAATCCTGTTCTGAGAGGATTTGGGGAAGACAGTGATCAAATCTGAATGTCTTATTTCCATCTATTCCTATGTTGAATCTATTTGCCTATTTTGAGCCAAGGAGCAGTTGGTGGTGGTGAGCCATTGAGTGTAAGATACTGAGTTCTGAAAAAGCCCTGACAGAGGAAATAATGTGGGACCATTTCCAATATGGGGCAAGCATGAGTCTTGCCCCAAACCAAACTCTGAGACCCTCAAGATGAAGTTCACGCTTGGTGAATACTGGGGAAAGCTTCAAAGTTCTGTGCACCCCAAGCATCTAGGGTTGATTTAGTCTCTTGTTGGGTTTCTTAGTATGACTGACATTTACGAAATCCAAGGAGTAGGCTGGAGCTTCCCTATTTCTGAGGGCAGGGAAGTGTGAAAAGAAAAGAGGAGCAGGAAGATTCTCTCTGCTGTTTACATGGAGCCTGGCTATCTACCTGATGCACAATTCTCCAGGGAGTTAGACACAGAATTCTTTGCTTATTACTAACGAAACCACTGACACTCCAAGATCTGCACCGAGCTCCACACCAAAAAAAAATATAACCTGTTACGATGACAACGTGAAAGAGAAAGATCAAAGAATATAGGTACTCAGTTAAATAGAGATTCTGGGGAGACTTATGACAAGTTGAACAAAAAAAAATTGAAGAGTTTTTAATACAGCACACACACGTATGATCTAAATATATATTTAAATCTAAATAGATAATGGGAGACTGTGAATTTGTCTTTAAAAGTACTAAATAAGAATTCTTGAGATGAAAGTCTAATGAGTTTAGAATAAAAGTATTTAACTTTTAACCTAGAAGTTAGGGACAGTGGCAAGGTGGGATTGGGGCGAAGAGACTGGGGAATAAAAATGTTCCAAACTTCTCATGTGATGGGCTACAGAGGAGAAGATAAGCATGTGAAAGCAAGCTAACAGGCTCATCTTATTGGAGTGAGAGGAAAGATAAGGAGGAGGAGCAGAATGCTTTGGTAGGAAAAAGGTTGGTATCTCCTTTCACAATGTGTACATATATCAAATCAACACATCGTACACTTGAAATATATTACAACTTTGTCAATTATACATAAATAAAGCTGAAAAAAAGAGAGAAAGCAGAGAGGAGAGAGAAAGAAAGAAAATGAGAGTCTAGTTAAGTATTAATTTCTTTATTTTGCTGTACCTTTTGGAATTCTGTGTTCTGTGAGTCAATATAGTTCCTCTGTGTTTAAGTTTGGGGAAAAAAATCCCCAAACCTAGGTATCTTGTTTTTAAACAGTAGCAGAGAAACATGTATCTGACGTTGAGCATCAGAAGACGGGTGCTTAAAGTCAGAGTGAAGGGGAATAGAATGAATAGTAACTTGAACAAACCAGGGATATAAGAATAAACTGCAAATAATAACGTAAAATAAGAGAAAAAATAAGAAAAAATTAGTATGTTCAATGTCAATGGACCACACATTTCTATTAAAAGAGTTAGTCATATTGAATTAAAAAAGAAGAAAGTGTAAGTAAAAATTATTTAAAATAAAATAATTTAAAAACTGAAGATAGATGGGCAAGAAAATACCAGGCAAATGCAAGCAAAAAGAAAAAAGGAACAGCAATATTAATATCAATACAGAACTTAAGGTATCCTCTTAAACTTGATAAGCAGAGGAAAAACTAAACTAGGAAAGAAGGGAAGTCATATCATGACAAAAGGTACAATGCACCAATCAACAAAGGTGCTAACTACATAAAGCAAAAACCATTATGATGGAAGGAGAACTTGATTAAAAATACATTCATAGTAGAAAATTTTAATATATCTCTTTTCGAATCAGATAAAGACCTAGTAGCAAAAAAAAAAGGGGGGGGGGAAGAAACTGATTATTATAACCAACAATGAAAACATATACCTTATACAACTCAAATGGAGAATCTAACATCCCTCTACATTCAACCTCAATATAACCTCATTAGTAGGAGAAATGAGCATGTAGAAATGACCTGGCACCTCTCCCTGGCAGCCTAAGGCAAAAGGGAGGGAAGGTACAGAGAAAGAAACAGATAGGAGGGGGAGGAGAAGGAGGAGGAGGACAAGGAGGGAGGAAGAGAAAGAAGAAAAGAGAGGGAAGAGGATGAAGAACTACAAGAAGATGGAGAAGGAGGGTAGGGGTGAGATAATGAGAGGGAGGGAGGTGGGAGGAGGAGAAAGACAGATATCATGAGTTAAAATTCTGTCTCTTCCTCTCTACAACCTCTGTGTAATGAACAGTGAGGCACAATGGAATGTGTTTTTAGAGTAGTGTTTTAGAAGGTAATGATATTTAACACTGAGACAAATTTTTCTCCCTATTTATCACATGAAAAACAAAGAAAACATTGAAGTAATATACACAATGATACTTTATTTAGATTTTTTGATTCTGCACAGTCATTAAATTCTTTTCCTGGAAAAGCTATTATTAACAGAGCTAATTGTAGTTCAGCACAACAGCTCTTAATGGCTTGTCATGTTTAGAAGGGTGTTTTTCAGTAAGCTTCCGAAAGCCCCAATTAAACGAAAAAGACCAGACTCTAATTGCTTCTTTCATAAATGCTTAAAGTACAAAAGATGCTTGATGAAGTCATACTATCAAATGATCAAAATGGATTTTTTTCCAATCAAACAAATGTGGTTTAAACAACCATAAATCCTAAAACATTAAATAGGCTAAAATATTTTACTATATCTAAGAACACTATTAGTGCTTTCATCAAGTTAGCTAAATTCCTTTTTCCTTTCTCATCAAAAAAATAATAATTAGTTTTAAGTATTATACTATTTAAATTCTATTGTGCTTAAATTATTCACTTTTTCAAAAATTTTATTGTGAAACTTTTCAAATATTTTAAGTTGAAGGAATTTTACAGTGAAGACATATACTTACCATGTAGATTCTATCAATAATATATTACCATCTTGTTTTATTACATGTCTATGCATCCCTCTATTCACCCGTTAATCTATCTTATTTTTTTTAATACACTTTGAAGTAAATCAAAACATCGGTCTACCTTCTCTAGCACTACAGCAAACATTAGTGATTTGTTTTCTGACGTGGACAAGACACATTATCTCCCTCCATTGCAGTAAACAGTAAGATGCAGGGCACATATATGTGATGTAAGAGCTAGATTCCTGGATATGCAACTTTCTGCCCATGTCTAGAAAATACAGAGACAAAGCTAAAGTAACATCTTGAAGTTCTCTAGAAAAATGTAAGCCAAATTCTGATTTGTCAATAGGGAAAAATGTTTAAACATTGTTACTTATTCAAGCAATTAGAAAAGTATAAAGAAGCAGCAAATAGCACCTAAAACCTATCATTACCAATATTTTGCTGATTGTTCTATCCCAAACATCTCCAGTCATTGCATTCATTCCTTCATTCCGCAAATCATTTGTGCCTACTGTGTGCCATATGACTCACAGTCTATGTCGTCAAGTTTTTTTTTAATTCTAGGCACATGTCTGGTACCAGTAGGAGTTCTGAAGAAAAATTTTAAAAGAGTACTAGTGTTAGAGAGTAAAGATGTTATTTTAGAGGGGGTCATCAGGAAAATCCTTTCTGATGTGGTAACATTTGAGCAGAGGTGTGGAGGTGAGAATAAGAAGATGGGGACATCTGGGCAGAGTGGTCAGCAAGAACTAAAGGTGTGAAGTGAGATGGCATTCAGGATGTCTAAGAAAACAGCGAGGATCAGTGTGGCTGGAGGGTCCTGAGGGATGGGGAGGGTAGCATGACATGATGTTGGAAAAGCTACCAGGCCTAGATTCTACTCTGAGTGCATTCATTGGAAAGCCTCGGGACAGTATTGATCAGAACTGACTTAACTTTTCAAAGACCCACTCCAGCTGCTGCTTGGGGGATGGACTGTAAGAAGGCAAGTGTGGAACAGGGAAAACAGAAGACACCAGCTGGAATCAAGGTGAGAGGTGATGGTGCTTGAACTACAGTGGGGGCAGTGGAAGCAGTATATACTATATAGTATTTATTATACATATAGTATACATAAACATGCATAGCCACATACTTATATCATTTCACAGAAAAGGCATCATATTTATGCATTAGGTGGTGTTCAAATTTTTCTTATTTACTCATTTTTCTTCTGTTTATCCCCCATTACCTGATCTCTAGCCCATACCCCTCTGCTCCTTCCTTCTAGTAACTAACATAAGAAGCCAGCTAGATATGCAACCTTTCAAATTTATCTGTATTTTCGCAAATCACACATGAAGGACTTTTCTATAATGCCTTGCTTTACAAAAACTGAATCATATTATTTTACTTTGCTGTGTGAACTTCCAATACTTCTGCTAACTTTTCTATTTGGTTGTCTTCTTTCTTACTTTGAAGGCACATTATATATATTGGCTCTTTCTGTGCCATGTGTTACAAACGTTCTTTCTTGATTTATCACACATATACCTACTTTATGGTTTATGGTGTTTTGCCACACTTTAACAATATTTTGCATAATCAATTTCTATTGTCTTATAGTTTCTAGGTTTCCTGTCTTTCTTTAAATCATCTCACCTTAGCCATACATGTATTCCAAATTTTCTTCTAAAATTTACTTCTTGGTTTTGGCTGATTAAAGAGTGAAACACAAGTCCAGTCAACATCTGATTTAATTCTTTATACAAACTATCCATTTTGAGTACCAGAAATCTTATTTTTCACTTGTTTGGTTTTACTTCTTTTTTAATCATGCCACTCAGACTGCCATTGGCAAAGTCAGCAATTTTTATGCCAGAAAAATGTTGATCTCTCCTGTATTATGGTTATCTCTGTGTGTGTCTTGTTTCCTCTACTGGAATGTAAGTCCCTTGAGGACAGATTCTTGCCATTTATCTTTATGACCCAGTGCTGATTCTGAGCTTGTTTGCCCTCAGGTCCATTTCTCATCTCCATCCCCAGACTAGGAGACTCTGGGAGAAGAGGGCTAATGCCTGCTTGCTCGCATTTCCCTGCTCCCTTATCAACTGCATACAGCTGAGTTCAATTAATAGGTTCAATTAATCTCCTAGGTGGAGATTAAAGAATGGGAGGAAGGGGGAAGCCAGGGCATTCCTCCTCCTTTTGAGTCAGCCAGTGTTTCTGGAGACAGCTAACTCTCCTCTATGATCCTAGTTTTGTAACCATGGCCCCCAAACTTCTACACTCACCCTTTCCCTGTGTACACCCAGATGGTAGTAGTTTCCTGATGTTGCTAATCTGTGGTTTGCTTTACTCTCCCCTTTGGCTTCTCTGCTCCTCCATCATCTAAATAAACCAATTATCTCCTTTAAATTCCCTACATTTACTTGATTCAGCCTGATGCATTCTCTAGTAGTATTTAGCTTTGTGCCTTAATCAGAGGAAAAGCTCATTTTTTTAAAAGCAATGAATATCATGATGGCCTTCCACACTGCAGCACAATTACTGGGAAATGCTCATTCTTACCTGTTTAACATCATATGCAATAAAATTGACCAAACATTGCTAACTGAGTGTCACATATCACCAGCTCCAAAAACACAGCATCCCATTTCTCCATCACCTCAGCAATACTATCTTCATTCACTGATTCTGCAGACTGTGGATTTAGTTCACAGTTTCTCTTTCTTTATTGCCTTTCAATAGCATCTTTTTAGATTCCACTAAATGTGCAGCTTATTAAAATCTTACCTCTTTGGGCCTCCATGCTCTCAACTATCCAAAATGACTTGTCAAAACTTATTAAGTAACTGAGCAAGTATCTATTGGGAGCCCAGCATCTGCCAAACAGTATGCAAAGAAGAAGCTACAGGGTCACCAAGATACAGTCTCTCTGAAATCTCAGTAAGTTGGCAATTATAACGCAATATGATAAAGGATATTTTGGTAGGCAGAATTTCGAGATTCCCTACAATCCCCTACCCGTGGTGTACATACCATGTACAATTCCTTCCCCTTAAGTATGATTTATGAATATAAGAGGGTAGTCATTCCATTGATTAGGTTACAACATACGTCAAAGGTGATGGGTAGTCATCCTGTGATTACACAATGTTACATAAGACTGAGTCTTAGAAGACTGAGAAGAAAGATTCTCCTGCTGGTCCTAAAGAAGCAAACTGCTGTGTGTAGACAGGACCACATGGTAACGACTTGAGCTGAGAGTGGGCCCAGTCAATAGCTATTAAGAAAACAGGGACCTCAGTTCTATAGCTGTAAGGAAATAAATTCTGCCAACAACATGAAGGAGCTTGGAAACTTCACTTTCCCTAGTCAAGCCTCCAAATGAGGATATAGCCAGCCAACATCTTGATCTTGGTCCTAGATCCTGACCCACAGAAACTGAGAAAATAAATTTTATTGTTTCAAGCTACTATGTTTGTGGTAATTTATTACATAGCAATAGACAAAGAAAATAGATTTGACAGGGGTAAGCAGAGGATATTAGAACACATAGGAAAAGACCTAACTCAGCCTGTGGTCAGGGGCAACTTTCTGAAAGAAGACTGAAAACTGAGACCTGAAGACTCTGCAAGGGTTAGTCAAGCAAGGGGGTTGGGGAGCAGAAAAAGGAGGAATAAAGAGGTACCCCAGATAGAGAATCCAAGAAGTGTGTGTGTGTATGGGAGAGAGAGAAACACAGACAACAAAAATCCTTCTCATTAGGTCTCCAGTAATTTTCTAATAACCTCCAAACCATACTTAAACCATATACTTTAAGATTATTCACTCCATGCTTCTACTCCATCCAACCACTCTCATCACACTCTATACTTTAACCAGTAACCTCCCCTTAAGTTAGGAAAGCTAGTGTACCCTGCAACTCCTGTATCAGAGATTTTATAATATCCTCAGTGCAGAGAACAGCTTCTTTAACTCACAATAGGTCTTCCCTATCTGTTCACATAACAACCGTTTCATCATCTCCAGAACGCCACCTTGAACTACTTCCTTTTAGTCTCTACCCAGAATCTCACACCTCACTACCAATAGTGCATTTGTGTAATGATTGAGAAGCTCTGCTCCTTGGCTTCTCAACAGCTAGGATCGCATCCAGTTTATAGTCTGTCTTGTTTTAGTTTCTCTTATTATATCATAAATGCCTGCTTACTGGCTACTTATTTTCTTACATGCAAGGCTTAATTACATCTAAGCTATTCAAGTAGAAAGAGATCTCTCTTATCCCTAACCCTAATTAAACTTAAAAGCTTTTGCAGAAAAGCTTTTAAAAGCTTTTGCACAGAAAAGGAAACCATCAACAAAATGAAAAGACAACCTACTGGACGGGAGAAAGTATTTGCAAATGATATGACTGATAAGGGGATAATATCCAAAATATATAAACAGCTCATACAATTCAACATTTTAAAAAATTTAAACAACCCGATTAAAAAATAGGCAGAGGATCTAAATAGACATTTTTCCAAAGAAAACATACAGATAAATAAACTCAAAATGACTTAAAGACTTAAATATAAAACAAAACACTATAAACCTCCTAGAAGAAAACAGGCAAAACATTCTCTAACGTTAATTTTAACAGTGTTCTCCTAGGGCAGTCTATCAAGGCAAGAAATAAAAGCAAAAAAAAAAAAAAAGAAACCTAATTAAACTTATAAGCTTTGTACAGCAAAGGAAACAATACACAAAACAAAAAGACAACATACAGAATGTGAGAAAATATCTGCAAATGATGCGACTGTCAAGGGTTTAATTTCCAGAATATATAAACAGCCCATACAACTTAATAACAAAAAAACAAACAAACAACTCAATCCAAAAATGGTCAGAAAACTTAAACAAGCAATTATCCAATGAAGACGATAGGCCAATAGGCACATGAAAAAAATGCTCAGTATTACTAATAATCAGAGAAATGTGAATCAAAACTATAATGAGGTATCACCTCACACCAGTCAGAATGGCCATCATTCAAAAGTCAACAAATGATAACTGCTGGAGAGGGTGTGGAGAAAAGGGAATCCTTCTGCATGTTGGTGGGAATATAGTATGCTGCAGCCTATATAGAAAACAGTATGGAGAGTCCTTAAAAAACTAAAAATAGGCTAACCATCTGATCCAGCAATCCCACTCCTAGACATGTCTGGGGGGAACTCTAATTTGAAAAGATACATGTACCCCAATGTTCATAGTATCACTATTTACAATAGCCAAGACATGGAAACGACCTAAATGTCCATTGACAGAGGACTAGATAAAGAAGTTGTGGTATATATACATGTGTGTGTGTGTATATATATATATATGTGTCTGTGTCTGTGTGTGTGTGTGTGTGTGTGTGTGTGTGTGTGTATAAAATAGAATACTACTCAGCCATAAAAAAGAATACAATGATGCCATTTGCAGCAACATGGATGGACTTGGAGACTGTCATTCTAAGTGAAATAAGCCAGAAAGAGAAAGAAAAATACCATATAATATCACTTATATGTGGAATCTAAAAAAAAAAAAGACAAATGAACTTATTTGCAAAACAAAACAGACTCACAGACATAGAAAACAAATTTATGGTTACCAGAGTGGGGAAGGGGATGGGAAGGGATAAATTAGGAGTTTGGAATGTGCAGATACTAACTACTATATATAAAATAGATAAAGAGTTTCTTCTGTAGAGCACAGGGAACTATATTCAATATCTTGTAGTAACCTATAATGAAAAAGAATATGAAAAGGAATATATGTACGTGTGTGTATGACTGGAACATTATTCTGTACACCAGAAATTGACACAACGTTGTAAACTGACTATAACTCAATTTAAAAAAAAAAGGTTAAAAAAAGAAAGAAAGAAAGAAAAGTTTTAAAAAATGTGCTCAACATTATTAATCATAAGAGAAATGCAAAATTAAAACCACAATTAGATATGACCTCACATTTGCCAGAATGGCTATATCAAAGAGAACACAAATAACAAATGTTGGTGAGGATGTAGAGAAAAGGGAACCCTCCTACATTGTTGGTGGGAATGTAGACTGATGCAGCCACTGTGGAAAACAGTACAGCAGTTTCTCGAAAAAACTAAAAATAGAATTACCAGTAATTCCACTCCTGGGTATATATCCCAAAAAAACAAAAACACTAACTCAAAAAGATACATGCACCTCAATGTTCACAGCAGCATTATTTACAATGCCAAGATATGGAAGCGACCTAAGTGTCTATCAACAGATGAAAGGATAAAGAAGTGGTGTATATATTGATGAAGGAAATTAAAGAAGACTTTAAAAAATGGAAAGATATTCCATGCTCTTGGATTGGAAGAATCAATATTGTTAAAATGGTCACACTGCCCAAGGCAATCTACAGATTTAATGCAATCCCTATAAAATTACCCAGGACATGTTTCACAGAACTAGAACAAATCATAATAAAATTTATATGGAACTATCAAAGACCTAGAATTGCCAAAGCATTACTGAAGAGAAAGAATGAGGCTGGAGGAATAACTCTCCCAGACTTCAGACAATACTACAGAGCTACAGTCATCAAGACGGCACGGTATTGGTACCAAAACAGACATATAGACCAATGGAACAGAATAGAGAGCCCAGAAATGAACCCACAAGCTTTTGGTCAACTAATCTTCAACAAAGAAGGCAAGAATATACAATGGAATAAAGACAGTCTCTTCAGCAAATGGTGTTGGGAAAACTGGACAGCAGCATGTAAAACAATGAAGCTGGAACACTCCCTTACACCATGTACAAAAATCAACTCAAAATGGATCAAAGACTTAAACATAAGACAAGATACAATAAACCTCCTAGAGAAAAACATAGGCAAAACATTATCTGACATACATTTCAAAAATTTTCTCCTAGAAGAAATAAAAGCAAGAATAAACAAATGGGACCTAATGAAACTTACAAGCTTCTGCACAGCAAAGGAAACCATAAGTAAAACAAGAAGACAACCTACGGAATGGGAGAACATTTTTGCAAATGAAACCGACAAAGGCTTGATCTCCAGAATATATAAGCAGCTC
The DNA here is from genome assembly GCF_036321535.1 of Camelus dromedarius. NCBI lineage: Eukaryota > Metazoa > Chordata > Mammalia > Artiodactyla > Camelidae > Camelus > Camelus dromedarius. The sequence goes on from NC_087436.1 coordinate 38,659,329, forward strand.
GTACGACTCAATGAGAAAAAAATAAACAACCCAATCCAAAAATGGGCAGAAGACCTAAACAAGCAATTCTCCAAGGAAGACATACAAATGATCAAAAAGCACATGAAAAAATGCTCAATATCACTAATTATCAGAGAAATGCAAATCAAAACTACAATGAGGTATCACCTCACACCAGTCAGAATGGCCGTCATTCAAAAATCCACAAATGACAAATGCTGGAGAGGCTGTGGAGAAAGGGGAACCCTCCTACATTGCTGGTGGGAATGCAGTTTGGCGCAGTCACTATGGAAAACAGTGTGGAGATTCTTCAAAAGACTAGGAATAGACTTACCATATGACCCAGGAATCCCACTCCTGGGCTTGTATCCAGAAGGAACCCTACTTTAGGATGACACCTGTACCCCAATGTTCATAGCAGCACTATTTACAATAGCCAAAACATGGAAACAGCCTAAATGTCCATCAACAGATGACTGGATAAAGAAGAGGTGGTATATTTATACAATGGAATACTACTCAGCTATAAAAACCGACAACATAATGCCATTTGCAGCAACATGGATGCTCCTGGAGAATGTCGTTCTAAGTGAAGTAAGCCAGCAAGAGAAAGAAAAATACCATGAGATCACTCATATGTGGAATCTAAAAAACAAAAACAAAAACAAACAAACAAAAACAAAGCGTAAATACAGGACAGAAATAGACTCATAGACAGAGAATACAGACTTGTGGTTGCCAGGGGGGTGGAGGGTGGGAAGGGATAGACTGGGATTTCAAAATTGTAGAATAGATAAACAAGATTACACTGTATAGCACAGGGAAATATACACAAAATATTATGATAACTCACAGAGAAAAAAATGTGACAATGAGTGTGTATATGTCCATGAATGACTGAAAAATTGTGCTGAACGCTGGAATTTGACACAACATTGTAAAATGATTATAAATCAATAAAAAATGTTAAAAACAAAGTGGTGTATATAAACACAACGGAATACTACTCAGCCACAAAAAGAATGAAATTTTGCCATCTGCAACAACATGGATGCATATGAAGAGTATTATGCTAAGTAAAGTAAGTCAGATAAAGACAAATACTGTATGATATCACATATATGCAGAATCTCAAAATTAAATTAGAGAATATAACAAAAATAGAAAGACTAACAGATATAGAAAACAAACTGGTGGCTACCAGTGGGGAGAGGGAAGGGGGAGGGGCAAGATAAGGGTAGGAAATTAAGAGGCACAAACTAGTATGTGCAAAATAACCTATCCAAGGATACACTGTACAATACAGGGAATATAACCAATATTTTATAATAACTATAAACAGAATATAACCTTAAAAATTATGAATCACTATGTTGTACATCTGAAATGTATTGAATATTGTACATCAATCATACTTCAATTTTAAAAAAGAACAATATGATTACTATTATTCTGATCCTCAGGGGAGCTGAAACAGGTACACATACTTAGGATAATGCACTTCCTACAGTTAAAGAGCAAAATACCTCTTGAGTCAAGCATTCGTTTCCAGGCTTTAGGATGATAAATGACAGATATGTTGAAAGTTGAAATGTCCTTTGAAACATTACTATAATGATACTTTTCAAATTATTTATAATAACCAGAGGAAGAACGGACTACACATGAGTAATTTTACCTTTGTGATTTTTAACAGTGAACTTTAAATAGCACTGTTGTAAACTTAGAAAAGTTTCAGCTGATTTCCAAATCCCCAATAACTTTGTAATAAGGTGATGAGGATGCTGTTCTCAAGACAGAGGCTCAGGGCAGCCTTAAACCCAGTACATCAGAGTGTGAGCACTATGTTCAGGACAGGAGGTCAAATTGGTTCCTTCGTTATTTTCGATGTAGCTAATGAAGGGCAAACCTCAAAATGTTCAGAGCTCCAGGACTTTTCAGAAAAACACTGGAAATGGTGAGTATAATTCACGTCAGATATTGATTTACTGAAAAATACAGATGTGGAGAGAAAATTTCAGCATTTTAATCTTTTCTAAATATGGTCTCCTTGGAATACAGCGGGAACGGTCTCCACTGTGAGCCAAGAGACGTGGGCTCCAGTGCTGGCTCTGCCTTAACTAGCTGTGTGGCCTTGGCAAGCCCCACCGACCTTCTGGGCTTATCTTTACAAATGAGAGGAAGGGGAGCCTGACTGGAGGACCCTACAAGTTCCTTCCAGTTTTAATAGCCAATGGAATAAATGACTTGGTATCTTCTATGTATTATTGGTATGTTTTAGTTTTTAAGTGGATGCACCTTTGAGAGCAGCACTTTAAATAAAACATGGGTTTAAGGCCTCATGGAAAGACATCTTGATGGCTGCTGGCTGGAGGAAAATAGACTGCAATTAGCATCTGGAGTCAAGACAAAATTAAGTAACATAGGAAGAGTATTCAAATATTTACCTAGGCATAGAAATGGGACTTTCAAGATTATCATATTAAAAATTATAATTATTTCTAAATGTACATGATTAGTAATCAGGTGAAAAAATAAAGCACAGCATACTGTAAATAAAATTAATCTTACATATAAACTTCAATTATAGAAAGCAATGCCTTCCTATTAATTACTCTCAAACATTCAAGTTGGATTTTAATTCATAACAGCCAAAATTTTGAATGAATTTATATAACATTTGTATAATACTAATATATCTGAATCACTGCAAATAGGCTGAGAATTACTAAGCATTATGCATTTCTGAAACTAGACTTCCTAGAATTGTACTTCTGTAACTCATTTCTTGCCTCAGGGAGCAGTACAAGCCCAGAGAAAGCCTTTATGCCTCAGATTCACACATGGAATTGTTGCCGAGTCCAAACTCGTTCTGCTCGCCACACGACAGGCCAATAAATTGGGAGACTAGGTGTTGGGGCAAGGAATAAAGACATTATTCAGAAAGCCGGCAACAGAGAGGATAGCACACTAATGTCTTGGAGAACCATCCTGCTCTAGTCAGAATATAGGCTCCTTTTATACAAAAAATAAGGGAGGGGGTATGGTTGATTGTTGTAATTTTCTAGCTGCAGGCATTCTTTCTTCTTGCAGCCATCCCCGTGGGCCAGGTCATGGTGTCCCTGTAAACCTCCAACATAACAAAGGTTATTCTCTACTACAAAATGGGAATACAGTAATACTGTATTTCCCAAAATCTTCCTAGAAGGGTAGTATATTTCACCAAGGTAGACTGGAAGTAGGGACTGGAAGTGCTAATCAATGTTCTTTCTAACAGCTAGTGGAAAGTCAGTTTAAAGCTGATGAAAAGGCATTTCCCTTGGCAACTCATGTGAATTTTACTGTCATCCTCCAAAATCTCTGACTCCTAGTTTATGAATCTAGTTTTTGGTTTTTGTTGCTGTGTTGATTTTTTTAAATTAATTAATTAATTATTCTAATTGAAGTAAAGTCAGTTACAATGCATAAATTTATGGCATACAGCACAATGTCCCAGTCATGCATATACATACATATATTCATTTTCATATTCTTTTTCATTAAAGGTTATTACAAGATATTGAATATAGTTCCCTGTGATATACAGAAGAAACTTGTTTTTTTAATCTACTTTTATATATAGTAGCTAACATTTGCAAATCTCAAACTTCCAAAGATATTGTTTCTCTTATATTATTTTCGTTTTGGTTTTCCCTCCCCTAGGAACTCTAAGAAAAAATGGGATAATCTGTAGGCATGTTTTGAAACTGCATCTTTTGTATCACTTCTCATCAGATTATCTAACCCCTGATCCGAATTGTAATACAAGTACCCAATCTCATTTCTGTCCTAGTGGAATCAAACAGTTTGGAGATATCTCCCAAATCCATTATCTGTTCTCTCTACATTCCTCAGGAGACAAACTTAATTGCCAAACCTCTCCCAGGAGAGCTGGTAAACAATGAACAAAAGAAAGGGACCTCAATAAGTGAGAGGAGAAATAAATTAAGGAGATAGTCTACACACTGAGCACACAAACACATACATACATACACAGGTGTTTATCTATGTTTTGACCAAATGCCACATTTAGGAAGTATTAGAAAAATTTATATATGCTATATCCATGTTAAGCATTGGATTACTGTGAATAATTCTAAGTCTGCAGTTACCGTTACTAAATGGCAACTGTGTGTCTTCTAGGTGGTCTTGACAAAATTGGTCTTCTCTGAATAAAAGGAGGTGTCTTCCAACATGGGTGATCTGCTACTTTTGAGCTTTTTACTTTGGTTGCTCTAGGATGTTTAATGGTCATTTAATCAACCTTAAAGTACTCATTGAACTAGCTCTAACTAAACATTGTGATTTAAATACTGAGATTAGTGAGATATTGCTCCAGGGAAATTGATGTTTTGAATGTTTCTAGGGCAACAGTTAATCTCTCCCAGCAGCAAGTCTGTTAGAAAATAAGGGGATAGGAATATTCAAACCCTTTTAAATTAAAGGAAACACCGTATTTGAGGATTAAGGTCCACGGAGCGATTCAAGGACACGTTAATGATACGAGGCAGCATGGTGTTTAAGTAATGGCATAGTTACTCAGAAAAGCAGAAATCAAGAAAATTTCACATTTGTTTGGGTAAGTTTGGTTTGGATTGGTTTTGCATGTTACTTTCTGTGGTTTTTCAATATAGTTTAACTGCTGATCTGCCTAGAGGTTTGGCTTCAGGAGAATCTGAAGTAACTGTATAGCCCTGACAGCAAAAGAGATGAATCTAGGTGCAGAATTTTAAAATAAGCAAATGCAGAGGAGAATGAAGGCAATTATTTGTGTTTCTTTTGTTCATTTTCTATGATCCTACCATTCTTCTTAGAACTACCTTTCTTCTCTACTATTTAATTTCCATTATTGATAAACCTGGAAAACAGATATTCCTCTTCTGTAACAGAATATTCTCAGTTATAATATTTTTTTTCTTTCAAAGTCTGCAAAGATTTAGATCAAGAACTAACACTCTCTTAGAAATGAAAGTGTCCTTTTTTATGTCTTTTTCCTCTCATTCATGGTGAGCAGGGAGTTGGGAAGTGGAAGACACAAGTAGTTCTAGTTTTATATACTTTATCAGTGGGTAGGGGGAGGAAGGAGCCTTTCCATCTTCAGGAATCCTGTCGCATAATGCAGGTATGGGTAAGAAGGATCAAATCATTGTCAACTGATAAAGTATCTATCTAATTGATGACACTCCTGAGAGAAGCAGAAATTCAAAAGGCTTTACAGAATAATGAGGGATACTAAAGGAAATCTGGAAGAAAATTAAAGGGGAACAAAATCATACACATAATCACATAACCTGTTCAGATTAAAAATCTCCCTAAATGGGTAGTTTGTTTACTGTTGTTTTATTGGGGAGGGGTCAGAGTGTAGAGATGGTACAGTTTTAAGAACCTGAGATAACTCAATTCAAGGAAAGAAGAAAAGCTCATTGAGCATTTAACACTTGTCCTTGTGACTTCAAGGACAAGAAAGACTTCAGGAAGCTTGTATCTTGTAGAAAACACAGGATGAAAGGTTTCTGGGTGGGGGCAGTACTCACTAGTTTAGTGTACCAGCTCACCTTAACTTCTTTCTTTTTAAACAAGTCTATGTTATACCAAGAAATTAAAGTTTTGTTTTTCTTCTTTTCTTACCAAAGTAGCTACAGATAGGGAGGGGCTTTATTTTGTTTAATAGAGTAATTTGAAAAACAGTTCCCTGAAGAATCAGAGTAATCTCAATATACTTAGAAACAAAAACATAAGTGAATGGAAATTTCCCAACAGTGTGTTATGTGACAGGCTGACCTCTGTAAAATGCATATCTGCTTGTTTTTTCTTTTTAACAAATGTGCTATTTTAACACCCATTCACTAATGAGAGCTGCCAATATTTCCAGCTGACAAAGAGTCAACACAGAAGGATTAAGAACATGGATAATAATTTCCTTGTAGGTTGAAAGGAAAATTATCACTCATGCTTGTTTAAAGGCAGTCTTTGTGCCAGTATTAAGTTCCTTGGGGAAGGGAGAGTTCCCAGTGCTTTACAAAATAAAATTAAAAAATTCAGTGCACTCAACTTGTTTTACATATCTGAGCACCTTTTGAAGACCTTCTAAAGAAGTGCAATTTTTCTACATTTTCTCTGATCCAATAATATTTTTAGGACTACCTTTCCTCTCCATTATTCTAGATTATCACCATTTTGCCTCTTCTGTGTTAGAGCAAACAAAAGTAGATGAGAGAAGACTTGGCAAGTTAAAAATAGCAAGCACTTTGAAAAAAAAAAAAAAGGAAGATTTAAGAATTATTTGTATTATTATGTATTCTCTGGTAAATCTATTTCTTGGCTACACCTATTAAAAAAAAATCACACCCAAGGACCATGTTAGAATATATTAATTGTGAAAGCACTCCTCACCAACTGCCAATTGAAAAAAAAAACTCAGGAGGCAATGAATTTAGTCAAGATAGACCTTCTGAGTCCCAGGCCTGTGCTGCTGAAAGGAATAAATAAAATTAAGATACTTTTACTTGTAACTTTTAATTCTGGCAGATTAAACAACTAAATCTCTTTTCCCTAAATTATTAACATTTCTAGGTAGGGTGGGATTATTCAGAGGTTATTTTTCAAAAATTTCCAAAACTCTGGCACAAGGCTCTGGACAATGTCCCTATAATGTTCCTTCCACTTAAACAATGGTTTTGAAGGGGGAAAAAATCATTTTAGTTATATATTGTAAACAGCCTAGTTGACAAAGAGCTTTCATAAGCATATTAGTTTTGGTGAAATAAACTGGCAGAGAAACTAAGTTGAGGGGAAAGGATGCCAAAGAGGAAACAATAGAGGAATATAAATTTTAAAGTAATAAAAGGAAGAGGTTTAGTAACTAGCAATAAATTGTTTAGTCATGGCCATTTATTGATATTCTACTTCCAACAACATGCTAAAAGTCATACTAAAATCTTTATATTTTAGAGGTACATTTAATATTTTCCTCAAAGTCTTAAGGAACTGTTTATCCAATTTAATGTTTTTTTTTTTAAATTGAAGTATAGTCAGTTTACAATGTTTTATCAATTTCTGATGTACAGGATAATGTTTCAGTCATACATATACATGCATATATTCCTTTTCATATTATTTTTCATATAGATATGTATAGTTACCACCAGATATTGAATATAGTTCCCTGTGCTCTACAGAAGAAACTCTTTGTTTACCTATTTTATATACAGTAGTTAGTATCTGCAAATCTTGAACTCTCAGTTTATCCCTTCCCCCTGGTAACAAGTTTGTTTTCTATATTGGTGAATCTGTTCTTGTTTTGTGAATATGTTCATTTGCATCCTTTTTTTTTAAGATTCTGCATGTGAGTGATCTGATATGGTATTTTTCCTTCTCTTTCTGGTTTATCTCACTTAGAATGATGCTCTCCAAGTCCATCCATTTTGCTGTAAATGGCATTATTTTATTCTTTTTTATGGCCGAATAATATTTCACTGTATAAATATACCACAACTTCTTTATCCAGTCCTCTGTCAGTGGACATTTAGGTTGTTTCCATGTCTTGTCTATTGTAAGCAATGATACTATGAACATTGGGGTACATGTATCTTTTTGAATTAGAGTTCCCTCTGGATATATGTCAAGGAGTGGGATTGCTGGATCCTATGGTAAGTCTATTTTTAGTTTTTTGATGAATCTCAGTACTGTTTTCCATAATGGCTGCACCAAACTAATACAAATCTAAATCCAAAAATGGGCAGAAGACCTAAATAAGCAATTCTCTGGTGAAGACATACAAATGGCCAATAGACACATGAAAAAATGCTCAGTATCATTAATTATCAGAGACATGCAAATCAAAACTACAATGAGTTACCACTTCACGCCAGTCAGAAAGAACATTATTAAAAAGTTCATATATGATAAATGCTGAAGAGTGTATAGAGAAAAGGGAATCTTCCTACAATGTTGGTTGGAATATACTTCTTAAAATATTTGATATAAAATTCTAGATACAACAAATATAGTAAAATTATCCCATACTTATCCCTACTATGTTTTCCCTTCCTCTATAGGTATTTGGAGGGTCATAAAGCAGAGTGTTTAAGATTCCATGTCCACATCTGGTAACTAACTTGACACACTCAAGTTGTGAGGATTGTTTGATGGTCAGCACAAATTTAGTCTTAGCAGTATGATGGAGCTAGTTCATTCTACCTTCAAGAGCTAATTATTAAACTTTCAGGAGGTTTTGGAGTCAATTGACAACCCATTAGTAGTTTGAAATTGGCCATGTGGGAGTATTTACACCATGCTAAATGTCAAATGTTATGAATCAGGCTTCCCTAAACCCTAGCCCGAGAGCTGGTTAATATGCACCTACCAGTGCACCATTGGTCAGAGTTATTCTTTGATTTTTTTATAAAATGCCAAGGTTTTACTCAGCTTTTACAAAAAAAAGCTGTCTAAAACACTTTATGTTTATTTTTATATCAACAATTTCAGAATTTCAGGGATTGGTATCAAATTTAAAGTATATAGACCAATCAAATCACATATTAGATTAGGCTTATCTGTAAATAATCTTATTTATTTTAAAGTTGACAATGATGTCTTTCAGAGATATATATTCACTTTACACTGACACACTGAGTTAGTGAGTCTTTTCACAAACTCCAGTCCTCTCCAGCTGTCTCTCCTCTATTTTGAGGATTTAGCTCTATTGATTGAACAATTTGACATCCTCAGAATACTTCTATCTTGTGAGTAACTTTATACGTGAATAAACAGCATTTACATTATTAGCCTCCTGGCATTATTCTGTGGAAGTAAGACCAAAAAAAAAAAAAAATGTCAGAAGACAATACAGTTGATCCTTGAGCAAGGGTTTGGGGCGCCAACACTTGTGCAGTTGAAAATCCATATATAACTTCATAGTCAGCCCTCTGTATCTATGGTTTTACACCTGGATTCAATCAACCGAGGATTCAACCAACTGCAGATTTTGTAGTACAGTAGTACATAATTAGTGGGAAAAAATCTGGGTATAAGTGGACCCGCATTGTTTAAAGGTCAACTGTAGTCAAATCGATAGAAATTAGAGTAAATGTAAATGTAAAACGTAAAATTCCCTGAGAAGGAGACTGCTTCCCAGGCCCAACACTATGTGATGACAGCTGTGGTCAGAGGACTTCCTAGATTACTTCCTAGTAATCCAGATTGAGATCTGAAGAGACACTATAATATAGAGACCGAGATATGAGCTCTTGTAAATTCCTAATGGACAATAATAGATACCAATACGTTTGCAAGTGAACCTACTAACATTCTTTCTAACTGAATTTTTATAGGAAAAATAAGGTTGTTTTATTCATTTTGGCTTCAGTTTCACATTTGGAGAAAGCACAATGCTGGTAAAGACATCTTCTCTTATTTTTCTGGTGAAAAATAGGCCCTGAGTCTCTGCATAGTAAATATTTAGCACCTTTGTAGCAGTGTTCTGTATAAACCAGATTATAAGAGTGTCTTCTATGTTTAAACGTGGAGAGGGTTCACAGTGGGGTGAGAGATCTTAAACTTTTCTTTTTTCCTGGGATTGGCTCTTGCTTAGTATCCCTCAGGAAATGAGCTGTTAAGGGATGTGCTGCCACATCAAAATTCTGAAAGAAGATACCTTAAAACCAGCAAAGTAAACCTTCCTCTGGATAATTTAGCGGGCTGATTATAGCACATTTCATCACTGACCAACAGAACAGAAATAACTACTACAGCTAACGCCTCATTCCAGAAGCATTTCTGACCAGTTTTCTCAGGCTTTAGTTTTGTGGTTTCATATTTAATCACTTCAGCACTTCGCTGGTTAAACAACTCTGATATGAAATGTGAATCCCAGAAAGTGTTGTTTCATCCCAAACAGCTGGAAAATTGGTCATTCTCTTTTTCCTGCTACTTGTTATAGACTCAAAAGGATCATTCCAAATCCCCACTATTTATTCTGCTCAATAAATTGTCTTGTTCCATGGTTTCTCAGAAGCTTTAACCAGCCGTCCTAATATCTGTAAATGTCTCATTTTAGATAACTGCTTTACACAAATGATCTAAGCTCAGAACCAAATTTATGGCAGCAGATTCAGACTTGAGCCCTCCAGAGCACTGGTATCTATATCCCACATAACATGTAAGAACAGAGTTTCCCAGATCAGGCGGGGCAAGACCTCAAGATCAGTGAACTCTTCTCTCTTCTCTGATTCGCATCATCACCATTATTTACGATTTTTCTCTAAATTGGTTTCTTTTAAAATAAATCAAGTATCTTTGTAAAACTGTAGACATTATAATGCTATTAATTTTCTTTTATTTGTTAAAATCTTACTTCAATGACTTTAACTCTGAAAAATTATAAATGGCAAACAGCTTTTTCTTAGAGCATACAAAATACCAGAAATATTGCTGCTTTCTGTGCACCAGTGATGTTTATGAACTTGGTCAATGTATAACCATTTAAGAACCTATTAGGATAGAATATGAGCCGGTCAGTGTGAAGCTGGCTGTGTCCACCACTTTTTACCATCTGTGAGGGCAGTGGCCAAGTGCCAAGTATCACTGCTGAATTCTCCTGAGTGAATGGCTATTGACCAGAGGGGGACTGAAATGCAAAGCTTCCCTGCCCATGTGCCCTTAATTCTAAATAATCTGAGGCCATGTTTTATAATACTAAAACCCCAGCATGTCCAGGTATCAGAAGGTCTAGCCCAGACAGAAGCCTAAACAAGTGACCCTCCAAGTGGGCCAAGCAAAACAAACCTTGTGTGTCACCTTTACATGAATCTGAGAGCTGAGGGTCTCAGAAATCACTCTAGATCTAGCTTTCCCTAAAGTTCTAGGCTCCCTCATCTACAGATTCATTCTTAAACTGCTAGGAAGCTCCGGGTAGATGGCATATTTATGTGGGACCACACACTTATATGATCATTCTCTGCATGTGTTTGGATTCCTCACTATGAAAAAGCCATCACAGGTTCTATTTATACAACTGATTCCAGGTCCAGTCCCTGGCCAGGTTCCAGGAATTTTGTTACACAAAGGAAGAAGCCCCTCACAGTCAGTCTTACCTTCTGATGCAGGCACATTAGTTCTAGATATCTCCACAGACCTAAGCTACAGTAATTCCATAAGAACATTATATGATGCAGAGTTTTTCTTCACATTGGCAACAAAAGTTTGGATACTGAGAATAAGATTGGGTTTTTTTCCTCCTGTTGTAGTACATATTTCATTTATTAGTAATCTAAAAATCACAATATTAATATGTTTGTGCTGCTTGGTCAATGCCAATAAATTTGCACTGTCAACATTTTTCGTCACTATTTATCCTTAATATTTGTCTTTGAATATGCCTTTGAACTAACAAAGAAGGATAATTCTTCCAGTTTTTTCATTTTCCTCTACATCTCCTTGTCCTTTGGGCTGCTGTTTTACAGAACACCAATTTACAAAAGAATGGTCTCTCAGAAGTGATGAAGTACAAGAATTTTAAACCCCTTAATTGCTGTTTCCTTCAAATCTTACAACACTGAATTTTAATCTAGTGTTCAGTACTCTAAAGTAACATTCTAAGAATGATTTTACCTAGTAATGACCCAAAATTTCAAGTTGAGAGTCAGTCACAAGAAGACATACAATTTCCACACAATTTAGGTTTTGCTTTGTTTTGCATTCAGGCACCTGGAGAACACTAGAGCAATGTTTCCCATTTTCAGGTAACTTCAGTTTCCACTGTGCAACATATAACCAATTCAAACAGGATATTTAGCATTCTTTTCATTACTTACTAGACTTTCATTTAATGAGATGTTATGTATATGAATACGTTAGCTAATGTCTCATTTTCCCCAAATTCATGATGTTATACTTTCAAGTTACAGGCTAAAATTAAGAAAAAAAAATTCACAAATATTGTTTATGTTTGCTTTCACCTGACTAATGGCAGTTGTATAACATGGCCCTGGCCAACGCTTGGCGAAGCCTGCCAAGTACAGACAGACCAAATGTCACTAAAGATAAGCAAGTCACAATGCATGGTTTATGGTGGCACCAGAAACCTGCATAAAATAATCCCTCAAAATAAAAGAAATTCACTTAAAGGAAATGCAGCTTATTTTAATAAATTTTCCTTTGGTAACTAATATCTTCTTTTGAAATTCCAGAAATATCCTGCTGGATATTCATTATTGTTTAGGCAGCTTCTCATATGAGGGCCATAAATCACAAGGAAACACAGACTTGGTCTCCTTTGCCCCATACAAAGGCAACAGAGACCTTTGATAAATACTTTGCTTTCAAATTAATGCTAAGTGTTGCTACATTAAGGTTATAATAAATTAAAACTATTTTTAAGAAATAATAGATTTTAAGTAATCAGGCTTTAGTTCAATAAGCTGAGATGTAAAAGTGTGGCTGTATCTACAGTAACATGGGTGAATTTAACCCAAAAGAGTTACAACTTCATGAAGATATATGAGATTGCATCAAAGCATTTTGGCAGAATATTTTCTGCCACTTTTATGTGGTTTGTTTTAAAACATTCTAAGTTTGGAATTTTAAAAAATATTTTAATGTCTCCTGTAATATAACTGTTTAAATAGCATTAGCATTAATAATTAGTCAAACAGCATTTGTACTTACTAAACTCTTTCCAACGTTACGGTTATGGATTGAAATTATTGCTTTAATCACTTGAGTTGAGACAGCTCTACTTTCAGCACTTGAGGCAAAGGAGCAAGAATGGTGATGCAACAGAGAGTGCACTGACTTCAGCATTAACATGTGACTGATTTTAATTGACAAGTCTCTCTTTTCAGTCATCACTGTTCCCATCCCACTATCTCTGTCTAGTTTCAACCTTCATTATTTCTAACATGGCCAGCAACAATTGCCTCCTCTCTAGGCTCTGGGTCTCCAACCTTCCTCTTCCCCAATCTACACACTTCTCTTCAGGAATCTGGACATTTGACGCCTTTTCTTAAAGCTTTGGCAATGATTCAATCACCTATAGTCCTTAAAGCTGAAACTCTATTAAGTAAATCCCTTTTCAATTAGGTAAACCAAGTGATAAACCAATTTCTTCACAATTCATCTTTAACCTATTTCTTTAGCCTTATCTTTAACCATCCGTTATGCACTCCCAAATATCCTGAACTGTAATTTTTATCACAATGGCTAAAACACAAACTGATGATCAGACTGTCTTGGTTCTAATCCCAGTAGTACCACCGTCTAGATGTGTGAACTAGAAACAAAGTACTTAATTTCTCAAATTTTCAGTTTTGCCATCTGCAAAATGGGTATCAAAGGACTGTTGTTAATATTAAATGACACATACTAATGTTCACGAAAGAGTGGTTAGTATTAATCACAGTAAATAAACACTTTATTCACTCTTCTACACCTTTACACAAAGCTATTTGCTTGATGAGTCCCTCCCACCTGGCAACCTATTCTCAATGAATTTCTATCTGTCCCTCAAGGCCTGGCTCAAATGGCAATACCCTTTGAAAGCCTCCCCCTACCATTTCACTTAGAAAAAGGCAGTTGCCCCCACTGCAGTAATCTTAGAGAATTTTGTGCATATTACACTATTACAACATGCGTCTTCCAAGATCTACATGCACCTTTCCCCTATACTGTAAGATCTACATGGGAAACAATAATATCTCTGCATCCTTGTATTATGGGTTGATATGTGTCCTCCCAAAAAGATATACTGAAGTCCTAACACCCAGTACCTCAAAATGTGACCTTATTTGGAAATAGGGTTGTTATAGGTATAATCAGTTAAGATGAGATCATACTGGAGTAGGGTTGGCCCCAATCCAATGTGACCAGTGTCCTTAGTAGAAGACAGCAACGTGAAGACGCAAAGAGAGAAAAAACCATGTGAAGGTGGAAGCAGAGATTGGAATGACACAACTACAAGCTAAGGAATACCAAGGATTGCTGGCCTTCACCAGAAGTTAAGAAGAGGCAAGGAAATGTTCTTCCTAGGGGCCTCAGACCTCTAGCCAACAACTTGACTTCACACTTTCAGCCTCCAGAACTATAATACAATAAATGTCTATTGTTTTAAGCCACTTAGTTTGTGGTACTTGTTAGAACAGGCCTAGGAAACTAACACATATTCCCAGATTCAGGGAAAAAAATTCCAAAATATTTGAGTTGAAGAAGCAAATGGTGTTAAGAATTTCACTTAATCAATTTGGACTTATACAGAAAAATAGGGGTTTATATAGATGGCTATACTAGATCAGCAAAAGTTCTGGCTCTAAGAATCTATAATTCTGTATGATTTCATATTTTAATATCATATTTCAACTTCCTTCTCCACCTAAAAATTTAAGATGATAGATTCTTAAGCCTTAGAAAACTTTGCTGTATTCCTCCTTGCCCTATAACCTACATTGATTTTTCATAAAATAGAAATTATTATTAACCATCAAGGCAGTGATGTCAAGTTTTTCAACATGATTTAAAAAATGACACAATTGTTCATTTTCATATGTTATCTGTAGTCTAAGGATATTGGGCCTGAGACCCTAGAAAGGTTTTCTCAAAGCATTTTTATTTACAGCATATTTGCTCTTAATGGTCTATTAATCTATTAAAATGTAGTTATGGTGATATGTGCCTTACACTTAGAAATATTGATTTACATAGAAATGGCAGTGGAAAGACAGATAAAGCTAATCTTATACCCTAGGCCAGAATCAAGGTCTACTCTCTACTTTAGAAACTGCAGCTAAGAAAGAGGGAAAAAATCTAGAAGAATTTGGAAAGAGAAATGTAATCTCAGTCATTGTGGTTACCAAGGACATTCATTGTATAATTGAAAATTCCAAAGTATACAAGGAAGGCAGAATGGCATACTATTTGGTGCCTAAAATAACACATTATTATAAAGTAAAGCAATTTCGTTCTTGGAGTACAGAAAATCCAAGACTATGAAAGTGTGCTTTCTGAATCTCTCTGAGCCTTAACTTCAAGAATGTGTATGAAGGTGCTAAATCTGTCATAAAATAGAAAGCTCTGCCCTCCCTGAACCAAACATCCAGTTTTCTGACACCTATATTTACTGTTAGCTCTAAATAGATATCTCATTTTTATAGTTCAGGTTTGTGAGCAGAAGACCCCCACAATGAAGGAAGCCAGTATGGTCACTGTCCAAATCTTTGGCTTGTAAAACTTCTGTGAGTGTACATGTTCTGTTCAGTGATCCAATAATCCAACAGTCATACAATAATCATGGGCTATGTTTTTATCCCAGGCCCACCACTGGTTTGCTATGGCAGCTTTAGGAAAGTTATTTTTCCTCTGAAGCTCAGTTTCTTCATTTGTAAGCCAGGATAAAGACAGTATCTGCTTCCTGGGATTTGTTGTGAGGATTAAGTTAGATAAGGCTCAGAGTGCTTAATATAGAGCCTGGCATAGAATAATCACCCAATAAAAGTTAGTTGTTATCTTCATCATTATTGGAGTGGGTAATAGAACTAGTAAGCAAGTTAAGGGTACAAACATGCCTATTCTGAACGGTTACCCAATACTAATATTCTAGGCCAGTGACTGGCAAACTAAGCCTGTGGGCTAAATGCAGTCCAGGGCCTGCTTCTGTAAATAATCATTTATTAGAACACAGTCACTCCTGTTCTTTTATATCTAGTCTATGTCTACTTTCCCCTGAAGATTGAGTAGCTGTAAAATACTGCATAGCCTACAGATCCTAAAATAGTTATTATTTGGCCCTTTAAAGAATAAATTTGCAGATCCAGCAACAGGCCCTTGCTACTTCAGGTGTGGCCCTCAGCTTGTTACAAATGCAGACACTCAGCCTTCCCAGATCTACTGAACTATAATCTGCACATGTTTACAAGGCCCCCAGGTGATTCATATGCAATGCACATTAAAGGTTGAGATGCACTGGTCTAGGCCAGGGGTTAGGAAACTTTCACAAAGGGCCCAATAGTAAATATGCTAACCTTTGTGGCCATACATCTCTGTTCCACCTGTTCAACTTTGCCTTTCTAATTTGAGTGCAGCCATAAATAATACAGAAATAAATGGGCACAATTCTATACCAATAAAACTATTTATGGAAACTGAAATTTTAATTTCACATAATTTTCTTATGTCACAAGATATCCTTGTAATTTTTTTCAAACATTTAAAACCTTAGCTCATGGACCATAGAAAAATAGGCAGCATGCTAGATCTGGCCAACCAGTCACATTCTGCAGTCTTGGTCTAGGCTACTGGCATCATTGCTTAGCCAATACTTTGCCCCTCCCTACTAACTCTCCCCAAGACTCTAAATACCTATTTATATCTCTCTAGCACGTATAACTTTAAAGTAGTTACCCCTTACTTATCTAACTTATCCTAAAATACATTTCTGTTCCTCCTATACAATTTCTAACTTGTAATACAAAGTTTCTGTCAAATCACGTGATGGTGTACTACATCATCTTTCATAAGCAGAATAGAACGTAGCACAGAGAAGCTGAAGTAGGTAAATATACAGATCTATGTACCTATCAATAGGTTATATATATATATATATATATATATATATATATATATATATACACATTATATGCACACACACACACACACCTGCCTCTGAAGGACTGAGAAAGTGATCACAATGAAGAACTCTTTGGCCCTAAATCTGAGCCAACCATGTTAAACATTTCTAAATATGCAGTCAGGGTTCAAGTCTTTTTATTTGATATGCAAACCTTGTGCTAAACTGAGATTTTAAACAAATCAGTTTCATAAAAGAACTTAGTTCATAGAAGCCTTTAATTAATGTTCAAATTCTATTGAAGCTGAGTTCAATAGAGATCTGTCACTAATGACTGATAGGTAAAAGGGCTTGGTTGAATTAACATTAATAATTTAGGTTTAGCAATTTAAGAAACATGAAAGTACTTCAAGTTCATCAGAAGCACAATCTACACATACTATTTAAGCAATCTTAGAGGAAACATTTACATATAAAATTTTTAACCTGAATGAATTTGTTAGAATAGGTTCTGACTCCTGGTCTAGGCTACTTCCACATATTTATAAATACTTTTATTTTTACCTTTTTGATTTTATTTTATCTTTCTATCATCATTCAGTTTCTCTCTCCTTTCTAGGATAATTTGTTTTGTGGGCCAGACTAAGATAAAGACCTTTCTACTTAACTATAAATCATGCACTAATGAAGTATTTCTCCAGTGTATTAGTCACAAAGATTTCCTCCACAAGAAACAGAAAATCTCAGCCTAACTAGCTGAAGTCTTACGAAATTTATTATTTCATATTAAGAAATTCTGAGTTGAGGCAGCTTCAGGGTTGCTCAATTCAATGCCCTAACATCATCAAGGACTAACAATCCTTCCCATCTTTCCATACTGCACTCTTCAGGATGTAGGCTTGCCCTTAGGCTAACTACCTTATATCATAACCAGACAGGGTAACATCCAGTAAAAATAAGGTCTTTCGTGTGTCTCTTTTTAATTGTGGCAAAAATTTTCCCTAAGTTCCCCAGAAGATTTCACTTCTTGCACTGACTGACCAGAAATGCATCATGCCTATTACTAAAATGTTAACAGCCAAGAAAATGGGATTATCATAATTGGATTAGGAAAACATATGGCCATGTGAAAAAAGTTAAATTACCTGAATAAAAATCCGTATTAGAAATGAGGAAGGAGGAGGGGTGCAGGAATTATTATTGAGTAGTCAAACAATGCTCAATAATATAACCAGAATTAGTATTTAGTAAGTTGGGCATCCTATTATTATAGATGAAGCTAAACTGCGGGTAGTTAATTAATTTTTAGGAAACAGGTACTATTAGGAGATTCTGACTGTGACTACACAACCTGAATATTGGAGTAATACAGATCTAAAGCAGCTAAAATGTAATTACAGAATTAATGGCACATACCACAATCTGAGAATAGCTACAGAGTTTGGCAAAACCTAACCCTAACACTGTTCAGTAGACCAATGTCCATGATTCAGGCAGTTGATATTTAGAACCTCCTTTCTGGCTCCAGCCAACTTTCTCCATGATATGATCAATCCAATTAACATAATTACTGACCAGTTAGAATCTGCATTCTTTTTAGACCCCATTTCATCCAGCTCAATCAAATGCTTGTCATTTTATTAACATTCCACTGGCTCCTGCATTCCTCTCATATTTTTGTTGGTTCTCAATCATAACTGTACAGTCATTCTAATTTTCACTATTTGCACTTGTCAGTAGACACCAACACTTGCTTTTACAGTGTTATTGGGGAAATTAGGGAGTGGTAGGGACTGTGGAAAAAATGGAGAGCATGTGTTCCACTTAGAGGACCAGCTGCTTCTCAGTTTAGCTGGCTTCGTTGATGCTAGTGAAAATGCAGGCTCAATATGGTGAGATTTTCCAATTTTTCAAGAGAAATTGAGAATCTAGATGTTTACGTATTTGCCAGTGTTGGCAATTAATTATTGGGTACATATTATACAACGGTATTCATTTTGTGAAAATTCCTTGAGCTGTACATTTTGATTTGTATTATTCTGTATTGAAGTATAATATGAACCTGAAAACAAAGTTTACTTTAAAATAAGCAGAAACAAAAAGCCAAAATAAAGCAAAGCTAAGTTAATAAGTAAAAATGGAAACATTCCAATGTGATCTATAGGCTATCAGTTCATGACTACTGGGGGAGCTGTTTCTTACAGCTTCATTTCAGGGTGCTGCAGGTGGAAGAAAAGAAGGCTTGGTCATTCAGTGGCTGATGGGTGACAGAAGACTGAGACAAAGAGAAGTTGGTGCATTCTCTTCCTTCTGTTTCTCACGGTCCACCCTTACTGTCTACCAGCAGCAGGAAGTAGAGAAAGCATGGTGAGGACAGAGTACTGTTTCTGAGACCCAGCTGGTGAAGGGGTAGCTATGTAGACAATTACTACTTATTTTTCCCAACAGTTTCCTCAAGCTAGGAAACAAAAACCTATTCTAAATATAACCTATTGTAAAACTACCATTTCCAAATATAACATAGAAAGCTCTCAAACAAATTTCCTCTTGTAATTTGAAAGTCTAATTTAGAAACTAATTGATATTTGTTAATATATATCAGGACCTGATGTGTTTCAGAGATTTACCTTACCTTCCTGTTATGTTTTGGCTTTTTTTAAATAGGAATATAGTTATATGTTGACTAATTTAGCATGGTTTTATCTCTTAGTGGACTTCGCAAGTATTAATGACCTACTTATTTTAAGAATTTTGCTGCTAAAAATGTGACAAAGTTATTCTTTCTTTTTCTCATGAATATTTTGAAAACACATTTAAATATTTCAACCTATAAGAATCTGCTTATTTCCTCTGCAGAACACTGAAGGAAAAAAGTCACTACTTGAAAAAAGATTAAAGTATTTAAAGATGATCCGATATCTAGAAATAAAATAATACACTCCCTAAAGAAATTGTGAGAAATCAAAACATAGATATAATTACAAATGAACAAGTCAGAAATGTAGTATAAGAGAACAGGAACGAAAGTGATGCTATTAAAGTAAGTGTATTAGAATAAGCAAAATGATACCAGATTAATTCTATTGTTTTTTTTTTAACATAGTACAGAAGAAAAAATAAGATAATAATTGGTGGTAATAAATTTTGCCCTTCTATCAACTTAAGGGTGAACTGTAGCTTGAGAATTTTCTAAAGGTTTAGCAAATAATTATTTCCCTTTAAATCCAAAGTTTTTTCCTAATAGTTTTTTAAAGAACTATCTGATCCTTGACAGTATCCAGTCTCAGTTTATGAATAAGACCAAAACAGTTTATGAGGGATGGAGTCTTTTATATATAGACCTCTGCGTGTACATGCATAAACTGTTTATAAAGGAAACGTACTCAGAATAAGGATAAAATTACTGATTGGATTCTTAAATGTATAACTACTGCCTGAAAGCCTTGGGAAAACTTGCTTAGAACCTGCCAGGATTCCAAGAAATCAACCAGGAAGTCTAAGAGAAAATGTGGGGAATTTTTAATTAAAAGTTCACTATCTAATCTAAGGTGATTTGAGGGCTTCTATAGATGTTTATGAGACTTTATCACCTACCATCAAGGTTCATAAAACCCATCATTTACATACGCAACAACCATATGAGTCAAACTCTAAACTTTCAAGTTACCGTTTGGCTTAAAACCATCAATTACTCATCGTGATTTAGTACATCGCTCTGGATTCTCCCTGGATGGGATAGACTAGATATTGGGAAAGTATCTATTGACCTTTATCCTTTCTAAAAGGCACTTAACAGCACTTCCTATTTCAGACAGGTAAGATGTTGGTGTATGTATATCTTCATTTATATAAAATATTGAGGCCTTGGAATCTGAAATATCATTTTGGTCTTTCAAAAATGAAGGGAGAGTGGGGCAAAACTCCATATGTGTGTGTTAATTTGTTACTTTTGCTACTTTGACTTTTGAAAGGTCAGATCCTATTGGAGATCAGATCCTATCTTACCTAGCTTACTTCTTGAAGGCCCTTCCAATCCTGTGAGTCCATGATTCCATGAATACTAGCACAGACCCTGACCACAGCAAATTCAAATTATCCCATATTAAAATGCCCTTCAGATAAATAGTGACTCTTGCAGTCTATATGACTTCTCCTCAAAAACAAAATGCAGGGTATGAAATTTTCCAAGATCTCATTCTAAGATTTGCTGTCTACTATTACTACTAACCAAGGTTCCACATACCTTTACTCAAATCTTTCTTCTTAGATTGAGGAAAAGGTGAAACTTCCCATTCACCAATATCAACCGCTGTCATGCCGCTATAGATGAGCAGCCTCGTGTGTTCACAAAGCACCTTACAGATCCCAACATTCTTAAGTCCTCCTTGTTATTCTGCCTCAGACTCTCCTGTCCACAGAGGTCACCCAAAAACAAATTCACTTATCAACATTTAGTTTGTTGGTCTAAGCTAAGACATTTTGTGGTTTATAGAGAGAATTTTTCCAACACTGTAAGCCATTCATGCGGAGTTCTAGAAGAGAGAAAACAAAATCTGTATTATTTTTGATTCTAAATATCAACATGTGGTAGAGAAAAATAATTATAATAAATATTTGCATTGTGAAACACAAATCAACATATACTCTTACTTCATGTGTATTTCTGAAATTATTTCCATTCTATCTAATTCTGGTACTTTAAGCTCAGTGGACGGGGGAAAAGCACAAATATGAAGTCATCACTAAAGCAATAAGAACATACCCCTACTTGTTTGCTGATAAGATTTCTAACAGATAAGAATGGAAAGCATAACAGGAAATAATAGTTTATTGATAAACAGCTTACTTATTTATGGACCAAGCCAGAGTTAGTCCACATAAGTCCTAGTTTGGCCAAATTCATTGTTAAAATATCCCCTTATCTTCCCTAGCTTACAATTACTTCTCAATTGCACTCTGCCTTAGTGACACTTTCTTTGTTCTCTAGCTCAATATGGTATGTAAGTAACAGTGAGCTGAACCAGGGCTGCAGGCTCCTAATGACCCAGGTACTTTTCTCATTGGCTTGGCCAGGTATGGCTTATGTTCCCTCTGTGATCCTCCTAGTTCCTGAGAGTGAGCCTGTCACTTCAACTACCCCCCACCCTCACCCAACCAAGTCATCTTTCAAGTCCTGAAACTCCTCTGATTGCTGCTCTTTTAAATGACCTCTGGGCCCCAGTAATTTTTATCCTCCTGGTCTCTATGAATTTTCTTTGTATTTAACCATACCAATCTGACTTCCTCACCCCACGCCCCTTTCCCACCTCATGAGTGACTTCAAAGATGTAAGGGAAAGGCCTGAAGACGACAGAACTCCAACAGAGTGACAGCACCCCCGTCCCTGTGGCTGTCTAGGGGCGCAGAAAGTGAGAATGAAGTAGAATGCATAGTTGGTAAAGTTGAGCAGTAATGGCCAACTTGTGTTTTGCCATAAATTCAGTTTTTCCTTCTATTCTCCTAAACACCATTAACATTTTCTTTAAAACTTACTCCTAAAAATTATGTACAATTTATCTCAATTCATTCTTATAGCTTTAACTTTTCAGTCTTTTGCATTTACAATCCCCTATCCTTGTACCCTTAACCACCTTCCCTAGAAGATTCCATCACCAGTTTTATTACGATCTTCTCAGTGCGTTGCTCCCAAGACAAGTCTGAAATCCACCTTCCCACCTCCCCGCTCCGGGGCAGGCAGGGCTAGAATACCAGACTTACCCTGACCACCGGAGGCACTGGGCAGGTGAGGGTGGCGGAGACAGTTGTTTCTGAGTGCACAGGAACGGGTGGTGTTTGGAGGGAGCCGTTCTCTGTTAAGCGGTAAAAGGACACGGAGAGCAGTGACCTGGGCCAGGAGCCAGCGGGCTGTAAAAGCAGACAGCGCCGGGTATTTTCAGGAGGGCTCTATCCCGGTGGCCTCCTGCCCCGCAACCCTTAAATGTACTGATACTGGGAAGGAACAGTAGCCTTCCTGTCGCCGAGACCTTGTTCCTCAGCAGGCACAGGTGAGGACCTACCGCCCTGCTCTCTGCCATGAGGCGCGCAGGGGCTCCCGGCAGCCTCTGGGAGCCTCTCGGCTTGCGCATGTGCAGTCTGCTCCCCAAAACCGACCTGCGCCAGTCTGATCCCGTCAGGGCCTGTTGGACCAGAGCCTGGTTTGGCACAGGTGAGCGTCAGGGAGGAGCCAGACCCCCCTCACCCTCAAACCGTCTTCTCTACCCGTTGACTTGAGCAGCTGGCTGGACAGTTGGAGGCAGACTCGGCCCTGCCCTATCTGGGATGCAGAGAAACTGGAACCTTCATAGTATAAATATGTATATATTAGCATGCGTGTAGGCCAGTGCCCTGAAAGCAAATTTACTGTGCGCTTCCCATGTTCCAAACCCAGTCTCGTCTCCCAGTGGGGCCCAGCAGAGGGAAGGATTTTCACAGCACCTGCGCTCCTCCGTGCGCAGCTTCTTAATCTTAACCCTCAGTCCCTCTACCTGTGGTCCACGGAAACGCAGCCAGGGACGAGGGCCGAGGGGAAATGGGAATCTCTCCTTGGGAGAACAGGAGGAAGAGGCTAGAGAACTTGGTACCCCCTAACTCCCGTGCCCTGGGAGGACAGGGGTCAGGAAACAGTCGGTGCCGTCCTGCCCCGCAGGCTGGGGGAGATGAAGATGTCGGTAAGTCCATCGCAGCTGGAGTTGCTGCTGAAGTGCCCGGGGGTGTAGGGAGGAGTCTGGGGCAGCAGCAAAGGAAGAGCTTTTTCCAGAGAGGCGAGGCGAGAAAGCAGATTACTTTTGGAGCTGGAAAGGAAAAGCCCTGGGATACTTTCCTCTATTCCAGGCCCTTAGGAGCCGTAGTTTTAAAATTCTAGATCTTCTTTCAAACAGTCCCATACTAATTCGAATATAACATACGAATTTTAAAAATATACTTCCATTTTTGTGCCTTAGTTTTCGTGCAATTTATATCTACGTGTGTTTTCTAAAAACCACCACAATGTTTTGCTATTGTTTATTAAGACACAGTGGATCCTATGTTAATTGTATATTTAACTTGTTAAGAAATTGCCAAACTGTTACCCAAAATGACTGTGACATTTTACGTTCAGCAGCAAACAAGGATTCCAGTTTCTCTACATCCCTGCCAACACTTGGAATTGTTAGCATTTTCAGTGTAAGCCATTTCAGTGGGTGTATAGTGATATTTAATGGTGATTTTAATTTGCATTTTCCAAATAATTAATGATATGGGTAGTTTTCATGAGCTTTTTGGCCATGAAATGTCCAAATCTTTTTCTTTTGCTTTTTTCTTAATTGGGGTGGTCTTCTTATTGAGTTATGAGTTCTTTATATATTCTGTGTATATATGTGTGTATACACCCCTTGTCAGAAAAATATGCAAATATTTTCTCTCATTTTGCTGCTTGCCTTTTTGTAAACATTTGCCTTTTGACAAGTGAAAATTTTGATTTTGATGAAATCCAGTTTATCAAATTTTTCATTTATGTCTTATGATTATGTCTTAGCTAAGAAATCTTTGCCTTATCCAAGGTTATTATATCCAAGTCTAAAAGACTTACGGTTTTAACTCCTATATTTACACATGTGACCTAATTTGAATTACTTTTTGTGTATGGCATAATGAAAGAGCTGAGATTCATTTTTTTCCATACAGATATCCAGTTATTCTGGCACAGTTTACTGAAAAGACTATATGTTCCCCCCTTGATTTTTTGACATCGTTGTTGAAAATCAGTTGATTGTAAGTGTTGATCTATTTCTGAATTGTTATTTCTGTTCCATTGATCCATGTGTCTATTCTTAACCATTATTATATTGCCTTGATTACAATAGTTTTATAAACCTCGAAATCAGATGATATAAATCCTCCTGTGTGGGTTTGTGGGGGTGTGTGTGTGTGTGAAAATTAAGAGGAGTTTTACTGACTTTTAAATGTTTTTGGAGAAAACCATTCACATGTAAAAGCTTGACATTTGATATGAGATTTATTCACACTTTATTTTGACATAAATTATTGAATCTGGAGGTCAGATTACTGTCATCCCTAGGTATCCACAGGGAACTGGTTCCAGGACCCCTTCCATAGATACCAAAATTCACCTATAACTCAAATCTCTTATATAAAATGGCATAGTATTTGCATATAACCTATGCAGTCCTCCTGTATACTTTAAATAATTTCTAGATTAATTATAATACCTAATATTATGTAAATAATTATAAATGGAATGTAAATATGTAAATAGTTGCTGGTGCATGGCAATTTCAAGTTTTACTTTTTGAAACTTTCTGGAATTTTTTTTTTTTTTTGTATTTTCGATCCACAGTTGGTTGAATCTGTGGACGTGGAACCCATGGATATGGAGGGTCAACTTTATTTTAAAATATCGTTTAGAAATGCTAGTTTGAATTTCTCTATAAATTATACAGTAAGCTTACCAATTTCTACTTACCCTAATTTATGAAAGATACTTACTAGATAGAGAATTTTAAGTTGACACTTTTTCTGCCAGCATTTTAGAGAATTAAATCCATTATCTTTGGAATTGCATAATTTATGACAAGAATTCTGCTGTTATTTTTGTCTTTGTTTCTCTAGATGCATGTGTCTTTGTTCTCTTGATGCTCTTAAGATTCTTGCTTTAACACTTTTTCAGCAGTTTGATTATAATGAAACTTGGAGAGGTTTTATTTATGCTTATTTTACTTGGGCTTCATTTTGCCTTTTGGATCTGTGGGTTTATAGTTTCTTTAAATCAGATTTGGAAAACTTTTGGCCATTATTTCTTCAAATATTTTTCTGTTCCTTTCCTTCTCTTCTGGAATTTCAGTTGTGTATATGTTGAATCATTTGTTACTGTCTCATGGGTCACTGGAAACTAACTTTTTTTAATCTTTTTTTCTCTGTGCTTCATTTTGAATACTTTTTAATCAGTATTCAATATGTATATTGAAGTTGTGCTGTTTTAAAGTTCATGTCTGTTGATTAGTTTTACTCTCTTCCTCATTTTGGATCTACTTTATTGACTGACTTTTCCTAAGCTATGGGTCACATTTTTCAGCTTCTTCACATTTTTGGTTGGATGCTGGACATCATGGTTTTATGTATTTTTGAGTGCTGCGTTTTATTATATCTTTTAGGATCAATCGATCTAGATTACCTGTAGGGCTTATTTAGCCCCACTTTTAAGATGAGGCTCTTCTGGAGTCTCTACTAAATACATCATGTATTCATGAAGGTCTCTTTACTTTGAATTATGGTAACTTAAGTGATTCTCAGACCTTTAAGAGCTCCAGAAGTTATTCGGCTTACAGCTCCTTGGTGATTGTTCTTTCCTCTGATATTGTTCATTTCCAGTGATATATTTGTAGATTCAGCGGGACTCCTGGGAAGGTATCTGGGGCATCTCTGTGTAGCTCCTTCCTCTTAGGCCGTGTGTTCTACGAATTCTAGTTGCTTCGGCTTTCCCAAAAGATAAGTACTGTCTCTTCAACTCCTTGACATCCCCAGGTTTTTGTCTGTATCCTCCTTCCTGTACTTCAATGGAAATTACTTCTAGGCAGAAAGCATGGGCAAAGGAAGGACTCATCTAACTCATTTGTTTTTCTTTCATCCAGGATTAATGTCCTGTGTTGCCTACCATCAAGTATCTTAAAATAGTTATTTCCTAAAATTTGTCCAGTTTATCTTTCATGGCCGAATTATGATGTAACTTAGAATGAGGTTTGGTTTTAGAAAATTCTGAGATTTAGTACCTTTGAAATATAGTAGAATTAAATCATACATTTGGTTGTTAAAAAAAGAAAAGGGTAGCTGCCTTTATTATTTAATCTCATACATCCTCTGGAGTTCAGTCCCTTTTGCAAGCAGGAAAAGATAAAATAAAATTGGACAAGTAAAATTAACTCAGCTTCTTTTGATTCTAAAATATTTGGGGGGAGGGTTGGAAATCGGTCAGTTAGAGGTTAGTCACAACTGTTTCTTCCTCCGTGGAGACTTCTCTCAGTCTCTTTCCTTTACAGCTAGCTTGTTGGTCCAGGCCAACATGGTGGTATAGGGAAGGATCCTTGGTCCACATGTCATCTTCTAAAATTTCCATTTCTCTCTCTCTTCACTGTGTAGACCAAAACAGTGCCAACTAGGGTATGACTGGTCTGGTGTTTTTCCATGGTGTCATCTGCCATTGTTGCCTCTGGATCTTATCATGTTCCCTCATCCTAAGGTCCCAAGAGTGGCTCTTTTCTGTTTTCTGATTGTCTCAAATCTGTGACCTTTGTGCGAGGCCGAAGAGCCCCCAGTAGATTTTCCTTACCATTCCACAGTATGAAGAATTCTTTGAGGCAGCCATCAAACATTGCCTCAGACATTGCTCTTCTGCCCAGAGACTATATAATATGAACACAAGGCTGAATGCAGGGTTTGCCAAGGAGTTTACAGCATTCCCTCTTCCCTCTCCCCAGGGCATTAGCACCCAGGTGGGTGAGTGCATCACTTGTTCTGAGCTCTCCCACTTCTCTTTCACTAGTTTTCAAATCCTGTTCTTAAGTGAAAAGGAACTCCCCATCCTGTTATAAGGGAACTTTCCTTGAAATACAGTTACTGTTCTCTTTATGCTGTGGCTTCTTATAAATACAATACTATAGGAATTGAGTGAACCAAGCCCAGACTTCTAATTGTAAAGAGAAGCTTTGGGATTTATAAAACAGTCTTGTTCTTTAACAAAGCATGGCTTCATGACTAAAGTCTCACAATGGACTAAAAAATGTCAGCTTGTAGACTCAAAGAGGAATGAAAGGCCTCTTTGTTTTGTACCTACTCTCTGAAGCAATAAATGCCATTAATTCAACAGATAGGGCAGCCATTAAACACCTAGGGACTAGGGAAGAAAAAATAAAGAAAACACTGATTAAATACGTGAAAAACATTATCCCTTTAACTTCTTCATAGTAAATCTTTGCATAAGGATTGACTTTCATCATATCCTCCTCCTCCCTACAGCATCCATATAGCCTAGTTGTAATAATAATAAGAGCTAAAATGTATTGATTGCATATGGTTTGTCAGGCACTTCACTAGGTGCTGTAACCTCACCTAATCCTCTTAACAATCCTATGTGGTGTGTATTATCATTACCTCTGTTTTACAGAAAGGAAAGCTGATTCACAAAGAGGTTAAGTAACTTGCCCAAGATCACATAGACACTTTATCTTGGATAAAATTATGTAACCTTTAATTTTCAAAATTTTCATCTGTAGAATGAGAATAACAATTGCGATAATATAAATGAGGCAGGATGTGTAGCAGTTAAGCAAAAGCTTCGCAGATGCAGACTGCCTGGGTTCAAATTCTGTGTCCCTGGGTTACCAGCTGGTACCCTTGGGTTCCTTGACCTTTCTGTTCTTTAGTTGCCCCAACTATAAGACAGAAAGGATGAAAAATACATCTGCCTCTAAGGACTAGTGTGAATTAACATAAGTAGATATTTGGACCCAAGCCTGGCACATAGCAAGTTCTCAGTAAATGTTAGCTCTTTTTAAAGGTTCACCTTACCTTATCTGAAATCTTGGAAGCCAGGCAAATTTTGGAATTTGGAAACATTTTTTAAAATGGCAATATGGAACTGAACCCTAGTGGGATCTGAGAAACAGCCCATGACCAAACATTAAGACTTCTGTAGTAAAATACACAAATATTCACTTTTAATGGGATAAATAAAAACTAAAAATAGCCTCATGTCAGTTCATGTCAGATTTTGCTGTCAAATCAATGATTTCAAAATTTTAGTTTTCAGAGATTTTGTTTTTTATTTTAGGACTTCAGATGAAGTACTATGGAATGTGTTCTTTGTATTGTGAGGATTAAATGAGGTGATCTGTGTGGGCTAAGTTAAGCAGAATGCCTGGAACATAGAAGTTCTCCGTAAGTGTGTGTTTGTCACTGTTATTGAAATTCATACTGTTAATATTTCTGTTATATTAAATTCTCAACATTTATAGCTAGAGCAGCATCTTCATAGTCCTTTTCCAGTATTCTCCCACAGGTAACTGCCTGTGAAGTTCCTAGATTTCCTTATTCTGTCATATTTTATGCCTGAGCATGAAATTCATCTACCCCCTTTATCACCTCCACCTTCCTTGGTGAACAGTCCCTTATTTGATCCCCCAGCCTTGTCACTGCCTCATCAGTCACAATGAAAGAAAGAACACAGCCTCCTAGAAAAAGGAAGACAGAAAGAAGAACACAATCCTTGTCATTTATTGAGTTTTTGCTTTGGGATCAATGCTAGGTACTTTATATGATTACCTTATTTAATTCTCTCAACTACTTTGTGGGGTAGGCCTTGTCATTCTCTTTTTACAGCCTGCGAAAATGAAACAAGAGAGCTTAAGATACACATTTTTCTGAAGTTTAAGAACTACTGAGGTTATAGGTGTTATTAAAATACTAGATATTATGGGTGGACTAATGAGTGCCATCAGATCCAGAGTCAGGTGAGATTGATTTACAGGTGCCCCTTCCAACCTAGGTTGTGTAACTTTGGTCACTCTGCAGGATGGGGATTAAAGACATTCCCCAAAACACACAAGGCTGTATAACCTTTTCTTCTCAGCTCACCTTCAGCATTTTGCCAGCCTACATCATGTTCACTCCCTACATCTATTTTGTGTACTCCCTCCAGTCTGTCACTCTCACCAGATTAAAATCTCCTTTGAAAGCAAGGGCCATGTCTAATTCCCCTCTGTATCCATTGCCAAACCACAGTGTTTTACACATAGTAACTTCTTTATATGTTTTTGATGAAACAGAAGTTAAAGCAATACCTCAAGGGAAATCTTAGACTGGCATTTCAACCTCAATTGTGTCCTTATTTTTACACATACATCAGACTCAAAATCAGCTACAGCCCTTTCCTTCCTTTGAGTTCCCCAAAACTGAGGAATCTTGGGGTTCTTGTAAAATAACTGTAAAAGAACATTTTAAACATTATACTAAGTGTCTCCAGGCAAATATCTACTTAGTTATTCCTATCCTCAGGTCTCTGAAATTATAAAATGCACTCCTCTTTTCCTCTGTGTGTATGCAGTGTAGATGTGTAGCCATGGAGTGTGGATAGAAACCCTCAAACATTAAGCCCAAGTCAATTTAAGAATTAAATAAAGAAATCCACAGACAGCCCTTATCATTTCCCTATTTTTCAGGGTAGCTTTCTTATAAAACACACCTATATAAAAATTATATAACAAAAGCTATTGAAATGATATGACTTCACCCCAGTCATCCATGGAGCGTGTGCTTAATAGCCACTTAATTTGAGTCTTTCTGTTTTCCAGAAAACCATTTTCCGTTAGTAAGGAATTTAGTTGCATGACACTTTGGGCCTTTATGGAATACTAGCACTGTTCTAGGACAATGAACACTCAAATCTATATATCCATATTCACTTACATATCTGCTGGAATCAGCATGTTCACATGAAGGGGTTGAGGGGCAGCAGGATGTGGGGGTGGTGGAAAAAGATAGGAGATTTGTATGTTTTTACTTAAATTAAAATGACAAATCAACGGAAATAAAAACATTTTCTAAAGATGATTTTCATGTGTTAAAGAGAACGGCAATTGTCTAGCTGGTAAAAATATTAATAAATTTGTGGAGGCAACGTAGGTACTCACATTTTTTCCCTAATGTCAAAGTAAAAACACTGAGGTTTGGATAGGGCAAATCAATTGTCTAAAGTCACTCAGTAAAGAACAGAAGTTTTGAGGAAAACGGAAGTTTCTTTTCACCTTATAAATAGTAAATCCAAATCAAGTGAATAAGTTAAAGAATGAAAAAAATGAGATAAAGAGTTTCAGTTTCCATTTTGTCTTGTGGTCAATAAACATTAAATTCTAATTTAGATATATTTTCTTTGAAAATTTTTAAGTGAAGAGAGAAATGTCATCTATCAATGTCAAGTAGTAAATTATTAAGCACTTCTAATTTACATCATCAACTTTTAAATTAAAATTTTATCACAAAGCTAATTTAAAAAGAGAAGACAGCCTTAAAAAAACAAAAGGATAGGTGAGACATTCTACAGTTTCTCAGTTGAAGAAACTGTGGTTCCTTTTCTCATGATACCAAAAGCTCTGTGCATGGTGGACCACGTCTTATTAGAATGTGTCTCTCTGTACAGCAGAACAGTGATGTTACTTTCCCAGCAGCTGATTGGGTCAGTCTGCCCCAGGGCACTCAGCTGACCACAGGTTATTACATTCCCAAGACTGAAGACTGTACTTTTTTGCCCCCCTGCACTTAATGCATCATTTCTCTCTTTAGAAAGTCAGACTTCTTCCTCTGAGAAAGTAATGCAGAAATTCTGCTGAATTATGGCACTTTAAAACTGGAGCTTGATCTATTTTTTTTCTTCTTTAATTCCTGGAGAGTAAATGGAAAAATATATTTAATTCCTGATGTGACTTTGACCTCCACTTTCTCAGTTAATAGAATGGACATTTGAAATTTTTGCACTGGAAAAAAAAATTGCCATACACTTATATTGTAGCTTTATGTCAAGAAGACTAGGGTTCTTTTGGGTTAAGAGTTATGGGTAAAACTGAGAAAAAAAAGGATTCATTAACCAGGAATTAGTTCAGTGATCTAGTTTTTTTTTAATTGACATATAGTTGGTTTACAATGTTGTGTTAATTTGTGGTGTACAGCATAGTGTTTCACTTATACATGTATATATTCCTTTTAATATTGTCTTTCATTATAGATTATTACAAGATATTGAATATTGTTCCCTGTGCTATACAATAGGACCTTGCTGTTTATCTATTTTATATATAGTAGTTATTATCTGCAAATCCCAAACTCCTAATTTATCCTTCCACCCTCCCTTTCCCCCTTGGTAACCATAAGTTTGTTTTCTGTGTGTGTGAGTGTGTTTGTTTTGAAATAAGTTCATTTGTGTCTTTTTTTTTTTTTTTTTTTTAGATTCCACATATAAGTGATATCCTATGGTATTTTTCTTTGTCTTTCTGGCTTGCTTCACTTAGTGTCACAATCTCCAGGTCCATCCATGTTGCTACAAATGGCATTACTTTTTTATGGCTGAGTAGTATTCCATTGTATATATATTCCACAACTGCTTTAGCCAGTCCTCTGTCAATGGACCTTTAGGTTGCTTCCATGACTTGGCTATTGTAAATAGTGCTACTATGAGCACTGGGCTGGATATATCTTTTCGAATATATCTTTAGATTTCCCTCTGGATAGATGCCCAGGAGTGGGATTGTGGGATCATATGGTAGGTCTATTTTTAGCTTTTTGAAGAATCTCCATACTGTTTTCTATAATGGCTGCATCAAACTACATTCCCACCAACAGTGTAGGACAGTTTTCTCCAGACCCTCTCCAGCGTTTATCGTTTGTGGACTTGTGAATGATGGCCATTCTGAGTGGTGTGAGGTGATGCTTCATTGTAGTTTTGATTTGCATTTCTCTGATAATTAGCAATGTTGAGCATTTTTCGTGTGCCTATTGGCCAATTGATGTCTCCACTGGAGAAATGCTTGTTTATGTCTTCTGCCCATTTTTGGATTGGGTTGTTTGTTTGTTTGGTTTGTTACTGAGTTGTGTGAGTTGTTTGTATATTCTAGAAATTAAGCCCTTGTCAGTCTCATTTTTTTGCAAATATTTTCTCCCATTCCATTAGATTGTCTATTCATTTTGTTTATGGTTTCCTTTGCTGTGAAATAGCTTATAAGTTTGATTACATCCATTTATTTATTTTTGCTTTTATTTCTGTTTCTTGGGTAGACTACCATAGGAGAACATTGTTAAGATTAATGTCAGAGAATGTTTTGCCTATGTTTTCTTCTAAGAGGTTTATAGCGTCTTTATCTTATGTTTAAGTCTTTAAACCATTTGAAGTTTATTTTTGTGTTTGGTGTGAGGGAGTGTTCTAGCTTCGTTGATTTACATGCAATTGTCCAATTTTCCCAACACTTCTTGCCAAAGAGACTGTCTTTTCTCCATTGCATATTCTTCTCTCCTTTGTCAAAGATTAATTGACTGTATGTGTGTGGGTTTATTTCTGCGCTTTCTATTCTGATCCATTGATCTGTATGTCTGTTTTTGTGCCAATACCATGCTGTTTTGATTACTGTAACTCTAGTATTATCTGAAGTCTGGGAGGGTTATTCCTCTAGATTTGTTCTTTTTCTTTAGTATTGCTTTGGCAATTCTGGGTCTTTTGTGATTTTTATATACATTTTAGGATTATTTGTTCTAGTTCTGTGAAAAATGTCCTGAGTAATTTGTTAGGGGTTGCATTAAATATACAGCTTGCTTTGGGTAGTATGGCCATTTTAACAATATTAATTCTTCCAATCCAGGAGCATGAGATATATTTCCATTTCTTTAAATCATCTTTAATTTTCTTAATCAATGTTTTATAGTTCTCAATGTATAAGTTTTTCACCTTCTTTGTCAGGTTTATTCCTAGGTATTTTATTTTTTGATGTGATTTTAAAAGGAATTTTTTTTTACTTTCCTTTTCTGATATTTCATTGTTAGAGTAAAGAAATGCAACAGAGTTCTGTATGTTAATCTTGTATCCTGCTATCTTGTTAAATTTGTTTATCAGATCTAGTAGTTTTTGTGTAGAGTCTTTAGGGTTTTCTGTATATAGTGTCATGTCATCCACATGTAGTGACAATTTTACTTCTCTTCCAATTTAGATCCCTCTTATTTCTTTTTCTTGTCTGATTGCTATGGCTAGAACTTCCAATACTATGTCGAATAGAAGTGGTTAGAGTGAGCATCCTCGTCTTGTTCCAGATTTTAGTGGGAAGGCTTTCACCTTTTCACCGTTGAGT
Source organism: Camelus dromedarius (assembly GCF_036321535.1). Lineage (NCBI taxonomy): Eukaryota > Metazoa > Chordata > Mammalia > Artiodactyla > Camelidae > Camelus > Camelus dromedarius. The sequence goes on from NC_087436.1 coordinate 38,692,839, forward strand.
ATTATGTTGGCTGTGGGTTTGTCATAAGTAATTTTTGTTATGTTATAGAAGGAACCTACCCAGTTTGGTAAGAGTTTTTGTCATAAATGGGTGTTGAATTTTATCAAATGCCTTTTCTGCATCTGTTGAGATGATCATGTGATTTTTGTCCTTTCTTTTGTTGATATAGTGTATCACATTGATTGATTCACATGTGATGAACCATCCTTGTATCTGTGGAATGAATCCAACTTGATCATAGTGTATGATCTTTTATATATAGTGTTGGATTGTGTTTGCTAATATTTTGCTGAGAATTTTTGCACTTATATTTATCATAGATATTGGCCTATAATTTTCTTTTTGATGGTGTCTTTGTCTGTTTTTTGGTATCAGGATGATGGTGGCTTCATAGAATGAGTTTGGGAGTGTTCCCTCCTCTTCAATCTTTTGGAAGAGTTTGATAAGGACTAGTATGAGTTCTTCTTTGTATGTTTGGTAGAATTCCCCAGTGAAGCCATCTGGTCCTGGACTTTTGTTTGTAGGGAGGCTTTTTTTTTTTTTATTACTGATTCTATCTCACTCCTAGTGATCAGTCTACTCAAATTATCTATTTCTTCTAGATTCACTTTTAGTGAACTGTATGTTTCTGGAAACTTGTCAGTTTCTTCTGGGTTGTCCAATTTGTTGCCATATAATTGTTCATAGTATTCTCTAGCTTATTTTAAATATGGTAGATTCTACAAAAAGAAAACCATTCTCCTCCAGCTTAGACAGGAATGAAATTATGTATTTGTGGCTCACAACTCTGGTGCCTGTGGAGCCAGAGTGGAGAAATGAAGTGAAGATGCTTTGATGTCTAAATTCCACTGATAACTTTTAAGCAAAAATAACAGTAGAGTAAGCTATGGAAGAGAGAGGATATTTCAAGAAAAATATTCACACAATTGTTTAACATTGAACTGATCAAACAAAATTGTGAGTTTTTTTTTTCCCTAAGGAAGAAAAAGGATGTTTACGTTCTTAATTTTTCTTTTCATCTAAGTCCAAGTATGGAGAATCTAAGAGTCTAAGGCTGGCTGGGTTTCCCAATAATTCTCTTTCAGAGAAGCCTTCAGTGAGGAGTTAAGAAAACCAATATTAGGGAAAGGAGGCTGTTTCAGTGGGAATGTGGAAAGCTGGGGAGAAGAGGATAAGAATATAAAACAATGAAATCTAAAAGAGAAATACCTCCAAATATGTAAATTCTTTCTCTTTTGCAAGCTAGTTGACTAGTGTCAAATGACTCAATTCTAATAAATTTAAGGCAGTAGTTTTTAGCCAGGCATAAGGATCAGAATTACTCATTTAGCTTTTTCATAACACAGTTGCCAAGATGCTGACATAACCTTTCTATAACAGAAACCCTGCAAGCAGAACATGGGCAGAGATCTCTTTTGAAAAGTCCCACCAGTTACTCTGAAGCACACTTCAGCTTAAGAAGTACTTTCCTCACATAGTTGCATTTACCCCAAGCCTCACCACTCTGTACTTACAAACAAAATCACAATAACAGCAATGTCTCAAACCTCATGGCCCTCCACATGTAACTGCAGGGTCTCATCCACTCATTTCCATAGCCCCCAAATGTGTAGCACAGAGTTGGAGAGAACTCCTCCCAGATTTTTCTTCTTGGTAGTCCTTGCTGAGGTCCTGGCTAGCAGCGCCACTTGAGAGTAGTACTTGACACTGGCTTCCTGCTCAGAGTGCTAGCTCCTATCCTGGTTCTCCCAAATTAAAACCCTCAAGCCCAAACAGCCTTTGTCATCTCAGAACCAGGCTGTGTTATGTCTAGACATGGTGAAAAGGATGCTCCTTCACAGTCCAGAGGCACAGGCTCACTAAGAGATTGCAGTCTAATCACAGGGCTAGAGAACTCTTACCCTCCCTGCACACCTTACCACCACATTAGTAAAGGCCTATTTATGGAAGTTTCTTTTAGCAGTACATCATATTCGGCTATCATGAAAAATTACAAGGCATACCAAAAGGCAAAAACACAATTTGAAGATACAGAACAAGCATTAGAGCCAGATATGACAGGGATGTTGGAATTATCAGACCAGGAATTTAAAACTCATATGAGTAATATGCTAAGGACTTTAGTGGTTAAAGAAGGCAGTGTGCAAGAACAGACGAGCAATCCTCAAAAACCAAAACAAAGACTGAACGAAACAGAACAGAATATCCAAATACCTGGGACAACTACAAAAGGTGTAACATATGCATAATGGGAGTACCAAAAAAAGAAAGAAAGGAACAGAAGAAATATTTGAAATAGTAATGACTGGGAATTTCCCCAAATTAATGTCATATGCCAAGCCACAGATCCAGGAGAGCAGAGGCTACTAAGCAGGATAAATGCAAAAAAATAAACAAAAACCAAAACCAGAACCCACAAAAACCCTATACCCTGGCATGTCATTTTCTAATTATGGAAAACCATAGGAGAAGAAAAAAAAATCCTGAAAAAAGTCAGAGGGAAAAAACACCTTATCTACAGAGGAACAAAGATAAGAATGACATCTGACTTCTTGGAAACCATGTAAGCAAGAAGAGCATGGAGCAAAATATTTAAGGTGCTGAGAGAAAATGATGTTCTTCCCTAAATTGTATTCTGCTTCATCTCCTTGGCCCTTAAGCCACATGATGGGTACTTCTGTGTCAATGGAAACAGATTCTTCTTGCAGCCCATGTCTCCATCAGTTCAGTCTAACTGCATGGGACCCATTAGTAAAAGAGACAGCCTCCTGTCCACTCATATGCCTTACCATTTCCGTCTCCAGACTCCATCCTCATTAAAGATACTTTCCTACTATGTGTACTACACACAAATAGCCTCTTTGAACTTTAGCTGTGCCTTTCCATCAAGCACACACCAAAATTTCAAATCCCAGTTTAGGTTGAGCTGAGATCCCTATTATACTAGTAATTCTTCTACGACAATACCCTTTGTCTCAAGTTACCTAAAATCTAACTAAGTCCAAGGGGTTCACAAGGTCTGTGAGATCTACCATATGAATCTACCATATTTAGATCAAGTGAGTTGCTAAACATCAACCTCTGTATTTACCCAGAAAATGTAGTTAATATCCACATTTTCAAACCCAAGGCCCAAGTGCCTTTTGAATTGCCCCATGGGTAAGGGGAAAGGAAAGAGTTGAGAGGGCATTGGGTTGCAAATGTACTATCAGGTCTCCAATCCTAAAAACTATTAGAAAACTTTGCCTATATCATGTCATCAGTTCCTGCTCTCCTATCCCCTACCACCCTTTCTTTGTTTCCTGCCCCACTTACCACTTCCCAAATCTTCTTGCCAGGAATTGTCATTTTTGCAAGTGTCTCCACCATCCAGTCAACTGTTCACGCTAAAAACTAGTTGTCAAATCTGGCTCTTCCTGCTCCTTCCTCTAACCTCCCACAACAAATCTATCACCCAGTTCCATTAGTTCTATATTCTGAATATCTGTTGATTCTAGTGTCACCTTCTTTTCATCCTCACCACGTCTAGTCCAGACTTGATTGACATCATGAGACTAATACTATAAGCCACAACTGACTTCCTCACATCCACTTTCGTAGCCTGAAAATTTTTCTATGTTACAGTTGGAATAATTTCTTTTAATGTCTGCTTCCCTTTATATTAAAAATCTTAAAGTCTTCCTAAATTCTCTAAATATCTGTCTTCAACTATAAATTGAAGATAATTAATTCTACACTGATGTTTATTGTAATAATTTGAGAGAATATAAAATATATGTATAGATAACATGTATATAAAAAGCCTATACTTGACTTGGCATATGTCAGAAGTTATTATTATTTTTTTATTTCAAAGGTAATTTGAGGACATTGAACTAAACAGAAAAACAGAAGTCCTCTCTAGCTCTAAATTCATACGATTGTATGTTATTAAAAGAAGCTGGTGTGTACCTAAATTTTAAACTTGATGCTATACTCTTGAGATTTTTCTATTGGTAATAAAATACTGAACCAGATGGACACAGATATGACTTACATTAGGCTATGTCAAAGATGATAAAAATCACTCTTATCTACATATTGCACTTTGCCAGCTCCAGCTCTGTCATCTTTCTTCTTCTCGGTCATAGGTTGCTGCAGGATTGCTTAGGCTAGGGAGTCAAAAGAGTAGAGTCAGAGCTTCAAATAAGTCAAGTCTTAAAACAAACTGAAATAAGGGATTTAATAGAGGCGCCGCTCATCTCATCTTTGTCTCAGATGGGCAGGGGTTAGGGGAAACAAATTTCCAGAAGTGTTGGGTCATGTTTTTCAAGTTAACTCTGAAGAAGAGAGAAAGGAACAGTCAGAGAGAGGGACAGCAGGTGGTCTTCTGAGAAAGATTATGCTTTTTAATTGAATTGAACTGAATTAAATTTAACCCGCAACTTCACTCCACCCCAGGATCTCCTCCACAGGAATCTGAGGGTCAAGACACTGGGGAGTGAGAAATTTGTAGTATTTCCTCTGGTTCCTAGAACTATTTCATGTCTTCTGAACCTGTAGGTATATAGTGGCTAGTGAATGGGCTGACTCCTAAGTGTGGAGTAACTACTGGGCAAGGGAGCTGGATAGAGAATAAAGAATATAGAATATAGAAGGAAAATGGTGTTTCTCAGCCCTTGAGATTCAACGTGGAGATGTGAAACATACATCTATCTATCTATCTATCTATCTATCTATCTATCTATCTATCTATCTATCTATCTATCTATCTACCTACCTACCTACCTACCTATCTATCTATCTATCTATCTATCTATCTATCTATCTATCTATCTATCTATCTATCTATCTATCTATCTATACAACACAGTAGATTCTTCAAAATACCTTAGTCTATGGTCTGCTCTTTCCCTGACCCTCTTTGCCAGATTCTAAACTCCTCCTTCATCATCCTATTCTTGAAAGGGACCCCTTGGATCAATGACCCATCACATACTCAGTCTTTCCTGGAATTTCCGCAGACGTGAGAATCACACCATTTCCTTTTCAATCTGTAATAGATAAACATATCTCTCTCAGTGAATTAAGCATGAGTTTATTTGCTTAAGATAAATAAATAAATGAATGAATGAAGTTTGAGAGCTCCCCACAAAGTTGGTTCTTACAGCTTGAATCTCAGAGTCTTCATATGTAAATTGTGGGTAGAATGCCTACATTGTTGGTTGTTATAAGAAACTGAGAGTTATAAATGAAGAACCTTATGCTCTGCTTGGCACAGAGTAGGCAGTTATCTTTTCTCTTAATAAAGATCAATGATATCCCAAATTTGGAAATTAAAATTGCATGCAAATCTGCAGGACATCATAAGGATTTTTCAAATAGTTCAAAGCTCATGGTCCCAGTATACATGTTTAAAAATATCATATAATTGATGACATCCATTAGACTTCCAAGGACATATTTGGCTTTCTATTATGAATTCCAATACTTGAAAACCTTGAGGAAAGTCTTCTGTAATAGAGTATGTCAAATACAAGCTCTGTTTTTGCTTATTTATACTAAATAGCCTTTAACCTCCAAACCACTATGCTGTACAAGATTTATTTACAAAGTCTTCAGCCAGAGTTAGAGTTCCATGAGTTCTGAGTATACATGAACTTCCCTCTAGCAAATTATTTTGGGTCAGTTTCTCTGATGTGACTGATTTCAGCATGTTTGTCCACTTATGTTTAGAAAATACATAGTTATGAGCAATTTTCTTCCATTGTGAGCTATTTTCTTTTAAGAGTATACTGTTTAGGACAAAACTAAATTGATTGAATACATTCCTACATGGCTATAAATTAAATTCTGTAGACAGTGACATGGTCCTAACATCCTAAGCAAGTCAGAAATTTATGTAATTTTCAAGATGTTTAGTGAACTCAGTTGACCCATATTTTAAAGAGCATTCAAATTTCTCCCTAGGAAATAATATGAATCACACACAAGCCCACATTTACTTAACATTTTTATCTTTTAAAATGTAGAAAAGCTCTGGTTCCTTTGGTAAGTAAATTACATGTTAGTCTTCAAGATAATTGTCATGTGACTACTTTAGTTGGCTAACCTTGTATTCTCACCAAGGTACAATTTTATTTGAAAAGAAGTTGTTTTAATATGAGGTATGGGGGAGGGGGTTCTGAAAATACAGAATCCTTATCCAAATCTTTAAATATTTGATCAGGTTTTTTCAGCAGATTAGGAAAACCGAAATACAAGGTAAGCATATTTGAAACTGACATTCATTCATTCCTTTTTTTAATTTAATCTCTGTATTTGAATGAAGGATTCTTTAAATTCTGTAGTGCGTTACAGCCTTCAGAAGTTTCACACACATGATTTAATATAATCCCAAAATAACCTCCTTTTTATAATTCCCTACCCCTATATTGCCCTTCCCTCCACTCCTCTCCCCACTGATAACCACTAGTTTGTTCTCTATATCTATGAATCTGCTTCTTTTTTGTTTTATTCATTAGTTTGTTGTATTTTTTGGATTCCACCTACAAGTGATACCATACAGTATTTGTCTTTCTCTATCTGACTTATTTCACTTAGCATAATGCCCTCCAAGTTCATCCATGTTGCTGCAAATGGCAAAATTCCATTCTTTTTTATGGCTAAGTAGTAGTATGTTGTTTATATACACCACTTATTCTTTATCCATTCATCTGTTGATGGAGCAACTTAGGTTGCTTCCACACCTTGGCAACTGTAAATAATGCTTCTGTGAACACTGGGATGGGTATTGTTTTGAATTAGTGTTTTTGGTTTTTTCATTTATACCCAGGAGTAGAATTGCTGGTTCATATGGTAGTTTTATTTTTAGTTTTTTGAGAAATCTTCAACTGTTTTCCACAGTGGCTGCATCAATCTACATTCCCACTAACAGTGTACAAGGGTTCCCTTTTCTCTACATCCTCACCATAATTTGTTATTTGTGTTCTTTTGATGATAGCCATTCTGACAGATGTGAGGTGATATCTCATTGTGGTTTTGATTTGCATTTCCCTGGTGGTTAGCCACGTTGAGCATCTTTTCATGTGCCTGTTGACCATCTGTATTTCCTCTTTGGAAAAATGTCTATTCAGGTCCTGCCCATGTTTTAATTGGGTTGCTTTTTGATACTGAGTTGTAAGAGCTGTTTATATATGGTTGATATTAATCCCTTGTCAGTTATATCATTTGCAAATATTTTCTCCTATTCAGTAGATTGTCTTTTCGTTTTGTCAATGGTTTTCTTTGCTGTGCAAAAGCTTTTAAATGTTATTATGTACCAGTTGTTTATTTTTGCATTTATTTCCTTTGCTTTAGGAGACAGATCCAAAAAAATACTGCTGTGACTTATATCAGAGAGTGTTCTGCCAATGTTTTCCTCTAGGAATTTTATAGTATCCAGTTTTACATTTAGGTCTTTAATCAATTTAGAGTTTATTTTTGTATATGGTGTTAGAGGATGTTCTAATTTTATTCTTTTACATGTAGCTGTCCAGTTTTCTGAATACCACTCATTGAAGGGATCATCTTTTCTTCTTCATATATTCTTGCCTCCTTTGTCATAGATTAATCGATCATAAGTGGGTGGGTTTATTTCTGGGTTCTCTACTTTTTTCCATTGATCTATGTGTCTGTTTTTGTGCCAGTTTCATACTGTTTTCATTACTGTAGCTTTGTAGTATAGTCTGAAGTCAGGGAGCATGATTCCTCCAGCTCTGTTCTTCTTTCTCAAGATTGTTTTGGCTATTTGGGGTATTTTGTGTTTCCATATAAATTTTTAAATTATTTGTTCTAGCTCTATGAAAAATGTCATTGGTATTTGATAGGGATTGCATTGAATCTGTAGAAGGTGACTTTCATTGTTATAATTCATCTTGATACAATTCTTTGTAGAGCATTTATAAAATTATTTCCTAAATGAGCTATTCATACAGTGAAAAAGCTACCTTCTGCAGAAATCTGATTCAACTATTGATTTAATGCTAAGACACAGCTTATCTTGAGACTACCAGATATACATAATGTTAATATAGCCATAAGCACCTATAGAACACTTTAAACTATTTAAAGTGCTTTTACATACATTATCATTTATCATTTAATCACAGAGAATTACAGACTTTAATAAAATTTTGTGATTGGTCAAAATGCAGGAAAAAAACTAAATTTATATTTCAAATAACTTTTATTAGTATTTTACTGATAAGCAAATAGAGCATTTAACCAGAAGAAATAAATATAGGTTATGAACAAATATGTCAGAAAAATGGTTTTTCATTTAAATATAAAAATGTATATACCATGACTGCTATCTAGCATATTTAGTTCACTCTTTTGAATATATAACTACATGATAACGTGAATGAGTTCCATAAGGGCACTGGCCAGACAACACAAAGCTTGGGAACTTGAGGCTGACGTGTTAAAGCCAGGATAGGAATTCAACAAGAAGGAGCTAAAATCCAGAAAGGACATGGAGGGTGCAAACCATTGTTCTTAAGAAGTAGGAATCATAGCTAAGAAAACCAAGTGTGCATAATAGAACCACAGCCTGGAGCCAGGCTGACATGAGAAGCTGATCCAAGGAGGCAGCAAACAGATCCAGCTGGAATGGGATGGGATCCAAAGTCCATGGATTACTGGGTGTGGAATTGGAGTATGAGTTGTATGCCCTCAAGGGTCAGCTGGTACTTATGTATAGGAGGTTGAACTTAAAGGTGCATGTTAGGGAAGACAGATAAAATAGATCAAGTCTTGTTAGTCTTAACTATGTGATTATGGTAACAGTTACCGAAATGAAATTCTATATGTAGATTTGATTTTTTATTCAGAATGCTTTAGTAGGAGTAGTGATAACTAGAGATATCAGGATGATTATTAAATATCTACTAAATTCCAATTAAAATTACATATAGGTGATTTTGGAGAGGATGAAGCTTAAACCCTCATCCTAATCAATAAGAATAAAAGTGTTTCATAAAAGCTTTGGATGGAGCACTTTGACTGACATATGATAGAGACCAAAATTATTTGTTAATTAAGCATTAATAATTTCTGATTTGTTGCAGTTTGGGGTGATTCCTTTAATAGTCTTATCCTAGCCCTTTTAGGAGTTAAAAAATTACTGCAACTAAATATAATTTTTGTTTTTTTTAACCTATGTAATTATGTAATTCCAGCAAAGCCATTTGCAGGATTCTCAGTTCTGATTTTAATTGTACATATAGGGTCTTTTTTTGACAAAAACTACTTAATTATTCTTCCTTTTTGTGTTCACAAAGGATGTTTCTGCCTCATGTTAGTTTTGATCTCTAATACTTATATTTTTCTGAAAAACGTTCCGAGACATTTTTTGTGTCTAATGAGGTTGAGGGAAATAACTCTCCATTAGAGAATGTTGGTTGATGCAGGAAAAATAACATGGTAAAATAGCAGCTCAAAGGCACGTTTACAAAATGCATACCTCTATTGGCTTATTGTGAATTTATTTGATTCACCAAATCAAGCTCTGGAGCTACTGGTAGGAAAAGAAACTGAAGAGCAGGCAAAAGGAACAGAAATATGCTCAGGACTCAAGGGAAATTTCAAGACTTCCCACTTCTAAGGGCCTAAAAGTTCAAAAGTTATACTTACTGCAGTTTGGCTTCAATGTGTGCCTTGAATTAAATATTTGAAATAGCATTTTATCCAAAGACAAGTATATAGATTAAAAAGCAAAATTAAAATGCCTGCAACTAATACCAATGTAGGAAGTCCATCTCTTCTCATCTCCTGACCTCCACCCGACATTAGGAGGTTGACCTTCACTGTTTGTTGGCCCAGGAAAAGAAATCAAACATCACCCCCAAAAGTTGTCCTGGCGAGACCAGTTCTTCTGGGAACCATACATCTTTTATAAGTCTCTTGATAATATAATTGATGATGACTTGGTTTGCTTCTTTAAGCTCCTGTTTTTCTATGCCCTGCAAACTAGTGCAAACTAGTCCCAGTACAGCCAGCAATATGGCTACTGTAGAAGTAAGAGATCGAGATCAATTAAAATCTGATAATCAGGACTGGGTTTGTGAGAGGGTTTGGGGAGATAGAGTTTTCTTCTATGCCCAGAAAAATATATTTTTGCACTCTTAGATGCTGCATGCTAAATTTAATGAAAATTTAATGATAACTGTGTGTTTGTTTGTATGTGACTAGGTGTTTTCCAATATCCTGGGAGAATGCTGAAAAATACACATACATGTATCCACACACACTTAGTAGAGAGGCATAAAGACCAACTGAGCTGCAATAAAGCTTAGTTTAATCTTCAAACTAGAACGAAGGCATTACCATCAATAAAACCTTCACAGTCAGACTACTGGTATCCTCACTTAGGCCTGAGATCTCCATCCTGGCAGCCTTGGAGATAATCAGGGAAAGTCTCTTAGATACTTTGGCTGCTTAGCTCCAAATGCCAACAGGGATAGTGATTTTAATCAACAGTTAGCTGTTCTCCTTTCTGCCTCACCCTCACCTGCCATCACACCCACACATGTATTCGTGAATGGGAACTACTACTCTGCAATCCTTAACGCCTTCTGTATTCAGGTGAGCATTCCCACATCTGTCTTCCTTCTGCTCTTTCCTCAGACCAGAGTGTCAAGATATGAGCATATGTACACAGAAACACATAGCAATCTTCTAAATATTCATTTGGCTAAGAGTCCAGCAAATTCTAGTACTCTGAGGATTAACTAGTCACTTTATTTCTTTTGGAAGGCTCTACTTTAACTGAAGCCCAACATTTTGTTTATCTTCCACTGTTTATCTTCCAAGGAACATGCTCAAATGTACTCATCATGAAAAAGTACCTGCTGTGGAAATACATTTTAAAATTGTGAGACATGAAGGCTTTTTTTGAGGAAGAAGGGTTATTATCTAATTTTTTTAAGATTTTTGATCCCTTGTAGGAGTGGACAAAGTGGAAGATTCTTAGAGATTTTAAACAACTTAACTTTGAATACTATTTCCAGCCCCTCTTTAATGTATAAAGTTAAGCAGATACACTTTTATGTTAAATAGATACTTGAAACCTATAAATACAAACAAATTTCATTTAATTGTTTTGACCTTCTCCTCCTGCAACAACACATTCTGAAGAACTGCTAACAAACAGTAAAAGAAAGATTTGCATTTAAGAGGCCTTTATTTCCACAATCATGCACTAGTATGGGGTCTAATGAATAATGCAAAAACTCAGTGGCAGGAGGCCAAAGAGAGAATAAAGAAAAACAAAGAGGGAGATAACAGACAACTCCACAAACTATGTCATTAATCTTTGAATGACTGGGAATTGATTATTATTGAGCTGTTTTTTTGTTTCAATTATTGACTAGAGAAGGCTGACTTTGCAGAGCATCATCTGCAAAGTGTGATTGAACAGAGGCTATCTCAAAGGCTCAAGTCCCTATTTTTTTTCCCTAAATGGATGTCAGTACTACAACTATATAAGTCATATATCATTAAGAAAAGAAATTAAGATTTGGTTTCTTCTCTAAATATATTTTCATCAAAGTACATTAGAAATAAAGGAACTCAGAGACTTAATTACTTGTCTCAGTGGCTGGATTTTTGACATTTATATTTAAACAAATAATTCTAATATGATGTAAGTGTTATATTCAAAATATGTACTATGGGAAGATAGACAATAAATTATATGAATAGCAATTAATATATATATTCTTAGCCTTTTTTGACCCATTTTATTTGACACATTTTATTCAATTATCAGCATTCAACAAATATTTGTTAAGCACATATTGTATGCTAGATGTTTCCATTTTAACAATGCCAACTGTTGCCACAAATGCTCTTTTGAAACAAAGATTATTAAATAAATGGGGATTAATGGAGAGCATTGATGATTTATTTGCCTTGGGAACATGAGAGGGAGAAAGAGTTTAGAGACCTAGCTAGGACTAGAGGTGTGCTAGCAAATGTTTAACAACTGGTTCTCCCAGGTTTAAAGAAAAAACGGAGGCCCCATTTGTACTGTTTGTTAATTAATTTAGTATATATACCACCATCATGTTTGAATTTCAGTCTACCAACCTGACATCACATCACTGATTGTGGAGTTGGAAAGAGACAAACACAATCTGTTCTCCTAATCCGTTATGAGCTTACTCTAACACATCATTATTAGTACCCAACAGACAATGGCTTGCCAGAGTCACCCTGAGAGCCTATCTATTATGACTATGTAACAGGCAGAACTGAGAGAGGTTAATTAGCTTTGTAGAATGGCTCATGACTGCCCATAGATATATTTATATATTCCTGCATTGTCTTTATCTCTCTTCTTTTAGAGCATCTACTCTCATATGCTGTCTTTCTTTAGCTTTCTGCTACATTGAGCAACTGACCTCTGCTACCACAAAGAGAAAAACAGCTTCTGCTATAGGAAGTTGGCGATAACTTTGAGCTACTTCTGCAACATGTTTCACCATTTTTTCATGCAATATTAAAAAGACGTCTACTCAGGAATGAGATTTAATAAAATCAGTAAATGTTTCTGCTTCATCAAGGAAATTCTTCAATAAAACTTGCTAACTTGCTGTTTTCACTGAGGATATGTTAAGATGAAGAGTTCGATGACTATAAGCCTTAATTAGAACTAAATTTCCAGAAGTTTACCCACCCTTGCTTTTGTACCATCAAAGCAAATGTCAAAACAATTTAAAGGGCTCATAATATCTTAGCATTATTATGAAAATAATTTTTACCTTGCAAACCCCCTTAAAGCATCTCTGGGCCTCCTGCAGGTCTATGGACAACACTTTAGGAGCTACCACTCTAGTCTAAAGTCATAGATGTCCCTTGGTTTGGTTATTGCAGTAGGCTCCCCACATTCATTCTGGCCATTTTGTAATCCGTTCACCAACACACAGCCAAAGTGGACTTGTACTGAAGCAATTCTAATCATGTCACTTCCTACTCGGAGCCCTCTATGATCTGGTCCCTGCCTACCTCTGCAGCCTCACCTTTCTTTTTTCTCTTCCATCTATTTGCAGCAGCTGCACTACTAGCATCTTTCTGTTGTTCCAACACAGTGGATTCATTCTTGCCCCAAGGTCTTTGCATGTGCTTCTCTTTATATTTGTAATGCTTTCTCCATACTCCACTGACCTGCTTTACTGGACCCCTCCTGTAGCTTTAAACATAAATCTCACTGTAAGAGGCTTTCCTTATGTATTCCTTGTTAGATTAGATCCCCCATCATAAATTCTCACATTCTTGTAATTGTGTAATTAGTGTTGTACTTATTTTTGAGATCTGCCTCCTCCATGAGACCATACTATTCTCAAGAAAGAGACTGTGTCTGTCATGCTCTCCACTGTATTCCTAATATACAGATTAAGGGCTTTGAATGTTGTCTGAATTGATTGAAAGATGTCATCTAGCATGAAAAAGAAGGAACTGAAAGATTATCTACATATAAATATCAGTGTGTTTGCTCCTTTGATCATGTACAACACTGACCCTTTGTACCTCAATTAATCCAGCACCAAAGTACCTCAAAAAGACTCTCAGTATTTCTTAAAAAGTGCAAACTGGAATTACAGAGAGCACATCCCTCATTCCCCCAGGAATCAAATTGGAGACAGACCAGCATGGCTGTACTCAAAATTGAAACTCCAATAATGAAGAGTTTATCATAGGGATACTTTTGTCATTCTTTAATTTCTCTTTCCTTAAAGATGATGTCTTTCCAAGAAGACTTCTAAACTCTTCATTCAAATAGACTTCAGATGCGGGGTGTGTGAGTGACTGTTTACCAGCCGCCTAGGGCTGAGGGCTGAGCAGCCAGGGAGAATAATAAATAAACTTCAGACAATCTATAGCTATGTTCCAGCAAATATCTGAACTCTGGCAGTAAGCATAGCTCAGCCCCAAATGTGGACTTCCACTACACTTTATCCAGTGATTTTATTATCTCATCCATTCCTCTATTTTTAGTAAAAGTATTGAAGTATGTACTAGCTCTGAGTCAAATCTGTAACTTCTTGACTTTCTGGAAAAATTATCATACTCCCAAGCTTAACACCATGGTCAGTCTTACCTCTACAGAATGCTGTAGCTTTTCTTCTGCTAGAGGAAAGTGTGCCAGAAATTAACTCCAGGAGGCTCTGAGTTCTTTAGAGTATGCCCAGTGAGGCTTGCACATGTCTTATGCCAGGTGGATAACCAGCAGGTGACTGTACACAGAAACCTAAGAAAGTACACTAGAAATTATAATTTTTAATATTTTTTACTTGATTCAAAAAAAGTCTAAAATAAGACTTCCCAAATTACTCCTATAAATATTCACCATTAATTCTACCCAAAATGAAATTGATGCATCTTACACAATGCAATGTATGAACAATTCATATTAAGTCATAAAACTCAGGATTGCCTGCTGATGAAAAGTGAAAGTTTTGGTTAACTGGCTAAATATTTTATTTAGTGTCTCAACTACATTTAGAATCATGTGAGACATTGTTTCCTTTTTCTATTTCCTGCAGTATTCCTCCCAAAGCTAGAGTTTGTTTTAAAAAGATAAAGATTAAACACTGCAGTGAATTATATCCACGCTCATGTGCAAACACCTTTTTCTTTTGGCTTGTCTTTGTGAATATTTGAAATCTAATATTTATTATATTGTGTTTGAAAAAGAGACAGGGTAAAATGCAGCTTGAAAAAGAGAAGATGGTAACTGTAAGAGATTTAATTACAGTGACCCACCATAACTGGGTCAGCAAGAGGCTAGGAATGAATTTGTTTGTAATGGAAATAGGAACTTTTCTGGAACGTTTAAATAGCTGGTACTGCGCCATTGCCTTGAATATAATCAGTCATTTTGTAGATTAGGTTTGAGAAAGGAATCCCAGGTGGAAAAGTTCAAAGTAGGAGGGTAGTATCTAGAGAATAGCTAGTGGTTGTGCTTGGAAACCTAGACGTCAAGAGACCACTGAAAGGGCTGATTGCCGAAAGGAAGAAAGCAGCAGGAATCCTGTAAGTGTGGACGTATCAAGGAATAATTCCATCCTCTGCAGCAGTTGGATGACATTGTTACTGAATGGTTTGGAATTTACCTATGTCTTTTTATATTTGCTGTTTCTAATTTATTTTTCTATTTGTACTATTTGATTTTAGGCTAATCACCCAAATGATGAGTCAGCACTCTATCATTCTGTTGTACCTCCTTTAAAGAAATTTTTGCACACAAAAGCTATAAGACTAAATGACTTGTCTATGGTGTAGTACAGACAAATTTCTTGACCTCATAAAAGCTGATTGCATGATTTGCACATTATACTGCTTCTTACTTTTGCTTTCCTTCTTGCTTCCTTTAAGCATGTTTTTTCCATTGGTAGTGCCTTCTCCAGAGCTAGAGCAAGGGGAAGGCAACACTTCAAAGTCAAGCCAGTTATGTTATTAGAGGAACACTTTGAGAAAAGTATGGAAAAATAAGAAATTACCAGCAAAGGTGAGGTTTGTAAATCACCTATGAATATAATTGATTCGTATTACAAATTCTCTCTTTTTCTAGAATACCACTGTCTGGTAGAGCTTTCTGTGATGATGGAAATGTTCTGTATGTGTGCTGTTCAATGCAGTTACCACTAGTGCAACTGAGTAACTGAATTTTTATTGTATTTTATTTTAATAATTTTAAATTTAAATAGCCACATGTAGCTAATAGTTACTGTGCTAATCAGCAGAGCTCTCAAAAATGCCTTTTAGTTATCATGCTCAGCTATACAAAATCATTTCATTAACGCCAAACATACCAATTTAGAAACCATGATTATTTGACTTGAATTGAGCTATTCTATCATTGACTTTTTGAACTATGAAGGGAATGGCTGATAATCAGATTAATAATAAAAAAAATTGTAGATCAAAAGTTTAACTTTCATAGAGACAGGAACTCATTACAAAACCTAGTTTAGAACTATTAAAACTATTTATAAATTAATATAGATAGATAAAATTTGTAGATGACAAATCACTCATTATTTATTGATGTGAAGAAGTTCTAAATAGACCTTTACTTGGAAACACTCTTGTGATGGTTAATTTTATGTGTCAACTTGACTGGGCTAAGGAAGGCCAGATGGCTGGTAAAACATTATTTCTGGGTGTGTCTATGAGGATGTTTCTGAAAGAGGTTAGCATTTGCATTAGTAGACTGAGAATAGAGATCCTCCCTCATCAATGCAGGTGGGCATCATCCTATCAGTTGAGGGCCTAAATAGAACCTGAAAGTAAAAGGAAGGCATCTCTCTCTCTTCCTGAGCTGGGCTGTCCGTCTTCTCCTGCGCTTGGACATCAGAGCTCCTGGTTCTTGGACCTTGTGACTCTGAGACTTACACTATCAGCTTCCCTAGTTCTCAGGCCTTTGGACTCATCCTGAATTATACCACCAGCTTTCCTGTCTCTCCATAACTATATAAGCTAATTCTGGTAATAAATCTCCTCTTATATATGTATATCTGTATATATCCTATCCTATTGGTTCCATTTTTCTGGAGAACCTGCCTAATACAGCTCTTTAATAAGCAGTTATTCATTTATTTGAACTATGTGCCAGACACTGGACTAGTGCTGGAGATTTTTTAAAAGACTTGCCCTCAAGAAGCTCATTTTTGTCCTAGAGATTAAATATGTATCTTTGAATTATTCAAGTTTAATATTAATATAAATATTAATATACTTAACACCTTGAAGACATGCAAGGACATTAAACAGTGTCCCCCAGAAAAGCTCATTTTTAAAGATGTCAGCAGCATTTTATCTTATGTACTTCAGTTTTCATACTTTTCACATAAATAATAGTGAATTTTCCCAGATTAGTATAAAATAATGGTTTTTAAGATTTTACTTAATTGTGCTTTATACTGATTATTATTTATATGATTTATAGTTTCTTTAGTATGATATATTGGTGTATATAGTGTATATGTGTTTTTTATATATATATATATATATATATATCTCAAATATTTAAGGCTTGGCCTACATTTTTAGGTAACAATAAGTTTAAAACTTCCCCAACATTTAAACCATGATTTAGATTTATACATAGTAAATAGTGCAAATGTACTAAGTACTATATTCCTCATAGTGCTATAAGTGCTGTAAGTTTAACCATAAGAATAACCATAAGTATATGTATATAAAGAGTACTAATTTATTCTTTTAATTTCTTGCATTATTTTAACACCTAATATTTGCTATCATAAAAAATGATTAATTGATTTGCATTTAGTGAAAGGGACTTAATATGTTAGCCTTTCCAAGAATATTGAGCATGGGCTGTAGAACCAGACTGTCAAATTGTTCAACCCCCGGCTCTCTCACATACCAAATATAACCTCATCATTAAACTTATCTGTGCTTCAACTTCCTCACTGGAAAAGTAGAAAATAATATTTGTCTCTTCATAGGATCATTATGAGAATTGCATTAAAAGAATCATTAAAAGTGCTTCACATAGTCCCTGACACATGGTGGTGCTCAATAAAACTATTATTATTATTATTATTATTATTATTATTATTATTATTATTATCATCATCATCATCATCATCATCATCATCATCATCATCATCATCATCATTACTATTGGGAATATTGCAGGGTAAACTAGATACACTTCAGACCCTTTATCACCTACTTAGAGGAGATATTTGAGGAGACAGAGCTTGCCAATGTTCATGCATTATTATAGTATACCAGGTATCTTCAAAAAACTAAGCTGGACTTTAAATACTGGAAAATTTTTACTCTTGGTATCCAAATTTGTAGATGAAATCTTCAGGTATTTTTATTTCCTTATAGAATGTTAATTTATTTATCTTTTTCCTCTCAGGACAAGGTTAGAGAATCCACACCGTTTTGTAATTTTGTGCTTTATTTTAAAGAATATATATTTGATGTGGAGTCATTGCAGAAGATGTCCCCCATGTTGAAAACAAATATATTTTTCTTTGAAGGACATGTGTATATGAAATTTGAAAATAAAGGCTTTACTCTGTGTGCCTCTAAAGCCAAGGAATGGATATATTAAAAATGGGAAACTTTTTTATATTAAATACTGCCCTAGAAAGGATGTAGTATTTGAGAACAGCTATGATCCAAAGGCATGATCAGAAATTTTCAAGTAGAGTATTGAATTAGATGTCTAAGTGCCACCATGCACTCAGTAAACATTTCGCTGGCAATGCAAATCAAATTGGGAAAACTGAGTATCTCAGTAGTGCTGCTAATTTCTCAAGCCGCAAAGATTTATATCTTTGAATTCATGCTTAAGTCAGTATTATAGTGTGTGGAATGTTCCATGAGTTTTGTTTAAACCCTACATTAAAAGATATGTACTTATAATTCCACTCCTCAACTATATGCTTATAAGGAGATTTGAAGGAAATAACAGACTCCAGATTGGAGCGCTAAATAGGGAAATGTGGGCAGTAAGTGTGCTTTGAACCCCTATTTCTCTCTTTGTATTAGCTTTGAGACCGTTAGCTGCTATAACAAATAAATTTACAAATTTACAGTATGATAGCTCAAATGCAGTAAACTTTTATTTCCCACTCATTTTAAGTCGAAAGTGGGAATTCCTGGTTGATGGATGGTCTTTTCTGAGCAGAATTCAGAGACCCAGGCTTCTTCCAGTTTTGGCTCCATCATTTTCAGCATACGGTTTCCAATATAACAGGCTACTCTTCAACCAATCAAAAGGGGAAGGCATAAATATCATTAAGTGGAAAGTTTTCCTGGACCAAGCCTGGAAGTGGACCAGGCCACTTCCTCTCATATTCCACTGGCTGGAACTCAGTTACATGGCCACACCTCACTTCAAAGGGAGCTGGATGCGGGGAGGGTATAACTCAGTGGTAGAATGTGTGCTTAGTGTGCATGAGGTCCTGGGTTCAATCTTCAGGACCTTCATTTAAACAAACAAACAAACCTAATTACCTCTTCCCCCACCAAAAAAAAAAAAAATGCAAAGGAAACTGGAAGATATAGCCCAAGATATGCTCAGGATGATGGGGAACAGTGCTACACTCCTCTTGATAATCTACAGCCTACAGAATATAGGTTCCTCTCCTCAATCGCTAGTGCTCTCCCAGCTCCCTCCATCACCTCTTCAATTTCTGGAGAAAAGTAGTCTATTTAATTCACAGTTATGTGTCAGCCCTGGGTGTGCATTTTAAAAGCAGAAACCTGGAGAATGATTACTCACTCCATAAGAAGACAAATGGGGTTTTGTTGTTTTTTTGTTTTGTTTTTGTTGTTATTTTGTGGGGTTTTGTTTTTGTTTTACAAAACAGAATCGAAAAATACTTTAAGCAAGCTCTTTAGTCCACAAAAAAAGGCAAACTCTAAAAACCAATAAATTATTTGGCAAATGGTGAGAGGATGCAAATTAAAGAATAGGGAGTATAAATAGCATTATTCAATTCTGGCTTTTTTCTCATGTCTTTAGCTATTCAGAGTGTAAATTATGGGCAGATTGCTATCTCTACTGGTATTAAGTAAAAGATGTACCTCAACAAGTCAACAACAGAGACCATGTGTCTTAATTCCTATGCTGAGTTAGCATGTATAAAAGTGGAAATCTTAAATGCAACATGTTGCAAAACCAAAATCTTAACTTTCTTTCACAGACTTGCTCTACCTACATTCTTTTCCTTCTCTCTTGATGTAACTCTATTGTAAGAGTTGCACAAGACCAAAACTTTAGAGTCATTTTTTACTTCTCTCCTTCTCTCATACCTCTTATCCAAGCCTCTCTCTTCTCTTACCCACAAAATCCTATTGGATCTATATTCAAAACACCCAGAATATGAACACTTCCTCCGATCCTCACTGCTGGATTGGGCCTCCGTCCTCTCATTTGGACTACTGAAATAGACCCCTAACTAATTTCACTGCTTTTGCTTTTGCCTATCCAAGCACCACCTCCACCACAGCTCCCCATCTCCTCCAACACACAGAGCCTACTCTCAATTTACGGGGTTGGGGAAGAAGCAAAAGTTGAAGCAGTGAAATTAGTTAGGGATCTATTGCAATAATCTAGGTAAGAGGCAATGAATGCTCCTATCACTTTCCCTCTCTGTCAGTCCACTTCGGCCATAATGACCTCATTGCTGTTTTTGAACAAACTAGATATTCTCTCCCCTTTTTCTCTAATGTCACCTTCTCAACAAGGCTTATCCTGAGTGCCCTATTAAATATTTCAATGTTTTCCATCCTCCTACCCAGAATTTCCAAAACCTTTTAAACCGATTTTTCTTTTTCTTTTTTTAATTGAGATGTAAATAATATAACATTATATTATATAGTTTCGAGTGTACAGCATAGTGATTTGATATTTGTGTATGTTGCAGCATCATTACTACAAGACGTCTGGTAACATCTATTACAACATATAACTACCAAAAAAAATTTTTTCTTGTGAAGAGTACTTTTAAGATCTACTCTCTTAGCAACTGTCAAATAGGCAGCACAGAATTTTTAACTATAGTCACCATGCTGTACATTACATCCCTATGATATATTTATTTTATGACTGAAAGTTTGTACTTGTGCCTTTTGACCCCCTTTATCCATTTTGTCCACCACTCTCCCCCTGTTCTCTGTATCTGTGAGCTTGTTTTTTTTTAAGATTCCTCATATAAATATGATCATATAGTGTTTGTCTTTCTCTGGTTTACTTATTTCACTTTGCAGAATGCCCTCAAGTTCCATCCATGTTGTGGCAAATGGCAAGATTTCATTTTTTATGACCGAATAATATTGTTATGTCTATATACCACATTATTTATTTCTCAGTTAACATTTAGGTTGTTTCCACATCTTTGACCATTGTAAATAATTCAGTGAACATGAGGGTGCATATATTTTTTTGAATTAGAGTTTTTGTTTTCTTCAGATAAATACCAAAAAGTGGAATTGCTGGATGATATGGTAGTTCTATTTTTAAGTTTTTGAGGACCCCTCCAATACTGTTTTCCATAGTGACTGCTGCATTAACTTACATTCCCACCAGTAGTGCACAACAGTTGCCTTTTCTCCACATCTTTGCCAACACTTACTATTTCCATGTCTGGTAGCTCCTTTGTAAGCATCTTTGCCACAGACATCTTTGCCACAGTAATTTTTTGCTGCAAATATTTTTGCCATGTAACTACTTAGCCATAAGGCAATTTTGCCACAAAAGATAAAGTAACAAAAATAAAAGAGGGACATTAAAAAGAGATAAACATGAAACATGAGAAATTAATAATGAAATTACAGACACTTCATTGCAAAATACAAAATATTTGAATACATTTAAAATATGTGTATATTTATGGCAATACTGCACAAATAATTTATTTTACTTTATGGGTTGTGCCTAAGCACTTGTCTTCCAAGTCTTTTTTACATAGTATTTTACATTAAAAAAATTTTTTTGTTGTTCATTTATCCTTCTCCTTGTTCAGCATCACACTTTTTCTTTTTTTACCAAAATTTCTTCCTTCATTAAGAGAGTTTCCAAATACTGGGATGCATATTTATAACCGAGCTTTGTGTTGCATTGTAAAAGCCTTCCACACTGTTGTTTGCTCTTGGAATATTGTGTCACACACATGTCTATTGATAGGCGTTCCGAAGTTCTATGGCAAATGTGGATTTGGCCTCTTTCTTTTCCAATGTAGTGTGTTTCAAAATAAAAAACCAACCAGTCATCATCTGTCATGATTTTTGTATGTATATGTCAAACCAAACTGTCAACCATTTGTTTTATTTTTATGGCAAAATTGCCTTACACCCAATTAGTTATGCATCAGAAATGCTTGTAACAAAGATCCTCATAGCAAAATTACCTAGAACAATTATTTCTTGTCTTTTTAAAAATTTTTAAACATTTTTTATTGAGTTATAGTCATTTTACAATGTTATGTCAAATTCCAGTGTAGAGCACAATTTTTCAGTTATACATAAAGATACGTATATTCATTGTCACATTTTTTCGCTATGAGCTACCACAAGATCTTATATATATTTCTCTGTGCTATACAGCATAATCTTGTTTATCTATTCTACATATGCCTGTCAGTATCTACAAATTTCGAACTCCCAGTGTGTCCCTTCCCACCCCTCTTCCCCTTGGCAACCACAAGTTTGCATTCTATGTCTATGAGTCTGTTTCTGTTTTGTATTTATGTTCTATTTTTTTTAGATTCCACATATGAGCGATCTCATATGGTATTTTTCTTTCTCTTTCTGGTTTACTTCACTTAGAATGACATTGTCCAGGGCCATCCATGTTGCTGCAAGTGGCATTATGTTGTCATTTTTATGGCTGAATGGTAGTCCAATGTATAAATATACCACATCTTCTTTATCCAGTCATCTGTTGATGGACATTTAGGCTGTTTCCATGTCTTGGCTATTGTAAATAGTGCTGCTATGAACATTGGGGTGCAGGTGTCATTTTGAAGTAGGGTTCCTTCTGGATATATGCTCATGTATTCTTGTCTTTTTAATAATAGTCATCCTAACAGGTGTAAAGTGATATCTCATTGTGGTTTTGATTTGCATTTCTCTGATGATTTGTAATGCTGAGCATCTTTTCACTTACCTGTTGGACATCTGTATGTCTTCTCAGAAAAATGTCTATTCAGTTCCTCCCATTTTTAAATAAGATTTTTTTTTTGCTGTTGTGTGAGATATATTTGGCTATTAACCTTTTATTGGATATATGATTTGCAAAAATATTCTCTCATTCAGTAGTTTGTCTTTTCATTTTGCTGATGATTTTGTTTGCTGTGTAGAAGCTTTTTAGCTTGATATAGTCTCACTTGTTTATTTTTGCTTTTTTTGCCTTTGCTTTTGGTGTCAAATCCAAGAAGTCATCATCAAAACTGATGTCAAGGAGCTTCCTTGAATTTTCCTTTTTATGTAATAACTCTCTAACATATTTCATAACTTGCATGATTTTTATGTTTATTGTTTGCCTCTCTCCCAGAATGTAAACTCCACAAAGCAGAGATTTCTCTTGTCATTTTTTTTCCCATTGCTGTCTTTCCAGTGCCTGGAAGAGCACATGGCATATAACGGACTCTCCATGAATATTTATTGTATGTTGAGTGAATTTTTCTAGACGGCAATATAACTTAAAAATTGATAATCCTATCAGTTTTAAGGCTTTCTAGTTCACTATTACATGCTAGAGAAGTTTAATCAAAATTCTTGGAAACAGTATTTCTCAAGATGTGTTTGATGGAAAATTAACTTCACAAAATACCCATGTCAGATAAGTTTCTAAAACATGGCATACTGTACCTCCCTCTTGGGGATTTGCAAATTCTATTAGTATGTTATAGTCTCTGAGATAGTCTGCTGTAAAGAAACCTGTTTAACTGTAATCCAGCATTTCTCAAGTTTACTTAATGTAACTCTTTTGTTATGGTGCAACTATTAGCATCCAATAGAATTATTGCTCTGAAGCTTACACTGGGGAAATATTTTTCTAGACCAGTGGTTTAAAAATAATAATATCCAGATGGGATTTAACCCAGAAATGAAAGATGGTCTCAATGTATGAAAATCAATCATCATGATACAGTATATTAACTAAATAAAAGATAAAAGCCACATGATTATCTCAGTAGAGGCACACAAAGCATTTGACATAATCCAAAATTCTTTCATGATGAAAAACTCTCAACAAATAAGGAATAAAAGGGAACTTCTGTTAACAAACAAAAGTTTGGGTAACGCATGTTTGCTGCTGGTGGTGACTAGGTTCTTTGCCGTCTCAGAAAGAATTCAGAAATGGGACACAGAGGTTAAGAAAGTAAAGTGAGAATTTATTAAGGAATAGATAGTACACTCTCAAGGAGAGAGCAGGCAGGCTCAGGTGAGCAGCTTCCCTGTGTTTCTTTGGCAAGTTGGTTACTTAGTGTGTAAAAATGAATGGGCAGTATATTCACTGGGGAGGGAAGGGTTTGGTGGTGTGTTCACTGGTTTTTATTGAAACTCCGCCTTCCCAAAGGGAGGAGGGATTTTTGTCCTTATTTAGTCTGGATAGGAAGTGTCGTGGCATTGGTACATAATGTGTACTTCTAATCTGCAAGGCTAATTTTATTGAAATGAGGACATAATGAGCAAACTGTTACATTTGGACACTGGAGATTCCTGCCTTTTCCTACCTTTCTTTTTTGTCCTCCAGGCCACTTGTAAACCCAAAATGTTTGACTGCTTATAGCCCAGAGGTTCCTGCTTTTTTTCTCTGCCCAGAGACCCCTGTTGTTTACATGATACAGAGTTTCCTGCATTTGGCCTGTGCCCCTCCTTTTTGCCCAATTCCTGGCATTTGACCTGATACCCCTTCCTTCCTCTGCTCATACCTGGCTATCTGCCTGCTCCAACACAGTGAGGCCAAACAAACTGAAACATCAAAGTTTGGAGCAGAGAAAGGTTTATTGCAGGGCCAACCAAGGAGAATGGGTGGCTCATTCTCGAAAAACTCAAATTCCCCCATGGTTTTGGGGGAGAAGTTTTATTAGGCAAAATTTGGGGTGAGGGCTGTAAGATGTGTGACTATCTTGTGATTGGATGGTGAAGATGTAACATGGTGGTGTTCCAGGAATCTTGTGCTCAGCCTAAAGTTGCCATCCTCCACCTGGGTGGAGACCTTAGGAATTCAAAGATATTGTTATGTATGTTCCTTGAGGTGGAACCAGGACCCCGCCCCAAGGCTGCATCATTGTTTCTTGACTCTTCCTCCCTTGTTTCTGCATTCTTTCCCTTCCTTCACTGTTTGAATTGGCCTTTAGAATTCAGGGAAGGACAAGGAGGCTGAATGAAACCTATTTCCTATAAATAAGAACAGAGGACATGGAAAGGATTGGTACCAGGGAAGACCCCATAGGGTCCTGCTCTGTTTCATTTCTTCTTCTTGATAAAGGGCATCTACAAAAAACAAAAACAAAATCACAGCTTAAGTCATACTCATTGGTGAAAGACTGAATGTTTTCTCCCTATAATCAGGAATAAGAAAAGAATATCCACTCAACACTTTTGCATACATTAAACTGGAAGTACTAGCTAGGAATGTCAGGCAAGAGAAAGAAATAGAAAAGTCCAGGTTGGAAAGGAAGAAGTAAAACCACCTCTATTTGCAGGTTACATGATTTTTTATGTCAAACACACATGGTTACGGGATACAAAACAAAAATACAAAAATACTCAGTTATATTACTATATACTAGTAATGAACAAACTGGAAATGAACTTAAGAAAACAATTCCATTAATAGTTGTATCAAAAAGAATACTTAGGGATAAATCTAACAAAATAAGTGCAATGTAAGTACACTGAAAACTAGAAAATATCATTAAAAGAAACCAATGAAAACCTAAATAAATGGAAATACATGTTTATAGATGGAAAGACTCAATGTTGTTAAGACAGCATACTACAGCCAAATTAATCTGCAGATTCAACACAACCCCTGTCAAAATACCAGTTGACACTTTTTCCAGAATTTGACTGGCTGATTCTAAAATTCATATGGAGATTCACGGAAACCAAAATAGCAAAAATAATTTTAAGTAAAGCTAGAAAATTCACACTTCCATATTTCAATACTACAAAGCTAAAGTGTGGAACTAGTGTAAGCATAGACAAATAGATTAAAGGAAAATAACTGAGAAGAATTTTACACCAAGATAGTGATGGAGCTGAGATTCAAACCCAAGTCAGACATGAAAATCCATGTTTTCCCCACTACCTCCTAATTTGTGTTGTTGTTCTCTATATTCTCCAAAATACCTACCCAGGACCATGTGCCGAGTACTCACTCAAGTAACCAGTGCATGAATGAACAATTCTTATGACGATGACAGTCATCCTTTAAAGAAATAAGTGGTATATAAAGAAGGGTAATTATATCTTTAAGTATAATCCACCAGAAATTAAAAGCTATAATTGTCTATGTTTTGAATACAAAACACAGGTGGAGTTTCTACATTTCTATGCTGTAATGTCCTTCACCATTTAGAATGGATTGGTAAGAATATGAGAAGAAAAAACTATCGCCTGAAATATAAGACACCAGAACTTAAGATCGAAACTAAAATTAGAGTAACCAGGAGACATTCACCTCATAGTCTCACTTTTCCTGCCAGCCTTTCAGTGAGATTAAGATAAGTGTTAGCTGTATGGGAAGGGGAATGTTATATATACACTAATACACTCAAGTTCTCCTGGGCAGTACAGGAGGCACTGTAACTTTTAAGATCCCTGGAAATTTTTAGTCTTGGAATAGATTCACCAAACAAACAGTCCTAAAGAGTTTAATGTTGTCAGTGGCTAATGTGTACCATGTCAAACCTGCCTCCTCTGACACAGAGAATGAAATGCTGCCACAGTCAAGTCTTCATGGTAACAATGCTGAAGCACTAAGTGGCTTTCTAACAAATTTAGACTTGACAGTTATTTTGTCTTGGTGGATTAGTCCACAAGAGCATGGCACATTTTCTGGCTGCTGAGGGAAATACACGCTAACCTATCTGCCTACAGGCGGCCGTCCAGGATGGATGCCCTCCAGATCGGGCTGTGCGGTGTATTTGTGACAGCTGTTTGACAGCATAGGGGAAGGATGTCCAAAGGAGATTGTGGGTGACTGCTAGGCCAAACTTCTCAACTTCTCATTAGTTTCCTTTTATAGACTTAAGAGCTGACCACAAGCAGTTGCATGCTTTGATAAAAGTAGATCAGAGAAATGGAAATAAATGCCATATCTGCCACACATTTTAGGCTCATTTCTTTGGACAGTTGAATGTAAACCATTGCTTTTTTGGGGGTAGTAATGTCTAACAGGTATTTTTAAAGGCTTTATATTTTATTCAACATTGTTACATAACTTAAGCCATTTTTGATAAAACAAATAGCATCTGAATATTGATATTTCACTGTCTCTAACCTGTAAAATCATCTGGAATAATTTGCTTCATTTTTAGAGCCTAGTTTTCCCCACTTATGAAACTAGCAATAATAAAAGTCACCTTTCAGTTTCTTCTGTTACCAGGAAAGCTATTGCACAGATAATGTAAAATATCCCTTCTGGTATGAGTTTAGTCCAGAAAGAATGATGTAGGGCTGAGCTAAAAGAGTACAGGACCTTATAGGGTGCCTTCTTGGGATCCAAACTTAAAAGGCTAATTTGTCTTCCTACCCTTGTTTATCCTTTGCTGTGATTTTTACTGCTCAGCTCTTTTAGCTTGTATTTTATAAGATACCTGATTAAACCCTTTTGGAATAAAGTAAGGATATAAATAATCAAACTTTAATGAAAAAATATAATCATTTAGTTGAATTTTCTTGAGCACATGCTGGGTGATTATGGAGATGATGAAACAAGGAAACAGTAGAAAATCTTATAGGAACACCAGCTTGTTAACCACTTAAAATGCATAAACCATATACACATAAGACTCTCTTTAACATTTGGGAAAAATTTTAAAATAAAAAATGCTGAAAGTGAGAATTAAATATTTATTAATACATTTTTGTACTACATGCTATTTGCCAGATACTATCTGGTGGTTTTACATAGATGATGCATGTTCTATTATTACCACCATCTGCATTTTACAAATGAGGAAATTAAGGATCAGAATGGCTAAGTACCTTGCCTAAAGTCACTGGTAAAAAGTGGCAGCCAAGATTTGAAGCTAGGCAGACTGGCCACAGGGTCTATTACACCATTAGGCAGCATCACTCCAGACAGCTGAAGACAGTTGTGTAAATAGCTGTGTGATTCTCAGCCCTGAAGGCTCAACCACATCATCCTGGGGAGTGGGGAGGAAAAAAGATTAAGACACATTTTGATATCTGGGCCCCACTCAGAAATCATTATATATATTTTCTAAAATGCCTATAGGTGGCTCTATTCTTGCACCCTATGTTAAGAACTACTGAAATAGATGAACCATCAATTTCAGTTCATAAACTAAAGAGCAGCAAGGACTTTCAAGGGATAGTCTATATTCTGAACAGGCTTTTCAAAATCTTTGGGATATAAGCATGATTAAAATGAGTCCAGTGTCATAGTGATAAAACAGTTATGGGAATAAGCATGACCCAAAGAAGTCAAGCCATATGCATAGAGGTCCCAAGCTGTCATCAAAAGACACCACATTTGTAGCCGTAGAAAGTTAGATTCTATATTCAAGAGAATACAGAAATGTAAGTCCAGAGGTAAAGGCAGGCAGGCCAAGCAATACATCTTTTACAGCACATGTAGGTTACACTTTCCATTAATAGAAATGAAAGAAGTACCACTGTAAGTTAGCCACCCATTGAGCTAAAAATACAGCTGCATACTCCATTTTTACTACATGAAAAAGGATGTCCTTTTTAACCTGTATGTTTTATGGTCAAAACTGAAATATTTTTAACCATTTTAATTTGTGATAAGAGATCGCAGAGACTGAAGGTTAATTTACTGAGTTCATTTACTCTGTACTCAAAATAAGACTTTATTTGGGAGAAGGGAAGCAAGAGTAAAGGAATAAGAAAGACATTAAGTGAAAGAGGCAAGTAAAGCATTACCAAGTAATAAATTAAAAATAATTTGTGTTTCCCCTGAGAGTTGTTGATTCTGCATGGAGACATATGATGTGCTGCCTTTTAATACCAATCCTCCCAACCCTCTCAGTTACTTTAGTTCTTGGAGTTTCCAGATGCACAGAGGATTTAACAAATTACAGAGACTATATATGTGAATTATTCATTGGGCTTTTTTACGTATTCCATTCATATCCACACTGCTAAATGCAATTGTTTTAGGTGCCAAATTCCTGAAAAAAAATTGTTCTTTTCTTAATAATGGTTTACATACTTCAAATCCTTTGTGGCATGGTGGGAGTATAAAGAAGTAAGTCAATATTATACATCCTCAAAGGCTGCCCATATTTATTCCTGCACTAATATCAAACTGATTTGCTAATGAGGTAACAATAAAATGGTAGTTATAGTTTTCTACTTATATTTCACTATGAGGTTCTTAACTTTAGGGAACAAACCACTATTTGTGCCCAGAAACTTATTCTTTTACTTAATTTTATCTTGACTGCCATGTGGCAAATAGTCTATAACCTTTATGTTGGCTGATTTTTTTCTTTCTTTTCTCTTAAGTGTTTATAGTTTTATGAATCAGTTTTATAGTTTGAAACTGTAAAAGAGCTCCTCAAGAATTTGGAGGACTAACTCTATATCAATTTGAATAAGCAAAGGGACAACTTTCTGTATATTCTCCAAAGACTTTTATTTACAAGATATTATACTAAGTTGTTTGATGCTAAGGGGAAAAATCTACCAAACAATAAGAAAAGTGATAAACAAAATAATAATAGTAATAATAATAACCTGTTATTAATGATCATTTGGGCAGGTTCTAGGTTGTCATTTTCCCTGATTAAGTAGTTTGAAAAGGCAGACTAAACAAAATAATACTCTAGGTAAGATTACAGAGCAAATAGTATTTTTAAATAAATGTTTTCTAGCATATTAAAAGCATCTGCTGGTCTATAGGACATTCTCTAATAGAGGAGAGTTGCCCGAGGAGGGTTATTGTACACACATCATGAGGGTTCATCTTTCTGTCTTACACTGCACTCTGCAGTGTCTATGCTTACCAGGCAGACCCGGTCTCCGTTGTGGGACTGGTGTGATAAGTGTATGTGGAGCCAGCTTTACAAAGCCAGCTCCACCTGCAAAAGAGTTCTAAGGTCTCCATTTTGAGTCAAAGTTATAGAACGCTGCCATTTCAAACTCAGATCTCAGCTACATTTTCTATTTCAGCTTTACCAGCCATTAATACACTGTCTTTGCTCCTTTTCTCAACATTTGTTTCTACCATTTGGAACTCAGAGTAGAGGAGAGATAATTCCTTAATAATTCATTAACGCCTAACTTTTTAAAGAAGATGCGGTATATTTATACAATGGAATACTATTCAGTCATAAAAACCGACAACATAACACCATTATCAGCAACATGGATGTTACTGGAGAATGTCATTCTAAGTGAAGTAAGCCAGAAAGAGAAAGAAAAATACCATATGAGATCGCTCATATGTGGAATCTTTTTTTTTTTTTTTTTGACTCCTACCTTTCAATGGCCACCTTAGGCAAGTTGCTTCACCTCACTACATATTTTTTTTTAATTGAAGTATAGTTGATTTACAATGTTGTGTTAGTTTCAGGTGCACAGCAAAGAGATTTAGTTACACAGATTTTTTTCCATTCTTTTCTCAGATTCTTTTCCATTATAGGTAATTATAAGATATTGAATATAATTCCCTGTGCTATACAGTAGGTCCTTGTTGTTTATCTGTTTTATGTATAGTAGTGTATATATGTTAATCCCAAACTCCTAATTTATCCTTTCCCCTCCTTTCCCCTTTAGTAACTGTAGTTTGTTTTCTATGGCTGTAAGTCTATTTCTGGTTTATAAATAAATTCTTTTGTATCAATTTTTTTAGATTCCACACATAAGTGATATCATATGATATTTGTCTTTCTCTGTTTTACTTAACTTCATTTAATATGATAATCTCTAGGTCCATCCATGTTGCTGCAAATGGCATTATTTCATTGTTTTTATGGCTGAGTAATGTTACATGGTATATGTATATACTACATCTTCTTTATCCATTAATCTGTTGATGGACATTTAGGTTGCTTCCATATCTTGGCTATTGTAAATAGTGCTGCTGTGAACACTGACTGGGGTGTATGTATCTTTTTGAATTAGAGTTTTCTCCAGATAATATGCCCAGGAGTGGGATTGCAAGATCATATGGTAAATCTATTTTTAGATTTTTAAGGAACCTCCATATCATTCTCTATAGTGAATGCACCAATTTACATTTCCACAAACAGTGTAGAAGGGTTCCTTTTTCTCCACACCCTCTCCAACATTTATCATTTGTGGACTTTTTAATGATGGCCATTCTGACTGATGTGAAGTGATACCTCATTGTAGTTTGGGATTCCTTTCTTTTTTGTGTGTATACCTATTACAGATTTTTAGTTTGTGGTTACCATGAGGTTTTAGTATAGAAGTTATATATATATGTATATATATATGTGTATATATATATATATATATATATAAAATTGTTTTCAGTTGCTGAAAAGATTTTAACAAAATACTAGCAAACTGAATCCAAAATACATTAAAAGGATCAAGTTGGATTTATTCCAGGGATGCAAGGATTTTTCAATATCCACAATCAATTAATGTGATACATCACATTAACAAATTGAAGAATAAAAACCGTATAATCATCTCAGTAGATGCAGAAAAAGCTTTTGATAAAACTCAACATCCATTTATAATAAAAACTCTCCAGAATGTGGGCATAGGTGGAACATACCTCAACATAATAAAAGCCATATATGACAAACCCACAGCTAACATCATACTCAATGGTGAAAAGCTGAGAGCATTTCCTCTAAGATCAGGAACAAGACAAGGATGTCCATTCTTACCACTTTTATTCAACATAGTTTTGGAAGTCCTAGCCACAGCAGTCAGAGAAGAAAAAGAAGTAAAAGGAATCCAAACTGGAAAAAAAGAAGTAAAACTGTTACTGCAGATGATGTGATACTGATGCATAGAAAATCCTAAAGTTGCTACCAGAAAACCATTGGAGTTCATCAATGAATTCAATAAAGTTGCAGGATACAAAATTAATATACAGAAATCTGTTGCTGTTCTACACACTAACAATGAAATATCAGAAAGAGAAATTAAGAATATAATCCTGTTTACCATCACATCAAAAAGAATAAAATACCTAGGAATAAACCAACCTAAGGAGGTAAAAGATGTGTACTGGGAAAAACTATAAGACACTGATGAAAGAAATTGAAGACGACATAAACAGATGGAAAGATATACTGTCTTCTTGGATTGGAAGAATCAATATTGTTAAAATGGCCATACTACCCAAGGCAATATATAGATTGAATGCAATCCTTATCAAATTACCAATGACATTTTTCATGGAGCTGGAACAAAAAGTGTTAAAATTTGTATGGAAACCCATATAGAACACCCCCCCCCAACAAACACACACAGTAGAATACCACTTAGCCCTAAAAAAGAATAAAATAATGCCATTTGCAGCAACATGGATGGACCTGGAGACTGTCATTCTAAGTGAAGTAAGCCAGAAAGAGAAAGAAAAATACCGTATGATACAGCTTATATTTGGAATCTGTGAAAAAGGACACACATGAACTTATCTACAAAACAGAAACATACTCACAAACATAGAGAACAAACTTAGGGTTACCAGGGGTAAAGGGTGTGGGAAAGGATAAATTAGAAATTCGAAATTTGCACCTCTTGGGGAGTGATGGAAATGTTAGGTATCTTGATTGTGAGGGTGGTTTCATAGATGGTTTCATACATCTGTCAGAATTCATCAAATTGTACGTCTGAAATATGTGTAGTTTACTGTATAGAAATTATAACACAATAAAGATGTTTAAAAAACTCAAATATGATTGCACACAATTGCAATGAAATATTTTTGCCTCAAAAAGGAAAAGGATAGAAAAGAGAAGAAAGTTTCATCTTTTGAACATCTAGATGTAATAAATATTATGTTAGAGACTTTTGTGTATGTATTTTGTCATGACTTTTGTCTATGTACTTGAAAACCCTGCAACAGTTTTGTGATGTAGTTATTTTTATCCCCATTTTTATAGAGAAGTCAATTGAAGTTCAGAGAGATTGAACAGGTGCTCAAGAACACACTTAGTAAAATCTAGAGTTTGAATCTCTATCTGATGGCCCCAGAACCCAAGTCTTTTCCAAACCATTCTCACCATGTGCTGGTATGGCCTATCCTGGGTGTTGGCAGTGGAAAATGTGCAAAGCTATGATGACGGAGGTGGTTCTTCATTTTTGACAGGATGAATTCCCTTTATAGTCCCATCATCTGTGCTTTTTTCCAAAGAACATCCATTCAGTCATAAGCTTCACATACTCAGGAAGCAATTGTCCCATCATTCTTAGAGGACTGTTATTTTCTTAAATGTTAGATGGAATGAGATCACACATCAAGTCCGTGGTAACTGATCCTTGTTTAATGTTTGATAATGTATTTGTCTTAAGGTCAAATAGGATTATTACCGGAGCTCTACTGAAACATAAAAGGCAAATGGAAAAGTGACAAAAAACAGGGTGGTTGGGTCAGACCGGGGGAAAAAAAAAGCACACAGAATGAATTTGATGTCGAAAAGGCAAAACCTGGGGACAAAAAAGCAGTAATTGAAATGTATTTTATAAGTATCATAAAAGTTTGTTTATAAAATAGATTTCAGTTTTGCAAGGCAAAAGAATGAAATGAAGAAAATTCTTTTTTTTATAGAGGGGAAAAAACTATTAACAGATGGTATTAAAAACACAGAGACTTAAAACACTTTAACTCTATATATTTTATTTTTAGTGAAAAAAGTAACATACATACAGGAAAGTATATGCATTAGCCTACATTTACATAGGTATACATCTCAGTGAATTTTCATAAGAGGAACATACTTAGGTAATCACCAAAGGACTCCAAAAGTCCTCCCCAAGCCCCTGCCAGTTGCTACTCCCTCCCTTGCAAAAGTAACTCTCCTGACTTCTAACACTATAGATCAGTTTTACCTGTTTTTGACCTTCATGAAAATAGAATCAAGCAATGTGTACTTCTTTGTGTCTGGCTTCTTTTACTGGATGCTATTTTATGAGATTCCACCCTTATTTTTATATGTAGCAATTATTCATGTTCATCGCTAAATAGTATGTCATTGAATGAATAAAATGCAATTTATTTATCCATTAGACATTTGAATTGTTCCCAGGTGTGGCTATTATGAATGCTTAAGAATGTGCATATTCATGTACATGACTTTCTGTAATTCACATGTCTGTTGCATATGTATCTATAAGTAGAATTGCTGAGTCATTGGCTATACATTTGTTCAGTTTTAATATTTATCACCAAAAGTTTTTCTAAAGTTGCCGTATCCATTTACACTCCTACTAACGGTGTATGAGAGTTCCAGTTGCTCCAAACCATTGCCTGAGTCTGGTATTGTCAGTCTTTTTAATTTTAGACATTCTGGAAGGTGTGGGGTGATATCTTAGTATAGTTTTAATTTGTATTTCCCTGATGGCAAATTCATATATTACTGGCACTTTGGGTACTCTTTTTGGTCAAGTGCCCATCCATGTAAGTCTTTTGCAACATTTTCTAATATGTTTTCTATTTTTTCTTGTATATATATATATTTTTAATTGAAATATAGTCAGTTTATAATGTGTCAATTTCTGGTGTACAGCATAATGCTTCAGTCACACATGAGCATACATATACTTGTTTTCATATTCTTTTTCACCGTAAATTTCTACAAGATATTGAATATAGTTCCCTGTGCTATACAGTATGAACTTGTTGTTTATCTATTTTTTATATAGTAGTTAGTATCTGCAAATCTTGAACTCCTGGCCCCTTCCCCAGACCTCCTGAGTCAGAACCTGCATTTTAGCAAAATCCCCAGGGGATTTTTAAGTACTTCAATTTTGAGAAACATCTGACCAGACAGTAAAGCATCTACCGATCTGATAACCTACATTTAAAAAATAAAACTAGGAGTGGAAGCAAGGATTGAAAGGGGGTGGGGGCCTAGCTGAAGAAACAGTAACTATCCTATATAAGGTCAATTTGTTAGCAAGGTCATTTTGACTGCAAGCCCCAGGAACTGGGCACTGCGTGCTCTCAGCCAGGGTTCTCTCTCCATTTATCTTCATTTTTGGCTCTTTTCTCCACAGTCTCAAAAAAAATCATAATGATTGGCTCTTACTTTTACTTTTGATTTCTATCTTAGCTTAAAAAGGACTGCAGGCAAACTGAAGGAAAAAGAAATGGAGGAAAGTAAGGAAGCAAACTTTCTAAAAGAAATTGCAGCTGACATGCTGTCCTGGTCTCTCATTCAGTCCCTGATTCAGCCAATACTGTTCTCCTTTTCAGTCTCTGACTGAGAGTCCTAAACTCTTTATCTGTATTTTCTATGTCTTCTCTTTGAAGAGAAAAACAACATGAATGGATTGGGCTACAGAGTTTCTAAAAAAGTATTTTCTGTTAGTTGGTTTGTAGAAGTTATTAAACTGGTGAATTAAAAAAGTGAAGTGGGTGGGCCTAGATCACTGTAGTGTCTATGAACCTAAAGTTTATGAGTTGCTGGATGGTTACATCCATTCTCCTAGTGGGACCCGGAAGACTTACTGCTTATGGTTAACTGTCTTTGTTAGAGACTGTTGGTAAAGTAATGATAAAAGTAACAATCACTAATATGTATGGTTTGATTAATATATGCAAGACACTGTGCTAGGGGTTTTAGATACAGTCCCACATTTAGTTTTCTCAATAATACAGGTGAGTTGGGGAGATTTTATATCAGTATTCATTTACTGAGTCCCAGGTAAGAGGAAAGTAAGTCACAGTAATACAAAATATTCACTAATAAGTTGACCACTTATAGGATGAATTCCCACTCAGACAAGCATCACTTCTAAATACCATCGTTACAGTACAGGAGCCAAAGTTTTTGTCCCTCGGTTTCTTAATTGTATCAAACATCCAGCACCATGGTAAAAACCAACAACACAGTATAATTATAGATTTTAGAAAAGAGGAAGAGAGGAAGTTGATAAAAAAATGTTAGAACACTGTTCAAATCGCAAAGACATTAACAAATGAGGATCTGGCAGAATTTAGAAGAGTGAACTGAAAATGAGAAAATCAGCAAACTTTTAACAGGTTATGTTCTTCAGAAAACTGATTTATCAAAATATCATGATCCTGTTATAAAAGCCAAATCTAAAGTTAAAAATTAATATCATGCTATCATATAATTTTATCCGAAAAAATTATGTCAGAAATTACTACCTGATTCGTTATTATGCCAAGAAATAACTTATCTTTGCAATATTAACTATGAATTAAGATGAATTCATTTTCTTATAGTTTAGCTTAAATTTATAAAGATGAATTTTCAAACTTCTTACAATTTGCTATAAGTGATATAGAATATTTGAAGTCGATTCATTTTAAGTAAGTTTTTCTTTTAGTATCAATCTTGCTCAGATAAGGAGACTCTCCCATTTTATTATTATCCATTTTATATATAGGAAAACTGAAGCTTTACATGGCTGTATAGCCTGAGTAAGAGCATAGCCAGGCATCCAGTCTGCAAGATCCAGGCTTGTCCTACACGGTACTGCTACTAAAGTTAGGATTCTAAGACCATTCTAATAATAATAATTTGACCAATGACGCCAACAAAATGGGACAGAACAACTTTAAATCTATGAATTCAGAAGTTGTTGAAAGTCATATGATGATATAAGACATAGACTAAGACCTGGGAATGCACTGAAATTTATTACTTGGGAGTGAAGATGTCTCTTCTTCCTTAGAGAAAGTAAATGCAACTTGTACTGAAAGAAAAAGTTTTCTAAAAATATGGTATTTGGTGAATCATTTAGTAAAAAGCAAATTTGAAACATTACAGAAGATCTGGAATCATAAAACCATCTCATCCAAACCCAGTGCTACACTCTGCTCAAGTTTATGGACTGTGAGCATGTGATTGATTGCACATCCAAGTTGAAACAAATGATGCAGTATCTATGGGAACTCTAGATAAGACCCTCCATTTACAGACATACCTGTAGGTTCCAGACTCCACAGGGTACATGCTAATTACAATGGTGACAAACCCCCTCATGACATAAGCTGCATGATAAAAGGGATATCTGCCTGGCATCACATCTTTTTGTTCCACTTGCTAGAACACATAGCATTCACTGTTTCTCCTTTTCATATATTTGAGGAAAGAAAATCTGCCTCAGATTTTTAGTTAGATAAGCATACTATCCTTGGGGGAGGAGGGAGAGAGAGAACAAATTTTTATGGCTCATCAGATCTCCCACTGGCACAAATTAAATGCATTTTCTTTAAAGATGTAAACAACAAAAGCAAGAAAGTTTACTGGTGAGAAAGATGTACTTGAACTGGGGAAGCTGGCTGCTTGCCAATATCAATCTTAACTTGAGAATCAACTAAGAATATTAACCCTTTTAGGAAAAGTCATTGTAACAAAGAAATTGCAAGACACAAAATAAAATGTTTTATAATCGAAATGCATTAGTGGATAAAAATGTAGCCTGACTATCCATCACTGATGAAATATATTTAAGCTAATGTAACTCCCAAGCATTATCATGTTGTATGAATTATTCTTCTACATGCATAATTTGCTTTCCTTTCTTTACTCATTGTATATTAAGAGACAGAAACATGAATGCTTATTACTTTAGACTTCGAGGACAAAATAAAATAATTGTGTATAATTGGTAAGATGAATAACATGGTGATTAATGTTTAGTTGTGCATATTTGCAAAGGTGAAGTGACACTAAGCTGAATGTCCAGTGTGCACTCAGATGAGGGTAAAGTTAAAATATTTAAGCTAGGATAGAAGCTTAGAAGGTAAAGTTGTATAGAATGGGTGGATTATGCCATGTACAACTACATAAACACATGGTAGCTTGAAAGAAAGGTCAGAGAGGTCTTTGAGGACATATGTTTTAATAATAATGAAAACGATAGACACACCACTATGGATCCAGGGTGAATAAATTGTGAATGAATGAACAAATGAAGCATTTAGTCAGTGACTAAGCTAAAAGCCTACAGACAAACTAAGAAATGCTTAGTGTCTGAACATAAGATCATTGGATGAATGTTTATATAAGCATGGGAAAAACAGAGCAACTACCCCATCAGAATGTATTTGGACATGTCAACAGAAGTCTCTCAAAAGCCCTAACACTGCAGAAAATGGCCTGCAGCATCTGGCCCTATCTTATCAGCTTGGAGAATCCATCTGGGCAAATCATTGTCACCACTTTTTTGTGTAAACTAAAATAATCCTCTCCTCAAATATAGACTGGAATCCTGACCACAATCACAGTCACCTCATTTGAAAGACTCAAACAAGGGAATGTGTGTGTGAAAACACAAACAGCCACTATAACAAATGTCACTTCACCTACCACATGTTCAAATAAAGCATCCAATTTCTAAAACCCACCATCTATATTAAATACCATGTTAGGCAACAGAAAGAAATTTATAGTATGTTTATGACAGTTTTCAAGTAATACTAAGATAGGTGGGTTAATTACAGACAAAAACAAGGTAATAGCTAGTTATCAGGAAAGACTGAAAGACTAGTTAAGAACTAACAAGGAAAAAAAATCTAAAGAGTCACAAAGGACACCAGATTAAATATGTTATCTCAATCCTTAGCCCTACACTGTCATATAATGTTTACATGTAAGATAAATAGGAAAATGGAAAGTATTTTTCCCTCAAAATTAACATATGTCAAATCTTAATTAAGAGCTTTCTACTTGGGGGCCTTATATTGCCATAAAAATTGGGAAACAGGAGAGAATCTTGGAAGAATCTTAAGAATAATAAATAATTTAAAATATGATAAGTCCTGTGAAACGTTAAAGATGTTTAGGTAAGAAAAAGATAGCTCTGCCTTCTGAGAGGCTTACCTCACATTTATTTCAGAGTAGTATAAAACAAAAAATTTGTTTACTGATTTGAGATAGAATAAAACCCTTTATAACTCTTTTACAAGAGGATGATATCAAACCCTTATAACCACAATGAACTACCACTCCATACTGATTAAGAAGGCTATAATAAAAAGAGATGGACAATAACAAGTATTAATGAGGATGTAGGGAAATTGGAACCCTCATACATAGATCATGGGAATGTAAAATTGTGCAGTCACTTTGGAAGACAATTTGTCAGTTCCTTAAACAGTTAAACAGAGTTATCATGTGACTCAACAATTCCCATTTGTTATATATACCTCAGAGAATTGAAAACATACACCCACACAAACACTTGTACATTAGTGTTAACAGAAGCACTAGCCAAAAATAGAAAAACCCAACTGTCCATCAATTGAAGAATGGGTAAACAAAATATGGTGTATACATATGGTGGAATATTATTCACTCATAAAAAAGGAATGATACATGCTATAACCTGGATGAAACTTGAAAACATTGTGCTAAGTGAAAGAAGCCAGACATAAAAGGCCACATATTATATAATTCAATTTATATTAAATGGCCAGAATAGAAATGGAAAATAGATTAGTTAGTCTGGAGAGGGGATGGGGTTAGAGAGTAACAGGGAATGGCATCAGAGATTCTTTTCAGAGTAATGAAAATATTCTAGAATCAGAAATATTTTGGAATCATATGATGGTGATGGTTGCACAACTTTGTGAATATAGTAAAAAACACTGAATCATACCCTTTAAAAGGGTGAGTTTTATGATACATGAATTATATTTCAATTAAAAAAACCATAAGTGAGTAACTAATATTAGGGAAATAGCTACTATATTTTAGAAAAAATGTCTTGTCTAAACTTTTGCAGTTTAAAAATATTCATTAAAAGGATAGTACACATCAGCTGTTCCCTCTTCTTCAGAAAACATGTAATAAAAAGGCTGAAATTATAAGATTAATTATATAAGGTCTCTGACTGCATAGACTTCTGTGTACAGTGGAATAGACAGACAGACAAATAACTATACTACATGAAGTACATGGCAAAAAATGAAGAGATCTATACAAGATAATATAACTCAGAAGAGGGAATGTCTATCTCTGAGTGGCATTAAGGCTTAAGGAGCTTCAAAGATAGTATAAATAGATCTGAATCTTGATGGAAGAGTGCATCTTCCCCAGACACACAAAATGTGGGAACACATGCAGCCACCAAGAGGTCTGAAAGAGCATGTTGGCTTCATGGGTCTGCAAGTCATTCTGTGGGGCCAGAACTATAGAGTTTTTACAGAAGAAGACCTGATGAGACTCAAAAGGTTCTGTTCTTGATGAGGAATGAAGGTATGAGCTTTATTCCTTAGGAGATGGAGAGCCATCAAAGATATTATTCAAAGAAGTGAAATATTTAGATTTCAATTTAAGCAGACCATGCTTCCAGTAATGTGGGTCAAGGATTGGAGGGCTACAAGACTAGAGGCCAAGAGACCCTTATAAGAATAAATGGTTAAGGCAAGTAAATAATGCAGCACTATTAGTAGGAATAGAGACAAGGTGACCTTAGAAATACTTAGAAAGGCACTGTGAACTGAGGGGAAAAGAGGAATTGAGTATGACTCATCTCTTATTTGGGCAGGAAGGCATTTGTTTGTGTTGTTTGCATTACTAACAAAATTGCATTTAAATTGTAATGTTGAATTTGAAGTGTTTGTTCCAGGTATAGAAATGTAGTTGGTAGAATTTTGAGTTTTCAGCATATGGGAGAATGTCTGGGCTGGAGATAAATATTTGATGGATCATTAGAATATTCTTGAACTAATGGGAATGGATAAGATTGAGCAAGAAGAACTGATCAAAAAAGAAAAGAGGGCAAAGAACAGAAACCATCGAAGCCTGGATTATGGATGAGATAGCATAGAACCTGGCACATATTACTCAATAAGTATTTGTCAAATACAAATGGACAAGTGAACATCATAGTTGGTCCCAAGGATAGTAGAAAGGATGAGGCAATGAATGTGGAATCACAAAAGGGGGATGCCGCAGAATCATCTTTCCTAGTTGTCAGTAGGTCACAATGAGAAATGAAAGTCAGTCTTCTACATTGGCTGGGCATATAATTTTGGAAGTTTTCAGTGCAGAGATAAGATTGCAGAGGAAATGAGTAAGAAATAAAAAGGGGGGCTGAAGACTGGATTCTAGGCAGGAAGAGGAGGCAGATCCAGCAACTAAGAGAGACAAGCAGCCAGTGAGATGCGGATAAAGGGAGATCAGAGTGGTGTCTTGGAAACCAAGTGAAAAAAGTGGAGAAGGGGTGGTCACTGCTCCAAGGACTGAGAATTTTATATTGAATGTGGCAAAACAGAGGTCATCTGTGACCTTAACAAGTGCTGGTCTATGGAGCTGAAATGGGAGAAAGCCTAACTGCAGCAGGTTCAAGAAAGAGTGCGTGATGGAGTCAGATATGTGGGTTCAAGTAAAAGATGCAGGCAGAGAATGAGGAAGTGAAGAAAATAGAAACAGGTATGGAATTCTACTATAAAAGGGAGCAGAGAAACTAGCAGAGCTAGCATGGGATGTGGAGTCAAGAGAGGGATTCTTTCTAATGAGACAGGAGATATTCCCCATGCTTTTAGCTGATGGGAATAATTTAGTGCAGAAAGACAGGATGATGCAGAAGA
Organism: Camelus dromedarius; assembly: GCF_036321535.1. Lineage (NCBI taxonomy): Eukaryota > Metazoa > Chordata > Mammalia > Artiodactyla > Camelidae > Camelus > Camelus dromedarius. The sequence continues at coordinate 38,734,300 of NC_087436.1, forward strand.
GAGATCAGCCTAGCCTCATAGAAGTTATGGAGGAACAGTACCCAGTACACAGTTGGGGGGTGGTGGTGGTGATAGGAGCCATGCTTCTTCAGGAAAAGCAGAGGATGTGGGTCCAGATGTAGGAAATTCCACAGATTTAGTAGAATTTAATTTTGTAGATAAGAAAAAAAAATAGTAATACATAACTTCCCAAGAATCAGGAAGCCAGGATAGTGAATTTAATTTTTGTCTAAAAATTGTGACCTTTGTTAAATGTTGGCCTAAATGGACATACTGTTGTTAATTTAAAATAATATTATTTTTAATAATAATTTTATTATTTTTGTAAAGTAATTTGTTTCTTAATAAATGTAAGAATAAAATATAAGAGTTTGAATATAGAAGTTAGCTGGGTTTTATATATCAAATAATATGACAGCAATTACATTGGAATCCATGTAAAAGAAATTTTAATACAACTGTAAGATATCTAGGGTCACTTAACTAGCCTGACATTAAACAGGAAGCCATCAATAGCAATATTTACTTTAGGAATACATATCCCAATCAAACTCAGAGGGGTACATTTCCTTGAAAAATAAACAGAAAGTAAATGCCCTAATAGCTGTCTTCCCAGCAGTAGTATATTTTCACAAAGCACTTAAAAATAATTAGAATTTATTTTACATAGGGGGCATTAAAAAATCCTTTGTTAATGATTACACGGATGGATGAACACATTTTGAAGAAACGTTGAGGAGCTTTCTGGATCCTATGAATAGTAGAATTATTCTTCTAAACATGAGTTACCTTCTTGTATAGAACATTGCCTGGACCCAAGTCCTAAAACAACAACAAAACAAGTTTTATAAGCTCTAAATCAGTTAGCTTTTGTGGAAGAACTAATACAAGGGATGTGTTTGTCTGACTAGAGACATTTTTATTAGATAATGGCAAAAGACTTGAGCAGGCAGGGTAATAGAGATTTCAATGGCATTAGGAAACATTTTATTTTCTAAATTCAACATTCAGTGAATGTTGGATATGATTATCATCATTCACGTTTTAACTAACTTGTTTTGCAGCTAGAGTTTCTTTACAGTTAGTGATTAGATTTTCTTTACTGTAAATAAGGCAATTGGAATACTGTCTTCACTTTATGAGGTGATATGACTTAACCTGGATTTTTATGTCCAACAGGGAAAATAATAATATTTAAATATAACACTTTGCACATAGTTACATTCAATAAATATTTGTTAATTTCTTTTAAAGACTGTACCTATTTCACACAAAGTAATAAATATTTAACATAATAAACCACCAGTCCAAGAACAGATTGGAAAATAGTTACTATAAGATCAAATGGGGACAATACTGTGATTATATATGAACAAGTTCTGACCAACAGAACAAATATCTTGCTACTTAATTTTGAAAAAACAGTAGAATTACTGATTTTTTGCAAAATACATCAATACAAAGTAAATGAAGAACTCTCTGGGACTCCACAATCAATCTTCCAGTTTACATAAGAGCTGGATCGTTTTTACTACTTTATGCCAAATAAATGTGCTATAAATGCTAGTTGGGAGGGAAAATAAGCAAACTTTATAATAGTTTTTATGTAAAAAACAAATGCTTTTTTAAAATAGTTAATAATTTGATTATGGGCCATAAATAGTCACTTAATAAAATCATTTAAATCTTAAAGATAAATTTGGGTCCTGTTTTATACTTGTGAGCATATTTATTCAAGTCACGAGCATTCTTTTAGATTTGAGTGTAAGTGAAGTGGTGTTTCATAGATGCCAATTAAGCTTCCCTGCTAGATCTGTAAACAAAATGGACACCTTATTTTAGATTAATTGCTTGAGATAGTCTCAATTTGAAATCCCATATTGATAGTTCTGTGATCATTTAAATTTGGAATGCTTTCTAAAAATTATATGTATTGCTGTCATTTATTCAAGGGTCAAATGTTCTTTTTAATGTAAAAAAAATCATTACAACTTGAAACAAATTTTAAAGATTCTGATTTTAGTGATTCTCTTTAACTGTGCCTAAAAAGTAATTCATAGCCCTTTCTTAATTTGTTGAAGTTTAAAAGTCACTTGTTTTTTATTCTAATCATTTCATGTGGTGTTAAAATATGCAAAGGTTCTACAGCAATTCATACATAAATTATATACCCATCTTCACTCTTTTTTTTTAACTGAAGTACAGTTATAATTTGTCTGTTTCTAGTGTACAGCACAATGTCGCAGTCATGCATATACATACATATATGCATTTTCATATTCTTTTTCATTAAAGGTTATTACAAGATACTGAACATAGTTCCCTGTGCTATACCAAAAAACTTTTTTAAAATCTGCTTTTATATATAGTGGCTAACATTTGTAAATCTCAAATTCCCAGATTTATCCCTTCCCACTCCCTTTCCCTGGTAACCATGAGATTGTTTACTATGTATGCAAGTCTGTTTCTGTTTTGTAGATGAGTTCATTAGTGTCCTTTTATTTTTTTCAGATTCCACATATGAGTGATATCATACGGTATTTTTCTTTCTCTTTCTGGTTTACTTTACTTAGAATGATGATCTCTAGGTCCATCCATATTGCTGCAAATGGCATTATTTTATTTTTTAAGGATAAGTAGTATTCTATTGTATAAATATACCACAACTTCTTTATCCAATCATCTGTCAATGGACATTTAGGTTTTTTCCATGTCTTGGCTATTGTATATAGTGCTGCTGTGAATATTGGGGTGCAAGTGTCTTTTCAAATTAGAGTTCCCTTCAGATATATACCCAGAAGTGGGATTGCTGGATCATACAGTAGGTCTATTTTTAGTTTTTTGAGGAAACTCCATACTGTTTTCCGTAGTGGCTACACCAAACAAATCCCCACCAGCAGTGTAGGAGGGTTCCCTTTTCTCCACACTCTCTCCAACGTTTATCGTTCATAGACTTTTGAATGATGGCCATTCTGACTGGTGTGAAGTGATACCTCATTGTAGTTTTTACTTGCATTTCTCTGATAATTAGTGATATTGAGCATTTTTTCTTGTGCCTATTGGCCTTTCATATGTCTTCACTGGAGAATTGCTTGTTTAGGTCCTCTGCCCATTTTTGGATTGGGGTGTTGGTTTTTTTTTTTTTTAAGTAAGTTATATGAGCTGTATATGTTCTGGAGATTAAGCCTTTGTCAGTTGCGTCATTTACAAATATTTTCTCCCATTCCGTAGGTTGCCGGTTTTTTTTTTTTCTGGTGTTTTTTGTTTTTGTTTTTTTTTTTTTGCTGATGGTTTCCTCTGCTGTGCAGAAGCTTATAAGTTTAATTAGATCCTATTTGTTTATTTTTGCTCTTATTTCTATTGCCTGGGTAGACTGCCCTAGGAGAACATTGCTAAGATTTATGTTAGAGATTGTTTGGCCTATGTTTTCTTCTAGGAAATTTATTATGTCTTGTCTTATATCTAAGTCTTTAAGCCATTTTGAGTTTATTTTTGTGTATGGGGTGAGGGAGTGTTCTAACTTCACTGATTTACATGCAGCTATCCAGTTTTCCCAACACCACTTGCTGAAGAGACTGTCTTTTCTCCATTGTATATTCTTGCCTCCTTTGTTAAAGATTAATTGAACATAGGTTTGTGGATTTATTTCTGGGCTCTCTATTCTGTTCCATTGATCCATATGTCTGTTTTTATGCCAGTACCACACTGTTTTGATTACTGTAGCTCTGTAGTATTGTCTGATATACCCATCTTCACTTTTCATTTTCCTTTGCCAGGTAGACTATTTCTTGGGCTTCTTGCTATCACAGGAAACATGTAATTTCACAAAACACACAATGTACAATGTTAGGGAACTGAAACTTGATAACTTCAGATGAACAGATATATTTGAATTGGCAAGTTTTTAAACTATTGTAGTCTTTAGCAGGTGTTTATTTGGCTTGGCAGGCTCCTAAATATAGAACTCTGGGTTTGCATAAGTCTTACCATTTTCACACTATGAGCAAGAACTATATATTTTACTTGTTTTATTGTCACAACACTAGAATTATATGTTGATATTGCATAGGTTAGAATACTTTTAACAACAAATAACAGAAAACTGCACTTAAACTAGCTTAAACAGGCAGATATGTATTGGCCTAGTTAGCTGGAAGAAGAGAAGGAGGAAAGGCCCAAAAGTTGACAATCCGGACACCTGCTAGAGTTCTTTTACCTTCTCTAAATAGAAGCTTCATTTTCAGGTTAATAGCAAAATAATAGCAGAAGAATCATGACCATGTCTAGAGAGAGAGTGTTACTCTGAGAATTGTGTTGATAAGTCTTTCTCAGATGCCCCTTGAAAACCTCTTTTCACATCAGTTGGGTCACATGTCATCTCCTGCACCCATCATTTGCTCTAGAGATGGGGTTAGCTTTAGATACACCCGAGTCATCCACCAGAGCTCACCTGGAGTGATGAGGTCAGGTTCTCCTGAGGCCCATGGGATGTGTGGGGAAGGGGGAGATACTTGAATAAAGTCTGGGTATTATTGGAAGAAAGGAAGAAATGACTGCTGGTAGGCAGCAGAAATGTCTATTTCAAATGGTGATTGGGGATCATATATAAAATATAGCCCTCCAAGTATCAAAAGCAAATTAAAAATTTGAGAGCACAACACTCTTCCATATATAAATAATTTTTATTCTGTAGCTTTAAAATTTTTCAGTCAGGAGATTTTTTGCTATTCTGTGTTTCAAATTCATGATGTGTTTTCATCCTTTTTGCAAAAAGGAGTTCTATACCAGCTTGTTCAGTCAGTAGCTGATGTTTTTTAAGTCAGGCTGTAACTTTGGAAATGGTATCAGACTTGCATTTCAGATTATGTTTTTGTTAACTTTTATTCAACCAAACTTTAGCAAGCACTAACATCATGATACAGTGCTAGGTGCTTTTTACTCCTCTTTCATACATTATTGGCACATACATAGTTCAGGAATTTGGTGGAGGAGGTAAAGTTTAAGGAGGATATGCTGGGCTATATTTGATAATAGGATTTATTTGGAGTGAGGAGTTAATTGGAACAAAACAAGGGCTATGCAAACTATTGTTCTATTACATCTTTTTTTAACTTTCACTACTTCTATTGATTTATATTAAAACCTACCAAATGCCACATTCAATTTTTTAAATTTAAGTACAGTCAGTTACAATGTGTCAATTTCTGGTGTACAGTGCAAAGTCCCAGTCATGCATACACATACATATATTTGTTTTCATATTACATCTTATATTTATATTAAATCTTGATTATGTTTCTAGACTGGTTGCAGTCAAATATCCTACTAATATTCATGCTTCTCTTGCCATTTGATTTTAAGTGTGATGGTAATTGATGCTTATAAAAGCAATAATATGGTTAGAGACCCATCTCTTAGAACCACCTAGAAAAAAAATTCCTGAGCCTTATGAATCTATTTCCTCATTTATAAAATAGAAAGAAATCTACCTCACTGAATTGTGGGATGATTTAAATGAGGTGAACTATGTGAGATCATAAAGCAATGTCTGACATAAAGTAGGCCCTCAGTAAAATTAAGCAACTTTTGGAAAATGCCTGTTGACGGAGGCTCCTAATTAAAGAAGTTATCATTTAAAGGAGATGAAGCATATAAGTACGCATCCTTTTATTTTATAGTATTGCTAGATTCTTTGTTTGTTTTAACGAAGGGTAAAAGGAAAGAATATAGAAATTGGTATAGTTCCATTTCAAATGCCCAAAAGTACATGAAGAGGAAGGTAGAAACCTTTTAAAAATTTTCTAACAGAACACAAACATATGTATTTAGTAAGATTTGCTCCACAAACCGAGAGTGAAAAAAGTTACGCAAATCTCTTATTTTGTTCCAATTAATCCAGTCAGTCAAAACAAAAGCTACCAGAAGGTAACCAAGTATTAAATTTCACCCCACAGATGCAACTTTTTTATTTTGATTTCACAATTTTTTTTTAAACAGGTCACAACCCTAAGTTGCTGGCACCATCACCCAATGTACAAGCTACAAACCCTTGCTCAGCAGTTGAGGGGCATGCTTTAGTAGCATGTTTGAAAAGTGAATAAAAATCCATCTAAAACAAATCTTCAAATAGTTTCCATAGGAACACAGATAAGTGTGACCCCATGTCCTAGTCTTCCACATTTTTGTATCTGGTGGGTGGAGTTCTCATTGTTTGTCCACAGTGCCTTGCTCAGCCATTGTCTCTGAAAAACACAAGACCACATCTGGGAAGCTGGTTCTTAAGGGCCTTGTAGCATAAATCACAAGCTGTGCCAGGCTAGCTCTCCCTGCAACAACAGTTGGGATCTTATGTCAAGACTGGATCAGCCAAGATCCCCTCCTTTCCTAAGTAAATTTTTTTCCCAGGCAACCCTTATCCTTCTCTGTTAGAGTGTCTGGGCCAGAACCACCCTAGTCTATCCTGACAGATCACTCTAACTCCAAATTTCTGGATGTGTGTCTTGGTCCCAATCTCTCTGAAATGTCTAGGCTCTTTATGCAAATTTCTCATCTGGGTTTTTAAGGAGTAACAATGAGGAGTGAGTGTCAAAAGAAATCTGTCCTCATAGATGCTCCACTATATTCACATAACTAGGAAAACTACTTTTATTAGTTTCCTGTGGCTGCTGTAACAAATTATCACAAATTTAGTGGCTTAAAATAACACAAATTTAATATTTTTTTTACACTTCAAGAGGTCAGAGATCTGATTTAAGTCTTATGGGGCTAAAATCAATTTGTCTGCAGGACTATATCATTTTGGAAGAGAATCCATCCATGCCTCTTCCAGCTTTTCGATGCTGCTAGTATTCCTTGACTTGTGGCCATATGGCTCCAATCTCTACTCTGTTGTTACAGGGTCTTATCCCAACTTTAACTCTCCTGCTTTCCTCTTATAAGGACCCTTGTGATTACAATGGAACCAACTGGATAATCCAAGATACTCTCCTTATCTCAAAATGCTTAATTTAATCTCATCTGTAAAGTCCCTTTTACCATGTAAGGTTAACATTTTCACAGTTCTTGGGGATTAGGACATGAATATCTTTGGGGTCGCATTATCTGTCTGCCACGCTACTCAAGTAATTGCTTAGACAACAGAGATCTGCTTCAGGGGCTCTTCCACTATGCTTAGTGGAAAGTAGCAATATTTTTAAATATAGTCTCAGTGGACATTCCCTTTAAAATTCATATTAACTAGCATTTGACTTACATCTTCTTAGTTGTATGGTAGAGTGAGAAACCACATCAAAACCCCAGCATTTCTTTATCCAGTAGGTTACTAAATAATATGTGGTTAGAGGGCAGTATAGTCAACAGCATGATTTGAACATGAAATTTAAAACTTCTCATCGTCTATCCTGAGTCCTCTATTTACTGCTGGTCCTCCCTGAAACCTAAGCATCATGCTACCTCTTACAATTCTCTGCTTGGGTTCAAGTCTGTCCACTTTTGAAAGACAATGTTAGGTAGGTTGAACTATTTCAGTTGGGCACCCAGGTTCAGGCTGTCATGTGCTGAAGCAAGAAACTTGCCAGCTTTAAAAGTTTTGCTGATTTTTTTATGTTGATTCATCCCTGAACAACCAAAAAAAAAAAAAAAAAGTTTAATGTAGTCCAGTAACCCATTCCACTTAAGTATTTTAGGCAATCCTAACTCTGAAAATACTCAACAATAAAACAATGAGAAGCAACATTTTTAGTCATCCAATATGAGCAGTTTATCTATTAGCAACTTTGTTGGAAAGTGCAGACTATTAGGTTGAATGATATGAAATTGCCAATTTTTCCAGTTTTTTTTTTAATCTTCAAAAATGGTAATTTCAGATGACACACCATAACATGAAGTCTGTAAATGGTGGTATTCCAAACTCCAGCGGTACTCACCTAAATCTCTATGTGGGACAATTGGTGACCCTCCAAAACACCCTCCTCACTGCCCCCCACCTCAGCCTGACCTTCAGTAATATTTTGGTGTGATGGATATCTTCTGTTTGCCTGTCTAGACTTAAGCTCTACCATTCTCACTACCACCCTATTCTGGAGTCCTGGGAGGCTGACTCGTATGGGCCGATCTGGCCATGTGGCATTCAGGTAGCTTGATAAGCAGAAGATAAGTGGGCAGGCAGACAATGAGATGAGAGTGTTAATTCACCCTCCTCCACTCCACTGGGTCATCCTTGGTTATCTGCATCCCTCCCTAACGGCCACACTCTCTACAAATAACTACCCTCAGAGCTCTGGTAACTTCTTCCTTTCTTTCAGTTGGGGAGAGACTGAAATGGCTCTCTGCTGTTGCTAGTTCTCGAGTTCTACGTAATCCTTATTTTTTTGTTTCTTTAAACACTGCCACACTTTTAAAGATAGTCCTTTTACTCAGTTTGAACTTACCTTCTATTTTCTTCAGAAATTCTGACTGAAACAGTTAAATAATCACCCAAGCCAGGTTCTCCAAACTAGTAACTCCCACACATAAAACCACATTTCATTTTGTGAGTAGCATTTCCTCTAAGCACCCCTGGACCAGATAGAGGGTGGGAGGCTGTGAAGGGTATTCCAGACTACAGACCCATCTAGGCCCAGGTAGGAGTGAATGAGCCTTCAGATGCTTCCAACCCCAGCCTCCACATCTTCCAACTGAGACTCCAGGTATAGTGGGTTAGAGACCCTGCTGTACCCTCTGAATTCCTGATCCCCAGAAACCATGAGAGATAAAAACTTATTATAGTTGCTTTAAGCCACTACATTTTGAGGTAACTTGTACACAGCAGCAGATAACTTTGACACTTGTCGTCTCTGGTATCTGTCCTCTGAGGAGCTCCCAACCTCTTTCTCTTCCTCACTCACCATCATCTCTGACTCCTGTGAGAAGAGGTGGCACCAGCACTCACTGAGCCTAATCACACAGCAGACCAGGGTGACTCATTTGTCCTGTTTTCTAAATCTTTCCTGGCAAGACTTCACAGCATAACACAGTGGTAAAGGGTGCACACCCTCTAGCCAAACTGTGTGGCTTCAAGTACTAGCTCTGCCGCTTACTAGCTGTGAGCCCTTGCTCCAGTAATACAGTCTTCACGCCCTAGTGTCTTCATCTGCAAGACGGTGACAATAATGGCACGTGACTGATGGGGTTATTAGGAGAATTAAATGCATTTTTTTTGTAAAGGTCTTAGAAGAGTGCCTGGAATATAGAAAGTGTGACTAAATGTTTTTTTAAAATAAAATAGTGCAGTGTGCCAGAAAACGACCATTTTCCTTACAAACAAAGGTAAAAATGTGTAAGACTCACTGAATCCAGAAAACCTTAAGGATAGTCTTTAAAACCTCGTCTCTTCTAAAGCATTCTGAAGTGTTTCATTAAGGGTGACGTACTAATTACCTGAGATAAGTATATGAACGTACTGTTTTGCTCATTTGTCTGTGGCTTTGTAAGCACAAGATTTGAACTTATATAGCCTGTAGCTTTCCCTCTTGCTCTTTAATAAATCTTGAGACATGTATATCAGGTCTGGTATATAAGCCAAGATCCTGACAGGGAACAGATGACATTCTCAAACTGTGTAGTTCAGGAGAGTTCAAATAAGGGACTGTTTCTGAAAGGTGGACAAGATTTTGAGAAGACAATAACAAAAGATAGTACAGCTCGTGATGGCAGGGAGCCATTACCTCCCCTAGGCTGTGAGGCAGAGTAGTTGTATGGAGAGGGCTGTCTCGAAGAGACTTTGGCAGAGGGACACAGCCGACCAGGGCTGACCCAGCTGGGAAGTTACCAGGTGTTTATTTATTGCTGTGAAACAGTAATCACATATTGTGCTCACAATTTTGTGGGTCACAGATTCTGGCAGGGCACAGCAGAGATGGATTATTTTTGCTTCACAATGCCTGGAGCCTCTGCTGGGGTGGTTTGAACAGCTGGAGATGTCTGAGACTGCAGGACAGGGGTCATATATCTGGGGCCTCAGTACTGCTGTTGGCCGGGTTCCTTGGTTCTTCTCCATGTTATATCTGCTGGGATCACAGTGTCCTCCAAGATACTGTCTTCACTCATATATCTGCCGTGGAAGGCTGGAACAGGGGATAGCTAGCATTTCTCTCTCTCCATGGGTCTCCGTGGCTCCCTCCAGCAAGGAAGTCTCAGAGTAGTTGACAGCTCAGAGCTCCAGGAGTGCTCCAAGAGCCCTAGGTAGTGGACTACAAGGCCTCTTGTGATGACCTAGCTGCCAAAGTCCCAAAATGTCACTTCCACTGCATTCAATTATTCAAGCAAGTCATTTAGGCCAGTCCTGATTAAAGGGGAGAGGAGAATTAGACTCCACCTTTTGACAGGGAACATAGCAAAGAATTTGCAACCATGTTAAGTTCATCGTATCAGGTTAATAAAGATTCTGAGGTCAGTTTTCTCCTGGCCCACCATCTCTTGCTGATGCTCCCTATTAACCAAGACAACCAATAGCCAGAGGGCATAGGAGCTTGTTGATATAGTCCTTAGAGGTCAGCCTTCTAGGGCACAGAGTGGGACCTGGAGGAACAAACAGAAGGCATCCAGCATATCATATCCAATGACTCTCCTAATCTTTAAACATTTGTTTTATGGCTTTCAAGCACTGTTAGAGTTATGTAGGACTGTGTTCTTCAAAACATAGGAATGACCACGAGGAGAGAACCATGTAAGCCCACCATTGTCTAATTTGTATTTCCTATTATTGTACCTTTCATTCTTGCAGTCTTAATCAGTGTTCATATAGAACATACAGAACATTCATTCCCAGAACACATCCTCAATTTCTGGTACTTCAGTTTCCCACCTACAGGAAAAAATAAACTTATCTCTACTTGGAATCACCCTATCAGAATATTCCTGCAAATTCTTACAGGGCCTCTAGCATCGTGTCAGTATGTGTGTGCTAGCATGCTGAGGCTTGAGATGCAGGGCACTTGTATCTCAAGAGCCTAGCAATGTCGTCACACACTGTTAAAACATTTTATTTTGATAGAGGGCAGGGAATGGTAGAGTACCAGGTGAAGGTCTTAAAAATCATACTAAAAAAAAATCACACTTTATGTCCTTTTCCTTTTGGCTTATCTTAGGAATCAAATAGTTAATACGTTTTCTAGCAAAGACTGGTAAAGTAACATTCTATATCTTCCAGAATTTTTTGCTGCCCAATAATTTTAAAACATCTTATAATTTCATTTTAAACTAAGTTTCATCAGAGTTTTCCAGATTCCTGAAACCAGAAAGAGATTTTTTTCTCCTTAACTATCCGCATACTTCTAGTGACAGGTGATATAAGGCACATTCATCTCACAACAAGACATCTGACACTCTTTGTCCTGGGATTAGGTGATTCTGAAGAGGGGGCGGTAGGAATATTCTTATATAAGTCATTCCTACACCAGGGCAGCTAGCAAAACTTAACAATAAAAAGAACTGAGTTTGAACCAGATAAAGAGATCCCGCTTAAACCAAACTAAAAATATCCCTAACTTAACTTCCTCTTAGCTGGATCCCCAAAATGTCTGCAGCCACTCCAGTGGTATTACTGAAGAATTCTGAGGAGGAAATGTTGGGGTGGAAAGAGGAAGTTATCTTAATCAGTTAGCAGTTAAATAGTTACAACCATGTGGACACATTGCTAGGGACCCACTCAGAGACTCTGGAGGGGCCCTGTAATGAATGATCCTGGAAGCTTCTGGAGCTTTGGGATAAATTCACCTCTGCCCTTTTTGCTATAATTTTTCCTCAAGAGGAGTCATTGTGCTTCCCTGCCTCTATACCTAGATCAGGGACATCCTGATTCAGCTTGACAGACAGCCTGTCCCCTATCCCCACCGCCCCCAGACACTTCCTAATGCTAAATCACAGGTAACAAAGATACATGTTTTAGTTCCTCTCTTTTAGAAGCTTCAATTTCCTTATGAAAATTAATCCAAGTCCATCCCAGGGACCTTTCTTTTCTCAAGGGAATAGTAGCCTTTTGTTTCAACTGTCATCTCCTCTTTGAACAGGGGAAACCTTCCTATCCCACATACACGTAAAGACAGAACTGTAACCAAGAAGGACCCTGTTGTCATCGATGACCATCTGATATCTGTAATGGTGTTTGTAACTGTTGAACTATATAATGGTTTACAAGGTTTTCCTCATGCTCTTGCTGACCAAGGTTGGGCCAGAGAGGAGGGAGGCTTGGGTGGTCCACCCAACCCCCTCATGGTGCTGCCTGCAGGGATCATACTCAGTGCCCTGCTCTTCTCCCTAGTGCCTTGCTTCTGACCCCAGTGCCCTCCTCTTGACCCTGACACCTCAGAAACAGCAGTTAGAGGTTTTGTGCATCTTGTTGTTCATAACTTGCCCAACTGCTCATGTCTGCAGTTGTTTTTGACCCCTTGTGGTTTCCTTGTATTCTGTTATTTGAGCTGCAGGCCTTGGACTGCAGCAGTATGTCCCAAGCCTACTTAAAAGGTTGAAAGCATTTATCAACCTGACTTTAAACTGCACAAATTTTTCTCTAGAGCTCTTTTCCACAGAACCTCTTCCTATGCATCCTTTGTTCTAGGTACAAGAATATTAAGAGAGCCCCCAAATCAGAGGTGAACTTCTTACCCAGCAAAGGGAAGGGGACCACTGCAAAAATAAGAACAACTTTGCAACAATTTGTTACCTGTATATGATCTCTATGGAAACTAGCTCTTCCCCTTGAGCTCTTGAACTTTTACTGTAAAACCCCCTGCCTTCTCTCCCCAGTAGGCTCACAGTCTTAGAGGCATTAGCCCACTGTAACCTCCTTTGCTTGGCAAAGAAATAAAGCTGCCTTTTCTACTTCATCCAAAACTCTGTCCTCGAGTCTCAATTCACTAAAGCTGGGTATAGAGGCTGTGTTTTGGTAACAAAACTTCACATGATTCTTAGTAGAACAAAGATACCATTCAGAGAAACTTCCTGCCTTCTCTCTCACAGGTTTGAGATACTCAATTTCTAATTTCCCCACCTCAGTGGATATCCACAGGTGTTGTCTGCCTCAAGAGGCAACTTACTTTTTTTAGGTGACTACAGCAAATACATCTATGTATATTTATTAATTACATACTATAACATATTAGGTTATGATGTGGAACACACATCATTTGCTGTTCTCAAGGGCTTTATAATCTGGTATTTGATACTTTACTTGACATTAAGCAGTCTATCTGTGCCAGACAGTATTGTGGGAACTGGGGACCCAGTGGTAAAAAACAAACTCAACCTTATGGAGTTTACAGACATCAGGAAAAAATAAACAAATAATAAATATAGAACATAATGTCCAAAGTAAGTAAGTGTATCAAGAAAAATACAGCTGTTTTTGGCAATGGGGTGGTTGTTTGTCCTATTAACTTACGACGTCTGAGAAGATCCTTCTGAGGTGCTATGTGAACAGAGACCCACATTAAGTGAGAGGCTGAGCTATGCAACTGTTGGGGTTTTTCCAAGGCAGAGAGGGCAGTTGTGAAAGCCCAAATTTGGAGTTTTTTTTTTTTTTAAGTCTTAGTAACAATAAAAAGTGTTAATGAGTCACAAGAACAGTAAATAAGACGTCAGAAACATTATTTGTTCATTCATTCATTCAATAAATAATTACTGAGCCCTATTATGTTCCTAGGGATACCAATATGAACACAAGATTCTAGAGGGTCACAAATAAGACACAAGGTCTGCCCTCCAGTGGCTCATGTCCTGATTTGGAAATAAATTTCAAATAAATAGATTACAATACAGTGCAATGGTTGAGCAGGTGCTATGAGATTTCTTAAGAGATATACCTAAATGAGCCTTGGGTAGGAGGTGGAGCCTATAGAGGATCTGGGAATATACGTTTCCTGGAGTACCTAATTTCTAAATTAAATCCAAAGGAAACAGTAGGAGTTAGCCAGAAGCCAAAGAGAATAAATAAAAGCCACATGCAAAGTACTGGGAAAGTGAGGACATGCTACATTTAAAGAAATGTGGCACTGATGCTTTTGCAGTAAGTTGGGTTCATATTGTAAATGGCTCTACATGTCCTACTGAGAAGATTGTCCTCTATCTAGAGGACACTGGGGAGGCTCTAAAATGTTATAAGAGGGAAGTGACTCCATCAGGCTTATACTGTGGAAAGTTCACTCTGCCTGCAACATGGAGAATGCATGGCTTCAAGTATTGAAGACAAGAAGTGGGATGGAGAAAAGGGAATGGATTTAAGAGTCATGATGTAAGCTCAATCTTCAGAACTCCATGATGGGTTGGAAACAGAAAATTACAAAATGAATTAGTTACACTGAAAAATGTGATTTCAGAGAATGGATTTGGAGTCAGTTTTGAATGATGTGCTGGATTTGAATAGATGGAGAAAGGAGTTTGGTAGAAAGGAAAGGACTAGAAATCCCTTCATATAGTTATTCTCCAGGTAAGAACTATTGAGTTCTAACTGTGTGCTGGGCACTCTAATTGCTACTATAACATTTATTATATCACTTAACAGTCAGAAGAAGTATATATGGGCCATTGTTATTCCTGTTACAGATGAGGAAACTGAGGCATTGGGCAGTCACACAGCTGGAAACAGGATAATATAAACTTCCAATCTAGACTACAAAAATCAGTCCCATTGCTTTATGATCGTTTCTCATTTTACCTGAAAAAAATTTGTATTTCCCACCAGACCATAGGTTAAGTAACTTTTGTCTGTTTAAAATATACAAAAACCCAAATTCACTCTCACCATAAAGTAAGCAAACTGAAATATTGTCACTACTGAAGAAATGCAGAAAGTCTAATGCAGACTCTGAAGGCATTCAAAGAAGAATTTCCCAAAATGTTTTGAGCAATGGCAACACAGTTTATAAAAACATAGGACCTTCCAGTGTAACTATTGCAAAGAGGAAATCACTTGCATTAATCAATTCTAGACTTTTTAAGACATTATTGAAATGTTTTTTCAGATTCTCAGACCTAATATGAGAGAAATTTTATAGGACTACACTTATGCTAGAATAGCTTACATGATACTTCTAATGTATGCACTATCTCAGTGATTTCATAGACAGGGAAGAATGAAAACAGATGAACTAAAGGAAATGAGGCCTGTTCTGTGGGATAGTTCCTTCTTTTTATTGATTTACTGATTGCTTTTCTTGGAAGTGCTGTTATTTAAAGACAACATTTTCTGTAAGCATAGCTGGAACTTCCAGATTGGAATGGCTGCACGTTATCTCCTTTCAATATGTTGTTAATTTCCCTATAAAAATGGAATGGAAAAACTGAGTCACTGTGACTATTTCTATAAAGAATAAACTTCTAGCTTCATTTAGATGTCCATCTAGCTTTTGTTTATTTAAAAATGTAGTATTTTCAAGGCATGAATCAAAGTTGAGTGAAAATTTTGCACACCTTATAGTATCCCTAATTTGAGAATCTTGTATGAGTTTTAATTAATTTTATTAAATTGTAAAATGTTGACTTTTCTTTTCAAAGAATTGATTCAAAGAAGTTTATCCAAAAGCTGCTCCTAAAAGATGAATGTTATCTCCAGTCATGAGGTTCTGTTTTTCCTCTGGCATGATAATTAAATCACACCTTTCCTTACATATTTGGAAGGAGGCAGGCTTCACAGTAGTGTCTGTGCAGCCATCTGAGATTTTTAAAATGAGACTCTGAGCATCAACTAAAACATTTACACCTATAACTTATAGAGGAAAGACAAATGATTCTCTAGGTTGGAATCAATATCAACAAACCTGTTTCTCTCGATTTTCTTTTAAAAAGACACATTTTTGTTCCTTTAACCTTTAAAGAGTCTATTTTAAATGACCTACTTTTAAACTGGTTTTTAGTTAAGTGTGTCAGTGTTTCACTCCTTGCTATTTCTTTCTAAACTAATTATTTTATTTTTAGTCATTCTGACTAGCACAGGGTATTTTCTCTAGAGAATGGAATCTTTTCTTTAATAGGAAAGTGGATGAAGAGTATAGATTTGTTCTGGATATGGGTGTTTTAAGTTATTTCATGTTTCTGTGAGTGGTTATTATTTATCAATGAAAACAAGATCATCCCTCTGTTTAACATGATCTCCATATGCAGGTGAAAGGACAGTGAGGAACCTCAAGAGTTCCTGAGGTTGATCTGCTCTGAGGCAGGACTTCAAAGCATTATCAACAGATGGTTGTCCACCTCATTTGTAAAAGTCTCTAGGGAAAAATTCCGCTATTGTTTTTCATCATGAATCCATCTGTATTGCATCCCTCTGTCAGGCAAGTGTGTCTAGTATCTGTCCAAAATCCCTCCTGTTTTCATGTAAGTCCATTTCCTCCATGTGTGACCTTCCTTGATAAGAAGAACAGCTGCTTGCCATTCTCTGCATCATGTCTTTCCACATGGATCAGCCTTCGTATATCAAACTGAATTCTTGGCTGCTTCAAGAGACTTGGGTAGAAAAACCCTATGTTTGATTTGGGGAGGAAAATACTGTGTACTGTTTGAAATTATTGCACGATGACACAGTTTTATTATTCATAGATTGGCTCTGTCTTTGAAATTGAGAATTATGATATGATTTAAATTAACGCAGCTAAAATATTAGCCTGATCCCTACTGTGCAACAACATGAAACACCTACTACAACACTGTCCTCAGAAAATTGCTCTTTCACAGAAACCTAGTGCTGCGAAGAGTAAAAGGTGATCTTATTAACCATGATAAGACTTCCAAAGACCACTAAAAGAAATAACCCTTCCTCAAAGATCAATTGCTGTCCTATTTACATCTAATAAGGAAAAGTACTGCCAAAGTACTCTAAGAAAAAGCCCATGTTTCTTTTTAAATTGACCCAACAAATATCTGCAGAACACATGCTATGTCCCAGTCACTGTGCCTTATTACACAGTGTTATTGTAGATGGATTCCTGAGGGGGCCTCCAGGATCCCTCATCCGCGTATTCACACCCTGGTATGATCCCCTCCTCGTGTATGAGAGCAAAAATTTGACTTGCTTCTGTCAACTGAAAAAAATGTACAACCCAAAAGTTGAGAATTATGTTTTATTTGGTGGCTTTACTGAGGACAATAGCCCAGGATACAGCCTCTCAGATAGCTCTGAGGAACTATTCCTAAGAGATAAAGGAGGTACCAGGGCATATAGGAGTTTTTGCTGGAAAAAAATAACCCATGTAGTCAAATATCAAAAGATTACTGCTAATCACAAAAAGCAGACATCTCAAGTTAGTGATTTTAGTGGCTTTCTTTGTATGAGAAGATGTAAGAGTCTGGGCTCATAGAAGTTATTCCTTTGATATGCATCTTAACTATTTAGAGCCAGTATCCTGTTTTTCTCCATCCAGAATTCCCCTCAGAGAACACCGCTGGAGTGGCTGCAGTGGCTGCAGTGGCTGCAGTGGCTAATGGCTTGATGGTGGGCAACGTTCATTGCCTACTGAACTGGCAGGCAACTTTTTTTTTTTTTTGGTCTACACTTCCAACAAACAGAATATGGCAAAGGTATGTATGTATATATGTGACTATGTGTATGTGATTGGTTATGTTATTATAATATTATACTGCCCATCTTGCTGGAGGCTGTCTCCCTTGCTGGCTTTGAGGAAGCAACTGGCCATTTTGGAGCTCCATGTGGCAAGGCACTGAAAGTGGCTTTGAAAAGCAGAGAGGGGCCTCCAACCAATAAGCTGTAAAGGCCTTCAGCCAGCACCCAGCAAGAAAAAGAATTTCTCAGTTCTGCAATCATAAGACACTGAATTCTGCCAACAGCCTGAATAAGCTTGGAAGGGCATCCTTCTCCACTTGAGTCTCAGATGAGACTGCAACTCTGGTTGATACCTTGATTGCCTTATGAGACACCCCTGAGCAGAGGGCCCAGCTCAAGCAGCCTAGACTTCTGATTCTGAAACTGGGAGACAATGAATGTATGTTGCTTTAAGCCACTGATATTGTGGTAATATGGTTGCATAGCAATATATAACTAATATACAGCTCCTCAGTCTTTGCCTTCCTTAACCTTGAAATCTTTGAAGCATACAGGCTTTGAAGCATACAGGCCAGTTATTTTGAAGAATGTCCCTCAGTCTGGGTGTTTTTGGTGGAAATCCCTTAATCTAATCCTCATGATTAGATTCATATTTTTGGCAGTTAATGACACAAAAGTAATGTCATATCCTTCCCAGTATATTCTATTAAAAGGTATCTACTGTTGGTTTGTCCCAATATAAGTGACACTAAGTTGATCACTTGATTAGAGATATCCACAAGGTCTCTTTTTTAAAGATACTATTTTCTCATAGTAACTAATAAGAAACCTGTGAGGAGATACTTTAAGCTATATAAATACTCCACCCATCATCAAACTCTCACTAATTAGCTTTAGCAACCATTAATGATTTTCTAATTACATGATTCCTATTATATTTATTAGTTGGTATTCTACTGTAAGGAACATTCCTTTCTCTTCTATTTATTTGCTTATCTAGTTACTTATTTATTTCAGTATGGAATCAGGGTTTCTTATTTTGGCCAATGGTTTATAATTTGTTAATGTCAGTATATATTTTGATATTCCAACGGCTCCAGATTTGTCCATTGGAAGCCCCTTTCAGATATGTCCTCTGTTCTTCTGATATGTTGGCATCATTTTTAAGCCCTTCTTGTTTTCTGACAAGATTTTCCAGGCACATTTTGTACATTACCTGTCACAGAGCTAGAATTTTTCTCCAAAGACTCCTGCTTTCTTTTAAAGTAAAGAGTGGTATTTAGAAACCAAAATCTTCGTATTAAGTTTACTCATTGCCAAATCAATGTCATTGCTTCTAGTATCTCTCAGTGACAGAGCTGAAATATATACTGAGATAAATTTAACAAAATACATGCAAGACATGCACTAAAAACTATGACATTGCTGGGAGAAATTTTACAAGATCAGAATAAATGGATAAATATACTATGTTAATAGATTCTAGGACTCAACATTATTAAGATGTCGGTTATGAAGGTGTCTTCTGCTTAGCATCTCACAGGGCTGCAGTCAGCTTCTTGGCTGGAATTGTGGTCTCATCTGAGGCTTGACTGGGGAAATACCTGCCTCTGTGCTCACTCCAGTTGTAGGCAAAATTCCATTCCAGACTGAGGAATTCATTTTCTTGCTGGATGGAACTCCTTGTAAGCTGTCAGCTGGAGGCTGCCACAGCTCTTAGTAACTGCCTGCATTTCCTTGTCATGTGCGATTTCCTCACCTGATGCATGCACACGCGCACGCACACACACACACTTAATTTTTAACCTCCAATTCCATTTCAACACCACAATGTACCTTCTAGCCTTCCCTTTCGACAATGAGAAACCTAGATTCTATTATATGTGCAAAGACATTTACTCAATTTTCTCAAGCCTGGGATATACAGGTTTGCTGCAAAGGAATAGAAGATACTATGTGGTATTTTTTTTAAAAAAGAACAAGACAAAGTATTGGAGATATCTTGGCTTTTATAGTTTGTGTTCTTTTTTAGAAAAGAAATTTGATCATCCATGGTTTTGTTTGTTTTTCTAGTTATATGATCAAAACCTTTAGCAGTAGAGGTAGGTAAAAATCATGCAGAACCTTGTAAGCCATGTTAGAGAGTTTGGGTTTTATTCTAGTACAATGGAAATATGTTGGAAGGCTTTTTGTTAAATTGTTTGAAGTAGCATTAACATCATTTTCCAAGTTATTTCCCGGTAATGTTTATTATTTACTCACTCTTCAACTTACTCTAAAACAGCATGCTTAGATGTTTAGAGCTTAGATGCTTAGAGCAATCCATACCAATAAGTTAAAACATACATAAAATAATGGAGCAGATTGCGTTAAAGAATAAAATGGAGCTGAGAAACAAGAGGTCAGGGTAAGGTCAGTTCAAAATATGCTTAACTTTTAAGTACTTCAAAGTTACAAGAGGTATTGTTTTATCTGAGTTTCCTGGAGACTAGAAAAGTTTGAAATGCCTCATCCCCCATCCCCTGTGGTCTGCTTGCCTCAGGTAACAAGCCTTCACAGTAACCCTCAACCCCATCTACACTACACAGAATTGAGACTCACTGATGGGAGACACCATGGATTGCTTTTCTTACACAAATTTTTCCAGAGCCTTCCTAGTTTTTGATAATTTAATCCTTTCAGGTTAGGAGAGAAAATGAACATTTCAATAGTGCCTGTTATAATCAAGGTAGCCAATCAAAGCAAGCAATCCAAGCCAAAAATTCACTCCATCTTTAGTAGGAAAGTAGAGTTTTAAATTATAATTGCCTTCCTGAAGGGAGAAATGCATGGATTTCCACAGGGAAAAACTGAGCACTGAGGAGAATGAGTCTCTCATTCATGAGTGCTGTAATCACTATGATAGAACATATTAGAAGAGAACTCTTATTTTAAAATCTCATATAATTTATCATGCATTACTTCATACTCTGCTCCTTCGCTTGTTTTTTTTTTTTATTGATTTGTGGCTACTTATGTACAACAGTAAAGTTTCAGAGAAACTTAAGTTACAAAAAGACAATTATTCAATGCAGGAAGTGTAAACCATTGCATTGGGGGGTTGGAAGACATTTTTTTAAGTTCTCATATGATCTATTGAATTATGTGTTTCTATGTAGTGAGTAATGTCTTACATTCTTGCCAAGAATATTTTGAAAGGAGTTTGTTAAAAGTATGTTAGCTAAATCACTTTTGGTGTATCACTGCAAATGGTGTCGTTCACACGTTGTGAAACACACAGCTCCAGATTTAATTCTGCCCAAAAAATTAGGTCATTGCAAAATACCATATTAAAACTACAAATGCCGTACAGAGAAATAAGGATGAGGATAAAGCAAAGGAAGACACTAATTCTTTTTTGTAAAGTATGATAGGGATAGGACAAAGGGTAGGAAGGCTGAGCCGTTTTAAACGGATACTTTTTTCGTGGTTGTGTGTATTAATTTCGGTTCAACATAAATGACGAATTAATTTAAAATTGGGCTAACTGGCTGCTCTGCACTGTACCCTACTCTCAAGTTAACCTAATTGTATGGAGACACCCTTGTTTTCCGACTTCATACACAAACCATCCATGATTACTGTTTCAATTTATCTTTTCCTTCTTCCAGAAAATCTTTTTCCACTCATGAAAAGGAGTTTATGCAAATTAAGCCTTTGATGCAAAGGCACTTAATTTATAATTATTGTTATTATTATTATTAACATTAAGCACGAGAATGGCTTTGTTGGAAGTTAACCACCAGGACCCGCTAATTTGTTTTGGTGACACACGCCCCAACTCTCCTTAGCCGGGCGCGGTCGTTGGCTGGGGCGCTTTGAGCCACCGCGATGGCTGGGCTCCGGGAAAGATCGGTCCCGGCTCCTCCCAGACCGACGCGCTGGGCTGGCGGAAAGCTAGGCGGGACGGTCATTGTTCTCCTAAGCTCGAGGAAGAGCGCCCAGGCTAGCACCATCTCTCGCTTTCGGGCGAACTTTCCCTAGCTGCCGCTTTCTGGGCTTGGGATGGGTCTCCACTGCGCGACCTTCCCTTTCCTAGAGTGGGACGCTCAGCGAACACACCCACAGTCACCTTTGCGCGCTCGTCTGGAGCCGGCTTGGCACACAGCGCACCCCAGCGGCCGCGTGGCCACCTTCTAGCCCTGGCCACTTGGCTTCCGGAGAGCTCGCCAGTAGCCGCCGTGGCCGCCTCGGAATCTGGAGACTGCGAGAGCCAGATCCCAGGGAAGGCGCGGAGCTGCTGCACCCTGCCCCGCCCGCCACACCTGGGAGCTGTGAAGACCGAGAGAGGCGGGGCGCGGCAGGAGGCTGGCCCTGTGCCGGAGCAGCTTCGCCGAAAGCCGGCCGGACTGCAGCTAAGGCGAAGGGGGAGGGTCTCCAGGCAGAGTGCCGCTCCTCCGAGGGAGGGACCCCAGCTGGGGTGGAAAACCAGCACCAGCGAGCAGCAGAGACGCGCCGCGCTGACCATGGAGCCGGCCGGCCCCGGCTCCGCGCTCCCGCAGCAGCAGTGGGACCGGGACTCGGTAGAAGCGTGGCTGGACGATCACTGGGACTTTACCTCTTCTTACTTTGTTAGGAAAGCCACCAGGTAAGAAGAGGACCCACAGAAGACCCGGCCGGGGCATGGAGCGTGACTTGGGGCTGGTCTCCCTACCCTATTGATTTTTCCCTTTCGTTAACCATTAAACAGCCTCGGCTCTCAGGCCCTTTGCTTTTGAAGTAGGTCCTTGATCCTGTTACGGTGTAGAGACCTCTACTTTTAGGCGAGTACAGTCCAAAAACCCGAGAGTCGGATACGATCCAACCTGGTCACAAAGTTCAAATACAAGTATGTACGTGCCGCCCCCCCCCCACCCCCACTCCGGCAGTCCTGATATTGTCTGGGAGTAAGATTATTTTCATATGTCCGCGTTCACGGGCCTTCCTCTGGCCCTTCTCTAGCATCCTGGTTTCCCTAAATCTTCTTAGCGAAACCAAAACAGTTTTTGAGCCCCTTCCCTGCAGCTCCGGAAGCACCATTTCCAACGCGGTCCCTGCGGCTGCGCTCCTCCCCCCGTCCCCTTTTGCCCCGGCCCTGGCGGGGCGGGGAAGCCCGGGTAGGGGCGAGACCACGGGGAAGCCCAAAGGCAGCAACATGCCGGAACCTTCCCAGAGTGAGTGCTGTCGCCTTTTGCCCCCCTGCAGTCCCCTGATTGTCCCGCGCTCCTCCTTTCCTTCGCTTTTGCGCGCAAGGCGGCGCCGCGGAACAGGCTACGCGGAGGGGTTTGCGGCGCGCACACAAAGGACACCGGGGAGGCTTGGCGGGGAGCAGACCCCGAGAGGTGTCAGGACCCGCGTGGCCCGAGGCGACCCCAGAGGCCAGCTCCTCCTGATCCGGAGCCAAGCGCCGGGGCGGCCGTTGCAGAGGGCGGGGAGGAGGGAGCCTGTCCTTTGGGAGGCGGCGGCGCAGGGGGCAGTCGGAGCGCGCGTGGGAAACGCTCGCGGGAGAGTTGGAGAAGAATTGAGACTGAAGCCGAGGGAGTAGGAGGGTGGGGTGGAGAGTGAGTGGCGGACGGGTGCTTACTAGCCTGAGGAGTTGGTGCGAAGCCGGGGCGAGGGCAAGGCTGCTGCGCGTGGACTCGGGCTGACTCCCGGACGCACGCCTTTGGAGAAAGGGCCGGAACCTCGCCGTCGCCGGCCCCCGGCAGCAGCCTTCGGGTAGTTGGCGCTGGCCGCCTCGGCCGGGGAGGGAGACGCACGCGGGGAGGTGATGGTGGAGGAGCCGGCCGGGGCTCGGAGCTGGGCTCCCACCCGCCGGCGCGCGGCTGCGGCTCAGCCGGGCGCTCCCCGCCAGGGGGCGGCGCAGCGCGGGGCAAGTGGGCAGCAGCGGGCGGTGGCGCTACGGCGGGGGCGGTAGAGGAACCGGCTTCGAGTCGCCGGCCTCACCTGGGCGCGTCGTCGCCCCCGGGCACCTCCTGGAGTCTAGGGGCCGCCGAGGCCGCATGGTCTACACTACGAACTTCCCACCTTTGCTATGTTGCCTTTTGGAGACAAGACAAGGTACTTCCTTCAGCATCCCCCTTTCCCACTTTCCCCAGGGGTGCGGTGGGGGCCGGGTGCTGGATGGTAGCGCCCGCGTCACACCGACGGGGCAATGCTTCATTGAAAATAGACTCAATGATATTTTTGTTTTCCTTTCCTCTTGCGGATGTATTGCTTTGAAGTCTTACATAGGACTCTTTAACCCTGTTTCTCCTATCGAGCGTTCAGAGTTGGTGTTGATTTGATCATTTTCGGGGGGAGGGTTAGCCGAGACGATGGGTTCGGGACAAATCTTATCTCTTCTGTTTAATTATTCCGCCTTCCTTTTAAAATCCTCTTCCCCGCTTTCGCCTTCCGTTAAAATACTAAATCTGGAGCCACCAGAGGATAAACCCTGAATGGAAAGTGGTTTCTTTTCAAAGGGTACTTTTCAGCGAGTTTATAGGGAGGCACTAAGACCATCTTAAGTCTGGAATTATCGATCGCTGGGGACCAACAGTTTTTTAGAGGTTACTTCCTCCGAGGCCATCTGTCCCCAGTTTCCTTTCACTCTTTCACAATTCCACCCTTCTGCCCTTATTGAATTATAGCGTATAGAATGGGGAGTGGGCAGGGGAACTAGGCTGATTTTTTTAAGTGTGGGGATGTTCCTTAGGCAGATTATTAAGAAAGAACAAAATTATTTGTTTTAAAATAAAATTAGGATAAATGTCCTTTTTCTTTTTTTCTCCCCTCTCCCTTTGAAGACATAAATTTGAGATCGGCGGTAGTTTTTAACTCACATAAAAACATTTCACTTTCAGAGCCTGCCAAAACTTTAAATGTAACTTTTTTCTGAAAGTAAATTGAAATAGTTAAGTTACATTTCTTTTCACATTATTTTTTCTTCCAAGTAGAATAGGATTAAAATCCCAATTCTCAAAATTACACTGCTTAGTGTAAAATTTAGATCAGCTGAGACTCCATTAAAGGCTTTTTCTTCACTTAGGGTTTTTATGTTATAGTTGATGTTGACAATAGGCCGAATGCTTTCTATGATATATATGTGTGTGTCTGAAGAGTTTATGTTGCGTACAAGTTGGAAAACGAAAGTGTAAGATACTCAAGAGTTGTGCAGGCCCTCAATTTTAGAAGGTATAAAGCAATGAAAGTTGTCAGTATGAAGAATATAATCTAAGGCTTGTGTGCAGCCAGAGGTTTTTTTCAAGAAACAATATTGCAGTTTGAGCTTGTATTTGGTGGCATTAATTGGAGACTTAAAATAAGAAAGAGAAATTGGACATTAGTTGATTATAAAAACGCGAGACTGCTAAACCCAGTGTGATTCACATGATTGTGGTAAACTTATTGCAGACACTTTAGCTTTACAGCTGAGTTTTGTTTTGTTTTGTTTTTAACAAGAAACTGGCATTACTTTGCTTTTTTCTCTTTTGTTATATTTTGTATGTGTAAAATGAATACTGCATGTGATTCAGGAAGCCCATGAAACAATATTTGTATAGAGGCATTTGGCATGTTTTAAGATTTAAAATAAATTTGAATTCACTTAGACTGGCCATCTGTGCCTATAAACAGGCTCATTGATTGAACTATTTCTACATTATTTGATTTAATTATTGTTTAATATTCATGCACGCTTCTCTATCCCTATCTCCAGACTGAATCATATGCACTCAATAGTAGTCATTGAATGGAAGGAAAGTTCTGGCATTCCTAAACTTTCATTTAAACACCTGTGAATTTTGATTGGCCTTAAAGCAATTATTACCACTATGTTACATTGTTTGCACATTGTTTCCAAAATTACCTTCAAAGACAGAGCTAAGCACCTACCTAAAAGCTATAGTGTGAAGCACAAAAATAGGTGCTTTTTAGCAATCACAACCTGTTTAAGTAAATTTGAGTGTCAGTTGAACAATTCATTGCATAAGCAACTGGCATATAAATCAATTTGAGGCTAGAAACTACAACCTATGGAAAACTCCCACCCTTGCCATTGTAGAAAATTTTGCAGTCCTTCAGGCTTGAGATGCTGTATTCATTAAGGGCTTTAATGCTCAAGCATTCAGAGATGAAGCCTTTCTCTTGCTAATGCCACTTTAACATCTGTTGTTATTCTTGACATCTTATTAGAATAATTTCCCTTTCATTAGTTTCTAATCAGCTTTGTGATTATGGGCAATGTTTTAGGTCATTTAGTATTATAGGGGTAATATGATTGACTTTGTTGCTTTTGTTTTGTACTAGGCAAAAGCTTGAGAATATTTGGCATATACTGGAAATAGGAGATAGTAAGTGAGGACAGCTTTTTATGACTGCTTGGGTCAAAGTCCAGAAACAGAAGTTTTACACTCCTATGTAGTTTTTCTATGATAGACTTTTTATTTGACACTGCAAAGCTGTAGTGAATTAGTTGATGTTCCGGGTCATGTGTTTGGGATTCTTTCTTTCTTTTTTTTTTTTTTTTTTTTTTTTCACCATAGTTTTTTTCTCATCTCTAAAAGTTGTAATGTTTTTATTTGCAAGATATTTATCTTCAAATCAGATGATGGGTGTAAAATAAATATTGCTATTCAATCTTAAAATTTTTTGATCATCATATAGGAATATAAACTTTTTGCAGTTTTCAGACAAAAGGTTTGTTAAGCATGTTTTGTTAAATAGTCGCTAGTGTTGAAGGTAATAAAACCCTGTGGGTATTGGCTCAGTCTGACTTTGATACTATTTCTAATATTTTTATTATGGTAATTCTGGTGCAATAATGTCCTTTTATCCTTGTATTACGTATAATCAGGGTTTATATAGCCAGTTCTAAGGTAACTTTTTTAGTGCCCTAAAAGTGCTCATGTGGATTGAATTTAGATAGGATTGAATCTGGAAAAATCCACAGGAGTCTCTGAAATGATGTTTCTCATTGCTCATAGTGTTCTCAAAGTTTTGTATTCAGATCCAGTTCAGAGCCCATCTTACAAAATAATGATTCCCAAAACTGTGGTAGAATTAATGCAGTGGCAATTAGGCATAGATATCTCAAAGTAAATCTATTTGCTTAGTATAACATAAACTTAAATAGGCTTCTGGTACAATTCAGTAGCTTTTTTTTTCAGTTTGTGATCTGAAGATTTGTAGAACTTGCCAATATTTTCATAATATCATCTTCAGCACCTAAGGATGAGCAGATTTTTAGCCTTTTGATTATACTGTGCAACAAAATTTCCTTTTTAAATAGTTCCACCTAAAGAAATGATTTGAGTCTGGTTTCATATCATTTCTTTGAAAATCTTTGGAAGTGCTTTCAAGTTGGATAGGTAAAGCTTGTACCTTTGCCCTTACTGATTGCAGAGAATATGTCTTACTAGGTTGCATCCCTTCCTCTAGATTTGAAAATGCAAATTAACTGAAAATTGCTTGAACTTCCTAGTACATTTTAATAATGCTTGGGAAATTTTTTTTTCATAATTGAAAACGCTTAAAAAAAAAAGAACTGCTTGGTATTTATTAGTTTATCCTCAGAATAGTTTTCAATCTAACGATTCATTAAACCTGTAACTGTTGTGTTGAGTTAGATTTGTTCTTTGTTCACAGGGTTGATTGTAGGATAGAAACTTCCTAGTATAAAAGTCTTTAGTAGGGATTGAGGGCATTAAATAAATCACTGAGTTGATTGATATTGAAAGGTTAAAAAATGACTTAATTTTTGAATTTAGGATGCAGACTAGATATTGACTTTGCAGGATTTCTATGAAATTAGTTTAGCTGGACAGATATAGATTCAGTTGACTAGCGTTATAGCTGACTGATGTAGCCTTGGAAATATCTCTTATATCTGGTTCTTAGTTTAAAAAAAAAAAAGCCTGTGAAGTACATACCTAAGAATAAAAATTGAAGAAACTTTTTCCACATGAGTCATTCATTTGATATTTAGCTCTGTACTGTTATTTATTGACTTGGTATTCTCATTTTATTTTGAATCATTTTTTTTTCATGGTGTAAGTGCTTTATTCATTTTCTCTAACTGGTAGGAATTTGTATCTTTTGCCAAGGAAATTTAAGGCAGGTAAAGCAAACTGAATATTAAGTTTATAAGAATGATTCTGATAAATATTCTAAGAAGCCTTTAAAGATATATATATTCATATCCCCTATTTGTAGTTTGTAGTGAACATGCTTTTTAAAGTCTTAGGTGCCACTGTTCGTTTCTGTATTTTTTGAGACATTTCCCTTGATTCTGAATTACAAAGTAAGATTAACTTCTTGCAAACTGTCTTCTCTGAATAATTTCATTACATGTAAACTTGGGAGAAAAGGGCTCCCCATCTGATGATTATATCCCTAGTGATAACTATTTTTTTAAAAAATAGTTTCTGTTGAATAACTGTGCTGAGGCTATAAGAAGAGAAAAGATCATGACCTTTTAGGCTGATGAAATAATTATAACACACACACACAGAATCTTTGAACTTAGAGTTGGAGGGGATTATGTAATCCTGTGTTTCTCAAACTGAAGTGATGTTCCCCTATTAAAGACAGACATTCTTAGTGATCTCCAGTATCTTAGTGAGAAAGTTTTTGGTCACAAGTGACAGAAACCCAACTGAACTCATATAAAATTGACTCACATAATTGACGAGCCTGGGGGATTGACGTGCATATGAAATTCAGCTGATGAAATAATTTTGTCAAGATTCTGTCTTTCTGTCTGTAGATCTGTCTAATCTGTCTGTCCTTCCTTCAGTCTATCTATCCATCCTTTCTTCCTTCCTCCTGTCCATCCATTCATCGATCTATCCTTTTGGCCCTATTTTTTGTTGACTTTATCTCCTGCATGCTTTCTTTATGTACTAGAAAAGTTTCTTGCAAGTTTATGTGGATCTTATACTTCTGATGTTTGAGAAGTACCATATCTATATCAGTCCTCTCAAAATTATTTTGGCCTTGCATCACTTCTCTGCTCTGGACCAATCATTTGTCTGGAAGAATAGGGTTGTCTCACTGCCTTATTGGGGCAGGTAACCCATAGTGTGATGTCACTGGGTTGGGGGAGCAGTCCCAAAAGAAAGTGATGTGAGCACACCCAGAAGTTCCAGATATCTGCCATACTTAGTATTGACTTTGTTTTATTTTAATGTTATTTAAATGTGGAATTCTTAAGAGTAGGTATAATTTAATCATAGTTATAGCATTTATGCAACTATAATGCCAAAATAAATGTATAAGTTAGTTACAAATAAATTGATAAAACTCTAGCCAAATGCAAATTGACAGCATTCATTAAATCATCCTTGCAGAGTGAATATGGCCCCGAGTACCCAGTGTGGGTCTGGTGAGATCAGCTTGCCTTTGCTGCAGTTGCCCTGTGATGATTAATTTCTCCCACTGGGTCTCTTAACAGTCATGAAACTTTTATTCCTGTAACACAGCATACCATCTTTTGGGTTTTATTTGGCTTGAAAGCATATTTGCATATCAAGTCTACCTCTTTTATTTTCTCTTTATTCCAGAACCATTGGGCGGCAGTATAACACAATATAAACCTGACCGCTAAAATTGCAGGATAATATTTGGTTATAAGGTGGTCATCCCAGTAATAAGGTATACTTCTTCCACCTTTTTTGGTTTTAATTGTATTATTATAAAAACACAAAATTAAAACATTTTCATAGAAACAGTATAGACATTCAAAACATACTTGCTTTGGACTCTTAGGGCTTCTCATACCTCAGTTGAGACTTGCCAGTCCAGTCCAGTCTCTCCCATATCTAAATTGCAAAACAAATCAGTTTATATATTTACAGCATAGATTTTGGTTAGTGTGTTTTCTTTCAGATGTAAGTAGGTTTTCCTTTAAGGAACATTTTTTATACGTGATTGTACATGCATGGAAAATTACAAAACATGTCACTTACAACTCTCAAATTTGAATGTAAAACCGTATGAAGCAGTTCTGCATTTTATTTATATTTTGTCCCAATATATTTTGTCTCATGTTTCAGAGCTGGAGAAATCTCACAATATTAAATAACTTTAGGTAGTGTTTGTTTCCAGTCCATGAGAGAAGCAAGTGAACTACTCACTGTAGCATCAGAATAGAGATTATTGGCAGAATTACTTGGAGGTGCCCCAGACCTCCCCTGTGTCATTTAATACCCTGTTATAGTGTGTTAATCTTTTATTCATCTAAACCAGTGCTTCTTAAATTGGATGCTCTTTGGCATTTGGTGGTGTCACTTCTTGTTGTTGTGAGAAGCTGTTTACCATGTTGTAGGATATTTAACATCCCTGGGCCCCAGACACTGACAGTGCACCCCAATCATTGTGACACATATTTCTAAATGCTTCCCAAAGACTGGCACCACTGTTTGGTTGGAAGCCATTGTTTTGAACCGTTTAAAATTTATTTCTATTTATGGTGGGTAAGGGCCTCAGATAGGACAGATTTAAGCTTCAACACCAGAGCTACTTCTTTCTAAGAGTATGACCTTAGGTACTTTATTTACTTTGTCTATAAAATGGAAATGATAGCATTTACTTCTAGGGTTCTTAAGAAATTAAAAGGAAATAATGCATATTTCCCTAACTTTTTTTAGAGTGATTTTCAGTAGGTTACTATTTATTTTACCTTGAGAATCATCAGTGTCTTAAATGTAAGTGCAGACTTTGAGAGTCATTCCCTTATTCTGGTAAGTGAGAATTAGAACAACAGAACAGGGATTTAATAGACTTTGTGAGAAGGTCACCTTCTCATTTTTCAGATGAATTTTTATTAATGTTTTGAAGAGAACCTATTGTGGATTGTGTGAGGTACTGGAAAGGGAATTGGAATGGGAGTCCAGACCTCCTGATTGTGTTCCCAGCTTTGTGGCCAGCTTAGGTTAATAAAACTTGGCTTTAAAATGAGAGATGGGAGGGCGTGAGAAATCAAGACAGAGAAATTCATAAATGAGTTTAAAAACTTCTCTCAGTTCTAAGCATTCTTGATTCTCACCCAGAGAGCAGAATATCAGCTTCTTAGATGGAACAGTTTCCTTCTCTAAGTGTTTTCCAATTACTAGTAGTGGCTCCAGGTCAAGTTATACAAACACCACAACTAAAACTGTGTAAAATTAGGATCCAAGAGCAGGAAAAATATCTAACATTATATTTTATGTGAACTATTTTTTGTTTGTGTTTCCTGCAGATAATTTTAGCCTACTTCTAAATAAGTTATCAATGATCCCTTTTCAGACAGGAAATTAGTATGCTCTTTGTAATTCTGGTTTTAGGGGTTAATTCACATTAAAAAGACTAGAGAGAAAGGAAAAGGGGTGATGTTTTAATAGAAGACTCAAAAACATGATCATGCATTGTGTTTTGTGGCTCATTCAGGGCCTGTACCTTTTTACTCTGTTTTGTTTGTGGCACCCTTCAAATCTCTCCAAATGCTACCACTCAAGGGTAGCATCCTCAAGGTCCAGGTATCAACCTACTACTTATAGAATCTCCCCAAGGAAGTCCCCTTGGGTAGGAACTAAAATGGACCAACTTTCATCCCCAAATCTCCTATAGCAGAGTGTTAAAGTATTGTTTTATCAAGTATTAAAATCACTCTCCAGTTTATAATTATGGTTATTATGAAATATTGCTATGATTGTCATCATCGGTGATTAGTTGTATACTTTATCACACTTGTTGTCAAACATTAAAAATGTTTGACATCTTGAAAAAAATCATCCCTCATTTTATAACTTACTTTTTAAAAAATTTCTGAGTAGTAGTAGAAAAACAAGTTATGTTCTAGCATTGACTCTTCTCAACTAAATGTTCAGCTCTTAATATTCAGAAAATTATGTCATACTTGAGTGTAGTTATTGGTCTAGGGAGCCTGTGTTTTTTCAGTTCTAATTTGAAGTGCTTCCACATGCATTTTCTAACTGGACTCATATATCAACTCTGTGTGGTGAGTAAAGGAGTAAGAAATCTTTCCCCTAATTAAAAATGAGGAAACTGAAGGGCAAAAAGAGGTGAGAGTTGACTGACCTCGTAATCGTTGCCTCCTGGCCTATTGATGATGTAAGCCATTGTAGGCATCTCCATGGCCTTTGTGGCCTGTTAATTACAGCTGCCCATTTTTGCAATGAAGAGCTTGTACATCAGGGAAAGTGAGCTCCAGAGAAGTTGTGATTGGTTCAGTCACACATCTGTGTGTGGTCTTGTAGCTGGAATTGGATGGCCAGTTTAGTATTCTTGATTTTATATACCCTGCTGAAGACAGCACCTAGCACTTCATGAAGAAGTTAGAACAGGCAGTGTTTTCCCTGTTTTATAGAGGAAGAAATTGAAACTCAGAAGAAGAAGAAAATTGCCACTGGTCATAGATTCCATTAGTAGCAAATGCTAAGATATAGATGAGAATTTGGGATTTATGGCTGAAAACCACAGCCTTTCGGTACTTTGTAGTTGCAAGGATTTTTAGCAATTAGTCAATATCCCATTTATAAGTAGGTTGCAATTTGCTTTTTCACTATTAATTATATGGTACGTTTTTGACAGTAAAATGAAAAGGTTTGATTTAAGGAAGAATTTTATGCTACAGGGTATTAATCCAAGAGCTTTTAAAAGGTTCAACTATCATACACGGGATCAGAGTGTGGTACACAGGATCCTTTGTGTTCTTTTGATGATAAAATCAGTATTAGTGATTTGATAGCTTGGAGCTCATTAGTATGCTTCATAGAACACCTTACCTTTTCTTTGTTGTCTAGCTACCAGCAGTTTCAGTTGGGAAAAACAGAGTATCGAATGACTAATGTGGCCAACTAAAATACAAGACACCCAGTAAAATCTGAATTTTAGATACTACTTATACTAAAAAATTATTCATTTTTTAATCTGCAACTCAACTTTAACTCAATGTCCTGTATTTTTATTTGCCAAATCTAGCAGCCGTAAGAATTACTCTTTTCTTTAACACATTTATTAATACATTCTTTTCAGTGCATCTTTTTAGTTTTATAAACCATGGCCTGTCTTCAGGTAGACATGGGATTCAGTCAGATTTTTTTCAAGACACTGTCGTTAAGAATCTTTGTTCTCTGAGTCCCTTGAGGCAGTGTTTTTACCTCAGTGGTTTAGTGTGCCATTCTTTTATGATCTGGACAGAAAGAATTAAGTTAGAGAATGTGTTATTTTATTCTCTTTTTGCCTTGTGTGTTTAAATTTGATTTTGACTCTTTCAGATGCAGCTAGATGTCATGGTGTGTTTTCTTCATAATAAGCATCAATGTTCTGAGAACTTTTACATTCTTGTAGGCCATAAGACCTGGACTAGGAGACCTGGATTTGATTCCTGGCCTTGCTACCAACTAGCAGAATGTGTTTAGTTCAACCATTTAATTTAGCTGCATAATGCAGAAAATAGGTTTAAACAGAATAGTGCTTTTTTCCCCCTTCCAGTATCACTAATGTAAATACTTTTCAAAACCTCATAGAATCAAAGAAGAGAAAGGAGGGAAAGTAGAGATCCTATCCCAGGCCACAGGAGTGATTTGTCCCGTCAGAAACCAAGTTTCTTGAATCCCATCTGGTATTTTTACCCTCGTATTTGACATGTCCATCTTTCCATCTTTATTCATTTGTATGCAGTTACATATAACTTCATATGATAGAAGAATTCAGGATGTATATAAATTAACTTCAGGACACAATATAAACTTCACTTTGGGGAGGAGAAGTGACTCTGTGATTTGTCTGGGTTTGCTCAGTCCTGCCTCCCTCGTGTCCACCATAGTCCCAGACACACTCAAGGGTCTTCATGAAAATAATTCACTCTAGAAAAAAAGGACACTTAAAAGTGAATCCAATTAAAATGGTAAAATATCAATGAAAAGTTTCGATTGGAACTTTATCTTGAAAAATGGAACTATAAGTTATGAAAGTAAATTTATCTTATTTTAGATTTAATAAAATTTAGGTTATAATAAAAACTCCAGGCTAATTTGCAGAATAAACAATTTTCTGGCAAGACAATACCGTGAACAGTATGTTTACTTCTTGTTTGACTTTTGCAGCGTAATCATAAGGAGTCTTTTTTTTCCCGCAAGATAGTTTTTTTGAATTAATATTTGAAGACTTCATGAGTTTTTCCAAAAGCCTTTCTTAATCTAGTTATTTGAAGAGAATTTGAAGAGTCTTTGTTAATGTAGTTATTTGAAGAGAATTCTCTTTGCAGGTATTTATTATGTTATTGTCCTTGTTGATTCTTCTTTTAATTGTTGTCTGGTCTTTAATTGGGCATAACCCTTAATTATCAGTGGTTTTATGGAATATTGGAACAGTTCTCAACATCACTTTTATCTACTAGAAATTCTGTATCTTATGTAAGAATTTAAATTTCAGTCTGCAGGTGATTTGTATTTGCAGAGACTGAAACATTAAAAAACAATGAAAAGGAGATGATAGACATTAGTCTTAAGGAGGAAGGCCCACGTCATACAGCAACATAGGTCATGCACTGCAAAACCTCAAGGGCTGCCTGAAGGGGGAGACACGTGAGAGACAATTTAATTTTATTTGTGGTTGGATTATAGGTGATTGTTTTGATGTTATGACAACGTGTTTTCCTGAGCAGGCCTGTATCTACAGGGACTCAGATAATCAATAATGTGGTCATCAGAAAACCCTTCCTCCCATGACTGGTAGTGACTGAATGACTGACTATACTAGATGTACTTTTCCTGTGTCATTTAATACTGAGTTCATCTCTCCAAGAAAATATCTAGAAATGAAACACTTGTGAGACAATTAAATATAATAATATAAATCACCTAACAAAGAATTTGGGGGCAGTGGCTCTACTTCAGACATAGATTAGGCCCTGCAGGGTGTGTGAGGGGAAATTAGCCATGGTCAGTTATGAGGCTTACACCCAAGGGATAATGAACGTTAATAGCCAAAGTGCAGTGTTGATTTTCTGTAACAAATATTCCAGCGTTCAGATACGCAAAAGATCATTGCCCTTTCTAATGTGATTAATGTGGGAGCCTTTATTTATTTATTCATTCACTCAAATATTTATCGAGGATATACTACATGACAGGCTTTTTCTAAGGACAGGGAGGCAGTCACCAACAAGACAGACAACTATGAATTTACATCTACTTGGAGGAAACAGACAATAAACCAACAGATTAATAAGCAAGAAAAATAGACAAGAATAAGATCAGATAGTGTTGGGGGAGGAACAGAATATGCCGGGGCCACTTGAGGTGGAGTGATCAAGGAAGGCCTGTCTGCACAGGGGATGAAGGAGCTGTGCCCAGCCAGGTGCAGGTGAGGAGAGCATTCCAGACTGGGCGCCGTTGAGTTTGGTGTGGTTGAGGAGCACCCAGGGGTCAGCGTGGGTGAGGGGGACTGTGGTGGGGGTTGAAGGAGTTTGGGTTTTATTCTCAAGTCAGTGAGGAGCCAAGAAGGATAGTTAAGATGTTAAGGTTTTCTTTGTTCAAAGATTATTTTGGTTGCTGTATGGAGAATGGATTGAAAGGAGACCAGTGTAATAGACTACTTAAGGGGCTGTGGCCATAGTCCACTGGACCAGGGAGGTATTACAGGAGATAGAAATGAACAGATTGGGGTATAAGGTTTTGGAAGTTGAGTTGACAGGACTTGGCTGCTGGATTGGATGTGAGAGATACAGGAAACAGAAATTCAGAGTAATTCCTTGATGTTTGGTTGAGTAACTAGGGCAGTGATGGTGCTATTTATTAATATGAGGAAGACTGGCAGGGAGTGAGGTTGGAGCAAGGTGACAGGTCGGGCATTAGAATTCTGATGTCACCATTTTAAGGTGTCTGTTTAGACATTCACATGGAGTGGTCAAGTAGGTGGTTTGACTAAAAAATTAAAAAGCTGATCACCAGTTTCCAATGAGAAGAAATAAGTTGAGGTTTTAGGTTTGTAGCTGAAATAGTTAAAATGCCTATTTTTATATTGATTTGACAATTTAAGTTGTATACATGTATTTTTAAATCACGTGAGATATCTTAATTTAAACATATTGCTTTTTTCTTTACATTTTACAAAACAACTTTATTCAGATGCTTTCTGTACATTTCTGACAGATTCACATGCATTTCTGACATCAGTGTCTTTGCCCCACTACCATGATTTTGGTTAAGTTAGTGCTTTCCAAAGTATGTCCCCTCATTTCTATTGAAGTCTTTGAGATACAGCATTATTTTAATATCATTGTCTGCTCTCATCATGCATTTATAAAACATTAGGACAATTATATTTTTAAAAACTCTGTGCTGTAGGTACACACTGGAGATCTGTGCAGTCTATTTACCTACTACATTGCTTTTTAAAGAAAGCTTTAAAATTTATAACTGTATCTAACACTTGGAATTATTGGATAATCCTGAGGTAATCCTGATAACATCTGTGTTATCTTTTTTTTTTTTTTTTGACCCATTTCATTCTAGATCAGTACCATTTCAGGGATATTTACCAAACAATAGATTGTTGGTCAAAATAAAATAATTAAGGGAACATTCCATAAGTGTAAGACTTAGTAGAGACTCCGAAAAAAGGCAAACTCTTCTCTTTCTGCACCTTTTTTCACTTAATTATAATTCAAATTATCATTGATATCAGTACCTATGACCATTTTTTAACGTCTGCCTAATGTTACATTTATAAATGTGCCATGATGTGATTTGCCCCCCTTCTATAGGTGGTATTAGGTTGCTTCTTATCTTTGCTATAACAAGCAATACCACAGTAAATAAATATCCCCGTGCTTCCTTTGCCACATGTGAAAAACCTCTGGAACAAAGGATAAATGTATTTTAAAACTCGTTAGATGTTGCCTGCTTGCCTTCTGAAGAGGTGATTATCGCCTACTTGCCTTCCAAAGAGGTGATATCAATTTTTACAGCAGCCAGAAGGATTGGAGAGTGTCTGTGTCCTGACACTCTCCAAAACGGTGCATTGTCCAACTTTTTCATCCTGGCTGTTTGGTGAAAATGATCAATAAGCCACTGTGGAGTGGAGGCTGCATTGCTCTATAAGACGAGTTCTTTTAAATATCCTCGGTGGTAGCAAGTTTTTGTCTTTTGGAAGTAAATTTTAGTTTTGGAAAAAGTCAAGTCTAATCCTTAAGATATATATTAAGTTAGCTGTTTCTTCAGATTTGTTGTGGTTTTGCTTGTTTTGAGAGGAAGGCTTAGTGAAAAACAAGATCTAACTTTTAGATAAAACTAATATTCCTATATGGCTTATTAATTTCTTTTAGAAGCTAGTTTCAGAAGAAGAGTTCCAAAAATGTCTAACGTAATAGCACCATCAATTGGTGTAAGATTACATCTTTCCAAGTGGAATTACTTGAATTGAACAATAATCATTTGGATGTGTATGATCTGGTATATTTATTTTAAAAAATCACCTACTGTGAATGCTTTAGCTCAGCTAGATTTCTTCATAGGTTGGCGCATTAACAACATAAATAATTTCATTCCTCTTGGCCTGAATTCTCTAGGCCAGTTATTGCCTACTTTTTAATTTTCGCCCTTTATGAAAGGAGTAGATAATCTAGAAGAAGAGATCATCATTTTACCATTACTTGAACAAGCATTATTAGAATGATACTAATAGAAGTCTATCTTTCTACTACATACCAGATCAAATTGTTTACATTTTCCTTTTCCCTTTCTAAATATAATCTATATATAGTGCTGTAGATAAAAACTATCTAAAAATTAAGCATATTGGCTAGCCAAATTTAGGTAAATTTTTAAAAATATTCAACTTCAGAACAAGGTGCATTTTAAATAGCACATTATTTTCCATTTTTATGTTCTCCTAAGACTTGTCAGATTTTTTTTTTTACTTTGATACAAACTGATTGTGAGAGGAGCAGACTTGACACTTGATGTGTTGTAAAACATGTATCTGAAAATATATGTATATAGAAGTCAGACCTTATTAAAATTTTCATTGAAGCAATTGTCCGCCACAGTTTTTCCAAATAAAATTGTCCTAAATAAACCATCTTGTTTTTATTTTCTATGACAAATTGGATTATAATCTCATCAGTTTACCATGAGGGGATTTTTAGAAGCTTTACGGTGAGGACAGCACCTTCTCTCCTTAAATGTTTAATGTGTGTACATGTTCTTTCCTGCAGAGAAATGGTCAATGCATGGTTTGCTGAGAGAGTTCACACCATTCCTGTGTGCAAGGAAGGCATCAGAGGCCACCCAGAATCTTGCTCTTGCCCCTCACAGCAGAGTCCCCGTGCAGATAGCAGTGTTCCTGGAACACCAACCAGGAAAATTTCTGCCTCCGAGTTTGATCGGCCTCTTAGACCCATTGTTGTCAAGGATTCTGAGGGAACTGTGAGCTTCCTCTCTGACTCGGAAAAGAAGGAACAGATGCCTCTAACCTCCCCACAGTTTGATAATGATGAAGGGGACCAGTGCTCCAGACTCTTGGAATTAGTGAAAGATATTTCCAGTCACTTGGATGTCACAGCCTTATGTCACAAAATTTTCTTACACATCCATGGACTCATCTCCGCTGACCGCTATTCCCTGTTCCTCGTCTGTGAGGACAGCTCCAACGACAAGTTTCTTATTAGCCGCCTCTTTGATGTTGCAGAAGGTTCAACACTGGAAGAAGCTTCAAATAACTGTATCCGCTTGGAATGGAACAAAGGCATTGTGGGACATGTGGCAGCTCTTGGTGAGCCCTTGAACATCAAGGATGCGTATGAGGTAAACAACGAACTGTTAGTACAGAGTGGGGGTTGGGAGTGGAACCTGGCTGGGGCATTGGACAACTACTGTGAATAATGGGGAGTTTTGAAAATGAGATGTACTAATTTGCATACTTACTTAAAATGAGAATGTATGGTAGGAACTTTCCCATCTTTTAAATGCCAGAATTCCTTCACTGATGGCTAAGTCAAGAATAAGAGCCTGAGAGAAATCTTGTCTTGTTTTTCTCTTTAATGATAACTTAGCATGGCTCATCTCATAGTTGTATGCTTTCATCTTTTTACCTGATGACTATACACATCTCTATCTGTGTTATCTCCACATGAACTTCTGACGATTTTACTCAGATTCCAAAATGATAGGTCCCAAAACAGTCAGAAAACCAAACCTTCTAAAATTCACTTATTCCGTTAATCATATTCATTCATTTGAAGCCCCATTGATACCAAAATCTGATTGTCTTTCTTTCCATCCTTTCTTTTCATTTCTTTTATTAAACAAACAAATTTATGGATGTCTTCAAAAAATGGAAATTTTTGCCCTAAAATAATTCAATCGGAAGATTCGATATTTCTTCCACTTTTGGTTCAGTTATGAACAGGCCTTTGATTATGGACGTAAAAATTACACTGTATGATTCTTCAGATTTCTTATTTAAAATTATTATTTTGTTAATAGAATTAGGGGTTTTAAACAAAGTATCTTAATTGAATGACACTTGGTATGTTTGTGAATTATGTTCTACCACTTTAATAGAATAATTTTTCTAACTCTATTGTAGTAAAGTTTCCATAGTATTGCCAGCTTGAGGCTCTGCTGTGTAATTTGAGAAGTCATAGCTATTTTATTCACCCCTGTATTCCTGATGCCTAATATAGTGCCTGGCACATAGAAATACTGTATTTATAAATATTGATTGAGAGAAAATTATAGTAGTAAAGATAAGTAAGTAGAATAGAAAGCAGGTCATAATAGATGCCAGGGAAAATGTGTTAGGTTCAGGGAAGGAGATCACATCTAACTGGGGAGATGGAGAGAGGTTTCTTTGAGGAAGCAATGCTTGATAAAGACCCTGGAAAATGGATAAGACCTGAATAGATTGAGTTGTGTGCACAGTGAGATCCAAATGTGAAGAGAAATTTGAAGAGGAGACAGGAAGTTGGACCATGTGGTGCTTGTATGGAAATGTGTGCATAATAGACAGTTTAGATGTTGAGGAGCTACTGGTGATTACTGGGGTCTTGAATTCCAGGCTGAGGAGTATGTATGTGATTCATAGCCATGAGGAATAATTGAAGGTGATTTGATTCTGACTGTGTTTTAGAAAGATGAATTTTATAGTGGTCATAAAATGAATTAGAGGGGAAAATCCTGGACACCGGGAAGATAGGTTATTTTAATAGTCTGAGTAAGTTAAGACCTGAACCAGGGCGCTGGCCTTCAAGATCAAATAGAGCGAATGGATTTCAGATGAAGTTGAACCTGCTAGACTCAGCAGCTAGTAGAAGATGGAAGTGAGGAGAAAAGAGGAGTTGGAGATGACTCAGGTTGTGAAGTCGGGTGAATAATGGTAACTGGTGAGGAATACCGATGGCAGGGATCTGTGGGGAGATGTGATAGTTCACATAGGTTAAATTGGGAGATGTTTTTCAGAATCTGTTCTCTACAAACAGTTTTTTCCATTTTGATTCTTCATGGGGCTGTCTCCATGACCTCTTTGAGCTCTGTAGTAACATCACACCATAGCAGCCTCCAGAGGGGTATTAAGGACACAGCTGAAGGATTGCTGCCAAATTTGCAGAATTCTGCTCCTGTCTTAGGTGACAGCTGGGTTTCCGCTTTCCAATGGCACTATGGTCCCAAGTATGGTAGGACCATAAATATGGTTCAGCTTTGCTGAGAAAGCCTTCATTTGTCTGCGTGGTCCTGAGATTCTCAG
Organism: Camelus dromedarius; assembly: GCF_036321535.1. NCBI lineage: Eukaryota > Metazoa > Chordata > Mammalia > Artiodactyla > Camelidae > Camelus > Camelus dromedarius. The sequence goes on from NC_087436.1 coordinate 38,774,582, forward strand.
CCTGAAAATTTCTTCACTTACATGCATTTTGTTTAGTCTGCTTACCATCTTTAGAGTTTTGAAGGTGTCGTTTTTGTTTTGCAGCTAGTAATGATTTAATTCTTGTCCTGTTGTCTAAAATAGACCCAGGGTCCTTGATTTGCAGTGCCCCCAGAGGGAAGCCTCTTAGCCTGTGGATTCCTCATGTTGCTGCTTCACCCTTAACACCCTTGATCTGTGTTTGTAATGGCCTTGCAGAAGTTATTCCTGTCCCAGGAATTTCATTAGAAGTCACGGGGTTGATCTGTGACATAACTTACATTGGTGTCAACAAGTGGAAGTGACTTGGCTAGTGGATAATTCATTACTCAGCCCACTCATAATTTTAATAGTCAAAATACTGTCTCATAGCCTTTTGTGAAAATAGTCAGAATATGAAAAAAACAGTCTATGCTTTCTGAGTCCTCTTTCTTTACATATGGCCGTAAAATAACACTGATAAGCAATGTTTCTTAAGCTTATCTGACCACAGAATGCTTTTAAAGTTGTAATGTAGCGATAGAAAACCAAGAGGTGGCCATGAAATATAATAGTGCTCAGATTAAAACTAAGAGTGAAAAAATAGTCTCCTAGATAAGTACATTGTAAGAAATGGTAAACATTTGATTCACTTCTTAAAATTTTGTAACAGAATGTTATAAAGTTGGGTTTTCAACTCTTTTATTACTGGTAAAACAATACATACATATATTTGAAATATAAAGCAAAATCCAAAACTTAGACCTCAAATACCAGTGCTGTTCAGTCACACATCATCTCCTGCATCATCCCGTCATTTATGTAACTTTGTTGAATGTGGCACCACATTTATTAGTAATAAGATATTAATACATAATAATCAAAAAACTATATAAATGTTTGACATTTTCCTTATATATGAAAACTAGGTATCATTCAATATCTAGATCAGATTGTGGGTTCTTCAGAAAAACATAACCAGGAGGAGATATATAGATATATAGATAAATAAGAAGAGATTTATCATAAGAATTAGCTCACTTGATTATAGATCCCCAGAACTTCCATGGTCTGGCTGTCATCTGTAAGCTGGAGAGCCAGGAAAATTGATGGTGTAACTCAGAGTCTGGAGACCTAAGAATTGGGGCAGGGGGTGGAGAGGTTGGATAGTGATGTAACTATGGTCTGGGTCTGAGTCCCAAAGCTTCAGAACTAGGAGCTCTAATGGATGAGGCAGGAGACCAGGAGAAGATGGATGTCTCAGGTCAAGCAGAGAGCAAATTTGCCCTTCCTCTGCCTTTTTGTTCTGTTCAAGCGCTCAAGGAATTAGATGATGCCCACCGGCATTGATGATCTTGACTCATTCTAGTGATTCAAATGCTCATCTCTTCTGGAGACATCCTCACAGACACACACAGAAATAATGTTTTATCCTCAAGTTGACACATAAAATTAATCATCACAGATGGCCTTGAGCCTTCTGGTTCCATGTCCTTTGGAAGCCTTAAGCCTCCTCAAGATTTCCTATGTCAAAGGATTTATATTGTCTAAGTAACCCTTTTTCCTAAGTCAACTAGAATGCAAAACTTGGACTCTTCTCCTATTTCCATGGAACAACCACTCCCTGGATACCGTGATTTCTAGGGAGAAAAAAGAGGGTCTTGGGGAAGGGTCACATTGCCACCCACGTGGCCTTCCAGATACAGCTGCTACTCCTCCCATCCCCACTGTTTCAGTCTTTCTCCAGGTAAATAAATCTTCTCCATCTTTCACCCTGCAGGTCTCACTTTCTACTCAAGTGAATTTCTAGTAATTAGAATTATTTCCAAAATGAATTTTAGGAAAGAAATGACAAGAGCAACTGTTTTAATTTTGATAAATTTGTCATGGTATAATTGTGCCCCAAGGAACACATTTGGGAACTGCTGTATTTTTTTTTCCAGTGTTCTAATAATCTTTAGGTATTCCACTCTGTGGAAGAAAACTAGCATATAATTTGGTAAGCCTGCTGTGTTGTTTCCTATTATTTTTATTGTTACATCACTTCAAACTTTAAATAAAGTTGCAAGACCAGTATAAGAAACTTCTGTATACCTTTTACCTAGATTCTCCCATTGTTTATATTTTGCCCCATTTGCTTTATTATTCTCTTTTTCTATGTATAATGTGTGTAAGTAACATATGCATATTATTTTTACTGAACCATTTGGAGATAGTTTTACTACATATTTCAGTATGTGATTTCTAACAGGAATATTCTCTCACACAATTGTGATACATTTATCAAAATCTGGAAATTTTATGATACAATACTATTACCTAACAGTCCATAGTCAGATTTGGTCAGTTGTTCCGTGAATGCCCTTTAGAGTTTTTTTTTTTCCCTCTATCAGGGCTCCGGTTCAGGATTACATATTGCATATATTTGTCATATCTCTTTAGTCTCCATTAAATCTGGAATAGTTTCTCAGTGTTTCTTATTCTTGACATATGTTTTGGAAGAATACAGGCCTTATCTTGTAGAGTGTTTTCCTTGAATAGATTCAAGTTAGGCACTTTTGGCAGGAATACCTCAAATGTTGATCTTGAGATCTTGTTTGGTTTTCCAAACAACAGTCACTTAATTCTTCACTTCTCTTACACCAGCCAGGGTGTCCCACAATCCAACTCAATTCTGACACTAGCTACCTGGAGTTAGCGCAGAATCCACAGGTTAAGGGCTCAGTCCTACGGTATTATTCCCACTTCAGATGTCAACCACAAATAGGATCTCCAGGCTGATCACACTTATGTCTGGCCAACTACAAACTCAGGGGTTCCCTGCTTAGTTTTAATAATTTGCTAGAATTACTCAGAGAACTCAAGAAATCACTATACTTAAAATTACAATTTTATTATTGAGAATACAATTCAGAATAGCCAAATTGAAGAGATACATAGGTCAAGGAGTGAGAGGTGGGGGACACAAAACATCCATGCCTTCTCCAGAAGGCAGTACACCACCATCCCAGCACATAGATAACTTCACCAACTCGAAAGTTCCTGCAAACCTGATTGTTTTCTGTGTTATGTAGGCATGATTGAGTAAATCATTGGTTATTGGTGATTGGACTCAATCTCCAGCCCCACTTCCCTATCCAGAGGTCAGTGGTGGGGCCAAAAGTTCTAATCTGCTAACCACTTGATTGGTTTTCCTGAAGCCAGCTCATCCTGAAGCTATTTGAGGCCCTCTCCTCTATGAATCTTGTCATAAGCATGAACTCAGATGTGATTGTAAGGAACTTGTTATGAATAAAAAAGACTCTCCTATCACTCAGGAAATGTTAAGGGTTTGAGGAGCTTTATGCCAGGAACTGGGAACAAAGACCAAATATGTATATTTTTTGTTATACTACAGACCTTCTTAGCATATATTATCAGGTAGGACATGATGCTACTTTACCCACCTATTGATGATGTTAAAGTTGATAACTTGGTTATTAAAGTGGTGTCCACTAGGTTTTTCCACTATAATGTACAATTTTCCCATTGTAATTAATAGGTATCTTAAGGGGAGATATTTTGATATTGTGTAAATATTCTATTCCTCATCAATGTACATTTACCAGTTTTGGCATACACTGATTTTCCAACCTCATAATACCTTCTATGTATATTAGTTGGCATTCTAATATAAAGAAGAGCTTTGCATTCTTTATGCACTCATTCATTTATTTATTTCTATCATTTTGGAATCATGGATTTTTATTTTGTTCAATGAGTTGTACTCTTATTATTTTTAATCACATTCTCAAATTATACCAGATTTGCCAGCTCCTCTGTCTTTTTGATATGCCCCATCACTCTTGACATTTCTTGCTTGCTGGGGGAGCTGAAAGTTTTACCTGCTTAACAAGATGCTCCAGACTCATTTTATGCTTTCCCTGCACTAGCCCTAGAACCATTATTTTCCCCAAGAAGCCCTGGTTCCTTTCAGTGGAAGAGATGGTATTTAGAAGCCAGGATCTGGATATTAGGTGTGGTCATTGCTACTAGTTTATCAGCAGACAGAGCTAGGAGAAAATAACCACATGTATATACAATATATCTAAATTTTTATTTATTTCTATATCTAACTGTTACAGTCACTCTGTTTGTAACACTGTTACCAACGGTGAATTCTTACCTCCAGTTTCAATCTAACATCTCAGGGTGCATTTTGTTTTCATCCTCCTTTCTTAAGGAGGGTGTTTCCTCCTCCAAAAATGAAGAAGCAGGTTTCCTTATTCTTTATATATTTGTGCTTAGGCTCAAGCCAAGTTCCAAGCTGTCTGCTCCCTTTCCTTAGATTCTATTATTGTTCCCTTCAGGCTGAAGAACTTCCATTAGCACTTCTTTAGTACTGGTCTGGTGGTGACAGATCTCCGATTTCATTCATATGAAAATGCCTTTATTTTGCCTATATTCTTCAAAGATATTTCCACTATGTGTATATGTGTTTAAGGTTTTCACTAACTTTGGGAAGTTCTTGGTCATGTCTTTAAGTATTTTTTCTGCCCCATTCGCTTCTCTTTGAACTCCAATTATATATATGCTGGACCACTTGATGTCCCAGAAAACACTGAGGCTCTGTTAACTTTCTATATGTATTTTTTTCCTCTCAGTCCTTTTGATTAGATTCTTTCTGTTCATCTGTCTTCAAGTTCACTGACCCTTCTGCCATTTCCGACCTGCTGTTAAATCCATCAGTGAACTTTTCATTTTAGACTTTGTACTTTTCAGTTCTAGAATTTCCATTTGGGTTTTTTTGTTGTTGTTGTTTTTAACAATTTTTCTTTCTTTACAGAGATTCCCATCTGTTCATTATCACCATATTTTACATCCTTAAATACATTTATAATAGCTGCTTTGAAGTCTTTGTTGATTACAACATCTGAATCATCTTGGGGTCATTTTCCATTGACTGCTTTTTCTCTTCACTGTGGGTTGCAGTTTCCTGTTTCTTCACATGTGTTGTGATTTTTTATGGTATGCTGGACATTGTGAGTGTTTTGCTGCAGGGCATTTGGATCATATCATCCTCTTTTAAAACAGGGCTGACCTTTGTTCTTGCAGACAGTGAAGTGCTAGAAGTTACTAGAAGATCCTTTTGGTCCTGTCAGGCTCAGTATTATTTGTTAGGATGGACCTACTTATAAATTTTTTTAGACTTAGGGAATGTCACCCAAATGTAGGGTATGGTCCTTGCTCCTAAGAAGTGCCTTTCTGTATCTCAATTGAATGCCTGAGGTGCTGAGTGATGTGTCTCCTCTAGCTGAGTAGAACCCCAATGTCTTCAAACATTTTTGTATCTGGTGTTACATTCTGCTTTCAGTCTTCAACAGGTAATTTTTGCTAGACTCTCTTAAAGTCTTACCAAATACCTCTCTGAAGTGATTAGCCACTCAATTTCTGCCACTCCCCCTTTACACCCCTACCCCCACCCCCCCAACACAGCCTGTCTTATCAGTTACTTTACCTTGCAAATTCCAGACACTTTAGAAGCCCTGAATTCAGTTCCATTTGGAACTGTTACTCTACTTGTGTACCACCTGCCTTCTCTTCATCGGGAAAATGTCCACAGGAGGAAAGTCAGATTATTACAAGGCAGTCATGTGTATACCCCTGTTGACCGTCTGTGGTTTAGTTATTTCATATATTTTTCAGCAGGAGGGCAAGTCTGGTAGCAGTTGTTTTATTATGGCAGGTGGGTACCTCAGCTTTGTGTTTTTTTACACTGTCATGTTCTCATAAACAGTGAAAGAAATAATCACAATAGTAGTGCTTCATTTTTTCTTCAGTGTTTCTTGGACCTAGAGGGATTGGAAGTTCTCTCTGTGTTTATAGCCCTTGCACTGAGTGCATTGTTAAAGGAAAATTCTTTGAGATGCTGAAATTCATTTTAAGTGATTTTGAAGCATACATTACTCCTACCTCCTTCAATGAAGAGTGAAATCCAGGGCTGCTGTTTATTTTAAACTTCTAGTATGCACACACACACACACAAACTTCTGTGAAAGTCCTACTAATTTCAGTCTGTCAAACTCTATTACTTTGATTAGATAGTTGGGTTTAATCCTCTTTTTTTTATAAATTTTCTTGTAATTCAGATATTCATTAATAAAATGATTGATGAGGATGTATTTCTGTTCGTATTTTGATTATTAGCTTGTAGAATAATTCACTATGTAAATTCACAATTTTTTAATTCTTTTAACTCATCAGTATCAGTATCCTGTCTGCTTTCTTTACATACTTTGCAATATAGTATGTAATTTAAGAACTAGTTCTTGGAAACATTTAGCCAAGGTTTTCTCTGTCTTTCAATATAACTTTAAGCATGTTTGCAGAAAAATTAAAAATGTAGTAGTGTTTATTTATAACATAAGATATTTATATAGATTTTCCACTATTTTATATCTTTTCTTTTAAAATTGTCTTTAATGCCAAGTGTGGCCCTCTCGGGGAAAATTGGCCTCATTTCTGACCCCAGATGGTGGAATCTAATGTAATCATTTGCTTTATTCACAGCCTTCACTTTGCGTGACTTCAAGCTAATTAAAAAAAAAACAGGAATGACCTTCAAAGACGAGGATTTTTCCACTGTGACTATTCCATATTCTCTGAAGGGAATTCCAAAAGCAGAATTTTTGGAACAATGATGCTATTATTAGGTTGAGCATGAAAATTCCCAATGTTATTGCTTTGAAGGGAACAATATTCATTCAGATGTTTATGTTCTGGTATCTTGGCTTCATTTTAATTGTATCTCATATAGTGGTATCTGTCCATTTCTTCAAGTATGTTTTCCCTCCTACTTACAAGATTTGCTTTAAAGTATAGTAAGCTAAAAGTGATCACATTGGATAATCATGATATCATTTGTTAATGAATTCCCTCATTTAGTTAATGAATTCCCTCATTTAGTTAACAAATGTTTTAGAATTCCTGTGCTAATCTTAGGAATATAGTGATGAACCAAAAGAAAAAAAAAAAGCCCCTCATAGAGTTTACAGCCTACCTTTAATCTTCTCAATCTGGTTTAATGGAAAATAGCCTGTATCTTTCGTTCTTTAGCCTGCATTTAGAACTTTTATACCTTTCAGAAGTCCTTTGTGATTATTGGATATATAAGACATATTTGGTAAAAGGGGAAAGAGCTTTAAAAGATTAAGGAATTGTTTATAATCTGATGAAGGCCATGCAACTTTTTTTAATATATATACAAAAAAAGAAAAGATTTTAATTGTCATGATCAACTGAGACAGAAATACAGAATACCGAGGAAACATGTAAACAATCATTAGAAGGAAAGTAAAGTCAGTATTGGAGAGACCATTTTGGAGGTGGTAGGTTTTATAGGAAAAGTTTCAGAGCAGAGATGCTTTTCTTTTTCAGAAGAATCAGTGAGATGGGAACAGGCAAATTGTATTACAGAGGAGGAGAGGTGCCACTTTCTCCTGAATTTAAGTAAGGCTGTCTAAATCGGTTAATATTTTGAATTTCCTTTATTTCTTAACATCTGTCTACGTCTGTATTTTTTCCATAACCACTGGCTCCTAAAAAAATCTTAAATTTATCTTTGTCAAAGATGATATATACTTATATGACTTGATGCCTTTTACAGTGATAAAATTGTCATTCAGAGCAACAAGGTAGGTCAAAGGTTAGATTTCTCTAATCCTATAAATCAGAAAAATCAAATCGACCTTTGAACAGGTCAGTCATTAAATTGAATTTCTTCTTCCTTTCTAGGATCCACGGTTCAATGCAGAAGTTGACCAAATTACAGGCTACAAGACACAAAGTATTCTTTGTATGCCAATTAAGAATCACAGGGAAGAGGTAAGCCAATTTTCCATTTTATAAAAGGTCATTTGGAAACATTTTCCTTTTTGAAAAATTTTTTTTCTTTTCTTTGCACACTTACAAACTAATGCTGTAGTGGTAAGTTAACTATAAAGTTCTTTCTCTGATTTTTTTTATTTAGACTTTAGTAATAAGGTTGAATCCTGATGGAGACTTTACTTTGAGAAATAAATTTTAGACATGCCATTTCCTTACCTCTCTCTCCTGAGGACCTTACTCTATCCTAAGATATATAATTGTGGTTGTGGTTACAATCAATTTATTTCATATTATATTTTAAACGTCTGAATAAAGCTTATTTCATAAATGGTTATCCAATTGCAATGATCATCAGCTGATTTTGGCGGGGGAGGGGGATTCAAAATGAGGTTTTGGAAAAATGGAAATTGTAGCTAATTCCAAGTGAAATTTATTGTGAAATTATAACAAGCAAATGAAAATAAGTTGGTTTCTATTTCACCTAACTGGAAGATTTGGATTCTATAAGCACTGAATTCTCTCTTCATTTGATAGTTATTTGAAAAAAGAGTTAATAAATTATCATTTAAACTGAATGCTCCAGTTGAGTGTTCTCAACCTGTCTGCACATTACAATCAACTGTGAAATTTATAAAATATTACCAGTTAAACCAGAATCTCTAAGGGCAAGGTCCGGATACTGATACATTTTTAAAGCTCCCCAAGTACTTATAAAGTACAGCTAGGATTGAAAAATCACTTCTCTAAGTGAAAACAAATAGATTGAAAGAGCCCATATTCTTATGGTTCTTAACCTTGGCAGCACATTAGAGTCACTCAGGGAGCGTTTAGAAATTCTAATGCCCAGGTTTCACCTTAAATCATAATCTCTGGGGTTGAGATCCAGGCATCAGTATTTCTTAAAGCTACTAGGTGTTTATCATGTGCTACTAGGGTTGAGAACCACTGCCAAGGATACTAGAAACACTTTCATGGTTCTACTTGATTTATATTCAGATTCTGACATCTTTCCTTTCCTTCGTCCATCCAGTCCTTTACTGAGTCCATCGATAATTTTTTTTCTGTTAGTCTTTCTCATTTTGATTCCTTTCTTTTAATTCCTGCTGCCTGTGCCATAATTCAGTTCTTGAAGTAATAGACTTTTAAAATATTCTTGTAAGGGGTTTTTGTACTTCAAGTCAGTTTCCCTTCAGTCCACCCTGCATATGCCCTTGGGAATTTTCCAAAAACACGGCTTTATAAATCTGGGCTTCTAAAACAGTAGTGTGCATATGAATCTTAAAATGCAGATTCTGAATTCAGCAGTTCTAGGTGAGACCTGAGTGAGATTCTTTTCTAACAAGCACCAGGTTGATGCTGGTGCTCTAGGTCTGCAAATCACAATTTGATTAACAGGCTCCTGTATCAGTCACTTCTCAGTAGTCTAAAATAAGTTCCCTGTGTCTTAGAGTTGCCACATGGTTTCTTAAGAGGGTAGTTATAGCTACAGTTACTAACATTACACGCAACTAAAACATGCATATGAAATTAATTAAGTAGCTAATTAATTGTGAGTGAATAAATAAAATTGAAGAGGCCATGCCTAGACTAGTGGTGCTGGTGTTATTAATCAGATTGTCAGATAGAGCAAATAAAAAATATGTCTCATGCAATATTTGAGACATTGTTATACTAAAAAATTATTTATTGTTCATCTAAAATTAAATTTGACTGGCTGTGCTATATTTTATCTGGCTGCCCTAGTTATAAACCAAGGGCTGTGATTGTGTACACTCGAAAAGATGATGTTCAGCTTTTAGTTAGTGAGTATGTTTTAAAACTCTGGCCCCAAAACAGCTTTGTACTGGTCAAGAGACTCAGCCCAAATCATGCTCTGGTTAAACTTCTCCTTCTTAATAGCATGAACAGTGGGCATGGGGGAAACCTCTGAGAATGTGCAGTAAAACCACCAGGTAAAGTAAGGGGGACTGCCCTTCTGTAAGAAAGCATCCTCTGAATACCCATGTTTCATTTCAGTCTTTATGAATGCCAGTGAGGATGGTTTAATTGAAAACAAACAGCAACAATAACAAAACCCCCACTGTACCGAGGTGTAGTACAATGCATACAATAAAATCCACCCATTTTAAGTGTATGATTTGATTAGTTTTTCTACAGATGTATATATGGTCATGTAACCACCACTGTAATCAGGATACAGAACATTTCTGTCACCTCAGCTATTTCCCAGTACCCCTTATAGTCGACCCCCACCCCCCCGCCTCAGCCTCCAGCCACTGACAGTCACTGATCTGTTTTTTGTCACTATTGTTTTGCCTGTTGTAGAATGTCATATAAATCATGTAAGGGGGATCATACAGTATGTAGTCTTGTGTGTCTGGCTTAGCATAATGCTTGTGAGATTCACCCATTACTGCATGTGTCAGTGGTTTGCTCCTTTTTATTGCTGAGTGTTTATTCCATGGTATGGATATGCTGCAGTTTGATTCTCCATTCATCCATTGATAGACATTTGAGTTGTTTCCAGTTTTTGTGTTAGGGAAAAAGCCATAGTTGATGCTTGCATACAGGTGTTTGTGAGGACATAATGTTCTCATTTCTCTTTGGTAAATATATAGGTGGGGCATTGCTAGGTCACATGGTGGGGTGTATGTTTAATTTTTCTAAGAAACTTCCAAACTCTTTTCCAAAGGGGCTGCACCATATGTATTCTTACCATCAATGTATGACAGTTCCAGTTGCTTCAAAGCCTAGGCAACACATGGTATTGGCAATTTTTTAAAAATATCATCATTCTGGTGGGGAATAATTTAAGTTTGATTACATGAATCAATAATCCCACTCTCAGCCAAAGGCCGTCTGCTCACTTACAGACCTAATTAAAGTGGGTTCAGCTCGGGGTCCCCAGGTTGTGATTGTCCAGAGCTCTCCCTAAGATTTCTTCTGGCTCCCTCAGCATCACAGGGGTGTCTGCCTCTGGGCTCTCACACCCTCTCCTGCTGTCTGTCTTACCCTTTGATGACTGGATATGAAGCCTGAGCTCTTCACTGGGTTTCCACAAAAGTTTGTTCATGAGAAGCATTTCAGGAGATAAAAGAAACCAGCACTGGAGTCTTAGGAACTTACTGATGGGAGGGTTTCCAAAACACAGCCTTTTAAATATCTTGCTGACCCTCCCCATTGCCTGTCCTTCCCCCCTGCTCCCTCTCCTCCCACGCTCGCACTGCCCAGTTTGAAATTATTTCCTGTGAGAACTATTTCCTCGGAGAAAAGGAATGAGGAGAAACAGTCAGAAGAAGAAATGTACTCTCAGCGTGGCTGCTGTAGTATAGGAAGTAATTTGACTGACTGAGAACCAGAGCCACTAAGAAGATGCAATATATGACTTCCAGAGTTATCTTTATATTTATAGCTGCATAAACAAGCTCAGGGCAGTGTTTGCTGCTGTGTACACACAATAGAAAAGTACTACGCTTTCTCTCACGAAGCTTTTGAAATCAAAACAGAGAGTCACAGGAAGGCTTTGGGGAGTAATGAATTGTTAGGATTGCTTGCTCTGGGCTTGAATCCCATCTTCACCACTTACTTGATGAGTAACCAGGATGGAATTGGTTAATCCCTCTTGATCTTCAGTTTCCTCATCTGCACAATGAGGGTTATAAAAGAACCTACCTCATAAGGTTGTTGTGAAGATTAAATGCATTCGTGCATACAGCGGGCTTATAGTTCTGGCACACTGAAAGTGATCAATAAATGTCAACTGTAATTTTTTTAAAGGAGACATGGAACTAACAGAACTTCTAAGAGAAACAAGGAATGATAAAGTTGTAGGAAGAGGTCATCAGCCACGTAGTAACCAGACAGCTGGGATCAAATCATAACCAGCACAGTCCTGACCTAAGTGGTCTGTTACCCTCTAACTAAACTTTAAGTGTAAAAAAAATTATTTTGATTGTTTTTCCTCGTAAATGAGGCAAAATGAATTCGGTTTCTTGTCTTTGTGTTAGTTCAGCTGTACTGAGTGAGCCAACACCAATTCCGACTAATTACCAAGGAACCTAAAATGAAATGCGATTATTGGTTGTTTATAAAATGTCCTGGTACAGTTTAGTGACCCCAGTTTCTTAAGATACCAACTCTGTAGAACTACTTGAATGGAGCAGTTAAACTATAAACAAGTCTGAACTATATATACCACAATCTGAACTATAACAGAGTCCAGAAAATCCAGAGAGATTTTTTAGAGACAATAAAATATATAATCGTCTCATCTGCATCTCTTCTTGTGAAGTATTTCAACTAAAATTTTTCAGGATTTCTTTTCATGAATGTTATAATCGTAAGTGTAATAGATATAGTAATGCCTTTTTAAAAGTCACAATCACAGACATTCTTAAAACTTCTGTGACAGAAAGTTTAAAAAAAATGATAGAGGGTAAGTTTTTTTAATCTTCCCCTCTGCCCTTCTAAGAGAATGGAGTTAATGGGCAAAAGTGGTGGTTGGGGGTTACTGGAGTAGCTCGACAAGCTAAAATAACTTATTTTGGAAAGATCAGAGAGCTATTGCCTAGAGAAAATGAATGAAGACAAAAGGTAAAATGGTCAAGGGGGAGAAGAGAGCCAGCGCAGGCTGTGTAACTGGGTGGTTTCAGGACAACAGGGTAGGACTCTGGCAATAACTGCCTATCCTTTGGTAACTATTCTAAGGACTTGATGTGGATTAATTAATTTCATCTTCATAACAGCCAGACATAGGAGGTAGTCAGTATTTCATTCCTTCTTAACAGATGATGAAACTGAGGCAGGTAACATTTAGGGAACTTGGCCAAAGTCACATAACTAAAAACTGGTGAAGCTGAGATACAGACCTTGGCAGTCGTGACTACAGGGTCATGATAAGGGCAGGAAGTTTCCTTAAAATTCTGCTGTGGGTGATGACTGCAGTCTACTTTATTCCCTTTTAGTGTTTTCTTGAGCTGCTGCAGTAAACATTTAAATTACTGTTGATTTCAGGATGGGAGGTACACTGGTGTGAGAGGTGGTTCCATTCAGAAGCAGGACTTGAAGGTGGAAACAAGGGGACCTGGCAGCATTCTGATGGCTCTTCAAGTGAAGAATTGAAACCACTCTGCAGACAGACTTTTTAAAATGGAAAGGAAAAAAAAAGAGAGAGAGAGTGAGGCAGGGAGCAGGGGTGGGAGAGAGAAAGCTGGATCTGAGTCACGTCCTCTATCATGTCGTAAGAGAAATCCATCCAGTCAACAAAAAGAAATTTTTCCCAGGGATGAAAGAGTTATAGAAGCGTGTTTCCTGTCAATCTGGGCCAGTGTGCTCCATGATTCGCACTGGAAGTGTGATGAAAAAAATTTGCATCAAGTGTATGAATTTTGGGGACTGCCTTTTAATTTCTTTTAGGCTTAATGTGGGATTTTTCAGACCTGGGTACTTGGATCAGTTTTATTTTCATCACATGCATCACTTATTTCTGTAACCAGATTGTTGTTTTATGTTTAGTAAAGAAGTAGAGGGAAACGTCTTTCTCTCTCTATAGCTCCGATGACCTATTTCTGAAATACTGCCACCTCTTGAAGTATTGCTTGTTATGATATGGCGAAGATAAGTGCTGTTCTTTATAGGGGCTGCACCAATGAGGCAGAAGCCAGGACATTGTAAGATAACGCAAATTCCATGAAAATTCCATATTGATCTGAGTTGGAGATTATATCCAGAAATGTCAGGCGAGGCTAGGCTGACACCCGTTTTCTCTTGCTTGAATGTCAACTCTAGTTATTAAGTAGAAATCTGATTTAGAGTCAGAGTTCTGATTCTCCTTCTCTGTTTTTATCATCTTTATTTTATCATACTTGATGACATAATTCTTTGATGCAAATGTAACAGTTACAATAAAAGATTTATGATATTTTTACAGTGTGATAAAGGAGCAGTTTAGCTAAATATCTAATTGTTTATGTGTTCCTTCAAAAGAAGCCTAAAAAACTTCAAAACATATCATCTAATTTTTATGAGATATTTATCAGATAAATACTTTGATGAATCAAAGATATTTAATGTCTGCCAAAAAGCCCAAAGTAAAGCATTAATGAAATCAGCTGTGTGATTCCTACTGCAATATACAGAAGTCAATGTCTTCTAGAATTTAAGCTGTATAAATTTATCTACCCATTTAAAAATATTCTCATCCCTCCCCTAAATTATCTTGTTTTGAAAGAAATTGTTGAGTCACTGTGATATGTAGAGCCCTAATCTAGGCAATGAGGATATAAAATGAAATGAAGCAGGGAAGATACTTTAAACTTTTTTCAATTTGTAGAGGTTGATCTTTTATACCAAAAATTACATATCAATACAGGGTAACAAGACAAATGTTAAGTGGGTTCAGTATTCAGCACACAAGTTCAAAGGAAAGTCTGCGGATTTCTAGAGCTGGAGAAATCAGAGGAAGGAGGAAAGCTGTGGTTTCATACAGCAGATCCCTGCCGTGTTTTTCCCACAGGCTTACGAGAGGAAGCTCCTACACGCTTTCCGTGGGGGTGGGGGTGGGCAGAGCAGATGCTGGCTTGTGATGTCCTGCTCGCAGTACTGACTCGGGCTTTTCTTCAACTTGGCATGTAAGCTTGGAGCAGATAAACGTTATAGCTGTGTATGTAGTCCTACAATTCCAAGTCAGACTAGGTAAAACTATAGCAACAAGATTAAGCAGACTTTCATTGCAGGCTGTCAGTTGATCTAGATCTATTTTAGTCTTAAAGCCTTGGCTAGTTATATGTTTTTTTTTAAACTTATAAATTGTCCATTTCATTTATTCCCCTGTGATATTTTATTGTAGCTTTGTTTTAGAAACAAAACAAAAATACTCTGAAAAGTTTCCGTTGCTTCTGGACTTGATATCGTGAGGTGATGATCTTTTCTTTTTCTTTTTCCACACTGCCCTTTAAATAATAAACAAGTGTATTTTACAGAGAAGAAGATGGTAACCACTTTCCTAAGGAAAAAACATTTCTTAAGAACGTCAGATGAAAAATATGATGCTAATAGGTTAAAACCCCGAGGCTACACTACTGAGCCAGGAGAATAAGAGAGAGAGAAAAAAAACAGACTGAAGATTAGGTCAGTGGTCGGCTGTGTTTACCCAAGTCTTATTTTTAATGCTCAGAAAATTTGGTTCAGACTGAATGCTGTTTTATTCAGTATATGAGGTTTATCTTCATTGCTACTTTTAGAATTACCATTCCAGCACTTGTTGGAATGCATTACATTTTTAATTATTAAATCATTTGTAAATCATATAGATGAGTTACAAATTTAATTTTGAGAAGTTTTACATAGCCCTTGCATAATGACTAGTAGAGGTCTGGAACCAGCTGCAGATAAGCATAAACAATTTCTTGTATAATAGCTGAGCCAGAGCCACATAATTAGGCCTTGGGATGGATTTTCATTATTAAATAATTTTCATACATTCTTAAAAAATTAAGGTGGTTGTCAGTGAAATTGCTGCTCTCAATAAGTATATGCACACATATATATTCATCTAAGAGCTAAGATTATATACGTAAAGTACTTTATCAACTAAGAATCCTATATTCCTTCTTGTTAAGTGCTCATCTAAAAGTTCTTACTTGTTTCTTTTCTACCATAGAATGAAAATTAATATCCTATGCAGAATTCAAATTAAAGTATAAGAGATGAGGATCTTACAAAATTTTTGATTCATAGTTTTGTTTTGTTTTGTTTTGTTTTTTTGCATCACTTGGTAGCAGTGAAATAAAGTGAAAATGACCTGGATTTAGAATTCCAGATCCATTTGATTATTACAAATTATTTGATGATCGTGCGTACAATATCCGTGGTCTCTGGCAGCATAGCAGATTACCCTAAGCACAGTGATTTTGAACAACAGCATTTATTATCTCAGTGTCTGTGGTTCAGGAGTGCCAGAGCAGCCTAGCCAGCCAGCTGGTTCTGGCTTGGGTTCCCTGAAGGAGGCTGCCCTCAGGAGATGGGCAGGGGTGCCCGACTCATACTTGACTGTGCACTTCCCAGAGGGCTCACCTGCATGGCTGTTGGCAGGAGGCCTCAGTTCCTTGCATGGGGGTGTCTACATATGTCACCCCAGGTCCTCACCACGTGGCAGAAGGCAAGCAAGGGGGAAGCAAAGCACCTTGTGTGACCAAATCTCCAGACTTGTTCACCTTTGCTTCATTGCATCTGTTCTTTAGAAGCCAGGCATCAAGTCCAGCCCAGACCCAGGGGTAGAGGAATTAGGCTCCACCTCTTGAAGAGAAGAGCATCAGAGAATGTGTGGTGGAGATACTGTGAAGCCACCAGAAGTACTAAGGAGATTTTGAGGCTTTATTCTCTTTCCTTAAAGCTGGCCAGATGATAAAAGAGGACATCTGCTTGTTAATTAAAATAATATCTTAAAAATAATTGTTTCTCAACCTTGCATGTATTAAAAAATAATGGAAACTACCAGAGGTAACATAGACTAGGTTAAAAAAAAAAAAGTGGCAAAAGACATGGAAGCAACAACCTAAATGTCCATTGACAGATGACTGGATGAAGAAGATGTGGTATATTTATACAATGGAATACTCCTCAGCCATAAAAAAGAATGAAATAATGCCATTTGCAGCAACATGGATGGACCTGGAGATTGTCATACTAAGTGAAGTAAGCCAGAAAGAGAAAGAAAAATACCATATGATATCATGTATAGGTGGAATCTAAAAAAATGCCACAAATGAACTTATTTACAAAATAGAAACAGACTCATAGACATAGAAAACAAACTTACGGTTACCAGTGGGGGAAGGACTGGGTATGGAAGGATAAACTGGGAATCCAAGATTTGTAGATACTAACTACTATATGTAAAATAAGCAGCAAGAAACTATATTCAATACCTTATTATAGCCTATAATGAAAAAGAATATGAAAAGGAATATATATATGTGTAACTGAATTACTATGCTGTACACTAAAAATTAACACAACACTGTAAACCAACTATATTTCAATTTTAAAAAAGGTAGCAAGTTGGTGTGTATGTTCTGCCAGATTGGCATGAATCAATAAAGGAAGTAGAGTTAAAAGAAGAAGGCTGAGGGGGAAAGGGGGAAGATGCCTGCTGTCTGAGCTGTGGCAAGTGACTGAGGTATTAAACATTACAGCATTATGTCACTAGTGCAGGTCTACCTGACTTCACTGTTTGAATGTAACTTAACTCCTTTGCTTCTTCATGTTCACAGGGAATGTTCCCTGGTGCATCCTTCTTATCTCTCTGCACCGTTGTTTTCTGCCTCCCTCATGGATTCAGAGTGGAGGGAATGTGTCTAGTACTTTAGCACAGTGTTTGAGTATAAACTGGAGATGAGGCTGTGCAGGCAGGCTGAGGTCAGATCGTGCAGAGTCCTCTAACTGCCACACAAAGAGGTGTTGGATTTTTTTTTAAGCCAGGAAACATTTGCTATCTTTTAAAGATCTGTGTGGCCACAGCGTTGAGGATGAACAGTTTTCTTTGTTTAATCTTTAAACCAGAGACACATAATTTAACACTTGAGAGATTTTGATTTCCATATTTGTTCATACCCAGAGAAAGTCCTGTGTCTGGAAGCTGGGAAGTTGGTGTGGAGGCTTTTGCATCATCTGGACCAGGTTGGGGTGGAAGGAACAAGAAGAGTGGAAGAAGTGTTACACTTCTCTTTGGGAGGCTGAGGGGTTGATTTGATGGACGGTTAAGTAGAAGGAAGAATCTAGAATAATTTCTAGGTTTTTTAGATAGACGTAATGGGGGAAAATATTCCCTAAAATAAAACATGCAACAGAGGGAATTGGTTTGTGGGGATCAAAACAAGTCACTCTTTTTGGGGGGTGTTGTTTTGCTGGCTGTTACCTTCTCCTCTCTCCCCAAGCCTCAGCGCTGCCTTCCCATCCCCACTTTCAGCTGGTGGCCTTGCTTACTGCTTCAGTGAATAGGAAAGCAATGAGAGGACTGCTCTCACAGGAGAAGTTCCCCAGTCTCTTTCCCCCTGAGTTTACATCCTCTGGTTCTCCTTTTACTTGAACCATGTGTGAAGTAGCGAAAGTCCATCTCGCAGTTGTGCACCAGATCTCATCCCATCCCATCTGCCCAAAGACACTGCTGGGCAGCTCTCCCCTCAGTGTCCAGAATCACCAGAATTCTCCTCTGCCAAAATGGTTTATCAGCGTACAAACACACTGTCATTGCTCCCATCTTAAAAACAAAAGCAAACACTCATTGGACTACACATCTCCTTTCAGAGACCACCCTTTTCTCTGACCACCGTTAGAGCTAACCTCTTTGAGACAGTTGTCCACATTGGCCATTTTCATTCCCTTCCATTCTCTCTTGAACATACTCCACCAAGCCTTCATCCTCCCCACGCTATGGAAACCACTCTTGGCAGGGTCCATGGCTTCCTTAGGGCAAGAGCTGGTGATTGTTTCTCAGTTCTCATCTCACCTGGCCTGTCAGCAGCATGTGACATTGTGAGTGATCACTCATTCCCCCAGGACAGACTGTCTTCACTTGCTTTCCAGACTACACACTCCCCACTTTTCCTCCTGTCTCTCTGTTTCCTTCACTTGTTCCTGCTCATCACAACAATGCTCAGTGGCTCAGCCCTGGACCCTCTGCTCTGACTACACTTGCTCCTTTTACGATTTAATTTACTCCCATTGGCTTTAAATACCACTTATGTGCTGATCAGACTTACCTTGCAGTTGTACCATTTCTTCAATATGAACTCACATTCAACAGCTTACTTGACTTCTCTACCTGTATCTGTCTAACAGGCATCTTGAACTTAATATCTCTAAAACGTCACTCCCGAGCTTCCTTCCCACCAAACCTGCTCCGTGCTCATCTCCACCGCAGTTAACAATGTCTCTATCATCCCAGCTATTCAGGCGAAATTTCTTGAAGCCATCTGTCCCTTCTTTCTCTTTCCCTCAGGAGACACCCAGTTCATCAGCAAACACTGTTGGCTTTCCCCCCTCAATCACTGCCCTCCACCTGCACTTCTACTGCCCTGGTTCAAACCATCAATATGAAGCGCCTGAACTATTAGAGTAGCCTCCTAACCAGCATCCCTGCTTCTAGCCTTTAACTCCCTACAGTCTATTCTCAATACAAATTTTATAAAACATGCTAGATCTCATCCCTCCCCTGTTCAAAGCCCTCCAGTAGATTTACACTGAACTCTGTAAGAAGGGTCCTGATGCCCCTCTGATCCCACCTTCTGTTATCTCTCCACCCCTCAGCTAGTCCTCCAGCACACTGGCAGTCTTGCTTTGCTGTTTCTCAACAAATCAGGTAAGCTTCAACCCCCAGGCCTTTGCACTTGCTGTTTCCGCTGTCTTGGAAGTCTCTTCTCCTAGTTATCCACAGGGCTCACTCTCTCATCTTCTTTAGGCTTTTACTCAAATGGCATCTCAGGAAGACTTTCTTTGGCTATCCTCGTTAAATATCAGCCATTACGTCCATCTGTGCTATGTTTTCCCCATAACACTTAAGTACTTAATCACCATTTGATATACTGTATTAACTTACCGGTTTATTTCTGTTTCCCCTCCTTAGATGTAAGCTCTGTGAGAGCAAGGTGAGGCAAGAATGCTTCACAAAGGAGGTGACATTTAAACTGCATCTATGGGGGAGAGGGTATAGCTCAGTGGTAGAGTGCATGCTTAGCATGCACGAGGTCCTGGGTTCAATCCCCAGTACCTCTATTAAAGTAAAGAAATCTAATTACCTCCCCCCAAGAAACAAACATATAAATAAATAAACTGCATCTATGATGTGCAGTAATCTAGTTTACCTAAGAACTTCTTTTTTCAGAAGTGTTTCTTTGCCATAGCAAAGCATGGTGACCAAAATAGATTAACAAATGAAGGGATCTCAAATAGAAATATAATCAAGGCTACCTGGTCAATGACAGTAGGATTAGGATCTTCCTGCTGACACTTGGAGATCAGTAATAACTGTTTTTGTTGATATTATCATCCCCCTTTTGGATGAGGAAATATGGACTTGGTCAAGTTAAGGAAATTTCCCAACATTACATCTCTATTAAGTGGCAGAGCTGGAGTTCAGATCCACATCATCTTATTCTAAGGTTGCATTTTTCTCACCATCAAATAATAATTACCATCTTTCATCTTTATTAATGACTGTACCTGAAAAGACACCAACCAACTCTTTTACTATTTTAGCTTTTTGAAAATGCAGATTATGAACTGGAATAATAATAAAATCTAGAGTTGCAAGCAATGATTCCAAATTAATTACTTTGTATACGAGCAGGCACAGCTGTGTAGAGGAGGGCATGTCTCTTTGTGCCGGTGACACCTACATCTAGACAGGTGTCTGTCTGCAACTGAGCTTTCCTACCTTTTCAGGCTTATTTTCCATTTGGAGAAAAAACTAAACTTAGAGATAAAATATTATTATAGGCTATATTCTCTGTGTGAAGGATTTGTTGAATATAAAAGAATTATAAACACACACACACATTTTTTCCCCTGGATCTCTTAAGCTAAATACTGTGGGTATCCAGCTTCTTGTGGTGCTGATGCAGTTAGATGGACCAGTAGAGGCAAGAGTGGTGATCTGAACACTTAGTTCAACTCCTGTTAATAAGAAGGTATTCTGTCAACCTTTGATACCAACTTTAATTTGTAAATGAGATTCAGCCTGTTGGTGTTTTGATCCAAACTTACTCTGTGCCACTTTGGCTGTGTTTTTTCTCTGCTGTTTGTATTAGGTCCACATCATGGGCACACCCCTCTACCCTGTAATTATCAGGAAGCTTTACTAGCATAGTATCTGGCTGGGCTGTAGAAACATGGACCTGTTGTAAGTGCAGACAGCACTGGAACACGTTCCATCCTGGTTTTAATAGAGTCCAAATCCAACAGCAGTGTCCAGGGTAAGCCTGTGCTTTGCAGGCCAGCACCTGGCAGAATGCAGTACACCACCCTGAAAATAAATCTTAGTTATTAAATAGATCCAAGGCTCTGAAGTCATTTTTGGCAATGTCAGTGTAAAGGTGGGCACAAACAGTGATAGGATTATTCTAATACAAAGTATAGTGTGTACAATAGATATTGAGTACACAAATTTTTAATTGTTATTTTGGACTTTTCCCCAATTAGGCAGAGAGAGTTTGAAAGAGTTTCAACTGTAGCAAAAACGACTTGGTCTTGAGTACTGGCTTAAGATGAGTGGTTCCTTGAGCAACTTTCTTTACCTCTGTGTGCCTTCGGTGATTTGCCTGTGATGTTTCAACATGAAGTACAAACACACAGGGGACTTGACTGTTGTAATGAGACAAGGAATGTGACAGTGCCCCCCCCAGAGCTCATCACCTAGTGGAGGTTTAGGAAACGTTTGTCTCCTCCCTTTGGAATGTTGCAAGGCCAGACAAAGGGAGGAATGGAAAGTTAAATAACAGCAGTAAACGCTGAGCATAGCCTGCCATGGGAAAGACAGCAGGCCCTCTTCTGCTATGTAACCTTTGTGTCTCTGCAGTTTTTAAAGGGCATGGAAGGAGACTGCTCACAATGTTATGTGCTGCTCTGTCTCAGGCCTGAATCTCCATAACCCAAGGGACAGAAAGGTCTAAGAAGAAGGCAGCAGGTCCCTATGGTCTAGGTTTAAGGTCACCTCATTGCTTAAAATCTGGTATGGCAGAGAGCTTGGTATTTAGCAGGGAAGATTTTTTTCTTTTCTTCTCTTTTTTTTTTTTTTTTCGTGTGTGTGTGTGCAAAGGGATAAGATTAAATGCTAGGATTAAGAATTATGCCCAGCATCCCCTTGTGTGGAAGAAATCCAGTCTCAGGTTGGCACCAGCCCCACTGGATGTTCCCAGGACAGGACAGCTACTGACCCCCAGAAGCGGACTTGTCCTGGCCTGAGCCAGGGAACATCCGTCCTGCCTGTGAGCACAAGGCAGACGGTCAGGACCTTAGTCTGCTTCCCTGTTACTAGGACAGCTGCAAACTCAGCATGTGAACCACCACTTTCAGATATCATCAGCTTTTATGAATTTACTTTTCAGCCAATTAAATATTACTTTTTGAAAACCAGGTTAAAGTTTACATTCAGTGAAATACACAGATCTTCATGTACAACTTGATGAGTTTACAAATTATGCATCAGTGTAACTCACACCCTAATCAAGATAGAAAACACTTTCATCGCCTCTGTCAGTGCCCACAACCTGTGGGCAACACGGTTCTGGTTTCTGTCACCATAGGTTAATACTGCTTTTTCTTGAATAAACTGCTTAATTTTGAAACTGCATTGTTATCTATTTTCCCCTGAAACATAAGGCTTCTCATGTTACGTAAGTAGTTCTTGAGTATGAAAACATGTCGTAAGATTTATAATCAAAGTCCAAGAAAACAGAACTTTTCACAGCCACTCTGGATTTGTCTTTGTTTCTTAAAGTTATAGTTTTGAAACAGTTCCATTCCCTTTCATGAAAGCACACTTTAACAAGACAAGCAGATGGGGTCTGAAGACAGTGCAGGATGTACTGGACAACCGCCGGTCTTCATGATTCCTCTAGTTTAAAACAAGAGTGCTTAAGAACCTGTATTTTATGGTGGTGCCGGTTTCGCTTTCCCCTGAAGGGGAGTAGTAGGGGAAAACGGAGCCTTTGGGATCAGAGCTGGAGAGCATCTGCGTCTGCACATTCTCAGACTACCTATTTAGCTTTTCTGAACATCAGCTGCCCTTGTGATAAAATGGGAATGATAATGTCTACCTGAAAGGGTTGTGGCAAAAGTTAGATCGACTAACAGATAAAGTGCCTATCACGTTTCAGGCCCTCCCTTTTTTTAAATGGCAAGCTTTTTAGCATTATGAGTTCTTCTTCTCTTTTTTTGGTATAGGAATGGATTTATTAACTATATTAGAGATACTGGCCATTGATTATATATTTCTGGTGCCAGTTATCTTCGGGGCACTGCTATTTATATCTTGCAACATCCTAGAAGCTTCTTCTCTTCACCTTGGCTGCCACTTTGCAGCCACCCAGGCTGTAAGACTAACCTAAAAGCATCACTTCTCCTGTATTCATACTTATCTTGCCTCCCACTTCTGAAAGATCCATAAACATACCCTTGAGAGAAATAGGTGTGGCAAAATGCTTGTCTGTACAAATGGATGAAATTTAGGATCACAACCAAGTCAAGTCAGTCTTACCAGTCATTTAAAGAAGTACCAAAACTAGATGCTCAAATTCATTATTGACAATAAAAAGGTCAAAATTGGCAAAGATACGCAGAAGCAACACAGAAGAGGAATACCAGCATAGCCAATAATAACTAAAAAGCTGTTCATTCTCTCTTGTAATCAGGAAAATGCAAGTTAAGGCAACTGTGAGATACATGTTTATACCTAACAGATTGACAAAGATTAAAAAGCTGGTTAGGATGTGAGGTTTACAAGAGCTTTTATACATTGCTGATAAAGGTGTAAATTCCTGTAGTCCTTTGAAGATTTCATCACATAAGCTCTTACACATGTGCACAAGGAGACCTATACAGAGATGTTCATTGTAGATTGTTTGTAATAGCAAAAAAATTACAGATCACCCAAACATTTGGGGATCAAACAAGTAAAATTTGGCATGAAATACAATGGGACTGGGAAGGGGAAAGTCCAATTTAATGTTATCTTAATTTAACTTTAAAAAAGAGGAAACATTGCCAAGTATTAACACTTAGTAGTTCTATGTCAATGGCTCTCAAAGCGTTTTTTGTCCCTAAATCAGCAGCATTTGGCATTACCTGAGAACTTTTAGTAAAACAGATTCTCAGGCTCCCACCCAGCTCTCTGAATCTGAAACTCTGGGGGTGGGATCCAGCCAGGTGTGTTTTATTTAGCAAGCCCCACTTTACCACTACTCTTCTTCGTGACAAGGACATGGATGTTTAGCATCTCATTCTCTGATTTTCTGTATTTTTAAAATTAAAACTCACAACCTCAAGCTTTTCTTTCCCACTCCCCCAAAGACCTTTTAGGCTGTAAGCTTCAACTCCATAACAAAAGGCTTATTAAGAGTATAAACTTCTTACTGCCACATGGAAGTTCTTGGATGTGGGCAGATCTCTTAATACCAAGCAAAGGGCGGAGAAAAAAATGTGCAGATAGTACTAACTATTATTCAAATGTGAATCATCCAGTAAGTACATCACCCTAAACAAATCTAATCCCTCCGATACTTTTCCCACAATCATCAACAACAAATATCAAGTATTGAGTATATTCAGAACAATGCAAAATACTGATGTTTCCATAAAGCATAAGCTATAAATCGTGTCCTTAGAAAAACAATCTTATTGCAGATTTAGGATGTGAGTAGAGAAAATGAGGGTAAAGATGAGTGTATCAGATGTATAGCACACACAACGGCCACACAGGATTTCAGAGGCGTTTGAAGGGAAGCTTTTTGGAGACTCAGCCTCAGTGGAAAAAGTGGAAGGCAATATTTCAGGGAGTGATGTGAACAGTGGTCATTGTAGCATTCTCATTCAAAGATGCATGTGAGTGATTTTAGTTCAAGCAGAGTGTTTGGAATCAGAGTCTTCAGTTTTTGTCCTATAGACCGATGGATGAACCATTGCTCATTGGAGTAATAAGATAATTTGTATGTGCAAAACAGTGTTCCCAGAAGATAAATTTGGCATTAGTGTCAAAGATGGACTGAAGTTGAGAAAACAACCGTGAGATGTCAGGGCTTTCAAAGAAAGTGAGGATTTAGATGGTGAAACACAAAATACAGTATTGGGTGAGAGTGAAGAAGGAATAGGAGCATGTGAGAGTAATTCTAATGGAATGTATTAATTTCTTATTGCTGCAAAAAAAAAAAAAAAACTAGCAGAAATTTAATGGCTTAAAACAACACATGTGTATTATCCTCAGTTTTGGAGGTCCAAGTCCAAAATAGTTCTCACTGGGCAAACACAGAGTGTCAGCAGGGCTGTGTTGCTATGTGGACTCTCTAGGGAAGAATCTATTGTCTTGCCTTTTCCTGCGTCCACGGGCTGCCCACATTGCTTGGCTTGTGGCCCCTTCCTCATCTTCAAAACCTGCAGCTGAATCTTAAAATCTCCGACTCTGACTCTCCTGCCTCCCATTTTCCATCAGAAGGATTCTTGTGATTACTTTGTTGAGCCTGTTCCTTTTCTCCCCAGATGATTCAGATTATCTCCCTATCTCCAGATTCTTAACTCTCACATCTGCAAAGTCCCCTGTCATTTAAGGCAGCACATTCACTGGCTCCAGGGATTAGGATGAGGACATCTTTGGAGGCCATTATTTTGCCTACTACATGGAATATGACCATAATTTGCTGATTGCTAGGATTTGGAAGAGAAGTGAAAAAGCCTTGTTTGGTCATGTCAACCGTCGCAGTTTCATTTTGTCTGTAAAACATGGGTGGGCAAGATGACGGGGATGGGATTCCCTTCCATGTGTTACATTCTGACTAGAATGTCAGCCCCATGAGGACAGGGATTTGTATCTATCTTACTCTCTACCTGTCATCTTCATCGTCTAGAACAGTGACTGGTACATAATAGGCACTCATTAATTATGTGTTGAATAAAATATTTGTTACTGAATGAATGATCAAGTCAAGGAAAGCTTGAAAGAGCACTGGAGAGAATTCTCCACTGGCTTCTGTCTATGTTAAATTCCCATCTTCTTGGTGAAGTAAAGCTTTGGGCTCAGGTTATATGTGGTCTGATTATGATAGAGACATTCTGCGGGTGGGAGAGACGGGTAACTAAGAATTGTTGAGCCTGTTCCTTTTCTCCTGTGCTTTTAGCCTCCATGCTGAGCATCCCCTGGAGCCCTGAGTGGGAAATGTATTGGGACTGATGTATGGCCTCGGTGAGGGTCTGGGGCAGCTGCTGATTAAAGAAGAAATTGCTCACTGTGGTGATGATCACTTGGCCCTGAAGCAACCAGCTGTCACATTCCTCACTGCTCACCCATTGAGAGTCAAATCTTGCCCTTTGCATTCCTGAAAGAACACTTGACCCTGTGAGGATACAGTATTCATTTATGCTGTGAAAAGTGCCAGTGCAATAGAAAAGAAGCTTCTTTGTGCTTAAAAAAAAAAATAGCATGAAGTTTAGGTGTTTGAGGATACTGCAGGTAGGCAGCAGGTAGGCAGAAGTGACTGGGCTTTCTGATACGGAAGCTGGCATTTTCAGGGGCTTTGTCTCTCAGAGGTCTGACATACACTTGCCATAAAAGCTGTCTTTGAAAACTGACATTTAAAAACCTATGGTGAGCAGTTCCTTGGCTTGAAGAAAGTGAATTAATTTGTTTAAAGGAGCAATAGATGGTAGAAGGGAAGGCTTTGTATCAACACAAGGAGGGCAGAGGGTGCTGGTTTTGCTTAGGATCCTTGAAATGCAGAGAATCAAGGTCTTTTTATCTTTTATTGTCTTATTTGACCTTGGACAAATGTTATACCTTTTCTCTGATTTTTAGCTGTTATTTTCATCAGTGCTTTTTAAAAAAATGTCTTCCACCTGGGGATGGAGGCCCATGTATGTATTAGATATATGTTCCTGGCCTAATAGTCTCTTGAAAGAACTTGTGTTTTTTTTTTAATCTATTAATTATATTTACTTATTCATCCCTTAAGCAAATTAACCTCTAATATCTAAATCTAGAAAATTATTAGTGAGAAATAATTGGTTACCAGAAAGGATGAAAAATTCATTGTTGGAAGTCCTCATTCCATAAAGCTGCCTAATGATTAATGTCTTGCTCTAATAGTTCAGGGGGAAAATTAAATATAGTGAAGAGCTGGTGTTCAAGGGGTACAACATAGGTTTTGAAGCCTGTGAACAAGATTCCTGGTTAGTCTGCCAGACTGAACAGATGCGGAAGACCACCCACCGTCCATTCTGCAAACAAGTAGGAGATAAAATTTCACCAAAAGCAATTTTAAAAATTACAGATGATCTCAAGAAAGGGAAAACCTCAGGTGTCAGAAGCAAAGAGGGGAACCCAGGGGAAGCAATGTGAGTGACCAAAGGCCAGATGGGCTGCAGAGATGTGAGATTCAGGTAACATCTGCAGGTAGAGGTGATGAGCCCCCTCTGCTGGTACAGTGGGGGCAGGGAGGTGAAACTAAGCTCCCAGGGGAAGCCTAGATCTGTTAAGGTTCCACTCATGGAATGAGGCCTATAAAGCTCCACCAGCAGCCAGAGGAAGCAGCAAGGAAGTGTGCTTCTGCCGGCAGCAGCGAGAGAAAGAAGAGACACCTGTGAACCCTAAGAGCCATGCCTGTGCCCCACACGGATATGGAGCTCAAGTTCATATCACCAGTGAGCGCCAGACAGGCAGCACATCGCTATGCCTGACACTTCATGATTAGGGGACATGAGGCTCCCAGGGGGAACAGTCCCTGCTGTGGATGAACTTATGCTCGAAACTCAGTATGTTTAAAGAGATGAAGGACAACAGACACTGATATTTTTCTTTTAATTGAAGTTTAGTTGATTTACAATGTTGTGTTTCTGGTGTACTGCATAGTGATTCAGTTATACATTTTTATATATTTTTCATATTCTTTTCCATTATAGGTTATTACAAGATATTGAATGTAGTTCCTTATGCTACACAATAGGACCTTGTTATTTATCTATTCTATGTATAACAGTTAGTGGCTGCAAATCTGGAACTCCCAGTTTATCCCTTCCCACCCCCTCCCCCCCGGTAACCATAAGTTTGTTTCCTGTGTCTGTGAATCTGTTTCTGTTTTGTAAATAAGTTAATTTGTGTCTTTTTCTTTTTAGATTCCACATGTAAGTGATACATGATATTTGTCTTTCTCTGTCTGACTTCGCTTAGTATGGCAATGTCTACATCCATCTATGTTGCTGCAAATGACATTATTTTCTTTTTAAGGCTGAATAGTATTCCATTGTATATATATCACATCTTCTTTATCAAGCACTAGTATTTAAAGAAAAAAAAAAGGAGGCAAAATAGGCAAGTTTGAGAAAAGAAATAGAGACTCTAGAAACGGAAACTAGTTATTGAACCACATGAACACTGTTGTGTTGGTTGAAAATCCTGAATAATGGCTTATATTTAGTATGGCTTCTGGGACATTATTCTTTTACACAGAGAAAACTTTTCAGCCCACAGTTAGAAAAATGCCTACCTATATATGCTCCCAAGTGTAAACGTGCAAACTGAAACAGAAGCTGAAATTGGGGTACAGGGTAATAAAGGGAGAGCTCTAGGAACACCCCCATGTGCACTGAAACAGCCTTGTTTGAAATGCTCTTCTACGTAAGTGAAGGCAGGATGCTGCAGACCTACTGAGAACAGACTATGTCTACTTTGCTTCTGCTTTTCTAGTACAGGCTGATGGTCATTGACTCTCCATAAAATTTCTACCCCCTTCCCTCCCAACTCCCCCCAGCACCCCAAATCCATGCAGAGACCACTGACTGGGTTAAGGATATCCGTAGACTGCAGCCTTGGACCACAGTCAGCTAAGTGTCCACAACCAGCTGTCCTCTGGTTCTCAAGGAACTATAAGACCTCAACTAAACAACATCTTATCACTTTTACCAGAAAATGCATTGTGCCGTTGATTTTTCTCTTTTCTTTTAAGACTTTGAAAAAAGCTATCATCTCACTGTCAGTGTATGGTGATATCATGATGGAGTAAAATGTTAATACAGTTTGATTATTAGCCATTTAACAAATAGCTAGCTTTGTGTCCCATTACAGTTCTGAGTGAGCAGGAACTCTACTTTCTTGCTTAGTCCATTGCCTCACACAGCTCCAGGTACACAGCATATCAATACATACTTTTTTATACTACATAATTATCTGAGAAGATTTGCCTAACAGTCTCTTTATCTGCCTTAAAGTCATCTTCCTTAAAACAAAGATTTAAAATTTAAGTCTTTTATCAAACCATTTATTAGAAATAAAAACTCAAATGTTATCCCTTCTGAGAAGCCTTCTCTTTTGTGTGTTAGGTCCCCCTTCTGTGCTCTTAGCATTTGTATCATGAAACTGATTATACTGTCCCACGTGCTGTAAGTGTATGTTTATGGTTTATGTATCACCCTTTCTTGATCCTGAGCTTCTTTTGGGTAGTCTTTCTCCCATTTTGTATCACTCCTTGGTACACAGTAGGCATCTCAGTGTTTGTTGAGTAAAAGGATGAACCCTTAAAATAACCAGGTTTTTCTGGTACCACCATGTATTAGACCCCAGGGACCCTCAAGAGGCTCCTTTCAGATATACTCAAGTGAACGTGCCTCGTTGGAGTCCAGACATTTTGGTCTTAGAAAAAAGCTTTTGTAAGCATTTAGTCGTTGAGATTGTAGCATCTAGAAATCTACCCAAGAGCTAAAAAGTGTACAAAAATAAGGACAAATTGAACTAAGGATAATAAATAAGTACAGGATAATTGGATAATTCTGCTTTTTAAAGTTGACATCCCTTTGTCATGGGATGAGGAGGAAACGTGTTAAGAACAGAAAACTACATCAGACAAGAATGTGTTTCCCCTTCTTTGCTCTGCTATCTGGGAGGGGAATTTTATATCCATTTCTTAAAGCTGAGGAACTAGAGTGAGCTGAGAAAAAAAAGGATGAACCATCCACACAAAACCAAGGGCTTTATATTTCTAAAGTATAACCATTTGGAGAATAATATGTTTTTCCACTGATACTAAATTGCAGAAGGAAGGAAAGAATAGAATTTATAAGCAGTAAAGAGGAAGCAAAAGTAGGGTTAAAGGTCTTTATAAGACTAAGGTAATAACTCAAAGTTGGAGCTAAATGGTAAGTAAAATACACTTTTAAGGAGAAAGATGAGAAGGTTCTTAAAAGTCTTGCTAAATGTTTTGTGGAAACTTAAGACATACTTCCAAAGTTTAGCTCAGTCTTCTTAAGATTCAGTTTGTCTTTCAAACACTTTCTGATTTGAAATAAGGCTCAGTCTGTTAACTCCTGTTTTGATTTTTCTTTCCCCAAAAATAAGTCTGTTGAAGGTTAGATAATTTTCAAGGGCAGAAATTTCAAAAGAAGTTGGACAACATCCCTACATTAGGAATTATTTTTAACCTAATTGGTCCTCCTGCATTTTAAATTCTGTGATTGGCCATTGGTCTTGTTTCATTTTTTGTAAAAGAGCATTTAGCCCATTTGGAATATTATATTTAAAACTAATATAAAATGTTCATTTTATCATATATTTTATTTGAAATGTGATATAAATTTAGTGTTTATTTTCTATTCAAAAACCATGAAATATATTCACATAAAAAGTGATTGCCAGTAGTTTCTTCCACAGTTCAGCGTGAAATCCCAGAATCCCAAATACCCAAAGTTTGAGACCCAAGAAGTTAGAAACATTTGAACTCTTAATAGGAAAGAAGAATGTACAAAATGATACGGAACTGGTTAAAATGCTGAGTGGTTTGTTTGATTTTGTAGCTTATTGTTATTTTAAAGCTCATGTAGAAATTCTTCTGTAAATACACTTTGGTGAACTTATTCCAGTAATTTCAGTCAACAAAATTACCAATTTTCTGTTCTACCAGGTTGTTGGTGTAGCCCAGGCCATCAACAAGAAATCGGGAAATGGTGGGACATTCACTGAAAAAGATGAAAAGGTACCAAAACTTGCGTCTGGTGTGATCTCAATTTAAGAAGGTCTTTTCTCTTTAGAGTGCATAGATCTCAAAGTTAGCTATTGCTATATCTATCTATCTATCTATATATAACAAAGTTAGCTATTCAAGTTAGCTATTGCTGAAATTGCTGATCACAAAAACATTACGGTTTACAACGATCTGAAATGTACAAAAGTGTCTTTTTCCTCTGGCAAGTCAGTGCTGACGTGACTTTGGGGTACCCTCAGTCTTCAGTCAACAGAACCCCCTCAACTCCCTCCTCACTGCACCACTAAGCCTCCCCCAGGGCTGTGTGCATGTTGGGGCTGTCCAGAGGGTGACATGGTGTTTTAACTCTCTCATTTACCTTTCATTACTGCAATAAAGAAATTCAACATTAAGTAAAAAACCCCTAAAGTACTGCTCCAAGTTCAGCACTCCAGGTCAACTAAAAGTTGGAATTGCCTCCTGGTGAAACAAATTTCAGAATGTTTTATAAGCTTTGCACACAGACGGTGGGGCGCCAAGGTGTGAGTTCAGCCTGGATGATGTGAATTTAGCTGCAGAAAGAGCGGCAGTCAGCATTATTTTATTACTCTTTCTATCCAACTCTGAAGGAGTGCATTCCTTGCACCACATCGACATGCTTTCCATTTAAAGACAGAAGCCCTTAAACCTGCTTGTAACTTCATTCTGTCAGTAGGTTTTATTATTTCTCGTCTTGAATATGTAATTATATGTATATCATGGAGTCCACTGAATTCTTCCTATTCAAGCCCATTGCTATTTATGTCTGCCCTGAAAATTAGTAGGAGCTTTTGGAAGACATTCCAACGAGACAGAGTTATTTCTGTCTCTGTGCTGTAGGCTGTATTGGCACTGGTGTTGGTCCCCATGTCTTAACTGCTTCAAAACATAGCAAGTACCTTTTAAAATCAGTGTAATAGACATCTAGTCTCCTATTCTGTTAATGACAGCTGAGAATATTTGGTGGGGAACATGGTTTTAGATTGGCTGCTTATTCTGTTATTCGTTTATAGTCCATTAATGTAAACCCTGCTTGAAAGATTTGCATTCTTAGGCTGTATCATCTGATGGCAAAATAAATTCATGATTGTGAATAAAATATGCCATGTAAAGATTTATGTTGATCAATAATTAGTATAATTGTGAGTACATCACCTTAGTATGGTATAATGAGGGTGATAGATCTATATTTAAAAAGACATATTTTAAACCAATATTTGCAGCTTTGGATGGGACTGTTATTGCCAGTATCCTCCTAACAAGTATGTGAGCTTTCAGTTTGCCCCAGTAATAAGTTACGAGCTATTTTTATAGTCTTAGCTTAAATCTAGTCTTAATATAATTCAGAGACTACACCGAATTTTGCATAGAGTGAATTTCAACTTCAAATGATATAAAGAGATCCCTCTTTCTCCTTGTTAACTTATAATGTATGACGTTAGGAGACTGTGTGTTAACACTTGTTATCTAGTAGTTGTGCCGTGTAGCTAACACTTGCTTTGCATCAGTTCCTAATTTTTTGCAGAATAAACATCTGCACTGTTTGGTTTTCTAATATTTATTTAAACTGTAAATATTTTTGGATGTTGTTTGTGTTTCAGGCAATATAACAAGACAGTTTTATAGACAGTTCTTACTTGGCTGTGGTCTTACCTGTTTTCTAGGACTTTGCTGCTTATTTGGCATTTTGTGGTATTGTTCTTCATAATGCTCAACTCTACGAGACTTCACTGCTGGAGAACAAGAGAAATCAGGCAAGTCCGATTACTAAAGAGAGAGTAGAGAAATTCTTTTTTTTTTTTTAATGGTTAAATTATTATCCAAGTAATATATGTGTTTCATTAAAAATCCAAATGGTTCAGATTCAGTTTTTAAATAGTTTAGCTGTTTCTTCTAACAGTTATTTTTTGGATTTCCTAATTCCCATGCACTGTTGCTTTATCACTATTAGACAGTATTCATTAACTTAGCAGATGAGGATTTATTTTACTTATACCATCCTTTACTTGCCATTACCCTTATCCTATCAATATTGCTATGTCACTGTTTTAAGTTACTGGATGGGTTGCATTTGTAGCATTAAATTCAGGGTTTTACTTCTTACTCTGACAATTAGAGACATCATCCTCATATGGATGATGGATATGGATGAATCTCTAGATTCCAAGCTTTGTAAGATGAGGATCTTGCTTTTGCATCCCTTATGTCTCCTTCCCAACTACAACTCCTTACCTCTACTTTTTCCATCTGGACTTTGTCTTTTATTTTGCCCACATTGATAACATATAT
Organism: Camelus dromedarius; assembly: GCF_036321535.1. NCBI lineage: Eukaryota > Metazoa > Chordata > Mammalia > Artiodactyla > Camelidae > Camelus > Camelus dromedarius. The sequence continues at coordinate 38,807,482 of NC_087436.1, forward strand.
ACAAACAATCCTCAACTTACAACGAACGGCTCAACTTAGAATTTTTTTCTACTTTATGGTTATGGAAAAGCTATACACATTCAGTGGAAACCATTCTTCGAATTTTGAATATTGATCTTTTCCTGGTAAGAGGCTTTCTCGCGATGCTGGACGGTAGCAGTAGTGCAGCTCCAGTTAGCCATGCGATCATGAGGGTGAACATACGATACACTTAACAACCGTTCTGTACCCACACAGCCATTCTATTTTTCGCTTTCAGTACAGTATTCAGTAAATTACATGAGATATTATTTGTTATAAAATAGGCTTTGTGTTAGATGATTTTGCCCACCTGTAGGCTAGTGTAAGTGTTCTGAGCATGTTTAAGGTAGGCTAGGCTAAGCCATGATGTTCAGTAGGTTAGGTGCATGAAATGGATTTTTGACTTTCAGTATTTTCAACTTAACGATGGATTTATCAGGATGTAACCCCATTGTAAATGGAAGAACTGTATTCTACAGCCACAATTAACTTTTCTTAAGCTTTGTCTAGGTTAGTTCTAAAATTACAGTTTAAAATAAAGTGTTTATAAATACCATGCCTATGTAAATGTTGTTCATATTACTTTTGTTATAGAACTTAGTTTTTCTTGATGTTTCTGAAATTTTATCTTTTTTCTTTGAACTCTTTGCTCTAGTGTAGCCTCATGTTGGTCCCAACCCCCCAAACTCTCCATTATTTAGGCATTCTGTTGAGTTTTTCTTTTTCATGGAGCTCTCCAAGTTGAAGTTCTCTCTCTTCTTTCAAGTGAAACAGTTTCTCCCCGTGCCTGCTGCACAGGGGTCATCATAGAACTTTCCTTTACTGCTTTCTTAGAGAGACTCCACTGGTTATCCCCTGGATCCCAACACTCCTTCTTTCTCAGTTACTCCATTGTTCTGTTATAGCACATTCTCAGTTAACTACTCGAGACCGGTATTGGTGAGGTAAGCTATCTGAAAAGCCTTGCATATGTGAAAATATCTATTGTAACATCCTGCCAATTTTTCTGGGTATAAAATACTAAATTGAAAATTTAGTTCCTAAGGATTTAAAGGTGGTACTTTGTCTTCTACTCGCCTCCATATTGTTCTGATTCTTGGCACTTCTTTTTTTTTTTTTTTGTCACTAAGCTTTTTGGATTTTTTTCAGAATTAAAGACAATTTTTTTTAGCTCTTATAACTGAATTTCACAATATGATTCTTTTTTTCATTCATCATGATGTTACCTGGTCATTCCTTTCAGTCTGGAGACTTAAGCCATTCAGTTTTATGTAATCTTTTTCTATATTTCTTTGATAATTCATCTCCCACACCCCTCTAATTTCTTTTTAGAACTTGTGTTAATATGACCGGGGACCTTCTATTGCCTTCAGCTGCAGTATCTTCCTAACTTCTCGCTGCTCCATTCCTGCCACCCATAATCCAGTCTTCATTGTTACAAACACACCTGTGGTCTTGTCACTTGTTTCCTGCCCTCCATCACAGTCCAGACCACTTCAGAAGACGTATAGGGCTTTTGAGGTTCTTTCTCTGCTTAACTCTGCAACCTCATCTCCCCAGTTCTCCTCTTTACACTCTATATCCTCATAAAACTTGATTGAAACTTGCAGTTGACTGCTTTCTCTCAATCCAGTTCTTTTTGACTGAGATATTTTCCTTCTCCACTTCACCTGAATGATTTGAACTGAGCTAGGATAGTATCACCTCCAGTAAATTTTCTATACCCTTTCTCCCCTGTCATTGCACAAATATTTTGTGAGATTAGATGAAATTCTATGGAATTAAAGGAATGAGAAATTACCAGGAAAAACACAAAAGGAACTCTTAAAACTTTGTTTATTTTGGACAATGTTTATTGTGCTCTGTGAAAATATTGGCAGTGTTGATAAATATTGATCTCAGAAGTTTGGATCAACAAAAACAGTAGTGTGTTTTCTGTATTCGATCCTGCTCAAAATGCTCTATAAATGTTAACTTATTTCGTCCTCACAACAGCCTCATGATTTGGGAGCTATTATTATCTGCATTTTTAAGAAACTTGCTTTAAATCACAAAGCTGGCAGGAGGGGAAGCTAGAATTAAAAACTGTTGGCTCTGGCTTCAGAGTCGGTGATCATAACCACTATACTAATTATACTAACCATCAACAGGGAAGCTTTGTTGGTAAGCAGAGACTTAGATATTTAACACTTGAAAGAAAGCTTGGTTGTAACTTGTTAGATTATATAGAAACAACTTATAAAACAACATATAAATCATCGTATTGCTTTAATAATTGCAAGCAATTGCTAAATAATAAGTTCTTATTTTTTTTGTCTAGGTGCTGCTTGACCTTGCTAGCTTAATTTTTGAAGAACAGCAATCATTAGAAGTAATTCTAAAGAAAATAGCTGCCACTATTATCTCTTTCATGCAGGTGCAGAAATGCACCATTTTCATAGTGGATGAAGATTGCTCCGTGAGTACAGAGTATGACTTTTTTATTTTTAGAAAGGCAGACATTTATATTCCTTAAAGCACTGTTTTTAAACCTCACATTGACCTCAGAACTCTTTCCCAAACCCAGCTGAATATGGTTGTTTATGTAAAGTCAACCAGAGTATGATCTGTTCTGGTGGAAAAGGGGTAGAGGTGAGGTTGGAGGATGCCTTCAGTGCACCCTTTCACCTTGGAGCCCTCCACTAAGTAGCTACCATGGGAATGTCAGTGTGCTGCCTTTGTCAACGGCTGCCCTGCCTTGATGAAGAAGTACATTGTCATTATGGTGTGCAGACCTTTTATGGTTAGAAATAGTGGTGCCCTCTTGCTATGAACAGGTAGGACCCCCCCCCCCCCCATTCTGAATAGGTTGGGTATAGAAATTTCTTTTTACAAGAGATCGTATAGAAAACAAAAGGCATGGCCCAATGGAGGCAGTGTTACTAAAGATGGCTGTAAGTCCTAAGTTCATTACCCACAGAGGAAAGCCACTAAACTGTTCTAATTGGTAGAGTTCAAGCCATTGATTTGTAATGTAAAGAAATAAGATGTGTGAGGAAAGATGGAGTGTTCTCACAGAGTGCTGGTTACTTCTGGACAGCCAACTGATTTTGCTGTTAGAATCAGGACTCTTAGCCTAAAGCGGTTTTCCTTTATGTAGTTTCTTTTCCTTCTCAACCAATGAACCACTGTTTTGGGGATATTTCTTTTTGATGTAGTTGTTTTTTTTTTCCTTTAGACCTTGAGAATAGGCTCTTCATTGGTGGGTTAGGAAAGAGAATGGGGTTTTCAATTATGTAGGCTAGTTACAATCCATACATGATATCTGAATTGATGATTTGGGGGGAAGTAGAATAATAAAAGATATTTAATACTTATATTTTAAAATTTTTAAATTGTTTTAAATAGTGAGCCTCTATGATTCAACATTATCTGAATCATTCTCTGTTTGTGTGTAATTCTCATTAATAAGAAATCAAATGAGAATTCACTGTGCTATATATAAGATAATTGGTATTCTCAAAGATATTATTTCATATTTTCAATCAGTTATAAACTCCTTTCCCAAAGAGATAATTAGAAGATCACAGCCATCCTTTTAAAGTTCAGGTCAGAATTCGTTAATGCAGTATGTCAATTTATCATTTTTGCTCTGTGACCTGCTCTTCAGCATTGAATTTTTGAAAGTTATACACAAGGGTACTCCTATTTTTAGACAGTTTAAATATCACTTTAATTAACATTCAGCTCATGCTGAATGACCAGTTAACACCTATCAAGGCAGCAACTGACTGGTGTCAGTGGTGCTTTGAGGTATAGCTCAGCAATATGCCCTTTAATATATTTTGCTTACTTTTTAACAAATTAATTTGTGGAGTGTAACAGTTAAGTGACTTGGTGTTCATTTATATTATAATTACTTTTTATTAAAAATATTTCAACAACATGAGCAAAAATCCAAATGTGAGCAAGAAAAAAAAATGTACGTCCTTCAACCCCCTAATTAAACTAATGTCATTGTTTTATTTCTGTGTTTCCTTCCAGTTTATTTAGTTGTAAATACAGCATGGGTGCAACTATGTATTCTGCTTTTTAATCTAACTTCAAAAGTACTTCTCAATGTTACTAAAATCTTCATAATTTCAGGGTTTCATAAAGTATTCCTGAATTATATGTCTTTAAAAAAAACAGCAATCAATGTATGCATGAAAGCTAAAACTTGAGGATTTTGAATAAATATAGAGAAAATTTGAAGCTAATATATTCATTAACAGTTGGTAGCAAAGCAAAAACAAATAGTATTCAAATAAGCATTTTTGCAAGTTAGTATGAGAAACAGCAGGAGCATGGTTCTTAGTAACGGGAAGTAGACGTGAGGATGTCCTAAAGCACTCGGTTTGTTTGAGAAAAAGTTAAAAAAATGTCACGAACAGTGGTGTCTTCAGTCAGTCGCACAGATTTGTCTGTCTGTATCTGGATAGTTTTCACTACCTTCTCAAACTTATTTTTCAGTCTGTGTTGTTGGTCTGTTTTCAGGATTCTTTTTCTAGTGTGTTTCACATGGAACGTGAGGAATTAGAAAAATCGTCAGATACTTTACCAAGGTAAGAAGATTTACTGTTAATCTGTCTTTATCACAAGTATATAATAATGGCTAAACAGTTACTTCCTGGCCTTTTTCATTTAAGACATGGAAGGGTCAGCTGCTTTTTTCCTCCCACAAATAATTCCATTTGTGAAAGTACTTTACTATTTGATGTTACAGTTCCAGGGTTTTTTCCACTGCAGTTGACCTGTAGGAGAATGCTTTCTTACAGTGAATGGTGTCATGATTAGTATAGGCCTGAGTACAGCGTGTTTTGTGAACTGGCTCATTTAAGGCCCACAAGTACTATATTTCAGTTACATTTGTGCATATTACATACTGGAACCTCACTGGAAATTTGATAGGCTTCAAACACATTTTTTCTGTGAGTCTGTTCTGATCTGGAATCAGCCATGGGGATTTAACTAACACTGGAAGGGAGCCTGTGATCTCAGTCACACCAGTACATGTACCTATGGCTGGAGTCAGATCAGTTCTCTATTGTAGTTCATTTCTTTTTCATGTTTTCTGTAATTTTGAAAATTGTGTTCATTTTTTGTTGTTAATTGGTACTCAGAAACAGTAGCAAGTATTAATATATTGAAGCTATAGATGTTACTGCCCCAATTTTATGTGTGCTTTCTGAAGAATTTTGGAAAGGATTTAGAGTAAATGTTCTTTCTCATATTTCCCTTTGCACCCTTAGCAAAATACTGGTGTTGTTTGCTGAAGTGATAGGATAATCTAAGGAATATAAGTCTGCCAGGGTAAAGCATCAGGAATTCTTGGATGTAATGCTATTTTATTATACTATTCATTATTCATTTCTTTCAAATTATTTCACCCCCAAAATAATTTGTGTCAATTAATTTTACCCTCAATTATTGATGTTTCATCTAAAAGCCTCATATGCTCATAGAAACAGAACCTTAACTTTACTATTTGATATTAAAGTTCTAGGTTTTTTACACTACCCTTGACCTATCAGAAAATTATTTCATGTACTGAATGGTGTCACAGTACTGTCCTCAGTAACCAAGCTCCTTAGTGGTGGTGCTTTAAAATTAACCTCTGTGCAAATCTAAACTATAGAACATTCTGTAAGATAACTGGCCAGGTCTCTTCAAAAAGTCAATGTCATTGAATAAGATGGAGGGTGGAACTGTTTTTGGACATAATAGCCAAATGCAGTATATGAACCTTGATTAGATCTTGGTTGAAACAAATAGCTATCAAAGACATTTCTGAGGACAACTGGAAATTTGAATATGAACTGGATATAGATGTTGGTGGGGAATTATTGTTACCTTTTCTTTGGAATTAGGAAGATAACCATGATTAGTAGAAGACTGTTCTTATTTCTAGGAGATGCATGCTGGTGTATTTAAGGATGAAGTGTTAGGATGTCTGCACCTTAGTTTAAAATGTTTCAGCCAAAAATAAATAAATATCTAAATTTAATATATTTAAACAAATAAATGTATTCACACATATATATGTAGATATAGCTAATGTGGCAAATATTAAAAATTGTTGAATCTAGCAGTAGGATATTCATTTTACTTTCAGCTTTCTTGTGTATTTCAAAACGTTCACTATAAAAAATTGGAAGAAAATGTTTGTAGTAAAAAGTTGGAAACAAAGTAAAATGAAATCATCTCTGCAGATCATATAAAGCAGAACTGAGTTTGCAGCTGCAAGAATAAAATACTTCAACAAAATTATAAGTGAGTAATTACTGACAGATTGCAAAAGAAGATGAGCAGAGGACAAAGGAAATCTTTAGAGAATGATCACTGGCAAGGGTGAAAGAGGGGTCAGAGAAATAGCAGGAAAGTTGTATAAATTCACTGTCACATAAACTGATACATGACTGGCCAAGTTTGAGAAAAGAAAGAAGCAGCCAAAAGTGTTAAGTGTTGCAGAGAAGAGTAAGGACTGGGAATAGATAGTGTTCATCTAGTGATATTTATACAAGCAGTTCATGAATAGAAACCTTGCAATTCCAAAAAAAAAAAAAAAAAAAAAAAAGAAGAAGAAGGAGGAGAAGGAGAAGAAGAAAATAGTTCAGTGCACAGCGTGGTTTTGCTCTGACCCTCTTAATTAAGACCGACCCATGGATCAGTGTGAGGTCTGCAGAAACTGTCTTCTGTCCTCTGTACCTTTTCCTTTCTTCTTCTTCTCTTATCTCTTGTAGCATTTCTTGTCCCCTTACATGTTCCCCATCAAGACTCAGAAACTGTTGACTATAGTGACTTGAAGTTGTTAGCTTGTTAAGTGACTGTATTTAAATCATGACTCATTATTTCAAGACTGTTATTTAACAATATGATACATGAAAGGCCTTTTCTTCTATTAAAAGACTTTTAGGAATTAGCAAAAGAGTGAATGTAACTTGGGAGCAGGTGGGGATTTTATTTGACTCAGAAGGTACTCCTTGGTTGCTGACTTGACTGCCTACTTGGGTGTAGGATGTGTAGTCAAGGTGGATAAACCGTGGTATCTCTACCCAGAGATTCTTCTGCTACCCTGGAGTTTCTGGCTCACATAGTTACAACAGAATAGCCAACCTTTGTTTCCTTTTTAGCATTGCTGGTCGTGAACTGAAGTTTATATTGCATTTCCATGCCTCTGTGTATGCATTTTCTGGCATATTTGATGTTGTTTTAGTTTGTATTGAATCCTTTTTGAATATGTCCTGTTATCTCTCTTAAGTGCTGGTATTGGGCTATGCTGCCTATGGCAGTTTTGAAGACTTTTTCTTAGGAGGAGCATTAATATATATAGCTAATATATATTAGTTTGATTTTATGATGCCATAACATTTTTGTTGCTTTTTATAAAGAACATGTTAGAAAGCTTCTAAACATGTAAATATTTGATTACTTTACTTTTCGGCTTGCATAAATAATGAATTGCTGTATTTATTAAAAAATACATATATACATGTATATTTATGAATTTACATGTATCCACACTATAGGAGGAAAATCAGTATGATAATGTATATTAAATGTACAAAATGATGAATTATTACATTTACCTTTGAATATTTGTATAGCAGTATATGCTTGTGTAGCTATATTTTATGTATTTGCATTTTGATTTTCGTTAAAATTCTGACAATTCCTCTAATTTTTCTAAGTGACAGCTGCGCAAACCTAGTCACTTGGTATAATAGTGACCTCTACTGGTGAATATTTTTTTAAGTGTGGTCTTAACTATATGTAAGTCTAAGCTATATATTTGATTTGTTTCTGATGAATATCATGTTCCCTCACTGTAGGTAAAATAGAAGATCTCTTCCTACTTTTAAAAATCATTCCAAGACAGTCTTAGTATAAAGATATTTTTCATAAAGGATAAATAGGTCAGTGTGGTTACCTTAAATGAAACTAATTTACATGGATCATTTTAACTGATTTATAAACCAATTTTACAGCAATGAAAATTATTCAGCATTAATGCCTTACATCATCTAATAGTTAGCCTTTATTCTAATGATGCAATAAAAGACCTCTTAGTAATGTAAATATGTTTTTATTTTAATAAAAATTAGATATCAAGCTTAATTTTGTGAAAACGGTGAATTAAAATGGTGCTTAGTAACTTCAGCATTTTGAAAAACTACTAACTGACATTGACACTTGACCAGCAGATTCTTCATTACATTTCTAAAATTATTTATTAATAGAATTTAGGCCTCTCCAGTTCTCATTAAATACTTTGTCAATCCCAACAGTCTCCATGAGATGAAATGCTAGGCAATTTGATGATGTTAGCAGTAAGCAAATCATTTTCTGTAGGCAGTTATGTATCAGTTGAAAATCATGGCTATTTGGTGTTTTTCTAGCCAACCCACTAATTATCTATTATAAATTAATTTGTTGAAGACAGTTTTGAAATGTTAAGTATAAAACTAAACAAACATTAGGGTGAACATTACATATAATTATGAGAATCATATCATCAGTGGTATAAAGCACAGAAAGCTGTCAAGTTTTGGGTCGCCTGAGAATTTTAGAAGGGAAACTCATTTCCACATGGTGGGAGGTTTTAGGGTTTATATGCTTTGACTCAAAGAGCCACCCAATTAGAAGGAAGAAATGAGTTTGATGTCGTACAGTTTATTAATTAGCTCTTAATTTTAAGAAAGATATTTTAGTGCTGTAACTCCATGTTAGTTAACTTCATGTTAATTTTTAATGCACATTTTATCATAAAAGGACAAATACATAGAATTAATTCTTTAAGCTTACTTTCTTGGAATATATATACTTGCTAATACTTGTTAACTATAATTATATTGGAAAATGTAGTTAAATACAGTAACACCTATTTTTAAAAATAGCCAAAAGGTTTTTAGCACTTTAAAAAATGGTGGATATGGTGTATAAGAGTGTAGACCCTGAAATCAGTAGATGTTCAATCTGAAGTCATCTATTCCTGTATTACTATTGTCATTTCCCTTTCATTCTTTTTCACTTACATGTAATATTGGACATACAGTCAGTACCTAATTTGACTGAATTACACTTAACCAAGAGTGTACAGCAAAGAAAGGAAAGACTGAAATATCCTGGCCAGGAATGAGGCTGAAGACTTCAGGAATCTTTGTGGAGTCGCTAGTGCTAAAGAACACCATTTGAATCCACTGTCCTAGAATCGGTTTGGGCAGAAGGACAGAAACTTTGAGAGCTCAGAACAAATGGACATTTCTCCTAAGGCACATGTTTTATTTTGAAATGGCTCACACCATTAGGCTTTCCTATTTCTTCAGTTAGTGGTATTACACAGTTCACATAGGCACATCTTTCCGGCAGGAGTAAATTTCCATAACCTGACCCTGTTTGCCAGATTCACCCCTATCACCAGGGAACATGTGACATTTCCTTATGAAAAGAGATGTTCTGTTTTCCCAACTCCAGCACTGGCACTGTACTTATGAACCCTCTGACATCAGGGTAATCTTTTATGTTCAACTCCTTAAGCGAGAAACTGGAAAAAAACTGGGAAAATATTGAAAGTTCAAGTAATTTTTTATTTTAAAAAGTGTCATAAAAGATTTCGAAGCAGAAAAAAGAAGAGAGAGGAGGTTAATAAAATTCTTCTAGGCCTGCTTGGTTTTCTTCTTGGTCTGAAATGTGTCAAAGATTGTTTTATTGAGATGGATAGATTAACTAAATAACTAAGGAAGTAAACTAGGCACTAAACATTAGTCATTCTATAATCTGATGAGAAAATAAGATGTAGGGGAAAAATTCATATGATTTTACATTAAGTGGCACAAATTACAACATGCCCGTTAACAGTGGTAATGATTCCTTAGGACATTTTAAAACTCGTTTCAGGTAACTGGAAAAATTATGGGTCTTTATTTTCTCCAAAACATTTCAATTATAGTAACTACCAAAATTGTAAATCATCAAGTATGTTTTAAGCGGCATTTTCCAATGAAGATATACACTTTACTCTATAATTTAAGACTGGTATGTTTCTCTTATAATCATTTATTTAATTCTACTTTGCATGCGTTTTTTCACTGCACAGCCAAGAACTCATCTCTGTTATTTCCACAGAGAACGTGATGCAAATAGAATCAATTACATGTATGCTCAGTATGTCAAAAATACTATGGAACCACTTAATATCCCAGATGTCAGTAAGGACAAAAGATTTCCCTGGACTGTAAGTAACCCAACTTTAGACGTGGAGCTTGAAAGCTGTTTCCCTATCAGATCTGCACTTACACCTGTGACTCTTCACCGAAGGACAGGCCCCAGAATTGGCTCTCTGGGAGTGATCTCTGCTTTCCCTGATTCAAGGAAGAATAAAACATCTCCTAACATCTGTTGAGAGGTGGTCAGCTGTAGTTGAGTATTTTTCTCTGTACTTTTATCAGTTTTTTTTTTTAACATGTGTGAATGAATTATCATAAGCTAATTTTGAGGTACCTTAACTATTACCCACTTAATGTCAATGACAAACTTTAGATAGTATTGCTAGAGTTCTTGAATTTATTCTCAAAAATTAAGTTCCATTTGGCTTAATGTACGTAATCGGTGATGCACCACAGTGAACAGCTCTGTGGAAAAATGAGTATCTGTTTTCCTCATCAAGAAAGCTACACAAATCAGTTTCTCAGACATTGGAAACTTTGAATTCTAGTATTTTCTCGCATCTTACTTAAAAGTATTGCACTTTGAGGTAGCTGCTTTGATTTTGTTGTTTGCATATCTAGGAAATGTTTTTAGAACTTTTAGCAATACGGGCACTAGAAACAGTGGTAGGACTAAAGGATAAATTTGTAACTCGTAGTATCCTATGCGGAGTAATGCTTTTGGCTCCTGCCACTCTTGTTATTTGAGACATCTACTGCACGGGGATAGTAGAAACTGAATAAACACTTTGCTTAGTATTACTATAAGCTACTTGGAATGTTTAAAATGGAAAAAATTCATATAGGATATTTATTATTTTTAATAGTATAAAGACTGATTGCTTTATATTACATTTATATGAACTTCATTATAATTTATACATTTTCTGCACTCTGATATTATCTCTAGCTACTAAAAGATGAATATATCAGTGGCTTCAGATGTCCAGTGTAGTTTATATAGATAGCGTCTAATGGGCACATCAATCTTTTCATAATATTTAGCCATTTTGTTTTTGTTTTTGTTCAGAATGAAAACACCGGAAATGTAAACCAGCAGTGCATTAGAAGTTTGCTTTGTACACCTATAAAAAATGGAAAGAAGAATAAAGTGATAGGTAAAGCCTTTTCATTGACCTCTACTCTTGGCACTTATTAAAGAAAAACATGTATTCTTAGAAACTTCTTTCTTTCAAGAGTAAATTTAAAGAATAAAATGTGTGAAAAAAGATAAAAATTGGAATGATGAAAGAATTTTGAAATAATTTTATATTGCTAAATGTCAACAAACATTTGTTAAATATTGACAATAATGTATTTTGTAATTATAATCCTATTTCAACAGAAGTTTTAAGAATGGCATGTTGAAAATTATTAGACAGATATCAAGTTGATAATGTGTATTCTTTTAGAGTCTCTCACTTCTTGGTTTCTGATTTTTCTTTTTTGAATATGTGGTTTATTTAGATTGTAGGTTGTATTCGTTCACTCATCAGAAATATTTATTGAACACTCCACTGCTTTAGACATAAATGCTTGGGATAAATCAGTGAACAAGCAAAAATTCCTGTCTCAGGGAAGGTTAGTAAAAAAAAATGTCTGCTTCAGGAATAGGGGAAGACGTCATTCTCAGAAAAATGGGATGATGTTTCCTATTGCTGATATACTTGTTTCATGGCATTGCAAGTTATATTAAGATTAGAACAGGAAATGTGGGGTTTTATATGCCAATCATGTGAAAATGGACTGAACTGTTAAATCCCCCAGGAACTTGGAATAAAGCAAGTATGAGTGCCTTTTAAAGGCTCGACTTTTAAGTAAAAACCCTAAGAGAGCAAGGCTTAGATAAAAAATTTACCTTAAAAATTCTGAATAGTTTCCAAGTTGCAAGACTTGAGTGTAATTTTATTAAAGGAGAGTGTCAGTCAGAAAGGTGGAGGAGGGAGAGATAACAGTCATGAAAATAGGGGAAAAAAAGGCAAATATTAAAAGAACCTCTCCAGCTCTGTCCAGGAGTCAGGGACCCTTTGCCCCTCGTATGGGGATGGAGGTAGAGGGTTGAATCTGTGCATAGAGTATTCTGGCCACTTGTCGGGACTAGCAGTTGGGTGGCAATGGACGCAGCAAGTTGTAGCCAGTTACTCCTCAGTGATTCCAGTCCCTTTGGTGGTGTGCCTCCCTACCGCAAGGCAGATCCATGGGTTTATGCCATTATACAGCCCACCAATCTGACTGTCCTTGTTCTGATTATTTTCTTTCTGAGATATGTTAACTCATAGGAAGAGAATGCATTTTTTCATATGCTCTCAAATGTATTGCTCGCTTTGCCACTTATTTCTTATCATAAATCATTGAACCTGCCATAAGTCAGGCAATAGGCTGGAGCTGCAGGTTCACATACCTGGGGCAGAATCTTTCTCTTGTTGGACATTGATACTATTCTGCTTTTAACCATTGTCTTGTGAACTTAGGTACTGTTCTCAACCCCAGAGAGTGGGATCTGTTCTCAGCATGGTAATCTAGTTTCTAAGCCTACAGGGCTGGGCTAACTGACCCAGGTGAATTGCCTCGTAAAACCTCATGGAAGCCAGCCTGTCGACTCTGAAGGCTGTTCATCACCTGCACTGTTCTCAATTCTTAGAGGAAACAGGAGAGCCTAGTGAATTCATATGTCAGCTCTCTTTGCAAGATTATCACCGATCAGACCTCTAACATAAACGACAAAAGAAAAGTGATGAGGGTGCCCTACACTATGATACCAAGTAAAAATATAGGTTATTAAATTTTATATCATAGGGTGTTAGGTGAAAACTACATGATAAATGTTATGCTTTTTAAAAAATGCTTTTTGATATAAAGTTTGCCACAAGCTGCCTTCAACTTTTGAAAATGTGACATGAATTCCAGAAGTGATGCATTGTTTACTATTAACTTCTGATAAGAAGGAGGACAGAGTGGCAACTTGTCACATCGAGTCACATCTTTGCTTTTTCTGAGCAGCATCTCTTTGGAATAATAATGGGAAATGGGGAGTGGCTGGAGGAGGTTATACATCAGGCTTTTTCCATCACCTTACACATTTGATAAATAAAAGTTAGTGTGGGGAAGTGCAAAGATCCCTGCTCTGGAATAGGACTCACGACATCCTGCTGGCTCCGCTCTTCCTTTAAGCATTTAAAACATTATGGGCACGTTACTCACCTCTGCGGAGCTGGACTAGATCACCTGTCAGATCTGCATGACAAAAATTCAGATCTGTATGACAAAAATTCACATTCTATGATCCTATCACTGTTTTAGGCAAGTGAGCAGACAAAAGAAAAAACTGAAACAGTTGAAATAATCAGACTTCTCTTGGCATACATTTTATGTCACCCTGCTTGATAACAGAGCCAAAAGTAAGCAAACGTTTTTGGAAAGGAAAAATTCCCTGTCAATAAAAAGAAAGGAAGAAAGGAAGGAAGGAAGGAAGGAAGGAAGGAAGGAAGGAAGGAAGGAAGGAAGGAAGGGAGAAAGAAAAAGATTTCCCTAGTGGGGTTTCTGGTGGGGGCTCAAGTTAATTCCAAGAGGAAAATTTTTCAGTATTCTCTGCCGTCTCATAAGTGTGACAAAACTGAGAATTTGAATTCTTGACTGTACTTTGTACTCACAGATGTAGCATGGAAAATATCATGGCTGTAGATAATTCTTCTTGGTGTCACAGACCAGATTCTGCTATTATGTAATTCTAATACAGAATCCCCACAGAGTTACATGCAGAAAGACAGACGAGCCCATGTGGTTTTTGTAATCTTCTTTCCCCTTCCTTTTTTCCCATTACTGACAATTAGATGAAATTATAGACATTAGACCAGGACGGGGCCTGTTGTATCATCAAATGTATTCCCCTGAGGTATCGTTTCATATTACATGTTTCCTTAGTGCTCTGTCTGATAGAGTGTTTCCACCACTTTGTTTCCAACACTATTAAGAAAATATTTTCCTCATTCAACATTCATTTATTTTAACCAATTATTTCCCCTATTTATTAGGCTAAATTTGCCTTTTTCTCCTATCATATTTACCAGAAATTCTTAATGTCTATTTTCCATACCAATTTCAGGGTGTATTCTGAAGAAATTAGTTCCATTCCCATGTCAAAAAAAGTTGTTGAGAACATGTCCACTTTTGTTATGACTTACATTTCCATCTCTGTTTTTAGTGAAAAAGTAATAAAAATTATAGTACTATACCACTCATTGTTTGACAGTGAAGTCTGAGAGAGACGTATGTACTTTTTACTGAAGGTATTTTCCAAACTGATTACTGTCTTAATCCTCTGCTCATTTATGTGTTGCAGTATGATTCCAAAGCAAAAGTAAATATTCTAAAATCATGTAAGTTTAAATTTGACTTCTACTTAGTTTCATTTTTCATATTAAATTTTATCATCTGTCAGTATCACTAATTGTTCATTTGTTTATAAAATATTTGCTAGGATTTTCGTAATGCAAGTATAATTAAACTGTGCAGTGTCATCCATGGTACATACTGCTTAAAGTATCTGTTTTTTTTCCTCCTAGTTAGAGAATTATAAATTATGCTTAGTAATAAGAAGTGCAAGGAAATATGACTGTAGGGGCAGTAATAATTAGAAGAAAATGAGGGGGAAAAAAAGCAGGAAATTATAGCTTGAAAATTATAAAAGTAAAATCTACAAAATAAAAATAAATATAAGGAATATAGTTTCAAGAATTGATTGAAGAAATAGAAAAAAAAAAAGAGAAATTTCATAGTAGCCTTGAAAAACAGAGAAGCTTACCTTTATTGGACAAGAAACACTGAGGAATGTCTGGAAGATATGAAGTATATACTATTTGAAGAACCCATTTTACACAAAATGGGCAAAATTTAGTGATAACAGTGTTATCTCTATTCAAAGTAAAAACATATAATATACAGAATCACTTTGCATTGACTAAGTTAAATCCACAGAGGAAAATATAATTGTCATAAATGCTTCTAACAAACTAAATAACATCATTGACGTATGAAAGTCAAAGCTATTAAAAACACAAGGAGAAATGGACAAAATGGTAGTCATAGTGTGAGCCTTTGCTACACTTTTCATAGAATGTTGAAGTATAGGAAAAAATAAGGAAACATTAGACTTGATTAATATAAAAATGAAACGGATTTAATCAGCATGTATAGGTTTACTTTTATATTTCATAATTTAAAAATACAAATTCCTATCAAATATCCATCAGAAATTTATAAATATTGGTGATATACACACATACAACAAACTCAGTCATTACTAAAAATTAGAATTGATAGCTACTCCCCTGGATCACATTGCAGTAAAACTAGAAATGTGTAATAAAAGGATAAATTGGAAGGAAAAAGTTCCCTTAGAAACTGAAAAATATTCTCCCAAGTGACAAAGAAAAAAATCAAAAGTCAAAATGAAAGTATAACATTTTGGAAAATCAATGGTTGTATCAATTTAACATAAAAACTCAAGGTACACAGTCGAAGCTATACTCAGAGGAGATATATAGCTTTAACTATTTTGTTACTGTTAATCAGGAAATAATGAAATTATTTGAATTATATGTTCAACTGAAGAAATTAGAATGATAACGCCTTTTTCTTTCTCACCCTCTATGCTGCCCCCAAAAGTAAACAAATAGGAAGAAGGAAAGCAGAGGAAAGAAATTGAAAAGATAAATTTATGAAATGAGAAAGGATAGTAAAACAAGAGGTAATGGGCAAACACAATAATAAAAAACAAATCTCCAACACAGATAATGAGGAAAATAAGAGAAACACATTTAGGAATTAGAAGGGAATTGTGGTTTCAGATACAGAAGGAATTTTTAGAAAGATTTTAGACAAGGCAGTGTACCAATACATTTTGATGAAATGGAGAGATTCTATAAAAAATTAGTAATAACCAATACTAACTCAAGCAGAGTTTAATATTTTTCTATTGCCTGAGGTAAATTCTTACCAAAGCAATCAGGTGACAGGAAAGGATGAAATAAGGTGAGGCATGGAAAAGGAAGAGGCAAAATAACTTCCAAAATGATATGATTGTTAAATGGAGGAACCCAAGAGAATCAGCTAAAAGTGCCTATCTAAAAAGAGAGTTGAAGAAGTACCTGGCTATCAAATTATTATTTCTTTTTTTACTGAAGTATAGTCAGTTACAATGTGTCAGTTTCTGGTATATACCACAATGTCTGGCTATCAAATTATTAAAGAAAAATAACTTTCTTACATGCCAAGATAAATAATAATGGAAAACAATCCCATTGACAATAGTAACAAGAAAGAAACTTTGCCAGATATAGGAACATCTAGATGAGGAAAACTATAAAAGTCTACTGAGTAACTTGAAAATTTTTCATAAGTGAACTGGCAGAACATTTCCTGACAATAAGAATCTGTTTTGTAAGCTGGTAATTTTTGCAGTTTAGATTTACATCAATTCTAATACATATCTTTGTAAGATTTTTTTTCAGGAGAGGGGGGAGTTCTTGAACAACATATATAAAATTTATCTGAAAGAATAACATAAAAAGAATCATTTATAAAACTCATCTCAAAGAATAACATAGTCAGAGTTGATGGATAGAGATTTGCCTTACCAGAAATTAACATAATGCTGTTAAAGTAGCATAATTAAAATTACTATATGTGTGCTAAAAGAGATGGCAAGATTGATGGAACACAATAGAAAGTCTAAATGCAGACCCAAGTCTGGTGTATATAATGTTTGTGTTATCATGTATGATATAGTATACTTCATTGTTCCTAAATGCCATTGATTGAAAGACACCATTTTATGTACCTCTAAGAAAGAAAAAAATGATTTCAATTGACAAGAATTTGATTAGTATACATACAATACCATAAAATTAAAATGTGGGAAAAGTACATAGTTGAAATAAGTATGAATTTATTATTTAAGGTGGCAATTCAAATGATTAGAGAATGGATAACTATTTAAGTTTTATAAGAATCCAGTAGCAATTCAGGGGAAAAATTTAAGTAGAATTAGAAGATTAAGTGTGATAGATGAAACTATAAAAGTACTAGAGGAAAATATAGGTTTATATGTAATCTTAAAATGGGGAAAAATTGGGGAAGCTTCTTTTAAAAGCGAGACACTATAGTTGAAAACTTAAAAGATGACTCAGTTATTTGAGAAATTATTTTACACAGCAGAAAAACCTCTCTAAATAAAGATAATTGACAAGTGACAAGTACAAATAGATATTTGCAAGATAGGTGATAAGGTGTAAG
Source organism: Camelus dromedarius (assembly GCF_036321535.1). Taxonomy (NCBI): domain Eukaryota; kingdom Metazoa; phylum Chordata; class Mammalia; order Artiodactyla; family Camelidae; genus Camelus; species Camelus dromedarius. Next base: position 38,825,019 of record NC_087436.1, read on the forward strand.
GGCAGGCCTTAACATATTAACAAGACAGGATGCTAATTATGGATGCTGTGTGGTAGAGAGGACATGGGTCTACAGGCAGGATAGAAGAGTTCACCCCCTGTTCTGCCAAGAAACCAGGAGGAAAACTGTGGTTGGTAGCAACATCTGATCCCTGGAATTATAGAAAAGGAAGCATAATTGTGTGATTTTTAGAAACAGTCTCTTCCCTTCAGCATAATTTCCAGAGATGCTTTCAGTGCCAACTAGCTCTCAGAGCTGCTGTGATGACCACATGAAGTAATGTCTGTACAAGTATTTCTGAACTCTATTAATTTTAAGTAACACTGATATTTTGCTACCTAACTGTACTACTTCCTGGTTTTCTCCTAATATGTTTTTGAATATTTTTTCTTATGATTGTATATATTGATTGGTTTTCACTGAGTGGTTTTGTTTTATTTTTGGTTCTGGAATAACTACATTCTTTTATGTATGTGGTTCTGATTTTATATGACTTACAGTAGATGTGGCATCTCAAATGATGAGTTTTAAATTTCATTATCATACCTTTTATCCACTCATCCAGATCTTTAATGAATAAATTGTGAAAACTATCTGTAAATGAGCTCAAGATTTACATTTTCTGAAACAAAGAGCCCTGTTTGTTATAAACATTTTTCTTCTTCATAGCTTTTCTTCCCCCCAACCTGAGTATTTTTGTTTGATACAATTAAATTTTGTGAAAGGTGTGAAGAGATCAGCAGGATTGTTATGAATGCTGTGTAAATATGACTGCTTTCAAAGAAGAATTACATGCCTAAAGGGTTAGATAATTTGTCTTCCCCCCTTTTCTTGCTTCTGTGTCTGCATATCTGTATCCATAGGGGTTGGATTGTGACATAGACAATTCTGAGCTGTGGTTGTTACAGCCTACTCTTCCTATTTATACACTTACCATTCCATTTCATTACCTTTAGATTTATAAGGTATTCATTAATACCGCTTAATGTATTCATTCAGTGACTTTTGACTGAGACAGATGTGATCCGCTGTCCAGGAGAGAGTTACTTAGCTCGATCCTAAGCCTGGCAGGCTGCCTAATGGCCACGTCCCAGCCCTCCTGGTCATCTTTTCCTTCCCATACATGCAGTCAATCTTATGAAGTGGTGAAAAGAAAAATCTTATTTATGAAAAGTGGCTACCAAGTAGGAGAAAACTTTAGTAAAAATTGAAAAGCAATTACATTGTGAAGGATAAGGGCATGGAACATGTGACTGACAAAAAAAAAATGTGAGTTGAGAGATAGCCAGGCTATATAAACAGCTCCATGTTTATAATTTGAGGATTTACAAAGGATGGAGGACATAACCCTTGCATTTTTACCATACATGGAACATGGTCTTTAAAGATACTGAATGCCATTTGCCATTTAGTCATGGTTTTTACTTGCAGTGTCCAAATTCATTATGTTTTGCTTAAAGTTTTTCTTAATAATGGAATAAGTGTTAGAGACGTAATCTCTGTCGTACAAATACAGATAGATAAGGGTGACTTTACTGTCTAAAGTAGGAGAACTCCCACAAACAAAAAAAGAGCAGAATGAGAATACAGATACTTTATAGTGTTAAAAATACAGTGTACATCAGTGGTAACAAAGGGACTTCATTTGCAACCAGGCATCATCATGGACTCTGAAATCCTTCTGTGCTCCAGGAAAAATAAGAGATAACAGGCTATGGTCTTCATGGGAAAGTAGTTTGGGTCAGAGCCACAGTCCTGCGTTCTTTCATTAAGTCAGTAAACATTTTTTGAGTCCTGTTGTATGCCGGGCATTGCTAGCTAAGGAAGTGGAACTGAAAAAATTAAATCTCTAAGCCCAAGATAAGTGCAGTCTAGAGAGACAGAAATAAAATACACCATGATACTCCAAGCAATAAAGTTAAGGGGATAGAAAGGAGACGTGCCTGCCTCACCCTGGAAGTGGGGGCCTCTGGGATCTCCTTGTGAAGGGAATGTAGGAATCTACTAGATAACAGGAGAGTGCAGTAGGGAGCAGTGCAAGCCAGTGCAAAAGCATAGGCAAAGGTGTGGGCGAGAAAGATGCAGTCAGGGAACTGCCAGCAATGAACTGAGTGGGGTAAGGAGCTCAGCCCAGCAGTGTGGCAATGAACTGGCCTATGGGGCTAGGCTGAGCTGGGGTTCGAATTTTAGACCTAAGCATACTAGCTAAGTGGCCTGGAGCACATGACTTATCCTTTCTGAGACTCAGTTTCTTCATCTATAAAATGGGCATGTCACACAGTGTAAATTGTGCAGACTAGAGTTCATATGTGTCCTAAAGCTCTAAGCACAACACCTACCCCACAGTGGGCACATGGTGGAAGTCTCTATTACAGATGTAGAAGAAATAGGACTTTACTAGCACTGTTTTACCCAGAGGTAGGAGGTCACCAGACTCCTCTCAGAAACCAGTAAGCTCAAAATCCCATAGAGCAAGTAGTTCAATAAAAATTTGATGTAATGGATAAATTAGGAGTTTGGGATTAACAGATATACAGTACTGTATATAAACTACATGAACAACAAGGTCCTACTGTATAGCACAGGGAACTACATTCAGTATCTTGTAATAACCTTTGATGAAAAATAATCTAAAAAAGAATATCTGTGTATAACTGAATCACTTCACTGTACACTTGAAACTAACTCAACATTGTAAATCAACTATATGTCAATAAAAATTTTTTAAAAAAAGATTTGATGTAATCTTACACTTATATTGGCTATATATGTTTGACTTTCTAAGAGAGGCCAGGACTTTGGAGGTTATATTATGATTTTCTTCAAAGGTTAGTTCTGCTTTTCTCTCTAAGTAAATAGTTACTTCTATGGGCATTTATTTGCAGTATCAGAAATGATCTGCAAATATCATTCTCCTGGATGCAGAGGTGCATATTTGAAATTTGAGATGGTCTGTATGAATTGCCTGTTTCTATTTGTATGTAATTGTATTTTTTAACTTCTGGTTTCTCAGTAAGGGAAGACAGTCTGTGTGACCCAAAATTCTGATGTGCATCAAAATTGTTCTCTTGGCAAGTGTACAAAAATCCAATTAGTCTTCAAAGGACAAATTGTCTTTGGGGACTCAACTGATGTAGAATTTGAGACCAAGTCTGGAAGAAAATAGCGCTCTAGGATTTTTTGAACACAGGCAACATACATTTAAGACTCTGTGAAACAAGTTCTTATGTAAATGCATTCAGTTAACTTTTCTAGCTTATGTTTGTGAAGATTCGTTTGCATGTTTGGCGATGGTAAGCAGTCCCAAGAAAGAAGTGTATAACAGTCTTCGGGAAGGGAGGTGTTTGTGAAAGTCAGTAAAAAGTATGATAATGAGTAGTGACATTTGCTCAATTTCTTGGATTGTTATAGGAGTTTGCCAACTTGTTAATAAAATGGAAGAGACTACCGGCAAGGTGAAGCCTTTCAACCGAAACGATGAACAGTTTCTGGAAGCTTTTGTCATCTTTTGTGGCTTGGGGATCCAGAACACACAGATGTACGAAGCAGTGGAGAGAGCCATGGCCAAGCAGATGGTCACGTTAGAGGTGGGCTGACACTTACAGGAATTCTCCGTCTCTGTGGCCCCTCAGCTTGCACCTCTTTCTCGTAATGACACTTGGTGTCTGTCTGTTATATCTTTGTATCCTCATGAGAATCATGATTTAGATGATCAGATCCTTATTTCCTCTTTTAAACAGCTGATGAAACTGAGACCCCAGAATATTTTAGAAACTTGTCAAAGGTCATATCACCAAACCAGAACTCAAGCCATTTGTCCCTTCAGTCCTCTGCTTGTTTTTGGTAGAAAGCAATCCTTGACCGTAATAATCCCTTCACACAGATGTCTGCTGCCACCATCTGTCCCTTCCCCATTGCCTGAGCCTCCCCGTCTCTCCTCATGAGCAGTTGTGTTCACACACTATAAAAAACAAACACAGAAATCCTACACACTCAGAATCAGAAATGAGGAAAGGGGAGACTTTCAAACTGCAGATTTGTGGATCCCGCTTCTGAAAATTCTGATTCAGTAAGTCTTGGGAAGAGGCTGAGAGTCTACATGATTACAGAGCTCCCCCAGCTGATTCTGAATGTGAACCACTGGCTTGAGGAACTGACCTCCTTCCCCAGTAGGACTATCCTACCTAAGTGGGGCCAGTCCTTTTCAAGTGTATTTCACTAACTGCCTGAAAATGTTCACTTCGTGTAACACAGGAATTTCTTACATCATAGACCAGTTTGGGGAAATGGACTTCATATAGGGCATTACTTAGTCATTCAAACGCTAGTGTGAAATATATTTGAATGTTTGCCTACACTTACCTAGTCAAGATTATTGGGAATCAATGTTTGGGATATGGATGGTAACTTTTCCTTCAATCCCTAATGAAAAAATAGTTAAACTCAAGAGCTAGAAAGATATGCATAAGTCAAGATTAACCAATAACCAAGATGGTACACTTCACTTTCCACCATGAATATATATATAAAACTAATAGTTTTGCTGTAGTGTTACATAAGAGACTTTGTATTATAAACCAGTGGAAATCTCAGTTTCAAATATATGTATGTGTGTGTGTATATATATATACACACACACACACACATATACGTATGTTTCAAATTACATTTATCTGCTCATATACATATGTGTACGTGTGTGCATGTGTGCATATGTGCATGACTTTAATTTTTAATTTTTTGCCATTTCCATGGTTTTGCACTGAAGAAATGAATCTAAGCCAGCTATTGATTAGAAATTTTTTTTTTAAAGAAAGCTTTCTAGTATGGAATTTTTCAAACATATACAGAAGTAGAAAGAATAGTTTAATGAGCCCCCATGTGCTCATTAGCCATCTTCAATAATTAAGGATCCATGGCTACTCTCATTCCATCCATACCCTTTTTCACTTCTCTGCATTCTTCTTCCCTGTTAATCCATTGATAATTTTGAAGCAAGTCTCAGGTACCATATCATTTTGTTCAAAATCTTCAAATATTTTCCCAATTGAGATTTATTTCTATTTTTGCACTGAAGTTTTACTTCAGTTAAATATATGAGTAATTAGGCTTTCACATGGTGTGTTTAATTTCAGTTCATTATAGGAAGTCATACCTATGATCACAGGTTTAACCTTGAAAAAATTTTTCTTAGGAAGCATTAGATAAAAGCTAGGGACACAAACCACTCCTATTTCCTTATGACAGGGAATTATTTTGACCTGGAAGACATGATCACTATGACAGAAAAACAACAACAATAATAGCTAGCCTTTGGTAAATGCTTGCTCTGTTCTCACTTGTTCTAAAACAAGTAATCTCTATAACCCGATGAGTAGGGTGCTGCTTTTATCTTCATTGTGTGATAAAATTAACTTGTGGAACTTACAGTGTTGTGTTATTTCTTTATTCGTTTATCCATGTTGCAGTGCTCGGATTTATGTAAGACTAAGTCATGGTCACAGTCTTAGCTTTTCTCAGCAAACCACCTCTGGGGTGTCAGCGGGTTAGCAGCTGTGACCTGTCAGTTTCACAGGAACAGGAGATAGCAGCTCCAAGTTTCCTGAGGTTTCTCATGATTAATGGGTTCCAATGCTAAGACAGATCCCATGTGGCATGATATTATTACATTCTGAATCACAAGATGGTAGACGTGTACCATTTGGCTTTAGATTTTAAATTGCTTAAAATTTTAAAACATGGTTCATGGACAACTAGTTTGGGCTGCTGAATTACTTGGCTCCCCATTTAAAGTCTGAAAATGGGATACCTTGTTATCATTGATTTTAAAACTTTTGGGGGTTTTAGTAAATCTGTGTCGACTCTGTTAAAAATGGGCTTTAAAAATATATTTTTAAAAATATGATAGACCATTTTAAATGCAGCCACTACTTTGATTTAAAAGAATGTCTAAAATATTATCCCATTACTTAGTAGCTATCACTTTTGAAAATGGGAATTAATGAGTCTCATGTTAAATCGTATGAGAAGATAGTAAACCTGATTTACTATCTTCTTATAACTTACTCCACGAGGTTAACGGAAAGTGTACTAGGAGTTGAAAGCTGGGTCCTGGGCCCTCTTGTCTCCTCACTGGGTGTGAGCTCGCAGCCAGGTCGTGAGAATCCCTGAGCGTAGGTGTCCGCTGTTCCTGGATGGATTTATAGGCCAGCCCTGTTCTCAGCTCTTGAATCCTATGAGTATAAAGGGATCCCTGAGTCTGTGTGACATTATATCTCAGCCATGCAGTTTTTCCTTAGGAATTCTACAGCGGTTACAGGCCTAATCCGAGAGCCACTTCTAGACTACTTCCTTTCCAAATAGCAAAGCTAAAAATGTCACTTTATACAAAGATCTTTTTCTTAATTCTGTGCACAAGTCAAAATAACTGAAGTCAGTATTTGTTTTTAAAAGCAACACAAAATAAATTTTATGCCAAGTTTGAGCTAATAGTATGGCTTATAAATAATATGTTTGTTATATCAACAATGTCAGAATAAAAGTGATAAGTGTTTTCTTTGAACATAGAGAGTATAACTTTTTGTTTCCAAAATAAGCAATTGAATCAAAATCTGGGGTTTTCTTTCTGTTAAAGAAAGCAGCAAACAAGATACGGCATTCTGAGGAGTCTAGTTATCTCTGCGGGAAGCTTTAGCAAAATCCCAAGCTTGAAATTGTAGTCTCCAGTTGGCAGTCCTCTCCTGTAAACCTGCGTTTCTTCTTTTCTTACCCTGCAGGTTCTGTCCTATCATGCTTCAGCAGCAGAGGAAGAAACAAGAGAGCTCCAGTCCCTAGCGGTAATCCTCCTCCTTTTTCTTTATAAAAATGACTAACTACAGGCAGCTAACTAATAAAAATCATGCTTCTCTCCAGTAACTGCTTCTTCTGGTAATGGTCCCCTAGATATTTAATTAAATGTGGTAAATATTTGGATAGACATTTATAAAAGTATTTAACCACGTCCACTTTCTTACAGGGCTGCCAAGTCACTGGTAACACAGAGCACAAGATAATAACATACTGATTTTGCAATACATTGTATGATTCTGATTTTTTTCCAATAATTGTTATAATCTTTACATCTTTCTTAAGCCAGAATTAAATTTAGTTTTCAGTTCCTGGGAAAGTGTGGACAGGTGACTGCAAGGCAGTTGTTTGGCTAGAGTAACGACAATAAAGATTTTATAGCTTGATACTGATAACGTGTTCTACATTATCAAGAATTGAGAGTGATTTTAATTTCTGACCATATGGCTTATGGAATGTTATGTGAAATTGGGTTCAAATAAGATCAGTTCCTGAATTCTCATTACATTCTTATTTAGGATGCTATGTGAGAAAAGCACATGGACATGGAAGTAGAATGTCACATGTTCTAGGTCTTGACTGAGATTGCCTCGGTTGAGATTAATGAACGTTTAAGGCATTTACACATTTACAACCAAGGCTGGACCTCTGAGTTTAAATTTACTTGAGGCCACGTAGATAAAGTCTGTGTGAGATGTGACGAGAGTCACGTAAGGAATGAGAAGGGTATGAATGGATCACTGAGATTCTGTTTCTTTGTCATCATTGTCATGGCTAGCCAGATGCTCACCCTCTGTGCCCCTACACCCATTTTCTCATGGAAAGTGCACAGCTCTGCTGTGAAGGCCACGCTGAAGATGGAGAAGCCAAGCTTCTTAAGGTCACACTTGCCTAAGGTCACACTGGCAGGAAGTGGGGAGTGAGGATACAGACTCACACAGTGTCTCTCCAGAGCACATGCACATAACCACTGCCTTCTCTGTGACGAGCTATTAGGGAGAGAGGTCAGTGATGAATCAAATGTTCTGACCTAGGTAATTCTAAGAATGAGAGCCCCATTCATTAATAAAAGGGGAAACATTAAGAAGGAAAATGGATAGATTTGATTTAGAACATGGTAAGTTTGAGGTGCTGATAGAACAGCCAAATGGGCATCATCAACAACTAGGGAGGGCAGGACTGGAGTGGTGAGGGGCTGGTAGTCAGAACTAGAGGCGGCGATTTGGAAGTTTAATCGTGGGATATGGGGGAGTCCCGTGATCATGAAATGATGGGAATGGAGCAGTTGGGGGAGAGTGCAGAAAGATATGAAAAGCTGAGGGCAGAACTCTAGAGATTTAGGTGGAAGGTATAGGAAGAGAAACCAGCTAAGGAAAGTGGTGGTTCAGCAGGGAGGCAGACTTGGGATACAGCAGTGGCACAAAGGGCAAGTGGAACAGTTTGAAAGGAAGGAGATCCCATCAATTGTCATAGAAAGGTTGAGAAATAAGACTGAGAAAAGGCTGCTGGGTTCAGTGATGTGGTGATTATTGAAAAGGCAGCTTCAGGAGTGCAACTGCAAAAGGGAAGAGTAAATGGTGAGAAAGTTGAGGAAATGAATATAGACTATGTGAAGAATGTAGGTTTTGTATGAAAGAGAAGTAGCTGAGAAGGGTGTTGGCTGAATTCTGTGAAGTTTTTTTATTGTTTTGCTGTGTGTTTGAGCAGGGGTGGCTCACAAGCAAGAGAGCCAACGTATTCTTGGTCAAAGGGGGACATCTAGGGTGAGTGTGAGACTAACACGGCAAGACGGAAAGAGAGCTGGACTTTGAAGTGGCTGAGGCACTAAAGAGACATTTCTTTGGCCAAGACAAGAGAAAAGGGATATAATAATAGTGACTAGCTACACTTATTAAGCACTTAACATATACCTGGCGTGTTTGACTTTCTTTGTGTGTGTGAACTAAGTGTATTTAATCCACAGCCACCCTGTAAGGTCAGTATTATTAGCATTTTGAAAATGGAGTTAGAGGTTGAGAGTTGAGACTGTCCTACCCAGACTGGGAGTGATGGCACCAGTCCTAAATCCAGGCAGTCCAGACCCAGAGCCCACACTTCATTGCACAGCCCTGGAGAGAATGAGCTCAGAGAGAAGGAGGAAGAATGAGGACTTGTACACTTTATTGATTAGATCACCAAGTAGGAAGCTGAGTCATCTTGCCAAGAACAGTTGAAGGAACTTGAGGTGATTTCATCTGAAAGGTGAAGTGTCTTTTGGGGTTAGCCTCATTCGAATTGGCTGTATTTATTTTGTTCATGGTGATGTTTGGAAGAATGAGGAGTTTTTCAATTATTTAAGAAGTTAAGAGGTTTAAAGTATCTCCCACATCAGGCTTAATTGGCCCATTTGTCTAATCCTCCTAGAGTGATAAAGTTTTGAACTAACTGCATACTGTGAGCTGAAAGTTATCACAAGGAGAGGTACATTCTGAAGAGCTTGCAGGCACTGTGGGATTAAGTTAGCTCTAAAATGAGGGCAAGGCTACATTCTGCCATATGTAGTTTCAGATAAATAAAAACTAGCAAATAGAGACATTTTTAAAGGTAAAGCTAAAAAAAAATCCACTGGGATATTAAACTTTGCTTTTCACTTTGAAAATAGCATAGTCTCAGAAAAATCTGAAAATTATTTTCACAATTATGTTTATAATTTTAGCAAGAGAAAAACACTGGAAAAACTGAAAATTGCTATATTGCAGTATTGTTCAAAACCATCTGTTGTTCCATTTGGAAAATAGATTTCTGGCAGCTGCATTGTGAAATTTAGGATTATTACATAGTTTGTAGGTCAAATAATTCATTTAAATTGGTTGAGATTCAGGAACTGATTTCAATTCTTGTTTTCTGTCAACCTAATAAAAATTCCTTTGCAGCCCCCACTATACAGGTGCCTGTGTCGTCCAGCAATTACCAAAATTGCTGTCTTAGTCACATGTCTGATGATTTATTGCAATTTAAAACCTAAAATAAATTGAAAAGCCATCAAATACTTCTTAATTTTTATTTTTAGAAATTAGTTCTTAAGAGAATTTAAAAATGTTTTTTAAGTATACTAAATATTTATGCCCCTGTTCCAAAAAGTTTTTTAGTCATAACAAAAATATAACAAAGTTGATAGGAAATTCAGAATCCCTTTTTTCCCCTTGCTTTACTTGAGATTAAAAAACTCATTTTAAATCTATTTTTTAATGTAATTTTCTCTTGACTCAAAATTGGGTGCAGCAGAAAGAAGGCCTTAAACAAGCATTTTGCCATATACCTTTTAATAATCCTTAGTCACAAGTTACTGAGATAGAAGTAAAATAACCCCAACTGACCTGGTTATGGTTATTAGAAAGTTGTTAGTTAAGATGTCCAGTTAAGTTAAGTAACAATGTCTGATTGATTGCCTTTTTCTGCCACCTTCTCTTGTTTAGAACAGTAAATAAATAGGTATTAGGGTAGTTTTTTTAAATAATCTTCTTAATTTTGTCAGGGAGTCAGTGCTGATTCAGTCCAGTCCCTGTACCTTCTACTTTACAGCAGTTTCTTTCATCAGAAGTAATGTATCTAAAAGCAGACTGAGACCCTGATGTGATCCTGAAATTTCTACCATATCAAAATAGCGAGAGAGGGAGGAGCTGACCACTTAGGCAGGACTTCTTAGGACGGAATTTATACCTCATCTGGACTTTAACCTTAAGAGCCAGAAGCTTCACGTGACCCCTCTTGATTGGGCATGCATGTGGTTGCTGCAGGTAACAGCAGTGAGGGGCTGAGCCTGACACCTGACCCAAATCTCTCATGCCTCAGGCAGTGTTAGAGTGTAGATCCACTTGCGTATATCAAGATGATCATCACATTCCCTCACTTTTGGGGGAAATCTACATGAATAGTCAAATTATAAATGGAAAATTTTGAGCAGATAATAATAAAGAGGAGTTGACCCTATGATCTTGATAATTAGTGTCACTGAACTGTAGTAACTTAAGGCATCCAGGAAGGCACCTTCCTCCTCAAAAGGTGCTAGAAATACTCTGAATCAGTTTGGGTCCTTTGGACCTCCTGTGCACTAGCAGTTGATGCATTCATTTTTATAGATGTCATAACATGAACTGGGCTGTATCCTTTCCACACTGCAAGATGTAATGTTTGATTCTTCCTACTTTCATTTGACAAGCTAATATGACCTGTTTTGCTTTGATTTTACTAGAGGATTACTTCCAGTGGTAGCCTGAATTCCAAAGTATGATGGCACTGTTCTTGAGCTTCTTATATACTAACTAGATGTTAACCAAATCTGTGTGTATTAGTCTCAGTTGCAGCCATACATTTTCTCTGAAGTTTTACTTTTAAGCATATACGTACTTTATTGGAATCTTGACATTTGCCTTCTTTATATGGTTTTGAAAAACCATATGCTCATTATTCAAGTTTTTTATAGTTGGTGCCTCTTCCCTATAGAGATTTGAAGGAATCCATTTATATAATGTTAGAAAGAAGGAAAATGTTAATATAGTTACTGAAGAAAATATACTAATGTAGTCCTGCTATGCCTTATTCACTTCTTTTTTCTAAGATTTGGTTCCACATGTTGAGTCGAACAGTCACCTCTCTTTGTATTAGCAGATTTCTTTCTCATCTTTCTCATCTGGTTTCCCTTCCTTTTTAGAGAACGATATTTTCTAACAGCCTTGTAAACTAATTGTGTGGGGGGTTTTCTTTAAAAACACATTTTCTGCATGTGTTAAACGTGGGGAAGAGAGATGTTAGTCTTCTGTAAAGTGTAATGTGATGGCTGTCCAAGTGGCTTTATTCAAAAAGCGGGACCCAGACTGCTCTGCACAGAAGAGTGCCCCAGCAGGCGTGCAGGCATAGGGCTCGGGGACTGCTAAGGAGAACTTACAACACCTGACTGAGCATCCCTGAAAGTAATCTCCCTAAAGAATGGATCACTGAGGAAAAAACATTTAACATTTATACTAAGTGAACATGAGGGAGTGACATAACAAAATTCCCCTCTAAAACACTGAAGCTAATTGGAAAAATCTGACGTTCTGCGGAAGACCAAGTTCAGTGTTTGCCCTTGTTTTCAGACTTATTTTAATAAATAATTTTCTGAATAAGGAGCCTTTTCTTAATAGTTGACTATCAGAAGTTGTTTCTGTAATTTCTGTTCTAGCTCTTGAGAACTGACACTTGGTGCCCAAGGCAGGCAGAAGGCCTTTGCGTGACCGTTTTGTATGGAGATTATACAGCTGAGCAAACTGTGTAGCCATGTAGCCACGTGTCTCTGCTTTCCGCTGGGTTACCAGAGACCTTGCCACAGGCCGAATATAAACCTTTGTCATGAGGCTTTCACCAAAAATATGAAATTCAATGATTTTTAAATGACCCTTATAAATGTACCTTACCCAAGTGTGTTATTTTCCACACATGCTTTATGGGCTTCAAGGAGACTGTACACTTTATAAATGTATTAATTCCCATAAAGTTTCCACAGGTGTGTCCCAGTGTGTCCCTTTTGTTGTGTAAATAGACTTCATAATAAGAAATAGTTGAATAAAAGAAGGGTTATCATTTGTCTTAAGTAAGTAACTGATAAAACTCAGGAATGATTCTCTTTGACTTTAGAAAAACAGGGAATTTTATTAGTCAGGTTCTCCAGAGAAAAATAACCAGTAGGTGACTTTATAAATATATAAAAGATTCTGAGGAATTGGCTCACACAATTATGGGGGCTAAGAAGTCCAGCAGTCTTCTGGCTGCAGGTTAAAGACCCAGGAAAGGCAGTGGTGTGGTTCAGCTGAGTCTAAAGGCCTGAGAACAGGGAGCCGATGGTTGAAATCCCAGTCCAAGAGCCTGAGAAGAGATGAGATATCCCAACTCCAGCAGACTGGTAGGAAGCGGAAGGGGGGAAATTCCTCCTTCTTGTGCCTTTTGTTCTATGCAGGCCCTCAGTGGATTGGATGGTGCCCACCCACATCAGGGAGCACAATCTACTTTATTGAGTCCACTGATTCAAATGCTTATCTCATCCAGAAACACCCTCATGGACACACCCAGAAAGAATGTTTAATTTGGGCATCCTGTGGCTAGTCAACTTGAGACAAAATTAACTATTACGTGCGACTAAAAACAGTAATTAAATGTGTAGTTACATTCTCTATCATTGTGTTGTTAGGAATCCCTTGTGCAAACTACCAGCATACTTGTGTTGTTGCACTTAAAAAACTATGTATTTCAATTACTTATGTCTTCTCCATCAGACCGTTAGTTCTTGAGTAATAATAACAATGATAATAATGATGATAATGGCTACCATTTAGTGATCACTTAACAGGAACCTGGTTTACTGTTTTGTTGAATGAATGAATCAATCGATTGATTCTGGAAATTTCAGATTAGAAAGCCTGTGATCTAGCATGAAATACTATTCATGATCCTTCAGTTCAGTCAACAAGATTATGCTTTCTTTTTCCTTAAAGTGATTAAGAAGCTAGAAATAATTTAATAGTTAATGAAATGAATAAAACAGCCTGTTAACTAGTCACAGAGCCAGACATTTGAAGAGCCACGGAGATACATTTTCATTGTCAGCTTTCATTTTGATGAATACAGTATGATGGTTGAGAACATGAGTCTAGAGAGAGATGGTTCAGATTCCATCTCCTTGATCTCAGGCAAATCTGTGACTTCTCTGTGCCTTAGTTTCTTCATCTGTTAAAGGAGGATAATGAAAGAACTTATCATTATCTCACAGAGTTGTAGTGATCAGAGTTCCTGGTTCATACGTCCCCAGTAAATATTAGCTGTTGTTAGTAGTTGACCATTTTAAGTAACTTCCTACGATAGCTGGTAAAAAGTGGAAAACTTTTAAGGTCATTCCTTTCCCATCCTGAGTTTCCAGTGTTCTTAGAAGTGAATGAATCAAACTTTAATGACACTTAAGACAAGCTGAAGCTGAGTTTTTAAGATTACAACAACAAAGTATTCATTGTACAGATGAAAGAAGGAATTCAACTATAATTAAAATTTTTCAAAAGTAAATAAAGTGAATAATTGAACTGTAAGAGAAGAAGGCATAATCTACAATTTGTCTGTTGTGTCTGACACAGCATGGTTCATTACTAATATTAACATTTGTATTACAGCTCTTTGCCAAATTAAATTAAATTTAATATTATGGAGAACTGGTTAGGTGCTTGATGATCACAAAATTATATAATAATATGTAATTATAATCAGAAAAACGAACTATGACTGTAAAGTATAGGCACTGTTAAAGTATATTCACTATGTTACTATAGAGACATATTTTGGAGTGAATGGTCTGAGATGTGTGTAGTTACCAGCATCTTCTCAAATGTCTCAGTTCCATTCTTGGTGCCCCACTCGCTCCTAATCAATGCCGTGACTTACACATAAGAGACATGGCAAGTCTGTGATTTCATCCTACACTGTAATTCAGCGACCTGCAGAATAAGATTGTGTGGGTTTCACCTGCATTAGTGCTTCAAGAAATAGAATGGTTTAGGAGAGCCATAAAAACTCTCTACTCTTCTGACCATGACTTGACCCCAAAATTTAAAGCCCTGAGACTCTATTTGCTTTCTTTGATCCCTCCAAAGCCACTGGCCACAGCCAGCCCACCTTGCACCTCACTGCAATACAGTGGCCACCACAGAGTCCACCAAAAGGGATTTCCTTCTGCGTAACCACAAGTGAGGATTTAAATGGCTATTGCTTGCTATTGATTACTAACACCCAATCCCTAATGCAGTGGTTCTCACAACTCAGCACTCATCAGAGTCATCTGGAAGGTTTATTTTAACACAGACGGCTGAGCCCCACTCCCGGAGTTTCTGATTGAGTCGGTCTGTGTTGGGACGCACGAATTTGCATTTTTAACAAGTTCTCAGATGCTACTGCTGCAGGGACCAAACACTGAGAGCCACTGCTCTCTTGGAAACCTGATTCCCTTCTGCCTGCAAACCCAACAAAGCCAACTGTCTAATACCAAATTCCTAGCCTTGAGAATTTGTTGCCTGCCAACACTTTGCCTAATGTAGTTCAATTACAGATAACAGAAACTGCTATAGCTATTTGAAGCAGAAAAGAATGTAATTAGGTGCTTTCAAATCATTGGAGGGGGTGGATGAATGACCCCAGGAATGAATCCCAAAACCAAACCAGATCTGGTGCACAATGGGAACTTCCATGTAGGCCAGAATCAGAAGGCCACTGAGCTATCTCCTCCTTCCAGAATCAACCATCACAGCATAGTCTGGCCAAAACTGCCATCTCTACAGCAGCATTATACCCTCTGGATCCATGTTAAAAAAAAAAAGGGTGGGTGGGGGGTTCCTCATGTGGTGGGCACTATGTTAGTTTGAAATTCAGGTCTCACTCAAATATACTCACTGAAGAAAGCAAAATCTACCTGGAACCCTAGCTGCAAAGGAGTCAGGAGAATATATTTTTGAGCTTTCTTGACTCTTCAGAAAATGAAGGGTCACTAGATAAAGGTTAAAATAGGTGTCAGGTTAACGGAGTCTTGCTGCAGTATCTACCACAGGGACCAGTGAATGTCTCTCTGGTGCAGCTGAAACATAAACAATGAAGAAGAACTAGCTATATGAAAACTTGAGGGGATGTATTCCCGGCAGAGGAGGAGAAACAGTTAAACAGGCCCAGAAGTGAGAGTGTATGTGTGTGTGTTATTTAACCTTGAAAAAAAAATGGCAAAAATATAGACACTTCCCCACCCCTGCATAAAAAAAAAAAAAATAGATGGCAGTTTCTAAAAACTCAACTTTTCATTTAGAGCATTATTGCAGTAAGTATAGAGGCTACTACATACCTAGCCCAAGCCTCCTCTGCACTCATGCAGAGGTTGGGATCCTCTATCTAAGTCAGTCATGTGAGCAAGCCAGACAGAGTGACATGTGTGAGGAATCAAGCATGAAAAAGACAACCATAACAGCTGAGGTGCCCCGTCCATTTACTTGAAAGGATGAGAGAGTCGGAGACAGAGCTTGGGCTTGTACAGGAAGGTCACTGGCAAGATTTCGATGCCACTCAGAGGGTGGCATTGGGTTGTAAAGTGAGGAGGCAGTAAGAAATCCTGGAGCCCTGTGGACACAGATAAATTATACCTGAGAGACAGTCTAATCTATCCACCACACTTCACAGGTGAGAAGACAGGCAGAGAAGTTGATCATCTTGTTCAGGGTGACAAAGTCAGTGGAACATCAGGACTAGAACCCCTAATAGCAAACATTCCTTTTTACCATGTGTTTCATCTTGCTTTCAGGTTTTTCTTTTTATGATCATTATCTAATGCCAAAATGCAAATGTGGTAGCTGATACAGGATTTTGCCTCCTGGTGACCAGTTTATTTAGATCCTTATCAATCAGGTGGTATTCAAAACAACTGGTTTTGGTGAAGGATCACTGAGCAACTAAAATATTTTTATAATCTGAATACTGCTTCTTTTAACCCAGTTGAATCCTGTTGCCAAAGGTATGTCCAGTTCCACTCTTAGCGGACTTCACTTCCAGAGTTGGTTGGTTATTTTCATTCGGTTTTACATTTTAGGACGGTGAAAAAGGACCAAGGCAGTAGAAAAAGAGTCATAAAAAAGGGCTTAATGAAGAATTTCCTCTAAAGAGTCATGAGAGGCAACTAGTTTCTTTATTAGTTTGAGTGGCAGATATAATTAAAGAACTCAGAAGAAAAATGACATTATACTACCAAACTGTTTGCCAGGTTAAACTTTTAACCCAGGGAGTTTTGTGTATTTTTTGCATTCCATATTTGGTTAATTTGACACAAATTAGAACTCTCAACTTTAGAAGGACTTAACTATATTCAGGCTAAGCACTAAAACAGCTAAATGCTCCTGCCTGAGAAGACAGGCATTGTGCTCTCATATGTGGAGGAATGAGTTGTATCAGGTAGTATCATAGTTCCGGAAGTTTTGAATTGTGTTGTCACCTGTAATACATATACACAGGTATAGCACCTTACTGCATCACAGAATAAAGTGTATTATTTGTTCATCTTCAATAGCAAGTGCAGTAAGTTATATCATCTCCTGAAGAAAAAGTCAGAAATCTCACTGTACAAATTCTAACAAATCATACCATCAGTGAAAGGAAAAGCTGTGAAAATCCAGAACTGTACATCCATAACCTCTCCCAGAAATACCACGTACTCTTCCGCCTGCTATTAGTAAGATGGAGAATATTTTATTAAATGGTAAGTTAGAATGACAGGCAGTGTTTTGCTTAAAACCCCCTTTATCCCAAGCCCTCTCAGGGCAGAAAGTTGAGTTCTCTTGCAATGTTCAAAACAGCGGCTGACAAGAGCTTTAAATGACGTGTGACTTTCTTGTGGCTTGTTAGCAATCGATCCCAAGAATTCTGAACCTCTGTATCACTGACCAAAGGTTCTGAAGGAAAGTGTCGGCCTTTCCCCCTAGTCAGCTCAGAAAGGTGTGCTGTGGCGTGGCCGAACGAGCAAAAGAAAGGATTCTTTTCTCTCAGTAGAGAGTGGAGCGAGGCACAAGCCATGCTGGCTGTCTTTATCCCGTAGCGTTTGGAATATCCTTTGTAGAAGGAAAAAAAAGAAAACTTCCTGCTGTAAGAATAATGGTGCCCTAAGGAACAAACATCTGTTCTCTCATGCAGTGTTTAAGGGAGACAGCTGTGATCTGCTTTGAGTTAAAAGGTGGGTTACTCCCACCTCCGCACTTCCGAATTCCCCTGGAGTCCTCTGCTCCATCTCTGATGTTGGGGGCTGGCGTAAACAAGGCAGCCCTTTATCTAAACAGTTTCAGTCCTCCTCTCTTCCCCTAGTCCAGCCCACGCATTAGCCTGTGGAAATGACTGAAAGGAATGCATTTCTCGTCAGTTTGGGGCTTGGGGAAGGACTCTTACTTTGGAGTATGAAGAGGGTGACATTGTTTTAAAGTTTAGACACGCCTGGTACATAACAGTAACATGAAGGTCAAGATGAGCAGAGAATATGCAAGTGCCCCCGGCTTGGGAGGGGAAAGCTCTAGATTGCTCCCTGAGGTCTTACTATTTTGACCTTTTTACTTTGTAAAAGATGGAGGTAAAGCAGAGCATACTGATGTGCTGGATACTCAGCAGAAACTTAAGGGGTTTGGAGGAAATTAAGATCAAAAACATTAAAGGGAAGGAACCTGGTTCAGATTTCTTCACTTTTCTTGTATCTCCCCCACACCAAGTTCAAGCCTCTTTTCATCAGGTGAATCTGGCCGACCTGGCTGGGGCAGGTAAAGTGCCCGCAGAGTAAACAGTCAAGGGGGTGGAGGAGTCGGGGTTCCAGTAGGTTCTGACACCCGCGAGTGGCCACCAGGAAATATGGGAGAGAAGCCTGCTCAGTGTGAGGGAGTCAGGGCGCCTTGGCTGTGGCCAGTGCCGCTTCATGTGATTTGGGTTCAGTGTGGCCTGATTTTTCAGAAGGTGCCAGAAACCCTTTTTGTTGTTGTTAAAATTGCCCAATTTTTAAACAGTATAACAAATTTGGTGATTTTTAAAAAATACTCAGTACCAAACAAAACTTAGATTGAAATGCACATCCCAGTCTGCTAGTTTTCTGATTTCAGGTTAATGGGCTTTACCCTCCTAGAATTTACGACTCAAATTAAGTGAAGGGAATGAGATTTTTCCCTCCCATTTATTTAATACATATTCAGTTAAACATTAAAACTGTATCTATCAGTAGTCACAATGGAAACAAAGATGTGTTAGATACTGCCCCACCTGTCAGTTGCAGTGTATTTAGGAGACAAACAGGAAATTACATTATAGTGAACTTCGTGTGATTAAATAGGAATTCCCAAGGTAGGGTTAGCTCTGAAGGGCATTTAATAACTCTTCTTTGGGTGGGAGCTGTGCCTTCAAGAAGTCCTTCAGTTAAAGAGAGTATGAGAAGCAGGAGGTAAAAGGAACACTGATGAAAAAGAGCAAGGTGTATTGAAGAAATAGCAGGTGTTTACTATAATTAAATGATTAACAAATCAAAACCAAGGATGTTAATTAAAAAACAATCCCTCTCCAAAAAAACAAAACCAGCTTCTCAACCCATCCCAGACCTACTGAATCAGAACCACTGAGTATTTTTAATGGGCACCCTAGGTGATTCTTATAATCAGGCTTGGGTGAAGGATGTTCTGTCAGTCTGTAGAGATTGTGTCAAATTTGAGAGCTGCATAGTCTGCCTGCGCTGGAAGCTGGGCTCTGTTCCTTAACTGCCTGGGCTGTGGTGGGTAGGATGTGTTCCTCCATGCTCAAGTTTCTGTTCTTGAAAAATGGAGCTACAGTATCTATTTCATAAGGTTGTCTTGTGAATTAAACATAAAATGCTTGGAACATTATCATTATCCTGCTCACCACTTGATTTTCAGCTCATGGTACTGAGACAGGTCCAGAATAGTTACTCAATAAATATCTGTTGAACAGATAACACTGTGGAGGTATAAAGGGGCTGGATAACTGGAGTCCTTAGTTCTGCCTGCTGTTCTAGGTATAGTCACCCTCTCTTCTCCTGGCCTACCCAGAACCATATTAGTTACCTGCGTGTGGCTCAGATTAAAAACAAAACAAAACAAAAAAACAGGAGTAGCTCCTAAGCTCCTGTATGAAAAGATTTCTAGTGTATTGCATTAAAAAGGAAAAAAAAAACAAAACACAATGCACTTTTTCCCCATAGCAAAGCAAGAAAACTTTATGACTCACTGCTGCCTTAATTAACAGCTTTATTTCATTTTCTTCTTCTCCCCTTACCTAAGGCTGCTGTGGTACCATCTGCCCAGACCCTTAAAATCACTGATTTCAGCTTCAGTGACTTTGAGCTGTCTGACCTGGAAACGGCACTGTGCACAATCCGGATGTTCACTGACCTCAACCTTGTGCAGAACTTCCAGATGAAACATGAGGTAGGAATGCAGTGACAAAAGTGTGTGTGTGTGTGAAGAGAGAGAATTAGTTTTGGATGCTAGTATGGAATAAGGATTTTTCAGTTTCCGTGATTCATATACTGTCACCTAATGTATAGCTGAGATTTTTAAAGAAAAAAATCAACCATTAAAAACACAGGAACGGGTTCCTACATGTATCAAGCACCAGGCTGAAGAACAGGGGAGAGTGTTCCCAACAGTGAGAGCAGGATGTGCAAAGGCGGGAAGACAGAAGGGAGGGGGCGGGGCCATGGAGCGCCAGTTGAGGGTGAAAGTGGCGAGAAATGCGATCAGAGGGGAAGGTAAGAAGCAAGTCATGTAGCACCTTGTAAGCTATTCAGAGGAATTTAGATCTGATCCTGAAAACAATGGTGAGTCACTGAGGAACTTTAAGCAGGGAAGTAACATGATCTGATTGGGGAGGTTACAACACAGTAGAAAGAAGGACCAAAAAGATAGTGAACTCCTTTGGAAATGAGGGAGTAAAAGGGTTGATGTGAAGCCAGGCTCTTGGTTCGAGCAGGGTCACCCACAAAGCTTGAAGATGAAAACTGATTTTAACCCCAGTTGATTACCTTATTCACCTCTCAGAAAATAGCGAGACTGAAATCAATACCTTCTAATATCAGTTGGGAGTTATCAGGGGATTCTATTTTGTTTCATAATGGCCACGTGTATTGCATCAAAGAATAAGGGAGAATAGAAAGGACCATTTGGGGGAAAAAAAGTCAGTAATTTGCCTTTAAGGCTGTTTTTTTTCTGTCAGTTGAATGTCTAGTCTCCTCGTAGAGATTTCCTATCTGAAATTTAAGTACCTTGAAGGCTTCTGCTATTTAGCAATCCTTTAATTCATAAAATGAAAATTTATTAACAATAAACAGTGTACCCAGCACTGTGCTAGGTACATATTTCAGTGATGAGTCGTCCCTGCTCTCAAAGCCTCACTGAGGCATGAAAACTAAGGACTAATATAGCTGAGGTTAACACAGTGTTATTTATGGTATTACTCGGGGCCCAAATCTAGCCCTTTCTTTAACCAAAGTTTATGTTACTGACCTCAATCTTGTGCAGAACTGAGTGAAAACAAAGAACAACTGTCTGTAGACTCTTCTCTAATAATACTTCACTCTATTAGAGCATGTTGATTAAGAGATAATGTATCATTTAATTATTTCAAGAAGCTCTCAAGAAAGGCTCTTTGGTTATTATTGTCCCTGTTTTACAAATGAAGAAATTGAGACGGAAGAATAGAGTAGAAAGCTCATGAATTTTGAGTCATAGCTCTACTAGTGATTAACTCTAATTTCCTTGGGCAGCTAATCTCTTAAGTTCTCAGTTTTGTAATCTGTTAGCCGGGGATAATGGTATGACTTCCCCTGTGGGAGTCTCGTGAGAATTACTCACGCATGCATGTACGCTTGTATATTTCGCTTAATACGCAGGCATAGAGTACACGTCAGTTATCCCTTCCTTAGACCAACTCTGACCATGGTTATATCACCCTATCAGGTTTCTTTACTGTAGGTTATAGGGCTCATTTATAAAAAGTCCTTTCTATTAATAGAATGAAGATCTCATTTAGAGCCAAAAGTTCTAAATGTGAATAGCTCAGTTCTGCTTCTTGCTGGTTACAGGACCTAGATAGTGACTCAGAAACCTTTCCATTCCTGAGACCTCCCATACTTTAAACTAGTAGCGATCCTGTTGAAAGGGCCTGGCCAGGACAAAGGAATGTGATCCTTGTATCTATTTACAAAATTCTTATGAGTTGATATGTATCTTATTTCTTAAAAGCATAAGTTTTTAGGTAGCATTTGGGTATTGGATCTGAAGATAGTCACTCAAAATTTCTTTTGCCATCTTTAGTCTTACCTTTTCCTGAATTTTTGTCCATTAGGCAGTTATTTCTCCTCAATGTCTCATGCATCCACTCTCCTATTCTGTTAGAATAACTACTGTTCCACTTCCGGCCAACATCAGCTTGAACACCGCCCGCCATCATTCTGGTTGGCCTTCCTGCCTTGGTGACTCTTCTGTTTATTTCAGATATTATTGTCACTATAATTTTAGGATGGTAAAAGTAATACGTTTTTGCTAGAGACGATGGCAGCGTCATGAAGTGCCCTGACACAGAATATTTCCTACTGAAAAATATGTCAGATATTCATATCTCTGCCGGGCTTCCAGATCTTGGCTTGCTCTCCTGTAACTCTTGCTGATCCCTGAAACAGACTCCTGACTGTACAGGGACAGATGTGCATGTGCTGTGCTTATTTTCACCTTCTGTCGTTTATGTGTCATTCCGCCCCTGAATGGGCGGCCACTTCCAAGTCTGCCCCACTTTATGCCACAGCGTGCTTTTCTCTTCCTCAGAGCCCGACTCAAGTCTCTGTTCCTGGGAGAATGCTAGGATTGACTTCATGCCACTTGGAATGCTGTTGACAGTTAATAAATTTGTGCTCTCAACTTTATGTGGATTTATTTCCTTTATATGTGCGCTTTTTTATTTTCACTACTGATTGAGATTCTTGAAGGCAAGAGTCGAGCTATGTTTTCTCTTTCTTTTTTTTTTCTCCCATAGCATCTTAAGTATGCCACTCAGAACTTAAGAAGCCTTTGTAACTGTTGGAAACTGATTCAGTGTATTGAGTGTGCTTCCTAGGGTCATCCAGACTGTACATAATCATCAGTAGTCCTGTACAGAAGACTGTTCTACAAATTTGAATGTGCCAGGCTTATCTACAAGGCAGTTAGCAGATCTAACCATAATTTTCCTAAACGCTGTTAAGAACACCCTCATAAGAGAATCCAAAACTGCACTTAAATTTAGTTACTATTTACTAGATACAGTGGGTAGCCTTTGGGTTACCAAATTCAATAGGCCCATCTTAATAGGAGCATAGTAGAGTAGTCCATCAAGAAGTATGTTTCATAGAGTCATTTTTATCACTGTTTACATTATATGATATATATGCCTATTTAGTTATACCTACAGATTTATGATTAGTAAAGAGATATGTCCATGGGTTAAATTTCTAGGTTTTCCTGCTTATTTTCCTTGATTCTTTAATTAATCACCAGTAATTTTTTACAACACTTCAGTGTATAGTTTCTATGCATGTCAAAGTCAATAGCATTATTTAAAATTCTCCTAATAAGATGAATCTGTCATCTTTGGGGCTGACTTTGTTCAGAAATGGTCATGATGA
The DNA here is from genome assembly GCF_036321535.1 of Camelus dromedarius. Taxonomy (NCBI): domain Eukaryota; kingdom Metazoa; phylum Chordata; class Mammalia; order Artiodactyla; family Camelidae; genus Camelus; species Camelus dromedarius. The sequence goes on from NC_087436.1 coordinate 38,848,084, forward strand.
AAGGTCTGCAGTGCACTTTAAGTTAGCACATGTCAGTCTTATGCACACAGAAATCCTCTGCAAGATACAGTTACTCAGGGTGAAAGAACAAGGGAACATTCAGGTTCTTTTTATCAGATTTCCCTGTGAACTGCGTCATAGAACAGGAACAAAGAGATCTGAAAAGAAAAGGGAGGCTATGAAAGCATGGATTTTTTTTCTGCCAAATCCTCTGTAGGCGATTTCTACCAACAAAGAAGAAACCTTGTTTTTGGCCTACTTCTGCAGCTAATCAGACTGTGCTGAATATTGTTAAAGCAACATTCTTTCCCCTGGTACGTTTCCCAGTCCCCAGGGCACTGCCTTTGTGTTTGAAATATCTCCAGTGATATACGTCGGGAGAAGCACATATTTATTTTTAAAGATTCCCAAAAGTATAGTAAATCTTTCAGAACTGAAGAGAGGCAGACTCTGATGCTAACACAAACACAAAATTATCTTGCTTAGGGCCCATGTGTCCCTGGAGATTTTACTGACCACACCACTTAGGAGCTGAATTAAACCCAGCTTGTGAGGTTTTCTGAACATTCTATCCTTTCTTCTCCCATCTTTTAAAATGTATACATTAAAATACACACACACACATGCACGCACGCACGCACGCACGCACGCACACATGCATGCACGCACTCATTCACTCACTCACTCACCAGGGCTTTATTTTGCATTTGTATATGTTATTTTTTTAAATTAGTTCTCAAGCAGTAACTCTGCCTGAAAATTTAAGCATGGTTTAAAAAGGACAAGGGTCAGGACTTGGAGTTCCAATTTGTCCTTGGGCATATGCTGTGTGCATTGCTCCCAACCCACCCCCAGAGCCTGGCACATATGCCTTTGCAGACTGACAGAATGGGATCAGAGAAGAGCTGGAGAGTGGCTGCTTGCAGGGCTCTCTGAAAGTGAATCCATGCACGGGTGACTATTTGGACTCTCCTAATTCATGACACACGGACATGATATCTTTTAAAAAGCTAGTCTGTGCCTTCCTCATGACAAAATACCTTTCTTAACGGTCCCCTGCATTTTACATCTAATTTAGTTAGCGTGGTGGTTAGCATGGTAGGCTCTGGAGTCAAGCTGCTCAGGTTTGAATTTTGGCCCCAGCCTTAACTAGCACCGTGACCTTGGGCAGTTTACCTCTCTGAATGTCAGTTTCCTAATCTGTAAAATGATCAAAGTAGTAGTGACTCCCTCAGAGTCCCAAGGGTTAGACGTAAATGCTCTGTACAGTGCATTAAGATTAATACATGTGTGATAAACGTTAGCAATTATTATTACTCCTTATGCTCTATTTCCTAAAGGTTCTTTGCAGGTGGATTTTAAGTGTTAAGAAGAACTATCGGAAGAATGTTGCCTATCATAATTGGAGACATGCCTTTAATACAGCTCAGTGCATGTTTGCTGCACTGAAAGCAGGCAAAATTCAGGTACTTATTAGAGCCATTTATGTATTTAAAACATTTTGTTGCTTTAGTAATAAAATTTATAGCATCTTCTTTCAAGTTTTTTTAATGTGTACTAATGATAATTGAGAATAATATTTATTGCCCCTTACAAAATAAGTTACATTTTGTGAATTATGAAGATTAGTATGGCAAATTACTTAATTATTAATTTTCTTTCATATATAATATATATGGCTTTAAAAAAAATCTTTACAGTAACTCCAATGTTAAACTTAATAGTCTTTGGGCAAATAAATACTTCCTTCAAGGAAAACCCTACCGTATAAGAAAAGGTATCAAATTTCTCCTGCTCCCATTCAACCTGCTGCATAGTAGAATTCCTCAAAAACTACTCAGTCCCTGCACCTGGCTCCATAGATGAGTCTAGTGTTCTCTATTGCCTTTTCTCTGGAGCCCTCTGTTAATTTTATAAGTACTGTTTCATGGAAAGGGTTTTGGTTTCATATACATTGACCAGAGACTGTCTACAAGGAAGATCAGTGCAGAAAACGTTCAAGTAATTCACTCCTTTCCAGGCCAAATTTTTCGTATCTGTGTCCTTAGATTCTAACTTCAGTGGAAATCGACTAGTCATTCTAGGGAAGTGGTTCCAGGCATCCATAATATAACTTTTTAATTCAGAGCTTTCATGCTCTTTTGATTTAGTAAATTCTAAAAATGTTATTCTTTGTCTCTACTTTCATAGGGTGCACATTTTGACTGGCTAGAGTTTAAAAAAGTGATTTTTGTCTGAGAAGCCCTATGAAACACGATAGTAGTATTTTCCTGCCATAGCAAACATTTATAAGAAATAGGGTAAACTTATTTTGGGGTATGGGAAGTTCACAAGGACCAGACCACTGAAGACTACCCTTGCTTTTTGTGAAGAATAACAAAATGGTGATTTTTGTGTATGTTGAAGATACACTGTATAGAGTGTTGAGAGTTCCAGCAGAATAGAGCTGATAATAATTTCAACTTGTGTTTTCTTACTAATGAAGAACAGTAATATAGATAATTCAAATGGCAGGTATTAAAAAATAACCTATATTTGACTGTGGAATATATCGTGCAATGTTTTAAAGCCAAATTTTCATTTCTAATCCTCTTTTTTCTGTTGTTTTGCTAATATTCACATTGTCTATGCTCCTTAAGGATACAGCAACTGATAGTAGAGAGTGAAGGCAGCAGAATCTGCAGAGAACTAAAAGTCAGAGAGGAAACAATTAAAGTTTATTTGAAATGATCAACCATCAGTCAATGTCATAAAATTAAAGAGGATAACTTAGAAAGCATTTGTATTAGTAAAAACAAAACAAAACTGCAAAGAGCAGAAAATTACATTTTAGTAAATAAAAAAATTAATGAAGTTTATTTGAGTCACTTCACATACATGTATATAATTAAGAATTTAAAATATTTAGTATAGGTGGACAGATTATTGTTTGAGGCATTTCAGCTTTTTCTGTTGATAATAATAATTCTATTCTGAAGACAAAGTACAGCTGATTCCCTGCAGAACAGGATTCTAGCATGAGCCCTTTGTGACTATAAACAAACATATATAAAGTACTGAGAAAAAAAAACACAACTGGTAAAAAGAGGTAGTATAATGCGTTTTACCAAATTGTTCTTTCTCTTTCTTTCCTCCAACGTCTTTGGTCGTGCAGCACAGGCTGACTGACCTGGAGATACTTGCACTGCTGATTGCTGCCTTAAGCCACGATTTGGATCACCGTGGTGTGAATAACTCTTACATACAGCGGTAAGGCATTTGCCCAGCAAAAGAAGAAAATGTTTCTTTTAAATTGTAGGGCTGTCTTTTTAAAAGTAAAACCCACAGCAAAATTTGATGGTTCAAAATTTCAGTTGGTCAGGGTTCATAACATACTCTGGTTTCATTTAAGGAAAATGGGAAAAATAATGCATGTCCAGGATTGTATTGGTAACATTTCTGGCCTGAAATTCAAAAATATTTATGTTGAGAATCTTATTTTATTAGGTAATTACCAAGAGTTTGTTTTAGTTTGTGTGCATCCAGCTTAAGAGCTTCATTGGAGAACTATTATGACTAGTACAGAAAGGGTGGAATTTCACCCTGGGATAAAAGATAATATTTGAAAGGTGCTTAGCTTGGATCCTAGGTACTTGTTTAGTAAGTGCTGACTAGAAAGAGGCTTTTGGTCTTAGTGAAGGAAGTGGAGCCCAGTGCTGGAGAGCTTGCAGTCAGACTGGGATTCAGGTAAGTTCTTGTGTGCCTGTGGGCAGGGGCGCTCATCTCTCTAAACCTCAACTTCCTGATTTGTGAAGTCAAGATAATAGCACACCTACCTCATCGGGTTGATGTACGTTTTAGAAGATAACACACATCCATACCAGCTAGAATGCCTGATAAATATTTAAGTGTTAAATAAGTCTTAGCCACAGATGCTAGTTCAGACAAGTTTTTCAGCCCCCTGTGCGGACCATGCTTAAGTACCATTTGCAGCGACAAATGAGATAATAAAGGTGATACCACTTTTCATCAGATCTTTGAGCCACTGTGACATTTTTATTTTCCTGCAGCAAGTTAGTTGAAAGGCCTGCATTTTAATGGCGAAACTGCTAACTGCTGAGCTTTTTTTTTCAGTATGCAAGTGATTCCACTAGTACATAGCTCTCTCTAGGAAAGTCGAGATGTCTGATCTCTTGAGGGAAGTTCAGAAAGCTCTCTAATCACATTCCCTTTATCTAAATACAGTAAACAGAAAACTTCATGTGAAAAGAATTACAGCAATGTAACAACCATGTCCTCTGCTGACCTTTGATGGGAAGAGATAGCAGGCTCTTGCCTGCCTGTCAGAGCCTGGCCGTTTCCTCTTTAAAATCTAACGTTTTGGAGAACTGACGAGTGACATGGCCTTTGCCCCCTGTGCTCTGTCATGTGATAGTGGTCCTGAGCCTCCTATCAACACAGGAGTCGTTAGGACAGGGAACGAGGACGTGAAAAGATTTACAGCACAGGGCCAAGCGTGGCCTGCAGATCAGAGCCGCAGAGCCGCAGAGCTGCCTCCTCTCCCTCCCTCAGCTGGGCATAGTGTTATTAGGATGTGGATTGTTACTATATGGATTGCTCTAAGACACCATATTGCCCTGCTTTATTTAGAGTGAAAAGAACACTCAGCTATTTCCCTCTTTGTTTACTTAAAAATAATTACCCGGGAAAACATCTGGAGACACGTCATCTTCTCTTCAAAGAAAAAAAAGCCCTGGGAAAAAGTCAGACTGCGGAATCTTGCTTTCGCACACACCACAGAACAGACTCCACCAAGGAATAATAACTTAAAAAAAAAATTGAAGGGTTTCTTTTTCCTTACATCCCTGTGGTTTGAGTAGAGGAAACCGAGAATTTTCCAGGGATGTTTCTTTTTTCTTTCCTTAGTGATAAATGACTGACACCTCAAGTGGGGTTTTCTTAACCAGGGGGCTCTTGGGAGATTAAGAGTACCAGAAACATTTCCATGTAACTTCTGAAAAGGTGTTCGTGTCCAGACCTCATCAGATATTCAGACACTCTATAAAGAAAACCAAAACAAAGAAGGCACAGAAATAGAAGTAACATATCAAAAAGAGAAATAGCCCTTGTTGTGGTAGCAGAGTTAGAAACGGAACTCCTGTCATTCATTCTTCTTGAACTTTTTTTCAGAAAATTAATATGAAGTGAGATATTCCTTGTTTAGGAAACAGTGTTTTGCTTCATTATCTGAGGCTTTGCTTCCTTCCTGGCTTAGGAAGACTGCCCTTACAAGAAGTAACAAGTACGCCAGTGAGATGTCTGGGGGAACAGTTCACTGCCTGTGCTTCCTTCTCCCACATGGGCGGGTGAAGGAGAGAGTGACTTCAGACAGATACTCAATTATTCTTTAAAAAATAGGCAGTAATAAGAACAAAATGGCCAAAGTACAGATACCTGCTTATGCAGAGAAATGTCCTGCATTAGGCTTGCAGTCAATATGAGACGACTGTTGTAGATGCATTTATTTGGTTAGATTTAGGCTTGGTGTTTTCTAAATATAAATATAGTGAAATTATCCTACATTTTTGGCAGATGGATAATATGCAGTTACTGGGGCCTGGCACTGTGCTAGGTGGAAAGAGAGCTATAAAAGTATAAAATGTAGTTCCTGTTATCAAGGAGTTTTGGTAGTCTCATGAAACAGTGGTGACTAACACAAGGAAGGATCTAATAAATACTATGTTGTTTAATAACATGGACTGTAAGTGTTCAATAGAAGAGGAGATTGGCCATGATCAGCGTAATCCATCTTTACTGTTAATGGAAGAAGTGAGGCTTGAACTGGATCTTTGCAGTGGGTAGGATTTGGAGAGGAGAAAGCGTGAAGATATACCAGAAACACTATGAGGCTTTCACGGGACAGTGATGATGGTTAGCCTGACTAGTCAGAAGGTCCACTGACTAGGAATGGAGAGTAAGAGGATGAACAAGCAGAAGTTATAAGACCCTTCCGGGGGGTGGGGGTGCTCTAAGACTAAGCAGTGCATTTTACACTTGGTATAGTGAAAGGACAGGGAGCCACTGCAGTGGGTGATAAAGACATTGTGTAGGAAGAAAAGGATGAAAGGAAGGTACAGGGTACATGGATGATAAATAGAACCACAGAGTTCAGCTAGAAAGCTGTTACAGCAAGCTAGGTGCATGTGAACATCACTTATTGGCCAGAGGGAGGAAGAGACCGAAGGAGAGAGTTTTTAAATTTAATATTGAATGGCTAGTTACATGTATGAAGGAAGCAGGGAAGTCATGACTCCCAGTCCAAGAAACTGGAATAGTGATGGTGCCATTGGTAACGATGAAAGGCCTGGGAAGGGTGTATCCATGTGTGTGTCCTTTGGGAGGGAAGGTGGAGGGGAGAGGAGTTTTGGCAGTGAGGAGAAAATAATGAAGAGGATGGTGGCTGGAAGAGGTAAAATGACCAAATGGATATGGTTTGTTTGTTTGTTTTTCCCAAAATAGATTAGAGATTCAGCAAAACCAGAATAAAAGAATTTCCTGGTAACCACAATCAGATCATGTATTTTTGTCCTGAAAGAGCTCGTTCTGCACCATGGTCCTCTCTGCTCTGTAATAGAGGAAAAGGAGTGAGCTGGAGTTGTGAATGGGCGCGGTGGTAATACAGGGTCAGCGGCTCTGAGAGACTTCCAGGGGCAGTGGAGACGGCACAGAAGTCACAATTTGTAAACTGCAAACTGGGTAGAGTCTGTTTTAGCCAGGAATGAGGTCATCCCTGATAAGGTGGGAGGGCTTGCGAGACCAGAGATCTGAGCATGAGTAAAGTGCAAGTTCAGTTAGTCCTAATGTCCATAGCTAATACTAATAGTAATAATAATAATAGAACCAAACACTTAGCACAGCCCTTATCATTTTGGAATTCCTTCTAGCACTTTATGTGTGAGATATATATATATAGTGCTGGGTCTTCTTTTGCTGTTGTCATCTCAAAACAATTTCCACCCCTATTCCTCCACGAGAGCTGGAGCCCAAGCCCTACCACACATCTGAGGATATGCCCACGATTTGAATTGGGCCATTGAACTTGGCACAGGAGTTACTGCTAGCTTTTTGAGAAATTCCTCTCACATTCCAGGAGGCTCAGTCCTGTCTCCCCAAAGCACTGGAGACACACAAGCAACAGCCCATTCCTTGTGGACTTTTATACTATTTGCAGAATGAAGAGAAAGACTATACACATATATGAGCTCAGTGAGTCCTTAGACCAGCACACGGAGCTGTGATGGTTATGGAGCCAACGCTAGTCCAGTGCCTGCCTCCTCCTCTCACCATGTGACCTTGGGCAAGTCATTTCACCTCCCTCCCTTTGTTGCCTTCTCTGTATAGTAGAATAATGACAGCACTGGTCTCACAGGGCTTCTTACAAGGATTAAGAAGTATAAATAGGTGCAAAGTGCTTGGAGCAGTACCTGGCACAGATTACATGCTCTACAGGTTTTAGCTTCTGTCACAGGAGGACACTATTAAGGACAGATAAAAGTTCAAGATCTTGCTCGGTCCCATGGGTGGATTGAGGAGTAGCAAAGAGACTATGCCTAGCGGCACCTCAGAGCTGTGAAACAGAGAGGGAGTGGGAAAAAAACAATCAGCCAGAGTCAAGGAGGTCAAACAACTGGAGTCACAAGGTTAAAGAACCGTCCACTTGAGTATCTATGAATGTGATCACAGACTGATGGAAGACAGTAGTGATGATTTGGAGAGAAATTGTCAAGTTAAGAATCCAATGGGTTGACAAGGGCTACAAGGAATAGTTAAGAGATTTGAACCCAGAGCAACATGTATGGATGAGAAGCCAAATTTCAAGGACAGTTGTTCGATTCAGTGGAAAGGGATACCGTGCTGGGGTGGCAGGACTTGGTTTTCTCACAGAACTTTCATTTTCTGTTGACTTCTAAAGCTCCATGTTTCTGGAACATTGATCTGATTTCTGCACCAGCATCCTGGTGCTGCTCTCAGAGATGAGCCAACAACTGCAGGACAAGAGGAGATGCAGGGAGGGCATGCAAGTCCGTTAATGCTTAGTGACATCAGCGTGGGAATAAAAGTGCAGCTGGAGTGGTTTAATGGGTCCTTCTGACATGACCTCAAATAAAGAGGCAACTTAGCCTTGTATTTGAAAGAGTAAAAAAATAACAGGATATAGAATACACTGGTTTCCATGAACATCTTTGTAAACAGGAAATTTGGGGCATCTGTCACCCTTTCATTGATTCGTAAGTCCATATTTTTAGAATGTAAGGAAAGGAAAACACATAATTTGCATTCATCTATCTCACAAGCCAAGAATTTTCTCTAATGTGAAACAGTCCTTTCTGCATTCTCTAAAAATGTAACGTGCATTTGAAGTTTTAAATGTGTTTGTGTTACATCCGCCTAATTGCATTTCTAGCCCGGCTTCTAACTAGGTCAGTGAGTGGATACTGTGTGCAGAGTGCCATGGGTCACAAGCCAGTGTATGTTCAAGAGGATGTACTTGAATCCCGGCTCTGCCGTTTATATTGGCCGTGAACAAGTGAGATAATCTCTCTGAACTTCTAGTCATCTAAAGAACAAATGCTAAAATGCCAGTTTTAGAGAGGTCTCAGCCTGAGTCACTCTGGAGGCACAGCCTGAGACCAAAGCTGGCATGCAGGCATCTAGCTTACTTGTGCACACGGTCCCAGGGAGCAGAAAGGGAGGCCTGAGAGTGGGGAGCAGAGCAGGGAAAGCAGGAAAAGGATGGGGTATCCAGCTGTCTCCCATCCAGGCAGCTGGTGTTCAATCCCGCCAGGTGCTTCTGAGACATCTTATGAAATGAGACCCAGAACTGTTCCCCAACCGACAGAGACAGAACAGGGAGGGGCAGCTATCCACAGGCTTCCAAACCCACACCAGTCAAAGGTGACCCCATAGGCCTTAACTCTTCCCACTGCAGGCTGGACTAGCATGAGTGTAGAGAGAGCTCCTGTGGGCACCAGCTGGGAGGGCAGAAGTGAGAGGTGTTCCCTGAGGGCCAGGGCAGGGTAACCTTGTGAGGGGCCCCTCGTGCAGTCTGCTACAGCACGCGTGAAGCCAGCCACCGCACCAGTGGCTGGACTGTGAGGTGGGACCGAGGGCTTTGATGCAGTGAGCTGAAGTGTCCTATGTGGGATTATTGTAAAAATTAAGTATAAACCACTTAGTACAGTACCTGTTATATACAGGCTCTCAGTTAATAGTAATTGTTTTCATCAGGGAAAGCAAATCTAACAGACTGTAGAAGTTTACAGTCTAACAGGGTAATAGACTTAAAAACACTTAACACCTGACAGCATAAAACTGTTACGAAGCTAGTACTGTGTCTTTGAATTCCTTATATAAAGGAAAATAACAAGGTACTCTGGAAGCATTTCCTTTTCTCAGTGAAGGGAATGAGGAAAGCTGCAATTGTTATGTTGAAGTTGACTTTAGGGAGATCGTGGATTCTGTGGACGCCAGGCCCTCTGTTATTCCAGGCCATCTCCTGCACCCTCATCTACTCCCATGGCTTGGATTACCAAGCATGCTGATGTGATCCAAATCCATTTCTCCAGCCCAGACCTGAGTGCAGACATTGAGACCCTCTTGGGGATACCTCAGGCACCTTGACATCAATAGAGCCCACACCCCACCGGCCATCTTCATCCCCCATTCCTAATCATCTTCTCCCCATTTTTGTCAATAAATGACAAGGCAGAAACTTAATCTCCTGACTTTCCCCTTCATCTCCCTTCTCCCCACTAGCTCCCAACCTCAGGATTCACTGCCAACTCCTACAGAGAAAAAGTGCAGTGAACACATCTGGGCATGACTGGTAAATTAAGCCTGGAGATGGGGAGAGAGGGAAAGGAGAGACAAATACAGTCCAGACTGAGTACCGTCAATAGTCCAGACTGAAGTCTTCTATTTTATCTCAGTCCCCTTTCCTGATGTGCCTCCCACCCACACCTCCTTCCAGGCTGCAGGCAATCTCTTGATCTCCTAAAGCAAAGTCTTCTGACTGCTGTGATTCACTGAACCTTATGCTCTCCTCTATAGCACGTGTGCATTTGCCTCACCTCTTTGACCATGTTTTAATCACCTTTGTATCCCCGTGGCTGCTCAATAAATATTTGAATCAAATTACAAAAAAATCTACCTCCTAAATGGCTCTCAGATAACTCTGCTTCTCTTTCTTTAGGATTCTACCACTCTATTCCAGGCTCTTACCTAGGTTACTAGAACAGTTTCCCACTAGTCTCCTAACTGAATCCCAGTTGTCTCCATGCATCTACAGTCTTGATTCCAGCAAATTTATCTTTTCTTACAAATCTGCTCATTTTACTCCATCCGTTGTCTTCCCATTGTCCAGTGATAAGCACAGCATCTGACCCACGGAACAACTCACTAAATATGGAAGCAGCGGAGATGACACGCAGGCAGGAGTTAATTTGGGAAAAGTTACAACAGCAGCAAAACATGGCAGTTTCGGGGACCAGCAATGTCAGTGGTGGACTAAACAGCAGTAGATGAGATTACCTGTTCTCTTACCTTTGTTTTCATTTCCCTGTTTTTGTTTTCCCTCAAGTTTCTCTCGCTATACTTATTTCTTTGCTGTGTTACTTCAGTCTTGGGTAGCTTCTCTGTCTTCAGCAAATGAAGTGCAGAGTAAAATAATGGTTCATGTGGTAGCAGAAAGAAATAACAGACCAGCTGTGTGACCCAATGGTTGTATTGTGCTTTACAGTTCATAGACCCCTGTCCCATGAATCCAAGAAACAGACTTGCAGGAACTATAACCTTTTCTGTTTCTTTTAAAGAAGAAACTGTGCTTTCTCTTCACATGTGAAGAAGGGTCATAGGAAATACGAGGTGGAGGACACTACATGTCGTTTAGAACTTGATTTGTGAATGTCTATTACATGCCATGAACTGACTGTAAGATTCCTCCCTCTGGCTTCACTCAGCCAAAAGGTCTCGACTGTTTTCCCCCTGTTCCATTTAGAGAGCTACCAGGATGTCCTGCATGGAAATAACCTGGATCCCACACGGGGAACCTTTTCTGACTCAGCTGTCTCTTTCCTTCCTTCAGAGGGCATTGTGTGCCAACCAGCCCCCTTTTCCTTGTCTCTCTCTTCACTGACACCTCAGCTAATTCCATCTCAGTAAACTCTGTTCTTCGTTACAGACACACAGACATAAGTGTGCTGACCTTCAGCCTTATTTCAGAGGGAAGGCTTGCATAGAAATTTGTTTCAGATTTTAAATTAACTGCAGTTTTGAAATTGAAAAGTATTATTGGTACAGCAATTTCAGAGATTTGTTTTTAATTTGTAAAGTAGTCCTTTGTCCTTATTCCTTCTACTGGTTTAATGAGTATTAAAACCAATGAAATTGTTCATGCTTTGAACTGGCAGTAGTTACATTGGTATTTGAGAACCGCTTGCCTCTCTGTATGTGTTTCCCAGAGATCACCTCACTCTTCTTCACAGAAGGAGAGAAAATTGTTAGCTGGATTAGTTTTGTGAAGTATCCTCCTTTTCACTTAACCAGCAAAAAGAAGAAATTGATAAACTGATGTCCTGGGGAAATTGATCTTTTTTTTTTTTTTTTTTTTTTTACCTTTTTTTCTTTACTCAACAAACTACTTTTCAGAAGTGAACACCCACTGGCTCAGCTCTACTGCCATTCAATCATGGAGCACCATCATTTTGACCAGTGCCTGATGATACTTAATAGTCCTGTAAGTACCTCATTTCTGCTTGTGGAATTTTAAAAGAGAGCTTTATAAATTCAGTTTTATTTTTAAGTTTTGGATTTATTCCCAGCATCATAAATTCTTGAGCATGCTTTATTCCTTTTTGGGTAAGAAAGGCAAAGCCAAAACATCTGAGATCTTCACAGCCTCACTCCTCTAGAAACCAAAACTGTCTATAAACGTTGCCTGATAAGGGAAAATTGGTTACTCACCTCTATTTGGTTATTCCAAATTAGAAACAAACAAAACTGGCATTTTATGGCTTTCAGTTAATTGTTTGTTTGTTTGTTTTTGTAAAATGAAATGGTTTATACTGCTCTCAAAGGTTTGCTTTCACAAGGCAGTATCTTTTCAACTCTTTTTATTGAAACTTCTGACCACTAATAAACATTTTAATGAGGGAATAAAGCTATTCAGCAGTTTAGCTACATGAATATTTATCAATGTAAGAAAGCATATGATATACTATGCTAGACCTACTTATGTTAATGAAAATAAGATTAAAATGATATACCCCAAAATATTCACAATGGCTGGTTTGTTTAGTTAAATTATTAATACTTGTTTGTTTTCTGATTTTGATTTGTTCATTATTCACATTATCCATTGTCTGCATGTATTACTTTTATAATAAGAAAAATCTGAAAGTTGCAACTCCTACATTGAACAAGCACAGTGCATGGTATAGAATTAAAGCAATTTTATCTCCATTTCTTTACACTTGCCCAGTGGGGCTAGTTCTTCCTGAGTCCTAGAAGAAAACTCAGGAGGCCCTTGACCTTTCTGGTCACTCTTTTATAAGTAAAAATCATCTAGTTACTTTAGGTCCCAAAATATAGCACACAGTTCTCAATTTAGAAATGAAAATGTCAAGTCCTGTGTAATAGTCCTGATTCTGGACTTGATTTAACATTTAACTTTCTCTCATCGCCCTGGTTGGCTTCTTTTGTCCCTGCCTATGTTTCTTCTGAGCCCTTCCTCACCCCAGAATTATGGGAGTTGAATTTTGACCTTCAGCGACGAAGGAAAAAGCCCTCTGCCTGGCTCCTGCACGTGCAGCCCTCTCCGTTCTGTTTTAAGAACACGAAAATGGGCACTTGCCCCTGAGGCGTGCTCCCTTGGACTGCTTTAGTCCCGTCTCTTCCTGCAGAGTCCACCATAATAGCAGCCCCACGGTCTCAGTGTCCTAAGTCCATCTGCGTTGTCTCCGGGCCTCCACAAACCAGTGTTTCCACTCAGTTTTTCTGTGCTTCTTAACATCCTCAGAGGCAGCCCCCAGACTTGCCAGCCTGGCCTGTTCAAGTTACCTCCACACGTACCAGTCCTTGATTTGGTCTGTGCTCCGGCTATCGAGTTGCATGGGTTTTGAGTAGTCTCCCCCAACACTGGTTTTCCCATAAAGCATGTTATTTTTAGTGTGTACTTTTTCCGAACTGAGACTTTTCAAGAATGTGTATGTCGAGTTATAGCAGAAACATCTGTACCTTCCTTGGAATTTTTGTTCTCTTTGTGCTTTGGCTCAAACTTTCATTTTAATATCCTATTTAGTTTTAAAGAAAGACAATATGCTAAATTTTTCAAAAAGGATATTTAACAGTATGCCTATCATAGCTACCTCTGTTATTAGATAACCTGTTATGTAATATGTTATTATTTTACATATAAGGAATCATGGTATATATATATGACTGGCCTCACATTATAAGACCCATCTATATATTCTGTCTTTTAAGCACCAGTACACAAGAGTTTACAGTCTGTGCTTTTGGAAAATAAAAATGTAATACCAAAAGACATTTCCACTTTTCCACTTGAAACAGTTTTATCTTAAAAATAAAAGTATTGGAAGGTATTTTTGAATAGTCTTCTGTTTCGCGCAGAACCTAAAGTGATTTCACATTTTAAAATAATGTTTCTGGTATAATCACAGATTCATTAATTAGACACGTGCCACAATTTCAGTGTCTAGTAATCCGTGCTAACCAGTGTTTTGGCCCCAGCGCAGCACACTGAAGCAGTTTCCTTTCTTCAGAACAAATCCTTTGCCTCCAGATCCCATTTCTAAGCCTCCGGGCTTTTTTCTCAGCCCTGAGCTTTAAGAAGTACATCTGAATCAATTTACGGATGTCGTTTTTTAGTATATTCTGAGTACTCGAGGTGTGCTTTACTTAGTTCAAGATTAGAGAGCCACTGTAATTTAAATTACAGGTAAGAAATAAAAAATGGTTACATAGCAAACACTTTAGATAATTTGCACATGGATTAGCTGCCTTTTAAATACTCCTCATAGATGCTTCAACCCTTGCACCCGTAGGCACACCATTGGCTCATGCCCTCTACCTGTCTATTGGCATGTTCCTAAGGAATACAAAGTTTTCTATAGTAAGTGAAAATTATACAAATTTGCACCAAAAGTCTTATTGGATGTCTTACAAAAGCCATAGAGAAATTACTCTTTTAAAAAATCAATATTTTAAACATTTCATCACTCTGTTCTTCACAACTACTATAATACACTTTTTGAGTTTTCGAAGTTTCACATGCTGTCAGATAATAGCAGTTAACCTGCCCAAAGGATGGAGGTACATAGTTCTTAGATTTTAGGCCTGCACTAAGGCCTAAGGAGTAGAAGAGACGGGATAACACATGTACTTAGGCTGATGAATTCTTATAAAGCTGTTTTTTCTTATATGATAAGGCCGTGGGGTGGGAGCATAGAGAGCAAATGTTATTTCATGGTATTTACTTTATATAAGCAGGTGTCCTCCATCATCAGTTCAGAATATTAGGCATGTATTTAAGAGAAAATTTTCAGATTTTGTTCTTCTCTGGGTGGAGTGCTAATGATGGTTCTCCTTTTTTTGTAAAGGGCAATCAGATTCTTGGCGGCCTCTCCATTGAAGAATATAAGACCACGCTGAAAATAATCAAGCAAGCTATTTTAGCTACAGACCTAGCACTATACATTAAGTAAGTTTTAAGAAATATCTTGAGATAAATAAGTCCTGGATGTGTTTGCATTGTTTCCAACTTTAAAAATCTGCACTGGGATATTCTTAAGTTATAAGGACAAATGTCCTGGCAAAGCTGTTTATCAGACTATGGCCAGAAAAGTCTACTCCTTCGCCTTACTTAACACTGGAAATTACAGAATAGAGTTATTTCTGATGTTTATCCACTGCTCTGTCTCTGAAGCTATGTGCAAAGCAAATAACCATCTCAAGGTCATTCCAAGTTGGTTGGCCAATCCAAAGATTATATAGGCCATTTGCTATTCCTCCTTTCCTTCACTCCCCCAATTTCTGACCATTTCACAATTCCTTTATACTGTCATCCAAGCCTATGTGGGCAGGAAAAGGAGCCGGGTGCCAGACAGGTAAATCTTGTTTCTTTTATTGGATTTTGGCAGAGGAGGAGTATTAATTCAGAACTTTAATTAATGAAGTTAATGATTCAGAAATTAAAGTATGCATCAGAGTGGTATTAGTAATATATATGTATTTGCATAATTAAACTGTCTTTCTAAAAACGAGGACAGACTTTGCTGCTTTGGGGCGAACATTCGTTTCCCACGTAGCGATGGAGATCTTTGCTGCATGTGTGGGGGTCAGGGGAGTCAGGCTGTCACATTTACGGGATTTCCCTGGAATGCAGGCCTCTCTCCCTCTGGACAAGGATCCACATTATGGTTTTAGCCACTCTTCTGAGAAGTAAAAACAAATAGAACAGACACACAGAAACACATACCAGATATCCACTATTGTACACCCAAAAGTAACTGCATCTAAAAGAGTCTGTTTCATTGGATTTTTAGAGTACTTTAAAGTTAATTAGGGTAAAAATGTATCTATAGTAAATTTCAGATTATTCAAAATAATTACAGAATAAAGGTTATCAAATTACAAAGAATTTAAAAAATACCTGTAATCACAAAGATTTCTCAGCCTATTCAGGCCACATAGGTCTCTCCTCTGAGCCCTTCTGAAACCTGTTTTCATTTTTGGTATTCAATCGCAGAGTCAGTTTTGTTATGTAAGTTTCTCTCATGTTTGTCTTGTGTCTTTGACTAGATTTGAAACACTGTGAAAAGGTGGGTGGGGAGGGGATAGCCCAGTGGCAGAGTGTCTGCTTAGCATACACGAGGTCCTGGGTTCCATCCCCAGTGCCTCCACTATGAAATAAAATAAATAAACCTAGTTACTACCCCCACAAACAAACAAACAAACTGAAAAGAACTTATGTCTTATAATTTCTCAAGATGCTTAATAATGTTGGGCACACGGAGGTATCCACTATACACTGAATGGATATCAGTTTACACTTGACTCGTCTGTCTTTGCTCAGAAGCACTTCACAGCCTCATCCTGATGCAGAGTGACCATGATGAACACTTCCCTGTGCCCCACAATGTGAATGAGAGCTGTGAAGTTAAACTGAAACCATGCAGACCTTACTATTCCATACACAAAATTCCTTAAATTATTCTCGGCAACAAATATTTAACTCATCTTGCTTCCTTTTCTTAAAATTGTGTTCAAGAATTGAAACTACCATCATTTGTGATGTGTAGTTAAAGACGAGGTGAAATTTAATGTTTCAACCAAAGAATATGGTAGAAGAGAGAAAAGTGAGGTATTAAAATTTTTAAATGATTTTTATATTGGATTCTAAGATGAGAAAAAATCCACTAGAGATCCCCCCCCAAATTTTACTCCATGAGTCTTTGTAGACTAAAGGGATAAAAGAGCTTGGGGGATGCGTCGTATCTACCAAATATGTTCTTTATTTTCAAGGAGGAGAGGAGAATTTTTTGAACTTATAAGAAAAAATCAATTCAATTTGGAAGATCCTCATCAAAAGGAGTTGTTTTTGTAAGTAGGATAATTATTCTTAAAGCTTTGTTACCTAAATACTTTAATTGCAATTATTTCTTACAATGTGATGATCTCAGAGGCTGTCAGAATTCTCAAGAATATTGTACAAAGGGCTGAATATGAGTATTTACTTGAAAAGAAATGCATTTGCAAATTCAAGTGAATAAATCACTCTTTTGTCCTGAAAGGACCTTTAAGATGTGGAGAGTTATCAGCACAAGGCTACAAGGTTCCCCTGTTCATGTTCCCAGTTCTTTGGAATGGAAGACCTGAAAACAGCCTCCCAAAGACCGTGTGAGCGAGAAGGCAGCTGTGATGTGTTTACTTGTTTTGTGTGATGGCCGAGTAGCACTGTCAGAACTTCAAGGTTTCTGCTTTTTCTCACCTGTACCCCATCCCTCCCCAGCAGCTATGGGGACCATCCTCTATTAACTGCTGTCACTGCCTCTGTCATGGCAAGAACTGGATCAATCAAAAAGAACAAAGGGTTAACAATACAGAAAAAGACAGACATAGCAATACTAAGGATGGTGCTCTATTACAACTGTGTAGTCAACATTTCTTTAAATAGACTGATAGTACTTAACATGAGAAGATGCAAATTACAAGGAAACAATATACAAATGCCCAGCTGTCTGTTCTGCATAGTCATGCTTCACTTGAGTCTTAACATGTTTTTCAGAACAGTGCTTAGACATGCTACTGTGATTTGTGGACAGTTTTTCTCAAAAAAGGAGTCTGACCTCGATTCCAAGTCTGTGCTACAGTTTTCACTGCTTCACCCTAACTCTGACCTCTTGCAGAGAAGCGCCCAGTACGTGTGGTGCTCAGCTTCGCCGCTTCCACTCTTCACTTTCCAGACTGAAGTTAAGCTCATATATGTGCATACATAGTCTTCTTTGGGGGAGACAGTTTGTATTGGCAAGTGTTATTGAAACCCTTCATAAAAATGGGTCCAAACAGTGATTTTTAAATATCTCTGGGCACTCATTACTTGTGAAAGAGTTGGTGTAAGAGATAGAATAGCAGCAGAAAACCATTTTCTTTGCGGCCTTGGATGGGTAGTGAGAATGTACTTTCAAGTTGGGTCTCCCTAGAGGGACCAATGATATGGTCCTTAACCTTGAGTGTTTCTAAATGACAGTGTTGGCCTTTTTGCCTCTTACTTCAGATTAAAAGGATTAGATGGCAGGTATTTGGATCTGACATGGGAAAACACTGCACTAAACACAGGACCATTTTCCACAATAGTCACACTACTGAGTTCTAGAGTATCTGGTCACAGACTCAAGTCCAGCTTGGTTTACAGCTCCTCTGATGAGAGAGGGAGTACAGAGCACTATCCTTTCACTTCCCTCTTTTTCTCCAGCAGATACTGTTTAATAATTCAGAGGCTTTTCACACAGGAGTCACTACATGTGTCAAGTGAATTAGGTTCTTGCTCTCACAGGACCTTCATGAGCAGGCTATCTGATATTATCCTTTAATGGTTAATTATTAGTAATCAGTGTGTTTTCACTGCACTGTCACTGAGAATGGAAGACCAAGGTAAACAAATATATATTAGCAGGCAAGTTTTTGCCCAGAGATTAATATTTTCTCTCCTCCTGCCAGTCGAACTAAATGAGGCAGTTTGAGGGCAAATTCCAGTAGTTCACTGGGTAACCAAAACGGTGACATTGTGGTATCACTGTATCAGTCCTGCTTCTATATAAATTGTTTCTTTAGTCTTTATAAACTGCCATTCCTGCAGTTTCGAGGGTTTTAATTTGACTTTTTATTAGTAACTACCTACTGAGGGCTTCATTCACATAAAAGTAAACAGGATTGTTGCCCTTCTTTTTCCCTTAACAGAGCGATGCTGATGACAGCTTGTGACCTTTCTGCAATTACCAAACCCTGGCCTATTCAACAGCGGGTATGTTGCTTGGTGACGACAGAAGTCACAATTAAAAAGTCAAAATAAGAAAAATCTTTACTCTTAAATGTAGCTTTTGATGTATTTGTGGAACTTTTTTTTCCTAAATTTTAGGTAGTATTAAAAACAGATAATTGGACGTAAACAGGTTTTTTTTTTTAGAAGAATCAATAGCACTTAATATTTTTAAGATACGTTAAGAAAGATCATCTATATTAAAATTGCAAAAACCTAGCTGTTGATAAAGTTTCATTCCAGTAATACTACTTCTGGCTCACTTGAGGACTTTTTTTAAACACATGCCTTTAGTAACCTTAAAAATTAGAAGAAGCACTTATTTTTCTTATAGATAGCCTACTAGGCTATACCTCAACTCTAAATGGCATTAACAAGTAGAACACAAACATTTCTGGGGCTTGTAACTAGAGGACATGTTAATAAAGGATGTCAGGAAGGATCTGATCAGGGCCTGTGGGCCAGGAGGCTAGAAATACATCCTCTCTCTAAATAAGTAACTGCCATAACATTTTGCAGAGGCAATAAAGGTCCTAGGCTTAAAAAAGGGATGGGTACACATGCAATGATGTGTATATTGTGTTTTTGGTTTTCAAGACTGCATTTTGAATACTAAAGGTACTACCTGAGATTACTGACAGTTGCTGTTGGTCGTGGCTCTGAGCTGCATAGTCACAGAGCCCAGCAGTGACAGGCTCATCTCATGAAACACACATGCTGAGAAAACCAGATCAGAAATGTGCTCTTTGTGTGCCGAAGCTTGTAAGCCATTAACACTCGAGAAATGTGTTCTTTACAGACCTTCCTGCTCCATAATAAACAGGACTATATGCCCATTTCCAAACAGGAAAGAAGATGGAAAAGGGAAGAATTTGTCTTTTCAATTACCCTTTTCTTTCTTTAGAAGTAAACCCTGAAAATGTACAACAATGAAGTTGGGGTCCAGACATAAAAAGCAACACTGTTAAGCCTCTATAATTTAAACAGTTTGGTATTGGTGTCAGACTAGTGGAACAGAATAGAGCATTGAGAATTGCACAGAACATTGAATATATAATAAAGATAGCATTTCAAATAACTGGGGGAAAGACAGACTACTTACTAAATAATGTTAGGATGATTTTCCCATCTTCATAGCCAGATGGCAAAAGACAAAATTGGATCTATTCTGCATACCTAAATTCCAAATGGGGCATAGAGTTCAGTGTAGAAAATTAAGCCAAACAAGTACTCAATAAAAACATTTGTGGATTCTTTTACAGCCAAGGAGTGAGAAAACTTTCCTAACCGTGGCTCAACATGCAGAAATAATAAAAGATTGACAAATTTGGTTACATGAAAATGAAAAAATAAAACTTCTTGCTCGGCAAAGACACTATAGCAAAGAAAGACAATGAGGAACTGGTAAAAATACATGCAATTTTTATCTGATAGGTAGTTAATATCCCTAATATTAAGGAACTTCTAAAAAATAGAGAAAAAAAAGCCAACAACCCTACTGAAAAATGGGCCAAAGATTTGAAAAAGTTGATAGAAAAAGAAATGCAAATAAATGACTCCTACTCATTTGAAAAGGTTCTCAGAACCTCAGTCATAAAGATGCAAATTAAAACTACACGGACACAAAAGAACTTGTACAGGCTCTCTTAACAGTTTTTTCCTAATAGTTGGAAATTAGAAGTTATCCAGACTTCTTTCAGCAGGAGAATGGTTAACATATTGTATGTAGTACTGTTCCTTCACACAGAGGAACACTGCTCAACAATAAAAAGAAACTGACCACTGATAACAGGTAGCTACATGGATGGGTCTCATCAACACTATACTGAGCAAAGAAGCTAGACACAAAGGGATACTTACTGTGATGTCATTTATGTGGCATTCTAGAGTAGGCAAAACTAATTGACAGTTGAAGAAATTAGAACAGTAGTTGGGTGGGGAGGGAGGAAGGGTGGTGCAGGGAATCACTGGGAAGGGGCTTGAGGGCACCTTCTTGGGTGACAGAAATATTCTGTTTTTTGGGTGGGTGCATGTTACATAGTTATATGCATTTGTCAATACACTGACGTGTATATCTGTAGTCTGTGAAATTCCCAGTACGTAATTCGACTTCATTTTTTTAAAAAAAGCACTGAGATACTATTTCTCAACTGTCCAACTGGCAAACATCCAAACGTTTTACATCATAATCTGTTGGGAAGTTGTGAGAAAATAAGGAATACAAAATACTTTAGCCCTTTGGAAGTATATGAATACACCTATTCATTTACCATTACTTCCAGGAATCTCATCCGAAAAATATACTGGCAAGAATATAAAAAAGACATTTACAAAAGGTTATTCATTTTAGTGCTGGTTGTAATAGCAAAGACTGGAAATAACCCAAATGTTCATTAATAGGGTACTGATTGAATAAATTGTAGTACATTTACATGATGAATTCTTTGCAACAGTAAAAAGAAATGAGCACTATCTGTATACTACTATGGAGTATATAAAGATACATTTTTAAGTAAAAAAAAGGCAGAGAAAAATGGGTATGGTATGCCACCATTTATCTGAGAAGGGGGTAAAGTATATGTACATATTTCCTTTTTTTAAAAAAAAAAAAACATAAGGAATTACTACAGAAGAGTTAATGATTTTCCGCAGGGAAGAAGGGAATAAGATTGAGGGAACAGAGACATATAAGCTGGAGTTGCTTGCATGTACTTGTTTTGTAGACATTATTTAGGAACTATGTAAATTGTTTTCATAATTACAAAATTTGAATTTTTTTTAAAAAAAATCACTAAATCTTGAAAATGAAATGAAACAAACCTGATTTTGGTTGCAAAACCACACTAAGAGGGACTGGTTTTGTCCAAGTGACATTAAAATAGTAATTTGACCATGTAACGCTAGTGGGATGGACACCAAGAACAAAAAGAACTACCAAAAAAAAAAGCCTTAAAACTGTCCTTCAGTAATCATATTAGTGGTAATTTTACGTAGATATCCAGCCACCGTTGTGGGTGATGTGGGATAACAGCAAAGGAGAAACTACATTGGTATTGTTGAGAAGTAGGATTTTTTCAGTGTGAGTGGAAAGATAAAGACTCGCTAGAGTAAAAAAAAAAAAAAAATGGTGGATAAGGGTTTGTGGAAATCCTGCAGTGCTGAATTTGAATAGGAAATACTGTATGAACTTACGTTGTGTCTTAGCTCCGTCCATTGAAAGGGCTTAAAAATGACGATCACCCTGGTAGTAAGAAATGAAACTAGTGCCCAGACTGAGGTTTCTAAATACCTTGGTTAAAGGAAGGAGGCCTACATGAAGAAATGGCTGATTGCAGTTCCAAATCAGGATATGTACAAGATGAGCCTAGAACATCGTGTTACAGCAGAAAGACTATCAAAGACTGATAAAGCTGTGTCGGGAGAACAAAGAAGCCACCTTTAAGCTTTCTCAACTGGCCAAAATGGAACAGTGAGCATCAGTAAGGATTTAAATGCATTAAGTATGTTTAAATCCAAGAGTTCAAGATAATAATAAAAATAATAAAGCACAACCTTCCAGAGTTATCTTTTGTGGATGCTTGAGAACCAAGTTTTTTTAATGGTAATTAAAGTGGAGAAAATCAAGTATTTCTCCTATTTTATTTATACAAATTGAACTTTAGGGTAACTAAATAATTGATGTGGGGAATTTTATTGTATTTCAGCTACAAAGGAAGAAGGAATGTTTGCTTTGCATTGCCCATCACCTTTTTGCAGCCCCTCAATGAATGAATCTAGGCAAAGATCATGAAGGGGCCGAGAGGGGCAACCAGGCATTCTGTAGCCTTGATAGAAGTACACAGCGTTGCCTAGGAAATAGTCATGGCCAAAAAAACTTCAAATCTCAATCTAATCAAGTGTCTAGCTCTCTTTACTGGTGTATGGAAATAACAGGGTCCAGAGAGACATTAAATTTCATCACGGGAAAGCCATCAGCAAAATCCAGTGGGAAACTGCAGGATAAACCACTCAGTTACTCAACAACAACCAAAATTAGAAGAGGGGGAACTGGTAGATTAAAACAAACTTAAAAGACATATCAGTTAGTCTCAGTATGTGGACCCATTTGATACTGTGTTTTTCAAAGCACCTGCTATAACAGGCGCTTGACAAGTATCTCGTTGATTATGCATACACAGGGGTACGCGGTACTTTCCCCACTAACTGCTCAAGTTGAAATCACATGTTGCTTTTTTCTATGTAGTTACAGATTACCAGCTCTAGCCTTTGTGATTAGGTACACACTAAAACAAATGAAATATAATTTGTTACTTATTACTGTTTTATTCTAATTTTACTGATGTGGTTGAAAGCTACAGATTTGATAGATTTTATTATCCTTATTCAAAGTCTCTGTTTTACAGGGTGATATGCTTTTAAGTACCAAAACTTAGTCTGTTATTGATTTCAGATAGCAGAACTTGTTGCGACTGAATTTTTTGACCAAGGAGACAGAGAGAGAAAAGAACTCAACATAGAGCCCACTGTAAGTATGAGACCTTGTTGGCAGGTATTACTCATATATATTTTCTACTGTAGACTTCTTTTCATGTTTCTGTGAGATCTTAGGAAAGCAGTTTCTCATCATTTTTAAAACCTTTTTTCTTACTGGAAGAATTATACATGTTTGTTGTAGAAAACAAGCAAATAACAGAGAACAAAAAAGGACTCTGAGGCATCATGTCATACCTACTTTTGTAATTTGCTTTTCCCATTTAAATGTCTTTCTAACAGATGCCTTCTTATGTATCATTTATAATGGGTACATGAAATAGATGTAACCATAATTTACTGTTAGGTATAATGTTTACTGAGTTCACCGTTACAAACAGCACTTGATAAACATCTATGTTGCTAAATGTTTGTGTGCCATTTTTCAGGATATTGTTAGGATAATTTCCCAGAATTGCTGTTCTGGGGTGCACAGATTTTAAAGAAATTTGATACATACTGCCTTTTTGCATAGAGTAGGGAATGTCAGATACCAGAAGAATATTCTTCTCAGACCATTGGAGAAGTTTTTCCTGGAAATGAAGCATAGGGTCTTTTCCTTCTTTTTTTTTTTTTCAATTCAGATGGACATTTATTGAGCCCATATGAAATGGGACATGGTTACGAGCTGCCCCTCCCCTGTGTACCATTCCCTCCACGCTGCTCTTCATCCTCAGCTGGGGATGTCCTGTCTCATTAGCCTTCTGCAATTATTTAGTCTCCTGTGATGTAGTAGTAGCTTCTTGAGGAGCTCAGAATCTTCTCAGAAAATGACGGGTAGCAGAGTGATGGTCACAGGTAATGGAAAACTTGTTTCATTTTAAACAAGCACTGAGACAGACTCTTTGCCTCCTGTGGAGATGCTGAGCTCATCTGGTGCACCAGTCAGGAGCTCCTGAGAATAAGCAGCAGTGACACCTGCGTAATCTTCACTCAAAACGCTCTGCGTGTGAATTGAGTTGTAATTAAGTGTGGCCTCAGTGGCTTCTTCCACAAGCTGAAGAGTGTTTGATTCCACATCATTAGACAATGTGAAAGCATGTGTGTTCTCCAAATACACGTCAGCAACGGACTCTAGGTCAGCAGTTGACTCTAGGTCAGCGATCAGTTCAGGGGCTCGTATGGGAAAGTCACAGCCGGCAAACAAGGGAGAGAGGGCCAGGGCCTTCCTGAGCATGGTGTGGTGTGAGGTGCAGGAGGCTCAAGAAGGCAAGGAGGCAGGTAGGCAGGTATCCGGCCTCCCTCAGCTCACCTAGCAATGCAGCTTTTTAGAGCCAACTTGCATTGTGTTCTTTATGTAAATGCGGATCCATGTGTCTGTTTCTGTGTTTTCAGGATCTAATGAACAGGGAGAAGAAAAACAAAATCCCAAGTATGCAAGTTGGATTCATAGATGCCATCTGCTTGCAACTCTATGAGGTATTTATTATGAAAACTACTAGACTTACTAAACTTTGACCATGTTATGAATTAAAACCTAAAATAAATTGAAGCAATTAACACCAGGAGATTATTTGCTTCTTAATCAAGAAACTGGAAGTAAAATTATCAGAATGATTTCTTTTGCCAAGGAATATGCTGTTTGTATTGACCAAGGAATATATTTTATATCTACTGTTTCTCAAAAACTTTAATGTATGTTGTATAACAACTGAGTGGTGCCTACTGTGTGGTAAATAAGCTCCAGCAAACTGATGCAGGAAATGCTAAGAAAACTCATGTCCCTCAAGGAGGTATAGTGTGCATATTCCGTGTTAGCATATTCTAAGTCTAAATAAGGAAAAAGAATTATGTAACTTTTTCTTATGTCATAGTGTGGCTTTACTATTGTTAAGAACATTTTTATAAGGATTAAAAGAAGGTGGAAGAATATTGCAGGTTCCCATTTCCATAGACCTGTTGGCTTGGGGTTGTTGTTGTTATTATTATTATTATTATTATTATTATTATTATTATTATTATTATTATTATTATTTGGGGGTTTTGGTAAAGATACTCTCCCTAAAACATCTAGTTTACTAGCTTAGATGTTTATGCCCCCAATACAGAAAGTAGATGCTGTCCTGGTCTTTAAAAGTTTAAACAGGACACTCTTAAGCTTTACTTATTTGGGAAAAAAACATCTATCATGGAGTTATCACAGACTGTCAAGACCAGAAGAAACCCTAGAAATCTTCTAACCCAGACATCTCACAGATCAGTCACTGGCTCTGCGACGTCCCTCTCCCAGGGAGAGGGAATGTCTGTCCCAGCCAAACAGGCAGGTAGTGGGAGAACTGCACTCAGAGACCAGTTCTTATGTGGATCTGGGGTTTTAGTCATCAAATGAATTTAATAAAGAAGCTGTGGCTGATGAGGGAAAAAAGAGGAGGAAAGGACGGGAAAGACAGCGGAAGAAAAAGGACAAAAGAACATCCGGTGTAGGTGTTATGCCTCTGCACCGCTGTCTCCTACCTTTCTCGGCGACCTGCTTTTCACTCCTGTGCAGAAGTGTGTTCAGAGGAGTGTCCCCAACACCCTTGGATCGCTCCTTCTTTCCAAAGCAGGTACTTTCCTTATGGTTTGGCCTAAGAGTTCCTTGGTTGCAGATACTAATGTCTCTCTTGATTTTTCTCCCCCCTATTCCTGTAAATATAGTCAAAATAACAATCAGATCACCCATTATAGCTTTCATCTTTCTACATTTCATATTTGTGCCAGGATTCATCTTCTTTGAATCTGCTGTTAAATTCTATGGATATAAATATGCATTTTTACTATTATTACAGAAGTCATTTGTTAGAGAAAAATTATAGATATGCATGTTACTTTTATTACAGAAGTAATATGTTGTAGAGAAAAATTAGAATACAGAGAAGCAAAAAGAAAATCACTTAAAATTCCACTTAACCACTGTTACCTCATTTTTGTGTATATACTGTATTTTTAGATGTTTTTCGTTTAAAAAAATTGCTTTGCAATCCATATTATACTGTATGTCTTTCTGTTTCAAATGTGTTTCTATGACATTTTTAACGGTTGCAAAATGTAACACAATATTCCTAACCCTGTTGTTGGGTATTTAAGTCACTTCCAATGTTTGTCTATTACAAAGAAATTTGCAGTGAGCATTCTTGTAGCTAAATATTTAAGGCACTACAGTTGGTAAATAATAATGCCACATACAGTTATAAATTAATCTTTATTATTATAATCTTGGATAAAAATCTACTTAAGTACATTGTATAAAATCATTTTATAGAAAAACACAAAAACTAAGCAGCTCTCAATGCAGTCACCACTCAGGGAGAGCCATCTGTACTACATAAAAGCAAAATGGATTATTTTCCTGCAAAGCGGATTCTGCACAGATCTGTCTCCCAGCTCAGCAGTGTCATTTTGGAATGTGTGCATTTGCTCTCTCTGTCTCAGCATGTATGCTTTGTCTATATAGTTTAAGAGAAATCACTCATAAGTGATCTGTGTGTATGTTCACACAGGTTGTGAAAACCCCAGCAGTGGTCTGCTCATGAAGTAAGGGTGCGACATGGCCCACTGGGACAGGCCTGCGGAGAGGGCTCATTCCTGGCTGCCTTCTGAGTCATTGACTTTCTTTTTCTTTCTTTAGGCCCTGACCCATGTGTCAGAGGACTGTTTCCCTTTGTTGGATGGCTGCAGAAAGAACAGGCAAAAATGGCAGGCTCTTGCAGAACAGCAGGAGAAGACGCTGATTAATGGGGAAAGCAGCCAGGCCAAGCGGAACTGAGTGGCCTGTTCACACAGAGTTGAAGTTTACAGACGGTGTATTCTGCAGTATGCCTAGTTTTGCTATACACTGTACTGTATTTGGTGTATACTCTGCCACTGCTGTATTTTTATTTTTGCACAACTTTTGACAGCATAGCATGAAATGTTTTTAGAGGACTCTTGCATATTTTCTGTATATTTGTTTTATGCCACTGAACTGAGATTATCAGTGACACCCACTCTTAGCACTTGGGTAACAGCACTATTTGTGATATTTTGTGTACTGCAAAGTACAAGCTGCATTCTTGCACTGAGATGGTTTTTGTTTGTTTGTTTTGCTTGGGGACTTTAAATAATTGGTTTTGTGTTTTCTGAATTACCAGTCTTTCAAGAATGTTTGGAATTTTTTCTTTCTCAAAAATAGGCTAGGAGCAAACTGAATATATTCTGTGACATTTAAAACCTTCACAGGATAGAGAAAAACATTGGCTGAGTGGATTTTAAGGGGAATGGGGTATATTTGTCGACAGTGTTTTACTTTAACAAAAAAAAAAAAATTGAAACTCTGAAACAAATGGAAGGTACTGGAAGGCAATATTGTAAAGAAAAGCTAAAATTTAATTAATCTGCTTTTTTTTTGTTAGAGAACAGGTGGGAGAGAAATTTCTCATTTCAGTGCAGTACATCTATCCAAAGGCTACCCATAAAGTTGCTTCAGTCTACCCTATCTGATGGAAAGCAGGGAAGACCGTGGGAGAAGACCCAGCACTGATTTTTCTACTTTACTGAGGGACGAGTGTGATCCAGAGATGGAACGGCCAAGGCTGTCTGGCAGTGAAGTAAACGTTCTGCTGGAGGACACTTCTGAGAGTCAGTGAGTGTTTTGAACACTGAATTTCCTTTTAAAATAACTTCCTTATGTTCACCTTATAAGCCATACTTTGTACGTTAACATCTTAAAACTCAAGAGAAAAGCAAGAAAAAGTGATCGTGGGAGCACTGGCTTGCAGCGAAATATGACTATGTAGGATAACAGGGTACAGAATGAATCTCTTTTTTTCTCTCTCTGTTAAATGGAGTATAGAGAAAAGTTTTAATTGTATAAACAGCAAAGGGCTATCCTTGATATTGGGGTCAAAAATTAAACTGAGGGAGCAATATGGTAAGAAATCTTAAGCCTGAGAAAAGCTTAGCAGGATTGAGTTTGTGATTGAGAAACTGCCATATTTTGGTTTACAGGACTAGTCAACCCAGAATCACAGAAGTTTGGGTAAACACCCTAAACACTGGTCCTGAGCTTGTAGTTAGTTGGTGGTGCCTACTTCTCTTAGCTTATTTTAGTACATTTAGAAAATGTTAACATTTTCTCAGAACTTGAGCCCATGTAAGTGTATTGCCATTGTACATGTGTGCCCCTAAAAGCACTTTTCTTCCATACTGGACAAGTGGATAATGAATTGAGCACCTGGTTCAGGAAAAGCAAATCTGCTCCAAATATGCGGTACTGTTTGGACTCGGGGAAGAGTAGGAAGAGAGGTATTTATTTGGTCTGTTAAACCCTTTCCCTACCATCTAAAAAAGTTTCTAAGTCTCTATCACTAGTTTGGATAGAAAATCTCTTAGGGATATGGTAATACAGTATCTTGAAGACTTTTCACTAAAACGTTATTTTCCGTTCATATCCTTTTTTCCCCCTAAACTGCCTAAAATTCAACATATTCATTAAGTTTTTAAAATTATGTGCGTGTGTATGTATCTTGACATAAAGTGGCTTTATTCTTGCCGTTCAGGTTAAAAAAAAAAAAGCAAAGCAAATTGTATTGCCATTACTTTGTAGTGGTAAAGGCTAGCCTAGAAGGTTCTCAACTGTTTAATGTTACATGTATTATTATTGTTGTTGTAACACTTGCATTTTTAGGATGTTATTCTGTTTTTATTTTCTGTCATACACATGAGATCTGTAAGGTTGCCTCTTGGTGGCACTGGTGTGTAATCTACACAGGTTGTCGCTAAAATAATGTATCTACGTATTGGTATACACCTACGCATGCAGACATAATTCCCTAGTGTAGAAAAATTGTTTTAAGAATAGCAGTCTTTAATAACCTATCTTTTTGTCATACACATTGTGATTTAGCCGTTATGCTAAAATCTGTAGTCAAATACTTTAGTAGTTTGTCTACAGCCCTCTAATATATGTCACTGAGATTTTTTAAAGACATAGTAGACTATGTCTGGAGGATTTGTATGTGTGTCATTTTAATAATCAAGAAGATATATTTAGGTTAGAAATTGTTTGGTTTACCTTTAGATAATGGTTTATTTTACTTTACTAGTTTAGAAATTGAAAGAGGTTAGGCCATGCCATGCCATGCCTATTTTATTTTATTTTGGGATATTTTAGATCATACAGAAGAAGAGTGCTTTTTTAGAACTGGTTAGTCGGTTCAAATAATTTTTAATTTTTAGGAAAATCATTCCATACATGGGTATATATCTGGTACCTGGGCACAAACTTTGTTCTTATGTGAATATTTCCTTTCCAGTATCTTTTCAAGTTGTTAAAATATATACATGTAGTCTTCCCTCACCCTGCTGTGTATTACCTGTAACTAGCAAGAAGCTGTTCTTTTTCTAGATTAGTTTGTTTGGTTTTGTTATAGCTGAATAACATGATACCATTTCATTTCAATTTTCAGCCCCCAAAGTCCCCACTATTTTACTAAGTTGTAAGAAGACGTCTATAAAATTCCTGGCCCTATACTTCCCATAGGATTGCGTGTTGCCGGTCACTATCCTGTGGGAACTTCTGTAAATCTCTTAACTTCTGTGGGCGTGAACAAGTTGCGCTATTAAAGGAGTTATGTTCAGGCTAAGCCTTGTCTCCAAGGAGGATGTCACAGAAGGTAGCTACTGTGTAAGCCCAAACGGGCCCTGGAGGCCACTGTCAGAAATGGGCTTTCAGGCCACAGAGCACACCATCTAATCCCATGCGTCATTTCCTACGCTGCGTTTCCAAGACTGAAAAAAGACAGTACATTTATTTGGCTTCTCATGCCGATCACTAGCGAGTGTGAGATTTAGAGCTCTTTGAGCGCTTCACCTCAAGGTACAAACGCTGGACGACAATGTTGTCACCACTGATCTCTTTACTACGAAAAATAGTTTCCTTCAATAGAAGTAATGGAGATAAGAAAGTGTATGAAAATATACTGGAAATATTGGATTGTGGGAGGAAACCCATCACAGATATATTCTTGCCTAGCAGTAAAGTGCCTTTATTTTCAGCATAGAGCACAAATGTTAGACCTACTCCAATTTGATTTTCGATTTTCCTGTGTTTTTCACCAGATTGTATTCCTAAAACTTTATGGGCCATCACAAGCAATGCTGTTTTGTTTCATTTAGTTTTTTGTTTTGTTTCACAAGATTGATTTAAGTTGAGAGAGGCGAAAGTGTAACTGCTCTCCTCTCCGGGGAGCAACTGTAGCTAAAATGAAGTGATTTAACATAACTGTTCAGTATCAGACATGGCTCAATCCACCTATTATTGAGTTCCTGCCACATGTCAGGCACTGTGCTCCACATGCGGAGACAGAGCAGTGACCTTGCCGAGCTCACAGTCTTTGCAGGGATTGTTGGATAAGAGACCAGCTTCTGATCCTGCAGATTTAACGTGAAAACATAGGGTACATCTGTCACTTCTGTTTTCATCTATAACATATGTATTACACAGTTTTCCAAGGACTTTCTTTACCTGGAACTTACTAAGAATCGTCAGTGAACATCCTG
Organism: Camelus dromedarius; assembly: GCF_036321535.1. Taxonomy (NCBI): domain Eukaryota; kingdom Metazoa; phylum Chordata; class Mammalia; order Artiodactyla; family Camelidae; genus Camelus; species Camelus dromedarius. The sequence goes on from NC_087436.1 coordinate 38,878,727, forward strand.
TCTTCTTGCAAGTATGAATCACTTAGCCTGCTGCTAGCTTAAAGAACACCTCATATAAGTAAGGAGTCATATATTCCACTACATAGATTATTTTTCCATATGCTAGCCAGGTAGAGATTACTCAGAGTTCTCCTGGACTGGTAAATTGTGCACAGTTTTGGACCCCTTCTGCTCCACCACAGGGAGCGAGGAAGAAAGTATTAAAGCTCACTTTGCCCTTCCATAAGCTTCTCAAAAGCCTGTGTAAACATGTCTTAATAAATGTTGAAAACCATGTATATAGTTGAAAATATAAATTTCTATTACAGTTTAAGAAAAGAAAACCTTAAGAATCTTCACTAGCCACTGTTAATATCTATTTGTATTCTTATACCTTTTCAATACATTTGAACAAATATATAGTTTCTGGCACTATTTTTGTACTAGGATAAAGGAGTTAACTATGTATATTATGTTTAGCTCTTAAGTCATTTTAAATAATTGTGAATGTTGATTTCCTGTCTTTCCTTCTCCCCCACCACGAGAACTGTTTCAGATGACTCTTCTGTGACAAAATCACTTTAAAGGTACACTTACCCACCTGTGATCCCTATAATGCCAAGCGATGGTCAGGGTGGTTTTCCATTGTGCAGACTCTTCACTTGTCAGTTGTTTCCTCATTTTGCCGTGCTTTGTAAAAATAAAAAGAATGAACAAGCAGGTGGAGTGTTGTGTGATTATTATGGGACTTTGCATTTTAGGTGGGGAGAATGGGCCCAATAGTTTGAGAGACTTTAATCAAGCTAATCTTTGGTCCCACAAGCTGGAAAAAAAAATGTGGTTTAATGAACTCCCTTCCTTAGCCTAGACACTTCTCAGTAATACTATTTTTATTAATATCCTTTGCTACTGGTTTGGGGGCAACATTCTCCATACACCCCACCACTTCCAAGTCCCTAACAGCTCTATGGAGGGTGGTTATTACCATCCTCATGTTGCATGAGGAGCTAAGGCTTAAGAATTAAATACCTGCCAAATGGCATGGAGCTGGATTCCAGCCCAGATCTGTCTAGTTTCAAAGCAGGTTATTTATTCTACTTAGCCCCCTTTTTGAATTTTAATTGTAAGAAGTCCCAAGTCCATTCTTGGTGGATCAACTGGTCTACCTAAAAGCACTGGAGACAAGATTTCCCACACCCAGCAGATTTGGTTTTGAGATTTTAAAGTTAACATTCCTTTAGTTCATCTGGTAATAGCTAATGCCATGCTTTCAGAATCCCAGGTACCACTGTGCTTCAGTGCTGCTAGTCTAGAGGCGTGGAGGTATAATTCACTGCAGGATTAATGATTCATTTTGTAGTTCTGCCACTGGGCAAGCCCCCTTCGTGTGGAGCTACATCTAGGCTATGCCGAGTTCACAAAGCTAAAGGCAAAAATAAAATGAAAGCTCACATAAACAATATTTTAGACTTTCTGACCACTAGAGAGCGCCACAGTTTCAGTTGTAGTTAAAGAAATAACCCTTACTGGATATTAACAATGAATAAAACTGTTATTTAAAAAAAAAAAATTTACTAGCTAAAGAAAAACAAATGGAAAAAAAAATCAGTGGAGAATTAAGACTTGCTTACCACCATTTGTCCAGTTTAAGATTCTTCCCAAATAACTGATCATCTCAAGTCTTTCTGATTCTCAACATTCCATCCACTGAGACATCATCCCTACTTGTATCAAAGGAAAGCATCTGACAACTTTTTTGAACGCACATTCTTGCTATTAGCTGTGCTGCCTTCTCAGCAAGCAAGGATATATTTATATATTTATATACATACATACGTGATACATGCAAATGTCAAAGATTTTCTGTTTTTAAGGCACATAACAAACAAAAAACACTTTGAACTTGCAGAGAATATCCTCTGACTTTAAGCTATATTCAGCTTCCGCAGGAAAAAATCTGTTTCCAGGTCACAACCCATTTTTTTCAAAATAAAAATCCACAAAAATTATGCCTGGAATCAAAATAATTATTTGAATCAAAAGAAATCTGACTAATTAAATGGCATGCATGATTGTTCTCTTTGGCTTGCCTCATTTTAAGTATATGAGCATGCGTTTTGTGTGTGTGTGAAATATACAGGAAAAAAGATGATTCAATCATCGGATGGCAATCCCAATAGCATGTTTTAGAATTCCTCTTTCTAACTGGAATTTAAGACACAAGTTTGTATGGCTAAGGGGGGGAGAGAAGATGGAACATGAACTATCAGAATAGCTTCCAACTTTAAGATCCCCTAAGTCAATCACTTTAGAGCCACATTTCACTTCCTATCACTGTATCCCTTACCCAACAGGGCTGATTTTTAGACTTTATACAACACCAATCCATCATATCCATCATAAGACACAAGCTTTCCCGTTCACCAACCAGCTCTCTGAAAGTCAAGAGTTCTCTATCTGGCTGATGTACCCAGACCAAGGAGGAAAAGCATAAAACATGGTCAACAACCGCCTCAGCTACAGTTGCTCTCACTCTCCAGGAAAGCCAATAGAAGCAGATACTAAGGGTGCTTTGCTGAGTCTGTGAAAGTAAGTAGTGCACTTCTTTGGGGAGTGTATGAAGGCAGGACTGTGTCCTATTGTTATTTCCTCTGTTTCCTGTAACGTCCGCTTCTCTTTTTCTATGTTGTCTCCAATCCCTAGGCCTTCAAACATACTTGATTCTTCCCTGCGCTAAGAACACCAACCTGAATCACACAGCCCTCCCACCAGCACCTCTGCCTTCTGTCTTGTGCTTTGAAGGTATTCAAGAAATACTGAGTGAAAGAATAGATTTCCATCCTCTCTCACTTGACATAAAATTGAATTTTTTTTAAGAAAGGAAAAAAATTTCAGTAAAGGGCAATAGAAAAATCAATACAGCATTTTAGAAATTTTCAGTTGGACAAGAGCTGAATTTTAAGATGGAAAAAAAACTGAATAAAACAATTGGGAAAAAGATACTTGTTTTCTATTGTATATAAATTTGTTACCAGGCTTTCATTAATAAATTTGATAACCACTGGTGGAGTTACTCCCAGTGGGAGTTTTACTGTATTGCTGGGAGCCAAGGAAAATTCATAAAGGCTAGAGGCCAATAATCTTGTGGAGAAGACAAGATTTACATTTAAAAATAAAAACAAAAGTCAACAGAAGGTATTTATTCATTCATTCATAAATGCGTGATTGTCTCCTAAGTGTCAGGCTGGGCTAAACTAACAGGCATGGTCTCACAAAGCATCTAGTCTGGCAGAGGCTACACATAAGGGCAAATAGACAACCTTTGTGCACTGATGGTGGGAGTGGAGGCTCACAGAGGCTCCTTAAGGATGTGACACCTGGTTTAGATGAAAAGGAAGAAGAGTATTCTAGGCAGAAGAAACGTGTGAAGACCTAGAAGTAGCAAACTTGAGAACTTGAAAGCCTTCCCACTTCTTATTTAAATACTTGTAAATTTTATACTTTTAAATGATGATGATTAAAAATATATTTATAACGTATAAATATTGTATTTAAATACTTGTAAGTGTTGTATAAAATAAAAAAGTCCTTTTTTTCATTGAAGTATAGTTAATTTACAATATTATGTTAGTTTCAGGTGTACAACATGATGATTCAATATTTTTATAGATTATGCTCCAGCAAACATCCTTTAAATGTATATTTGAGCTCTTAAAATAAGAGAAATCCCAGAGGCCAAAACAAAGCTAATTAAAAACCCAGTCAGTAAGCATGTGAGCTGATGCTGTATCAGACTCGGGAATATTTACAGATCTATATCAAGAAGGAAACATGGTCATGAGATCCAGGGAAGCATTTGGGGAATAGCCCTCCAAGTAAGGCTGAAAACTCTGAACAGCTATGCTCTCAACATGTGGAAAGGGAGGGAAATCCATTCAGCGACACAGAACTAAAGAAGCATGCCAGTCAATCTGGGCTCTGGTTAAAAAAAAACCCACAACATTGAGTCTATCCTCATATTAACACAGATTTGGGGTCTGAATATGATGCAAGACCACACAAGTTGAATAGTAAGCACCAAAAGAAGTCTCAGGAAGGTAACATCCCCAGACACCTGGCAAAAGCAAAGGCAAAATGTCTTTGGAAGAGCACAACCTCAAATAGGCCCATAAAATTTCCATAGAAATTACTAATCCACACCACTAAAGACAAATTCATAATTCATAACTGCAGTCCACAGAAGACAATAATTCACAGGGCACGAAGTCAGTGCCACAGGACCGTAGGATCCGATCCCGGAGATCTCTATCAACAGAACTCTTTGATAGAAGCTGCTGGGAAGAATCATTGACTCCTTACTCTTGTGTTTCCAAATGAAGGAACACCCCTAAAATGATACTCTTGGCCTCTTGTTCCACCCTTGACTCAACCCAGTCAGATACCTGACTGGAGGGTGACAGCCATCAGTCCACAGTCCTTAAATGGGTGCAGTTAATCTAATAAAAAGCAGTAAACGCTGGGGATTTGCTTATTTTCCTTATCTTCCTACCCTGATTGAGTGCAAGCTGGAAATCCTGGGTCAGGGTGTTGGGTATGTGGGCTGTCCCTGCTGAGGGCTGGGGGCTGAGGCAGGGAGTGTTGGTAACCCATCTGACAGAGCATGTTTTCCAAGCAGGACTTATTCAGGGGCCCACCCACCTCCACAAAGCTCCACACCAGCCAGCATCACACAGTGTTCCTGGAGTGCTCTGCCTACCTCCCTAGGGCTTTCTAGGCTTGCCCTGCAATACCAATAGGCTTTTTCCAATGTCCTCTCTTGGTTCTGATCAATGAAGTAAACTGGTGCTTTCCTGGGTCTGTTGTAAGCTGTGCTGTTCGAGAGACAGAACGTACAAATAAGAACATCTTCCGCCCCTCTCCTTCCCGCTGGTGGATGCACAGAAGGCAGGAGTAAAGTCAATATTCACTCATCTCATAAGAGGTCCCATTTTAGGAATGCCATGAATTCACTAAAGAATTCAAGAGAAGCATGGTTGGAAGATACGTTGTTCTGTTTTGTATTACAAAATTTTGAAAAGTAAATTCCACATGACCAGAAATTATTGTTCATTTTTTTTTCTGTCTATTCTGTTTAAGACCTGCATTTGTGATCATCATCAGTGAAGCACACTAGCGGACTCTGAGTCACTGGGAGCACGTATTCACAGGCAGCACAACGGAGGAGGCAGCATCATGTGTAATCATGTAACGAACATGAGTAAATGGTATTAGGGAACTACAGAGGCCAGAAGATCGGATTATTTTCATACAAACAGGTTCTGAAGTCTATAACAGAGTGACTGTTTTTGCTCTCAGTGGGAGCAACAAAAATAGAGATGAAGAACACATCTGACAGTAAAAAACACATCTGACAGTAAAAAACACAAGCAAGTGGTCCCTGAACTTTAACACTACCAATATGAATTGATTTTCACATGGACAATGAAATATGAAAATATCTCTCCTCTACTCAATTGTCTAAATTTTCATTGAAAAAACAATTGTTATTAGTTTCCTAATGCTGCTGTAGCAAATTACCACAAATATACTGACTTAACACAAATGTATTATCTTACGGTTCAGGAGATCAAAAGTCAAAAATGTGTCAGCAAGGCTGCAGTCCTTCCAGAGGCCATTCCCCAGCCTTTCTGAGCTTTCAGAGGCTGCCTGTGCTGCTTAGATTGTGGCCTCGTCTTCCATCTTCAAAGCCAACAGCAGAGCATGTGCAGAGCACTCTCCCTCTCACAGTCACACACACACACACACACACACACACAACACCCTTCTGCTTCCATCCTCACATTTCCTTCTCTAACACTCTCTCCCTCCTAAAAGGACTCTTGTGATTGCATTTGGCCCACACAGATAATCCAGGATGATCTTCCTATCCCAAAATGCTTAACAATCAGATGTGCAAAGCTCCTTTAGCCATAAAAGTAACATATTCACAGGTTCCAGGGACGAGGATACGAACATCTTTGGGGGCCAGTATTCCCTCTAACACAGCAACTCTCACATGGGCTCATGAATTATGTGATACATTTGTCTGTGTGTGTGTGTGTGTGTGTGTGTGTGTGTTAATAGGCTAGTTTTTAGAGCAGTTTTGAGTTGGAAGAGGATCAGCCAAAATGGAAGAACAGAAAGACCCTGAGCTCACCTCCTCTCACAAGCTCACCAAAATCATAACTATCTACAGCATTACCATCAAGTGTCATACCTTGGGGTGGGCGACCTATGAACTGGAGAGTATGCAGAGGTTCTCCCACAGGAGTGAGACTTCTGAGCCCCACATCAGGATCCCCAGTCTGGGGATTCTGCAGCGAGAAGATGAGCACCTAGGGCATTTGGCTTTGAAGGCCAGCAGGGCTTAATTTCAGGAGCCCCACAGGACTGGGATAAACAGAGACTTCACTCTTAAAAGGTGCGTACAAAATCACACACGCACCAGGACCCAGGGCACACGCAGTAACTTGATGACAGCCTGGACCAGACATACCTGCTGGCCTCAGAGAGCATCCCAGAGAGGCAGAAGGCAGCTGCAGCTCATCCTGGAGACACAGATACTGGCGGCAGCCATATTTAGGAACTCATGCTACCGTGTGGGCGCTCCTGTGGTGGCTACCATCTTGGGATCCTTCCTCTAGCTTGTGAGTGCCAAGACCTGGCCTCACCCAACAGCCTGCAGGCCCAGCGCTGGGAGGCCTCAAGCCAAACAACTAACTGGATGGGGACATAGGCCCGCACATCACCAGACAGGCTGCCAAAAGACTTCCTGAGACCACAGTCACCTCTAGATATGTCTCACCAGAGGGCCAGGACCCAGCTCCACCCACCAGTGTGGAGGTACTGGCCCTGCCCTCAAGGGAGCCTGCAGTAGCCTCCAGACCAGCCTCCCCCACCAGGCAACAGACACCAGATGTAAGAAAACCACAATGCTGCAGCCTGCAGACCCAATCCGCCCACAGAAGGCCAGACAGCACCCTGGGACCAGCTGGGCCCTGGCTCTGCCCTCTAGCAGGCCAACGCAAGCTTCAGGACATCACGGACCCCATACCCAACTGTGTCAGGAGCCACCCTCCACCACTAGCCATCTGACACCAGTTCTGGGATCCCTGGACCCTGTAGCCAGTTTCCGGGACCCAGCACTAACCCCACCAGTGAGCAGGCAAAAGCTCCAGAGTCTTCTGGAGTCTAACTGGGCCCACCAGTGAGCCAGCACTAACCCTGAGGCCTCTAGGGTTCTGCAGCAGCCACCTTGTGACCAGACCCCGCTAACTAGCAGTTAGCGCATCCGCACAAGGCAGGGCCTGACAACAAACCGGGCTAGGGGCTTACCAAGCCTACCAGACCAACCACACAGTCTGCCACAACAGAAGGACCCATGCAGCCCTCTTAGGGGGAACCTCTAGAGCACAGAGCTTGGGTGACGACAGGAGAGTGCACTGCCGGGACACAGAGGACATCTCCTACAGAAAGCCACTTCTCCACTTCTCCAAGGTCAAGAAACATAATTAACCTACTACCTGTATAAAAAACAAGCAGAAACTTAGAAAAAATGAGGTGGCAATGGAACATGTTCCAGATGAAGGAACAAGATAAAACCTCTGAAGAAGTAAGTGAAGTGGAGATAGGCAATCTACCTGAGAAAGAGTTGAGAGTAATGATCCCAAAGATGATCAAAGAATTCAGGAGAAGAATGGATGCACAGAGCAAGAAGTTTTTAACAAACAGAATATGTAAAGAACAACCAAACAAAGATGAAGAATACAATAACTGAAATGAAAAATACACTAGGAGGAATCAACAGTAGACTAAATGATACAGAGGAATGGATCAGTGAGCTGGAAGACAGAGTAGTGGAAATCACTGCCTCTGAACAGAAAAAAGAAAACAGAATGAAAAGAAATGAGGACAGTTTAAGAGACCTCTGGGACAACATCAAGCATAATAATTCCACATTATAGGGATCCCAGAAGGAGAAGAGAGAGAAATATATGTGAACATATGAGAACATATGTGAAGACACAATAGCTAGAAACTTCCCTGACTTGGGAAAAGAAACAGTTACCGAAGTCCAGAAAGTGCAGAATCCCACACAGGATTAATCCAAAGAGGAACACACCAAGACACATTGTAATTTAAATCATAAAAATTAAAGATACAGAGAGTATATTAAAAGCAGCAAGGAAAAATCAGTAAATAACATACAAGGGAATTCCTATAAAGCTATCAGTTGATTTTTCAGCAGACACTCTGCAAGCCAGAAGGGAGTGGCATGATATATTTAAAGTGATGAAAGGGGAAAACCTACAACCAAGAATTCTCTGCCCAGCGAGGCTCTCCTTCAGACCTGATGGAGAAATCAAAAGCATTATGGACAAGCAAAAGCTGAAAGAGTTCAGAACTGCCAAAACAGCTATACAATTAATGTTAAAGAAACTTCCCTAGGTTTTTCAAAAAGAAAAAGGCCACAACTAGAAACAAGAAAATTACGAAATGAAAATGCTCACTGGTAAAGGCAAACATACAGTAAAGGTAGAAAACTATCCACACACAAAGCTAGCAGGGAGGTTAAAAGACAAAAGTAGTGAAATCATCTATATCCACAGGAAGCAGTTAAGGGCTACACAAAACAATTACACGTAAAATATGGTATCAAAGACAGTAATAGTGAGAAGAGGAGAGTACAAGTGAAGGGTTTTTTAAATGCCTTTGAAATTAAGAGACCAGCAACTTAAAAAATCATGTATATGTATAGACTGCTATACAAAAACTTCATGGTAACCACAAACCAAAAATCTACAATAGATATACACACAAAAAAGAAAAAGGAATCCAAACATAACACTAATGCTGGTGATCAAATCACAAGAGAAGAGGGAAAAAAAGAAAAGAAAAAAAGACCTACAAAAACAAATACAAAACAATTAACAAAATGACAATAATAACATACATCTCAATAATTACTTTAAATGTAAATGGATCAAATGATTCAACCGAAAGACAGAGTGGCCAAATGGATACAAAAACAAGAGTCATATATGTGCTGCTTTCAAGAGACTACCTTCCAGTCTTTGTTCTTTGAAAAGATAAACAAAATTGATAAACCTTTAGCCAGACTCAAGAAAAAAAGAGAGAAGACCCAAAATCAAAAATGATAAAACAGTTACAATTGACATCACAGAAATACAAAGGATCATAAGAGACTGCTGTGAACAACTATATGCTAATAAAGTGGACAACATAGAAGAAATGTATGTCAGAAAGGTACACTATCCCAACACTGAATCAGGAAGAAATAGAAAATTTGAACAGACCAATTACCAGTAATGAAATTGAATCAGTAATTTAAAAATTCCAACAAATAAGAGTCCAGTATCAGATGGCTTCACTGATGAATTCCACCAAACATCCAGAGAAGACTTAACACCTATCCTTCTCAAACCATTCTAAAAAACTGCAGATAAAGAAACTTCTGAACTCATTCTATGAGGCCAGCATCACCCTGATACCAAAACCGGAGATATCACAAAAAAATAAAATTACAGGCCAATATCACTGATAAACACAGATGCAAAAATCCTCAACAATTTATTAGCAAACCAAATCTAACAGTACATTAAAAGAATTACATACCATGATCAAGTGGGATTAATCCCAGGGATGCACATATTTTTCAATATCTGCAAATCAATCAATGTGAAAAACCACATTAACAAATTGAAGAATAAAAATCATATGATCATCTCAAAAGATGCAGAAAAAGCTTTTGATAAAATTCAACATCCTTTTATGATATATAAAAAAAAAAACTCTCCAGAAAGTGGACAAAGAGGGAACAGATCTCAACATAATAAAGGCCATATATGGCAAACCCATTGCTAACATTATACTCAATGGTGAGAGGCTGAAAGCATTTCCTCCAAGATCAGGAACAAGACAAGGATGCCTATTCTCACCACTTTTATTCAATATAGCTTTGGAAGTCCTAGCCACAGCAATCAGAAAAGAAAAAGAAATAAAATGAATCGAAATGGGCAAGGAAGAAGTAAAACTGTCACTGGCTGCAGATGACATGATACTATACACAGAAAATCTTAAAGATGCCACCGGAAGACCTCTAGAGCTCAACAATGAATTTAATAAAGTTGCAGGATACAAAATTAATAGAAGTTTGTTGCATTTCTATACACTGACAACAAACTATCAGAGAAAGAAATTAAGGAAACAATCCATTTATCATATCAATCCATTTATCCTAGAATAAAATACCTAGGAATAAACCTACCTAAGGAGACAAAAGAACTGTACTTAGAAAACAGTAAGACACTGATGAAGAAATAGAAGATGACACAAACAGATGGAATGATATACCATTTTCTTGGATTAGGAGAATCAATATTGTTAAAATGCCCACAGTACCCAAGGCAATATACAGGGTCAAAATACCAATGGTATTTTTCACAGAACTAAAATAATTTTTAAATTTGTATGGATTCACAAAGGACCCTGAATAGCCAAAGCAATCTTAAGAAGAACAGAGCTAGAGGAATCAAGTTCCCTGACTTCAGACTATACTACAAAGCTACAGTAATCAAAACAGTATGATACTAGCACAAAAACAGACATACAGATGAATGGAACAAGATAGAAAGTCCAGAAATAAACCCACACACTTATGGTCAATTAATCTATGACAAAGGAGGCAAGAATATAAAATGGAGAAAAGACAGTCTCTTCAGTAAGTCATTCTGGGAAAATTGGACAGCTACGTGTAAAAGAATGAAATTGGAGCATTCTCTAATACTATATATAAAAGTAAACTCAAAATGTATATATATGTGTACATATACATATATATACACATGTGTACACATATATGTACACACATACATACATACACACAATGGAATATTACTCAGCCATAAAAAAGAAACAATGTCATTTGCAGCAACATGGATGGACCTAGAGATTATCATATTAAGTAAGTTAGTCAGAGAAAGACAAATATCATATGATATCACTTATATGTGGAATCTTAAAAAAAGATACAAAGTCTATTTACAAACTAAAAACAGACTCACAGACTTGGAAAACAAATGATGGTTATCAAAGGGGAAGTGCAGGGGAGGGATAAATTAGGAACTTAGGACTAACATATTATTATATATAAAATAAACAACAAGGACCTATAGCACAGGGAACTATACTCAACTTCTTGTAAAAACATATAATGGAAAAGAATCTGAAAAGAAAAAATATATACATATGTATATATGTAACTGAATCATTTTACTGTATACCTGAAACTAATATTGTACATAAACAACACTTCAATAAAAAATAAAATTAAAAGACAAAACACTTAGTAGGGTATATAAAATGCAATCAGGCAAAAGAAGTGGTTGCATTAAAAAAGGTTAATGGAAAAAACACTATGGGATTGGGACAAAAACAGACACAGATTAATAGAACAGGATAGAGAGTGTAGAAATAAATCCATGCACTTATGGTCAATCAATCTATAACAAAGGAGGCAAGAATATAAAATTGCTGGGAAAATTGGACAGCTACATGTAAAAAAAAAATGAAATTAGAACATTCTCTAACACCATATACAAAAGTAAATTCAAAATGGATTAAAGACCTAAATATTTAATACTGGACACTATAAAACTTCTAGATGAAAACATAGGCAGAACACTCTCTGACAAATTGCAGAGATATTTTTTGGATCCATCTCCTAAAGCAAAGGAAATAAAAGCAAAAATAAACAAATGGGAACTAATTAAACTTAAAAGCTTTTGCACAGTTAAAGGAAACCATCAACACAAAGAAAAGATAACCTACTGAAAGGGAGAAAATATGTGCAAATGATATGACTGATAATGGATTAATATTTAATATATATGTAAATAGTTTATAAAACTCAACATCAAAAAAACAAACAACCCAATTAAAAAATGAGCAAAAGACCTGAATAGACTTTTTTCCAAAGAGGAAATGCAGATAGCCAAAAGGGACATGAAAAGACATTCAACATTGCTAATTATCACGGAAATGTAAATTAAAACCAAGATGAGATATCACTTCACACCTGTCAGAAGGGCCATCAAGAAGAACACAAATAAGAAATGTTCATGACAATATGGAGAAGAGGAAGCACTTGTACACCATTGGTGGGAATGTAAATTGGTGCAGCCACCGTGGAAAACAGTGTGGAGGTTTCTCTAAAAACCCAAAATAGTACCATATGATTCAGCAATTCCACTCCTTGATATGTAACTAGAAAAAAACAAAAATACCAATTTGAAAAGATGCATGTACCCCAATGTTCATAGCATTATTATTTACAACAGCCAAGCTATGGAAGCAACCTAAGTGTCCATCAACAGATGAATGGATAAAGAAGATGTGGTAAGTAAATGTACAATGGAAAGTACATCTAGGATAAATTAAACTTGGATTGTGTTTTGCCATTTACCAAGCTCTTTCACATACATGACCTTATCTCATCTTTACAGCAATGCTGCCATGCAGGCACTATTTTCATTCCTGATTTTCAGATGATAAAACTGAGTCTCAGAGACTCGTTTCCCCTCTTGTAATCTGCAGAGTTGTCACTTAAACCCAAGTCTTCGCACATCAAATCTGGTATACTTCTCATTGCAAAATAATTCCATTCTCTAAGATTCCAAATGTTCAGGCTTTTATTGTATAAATCAGTAATTTTCAAAGTGTGGTTCCTGGATCAGCAGCATCAGCATCAGCAGATGAAAATGCAATTCTTGGGCTGCATGCCTGATCTACTGAGGGTCTGAATGTTTTATTAGCCCTCCATTTTTCTGATGTACCCTAAAGTTTGAGAACCACTGATCTAAGTCATTGCTCTTTTCTTCTAACTGCTTACAATTCCAATATTAAAAAGAAATAAGACATAGCCACACAAAGCCATTTAACTAATGATTCAATGATTACAGTAATATTTTTATTAGAGAGATCCCTAGAAATCTGACCAGTGAACTCACTGAAAATTCTGTTCTCTAATTATTTAGATTTTTCATCTCAACAAAAGCATAACACGTTCCATCTATACAGGGAAGAGAGAAGTCAAAACATGGGGGGTTTCAGATTGAGTTTCAACAGGGCAGAAGTAGGATCATCATGATGGTTTCCAGAGTTTCCTCTTCTTCTGTATTATCTATAATTGCTCAAGCAGGACTTTGAAAGATTAGCTCCCTTATCAGTCCTCCTCCTCCTCATAGATCATATCCTTGGAGAACACGTAAATTGCAAGAGGCCAGAATAATGAGGTTAAGTCCTCTCACAGTTGGAATAAAGACAAATTGGATGTGGCATGTCACAGGCTGAGAGGGGCAAAGAGAGCTGACATTTTATATGTTACAGATACTGCTTACTGGTCATTCTCCATGTTGTTTCTAGATCTGGGAGTAGAGGGCAAAGGTGCCCATCCTGATTTATCATCTAAATATGTCCCGATGGCTCGGATCAACATCCAGGAGCAGTTTGGAAGGGCAAAGATTCCTGACAGCTGCTGCGCCAGAGGTCTGACCGTCACTGTGCACTATCAGAACCAAGGGGTCAGTCCAGCTTTGGAAAAGGCCCAGGCGGAAGACTCTGGCAAAAAGCACCCCTGAGCCTGCAGTCTGCTCCACGTCTAGAGAGAGAGCAGCATTTCATAGGTGATTTAGGAAAGGAGGTGAAGCTAGTGGTGCTTTCATCAGAAACCAAAATCTAGGGAAGGGACAGGCCCCTGCTCAGCCCTAGGCCCTAGGCCTTCCCTGCTACTCTAGTTTGGAGCCTTCTCTAAACCTGGGTAAAGTCCAGCTTAGGACGGGGCTGTTCCAGCTCCGCAGGGAAAGAGAGCTCCACTCTCCCTGGCAAGGGAGAGGCCCTCACAACCACCCTGCCACAGGCACAGTGAAATCTTTCTGGCCTGTGCCCTGCACCTTAGATGCCCCCAAGGGCTTTGAGGCCTGTGTCCTGGGGCACTTCTGGCAGGTGATTTCATGCTAAAAACGCCTTTTCTACAGAATTACCAGAGGACAATTGTTGGCATTACAGAAAGGCCTTCTAGCAGAGTGGAAGGATGGCGGTCAGTGTTTATGGAGCAGCAACTACGTGCCACGCCCTTTCCACACATTAACTCATTTTATTCTTACAACAATCTCATTAAGTAGAAAATTTCATCCCCATTTTTTAGACAAGAAAACAAGGCAGAGAAAGGTTACTTACTCAAAGTCAGGTGGCTTACAGGTGGCATAGCTAGAATCTGAACACAGGTTTGGCTTCAAAGTCCCTGCTCTCCTTACTACTGTGCTGTCACAGGAGAAGGGACCCAGTGGGCTAGTCACCGTCTCTGAGAGGCCACAGCAGGCCTTCCTGTGCGAGCTGCCACCCAGAGGTCAACGGTGATTACAGTGCAGATCTCACCTGTGCTGTCTTTCTTGGCCTGGAAACATACATCCTAATTACACTGTCCAGAGAGGAGAACCATTGTGCGCGTCTACCACCGCAGAAGCGGGTGGAGATCAAGGGCAGCTGAGTTGGACGTTTTTCTCAGGGATGATCATTATGTATGCTGCCTACCCCTCTTTCTCCATCCAAGCCTCCTTCCTCCATACTACTCCCATACATCCCAGTTAAACAGAAATCCATCAGTTTTGTTGTTGTTGTTATCTTCTTACATGAGGGGGAAAAATGCCTGAGGTGAGCTTTTTATTGCAAAGGTAACCCAACAGCATTTACTGCAATCTGCTTATTTCAGCAGGATCCTCTAAGTGCTCTCTTACTTGCCCTGAACAAGCTTGATATACAACACAGTCAATCATCAATGATATTTCAGCCAGTTAATCATTCATTTGTGATTGCCTAAGTCATAAGAACTGAGTAACAGTAGAAGTTGCCACGTTGTTATCACTTCCCAATCTTTCAACTCTGGCCACAGCAAGTTAGAAATTCTATTTCCCAAGAGACCAATGACAAGGAAAGAAGTCACCATCCTGACAGGAGGAACTGACGCAGAATAGCAGAAGGCTGGGTTGCTCTTACACAATGGGAGCAGGAAGAAATATGTTTGGTACCCAGATGGTCCACTGGAGCATCTTTTAGTATTTCTCTGCCAAATTTTGAAAGAAAATGGGTAAGTGCAGAAGCCACAGCAAGAGAAGGGCATGATGGGCTGGGTCCCAGGGCTCCTCAAGGAAAGCCCCTAAGGGCAAGGTGAATCTAGAATGGGTAATAGAGGAGAGAGATTATAAGCATCAGTTGTGACCCCAAAGACAGCAACCACCATAGGACTAATAATTCATCCTACTAACTTTCCACTTTTTCCCAGAAAAAGAGACCAGTCACGATCCTGGAGGAGCTGTTCCCAGATGAGGTGAACTTGGCATATTAAGCAAGTTGATCCAAGCAGTGCAAGAGGTAGATTTTATTAGATACTGTGGTGTACTGACAAGAGTCATCTCCCACCACCCCAACCCTACTTACATGCAGAACCAAGGCACAAAGGCACTCATTCTCCAAGCTGTCAGGACTGTTCACTGCTGACAGTGCCAGCCCAGAGCTGGGTCCCTCCCCTGAAACTGTCCTGGGCCTAAGGGAGCTGCCTGGCTCAAGGTTATACACTCTCCCAGGGGCAGGCGGCATCCTATCAATTGGCCAGTGAGGGGGGACAAACATCCGGCCCCCTTTTCTAAGTAAGGACAACTCTGAAGGGCTATTCCAGTTCCAGACCTCCTCAGAGGACTGGCCAAGAACTTCGCTGCTACTGCACAGCAGATCGAGTTCTCCCCTGCCCAGTCCTACTGCCTTCATTCACAGGTGTTTCCCCAAGAGCACTCCCCATGAAACTCCATTCATTTAATTCTCTCTCTTCAAGTCTGTTTTTCAGGGTACCAACCTAAAATAGATGTGAATAGATGTAACCCCTAAATGGGGGACTTACTGAAGTTTACTGTCTCCCTTTTGCTTATCTGCATTTTTTTTATTTTTTAACAATAAACATGCATTACTTCTGTAGTAAAGAGCTACATCTACATATGCATATATATATACACATGTGTGTATATATTTTGGTGTGACCTACAACATTACAAAATGAAGAGAAGACTAAAACCAATACAAGCAGATTAAATATACTAGTGAAAAAGTTTGATAGACAAAAAGAAAACATCCTAGAAAAAAAATTATCAAAACTGACTCTAAAAACTTACAAAATATGTGAAGTATTATTATAAAGAAATTATACTGTTATTATATATTATGCATTTATTAGATATATTACATGTTATATATACTATATTATTACATTACATATATTGTGTATACTATAAATTATTATAATTTTAGAAGTTAAATTGTTATTTTAAAACTTTTCTCATGAAGAAGATACCAGCCTCAGACACATTCACAATCAGTGTTACCAAAATTCGACAGGAAAATATTTATTAATGAGGATATGGTCTAAGGAAACTGTCATGTACACTGTTTTAGGAAAGGTAAATTGATAGGTCACTTTGAAAATGTATTTTGTATTTTATTTCCCCTTATTTAAAAATCAATTTTAAAGTTTCTTTTCAATCCAAGTTTTATATGCACAGTTTGTCCTCCAGCAACATATTATTCTTTGTCTCTTTCATATATTTTCTGGAATGTTTCTTTATCACCTCTTTTATTAATTATTCCATTTCTTCCATCAAACTTTTTAATTTCCAAGAGC
Organism: Camelus dromedarius; assembly: GCF_036321535.1. NCBI lineage: Eukaryota > Metazoa > Chordata > Mammalia > Artiodactyla > Camelidae > Camelus > Camelus dromedarius. The sequence continues at coordinate 38,895,489 of NC_087436.1, forward strand.
TGTTTTTTGGTTCTCTGTTCAATTTTTCATGGCATCCTGTTTTTGTTCCAGAGATAGAGATATTCTCTTATACTTTCGAGGATATTCATTATAGGTATATTCCTATTTTTATTTTTGAGGCTTTCTACCTCCCAAATAAATCTAAAATCATTTCATCTATTTGTTTTGCTCTCTACCTTTCATATTAGAGAACTTTTTTCAAATGTCTCCTTGACTAAATGCTCATTTTTAAAGGCCTATGACTAAATGCCTGGTGAGCTTGTCAACTGTGAACTTCCCTGTAGGGTGATCTAGGTGGGCCACTTGTTGGGGAAAGTGCCATGTCATTTTCTTTAAGTCTTTCCACATAGGTTGGCTGAATCCGTGGATGTCCATATCCATCCAGGGATATGGAGGCACGGTGGATATGGAGGAACCATGAATACGGAGAATCAATATAAGTTATAAGTGAACTGACTGCACAGCAGGTCTGCTCCCCTAATCCTGTGTCGTTAAGGGTCAGCTGTAGCTTATTTGGGAGATTATCCCAGGAAACACTGGTAAAGGAGTAGGGGAGTAAGACAGGGAGGGAAAGGCAGGAAGTCCACACAAGGGTGAGTTAACAAGCAGATCACTCCCATGAGCAACCGAGGCTGTTTCACTGGGACCTCTTGGAGATTGCCCAGAACATATCTTAAAGTCATCCTACCTGAAGGTCGAGGCAGCTTAGATATTTATCTACCAGCTCCTGTCTATTACTAGTTGTGGGCTGCTCCTGGTGGCTTGGATTCCCTGGCACTTCCAGCATGTCCTGCCCGCAGGGACTAGGCGTGTTTCTTTAGAGGAAAGCCTAAAAGCAAAGCACCTCAGGTCCTTACAGCGGATGCCATCAGGGCTTCTCAGGAACAGTGAGCACCAGTGGGATAGGTCTGCTACCACACTACTCTACTTTTTAAACTAGAAGGGACTAAAATGGGATTTATTTGGTTATTCTTTCCAATATATATGCAAAATGTACTTTTTCATATCAATGCTAATGTTAATAAAATATTAAGTAAATGTTAATAAAAATATTAATGTTTCTTGAATTCCCATTTTATTCTTTATGAAATATTTGTTAGAAATGTGGACTTCATAATATGTGTTCATTTTCACTGACTTTCTGCTCACTTCCAGCAATGAGGCCATAGATTCCCTGGTGTCATTGGGCCCCAAATCATTTTTTGAACAAGTCAGCCTTTCACTGCAGGAGGGCTATTGTAATTAGATTTAAATATGGTCAATTATTTACCAGCAGGAACTGATTTGCAAGAACTCTTTAGACAGTATATTTTAGGAAAACATCATAGTGTAAAATTCAATTTAACTTATGTGTCTTTTTAATTATATAGATCATTTTTACACAGTAAGATTTTGGCTTTTGGGGTCTTAGAGGTCATATGCCTTGGGCTAAGACAACTTTTTAGATTATAATTAATTCAAACCTCAATTATTCTCTTCCAAGCAGGAATGGTTCTATAAAATGCATCTTTCTGTGGCCGGCATGTTACAGTTTAGTTTATTTAGTTTATTAGGCCAAATGTATTATAGGCTGTGCTTATGGAACAGGGTCATTCAACTGACCAAGGCAACTAGAGCTGACAACTGAACAATTTACAGAACAACACCTTGCAGTTGGACTCAAGAAGGAAACTCACTAATTTGTACCTGGTTACACAAATAGGCTGAAGGTGCCTGAACTGATTTTAGAGAATTATCTTTGACCACTCAAAATCACTGGAGCCAACTGCTCTGTATAAAGTAAGCTACACAGACAACAAATATTTACTGACTAAATTACCCCTTTAATAAATCAGCTTTAAAAAAAAAATTTTAAGATAAATTTCAACAACAAAAAAATACTCAATGCCTACAATGACATGCATATTTGTATTCCTTGATATAAGGTTTGACTTAATCCTTTGTTAACAGCTACCTCCAAGGCAGCCAAAGGGTAATACAAACACTACAAAGGAGCTAACAATCCACTAGCTTGAAGGGCCCTTAATTTTTCTCTGAACAAGAGCAGGCTCACCATTCTACTTCTGAAGGTCTCTGTTTACACTGACAAACTGATCAGAAACTGTGGAATGAGCTGTTTCAGAACAGGTCACAAGAGCCGACTCTACACAGGAGGGGATGTAAGCAGAACAGAGGAGTTGGTCACATGACAACTTTCTATGGGACATTTCTAACAGGAAAGTAGAATGCGGCTTCCTTCAATTTTACATACCCATTAGTGCTCAGGGCCTACTTAGTGAGGCATACCAATTTAGTATTCCCTTTGTAACTGCAAATATTTTCATTTAACAGTCATTCACAACCATCTCTTAAAATGAATTAATCATTAGCATTTGAGGATTGTCTTTTTTCTCCTTCATTCACAACCCCAATAAATGAATGATTGGATTGATGAGTGGGTGGATGGGTAGATGGGTAACTATAATTTAAACTGATGCAACTATAATTTGACTAATGCAACAATATACAAAACAAAACACATTTCAAAGTGAGCTGTTAGAACACAGAGCCTAAATTTCAACATAGATATAAAAGATGATGGAAACTGAGAGAATTTTTGAGGATTATATCACTGGAAAGAAAAATGGGGGAACAATGATGAGGGTTGTTTGCAATGCACCTCAAGGCAGTCACAGAACTCAGTGAGTATCTCCTGCACTAATCCTGTCTTCATTTAGAATTCTGATCTTATTCCTCATGCTTTTTTTGCATTACTATTTATTTTTTAAAGAATATTTCATTAAAATATTGTTCATCTTGATTGCTGAGTTTTTTGGCACCCTCTGTAATTCTGCACTCAAGGTGAATGTCTCACTACCTTCACCAAAGTCCCAGTCCTGATTGAGGGGCACAAGGTAATAACGTCTGACCCACATCTGTACCTGCTAAAGCAACAGCAGGATATGGTTGGAGACTAGAAAGGTACTACACTCTTCTCTAATAATGGGTCAAAAGTATGGGAATTCTAGAGTACTAGATGAAAACTAGTGGTAGGCACATCCACCTAGGGTCACTTAAAAAGGTATCCTGTCCAAGAAGGTTTGAAGGTCTGAGAAGTTTGAAGACAACCTAGGAGTAAGGGGCTTTGGGAAAAACTGGTGCAAGGCAGAAGTCAAGGGGCAATGGAGTACCACCTGAATGTAGGCACTACTACCTATGGAAAGTCAGACTGAGGGCCGGGGCAATCAGACAGGCCCCACCTCTCCACCTTCCTTCCAACTGCCCAATCCTAGAGGGTCAAGCAAGAAGGATTATAGCATACTCTTCCCTGAAGACTGCTGGTACGCCTGCAGCCAGACCCTGGAATGGAGAGGAGTGGGGAGGAGAAATCTTAAGTGAATGAAGAGCAAAGTATTCTTTAATAGTCAATAAAACATTTCTAAATACTGAATTAAAAGTATGATTTTGATATTAAAGTGACCTTAAGACTCAAGGCCATGTTAAAAACTCCAGCGGCATCATTCCTATCATAATCTGGGAGCTGGGCTCTAGGAGACTCATTTACAAAGATTACAATGCACATGGTGCCCCCTAGAGTTGTGCAACTTGGAGGCCCTGATAGGAGGTTTTATTACTTGAATGGTCTGCAGGCACAGGAAAAAGAACTCCCAGTGAAAGATAAAGACAAAAATGAATTTGCATTTTAGTTAAACTCCATAAATTGTGCTTACTCAACTTATTGTTACAGAAAGATGGATGGGAGGAAGAATGGATGAACAAAAAAATAGATAGCACAAGGCAATTTAAGTTACTAAAGAGAATGGTTCTATTTAAATTAATCTGTCTCCTTAACAGGGAGATGTCTGAAGAAGCAAATTCCTACTGAAAAGGGTAGAAACATTCACTGGGGGCAAATTTCAACGTCTGATTGACTGACGTTGTTTAGGGACTTTATCTGTATTTCAAAGGTTGGTCTCCCATACAGATGAGCCAGCTGAAAAGAGAATGCAGTGCCCTGATGCCCCTGGGAGATACCATATTCACCCGGTACAGGTGTTATCTGCCGTCCTGTTTGCTATGCTAGTCTCTGATACCATCAGGGCATTCCCAAATATCTGTGGTTATCTCTTCTCCAATCTCATTTCACCATCTTATTTTCAGTCCTCATTTCTCAGCAAGGTTACAGTAATATTTAATTATCCTTCTCTTCCAGATACGTCCCTCAAATCCTCCCTATATTTGGTGCCAAATGAAGCCCTCTAAAATACAAATCTGATCAAATGAAGATGTGTGTGGGTATCTATACATACACATATGTGAGTAAACACAAATACATACCTATGTATTCATATACAAACATAATGTATATACATACATATTATACACATATATGCACATAGGAACACATGAAAATACACACACATACGTATGTGCAGCTGTGTACAAACATACACATATACTTAAAAGTAGAAGAACTGTACATAAACACTATAGTAATTATCTTCAGTTGGTGGGATTATGAATCCTCAATTAAATTTTTTCTTTATGCCTTTTTCTAAGTTACCTGCACTGACTGCTCATTAACCTACAATTTTTAAAAATTTCTTATGATATAGAAGAATATTTAATAAAATGAGAAAATTTTAAGACAGTTGTTAGTTTTTAAAGCGTTTACAAACTAGTACGTATAGTATGATCCCATCTATTTATGTAAAATGTATATTTTATATAAATGAATGGTGCATGTATTTACACCTATAAATAAACATACATAAACACTAGCTCTAATTACCTTGGGAGATGACATCTTGAACAATTTTTACTTTTCTTTTTACTTGGCTGTATATTCAAAATTATCTACAATGAACATACACAGTTATGGCAGTCTCCCCACTAAGTGTGATTCTCTGTGGCAAGGAGATAAAGCTATTCATAAAAGGTATAGCAAAGCCAATTGATACTTTTCCTAAAACCATTAACACGTTCTTGATTTCTGCAATATTACTTCTACCAAGCCTAAAAAGGAGCACTTTGGCAACATCGTTTTTTTCAATGAGATGAAAATTTGCTTCACTTCATTAAGGAGCCAAAGTCCCTCGTGGTATTCTATCAACTAGACATATCTGGGGCCAATTATCTGCAATTAACTTTCTTTTGGAAAGCCTGCAAATGGGGGCTCCTCACCTGGGCTGCAAGGTAGGCAGGGAGTCAAATACTACATGACATAAGGTAAACCCATGACCTTAGTACCAGAATAGAAAGCAGTAGGGTAAAGCAGGGATCGAGATGGCCAAGCAGGAGGTCGCACAGCTCACCTTCCCTCCACAAACACATCAAAAATACTTCAACATGTGAAACAATTATCATGGAAAACTAATCAGAAACTGGCAGAAGAACTCCTATATAACCAGAGCTGCCAAAAAGATCTCTATGTAACTGGATGGAACAGAAAAAAAAAAAAAAAAGAAAAAAATGGGGGAAAAAAGGCAGGGGATTGGCACCTGCATCCCTGGGAGCAATCCAAAAGGAAGAAAAGGTCCACACGGGCAGACTCTTGCCCTAGGAAACAAGCAGATCAAGCCACAGTCTGGGCATCCCAGTCCTGGGATCCTACATGGAGGAAACAAGCCCCCTTGCCTGCTGGAAAATCCACTGAGACAGAGGAGCCTAGACTCTACTGGCAAGGAGTTCATGTGTGCTGGCTGACTAGCAATCAGGTGGAGAGAGCCTTGCACTGGCAGCTGCCATCTCACCACACTTCTCAATCCAAAGGGGTAAACACCCCAGCCCCCCTCACTCCACACCACAGCATGGTGTGAGATCTGGGCAAAGACTCAGTCTTGCTATGCACACACAAAACCGGGGCACCTAGGGAAGTGATCCAAGTGGAGCCACAAGGCCACTGTCAGTGCACATGTGGAACAGTGGGTGGAGCCTCAGGGACCACTGTCCGCGCACGTACAGGGAGGCGCCATGAGCGTGCACAGCGGTTAAGTGCTGGATCTCAGGCAGACAGGCCCTGGGAGAGGATCTGTGTCACTACAGAGACAGCCTGGAGGACTAGGGTGTGATCTTGGTGGGGCAGCAGCAGCCACTGTCAGTGTTTTCATGAGTACGCAGAGGTTCAGCTCCCAGTGAGAGCCTCCCAGCTCTGCCCACTCCACACTGCAGCTTAGCACTAGATCCAGGGCAGAAAGGTCCTGGGAGAAGACTGACACAGAGGCAGCCCAGATCTCAGGCACAGCATACCTACCTTAACTCCTGCAGCCACAACACCCCAACCCCCAAGCCTAGCATACTCTACGTCACAGCCTTGCACCAGCACTGGGACAAACACAACAGAGAAAGAGATGTGACTTTGGGCTGCTTCTGAGCAAAAACATGAATGGCCACACAGGTGGCACATAGGTCCTCTGTGATTGAGCAATCACTTCCTTTGGGGCAGGGCATACACTCAAGGGCAACAGAGCCTGATCAAAGCCAACCCTCAGGGTTTCTACTCCAACAACTGGGGAGCAGACCCTGTCCCTGATCGACTGGCAACCAGCCCTTGCACCAAAAAACCTGGACATACACAGTCCACACAGGGACACTCCCAAGTAGAAACACCCCTTCAAGATCATAGTAGATAACTGTTTCTCTTAAATTCATAGAGACAGAGAAAGTTAAGTTAACCGAAAAGGCAGAGGAACTACTCCAATGAAAAGAACAAGAGAAATCCCCTGAAAGAACAAATAATGAAACATACCTCATCAATCTACTAGACCCTGAGATCAAAAAAGTGTTAATAAAAATGCTAACTGAATTAAGAAAGATTATCTTCAATCACTGAAGCAAGGAACTAGAAACTATAAAGATGAACCAATCAAAAATAGACAATTTAATTGCTGAGATGAAAACCAATCTAGAAGCAATGAATAACAGACTAAATGACAAAGAAGACTGAACAATGTTCATAGCAGCACTATACACAATAGCCAAGACATGGAACCAACCCAAATGTCTGTTGACAGATGACTGGATAAATAAGTTGTGGTGTATTTATACAATGGAATACTACTCTGTCATAAAAAAGAATAAAATAATGCCACTTGCAGCAACATGGATGGACCTAGAGATCATCACTCTAAGTGAAGTAAGCCAGAAAGAGAAAGGAAAATACCATATGATATCACTCATATGTGGAATCTTAAAAAAAAAAAAAAAGGACAGTGTGAACTCATCTATAAAACGAAAACAGACTCGCAGACTTAGTATTATGGCTACCAGGGAAAGGGGGTGGGAGGGGATAAATTTGAGAGTTTGAGATTAACAAATGTTAGCCACTATATATAAAAGTAGATTTTTTAAAGTTTCTTTTGTATAGCACAGGGAACTATGTTTAATATCTTGTAATAACCTTTAATGGAAAAATGAAAACAAATATATGTATGTATATGCATGACTGGGACATTGTGCTGTACATCAGAGAGTGACACACTGTAATTGACTGTACTTCAATAAAAAAAAATTAAAATAAATAAATAAACTTAATTACCTCCCCCCACTTAAAAAAAAAGTCTACATATAATAAATGCTGCAGAGGGTGTGGAAAAAAGAGAACACTCATACATTGTTGGAAATGAAAATTAATGCAACCACTATGGAAAACAGTATGGAGGTTCTAAACTAAAAAATAGAGCTACTATATGATCCAGCAATCCCACTCCTAAATATATATCTGGGAAAAAAGAAAACTCTAATTTGAAAAGACAGATGCACCCCAATGTTCACAGCAGGACTATTTACAGCAGCCAAGACACAGAAGCAACCTAAGTGCCCATCTACAAGTGATTGCTATAAGAAGATGTGGGGTGTGTGTGTGTGTGTGTGTATTCCATTATATATATATATTCTTTTTTGATCACTAGAAAGCTATTCCTTTGAGATGAGCTGGCAACATCATACTGCCCCTCCTCACGGTATCTCTGGACTTCATGATGATACTAATGTTTCCCTGGTTATCATGAATCAGCTGTTCTTCCCTCTTAATGCTGAGACCTTTAGAAGGTCACTACACCTGGGAGAAGTAGACTTACCTGACCCATTCTTGGTGGTTCAGGGTGGGCCTCTTCGAGCACTGTGACCAAGCTGTGAGCTGAAGCAACAGAAAGCAAGCACATTCAAGAGACGGAGGACTGTAAGGTTTAGATCTCAGAGTACACAGTAAGGAACGGCAAGAGACTGGAGATAAAAGTGGGGGCTTGGGAAGCCACGTTAAGGAACATGGCTTGCATTTTCTCTTAGAGGAATGGGATAGGGATGTGCAGGAGCTTCTGCTGATTTCCACTCCTTCCATCAACATCACTCACTGGCTGACAGAGACTACAGAGTTCAGACAGAGAAAATAACTCTACCTCCATGGCAGCTGAACCCACATGTCCATGCACCCCCAATCCACTCACTTTCCCAAGCTGCAGGAACCTAAACCCTCTAGTATTATCAAAGAAGAAAATAAAGGATTGGCTCTGCCCTCAGCTGGTTGGCCCAACTCTATCACCAGCGTGAGAGGTCTGTAGGGAAACTGGTCCATAGGTTCACTGCAACTTTTTCTAGATGGGCTCCAGGTAAGTGATAAGAATTGGGGAACTACAGGGTTGGGGAGCAGCAGAAGGAAAAGTGTAATGTTAAAAATTTGATCTGGTAATAAAAAAAAATAATAATCCAGTGATGTCATTCTACAGAGAGAACAGGGATTCCTAACCGACTTTAAATTAGGTTACTGCCACTGATAAATAGAACACTGAAAGTTTCACATGTCCATTCTGTTAGCAGGTTTGCATGAGTCCAAGGACTATCTGCTTCTACCTGATTCTATTCTGGTCTTCTTGAGAAGCTCAAGGTAACCATGAGATAAGGGGTAAACTCCTGTTTGGAAGGCACTGTTAGGTAAACAATGGTAAGAAGCCATTCTTGGTTCTTCCTTCCCACCTTCCTGAGTCAGGCACTTTTTCTTTTTTTTTAATGGAGGTACTGGAGATTGAACCCAGGACCGTGAGCATGCTATGAACCCAGGACCATGCGCATGCTAAATATGCACTATACCACTGAGCTATATATCCCCACTTTACTTCAATTGCTGTGAGATCACAGAAAGGAAAGATGTATTCCCAGAGGGACCTAAAGCATCATGCTGTCCTTAACAGGCAAATCCAAGTCATACCTAGTGCCAAGTTAATCACTAGTGCAAGCCACAAAATACCTAAATAAATAAATTTAGGTGACTTTCTAATAAACAGCAGAAAGACATGGATTTTCTTTACCGAACATCAAAGTGGTTTGAGGCCTGGGATACTTGCAAAAGTTTATTGATGTTGGATTTTCTTTCTCAAGGAATGTAACGAGGAACAAAGGTTTATTGAGTACTTGATGTCTATCAGTTGCTTAAGTTTGTGCTTTATCAAATTTTTGTTCATAAAACCCTATGTATGTATGTATTAGGTATTGTTATTATCTTCATTTTATAGATGAGGAAACTGAGGCTCAGAGAGATTGAGTAATATGATCAATACCCCGCATAGTGTATAATGGGTGTTTTAGGCAGGACTGAAACCCAAGTCTTTGTTTCTAAAACACATGTTCTTTTTACTACACTACATTTCTATTCTAATGACCAGATACATCTGTTTTTTCTAATCTAGGAAAAAAGACTGGATCTATACTCCAAGGCCTTCTAAATTCACAAATCACCGTAAGTAGTGGATTACCTGAAAGACTATTTAGATCTTGGCTTTAGAGTAACCATAAACTTTCCCTCTCTTATCCAAGTTGAAAGTCCACTAAAAGGTTATGGTTCCCAAATGATGAGGTTTTCATTATCTTTGGGAAAAGAGAGAAAAACAAAGACAAGGTAGTCAATTTTTTTCCATAAAGCTAGAAGTATAAATATAACTATTTCTAAAATTATGATCTCTCTCTCCCCTGACCTACCCACTTTCTCTCTCCTCCTCTCTCTGTGTATATGAGTGTGTACATGTGTGTACTCTGATCTTTTTCTTTTTAAATGAAATAATGGAGCTAGTAGAAGGTAGTTTACTTTTTAATGTGCTTACTTGAGAAAATAAAAAGTGAGCAACTCCACTGAAAGTGTGCCCAATAGATATCAAACTAAAAAAAAAAAAAAAAAACTTAATTCTTTTTCTCAACGTCCTGCTCAAATCTAGTAGATTTATCTTTCCCCTGATGCTGAACGAAATCTTGGGCATGCCCTATAGCTTCTGTACTGAAGAGAGTTTCTGGTCACATTCACTCACAATAATAGTCTCCTCTTAGTAATTAATATGTTCAGGCTCACTAATAATCAAAACTCTGCACTTTATGCTAAGTTAAAGCCCCCCACCCCCCGACCCCAGCTAGGGCCTGCGCCAGATTGCAAGACTGCAGTCGGAGAAGGGAGAGCCACAGTGACCTTCTTCTCTTTTCACCTCTCTATCTACCCTTCATACCCCAACCCCCCACCACACACACAGAGTTTTGGCTTATGACTGCACCAGGTTTGGGGATGAGAGGGAGTGAGAGTAAAACAAAGGAATGGTTTTAGCTAATGGCATAGCTGACGTCTGGCTTTTGTCTTCTCTGCATATGGTAGATGTTTAAAGCTGATTCTCTCTCTTATGGGAGTTTTCATGTTATCCAGCCACACTTCTACCTCTTGAAATTTTTCTTAGTGGCCTATCATCATTCAACATCAAAACAAAAATATAATGGGTACCTATTGTGTGTCATGCCAAAGTCTTAGCAACCCAAAACACAATGCAAAAGAACACCATTAGAAAAATAAATAAATTTTCTGCCTCAATATCATATTAACTTTAACTTTTCAGTTGTATTCAGTCATTAAGTCTTACTTTACAAGGTAATTGCTATTGTAAAAAAGGGATAGGTCATTAATAGTCTCATTTCTCTGATGTTATTTGATAAATCATGTTACATTCAACATAACATGTACTTTGAACTTGTAAGCAGAAAACCTATCCAGACAGTATGCCTTCTAATTCTTGAAATAAATGTGCTCACAAATAGTAGTTTAAGACAGAGTAGGTATGCTTATCATGTTTTAAGGCAGTTGAATTTTAGGTGAGGAGCTAAGGAATTCTTAGAAACAGGGAAACTAAAATGGTGTGACATTAGTGTAGTTAAGTGACCCCTTGAACTTTAAACTTCCACATCACAGTATGAAGTTGGTTCTAAGATAAGAAAGAGAATAAATTCTCTCCTAAGGACAGACCTGAATCTCTGATTGCCTAAAGGCTGAATTAACTGGAGACCAGTTGCCTAGAGGCTGAATCAACTGCAGACCATGGCGTTTGATGGTACTTGGAAAGTAGACCGAAATGAGAACTATGAAAAGTTTATGGAAAAAATGGGTAAGGGCTTAATACTTTAATGGCTTGTTCTTTTGTTTCTCAGACATTTTTCCTTCTAACTCCTTCTAAACCTCAAGGCTTAGAGAATGGCACCTGTTGTGGCAGTGAGGATTGAGAAAGTGTGATGGTTCCAAGCAGGGAAAACCATATTCTCCCTTCTAACATTAGGAAGAATACACTGCCTCACTAGTGAAAGAAAAGACTCTTGGGTGCTATTCTCTGAAACATAAAAAACATCCAGATATGTTTCATTCACATTAACTGCTGATGGAAAATTGATCTTTTTTTTTTTTTGGCATTGTTTAGAAAGTAAAATATGGCAGTGCATAATGGTAACTTTCAGACTTTGAAACACTGAATTCTAGGGGATGGAAAAGCAAAGACCATATAATAAAGTAATGAAAAAGAGTTCTATCAAAAGTCACAGCTCTGAATAAATGAGACTTAATTCTCTTTTCCTCTGACTTACAAAACTTTTGGAATAATCTCATGATGCTATGTAGTTTCTATGGAAGTTTTTAATTTAACTGATTTTAATATCTATACCAATACTCTAGCAGCCCGTATACTGAACAAGATGGGCAAAAAAATTCATGTCATCCCTTAAAAATAAAAATCTGCGTTAATTATATACTGTAGTTCAGAGATTCCAAGTTTAAATTTATGGAATTGGTACATCCTTACAATAATGAAATTTCTCATTTTTGTGACAGTCAGAAATGCCACAAAAAGCAAAAAGAATTATGAAGTTCAAAGTGTTAAGGCCAATATGGAAAGCAAAGTGGCATTTAAAAAAAAAAAGAGTACCATATATGCAAAATTAAAGTTGTATATCCTTATAAATATATAAATATAGTTTTAAAATCCTTCATTTGACATTCCTGGAATTTGATTTACTTAACTCTGAAATTAAAATGATAATTTTTAATATATATATTTTTATTGAAGTATAGTCTGTTTACAATGTTGTGTCAATTTCTGATGTACAGCATAATGCTTCAGTCATACATGTACATACATTCGTCTTCATATTCTTTTTCACCATAAGTTACTACAAGATATTGAATATAGTTTCCTGTGATATACAGTATAAACTTTTTATTTATCTATTTTATATATAGTAGCTAGTATCTGCAAATCTTGAGCTTCCAATTTATCCCTTCCCACCTCTTCCCCCGCTGGTAACCATAAATTTGTTTTCTATGTCTGTGAAAAATGTTGATAATTTTTAAAAACTTACTCAGTTCTAAGATTCTACAATTCTACATTTTATTTAATTTTTCTTAAGTTTTAGAAAAATAGTTTGATCTGATTTAGCTTGAACTTTTCCTACAGAAGCAATCTGAATACTCTTGTGCAAAGGCAATGCTATCAGGTTTTCCTTCCCATCCTCAAAATATTAATTAATTAATTAGTTGGTTCATTAATACAGAACTCAGAAAAATAAGCACCTTCTACATCAGTCTGACTTCATTTTCTCTAATCTCTTTCCCTTTGCAGGTATTAATGTGGTGAAAAGGAAGCTTGCAGCTCATGACAATTTGAAATTGGTAATCACACAGGAAGGAAATAAATTCACAGTCAAAGAATCAAGCAATTTTCGAAGCATTGAAATTATTTTTGAGCTTGGTGTCACTTTTAATTACAGCCTCGCGGATGGAACTGAAGTCACTGTAAGAAATTTTTTATAAGCAATGCATTGCCAATTTTTCTACACAGTACTAAAATAATCTCTGCTTTCTGTCATTGGATGGTTTAATAAATATAGGTCTCCTTCATTTACTGAAGCAGACAATGGAGTTTATCCATATTATATATCATACAAGTTGGCAGAGTATTTTAAACATAATGCTTTGATTTTCACACACATCTGTAAAGAACCTGGAATAAACAATAAGAATTAGAAAAATATCCTTTGAATGACTGGGTATACACGTATTCATAAAGAAAACTAAAGCTCAGTGCTTTCAACTTTACATACCTGACGACAACAAAAGCTTTCAGAGTTATCTAACTTAAACATAAGAGATATTTAATTAACATAATTGAAATAATAAAATAAATGGATAAATTAGTGAATGAGTGTGTGACCAAATGGAAAGGTCTAATAATACAATATGTGTCACTGGGAATATACCTTTTAATATTTAAGATATAAAATTTTACAGAGGCCCATTTTTCAACTGATTTTTAAAAAACTTTTTGTCCCCAGAATTTTTCTAGTTAAATTATACATGCTTGCAATGACAATTGCAAACTGTCAAATATTTTATCAATTATGATTGCTTTTAAATCACTACAACAATTACATAAATTAAAACAAACACAAGCTTGTGAGCTTCTCCATGAAGCTAATTTGAACCATGACTAAATTTAGAACACTCTTTGTAACATGAAAGGTTTAGAAAAGAGGCCCTGCCTATCTGCCTTAACGTTTGGCATTTGCAAACTACTGAGTAGGACGGGCAGAATGGTTACCAGCACACACTCTAGAGCCCAACAGCTTAGAATCAAGCCTGGCTTTGTGACTTTAGGTAAATTACTGTATCTCTCTGTTTTCTCATCTGTGAAATAGTGATAATAATATCTACTTCATAGGGTTATAGTCAAGTTTGAAGGAGCAGATCTGTAGATCTCAGAATAGTGCCTGACACATGTAGGACTCTAAAAGCTGCTATTTTATTATTATTATTTTCTTTATTTTTATATAGGGTAGTTGGAGCCTAGAGGGAAATAAACTTGTTGGAAAATTCAAACGGCTCGACAATGGAAATGAACTAAATACTGTCCGAGAAATTATCGGTGGTGAAATGGTCCAGGTGAGTGGGAAAAACATCTCCCAAAGACAAAAATAACTATACAACAATAATTTTATGTGGGGGGTTGTTGAGTTATATCATCAAAAAATAGACTATACTTTTCTTATAAATCTTACTAATTTTAAAAATATATTTTCTGATGTCCGTTTGTTGAAGAGAACTTATACGTCAAATACATCAAGCCTATTTTAATTGAAAATTTAAGTGACTACAAACCAAAATGTGTTTTTAAATGAATATATCCTGTATTTGTATAAAATGTTGCTATCAAGTACAAGAATAAATACTTTATAAACTCATTTCAAAACTATATTACTACTAATATTTTTCTTAATTTAGCCTTTAATCTTAACGGCAAATTCTTCTATGTTTGTTAATACTTTTCAGACTTACACATATGAAGGAGTAGAAGCCAAGAGGATCTTCAAAAAGGAGTGAGCATTGTTCTTGGAGCACAGCCCAGAACACAAATTAGATGGAAAATCTATATTGAATCCGGACCGTTTTTCTCTCCTCATCAAGTATAAAGTTGCTGACTGATTAGTCCTTTTATAAACATTGGCCAATGGCTTTTATTTCCAGTCTTGGCCAGAACAAAACAAGCAAAAGCTAATTAGGATTTAACTTGTTTTACATTCTCAAAGATGTACATTTATTGGTGTTCAAAAAGAATTTGTGACATTTTAAAAAACAGATGAATAAATATTGTTCCCACATTGCTTTATAAGTAGCCTCTCCTTAAAAAAAAAAAAAGCTATGCAACACATGCATTGATAGACTGTTTTGGGTTCAGTAAACTGAAAACATATATTGCATAGGGGGGGCAGGCTTTAAAATCCTGCACTGGTTGTAAATACCTTCCTTTGTTTCCTTCAACCAGAAATTTTAGAAATAAGAAAGGCAAATACAAAATAAATATTTCCATAAACCCACAACTCAGAGATAATCACCATTTTGATTTTAACAAACATCCTCCCAGTTGTCTTTTGTGGGTGTGCCAATGTGTATTTCCCCAGACATACCACATACTTTGAATAATATGATAGGAAAGAAATGATGTACTAAGGCAAAGAGCTGTATCATATCTTTCTACATTGTCAGTGATTCCCAGACCTGGGTTAGCATCAGGATCAGCTGAGAAACTTAAATAGAAAAATTACACATTTAATCTGCACTGTTATCCTACTAGATCAGAATCTCCAGAAACAGAACCAGGGATTTTAGAAAACTCCCAAGTAACTCTCATGCAGCAGGTACACTAACCTCTTTGAGAACAAACGGGCTCTCAGATAACGAAAATGTCACCCCCAAGTATCACCCCCCTTTTATTCATAAACACTGACAATTTTCCAGGGCCCCAAGCATTTTCTTTCACTCATATATTCACATGATGTTCTATTTTATGTATTTCAAGCAACTGCATTTTAGGTGAGTATGTATTACAGGGCGCAGAAGGAGGTCAAGTTTTTAAGCATTTAACTCAACAGACTTTTGTTTTAATTTTTTTTCATACTGATAAAGGTAACAGATAACATATATACAGTTCTTACCAAGTTCCAGGTACCATTCTAAGTGCTATATAAACATGGCAGACACATTACAATGTGGGAAGAAAAACATCTGAGTACATGATGAAGATGAATAGATTAGAGAATATGTAATCTTTTGCAAAAAGCAAGAACTTAAATCCACTGTTTGTTTTACAACTTCATTAAAAACTTCACATAGAACATAGTAGTTATTTAGATTTTTCACATGCTTTTTTTAAAATGAAGTCTCAAAGTGCTTTTACCTCTCTGATTTTATGATATCTACATATGTGAAACAGGAAATGGGCAGGTATTAATCTCATCTGAAAGTGGAGAAACTAAGGCAACAATAAGTTTATTAGCTTGTCTAATGTAGTACAGAGTCCATTATGAACACAGGAACTAAATGTAGGTCTTGACTTTCAGCCCAGTACATTATGATCTATGCTATTACTCAGCCTATTATAAACAAAAATATCTTTTAAAATGTCCCTTAACTCCTTTGTGGCACCCAAGAATAGCACTCCAAATGAGTCAGGTCAGACTGTAAAATAATGGCAATTAAGTGGTTAGGCACTTATCTATTTCTAGCCTCATTGCAGGCTCACTTTTTTGTGTACAATTTATAACCTTTCTAGCATTAAATCTCTACTATTTATTAGAACTGAAGAGCAGCCTATCATTTGCTAAGTTTTCCACTGCTATAACCCCTCTTTGGGAAATGGGCCTTGATAGCATGTCAACTTGACTGACCAAGAGAGGGTGCCTGACCCAAAAGCAGCCAATCCAGCACAACTCAGCCAGTTTACAAGCTCCGTGCAGAAGGAACGACACAACTAACTGAACCTAGAAGAACCCCTCTTTAGAGATTCTGAGTTTGAGAAATACACAGCAACTGGTAGAAGGAAAAAGGCGGAAAGAGGACTAAGAGGGCAAGCAGTAGGTGAAAGCCATGAGAACACGAAGCAATGAGCAAGCAGGAGCCACAGCGTGGATCTCAGAATAGAGGGGCAGCTAGAAGCAGCTGGAGTGGTAAAAGCCAAAACATTTACACATGAAATGTGGCATCTGGGGTTTCCTTCAAATTGCTTCCTCCTCAATCTAGGGTTGGGGAGACAGTGGGGAGGGGTAAAGATGAAACAAGACTGGTCACAAGTTGACAACTGTTGCACCTGTTGGAAAGTGTCTGACACGTGATAGGCTGACTGGGTACCTATTAGGAGCATGGCAATTCATAAACTTTTCTCCTAACTTTTATATGTACTTGAAATTTTCCATGACAAAAAGTTAGATATTTAATACATACACATACATAACTCCAGAAGCCATCCACTTCCCCTCACTTCCATCACTCTCACCTTGGCAAGAGTCACCATTTATCTTTCCCCGATTACTGTAATAATCCCTAAAAAGCCTTCTACTTTCTACCTTCCTTACTCTGCCCTCTTAGTCTCTTTTTCAACACAGCAGCCAGGATGAGCCTTTAAAAATCTAAATCAGATGGTGTCACTCCTCTGCACAAAATACTGCAATGTCTCCTATTTCATTCAGAGAAAAAGCCAATGTCCTTATAATGGCCTGTAAGACCCTTTGTGATCAGATCCCTCATCGCCTATCTGACATGTGTTCCTGTTTTCATAGACACTCTGGGGGAAGACTGTTCCATGTGGAGGAAATACTGTGGAACAAGTGTGGCACATTTTAAGAACATGGATTACCTCATAAAAGTCCCCAAGATCATCCGGAGATAATTAAAAATGAGACCAATGTTCCAGAAATACAGGCTGCCTCAGCCTTCCTAGAACTCAGGAGTGATATAATGAAAATGGTGTCGGTTTTGGAATCACACAGACTTGCCTAAATCCTAGCCTTTCTGTTGCAGGAAAATGGGGCATGTGAGAATGGTCTTGTCCCAGGTTTCAGCCGGGTCCCCGGTTCGCACCTTGCCAAGTGAGGGTCCGTGCCCTGCCCCCTTCCCTCCTGTCTCATTTCCACTTACTAACTAGAACTCAGGTTCTGCGACTTAATTTTTCTCACTTGAAAAATGGGGGAAATAGTAATGATTTTCTGAGATTGTTCTTAACTGAGGTATTGTCTATAAAACATCTAGCATAGTGCCCAGCACATAGCTGATACTCAACAGATAAAAGTAATAGGAACCTGTGCCCTTCTCTTGTAGAGAAAACAGGGCCAACAATGACTTGAATAGATGGGAGAACTCCCTTCTTAAAATATCCCTCATGGGACCTGTGTGGTAGATTGAGCCCTGGCTGGTGGATGAGAACTCTTAGCTCTGGTCCAGGCTGTGACATAGCTACCTGGGGACTTTGGGCAAGTCTCATTTGAATTTAGTTCAATCATCTTTAAAATGAGTTAACTGGACCAGACAAGTTCTAGCACTAAGATCCAGTGCTAAGATTCTATATCTGAATAACAAGTCAGTGACTCTTCCTTTAAGCAGCCCCTTTGGTATATATCACAGGGAGGTGTTGAAATGACAAGGGGTTGGGTGGGGAGAGAGAGATATCTTTTAAATCCTTAAGCATGGCTGGCTTCATGGGTGTGTGACCTATGCAGGCTCAGAAGGGTTGTGCGCTTGATTTAATGCACTGCTGTTAGTGTTTCAAAATTCTCAATTAATTTTGAACAAGGAGCCCTGTATTTTCATTTTATACTGGGTCTTGCAAATTATGTAGCCAGTCTTGTTCCTATGAGATGACTATAAACAAGTATAAAAGATATTTTTCTCCGAGTAACTAGAGACCGGCAGCAGTTCATCCCTGGGTACCTGAAGAGAGGTGATTAGGTGAGTGAGAGAGTTGTCTGGGGTAGAATGGAAGTGGGAGGGGGTTTGTGGGGATCAGGAGGGAGGGATGATGATGGATGGACAGCACAGCTGACTCCTGAACAACAGTGGGGTGCAGGGGCACCACCCTCTTCCAGATTGAAAATCCAAGTATTACTTTGCAGTTGGACCTCAGTATCTGCAATTCTGCATCATGGATTCAACCAACCAGTCGTGTAGTGTACTTACTGAAAAAAAATCCATGTACGAGTGGACCCACGCAATTCAAATCTGTGTTGTTCAAGGGTCAACTGTACTCTGAAATGTTTATCTTCTGCTGCTCCTGGCTTTCCCTGAACAACAGCGTAAGACTGCCATCTACTGGTCAATGACATGAATTCTTTCAAAGATTTCCAAAGCAAGGTCTTCACATTTCAGAATCTAGAGGGGTGTTCCAGAAAGGTTTGACATTCCATATTGTGAAGCCTGAAATAATTATTAAACGTTTCCTGAGTTCCAACTTCCATAATAATCAGAGGTAATACAAAGACTCCTTTTCTGTTTTCCTGAACAATTCCCTAAAGCTGCTTTCATTTCTTCAATGAAAAATAATTTTTAAAAAGTACTAAGTGCCAGGCATCAGGTACTCAAGGATGCATACCACTGGTAGAGACACTTAGGTAACTAAGAACTTCATCAAACAGATTCAGGATCTCAGGTTCATCCTGGGTTTGAGTCAGAACACCCAGAACAGCATCACTGTCTTCAAAACTGGATGGTCATTTAGGGGTAGGGTTACACTTCCGTGCAGTGTGTGCTAATATGTGGGGTGGTGTATGACTAGGATGTTCAGGCCCAAGTTCACACTACTGGCTGTAACAGACATTACTGAAGAATTGACTGGAAGAGAAGAGTAGGCAAGGCAGTGGGAGAAGATGAAGTTAGGGGCATGGAGCAAATTAATAGTCCCGGATAAAGAACAGGTGTTCCAGGGGCTTCTCTCATCCATATGCTCCCCCACTGAGAATTTCACTAGAATGAAGGGTTACCAAAGTCCTCCCTTCTGCGATATCAGGAAGAAAAGAGGGAACTTAAATGCTTGTCCAGCAATTAGTGGTTAGGACTGCTGGGAAGGGAGAAGAGTGGTAGAAATCTAAAGAAAGGCAAGGCCGCTCTCCCAGGATCTCAGCCCAGTTTCAAGGCCACATGCCTTAAATTACAGGTAGTGCAACTGGTTCCTTTCCAACAATTCTGATATACTCACTACACTCACTGGAGAAAACATCTGAGAGCCAAAGAACAGGACTCTCCTACCACGCAAAAGCAAACAAGAGAAAGTCCTTTAGGTAAAGGAGTATACACGGAGTGCCATTTCTTGTTTGGTTTCAGATATTTTTTTAACAAGACATCAAGATAACAAGGATGTCAAAGGACATAAGTGGGCACTGAATTTCTCCTAACATATCCTTAGAGTAGAAAAGCCTGAGTGAGGATGGTGTTTGTTTCACACTCCCAGTCCCCAGTGAGCACAGTCCCAGAGCACAACGTGCTTACCTATCATACCATTTTTCTGTATTCGGTTTGCTTGTCTGTCTCCTCTAGTCTGTGAGCTCCATGAGAGCAGAGATAGAGTCATAACACCTACACCCCTCCCCCCATATCCCTCTAACACATAGTGAACATTAATCATTGCAGAGGAGTGAATGAATGGGGCATGCTGGACAGCCTAGCCTCAGCAAGACAGCCTTCCCCATCCTGCATTTTGAGAACTGAAACACAGAAGCTCTGCTGAGGGAATCACCTCTAGCTGTTCTTATAATCTTATTCTGAACCAGATCACAGATAATCTTACTCTGAACCAAGGGCAGTAAATCTATATATACTTGAGAACAGCCTACAAAGTGAGAACTTTGTCCAAGACCAATAATTCTAATTAGTTAAACCAGTTAGGTTCTCTCTCTTGAGAATTTTCACTTTAGTACATACAAGAAAAGTCATCAGTTAGTAATGATGGTGTAGGGCAACAAAATTTGCCTACCCCAAATGTATCTCTTTGGCATAATCATTAATTTAGGTTATTTTTAAGAAACAGAAAACTGAGGAAGTCTTCCTTTCTCCCTCATTCTTAGCTTCCTAAAATATTTAAAAATAGGGCTTGTTCCAGAAGTATCTGCAAAGAATATGGGCTAGGTATGGTAGGGGAAACTCAGCCCAGCCTAGAGATCAGAGCCCACTCACTGTCCCATTTTCTCAGCTTGGCCCAGGAAACATTTATTTACCACACATTTGCTTTTCCATCTCTAGGAGAATTGCTTTTCTTCCCTTTGAATTCCCAAACCACTACCCTCAATGGTCTCTTTTATCACCAGCTGAAGATAATATTTAAGGGGAGGGTTTTGGCCATTTTGGCAAGTTACTCAGTTTTCCTGGGTCTCTCATGTATACATGTTATTTAACTTTTGTTTGATTTTCTCAAGTCAGTTTAATTCTTAGACCAGTCAAAAGAACCTAGGAGGGTAGAGGAAAATATCTTCCTCCCTAACAATGGGCAAAAGGAGAAAGGCACAGAGGGAAAGGCAGACAACAGAGGCCATGAGGCAAAAGGGCTCCCGGTGAGTTCTAGGAAACAGAAACTGGATAGAAGAAAAGAGGGTGAAGAGATAGGTTCTTAGAGATGGAAATAATGAATCCGTCCAGCTGGTGAATAAAAATATAACTTGTTTACTACAGCAACGTTGGATCCTGAGTGGCCTAGGGTACATATTTCTTTAACCATCTATGAATTAAGCATCTGCTATGTGACAAGTATGACATGAGTTTTTGTAGCAAACAAGAAAAATCTATTTTGTCCCATGGAGCTTTGAATCCAGCTTAAAAGAGTAGAATCTAGAGGCTGAAGATCGACATTAAAAGTAAAAACAATTGTGATAGGCATTACAAAGAAGTAGTGTTAAGTTCTCATAGAAACACATAGTATCTTCAATTATATTTTCTGTCGGCCTGTCTTGGTTAACATGCCTGATGATATGGTCTTTCCTGAATTCTAAGAGGCCTAATGTACATTTGAGATTCTTTTCATCCTTATTTTCATCTGTAACCATACATGAAAAGGCTACTTCCTAAGGCCTACAAAATCTTCAAAGTGTAAATTGGCTCCAAATACAAAGAGCAAATTGTAAAAACTAAATAAATGTTTTATCCACAAAACAGCACTAACTTGGATGCAGTTCAATGCCACTATTACTACCACACAAGGTAACACATACAGTGTTTACAAAAAGCCAGGTACTGTTCAAAATGCTTCATAAAAATCAACTCGTATTGCTCCTCACAACAACTCTGTAAATAAGAACTAGTGATACTACTGTCATTTTACACATGAGGTAACTGAGGCAAAGAGAGGTCATGTAACTTGGCCAAAGGTCAACAGCCAGTAAGTGGCTGAACCAGGATTTGAACCCAAACTGTCTAGTTCTAGAGACTATATGTTCTAGAGTCCAAATTCAATTTTATTTCGCATGATTATGTAGGTAAATTTTCTTGCAAAGTATGATTCAACAAGTACTTTTTAAACATTTATTAGATACAGGTGCTGATCTTGGTGTCAGAAATACAACAGTGAAGCAGACAGACCAAAAATCCCTGTTGCCAGGGAGGGGGATGCAGATAACATAAAGGAGGAAAAGGCAAAAAGGTAAAGTACATTAGATAAACGCTATGTAGAAAACAAGGCCAGGAAGAGGGATGAGATGCTAGGGGTGAGACCGTGAGTACAATTTTAAATAGGGCGGTCAGGAAAGTAACCTGAGTATGTGATGCTTGAGCAACAACCTGAGAGAAGTGGGAGGAATGAGCCATTCTAGTTATGGCTTACATGATAACAGTCAGAGTAAAAGCCCTGGGTTCTGATCTGTGGACTCATGACAGTCTTAAAACAGCCCTGGAGTTAAATTTATGGGTTTCTGGGATGTACAATACAAAGACTTTAATCAACACATTCTATGAAAACTTGGAGTCGCTAGCTTAGGAAGAGCAGAGTAGTGCAACTGAATGAGTGTTACGAAACAAGCAACAGCTTCAAGCTTCTTCGTTTATTTTGAGCTGGAATTTGTGCAGGATTATTTTGTGAGGTGGTAACGTTGAACAGTTTGTGAACTTTATTCCTCCCAGTTTCTAAAGTCAATATACTCTCTGTTTTAGTCTGCCTGGATTACCAATTGATGGGCTGTACTCTGCAGTTCTTGTGTGGAGTAGTCTATATATGTCTGTTAGGTCTCATTGGTTTACAGTATTGTGCAAGTCCTCAATTTTCTTTTCTTTTTTATTGAGGTATAGTTGATTTACAATACTATATGGTTCAGGGGTACAACACAGTGATTCACAATTTTTAAAGGCTATATACTCCACTTATATTTGTTATAAAATACTGGCTATGTGCTCTGTGTAGCACAATACATCCTTGTAACTCATTTATTTTATACACAGTAGTCTGTACCTCTTAATCCACGACTCCCATCCTGCCCCTCCACTCTTCTCTCTTCCCTCTGGTAACCACTAGTTCATTATCTATACCTGTGAGTCTGTTTCTTTTTTGCTATATTCACTAGTTTGTTTTACTTTTTAGATTCCACATATAAGTGATATCATACAGTATTTGTCTTTCTTTGTCTGAAAATTCTCTGTTTCCTTATTGATCTTCTGTCTAGATATTTTCCCCATTATTGAAAGTGGGGTATTAAATTTTTCAATTATTATTGTAGATCTGTCTATTTCTCCCTTCAATTCCATCTATGTCTTCTTCATATGTTTTGATTCAGGGTTTTCTTGGTTTCTGTAAACCTTTGGCTGTTTCCCAGAGATCTGACAGACTTGTTTCAGATAGTTTTGGCTTATTTTTCAATATTTCTGTGGAGGGACAGAGGCGTGGAGTTACCTACTCCACCATTTTGAATACAGGTCTCCCAAGGTGACTTTTCGACAGAACTCTCACCAGAGCAGGAAAAAAAATATCCAAAAATCTGTTTTCTAATGGGGTATATTTATAAATATGAATGTAAAAGCTGAGCTCTTCCAGTAGTGATTTGAAGCCTCACTCCTTGCATCTATCTCCTCTATGTTAGTCCCTAAATTTTCCCTAAGGAAACATAGAACTCCACAAACTACAGTTTGAAAAGCTGTTAGAAATGATTATAATCCCCTGATACTCATGTGCCTCGTGCCTGTGATCTGATGTTAGAAATGGTTAAATAATAATTTTGAACTAGACTACCTCTTCCTTGCTCTAACTGATTTCAAAAATCTTTCTTCCCAACTTCCCTTGTGAAAACGTACAAAGAATAAAATGATCTGTGATCCCATCTCCCAGAGTTAACTGCTGTTAACACGCTGACATTTCTCATGCTTATATAAAATAAGTGTAACAAGGGTTAATATTTTATATATAGCAGCTATCACCTTGGCATCCATTTACTCAACACAATTATTCTAGTTTGTGCCTATGTTAATATTGTCACGTCTACTCTTGGAAGCCTATTATATAACTTTATGGGAAAAAAGACATTTCATGTATTGACTAACCTTTCAATCTCAATGACTGTCCCTCTAACAGCTTTCAGTAAAACAAAATCAGGTTGATTGCTCTGCTGATTAGCACAACGAGATTTCAAGGCTGCACATTTCAACATCTTTGTCATCTATGCCTACCAACCATATTGAAGTTGTTTTTAAACTTCAAAAAGAAGCAGAATACCTTCTTTATTTTGAAATAAAATATTTTATGAAACCCTAAAATATAAAGTAAACAAAACTGAGCTCTTATGGTTGAAGTCTGCGAGTAGATATGGGGAAGAGGGTAGGCAGTTTATTCACAGCCAGTCCTGCTCAGCCTTCCTGACACCCAAACCATGATGCAGAAACCCAGGGCCCTGGACAGAGTGTCTGAATATCCTATGTCTGTGAGATGTCCTCAGTCAGTAATTCTATTAAATTTGATGACTACTGCATCTCTATCTCCTGTAGCTCTTCAGACGGTGCCTTACACACAGTAGGCATTCAAAGAGTATGTACTGAAATTAAAGACAAGAAATCCAAAAAAGGGGACAGGATTAGTGTATAACCATTACTAGACTAAGAAAACCTCAGAAAGTATCCCTGCTGAGACTGGTAGACCAGTAGTGGTAGATCTTAGTTGTATCATTACACTATTATGTTACAAAAGCGATAATGCATCAAGTATTTTTTGACCAAAATTCTATTAATGGCTGCAGAATACAACAAAATATAACTGAACAAAAATGGAATTTCTTATACATTCAAAGTACTGTTTGAAGACTATATAAAAATATAGTCTCCCTCCTAAAGAGTATTTAATACTCTGATAGGGAAGACAGTTCACATAAAATTGTGCTACAAAGCAAGCCAATGCACCAAAGAATATGCCAAGAAAATGTCATTGTTTTTCAAGCTGAAGGAAGAGAAATTTTGAAAAATGACCAACAAACAGCTTCATCAACAGGTGGCTGTTAAAGAATGGTGAGGGTAACTAATACGGAAGAAAGGCCAAAGCTATCGGAACAAATGCTTCACTGCCTGGTCTTCAGAAGATAACTCTCTCCCCAGCAGGAAAGCATGACATCTGAAATAGTTGGAGATGAGTTAATCTGAACTTTATGCAATTGGTGTATCAAAAATACTATAAACGGAGAGATCAGGGTGAACTGTAGTGAGGAAAACTTTCTGAAGTTGGTATTTGAAATGAAAAAGGACAGGTAAGATTAGGACAGGTGGGGAAGCATTACAGTTTAGTGAGAACAACATGCACCAAAGCCCAAAGGCCAAGAGGACAGTTTCCATGAGGAAGAAGGAAGAAGGCAATCTGGATGGAGCAAAGGGTGTTTGCTGGGCACTAGGCTGGCTGAGTGGCACAGAGACAGATTAATAGTGGGGTATATGGATGGGAACTGCTAAAGGCCAAGATGAAGCTAAAAGAGAAGCTGCAACAGATAGCTATTCGTTTTGATGACTGTATAACTGTCAAAGAAAACTATCATAGGTATGTAAAGCAGTAATGACAGAAGAGAAAAAAAAAAATTGAAGTCCTGAGTCTACCGGGGTGGCATGAGATATGGACAATAAAACAGATTGCCCAGAGAATCCGACAGCTTGAATAGAATCAGAGGTGATAGGCAGAGATAAATCCTCTGAATGGACTGTAAATGTGCACCAGTGTCAATTAAGAAGTCCAGTTTCTAATCCTCTACTGTAAGTTTAATGGTGAGCTCTGGGGTGGGACTGGAGACCAGCTGACCCTATCATTTGATGGAGTACTGTCCCTCAAAAGGGGGAAAATGTACCCTCCGAGGGTGCTGGGGTCTAGGGAGATTGTTTTTTAAGCTTTTCTTTCTCTACAGCCATTAGAAAGAGAAGAGTACTCACAGCAGAAAACACCAGAGTCCCTATAATCCAAAAGAATGGTTCACACAAATGTTTCCTCCTGCCAACCTAAATTTAGAAAGGAAAAAGACAAAGAGAGACTTACCATTCTCGGGTTGACTGGATACTGCAGGCAAAGATCTGGGAGACTGACTGGTAGAATTCTTCTCTTCTGCTGGCTTATGTTAGAGGTCCCAGGATCTCTCAGCAGCTGCAGCCCTGCAGGGTGAAATACCTAGTCAGTAACACCCATCCTTGTCAGCAGCTGCAGGCCAGGAAATATTCTCCTCTACCACACTGTCCCTTGCAGCACTTCATGGAGTCCACAGATTTACCTCCAGCTTCAGGCTATTCCCAGTGATGGTTTCCTGCCTGTGTATTTAGTGGGTGAACTAAATGCCATTCGACTAGACATGCTGAAACCACACAGTGGTAAAGAATTTAATAACTGAGATTATTTCTCATTTGGGTATTCCTTTATGGATTGAGTCAGACCAAGGAACTCATTTTACAGCAGAAATAAACCACCTGCTTGCAAAAATTTGGGGGTACTCGCTAAAATTTCATACCATGTAGTATGCCCAATCCTCAGAGTAAAAAGAGAACATAAAAATCTAGGCCTAAAAAAGACTTTGGGAAAAGTCTGTCAAGAGATTTGACTTAATAGCCAGAAGAACTACCTCTGGCCCTTATAAAAATCCAGAATACTCCAAAGAAGACATGGATTAACCCCTTCCAAAACAGTATTTGGTCACATGCCTACTGGCATCCCTAAACCTTCCATTCCTGGATTCACAGAACAGTACAGGGACTCAAGTGAACAATTTGATCCTATGACGAGTTATACACAGGAACTACAGGTAAAAAGGGCAAGGCATTCACTAACTGGCAAGCTTTCCTATCACTTTTGACCAGGAGATGGGGTGTGAATCAAGGTTTTTAGAAGAAAGCACGCATTGTCACCTTGCTGGGAAGGCCCTTACAAACTGCTAACCACGTACACTGCCATTGAAATAAAGGGAGAATTCTCCTGGATTAACATGAGCCATGTCACCTTTGACCCAGATCAGCACTCCCAGGACAACTGGAAGACCATCCCTAAGGTGAACTTAAACTAAGGGTTCCCAGGCCCCATAAGCAGATAAAATCATGAAGTTTTCTCCAAGATCAGAGATCAAGAAACTTCACTTTCACCTATTTTCTCCCTCTAGTGGGTCTCCCTATACCCAGAGGGAAATTTTTTTTAAATCTTCCTTTTAACAAAGACTTCCTTTTCTTTAGCTATTTATTAAAAGGCTGACTGGAGATTGCTTGTCTCCATCTATTCTATTTTCCCTCTGATCCTCCACTGCAGGCTCTCTCAAACCATGTCTTCACTCTTACTAGCTCTTACTGTTTTCTCAACAGATCAAGCACAAACCAGACACCCCGCCTCTGCTAGTTTTCCAAACCTTGGCCACAACAACTAATCAATGTGATTGCTGGCCATGTCAACATCTACATCATGCAAAAGAACCTGAAATAATTTTTGTTCTTGCCAACACGAGCCCCTGGTGGACCAACTCTGGAAATGAATGCTTGACGGGCAATGGCAGCCATGATCAAGAAAACGATGTTACTCTTCTCCTTTCAGTGAGTTAACTGGACACAGAAAAACCTCTATGGAAGCTCAAGGACTGTCCTCTGCTCAGGTAAAGATGTTAAAAGGGAATTTTTCCATTTGAATTGATAACAGGCATGGTACTGGACCTTTCCTAGGTGACATACTAAGGTCTGATTCCATAGACAGCATCCTCAAGCCTTCCTGAAGGCATAAATGGTCTCAGCACTGACTTGTATGGTGTGGACACCTGTCAAATCACCAGGTGTTATGGCTGACTCCTAAGCCACCTTTGTGTAGCCTGGGCTAGCTCAGCTGCTCCCCTAATTAGCTGTCAAAGACCTAAGATTACATATAGGTAGACCAAAAATTCAGACTAAGTTGATGAAGTAAAAACAAACAAACAAACAAACAAACAAGCATTACAGCTGTTAAGGCCTAACCGTAGGCCTCCTGTATCAGATATTTCACAACCTGTTCTGCTCCTACAGACTGACAGGAATACACAGAGGATGGAGATGTACAGATGCCAACCTGACAGGTGACAAGACACACTAAACCCCAACTAGGACCTCACAAGTTCCAATCTGATCTTATCTTTGAATGATATTGGTGTTTTTATCTTACGTGAGATCATGTATATGACGAGTTCCTACCTGGATGGTCAGAACTATACAGACACAAACTCCTGACACCCTCTATTACGAGGTACTTCACCTTAAATGCTAGCCAAATTATACACTTGGGCTCCTTCACTCATAAAGCAGTGCCACATAAACATACTAGGTGAGATGTTATAGAAAACTGGTTTGTGTATCACAATTCTAAGTTCTTTTCAGTACTGAGATCTCTTTTTCTAGGCTTTGGAGCTTATGAGTTGGAAAAATAGTTCTCAATCTTTCCATAGTAACAGAACAAGAGTTCAACATTATTGTGCAAATATTGGAAGCCTTTTAATTAAAAGCTAATAGCTTAGCCTCTGTTGGACTCCAAAATCGCCTTGCCCTGGAGACACTGACAACCTGAGAAGGAGAAGCTTGTGAGGTCACTGGTGAAGAATGCTTTTATGTAAATCACTTGGGACAAATAGTGTCTAATCTGCACATTCTGAAGGACAAGACAGAGTCTCCATCAATGAGGTTTAGCCATTCTATTGGACTCATCTATTCCTAGAGATAGATTTATTTAATTTAATGGGATATGGGGAAATGTGCTTAGATTTGTTACTTTATGTTTACTCATCCTCATTCTAATCTATGTTCTTCTCCCCCTTTGCAGATTCCTTGCCACTCAGTTGCTAACCTAATTCTTCTCTCCACAGCTCCCAACTCAGCTTTTATGTGAAACTTCTAGGGAAGTTTCAGACAGGGGAAATTAAGGAGTTCAGAACGTGTCACCCCAAAATATGTCACTCTGGCATACTGATTGTTTTGAGTTAAAGGCACCTGAGAAACAGCAGGTGCAAGAAGGGCACTCTGACCTTCCTTTTTCTTACTGAAAGCAAGAGATAAAACTGCCAAGTAAAAGATGCCCTCCCTACACCGGAAGAAAACATTTTTATCGCCAGAGACGGGAAATCAGACCAAGAAATCCATACAAACAAACCTTGTTAAACTAACGTTTTTTTCCCTAGTCATTTATCCACAACTTACTACCCTTAGCCCAAACTCCTTTGTCTTAATTATTTCTTTTACTAAAAAAGATAAAAGCTTTGTGTCCTGACTTCTTCAGGTCTTCACTCTTGTGAAGGTTCCCATGTACGTGTAAAAATAAATAAAACCTGTATCTTTTTCTTCTGTTAATCTGTCTTACGTCAGTTTAATTCTCAGGCCCAGCTGGAGACCCAAAGAGGGCAGAGGAAAATTGTTCCTCTCCTACAGTGGTAAATCATTTTATTTCTGCTAACATTCTAATCTCACGGGGGTTCACAAGCACAAACCCTTGTATTATTCTTAAATTCATTCCTTTGAGGTATATACAAAATTCTCACGTTTTTCTCTCTAGCCTCCTCAGATGCTCATAATTATGATGTCTCTCTCTGATTACATCTGTTTCAGGGATTAAATAAAATAACTGTAACAAGCTAGGGACAGTACAAAACGCATCAGAGCGGCCCTTTTAAATCCATGGCGTTAAGGATCCAAAAGGAATAATACAGGGATAAGGAGAGGTGACCAGGGGCAGTTCCAAAGTAGAATCCATCACCTGACCAGAATGGGACGTGACGGTAACTTCCAGTCTTGCCACAAAGCATTCCTTCTAGTGAAACCCGAACAACTATCTTCCCACCTGGACGCAGCAGGGCGGAGTGGGCGGGCGCGCTTCCTCCGCTTCCGGGTGGAGGCTGCGCTACGGGCCTACGGTCACGGAGACAGCGGAGCGGCGGCCGCGCCTGCGCCGTGGGAGGGGCGGCTCAAAGCCTACTTCCGGGCGGGGAGCTGCGTGTGCCTGTGCGATCGTAGTTTGCCCAGTTTCCGGCGAGGTGAACACGGAAGTGCGGGAACTGAGGCTTTCCAGCTGCTCGGATTGTGGCCCGGCGACTGGTGCAAGATGGAAAGGGGCGCGGCGGCGGCGGGAGATGGTCGGAATGGTCCCTGGGAGCGGCGAGGCTTGGGTGAAGCCGAGAGGCAGCAGCAGAACCAAGTGCGGGCTCATTCCGGGGCAAACCAGTTTCCAAAGCAGTCCTACTGGTTGGATCTCTGGCTCTTCATCCTCTTCGACCTAGTGGTGTTTTTCTTCATGTATTTTTTGCCATGGTGAGTACTCTGAATGCAGCGTTGAAGTGATAAGGGGCTTAGAAACCACCTACCCCAATTTGGGGCGGTGGGTGGGGAGAGGCAAGGAAACTGACTTCCAGAGAGTAGAGTCTGTCTAAAGTCCTATAGCTGGTGAGTGGCGGGGTCTGGTAGGTGGGGGAGTTGCAATGAAGACTAGAGAGAAAATATCCTTCCTTGGCACCTCAGTTGAGGGTGTAGAGAGAGGTATGGAGAAAACTTGGCATCATAATTTTTTATGTTTTGGAATGAAACTAACTGGATTTGAGTTTCTGCGCTACCACGAAGAAACTGGAGATGTTATGTGGCTTCTGGGAGCTTTGTTTTCTTATTTACCATTTGGAAGCAATGGTAATCGGGTGGGGTGGGCTGCAGTGTTGATCAAATAAGATATTAATTTATCTCAAAGCGGTTTATTTGCATGTTGCCCGGCCGCAGTAAGCGCTCAGCTAAAGCTGCTGTTACTGTACAACAATTTGAGCACAAGCGGGCCACGCAGGGTATCTCAAACAGGTCCAGAACTGAATTAACTTCTTACCCAAAGGTACTTATTTTTCAGTGGCCCATTTCAGTAAATGTTAACTTTATCCACCCAGTTTTTCTCCCAGAATCCTGGAATTCTTTCTGATTTCCCCTCCTTTTTATACACAGTCTCACACCCCAAACCACCAATTCATAAGTCACAAAATTCTGTGGGTTCCACTTGGAAAACAATCCATGCTCTCCGTTTTCATTGCCACTCACTCCGAAAAGACAGTTTTGGCAGAGGATAAAAGAAGGGAACTTAGGGGATGGGGAGGGGGAAGCAAAACAAGGAGGACACAGGACTAAGATGATAGTAAGGGACAAGTTCAGGAGAGAAGCAGTGAGCTGGAGAAGAAGGCGCAGTGTAGCTTATTTAGTCATGAAACAGCTCTTTTGGAGTTGATTGTTTACTCACCTTAACTTCTCTCAATCATCTTGCTTATGAATTTGCCCTCCTTGATGGGGAATTATGTGTTCTTTCCTCACCCTCAGCCGCAGGTTTTGGCAAAGATATGGGCATGAGCTCATCGTATCTGAGGCCCCTTTGTCTTTGATTTTTTGGATGGTGTGGCAAATTAGAAGGTAGAAGGTTCAGTGGGACAAATGGAACAGATGCACATTTCTGTAAAACCCTCTGTCATTTGTAAAGGAAAATCTTTCCACACACTACTCCTGGTTTTGTTTGGTTTGGTTTTGGTAGAGACTCAAGTATGGTGATTTTTTTTTTTTAATTTGAATTTTCAGCTCTAGGTAGAAAATTGAAGCTTTGGAAGAGCCTTTTTCACTCTTATCAATATGTAAGTCATTTAAGAATAAGCGAGTGACTACACTGATCAAAATTTTTAGAAGTTGACTTAAAGAATTTGAAGAAAAAAGAGGAAACATTGTTGACAAATACTTGTTTTTTACAGAATGGTTTGCCTGATATCTAAATTAAGAATTTCGGCTCCTGGAGTGGATTCTGAAAATGACTACAAACTTCTTGAACAAAGAAGATAGGATTGTGCACCAGAAGAATTTCAAACTCTAAGGGACCTCTCTTTCATTCTACACATTCTGTTACTCTCTAGGACTATATCCAATGGGTAATGATCTCACTCGTAGCTAAGTTCTTAAAACTTATTATTCAAAAGCAAGGGAAGGATTTTGAAAAAAGGAGTTAGAAGCTGTACAGAAAACACAGGCCCACGACATATTGGCTGTTAAGACTCAGTTTAATTTTTAGATTAAGTGGACCTCTGTTATGGTTGTCAGATTGATACAATTTTAGAGAAATTATATATCCACTAATGGAAGGCTAGGATGTATGTCCTCCTACCTGATTGCTTCCCCTCACTTCCTTTTTAAGCTCTTGAACCCCCTAAAACAGGACTGTGTGTTTCAAACCTGTTTTTTATTATTGTCAATGCATTGAGAACGTTTGTGCCCAAAACATAAGTTTTTTAAGTGTCTGTAACTTAAATACTTCAGCAAAGTCAGCATATTTACTCATTCAGCAAATATTTGAGCACTTACTGTGGGCCAGGAACAGCAGAGAACAAAACAGGCAGAAAGTCTTGCCTTAATTAAGTATGTTAACAAGAATTTACATTCTAGGGGTGATCAGCTAGTATTTAATGTGAAAGATTCACACTCCCCAAGCAGCTACTATAAGCCCTTCAGAAGCTATTCCTGTTACCCAACAGATGTTAGAAATGGGCTCTTGTCTTTGAAATTTGTGACATTTTATATATTGGAATTGCCTAAATATTTCAGGGCTATTCCCCTCCCTTAGAAACAGAGCATAGATCTGGTAAACTCTACATCCTCTACTTTTTAGAATGGCATTTAGGGTTGGTGTGAAATCCAAAATTGATTTTGGAGGATTTTAGCCTAATGCGGTCTGTAAGCTTAACAGTTGTGCCTTCAGAGTACTGTTGAGTCTGCCTGAAGGGAACTTTATACAAAGGTTGAAGCATCTAGAGAAACAGAACTGAATTTTATTGAGGATACCGGATTGTTTCTGTGCTGCTTGCTAATAATTTTGTCCAATAAATGTTTATTGGACAGGTGAATTTGGTCTGATTTGCTTTTGTTTTGACAAATTGTGTTGGGTTACACATACAGATTTCTAATCCATACTACCTTTCTGAACCTAAAATCACCCTACTGTGACAGCCACAACTATTGAATATTCAGAAATTTTCTAGTACAGGGAATATGGAGAGATCTTACTGTTGTGACATGACTGTAAGTGGCATACAAAATGGTGACAGTATGAAGTTTGACTCTCCTACAGATGAAATTTGTCTACCACTGAATTGTACCATCTCAAGGACAGTGACTGCATAAAGTACCCACATTTGAAGGCTTTTAACTGGATAAATGGGACACCAAGAAGAGGTGGCAAACTTGCTATAACAAAAACAAATTTAAAAAGTACTATCAATGTGATTTTAGTCTGATAAATTCCTTTGTAAATTTCACAAATCCATATACGTGAAATGATTGTTTTAATAACCATTTAAAATAAATTGGCTAATGAGCAATTGTGAGGTAGTCTTTAGGGGTTTGTTACACCTAAAAATTTTAGGATGTAGAGGGTTCCATATACCTGGACCCTGAATGGCATGGGAATACATGCAGAGACTACAGGATATTTAGTGAGGGCATTTAATGTAGAGGTTATTATGCTCTAGGGCAAGGATCATCAAACTTCATCAATAGGCCGTATCTGGCCCACCGCCTCTCTTTATAAGGCCTGTGAGCTAAGAATGACTTTTACCTCAAAATGATTGAAAAAAAATCAAAAGACTACTTCATGATGTGAAAATGATATAAAATCCAAGTTTCAATGCTGAGCTATCAAGATTTACTAAAACAGACATGCCCCCATTCATTTGCATATTGCAATGTAAATGTTGTTATGGCTGCTTTCACACTATAGTGGCAAAGTTGAGTAGTTGTTACAGAGACCCTATGGTCCACAAACCCTAAATTACCTACTCTCTGGCTCCTTACAGAAAGTTTACCAACTCCTGTAGGAACCCTCCTTTAGACCTTGCTGGAGCTGAACTCTTGGGAGTCTCCTGTGATAAATTTTATGATCAACAATGTTCCAAGTTCACCCCTGAACCTTAAATTGACTTAGTTTCCCATAAAACAATTCACAAGGATTAAGAGGAAGCCACAGTTCACGAATGCAAAGAAAAGTCCCACCATATGAAGTTAAAAATCAGTTTATCCCCCCCAAAATTCTGAACCAGAAGAAACTGACTTCACATGAAAATACTTTGAAGTATTTTGAACATTACAACAATTATTGGTTGCATCATTTAAAAAGTTATTATAAGCTTATAACCAGAAGAAAACATATAAAAATAAATAGGCACCCTAGAAATAAAAAACTTTACATGTGAATGATTAGTTGGTAAATACATATTCAGTCTATATTTGGAGTGTTGAATCAGCATGAAAACAAACGGTCAGTTTCTAGTTTGTTAATACTATTACATGATTCAGGAGGTTTCAACCGGACAGTACTTAAAAACGAGCCCAAACTGGACATTTCTATTTGATGTTTACAATTCAATTTTGAGTTGACTCTCATACAAATCTGTGATACTGCTTTTAAGTATCAGAAATTAGTTTAAATGTTTCAAATAATGCATTTTCAACTGGACATAAACCAAAAATGAAGTACACAAAGTTTTTGAAAGTTATTAAAAATACTTGGAGCTCATTTTTCTAGTATTTTAGTGTTACAAAAGCAGTAATTAAATACACTGACATTTCAAATACAATTTTACAAACTTTACAACATTTACAAACCCTCCATACTAGAAACTATATTAAAAATAAGCTTTCTTAAAGATAAAATTTTATTTAGTTGATATTCAAGTGTTTCTAAATTAAGAGAACATAAAGTAATAATCACCTACTGTTATAATTAGAAAAGGTTACTAAAAATTTCTCTAGGTGGAAGACAAAATTTGGCCAAGACTTGATAAGTGTGTGAGTTTAGACTTCTACAAGCAATTATTTTCTACTTATCTAGAATTATTCATTTTTAATCATTTACATTGTGGAATATTTTAATGATTTAGGTCAAAATATTAAATTTACTAATTAGTTTATGGAATTATTACATTTTATCTGTAAAATTTATCCATTGATGAATGTAAGGAAAATTTCATTTCTATGATTCTGTAATTTTATTTCTATAATAAGTGAACAATATAAAACTATTCTAAACCACAATTAGTTTACCAGCTTAGTATAAAACTAAATGACAACTGTGAAATAAGGCAATTAAAGTACTTATTTTCACTGGTAAGGTCATCATAATATTGGAAAATTCCTTTATTTTTAAAAGAAAGCCTTCTCCATGGAAGTAGGTGGAGTAAAATTACTATTGGTTTAGACTAGAAAAAAGGGAGGCATGCTCAAATTAATACATTTCATTAAAATCAAATCTTCTATATGAAAGGCAGAAATTTAATCTGAAAACCCAGAAAGATTTTCCAATTTAAGAGTATGAAAATCACTAAAGTGGGCTGACAACCTATAAACAGATAAGATTATAGTAGGGAAAATTTAGGCAGTCACAGTGATATTCTTATTTAGAGAGCCTTAGGTTAATTCCTAACACTGGTTATTAGTGGCCCAAAGTAAACCAAACCAAAATAAAAATCTTTCACATTTCATATAAAATTAGAAAAAATTGTAACAAGATAAATAAATATACCAAAGTGAAGTGATTATTTTTAGCTTACATGGCTGAAATAATATTTATAAATGCATACTATAACAAAGGCCTAATTTATGTTAACTAGGCATTCTGAAAACAAAAATTCTAGGAGCAAAGTTAAGTCTTTTCTGACCTTGAGAATTTAATTTAAAAACTGCTTTATCATTAAGGCTTTTTTTCCAAATGCTATCAATTTCATGGGTCAACATTTTCTTAAGACACTTAAAGGGGCCATATGTAGTAGACTATCACAGAAGTCAAAAGCAAATGGGTGAAGTCCTCTTTTGGCTACCCATTAGAAAGTGCTTCTTCACAAAGCAATACTGCTTTGACTATACAAACTATCACCTGATACCTTTCAGTTAGCAGAGTTTTCCAATCTACATATGAGTACTGGTTTAATACTTACGGGTCTACTAGTCAGAAAATAAAGCAGATAAATTACAGTTCTACTCAACTGCAGTATATGATGAATGACATTTTTGCATATCCCCTGCTTTTCTCTTTTTTGAGATATGCCAAGACAATTGAGAGGGAATTTCTAAAATATCCAATAAGCTTATCTTCAAAAAAAATAAAATAGCTATATGGAAAGTTAAAGTGATTAATGACTTTAAAAATGCCATGGTTTTTAATTTCATATATCACTAGGTTTGGTCAGTCAATTAATGGTTAACGGTCTCTGATAAATATAAGCTTGCCGGTTTCATTGTTTATCTATTACAATGTATACCAGGTTTATATCTTTGCCCAGAAGGGCAATTTGAACCAAGGCCACTATGTAACACAGGTCCTAGCTCTCTTTCACTCTGAGACAGTGAATTATCATTACAAAAGCCACTGCTCTCTGGAAAACAGAGCTTGGGCCTCTGATGGTATTTCAATCTATACGTATCAGTCATGCAGTTATCAACTGAAAAATAGGTAGTTAATGAAACTGTCTCACTTGGACCGGTAGAACCAGAGTCTATTTCTGGTTGGCAAAAAGCATCAACAACTGTACCCGAGTCTGCCTGGAAATTACTAGTGAAAGAGCTAGATGGTGAGTCTGGTGTGTTGCCAACACGCTCTTTTCCTTGAAATGGTTCATTAGGTCTTTCATCATTTATATATGTGCTCACTTCTAGACCTGGTTCTGAAGCTGTACTTAAACTGTGTTTTGGAAGACTAGAAGAATTAGTTTTAAACATCTCCGTAAGTTTGACATCAGGTGTAGAATCACTTTTCTCTGACTGTGGCACACTGGCTGTAGCATATTTCTTTGGTGGCAGAGGGGGTGGTGGATGCTGGCAAACAAGTTTTGGCATCTGACAACCATCAGATCTGCAAGTTGACGGAATTATACATTCCCTGGGTAAAGAGTTCTCAGAGGAACACTGCTCCAGCATATTCTGCTGCTGGAGGAGGGGAGCAGTATCTGGCTTTAACTCCACAGTTCTCATGTGTGACGACCACAATGAAGATGATGAGACTGTTTCATTACTGTTCACTCTCTTTCCAGAAGCAGAATTATCATCAGTGGAAAAAAGCAAGCCTGTTCTCTCAGAATTTTCTGTTTTAAGCCACTCGGAAAATTTGCATTCACTTGATCTTTCAAGTTTCTGTTCATCTGTCTGGTGGGTCTGCTGTCTTCCTGTATGGTCCTTGAGTGTTTGTGAACTGGACGAAGGGAATAACTTTCCATTGGCTTCACGTATATGTGACCTGAAATATAGAAACAAAGCTAAAACACCAAATGCAAATATGCAAAACAAGTTTTTGTCCTGTAGTTTAACTTCCTAATATAGTATTGATGTTATTTACATAACATAAAAACAGAAATGGAAAGCTATTTGCAACCATTAACATTTTACATTCTCTGAATCCAAAATCTTTATGCCAGAATACATTAATGTTTACCAGAAACACCTGTCATTACCAAATTCAGATTTCTAATAATTGGAAGTATAATTAAAAAAAAAAACAAATTTCAACTTACAAACACTGAAATTACATTTACTGTGATAAGATATAGCACAGATTTATGGAAAATGTTACAAGCAAATAATTCAACACTTCCCAGCCAAAGTTACAAAGTTTATAGCAATAGAGGTACTTCAACTTTGATATATAATGCTATAAGGATAGTATACTAATTAAAAATAATTTATCCAGTCAAGATTACCTTTAAGTAATAATTAACTTCTAAGATGAAGATAAATGATATCACATTGCAAATTATGTATCTTCATATGATTAAATTATTTTCCTCACGTGAATTGCACAGAATTCAGTTAGAGCAGAGATGAAAAGAGTTGACTCTCTGTTAGGTAGATAAAAGCTACATTCAAACCTCAACTCCTCTACTTTGGGCAAATTACTTAATCTATGCCCCAAATTTTCTCTTTTGTAAAATACCATCTACCTCAAAACAATGCTGTGAGGATTAAAAAATACAACCATATATAGTGCCAGGTACTTTGTAGGCCCCCTCTCATTAAGGGCTACAACCTTTTAATGATCCCAACAAGATATGCATCATAATACTATAGACCCACTGCTTTCAGAGTAGTAATATGTTCATATGCCTTTCTGATAGAGTCCCTATAATACATACATACAATTTAAAAAGATTTTAGTATCCCAAATAGCTGTGATTACCTTTTTATCAATGGATTTTTTATTTGTAGATGTGATTCTGGGTGGAACTCAGATTTACAGCCTACTTCCAAGTTCTTGAATTCTTTTCTAAAACCTGAAGAGGGAGAGAGGAAAAAAATTCTTTAAGTGATCTTGTAGAATTTACTCCAGCTGTACTTCTCCATAATTTATACAAGGTTTTCTATAAACAGGTAATTCTCTTCTAATTAACAGACAAAAACTAATTCTTCAAGACTCAGCTCAAATAGTAACTCTTTTCTAAACCCTTTTTACAAAATTAGTGGTTCTCTTCTCAATTTATTATCACTTGAAAATGTCAGCCATGTCCAAAAAGTGCTATTCCTGATGCATCATGTGGAGCCGGGTTTCCTCTGTTTACTCTTTACTGGGAAAATGGTGGCAAAAACCTCACATTTGAAGATAGACGACTTGAGCTGAAGTTTGGATTCACTGCTTATTGGTTGGTAACTTTACAATCTCACAACAAACTTTACAACCTTACAGTCTCGGTTTCCTCATTTAAGTAATGAGATTCTGATACCTATTTACCTATCTCACAGGAATAGTAGGAACATCAACTGAATTTGAATGAGTGGGAGGGTATTGTAACACATAAAATGTTATCCCATCACTAACTAGCTACCCTTACTGACTGCTTACTCAAGTTGTAAGAAGTTGATAATAATCATTTCGTCTAATCTTTACAACTGAGCACCATTTTTACTTGAAAAGACAATGAACAAACTTTGGTTTGGGTATCTGTCAGAAAATTTCCTTGAAAATGAAAGACGTGAACCTGTCACACTCCCAGGAAAGCAACTGGCACTATTTACTGCCAATGATAAAAATTCAAGCTTTTAGATGAACGTAAGAGTTGAAAAATTTGTATTTACAACCACGACTTTCATAGTTTCTCAATAGTTATAAGGACTTTCTGCTAATATCTGTGGTGATACTTAAAAATATGTTCTTTTAAAAAATACAGAAAGAAATGTATCAACAATTGGAAGACTTGCATAATTTAGCAAACCAGTATTTTCAAATGAAGATACATGGATGTTTCAAAATCATGCATGAGTAAAAGGATTTATTCATTCTTTCAATGAATAAATATTTTGAATTTTTAGCTTTAATGCCTAATACAGCAAAATTAATAGATACAACCTATAGCAACAAAAGCTGTTTGAGGCCTTCAATACCTATGAAAACAACTGTTCCAGCTGGTTGCAAAGAGGCATCTTTTTAAAATCTGAGTTACAACTATTCTGTGAAGTAACTTCCCTTTTTATACCCAGGGAATTGAGACTTATGGAAGTTAAGTGACCTAACTAATGCCAGAAAGCTGGTGCAGCACTCAAACCAGTCCAGGGTCAACTTCAAAGCCACTACCTGTAAGCCCTCTTTCACATATGCCACTAAAACACAAGGTCATTACTTCAAAGCCACTACCTGTAAGCCCTCTTTCACATATGCCACTAAAACACAAGGTCATTGTACAGAATCTCCTTCTGATGAAACTAGGCCATTAGTTTGAACATCAAACAACTTAATACACTTCAATGTGGTGATGCCCATAGAAAATACCAAAATATATGGCATTAGATTGAATTTTTAGTGCACTGCCTATACTTCTGTACAATTCCAGTAAATTTTTCTGTATTTTCCCTTATTTTTAGTTTGCCTTTTCATCATGTTAATTTATGTTTCCTCTTGTTCTCATGCTTCTAGTCTACTGCACACCAAATCTGTGAACTGATGATTGCAAGGAAAACAAAATCAAACTATTAAAAGCAGCAACTTTACATATAACAGAACTTTATTTTAGATGCCTTTTTACATAATAACAGAACTTTATTTTAGATGCCTTTTTATCCCAAAATTGATGTTCTACATACATTTTTTAAAAACTACCCTGTCCCTCAAAATTCAATTGGAATCTATCAAAATATCTAAACATCACCCTATTTTAAAAAACCTATACTGATTATTAACTGACTCTGTAAGTTAAACCTTGGAAGTAATTTCCAAGAAAAACTGGTGTAATATACATGATAAATTAATATTCTTTATGTCATATTGCTCACACAGTAATTGACAGCTCCCAATAAAAATGAAAGACATACTGTTTTTTCTTCTTTTAAATCATCCCCACTCTGTCCACCATATTCCCAACTCACTGATCCAGGACAAGGTAAGTATAAATGGAGAAAAATTCTTCTTACCTTCCCCACCTCTGCCAACCTATTTGTAAGTCTACTAAGTGCCATAGTAATAAAGTCGCAAAAATAAAAGGCAATATATTTTACCCCAGAGAGCCTTAGTTGCTTGTCAAGTTGACACAATGCCTGAGGCTCAAAAACTAAGCCTGTCTTTGATGGTTACCTAATGATTTTTTTTAAATTGCTGTCAAAAAGAACCTTGATTATTTTTCAAGTCTGTAAAGTCTTTAAAGTCTTAAAAATTTGTAAGTTGACGTTACATTATAAATTTCCCACTCACTGTGATTTTGACTTGAGAATGTTTATTATACTTTTTCACTTACCCATAACTTCAAGTTTAATACTCAAAAGCACAAGAAAAAGCAAATACTTCATTCTTAAAGAATTATTTAGTTTTATTAAAGTATCCACACAATGGGCAGCAGGAGGCAGCAGAGGTTTCATAAATATGTTTGAAATTTTAATATCACTATGGCAGGCATTCAACCAAGTGGTTTGACTTCAGAATTCCAACTAACTTAAAAATAGATGTGTTATTTTTCTCTTCTGCTGACACAGGCATCCATGTGTCTTTAATGGGAATTTTGGCTCCTGGTTCTTTGCAAATCTAAGATAGTCGCATTTTAACACTTTGCATGGAAGCTACTTCAACATCAAGGGAAGAAGCTTTAATTAATAATGCTAATTTTGATACTACATACAAAAAAACCTAAAGCCCAAGAGTCAAGAAATCAAAATACATATACTTCAGCTGAAAAGATGACCTAGGTTTAAAACAGACTTACACAGCTAGTCTAGACACTGTGACCCTAATCTTGTGGTATAGGGAGCTTTGATTATAATAATAACTGCAGTTACAAAAACTAAACATTCAAGAGTAATAACCTAGTCAATGGCCTGATTTATGATAAAATTACATTTAAATAAAATTTGAATACTTTAGAAAAATCACAAAACTTTAACTGGATAGATATTTCTGGCTAAATTTAAACTGTATGCCAAAAGGAGTAGAGAGATACTTCAACATATAAAAACAAAATCAACTGCTAAAAGTACCTCGTTGTCTAAGTATACTTTCTAATGTATTTATTTTAAATGTATACATACTCTGCAGTTTGCCAAAAACATCTTGGAGAAAATAATCACACTTGTG
Organism: Camelus dromedarius; assembly: GCF_036321535.1. Taxonomy (NCBI): domain Eukaryota; kingdom Metazoa; phylum Chordata; class Mammalia; order Artiodactyla; family Camelidae; genus Camelus; species Camelus dromedarius. The sequence goes on from NC_087436.1 coordinate 38,937,077, forward strand.
TACAGGAAGAAACTCTTCCAATAAAGTCTTTTTCATTTTCTAATTTTAGGATTTAACATGAAGGGTAGTATATTTCACTTAACATAGTGCAAGTACAGATATTTTTTAAGAATAAGAATTAAGGAAATTAACAAGTTTTTTTGACCACTGATTAACTTCTTTCACTCTTATTTGTCAAGATCAAGATTCTCAGCTTGAAGTAATCCGGATTTCTATGATTAACTGAGATTAAGCCAAGTATTGCAGACTCCAAAGTAAATGGCAAACAAAGTTTTTTGAAAGACCTAATAATTCCTTTGTGATTTGTCATGTATAATCTGTGAATATCCTAATGTATATTTAATTTCAGTAGATAACCTTGCTCCATAGAGAAGAGTTCATTAGGTACACACAATACACACTGTGTGGTACCCACACTCACCTTTCTCTCCCATTACAAAAAAACTACTACTCCTTTAATTCAGCACTACCTCCAGAGATCTTACTCCATCAATTATTGTGCTATTCTATTCTTCTCTTCACACCTTTCTCATCCTCTGTACATCATTAGTTCCTTACCCTCTGTAGCATAAGTGCAAAACTAAGTTCTTGGTTTCATTTTTTTCCTCTAGGTATGGCTTCATTGCTATTCACAGCAAAGGTTTTGACAGACATGTGCTAAATCCATTTATTTACTTCTTATTCTGCTGTAATCTTTTTTGAAAAACCTTCTATTTGGAGATTATTTCAAAAAGTTCAAAAAAGATTGACCTTGAATGATTAAAACTACCACAAATACCTTCCTGTATATCCTTCACTCAGATTCACTTATTAACATTTTACTCCATTTAAATTCTGATCCCCATTTGAGAGTGAGTTACAAATATCATGGCCCTTTACTTCCAAACACTTCAGTCCCACCTCAGTCTTGCTCCTATTCTAATGTTCCTCTAATGCCACTCTTACTGTGTCACTAATGACTTACTAACTCCTAATTCAAACTGGCACTTTTTATTCCTTATTCGGCTTAATCTGTGACCACTTTTCTTCTTGAAACTCCCCATTTTCCTGTAATAACTCCCTCTCCTGTATTTTCTCATACCTTCTAGATAACTCTTCATTCTTTTCTTTAGTTGCTCCTTCTCTCTATCCTTAGCTCATCCCTTTTACTTAGCAAAAGTCATGTTCCTTCGTCTATTTTTTGCCCCCAAATCTCCCATTTTCTTGAGTGATATTGTCCATGTCTATGGCATTCAATTTTCACATTTGTTGATGGCTACCAAAACATAATCTTTCCTGCTTTCCAGACATATATTCCTAACTGCCTAATAAATCTATTTACCTAGATGACAAACCTCAAAATAAATTTGGCATCCTCTCTCACTCCCAAAATTTATTCCTTCTTCCTATATTCCTCCATTAGGTGAATGGTGAATCTACTTACATAAGGCCCAAATACAGCCACCCCCAACTTTTCCTTTTCCCCTATTCTGTATGTCTGTCAAAAAAGCTGATTCCACTGTCCTCTTATTCTTACAATCTTTCAAATCTTCTTTCTTCACACTGATACTGCCTTAGTTTACACTCTCATCTTTTCCCTAGGCTATTAAAGTAGTCATCCAACTAATTTCTCTCCCACCACTCCAAATGCACCCTCTGCACTGCCACCAAAGAGTCCTTTCTAAAATGCAAACTGGAGTATGCTACTCTCCTCGTCCTGTGGTGCCTTTCCACTTACTGTAGGATTTAAAAATAGCAAAGAAGTTTCATCATGATTTGGCTTCTATCTATCCTCCATCCATCATTTCGCAATTTCCATCTATGCATTCCAGCCCTGCATAAACCAAACTACGTATTCGTCCAATATGTAATATTTTTTCCTGACCAAGTGCTTTTGAACATGTCATTTCTTCTGTCTTGAATGTAATTTAAGGCATTTGAAATTCTCCCCATTAGAGAGCCATTTTTAAAAGAGGAGCTAAAATAATCTAAATGGCATTGTGGAATTTCAACAATGTTCCCAAGTAATAGCTTTAGCAGTGTAGGTATGTTTTTTTTTGTAGCAGAACCCATAATGAGACAGGCTGTATAATCTCTCTATCAATGAGAAACTATTAGTGAGATAATTACAATGGCATTATTATAAAGTTCTCTACCATCATATAAATTTGTATAATATTGAAAACTTATTGAAATGCCAAAATAGGAAAATAAACAAAATATGTTATATCATATAATGTAATATCACTCAGCCTTAAAAAGGAATGAAATTCTAACACACACTACAACATGGATGAACTCTGAAGACATTGTGCTACATGAAATAAACCAGTTGCAAAAAAGACAAGACTGAATGATTCTACCAGTATGAGGTACCTAGAGGAGTCAAATTCACAGAGACAGAGAGTAGAATGGTGCTTGCTAGGGGATGTGGGGAGGAGGAAATGGGGAGTTCACAGGCAGTTTCAATTTGAGAAGATGAAAGACTTATGGAGACAGATGGTAGTAATGGTGGCAAAACAATGTGAATGTACTTAATACCATTCAACTGTCACTTAAAAACGGTTACAATAACAAAGTTCGTTATGCGTATTTTACAAGAAAAAAAATTATTTTTAAGTGGGCTACATACACAGTCTTTCATATTAAGTGGGGAAAGCCACTACAAAGCTCTTATAGCAATGCACTCCTGACCATCACAATCTCTATGACCTTGTGCTTTTATTAATATCAGGAAGCAAGCATCATTTTGTAAAGAGCACTGAACTTGCAGTTATTGTTCAAATTCACCGACTTCTGCTGTTGATTTCTGGCCAGCCCTTTACTGTTTCCTGTGATACTTGGTGTTACCAGACTTTTATCAGATTTTTAAAACAGGCGAGACATTTTATATGGGAAAGGAAGGTTATTTCCTTAATATAAGTGTTTCCTTCTGATATTATACCATTTGATGAAAACAAAATAAACATTTAATCATATTCAGTGTCTGCAACCTGAAAAATAATCTGCACAAAAGCCTTAAAGATGATAAAGACTAAAAACAAACTTTAAAGTGTGTTCTTCCTGGCTATTTTTTATTGTGGAAAAACTGTGTCCCTTCTAATCCTCTGAATTCTAAAATATGAAAACAATGCCTTTGATTGCAATCTCAATAATCTCCTTGGTCATCATTCTCCTTGATCCCTGTCCCCCAAATCCTTCAGGTATATCTCCTTTCAGTAACAATCCCAAATCCTGAATACATTCAAACATCTAGTTTTCTTTGTTTCTGGGCTGCTGTGTGTTGCTAACCAATCACCTATAATAATGCCACACCATTACATATTTATTCTTTCCAAACTGAACTTTTCCAGGAGGCTGTTTATCAGTTTTTCTATCTGTCCTTAACTCCTGTGCTAGACATGTAAATTGCACTTGTCTACACTGTTTGAAATCAGGCCTGGCTGTAAGACTTGCCTTGGCCAATGAGATGTGAATGGAAGCACATGTGTCACTTCTGGACTGAAAGTTTAAGAGCTTACACACGACTCTCCATGCTGTGTCCCTCTTCAAGCCCCTCCTCCCCCAGTACCGCAATGATCAGAGCAGTATTTGTGGAGATAGAGTCCCATTAGCCTGGGGCCTTGAATGATTACTAGGAAGAGACTTCATGCTGACCTCCACTGGACACGTATTGTGAGCAAGAAACAAACTTGTGTTAAGACACTGAGATTTTGAAGTTGTTACCACTGCACAGCCCAGAACCTAGCCTATCCTGACCGACACAATTCCCCCTATTCCTGGTCCCTGAAGTAGCAATTCCCATCCTTTTAAAGACTTCAACCATCCTCATTGTTCATAAACTCATCAGTAACAGGACAATCCTTACCTTCTTTACTCTTAATACCACAATTTATACTTTACTGCTACTATTATAATCTACTTAAATAAAATTTTTACCTTCCAAGTGGTTTTTGCTCTGTTGGGAGGTACAGTTCACACGTTCTGTGTTTAGGTTGCCTGTCTTAATCTGGTCACTAGAAAATAGAACAAAACATACCGAACACATCAGCTATCATGGGGTATGATTTAGTTTATCCTAAGAAAAAGGACATCACATAACATTTAAGATATGCCATGTGCTCTTCTAACAGGGGATTAATGTACATTATTAGTTTACATCTCACAACAACACTTAAAAATAGTTATTATCTTCATTTTACAATAGGAGATTAAAGCTGTGAAAGTCAAATTAATTTGCCCAATAATTAAAATCTAAGCCTATCTGGGTTACAAAGTCCTGATCTTTCTGATTCCTAGGCTACTCCTTTCTAAGAAGTATTATGAAGTTCCTCTGCCAAATAAAAATGTTTTACTAAGTCTTTATTACAATGATTATTTTAATAATAGAAGAGAGGTTATTTTTTGCAAATCTGGCTTTTTAATAATGTGGTAAAACACCAGCTAATATCAACTCAAGACATTTTAGATCGATTAAAAACAAATCCTGGCTAAATTATCCTAAGCTGTGGACATGTTTTAGAGGTTATACAGAGAAGCGCAAATAGGCTGTTAACAGTAATATATGTTTGCAGAATTAATTAAAAATTAATTGAACACAAACAGTTATTTCACTGTATTCTTTTGTATTTGCTAAAAGAAAAAATATCTCTTCCATGGAACTAGTTGTGACAGCAGAAAATAATCCCAGTTGTGAGTTAGAGATGTCAGAGACAGGACAATGAGCATTAGACAGACTGAAGAACTAAGCAATTAGCTTACTGACTGAGATATACCAATTTAAATCTATGGTTTAAAACCTGTAGTATATATCAATAGTTTTGGTGGCAACAATTATAATGTATTTCTTTTCTTTCTAAATTTCCTAAAAATAAATAGTTGTTATCTTTGGAATCAGGAAATAACTATTAAAAATAGAAACTTGAAATATCAAATAACCCGTAACATCCCAGGTTACTCTGAGCTCAAGCTCTTTCCTTTACTTTAATTGGCCCCAAACTTTGAAAGTTACTTCAAATAATTAATAAGAGAGCATGGTAGGGGGAAAATCATTCATTTAATCTGTGTATTACCTGAAGGATGCTGTTTCTTTAACACCACTGATATCCATTACTGTACCATTTCCATCGATACCAGGTGAGTCCAAATTAGCAGATCCATTACTGATATGATCACTGCTTTCATATCCAGATTCAGTCCTTTGCATCTGCCAATTGTCACCATGAACTTTGAGGCCTTTATTTTTGTCTGCTCCTTTTCCATTAAATTCAAGGGAACTCCTGCTTCCTGTTTCCTGCTTCATTTCATCTTCATATATAGTCATTAAACATTTTTGCTTTGGATTCTGTTTTGGCCAATCATTAAAACTTTGATCTTTGCTACATTTAGGTTTGTTACTAATATTTGACTTATGTCTTGGACTGTGCTGCCTTTTTTCACTTTCATCAAAAATACTATCAACATTTAATGTTTCTCTCATAGGTTTCCAACCTCGGTTCCGGCTTTTACTGCTACCGTTATAGCTGCTCCCTTTATCCCTAGAATCTTGGCTGCTGTCTGTTTCATATCCAGTGCCACTGTCACTCTTAACTTTGCCAGTTATTTTCTCTCCTGGAGCAAGAATCTGGGATTTACTTGAACTTAACGTTTGTGCAGAAGCTCGACTCTGCTGGGCAATTCGGTCATGTTTGCACGGTCCTTTTCCTTGACTATGATACAGATGTGGACTCCCATATTGTCTAAAGCCATTTGGGGCAGGAGGTGATCCAGACTTGAAATGTGGAAGGTCGTCATCAACCAAATCTTTAAAAATAAATAAGTAAATAAGGATACAAATGAACTACTCTTCAGTAGTTCACTTTTTAGTCACAAGCCATATACCTTGTTTGAGAAGAAATGTTAAACAGTAATAGATAAATAATAATTATTTAAATTAAATCACATAGTATTTTATTTTATTTACTTTTTATTGAAGTACAGTCAATTATAATGTGTCAATTTCTGGTGTAGAGCACAATGTCCCAGTCTTGCATATACATATATACATTTGTTTTCATATTTCACAGTGCCTTAGATTGAAAAGTGCTTTTTCAGTCTCTATGCTGCATGAGAGGCATTTATAAAATAAACAGTTACATAATGATTTAAAAAAAAATTTCTCTAAAGTAGATCAGAAGATAATTAAAGCAGTTTAAAAAAAACAGTATTCTATCTCATTCACAATTAATGAAAATCATAAAAATGAATGATTTCTACCTCTTATATTGATTGGTAAAGATATAAAAGTTTATTAAACCAATTGCTGCTGGAAACAGACATCTAATCACTGTTGGTGGGAGTACAGCCTGTCAGGTATTTTAGGAGGACAAATGAACCACGTCTATCAAAACTGAAAATAAACATACTCTAACCCAGTAATTATTCTGAAAGAATTTTATGTATGGCTATATGCTAAAAGTACACAAAGGTATATGTCAAAGATGTCACTGCACCAAAAATCTTTAATCAAGTTTTAGAGTCTATCAGCATCAGTTAAATTATGTTATGTCCATAAAGATGACAGCATAAAACCATAAAAAGTGAGACACGCTCATAATGAACTAGAAACTATTAACAGTGGAATAGAATGAAGGTGAAGGACTGCAGAAAAAGAAGCTCTTTCCAACTAATTTTATAACATTCCTTATCATTTGAATGTACCATATGGGTGAATTAAATTTATAGTTAAAAGTAAAGGTAAAACATCAAAACAAACACAAGTATTCCAGGCTAGAACTGAATAAGAACCAGGAAAATTTTACATTTATAGATTTAATAGGTATATTAAAGGAATCACACTAAAATATATAATAGATAAATAAACTTAAATAATACACAAATTATATTAAATTGTATGAAAGATACAAAAGTTAGCTTTAAAATAGATTTTAGCTGCCCCTTTTCAAATGAATGCTATAAGCTCTTAACTTACCTCTATGCCTGCCCAAATCTTTTCTTTGTCCCCTTTCCAAATCTCTCCTTTGTGAGGAAAGTAAGTTCTTTTGTTCAATGGCTTTCAGAGCACATTCTCTGGAAATGTCTTTTATTTTTTCCCTTTGATCATTGTGACTTAATTTAACTGTAAAGGAAACCATTATAATAAAGATACAGATCATTTTTCAAATGTACTCAATAAAAGCACAAACTGAACAATATAAAAATTTTAAGATGCTATATATTAACAAAACACAGATTGAAGTATACCATGAATTCATTTTTATGCTTATCCTGACACAGAGGTGCATGTTGTCTTTTGAAACTTCTTGAAAAACTCCTAAAGCGAACGCGAAGGATAAGTGACTTTTCATTGAAATAATGAGAGCTTAAGGTAACTGAGTCAGGCACTGCTCTAAGCGTCTTAACTCATTTAATCCTCTGAGATGAGTACAATTACTGTCTGCTTTGGATTGGGAAATGGAAGCATGTAAAAGCTAAAAATTTGCCCAAGTTCACATAGCTTGTATATGTAGAACCAGGATTATGAAGTCAAATTGTCTGCCTCTAGTGTTTGTGTTCTTAAACATATGCACAGTTTCTATAGGCTTAAAATATTCTTGAAAAACAGATAATGGCTTACTCTAAGAACATCAATAATACATGAGAGGGAGAAAGGTATAGTTCCATTAAGAACATTTAAAAGCATGTATTGTAGCTCTTTGTTAATGATAATCGTTAATTTTGAATCTTACCACCCTTAAACGGGTTACTTTTAGGGTTAGACATTATTTTATTAATATATTTAAAAGCTGCTTACAAAATCATCCTGACTACCCACCCAAATAGAGTTGTATGTAAAGCATAGCTACACACCAAACTGTGATGTCTCATTTTGACCCTAGTCACAGAACTTGGTATGTGAAAATTAAAGTTGTGTAATGATAATAACAAGAAAGTTGAATAAAAATGAAGTTAAAAATAAACTACAACTATAGTAACTTCAAACTACTGTTGCATTCACTTGACAATAAATTCAGTTTGGGCATATGAGCCAAATTATTAACTCATGTTTTTCCTCCCCAAGACAATAATTAACTCCTTTAAGGAAAGGCTGCATTTTAGCTTTCTTTGGTAACAGTCCAGATTGCCTCCAGCCTACTATGTACAGCCTTGAGTGCATGGAGAAACTCAAACACTAGTCAGGTCAAATTGTTCAGATAAAACTAGAGGTCTCAGAGAAATCCGTAAGTCAAAAGAAAGAATTTTGTTTCTACTTGTTATTTTCTCTTCATGGCCAAGGAAAGCTAGTTAATAAGCACCTTCCTTTTTGGTCCTTACTAAGAATTACAGATTCATTAAGTAAAGAAAGAGGCAGGCTTAACTATGAAGAAAGGGAGAAACTTAACTACTCAAAGACAACGTAAAAATGACAATTTAAATACATACCTGGTCCTCTACCACCACTTGTTTGAATATGGCTCCGATTAAATGATGAAATATTATCTGCTTGAAATTTCTGATTTTCTCTCTGTTTTATCTGATCACCAAATCCATTTTCTTTTGAATTATCTGACTTATAAATTGAGGGCTTCTCACATCCTTAAAAAGACCAACAAAAGTGTATCATCCCTTTCTCCTCCCAACCAGAAGAGTTGTTTGAATCATCCTTTCAGACATTTTTAATACTGTAGACAAAATTACTTAAAAATTTAGAGAACTGATATCTTTTAAGGATGTCTACACGTTTTCTAATGCATCCAAAATGGCCTAGCTGCTGTGGACTTTTCTAATGTACTAATTCTCTTTAAATCTCAATATTCACTGCTAGTAGGAGCTATCAGTAAGTATCCCCTTGTGCTGTGAGACCACAGGAGTGGGTGACTCCTGAAGGTGCTTCAGAGGCCATAGATGAGGAAAGGTTTCTTTATAAAGACTAACTCTAAGTATTAAAATTTTCCTGAACTCCCCTTTACTGAAACTAAATATGAAATTATCCTCAACATTCATTTCACATTCACTATATTACCATTTCTACCTAGTGTGATTATAATAATAAGAAAACACTAAAAAGAATTTTTAGGCTTATGTATTTATTTATTTTTATTGGAGATACCGGGGAGTGAATCCAGGACCTTCTGCATGCTAAGTATGTGCTCTACCACTGAGCCATTTCCCTCCCCGCAAAAAAATTTTTTTAAGAAGAATTACCCATATTTTCTGCAATGGATTTATAATGCGACCAGTTGATGACCTGCCGGAGCGCATCTTCAGTGGAAACTGCTGTGCCATCCGGGTTTGCGTAAAACAAAAGCAATGGCTGGAAATGGCATCGGATACACTTGGAGACCACATCTTTCCATCTAGTTCCAACCTTTTAAAAAATCACAATGAGTAAAAACAAAACAAAACCTTGCAATCAATGTGTTACATGAAAAGACAGAGACTGAATTATTTGTTTCCCTAGCCTGCTTGCTCACCCCATATCATGTGATTTGAGGAGATGGAATGGTAGAGCAGGTCTGTTGTTACTAATATTCCTTCAGGGTATGGGGCATATTTTCCTATTTCTGTATATATTTGGTGATTTTTCCTGAATCCTATTTTGAAATGGCATACTGAAATTTCATTGAATTTCACATTTTTCAGCATTGAATTTTTTTGTGTTCCTGTAAAATTGTTGGATTTTGTTCTGGCATGAAGTTAAGTTATACAGGATCAGCTTGGTCCTTTAAAGGCTTCATTTTAAGCTTTTTATGTCAGATCCAGAGCAATCTTCAATCTAGGGATAATTTAGCCCCACTATTAAGATGATACTTTTCTGAGGATTCTGTCAGAATCCCTTGCTGCCCTGTGTATCCACTCTTGCTGGTGGGGATACAAACTATTCAAGCCCTGTGTATGTTTTGGGAACTGTCTGACCTTCTGTCTTACAGAGGTCCTTTCTCTCACCTTGTGCCAGTTTGCCACACCCATGGTGGATCACTACTCAGCCAAAGATTAAAGGGGGAATCCCTCTGCCAATCTCCAGAATTTTCCCTCTGTGCAGCTTCCTTTCTGGTAATCTGCTCAGCAAATTTTAGTGATCTTGCCTCCCTGAACTCCAGTTTTGGTTTCCTCAACTCAGTGAGACTAACTAGGCTTTGTTTGGGTTCTCCCTCTGCACTGTCATCCAGAAACTATCTCTAGGCAGGAAGCAGGGATCACTGTAAGGCTCTTCTTATTGGTTTCCCTTTTTTCTGCTCAATTGCCTGTTGTCTGGTGTCTAAAGTAGTTGCTTCATCTATGTGGTTTTCTAATTTTTAATACTAGAGGGCTTTGATGATGCTATTATAACTTAGTTCATTTATTACTGTAAGTATTTACATATAATCATTATTTTATATAATTATATTGTTATTTTATCATTATTATATCATTTATTCCTGAAAAGTAAAAATCACAATAGTTATTCCAGTTAGTAAAGTGTCACATACCTCTTTTACATTTGCATCATCAAAAAATACCCATTTGGAACTCTTGGTATGAAAAGCAAAGGCACAATAATGTCGGCTGGTGTAGCAAATCATGCCAACAAGGTGAAGTTCACTATTTTTGGCATTTTCATCAGTAACCCTATAAAAAAGCTGTTTAAAAAATAATTTGTATGTAATATTGTCTCTTTTTTAAATGAGGAACAATAATTTGATGGATCACGCATTTGACTCTCTATGAAATATATTTATCATGCTTACTGCCCCAATCTGATATTACATAAGGCTATAGACACTACATTGCACTGTTAACAGAGTTACTACTTTCAATTAGTCCATAAGAAATATTAAGTCCAATAAAATGTATTCACTACAACTTAGTTCAGTAGACAGTACCTCTAATAACAGAGAACTGACACTTTACATACATACTCAAAACGTGAGATAAATTACGTATTTCCTTATAATTCATGATTGAGTCACATATTTTAACATACATTAAACATTTTATCTAAAAGATAGTTATCTGAAAGTTGAATTGTAACAAACCAATTCAAAATTTATCGAGATGGCAATAAGCATACTAAGAGATAGGTGCTATAGATGAATTTTAAATCTTAAACTTTTCTAGCTTAATATTTATACTTATAATCATTATCATACACACAAACACATACACACATGCATATACTATCATATCATCATCATTCTAGAGTGATAGAGGGATAGAGAATGTGACAGTTTAGTTTGTAACTGAGAGCACCAGCCCCAGTCTAGGCAAGAAAGGCATTCCAGTTAGCCTGATTTGATTAATTTTATCAGTGATACACCTGAATATTATTTCCTTTGGAAAGAAAATTTAGTTCTGAAAAAGTACATTATAATATTGAAGATGTTTTAGAGGAATTTAAAAATAAGAAGGAAAAGAATGAAACAGTTGCAGTACCCCAGGAAGATAAAGATGCGTTGCTAGATTCCGAACAACATCTTCAGTCAAGTCAGAATGCTCAGAATCCCAGACTAAACCAATTGTAACAATCTCTGGGCAGTTCATTAAAACACGCCGAATTTTTATTTTTTGGCCACAGTTACTCTAAAGAAAAACACAAAAGGCAACTTTTGAAATTATCCAAACAGATATACCACAGGTATATCTTATACAGTTTGTATTATGCAATAACAATCTTAACATATATAAGAAACTTATTTCTTCAGCATATTAAAAAGGACTTCTAACAAAGTATTTTTCTTAATTATTGATTAAACAGGAAGTTTATTTTACATCAAAGTACTTTTCTTTGGTATCTTTGTAAATCTGTTAAAATAAGAATTCAACCTAAAAAAGGCAGAAATAAAACCCTGAAGTTATTAGTAACATTAAATGAGAAAAGAATAATACCATCTGTAGTATTTATTTAAAGAAAAACAAAAAGAAAATTCTCTATAGTCAAATAATAATTTCAGAACTTAAAATTAATCAATATATGCTATATTATATATTCATAAAGGTAAGAGTTTTTAAAGAAATAAAATTGAGACAAATAGCTCACATGGTATAAACAGTTATTTAAAATAACATTGAAAAATAAATTCTTAAAGTTAATTCCAGATATAATATTTGCATGATAATTTCTGAATGTCTATATTCAAATTTACAAACACAGAAGCATACTAATGTTCTCCAGATTATACTTACAGGGCACTTCCTGTAGTCATCAGTTGTGTTTGCTGCTTGCAGCAATTCTGCGAACATTTCGGGCTTAAAGCGTTCATGCCTTTCCATCATTCTTTCAACTTCATTGCTACAAAAGAAAGAAACAGACCCAAATCTAGCCTATGAACTTAAAAAAGAACTAACAAATTTACATCAAAAATACTAACTTATCAACATAGGTATGACCACTTTTTCTGTCTCAAAACACGATTTTATCTGAAAAATTGACTATAAGGTAAACTTCCATGAAATGAAAAAATTGTGAAATTTGGCAGGTGTATGATGAAAAAAATTAAGTCAAGAACAGAATAAAATAACATGAAATCATATCACTGTTTGGAACTATATAAATGAGGTAAGATGCTCCCTATAAAGGTAGCTCTAAGTTAAATGTTTCTTTTACATTGTTACATAACAAGTAGAGAATTGAGTTTAAACTTTTGCCTAACAAGAACAACAAACTAGGAAAGGCTCTCTCTCTGGCCTAGAGTTCCCATAAACAAAGTTATTTTCAGCTAATAGAAGGGCCCTTTGTTGATTAATGCAGAAGTCACAACCAAAGTCCTTAAGCCCGGTTTGTGCCTTTTGTTCCTATTATGAATGCTAACAATTTCATTAAAGCCTAGGCACGGTATCTGTGCCATTTTTTATTCAACCTCTCCCAGAGTCAAATTTTCACATATCAAGATATCAAGTATCTTTAAACAACTATTTAAACACTTCCAACAAGATATATAACAGAAGCTCAAATACTCCTACTAGTGTCCACCCTCAAAGCTCTGGCTCTACTTAATAGTAATATAACTGTCCTAGAGCTGGAAATATTTTACAGTTCAATGGTTTAAATAATATACAATATGCACAAACAGCTAAAACTACCAATTCTTCTAATGCACTTCAAAAGTAGACTAGAGAGCACTAAATCTGACAGGTTCACTCAAATTGCATGTAATGGTTATTCATGAAATTGACAGCATCAGAGTAGTGGTTAACTAGAGATAAATTCTGAAATTTAAAATGAAACCGACCTGGGTTTCAATCTTAATTTGTCCATTTACCAGACTAACCTTATTAAACTTATTTCTTGATCAACAAAAAGTTTTTGTTAAGATTAAAAGTGACAATTTATGTAAAACCTGAAATATAGTAATAAGCAATGAACAACTGGTATTCAGTACTTGTTACCAATAAAAAGCGAGAGATATTAATTAGAATGCAAAGTCTGGGCTTTTGCAACTCGTGGTGTGGACCAGGGACAGACTGATGAAACTCTAATTCTTATTACCTAAGATACTGCCTCAGAGCACTGTTACTTTATACAAGAGTTTCAAAGTAGACTTTAAGCTTTACAGTTTTTAATTTATCTTCTATCCTTATTCAAACACTATCCTACAAAGTGAATAAAATTGACAACAAATGACTGAAGTTTAAGGAATGTTTCTTTAAGCCAATATTTCCCAACAATGTATATATTCAAATAATCAAATTGCTATATTCATTGATTTTTAAGAAATAATGTGCTATATCCAAAAACTACAGGAAGTTTAATAATACACTGAAATAGATAAGCACCTAATACTCACTTTGCACAATGATAAAAATATTGGTAGCATTTAGCAACTATTGTACTAATGCATTCCAATCAATAACTATTGATCCATATTTTGCCTTTTGTATTAAAACATATGCAAACATTTATGATCTTATTCAATGCTTATCACACATCAAATATTTATACTCTCAAATATCTGTTTCAGTGTCCAAATAATTCTTATCATGGAAAGTCTAGGAATCTTTCATTTTTTTCCCCCTAAGGGATCATTTTTGGATCCCTAAGCTGATGTTTCATGGACAGAAAGGGAGGGAAGGGGACAGGCAAGCAGGGCAAATTTTTATTTCAAGTAAATGTTGAAGTCTTAAATGCAATAAACCTAACAGAGGACTATTTTCACTTTTTTCCTGTCTTTTCTGCTTCCCCTAACTTTTCATCACCACGCAGGGACATGGTGGAGCCATGGAGAGATGGCCACTACAAAGGTAACACCTTAGCAAAAATGAAGAAATCACATACAGTTCCATTTATCATTGCACTTGTCATTTTAACCTTTCCTTCACGGTTCCAAAACCTTGCTATAAATATAAACAGGTATACATTTCACTGAGTGATACCTGTATTTGGCTAAATCAGAAACATCCAACTGAGGTAGACATCACTTAGTACCCCTGATGGCAGCGTATCTGTTAATCTCAGAGAGTAAATGTTCATTTATGCTATGGTTTATAAACCAAATGCTCAATAAATGATCACATGCCTTATTAACATCTGTGACAAGTATGCTTTAACAGGTCCTTACCACAGAGCTGTTGTAGAAATGTACCTCACAAATTCTGTGAAGGGCAGAGGATCCGATGATGCTCCACAGCTACGACACACACACTGCAGGTAAAAACGTATGTTTTATTTATCAATCATAACACATAAATATAATATCTAACAAAACAGCTAAGCTATCTCACCTGTTCATACAGAGTCATAGCAAACTTCTGGTGAGTGATACAAGATTTAGAGGTACACATGTCCGCGTCTCTGCTTGGCACTATGTGAAAATGAATCCTCTCCAATATATTTTCCTAATTTAAAAATGAAAGGACAAATGAGTTGCAAATCTTGCACAGGACACTTCAAAATACAACTCTTTTTAAAATTTAAAAATCTTAAGATCTTCCAAAGTGTTAAATTTAGGAGTGCCATACATATTGTCAGCTTTTCAGCTTTCCTCTTAAGCAAGCCTTCCAATGTTGTTCAATAATTCACCTTTTGCAGAGTTAGCTTTAAAAAAACCCTAGCAAAAGAAATACTATCACATAATATATGATTTTAATAAAGATTTAAGAAATCAGCTCATGGTGGCTGACATTTAGAAATTAATATTAGAAAACAAGATTTCCTATGTTCCCAGCATTCTCACGTTCAGAAAAAGCAGTTGATAAAAAAAAAAAATCCTACTTGGATCATTTGATTAGTCTATATAACTTAAAATATCAATGATAAAGGCTTGTAATACCTGCACTAACCCCCTAATTCAAGGGATTTGCTCTGCAACAAACTTCATATGAAAGTTTGGTTCCATAATACAGATCAATAAGGAGTATTCATTTCTTTAACAAACAATCCTTTTTACCACAACTTAACAATGGATTCTTTTAATTAGTTAACTTCCTCCTCCTCCGCCCCAGTACATTTATACTCATTCAGTTACTTACGCCTGGATTTCTAGATATCCTATGAATTATATCATGGATTAGTACATTTCATTTAAGTGAAAGTAAAACTACAAGTTTAGCATTGTGCAAAATATACTTTTTAAGCAATGGATCAATTATAAACATGAGACATATGAAATATACATTTCATGACTGTGTGTGCTGTTTTTGTCACATTTTAATAAACATGGCAAGTGCGCTAAGCAGTGCACTAGACAAGGAGCTTCCCATCTGTCTAAGTAAACAGTCAAACTGTTCATTTAAAAAGATGATAATAATATGTAAATGCCAAATGAATTCTAAAGAGTAAATTCTTCAGAAATTCAAAGAACTGATTGGGGTGCTTTGATGATGCATTGCATTGTGCATATGACTTAGGCTGAACTTTAACAGATAATAGGTTAGGAAAGTTTTAAATATTTCAGGAACTTGAGCAAAGGCTGTAAAACAGGAATTTAAAAGACATGTTTGGGGAACAGAATGAAACCACCTTACTAGAAGGGAAAATTCAGGAAGCTAAGTTGGAGTTTAAATGTAAAGAGCCTTAAATGTCAGAAGAAAGTCAGGTTCGAATCACAGAAGTATCTGAAGAGCAAGCATTAACCTGAAGAAAAACTGTAGTTATTTGGTGGCCGTTAAAAACAGACTAAAAGGAGACAGGTTGAAAAGACACTAATACAGAGGCTTAAATAATGCTGAGAGTACAGGCCTGCGCTAAGAAGCGGTGACAGGGAAATATGGCAAGGCAAACCTTAAAAAGGGCCTCTGATGAATTTACAGAATTTGCTGAAGAGATGCAAGACTAAGAGAAGAATGGTTACATCTTAAATATAAGTGGCATCTACGTATCAAAACTATTAATCATCCTCATATGTATTTTACAAGGTGTATAAAGTGCATTCCTGATTAAGGGAATGCTCTACTTTTTAATAAATTGGTAACAGAGTCTCAGAACCTCAACTTCAGTCAGTGGTTCTCAACCTGGAGTAAGGTGTGTATCAGAACTGCTGCCCCTGACAGCTGCCCAGCAAGATCCTCTTCGTTCCCAAAGAGAATCACTGCATGGAATGAGAAATGTTACCGTGAGAGTGTGCTGCATGTGTAAACCCTGTAGAACAGAACGATGACTTAAGTGATATATAATATGATTTATATATTTTTGCTCCAATAAATACATTTTAAAGGATTCTAGTAGCCTAACTCTCAAAAATTAGGGCAGCACTAATAATCAAAACCCAAAGTACACAAAACACAGGTGGACTTAAACTGAGCTTTGAAGGGTGGGAAAGACAAGGATCCACTGAGCAGTCCTGATGCTTTTCCATTGTTATAAATTTATGTTTCATTTGTCTCAAAAGGTGCATCATTTAAGGAATGCAAACTACAATCCTGATTTAAGGATTATCAGAAATACTTACAAAGCACTCTGCAGCATCATCCATAAGGCCAAGCTGGAATCGCTGCTCATCTTTGAAGCTTTCCGCAAGAGCATGCCTTATGTTATCTGAGGGAAGCGCTTTTTCTCGACTGTGTTGAAACTGTGCAAATATTGTCTGGGAATCAACAAATACATCAACAAGTAAGTTTAATCCCAACAACTACAAAAATACTTGAATAATTTCATCACAACACAGTAAAACTCAAAACTATATGCAGAAACTAGTAAGTCTTTTGCTTTAAAGTTCCATACAAAAATTTATTTATATCAGTAATGTGTAGAAATGGCTGCCCCAGCCTCTAAATCAAATGTTAGTGCATAAGAATTAAACATGAAAAGTTCTCATGTCCCATCTTCAGAGATTCTGACTGAGGTGAGGCCCATTTTTAAACTGTTTCCCCCGCTGACTATGATCTAAGTTGTTTGTAAAGAATTTTGAGATAATTTGCTTCAAATCTTAAAGTATACTATAGGAATAAAACTTATCCAAAAATAAACATATAGTCAAGTAAAAATTAGTAGGAACTCTCTAGTCTTGAAACATTGGGAACATCATTTAAGAATATATGATTATAGGTGTTAATTGGTCTTTTATTTCTTTATTGAATATAAGCAAGAAAAGCTTTTTAAATAAGTTGGGTTTATGACAATCATCTTGGGGGCGGGGAAGGTTTTCAGTTACAAACCACCAAATAAGAACTGGTTATATTAAGTTCTGTATTAATTAGTCAGGAGGTATGTCATCCCCCACAAAAAAAAATTTTAAGACCAAGATATGGTAGGCTAGGAAATATTTCAAGAATCTGTTCTACTGCTGCAGGTAATTTTAATTTATAAATAAGAAATTAAAATATACATATGTATAACTGAATCACTTTGCTGCACACTAGAAACTAACACAACACTGTAAATCAACTATACTTCAATAAAAAAGAAAGAAAAATAAATAAGAAATTAAAAAAGACGGCAAATGATATTAGATATCCAGAACTAAAATTTTTAGCTATAATTACAAGTGCTAAAAAATGAAAAATGTTTTCAGATGTCATTTCTTTTTTAGGTAATTAACTTTTCCAGGTAACGTTTAAGATATTAATCCTACACAAGATTGTTATGCATTCAACATCTATTTTTTGATTGCCTAGTATATATGAGGTATTGTTCTACATCAGAAAACACAGACCCTGCCCCATGGAGCATACGTTTTCGATGTAGTAATGACGAGAAGGCAAATTAAGTAACAACAATTACATAGCATGTCAGAATATAATAAGCACAATAGAGAAGAACAAGGAAATACAAGAGAAAAAAATAAAGCATTGTAATAGCGACAGGGATGCGGGGAGTAGGAGGGAGGGTGGGAGCTTACCTTTTATCTAGGGTAGTCAGGGAAGGTCTCAAAAATGGTAAAATAATAGTTAAGGAGAAGAATGAAGGGATTAAGAGTGTTAGCCATGAGGACATCTGGAAGAAAATCATTCTAGACCCATGGAATAATAATGAAAATACACAGAGGTGAAAGCCAGCTCTGAGAAATTGCAAGGAGGACGGTCTGGCTACAGTGCAGGGTGTGTGCGTGGGTGTGCATACACGCACACACACACGCACATGCATGTGTGAGCACACAGGTGTTCCGAGGCTGAGGAGGCAAGCAAGAGGAAAAAGCCGGTGGGTGATGCATAAGGCTATGGGAAGATTTGGGCTAGGAAATTTAACTGGTTTTTACAATTGGACAAAATATTCACAATTTACTTCAGAGTAAATAAAACATGATACCGTAATTTGATCTAATTTCATCCTTCATCCCCTAACAATAACCCTATTTTGCCATGTTCTGAAAAAGAGAATATAAAATTGCCTTCTTCAGTGATTTATTCAAATACCCTTTTAGGAACATAAATCAAAATAAAGCATGAAAATGACCTTTTATTTTCCTGTATATATGTGTGTGTGTGTGTGAATTAAGAATATTCAAGAATGCAAAAGACTAAAACTTTATTTCTGAAAACATATTAATCAAATCTTAAATTCTTGGGTAAAAATTTCAATGACATACATGAACTGCTAACATATACTGGACTTCTCTTTTTCACCTTTCTCCCTATTCTATTTATTCTCATTCAAGCAGTCCAAATATTATATCTACTTAACACAGGTTATATCACTCCTCCAGTCAAAACAATCCCATGACTTCCTAAATCACTCAAGAGAAAAAGCTAAGGTCCTAACCAAGGCCTAGGAGGCCCTACATAACCTGGATTCCTGTTGCAGTTATTTATTACTCCATAACAAAACCACCCCAAAATGCAGTTACTCAAATAACATTTATTTTTATCATAAATCTGCAATTTCAGTGAGGACGGGTCAACTCTGCCCCACTTGCAGTCATTCGGAATCGTCTGAACACTGGGACTTGGAGTCACCTGAAGGTCGCTCACTAACTTCTAGAGGTTGGTGCTGGTTGTTGGAGCTGCCTGTTGGCCAGGACCTTTCCTATAGCTGTGACTAGCTTGGCTTCCCCACAGCATGGCAACTCACTTCCAAGAATGAGCACCCCAACACACAGAGCCAGATAGATCACTTTTTCTAATCTAACCTAACCTTAGATATCTGTGGCATCATTTCTGCCACATTCTACTTAATGGAAATGAATCATTAACACAAGCACATATTCAAGGAATTAGACTCCACCTTTTGACAGAAGATCTGCAGACGTGTTTGAAGCCACCATAACTCACCTTACCTCTGAGGTCATCTCCTATCACTGTTCCCCTTGCTCACAGAGCTTCTACCACCACTCAGGTTTCCTTGAACATGTCACACACACTCCCACCTCAGGGCCTTTGCAAGTTGCTGTGTCCCTGCTTGCCTGGAATGCTCTCGTCCACTCCATCACCTCTTCTAGGTCATAACTGAAATGTTACTTTCTCAGTGAAGCTTTCATGGCTATTCAACACTCTCTATTCCTTCCCCGGATTTATTTTCCCTCCTTTGCAATTATCATTACCTAATACATTTTCTATTTTGCTTGCTTATTTTCTCCTCCCCTACAAGAATATAAATTCCATGAGAAAAGGGGTTTTTATCAGTTCTATTCACTGCTGTATCCAGAGTAACTACAGCAGTGCCCAGAATTCAGTAGTAACTCAAAAAATATTTGTTAAAATGGATAAAGCATTATTTCAAAATAATGAAAAATGTAATGTTCCTAACAATGTTACACTATTTAGATTCACTTAAACTGTCTTTATATAAAAGTGGAAAATTGAAACATAAGCCTGAATAAGTCATACTTTAAGAATTCACTTTCAAAACTGTAAGTCACTTGACAATGAACTTCCATTACAAGTAAAGTAACTAAATACATCAAATAAAATAATCAAATCAAATTTTTTGAGAAACAATTAATAGTCATTTTTCAGATCTATTAAAAGGTTACCTTCAATGCACAGAATATACAGGCATCTCCCTGACAAACATGTCCAGTCAGAACCCGCAAGCTTCTTCGAAATATATCTAATTGCCATAAAACCTAAAAAACAGTGAGATGAAGAAAGAAACATAGTAATACGTTTCTCTATTTCTCTATAATAAATAGATTTAAATATTTCTAAATTGCAGGAGACAAATAACTGCTTTTAATCTCCTGTTAATAATCAGATATACACAACTACTTAAAGTTCTGTAAAACTACAGAACTGCTAAATACATGTAGTTCATCTATACAAGACGGATTTAGAAAACATTCCTGTTGATTCACATTTAAAAACCATGACAGGCATAGAACAAGAAAAAAGTAACTGCTCAGTTAAGGATTCGATATGAGTAGAAAACGTGGGATACTGAATGGACGACTTGGCAAAAATTTAAAAGGGGAAGTGACTGTAACACTTGGAATGAACTAAAATTTAGGAAGGAAATATAACTGCAGTT
Organism: Camelus dromedarius; assembly: GCF_036321535.1. Classification (NCBI taxonomy): domain Eukaryota; kingdom Metazoa; phylum Chordata; class Mammalia; order Artiodactyla; family Camelidae; genus Camelus; species Camelus dromedarius. The sequence goes on from NC_087436.1 coordinate 38,957,850, forward strand.
GACAAGAAAAAAGTGTAGAGATCTGTGTGGTCACTGTGTACTGAATGAAAAAGGGGGCATCTGTGTGGTAATGGGGGTACAGTATGGTATGAAACAGCAGTTATAAAATAACCTAAATATATTTGCTGCAATTATCCATTCATCATTTTCTACTAAAATACAAAAACAAAATAAACAAGTAACTGTTTAAATCAGTCCAGAACTTAAAATCATTCTAGAAAAATCTGAAATCTATACAACAGGGTAAACGTGTCTGCTTCACAGAGTTCTTATAAGGACTAAATATATATGTGTAATAATATGTAAAGTGTTTAGAGCAGTACCCAGTACACAATGGTATGCACTGAATGCAAGCTGCTATTTGTAGCTGTAAATACTAGTACAACAAACAATTAAGATCTTCAAGTTTCCCTGTATCTTTCAGTCATTTCCTCAAATAATAAAACTAAGAAAATCTATTCACCATCTCACATTTCTCCCAACTGAAAATAAAGGTTAATAAAAACAAATAACTTTTAAGGTTTCCTGTATTTTTAATTACTGAATATCTAAAAGCCATTTTAAAATTTTTCTTAAAGCATAACTAATAGGATTCACTTATCACAAATAATTCAGTGTTTTACAAAGCATTTGAAAATGTTAATAACTTTCTTGCAGATCATATTCTATCATACCATAAAATACACTACTTTAAAACTCATTCGTCAAGATGAAGATCATGAGAGCACAGCCATGGGAAGTACACAGCACTGTGTGGTTAATGATACAACCTCCGAAGGCAGGCTGCCTGGGTTCTAATTCTAGCTTTACTGTCTACCAGCTCTTGGACTGATTTGAACAAAATGTTTTCTGAAACTTAGTTTTCTCATCAGTAAAGGGGCATAAAATTAGTACCTACTTCTTAGGATTGTTACAATAATTATATTAAACACGTAGTGTACCAGTAAGTGTCTAGCACATTATAAGAACACAATAAATGTTAATTATTAAATATAACAACTTTGCTTTTAACTTAGAAAACTTAAAACCACACCAATATGTCATACCTACTTAACTGTACTACTTTCTTATCAAATAAAAGTTTAAAATATTCAACCAAAAGAATACCTCTATAAATTACTTATAAGGCTAATGAAGTGGGTCTTTCAAATGTAACTGGAATGTTTTCTGCAATTAGCAAAAAGTTTAAGTTACACTGGATCCAAACTACAGAGAAAATATTTTATGTGACTTCTGTGTACATTATTCAATATAAAAGTTTAAAAATGATGTTCACAAATCCATATCAAAAGTTATTCTAACTACAGTTAATCTTTAACCTGTCTCATTCAAAATATTGATTATATTCTACCACATGTTTTAAAAAGTTAGTCTAAACTGGTTGTTGGGCTAATTAGTTTTTAGCAATATACACATTTTTATTTTGCATCACTTGCACATTGCATTTTAACATGGTAGCTAACAAAATTAATATAGTTATTTTGAATGTTTATATTTCTCATTTACTTATTCCCAAGATTAATACATATATGCATATGCATGTAATAAAGTGATACAAACCTTTCATCATATTCCTCACTTCAAAATAATATTTAAAAAACAAAATTAAGGAGAAATTGCATATAAATTCATTTTTCTGACTTATATTATATCCATAACATTTTAATACTGTTCGCTTTTAGTAATTTCTTACAAAATATATTCCACAATTTATTTCTCAGTAGTTTCATAAATATTCACCAAACTGCATATTAGCACCTGTACTCTTGAGTTTTTAAAAATGAAGTCAGGCTTTTTCTGACAGAAAGTCTATTTGAATATCTGTTTTGTCAGTGAGGACTGGTTTGGTAAATTTTTATATGATAGACATATGGTATATAGTGTATATGGTAGATATTTTAACATCAGAGGCCAGCAGAACCCCCTGAGTTGAAGAGATGAAATTGAGAGCTCAGAGAAGCCAAAGCAGCTAGAGTGGGCAGGGCAGAGTGCTGCGGAGAGAGCCACAGGATTAACATGCAGGGGAGCCTTCAAGTATTCCGGTGGGTAGCCTGAGGAAACTACCTCAGGCCAGGAAAGAAATACTCCCCAAAATTAGAGGAACAGTGCCAGAGCACATACCATCCCAAGGTAGTACATGTTCCCAACAGCCAAAGTGGAAAACGTCATAATTCATAGAGCATTGGTTAAAGAAAGAAGAGTCCTGCCCCAGGGGTGGAGAAATTAACCCTAGAATAAACACAGTTCTGGTACTGCCTATCAAAGCTTAAAAGTAAAATGATCAAATTGTTTCCAAATAAAGTAATCCTACCCTACAGTAATGTTCAAGAATATTTTTAGGAATATAAAAATACCAATCACCCAACAAGGTAAAACTCAAAATGTCATCTGACAGCCAATCAAAAATTACCAGGTGCTAAAAGATACAAGAAAATATATTCCAAAACTAGGAAGAAGAAAAAAAAAATCCAGATTTTGCACAGAATTAGTAGACAAGTATATTAAAACAATTATTATAACTGTATTCAAATGTTGAAGAGTCTAAAGAAAAGATCAAACATGTTAACTACAGACATAAAAGGGATTTTTAAAAGACCCAGATCAAACTTCTGGAGGTAAAAACTACAATGTCTGAGATAAAAAATATACTGGATGGGATTAATAGATTAAGTAAACATTGCAAAAGAGAAAAATTAATGAACTTAAAGACACAACAGAAACCATGCAAAATGAAAGAGAGACAGAAGAAAAAAGAATGCGAAAGAAAATAAAGAGAATGAGCTGTGGGACTTAAAGCAACTAACTACATATGTAATTTGAATCCTCCGAAGGAGTAGGGGGAGAGAAAAAATTAAAGAAGTAATGGTAAAAGAGTTTCCATATTTGATTAAAATTATAAAGTCATGGGTCTAAAATGCTCAATAAAGCTAAATACAAGAAATATGAAGAGAACTATGTCAAGGCACATCATAACCAAATTGCTTTAAACCAGTGAAAAAGAGAAAATCTTAAAAGCAGCTTAAGAAAAAAGACACATTACAAACAGAGTAACAAAGATAAGAACAACAGTAGTTTTCATTAGAAATAATGCAAGCTAGAAGACAGAGGAGCAAAATCTTTAAAGTACTGAGAAAAAAACTGTCAACTTAGACTTCTTCAATGACTAAAAATACTTTTCAAAAAACAAAAGTAAAACAGAGATTTTTTTTTTCCAGACCTTTAAAAGCTAAACGAATTCACAACCAATAGACCTGTATCACAAGAAATGTTAAAAGAGGTCGTTCTTCAAGCAGGAGAAATGATACCAGGTGGAAAGCCAGATCCACACAAGGGGGCGATGAGCACCAGAAATGGCGGCTATGTAGGTTAAGTAGAAATAATCTTCAAGCTAAAGGTCAGTGGAATGTTCATTTTTTAAAAAATGTATCACCATGGGAATACTTCTCCATTTTCTTTACTATGTCAGTGTCCTTACTCAGAATTTTCTTTTGGTATAGTCATCTTTTCATCTCCCTAAACTACACACAGTATTTTGGAGTCAAAGAAGCAGAGGGAAATATATAAATGTAAAAAAAGAACTGGAAAAGGGGTAACAGGAAAAGATCTGAAATAATAGAAGCCCTTTCTCACAGCCTGATTTAAACAAAAGCATATAATTCCATGTCTTTCGGTGCCCAGAATTCCCCTGTATCGGGTGTCATTCAATAAATATTTTCCTGCCTTTCTCACAGCACTTAAAGCCAGAGGGATCTCTCAGCCAGGGCAGAACAGTAACTATCATTTAATGGTCCCAACATAAATTAGAATTAATGCTTTCCTAATACCAATTGCTTCTCTTTCCCTGAGTGAGTTATAAAACTTTCAAGTTTGACATATGTCCCAGACAGTGGGCAGTTAAGAACACAAGTCTGAGTCAGATGTCTGAGCATCTGACATATTCTAGATGTGTCCATTTATCAAATGAGTTAGTTAAGCAATATTTCTCTTTCTACTCACAGTTTTCAGGAGAAAAAAATAGAAAGAAAATATGTGAAAAGTTATTTATTTTAAATTAAAAAATTTAAGGTATATTCTAGGGTCAATAGAATAAAATTCCAATGTTCTAAATCTTCCTGTCTTTAGCACTGCACAGTCAATGGTCAGAAGGATGTAGGATCCTACAAAATCTAGAACTGTGGAATAAAAACTATCATACATAAGAAAGAATATTTACCTCAGGCAGAAAAATGGGTTAATACATATTTGTTAATTGAAAGAATTTCAACAACGACTGAAGCAAAATGAATTAACCATTAATTTAACTGAAACAGTGGTGTCCAAATTATGATTATACAGAGGTGACTTCAGGCCACGGAGCGGGGAGGGGAGTTTGAGTACTGAGATTAAAAACTCTGCTTTCTTATTTTGATCCAAGCACCTTGTTTCTTTTTATGCTGTCTATAGGGATTCAACCGAATCTCTTAAACAAAAAAACAACAACAAAAATTGGGGAGGAGGGGGTAGATTAGCTAATTCAAAAAAATAATTCTGTGCATTTTAGAAACATTCTTAATTTACTAAGAAAACATTTTAAGCCAAAAAATATTTTTATATCCTAGCAATGTATCATTCTGTTGAAAAAACCATTTCCATTTACTATAAAAACCAAAATGTCCAGTCAAAATATTTTTGCAGCTGTTATAAGTGATATTAAAAGGTCATTCCAGATGATAATAACTTTATTCTTAATTTACAAGTCAAAGCAGCATTAAGCAAAGAATTTCCTGAAAGGCACTTTTAAAATTTAACAATAAATTATAGTCTCACCTGTACAGCACTATTAAGAAAGCAGCTGTTTTGTCCTGGTTCATTTAACAAGCCTTTGGTAGGGGCTAGGGATAGCATACTCCCGGGTTGGTAAGCTTTTCCAAGATTGCCACCTGGTTTCCGTAAGAATTTTACCCATGCCATTTTCAAGCAATTTTGTTTTCATTAAAGCTAAGAATTATAACTTTATGTGATACTTCTGATGATAAAATGGATGATGTCTTGAATTCCACTTAAATTCGTTGCAGTCTATTACAATAATGTAAGTTCCCAAGTCCATATCTTTCTCGATACTGTAAAGTTTTGAGGATTTTGTCAAGTAAAAATAGGGTACATAAGCTTTGATGTTCTGAAAGCTAAAGAAAAAAGCTATATTAAACAAGGCCTTACAGATTTTAAAATCTTTGTGTTAAATTTGATAGGAGTTGTATAGTTTAAGACGAAAAACATTTTTTAAAAACTGCTAAAAATAACGTCGATGAACAAATCATATTCTGTAAAACACAAGTCATTTGTCTTGATAGTTTAAAAAACAGATGATACAAAAAGATGTAGAGTTGGCATTTGGTATAATTCCTTTGGTCATTTGTTTTCCTTATGTTTTTTTAATAAGAAGACTCTCTTTCCCAGGTGAAGTTATTAAAGGTGACTCCATATTTCGTATCAATGTGACCTCAAAGCAAATCTACAAGAAAGAAAAGAAATGTTTAAATAAAAGTAATGGCTAATCAAGAAAATTCCTGCTTTACTATCTGAACACAAATATTGAATACATAATTAAAATATTGTATATATAATCATAAAGGGATTAGAACCAATAATGTTCTAAAATATGAAAACAAAAACATAGTTCATCCTTAAAATTTTTTAAATATCTCAATGTAACATCAATCACTACCTACCTCAAGATTTCAGTGGTCATATGATGGTTTCATAAGGGAATTATTCTACAGAAAACTAGAAATAAATTAGATCTCAGGTAGTATTTTGAATAATACTAACTTTGCTGTCAATAGTATAATACTCTATTTATTAAAACAAATGCATATACAGAGACTATATTGTTACCCTACACAGAATCATGTCATTTCTCCAAGAAAGTCAGCCCATTTTATATAAATTTACATGCATTAAAACTCAGAAGAAATCTTACATTGATAAATGTATCTTAGTGAGTTAAAGTAAATTTCCACATTATTCATGAATACATGCTCCTGGCTAAAAGACTAAATGTCCAACTTCTTAACTAAAAATAATCAAGTATTACTAACAAAGTTTAGCTTAATCAATTGAATTTGCTTCCTGCATTCATTCATTCAACATTTATTGAGCCACGTACTGTGCAGGCACTAGAACTGACATTTTAATGAGGAAAGACAGACAATAATAAAATGAATAATATATTGTATCCTATACCAGAAGAGTTATGCGCTGAGTGCTAACAGAAAAACAATGCAAGGAAAGGGGATAAGAAGTGTATATAATGGGAGACGGTTTCCCCTTTTAAATAGGATGGTCACGGAAAGTCTAATTGAGAAGGTTACCTTTGCACAAAGATTTGAAGGGAAGTGAAGATGCGACCTAGTGAAGTAAACAGCAAATTGGAAGGGTAGTAAGAAGTTCAGTGTGGCAGGAGAAATGTGAACTAAGAGGGTAACAGATGAAAAGGGAGGATGGGAAAGCAAGAGAGATCATGCAGGATCTTAAAAGCCCTATATAAGGAGTTTGGCTTTAAATTTAAACTCTGGGTTTAAAGTCATTGAGTTTAATTTTCACAGCATAAAAAAAAAAGAGAGACAGAATGGCACAAGTCAGTTCAAAGACAGCAAAGCAATGAGGAATAAAGAAGAAAAGCATTAGTCTCTACAGAATTAAAGTCAGAAGCCTTTTGTTTCCAGCCATACATATTAGCTTGTCGCTAATAAGCTGTTTGGTATATAAATTCTTGTCACCTCTGATTCACAGCTTCATCTATAAAATGGGGACAACAATAACAGCCCTGTTTAACAGAGGTTAAATGTGTCAAGAATTATAAAACTCCGCATTATGTTAGTTGTTCACTTCTTTTTATTTTAACTCTATGGATTGTAACTTCCTCTAAAATGTTCTACATGATCCTAAAAACTTTCACACAAATTTTTAATAAATGTAGGTAAGATTTTACAACATTAAGGGAGCTCTGTATTGGCAGTAAATTTGTGTTTTTAGTGGAAGAATCCTTTAAAATGATATTCTTTCAACAATTATTTAACTAAGTACCAGGTCTGTATCATGAATTCTGCCAACATATATGAAACAATCTCTACCTTAATGAATTTAGTTCTGTGAAGGGCACAGGCACAAATAAATAATTTTAAAATATTGTGGCTTCTGTTCCTGCACAAGATGTCAAACTAGTATGTGTTTCTGATTCTCTTCCTTCAAGCCAACTCTGGAGATTATACAAAAGCAACAGGTAGTCAAAAGGGGAAATACTAAGGATACCAAAAGTAACTGGCTTCTAGAGTGGGGGAGAAACAGCAGCCAAAAGAGAGAGAGGGCCAAGTGTCACAGACTGGGAGAGATCTTTCTAGTCATGACCTTTTCCATTCCTCACATTGCTCTGGGCAGAGAATTCCCATCCCACACAATGCAGTGAAACAGGAAAGCTCTGCTACCACCCCGGTGCCATCTGGAGGGTAAGGGAGATCATAACATCAGGAAAGCACCAGAGCACAGCCAGTTTGGAAAGTGGTAAAAAGTACAGATGGCCTGCAAGGCTCCTGCATGTTCTATCCTCACCCTCCTCCACAAATAGAACAGAGGACAGAAGGACCTGGAGAAGATCACACCTCTAGGCAGGGCCAACAAGTAGTTCTTGTTGGAACCAACTCTCGAGCCACATTACCCCAAATCAAGCCCTTACATCCCCACCTCTGCTCCCTGAAATCACCTGAAGAAACAAATTGCATTCATTCTTTTCTTCATGTAAATATTACTAGCTTATAACTTTTTACTCCCAGGAAAAAGAAAACCAGACGCTTGCAGAGTGAACACTATGAGAGAAAGGCAGCAAAGCAAACAATCTACACCACAGGAAACAGAATGATCAGATCAAAGGGAACACAATTTAAAATAAACTTAATAAATACACTCCAATTGAATATGAGTTTATTTTTGAAACTACTGAAATAAAAAACTCAAAGGATGCAATAACTAGCAAAATAAATAGAAGGGAATATTATACTAATAAGAAATAATTTCAGGTCAAGAAATTCTCCTAAAAATAGTGGAAAAAAAAAAAGAAGTGAAAATTATAAATATATTCAAAAAGCTAAGACACATGGATCAAATCTAAAAGCATCAATATCTATCTACAAGGGTTCCCACAAAGAAAGGGAAAAAGTAAACTGATTAAATATTTTTAGAAAAATTAAGAGTTTTCCAGAATTAAAGACTGAAAAACCCAGAGACAAAGAGAATAGAAAACTCAAAAATCCAAAGATGACATGGGGAAGGAAGGAAGTAGGCTGAAAACTGTAAAACCTTAAAAGAGACACGGGGAGAGAGACTACTTTTCAAGCCCATTAACAGGCAAACAACAGAAAGAAAAAATAAATCCAAAACTAAATTTTTGTAAAAGCTAAAAAACAAAATCTTCATAAGCCTGATTAAAGAAAAAATAAAAAGAAAGGTAAACACCAATAGGATTGATAACAAAGAAATGACCACATATATATAAACAACCAAAAGAATACTACTTAAATCTCATAATAATTTTGAAAATCTAAAGGAACAGATAATTTCATAGCAAAATTACCAATTCACCAAAAATACAAATTACCAAAATTAACCCAAGAGAAATAGAACATTTTTTTAAAATACTAGAAGAAAATAGAAAAGAAACAAAAGTTCTCCCACTGAAAATGGCATCTATAGATCAGATGGAATCAAAGTTTAATTTTATTTCAGCTTTAAAGAACTGTTAGTTGTAGTGCTAAAATATTGCAGGCCACAGGAAAAATAAGTACCCCAAATCATGTTATAAAGCTAACAAAACCTTAATATCAAAACATGATAAACCTCAGACCAATGTGACATGCGATTGATTAAAGGCGCAAAACTTGTAAACAGAACAAACATAATTCATCACTGTGTCAAAAAATAATTTACCATTAAAAAATAATAATCAAGTAAGCTTTATTATAGGAAAGCAAATGTGATTCTACATTTATTCTTTCAATAAATACTTAGGAAGCTGTGCAAAAAAGAGCTGATGGAGCATATTCATAAAAGCTGAAAGATGGAAAAACAACCCAAGTGTTCAACTAAAGAATGGATAGATAAGATACAGCATGTATGTATCTATATATGTGTCTGTTTACACACAAATACACAATGGAATATTATTCAGCCATAAAAAGAAATGAACAATTATACATGCTACAACATGAACACTGAAAACATTTTGATAAGTGAAATAAGTCCATCACAAAAGAGCACACATAGGATTTCATTCATACAAAATGTCCAAAACAGACAACTCCAGAGACAAACAGATCAGTGGTTGCTTGGACTGGAGAAGGGGATGCCTACAGAGAATGAGTGGGGGTGGAGGGAGAAAGTGATAGCAGAAGGGTACTCAGATTCTTTTTTTCCCCCACTTTTACTGAGATACAATTGACACACAGCACTGTGTGAGTTTAAAGTGTACAGCGTAACGATTTGACTTACATACATTATGAAGTGATCACCAAAATAAGCTTAGTGAACATCCATCATCTCATACAGATACAAAATAAAAGAAGGAAAAAAATTTCCATGTGGTGAGAATTCTTAGGATTTACTCTAATAACTTTCATATATAAATATACAGTAGTGTTAAATGTATTTATCACGTTGTACAATACATTCCTAGTTCTTATTTGTCATACAATAGGAGTTCGTAACCTTTTTTAAGTTTAGTTGATTTACATTTTTGTCTCAGCTTCTGGTGTACAGCACAATGATTCAGTTATACATACATACATATATTCTTTTTCATATTCTTTTTTATTATAGGTTATTATAAAATACTGAATATAGTTCCCTGTGCTAAACAGTAGGACCTTGTTGTTTCTATTTTATATATAGTAGTTTGTGTATCTGCTAATCCCCAAACTCCTAATTTATGCCTTCCCAATCCTCTTTTCCCTTTGGTAACCATAAAATTGTTTTCTATGTCTGCAAGTCTGTTTCCATTTTGTAAATAAGTTCATTTGTATCATTTTTTAGATTCCACATATAAGTGATACCATATGGTATTTTTATTTCTCTTTCTCGCTTACTTTACCTAGTATGACAATCTCCAGATCACTCCATGTTGCTGCAAATGGCAGGGTCCATGGTGTCCCAAAGCTGTTAGTGTTGCTAGATCCTGGGGCAGCTGGCTGAGGGGTCCAAAGTGTCTCCAGTCTGGTGACCTGCTGGTAGGTGGGGCCATGGCCCAGGAGATCCTAGACTAGTGCAAACTCACTAGTGGAAAGATTTGAGTTCCTAGGTCTCTGGCTGCAGGGCCCTGAGGATCCTGGAATTGGTGCTGGCATGCTGGTGGGTGGGACTGAGACCCAGAGGGTCCCAGGGTTAGTGCTGGCCCACTGGTGGGAGGAGCCAGGTCCTAAAGTCTCTGGCTGCAAGGTCCTGGGGCTAATGCCAGTGCACTGGTGTATGGGGCCAGGTCCTGCAGTGGCTGTGGGTTCATGGGCTCTTGGGGCAGCAGTCCTCCTGGTGGGTGGGGCTGAGTCTCAGCTCAGCTAGTTGCCTGGCCTGAGGCATCCCAGTTCTTGTGCTGACAAATTGGTGTGACTGGCTGAGTCCTGGCACTAATAAGGTAGAAAGAAGAGTCCAAAACGGTGCTTGCCAGCACCAGTGTCCATGTCGTAAAGTGAGCTCCCAAATATGGGTGGCACCAGTGTCTATATACCCAGGGCGAGCCCCAGCTGCTTTCTGCCTTTTCAGGAGGATCTCCAAGATCAGCAGGTCAGTCTGACCCAGGCTCCTTTTAAATTACTGCTTCTGCCCTGGGTCCCAGAGCATGTGAGATTTTGTCTATGCCTTTAAGGAGTGGAGGGAGTCTCTATTTCCCAGAGCCCTCTGGCTATCCAGAAAGTAAGCCCCATTGACCTTCAAAGTCAAATGTTCTGGGGAGCTCATCATCCCATTGCTGGACCCGCAGGCTGGGGAGCTGGATGTGGGGCTTGAATCATTCATGCCTTGGGGAGAACCTCTGCAACTATAACTATCCTCCTGTCTGTGGGTGTCCCACCTGCAGGTACTATACCATGTCTCTGTCCTCCTATATGTCCTATATTGTACATATCTTCAGTTGTAGAAGGTCTTTTCTGCTGCTATTCTGGTTTTTCTCACCAATAGTTTCTCTAATTAGTTGTAATTTTGGTGTGCCTGTGGGAGGTGAGCTCACTATCTTCCTACTCTGCCATTTGGCCACTGCCCCAGTACCATACTGTTGTGATTACTACATCTTTTTAATGTAGTTTGAAATCAGGATGTGTGATGCCTCCAGCTTTGTTCTTTCTTAGGATAGCTTTGGGTCTTTTGTGGCTCCATACAAATTTTAGAATTGCTTTTTATCTTTCTGTGAAAAATGTCATGGGAACTTTTATAGGAATTGTATTGAATTTATATTTGGCTTTTGGTAGTATAAACACTTTAATTATATTAATTCTGCCAATCCATGAACATCGGGTATATTTTCATGTATTTGTGTATCTTTAATATCTTTCAATATCTTATAGTTTTCAGTGGACAGATCTTTCACCTCCTTTTTTAAATTTATTCTTCTTCTATTGTTTTTGATGCTAGTGTAAATGAAACTGCTGTGGTTCTTTTTCAGATATTTCAGTGTTAGTGTATAAAAATGCAACTGATTTCTGTATATTGATTTTTGTATCCTGCATCAGTATCCTTTACTGAATTTATTTATTCATCTAAAAGGTTTTTTTTTTTTTTTTTGGTGGTTTTTAGAACTTTCTATATATAAGATTATGTCATCTGCAAACAGAGAAACTTTACCTCTTCCTTTCCAATGTAGCGCCTTTTCTTTCTTTTTCTTGCCTAATCGCCCTGTCTATGACTTCCAGTAAAATGCTGAATAGGTGTGGAGAGAGTGGTCACCCATGTCTTAATCCTGTTCTTAGAGGAAAAGCTTTGGATCTTTTATAGTTGAGTATAATGTTAGCTGTGGGTTTGTAAATATGGCCTTTATTATGTTGAGGTATGTTTCCTCTATAACCACTCTGTTGAGAATTTTTATGTTGAAAGTTGAATTTTGTTAAATGCCTGTTCTGAATCTATTGAGATACTCTTATGACTTTTAACTTTCCTTCTATTAATGTGGTATATCACATGTGTTTATTTGCAAATGTTGAATCATCTTTCCATCCCAGGGATAAATCCCACTTGATCATAGTGTATGATCCTTTTAATGTGCTAATGAATTTGCTAAGAACTTTTGCACCTATATTCACCAGCAATATTGGCCTATTGTTTTCTTTTCTTACAATGATCTTATTTACCTTTGGAATCACTGTAAAGCTGGACTTGCAAAATGAGTTTGAAAGTGTTTCCTCTTCATTTGATTGAAAGAGTTTGAGAAGGATTGACAATCTTATCTCATGCAACTATTTCAAGCTTATGATTTAAAATTTTTTATTTTAACTTGAAAATGTGCCAAGAGTTTGAGGAAAAAGATAGAAAATTACTGCTGTTTCCTTATGAATCAGTGCTTTACCAGTAATAACTTGACTCAAAAGGCAAGATTCCAGGGCTTCTTTCCTTTACTACCCTAGATACTAACTCCATTTTCTTCCTCCAAAGTTTAAGCCCAGTACCTTAAATAATTAGGAAATCTATAGCACACTATTTAAAGTCTTCAGCTGCTGTAAATTTTTTCTTCTATTTTTAAAATGGAGAGGACTAGGCTACATGGAATTTATTCAAGTTCTAACAACCAATGATTTTATTAGGCTACTAGAATAGTCTAGGTAAATGGTAATGATACCTTAAATTGGACTCATTAAAGCTATTATGGTGGAATTGTGTTCCCCTCTCAAAAGATACTCTGAAGTCCTAGCCTCTAATCCCTGTGAACATAACTTCATTTGGAAATAGGGTTTTTGCAGATGTAACTGGATTATGATGAGATCATCAGGATGGGGGCCTAATCCAGTAAGACTAGCAGAAGTCATCAGAGTAAGAAACAGACACAGAGAGAACACCACGTGCTGATGACAGGCAGAGGTTAGAATGATAAAGCTGTAAGTCAAGGACACTAAGAATTGACAGCCACCACCAGAAGCTGGAAAGTAGCAAGGAAGGATTATACACCGAGCCCTCAGAAGAAACCAATCCTGCAAACACCTTGATTTTGGACTTCTAACCTCCAGAACTGTGAGAGAATAAATTTCTATTACTTCAAGCCACCCAGCTTGTCACTTTGTGACAGCAGCCCTAGGAAACTAATACAATAGCTGACAAAGCCAGGAGACTCCTTTATTTGTTCTTTTAAGTTTATTGGGTTTTCTTGATCATAAAATAGTATTTGTTTTTTATATAAATTTCTACGATACCATATAAATATAACATAAAGAAAATTAGAAATATCTATATCCCACAGTAGTAGAGAATCATTGTTAATAAAGCTAATGAAATATACTCTTAATAGTATCTTTGTCTAGCCATCAAACTATAAAGTGAAATTTCACTTTAACATCTTTTCACTGACAAACAATATAGCTACTCAAGGACACACAGATTGTTCAATGATATATTACAACTGCTCATCTTACTAGTAAATATTATTTAAGCATTTATATTAGACAACTAGATAGCAAGCTTAACAGGTACATAGTAAGCTGAAGCAATAAAAAAATTCATCCATTATACAGCTCTCATTTTTGTAAAGTTCAAGGATTATATTAAGAAAGATAATTGAAGAATGAGATGTCCTTTGATATAGAAAACCACTGTCACTCTACAAATGGAGGAACTAGAGAAGACTATATTAGAAAATTTACAAAACAAACACAGAAAATAAAATTAAAGTAACAAGGACAAACTAAACCACCACCAAACCCAGCAAATTCTAAGTTGTTTTCAGCATTTTGTACTTTTTTGCTCAATTTCTTTGTGTCCAATGAAAAACTGTGCTTCATTTCTTGTGAATTTTACTAATCACTAGTTTCCACTGGTGACTAGAGAAAGACAAGAGCACACGTATACCCAGAATACAGAGTATGACATTAAAGGCTATGGCTTACGTTTTAAGACATGATCTTCAGAAGAAAATTATGCCAAAAAAAAGAATAAAATAATGCCATTTTCAGCAACATGAGTGGACCTGGAGATTGTCTTCCTAAGTGAAGTAAGCCAGACAGAGAAAGAAAAATAGCATATAATATCACTTACATGTGGAGTCTTAAAAAAAAGACACAAATTAACTTTTTCACAAAACAAGCAGATTCACAGACATAGAAAACAAACTTATGGTTACCAGGGGGAGGAGGTGAGAAAGGATATATTGGGAGTTTGAGATTTGTAGATAACTAACTACTATATATAAAATAGGTAAACAACAAGTTTATACTGTTTATCTCACGAACTATATTCAATATCTTATAGTAACCTATAATGGAAAAGAATATGAAAACAAATATATGTATATGACTGAAACATTATGCTGTACACCAAAAATTGCCACAACATTGTAAACTGACTATACTTCAATTTAAAAAAAGAAAATTATGCCAAAGCAGGCATAACCTAACATTTCTTTGCCTTGACAAACTTAACTCTAGCTCTACCTATATCTCTTTCCCATCTTAGCTGACAGTAAGTTCATTATTCCAATTGCTCAGAACAAATATCTTGGTATCATCTTTGACATCTTTTTTTTTTTTTTGCTTATCTCGGTCAGAATGTGGGCAATTCTCATCACCACCACTTCTACTATTCTAGTCTTAACCATCATCAAATCTTGCCTGGATTGCTAGAATAGCCTCCCAGCTGTCTCGTAGCTTCTACCCTGACCCCTTACCTAAGATTAGAAAAAGAGATCCTTCTGAAATTAAATCACAGTGTCATCCCTCTGCTCAAAATCTTGCAGTAGGTCCTTACCCAAAACCCAAAAAGTCTTTATAATGGCCTATAAAGCTCATACTACATGTTAAAAGTAAACAATACTTCTATTTTCTCACACCACTTCTGAGACCAGATGCGTGGGTTTTTCCACAACAAGCAGCAATACTCCAATTCTCAGCAGACACCACAATTTAACTCAATTTGATCTACCTGGAGTTATTGTCAAGATTCCACAAGCCAAGGGCTCAGTTCAACTAGACTGACCCCCTACTTCAGACACCAACCACAGGTCCCAAGTTGTCACCTGCACTTCTGATCCACTGCCAATAAATTAGCGGTTCCCACAACCCCTTCCACGGATTTAATTAACTTGCTAGCACCACTCTGGAAAACAGCTTACTTGAGTTAAGTTTATTATAAAAGGATACAACAACTCAGAAACAGCCAGAAGGAACAGCTGCATATGGCAAAGTATATGGAAAGGAGCATGGAGCTTCCATGCCTTCTCAAGAAACACCACATCTCCAGCACCTCAAGCTCACCTACCCAAAAGCTCTCTAACTCCCTCAGTTAGGATTTTTTATGGAGGCTTCATTACATAGGCATGCTTGATTAAATATTTGACCATTAGTGAGTAGCTCAATCTCCACCACTCTCCCCTCCCTTCAGGGAGGGCAGGTGGAGCAGAAAGTTCCGATCCTCTAATCACATAGTTAGTTCCCTGGCAAACAGCCCCCATCCTGAGGCTAGCTCCAGCCTCCAGTCATCTCCTTAGCACACACACAAAAAAAACACTTTGGAGATTATGAGAGTTTTAGGAGTTGTGTGCCAGGAAACACTAGAGACCAAATATATGTCTCTTATTATGTAACGCCTGCCCATCCTCTCCCCTCTAACTTCATCTCTAACTACTTTCCATTTATTTTCTCCATTTCAGCTACCTGGGCCTTGTTATTCCTGAACAAACCGTGCAAACCCCTGCTCTAAAAGCTTCACACTCTCTCTTCCTCTGCCTGGAATACACTCCTCTTGATACCCACTTGGGTTCTCCCCGGTTCACTTCATGACTGCCTTGCTCGAAAATCACCTCCTACATGAGGCCTATATTTATTTAAAATTGCAACCCACTCCACATGCCCAGTTCCCCTTGCCCTGCTCTACTTTTTCTTTTCTTCATGGTATTCTTCACCAACAAATATGCAATCTAATTGACTTATTATGTTTATTATGTCTCCTCCCAATCCTCTTAGAATGCAAAGTGAATCCTGAGCATCTAAAACAAGGCACAGTACATGGTACCTAGTCATTAAATAATTATTGAATGAAGCTCAGGAAATAAAGTGAAACCTCAACCAACAAACCCTCTGAAATCAGTGTTCCTAACAAAGATGACCTAGGCACTAAGGGTACAGGACAATTCCCCACCACCCAACAGCTAGGTTAGTATCAGTACTATACCAACAGGGAGGTAAAATTATCTTAGGCCCATATAGCAGGACCTTATAAGAGGAAAAGTCTTCTAGGGTTCAAACAGCCTGCTGACCTAAAAACAGGGAGGACCATCATTATCGGGGCAAGAGTTTATTATGCACACTGAGAAATTTAGAGAATCCAAAGCATGAAGTTACCTGGCAAACAAAGAATGCTCTGATGGGCTCTTTAACAAGGATGAAATCCATGTTCTGATATAGACTTCATGATTCCCAATTCTAACTTTGTGAAAAGTTTCCACCAATACAGCACATACTCAATTACTCAATCATTTTATTTATTTGTTTGTTTGTTTGTTTGTTTTTATTGAAGTACCATGGGTTACAATGTGTCAGTTTCTGATGTACAGCACAATGTCCCAGTCACGCATATACATATGTATATACATTCCTTTTCATACAACTACTCAATCATTAAAAGCAGATCAGTACCATCATCTATAATAATAATCTATATAAAAAAGTTGATAGTTATTGTAAGAATTATAAACCACACATAAAATACCTAATAAATGCCCAAAACATAGCAAGCACTCAGTAAATGCAAGCTAATTATAATGACAGCAAACACAAAATTTTTGATATAAATGATTTTTAACAATGTAATCACACATTTGAATAAAAAGTAAAAGCTGTATTATGATATTTTATACCCCATTTTGTTATCTTTCTCCATTTCTTTAAACTGGTGCATCAATCTTGACTAAAGCCTTAATCCAGATTAGTGGGATCAGATAAATGGTATAATAAAGTTTTAATTTCTAAATTTTAATATCTTTTAAAAGGTCGTTCTTAGTAAAAAATAAACAATTTCACTTATAGAGATATCCTACTTTAAGAAAACTTAAAATATGGAAAATTCTAATTGACAAAAAAATTTTGAGAATGCTTCATTTCACAAGTGGATTCACCACAGTATTATTTTAAACTTCGTGAATTTGAAATTGTAAATTTCATTTGGACTACAGAAGAAAAAACACATTGAAATGTTAGAAGGCAATGCATCAGAAATAAAGGGAAAGCAACACTAAAATAACAAGGTAAGCAACAAAGATTTAATTTAGAAAACTTCAACCTATGTACAACTTTTCAGAAAATACAGAACTTCCTTAATGAAAATTTTAATTCATAAATGACACAATGAAACATCCAGCCATAAACAATAACTAGAGCACTCAAAATAACACCCTTACTTTGTCCTCATCATGTCTCTGGGTTGTGAGAATGCTCTCTTTACCTGCATTCTCATCCCTTGTGCTATGCATCCATTATTCTCCTTACACTTAAAATGCAATACACTATCACCTTCAGTCCCTTAGTTATTCTGTCTTCCCTCTACAGCAACCCAGTATAAATCTTACCAATGGAATATACAAAGTAACACAAAATGAAGTAATCTACTGCCCTTTGCTGGAACAGAAGACAATTCACAGGTGTGCTGTGGCGACTGGGAAGTTGGAAGAGAGGCAGTACCTTGCAATGGCAAGGGTATAAGAAAAAGACTATTTTATCTTTGGAAATTCAGTGCAGTTGTGGGAGCACTGGGAATAACCAGAGATGAGGCTTGGAAAAGACAAACTCATATTTCTGACTACTTTAACATTGTCTTATTAATTTTCCAATGTCTAGTGTCTAGCATAAAAAAAAAAGGTCAATAAATATCACTTAGTAATTCTGCTAGCTCAGAAAAGCACAAAAAGTCAGTTAAATCTTCCAAATTCCAGAGGAAAAGTATGTCTTCAAACTGCTTTTTGCAGTTCAATAGTAGCAAAACTAGAAGAGTAATATAATTATTTCCAAATTAATTCAAAAATACCATGACCACTAAGGTAATTGACTTTATTCACTAAAACAGCTAAGATATTGAAATATAGTTTATGTTGCATAACATTTTATTTTCTGGTGAATTACGAATATATGAAGCAACTTTTCTGAAGTGACTCATAGAAAACAAAAATTCTTCAATCATATGCAATGGTTTGTGGCACTATTTGTGTCATGGACACCTTAGTGGCCTAATGAAGCCTATGGACCCCTCAGAGTGTTTGTAAAGCATAAAACAAAGTTTATGGCATTGAAATAGGAAAGGAAGAAAGAAAAAAATGTATGAAATTTCAAAGAAAACCAATTATATTAAAATTCAGTTCTAACCACTGCTGATAGAGGACATCTGTTAACTTGGAAAAACAAAAAAAAAAAGACACTTTTTTCCTATTCTATTTGTAGTATTTTTATTATTTAAAGAAAACTCATAATAACTTGCCAATATTAGGATATTATATAAAGTTAAAGTTTAAATAACCTCTGAAGATTTTATCTGTGGTAGAATGTTTCTTGTTCCTATTGTGTGCATATACTGTAATGCAAAATTTTCTAAAATCATTACAGCTGTACAAAATTAGTAATGATATACTAATGCTACATATGTATCATCACCAATAGCTAGCTAGCTCTCCAAAGATGACATAAATTAGCACTCTTCCTTCCTTAATCCAAGCGTCTATGAGCAACAATAGGCTAGACTGACCATCTTTTGTGCCCTGGCATACCTAGCACACTGTTCAAAATACTTCCAGATGCAATATATAAGCTACCTTACTATAAGTTGTCTTCAAGGTCTATAATTAAGAAAAACCTTGAGTTAAAGCTGTCAAGTAACAAGATCTGCTCAGTATTTTAGTAACTAAACATCTTTGTAGGACAGCTTAATCTACTGCTTTCTATATTTCAAACATATTTTTGGAAAATTGTAGGGTGAACAATGTACTTTCTAGCACGATATGTTAGTGAGTCCCAAGTAGTATGAGCAGGGAAAATAATACTGATTTTGACTTTTGAATGTGTACATTACCTTAAAATAGAATTTTCACTTTTTACCTCTTGCTAAAACAAGCTTCTAAATGATGATTCCAAAACTGTATTTCTTGATACTACACAGTTTAAAATAAACATTTATTTGACATTAATATAAAAAATCTTGAATCACAGTACATACTAAATAGTAAGTTATGTGATATTTTAAGAAAAAAATAAACTAGGTGGAAAACAGTGCCCTTCCACCGTTAAAATAGCTTTCTTTGTTAAAACTACTTTTGTATCTTTCAGAGAACATAATAATATTAATTAATAACTATTAGTGTCAAGTTCCATGAACTATATACATACATTCATGAAAGATTTTTTTTTTTAGTAAATAGGGAAAAAAGGAAAGATCTTTTACATTGTAGGAACAAAACATGTAACTACCTGTGAGTTGAGTTTATAAATAAATTTAATCACCTTCGTGGTTTCTCACCAGTAATCATGAATTTAAACAAACTGCCAGAGAGCTCATTTTAAAAGCCTCTAAAATGTAACATAAAAACAAAAACCTTGTTTTATCAGATTATAATCAACTCCAACCTACAGTGAGTTTGTCTATTTGGAATTCTTATGACAATGGCAGATAAATCATACATTACTTTTGCAAAATGAATTTTAATTTCTATTTAACAAGATTAAGGATATTGCTTCGACCATCATCATGGAACTGAGAATAGAAAATAAAACTACAAGAAGTATTAATTTAGCCAAAAGTTCATTTTGATCAGAATTTGTTGGCATGTTCTCCTCCCTTTAAATACTGAGAATCAGCAATGCTTTTTTTTTTTTAAAGAATACAACTAAAAGCGAATCAGACCCTAATCACAAAAGAACCTCCTGAATTTAAACATCCCTCAGAAGTAGCTCTGAAAATTCCTTGCAAAAATACACATATTTCTTCCAGATAAGAAAATATTTGGCAAACTCTGCTAACAAAGCCTTACAATACATTTTGCAAGTATTAATCAGACTTCGCACTGATAAAGAAAACCTTGTAGCAGGATAACAAAACCTCAGAGCACTCTCAGATTGCAGGCTTTAGGAACCCTCCCTGCTACACCTGTGCAAGTACTTCCTGTTCTCCAATGTTGTTTAAAATTAGTTTAATAAACGTCCCATAAGTCGCCATGTAGAAGCTAAACATTAACTTTACAAATTACTACTACCACCCAGAAAATACCAGCCCAAAGATTCTCAAGAATCATCTCTTCTCCAAAGAAGGCAACATAACCACCTGGACAGCTTTAAAATGCTGGTGCTCGGGAGAGGCAATGGCTCGGAAAGTGAGGGACAGGCGCCAAGTAAGCGTAATATTCATAATCCTGATGCACTAAGAGAACCAGCAGGACCCCAAGTTCTGCTCCTTGCCGGCCCTCAAACACAGCAGCAATTAACAAGCACTACCCAGTAAGTACAGCACCTCCGCCCTCCGTGGGCGCCTCCAGACTGGCCAAAGGCATCTCCGCCAGACCCAGAAAGCGGCGGGAAGGCTGCGTGACCTCGGGAGCCTGAACCCGAGCAACTAGCCCTGAGTCTGCCCCGAGGAGGGTGGGGTGGGGGAGGAGGTCTCGGGGCTGCGAAGGGAGAGACGAAGTCTGGGGCTGGAACGAGGGCTTCACGGTCAGGCCCGTGAGGGTAGCAGGTCGTTGGATCACCACCCAGGGACTAGTTCTGGAGACTTACCTTGAGCTCGGCCCTTTTAGCGAGAGGAGAGCGCGGTCCAGGTAGAGAAATACGGGCCTTCTACTTTCACAGGGCTTCCTCCCGCTGACCCAGCTCCGCCTCAAGCCGACACCAAGCTGACACACCAACAGCCACCACCGTAACCGAGACTCACCGGGAACTGGAGCAGAGGCGACTGGTCTCCGCCGCCCAGAGCTCGACCCTGCGCACGGAGCATGCGCACACGCCTCAACACCCAGGGGCCAGTCAGGACAGTGACACCTGCGATCAACAGGTCCTGGGAGCCCCGCCCCTCTCCCCGCCTCGTCCCCGCCCCGCCTCCTCGGAGCTGGCTCCACCTTCATGGTCGCCGAGTTGGCCCCGCCCCCCCGGCTTTCCCAACCCGCAGAACTGTATTCCCGCGGGGGTTCGATGAGGTGCGCGATCCAGTTGAGTTACTCTGAGGCGCGAGATCCCGCGAGAGCAGGAGCTTGACCATTTTTCCTAAGGCGGGAGCGGAGCCCTGGGGCTTAGCTGGCGGAGAAAGGTGGCTGCAGGTTAGTCTGTGTGGTGTAGAGGGAAGGAAGGGATAGTTCCTCAAGTGGATGTGATGATTCCTGTGCTCTTGGTCATTTATTCAGCATTTTCTAAGGAAGCGAATCCCCCAGGCCTGGACTTTTAAATTAGGTGTTGTTACCTCAGAGAAACCGTCTGTATTGCCTGGTATCGAAACCCTATGCGAAGACACAATTCCCTTTAGCTTTCTGTGAATTATTAGGATCTGTTGGCAGTTAAATGGCTTCCATTGGCATGAATATATGTTCCCCAACTGATTGTTTCGTGACTGTTAATAAAATGAAAGATTTAATAGACATGTTGACCCGGTTAATGGTGTGAGAAAAATTTGGCTGCTTCCTTCGTGTGCTTTCAACAGGGGTTTTAAGTTACAAGCTAATGCTTGGGAAACAGGCTAAACTGTTTTGTAATAACTTGTTTCTTAGGAATAGTAATAAAGAAAATCCCACTGTCCTCTTTAGTATCAAAGATCCCTCTCAATAAGTAGTAAGTAAGGTTTTGGAACTTATTTCAAAGCTGGTGCAGGTAGAACATACAGATTACAAAACTGATTTAAGTAAACTCGTAGGTAACGCTAAACATTTATTTGAAGAAACAGGATAAAGAAACATTTTAGGTTGATATGGGCGAATAGTATCTGAGACTGAACGAATGAGAATTTATTGAGCATTTACTACGTTCTCTTTACTGAATTGGGCACTGAAGAAAATACAGTGAAATTTAAGATACAGTTCCTGCTTTTGGGAAATTTAACACTTTTAGAGGAGGAGGAGAAAATTATATTTAAAAAACAACACCGTTAACTCTCCCCTTGGTTTCCCTAGTGTCACTTTCTCCTTGTTCTGAAGCTAACCCCTCAATTCACTTTAAATACTTTTCTTCTTATGTGTGTCCTCTGTGTTCCCAAACTCTCCATTTTCTTTTATTGTTACTCCTCCTATCTCCTTGCTCAGTCTCTTCCCCATGATGGACTTACCTACCTTACTTACCTACCAGGTGTCCTGGGCACAAAGGACTCCTAAATGTGTATCTTCAGGTTGGGCCCTTTTAATTAAGCAGCAGCATCTTCACTTGGATTTCACACAGATACCTCAAATATGTCCTGAATTGACATGAACATCAGTTTTACCATTTCCTACTCCCAGTGCCATATCTCTTCCCCCCCATCTGGAACCTAGCCTGCTTTCATTCCCTGTTTCAGATTATAGTACCCAGATGCCCAAGTCAAGAATCCATGGATACCCCTATTATTACATTTCCTTCATTTTCCCTATCCTAATATCAAATTCTATTGACTTATCTCTTTAAGGATCTCTCAAATCCACCCTCTTTTTAATCTCCACTCTCGCTGTCTTAATCCATCAAGTAATCATCTCTCCCGACTCATCTCCCTTGGACTGTTGCTATAGCCTCTAGATTTCCCACTCCAGTCCAAACTCCATTCTATTAATAATTTTTCTAACATGCAATTATGAGCATGAGATTCCTCTGCCAAGATTTTTTCAGGGGTTCCCCATCCCCTTCATGATCTGACCCCCGGACATTTAATCTCATCTCCATTCTCGCCCATTTACTCTACACTAGCTGTATTGAACTCCCTGCCCTTCTATGATCCTACTAGGTTCTCTCAAGATCCTTTAGGTCTCAGTTGAATACTTTTTCCTCCATGGAACCTTTCATAGCTCCCTGAGACAGACTTGCCCTTCGTTCACCTTTTTGGACTTATTTATAACAATTACGTTGTACTATCATTATTTGTTTGTATCTGTAACTGACAGAACAATCTCCACCTCCACTCTTGAAAAATAATTTGAACTGTGAATAATAGTCATACTGTCTCCCTTCCTCATTTAGAGATTATAGAAGAATGCCCTTCAGTTCACCCTGCTCAAGAATTTGACTAAACCCTGACTCTACACTTTTTTAATCATATAATTTCAAACTTCCTACCAGTTGTTGGCATATCTAAGTACTGAGTTTTAAAGGATAGACTTACAATAGATCACAAGTTAAACATCTGAAACAGAGAAAAAAAGGAAAATTGACAATGCACTGCATTTTAGGATAGGAGTTGCTCCCAGAAAACTTTGTAGTTAGAAATGTCATGACATAGGTTTTAAATGTATTGCCTCTGAAAATTACTATTTGTTCTTGAGGGATATGTGTGTATGTTTGATTCAATAGTTATTTATTGGGTGGGCCCAAATTAATGAAGAAGGATGTCTGCACCTCACACTGGCTTGAGATCATGAAAGAGAATAGGCTTGGAATGCCAAAGACCACCTTATATTGTTTGGCTGAGACCTAGCCAAAGTTTACATTATCAGCACCACCACACTTACACGCCTGTTACTATTATTCTGGAGTAATCATAACTCAGACTTTGGGAGATGTACCACCTTGTGACTATATTCACCCTATCACTGATAAGTGGTAGGAATAACAAAATTCTACCCTGTGATCCAGTAGTCCCAGGAGATAATCAACAGCTAAAGGCCTGTCGAACATGACTGAGCTGTGTAGGGTAAGCATAGAGAAGAAGTAGCTGAATGGCTGACTCAGGATTAGATACAAGGCAAACTCCTATTTTCCTAAATGCATTAAGGATATATTGAGTGCTGACAAGCTTCTAGAGAGCAAGGACCATTTTTTTCATTCTTGTATTTCCAGGGCATAGCACAGTGCCTGTCACAGATACTTAAATGTGTTCAGTGGAGAGAGTGAAAAACTAGAAGTTTTGTTGATTTTTTAGAGAACAGAGACATCTGTGTGGACCAAAATTGTTGAGGAAGGATTCTGTGGGAGACCAGATATGAGTTTCAGCTTGGAAGGTTCATGGGTAGGCACATTTGAAGGCTCTGAGGAGGAGACATGACTGCTTAAGAGCAAAGTTTTAGAAATAGGAATGAACATGGCCAATGCAGGGCTATAATAGGAAGCCTTTGTAATTTCTTGAACAGGATGTTTAGTTTGGAATTATATACAGAAGACTTGTAGGGGAAATTGTAGTGAGGCAAGAAGATGAGCTAAGCCAGTGCAATTCCAGAGAAATCTTCAGTCTGTGACTTGATGATGAAGCCAAGAAGAAAAATCTAGTCTCTATCGACCACTTCCTCCTTGACTCATATCCCAGTTTTTGTAACATTATTCTCTCTTGTGGCTTTCATCCAACCTCTTTGGTTGTTCCT
The DNA here is from genome assembly GCF_036321535.1 of Camelus dromedarius. Taxonomy (NCBI): domain Eukaryota; kingdom Metazoa; phylum Chordata; class Mammalia; order Artiodactyla; family Camelidae; genus Camelus; species Camelus dromedarius. The sequence continues at coordinate 38,982,550 of NC_087436.1, forward strand.
TTTCAATCTGCTTTTCTCTTATACTTTCCAGTCTACTTTTAACTTCTAAATGATGGTGTTCCTCAGTGCCTGGTCCTAAGATCTCATTTATCCTCGTGGTTTTAAATCTGTTTCCCACACAGCAGCAGAGTAGTCTATTTAAAATGTCAACATGTTACTCCCCAACGTAAAAGTGTTCAGTGACTTACTATTTACATAAAATAAAATCCAAATTATTGCCAAGGCCCGCAGACCCCTGAATGACCTATCCTTACCTCCCTAACAACATCTCATGCTATTCAAGGATTTTGGAGTCTTTATTCTCTATGCCTAGAACAGTGTCTCCCAGGGAACATCTGGCAAAGGCCAATACGTTTCTGGTTGTCACAGTTAGGGTGGGGAGGGGGTACCACTACTGGTATCCAGTCAGTTGAGGCCAATGATGCTGTTCAACATTCTACACTGGACAAGTCAGTCCCCCACAACAAAGAATTATATGGTCTAAGATGTCAGTAGTGCCAAGGCTGAGAAACCCTGACCTACAACACCTTCCCCTGAGTCTCCAAGTGGCTGAATCCTTTTCATTTTCTATGCTTCAGTTTTAACTTCATCTTCTTATGAAAGTCATCCTTGACCTAGAACTCCCTACTTATCTCTATCACAGTGTTCTGTTTACTCATATCATGTTTTACAACCTGTGGTTATTTAGCTTTTTTATTTGGTTACTTGTTTATTGTCTTCTTCACTATCTAGGAAGCAAATCCTGTGAAAGGCCTGTCTCTCTTGACCATCATTCTGTCTGTAAAGTTTATTACAGTGGCACAGAGTAGGCATCAATAAAGAGATGTTTGACACCTGAGTTAGTATCTACAGTAAGTCACTGAATGGAAACTGAATAAGGCTTTCTTTTCTTCCTTTTCTTTTTTTCTGTATAATTAAAATACACAGTTCCCAAGAGAGCAGAGTGAAGACACCTGGAAAGAAGTTGTCATCACTAAGAATGTCTTCTGGAAGACTGCTTGTTTGCGGTCAGTATTCAGATGTGCTTTACAAATACTATCCTATCCTACGTAGCTTCTCACAATCAAAACTATAAGTAGAGTCATAATATGGCCAAATTAACTAATGTCTATGAGATGATAAAAATCAGTCAGGAAGGAAAAAAAGAAATAAGGGACATAGTACCAAAAATGGGATAAAATTATAATAGTTTTGCTCAAGTAATCTCTAAAAAGTTTTTAAAAACCTAGTTTTTTAATATGTGCACCTCAGAAAAAAGACTGTTTCAAAAATGTATTTGGAAGTGTCTGGTTAATAATACATTTCAGTTTTTTTCAACTGACAAAATATGTATTGTGGACATATATTGCTTTGCCTTTTCCTGCTTTCAGTAATAGATCCACAGGATGAGCATAACTCCATGTGAGGAATTTCGCCATTTTCTGGCTGTGGTGATTGGTGCATGAGTGATTCAAGCTAATCAGCATTCTTACCCAGGAATTTTCAAATTAGTGCTTGCAGAGAAGATCCCTTTTGTCTCTGATTGCAAAGCTATAAAAATGTGAGCTCAGAGGTGCTTGTGGCAAGGTGCCTTGTCATTTATAGTATCTGGTCTGAAAAAATAAGGCCAATATGGGGGGAGGGAGGAGAGAGAGTCGCCGAGGGTCCTCAGTACTCTTATAATATAGGGAATTCAAGAATTGAGTATTCACTGGACTCCTCAGATCTCTGCAGCATGACATTTTGTTAAGCATCAGAAGATCAAATTTAATATCCATGGCATCTTAGCCATTCCTTCCCTAGCCAAAACTTTACTAGCCATAAATCTCAATGTCTCTAAGCTTCTGCTATACCAGAGTCAACATTAACTAGTTAACCACAGTTAGTGGTTTAATCAGTAGCCTCCTTAATTTTTGCTGACTTATTGTCAGCATAGGCAATTTCATTAACTTTGAAACATCCTAATTTTCTTATCTGTAAAATTGAAATGATAAATAATACTTATATATGATGTCTTTTGATAATGCCCCAGATAAAAGCAACTGTAAAGTCCTATACTGTGTTATTATGGCCATTAGTGTTGTTATGATGATTACCAATACTGCTGTCATCAATGATAATGGGATGCTATAAGAACCTATCTATTGTTTTTCTTGCTATAATATGTATTTTATTACAATCTCAAAGATGCAGGAGGCTTTAGATTCCATCTGGTCCAGCCTCCCACTCACTGCCTGCCAATGGTTGTCCAGCCTCTATTCAAATATGATGACAAAGAAAACCTGATGCTTTGTGGGGCATCCTGTTCCTCTCTAAGATTTCTTTAACTGGGAAGAAATTTCCATTGCAGTGAGTTGAAGTTTACTTCCCAGTAATTTTCACATGCTGATCTTATTTCTGTCCTTTGTAGCAACAGAAACCTATATTCTCTTTTCCATGAGATGCTATTGAACTTTGAGAACATCTTTTGTGTTTTTAAACTAAAAGTACTCAGTTCTGTCAACAATTTTTTGAAGGTCTAGTAAATATTAAACTAATCCACTCATTCATTCATTCATTTAACTTCACCTTATCTTACAAAGATTTAAAGTAAATTCTAAAAAATAAATGACTAGCATATAATGTGAAACAGTGGTCAAATATAAATAAGAAAAAGAATCAGAGCTATGGGAGATTAAACTATGAGTAGAATGTAAAGAATGAGATGAACCTATGGCTTAAACTTGTTTGGCTCTGATCTAAAATCAAAAGTGAATATGATATTTGTTATGAGTAGCAGGAAAACATTTTTCTGTCATCATCTAAAATGCTTTTTCCCCTACGTGAGCCTTCATCTAAGGAGGCTCTTATCTATGTTCACTGACAATGGATTCATCAACATGTCCCTGGAAAATGCATTAAAAGGCTTCATAATCCATGAAATTAAATTTAGGGCACACTTTTGTTGTCAACTTCTGAAAAAATACGGTGCCCAAAAATAAAAACAGATTTTTGCAATTAGCTTGATTATGGTTTGGGGAAATTATTTCCTCTCTTGGTTCAGACACTTTTTATGAGGGCAGTTTATGTAAGATTGTTTTTAACTTATTTTGCAACTATATTGCTTTGTTAGCCATTGTAAGTTTATATTCAAAATACTAAAATTTTTGTTTCATTATTTTGTTTTTGTGAGTCAGTATTAAGCCAAGTTTCACAAATTTTAAGGCCATTAGTTTCTTTGGACACAAATGCTTATATTGCTTCAGAACAGAGGCAACTTCATCATCTGTTTCCTTCATTTATTTAAAGCATCCTATTACATTTTGAAGTTTTAGTCCACATCTCATAAGATTCACTGTTTTTCCTCAATTTTTATATTACCAAATTTAGTGACATCTTTGTCTTCAGCTAAATCATTGAGGAAAATGTTGATGAAGGCTGGATTCCTGACATTCACCTCCAGCTATAGCCAAAGTTAACCCTGATTGACAGCATTAAAATTGTTTAGAAAGCCAGGTAGAGACCATGTTTAATGACAACATGGTATCATAGAAGAGCATGGCCTTTAGACCTGGGCAGACCTAGGTTCAAATCCTTGCATTACCATTTATTGTTTGTGTGACCTTAAGCAACTATTAACTACTCTAAAACCCAAATTTCCTCATCTGTTTGTAGCAGGGTGTCCTAGCTAATCCCTAACTGGATTTATGTTGATAAGATTAGTAGGATTGCCACCCCTGTGGGCATTTATTTGCACAATTTTTTTTTTCTGGCAATGTTTTGTAATCTGAGAGAAAGAATGAAAGAAACAGATGGTACAGTTGCTTGTGTTCAGAAGCATCATGATATGATGGAAAGAATGGATAGAGAATTATGAAACTCTCCTGCTCTCAAGTAAGTATGGAACTCTCTTGCTGTCAGGCTGTATCAATGTAGGCAAGTCAGTTCACCTCTTTTAACCTTTCTTAATCCATAAAGGAAGGTATTAGACCCCATGCTTCTAACTACTAAAGGTGTGAAATGAAAGGATCTTTTCCCAATTGTTATTTAATTCCAAAATATGTCAAGAAGTAAGTGCTGTATGCAAATTACTTTGTTTAACTTTCCCAACAACTCTAAAATATTAATATTTAGATATTATTAATATCCTTATTTTAGAGACAATGAAAGTGAGATACCTAGCACAGTGTCTGGCATAAAGGAGACACTCAATAAACATAAACTGAATTACTAAGTAAAAGAACCTACAGTTAAGTCTGATGTCTGGCTACTGCCATGGAAATACAGTAAAGCAAGTAGAAATGAGAAAGGCAATATGTACCATACTAATACATCTAGAAGTAAAGGTTGAAAACATCTAGGTTTTGATTGAAATTCATTCACTGGGATTTTTGTGCATAAATACAATTTCTCTTTAATTTTTTTCTAAAACAAGTTTTATAATGTTTTATTATACAGTTCTTTAGAACCTTAGAGATAGAAAAGATCTCAGAGATTAGTTTGCTAAAATTCCTCACTATTCAAGTGAAGACACTTAAGCTCAGGGAAGTAAAATTATCAAAGCTTATGCTAGACACTAATAGAACCAGGACTAAAATCCAATTCCTAATCACATGGAATTTGCCTGGTGTGGAATAGTTTTTCCTGAATTATTCTGAAGTTTTGTAGGAGATAGCACTGTTTGTTTCTTAAAGTGCAGTCAAATTTCTTCTGTATTGAAATACTGGTGATAAACGTGCTTGACACCTTTGTGCCCTTCTGAAAGACATAAGGAAGAAGTCAAGAGCACTACTCTGACTTTATGAAAAATACTATGGTGTTTGGAAATTTACCAAACTTATTTTCCCACCCTTTAGGAATCTAAGAAATCTAAGTCTTTATGACACGTGCATACTCGTGCGCAAACACAAACACACACACACACACACACAACTATCTATACATCTTGGACTGACTTGTTTTTAAAGTAGTTCTTTTAGGAATACAATAGTAAAATAACACTGAGTCTTTTGCTCATAGAGTATTGGCTTAAGCAATGAACTCAAAGGAAGTTGCCCTGGAGAGCACTTTTCTTTGTAAAGATGACAAAAATATTCCGGGTACCAGTGTTTTCAAGTTGAACTTCCTTGTTGAAATTCACTTCATAGTCAAAAGAAAAAAGGGAAATAAGGCTTATTTTTTAATAAAGTAATAAAATTGTTGGAAAATATGCAGTGATAGAAATAATTCAAAGAATTACAGGTAAAGGCAGAAATTTTAGGGTACTTATTTTCTTTATTTCTTAACTGTTAGTACTCTTGAATCTTTCATTCTCTTATCTGTAAAACAAGCCCTAAAACTGAAATTGTGCTGGAAGAAAAACAAACTCTTAGCAAGTAATATCCCTGGAATGTGAGTTAATGCCTTTTTGTATATTTTTAAATCAAGGTTTTCTGATTAAATTGCTTTCTGCAAGTTTTGTTCTGCTACTGTTTCAAATTCTTTTAGTTCTGAAGAATTCTCTTCATCAAATTAGTTATAATAGTTTTTATGTGATGAAGAAAAGCCATTCCAGTTACTAAAAACAGTAGTGACATTTAAACTTTAAACAGCATTTAGTAGTAGGTAGAACAGTAGCTTTTAAACATTTCAGACTGCAACTAGAGTAAGCAATATTTTTATATTGAGATCCAGTTCACACGAACAAAAATAAAACAAAATCAGTAGTTTCCTGAAATAATACTATTTCTGTGAGTGATATGCTCTGATTTTTCTTTTCATGTATTCTGTTCTATTCCATTTGAAAAGCTGCTGATCATAACCATCTAAATTAATTTTTACACCACCTAGCAAAGCACAACTATAGTTTGAAAGACATGGACCAAGAAGTTTTTAGTGTAAGGAGCAATGTTTACTCTTTTCTTTAGTACAGTTTGAAAATATACTCCCTTTTGATTAGAAAAGAATATTCATTTTGGTTTGATATTGTCACATTAACTTTTTTTTTACTGACAAAAGGAAAAGTTACTAACATTGTAAGTTAAAAAAAAAAACCTTTACTCTCTGGCTCCATGTATTACTAACATTATCCCAATTCACAGTTACATTTTTCCATGGCTTAAAAGAGGGATATACCAATTATATAAGTTTATATTTATATAGATATAGGTACATGTGAAATTGTGTACAGTGTGTAATGTCACCAGAGTGTAATGTCACCAGAAGGTGTGTGGATGGTGCCCATGTGGATAGTTTTGTTCTCAACTGAGATAGGAGAGAATAAGATAGTGGAAGGATTGTTAGATCAGAAGCAGGACTCTTTGATTCCGATTTTAGATGTGCAATGTGAGATTGGGCTAGTTTCTTAACTTCTCTGATCTAATTTTCTATTTTATAAATGAAGGAATTGATCTAGACTATTTCAAGATAATATCTAATTCTAAACTGCTTTGATTCTAAGCAAATCATTGTTTATTCAAACCCAGGAGAGTATTTCTTTATGCTATTCATATAGTACTTGTGGTTTATTTTTGTCAAAATAATAACTCTCTCCTTATTCATACTATTATATCTAAAATATTAATATCCTCTTCATATGCTAACAAGAGGACACTTAAATGAACATCAGGGTATAGAATTGTACAAATGGCATAGTCTAATACAGTCTAATAATTATTATCATTAACCATAATTGATACACTTATATGTATTTGCATCTGAAAGCATGATAATTTTTCTGTGTTGCTATGTGTCTTAGTCTATTCAGATTACTATAACAGAATATTATAGACTGGGTGACTTATAGACAACAGAAATTTATTTCCCACAGTTCTGGAAGCTAGGAAGACTAAGAGCAAGGCACTGACAAATTTGGTGTCTGGCGAGAGCCCACTTCCTGATTCATAGATGGCATAGATGGCTCTTGTCTCTCTGTGTACTTACGTGGGGAAAGGGGCAAGGGAACTTTGTGGAAACTCTTCTATAAAGACACTAATCCCTTTCATGAGGACTACACTCTCATCACTTAATCACCTCCTAAAGGCCTCACCTCCTAATACTATCAAATAGGGGTTAGGATTTCAACATACTGATTTTAGGGGGACCATGCACATTCAATCTATAGCATTAAGATAAGTTAAATGTGTTTTTAATAGATTTTGATGAGTTTGTGAGGAAACTTCTTGTAATTAATCATAAACTATGTCCACATCTCTTTCTTTCTTTCTTTTTTTTTATTGTTTTTAACTGAGGTACAGTCAGTTACAATACATCAATTTCTGGCATACAGCACAATGTCCCAGTTATGCATATACACCCATATATTCATTTTCATATTCTTTTTCATTAAAGGTTATTACAAGATATTGAATATAGTTCCCTGTGCTATACAAGAGAAATTTGAATGTTTTAATCTATTTTTATATATAGTGGCTAACATTTGCAAATCTCAAACTCCCAAATGTATCCCTATCAGAAGTAAAGAATGTTTCTTGAATAAACGTGATCCATGTTTGCATTTGACTTTATGTTCCAAAATAAGAACTGAGCCTAGAGTGGTGTATGGCTTAGAAGACAGTCTTGCCCAGGAAGCCTGTACCCTGAGACAAATCAGCTATGTTGTAGAATCTTCGTTAGCTCCAATTTTTCACATAGGTAGAAGTAAGGTAAAATAGATATTAGGAACTAAGTTTAAAACTAAGCTTGGGAAATATTCAAGCCTGCTTTTTCAAGATAAAATGGAAAGAAGAAAAAGTTATTTCAGGTTGATTATATTTAGGTGAGTTTCCCATTATGTTAGCATCAGCTCACAGAGTAATCACCTCCTTTCCCTAGTTATGACTACCAGATGCCTAACTTCTTTACACAAGCCTCTCAGAGAAGGGGACTTCAGATGATTATTTTTGTTCATGAACTCTCTAGAGATGATTGTGCCAAAGCATTGAAATTCAAGGGTAACATATTCTTGATTTGAAACATTCTAAACAGATACTTAAATGAAAATCCATTTTAGTTAAATAAATTAAAAAAAAGAAATGAAAGGTTATGTAGCAATCAGTCCCATGGGAACTCCTTTCTGGTTGTGTAATGTATTTTCTGAAGAGGTAGGATATACTGATCAAGGATAGTATTCACCATACTGATTTTTTTTTTTTTTAATTCTCAAGTGACCTCCAAAATATGTGAATGCTCGCAAGAAATAGTACTATTTTAGCAAGATCCTTGAAAGTCTCCATTTATTGCAATTTTGAGTCTGGAGAATAGAGCTAACACTAATGCTTATCCTAAAAGTAGTAAGGCCACTTTTAATCTTTCTGATTATGTATGTATTTAATATGCTCATTGCTTTAACATATATTCCAAATCAGGGCCAAATATGTCTATCCCAAAGCTGTTCCAGTATAACCTCTAGTCTAACTTAGTTCTAAATGCCTCTGCTTTCTTACTGTGTGATTTTGGTAATTTTTGTTTTGTTATCAACAATAGCTAATACTTATCAAGCGTTTACCATGTATTGGGTAATATACTTTATAATGATTATTTTTAAGATAGATACTAGTACTATCCCCATAATTAGGGTACATTTATTTATTTAACAAAGTTTTATTTTTCACTATGTACCAAGCACAGAGGATATAGCAGTTAATAAAAAAGACAAACTCTTTACTCTCAAAGAGTGCTCATTCTGGTGGATGAGATAAACAATAAAGAAATACGTACTTATATCATGTGTGGTTGTCACATCTTGCAGATCTCCAGCAACATGGTTGACAGAGGGCCCCGGTTCTGCTCACATGGACCTCCTTCCCTGACTTCTTGCTGAGTCTGCCTTTCACAGTCTGCCCCCAGCTTGTGACTGACCATGACAGTGACCCTAAGGCAGACCTGTTTCTGGGAAACACAGGACCTCTCCTGCAGGTGACTTTGGCTCAAGGATCTCTCAACAGCCTTACCAAATCTTCCCTACCAGCAGTCTAGAACACATCCGTGCACTTCAATCTGGGGTCCTTTGGGTGTCTCCCAGCCTTTCTTTGACCCTCCCCATTTTCTCTCACATGGACAATTTTCCTAATAAAATTTTTGCAGGTGTAACTCCATCTTTGCATCTGCTTCTCAGAGGACCCAGACTAACACATTTTGTTAGGGAGTAATAGGGCTATAAAGAAAAATAAAAGCACAGTTAGGTGTTGTAAGTGTGCGCTCTTAAGTAGGGGAGGTCAAGTAAGGTCTCAGGCAAAGGTGGCCTTTGAACCTCATACATTTGTGGGAACTCTAATTTCCAGGGCAAAATAAATTGCTTGAGATTTATAGCACTGATTTGTGGTAGATCAGATAGCTGACACTTTTAAATACAACTGCTTTTATATGCAGATTGTATGTTAGTGGTGAAAAAGAAAATGTAACGAGAGTGCCTATTTGGGTGACAATTCATGTCAGACAATTGTGTATATGTAGAAAAAAACTACTTCAAAGGGGTGAGGAAAAGGCTTCAGAAACCATAGAATAACACAGTTACTTCCTCTCAGCCTGCTTCATTCTGGCATTCCTTTTATCCCCCTGTTCTTTTAGATTTATTTTGATAGTGCTGCAGCATCTATACCAATTCTTCAATCAGCAGTTTTAAAATAGGGTATGATATTGAATTTATCTTTTTTCCTTCTGACCTTTTCCAGTTCTGTTTCCTGCAACATCTCCATCTCCTATACTATTTAAGTTGTCACTGAAATATGTTTCAAAATATTACACAATACAGAATAATAAGTACATTCTTTTGGGATCTGAACTGTAACCTCTTAGAAATAGCTTTTTTTCCTCCTCTTTGCTCCTACATACCAAATCTTCCTGTTGAAATCACATTATATTGAGAAGCCAGGGAAAGTTTATATCCTGGGTTGAAATCTAGTTCTTTTATTAAAGGAATTCAAATAGGGGACACATCCTTTTATTTATCTAATAATATATCAGCTTAAGCCATTGAATCCTTATACAATTTTACTTACATTTTTCTTAGTTCTGAAAAGTTTAACTTTTTTAAACATGATTATTTTCTAAAAATTGTTTGATATGTTTATAAAGTGCTTTGATGGGTTAGTTTGGAATAGACTCCCTTTGCTTATTCTTTTGGCAAAAGCCTGGCACTCTTCCACCTTTCATAGAAAGTGAACTGCCCTTCTTCCTACAGAATAGAGCGTGTGGAGGTCGAAAGTATTTTTCATAAGAAAAGGGGCATTCAAAGCAATACTTTCCTAAGCTTAATAAAAAGCAGTTGTGGCTGAGAAACTGCAATGATGTCATGTAAGTTTTATCTTGTATAAGCAGCAGAGTGAGGAAATTCCAGAATTAATAAGTCTGCTGGTACAGCTGTGCCCTGAGTTGGAAAGTTCAGGATGTTCTTTTCACACTCACGACTGGACATTTTGCTCCACATTAGCCTTTGTGAGAATAATTAGCTCCCTCCATTTCCAGGATGCTAAAACATTTGTAAATGGGTCCATTTAGAAAACATAAAATTTTAAGCGGATGCAGTAAATGGTCATCTTCACTAAAAATTATTGTCTGTATTTGCCTTGATTTTGTAATAACCAATAATCAGTTACTTTAAATTATCAAGTCCTTTCAAATATTGAGTTAAGAAATGGAAAATACTAGCCTTGAGAAATGATTGAAGAGAATGGAGAGTTAAAAGCCAAGAATGTTTCTAACCACAGCTCTTGTTAACGTAGCTCTAGTTATTATCTAGAGAACAATTAGCCAGCTGATCATCAAGAAATTGGCTAAATAAAATAGGAGGTATAATTTCATGGCCTGAAAGTCTGTTGAACAGTATAATGGAAATTGAGTTTCTGTTAAAGTTTTGAAAAGTAGAAAATATTTTTATTTAAAGGAATGTTTTTGATGTGTTATCACACCACATGATTTTGCTCAGCCTTATGGTTATTAGTGTCGTGCATTTGTTTCCTCTTTATTTCCTCTTCTTTCCTTTTTCTTTGCCCTTAATGGGGGAAAGGAAAAAAAAAAGTTTACATGAATCAGAAACATGCCCAATGCTGAGCAAAAACAAGCAGGTTTAATCAGAGTATGCTTTTGTGTTTCTCTAATTTCATAATTAAACATGCATATTGCTTGTTTCAACAGTCTGAAAATTCATCTTTTTATAGTTATGAGTGCCTGAATGACTTTGTAGGGTGACTCTAAAATGACTCAATTTATAGCTGTATTTTCTCAAAATTAAGATAATGGAGATTTTTTTTTATTATTTTTGTCTAGACGTAATAAAATAGTTTAAGGCTGAAATTATTTTGAGAGAGAAGTTATGAACCATGAGTTCTTAGAGCATATGTTTTAGACGCACAAGTTCTTCCACTTTTGAGCTAGAATTAATGTAATAATCTTAGTTTTCTGAGGCTCAATTTTTTAATTATAAAATAGAGTTTATAATACCTTTCTCACAGGATAATCATGAAAATAAAGTAATATTAAAGACATACATTAAATAGCCTTTATAAAGCAGTGAATATAATGCTTGATATTTAGTAGTCCATCAACAAATGTTATTTTCATTCATTTATTTTTTCTAAAATAAATTTTCTTTCTCCTGTATTTCATTTTTCTTGTATACAAATGTGGTTGGGAAAAAATGCCACAGTCTTTCTGTTGTCCTAAAAAGGCTATCATATTTCTTCAGACTTTGAAAGATTTAGTTGCTTTTCAGGTCAGTGGAAAACCTATTCAAATTCCTTTCAAATTCTAATTGTGTAGTAACCAGAGTGTGAAATGTTGGCACTTCTAAAGGTGTCAGACAGCTGAGCTAGAATTAATAGACATTTCCAGGAAAGGAAGAAATACGATAGTGAACAGAGGGTTATTCCTTCATTTTTTTACCCAGTTAAAAAAATACTTAGGATTTCCCCCCTTTTAAGTTCTCCTTTATGATACTGGAGAATACTGTTTCATAGCTATTTAATTGCTAACCCCTTTTGGTTGTTGACAGAGTGGTGACATTGAGCATAGAATTTAACTCTTCAGAGATAGCTAAATAATGTGGTGTAGTTTCAATTTAATGAAAAATAGTAACTCATTTCAACTTGCTAATAAAGAACTAAACCATTTCATCAAGATGCATAATAGAATATGACTAATTTTTATTTTTAAAAGATTAAAATGAACAAAAAAATGGCATGATTGGAGCCTTATATCTGGAGTTTATCACAGTTGCCAACGTTGTTGTTTTAAACAGATAAACACCAAAACATAAAAAAACTAAGATATCTTAAGGGTATTTTTTAAATTATACAAACTCTCTACAATGATAATACGCATAAATATGATACATTAATATTATTCCTTTCTAGGGATTGCATTTTCATAAGCAAAGTTTTAAAAAATTTCTCTACTTTCAAGATTAGAAGATGATTAAAACAACCACCAATTTCAACATTACATACAGATTCTTTTGTAAATTATGTGATGTTGCTACATGGTATTTTCATTACTCTATTATGTACTTTTCTTCTTCCTATCTCCTAAACTTAATCCAGCGAATAGCTTTCTATAGATGAGACATTTCTTCTCTGGTATAAACATCTATCACAGAACTTTTAACTAAATTGTGATTTATTTCTTACCAGTCCCATGTCATATACTTCCTCACCCATGTTTTAAGATATGTCTATAACTTTATATTAGTTTGGGTCTTTTATACCAATATATTCATATATTTCATGATAGATGCATGCTATTTTACTTCTAGATGCTTTTATGTTCTTCCATCTCTTGTTTTCCTGTGTGTTTTATGACATGTACTCCCTAGTGCTTAAGGATTTGAGCAGAATTTAGATTCAGTGAAGAAAGCTGCCAATTCTAAATACACACTCTTTTTCCCTCTCTCATATACATGTATTTATATGTATATTAGCATGTGTTTTATTTGTTACTACTCTTCAAAAAATGCATAAAGTTGAACTGATCAATGCACAACATTGGGATTGGTGGAGTTGAATTCCCTCTCCATCTCCCTTGGTCATGAAAACTGCAACATTATGATGTTCTTTGAGTAACTGTCTCTCAGTCTCCTTGACTAAATACTAAAAAATATAATAACCCAACTAAACTCTGAAGAATGATGTCATCTGGAATAATTACCTAATGATTCAAAGCACGTTGAAAAATACAAAGCACTTTAGAAATTCTAAGAATGACTAATGAAAAGACTTCATCCAGACAAGCTTGTTTGAAGCTTGTCAGAAAAGTAGAATCCAACCCTTTTCTGCATCAATAATGTTTGTATATCAGCTTCTATAGCTTTTATCCCTTAAGTAAAACTCTGAATTAATTTAAATATCTTGTGCTATATTTTCATTCTAGATTCATTTGAAAAACATTTTCATGAGTAATAGCTCATATTAAAGGCAAGAAAAATGAAACCCTTTGTTGTCAGTTACTTTTCTAGATTTTCTAATGAAAAGGCTGGATCACTTAAACAAGGTGAAAAAAAGAGATTATAAATGAAGACAACTGAGTTTAAAGTTTGTAAAATAAGATCTTGAGTTATTTATTAGTATTTGATCTGAGATTGAAATTAGATGCCATAAGAGGAAAACTGCTAAATTGCTATTAAATTATTGCTACTAATGAAGAGTGTAAATGGCTTTGTCAGTAAGCAGAATAGTAAAACAGCAACATTTATGTTCAGAGGTTTTTGTGGCACATACAACTTTCTTTTCATAGGTCTTCTGATTCTGGTATGGTGGTATCCTTGGTATCCTCTGTAGGTTCAGTTGTTATCACTATAGGAATATTCTCAGATATCCATCCCTTGGGAGTCCTATTAAAGGACCGTCTGCCAGAAAGAGGATTGGCAAAGGCCATGAACCTAGGATCTGTTAAAAGTAGTAGGTCAAAATCTGGAACCTTGAATTTAACCATTTTTGATGCTTTTTCAAAACCTCCAAATGGGGTGGCAACTCTGTGAGAAATGAAAAGAAAAAAAGTACGTTAATTAATATTCAGATTTATTTGCCAGAAAATAGGAAACAATTTTATGCATGATCTTATGGGCCTGTTGTATGTTATATTCTCAGTAGGGTTTCATTTTTTGACCTTTGAGGCAAGCATTTCCATTCAAGGACTGTGCCTTTATGATAAAGTAGATATTTGGCAATAAATTGGTGTAAAGTCCTTTTGTATGCACTCTTGGTTTTGGACTAATCTGTTCCATGTACCCTGAGTCATCACAAACATTTCTTGCCTTTGTGCCTTTGACAACAATGTTGCACTTGCTTAAGATATGTCCTCTGTGCCTCTTCTCCACTTGTGTATGTCCTGTGGCCTTTAAGTTCTAATTTCCTTCCTGCTATCCTAGCCCACACTGTCTTTCTTAACCAAGTTCCTATAGCATAGCACTGATTGATTTTGAAGGTGATATGAGTACTGGTAATGACAAACTTTAAGTCAAGAGTGACTGAGGTGGGATTGAGAAAATAATCCTTAAAAGCGAGATAGTCAATGACTTGAGAGGGCCAGGAGTTCAGTGGATCACTTAGATGGATAGGTAAACCACCAAAAAGCAATGACAGAAATAATATTGGGGAAGAAGACAGTGAGCCAGATATTAAAATCTTCAGAGAAGGGAATGTCCACAGAGTGGATCGATGACCTCAACAATGGCTATAGCAGATGTGACTGTGTCATATTGTACAGAATCTCATGTTTTATTGGCCCATAATTTTCTTGTCTTCCACTGTTTTGCTCTCTTCTGAAGAATGGTATGTTTTGCTTTTTTTGCATCTGTTCTCAAGATGCCTGACCTTATAATATTTTTCCCAAATTGTTGTGGAAGATATGGGTAACAGCATGATTGGGGTAGTGACCTCAGTCTAATGTAGTATTTCAGCATCATATCAGTATAGACTTACACGTCCAGGACCTAAAACCATTACTCTGGAGTTAAGAGAGATTGGTTTGGAAAAGCACTTTAAGAATTCAGATTATCAGTCAGGTGTATTATGATTATTAAACTTCAGAAAGCATGGTAATAATGAAAGCTAGTATTTATTGACTGGGTACCATGCACCTACACTGTTTTAAGTTCTTCTCAAACTCTGTTGATATAAGAATCACCTTGGGATCTTGTTAAAGTGCAGATGCTAATTCAGTCAATCTACTATGTTTCTTGAGATTCTGCATTTCTAACCAGTTCTCAGGTATTGCCAGCACAGCTGGTCTGACCACACTTTGAGTATCAAAGCTTTACATGATTGCATCATTAAATTCTCACAACAACTTTATACAACTTTATGAGTTGATTCTTTTTATATCCCCATTTAATAGATGAAACTGAGGCTCAGTAGTTAAATGACTTGTCCAAAATCACTGACCTAGTAAATCGTAGAATCAGAATTTAAACCCAGGCTTCCAGACTCACTGAAGACCTGCTATTCTATGTTACCTTATACTGTACCCCACGGGCTAATTCTTAAGGAGTATTGGGCCTTCTGTGATCACTTTCTGAGTAGAGCAGTATGTTTAGGAGTCTCAGCCACTTGGCTGTGTCTAAATGATGTCAGACCAGTCACATTCATGATGTCATATCATGATGTAACTGATTTAATGTCCCACATTTTGTCACTTTACTTAGTGAATTAAGCCTTTATGACTCAAATTTGCTTCAGTTTATAAGTAAACTTATTTTTGGATGGCTAAGATGTCCAAGACAATATTTTGTCATTTTAGAAACTTAACATTGTAAAGCAGTAGTTTGTTCATTTGTTGATTCATTCATTTATTCATGCAACAAATTACTGATTGCTTACTACATCTAGACATTCTGCTATATCTTAGGGATTCAAAGATGGAAAGATTGCATTAAATTTTAATTTCAATGAACTCAGACAAGTAAAGAGTGAAACATAAGGAGAGAAAAAAAAACACATTCTAGCATAAGATAGTTATTTCAAGGGAAAAATGTCCTGAATGCAGAGGAGTTTAGGGTAAAGCTTAGAGCCTGGGATTAGGACCAGCTACATAATTTTGTAGGGCGCAGTGCAAAATGAAAACTTGGGGCCCCTTATTTAAAAATTGTTAAGAATTTCAAACATTAAGGCAAAGCATTAAAACCAACCATGGCCTTTTTAAGTCTGGGACCCCCTGCAATTGCACAGGCTGCACATCTATTTTTAAGAGTTTAAAAATATATAGTTATCCATTGGATACAAGAGGCTGGAGTTGAACATTTCTAGATTTAGGCTGAATTTGGTCAATTAATCTTATATTTTTGATTCCAGAAATCAACTTTATTCATTTATTTTTTTTCTGAATTAAATGAAAAAAGAAATGTTCTTGTGCCACTGAAATCCAATGTTTGGGTTTGGCACTGAATGCATTAGTTTTTTCCTTTTATCCAGTTCTGTTTTGTTTTTCCCTCCTAATTTGTGGGTTATTTTCCTCCATAAATGAAAACATTCTCTTCCATTTCATCACCCATCTTCTACCTCCTACCACTTATTCAGTGAAAGGTTGCTGTTTGAAAAGCAGTTTTCTTTTTTTTGGCACCATTGAGACTATATCCTGTTTGTTTGAATTTTTATTACCCTTGGACTTAAAGTGAAGAAAGTCTATTAACAGAGATGTTAAACTCTCAAAGCAAGAGACTATTAAAGATTTTTAAGATCTCTGAAAATAGTTTCAAGTTTTAGTCAGTTTGTGAAGCAAAAAATTCCACTAAAAGTTTTGGAATAGCTACTGAAATTTAACCGTGTATCTTTATAATTCCTATAACATAATTTCTTCAAACATAGATCTGATGTAAAGTGAGTTTTATACTTTGTCATCTATGTAGTGACTAATAAGCTTGTTTCACTAATATTCAGTTAATATATGCTTTCTTGTTTATTTTGATCAATGATTGATTTGCATTTGTAAAAACTAATAGTGCTGGACATATAATACACCCACAATAATTACTAATATTTTATAAGGTAAAGAATTATGTGAAATGATTGTATAGTTCGAAGCAGAGCTGGAAACCTCCTTGTCCCTAATTTACTTTTCCTCACATGTTACGTTGGTTTAATATAGTGTTATTTGAATATAGCATAGTATTTAAATATCTCAAAATGAGTACAAGAGTGAATGCAAAGTTGTATTACACTATGGGCTATTTTGAAATTATGATTACCCTTGGGAGCCCATTCTCATCCAGTCACTGTCACTGATGAATGCTATTAGACTGCATCACCCTTATATGCTTTATTAACAATATCTAGTAATTATGTATAATATGGGGCTACCAAACAATATTATTTTACTCTTTGCAAAAACTTTGGAAATATTAGGAAACTACTTATTTCCCCCCTCTCTGTTGTTCCCATTTGCTTTTACAAGAAGAAAAAAATAAATATATTAAAATAAATTTTTCTCAAGTAAAGGAGAAGTAGTAGAAGGTTAAGTTCTCTCTCTCTCTCTCTCTCTCTCTCTCTCACACACACACACACACACACACACACACAGGCACACACACTATATGTTACATTTACAAAAGTCTTGATTTAACACAGGGAGCTATATTTCCTAACTATATAGTATTGTGTTCGTTTTTATAGCGCTTGGTCTTTATACAATCAATAGGCATCTCTTTATAAGCAACCCAGATACACCAGTGTGTCTGTAGAACTGGAAGCAAGCTGCTCAGCAAGTGTGGGGTACTGAAAGCGCAAGGTACACAGATATGGCATCTCTAAAGCACTAATCTCAAAAACAAGCTGCAAGTATTCCATTATTTTCATTTTCCCGAATGTTTTACTGTTTATAATTTTCTACACTCTAATTTTTTTTTAATTATGTCATTGATTAGAATGGGCTTCCATCCTTTCCTTGCCACTCCCCAACCCCTCTTTAAATTCTGTGGTATATCTCATTTATGCAATATATGTAGTACTTACACAGTTAGTATTACTAATAATGTTAATAGTATTAGATGAAATACTAGTAGATGTATCACTAGTGTGTTAATAATAGATGTAGTACTGATACTATTACTACAGTAGTATGTGAAAACTAAAATGTTGATAATTAATAAGTACAATACCTTTAAAAGTACTAAAGAAGATCACTATTTTTTTAAAGTAAAAATTTTTAGGGGGTGCAGGGGGTAATTTAGGTTTATTCTTTTATTTATTTACTTTTTTAATGAGGGTACTGGGGATTGAACCCAGGATATCATGCACGCTAAGCATGAGCTTTACCACTGAGCTATACCCTCCCCTACCCACCTCCGAAGATCACTATTTAAATGTGGACTTTGTGGATTCTTTTGTAAATCAAAGAGTTACTCCTTAATTTATTAATTTTTAGATGAATGGTCACTAAGAAACCTATAAATTGAGTGGGTGTGGGACAAGATACTGGAGATATTTTACTCTAAAATGAAAATTAAGTGATCAAAGAATGAATTATGAAACCATTAAAAATATATGTAAATCCCCATGGAAATTATAAAAAATAGTTAACAGTGAAAAATAAATGTCTATTGTGTAAACTATAATCATCATAGCAGATATTATTTGGCAGTATTTTTAGTAGCATAAGTTTTGGTTTGTGTATGTGTGGAGCCTTGGGCCGTAAATCCCTAAATTACCTTTAATCTGGTTTAAAGCCTACACAATATAAATTGGAACGTGGAATTAGATAGTAATTCTCATAGTCCTACATGCGAATAATTTCTGAGATTCTTGAACAACATTGTCATTTGAAAGAACACATAACTAATATCAATCTTTGGATTAGAAATTATTATCAAAATAACATTTTAAAATGTGGGGGTAATCTTGATATTATAATGGTGATAGTTTCTGAATCATAGCCTTCATTTTTATACTAAAAAGGACCAAGGCTTGACATTAGTATTGTAAAAATGAGTCTTTGCCTATGCTAAGGAGATACCATATATTACTATTTAAAGTCTTTTCTTAAAAGAAAAAAAATTTTCTACCAGAGAATTCAGTTCTCTGTACTATGATAAAAAACCTTGGTATTACATGCCAACAGTGTCACTCAGGATAATTGAATTACCTGTTAAAGCTCCTATAATCAGGCAGTTCTGCCTTTCCTTCAGGCTTGAAAAACTTAGGGTATAAAGCTTCTAAAAGCTCCGGATCACTGCTAATGGCCTGTTCCCAGGGCGACTGATAATACTTAGGGACAGCTGTGGTGTTGAATCTTTCAGGAGGAATTTCCTTCAGTGGTCCAGAATATCCTTTGGAAAAATATTGCAAGAATAAGTAAAAACAGAGTGCTCCCTTAGAGTTACTAAACTCCACCTAACATTTTACTATGTCTAATTTTTCATGCAGGGGTAATTTATGAAGAAGGCATTCTTTTTATGATCTCTCAGAAAAGAGTAGTCTGAAAGTGTTAGACATTTTAAAAACCCCTTTAAACTTATGAAATTTCTGAAAGAATTTTACCAAATCATACAATTAGTTTCTTCCTTGACTATCTTAGTATATATTTGTTCACTGAAACTGTTTACTTGATTTTTAAAAACTATACCACTTACATTAATTTATTCTGGTTTTAGATACCACAATTAATGAATTAATTTAGAAATGTATATTGCCTACTGTGGTCTAGGCTCTGGGGAAACAGCAGTGAAGACAAAATCTCCTTCCTTTGGGAGCTGATTCTTTAGAGAAAATGTTCTTTATCTTAAATTGCTGAGAGGTCCAGTCTTCAAAATGATGAAGTAACTTGTTTCCACTGCCTTAGTTGGGCCCTGATCTTCTTATTCCCTGATGTGTCCATCCCTTGTTTACTTTGTTCCAGAGGATTTCTTACCAAACTTTTCTGCTTCCAGTCTCACCTCAATGTATTCTTCTCACATGAGCTAGAAGTTTTCTGTAAGTGTCATTTAAAAATCACACAAATCCCTGGCATAAATGTGAAACTGTTTTCACATTCTTCAAGGCTTCAAAGGCACAGCTATTTACTCTCCAGCTATATTACCATACCACCTAGTTATGGCCCTCATATAATTCTCTCTTGCACAAATGTCAAAACCCTTTCCCAAGTGACCATTTCTACTTTTAGGTTTCCCTGATGCTCTTTTCCCTCTCTAAAATGTTTTCTATTTTCTTCTGTCAAACTATGGCTATCCTTTTTTTACACTAAAAATTTGTTTATCTTTTCTAAAGACTCTTTATAACTCCACCAATAAGCTGTTATTTGTTTGCAGCAATATAATTTTCTTCTGATTCTCTTCAGAATCAAATCATAGTCTCTGGTAGATGGCTTCTTGCTTGCCACTTCAATGTTCAATGTTGGTATTCCTCAAAGCTCTTTTCTTACACTGTACAGTCTGCCTAGAAAATTCCATTTATGTTCATGGCTTTAATTGTAACCTAGATATTGATGATTCTAGGGTTTTGGTTTTGATCTTCAAGCCCTTCTATTCAACCACCTATTATTTTTTTCCAAATGAATGTTCCCCGGGCACCCTTTATAACCTGTCTAGGTCTGTATACAGCCATTTTCTAATATATCCTGCTTCTTTTTCTATACTGGTCATCTTAGCAAATGCTATCACTATTCTCAGATGTCCACAACAGAAGCATTGTCCTAAATAATCCTTCATTTCCACAAAAAATCATTAAATATTACCAACTATACTTCTTAACGATTTTTAAAATAGGGGCTCTCAACCTTGTGTTTCTGAATCACCTTGGGCACCTACTTAAAATGTTGGTAATGGGTTCTTCCCTCCAGAGACAGTAAGTCTCAGGTATGGCTTACAAATGTTATGCACATGATTTACAAACAGAACGTTGGGAACCCTTGCTCTAGCAAATTCCTTCTTCCTCATTACCATTATTACTTGCGTGGTTCAGGCCCTGCGCACTTCTTGTCTGGGCTTTCACAATAGCCTTCACACAAATCCTTTAGTTCTCAACCCTTCTTCCAGGCACCCTCCACATTGCCTGAGTGACCTTTTTAACTGGAAAACTTGATCAGGTGACTCACTTCCCTTACTCTGGGCTGGTGCTGTAAATGGCTCCTCGGGACAAAAATCAAAACTACTCAACGTGACACAAACGGCCCTACCCAACTGCCCAGTCTCATCTCCTACATTCACCTCTCACATTTTATGTTCCAGAGCCATGGATCTGCTTGAAGCTTCTTGTGCCCCTTTATGGCTCCTTACTTCTTCTATTTGTTCACTGTACCTGGAATGCTCTCTCTAACTCTTGTTGACTTCAACTTCCTATTTGAAGTCTTAGCTTGAGGTTATCTCTTCTATGTATCCATTCCTGGCTTTCCTAGGAAACCAGAATTAACCTTTTCCTGTGTCTTTCCTTTGTATAGCATACATAACTCCATTATCATAACTATCACATTTTATTTTCTGTCCCTTTTATAAAATTGATCAGAGGTCAGCCATATAAAAATTAGAAATTTAAAAATATTGCATTTTAAAAATTTTCTTGAAATCCCACCACCCAAAGATAAATTTTGTATATTTTCTCCCCAGTTTCTCTTCATCCATAAACATAATGATCACATAACTATAATTCTAATGCACAAGGAACTTTGTATTTTATTGCTAATCAGTTTTGTTTGAAATATTTTTTAAAGTTTCTGCATCATGTTCATGACCATTTTAAGGGTTTTATAATCATATGTCGACTGGAGGAACCATAATTGGTCTAATCTTTTCACATTTTTCTAGTATTCTGGGTTTTCCAATTTTTAATATAATTAACTAATAACTTTTTCTATTTTGATATACTGGGTTATTTACAGGAAAGAATGTGCATATGTTTAACCTCTCAGAATTATTACAATTCAGTAATTCGACATGTCAACATTTTTGCTTGACTTTTAAGTATGTCTTTAATATAAACTTTACATTCAAAGAATTTAAGTTGTCTTGTGGATACACAGTAGATCAGTCAATAACATTTTTTGTTGAATTAGAATAAGTTATAGTTTGCTTCCTGAATTTGTTGTACTTTTCAACTCATCAACCAAGAAGGAAGGATCCATTACTGTTGCTTCTTGACAAACTATGTGATAACCTACAAATTCCCCTTTTCTTAGTCTGTATTACATAGGTATGTCCTAATATTCAATAATTTAATATTTAGCTTTAAATAACTATATGAATTTATACTTTTAAAATTTCTCTTTATATATACATATATACACACAGATAGATATATTTTTATTATTTTCTTTATTTTATTATTTAGTAACTATTTTATTATTAGATTACTGACAGTAAATAAAATGCATAATATGATATTGAATTATGTATGCAGAGAGGAAATGAGACTACAAATATGGTGTGGACATTCATCCTGTTTCCCTATGTATGAATTCCTTGAGGATAGAGATGAATTTTCCTATTCCTTTTGCAATTTTCTTAGTTTATAATAATGATTATATAAAAAAAATTTTAACTTAGTGATGAAAGTACTGGATTGTATCAACATAAACTTTTCTATATGTCTTCTCTTTCCTATTAAAAAAAACCCCTAACATTCCAAACATTAGAAAGCAAGAGGTTGCAGTACAGTGGTTGGCGCTAAAAGAATATATATAGTCTATTATGTGTTAAGGATATAAAAGTGGATAGGAAAAGAATTAATTTTAACTGAATACTTTATTATATGTTACAGGTGAAACTTGCATTATCATATTTTATTCTCACTATGACCCTGTTCAGTGTGATTTATTTTTCTTATTTTACAGACTGAGGAAACTGAGACTCAAAGAGATTTATTTTATTTCCCAACACAGTAGTAAAATGGGCAGGGATGGAAGGATCCAGTAGGTTGAACCAACATCTGTCTGATTCTAAAGCTTGTTTCTCCCCACCATGTGTTTAATGTTGTATGTGTAGAATATGTTTCCTGCTTTTCTGCTGTAGAAAAGCCGTTGGAAAGCTATTTGAGAAACTTATTACAACTTCACTTCAGAATTCTATGCATTCTAATTGTGCATTTGGTTTCCATTAATGTTATTTTATTATGTCCATTGATACTTTTTTCTCATTGTGTTCAGTAAGAACGTCCTAATAAATCCAAGCTCATCATTGACTAATATTCGACTTACTTTTTAAATAAGATTTCATATTATACAGTTGCTTTACTTTTATGTTTTCAAAAACCCTATTGTCATCTGAGAATTCTAGAATTACTTTCACTAAATTTACTATTTAACTTACAAAAATATGACAGGTGTTGCTAATTTCACTATATCTATATAAGTTTTTGAAAATTTTATAAATCTATTTTATACATTACTTGAGGAAAAACTTAAAGATCGTTTGCTTTGAGTTATTTTGAAAAGGTATTGTCTAAATAGATCAGATAATTTTTCTGATTTAATATTTCAAAATCGAACAATATTTCTAAATAACATTAACTGACTTGGATAAGGATTTGCTTCTCTTTTAAGATAATAAACAAATATACTGTCTTAAGGATTAAAGTCCTCTAAGGAAGCAGAAAATACAAAAGCAATCTCCACAAGGTCATTTCACATGAGGCATCTGTAAATTTGGTACCAGACCTGGATTTAATTCTTGATCAGTCAGTATTGGCTTATAGCTATTCATAATGTCAGGTTCTTAATTTGTAAAATGAGTATTATCATAAGTATATAATAATTATTAAATTAAAGAAGACATATATATCACTTGATAAATTGTATAGTTCTATACAAATAGGATTACAATATAATTACAAACAACTTAATTTTAATACAGTAGGTGATTGCCAATAACTACAATGGACCATCTGAAAGAACATAAGACTACTATAAATGTTTTACATGACTTTTCTAGGGCTGAATCTTTACATTTATCTTGAAAATGTATCTATATCTACAAAATAGATACATAATAAGAAAAACTGTATTATTTATATACCATTTGCTAAAGGATCTAAATAACTTGAGTCATATATTTAAGTGCACAGCACCTTATTGTTCTGTCTGTGAGAGGATTACTTACCTGGTGCAATATTTTCAGGATTTGGTGGACTTCGTGGATCCGGGGTGTTGGGAGGAGTAAATGGGGCTTGCTGTGAACCACTTTCCAAGTTGCTTCCATCCATTTTCTCATTCTGCATAGCAATGTTGTACTGTATTTGACCAAAAGTAAACTCAGCTGAAAACTCAAAAAATATCAGATACACCAATAGGAGATATCATTTGTACAATGCTACATTTATATACTTAGAATTTAGAATTTAAATACAATGCCACTTCATTACTTCATGAGGTTTCAATAATTTATGTGGTAATTGGTTGAGCTATTGAGTGAGAAATTTTACTGTTACCAATCTAAGATCTCTTTTATGATGACAATCCACTAAACAATAATTAATTGAGCCTTATTGTGTGCCAGGCACTGTGTCCAGGGCTTTGTATCAATTATTTAATTTACTGTTAACGACATCCCCATAAAGTAAATCTATTTCATTTTTAAGCCTTTGTTAATTTAATATTATACAGCATACTCGCCAAACATTTGGCTTAGTCATTGTTACATTACTACTTTATTTATAGTTGAAATTAAATTATATTCTTTAGTATGTTTTGTTTCAAAATTTAATCTGAAATTCATATAGCAGTCATGTATAACCAAAAGAAAAAAATTGTACTTTAAGCTACATGGACTTATAGAAAGAAGAATTTGGGATTTCTAGAAAATAAAAAGCTTAAAAGAGCATTTGTCGTTAATGTTTTAGGTCAATTTGTTTTACTATTACAATTTAGGATTTACTCTATGGCAGTTTAGCACTTTAAAAACAGTCAATTTGCATTTTACTGGAGAAAAAGAGACATTGTAATAGGTTATAGCCTCAGAAGTATGGCTAGGGCTTATCTCTATAATAAGATATTATTTTGGTTATATATGGGAAATATGTATATATTTTAAAAAGAAGCCAATCTATTTAAGAAATATATAAAGTCAAATCATCTTGTAACTTCAGAAAGAAATTTATTGACGATCACGGCAAATAAAGACCAATTTTGACTTTTATTCTGTGACATAAGCAGAAAATATTTAAAACATTTTTCATTTTTTATTTATTTATAAGATGATTAGGTGAAGTAAAATTTTATAATTTAATACTTACTTAACTTTATAGAAATGTGAGGATAAAAGACTATTTTGTCCTAAAATCCAAATGCTTACCATAATTAAAGACCATAAATTAAGACCTCACCTAAAATTATGAAGAAAATAAAGTTTATCCCATTTTCAGGTTTCAGCTACCCACAGCCACTCTCCAGGGGGCTTTCCTATTCACCTTACTCTAGTCAGCACCCTGGTAAAGTTGCTGTGGAGATGAGTAGGGCAATCTGTGTTAGCAGTGGTAAACCAGCTTGTTCAAAGATGCAGGAAGGCATGAGAGAGGTAACATTTACTAGTTAAGTACAAGGTATTGATTACTGGGCATAAGCGTTTGCAGTTTATTCAATAGACATAAGAAACAGTTTCTAAAGATGAGTAATGCTGTACTCAGATACATCAGTCTGGTATTCAGTGTTTTGAGTTTAGCTATTATTTTAAGTGTTCAATTTAATGGACTAGATTAGTATCTTTTTTCACTTTTGAACCTACACCACCTCTTAGAAAAGAGAAATGTTTTTGCTGACATTAATTATAAATAAAAGACAGTTGAGATAAATATAGAAAGTTTAACTGTATCATGCATAAAGAATTACTTATTCTGAGTTACTGAAATGTATCCATGAAATGAATTTCACCTAAACTTACAAATCATTCTACCTACATTAATTTAAGAATTGTAATATTGACCTCCTTTATAGTATTTTACCCAGGGATTAATGATGAACAGGAAAATCAACTCTTTCCAACTAGTCATTAATTATCAGGAGACACCCAGTACCTCTTTTGTCATTGTTAAGTATACAAACAGAGCCTTATAATAGTTGGTTAGTGACTTATTTTAGTTATGACATGAGCCTTAAATTATAGAGTTCCCTCATGTGTAATTCCCTTCTGGAAAAGTTGGAAAGACAAGTGAAATGTATTTCTTTCTATTTCAGTTAAATTGACCATAAATAAAATAAAACTAGAGCACTATCTTATAGATTACAAACATGTAAGTTATAAGCATGTGTTTATATATATTTCATAATTTTTGTTGCAATATCAATAGAAATAAAAGGGTTTAGAAAAGAAGTGTTCTATATTTTGTGCCAAATGTAAAGTAGAAGTTTTTTTGTTTTTTTTTTTTTTAACAAAATAGATATTCAGAATCTCAGTATATTTAGTTTGGTCTTAATTCACAACTACTTTTTATAGTATACCTCCCCTTTTCCCAGTATTATTTAAGATTTCTAAGGATTTCAAAAAGTCCCTAGTTACTAAAAACATAAGTAGTCTTAACTATAAAATGTGGATTGTTTTGATTAGTATCCTTTTGTAATGATTTATAGAAGAGAGTTTAATTATGATGAATCAATCTTCTATTTTGTTTTCCCTCATATGTTTATTTCCTTCATTACTCTGCCTCTTTTTTTTCCTATTCATGTATGAAGCTGATCAGTTCATGAATTAGGGCTTCAAAAGTGGCATGTATAACAAGCATATTTCCTATATTTTTTAAGTCATAGCAAGGTTTGTGTGGCCTGAATTTGCCTGTTTCTCAGCAATAGATTAAGCTCAAAGCTGTGCTTATTTTTTTAAATGATTCTTAATATTTAAACAAATGGCACTGATAACCAGGGAGTTGGTTTATATTTTCATCTAATGAGGTCCTAACATTATAATAAAATAAGAAATGCATAAATATACACTAAATAATTATTTTGACAGTATCTATAGCTCAAGGGAAGCAGTAAAAGTAAAAGCTCATTTCAGAAAATGAGGTCAATAAATTAATTTGATATAAATCATATAAATATGATTCAAGAACTAGATTATAAGCAAATAGTTTTTATCTTTCAATATTATTTTGTCTCTCTATCACTAGACAAAGGCTGTATCTATTTATCTTTGAAGTCCCAGCATATTTTCTAGAACATAGTAGGTATTTAATAAATATTTGCCAAAAGTATAAATAAATGAATGGAAATAAACCTGAACCTAATATTATTTTTTAAATTCTTATCATATTAACAATGCTTGCTCCAAGTTACAGTTTAATGCCTTGATAAAACAAATGGTGTCATCATATGATGTAGCTCACTGTCTTCCTCCTACTTTATTTTACACGTCATTTTTAGAATTAAGATCAGAGAACATAGATCTTTAAAGTTATAAGTCGCATTTGAGAAACTGGAAAACATTTGAGTCAACCTCTTATTTCATAAATGAGAAAACAGGTTCAGAAGGGCAAAAAAACTTTTAAATTGCCTCCAATTTGCACAGCTTGTTGGAGAGCCAGGACTGAACACTGGTCTTCTGGTTCCTAGGCCAGAGTGTCCTTTAATTACACCACGACAAGTGTCAGTGCCAAGAACTCTGGAATTCTGAGAGCTGAGTTTCAGTCTACTTTATTTTGCCATTGCTTTCGTTAAATTAATATATGTAAATATAAGTTATGAAAACTGGATTTATTCATTTATTTAGATGCCTAAACTTGTAGGTAACTTTTCAAAGAATTTTCATTAAGCCACCTTATTTTATGCTATTCCTTAAAGCTGCTTCTCTGTTGTTATTATTAATGGAATATGATTATATTGTTAGACTCTGTCAGATGAAGTAAGGATTATTTCAGGCTCATAGTGTATTAACTGTAGACATTTTCTGATAAGAGGATACTAAGCATAATTATAGGATAACATAACATTGTATTTATCCATGACTGCAAGTGAAAATCATCCCTCATAAATGTAAATACTGTAGTTGAGTAAAACTTGATGTCTAACTGAATTCATAATTATAACCACATTCAATCTGTGGATGTTGAAGGGTGCTCAGCAATGTGAAAAAGAAACCTGTTTAATTTAAGATGTCCTCCAACCGTTTACTGTTAACCAGAATCAAAACAAGGGAAATAGAAATTTCAGGAATGAATAACATTTTAGTGTTTGTGGGTGTGGATGTTACTTCTGTAATATGTTTCAGTAATATGATAAAAGATCAGTGATACTAGTCTGTTTGCTGTAAAGTATTTAGCTGTGCATTCAAAACAATGTTCTAATGATGGCAGCTGGCTACATTTCAGGTTTAAATTCATACGTAAACTTACAGACTTTTCATAGCTATAGGAAGTAACCCTCAGGATATAAAACTTATATTTGTTGTAGTCTTCACCATCTCTTCAAATTTAAAACCAATGCACTATTCCTTTTTGATTCTTTATGGCTGGTATTTTATTTTTAAGGCCATTTTCCCAGAGCTGGTTGTTTTTCTACTATGAACTTCTTCCTCTAAAATCTCTCTAAATGATAGTTTAAAAGAACATGGTATTAATGCAATATGTAAACTATAATTTAATTAATTAATTTGTTTTTAAACTTTTGGTTGAGGAAAACTTTTGTCCAAAGAGTTTTCTTCACATTGGTTTTGTTGTTAATACGTACCAGACTTCCCTACACAAATATGGAATTAATGCTTTGAGAGGAGATCAACTGTGTCTGTAGTTCCCAGGCACATTTCAGTGCCAGAATATGTTCAGCCAATAAAATGCTTATACTTACTTTATGGAGCACTGTGTGCTTTGGAAGTGTTTCCATCCCAAACATTTAACTAGTGGTGATAAGGCCATGGAAACTTTTAGTACCACCAATCTTCACTCCCTCTCCCTCCTCTTAGCAGAACAGACCAGTTGTTCAGTAAAATGTCTCTATTGAACTAAAAAGATACTCATATCATGCATAATATTTCTTTTGTTTATCCACCTATTTATTACTTTCATGAAAAAAAAAAGTCTAGCAGGATCAATAGAAAGAAAATGTGTAGACTTATTTGGGAACCTAGTAATACATTTAAATTTAGAAATGCTGCCCATTTATTTAGATACCATATGATCAAGGTATACCTACATTTATTTGTGCTTTAGATTCATACTGGAGATTTTCAAATGTATATTTATCAGATCTTCTTTGTCGCATCTTAAATAGTCTGGCACCACGGTTACTGAGATGGGATAATTCTTCCAACATGATGTCTCTGGGGATGCTGACTTTTTTGCCCAGATCCATGCCATCCACATCTGTAAAATAATATTCATGTGCATAAAAACCCCAAGGTAAGCATTTTTAAATGCTCTGTTAAGTTCCATTATTTATTGCCTGCTATATGCTAGCATGGTGACTAAGATATAGGCTCTTTACCAAGGCTGCCTTGGGTTGAATACTGGCTCTATTACTTTCTAACTATATGATTATAGACATGTTACTTATTTTTTCTAAACCTCAAATTCCTTATCTCTAAAGTGGGGCAAATAATAATAATACTGCATAGGGTTAATATGAGGATTAAATAAGATGTTTCATATCAAACACCTAGTATTGTATTTGGCACATAGAGTGAATCAAAGTTAGCTAATAACACTTAGTTTAGTCTTTCCTTATATAGTGAGTTTTCAAACAGCACTGTTCATAGTTCTCTTCAAAAGCTCTGTTTGACTCCCCCACATTTTTATGTATCAGTTTGAGCTGTCTCTATTACAAGAATGCCTGCCATTCAGCCCGTGTCGCCCATTTCTCTGTCTCTGTCAGAATACTATTCATTCTGCATCAGGCACCAAGGAGCCTAACATAAAGTAGGTAGGTGATAAGTATTGAATGAACAAATTTTTCTCAATCCAGATTAAGTTCTATTTCATCAATCCCTTCTCTGAAATCTCTGATATTCATAATTATTCATGCCTTTTCTGTATTTCCAAAGCACTGAATCACAATAACTTGATTCCATTTTACATATTTTATGGTTTACATTTTCTTCATTTTAGTTGTTTTGTGCCCCCATGCCTTAAATATAGGAGATGTTCAGTAAACAACTATTATTTTCTATATCTAGTACTGAAGGACTTTTCTAAAATCCAAAAGAAATAAAACTCCTCCACTTGCTCTTTTAATCAGAAATATTTTTCTGTGTAACCCACAGAGTTCTTTTACCACTATGGACTGCTGTGAAATGCACAGGAAGAAAAATTGGGCCATTTGTAAAATAAATAATTAGTCTGTTGATTGGGACAACATTTTTTGATGAAGTGACAAGTTAACCCTAATAATTAGGCTTTTGGAGGTGTTTAGGGATAAAACAATAAAATTATTTATAAATATTTTCCCCATTTTACTTTGGAAAAGAAATCAACTTGTTTTTATATTTTGATGTTACATGGAGAGAAGCTCTACTAATTATAAAAATGATAATATTAAAACTTCTGCTTCTGGGAAGATAGAATAGATCTACTTTTCCCTATATCTCTACTAAGTAAAACTAAAAATCCTGGAAATTATGTAGAAAATAAGCAAAAACACTCTGAAAGTTGCAGAGAAGAAGACAGACCAGCTTGGGACCTCAGGACCCAAGAACAACATGGTGGTGAGTTCTCTGGGATTTTTTACCCCCATATATCCCAGACTTGGAGCTGAACATGCTAGCAACCCAGACACATCAATGGATACAGCCAAAAACTTACAATAAGATTGTTTTCACTAGCCGAGACCAGGGAAAGAGCAGCCTAGAAAGACAGAAAACTTTTAGACAATAGTGACTCTATTTCAGCCAAATATCACAGCAAAAACTTTGGCTTCACCCATATCAACAAAGTGCAGGTGGGAAGCCCAGAATTTTGCCCTTGCAAGGCTATAATGAGGTGCCCCAATGCCCCCACAAGGGTGGTATCAGAGAGGCCAAGGAGGAAGCTGAACTTTCATCCCTGTCATACAGTAACAACCCTCCATCCTTGCAATGCTGGTGGAAACCAGGTAGGAATTCTGAACTCCTACCTACTCCTAGCGGTAACTAAGTGGGCCCCCTCAAGTTTCAGTGAGGATCAGGTGGGGAACCTGAACTCCTATCTTCTTCCACCTTGCAGTGAAGAGGTGGCACTCTCCTCCTCCTGCTGAAGCAGCATCATACTAGGATACATAAAACAGAGGGCTTCAACAAGAGCAAGAGTCTTGGAACTTAATATGAAAATGTGCAGGCTCAAATAAAAAATAAATCATTTGTCATACCAAGAATCAGGAAGATCTCAAACTGAGTGAAAAAAGAAAGATACTAATGTGAGATATTAAAATTATATGACAAAGATTTTAAAGCAGCCATGATGAAAATGCTTCAAAGAGCAATTACAAAGTTTCTGGAAACAAATTTTTAAAAAATAGAAAATTTTAGCAAGGAAATAGAAAGTCATGGCAGAGGAATAAAACTTGTAAAGAACCAAATGGAAACTTTAGAAATGAAAAATAAAATACCCCAAATAAAATGTTCAGTGGATGGAGTCAATAGCAGAATGGAGGGGAGAAAGGAAAGAATCAATGAACTGAGAGAAAGAAAAATGACATTACCCAATGAGAACAACAGAGGAAAAAATGGACTAAAATAATAATAATAATAAACAAAGCCTTAGGGATTAGTGGGACCAGAGCAAAAGAAATAGCATTTTTGTCTTTGAAACCCCAGAAGGAGAGGAGAAGGAGTGTGGGCCTGGAAAAGTACTCAAAGAAATGATGGCCTAGAACTTCCCAAATTTGGCAAGAGACATAAACCTATGGATTCAAGAAGCTAACAGTATTCTATGAAAGGTAAAGCTATAGAGCTCTACAATAAGAGATATTATAAACTTCTAAAAGCTAAATATAAAGGAAAAATCTTGAAAGTAGCCAGAGAAAAATGACAACTTACCTATAGGGAGAAAAAAATGAGAATGACAGTGGATTTCTCATCAGAAACCATGAAGACCAGAAGGAAGTGGCACAAAAATGCTGAAAGAAAAGAAATGTCAACCTAGAATCTGATACCCAGTGAAAATATTCTTTAGATATAAAGGGAAAGTAGAGATATCTTCAGATGAAGGAAAGATAGAAGATTTGTTGCCTGGAGATCTACCCTAAAAGAATGGTTCATGTTGTTATAACAAAATACCAAAGACTGGTTGCTTATAAACAGCAAATATATTTCTCATATGTCTGGAGTCTGGAAGCCTGGGATCTGGGTGCCAGCATAGTTGGTTCAGTTGAAGTCATTCTTCTGAATTGCAGACTGCTGACTTCTCACTGTGTTCTCACATTCTAGAAGGGACATATGAGCTTCTTTTATAAGGGAATTCATATCATTCATGAGGACCCCACCCTCATGATCTAATTACCTCCCAAAGGCTCCATCTCCTAATACTGTCATGGGCATTAGGATTTCAATATATGAATTCCGAGAGGACACAAACATTCAGACCATAGCAAATAACTAAATGAAGTTCTTTAAATGGAAGGTAAACAATAAAATAAGGACCCTTAGAACATCAAGAACAAAGAAAGATAACAATAAGAAAAAAATGTAGGTAGATAGAATAAGCTTTCTTTCTCCCTTGAGTTTTCTCAATTATGTTTGACAGCAGAAGAAAAACATTATAAAAACTCTCTGATATAATTATAAATGTATGTAGAAAGTAGTTAAAACAATTATATTATAAACAAGGGAGGATATGAAGGGACATGAAGTTAAGTAAGGTTTCTATACTTCACTTGAACTGATAAAATGATAACATCAGTAGACTTTGATAAGTTAAGCATATATAATGTAATATTTAGAACAATGACAGAAACTGCAGAAATACTCAAAAAACTATAGATAAATAAAAATGGAATTCTAAAAAATACATAAGTAATCCCACAGGAAACTAGGAAAAAGACAACAAATAAAAACAAAAGACAACAAAAAGAAAAAAAAAAGAGACTTAAACTCTATTACATCAATAATTACATTAAATATAAATGTTCTAAATATACTAGTTAAAGGATAGGGACTAGCAGATTGGATTAAAAACATGACTGAAATATATGCTATCTAGAAGAAACTCACTTCAAATAAGTACCTTGAACAATATAGGCAAGTTGAAAGTAACAGGATGGAAATATATATATCAAACAAATGTTAATCAATGGAAAGCAGGAGTGGATGTATTAATATATTAAAGTAAACTTCAGAGCAAAAAAATTATCAGAGACAGTAGACATTGTATAATGATTAAAGTGTGAATTCATCAAGAAGATGTAGAAATCGTAAATGTTGTATGCACCAAAAAACAGAACTGTAAATGGAACAAAAATTAGTAGAACTAAAAAGAGAAATAGATAAATCCATAATTATAGTTGGAGACTTTAACATCTCCCTCTCAACAAGTGATAGAACAACAGATAATCAGCAAGGATATAAAAGAACTCAACAACACCATCAACCAGTAGGCTATAATCAATATTTATAAAGTGTTCTACTGAACAACAGAATACATTCTTTCCAAGTGCACATAGAGTATATACCAAGATAGACTATATACTTGACCATAAAATAAGCCTCAACAAATTTAAAAGAATCAAAATTATGGAGTATGATCTCTAATCACAATGAAATCACACTAGAAATCAGTAACAAAAAGTTTCCAGGAGAATCTCCAAACATTTGGAAACTAAAAAACACACTTCTGAACAATCCATGGGTCACAGAAGTCTTAAGGGAAATTAAAAATTCATTGAACTGAGTGAAAATAAAAATAGAGCATATCATTTATGAGGCACAAATAATGCCCCGTTTATAACACTAAATGCATATATTTAAAAAGAGATAAAAGTCTCAAATTATAATCTAAGCTTTCACCTCAAAAACCTAGAAAAATAAGACCAAAACAAGCCCAAGGCAAGCAGAAGGGAGAAAATAAAGATAAGAGCAGAATTAAAAACAGAAAAACAATAGAGAAAATCAGTTGAGCACAGAATTGGCTTTTGAAAAGATCAATAAAATTCATAAACCTCTAGCTAGACTAACACAGAAAAAATAAAGAAAATGCAAATTACCAATACCAGAAACAAAACAGAGAATATCACTACAGACACTGCAGATAACAAATGGATAAGAAGAGACTACTATGAACAACTCTACATATAAATTCACATACACTTGAAAACAGAAAAAATGACCAACTCTTTGAAAAGCACCAAGTACCACATCTCACCCAACATGAATTAGATAATCTGAGTAATCCTATAAGGATTTATATTTTAAAAATCTCCAAAAAAAGGTATCTCAGACCTAGATGGTTTTGTTGGAGAATTCTACCAAACATTTAAAGAAGAATCAACACCAATGCTACATAATTTCTTCCTAAAAGTAGAAGATCAAGGAGCACTTCTCAATTCATTTATTAAGTAATATTACCTTGATACCAAAACCAAAGACAACACACAAAAAAGAAACCTACAGCACAGTATCCCTCATGCTTTTAGAAGCAAAAATCCTTAACAAAATACTAGTAAATAGAATTCAACTATATTGTATATTATAAAAAGAATTCTATGCCATGAGTAAGTGGAGTTTATTCCAGGATTACAAGATTGGTTCAATATTCAAAAATCAATGTATTCCACCATATTAAAAGGCTAAGGAAGAAAAATCGTATGATCATACCTTTGGGTTCTAGGACTGGACAAAATGTTGTTAAACTTGACACTGAAAACAGTCCATAAATAGAAAAGTTGATAAATTGCACTTCATCAAAATTAAACACTTTTGCTCCGAGAGAGACTGTATTAAAAGGATAAAAAGACAAGCTACAGAGTAGGAAACAATATTTGCAAACTAAATATTTGACAACAGGCTAGAATGTGTAAAGAACTATTAAAACTCACCAGTAAAAAAGCAAACTATCCAATTATAATATGGGCAAAAGACATGAAGAGACATCTTATTGAAGAAGACATACAGCTGGCAAATAAGCATAGGAAAAGATGTTCAACATCATTAATCATTTGGGAGATGCAAATTAAAACCACAATGGGATATCACTATACACATATCAGAATGACTAAAATGAAAAATAGGGACAGCACCTAATGTTGGAGAGGATGTGGAGCACCCAGCAATTTTTTACACTGCAGCTGGAAATGTAAAATGGTACAACCACTCTAGAAAATAATTTAGTAGGTTCTGTTAAAAACTGAAGGTAGAACTACCAGTAATACTGGGCATTTATCCCTGTGAAACGAAAGCTTATATTCACAGAAAAACCTATACACAAATGTTCACAGCAGTTTTATTCTTAATAATAATTAATAAAGAAACAACTCAGATGTACTTTAATGAGTAAGTAAATGGTTAAAAATATTGTGGTCCATTCATAGCATGGTACCCCTCAATAAAAAACAAACTATTGCAACACACAACACCTGGATCTATCTCCAGAGAATCAGACTGAGTGAAAAAAGCCAGTCCCTAAATGTTATATACTGTATGATTCCATTTTATAGCACCTTAAAATAAAATATATATGGGAATGGGGGGCAATTAGTGATTAGCAGGAGTCTCTTGACTGCATCAGTGTCAATATTCTGGGTGTGATATTGTACTATGGTTTTGCAAGATGTTACTATTAGAGGAACTGATACATGGGATTGCTCTGTATTCTTTCTTACAGCTGCATGTAAACTAAATTTATCTCAAAATTAGAAATTTAATTAAGAGCTATCAAGCCATGAAAATACCTGAATGGTCCTTAAATGTATATTGCTAAGTGAAAGAAGCCAGTCTGTAATAGCTGCATACTGTATGACTCCAAGTATATGACGTTCTGGAAAAGACAAAACTTCGGAAGACATTAAAATAATCAGTGGTTGCCAAGGGCTTGTAGGGAGGGAGTAGGGATGAAGAGGTTGATCACAGGGGAATTTCCGGCAATGAGACTACTCTGTATGATACTATAATGGCAGATACATGACAGTGTACATTCATGAAAACCCACAGAATAGTACAACACAGTGTGAATCCAAATGTAAGCTATAGACTTTAGTTAATAATAGTATATCAATATTGGTTCATCAATCATAATAAGTATATCATACTAATGCAAAATGTTAATAATAGGGAAAACTGTATTGGGAGGAGAAGGGATATATAGGAACACTCTATGCTTTCTGCTCAATTTTTCCATGAGCTAAACTGCTCTAAAAAAAAGTATTATTTTTAAAATGTTTGATTTAAAAAATATCATGGCCCTTCCTACAAAATGCAGAGTGGTCTTGTCTGCTCGCTAAGATGAAAAAAAAAAAATTTCTGTGCTTTACAGTCCTCTGGGATGGAAGAAGTAGCTTATGGAAGAGGAATGAAGGCACATTGCAGAGTAGATGAGGGTATTTTACAGTTTCCTGGGATTTGTTTGCCAGCTCTGCTGAGTTCTACAGGGAATACTCACTTTTGTTTATTTGCAAGCGTTTGGAATCTCTGCTACTGTGTGCTTGGGACATGGAAGGAGGAGCTGGGTTGTTTTTCAGTGTGCCTGTGAATATATTTCTCAGTATTATAGAAAGTGTGACAGGAGTGAACTATGTCAACTAGAAAAGGGAATAGCATATTATTACATTAATTTTTCTAAGTTCTGAATTCCAAGCTATGGCATAAGTTTAATTCGGGAGCCCCAAGACAAAAATTTGAGAAAATGTTTTTAGTCTCGTTTTCCTCTTCCTAATGGCCACCAATATTAGTTGATTCCACCAACGTTTCGGAAATAACCACATGGCTTAAGTGAGTTCCATCCCTTTGGCCCCTTGATTTACAGTAGTCCTCTAAGGTGTATTTGACAGGAATTAATTACCTTTGTGATTGATACAGGAACAGGTGTGTGACCTGACCTAGGCCAATAAGAGTGAATATTAGGACTTTTCTTTGTGTATGTTGTGCCGAAGATGCTTTCTCTTCCTGCTGCATGTAAGAACAGATTTATATTGCCCAGGAAACTGTTGGCATGTACTTGGTAGAATGATACAGCCAGACGTGGGATGACACTTACCTCAAGGAAATCAGAGCATTGGCAGAGAAAGAAACCCTGTCCTTAATGACATACTTGAGATGGCAGATGAAGCCTTACTGAATCACCTCTGAATTTTTCAGTTATGTGAGCCAGTGAATTCCCTTTGTTCTTTAAGCTAGTTGGTTTCTGATTTTCTGCTATTTTCAACTAAAAGCATGCTAACTGATATGATTATTCTCTTCAGATCTTCATCTCACTGATGTAGGTCCAAAAAGTCTATTAAGATTGGAGTCACAAGGAAGGGTAAGGAAAGATAGCCCAGAAGCCCAGTAGCGGGGGTTTGAAAGGGGAAAGGAGAAAGAGATCAGAAGTATAAAAAATGGATATGCCTCTGGCCACAGACTCATTGGGGTCATAAGAAACATTCAGTCCTTTTTAGCAAATCACTGTAATCACTTAGGCTGCTTCAAGGAATAAATGCGCAACAGGAGCCATGAAGAACTTACCTTCCCTCAATAATCAGCTGGTACAATCCATTATTGCTAGTAAATTTATACCACAAGAGAGAAGAAATAAGAGACAAAATGAAAGAGGAGAAGGCAAAGAAAATAACTGACCAACTCTCAACCTCTTTTCTTAGTCTTCATACTTCCCCTTCCTTTAAGCCTAAATTTTCTCCCTCTTACTCTCTAAGTAACTAACTAAATTGGCTTTGAGTGATCATCTAAAGGTATTGTGGGTCTCTGGGGCCAGAAGCCCTGCATGAGAAATCTAGTGGTGTCTGGAGCAGTCTTGTACTGGCTCACAAGAGTTGATTGATAAATTTTCAGGAAGTCTGTGAGCCAGTAGTTAAATTCTGTGAACATGACCATTATTAAAATTAAATTATGTAAATGCAATAACTAGATAAGTTTTATTAAAAACAAAGCAATAAATACTCCAAAAATATCACTAAGTGTTATATTCCTTTGGCTATTATCTATGTTCTTGATGTTTTCTTATATCTATTGTATCTGTGTAGTGAAAATACAATATATTTTTAAAAGTATTTTATTTTTATTGAAGTATAGTCAGCTTATAATGTGTCAATTTCTGGTAATACATAATGTTCTGGTAAACAGCATAATGTTTCAGTCATACATATATTCCTTTTCATATTCTTTTTCATTATAGGTTGCTGTAGGATAGTACTATATAATTTTGTATTACTACACATCTATTCCCAGCTCTGCATTCAGTGCTTCCTTAATAGTAGCTTGAAATTGGCCATGGCAGGAGTATTTATAACGCAAAAATTGGCAAACTCTACAAACCAAGGCATTTCCTCCCACAAAGAACCAGTTAAATATTTACAAGCATACTAAGAGACATGTTAAGTCAACATATTTTTCATAAACAAACAAACAATAAAAGACATAAACTAAATTCTCCAAGGTTTCCTTCTCTTTCCTTCCAGTAGTAAAGTTTATGATGTAATTGGAGCTGGAGTCCCGGATTATCTGTGAGTTAGGAAATCTAATGTATGAACACTTTCACTACTTAAACTTTCAGGGTGAAAAATGCTGTCAACTGAGCACACAGAATCCAAGTTCAGCTGTCCCCTGCTCTTTATTGCAAACTCTGTGCAGGGTCTTAAGAGTATGTTTAATCTGGATGCCTGATAAATGATATAACTTATTCAGGGTACATATCCTTGCCCTGATGGATTAGAAGGTTGTCTTTGTGGCATTAGATCATCTATTGAAAATAATATTGCTAGGCATACTTTCCTGTTGATGTCATTTATGGTGATCCAGAATTTTCCATTTATTCTTTAAAGATTTTATAGGCCTTAATCTATTATAGTTTGCTACTATTTTAGGGAAATCAGTGATTATTTCTGAATAGTTAAATACCTAATAACAAAAAAATTAACATGTAACTT
Source organism: Camelus dromedarius (assembly GCF_036321535.1). Taxonomy (NCBI): domain Eukaryota; kingdom Metazoa; phylum Chordata; class Mammalia; order Artiodactyla; family Camelidae; genus Camelus; species Camelus dromedarius. The sequence goes on from NC_087436.1 coordinate 39,021,355, forward strand.
TACAGTCTTGACCATAATTAATTTCCACAAAACCCCCCACATTTTTCAATCTGCTAGAAATATTAAATAATTATTACCAATATTTGTTCTCAGTAGTGTCCTCAAATGTGCCTTATTTTTGTCTCTAAGATTTAAACTCATATTAAAAAGTTCAATTTAAAAAAAGATAAAATTTTTTTAAAAGTTCAAGTTTCTTATTATGGGATGTACTTTCCTTCCATTTTTCATACTGTGGAGCCACAATCCTTAGTACTGAGAACCAAATAGAAAATTGCATTTTAGTGGGAGAATATCAGTGATCTTCGAAAATGTGATCAATTCCTTTCTCAAACCTTACTTCAAATATTTAATCTTATGAGCAGACACTGGACCTAAATTTCTCTAAAAGGAAGCATTCTTCTTTTCACATTTATTTCATAGGTTAACACTGAAACGTAGTCAACAGGGATTTGTGTGCATGTAGGTAGTTCTGTATTTTTAATGTGAAATTCTGGTCCTGTCAAAGTTACGTATTTAGTTAGGTCAGTGAATCCAATTCATAGTTTGTAAAAATATTCACAAATAATTGTAGTAAGACAAAAGATTTTTTTAAAACAGTTTCCCTGTGATTCAATGGCAGCTGCAATTCTGTTAAGAATGGGCAAAACCACAGGAAGGGAGTTAACTGAAAATGATTTTCTTTAGGGTGGTCCTATCAGTTTACCAAGAGATTTTTCTCTGCACTTACACAGGACTCTTCTGCCTGTTCACAGATAGTTGGCCAATGTGGATTGAATAATAGTTCATAAATATATATTATAGCATACTGTAACATACATATATACATATTATATGAAAGTTAATAGTCCAGACTGTGACTTTGAATAATGCTTGAAAAGACTACATTCGATTAAAAGTTTATTAATAAATTTTAATAATTTTCTCTACATTAAAAAGTTGATTTTGGAACCCATATGGGATTCTTTATTTTTCTATTTCATATCTCCTTGCCTTGATTTGATTTTTAAGATGCAGTTCTCAGAAATTTACTGTTAATTATAATACTATCATTTAATAAGTGTGTAAATCTATAAACATTGTAAAAATGACATTACCAATGCATTTTATTTAATTATGCAAATTGAATTACACAAACTGGTAATTCATCTAGTACTGTTTATAGAATATACATCTAGAGCATATTAGAGTGAAAAATACAACAAAGAAACTAGGGTGATGGAATATGGCAAGAATTAAACACTGTAATTGCAACGTTGATATAAACTAGAATTTAGCCTAGTTCTCAGCTGCTTCTTTGCTAGAGGGCCTTAGTAGAGGTTTAGAAATCTATGGCATGTTTAGAAAATCCATAATTTCATAAGATATTACTAAACACAAATTTTCAGAATAAAACATGCTTTTTTGGGGGATTATAAGACTGCTCATGTGTTTAAACCAAAGAAAACTAACAAACTTGTACATTGAAGCATTAGGTTAAGTTCTTTTTCACCCCCAAACTTTTTACATTTGATCTGTGGTACTTAAGGCCTTCAGGTGTCCTCATTTTTATATTGATGACTTGATTGCAGATATGCTTACGGTACGCTCTAAGATATGCTTATACACGAAAATTCAAAGGGGTCCTCACGTAATCTTTCACCCAAAGGTCAAGACTTTATACTGTGTGCTTTTCAAAGTGCCCTGCGATTTATGTCAGTACTATCATTGTTTATATTATTGTAGAAACTCAAATACACTGATGTTTGACTTTAGCACAAAGCTCAATATAAGAATCATGAAGTTTTAAAGTTAGGCGTCCCAACAAGTCCAGCCTCTTCATTTTCAAATAAGGAAGCTGATGTCTGGTCTGGAACCAGGGCTCTTGGTACCATATCAACAACAGCACTCCATTTAGAACCTGGCTTCCTGTTTTCAGACCACAGACTAAACTCTTTTCCTGAAATCGCAAAAACAATCTGCTCAGTCCTCTTCTGTGTGCTGGGAAAAGCTGTTCACCAGTCATGAGGGGAAAAAACCAAACAAACAAAAAACATGAAAAAAAAAAAAAACCCTCACAGAGCCCAGGTGAGAAAACTGTAGGGTGACTGAAACAACTGTGGTCCTCCCTATTCTGAAGCTCTTCTAAACTGTGGGCAGTTATCTGTGCTTAAGATCAGGGGACAGTGTACTCCCAGTTCTTACAGTTATTTTAATTTCAATTCCTTTTCCCCACCATTTCTGGACAGATGACCATTGCTCTAGAGTGCCTCTCCTCTTTCTATTCTCATTTCCTCTTCTCTTTCTCTGTCGACTTATTGCTCTCTATTCCTTCAGCCTTCCCTATCTCTCTTCCTTCAGTATTCAAGTCTCAGAGTTACTGGGTGAGAGAAGACCATGATGATCACCACTGGAGAATATGTACAGATTCAGAAATAAATAGCACAGGGATGGTGGGCATGGAACCAATATGTTATCTTTTCTTGCCTCTACAACGAATTCATGCACAAATAATGGCAAAATATTTTTGTGTTTTGTATTTGGAATAGCATTTGTTCAATGGTAGCAACATGGCTCTGATAATTCTGTTTAAAGCTTATAGGTTTTTTGTCACAATAGTAACATACGATGGCTACTACCATCAGCTCTAACATTTCAAATATTGATGATCATCATCATGGTATGATGAGGATGGTCAATCTGAAAGCCTTAGTGTTAGAGGATACTTTCATTAATTATTTGTTGAGAGTGTAGTATAGTGGCTTCTGATACATAATTTGACACCAAATCGTAATGGATCTATAATGAGTGAACAATTTGGGGTGTAGTTAGTAGAGGCTGGGAGTTATCTACATTTTTAATTATGCTATCCAGTTCTATGTATTTTAGTCTATATGGATAGGATTTCTCAGTAATTCTTTGAGGTTATTTCCCCTTCAGATTCAATGAGTACTCTGATGTAAAACTCTCCTTTTTGATTCTTGTATTTTCCTATTGATTCATCTCAAGGCTCACCGTCTGTAGTCTCTCTCCCCACAACAAGAACTGAACTGAACTTCCAGCTCGTGTTTAGAAGACAACTCATTTAGCCATCTCATTGTCATGTTTCATTCTCCTCCAGGCTAAAAGTTTTTGAAAAGTGATATAAAAAATAAATGAGTTATAATACTACAAAAAAAAATGTTGGTGCACAAGAGGAGAAGGGGTAGGAGAAGAACTTTGGAGAGCTTCTCCATTCATTTTTATAAAGGACAATTAAGATTGAAACAGTTGCATGCTTTATCTTACTTTAGCCAGGTTTTTACTATTGTGAAGTATTTGGAAGTTTGGAGAATTATTCCTGAAAAAGTTTCTCTGCATTCCATGTCTCATTTCTGCCTCCTTAGAAAAAGTGATACATCCCTAGCTCCAGCTCTCTAAACATTATGTCATATACAAATTGTAATTTCTATATAAGTTCTATAAAGTTCTATATACGATGTCAGAGGAAAGAAAAGAGAGAAATTATTTAAACTGCTTCATAAAGTACTAGAATTATTTTATTTGAGATGAATTAAAAAAGAGTCTGTGATTCTCCCTGTGTTATCTGGAGTACTTGACCTCCAAATGCAGAGCATGTGACTCCACTTAAGGGGCTGGAAATCTACCCGTGACTTGGGAGAGAGGGCTTCAGCAGACTTTACATGGCCAAGACCTGTTGGTGGTGAGATAGTAGTTTTGGGCCTCCCCTCCTTGAGATATAGTTATATTTTTTGTTGTATTTCATAAAAATCAAAAGTTATATTTAAGAAAGGAAAAAATATAAAAAAGGAAAAAAATAATCTTACTCTTATGGGTCTGTTTCAGGAATAAGAGTAGAATCCAGCAAATGGTTTAAACTAGGAATACATTAAAAGGATCGATTAATTTATGATTATGATGCAATTAGAAAACGATGTTTTCCCAAGCCTAGTTTTAAGGTAAATAGTTTAGTCTCAAACTTAAATGACTATCTGATCTTTGCCTTATTGATCAGGGAAACTAGTAAAAAAAATTTCAAGTAAACTTCCTGAAGCAGGAAATACAAAGTAGCATAAAAATTTAAAAGAAGCATGAATTTTGGAACCTTGGATTGGTACAAATTTAGTTCTGGGATCTGATTCAGAATTATTCTTACTTTATTCCAAGCTAGTTTGACATCATAGTAAAACATGGGACTAAGTTGAATCCAGTATGGTGATTTTGTATTTCAGAAAATAGAAAACAAAACAACAGAACCCTATAGATATGACTACAGGAGCATCTAACACAATCTCTGGTTCTATTCAGGTTGCTTTATGGAAGGTGAAATATGAAAATGCTACACTTATGCCTGTTCCCAGCTGCCTTCACGAGATCTCATGCCTCTGGGTCTCAATATTGTTCAGGTAAAAGCTCACATTCCTTGTCGACAGAAGGGAAGTAAGAAGGTGCCCTGAAAACTCCACAAATATATCCTGGAATGGCTCAAATCAGCCCTTCAAAGGATTTGGATATCCTACTTATTAACTTTTAAAGTTAATTATCCTTTGCTCATGAACGAAGTTGAATTTCGTTTATAACAATCAAAATGCAATGTATAAGGCACTGCTCTCTAGAGTTTTTTGCTAGAGCTTAAAAGGAGAGAGTGGAATATCATCTTGCATCTAATTTATATTTAATTTTTTTGAGTCATATGCTTTGAGACTACAAGTAATTTATATTTTCCTAGAAGTTATAAGTTAAAGTAGATTTTCACACAAAATGTCTTGGTAAATCAATTACTGAATATGAAGACTGGTTTCAGGGTTAAAGAAGTTCACAGTAAGTATTAATTCCAATTTAATAGCTTTAGTTTTAAAAAATAATGATCAGATTTTGAATGATTTATGTAATATAACATAAAAGAAATCAAGATAGAGCATGTAAGATGGACAATTAAGACAAGATTGTATGAGACCTGTCCAAAAAAATAAAAAGAAAAAGAAAATTGAGACTGATATTAACTTATAATATGAAATGTGTGAAAGGCAAGCCAAACAGAATGTACATCAGCTGTCAGATTGCTTCATTCCTTTAGAGCAGTTGTTCATCTGAAAATAGCTTTCAAATGAGAAAGGATGACTACAAAAGGATTAGCTGCCATAGGCTTTTCTATACCCCCTAGAGCTCCAGGTTTGCTATGACAGAATAGCAAGAATTTAAAGGAAGTTTTAACTTTAGAATATTAAATAACATCAGGAAAGGTCTACATTAATGCTGAACTATATTAATGCTATGAAGAGTTTTTAATGATACCATTTCCATGGATTTCCTTCATGATGGCTGATGCTTGCTGTTTCCTCTGCTTCACCATGGTATTATGTGATAACATGGTTTTTTGTTCCCTGTTAAAAATAAAGGGACGTTATTGAGGCAATGTGAAGAACTCATTTGGAGTGTTTTGTAATCATCCTTTTGAAAGAGAGCATCTTTGTTCTTTATTAAGAGTTTATTATTGCTTTCTACTGAAAGACTTTAATACGCATTCCGAGTCTGGCGACAGAGTGTGCTATTCATTGACAGGCAATCTCACAGTGAACAGAGGCTGATTCTCAGAGTTTCAGGCCCAGTCTTATCTCTACACTAGTACAATGATTATCAGGCCATGAAAAACAATGAAAGAGCTGGCCTCCTTTCCCCTCCCTCTCTGTTTTCTACAGTTTATTTTAATCTGTCGCTGTTTTCCTTACTGGCCTTCATTTGTACCAGTATCACAATACATCAATTCCAGCAAACTGTAAGAATGAAGAAAGGACACCAGATTAAACCTGACCTCTTTGACTGTAGCATTTTAATATTAGCATCAACAGCTGTCCTTAAAGCAAAGAATTCCCATTAATGAGTCACAACTCTGAACTTCTTTGGACAACTGACTAATAAAGCATTTTAGGATACAGTATACTCACCTTGCTCTTAGACCGTGCTTTTCAACAGGATGAATCCCAATTTGTGGAGGAAAAACTAGAGATGGAATATGGATGGCACTTGGGCCCGATGGTTTTTATCCTTGTGCCTGGGACGGCATGGTCCCTAGATCTGACTCAAACTGGGGACTGAGCCTTTCTGAAGAGACTGGCATCCAGCTGACATCAACTGACTATATATAGCACGAAATACTTCAGCTACTCATATCTTCCTGGCTAAAGGGAGGCACCAAGAAAGATTAGGTTCTCTCCATTGTGTTTCTAGTTTGTGAGATGGTTGAATGAACATGCAGAAAGTTTTTATGGAGCACCTTCTGTTTGAAGAGATACTAGCGCAAAGGGGTTTTTTAAACTTCTTAATTTGTAGCTTTTACACTACATCTTAATTGACGTGGCAAAAGATACACACATGAATTAGAACAGAATGATAGATTATTAACTATTAAAATGAAAGTATTGTCAATACTACCTATGGAGTTTCAAGAAGAAAGAAAGCAATGTGTTGTGGACCAATAGTGCCATTCCTTAAGCAAGAGTGAGAACCAACGCTCGGTTCAGAAAAATTGGCAATAGTTGAGCAGGAAGCATTTTAGAATGGGCGTTAGAGGTTGAGCCTTGAGGCTCTCTGTGTAAAAGCTTAGACTTGTACCTGGGTTATGCTCTTTGAAGAGACCCTGCAGAGAACAGTACCTGCAAAGTTAACTGATCTCTGCAAGTCTGGAGTCAAGGATTCCTGTCTGGGAGGAATAACCTTATCCTTAAGAGGTTAGGAAGCTGGGTCACGTTGGCATCCTTGCTGGCGTTTGAACACAGAAGCAGGTTCCCATATCTGAGCTTTCACTTCTACTACTTCCCACCTCCTGGAACGCACTCTCCCCTATCACTTGGCTCACTCATGCATTCAGGACTCTCCTCAACTATTGATTCCTCATAAAGTCCTTCCCCAGTCACTCTGTCTAAAATATCACATGGTGTCACTCTCTAGTCCCTTACACTGCTCTATTTAAAAAATATTTTTGGAATAGTTAAGATTAAAGTAAAATCAATATGACACAAAACCCCAAAAACAGACATTTCAAAAAGGTGAAAGTTTGTTTTTCTCACACATAAACTTAGTCCAGAGGTAAATAATCTAGGGTTGGTGTGATTGATGTAATCATCAGGAGCTCAGTCACCTTCTAACTTTTTGCTCCATTGTCCCTAAAATGCAGACCCTTGGGCCTAAATGTCTGCTTCAGCTCCAGTAGGCATGCTCTTATTTCAGTCAATAGGAAAAAGAAAAAGTAATGAGAAAGGCACACTAACATTCCTTTAGAACATGGCCTGATATTGCTCACACCTCTTGTTTGTATCTCTTTGGCAGAACTTAGTCATATAACCACACATAGCTCAAGAAAGGTCGGGAAATGTAGGTTTTATTCTGAGTGGCCATGTGCCCAGTTAAAATTCAGAGAGTAACTTACTGACAAAGAAGGTAGTAGTTACTGGGTGAAAACTCAGTTTTTGCCACAAGAACAGATCAACATTATTTTATCTATATGTATCTATCAGTCTCTGGTATCACTTTTTCCTGTTAAAATATGAACTTCATAAAGACTTTGGCTTTATATCTTAAGCAGCAAAAATTGTGTCTAGCATTTTGGTGGGCACTCAATATTCATTGAATGAACAAATAAATGAGTGAGTTGGAGATTAATTGTGGAATGAACTTAAGGTTTGGCTTGAGTTTGGGATTTTTTCCTGTCATGTCAAACACTTATGGAAAAATAGAATTGTAGTAAGTGAGCAGTCACTTAAATATAAGAAGATAGTGGCTACTTAAGGGCGAAGTTGTTTTGTATGAGACTGAAAGAGGTGCCTGATCATAGGACTGACAGTTCAAGGTAGTAAATGGTAGGTTTAAGCTAACCTATTGCAATTGCTTCTAAGCAAATATTTGCATTGACGCTGTTACTTAAGTGCCAGTGAAAACCATTTAGCCAGAACCAATGAATTGAAATTCTCTCTCAAGATCTCTCAATTGCCAATATATTCCTGGCTTTAGCATTTACTGTGGTGTGCTCTTTGTCAAGTCTCAAACTCTACGTTTTCTCATCAGTAAAGTGGAGGTACCAGTATCTACCACATGACCATGAACATTTTATATGTAACAATTTTAGACATTCATGATACTTAATAAAAATTTAGTAAGGGTTAATTTTTCCTTAACTGTTTTATTCCTGCAATGTGAAAGATTTAGACCTTCGAACAATCAACCACATTATTCAGAAAAAAATAAAAATATACTCACGAAGACTCCTATTTGGTCACTTTTATATATTTCCAATTTGGGATTATGCACAGTTTTACAGGTTGAAATGATGTCTGTAGCAGACAATAATTGTTATGTTGACTCTGGTTTCCAAAATGAAAGGAAATTATTTTAAAAGATTTTAGAAGTTTTGAAGAATATAACTTACTTGTTTTTATTTCTCAATTATACCTAAAATTGTTTTGCCTTATTTTTTAAGCTCATTTATACATATCTCTGACAGCTTTCTGGTTTTTGAGTTATTTGTTCTGAAAAAAAGGAAGAATAAATCACTAGTATTGTAGCTTTAAGATAGTGTATACGATCCATTTGCTTCATGACACAAAGGCTAAATTTTAAAAATAACTTTAATGATTATTATACAGCATTTTCAGGTGGTCCATTCTGAAAGCCAGTGCATTTAAATTTTAAATCAAGTCAGTTAATATATTTCTGTTTCATCTGCACAGAGGTCTGGCTCTAGATTAAACATCCTTCAAATCTGTCATATTGCAATCTCCTTTTGTCTGCAGCCCCCACCCTCCCACCTCTAAGACCCAGGGTTGCCCGCCTCTCTTGGTGCCCTCCACACCCACACGCACACACTGTACCCTAAAAAAGGATCCCTCTTACCCCCAGGGTCTCAATACTTACACTGCTCCTACTAATCATTCCTGTCCTTGAAGCATCTTCCAAACTCAGTTTCAACATAGTAATACTTTATTTTCCCCTCAAAGTCCTAAGTATTTTAAACTAATTGGTGCTAAAGACAAGATAGGATCTTTTCTTGTAGGCAAAATAATGGGATTCTAATGGTAGAACTTGGTGCCTTGGGAGGCTAGTGAGGAAGAAGTTTCTGGCAGAGATTTTCAACACCTCTTTAACCAAATTATTTCCATTTCTGGCCTGCCACAGTTGAATTTCCAACTCTTTTACCACTTGCTAGAAGAGAAAAAAGATTAACTAAGGTGAATTTTACTGCCAGTATACCACCTAACAAAAATCCACACCATGAGGCCCCATGAAAAGCAACCTTATTCAGCCGGTGGTAAACATGAGCCCCATAGCCAAATGGTAAACAAGGTCTACATTGATCTTCGTCTGACTGAGCACTTGTTTTTTAATTCTGTGCTTCTCCTTGTCCCATTTTCAGTCTATATTAGGTGGCTGTGGGCAGTTGGAGATTAGGGCAGGATCCATGGGCCCAGGATGTGGGGACTGAATGTCTGCTAGGTGGGCAGACAGCACATTACCATTACTCAGGCTCAGTTCTGGATTAATGCACACAGAACTCAAACAGGGCAGCAGGCAGGCCAGCGCTGAGTGACAAATCTGAGAGGATGATCAGTTCTTTACCAGGCTTCAGGGCCTCCGATATGGTGGTAACCCTGAAAGGAAAGAATCTGTTTGAAGAGATAACAAATGTGTGAAAACTCACAGCTGGTTAGGCTGTCTGTGGAAGCATGGGCTTTGGTTTGTGCAAAAAGCCCTATGCATTCTCCTTAATGGCTAATTGGCTTGTCATGCCTTCCATTGTTTCTATTTTCCTATATTGAGGAGGATCCTGTTGACAGTTGATCCCCTTGCCACCCCACAGCCAGGTCAGAATCATTATAAGCAGAGCTGTGGTGATTATCCTACTGGCCAAAGTGAGACAGTACAAGACAGATAGAGGCCTGAGGGCAGCAACTAATAGTAAGAGGAACTATTACAGCCACTATTTCCTTAATGTTTGCTAAGCGTTGCCTTTGTTTAGCAGATGAGGAGATGGAGGTTCTGAGAGATTAAGTAAAATCCCCTATGCATCATACTTGTAAAGTATGGAAACGGAACTAAAAGTTGTTTTGTCTCATTTAAAGGCTTTTTGTGTTTTCACTATACCGTGCAGCAATCTCCAACTTCCTGATCTCTGAATATCTCTGTATTGATATCTTCATGACAAAAATAAAGAAGCAGAGTTGAGAATTGTCAGAATAATTATTTCAACGAGCTCCTTTTTGATTCCGTTTGAAATTTAGCATCCCAACACTAGGTTTATCTTGGCTGAGGTGATTTTTACTTATTAACATTTATGGCTCTTTCCCAACTCATGTTTTCCTGGTTTGCAAACTTCTAGGGTTCCTCATGGTGTCTGTTCTCAGGGTGCTTTCCTTTCCTTCAGCTGTGCAAATACTAACGTTATTAAAATGCTGAACATAAACAATGGAAACGTGTCATTGCTGTGCAGACCTCTCCTTCCTTTCCTGGCCCGTGTACCACACACACAAACACACTTACCACCTTCACTGCCAAAAATAAGTATCAAATCCAACTCCATCAAAGTAATCCATTTTTAAGCAAGCCCAGTGTTTTACCTGTCTTCCTCTGCAAGTTTATTTCTTTTACTTAAGCATTTCCTTCTAGGCTCTTAAATTAAGCCTTAAGGTAAACTGGGGAGAAAAGGAGAGGTAAACAAAGCCCAATGAAAAGCTTGTTAAGGACAGAAGCTAATGTAACAGGGTTGGGAACTTGGAAAGAAAGAAGGTTTCATGTACAGGAATATTAAGAACCAAGTTGCCAAAGAAAACTTGCAAACTTTTTTTTTCCTTTGCTTGCATAATCCCAGCATTTATCCAGAATTTTGTCACACTTCCTTTCACAATTCAAGCCAGCCTGTATTTTTCCTATGGTCTGCAGAAGCATTTTCTTTGACAGTTTTCTCACCTGCAAGAAGTTATCGCTACTTTTATATACAAATTTATCATGGCCTAATTAAATCAAAGTTCATTAAGGAAAACATGAAGTTTTGAGAGGTTTTTCTGTTGTTTTTTTTTTTTTAAGAATGTATGGTAAAGAAATTTAGTGACAGAATCTGGACTTGCCAGCCGTGTATCATATGCTAGAGTCTCAGCAGCATGGCTATAAAATAAGGACAATCATAATATCAACATCATAAGGCTACTACATGTCATAGTGCTTGTCACAATACCTGGCACATATTAAGTGTGTAATAAATGTTAGCCATTATTATTATAATTATTATCAAAAAGTTTAACTTTAGCATAAACATATGAAAGGATGACAATCAAAATATGTAAATTTACCTTAAAAAAATAATAGCTGAATCCCTGTGTACAGACACACAGGCACAGAGAGGTTAAGTCACATGTTGAAGGTCACATAGATAGAAAAAGTAGAATAGTTCCTTTACGGAGAAGGATACAAATATGAATTGAGCTGTGGGATTAATACACGTAAATAAAACATGTGTGACTCAGGAGAGGGATAGCTAAGAAATAAAGCAGTCAGAAACGAACAGTGAAGGATCTGGTGTACTTGATAAGTATATATCCTACATGGGAGAGTGATTTATCTGTGCATCAGAACCTAATGTCATATGAGATCGCTCATATGTGGAATCTAAAAAACAAAAACAAAAACAAACAAACAAACAAAAACAAAGCGTAAATAAAGGACAGAAATAGACTCACAGACAGAGAATACAGACTTGTGGTTACCAGGGGGGTGGAGGGTGGGAAGGGATAGACTGGGATTTCAAAATTGTAGAATAGACTACACTGTATAGCACAGAGAAATATACACAAAATGTTATGATAACTCACAGAGAAAAAAATGTGACAATGAGTGTGTATATGTCCATGAATAACTGAAAAATTGTGCTGAACACTGGAATTTGACACAACATTGTAAAATGATTATAAATCAATAAAAAATGTTAAAAAAAAGAACCTAATGTCATTAACAAAATCTGAATTGTATGAACATTTTTCTTTACTTTGATTCTATGTTCCCATACAAACTTCCGCTAATCTACTGGTTTCCCATGTAGTTTGCCTGAATCCAAACCCACCTACTACTTTTTCTCATAAACTGTGACACATTGTAAGAGTAAAAACTTCAGTGCCTAGTAAATGTTTGTTGAATGAGTGAGTGAATGAAAGGATGAATCAGAAACAGTTAAAGAAACTGGAGGAAAAAAGAGAGGAGTTCAAGAGAAAAGAGAATTTTAAGGTCCTGTCAAGCAATACACAGAGATTACAGAGAGTGACATATGAGAAAAGGTATTTGGATTTAGCAAAGAGTAGGTTATTGGCAGAATTTAGAGACAGTTTTTAATGTGGTAGTAGCAGAACCCTCATAGAAGGGATTTAAGGCAAGAATGAGTGGATGGGAAGTGTAAGCTGCAAATGGAAACTACTTATTTAAAAGAACCAGCAGTGAACTAAAGGGGAGAGAGAGTTCAGTTGCTGAAAGGAAAGCAAGTTGCCTGTGTGTGTGTATCTTGAAAGAGGAAAACTTGAATGTTTGGAGATAAAAGAGAAACAAATATTGATGTGTAAAACAATAAAAACTGATAATTTGAGTTTTGGGGTGGTTCACTTCATGATAAATGTAAGTCTGTGATGGGTGATTATTGGAGAGAAATCCTGGTAGGAGGGAAGAAGTATGTGACATGCAACGTTTTTCAAAAGGAAATGTGTTTGGGGGTTTGGCATCAGGGCCTGGTGGTGCCATCAGGAGGCTTTCCAGCACGCCATCATCAGAGTAGATTTACCAGAGACCACATGCTGAGCAGGTCCAGACATGCCAACTTCCCAATTCTGTTAGTCTTAGGCTGTGCCTCATCTGTTCATTGAAATTACTTTGGAGACAGTCGCAAGTGACCATATAGATGTCAGATCCTAGCCTATCTCCAGGCCTTCTTTCCTGTATTCCAGATTGCTACCTGAACCCTCATTTTGGTGTTCCACAAACATCTCAACATTAACATGCCCCAAACTGCCCTTATCATCCTTCCTCTTATATGAGCTCCTCACCCTGAATTCCCAATCTCAGACAGTATAGTCATCACCACCTACCCAGTAGACGAAGCCAGGAAACATCCTAGAATCCTCTTTCTTCCTTTTCCCTCTTAAAATATAATCAAGCTCTCAAGTCATTTTTATGTTGGGAGAATAGAAGTCTACCTCAACCTTACCCCTGTTACCCAGAGAAAGAGAAGAGATGATAATCTGATTGTTGGCTCCTAAGACAGATCTTGTTAGGTTGGGTGGTGACTAGTCAATGTGTGTTGAGTGGATATACAGCTATTCTTGTTTCAGTCCTTGCTCTCTATTTCAAGCAAGGAGCAAACATTGTAAGCAACTGCAGTCCCAGTCTCCTTGCTCTTCTCTCTTGTTTTTAATTTTATACAACTGACAGGATTATATTCAAGCTAGGTTTGGGCTTGAGGTTGGTAAACTCTAAAGTCTCTACCCATGGTCATTGTTTTGGAACTTAAAAGTTTTGCTAACCATAGTTTTTCCCTTTACCTGATGAGTTTCCTTACTTGGTGAGTCTTCTCTGATTTTTCTATGGTCTGCTTCTATAAATATTTCCAATTCCTTGAAACGTTCTCTGGTTTGTGCTTGCTCTTGGGCTACTTGCTCTTCTGGGCTTATGTTGCCTTATATTTATATGTAGAATACATCTATTATTATGTTCAATATCCTTGTTCTACAAGGCTCTAGTGTTTTATTCCCTAGTAGATCAAGTCACTTTGTAACCCCAGTGCTTAAATAGTGCTGGCACATGGTAAACATGTGGCAGATATTTGCTGGATAGCTAGCATAACACTTGGCACGTAGGGGAAATGTAATGTATATTAGTTCCTTTCAGCACCATTAGCTTAACCATCCAACCTCCATTCTTACCTCTTGATTCCATCTTCTGCATTGGTAGGTCAAGAAGTGATGTTGGTTAGGGAACCTTTAGCTCCCTTATTTTGTATCAAAGCTCTTCAAGCTGAAATGGTGTGCATGCCTTGCAAACACAACCTCAACACATCTCAAATAAGCACATAACATCTTATGTCAAAACTGCATGAGTATTAACTTTTTCTTAAAAAGCTTTCTTTCTTGATTCCAGAAAACCATATACTCCTGGTGTTCGTCCTCTGTTCCTCCCTAGTTTATTCTCTCAACAAACTTTTATTGAGTAACTATCATATATTAGTTACTATTCTAGACAGTGAGTAGTAAATAAAATTTTTTAAATTCTCACCCTCACAGAACTTAAATTCTAGTGGGAGAAATAGGCATAGGGCAAGATTAACAATTAAAATATACTATATGTTAAATAATGATAAGTAATAAGAAATAAAAGAGGGAAGGCAGGCAGCACTGTTGGATGGAGGGATTCTAATTTTAGATAGAATGACTAAGGAAAGTCTCACTGAGAAGACATTCAAGTAAAGATCTGAAGGAGATTCACGAGGAAGCCATGAAGATACACTAGGAAAAGAACATCCAAACAAAAAGGAACAAGTACAAAGGCCCTGAAGTGGTAGCATGTCTAGCATATTTGAGAAAAGTGAAGAAGCTAGTATGACTAGGACACAGTAAGAGAGAGAGAAGTTTGGAGATAGGTCAGAAGTAATCTAGGCCTCATCAGCCATCATAAGGACTTTGGTTTTACTCTAGGATGGGAAGCTGCTAGGGGGTCTTTTCTAGAGAAGTGATGTGATATAATTGCAGATCTAATAGGACCACACTGGTTGCTTTTTGTAGAAAAGAGCACAGAGGAGCAAGAACAGACCACTCAGGAAGGCTGTTGCAGTAATCTAGGCAAGAGATGGTGGTGACTTGGTCCAGTCTGGGGAGTAGTGTAGGTGGTGAGAAGTGGTCAGATTCTGGATATATTTTGGAAGTAGAACCAACAGAATTTTTAGATGAATTGGATATAAGATAGAGGGAGAAATGACTCCAAGTTTGGGGACCTAAGCAATGGGAAGAATAGTTTCCATTCTCTGAGTTTTAGAAGACTGATAGGATTGAGTTCTAGGGAAAATGTCAAAGGCTCAAATTTGGAAATGTTTATTTTGAGATGGCTGTTAGACATCCATGTGAAGATATGAAGTAGCCAATGGGATATATGAGCTTGAATTTCAGGGAAGAAGTCTGAGTTAGAAATATAAATTTGAGATTTGTCAGCACTTGTATGATATTTAAAGCCTTGAGACTGGGTGAGATCCTCTGCTGGTTTCTATTCAGCAACCCAAGCTCTTAATACTGAAATGCCAGGGCCCACTCTTTGAACTTCTTCTTTTTTCTACCTATACTCATTCATCTCTTGTTCTTTTCTCTTTCTTTCGTACTCCTTATCAAATCTGGTGAGAAAATTCTGAGTATATCCTAGATTTTGAAGGCTTCAAAATAAATCCAGAAACTGATCCCTTCTCACCACCTCCACTGTTAATCACTCTGAACCATTTCTCTTGCCTAGATTATTGCAGTAACCTCAAAGCCAATTTTCTGTTTCTGAATCCATGCCCCATAGAGTTAACAAAAGCTGATGACTAACAGAAATTCTTGAGCTTGTCTTTCAAGGCAACAGATAGGGGAACAGCTCATTAAAACCCCTCTGCTTGTAAACTGCCTTCGCTGATTAAGTTTGCTTTAGTTATTGTTTTTCTTTCTTTCTTTTCATCTCTTTAACTGAATATCTTCCCAGCTTCACATTGCCCAATTGTTTTACAGGAACTTGGAGTCAGCTTTTGTTGGGTGTGAGCTGGCTGAGACTGGTTAGACCACCTACCCTAAAACTGGACCTCTGCAGGTGTCCAATGAATGGTATTTTGATGTCAGAAGGCCAGAAAACCCCACCTCAGCTCATGCTAAGCACCTCCATTTTTGAATGTGCAAAAGAATATAACCCCGATACACCTGCACAAAAACTTACCTTTTTTCCCCTACCTCTAATCACCTTCCCCATGCCTAATACCACCCTGCTTCTCCAGTAAATAATCCACCCCCCTCACCTTCAAGGAGGCAGATCTTGTTCCGTCTCCTCACCGGATGCCTTGTTAATATTCTCTTTCTCAGTTGCAAACCTCTGCATCTCAGCGATTGACTTGCTGTGGGCCCAACAGACAGATCTGGTTCAGTAACATTTCCACATGTATCTCACTTAGATCTGTTCTTGAAAGGTCGCTAGGACACTTTAAAAATCAAAATCAAATTTTACTCGTCTACTCAGAATGCTCCAATTGTTCTTTAGAGTAAAATCCAGTCCCAAGAATGGACTAAAAATATCCTCTGCAATCATATTACCTAATAACTCACTGACCACACCACCTATTCTGTCGTAATTACGCTTGCTGCTCTAGATCCTGTCTTATTTGCTTTTCTCAAATATTTCAGGCTGTGCCCTCTGAGAAGAACATGCTCTTCCACAAATGCATGGCTGTCTCCTAAACCACCTCAGCCCTTTACTCAGTGCCACATTCTCAGCGAATCATTCCTTGTCACCTTATTAAAAAAAATACACCTTCTTCCCGCAGAATTCTTCATCCTCCCAGATTTATTTTTCTCCATAATACTAATCATTGTCTTCTATATTTGTGTGAATGCCATGAAGGCATGAATTATTGCCTGTTTTGTTCTCTGCTGTATCCCTAGCACCAAGAGTAGTGTTTGATACATTGTGGGTGTTGACTGAAATAAATGCACAGCCTAAAAGTTGAGAGTTATGTTTTATTTGCTGGACATTTCTGAGGACTCGAACCCCTTTGAGCCCGGGATGACAGCCTCTCAAATCGCTCTGAGGGACTGCTCTGAAGAGGTAGGGGAGGAGCTAGGATATTTAGGAGTTCTACAACAAAGACCAGGTTGTTGGAACATTAAAAGCTTACTTGTTAACTGAAGAAAACCAGACATCTCAAGTTAAAGAATTTAGCACTCTTCTATGTTTGGGAGAGAGCAAATATTTGGGCTCTCAAATTCATTCCTTTGACAAAAACCTAGCTATCTAGGGCCAGTATCCTGTCCTTTCTTATTCTGAGTCCCCTCGGAGTGCACAATTGTGAGTGGCTGCAGAGGCTGAGCTGCAGGCTTGTCTTCACTGAGGGTTGGTGGCAGTGGCTGATGACTTGATGGCTTCAGTTTTCTTTGTTTACTGATATGGTTTCTAGTACTTTTCGTTCACATTGTGAAGGAAAAGCCGGGCTGGTCTAACAAGATAACTCACAAGTCTAGGAATGTGAAGGAGAGGCTGGGCTGGGCTAACAAGATAACTCACAAATCTAAGTACTGGAATACTGATCTGAGTTCTGCTAGACTAACTTGTAAATCTAGGTTAATTAGTGTTGTTTTGCTGTTCACGTTTTTTTTGCTAGCCAGCTGGATTTTCAAAGATACATATCTGGCTTTGGAATGTTGGTTTGCTGCCTCCCCACCTCCACTTTTGTGATGATAATGCTGCTAAAGCTGTTCCATGCCTATTGGCCTAATACCCCCAAGCTTGTACTTTACCCTATAAAACCTCATGTGCACATCTTGAAGGTGCTCAGAGCTTTGGAGCAGAAGCCCCTCTGAGCCCGCCGGCGTAATACATCTGAGTACTCCAACCCTCCGAGTGGTGCTTGTTTCTTGACTGGCCTGTCGTTTCCGTAACAACATGAGCACTTAATAAATGTACTTTAATAAATGAATGAATGGATAAATGAAATATACACACCATCTAAGCAATGTGAATGCTTGCTATGTGAATGTTGTTTCAAATTAGTCTCCTAGACACTGTTGCTATGTGAATATTGTTTCAAATTAGTCTCCTAGACACTCTTCCCTCAAAATCCCCTCTAGGCTCCTCCTAATGAAATGCTGAAACACCGACAGATGATAGAGTATATCTGACACAGAGAGCATGCTGTGGGGCTGGAGAGTCATATCGAGTGCTTCTTTAGGTCGTACCTATGGCAGGCAGTTATAAAAATAAGTAAAGTATGGTTCCTGTTTTTGAGGAATTCATAGTCCAATTGAGGAGAAAGTTGTGTACAATGTGACTTGCATAAAAAGAACAAACTTAAACATAAATATTTACAACTTTCCGTTTGGATGCCAATTCCTAAAGAGTTTTTTGAGCCTAAGGCAGCAGAGAGTTGCAAATTTGAAAGAAGCTGGGGCATTGCTTGATTTACAGTAAAAAGTGGGAGGAGTATCTCAAGAATGGTTTTCTTCTGTAGAAGAAAAGACAGATTAGAAAGGAAGGAACTGAGTAGAAAGGAGGAATATGATCAAATAATAATTGCGCATTGAGATTTTTGTCAATAGAGTACATAGAGGGGAACAAAAAGAATTTTGGAACAGTTTTTATAAGAATTAGAGGAAACTAAGTAGATAAAGAGAAGTTTTAGATGTTTATGGGTGAAGCAAAGGAACTGTCCTTTCTTTTGAAACCAAGCAGGACCCTGTGGGACCCTCCTGGGTACAAATCCTTTCAATGTCCCGTTTCTTGTTTGTAGGAAATAGGCTTCATTCAGCCTCCTAGACCTTCCCTGAGTTCCAAAGGGCAGATTCAAACTGCAAATGAGGGAAGGGAGGGAATGCAGAAACAAAGGAGGAGCAGTCAAGAAACAATAGTGCAGCATGGGGCAAGGTCCTGGTTCCTCCTCAAGAACATGCATGATAATACATCTTTGAGTTCTTCTACAAGAACTAAGGTCCCCACCCAGGTGGAGGATGGTAACTTCAAGATGAAGACCTAAACATTCCTGGAACACCACCCTGTTACCTCCGCACCAACCAATCAGAAGAAAGTCACACACCCTACAGCTCTCACCCTAATGCCTATAAAAGCCCTGAATCCATCAGGATGTTTAGGGCTTTTGAGAAGGAGCCACCCATTCTCCTTACTTGACCCTGCAGTAAATCTTTCTCTGCTCCAAACAGTTCAGTTTGTTTGGCCTCACTGTGCATCCAGCATACAAACTTGCATTTGGCAACACTTTCCTCTAGAATGTCCCAGTTTTATTGATGCAGGAAAAAAAGGATGTGGGGCTTGAGGAAGGCTGTGTCCCAGATCTCCGTGAGTCCCTGGGATGTGCCCTGCCAGGTGTCGGTTCTTTGTTTCGCGCGAGAAAGTATTCAAGAGCGAGCCACAGTTGAGTAAAGGTAGATTTATTTAGAGAGATACATACTGCATAGAGTGCAGGCTGTTTCAAAAGGCAAGAGAAAGGCAAAGAAAGAGGTGTGGGAGATGGGTGCTCAGGTTAAAGTAAAAGTAGGTACACACTCCATAGACAGAGTGCAGATCGTCTCCAAAGAGGAGGGAGCAAAAAAGGCGGCCAGGTGTGGTGTTGCCACTTTTTATGGACTCAGTAGCTCCACACAACTGCAGGTGGCACCATTCCAACTACCCTGGGGAAGGGGCTGGGATTCCCAGGAATTGGGCCACCGCCCACCCTTTGGCTTTTTGCGGTTAGCCTTGGGACTGTTATGGCACCTGTGGGTATGTTATTTATCACACTAATATGTTACAATGAGCATATAATGAAGCTCAAGTTCTACTAGAAGTCAAACCTCCTGCCATCTTAATCCTCAAGGCCAACTGGGAGTTGAATCTTCCACCATTTTGGTGTTAACTGCTGTCACTCCTTGAGTGGCTGTGCCCTGCTCCCTTCCCTCCTGTATCATTATGACCACTCTTTCTTTTAGGGATCATTCAAATGACTTAGCTGCAAATATACCTTTAAGAGGCTGAATAAATTCATCTAACATTTGCTCTTTGACTTAGAGGATTTCTTGTTTCAAATGATAATTTCAGTTTTTGATATACATCAGTTCATTCTGACTATAAGTAGCAAAGATCAGAGGCTGTTACTGGTTTTTTTTTTTTTTTTTTATCAAACTATGCCATGAGCATAGAGGATAGTATTTGTGAAGGGACCTGTTGCATCTCGTACTTCTAGAAAAGAAATCTATGAATTTATACCTATACACAAAACTCCTTTTATCTAGAAAGTACTGCATTTATACTTTCATTATTTGCTCTCTAGAATATTTTCTTTCCCCTTTTTCTTCTTTTATTGTTGTCCTTTTGGGGGGGCAGAAATGTTATGTTAATCCATTTTTATTTATAAAATTGTATTAATGTTAGGCATTTTTGTTTTTCTAATTTCCAGCCTTTTATGCAGGGACTCATAAACTGAAAAACAAACATTTCTATTTCCTTATTTTCTATATTATTTTCCTCTTTTTTGGCTTTATTTATTATTTAATTCCACTATTTAAATATTTTATTATATTCTCCTCTTTAACTTTTGAGTTACCAGAATTGTGTTTAAAATTTTGCAAACAGAAAAGACTATTTTTAGCTCTTATTTTTAATTTCTATGTTCTCATAATAAGCTATCAGCTGCAATAAACAATTCCAAATCTCAAAGGGCTTAACACAATACAAGTTTATTTCTTGCTTATTTGAAGTCCAACCTGAATGTTTCTATATCTGACACAGAGAGCAAGCAAGCTTCTTACCTTTTAGGTTGCCAACATTCTCAAGATGTAGCTTCATATGTTTTTGGAGAAGAGGAAGCAGGAGTGTGGCAGATTGCACAGGATATTCTGTGTTCAGACCTAATAGCAAATTAACATTTTTGCTCACATTCCTTAGGAACTGAGCCTCCTAAAAAGGGCTGGAAGTGGGGTCTAACTCTTATATCCAAGACAGATAGGAAAATCAGAATCCCTGCCACAGTTTCTAATGTAATTACATTATGGTCAGAAAGTATGTTTTGTATGATACCAATTCTTTAGAAAATTTGAGACACAGTCAATTTTTGTAAATGTTCTGTATGTGCTTGAAAACAATACATTTTTTGCAATTACTGAATGCAGGCTTCTATATACATCAGTGAAATCAAACTTGTTCATTTTATTGTTCAAATTATTTACATCCTTATTGAGTTTTCTTTTTTTTCAATTCCTCCATTTTGTTTTATTTTTTATTGAAATATATTTGACATGTAACATTGTGTAGATTGAAGGTGTACAACATGTTGATTTGATAGTTTATGTATTGCAATATGATTACCATTGTAGCAATAATTATCACCTTTATCACATCACATTATCATTTCTTTTTTGTGGTGGGAATAATTAAGATCTAGTCTCTTAGCAAGTTTGATGATTATAATACAATATTGTTGTTTATATTCGCTCTACTGTGCATTAAATCTCTAGAATTTATCTACTGGTTGCAGCTTTCTTGGTTTTCTTATCTACTTTAAGTATGAATGACTAAGAGATATGTGTTAGAAATTTCCCACAATGTTATCGATGGATTTGTCAATTTCTCTTTGTAGTTATTTTAATTTATATCTTATTTATTTTGAGGCTATGATATTAAACAATACAATTTTACAAATGTGATATTCTTTTGATTATATCATGTTATTTTTATAAAGTTCTCTTCTTTTTTGGTGGTATTTTTTTTTCCTTTAATGAATACTTTGTGTAATATTAATTATGGCTATGTTACTTTCTTTTAGTTAAATTTGCCTGGTTGTTCTGAAATTCTGATTAGATATACTTTGAAATTTCTCTGTTCTTCCTGTGTCTTCAATTCTTTTTAAATGAATTTCCATCTCTATATCTCAATTGCTTTATTCTGTGTAATTTCTTCTTTTACATAAGACTCTTCCATTTTATTCTCTCCATTGTATATATGTGCTGTTTAACTCTCATACTGAATATTTACTTTTAATTATTATGCTTTTTACTTATAGGAGATCTCTTCCTCCAATTCTGCCTAATCTCTTGCTGATCAGTCATATTTTTACCTCCTTTCCCTCTTAAAACTTCTTTAAACATATAAATATACTTAATTTATTTTCTAATATATTCTTTGTAATTGTACATTTCTAGTATCCAAGTTCCTGTTTATAATTTCTGTGACACTTGCTTATGGTGGCTTAGTTTCTCATGTGTTTTGTGATTTTTATTTTCTTGTGAACTTTTTACTCAAAATGAAACACAATCCTTTGAACTTTTAAATTTCATTCCTCCAGGGTGGATTTGTGTTTTTTCTGCCACGTGTATAAGAACATTACAGACCTGGGTCCAGTTTAAATGGGTCCAGAAATGAAAACTTTTAGCTTATGATATTCCTTATCATGTAAACAGTAAAAATTTTGATCCTCAATCCATATGTTTGCACCTTCCAGTGGCTACATGTTCTCAGGAAAGCTTTTCCCTCTCCTTGTCTAGGCAGTTTTCTTTCCTGCTTACCTCTGTGAAGGGTTATTTATTCACTTATTTCTAGTGAACTTTTTTCCTGTGTGAATGGCTTTTCCTGAGCATGCGTTTTATACTGGATGGTCACCACCAGAGCTCTCTGCTTGGGAAGTTGCACAGCTCTAGGCAGCCTGGGTATGCAGATTCTCCCAGGGCACTCAGATGCTTCAGTTCTCACTTCCTTCCCTACACCCTCCACTCACACTCCTGCTTAATTCCTGGCAGCTTCTTCCATTCATTTAAAAAGTGTTTTTAGCATTTTATCTGGCAAATTTTCAATGAATTTAGACAATTATGAATGAATTTCTCTTTTATTTTTCAGAGTAACGTTTAAATCTAGTTGGAAAATATACCGATATTTGTGGGAGAGAGCATAATCTTTTCAGTCTATTGCCAATGCTGGGCATCTCAATAAATTGATGGACCATTTGAAATGGTGCCATCAATGGTCGAAACTGATGAATTCTGAATGGTGTAGAGATTAGAATCATTGTTCGTATGAGACCTGTGAAAACCCAATTCTTGCTCTTCCACTAAGTGACTTTGTTAACTTCTCTGGTGTCCAGCCACCCTTTGAGGCTTGATTTTCCTCATCTCTAAGATTCCTTGGTTTATCTGGTGTATCTTCGCAAGCAGTGTGGGTTACAGAGGTTATGGGAGAGCTTGATCTCTGTGATCCCCAAGTATTGCCTGGACCGCATGAACCCCCTTGCCCATCACCATTAGTTCCTAGCAGTCTCATCTTTTTATCCCAGTGTGCTAGACAGTCATAATTTTCCACATGCACTGTGTTGTGAAAAAGGTTTAGCATGGTCTGGAAGATCTTCTAACAATCCTTCTGTCTCTAAAACCCTTGATTCTAAAGATTAACTATTAATGCACTTTTCCTCTCTGGGCACTTGTTTAGTGAATGGGCATATTGTATCCAAGAGAGAAGTGGGGTAGATTTTACATAGAGTTGCTTTGAACTGAAATCTTGAAAAGGAGTTGCATTTGTGAATGAGGAAATGTCAAGAATTTTATGCTAAGTGACTTGTTTAGAGCCAGTAATGCCATTCTAGGATTTGAATGAGCCAAGGCCCTTGATGCCTCCTTGGACATATATCATATTTTCTAATAACTAGTTTCATTGTGCTTCTTCACCTCCTCACTTTTCCATGAATGCAATATTATAGAGGCAGCTTATGTGCTCTCATGTCCTTTCCTTTCTTTTTTTATTTATATTTATTAGTTGTATGCCTTAGTTTCACTTTGTTTTCAATCCCCCTGTCTGTGGTATTTTGAACAGCTTGAGCTAACAGAGGCTGGTTTCACTTCCCAAGGATGCATACCCATAAAACTTATCAAAAACAAAGTTTTGCCAATATCTGAAAGCATGGGTCCCAACACGCTCTACTTCTGGCAGGCTATCACATGATTCTGAGTCATGCTTTAAGAAGAATGTTTAGCACTCAGCAACCCAGAGCCCATTCTGGCCCTGAAGTCACATTGTTTAGGTTGGGATGCAGTGTGTTTTTAAAACAACAGATTCCTGACTCCATGCCAGACCTACCAAATCTGAACCTCCACAAGTGGAGGTCAGGGAGTGCAGTTTTACAAAACTGTAGCTTTGGTTCTGGAGACTACTTCTCTGGAAACAGCTGAGAGATCAAATCACTTGGCTGAAAAATGGAGGAAGAGTTGAAGAAGATGTCACAGAAGAGCTATCTTTTTTCTTTTTTTAATTTGTCTTTGATGGATAAATCAAATATTTGTCTGATGAGGAAAACTAGGGAAGGATATTTTATTTTAATTTTTTATTGAGGTATAGTCAGTTTACAATGTTGTGTCAATTTTTGGTGTACAGCACAATGCTTCAGTCATACATGAATATACATATACTGATTTTCATATTATTTTTCACCATAGGCTACTATAAGATACTGAATATATTTTCCTGTGCTATACAGTATAAACTTGTTTATCTATTTTATATATACCAGTCAGTATCTGCAAATCTTGAACTCTCAGTTTATCCCTTCCTACCCCCCTCCCCCCTGGCAGCCACAAGTCTGTATTCTATGTTGTGGGAAACAGTATGGGTATTCCTCAAAAGACAAATGAACTTATATAGGGAAGGATATTTTAGATGGGAGTGGCACAAGAGTGAGACTCTGGCATATCTTTGAGAGCTTCAAATGGTCTAGTGTGACTAAACTAATGCTGACACAGGAAGTAGAAATAACAGAAGAAGGATCGAGAGAGTAGATTAGGACTAAATTGTGAAAAGTCTAGAATGATAAGGAATTAGACTTTATTTCATGGGCAATAAAAGTCATTAAAGATCTTGTATATATGACAATAATGTGGCAAGATTTTTATTTTATAATATAACCATGGCAGCAATGTGGAGGAGGAATTCAAGGGAGAAGAAACTGGAAACAATGAGACCAACTGAAGATTTAATTACAGTAGCTCAGAAGAATGACTATAAGGTGGTAGTTGTGGAAATGGAGGAAGAGGGCATAGATTAGGAATCACTCATTTACTTAACAAATGTTTATTAACTATTTTGTGTGTGTTGAGTCCTGTGCCAGCTGTTAGGGAAAAACCAAACCAAACCATGAATGTTCTAAAACAAATAAAAAATATGTAAAGTGTATGAATAAAAGATATATTTAAAATAATGGTATCCTTTTTGTGAAATATAACCAATTTTACTTTTCTCTTACTAGATATTACTGAAGTGTCTACAGTATCAGTGTATCACACTTTAAAGTACTCTAATTTTAAAGTGTATATATTGTTTTACCTCCCAGAACCAAAATGAGAAGATAGACATGTGAACAAATTATATAGCAGTAAGGTAATTATAATAAAGATATGTTGAAAAATTACTGAAAAGGTGAGCAGTAGCAGCTAAACATGCCTTCAAGAGGCAAGAAATCTTCAGGAAGGAAGCAACATTTCAAATGAAGTTTGTAGGATTAATGGAAGTCTCAGAGGATAAATACTCCAGGCAAAGGAAACAGCACTGGAAGATTAATCTCAGCAGATAGGCCAGTGTTAGATTCTGAAGTCTTGTATTCTTTGCAGAATTGTTTAGAATTCATTATGAAAATGCTGTTTCAGGAAGGAGACAGCAAATGTTCACACCATGAAGACCATTCTGTAAGCACTACATAAGTCAGATTGAGGTGATGTGGAGTGAAATTACAGGCAGGCAGGAAAATCAGTCAAGAGACACTTGTGATAATTTAGGTGAGAATTAACAGGCATTAGTGATTTGGTCAGCTGAGTGGGGTGGTGTCTGTGTGTGCTTGCATTGAATGTGCGTGTGCAGGCAACATATGTGTGTTTGGTGGATAGATGGTCAAAGGAGCAGAAATTGAAATTATCTATGTAACTTCTGATCTATCAAATTACTTTTTTTC
This sequence comes from Camelus dromedarius, assembly GCF_036321535.1. Classification (NCBI taxonomy): domain Eukaryota; kingdom Metazoa; phylum Chordata; class Mammalia; order Artiodactyla; family Camelidae; genus Camelus; species Camelus dromedarius. The sequence continues at coordinate 39,047,045 of NC_087436.1, forward strand.
TCAAATGAGGGGATAATGGTGTCATTCACCATAATAGGAAATAAATGACTAAGAGAATGGTGAGTTATGGTGAGTTTAAGGTACATGTGGGACATCCAAGTGGAAAATTTTAGTAGGCAGATGTATATATAAGTATAGACTTCCTGAAAAAGATAAAGATAAAAAAAAAGCAGTTTTGGTGACTGCTTAAATGTTGTTGGAGGGGATGGTTATGAGATATTCAAATATAGGATAAGGAATGAGGAGGACATTGAAGAGGAGTGAAATACTGAGTTTGACCTTGAGCATTATAAATCACTGAACAACTGTATAGCAGAGTGATTACAACATGAACTCTCATGATGCTCTAGACTACTTTGGTTAAAATCTCAGCTTTAGCACTTGCTGAGTGTATCCTCATGAGCAAATTATTTAACCTCTATGGGGCTGAGGTTCCTCATCCATAAAATAAAACTAACATTAGCCTTGACCCATAAGGCTGCTGTGAGAATTAAATGAGATAATTTATGGAGGGCACTAGAAGTAGTATGTGGAGCATAATTAGCGTTAGTTATTATTTGGATTGTTGGGTGGAAAATGAAAGAATTTTGGTCTCAATGATGAAAAATGTAGTCGTGTGAAACTCTTTCATGAAGAAAAAACTTCTTTGTCACTTAGTTACCATAGAGAAGGTAACCTTTCTGTGTTTTGGTCCATGGAGCAAAATGATGCAAGACAACTAGAGTTTTCAATAGGAAAAACAGCTGATATCCCAGTCAAGTTTTTGAAATTTAGCTCACAGTTGTTCAGAAACATAAGATGGTAAGACAAAGAGCAAACCTGTGATTGTTTCTCACGATAGGGCTCTGTTGTGCGTATCATAACCATGAGGGCTCTCTTGCTGTTTTCTGGGAATAGTAGATTATTTTGGATCTCCAAGCTAGGTAGTTTGAAGACACGTTTCTCATGTAGTGTTGTAACGATTGCTTCCTGTTTTTTATAATAAAACAGTGCAGACCCAGAAGTTAGCCACCAAAGGAAGTGGAAGCCTGCAGCATGACGTTTAGCTACGTCCTCTCATTTGCTATGAGTCATACTGGTTATATCTTTTTGTTTCTTAAGAACAACTGCAAAGAAATGAATAGTTAGGCTTTCAAGGTTTCTTATTAAATGCAAGAGATGAGTGGATTTTAAGAGAGACAGGTGGGTACATTTCTAAGGTTTGTTTTTTTTTTTTCCTGAAGCAATAAATGAGTCACATAGTCTGATTATGTAAATACTTCCTTCTTCTAGTGGTAAAGTTTCATGCTGATTCACATAGCTTTTCAGATTCTTATTCTTCTTAGAAGAAGAACCTAACCAATACCTTTGACTCTCTTTTGTGTGACAGTAATTATTCTAGGTACTTTGCATATTTTAATGAATTTAATATGCAAAGCAGTCCCATGAGGTAGGTGCTATCATTATATGCCATTTTATAGATTAAGAAATTGAGAGAAACAGATTAAGTAGTTTGCCTTAGTAAGTGGCAGCTTGACTCAAAAGTTTATGAGTTTAACTCCAGTGCTCTAGTATATATTAGTTACTTTATAAGAATTGGTTAAATATACCTTTTGGCTGGCAGCCATGCTGTGGAAACATTTGCTGCTTTTCATCCTTGAGCTAAAGTCTGTCTACAGGGAAGCAGAAAATGAAGGAAAGTCTGGTAAATGAAGTCATATAAAGTTGGTCTATTGTTTATTTTTTGCTCTAATTATGAGAAAGTTATTCATAGTTATATAATCCTCCAGTTATTTCTGATTCCTAAGAATCAGGATGGTATTACAGGAAATAAAACCTTGGGCCCTGAGTGTGGGGCCACATTCATTCATGTAGACAGACAAGTGGTGAGCAATTGCAGCACATAGAAATATGAGGTGACAGTGGCTTTTTAAGTTGGTGCTATGGCTCCCATGTATAAAACCACTCTGTAAATTCCTTTACTTTGTATCTTTTCCACATATGCTTCTCAGCATGCTCTCTTCTACAATTTCTTGTTCTGATGGGCTATTTTTTGGTATTTACCATATCTCCTGTACAAGAATTGTGGCTGTTACAGTTGGAGAAAGTGAGGGAGCATAGCCAAGGATAATGGAAAATCCACCCTTCCTTGCCTCTATCTGTAGATTGACTCCCCAAACCAAAGAAAATCCTTCATTTTCCTATATTTTGTATAATTGTCTCTTTCTCCTCTGTGTTCTCAGAGCACTTAATTCATACTTCTGATATGGAATTTTCTATCTAATATATGTGGTTTGTATTTGCCTCTACTGCTTGATAATAGGCGTCATATTATATTCATTTCGTATTGTTCTCTAACACCCAGCAAAATTACTCTTTATGAATAGTAGATATTTAATAAATGTGAAATGAATCAGTAAAATCACTATTTCCATTTATTTTCTCCACGTCTATTTTTTTACAATGCACATTTTCTTATATGTTAATTTTTTTAAGAAAAAAATTAGATTGTGTTATTTGAAGAATGTGCTAATTTGTAGATAATTCCTTTCTTGTTTATGATCAGCAAAGTTGTCAACTAGCAGCAAGCTCCTCAGAGATTTTTAGAACCATACCAAAAGCAGGCACTAATGAGCCCCAGATACACATTAAGAAGAAAAGACATGATTGGCTGATTATCGTTTTGGTGCAGGCTCTGGCCTGATCCAAGAGCCTGTTCTTGACTGGCACTCATTGGTTAGCCTCTGTGCAGTGGCTAGGGAGCAGGTTTGCTTACTGATGGTGATGAGGATAGCTGCAGACAGCACATTACCTAGTGTGTCTAGGTACTACAGCACTAGGTACTGTGCTGTCTGCATGCATTATTTCATCTAATCCTGTAGTGTAGGCACAGAGAAGGTAAGTGACTTTCTCAAAGTCATAAAGTATTATATGAGGGAGCCTGGCATTCAAACCACCACAATTTGCCTCTGGCCTTTACTCTTAACCACAACATGTTCTGTGTCTGTCAAGGACTTCCCCTTTCTGCAAAAAGAGAATGAATTAAAATTTTCTCATGAAAATAAGATGATTTTATATGTATGTTTAATGACCCTTTGCCTAACTTCTAATAGAGGTGACAACTAAGGTATTTAACCTATTGATTAGTATGCACAGCAAGTTCTAGTATATGTAAGTAAATTAAACAAGGCAGCTCAGTATTGATATATATTAACTTATAATAAATATAAACTGTTTCATTTGTACTATTTAAAAGAGTTTTTACCTTCTTAATGTATGCTTTTATTTTCTACAAACCAGAAGAGGAAGTAATGATTTTTATCAGAACTATGGAATTTAGAGAGACTTCTTTGGGAGAATATTTACAGGCATTCTTGAAAAGGGTTTGTGAAAACTTGGATCACTTCATAGATTTTTGCAGTCTTCCTTAAAAAAAAAAAAGCTTTCCATAGAAAGAACAAACAGAGAAGATAAAATTCTTAATCATTATATTATCTTTCAAAATGAAGATCTTTCTATTCTTGACCTGCTGTTTCATTAGCACTCATAACTTTATCCTGGACCCCTAGCTGAATTCATCATTTGATTCTTTACCACAACTTCACTATACAATATATTTTAACCCTTAAAGTTTTATTATTAATGGTGATCAAACCCTAACACACAGTTCAGATTGATCCTCAATCCAGAAACATAAAATTCCTGATCTTGTTCTCAAGTCCTGCATTTTGTTTTCTGATTATTTGTAATAGTAATTCTCAAACAGGGGTAATTTTGCCCCCAGGGGGTGTTTGGCTATGTCTGAAAATGTTTTTGATTATCACAACTGGGGGTGCCACTGGTATCCAGGGAGTAGGGACCAGAGATGCTGTTAACCATCCTCTAATCCACAGGACCCTCCCACTTCCCACTGTTATCGCCCAGAATGTCAACAGTGCTGAGATGAGAGACCCTGCTTAATAAAAAACTTATTAGGAGCATTGCTTTGTTATCTTCTCAGCTACTATAGGGGATTTTTTAGGTACTCTATGAAAAAATTAATAAGTCTGATTTGTAAGAATTTATACAATCAAACGAAAGTTGTACTTCACTTGTGGTTGCCAAGGGGGCAGGAGGGTGGGAAGGCACAGACTGGGATTTCAACATGTAGAATAGATAAACAAGATTATACTGTATAGCACAGGGAAATATATACATGATCTTATGGTAGCTCACAGAGAAAAAAATGTTCATGTATAACTGAAAAATTGTGCTCTACGCTGGAATTTGACACAACATTGTAAAATGATTATAACTCAATAAAAAATGTTAAAAAAAAAAAAAGAAAAAGAAAAAGAAAGTTGTGCTTCAGAGTCAAAGTGACAGAGAGTGAGAATGGGATCCAGAACTTAGGTTGAAGGGATTTGTTTTTTTCCAGAGAGGGGAGGATTGTCCATAATGGAAGGAGGAAAGAAGGAAACAATGAGTGTATGTGCAGATAATTTTGAGAATGTACAGATATAAAGTTGAGCTCACCTATTGGAAAGAAGGTAACAGTGGTGACCTAGGAGGTTTAAGAATAATGGAAGTTGAAATAGCCACTGTAGAGAATGGGCAGTGGCTGTGCTTGAAGTTAAATGCATAGGTGCATCATGATTCAGGTAGTTCATCAAGTTAGTGCTAGACATAGCCTCCAGGAGAAGGAGGAGATGGAGAAATAAGCAAGGGCTCATTTCTTCCCAAGTGGACTAGGCTGCAGGACAGAGTTCTAGTCATAACAAGGGACTTAGGGAACTAGTAGAAAAGAGAAGCCGCACAGCTATTGGAATAAAGGCTGACATGCTTTGGATGCTCAATAAATATTTCTTGAATGTATAAATGCTGCACACTGTGCTAGCACTGGAGATGCATTCATTGCTGAAGAAAATGGTCTTTCCTTGCATAAACTGATTTGATTTGTGTTTTCTGGCATTTTGACACTGAAAGAGATGTACCTGATAGAAGGGACAAGCACAGTATACTCTGAGACCAAAGGAGAGTCATCTGACAGTTTTGAGTATTGAGAGAGAGCACTTCCTAGAGGAGATGAGCTTTGAGTTTGTGTATAGCATGCCAAGGATGAGGCAGAATCATTTTATTTTCATAAGGATGAGTCGAGGTGGGCTAAGACTGGCAGGATTGACACTGAGAAATTCACTCCTTCCCCTAAATCCCTTTACCCTCCTGCCAGAGAAAAGTTGTGTAGGACAGGAATATCCAACAGAAGCTATAAGCCTAGGGAGGCCTTATACACGTTCATTGTGAGCCGGCTGCCTGTTTTACGTACTTTACCAAGAACCATATGTATCAATTCCAAAGTCAATTTATGCTAAATTAATTACAGTCAATTGAAGAAATGGTGAAAGCTCTTAATGTGGGGAGGGATGGCAAGGATTTTGCATTGGTGTCATCACTTGAGTAATGTCTCTTACCACTGCAGGTGAGCTGTGAATACTCCCACCTCGGTTTCCTTTTCAGCAGCATGAAATTTGTATTATCTCCTGACATTAATCAGTATGAAAAAGAAGGATTCAGAATACTTGGAGTAAGAGGTAGTAAGAAAAATTTATTTTTCTATTAAAGATAAATATTCAGCTACATTCTCCAGAAAACACATTTCTTTGTACTAATCCAAAATTAAGATATTAGATTATAAAGCAGAAACAGCTGTATTTTTTTTTTTTTGCTGAAATAAAATATACTTTTGCTCCTTTAAGCTTGATGTTTTAAGTTGTTGGACCTAATTTTTGCTAATGTACCTTTTTGTATTTGATGTAATGTGCTTACAACAACTAACCTAATTATTAAAACACTTCCCAAGGAAACTGATGCACAAAATGGGGCCAAGGGAAGGAGTTCTTTGCTGGCTTAAACCAGATTCCAGAAAGCTACCAGTCCAATGAAAAAAACTGAAAATGTATTTGTTTGTAAAGCATTTTGTGTTTTTCAAGATACTTTATCATACATTAATTTTAAAACTCCACAATAATTCTGTGAATTAAATATAATTTTACCCATTTTGTAGTTTAGGAAAGTAAGGAAGTTAAAGAACTTGGCCTAAGATCCAGGGGCTACTGTGGTAGAATTAAGTCTCATGGGGATCATGTCTATTCTACCCTTGTTCTTGTGGAAAACTGCTCTTCCACCCTTCCCTCCAGCATATGATCTGATTAGCAGCTGCCTCTTCTTATGTGACCTCAATCTTTTGGGCGACGCAGTCTGACCTTGGAGTGGCCAGTTGATCTAAGGTGAACTAATAAAAACAATCTTCCTGACCCAGCTCATGAATGCATGAAGAGAGCCTGGAATCTCTTTTACAGATTAGAGTCTTTCCTCACATTTTATTTTTAAACCTGGGTGAGATGAGGGATGGAGGAAGGTGAGGGAGGTGATGTGAGGAGAGCATCCTCTTTTCTGATTGGGACACTGTTCAGATGGGAACCAGAGGAATCCACTGAAAGTTGTTGTGGTAGCCACATTCAGAGTGCTAGTCCAGGAGAAGGAAACTGACATACAGACAGAGACAGAGATGAAAGAGAGGGAGCTGGTAGCATTCATGTCTCTGATCCAGTTGCTCCTGATGGCCACTGTGTTTCTATCCTATGCTCATTTGGTTTCCTGAGCCAATAAATGCCTCCTTTTCCTTTGCCTAAGCTAGTTCTAATTAGGTTTCTTCAACTTCAAACAAGATTAATTGCTCATGTAAGTGGGCTCTCTGTTCTGTTCCATTGATCTATGTGTCTGTTTCTGTGCTAGTACCGTACTGTTTTGATTACTGCAGCTTGCAATTAGGGAGTGTGATACCACCAGCTTTGTTCTTCCTCAAGACTGTTTTTGCTATTCACGATCTTTTGTGTTTCTATACAAATTTTAGAATTATTTGTTCTGGTTCTGTGGAAAATGCCTTTGATGTTTTGATAGGAATTGCACTGGATCTGTAGATTGCCTTGAGTAGCAGGGCCATTTTAACATTATTCATTCTTCTGATCCATGAACACAGTATATCTTTCCGTCTGTCTATATTGGCTTCAGCTTCTTTAATCAACGTCTAATAGTTTTCCAAGTATAGGTCTTTTACCTATTTAGTTAGATTTATTCTTTATTTTATTCTTTTTGATGTGATTGTAAATGGAAATGTCTTCTTAATTTCTTTCTGATAGTTCATTTTTAATGTATAGAAATACAACAGAATTATGTATATTAATTTTGTATCCTGCAAGTTTACCAAATTCATTGATAAGCTCTAGTAGTTTTTGGTGGTGCCTTAAGGATTTTCTATGTTTAGTATCATGTCATCTGCAAACAGTGACAGTTTTATTTCTTCCTTTCAAATTTCAATTTCTCTTAGTTCTTTATCTGATTGCTGTGGCTAGAATTTTTAATTAGATTGCATATCACCAGATTAGTTCTTCTAGGGTTTTATCTTGTTCCTTTGTTTGGAGTATATTTCTCTGTTCTCTCATTTTGCCTAATTTATTGTTTTTATTTCTATGTGTTTGGTACATTGGTTATGTTTCCTGACCTTGGAGAATGATCTTTTGTAGGAGAAGTTCTATGCATCCCAGCAGCCTGCTCCTCTCTGGTCACCAGAGCTATATGCTTCAGAGGTACCTCCTATTTGGATTATATAGGTCCTTCTGTTGGGAGACTGACTACTGTGGGTGTGGTCTAGTAGGCTGGCTGGCCCCTAGTCCAGTTGGTTGCCAGATCCTGCCTTGTGCAGAGGCTGCTATCCACTGGTGGTCAGGGCCTGGTCACAAGGTTGTTGGCTGTGGGACCCCATAGGATCTCAGGGCTAGTGTTGGGCCAGTGGTGAGCAGAGCTGGATTCTGGAGTGGTTGATTGCAGGGCTGGGGGTCCCAGATCTAGTGCTGAACTACTGATTTGTTGGGCTGTTTTCTGACACACTGGCTATGAAGTCCAGAATGTCCCAAAGCTTGTGTTGGCCTGCTGGTGAGTAGAGCTGGATCCCAGGGGATCCTGAGGCTAATGCTGGCCCACTTATGGGCAGAGCTGGGTTCCTGGGTCTCTGGGTACAGGGCCCTGGGAGTCACAGAGCTGTTGTCAGCCTGCTGGTGGGTGGGGCTGATTTCCTAACACTGCCAAATGCAGGGTCCAAGGTGTCCCAAAGCTGGTATTGAACCACTGGTGGGTGGGACCAGACCCTGGAGCAGATGGCTGAGGGGCCCAAAGTATCCCGAGAACTGGTGTTGGCCTGCTGGTAGTCAGGGTTTTGGTCCAGGGGGTCCCAGGGCTAGTGCCTGCTGGGTGGTTGGTGGCTGGATCCTGGAGCTAGTACTGGCCCACTGTGGGCAGACCTGGTCTCTGGCTGCAGGACCCAGGGGATCGCAAAGTTGGTGTTCAGTCCACTGGTGGGAGGGCCAGGAGGAATGGTACCTACCAACTGGTGGGTGGAGCTGATTCCGGCCCTAGTGTCAGTGCACGGCGTGCAGGACCAGGTCCTGGCCTCTCTGGTGGACAGGGCTTCCATCTAGGGTGACTGTGAGCCCAGGGTCTTGTTACCAAAGGGAAGTTTGTGTGCCCACTGCACCATGAGACCAAACAAACTGAAACATTGAAGTTTGGAGCAGAGAAAAGTTTATTTCAGGGCCTAGCAAGGAGGATGGGGTGGCTCATGCCCAAGAAAACCCTGAACTCGCCAAAGGGTTTCAGCAAAGCATATTTAAAGGCCAGGTATGGGAAGGGGTTCTCAAGGTACGTGATCAGCTCGTGCACAATTCTCTGACTGGTTGATGTTGAGGTAACAGGGTGGTCAACACCATCAACCCCTAGGCATCAGAAGGTCTGGGGGCTATGCACCCTTGATCATCAAGTAGTTAATTTCTTCCCTTTGGTGGTAGTTTTAAGCATCTGAAAAACTCGGGAAATATACGTGAGATACTTTTACCTGGGCTTTTCAGAGAGGAGCTACAGCAGAGGACATGGGGGAGGGTTCTGACCCTGGAAGACCCCACAGAGTCCTGCTAGGTTACAGGGTTGTAATGGAGCAGGCCTACTGGTGGGTGGGGCTGTGTCACTGCCTGGCTAGTTGCTGGTCCTGAGGCATCCCAGTACTGGTATGGACAGGCTGGTGGGCCAGGCTGGGTCCTGGTGCTTACACTAGAGGGAGGATGTCAAAATGGAGCTCACCAGCACCAGTGTCCATGTGGTAGAACAAGCTCCCAAAAATTGCTGATGCCAGTGTTTATGTCCCCAGAGTGGGCTCCAGCTGCCTTCTACCTCTCTGGGAGGCTCTCCAACATCAGCAGATGGGTCTTACCCAGTGACCTTTCAAATTACTGCTTCTGCCCCATGGGAGTCTGATGTGGGGCTTGGACCCCTCACTTCTTGGGGGGAATCTCAGCAATTGTAATTGTCCTCCCATTTGTGGGTCACCCACCTGTAGGTGTGGGTCTCGACTATACTGCATCTCAGCTCCTCCTACACACCTTGTTATATGGTTCCTTCTTTGTATCTTTAGTGGTAGAAGATCTTTTCTGCTTGTCTTCCAAAACTTCTCATTAATAGTTTCTCTGTAAATATTTGTAATTTTGATGTGCCCGTGGGAGGAGGTGACCTCAGAGTCTTCCTATTCCACCATCTTGACCACTCCCTCTCAGTAGTCTGTCCTTGACCATTTGGATATGGTCATTTTTATTGAACTAATTAGCAAAGCATCAGTAACAACAATAACAACAATAAATGCTCATTTAATAAAAATATTCAGTGAAGAACATTAAAGACAAAACCAACCATAGATCCATAATTCAATTAAGAGAGAGACCAAAGTTACAGTGAAGATTTTAAAAAGGTCATGTCAAATTCTGCTTGTGTTCTCATTGACCTGCAATGCTGTGTGACAGGACTCAGTGCCAAGTCAGTTTAAGCAATCTCTTTTTTTCCTTACCATGCTCAGTTTCTATTACCACCAATAGAGGCAATAAAAGGCAATAGAAGCAAGAGGCAACAACAATAAAAGGGAGGTAGACTCTTGCATTTTCAGGTTACTCATCAGTCCTGGTTTATAGGCTTTCTATGGATGTGCATGCTATTTATTTTTCGTTGCCAAGTCACCTGATTTCTCAAGTCCTGGCTTAGGAAATGTGACGAGCAGGGAGGCATGCCATTGGCTCTCAGAGAACTGAGTTTGTTACAAGTGCCTTTTGTTTTATTTTTAGTGTACAAAGCATAAAGTGTCATGTAATTACGAGGCTCAATTATTTATACTCTGAGGCTAAAGAAGGTAAGGATTAGTCCCTCTATTTTTTTATTCCTATTTTTCTTAGGCATTTCTGCTTTGCTAACTCTTAGATTCCAAGATATTATTTGCCAGAACAATGATCTACATTTTGATATCTGATCTACAAATACTAATTTCTTCAGAGTAACTGAAATTCTTAAGATTTTGAGGATTTGAAATAATACATAAAGGTAAGCTATAGGGTTTGGTATAAAATTCATTTTTGTCCCCAGTGAGAAGCAAAACACTGATGTGATACCTACTGTATACTTGGTGGGTAATTGTGAAGAATTTGAAAAATCACTTCTTTCTAAAGAAGAATTTGTTGAAAGCATTGAGTAGCAGAAACCGAAATGAATAAAATTATTCTAAACTCATGGTGTATATATTTTTATATGTAATTTTTTATACATGTATTTTTCTTGTTTAGCCGTCACAGCAGTATGCATGGATGAGGCTCCACTGCCCCCATTTTGCAAATGACAAGTCTGAGAAGGGGTGATTTAGTAGCTTTCCCTCCACCTACAGCTAGTAAATGGAACCAGGTCTGTTGGTTGTAAAATCTACGTACGTAACCCCTATGTTATACTTTTACCTTTTTTATTTGTTTATTAAAAATAACAATAATAATTTTTTTAATCTACTTTTTATATTGTGGAGAAGAGACCTTCCTGAAGCCCTCATTCTTTCTAGTCACTATTCTGAATCCTAATGAGTGAGGTCATGCTTCCTGAACTAAAGCTGAAACTTTTCTTAAGTTTGCTGAGAGTTCTTTAATTAAACTAGCAGATTAGGACACAAATTCATGAGCACACAGTATAAGAATTCAAAAAAAAACACCGGCACACTTATTCTTACCGAGACAAAGAGCTGTAGTTTGAAAACCTGTTTGTGTAGAAAAAATTGAATCCTAGCTCTTGAATGAACTATTCCAGAACCCATGCTGAAATACCTCAAAAAGAACATTTCTAGAGGAAATATTAATAACTTTAGTGGTAGAGATACTATAATAAAAAATGAATTACATTTGCATTGTAGATCTTTCTTTTTTTTCCTTAGTCATCAATTACTGCTAGATGCTGGTAAACATAAAAAAGACATTGTCTTGTATGGGATTTTCAGGATTTCTTAGTATCAGGTCATTGTTACTAGATGGAAGGAAGTTGAGTGCTTGGAACTTAAGTGACTTATTCAAGATAACAACAGTGAGTCATTTACTCAGACAAAAGGGGAGCAAGAAACTTCCTGGTTATGTGTTATACACTGGTGACTCAATCTCCCTTTTCTCCATTGCTTCCCCTTCAAACTCACAGGCTAAATTCTAGTGCAGAATGAGTGGACTTGTCAAATTTCTCTCTGAGAAGACATCAACTTGAATTAGAATTTGTTCCTGTGGTTGGCATACAAACCTCACGGTTTTATTTTGAGATTTTAAAAGATTCGTTGTCAGTTGTTAATTTCATTGGACAAACTTTGCCTTAAGAGTTGATTGTTCCTGGAGAACAAAGGTTTTGAAGTTCAGGCAGTCTAGAGTCACACTGTAAGTAGGCAAAAGGAATGAGGCAGCGTGACCCATTGCCCTCTCATTTTGAAATACAGTTTACACCCACTAGGCATCTACCTGGTATGATGTAACATTTGAAGAGAGGCACTGTTAGCTCTGACTCACCGGTATCACTGTTGTCTGGACATGAGTGATTTCTAGAATTCATTTCTCATGAAATAAGATTGTACATGTAGTGCTTTAGTGCTTTGAAATGAATTTTACATACGTATTGATCATTCTTAATTATCAAGTTAATTTTTCTTTGTCCTTTCCTAATTCTAAACAATATATGATGTTAGTTCCTATATTGCAGTTGTCTCTACACAATTTTTCTCATGAGCTTTGATTACATAAAATTTGCCTTGTTGATCTATACCTTGATGTCTTTCATGAGACAAGTCAGAAGTGACCCCAGTTGGACTGGAACAACAGACCTCTTTGTTGGTGTCTCACAGTAAAGCAGATATTAATAGGAATTTTCACCTTCCTCTAAGTATTGCCTTTTACTTCTCCTTCACAGAAACCTGCAGGGCCCCCATGGATAGACAATATTGCTGATCAAATATTTAAACTTTTAATAACACTTTCTTTATTCTTCTGATCACTTCTTACCTTTCTTATGTAATAACAATCATTGCACATCAGAATACATGCGCTCAGTTGAGCAATGTGATTTCAATTCCTATGTCCAGGTCATATGATATTCCTCAAAGCTGTTGCACTATCCACTCATCATTCCTGGAATGTACTTCCTCCTCCTCCCCAACTACATCTCTTGCCTCCATTAAAAAAGTGTTATTAAATTTCCTCCTGTAGATTTCTTATCTGCCCACAATACTTATTGAATTTATTGTCTTCAGAGAGTAAAGAATAGAAATAAGACTTGAGGGTGTGTTCGGCATAGCCCTAATCATCACTTTCCATCAGCAATCCCGAAGAACATCCACATTCTTCTAACCATATATACCAACTTACCTGCTTCTGTAATATTATATTTTGCCTCTTTTCCCTATTCTAACAGATTAATTATCCATGCTCTTATTTAGAGTCAAGCTTTCCACTTATGCACTGGGTCCTCTCTAACAACCTCACTTCATTCAGGTTTGCTGCTTCATTATCATTAAAAATACTTTCTCTAAAAATAGCAGCTCTCCCATGGCATTGCCTTCTATCCCCTCAGCTTGTTTTCAAGGCAATTATCATTACCTGAAATGATATTACACATTTTCTTGTCTCCTTCCACAGAGGTTGGCTAACTACAGCTTGAGGGACAAATTGGCCTGCCATTTGTTTTAATAAAAACAGATTTTATTGAAACACAACCATGGCCACTTGTCTGTCTTTCTGTGATGGCACTGACACTTACAACGACAGTTAAGTACTCATTGAAGAGACTGTATGGCTCACAAAGCCTAAAATAGTTATTGACATGGCCCACCCATGCACTAGAATACAAGCACCATGAAGGAAAGTATTTTGTTTTGTTCCCTGCTGTACCCCAGTACCTGGAAGAATACATGGCGCTCAATGATTATTTGCTGGAGAAAGAAAAAAAGAAAGAATAAGTGAATGGATCATCTCTGGCACCATCTTGATTCAATCTTTTCTCTTCTTATTATCCTTCTTCCATTTTCCATGAACTCTATACTCTGATTTGTTTCTTCCATTAACTTTTTTTTCATATTCATCAAATTTCCAGTTGGAGGAAAAGCCCTAAAAATAGCTAAATAAATTTTGGAAATATGAAAGTTAAGTTAGAGGAATTTTTTCCTCTGGCAATTGTATTAAAAATGTGTCCAGTTTTTTGTTTTTTGTTTTTTGTTTTTTTTTGCTGGCATCTGTATCATTGTGTTCATTTTGGAGCAAAAACTCTGTCAGGAAGAAATGATATTTCTTTTATTAGTCATCCTTCACAACCAGTTACCTAGCATATTGCTTGATACTCTTGGTAATTTTTGCTAATAATGTTGGCATTTAATTAACCTTTTTTTTAACTCATTTTTTGAAATTTGATTTTTATAGAGCAATCTCCTTCTAAATTTTGTTGACTGAGCACTTTTTATTATTGGTATGTAGTGTGCTTACCCCTTCTTCAGTTTCTGCTCATGAGTCTTTATCTAAAAAGTAAACTCTCCTGACTCATGCAGTTGTTTTGATTTCACAACTTACTCATGCCGGAGATACTTTCCATACTAACTTTGATCTCTTGCAGATGGGGAACAAAACCAGTACTAGATAGGCAAGCTTTCTATGCCTAAACTTATAACAAAAGAAAACAAACAAAAATCTCTGCTGGATCTGATTACTCCTAGGTAACTAAAAATCCTGTGAACCTGTGGAATCTGGAATGTACTGGCAGCAAAAAACCTAGATTATCTATTGGTATCCTTGATTATATTTTTGAAATAGGAGGTTAAAGCTCTAATGTGTCCCAAAACAATCTCAAGTATGAGTTATTATTGCTTCCTTACGGGGAAATTCACAATTGTGTGATATCTGAGGTAAAAATATGTGACTCTGAATATACAGTTATTCACATATCATGAGTGGATGCATCAAATCAGATCCTTCAGAGCTGTCCTGACATATCACTTCTGTGGTTTGCTTCTAATACCTAATAGTCCTTCATGGTTCCTCGGTCAAGGCGATTGGCTGCTGCCTTATCATGAGTAATGATGAAGATATTTGTCCCCTCTCTCTATCTCTGGCTCTGACCTCCTTTATTTGAATTCTAAGGTTCACTCCTGGTAGATCTTCAGTTCACATTCGCCCTCACCTGTAGCTCTGTAACTCCTTACCTACCATTTATTTGGATCTTCTAAGTAGTGATAATGGCAGAGAAGCCTGATGAAAGATTTTTATTTCTAAATATCTAAATAAATTTCTAAGTTTATTTCTAAATAAATTTCTAAAATTTTTATTATTTAAAGATGAATCTAATAATAAAGGCATCCCTAAGTAACTTTGATGTTTCCTAGTTTTCTAACTACTGAGCTGGTAAAGACAACAAAGAGACTGGGAAATAAAAAAATTAACCTATACCCTGTAATGGAAAGTTTGTTTTGTTTTGTTTTTTATCTGCTGGTTTGTTTTATTTGGGGGCTCCAATAGATTGTTTTTGTTTATTTTTCATAAATCTCTGTCATTAGGTACTCAAAGTATTTTATTAAATTTAGAAAATCTACCAAGTTTATTAAACATGTTTATTATTTTTTGGTAAAACGGAATCTGCATAGTACATGACAGCATGATATAATTGAAAGAAATAAGTTCCTGGGAATCATGAGATCTAGTCCTGGAATTGCTTCTATTATGTGATGCTAAACAGGTCACATAACTTTTCTGGAATTTGGTTTCCTCATCAGTAACGGGAGAGGTTTGAATTAGGTGATGTCTCTTAGCTTCCAGTCTCACAATGGAATAGTCTCACACTCTATTTTAGGGCCCCTGGGATGTCTGTTATGGAAACAAATTCACAAGCTGGATTCCAGGTGTATATTCCTACTTCCATTTTTTTATTGCTTACTTTCAATATTTAGTTCAAAATGAGGATCAAATTAAATTCATTTAGTTTCTTCATCTTTTGTTATTCTAAAGGCACACCCAAACATGGGTTAGTGAGAAAATGTTCAAACATTTGTGAACAATCAACTTTCCTAATGTGAAGGCCAACTCAGCAGACTCCTAAACAGGGCAAGGCAAAGAAAACAGTTCTGGTTTGGACTCCTTTAAGAGGTCCAGAATTAGGATTCTTTGTTAGCTGTATCTTTTTTATCTCTCTTTCTACCTCAGCAGTATTTTATTGCTTAAGGCAAAAATGGTGCAGAAAGATAATGCAACTGACTCACTGAAACAGAAATCTCAGCATAATGATTTAAACACTGTGACTTTGTATTAAGCTGATCACCAAGCAGAGTGATCAGGCAACTTGACTCAGTATCAGGCTGCACAAACTGTGAAGGGCAACCTGATGTATTTAGTGCCCAGACTGAGCCTGTTGCTAAAAACAACATAAAATGTTGGTTGGAAAAAAATCTTGATTGTATCCACAAGCTAGAATATTCAGGCCATGAACTCAATGAAGGTGGGAACACAGAAAAGTAAGCAGAGTACTACTTTTGAGGATATTTCCTGACTTGGATGAACTTGAGGGTTAATTTTTGTATCTTTGCAGTTTTATGGGGATGCAAGACACTGGGAAGGGAAAGAATGGCACCTTTACTGGTAACCTGGCAGGAAAGGAGAATCTGGGGAAAGAAATGGGGAAATAACTACAGGGAACTTTTAGGCAGTCACCTCTAGAGTGTGTGCTGTGAACTCTCTCTTTGTTTCCAAAAAATCCTTTGTCACATTTCTCAGCAATATTTTTCTGTGAAGTGGATTCATTATTTTGTGGGTGGGAGGTCAAAGAGAAGAACCAGGAAACAGAAGAAATCTGGCTTACATTTACACATGATCTCCTAATTTAAGCTGCCAAGGATATTTTTCAACCACAGGGGAGAGGGTGGGGAAGATAGAATGGGCTTTGAGTAATACCAGAAAGGTTGTTTTCTCTAAAAACTTCTAGGATAATGCTGTCTAACCCAGATGCCAGAGTAGGACACAAACTGGGAAGAGAATCATCCTTCCTTCTTTGGCCTAAAGCTGGGCATGCTCTGTGGAGCAAGTACATAGGAGATACACCTTGGGCATGTGGCCTTGCTATTGTTAGCCATTTTAAAGAAAAGGCAATAGCAGGACAGAGAGGTTAAGAAACTTGCTCAAGGTCACAAAGCAAGGAAATGACAGAACTGGAATTTGAACCCAAGCCACCTAACTACAGAATCAAGGTTATTTATCACTATGCTAGATGGTGATTAAGGGTAGGTCCTGGAAATTACACAACTGGGCTGTTTCCCAGACTCCACCATTATATTCAGTAGGCTGCAAGCTCCATGGAAGTAAACTAATTGGACAAGACAAATAGTATGTCTGCTCTGCTCATCACTGTACACTCAGGAGCTATTAAATGGTAAGTATTAAGTAAATATTTGTAGAGTGAGTATAATCAGATGTATCACTGAATGAATATACAGGATGTCTTGTCTCATCCAGACTGGAATTCTCTACGCTGTATAAGTCAGTAGGATATACAAGCCAGAGCAGAAGTATTTTAAATCGTTGCTTTGCTTTGAAAGGTGAAAGAGAATGATCTCTAACAGACTCATAGGGATTAAAAGAATATGATACGCCAACTTTATAAATGAACAACCAGACCCAGAGTGGTAACGGACTCTGCCAAGGTCACACTATCAGTAAGGGCTAGGATGGTGTTAGAATAGACAAAGCAAGCCTGTGTCCGGGAGGCAGACAGAGAGAGATCAGTTCTGACTAGCTTCTTAAATCTAGAAAAACAATTATCCTAATTTCAGCATACAGGTAAGTCATGTGTCATTAAAAATATTAAAGTGTTATTTGAATTACATAATGGGAACAGTGGTGGTGCTATAGTCTTTTGTGTGCTTAGGGCCTCAAAAGATCTAAATCCTGCCCAAGCCAGAACCAGGAACTGGACTCGTACACCTTCCCTCCTCCCACCCCCCCCCCCCCAACTGCCAGTCTGTCCATTACTCTTGAAACTGAGCAGGATCCTGCAGGGCCCTCCCCCAGGGACAAAAGCCCCTCCCTGCCTCCTATGTCTTGTTTGTAGAAAAAGATCTTACCTGAGTTCCAAGGTACATATTCAAATAGTTACTAATTAGGGAAGTGAAGGAGTGCAGAAACAGAGGAAAAGCAAACTAAAAACAGTAGTTCAGTGATAAAGCACCAGCGTCGTCCTTACTGACAGTGTGCCTTTGGAAGAGTCCCTTCCCACTCTGGGTCTGGTTGCTCATTTATAAAGTTGTTGTGTTATATTCCTTTAATCTCTAGTTCCTCCTCAAGAGATATCCATAACAATCTGACATGTATCTTTGAGTTGTTCTGCAGGAAGTAAGACCCCTACCCATGTGGGGATGGTGTCTTTATGCTGAGGACAAGCTTGTAGACCCCAGACTGGTCAGAACCGGGTTAATGACTGAGATTCCTGAAACACCACCCTGTTACCTCAATACCAATCAGAAGAAAGTCATACACCCTGCAACCCTCAGCCCAAATTTTACCTTTGAAAACTCTTCCCTGAAAGCCTCTAGGGAGTTCAGGTGTTTTGAGCATGAGCTGCCCATTCTCCTTGCTTGGCTTTTGCAATAAACTTGGTTCCAAACTCTGATGTTTTGGTTTGTTTGGACTCACTGTGCATCAGGCACTTGAACTTGGCTTCTTCGACAACACTCTTTCTCCCTTTTGTCACGTGGAGCTATTGTGTCAGGGCCAGCCGTGACTCTAGAGGAAACGCTGAAGGAGGGGTGGGGTAGGGAGAAGGAATGTGGATGATAGGATCTCAGCCCATTATTCCTTTTTCTATGCTCAGGGAGGTCACAAATGACACAAGGAAGAACTGGACTCATTAGTCATGTTCTTTGTCTTTGTCATATGTCCTTCCTCTCTTTTCCTCTTGCTTATAACTTCCCTCTTCCCCTCACTTCCCAACCACAACAAAAATGTTTTACTCTGAAATTTCAGTCAGGTCGCAGGATCGCTAAGAGCCAGATGACACAGAGGAAGCCAGACTGATGCATTTTCTCTTAGTAGCTCAGAACCATGGTGTTCTGCTAGTCCTGAAATATTTATCATTTTTCTTTTCCTTCCTGGTTTTCTAGCCCACTCTTCTTTTAGCGAGTGTGGGTGGTAGGGAAGGAGAGAGACAATAGGAGACTCTTGGTGGGAGGCCCCACCCACCTGCTGTGCTCCAGCAGAGTGAAGGGGTGGCGCTGAGCCACTCCCGTTCAGGACTCAGTCCACCACCACAGGAGGAAGCCTGTGCCACCCGCCACAAACCCTCCCAAATCACTATTGACTTTTCTTCAAACTTTGTTTACAAAAATTCGTGACCACAGCTCATCATCTAAGTTTTGGAACCAGAGGTGAGTGCAGGTTTTGTGGCGCCTGAAATACATCCAAATTTGGCCCCCCTTTAAGAAAATAAATATCTAAAATTAAAAATACAAAATTAGCACAGCACTTTGGAAGGAGCCTCTGTAAATCCAGTCCCTTACACTACATGATATCAGCTTAAACTGTATTAGCTTCAGGGTAAATCCTGGGAGGGCTTTTGACTTTTAGACTGAAAGATTTTACTCTGTGACCATAAACGAGTTATGAGGGCAAAGACTATTTTATCTGCCTTTTGCTCTTCTCCAACATTTAGCCACAGCACCTACTCCTGGTGGAAAATAAGTTTTGGTCCATGAATTGTGTTGTCAGTGAAACAATCTGATAGGCAGGCATCATGCTAGACTGATGGGATCACTATAACTAAGCTCTATGGAAACGTTCTGCCCTGGAAGTGGTGGGGACATAAGGGAGGAAAAGGTCAGTTCTATTTGGGGCAGAGGCAGAGTAATCACAAAAAGCTTCAGAGACAAGTCCATTGGTGAGTTGAGACTCGAAAGATTTGGGTAAAGGTGTGGAGATGGTGTTGAAAGGCATTTAATGCAGAGATAGAAGTGTGAGCCAAAGCTTGCTGTCTGAAACCATATAAAGAGTTTGTGGAATTGTGAGTAGTTTGGTGTGGGTGGAGTATGAGGTGCTAGAAGAAGAGGGGATATTAGCAAAAGGTAAGGCTGAAAGGCAGGAAAACATGAAATACCAGAGGGCTTCCCAAGAGTTGGGACTTTAGCCTGTGAACCATGGGGAGCTGTTGATGGCTTTAAAAGCAGGGGAATAACCCTACATGCATTTTTGTAACATTATCCTGGCACCTGTAGGAGGAACAGATTGGAGATGTGGCAGCAAGGTACTTAGGACACGATTTCAGTGAAAGTCCATGAGGGCCTGATCCAATGCTGTGACAATGGTGGTGGTGGTAGGGCAGGTGGATAACCAGAGATCTAAGAGAGGGGAGTTTGTGGGGTCTGGTGATAGATGTGTTGAGTAAGTGTTAGGGTGAGGGGAAAACTAGGGCAGTGATTCCAGTCGTGGCTTAGGTATTTGGGTGGATGGAAACAGGCACTGAGTGGGACATGCAGGATAAGGAGCAGGCTTTGGGGGAAAAGGAAGTGAAGTCTCTTCTGAATCAATAATGTTTGAGAAATCACTCAAGTGGTAAAGTCTGGTGTGATTTAGGGCTGAAGCTGAAGGGATCATTGAGTTAGGCTTAAATATGGATTATCTGTCACCACCATGTAAGTGGTAACAATTTAGGTGGTTGTAATTGGGTTACTCAGGGAGAGCCTTCAGAGAAAGAAGGGCAGCGGCAGAGTTGGAGCACTGATATTAAGGACAGGCAAGGGCATTTACATATTTGTTCCGCTGGAAGTTTTGAAACCTGCTCCCCAGGTCAGATGGTACAAATGCTCCTGTAGCATTCTAAAGTGCTCCATCAGTTCCTTCTCTTCTCTGGCTAAGAAATATTAAGCTGCCTCCTGGTTAAATCCTACCTATCTTTTCAGATCCAGCTCAAATGTAATTTCCCCCATAGAGGATTGGGTGCCCCTGCTGTGTGTACTACATTCAGTACATATCACAGTTTATTTTAATTGGTGGTGGGGTTTTTTGTTGGTTTGTTTTTTTGTCTCCTCTACTCAGAAGCTTCATGAAGGCAGGGAATTATAGTTCCCATGCTAACTCCAGTGCCTGGCTCGTTATAGATGGTCAGTAAATAGTTTCTAAAGTGGTAACTGTGGGTGTAAGTGGGTGTCTGTAGGTGATTGTCTCTAGATAAGAGAGCTAAGTAGGGATCCAGTTAATTCCTCTGGGCGAAGTCCTTGCTGAGAAATAATCTCTACTTGGTGCCCAGTACATAATGTGATTTCTATAATGGCATTCATGATAAGAAAAGTTATTTTACTTCAGCAATAGAATTATCATTTATTAAAATCAGTGTTTAATAAATGCTGTCATGTAATGTGTGGAGATCTGTGTTTGCTTCCTTTTGGTTTTATTTAGAAATAAGTAGGATTTAACTATTTTCCAGGTACCAGGTCACTAATTCTTTCAATACAGAGACTAAAAGTTTGACTGTGGAATCAAACTGCCTAGATTTGTATCCTGAATCTGCCACTTACAAATGTGAGGTCTTGGGGAAGTAATTTGACCATTCTGTCCCTTAATTTCCTCATCTGTAAAATGTAAGTCACAACAGTAACTTCCATGTAGAGTGATTGTTTAGGGGATTGTATAACTTTATATGTAAACGAAGTCTGGCATATGGGAAGCAATACCAATGATTATTAGCTATTCTTACTGTTACCCGTGGTTCATTACTTTAAGAGCATTTTTCCACGGTAAAGCTTAAAATGTTCATGGTTAATATCAGTTCAATATGTTCAAACATAGAACTTTTTATTTTCTTTCCTGAATTTCTTTCTCACTTTAGTCTTCCCTCATCTCAGTAGAAATTATGCCATCCATCCAATGATTCAAGCCATAAAATCTAAAAATAAACTGTAATGCCTCCCTTTCTTTGTCTGCCCACGTCTAATACGTTTCCAAGACCAGGTGAGTCTATTTCCCAAATATAACTAAAATCTGTCTGTGTTTCTTCCATCTCTGGTGACTCCACTTTAACCATTGTTTGCCTAGACTCCTGCAAGGGCTTCCCAGCTGGTCTTCCTAATTTTACCCTTGCCCTTCTTCAATTCATTTCTGTCATTTTTAAATGCACAGGTCAGTCAGTTCCACTGGCTAGGAACCATTTCATAGCATCCTGTGGTTTTAGGAGAAAATCCAAATTCCTTATTATAACCTACAAAGCACGCAAAGCATTCCTGAGCTGTGATTGCCCCACCTCTCCAACCGTTTTCACCAAACGTTTCTCTCTGAACTACTATATAGCTATAGCCACATAAGCCTCTTTCTTCCCTTGATCATAGCAAGCCCTTTCTTGTCTACTAACTTGCTGTTCTCTCTGCCTGAAATGCTCTGCCTCTGCTTTTCACCAGGCCAGGCATCTTATCCTTAAGATCTTTGTTAGAATATCAAGTGCTTGAAGAAGGTTTTTCTGACCCCTCTTTCTAAGAAGGCCTTCCTCAGTTACTCTCTTTCATCCACTACTGGTTACTTCCCTGGCATTTATTGTTTGCTTGTTTTTGTTCTTGTTGTTGTTGTTGTTATCTGCATTTCTTGGTAGAAAAGCTCCATGAGGGCAGGAACCTTATTTACCTTTTTCACCACTGTGACCCCCTGTGCTTAGCAAAGTACCTGGCACAAAGAAATATAAAAAATACTTGTTGGGAGAACTAAAAGACTGAATGGAAGCTCTTTCCATTATGAATGAAGTATTATAGAAACGCAGAGGAGGGAGCTTAGAGAATGAGATGCTTTAATGAATGATATGAGCTCCTTCTTGAAGGATGAACAGGTTCACAGACTAGGAAAGGAGAAGGCATTTTAGACAGAGGGAAGCATAAGCTCAAACACACAAGGAAAGGAACATGAACAGCAGGGCTGTGGAGATGACTTATTCACCAGCTGGAGCAGTGGTGGCAGCTGGAGCAGGAAGCATAGATTGGTGCTTGAGAAGACAGAGCCAGGCCTTCAGGAAAAGGGAAGAGAAAACCATTTTGAAGAGTTTGAGTTGTTCAATATTAACAAACCTGAGTTTTAGAAATATGATTATAATAGAAAATAATGAAACTGGAGATAGATATAATATGATGCTATTGTAATAATCCAAGTAACAAATGATGAGGACCCACTCTTGCGTAGTAGCACAAGGAGTAGAGAAAAGTGCTTCTGTACTCCACTGGGCATTTCATCATAGCTAGGTCTCAACTTTCTGTGGGCAAAATGAGAGTTTTGACTAGATAATCACTATGATCCTTTTCAGCATGATCCCATACATGCCTTAGGATTTTTCTTTTGTTGTAAATTTATCTATCTAGTTTCCCAAACATGGAGAGGCCATGCCATCTACATCTTTTTGTGATGTATGTATAGATGAGTGCACATTGAGTGGGCTGTGAAACAGAAAGGCCCGAATTCAAATCCTTTATCTACCACTTTCTTCTGATATGACCCCTGTCAGTTATTTATGCATTCTGTGCCTCAGTTTCTTCATCTGTAAATGGGGATGTGAAGTAGTATCAACTGTACAAAGTTAGGAAGATTAAGAGACAGTGGAGTTAAAGTGTTTAGTATAGGGCTTGGTACTTTACCAGTATCTGTAAAGGGTAACTATCATCATCATCACTCTTGCTAACTAGTAGAGTACTTACCACCTAAAAAATACTTCATATATTCCTGATGAGTGATTGGATAAATGCAATGAAAGAGAATAATCATTCAAGTAAATTAGGCCAAATAAATCTCTATTAATTTTTTCTTGATTATTGAATAACTTTGTTGTTAATTCTATGAAAGTAGATAAGAAACAGCTAAGTCTCCAGTACAAATCTGCACCTTGCCATGTTTAGGACATTTTATTTGGATGAAATCAGAGCAGATCAGAAGAGTATGTAGCAGAATTGCTCAGGTTTTGTGGCACTTTTCCATTTTTTCCCCTCTTTTTGAAGATCCATAATAATTAAACTCTTGTGAATGTCTGTTTGTCATAATTTTTCACGTATCATCCTGTTGAAAGATTTTCACATCATTCTTGAGTTTGAACTGTTTTTGTGGATATAATAGACTGGCAATTTCCAGACTCCAGAGTTGCTTTAGTTAGAATGAGTTACTATTGTAGTCAACTCTGGCTTTTTCTGCTTTGCTCTTTTAGAAGCACACATTATTATACTTCTTCCATTACCACGTTCTCCTTCTCTCCATTTGGGGAGGATTTTGGAATGGAGATAATGATATAGTGCAACATAAAACTATCCCCTCAATTGCCAATGACATCATCTCTGTCTGTAGAACAGGAAGGGAGGAGGGTTGTTAACATGGGCAGTGTCTAGAACAACCTAACACTGTCTCAGGTCTATGCACATCAAGTGCCTTAAGAGCTTAAAATGGAATCAGTAGTACAGCAACATTCATGTTTGAAAACTGTGTTGTACCAAAGGTAGGATAATACTGCCATCTTAAATCTAGCAGATATTGGGTTAGAAAAGTTCTGTAATCAATTCTTTGAAGGAAGAATACAACTTTGAAAGGAAAAAGAACCTGGTGCTCATTTTGGCTTTTTAAATCCCTCCTATATTTGATTATATGGTCTCTAGGCCCCCTTCTCATTTTAATAGTCTATGAGTTTTGAAAATTTACCAAAGACATTCCTACTTTAGTTCTTAATCTATTAAAATAATTTTGGTATCAAAGTATTTTTAAGCATATTTAATTTTAAATGCTTTGAAATCAAGATTATTTAGCAAAGGATAAAATCTTAGATTATGCTGCAGGAAAAGAAGCTTATCATTTCAGTTTTCTGAGGCAGCATTACATTATGTGCCAAATGCAAATTTAAAAGAAGATTTATTCCTGTCAACTGGAAAATAAATGTTCCAAAATTGTAACCACATCTGTAACATATATGATGGCTTGGAGGAAGTTGGGTCATCCTAATGCTCGCTCAGCCATCACTGTCTTCCCAGAAATTAGAGAAGTGGGGCTGCTGGTGGTCACTCTTTCAGCAAAATTCCCTGTTGTCTGTTCTGTTGAAAGAGTTTTAAAGAGGAGGCCAGCTAGCAGCTGGTATGTGTTTGGGATGGGAATGTGAGATGAGGAGGAGTATGATGTAGGAGGAGGAGGCACGGTGGCAGAGAAAGGTGTGGGCAGTAATAGCGGAGGGAGGGGACACCTGGGGGGATTCTAGTGTTGACTGATTTATTACAAAGTGTTCAAGAAGGCACACCATGCCTCCTTTCTACAGGAAACATTTGACAGCTCTTTATGTCCTTCTTTCCTCAGGCCCTCCTCTCTCAAATACATCTTCCTCACTGCTGCCAAAATGAACTTCCTACCAAGAAAGCTAGATCAGGCCAATTCCTTGTTTTAAATCCTTTAAATGGCTCTCCATTGTTGACTAACAGCAGGAATAGGCAAACCATGGCCAATGGCCCAAATTTGGCCTGATGCCTATATTTGTACAAATAGTAAAGGTTACAAATAGTTTTTCCACTTTTAAGTGGCTGGAAAAAATTTTTTAATAATACTTGATGACTTGTGAAAATTATATGAAATTCCAATTACAATCTCCATAAATAAAATTTTATTAAGCTACATTCATTCACTTTTATATTAGCTGTGGCTACTTTTGTGGAGTTGAGTCGAAGCCCTATGATTCTTTAAACCTAAAGTATTTACTGTCTGGCGTTTTACAAAAAAAGAAGTTTACCCTTTTCTGTAGGATAAAATCCACTGCTTTTTGATTCTCACTTTATTATCCAGTAAGAACACAAAACTGCCTGGAGTTTATCAGCACTGTGCTGTGCCCTCTGTCTGGAATGGGCTTCCTCTCAGCTGTACTCAACCTCTACCAGTTACTCCCACTCAGTCTTTAAGACTCAACTCTGCCATGAATTCTTCCAAAAAGGCTTCTGTGAGAAGAGGACCCTTCCACCCCACACACAGCAATCCTCCCATCCTTGGGGTTGGATTTTTTTTTTCCTGCTGTTCTCATAATCTCTGTTTACAATCCTATCGGCATTCTTGTCTCCTTACATTATACCCTCTCTCAGCACTATCAGCTCCCTGGGGACGGAGACCACATTTTTTTCACTATTATTATCCCTAGCATGAAGCATTGTATATGGCCTTGAGTAGGTAAATGATAAAGCATTGCTGACTGATAAGTGAATGCATCCATCTCCCCATGACAGTAGTTCCAAGAGCTGCCAACAAAAGGACTTTATGTGACCTCGTCTAAAATGATGCATTCTAGAGGAATTACTAAATGTCCACCAATTGTGACATTCCATTCTTCCTCATCAGGCCATAGGCTATGGTGGGCCCATTTGTATTAGCTTTCCACTTAGGGGAAAGGATTCGAATTTGCTGTCCCTTTAAATCCAATTCTAGGTACACTTATTGTACCAAGGAAAAAAAGCATAACAGAAATATCATTCAATGTTTTTAAACCTGCTCAGGCTAATAAAATTTCATGTTTCCCTTTGTCAAAGAAATTTAAAATCAGGATGAGCATTACTTGCTGATCTGATAATTCTGCTATCTTCATTAAAATAACAATTTTCTTAGGTTAAAATCAAATCTTGCCATTGATAATTGGGGAAAATGCAAAGTTGGGCAGTTTAATGCCTGAAGGAAGATTTCTTACAGTGAATGCAATGCACATTTTATGGAAATATTTATGCCAAAAATATCAATGTCTTCATCGTAGTAAAATCATTTTTATACTTATGGCTAAAATTCACCCCCTCCCTTTCTTTTCTGTCTTGGTATGGCCCTCTTTTAATGTGCTTTGTTTTAAGAATAACTTTATAGCAGGGTACTGGTGAAATAAAAACGTGTTACGTGTTATTTTGCAACTAACTTCCTTGGGTAAAATATCTATAGAATTTTTTCATACCTCTGATTTTTTCCTACGTGATAGCACTTTGAACATATGGACCTTGAATAGTTAATTCTTCTTTCTTTCTCAATATCTTCTTTTTTATGCAAATGAGAAATCTAGTTACTTTCCTTATTCAGACATATTGTAGAAGAACCAGTTGAATCTTGATTAGAAACACTGTAAGATTTTCGAACACCGCCACTGGAGAACACTACAGGACATGAAACCTCTGCCCTCTTTTTAGTTGTTTTCTTTATCAAATTCATGCTAGACATGGGTCTTGGTTTAATTGAACATTGAACTCTGGCTGTTTTGTCACAAAATCAGAGTTCTTTTTCCTCTTCTCAGCCATCTAGTAAGTATCAACTTCAACAGATTAAAGGAATTTTGTATTGGTAATAATCAGAGCTGTAGTTACTGTAGATAGAAGTCAGAGAAGATATCATTGGGATTTAAGGACAAAATTTGACATAACTGGCATAAAGTTCCAAATAAAACCAAGTTTGGGAAAATAGGTAAACTCCCTCTCCTGTATGTATGTATGTATGTATGTATGTATGTATGTATCTCTAACATAGTATTCTTCTCTGTCCTATGTCCTGATCTGGCAGAAGGCTGTGGTAGGAATGAGATGCAGAAGAACAGGAAAAACTGCCTTTTGAAATGAGGCTAGTCCTGACAGGTCAGGGACCAGCCCTGGGGTGCTGCACAGCTGCTGTGGACTCCTGTCATGGATTTCTATGCTGCTTAAAAAATGGTTGCTTCATCCAAGTGCTAGTACGGGCAGTACAGTGTGTCTTCCCTAATTTAAGGACCCACTTTACTTAGCACATGCACTATACCTAGCAGAATACATCTATAACTCAGTTGTCTAAATGGATCATTTTTTCCCTAGAAAAAGTGATGCTGACAAAAGGCTTAGCAGGATCCTATCTCTCCCTCTGAATGTTCGTAGTAATGTAGACAGGGTTCTTCAAGGTCAGTTTGGGCTTAAGTAAGATTGTGCCTTTGTATACCCTGTTATAATTTACTTGGTAATTTAGGGCAAACCTCACATTTATTCAAATCATAATGGTGGGGCAGTCCTGCTCTGTAAAGCCTTTTCAGAGCCTCAAGTAAGAAATATAAATCTCAAAATTCTGACAAGGAGATAAAACTTTTTCTTCTTTCAGCAAGGTAGGAATAGAGGACAGTTTATGAAGAAGGGCAACAGAAAAGTCAAGGAGAAAGAAGCTACAGTATAGCAAATATTTGCTACAACGTTAGAGAGGAAAAAAATACCAGAACAAGATAAATTGGTGGCATTTCCTCTTTAAGTGCCCTTCATAAAGTTACTTGATTTTTATAGGGGAAATTGTCGAACTCTTTCTAGAAATATAAACTGTCACAGTTTATAAGGCTGTAAATGAAATGTCCCTTTGTGAAAAATACTGCTCCATTAACTTTGAGAAGTCACAGGTCTTATTTTCCAAAACCACTGAGGAAAAGAACTTTACACTAAATACTTCTGGTATTATGCAAACTTGGGAATCATTGACTAGTCCCTAAGCATCTTTGTTGCTGTCTTCCTGGTTACTAGCCAGGAAATTGGATTCTCCTTGCCTCAGGCCACCTGCTGGCTCCACGTGGAGATAACACTACCAACCTCTTGGCATGTTTTGAAATTTATGTTTACTGAATGCTAGGAGTTCCTAAGAGAAAAGGGGCTTTTTCTATGGCATTAGCATTTTCAGACATGTGAACAAAAAAAGAGCAAAGAATGTCCCTCATCATCCAGTTATACAAAGGGTTAAGTCAAAATCCACTGCAGTCAGCCCACTGACAGGAGAGTGCACTCAGAGTGGGGAATACAGGATGGAGAAAATGGGATGAGGCATTCTGTGCTTTGGATAAACAAACCCCCAGGTTAGTTAAGATACATATCTCAGGAAGAGTTTCAGTGACCCCTGCTTCTTGCAGAAAAGCACTGAAATCATTAATGTGAGCTATCTGTTCTATGTGATTAGCAGTAATATTTCACCAAGATGCATGCTTGACTACCCATATTTTCTAGCCAAAAATTTCATATATTTACTGGCTCCTCCCTTGCCTCTTCAAAGCAGTTTCTCAGAGCTACTGAGAGGCTGCCTCCCGGGTTCTAGTCCTTAATAACACCCCGAATAAAACTGAAACTCACAACTCTATGTTGTGTGTTTTTCTTTAAGTTGACAGACAATACAGTGCTACTATCTCTTGTCATTTTAATCTTTAAAACGGTCCTCATTTTTGAAGAATGTTTCAAGTGCTGGCCCTTTAAAAATATTTTTTATCAGAAGGCCAAAAACAGCCATTTTATTCATAATTAAAAAAAAAAAAAAAAGAAGTGTCAAAAAGCTGTTCTGCATGATGTCATTGACCAGGGAGCTCACATTCCAACTGGTGGTTTTAATAGTATGCAGGAAGAGCCAAAGGCGCTTTTTAAAAGTTTTACTTAAACATGTTTTATTATAATGAAGTCTTCATTTTAATTGAGGTCCAGGTTGGGGCAGTCTAAAGAGGACAAGCAACTGAAAGCACTGGAATGACAAACATAGTAGATTCTCTCAGTCCAGAATGGTTTTAGAAATTCACCCAACACATTATCAAGTTATATTACCATTGGCTATGCTTGTGCTTAGGACTGATTTTCAATATACTATGGAAGAAAAAATTAATAAAGAATAACATTAAAATAATATTAAGTTAGAAAGGAATACTATTATGATATTAAGATATGGATCCAAAGCCTCTTAACTTACATGTGAAATTGATCATATTTTGAGGTAAGTGGTTTTTTCAGTTTTTAAATGTTACAGTTAAAATGCTATCAATCAGCATGAAATTGTTTTGATGTGTCTGGAAGCTGATACCATAGAAACTAAAATTTTAAAATATGTAGTTGATAAGATTAACTCTTTGGAATGAAGACTAATTCAAAACAATTTTTTTACAAGGAAAACATGAAAAGGCTCTTTAAGTTGATTTGCAAGTTAATTTTTATTACTAACACAATTTTGATTTTCAGTATGCATCTTTCAAATACAGTCTTTTGGGATAAACAAAGGTGGAAATGTTAAACTAGTTAGCAGGAGAACATAGTCTATTTTAATAGAAAAATGTGGACAGTATAGATACTTCTACTTTGAATAGAAATCAATGTGAAAATCTACTTTCTATTAAAAACAAACATTTCTTCGGTTCCTCTCTAATTATAATAACTGAGACTATTTGCTGTAATTTTTCATCTAAAGTTTCAACTCATTAGTATATATATGTGCTTGACCCCTAAAAGTGTGGCCCTTTCTAATGTGAGTGATGGGGCCAAAATGTAAAAGAGACATATTCAAAGATAAATTGACTAGAATTGTGCAATAATCAAACTCAAAATATAAGACAGTATTTAAATCATCTTAAAAATGGACACTTCACACACATGCAATGATACAGTATTTAAACTCAAGATGGAAAAAAGTTACCAAATTAGTGTACTTTTAGAGAGTGTTTTTAATCCATGGTAGAACAGAACTCTTTCTACCTATGTGATTGCTACTAGTAGAAAAATGCCTCACAACACATGTGGTATACATTTACAAAGCAACAGCTCTTCTCTCAAAAGGCTATTATTTGGAATACAAGACAAACATCATATTTTTGTGAGAACAGTAGTTCTCTAAGTATTCTCAATAGGAATCCGGTATCAGCGTGGCAGAATTAGCTCAAACATTAGCTTGAATGTTAGCAATCTAACTTTACTCCTTTTCAAGTAAACTGGAGATAATTACCCATACATTTTGTGATGATTTGACAATGACACTTTTGCTTTTCAGAATTATATCTGCAAAATATGACTTCTTGAATCATTGATTTCTAATAAAAATATGACATTCATTTCCTTGTGAATGAAAAATGTACAACTTTCCTGCCATGTATTGTCTTTTTCTTGGTGCCTAGAATAAATTCAGATAGCTTAATACAATGATTATTTTGATCTAGTGCATGCAAAGAGGGGGATGGCTGTTTAATAATAATAATCTTTAAGTTTGAAATGTCTGTTTCTCTCTATTTTTGGTCTAGTGAAAGTTTTAATGAACAATATAATGCATATCAATTTCTAGAATTGCAGTATCTAAAATGTAAGGATAAAAGGAAGTAACTTCTAGCATTTATAAAAATAAAACAACATAACAGGATATGATCCTGGCTCACAAATCTTCCTGCTAAACCCCCCATATCTTAAAACATTGACACCAGAATGATTGGACCACTATAATAAAGTTTGAAACAAGTAAGTATTTTATGTGGGGGATTTCTGAGAATTCCTAAGAGAATAATGAAATACCAGGCATTATTTTTTTTAGAAAGTCTTTAGGAATCAATTATTATATCTTACAATTTGAGAGAATTATTGCTATATCAATTTAAGATAATTTAGCAATATAACCTTAGAAAGTACTCATCTTTTCTTTTCTCAGTAGCTAAACAAGCTAGTATCTGGGTGATTCCATTACTAATACAACTTACTGTGATTTCTTCAGCTTTTTATTTTCTTGTTTCCAAGGGATTACTTGTATCTTGGCAATTTTTTAAAATTTTAATCTGTGAAAGAGACCATGATAGTGATAAATTCAAGAGTTAAAAAGTAAAACAAAGCAAAATATTTTAAAACCTAAGAAAGTTGTGAATACTCAAGGTGTTTTTATTTTAAAATATTCTCAATACTCACTTATAATGTAAAATACTTTGAACTTCCTTGTATTTAGTACTTTGGGGGTATGGCAGTGAGGAGCAGGTGTTTGACTAATTGTCTTACGGTCTTGCTAACAAGGGATGGGTCATGGAATTGTCCAAGCAACTGCTTAACTTCTTTTGAACATCCTAATGATGGCTTTCTAAAGAAGCACCACTTGTTGCATAGGCTTCTGCAGCATGCTTTCTATAACTAAGTAAATGGTCATGACCTACAGTTGCATAATAACAGACACATCCATCTACCACTTCCTTAAATCCACTAATAGCTTTTTTCTTCACATCAACCCTCACTCCACGTAACACATATCACAAAACCTACTGCCCAACAATTCTTCTTGGACCTTTAATGATACATGAAGTGACACCAATGACCTAATCCACCCCTAACCTTAATCTCATATTTCTGTGATGAGCAACAAAAATGAATAATGCATCAAAAGTCATTCTACTAATGAGAGAATCTCAGAATATCAGAGCTGTTCATGATATAAGAGATTAAATAATCTGATCTTCTCATCTGACAAATGAGGACACCTGAACCCAGAGTCTATTCCTGTCTCAGGCTGCTGACTTTGAATAGATTAAAAATAAATCCTATACCTAAACCTTTCTGTTCCCTACACATTACACCATTTACCTTCTGAAATGTATAACTGTCTTACTCTCAAATATTTCTTTCTTTCTGAGAAGTCTATATATCAAGTCTAAAAACAAATCTGAATTTTACAGATTTTTAAAAGTATTTCAGAGAAATGCTTAAAATAACAGCATGAAAATCCTTTTTAAAGGAATTATTATTTACTGGTATACTCCCATTGGAAACTTCTCCCATCTTATATTCCTTGCTGTTACTGCTGATGAAAATTAGCATATCCTATTTCATTAATTCTATCCTAGACTGAGGCACATACAAGAAAATACGTAGTTTCAATTGAGAGAGTTTAGTTGCCTAGACTATCTCATATTAATGAAGTAAAGGGAATTAAGACTATGAATTACATATAAGTGCCATCAATGCATAAAATGAATTTTTCTTCAAATTCTCTATGCATCAGCAGAAAAGGAAGTGATTCACTCTCACATGTGCATACACACACATACACACACATACACTCACACACACACAAACTTGGATAAATGATCTATGAGAACAAGCCAAGATCAAAAGTGAATTTAAATCTTTTGGAAAAGTCAAAAATACTGGAAAGAAACGTTTTTTTTAAATTATTGTAAGTGGCACAATCAGTTCTTTTAACTTTTATGTTTGGCGTCTCCATCCCCTTGGGTGTGGGTTATAGTTGCAATTGGCTACTGAAAGACAGTAATCAGACCTAGTCTCCATGGACATTATTTCAGAATCATTTCTGGAAGGCTGCCTGTAATACTCATATGGCACCTGTGAACCATATTGGGAGTTGGTGGGCATATTGTTACTGGGTAGGGATGCAACATTATACTCTTGCCTTCCAAATGAGCCCATATTGGCCTTCTGGGTTTGGGGAACATAGGCCAGTCTTTCATTCCACTCTTTTGGCGGCCCTGGAAGCACCTTCCTCTGAGCTGCGGAGACCACATTTGCCACAATGGATTCCTGGATGTTTCTGGGTGTAAAGGCATCATCCACTAGACCAAGAGGAGACTTGGCTGCTGCTTCCCAAGGAGTTAGTCTCTTGTTTGCTTTCTCTAGCCCATCAGTTGGTTTGCTAGAGTAGCTATAAGCAGGCTGAAATACCCAAGGAGATGCTGTAGAGATGATGGGCGGTACTGGTCTTCCGGGAAGAGAAAGAGAGCGTTCAATCTCCTGGAAATAATGAAAATGTTAAAATATCTCATTCATTTTGGTTTATTCTGATTGACTGTTATTCCAAAGTATTTTCCACACCATTGCCAAGCACTGTAAAAATCAAATCTCCACAATGCTTAGTCCTAAAGCCAAGATAGGCTGCCTTTGCCTAGTATATTATCAACTCTGGTCTGGGACTTGGCCCTCACTTGGAACTTCCTCCTTGCTCTCCTTTTCTGAACCCATAGCTCCAATTGCTACCATCTTTCTTAGGTATAACCACCATGGCAAGGGCCCTGTCATCACTGAGAGCCACCCTTACTTCTGTCTGCCGTCCAGGTATTCATGGCTACATTCACAGCCCACCCTCATTCTAGTCCTATTCTCCTGGTACAAAAGAAATATAACATATTGGTAACTCCAGAAACAGACCATAAGCTGCTGGGCTTTGTACTTTTCTCAGGTGACTTTTAATCTGTTATCTTATTTTGATCCACAGAATATAGAGAAAAACAAACAAAAGCTACTTAGATGTATTTAATGTTGCCAGTCTGATGACATAGATGGCCTTTTCTGTCTTAGTTCTATGTATGTACTGATGAAGATCATATGGATCTTTTCTGAGTGTGGTATACTCCCCTTGTCTCTAAAGGAAACACTCCAGCTGTTTGTTTCATTTGTCCTTTCCTTCCTTTTGTGTGTATTTCATTGAGAGTGTGTGTCCCTGCAACATTCCTTTGTGTATGCTAAATGTTTAGTTTGTTTAATATGCAGAAATATAATTTATTGAAATCTCCTGTATTCTCTTCTTTTACCCCTTGTGTATCTCCAGGAATCTTGAAATCTGGTTATCTACATTATTTCCTTACACACTCCCAACTGCGTAAGACTCTTAGACAAACTCCTGGCAAAAAATAGTAAAGGCACACTTAGGAAAATGAATCAACTTTGAAAGTATCAAGAGGTGGATGGGTATAGCTCAGTGGTAGAGCACATGCTTAGCAAGCACAAAGTCCTGGGTTCAATACCCAGTACCTCCATTAAAAAAAAAAGTTCAAAACATTATTGAATGATATTGTAATAACAAAGACATCAGGGATTGTTTTTTCAGCTAAGGTATAAACATTAATCAGTTGAATGTTGCGGGGAAGAGTAAAACTTTGAAGTATACTCTTGAAAGAGTAAGTCAAAGTTTTCTGAGGAGAAATTTAGAATAGCACTGAAGTTAAAAAAAAAAAACTCCCGTAGAATACACATATGCCATATATAGTAGTAGTGTAGAGTATGAAGGAAGAATGTGCAATGACCTCAGTGAACGAAACGACTGTTAACTCTTTCACGTACTGCTCAGACTGCCAAACGTGCCTTCAGACTCCTTTAAGTGCTAACAATAGAATAAAATTACAAATTGTCTTAGGTTAGAGATGCAAATGTGGTATAAATAAATAGTTCTTTAGGTACGTTGTTCTTTCTGTTTGTGCCAAAAATATTGCAGGCGCCTATTCTCTGCCTGCACCAAAACCCCTAATTCTAATGTATTTCCTCAAAGCAATTCTCAACATCTTGTTCTTTGGTGCCATTTCCTTCTGTCCATTTCTGGCCCGAGGCTCATGCTGTTCTCTGTTCGGCTGGCTAAACATGTTGAATTGGTTATTTTTTGTGTATTATGTATGATGTGTCATCAGAATGCTTCTTTATTTTTGTCTCCTATTACCCTTTAAATGTTTTTAATGAAAGAATGTTTTTCACTGCTGCCAAAAACTTAACAGGTCCTGTGACATTCTGCTTCCTTTTAGAAATGGTCCTATGTCACCTTAAGTTACCGAAACCACTTTATTTCAACATAGAATATCCAAGCCTTTGGAATAACAAACTCCAGTCTCCACTTAGAGTTAAATCTCTCCTTCCCCAACCGGGGCCCTTTCCAGGAGGATCACTTTCCTTCAGGGAAGGCACTGTGGTTGGCTTCTTCATGCTTTCCTCTTTGTCTCTTAGCTTGCTAACCCTGACTTCTGGCCCCCTGGAGTTAGAGTGCAAGGATTGAAAAAAAAAAAAAAGGGCAGAAGGAAATTTTTACTTGGTTTGGTAACATCATATTCTGGCTTTTCACTCTCAGAGTCAGGTAGGCCCAGAGAAGGAAACTTTTGAAGAATATTTGAGGATTCCTATCACTGGGGACATCTTGTCTGTAGTCCTTGATTCATGCCGATTCATCTCTGTTCCAGGGGTTAACTTGGAAGTCAATCTGCACCACCTAGAAAGCTGTCTTCATACACCTTTAGCAACTAGAGTCTGTTTGCACCCGTGGAAAGGCCCTAAGACGACCCCTTGCTCTCCCTTGCTCCTGGCCTGGTTTACAGCTCTGGTCTACAGGGAACATTCACATCATTTGAATGTTAGGAGCGGAGCTGTGAATTTCCTGATTCAGTGCCAAAACTGTTTGTCAGCCCAACTCTCATTCTACAGACAGATATCCTAAGAGGGAGTCAGACTTCAGTCCACTCTGACCTCCCATCCATCCTGCTGACATCTGGTATCAAGTTCTCTAAGAAGCCACTTTTCTCACAAAGCTGGAGGTGAGTGGGTAGGGCTCCTCTGTTCCACCTACTCCAAACGCACACTCTGAGCTTCAGCACTGCAGAATTCCTCCTCACAAAATCCTCTTCCCTTGCCAGACTCTGACCCCCTTTAATAACATGGACCTAACTAAGGGGTTTAAGAATTGTGGAAGTGGTTTGCTATTCTTTGAACATGCCAAGGACACTTATGTCTACTATTTTCTTTGTAAAGTCAGTATTTTAATTTGGAACTTCACTTCAGCGTGCAGCATCTCATATTTGATGGCCTTAGGGGGGAACTTTGACTATACTATCCTGTTATAGAACATTATCAGCTTTATTAGAGCATAGAGTTCTCTTATTTTTCTTTTAAAAAAAAAACATAGACTAAAAATAGAATGAACATTTTTGTAGGCTAAAAATAGAATGAACCTTTTTTTCTACTAATTAATTTTGAGAAATTTCTCTAATAACTTCAAATAGTCTTAAGAGTTGAACCTTCTACCTCACCCAGGCCTTCTTTGCTCTAGAGAAGGGGGTTCACTCATTGACAGGGCATCTCAGTCCTTAAGCTCTAATTGTTGAGAACTCCTTCTTTCCAGTGAACCAAACTTTGCCTCCCATAACTTTACCCCACTGATCCTGATAACACAGAATACATCTCCTTACATTCATATTCAGCCTTTTCTTCCCACATTCCCAGTTGCTTCCACCCTCCTGGAACACCTTCACCTTCCTGTTGCTATCCTTCACTTTTCAAACTAAAGAGAAAGAACATCTGTGATGTTCATTCTCTCAAGTTTTCTGTATCCTTCTTCCCCTAGTTTGTTAGGTAAAGCTAATATAGATATAATATTTTGATCTCCTTAAGTAGATGGTACGTATGTAAACACAAACACCAAAAGCAAACTCAAAAAGATGTCATTCAAACTGACTGAGGGGTTATGTCTTCTGGCAGGTGGCACAGTTAATATTGCATGTGCCAACAGTCTGTGTGTATTTAGAGCAGTGTATCATTTAAATGTTGCACCCATGAGAATACATGTCAGTCTTTAGCTGGTCCAATATAATGCATGCAATATTAGGCGGCAAATATTCTCACAGAACTCATGAATCACCTGATGTTACATATTCCCGCTGAAAGGATAAATACAAAGGAGGCATTTTCCTACCTCTGCCTTCAAAAATAGCTAACACTAGTATATCACATACTAAGTGCCACGTGGTGGGTGCTGATTGCTTTACATGGAGTATTTCATACAGTCCTCATGACAACCCCATGAAGTAGGCACCTTTATGGGTCTCTATTTTCCAGATGAGAACAGTGAGACTTAAACAGGGTAAGTAATTTCCTCAAGGGTAGAAAGCTAGTAAGTTCTGGAGCAGGGGGAGTTGAACCCAGGGAGTCTTGTATCAAGGATCTTAATTGAATACATATTGCACTACACTTGCATTGAAATTATTTTGGAAGAACATCTGTTCAAAAAAGATTTGAATCCAAGCAAACTAAATAGGAGATGTTAGAAATTTTGGAAAAGGTCACTGAAATTTTGATAACATTTGGATTAATTAATACTGGCACTTTGCCATTTGTCACAGGAACAAGTAGGCGCCAGTGCATAGGGAATACATCCCACATAGATGCACTCCTCTCTATGAAGATGAGACACAGGGCACTCTGTATTCAAGTCAGCTGAAAAGCCCAGAGGAGCTGGGGGCTTTCTCCACTTACCATAAAACATCTTTCATGTCAATTAGATGTTGACTTAGCCACATAGCTTGTTAATGAAGCTGCTTAGTTAGCTTCCTTGTTAAACTGGTAACCAATTTAACTGGCAGGAAACACTTGACATTTTAAAAAAGGAAGGGTCATCTGAGGCTTACCTAGAACAAAGAAGTGAATTCTAAAGCAATGCAAATAGCCCTAGAAGCCAAGGAAGTTTAAAGTGATTTATATTTTGAAGTTTAAACTGTTTAATACCATAAACCTTAAAAGCTAAAAAATTCTCTTGGTTGAAATCCTGCTTACACATGCACAGTAGAGTCTCCAGCTGACACGTTATTTCAACTCCTTCGACTCGCATCTTCTCTAACCACACGTGATCAGTAAATATTCATCACAGACATACACTCTACCATAAGTGGATTCTAATAAAAGCCAACAGGAATAAATAGCATTTCTTTTGCCCTTTAAATCACTGATTAGAATTTCTACAAAGCAGAGGCCCATGAAGGGGCACATGGATAGAAGAAAGCACCAGACATTCTCCACTTTTCCATTTGCTCAGGTCAGAATCTTTGGAGTGATTGTTGACTCTCCCCCATCTCTTACACCCCACACCTGAAATGTCAGCACTAACTTTAAAATACATCCAGCGTCTGACCACTCCTTACAACCTCCACTGGTACCATCCAGGGCTAACCCATAATACTCTCTTTCCTGGATTATTGCTATAGTCTCATAGTTTCCCTAGTTCATCCTTCCTCCTTTACTCTATTCTCAATATGGCAGCCAAGATTATCCTATTAAAACCTAAGTCAGATTATGTCATGTAGTCCTCTGTTTAAAACTCTTGTCATGACTTCTCATTTCAAAACAGGAAATGACACACAAGGCCCTACAAAATCTGCTGTTTTCACCACTCCGTATGTCTCTGATTTCACCTCTGCTGGTCTCTCCCTCTCACTTTGCTCCAACCACACTGGCCTCTTTGCTGTTCTTTGAACAGATCAGTTATACCCTCACCTCAGGACTTTTATGCTTGCTGATCCTCTGCCTGAAACACAGTACTCCAGATAACAGCATGAGCCTACTTCATTTCCTTCAGGCCTTACTCAAATATCATAGGATCACTGTTTGGTTATGCTCAATCTCTCTCTCTCTCTCTAAAATTTTTTATCCCCCTATCCTCCCCTTAGGTTTATACCTATGTAACATAATAAGTATTTTATTTAATTATTTTGTTTGTCTGATTCTCCCCACTAGAATTTACCTCCATCTAAAGAAAAGGTTATTGTTTTTTTCACTAAGACATCCCTTTAATTAGGAAATTTGGTTATCTTCACCAAACTTTTTGGTCATGTCCTAAGATGTAGCCCTTCTCACGTGTCAGTTACATGTGGTGAGAGACCCACATAGGTAGACCCATCCCTGTCACCCCCAGTACGTACACACCAACATGCAGGCCAAGACACATTTGGCAAAACAGATAGGGTTAATCAACATTTACAAACAAATCAATTTTTCTAAACAGAGAGAAGATTTGTAACATGTAAGTAAATGATTTACACTTAAGTCAGTGGAAGTGTGAGGATTTTAAACTACTTTGATTCCCCAAATGAGAAAAGTCGTAGAAAATTATGCATGAGTCCTAAAGAGGGCCCAAAATGTATTTGCAAGATTTAAAAATTAAGACCCAAGAAGAAAAAGATAATGGAAATTGGGATGAGTTAGAGTTGGAGAAGAGAAAGTTGAAAGTTAATTTACCATTTATTATGAGACGGCAAGCAGGTTTAGGAAATAGCAGTTTCTACTAACTAATCTCTAGGGACACTTCTAGCTCTAAAAAGTCTTCAGTTTACAAATTTTCTGACAGTAGAAGCTGGTCAATATTGGAAGAAGTTTCTTCATAGGGATGTAGAATCACTTTATCTAGAGATCTTTACATATAGAACAAATGCCTCCCTTGAGATGATTTAGATACAATTAAGTAGTCTGGGGCTTAAGGAGAATTTTAAGGTCATTTTTGTTTTAGTCTCTTAATAAAACAGTCCCTCTCTCATATTCCCTGGAACCTGCCTTTTTAAAGTGAGTCTTAAGTCTTCTTCCACCAAGTGGAGTTTTTAGAATTCTGTTACAATGCCTTCTTATCTAAAAAATGGAGGAGTGTCAATTTCTTTAGACAGAAATAAGCTGTATTATTCTGCTCACCAAGAATAGTGCAGAGAACCAAGACTAATAAGTCCATTACTGAAAAAGTAGCCAAGTAACGATACATTGCTTAAATAGTTCCATCAATGCAATAAACATACATAGACATCAAAATAAGAGATAACATCTTGTAGCTAGAACTTCTCATCGTGGCTTTGCCATTGACCATTTATCTTATTTTGTCTTACATTAACTATCAGACTAAACTTTTGTTCCTAAAACAATAAACTTCTTTTAAAAAGTTTTATTCTATCTTTGAAGGAAATCTCTTTGTGAGAAAGCCTAAGAGTTGTGACTGACAATGGAAGCCAGCATGTTACACTGGAAAGAATGTGAGTTTGGACCTCACACTGACCTGGGAGTCCTGCCTTTGCCTGTTGTTACTCATATGATTCATCCTCTCCTAGCCTTACTTTCCTTGGTTGTAAAATGGTAAAAATGCTAGCTACTGTTTCAAGATTATGGATATTATGTTTATAAAATCAAATGCCACGTAGCACAACAGATTATTCTTGTTATTGTGAGAAGAGTCCATGACGCCTTAAAAGGTGTCAGAGACCTGGCAGAACCTTTTGTTCAAGAGGCAACTGCACAGGCAGGCTGCTGACCCAGGATAAAAATAGGAGGGTGCATTGCCTTTGAAGTGGCATTAGCAGCGCACGCCTCAGATATTGCTGTGCCAGCCACTGCCCCCTCCCAGCAGAACGCAGGCAGCAGGGCTGGCCAGAAACATCGCCGCTGACCTCATCTCTCTGCTAGCTCTGGGTGTGCCAAAGTATAGGCTTCTTGATCTTTTTTAACCTTCTGTTACAGAAGAATAAAAATAACCATATTCAGTTTAAGGCCCTGAAGGCTGATGTCAGGGAGGATTCTGTGCATCTACTTCTGTGGACCCTTCCATCTTAGAAGCAATAATAACAATAACTGAAA
Source organism: Camelus dromedarius (assembly GCF_036321535.1). NCBI lineage: Eukaryota > Metazoa > Chordata > Mammalia > Artiodactyla > Camelidae > Camelus > Camelus dromedarius. The sequence continues at coordinate 39,087,321 of NC_087436.1, forward strand.
TGTATAGAACTTGTACTATGCACTAGTCACAGTTCTAAGTTATTTTTTGTCTATTAACTCATTTAATCCCACCAACAATCCTACAATCCCCAATTTCTGCAAATAAGGAAACTGAGGCATAGAAATTAGGTAATTTACCTAGTCACACAACTCGTGTTTGTGTAGGGAAATTGAAGAATTAAGACCATAGATAATAAAATTTTATCTAAATAATGTATTTTAAGGCATATATCTGTTAGTGTAAAGAAATTACTACAGCAGCAATTTCTACCCTCTCACCTTTCTTTATCCTCAAAAAAGAATTATGTCATTCTAAAAATGATAACCTGTGAAAACACCCCTATTAAGATTCAGTGTTCTATTTAAATAGCAGGAATTGCCATTTTAATTTGTTGTAATTCTTGAGAAAAAGCCTTACTTAAGTATATTTTTATGAAAGTCTACTTTAACTGGTTTGAACATAGAAATAACACCTTTCTTTCCTGAAACAAATCCAGGCAACCATCTTCTCTGTTCCTCATTCACAGAAAGAAAAGTTACCATGAATGTGCATTTATCCCTAGAAGGAAAGTGGAGATAAGAGAGATTTTTTATAGCTTACGTGCCTGCTATTTGAAGAAGAGCTAATACCCTTTAAACCAACTCGTTTCCCAACTAGAATGGCTTTTGCTGTCTTAGAGGAAAATTTGATCAGTGAAGATATTAAGAACAATTCTTAAGATATGTGTGGGTGCTGTGGAACTACCTTGCTTAGGTCCTTTGCATTCTCCAGATCTCCTACTGGCAGGTTTTTAAGCAATCCTTCTGTCACAACTCCTAACTAATTTTTTTTTTTTTAAACTGGAAAATCCAAGCTGGTTAATGGTAATGATGGAGACAAATCAACAACTATACAACATGTGACAACATTATTTCATAAAGATGCAGAGAATACAGTATGAGGAAAATGACTTACTTTTTTACTCTTTGTAACTGTTTTCCATCCATTATGTTTCTAAGCTTATTAAATAGATCCTTTGACTCATAACCTGGGCCCTAGGGAAAATGTTTAAACCTACTGTTCTTGGGAAATTTAAGATTTCCTGCCAAATCATATTTATGTTTCCTTCATTAAAAACATGGCCCCAGAGTGGTGTTTAAAATTAGGACTAAAAAATATATAACTCTTCATCTGGGGAATCACCAACTTGCTTTCTTAAGTGCAGAGTAGATAAAAATTTTGCTTAATTGCCTTGCCATCTCTCTCTGGTACAACTAGCACATTTTATTTAACGATATCTTTCTTGTCTGAGGGAATTTACACAATAATTTCGTACATGTCATTTCATTTTAGAGATACAAGAATTCCATAAAGTATAAGGGATTCTCAAATGACTAATTGTTTTTCAAATGAACAGATAATGAACAACTAAGGGGGAAAACAGATTAAAGAGGAGTATACAGTGATAGTCCTGCTGGTGTGCTTCTCAAATGCAAATGGGAAAAACAGAAACATCTTTTATCAGAAGTGTCCCAAGACACATTTCTTCAAAATAAGAAGCACTTACTGCACTTGAAAATACTAATCCCAGGTAAATGTGTAATCCCATTAATGGTTCAAGGGGACGTCTCATGAGGTATTAGGATAGTGTGTCTACTTAATCAAACTTTTAAAATTAGAGAGCAAATATTTAACTTTGCCCATGGCATTAGCTGTTATTACAGCTTTTCCTATTGGTATAGATTTCTTATTGCACTTACAAAACAGCAATATATAATCATCTAGACATAACATTGCATATTAATACTATAGCAAATTTTGCTACGTGGGCCACACATTTATTCAAAAAGATCTCATTCCTTATTATTTCCCTGACCACTCCTCATTCCCAAATTCACCTTCATTTTGATATGATGTTAGGTAGTTATTGACTATCCAGTCACTAAACAATTGTTTCACTTTCAGTATTGATTCATTCAAATGCATAGATGAATTAGCAAAAAATCTTTATGAATCAGCTACAAACACTTCATCAACCCTCTAAGCCACTTTGAATATGTAGGCTTGGCCTAATATAAAAGATAAATTCTTCTTGAGGTACTAAAATGTCTAGGCCCTCAAAAATATACATTTGAGATTGAGAGAAGAGATCCTTCAGTAATATGCATGTCTGAAGTTCTTAAGCAACTATCCATTAAAAAAAGAAAAATGCTAGGGAAGGGATGGAAACAAAACGTCCAGAGCTTATCTATTTGTAAAAAGATTCCTTACTTACACCAGTGAAAAAGTTCCCCTCAGATCTGTATCTGTTTCTTAAATATTTTGAGATACTTTCTGATAGTGGTGTGCATATTTTTCAGTTAATGGTTGTTCCCCTCATTCCATCCTTGTTCTTAATCTTGCTTCTTTCAGTATTGGTAAATTTAATGAAGGTAAATTCCTTTTAAAATGTAAGTAGTAGATCAGTGATCATTGACCACATAATCACACACACCAGTGATCTAGGCTAGAGCTTTTGTGTGTTTTAGCTAGGAGGAAACTTATCTCCCAATTCTTTCATTTAAAGGGCCTGAAGGAGGGGAGGGGAGGGGGAACATCCCCTACAGTTTAACACTGGGTCAGATAGTCCCAGATGAAATGCAACTTTGATGTTACAACTAGTTGTCTAGACCAGTACATTATTTTTTTGCAAAAAATGAAGTCTAGATGAGACAGAATAAATTCTGACAATGTAATGCATCCCCATGGTACATTGATAATTAAACATCTATGCACCATTCACAAAACAGGATGTTGCCTTTGACCATGGTTGATAGTGCTAGGTAGTATATTACAGAAGTTTGGGGGGGGGGGGTGCAGAATGACAACACAACAGAAGTTGAATAGTGAAAGCAAAGAAGATAAATACTAAATGTCTTTTTGTAAAAGATTGCTTTCTGTATAAATGCACAATACATTTGACATAATTTTATAAAATGAAACACGTGCATTTTAACAGCAAAGGATGAAGATCTAATAATTCAGGTGAAGCGACAGGCAAAAGATACTAGAAGTTCTGCTTTACAGCATTGCAAGCCCTTTTCTTACTTTACTCCAGGGTGCCTAATGGCTGTCCCAGGACTAGAGATGTCTCTGAGTTTCAGAATGTTCCCCATCCTCAAGAAGTATCTGCATGTGTTTCAAGAATAGTTGGGAAGAATTATGACCACACTTTTCAGACACTGGAATCAAAGCAAATCTTCTAGTCAGGGCTTCAAGGAAAGAAAAATTATTCTCTAACTTCCTAAGCTCTGCTTTTTCTCTCAGAAAAGTTATGTCTTTGATTGTAAGCTATTTTTCCTTCAAATATTCTGGAATTGAAGTGGTAAGGAACAAACAAATTTTGTCTTGTTGGGTTTTAAACTGATCATGGTTTTCAAAAAGCATTAAACTGCATCAAAATACTCACAAAACTTAAAAACCTAAATGTGTTTAAGGAGATTTTATACATAGAAGTATAAAATCTTGGAGATGGAAGGCATTTTAGAGATCCTGCAGTCACGCTTCAATGAGGTACAGGAGTTCCTTTTACAACACACCTGATAGGGATTGCAATGAAAAAAGCACAGGATATGAAAACAGATAAAACTTGGATTCAGCTGATGAGTCTCCTGCCCTGCTGGCTGGGTGACTTTCGGCAATTTTCTTAACCTCTCTGAGCTTCAGTTTCCTTATCAATTAAAAAAAATTGAGGATAATTTCCACCAAATAAAGTTGTTGTGAGAATTAAATTAAATACACATATTAAAGCCCTTAACACTGTTAATATATCTAGTATATATGTTAGTTCCTTCTCCATCCCTTTCCTGCAAGTTTTTGAAGTTTTCTTAAGTTAAACTGAAATGTACTGTCTTGTAAAGACTAAATGGCTGTTAGTCCTGTTTTTTTGTTTTTGTTTTTTCCACCAGTGAAGACCTTTACTCTCTTAACTACACCAAAGCTCCTCAAATATCCAGCTCTCCTATCTCCTTTTAGTCTTTTCTCCTCCTACTGCTAAATATACAAACGTATATCTCATATTACAGAACTTCCAGACATATCACCATCCTTTGTTTTAGAAATAAACTTTAGTGCATCAAAAGTCTGAAAATAATACTCTTGTTGGGATCAAAGCTGCTACTCATTGGGTTTACCTATCCCTTTGTTCTGTACACTCTTCTAATGTTTAAAATCAGCCTCTGACTGATTTGGCATTTTGTCAATCCATCATACAATTTGATCGTTTTAATGTTAAGGAGAAACAAAAATACTGGGGTCTTTCCCTGTGATCCATAAAGTACACAGACTTCTTTTTAGTTTTGAAGATTTTACAGTCATGTTTGTTTTCATTTTTAAAAGCTAATTAGCATTCAAAGTTCAAAATTCTCCTTTAGCTTAGATACCAAAATAAGAATGTTTTGATTACTGCCAGAGAGATGTAAGTTTGTTATTAGTTAGAGCATTTTTGATTGGAGATAAGAGATTCTACTGCCCTACGGCCAAGGGAAGTCATGCAATCCCTTTCCCTAGGGATAAGAAAAATCAGCAGAGGAACTTTGTACCATCTCTTCTCTAGATGATAAAGATGTAGCATTCTATTCCTAGAAATATTTATTCTCAGCCTCGATGAGAAGCAGGGGGTCAGATAAACTCACATCTCAAGACCCTCTTTATTATTCTATTTGAAAAATAAATTTAAAAGACTGTTCAAAACAAATTATTTGCAGCACGTTTTAGAATGGCTGCCTGTGAAGCACTGCAGCAGGAGAGTTTGCTGCCATCTCGTGGGCCTTTAGAGTAAAGTCAAGATCAGAGCTTTAGGTCCTGTTCCTATCTCAAGACAAGGCAGCAAGAGCTTTTGCAAGCAGGTGCTGTTTACAAGTCTGGCTGTCCCTGACTGGATGAACTAGGAACTATTTATGGGTTTTAAAGAATAAAGTTGACCTCAGTGTTTTGTGTGTTAGAAAAGTGGTTTTCAAAGTGTTGGTTCACAACCCGTTAGCATCAGAATCACCTGGGGTGTATGTTACGAAAACAACTAGGCCCCACCCAGAGATACTAAATCAGAATTTCCCTGGGAGCAAGGGGAAATCTTAATTTTCTCCTGGGAACAAAATTTGGAAAACTGTCAGGATACTGTGAAGGCAATAGTTTGCTAATACTAAATCACTGTATGTAAATGAAATAATATTAATTGGTGAATTGAAGTGTAAAATTAAAATAAAAAGTTCTAGGTGATATATTTTACTTTGCTCTCTATTTCAATAATACCACCCAAAATGAATTGTGACATTTTGCTGGATATTTCATAATGTAGAATTCAAAATCTATTTAGCCCATGTTGGGTTTATATGAAGAATTATAATTGGCACCATCTGATAAGCATTAACAACTAGTCCAGTGGGCCAGACTATCAATAAACTCTGAGTGTGATGAAAAAACAAAACCTCTAACTGTGTTAGAGTTGGTATACTTTAAATTAGTCTTTTATTTGTATCAGTCCAGCCTATTCCATAGTGATTTTTAGATCTAGAAGATGGTTTTGTAAACACTTCTTTATCAATCTGAGATATGCTAGCAGAAAAAAGAATGAATCCAATGCAAGAAAGAGACCTAGTTGTTTTTTTACTTTTTAAGGAAAAAGGTAATTAAATGGCACAAGAGGAAAACTAAACTGTATCAATTTAAGTGTTTTTGAAACAAAAGCAATTTTGGATTCAGATAAAATTTTCAGAATCTCAGCTTGTTGTGATTTTTCTCTCTTCAAGATCAGTCCTGACTTCTAACTCAGAAGGATTTTAGAAGTATCAGAAAACCCATAAAAATTCCCTGGGTTTGAAAGGCAGCTGGAATTTTAGGTTCCTCCCTACATCAGTCACTCAGCTTCTGAGAATTGTTTTTCTGCACTTGCCCTGTGAGCTGGGAGTTTGGTCCGTTCAGAGGGAGATTTCTCTTTCTGGTTTTGGAAACTGATCATGCGTCTCAGGCAAGGGGATCAATTACTCTAAAAAAGCCAGGTTGCTGACCCTTTGTCCTGGGACAGTGTTGGGGAAGAGGGGTAAGAACAGCTGTCTTCTGTGCCTTCAGAGGCCAGCCAGGTTCTGTCAGAGCCCCAACTGTTGCAGGCCTGATCTGGGGTAGCCTTGGGGATTGGATTGACAACTGTTCCACTTTCTGCGTGATAGGCCTGGTTAAGCTTCAACTGCCCCACTAGAACCCTGCTCAGGATACCAATTATCCTATTTTGAGAGTATATTTCATTTACAAGCATTTCCCCATAACAATTCTCTGTGTTACCAAGTGTGCCACATGTATTCTATTTAATATTGGTACTTTGAATTGAACACAGCCCCTTTGTAGTAAGAGTCTCAAAGCTGATATTGTTTCTTTTGTAAAAAATATTGTACCAGTCTTTTTGAATCCTGGTCTCATCTTTATATACTACTACAACAATGCTAGTATAATAGATGAAGACAAAGAAGAAAAAAATTGACCAACAGGCTGAATACAGAGGAATATAGACATAAATTTTCAGTAAGACGAAAACAATAAACCAAGATCTCTCAGTAAAAGATCCTGTGGATAGATTATTCCTTGTGTCAATATGAGATTTATACAGACAGTGCTTCTGCTTTTTCTGTTTTAGTTCTGTTATTAGATCCTTCAAACTGGGATTTATATTAACAGAGAAAACAAAAAACTTGTTTACCATGTATGTCGTCTTCCTTGCAAGTTATGAAATAGTAGCTATTGTTTACTGAGTGCTCTTTACAAGAATATTAATAGCTAACATATGTTGCATGCTTTCTATGTGCCAGGCACAATTCTATACACATAACACACACTGCTTTGTTTAATCTTCACAACTTGCGAGTTACGTCTGTTATTTCCTCCATTTCACAGCAGAGGGTACTGAGGCACGGAGAGGCTGAATCATTTGCCTAAAGTCTCCCAACCAGCAAAAGGCAACCTGGGATTTAGCTGCAGGCAATTTGGCCCAAGTCCACGTGCTCACCCACTATAAAGTGTTGCCTCTGTGAGCTTGGTGTTTACATGCATTGTCTCACCTAACCATAGGTGAACTTCATTTGAGAAGTGGTTACCTTTTGTGTCCCCTAAACCAAATCATGTTTTTTTTTTTAATTTAAATATTTGTAGGTACATATTTCTGCATTATTGTAGAATTGCAAATTTGAGGACTTCCTCCTCATCACTATTCTTTTTACCTTAATTTACCTGGTGTACATTAGCACAGCTGTAGTAATATATGATGCTAGTTGGCAAGAAGTGGGTGTTTGGGGAGTTTGGTCTAATGCATCACGAGTATTCATTTAATGGTAACTAGCAAAATGTTAGGATCCCCCACCATTTGAGTCTATACTATACGCAAATAGGCTGACAGAAATAAAAACTATAGCTTTTCCCTTCCCCTTGTACATGTTTATAAGTGTCTATCATTTGGGGCTACCAAAGTCTAAGAAGTTTTTAACATTTCTTGCTTTGATTTAGAAGGTTTAAAGTAACTATTGAGTTATTTCTGAGACAGTCTGTAAAGTTTATGGCCTTTGATGCACAATTCCTTTCATATGTGACCTCTGTCTTCTTGTGATCAGGGGAGGTAAAGTAGCCTAGTGATTAGAGAATGGCTCTGGAGTCTGACTGTTAGTCCTATCACTTTAGACAAGTTCCTTAACTTTTCTTTACTATAGTGTTTCTCATCTGTAAAGTAGAATGATAATGGTACCTTCTTCATATGCTAGTCATTTTGTGATGACTAAAAAGTTAACATTTGTTAAGTACTTGTTTAGTATTTAGGCACCCAACATAGAGTAAGCCCTCATGATTATCACTATATTGGTGGCTCTGTGATTTTAAATTAAGGCAGTGAGGCTCTGCAAATACAATGAGGGGCTCTACAAGTAACTTAGAAGTTAACATCTTCTCTCCTTGATGTTAGTGATGGGAATGTTCAAATCCCATGCTTAGAATCCACTACACTAGTTCCTCAGATGTTTTCAAAATAACAATGAGATATAGTTTAAAGGGAAAAAAAAAACTACTGGGAAAAAATAAGGTATAAAAATGTTCTTTCTGGGAAGTCTTTGACAAAAATAACTGTTGAGAAACCTTCCATTGAGCACATTGTGAGAGGAGAGATTTGCGGCTGGAAAGATTTGTGGCCTCATGCATGTCCTGGATGGCTGTAACTCAGCCAGGAGAGACTTCATGGAACTCTAAGATTCCAGTGACAACTACTTTTTAGATATATTTTGAAACACTGAAACCTTGTGACTTGCTCAGTATTATTCTGCTTAGAATTATTCTTGTTGAAATGTCTCCAGTTATTCTGGGTTTAGTAGCAAGCCAAGCTGGGTGCTGATGCACTACTTGATAAGAAAGTTCCCTGAATTACCTTTAGTCAGAAAGGCATGAAGCCAAGGCCAAGGGGAGCACATCCTTTTCTGTAGAGCCTTTCCTTTTGCTTTTTTTTTTTTTTTTTAATGACATTCCTCCCCACCCCAGCCCCTGAATATCAACTTTCCATCCTGAAATAAGAAAATGAAAGAATTTGGGGAACTCATACAAAATCACTGTCAAATCCATCAGTTCTACTTATAAAACATATGCTTCTATTTCAGAGATTGGTTTTCACTTCAAATGTCCTATCATAGCATCTGACTTTATGAGCAATCTTACGAAAGTAGTGGAGTCCTTTCTAAAGTCACTAAACATGGTCAAAGCCATCCATAAAGCATATTCAGAGTAGGCTCTTGGTGGATAGTTTGGTGAACACACAATTACCAGGTCTCAGGGAGTAGGGTTCTGGGGTCTAATGAGACTGTGGAAACCATGTAGTACTGAAGGTTTCAATGTCAGACAAATATCTAGGTCCAACCCTAGCCCACTTCTTACAAGCTTAGTGATTGTCAGACAAGTTGTTTGCCTCTCTGAGCTTCAGATACCTTGTCTGCAAAATGGAAATAATACCTTCACTTCCAGGGTAATCCTGAGGAGTAAATGAAATCATAGTATAATTGGTTAAGGGTGTAGATCCATACTGAATCCAGGGTCCACTATTTAATACTGTGCAATCTTGGGTAAGATATTCAGCCTCTTTGTGCCTCAGAATCTCATCTATAACCTATAAACTGAGGATAATGATGGTACCTATCTCATAGGGAGTACTGATTTTAAAACTTAACCTATAATGATTGCCAGAGGGGTGGGGGTGAGGGTGAGAAAAATGGGTGAAAGCGTTCAAAAGGTACACCTTCACCCATTTCAGTTATAAGTCCCAGGGATGTAATGTACAGCACGGCTCCTATAGTTAACAATACTGTATTGTATATTTGAAAGTTGCTAAGAGAGTAGATCTTAAAAGTTCACATCACAAGAAAAAGAAATTTGTAACTCTGTGTGATGATAAATGTTAGCTAGACTTATTGTGGTGATCAATTTGCAATATATACTAGTATTGAATCATTATGTTGTACACCTGTCAGTTATTATCTCCATTAAAAAAACAGAGCGCTAATCTATGAAGATACTTCGCACAATTTAGAGCCCACAGTTTATGCTCAGTCAACGTTAGCTATTGTTATAACTTACGGAAAGTATTTAACACAGTTCCTGGCTTTTAGTAGAAACTTAGTAAGCAACTCCCCACCCCACCTCCAGCCTTTTCCTCAGCTCTCACGGGGTTGTTTGAAAGGCTGCCATAGCTTCCATCCCCACACCTATTATCCTAATTTGGACCAGATCTTGACTAAAGGCCTTTGGGTAGTCTTGAAAACAGATTATTCCACCAAATAAGGATATCAAAGATTCCTAAGTTCTAAAATGTCTCCTGAAGAACAAAACAAAACACTATTGCTTTTTGATAGTTACTTCCAAGAAGAAAAATTTTCTCAGTTTATTCCTAAAATGTGCATTTCTTTTAAACTTAGAGCTAATTGCAGTTCTTTGTATCCATGAATAAATCATTAATAGTTATCAAGGAGCTCAAGAAGTAGGGGCTGTGAAAGCAGGATTCCTCCATGGTACATTTGAAGGTTATTATTATTTTAAGTATTATTATTTTTATTATTAGGTAGTGGAAAAAGGATAGGCTGGAAAGTAGGTCCTTGTGATTATTTTTATTAGGGACCCTGAATGTATATTTCACCAGTCATAAAGCACACGTTATTTAGATAAACATGTCAAGAATGAGGTATAAACAGAGGTAAACATGCGGAGCTTTACATTTAGAACCAAAAAATGAAAATTTAAGAAATCTTATGTATCAGTAACAATTATTTTAACACTAGGACCCTGTGGAAGTCTAACTTTCTTTATACTTGAGAAATACTTTATTAGCTGGCAAACCTCTGATTAAATCAGGAGTCTGAGGAATGTCTGACGGGATTTGATATTTCAAATTAAATTTCTGTTCATTCATTTGCCTCTGAGTAGTAAGTTCTGTGATTTCCAAGTGCCAAACAGTAATTTAGTGTAGAAACATACATACCATAGAAACATTCTTTTTTTTTTTCTTAATTTAAGAAACTGGCTGCACCTGATAGCATCCAGGAGCGGATAGTCTGATTTGGGGACTTCTGGTTTTTATTGGCCTGATGCTCCATGGGATGGCCTACAATTTTTTTAACTTTTTTTTTTTTTTAATCCAGGCTGGCATCTTTTAGCAATTTTGCCTAGTCTTTGCGTCCTGTGGGAATTTACTAGTTTGCTTTATGGCCTTTGGCCAATCCTGGTGGGAAGTCTAGAGAAGAATTCGATTCTGCTTTTTCCCAGAATACTTGTTGACAGACTCAGCTGCACTGAAGTGTTACACGAGTCTTTGTGTCCCCCAGAGTACAATGATAAGGGGACGTGAGACCAGCGAGGGTCAGTGCTTCTGGGAATATAATGTTGGCTTTTAGAATTTACATATTTTTCTCATGAACTTTTAACAATTTTTAAAACAAACTCAACAACTCTGATCTTAGGAGGGAATGAGCACACAGCCCACTGTTTCCCTTTGGAAGCATTTTAAGCATTTAGCTTTTCAGAAAACAATCACTTCTTTTTGATGACCATGACTTCAAATACCCTTCCTGCCAGGCCAGTGGTGACTCATAAAACAGCAATGGATTTCAGGAACTCACCCTTAGAATATGGATGCTTGCAGATTCTCAAATGTATAACTGGATGAAATGATACACAGCAAGGGGCTTTTGTCTGAAAGATTAAATCCAAACTCAGACACTAACAGCTATGTGTCTTCTTGTGCTCTTGAGGCTTCTGTGAAAGTACTGCAGTCAGAGTGTTTGAGATGCCTGTCAGCAGCAAACGACCTTCAAAGTTTTTTAAGGTAGTAACTATAAGCAAAACAATGGTCCCACAAATGTTAGTCCTATTAAATTTAGATCACTTGTTTTTGACATCTTAGATGTGACTCTTGCTGCCAGGCTTGAATTCAGCTGTGTGATAATATTCAGTTGCCCTATGAAATTCACTTCTTGAAAGGGGCTAGCACTATCTAGAAAAGTAAAAGAACCTTGGCTCCCTTTTAGGAACTACTGTTAACACAAATCAGTTAAAATAAGTTGCTTCTTGTGAAGATAAAATGAGATACATGTCATCATTAGCAATCATACTAGATATACTTTGAAGTACAAACTTTTTGGTGTTCCAGAATGACAACCCAAATGTGTCTTATAAAATATATCCCTAAAAACTTGTGCTTTTTACTGTCAAGGAATAGCCAAAATCCAGAAAGTGTGATTTTTCCTCTCTCAGAGCAGAATGTGTTTACTATTGAAATATTAGAAATAAAACTGTGACTGTTCTAAGATTAAAGTGGCAATGCTCAGATTCTCAGTCTTACCAGTTCTGTGATTTAATCTGCCCTCCTATAAGACTGAGAGGAATACGTGTACTTGTATTTACATAGCACCTGTCTTCCTAGAATATCTAGTGTTGTGCATACTCATTATGGCACAACATTCTAGGAAGAGAGGTTTGAGACAGCATTAGGGGAAACTGGTGGAAAGAAATTTGCATATGGTCGTGTAGTAAGTCAGTGACTGTGATTACTTTTTATTTTACATTCCAGTGCTTGTAAACCATGCAGTGGATTCCTTGGAATAATGTACATAAGGCACCTAACATAACATAAGCACTCAATAAATGATCAATGCTATTGTGTTGACAATGAAAACTTGACTTCATAAATGCTCTGCCTAGAAATTAAGCTAACAAAGGACAAGGGAAAAGGCAAGATCCTAAAAACTAAACAAAAACTGCTTCATCATACTCTCAAACCAGCCAATCCAAACATCTGCCACCACAACAAAACCAACAATACACAGACTGCGAAGGGTGCCCAGTGGGAAGGAAGCTGAGGTCGTGAGTTCTAAGTCTCCCACCTGCCACACTGACATCATTTCCATAACTCCAGCCGGAAAGGTGGAAAGCTTATTTTGCATGCAGTTTCCCAGTGGGCTCCCTGGTTGGGGAGAAGATGCAAAGTAATTCCTCTCACTCCAGGGAGCTGGCTTAGTCCTTCTCCCTCCAACACCCTCATCCCACAGGGTGAGGTTAGACTCTGCCGTGGATACAATTTTGGAGGATTCTCACACTTTTTCCATAATTTGGGACTGTATGGTACAAGATGAGACCTATGCTACCAGCTCCCAGTTGAAGTTGCGGGTGCTCTGACTACATGCCTGACATGTTTCTTAGCTTTTTGACAACTCCATGACAGTCCCAGTCACATCAGGTGTATCTTTAGTCATTAGCTCCAAACAATGGCTCTGCTAAGATGGCCACCTTCCAACAGGAAATAGGTAAAAACATTTCTCATTCCTACATACCACAAACCACTGGACAACTGGGAATACTTGTGGGTCAATACCACCCTTGGCTACTTTTGAACTAATGATCTCAAATTGACTACCTTGTGTTCCATTGTCTGCCCCCTATAATACTATGTTAAAAGTGCATTATAAAAATGATCTTCTTTCCTGCTTTGCCTTAATATGCCCTTTTTGGTTGTTCAGTTAGAAAAGAATGCAAAATATACAGCATTCAGCAGACTTTCTTTGCAGAGAACAAGTCACACAAACAGTAGTATTGTATAATGGATAGATTGCTTTTTCCTTTATCCTAGATGAATCTTCCTAACTGATTTCCCCAAAAGGCAAATAAGGGACCAAGCTAGATCCTGTGGTTCTAACCTCTAGGTAAATTGCCACCAAAGGCAATGGAAGATTTTCCAGAGAAACAGCAGAAGAATCAGCCCCACTGTTCTGTAGCTGACTTACCTCTTCTCTGTATGTCACAGAAATACTTACGACTTGCAGTTTTACAATGCACAGAAAAATGGAAATGCTCACAAAAAAGAAATTCAGATGTTTACAGGGCAATATAAGAGAAATATCAGAGAAATGACTTAGGTCAGAACAGCTCATACAGGGAAGTTTTTTTTTTTTTTCAAATATGTACATTGAACAGGTAAAGAAGAAAGTAATATTTTAATAGGATAGTGAAAAACATAGCAGATTGACAGTGACAGCAGAAAAAGAACAGGAGTACAGATATTTTCAGAGGATTAAAATGGTACCATGTACCCTCAAACCAGGCAAGCTTTTATGAGAGGTCTCTAGACATATCTCTTGTATTGAGTAGATGGTTTTTCTGGAGCTGTCAAAAATGCTTTGTGGTTCTCTATATTATTTCATGTTGAATATTTTCCATGGTTGGTCAGACTTGGACTTAAAATAGATATGAGAAAGGTCTTCAGGTTTACTGTCAGTAACATTATTAACTTCAGAGCCAGCTGGATGACGGCATTGTTTGTGACTAATCCAAATTTACAAGGTAACCTTGCCTGAATCCTCCTGGTCCATCAAATATAAATAATAAAGTGAAGGTGCAAGAATAGAATTGCAAGGAACAGTGGGAGAAGCAGTCGTCAGAAAGCAAAACAAACACAAGGAAAAAAAATCTGTGAGGTGACTTAGAAATTAGGCTAGTAATTGTGTGTTCTCACCCTACGGCCTCCACACATGGGGTTCCTCGTGCTTCACAATCAGCCCCTGGAGTCAGTAACCCCTCATGCCCCAACCATGTGGTTTCCCAAGGGAAAACAACAGTCATATGTACCTTTGTCTGCAGCCTGCTCACCTTCTTATCTGTCCCTCCATTACACTGTACTCTACCGCTTGCCTCGGCGGAAGAAAACAAACTTATGCTTTCATGGGCAATTGGAGATATACTCATTTAGTTTCTTAAGTAACTGGGGAGAGAGGATGGGCATCAATCTCTAAGGGTAATTATCCTTCTTGCCCCATCCCATTTACTTTAAAGAAGTCTTTGGAAATGAGCTAATGTATGTAAAACATCTTGCAAGTGCCATAATAAGTGTCCCATAATTATTAACCCCCTCTTTCTTACCCATCTTACCAAACTATGTACATTCCAACAGTCCCCAAGGTACCTTCTCTGCGGCATCAAACAGGTGGCTGAGGTTGACAGACCAGAGCTGATCCCTGTCCTCGATAAATTTCTTATCCCTTAACACTAGTAATAGAGATTAAGCTAAACTTAAAAAGGAAATGTCAGTCAATACGTGTTATATTTTCACTATACTTGAACCTTTTCACCATAGGAACACAGTCGTTACGTTACATAGAGACTGTGTCCTAATGCTGATATCACTGATCACTGTCTTTCTTGTGGCTAAAGCATAAATCCTAAATATCCCCCTTACTTAATACAATGGCCCAGGTCTATTTGGGGGTGCTCCCAGATTTTTAAGTGTGCAAAGAAGATAAATATGTTTTAAGTCAATCTGAGTTAGATTTTTGACTCATTAAAAATATTCTGCTCCTTGGACCCAGATTGGGAGGTGGCATCTGAAATTAAGTTGAGGACTTGGTAGGCATTCTTTTCGGGGACTCAAGTAACACTGCAAACGATTCGTTTCAAGCAAAGTGGACACTCAGCTTCAGCTACAAGATTACTCTTCCGCAACAGACGGTTTCCACACCTGCACTGTGACACCACTTTTCTTGGCTGAAAACTTCGGCCTCGGTGCCACAAAATAAGATGTTGAGGCTGATTCTCGCTTTGGAGAGGTAGGAATGGCCACCGGCACTGGGGAGGCGCTGACTGGTGAGGTGGCCTCGGCGAAGAAGGAAGGCTGAGAGCTGTAGGCTGGTACTGAGTACACGGACGAAGCCTGCACGTTAGTGGGCGAGCCAGCATTCACTGGCCGAGGAGGAAGAGCTTGTTTCATGGCTGGCACTGAACTGACCTTGACTGATGACTTTGTTGGGAGGCCACCTTTTGCATCTGGAGGTTGGAAAGTAAACAAGGACGCATTTAGCTGATATGGTTGGTGCTTCATGACATCCAAAGCATTGAGGGGTTTCTTGCCCTTTTTCTTGCTTGTTTTGGAGGCCTGTGGGCCTGACGGCTGAGACTTGACTGCGGCCAGTGGGTAGGAGGGGGAGTGGATAGGATTGTAGGCCATGGGAGGAGGTGCACGGACGTTGGAGGAGTACTTCCAACCGGCCGGTAGAGATGGAGTGGGAGACTGAGCACGGGCAGCGTGGGCCTGCACCGTGTCCGAATCCACCACATACTTCTCCATCCTCGACTGCCTTTTAGCGAAGAGCTGGGCTCCTTTCCCACTCATTCCCGGAAGCTCATTGGATGGTCTGACTGCACCAGCATGAGCAGTGTTTACTGTTGGTGTGGGAGCTGCTGGCTTGGGAGTGTAGTTCAGGCTGGCTACCGTTGCTTGTGGTCCTTTGAAGGGACCAGCCAGGTTCAGAGCACTTGCGGGCCGGGCAGGAGGATAAGAAGGCTGGGCTATTTTGATGGAGGAGACCATGGTGCCCTGTGATGGGTTGGATGTGGGGAAGGCAGGAGGTTGGGTTGGAGCCACTCCTGGTGACCAGACCGGAGAAACTGGAGTTACTGGTTGGGAAGATGAGGACTTGACAGCAGGCTTTGGAGCAACAGGAGGTGGGGTCTTTTGTTTCGCAGAGGAGCTCTGCATGAAATTACAAGCCTCTGCTCCTAAACTGAGGTAGTCTTCTTCGGGTCCAGAATCACCTCCTGCTCCAGTGCCCCTTTTGCCTTCTGAATTTTGAAGAAGTGACAAGAGTTCAGGATTTGGACTTACTTTGGGCTCTTTAAAAGTGAACATGGGTTTTGTTGTGCTTCTCCTTTTGGCCTCCTGCAATATTCCTGTTCTTTTTGCTGGCACTGCGATCCTTTCATCCCGGGAGGCTATTCGTTCAGACGAATCATAAAAGGCTGACTGGGACCATGGGGCAGGCTGGGGCCACGGAGGAGGCTGTGCCGGGCCAGCTGTCGGACTTGACACTGCTCTGGAGAAGCCTTCAGGTGGGGGTGTGACTGCAGAATAAGGTGGAGGTGCAGGAAAGTCAGCGATGGGACTTGTCAGGTTTCGGGTTGGGGAGAAAGGGGTTGTTGGCTGGTTCACAGACCCTGGGAAGGGTTTGGCTGTTCTATTCATAGGCATCATCCTCTGAGCCTCTGCTGTCTCAGACACCCCAGTGAAGCCATTCTGTTGGGGCACATGGCCAAGACTAGGGCTCACCTCAATGTAGCTTTTGCTCACGGAGCTCTGCACTCTCACTGATTCTTCTTCCTTCCTTTGGTAGGAAGTCATGGCTCTCAGGCCATCGGTCTGGGCAGCATCTGGTTCTCTGCTTGGCACTCCACCCATCCTCTCCTCCTCTTTTTGGGCTGTGATCTGATCCATTCTCTCTCTCCTCTTGGCAAACATGAGGGCCCCCTTGCCTGTGGTGTCTGGCAACATCTCCATCTTGTCCCCTCTGTTCAGTTTCTTTTCAATGTCCACTAGTCCAGAGTCCCAGTCAAAGTTCACAACTTGTGTGTTGTCGTCAATATCAGACAATAACTCTTCATCCACCTCTGATTCACTTGCACCCAGAAATGCTACTTCACATGTATCTTCTTTGTCACCCTCTTCCTCCTCCTCGTCTGCCTCTCGCTCAAGTTCACCAGTCCCGTAGCTGACTAGGGTGTATTTCCTGGCCCTCCGACGACGCTTCTTAAACATCAACACCCCCTTGGAGTTGGGGTTGGGGGCATCTGTTAGAAGGAGGGCAATGCTTTTGCATTTAGATTTTGCTTCTTTCACCTGCTTTTCTGATAGACTTTCACTCCTTCTGAGCCCTAGGGAAAGTACAAAAATTATATTGAGTTGATGAGTTCAAGGAAGACTCCATAGCAACCCAGAAATCAACTCTCCTCGGGGAAGATGAATATGGAAAAAACGTGTTTACAATTGCATACTGAATTTTGAGGCAATCCAACTCATTTCTCTTTCTTATTTCTTTTAAAATTTATACTTCTATAATGATATATATGATGATATGATATAATATATGTAACTTATATATATTATATAATACCCCATTTCATTTTTTTATGTAAGTACATTTTTAAGTATGTTGATTAGAATATATGCTTCATAATTTGTCTCTGTATGGGTCCTTACCCTTTAACAATAAACACTGGCTAGTAAATGTCAGTTAATAGGATGTAATTAAAATTACAAAGGAAATAATTTAAGGACATAATATTTTCTGAAAACAAGTTAAGATATACCTAAATAAAATGTCAATATAAAAAGTTTCCAAGCATTTTTAAAAAGCAGGAGGGGGAAACAAGAAAATGTTATTTACTAAATGTTTTAATGTAATGAGTTAAAAATTTTGTTTTACTTTGACATTCTCCCAAAGTCTTTGAAACTACTGAATTAATATAAATTTAAAAAACTGAATGAATAATATGTTAAGGTACTGAATCAATAACTAATTAATAATAATTCAGAATACTAGTTTAATGTGAATACATGTAAGAAATTTTAGCTACAAAATTGTCTAGATAAATTTGTTTGTAAATAAATTGCTATCTTGGAAATATAATACTACTTCAATTGCAGCAAGAATAAGTGTAGATCTTGGGGAAGTTTAAAAATTATATGATTAGTAACTCTTTTAACTGTGGGTAAAAGCTGATGTAGAAAGTAAGTCATAAAAAAACAAAACGAAAGAAAGTCATGTAAAAAAAGAGCTTGACTGTTCTAAAATAACAAAAATTTGTATTTAAATTTTAGATTTTGTTATTATTGTTACAAGAAATAAATTGGTGGCAAATGAATTTATAGCACTACCTAATTACAATCATATATTCAATGATAAATGAGCATGATTCACAAATAAGTTTTGAATTTCTCAAAATAGTTCAGTGGAAATTTCAGAAACATTTTTTGAATATTTTATGATTGAAATTAGCTCTTTTTGTCACTGGAAAAAAATTAGACTTAGTGGTTAATTTTTTTTAATGTAATAGAATCAAAATAGTTTTATAGCAAAGTTACAGAGATATTCGCTGGTAATCAAATTTTATTCAGAGAAAATGGTAAAAAGCATGGTCATTCTTAAGTGTAACAGAGTATTACACAAGTGACTAGTGTTATACAACTTGCTATTAAATTGACAGTCACAGTTGCACAGTTGTTGCCAACTTTACTGGCAACATGTAAAGTATGAGAGTGCTGCCTTAATGCATTTGTTTAATATACTATAAATGTGAAGGTGCATACAGATGCTTAAAGTATAAGGAATGATTAACAGCACTTGCCAATTCAGCTACAAGTGGTTATGCTAAAAATATGCTTTGAAAAGAATAACAATAGTTAGGAGACAGTGTAATACTCTGAATAACCAAGATCATTACTGTTGTGAATATCATTCATACATTCCAGTGCCTTTGACAGTCAGTCTTTACCTCCTCAAATGAAATTCCAAATTTTTTTTTAAGCACATGAAAGAAAATAACAAAAATCATAAAAGCTAACTGCTATTCTTACCCTCATTCTCCTTTCTGTGATCGCTCCCCTGGGTAAAACAAAACGCCGTAAAAAGCCTTGAATTTAAAATGTACTTTGTGTTGGGGGACATTTAAATGCCTCCACATGGCCCTGTGTCCAGAAGGTAGATGAAATGCTTTTCAGTCTAGTGAAGGCTTACAAAATGGAGAGGATCATGTAACCGCTCAGTATTCCACATGTCCTTGTCTATCAAACTCACTTCTGCAAGCATCATCATGCTGCACAATGATTTTTTTCAAAATGAGGATCTGCTTTTAATATCAGCGGTGGAGCCTGTATTTTAAAGACATCTCTCAGCAGCAGACTCAACAGTTTTTGACATTTAAACTCAGAGTCCACATGACTTCAGATACTCTCAGATGCTATTTAACATGAAATATGACAATATTCTGAGACAAATCAAGCAGGCACATTAACAGTACTATTTTCTTTAACAGTTCCTGTGCCTTTGGGGATAAAAGAAAGTGCATTAAAATCATTTAAATCTACTACAGAGTTCAAACTTATTACTTCCAATTTAGAAATTTGTGTTCACAATTTCATGTTTGTTATTTTGTGCATTAATAAATTTTTTTTAAAAAGTGAATGAAAGACATAAGAAAAATCTTTAAAAAAAAAAAATCCATGCAGGTGAAGCAGCAGCAAATGCTCTAAGCTCCCAAGCCCCTTCCAACAGCCCAGCAGCGGCCCCTGGGGCAGGACTTACGTGCGTGGCGCGCTCTGTGCTTGTGAGGTCTGCTGTGATCCCTTTCCGAGCGTGAATCTTCTCCCTGCTCTGTGCCTTCTGATGAGACTGCAAAGGATACCAGAGAAGGAGGTGCTTCTGACTGCCCTCCTTCCACCAGAGAATCCACACACCCCTTTCCTGCCTGAAGCCTGCACCCTTCCGTCTTCTGCCTGTCAGAGCAGTCGAAGATCACTTCTACTCGGGGCAGCCCCGAGTCTCCTGCTTCACTTCCTTGGATCACTCTCAATTCTTGGCCACTGGAGATCTGGATTATCTTGCCGGACCTCAGAGAAGGGTCCCCTTTCTCACCAGTGGGGACTGAAGTTGTGTGGACAGTCCCGTCATGTTGTAAATGAGGATGTAGGTCAGGAGACTTGGATTTTTCAGCTCCCAGGAGAGCCACTACAGGGGCACCAGTGCCTTTGTGTCTGTCTTGTGAAAGGGACAGTTGTAGCTCAACCACAGTGCCTGGCCGCCCCACTTCTGCCTTCTCCTTTAAGATAACCTCCTCTGCTAGGCGTCCACTTTCGGAGTCAGAGGTGTGAGGAGCCGGGCCTGTTCCTTCTTTCAAGCTCCCAGGAAAACCAGCGCCGCCTGCTTGATCCTCAGCTAGGGGAGCTCCACTCTTGACTGGGGCGATGTAGAACTCTCTATACTGGCTCTTTGTGGCTGGTTGAATCTGTAGGGTGGTACTTTCCACATACCCCTCATGGGTGAAATGCTCATGGTTTTTGTTTTCAGTTTCAGAAATCAAAGTCTCACTTATTCCACTGGATGGTCTGCACACAGAAAAATCAGTCCAGACAGTTAAATCAGAGTGTATTACACCTGCCAAAATACTTCCTGACACTTTTATGGTGTTTAAAATACAGTCAAAATATTTCCTCTTAAATGTCAACTGCAACATATTTGAAAACAGAACTTGGCAACATGTTTGTATTATTATTTAAAGATCTGCCAAACAAATATGTCTTTAAAGCAAAGCAAAAATGCTCACAAAAGATTATAACACTGAAATCCATCTTAAATTCAGCATTTATTTTTTTAAAAGAACAGGTTATAGCTACATGGATGCCCTTTATCTATAATTATTTGGGTCTTTTCAAATAACCATGTTTGTTATAATTTGACAAAGCATTTTAATGTCTTATTGACTAAGTTTATGTCTGGACATTATGAAGTCAGATAAACATATTCTGCAGCTTCAGAGCAATATTAATATACAGATAGCTCAAGTAATCCTTTTAGAGGCTGTGCTTTCTTGAAAGGAATGAAATAGAAGCTGTTTTTTAAGCTCCAATGAGCATGTGTTTTGTAATAAGTGGACCCCAGCCCAGTACTCTTGTGTAAAGAGAAATCCTTTCCATGCTGCAATGAACCATTGAGTCATAGAGTATTTATAATCTGATATGTCTCCCCTTCTCTATTTGAACTTGTCTCTTGGAGCATTTTCCTTATAGGATCTCTGAAGTCAAAATGTTCCTTAATCTTTCAGCTAAGGAACCTGGAGCTGTTCACCATAGTCCTTTGACCTTAACCATTCCCAGCTAGTTTTGCAAATTTGAGTTTGCAAGAAGAAATGTCAGTTAAGGGTTAAACAACTTCTTGCAAAAACTCTTAATTTAAACTCTAACTGCTTTTAGAAGAGAAGCATCATTCACAGAACAGCTGTAGGAGATGCCTTCGTTTCTTACATTTTTAAGTTTTTTTTTTAAGCAGCATCTATCTCAGGCCCCTTTCTTCCTCGCTCAAAATGTACCCTGACTAATGCAGGATCATCAACTGAAGGGAGAGAGCCCCTACTTCTGTTCTACTCAAGGGCGTTTACCTTAGAATTTATGTGGTAGTAAAATTTAAGACTAATATTCAAAATAATTACTCTTAATTTTGCTTTTGACTGCATTTAGCAAAACAAAAGTAAACAAAACACAAACTAACAATCAAATGAAATGCAGAATCTTCTATGCAAGTAATCTGTAAAGCTTCCTGATAATACCAAAAAACCCATTATAATATAGTATTTTAAAAACATGATGACAGCAAATTAGGTATTTCTTCCACAGGAAATGATGAATACACTCTATGCAAGTAAATTTGAGGGTACCAAAAGGCTAGAGAGTTTTAATTTAGGAAGGCCTTGAGATAGAAGTAGATTAAATCACTTTCAATTATGTTAGCAATCAGTTATAAAACTGAGAAGAGAGTAGTTTGAATTCATTCCAGACTTACAGACTGTAATACAGGCAAATGAGTCAGAGAAATGTTAACAGTTATTGGTAGCTAAAGTAAAATGGATATACTTGAGTAAAAATCATAAAAGAATTAGAGGATAAAGCTTTATACCTTAAAATGCTCGTTTCCATTCAGTGCACATAGTTACTCAATTCCCCAATTTATGTGTCATAAGTGTATATAAATATATATATCTGTGTGTATATATATAATTTTAATAAAGTTTACAATAGAGACTTAATGTTAAAGGAGGCTTTTAAGTTGGTCTGACCCAGCTATCTCTGGGCAGTAGTCCAGGAAAAGTAAATCACTTGTCCTCTAGTGATAGATGACAGTTACATGAGTGACAGAAATATTTAATTCCAGGAAACGATGTTCAGATATCCAGATTGGTGGTGGTGGTGATGATGATGATGATTACCTTTGGGCTGATTTTAATTTGAGATTCCATTTTGAATCTTATCAATTATTTATTTATTTTGTAAAAGTCAATTATTTAAGAGAAAATAATAATAACCAAGATTCCAGTTATTAAAAGAAGCAAAGAACTAGTCCATTTATTTCTGAAAATAAATATGTACCTAAGACTCAGCTTTAAACCACCAAGAATTTTCCCACTGATAGTCATCACAATCAAAACAAGAACTAGTAGGGGATGTCCCACACCACAAGTGTGTTCTAAAGAAACTGGCCTCATTAAATCAGCAAAGACACCAAAAGGGAATAAATTAGAACAGGTTTTTCTCCCATTTTGGGTGTCATTAAACCTTTACCAAGATGAAACTCTTCAAATACCTCAGAGATTTATGCATAAAAGTGGCCAACACTGTGACTACACTTGGCAACATTCCTGTTAGATCCCTTTTAAAAGCAAATTGCAGCTTTATAAATAAGTAGGATCCCAGGGGCTTAAACATTGGGCTTGAAGGGTAAATATTTAGCTGGGAGATTCTGAGACTAACGCTAGATTTCCTTTATTTTCACAAGATTTTGGCCAATGTGAGTTCACATTTGTATAGAAATGGAAACATATTGAATAAGTATCAGGGAGGTAATGCTGTATGTAGTTTTTCTGCAGAGTTAAGGCAAAACCTGGAAGTTTTTGAAATTCTGTGTGAAAAGTCCTCTCTTGTCGTCCTGAAGGCTGCTTTTCAGGAAGCCAGAGCTTTCCTTTGTGGATTCCGCGGTCAGGGCCTCACTTACAAAGTTAGTTTGGACTATACTGTGATTTGGACATGGTAAAAATGCTGATTCTACAGTTTTTTTTTGTCATTACCTTTATTGTTTTCTTTTGTTTTTATATTTAAGGTTGACTTCTGCATTTTTAAGCTATCAGGTGAGAAGAGTAGTATTTGGAGACATGAAATTGACAAGTGATTTGCATTGACAGTCCAAAAACTTTATTCGAACCATTGGCTTTTGCTCATATCCAAATATGGTTTTTATTGGCAAACAGAAATTGGGCTGCTTTTAAGGATTTTTTGGTTCTTTTCCTTCTCCTAGGCATCCTCTTTCTATTTAAATAAATCTTATACAGTGTAATCTTTTAACATTTAAACATTTTAAATTCATCTAGGAATCTAGGAATTATAATTTAGTGATCCTGATCCACCAAAAAATGTTGACTTAGAAGTATTAAATTGTGTTCCATATACTTAGCTTCCAAAGGAAGCAGTCTAAAATACCTGAGATTTTCAACAAAGTTCTTGAAATAAAATTTTTCAAGTTAATTCTCAATTAAACAGAAAATTCAGTTGATTAGAATTGCCATTTTTCAAACACTATGATTTTTCTGTTTAACTATCCCGATCTTCTACAGAGCACCCTCATTTCCCCATAAATAACAATTTATATGTGTAGTAGGACTTATAATCATTCCCATGTAGCTTCAGGAGGAAATATATATTCCAACAAATGTTTTATACCTTTTGATGAGCATTTGGAGAGAGTCTGTTATGCTCTCCATGAGCTTAATGACTTCTGGGTACGTGAGGTCTGCACAAGGGTTGCCGTTGATAGAAACCACTTCATCTCCCTCACAGAGCCCAGACCCAGAGGCTTTACTCTGGCTTCGGATCTGAGTGGAATGAAAAAGGAGGCAATAGTTAGAATCACATAACTTGTTAAAAAAAATGCACCACTATCTCTGAGAAATTTTTACTTGGGACAGGTAGATAGATGTGCAAACTGTAAAATCTGCCCTGATTTTTAATTTATTTGTCAACCTATTAGACCATCTGCTATACTTCTCACCCGTCTCACACACAATTTATTATATACCATAATGTCAACATTTAATTCATAGCATTCTAAGTAGACAAAAAAAAGGAAAGGAAATCTATGGTAAAGGAATTAGAATGACAGAAATAAAGAATAGAGAATGGGGGAAGACAGATGTTTAAACTAATTATAAAGATAATTATTTCACACTGTGAAGTTTGACCAATCAGAAAGTGGCTTCTCCCATTTAAATAAAATTTAAAAGCCCTTCCCATTGCCAGGATGAGTGGAACACCTACTGTAAGGAGTTGTAGGCAGAGCAATCATTCTAAGGAGAGAGCTGTACAGCTCAATGAACTGATGAAAGCCATCCCAGTAAAATGGGGAAATTAGGCAACTGGATATTAAGATTTATGTCAAGGGGAGAAATCCTTGATTGAAATCAACTATTCAAGATTTGATACTAAGCAAACTTTACCAAAAAAGAAAGAAAAAAGAGATTATTTTGCAAAAAATAAAAATAGCCTTGCTCTAAGGATTGCATCATATTCCAGCACAGATCGCTGTGGAACAAGAACTGAATAAAAACATAGATTAGAACCTTCAAATCCTGGAAGAAGAAAGCTTTAGAGGAGTAGAATAACAACAGAGAGCTCCCACCAATCCTTAGTGAGGATTAACTTTCAGTTATTCCTGGAGGCTTACATGCTGTATAATTACGATTATGGTAAAATGTTGTGCTGGTTTTTCTCCCTCTGCACATTCTCTACCCTACTTGGTGCTGCTTTGTGGCAGTGGGGAGACTGGCCTCTAGAGACTGAACTGACTGGGTTCCCATGCATGCTGACTTCTGACTGGATTTGGTCAACAGGAAGCCCCAGATCAAAAAGCAAAGGGAATGAGAGGTCAGGGAGATGCTATCGCTGCTGGACCTGCTGGGCCATGGCTTGGCATTGGCTCTGTTCCTTGATCTAGACAGTCACAGCTCCTGCTTGTCTGTCCCTCTTCCACACCTCAACTCTAGTTATGTTCCAATAACACACCAATAACACACCATCTCCTTGTACCCTTGCCTGAGGATAATAATAGCTTCCTGCTCTTGATCTCTGGGTGTTTCATTATCATTTGTTGGTTCACTTGAGCCAGGCTTTAGCCTCTGCATTACATTATCTTTAATTACTCCTTTGAACATGCCACCTATTTCCTGCTGGGATCCTAGGTGATACTAATGTGTTTAGGCTTCATTTTATAATGTGAATTTAATCATTCTCAACAAATCATGTACCATGATCATACAATCTCAAATTTAAGAACACTTTAAGATAATATTCTAGATATTTTCTACCAAGGGGATCCCTCTCTGACTATTAAAATTAAGATTCTGAGTCCAGACAGGTCAAAACCAGGTAAGCAGCCCTTCTTGAAGAATGCTTTCATAGCCAGGCTCATGTCTGATTGGGCATGAAATGTATTTCAGTTTATCTCTAACAAGTGCCCACTAATTCCTACTAAGGTCTTAAATGATAATTAGTATGCTTACTGATACAGTTCTAAAGTTTATATCTCCAAGTGCATTTGCATTTAAAATGATACTCTTAGAAGCAGAAGCATTTCTTTAAGTGCCAAAGCAATGATGCTGTTGAAATTTGAAGTGATTCAGTTAGTTTTGTTCTGGTTGGGTCTATTCTTTTATTGTCACAAACTGTAATCTATATAGAAGGCCTCCCCCTTTTCTGAACAATCTCATTCCTTTTGTTTTGAAAGAACATGCTAATTTATTGTAAAAATTAAATGAACTCAATATTTCCAAGGAAGCAACAAAAGCAATGGGAAAGAGAATATTCATCCAGTTTTGAAAAATATCTGTTTACTGACTGCCAGATATATTTATTTTGTTGTCTTGAATGGAATTATTAAAATAAAGAGTCATGAGAGAGTTACTAATAAGTCAAGGATAAAATAGTACTCAACAATGAACATTTAAGTTAGGGATAGAATTATTCACATTTCATTCATTTAAATTTATTTAATATTTTTAATAAAGTAAGATTAGGTAGATAATAAAGCATATTTTTGAAGCATAAAACCATTCAGTCAGTGGAGTGAGATGTACTAGAATACAAACAGAAAATTAATCCTTTGGAGGACTAAAGAGGTTTTATGTTGATAAAACAGATGTGTCATTTTACCCTGTACCCTCTAAGGCCTAATCTTGCAGCAGGGGTTCCATTTATCAGCAATAAATTGTGTGAGTTTTAAGCAGCTTCATGGGTTTGTAGAGCAAGATGAAAAATTGGTTCTTGGAAAATAAACAAATCCCCAACTCAGCAGAGCTGTCTATCATCCAAACATGTGTTGTTTGATGGGAAAAGTGTAGTTCATCATTATGCTTGTCAAGTGGAGCTTTTAGCGGTAGCCAAATAAGCAAAAGCACTGCGGTAGGAGTCATTAGCATTCCTTCAGAGCATGCAGTCTGAGGTCAGCATTCAGCATCAACTGCTGTGATAGTGTTTAGCTGACCTTTTGCATTTGTCTGAACAGTAGGAAATATTTTTCCTTCAAGAACCATGTTCATATGGTGATACTTTCCTTGCCACAAACGCTTTTCCAAAGGACTACTCTTTCTCCATTTCAAGGTTGTATGCCATGGTCAATTATGCCCCCATATACCCCTTGCCAACTTCACCAATATGGTGCTGTTCATAGGTATATTTTGAAGAATAAAAATTTATGAGGGTACAAAAGATTTTTACCTTATATTGTGTATAATTGTGCATTTTTATAATTTGTATAATTGTGCATTATTATGTATCCAAGTAAAAATTCTATCTCCTGAAAACATTCTTACTTGTTAAAATGAAATACATTGTCAGTAATAAGAGTAAGTTTGGACATAAAAATCATTAGTATTTATAATGTTGAATCTCTATCATTGAAATTATCAACCAGTCTTCTCCAAAGGTGATTAGTCCTAAATTCATAAAATACATGTCCTAGTAGAAAAGAACACCAACTCTGATGAAAGAAGACATAGGTTTCAATTGTGTGGCTCCCATGCTTACTAACTGTCTGAACATAGATGAGTTACATTACATCCTTAAGCTCTAGCTTTCCAAAGTGTAAAATAGAACTAATAAATTTGATCTCTCCAGATGGTTAATAAGGATTAAAAATAATATGTGTTAAGTTCCATGATGCACACACAGCTCATAAAGGGGCTAGTGACTAGTGACTCAAGAAGGGACTACTGAGTAAGAATGAATTGACTAGTGAATAAGAATGCATTGATTTCTAGTAAGAAGGGACTAGTGAATTAGAATGCATTAACTTCCTACACACACAGACACACACACACACACAAAAGGAACATGCCAAGTAAAAAGAAAAGCTATAAAATATTTTTGTTTCTATTCACATACTCGGTATTATCTCATCATAATCTAAGATAAATAATGTTCTATCTGTCTTTTCCTCAGCAAGTACATATTTTATAACTGAAAGATGGAGGAAGACAAGCCTATTATGTTTCCCAGCACAAGTAATAATACAAATATTTAAATTTTAGTGGCTTATTTTTATTGAGCACTTGCTATGCTAAGCCTTTTACATCCTTATACCGTTTATCTCTATAAAACCTTAATGAGAAGTATAAATGTACTTCCACTTGTATACACTCAGATGGACTGCCAGTACTTTCATTTTATGGATAGGAAAACAGAGACTCAGGACTCAGAGACTCAAGTTATGCACCTTCCCTAAAATCACAGAGTTAGGGCCAGAATTTGAACCCAGGGATTCTGACTCTAGAGCTTGTGTTTTTAACCACTACACACACTGCCTCCCTAGTCAACAATCTAAATTGTCTACCATGAGCCCTAGAGTGAAGAGAGAGAGAAGTGTAACAACAGTTGACATGTGGTGAGTGAAGTCAGGGAGGAAACGGAAGGGACCAGGTAGAGGTGACAGAAACTTGCCTAGTCAGTCCATAAACCAGTTTTGGGAAAGACAGATTTTGTTTATTTTGTTTTCTTCTTCCTCTTTTATTAAGAGTTATATATGAAATATTCCTTAGAGATTGGAGAATAGTCAGTATTGTGACCCAGAATGTTACAAATTCAAAATTGAATAAAATCATCTTTGGCAAACTGTAATTTGATACAACACACCTATGTGAGCATGTGATATAATTCCTTTTCTTTGAAAACATTCCTTTAAGAGTCCTCATTCCACACCTAATACATTTGTCAGATGAGCGAGTTTCTATCCATAAATACTATATTCCCTTTCAGTGTCTCAGTTTAATCAGGCCATATATCTAAGAGAGATATTGGTAATGTAAGTATAAATATTATGTTCTATTGCTTACAGCCTCTTGATCCATATCAGGAAAGATTTATTTTACTGAATGCAAAGTTAAGGCTTCTTTGAGAAATTTAGCAGTATTATTATCATTTCATAGACTAAATCTAAGAAGAGTGTCAGCTATTCTCATTTATTTTTATGATAAATAATTCCCTGGTAAAGTGAAAAAAATTCCTTTTCTATTAACTTATTATTGCTTCATTTCCAACTCTTCCAGAACTTACTAGAAAACAAGTATCAGATTTGAGTTCTCATAGAATCTTGTACTTAAACTATTTTGTGTGGTATACGTGACATATCAATCATGTCAGATTCCTATTAGTGAAACTAAATCTTGTCTCATGGGCTGCATTTTCACATACAATTCATTGACAAGTCCTCTTGGAAGATGTCAAAGTGGTAGAACCAAGACAATCTCCTCCTTATGTTCCAGTACTGTATGTATTAAAATTACATGAAAAAGAAAGAGGAAATTAGCATAAATTAGCCTATCCCATGTAGGGCTGTCCTTAATCCATAAAATAAAGTCTTGGGACCTTGAGATAACTAAGACAGGATGAGTGACATGATCTCAGACAACAAGTAAAAACATTTTGATAGAGGCTGGAAAGTGGTCCGTGATCTAGTTGCCCTTTCTGAAGCCCCACCCCTTCCTTGATTTTCCACTTCAGGCCTTTGACAAAACTTCCCTCAAACCTGTGAGACAAGATTTAATAAGCATTCCCTCACTCCAACTGGCTCTTAAACTGAAAACGTAGGTCTGTATTCCTCAACTATCTAGAGAAATGGTCAGAATGGTCATTGCAAGAGCAATGATGATGGTTAAAGTTTTAGAAGTAAGTAAATGAGTCCCACTTTTAATGGGCTTGCTCTCTAGATCCTGAGCTCCAAACTCAGCCCTTGATGGAGAGTTTCCTAGTAGCAAAACTGAGTTTACAAGTTGTTAGGAATTCATGTTTACAGTGGTAAAATATTTTTGGAAGTCAATAGTAAGTAGAAATATAACAGTTTCAGGATGATAAGGCAAAAGAAAACAACAAGGACCAGAACACGATGGAATAAAAATAGTAATAACCCAAGGAAAATCTTAATTGTAGGAAGCAAAAAGCATCCTGGAATTTAGTGCAGAAATTCAAACAGTAAAGTGAAAAACAAGACTTGAGAAAATATCTAGGCCATGGGATAAATACATAAGAAATATAACTAATAACTGAGTAAATCAAAAGTCAGTGGGGAAGACTGTAGCAGAGTTGATTGCATTGCTCAACTTTTGTCCCAAGCCCCTTTGAATGTGCCTTCTTTGAAACAGAGGCTTAAAAGATAAAATAACCTTTCCCAGACTCTCCTTCAACTAGTGTTCTGGGGGTGATATAATCCCAGCAAGCAGGTGTACCTGACAAGAAACTTGTTTTGACACTGAATTAATTGGAGAGAGGCATCAGACTATGAGGCCTCCATCTTGCTGGTGCAGATCTGGGAGATGATTTTACTCTGGATGCAGCAGTTCTCCTGGCAGCTCCTTCATCTCAGATCACAGCTAAGGTGTGTAACCCTGGACCTGGCGCTGGGCTGGCCCATTAGCCTTCTGACTTCTCAGCTTCCTGATTGTGGCCAGTGTTGCCAATCCCTCGTGCCAGTTCTGCAGTGTTGTTTGAAGTCATTTTTGGAGGCCCTACCTAAAATGTGCTTTTCCAGATCTTTCAACGGTTCTACAAGTACTTCTTCCATTCCTTTTCTCACTAAAATAACGAGAGAGGTTTCTATTTTCTGCAAATGAACCCTGAACTGATACAGAAAGATAGAATTAAGGGCAAACATGGATGGTAAAAAAGGACAAACAGCAAAAGGGCAACTATTTCTCAAATACAGAAAAGAAAAAAAGATGGACACAGATGCTGATATTTTAAGATAGACAGGAGAGACCGTGCAGGAACTTAGATAAATTGTATGAGGTCACTGTCTGCTAAGAATAAAGGAGGAAAGGCAGAGGGGGACTAAAACTTGTGGACAATGAAGGAAGTTCAGAAAAACCATTGTAAAGTACATACTAAGACTCAATATGAAAGAACTAAAAGCTTTGTGAAGAACTTAGAAGGAATAAAGTGAAATGATGATCAAAAACCTGTACTGTTGTCTAGACAAACATTCTAAAAGGAGAATAGATAATTCCTAAAATGAAGTGAGGCTTTTCTCCGTTAGCACATTGATAAATATAAAAAATTGAACAAGAAATTCAATTATACAAATTGTCTACATAGTGAAAATAATTCTTACACTGTATATTCAAGTCAGGTCATGGATGCAAATACAAGTAGACATTAGAATTTTTCGGTTATTCTATACTGAATTCCTCAATTCAAGCTCAATAATCTGTTCTCAGGTTGACTTTTGAAGACTATGAATTTTCTGCTCTGGTTACTAATATACTTCCAGATACTGGGCAAAAAGTTTTCCTTTTTCTAGGATGATTCTCTTTATCCTTAGGGACCAAGTTGCCATAAAAGTAAAAAGCTTTCCTGGTAGCAACTTTGGAAGGATTCCCAGAGTAAATAACTCTCTTTGACAGGAATGAAGGCCCTAATCCATGGGGCTGCATACTTAAGAATCTGCATACCAGTGTGATTCCACAGGCAGAAACGATGCCGCAGTATAACTGCTATGAGCCGTTACAAAGCAGCCACCATGATGCTAGAAAACCAACAAGTACAAATATGGAATGGTATTCTCTGCTCTTCTTTCCTTCCTAAGAATGTAAACATCCCAGCTCTTTCAGAAAAGCACTGATGGACCAGAGCCTATGTAGGACATGTCCCTGTCTGCTCTTTTGTTGGATTAAATTGTGAAAGACTGTCCAGAGGCTTTGAACTACAGGCAGATTCTTTTTATAAACATTTACACAGAATATGAAAGAAAAACTTTTTAAAGACCTCATTAAAAAAGCACATGTGAAACCTAAAAGATTAGATAAATAAGTAGCCAGTATAATCAGGATTACTCAGAAAAGAGAGCAGAACTAGAACTCACTGTTTGGGTTTCTCAAACCTCTGGTTATATTTATTAACTGCACACCCAACTATTAACCAAATGATTACTATGCTGTAATACCTCCTCTATTAAGAATTTAGTTATCTAAAAAGTCTATAAGTAAGCTCAACTCAGTCTTCTTGAGTGGTCAAAATATAGTAAAAAATAAAGTTCACAAAAATTTCTGTACATCACTGTGTCTGGAATCCTTTTTCAGTCTCTTTGCCCAATTTTGTACAATTCTAATAAGCTTCTTTAATTTGGTTTACAAAAAATAAGAAATGGAGAAACAAACATGCACCCTGTATAAAGGAAGATGTTACAATTAATACAGCTGTATTAAGCAAGGAAGTAAAAGCCAACATTTAAAAACTCATGAAAACCTTAAAAAAAAAAAAAAAAAGAATACTGGCATCATTTAATGGAAGTGTAAAAAACTCTCACATGCTCAATGGAACTTAGTGCCTCTACTGTATCTGAGAAAAATAATAGGCATCAATAATAATGATCACAAGTCATTTAAAATGTTTAAATCATCTTAGTAGATGGATTAGATGCAGTTTAACATGTGACACCTTTTAGAAAGATTACCATTCCAAACAGCTAAAATAGAAGTTTTGCTATTTAAAGGTAGAACTAAATTTGAGGCATTGCCACATTAATGAAGTGAGGGAAGTAGATTAAAATTCATAATCTGAGGTCCTAAATACTTTGCTTCTATTGGTGTGTTTACTGAAATGGTTTCATTTCAGACACTGAATATGTCTCATGTACCCAGAAAATGTACCTGTTTTTCTATAGCTCTAGACATGCTGGTACAGGGGCAGGAATGTTAATCAAGGACTATGCCCTTTCTGGGAAGGGCTGATTTAAATGATCTCCAAAGTTTTAGTTAACTGGAATTTCCTTTAGTCCATCATCAGTGTATAAGAGTGTGTGATCTAAAGCAGCAATTCTCAAATGTCTCAAATGGTCTTAGGACCCACTAACCCTCTCAAAAATAATTGAGGGCTTTTTGTTCTTGTGGGTTCTATTGTTATTTACCATGTCAGAAATAAAAAGTAAAACATTTAAAATTTCTGTTTTTTAATTAATTTTAAAATAAAATAACAATATGTTGACACAAATGTTTTATGAAAAATAACCATGTTTTCTGACAGTAAGATAATTTAATGAAAACAGTAACATGGTTTTCCATTTCTGTAAATCTCTGTAATGTCTGAGCTTAATAGAAGACAGCTGAATTCTCATATGTGCTTCTGTATTCATTCTGTTGTGTTACATTGTGTTGACTGAAATAGAAGAAGATCTAGACTCACACAGATACATAGTTAGAAAAGCTAGGAGTATTTTAATAACCTTTTCAGATAATTTTGAATATTCTTTGATACTACATCGAATTCAGTAAGTGACAGTTTCTAAAGCTGCAATGTGGAATCTGAAACCATAGCCATGAACTTTTCATACTTCCATTAGTTTATTTTGTACTTTGGATGGATCTTTCACATATGCATGATTCTGTTTCATCACACACTAGTCATTTGAAAAATATTGATTCACTGAGTTAGCTGATCTTCCAAATGTTGACATATTTCATCATACAATAGACAAAATCACATTCCTTAATGTCATCAATGATCTCATCAGACCAGCCTTTTTAAGTACTGAGATGCTGTCAAATTCACAGTGGCAGGTGCAACTTTCTTTTTTCTTCCCCCTTATATATTTTTGTTTTTTATTTACATTGTTGTATTAATTTCTGGTATACAGCATAGTGATTCAGTTATACATATATATATATATACACACACACACACACACACACACACACACATATATGTATATATACACATACATATTCTTTTTCATTACAGGTTACTACAAGCCATTGAATATAGTTCCCTGTGCTATACAGTAGCAACTAGTTGTTTCTCTTTTCTGTACATGGTAGTTTGTATCTGTTAATCCCAAACTCCCAATTTATCTTTCCCCCTCGGTAACCATAAGTTTGTTTTCTATGTCTATGAGTCTTTCTATTTTGTAAATAAGTTCGTTTGTGTCATTTTTTTAGATTTCACATATAAGTGATATATTATGTTTGTTTTTCTCTGACTGACGTATTTCACTTAGTATGATAATCTTTAGGTCCATCTATGTTGTTGCAAATGACATTATTTCATTCCTTTTTATGTCTGAGCAGTGTGCCGCATACATACCATGTTTCCTTTATTCATTCATCTTTCAGTGGACATTAAAGTTGCTTCTGTGTCTTGGCTATTGTAAATAGTGCTGCTATGAACATTGGGATGCATGCGTCTTTTCAGATTAGAGTTCTCTCCAGAATATATGCCCAGGAGTGGGATTGCTGGATCATATGATAACTCTAGTTTTTAAAAGAACCTCCATACTGTTCTCCATAGTGGCTGCACCAGTTTACATTCCCACCAATAGTGTAGGAGGGTTCCTTTTTCTCCACACCGTCTCTAGCATGTATTATTTGTAGACTTTTTGACAATGGTCCTTCTGACCAATGTGAGGTGATACCTTATTATAGTTTTGATTTGCATTTCTCAAATAATTGATGTTGAACATCTTTTCATGTGCCTGTTGGCCATCTGTATGTCTTCATTGGAGAAATGTCTATTTAGAGCTTCTGCCAGTTTTTTGATTGAGTTGGGGTTTTTTTTAGTATTGAGCTGTGTGAGCTGCTTGTACGTTTTGGAAATTAATCCCTTGTCAGTTGCATCATTTGCAAATATTTTCTCCCATTCCATAGGTTGTATTTTTGTTTTGTTTATGGTTTCCTTTTCTGTGCAAAAGATTTTAAGTTTAATTAGGCCCCATGTTTATTTTTGTTTTTATTTCCATTACTCTTGAACATGAATCCAAAAATATATTGCTGTGATTTATATCACAGAGTTTTCTGCCTATGTTGACACATTTCACCATACAGTATATAAAATCACACTCTTTAGTATCATCAATGATCTCATCAAAGAAGTCTACAAGTATTGAGATGCTGTCAAATTCATGGTTGCAGGTGCAACTTTCTAATTTTCTCATGAAAGCTCAGACTGTCTGTTGTTTTCCTTGAAGTGACAGGCTCAGGCTCACTTTGCTCATTTTCTAGAAGATGTCTGCTAAATACCCAAGTCTGAATAACCATAGTTTGTCTGTCAGTCATTCTTTAAAGTAAAAATGTTCCATGAAGAAAAATGACTAACTGAGCTTGGAATTCAAAAAACTGTACAAGTGATTGCTCAAGACAAAGTGCTTTATATGTATGTTCATTTTGTCTTGCAGAATATTAGAAAAATGTGTGCTCGAGATTTAATAAAATGCAAACTTTTACTGCTTCATCAAGGACATCCTTACTTGAAACCAGCATCTTGTTAAGTCAAATAGTGACAGTGAGGAATACAACAACTCCTAGTACAGGTATGTGTCACTGCCTCAAATGCTAAGGTGTCATCCATCTTACACCATCAGTGCAAACTGCAACACAGTGAATGAGACAATGTCTTAGTACTGTTATGAAAATCATTTTGACCTCACAGATCTCCTGAAAGCATCTCAGAGACCTCTGGAGGTCTGCAGACCACACTTTGAGAACTACTCATCTAAAGGGTATGTGATAAGCGTCCTTGGCCTCTTGGGTATCTGAGTTTGAGAAGAGGAAATTCAATCAAAGGCAATGCAAAGGCAAACAGAAGTAAGGTCCAACTTGGGGAAGAAAGGTGGACAGTAGCCAGGAAGGGATGATTTTAAGAGCTGTGGGCTGAGAGATAACGCCTGAAATCAACCATGAATTCAGACTAAATGGAGAGGTGAACAGTCCGTTGTCTGTAGAGAGAAGGACAAAGGGAAGAAGAAAATCTTCACTGGGCTGGAATGTCAAGGGTGTTTTTAAAATAGCTCCCATTCAGTTTTCAAGCTACTAGCTAGTTGAAATTCATTGAGAGCTGTGACTGCAATATGAAGATCTTTCTGTCATTTACAACCCGTTGTATGCCTTGCACGTACAGGCATGCAATAAATAGGTGCTGAATAAATGTCAATATGAGGAAATTGAATTTTACCTAAATGTCCATCTCAACTTCCCTCAGTACCAGTCATTCCAAAGCCTACCACTTTCTACTTATTCTTTCTTTGTTGTCTCTTCTAGGTTTGAGATTACTACAAAAGTATCATGTGATCAATGAGAAATTTCCAGTGTATTTGAGGAAAAGAATAAGTCCTCTTGAATGTTGGACATCAGAGATAACCTGAGTTTTCCCCAGCAAAGGAGATGGCCACACCGTGACTCAATAAGCAACTCTGCAGCTGCTCCTGCCAATCACTCCATTTCGCCATCATTCCCCCGGCCCCATGAGAGGTAAGGTCACAAGACAACCAGTAAAACATAAAACTTGACTAAATGTGGGCTTGGCTGCAATTTATGGAGATAAGCACATGAGCAGAAGCGGCACAAGGCACCGGGGCAGAGGCACTGCCGCAGGTGCTGCTGCTGCTGCAGCTCCTTCCTGCGTGCTCTGCCCGCCTTGTCACGCCCACGGGGCTGAGCTAGGCTGTGACAGTGGATCTCCAAGTCCCATACTTCAAGAAGGGAAATCAGGGTCATGCCAAGTGTCCTCTCTGCCCAAGTAAGTGTTCTGTTGATGCGTTTTAAAACCAGTCATACTCCCTGCTGGGGCTGACGAATACTTCTCCTATTTATTTCTGATTGAGGAGAGCCTACATGAATGTCACCATCTTGCCAAAAAATTCTGGGCCAGCGCCAGCCAAGGAGAGCCTTGCAGAGGCAGGCAAGAACCCTCAGCTACTCTCTCTTCCCACCTAGCTGGAGGTCTGTGTTGAATTTACAAAGGAAATAGAGTTGGAGCTTGAGGCTTTCCTTGGGTTATGTTATTTCATTAATTAGTTAGGTGATTTTCCTGCATATTCACTGACTGTCTTTCACGTGACCTATGGCATTCTGCAGTCCAAAGTACTGCCCTCAAGACGTTTATATTCTAAGATAGATAAGTATGTAGTTAAGTATAACCCAAGGTGATAACTGCTATAATTAACGTTAACACAGCAGGCAGTGGGAGCACACAGCAGGGTCGTACCACCAAGGATTATTGGAGGAGGTATGTTTTCTAAAGGACAAATAAATGTCAGCCTGATGAGGTGAAATGACGGGGAATCAGGGCTCAAGGGCCTAAAAACCTACACACAGTGAACGCTCAGTCAGTGCTTGTTGGATGAACTAGCTTTTCACAACACAACGCTGCCTCCCACAAATACTACAGTAGCTCGCAGAGTGCTTCAAAACAAATGCCAGTTAGCTCACCTACAAACCTGCTAGAGAAATCCCATCTTTGCTCTTCAAAGTGAGGGTCACAGATACACAGCATTGGAACCACATGGGGACTTGTTAGAACCACAGAATCCCAGCCCTGAACCAGATGAACCAGCACCTGCATTTTGAGGTCCCCTGGGAATTCATATACACATTAGGGTTCAAGGCTGAACTGTACTAAAGGCTCATCATGCAGTGATGACCTCATAGGATGGTGGTTTGTAACCTTTGGGAAGGTTTTAAGACTCTCTGGAGAGGACTTCCAAAATGCAGAAACCCAGTTTCTACTCCCCTTTCTTCCACAAAAAAACAAATCTTAGGGGCTGGGACATGTGTATCTGCATTTTTAACGAACTCCCCATGGGACCCTGAGACCTGTTCTTCGACACAACCTGGCATTATTTTCTATAGATTACTTTAAGGAAATATGTTGGGGGCCAACCATTTCTCTGTGTGTGTGTGTCTGTGTGTCTGTGTG
Source organism: Camelus dromedarius (assembly GCF_036321535.1). Classification (NCBI taxonomy): domain Eukaryota; kingdom Metazoa; phylum Chordata; class Mammalia; order Artiodactyla; family Camelidae; genus Camelus; species Camelus dromedarius. The sequence goes on from NC_087436.1 coordinate 39,124,646, forward strand.
TGTGTGATAAGAAGGCAGATCTTTACTGAGTGACTTTCTTCCAAGCAACCATATTATTAATTCTTTAGAGCTTCAAATAACCATACTTTTTAGGAAGACTGGAAGATGAGTTTATGATAATTATTTTAATTTTTTTCATGTCCTTTTATTTTAACTATATAATTTTTGTGGTTCTGAAAACAAAGATGTTCCAAAGCCAAGACTTCCTGGATTAGAAGTGGTGAACATAATGCAAGCTAAAGTGCTGCTAACACCTGCTTATGGGGAAAAATTATAACCCAGATTTTATCCCCAAGCAGGCAAATAACTAACTCTTCAAAAATATTTTGTGTAGCTTCCAGCCATATAAAAACTTCAAGTACCATTTGACAATATTTGTGCTAAATGTACAATGCAAATATAACAACACATTCAAATTTTGATTTACTTTAGCGATAATTTTTATTCCCTAACTGGTCATAAATTTTAACATGATGAAGACAAGGGATTTCCAATTGTTCTTGATTTTCATTTGAAATCAAATATGATGAAATTTCCATTTCCCCTCTATTATTACATAAGCCTGAAGCAAAGAAATGGAATTACCAAGTCTTGTTTTATAGGAAAAATTATCTCCACATTAATTAAATTAGTTGAGCATAATATGGCATCTTCTACTATTTGAAGGAAATAGAATAGTCAAATGGCAGATAAATATATTAAAGTATTTTAATGGGTTAAAGTTCAGTATAAAAACATTTGGTGTAACTCAAGCAAACTACACAACAGCCTGTATAAATTATGCTTTTAAAGGGGAAAAAAACATTAATTTCTTGAGATGAGGACTTTACTGATTTTACAAATTGTTTGTAAAAGAAAATGTAAGCAATATTGAATCTCCTCCTCTTCCCATTAAACAATTTGGATTTGAATGAAAATACAAAATCACCAATTTTTTCCAAAGAAATGGTTCAGCACAACATCTCTGTTACTGTTTGATCACATTTGTATTTGCTAAGACTTGCTTTCATTTGGATTTGCTTCAGAGAGAAATAAAAAGCCTTAGTTTTGAAGTCATTCAGCCATTCACCAAGTGTCTCCAGGAGCAGGTCTTGTTCTGGGCTTGCCTTCCCCAGACTTGCCCCGAGACCAGGAAGAACTTGGCAAGTGAACCTCCACCTTAAAAGGTTGGTTATATGGCATGCCCTGATAAACAGAGAATCACCAGGACCCAGAGTGAGAGAGGCACTAAACCCATGATGACTGATCTAATCCAACAACAAATTATGTATTAAGCATGTAGTATGTGCAAGGTGCTGAACTCTGAAAAAATATGGAGATGTTTATGGTAGAGTTCTTAAATAGAGCTCAAGAAGTGGAAAGCTGTTGCATTGTCTGCTGCAAAATTTAGTCTCCCATTTCTGAGTTTCATTTATTTGTCTCTCCTTCCTCTCCCCTCTTTCTTTCCCTTTCCTCCATTCTCTTCCCCCTCTTCCTTCCTCCTCTCACTCTTCCTCCTTCTCTCTCTCTCTCATAATGATATCTCCTACAAATTCTCCATGGGCTACAATTATAGTTGATGGACTAAATCTACTTGTCATTAATAAGAGTGTGGAAAGAAGTTTCTTGTGCTTGAGTCTACATCTAAGATCCATTCCCACAGATTCCTTTTTTAACACACTTACACTTGACAAGTTGATATTCCTTGAAACAAAATACGCACAGCAAAAGTCTGAGATGATGTTGTTAGCATCATCTATATATAGCATCAGCTTAAAAGTACGTAAGCTATATGTTCTGTCTGTACCCCAAAATCAGTGTTAAAAAATTGAAATCCAGATTAAAATAGGAAGCTATGACTGGAGGAAATATGAACTGACACTCCTGCATTAAGAGCTAAGATAGAAGCACGAAGAAGATCCAGGCCATGGGTAGCCTGATGCTGGTGATCAGTACAGTATTGTGCTGTGCTTTACAAAATCCAAACTGAATTACGGATTTGGTTCTGAGTAGTGCAACTGTTTGCTAATAAAATGATAAATGGAACATTATGAAATCTAGATTTTGGCTTATGCCGTAATAAGGCTTTAGATACAAACCTAAGCACTTTATTCAGTCTCTATTGTTCAATAATTTAAAACCAAGCTCTTGGTAAAAATGGTATTACTTTCTGTTTTTTTAATATTTTATTATGACTTTTCTCCGTATACCCTCCATTTTTAAAAATGTTACTAGTAAAATAGAAGTGTGCCTTCTCATATACTTTTGGGTTTTTGGTTTGTTTTAGGAGTTTTCTGGCTTCTCCTTATCTCCTTTCGTGTGTGTGTGTGTGTAGAGAGAAATATCTAGAAGGGGACCGACAATACACCATCTTCCTATGTGGTACAAAAAGCCAAATGCATTTCCTAATGTAATGTCCATTACCCTTAGAAGCCCACAGATGAAATATTTTTAAAAACCCAGTAAAATAGTGAAGCAACATGGCAAGACACTAGGGGATCAAAAGAAACATGAAATAATCCAGGTGGCCACAAAAATTGTTATAAGCATACAATAGAGAAAAGCTTGGTTGATAATAAATGTAGATTGAAAGACAAATAGTAATTAGGGAGACAGTGTGTGTTGCAATATGCTGCCTACAGCAGATTACTCTAGCTCTCACAGCTAAACGGGAAAGCTATTAACATAACAGAGCAGTTGCTAACAGATGTATCTGTTATAAAAATAAAATATTACAAGGATTATAAAGAAAATTACAAATTAACAGCAATCATGTTTTGGGGGATTACCTAAAATTCAATTCTTTATTTTATATACAGATACTAGTGATGCTCACTAGGTCTCAATTTATTAATTTCTCCTTTAATATTGACATTTTTTGATGGAATAAGTACCTCAAATTGTGAAGCTGTCATATTTTTTCCCAATATGCATTCTTTTATTTTCCTTGTAAGACTGCCTAAGAATTTGGCAGTCACATGATTTCTTTCAGTTAACCCCAAGGCTTCCATGAACATTCCTAGAGCTTAGAGCCAAAGAAGTAGTCCTGGAATTTCAGATATTAAAGCTTTCTTCAGAGACAGAAGTTTTTGTGATATTTGGGTAATAAAACACAAATTTGGTGGATCATTTGTATTCTAGTTAAAGGACCTTAGTCTGCTCCTAAGAATGTTGTGCTTTCTTTTTGATGAACACTCTGATTCCATCTTGAGCAACTTCTTCATCAGAATCTTTTTTTGTCTTCATATAATGTAACATATTTGAAAAGGCAAATGGTTAGGCTGTCAACTGTCACACCTTCATGTTCAGTCTTAACTTTAAGTTTTGAATTCTTTACCACTGACAGTGTCAGGGTGAGTGTGGCTTGAGGGAGTTGCTGTGCTGCTTCCCCTTACCCTCAGCTCAGAGCCTCCTCTTGCTAAAGAAGCTGACACCTTTGCCTTTCTAGAGCCCCAGGGCCTCTGGCCAAAAGCACAGACACCCTTTCCCTCCACAGACAGAGTGAGCCAGGTCGTTATTTTTGTTTGTTTGTTTGTTTGTTTGTTATCAAACAATTTATTATCTTTGTGGAATATACTATGGTTGCTAGATGTTCCAACTGGATATGTGTTCTTAGACTAACTTGGTGTTAGTGTTATTTCAAACAATTGTTCTCAGCAATGCTATTTGCACATATTGTTTTCCAAAGGTAGCTATTTTCTATTTTAAAACTTGCTTTGTTCTGAAGAAAAGTGATTTTTAATAGTTCTACAAACAGGCAGACTTAGACTTAGTGACTGAGAACACTAAAAGTCAGGAATTGAGAAAGCCAAGAAGCAACATAATTTGTTCTGTAGAATTCCCTAATGACTCAGGAATTTGTGGGAACAGTTCCTTCTTGAACCAAGGATGAGGGTAGGGAAGAAAACAGGAAGACTCATTGAAAGCTATTTAAGAAGACATTAGAGGGGGAAAAAAAGACATGAGAACCTCCCAATACCATTTCCTATTCCCCACAGCCAAGCAAATGTCCTTTAGTCACCCTATAGGACACCAGCACATTTGAGGGTGGCTGTACCATAGGGTTTACCATTCACTTTTACTTAAGTGAGGGATTAACTACTAGATCTTAAGACAGACCCCACCCCCAGCCACGCTCCTGCCTGGGCTCCCAGAACTCTGGCAGCTGGACTTTATACCCTTCTGGAAGGAGATTATGCGATTCTGATTAGATAGTTAATTAGGTATTAGGGTTTTACCAAAAAATGGCCCCACCTACTCACCTACAATGAGCCAATAGCCAGAAATTGGTCTTCTAAAGGAAAGCCTCTATTATGTATTTTATATATATATAAATAAATATATATTATAATAAAGACCAAAACAAGCAAAAAGCAAACATGCAAACTATGCCAGGAGAGGACAAAATCAAATAATCTATCACTAATATCTCCAGAGTGATACGAAATTCATGAAACAGAATGGGATGATATAGAAAACAATGGTAGACTCTTGGCAATTAAAAATAACTCAGCAGAAATAAATAGCTCAGTAGAGAATTTGTAAAATAATGTTGAAGAAGTTGTCTAGAGTGTCTTAGAACCTACCAGGTTTAAATAGCAAGACAGCGGGAGGGAAACAGCTCAGTAGTAGAGCACATGCTTAGTACGCCTGGGGTCCTGGGTTCAATTCCCAGTACCACAATAAATAAATAAATGAATAAATAAATAAATAGCAAGACAAAGAGATGAAAACAGAGGGGAAAAGCTAAGAAAGTTAGGCAATGCATACTGATGGTCCAATGTATAAATAATAGAATTTCAGAATGAGAAAACAAGAGAATGAGATAAGTTTTATCTCAATTCATCAAATAAGTAATTCAAGAAGTTTTCCATAATTGAAGGACAATTTTTCTAAACTAAAAAGATCCATACAACAGGTAGAAAATACACCCAAACCAAGACACATCATCATGAAATTTCACAAAAAGATCTTGTAAGTTTTCAAGAGAAAAAGTTACATACAAGGGATCAAGAAATCAGAATGGCTTTGGACTTCACAACAACACTGGAAACTAAAATACAAACTAATACCTTTACAATTCTGAGAAAATATTTCCAGCCTAGAATGTTCTACCTAGATAAATTATCAATGAAGTTTGAGGCTAGAATAAAGATACTGTCAAATACCAGATCTCAAAAAACTTAGCTTTCATCACCCTTTCTTAGGAAGCAACTAGAGGATGAGTGCTATGAAAATGAGGAAGAAATACAAGAAAAAGGGAGACATGGGATCTAGGAAACAGGGGATCAACTCAAGAGAGAGGAAAGGTAATCTCTAGGATGATTAAGAAGGAAGATTCCAGGAACTAGGTGTGTCCCTGGCAAAGACAGCTACCAGTCCAAATTAGAACAGGTCAGAAGACTCTAGGAAAGATGTCTTCAAAACAGACGATACTCGTAGAGTTCCTAATATGTTTTAAAATATCAGGAGGATTGTTTATACAGATGGAGAGAGTTTGGGGTTAAGTTAATGACAAATACTTAGAAAACTAAAAAGAAAAGATGACTGTTAATTCTAAGGTGAAAAAAATGGTAAAAGAAATGAAAAAGTACTCATAGCATACTATATGCTTAGGTTCATAATCTAAGCACTGACTATTGATTCAATCAAAATATGACACAATTTTATTGGGCAGATGGAGGAGGGACAAACGGGAAATATGTGAGCAAGGAGTAGGGAGGGGTGACGAAGCTATGATCTTCATTTTCCATAGTGGTAAGCAAAAGGATGTTTACAATTGAACAATTAAAGAAAGAAATAGAACAGTAAGTGTATCTTAGAAATAAGAAGGAAAACAGCCAAAGGTTAAAATGTTCCCTTTGGGAAATCCAGATTTGATGGTTTTTATCACAAGCCTTTTAGTAATATTTGACTCTTTAAACTAGATACATGTAATTTTGATAAAGATTAAAAATTAAATTTAAAAAAGCTTTATGGCTTTTCCCCCCACATTTCTGTATTTTTAATACTCTGGTTCCCAGGTATACTGGATTCAAGTAACTTGTGACTCTAAACTTTGTGTAAATAAAGGTTGTCTTGATTTACTCAGCATTCTACTGTAGACTATTAAATAATCTATGGGATTTATGGCCATGTAAGATTAACCACTTAACTAATTCTTCAGTGAACAATGAGTTTCTAGTTAAGGAAAATATTTAAGAGCTGTTTTTATTTCAGTATCTGTCCCTAATCTACCAACCAGTATCAAAACATGAGTATTTATGAATATAAACATGTGCTTGTGCTTTATATATAAAAGACTGTATTCCATCTAAGATTTTGAGGTGAAGAAGCAATTTATCTTTCTCTTTTCCGTTTTTTTTTTTTTTCATTCCTGGCCAATTGATCCATTCTTCCTTTAACTGTACATGGAAGGGCCAGGAGGGTGCACAATTTCAAGGGGCACACATCACATTAGATACATGTTAATGACATCCCCTATGGGGCACAAAGTCAAGGACAAACAAATGGTGGGTATGAAATGGGAGTGACTTTTGACCTACTGAGAGTAAAGTGTAAGGGTACAAAGAAAACCACTGTGGAATAAAAATTCTACAATGGGGAGCTCACATAAAATTCACTTCACTCCACTCATTTCAAACCCTAGGCCTAACAGACTTGTGCCCCAGTGAATGACTTCAGAGTTTTGTTGTTTAGAGATTTTCTAGATTTATGTCTCCACAGCAGTTGAGAGAGAAGGAAGGGAGGGAGGGAGGGGAAAAGGGAGAAAGAACAAGAAGACACAGACCTTCCATGCAAATGATATAATTGAATTCTAAAGGTGGAATGAAATGTTTTAATTAGTTCAACTTGCTGATCTTTGCTTCCTCTCCCTCCGGTCCTCCTCCTTTCTCCCCTCCCCTTTCTCCTGGAATCCAGCCCTGGCAACTCGGACAGTGATGAGGTCATAGGCTCCAAAATATGGCCATGGTATGAAGGCAGCAGCACAAATTTTTAAGCAGCATTTCAGCACCACGCCGCACAGCCTAGAAGGGAACCTTGTGTAATGTGAGCAACTATGAGCTTGTGCTATTTTATTAATCCAGGGTGGCGATCCCTGGGGCTTGCATTACCTGTGTGTGTGTGTGTCTGTCTTCTGCAGTCTCCTATTTTATATGGCAGTCATCAAGAAGTCTTCCTTTTCTTAGGTATGCCAAAAGGAGAGTGGAGATAACCCATATTAACCCGAACTCTAGGGCTCTCACCTATGAGCAAGGTCTCTGACATTAAAAGCAAAGAAAGATTGAAATGAGGATGACCTCTGACATCCCCTACTTCCAGACTGGCCTCTGTATGTGTCAGTTTCTTGCTTCTTATCACCTCATTAAGTCACCAAACCTTGCTACCTGGAAGGAAAGATTGATGGAGTGATAATGGGGTGGCTCTTGCCACACTGCAGCCAGTGCTCTTACATTTGCTTATTAAAGGAGCCTGGCTTTTCCTGCAGGTGGACCCAGATTCTGGCACTCCTTTCCGTTAACGGGCCATGTTCCAAACCTCTTATCTTTTCCCTTACCAGATCTTTCAGAGGAAATACAACTTCTTGGGCCAGAACACGGTGGCATTTAACATCTCTACTTCAAAACCTCTTAAAATACCAGGCAGTGCAGAAGCTTGAAGATAGTAGTAGATTAGAAGAAAATTCTTCTCTGTGTTTAGACTCTACCCTGGGTTTCCCAGAACATCCATCCTGTCTTCAAATCTGATTTTCCCTTCAGAACCCAGACAAAATGGCTGCTCCTCCTTCATGAAGCCCTTTGCCTGATTATTCCACTTTACCTTCCAGGCAGGAGTGTCTGCAGTCTATGAACTCATGAAAAATGACTTTGAATTCTCTTCTGGCATTTATAACTTTTATTTTAATTATTAGAAAACACATGATCTCCACTCCTAAGTTGTATCTTCATGAAAACAGGAACCTTGTTTAATTTCCTTACTATCTGATGTGGTAAATTAGTAACAACAATAACCATAGTTAGACCATTTGCCATACATACATTATGCCTAACCCTCACAACAACCAGAAGAGTCAAGGACTATTAAGTCCATTTTGCAGAAGAAGAAAGTAAGTCTCTGAGATGATAAGTGGCTTGCCCAGGATCACACTGTCAGAAACTGGCCTGCATTTATTTCACTGAACCTACATTTCAACCAGAATCTGTCCTCTTCACACTATGTTACAAATTAGAAGGGGGAAAAAAAAAAAGAAGGAAATAAAGAGGGAGGGAGAAAAGGAGAGAAGAAAAAGTTAAAATCTCAGGCTTTTACCCATTTACTGAAATAATACTTAACAGACTCCCTGAGTTGTGAGAGATTGAAGGAATTTAACACAGCCCATCCTCTATTTTTTACGCAGAGAATAACTGAGATCAGAGAGGTTAAGATCCCTGGTCAAGGTTGCACAGGTAGTGACAAAGCTGGGACTAATGCAGACCTTCAGGATCTTATCTCCAATTCCCAAGTTCCTTTACATCCTCTATAAGATGTAACTTTTAAGCAGGCACTAAAACATTAAGACATTTAAAACAAGATAGCAATTCACAGACATATAAGCTTGTTTGTTTAAACTTTTGTTTAAGTCCTCCAGCTGCTAAGAAGCAAAAATTTGAATTTCTATAAGTTTTCTTGAAAAATTTTCTCATCTCCAACCAGAAAGGATAATAAATAAATATACAAGATCAAATAATTCTTTTCTGTTGGTTCACCAAAAAGAAAATATGCCTTTAAAATATCCTTCACTACTTACCAGTCATAACAATACAAATAGTGAATGCTTCATCTGTGAGCACCCTGCTAAATGCATACTTTTGAACAGCACAAAGGCAGCAAAGTTTAGACTATGACCCAGCCAGAGAGGTGTTGGTATTAAAAATCCATATATATTTAGGGCCATGTTCAGGGCCTTGTAATTTCCCCCAATTAGCTGATATATACTTTCAGAAAAATGTGTTCAGCAAGCATGGGCAGTTGACCAAGTGCTAGATGACTCCCAAATCTAAAAGGCAGAACTGTGTGCTTTTATAAGTCCATGCCAGTACCCCTACCCCCATCCTCCTCAGAATCCTGATACTGTCTCCTCCAGGAAGCATTCCTCTTCTTCCTAAATTCCTTCCCCCTTCATCTGAGGCAAAATGCATTGTAGCAGGAATCTGGACATCTAAGATCTTGGGAATAAGGGAAAGGGGGCTGCCTCTGAAAGTGAATTCTAAGATCAACAGCAGCAGATAAAAACAGGAATTTTCAAAGTTACTTTAGATAAATGGGCTAAAAACAGACCAGAGCAGTCTAATGGAAGGTATTAATATCTAAGGAAAGAATGTGTCTTTCTGAAGCAGTTGTCCGGAAATAGAAATTAGAAAAGGGTAGGAGGCAGACAGTGCCCATAAAAGCACTGCCCAGGGGAGAAGGTATCCAGATGAAGGGCTTGATCGCACAGTAACAGGTGCATCCGACTGTGGAGGTGAGTGCTGCAGGCGCCCACAGTTGAATCTTTGAATTCACCCTCTTTGTTCTGATTCCACACACAAAGCCAGTTTTTCATAACAATGTGGTTTTTAAGGGAAGATACAGCACTGGCTAGAAGATGAAAATACTCAGTTTTCTTGTCAATGTGTTTTTGTTTGTTAGTTTTTTGGGGGGGAGAGGGGTAGGTAATTAGGTTTGTTTGTTTGTTTGTTTGTTTGTTTGTTTATTTAAATGAAGGTACTGGGGATTGAACCCAGGACCTCGTGCATGCTAAGCATGCACTCTACCACTAAGCTATACCCTGTGTTTCTGACCTCTCTCTAAAGGAAGAAATCAGAATTCCAGCTTACCCTTAGTCTTGGTCTTTAGGAGCATGAGTTAGTATCCCCAGATCAGGTTGCTGCTTGAACAATGACAAGATTGTTTCAGAATCTGGATAATTGAGAGTCAGGCCCTGAACTATGTGAAATTTACACAGATCAGGCCACCTTCAAGAGACCTTTTGTCAGCCAGTCAGTCAAACTTCCCCTCCCTCGTTATATCTTCTTTCAGATTTCAACCAGAATTGACTGACTTCTCTGACCACAGATAGACATTCATAGATCTCTCTCTCTCTCTCTCTCTGAGCATATTTTATGCCTGGTATTATGTTTACTTTTACTGTAAGAAAGTGTATCTCCTTGAGGGCAGGTATTATTTTATTTTGTTTATTCAATTGTTTTTTAGTGTCAATATAGAAATGAATAAGATACAATCATATATTATCTATACGCTCGCTAGTAGGGATGACAGACAGAAAAACAAGTTATACGTGTAAAAAGCAATAATAAAAGTGTGTATAAAGTACTGAAGTATTGCAAAAGAGGGAGAGATGAGCCATGCTGGGAAGGCTCCTGGAGGAGGTGATGTCTGAATTGGATTGTGGAGAAGAAATAAAACTTCAGAAGACTAGAAAGGGAAAGAGTATTCAAAACAAAAGGGAAAACATGTGCAAAGGCAGAAAAGTGTGAAATGACCTGGGAACCAAAACACAGCTCAGTATCGCAGGAGTGTGACGTGCAAGGGAGAAGGTCACACGAGACCGAGATCTGAGACTGGGTGGGCAGGGAGAGAGGAAAGATTCGTGTATGCCCCAGATAGAGTTTGGACTTTCCACTGCAGATGACTGAAGCTAGCAAAAAAGACTGGGTCAGATTTGTAAAGATGTCTTTAGATGGAAAGAGGTGAGACAGAAAATAGGAACATTAGATAGATAAACAGAGGAACAGATAGATAGTGTTAAATTAATTACACAAGGAGGCCATTAAACTGAGGTGGCTCTGATGCTGTGGCCACCTACATAATCAAACCAAAACCTAAGCCTGTAATGCCTCAAATTTACAACATCAAAACACTAAGGACAAGCAATCACAAACAGCCAACCAGGCTTTTAAGTTATAGCCAATCAGTAATTTCCTATCTTTGCTTCTGCACCTTCTCTGTTTGTCCTTCCCCTGGCTCCTGTTGGAGGGTATGCTCCTAACCACTTCTGGTTTGGCACTGCCCAACTGGAATCTATACATGTTCAAGTAAACTCGTAAAAGTTTCAATATGCCTCAGTTTACCTTTTAACAATAGGTAGGGAGATTGATTGATAGATAGGGAAAGAAGGCATATGGAAAAGTCCAGACCAGCACTGGCAAATAGAAATAGAAGATGAACCACAAATGCAGACCACATGCCACATGAGTAACTTTAAATTTTCCAGTAGCCACATTAAAAACATAAAAAGAAACAGTGAAACAAATTTCGATAGTGTATTTATTCCAATATTTCCCAAATTTCTTTTCAACATGTAATCAATATAAAAAATCATTAATGAGATCACTTACATTCTCTTTTCATCCTAAATCTTTGCAACCTGGTGTGTATTTTATATTTACAGTGCCTCTCAATTCAAACTAGCCACAGTTCACGTGTTTAACATACTGAACAGCACTGGTTCTGACAATGCATGACGAGGCAGTGACTCATGTGGGAATGGGAAGGAAGGGATACATTTATAGTATATTTATAACATGAATTTGACAGAAATTCAGGACTGATTTATGTCAAATGAAACACTCATTGAATATAAACTTTTCCAGTTTGGAGAATCTTGCTGGATGACAGTTCCATCAGCCAAGCCAGGGAAGGAAGTTTAGGGAAAATGAGATGATGAATTTGTCTGGGACTTCCAAATCTGAGGCATGTGCAGCACATCGTGCCTGGTGGGTATAATAATGCCAACAAGCCTTTACCACATAATGCTTCCGCGTTTCAAACTCTATTCTAAGAGCTTTTCATATACAAACACATTTAATCCTCAAAACAACACTACAAAATAGCTACTACCACTATCACCCACATTACAAATGAGAAAACTGAGGTACAGAGAGAATAAGTCACTTAGCACAGGCCTCATTTTACCACTTATCAGGAGACAGAGCAAAGATTTAAACCCAGGCAGTTTGGTTCCAGGGTCAAAGTTTACAATAACACATTGTACAGCCACTCTAAAAGCAGGGCCTATGGAATCAGACAAGTCTGGATTCAAATAAATCCTCCGTCACTAATTGTGTGACTTTGAGCAAACATATTAATCATTGGTTTTCTCTTCTGTAAAATGGGTTGTTGAGAGGCATGACTGGCATAATATATAAAAAATGTTCATCACAGCAATGGTTACACAACAAATAGTAAATAGTAGCTGCTGTTATTATTGCATACATTGTGCTTGGAGCTCAATATTAGAGCTCCAAGTTGGGATATATATTTCCCTTCAAATACCTAACATCTGACCTGAGTTCTGTCTTTTGAGGAAGTGACTTTGATTCATTACAAAGGCATAAATTTAAAGAGCATCACAGATGAGAGCTATAGGCTGGGATCATCCTGCATCAATAGGTAAAACAATTATGGGCATTTAGGTCATGAGATAGCACTGCTGAGTGTTCATAGCAATTAGACCCTATGGAGAATTGCATTGGAAGTAAAAACCTTGCTCTTACCCACAAGGTATCTAAAAGAACAGACTGAATACATCACAAGAACACATTTATTTGTGTGTACTTTCATTAGTTAGCGATAAAAACTAATCAATAAAAATTATTTATCTGACAGGGATCTACGGTTATTTGGTTAAAATATGAGACAATTTAATCACAGTGTCTAGGTTTATCACATCTCCCATCTGGATAATCTCACTCTTGTATGGGCAGGCATTTAGATAAGAAAACAAAAGGCAAAATTAAATAAATAACCAAAAACCATAAACAAAGGACATCTTGTTCTACAATCCTTGGCATTTTTGACTTTAGATTTCCAACACGTTCATGTTAATTACACGCCAGTTCCTGCTAAGCTTATAGTCATGTGATCTAAGTTAGCACTGTTAGCTTTGCCTTTTACAAAACTCTGCTTTTTTTCTGGCTGATAAGCTTTTGGGTGCAGAACCTCTTGAAGAGTTTTAAAGAAAACTTTAGCAACCAGTTAACACTCAAAATCTCATGATCCCCCCAGTTCATGTGTTGAATCAACAAGTGCTTATACCGATCCACCCAATCCAGTTGCCATTCCACTTCTCAACACTCTAAATTCCATTTAGGTGATAGACCTCCTCTTCCAAATTAGGGCTAATCCAATAACACAATTTCATGCTCTGAATGCCAAGCTCATGTGATTCTTCTCATCTCAGGTTCCATCCAGAGGCCCGCCTAGGAAACCTCTCCTCCACAAGACATTCAAGTGGGCCACATACCTGGCTTACCCAACGGGCACAGCAGATGAGTAACAAGTGCGTTTATAGAATTTGTGGTGCTCCAGCTGTCACTGATGCAAGTGTTTTCTGCTAAAATTGGTATATTTTTGGCTATCTGCTTCATCCCCTGGGCAGTTCAAACATCACCAGCAGGGCCCAATGGTCTGAGGAGGCCACACTTAGTTTCTTCGTAGGTATGAAACAATTTGTCAGAAGGTTGCCTAATATGGTGGCAGTGACTGACTCAGAGGCCTCCTAGAAGAACTAAATGTTCAACAGGAATAAAAGTGAACATTAATTAGCTCAGGGACAGTGCATGGGACTGGAGATCAGCCAGTCAGGCTTTAGCCCATGTCTCTCTCAACTTGCTGGGTAAGACTAGGTGAAGCATGAAATCACTCCATGCTTCCATCACTGTTAGTTCAGGGATTAAACTTGCTAATTAGGATATATTTTCTGCCCACTGAATACAAGCAAACATTCATTTGAGAATCCTTTATAATTTAGAAAATTCAGAATAGTATTTCAAATGCAAAAAACATATTTTATATATTACATATATATAAAATATAATATATATATGAAATATTATATATATTTTTCATATATATATAAATATATATAAAATATTATATATATATATATATATATATATATATATATATATATATATATATATATATATATATATATATATATATATGGAAGAAGAAAAATATGGGGAGAAAAAGACCCTAGAAGCAGTTAAGTAGGTTCTCAACAGACATCCTGTGAAGATGTGGATTGTGTAGGAGAAAACCTATGTCATGGGAGTCAGCAGGCCAAGAGATTTGTATGCTTAAAGAATTGTTCTTGTAGAGTAAGTGGAGGAGGGAGGGAAGTTGCCAGCTTACACACAAGTATGCAGCAAGTGGAAGGAGCCAAGAGCTGAGTGGTGAGTTGTTTGAAGACGTCAGAAATTCATGCAGACATGTTAACAAGCTGTACTTGATGATTTGATCCACTGGACTATGTTTTTCCTCTGAATTTTAAACCAGGCTAAATCAAGGGGCCTCATAAAATGAGGTAAATTTGTCAAAAGTAAAAGCTTTCCAAATAAATTTCAATTCACTAAAATTATGTTTCTCTACAATGGCCAACCCTACACACTCTTCTGTGTGTACTGTTTCATTTCCACCTTGTAAAAGGACTTCTTCCTTTTAAAAAGAACACATACACCCACACCTACACCCTCCCCCACCCACCCCCTGAACCCCTACACCACACATTTGGCTTCCTGCCCTCCATCTCTTCTTCTTTAATTGATTCTGCAAATCAGGGTCAAATGGATTAATAAATATTTTTCTCATGTTGCTTTACTATTCAAGGACTGACATTGGCTTCCCATTAATTCTCAGATCTATTCTGCTTGGTTTTAGTAGTTTTCTTTAGAAGATGAGCCTAGCTTTTCCTGACCACCTTCCTGGGGTCCAGAGTGAAGGATGTTTTCTCTATGGTCAGAGCCAGAGTAGAGCCTCTAGATAACAGAAGATGCCTTGCGTCTGAGTGGAGAGAAGCTGAAACCATGCAGAGGAGTCAGCATCCAAGAACTGAAGGGCAGTTAAGAAAGGGCTGTAAGTGGGCGGGTGTAGAGACAGGCTTGGAAGGTTGGGCAGGGGCTGCTGAGCCAGGCCAGGAGTTCCAAACCTAATTGCTAATCGCAAGTCCAATCTAAACGTCTTCACTTATCACACAAGCAAGACCCTCCACAACCACCACAGTCTGACCCCCAGCCCCTGGCACCATCTCCTGCCACCCTTCTCCCTCACCCCACTCCCTCCTCCAGCCTAGCTGGGGTGTGGTCACTATGAAGTTCTCCCAATTCTTAGAACCTGCCAGACTCTTGCATGACTCTACGCCTTTGCATATGCTGTTCATTCTGGAATGAACTCCCCTGAATTCTTCACTGAACTTCATTAAATGCCATCTTCTCCCTTTTTTATTCGATTTTTTCCTTTCTCAGCCAAGCCCTTCCCTGCTTCAGGACAATTGTACATGCTGTTTCCACCTAGAATGTTCTTCCCTTGTTTGTATGGCTTGTTCCTTCTCATCCTTTGGTTGTTGGCTGATATAAGGACCATATCTGGCCAGCCCATTTCCCTGTACGTAGCACAGACGTTAGAGCTACAGGAGCCTCCCACGTGGCTCTGCCCAAGCACCCTGCACGCTTCTCTGCAAAGGTCAGTGGCAGAGGAGCGTCAATAGGGCAATGTGTATCTCTCTTTCTCTCCATTCTTGCTCCTCTCTCTTCTCTTTTTCATTCTCCCTCCCAAAGTCTAATCAGTTTAGCCTCAAGGGTCTCTAAACCTTAGCAGAAGGCTCAACTTTGATTAAAACCACCCCAAAAAAATCACTCAACCGGTGTGGATGATGAGCAGCAGGTCTTGTGGTTCCCTTCCTTGATTAAAAAAAATGAATAAGGTGGTCACACAAAAAAGAGTCGATGAATTAGACCATAACCAGGCTCTGGAAATGGAATTTGAGGCCCTGGAACCAGTGATCTTACCTGCACAAATTTATGTTTACATACAAGGTAGCTGATTTGGAAAGGCATCTTGGCCTGGTCCTGGCTGAGCCCCAGGCTGTGTTAGCCTGGTGCTTGTGCCAGAAGACTCTGAATACACAATTCCCCACCTCAGCCGCCTGCTCATATTCAGTGTGTCCATTTGTCTGGTGTTGACCTGTCTCTCCCTCTGGCAGATAAACTTTAGGAGGTCCAGGATCACGTCTGTTTTGTTCTCCATTGTGTCCCTAGCATCTGGTACAATATTTGGCAATAATCATGCTCTGCAAACATGTGCTGAATAAGTGATTGAACAAGGGACTTATTAATTCTTCAGGATCCAGCAAAAATGTTAATTCCTAGGTGGAATCTCCCCTCAGGCACCCACAACATTGTACAGTCTACTATTATACAGCAAGGAATCAAATATTTTCTGAGGGTCTATCATATGCACTGTGGCAGCTGTTATTTATATGTTTCTCATGTCATACTTTCAACAATCCCAAGGAACAGGTATAATTTTCCAGATTCACAGATGAAGAAGCAAGCTGAAAAAATCCAAGTCACGCAACCAATAATAGGTGGCAAAGCCTGTATTCAAAGATAGGTCCATTCCCCTCTTTTGCAAAAGCCCTTTTCATTAGGTCATGCTGCCATAGGGTATTAAGCTTGACATCATAATTTATCTGTTTACAGATTTGTCTCACCACTGGAAGCAGAGCCCATGCACACACATCTTTATATTCATTGCACTGAGCATGGTGCCTACCATATCATATTTAACATCAGAATTAAAGAATATCTGAATGAATGAATGTGGGTGTGTCTACTGATGGAGAGAGGACTTTGCTGCCTCCAGGCTTCAAGGCTTGCTCTCAGAGACTGCTGGTAGTGACCGTGCACTCTTGGGAGAGCTTCTGCCCAGGTCCCTGCCTGAGCACAAGTTGAGCCTCCTCCACCAAGTCCCTGACTCGTAATCCAACCACATGTTTCTTCTGTCTCTGCCACAAGATTCCCGAATACTGAGTGTATCTGACTGACTTCTGTCTCATAGGGCATTTCTATCTTAATGATCAGTGTAACACCACAGAGGCATGGCTACATGACACACTCCTTTATTACTTGGGTCATAAACAATTTTTCTTTATTTGCAGCTGAAGTCACTGCTACCAGGGACTGTCAGTCAGTCAGCAAGGCAAGCCCATGACTCTGGCAGATTCTTTTGGGAAATCAGAAATAGCATGAGCTGTCTTCAGATGTTTTCAGGCTTGCTAGGGAGAGATGAATATACATGAAACAATGAGAGAATGGTACAAACAAGTTTAGAGTCATAGGCCAATTTGAGTCACAGTTGGAGGCCCTGACTCTCTGTCTTAAGCTTGCCAAAGCCTTAGCTATTTCCAGTTGCACTCCAGAAATCTCTGCACATGCTGTTCACTCCCCCAGAAGCTGACAATCTCCTCCCCAGTTTGGGCACAGGGTCTCACAGGCATAATCGTGACCCAAGGCCTGATGATTTCAAGTGTCTTCAATCTTCTGGCAAAAGCACCAAGCTTCAACAAGCTTAAGAGGTAGCTATTGTCCTGATTTTTTAAATAAGGGGGAAAAAATTCAGGTTAGGTAACTTGGCTAGTAAAAACCAGGAGGAAACAGTATCTCATGATGCAGCCTAACATTCTTACAACTTTTTAAGAACTTTTTCTATCTTCTTTTCCCAGAGAAACTGCTGTGTTATAGAATACATTTGAAGTAAATATATTATATATAAAATAATTTGTCATAAAAATGAAATCATATTATATATTGAGACTTAGCCCAGACCAGGCTAAGATGCCATTCCAAATCAGCTAACTTGTGTGTAAATATAAAATGATGCAGGAAAGATCGCTGGTTCCAGGAATTCACATGCATTTCCAAAGCCTGGTCACGGCCTAATTCAATGACTTCTTTTGTGTGTGTGAATACCTTATTCATTTTCTTAATCAAGGAAGGGAACTGCAAGGCCTGCTGCTCATCATTCACGCCAGTTTAGTGATCTTTTAATAACATTTACTCAGTTGGAGAAGTTCTAATCAGAGTTAAGCCTTCAGTTTGGAGACCTGTAAGACTGAAGTAACTAGACCTAGGAGGAAGAAAAAAAAAGAGAAGGGAAAGGAGAATAAGAGAGGGAGGTGCACATTGCCTGGTGAAGCTCCTCAGCCACTGACCTTTGCAGAGAAGCCTGCAGGGTGCTTGGGCAGAGCCACATGGGCAGCTCCTTAGCTCTAATATATGTGCTCACAGGGAAAAGGGCTGGGAGGTCTGGATCTGGAACTCTTCATGATAATGTAAACTGAATTTCTTTCTACTCCCAAAATGAAAGCTATGGTCATTTATTAATTTACAAACGAAGTCCAGATCCTTACAGATCTTCTTCAGAATAATTCACAGATAGAGAAATGATCCTTGGAGCTTTTCTAAGAGTCATGCTGGATGTACTTTTCAAAACGTCAGTAAGAAATAAAGTAGAATCCAAACGTCCCACCTTGTAGAGTCTGAGCAAGTCCTATTTTTAGAAAGAGGTATCACCCAACCTGCTGTGTAAGGTTATGCTAGGAACCCCTGCCTTGGGGGAAATTCCCTGCTCTTCCCTGGAACAGGACTGTTTCATCTCACATTTATACGCCTCTCCATTAACACCTTCCTCCCATCCCCAAGGAAAATAAGCATCCTTCTTGGTCTAAAGGTGCTCTTAAAAGCATGATAGTGTACCATATGAAAAGCTAAAAACAAAACCAGAACAGAATAAAACAGTGAGACCCTCAGGCGCACACACACATAAATTAATATTAGAGAAATTGACAGATAAATATAGTTTATACAACACTTTTTCTAGCTGTTCAGATAAACAGGATGAAATAGCTTTTTGCTCACAAAATTGAGTCTGTGTGTGAAAACTGAGGCCATGTGTGTACAGGAGCAAAAGCATTCTGTTTTACTTGCGTTTGAACTCAAATTCCCCCATTTAGTAGCTTGTATGAACTTGGGGAAAATAATGATAATTTTAGCTAATCTGTATTGAGAAATTGTTACATGTCAGGCACTGAGATAATTACTTCATATGTTACGTAACTTTTATGAGTCATTTTTCTTTTCTGTAGAGTCATGATGATAATATATCTCTTACATGTTTTTGTGAATATAGAAAAAGTATGTAAAACACCTAGAGATGGGATAAGTGACTATGCAATGGCTATTTAAAAAATAAAAATGGAACACAGTTAAAGCACTGCTAGGACATGTAAACAGCTATCTTATTCTTTGTCTACTCTTAGATGTATCAGTATTAAGTGAAGAAAAGAGTCTAGAAGCAGTCATTCTGGTACATACTAGGTACTTTAATAACCGAAGAAAGTAAAATTAGAAATAATTGCAACATTATCTTTGAGTCAAAGTGAAATTGTAAAGAATGAAAAGCGTATTATTTGATTTTTCCCTTGGTGTTATTTGGGTGGGTCAATCTATGTTCCAAAAGAAAATAGATTTTATTATAACCCTAGAAGAAAATTATCCGACCTTAGTTCTTCATCTGTTTTACCTTTATTAACTTGTTCTGTGAACCTGATCCAGTGAATTAACTTTTACCTTTGTCCATTTGGAGATCTATAATTAACTCATTAGAGATTTTATTTATTTGTAATTTCACCTAGAACAATGAGATAGCTAAAGAAAACTCTGTCTTGGCATAACTCAGTAGAACGGTAGTGCTTTTATTGAGTGAGACATAGAACACATTTGCAATATACATGAATGGGCATCAGCAATCCACTGGAATTTCCTGGCCCTTTCAGAGATATTGATAGGGGAAGTTGTTGGAAGCGTTAGGGGGCAATGTCAACTGCATGCTGAGAACATTCTGTTTCCTGGTTCCTCTGATCCAGCCAGGGCAGTCATTTATTTAATGGTAGATGAGATGGAAAAAGGAAGAGCATGTACAACAGTCAGCCTGAAATAGAGTGTGGAACAATGTGGAGGTAAAGTTACTGGCCACAGTCCCTCTCAGTAAAGGACTATGCTCCCTGCCAAAATCTAAGAAAAGTAAAAGGGCAACATTTTTTCAGATCTTAACTTTGGTAATTTTATTAAGATACAGATTCCCTACAGGTAACCTCTGACGGTTGAATTCTGACTTTCAGCACCCCAGGTGACCTTGCAGAATGTGTGATAACTTATAGGACACTTTTGGCACAGAAATTCCCACTTGAGTTGACATTTTTAAGCACATTGAACTTACTTCACTATCTTTGGTTCCTAAAAAAGTAAGCTGGTAGAAAAGAGCAAACTATTTTGTACATTCACGGTTATGGTCTCCACTGTGACTGTTAGAAAACAAATGAAAATACAAGTGTCAGTGAATGTGGCCTGTAGTACAAACACATTCTGCCTGCCCGTTGGTTTGGGAAAGGGGCATGGGGTTGGGGGCAATGGATCGGTTCAAATAATAACCTTAACATATAAAAGGATATCTAATTGTGACAATGTATGCCATTTTTTGAGTCTGATATGGATTGGTAGACGAGAGTGAAAAATGTTTCTTTCATGGTATCGCATACTTGTTTGCAGAATTTCTAATTTTAACTCAATGGAAGTCCAAGGAAAATCTAGCATTATCAGAGGAACAACATCAACCTAAGATTGCTGAACAGTTGTGTCACATTGGAGGAGTTGGCCTAACCTCTGTTCCTCTTAACTTCATTATGGGCTGCAGAATTATGTAGTAAATGGTGGTGTTCATGAGAAATAGAGCTCAGCAACCTGGCATAACCATGAAGGCAGCCAACAGTGGACAGCATGGTACAGAATTAGACCCTAGATCAGGGATAATGTAAGGTCACTGACCCAAGTTCTGCACAGGGCCCAGCCCAGCCAGCAGATGTTAAACAAGACTCTTCTGGACACCTAATCCACATTCAGTAAATACTTGTTGATTAATTGATTGACTTACTGATTGACAAAATGGTCACTGAGGATGCCAAGTTGGATGACTGGGCTTTTGACATTAACTCTATTAATATGTCAGAGGCTTAGGCAAGTCTCAACATTTCCTGCCTCAGGATCCTCATGTCTACAACACAGAGATAATCACTTGCTCACAGCAGTTACAGGAAAGAAGAGAAGACTGAAAAAAGACAAGATTATTGTTGAAATCTGAGCCCCCCCTCTCCAATTAAAAGGTGCCAGTGCCAACTTCTGCAGGGAATCAGAGCTTGACAGCTCTGCTGTCAGTCTCCTGAAAGGAGAGACAGAGGGCGAGTCCCGTTCCAGGAGCACGAGGCACATGGAGCAGGCTGGGCAGTAGGATTGACAGACTGGCAGAAGCAGAGGAATGTTGAACAGACAAGCAGGACCAGGTTTGAAAATCTCAGGGGAAAAAACCTCAGGGATTCTCTTCTCTAAAACCACCCCCGAAACCCTGCTCTATCCTATTAGAGGCTCTCAAACTTAAATGTCGTGAGGATCACGTGGGATGCTTGCTTTAATTAGATTGCCAAATCCTACCCCCAGAGATTCTGAACTAGCAGGTCTCAATTGGAGCCCAGGAATCTGCTTGTTAGCAAGCACTCCATGTATTCCAGTAGCAGGTTGTCTAGGACCATAACTGGACAAGCACTGACTACCGGGGCCCCATCAAGCTTTATAGTTCTTAATGGCAATGACAAGCACCAGGGATGACACGAAGATGCCATTGGACCTCACAGCCAAAGAATTCTAATTTTGGGCTCCTTGGTGTCTTAAGGACCAGTGACATTCAGAAAACATTTTCTGAGAACCCATCATGTGAAAAGTGTTGAACAGCATAAGAACAGTCACACGCACAGACAGCTTCAAAACCAGGCTGACTTTGATAGAATCATCAAGTGCTGAGGTCAGGAAACCTGCAGAAGAGAAGGAGTCATTCTAAATGCTGGAATCTGAGAAAGCACTTTGGAAATAGTGTCTTCTGAGGTGAAGCTGGAAGGAAGGAAGATAGGACCACATCTGGTAGGAAGAAAAGCACCTCAGGCACAGGGAATGGTTTAAACAAAGCCATGGACACCTCAGAATCCAGAGTGCCGGGCCTGTGGAGTGTGCAATAGTGGAGACAGATAGCAGAGCAGAAGAGAACACTGGAAGGGTGGGCTGTGACCACACCTCAGAGAGCTTTGAACAATAGGATGAAGTTTGACTTTGTCCTGAAGCAAAATATGTAGGATTTTGAATAGAAGAATAAGTGAAAAAGATGATTCCTTTGGTTTTTTTTAATTTAATAGGTAATGATGTTTAACTTAAACATATATTCTTAATAGCTAATATATTCATGGGACACAGAATGTTAAAGAAACAAGATGGTACATAAATGTAAACTTTCCGTTCCTCCCACTGTTGTCTCCCAGCCATTTGTTTTGGAAGCAACTACTGTTACTTTTGTATGGGGCAGGCTGGGAAAATAGCTAATGGCCAAATATTGGCTGGGCATGAATGGGGAAGAGAAAGATTAATGGCAGAGACATCAGTCTGGCAGTGATGATTTCAAAACTCCAGGTGATGAAATGAAGGCTTGAAGTAGAGCATAGTCACTGTGAGCATAAGGGAGATTCTGCAGAGGCACTGCGTCATCCTCTACTCCCAACGTCCAGTCAGTTTACAGATAGCACAGTAAGAGTCGAAGGTGGCTGAAATTTTGTCTTGAGAGTTGAGGAATAGTAAGGAGGGAAGTAACTTTGTGGCAGGGAAATGGGGAGGCTGTGTAGGAAAGATGAGCTCCCTTTGGGGAATTTTTGTTTGAGAAGTGATAAATATTTCATTTGGAAGGTCAGCTACCTAGCGTGGAAGAGAAATATATACTCGGAAGTCAAGGGCAAAGAGGTAAAACTTGTGGGACTGGATGAGCTCGGTAGAGGGTTAAATGAGTTAAATGAGTTACAGGGGCGGAGTTCTGAAAAATTCCCACATTTAAGAGAGCGGTAGAAGAAGTGGAGCCAACAGAGACTGAGGAGAAATGGGTAGAGAGTGAGAAGTGTCACTGAATCCAGGGGAAGAAAGAATTTCAAAAGGAGAGGGGCGGGGGGATGTCTGGTCTGTGTCACACCTGTGGGCATAAGCGTGTGATGACGCCGGGGAAACGTGAAGTCGCTGAACCACCTGGTGATGCGTAAATTCCTGATGAGCTTCACAAGGTAGCTCCAGAAGAGTGGTTGGGGCAGGATAATGCAAGCGAGAGAGTGAAGGGAGGCAAAGGTGTGGAGGCCCCGTGGAGACCTTTCTTTCAAGAAATCTATGAATGGAGGGAGAGAGGATAGGACCTGGGAAAGGGAACAAGGCAGAGAAGAGACTTTCTGCAAGTGTAGTAGGAAAAGGTTGAAGAGAAAAGGGTAGAGTCAGGAAGATATTTGATGGAACAAGATCCCGTAAGAGATTGAAGGGGAAAAACTGAAATGAAGGAAAAACTGAAATGAAGGGAGGAAAACCAAGGAGTTCACACCTAAACACCTTGGCCCTGTCAGCAATGTACTTCATGCTTGAGAGAGAATGAGTTTCTTTTTGGAAGTTTGTTCCCCACTGTCAAAATCGCAAAATAATTGTGCTGGAAGTAAGAGTCTGGCCTCTTTGAATAATCTGGGAAATGTATTCAAGAACTCTCATGTTCTTTCTGTATCCCGTAAAGAAAAGCAGAGGAAGGATGTAAAATGCCTTCCAGATGGGTTTCTGGGAGACAGTCATTGGTCTCTGTAATTTAGGCAGTTTACACAGTGATGTTCGGAAAGAGAATTTAAACATCTCCATCACACTAGGCTGATCCATTACAATTTGTTTATTAGCATCCTGTGAAAACTACCAAAATGTATGTATAAACAATTCATTGGGAGGGGTGGGAGATGAGTGGAATTAGTGCACCTCTGTGATTTACTATGTAGAAATGTAGATATTTGGAAATGTAGGCATTTCCTTATAGATCATTACTGGTGATTCTCTGAGGACAGAGTGCAATGCCTTCCTCCTCCTCCTCCCCTTCCTCCCATTCTCCCTTTATCTTCACTTGCCCATCCTGGATTTACTCCCAAAATATAGAAGAAAGGCAGAGAGGCAGCACTTTTGCATAGGTTAAAAGAGTTTAGAATAGGGACATGTTAGCTGTGAAGAACTATGTGTCCCCAAGAAGAGCATAAGGACCTGCAAACGTATCCTGCTCTTGTTCCCAGGTTAATTGTGAGATATATTTTAGTTTAGCTTTTTTTGTTTTAATACTGTCTTGGACTTTTTGGGGGGGGGGGTAGTTAGTACTCCAGTTTTAAATCTCTCCTTGTATGATTTATATTGTGCCTGCCCCAAGTAATTATGTGATGTAAGAAAACAAAGTACATTTAAAGTTAGACATTTATTCCTTCAGCCTTAAACTGGAGATGGCGCCCAGGGAGTGTTTTCTCATTGTTTACGGTTTATTTCCTGAATTCCCGTAGCAATAGTGTGTATGTGAAACCCCACACTGCCTGTTTACTCCTTAGGCTGCTCATTAGTTGGGCAAAGCACACACACTCCTAAGGCTGTATTGCCCTCAAGTGGTCTAGTTTGAGAATAACCAACTATTTTTTTCTGGATGGGGTCCAGGTTTCCAATCAGTCTCATTTGACTTAAGCATTTCTCCTGACCAGGAAAAAAAAAAAAAAAAAAAAAAAAGTCAATTATTATGTGCCGAATCTGTGGAGTATGAGGGAGAAGGAAAGTTTTATTTCCCAATATTCCCTCAAAAGGTATAGGAGTAAAAAGTACAATAGCAATAGCCACAAGCTCAATTTTGTTAATTGTAGAGTAACTGGCTTCATGCCTGTGGCTGCAGGGGCACAGTTGTGGGAAATGAGTTGACTGGCTCCCTTAGGCCTTTGGGGCCAATCCTCAGCTTCTCTAGGGCAACCCCCTCATCAGAACTCATGACATGTTCCACAATTAAGGACATACAGTTATTTGGAAAGAATGCATTCAGGGAAAACATTCAACTCTTCCCCATGTGGCCAAGACTCTCAGAAAGGAGGCCAACAATTATGGTGATCACATTAATCACGAGGATGGTTTGTGGAGGAGGGTACTGATGTGGAGGGTCTGTAATGGTAGCTCTGTGGGGACTCTGCTCTAATTGGCCACCATCAAGCCCTCTAATGCCTAGGATTAGTTTCCCAGGCTGTTGATGGAGAACAGAGTAGACCACCCTCAAAAGGAAGAGCAGACTCAGAATGTGCTGGGTTGTTCTGGGCTGGCTTGTGGGGCAGGTCGGTTACGGGGCTGTTGGCTACTCAGCTAGAGAGCCTATCCTGGAGCAGGTGGGCCAGCTAAAAATGCATGAGGTGCTGTTTCTTGTGATTTGCCACATTGTTTCCAGCATTTTGGGTAATTTCGGTTAATTATAAACCTCCTTCAAGAATGAGAGCTTTTCGGCTAGGAAAACACTAGTTCTTGTCCACTGCTCTTGGGCTGGACACAGAGATGAACTGGGCTAGTCCAATGAGTAGAAATGAGCTCTTGATTTAGCAGTTACCTGGTGCTGTGGGAAAGAACACAGTGCTTAGTAACCTTGGATCTAGAACTAGTTCTGCCAGACACTGGTTACATGACCATAAGGGTGTCACTTAACCTATCTTGGCTCAGTTTCCTCATCTGCAAACTGTGAAATTTAGCTCAGATTAGTAGTTTACAGACTGATAGGTGGGGAGGGTGTGCCTCACTGGCTATCGCCAGGACAGAGTCCTTTCCTCCCTCCCTCTTTAAGCAAAGCAAGCTCACTTTGATCCATTTTATAAATCGACATTTGAAAACCACTAGATCAGCTGGTATATACGTCTTTATTTTCCAGCTATGTTATACTATGATCAGGACAGGCTGAATGGTGATGGTGACACTTCTTGGTGAAGTTCTTTTTCTTGTTTTTAATCTTAAGTAAAATAATATATGGCTCTAAGTCCAAACACTTTCCCATAAAATGAGTCCAATCTGATTCTGGGATGATGACATGTGTGTGGTGGAATTGGGGTGACGAAGGATGGACTGTTGATCACTATGATCCCACAGCTCCTGGGGGGCATAGGCCAGGGAAGGAACTAGGTAGAACTTACCAAGCAAACACCAGTTCTAGGTGGTATGTGCGTAAGTATGGTTATACTCTATCAGGAAAACCATCCAGCCAAAAATGGATGATCACAGTTAACAACTGGTCTGGAAAAAACACGAGGGAGCATAGGCAGAGTAACAACTTTTTTAGGAAGAAGATATCTATATCTGTATCTCTACTTCATATATATTATATATGTGATATAATAACAACTTTTTCCTTAGGAAGATATAAGGTCTGAATGGGCCCCAAAAGGAAAAATACACTGAAAAGAACTGAAAAATCAAGATTTCCAGAAAACAGAGGGAAAGGTTTTACAATACTATACGTGACATGTGTTGTTACTAGCAGGAGCTGTCATTAATAAAGGTAATATGATGGTTTTCATCCAGGAAGTTTTCCCTTTAAGTTAGCTTAAAAACAGAATACAGTATAAAACATGGACAACTTTATTTCTCAATGACCAAGAGTTTTTTCCGCTCTGTAGTGTTTAACTTGAGATCATGTAAGTGTGGACGAGTGATAGTTGGGCTTCAGTCTCCTCTCTTGATTTTACCAGGCCAAGGGACTCAGAATCATGAAATATCCACTTGTTCCAGTATGCTGAGTGAGTGCAGAAAAAAATTCTTTTCCTCTTGGTGCTCTCATATCGCCATCATTTATCATTTATCAAGACCCTGTAATTTATGAAAGTAATTGCTCAAACTGTAGTTCATACTTACATGAATTTCTGAGATCCAGTTTGTATGCATCTCAATAGATGCCTCTATTGATAACCCATTACTGTGCTGAAAATATAGTACAGATAATGAGAGAATATGCATCCAGTGAAGAAATATTTATTGAGCACATATTATAAGAAAGGCATTGAAGTAAACAATGTGGGAATACAAAGATGGACCAGGCACAGTCCCTGCCCACAAAGTGCATACAATCTGGTAAAAAGTGATGTGTGTAAACAACTACAAAATAAGGCAGTAAATAGTGACTACTAGATACATAGCATGGTAATGTGTGCTTAAGACTTAAGGGTGAGATTTTAGATAATTTGTCCAGGAAAGGGCTTACAGAGTAAACTGATCTTAGTCCGGGCTTTGAAGTGTACATTAAATTCTGCAGGTAGAGATGGGGAGAGAGAACATGGTAGCCCGGAAATGGCACGGCCAAAGCTCTGGCGTGGGAAAGCACAGCCAGCGCTCAGGGGACAGCTCAGCAGGCAGAGGGTGTGTGCTGCAGGGGGTGGAGCGGGCGAAGGATGGAGGGGAGAAGAACACAGTTCTGGAGAGGAAGGCTGGAATTATATTGTGCAGACATTTGTATTTGTGCTGAGGGGAGGGGAAGGGGTGTACAGCCGCAAGCATGGAAGCATTTAAAAGGGAAAGTGACAAGTCCAAAGTTGCCTCTGGAAGACTACCAAGTCAGCCAGGTGTAAATGATAAAGGTTTGCGCTAGAGTGATGGCATTGGCAATGGTGTGTGAACGAGTGTGTGTGTTGGGGGGGTGTTACTGAAAAATGGAATTCAGCTCAAGGTCACTGCACAGGGTAAAACAATAAGTTATACAAAATGGAAGAGGTTAGAGTCCTACACATAAAAGGTGATAGTCACTTTTCAAGAGATGGGCTAAATGTGTGTGAGTAATGTCATGAGTAATTAGTAATTAGTATTTGTACCCATAATTAGCCATAAAGTCCTTGTATCATTTTCCAAAGTGAAAAAAAAAATTTAAAAATGAAAGCAAAAAATTAATAATCTGGAAGCAGGGAGATGTGGTTGGATATTGACACTCTTACTTTGTAAAAAAGGCTGAGTATTTTTTCATTTCAGCAAGTCATTAGAGCAAGTGGAAAACACATTGGAATACAGATATATAGTCCATAAACAGAACAACATATTGTGAATTACCCTGATTATTCATAAGCCAACTGGTGACAAGGATGTTGTGTAGCCAAAATTTCCCTGCAAATGGTTTGTAGTGCTTTTCTTGTAAAAAAAAAAAAAAGAGTATTAAACTCAATTCTTTTATATTTTACTTCTCTTTTTTATTGTGCTAGGGAAAATATTTTATGTCAGCTGTAACTGGACAACTGAAGAGAATGACTATCTAGAATTACAAAAATTAAAATGGCAACAAGATGTAGTCATTGAATCATTTCAACAACTGCAGGTTGAATACTCACTATGAAAGCAACTTTGGGCTAAATTTGGGGGGAACCAAGAGAAAGAAGAGACAGCTCATTCATAGGCTGGAAATTTAGTTGAGCAAAGCTGGCTAAAGCACAAGAGGCAACTAAAAATCAATAAACTGTCATCTTGTAGGCCACTGAAATTAATCAAGGATGAGTCCAGAGAATTTAGAAAATTCCCAATCCTCAGATTCCACAATAGCATATAATTTCCCCATAAAATATTCATGCAGCAATGACTTGATGTCATCAAAGGTATGTCGGACTACAGTGGGGGCTGATTTTCTGGGTTCACTCTCTTGGCCAGTGACCCACTACCTCAAACCAGCTTTACAGAACTCCTAAGTGAAAGTTACAACTTTGCAAAATTACAAATGGCAATGCCACGAACCTTATGGATACTTGAAAGAAGTCTAAACTGGGATTGTAGTACTATAAGCGATCAAGTACTAATTAGCAAGATGCCTGTTCAAAAGGAGCTAAAAGAACGGAGACATCCTTGGAACAGAGTTGGCTTCACAGAAAACGTGGGGTGTGTTGGGAATGAGTCATGTTCAGGATTGACAGAGATAGGAGGAGAGGTGGGGGAAGGGAGGCATCCCAGCATCCAGCCTTCCCTGATTTCTTGCCTCTGCGCCTCTGGGTTCTTCCCTGCCATCTGTGGAATGGCTGGATCTCAGCCACTAGGGTCAGTCCTTTTCTTGGGCAGGAGGGATTTCAGAAGCTCTGATAGAGGGGCAGCGAGCCTATCATTAAATGAGAGGCGCCAAAGCATGCACTTTATTTAATCATCATATGAAATCTGTAAAATATTTATAATTTCCCCTGTTTTTACGTATAAGAAATCAAGGCTCAAAAAGTTAAGGGACTTGCGCACAATCATATAGCTAGTGGCAGAAGAATGAAATTCAAGTCCAAAGTCTTTTACTATAGCAGATTCCTTCTGAGGCTCTGAAACACATATTCTTAGCCTTGTATTTTGCAGGGCATAGGACTAGGTCACTTGATGCTGGCCAGTTTTGCTTGGGTGACCCAGTTTTCACAAGATTCTGCTTTGTTCTAGAGAACCAATCTTGTAACTGTCTTCCTACTTGTCTTACTCTTTGTGACTTATGCTGCCCTCAATAAACTGCATGAAAACCCAGCTCTTCTGAGATGGGAGTCTTTTCTTGCCCTTGTCATACCGCCTCCTCTTCCCAGGATGGAAATCCTGTTTTGGGATTTCGCCCGAATGCTTGGATTCTACTACCACCTGTTAGTAGACATCCCAGGTGCTGTCTGTATCCCTACGTTCCTCAGAATGGCTATCTTGGATCCTTCATCTCTGCCTGTCATCCGTACACTAGTCCATTCCCCACTCTTGAAGTCTGGCTTTTCCTGAGAGGAACTGCTTGCTCAGACTATCCCCAATTTTCTGTTCCCATGTTTGTCCCAGACTCTATTCCACTTGTTACACTTGTCTTCCTTCTCGTACTAGTACTGGATAGATTTGGGAATCTATCTCCCAAATTATTTATCATTCCATGTGCAGGTTTTTGTCCAGCTCCTTTAGTCCTGTAACTGGGCTATGTGTGACCCATAGTGTAAGTACAACAGAACAGTGGTGGGAAAAAGCATAGTGTTTTTTGGAGGTGCAGAGCTTGACCTAACAAGGGTGGGAGGGTGTGTGAGACAGGTCGTTGAAAGCACAGTGGATTAGTGAGGTGGAACCACATTAAAAGCAGTTTTAAATCCAGTATGAGACACTTGGATATAACCCAGTAGTGATGAGAAATTATTACTGGAGCAGGATGGACTGGGCAGGAGAAGACTGAAGGCAGGGAAACTAGGAAACCACTAAAGTTGTACAAATATGAAGTGATGAGAGCCTAGAATGGAATTTATCTGTAACAACCCATAGTTAGGAGATAAGAGACACAATGGGAAACAAAACTATAGACTCAGTGAGAGACTGGATTTATAGAGAAGCAGAAATCAAGAATGACGGCAAATTCGTAATTATGGTGGAATCATTGGTAGAAGCAACAAAATCTAGGAAGGGGAATCAAAATATTGGGGAAAGGAGCCTAAAACCCCAGCTCTCTTTCTAACGTGTTTCGGCAATAACATTTGATTATATTTGAATACGTTGTTAGCACGTATTCAAGCAGAGAGACGTGTTGAAATCAGCTGAATTGCTGAAGTCAGAGTAGAAGGCGAATGAGAGGACAGGGACGAAACATCGATTTGGAACACACGAGGGAGTAGAGTCATAAATATTGATGAGGGGACTCTATGGGAATTCAGACCTAATCTGGCAAGAGGGTCACACAATCTTCTGGGGCTGGTCCTCGCTGAGCCAGGGCCATGACGGGCAGGGGAATTACAGATGGACTGGACTATTCATAAATAACAGAACCTGTAGTACAACTTGGCTTTAAAAAAAAAAAAAAAGCCCACGTCTCTGCCTCAGCGTGGACTCTCTAGTGCATGAGACTGATGATACAGCACCTGTGCGAGCACCTCCCACCTCATCCCACTGAGGAAAGCTGCCCTGGCTGCTGCCAAGATACCCTTTGGGCACTAAAATGTATTCTCCCCCAGGAGGTGTTGCAGAATGCCCCTTTTCTTAGATCAAATGTAATAATAATCTGAGTTTAACTCAGCTGTGTTCAATTTTCCTCTCCACAATGTAGGTCAGGTGACCAAGATAAGCAAGTTGTTGACTGCTTCTAAGTCAGTGTCCTCAGCCGTAGAGTGGGAACGTTAATACCTGACTTCCCTTTCTGTGAAGAGGAATCTGAAAACACGTCAATATACAATTTATTTTTTTAATATGTCTGAGTGATGGCAGATTGCTTATTTCAGTGTATGTCAGAGACTAGTGATGGGTGTAGTCAGTATAACTTGTATGTAACTTCAGGACCAAACTAGGCTTCTTTTAGTTCTGATCCTAATTAAAATTCAAAATTTTGGTTAAAAAAATAAAAGGAAGGAAGAAAAATGTGGCTATTTATGGTGGGTTCTTTTGTGAGGAGGGAATTTTTTGGATACGAACTGGCATTTGCCCAATAGTATTCTGAGTTCAATAAATAACTCAGCACACATGGATTAAATTTCCAATGAAAAACATGAAGCTTAAAAAGTAAGTGGAAAGTACTTGGCAGGACACATGTTTACATTTGATGAAGGGAAATTTTTTGGTGTTGGCCATCCTCACTCATCATAGTAACAGAGATTGCCAGTTATCATTGGCACTGTGCTGTGGCTTTCCCAAAGAAATTGGAAGCACCCTGGAAGGAAGCGGACCTCTTTGTGAGCGTGGTTGCGTTTGTGTGTGTGTGTGTGTATGTCTGCATGCACACAAATGTAGTGCACAGGTATACCTTACAAGTGAATGAATCGTTGAAGATATAAAGACCTCCTATAATATATAAACTAGTTTCTAAAATGCAGGAAAAAATATGATAGTTGATGTACTATAATTCTCTTCTTTCAGATACGAGTCTGAATTTTGGCCTCTCCTCATTGTGATAAAATTTTTAGCACAGTAATAAGATGAGACCTTTTAGATGATTTACCCATGATCACATAGCTAATGAATGGTAGAACAGAAATTAAAAATTATGACTGTTTCACTCAATGGTTCAAATATTTTCTACTACATTTGTTGCCTGCAAAAAAATGGTGTGGATGGAGAGACAAAATGGAAGATGGAGGGGACAGCCAGCTTATGAAGTATATACTTCTGATTCCATGATATTTAATTCATTTCTAACATTTGAAGGAAAGGGACTAAAATTAATAAGCACCCACCGTGTGATGAAAAATAAACTTAGCCTCAGAGAGATAGTAGTGGCTTGTCCAAGGTCACAGAGCTAGTACATGAGACAGCCAGGATTCAAACCCAGAGATGTGTGACTTAAAATGTTAGGCACTGGGCAAAACATTTTCAACTATATTTCTTTAAACCTGACAACAATCCTAGGAGAGGAATGCTATAAGTGATGGAAAGAAATCAGAATCAAACATGAGACAGATTTGCTAGGCTACCTTATGAGTTACTTCAGACAAATTAGCTCCTGCATTTTGGGAAAGGGAGGGGGAAAGAAAAAAAAATATATATATATAGTTTTATTTTCCCAAATGGGAAACAAAAGAGGATCAGATTTTGCTTGCAGGCTCAGATCTCTTTCTGTATTTATGGTAAATATTCATTCTTCTTTCTTTCCTTCTTTTATGTTCTGATGAGGGTCTCAGTGAGAAGTTAAAATAATTCTTACATCAGAATTTATGTAGTGATTAAATAGAGTTCTACACGTCAACCTGCAGTGGTGTTCGGGACAATCAGCAGAGCACTATGACGGTCATAGGGACTGCCCTGTGAGGTCTGCCCTTGTAGAATAATTTGGTGTTGAGGAGACCTTTATTCTCTTCTTCGTTCTTTCTCAAAAGAGGAAACGTCCATTTGCCTCACAGGTGGGACAATGTAACACTTCCGGATGTCTCCTGTCACTTCTCCACTGGGAAGAGGAGCTAATTTGATTGGTGAAGAGCCTGAAAGCCATTGAGCCATGATTTTTCCAAAGGCTGTGGTCATTGAATTGGAAAGTTAGTGATGGCCAATCCTTTCTCTTACCGTCTTGGACGGGCTGTGCTCATGGGCGGTGAGCTCACTTGTGCTTCATGGTCCAGGAAGTAATAAGCAAACTTGACCCAGGTACAGTCAGCTCGCTTCTGTTCTTCCTGCCAGCTTTCTGGCCTGTGAATGGGTGAGTCAGGAGGCCTACCACCAGAGGCCAATTAACTTTAATCTAATATTATGTTAATTCCCTAAAGGAAGTGCTACTTTAGCCTAACTTAATAAATGTTAGTTCCCTAAAAGGAAGAACCATTCTAATTTCAGGTCCAAGTGACATTGTCCCGTCCACCTTTACTGTGGAGTAAAATTAACAATTTCAAGATAAAAACCTAAAAGGAAAATGGATTGTGTGAGTGCTACTCTAAGCCTTGAACATTTGAGATATGCATTTCAGTCCTCTGCTGCCTTGAAAACACTGGCAAAACACAACCATCAGCAGGGACTCGCTCCCTGTTCTTCAGTCAGGAGTTTATTTCACATTTTTCTTTGCTTTCTGCTTAACAGGCACATAATAAATATCTGTTGATTGATTAGAGTAAGTTACTAAACAGCAGCTGGTGTTTAAATTAATCATACTTGAGCCAAAACAGCTGGCCTAAGGCACTGAGAAAATCTCAGAAATTAAATGTATCCATTTTCACATCAGAGAATAACATGTATTTTAAGATGAAGGGAGCGGAGGAGAGAGGAAAAGGTGCTGACAGGACATCTCACTGGCACTAGAAGTGCTCAGTCTGAAGGCCACTTCAGCTTTCTGCCACCCCTGAGAGTGCCATGCTAGCAGCTCGGCAGTCCAAAGAGGCAAAGGGTCATTGGGGGTCAAGACAAATGAAAGTATTCCATGTACTCTGGAATTTATATTGAAGTTCCTCTGAGGAAAGCAGAAGTAACTTTTTGGACTTGATTGCTTCATTTGTTCATTTATTGGCAAGGAATTATAAAGCATCTACTGTGTACCAGAACTCTCCTAGGTAGAACAGGGTTTGTTGTTTTTTTTGTTTTGTTTTGTTTTGTTTTGTTTTTGCACTTGCAAATGCTTCCAAGATGAAGGGAACCTATGGAAATACTGATGTGGTCATAAGTCAAACCACGTTCTCTAAGCCAACTTTACCAATAATAAAGCTGATTTTTTTTTAACCTCAGTCTAACTTTAGTCTAATTCATTCAGAGATTAAAAGGGGGAGATGAAGATAATTCATTATTGCCCCCAGAATTTCACAGTATGTTCACTGTATGAAAACAATTAATATTATGGAATCTTTTATTAAAATATTCCTTAGTTTAGACTGGCTAGCGCCAACCCAATTTGTGGTAAGTACGGATAGACTGTGGTTAGATGTTAAACTTCCTGCCATGTTCCTGTGATGCCACTAGGTGAAGAACCATGTTGACTGTAGGATGGAGGAGACTGAAAAAAGTTGCCCAGATAGAAGGATACTCTGCTCCCAAATTGGAGGGTGGAGGTGGCAATGGAGACAGACTGGACTTGGCTAAGATTCTCAAGAAGTTTGGTGTTTCCATTCAGAGCTCATATAACGGAAAGGCACATCTTACACTATGACCTCATTAACTTAACCCTGAAAAAATGTTCAAGAAAATGTAACTAAATGCCTGCCTTAACCACCACAAAATGGAAATCTTTATCAAAAGCATTTAATTTTAACATTGAGCAATAATTTCCTGTGTTTTCCTCATGTGGCATCTGAGGACTTCAGGCAAAGCCCCTTGAGTATTCCTTGTGTTTTCAAAACACACTCTTAATAACCAAGCAAACTAACTTGCCAAATAGTTTTACTGACTCCTAGCCAGTTAAATAATTGTTAAATAAATGAAATCTGTTGATAATTTATAATTCAGGAGTAAAATAGATTTCAGGTAAAATCTTCTGCTTGGTGATTAATGAATACAAATTACAAGTACATCTCCAGGAAGCCTTATGAATGTCAGTTATTAGCTTTTGCTGTCATTATTAAACAGAACCCTTAGAGAATGGACAGAAATGACATATAATTGTTAATTAAAAGTAGATGAAGACAAAATTGAAACTATAAAAGCATTTAATCTTTTTCTCATGCTAAGCACCCAATATTTAAATGTAAACAGTAGAACATTCCCACAAGGCAATTCTATTAAGCTTCACTCTCCTTTTTAAAGAAGCAAGGTTTTCATCTAAGATCAGTTTTATTGCTATTTCTATTAACCGTTCATGTTTTGAGAAATAACTGATTTTTTAAAAAACACCCTATAATCAACTTCTAAATAAACAGCTATTTCTACATATTAGTGATCTTGTAGGAAGAACACTCAGAACTAATAAAACCCCAGGAGTCTTTAGAAAATCCTGACTCACAAGAACATAGTGCTTATTTGGTTTCAGGCCATTGGCTACTTCACTGTTGGGACTTTCTAAGTCAGATAGTGTTACATTTGGACGGTGCCAGCAAGCATTAATAATAATGATCATAAATGAAAAGTTGGCCTTCCCCAATCAGATGTAAGACTAGGCTTTCCAAATCCAATGTTCTCCTTAGAGCAGCAGAGGGCAGTGAAAGCGCTGTTCATCCATCGCATAAACCTTTTATTACAATCTGGAGAAAAACGTTGTATTTCCATACAACTGTGTTTTCCATTTTAAACACTACATATGTAAGTGGTTTAGAAAGACAATACATTTTTGTGTCTCAGATGCATTTTTGGAGCCATATAGAATGTTTACAAAGTACAATGAGGTATCTATATAGCAATTCAGAGACTTGTAGTTCAACTTAATATAAAAGAAAAATGTTTTAGAGGATACTACTACATTGTGACCTTGGTCTACAATTTACCTATATGTTGTAGGAGATATTAAAATTGTGGCAACCTATCAGAGACAGAGTGCTATGTTTATATTAGCATTGAATTTAAGAGGTGCAAGAGCCCTTGAGGTCAACTAGAGATCCATGCCCCTCTTTTTAACGGACCTGGAAAAGTTGCTGGATTCTCTCAACTGGATAGAAGCTAAGCTATAATCAGAACAGTGGTCTCCTCATTCCTCTCATTCTACTGTTTTTAATTTTGCCACACAGGTCTAGGAATCGTAACTTGGAAAAAGCAGTAGTGTTCAAAATTGCTCCAATCTTGTCTCTGCAAGTTTCCTTTCAAGAGGTGAGGAGAAAACAAACTCTGTAATATCACACATTTGAAGTTTTTAAAATGTGTCTACCTCTGGCAAATCAATATATACTTCATGATCTTCAAAAGTAGTGCCACTCCCTAACCTCAGCCCCAGGACTAAGTAGAAGACACTGCTCTTTCAACCTCAGCAAACCCACACAAACCTGGTCCCCTTTCCTTCCTGGCATGTTCCAGCACGGTATCATGTTACTAAGCGAGATCAGAATTGGCTGTCTATGCTTTCTTAGCTGTGATCTTCCAAAGCTTGGGCTTCAAGCTGGAAATTTTCTCACTCACTTTCCCTACTGAATTGGGAATGTCAGCATGAGGGGAAATGGTTAAATGGCAAAGCATTTATATAAGCAGCATCTCAGTGAAGCCAGGACCCTGCTGTAACAGTTACATCGAAACATTTCGCCTTTGGACTTCGTTGATCTATCTGGATCAGGAGGTCTGCTTGGCATTAGCAAGCACAAGGGCCGCCAGTGACTTTCTCCTGACCCCAGCGGCACTATCTTCCCTCCCTAAAGAACACAAACTAAGCCTGGGGCTCAAGACTTCTTACTTTCATTTTCACTAGTTGCTTTGTTCCCAGCCTACTTGCTTTGATGTAAATCTGTAGTCTTTCAGCAAGTCAAGGGCCAGGCTGAAATCCCAGAGCAAATTCCTCCAAGGCCAAACAAGGAAATGTTCAACAGTCTTTGGAAACCAATAACCAAGAACATTAGGTTATCTTATTTGGATGTTACATATTTTTCACCAAAATTAGATATTTTATGGATTAGCTGTGTATCTTCATTACACCACATTCTCTAACAAAGGTTAAAAGTGCATGGATAGGTCCATGTTTTAAGTAGACTCCACATTTTTTTAAGGTATAAGGTTTTTCAAAACCAAGTCAAAGGGAATACTGCCATAGAGGCTCTGGTGTTATAAACTTTACTTAAATTGCTGTATAGCTTATGATTTCTTGAGGAGATGGCTAGTTTAACTAAGGAAATTATACAGAACTATGCCAAAAACATGGGGGGAAACATGGAAACTCTTTGCATAGAAACTAGCAGGTACTGTTCTATATTCATTTTCCTCAGATGGCAAATGGTCCTCTAGAAAAGACCACGGAAAGTAGGTTCCTCATTGCGCCTTTAGTTAGGTAAGCCAGAAAAGCCACAGAGCCTCAGGCCAAGGACCAAGTGGAGCTTTGTTTTCTTGTTTGTGTGCTGAAATGGATTACCACCCAGCAAGGATTAGGTTTGGAAACCTGAAGCCAGGATTTTCAGAATACTGGCTCTGAGGCAAACCCCAAACAACAAAGGGAAGCTATTTGTTTGGAAAGCCCAGTGTCTGGGAATGTCAGAGCTAAAGGTCAATTGTAGAGTTATCAGGAAGCTCAGTGAATATTTTACTAACATGGCTCCTCTGAAAGTTTTTTTTTTTTTTTTTCCCCTGCTTTCAGAGGCAGAGACAGTGAGGGAAAAGAGAGGGAAAGGTGAGGGAGGGAAAGAAAAGGATATAGCCAGCAAAGAGTGGGAGTTGAAGTGGGCTCTAAGTTAAAAACCACTTACTAGTTCAACCACCTGAGCTTCTGTTTCATGAAACATTAAATGGTAGTAATAATATCCACCTAGGTTACAGGGTTGTTCTAAGAATTCATTGACGTAATCTCTGTGACTTAGTGCAGTGTCTGGAACCTGCCAGGTGTACTCAGTAAAGACTAATCACTGTTACTGTTAATTAGATGAGAAGGAGGGAAAAGATGTACCCATTGTGAGGTTCATTTCCTTAAATACTCCCACTTCATTAGTTAATCATTCTGGGCCTTGTGAGGAACCTACTCTTCAAGTACATCTGTGGATTCAGGTCCTGTAAGAACCTCATCAATTTATTCAACCTTTTGAATTTATAGACTCTATGCAACCTGGGACAGACTGTTTCACCATTTGTTGGGGTTGCACCCTGCCCAAGGAATTGTTTGGGGGATCTCTCACTTTCCAAGCCCTGTATCCTAGATTTGAGTTGCATCATCCCAGAAGATGTGGCAATATATATATATATATATATATATATATATATATATATATATATATATATATATATATATATTTTGTTTGTTTGTTTGTTTGTTTGTTTGTTTTGCATAAATGCTTCACGTGACCTAGCAGCAGCCCTGGTCTCCAATCCCATATCCCACAGTCCTTTGCAAATCATAAACAAACCCTCCAGCCATACCCTAGCTTCCCTTCTCCAGGAGAGACTGCAGACTAGTTCCCTCCTTGGGATCTGCCTAAGTGAAGAGGGAGCTGTGCTCCAGGGGCCCAGATTTGGGGGAAGAGAAACCAATTCAAATAAACCTCTCCTATCTGTTGGCTCCACCCAGAAACTGCAAAGGGGAGAGACTCCGCACTGTCTTCCTCCTAAGAGAGCTCATACCTCAATTCTGCCCGAAAGGTACTGCTTGAGTATTGAGGTATGGGAGCTGGAGGAAGAAATGATGGAAATAAACCACACTTTCTGTTTCCCTTTTCATTCCAGCAACCCGAATGGAGAGTGGAGAACTTTACAGCCACTGTCACTGAGTCCCTCTGTCTGAACTGCCATCCTCTGATCCACCCCGATTAACCCTGCTTGTCCTTTCAGACCTAGCTTTCCCTGATCTGCAATCCCATCCTCTCTGTATTTCTTCAGAGCATCTTGTACATACTCTCCAGAATGTAAATCCACCAGGACAGGACCTGTGCCTGTCTTGTACACAGCTTTATTCCCAGCACCTAAAATGGTACCTGATACATAGCAGACATCCAGCAAATATTGCTGAGGGGATATCTAAGTGAATCCACACATGTAAAGGAGGGGGAAATAGTACCTGAGCACAATTGCCCGCCTTCTGTAAGGAGAACAGAGAGTGGGTTCTAGACTGCGAGAGGCTCCTTGCCTGAGCACCAGGATGGGTTTAGGCATGAACAAAATGGCCTGGATTTGAATTGGGGTTTCATGAAAAGAACATAATTACTCTGCACAAGAGACTGCAAGAACATCCCAGGGCTGGAGTGTGGGGGTGGGAGAGCCCACGGCAGGAGGGATGGCCTTGAGGAGGAGAATCAGGAGGGAGGGAGGCACAAGAGAAGACTGGCACAAGTCCGGGTGCTCCGTGGGGTGAGGCAGACAGATAGAAAGTTCTGGTGATGGGGGACCTATGCCCTATGCCATTTGAAGTTTATTGCTTTGTTTTCACATGACCTCAAAACTCACAGTTCAAGTTTTGAAACATATTATCAGCTTTATTTTCACGATCTCTTTGCGTGGGAAGAGAAGAGGCAGATGGGGGTGGCAGGGAGAATAGAAGAGGAGCTGCATCCCAAGTTTGGGTTATGTCAGGACAGAGATAAAGGAACAGCTAAAAGATACAGAGTACATCAGAAAGCAGGAAATCAGAGCACAGCAGACTGCAAATGCAATAGCAATCTTGGAGGCATGCTTTGGCCTTCAAAAGGACATGAAATGGGAATTTTGTCCTTCTGATCTTCATTAAATAAATCTCAAGGGGCCAGGAAGTCCCAGCTAACACCTGAACACAGTATGCATTCTACCATAAAGGGTGATTTTCTTGTCTATAACTCCTTTAGACTATGAATTCCCTGAAGGCAGGGGTTTTCTTATTTGTAAGAGCATCTGTATCTCCAGAACAGTGTCTAACAGATAGTAGTTACTGTTTGTTGAATGAATATATGAATGGCTATATCACAGATTTTCTTCATTAAGAACCACTAAAGATTAATGAAAAAATCCAATGGGAGAGAGGAACGAAGGAAGAGAGGCAGAAATAGAGATGGGGGGGGGGTTGGGAGGAAGGATGGAGGGAGAGAATAAGAATGGAATCCTAATATATAAAACCTGAAGGTTTCCTCAGGTAATGTTTTTTCCTTGTCTCTGATTTAAATAACTCTTACACTCTTAAACTTTTCTTGGCACCTGCTCCATATTCTAGAATTAGGTTTAATAGAGCCAAAAGCCCAGTAGATGGTCTTCATGGGTAGTCCTCCTCTTATGCAAAGGCCATGTACATCCTGATGGGCTGCACTCCCATCTCAGCGAGAGGCATCACCTGACCAGTAGTTGAGTAGAAGTAGTTACATTTCCAGGACAGAATGTATCCAGAACTACTCTGGCCTTTATGCTACAATGAGTTTGCCTGGAGGCAGTACTTAAAGATGAATAACAGATTTTCCAGCTTAATGCAAAGGAAAAAAAAAAGCTTAATGCAAGTTGTTAGGTAAAATGATTAGGGATATATCTTTGCAATAAAGGTTTTACATACAGACAACGGAATACATCATAGCAACATTTAATAATACTAATTTTTAAAAGTCGATTGATCCTCATTTTCCTGTGTATTTGATCTACTGATAGAAAGAATAAGTAAAATCTGATGTTTTAAAAAACTTAAAGATGCAAAACTTAAAAATAAGTATTGGGACTAGGTCTAAAGACATGAAAATCCAAATGTCGTAAGTTTTCCTTATTATTGCAGATATATTAAGTATTGAAATAGCAGTTACTGATAATACAGATCAGTAAGTCAGGCAAAATGATTTGTCTGTCAGCTTGTGTGACTATGGCCTTAAACTGGATTAACCCATCTTTGAAATTGTAGATAGGTTTAAAATTTAGTTTTTTTCCTAGATGAAAATATACTTAAATAGGACAGAAACTACTGTCTGCATACTCACTGCAATGATCTAACAGGATAGATATTTGCCCAGGATGCCTTGTAAAAAGTATCTGACTTTGGGGGCGAGAATATACACTATCACTGAAGATAGTATAGAAGTGCTTCTTTCTTAGAATCCAATGTAATCATTGAATTCATTCTCAGATATGTTTAACTCTCATCTTGTACCCTACTTTTAAAAATGTCCTCTGTTTCATTTCTTTTTTCACATGATGGGACAAAATACACCACCACGAGGCAAGTTCAGCAATGTGTGCCTGCAGTGGAGTTTGTTCTCACCTAATGGCTGCACCCTCAGTTTCACTTGGTCCTCAGTTTATTTGCCCTCAGATTCTGAACATTACAGGCAGTTTGCATTCCTCAAGGCCAGGATCATGGCTAACGGGTGGTAGGGAGAAAAGTGCCTGTCATTCTCCAAAGATACGACCTGCCAACAAAATGTGGATAAGCTCAAGAAATCATTTCCAAACATGGAAACAGGAGTGCATCAGTTTGGGGCAAATGGAAGCTTTTGCCAGTTAATTTTGCCAGTCTCCCTAGCTGATTTCTCAACCACTCAACACATGATGAAAGAGAACAAAATGACTTCTATTTCCAACACTTTAATCAGTTTTTCCTAATAAGTAAAATAGATAGTAGAAAAATTAGGGGCCTGAGGATTATCATGAAACCCTTTATGATTATGGAAATTTCATAGCAGAATGAAAATTTTTTTAAAAGGAAGAACTGAATATTTTCATTACATTCCCTATTTGTAGGTACTTCTTAGCTAAATTTATTTTTGCATTGCCAGAAAATTTTTAGCTATCTGCTGATTAATGGAAGGAACATGTATCCCCAACACAAAAGCATAAAATTCCAAAAATGCATTATCAGTGCTTCCTTTATAAACTGAATATCTTCTGTCATCCCATGGCTGGGGCTTCAGAGACTTTGATTTTTCTTGTTTTCCTATTACTTTTCTAATCAATTTATTTCTCTATTTACTTTAATAACACTTCTTTCTCCTCTATTCCTCACAGTAGGTTCTCTCAGGGCAAATCTTCGGCTTTTCTCTCTGAAAGCAATCCCTCAGTGGGCTCCTCTGCTCTCGGAGACTCATCCATTGCTTCTATGTTGGATGCTTCAAAATCTACAACTGGTTACCAGTCAAACACTATGTGAAAGTCTGCTCTGTCTTCAAACAGTAGATTCAAAAGTGAAATTACATCTTTTCTACAAACTAGGGCCCAGCTTCTCATTCTGTCAGTAGAGTTAAGACTTAAGGTAACATCCAATGAGCTGTATACTAGAAATTGATGAGGGCTTAGACATAAGTCTGCCTTCCTGGTGAGTCACTGCATCACTTTTGGGACCAAACAACTGATGGATGGGTTACTTCATTATCTTCTATTGCTTTACATTTGTATGTCAATGAGTTGACGGCTGTTTATCAAGCAGTGACTCTGTGCCAGGTACTGCTCTAGGTGTAGGCAGACAGCTGTGAACATGAAAGACCTTCAAGGAGACTGCAACTTCAGGGGGAGGAAGCCAACAATAAGCTCATAAGGAATAAGATGAGTTAAAGTACCAATACGAGCAATGTAGAAGGTAAAAACAGGTTCATGGGATGGAGCAACTGGGCACAGGATGGTGGAGACCGCTTTTGACGGGGGATGCCTCTCTGAGGAGGTAGTTTTTGAACTGACACCTGAAGAATGAAGACACAGAGATGCAAAGATCTAGGAAAAGCATGTTGCAACCCAAAGGGAGAGCGTATTCAGAGGCTCTGAGATGTGGACAAGCTCAGCATATCTGAGGAAGAGCAGAAGGAAATGAAGCAATAGAAGGCAGATACCAGTTTATGTGGACTCTCCAGGCCAGGGTTCCTCAACGTTGGCTCTATTAGCCTTTGGAGCCAGATAATTCTTTGTTGTGGGGGCCTTTTCCATGCAGTGCAGGGTTGTGTCGCAGCATTCCTGGGCTCTACCCACTCGATGCCAATAGGATCTCCCTAGTAGTGTCGAGCAAAGAATATCTCCAGAAATTGCCAAATGTCTTTCAGGCTGTAGAGGGCAAAATAGCCTCCAGCTGAGAACGACTGCTACAGGCCAAGGTATGAAACTTGGGTATTATTCTAAGTGCAATGGGAAGCCAAGAGAACATCTTAGGCAGAGAATGATAAGATCTGAGTTACACTGTAGGAAGTTTATGCTGGATTTTGTGGGAAAAGACAAGAGTAGAGGCAGGGAGGAAATTAGAAGCTGGGGTCAGTGATGATGGGCTAAGATGGTAGCCAAGAGGATTCATCTAGGAATTAGGTGGAGGGTGTTGAGAGGAAGAAAAGTATCAAGCATGATGCTAAGGTTCTTTGCTGGAGCCAGGAAGTAGTTGGACTTAAGCCCTAAACCTAAGATGGTGTGTCATTTTTTGATGGGGAAGACTTCAAACAGATTTATGAGTGCAGGGGTTGGAAACCAAGAATTCTGTTGGCCGTATTAAGTTTGAGATGTCCATTAGATATCCAAGTACAAACGTGAGGCAGGCAGTTAGATGTATGAGTGTGGCACCCAGAGGAGGGTCAGGATTGGAGATTTAAATCTAGAGATGAGATTTGAAGATGAAAGCTACATGGCATTACCTAACTTATTCATTTCCTGTGGATGCTGCAACAGACTAAGGACAAACTGGTGGCTTAATACAATAGAAATGCATTCTTTCACAGTCTGGAAGCCAGAAGTCCAAAATCAAGGTGTCTCAGGGGTTGCACTCCCTCTGGAGACTCCAGGGGAGAGTCCATTCCTCACTTCTAGCTTCTGAGGGCTGCCAGTAATCCTTCACTTGTGTTGTGACCTTGTGGCCACAACTCTGCAAGCTCCACCTCTTTGGTCACATTGCCTCCTCCTCCTCTCTCTGTCAAATCTCCCCTGTGTTTCTCTTATGAGGACACTTGTCATTGGATATAAGACCAACCTGAATAATCCAGGATGATCTCTTCATCTCAGATTCCTTAACTTAACTACAACTGCAAAGACCTCTTTTCCAAAATGAGGTAATACAACTTCTGGAAATTAGGATGTTGACATACCTCTTTGGGGGCCACCATTCAACCCACTACACCTAGGGAGAGAGTGTAGATAGAGAAGATAAAAGGCTTCCTCCAAGGCCAACACTCCAAGGGTAGTGCCTTGGAGACTCCAGCACATAGAAGTTGGTAGAGGACGAGGAGCTAGGAAAGAACGGCTGGGCAGTGCAGAGGTCACAGACAACTAGA
This sequence comes from Camelus dromedarius, assembly GCF_036321535.1. Classification (NCBI taxonomy): domain Eukaryota; kingdom Metazoa; phylum Chordata; class Mammalia; order Artiodactyla; family Camelidae; genus Camelus; species Camelus dromedarius. Next base: position 39,168,513 of record NC_087436.1, read on the forward strand.
GAGAGAGCCTGGGGTTTGTGTTTCTTTTCTATCTCTCATGTTTCTTTGCACCAGATTTGGCTCAGAGTAAGTTTAAGAGATACTCCTTGAATTGAAATGAATGTTCATAGCGATCTTCTTAAAAAAAGCACATTGTCCATTCCATTAAACTGCCTTGAGATTGTTGGGAAAACTCAGGGGTAATCACCCACACATTTATTGCTTCAGGTGAGCACATGGAAAAACAGAAGGGGAAAAAAGCTTTTATTTTGTGCCAAGCTTTTACTATAAAAGCAACCATCTTTCTTCTTTTAATTCTTCATTCCCAAGGCACAAAGGACTAACATTTGAAACCTATTTAGCAAATTCTTTGGAACTTGCTGCAAACTTCCAAAGTTAAATTTAGGATTCAAACCACTGTGATTGGTCAGTGAAGTGAAAGGGATGGAGAGTGATGATTCAAGGAAACTGATTTCCTCTGAAGCCCTGATATGGTAATGGGAAATGTATCTTCACTCCTGGGGAACATATATTCATTGTCTTTTCATAGAAATAATAGTTTCAGTGTTACCAATAACTTTTTAGGCATTTCAGCTTTACTTACTAATGAACAAATAGATCCTAAAACCCTTTGAATAGAAATATATCATGTAAGGCTAAAAGGTCATCTGTCTTAAAACATAAAAATTGATAAACTTGGAGAAACACATTTTAAATCAAAGTAAAACTGAATGTGTGACTTCATAATGCAGGAACATGGAGCCTTTCACTTCCCCCCAGGTGCGGCTCCCTTACTGGCTGGCCGGGCACTCTAGGTCTTAACCTGCAAAAACGCTAGGGGGAGCAATCTGAGTTCTGCTTTTCTTCTAATGAATTCATTGCTTCCAGGAGGGAAGCAATGACTGAAGCAGTCTGTTTCCTGAGATGGCTGAAGACTGCAAGAGGAGGTGCGAAGAATGTTCTATAGCTTCCCTCGGCTCACACAGCTGTGGACAAGTCGTAGGGCAGGGCGACTGGGGATCCTCCTCTCCTCCGCTGGAGATGGATTCAGTACTTACAGTCTTGTACTTTTCACCCTCTCTCCTCCATTGCCCCCTCTCACTCCTACCTGCCACAGAGTCCTAAGGGGTAAACAAAATTATGAAAGACTGAGACCTGCTTGTCTAGGACCTGATACCTCCCAAGCAAATACAAAATCTACTAAATAATGGAACAGTTAGTTAACTGAGTGTACAAAATTGAAGAAAAGCATATATTTTATCCTTAAAATTGGAAGATTTAAAGTAATAGGACATGTCTCAAAGTCTTTGAGGTTAAATTTCACTTGTGCTTTTCCCCTTGTCAACCACCCTTCCCTCCCGCTGACCCCACAACTGTACACACACATATATCCAGGCCAATATTCTGACTTAAGTAAGTATTTGGATGGGTAATGCTGACTAATGGAAACATAACAAACCATATGTTTTTCTGAGGTGTGAGAAGGATGAAAATAATACCTACTATTCAAGAATGCTAAGAGTAAACTGCAAAATGCCTTGAAAAAGAAAAGTTCAGGCAGGAAAAGTGTCAGAGAATTGCTCAGGCTAAGAAATGATGCACGACTTGCCAAAAGTCGAAAGTTCAACAAGGAGCTCTTTGATGTGACTAGAGAGTTAGCTCATCTCTGCATTGTGTTCACTGCATAAGTGGAGGGGTATTTTGGCAAGAAAAGTGGCAGCAGATTCTTGGCTTTTCCCATCAGGCTCTGACAGGAATGAACAGCCCTGGGTTCCAGTGCGGGCTCTGTGACCTCATTTTGTGACTGAAACAAGTCCTTGCCCTCTTCTAATGCCCTCTTTCTCCATCTGCAAAATAAGAGCAATAACAAATACACTGACTCATTCGCAGGTTTGTTGTGAGAATAACATGTATTAGCAGACATGGAACGGCTTTGAAAAAATTTAAAGATGCAAGTCATTTTATCGTATAGTAAAAGAATCAGGATTGAGACCTTCTAACACTACTCTGGCTTCATAATCAACTAGGATAATCACCATTCTTTCCGTCGGACCTCCTTAAATAATAATTAGAGTAGCTACCATGTATTTAGTGTGTCACATGAACAGAGCATTTAACGATAATCTTTGATATAGAATTATTACTTCCATCTTCACAGATGACAAAAATAAAGTCCAGAGGGATTAATTGGCTTTCCAAATCACAATTCTGATAAACGGAGGAGCCGGGGTTTGAATCCAGACCTGATTCCCAAGCGCATATTCTTCAATACTAGGTCATACAGAATGAAGACCAGAGAGATGTGAAACATGGCTCCTGGCTGCATGGGTGGGTGTATTGATGGACCCAAGCCTTCTTCTCTTCACTAATTCTCAAGAGCCTTTCAAATCAGCAGCACTTACTAGGTCCCTGCATTTGCGGGGAATGGATTTTCCAAATAAAGACCCCAGTTTCAAAGAGCCATTACATGGATCAAATTTGCCAGGACACTCTAGGGATTTGTTGTGTGATTGATTCATAAGCTTCTTATCACCATCTCACCTTCCAGCATCTACTCTCTATGTGTCTAAAGAAAAGGAAATTAGAACTAAGATCACCTTAGCCCTACAGTTCAGAAAACATTTTACTGTGAGTTACACTTGCCTCCACCTCTCCCACCAAGCTTCCTCCCTGTTGTTTTGTTATGAGTGCTCAATAAGCATTATTGATTGGCTGTCTAAATAAGAACTGATTTGCCCAATAAGGAATAATTTTTGTGTTGACAAAATTAAAATAAGTTGACAGAATGAAGTTGGGGCCACTACATATACACTGTGTAATGTGAGTGTGCCAGTGCTGGCTCAGTGACTTTTTTCTACGTTCGCATTCTTTTCCTCCCTTCAGCTCCTGGAACTGTTGACCATAGTTTACTTCTTTAAACCACTTCCTTCCTTGGCTTCCACAAAGCTTACACCATCCTGATGCTCCACATCTTCTACTTTAATAACTGCATCTTCTCAATTTCCTTCATGAACTTTCCTTCTACTTCCTAGTCCTCTCCCATGGATATTACCTAAAGCTTTATCAGTCCCCTAGTCTCTCTTCAAAATCAGTCCCCCTCTATGAGATGGCTTCTAAATCTGTCTTCAAATCCCTAATCTCTCTCTTCATTTCCAGTTTGTTTCTACTTTTCATTTGGATTCCATCTTACTCTGTGTTTCCCAGGTTAAAACCCTTTGAAATAATCTTTGATGTTTTCCCCTTAGGTTTCCATAACAATTCAGACAATTCCTACTCATATTTCCTTAGTACTAGTTCTAGAATTTATGCCTTCCTTTTTATTTATTTAAAACATATCTGTTGAATTCCAGGCCCTCATCTTGAAAAATGCACAAACTTCTGAGCAAGGCCCTGCTTCCTTTTTCTTATCCGTTCATTTCTTGCACATGGTTGCCAGATTAATATTCCCCAAATACTTTTTTTTACTTTCCCACTCTTGCTCTTGACCTCTTAAGACAACTCAGCTTTATCTATGAAATGAAGTCCAAATTCTTTGCCTGACAGTCACATCCTTGTAACATCTGGATTTAAGCAACCTTTCAGAAACACACCTCCTATTTTTCTCGGCTTAAACTTGTTGCTTTGGGTAGACGGGTCTTCTTACTGCTCCCCTATAACAATGCTTTGTGCATTTTGATCTCCGAATATTGGCTCAAGCCCTTCCTCTCACCCAGAATGCCTTCTGTTCTCTGCTTCTCTCATCCAATTCTTCCAGTTAAAAAGGCCTAATTCTTCAATTCTTCTCTTCCTGAGAAGCTTCTCCTGGTTACCTTGGTCCACAGTAAAACAGGTGGGGGAAACACATCCTCTGTATCTGCAGCCTCAGAGCCCAAGCACCATCTAAGCACATGCTATTGTGAGACATTTCATATTGTGGAATTGAGTGATCATTTAGCTTCTCATATGTGAATATTTACACTTCCCATTATGTTGTAACTTCTCTGAGGACAGGGCAGTTTGGCATGGTGGTAAAGAGCATGAAATCTGGAGCCAGACTGTCTGGGTTCAGGTCATCACTACTATCTGTGTGATCTTGGGCAATGTATTTTATTACACCTCAGTTTCCTCATCTGAAAAAATGATAATATTATACTTCCCTCATAGGATTAAGTGAGTTAATACGTGTAAGATGCTTAGGCAGTGCCTGGCACATAGTAAGTATTTTATAAGTGTTAGTAATTATTCTTTGTTACATATTTCCCTGTGTAAAGCTATAGATAAGGAAAGATAGATGCACACATATCAATATATATATATATCCACATACTATATCTACATCTATATGTATATATATCTATATCTGGAAAGACAGTTGATCAACTAACCAGTTAATATGGGAAGTGTGGAAATACCATCTATTTCAAGGATATATATGTTTCTCTCTAGCTCAGTTTTATGCCTGAATACTGCCTAGAGTTCCTTCAGCTGCTCTTTCTTTTCCTGACTGCATGTGACTGTTCTTCTGAGACAGAGAGATGGGCAACAAACTTAATTTCAGTCAAGACTTTGACCAGAATAGAAATGCCCTTTTTTAGTTGAGCATCCTTTCACTTTTGAGACATACATATTCCCTAGATGGCAATGACAAGTCTATATAAAAGGGTGCTTTGTGTTACGACTTGTATTTAGTTTGGAAATACGCTCTAGGACTTTCCCCCATGAATAATCTTCCTGAAGTTAAAAAAAAAAGAGGGGGAGGGGTGGGAAACGTTGTTGAACTTTTGAAGACATTCAAGGCACATCTGTAAGCAAATTGCCTTCTTTTGTTTTAAAAGATGTATACAGACTGTCAAATATGATCATATCAAAGTTCATATACTTCAATATTTTTAAAATCTGAAATTAAAATGTGATTTTATAACACAGTAAAATCTACATCAGAATAAATGCATAAGTAATTGGTAATGCTAAGGAGAAGTTAGGGGCAGAATCTGAAGAGAGAGCTGTAGACACCATGTAGGCAGATGTGGGCCAGGAGGGCAGAGATGGACAAGGACCTGAGCAGGAATCTCGACCTTCTGGGAGAGGAGAAAGGAACACAGGCTCTGCTCCACCTTATTGCATTCTGACGCATTCCTCATCCAGCCCAGAGGAGTCCAGTCTTGTTAGAGAAAAATTCATTCAAGAGGACCACAAGAGATCAGTATCTCTGACTCTTCTTGGAGCTCATCAATACTCAATTTCATGCTGGCTTATGATCTTCACTTTGGTGGTCTTTGGCAGTCTATATTAATTCCTAGGAATCTATAATAAGCAGGGTGATTTTGCAATTATAAATGCAAATTATGAAAATATGACAATATATATTTTATATGGCACAAAATATTGAGAGCTTCATGGTGTGCATAATAATGAGCAATTTTTTGATTTTCAAAAGGAATGGCTACAATTGGAAAAAGGCTGGGTCCTGCAGAGTCTCTCCTGTTCTTGTCTGAAGTTGATACTAACACTCATTTCTGAGAACTCTATGCCTTTGGTCATTAATTAATCCATTCAAATAATCAATGAATAATGAACATCTATCCTGTCCCAATGTGATGAATCCAATGAAAGAAGTATAGGGTATTGTAGAACTTTAGAAACAAGGGCATACTCATTAAAACCTTCAAATTAGAATCAATGCTAGTAAACTTGTTTCATTTTCTCTAAACTTTCAATGTAGTTTGGAGGAATCAACCAAACGTTATAGCTGAAATGAATAATGTGTTTAAACTCATGTGTGAGGGTTAAAAAAGGGTTGTCTTACTATCCTTTATTACACGTCCATTAAGTGAAGTTCCAAGGCCACTCATTGGTTACACTAATGGAACTACAATCTTGTTTTCTTTCTTTTCACATTAGATTCTTTTTAAGGGGAGGCAGAAGGACTTATTTAAAGGAAAGAATGTGGGCTTTGCAGGTTAGAATCCTGACTTTACTAGTTTCAATCTGTATGTGTAACTTTAGGAAAATTACTCAACCTCTCTGAGCTTCAGTTTTCTCTTTTATCAAATTAGGATAATGATCTTTCCCTCTGGGGTTGTTCTAGGATTAGAAACAAAGCTTTATAAAGCACCTGGCACAGGGCCTGACACATAAAGCACTTGATTAATGGTGTATTTTAGTATCATTGCTGAAAGCTACCAAACTCTCTTTTGTTGACCTGTATGTGTAATAATGAGAATGTGCTTAATTGTTCTGTCTGGAAAGATGAATTAAATACCATCCAGTGTGATCAACTAAAATGCCAACAAGAACAACTGAATAGTAAGATTTAATACTTGTGTTTACAGATTGCTATTACATTATTTCTGGCATTTTCACCAATCTAGTCTTACTGAAATGAAATTTGAGAATCTTATATAAAATCAATGAGTTCATTCAGAATACACAATTACAAGTAACTCAGATTCAGGCGGAACATCCCCTTTTCTCATAAATTAAAAAGTTTATTCATAATATCTAAATCAACATTTAATGGAAAACAAAAAAAAAGTTTAGTGTTGAGTATTATATAAGAGAAAAAAGATTAAAAAGAGAGCTATTTCATGAAATTCAATATCAGAAGAAGGCATAATCTGTATGTGATAAATGAAGTCTTGGTGAATTTATCTCTTTCTATGTAAAATGCCTATGCTCTGGCTGGGCATCTTGCCTACATTAACTGTAATCTATCTTCATAATAATCCTCACAGTAGTGTAAGGGGCTTTCCGTCCCACTTCTGGTTTTTCCAGGGTGAGGAGGTGGGGACCTATTGTCTCCTCTTTACCACTCCTCACTCACTCTTGGAGGAGGAGGGCCTTGCCTGGTGGTTGAGTCTGGCAGGAGGTCCTGAGCAAGCCTAGGGGACCTCTTGCTCTTCCCCCTTCAGAAGACCCTTTACTCAGGATCTGTTCTCAGTTAGTACACGTGCTAAGTTGAGAAGAGTGGGCTCTCCCAGCTTTGCCTGGGCCTGAGTGGGGAAGTTTAATGCTGAGGTAAAATATTAAGAAGCTCATTATGGCTGTACATCTTGGCTACATCCTCAAACTGGGCTTAATTTCATTTAAAATTTTTTACATTTAAATCTTCTGTTTCCCATGTTTTGCTCCTCAATTGTTTCCAATCTCAAGAACAGATATAATTTACATTTTATGATGAAAAAACTCATGTTTGGAGAAGTAACATATGTAGCCCAAGGTTACACAGTAAACAGCTCAGTTAGAATTCCAACCCTGGCCTAGATGACTGCATAGTCTAGTTTCTTTTCAGAGTGAAACATTGCCTTCTTTTTGCTGAACAGTAAAAATAACATGACAGCAATAATAAAACTCCTGGTCCAATTTGGAAGCTATATATTTTCACTCTTGGGTCCCAACAAACTTGCTGTCTCTCCATGTACTGTATTGCCTGGTAACAGAAAGTATCTGCTCTGAACTTGCATTGTTACATAGTGTCTCTGCACAAACTAAGCACAAAGAGAAGTAAGATCGGAGACAGAATTAATTAGGCCATAATGTCAGTCAAATCCTCCCTCCTCCAGCTCCCTCCCAAAAGATCTCACTGTTTAGGAAGGATGATTTTTCTCAATTTATGCACACAAATGCATGAAGACTTGAACAACTTTATACTTGGGTAAAACTTTCTATTTATGTAGAAATGGACCTTAATAATGCCTGGTTACATTATTTGCACATTTGAATATCTTCCTCCTTTTCCACAATTTGTATAACGGTTCTGACTTTCAGGGACACAACCCTATATTAACTATATTTAACTACATTAACTTTATTTTATTATTTCCTGTATTCTTGGTGCTCTGACATCTGGGACCTCACTGACTGGAGAGACACTGCCTTTCTCAGGTTAGATAATTCCTAGAGATAATAACTTGCTTTTCTTTTGAGCACACCTTTGATGCAAACCGACCAAAATAAAATATTACGAAGCCAGAATGAAGCAAAACTAATCATAATTTTGATGAATGTTCTAGAGGAAAAATACAGGGTAGTGAGAATTAACTTGATACTATATGTAAAAGCACCTAGCTAGATGATCAACATGTGATAGAATTTTAAAATGATATTTTTCCCTACCACTATCTACAAGAGCCCCAAATAGATTTGCACTAGATTTTAAAGGGAAGTTGGAGTATTGAAAACCAACAGCAGTCTCCCAGGGTTTAAAGCAGTTATTTCTCAATCTTTTTTTCATGATCATTTTCTGAAGAGTCTTTTTTCCTAATTGTCCCCATCCCCATGAAATGCTAGTACTGCAGATGTGCTACACACCATACATGTATGTGTTGTGGCCCTTTGGAGGCCCACAAACCAGTATAACAGCTAAGTTTTTGTTTTGTTTTGTTTTTTGCCCCTCAAGAACTAAGTTTCCTCCCCACAGGGGCGATCTCATCCCACTGATTACCAGTGAGAATACATGGTTAGGGTCACCAATGGTTCTTAACCCTGGCTGCACATTAGAACTACCTGGGCAAGTTTTAATTACCAAGTCCCCATTCAGAGATTTTTATGTAATTTGTCCGAGGTGGGACCCAAGCTTTGTTATTTTAAAACTCTCCAGTGGGTTAGGTCAAGAAAGATCCTTCACTGCTAACCAGAGAGGAGCAAGTCTAAGTGCTTATTCAATGCTTTAAGCCTGTGACAAGCTAACCAACTAACATGACATGATGTGCTTGTAATTTACCTTCATTGTAAATTGATGTACATCAGTTCTTTCCACACTGTAATAAAAACTTGTATATGTATATGAATTCTCCATGTACAATTAGGGGATGGATATGGTGGAGAAAGTACTTCTGGAATAAAAAAAGAAAGTGGGCAATGATCATGATTCCAGGAATATGGCATTTGAAGGAGAAAAATCCCCTCTTTCCATTTTGGGGCCAGGAGAGGGACATTACCTGGGGCCAAAAGCACCAACGGGAGAGCACTCAGTTTGCACTCTGATCGCAGGATAGCCTGTTTTGAGGGAACAGTAGTTTTGAGTGTGGTTCCTGGAACTTAGAATTTATTAGAAATACAAATTATTGGACCTTATCCCAGACCTCCTGGATCAGCACTGTGGGGGTGGAAACAGTGATGTTTGGTTTAACAAGCCCACCAGGTTATCACTATACTCTCTTGAGTTTGAGAACCACTCCAAAAAAACATGACTCCCAAGCACTGTATGTCCCAACTGCTTCTTTCCTTAAGAAAATTTACCTTTTATTCCTACTGCTGATTTTTATCCTATACTTGATTAATTTGTTCTTAATGTTGTTCCTATGAACCAAGATCTTAACAATCTGGATCATATTAGTGCAATCAACGAACTTTAAAAATTCCATCTTTCATAGCCACTGTTGGAAATATTAAGTGAGCTCTAAACCAAACACTTTGAACCACTCTTTAAACAATTTTTACAGAGAGAAAAGAAGAGGGTTTTTTGTTTTTTGCTTTTGCTTGCAGAGTTAACTAGCCAAAGAAGTTTCCTTTTTGACCATCACAGACATTTAAAATTCTTTATGTTTTGCTGGAAATGCCAAACATTAATCAGATCCTCAAAACTAGGGTGACGCTAAACAGAAAGCAATTTAGACCATGGTGATAATGGTATCCAATCTCTCATTATTATTTAAGTCATGCTAATTCCTCAACTACACTGTCCTAAAAAGAAAAAAAAAAACCCATACATATATATATATGGAAGCATTTCCTACCAGAATTTAAAACATATCCCACATGCTAGAATTAAACTGTTCCATTCCCTTAAGTTGCTTTAATTTTCCATATAGTTCAAAATTGCCTTTTAAAAAGGGAATAGATCCTAAAGCAGAAGTGTGATGACTTCTTCTTCTGGGCCAGACCTCACTGACAGAGTACTGATTTCCCGCCCCCCATACAGAGAGGGGAAGAGAGCTCAAGACACAGAGGATAAGAGCCGAGTTTGAGGCAATAAACTTATTTCAGGTGGACTTAATCAAACTGAAGAGGACTGGAATAAAGGTCATCCTCCTCCTCTACAGTTTAAGAGGAAATGCTGCTTTAAATGAGGCTCAGGTTGTTGACATGAATATGCTTAGAAAATAATATCATATAGGAATCCAGGCATAAAAACAAAGTGCTGTGTCCCATTTGCTATGTAGCTTAAAGGGGAAGGCTGCAACACGTTACATGTCTCACTGCCCATAAAAGGTAATATAACTCTGCTTGTGACCTTATTGTTCAAATATACATTGTGCCTGATGTAAACCATTTTCCCCATCTGGCTGCAAAAGAGATAATACAGAGATGACAGAGAAGTTTATCACCAGAGACTCTAAAGTTCATAGAATTCAATCTGTCTCAAGGTGAAATAAACTGACTTAAAGCCAAGTAAGAATGTGATTTCTTGTAAAACTTAAAACACCAGCAAAAAAAAACTCATCTTGATAGAACAGAGAGATTAAGAAGAGTGTTTGGTCAAAAATTTTAGCTATAACTTCATAAAAGCAAGACAACTAATCAATTCAGTGAAAAGTGAATTTAGTCAACTCAAAGGGCTTGACCCAAAAATCCTAGCCTAAATGTATTTCTTTTAGCCATACTGATTTTTACAGAAAAACAGAAAGACTTTTATTGATTTCATTCTTGAAATACTCATAGCATTCTTTCAGCACTTTACGTAAGACATTTAGAAAAAAGAACAGGCATACCTTAGCGTAACTTTCTAGGATTTTACAATCTCCAACATTATTAATGAAGACAGAAAATGCACTATACCGACTCCAATAAAGTTTAAAGAGCATAAAGGAATAACCAACCACTGCTGTAATTTTACAGTCAGAACACGACAGAGAGGGAGCAAATGACGTGGAGGCACACACAGGAGAACGGGCTAACCCAGGGTCTCACTTCCAGAATGTGGAATCCTTTTGAGAGCTGTTTTCTTCTTTTTGGGTGGCAGATTTCTAAAACTAGATCGCAGGAAAAACGAGAAAGTCAGTGACCTCTCCTAATCATCTGTCACCAGTATTCAAAATAGCATTGGAGCTCACCCAGCAGCACATCGTGAACCCTCATTTGGCAAGAAAGTGCTAGTTTTGCCTCATGTCTTACCTTTCTTTCTAGACCTTCAAAGTTAGGTCTCACACAGAAAATAAAACCATATACACTAGAGCAGAACACATATTTTTAAGTTTATGGCCTCTGGACCTACTTATTACGTAGGGAACTTTCTGGATGAAAGTTGCTTCATATGCCCTCCCCCTACCCCTTTCTTTTCATTCACTCTAACTCTGGTTAGCTTTGTAGATGACCACGTGATCCCCGTGATCCCCGACATGCCTTTATCTACAATGCCCTACAGACATATCTTGCTTTTCCTAGGTGTTTTAATGAAAAGAGTTTTAAAAAGTGTTAAACTATTCAGTCAGGAGCTGCTTTCAAAACAGCCATAAGAAAAACTTCTGTGGGACAAATTGTTGACAATTTCGATTCTACGTATGTCACAAAACTAGTTTCGAAGTCATTATGATATGGAACTGTAGAAGATAATTATACAGGACAGTTTGGGGCACATTATCTTATTTTTTAAAACCTGTATAGCAATTACCTTAGGTTGTCATGACTTGGATTCTGATATATTTATCTTAATACATATGGACAACACATCTTACTTTCTTGACTCACCCAACTAAGATATGTTTCAATGTCTCCTGCCTAAGATATACATAAAGTTGCTTGCAAGATATACTAGTAGTTCAAATCTGGTTCTAATATTTATTGCCTCTTTTTTTTTCCTTTTAATTGTTCAGTTTTAGTTTCAGAATTTCTTTTTTTTTCTTTCTTTAATTCATCCTGATTTCGGACATCTACCAAGGGTTTTATATCATGCGTGATTTTTTCCTATCAATATTCTTTTAGAGTAACACTAGTATTGATCTTTGGAACCTAGAATGATACATAGCAAACCATCTTTTATCAGAATTATTTGTGTTCTTTGTTTATTTTTTAAACAAGACCCTTCTACAAAAAGTAATGGATAGGAAATAAGAAATTAAAGAAATAGCATGACTCAAATACAACAGGAATACACATTATAGAAACTTTTGGTAAATGCAGATAATAATGGTTCACATTTATTTCGTGCTTACTACAAGCTAGGCACAGTGTTAAGTATTGTACATCCATTATCATTTAATAAACAGAAGTTCCAGGAGACAAGTATCATAGTTGTGCCTGCCTGTTTCATGAAGGAACTGGTTCAAAGTCATACACCAGTCAAGTGGTGAGGCAGGACGCAAACACAGCTCCTCCTGACCCCCCAGTGCTTTACCACCACACCATCCTCTTCCCTATCTGTATAACCTTAAGTGCCCCCTCAGTGATGTATATTTTTAATGTTAACTCTCAAACTCCACCATAATTCATCTTTCAGGCATTGATATAATTGCTAGATGCACAGTACAAAGCCACTGAAGAGCTAAATATGCCTGTTATTTCCTTGCCCAAAGACATCAGTTGTCAAAATATCTCTCGTAAGGAACCAAAACAAATATGATAAGCATGATGGATAGAACATAAAATTTTTTTTTATTATTGCAGTTGTTGTTGTTATTATTGTTGGTTGGTACAACATGGCCTACCATCACCATAAAATAGAGCTTCTGACGTCAGTTTGAATCAGTATGAAAGTTAGTGATTAGCTCAGCCTGTTTTCAACTAACATATTTGCTGTTTGACTCAAGTTGCTATGCTGCTCCCAATATGAATATGTCCTTTCCTTTTTTTTTTTTTTTTTTTTTTTTATTATGGAAGGGCATTGTTTTGTTTTCACTGTAGATAGTCGAAAAAGAACAGAGGAGTTAGCTAAGAGACTGGGAGTTTGGTAACCATCTCAATTTGCCTAGGACTAAGGGGTTTCCCAAGAGAAGGAACTTTCAGTTTTAAAATCAGGACTGTTCCAAAGCAAACTGCTTGGGATTGAGGGTGAGGAAAATGGATGATTTGTACTGAAATACAAACTTCCAGTTAATAAGATTAAAAAGTTCTGGGGATGTGATGTACAGTATGGTAACTGCAGTTAACAATACCATATTGTATATTTGAAAGTTGCTAAAAGAGTAGATCTTAAAATTTCTCATCATAAGGAAAAAAATTTGTAACCTTTGTGGCGATCATTTGTAATATACCCATATTATCAAGTCATTATATTGTATACCTTAAATGAATACAATGTTATATGTCAATTATATCTCAATAAAACTAGGGGAGAAAAAGAAAAGATTAAACTTTTACATACAAAAAGCACTATAAAACCCATTCTAAACATTCACATGCCGATAGAAATTTAGTTGTACACAAACCTGGCATTATTTCCACATATATTTGTGGCACTGAAATCAATATGACTATCAAGTAACATTTTGCTAACACTCATACCTCAATATGAGCATTTCTTCTGAAAATGGTCATCATGAGATGCTATACGCTTATTCCAATGACACTGACTTAGCTCAAGATATTTCTGAAACTCTATTTTAGAATTGCCTTTAAAGTCAGATTTATTTAATTTATAGCCTGTCCTTGATTTTTATAAACATGGTATTAGGAGCATGAATGATTTTCTTTAATTCACCATATAGAAGTCCAAATAACTTGATTTTTATTCCCCAAAAGCAAATTCCTGCCTAAAAAGGCAATGTTTGCAACTTCTGATGCTATTCAAAAGAACCTGACACAAGTTCTAAAAACAGTTCCAAAAAAGTATGACAGCATTACTTTGATCAATGGCAGCATGTTAAGCTTAAGAAGACAACTCCAATTTTAAGGAGAGCAATTTTGGAGTTACAAACTCTATATGATTGTTCCCTTCCCCCCACATCACTTATGCTAACTTAGTCATACCTTTTAACCCTCAGCTAAAAAGCCTCTAATTTCATTTTAAGCCCGAACCTCAGTGTTGCCATGCTATGTATCAGTCCACTTAAACTTCCTTTCACGGTGTCTGATCAAATACTGAAACCCTCTCTTGCAGCCTGCCATGTATCCTCCCTTAAAAATTACTTTTCCCCTCAGGGCTGATGTCTTTACCTCTAAGATATCTGCTAGTTAGCTTGTCATTGCTTCATGGAGGAGTCCGGGGACATGGTTGCTTGTGTAAGGTCTTTTTAGGTAAACTTGTCAAATGCATCATCCTCTAACAGAAGGTTTTTCCAATGTCAGCACTATTGACATTTTAGGTTGGATAACTGTTTATTGCAGGGGGCTGTCCTGTGCATTGTAGGATATTTAGCAGCATCCCTGGCCTCCATCCACTAGATGCCAGTTGTGAGAACCAAAAATGTCTCCAGACATTGCCAAATGTCCCCCATAGGGCAAAACTCCCCCTGGTAAAGAACCACTGGCCAGTGCAAGGAACATAGGAATGTGTTGGTTTCTTTGTAGAGTTTCAAAAATGCACATTATGCTGAACCAGATTAAGCTTAACTTAGTTTGAAAGGAAAAAAAGCCCTCGAATTCAAACCAAATAAAAATATATTTAATTAACTGGTAAAACAAAATCTATGTTTAGGAAAAAATGTTGTGCTTTCCAGGTGAAACACTAACCACATATTCCAGGTAGAAAGGTGCCTATTCATTTTTTTTTCTTCATTCCAATAGTATTTACTAAGCATCTACCAAGTGAGAGACATTCCTCTGGGCAATGGGGCTACAGTAATGAACAAGATAGACAAGAGCCTTGCTCACAAGAAGCCTACAGTTTAGCAAGTTTGGGAGATGTATGCAACACAGTGAGATATGTACCATACCACAACAGGTGATAGGGTAGTGTATTAATCATGTTTTTATTGTCTATATTTTTTGAGGTTTTGACATCTTGGAGGGGGCATTTCTGGCTAGAGAGAGACTGCCCCTCCCAGGGCTAGTTAATTCCTAAAATGATAAACATGCCTGAGAGCACTCCTTTCATATGCAAAGCAGCCAATCCTGAGTCCATACCAGCAACCATCTTCTTTATCTAACTCTTACTCACCAAGCCAGGATTTCCCCTGCCTAAATCAATGCAGGTCCAGGTACCAGACAACTAGGACCATCCCTATGCCCCAGAGCCTGCTGGAATTATTCAAACTAGCCAACTCTAAACTGTTTTCCTGCCCTGTTTTGCCTTTCTCATGGAAAACACAATAAAGACTGTGGTCTATGCCTTCCCTTCACTCTTCTCTACATCCTGACCAACACTGGTGCTTCTCCATGTGGCCCTGCATGGCCTGGCATGCCCTCTTCCTCTATGGAAATGTAAGTAATAAAAATCTTCTTTCAGTGGCATTAACTTCTCCATGTTGTCACTCAGTCACCTTTAAAATTTTAGATCCCACAGGTAAATCATTGAGATGGCACATAGAAAGGATACCCTACTCCAGTCAAGGGGATCAGAAAAGCTTCCCTGATTTAAGACAGAGTTAGCAAGGTAATACACAGGGGATACACTTCATGCAGGGAGAAAGAATATATAAATGGCCAGGCATGACCAAGTTGGAGTAGGATAGGAGAGTGGAAGTGCAGATTTATTCAGAGTGTTCATCCTGAAGGCAACTGGAAACCTTAAGTATTTAAGCCAGGTCAGCAATAGGATTTACTCTATTTTATTAGAAGATCATTCTGGCTGCTTTGTGGGGGTAGAGACCAGTCAGTAGGTTTTAGAAGCAATAGAGGAAAAGATTGATAGTGTCCTGAATGAACAGAAGTTGATAAATTAAATTAAAAAGATGTTCAACAGAAAGAATTGAGCCCAACTGGTGAATTGAAAGGAAGGAGCAAGGAGGAAGCCAAGATTTCTGACTTAAGAAACCGGTTAGATGTGTTTAGCAGTGCCCCTCCCTAACATAAAGAACCCAGAAGGAGAAGCAGATTTGGGGGGAAAGTTGAACTTGAGATGTCTGTCAAACATTAAGATAGATACATCTAGCATTCAGTTGAATATGATGGTCTGGAGTAGAGAAGAGAGATGCTCTAGAGATAGAACATTAAAAAGCCATGTCCAAATGATTTAAAAGTCTTCTATAAGAAATGGTAATGGCAGCCATGAGTGAGTCTGGAGTAGTGAGATTGATAATGACAAGAGTTCAGGAATACTACTCAGCCATAAAAAAGAATAAAATAATGCCACTTGCAGCAACATGGATGGACCTGGAGATCGTCATTCTAAGTGAAGTAAACCAGAAAGAGAAAGAAGAATACCATATGATATCACTCATATGTGGAATCTTAAAAAAAAATGCAAATGAACTTATTTACTAAACAGAAATAGACTCACAGACACAGAAAACAAACTTACGGTTACCAGTGGGGGAAGGGGTTGGGAAGGGATAAATTGATAAATCGAGATTTGCAAATACTAACTACTATATATAAAATAGATAAACAACAAATTTATATTGTATATCACAGGGAACTATATTCAATGTCTTGTAGTAACTTTTAATGAAAAAGAGTATGAAAAGGAATGTATGTATGTATATGTATGACTGAAACATTATGCTGTACACCAGAAACTGACACAGCATTGTAAACTGACTATACTTCAATTTTTTAAAAAAGCCAGAGGAACATCAGCATTAATCAATAGGAAGAAGAGGAGCTCTCAAAGGAGACTGAGGTGGAGTGACAGGAGAGGCATGAGGAAAACCTTTGCCTGGAATTCTCTCCCTCCTTCTTCTCCTCCTAGCCTCACCCCGTCATCACTACCTTCTTCATCTGAAAAAACTCTGTCAAGATTTCTTGTTGAGGACTCAGCTTCAAACATTGCCTCTTTTGTGGTGATTTCCCTGACTACCCCAAGCTGGGAGTGAGGATCCCTCCTCAGTTACAACACTCATCTCATCATACACACGTCTCTCTTGACGACGAGACCATTCTTCCCACCATTGTGTCCCCAGTCCAGTAACAAGCACAAAGTAGGCATGTAACTTATATTTGCTGAATAAGTGAAAAAATGTAAGTTCTCATGCTTGAATCATAGGATAATTTTTCAGGTGATCACTTAAAGCAAATTAACTCTTATTTTGGAAATAATTCTAATAACGGTTTCTAACCCACAGGTGATTAGAAACAGAAAATTAAGAAGGGAGGGGAGATGGAATGAGAAACACAAATGCTGACAGGGCACTGAAAGCTAAAAAGTGAAAGAGAAGAAGCTAAACATGCTTCGTACATGGCAACCTAGCATCCTTTAGTATAAATGACAACACGTTCACAATTTTAACACAACATGATTCAGAAAGTGATGATCAGGTGAGAACGTGGAGTCTCCAAGGAGGCTAAATTATGACAGGCAATACTCCATTAAGTAAGTCAAGACAGGATGTGTAGATTTTTAATAGATCTGTTGTACAATGGCAATTATTTTTAGTTTTGAAAGCAAAGATTATATAAACGTTAGAAAGATTCAAAGTGTAAAGTGATGACCCCTTTTAGCTGAGCTTCCAGATATCTGGGATATGCGCACTCTCTGGAGTAGCTCATTCTCTGATGGAGGGCGTGCCATGTAAACAAGCTGCTGCCATATGTGGAAATGCATTACTCAGAATGATAAAATGGAATCTCTCGCCTTTCTCATTTATAAACTCATAAAGACAGTGTTTCTTACAAAAGCACTTAAAGCATGGCACAACATTTCCAAGCAGCTACCCCACTGTTATCCATGTCTTCTATGTCAGTGTGTTAAGAATTTAGGAGGATTTTTACAATGTGAGTTCCCTCTCTTTCCTTCATGGCACAGCACAGGCATGTATTCTGCTGCCTTTTGCAGTCAGCGTGAGCTTCCCTGCCATCAGCTTATGACTGTGTTCTTGGACACTAAAATAAAGCTCACTCAAAAAATATTCCTAAATAGGGCACAATGGTTAAACTGGCAATGCTATAAATATTGCCGAGCCAAAGTATATTTTTGTCTTTATGTCTCTATGCCAGACACTGTTAAGCCAACAGTTAATACACAAACTTTTTTGTTTTTGTTGTCGTCAAGGAGAGAGCGCAGCTTCTTTAGGGCTATTTTAAATTCTGTGCCTCGTTTCACATAAATATTTACCCAAAGGAAGGTGTTTGACAGTGAAAATCTATACACTGTCATAATCTTTTTACACAGAGCAGTATTTCCACTGCAGAGACTCTGCTGAAGGTATAAAAAAGCTCCCCTGTGGAAATCCTATTATGAGAAGAGAGAGAAAAAAGGCAAAGTTATTGTTATCCTTCAAAAATTGAAGTTTATAAAAACAAAATGTGTTTGTCTAGATGCCCAGCCAGTTTGTTGTGTGTTTAAAATATGTTCAACTCAGCAATAGCAACGGAAAAAATAAAAAGTAATGGTGGAAGATGGTTCTCCAGGACATTAGTCTGACATCTTCTTGTTCTACTGGCTTTCTGAATGATGTCATTATTCCTTGCCCCTCCCGCCTCCCCCAAAAAGTAATGGTGGATTAGTTTTCAAAGCATCTGAAAATAAGTATATATATATGTGTATGTGTGTGTGTGTGTGTGTGTATATATACACACACATATATATATATTCAGTACAGATTTTAAAAACTCAATATATTTTAAGGCAACTTCTGAAGCAGAGATTAAATTATGTATTACCATGGCTACACTGAAAATCTGACAATTAAAAAAAGACACTTTTAGGGAGAATCATAGTGAGGCTATCGGTGAAAAAACACATTTTTTAAGTACTGTTCTAACTTTTATAACAGTAACTTTTCTAGAGACTTTTTAGAATTATTCAAGAAACAGATGAAGTGAGGCAAATGAGGCAAGCATTGTGACACAGTGTCAGGCTACTGCTGACCTTCTGATGGTACCTCAGAAGGAGGATCATCTGCTTCAGGTGATCCTGGATCATGGAGCCATGACGATGTTGATGGCTGGATGTCAGGAGTAGAGGATGTCAATGGTCAGGAATAGGGATGGGAAGCGGGAAGCCTGAGCTGGAGGGCGGGAGACTTCATTCCACTACTCAGAATGGCGTGCAATTTAAAACTTACAGTTTATTTCTGGAACTTTCAATTTAATATTTTCAGACTGAGGTTGACTACAGGTAATGGAAACTGAGGAAAGCAAAGCCGTGAATAAGGGTAAACCATTATACACATATAGGTGCTCTGAAAGAAAAGAAGAGAAGGCTTTTAGAGAATATAAAATGGGGTCCAAAAATCAGGCTATCAGGAAAGAATGGAGGGTAAATGATCC
Source organism: Camelus dromedarius (assembly GCF_036321535.1). Lineage (NCBI taxonomy): Eukaryota > Metazoa > Chordata > Mammalia > Artiodactyla > Camelidae > Camelus > Camelus dromedarius. Next base: position 39,187,716 of record NC_087436.1, read on the forward strand.
TTGGGCTGAGAGGGAATGGTTCGTAGGAGCTAGCCAGGCAAAGAGATGGTGAGAGCTCCAAGTAGCACAGGGAGCATAGAGAAAGGCCCCAAGGAAGAGAAGAGCTATTCCACTGACAAAACTGAACGAAAGTGAACATACATGAAATGTACTGAGTAACCCGGAGATTGGGGGGAGATGGGGTTGGACATGTGCAGGCCTTGCAAACCACGTGAGGCATTTTGTATCCATCCTGAGTGCAGTGAAAATCGATCAGAGTTTTGAGTAAAGACAGGCATGATCCTATTTGCAGTAGAAAGTTCTCTGGTTGCTCCTTGGAAAATTGACCAGAGGATGGGAAGAGAGCATTTTGGAGATCACTGCAGGAGCCATAAGTAGATGATGATGATGCTTGGACTAGTGGTGGCAGTGAAGTTGGAAGAAAAAGAATGTGCTGGAGGTGTAAGTAGAAGTAGATTTACAAGATCTGGTGGAGGGCTGGCTGAAGAGGAAGGAGTTCCAGATAGGTATCAGAGACTTTCCTTAAATCAGTCCTCAACTTCTTCCTGCTTCTCCTGTGTCTGATGGGGACCAGCCCTTTTCAGAGTTGATACCAGTGCACATTTTCATGAAAGGGAGAAGAAAAGGAGACCACAGACTTAACAGTTACTAGTTAATGGTATTAGGTTGAAAGTGTAACTAAATTTCCTCAGTGTTTCTAGGTGGGAGAGATAGACAAAGAAGCAGAAGAAAGCTGTCTACCCCCAAGGAACAGCTGTAGGACCATCCCGAGACTGATTCTACAGACTATTAAAGTTATTCTCTACAAGATTTAGTCTTCTTTCCTCAATATCTTTCTACATATGACAATAAACCACTTCCCAATGGCCACATTGGGAGTCACTATTGTCAGTATATGGAACTGTGTGTCTAAGTGTGGAATTGGTTAGCCAGAATTCATACAAAGAAGAGAAGCCAAAAGAGTGAGGGTGTTTTAAACCTTTCAACATCAATAACAGATAAGAGAATGGGAGGTGTTGAGCCTGGAAAAGAGAGACAAAGGATGAGCGTAAGAACTATTTTAATATATATTAGGAGGCCTGTAATGTAGAAGAGTTTAATTCTCTCTTTGTGGCCACAAAGGTAAAACAACTTTCAATGGATGAAGGACAAGAGGAAGGAAATTTATGCTCAATATAAAGAAGGCCTTTCCCAACAGAACTGTTAAAAAGTCCCACAGGCTATGGTGGCTCACTGTCACAAGTGGTACCTGTGGAAACTAGAAGACTGTTTTGTAGAGCTCACCAGTTTGTTTAGCTAGTTCAGAAAGTCCGGCTATAGATTCTAAAGTCTGCTATTTCTAAGATTTACCATGTAGTTGGTTATGTCTTCAGCCTCCATTCTCACCATTCCAACAGTCACAAATTTCTCTTTGGTGGTTTGGGTAGTTCACTGGCATCACACTGGGGATTGCGAGCAAGGGATCTGAAGCTCCACTAAGTAACCGCGCATTCCATTTCTCTGCCCAGTGACTGGGTCGGGGTGAGCATGTGCCTTAATCCAGTATGATTTGTTGGGAATTCTTAGGACAAATATGCTTTATTCCCATCAGCTATAGATAGGGAAGCATGTTGCCTCTGCAATAACTGGGAGTCATCTTAGGACCACAAGGGGAGACATTGCCTAGAAAGAAGTTAACAAACCAAGCAAAGAACTGAAGAGAGAAAGACCTGGATTTGGTGGAGTCGTGGACACCAGCCGATCAAGCCATGCCTAAAGCTGTTTCTCCCAGTGGACTTCACAGTTACGTGAGCCAATAGTTTCTTTTTGGCTTAAGCAGTTTGAGTGTGTTTTCTACACAGGCAAACAAATGACTCCTAACTTTGTTTTTCATCCAAGTATGTGTAAAGTCATCCATTCTCAGAAAGAAAGCGAAAAAGACACCAGCTGTACTTTGTATCCAGGGGTCCACTTAGCCATCAAGAGATTTTTTAATACTAATCTCTGAGTCATATAAACTCAATTTATGTCAAAATCTGGCTTCTGTAACCATCAGTATCTCTCTCAGAACAAACCATGTTAACCAACACTTCAACTAAAAATTTACTAAGGATTTCAAACAGATCTAAAGCAGTTTTACAGAAAACTTTTCATCCTACTTGCATAAACTTAATCCTTCTTCCTCCTTGCAGGGCTACTGTCAATGAAAAAAAGTTACAATCAATTTGGGCATGTTGCAGAGCCTTGTGACTTGGTGATATTAAATGCTTAAATAATTTTTCAATTTGCTTAAAGTTTTGGTAACTTCTCAACACTTAGAACTATAAGAACCATAAACTATTTCGCATGCTGTTTTCCAATCTTTCATATTTTGATCCTATAGAATTTGGTTTTTAGTTCCCATCAGCAGATCATCCTCAAAGGGGTTCAAATTTTACCATTCTTTCCTTATCTGTGACTATATCCAAAAGGAAAAGTGAAAACCACAGCCAACTATTAGCATCAACCCTGTCTCCCAGCTCCTGGTTTGTGGCCCATTATTGTGTTGAGATACTGATTTTTTCCTTCAGTCCTCAGGGAAGTTGGGCAGGGCCCCAGACAGATCAAGACCCCAGATCAGTAGCCCCTGGCCAGGAGCAGCCTTATCTGTTCACCCCAAATGCAATAGAAATATTTTCATTTCCTATGTGTGGCATCATAATTAAAAGTCCAGGATGCACTGCCCTGCTTAAAGGTTCTACCTGTTCCTCTTTTATTGAGCTTGATACATTCCAACTCCAGAAACCTATAATAAACATTGTTTTGCTAGCATATTGGTAAAGGAAGATAAGCTTTCCTTTGAGTTTGGATTCAAAGAATGCCAAAAAATCCTAAACTTACTTTCTTTTTCAATGTTTTCACTTGTCTCCTTCCTTTGAAAATTATTTTTATGCCCTTTTACTCAGTGTTCCTTTTAGAAAAATGAATTTTAGCAAGTGCTGGTTTAAAAATAAAGTTGCGGATTTTCAGGATGGAGCATATTATACATCACTCCTCATGGACAAGACTCCTACAGCCAAATACAGAGATGTGAGAAATGTTGCAGAGACCACACAATAGGGTCTTTAAAAAATCTGTAAGGGACACTCCAGAAAGATGGGTACTTGTTCCAATGATGATGCCAATGAACTACCAAGCGCCTCTCATTCTCATTAACAGTGGTTACTTAACATTTCAGGTTTTAAACTGCAGAAAGCAAATTCTTACACAGGGGTTCTTACATTTCAACTTCATGTTGACACAGAAAATACCATTTTATGGCAAGCACTAACCCTAAATAGGATCTGGGCCCAGTTCCCATGAAGGTTGTCTTAGTTAGCCAGGATAAAGTAGTTGAATACTGCTGGTGCATGAAATCTAGCTATTTGTTGGCTAAAGTTTAAATTTTATAACTAGCAGAAGACGAATTACTTCAAGATGCTTGCGTTCATAAGATAAAATATCTTATTTTATCAACAATAACCAGTCAGATTCAAGCTCAGAACTCTGCTGTATTTCTGAAGGCAGAAACAGAAGGCTTTTCAGAGCACTTCTTTTCCTAAACGAGAATCTTCTTTTGAATTCCACAGTAAGTGCTGCCTTATTCCTTGTGGGGTCAACGCTTCCTCTATCTGGGAATACAGGTAGGGCAACGAAAACGCTTTCATCTATTTTTGAACATCATGGGCTCTGTGAAGTGAAAACTCTTATAAATCGATGAAAGCATATTATCAGAATTCTGCTTGGAAACTATACCATGTTGGTCAGAAAAAAAGACACCTGCTGAGGATAGAGATTACAAAGTTGTGGACAGCCACGAAATCAAACAGTTTATAGCAGCTGGCACACTGCTTATGTGTCACCGTGCTAGATTCACACCTTCCAAAATGGTAATAGAAACAGAACAGCTTAAAAATATGTTGGCATTTTAAAGAGTGAGAAGTGTTCAATTCAGAAGAAAAAAAAAAACATGTAATTTGTCAAATTCAAATTAATGACTAATGAAGGAAGGAGTTTTCAGGAAATAAACAAATATTTTCCGATTTTTAAATTATGTGTAAGGTTGGCCCTACAGTAGGCATTCCATAAAAATCTGAGGCATTTGTAGGCAATCCCAATCAAAGAGCTCTTGATTCAATGAGCCAAGGGAATGGAAAGAGATTCACTGCATACAGCGGGGTAGAAATGGACTGGGTGTCAAGCTGGTTTCTGAGAACCTAGGATGCCACTGAATTGCTCACATAATTTGCTGTGCCTCACTCATTCCCAGCTAATTTTGATCTATGCAGCAGAGCTGGATTCTTCATGCAATTTGGATTACAGAGAAAAGAAGTGATATCAATTCATTTCAATATAAGATTGCTTTTTTTTTTCTTCTAGGGGGAGTCAAGCTTCTCAGAGTATGGCACAGATGAATAAAATTTTTCACAAAGGAGCCTACCATTTTGTAAGTGTTCAATAAATATCAAAAACAAGAATAACCCAGCGGCCCTAGATACTTGGGGAGTTAAGTGTTCTCGTAAACTGAAATGTCAGCTACACAGTCATAATTTAATATCATAGCAAGGACCCAAACTAGTAGTCAGAAGACCCGTGTTCTCACTACTCTCCTACTGCTACTGAAAGCTTTGTGAATTTGGACAAGTCACAAACTTTTTGATGTCAATTTCCTTACTTATGATTTCCTAATTTCTCAGATTTACTATAATAATCTAACAAACTATATGGTATTATTATATCCTTTTGAACATCTGCAAAGGGCTGATAGTATTCTCATGCCTTAGTTAACATGACATAATAGATATATTTTAACATTCTTTGTAATAATGAAATGCTTATTGAATATAGCACTCATTTTAACTCTTAATCCAACTCAGAAAATATTCATTTTTAAATCACCACCAGGGATAAAGAATTCATATGTCACATACTTCCCTATCCTCAAGGTAGTCATAGTCTAACACAGTAATAAGCCCAGATACAACCACTCGTTTATTCCATAAATATTTACTGAATTCCTACCAGATGACAGGCATTGTGCTATAACTATGGAAAAGTCCTGTCCCATGACTTCAAGGAGCTTATGTTCTAATAAGACAGGCCAAGTTTTTTTTTTTTTTAAAGCTGCCAGTGATTCCCGTATAAGACATAAATGCTCTAACAGAAGTATGCACAGCACAGTTTGAGTGGGGTGGGAAGGAAACAATGGGGAAGATGGAAGAAAGCACTAAAACATGACGACTAGAACGACTGGTGAAAAGCTCAGGATCAAATTTATGTTAAAACTCTAGCTATGTGATATTTTCCAAGTTACTTGCTTTGTCGATTAATTTCTAGACATGTAAAATGGGGGTAAAGCATATTATCTTCCTCATAGGACTTTGGTGTGGATGAAATGAGTCAGTGTAGATAAGGCTTATACCTGGTACATGATAAATGCTTTATAAATGTTTAATTATTGTTAACACATATATGTCCCATTTTTATTGTCTCTGCTTGAGTGCCTAATACAATGTTACACATGTAACGGGTTCTTTGTAAATTCTTAGTTACAATCCTACAGAGTCATTATTATGAATGTTAGTCTAAAGGATTATCATCATAAATATCCATTCTAACAATATAGTATTGAGGATGTAATTTTTGTTTACTAAGTTAATACCATACGTTTATTTTCTTAGTCCTTTACCTTTTTCTTCTATAAGCAGAATGGAGAAAATAAATACAGAAACAAAATACATGCATCCATGATAAATCAGTTGACTGAGGTTTCTAATGTAATCTGACTTAAGCCAGATCAATCTATGGGTTATGATAATCACTATATATTTTTATTTTAAAAGTGTACATGTACTTTCCATCATAGTTAACTTAATGAAAAATTATTTCAATTTTGTAGACTCTTGGGAGATAATTGAAGGACTCTGTACATACACAAAATGAGGATTTGAAGAAATCTTTTGGCTAAAATGAGGGGTAAGATTCAATTGAAGAAGAAATGTGGTATAAATTTTTCTATTAAAAATTAAAAGCCAGCTCTTCACTATGGGGAAAATATAAATCAAGTATATTTTCTCCTACATTATTATCCAAAAAAAGATTAGAAATCCCTTGATTTTAAAGCTTTGAGAGGCTATTTGATTTTCTAAAAGGACATTCTAAATTCTTTATGTTGATACAAATTTAGAGACATAAATGACTCAGCAAATCTGAAAACATTAATCTAAGTTTTAAAAAAGCCCTAAGAATTGGCCAATTCATATTTTTATGGCAAATAAAAAACAGCATTGAACTAGCTTTTTTTCCCTATATGCATCTATTCTTTTTTCTTCCAGTTTTGTTGAGATATAATTGACATATAACATTGTATTGGTTTTAGGTGTATAGCATGATGATTTGATACATGTATGTATTGGGAAACAATCACTACAATAAGTTTAGTTAATATTCATTGCCTCACAAAGTTACAAATTTATTTTTCTTGTGATGAGAACTTCGAAGATCTACTCTTGTGGCTACTTTCAAATAAATGACACAGTATTGTTGGCTCTAGTCACCACATGGTACATTACATCCCCAGAACTTAATCAACCGGCTTTATTTTTTGCTTCTCTCTCCTTTTTCTCCCTCTCTCCTTTCTCTTCCTCGCCACCCTCCCCTTTCCCTTTCTTTTCTCATTCTATTCTTCATCCCTTCCTTCTTTCCTGTCTCTTTCTCTTCATCTCTTCCTTTCACTTTTTCTTTATATGGCCAGGGACCAGGATCTCTCCTAAGTGCTGGCAAAGAAACAGTCAGTCAGTTAGACACGATTCCTTCCTCAGAGCTTACAATGTTCTATGAAAAACTGTTAATTAAACAAGTGTGTTTATTACAACATTAAAAGTGCTATAATCAGGCAAGTACAATGCAGGACAAGAGCATATTGCTGTGGAATGCAGCTTACTTCGTGAATAAGAAATAGTTCATTATGCAGGGTTTTCAACACTTTACTATGTATATATTTATACATAAGTATATAAATGTAAAAATACAACGTAGTCAAACTTTACCTCACAGTATCCCAGAGTGACTAGGTTTCATAGACTGACTACTGGTTCACTCTAATAAATAGCTAATCTTCTTCACCAGACAATTATAAAATAAATGGACAAATAAAAGAAGGTTAAAGAAAGAACATCCTTTTGCATCTGTGTGGGGATGACCTAAAACTTTTTGAGTAATGTCTAATCTTTCTAAAGAAATGTCACTGCACACATTTGGATGTTGTTGGAACTAGTCTGGATTTTCAAGTCTCAAAGTATCAGTTACAACCTAATAAGACCTATGCCATCTGGTTTTTTCTTGCTTGAGAAACTTTTTTTAGTTTACTATAGAAGGACATATCTTAAATGTATTCCTTCCCACACAAATTTATATGCAGGCTGGCAAGCTTTCTCAACGATCAACACTTCTGACTTCATCACAAGGCTTTTTCCCTATGCTGTAATCACAGATGACTGTTTTCCAAATGCTTTTTATAAGTTGTGATCCTGACCAATTAGCTAATAAACCCCTACATGGACTGATTAGTTCTGCACAAACAAACCTCTTGCCATAAAATATCAAAACTTCTTAAAGGGTAACATGTCAGTGATTACAGTCCAGTCCTAATTTACTGCGCCTACTTGCCTTCTTGCGGGATGGCGGCAGGCCAGGCAGGAATATCTAGGCTTGTTTGAAAGCGCACTCTGGTTGCCTAGCAAACCTCCTGTCATGGGAGCCGGGAAGCCTGGCTTCTGCAGATCCTGAGCACCCTGCACATGCCCTCCTCCTCCCAGATGAGGTCCAAACACAAATGCTTTTTTTCAACAAGAGAATACTTAATTCTTTTCTGTAATCAACCTATGTACATATTTAACACAGAGCATTATAAAAGTAAAAATGGGGGAGGCATTTAATATTTCTAGATCACTATAGTTTCCTGACCAATTTCTATATAATACCAGTACAGCACATATTAGTAGGATGCTTTTTTACCCAAGGTTGATAGCACAGCTCAATTTTTCAAAATTTCAGATTACATCTATAGAATATGTAGGTAAAACGAATAGCAACTCTAGGTGTCAGGAGCAGCAACAGCCTTTGCAAACTGTCAGCCATCTACGGAGCATTAAACACCCACCATTTTCTAAAGGTAGTTATGATCGTAACTCCTCAGTCACTTTTAGGCAAAAACAAGCTCTACAATAACGTTATTAAAAGCAACCGTGTTTCAGCGTGGTCACCAGTACCTGTCACAAAGCAGACACAAGTTTCTGCATTCACGGGGGCATAATACAGTTCTATCTTGCAGCTATACTACTAGAATGCATACAATTTAAAAGATAGTTTTTTGACAATTCTGCTTTTCCAGCAGAGATGGCTAATGCTTTTAAACTTAAACGACTCTCTCTTTCCCTCCCTCCTTCTCTCTCTCTTTCTTCTCTCTGGTGCAATTTCAAGAAAGCTCTGGGAAGCCGTGTGGTAAGGGAGAAAAACATGTCTGAGAGTCAGGGCCCTTTAGTCTAGATTCTGCTCAGACACTACCTGGTTGTATAGCTTTGATCAATTCACTTAACTTTTCGGTGCCTCAATTTCCTCATCTGTAAAAGGAAAGGATTGGTCAAGGTAACCTTTGGGGTCCTTTCTGATTCCAACATTTTATGACTTGTCAATAGTATAAATTAAAGAGAATCCAGCAGCCACTATGAGTTAGGAAAATAAGAATAAATACCTGAATAATGTCAAATTTCAGATTTTTTTTAATGCAGAAAATATCTGTGGCAGAAATTCCACCTTGCTCTTCTGCCCAGCACCTGCTAGGGTCCAAGCAAGGCTGTGCATGTTGGACAAACGAGTGAGACAGGATTAAGAGGAGGTTTCGGTTTTTGCCGAAGGGTAAAGAAGGAGAAGACTCCAGAGAGTGAAACAGATGGAGGGCCAATGGTGTCCCCCTAAGTACGCTTCTAAGAAAGAGGTGTCAGTCTCCGTCAGGGCAGGGCTGACAGAGGGTGAGTCTGTGCTGCTTCAGCGTCCACTTCTGATGCGGACCCAGTACGGGGAGCACATCTTCACGTGTCACGGACAGAAGCTGTGGGGACGCAGACTGCCCGTGCACCGCTGGCAGACTTAGGAGAGCCGAAAGACAGCACTCTGGCTCCTCTAGTGAAAAGTGTATTTGACTATAATAGTAACAATTTATATGTATTACCTTTTATAACTTACAGCATTTTTACAGTTTTTGTTTTATTTCACCTTTGACTAATGTGGCTCTTGTAACTAACTATTTTTCTCTGTAGTTTGCCTGCTAGAAAGTTCAGAGACCAAACTGCAGCCTAAGTCGCAGGGCTGCTGCATGTCATTGTACAGGTTTGCAGTGCAAAGCTCCAGGGTGTCCTGTATTCCCTTTTGAGGGGTAATTAGGCTTATTTATTTATTATTATTTTATTTAACAGAGGATCAAACCCATGACCTCGTGCATGCTAAGCATGCACTCTACCACTGAGCTATACCCCTCCCCCTGTATTCCCTTTTGAGTAGGCGCCAGCACCGTTTAATCAAGGCAGAAGAAACAGACCTTTAGTCACCCTTATTATTCTTCCCCCTGCCCCTCCCCAGCTGATCATCCAAACCTTTCCACTGCATCACCCAAGCAATTTTTAACCACATCCTATTCTCAGCCCACTGCAGGTGATTCACATCCTCAACATATCCAATGGTCGCAATAGCTTCTCAGCCGCTCCAAATATGTCTAAAAACAGCAACAGATTTTTTTCCTCTCCTGAAGGGCTCAAGGTTTAGGTGAATAAATTGCACTCTTGCTAATGCTTTGAAAGCTCTCTATCACACACTGACAGGACGAAACCCAAGTTCTGTATCCGGGTTGACAGAGGCCTTCCTAATCTGCCTACCTCTCAGTTCACTTCCAGCTCTGTTCTCCGTCCCCAGAGGTGCTTGTAGTTCCTCAGATGCACACCATGCCATGCCTCCTTGCCACTTCAGATATTGCTCCATCTGCTCCAACTGCACTTCTCCTCATCTGCCTCGTGAAAACCTACGACCCTCTCCCCTATTGGACTGTACGTTTTGGATGCAGAGTCTGTATCTAATTGATCTTTGTTTTCCTGGGACCTAGCAAGACAGGAGTAGGGGATTAAGAGGTACAAACTACTATGTATAAAATACATAAACTACAAGGATGTATAGTTCAACACAAGATAGAATCAATATTTTATAACTGTAAATGGAATATAACCTTTGAAAATTGTGATTCTCTGGGTTGTACACCCAAAACTTATACAATATTGTTCATCAACTACATCTCAATTTTTAAAAACCTTGGCACTTCTTAGACATTTAAAAGACGTCTTGGAATTCTGCAACAGCAAGTTGGGAAATTGTCACACTGAGATTTCAAGGCACCAACTCCATATCAGGTTGTCCATAATTGTTACCCAGACCCTAGCTGGGCAGAGGTACAATGACACATAACACCCCTGTTTATGGAGAACTCTTACTTATCCTTACAGTAGTTCACCCTTCCTTTTCCTCTGAATATACTGGAGATAGAATTAAACTGACCCAGTGATTTTAATAATAATTAAATACAGCTACATTCAGGAACCCTATTAGGGTTAGACTCTAATGAGCCTAATGGTAATAAATGTTGCTCTGGGAAGGCTATGGAGCCCAAGATATTTAGGCTTTTGTCCTCACACAACAGCCTTAAAGAGTAAGAAAGAATGACACAGATTATAAACTCTGATACCTGGGGCCTATATTAAAGGTGGAGTGCCTGATACTTAGGTGATGACAATGAACTATGACTAGCAAAAAAAATGCAGTTACTGGAGTGGGCTTTTAGGGCTGGAAAAAAAAAATCAATGCATTATTTCCAAGTAGGTTGGGCTTTTAAGGCCAACAGCCATGTGGTTCGAGGTTGGCATATTACTACCTGGTGAGTCTAGGTAGCAAATCCTGTCTGATGCTTCATATGCTAGTGAGTCCAGGTAATGAAATTGTTATTTCCATGGGTTGTCTTCTGTCAGCAATATTTTCCATCCTGATGCCTCCCTAACACACATTTATTTAGTTACCATGGCACTGAAATAACCACATTTTTGAAACTTTGGGGCCCTCCACAAAATTAGACTGTAAACAGATATTCCAGCAAAGTGTTACATCTCACCATGCAATGAAATTATCAGTGCAGCTGGGAGCATATCCCATGCAAGGAGAAGAAGAATCACTCTCACTCCAAGAACAACTCAGTTATTGGATTGCTACAGCTACAAAGGCTGTACATTAGTTTTATGCGCTTAGGATGGCGATTTGCAGAACAGTTTTCCAAATCCTAGTAATATGTTGTCTACTCAGTTTCAATGCACAATATTTGGACTTTTGCAACTGAGAGATTGACAGAAACAGGATTGGAGAGAAGCTGCTTCATTGTATGGAAAGTGGTCTAGAGGAAAAACTCCTTTTAAAGCAGTGGGGATGCCAGCAGGACAGACTGTCACATTCAAAGGACTGAGCTTTATTTACTTGGCAGAGAAGACAGAATCTGAAAGAAAATGCCTCTATGTTTCTAGAGATTCTTCAGCCCTTCACCACATCTACACAGAGATGGTGTGTCATACATCTCAGGACCAGTGCAGATGGCCATGTGAAGTGCCTAAGAAGGTGGGCATGAATGCACAGGGACAGGAGAGGAAATGCCAGCAGGCACAACCCATCCAACACTGAGCAGGGTCCTGGCCGTTTTTGCTGTGAATCCCCTATTGGCTTCTATGTTGCCGATGCATAAGGTACATGTTTGGGGAAATATTTCTACCCTCTTAAGAGCCATGTTATTATCACTAATGAATTAACTCAGAATGCTCATGGCTTTGTTCCTCCCCAAATGACAACCCCTAAAAGGCAATGCCAATTTAAAACTTTCTATATTCCTCATCACAATCATGCCACAAGATCCTCTTCTGCTAATTCAAGATCCCCATGCTCTGAAAAAAAAAAGGGGGGGGGGGCAGGCACAGATTTCCTGCAGACCTGTCCAGTCCTGAAGTAAGGGCATACCTGTGACAGAAGGGGTTGTTTTTGATACATGTCTGTAATTTTGCATTGATCTGTTGGCCCTTAATCCACTGGGGAATGCTACACACCCACACAAAGCCCCCAGGTACTGCCTTTCACATCTAAAGTTTTGATCTACTGAAAGATGTGTAAAATCTGATGTATCTAGGCAGCTCCTGTCAACTACATGTGTGCTGACACAAAAATTACATAAAAGGGCAAATTATCCCCACTGACATCAGCATTAATTGAAACTTAGAGTAACAATCCCTTAAGACTTTCTTGAAAAACTTGTTGCCACATGAACTCAGGTGGTTTTTGTTTTGTGTGTGTGTGTTTGAGTGTAGCCTGTTGAGATAGCTGTCCTTTCCTCATGCAAGGAATTTTTCATAAGAAGAGGTTCAAGAAGCTAAGGAAAGGAGCTCCCTTGTAGGGGAGCACAAGGGTTATGGGGAATGTTAAGAGCCAGTATCCTGGCCAGTGGGTTTGCAGTCTGCGGGCATATCCTCAGCTGCACTCAACAGTCAGCAGCTGTGTTCTGGGAGGGACGACACAGATCAATTAATCTTGTTTATATTTAGAGCTGGGAAGCAACCTTCAAGGTCATATTTGGGCTCTTAGACTACATATTATGTGTGAAATTCGGCTAAAACACCAATTTAATGAAGTTGCCACCATGCTGTGTGTATGGCAGAGAAGACTTTTTTCCCCCAAAATATATGCAAGGAACTGAGATACTGCAGTTCCTTTATTATGTATCCATGAGATTGTTTTATTTAAAAGATTTACTCTGTGCTTTTAGCATATTTGTATAATTAAAGATACATGCATAGATAAGACCAGCTAGTCCAAGTATGGCTAAACTGGACTATGTAGATGATACTTCCAGTAAAAAGATCTTGTTTCTTCTTGACAGCCTGAGCTTCTTAGCTTTCTGAGATCCCTAAACAAAAGTGACTCTTACAGGACACTTTTCCTTGGAGTTTAAAATGAAGGCCAACAATCTGTCTCTCTATCCTATTACAATAGCAGCCTTATGGTCACAACTAACAGAAATCAGAAAATGCCAGGAGTGGAATTTTACTGGAAATATACTGGAAAAGGCTGTTAACCCTCTTTGGTTTTATTTTTTTAAAAAAAGGAATGGCATGTCTCTTTGTATAAACATGCAGGTCCTAATAGAATATGTAGGTAGAAAATACATAGGTCCTATGAATATATAGGCAGAAAAGGGTTAAGAGCAAAGCCTATTTGACCAGCCTGTCAGGCTAGAAAGTAAACCGTTGGAGTTTCCTCAGGGAATTCTTTAGAAGGATTAAGTGAGGAGCACCACCAACACAGCATGTTTTCACTTGCAGAAGGGATCATCTGCCAACAGGTCTTAAAGCAGAAAACCAATCTTTTTTGTTTCTCCAAAACTGAAGGATTTCTTGAGGAAACGAAACAGCCCTGTTCATGGTGCAGAGGTATGTCCACTTCAGATGGTATCTGATTAGGGCTGGTAACAAAAAGAATCTGACAGTAACAAATCTGCACATGGTTAACTGGAATTACTAAGTGGCTAAAAAATTAAACTTACATACAAAGTGTTTTCCATGTGACTTTTCCTTTGACCTTCACTCCTTCCTCATTTATTTAACCACTCTATGAGCATATGCCTCACACTAAGGATGCAAAGATAAACAGGATACAGTCCCTACCCTCAGGGTGCTCCCAGGACAGTGAAGGAAACAGCCATATAAACAGGTAATTTTGAAACAATGTGTTAAGTGGCAATGGTGTGCACTGAGTATTGTGAAAATACTGAGGTAATTCACTCAGGGCCAAGACACCTCACCTCTGAGGAGGTGACAGAAGTTTGCCAGGTGGAGGAGGGAAAGAATTGTATATTGAGGGAGAAGCAAGAGTGAAGACAGATGATCAAAAAAAGCATATATATAAGTATAAACATATATATGCATATATGTAAAGAGTAACTATAAAGAATTGGTGTTACTGGAGTTTAAAGCTCAAATAGATTTTTTTTTTTTTTTAAGATAAGGCTGGGGAATTAGAGCATCACTGATAAAGGATCCCTTTTCCCAAAATTAAAGAGCATTGGCTTTATTCTGAAAGGGATGAGGGAACACTAAAGAGTTTTAATCAGGAAAGTAGCATGGGCCAGTAGGGGTTTTATACAACATCACAACAGCTGGCAGCTGTGTAGAGGATAGATCTGAAGGTAAGATCTGGGCTAGAGACAGAGATGTAGACAGCATTATCATATAAGGGCAGTAGAACCTCTGAGAACACAATTATCTCTGAGGGGTAGTGTATTGAGTGAGAAGGCAGTGAGCTGACCATGAACCCTTACAGAATACCAACATTTAAAGGCTAGGTAAAGAATGTAGGTGGATTTTATTAACAATCTTCCTTGGGCAGATGAGATTATTACTGAACTGGCCAGTGTGCCCACCTACTGCCTGGTTATTCCATGATTAGATTGGTGTCCAAAAAAGAAGTGGTTTCATATGTGTATTTTGAAAATATTCTTTTGACTTAAGATTTATTTCACCCTCAGCAAAATTGTTCCAGTATGCAATTTTAATAAAGCTGGAGTATGAAACACATATTTCTTATTATATCACACTAAAACTACAAAGAGTTTTCTTGATGGTTAAATTACTTTACAGTTTAGAGAGAGAACGCCTAGGGAACGATTGCCTTTCCTGTGTTCCGCAGTGAGTTATTTTATTCTGAGAGCCCATGCGTGGTCCAGGACAGAACAAGTACCTGGTAGTGTGCCCACTGTAGGTGCCAAGAACTGTTGTATCGACTCTAATCTGTGTGAGGCTGGATCACTTAGATAAAAGTTATTTTTCATGACGTGGGTGATTTCACCCACTCCAATGACTTCAACCACCAGCTGCACACAGATGAATTCCAAATCCATCCCTTTCCCTGACTTCAGGATCCTTATGCACACTTGCTGACAAGACACTGTGGATGGCCTCCAGGAACCTCCCACTTCAAATGCATAAAAGTATACTCATCTTTCTTGTACACCTGTTCCTTCCTCTGTAGTCACTGTCTCCAAGAATGACACTAAAATGTGCTCACTTACCCACCCAAGTCAGCTCAGATTCCTCTTTCTCCTTCACTACCTCCCAAATCCCTTCAACCACCCATTCCTACAGAATCTAACTATCTTGATCAACGGTCTTCATCTCTTTTTTCTACCCCTCATCCTCTGTCCCCTCTACTAGGACAATAATCATAACTGCTCTCCCAGCCTTTGGTTCTCTCACCCAACCAATCCTATCTCCATGGGTTGAGCGTATTATTCCTTAAACATGTAAAATGCTTTTAATGGATTCCCATTGCTTTTTAAAAATTCTAACTTCTTAGAGGCCACGAGTCTTTTCATGATGTAGCTCCTGCCTAACTCCCCAAATATATGTTTTGTCTGCTGCTCCCCACCCTCAGCCTGCCCCACACAATTACACACCACTGCTCTGTAGCAAACTTCTGCACTCAGAGGTTCTTGACTGGCCATGCTGGTTTATGCCTCAAGGCTGTTCCTAGACCACTTCATGTGACCACCCCTGCTCCATCCTGAGAGAAACCTTCTTATATTTCAAGCTTCAATTTATGTATTTCATCTTCTAGAAAACATTCTGATCATCCTTTTGTGTCTCCCTTTGTGCCTCCACTGTCCCCTACACCATCTTCTAACAATAACACACAAATTGCATCACATATTTGACTCCCTCTATAATGCAAGCTTTTTTAAGAGGAGAACTTTATGATATTCATCTTTGCATGGAGCCTGCAAAGAGCCTAGTTTGATTCCTGGTGAGCCCTTAATTGCTGTTTATTGACACCAAAACAGTTTTTAAAGCTGATGCTCAGATGAATACATTTTTCTCTTTTCAATTTAATTACTTCGTTATGTAAAAGTAGCCAAAATATGAGGGGAAACAATGACAAAGTACAGTGACTGCAAAGAGATGTGGGTCAAAGTCCAACTCCAATTAATTTCAAATAGCTGGCAGGGCAGAAGCTTGATAGATAAGGAAGCCCAGTCCAGGCTCTGAAGGATAAATGTCATGATCTATTAGCACTTTCTGTCACGTTTGTGCCTTACATTCGCTCTCCCTCACTTAATGAAAGTATTCAATAAGAAAGTCTTTTTGAATAAATATTCAACAAGTATTTTTTAAGGATCTCACTTTGTGCATGTGAGTAAAGCAGTGTCTGCATTTTCAAAGAGTACATCCACACAGGGAACAATGTGCTAAAACTGGCAAAGGGCATTTCTGTTTGATACTGCTACAGAAATCTTAAAATGTGTATTTAATTTTATAATAGTCTTAATTTTAAGCTCTGCAGTTTGGTTGATACAATTATATTTTTATATGCAATTTGATGGACTTTGGAATCTAAAATAGTCATTGCATTACCTTTGAGACACTTGAACAAGATTAAATCATTTCTAATTTACCCAGTAATCACCTAACACAACAATACATGTCATGTCTTTTGGCAAATACAAAAACTAGATATATTGAGTTAAAAAGGCAAATGAAAATCTTATCCCAATGTTTGGATTAAGTCTTTTTTTTAAAAATAGGAAACAGCGTATTTCATCTACAAGGTAGATTTAGGAAGATGCAATCCAGAAAATTTCCGTTTAAAAATCTCTTGTTCCACACAATCTAATTAGGGTCTGTTTCATTATAATTTTATCTGAACTCTATATGCTGTAGTGCAGCTCTGTAAATGAGTCATAGGATAACTATTCCCAGTTTGTAGCCAATTCTCCAGAGAAGCAAAGGGAAAAAGAAACAACTGCCTTTTAAGGAAATCAAACCTGTTTCTAGAGATAAACCTCTGTCCATTTCTATTTGAGCATATTCTCAACAACCAAAAAAGAGAATACCATAAAATACAGGTCTGTTGGATGAGCCATCAGGCCAAATACATTTGTAGGTTTGTTTAATATTTCTCCTATGTCATAATCTGTTATACATAAACATTTTACATAAACATATGCACCTGGGCACGTGTGAAATGGTAAAATAAAAGGACATTTCTTTCTCTGCAAATGTGAAAAAGTCTGTTCCCAGCTTGGAACTCTATTTTGGCTACTATGTTAAAGAAATTTGTTTTTAAAAGTAAAAAAAGAGAGAACTTGCAGTTTCTAGGAAACGTATTAAATATGGAATTTGTATTTGCACAGAATCTGTACAGAAATCTGAATGGTAAGATTGTAAAAAATAAGGCCATGCAGCGGGCACCGTTCAATTAACTCCTCTCTGCCTAACTCTACAATTTGATAGGAAAACTGTTACTTCAGTTTGGACTTCTCTCTAACTCTTCTCATTCTCTGAATAAGAAGAAAATTTTGAAAAGAAAGAGAATATAAAATTGTAGTATATGGAGGCTTGACATTTAGCTGTTTTTCCAAATATTTTGCAATTGCTTTATTCTCCCTACATTATTCTAAAATATGCATGTCACTAAACTTTTTTTCAGTGTCTTAGGATGAATTAGAAAAATGACTCCTGGCATAATGAAATTCTTTTAAAGTAAAGCACAAATAATTGATGTTTATTTAGTAACACAAGTCCATTCTCACAGATTGAAATATTTTTACTGTTGCTGCCTGGAAGTTACCTGTAGTAAGGGACACACATAAGCATATACATCTAGCTAATATAAAACCAGGTTTTCTCCTGGAGGAAAACATAGGCAGAACACTCTTTGACATAAATTGCAGCAGTATTTTTTTTTAATTCAGCTCCTAGAGTAATGGAAATAAAAGCAAAAACAAACAAGTGGGACCTAATTAAACTTAAAAGTTTTTGCACAGCTAAGGATACCACCAACAAAATGAAAAGACAACCTACAGAATGGGAGAAAATATTTGCAAATGATGAGACCGAAAAGGGACTAATCTCCAAAATATACAAGCAGCTCCAAAGAAGACATCCAGATGGCAAACAGGCACATGAAGCATAGGCATCACTAATTGTCAGAAAAATGCAAATCAAACTACAACGAGGTAGCACCTCACACCAGTCAGAATGGCCATCATCAGAAAGTCCACAAATGATAAATGCTGGAGAGGGTGTGGAGAAAAGAAACACCTATGCTGTTGGTGGGGATGTAAATTGGTGCAGCCACTATGGAGAACAGTATGAAGTTCCCTTAAGAAACTAAAAACAGACTTACCATATGATCCAGCAATCCCACTCCTGGGCATATATCCAGAGAAAACTCTAATTTGAAAAGACACATGCACCCCAATATTGACAGCAGCACTATTTACAATAGCCAAGACATGGAAGAAACCTAAATGTCTACTAATAGATGAATGAATAAAGAAGATGTAGTATATATATATGTGTGTACACACACACACACACACACACACACACACACAATGGAATACTACTCGGCCATAAAAAAGAATGAAATGTCCTTTGCTATAACATGGATGACCTGGAGATCATCATTCTAAGTGAAGTAAGCCAGATAGAGAAAAATACCACATGATATCACTTATATGTGGAATATTTTTTTAAAAGACACAAATGAACTTATTTACAAAACAAAACAGACTCACAGACATAGAGAACAAACTTATGGTTAGCAGGGGGCAAAGGGGATGGGAAGGGATAAACTGGGAGTTCAGTACTTGCAGATACTAATTACTATATATAAGATAAATAAACAACAAGTTTATACGGTGTAGCACAGGGAACTATATTCACTATCTTATAGTAACCTACAATGAAAAAGAATATGAGATGAAATATATGTATGTGTATGTATGACTGAAACATGCTGTATGCCAGAAATTAACACATTTTAAACTGACTATACTTCAATTAAAAAAAAACAGCTTTTGTTTTTACTAAATTCTTTGCTGCTTATCCAAATAATAAAGCTACAGCTGAAGAATTCAAACTTAAAAAACTTGATTCCCAGCTATTGTCACAACACTGTGATGCCATTATTCATTAGAGAACTGCAATACTGAATTGTTGAATTTTCCGAATTTGAGGAGGGAGTTGTTTGTTTTTAACCAAATTATTTCTAATCTCCAAGATGATTAAAACAGGTTTTTTGAAAGCAGCAGGAGTGTTCTAGAATTTAAAGAACAGCATTATTTAAGAAAAATAAAAAGTTTATCATAAAAAATATATCTAGTAAAACATCTTAGAAAAAACATTTTAAATAATAATTAGAAAACCCAAGATCTTATAGAAAATACGTGTATATTTCTTAGACTTCAGCATAATAAAAGATTTCTGTAACAAGACCCAAAAGCATTAATTGTAAAAGAAAAGAATTAATACACTTGGCTATACTGAAACTGTTGTTCATAAAATGAAAGCTTAAATAACATGAAAAGACAGGTTATCAATTTGGGAGGTCATTCACTATACATCCAACTGACAAGGTTTAATATGAAGAATAGCTAAAGTACTTGTACTAATCACGACAAAAAGCACAAATAATCTAAAAGAAAAATATTCTGAAGATATGAATAGGCAATTCACTGAAGAGAAAACACACAATAAACAAGTGAAGAGATATTCATATCACCTGTGATTGGAGAAATACAAATCAGGACCCCAAAGAGATCATTTTATACCCAGAAGAATGGCAAAAATTAAAAAGTCTGATCAAGTGTTGGAGAAGACATGGAGCTACATGTACCTCATGCATTGCTGGTAGAATTCTAAAATTATGCATCAGTTTGAAAAAGAGTTTGGCATTTTCTCCTAAACCTGATCATTTACAAACCTATGAGCAATTCCACTCCTGGGAATACAGCTAAAAAGAAGCCCTTGCCCACATGCAACAGAAGACGTATTCTAGTAGCACTGCTCAAAACAGCAAAAACCTGGGGCAGCCCACATGCCCCTCGACAAGAAAATGGTAAATAAACTGTGGGATACTCACACAGTGGAATATTATACATCAGACAAAACAAATGAATGAGTTGCAGCCATGTGGATCTATCCTGTGACAATGTCTTAAGTAAGAAAAACCAAGTCTCCAAAGACTATAACAGCATGATGCCTTTTTTATAAAGTTAAAAGCAACTAAAATTAAAATACTGGTTAAGAGTGCATAAATATTCAATAAAATTATATAAAAAGAAAGGCAAGTAATGATGAAGACAGAATTCAGGATGATGCTTACCTCAAGTCAGGAGAGGCAGAGTGATATATTGAGAGGTGCCAGCCCATAATGTTAGATGTAGGGTTTTTTTAGTTTTTAGTTAGGGAATTGGGGGTCATATGTGAGTATGACATTATTAAAAATAGCTTAAGAAATGTGCTATGAACCAAGAGTTATAATTATTCCAATTCTGTGCTCCTGTTGTCCAAATTAAAAATAAATTTTAATTTAAGTAAATAAAAATTCACACTTTATGGCTAAAACACTTTCGAAGGCATTTTTTTTAAAGAACAAATAATGACCTTGTTTGTTTTTCTGTTCTTTGTCAGATTTTGTACATCAAATATTTTATACCATTTAAAGAATACTTCCAAATATCAAAGTAAAATATATAAAATATAAACATATTTAGCACTAAGTTCAATGGATTTAATCGTTCCCAGACAACTCTAACTTTGCTATAGGAGTAACTACTTTGTCTTTCTCTTTCTCCTTCCAGTATTTTAAAAAACACTTTCCTGGAACATCTTTTCCCTCAAATAGATGCCATCTTCATTTTTTTTCTGTTTTCTCACCCGTCACATCCTATTCACTTTCTTTCTTTGCTGCTGAACTTCAAATATAATCGTCTACGTTTGCATCTCCACCTGTTCTCCTCTAATTCCCGTTCACTTCCCAGCCAACTACTGTGTGGCTTCCATCCCTGGCATTCTATTAAGAAACAATCACCCAAAACCTCCTACTTGTCAAATATATGGTCTTACCATCCTTTTCCTTGCCCAAGCTGTATATATTGGTCTTCCCCAAGATTCTGTCCTCTGTCCTCTTTGCTTCTTGCCTCATGTATTTTAGCTATTTCCCCAGATAATGTCTAGTACTGGTCACTCTCCTGAGCCCAGACCCACACTTTTAACTCTTCATTACATATTTCCTTCTGTGTATCCAATAGATAACTCAAATTCAATTTATTTAGAATTAAATTTATTTTCTTTTCCCCATAACTGCTCCTCACCCTCCTGTGAAATCTTTCAGTAAATGCTACCTACATCTTTGTCTTCCAATATAAAACCTCCACACTACAGTCCACTCTTCCCCTATTCTTGCCATCTACATCTATATCTTTCTAATTTGTCTATGTTTCTTCTTTTTCAGCCCCAGTGCTCTTAGCTACTCTAGAGTCTCACTCGAGTTATTATAACCACCCCCTAATTGTTCTCCATCCTTCAAGCTCTGCCCTTCAATCCATCTCCACATTACTATCTTTCTAAGCATGCATCAGATCGTGCCAGTCTCCTGTTTTAAAATCTTTAATGAAAATTTGAGAGAAAGAGTTCGTAAGAAATAAGATGATGCATTTGAAAGGAAGAAGATAGTGACTTTTAATCCCTGGTTCTTCTCAACTTCTCAGTTAACAAACTTAAGAGATTCTAAAATTTGGTATCTTATAACACTTTCCAAGAGAGTGATTGGCAAGACCTTCATTATAGCCTTTCTCATAAAGAGTTTTCCTTTTGAATTTGACACAAAGACTTAATGCAAACTGTGGAAAATGAGTGTAGAGTTTTGAATGTTCTCATAGGAACATGCCAAGAGCTTCTATATAAGCATAAAGAACAAAACAATGAAAGAAAGAAGGCCCAAACATCAAAGAGGGTCATTCTGAACAGTATCTGATTGAATTCTGTCTTATACATAATTCAGTGAGATTTATCCAATACTCATTAAAAGAGATCATTATAGCACAGGAACTGAGTAATTTCTCAGAAGAGGCTAGTCTCTGAAGTTGATTGCTGTTCATTTACCAAGCCACACTCTTGCATGCTCTTGTATCCATGTTGAATGTATTCCCTAGGCCTGGATGTCTTTGTCCAGTTCAATATCCAGTTTGTTTTGGGTTTTTTTTTAATTGAAGTATAGTCAGTTTACAATGTTGTGTCGATTTCTGGTGTACAGCATAATAGTTCAGTCATATATATACATACATATATTTGTTTTCATACTCTCAAGGTCCAATTTGAATGGTGACTCCTCTGTATTGTCCCCTGATGCTACATGCAGAACTAATTTATTCATGATTTTTATTTCATAATATATTGTATATTCCTCTCCTTAAAACTTTGTCACCTTCTTTAATAGTTGTGACTCTGCCTCTCCCATGCAAGTTTAACTTTTTAAGAGCAAAGACAATGTCTTATTCACCCCAGAATCTAGCATACTTGTGGTATAATAAGAAATATATTTGGTCTTTGTCCCTAGTACCTGTACTTCACTGAAGGCAGAGTTTGGCACAAAACTCCTAAATCGTTGGGATTTCCTGAGTGATAGGAGTGTCTTTTGTTACTCATAAGGAGCTTTTTATCTAATGAGGTGACTTAGAGTGGGCCGCCTAGATAGCCTCAAGATGGGGCTGGTCACCAGAAAGAGCAAGTGATTAAAGGGCTGGAAATTTCAACCTCACCCACTGACTTCTTAGAAATGGAAGGGGGTGCTGCAGATTAAACTCTATATAAACTCTTGAATGACAAGATTTGATAAGCTTCCAGGTTGGTGAACACATCACTTGCTGGGAGGGTGGTGTACCCTAACTCCACAGGGACAGAAGCAACTGCACCCAGGACCCTTCTTGACCTTGCCCTATGTACCTCTTCATCTGGCTGTTCATCTATATCCTCTACAATATCTTTCATAATAAACTGGTAAGCGTAATTAAATGTTGCTCTGAGTTCTATGAGCTACTCTAGCAAGTTAATCAAACTTAAGAGAGAGTCTTGGGAACCTTCAATTTATAACCAGTCAGAAGCACAGGTAACAATCCAGATTTGCAACTGGCTTCTGAAGAAGGGGCAGTCTTATGGGACTGAGCCTTAACTTGTGGGATCTGACACTATCTCTAGGTTGATAGAATCAGAATTGAGTTAAATTTGTAGGCCACTCAGTCAGTGTCTTCTGAGATATGAGGAAATGCTTGGTGGCACTAGAAAAAAACACACTAGAATAGTACTTTTCACAAAGCAAGTGGTGAATATGCTTGCTGAATTAAAATGAGTATCAGAAGCCAATGTTAAAAATTAGGTAGAATCCATAAATCTGCGAAGTGTGGTTGATTTTACCCTGAAATAACTTCCCTAATGTTTATGGACACAATTTGGAAAATTACATGAAAAAAATTCTTACAGTAAAATTGAAACTATAAACAAAAATAATAACCATATGTTTAGCTAAACGTTTCCCTTATTAATGCAGTCTGAGGTTATTTTATAACTGCTTAATATTGGTGTTAATTAAAGTAAGCTTAGCCAAATAAAACCCTAAAGTCTTATTTTTCTGAACTACTATCTAGCTGGTATCACCCCATCACCTTATAAAATTGGTTTTTTTAAATTAAATGCAGAACTCTGAATTTACTGGTACAGCTAGGGCCCCAAGGTAGATGTATTCCATTAGAAGGGTAAGTTACAGGGGAAGAATGACTGGCATTTCTAGAAGTCTTTATTTGAACAGCTGTCGTGGGAAGAAGGAGTAGACCTGTTCTGTACTTCACTGAAGGCAGAGTTTGGGTCAATGAGTAGAAATTACAAGTCAGAAGATTTCACCTAACTATAAGGAAATTTTTTCTTGGAGTATTGGTGACCAACAATGAATTTTTTAGATTTTATTGAGTCCCAAAACAAAAACTATATTTTAAAAAGCGGGTTGTTTATTAGTGATATTGCAAAAAGAAGTTCTCCATCTAGGGGCAAGTTGTATCAAATGAGATGTCTCTTTCAACACTAAGATTTTATGATCCCATTAATATTTCCCATATTTTTCAGTTGTTGCCATTCTGCAATCTTATTTTGCACCTAGACTTAATCCTGTCAATTCATGTCTGTGCCCCAAGGGAAATTTCTCTTTATAAAAAGTAAGTCTGTGTTCTCATTGTATATAGATCTATTACAAAGAGAGAAAAAAAGGGTCTCTGGATGAAAATGGGACTTGTAAACAAAATGATTTTTAGTATATGTCTCATCTCAACTCCTAGAATTAATTACATGAAGAGCTTCTAAACTTTAGTTAACTCCTTCCTTGATGGTGACGTGCAAGACCTTCATTATGACATCTCATGCAAAGAGTTTTCCTTTGACTCTGACACAGAAATTTCATGCAAACTATGGAGAAAGAGTGTAGAGTTTTCAGTGTTAGTATAAGAACATGCCAAGACACTTTCACGCATGCATGAAGAAAATAAAACAATCGAAGAACAAAGGATCAGGCCTCAGAGAACATACTGATATTTCCACTTCAACTGCTTGAAAGTGACTACATTCAATAGAAAAACAAATGGTGAAGGGGGAAAACAAAGACTGAATTAATCTCAGACATACATCTGGAGTTTATAAGAGAGAAGCAGAGGAGGACTATGTGACCGATTCATAATAATAAATAACCAAGAAATTTCATGCAGTTATAAATGCAGGCAGTTCCCAATTATCCGTAACAGAAGCAAGGAAAGCAAAAAATGATCTGGAATCTAAGTAAGTTAAAGATAAATTTGCCTCAGAATTCCATCCTCATATCCTTTAGAGTTTTCTTAAATCAAAATACTTTATCTTTCCTTTATTTGTATTACAATAAAGGTGGCACTCTGTAGCAAAGGGACTCAAGGACAGACAATGCACAGGGAAATCCAGAATAGATCTCTTAAATATTCATTGAGGGCCTCTCATGTGCAAGAAACCATCAGATAAAATAAATATAAAACATGCTCCCTGCCTTTAAGGAACTTAGCATTTTCTTTGGAAAAAACACACACTCGTGAAAAATAAAAAAAAATTAAGTGTATGATTAAGCACCAAATGCTTGGGCATTGACAATGCATGGCATTGACAGTTTTAGAAAAATGAAGTACTCATATTTTGTTTGCAGAGAGATACATGAAAGCAACTGGACTGAACTAAATTTTGAAGGATTATTGGGGGGGGGAATGGCTACATAAGATAAGAAAAGATTTGTTCTGGTGCTATGTTCCTTTAACCTAGCTTAAAACGACCTATTGGACTGGGTTCCCTCACCTCTTTCCATACACACATTCACTCACAGGCTAAGCTTTTAAACAATGTTGGTTTTCTATGAAATACTTACAGGTAGTTAAAATCTCCCAAAGCCCTAGTCCCTAAAGGCTCACTCGTTCTCACTCTCGCTCTCGCTCTCGTGCTCTCTCGCTCTCCCCCTCTGGAGTTCAGTGTGGTTTTCCCTGTCCTATCAATTAGCAGAAACTGTGAATACTTAAAAACACCATACTTCCCAGAAAAACATACACATAACAAAATTAAGCAAGTAATTCCTAAGTGTTTGTGCTCATGAAGGTTAAGTGATTTTGAATGCTGTGAAAACGGAAATCTCCAGTGCAACCCTCCTCTTAGATACGAGCAGAGGCATGTTCTGCAAGGTCAAAAGGAAATTTAGGGACAGAGGAGAAACAAAGTCCTAGCACAGAAAAGGAAAAGCCAAGCTGAGTGATAGCGTCTGCATTCTCCACTGCATCCTTTGTAATAAGCCTTTGGGGCTACACTGTCAGGGTTTCTCTTGGCACCTGCAGCAACCTTTAGAACTAAAACCACAATGAAAAACAGCAACATGTGTTGCTAAAAAAAGTCAATCTAAGATAAAAAGCAGCAACACGGAAGGAACTGGAGAACTCTCAGCACTTGAGCTAGATTAATGATTTAGGGGGTCATTGCAGAACACAGACTCTGGAAATGGAAAACCAAAAAATGAGGGGTGGATAGTCATGTTCAGGTTATCTGTCTTCAACAAATGGGAGAGACCGGGAGCATGTCCTGAGGGATCAGTAAATGCCATTGTGCAACTGCTGAGTCATCTCACTTGCAATTATTTTAGTTTACAGATAGCTTTTGGAATATGGACATCAACTTTCTGAAGGTCAGAGATATGGACCCAGGCGGTGCTCTCTGGAAACCACACAGATAAAAGTGTAATCACAATGCCCCCAGGGACACTAACAACTTGAATTTTGCTAGCTCCTCCGCCATGCTCAGGGACACGTTCACTCACATCCTTCTGCAGCTGCCTTCCCAAGGATGAGTGTGGCCCACTGTTCATCCAGTCTGCCTCTATCACTGCTGTTTCCAGAAATCTCTTATGGCAAAGCTACCTCTCTGCCAGGAGCATTTAGGTTCCTGTGTACAAAGCTGCAGAGCTGCAAAACCGTCAAGGGGTTAAACTGCAGTATCTCCAGTCCTTGCCATCCCTTCCTCTGTATGAGAAGGAACAGCCAGAGCACATCTCTTCACAGTGTTGTGTCGCACACTCACCTGGATGCTAGCACAGCTAATACCCTACATTTCACAGAACACAATTCCTATTGCTGCCACCTACTCTCCCACTATTGGAGTGAGAGGTTGTCCCAGGCAAGGCTGGGGAAAAGGCATCTCCATTTCCCACAGGCTCTCCTCTCTTCCACACAACCAAACATGTAACCCACTCTATGTCATGACCCCCATGGACACGTCTTTAGCTTGGATTCACTCAGGACCAGCCCCATTGCCTCCAAAAAATTAAACCAAAGGCCATGTACATGGAATAGATGGTCACGTATATGTAAGTTTCCAACCTTTGAATGTTTCAACACAAAGAGCTTTATCTTTAATATTCTGCTTCTCTCAGGGCAAATTTACAATCAGCAGTACTTTTTGTTGATGCCTAAAGGATGTCTAAGAGTACACATGAGCTTACATCTCAGCACGGAATCATTCCTCCTGGGGCTCTGCTCCTGGCCAGGTGCTGGGCCTGACTAGGGGCTCCTCTGTAGCACAGAGAACGGAACTGTAAACCAGAGGTGGTCATTCCTCCATGCTTCATATTATTTACATATAATCTTTTATATTATGTGGAATCTTCTAAAAATAATTCATCTTTTTCTAAGAACCAGACTAGTTAGGGAATTTTAACTATATTAAAACAAAATTTTATAAACTACGTTAAAAACTGAATATAGGTTTTGTAATTCTTTCATAAATTAAAACCCAAAACACGAAGTCTAGGACCTAAATTTCAATGATGTGTTTCCTAAAAGGTAGGCTTTCTCTTGAAACTGACCCTATAACTTTAGGAAAACAATACTACAATGATATAACCACATTTTTTATATTTTATATATGGCTTTATCATGTACACAACCTATTTTGACATATCTTTCAAAAGAGAGAGCAAAGTTTATTTCTGTAAGATAGGTTTCTGAAAATCTGATTTATCTGAGTATATTGTCTTTTTTTTGATTGAAGCATAGTCAGTTTACAATGTGTCAATTTCTGGTGTACAGCCTAATAGTTCAGTCACACACATATATATACATACATGTATTCATTTTCACATTCTCCTTCATTATAGGTTACTACAAGATATTGAATACAATTCCCTGTGCTATTCAGTATAAACTTGTTGTTTATCTATTTTATATACAGTAGTTAGTATCTGCAAATCTTGAACTCCCAATTTATCCCTTTCCACCTGCTTCCCTTCCTGGTAACCATAAGTTTGTTTTCTATGTCTGTGAATCTTTCTGTTTTGTAAATAAGTTCATTTGTCTTTTTTTTAGACTCCACATAATAAGTGATATCACATGGTGTTTTTTCTTTTTCTCTCTGCTTACTTCACTTAGAATGACAATCTCCCAGTCCATCTATGTAGTTGCAAATGGCATTATTTCATTCTTTTTATGGTTGAGTAGTATTCCATTGTATAAATATACCACTTCTTCTTTATCCAGTCATCTGTTGATGGACATTTAGGTTGTTTCCATGTCTTGGCTATTGTACATAGTGCTGCTATGAACACTGATGTACATGTATCTTTTCAAATTAGAGTTCCCTCCAGATATATACCCAGAAGTGGGATTGTTGGGTCATATGGTAAGCGTATTTTTAGTTTTTTAAGGAATCTCCATACTGTTTTCTATAATAGCTGCACCAAACTACATTCCTATCAGCAGTGCAGGAAGGTTCCCTTTTCTCCACAGCCTCTCCAGCATTTGTCATTTGTGGACTTTTGAATGATGGCCATTCTGACTGGTGTGAGGTGATACCTCATTGTAGTTTTGATTTGCACTTCTCTGATAATTATTGATATTGAGCATTTTTTCATGTGCCTATTGGCCATTTGTATGTCTTCCTTGGAGAATTGCTTGTTTAGGTCTTCTGCCCATGTTTGGATTGGGTTATTTATTTTTTATTATTAAGTTGTATGAGCTGTTTATATATTCTGGGAATTAAGCCCTTGTCAGTCTCATCTTTTGCAAATATTTTCTCCCATTCCGTAGGTTGTCTTTTTGTTTTGCTTATGGTTTCCTTTGCTGTGCAAAAGCTTGTAAGTTTAATAAGGTCCCATTTGTTTATTTTTGCTTTTATTTCTATTGCCTGGGTAGACTGCCCTAGAAGAACATTGCTCAGATTTATGTCAGATAATGTTTTGCCTATGTTTGCTTCTAAGAGGTTTATAGTGTCTTATGTTTAAGTTTTTAAGCTATTTTGGGTTTATTTTTGTGTATGCTGTAAGGGAGTATTCTAATTTCATTAATTTATATGCAGCTGTCCAGTTTTCCCAATACTATTTGCTGAAAAGACTCTCTTTACTCCATTGTATATTCTTGCCTACTTTGTCAAAGATTAATTGACCAAAAGTTTGTGGATTTATTTCTGGGTTCTCTATTCTGTTCCAGTGATCCATATGTCTATTTTTGTACGAATACCATGCTGTTTTGATTACTGTAGCTCTGTAATATTGTCTGAACTCTGGGAGGGTTATTCCTCCAGCTTCATTCTTTTCCCTTCAGTATTGCTTTGGCAATCCTGGGTCTTTTGAGATTCCATATAAATTTTAGGATTATTTGTTCCAGTTCTGTGAAAAATGTCCTGGGTAATTTGATAGGGTTTGCATTAAATCTGTAGATTGCTTTGGGTTGACTATACTGTTTTGATAAATCAATGGAAAGCTGCAAACCCTGATTCCCTAGGCATTAATACCTTCTTGTCCATTACTTATAAGGCACTAATTATCTTTATGCAAAAATTTTATCCTGAAACAATCTGGAAATTTAGTACAACTGGAACATGTGGGAATTTTTTTCTCTCAAAAAATTTTCTTTCATATTTTAAAAACTTACCAATCACTTTCAGTATTTTTAAATGTTTAGGAATAAAAATGTTACCTAGATTACGTGACCTTGACATTTACTTATTTTATCAGCCAAAAAGAATTATACTGACTAGTATAATCATGAGTGACATGTACATGATATGAAAATTTCTCTTTATATATAACAGTTGGCCCCAAATTAATTCAGAGAATCTTCATTTTCACCAAAAAATACAGCATACTCTCAGACTAGTAATTCTATTTACAAATTACTTCTATAGGAATGATCATTTAAGTGCACAAATATATTTTAGATATACAAAAGTATTCATCTCAGCACTATCTGTAATGGTGAAAAATTATAAATAATTTATATGTTCATTGGGGAATGAGTTATATAAATTATGGTCAATCCATACCATGTAATACTGTGCAGTCACGAAAAAGATGATGTAAATCAGGATTCACTGACAAGGAAAGATGTTCATGTTGTGTGTTTAATAAGAAAGCACATTTAGTACCACTCTTTTTACATAGAATTGACTGTAAGTGTGATTGTCAATTGGTGTGTGTGCAGAGAGAGGGGACTGAGAAGTTGTTCACCAAAGGGTTAATAATGTGTTATTTCTGGATGTTATGATTTTTTACTTTATTTTTATCCTTTTCTGTAATATTTGAATTTTTCTACAACGACAATGAGTCATTTTTTATAATCCAAAAATAAAAGCCATTTTCAGTTCTATTTTAATTTTTTAAAAAAACAGACCTGAATCCTTTTTTGGGATAGAACCACGACTTGATTCAAAACACTGCGCTTTGAGATGCGGAACTAAGCTAATCAAGTCCAAGTTTACCAAGGACTGCCTCCTTTTTTGACGCATTTTACCCAAATGAGAGGGGTTTAAAGAATAGATGAAGAATATCAAACACATTCCCTCTCCCCCATCAAATTAGAATTTGTCAGAGAAGTGAACAGCTAGGTCAGAGTGAGCGATTTCATTCTATGTGATAATCTTTAGCCACTGTCTCTCTGGGGTTTCTAGTAGAGTAAGGAAAATAAAACTTAAAGGCTATAAAATCATGTTGAATCTATAGTTTGAGTAAAGAAGTTAGATTTACAAAAACATCAATTGTATTTAAGTTCATGAATTCTTAACGATATTTTAAAAACATGTTGATTACATTTGTGTATGCTAGGGAACTACCTCTTTATTTAGAAAAAAATAAGGAAAGGGAAAGAATAAAGCATTTATCCCCCCCAAAAGAAGAATCATTATAAAATGATGAATTCAGTAGTAATTCATTGCAGTACATTTTTCAGCATTAAAAAAGGAAAATCTAGCAAACAAGCACATGAAATTGATACCTTTTGAGTTTTTGTTTTGCTCATTTATTTATTTATAACATATACATCCTGCAAATGATGATTTGGAGAAGTGAGAAAAAAAGTCCCATAAAAGACTGTATAAAGAATTGCCCTTTCCAGAAAATACTGCTTTATTTTTCAAGTTAACAGAGAAAATATGACCATTCATGGATGTTTTCTTTCATCTATTATCTTCTTGATTTAAAACAGACTCTAGCTAAAAGGAACCTTAGAATCATGTATTCTAAATCTTTCCTTTTATTAACAGAGAAATTGAGAGCCAGATAGTTTTAGTGATATAGTTAAGGTCACAGAATAAAGTCAAGTTAGACCCATGGCTAGAGTTCAAGTCTCTTGATTCCCAGAGTTCAATCAATGGTTTTTTCCACGGAACCTCTTGAATTGGCATCTGGTTACTACATAATATCAGGTAAAAATAGGAACACACACACATAAAGCATATATATCACTCTTCCAATTACCCTTTAAGTACATTGCTCATTAAAGAAAATCAGACAAAGCTTCCACAAAATCAGGTTTTTCAGTAGTTGCCATTTTCACACTAAAGAATAAAAGATGTACATTCACTCATTCATTCATTTATTCAACAACTTTCAAAAAAATACGTAGCTGACTTAAGTATCCACTTACACATAGATGTATATCATCCACCTTGAAGAGCACTATTTTGGAAGACGCCAAGAGCTAGAATCCTGCTTTCAAAGAGTAAGATGACAGTATTACTGTGGGAAAATGCAAAATTTTTAACTAGAAATACCAGTGAGAAACAAGCCTCTTCATCATAACATTAACTCTATCAAAACAATAATATTTCTTCAGTGCAAATAGGAAGGTATACTGTGGTCTGAAGTCACCCTTTGCTACCTTCACTCCAGGACCCTGGGGCCTTCGTAAGAGGTCTGACTTAATAGTATTGTGAGTAATTATTTTTGACGTGTATATTTTATTTTTTTCTCCATTAATAATCAGATTAAATGAATGTTCTTTTTATTTCTTCCATTCCTGTTGACCCAGAGAAGATGTCTTAGAGAATGCTGAATGATTTCTTCCTTCAGGATATTATAGTGTTTTAAGAGCTGCAAATTCTAGAGCATGCCAGACAGGAGCTATTTTATCCTTCTTCAGGGTTAATCCTGAGGTTATTTTAATTGACAAAACAAAACAAAACAAAACAAAACAAAAAACAACTCTCAACATGGAAAACAAGATAAATTAAGATGAAAACTACCAAAAAACAGTATTTTGTTTTTAGATTTCTTTTCTTTTCTTGTATTGTGAGTACTTCCAAGAGAAGAATGCCCTTGTTTCACACTGTGCTGCAGACGCCTGCCCCTGCTGTCCCTGTCCCCTTCTGCCTGCTCTTCATCCCCAGTCATGCAGCAGAATCACTCGCATTTATCCTTATCATTCAAAACATTTACTCTTAATGCTTCTGATAAAATTTATGAGCTGAAACAATGTTTACTTGTTTTTGACTGAATGCAATACTAAAAAAAGAGGAATCATTATTAATCTGCATTATTAATCATTATTAATCCATTGTTAATACATAATTAAAGTTTAAAAAATAGTCTTTGTTGCATACCTACTATGTGCCTGGGAGAAATAAATAGAGAAACATTCCATTGCAGAAAAGATCATGGGCAAAGTCACAGACACCTGGGAGAAGAATAAACATGTCATGTTCAGGAGAAAATAAGGACAGCCTCCAAGGGAGAAGCAAGCTGCTCGGACAAGAGACAGTGATGAGAGGCAAAGGGCCTTAAAACCTTGGAAAGGAGTTTCTATGAGTCAAAGGCTGGACTGTGGAAACACACTCCTGGAAAATAACTCTCTGTACTAGTTCATCTCAGCCAATCGAAAGATCCAGCATGTTACCTTTCCATGAAAATCAATTAAGAAAGAGAGACTTGACACAGAACTTTCTATTTTGTTCTCTCTCCTCACACACACACACACACACACACACACACACACACACACACACACTATCAGTCCTTTTCCTTCTGCAGATAAGGCAACATCAGATTTGATGTCTTCATTTGCTTAGGAAGCAACAGGGGCAAAGAGAAGCATAACAAGAACTAGATGAAGAAAGAATGAGAATTAAGAGAATGGCGGCAGTGAAGACAGCAAAGAAGGAATTTTCCTTCTCAAATAAGAAAAAGAAGCAGCGGGGAAGAGTAATGGAAGGTAATAAAGAACAGAATGGAATAAATATCCTAATGGGCTCCTTAACTGAATTTGCGTCTACTCTCAGCCCTGCGCCTGCAGCTGAAGGAAACCCTTGGTAACTCACTCAGCGTGAAGCTACATAGTCATTTTGGTGCAGAGGAAGCAGACAGCGATGAGCTGGCTCTCCCAGATTGCAGCTCTGCCTCAGGATGAAACTGTTCTGATCAACATTTCCCCATCTGGCAGGCAGGCGGCCAAAAGATTGGAGACCTGAAAATGGATCACTGCGTTTTGACTCCCTGCAGCAGCCAATACGTGTAATATAATATTTACACAGTTCAATCTAATATCAGTCATGCTGAGCACCAACCAGTGGAAAATGTTATGTTTTTCATGAAAGAAATAAAAATAAAGGTGACTGCTATGGTAGTATCTGACTCCCAAGGCCCATGCGTTTCACAAATCGCTTTACATTTTCGCTTGATCTTGACTGATGAAAATAATTCCCCACTGTTTGAAAAGCTAAAAACACCAAGACTTTAACTATCACCATTTACTTAGAAAAAGCAGCCTTATATAGTAATAACTTCTTCTAATTTAGAAGACAAGAGTGCGTGGGTGGAGGTTGGGGAGGGACTGAAATGCTCATTAGCCTCCCCCAGGGGCCCTGGCACGGAGTTCTCCCAACTATTCAGAGATCACGTCCTATGTTTACTTACTAGGGGACAATTTATTTTTCTTTTATATTTTCAAAGCACTTGAAATGATTCCTTCTCTTTGTGATGATTTCCATATGCTGTTTCCAATGAAAGGGCAATGGCTTACTCAGTGAGCATAAAGCCACATTCTGAAACCATTAAGTGCCACCTCACAGGGAGAGACCCCGAGGACTGCAGAAGCCCTTCCTATGACACTGAGATCCGGATCTCAAAAATCACTGCATAGAAGACAGCAGATAAGCCTTCAATTTTATAAAGGTTGGTTAAATAAAATTAGAATAACCACAGATGTGATAGTAGTAACTTTTTAAAAATCCTGAATGTTTCCCATGTGTGAAGTAATTTGCATGTGCAATTTCTAATCCTGAAAACAAGCCTTGGAGATAGGTGCTAACACTATCCCCATTTTATAAATGAGAAAACTGAGGCACAGAGATTAATGTAATCAAAAGAATTAAGAGTTGGCTTGCTCTAAACAGAGCTCAACATAACTATATGCAAATAATTCTTCAGAGCTTGAGGTATTTCCCCTTTTAAAAATCTCTACGGTTTTTAAGTGGGACAATCATTTTATTTGGCCTTGTAAAATATGTAACTTAAGGATTTACTACCTTAAGAAATCTCAGTCAGTAACTGATACTGCAAACATTTTGTGAAACGTAGCATTTTATCAAAAATGAAAAACTGCTCATGGTAAAAGAATCATCACAAATAATTTATTTGGCTTTTGTGCTCTTAACTTACATGCGTATATCTGGAGTACAAGGGACTAGATGACTGCTTTTCTTAATTTCTGAAGGAAATAGATTTGCGTAGAAGACAATTGCTTCCTCCTCCAATTAGAATAATAATAACAATGACAGACTCCTTTATGGCATGATTACTATGTGTCAAGTATTATCTTAATATATAATCTTTGAAAAGTAGCACAAAATATATTAACAGATTCCTTTGGTCTCAGATTCCTAGCCTGTAAAACTGGTGACATTTTCAATCTACAAAAACAGTAATTCCATTACATAGTACCCCACTTTACAGATGGAGAAACTGAGGCTAAGAAAAATGTGTTTAAAGCTATACAGTAAGTGGTAGCCAGCATTAAAATGCTTTTATCCTTTCAAGGAGTCCGTTTCCAAACAATATCTAAATAAGATCACCTCTTTTTTGAAGAAGAAATCAAATTAAGGCACACTCGAAAATATAATAAAATTCTTCTTTGCTCTATGTCTGATATTGAGGTCAAAATAAACAGGATGTATGTATCAAATTCTCTTTGACACTCCTTAAATTCTTCTTCTCTCACTGGGAGAATCAATTTCAGAGGAAGAGGAAAGATGAATATAATTTTTAGCCAAACTTCTACACAGGAGGCGGTGGTAATTAGTCATTTAAATAAAATGTTCTAAAGACTGGTCAGCAGGCTGCTACATCACAAAAAGCTGAAATGGATGAAGAGGAAATACGAAGATGACAGCTCAAAGTTGTTCTCTAGGACCAGAGTGTTAATCATTTAACAGTGGGAAAATAACCACATGGTCGGGGTTCCCAGGAGAGTTTTTCATTTTTATCACTGTGAAAGACTGGACTTCTTACAGCAATTTTTCATGTATATATATGCCAGCTACACTGGCGTCTTTTTGGTTCCTTGAATGTGCCAAGCACACTTCTGTCCTAGGGCTCTTGTCCTTGTAGTGCTCTGTGCCTGGAAGGCCTCCCCAACATATCTGACAAGCCAGCTGGAACTCCCATGGACGTTTATTCTCAACCAAAAAACGAGATGGAAATAAGCAATAACTAATGTTTAATCTGCTTTTAATTTATGGATTGACACCAGTACCCTGGTCTAGTCTGGTCCAGAGAGTTATGAATTTCATATAGTGCTTGAGGTGACCCCACCAAACAGGAGACCTCCCAGCAAGGCAGAAGGGAAAGAGTTTCCATCACATGTTCATTCCCTTTCAACATATTGCAATATATTATGTTTTACGGTGCTTGATTAAATGAATTTCCATGTTATTATCCAATTTTCACCCTTACAAAATGACACAAGTTTTAAAAAATTCCTGAAAGGAAGCTATTGATTAAAGATAACATTTACATTTCAGGCACAAGAGAGAAAGAATATGGCAGAGCCCCTCTCCTGTATTCCTTCAGAAACTCTACATCAGCCATGTAGCAAGATTAAACACCATTACTGTTCAGTCATATGTGACAGGTAAGTAAAATACTCAGACTTACTGAGACCATTATTTGGAATATGGACTTATAGCCACTGTTGTTAGAAAGGAACTTCACCTTATTGTGCTCTATGATATTAGCTAATGTTAGTATGATGTCTAGTTAGGACTAAGAAGATATTTAATAACCAAACATCCAGAGCATGAAAAACTTCAAGATTTGTTTTTTCAACAATGGTTGAAGTCAGGCAGTCCTCAGTTTAAAACATTACAGAATTTATTGAGGGAGGGGTAATTAGGTTTATTAATTTTTTTTTGGAGAGGGTACTGGATTGGACCCAGGACCTCATGCATGCTAAGCATGTGCTCTACCTTCCCCCCTCCCAAAACATTACAGAATTTAAACCAAATGATAGTGTATAGAAAATTCCTCATGGATGCATTTAAAAATTGCTAAAGTAATGCAATATGGCAATAAACCTAGATCTATTTTTTAATGAGTAAATATCATTGAAGATACAAAGAAAAAAGAACAAGGAAATTGGTGGAAATAATATCAGAACAACCTACATGTTGGAGGAGTTTTGCTGTAAAGTTAGATAAAACAACATATGTTTTCAGTATGACCCAGGCTACAGTATTTTCTAGATTCTATTTCAATACTGAAATAGATGAAGAACTACTCCTTTGGAAAGCCAATAAGGAAGAATACTGGAGGTAAGTTCTCAAAGTAAATAAATTCTTTAATTTAAAAAGAAATCAATATTTTACGGCAAAATGCAAATAAAAACACTGATGAAGTAGCTGCTTTAACAGGGATTAACAAGGAAAAGATTTTTGGGTAAGGTGGTGAAGATGCCTCACATAACATTCATTCAGTGCATTATTTGTAGGCAAGTTCATACAGCAAAATAAATTGAGGGTAAAAGTGCAAAAGTGCTGCAGGATATCTTCAATATGATTACTTTTATAAAAACTCATATTTAAATGTATACTGAAATCTATAAAACATGTTGCAATGATACAGGAAGTGCAGGGAGCCATTCAGAACATGTGCGTTGGGCATCCAACTGGCCTCCGCCCTGGACCTGCCTGGACCTGCTGTATGACCTTAAGTTATTTACCTAACCTCTCTAAGGCTCAGTTTCCTTGTCTGTGAAAAAAAAAAAAAAAGGATAGTTAGGGCCATTGTGAATGAAATAATTCATAAAGCACTTATTCATACAGAAGTTTTTTTTTCATGTTATGGTTATTTTGATGACTATGATGGGGAGGCTTTGAAGTATTTTAAGCAGTGGTATAACAGGTGATTTAGAAAAATCTCTCTGGCAGCCCTCTGTGGCATGAACCTGAGGAATGTGAAACCTGAAACAGGGAGACAGCTAAAGGCCAAGGTAGTTATCTAAGAGACAACTAGTGAGAGCCTGAGCTGAAGCAGCGGGAGTAGGCACACTGAGCAGGACGTGAAAGAGAGCTATTGAGGAGGTAAAGTCAGTACCACCTCAATGCGTTGGCTTTATACCCCTTTAATATGTCTTGAACTAGATGATTAAAAATTCTCAAACATGGTCCTAGTGCTAGAAACGTATTGCTTCAAAAATAAAGTAGCATCTCTTGTTTTTTAAGAAGATGTAGGAAATCTAAGAAAAAAATTTTAATCTATCTTTTAGAAGACAGAATTATGAAAGTTTCTAGTCTGTTTCTATTTCCTAACTTCATTTCCTAAATTACTTGTTTCTATTTCATTTCCTAAATTACTTGTTCCAGAAATAAAAGTTTCAAATAAAACGATTTGACACTAATTTAAAAATTAGTGAAAATACATTTAATGTCAGAACAGAAGTAGGTTTGGTTTATGGACCGCAAAAATCTTTCCATCAGGGTCTGTTTAGGTCCTTCTTTCCCTCTTAAACTGGCTGTTCAAACTACAGTAGATCCAAAAGTATCGTGTGTAGGAGCTTAGAAGACAAACTTTGGAGCCAAACTAGGTAAACCTCAGGTCTGGCCCCACCTACCCATGTGATCTGGAAGTCACTTAATCACTTTTTGCCTTTGTAATGGGGATCTTAAATGGGGTAATCTCACAAGGTTCTCTCATTATATTTAAAAGGTGATTAAAGAAGTGCCCAACACCCTATAAACATCAATATGAGTTTTTTTTTAAATAAAATTATCTCCAGAAGGTGCTGTTAAAGGCAATAATATGTTTGGAGGAAAATGACACTCTGACCATTTATTATAGACTTCTTCTGGAAAAAAATAATCTGGGTCCTAAAAAGGTGAAATTCAAGCCAGGTATTCTTGAATTTTGATAAAAGGAAGGAGTATTTTCTAGGCAGAATCAGATAGAACATAAACACATAGTTCTGTTCAGGAAAACTCATCCATTATTTTATCAGGTCAGTACCTGATAAAATTGCTTCCAAATAAAAGTGGAAATGCTAGTCATGGGTAAGTAGGATTATAAAAACCAAAGACCAATGGATAGGAAAAGTATTTGTTATATAATCAAGTGACACAATCTTTCATTTATAATGTTTCAAACAGTAAATCCACCACATTTTTTAGTACTTTATCTGAAACACACCAGATTTATACACTAGTTAAGGAAAACTACATCCAGACCATCTTAACACCAAACTCCATCTATATGGCCAATGATCTGCCACATGCCAAGGGAGTACACAAAGACCTTGAAGATACAGTTTGAGGAGACTCTGGCCATCTCTGCTTTTTAACAATAGGAAAAGAATGGTAAATAATTTAGAAAAATAAAGTGCCTAAGGTAATTCAGTACTACAAATATGTTCTCATTGAGGTGGTCAAACAATGAAATATCCCCCAAAGAGCAAAAGTTATTTCTGTTTCTCAGATGAGCTTCTAACTTCATGAAGTTGTTTACTCTTTCAGATCGTTTAATGAAGCTGATGCAGGAATTCTCCAATTCCTTTTACAAAAATCTCATGGCATTTGGTTTCATTACAAATCTGTTAGAATAGATACAATAAACATTTTGGAGTCCATATATTTTTCAGGTTTATGTACAAGTAAACCAGGTCCCTTTCCAGTCTTGCCTCTCATTGCACATAAACCTAGAGAAGCATTTCCTGTAATCTTTGTCCTCAGGCCCATTGAAAGAAGAAATCATCATAAATGTTTCTAAGGATCAAACCTTAGATGGATGACATTCGATTTGATCCAATTCTGTATCAAAGTCACTGCAGTTTTCAGCATTACTAAATGATAGCCTGTTCTCTTACCCTGGCTGATGCAGAGTGGTATGATGCCCTTGCTAGAGGGAGGGAATTAAGATTTGACTTTAGACAGTTTTATATAATTTTTCTGCAAATAAATTTTCTCAGGATCAATTTTTTCATCTATAAACTAAGAGTAACAAACTTTGCTTAACCACCGGTATCAAATGACATAACATATGTTAGCAGACTTAGACAGTTGTAAGATATACATACATGAAGTATTTTTAGCTAAATATATAAATTAGCTTATATTCTTAAATTAGCTTATATTCTTCACAACACATTAACCAACAGAGGGCGGTAAATTATTTTGGAAGCTAATCTGTCTTTTAAAACCATTACCATGAAAAATATGCAAATCTTATCCAGTTAGATATAATGTGTATGTCCTAGTGATATCACATACTGACTTTTGGTATTTCCAATATGACTTTCTTTTTTAAAAAATTGCCTTAGTTTAATACCAAATAAAAAGTTGAGAGTACTTACTTCTAACTTGAGAGTTCTAGCCTCTAATGGCAAATGTTCAAGAAACACCTCTTTAGACTAACCGAAGGCTATGCATCTGCTTAATAGCAAAACACATCCCAGGTTATTAAAGTACTGATTGACATTCCACAAAAGAAGAAAAGGAAA
Organism: Camelus dromedarius; assembly: GCF_036321535.1. Taxonomy (NCBI): domain Eukaryota; kingdom Metazoa; phylum Chordata; class Mammalia; order Artiodactyla; family Camelidae; genus Camelus; species Camelus dromedarius. Next base: position 39,227,464 of record NC_087436.1, read on the forward strand.
AAGGAGTAGTTTACATTTTTTCATTAAGTCCAAAGACAGATTTTCATTCATTCTGTCTAGAAACAATAGCTCCAACATGATCGTTGATGGAAATCATATGAGTTGGTGATAAGTTTTCCAGCTAACATACATTAGGTACATGTGATTGATAATATGAACCTGTGTGATGGAACTGATGTTTTTGAAAAGTGTCAGTCATTCAGTTATAAATGTGAAACTGCTTTACGTCTTCCAGTAAGTGCTTTCAACTACAATAAAGCCAAATACCCTCCTTAATAATACTTTGGTCAGATCCCATGCATTTCTGGTGACTTTCAGCTATTAAAACAGTCTAGTCCGATTACAGCTTTGATCTAACGTCTGGCTGTAAGCTCTCTCCCTAAGCACTGTGGCCGGCTTGTGGCTCCAGGGGTCAGCACAGAGAGGAGAGTGTTGTTTGCTCTTTACCTGCCTCCCTCCAGCTCCTCCCAGTTTGAAGGCAAGAAGGTAGACTGGAGAAGGAGGGGGAAGGTAGATCTATTTATTCATAACTGAATGAGGTAGCATTTCTCTCTTTGTTGGTTGTTGTGCTTCTCTGATTAATGTTGAGTGGCCACACTGTCCTCTCTGCAGCTGGTGTCCAAATGCTGGGACAATTGTGTCATTTCTTCTCGGAGCCCTGGAGGGCTTTGCCCTGCATAATTCCCTAACACAGGAAATAGGGCTCCTGTCCAACACTTCTCTATCCCTTCCAAGCCCCCAGTAGTTCTTTAAGCCAGCTTGCACTGCCAGCCTCTGGCTAATAGCTTGGCCTTTCTGGGTAGGCCAAGCAAGATGGCTCAAGTCTTGCCAATGACTTTCTGTGATAGTCATTCATCCACGGGAAATGCAAGGATCCTTGCCTTACCAAATGGGCAAGTTCCTATTCCATCTCTCTCTCTCTGCCTCTGTCTGTGTCTCTTTTTCTCTCCCCACCCTCTGCATCTTTCTCCAGTTTTATTCCCCCCACCTGCTTTTCTCCACCGCCCATTCCACTGCTCACTAGGCAGGCCAACTGCACTGACAAAGAAGACAGCCTACCAGGGATGTTCCTGGAACATTTCCTGGCACATGACAAGAGCCTGATAAATGCAAGCCACATATGGATTATGTCTAGATAATGACAAAGTTCATGCAGAGTCATAGTCATTATTTTATCTCCTTGTCTTTCAACAAACAGTGATTTGTCTTAAAACATGCAATTCCAAAATAAAAATTTTATATAACATGTGCTTAATAGATTTAGCTAGCATGCACGGACTTCTATAAGCATAACTGTTTTTAGAATTTCTAGAAAGTGCCTAAAAATCAATTTTAAAAAACGAAGTGATCAGTCATATTTACTAATAAAGATGTTCCTAGCTTTCTGTATAGTAAGAAGTTTTTATCCTGAAATATACATATTCAAACACATCAAAATCTTTCTTATTTTTCCCTTGAGAAATAGCTACGTTTCTTGAATTATTTTATTTAAAACATTTTAGAAAGCTCACTGATGGCACTGAGGGATAAGAATTATGTTATTTGAATATGCTTTGCCTAAACACATTTTTATTCAAACGTTTAAAGAGAGGATATACAATAATAGATGAAACTCATTAAATCCACCTATGCCTCATAAAGTGAAGGATTATAATTTGTCATTTCAGTTTTAATAAAGTTGTTTGAAACTCTGAATTCACTGTAATAAGTACCATACTGGTCTATATTTTTAAAGAAAGCTTACATTTCTAAGCATTAAAACTTGTAAAGGATAAATAGTCTGAACATTTTTTTGTTTATTATTTTCAAAATGCAAGTTATTTCTAAATTGTTCATAAGATTTGTTTGCAAAACAAAAATTTCCCCCCATTTCTTTATGTGGAGATTTTCCAAAGTGATTTTCCAAGAGTACGTCCAGAGAAATAGCCATTTAAGTACATGTTTCAAAAAAAGAAGTTTTATAAAGTAAAAGTGCTAACATGCTTTTATAAAAACATCTGCAAATACACAGTGAGGTTTTATGTTGTAATTATGTCCAGATAAATTTGTTTCTATGGATGATCTCTTAGAAATATACCTTGCAGAATGCTGTCTTATGACCCTGTATTAGAAATGTTTGTTTCCAATCACATGTATTTACAACATAAAACCAGGATTAGGTTAGTGATTATTTGGGCCTTTAAAAAAATTCAGTGTATCTTGAAAACAAATGAATTTTATGGCCTTGAGCTTCAATGCCAATGAAAATTTTTATTATTAATATTTCTGTTAGTGATCTTGAAAAGTTGGGGCTTTCCTACCGTTCAGCCAGCCAGTCAAATACTAAAAACTTTTAAACATCTTTCAAAAATGACTAAACATATCACTAGAATGATATTTACTGGGAATTAGAAAGCTATTAAATTTCTGATCATTCTTAATAATAGTAGACTAGTTTTTTTTTTTGCTACTTCAGCTTGTTAAACTTCCCTTTTATACAGAATTATTGAAAATCTAAACACTAGATATTTACAAGCCAAAACTTGTTATCTATAGAACTGCTCTGTAACATACCCATTTTAAGGGGAATGATTTTAAGCACTGTCTGAAGTTTTGTTTGAAAATATTTTCTTTAATTCCCAAATTATTCTTCTGTGTGCTCTTCAAAAGTGTGAGCATTTTGTTTGCCAGCAACTATCCCCTACCCAGCCTTTCTGTCTCTTGCCTCTACATCCTCCTACTTGGAGGTAACTTGGCTCTAATAAGTTTCACCAATCATTGGAAGAGGAGAACGTCCATGCCAAGCAACATACACTTCACCTTGAACCTAGTAAGAGACCAGTACTAGAACTGAGTTGACTTAATGTTTTAAATATAAAACAGTGATCCCAGTGAAGCCACGGCCTTGACAACATAAGAAAGTGACAAGCACTTTGTTCCAAGGGTTTTCTAGAATAAATAATGTGAATATAAGAAATTAAATATAGTGTTTTAATTAAGGAAAAACTAGACCAAGAAAAGTGGGCATTGCCATAATAATTTAGAAATTACATCTTCTTTAGAAGGCTCTCTAGTCACTTTTTACACATAGAAAAAAACTATATACTATCATCTTTCTCTCTTTTACACACACACAGTAATTGAGGAAAACATCCAGATGCTTTCATATGATATTTTAAAATCAATAACTTTAGCTATCATATCAAACTAAAAAATTAAAGCAAACATCCTGAAGCTTTAATATAATGCTCTTTTTAAAACTAAAAATATATTTCCTAGGTATTTGAGGAAAGATGATTTGGGGGAGAGCAGAACTGAATTTTCTGACCTTCATACAGACTAATAGCTTCTCTGAATCCTGGTAATAGAGATGCTATCCGCAGAGAAACGCCTCCAAAGCCCCCTTCACTAGCAATTTGCTTCAATTCTTCAAAAAATCGCCACACAGTGGTTCCACTTTGAAATAAGCACGTCAAGAACTCAGGAGAACCCACTACCCATTCTAAAGATCTGGCCGTGAAAGAGCCACCAGAAATCATACCTTCTAGCCACTTCTATCCCTACATTTTAACTGGTAGGCAAGTGGTTTAAAACTGTACACTAGTAGGGCTGTAGAAAACTAAGCAACACAGAACCTCAGCAATAGTAAAGTCTAGTTTCCTCCACACTTCCTCCTTTCCCACCCTACTCAAAATCTTTGTCTCTCTTTCCCTTCTACACACACACACACACCCGCCTAGGTGAGTCAGAAAGGGTGATTTGTCTCAGGCCCGGCCACAGGATAGATCAGAGCTGGAATTAGAACCCAAATCTCAGGAATGGGAACCAGCCAACTGCTTTCCTAGACCCAGCAAAAATCCACTCAGTCTCATGAATCTACATATGCTGAATTACGCATTAATATTTTGTCTGATGTTGCCTGCCATTGACTCCTAAAGAAGCACAGTGAAACCTACCACCTTTCTGTACCCTTTAATCACTCTGCCAGTTCCAAGCCGAAGTCCCAAGGCAAATTACTTAACCTCTCTAGGTTCTTTCCTCATCTAAAATTAGCAGGTTGAACTGGGGATCTCTGAGCAGCTTTCTGGTTCTAAAAATTTCTGCTTTTCATCTCCCATTTTATGCTTCATCCTTGATGTTTGAAATTTTCACTAGGTGGCAGGATTCCACCATCGCATTATGAAAGAATTTTCCGATGGAAACCTGCGAGCAGAAAATTTCAAAGAAATTCCTTTCTTCACAGTGAACATTTTTTAAAAAACAAATAAAAAAGCCAAAGGAAAAGAAGAATAACTACAAAGTCCCGTGGTCCATATATTTCATAAAGATCTAGAACTATTTTTAACGTAATTATAAAGTAAAAATTTAATCAAACATGTTCTTTCATGTAGTACTCCAATTTAGTATTAAAATCAGATAAAAGTCTGCTTATTTTCATGCATTTAAAATTGTGTTTTAACTGAATCACAATTAGACCGTATCAGATCCCCTCAAGCAAACCAGTAAGCATTCTGAACTAAAAACAGCAATCTAAGAGAATCAAAAACATCTAAAATACTTTAAATCACTAATAGATGCATTTCAAAGTTAACTCTAAGTTACTTAACAATATATTCCCAGTGTCAGTTTTTATTTTGAGGATTTAACGAGAAGAATACACATGATGGAACAGAGTACGTGGATTTTTGCATTTATTTGCCAAAACCTTAAAAGAATATTCTTCAAATCGATTTTATGACATCTTCATCACATTTTAAAAATTACTGCCCCAATTTTGCCTTCTCATGAACGCTGTATTATAATAAATGTCATTACCAACCCTTCATAAGAGTCCTCAAAATAGCCAAGCCAATTGGTTATGCCGAACTGAGCATTTCTTCTCTGCTAGAGCCAAGCAAAGGGACGTGAAACAATAACGTAGCTGTATATTCTAATATTGCCTAGAAGAAACGTTCCCAAGTGTCTTGCTGGTTGTCGGAGAAGCTGATTAACTAGGCTTTTCTTCAGCTGATAAATATAGCGCTCTTTTTTCCCCTATTAATTGCTGGTTAATTACATAATGCTGTATGTTACTCTCCAGAGTTTCTTTGGGGAAAAAACAAACGAACAAAAACACCTAGAAAAATTCTATGTCCGCTCCAAAATCAAACTTATATACGGACTTCTGCATTAGAACTTGAAAAAACCAACAACAGGTTGCTTTCATGCCTTCCTTCCCAGCCCAGATCGGTGATAACATCTCTTCGGTTGTCCTACCTTAGCAACTTGTAAGGGCTGCTGCTGCTCCTTGCCACCTTGCAGTCTGAACCCCCAGGGCGCCCCTCCGGTCATGGAGATGCAGATAAAATCCCCCGTGCCCATTTTCTTCTTTTAATTGGGTAGCATGAAGAGCTTGAAAAGACAGATGAAGCCTGGGTGCGGCTGAGGATGTGCACTCAGCCTCAGGCTCCCGCCAAGAAGGCAGGACTGGGGCGCGCGGAACCTCCGCTGGAGCCGCCGCCGCCGCCGCCGCCGCCGCCGCCGCCGCCGCCCCGGCCGCCGCCGCGAATTTGCTCCGCTAATAGGATCATTCACAAGGCGGCAGAGGCGCTAGAGGCATGGAGGACACAGCCCACTCTTGCGTCACGCTCCTTTGCTCAGCCCACCTTCAGGGAATGGAAAGAGCCTCACACATAGGACAATGTCCCCATTTGGGGCAAGATGGGGGCGGGGGAGAAAACCAAAGTTCTCTAGCTCAAACTGATTAAATCCCAGCACTGGAAAAAAAGTATGATAGGAAAACTTCCACTTAATAATTCTATAAATAGTAGAGGACACATGAAGGTTTTAACCTCCAGGTCACGAGTGACATCCTAAAACAAAAGCTCTGAGAACTCAACTACTAGAGGATTAGATTCTCCAAAATGAATGTTTTGAGAATTACCACATTGATGATCGAAACAGACAAAAGGGAGTTAAAGTGGGTTAAATTATTGTTTTCCCAAGCTTTCACTGACTGCAGCCTGCAGAACTAATCCCATAAGAAGAGGAAATAAAAGAAAGCAAAACATTTATTTAAAAAAAAACCTTTGTCCTCTGAAAAGTACTTTTCTGAACTGGTGTGTGTATATAATCAGAAGAAGGAGGAGAAGAGAGACAGACAGACACAGAGAGGGAGAGCAGCTTTTCCCCTGGAAACTGCATTTTTATAACTAAATCTGTTGCATGGTTTGGAGTACTTTAAATTTAAATAAGTGTTTCATTTTCTTCCTTCCTTAGCAGAAGGAAACTTTTTAAACCTGCATAATCAGCCAACTGCATACGATGTCACTAATGTTTCTTATTTTTATAGTCTCTCATCATGTGTTCTGAGTCTGGGTGGTCCAATATAAATGTTGATTTTACATGTGGTCCAAAATACTTCAGTGTTTTAAATCTGAATACAGCCTACCAAAAATTGTACAATGGAACATTTTTATTTTCCCATAATTCTTTTATTTTCCATGACATTCATCCACATAAAAACACACTAAATAAAGAAGAGCCTGGGAAAGTTAGTTCATGTTACATGTGGCACCAGACCAGTGACTTCCAAACCCTCTGCTTGTTTCAGTACTAGGAGGCGTTATACAGTGAACATTTACACAGCCCTGCTCCAAGAACCCAAAAGTGTCCATTTATTTGTGCCTCATCACTGGAGTAAGGATGGACCATGTAATCAGAGACTGCTGCACGGGAAGAGACCCTCTGAAGGTCATGAGAACCAGACTCTCATTCCAAGTTTGATTCTCTTCAGAAAGGTGAATTGACTTTACCAAAAATCTTTCTTTCAAAAAAAGAATTTTTCAAGTGACGTCCTAAAATATGAACTCTGAGAGCAAAAGAAAAAGAAGACTTTTTACATTCGTTCTTTGTGCTTTCTCCTGTCTCTGCTCCTCACCCACTCCTGTCTAGCTTCTGTCCCTAAGACAGGAAAAGTTCTCAGCAAGGTCACTTATCACATCCTTGCTTTTGTGTGGCACTTGTCTCATGGACCATGTCCTGCTTATATTATGTTTTCCCTTAGGCTTCCAGGACACAACATGCACTTGGCCGTCCTCTTGCCTCTCTAACCACTCCTTTCTTGCCTTTGGCAGTCCTTGGCCTCTACTCATCCATTAAGCGTTGGTGTTCTGTGCCAGGGCTATGTCCTGGTCCTCTTCTTTTCTTACTTCACACCCTTTCTATGGGTTCTCTCATTCACCCCACAGAATTTAACCTTCCCCCTCAATCCCAAATCCCTTTCCTTAACTACAGGCCAATATATCCAACTGCCTACTAAACCTCATTTTATGTGAATATATCACAGAATTCTACAAGTCAATATATTCAAAATCAAGTTTATTATTATTATTTGGGGATTCTCTCTCCTCCTCCTACGTTCTCCATCTCAGGGTAATTGACTAACCCATTACCTTTTTCTTATGCTTGATCCTCTTCAACCCTGACTCAGATGTAAAGGTGATACTAGAGGCTGGAACTGGAGCAGCCATACTGTGACCATGAGGTAAAGGCAAGGATAACAACAAAGACTCCATCCTGACTGAATTACTGCCAATAGCTGCCCACCTCCAATCTTCTTACTGTGCAAGAAAAATAACCCATTTTGTTTAAACTGCTATGGGTACAGCTTATGATGGAAGCCAGCACATTTCTAACTGCTATACTCAATGAATGGCTCCTTCATCCAGTTCCCCAAGACAGAGAACCAGGAACTAACATATTGCTATAATTTAATGAAGATTTATTTGGTGTCAGGAACTTGACATATAATATTTTATTTATTTATACATTTATCCTCAAAGAAGCTATGATAGGTAGTTATTAGTGTCTCTCTTTTCTGGTAATTAATTCAGTCTTAGGTCCTAGGTGGTAGAGTCAGGATTTGAACCTTTGCCTACCTGAATTCAAAATATCTCTTCTAATCATTGCTATCCTATCTCCAGGCCTTATGTATTTTCTTATACTTATCTTATGCATCCAATTACTTATTTAGACCTATGCTCCAACTTCTAAATAGATTGCAAATTTGCCCCTTCATCCCATTTTCACTGGTATGATTACTTCTGTGTCTGGGCTAGACTTCAACAACCTCTTAACTAGCTTCTCTGTCCCAGCCTTATTTCCACCCTCAATTCATTTTTCGCTCTATAGCCAGGGTGAAATTTCTGAAATGCAATATCTACCCTATTTTCCCTCCATTTAAAGTCTAAGTTTTCTCAGAAAAGTCAAAGTTTCTTTATATATATAACACTTTCTGCCTCCCACTCCTCACTTCTCCCACCTCATCTCTCACCTTGAATTTTATGATTCAGACACACAGAACTACTTTTAGTTTCTCTAACTTGCTTTGTTTTCCCATCTGCTAAGGCATTCTTCCAAGCTGTCTAGTTCTCACCCACACATAGATCACCTGATAATTGCTACTCAATTTTTGGCCTCAGACTGGATAGCATGTTTTCCAGGAAGCTTTGTCTAACTCTCTTCCTCAGTGTTCAGATTAGGTGCTCCTTCTGTGTCCTGTATTTTTCCCTCTCATCCCAGTGGTCCCTTAAAATGAATCCTTCACTCTGTGAGATTAGGGGTCATTTCTGATTTTTTCAGAGTTGTATCCCCAAGTCTAATATAGTTCCTGACACCTAATTGGTGTTCAATTAATATGAGTAGAACAGAAAAAATAGGTAAGATTTCCCAGAATAAAGCAGAGAAAAGAAAGGCAAAAAATTCTCATTTCTTTTCTTTCTCTCCATTTCATTTGACTTGGAAAAACCTGAAACAGAGCAAAACTCTTAATTACACCACTTAGAGACCATGTGAAGTAGGTGTGACTGCCTCCCTAACATTTTGCCTCTTCCCCCTTAGTAGCTACTGGGTGGGGACAATTGATCCTACCACCCCAGCAGCATGGATGAGCTAAAGCAATCAGGGTAACCATTCATCCTTAACACAGAGAGATTAGTTCAGGAATGGGTACAAGCCTAAGCCTGAATCAAGGACATTTCCTTAGCCCCAGTAATTAATTCATAGATGGTCTAACCACAGGGAAGCTCAAGACTTTTCCAGGTAGCTGTCAGGGCAACATCCTCTCCACCCCACCCCTCGTGGACATTGACAGCAACCAATAGAGGAAGCCAGTGTGAGGATGAAACCATCACAAGGTTGTGGTGGCAGAGAGTCTTCCATGGGCCTCTAGCACTCTGTATAACTTTCTAGGTGTGTCAGAATTCAAGGTCTTAATCCTTCTTTTCCTAAGCTATTTCTCAGGGTTTTGTTTGCAGAAAGTAACCTTGAGAAATGTGGTAAATTTCTCAATCCGGGAGAAAGAGCAAGTTTGCTAGCTGATTGTTAGACAAAAACAAAATAAAAGCAATGGATTGACTAACTCTAGTGATCCTTAGCTGTTAGATGCAAACCAAAACTGTGTGTGTAACATCCACCTGGGTCATATCATGTCAACCCTGTGGAGTTTGAGGCAAGATGAACTGTTGTAAACATACTAGTGGTCGCAATGCTTGTTTTGCCCTGAGTAATAAAGCTCTTTGTCTCTACTCAAGATAGTCTCACATCTGCTTTCAGCATCCATGAAACAGTAACAGCGTAACTTAGTAGCTTGCAAGGAGGGTGAAATCAAATCCCAGATCCAATGGGGTGAACCTAAGACACTAGTAGAGAAATAGAATCAGAGCCCTGGTGAAACAACACACAAGCCTGTTTTTTATTTTATTTGAGATTTAAGAATCAAGTCAAGAGAAAAAAAATTATTAAGAGAAAAAAAGTGACTTAAATGGTTTTAAAAATGATCTTTTTAGACTAACTCTAACTCTATGCTATTTAAATCATTTAACACTATCAGATGTTGTTTTATACTACCATTCATTCATTCATTCATTTGATTTTTCATTCGGCAGATAATATTTACACTATCTTTCTCAATTTTGACAGCAAGGTAAGATTTCTGAGCCTAACGTGAACTGGGAAGGCATATTATGAAGCAAAAATATTCCATTAGGAATAACTTATTCTGCAATAATTTCACATTAGCTATCCATGCCTACCTCCTGCTTCTTTTTTATTTTTCTAATTTTTCACTCAAAAATATCATTACTTTCCATTTTGAGCTAATGTCTGTGATCGCTTTCTAATTATTCAAAAACCTAGAAGTTATTCTTCCTTATGAATAACATAGTAAAATACTATTTTGGAGAAAAATAAAGCATCACAGCAAAAGGAATAAACATTTCTTTTGGTTTCTGATCACAATTCCAATGTGTACCTGTGGAGGGGGGGTTCCCCATACCACCAACAAACAATTCTCAGGACACTAGCAGCAGTTCAACTAAATTCTGACACTATCTACCAGGAGATAAGGGCTCAGGCCCACATGACCGCCCCCCACCCCCATTCACACACACTGCAGACATCAGTTGCAGCCCCAGGTTATCATCTTTGCTTCTGACAAACTAACTATAGATCAGAGGTTCCAAAGACTCCACTCCTTGGGGTTGATTAATTTGCTATAGCAGCTTGCAGAACTCAGGGAAACACTTGTTTACATTTACCAGTTTATTAAAGGATGTAATAAAGAATACAGATAAACATTCAGGTAGAAGAGAAGGGTAGGACAAGGTATTGGGATGGAGCATGGGACTCTCGTGGCCTTGTCCAGGGCACCACTCTCGCAGCATCCCCATGCGCTCACCAACTCAGACGTTCTCTGAAGTCTATCTTTTGGGGATTTTATGGAGGCTTCATCACATAGACATGATCAATCATTAACTCCATTTTCAGCCCTTCTCCCTTCTCAAGAGAATGGAGGGGCGTGGCTGAAAATTCCAAGCTTCTAATCATGGTTCTGTCTCTCCAGTGACTAGCCCTCATTCAGGAGCTATCCAGGAACTCACCCACAGTTGCCTCATTAGAACAAAGGCTTGCCTACCATCCAGGAAATTACAAGGGTTTCAGGAGCTCTGTGTGAGGAACAGAGGTCAAATACCAATATCAGAACTAGTGTTCTTATCACTTAGGAAATTACAAAGATTTTAGGAGCTCTGTGTCAAGAATGGGAGGCAAAGACTAATACATATGTTCTGTTATCTCACAACATTATTGTAAAATTATGTGAAATTTAGAATGACCAAAACTGGAAAAATGCACCATAATTTCAATATCTAAACCAAACTTAATGTTTTCTTTACTTTTGGGCCACCAAAACTTGATGCTTATTAAAAGGCCTTAAAAAAAAGTAGCAGGCATCTTACAACATTAGCTAATCTATTTATGTGAGTTAAATTCCAACGAATCACCAAATGAAGCCACATGGATTAAAGTCCTTGTAGGACAAGTATATATTAAAAGTTTCATTTTCAAAAAGCATACTTTATAAAAGTGGCGTGTGTGCGTGTGTGTGTGCATTTTAGGACAATGAAGATGGAGTTAAATAAACTTATTAGAAAAAAAATAGTTTTAGGCATCTGATTTTTCCAAAACATTGGAGGTCGTTTATCTGTAAGGTCAGGGAATGAAATACAATGTTATGACTCATGATGTCTGCTAACTATATATCATTTTGCTGGTTATGTTTTTGCTGATAAATATTCCCTTTTTTTGCATTTCAGATAGTACTGAAACAGCAGAAAAAGTAAAGATAATTTTTAAGAAAAAATGTAAGGTAATGTCAATGAATTATCAAAGATGAGATTTACATGATATCTTCTGTATCTTTATTGTTGTCATTGGTGGGGCAGTGGGGTGAATAGGTTTATTTATTTATTTATTTTAATGGAGGGACTGGGAATTGACCCCAGAGATAACAGACCTTTTTCTAGGTGTTAAAAAATACATCTACAGATGATGGATTTGATGGTAAACATTTGTCAACTCATATTTAACAGTTATGCAACTCTCTGACTATTGGAGAATCACTAATGCATCATCTGCTGGCCTCGCTAGGGCCTGCTGCCACTCGAGTATTTGTGTTGTTTCCTGGAATGCACGTGCATGAAATGCCATGTGAGCAGGTGGTGTGGGGGCTCTGCGGCATTCCAGTGCAGGCGACAAGGAGCCCTGTGAAAGAAGACACCCTCAGGCCCTCCTGAAAGCATTTTCCCTGCTCATTTACGTGCCCGTTCTTGCTTTGAGGCTGAATGTGGTTTGGGGAGAAACCAGCTCTGTTATGAGTGCTGGTGATTGCAGGGCCTTGCAGAGCTAAGGAGATGCGTGCTAGCAACTCCGACTTTTTCTCAAAGCCCAGAGTTGCTGCTTTGCCCAGCCTTACAGCATGAGGGAGGATATTCATTTGCTAGGCCTCCATTACAAAGGACCACAGACTGGGTGACTTCAAGAACAGAAATTTATTTTCTCACATTTCAGGAGGCCAGAAATCTGAGATCAAGGTGTCAGCAGAGTCTTTTGAGGCCTGTCTCCTTGACTTGTAGATGGCTGTCTTCTCCAAGTATCTTCACATAGTCTTCTCTCGGTACCTGCCTGTATCTTAATCTCCCCTTCTTATAAGGACTCCAGTCATATTGGATTAGAGCCCACCCTAATGACCTCATTTTAACTTAGTTAACCTCTATAGCCCCTATTTCCAAAATTCTAAGATACTGGTGGGTAGGACTTCAGTGCATGAATTTGAGAGGATAAAATTTAGCCCCTAACAGAGAGGCATAGCATACAGACAGCCAAACTGCAAGTTAGTTTCCTTTTCCAATACACAAGAATTTATAGAGTATGTGACAGGATAATTTTTGAGATTTTGATAGTTGTGTTTGCTCTTAAGATTTCTCCTTTCTTCTTATTTCAAGAAAGTAGTCAGACCTTTACAATTTCCTTAACTCGAGGATTTTCTGAGCAGAAACAGAAGGTGTTAACAGCGATTCACAGTCTTGTAAGGTCTAAGTGCCATAAAATTATTTTGCAAGGTATCCCAGAGCAGTGCCCTTGAGAAAAGCAGGGGAGGCTGTTAGTCCTGACTGGGAGGGTCTAGTGGTCTGTGGGTCTCTCGAGGAGTGCAGACTGCCATGCTGCTGTCAGGGAAAGAAGGGCAAGGCCTCAGAGGGAAACAGCTGCAGGGTCTTTTAAAGGTAGATGTGGCAGGAGCCGGGGGTGAGGGGGTATGTCTCAGTGCTAGAGCACATGCTTAGCATGCACGAAGTCCTGGGTTCAATCCCTAGTTCCTCCATTATGAAAATGAAGAAATTTTTTTTTTTTTAAAAAGAATGAAATGAAAGGTTTAGCTGCTGGACACCAATAGCAGGGCTCCTTCTCACATGCGTGTTACAGAAGCTGCAGTTGGGGCCTGTCTGCTGGTCAAGACCATGGACAGTCCGGTGACTGATGACCTGATCCTCTGTTGCAAACCCCTGGAAGGAAGGGGCCCTAACCATACCCGAGACTGGCTTTCTGCCAACCCAGTGAAATGGGAGACTAGAGTTGGAATAACTTGATTACAATGATAAAACCATATTCATAGCTAATTAAAAAGATACTTATGCACTTTTGAGCTTATAGTTCATTCATTCATTCAAAAATCATTGGAATGAATGTGTGCCAGATGCTCTTCTAGGTTCAGATGGTGTAGCTATAAGAACCTCAGGCAAAATTCCTCTCTCTCGGAACCTACAGTTTACTGGAAAAGCCAAACAATAAATAAGTAAACAAGAGAGCTTCAGAGAGAAAGGAGAGCTAAAAAGAGAGAGGAACAGGGTGACATGGCAGAGTAATGGGAGTGATACCCATGGGAGATCAGAAAAGGCCTCCCTGAGCTGAGACACAAATGGTAAGGAGATGGTTATTTGAAAGGCAGGAAGAATGAAAAGAAGGGCAAAAATAGGCCTTATCAATACAAAAACGAGATGGAGATTAGTGTAGCTGAAGTGTAGTAATGTGAACCCATTCCTGGAGAATCTTTTATGAAGTTAAAGAAGCAGAAGCTCAAGACCCACCCTTCCAAGATCCCTTCCAAGGCCCCAGAAGGAACACCAACAACGTGTTCACATGTTCATATGCCTTTGTAAAATCTGCCAAAGTAATATACTTGAACTGAATTTGGTGAGGATTGTTGTCTTTTTTCACTCCAACTTCCCAGCCAAGTGGTGGTGGAGTACCCATGAGCATTTTTGGAATCCAGCTAAAGGGAAGATGAGTTGAAGATTTGTTCCTCTTGGTTTTTGATGGAATATGTTTATGTAGTTCTCAGTTACATTCATGTCAAGTTATTGCCAGCTGCGCCAGCCTAGGAATGAACAGCTCCCAGGCATACTCCCACCATTTGTTGTGCCGATTCACCTGGTGTGGAAACACTGAAGGGCAGGGTCAGAGATCTTGTAACATCGACCCATTCTAAGATGCTGCCACTGTAAGTAGTTGGGCAGTAGAGGAGACACATAGGCTGAAATGTACAGCACCACAAACTAGTCTGTGGAAACTTTTTCAATAGCTAAACATAAAAATCTCCAGTGAAGAATTTGTTTCTTATTGATGCCTACTCAAATTCAAAGGTGTCTGCTTTCAGGAATTTGTTAGATAATGCAGCACAAACAGTTATAAATGCACCATGTATTTTTTTTTACTATTATATATGAAAAGTAGAATTTATCAGAATTTCTATGTTTATGGGCATAAACCTAGAGCCATTTTACAGTGCTTACATGAAAAGTCTCATGTAGTATGCAACCCAGTTATCACTCATAAAAACTAACATCAATTAACCGTGCCAGAGGCTAATGGAAAAAATGATATTACAAAGTTATTGTCATATAAACAAGAAATCACAGAGAATTCAACCAAAAATGTAGGGGGGAAAGGTGATTCAGTTAAATAATAAAATATCGTTATTTATCTGGATTTTACAGTGTTTGTAGTAGTTATCAGCTAATTTGTGTGGGGTTTTTTCATAGATAATACTAATACTTTTTGGAGTTTCATAATTTAGTTATCTCTCTTCTGATCTTTTCATTTTTCATCAATCTTTTTACCCCCTCTCTAACTTCATAGCATTACAAGGTAAATTAAAATGTCTGCTTAGCCCTTAGGCTTCTGGAAGGTAATAAAATTTAAAATAGACTTACATTTACAGTGACAAAATATCTAAAGTTGCAAGAGTAGTATTAAAAATGCCTAGTAAATAAAATAAATAATGCTGATGAGATTCTTGAGTGAAGCCTTATATTGAAGAACCAAATTTTAGATAATTTTAAGTAATCTCTTAAGTTGGGAATCACTTTTAACCTATGAAGCAGAAATTTAATTCAAATTCCTGCATTTGTTGCACCAAAGTGATGCTTTCCAGACTAAACCATACTGTGCTGTTAATCTGTCACGAGTTTGCTATATACCCTGCCTTTAAAAGCTGCTTTAACTCATTTACTTAACAAATGTTTATTATTTCTAATGTTATTATTTATTATTTCAAATGTTCTAAGCATGAGGGATATGGAAATTAACAAGTCAGATGAGGCACGTGCTTTCTAGAAACTCATATCTTTGTAGGCAAGAGAGACAACAAAGACAAATAATCCTATGTTTTGTCCGAAAGTGATAAGCACAATGAAGAAAAATAAAGCTGTCAGTGTGAGGTAGGGAGAGACTGGCTACTTCAGGGGAAGCTTTCTGTTGTGAGGAGGTGATATTTGAACAGAGACCTATCCTGTGTCGTTGCAGTAGTGGTGACTGGCACTGCTTATTTAAATCATAAAAATATTTGACTGAGCAAGAAACCATACGTCTACTTTCTTCAGAGGCAGCACGGGTGGTGGGGAGAGGTAGGAGCTGCGTGTGAAGTCAAACCCCAGCCCTGCTGCTAGTTTCTGTACAGCCTTGGGTGCATCGTTCGTCTTTTCTGAACCTTGGTATTCTCCTCTTTGGAAGTTGCTCTGAGCAGTAAATGAGATGTTTCCAAACACTTGTTTTTTAAGCAAATTTTAAACAAGTGCCTGGCCCACAGTAACTTCTTAATAAATTTTTCCTTTCACCCTTCTCTTTGCTTTCTAAGACGATCCTTTCTGGATGGAAACACAGATGCCTTAGCTGAAAGTTTTTGGAAGGAGACAGCTTTTTATTGCAAGTCAGTGCAACGGACTTCCCACAAAAGTGAGGAATTTCCTGGGAAATTGCTAATTATTTGCAAGGCAGCTGGCAATAACTAAGCAGAGGGAGGGTAAAATGGCCATCACTGAGTTTGAGAGCAGGTGTTCAGCTGACCGGATTTCATTACACTTCATATCCCTTTGGAATCAAGACAGGCCTGGATTTGTGTCCTGGTTCTGCCAACCACTAGCTGGTTACCTTGGCTTCCATGACTCAGTTTCCTCCTACATGGAAAAGAAAAGGCTGCTGTGAAGCACTGATGACGCTGGTGATGCTCAGCACTGTGCTGGAGTCAGGAGGCACTCGGTTTATTTGGATGTTATTGTTATTAGTAGTGGTTTGTCACTTTTTAAACTCAGGATGTTTTCCCATTCACAATCCTACCATGAAGTAGTAGAAACAGCATCATACCCTTTAACAGAACTGTGAAATGAGGTCCTGAGAGAGCATGGTTTCACCTGTAGTTTCATCCACGACTGGGATTGCATTTCAGTCCGAACTCCCCAGCATCTAGAATAGTGTCTGCAACTCACTAGGAGCTCAAAAATGTTCGTTGATGCATTGACTATCCTGTCTCCCACTTTTTCCACTGGGCTTCACATCTGGATATAATGGAATTGCTAGACCAGACAGGGATTTGGGAGATTCTTTTTCTATCCTTCAAACAGGGGAATCCCCCTGGCCTTCCAACGTGGCGAGTGAACCAACTTCTACAGACCCTGGATTTTGAGTTTTCTGAAGATAATAGTAGCTGCTCAGTAAATACACATGAAATGAAATTGCATAGAATCAAATTGAATTAAATGGAAACACAGTAAACGCAAACTTAAAACTAACATATTAAACCTGATTTGGACTTTATTTCCAGATTTCAACTTTTGTCGACCAACAAATGGAGTGACAAGGAACAATGCTTTTTTCATCTTTCATAACTTTCTCTTTGGAATCTTGAAGCGGTTATAAAGCCCCACCAAGTAAGTGTCATTTTCTAGACCCTCTGGGGAGAGGGAAACGTGGCAGCCAGGTGAAGCAAATTGCCTGAGGTCACCCTGGCATCAGTGAAAGTGCAAACCAGACTCAGAGCCCTCTTACCCCACCAGTGGTGCACAGAAAAAGCTATATGGAGGACACTTAGGCCATTGCCCTGACCACGTATTCAGGGGGTTTTCCTGCATTTTGTTTTCCAGCACTTTGGCAAACCTGGCCTTAAATATCTCTAGGGATAGCATTTCCTTCCACTTTCCTTCTTCCCAACTTGGGTAATGATGCCAGCATCCAAAAGCTTCAACTGCCAGGAGAAGTTTGTCCATCATTTAAAGTGTAACTTCCAGATCTCTTTTCCTATTTCTATTCTCCTTATTACTATATATTTCTTCGTTTTTTAGTGTTGATATTAGTAATGATTAGGATTATTGGGAATACGGCCATCATATGTAAAAAATTCCTTCTCTGCAAGAAGTTTAAATGCCATTGAAAACTTTTTTTTACATCTTTATAAAGTAGGTTTTTATTTATTTATTTATTTTTTTATAAAGTAGGTTTTTTTAAAAATCAAAATATCAAAGTAATGTTTGAGCAAGTCATCTGTTCTGCAAGATATCTGTAGAATTTTAGGAAAATGTAAGAAAAGTTTTTGAAAGACATACATAAATAAACATGCATAAAAATTTGCACAGTTTGACAATTTTAAAATGTAACATTATGTTATCATTATAGGAAAATTTAATGCACACATGAGATATTTCAATACATTGTTTCTGATGTATCTCATTCATGAGTGCATTTTTAATGAAATATAGTCATCTTACAATGTGTTAATTTCTAGTGTATAGCATAATATTTCAGTTGTACATATATATTCCTTTTCATATTCTTTTTCACTATAGGGTATTACAAGATATTGAATATAGTTCCCTGTGCTATACAGTAGAACCTTGTTGTTTACCTATTTTATATATAGTATCAGCAAATCTTGAATTCCCAATTTATCCCTCCACCTACCCCCACCCCCCTGGTAACCATAAGTTCATGAATGCATTTTAAAAATCCAAGAATCACCTGAATTTAGATAATCAATTTGAAAAGCTGTAAAATCCAGACCAAGTGTGTTATATTTTTGGAGGAATAAAATATTTTAACAAGTGCAGGCAATTAAAAAACACATACATGTGAAATCCAACAGAGCCACTGCACGGAAATGTCAAGAAAGATTATGTCTCTTAGTCTAACATTTTTTGTTAAGTAAGTAGTTTTTTAAGAGGTAGAAGAGGAGTGGATTAAGTCACTGTAACTTTTACTCCTATGAAGTACACACTCAAAGTTAAGCATGACAGAACCTGACTCGGAGGGAAATTTTCAGTTCAAAAAAAAAAATCAGATAATGATCATTAAAACTGATTTCACTCCATTCTTTCCAAATCATCTTATCCTGCCTTAGCAATAAATGAAATACAGATGTTGGAATAAGGCGAGATACTTTGTTTTAAGCCTAGTAAAGCAGAGGCATGCTTTCTAGTTAGTATAACTATTCATTTGAAAAACAAACCCTTTAGTTTCTTTACAAAATTATTTTGGCTAAGGAAACCCTGGGACAGAAATCGTTAAGAATTACCAATAACCCTCAGGAGACAAGCAAATAAATAACAGATACTACCCAGGTACAGTGGCAACTCAGAATCATAAAATAACCCAGTTTCAGAATTTTAAATAACTTTTGTTCGAAGACTGATAAGATTTACAGTATGATAAATGTGCTTTTGCCACAGAATTAACGAAATTACAAACTTACACACATTAATATTCAAGATGCAAAATGAGTTCAGGATAACATCTGACTAACAATGTTCCTCATAAAAGATTAGCAGAACAAATCATTAAGAACAATAACACGGATGGACCTAGTGATGATCATACTGAGTGAAGTAAGTCAAAGACAGATATCATATGATATCACTGATATGTGGAATCTATAAAAAAAAGACACAAATTTTATTTACAAACCAAAAACAGACTCACAAACAGGAAACAAACTATGGTTACCAAAGGGGAAAGGGTGGGGAGAGCTAAGTTAGGGGTTAGGGGTTAACAGACACACATGTTACTGTATATAAAGTAGATAAACAACAAGGACCTAATGTATATCACAAGGAACTATATTCAATTTCTTGTAATAACATATAATGGAAAAGAATCTGAAAACAAAAAATATATATGTATGTATATGTATAACTGAATCACTTTGCTGTACACCTGAAACTAACATTGTAAATCAATTACGTTTCAATAAATTTTTTTAATGATAAGATTTTGATGTGGAAGCATATAGGCAGCAGCTGTATTTGGTAGACAGGGTACATAAATATTATTTTAGTCCAAGGACAACTAATCTCAACAACTTGGAACTAGTAAATAATTTCATTTCTTTGAAGTATGAGTCCATTTGTGACATACAGTTATACTAATTATCACTTGTGCCTATCATTTGTGCCTATGAAAGGCGGGGAAGAAAAATGTAACTATTTCAAGGGTTATCTACTTTTGAAAGAAATTCAGTGGAAGGCATTCTTATTATCAAACAATACATTATCAAACATACATGAAATATAAATGATTACATTCTTCAGATAAGTTTTGAAGAGTACACATGTAATGTAAATATGTGTAATGTAAAAAGATATATAAGGAATTCTATTAACAGAAAGATGAATGACCATCTTTCATAAATATACTTCTTTTAATCTGTAGGAATGACTAATTTGTCCTGATGCACTTATTCACTTTGACCTAGTCTCCTTGGAACAAATAATACATTTTAATTGCAACACAGGTAGTGTAAGAGGAAGTCTGTGACTGAAAAAAACTAAACTAATAGGTACAGCCAGGAATTGGGTCCATATTCTTAAAATTACACTCTTTGGCATTATTCTTTAACCAACCTTGCCATTTGACCTAAATGATACATAACAATGCAGACAACTACAGCAAAGTCTTTCATTGTCATTTGAAAGAAAATGACTGAGTTCAATATATATTTTTACATAATCTAAGAAAATTTGAACATGCAGTCATCCAGCCATAACATATTAGACCTAGAGATACAGCTTTCAAGGTGTCCAAGATCTAGAGCAAAGACCAGCAAACTGTGGTCCAAGGGCCATAGATCTCTGGCAGCCACTCTGCACTCTTAGTGCAAGAGCACCTGCGGACAATATGTAAATGATGGGGTGACTATGTTGTCGTAAAACTGTATTCCCAGAATAGGCAAGAGCTGGATTTGGCCCATGGGCTGAATATTGTTGATGATTTGGTTAGAATAAATGAAAAAAACAGAACTAAATCAATGAATTTTTTAAAAGAGAGTTCTTTGGAATTGTGTCCTGAATGTTAGGGGATAACTTTCAGCAGAACAAAATTCCCACAGAAAACTACTGGAAAAGCCAAATAAAAATTTTTTAAAAATCTATTTAAAGATTTCAGAAGTGCTGAACCTAACCTACCTAGTCCTAACTAGGATTAGGAACTGCCAAAATTTCAGAGAAGGGCAAGAAGCTGAGAGTATAGCCTTTGCCCAAAGAGAGGACTGCTGCTGGGAGCAAAGAAATCAGCAGAGCCTTCATTGAGCTCATGGAGCTAGGGCAGTAGTGCTCAACCAAGGGTAATTTTCCTTGCAGGGGACATTTGACGATGTTTGGGGGCACTTTTGACTGTCATGATGTGGGTTAGGGGATGGTTTGCTGTGGCATTTAGTGAGTAGAGGCCAGGATGCAGCTAAACACCCTACAATGCACAGGACAGCCCTCCATCCCCAACGAGAAATTATCTGGTCCAAAATGTCAATAGTACCTCAGTTGTAAAATCCTGGACTACAGAAACAAAACGAAATTGGAGGCTTAGAATCTTAGACACATACACGCGCGCGCGCGCACACACACACACACACACACACACACACACACACACCAAAGTGTATATTATTCTTATTTCTGGTTTGGTTCAGACATTTGCTAGGGATCATTTTGTTTAGATACTTACATTCTCAGGTATGGAAGTTTCCTGCCCCTATTAAATCCCATGCATGAAGTGTTCTGAACCATCTTCATTCACTCAGGTCCCAGTCCCACCTCAGCAACATTCATCCTCAGCAAAGCGGCTCATCACTTACCCTATTTGATTAAAATCATCCTACCAATGCTTTGTCTACTGCCTTCCTGTCCACATATTTTTTTCTAACTTCACTCATTCTTTTCCATCTTTAAGAATGTATTTCTTTTTTATCAAGAAAATGGCTTATCTCCTTTCTCCCATCTCCTTCTCCTTCAAAATCACTTTTTCTTTACCCTGCTATCTTTCTAGGTTATTCCCGATCCCTCTCCTTCTTTTTTAGCCAAAGTCATGGAAAGAGCAGTCAACATGAACTGTGTCCACTTCATTATAATCCAGAGACTGTTTCAGTGACTCTCTGCAAATGCCTTTTTAGTCAAATCTCAGCTGTAAAACCAATGGTCTTCCTTTAGTCACAATACTTACTGTTCAAGATCTCCTGTGTCCTCCTCTGACACTAACTTTATTCCCCTTCTATCATCATTTTTTTGCCCCGTCACTATCCCACCCACTAAATATACCCCACAAGATTCTGTGTTCAGTATGCCAGTTATCACAGTACCTCTCAGCTTCAAATCCACCCTTCTGCATTTTGTGGTGCTTGAGCTGGGACTCAGGCTGCATTTCTGTTTTGCCAGCACCTCCTTATTAGGTCTGCCAATAGGGGGCGCTAGAGGGAGCCTACAAGGCCAGAGAAGAGAGAAGGGACTTGGGCCTACCTGTTTCCAGTTCCTATAGCAGGTTGTTCCGATAGTGGACTTTGATTCTACTCTGTAGCTACTCCCACCCTTACAGAACCAGTCTCATGACTTCTTGCAGTTGCTACCTGCATGATGCCTTGGTGTTCTTACACACCTTTTCAGTTGTTTAATAACAGAGCCAGTAATACATAGAATGGACATTATTATAACCATCATCACCTTATTTATTCAACAGCAGAGTAATGTTACTTGCTTATATCTTAGAACATTTTGAGCTTACTTTTCCCCTGACTGACATGAAGGGTATATGGAATTTTGGCATTCATTTAGTATACTGATGTTAACCATGAGGAAAGATGTGGCCTCTAAGGTGTAACTCGCAGCCAAGTTCACCCTTCCATCATGCCTCCAAATAAGGCTTCCATTACTTGTTGTGGGATGCCAGAAATTATGGTAGGAGTGGAAGGGGGACCTAAAACTGGGAGAAGTTTGAAAAGTTGAATGATGGAGGGGGTTTCAGTGTCTTCTACATAAACTTTGATGAAATGAGCACCTTTGGGCTAAACTAAGGACATACATAGCCTCTGTCTCAGGATGTAGTAGGCGGCGTTGATAAAACTGAAGATTTAGTCACTCAGGCTTATATATTTTTTATATCATACCTAAGGCCCCCAGGAACCACGATTATTCAAAGAAAGCTTCTAGGTGTGGTAACATCATAGGGGAATGTGTTCTGTGTTGAGTTGTGAGGTCACTGAGAAGGGAGTCAAGCCTGGAAGGCTCTGAGACAGGTGCCCTCGCACTGACTCAGATTTACACCTTTCATTTTGCATCTTCAGGCTTATATAGGGAAGAAGGCCTTGATAGAGAAAGGGATCTTTGGGCCTAGAAACAGGAAAGCTATGAACACACAAAATCTGCCACCAAAATAAAAGAGCAGATTAGGAATCCTTAGAGTTTTAGGCCTCCCAGCCATATGGGGAAACTGAGGGGCAACACGTATTAAAATGTTACAAGGGGGGCAAGGCGACATATGGGAAATCTCTGTACCTTCCTCTCAATTTTGCTATGAACATAAAACTGCTCAAAAAATAGCCTTTTTCAAAAATGTTATAAGGTTTTAAAAAAAATTTGTAATTGTCTTAGCCCAACTATTTTTAATCAAGATTCTATCCCACAACGAATAATAGTAAAATCCTCAAAGAAGTGTCCACTGTGCTTGTTTTCAGGGCAGCAAGGCAGTGGGAGCTGGAGAGACTATATATATCCTCCTCATTATGTGTCTAGAATCAAAAGGCCAGCAAGCAACAAAAAAGATACCAGTAGTGTTCAACAGAATGGTGAATAGGGCTACTGCCCGTGGTTCCTGTGCAGCAGGAAGAAATGAGAGCACGGAAAGCCAGCCTAGCATCAAGAACTGACCCTGAGGGTTTCATGGCCAGGAAGCCCTGTGGTTTTCAACTATGTGGAAGTACAGATTCTGAAGAAAGCAAGAGAACTGTAAGTTATACAAGAAATCACCACCACTTCTTGATTCTTGCAATTTTATCTCACCACTATTTCTCCCCAAATTACTTTTATAAGTCAAGGTACCCAAAAAACCTCTCAAAAAAAAGGCCCCTCACTTTCTTTAAAATGAATAGAAACACTCTAAATGTATCTTAGTTATGATATAATGATTAATGTTATTCAAATAAATGGTTCTAGGAAAATCTACATGACTGTTAGTATGAAAGCATTCTACTCAACTGGAAATTAAAGACAAGCTTAAACTTTACAGTGGAATTCAGTGATTCTCTTTTAATTTATATTCATCTTATATTGATCAGTGAAGAAATTAAAAATTTTAGCCATTTCACAGATTATTTAAAACATTTGGTTAAAAACATCTATCCTGTTTCCGTGAACTGTATGCTTCTCTGTAATTCTGGAAAATCCAGAAATTTTTCCATTGAAGGTTTTCTACTGTCAAATGCAATCCAGTCTATTAACTTACTATGTCTTGGTTGGCCTTTGGGGTTATCGGGTGTTTTTAAAAATTATTATGTAATATGCACACCCATCACAATCTATCGTGCCCTCAGTTTAATATGGGTACCGTTTATGAAGTTTCCTGGGGAGTTGGGTTGCTCTTTATGGTTGTTACTTATATTACTGCTACTAACAGTTTCTTGAGATAAAGAATTTTCTCACATTTGGTATTTCTTTTACATTGCTTTTGCATTGATCATTATATCATAACTGAGCAGTACAAAAGAAATTACCCAGCACTTTTAATGTAGAAACGCCAAGAAGAAAGGCTTGTCTTTATTTTGTTCCTTTAATGTTTGAAAAAGAATGGGGGATGACAGGTTCTGCAAAAATTGTCCAAAGTTTAACATAATATAAATAGCTCAATTACACATTTATTAATAAATTATTTTGAAGCCAAGATTTTCTTTCACATTATAAAAATAAAAGCCTATATTTTGGGCTTATACCTATACAGAATAAATTTGTTGAAAAATTTTTGTAGATTGTTTTTAAAAACAAAGCAAATTCACATCCTTTATTTAAAATGCCACATAGAACTTTTAAAAAGGAGGATGTCTGTTATTTCTATACAATCGAAGGCTCTGTGCACCTTCTTCTTCACATTAAAAAGAGAACAAGAGGAAACACTGGTTTTTTTAGAACATACAAATTTTAAATACTCAGTGATCTGGAGTGATTTCTATGCATCCAGATACAAACAGTGGCATAGTATTAAGCTTTGCTAGTGAGGAGGCCTTGGTCCTGTCATAGCTTTTACAATCCTCCTTGATAAATTTAGACATCTCAGAACCAGACATTTGCTAACTCTGAGGAAGAAGAAGGTACAAGGCTACTCACTTCAAAAAATGATTATTGAGAGCCATCAATGTGTTCAACCCTATTATGTGATCCAATAGATAAAGAGATCATTCATTTCACAGGACATTTGTTGAATACCTACAATGTGCCTGGCACGAAGTGCTAGGTGCTGGGAATAAAGGTAACATATGGTCTCTACCCACAACTCACTGGCTAGTTGTGGGCCCAAGTGTAAACGCAAATCACAATATGCCATATGATGTGTGCTATAACAGAGGTAGATTCACTAGGTTATAGTATCTCAGAGGAAAATAAAATAATTACACTGGGGGTGGTGATGAAAGGAGTGCTTATGGAACGCTGCTAAAAGAAGAAATCACATCTGGGCTGGACTTTGTAGCCAGAGAGAGAGAAGAAAGAAAAGTAGAAGTAGGTAAGAAGGGAAGCAGAGAGGAAGAGAGGGAGGAAAGCTGAAGGATAATGCAAAGGGGGGGGGTGCTAACTAACAAGGACATGGAGACATAAGTAAGCATGTACATTTAAGGACTACTGTGAAAAATAAATAAATAAGCAGAAACCTCAATTACACAGAGTTAGGAGACCAGACAGGTGAGCTCTCATGCCCTGTGACAATAGCAAAGCCCAACAGGAAGCAGAAAGACCTCTTCTTTCCTGGCAAGGGCTCATCCAGTGAGAAGCCACGGGACTCTGTCGCCTGGTGCCCTCCCAACTTCCTTTCCCCTCTATAAAAGTGCTCTTCCCTTGCCCTGCTGGAGATTGCATGTGGCTCACCGTGGTTGTAGACCCTGAAGTGCAGTTTTCTGCTGATCCTGAGTAAACCTGTCTTTGCTGGAGAAATTTCTGGCAGTCTATTTGTTTTAAATCAACGCTACTAACTGAGAGCCATGGCTATGGAACAAAGGCTGGGGCGGGGGCAGTGTTGGAATGCTGGAGCTGAAGCTGGAAGCCTTGACTATGGAATATAAATGACCGTGGTGCTACGGTAACTTTGGACTTTGTCTGACAGGTATGAAGAGCTGACAAATGTTGTTAAGCAAATAAATGAGAGTTTGAGGGGGGGTTTGGTGATTATGTTGTTTTGTCATGTTGGGGTGCTGTTTAGATGCATGCTTTAGAAGGTTCCTTTGGGAGTAGTGTGGGAGCCAGAAGGTATGTCCTGGTGCCTCTGCTACTAATAGCAATTAGTCAGCTCTTTTTTTTTTCCCCCAGTTTTTTTTTTTTTTTCGGTGGGGGGAGGTAATTAGGTTTTTTGTTTGTCTGTTTATTTATTTATTTCTAGAGGCAGTCCTGGGGATTGAACCCAGGACCTCATGCATGCTAAGCATGTGCTCTACCACTTGAGTTATACCCTCCCCGCAATCAGTTCTTGAAAAAGAGCTGTGAGAGATGAGGGGATCCAAGCTACATCAGTGACAATAGAAATGAAAAATTATTGTCAGCTCTTGCCTGAGGTGACATAGTGTGGGGACAGGCTCTGGAAACAAACAATTAGATTGGAATCCTGGATTTCCAGTTATTAATGGCATAAACTTTGAAGTTACTTAACCTCTCTGAAACTCAGCTTTTTTTTTTAAATCTGTAAAAGAGTAATAAAAGTAATATCTACCTCACAAAGTTGTTAGGGAGATTAAATGAGTTAACATATTTAAAGCATTTAGAATGAATAGTATCTGACATGTAGTGATTATCATATGTGTTAGTGATTATTAATATTTTATACTCAGAGGAGAAATAAATCTCACATTTTTGGAATGGAGGAAGAAGAGAGCATTTAATTTGGAATGTAAGGTGGAGGAAAACTGCCAAAAGGCAAAGACTGCTGGAGTGCAGAAGGTACTCCAGGTTGGGGTAACAGCAAGAGCTAAGGCTCAGAGCAGGGAAAGGATAGGAGATGTTCAGCCTCCAGTACAAGGTTCAGAGGTTCATTCTTCAACAGGAAAAAAATTTTTCTTTATCTGGGAATCTAAGGGCCAGGAAGAATCAACCTTGTCTCTTAATAAGGGTCCATAAAAATTTAACATCCAATTGTGATACTTTTGAGAGAGAAAAGAACACTAAAATTGATGAAAATTAAATAATTTAATATATTTCTAATATATTTTTGAAGTATTTCTTGTCCAAAAATTTTTTCTTCAAAAATTATTTTAAAATATGTCTTTCTAGGAAAAAATAATATCGTACTATATACATTAAAGGAAATTTTTTTAATTTAAAAAGTTTAAAAACTTCCATCTGAACATTTAGAGATGACTTTAGTGTAATAATTACAAGAAAAGAAAATTACAGGTTAATATCTGTCATAAGCACAGATGCAAAAGTCCTGTACACGATATGAGCAAATCTAATAAATCTAATAAACATCAAGACCAAATGGAGTTTGTTCCAGAAATGCAAAACTGATTTAATATTTAAAATTCAATCAATGTAATTTACTACATTAACAGAATAAAGGAAAAGAACATAAAGTTATTTCAATAAATGCAGAAAAACTATGATCAAGGTGGGGGGAAAAACAGCCTCTCAGCAAAGTAGGAATGGAAGGGAACTAGGGAACTATCTTATTTCATCAAGATTATCTTTTAAAAAAATCAACAACTACATTTTACTTAATGGTGAATTTTGAACATTTGCCTCTTGGGTTGGAATTAAGATAAGGATGATTACTATAACCACTTCTGTTCTACATTATACTGGAGGTACTAGTCAATACAAGGCGAGAAAAATAAAACAGACAAAAGATAAAAGAAAAAGTATTTTTTCTGAGAAAAAAAGTAAAGTTGTCATTTGCAGATGACATAACTATGTATGTATGTAAAAAATCTAAAAGAATGTACAAACTATTAGGGTTAATAAGCACAGCTATTGGAAATAATATAAATATCCAAAACTCAATTGTATTCTATATACTAGAAACAATTAGAAAATGAAAATAAATTTTAAACAGCTTTTAAAATGGTACTGAAAAACAAAACATAGTCTTTCATATTAACATAGCTGGTTAGTCACAGTTCATTTTAAAAAGGATTAAAATTCTTAAGCAGCAACATCATAGCTCTATTTGCCATTCCCTGAATTCAAGTGATATCAGAGATACAGATAAGGCTGCCAGAGACTTGCTTCATTTTTGGGCTCAAGTCCCCCAAATCATTGAGCCCTTGTAGCTTTCTGTGAAAAATACGGAAACTTGGAAGAATGTTTTATGAAGTCACTTTGAAGAAATGGAGTACGCTCAGTTTTACAGAGCGCCTTAAGTTAAATGATTCTCCTACACCTGTTAGTATATGTGAACCCCCAATGACTTGAACTTTAGAACTTAAGAGGCTTCCAATTCTAGTACTAAAAAATAATCTGTAAGAAGAATTTTGTCAAAGATTTATAATTAGTGATAAAACAAGGATGTTGTTCTCATACTTAAATTCTCACTGTGCTTTGCTCTCTTGGGCTTAAAGGCAGAATGCTAACATGATAGCCTTAACAATTAGTGCCTAGAGGACATGTCAGTTTGAAAATTGCCTAAATATAGAGCAAGAAATAACTTCTTTAAGACTTAAAAAACAAAATTCAACTGAATAAAATTTAAAGATCTTATTGGCTTTATTGAGCAATTCATAAATCAGGGAGCATCCGATCTAGCAGATAGAAAGGGCTTCTGAGGAGCTGTTCAAAATTAAAGGCTTTTATAGGCAGAAGGGAGTGGGAACAAGAAACTTATACTAGGCAAAAAGCAGATTGGTTATCGCAAGATTATATTCCTTCAGGGGATGGCCAGGGTCTATCAGGCAAATTACCTGATTACTGCTGAGCAGGTGATTCCTGACTGAATGATTTAAGATTCCACTTCTGTGAGAGCCCAAACTGTAATTAAGTCTTGGTTTGGTGACATGGGGCTTAGCATGAGTGACTCCATTTGGGACTATTGTCTTATCTTTAAAAAAGCAAATTTTGATGGTGATGTGTATGATTTACTGAGGAAGGGCAAAATGTTCACAGCTTTTATGCCCAATTATATGAGGAAGGCATTCTCTTCAGTTACAAAAATGACAGGTCACACATTTCCATAGGAGTCTTGACTTCAGAATCTATCGCATGCATGCTAAGAGCAGAAACAACGATTATAAAGGCAGAGAAACACCACTCATTTGCTAACTCAGGTGATTCAGTGACATGAGGTTTTTTTATGAGCCCGTAACTGTAGTGATGTTTTTCAGAACCTTGTAGGCCCCTGATGCTTGGAAGTAGGGAGCTGTTTCTCTTAAAAGGGCTAACAGAGAGAGGCAAGAAATAAGTAAAGGAAGCAAAACAGTTACAAATTAGAAAAGAAAAAAGATTATGTGAAAACCACTTGAGAAATTAGCTGACATCTGTGGAGAGAATATTGAGAATGAAAATAATCAATATTTAACAAAGCTAAAGTTTTATGACAGAGGGGTGAAATCTCTTACAAGTCAGATTTTCCCTCATTTATATTTCTGTTTAAAAGAGTCTTTCATTGTCAACTGTATGGTGAACTTAGTGGGGTAACAAGTGGTTTGAAACTATGGTAGGGACGGTAGAGCATATGGTAATACATTTAAACTAATTAAACAGGACAGAAAGCTCAACCCCAGAAATAGGAGTCTGTCTCACCTCTCTTTGAGAGTTGATGGAAGGTCATCCTCTCTAAGATTTTGGTTTCCCACCTTCTGCTTCTCACTTAGAGACACTTTGCGACTGCTTTCTGTAAAGATGGGATCTTAAAGCTGAAATTTAGAGGTAGAAGAAGTGGCCTTCATAGTTAAAGCATCGTTCTACAAGACCAGATTCACACCTTCCCTTGGATGGCTTGGAAACTGTCGATGCAAGTCACGGTAAGAAGGCATAGAGCCTAGAAAGGCTGAAGCTGAGAGCCAGATTCCTAGGAACTCAAGGACTGTGTACAGTGTTGGGTTAAAGTAAGGCATAAATGGATGACTTCCCGTCCCCTCCCTTCTTCTCCTCCCCTCTCTCTCTGATTTGGGGGGGGGGGGGGGTGAGGGGGAATGTGCCTGCATACACACATGCATTTTAATGTGTGTATGTGTATATATTGATCTGACTCTTTTTTTTTTTTAAGTTTGCTTCAAAGTATCCTCTGGAAATGCAGTTATAATTCAAAGTTTGCTTAACTTTTAAAGTAAGCTTTTTAAGAAAAATATGGAAAATGTGGAATCAGAAAAGGCACTGGAGCATAGATTGAGAGATCTGGGTTCTAGTCCCAGCTTTTCAAAATCCATGTGACCGTGAGCTTGACTATTTAAACCTCAGCCTTCCCATCTGGGAAATGAAAGTATTGGATGGACTAGAATGATTTTTAAGGGTTCTTCCAACTCTGATATTTGATTATTCTATGAAATCTGAGTTAAGCAGAGAGGTACCTTTGCACAGCACATTAACCTCTGGTAGAGGCATACCTAAATTATAAGAGCAGGGAAAGACAAAATCAGCTTCTGAAATACTGAAATTGTCCCCCTCAACAAATGAGTCCTTGCTTGTAACAAAGTAAGGGGGAAAAAAAAAAAAAGGATCACGTTATAGCAACATGTAGTATTTGTTACAAGTGAAGGGGCTAAAATTAGCCAAGTCAAAGAATATATGCATAAAATCACCAAAAGACAAGTGCCAGCATGTATGCTGGGCTGTCCTTACCAAATCTTCTAAGTGAGATAGATAATGCAAATAAAATTTAGGTATCAAATAATGCAATTACAGTAACAAATAACAGTAACTGGGAAGCAAACATGCTCACTAGAGAACAGTGTTTTGACAGATACACTTGTGTGTATCTACTTGGCTTGACCACTTACCAGCTCTGTGTTCTTGGGTAAGTTAATTATGTGTTCATTGCAAACAATTTGAAAAATATAAAAAGATGAAAAAATGAAAAAAAGCCTCAATGCAAGGAATTCTGGAAAATGTTGTTTTTGCTTTCCAACCTTGATACTAAAAAACAAACCAGAACAGGTGTTTCTGTATTTGTGATGCTTATCACTTTTACCTAGAACATCATTTAAACACAGGTGTTAGAGTCATTTCCTTTAAGAGCTCAAGCAGACACAAATGTTCACTGTCAAGTTTATTAATCAACATTATTCTGGAAGTTTCAATGAATGTAGTAAAAAAATGTTAAATTAAATAATTTGTGAAACCACTGGAATCAAAAAATATAGGGCTAATGATGAGCTATGTATCTTTTTTAAAAACCCAAATTTCAGTTTTCAAGTAATGAAATTAAAAACAGAAGTTGATAATGCAATCATATGTATTTAGAAATCAATAGCTTTTTCTTTATTGGCAATAAAGAGACAAAAATGAGAAAAAGCAAACACACATAAAACAGATAGTAGGAAAGAATTAAGTTAAAAAGAAAAATACAGGACCTATATTTTCTTTAAATTCCCAGAAACCAAAAGAATTTATACTAACAATTGAAGGGCCCAAGGGCAAAACAATCAACAGAGCATGTTCTTGGCTGGAAAAATCTTAATATCACAAAAATATCAAGCCTATAAAAAAATAAATTCAATTAAAAATATGTAATAGCTTGAGATATAATGAAATACAGTAAACTGTACATATTTAAATATACAATTTGATATCCACACACCTGTTAAACCATTATCACAATCAAGATAATGAATGATATCTTCATTAATTTACATAAGGCTGTTCAGCCTTCCAACATCACTTGCTGAAGAAACTGTCTTTTCTGCATTGCATATTCTTGCCTCCTTCATTGTAGATTAATTGGCCATAGATGTGTGGGTTTATTTCTGGGCTATTTTGTTCCATTGATCCATGTGTCTGTTTTTGTGCCAATACTATGCTGTTTTGATTACTGTAGCTTGTAGTATTGTCTGAAATCTGAGAGGGTTATGTCTCCAGCTTCATTCTTTTTCTTCAGTGTTGCTTTAGCAATTCTGGATCTTTTGTGGTTCCATATACATTTCAGGATTATTTGTCCTAGTCCTGTGAAAAATGTCCTGCATAATTTGATAGGGATTGCATTAAATCTGTAGGTTGCTTTGGGTAGTATGGCCATTTTAAGGATATTATTCTCAGCATGTAAGTCTTTCATCTCCTTGGTCAGGTTTATCCCTAAGTAATTTTTGGATGCAATTTTAAAAGGGGTTTTTTTCTTTTTACTTTCCTTTTCTGATATTTCATTGTTAGTGTAAAGAAATGCAGCAGATTTCTGTATGTTAATCTTGTTTCCCGCTACCTTGCTGAGTTCATTTATCAGCTCTAGTAGTTTTTGTGTGGAGTCTTTAGAGTTTTCTATATATAGTATCATGTCATCTGCATATAGTGACAATCTTACCTCTTCCCTTCCAATTAACATTCACTCCTTCACACCACACACAAAAATAAACTCAAAATGGCCTAAAGACTTAAACATAAGACGGGACACCGTAAAAACATTCTCTGACATAAAACGTAGCAATGTTTTCTTAGGTGAGTCTTCCAAGGCAATAGAAATAAAAGCAAAAATAAACAAATGAGACCTAATCAAACTCCTAAGCTTTTGCACAGCAAAGGAAACCAGAAACCAAACAAAAAGACGGAATGGGTGAAGATACTTGCAAAAGATGTGACTAACAAGAGCTTGATTTCCAGAATATGCAAACAACTCATACAACTCGGTAACAAAAAATAACCCAATCAAAAATGTGCAGAAGACCTAAATAGACATTTCTCCAATGAAGACA
Organism: Camelus dromedarius; assembly: GCF_036321535.1. Classification (NCBI taxonomy): domain Eukaryota; kingdom Metazoa; phylum Chordata; class Mammalia; order Artiodactyla; family Camelidae; genus Camelus; species Camelus dromedarius. The sequence goes on from NC_087436.1 coordinate 39,259,925, forward strand.
TACAAATGGCCAGCGAGCACATGAAAAGGGGTATCGCTAATTGTCACTATTTATCAGAGACTATCGCTAATTATCAGAGAAATGCAAATCACAACTACAGTGAGGTATCACCTCACACTGGTCAGACTGACCATCATTAAAAAGTCAACAAATGATAAATGCTGGAGAGGTATGGAGAAAAGGGAACACTCCTACACTGTTGGTAGGAATGTAATCTGGTGCACCCATGATGGAAAACAGTATGAAGATTCCTTAAAAAACTAAAAATAGACTTATCATGTGATCCAGCAATCCCACTCCTGGGCATATATCCAGAGAAAACTCCAATTGGAAAAGATACATGCACCCCAGTGTTCATAGCAGCACTGTTTACAATAGCCAAGACATGGAAACAACCTAAATGTCCATTGACAGATGACTGGATAAAGAAGATGTGGTATATAATATATATAATGGAATACTACTCAACCATAAAAAGAATGAAATAATGCCATTTGCAGCAACATGGATGGACCTAGAGGTTATCATACTAAGTGAAGTAAGTCAGACAGAGAAAGACAAATACCATTATGACATCACTAATATGTGGAATCTTAAAAAAATGACACAAGTGAACTTATTTACAAAATAGAAACAAACTCACAGACACAGAAAACAAACTTATGACTACCAAAGGGGAAAGGGGGCTGGAGAGGGATAAATCAGGAGTTTGTGATTAGCAGATACAAACTGCTGTATATAAAATAGATAAACAACAAGGTCTTACTGTCTAGCACAGGGAACTATATTCAATATCTTATAATAACCTCTAATAAAAAATATATATATAACTGAATCACTATGCTCTACACAAATTAATACAGTATTGTAAATCAACTATACTTCAATTAAAAAATTAAATTAAAAAGATAGTGAACATATCCATCAATCTGAAAAGAATCCATTCCCTCTTTGTAATCCCCCCACCTCTCTCTGCTCCGCTCCCCATTTCCAGGCACTTAGTGATCTACTTTCTGTCACTATAGATTAGTTTGCATTTTTTTGTGAAATTTATGGGAATGGAATCTTATAACATGCACTCTTTTTTGTTTCCCTTCTTTCATTCAGTACAATTATTTTGAGATTTATTTATTTGTTGCATGTAGTTCATTCCTTTTTATTGCTGAGTATTTCATCATATGGATAGACCACAATTTGTGTTGTATGAGCTGTTTGTATATTCTGGAAATTAAGCCCTTGTCAGTCATATCTTTTGCATTATATGGATAGGTCACAATTTGGGTTAATTTCAGTTTTGAGCCTTTACAAATAAAGCTGTTACGAACATTTGTGTATGAGTCTTTGTATGAATATATATTTTTGTTCTTGGAACTTTAAAGTCTCTACAAGAAAACTGGAGAAAAATATTCGTGATTTTGATTTTTAAATTTTAGGTTATTCATTAAAGTCTATGCTCCATTTTGAATTTTTTTTAATATGATGTGAGGTAGGAGGTACAGATTGAAGTTAATATTTTGCATGTGGATATCAAATTGTTCCCGTACCATTTGTTGAAAAGACAAGAAAAGTCTGTTCCCTCTCTCTCTCTCTCTCTCTATATATATATATATATGGAATCTCTACTGTCTCCTTAATGTTTTTGTTAATGTCTAATACATATATATACACACACATATATAATGTATATATATACACATATGTATCTGGAATCTCTGTTTTCTTAATGTTTTTGTCTATTTTGATGCTAAACCATACTGATCTGATTATTGTACCTTTATAATACATCTTAAAGTCAGATGGTATAAGGCCCCCAACTTTGTTCTTTTTCAAAGTTGTTTTGATTAATATAGGTCTTTGATATTTCCATATGAATTTTTGAATAGCTAGTCATTTTCTCAAAAAACATCTTGCTGTATTTTGATTGGGGTTGCATAAAATCTATAGATGACTTTGGGAAGAAAGGGCTTTTTAATAATATTAAGGCTTCCAATTCATCAAATCTAAACCAAGAAAACCCTGCCCTCCCCACCTCTAAACAATTGCTCTCGACTCTTGTTTGTGGAGATCAGTGGGACTCAGAAGTGCTCCTAGGAGGCTGCGGGGTGCTCCAGGGGAAACAGGTTCCTGCTCTCACTGCTGCCACCAACACAGGACCTTGGTGAACAGGATGAGCTCTCCAGAACTGTTACCCTGGAATAGTGGCAGGCTTCTCTGTATCTCTAAATATCACTGAACTCTTAGATCTAGGGGGAAGGGGAAAGGGAACCCTCTCCTTCCTCAGGCCTAAAAGTCACCGTAGTTCTTGGCCAATAAAACACTATCTATTTTGATTAATGATAGAAACATCAGTTCCCTTCAAAAGAAAACTCCATCCTTATCCATCAGGGTATGATTTTAATTAAAAAATAGGATCATGAAACTGTGTACACATTTTCTCTTATGTGATTAATTTGCTCTTATCCATAGTTTCCTTGTTATTCTAGTATATATGCTGATCTGTTTATTTGTTAGTTTATGGTATATTTACTCTGACTAGTACAATTTACAAGTATTATTTAATTTTTTGATATACTAATTTAAGAAATACGATTATTTGTTGGAAGATGTCCCTACTCCACCCAAAATCAGTGGCTTAAACAAGAGTTTATTTTTCTTTCATGTAACAGCTCAGAGGTACACATGGAGTTCAAGGTGAACAGATGGTTCTGGTTCATGGAGATATCCAGGAGCCAGAGATCATTTCATCTTATTTCTTGCCATCAACCCTAAAGGATTGTCCTCGCCTAGATGATTAATTTTGCTTAACCACTACCATGTCTACATCTCAGCCTGCGGGAAGCTGAGAGAATCAGGATGAAAATTCTAAAGATGACACAAAAAACATGTGCACATAATTTCCACTCTAGTCAGTGAGTCACAAAATGACAACCAGTTGTAAGGAAGACTGCAGCTGCAGTCTTTGGTGGAGCAATCACACACCAGCTAAAACTCAGAAGAATGGATAGGATTCTGTAAAAATAAGCAGTCTCTGCCACAAACGTAATATTCCAAAATCTAAATATATGATATTTTAATTTATAATTAGCAATATAAAATTGCATTATTTTTCTAGGTAACCAAGTAAATGGATTTGAGGAAGGAATCAAAGGAAGATAATTTCTTCTTGTTAATGATCATATATTCCAACACTGACTTCAGTTAGGTTGTTAGTACCATTTCTAATTCTTCCCAACTATTTTAGTGACTAATCAGGTGCTTTTTATCTCTTGATTCAATCTTAATACAAGAAGGGAAATACAGAATATCATATAATAAGCTTTCAATATTATGAAGGTGAGAGTACCTTTCTTATAAGCCTTTGGTTACATAAAATGGGGTTTCATTTACCTCTTAAGTGCCTATTCTCCTGCCTTCTTTACTTAGATCAAGAAAATCAGTGTGATAAAAACTCTGAGTCAGATATCATTCATCAACTGGAAAATCTTTAAAGTCAACAGGAACATGGCATGAGTAAGGGGTGAGCTATGAATACAGAACTATGGCCATGCAGCTGTCACAACTCAGTCTGCCTCCTACTTTTATAGTAGGTCATAAAGCTACATTTGTTGTTTCTCCTTAAACCTGAGCCACCATCAAGAAAACTTACGTGAAACCAGATGATTGAAGGATAAATTTCTGAGGCCTAAAATCTCACTGAGACTCTGTAAAATAAACGTTTTCTGAATCTCAGATTCTTTATGATGAAATGTTGTCTCCCATATAAAAAATATATGAAAATTGAGTCAGATCATGTCATTCCTCAGTTCAAAATCTGAAGTGACCCCTTCGAAAAAACAGAATGAAACCCAAACTCTTTAAATGGCCTAAAGGATGCTATGCCAGCTGCTTCCCCTCTTTACCTCTTGGCTCTCCTCTCCTATAACTTTCCCCTCATTGTCTCTGCTTCAGCCTTGCTGGCCTCCTTCTCCCCCTGGAGCATGTCATGCACCCTCCTTTTTAACATGGGGACTTTGGAGGGGGGTGCACTCCTTTCTGCCTGGAATGCCCTGCCCCCAGGTGATCTGCATATTTGACTCCATGATCTCCTTCAAGGCTTTGTTCGGATCTTGCCTTCTCTGTGATGCTCTGTGCATTCAGGTCCCCTGGAAAGCAGACATCAATGTCGAATTAGACATACAAGAGAGTTATTGAGGGAAACAAGTGTGAACAACAGAAGACAGAGGGAACAGGAGCAGGAGAGAAAGATTTAGGTGCCATGAAGATCCAACACCTGTGAAAAGAGGTGGAGGAAGTGGGAGGATTGGATAGGATGAGCCTCAGATTGCGGCTCTGAGAAAGTCTCAATCAGGGCAATGGGAGCCCCAGAGGAAAGATTTCTTACTAGAGGACTCCCATGTTGGGCAGAAATACTATGACTTTAGTATTCCCACCATTGCTTGGTCATTGGCTTGGAACTTCTGAGAGTGTTTGCTTTGGGATGAATGCTGCAGTAAGCCCGAAGGCATAACAGTTGAAGGCTGACAGCCCCTTCAATTCCTTAGAGCAGGTTATCTTGAAGAGAGATTTGAGTGGCTCACCTCCTGGGCCCACGGAGCCCTACTCTACCCCGTGTAATACTATAATTGTTTAATTACCCCATTTAATGCTGCTCACCACCAGCTGGGCATTCCCAATCCTCCTTTCCCTGCTCTGTTTTCCTTTATTCCATAGCACTTCATTTATTTTATATCCTTTCATGTTCATGATCACAATGAAAAGAATGTATATCTCACATTTACAACAAATAAGACAAGGTTAGTAAGCTTAGAAACTGCACCGTTGTAGGTTTCCCTGAGATTTCATCTTTAGACTTTATATACGTATGTTCAATTGTCACAAATATGCTATTAATAATGATGATTATGATGATGGGACTGTAAGAACAACATTATTGAGTACTTATGTGCCAAACACTGTACTAAGTGCTTTGCCTGAATTATCTCATTTAATCCCCACAACAGTCTTTGAAGTTAGTGTTATTATCACTCTAATCTGTGCAGATGAGGATATTGAGGTTTACACAGGGAACACACTCCCTCTACCAGGAGATATCTTTTACTTTCCAAGTCTGGGTTAAGTGTCTCTTCCTACATTTTCCTATGGCAACTTGTGTCTCTTCACAGAATGCTAATCCACTGAACCATAACTGTAGGTCCAACAGATCAGGGGTTGGTAAGCTTTTTCTGTAAAGGGCCAGGTAGTCTATATTTCAGGTTTTGTGGGCCTTGTGGACTCTGTCACAACTACACAACTCTGCTATTGTAGTGCAAAAGCAACCACAGAGTACGTTAATGAAAAGCATGGCTGTGTTCCAATAAAACTTTATTTATGGGCATTGAAATGTGAATTTCATATAATTTCCATGGGTCACAAAATATTATTCTTCTTTTGATTTTTTCAACCAATAAAAATGTAAAAGTCACTCTCAGCTTGCTACAGAAACAGACAAGTGTAAAAATCATTCTTAGCTTGCTACAAAAACAAAACAAAACAGGTTTTGTATTTTGCCCATCCCTATACTATTACGTGAACTATTCACAGCCAATGCAGTATCACATCTGTGGCACTTAGTACAGCATCCAGCTTATAGTGGATGCTTAATAAATAATTTTTGTATGAATAAAACTCACATAGCTAGCAGTGAGTGACAGTGTTACCATTCAAACCTGAGTCAACTGGTTTGGCAGTGTAATGTCACACTACCCACTCTGTGGCCAAAGCCATAAGTGATGAAGTTCACTCAGAGCAAGATACCAAGATATTCAAAAAGTAATTCTACCTAGGAGTCAAAGTGCTGGGTCATATGGTAACTCTATGTTTAATTTTGTTCTATTTCTTTTTCTTCTCCTTTTTTTTTTTAAACTGAAGTATTGTCATTCTCAGCAGACTTCAATTTTAATTAGCTTGGTTTTTTAAGGGGGTGAGATTGCATGTTTTACTTTAAAAATAAAATCTCATACAGAATAACAACATTGCATAGTTGCTGAGAGCACAGCCTTTGGGGCCAGATTGTCTGAGTTTATTTTTTTTAAGTACATTATGTTTTTCAAGTTCCCAAGAGAAATGAAAACATATATCCAAACAAAAACTTTTATAGGAATGTTCATGGCAGCATTATTCATAATAGCTGGAAGAGGAAAGGAAGCAACCTAAATGTCCATCAGATGATGAATGGATAAAGGAAATGTGCTATATCCATACAATGGAATATTATTTGGCAATAAAAAGGAGAGACGTACTGATACCTACTACAACATGAATGAACTTGTGAAATGATTGTCACAAAGGACCACATGTTGTATGATTCCATTTATATGAAATGTCCAGAATAGGTAGACCTATAGATAGAAAGTAGGTCAGTGGTTTCCTAGGGCTGTGGAATGGGAAGGTAGGGGGAAAGGGGAGTGACTGCTAATGGATGGGATTTATTGGAGAGGGATCAAAGTGTTCTAAAATTGATTGTGGTGATGGGTATACAACTCTGCACATCCTAAAAGCCACTGGACTGTATATTTTAAATGGGCGATTGTTAATTACATCTCAATAAAGCTGTAAAGCTGTTTTTTTTTTTTTTTAAATAATTCCAGAAACACCTGGGTGTTGGGCCTTGATAAACACTTGAACTCTACTGTTACTGTTACTGGTTGCTACTCAACTTAGCTTACCATGTATCTTTTCTCCTAGCCCCCTTTAACTTGGCCTAATTTATTGTGATTCCAGTATTTAACATAGTCCAGGTCTTGGCCATTTCAGTTTTTTAAATATATAGCTTCTTCAAACTGTAGTTTTGGAATCAGCAATCTCCAAACTTCTTAAGTTATGTAAATGCTTAGAGTATCATAGTTCTGACGTTACAAAGGCCACCTATTAGACAGAACCCTGAATATTGCGAGGAAATTCCTTCTCTTTCTATGTAGTCATTTGCAGAGTTGACTCTCTTCTTTCTTTTTCTTTTAAAGTTAGAACACAGAACCCTAGCACATAGACATTCCACGTGACCTCACTTTTTCTCAATTAGTTACCAGGGTGATCAAATTAATTACATATGGAACCTCAGAGGCGGATCTGAGGTGGAAACAGCTCAGGTAAGATGCAGGAAGGCTGTGAATCCGGGCTGACCCTCAGGTCTAGTGAAGGCCAATGACTCAACCACAGAAATAAGATAAGAAGTTAATCACCTAAGGGATGGGCACTTGGGGCCATGAGAAGGGAAGCAGGACTGGAACCAGAAGTCCAGGTCAAAAGAAAAAGAAATTTGTGATTAGTAACTCCAATCACTGGTGGAAATGTGTGGTCAATTAATATTTTAGTTATTTGAAAGCTTGAATATAAAGTAGTAATGAGAAAAAGACAGAACCAGTTAACAGAGAATAGCAAATCAGAAAGAAAAAAATACGAGGCGAAAAGAACTTTAGAATTATAATCAGAAGGCATGACTTCCAACTGACTCTAAGATTAGTAAGTCATTTTCATTTCCTGAACCTCAGTTTATTAATCCATAAAATGACTGAGTTGAATTTAGTCCTCACTGAATGCTGAACTGAATATCCGTCTCTGTAAAATCCCTTACAGCTTTAAGCATTTAGGCATTCCAAACTGTCTTAGAACTGAAACCACTAGTTGTTTGTTCTGATGCTACTGAGCAAGGGAGAGAACAAATGTACAAATTCAAATTTAGTGGTCTTACAGGGGCCACAAGCCAACTAAGTCATCATATGGTGTTCCTATTTCCAAGGGACTCTACTCTCTCCTACACTGTGACATAGCTGTGATACAAAGACTTTTTTTTTTAAATTGCTTTTACAAGTTGTACTGCTTCAACACAGGCCAAAGCTTCTTAAATACCATCAAACATTTCCATCATATTTAGAATATAGAAACAAATTTAAAACAAAATTTTCATTGTGGATTTTCAAAACTGACCGGTATCAAAGCTGGACATAGGCAGGACATCACAGCTTAACATCCTCTAAAAGGAAAATGGGGAAAGGGACCATTTGTCTTCACTGGGCTGGAACAACATAAAATGCCTGCAAAACCCATGGAGCATTTCAGCAGAAGCATCGTTCCCATGTAAGTTTTTACTTATGCATTTCATCAGTAAAGGAATTTGTCAAGTAGCTTTTACCTTCTTGTAGCCCAGAAGAAAGTATATTTTGAAAACAAAACACTGATTTGGTTTTACTTTCCTAAGTTTGAGCGAAGTGGTAGCTATACGAAACCTCAGGTTAACTGAAGGCTTTTCTATGTAGCAGTGGGAGGTTGTGAGAAAGCAGCCAGATGGTCCTGATTTTTAAGGCTAGATAGAGAGGTCAAGTTCCAGGCCTTACATAGGTTGCCGTTTTTCTCAGCTGTTTCTCATAGCACAGTGAGCTAATGCGCGTAGCAATCCCTATTTTGGGGTGGGATCAGCCATCCTATTTCACAATGAATATGTAGACCTTCATTGAAGGAATACACAGAATTCTGGCAATCCCAGTTTCACTGAAGACACCTTTCCCCATACTTTTCAGCTGGGGCATCTTTTCCTCCTCTTTTTGTGCCGCGTAGTCCGCTGCCGTGGGCGTTCCTTCCTCTGTAGTGCATCGCACGAGTGCGTCATCATATTGTCCGTGTACACGTGCCAGATTCGCCCTTAGACTGAAATCTCTTCGAGATCCGGAAGCGTATACCCTCCTATATTGGCGGTGCAGTATCTGAAGTAGCCTAGTTACTTAAGTAATATGTAATGAATGAATAGCTGAATTTGCCACCTGTTGAATGAAAGAATGAATGAACCCTCAATACGAACTCCCTCCTTCCTGTGGGGCTCCATAGTGAAAATGCTGCTCTGATTTAGCAACAGCGTTAAAATCTTTAACTTGTTGGACGGAAACGAACAAACAACACGGACAGGAAAGGGAGAAAAGAGAAAAAAGGGAGGACGGGCGGCCAATAGGCGGCCGGCGCTGGGTGGCCGGCCCCGCCGCAGGCCCCGCCCCCGCCCTGTCGGCGTCTGTGCGCGTGCGCCGGCGGGAGCGCGGCCGCTGATCGGAGCCGGGGCTCCGGGGGCGCGCAGCCGGGAGAGTGTTTGACGTGGCAGTTCCCAGCCCAGCTGTAACTCCGCGAAAGAGAACAGCCTGTGGGGACACCCGCCGCAGGAAAGGCGCGGGAGCAGCGGCCGCTGCGGGAGCTGGGTCACGGGAGCAACCGGCACTGGGAGCAGAGCTCGGGGTCTCTGAAGCCCGGCGGCAAGTGGGAGTCGACCAGGTAATGCCTTGCTCAGCCTAGTTGAGCTCAGGCGGGACCCCCTCCCCAGGCACAGCTGGAGTTGGGTGAGGTGCCCGGCCTGGGGTGGCGGGTGGCGTGAGGTTGGATGCTAACCTGTGGCAGGGCAGCGGAGGCGACCTCCTCCTTTGCTCCTTTAGCCCTTTGGTGCAGTTCAATAATGGGGGTGGGGTGGGTGGGCGTGGGCATTTTTTACCCGCCCTCGCCCCATCTTTGTGTCTAGGGATACTAGAGCTCCCTGGTTGGGTCCTCAGTAGCCACAGTATTCTAATAACAGGCCAGCGGTTTTCTTGTCTCCGTATTAACTTAATTTCCTCTTCCTTGGAGGAAGGGAGTGTTGTAAATACTCATAGTAATGATGGCAACTGTATCTTGAAGCTTCAGGACAGCCTGATAGTGAAACTGATTTGTCCAAATCCGAACTTGATCGTGGGTGAGAAGTGCACCGTGGCTGGAATGGTCGAGTGATAGTGGACTGGGGGTTGTTCTGGGATTGAAGCTCCCCAGATTTTGATCTTAGGCCTGCTCGTGCCAGGTGGCTTTCTGCCATGTTGCCACTTGAAGCTGAGTCAGGTTTCTATAACTTGGTGCTCCGTGTGAGGAAGTTTGACGTGGCACACTGGGTTGCGTGAGGAAGCAGATTCCTGCCAGGACCAGTTAAGAGGGACCCAACTGCTTCCTGCGCTTTGGAGTGAACATCCCTACCTTTCCTTTCTGTCACCCAGCAACAGGCAGCTACGTAGGTGTGTTCCTGCTGACTTTCTAAGTGTGCTTGGTTGGATGAGCTTGACCAAAGCTCAGGCTGCCACGTCTCTTTCTGCTAAGTGGGAGGAGGGAAAATGTGTTGTCAGTAACAATGTGGACCGGCAGGCCTATTTCTCCTCTCTTCAGAGCTCTGCTTCCAGGAAGAAAGTGATCTTTTAAGATTTGTACTTCATTGCTTTAGTTTTGGAAGCATAGTTTATATGAAAACGAAACCAAATGATGGCATGTACTTTCCTGAATATAGATCTATTTCAAATCTTAGCAGGTTTCATTGAACTTTTACCTTAAAAGGTAATATCATAAAATAACAAAAGGAAGAATATTCCTATGCTGGGTGAAAAAACTGGAGAGAAATTGCAGACTCGTTGTTCTATATCTGGAAAGGCTTTTAGAGGCTTCATTTTGTAAGAGGGAACTGAGGCCCAGAGAGTTTCACCAGCTTATTTCATGCCACACAGCTAAGTATTGGCAGATTAGTAGTGAAAACCCACTTTTTTCAGCCAGGATTCAGAGCTTTTTCTGTTATAAAAATTTTTGAGAATATTTCTATGAAATATTTCTTATTTATGAAACCTGGAAAAAATGGAGAACTTAAATTGATGTTTAGGTTCTGAGTAGAATCAAGATGAATCTGTTGTATTTTTGAGTTGTGTGTGTGTGCCTAGACACATGAAATTGACTTTTTCCCTTAGTTCCTTAAATATATATGCATATATATTTCTTAGAGGTAAGATATTTAAATCAGAAAGGAAAGTTTCATCTTTGACTGAGAAACCACTGACAACTCTCAAATAGTTGTAGGCAATATATAGTTGTCATCAATATAAGACTCATAAAATCAGTCCATTATCAGCTTATCTTCTGCTGTATTTGTTGGACTATTGATTTCTCTTTATCCTAACTGGCTGGTTAAAATTACTAATCAGGATAGCACTAAAATGACACAAGTCAAAACATCTGATTGCAGACTAACAGCAGTTCTGCTGGTCAATCAGTTGAATGACGTGTGATTATTGTGATTATCTGTGCTTAAACAGGGCTGGGGGAACCAAAGGCACCAAAATAGTAGATGCACTTATGAGAGACTGTGAATGAAAAAATCTGTGAATGAAAAAATAATTGGCAGCTGTTATTCATGTTTTCGTGCCTGGGAATTTGCCTAGGACTGTAGAAGTGAGTTACTGAGTTCCACAGAGCTATGGTTAGAGCCTTTGTAGCAGATAATGATACTATGTGTTGTATGATAGGAAGCTGTCTCATGCACCTGATAGTTGTACCTTTCCTCAAACCATCATGCACATTTATTAACAGTGTTTGTAGTTTTAATAGCATTAAGTGACTCAAACCTTCTTGTTGACATTTTTTTCTTCTTTTGCAGGGTTCTTTTATAGAACTATTCCTTGGAATGATATTTCCATAATGAGTCAACAAGGTTATGTGGCTACACCCCCCTATTCTCAGTCCCAGCCTGGAATAGGCCTTTCTCCACCAAATTACGGGCACTATGGAGACCCATCTCATACAGGTTCTCCACCAGGTAAAGTGCATTATTTTGACTTGAATGTGATTATTGAATCTCAAGCTCAGAGACATAAGGTGTTCTGAAAGAGCTTCTTTGGGAGAGCTGAATGGTCATTATATGCAATGTAATGTTCTGAGGTAATAGGATTGTTTGGAAAAGTCTACCTCATCAGTTTGGTTATGGCATGAAATACAACACATTTGTTTTTTAAATATAGATTAAAATAAAGAGACTTTCTGGTGTTTTGTTTTTACTGTTAGAGTTTCTATTGCTATTAATCAGTGGCATGAGGTTGTTGTAAGCTCTCAATAAAAAAACAAATTTTTTATATATATATACACACTAATTACTAAATATATGGATATTAAATTTTTGTGTGTATATATATATATGTACACACACCAAAGTGGTTTTGGCAATCATATCATAAAATCAATTTTGATATTGGAAAAATATCATTAGATTTCTACACTAAAGATTATTCAATGATAATTATAACAAGAAAAAACATAGCCTTGTCTTGAAATCATTATTGAATAATATTGGTTGCTTTAAAATATGGTACCCAGCACGGAATCTTGGCTTTTGAGGCAGAGGTAGGAGAAGGAGTGATGGGTGGGACTACTGTTGCTCTGATGGCAGTTGACATAGTAAGGTCACCTCCCATTATCAAAGGCCTGCTCTGAGGGACCAAGTTTCAGGGTCAGAGGTGAGGCTAGTCATAGCTTGTTTCAGTACTGATGATCCCAAATTCCCTAAAAATATTTATGTAAGACAGTTCTTGGAAATTCTGGAATCCAACTAAAATCCTTGGTGGAAATGGGCTATATATAAATCAGTGAGTGCCTCTTGGGGTTCCCCAGGACGGGCTCAGATGTGTGGCATCCAGGCTGCACTGGGCAGCATGTATGGAGTGCAGGGTCAGCGAGGGGTTAGGAAGGCCCTCTAGGGAGGCTTGGTGGTAGCAGCCACACAGTTTGCTGCAGAAGATGCTCTAAGATTGTAAATTTCCTGTGGGATGCCACTCTTATGACTTAGTCTGCCCATAATTTTCAAAGACCTCCAGATGCGGTGGCATCCTCCTCTTGTTCAGGACCAGTCATCCCTGTAACATTTATAGCTCCGGATCCTGTAGGAACCATTTAACCCCTCTTTCTCCAGTTTCTTTCTATCTGCTGGTTCATTCCCCCTCTGCATTTGTGTGTAACGATAACTGTACATTACTCTTTTTTTTGAGTGCTTACCATATATCAAAAAGGTCCTAAAAGATTTACATGTTATTATCTTCTTTAATCCTCGAGCAATGCTATGCAGTAGATTATTAGTCCCATTCTGCAGCTAAGAAAACCAAATGTCTGGTACACTGCGACTTATTCAAGGTCACAGAGCTGGTGATGTAGCTAGGATTCATACCCAGGTCCCTCAAGAAAACAAATAAACTCCAATACACACCCAAGTATAGCACTCAGTATTATTCATCTTGCCTTCCTCTCATCATAGCCATCTTCCTAAACAAGTACTCACTCCACTCACTCACTCTCCATCCTTGACTCAGTCTCTCCATGGCCCAGGGTGGTCTTCAATCCCTAGCTTGGGCCCCATTTCCCCTTCCCTGTCTCCCACGGGAGTCATTGGTTGTCTCCTAATACCAGATGCAGTAGAAACTGTCCTGTCCTCTTTTGAATTTGACACTGTTTGCTGCTTTTGTTTGTATAAAACTCTCTTCTCCTTTGGTTTCAATGATACTATCCTTTTGTTATTTTTCTTGATGGCTCTCTGGACACCTCCTTCTGAGGAGTCCCCGCTCCCCCACACGACCCTTAAGCAGTACTGTTTCTCCTTCTTTGTTTTATCTTCACCCCTCTTTTCCTCTCACTCCTTAGATTTTTCCTTAACCATGTTATTCCATGTAAAGTGCTAGCCTCTCAGATCTATTTCTCCAGTCCCTCCAACACTCCAGATCTATGCCTTCAATTGCCCGCCTGTTTAAATAGGTACATAAAACTCATCATGTCCAAAATAATTCATTATTTTTTTCATAAAACCTATTTTTTTCTGGCATTCTGTGTCTCACCCAGCAGTCATCATTCACTCAACTACCCAAATAAGAAAGTTTCACTGTTTAAAAAAATCTCTCTCTTTTACCTTCTCCAATCTGAATCCTTTGGGGTAATTGTAAATATCTTTCCCACCTGCTTCCTTCTTTCTATCCTCTCGTCACTCTTCTTGGTCAAGCCATCCACCTCTCACCTGGATGACTAACATGGTCTCTTAACCGTTGTCCCTCTCCAGTGCTGCCTTTCTCCAAACCATCTGGTCCTGAGCTGGAGGGACTTTTAGGGCATACATATCTCATTCTGACTTTCTTTTGCTTCAGACCTTCCTGGCGCCACCAGAAAGCCAATTCGTGCCTCTACGTGTACCCTCACGCTCCTCCTTCACTCAGCTCACGTGTGGTGCTTGCAGGGATTTCGGACCACTGTTCTTCCTCCAGCTTATTTATAAATCCTCTTCTTCGGTCTTCTCTAACACCCGTGCAGCCTCTCTCCCTTTTACCACACTGTATGTAATAAATGTTTCTGAGCAGAGAAGGCCCTCATTCAATGACTGAGTGAGTGACCAGCTGCTGCATTCATCAGCAAAACACACAGGTGTTTATTAAAATACCGTCTTCATTGGGTTCAGTCCTTTATGCTTTAATTGAAACCTCTTTCTCCTTATTCAATTCTCGGATGGATACCAGGCTATCAGACTCTCTAAATACACCTTCCTGTAAATTGTGATGTTTCTGTTTAATTATTTAAGGCTGTCGCTAAATTACCCTAGACTCTCTTTCTCTCTGTTGAATAACCTTAGATCTCTTACTCTTCAGTCATCATGTGCCTTCTTTTCTCACCTTTTGGTGACCCTTTTGTCAGTTTTTTTGTGACAGACACGAGCAACCTAGTTGTGGTTCCTTGAAGTAACTATTCTACCCTAGATCTGGCCCGTGCTAAGTCGTGTTTGTATTGCTTATGTACCGTATCACCGTTAGTGCCATGTACTAACATGTTTAACAGATCTACTGAGTGAGCAAAATGCTTGTAGCGCTACAACAGTGAATACAATGACGTATGTACATGTCTGGTAGGACGCACATTAAGTAAACTGACACCGACCATGCAGGGGAAGCACCGTCTTAAGAAAGTGGAGGGTGGGGTGGAAGCATATGGCAGGGGCGCCTAACCAAGACCTCCAGGTGGAGTGAATCTTCCTGGAAGGAAGGACCTGAAAGATGAGTGAGAGCTGGCCAGGGAGGCGGCTTGCTGGGGCTGGGAGGTGGCACTTCTGAGGACCTGCAGGAGGTTCAGTGTGGGTGAGGTGTAGAGTGTGAGCAGAGGGGTGCCCCCCCAAAGTGGAAAGTGAGGCAGCTTCAGATTTTATTTAGGCTGTATTCTACGGGAAGTAGGGTGCCCCTGAAGCATCGTAAACTGGGAAGGGTCACAAGCCCGTGTGTGTTTTTGAGTTCCATGCCACATAAGAAAGCGTGGAGAAGGAATCAGAGTGGGCACGCTGCTTTCTGGAGCAGGGGTTCTTATCCTCAGCACTGTTGACGTTTGGGGCTGGCTCTTTCTTTGTCGTGGGATCCTGTGCTGTGCCCTGTGGGTGCTGAGCAGCGTTCTTGGCCTCTACCCATTATTAGATACCAGTGCTCCCTCTCCTGCCCTGACCCCCGACCCCAAGTAGTCATGGCACTCAGAAGTCCTCGACGGGCCAGATGTCCCTTCAGGGGCTGCATCACCCTTGGTTGAGGACCACTGGTCTGAAAGCTGAGAGGCAAGGACTGTTGATGTTCTGGAACAAGGGGTAGGGGCTGAGGGGCTGGTGAGGCTTCTGTAGGTGCAGCACCAGGCACAGTGTCTCAGGAATGGTAGTCCTTACGGTTCTGCCCATATAATAGGGACTGTGTTTATTTTAAACTTCTTTTTTTTCACAAATGATTTTAATTTTGGTTTTAGTTTGTCAGATCCAGGGTTAAATCCAAGATATGCTTTTCTGTGGTGTTGCTTTGGTCAGGGTTCTTTTGCTGATAGCTGAAACCCATAGCGGGAAGGGATTTGTAAAAGGGTATCAGGAAGCTAAGAGAATGTTAGAGAGCCAGAGAACTAGGCTTGGGACCCTGCAGTCCACAGAGTGCACACCCCACACAGGACTGTTCCATCAGCAGCCACTGCCTTTCTACCCCAGAATCACCGTCTGTGCCCCTGGCCAGGGTCTCCCAAAGGTGTGTTGCTTTGCTGAAGTCAGAGCACATGGCAGCCTGGTTTCTCAGGGAGTCTAGGGAGTGGAGATTCCATCTTTCCAGGTCAGGGCCGTACAGAAAGGCAAGCCAGAAGGGAATTGGAATTGGCATTGAGTAAGCTAGTCTATAAAATCTGCCACTGTATTAAAGGCCAGTTTATGATTTAAGTATTTTTCTTTTGGCATAAGCATAGTTAGATCTTAATCATGATATGGTTTTCCTTTCCTATTAAGATTCTCACACTGCTCTATAAAAAGCCTGATTTCTCTTTATCTCTGATCACTTTTGAAAATGCCAGTTATGTGGCCAGGCGGAAACTATGACTTTGCAGATAACAATGATACTGACTTCCCTTTGCCATGAGAGTGGAGTCCAAAAGGCACCCAGGACTTTTCAGTCTGATCCCAACCAACCTGGGCAGCCTCTGCTCTGGCCACTTTCCCCGCCATCCGTTGACGCTGAACCCTTTGCAGTCCCCCGTCACTCCATATTCTCTCAGGTCTTTGTCAAGCTTCTGCCTGGAATTCCCTGTCCTGTCTCTCTACTAATGCAACTCATGCCTGTCCTCCAAGATTCAGCTCAAGCAGCCCTTCCTCTCTGAACTTTTCTTGATTCCCCAGGAAGCATTAGGTAGTCCTGCCTATTACAACGCTCAGCCCAGGGCGCTGTAATGTTTGATTACACAGTTGTCTCTTCTACAAAAGCTCTTCGTGCCTCAAAGGCACAGTGGATGTATGTTGAACAAGAATGGGTTTGAATCACTGCTATAGAGTTGATTTCCAAAAATAAAAGGGAGAGAACCTTTACTAAGATTGGTGTGTGACAGTTCTGCTTGAGTATATAAGAATATAAGAATTGAGTTTTGTTTTAGAAACAAGTTTTTTAAAACGTGCGTCTCACATACACATGAAAATACCAGGACATGAGTAACTCCGAAAACTGCTTTTTGATTCTCTGGATGTATATATGAGGGTTGCTGATGAAATTGCTCTTTACCTTCTTATTTAAAAAATGAGAATATCTTTGGTTTCTTGTAGTGCATGTATTTACTGCTTTAGCACTAGTGTTGTAGTTTTTCTACTATCGTCCAAAATAATGCTTTAAGAATGAAGATACAAGCTTGCCTATCATTGTGGTGTATAAGTCTTGTGAGAATATAATTCCTTGAAAAAAAGGAGAGCAAGGGATATGGCCAGGGAAGAGGGAACTAAAGTTTTTTGACCATTAAGTTTATCTGTCAGGCATTGTTCTGGATGCTCTTGTACCATTGCCTCATCTAATTCTCAAAACAGTCCTCAGATATCTATCTTGATTGTGAGGGTGGTTTCATAGGTGTATACATCTATCAAAATTCATCAAATCATACATCTGAAATATGTGTAGTTTACTGTATAGGAATTAGACCACAATAAAGATGTTTAAAAAAAAAAAAAAAGAACAGTCCTCAGAGGCAGGGGAAATTATTACCATGGAACAGTGTTAAAAGTCTAGGTTTCAAAAGATCAGAGTATCTTGTCAGGGTCACAGGTGTTAAATGGTAGGGGAGGAATTCAAACTCCAGTCTTTGTGACTGCAAGTCTCATATTTTTCTAACTTAGCTGGGTTTGGGGTTTAAACTCTATATAAAAATAAGAATCATATTTGTTGTTTCTGTTCTTGGTATATGGAAAATGGCTAAAAGAAGCGCGACTGTAAAGTCGTTACGACATTTTTCTTAAGCTTGAGGAATCCTGTGTTAAGAAACCTTTGTGAAAGTTTCAATAATATTATTCATGAATGCTGCCTCTTCACTGGTTATATTTCATCCTAGATTACCCAAGCATCTGAAAGCATGCTCTCCAGAGTATTATGACGACAATATAAGAAACTCTTCCTGGGCGACTGCAAGGTCGTCCAGTCACTTCCCTTGCTGTCCAAGGGAACAAACTTTCTTGAGGAAGATAAAAGGAGAAAAGAGATGTTGAGTGTGAAATACTGTCATGAGGTCAAATAGAGGCGTGCACAGAGGGCAGCCAGGAGGTCACTGATGATGGCATCAGAGAGGAGGGTAGAGTCAAAAGTAAATTGAATGGCCTGGAGCAAAGACAAGCCGGATGGAAATAGAAAAGAGCAAGTAGAAGAAATGTACTTTTTCTTTTCTTGTCTTTTTTTCCTTCGAAAAGGCTGAAAGGGCTGTTGCAAGTAGTCTAGTCTAAGCCTTTCCTTATGTAGTGAGGGGAAACTGAGATCCCCAAAGATAAACTTCTTGTCCAGCACCATGCATCCACTGGTGAGTGGCCAGATGGGGCATTGAACCGCTCTAACCCAAGCTCAGTAATTTTCCCCCCATGCCACAATTCGCCTGGAAGAAAAGAGAAAAATGTCTGAGAATAGTTCTAAAGAAAAACTTTAAAGATCTCAATTGGAGAAGAACTACTTATAAATTAAAACACGGTCTCTGCCAGGAGCATCTCTTAATCGTATGTGATCCCGTATTTGCATGAGTGAGTGTGATGACTTGAGTTGTTTATCACCCAACTCTTTGGAATCCTGGAACAATTACTAACTCTGAAGCTGTGCTCTGGATTTGTTGGAGAAACAGATGCTACTCTCCGTTTGCTTTCATCATGCTGTAACTCAAATGCATTTTCAGAGGTTTTTTTTTTCCCCCATGGTTAGAGTTAGGATGCTCTATGATGACTCATCCTGTTTTCTTCCCCAGATTTATATTCTGATATCCAACTGGCACTTTACATTGTGTATTCTAGTACTGTTAGTGTGATAGTGTGTCCCATCAAGTTACCTCTACCAAATGCAAAGTTTTATTTCTTCTGTTTTAGTTTATGTTTAATGTTAAAATGATTTCTTTATTTTCCTCTTTCCCATCACTGTGATGGTCAGATAATGATGCCAGAGCCTGGCATTGGGAAGTCTGTGATGATTAAAGCAAGTGAGAAGAACTTGTTCCAGCCTGTTTCTTCCTCTCTTCCTCATTCTAATTTGTATTTTTAACCTAATATCTTTGCATCCTCTGTCTCTTCACACTTTCATACTCTTCTAAACTCATGCCCATCCCTTGCAGGTGTGATGAAGCCAGCAGGGCCTATGGGGGCTGCTGCCCCCGGGGGGATGTTGTCTCAGGGCCATCCACCTCCGGGACCTCATCAATTTGGCCAGAATGGAGCTCATGCCCAAGGTCATCCTCCTCAAAGGTAAGACAGATGCCAACTCTCATTTTTATTTTACATGTGAGGTAATTTTAGTAAAATTACCTCACATGTCCTTCTAAACTTGCACGTTTATTTATTGAAAATTTGACCTCTTGATACTACCCACATCCTCGAAAGCATCTACTGGAAAACTGCCCTAGGAAACCAAGCATTTAAAAAAGTTAGGAGGGAAAAAATCCAATACTAGTACATATTTTAAAAAATATGAAAATTTACTTGTGTCAATACCACACATTTTAGTTTTGGGTTACATGTAGTCATCTTATTGTAGCGTTTGTGTTAATCTCCAATTCCTTCAATGCCTATGGCTTGTGTTCCCCAATGAAATTTTAAAACACCTGGTCTGTTGAATCCTTTGTAGGATGGAGCTCAGTGCCAGTAGGTGTGATAAATATCTTTTAAAAAATTTAATCAGATTAGGGCTAGTGGTAAAGACTGTGGATTTGATGTGGATGCCAGTGAGGGACTCTTGAAAGGAAGCTGATAGTAAAAACAACACAGGAAAGAAATCTTTTGTTTGTGTTTATACGTTAAAGAAGGGAAAAGTTGGAGACAGGCCTGGAGAAGCCAAGGGATGAGATGTGGGAGATGCTGGGAGCCCTGCAACCCCTCAGGACCGTCCCCTGGAAAGGGAGCCCGCATCACACCTGCCCTGCTGGAAAGCTGGTTATTGTTTGTCCTGCGAGGCGCTGCTGCTGAGAATCCAGTGCCAAGCTGTAGAAAAGTGTTTACACTGAAATTTCTCCAAGGATTACCCAGAGACTTTGTTTCCCAGGTTGTCCGGCTGCACAGTTGGGGTGGATGGGGGTTGGGGGGAGTAACCCCTCTGAAGGACTCTGGACCCTGCTGATGGTGAGGCCATTTAGTTACCCTTTCAAGGAGCCTACAGTCCCTCATATTGGGAAAACTCCCGCTGGAATGTCTCTTATCATCAAGTTCATTCTCTTACAGGGCATTTGTGAGATTGATGTTTCCTGGCTCTTGTTTGTTGTGATAACATTTGCCATTGAAATGGTAGCTCTGAGATGCAGAGTGAAGGTTAATGCAGGGAGCGGTGGATGAGTGAGCCCGAGTAGTTTGGTTTACATGGGACTGTGGTTTGAACAGGGAGCACAAGGTCAAAAAGCCGTACTTGGGACCTGCCTCCCCGGGCCCTAGTCTCAGGAGCATGGTGGTGGGGCTCGAGGGGAGAGCAGAAAGAGTGAGCCAAGATGCTGCCACCCCTGGTTCAAGCTGTTAGCTCACAGAGTAATGTTGGTGACATTCCTGGGCCTCTCAACCTCAGTGTCCTCACTGGTAAAATGAGGAGGTAGAATTCTCAGTCCAGAGGATAGGGAGATGATCTGGAGAAGTATATTGTTGTGAATTGCCAAGCAGGTCAGATTTTTTTTTTTTTTTGAGGAAATGCAAAAATCGAACACCTGCTTTGAAGTTAGAAAAGATTTGGTTCACTGGTGTGAGCCTAGATTAGATTCGTCTTTTTGGCTGTTTCCATTTGTTTTGCATGAATTAATTGTTTAGGTGTAAGTAAAGCCGAGACTTTGCCATCAGACAGATCTTAGCTGTGTGGTTGGGAGCTCAGCACAGCATCCACACGGTGCCAGGTAGACACTCTAGGGTTGGGTCTTGTTGATACTCTTGGCTCAGTCAGTTCCTGGCTGGACGAGTTACTCTGCCTCTGTGCGCCTTGGTTCCCTCATCACAATTATAACAATAATGGTGGGGTTGTGAGGATTTGATCATTAATGCATACAAGGAACCTTGCACAGTGCACAGTGTCCATGAGAGACTCAATGTGTGTTGAGTGGAACACCATTTCCACTGGATATGGAAAGTCTACTGTCTGTAGCTTGCCCTTCGTACTAGCTCAGTGTTAGCACCCATGACAGCTCAATTTAGGAATTTGCTTTCATTGTGATTCCCAGGGAAGCACTGACAGATTTTGCCCCATCTCCTCCACTTCCTCTACTATTCATTTGCTTTAATTGGAACTGTGGATCAAAGGTTGCGAATGGGGTTAAAAAATGGTAAAGGCTAGTATTCAGGCCAAGCCTTCATGGTGACCCTGCTGCCTGCCCTCATGAGACCTGTGTCTGTGTATACAGTTCGGTGCCAGGCCAAAGGGTGCAGTGACTGTGCAGGTGAATCACACCAGTGATGACAGGTTGTCAGAGAGCAGAGACCACATACGACCTTTCTAAGGTGGTCACAGCACATCATGGAGTCCTTGTACTTAGAGGACCCAGGGTAGAAATCTCTTAAAATTTTACCATTATCTAAACTGCCGAATAAAACAAGATCAATTCAGAGTCTTCACGTTGATTTCAATTTTAAAATGGATAATTTTTGTTTTTAAATATTTGCGATTTCAGAGGTAATGTTTCATAAAATTTAAAAAGGCATACCGAGTCATTTGTCTTTTTGATCTTGGCTGAGGCAGAATAAATGTGGTAAACTTGTAAGTGGTACTGAAGTTATCTACAAAGGGTTACTGCTGGAAGGATTTAATCTATGAAATGAAATCAATAACCGACAACTCCATTTTTTAATTATGAGGGGAAGAGCCAGTTAGTCAATTGTAATTGTTCTGTTTTGACTAAGACGTGGCAAACTGGGAGAAGCGAGGGTGGGAAGGAGGCTCATCTTCCCAAACTGAAGCTATTATGGGGTGAATCTATATTGGCTGCAATGGAAAAGGAGGAAGCAAGAAAAATAAGAGAAATACATAACTGCTTCTCTTTTTTTGTGTGTGTGGGAAGCAATGATATAATTTGGCAGAGTTTTTGTTTTTTCTATTCTATGGGCCGAGAATTTAAAGTCTAGATTTTGTATCAATCAAATCTTGAAGAAATTGGCACCTCATCTCCACATTCTAATAAACTTCATCATCTAGCTCACTTCTTGAGTAGTTCGTTGCAAACTTGAAAATGTAAAGTGTTTGAGGTTGAGCAGGCTACAGACAACTGAGTCAATTCTCCAGAGGTTTAGGGTTAAATTTAAGGCTAAATTTTCATGTTCTATTAATTCTCTGGTTGTCATTATTGACTATTTTTGAAACTTCCTTCTTCTGACACTCAATGAAATGGTAAATTAAAAGATATATTCGAATGTTTCTCAGCCCAGAAACACGTTAAATGAAGTAATCAATGAGAGCTATTTAAATCTATATGATTTTAAATTCTAACCACATTATGTTTACAATAGGGAAAGGATGGCTCCATTCCCTGTGTTCATTTTTATGACTGAAAGCTAAGAGCTCCAGGAATTACATGGCTTGCCTGTGCTCACACACTGGGTCTTCAGGCTAGGGGTCAGGGGACCTGGATTCTCACCTGAGCTCTGACACCTACATGTTGGGTGGCCTTGGATAAACTAATTTAGCAAAGTAATGAAAGTGAAAAATATTAAATCACTTTATATGTTTAATATGTTCTGTTAATTTCTTTTTCCTTATATATGTCAGTTTAAAATTTTTTTATTAAAAATTATTTAACAAAATTTACTCTTTTAATACTATTTTATTTTTATTTTTAAGTTGATAATATTGCTTTTAAAGTCCAAATCTGTTTAAGACTTAGATTGATCAGAAAAAAAGTTGTGAATTTCTGACACCTAACTCCTAGGATGTATATCAAGCAATGAATGATAAGTCAGTACTTACGGGTCAGAAAGTAATAACTAATTGTTGTACATGGTTTCATTCTATATTTTAAATCTTTAACCTTTTGTTAAGTTAAATACTTGAGGATGCTTGTCATAAGTTCTATTTGAAACATTTTTTACTCTACCTGTACTATCTCTGTAAAAAATGATTCACAGATTTTCGGTTTTAAAAATATTATTGACATTTGTGAAATATCTCTGAACATGTTTTGAGGAATTTTTTCCCCAAACGATTGAATAACACTGCCCCTTCCCCCTATTAACTGCTGGTTAACCCAAACCCTAACCATACCTCACACTGCATCCCCTAATATATTCTTATGGAGTATGCAGGGTCTGCCTGTGTGAGGTGTTTCAGATGTCTATCTCCCATGAATAAGTTTTAAGAAAAGGACAAGAAACATCATTTCTTGAAAAAAAGAAATGATTTCTTCTTATGAAGCAGTGGCTTTACAAAAACATGTCTTTAAGAAAGTTCTTGAAATCCCTTCTAAGTGATCACAAAGATACAACCACAAAGCATTTTCGTTTTCTTGATTTCTGTCCTGTTGACCGTGAGCCCTCATATAGATAAAACTGTGATGGGCTCAGCTTCCCAAGATGATTTCCAAAGCTTGTTCTGAGTTTACATCCGAAATTTTGGGGGTGGGGTGGGGGGGGCAGCGGCTAGGTATCTTGACATGTTTAGCACATGAGCATATATATGGGATGATGCTACATGATTCATTCTGAGCTCACATTGAGGTTATTTAAAGATATAGCGTATACTATCAGTCATTTTCCTAGTGCCGCCTAGATTCGCTGATTTAATTTTACAAGTTATTGACATTTGTTGTATGTCATTTGCATGTGAGACCGTATGCTATCAACGCCCTTTTTCTCTCTCAGATTTCCTGGCCCTCCACCTGTCAGCAGTGCGGCCCCCTCCTATGCACCACACTCGCCCTCTACACAGTCGTCTTATTCAAGTCCGGTGTCCACTTCATCCGTCGCCCAGCTGGGCAGTCAGCTCAGCAGTATGCACATCAACAGCTATGGTAACAGTTTCATTATCGGTGCTCACTGACTGCCTTGTCTCATGAATATTTTTAGTGAGAAAGGCTTTCTTCAGTTTCAAAATAGACGTACCTCTGGCATACCATACTGAAGCAGGTTTTTGGACATTTTCATCTAAATCATATGTATTCTGTATGGCAAGCATTATTTTTTTCCAAATCATGCTGCCATATATTTCAGGATAACTGCAGGACCCTCAGAATACCTTAGACCAATAAAAAACAGAAAATACTGACTTCACAAATAAACAGTCCAACAGTGAAATTACTTTAAGAAGTATGAGGATAGTTTTAACGCTGTGTTTATTATGAAGCCCCCAAGTCAAAAATATAATCCTCATTGTTTCACAGAGCATTTTAATTCTGTATTTAGATCTTGGGGAGAATGGAAGCTCACATGTCATGAGGCAGAAGAGAGAATAATAGGAGAGTAAACAGTACTGAGATTTACATCAATAAAAATGCTTTATATTTAAGGAGTCATAGAAATCGCCCCTGTAATAACAACGTAGTCAGCCATTTATCTTGATGAAGGATGTTTCCGTTACTTAAAATTAGTTTCTTAAAAGTATCCATAAAAACTCCTTAGAGTATTTCTTTTTTCTAATTTCAAAATGGATAAGTGTCCAAAGCAACAGCTCAATTTCACATAATCAGAGAAAGGAACAGGTAGTCTGGTTTTACAACGATTTGCAGTATGATTGGATAGAGTGTTAGTGGCCCATCCCTTCTCCTTGGTTATGTCTACCTAGTTCCAAAATCCTTTTGATCAAATCTGCACAGGCTGCAGATAACTTACTGAATGTATAAATGACCTGAATGAATAATGCTTGTTATGCAAAAAAAATTTTTCTTCTGTATGATTTTCTATATTTTGTAGCAGATACAGTTCCTTAATTAATGTCATGTATCATGTGAAGTGAATGCAACTGAATTAAAATTTATCTTACTAATTTTCTCACTATAATTATAAATGTTGCTTTTACATTTTTTAAATTCTCCACTTGTGTAAAATACCTCAAATAGCATTTGTGTCACTTTCTAAACGATGATTTCATCTTGTAGGGGAAAAAAAGAGTGATTTGTGAAGGTGCCTTCTTGCTTTATTAAGGAAAACAAGTGTCCCTGTTGTCTACTTGGTAGAAGTTAAAGAGCTGAGAAATGTGGCATTCAGGTGGGCTGGCTTTCTTTTTTTGCCTAGGTTCGGGCATGGCTCCCTCTGGCCAACGTCCCCCTGGCCCTCCATCAGCACCATCATTCCAGGGTCCTCCCCGACCTCTGCAGCCGTCCATTGTGCAGCCTGGATCTCAGGTTCTCCCACCACCACCCACTGCACTCAATGGCCCTGGTGTCTCACCTTTGCCTCCGTCGGCACCCAGACAAGACGGGCTCCCTGGGCCTGCTCCTCTGAATGCCCAATACCAGCCCCCGGCTCTTCCAGGACAGACCCTGGGCCCTGGATATCCTCCGCAGCCAGGTAAGATGGGCCGAGCTCAGAAGAATGCCTTTTGTGTTACCTTAATTGGAAATCAGCTTTGTTCCTATGTTACTAGACCACTGTCACTTGCTATTTTTGAATAGTGTGGCAAGTGCAGCAAATGCAAAAAAAAGGGGAACCGTAGGTATTCACACTTAACTCCTTGCCTTATTTAAGATGAAAAATGCAACATGCTTGACTGAACAGCATAATAATGTCAGTGAGTGCAACATCTGGGATTTGGGGTTATAGTCATTTCTTTGTAAAATTTTTTCCGAGCAGCCAACTCTGGCCCCCAGATGGGAGGTGCGCCGCTCTCCTACCCAGGAGGCTTCCCTGGAGGTCCTGCACAGATGGCAGGTCCACCGCAGCCCCAGAAGAAGCTGGAGCCTGCCGTGGTCCCCAGCCCAGTAAGTGCTCTTCTTACTCCCACAGTCTCCCTCACAAAGGACCATTCTTCATTCATTGTTCTCAGACACTCTTCAGTTTGTGAGCATTTATCCTGTCCTTTATTGTCAAAGCACAATACCCATCACATAGATAAGGCTTGCTTCCTTCTGGGTATGTATGGGGGTGGGGAGGGTGGGATATGGCATACCAGCGGCTCCATGAGAGAGACAGCCTATGTAGATTTTTTGGTATCATATAAGCTTGGCAGTATCTATTGATGTTTATATTCACACATATTGTCAGTATTTATTGATATTTAATGAATAATCAGTAAGAGTATATTCTATATAGAAATGCTATTTTAAATAACTAAAGGACCCTTTTCAGGATCCCCATAGGAAAGAAAGTACAAAGTATTTTACATGTTAAAAAAAGTGTTTTAAATAAAATTAGAGCTGTAATTTAATTCTGCACCCAAGTGATTTTCTTTGAAGGATTACTCTTGAGTTACTGTATCAGTCATCTTTTATTAGGTTAGTCTGCATAACAGATGATCCCCAACTTTGCTTGCAACCACAAAGATTTACTTATCCCGTAGGTTACATGTGGGCTGCAGTAGGTGCAGTTTGGTTTTAAGTTCTGCTCCATGTGCCCTGATCACTCTAGAATCCAAGGTGAAAGCACCCCTGCTGGGGACATGTATTCTCATAACAGAGGGAAAAAAGGAGGAAAACTGGTCAAAAGGTGTAATAGCTCTTAAAGCTTTCAATCAGATGTGGCACGTGTCACAACAACTCACGCCCTTGGCCAGAGCAAGTCGTTTAACAGAGCCCGATGTCAGTGGGGCAAGGATGAAAACTCTTCCCTCAGGAGAAACTGCAAGTCTTATGGCATTGAGCAGGGATGTGAAGTCCTTTGGAATTAAATTGTCTACAGGAAACTTTCATTTCTGATGTGGTTCTATAAACATGAGTCGAAAAATTTAGAAAGAGACTAAAGAGCACGAAGAGCTACCTTATTACTTAACTTTTGCGTGTAACAAGCCACGACCAAACTCAGTAGCTTACAATCACTGTTTATCAATGCACATGAGTCAGTAGGTCCTCCGGGCAGTTCTGCTAATCTGGGCCAGGCTCAGCTGATTTTGGCTGGGCTTGCTCTGTGCTTCTGGGGTCAGCTAGAGGCCTGGCTGGAGCCTGAATGGTCTAAGATGGTGTAAGAGTTTTCTGTAGTTGCTGTAACCGGGTACCACAAACTGGGTGGCTTAAAAAGACAGAAATTCATTTTCTTCCAGTTCTGGAGGCCACAGGTCTGAAATCAACATGTTGGCAGGGCTGTCCTCCCTCCAAAGACTCTCTGGGAGAATCCATCCCTTATGTCTCCCAGTGTTTGGTGGATTCAGGCATTCCTTGGCTTGTGGCCCCATGACTTCAATCTCTGACTCTGTTGTCATATCACCTCCTCCTCTTCTCTGTATCTTTTCCTTTGAGTATCCATCTCAAAACTCCGTGTTCCTCTACATAATATTTCATTTGATTTCACTAAGGGCCCACCGTGATAATCTAGGATAAGCCCCTTCTCTTGCGATCCTTAATTTAATCAATTCTTTTGCCATATGAAGTGACAGTCACAGGTTTCAGGGATTAGGATACAGACATATCTTTTAGGGGTTACCATTCAGCCCACTATAAATGGTGTCATTCATGCATCTGGTATTTGGTACCCATCTGTTCGCTGGGGATGACTGAGTCCTGTCACTGAGCAGGACATCCTGGGTTTGTTCCCTTGGCAGTGCCAGAGATCCAAGAGGGAAGGTAGGAATACGTAAGGCCTTTGGGGGCCTTGGCTTGGAACTGACACATTTCCTCATCTGCGACATTCTCTTAGCCAAAGCAAGTCACAAGACCACCTCAGAGTCAAGAGGTAGAAAAATAGACCCTGCCTCTTGATGGGGTGAGCTGCAAAGTCCTTAAAAAGAGCACCGGTACAGGGACAGGTGGAGGATTTTGGCTATTTTTGTAATCTCCCACTTATTCTATATTTGAGTATAAGCTTGAAGATTTGTGATAAAGTGTCTGATGCTGTGTTAGAAATTAAATTTTAGTAACTCTTAGTGCCCTTTTGATGATCATATTACCAGCCATTACTTTTCTAGTTTAATATTTATTATTTGATTATTCCAGTTGGAGAAGTCTCATGTATTTACATGATTTACGTTTTGTCTTCTTGTTTCTCTGCGTATGTATAACATCTGCAGACTGTTTGCCACTGCCACTTAGTTCTCTGAAGTTTTTAGCTCCTGGTTCATTGTTAATCTCTCCAGTACTGTTTCTGTTACAATTATTGGCAATTTTTCTGTCCATCTGTAGAGCTTTCCATTTCCCTGGCCTCTCACTTCTCAGTCTTCTTTTCTTCCAATGTGCTTTTCATCTACCCTACTTCAGTTACCCAGGGTCCTACCATAGGTCCTGTCATTAGCAATCACTGTGCACCTTCCAAGTCTCAGGTGAAAGCATCCACTCCTCCAACCATCCTGCCTCCTGTCTTTTCAGCTCATTCTCTTTAGGACTCAAAACTCCAATAATAATCCACCCCTCAGGATTTACCACCTACCCCCCTTTCTTGACTCATGTCACCTTATCTTCTCACTTCTCTCATGCTGCTTAGATTAGTGATCCATGATTATAAATGTGTCCCTTGCATCTTCTACCCTCAACTCCTTTGCCCCCTCCCTCCACTGAATTCACCTAAAAAATTCCCGTTTGTTGTTAAACCATCTCTCCACCTATTCCATCACAGATGCTGAGGCAACTTGAGAAAGATGCCCACCGTACTTTCTGGTCTTTTTCAATTCACAACCGTTAAACTGAAGTGAGCCTTTAGTTGTGTGTTTATGAAACCTGGCTGCACAAAAGAATAACTGGGCTGGAGCATTTAAAATGACTGATGCTTTGCTCCCAGCCTCCCAAATTCTGATTTAATTGGCCTGGGCACTGGGATTTTTCACAGTTCCTCTGTTAACTCTAATGTATAGCAAGTTCAGAGACTATCACCCAACTCAACTGACCCTCCCATTTTCCTGGATGACTATCA
The DNA here is from genome assembly GCF_036321535.1 of Camelus dromedarius. Taxonomy (NCBI): domain Eukaryota; kingdom Metazoa; phylum Chordata; class Mammalia; order Artiodactyla; family Camelidae; genus Camelus; species Camelus dromedarius. The sequence goes on from NC_087436.1 coordinate 39,288,687, forward strand.
TTTCTTCTCTCTTGAAAACCCTAACACTACCTTCCCCTATTCTGACTCTTTAATGATAACCTTGCTTCTTATTCCACCGAGAAAATAGAAGCAATCCAAAGAGAACCTCTGCACGCTCCATGGAAGGAGATTGTATCTGTGCCCATTTCTTCCCCTTCCTCCTGTTACTGGGGGTAAGCTTGTCCGTACTCCTAACTATGCCATCATCTCCACTTATGCCCTAGATCACATCCCTTATGGCCTGTCAAGAACAGCCCTCCAGAAAACATCCCCTGTATCAGTTAGAGTTCTCAAAAAAAAAAAAAAGAACCCCAAAAACAAAACCAGTGAGATATGTGTCCATGTATGGAAAGAAATTTATTTTAAAGAATTGGTTTACTCAGTTTTTGGAGACTGGCAAGTCCAGAATCTACTGGGCTGACCAGCATGCTGGAGACATGGGGAAGAGCTGATGCTGCAGCTCCAGTCTGAAGGCATCTGGAGGCAGAATTCCCTCTTCCTCCGGGAACTCAGTCTTTTAAGACCTTCAACAGATTGGATGAGGCCCACCCACATTATGGAGGGTTCTCTGCTTCACTCAAAGCCTACTGATTAAATGTTAATCACATTTTTCTTCAAAATTGAAATATAGCTGATTTACAAAGTTGTGTTAGTTGTGTTGTGTTAGTTTCTGATTACAGCATAGTGATTCAGTTGTACATATATATATTCTTTTTCATTATAGGCTATTACAAGGTATTGAATAGAGTTCCCTGTGCTATACAGTAGGACCTTGTTGTTTATTCTGTACATAGTAGTTTGTATCTGCTGATCCCAAACTTTCAGTTTATCCCTTTCCCTCCTTTTCCCCTTTGGTAACCGTAAGTTTGTTTTCTATGTCTGTGAGCCTGTTTCTGTTTCATGAATAGGTTCATCTGTGTCATTTTTTTTAGATTCCACATATAAATGATATCATACGCTGTTTCTGTTTTTCTCTGTCTGATTTACTTCATTTAGTATGATGATGTCTATCTAGGTCCATCCACGTTGCAGCACATGGCATATTTCATTCTTTTTTATAGCTGAATAGTATTCCATTGTATATATGCCACATCTTCTTTATCCATTCATCTGTTGATGGACATTTAGGTTGCTTCCATGTCTTGGCTGTTGTAAATAGTGCTACTGTGAATATTGGGGTGAATATATCTTTTTGAATTAGAATTTTCTCTGGATATATGCTTAGGGTGGGATTGCTGGGTCATATGGTAAGTCTATTTTTAGTTTTTTAAGGAATCACCATACTTTTCTCCATAGTGATCACACCAAATTACATTCCTACCAACAGTGTAGCAGATTTTCCTCTTCTCCACACCCTCTCCAGCAAAATGTTGATCATTTTAAAAAACACCTTCAAAGCAAGATCTAGAGTGGCATTTGAAACTGGGTACCACGGCCTAGCCAAGTTGACACATAAAATTAACCATCACATCGCTTCTCTCCTGTGTTATCTTTACTTATTTGAAGATGAACTTCATTTTTTCCCTGTCTAGATCATTATTATCAGAATATAAACATTCTGTACCACCTCTCATTGTTAATAAAAGAAGCCTCCTTTGTCCCTTCCCAGTATCTAGCCAGTTTCCTCCTCATTTTGTGTCTCTCTTCTACAGCAAGAAACCTCCAGAAGACTTGCCTTTACCCACTGTCTTTGGTTCATTTCCTCCTATTCCCTCCTGAACCTGCTCCAGTTTAGATCTCAGCCCCACCCATACTGTGCTTGTCCAGGTCTCTGGTGACCTCCCACTTCCAAATCTTATGGCAAATTCTCAGATCTCTTCTGTCCTGACCTGTCAGCAAGAGATATGACACATCTGCTCATTCCATCCTCCTTGAAACACCTTTTCAGTGGGATTACGGTGTCCCCAACACATACACAGTGTGCACTCATATTTTTGTTAAATGAATATTAAGAACCAAAGCAGTTAACAGTGTATCATGTCATTCATCCAAGGCCTTTAAAATACACATGTACAAATCAGTCCAATGTTATTTTATCTTAAAAGTAATAGCAACACCACTCACTCATTTACAGCTCTTTTTACTTCACTGGTGATCTTTCTTGTCTCCTTAGTTGGTTTCACCTTATCTCTCTGACCTCCTAGTGTTAAAAGTGTCCAAAAGTCTTTGGACCCATTAATTTAGAGTACTCTAAATGAATCCATTCTCGTGGCTTTAAATAGGAATGCAGATTTTCCTGGTCCAGACCTTGTCCCTGAAGTCCAGATTCCAGCCCCAATTATTCTGGTTCATCTGGTCAAAAAACTGGGAGTCATCCTTGATCCTCTCTTTCTTGCACATCTCACATTTAGTCCTTCGGCTAATTCTACTGCTTCTGCCTTTGGTGCTCATCCTGGTCCAAGCCTCTACCATCTATCCACCTGGATTATCATAAGAGCCTCTTAATTGGTCTTTCTGCTCTTCCAGTCTGTGATCCATTCAGATGCTAAGTCAGATCGTGTCCCGGCTCATAACACCCCCACAACAATCCTAGTTAAAAACCGCAGTTTTTACCATAGCTTGCGAGACCCTACGTTATTTGCCAACCCTGACATCTCCCACCCCTGCCACACACATGCACACACACACACACACCCCCTTCTGACCTGGTCTCTTACCACTGTTCTCTGTCACTTTGCTTCAGTCACACCAGCTCCTTGTTACTCCTCAGACACACCAAGCATACTTCTGCCTCTAGGCCTTTGCACTTGCTGTTCCCTCTGCCTGGATTCTCTTCCCCTACATACAACAGGGCGTGGCTCACTCCTGCATTTCCTTCACGTCCTTATTGCTCGTCCTCAATCCCCCTGTGCCCCCTGTCCACGTCACTTTATAACCACAGGACTTATTACCTGACAAAGGAGCTATCTTACCTGTACGTGTGTTTATGGCCTGTCTTCCATCCTAGAACAGATGGAAGCTCCAGGGGATCCAGGATTTGGTTTTGTTCAGTATTGTGTCCCTAAAACAGAGAACAAGGAATACCACATCATATGCACTCACATATTTGTTGAATGAATGTTAACCGCAAAAGCAGTAAGCAAGTAAATGATGTGATTTATTCAAGCCCCTTAAAATACACATATACAAATCAGTCCAATATCATATTTATCTTAAAAGTAATAAAATAGCAATGCCATATGGAGCTTGTTTATGTTCCTATTACCAAAGTAGGATGCTTTTGCTAACTAAATTAATTCTTCCTTCTGGAAAGAAAGATGTAAAATCATGTGTACTGAACTCCTGTTGCATGCCAGGCCTGAGCTGAGTGCTCACTGCAGCCTTTTTGGATGGTGGTCTTATCCACATTTTGAAAGTGTGGAACCTGGCATCACATCAGATCTCTTCCTCATTCTCTGCATCTGCAGGGAGATTCTTCAGAGGTGAAGCTCCTCCTACTCCCCTTTCTCTCACCATACCACCACGCCAGTGTGCAAATAACTCTACTTTAAGCAGCCCGCCTTAGCTGTGCACACGCACCTTACTATCTTGTTTCTCCCTTTTCCTTCTTGTTCATTTATCTCAAGACAATCAGTTTGTTTTTTTCTCTTTCCTGATTCTATTTTATGAAACCAGAATACTTGATTCATAGCAGATAAGTGTGAAAGTAATTTTAGTGGTACATTTTCTGAAGGAAAAAGAAATCTATATGATTTGAAGTAGCTTTGGCATTAGCAAGAGTCACTGTCATCAAATAGAAACCCTTTAAGAACTGAGGCACAGGCAAAATCTCTGTTGATATTTCTGTGTGTTATTTTATCACTAAGCTGTTTTCCGAGAACATGTATTCGAGGTTTAAAAAAAAAAAGTCTATTTTTAGGAATTACTAGAACTGTGAGGTTTCTTACTCTCTTTGTAGTATTCTAGCCAAGATGTTGATTAATTTGGAAATGTAATTACCACCAAGGACATTGTTTCTTGGGAGGCAGTGCTTTGTAAGTTGCAAATGGCTACTTTAAAATAAATTTTCTGGAAATAGAGTCTATTTGAAGACTGAACGCTAACTGTGTTAAATATATAGATTATTATGACTTTTACGTTGCTGTTACATTGAACACTTCATTGATTGAAATGATGACAATAAATATTGATAATATGAAAACTACTCCAGTTAACCTTGTGGTTTAAATATAGAATGTAACTACAGTGTTTTGATTTTTTTGTTTGCTTCTTGTCTTTGGCCATGGTAACTTTTTAGTCTAGTTTTTATCTTATAGTAGTTGTGTTTGGAGCATACTCTATATCCTTAATTTATAAGAATTCAAATCAAGTGATTTTTCTGTATCTATTGAAATGATCATGTTATTGTGTCTTTTCTTTTGTTGATGTAGTATATCACATAGATTGATTTGCATATGTTGAACCATCCTTGCAACTGTGGAATGAATCCAACTTGATCATGGTATATAATTCTTTTTATGTATTGTTGGATTTGGTTTGCTAATGTTTTGTTGAGAATTTTTGCATCTGTATTCATTAAAGATATTGGCCTATAATTTTCTCTTTTCTTTTTGTTATGTCTTTGGTTTTGGTTTCAGAGTGATGGTGGCTTCACAGAATGACTTTGGGAGTGTTCTTGTCTATTCAGTGTTTTGGAATAGTTTGAGAAGGATAGGTATCAGTGTTTTGTGTGTGTGGTAGAATTCCACAGTGAAGCCATCCAGTACTGGACTTTTGTGTGCAGGGAGTTTTTTTAAATTACAGTTTCCATTTCACATCTAGTGATCAATCTCTTCAAATTATCTATTGCTTATTGACTCAGTTTTGGCAGGCTGTATGTTTTTGGAATCTTATCCATTTCTTTTAGATTGTCTAATTTGTTGGCATATAACTGTTCACAGTAATCTCTTAGAGGTTATTATTATTATTGTTTGTATTTCTTTGGTGTTAGTTGTAATTTCTTCTCTTTCATTTCTCATTTTCTTTATTTGGGTGCTTTCTGTTCTTCCTGGTGAGTCTGGCCAGAGGTTTGTCAATTTTGTTTATCCTTTCAAAAAACCACTTCATGGTTTTTTTTTCCATCTATTTTTTTAATTTCTATTTTATTTATTTCCTCAATGATACTTATTCTTTCCTTCCTTCTGCTGACTTTGGGTTTTGTTTGTTCTTCTAATTCTCTTGGTATGTTAGATTGTTTAGTATTTTTCTTGTTTTTTGAGAAAGACCTGTAATGGAATGAGCTTCCCTCTTAGAAATGCTTTTCCTACATCCCATAAATTTTGTAAGGTTGTGTTTTCATTGGCATTTGTCTTAAGGTGTTTTCTGATTTCCTCTTTGATTTCATTGTTGACCTGTTGGCTTTTTAGTAGCATATTGCTTAGTCTTCATGTAATCATTTTTTCCTCTCATTTTTCTTTTTGTAGTAGATTTCTATTTTCATATTATTGTGCTCTGAAAAGATGCTTAAAATAATTTCTGTCCTCTTAAATTTGTTAAGGCTTGTTTTATGTCCTAGTATGTTGTCTATCCTAGAGGATGTTCCGTGTGTACTTGAATGTGTATTCTGATTTTTTGGATGTAGTGTCCTGTAGATATCAATTAAGTCCAACTGTTCTATTGTGTCATTTAGGATCTCTATTGCCTTAGTGATTTTCTGCCTGGAAGATCTGTCCATTGATGTCAGTGTGATAATAAAGTCTCCTAGTATTATTGTATTCCCATTGATGTATTCCTTTTTTGTCTGTTAGTATTTGTTTTGTGTATTTAGGTGCTCCTATACTGAGTGTATATATGTTAACTGGTATAGTATCCTCTTCTTGTGTTGATCCCTATATCGTTATACAGTATCTTTCTTTGTTTTTCTTTATGGGCTTTGTTTTAAAATCTGTCTTGTCTGACATGGGTATTGCTACCCCTGTTTTCTTATTGTTTCCATTTGATTGAAATATCTTTTTCTCTCCTCACTTTCAATCTGTATGTGTCTTTTGCCCTAAAGAGGGTCTCTTGTAGGCATCCTGTTTGTTTATTTAATCTGCCACTCTATCTTTTGATTGGAACATTTAGTCCATTGACATTTAAAGTAATTATTGTAAGTATGTAAGTATTAAAGTAAGTGTATATTTATTGCCATTTTAAACCTTATTTTCCAATTGATTTTGTAGTTGTTCTTTGTTCCTTTCTTCTTTTTGTTTTTGCTTTTGTGGTTTGATGGGGTTTTTTTTGTTTTGTTTTGTTTTCTGGGGGGTTTTTTTGTATTATGCTTGAGTTCCTTTCCTTTTTTTTTTTTTTCTTAGTTTAAGTACAGTCAGTTACAGTGCGTCAATTTCTTGTGTACAACACAATGTCCCAGTCATGCATACACATACATACATTCATTTTCATATTCTTTTTCATTAAAGGTTATTACAAGATATTGAACATAGTTCCCTGTGCTACACAGAAAAAAACTTGTTTTTTCTTTTCCTTTTGGTTTTTGTAATCTACTGTATATTTTTGATTTGTGGTTATCATGTTTTTCGAGTATGTTAACCCATAACCTTATCTACTTCCTTTAGACTGATATCCATGTAAGTTCAAACACATTCTAAAAGATCTACATTTTTTACTCCTTTCCCCCACATTTTGTGATTTTGGTATCTTATTTTACATCTTCATATTTATTCTTTTGCTGTTCATTTTGTTTATAATTGCTTTTACTGAAAAATTTTGATTGTTTTTAAAATTTATATACCGGCAGTTGAGCTAATTTTGGTTAGTTTCTCTTTACAGTTTCTAGTTCTTTGTTACAGTATTCTGCATTTCTAGTGATAATTTTTCTTAATTCCTTTAACATTTTTATTACCTCCTTTTTGAATGCTAGGTCTGGTAGACTGGAGAGGTGTGTTTTATTGTTTGTTCTTTCAGGGGATTTTTCTTGTTCCTTTAATTGTGAGTAGTTCCTCTTTTTCATTTTACTTAAATTTCTCTGACTATGAGTTTAGGAGAAACACCTATTTACTGTGGTCTTGAAGGGCTGTTTTTATATGGGAGCATCCCTGTGTAGACTGTGTGAGTCCAGTATTTTTGGTGCAAGGGCTGTTTTTGGTATGGATGCCTGCCACATCTTTCCTCAGAGTGTGCTGGTTGTTGTCCCCTCAATAGGGTGTGTGTTTGGTGCTATGGTGACCAGAGCCTTCAATGGTTGTTGTGTGGGGCCTCCTCTTTGCTCTGTGGCTATCAGGGCAGGGTCTGCTCCCTAGTTGTTGGAGTAGAAGCCCCCAGATCTGGTTCTGAGCTGCAGAGTAAGGACGGCAGGACTGGAGCACTCCCACTGGAAAAGGAGCTACTGCGTATTCTTCCCCAGAAGCTTTCTGCCAGGGATGTACAATTCTGTGACGCTGACTGCCACCTGGTGTGCTCGCCCACAGAGGCTGCTGCTGCTGGTACTGCCACCCTGACTAGCCCTCACTGTGAGAGTGCTGATAATCAGCTGGGATGTCAGCCCCATGTCTGATGTGTGCATGCTTCCAAAGCCCGCTGCCACCAGAGCTGCACCCCGCCTTGAGCATGCTGACAGTGGGGCCCCTATGGCAGACCTGCGCTCCATCCTCATGTGCCAACAATGGCAGCCTAGAGCACACTCCAGTCCCCTTGGGCTATCTCTGTGCAGCCAAACCAAATCCCCTCCCTGGGCCTGTCTGCTGAAGTCAGAGTTTCAGTGCCCAGCCACTTTGCATACCAGCAGGTGTGTGTCTTGGGCTGGGAAGTGTGGGACATGGCAGCTGTCAGAGTCAGTCCCTCTCTACCCTGCCCACCAGCAAACCAGCACCTGCACACTCCTCCCGAGTGAGGTACAGGCCTCTCCAACTCCCTGACTGTCCCAGCAGACCTCCCAGCAGGTGCAGGAGGTCCCCAGGGCGAGGGAACCTTTCCTCTTTCATAGCTCCTTCCCAGGGGCACACCGTCTGTCCTGATTCCTCCTCCTTTTTATTTTTTCCTTTCATACTATGCAGTTATGTGGGGATCTTTCTTGGTTGTATAAGAGATCTGCCAGCTCACAGTTGCTATTCTGTGAAAATTGTTCCACATGTAGGTGTATTTTTGATGTATTTGTGGGAGGAGGTGAGCTCTGTGTCCTTCTACTCCTCCATCTTTCTCTCCTGTCGTGTTAATAGTTGTGTTAGGACTGTAAAAACTGCATATACTCCAGTGCTGCATATTCCAGTGTGGGCACTCATCTCATTTCTCCCTTTTCCCCTCTTCTTTTTATCTCTTCTTCTTCTTCTTCTTCTTCTTTTTTTTTTTCTTTTTTTTTTTTTTTTGTCCCATCGTCTGTTGTCTCTTTTATGAAGAAGGAAGTCAGGGCAGGGAGAAGATAGAGAGGAAGAGGAAGATCCTCTTATTACTAGAATTTCTTCTTGGCTCCACACAACTAGATTTTGCTCATTATTTTCATCCCTAGATAGTTACAACAGAAAGACAATATTTTAGCTCTATATTCTTCATTAATAACTGTTTTAGTAGAAAAATATGTTTCCAAACTAAAGGACAAAACTTAGGGGCTTTTGTTTCTTCTGATTTTTATACAATAGGCAAAAACTGCAAACGTGATATTGTGTGTTTCTTATGTCTCAAGGAACAGGGGTGTGGCGGGTGAAACTTGAAAGGCAAACTGAAGATCAAGAGGGATTTGAGGGGAAAAGTTAAGGCTTCTTTTCGTAATCATTTCTTCTGAATTTAATTATTTTTAGACTTTAAGTGTTTGAACTGTAAAAAAAAAAGTATTTTCTTTGAAAAAGTTATTTTCAATTTCTTTCCCTACAAGAATCTTTTTCTAAAAAATTCTTACCTATGATCGCAAGAAACAAATTGAATAAAAATCAAGTTCTCTGGAAGATCAGGGTCAGAGCTCAGGTTATTACAGAATAGAACTTGGAAGCTACTCATCTAAAATTGTGAAAGTAAACAAAAGTGGAACTGAAGACATGATAGGTTCTCAATGAGAATTTGATCTGAAATGAATCGAAAGGATTTAGAAAATGCCGTTTTGTGTATGTATGACTATTGAGAGGGGAATGTTGGGAAGTCTTAACTTATTTTAACTTGCTCTTGATATCTTATTTATCAGATCCAAGTGATCGAGAATGACAGAGCCACCAGAGGGGGACAAGTTTATGCCACCAACACCAGAGGCCAGATCCCTCCCCTCGTCACTACAGATTGTGTGATACAAGACCAAGGTATTTCTTTTCAGTTATGTTTTTGATAGAGGTCTTAGTATTTCTCACTATTTTTTTAAGCAAAAATACTGACAGTCTTCAGTAATGCTGTCTCTGGTGGGCAGCCCTGTATAACTGGTAACAGAAACTAATTTGCTATCAGTCAGTCAAGCATGGAGAAGGTACTGTCAACTGAGCTCTGTTCTCTGCCTGTAGAGGTCTAGAGTTTCTGGTGAGATACAGCACAATATAGCAGTTTAAGAAAATTTAAATTTTAATGTATGGGTTAAAATTTGTTTGTGCCCCACTTTGGTTTACTTTATTTAGTACAGCGGACACCTGGCAGGGCGGCATGAGCAGAGCAGTAGGGGATTGCATACTTGAGTCCGCAGACCTGGTTCTAGCCCCAGTGATGTTTTCCAGCAGGTCCTTTAACATTTGGGGTTCTGTGTTCCCACTTTTGAACTGGATGGGGAAAGGCTGAGCTTTGTCTCTACTGAATCTGTCCCACATCTGCTATCAGTTTTATACATCTGTCAAGCCTTGTTTGATCTTTCTGAGAATATATTATTCTGTTGTTGATGGCAAGTTAAAATACAGCCTGATGAAATGTGATGTCTCAGATTCTGAGTATACCATTTTAATGGGTCGTAACTCAGTTCCAGAAATATGACATTGGCATACAAACGAGTGTATCATCATCTCACAGCTGTCAAGCCAGCCAGTTTCCAGCTGGGCTCCCTTCTCTTTAGTCCATCCACTGTGCTGCCTTCAGCACTGTCCTTAGAGAGCAGGTAGCGCAGTGAGGCAAAAAGAGCTCTGACTGGGAGCCTTGCACATCTGCACCCACATCCAGACTCCCCTCTTACTGTCCTGAGCTTTGCTCATCCCACCTCCCTGAACCCCAGTGTCACCCTCTGTGAGATGTCAGGATTAAGACCTCCCCTGCAGGGCCAGTGTGAAGAATAGAGGTGACTCTGTGTGTGTGTGTGTGTGTGTGTGTACGCACACGTGTAAATATGCTTATATGTATGTAGGGTGCTAGACCTGTACAAGTGATGTAAACTACAGATGATGTTACTGTTACAGATATTAGTATTAAAACATAATTTATCACTTCATTTCCTATTCTAAAAATGATTTCTTCCTGACTACTTACAGAATCCATTCAAATTTGTTAAATGAATTCACATTTGTAAAGCACTTAGATTGGACTAAATGAAATTGCTGATTTTTTGCTATTATTGTTAACCTACAGAAGTGGAAGCTTCATTTCAACCCAAGTTAGTGTTACATTAGTGTTTAAAATATTTATTTTATTTTTTTATGTGGATTAATTCACTTAATCCCCCTGCATAACTTTATGAAATAGGCATTGATATTATCCTCATTTTACAGAATGTGAAACTGAGGCACAAAATGCCTAGGTAACTTACCCAAGATATGTAGCTGGTGGAAAGTAAAGCTAGAATTTGAACCCTGGTATTCTGATGCTAGAACCCATGTTCTTAACCTCTCATTTACTGCTCTGTTCAGAAATAAAAGACATGGTTCTATTCTTAAATGAGTGTACAGTCTGGCAGGGAGAAAGGTAGCCAAATGTTAATCCAGTATGATAAATGTTATACTGGAAGGATAAATGGCATATGGCCATGGGAACTTAAGTGTGAGGTAACTAACCAGACAACCCAGCCTGTCCTGCCAGAGTGGGGCAACTAAACGGAGTCTTAAGTGAGGAGGTATAAACCAGAGCAAAAGTGGAGAGAATGGGAGAGGAGAAGGTTGCCAAGTGGCAGAGACGGGCATGCTAAGGTTTGGTGGCAGGAGAGAGTGTATGTGTTAAGGAGAGTGCAGGTTTTTTTTGTTTGTTTTTGTCTTCTTTTTGAACATACGGTGATTTTTTAAATTGAGGTTAAATACACATAAAATAAAATTTGCCATATTAATATAATTTTAAGTGTACAACTCAGTGACATTGATTACATTCACAGTGTTGTGCAACCATCATGATTATCCATTTCTAGAACTTTTTCATCATCCTACACTGACACCCATTAAACAGTAGCTCCCCCTTCCTCCACTCTCCCAGCCCCTGGTGTCTCCTGTTCTCCTTTCTGTCTTTACGAATTTGCCTCCTCTAGGTGTCTCATATAGGCGGATTCATACGAAGTTTGTCCTTTTGTGCCTGGTTTGTTTGACCTAGCGTGATGTTTTCAGAGTTCATCCATGTAGCATGTATCAGAATTTCGTCCCTTGGTAGGGCTGAATGGTACTCACTTTTATGCGTATACCACATTTTGTTTAGCCACTCATCTTTTGAAGGACATTTCGTTGTTTCCACCTTTTGGCTGCAGTGAATACTCATAGTTGTGACATTGGTGTACAAGTGTCTGAGCCCATGCTTTCCGTAGTTTTGGGTGTATACCCAGGAGCAGAACTGCTGGATCATACGGTGCACGTATGGAAAGAATATGAGGCAGGAGTAGGGAGAGAAGGGAGGACCAGGAGGTGGCGGGGTCCAGATCGTCGTCATCTCTCCGTAGCCCGCAGCCCGGCCCTTGACAACACGAGAGAGCTGCCTGGCACAGAGGGCACCCCTTTGCTGTGAAGCCCCTTCGTCTGACTGGCTTATTTGCTAATTCTTACTAGTTGACTTTGTAGGATGTAATCCGGATCTGAGACACATATAATTCACAGGAATTCACAAATAGAAATAAAATGTAGAGCCAGAAGGAACCTCAGACTTTGTTTGCTTTGCTCTCTCACTTTACAGATGTGAGGGCACTAAGGCCCAGGGAGGCTAAGTAACTTGCCCAGGGCCACACAGCTGGTTAGTAGCAGAGCCAATAAGGAGAAGCACCTACTTTAAGAACATTACTCCTTTGCCTTTGGCTGCAGGGTCTAATTTAAGACTCATCTTGTCCCTTGGGTCCGTGCTCCTGCCCATCCTACAAGGCTGTGTTTAAGTACTGCGTCCTTTGTTGAGTCACCTCTGACCCATGTGGCAGACTCATTGCCTCCCTTGGGCCACTTCTTAACCGATTTGCTCTTCTGTGAGCCTTGCCAGCCGTGTTGAATTATCTGTTTCATTATCATTCTCTCCTACCTCGAAGCTTCACTCTCTTCACCCTCTAGGCCCCTAGCATGGGGCTTAGCGTCATAAATGTTTGTTGAATGAATAATTTATTGAATGCTTTTTAGTCAGATTATCCCATAAGGTTCTTTATTAAGCATCTCAGAGTTTTAAATCTTAAATCACCGAGGCTGCTGAATTGTCTACTATAACCATTCCTTTCATGCCCCACTTTTGCATACCTGCTTATAAAAACAGATTCTCCATTGCTTCTTTAAAACTTCATGTTTTGTGTGCGTTATGTTCTTGAAACAAGTTTGTTTAGTCACCTTCATGAGCTTATTCATATGCCTATTTAACTGTAAAAAAATACCTTTTTAAAGATAACAGATACTTAATTTCAATATATTGGCAGTGCTGACTAGTGAAAATTGATGAAAAATTAAAATACTCTTTAAAATATTCAAAAATTCTTATTTCCCAGTATGTGTAACATTGCATGAAGACAATAACGAGGTAGATTTTGTCTAAGTTATGTGAAATATACAATAATAGGGGTTCAAGCATGTTTACATTTATTACCTAATATTTCTTTTTCTTCTATTCTTGCTGCCAAAACCCTTGTCATACCCTGTGTTTAGTATTCATGTGGATGCAGAGCAGTGGCCCGTCTACCTGTCTCTGATCTTTTTTTCCTTCTCCCAGAAGCCGTCCAGTACATTTTTAAAAATATATTTTTATTGAAGTATAGTCACTTTACAATGTTGTGTCAATTTCTGGTGTACAGCACAATACTTTAGTCATATAGGAACATACATATATTCATTTTCATATTCTTTTTAGCCATAAGTTGCACAAGATATTGAATATAGTTCCCTGTGCTATACAGTAGAAACTTGTTGTTTATCTATTTTATATATAGTAGTATCTGCAAATCTTGAACTCCCAGTTTATCCCTTCCCACCCCCTCCACCTCCTTGGCAACCATAAGTTTGTTTTCTATGTCTGTGAGTCTGTTTCTGTTTTGTAAATAAGTTTGTCTTTTTTTTAAGATTCAACATATAGGTGATATCATATGCTATTTCGTTCATTACATTTTGAATAGATTAATTTTCTTCAAGTATTTATTTGATCATACTGCTCTAAAAATATCACGTTATTGCCCATGGGGAAAAAAGATTGGTCTTAACTCCTCATCCAGAATTCAAGGCCTTCATGACCCAGAGCAGCTTACCTGGGATGTAGTAGAGAAGTCTGATAGGTTCTAATACCACTTTTGCCATTTACTAACCCTTTGACTTTGGTAAGTCACGTAACCTCCCAGTGTCTCAGTTTCCTCCTCTATAAAATGGGTCATGAGGGTATCAATCTCATAGACGATTGTGAGACTAAAATGAATTTACATATAACAGTCTGAGAATGATGCCTAACCCATGGGTAATTACTGTTATTATTTTTGTTGTTAGTACCATGTTTCTCCCTTTTCTCAGACCCTCTGCAGCAGAGCCCAGAAGGCTCTGGATTTAGCCTACAGTCATGTTAACTTGTCATACAGAATATTCTGTTTTGTTTCTATTTGAATTAGTTGCCATTATATAAAAATCAGAATGGTCTATGTAAAAATCCAGATTTCTAGGTGGTTCTAAAAAGTGTAAAATCTAGCAATAATAGATTGAAGATGAAAGGAAACAGCTTTCTTAGGTCAACCTTCCCCTCATTCAGGGCCCCTTTGTGGTAAAACGTGGCCAGGGAAAGGCTCACAGTCATGCTGCAAGGTCTGTATCAGTTCAGGACCATAGACTTCCCAGCACACTGTACTTCCCAAGTCCTTTCACTTTTCCAGTCTCTTTAATAACTGTTTCACAGTCCCTTCTGAAACCTGTAACCTCCCATCCTTTTTTTTAGCTGCTCTTACTTCTTCCTTTCTGAGAAAATTGCACAATCAGGAGAGAACTTCCACGGATTCTCGCCATCACATCGTCCCTGTTGAAACGTGTCCTGGGACCATAAACGTGCTCTAGCGGAAAGCCAGCCTCTCCGGCTGTGCGCTACGCGAGCATATTGCTACCATAAGTCTCCTGTCTTTCCTCTCATAGCATCAATATTTTTATTTTTACACAATTTATTCCCGTCTTTTAAAAAACTTTCTCCTGTTTTAAAAAATAAAAGTGTTTTCTTGATCCACTTCCTTTACCAGCTTTCCCGTCTACAACAAAACTTGAAGGGATTTTTGCCAATTCCCCTATTGCTTTTCTCTCTTAAACTCACTCTAGGGAAGCTTCCTACCCCACCCCACCTCCTCACTCGCCCCGCCCCAAGTTCCACCACAATTCTCTCTTCTGGGTCTCCGGCACCCTCCACATTGGTTACCCAGTGGGTCACGCTGACCTGGTAGCATCACTTGGCATAGATGATTGTGCCTTTTCCTTGATGAGCTTTCTTCACTTCACCTCCAGCACACCAGACTCCCTCATTTTTTTCCTTCTCTGTCCTTTAGCTGATTTCTCCTTTTCCTTTGGCCTCTGTCCTTTTCCAGGGCTCTGTCCTCAGAATGATTCCCTGGGTGGTTTTAATCTAGTTTCATGGCCATCTATATGCTAAGAACTCCCAAACGTGCATCTCCAGCTCAGCTTTCAGCCCAGTGCCAAGACTCATCTATCTAATTGTTTACTCAGCATCACTTTTTGATTGCTCACTAGATTCCCCAAATGGCCATGTTCGAAGCCAGATTCCTGATCTCCACCCATGCACTCATTAAAACCTCTTCTCTTCCTGCAGCCTTTCTCTTTTCAGTTGCTGGCAGCTTCATGCTTCTGATTCCTCAGTCCAGAAACTTTGGAGTCATCCCTGACCCTGTCTTTCTCTTGTATCTCCCACATTCACACCTCATGCATCATGCCCATCGACAAGTAAGTCACTGTGCCTTCCAGAGATGTCTGGGGTCTGGCCACTTGGTCAGCACCTGCTCTGCTGTCAGGCTGGTCCCTGCCATCACCACTTCTCACCTGGTTACTACACAGCCTCCAAACTGGTTCTTCTCCCCATTACAGTCCATCCTCAAACCATAGGTAGAGTCAGCCTGATCACAACACTTTTCTGCTCAAAGCTTGGCATGTGTCCTCATTTCACTCGGAGTAAAAGCCAGAGGGTTTAACATGGTCTCAGGCGTCTGCCTGATCTGGCCTCTGTTACTTCCCTGACTCCTCACCAGCTGCTGTTCCCCATTCCAGCCACACAGCCCTGGGTGTTCCTCAGCCAGGCCGGGCACACCCTGCCCCCAGGTGCCTGCTGGGCAGTCCCTTGCCACCTTGGAATCTTTGCTCAAATGTTGTCTTTTGAATAAGACCAACTCTGTAACTATTTAAAATTGCAGTCTGCCTCCCACTCTGGTACCCGTTAACCAGAGGCACTTTTTTGGTAGCATTTATCATCTTCTAAGGCCCTATATAATTTACTCATTTATTAGGCTGAATATTTATTGTTTGTGTCCCTCTGCAAAAACATAAGCTCTACAAGGAAGCACCCAGGACAGTGTCTGAAACTTAGTAGACACTCAATAAATATTTGATAATTACGTTCTTTTGTCAAAATGTATTACAATTTCAAAATTTATTTTAGGTAAGTTATTCTAGTGATTTAAAAATACTCTCCATGCCATGGATATTATTTTAATACTCACATATGCCATGAAAAAAATTTGTTCAGGAAATGTAATGTATTTTAAAAATAGATTAGGGTTTTTAAAAAATTATATTTCTGTATTCATTTCTAAATTGAATTTCAAGTTTCAGAAAAAAAAAGACATGGTCAAGTGGGTTTGTATTAGACAAAGTGTACCTTGCTGATATGAGATGGTAAACGGATGCTCACCTTTCCCATAGCAGATGTGCTGATAGAAGAGGGTGAAGAAGAAATTGTATTCTTATGTTTTAGGCCTTTGCTTTATTTCTTCCACTGAATCTAAACACCTTTTGAGTCGATGAGTGGCTATATCAATACCCTGCTTATGGAAAATAATAATAATAAACTTAAAATTCTACTTTTGCTGTAGAATTCAGAGTGTTTTATTTTACAAGAAACTATAGTGTCCCTGGAAAACAGACTGTAGAATTACACAATACTACTTTTTTTTTTTTAAGAAATCATAAAGTTTTACAAATAAGGCAATTCATTATCTAGAAGTACCTTTATAAATATTTAAATACTATAGGGCAGCTTTTCTTCTAAGCAGATCTTAAGCGTGCACTTTGAATGTTTCAGGCAATGCTAGTCCTCGATACATCCGCTGCACAACATACTGTTTCCCGTGCACGTCAGATATGGCCAAGCAAGCTCAGCTCCCATTAGCTGCGGTCATCAAACCCTTTGCCACGATTCCTTCAAACGAGGTAAGAGTGATAAAAATAGCAATTCAGTAATTTATCAGTTCCCAAGTTCTCCTTTCATCATTATTTTCCCGTGCATGATTCAAAAAAATAAGAAAGCAAAAATCTGACAAACTATGTCCTTTGTCATCCTGTATTCCAAACACTGATGGACTGGGTCACTTTTTGGCCTACTGTAACAAGCACACACACAGGAAATATGGGCTGCCACACAGTGACAAATACCAAGACCTCTCGTGAGGCCCTTATACCCTAGTTCAGGGCCCCAATATCTAGATGTTCTGGTAAAGGAAGATAATAGAGCCTTAAGGTCCTTGGTCTTACTGCAGCTGCTTTAGTAATCACTGGGCCAACATGCTCATAAACTCCTACTTAAAGTCAGCGTGATTAGAAAGCTAAGGTAAATAAATCTGTCTGTTTCAAATGGGAAAGATGTACCCAATTTACAGTTAAGTGGGGAAAAAGACAAGAAGTGGTGTATGTTGAAAATTTCTGATACTATGATGCTGTCAGTAGACACTGTGATCAAGATGTCCACTCAGCGCAGTTGCCGTTCCTCCTTTTGACGTCCCTGAGTAGAGAGTACCCACATGCACACTGAGACAGACACAAGGTACTGTAGCAGAGCCCGTCGGATAGGAGGTGAAGAAAAGCCTTACTTCTGGCTGGAGCTTTGACTGTAGCCATCTTGCAGTGGTCCTGTAAGCTTGCTAAAAGCTAACATCTCAGATTCTCTTCCCCACTTAAACCTCAGCTTGGGTCCAGTGATCCTTTGAGGTCCCTGATCTAATGCGCATGAGCAAGAGGCAGAGCATCTGTAAGAGAGAAGAGATTTGTACCCTTCCTTGGGCTGGCCATGCCAGCTGGGATGGGGGGTAAAGTGGTGGAGGAAGGGGAGGGAGGCCTGCTTTATGTTCCCCCCGGGAGGGAAGAAAGAGCGGGGACGGGCGTGGTGTCCACGTGCAAAGTGGCTTTCATCTCCTTTGAGATGTACACTCACTCTTCTTATGAGTGTGGCAGAATCCTGTCCTCTCTTCTTTCGGGGAGTCCAGGAAACTGGTTAGAGCTGGGCAGAGAAGACTGGGCTGTTCTTAGAAGCCAGTCTTACATGCAGTATGGTCTCATATTTGTAAACCAAGAAGTGCATTCAGTATTTACTTATTTTAGGCATGATGTTTTCTATGATGGTCCCAGAAATTTAATATAATGCTCATAAATTTCTCTTTAAAATCTCCATGCTTCGCAAAATAGACCAGTATGTAATGACAAAGAGATCCATACTATATGTGATATACATGTGTTAAATAATAACTAGTTATTTTAACTGGCTATTTCTCAATACTTTATTATGAAAATTTTCAAACATACAGAAAAATCTGAAAGAATATTCCATATACCTGCTGCCTAGATTCTGCCATTAACATTTAACTATACTTGTTTTATCACACACTGATCCATCTGTCCATCAAGCCATCTTTTTTTTATGCATTTCAATGTAAATTGCAGATATCAGTACACTGTCATCTAAACAGTCCAGCAGGCATAGCATTAGCCAGAGTTCAATATTTGATTACAGATTCTTTTTCCTTTTGAGGTGAAAATCATTTATAATAAAATGCACATGTCATAATTAAACATTTTACTGAATGGTGGCAAGTGCATACACCTGTGTAATCCAAACCTCTATCAAGATATGAACTGTGCTGTCACCCTAGAACCTAGACAGTTATCTTATGCCCTTACCCAGTCAGCCTCCCAGCCCTTCTCACAACCTTCCTCCTCCAACAACTATTGTTCTGACTTTTTTCCACCATGGATTTGTTTTGCCTGTTCTAGGTCTTCATATAAATAGGCTTGCAGAGTATGCATTCTTTCTCTCACTCAGCATAAAGTTTTAGAGAGCCATCATGATGTGGAGTATATCAGTGGTTTGTTCCTTCTTTATTGCTGAAATGTATTTCATAGTATGGATATACCAGTTTGTTTATGGACACCTGGGCTTTTCTGCTTTTAGGCTTTTGTGAATAAAGCAGCTTCTATAAATAATTCTACTACAAGTCTTTCCAGGGACATGAATTGTCTCTTGGATTAATACCCATGAGCACATTGCTGGCTAATGAGGTACATGTTTATTTAGTTTTATAAGAAACTGCCAGACCATTTTCCAAAGTGTTTGTACAATTTTACAGTCCTTTTAACATTGATCAGAGTTCCAGTTGCTCTCCATCCTCTCCAACCTTTGGTATTGTTGTCTTTTTAATTTTAGTAGTTCTGATGGCTGTGTCGTAGTATCCATGAGATATATTTTTTATTTCAATATTTATCCTTTGAGCAAAATTTAAAGTCCTAGTGAATTATATCACCCTCCTGTACATACCACCATCATTAACAAAAGTTAATATTTTGTCATATTTGCTTAAGATCATTTTCTGAGATTTAAAACTTCATAGCCACATAGGATGTGTCCTCGAATCAAGCCATTCTTCTCTTTCCTCCCATTTCAGGCACAAACACGAATGAATTTGATATGTACTCTTCCCATATGTGATTTTACATATTGACTTCATATGCATGTATCCATAACAACATGTAGTAGTTTTTTTTTTTTTTGCTTTTTAATGGGTCAGTTACTTCTAAATAAGTAAAACACCAACATGCAAAAGATGGAAAGGGTATACAATGAAAAAAGATCCCTTCCTACCCCACAGACCACAAAGGTCCTCTTCCTCCCCTTTACAGACAATCTACCCATTCTTTGTGATTCCTTCTAGAAAGGAAATATGCATATAACAGCATATGAGCATCCATCCTTTAAAACAAACAGATAAGTGGCAGTGTAGCATGCACACTCTTCCCCACACTTTACTTTTTCCAGTTAATATGTCTGGCATTCCACCCATGTTGCTACCTATAGAGATGCCCCACTCTTTGTAACAGCTGTGTAACATGATATATTAATAAGACAAACACTGCTGTAACTGTATGTGTCCATTTGAAGTTGCATACAGATTTCAGAAATGTGAGAAGTTAAAAATATGAATCCTAAAGTTGAGGGAAATATATTAACATAAAGGTACCTGGAAGAATGACTCCCCCCAGGGGATGGGATCGCTGCAGATGTGCCCTCCCCACCCGGCTCGTTCCCATGCTGTCTGAGTTGTTCTCTAGTGACTTGTTATTTTCAGTCTGGAAAAGATGACAGTTCTACCTTGAAAGAAGTCTAGGCAGCAACAGAATTTTGTCTCAATATGGGATGTAGGCAGGGTTAGCTCCAGTGTGCCTTGTTCGTGGCAATGAATTTGCAGTTTTCAGCTGCATACCAGCAAAAGGCTCTGCTCCCTGCCCCCTCCCCATGAGACAGCTGCCCTGGGTCAGGCCTGCATGGAATGGCACTAAACTCAACGGTTCTTCAGACCCCAGACCAGAGTGTGTGACCACCTTCTTGTTATCACCATTTAATAGTAACCATGAAATTATCTTTCAGTAATGCGTTCCTGAAAATGAAACCTGGTATTTCGGGGGCTTTTGGTGGAAAAAAGGTTTCAGATGTTAGTCCAGGCCTCCCCTCAAATGTCTATACACATTTCATGCACACACTGAAGGTGTATGCTTTCTAATTGTCTAAGTTGTTTGATCGAACCAAATACTAGCTCCTCAGCAGCATAAGGGCTTCCTTTAGTGAAACTTTTCAAAGTAATAAACAGATGAGTTTAGAGTGATGGCTTATTTTTGGAATCTGACCTAGGGGGAAGCTGTGCTTGAGAAAATAACACACTCTAGTCTTTTAATGTTGCTAAGATTCTACCTACTGGCCACATACGTATTTTCTCTATTCCGGATCTCTACAGAAGCCCTTCCTTTTTTCTTAGACCTTCAAAAACAGGATTACTCAATTATGTGTGTGTGTGTGTGTGTGTGTGTGTGTAGACAGGGAGGTATAATTGATGAATAAAATTATAAGAATATTTAATGAAAATGTTGTATTTTGGAAGGATTACTATCTCTTATGGTGTCTCCTGGGTTAATGAAGACATTCTCTATTTAAAAAAAAATACTTCTATTTGTTGAAATAGACTTAGAGGTGAAAAAAAATTTTTAATGGGATGCTAAAACACCAGGAAGAAAATTCCTAAAGACTGTGCCGTCAAAGACATTTTCTTCGTCTTTGGGCATCTAACTGGACCTGAATGTGGAGGGTCACGAGCACTAGGGAGCCCTCCTTGCTGCACGGTGCCAGCTGGCCGGGTGAGAGTCTAGGTCACCAAGGACTTGGGCCTTCTTGACTGCCTCCCGTCCGTGGCTTCCATGACACCTGCTGGGTGTATTTTTCCTACCTCACAGGCAGGGAGCATTTTGGTTCCCTTTGTTGTCTTCCTGACTTCTAGTCTTGGGGTTCTTCAAGGCTTGGACTTGGGGTCTCCTCTCTGTCTTCAGACTCTCTGTCCCCTCAAAGACTGCATATCATCTGTAACAGCTACTAGAGTTACTGGGGAGAATATTAATAGTCAAAACTTAGCACTCAGTGAGCACAATTAGACGTTCCTTTATGTGTGTTCATTTATTTAATCCTCACGTCCACCTGTTTATTATTCAATTTTAGATATAAGGAAATTGAAGCACAGAGTTAGAGAACTCATTAAGGCCAGTGGCTACTAAGTGACAGACTTAGGATTCCAAGCCATGCAGTTGGATACCCAGGTCCATGACTCTAAGTCACTGTGCTGTTGCTCATTCATTTCATGCTACATCTGCAGCCCCATACTCGCTGATCCACGTGCCTTTCTGAAATGTCTCCTTGGGTATCCTCACAGAAACCTCAGACTTAACATGTTCAAAAGTGGATTTTCGATGTCTACTCCCTAAACCTGTTCATTCTTTCATGTATCCATAAATGGCATTTTAATGCTCAAGCCAGAAGCCCAAAACTAAACAATTATAGCTAATAATAGAAAATAAGGGACGTGCTAATTTTTTGATATTTACAACCTGTAAACAAGGAAGTAAGTTTTAAAATGTTTCTTGAAGGTAAATGATTACATGAATACTGTTACTCTCGCTGTGAATGGCATTTTAATTTATTTTCCTCTGTAATAAATTACTTACTTATTTTTAGGTATAGTAAAATTTTAGGATTTTTTTCCTTATCTGAATAATACTGCCACGATTACTGCAATTAAGAAAAAAAAACCTTCAAAATATCCTGATTTGACCTCTATCAGGAGAATTTATTTAGTACAGTTGTTTTTTTTTTTTTTAAAGTCAGTTCTGTTGTTTGACAAAACCTTTAAAGCATGTCATTGTGTTAGCAACGGACTATAAAAATAAACCTAACCCAAGCAGAATGTTCCCTGTGAGCATTTGCTTTGGAGATGTATGCTATTTCCAAGGGCATATCTATGTCATCTGTGTTTAATATTTCATATTCTGTTCATAAATTTTAACTTTTTTGGTATGAATTTTAAGTGAAACTCATTTCCATATTTAATATAATTTAACTATGAGGTATTTATTCAACAAAAGTAATCAGTTATCTTGGAAACTCTTTTGCTTAGTAACCTGTGGTTTTATTTTTGATGCTGTATTTTTAAGAACTGAGGTGAGGTAGAAATGGCATAGATTTCCAGTGCAGGCTCTGAAGTTTATCACTAATTTTGCATTTCTTTAACATAGGAAATCTTTACATTTTGGACAAGTGCATACATCATCTAATTATATATGAAATGAAGTAATTTCACCTATAAACCAGATGGCAGAAGCTTTTACTCCATCTGTGAATAGATTCAGGAATATCTGTGTGTATTTTTTTTAGATTATAAACGGATATCATAGTCAAACTAATTTCCTTTCTTATTGAATTAATTTAATCAGATAAACTTTTATCCAAGACTTTAAACTTCACTTGATTTATAATCCCCTACTTACTCTGTAGGAACTGAGCTGGACTTTAGAGACATGGAGAAAAACAAGACCAGTTATTCTTGTCTAGAACTTACAGAAAATCTGCTAGTACACAGCTAGTTTTTGAACAAGGTGGAAAAGGCTCTGATGGGAATAACCTCGTTCTTTGGAATTTTGGTTCAGGGAAATTTTACCTTAGTTATGACTTAATGAATAAAGACGTTTGACGTTTTTGCTGTTATTAAATACTGCTTGTTTTTTCTTCATGATCGTTCATATTCTGATAGATGCGGTAGATAGGAAGAAGATGCCATTGGAAAGAAAGAGGAAGGGATGTCAGTGAGCTGACAAATGGAGTTAACAAAATAGGAAAAGACTGTCAGAGACTAAATCTGACACCGACACATGACCTCCACATCCCTCACCTGCAGAAGGGATTGCTTGGTCATGCATTCGACTTAGCCACTCTTGCTGGCATGAGTTGGCAGAGTTTTGGCAGAGTTTCCACTGTTGCTTAATGCACCAAAGGAATAAAAATTCTGCCCCACTGTAGTATTTTGTCTGTGTGCCAGCTTTTCTTAGGAAGAATAGCAGCTTATGAAGCAGGTGTGTATCTGAGTTTATAGATGTAGAAGTTCTACACGTTCTGGGGCTATTAAAGTCATACAGCTAATGAGAATGCTGCTGGAACTCGAGATGCCAAATATCAAGTTCTTTCAGCAACATCTGGCTGTAAAGGAGCTTGTTGAGGTTTTATTTGGTTAAACACATAGGATAGCATTCCTTTTTTCTTGCTGGCACTAGTTTTAGCATTGGGCTTCTAGTTCCTGCAAGCTTGTGAGTTATCCTGACATGTCCATCTGAGACCTATTTTCTTGAAGTCTTTTGACTTCAAGCTACTGCTTAGTACTTCTCGAAGGTGAAGGCCATGCAGACAGAACCTGGCAGTGGGCTGGGCACATGGTAAAGGTCTTAGCTGA
Source organism: Camelus dromedarius (assembly GCF_036321535.1). NCBI lineage: Eukaryota > Metazoa > Chordata > Mammalia > Artiodactyla > Camelidae > Camelus > Camelus dromedarius. The sequence continues at coordinate 39,312,199 of NC_087436.1, forward strand.
GTAAATGCGCTCTCCTGAGGGTTAGATGGACATTTAAAGGACAAAGACAAGCCAAACCACAGAACTGTGGCACAGTGGTTGACTTCTAGGTGTTTTAGGCTTCAAACAAACTCTGGATAAAGAAAAAATTGTTTGTGAGGTCATAGATATATTCTATCACATATTAATAATTACCCATATCAATATATTCTATCACATTAATGAGAGAAGTTGTATTTCATTGTAAAGAGCAGAACAGCAAAACAGGTAGGAAGAATTTTTGATCATACAAAGATATTTCAGAAACCAATAAAAATGGGCTACTTTCTCCAAAGCACAATAGAGAGTGGCCAGTAAGTGGAACTCTGGGTTAGGAGCCAGGAAATGACTTTAGGTCTCCGCCGTGTCTTGTATTGTGACTCGGGCCTCCGTTGCCAAGAAGTAGTCTGGCTCTGATGTCCTAAATCTAGAAGTCTGCCGGTGTCTACTTTACTTTTCTCCTCTTTATTGGGCATTCAGCGTGGATTACCATGGATTTGTCACACATCCTGTATGTTTTTGGAGATTCATATGAACTTACTGCACAACCCAACCCAAAGTGGTTTCATTTATATTATACTTTTAGTATAAGAAATCTATAGTATATAATAATATAATTCACTTAAAAAGCACGTGAAGATTGTGAGACTGTGTATTTTTTCATATAGTCCCAGTTCAGCTAGCTTTAGTGATACATACGCTCTGAAATTAAGCTTATTACTGCATAATATCGTGCCCTTTAAAGAACTTAAACTTTGACTTAGATCTTAAATTCTTTTAAAATGAAAGCTTCAAAAGCCTGAATCCATTTTTAACATGTGGTTATAGTCTTAAATTGTTTGCTTCAATGCAGAATTTTACAAGTATTAACATAAAAACTTGGAAAATTAAAATGTATGTACTCATGTAGAAATAGAGTTGTGAGTACAACATTAAAATGCTTAATATATAGAATTATTTTGGAAACTGAATCTTATCCCTTAAGGATTTTGGCCATTGTTCATATAGTGCTATGAAAAAGTACTATGAAAAAGTTTGGCAGCTGAAGAACAGAATGTTATCCCTTTTTAGAATGGTCTTACAGCAGACGTACAGGGGGCAGGGTGGGGTGCGGGTCACATTTGTCAGGGCAAAGGTTGTTAGAATTCTATTTTAAGTTGCAATTTAGAAGCCAAATGCCCCAAGCTTATTTTCTCAATCACAAAATTATTCATGTAAATCTTTGGTTTTTTATATTAACTTCAGGAGAAACAAGAATAAAAAAGGAAACATTCTTCCTTGGTTTAATTTTCAGGGAATCTCAGTGTGGGTTTTATGACCTTCAGTGCCTGGCAGTTGAGGGTACAGCATCCGTAACATAGGAGCCAGGAACACCAGGCTCCTTGGATGCTGAACGCTGGGCATCCATGAGGATACACCATGGGAGAGGACGTATGTTAGAGCCTCTTGCTATCATTGTCACCATCTCTAAGGCCCACATTTTCTCACATTTTAACATTTACAAAATGGGAATATATCTTATGAACAGTGACTTCTTGGCATTATGTCATGTTCAGTTGGAAGTTTTGATGATGTCCCTTATAATTGATGGGATTTTAGAATCAGTGAAATACACGATCTATACCCTGCTTCATGAGTCCTAACTTCAGTCAGATTTTGTGGATATTTAGATAATAATACAAGGACTTAAAATTTATGCAGTTGATAAATTTGACTGATCAAGTGTGAGAAAGCCAAAGTTTAGAAGATTTTCACTTGAAAGTTTCCTGAGCAACAGTTCTCACTAAAGAAAAGGCTAAAACACCTCAATAAAGTCCTATTTTTAAGGAAGGAAGAAAAAGAAAGCCCTATGCAAATCTGTGCTTTTTATTGTTTTATGGAATGTTTGAATGCAGCACCCAAGTTTGTCTGAGACATGCGTGATTTGGGGAGCGATCCTTTGTCAGGAGTTAACATTGTTACAGGTAACGGGGTACAGGCAGGAATTTGAGTGTCAGATGGAGTTGGGTGCACAAATCAGCTCTACCACTTCCAGCAATGTGACCTTGACATTTTACTCAACTTTTCTGAACCTCACTTCTCTCCTAAAATTATAACATTACTTAACTCTTAGTTGTTTAAAAATAGAAGAAGTTGGTATAAGAAATGATCTCTCTATCATTATTGCTCTGATTATTTGCTGTACAATATTAAAGTCCTCTTTGGAAAATTTCATTTAATCCAACCATCATTGATTTTGGGTGTCTACCATGTGCAAGGAAGAGAAGTGGGAAAAATACAGTAACTTTAATTTACCTGAAGTGTATACGTCTAAGAGGGATATTATCACACCCCTTCAGTGATTCCAGCTACATAATCCGGTGTAGAAAGAAAGAGGAGACGGATGTGGATGCCACAATTCTATTCGTATACAAGGGAACGAGTTAGCTACTCATTTGTATTTAAAAAGAGAAATTTTGCATGGTCTCTGTCATTTGACAATATATCATTGTTTTCTATTTTTACTATTTAAAGATAAGCACCCAGCATTATATAGACATTTCTGTAGCTTTCGTTTTTTCATAAGATGCTTCATGGGCATTTGCTGGAATAATTTTCCCTCAGTCTCCCATACACTGTCCTGTCCTTTTAGCCAAGGTAGTTCCTATTCACTTTAGATTTTAGTTCAAAGTCACATCCTCGGGAGAGCTTTCTGATACCCCACATTATACTCCCTGGAGCTCTCCTTGTGCCTCTTTGTGTTTATGTGTTTGATTCCTGTCTTTCTCCCATTAGCTTCCATGAGGGTAGGGACCACATGTAACTTTTCCTCACTATATCATTCCCAAGATCTAAAACTATTCCTAGAATATTTTTGCACTAAATAAATATTTAATATGGTATTTTCATTATACAATATTATTGATGTACCGGAGTCAGTTAGAATTTTGAGGCCAAGGAATTTGATAAGATTTTCATGCAGAGTTCTGTGCTCCAACACTTCCTGAGCATCTAGTTTATGCAGACATGCTGCATTGGATACTGAACAAGTTCCAAGAGAATTTAAAAAGCAGCTGACAATCCAGGAGCCATGCTACGGTTAGGACCTCTTTTTCAGAGTCATCTCCATCCAGGGATCAGATGTTTACTTGAATTTCTATGTTTTCCATCAAAGAAAATCCTTTATTCCCCATACTTTTGTTCTTAAAATATTCATTTGGGGACTTGCTGCAAATTATCCTTTCTTTTCACATTGATGGCAGACAGAAACAGTTATGCCAACTAGAATAACAGTTGCTTAAAGAATTTCCTGGACCGTAAGATTCTTCATAAGTTTAGTTTACATTTCACTTTTATTCTCGTCTCCAGTACTTGTTTCTTTCAGTATCACTGCATTATAAACTGAAGATACAGCGTGTGTGTGTGTATTTATGAGAGAGAGAGAGAGAGAGAGAGAGAGAGAGAGATGGGGAGGGTATATGAGATATACATGTTTTTTAAAAAGAGGCTTAGAATCTTTAAAATGTTACTGTTTGGGAAAATAAGAGCATCTTTGACTTTCTTGAACAACTTCTGCAAAATACAAGTAAAACAGAAGAACTATAATTATAAAACCTAGCATATGTAGTCACCATGAAATTCATCCAGCACAAAGTTCACTTGTCTTTATCCTGAGCTGAACTGCCAAGGTCAGTCTTCAACATGGGAATGGGAGTTAAGTCTCTTTTTGTTTACTACATTCCATCCTCTCTTGTCCTCCACAGCTTAAAAAGTTCTGAAAACCTCTTTTATGTAACTACTTCAAACATACAACTTTCTCCACATTTCTCCTTTCCGAAAGAAAATCTATTGGCTCATATTTATTGATCTGTATTATTTATTTGATAAATTAAGAATTTATCTCCTCTCTCCTTCCAGCTCACTACTGATATATAGTAAATATATAAATGCATTTATTTCTCCAGATGCTTTCAAATTGGTCACACATTTTAAAAATTGAATATTTTTTTCTCAGCCTTTTTTTTTTTAATCCATTTTCAAGTCTTCCCTCCAAATGGCTTTTGGCTGTTTGCCCAAATCAGATTAACTCACAAGAGGTAATTTGCTGCATCGCTTGAGGTGGCCCAGCCAGCTCACAGGGCTGCCCGCCAGGGATGGTGACACTGACAGCCGATCGGACTGCAGGGCCCTTAGACTCCTGTGTTGCTTTCCTTCTGGAAGCAGTTCATACAAAAAGCATCAGATAGGCCTGGTTAAACATACAGCTTCCGTCGGTGTCAGCTCTGAACAGTGAAGTGGTAATTCGACTTTCCTGTTATCCTTATTTGTAGAATCAGTTCTAACTGTATAAGCACACCTGGGTTTTAGGGATATTTCAGTTGTCTTGTACAACATAATCTGTGCAGTGTTCATTTTTATGAAGGATTATGAATTTACCTATTCTACTTTATTTCAATGAAGATTTAATTAAACAAATATTTATTGTTCACCCAGTACATGTCAGATACTGTTCTTGGTCCCAAAATAGGTCAGTGAACAAAACAAAGATCTTTGTCCTCATGGAGCTCACAGTTTAATGCAAAGAGGCAAGACAGTTAACCTGATGTAAGAAGACTGTGTTGTGGTAGCTCACAGTGAAAAGAAAAATGTGACAGTGAATATATGTATGTTCATGTATAGCTGAAAAATTGTGCTCTACACTGGAATTTGACACAACACTGTAAAATGACTATAACTCAATTAAAAAAAAGGTTTAAAAAATTGTGGGGGGGTGGTGCGGCGGGAATAGCTCAGGGTAGAACACATGATTAGCAGGCGTGAGGTCCTGGGTTCAGCCCTCAGTACCTCTGTTAGAAAAAAATATATATTTAACATTTAATGAAGGGAGGAAGAGAAGGGAGAGCCAGCGGGGGATGAGGACTGCCTGGGGGGGGCGGGTAGAGTGCAGGGCAGACAGGCAGGCTTGACTGAGGAGCTGTCAGTTAGATACGGACTTGACTCAAGATAGGGGGATATCTTGTAGGTGTTTTCATGGCCATAAAGAAGGGTGATAAATGGAAGGAAGACTTCCGCTAACTTGTAGTTCTGCCAGAGAGACAAAGGAAGTTTGCTTCTAGGCTTATTATTTTTGACACTTTCATCTTTAAAGTGGAGTATTTTACAACTTTCCTTTGAGGAACAGAAAACTGCCAATTATTTTGTTATGGAAGAAACAAACTTGATTCATAGGTTTTTAAGTCTAAAGTATATTTTCATCATCGGTGAACATTGTGCATTCTTACAGCAATTAAACATGTCTTCTGCAAGGGGCCCATAATTGGACAACAGAATACAATTCTTCCTTAGGGACGGGCGATAAACTCTAATTGGTCAAGGTTTAAAAGAAAGGTGGGAGCTCTGCTATGCACACGAAACTAACATTGTAAATTGACTATATTTCAATAACAAATAAGAATTAAAAATTAAATTAAAAGAAATGTGGGAAAATGTCTCTCAGCTATAGAATTCCTGACTGTCCTAGCTCCTTGAGAAGCAGTGCCTTATTCAAGAGTTTCCAGCATCTGTTCCAGCGAGAAAAACAATGCTGATCTTTGTGAATATACCCGTAACTCGAAAGACTGCATCAGCATAACCCAATCCAAACAGACCACTTTGTTTGTGTTTAGCATACCATTTGTGATGTAGCCAATGACCTAGGACTGCCATTCAGGAAAACTGATACTGTGGTGCTCTCTGAACTGCACCGGCATTTATTTTCCCTTTTGAAACTGGATGCCCTGTCACCAGGAGCAGCCCTTTCATAGACTTCAGCGTATAGTCCAACTTGACCTTCCCACTGAAAAGCCCTCCTGGCATTCGAGGACCTGGGGAGAAAGGTCACAGCTGCATTTGCTTTAAGATGCTATTGCCCATTGCAAGAGAAGAGCCTCCCAGTGAAGTTATCTGTGCGTATATTTGGATGAACTTAACATATTAAGGTTTATCGCACTCAGACTTAAACTTCTGTGATGAGAGAACTGGCAAATATCCTCCTGTCTAAACGTGACTTCTGTGTTTTTCTTCTTCCTTCACTTTTTTTTTTTTTTCATTCAGACTTCAGTTTTTTCCCCTTCTTCCTGCCTTCCTTTTCTTGTCATCTATTCAACAAATATTTATTGATAATTTACTCTGAACTGTAAGTCCAGGGGATCGGTGGTGAACCTGAGGTTTACCTAAGCTGTTAAGGAGTGAACTTTTTTATTTAGAAATTTACTTTAAAAACTAGAACTAACATTCAAACATCTTTTGAGTTTATTTTTAAAAGAGTTTTTAGGAATTGAATAAAATACAGGAGATGATGAAACAGAAATTCTAAAAATCCTTCATGGTAACTGTAAAAAAAACCTGATTTGCTAATTTATGAGCAGGTTTCAAAACCTATACCAACCATTGTTCCAAGGACATTGTTTTAGTTTAGTGAGTGGTAAAATCTCAACTATCTTGTCAGAGTTGTTACCATCTAGTAACAGCTGATCTGAGGTGTGTGTGTGCGTGTGTATGTGGACCTGGCTTTAAAAACTCTCTATTAAATCACTCCAACCTTCCTCTTTAACTTCCTTCATCTCAGCAGGACCAGGCTACTTGCCTGCTGACCACCGACGTGCCCCAAGCTCAGATTTGTCTTCTTGAGCTGTGTTGTTCTCACTGTTCTCTGCCACTGGAATGTAACTCCTTGTAACTGCCCACCTCTTCCTCAAAAGAAGCCTTTATTGATCCCCCATCACAAGTGACTTCTTTTATTTGTGCCTTTTGTTTAGCACCTACCATGAACTGCCCTGAGCTTATGACAATATATTTGTGGGTACCTGGTTGATATTTTGTTTGTTCATTCAAAAACTCTGGACTGCCCATTGTCTTGGGTATTGGGATAGAAGAGACACAACAATAAAACAAAACAAAACAAACAAGTTAGACCTGCAGGGCATGGGTCTGAGAATTTAGTCGTGATACCAAAAAGTAAGTGATGAGTGCTGTCAGACACTGGGTCACACGGAACACATGGCTGAGAGGCCCACGCCTGTGTGGAGCGGCCCAGCGGAGACTTGGTCCCAGCTTAGATGGGGTCTCTGGGAACAAGCCAGGAGGAGAGAGGGGACCCCTTCGACTGTAACGGAAGAGGGGAAGGGAAACGTGAGGTAGGTGCTTGCAAATTCGTGAGGAGAAGTCAGGGGAGTTCCTGTCTGAGGTTTTCTGTTTTCTTTATGAGCAAGGAGGCGGAGTTACCTGCTGAGCTTATCTGAAGGATGAAATGAGGTTGAAAAGATATAAAATAGCTCCTTAGAGAAAGAGAGAGAGAAATGGCAGGAGACCCTTCGTGGGTACCAGGCACCGCAAGGGGCTTGGTTCACGTCGTAGATGGCTGATGGCAGCTTCTCTGAAACTGCTTTTCTATGGAAGCGATCTGCAAGCTGCTTCTGAACATAGAGCATAGAAATGAAGGGGGATGGAAGCTCCAGCTCTGCATGTTGTTGGACAAGTGGCTTCCCTCACTGATGTCCATTCCCTTTTGAACCACATGGGTGGTAATTCCCACCCGTGGGGTTGTCACCATCTCAGCATCACACTGAGGCTTTCATACATGAAAACATTTTAAACTACAAATCATACAGGTAATCGTTATGATCTTACTTATATTATAAGTTTGAATTGGTCACATTTGTCAGGATTTTGCAATGCTGGATAGACCAAAACAGAAACAATGGCCCCAAATCAAGAAAGACTAATTTCCACATTAAAGACATGTTCACATCCAACATACACTCTAGATATAGTTATAACAAGAATAGACGCCACAGCAACATTGAAGGGAAAAAAATCGAAAATAATCTCTCAAGTGCCACAAACACTCCAACTAGAAAGAAGCTAATTTTCTGGAGAACACGATGTTTTAGGTCAAAGGCCAACTGAAAACATCCTGGAAAAGTATAAACATATTCTTGTAATTAATATAATACATTGAAGTTTTTATAATCAGGCTCTCTTTCTTTTTAAAAGATGCATAGCATGATTTTTTAAAAATATTTTATTTCTTATTGTATTATTTATTTTATTTGGTGGGGGTTATTAGGTTTATTTCTTTTTAGAGTAAGTATGGGAATTGAACCCAGGACCTTGTGCGTGCTAGGCATGCACTCTGCCACTGAGCTATACCCTCCCCCCTCATAACAGGATTTTTGAAAGGCATTCAGAAAACAGAGTTCTTTCATACTGTACTCATTATTCTTAAAAGTTCAACAAAATAATACTGCTGCTGAGAAAACATATGCCCAGTAGGTAGCCTGTTGTCCTGTGCCTTTTCCGTCCATGTTGGCTGACTGAATGTCATATATGGTGAAGCTAAAAAAAGGAAACACACATAAGCTGCTTCTCAGTTCTCTTTTCCTATGGAAATATCTTTAATAAGTGCAGTTGATACAGACACTCTCTGTTTTAGCTGCTGGCCATAATCCTCTGGGAATCTGACTCTGCTTGTCTTCAGCACGCCTAATAGTCTGAATGTTTAACATTTTAGAGGGTGGCTGTTCATCACAGGTTCTGGATTATCTTTTCACATACCATTGTTGTGCTTCTACTTATATCCCTCAATTAATCCAAATTACCAACTGACCTCTCTTGAGCTAGATCAAAAAAAAAAAGCAGCACCCCGACCTCAAGAAGCCGTGTGCCAGAGTCGCATTTGACGATAGGAAACCATTGCTGCGAGAGATACAGCTTCACAGTGGTTCCCTGGGGAGTATAACCTGATGTTGAGTATGATCCTGTATTGGGCTGGAGGACCGTGTCACCTTTTGGCAGGTCTTCTTGCTGGAAACCTTCTGGTCAGATTTAGGAATCACGGTAGGCAAAAATATATCTCCCATGACTGGTCACTGTTTAGCCTGGTATTCCTTCAGGCATTTAGTAAAGTAGAATATTGGTCATATGGGGAACAACTGTGTAGTCCCAGGACACTGATTACTTTCCTGAAGACTTCTAGTGGAGGAAATAAAAGGGGAGAAAAAAGGGAAGAGAAGTAGACATGGAAAATGGGAAATGTGTATTTTTTCAAAATCGGTAAACATGTATTAGAAGACAGGGGAAAGTGGGTGGTTAAAGGGTGAGCTTGTGTATGTGTGTGTGTATTGGGACTTAGGTGAACTCGGGTCCTGAAAAATGAGGTGGGCAGTGAGTGGGGCAATGGAAGAAGAAAGCGGGGAGAGAGGCAGTTTTTACCTGGGAATATTCTAGAGATAGGCAGGAATACCTTCCCAAGTCAAGGTGTTCCTGCAGTCTCCGATTTGGCCACTCTGTCCTGTCTCTCCCCTCATTCACACCGCTGCCTGTGATTTGATGTTCCAGCAGGAAGCTAGGTGTCTGCTTTAGAAAATCGTTTCTCCATCACCGTGCACTGCTGAGCAGCAGGATGCAGCTTCATTGTCTTTGCTTGGTTATTTCACACCTCAGATGCAAATGTGGAGGGAGGGGGTGGGTGCTGGCAGTGGGAGCGCTGGCATCCCGGTGCCTCCGCCTCCTGGGCTACCGTCAGCCTGCCTGCTGTGCTCGGGGGGGGGGGGGGGGGGGGGGGGGGCTGCCGGTCCCTAAGATGCCTGTTTCCATACGTGCAGTCAAGGAAAAGTTGGGAGAGGATTAGAAGCTTTTAAAATATGTTTTCTTTTGGCTATTATTTTCAATAAATTTGGCACACTCTGGAATTTCTATATAATTGATGCTTAAAAATAGCCTGCATTTCATGTTTAATCACATTTTGTTTCACCCGCAATAGTTTTAACCATTATCAAAGGATTTTTCAAGAAAAGTATAGGTTTCTTAATTTTGTGATTGTAATAACTGACATAAGTTCAGTTAAATGTTATTATAGTTACATAAAATGAGTGTAGCATAATTACCTTGATTATTTTATTACCTAAGGAAATTACATCGTTTTGTTTCAATTTTCAGTTGTACAGTGCCACCTACTGGATCTGTGCTGTAAGAACACCTTCATTTTCAACTTCCCAGATCCAGTATAATCAGCTTGTAGGATTTAGCTGCCTTCTGTATAGACTATATAACAAGAATGGTGTATTCAGACTTTTCTTCGTTATAGAGATGCCAAGACCAAACCACACAGACTGCAAACTTTATCAGAGTTCTCCCCGTGGGATCTTTCTAGGTTGCGCCTCATTTTCTTTGAGCATCTATTTTTATTTTGGATTACAATCTGTGAACAGTTTAACATTGCTTTCATTAGTGATGATTTCCCAAGTATCCTCTACCCCTACCTTGCTCTCTTAATTGCATATTTGCATTATTGTTTGTTTAATGTCTTTCTATGCTCCTGGGCTGTATGTCCTACCAAGTCACACAACAAACCCGGCACCGATTGCACAGATGTTAAAGAGAATGGCAGGGAAACTGATGGTATATAAATATAGGAAGACTTCAAACAATGTATTAGTAGTGCCAAGGAGTTATTGATTGATATACTTTGTTGTCTACTGCTTTGACATGGAATAAGAACCAGAAGTTCTAACACTGAACCTGATTTCTCAATTCTTGCCTGTGGTCCATATGCACAAAAAAGAGATAGGTTTTATTCAATTGAAGTATTTTAATTAAAATTTAGTACCAATAAGATATTTGGCATAACACTTGTAGTCCAAAAGTATAAGCAAAAGGTTCAGGTATTAGTCTCCCCTGCTTCCTTCCCAGCACCCCCATCACTTGCGTGTTATGTAAACTCATGCTACACAGGACCAGAGCCAGGAATAGCCAGATGAGGGTTTTAGAGCTGGACTCTCCATCCTTTCACGTTTTCCATTTAAGAGAAGAACAGAAAAGAAAGAGCCGGCAGGGATATACTGGAGGCCAAAAGATTAAAGCACATTTACACACAAGATTATAAGATGTGAAAACATTTCTGAGGTAAGTATGATATAATGCCTTGGTAAGAAGTAAACAAAACTTAGTTTTTGGAAAGTCATCTAGTTTTTGTTTTTGTTTTTGTTTTTGTTTTCTTTAAAAAAGCCATATACAGTAAAGTTGAACTCAGAAGAAAATTGAGACTAGCTCTTTCTGGGCTCCTGCACACTACTGGAGAGCAGATAAGCAGACATCTGGAGAGAGCAAAGAAAACCCTCTGATGGTTTTCTGCACGGCCTGAGAGAGATGAAACAAGGCAGTGGAATTTAGAAACCCAAAAAGAAAATGTAAACAGTTCAAAAACTTTTAACATTCTTTACTGTCACCTCAGTTGTCTGAAGACCCTTCTTACTGATCCATCATCCAGTTTCCAAAAGAGTGAAAATAGAAAACAATTAAATTCAAGTGTGTTTAACAGCCTCAATACAGTCATAATTCGACACCAGTTTGTTCCTAGACATTCCTTTTCAGTTCTGCAAGTTTGAATCTGCCAGGACTGGAATGCTTAGGTGTTAGTGGCCGACAATTTCAGTAATTTTAGGCTGGGCCTGCCTTTGAGTAAATCATATCAGTAAAAATAAGGTTAATTTTCCTTCCATTACCTCTGCTTTGTCTAGCAAATAATTGCATCAGCTTTCATTTCTAAAGTATCTCAGGGAATTGATTATAGTCCTTGAACTCTTTGAAAATAAAAGGATGAGTGAAGTAAACTTGGCTGGAGTTTATGCAAACTGCAGACTTTAATACTAGCGTAACTCTTCTTAAAAGCATCTCCTGATCTCAGAGGTTGAAGTTGTAAAACAGAGCAGCAACCAAAGTCATGATCGATGATTGGATTTTTTTTACCCAGAAAAAGCTACCTTATCCTTAGATTTTTATTATCTTTCACTTCTCATTCTGATTCTCCGTTCATTGTCTTAAGAACCTCTTGTTGGCACCTGTAGCTTGTTTGCTTCTCTTTTGTCCCCTCAGATTATTTCTTACTATTACCAGTTGAAGAGGTTACACATTTATCACTTTATACCTTTCACACAAGAAATTTTTATTTGAAAAATGTTACTTATGTCAGTATTTGAATATGTATATGTGTATTTCAATCAGACTCCTCGAATGGTTTTAGAATCTACTACGACTTCCCAGCTGTGAAAGATGTGTCATGGTTTCCACACGTGTTTATGAGGAAGAAGCAGCTGAAATATTTATTGTTTTGTTCTGGCAAAGCCTGACTGGCCACCTTGAGAATCTTTTGTGAGACACTGTGTCATGGGATAAAGAAACAGAAGAGGCAGAGTCAGCCTCCTTGCCTAAATAAGTGAACGTTATTATGTATTTCTTCAGAGTTGCATTTTTGAAGAAATATTTTGTATACTGTGCCTCTCAATTTTTTTTTAACCATCAGATTGTGTCAGAAGTTCTTGAAAGGTAGATTCCCTGTCTTCTAGGTCATTTTTACAATAACGTGTTACACTAACAAGTTAGCTGATTTAAATTCTTTTACTAATAAACACCTTTAGAAACTCAAGCCTGTCTCTAACTCTGCTGTTAAATATGCACGCTCTCCTGAGCTGAGTGGTTTTGAGAGAGGAAAGGTGGTTCTGTACAGATCTGATAACAAGTTAGTTATCTCATATCCGATAATGTGTGCAGGCATAGTACTCTGTCCCACACGTGGATTCCTTGTCACAGCCCTACGGGTGGGACACCAGAGCGACACCCATGCTGTAGATCAGAAGAGACCAGAAACAAGACAATCCAGTCCATCTCTGGCTTCCTGGAGGCAAGAGGTGGGGGAGAGGGCAGTGCAGAGGGAGTGACTCTGAATATATTTGTTTTTTATCCTTTCCTTGATTCTTTTGTATATTATACTACCTGGTTTTTTTTTTTGTTTGTTTTTTGTTTTTTGTTTTCTGCTCTGAGACCTCACAACTCATTTCTGAAACCTCACTAGTGGATTAGTTCTCATGTTGAACATGTAGGCAAGACAAACAGTAGATCTCTCTCCCTCTCTTTTTTTTTTTCCCTAAGAAAACAGCAGAAAATGGCCTTATGGCCCCACCTCATTGCCACTTTCCTCCTGCTCTGCGTGTCTGACTCCATTAAAGAGCAGTCAGCTTTATTTACGCCTTTTTCTTTAAAGGAAAACTTAGTTGATGTGCCAAACCCGGTAGTTGTCAAGCTTTTCTAGACATGTTATCTTTAAGGAGATTTACAAAAACAAGAAGAATCTTTGTGGTTTTATTCTGAGAGCCAGAAGCGCTGAGAAACAAGGCAGACTTCTACTGCTGAGCATTTTAACTTTCAAGCTGCAGAAGATGTGTTATGGTTTCCACGCATGTTTATGAGGAAGAAGCAGCTGAAATATTTATTGTTTTGTTCTGGCAAAGCCTGACCAGCCACCTTAAGAGTCCTTCGTGAGACATTGTGTCATGGAATAAAGAAACAGAAAAGGCAGAATCAGGCTCCTTGCCTAAATAAGTGAACGTCTTCAGACAGTTGCATTTTTGAAGAAACGTTTTGTATACTGCAATGGAACTGTCTAAACAGCATACTGCTGTGCAAACTAGAGCCTTTAAAATCAGACCCAATTCCCTTCTTTATTTACAGTTAATGAACAAACTTAGCAAAATATGTGATACAAGTTGTCCAGGACATCTTCAGCATAAGCTTTGTTAAGTATTATTATCATCATTGTATTTTTTCTCTTTCTGTCTCCACACACGTAGGTAAATATACATACACACATATACATTAATATGAGTATATGCTTATAAATTAGATGTGCAGTTAAATTCATTTCTGTTTGGGTATCGCCTTGAATGTCCAGGGAGGCATCCTTACTCCCCTGGTGAACGCTAAGGGTTGAGTTCCTTAACGAGCCCATTAGAAGAGTTTTCCAGTTACAGCTAACACCTAGGACTTCTGAAATACCTGGAAATCCCATGTGCACCTGTCTCTTACTTCACTTGCTTCCTGTAGACACCCCTCTACTTGGTGAATCATGGCGAGACCGGACCAGTCAGATGCAACAGATGCAAAGCCTACATGTGTCCGTTCATGCAGTTCATTGAAGGAGGAAGGAGGTACCAGTGTGGATTCTGCAGCTGCGTGAATGACGGTAAGGAGAGCCAACGTGTACTCTCAGGGAAATAGAACGTATTGTACTTCTTAGCTCAGGAAAAAATAGACCCATTAAAGCTCTTAGTTACCCCGGAACTTTTCCTAAACACCTTCAATAATAACTCAAAGGAATGATGAGAGAAGGAACAGCCTCCCAGGTTTATCATCTGTAGACAGAAGAGGTAAAATTTCCTTTCGCCTCTGACTGAGGCTTTGTGGAGAGGAATTGGGAAATGAAATGACTTCCCTACTTTGGAGTTTTATGAGAAACATAGCAACTTCCCTGTGGAACTCATGCATTCATATGAGACTCCGGGGGGCTTGGATGTCCTAAACTGAGTGTGCTCTGGTTGGTTTCTTTCAGGGAAATTATAAAGAACTTTCTTTTATGATAAACTTGAGAGATGGTTCCCTTTTTCACCGTTCCTCCCAGTTATTCTTGAATGTGAATTCATCAGTATTCAGGAAAAGCTCAGGTATCACTACGGGCTCTAACATGTATATAGATTTCTTTTCCCGCCAACATGAGTGACAGATCGTCTAACAAAGAAAAAAATCATCGTAACGAGGGGCTTCCCCAGATTCACTATATTTTCAATTCCATTCCAATATGAATTCACTGATGTTGAAAAGTAACTTCAGGCTTGCCAAAAGCACTTACATTTGTTATATTTATAACATCTATTTTTAGTTCTTTGGTGTCAACCAAAGCTCATTCTCAGGCTGTGAACATCCCCACGTTCATTTACATTTATAGTTTTTCTAGAACTGTGCGATGAGTATGAGAACATGAGTCTTTTCTGTGTTTTCCTCGTCTTCTCATCCTTGTAGACACCCTTCCCTGCAGGTCCCCGATCTGAGGAGTGTATAGCACTCTGCCCAGGAGCCACGTCTCCTGTGGCTGCTCCCCGATGGCCTGTGAGCTCAGGCACAGCTTTCTGCCCATGTCGTCACGTTCATGGCCTCTGGGCTCCCTGTATGTTCATCCTCTGGTGGGAGAGTGATACTGTCCCCTTGTTTACCTGCCCCCTGATCACAGTCCATGGCTTTGCCCAGCTCCCAGTGCCAGAGACTTGACACAGTGAGGCTTTCTCACGAAGACCTCCAGTCAGGTCTTGGAAGTGCCTTGCTGTGGAGCGGATTCATTGGTTTCAGCCTCATCTCGAAGACTGGGTTACGGTCCTCGTGGGAGGTCTCTCTCCTTACTCCACCTGGGGGGTCTACTCGGTACAAATTGGGTTTAGTGGTGAGACCAGATTCTGCTGCTTCTCCACCCTTACTTCTCTTTCTGAGGAAGATCTTATTCCATCTCTCATCCTGGATGGACTCTGCCACTGAATCTGGCTGTCACACAGTCGTGGGACCTGGATCTCAGGGACCCCATGACAGTGCACTTCCCTCTTATTTAGTTTGGGGGAAAATGTTACAAGAAGGCAGAGGGCTCTCCCTGAAGTATTTTGATAAGTGTTTCCACCAAGGTCACTAGATCTCAGTGTCTTCACTCAAGCCCTCAGCTCTCCAGCAAGGTGATCAGAAATTTATCCAGGACCTATCCACTTGGAGCATCTAGGATCTTTAATTTGGTGTGACTCTCTGGCCTCACACCCAAAGTGTCAACTCAGAGCCTTAAAAGGCCCTGCCACTTCCCGGTAGAGGAAAAGCGCTCAGAGTTCTTATATTTCTGGACAATAAATTCCCCTCCCTTGGGCATCCACTCCTAGGAAGCTTCCATGTTCATTTTTTGATAGGGTTATTCATAGTAGACTCCAATATTTGTTCCTACAAGGAAGCCAGACTCCCTTAGATTTATTTACATTGACAGCTACATTCTTCATTTAGGTTTAAAGAAGACAGGACTTTGTTAGGGTTCGAGAAAACCCAGCAGGTGTGGTCACATGGTTCCACTCTATTTCCCTTCCAAGTGTCCAGAGGTTGCACAGTGGGAAGTGTGTGAGGCCAGAAGACACACAGGAAGATGAGTGTCGTGTGGCAGTGCATAATTTATGGGGGGACTTGAATTCTGGCTTATAAAACATGACACATGATATTAAATGCTAACAAATATAAAACTCATTAATTTTAAGTGGAAAAATGTTCACATATTACATGCAGATGTGTGAATGAAAATAAATTACAGAAACGACGTAGAAATGACCACCTATACATCCTAGAACCAGCATATCCATCTCATCTGAATGTCACAAAATAGCAGTTTAAGACCCTCATAACTTTCTTTGCTCAGCTGAGACTATCAGTTTCCCACTGCTGTAATCTTCCCAAGACAGTGAGTTTTCCAAATCAGAGATCCACACATACATATGAATCTTAAAAAGGTTTAAAAAGAAATGGCCACAATGTGGTAAGAAAATAGAAAAAAATCAAGCTTAGTGATTTTTTTAAGTCCAAACTGAGAAAACGGTCCTGTTATAATCCATGCTAGTTCAAAACTAAAAAGAAAGAATACTGAGCTATTGGTTTTAAAACAAAAGTCATTGCTTCTGTGGTTTTACAAATTTTCTATGAAATGCTGAAAAGCAGAGCATTGCTGGTTATTCTAAATACGTCTGTTGTCAGTGGTTTAATCGCCAGCCCTATTAATCTCAGGGCAACAGGAGTTCGTTTGCGCGGAGATGCCAGGCCATATTTGTCCAAGTGTTCAGCGTGTTACTCATAAGTGTTCCTGTGCTGTTGGATGACTTCCAGGACTTTGCCAGAACTAACCTTCTTAGACATTTGAATCGAATTAAGAGTTCCTCAGCTGAGATCTTAGTGGTGTAGTCTTTCCCTAATACAGTAATCTTCTCCACTCTGAAGCCCAGACATTAAAGATTACCATGCGAACTCCCCACGGCTGAAGACATCTCTTAATTAAAGGATAATAAATATTTTAGTTAACAGTACAGTCCAAATAACCAATGTATGTTTGCTGATGCAGTGAAAATTTAAATAGAAAAGCCGGGATTCCTTTTAAAAGAGGTAATTAAATAGGGACAATTAAATTTTGGTTGCGACAACTGAAAAACACCAGTACTTTTATCCCCTGTTTCTCTATCCAAATAATTGACGGTCTTTGTCATCAAGAACTTGTAGAAGGATCGAATGGGTATTTTAGAAAACCCTCATTCTTTCTGAGCATGCTTTTTAATGGTGGGTATTTAGAGTATACTGCAGTCTAGCTGTAAAATATTTTTTTCTTGTGCTAACTCCTTTCTTCCCATGATAAATTTTGAGAACTTACTAAATTGTCTGTGTTATAAAAACAAAAGATTTCCTTTCCTATTTTGTTTTCATTAGTTCCACCATTCTATTTCCAACATCTGGACCACATTGGAAGAAGACTGGACCACTATGAGAAGCCAGAGCTATCTCTAGGATCTTATGAATATGTTGCTACTTTGGATTACTGCAGAGTAAGTGTTCCCCGGGCTTCAAGTGTTTACACATGGATGTCAAATACTAGTGAATAACTTTCATATGTAATGAACTGACTCTTGATTCACAAACAGCTTTTTGGTGGTGCCACGGGGATGGAGCAATGCCTAAGACACAGACCAAGCCTTCTAGGCTGTTAACATAATTAAATAACCAGCCCATCCACTGCAGTGATCCTTTTTAAAAACTAAAAAGAGGTGGCAGAAATAGAAAACAATAATTTAATTCTATGTCCCTGTCAGATAGAATATGCTAGGTCCTCAATACAACAGTTCCATGTAAAACCTCTGCCTTATTTGTTTTGTCAATCATCTCAGAAAAATTTCCCTTCCAAGGCAAAAGCTCAACCAGTATGGTCATCAGACTGTTGATGTGTTTCTTCTGTATCACCCTTCTCCGCTCCAGTTGTCACTGCACTGCTTGAAGGCTCTCAGAATCTCCCGTAGTCTGTTTCAGCAACAGATCCTGGGATCCTGGCCTCTGGTTTCCTCACTTTAAAATGTAACCATGAGACCCCCCCCCCCAATCTAAAAAATTAAATTAAAAAATTTACGTTTCCTTATCAGAGCAGCAGTAGCTGTTGGACCCCAAACTACCATTTCAGCTGTGTCTTCAGTTGTACAAAACTCTTACCCACATACTCTGAACTCATCACTCCCCTGCTCAACTACATGCTTTGATCTAAGATATTCTTTTGACCCAACTACCTTCCCATCCTCCTGATACGTCTGTACGGACCCCACCCAGCAAACCCCGACTTCTTCTCTAATACCTGGCTGAAATTTTAGTTAATGTGAATGTGTGTGTGTGTGTGAGCATGCAATGCAACCCTCTCTGACTTCATCAAGGTTGTTATTTACTAGTTCTTCTGATTTTTTTTTCCCCATAGGATTAGGTTCATATATCTGTTTTAGCAGTTCTCCCCATAGAACTTAAATCCTTTGATATTTTCCCTCTGCATGGATTCTGGTCTCTTTGGAGACAAGAATCTTGTCGCAGCTGTCTTTACAGCATCTACCACAGCGTCTGCCATGGGGTGGGCAGTTGATCAGTGCATGTGGTTGGCTGGATGGGTGAATGGGTGAATGAGTGAATGAATTTGCAGGTGTGTTGCTATTCCCAGGACTGGCTGTTTCCCTTCTCCAATGTCATAGTGACAGTGTTAGTGACATCATGATGGGTACCTTGCAGGGCTTTGAAAATCTTCAATGATTTGAAATATCTTATTGGGTAATCACTTCAGATTTCAGCTTGTATATGAAGGACCAGGTATAGATTTGAAGAAACAAAGTCATTGTGACTTACTTCCCTTTCCAAAAATGAGTTCCTCCTAAGGCCCAGTTCTCAGAAAACACCCTCTGACTCACAGATTTCTGTCATAGATGTTTGCTAGGGGACCAGTCCATGTTGCACTGAATGTAAGTTGCAAAGAACATTTTTCCTAACTAGAAGTTTTTCAACTGAGTGGATTTTAAAATGTTTTTCAATTAACATAACTTTTGCAATTGTTCTAGTGTTTTGCATATATTTTTCACTGTATTCCCTAGAACTACTTAGTAAAGGAAAGTTAATCTGTTATTAGTCTTAAATGTAATATTTGAACATATTTTGGGAAACATAAGAACTTTTTTGGTGCAAGTGCTTTATCTCAGGCAAAAAACATGTTCTAAAGTACCAAATACTTTTGGACAGTTTATTTTTTCTCCACTGCTATTGACAGAAGGAGAATGATTAGGCAGAACATAAATATTTGAAGTTAATTAAATGTAATAAGGCCGTTGTATCTAGTGATGGAAAATTTATTCACTGATCTTTGCAACTGTAGTGTAAATCTAACTATGAGTTTCCAGTGCTCTGCCAAAAAGGCTATATTATCTTGATTTTATGCTTTTTTGAGGGGGGGGGTAGAAACTTAGGCAGGGAGTCAAATCTATTTCTGGGAACAAAAGTCTCAGTATCTTCAAACTGTTATCTGGAAATGTTCCAGATGTCTAGTTGATGGGAAATCTCACCCAGCAGGCAAGGGACCAGATAAAAACCGTACATTTTGAAGAGTTTTTCCTAAGCTCAATCTTCCTTTTATTATTCCAAGTAGAGTTCATAATAAAAAATGCTGTGACTATCTTCAAGCTTAATTATATATTAAAATAGAGTATAAATGAATTGCCTTAGGGATTTGGACGATGAAAAAGAGCTTATTTAACTTGTATGTGTATTTTTTAACACTGCACAAACTCAGAGGAGAATTACAAAGTCACATTTTCCCTATTCATTTTATTTTATCTGAATACCAATTTCAGATAATAAAGTTAGCCTTCATTGAACACTCACTGGGTGTGATGCTCTGTGCTAAGTGCTTTCTATGTATTGTATCATTTAGTTCCCACACTGAACTCGTGTGGTGAGTACCACCATTAAGTGGGGAAACTGAGGCTTAGAGAACTTAAGTACCAGCCTCAGGCCATACATACCGGAAGTGGTGGAGCCAGGCTGAAAGCCATGTGTGTAAGAACAGAACCCCTCTTCTCTGTCGGTACACTCTTCATAGGTAGGCATGTATTTACAGAATCACCATGGAGTTCCCCCCCGGGGAAAAAATAAAAACCCAGCTCTATCTCATAATTGAACGTTTTTCACTTTAGAAGTTTACAGAACATATCTACATACAAAGTGTACCTGAAATGTAAAATCTCATTCCAAACTGGCCTTTTTTTTTTCCTAAGTAAAAACGTAGTTTCTCCATTTAATTTTAATTCACACAGCATGTCCAAGGCACTTTGGCGATGTGTGTGAGTGATACCAAATTAGCAAGAAGGTGAACCTGATCTCAGAGTCCTTCCCATGCGTAGACCTGATAAGAAAAGTATGTAATTATGGTATAAACCCAAATAGGATAAATGCTGTGAGAGGGGAGGAATCAGAGTGCCGTAAGAAAACAGAGGAGCAATAGTTTCTGATTTGGAGGATGGGGAAGGCTTCAAAGAGTGAGAGACACTTAAGCTGGTTAAACCAGCAGCTGAGGATGGACATGTGGAAATGCAAGGAGAGCTAGATGTTAGCAGAAGCAGTTTCTCAGAGGTATTCGCACTCACTGCGATTTCTTCAGTGGCTCGGTGGGCTTCGTAGATGAGTGATGGGCACCCAGTATAGGGACTAAGATAAGTGGAGGGTGTGTCCCCCCTTCCCCCCAAACACATTCAAATTCAAATATTTTTAAAAAGCACTATGCCAAACAAAGTATTTTTTTCTGCCCAAATTCTTGGCCCAGGCCCACCAGATTGTGACTTCTGGGTAGGAAATGTTTTGAAAATGGCAAACACTTTAATTAGTTGGAGGAATGTGTATTAGGGGATAATGGGAAGTGAAGCTGGGAAATTGTTTGGAGAAATAGACCATCGCTTTAATTTCCACTGGGTTTGACATCGTAGCTTTGATCTCTTAGGTTTTTATACATTTTGCTAAATGAGTATTATGGGGAACCTCAAGTGCCAGGCCATGGAAGAATCTGTTAATTTAGTAGGCCATGAGGACAATTAAAGTTTGCAGAGAGGGAGTTGTTTCCATGCATCCATCCATCCACCTACACATTCATTCACTCAGCCAGCATTATTGAGCACTCCATTGTGCTAAGCTCTGTGCTTGGCTCTGGGGACTCAGTAAACTTCCTGTCCTCAGAGGCAGTAGCATTGTGATCTGTATTGTGTCTTGGTCAGCCATCTGTATAATGAGAGGAAGGAGAATGGAGGCGGGGAGATATTAGAAGTTAATGTAGTTCAAGCAAGAGAAAATGAGGGTAGGAAAGCAATAACTCAGAAAATTAAAAAGTGAATCACTAAAAAAAAAAAAAGTGAATTACCAAATGATCCAGTAATTCCACTTCTGGGTATATACCCAAAATAACTGAAAAGAGAGTCTCAAAGAGAGATTTGCACACCCATGTTCATAATAGCATTAGACATAATAGCCAAAAGATGAAAGCAGTCCAAATATCCATATATGGATGAATGAATAAACAAAATGTGGTGTATACATCCCATGCAATATTATTCAGCCTTAAAGGAAGGAAATTCTGGCACATGCTGTAACATCAATGAACATTCGGGACATTATGCCAAGTGAAATAAGCCAATCACATAAAAGACAAATACTGTATGATTTTACTTATTTGAAGTACCTAGAGTAGTCCAGTTCACAGAGACAGAAAGTAGAAATGTAGAATGGTGGTTGCCAGGGGCTGGAGAGAAGCAGGGCTGGTAAGTGATTGTTTAATGTGTACAAAAGTTTCAATTTTGCATGATAGAAAGAGTTCTAGAAATGGATGGTGGTGATGGTTGCACAGTGTGAATGTACTCCACGCCAATGAACTGTACATTTAAAATTGGTTAAGATGGTAAATTATGTGTATTTTACACAGTTAAAATTAATTTTAGGGAGAGGGTAACAGCTCAGTGGTAGAGCACAGGCTTGCAAGCACGGGGTCCTGGGTTCAATCCCCAGCACCTCCATTAAAAAGAAGATTTTTTTAAGGAAAAAAATGGGTGTCTAAATTTGGGTACTGGAACTAGAAGGAGCTGTAAAGGGCTTCATAGTGAACCGGGTGTGGGTAGTGAGGGAGATGGACAATTCCACAGAGAAAGTGAGATTTCAAGCCTACGTTATTTTAGAGGATCATGTTTTCTGTAGGTTCCTTTTAGAAAAGACCAGCATAGTGGGAGAAATGTTGTCTTAACTTCTATGATTTTGAGTGTAAGGTGCTGGCAGGACTTTATGGGGAGATGTGCTATAGCTAATTACAACGCTGGTCGGAGGCTCTGAAAAGGGACCATGAGGGGAGAGAATTTGAGTCGCCGCCTGTGTGGAGGTGCTGGTTACAAACGAGCAAGTGAGATTCTGTGACGGAGCACAGGGTGAGAAAAGGGAAGAGGGTGCCCTTTGGAGAAAGATAAGAAAATGAAAAACAGAAACAGTGGTCAGAGAAGTGGGAAAGGGGATGACACCACAGTGCCTCGGCGGCTGAAAAATTGAAAGCCGTCTGCCATGCCTACAGCTGCAGAGATAAAAGAGATTGAGGATGAGAGCCAGATTTTATTTCAAATCACTGTCATTTGCAACCAAAAGCAGTTTTAGTAAGATGTCACAGTAACCAGGTTTTTACAGAGTTCATACTTGTTAAGCTTGGCTGGACAAAGGAAGCTGGATTAAATGGGTAGAGTCATCAAGGCAGCCAGTGACCAAGCCATTAGAGATGTCTGGGCACAGGATGACAAACTTCCGGGTGGTTAAGAGTAGAGATGGGGTAAA
Organism: Camelus dromedarius; assembly: GCF_036321535.1. Lineage (NCBI taxonomy): Eukaryota > Metazoa > Chordata > Mammalia > Artiodactyla > Camelidae > Camelus > Camelus dromedarius. The sequence continues at coordinate 39,334,987 of NC_087436.1, forward strand.
ATGTGTGAAAGAAGCATTTTGAAAGAATAAATCAATAGGATTTGGTGATTGAAAGAAAAGGAAGAGTCAGTTTCATCTTTTCAAGCTTTTGAGTCGATGTGTGGTGATGTCATTGATAGTGCAGGGATATTGGAAGAGAACGTCTGCCATTTAGAGGAGTGGTGAATTAGTTTTGCATACATAGGAAACAAGTTAAGGTGAAGCATTCCAAAGAAACGTGTAGGTTGGAGATGTGGAAAATGGTGGGGAGCTGGTGGTGCTGAATTTAGGGGAGAATGAAAGAATGGTAAGGCACGTTTGGCTTGGTCGCAGAGAGGTTTTGGTTTAATTAATGGAAACTATTGCTGTTTTCATTCTAAGTAAATCAACATAAATCTGTGTTATTTAATTTGGTTTAATTAATGGAAACTATTGCTATTTTCATTCTAAGTAAATCAGCGTAAGTCTGTGTTATGAATTAGTCTAGGTGGGATTCAGGAATGATTTGCAGTAAAAATCACAGCTGACATAGACAGCGGTAGAGTTCTTTTTTTTTTTTTTTTTTTTTGTTAGTCTGATTTTGGATGTGGCAAAAGCAATGAAGTTTTCAGGTGGATAATTTTCAAGTCCTGCCATTTTTTTTCTTCTTTTTTTAAATGAAGGATGTTCATTAGAAGACTGTTACATCTAACCCTGTAGGGGATAGAGGATGAATTAGTAAGATAATTTGGGGATATTATCATCTAATTTTATAATTGTGACATTTAAAATACAATTTTAGAACCGTTTTGTCATTTATCATAAAGTTAAAAATTAAGTTAACCTTAATTCTTTATTCTCTAGTGTGAGTTACTCAAGTTGTTTGCCTGTGGTTCTGTTTTCTAAATATTTTGTGAGATCCAACTGAAGAATTGCTTCCTAAAAGCTGTTTGAACACAAGCCAGTAAAGGGACCCACAGCCACAACACATTTATGTAGCAGCTGCTTTATGTTATAGTGATTGCTTTAAACAGATAGAAGGCCCAATATTCAATTTTGTTGCCATAAAAATGTAAGAAATAGGTATATATTTAATAATACAGTACAGTTTTTTAAGTATACAGTTATATGTTACTATATAATTTCATATCTTTAAGGCGCTTATGAAGGAAAAGGGTTGAAAATGATGATATCAAATTAATTTTTACTACAGTTTCAAAACCAGATGCTAATTATAGTTTCTCACTATTTGCGGGCACAGTTTTCCAGTTTATGACTTTTTTGCTATGAGGCCGTGTTACAAGCAAGGCCACCACAAGCCTGTACTCAGCTTTGGACAATTGTGGTAATGAGGTCTTCCAGGTGCTGCGGAAGTGAACCTTCCCTGCTCAATAGCATAATCCTGAGTCCATAGTGGGACTCAGGTCAGACCCTAGAAAATAAGCAATTTTTCTGTTTTTTATTTTTTATAGCATCAGAGACTATGTTCCAGAAAATGATTTAATTACACAGATGTTAGGTCACAAAATATTAAATGAGCCATCTGATTCCGTTCAAGAGTTTCTGGATGTTTTAATTGGATTATGAAATGTATACACTTTATAATTATATGTATATGATTTGTTTGCTTTCCTGTAGAAGAATAAACCTCCCAACCCACCAGCCTTTATCTTCATGATTGATGTTTCATACAGTAACATCAAGAACGGACTTGTGAAGCTTATATGCGAGGAACTGAAGACCATGCTGGAGAAACTTCCAAAGTAAGAGAACTCACATTCTTTTTGTAATTATACAATATTGCTGAATTAGTTTGTTGGCCTGAAAACAAGTGCTGAGTGGCCCATTGATAGCTTTTGCTATTGGGAACACTGGATAATTATTTATAAATTAAACAGCATCAAACAGTCCTTAAAAAGTCAGAGTGACCTTTTGTACAAAGCAGAAGAAACAAACTGATAAGACATAATGCTATGGTAAACAACATTTAAAAGACATTGTAAATTATAAGGAAAACCCCAAGAGTGTGATTGGAAAGACCTTAGAAGTCTGTTAATTCACTTTGCAAAAGCGTTGATTTTCCCGTGGAAGCTGGTAGTTGCTGGGTGTGGCAGAGAGTTGTAAGGAATGCCAGGAAACTGAACTGCTGTCTTATGGCAGGCGCCGTGGCTTTTTAGCCACATTTCCTTTTACCCTTAGGATGAACTGTCTAACCCCTCTGCAGCTTCACTGCCTCTATGTCCTGTAACAAGGGCACAAGGTACATCACTTGTCTTGCCACTGCAGCAGGCAGTGCATGAAAGGAAAGGTTGAAAGGTCTTTTAGCAAACAAGATTGTGTTTCATAGTGTACAATATAGAGCGTCTAGTACGGAGACTTGGGAGCAAGAGGAAAGCCTTCCTTGATGAGAGGAAGACATGCTTCAGAAAATAAAAGAGGCTTGGAAGGATTGTCTGAAACCTAGTGTCTGCCCCAGTTTAAACTCTTCCACCCCTCCTTAGCTCCTGAATGTGAGCAACCTCTGTCCTGGAAAGGGGTGCTTTGAGAGGTGAGTTGTCTGTAGCTCCTAGGTCGCCCCCAGACCTCAGGTGCCCACTCCTCTGTATTTGTTCCACATATGTCTGGTGTTTTGGTGCGTGTGAGGCTCAGATGAGTGAACTCTGGACCTCCCAGGAATCATTTTGTTTGTATTCATGAAGCTGAAGTCATAATATTCTCAAGGATGATTTGGAAAAGCAGTGGGGATGTTTAAAAAACATTGAAGTGATTTCAAACTGAATGCTCCAAAGAAGAACGAGCTGGGAGCAAGTTGAAGAGGAGGCATAAGAAAGGCATCTGACGCCTGCTAACTGACTGTGGTTCCTCTTACTTCATTCTCAGGGACACTTGAGAAGTATGGGCTTTCTGCTGAAAATGACTTTTTTTTTAATTGAGTTATAGTCAGTTTACAATGTTGTGTCAATTTCCAGTGTAGAGCACAACTTTTCAGTTATATATATATACATACATACATATATTCATTGTCAGATTCTTTTTCACTGTGAGCTACCACAAGATCTTATATATATTTCCCTGTGCTGTACAGTATAATCTTGTTTATCTATTCTACATATGCCTGTCAGTATCTACAAAGTTTGAACTCCCAGTCTGTCCCTTCCCACCCCTCTCCCCGCTGGCAACCACAAGTTTGTATTCTATGTCTATGAGCCTATTTCTGTTTTGTATTTATGTTCACTTGTCTCTCTCTTTCTTTCTTTCTCTCTCTTTCTTTCTTTCTCTTTCTTTCTTTCTTTCTTTCTTTCTTTCTTTCTTTCTTTCTTTCTTTCTTTCTTTCTTTCTTTCTTTCTTTCTTTCTTTCTTTCTTTCTTTCTTTCTTTCTTTCTTTCTTTCCTCTTTTTGAGATTCCACATATGAGCAATCTCATGTGGTATTTTTCTTTCTCTTTCTAGCTTACTTCACTTAGAATGACATTCTCCAGGGACATCCATGCTGCTGCAGTGGCATTATGTTCTCATTTTATGGCTGAATAGTATTCCATTGTATAAATATACCACATCTTCTTTATCCAGTCATCTGTCGATGGACATTTAGGCTGTTTCCATGTCTTGGCTATTGTAAATAGTGCTGCTATGAACATTGGGGTGCAGGTGTCTTTTTGAAGTAGGGTTCCTTCTGGATATATGCCCAGGAGTGGGATTCCTGGGTCATATGGTAAGTCTATTCCTACTCTTTTGAGGAATCTCCATACTGTTTTCCACAGTGGCTGCACCAAACTACATTCCCACCAGCAGTGTAGGAGGGTTCCCTTTTCTCCACAGCCTCTCCAGCATTTGTCATTTGTGGACTTTTGAATGATGGCCATTCTGACTGGTGTGAGGTGATACCTCATTGTAGTTTTCATTTGCATTTCTCTGATAATTAGTGATATTGAGCATTTTTTCATGTGCCTATTGATCATTTGTATTTCTTCCTTGGAGAATTGCTTGTTTAGGTCTTCTGCCCATGTTTGGATTGGGTTGTTTGTTTTTTTTCTTATTAAGTCATATGAGCTGCTTATATATTCTGGAGATCAAGCCTTTGTCAGTTTCATCTTTTGCAAAAATTTTCTCCCATTCTGTAGGTTGTTGTTTTGTTTTGCTTATGGTTTCCTTTGCTGTGCAGAAGCTTGTAAATTTAATTAGGTCCCATTTGTTTATGCTTGCTTTTACTTCTATTGCTTGGGTAGACTGCCCTAGGAGAACATTTTTAAGATGTATGTCAGACAATGTTTTGCCTATGTTTTATTCTAGGAGGTTTATTGAATCTTGTCTTATGTTTAAGTCTTTGAACCATTTTGAGTTTATTTTGGGGTATAGTGTAAAGGAGTGTTCTAGCTTCACTGATGTACATGCTGCTGTCCAGTTTTCCCAACACCATTTGCTGAAGAGACTGTCTTTATTCCATTGTAAGTTCTTGCCTCCTTTGTTGAAGATTAGTTAACTTCTCACTGGGCTGCTTTAATTCTAAATCTGAATTTTGAACTGGAGCAGTGTGAAAGAAAACTACTGTGATTTCTGGAAATGGGCTCTCCCTCTCTTTCCTGTCTCCCAAACTGGTTCAAATTAGTTTTTTGTAACCGATTTTCACAGTCAGTTCACTAACCGCAAGTCCCTTTTCAACACACTGGTGATAATGAAGCTTGTAACCTATTGGTATAAGTTCTGAAATCACACTGTTAGGTGTCATCATAACTTTTATATTGCATTGGAGCAGACATGTGACTTCAGCAAAAGACAGGAAACCAAAGGATACTGCTGGCTGTTCCTTGCCACTTGTTAAATCTCTCTCTTAAAAGTTTTTATTCCAGCTAAAACACCTTCTCTTGTTTGATCTTTTAAAACAAATCTTGTTTTTCATTTTCTCCCCTGAAATTTATTTTGGGCTCTGTGTATATAACTTTTTTTTTTGATGGTAAGATTGCCTTCAGTTTGATTTACCTCTTTGAACTACAGTAGGCAATATGCCAAATAGCCTATTTTTAATGCACAGTATAAGTCTTGATTAGTGTCTAAGCTGTGTTCATCTCTTAGCTAATCTTTTGAAAAGAGAAAGCTAATTCCTTACTATTTAACTTTGAATTTACATCTTTAATATTGCCAGGTTGCCAGACTTTTCTGTCTGACTTCTCTGGAACAGGAGGGAAAAAGATTTGAAGTGTTTCACTTGTTAAGCTTTTTTTTTTTTTCTGGCTGTTTTTTTTTTTTTTTTTAATTTTTATTTTATTTGAGGGGGAGGTAATTAGGTTTATTTATTTATTTTTGAATGGGATACTGAGGATTGAACCCAGAACCTTTTGCATGCGAGGCATGCACTGTGCCATTGAGCTATACCCCCCCACCGGCTGTTTGTTTTTAATGCTGCTGTAGCTAAAATGTTCAAAAAGCTTGATTTTGGAATATTCTGGTTCTTCTAGTTAATAATATCTTCAGTGTTGCTGTGTCAGATTCATTCTATTACAGGGGCAAGTGTTGAGGGAAGCAGTCATTGAAAAACAAACAAAACACATTGTTCTTTATGATGTCCCTTATATAATTTTACAAACTTTGTATGGAATTAACATGAAGAAGGACTGATTCCATCGTCTTCTGGATATGATTTAACAAGACAGCTTTGCTGTTGAAAAAGAAAATTGGGGGATGGTTCTTTCTTTGTCAAATTAAAAAAAATTGTTCCCATGAAAACATTACTAATATTTTGTAATAATGTGAGATATCCTGATTAGATTTTTTTTAAAAGTGTTACTTAAATTTCAAGTGAACCCAGTGAATCCCAGGATACTTATTTCCCATCACTGAAAATACCCAAATCCAGTGGGAAATAGCAATCCAAATTCTTCTCTGTAATTTTTCTTTTGTGTCTTTTGCCTTAGTTGACTCCAGATTAACTATTAAAAGAGAATAAATGCCCTTCATGATTTGCCAGACATTTTTCACCTTATGTAATAAAGCTTTACTGGGAACAGGAGCTTAACCAGTGGTGTGCTGGTAGACTGGCTCTCAAATAAACAAAGCCTCGATTTGTAGCATCTGCTCATTCCAATTGTGGAAATACTTCCAGCCAGCTGATTTTAAACTGTCAAGTCAACATCACTCAACTGGAGTTGGGAAGAGATGCAGACAACCAGTTTATCAATTTGGGCTCTAACTTCCCATCCCAAACACAGTGTTTCACCATCTTAATAATCTTCCTCAATAAGTCTTCCACCTCCCCACATTGTCCTAGACCTTCTGGGAGCAGAAAGCATAAGCTTTGAATGCTGCCCTTATGGTCTATAATCAAGGATTCATGAATGTTAACTAAAAGGCACTAAATACCACGAGCCAAGTGAGAAGGAGTTATAGGACTTTAGGAAGAGGAAATAACTTCTGGTTGGTAGCATCGGGGGAAGTTTCACAGAAGAAGGATTTTTGCTTGGTCTTGAAGAGTAAAATTCTAATAAATGGGGAGGGGAAAGGGAAAATGTGGATATGGTATAGTCATTGGTTGCATGAAGTCAGTTTAGGATGTGGAGGGTGTCTGTGTATGTGTAAGTCTGTGTATGTGTCGTTACAAACGATAAGGATTCCCACTTCTAAAAATTTTGCAAGAATCCAAAATATAAACGTTTATGAAGTGCTTTGGGAAGGGATTATGAGGATCTATTTAAAATGCCCACGCATTTATCAAGGCTGCAGTGAAGAGCCGGTACCCTCAGTTAGCGAAGTAAGTAGAGAAGAAATAAAACGGTTGAAAGCCAGTGGTTTGTCAGCCTGCACCCTGCTGAAACATCAAAGAAACTGGGAAGTCTGTGGTGGGATCAGCAATTTGAACTCTGGGTCCTTCCATTTTCCTTTCTCTTGTACTCCGATAACTCTTTAGGCCATGTGCAAAGTTTAGAAACTGAGCAAACAAACTAGGGTCTTTTTCAAAAGAGTTGTCCCGTAAGCAAAGTAAGTTTTACCGACATCTAAGGGTCAAAGAAAATGGCATGTGTCTCTGGGGGCTTTCACGTAACCACTGAGCACTGTTACATCCACTCTGGAAACTTATTAAGAGCATCAGTCGTGTTGAGGTGTGCGGAGGGAGGAAGGGTGGGGAGAAAGAGAGAGAAAAAACACTAGAATCCAGACCATTCAATTCGGAATATACTTAGTATAGACTTGAACAGGGATATTCATGCTTTTATACTCCTTTCAGGAAGATTAAGGCCTTGTTCTTAGAACTCCTCCCCCAAAATTTACTTTGGGGGCTTTTATTGCTTTTATTGTGTAGCCGTGACCATCATATATGTGATTTATTTTACGTATTTATGCTGTATGTTTGTATGAGGTACAGCTTTCAAAGTCTAGCCCGTTTTCTAACTATAGTCCCTAGAACGTGTAAGGAGAGAAGCACACAGGAGGAGCAAGTCCCTTCTTGATAAAAATAGCTGTCCTGTTTGTCACCTGAATGTGCTTTTCTCTTGCTCCCGATGTGCTATTTGTTACTCTGACCTTCTGATGACTTCTGAGAGAGCTTTGTTTATAAAGAATGTCATAAGCCTAGGTTGTGTATGAAAAAAAAAAGCTCCTTGTAGTTGCCATGGCTTGAGAATAAATATATTAAAAAAAATGAGCAGATGATTTCATAATAGCTACTGGATTTTTTACCTAGAGTGTTGAGAACACTTTTCTCGATCCATTTAGTTCTGTAACCTCTCCCACCCCTGTCACTGTGCGCAGTATTGTTTACCCCTGGTAAACAATAATTAAGCCCAAAAACCTTTGAACATGTCTTCCAGATATTTTACAGAAGGTGTACTTACTGAATTTCTCATAGTAACTTCTCTCTCATAAATTTATCAGAGAACCTCAAACACTTTGTTTTTGTTTTTCCCCTCCCAGGGAAGATCAGGAAGAGATGTCTGCAATTCGAGTGGGCTTTATCACATACAACAAAGTTCTCCATTTCTTTAATGTAAAGAGTAATTTGGCCCAGCCTCAGATGATGGTGGTGACCGACGTTGGAGAGGTCTTTGTTCCTTTGTTGGATGGTTTCCTTGTCAACTATCAAGAATCCCAGTCTGTGATTCACAAGTAAATATAAGTACTTTATAATTTAGTTACAAATCAGGTGTCTATTTTTGATGTTTTGATTCAATCGCACGCATTTTATCATTAACGACAGGGTTTTTACACACAGATGATAAAACTCTACTCTTTATGTTAGTTCTGTCTCTTTTAAATGTAGACCTGTATCTAAAAGTGGGAATTACTTTTTTAGGACTCACACTCAACCCCAGCAGCCCCTTCTTTTTGCTGGAAAGGCGACACAAGGGAATTATTTCCTGCATGTGCATGAGATTATTCAGGGATGATACAGCCCCTGTTCCAAGAATTTATAGTCTGAGGGATCAGAAATGTAGTAAATAGGAAAAAACATCCATAAAGTGTGTGATTTTGTAAATGCCTCAACCAAATCATACATTTGGGGGCCAAACCATGCCAGGGTATCATTCCTGGAGGAATGACCTGTGAAATTCACCCACAGGTGTTCAGTGAAATAGACACCATCTGTATTTAGGCTTGACATGTTACTTATTTCTTCCTTGATGTTTATTACAATGTGCAAAATATTTAAAGCCTTTTGCTCATTCATTTCTTGCAGTTTATTGGACCAGATTCCAGAGATGTTTGCAGACTCAAATGAAAATGAGACTGTCTTTGCTCCTGTCATCCAGGCTGGCATGGAAGCGCTAAAGGTGAGAGGTAGACACTTCTAGTTGCTAGTAATTACATGTTGAAAACAGACACACAGACACACATACACACACACATACACAGAGAGAAAATTTCATCTGTGAAAGAAAAAACAGCCTTCATTAAAACCTGTAGGTTGCTGGAGGCTATTCCAAACTTCCCTGCAGATCTCAGGAGGAAGTGGCCCAAACCACGGATCGCTCCCAGCGTTTACATTCCAGAACTATTAGCATCTGAGCCACTGATTTTGTCAGGGTTTCCAGTTTAACTCCTCCCTTTGGCTTTTCTATGAACTTTATGTGATCTTTTTAAAAATTGTTTTAACAATATCTGAACTACCAGAGATGAAGAGAAAAATCCCCATCTCTCTTCTTCCTTGGCATTTTCAGACACGCAAAGGGCAGGGTCGTGACAGCGACAGAAGTGAATGGGGGCCGACTGCCAGAAGCAGACGCAAGGGTGGCTGGGTGTCTGGTTGGGAAGCTGAGCCCCAGGTACTCTGGCCATTTTCATAGGAATAAAGACAGGAATCTGAGGAAGGAAAACGATCGAAAAGTGCTTATTCTTAATCATTACTACCTTAGCACAAGAGTCAAACCACGTTGGCCTAGACAGCTAGCTCGTAACGGTGATTTTTAAATGTTAATATTAAAGTTACATTTAAATTAATTTCTAAAATGAAATGGCTGGCAGTAATGACCACTAGGAGCAATAATACCACAGAACTGAGTTTATGAGATACTTCCACATAAATTTTGCCTCTGAACATTGTCATCTGGTTGTAGTACAGTGATTCGTGCCTGGGTTTTTTGATCTTCAGAATATTCACTCATTGAATCAAAGACTTGTAGATGTCCCTCAAAAAGGCTCAAAACGTGTTAATGTCACGTGAAATTAAAGATGAATTTTATGTCGGAAGGCAATTTGGAGATGTTAGCTTTCATCCTGTGAAAGCCAGCAGCAATCATTGTTTCGGCTACAGAAAGACGTGGGAATTCCTATTTTATTCCACATGACTAACAACAAATATCTTCTGTTTCAATTTGAAACGGTTTTGCAATTGTTGTTTTCTCTTCCACTAAGGGGTCTAGAACTCCGTATGTAAATTTCCCGATATAAGTTATACATGACACCGCAAGTCTTTCCACGCCAAGTTAGTACCGGGAGTAAAATTATATTCACGTGCTTGTGCCTGAGAGGACAGATGAGTGGATGTTTTTCAGCCGGTATGTCATCAGTTAAGACAGGAGAGTGGAAGGAAGAGCCCAGGCAAGGCTTCCAGGGGCTCTGAGTCCAGATCCCAGCTCAGCCCCACGTATCATTTCTAAAAGGGAGCAGTACTGTCTTATCCCAATGGGTTCCACAGGGGCTCTCGAGGCTGCTTAGGAGGCTTCACAGAAAAACATAAAGCAAATTCGTGTGCATGCATTCCACATGTCTAAGGTGTGATACCGCAGTGGAAACGTAACTGAAACCCACTGTGTTCGTAATAAGAGTAACGTTCTTCGAGGTGACTGTACCACAGCGACTGCGGCTGTCAGTGTTCTTAGCTGCCTGTCATCTGCCAGAGGCCAGTCCATTTCAGCCAATCTATTTTCATGTCTTTTGCATGTTGTTTTTGGTTAAATTTGCAATTTTAGTGTTAGAGTAACATATGCTTTTACAGTGAGGTTTAAGAATGAAAAGAAACTAATATCTAAACATAGCTAATCAGAATAACTTTACGAATATCGAAATTAATAAGTAGCATTATTCTTACAAAGTAGGACGAACTCCCTTTATAGAAGGTAAAGAATTGTCCTTATGTAAGGATAAGGAAGTACCTTTTTAAAAGAATGCTGTGGGACATAAAGTCAGTGGCAGTTACTGCCGGGTGTCTGCTGGCGGACTGTTCTCCCAGCGCCAGTCTTCATACAGACCCCACGGCTGCAGAAGGAGCAGGGAGGCGGGGGCTCCCCCACATGTTGAAGGGCAGGTGCTTTTTAAAAAAGCAGATTTCTGGCCTCACTCCCAGAGATCCTGACTCAGCAGCTCCCCAATTTGTCCTGCTAATTATCCATATCTGGCAACCACCAGCATAAAGAATTGTTGTTCACTCTGCAGCCTCCAAGAGTATCCTCACACCAGGTTAACTCACCAGAAAATGGCATACCTGACCCGTACATGTCCTATGTTCCACTTGCGCTAAGAATGCTTTCAGTTACCCTTGATTTAACGTCTTACCCTAAGCTTTTACTTAATGGTTAAATTAAGGAAGAACACTATGGAGAAAGTTTCTTTCTTGTGCAGAACATTAAGTGGAGACATTATTTCATGATTCAGTTTCTCACATGTAGAAAGATTCGCTAACTGGTTTCCTAGAGTCAGTTGCTACACTCATTCTAACTCATGATGTTTCTTTGAGCCTTAGCTACCAAGAAAGAGATAACTTCTTCTACTTAGAGTAGATTTTCTAATATAATTACTTCTCTCCCCGACCTTCTTACTGATACCTAGTTCTTTACAGTTGCCTTACCGATTCTATGGTATATTGCCTTTAATTGTCTATTTCCTCAAAGCTTTTTTTTTAATAAATAAATTGTTGCTATAAATAACAAATTAATGAAGAAGTTTCTCCTGCATCTTCCAGGAAGATTCTGGGTGATTAAAATTCATTGCAGAAACTGCTGCTGTTCAATTGATGCTTGTCTCTGCAATTTACACTTTCTGCCTCTTAGGAACTTTATCAGGTTTGGATGAAGAAGGAAAAGTTTTCAAATAGGCTAAAAGTGTGTGTGTGTGTGTGTGTGTACATGTCTGATGTGTGCATGATAGTTTAGTTACCTCTGACAGGCATATTATATCATCCTCTTTTCAGGTCCCATGTGGCCAAAACTCAGTCAGATTTAAAATTGTGTCACTTGTATACAAGGGTACCCACATTCATGCCTGAAGTTATTAGGCTGAGAGCTACCACTTTTGAGAAAATGCAGGGTAGTATCTAAATACTGAGGAGACCACATCATTCATTCACTTGTTCTCTTAATCTACAAAGATTGACTAAATGCCTATGTTTTATAATGTAAGGACTGCTGTCCCTGCTTCTAAGTTGCTTACAGTGTGGCAGAAAGGATGTAACTCTGTAATACAAGGTATGATGTTTGTTGCTAGTATTTCCAAAAAAGGGGGTGGGGAGGAGAGCAAAGAGTAACTCTGGAAAGTCCAGGATGGCGGCAGTTCAGCCGAGTAGCTCAGGGTACTCTGTACACGAGGCCAGAGGTGAGAGTCTCATCCTCGGTGGATGGGGAGGAGAAACTGGAAGAACATCAAAGTGCAATGTTTCTTATTTGTGTCCAAGTGAAGGCATTTTAGAACTGGACTCCCCCATTTGAATGATAGCTTTACTTTCTGTCAGATAGATGCCAAGTCAAATCTCTATATAATTAGTTGTAATAAAGTTTTCAAGCAAAGACAGTAGACAAAACCTAACACAAAACATATGCTAATTTGTCATAAAGATAAAGAGGGACTGCTTGGAAAGTTCTTATGCATGCTTTCTCAGAAGTTCTTGAACCGTCCATCCAAAGACTTTGATGCACAATTTTCTGTTCTACATGATTCCATGTCCACAGCATCTTGTGCTCTCAGTGTCTTTTTTTCCCATGGTCTTTCAAAATCTGCATCTCTTTCCAAATCTGAATGTCATAACTCAACTATATGTGAATTTCTGACATTGTCTTTTCACCCAGCCTCCAAACAGTTTTCTGAGTTGTCCCTTACTTCCTCTGTAAAACTTGATTAATAGAATTTAGCAAAAAGTCGGAGGGAAATGGCCCTTTGTAGTTGGCTTCAAGTAGATCATTAGTTGGGGGGAATGTTATCTTTCAGTTGTCTTAATATGTGCGTGAATTTGGTTTCAAGGCGATGCCTCACAACATTCCTTCCACAAAGATTGATGGCACACCTGTAGAGTGTAAGGCATTAGACCTGGGGCGGCGTGGAGAAACACATTGCAGAAAAGTCAGAGTCCTTCCTTTTCATGGAGCCTCTGATCCAAGAAGACAGTAGAATAAAGTTGTAACCCAGGGTCATTAATTCTAGAAGAGTCCTATCTGCCAAGTAGAGTGGGGCCATGGAAGGAGAGGCAGCCGGCTCTGCTGAGGGTGATAATAACACATCTCTCAGGGGGAAGGACTTGGAGCTGAATTTGGAACAACGCGTTCCCCATGCCGGCCTTTTTCAACCTGTTTTCCATCCCAATAAGAATGACATGTGTCTTTCATCTAACCCTAGATGATACACTCAGGTGGGCACAATCAGATTTTGGTAAAACCATACGAATTTTGTAGGGCTAGAAAGCATGTAATGCCATAGGTGCTCTTTCTTTTATTGTTACTTATAAAAGATTTTAAGAGGATGTGATTCATGAAATTATAAATGTGAAATTTGAATAGCCTTTATATAAGGAAAAAAAGATAAATATGGCTACTTTTTTTTCAATATTGAACTTTATTTTAATGGGCCTATTTTTTTCCTTTAGGGTTTTACTCCATAGGTAATATTAACCAGGCAATCATGTATGTTTAATTATAATTAAACCGTATACTGGGTCACTGAATTCTCCCAACAATATTTTATGTCGTTACTGTTTTTCCTGTGTTATGTAACTAGGTAACTGGGGGTGAGAGAAGGTAAATAATTTGCCCGGTGTCACTCAGCTAATACAGCGGCTGGGGTTCTGGCCCCTGCAGATGGGGACCAGGGCTCGTGCTCATAACTCCTGTGGCATAAAATCACAGTATTTCCATGAGTAGAGACTATCTAGATGGAGAGAGGAACTTTCGATCGTGAATTCCTTAGGGGAGTTGGGTAGGCGAGGCAAGAAAAGTCAGGGAGAAGATAGACTTTAAAAAAAAGTTTTATACCTTCTCCTACTTGAATTAAAACAAACAAAAAGTACTTTTACAATAGTCAAAGTGCTAGAAAAGAAAAAAAAGAATTTCAAAAAATTTAACACATTATTATCAACATTACTGTACCTTGTGCTTGGATTTGCGTTGGAACTACTGTCTTTACTGGGGAAAGCGCGGACGGTGTCTTTCTCCTGTGCAGTGTTACATCCAGGGCCAGTCCCGGCTTCACTCCGCCTTGCCTTGCTTCTTACTAGTGCTGCATCTGTCCGTCATTTCAGTGGGAGACTCACGCAGCCCACTCCTGGCCACACAGCAAAGACAAGACAGGGCAAAGGTTATATCCCCTTCCCAGTGTGTCAGCAGAGACCCCGCCACTGGGCCCCACTCCACAAAGCATGTCAGAATGTCACCCAGTGAGACACATCAGGGCAGAGCGACCCTTGAATTCTCTTCCTTGGCTTTTTAAGGAAGTTACTCACAAACCCAAGTACCTTATTATTAGCAAATAGCTTCACAACACATCCTGCAGCTGCTGCAGGCACACCAGTGTCGGCCACTGACCCAGTCTTTGCAAACAGCAGCTCCAGGCCGAGGAAGGGGAGAGGTGGGTTCCAGGCAGAGGGAACACGTGGTAAAAACAAGAAGCTTGTGTGGTGGAAACTTCCAGTGCGGAGGATGGCAGGGGCGAGGAAACGTTGGATGTTAGACTGGAAAGAAATTCAGACTGAACTTCAAAGGGCCTTGAAAATGTTTTCTACAGGCTGTGTGACCTGGGGCAGATTGGATGAGCCTCAGTGTTTCCTATCCTTAACTTACAGGCCATAATACCCCCTTCACCAGGCTGTGACTGTTAAGTAAGAAACGTGCTAGAGGCCCGGCACGGAGATGCACACAGTGAATGTTGGTAGCAACTCATCTCACTGGTTCCCAGCCTTCCAGCTCCCACGCAGATAAAGGAATGTGGACTTTGTCCTGTGACGGGAAGCCATCAGGAGTCTTAAGGAGAAAAGCCCTGTATGTGATCAGAACAGAGGCCTTTCTTTCAAAGACGGCGCTCTGGCAGCCATGTGCCCGGGGGCGGGGGGGGGGGCGGTTGGAGGAAGGCAAGACTGGGGGAGGGGAGCGATAGAATATATTGTATCACCTAATTTCAGTCAATTTTGCTTGGGAGGTTACTTCCTAACTCCTTAAATAAGATTTCAAATATTTTTTAATGCTGATTTGACTCTTGGAGCCTTCTTGGTCTTTCTGTTGCTTCCCAGGGACTACAGGTGTACAGTGTAATCTTGATCCCACATTTTTTTCCTTTTGTCACCTTGCCCGATAGCTGGTTCCCTGTGTCTGCTGTTGCCACAACACCACTGCATTCTTGTGCTCTCTTCCTTGAAATACCACTTCAGGTTTAATCTATATTTATGAACGGTTTCAAAGAAGAGCTTCTGTTGCCTCCTGAGCCTGAGAATCCTGTCATTTACTTTGGCATCGTAGGAGTCACCTAGTCCTATATTGTTGGCTAAACAAGAAAGTATTTTTACGTTGGCACATCATTTTAATAGGTTTTTAAAGCATCATGGTATAGAGACCGACATTTAAATATTGGCTTTTTCGTTTACAACTTGTGTGACTTTAGGCAAATCATGTATCCTCTCAGAGCCTCAGTTTCCTGATCTATGTAAGGCACAAGGCTGTTGTGAGGATTAAATGAGATGTATACAGTGCTTGGCTCATGGAAAGTACTAATAGTTTATATATCTGAATCCCTTAAAATAAAACTTTTCCATCCAAGACTCATTTTTTAGATTAATTATTATCCTTATTTTTTTAAGGCAGCAGACTGTCCTGGGAAACTGTTCATCTTCCATTCCTCCCTGCCAACTGCAGAAGCACCAGGGAAGCTCAAAAACAGAGATGATAAAAAACTGATTAACACGGACAAAGAGAAGGTATCTGTGAATGATCACCCTTTGAAGTGTCTGTATGTCAGTTCTTAAAAGGGAGTGAAGAGAGAGGGAACGTGTGCTTTGTATAGGAAAAGGGGAGAGGTTAAATGTAATGTATAAATCCAGGATGTTGTATGTTGCAGAGAGAATGTGAAGTGCAATTAATTTAAGAAATTGTCTGTTCTACAAGACCTGATGTCGGGAATATACCTGCATTAAGATAAGGTCTCAACCTTTTTTCACATACGATCTGTGTGAGAGACTGAGAGATAAGGCTATTCCAGACACGGGAGAAATGGGGGAAATGCAAACGGAAGATCAGGGTAGAGGGAGAACGTGGGGGCTGCACATGACAGCACTCCTGAGCTATCAAGTAGAGGTGGCTGGTGCTCAAAATCCGCTTTGCTCCAGCCTGTGGGCAGTGTAGACATGGGGACAAGTCAGTGGGAAGGATGACCCATGAGGTGGCAAGGTGCCTCATCTCGGTCTGTGAGGGGGAGAGCACTGCCGGCTTCACTAGAGTTGTCGGAGGTCACACACAGTTGGGCACACGTTTCACATGGCACATGCCGGGCACACACGCGGTCTTAGGCAGTGGCCGCCGCACTGATGATACCACAGCTCATTCAGTCACCCCGGGCCACTTAACTGGAAAAAAAGAATTTTTTCCATTAAAAAAAATTCAGTAAGAATCCAGTAGAAATGAAAAACCGAAACCAGAAACATGATGCGGTTTTCTTTCTCCTTGGGTGCATCATTGTCTCCAGATCCTCTTCCAGCCCCAGACAAATGTCTACGACTCTCTGGCCAAGGACTGCGTGGCCCATGGCTGCTGTGTGACGCTCTTCCTCTTCCCCAGTCAGTATGTGGATGTGGCCTCGCTGGGGCTCGTGCCTCAGCTCACCGGAGGGACCCTCTACAAATACAACAACTTCCAGGTAAATGCCAGCACTTTGCTGGCCTCCTTTTTCTGCTGCCGGTTTACTTTGGGTGCTTAGATCGTAGGTTGAGAAAGCTGTGCCCCCTTGTGGGCAGCTGACAGGTGTAAACTCTAGAGGTGACGGAAACGGGTGTACAGGTGATTATGTAACTGCTTTCCTCTCCCTCAGTGTCTGGCAACAGACTGAGCTTGTTCAGCCACAGAGTTGAATGTCAATGTTAGCTTCCATGTTGGAGGGAAAATTTATTTTATGTAAAATTTTTACATTTTTTATTACATATCTTAAGATATTGTTTTTAAAAGTGACCACATACTTGTTTTAACTTGTTATGATTTGGGGGCCAGTTCATTCTACCCTCTCTTCCAAGCCTGAACTGAGAGACAGAGTCAAGAGATGATCAGAATGTCAGCACCATAATGGTCTGCAGGCAAGTGGGCTTGCTAGACTTCACCCCTCAGTGAGACAGACTCACACCCCGAGGCATAGAGTGGGCACAGCTACAGGCTTCGCCTGTGGACACCTGTCCCTTGCAAGCTACCGTACTGAGGGCCAGGAAGTGTGTGGTCCTGCAGGCAGCCTGCCTCCCCAGAGAGAGGATGCAGAAGAGGCTGAGCTATGTGCACCTGGATCCTGTTCCCACACTTACACAGCAGATAAGTCACCTGCCATCACCGGAGGGGAAGGTGTTGGGGCGAGGGGAGCCTCTAAGATATGTACCTCCACGTGGAAACATGGAGTGTTCCCCCAACATAAATGACAAATGTTAATCATCTATTTTTATTTCTCATCAATACAAAAAAAATCACTGAGCTACATATTTACCCTGTAAACCGCTAAGGGACTTGATAAGACCAAAGATTACAAATGAAATCACATTGAAAAGGCTTTACGAACCCTGTCTAAGATTTCTGGATAAAGTGGGTTTTAATCGAGTTTTTTTTTTTAAATAAGAATTCTTATTTTAAGTATTTTACTGCCACCTGGTGGACAGTGACCATACTTTATTTTTCAGGTGCACTTGGACAGTCAACAATTTTTGAATGACCTCAGAAATGATATTGAGAAGAAAATAGGATTTGATGCTATTATGAGAGTTCGTACCAGCACAGGTACTATTCCTTTGTACTGTTTTTAGGTCTTTATTGGTCAGTTGTTTCCTCTTCAAACTAGTAACAGGCCAACAAAGAAAACAGCAGTAAGATGAGAAGCCAAATTTCCCTTTTTCCTCATCCTTAGGTTTCAGAGCCACTGATTTCTTTGGTGGCATTTACATGAACAACACCACTGATGTAGAGATGGCAGCCATCGACTGTGACAAGGCTGTGACTGTGGAGTTCAAGCACGATGACAAACTCAGTGAAGACAGTGGAGCCTTAATCCAGGTGATTTAAAATGTTTTTGCTTTGTTACTGACAGTGGTAAGTGGGGAGACTCAAATACCGTGAACTATGTTAGTCTCTCTGTTAAGAAATTCAACTCTATTTCTCCAAAGGCAGAAGTCACTAGATTAGAGTGCTCTGATTCATACGCTGTTTATGTGAAGGAATGATGGTTTTGTGTTTGCACGAGGGCCCCGCCGACTTGAGGTCAGGATGGCAGGCGTCAGCGCACTGGCTGCCGGCCCCCTCAGTTCTCTCACGCTCCAGGACCCACTCGCTCCCTCCTTTGCTGCGCTCCTGCCAGACGCCAGACACTGTGCTGAGCACATGTTGTCATGTCACAAGCAAGTATCAATAGGAGTTGGCTTGGTAGTAAATGAAATTTAGAAGCCATGGAGGCTTAGAATTAAAACAGGAGAAATTCTAACAGTCATAGTTTTCAGACAAGAGCATCGTCACCACCTCCAGGGAGAGAGGCTGCCATCAAGTTAAAGAAGAACTCTAACGTGCACTCCTGAAACGGATACATGTATCATTTGTATAAAAATCGAGTGCATCACCAAAGCTAGTTGTCTGTTTTTAAGCAAAGTGAGCCTTGAGCAGGACTATGAGAACATGCAGGTATTATTTCTGAACCTGAATCCCTGACAGTGAAATCTGAGATGGGAAATGTAGTCTAGTTGTGGAAGTGCAAACAGATCTTTGACGTGAAGAACTGTGTTAAAACGTAAGTTTAAACGAGTGAAATGCTACATGGAAACCCAGTGTATTCCTCCCTCATGTATTGTTGTTCAATCCTTAGCAAAAATGGAAAAAATTTTGCAGGCCAAGTTTAGAGGTCTTTTAGCTGCACGCGCCGTTCTGTAAACAGAAGTCAGGCTAGCTTGGGTGAATGTGCTAACCAGAACAACACGCACGCTCGCTGTTGCCCCCGCAGTGTGCTGTGCTCTACACGACCGTCAGTGGTCAGAGGAGACTTCGGATTCACAACCTGGGCTTGAACTGCAGCTCCCAGTTAGCTGATCTCTACAAGAGCTGTGAGACAGATGCCCTCATCAACTTCTTCGCCAAGTCAGGTAACGCTTCACTAATCCTGTGCTGCAGGGGACCTTGCCTGGTAATTCAGGCGAGCCCTGTTGGCTGCAGCCTTTTGATGGGTAAATTCACAATTTATAAAAGCAAACAGCGGAGAGTGGTCAGCATCTCTACCTCTAGACGAATAAGGAGAGAACGGAGTCTGGCCCATGCCATCCAGTTTTGTTTAAAGTTTCCTTCCCAGGGAGCTGAGCTGAAACTGAGGAAGATGATACTCAGACCCATGGTGGCGTGTGAGCCTGCCCTCTGGCACGCGGGGATAATGGAAGAAGTGAGACTGACCTCACTCATCCATTCCAAGAGAATTAGGTAATGGTAGGGGCCCGAGGTAGAGTTTTCTGGCTCCTTCTCCCCCCTTGCCCCAAACCCCAGTTGAAATTCTACACTAAGATTTAGAAGAAAGAACAATCCAGCCGATAGGAATTCAGAACATTTGAAGATGGAAGACTGGTCTTTCTTTTCTCTGCGTGTAGAGTTCTGTTGCTAATACTCTGAGAAAAAATCAGGACCAGTTAACCTGCCTTTTGTTATAGGTACGTGTTGTTCTCCATTGGCCTGATCATCATACTTAGTCAAGAGGAGAGCATTAGCAAATGACTTGAACATTTTTAAGTGCTGTTATTCCCTGCTGAGTGGTCTCAAGATAATAGCAATTTTTGTTCTTCTTTAGTATTATAAAAATAATCAATTTCTGAGCTAAACTTTGATGCTCTTTTCATTGTTTTGTGCAAATAGCTTTTAAAGCAGTTTTACACCAGCCCTTGAAGGTCATTCGGGAAATTTTAGTTAATCAGACTGCCCACATGTTGGCGTGTTACCGGAAGAATTGTGCAAATCCACCTGCAGCAAGCCAGGTAAGCCACCTGCTGTCCTCAGGTGCTAAAGTGTTACCAACGACTTCTGTTCACCCAGCATCCTGCTCGTAAAGGCTTATCATGTTCCAGGCACTTAAATGCTGTGCAGTAAACCATATAACCAAGAAGACTGACAATGCCATTTGGGGGGCCTGTGGTATTTTTACAGCTAACGTTAAAAAACTTACTGGCTTTACAAGATGCATGAACCCAAAAAATATGTGTGCAGATTAGGTTGACAGCCACTACATTATGTATAAATAAAAGAATGTTATAGGTAAGAAATGTTAATATAAATGGGATTCTCTCTTGCATACAGAGATGGATATTACATTGTGAAATGTGGATGGGTTAAGTACCTTTTGGACGTATTAACAAAGCTGACATGCGCTAATGGCAGTAATGGCTTCTTGATCTCTTACAAACATAAATACAGTTTATAAATTTCAGAGTTCTTTTTATTTAAAAATTAATAATAGGTATGAAGAGTTTTGAAAGAACTAGTAATTTGTAGTAATTTGAAATTTTAGAAGATCCTTCAGATAAGCCTGTCTCTTGTAAAAACAAAAGAGTAGAACTTCTTATGCACATTCATTTTGCACCTGTCCTTTTTCATATTCTTCCGTATGTGAATTAAGATGCCATTTTTCATAGTTGTGTGTTGAATATCCGAGTATAGAATTTGAATTAAAAAGAAGACAGTGAAGAACATACGGGAAAACGTTCTGGTTTTAACTCCTGGTTGATAGTGCTGAAAGGACACCGGAAACCCCACCCAGGGCAACCCTGCAGAAGCAGCGGTGGTGCAGATACATCTGGGGCCAAATTCATAATCGGAGTGAAGAAGGAAATGAAAACAAATACAGATAGTTAGTTAGCTTGGACTTGACACAAAAATTCCTTTCTGTGCTGTCCAGAGTGATTAAAGCAGCATCCATTCTTTCATCTCCTGTTGATAATCACAGGAGCAACTCTCGAATCTGTATGTCAGTCCTCTTTATTACTCAGAGGAGTTGCCAGTTTGGGGAACTCCGGTATCAGTCCTACTTCAGAGCATGCGTGTTTAATTTCCACAGAGCCCACCAGGTGCAGCTGGACCTAAGCCCTGATCACTTCATACCCCAGTTTTGCTATTTGTTTTTGAGCTCTGGAAACATGACTGTCTCTGGAGTAGCTCACACTTCAGAAGGATTCTTTGAAGAAGAACAGGTACAGTTAGTGTCCTCTCAGGAAGTTTATTTGCTAACCTTTAAACAATTGACTTCAAAAACCTTAAGTTAAAAACAAATCTATTGCCTATTTAGGAAAGAAATAAAATTTGTTGGTTCCTCCTGGTTTAAAATTAAAAGCTTTGCCTTACTACTAGGTCCTCTGTTTCCACAGTTTAATTATTTCTGGAGTAACAATGTTATGATGCCAATATTTTTCTCAAAAAAGTTGATAAAGATTATTCCTGTTCTTTTGGAGATTTTTCTTTCTCCTCTAGCACATTTCAGGTGTACATTTAACTTAGGTCCCCTTGGACTATCCATCATGGAGTGGGGAAAATGTAAATAAAACTGTTAGCAACTATATTAAAATATACCATTATTTAAAAATAGAATGGTTAGACTTGGAGTTCTCTTTAGAGAATGTAAATTCAGAGAATTCAGATTTGGTGGCCTTCCATAGTTTACTTGCAAGAAGTAATTTCTGTAGAGAGATTCATCAAGGAATTCCACCCTTTTATCATGGACCCCGAAGCTTCCTGGATCCAAGCAAGACTGTTAAGGAGCTTTACGCTCAGATTATATGTTACTGGACCTCAGCAGACCTGCTTTTCCTTAGGGTGCAAAATTTAAGGAGGCATCCACTCTGGGGGCCATGGATGGATGCTGGGTTAAGACACATAACCAAAAACAGCATGAAAACAATTTTTTAAGCTTACATAAGCAACATAATTTCTTTTTTAAATTAAATCTAACAACTCACTGTTCTGAACTTAAATATGTTGCATCATGTGGAAGTACACCGACTTCAAAAGGCAAGTCGATGACCTTAACTGCAGTGGTTTTTTTTTTTCATTACCACATCTATTACTTCAAAACCCCAAAGAAAAGACAGATTCTGCAAATTCAGTCAAACTGGATTCATATGAATTTCCACTCCCTCCTCACTCACACCTTTTCTCCCCTAGAATAATATCGTTATTTATGGAGTGGATCAGGGAGGTGGGGAAAGATTTTAAGTAGTCATCTGTTGCCACCATTTTCTTCCCCACCTCAAAAACACGGACTGATACCGTCTTTCACTTCATTTTTCTTTTTTACCATAAATTTTCCTTCTTACTTCCTCTGTTTCCTTTCCTCTGCCTCCATAATCCAGTCACCTCTCATCAGACTTAATAGTCCTGATACTGTTACCAGGAACCAAGCTCATCTTTTTGTGGTATTTAGGACAACAGATTTCTAAACTGTATTAATATGACCTGATTAATGAGAAGCCACCAGTGACTTGCAAGATATTAAAAAACTGCATGACCATGCTTCTGTACGGGAGTCTAAGAACATTCTTAATCCATAACGTGTAAGATGCCTAACTGGTAATTAGCCCAGAAATAGCACTGAGGCCGCATGGTTCTGGAATATGACAATGATCTGTGTCCTCCATCTCTGGGTCTTAATTTTCCTCAGCTGAAAACATAATCCACTACCAAATGTCAAACAAAAGTGCTTTCTGCTAAATAAGTCAGACAGAGAGAGACAAATACCATATGATTTCACCTGTATGTGGAATCTGAAAAACAAACAAACCCCCAAAAGCTCATAGATACTGAGAGCAGATTGGTGGACCCCATAGGCATGAAGGGGGTGGGGAGTGGGCAAAAAGGGGCTCAGAAGGTACAAACTTCCAGTTATAAAATAAGTCACGGAGATGGACGGCATGGCAACTCTAGTTAATAATATTATCTTGCATATTTGAAAGTTGCTAAGAGAATAAATATTAAAAGTTCTTATCAGAGGAAAAACATCCTGTAACAGTATGATGACAGATGTTAACTTGATTTATTGTGGTGATCATTTTGCAACATATAAAAACATTGAATTATTATGCTGTATACCTGAAACTAGTGAAACCTAATGTTGAACATTGATTATACCTCAATTAAAAAAAAATAAGAATGCTAAAAAAAAAAAATAAGAACTTTATGCTAGAGGAAAAATCACAAGAAGACAAGAAAGTGTCCTACTCACATGAGGAAACATGCATTTATGTAAGTCTTTGGTTCTTTGAAAGGAGAGAAAAGTTGAGAGGGAAAACAAACTGCAAAGTAGAATTGCTCTGAAATATTTTTGCCTGAGCTAGTTAGTTCTGTCTCACCCATTTCTTACTTAGTGGATCATGAGAAGACACCTGAAAGGGATTTTAGTTGAGGAACAAACCCTAACAGAGCCTTGAGGGAATGTTTCTTTCAGTGTGGATTCTGGTCAGTGTATATTCTTTTTCATCATTAAGATAGCTAAAAAGAAATCAGGAATTTATAGACCAGATATTTCTATTTGCAAATTATCATTACCTCCTATATATATATTTCTTCTGGATACTTCCTTGTCCATTGATTTGCTGTTAAATGGAAGTGACACTCAGACCAGTCAGTCTTGACTCTTAGCCACATTTATGAAACTGAGTTGAGAAGCAGTTTAAACACACAGGCAAATTATTTGTAATTTCTTTTAACCCATCCAGTTGTTTCTAGAATTGCTGCGTAGTGTTATTATTTGTAGCATCACATTATGGTATGTACTTTGAAGCGGTGAGCACGAAGTCAGAATGAGGTCAGGTGAGCTAAAGTGAGGATGGAGAGGAGGGTACAGGTGGATTATAAAGACAGAATAGAAAGAAGTCATTCACTCATTGAAGGTGAAGCAACAGTGACGTTAGGGTTCATCTGGTAGTTCTAGTATCTAAAATAGGAAACACAGAGGAAGAACATGTTTGTGGATTGT
This sequence comes from Camelus dromedarius, assembly GCF_036321535.1. Taxonomy (NCBI): domain Eukaryota; kingdom Metazoa; phylum Chordata; class Mammalia; order Artiodactyla; family Camelidae; genus Camelus; species Camelus dromedarius. The sequence continues at coordinate 39,358,788 of NC_087436.1, forward strand.
AGGAGTTTGATTTTTTCCTGTTATCATTCAGTAGTGACACACCTAATGAATTCCCGAAGCATCTCCTGTTTTAGTTTCTCTCTCTCGTATTGCAATTTCCTTATTATAGTTTACCTATTTATATGTCTGTTATCCCCAGTGGGTGTTAGACATCTTGTGACGTGGACCATGCCTCACTCCTCTGTAGCATGTTGATACTTTGCTTGGAACCTGACATGTGGCACTCGTTCAGTGTGTGACGAGTCTGTGCGAGTTTAAGATGCACAAGGCACAAAAAGGAAGTGCTATCTTGTGGGCAGCTGGAAATGCTGTTCTTGAACTCCAGTTATTTCCTAACCTGTGTTACCAACTTCTACTGCTTATTTATTTCATTTTTATTTAGTAAATATATATATGATGCTATGTGCCAGGCATTATTTATGAGTGCTTCACAAATTGAAAATCATTTAATTCTCGTAACAACCCCATGATTAGGAAGTAGAGGTGCTTCTCTTTTCCTCAGCAGAGAAAGAGGGCAAGTGACTTGCCAGGGTCACACATCTGGTAGGTGGCAGCGCTTGGGCAGCCTGGGCAGGGGTTGCGCTGGTGATGCCGATGCCAAGCTGCTGGGGCACCAGATAAAACAAAACCACTGCCGTCCTCTGAACGTCTACTCTGGGCCAGGTTCTGCACTCTGTGTGCTTTGCAGGGGTTACCATTTAGTCCTCTCCACAACCACAAAAGCAAATGTGGCTTCTATTTTACAGGTAAAGTGCAGCGGGTCTTGATTCTCAGTAAAAACCAATCATCTGAAACAAATGTCTCTCTCTCAGCTTATTTTACCAGATTCCATGAAAGTACTGCCGGTGTACATGAACTGTTTGTTAAAAAACTGCGTGCTGCTCGGCCGACCAGAGCTCTCGACGGACGAGCGGGCGTACCAGCGGCAGCTGGTCATGACCATGGGCGTGGCCGACTCGCAGCTCTTCTTCTACCCGCAGCTGCTGCCCCTAGTAAGCGCGCGGCGGCGGCGCACTGCCGGGAGGGAATCGTACTTTGCCCTTACTTAGTAGATCATGAGACGAGAACTACGGTAAAAGGTTGAAGTTGAGGAACAAATCCTAACAGGGGAGGGAGGGAAGGAAGGAAAGGATGGGTGGATATTCTGACTCTTGCCTCTCCCTGCACAGCACACGTTAGATGTCAAAAGTACAAAGTTACCTGTTGCTGTTCGTTGCTCTGAGACCTGTCTTTCAGAAGAAGGAATATTCCTGTTGGCTAATGGGCTAAACATGTTCTTATGGTTGGGAGTAAGCAGCCCACCAGAACTGATCCAAGGAATTTTTAATGTGCCGTCTTTCGCACATGTCAACACAGATATGGTAAGTTTATTTTTTGCTTATTTTGTGGTGATACACTTCTTAAATGTTTTTGTTCATGTGCAGCTATGTATCACAAAGAAAAAACAAGGTATAGTTCTATATATGAGAGAATTTCATGTTTCATACACGTTTAGCTACAGACGTCAGTTTAATTAATCACAAAGTAATAATCCCACAAAAACAGATTATGTGCCCCTCTGTTTCAGTTATTACAAAAGAGCTTGTAGGTTTGATGTGGAACAAATGACTTTATTTTTAAAGTATATTAGGAAAAACCAACAATTATAATTTGCTTGAGAGTCAACACTGATTGCATGCCTTACTTGCAGACCACTGTTGTGTGAGCACCATCGCTATGATGGTTGTTGTCTTATTCTGCTTGACAGTGGAGTCCTTATGAATTAACACGTAGAACTCAGCAGATGGTATGTTCCCTGAGTCCTTATTTGGGCAAGATGGCTTAAGGCTAGTTCATCCCTGAATTTCTGTTATGAAGGTAGACACACAGCATCTTGGAGGAGGGGGTAGGATTAAAATTTCAGGCTAAATAGACAGGTGGTCAGTTTAGAGAGCTGCATGTCCATTATGAATGTCAAAAAAATGTCTAAAGGAATTAGAGGAATCCATATCCCATTAAGATATTAAGAGAGAAGATACCATTCAAAGACCAGTTTTAAGATGATGAAGAGAGAAACAGTAAGATGTCTGTATGTTGAAATTAAGGAATGATACAGGTTTTTAAAAATTAATTAAAATTCAGTGGCCAAAGACCTATGAGCCTGACGAATGTTTATTAAGGAAGCCTCTTATTTCACAGGGTATTTATCAAAGTAAATGTCACATGTGTATTTGCTGAGTTGAAATAGCCGAAGTCTGTCCCCTACGGAGCAGCAGTAGGCTGCTGGGGGGTGTGCTTGCGTCCAGCGCACCTCTTCCCAGCCTTCTTCAAAAACCAAATGTTGCTTTCTTTTTAGAGGGAGCTGGCACTTTGAGACACATGTATACTATATATACTATATATATACTATATACTATATATAGTATAGTTTTTTATTTTTAATAAAAAGGTCTTTAATATTCTTAATGTCAAAGAATACACATGGAGTGTATTTAGTAGAGTGACTAAAAATTATTAATTTTCTGCCTTTATTTATTTATATTTTTTACTTACAACTTATGTGAAAATCTTGGCTGTGATCTTTTTCTGAGACTTGTGACTTTGTGGTAAAATGTTCTAACTCACTTTCTCGATGGCTAACTCACAGATGATGTATTAACTCTTGGGATCTTCTTGCTTAGAAGTAAACATTAGCTTTTTACTGTCTTAATGAAAGAAATCTAAGTCCAGATTTCTCTCATCCCCAGAGGCCATATGCAGCTGGGTAGTTATCTTTTGTACACAGTTAACCAGCTTTCAGGGAAATCTAAGAGGCCACATGCCCTTTGAGAAATCAGTGTTTGGTAGTTTGTTTTAGTGTTGAAACAGTGGTACTTGGATGGCATTTTCCAAATGTGGTCATGCCTCAGGGTCCTACAACTGATCCACTGCAGGAATAAAGTGTATCTTTTTCTCACAGAAGGAAATAGCCATTTTGCAAAGGGATTAAAATCATGGTGAATGGGCCAAAAACATCCTTTGCAAAAAAGATACACCCTTTGGATCATTTCAGTGATAGACATATGTCAAATTCCAGGGAAAGATTTTTATTTTCAAAAGACAGGAAGTTCACTGGTAGAAATGGCATGCTGGTAAGTAAGAATAATTTTTAGTATATTTTTTCACATTTTTGGTTTTTAGGTAGATGAACTAAGTCAATAGTTGAGTATAATGGTTTAGAAGGATGCTTTTGAACTTTAACATTCTAATAATCTCATTCTATCTAAATGTTATAAATTATACTGAAACTTAAACTTTGATTTTCTTAAATGTAGACATTACTGCCTGAGGTGGGAAACCCATACTCTCAAACACTCAGAATGATAATGGGTATTATCCAACAAAAGAGGCCATATTCAATGAAGGTAAGAATGAGATTTTATTTTTTCTTTCAAGTTTTTTTTTCTAATTTCATTGCAAACTTTTAAAATGCATGTCCTGTATTTTTCTAACATGATCTTTGGTAGAAAACTCACATGAACCTCTACGTGTATCGACCTACTTATTAATCACAAACATAATAACCAGCTATCACCATAGTTATCTTACTAAGTATTAACTTAGTAGCAATTGATAGTAGCAGGCTTTGAAATGACTTTTCCTTCAGTGTTTAAAATTAATTATAGAAGTATCAGATCATCATTTATATTTGATTTTTACGGCTTTTGATTATTTCTGAAAAGTTTTGTTGTCCTAGTCATTCTAAACCTTCTAAGCCTATTTCAAGTTTGAGTAAAAGAATTTAAAACGTCTGTAACTTAGGAAAATTATGCCTTGTTGCTAAGCCCCAAGTACTCACCTCTGACTTCCATCTCGAGCTCAATATTCGGATTTCCTGGACTTTGGAATGTGCAGGGAACAGTGGTCTTTTCTGTGCTACTTTCTGCAGAGGAATAGGACACTCACCTGGAGGCAGGCCTCTACAAGAGCCAGGGTATTACAGGGCCTTTTTCCCCCTGAAACATAATATGATGTCAGTCTAAAGCAGCATTCTTTACTGTGAAAATACTCATGCATGCAAATACCAACTTTAGTAGAGCTTAGGAAAATTGAATAAAGAGCTTTATAATCTCTAGGATATCTGAGTGAACATGAAACCTTTCCAGACCTGTTTTATACCACTACTTGGATTCAGTTTTAGGGCAAGACCTAGAGATGGCAGAGAAGGCTCAGACATGCTCCTCACACAACACTCTCTGAACACCCTGGAGACATGTAATGAACTCTTAAGAGTCTCATGAAACACAAAGTGAAGGCCACTGGTATTCAGAATGCACAGCCAGGGTGACAAAACTCTGTCCCAGCTGCAGCAACTGCATCTCCATTTACAGAGAAGGTCACACTAAACATGGAGTTCATCCTTTGCTCAGTAGCCCCTCCTTCCAGGAAAAAAACAAAACAACCCTCCTCTCCTCTGCTTTCTGCTGCCTGCTCCCATAACCCCGTAACAAGGGCATGTCAGCTTTGGTTATTAAAACATGTAAGCTCCAAGTATGTATGATATGTAAATAAAATATAAGCAGTTGTATAATAAAAGAATTTCAGGTTGATTGACATGTTCAGGGTATCAGCTGTATAAAGAATATGAAAATCTATTCTCCCCCCCTCCACTCAGCATACGGTACAGGATTACCTCTACCACCATCTCTACCATCCCCGCCTCCCTCCACTGTGGATAACAGGAATATTCCCATCCTCCTCCAAGGCCTCCCCATCCCCTTCTCCCACCTCCCTGTCAGTGCCTGCCTCCCTCCACTGTGGATAACAGGAACTTTCCCATCATCCTCCAAGGCCTAACACAGTAGACATTCTGTAAGTTTGGGGAAATTGAAGCATAAAAATTGAGGCACATTCGGAAAATGGTTATGACCGTGGCTATAACCTTGTTTTTTCTAGCTCACTATAATAAAGCAGCGAGAACAGCCAGAAATGGTTTTCCGACAGCTCCTGGTCGAAGACAAAGGACTTTATGGAGGCTCATCTCATGTGGATTTCCTTTACTATATTCACAAGGAGATCTGTCAGCTGCTTAACTAACTGAACCTTCTGGACTGTTGAATCTGCATTTCTAAGGAGATAATCTCCTTCTTGGTGCCTAATTCTCCAGATGCTAATAGGCTACTTTTAATTTCTTGCTCATTTTCAGAATATCTTTCCAAGATGGCATTTAGGACTTCATCTTTGGTGCTCAGGTATAAAGCCAGTGAAGGTACACTTGTACCTTAAAGGGAACAGTCAATTTCTGATTGCACAATTTTTACCTGTTAAAATTGATACACTTTGCATTTCATGGAAGGCATAGTTTACAGAACTTGTAAACATTCTCAATTTTGTGTTAGACATATAAATTATTTTTCAAAATGTATACATTTGGGGTAAACAGTTGTTTTGGTTCTTCTCCCATTTGCAGTGAGGGAAAAAAACCTTAATTTTTACATTGTACTTTTTTTTTAAAACCATGTAACCCCACTGAACATGTTTTTCAACTTAAGGTTTGCATAGCAGACTTTTAAATAACGTTGGAATCTATTTGGTAGAACAATTTGTGTTCTACATTTTTTTCATAATTATATGTTGTGTATATTAAAACTATTTTCCAGTTGTTCTGTCTATAAAAACTGTCTTTATCAATATTCTTAATGGTTCTCTGCACAATTCTGAAGGTTTCTACCTGTATATAATGGAACTTAACCAGTATCAATAAATCACTTCATATGCTCTTAGCCACTAGAATTCATTTTTTTAGGTATTTTGAGATTTTAAAAAGAAATAAGGGTAGTACTTAAAGTGTCTTAGAAAAAGCTGAAAACTATTTTTTTTTTGAGAGTTGGGGATAATAAATAAATCAATCTAAAATATCAGAGACCATATACTCAAAAAAGGCAATTTAAAAGTTCTCCGGTATGTTCTTGTGAGCAAAATAAAAACAGGCTACATGAGACTATTAATGAATATACATAAACCTAGGAGAGTAGTTTTAAGTGGTGTGACAAGTTATCTGTTCTTATTGCTCTCTTCGACTTTGATATCAATGATGTGAATAAATAAAAGCTAAAGTACACTGAATGCATATGATGTCCCAAGAACTGCATTACCTATTTTGTGAACATTTCCACATTTAGTCTTGACAGCAACCCTAATCTTATTATCAGCCCCATTCACACATGAAGAAACAGGCTTGAAGTAGCTAACTACTTTGTCTATGATTATATGGCTAATAAGGTGTATTTTAAAATTTGAAGATAACGTGAAATTGAGTAGAATAACAAATATACTGACAGGATTAAAATCTTCCCACAAGTTAGCCATCTGGCATGATGTTTCAGATTCATCGATTTGGATGAGTTTAACAAGAAATGTAGGATCCTGAACTTGTGTCCAAAAAACAAATGCACATGCAGATGCTTCTTGGAAACAACAGGCATTTTAAAAAGAACTTAGGGGATTAGTCAGTATGAACCTATAGTGGGATGAAAGCGTATATGGTCTCAAGCTACTTTTTACAAGGATAGCCTGTCAAATGTGTCTGGCGATGGTCCCACTTTGAGGTGAGACCACACCTAGAGCAGTTCTAGGCACCAGGCTCTATGTGAGACAGAAGTCCAGAACACACTCCTAATTCACTTGAAGACAATCTAATGAATCAGCTCAGCCAAGATGGCAGAGTAGAAAGACCTTGAGCTCATCTCCTCTCACAGGCACACCAGAGTCACAGCTATTTGCAGAGCAAACATCAATGAAAAAGACTGAAACTTCTAGAAGTAAAGATATAAAGAAGGAACCACAAGTCAGGTAAGAGGGGTAGACTGGAGATATAGTCAAGCCCCATACCCCAAGATGGAAGAATAATTACAATTGCAAAGGTTCTTCCAAAGGAGTGAGAGGTCTGAACCCCACACTGGGCTCCTGCACTGGGAAGATGAGCCCCCCAAGAGCATCTGGCTGTGAAGGCCAGTGGGACTTAGCTTTGAGAGTCTCAGGGGGTAGGGGAGAACCTACCTGCTGATCCTGGAGAGTCTCCCTGAGAGACAGGAGGTAACTGCAGCTCACCCTGGGGACGCAGACATTAGTGGCAGTCATTTTTAGAAGCTTGCTCTACCACGTAGACTGGTGCTGGCAAGTAGCACTTTGGAACCTTCCCTGTAGCTTATTAGCCCCAGGACCCAGCCCTGCCCTGGCACCCAACAGCCTGTACGCACCAGTGTTGGGACACCTCAGACCAAGCAACTAACTGGGTGGGAACACGGCCCCACCTACCAGCAGACAGGCTCCTTTAAGAGTCCCTAGACATTGCCCTGCCCACCAGAGGGTCTAGGACCTGGTGCCACACACCAGGCACAGGCACTAGACCCGGGATTCCCAGAGCCCTCTAGCCAGAGACTCAGGGACCCAGCTCCACCCACCAATGGACAGGGACCAGTCCCAGAATCCCCTGGGCCCTGGCCCCGGCCCCGGCCTCCAGGGAGACCGCTCTAGCCCAGAAATAAACCCATGAACTTATGGTCAGTTAATCCATGACAAAGGAGGGAAGACTATACAATGGAGAAAAGGTAGTTTCTTCAATAAGTAGTGCTGGGAAAACTGGACAGCTACATGTAAAAGAGTGAAATTACAACATTCTCTAGCACCGTATACAAAAATAAACTCAAAATGGATTAAAGACCTAAATGTAAGACCTAAAATCATAAAACCTAGAAGGCAACATAGGCAGAACACTCTTTAACACAAATCACAGCAATATTTTTTAAGATCTGTCTCTTAAAGCAAAAGAAAAGCAAAAGCAAAAACAAGAGGGACCTAATTAAACTTAAAAGTTTTCACACAGCAAAGGAAGCCATCAACAAAATGAAAAAACAACCTGCTGAATGAGAGAAAATATTTGCAAATGATATGACAGATAAGGGGCTAATATCTAAAATATATAAACATCTGATACAACATCAAAAGAATAAACAACCCAATTAAAAAATGGGTAGAAGACCTGAACATTTTTCCAAAGAAGACATACAGATGGCCAACAGACACATGAAAAGATGCTCAGTATTGCTGATCATCATAGAAATGGAAATTGAAACCACAATAAGGCATCATCTCACACCCACCAGAATGGCTCTCCATCAAAAAGACCACAAATAAATACTGGAGAGGATGTGGAGAAAAGGGAACCCTTGTACACTGTTGGTGGGACTGTAAATTGGTAAAGCCACTGTGGAAAACAGTATGGAGCGTCCTCAAAAAATTAAATAGAACTACCATATGACCCAGCAATTCCACTCCTGGGTATATATCTGGGGGAAAAAAATTACACTAATTCAAAAAGATACACACACCCCAAAGTCCACAGCAGCATTATTTACAATTGCCAAGATATGGAAACAAGTGTCCATCAACAAATAAAGGAAAAATACATGGTGTATATATACAATGGACTACTCAGCCATAAAAAAGAATGAAATTTTGTCATTTGCAACAACATGGATGAACCTGGAGGATTATGCTAAGTGAAGTAAGTCAGAGAAAGCCAAATACTGTATGATATCACTTATATGTAGAAATCTAAAAAAATAAAACCACCACATGGATTTCTATACTAGCTCCACCACTAGCTGTGTGATACAGGTGAGTCAGAAGGCTTTCGGTACCTCAGTTTCCTACTCATTTGTTCCAAGGATTAAGTTAATAAGTGTAAAATGCTAGAACAGTCCCTGGCACACAGTGCCATCCAGTCATCACGGTTCATTGTTGTTACTATTTTATTAGGGTTTTAAATTAAACTTGCTAAGGATCATGAAAACTAGGACTAACCTGACTCCTATATGCCATGAGTATCTTAACTGATAATCTCAAAACCAAGCATCTTTAAATGCTATAGAAGCATCTAGTTAAAAGATAGTTTCAGCAATTAAAATAAACTCATCAATATGAGAAAACTGCAACCCAAGCTGTTTTAAATGTTGAATCAAAACTTCAGTAATATATAAACCAAAGGGAAGAATCTGACTTTTGATTGTTGGAGAACCGTTATCAAAAAATAAGAGTTCACTCATTCAAGAAGTTACATGTTTGAGGGTGTTATTAAATGGTACTAACTCTACTTCCTAGAAATGGAACCTAATGACAGTAGACTGAGAATAATTAGGAATAGTTTATCAGTCTTTTTTTTTTTTCAAATGTTGTCAGATGGAAACATGTTTCTCTATTAATAAAACGACAGAGTAAAGATCAAAATTCAGATCATGGTCAAAGATAATCTGAAATTGAACTTCACCTCCACTAGGAGGCATTATAGACCGTTGTCTGAAACCTCCCAGAAAGGTTAGTCAGTAGTCTTCCAGAGAAGACAATTCTTTGGGGAGAATTAACTATGTAAATTATAGCTGCTGAAAACACAAGATGTAATACTGAATAATCTCGATAAAAAGGAAAAAAAAAATCTTAGTTGAAAGAGGCAACAGAACCCCCTAGTCATCCTCTCCAGTGGGTGTCTCCTGGCCTCTGCTTAAGAACTAGTGATGGACAGCTTACTACTTCTCAAGCAGTCATTTGTGACCAGTTCTGTTTGTTAGAAAATTATATTAAGCAGACTGTTTTTCTGAAATTTCCCCTTTTTGTGCAAACTCTGTCTTTTGAGGCCACAGGTGAATTCTTCCACTTGATCGCAGTTTTCAGATAGTTCAAAGGCTATCACATATCCTTATGTCCCTTGTCCAGGCCAAACTCTCCCAGTTCCCATAGTATGTCCTTACAATCTCCAGAGCCATTGTCATCCAAACTTAAAACATGACAATCCAGTTTTAAGTCACATAAAGAAAAAAGTCAATTTGGGGAAGCAAAGTGACTAGTGTCTAGTTAAAGAACTGGCATTACAATAGTGACTGCAGATCCAGTCTCAAAAATATAAGTTGTGCAAGAATTTTTATAGTGTGCTTTTTATTTTCATGACATTAAAAAAAATTACCAGTTATATACACAAAGCTCTTCTGTCATAGATTTTTCAATTTTAAGACCTTTTACAGAGTAAGACTTTAAGTTAGTGTTCTTCAAATTGAGGTATCCCTTGGTTCCATGAAAAACTGTTTCTTTAAAAATATATTAATGTTTGAAAAATACAGTTTTAGCATAACGCATGGGTTTTAATGCTACCCCACTTAAGGACTTACTATGCCTATTTGGCAAAAAGGCTATTACATTTATGAATTAGGGGGAACTCAGATTCAGCACATTGATATGTATTTGCAAGAGCAAACTCCAGTGTACAAAAAAAAAGTCATGTGTTTAATATCAACCTGATTGAATCTGAATCTGTTTCACAGGAGTGGCAGGGAAGCTTTCCTATCTCTGGTGCACACTAATGACTGATGTCAAAGCCCCATTGTCTCCTGAAGTCCAGGGCTCCTATGCTTCCATACTGTGTGGGGGAAATGCAGGTGTAGTCTGGGGACCAGCACTTTTCTGGGTGCAACACCCAGCTATTTCCTGGTGAGGTCATCTCTCCCTGAGGCAATGTTACCGATCCACAAGCAGTTTTCCCAAGACTCCTGGGTACCACCCTGTGCCCATCATCAAATGTCCTGTCCTCTCCTCACTCTCAGGCAATCTCCTCTCCCTCAGGTCCACTATTACAAATAGGAGGAATGTAGTCTAACTTTTTCCTTAAGCTATTATTAACAAGGTGAAACAGATGGGGTTAAATAATTTGCCTTACTTTAATAGCTTGCATTTGACATAATTATTTAAAAATGTTTTATCTTTAGGAAAGAATCGTTTATAAGTGGAATCTAAAAAAAGGGACACAAATGAACTACTTATTATTTATAACTTAGATGATTGATTTCCTGAATATGTGTAAGGACATTTGACTGTCCTTTATGATTGGGTTACTGCATTCTGTTGATTCTTATTTCGTGGTTGGCTTTATTCTTTTGATAACTATGTAAGTTTAAAAAGCTAAAGCTCTAAACTGTTCTTAGAAACAATGCAGTACACATATGTAAATCTTTAAAAAGTTTATTAAAGAAAGAACTTAAAAAAAACCTTTATATCTTAAGAAAAGAGTCAGATGCTTTTAAAGTCAGACCAAAGGAAACTGACTCTGTAAGTCCAATGACTTAAGGAGTCAGTGGAAATTACTTTGTTTCCTCAGCCTCAAAGATGATGTTCTCTTATTTGAGAGAAAAAAATCCTTACTATAAAAACACTCCTGTTCTGCAGTAAGAAACAGCAGAAAGGAAAAGAAGTAAAAAGAGAAGGGTATTAAAAATCCTCCAGGAATTAGTTCCAATTACTAGTCAAGCAAAGAGTAAGGGACCATTTATTTATTGAGCACTTACTATGTGCCATACATTAGAAGCTGAGACAGCACACTGCTTCCTTTATAAAGTTAATGACAAAGACTAATTTCTAAGAGTATGACCAGCAGGTTATAAGCTCAGAACTAAAAGTAGGCAAAAGCCAAGTATCAAACGGAATGGCAATCTTTCACCTGAAAGCAATTAGACAACTGGGACTGTTCCCCAAAGAGGTCCTGATGCCATTCTGATCCAATATCCTGTCAGTATCATCTCAAGGAGGTGGTGGGATTTAAAATTCAGGGAGTCAGTTAACTGACAAGCTTACATTTGTGATTATATTTTCTTATATTTTGCTTTGGAAGTTTTTTTGTTTTTTTTTTTACACTACTCTTATATCATGCTTATACGCTTTAAAATTTTTATTTCAGTAACACAGCAGTACAAAAGAGAGCTATAGTCTTGAACTCCTATTTACCATGCATATAAGCCTTGCTTTTTGGACAAGGCCAAATAATCCCTCCACCTGTGCAGCTTATCTGAATCATGGGCAACATCATTACATTAAAAATCTCTCCTTTACTGCATATGAAAGTATGTACCTACCCAGAAATCGTTTTGAAAAGCATAAACCTATAAAATGACAGCAAATTCCATAAGACATTTACCTTAGTAATTTAACCAACATAAACTACTAAACTGGTTATCTCTAAACAACATTGTGTTTGACTTTTTGTCCTCTGCTTTAAAAAGACAAAAAAAAAAAGCAGAAAAGGCAGAATAGTGATATAGTTATTCACTTATGACATTAACAACTCTAATTGTAAACTAAAAACGTGTGCAGGTGTGGGATTCTATAAAAGGCTTGTTATGTGACAATATAGACCTAGACCCCTACATTTTCTCCACTGGACAGATGAGTAGACTGCAGTCACATCACTGTATGCAACTTTAAATTATTAGTCTATGTCTGCAATCTTATTTGTGTGTTCCAAAGTGTACCAACTACATAACATGTTCTCAAAGGTGAAAGTTTCCTGCCCCAATCGAGTAAATTTTTTTCTTAAGTAAATTTGGTCACATAGTATTTAGAAGCCAGAATTTAAAATATGCATGCAATGGCTAGCCAAATTAATTTTTAAAAATTTTAATTCCATGAAAGGAAAATATAAGCAAAGAACGCAAATTATTTTAACTGCCAACATCTACGACAGATTTCACATGAACACTTTAGACTTACCATTTTCCCTCTGTGATGACAATTAGTTGGAGCTGAGCAGTGATGTCCACCTTACCAAGGGCATGAGCTCTGTCCCCAACCTCTTTTAGGTCTCCACGGTCCTGAGATCAAGTCAGTGGCTATTTACTAAGGTGCTCTGTGCTGCTCCACTTTTCTTAGAGAGAAGCTGAGAAAACTCACCAATGTACGAAAACAGCACAGATAAAGATAAATGGGAGAAAGTAAATGTGAAAGTAAATATTCCCGTATTTAATATGTAACTTAAGTGTGTCTAAAAAAGCATTAGGCCACTAGAAAACAAACTCATGGCTTGCCTCACTGATTTATATTATAAGCTTAGTTTCTGTATGCATTTTACATTGTTGACTTCAATTTTTTAGAAGTATTTTTTTTAAAAAAAACCTACCGTATCTGATTTCACAGGTACATGAGCACCTCTGGTTACAGAAGCATGAACTGTAACAAATACTCAAGTTGATCACTTCAACATTTTGTCCAATTCTAGAAAAGGAGTTTACTTCAAAAGAACATCTAGATTAAATGAGGTATTTTCTTTGCATGTTGTAGCTAGTAATGTTTATATCTGAGTAAATGATTGGGGGCCTTGAGAGTAGAAGCAAAGTGGCTTTTCCAGAAATGGAGTCTTCAATGGGCTCAATTTTCTGGATAATTGTTCTAACCTTCTGCGAAGTCCTAGATTTATAGCTTCAAAACTGATAGCATATACTTGGGACACAAGCTGGATAGTTCAGTCCCTATCACCAACATCAAAGATAGGATAATACTAAAAGTCCCACATGGACCCCAAGATTACATGACTGTTCTAAGAAAGGCCTTTCTTATAAGCAAAGGCTTATGTTTTTAATAGCTCACTGAAATGTGGGACACTTTCAGATCAGAGACTACTATTTAGAATGAACCCTAACTAGGCAATCATTTTGTCTAGTTAATTAAATCAGCAAAATCTGGAACTATACTTTAAAGACCAAATCTTATCTTCTTAAATTCAGGATGAAAATAATATGAATTTTAAAATTAGCTGCTGTAACTAATCAGAACATTGTTAATTTAGCAGTTAAGATGGGTACAAAGTATTTTTAAAAATACAAAAGGGAATCATTCCTAGTAACAGCTATGACACAAGACTCTCAGCTATGGGCAGCACACTGTAACTCCCAGGCATCCTACCATTAGGATTGTCAATTTAAAATGAAACTATGGCCTAACATTCAGTTTTCAGATAAGAGAGAGATGTGTTTAAGTTTCCACATTTATGAGCTAAGGACTCATGGGTGGCTCTTCTACTTACCAAACTATCAGCGGGATACTGCTGATGTAGTTCTTATCCAACTCTGGACATAGGATCTGGCTGCCATGCCAGACTCCACACTCGATCTGCCCCCTTCCCAGCTTGACACCTCTCATGCTGTCTTGTCTCATGGTGACCATTCTATACTTTGACTGATGTCCCACAATTCCCTGGAACTAATCTGGTTTAGCAGTGTTTGGGTATGGTATCCCCGACCGCAAAATCCATTCCAGCTGACTTCATCAACCTCTTCCCTTTTTCTATTCTATACAATGAAGACAGTCAAAAAGAACTGTAATACTATGGGCCTTCTCATCTCCATCCTCTGAAAGGAGAGTGGTTAACAGAGATAACTGCTGTCAATGAAAATAAACATCAACATTTGGCTTAGAATACCTGGAACTGTAATTATGTATATTAGGTATGCAGATCTTAAAATTTTTAAACTGAAAAAGTATAGGGTTATTACAGAGTTATTAGCTTCTATCTCCAATAAGAAATCAGTAAGTAAAGCAACTACAACTTATTTTTGGTGATCCCTAGATAACTTTGTGAAAATTAAGATGTACATATATAGATGATCAAAACTCAGAAAAGGTCAGAGTAATGAGTTTTCACTGGAAATGGTTCCTCAATGAATAAAGAAGCTATTGTAAAATTGATACCCAACATTTACTGAAAGTGAAGGGTAGCAAAACTAGTGAGTCAATTCCATCCTATTATAAAAATGGCCATTACATTGCTGAAGGGAAATTCTAGGCTTGCATTTTTTCCTATCACCTACTCTTTTCTTATTTGCTCTGTACTGAATATGGTGGGCTGTGGCCCCCTTTAACTTTCAATCTACAAAAAGCCATTCCTAACTCTCTATAAGATGATATCATGATACAGATCTCACAGATGACTAGGCCAGGTCAGCACTAGAAATGCAGCCATCCCTTGGCTAGCCCCAGGACATGGACCAGACTCGAGAGTCCTGTTTATAGGACAGAGTCATTAACTAGCTGATATTTCTAAGGACCCACAGTGGGCAATTTGAACATCTTTGTCTTCATCATTGCCAGGTCCACTTTGGCAAATACAGTTCTATCTCCAGATAACTTTTAATTACTGAAGTTGAAGATACACCCTCATTTCAGTAAAAACTCTAACCAATTATTCTATATCCTGTCTACATCAAGAAAGACATCAGTCACATGCTATCTATACCAGAAAGCACTAACAGGTTGAGCAAGTTAATTCATCAGGCTTTTAAGGATTTCAACCCTATTTCTATAATTTAGCCCTTATCTTCACACTGAGTCTTTAATGGATATAATAACCTCATTTTATAAGCCAGTGAAAATCAAAGAATGGCTACTCACAGACCAAAGGAATAGTCTGATCTCAGGTCAGTCCTTCTTCATTTGGTAACAACGGCAATTCCACTTACAGAAAACAGACTCCCAAATGTCAAAGGTTTAGTTTCATTAGAAAAATCATACACAAAATAAAAAATATATTTATCAAGAACAATAATGGTATTATTTCATTCATCAAATTCAGCAAATTCATTCAAAACATGAGTTACAATATAGAAAGAAAAATGACAGCATGAAGTCTTACACAACCAACTGATCTGAAAAACCAGTCCCTTAAAATGCAACTGCAGTTTCATTTTCCAAGCAGTCTTCTTAAGTTGAGGGTTTTCTGTACCTGATTTTACATTAACTTTTCTCCATAATAAGTTTAAAGCTGAATGTCGTTTCCTCACCAAGTACCTTATTCCCCAAAATGTTTAAACCAAGTACCTGATAACCAGGTGTCTCTGTTGCCTTTGATTATTTTATTTTGCTAAGGAATATGAAACTGCTATGAAAGTCAAGCCAAGGTCAAGTACACACCAAAGTTCTACCACTTGGGTATCTGCCCTCATTTGCTTCTTAGAAGTATGATTAAGAGTCATCCATACTTGCACAGCTGATTATGATGAGCATTTTTTTCTCTTTTTTTAAGTCTGCCTACTAGGTTCTCTCTCTTCCTCTGTCCACCCCTGGGAGCTCCACCTCCCTGATCCGATTTAGATTTGGAAGGAGGTGATATCGTTCCAAGTCTCTCAATTTCTTCTGTAGTCAAATTACACGACTTCAAGAATTTTGAAAAAGAAAGAAAAAAGAAGTCTCTTTTTATTGCTTCATTAAGAAAACATTAAAACCCTAACAGAAATTTACCATCTGTTCCAACTCCATTCCTTCAAGGCTCCCAAACAGCTTCCCGCTTGCTGTGACGGCAGTGGCAGGATGCCCATTACCAACTACTGTCAGCGCTAGTATGATACTCCAGATTGGGTCTTTTTTCACTGTTCACTTTCTTTCTAAAAAGCAAAAGCCTTGTTAATTAGATGAGCTCTATCAGAATAAATTAAGTCCCTGAAAGTGAAGGTATTCATGTTGTTCCATTCTGTTCAATTACATGCACATGACAAAAGACAGGATGACTCGTTTATCCTGGACAAAATTAGACAGTCACAACTTCAAGGGAGGTTGGCTAAAATATTCCTGCCGCTTAGAAAAACTAAAGCAAAGTGCAAGCTGAAATGGAGTTCTAAATGACATCTCCCAGTTGAAATGCAAACTATAAAAAGAAGGTAAAGGGGCATTAATAGGATCAGTGTCCTAAAAAACTATCGAGGTGGAAAGCCACCTCTGTGTGCTCCTCCACGGCCCCCCCTGAAGCCACCTCTTTCTCCTCGGAAGTTGGATCGATTTCTTTCTCTCCCACGGCCAGCAGAAGTTCCACCTCTTCCTCCTCCTCTGGGAGCTCCACCTCCTCGATCAGATTTAGATTTGGGAGGAGGTGACTTTGGTCGAAGTCTCTCAATTTCTTCTGTACACCCAGTCAAGTAGGAATTCGGGGCACTGAAGTAGGATGCGTATGTTTCTGCATTGTAGTTGCTATTTGTAAGAGTCGGTCCCACTGTAAGCCAGCCTGAAATGGAGTGGAAAAAAAAAGGTTACTTTTTTTTTTTTTCCAATTCTCTTATTGATCCGTTAGGAGCTACTTCAAATTTCCAATGCATTCTTAAAGATGTTCCTATCACTCACCCAACACTGATCTTTTTTTTTTCAAAGAATGCATGGCATTTAATCACAGTCATAAAGATTTCATATGTATACATTTTGTTTCTCCTCCTAGACCGTAACTTTTGTACCATAACCCTCCTCACTGTCTCCGTCCATGTTTCACATTCTGTGAGAACAGTACTTAGGAAAAAAAACATACACTACACTAAGTTTGGGCTTAGTGAAAATTTAATAAATTTTATATCACCTTTCTACTTGTAGAAATGGTACCATAGTTTTCTGATTAAAATCCTGAAATTAACTGTTGCCTCTACTCTTCCCAACAACACTAACCCAGCTAACAGATCTTAGAAATTCAACCACAACCATGTTGCTCCTATTCATTCCTATCTGTCCATTTCTACTGCCGCCCTTAAATTTAGGTCTTTATTTTTCTACTTCACTAGTCCCCTACACATTTAACAGACATAAAAATACACTGTAATGCTCTCCCAACATCTCCTCCTTCCAAAAAAGGAAAGCCTAAAGCAAAGCTTAGTTCATAAATATGGAATCTAAGCTCTTTTATGAGGCTTGAGCTAGCTTTCCAATCACACTGCTCATTAATGCTTTTCATAACACCTTCACTTGAGTAAAAGCAATGAATCACTTCAGTAACTGTTCCCATACTCATCATCTCTGCCTCTGTGCCTATTTTTTTTCCTATCCTGTCAACCTGTTAAAAAGTCCATCCTTCAACATCCACTTCAAATATACATCTTACGTAAAATGAAAATACTTTCTCTCAGGATTTCCATTACACATTGTATTTCTTTTGGTAAAAAGGTATTTCTGTCAACTACTTGCTAGACAATTTTGACTGTATAGGAATGACCTCTGTCTGATTAAACTGTATCTGGAATGGGAGGAAATACAAATTAACCGTAATGCCTGATAGAGACATCATGCTTGGCATTCCCTGAGTGTGGCGATTCTTGCTCATTGGAGCAGGATGAGTAAAACCTAAGAACTAGGTTCTTCATTTGAAAAATTAGGTTCACAATATTTCTACCCTATCATCATCAAGGTTATTTCTTAGACTATTAAGTCCATTATAAAATCCTATAAAATGTAAAATATTTTACTAAGATCACATTCTAGAACGTAGTAGCCATTTTTGTACAAAATTTTGCTCATTTAAAAAAGTCTTCAGTATCTAACAGTGCATAGATATAAGATTTATAATATCTGAAGAAAAAAAAAACCAGGTGAATCATACTGTATCTTTCATGTCGCATCTAGCAGATAACCTGACAGGCAGAGAAGCACCTCATCAGTTGAAAGAGCACACTGCACACCTATGTGGTCTCACTGACAATTGAATCTTTGAGATTTTTACTTGCTACCTTCTGGTTTGTTTTTTGGCACGTATGTGGTATGACACAACACACAAGCAAGGAATGAGAAAGAAAACTTAAAGATTTAATAAAAATAGCTAATACTGTTTCTTTCATGCTATATTGCCTCTTACATAAATACGATATGCACATCTTCATAGAATGAACTGTAAGGAACTCTGCCTCCCACCCACACGTTCTTTATTCCTAGTGTTTTATTATACTTTCTAAAGGCATTACTAAGAACCAAGTAAGTTTAAATTAGCCTAGCTTCAGCATATTTGACACACATAGCAATTTTTAAACCTTTCAAAGCAACAATATATAGTATTCCTATGGTATGTATGATATCCCTTAGACTATCTCCTTAAGGAAGAAGTGTATTTGAGATTCAAACCAAATAAGTTAAGGCCTTTAGCAGACTTCTCTCAATTGCTCCTATTATTATTTATGTGGTTAATCTCCAACTACTTAATAATCTCCCCAAGCAGATATTCTTTCTTAGTTCTGTTTTACTATAGCTAATATTAGAATAATTTTTCTAAGAATGGGCAAAGATAAAGAATCAGATGGTAGTTTACAAGCAAAAAATAAAATCTGCACCTCCAAGACTCTGTTCAACTGGCATAGATACAGACAGAAGGATATCCTACATGAAAGAGATAATGTATAATCTGAAGTGGGTTAAGTGGCCACGGCTAAATGGATGGAGAAAACCCCCACTATATTTACAGTTATAGAATATTCGAGTTACAAATACAAATTGGCATCAAGCAAAATCTCTATTTTAGTTGCTGCTTATGCTTACACCTATACTTAACAATGATCTATTCTCTCTACTCAGGTTCTTCTACTCATGCCTCTATAACAAAAAAACTTTTGATGAAAATTATGCTATAAAGCCATTAAAATGATTAAAACTAATTATTTTAAATGTAGAAATATATTTAACATAATATTGAGAAAAATACAAAATGACAACTACAGTTATGTAAAAATTTGTATGCACAGGACTGGAAAGTATTATGTAAAAAAAATGAAAATACTTTGAAGTAGTGAGACTGAATCCTTTTTCCTCTTCAAAATTTTCATTAATGTTATACTGACTTTTCACTTATTAAAAGATTAGCATTTGTTTGATGTTTGCTTTTCCTCTTCAAATAGTTTTGCTTTTTCTTTAAAGTCTTCTACTTCATTTAAACAGCAGTTGCCACTGGAGATTGTTCCCAGATTCAGGAGCTATTTTTGCGTAGGACAGGTTAATGATGGAAGACAAAAATCTGTTCATTTCCTCACATGCTAGAACCATAATCTTGATATTCAGTATCTATGGACATCTACACTTTCTGAAAAACACACCCTTCCAGTTGAGTATCTAGTGATGTTAGTTTCTTTTAAGCCAGTGAAGAGGAAACATTTGCTTGCCATAAGCTCTGCTGACAAAATATTTTACTTTGATAAAAGTAAAATCATCCACAAAAATCCAAACAAGATGTTCATGTATATGTACAGCGGAAAGCTATAAACAACCCAAAGCTCATTTTATAGCTGTATATGGTATGTATATAATAACTTATACATGAACTGTACATGTACTGAGAAAACTGGTTTAAAAAAAGTAAGAAAACTATGAAGTTTAAACCACAGCATTCCCACCCCTTTAAAGAAAAAATCAATAAACTACTTTAAATTAGAATTTAATAATTCAAGGATTCATGCTGCAAGATAGCCACTGAAGGTACAATAAAAGAATACCTAACTAACAGGCTAATAAAGAAAAATTGAATAATATAAGAATAGTTAATCAATCCAAAAGAAATAAGAGAAAAAGGAACATAAAACAGTTGGTACCAATGTAAAGCAAAACAGTAAGATGGTAATTTATGCCCAAATACATCAGGAATTACATTAAATATAGACTGACTAAACAACTCAATTGAAAAATAACGATAAACTAGATGAAAACCAACTATTTTTGTTCACAAGAGATACACCTTAAATGTATGGATATGGAAGATTATAAAGAGACGGATGGAAATAATACACCATGCAAACACAAGCCAAAAGAAAGAGGAGTAGCTATAATAATGTCAGATGAAGTAGGATTTAAAGTAAGAAATACTGGATATAAATAAGGACATTTCATAATACTTAAGAGGGTTAATCTACAAGGAAGGCATAAAAATTCTACATTTTATAAACACCTAACAACAGAATCTTAAATAGCTCTAAACATAAAACTGATAACTAAACAAAACCACAAACCCATAATCATAATATATTATAACATACCTTTCTCACAGAGTAAGTAAAATAAATCATTAAAGACATGGCCAATACAAACAGCACACAATTAGTAAATATTATCTACCAACAACAAGAACAATATACATTCTTTTCAATTGGACTTGCAATATTTATCTAAATGGGTCAAAAACAAATCTCAACAAATTACAGATAATTAAAATCTTATGGTGCATGTTATTTGACCACAACATTAAACCAAGAAGCAATAACAGAATGGTAACTTATGCAAAACAATTCTGAATAACAAACTGTCAGGAGGAAAAACATTTATTTTTAAATATAGCAAAGCCAAGCCTCACAAACATTTCCCATGCAAAATATTTCTTTATATAGAGAATATAGTTTTACTTTTCCTTTATCATTTTATACAATTTTATGAAATTCAAGACCACCAGTTCCTACAAGCAAAATATTTCCAAGTTACTGTGTTCATCAAAGCACACCTGAAAGAAACAGCTGATGGGGCTGGGGGGATGGGGAGAGGTAATTACGTTATGTATATAAGGCAACTTTAAGAATTACTTTTTTTTAGAATGAACATCAGAGTTTCTTCTAAATTCTTAGGTACTTTTAAGGCCAATTATTCTACTGTAACTTCTTCAACTTTTACTTTTTATGAAATGTAGATTAAAACAAATAAGATCCTGACTCCTTCCATCTTTAAACTTAATTTCTAGCATGGTAATGCCAAACAGATCGATTTTATATATTGTGACTGAAGTAATGCAATGCTCTTAAAAGTTACTTTTATATTTTCTGAGAAATAAAAGAAATAAGATGTACTGTTATTTCAACAATGATTTATAAACAAAAGCTGTGCCCTCTGAAAGAAAATCCTAGTCCCATAAGTTTACTTTTTACTCATTTTTTTTCAAAATAGTAAATTCACATTATACCGATTAAGTTAAAAAAAAAAAAAGTTAGAATTCTGAAAAAAGCAACATCATGATACATGTAAGGAAACAAGCCAGGTACATTAGTTTCTAATAAAGCTGAGATCTGTATTTCACAAATGCATGGTTATTTTCTGCAGGATCATTTGGTTGGTAGACTTAGTCCTATCCAAAAAAGTCAGTAAGACATTTGGTCCATGCCACATGGTCCCAAAAATTTAGTCCTTGCCAAAACATTCATGAGAAAATTCGGTCCATGCCAAATGATTTTGGACAGGGCCAAATATCAAGGACCTTTTGGCATGGACTTTACAAACCGATAAAGAATAAATGCTATGAAGAAAACGAAAACAGATTAAAGGGAAAAAGTGGTGGGAAGAGGGGAGTGGAGTGGGAAGCTGCCTAATTTAGACAGGGTTGTAAGAAGTCAGGTATTTGAAAGGAGAGAGGACCATGGAAAAGGACTGACAAGAATGAGCTTGGCAGGTGTGAAGTACAGCAAGAAGAGGAATCAAACACATTAGATGAATTTTATGCTACATAGCACTGTGTGCTATTTCTTAACATCTTTATCCCACAGAACTATACTGCTTTCTTTTTTCCCCTTACCTGGTCGAATTGTACTATCTCTCCCAAATAGATGAAGGCGTCTTCTACCAAGACAAAAATGTTCAATTATATGAAAAATTTCTACAGGCTTCTCTATATTGCCAATTTCAGGTTCTTCTGTGATAATCAAGTCAATGTCAACATTAGCATGAATGAAGTCCCCGTCTGTGCTACGCTTAACGGTTCCTTTGATCCCCATGAGGCAGTGTTCCTAAACAACAGTAAGAGCAGACCAATGAATCTCTTTTCATTAACAGTCATAGTTCATAACATTTTACATTTCTGATGTTCCCAATTCAAAAACAATCCTCGTTTCTCTGAATCTTTGGGATATGGTTCTAAGGGCAAAAGTACAATAAGAAAAATCTGGATCTCTGGATATGGGAAGATTGCCAGGGAAGCTAGGCAATAGAATATTAAACTTGGGGTCATCACATTTTAGAACTGAGTCAGTGACCATGGAATCTTCTTTCCATCTGCAACACTTGATAATAACTTGTTTTCAGCAGTTATGGAAACATGGCACTTGACTTTGGAATCTTCAAATGTTATACTGGGCCTCACATAATCCAAGATCAAAACTATCTACAAGATGTAAGCCTTTTCATATGGAGCACGGACTTAAAGGATGGACTTAAAAGGATGGATACAAACTTCTAAATACTCAACATAAGTAAATGTGAAAAGTCAGTTTCTCTCTCTCTTTTTTTTTTTTTTTTTGACCTCAATTCAATCTGGAATGATGGGAGTATGGTTTAAATAAATGTAATCTCACCTGACTGCATGAATTAATAATAGTAAGGATGGCTTAGATTCCTTTCAAGAGAATTTCTAGTCTAAAAATATCCTCCATCAGTGGGTCCCTGAAGAATGCAAGACTGGAGCACAAACTATTAAAGCCTGATAACTAGTAAGGCAGTCCTAAGAAGCAGAGGTTCTCAGGGGTGCTTGTTTAGGTTTTTAGGGTTCTTATGTAGGAAGAAGAAGCAAAGGGGAGAGAAGTATTTATCTAGCTGGCCAGCTATGAGTCCTGCTGCCCTTTCTTTACTAGGCCTAGATAAAAGGAAAAAAATCTGGGGGTCAGAAGTACCAAAAGCCCATATTTGACTCAGTATTACAGCAGTTTAGGACACACAGGAATACACACTGCCTTCTCCAGCACAGTATAGGTTGATCTAACTGAGTGAATAAAATATTTTAAAATTAACTTAGATGTATTACTTTACTGCTCAATGCCATTTTTTGTACAAGTCTAGGAGAAGGATCTTTCCACTAAAATTAATTAAAAGTATACAGTCATTTGGAAAAGCTTAAGAGAAAATAACGAAAATAAAGAAAACAAAGCAGTAATGGCAGTACCTTTGTTCTCTGGAAGACAGCCTTTGGATCTAAAGTCTTAGTCTTCCCTGGATTGTTTTTATTGGTTTTAATCCAACAAATATCTTCACATCTTCTATAACCCCACTTGCGTAAACACTAGAAATGAAAGAATTAAAAAAAAAATTCTTAGCTAAAAGAAATAAATAACACTTAAAATAACCAACCAGCATTAAAAACTTCCTAAAGATCTGAGCCACTAAATTCCAAGGTGTCACAGTAATTTTGTTTTAGTGCAGGAATAAAGAAATACTAGTCTTTAAATATACAGCCATTATACAGACTTCGTATATATCTTTTGGATATTAATGTAATAGATATAGTTAATATCAAAACATAGAAAGGATTACATAATACTCCAATTATTTAATACTACCTTCCACTGTCATCAGTAGAAAGTGGGTTTTAAGGGATAAAACACTCAGCCTCTCTTTAATCAAAAGTAATTCAAAAGATAGTTTCCTTCCTGCCACCTCAATTTTCTATCCTCTGACAAAGCTAAAAACTGTTGAAAACGCTCTAATCAATAACTCATTTTCAAGTGAGAGCCTTCTAAAATGTTATTTTTAATATATTTAATACTAAATCTCAAAAATTCAGACTTAAAATTGTTATGGATATTTCTTTATTGGGTAAATTTTACTTTCATCTTTTCACAACCTAGACAATAGAGAGATCTGAACCTTAGTGTTCTAGAATCAGTCACATGTGAACATGTAACAAATACTAGCTAACTCATCACTCAGAGTGGCATTTTGAGGCCTGTCATATGTAGGTGTTGGCTAGCTGCTCGGAATGAAAATGTGAGTAAGATATAGTCCTTATCCCTAGCTGATTTAAGAGCCAAGTAGGAGAAGTAAGTTAATGGTGGCACAATATTGTTGGTACTATGATCAAGTATAAATAAAGATATCGTGCAGCATAAAACACACTTTTCAGGAATGCTCTCATTGTATAAGCTGAGATACACCTCAAGATGAAACTTAAGATTTTTATTTTAAAATCTCAAAAATCAAGATCAGTATCTCTTCCAGCTGCTAAATATCTGTTCTGTATTGAATGTTCATTAAAATCCAACATGTCCTAATCAATTTACTAAAAGCTTGTCAGTATTTCTCATGCTGAATTATTTTTGTAATCATTTTTGGCCAAAATCTACTTTCACCGATATAATAAACTGCTGCATAAACAAGTAAGACAAATCCTCCTAATCAATTTCAACCTAATTTGGGGACTAGGGGGTTGGGGCGAAAGCTCCAAGCCAGACGTTAAAGCTAAAAAAGGTAAATACGAATATACCTATAAAAACATACAGGATGTTTCTCTCACTTCCTTGGCTTTTCTATTGCATCTTGGGGAGGTGCCAGCAATAAAACAGATACACAGTTGGAATAGTTCTAGTCTTACCATGGAGTTAATAAATGACAGAGGTAATGATGTTCTCCAACCTGCTATTTATATAAATACAAAGCAACTGCAGAATTTCAGGATTTGAGCACAAATATATCTCAATATAATCCTACTTAAATTCTTTATCTGTCAAATGGACACCTCCTAAAATTGCCAGGATTAAATGAGATCATTTATTGTATATCAAGTAATATGTCCTAAAAATGTAAAGTATTATCCAAAGACAAGTGAGGGAACTGAAATCCACAAGAGTAGTATCTCTTTACCCAAAGTTTCACTGTTGGACAACAGAACTGAGAGCAAAACTGAGGACTCCCAACACCTAGCCACAATGCTCCTATTATTCTTGGATAAAAAAGTTTGTATTATTTTGTTTCCATTTAGAATCCAAAACACTCCATTCAAAAAAAAAAAGTTCTGAAATACAATAAATATATGTACTTAAATTGAGATTTTGTAACTCCTCTCTTACTTTCATTCATTCATTTAAACTATGTGTTCCAGATACTGTGTTATTTGTCTTATCTGATTTGGCTTCCATCTGGAATGCAGGAGTTAATGCTATTCAGAAGCATACTTCTCAGCTACTGATAATGAGCAGTAAATGACACTAAGCAGCTTGTTTTTGAGCTATAATTTAGTTTCAAATCTCTAAACTGTTCTCTTCCTGCAGTTATAATGAATCATATTTTGATTTAGTCATTCCTAACACTAGTTAACTAAGGGGTACTGCTGCCTCTTGCACATTCTTTTCTAAACATTTTTCTTCTTCTGAGTACTTTAGTACTATTCAAGAAACAAATGACAAAATAACATTAATCTTCAGACTTCTTATGCAACATATCGTGTTATATTTTTTTCTTATGAATTTAAAAATCCACCAAAAAACACCACCTTACCACTCTTCCAAGGTCCAACCCCTCCCCGGAACCACACCAGAGAAAAATAAATGACCGAGGTGCTGCAATCTCATCAATCTCTAACTTCATAATCTGTAAGAAACCAAGACAATATTGCATAAAAATATGCAATCATCTCAAATCTATTTTCCCATTCATCCTAAATCCAAAAGAACCACCATTGAGATTTATCAAGACTTGGAGTAGATATGTTCTTTAAATGTACTCATTTTCACTAGGAAATGCCATGGGAAATAAATCTCATCCTTAAAACTTGCTCTACTGTTGTTTTCTTATTCTGTATTAGGACAACACACACACATGCACACATACACTACATACAACTTGATTTTATATGGAAAGAGGTAAAGGGAAACCATATTTATAGAATTATGTAGCTTTATAAGATACAGTTTAGAGCAGTCTGTTACTATTTACAGAAAAAGAAACTGAAATAAAAAGGGATTAAATTACCCCCAAGTTAGAGCAAAATTAAAACATAACAAATATTTGGGAAGGACTTGGTTTCCAGTAGAACAGTTCTAAAGAAAATAAATCAATTCACACATTTCATTATAATGATTGCTTTCAGTCTGAAATGTCAAAAAAATCGAGATTACAATTTGTAATGTGTTGAGTGTATCACATTAAAAAAATCTTCAATACTTAAACCTCTAAATTTTGAGAATACTGTATACTTATAAATATGACTATGAAAGCAACCATTTTATATGGTATTCTTTTCCTTTTAGCTTTCTGTCAGTTAAGAAGTCCCAGAGATCATGGTTCAAGTAAATATTTATTAATTTTATTTATTAAGAAAATCTTAACTTCTACCTGAGTAAATGATCATAACCATATCATCTATAATTTATCTAAGTAAAAAAAAAAAATACTTGACAGTAATAATGGAAATGAATTACAAAAGGTATAAACCTATTCAGTTTTATACTTCTTACTCTTTAAATCTTGATATCATCTCATCTAATATTCTCATAGGAATATGAATAATATGTAATACACACAGGCACACACATATATTCCTATATACATGTATACACGGTATTGCTAAAGGTAACTGATGACACACATCAGTGAAGAACATTAAGCAAGTTACTATCTTGACACTGCAGTTATAAATGCTAAATGTTGGTATTTTAAATAACTATCTCTATCCTTAATCAAAACACACTTACCACTACCGACTCTCTAATGTGAAAAAGAATACTTGTGCAACCCAAATGCCTTTCTTATTTATATTTTATTAATTACATTAGCTAACAGCACTTTCTTTAGGATATTATCACATGAAAGTTAAAAGCTTAGGGCTCTGGGGCCAGACAAAACTTTTTTCTACGCTTGAAATTCCTTTATTTCAAAGACTCTATTACCTTGTCATATATAATTGAATCTCTTGCATCTTCTCTGACCAAACCTAACTACTAATCAAAGATATCAGATTAATTTTTTTCAATTTTCCTTTGACTAAACAGAGACTGTTTTTATATTATTAATCAGTT
Organism: Camelus dromedarius; assembly: GCF_036321535.1. Lineage (NCBI taxonomy): Eukaryota > Metazoa > Chordata > Mammalia > Artiodactyla > Camelidae > Camelus > Camelus dromedarius. The sequence continues at coordinate 39,386,096 of NC_087436.1, forward strand.
TTGATGAGGATACAGTGCAATAGACAATTCTTAAACATTCCTGAAAAGAATGTAAATTTGTGCAACCTATCTGGAAAACTTCTCAGCAATAAATATCAACAGCATTACATCTTTAACCTTAAGTTATGGAGATACTATACACTGTACTTTTCTGAATTTCAACAATATACACAGATCACACTTATCAAAGGAGAGGAAAAACTTCTGTAAAGTAAAATAAAATAGAAATAAAAATGTAGATAAAAGTGCCGAAGGTATTGAACCTGCTAAGGGAAAGCTTCAAGGAAGAAAACCGTAGGTATATCTTGAAAAGTAACATTAACAATAACAACCATTAACTCAGAAAGGAGGTGCAAGATTCAAAGCAGCTTCCTATGAGACACCAGTCTCACAGTTTCAGTCCTTTCCCTACCTCTCTTGTGTTCAGTGCTCCCAATCACTCTCTCCTTGAAATGCTCTATTCCCTTGGCTTCCCTTACAGTCACACTCTTTGTTCTCACTCATCTCGGACCTATTCTTTTCACAACTCTTTTATATGTGTATCTCACATGTAAGTTTCCTGAGGCTTTACTGTCAATCCACGTTGTATCTTAATTGAGACACTAGCTCAAGACAAATTCATTTATTCTCATAGGTTTAATGTGGTAATCCTCTAAAATCTGCTTTTTGAGATGACCAGATCTGTCTGTCCTTCAAGTTTCATACTGCTGTTACAATCTATGCTTGAATGTCTCACATACACCTCAAAATCAACACATTCAGTATTACCTAATCCCTCTAACCCTGCTCTTCTTCTTAAATTGACTCTCAGCTGATGAAAACTCACCCCACTTATCCCAAGACTCAATCCTTTGAGTCATCTTTAACTCCTACCCTCATCCACTAGACCTCACCAAAAGTATCTACTAAACATTAGTGAATTTATAATCTCCTTCCTATTCTTACTACCATCACCCTAATTCAGGTTCCTTCATCTTCAAACGAGGCTACTGCAATAGCCTTCTAACTGCTCTCCCCTCTCCAGACTTCATTTTTTCTAGTCTATCCTCCTCCACATACTAATCTGACCATTTCACTAAACTGGTTAAAAACCTTCAAACTCCTTAATGCCTTTGGGATAAAAGTCCGACCCACTAAGACAGCATCTCAAGAGAGTCCCAATCTGTGTTCCAACAACATCAACTTACATACAGACCTCCCCCACCCATCTCTTTGCCTCCTCCATTCCTTCTGCTCTTGCTGTTCCTTCTGCTTGGAATCCCCATCCCACCCCTTCCTTCATCTGGCCAATTCAAACTAATATATTTACACTGTTCATGTGTCATTTCCTCTTTGTTTATGTTCCCCAGCTTCCTAGGCTTGGTCAGTTTTTTGCAAATTGTCTTATGCAGTCCTCTATTACTGAACTAACAAAATGATAATGCAATTACTTGTTTGGGTCAATGTTTATCCCATTAAACTGTGTGCTCCTTAAGGCCTAGTATATCATGTTTTTAGACTTATTTCTAGCTATACATCCAAGGACCCTGAGACTGGAATTGCCAGTCTACAGACTATTTATTCATTACTTGCTCAACTTTTGCCTCAAAAAGAAAAATGAGACTAAAGATGTCTTAATATTTGTTAATGTACCTTAGACTTTCAGCCATAATATATACTATAAATTTATATTTATGATTCCTAAATCATTAGAGATATTTATAATCTTATTTTCTGATCAGGTAATCATAAATTCATTTGAAAAATAAATAACTCATTACAATGTAGAAAGGTTCATCGTACATCATCCCAAGTCCAGCATTTTTCATTAGCAGTGATGCCAGTCTCTCTGTAATATTCTTCTAAAGGGGGTTCCAGAAGAATCACATCAAATTTGGGCGTTAGTTCTCTGATGTCAAAAGCTTCTATATCTGCTTGTAAGTACCTATTTGGTTAAAGCATAAAAAGTAAGAGATTTTTCTAATACTTTACAGATACTACAGAGAAATTTTTAAAATATTTCCTAATCACTGTTTACAAAGTGAACATGAGCTAATTACTGAATACCTTTTTATGGAGGGGCATCTTTCTTCAGTACAGATGTAAACCATCTACCAATGCTCTTCCCTAGGAAATGGATCTAATCACACTACAAAGTAAAATCCTAGTCCCCCACGAACATCCAGAACATAAACTTCTCTCATCTTTACATGGAAAATCCATATTGTGATGTAAATCTCTGAGCCCTTTTCTGTTATCATCTGAAGTTTCCAAGGACTATCACATTCTTCCTCAATTATTATTAAGTTAAACAACTAACTGTGAGTTTTCAATTCCTTTTAAAAAGAGCTTCTAAAGATGGACATAATTTTTTTTTTAGTTTGTTAGTAATATTATTTATATTAATCTTTTCCAGCTACTTAGTAAAAGTTACTACTAGCCTTTACTTAAAGGTTATTTCCACATAGTATCTAAGTATTTTAAACATAAATACAAAATACTTTAAATGTAAGAATATTTTTAAATAGGATGAATATTAGTCTGCTAATCTTTTTCCCCACAAACTCGTACTTTTTGTGGTTCTTCTAATCATTAACAGTATACATTTTAGCAAACTGTTAAACATACAGAATGCTCAAAGCAAGCTAAATATGAAATAAACAATGTCTCCAATTTCAAAGATCTTATACACGTTTTTTTGAGGGAAACATTCTGTTTAGCAAAGGTTAAAATGAATTTTTGTATTCCAAAATATTAAGAAAAGTATCCCTGGATGCTGAGTTATAATTAATTTTCATTTTCTTCTTTTCCTTCACTAAGCTTTCTAAACATTTTTTCAGTAAGTAACTTTTGAGAAGAAAAGTCATTTAAAAACATTTTAAGATAGTCAAGAATACAAGTAGTATGACTTTCCAAGAAAAAAATTTAGAGACACTTTAAGTAAATTAGCTAGAAAGTTGAAAAAAAAATTAAATGAGAACCCACTGTGTACTCAGCACTGGAGTTTCAAACTAATATAATTTTACTATACAGAAGAAAGTGTGTGTTAACCTTACAAAAGTGCTGAATTTTTTTTTCAAACAAAGCTTGCAGGATAAAAAGACTGATATTTTAAGCCTGAGTTGGGAACAAACCCACTTACATAGGAGGAGTGTTAGATTTAGCTATTAACTCATCCTTCAGCCTGATGAGTTCCCTCAGTTTAGGGTATTCTTCAAATCTGTCGGCCAAACCTGAGGAGGAAAAACAGTAAATTCTAAATGTCAATATAACTGAGTATCAGTGAATTTACAGGTGGTGAGCCCTCTCAGGAAAGCAAAACCACCTCATTATCCTCACATCCTTTTAAAAAAGTTAATTTAGGGTGTTTAAAAATAATTCATATATACACTTTATACCTAATGATCCTATCCCCATATGCAGGCAAACACCCAAATCACTCAGATGTTTTAAAGCCCAGATCAAGTCAATAAACAATTTAATTTCTCATATTTATTAAATAATCTGCTTATAGCACCAAGTTTAGCCATTCTGTTCTCAGGAAGAAAAAAATTTGTATCATGCTTTTTTTCCCCTTTTCTTTTTACTAAAAAAATTTCTTTCTCCCAAAGAACCTAGTTATTGAATCAGACTTTTACTTAGTTTCTTAGACAGTTACCCAAAGCAAAAAAATGAGGATTTCTTTTCTTTACTACTGATGATCTTAAATTAACTGATGATGCCTTAAGGACACAATCAATCCCAGAACAAATCAAGTTGAAAAGATAATGAATTCCTAATAGTAGATTACCAATCACTTCACTCACTCTGATTGCTTATCTAAAACTGTACTACCAATTCTAAGACTAGTTACTTTCTCTAAGAATATTTCCTATATCAATACTTACAGTTTTAAAGATCTCAGATTTCACATTATTATAAACAAAACCTCACATATATTTTCAAGCTGAGGACCTTGAAAAACATCCACAAGTTCCATAAAAGTTAAAAATAGGAGACTCACTATTCCCATATCCTAAAAAATATTTAAATCTTTGAGCCTCAGGAGAGATTTTAGATAAAACAGCATAATGCCTGTTTAAACAACTGTAGAGGTAAGTAGGGCTTTGAATATCAAGGATTCCTAAAAGTTCTTACTTGGGTTTTTTTTTCCCTACAAGAAGCATATTCATAACAATATGAATTATGTAAATATTTTAAGTTAAAAACCAAAAGTACATATTAATACCTCTAATGTTAAAGAGTAAAAAATGTGAAAGATTTTGTAAATCTTCCTTAATTGGTGGCTATAGATCAAATTGCAAATAAAACAAGTTTGAAGATTTCATTACAGTCAGGTTTCAGTCACAGTTGGGTCAGCTCTTAATCACCTACAAAACAGAAGGTATAACTTTTTCTCAATCTATAATATTTTCTTAAGTACATTTTCTTTGCCTTGGAGACAATGTCTCAAAAGCAGAAAGGCTGATAATGAAATTTGGTTATACAACTTATAGCTTTAACAAAAAATAGCTTTATTGTAGTTGACAAACAAAAAACTTATATATTAAACTTATACTTAATGTATACCATTTGATGAGTTTGAACATATGCATACATCTGTGAAAACATCACCACAATCAAGGTAAGACATTATCCATCACCTCCAAAAGTTACTTTGTGTTCCTCTGGTTTTTGTGTGTGTGTAGTAAGAACACTTAAGATTAGACCTACCCTCTTAAAGTTTTTAAAGTCTTGTTGACCATAGTCAACAGTACTGCTAACTACTGGCAATTTGCTATACAGCAGATCTCTAGAATGAATTCATTTTGCATAAATGAAAACTTTATACCAATTGAACAACTCCCCATTTTCCCTTCCCTCTAGCCCCTGATTACCACTGCTCTATTCTCTGCTTCTATGAGTTTGACTATTTTAGGTATCATATATATTTATATACATGTACTATTTTAGGTATCTCTATGAGTGCATGCATATTTGTCATTCTGTGACTGGCCTATTTCATTTACCATTATCATAACCTTTTGTGCTACATCTAAATTTTGCCCATGAAAACATTAAAATCAGTTTCTACATGTTGCTTACAAGCAAAAGATAAACTTGATTAACATCAAAATTAAAATTTTTGTGTTGCAAATGATAACATCAAGAAAGTGAAAAGACAACCCACAGAATGGGAGAAAAGACATGCAAATCATACATTTGATAAGGGACTTGTACTGCGAATATGTAAAGAATTCTTACAATGTAATAATAAAAAGACAAATTATCAATGAAAAAATAAGCAAAAGGATTAGACATTTCTCCAAAGTAGGTATTTAAATGGAAAAATAAACATATGAAAAGATTCTTAACATCATTAGTCACTAGGGAAAAGCAGATCAAAACCACAGTGAAATACTACCTCATAGCCACTAGGATAGCTATAATCAAAAAGACAGATAATAAGTGTCAAGGATGGGAAGGAACTGGAACCCTCACATACTGTTAGTAGGAATGTAAATGGTTCAGCTGTTTCAAAAAGCAGTTGGGCAGTTCCTCAACAAGAAACACAGAATTACCACATAACCCAGAAAATCCAATCCCAGGTATATACCCAAAAGAAATGAAAGTGTACAGCCACACAAAAATTTTACACGAATACTCATAGCAGCATAGTTTGCAACAGCTGAAAAGTGGAAACAACCCAAATGAATGGTTAAACAAAATGTGGCCTGTACACACAATGGAATATTATTTGGCAATAAAAAGAAAAGTACTGATATATGCTACAACAGCAATGGTCCTTGAAAATGTAAGTGGAGAAAAAACCCAGTCACAAAATATTGTATGATTCCAATTACATGAAATGTCTAGAACAGGCAAATTGATAGAGACAAGAGTCAATTAATGGTTATTGAAGGCTGGGGACAATTGTGGAAGAAGGAATGGGAACTGACTGCTAATGAGTTCTGGGTTTCTTTAGGGGAGATGAAAATGTTCTAAGAATGTGGAGAAAAGGGAACCTTTGTACACCGTTGGTGGGAATATAAATCAGCACAACCACTGTGGAAAACAGTACCCAGGTTTCTCAAAAAACTAAAAATAGACCTACCATATGATCCAGCTATTCCACTCCTGGGTATATATTCCAAGAAAATGAAAATACTAAGTGGAAAAGATACATGCACCCCAATGTTCATAGCAGCATTATTTACAACAGCCAAGATAGGGAAGCAACCTAAGTGTCCACTGACAGATGAATGGATAAAAATGATGTGATATGCACACACACACATACAAATACACACACACCCAATGAAATACTACTCAGCCATTAAAAAAAAATAGATTTTCCCATCTGCAACAACGTGAATGGACTTGGAGGGTATTATGCTTAGTGAAGTAAGTCAGAAAAAGAAAAACAAATACTGTAAGTTACCACTTGTATGTGGAATCTAAAAAATAAAATCAAACTAGTGAATATAACAAAAAAAGAAATATAACAAAAAAGAATATAACAAAAAAGAAATAGACTCACATATGTAGAGTACAAACTAGTGGTTACCAGTGGGGAGAGGAAAGGAGGGAGATCTAAGATACGGACAAGGGATTAAGAGTTATAAACTTCTACATATAAAATAAGCTACAAGGATATATTGTACAGCACAGGAAGTATAGCCAATACTTTTTAACTATAAATGGAGTATAATCTTCAAAAATTGTGAATCACTATTTGTATACCTGAAACCTATAAAATACTGTAAATCAACCATACCTCAATTTTTTTTAAAAAAGTTCTAAAATTAGATTGTGGTAATGGCTTAACAAACCTGGGAGTATACTTTTAAAAACTGAATTATATTCTTTAAATGGGTAAATTGTATGGTACATGAATTACCTCAATCAATTTGTTTTTTTAAAATGCAGAGATAATGCCTTTGATGAGCTTTTTGGTAGACTGGGCACAGCTAAGGAAAGAATTTGAACTTGAGGATATCTCAATAGAAACTTCAAAAACTGAAAAGTAAAGAGAACAAAAATTGGAAAGAAAAATAAAGCCAGAATATCCAAGGACTATGGGACAACTACAGCTACAAAAGGTATAATGTGTAATGGGAATATCAGAAGGAGGAAAAAGAGAAAGAGGAACAGAAGAAATATTTGAACAATAATGACTGAGAATTTCCCCAAATTAATGTCAGAAATCAAGCCCCAGATTCAGGAAGCTCAGAGAGTACCAAACAGGATAAATGCTAAAACAAAAAAACAAAAAACAAAAGCAAACAAAAAAACCCAACTATACCTAGACATATTTTCAAACTACAGAAAATCAAAGATAAAGAAAAAATTCTGAAAGAAACCAGAAAAAAAAAAATACTGTACCCATTGAGGAACAAAGATAATTATACCCAACTTCCTCAGAAACAAGAAAAGAGTTAAGTAAAATATTTACAGTTTTGAAAGAAATAAAACACCAACCTAGAATTCTGTATTTTGCAAAATTATCTTTCAAAAGTAAAGGAGAAATAAAGACTTTTGCAGACAGACAAAATTGGGGGAGTTTGTCGCCAGTAGACCCTCCTTGCAAGAAATGCTAAAAGAAATTTATAAAAAAGGAAAATAATACAGGTCAGAAAATCAGAACTACATAAAGAATGGAAGAGTATGGTAGCAAGGAATAAGTGAAGATAAAATAAAAATGAGGGAGACTAACAGAACTAAAGTGAAAGAAAGAAAAGAAGGAAAAAAGTAATACCACTTGATGGAAAAATGTGTACTAGAAGTACTAAGAATGGAAAGTGGAAGCCAAGCCAGGAAAAAGTTTTGTTAGAAATAATCCAAAAAATGAATAAATTACATGCATATAATCAACAGCTAGCCATAGCATATTCCCAATAAATCTGACATACCTACATCCCTGATGAAATTCTGAGGTCTGTGTCCAGTGTCTACAAAATGTTGGCAGTAATCATTATGGGGATTTAAACTCTGTGTTCCCTAAAAAAAAGTCAAAATTAAATTAATACCAATCACTCTGATGACAGATATACTAATTTTGTACTTTATTTTTTATTATGAGGGCATACAAAATATAAGCTGATTGACAGATTTTAAAAAACTGAAATCATCATTACTAAAATGATGGTATTATTCTTCAGTATCTACAGACATTAATAAGGCATTATCTCATCCTAAATGACCAAGCATCAGAAGAGTATTTCATGAATAATTTTAAATGATCTTTATATTATAATAATGATTCTTGAATAACTGAAAAAAATCTTGAGAACAAGCAAGTGTTTAAAATCTTTTCAGGCATAGGGCTGAAATGTAAAGATTTTTAGATTTGAAAATGATTTATTTACCTTAAGAAAAGTACTAGAATCTTTGTAAATCTCTTCTTCATATGGCAAATTCTCTTCCTCCTGCTGCATTTCTAATTCATCCTTGGAAAAGAAAGATTAAGGAAACATTTTATGTATAGGAGGAATATTTTATATGTTATAATATCTTGAGTATTAAGACTCACATAATTGTTTTATTTCCCTCAGATATAATAACTTTTTCAAATTACCATTAAAGTCAAACACTGAAGCTATTGCCTTCACATCATTAGCTCTAACTAGTTATGTTTACAATAAAATAAAATTTTCCTTTTCATTCTCATCAATAATTAGCTATAACTACTGTTTGTTGACTAAGTTATCTGAAATTATTTACCTCAGATATACTATAAATATTAGAATTTAGCCCAAATCAATTTGATTTCTACTGGATTGAACCATATAAAACTGCTATTTCTCAAAATATACTTAAAAAATGCTAAAATACCAGGAACTATATATGGTTTGACCTAATATAATCACAAATATTTAAGTTACATATTAGCATATATCAAAATGTAACACATAAGATAGCATTTAAGAAATTAGGTAATTATATTGTTGAAATTCCTAGAGACTTAGTGAAACTATTCATTCCCTTCTCTATTAAATATAGTTGCACGACAATTAATTTGAAAACAATGGAAGCAGGTTTTTTGTCCTTAACTTTCCTTTCCACTAAATATTGCAATTACAAGTTTAGGAGTTGTGTTTTTTCTTCGGCCTCTGTCAGAAATGGTTCTACACTTTATTTGAATTGTACTACCCCATATTGTTAATATGGAAAAATGCAACTCAAAAAAGAGTACTGTAGCCTCTTGAAATATGATTCAATTATCCAAAGTTTCTGATACATCTACCTCCTCACTCTTATTTAAGAATGCTATTGCCTAGTGCTTACTAGGCATTATGCTAAGCGCTTTATACATAACATACTTCTTGTGTTAAAATGAGGAAACTGATATAAATGTCTTTATTTACTTGATTCCATGTATGTCGCTGACAATTATTTTAGACATTCTAAAATTCAGCTTTCATCAAATTGTTTTCCTAAATAAGCATCTATGGATTGTAAGGATTTAGTTTTTCTTGACCATAAAACTGTCCCATTTTCTACTTGCCTTATATTCTTCCATTTTGTCTTCATCTGTCTCTCCTTCATCCTGATACTTACGTTTTGCACTTGGAGTATCATAGGAAGCCCTAAAAATTAAAACTGAAGTATCACACACAAATAAATACAAGATGAAGGGGGAGGGTATAGCTCAGTGATACAGCGCATGCTTAGCATGCACAAGGTCCTGGGTTCCACCTCCACTACCGTTAAAATAAGTAAGTAAATAAACCCAATCACCTCCTCCCAAAATAACAACAAAAAACGATCAAATATATACAAGATGTATAAATGTATGCATTAATCACAGGTTATAAAAAAGAATAAAGCAAATTTTTCCTGACTAAACAGTATCTAGTCACCCAGTTTATAAATCTTAAAGTACCACAACCTGATTAATAATTCTGTACTTTATTTTTATGAGAAAGCAATCAAATGAAAAATAAGCTTTAATAAGGCATGTACGGCAAAAAGAAACTTCTACATTACATATATAATCTGTCTTGAGCAAAACTGATGTTCAAATTGATAACTACAATACCGAAAGATTCTAAATGCTTTATGAACTATCAAACAAATGGCACTTTTAGGGTAAAGTATGTTTTTTTAATAAGAGTTTTTTGAATAAAATTATTTATGGTTCATAAGCTAATTCTCAGTCTAACATTCCATTTTCTAACTATCTTATAAATGAGAACTTACTATTATTCACAAAATGAGTATTTCATAATTCATGAATTAACAATAAAAACCAGTTTCTGAAATCTTTATGTTGATGCTTGCCGTGACAACACAATTCATACTTAGGTTACTGCTTATTAAAACAATGATCTTTTCACAATATTAACATAGCACTAAAAAAAAAAAAGTTATTTGACTGACCTGCAAGTTTCTCTTGTTTCAGCAATCTCTCTCTGTTCATCTTTGCTATTTAACACAGCACCAATGCTGTCAGCACTTTCGGCTCCCAACTGAGAGAAGGCAAAAACCAAAAATTAGATCACAATGCACTGAACAGTCTTTTCAGCCATTTGTAGCAGCATTTAATCTATCAAGTATTAAAAAAAACAAAAAACAAAACACGTAACTACCTCAGCAGGCAAATGGATTAATTACCATGCAGGAAAACAGGAAACACCCTGGAACAAAATCATATTAATTAAGAATGATTTTAACAGCTGAAAATATTTTATGCCTTCTGTTATTCTGAAATGAAAACAATTTAGCCAATTCTCCACTTTTAAAGTAAATAATAAAACCATAACTACCTCAGCAGGCAAATGGATTAATAACCTTGCAGGAAAACAGAAAACACCTTGGAACAAAATCATGTTAATTAAGAATGATTTTCACAGCTGAAAGTATTTTGGCCTTAAGTTATTTTTGAAATTAAAGCAATTAATTTAGCCAATTCTCTATTTTTAACGTAAATAATAAAACTGTAACTACCTCAGCAGGTAAATGGATTAATTACCTTGCAGGAAAAATAGAAAACACCTTGGAACAAAGTCATGTTAATGAAGAATGATTTTAACAGCTGAAAGTGTTTTATGCTTTCAGTTATTTTGAAATTAAAAAAGTTAACTTTAGCCAATCCACTACTGTTAAAGTAAATAATAAAACACAATATAGCAGTAGTAGCAATAACAAACAAACAAAAAAAAAGCAGCTAACATATAATGTTTACAGTGTGGCAGGTACTATGTTAAACACTTTGCATCCATCAGCTTACCTGCTGTACTTTATCCCATGCTGTAACAAATACTACTATTCAGTTTTATTCAAGCCAAGTTTTTATATAACGGTTACTGACACATAATAAACTTTATAAATACCTGAAAAATGGTCATGCAAATTCTGGTTGGCAGTTCATGAAATTTTGCAAAATACAACCAATGTAAACAAATCACTAGTTGGGATAAGCTTGGCTACACAGAGTGGGATCAATTCATGGAAACCATTGAAAGCCAAACCAAGTGTTGAATGCAATTTGTAGGCCATGAGGAACCACTTAATATTTTTAAGTACAAGAAGGGCATAAGGAAATCTGCATTAAATAGTCCCTTTAGCTCAAGAAAGGGGAGAAGCATACTAAAATATTACAGCTGGAAGTCCCCAGCCTTGATCTTAAAATATTATCACTGCCTCTTTAGACCACCCACTTCATGACTCCTCTCAGGCTTCTCCAGTGGTAAGTCTCTTCCAATATATCAACTGTTTGAAATTTTAACTCTTCCAAAAAATTTTCCTGACCCCTATTCTCTTTAATTAGAAGACACCATCTACTTCCCACTGGTGAAATGCTTTCTAACCTTCTTCCCATGACTGACTCCACTCCCTTCAAAAAGTAGATAATAGACTTTCCATTGTGGTAGCACTAAATACATTATTTGAATAATCACGACAATTGGTATCATCTGAAAGCATATATGATTTTTTGAAACAAGGCCACAAGTTAAATAAAAAGCAGGTGTAAATTGTTGGTGGTAGCAACACTTGCCACAATCATGGTCTGGGCCTATATACAGCATCTAGCATCTTCATCCAACAGTCAAAAGCACATCAATCAAATCATACACATTGGATTATGCTCTACTCTGATAGTTCATCAATCAACAAAAATTTACTAAAAGCTTACTTCGGGCAAGAAACGAGGTTAAGGCAGAAGATTAACCCAACGGGAATTAAATGCAAAGACTTAGCACGCAAACTGTTTATATCCTGTGTAACAGTAAGTAATATACAGCCGTGAACTCAATAGTAAAAGGACAATGGAAGCTCAGAGGAAGAAGAGACTAAACCAGGGAGATGAGGATAGGTTTCATCATGAAGTTCTCAACTGAGCTGTGCCATAGAGGACAGAGGGAAATCAGAAAAGACAATTGTAAAAAATCACAAAGTATATATTGCACAAATCATGTTCTGGAGAGTAATAAACCAGTCTGTCTTGCTCATACAGAGAAAAGTAGGTGAAAGAAAGGCTGAAATTAGCTGGTAAAATGGAAATCTGTCATTAATTATAGCAGACATCCTTACTTTTAGACATTACTCCAGAGAAAATATTGTAGACCTATTTCACAATGAAGCCACAATCTCAAGAATTAGGTGCTGACTATGAGGAAAGACAAGACACAAAACGACCATTTAGATAGTGAAAAGAAATTTAGGGGAGAGCAAGTCACTTTTACTTGTGTGAACTGCGGTAATTCACTCACAAAGGCCAAAGTTTTGTATCCCCCACCACTGAGCACCGTGCCAGACACTTGGTGGGCATTCCATTAAGGTTGCTGAAGACCAATCGTGGCGTTCGGTTTAGCACCACCACAATGACCTCGCCGCAAAATGGAAAACATCTGCGGCACCGCGGAAGTTGAGAATAAGAGACTAGGTAGGCCCAGGGATTAAGGTCGCGGCACCAGAAAGGACTGCAGGTAAGGAGGAAACAAAAGGCCAGGGGAGGTAAGAGGACGCCACGCACGCGGATTCACGATCCCTCCCTGGGCCGCGGACCTGCTGCGCGAGGAGCTGTCGCCGTAACTTCTGCCGCTCCCGGATCTCCTGCAAGCGGCTGTCCATGTCCCAACTCCTGTCTTCCACTACCCGGAAAACTTGGCAATTAGCGCACGAACCCCTACCCACTTATTTTTCCGAGTCTCTGGAACACAAGACCCTCCAGAAGCTTCAAATGCCGGGTACCCTATGTCCTTTCCTCAATAAATATTTCCGGCGCGGCCGGATTTGGCCCGACCGGCCCGGAAGTCCCGCCTCCTTCTGGACGCCCGCGATTGACGCCACCTGGAAGGGGCCCAATGAGGGTCCAGCGACTCTGGCGTGGGCGGGGTCTTGGAAGGCGTGGGCGGTGCCCAGCCTGGGCTGTCACAGCCGTTGCGGACGAGTCTCTGGTCTTCTCTTTTATCGTTTCTTTCCGGAGACACCAGCTCCCTTGGCGTATCAGTACTGTTTCCAAGTTATGGGTCGTTTGGTTGATTTCCTGTTCCATTAATTCCCCAGTTGCCAGTCCTGGCGTTTTAAAAATCGCCAGGTACCAGTTTTCTGCTGAAAGCACAAACCCTGACTACTTGAACCCTGGACTCTCATTTACTAGCTAAGCAGTCTTGGCTGGTTAATCACCTCCGTAAGCCTCGGTTTTCTCATTGGTAAAACGAGAGTTAATAAGAGTGCCTGCCTCACAGAATTGTGAAAACTGAAAGAATAAACAGAGCCAAACACACACCGCCATGGAGGTGTTTATTATTACTCAAATCTTTTATTACTTATTTTACCCTTCAGGCAGGGAACAACTGCATCTGCCACTGCTCTTCTCCAGAACTCATTAGCCCTTAAAAATGTTCCTGCTTTACTATAATGCGTTTTATGGATTCTTTTCCTTAGAGACATGAGTGGGTCGTAGTAAAATGTGTCTTGGTTCATGTAGAGGTTAGAGGCAAGGGGACCTCTTTTTGTGCTGATATATCTGTCTTAGCTGGAAATAAACCCTGGGATAGGAAAACAGCCTACTGAAATTCCCTGACTGGGGCAGGGAGCAAGGAAGAGGCGTGATGGTGATGATTCACCTCTCTTCGTTAGAAAGCAGCAAAGACCAAAGTCTTATATACCACGTTCATCATCTTATTCCAAATTCAAAGTGGCAGAAGCAGATTGAGACATGTTGCCTCAAGTTGAATCGGGAAATTGTGGCAAGTACCTACGAACATTAGTAACAAATCTTCATTCTTTGAGAGAGGATTTATTTTTTGAAAATAGAATTAAATCCTCCAGATCAAAACAGGCAATCAGTCTAGGCCAAAAGTGGGCAGGACTAGACTTTACTAATTGTCATGTATTTCTCAAGAACTAGCTCTGAAAGGCAATTTTAAAAGAGGAGTCCTAAAAATCCCTTGTGTAATGGGAGCACTACTTGAAAAAGTATGTTAACTTCCAAGGGCCTATATTGTAAAAGACTGTACTAGTTTGTACATATAAATTGAAGTGTGTTTCTTTAAAAATCGGTTGCATCACCTGCTAGTGATGTAAGCTGAGTATTAATTTGAACTATTTATCAGTGATGTGAATAGGTATTTTGCTCACTCAAATATTTATTGATATTTACTAAGATTTTATATGGCAGTCACTGTGATGGACCAAAGGTTTATCAAGTCTATCAAAGACCAAAACCAAATCAGTCAGTTTTTCTTTAGGGAGTTTACTGTCTAAAGGAGGGAATTTTTTTTTCTAGCTAAGTGCAGTGCAGGTTATTTTCCTGTGGTATTTGAGCCCTATACTCACCTAAAGTCTGCTCTGTGATAATGGTTGAGCTGGGAGTTTGCAAACTACATTTCCCAGCTTTCCTTGTCAGATGCCTTCTTGTGAGGTTCTACCGAGAACTCCGCACAGGCATAAAATCAGAAGGTGGAATGTGGGAAAGGTATTGTTCCTTATTTCTCGTACTCTCTGCTTCTGGTATCCAGGGGGAATGGCTGTGCCCTTTACAAAGTCTCAGAGCCAGTTGCAGCAGCCCTTTCTTAATGGTTCTGCTTTCCCTTTCCCTTTCCCTGCATATTTATGCAGCATCCACAGAAGTGAGTTTGCCTTGGGCTTTGATAATACCACCTCCACCTTCTACCAGCTCCAGGACTGGTAGCCACTTTCTGCAATTAGGAATTTCTGATTTAATCTCACCTTCTCCTTTTTGCTCTTCTAGCCTTCAACATTTCTTCATAGCAAATGCTGTCTCTTTAGCCTTCTTTACATGATTTCTGTTTCCCTGCCTGGAACCTGTACTGATAAAGATGCAAATGTATACTTTCTTATACTATTTACAAAGCCATTGGAATCCAGCAGAGGGTTGTTGCAGTTTTCACAGAGAAAGGAATATAACTCCGAAATCTGTCTCCCAACCAATGAATTTTAAAACACTACACCACATCAGCACACTTGTAGAACATGCCTATCATGACATTCATTCATCATGGCAACACGAGGGCCACTAGGGAGTGTATGTAGTAGGGAGAGGGGAGAGAAGAAATTTGGAAACTCTTTGAAAAAGCAGTTTCAGTTCTAGGCACTTATTTTAAGGAAGTGATAAGAGATCCACATAAAAATTAATGCAGCTCCTCTTAAGGTCCTTGAGAATGTCTCTTCCAAACCTATGTATCCAACTGCCTACTGTACATCTTATTAAAATGTCCTCACAATTTCAAGGTTAACATGGATATAACCTCAACTCATTAATCACCCACATCCTATCAAAGACAAATTTAATTCCACTCCTTCGGGGTTTTCTATTTCAGAAAATAAGATCAATATCCACCCATTTTCCTAAAGAAGAAGCACTCTGCCTCTCCTTCAGCTTCCTTATCTGCTCTGTGACTGTAGTTCTGCCTTTGACCTCAACCTTCACACACACACACACACACACACCATTCTTCATTTCTGCAAACACAACCTATGGATGATACATATCCTGATTCACATAGTAAGTGCCCTACCAGCTTCTGGTCTATCAAATTCTTCATAGAAATTTGTGGAAAATTGTGATTTTATCACTTCCAAATCTGCTCAAAAGTTTTACATGTTTCCTCAATGTCTGGGGTAGTGCTGTCCAATAGAACCTTCTAGAATAACAGAAATGTGCTCTCTGCACTAACCAGTACAGTAGCGACTAGCCATATGCACCCACTGAGCACTTGAAATGTGGCTTGGGTACCCAAGGAACTGAATTTTTATTTGGTTTTAATTAGTTAAATTTAAGTGGCTGTATTTGGTCAGCAGCTACCATGTTAGATGACCCAGGTCTAAAAATCTAAACCACTCAACATTGTATGCTGAGCAGTCCTCTGCCACCCTGCCCAGCCTCATTCTCTTCTCCTTTTTGCACCCAATTTTACAGGCAGATTAAAGTTTTGGTCTCCTTTGGTCTCCCAAACATACTTTCTTTCCTGTACTTTTTATGAATTTATACTAAAGCAAGAGGAAATTCTCCTAAATACAGAGAGAGGCTCTAAAATGACTTTAAAAATTACAACATTTGGTAAGCAGAACTTTTCAAGAAAGAACTAAAGAACTACAAATGAATGCTAGAATCTGTTGAAAACTTGCTTTCTCTCAGTGCCTTGTAAAGAACACTCAGCAGATGGTTATTGATAAACTCGTTGATTGAAGCTAAGTCTCTCTAACTTTTCTGAGCTTTGTTGGAGAGATTGGCTGTAAGTAGCTGTGTTGGAGAGGGACAGGAGACAGCCAGTTAGCATTCTACATCTTCTACATTATCCTTGAAAATTCACTTATAGCCGTTAGGTGCAGAAGGTTTCCTAGGATGTGCATTTTATTGTGTTCAACAGGACAACTGTTAAAACCTAGTCCAGCTGTGACACAAGAGAATATTTAACAAGCCTCATGTGTCAAATAAATAGACTACATAAGAAACAGGCATTAAGATGGCTTTTCTTATCACATATTAGTAGATTTTTTTAAAGAGTACTGTGATTAAAGCATTGGTTTCCTGTAATATAAAATAAGAAGAAAATTTCACAGGCTGTATGTCAGTATTAAATGAAAATATGTGGAGAATTGAATAAGTATGATCTACCTGGGGAATTTGCATAAAATATCCTTACTGTCTTTTCAAAATGACCAAATTGGGAGGAACATGAGAAAAGGCAAGGGAAAAAATAGAATAAAATAATGCAGGGCTAGTTTAAGTAATGTTAATACATTTAATTGAATAGATAAAGAAAAATATTTAAATGTTGGTGATGTAACGTTAGTTTGCTGTATTATTTGAGAAAACCTGTTCTGCTAGAGAGCACAAAACAGGATGGATGAATCCCATAGGTTGTGTTAAGTACAGATAACAGAGTGCAGAGTAAGCAAGTAGCTTGTGGGACACAGGCAGAATTTATAAGATATGCTAAGTATAGTTACTAAGTAACTCTGTAACCTGAAAGCTATAAAGCTAGACAGACTCAACGAAATATATGATGGAACAAACAAGAGTGTTATTTACAGATGGAAGGGGATAGAAAGATCAAATCACGATCATTCTACCCCTGGACTGACAACCCTGTCACCATTTCATCAGGCATCCTTGGTCATATTCTGGACTCAAATACGGTCTACCTAAGAATTGCTGATAGTATTTATAGCTGTCGGCAGGAATTGGCAAGCTACAGCAATGACCAGGCATATTTGTCACTGCTTCTCTTTACAGAGCAACTATGTATCATTGGCCCCCAGGTACCTTCTGTCTGTTGACCTTGCTCAATGTCAGTCTGTACCCCAGTTATTAATGGCGAAGGCTGATGTAGCAGAGAATGAGAAGGAAGGAGAGAGAGAGAAAACATGAAGATTGCATAATTTGGGATTTGTGTAGTATGGTGTTTCCTGTTAGCACCCTATCCTAAGTGTGTAATGTATCCTTTTTCCTCTTGCTTTAAAGGGATATGTGATTTGAGAATCTCCTTTTGATCTATGAGCCTGTCTGTCCCATGACTTCTGGGATAGCTTGGCTTGTAGTGTACTTGGAGGCCACCATTGCACCAAGGTAATAACCCATGACAACTTCTTCTAGAGAAACTTAAAAAAATAAGAACACAGGACTGTATAGTGTAAGCTGAAGTAATATGAGGAGGGTAAAGAAAGATTGTCACAAATTTGTAAGTTTTTCTTTAATGTTTATTATATTTTAAAGCATTTAAACTATCAAGAAGAGAGAAGAGTAAGAGGCTTTAAAAATACTTCTAGATAACTAGCAGAAAATGCATGTATAGTTCTACTTTACATGAATGTTTTTATTACTGCTATACAATTTCTGAAACATTCCCTGTAAATTAATTCCTATTTTAAAAACACTAAGAATTCAACTACTTTAAAGATCTATGAGATAAAAGATTTAGTTAAATGAAATATCCCTTTGGAATGAAAGTAATTTCCCCCTAATTTCTCTTTTATAATTTATTTTCTTTAACACGTCACTGTATTGCTATGTATTACAGAAAATGTTGATTTAGAAACTTGTCAAGGTCATACAAATGGCCAACAGACACATGGAAAAATGCTCAATATCACTAATTATCAGAGAAATGCAAATCAAAACTATAATTTGTTATCACCTCACACCATTCAGAATGGCCATTATTAAAAAGTCCACAAATGATAAATGCTGGAGAGGCTGTGGAGGAAAGGAAACACTCTGACACTGTTAGTGGGAATGTAGTTTGGTGCAGCCATTATGGAAAACAGTATGGAGATTCCTTAAAAAACTAAAAATACGCTTACCATATGATCCAACAATCCCACTTCTGGGTATATATCTGGAGGGAACTCTAATTTGAAAAGATACATGCACCCCATTGTTCATAGCAGCACTATATACAATAGCCAAGACATGGAAACAACCTAAATGTCCATTGGCAGATGACTGGATAAAGAAGCTATGGTATGTTTATACAATGGAATACTACTCAGCCATTAAAAAAATTCAATTTGCAGGAACATGGATGGATCTGGAGATCATCACTCTAAGTGAAGTAAGCCAGAAAGAGAAAGAAAAATTCCTCATGATATCATGCCTGTGTGGAATCTAAAAAAAAGAAGAAAAGAAAAAAGATGGTAATGAACTTATCTACAAAACAGACACAAACTCAGACACAGTAAACAAAGTTATGGTTACCAGGGGGAAAGTGGGTGGGAAGGGATAAATTGGGAATTCAAGATGTGCAAATATTAACTACTATATATAAAATAGATTAAAAAACCAAATTTCTTCTGTATAGCACAGGGAACTATATTCAATATCTTGTAACCTATAATGAAAAAGACTATGAAAATTATATGTATGACTGAAACATTATGCTGTTCATCAGAAATTGACACATTGTAACTGACTATACTTGAATTAAAAAAAAAAACAACTTGTCAGGTAAGTGAAATGCCTATAACAGCATGTAGGGTTTTCTCTAAGAAAACCACCATACTTACATAAGAAGTGAAATTGTTTATGAGGCAAATACTTCCTGGAGCTTACTCTGTGGTTTTATTAAAAGAGTAGGAAGTTTTGTGGTGTTCCTCATTGAAACTAATAGCCTCAATATTTTATACTGTTTTTTAATTTGTTTGTTTTTATAGCTTAATTCTTACTTTGAAGTTGAGTATTCTCTCCCTCCAAAATTTGAAATGTTAAAAACAACTAGAAGAAAGTGCATTCTGTGATGAATCAAAATAAAACCTATATTCAAAGGGAGATTGATAATATAATAGCATTAAGTGCTGCTTATTTTTTAATGATCTGTTTGGGATTTTAAATATTTATATCATTTTGTAACATATACACAAAACCAGTAGAAACAAAGTACTATTATAAAGAAATCCACTATTCTAGATATTTGGACCGTAAAAATACTAAAAATTATTTTTGTAACTTTATACCAAACTACCATAATGATGGATTTAGTTGTATACATTCTTTAAAACATGTGACATATTATTGTACCCAATGCAAATATTGCAATGTTTAGAATATTTAGAATTAAATTTCTAAATTCCAAAAAATTAAGTTTCAAATGAATATGAAAAGACAATCCTTGTATATATGCTCAAAAATAAAGATATTGAAACCAAATCATAGTTAACATGGTAAATCTGTTTCAGATTATAAATCAGTGCATCCAAGAGAAATCATTGGAGTTGCCTTACTTTCTCCATTCCTGGTATTCTCCGGGCATTTGTGTCAAATAACTTAGGAATGTGCAGAATTAGTATTCACTGGCTACTCACTGGTTGTTCAGAATTTCCTCTGATTTGAATCATCTCTGCATTTTTTTCCTCCCATCCATTTTTAGGTCAGATGTACAATAAATCAAAGCATGTTGATCCTAGTGAAATTTAACAGAGAAAAACAGCTTTGGCTACAGAAACTTGAAAAGCTTTACCGAAGGGGAAAAAATTGGACATTTTCTCATCCTGGAGAGAAACTAGATTCTAACTTAAATTTCCAACTGTAATAGTTTTGCTATTTCTCTAAAGGCTGAACCTTGCATATAGTAAGACTTACCTTAAGCCAAAATACATAGTTTCATATTTGTAGCACAGTAATACTGCTATGTAAGTTAACTAATTCAGGAAAACTGGAAATCATATTACAAAGAAGCAACTCTCACATCTATATCCAAGTCTAGGCTGCTAGTTGCTGAAAACAGATACTATATTCATACTAGGGTCGGGGAACACATGATTCTGTATATATGTATATATACACATGCACATATGCATATATAGCAATAGTAAAATTTGGAAAATTTTTGCTGAGTATATAGGAAGAAGACTTTTGTATTTAAAATATTGAATAAGGACTTGTAGTATACATTCATAAAGCAAATTAATTATTTTCTTCCACTGCCCTTTCTTTGAGGCTGGTTCTCTCCCTGTGGCTGGATACAAACTTAAGCAGTCTTCATGCTTTTTCTGGTTATTTTTATTTATTAGAAACAGTTATTTGATTGTTTAAGCTCCAGTCTTGGTTTAACAATCAAAATATGAGGTCAAAATTTAATTCCAGCCTTCAAGTTAAGGAATATCTCCTTACGTGGTCTCCAGGCCACTTGCAGGCCTGAAGCTAACACTTCCGGAGGTAGAGAAAGGAGGACACAGTCTGCTGCTTCTCTCTTTCCATTGGGGATGCTCCAGCTCCATCTCCTTCAGGCCTACGGACCCTCCCAAGGCTCAAGTGTGGGGGCTGGGGGGATTTAATGGAAGCCACTTACAGGAAAAGTTCTTACTAAATTGGTACTGTCTTCATGACCTAGCACTGACACATTTTGGACTTGGCAGATATTTAAAACTGACTCTTTCTGGTGAGCATTTTCATGGGTTCTTCCAAAACCCACTGTGCTCTCCCTGTGGGTTCCCATGACAAGAGCTGATGTGTTTCTGTTCCTGTTGGTCCTTGGCTTTATTTATTTATGTGGCTTACTTCTTCAGAGGACTATTCACCCCTCTTGGCCATACTTTTGGACATAAACTAAAAAGACCCCACTCTGGCTTTCTTAAGTGAGTGGCCCACATTTGGTTCATGGAAAATCTCATTGTTTGCCCCAAAAGACTCTGGGAGCAGTGATTTACTGCTGGAACTCAGGAAAACCAGATATCCTATTACTAAGTGGTCACTTTACCCCTTTTGTGTCTGCTTTCTGAGCAACTAGCCAGCCATTCCAAATGGGAAGTAAACTCTCCCACGTCTCCCAGAACTTAAGTTCTCCCAGTGGTCTCCTTAAAGCCTCCTTTCTTGATTTAGGTAAAGGGGGACTAGCCTCTACCTCTCTTCCCTGAGGGGAAGGGTGATATTGCATCACAACAACAGTAAACTCTGAAAACTCTCTCCTTCAATCTGTAACTCCTCATCATTTGAGAACTTTGAAGTGGGTTAAGTAATTCAGAGCCTTACAACCAATTATCCTCTACTTCTTGTATAAGCCCTACAGGGTGGTTGTCATCTTCACTTGGGAATGTTGTATTTACTCTCTTGAGGTCCTAGCCAAAACTCCCACAGGTACTGTTGTACACTTCAATGAGAAATATATAAGTATATATACACACCCTGTAAAATAGTTCAATTTTTAAATTAAACTTTTATTTTGAGATAACTGTAGATTCTCATGCAGTTGTAAGAAATAATAGAGATTGCATGTACCATTTACCTGTTTCTCCCAGTGGTAACAATTTGCAAAACTGTAATTCAGTATCACAACCAGGATATTGACATTGATAGAACACTTCTATCTCCACAAGGATCCTTCATGTAGCCCTTTAATAGCCACACCCACTTCCCTCACACTCCCACCTCCTCCCTTAACCCTTGGAAACCACTAACCGGTTTTCCATTTCCATTATTTTGTCATTTCAAGAATATTATACAAATGGAATAATACAGTATGTAACCTTTGGGGATAACTTTTTTACACTTAGCATGATTCTCTGGAAAATCAGCCAGATTGTTGCCTGTATCAATAGTTTATTCCTTTTTTATTGTTAAGCAGTATTGCATGATATGGATATACCGTGATTTGCTTAACCATTTATGTCCAATGACAAGTCTGATGATATGACCAATGAAGGACATATAGTTTTTTTTCCAGTTTTTGCTATTATTAATAAAGCTACTGTAAACATTCCTGTGCAGATTTTTGTGAATATAAGTCTTCATTTCTTTGGGATAAATGCCTGGGGTGCAATTACTGTGTCATATGGTAATTGCATGTTTAGTTTTTTTTTTTTAAACTGTTTTCCAGAGCATTTGTATCATTTTATACTCCCACCAGGAATGTATAAGTGGTCTGGTTTCTCCACATCCTTGCTGGCATTTGATAGTGTTATTATTTATTATTTTACCTATTCTGATATTTTATTTACATACACACACATAGTGTGGCTTACATACCAATATGATGAGAAAAAACACTGCAGACATATTTCTTATTTTGAAGTGAAAAAACTTTCTAATACTAAAACTATCTCATTGTGGTTTTAATTTGCATTTCCCTAATGAGTAATGATGTTGAATGTAATTTCATGTTTATTTGCCATCTACATATCTCTTTTTGGTCTCTTCATGTCTCTTTCCCATGTATTAACTGCACTATTTGCTTTTTACTGTTGAGTTTTGAGAGTTCTTTATATAGTCTAGATATTAGTCCTTTGTTAGTATGTGGTTTTCAAATATTTTATTTCAATTGGTAGCTTGTCTTTTTGTCCTTTTAGAAGAGTCTTTCACTGAGTGAAAGTTTTAATTTTGATGAAGTCTGAGTTTTATTTTTATGGATCGTACTTTTGGTGTAAAGTAATAGTTAACATTTTTGTCTGTGTGGAAATAAATACATCATCTTTTTCCCTCACTTCCCATGTCGAAATCATTGGCAGTTCCTGTAAGAAACAACTCTACAATAATAATCTAAATATATCTACTTTTCCCTGTTTTTACAGCTACCTCTTTTCTGTTTGTCTTTCAGACACAAGTGCCTTTTTACTCTTGGCCCCAGCATCTGCAGGTCCCTCCTCCAGTGCTGGTAGCTTTTCCTTAATAGGTCTCTCCACAGTCAACTGTTCTAAGGTGACTTCACTGATGACCCTATTCAAAGAAGCTTATGTTTCTTCTATCACTTTCTGTTATTACTCTTTTTCATAATTATTTTATTTTGCACTTGACTAGCTGAAGTTATTTACTTCACTTGCCCCCACTCAAAGGTAATCTATCAGGGCAGTGGCCTTGACTGTCATATTCATCACATCTCAAACACCCAGCACATAGGGATCACTCAATTAATATTTATTAAATGTTTAATATTTCTATTTTCTGCTCAACAAGCAAATTGCCTTTTGAATATTCAACTCCTGCTAGTGGATGCAGTATGTCCTCAAAAAGGACTATTTATAATATTGCTATTGAATTAGAAAAACAAAGAAAAGTGAGTTCTAGTTTCTGATAAATTCAACTCATGTTACCACTAAGTCATGTTTTTTATTCCTGGTGCATGAAGCACACAAACGATGTAGGACAAAATATATCTCAAACATATCTTGATTCTAACTGTAAGAGAGGATACCATTATTGTGTTTCCAAGTTCCAGAAACCGTGGAAATTTTTATCCTTTGACTTCACCAGTAATTCTATGATTTAACATAAGCAAGTCTGAACAGATCTTTACTGCTTAGTGTCTTGTTCTGTTAAAAGAATATAAAGCAAGCTTACCTCATCAAGATGCTATGTAAAAGTTTCTATTTATTCCAAGTACTGTAGGATTTTTGTGTCTATATTTGTGTGGAACGGCACATTTATTACATGGTGGTATCAAAAGACTTTGTGCCACAAAGGATGCAACATTCTTAGAGATACTAGGGGATTATATTACATATGTTCGATTAATTTGGGGGATTGTGTTGCAGATAAATCTAAAGATAAAATTGGAATTTAGCTAGACTGAAAAATTGTCTTAGATTATTTTAAATTGTGTTTTTAGAATACAACTCAGATATCTCAGGATAGCCTCAGTGAACTATACCTTATAAACTTAAAAGTTTATAAAGTTTATGTGTGTGTGTATATTAGAACATTGAAGACATTCCTTATTTTGAAATGAAAAAAACTTTTTGATATTATTAGTATTCATTTACTTGAGATCCCGTGGAACTCAACACAATAATAAAACACAAGAATAGGGAAAAAAAATCATCAACTTATCCAAGATATAACTCGGATTCTTAAATAATTCTAAAAGAAAATGAAATTTGAAATATACTATATAGTTTCATAAGATACATTGTGTATAGAGTTTTTAAAAGAATTTTAAAATGTCAAAACAGTCTTACAGTTACCTTAATATAACTAGGAGTATTTTAATAGAATTCAGTAAAATAAAAAATATAATTTAATTTATAAAATTAGAATTTTTATTTATAAATATAAAGTAGGCTTTTGAAATTCTGGAGCCATGAAAATGAACTAGCTTTATGACTTGGATAAAATCACCTAACCATTTTGTGTCCCAGGTTCCTCAACTGCAATTCAAAGGGCATGAAATAATTCAGTGGTTCTCAGACATTTTAGTCAAGGACCCCTTTATCCTCTTAAAAACTGGGAACCTCAAAGAGCTCAATTTATGTTCGTGAGGATTATATCAATCATTATTTACAAGGTTAGAAATTAAAACCGAGAAAAACTTAAGAAATTCATTCATTTAAAAATAACTATCCCACTATACGTTAGCATAAACAATATGTTTTATGAAAATAACTGTATTTTCCAAAACAAAAGATTCTTTTGAAAAGATTGGCATTGTTTTACATTTTTAAAAAATCTGTTTAATGTTTGGCTTAATAAAGAATGGCCAGATTCTCATATTTTTTCCTGCATTCACTTCGCTGTGTTATGTTGTTTTGGTTGAGGTATATGAAGAAAATCTGGTCTCGTGCAGATATCTGGAAAGGAATGTAAGCCTTTAAAACTTCAATATTCTTTTCAGATAATTATGGATATTCTTCTTCATACTACATGGAAACTTGACATGTGGTAATTTTTTAAAGCCTAGTTGCTATGTGAAATCTGAAATCATAGCAATGAATTTTTCATATCAAGAAGTTTGCCTTTTGTTAAAGTTTCATACCTTTTTGGGGAGTGGCTTGACAAAACTAATAAATGTTATGCCACCCTTTAGTATACCACTGAAGAATGATGTGATAAGAGTTTTTTTCCTTTATCTTTATTTGACTACTTTTCATTAATGAATATTCTTTCATTGTCTTGAAAATATTTATTTTTGGTGAATTTTCTCAAGGCTAGATGATAGATAGTTAAATAGATATCATAGATTTCATAGTAAATAGATATCTTAGTAAAACGACGAACACTGAATATCATTAAGTTAGTTAGAAATTCTGTGAGTCTCTTCAAACTGAAAGATAGAAGTAGATTGGTGGGGGAGGGGAGAAGGTAGAACATTATTATTAATATATTATTCTCAGGGTTATATTTTCAGATGCCTATGGACCTATATTGAATATCCTAGTGTGAACATCTCTGATGGGCAGGACAAAGAGGAAAGAATAAGAAGACATTGCCTAGATTTATAATAATAGTAGAAAATGAAACTTGTGTATTTGAAAGCCGTATGACTCATGGATAATTAGTATGTTTGCCTTGATTGGGCAGAGGAATAAGTAATGTTGCTAGCAAAAGAATGCATGTGTTTTAAAACAGATTCTGGGAGGATTTGAATGGCTGTATGTAGAAGACAGATGGATAGCTGATTAGCATAAAGTATTGCTTTAAATATATTCCTCCATCAAAAGTGTTAGAAGTCGATCTGAAATTTGCCTCCAGCAGTCAGTCTGGGAAAGGAGAGGAAATGTGAAAATGTGATTATTTAATATTCAAAGAGGATTGCTCTGCAAATCTGGAAAATACAAAGATTCTCTATCAAAAGTTTGCCTTTTGTTAAATTTCATGTAATCTGTGAGGCAGTGGTTTAAAAAGCATCAGTTTGTTCTGATAGCATTATCTCATTGTACATACTCACTGATTAAACCTTTTATTCACCAATAAAATGTTCCCTATCATTAATTTTCATCAGAACAATATACTACAAATGGTAGCTTGTAGATTCTGCTCTGTCATGCTTAACATATTGCATTATTCAATCGCTTTGGTATTCTCAGTATTAATCTTAGACTCTTAAATAATATCTTCTGGGTATTATGTCATTTCTATCCATATTGTACTTAATAAATCATAGCAATTTGAACTAGATAATTAAATGAAGGTTGAATACTATGGACTAGAATATTCAAAGGGCACTACTTTTTGTTGACCAACCTTATTTAGAAGGTTTCATGGATGTTTTTCTTGGTTAAAAATAAATGTTCAATATAACCACTTTTTCCTATGACTCACATTTTAGAAGTAATAAGATTTTCATTATTAATATATTGAATAATATTCTTTAAATCATAGTTAAATATCTCTACTAAAATGTGTTGGAACTTGTCAAAAATGTTCCTAATACAGTTTTTTAATTATATATATATAATTTTTTCAGAATTTTGTGACTTTTTATTCAATATTTCATGTTCTTTTCTAACTTATGGAAAAGTGAGTCAGTATACAAATGTTCTGAGCATATTAATGTTTTTCAATTGTTTTTCACGCCCTGGCAATAAATGTGTTTGGCCCTGTGCACTTTATTTTTTCCCAAGACATCTTATTAACCCCTTCCGGATACTGGAGTTTTTTTGTTGTTTTTTGTTTTTTCAGTAAGAGTAGGCCTACCTTACTGCCTTAAAGTGTATTATTAGGAACAATATATATCAACTTTGAAGACTCTAAACTGGTAGTGGTAACCTATCCTTGAGCTGGATCAATAGAAATGTTTTTCCTTTTTTTACATTTTATTTGTCTTCTGTCTCTGGTCAATACCTTTTAATACATCTGTGACATGAAGTAAATTGATCTGTAACATGTTTCTCAATTTATGTAGCTGATTTCATACATTTTAAACACTGTAATCAATCTTTCTAGTAGTTGCAATTTTTCCCTACTCAGGGAAAATGTTGGTGGAAAGTTATAGCCATATAAATATGGCTTTTATACCCTTCTAGCATTAATTTTATGTGCAACATTTAATTTTTTTCTAATATGCTTAAGAAAATGTAGAGGATTAGAAATTAATAAAAACTGATTAATTTAATTTTACTTTACAGTAAATTTAAGTCATTAAATTGTTTTGTATTTTTGATGATTTATTCTTTTTATGTTAATGTTACAGTTTTTCTAAATTTTCTATATTACGTTCACAGTGAAAAATCAGACTTTATTTTATTTTGCTATATGATATGTAAAATATAAGGTCCTAAACAACTGGAAGGAAATGTGCAAAATATAACCTCAATTATCTTGGAGTGGTGAGACTTAAGAATTTTAAGAACAGATAAACAAGATTATACTGTATAGCACAGGGAAATATACACAAAATGTTATGGTAGCTCACAGAGAAAAAAATGTGACAATGAGTGTATGTATGTCCATGTATGACTGAAAAATTGTGCTGAATGCTGGAATTTGACACAACATTGTAAAATGATTATAAATCAATAAAAAATGTTTAAAAAAATAAGAAAAAAAGAATTTTAAGAACATATAACTATTCTGGATAAATAAGGGGGAAATGTCTTTTAAATTTAATTTTATATATGCAAGTCTTATGTCGAAATAATCAGAGAAAGTATCCTGAACTGTTTTATTTTACTTAGTGGTGTAGAAATATACAGAAGGAAATCAGATGAAGATTACACTTGTGGAATTGAGATAAAGAAACGAAAATACTCTAAAATTCTTTCCTACTTTATCTGGTGAATATTGCAGTTAATTACTTTATATCTTTTCAGTGATTATTTTGCTGAAGACACAGATCTCACTTCTGAGAGTAGGTAAATAAACATAGTCAAAGACCAAAGGTATTTTTGCGTTAATGTGGCTTATTCCAATGCTTCAGGAATTAGCTTGTTTAAAAGTAATTTATCAAGTACATGAGAAATCATAACTTCAGTATGGCATTTCAGAAGTTCTACCTAAATATTTTAGTTAGGTATTTCTTTTTATAAGAAATATACCTCTTCAGTTTTGATCATTTTGACCCCAATGTTTTGGCCCTGAGGAAATATTAAATACAATTATTATAATTGGAGTACACAACTTGTGAACCAACTTAGACAATTTTCCAACCAGTCAGTACTTTCAACATTACACTACAAGCCAGTTAGTTCCTCCATCAATTTTCTATGTAACTTAGTTAACATTTCCAGTTTTCTCATTTTTAGTTTCACTTTCACTGAAGTTACTCTCACATTTTATAATCAATATTTTTAATTCATCTAAATTGATTTTTTTCCTAAATAAAATGAACCATAATTTTACTGTGAACTTTCCTTTTGTAACTGTTACAGCCATGCCATTTTTTTCTAGCCTAAATTTTACTTGATTTTTCTATATAAATGATTATTTTTGAAAAGATTATCTTGGAAAGAGTCACTCAATGCCTCTTCTCATAAGACATGAAGAAATATAAGAGACCCATGGAGAACTGTCTTCCAACAATAAGGCAAGAGGCCGAGAGGCTGCAGCTGTTCTGGTAAATTGACTGCTAAACTTTGGAATTAAGGGTGGCATCAATTCTTCCTTTTTTTTTTTTTTTTTTCTTGTCTATTTCTGTTTCCCAGAGGGGAGGGTATAGCTTAGTGGTAGAGCACATACTTAGCATGCATGAGGTCCAGGGTTTAATACTCAATACCTCCATTAAAAAAATAAATAAAAACCTAATTACCTCTCCCCTCAAATTATAAAAAACAAAAAAACAAAAAAAAACCCTCTTTCCTTCTGTGTGTCCCTTCACTACTGTTTCTTGCATCTAGCATAATGCCCCAGCACCTAATACACTGCCTGGCATAGAGAAAGCCCTTATTTTTTTGAAAGACTAAACGAAGGAATTCAGTTTCCTTTCGCTGCAGCAGCAAATTACCACAAACCCAGCAGCATAAAACAACACAGATGTATTATCTTACATTTCTGTTTCAGAAGCCCAGCATGGGTCTCACGGGGCTAAAATCCTGGTGTTAATAATGCTGAGTTCCTTTCTGGGGGCTGTAGGAGAGAATCTATCTTCTTGGCTTTTCTAGCTGCTTGAGGTCACCAGCATTGTTTGGTTCACGGCTCCCTTTTCTCCATCTTCAAAGCCAGCAACATAGCATCTCTCTGATCCCGCTTTCCTTGTCACGTCTCTTTCTCACTCTCTCCTTTTTTGGCTGACTTCCACTTTTAAGGACCCTTGTGCTTACATTGGGCCCACATGGATAATCCAGGGTAATTAATGTCAGCTGATTAGCATCCTTAATTCTATATGCAGCCTTCATTCCCAGTTCCCATGTAACATAAGATGGCAGCAGGTTCCAGGGATTAAGATGTGGACATTTTGGGGGGGGGGGGTCCATGTTATGCCTAAATCTTGCAGAACAATGCCTATTTTGGCCAGTCAGATCTAGCTAGGGGGCAAGGTAGCAGCAGAGAAATTTAACTGAAGAAACCACTTAGAAGGATGTTATAAACAGGGCAAGCTTGCTGTCTTTTGCTTATCTAGTGAACCCAGTCATTGCACTGTGATTTTAAAAATACCACTAAACTAAATGATGCATAAATATATTAAAATGATTATCCCTTGTGTTAGGATTATGGATTACTTAAGTGTTTTTTTTTAATGTTTTCTTATATTTACAAAGTTCTCCACAATAAGTGAGTTTTGCGTTTATAATGAAAATAATTTTTCTGAATTGCCAATCTCCACAGACTGCGAAAGTTACAAACACACAGAAAAGAAATAAGTGAAATCGCACATATAAAATTGCTATAAATGACAAAGGCTAAATACACATAATGACCACAAACTCAACATAAGTTTGCCAATAAACATATTAAGAACACTGTGGATCACATTTCAAAATATGGTAAGATTATCAAGTCATCCTGCTCTTACACTTGGCACAAGTTATTCATAGCATCCTACTTCTTTTCTGAATTTCTAGTAAATGTACCATGTAGAGGCATTAAAATGACTTAAAAAATTAGATGGAGTAAGTAAGAATTATTTCTTCTGATAAAGAAATTGGTGAACAATGGGTTAAAACATGGTCAGAGGACAAGAATAAACTTGGCAAGCACTGGGCTTCCTAGTGCTTGTCTCTGTCTTAGGTTGAGTTGTGAAGGGATCAAGAAGTAACCAGGTTCGGCTTCTAAAGATGCTCCCAGCTAGACTCTGGCTGCAGGTTATGGTTACTGAAAGCCCGCACATGCAAGTTTTGAGCCATTCCAGATGAAGCAAGGAATGTACCCCACTGGCTGATGAGACTCGGGTTTTGATGATTGATCCAGTACTTGGAGTGCCAGGGATAGGTGCCTGGAACATGGAAAACTGGTTTTATGCCTCAGTTTCCCTGTTCAGCACTCCTTCCCCGGACTAAGACTAGAGTTCTACCCAGAACCTCAGCCTGTCCCAGATGGACTGGATCACCAATGCTATGCCAGCACCAACCCTAGAGCACTGATTCAAATCTGTCCAGGACAGCTGAAGTCACGCCGTGGAGGGTATAATTTTCCAGAACCACTATGCTTTTCTTAAATATGGCTATAAGTTTTTTTCATTTTCAAAGTCATATAATTACATGACAGAACCTTAGAAAATTTAGAAAATAAGGACAAATTCAATACACAATACCCCAACCCCAACACAATCTTCTCATGGAGTTTGGTATAATTATTCCTAGAAAGTTTTGTATGGGTAGTCATTTTTATAAGCAGGTAGAGCAAAGTTCCCAGCTTGAGAATAAACTGCTTACCACAGAACTCAGATACACCTAGCATGTCCCTAGGTCCTGCTGAGACCTGCCAGGAGACAGAATTGGGAGGAGGACTCTCAGATGGGATTCCTTCCAGCCTCATTGACCCATAGATGAGTTCTAGGGAGAGGGGACAGCAACTAAATATCAAAAACCCTTCTCACCAACCAACCAACCAACCAACCAACCAACAAATGGAAGCCAGATCTCGTTACTGTTTGAGGCCCAGGTGTTACTTTATCACTAAAGTGAGAGAAGAGTGATTCTCACAGCTTCAGCAGTGAATGCAGTGGAACTTCTACATTAAGGGCTTGGGGACAGCTTCCTAGGACACTAATATGGGGGAGGAGGAAGAGAAGAAGCAAGATCTGATAAATGAGATGACTGAGTTCTTGAGCACACAGGTGATAACTTCTGAGAATGTGCAGAGATGGGCCTTTTGAAGAAGGACAGCCGGCCTCACAGTTGAAGATAGAGGAGAGGACTGTTACTGCGAACTTGTTATTCTGCCTCCAGACTGGAATGGCTTGAAGGAACTCGGGTCCATTTTGGAGGCTTTGGAGGAAAATGATATGCCAGTGCATTGTGCATGTGCTCCAACGACTGCTTTGTCCCCTAGAATTCATGGATATATTTGAGACAATGGTGCAGACGTGATTAGAAGTCTGCCCTGTAGGCTCCTGGAAGGCTGGGACTGTGCCTACCTCATTTTCTATCCCAGCCCTTTGCACAGTGCTGCACACAGGAAGTGCTCAGTAAACATGTGCTCAGTAAATGCCAAATAAATGCCAAATGAGGCCTGGTGCATTTAGTTACATGTGGAACACTCAGAGGTTATCACTGATTTGGGGAAACCAGTGAATGCTCTGTGACGAGGCTAAATCTAAAGAGATCCAGTGGACTGCTTTAAGCTCCTCAGAGGGTGGGAACTGATCTAATGGCCACAAATCACTTGTGTCCTTGGTGCAGATAATCTGCACAACTGTGATGGAATACCGTGGCTGGACGTGGTGGTTTTGCTCTGAGAACATTAAAAGAAGACTCTTTGTACAGTTAGAAACCTGAGAACCAGGTGCTGATGACCCAAGCAGGATGTCCACTGCCAGGAGGGAGGGTTTGTGGGATGAATGCTCCCTGATATGTCTGCCACCGCCGCTGTGTCTGTGTCCCTGGGGTGAGCTGCGGCCACCCCTTGCCTCCCCGGGAGACCGTCCAAGACCAGCAGATGATCTTGAGCTTCATGAGGTTAAGAAACTGACTTGAAAGCAGAAGAAACAGAAATGACCACCACATAAGACTACTTCATGCAGATTCTATGACTGAGGTTGTATGAGTCAGAGAAGTAAATTTAAACTCAAAATTTTAGCAGCTTAACGTAACAAAAATACTTAACTTCTAGGGAGTGCAAATTCATACACACTGTCTCAAGGGTAATTTGGTAATGTCATAATAATTCACCATGTGCCAGTCATTAAATGAATTTTCTCATTTGCTTTTCTCAATAGTCCTACATAGTCCCGCATCATGTACTAATATTAACTCCATCATGCAGATGGGGAACTGTGAGATGAAGTAAGTCATCCAAGAATGGACAGCCAGTGAGTAGCAGAGTGAGGCTTTACATGCAGGCAGCCAAGCTTTGGAAGCCAAGTTTTCAGTCCCTACACTGATCCATCTCTTTCTGTAGTGAGAGGTAAGGGCCCTCTGAATCCCTCTTCTGTGTTTTAGGAATTTGTTATAAGCACAAATAAGTATGTTTCTGAAAAGATTGGTGTTGCAACCCGGACTATAGTGGTGAAAGACTGTAAGCATCTAAAGTGAGGCAGCAGCGGGTGTGGGGGGAGGGTACAGCTCAGTGGTAGAGCACATGGTTAGCATGCACGAGGTTCTGGGTTCAATCCTCAGTACCTCCATTAAAACAAACAAACAAACAAGCAAACCTAATTATCTCCCTCTCCAAAAAAAATTTTAAAAGAAAAGAAAAAGAAAGTGAGCAGCAAATCTTAGATATTAAGCCTCTGCAGGTCCTACAGTCAGTAGATCTGATCACCTACCATGGGACTTTGTGCAAGTCACTGACCTGTTCCAAACCTCTTCTGTATTGGAACAGTAATGTGCCAACCTCACAGGAAATTAAAATAGGAAAATACTGCTTTCTGGATGGCTAAACTAAAGATGTGACTGCCTGCATTAAAATTAAAGTCCTTTAGAAAAATCTCCAAACTTATGATAATATAATTATATAAATAAAGCAGTGTTTTGCTACGAACATGATCAGTTCAATCTTCAGTGAATTATAGTTTGAGAAACCTAGAGGGAAATTGTAAAGAGTTAAATTTCTAAATCTGCAGCAGCTCTGATGAAACGATGGCTGTCCAGCCTGCCTCCCTCTGCTGTCTATCTGCATTTTTACATAAAGCAACAGTCTACGAAGGCAGAGGTTCTACAGGGTGTGTGGTGTGTGTCCACTAATACAAGGTCTACTGTTGTTTGACTTTAGTTCAAAGACGGAAGGTTACTTTTTTGGTTTCGATTCTAGAAATCATCCTATCTGGTTCTACACCACTTTGACATCCAGGTAATTGTTCATGTTCCACCACAAGGGTCGTAAAAGGAAGTAAACAGCCTTGAGGCAGTGATGTTTCAGACCAAGGGCAGCTTTGAATCTCACCTCTCTCACACTGGCCCACCAAGTGAAATACTGAGTTCTCTGTGTACTGGTAAAACAAAATGAAGGACACTTCTTTAAACCTTTTATCTTTACTGGAACTAATTTTTACTATTATGTTGTCTTTCTTTTCAATTTAGAAAGGTAATAAGAGAAAGAATTATAGGGGGAACTATGTTTCTGTTTCAATGTTTTGAACAGAGTAATCTGTTGAGTCTGACATTTTTTTAGAAACCTTGCACATGATTTTTAAATAAAGTTTGCTGCTTCTTAAGGCTCATTTAAAGAAACTTCAAAATACAAAGAAATGTATGAAAATTATCTTGTGATTTCTACAATTCAGTGGGACTTATTTAAGATTAAAGTGCCAGTAATAATTTTTGCTGCCCAGCGGAAACACAGAACCTAGATCAGATGGTCCTGACTATGTATAACACTGACAGTAGCGTGTAGGAACAGGCACTGTATTCTGGAACATGCTGCTCCTGTTTTGAAATTTTGGACAACTTTTAAGAGAGGGTTTTTTTCTCCATAATCTTTCTGAGATAGAGTCAAACTTAAAAAAAGATGTTTTTTTCTTTTATTAAAGTACTGTTGATTTACAATGTTGTGTTAGTTTCTGGTGCACAGCATAGTGATTCAGTTATACATTTATTTATATATATATTCTTTTTCATTGTAAGTTATTACAAGATATTGAATATAGTTTCCTGTGCTATACAGTAGGACCTTGTTGTTTATCTATTTTATATATAGTATCAAAGACTTTTTTGATCTCAGTCCGGATTTTATCCTTGGTGGGCCCCTGGTTTCTCACTGAAGATAGCCAGCAGCAGATGCAAAGGGGAGACATTGCACAAAGGCAAGAGCAGGCGGTGTTTGGTACCCAGGAAGAGACAGAGGAGTGATCAATATACAGTTAGGGGTTTTTGCACATCTAATTTTTGTTATTCAGGAAGTACTGCTTCTTAGAAGAAAAGTACCACAATTAGTCAGGATCCAGTCAGGAAAATAGGGCCCACACCAGGTAGTAAAATAGAATGTGATATAGGAACCTGTTACAAAGGTCCTGAAATCTGAGGCCAACATGAATTTTTGCACATAGTGTCTTTAACGTGAGGCTGTTTCTTTCATTTAGGGAAGAATGTAGTAAAAACAGAACTTTTTCAGTTATTTCTTTCTTAGGACTATTATTTTCCCTGTATATTTTTGAAAATATGTTTAACACAGTTATTCTAAAACCCTTTCCTTATTTACTTTTCCTACTAATGCAACTCATACTCTTTAAAATATATAAAATATATATATTTAAAAAATATAAAAATTAACAATGCAGATTTTAGAAATAAAAAATGTTGGGGGGGGGACTTTAAAATACCAATTATTCTATACCCAGAGATAATACTTTCAAATTTTTGGTTGAAAAATTTATAGAAAAATCTGTATAGTGTCATATAGCTTGTTACTAGCTTTTTTCCCCAGTGAACTTATTTTGTTTTTTCCCTACTTCATTAAATATTCTTCAGAAATTTTCCCTTTGGTGGGTTCAATATATTCCAGTTCTAAATTTCTTTACCCTTTTATTGCTTTGGACATTGAGTTCATTTCCAGCTATGTTATTTCAAATAAAGCTAAAATGTAAAATTCTTATAAGCTTTTTCCTGCCTCTTTGATTATTTCCAAAACTAAAAGGAGTCCTACCTTCTTTTTGTCTCTTCTTAATTTGCAAGAGAAAAATCAGCTCTACTTGTGCCTTAAATGACATGGCTTCTTAAAAGTTAAAGAAAATTGTAACTTTAACATACAATTATATATAAAAATAATCAATTTCAGCAACCTCAGGCTTTCATGCCCCTTAATCCCCTCAATAGCCTCTTTGTTTTCTCTTTGTTTTCCTCTTAATGAACCTGATATTCTGCAGTATCATCGTTCAAGAAAAAGAATCTGATTTTTTCATATAGACTTTCTACTTTATTCAATACTCTAATTGGAGATAATATTATTTTCTACTATTTCAATAAACTATATTTCAGCTAAGTAATAAGCTTGGATATATATCCTTATACTTGATATTGTTTCTGTGGGAAAATGTATTCAGAGATCCAAATGCATATACATAAATGAACTTTAACAACACAATTTGCTTTTAAGTAAAGGACTTCTAGTATCTCAAAAAGTAAACCATATTAATTAACCTCATTTCATAATTCATATACTACCAAATAGCATTGTGCTTGAATATGTAATTCATCATCTGGTCAAATATGACAAACCATCTTTTCTAAGGAATATATGTGTCTGTGTGTGTGCATTAAATATTAGATATGGTAGATTCTTTGAAATCTAGGCATTGGAATTATTAGCATGACCCTTAAATTATATTGATCTCTAGAAGGAGACTATAAACTGTATCAGTGAAGGTCCTGAGCAAACTATATAAAATAGCGTAGTCACCTCTGTTGTTACTGTCCTTTTGTCCTGCTTTATTTTCTTTTTATAACATTTATCACCTGGCTTATAATATATTTATATGTTTTATATTTTTTGTATGCCATCCTTCACTAGACTGTAAGCACCAGAACAGGACATTTCTTTCATTCTCTGTTTTATTCACAGGTACATAGTATGCGCTCAATAAATGTCTTATATGAGTAAATGACTATTATGTGAATAAACTGTAAGATTCTTTGTTTCCCGATTTGATACGATAAAAAAAACATATGACAAAATATTGAAAAATTTGTAAAGAAGCCCAAGTTTAAAAACTTGCAAGTGTCATATTTTTATTAGCCTTTAAAATATTGAATGTGTCACATCTTGAGTTAAATCTATACAAAAAAGAAATATGAATCTCAAAGCCTATATAGAAAATACATATTTTTTCTTTCCAAGTGAACTAAAGAGTTTTGTTTTAAAAAATATGAGAGGGACATAATTCTTTAAACCAAGTAGCACTGCTAATGACTTTAGAAAGTGGTTGCCCTGAACTTCATTGAAAGTCACAAATATGTTTTTCATCTAATACAGACTTCACTTGCTTTATTCTTAATAAGTTAAACCTCCCACACCATAGAAATTATCCTTGGACAATGCATAACATGTAATTCAAAATTTCTGAAAATGAAGAATTCTCAACAATTCAAAGATAAACTGCTTAGTCTTGTTTTTTGGAGGAGCAAGGCTACAAAGAAATAATAATAAGATGACCAAGGTCAAACCTCGTCTGGCTCCCCACCCCCAACAATTCTTAGGCATTTGTCACAGTGTTTAACAGAAGTTCCCAAAGGTAAATGGGGGAATGGAATTAGAATAGATTCTAAACAAATATTTATTAAGATCCACAACTGTATTCATTGTTAGTAACTGGACCTCCAAAGCAGAGTAATGAATTTAAATACAAAATAGCAGGAGTAACTTTTTAATATTCATAAAAGGAACTACAAGTTGGGTTGGAAACAGTAGAGAAAGAATCATCAAAATCAGTCAGTCTTACAACCGAAGACTTTGTTTCATGCATCCCTGAGAGGTGAGCTTGTTAATGTACCAATGCCTGCACATTTCTATTATCCCTCTTTTCTCTCTTTTTCACTCTACCCTTCCCCTTCCAGACCCCTTCCATCTCTCTCAACACAGCCACACCACACACCGATGCACATGCTTATCTGTTTTTGGTATGAAGCTATTGTCTTAATTTTATTGTTGGCAAGTTATCTTTACTAATGGATCTAGTTACAATTATTTCATTAGAACAATTACAACAATAGCTGCCTATTAGCACAGAAAGGCATAGGAATTAAAAAAGTAATTCCCTTTTCTTTTTCTAAAGTACATACCTCTTAACAAAAGCAATTATTTTTGCCATTTCCTGCAGATATCAGAATGTTCGTATCACTAAAGAAGTAAGATTTTTTGTTTAGTTTGGCCTCTGGAAACACAAGGAAAGATATTTATATCAAAGACCAAAAAACCACCAAGAAATTTTACTCAACAATACTAATGCTAGCAAATCTATCCTAAGAAAATATTCTAAAATATGGAAAATTTTGAATGCAATTATTGCTGTAGGCAAAAAAACAAAACAAAACAAAACAAAACAAAAAAACAACTCTGGCTAAATCTAGCAAATAGGAGAATTTGTTGGAAAGAGAAATCACAAATTTGATGGCACATTTGTAAAATAGCTTCAGGAATAGACAGGAGCTAAGGAACAACACTAGAGTAGGTCCAAGGTACAGGAATTCCTAGAATCTCTTGTCAGTGTGCAACCACTGAAATTAGTCAGTTCCAACTACTTTTTCTTTCTTGATTTCAGTATGCTTAAGATTCAAAAAGAGAGAAGGCTGAATTAAATAAAATCAGAAATGAAAGGGGAGATATTACAACTGATATCACAGAAATAAAAATACTATGATAATTATATGTCAGCAAACTGGATAACCTAGAAGAAATGGATAAACTCCTAGAAACATGCAACCTACCAAGACTAAAACATGGTGAAACAGAAAATATAAACAGACTGATTAACTACTTAGGAGATTGAATTAGTAATCAAAAACTTCCCAATAAACAAATGTCAAAAAATTCACTGGTGAATTCTACCAAACATTCAAAGAATTAATATCAATCCTTCTCAAACTCATTTCATGAGGCCAGCATTACCTCAATATCAACATCAGACAGGATGACACAAGAAAAGAAAACTACAGGTCAATGTTATTGATGAACATAGATGCAAAAATCCTCAGAAAATATTAGCAAACTGAAAAATTCAACAATACATTTAAAGACTCATACATCGTGATCAAATAGGATTTTTTCCAGAGGTGCAAATATCATTCAACATCTGCAATGCAGTCAATGTGATATATACCACATTAACAAAATGAAGGGTAAAATCATATGATCATCTCAATAGATGCAGAAAAAGCATTTGACAAAATTCAATATCCATGTATAACAAAAACTCTTAACAAAGTAGGTATAGAGGGAACACACTCAAGATAATAAAGACCATACATGACAAGCTCACAGTTAACATCATACTCAATGGTGAAAAGCTAAAAGTCTTTCCTCTAAGATCAGAAACAAGACAAGGATGCCCACTGTCACCATTTTTTTCCAACATACTATTGGAAGCCCTATCCAGAGCAATTAGGTGAGGAAAAGAAATAAAAGGCATCCAAATTGGAAGGGAAGAAGTGAAACTGTCACTATTTACAGAAAACATAATATTATACATTAAAAAAAAAAAACCCTAAACACTCCATCAAAAAACTGTTAGCGCTAATAAACAAGTTCAGTAAAGTTGCAGGATAAAAAATCAATACACAAAAATTTGGTGTGTTTCTGTACACTAATAAGAAACTAACAAAAAGAGAAATAAAGAAAATCCCATTTACAATTATATCAAAAAGAATAAAATTCCTAGGAATAAATTTAACCAAAAAGGTGAAAGACCTAGATATTGAAAATTTTAAGACATTAATGAAAGAAATTGAAGAAGACACAAATAAATGGAAAGATAGTCCATGTTCATGGATTGGAAGAATCAATATTATTAAAATGTCTATACTACCCAAAGCAATCTGTAGATTCAATCTAATCCTTATCAAAATTCCAGTGACATTTTTCAGAGAAACAGAAGAAACAATCCTAAAATTTGTATGGAATCACAGAAAAACCTGAATAGCCAAAGCAATCTTGAAAAAGAAGAACAAAACAAGGGGCATCATGCACACTGATTTCAAACTATATTACGAAGCTACAGTAATCAAAATAGTATAGTACTAAGTGGGGAGAAAACCAGACACATAAATCAATGGGACAAAATAGAGATCTCAGAGATAGACCAACACATATATGGACCATTGACTTATGACAAAGGAGCAAGGATATACAATGGGGAAAGCACAGTGTCTTCCGTAAGTGTTGTTGGGAAAACTGGACAATCATATGCAAAAGAATGAAACTTGACCATTATCTCATACCATCATAAAAATTAACTCAAAATGGGTTGACGACATGAACATAAGACCTGAAACCATAAAACTCCTAGAATAAAACATACTTGATAAACCCCTTGACATAGATCTTGGCAATAATTTTTTTAAAAAAAAATCTGGCATCAAAAGCAAAAGCAACGAAAGCAAAAATAAATAAGTGGAACTACATCACACTAAAAAGCTTCTACACAGCAAAGGAAACGATTAACAAAATGAAAAGGCAACCTACTGACAGGGAGAAAATAATTGCAAATCATCTACCTAATAAGAAGCTAATATCTAGAAAATATAAAGAACTCATACAACTCAACAGCAAAAAAAAAAAAAAAAAAAAAATCTGATTAAAAAATAGGCAGAAGAGCTAAATTGACATTTTCCCAAAGAAGACATATAGATGGCCAATAGGTACATGAAAAGATGCTCCACATAGTTAATTATCAGGGAAATGCAAATCAAAACCACAATGAGATATCTCCTCACACCTGTTGGAATGGGTGTTATCAAAAGGCAAGCTATAACAAGTGTTACAAGGATGTGGAAAAAGGGGAACCCTCATGCACTGTTGGTAGCAATGTAAATTGATGTAGCCATTTTGGAAAACAGTTTGGAGTTTCCTCAAAAAACTAAAAATAGAACTAACATACAATATAGCAATTCCACTTCTGGGTATTTAGCTGAAGAAAATGAAAACACTAATTCAAAAAGATAAACAACTCTACCTTCATTGCAGCATTATTTACAATAGTTAACATGTGGGAACAACCCAACCATCCATTGATAGATGAATAGATAAAGAAGATGTTTATATATATATATATATATATATATACATACACACACACATACATATAAATATTATTCTGCCACAGAAAAATGAAAAAAAGAAATCTTGCCATTTGCAACAACATGGATGGACCATTAGGGTATTATCCTAAGTGAAATAAGTCAAACAGAGAGAGAGAAACATTGGTATGATCTCTCTTATATGTGGAATCTAAAAAACAAAGAAACAAAACAGCTCATAGATGCAGAGAACAGATTGATGGTTGCCAGAGGTGAGGGATAGGGACGGGAGAAATGGGTGAAGGGGGTCAAAAGGTAAAAAGAAATTGAAAAGAATTATTTGAGAAATAGCCAATAAAGTCTTCTTATTCTATTCATAAAATTTCTTTATTTTTATCAAAAGGAACATTATTAATTTAGACTTCCTATAGGTATTTAGATGTAGAAGAACATGATTTATAGACTAATTCTTTAAAACATACTTTTATAACTTTGAAGTACACACAATAGCTAGAATCCATCTAGGAGAGGATCACAGAAGACCCATTGCTTCATTAATGGATTAAGCTGCTTTGTGATGACAATTTAAAATTTTCATTTTTTCAACAAATGATTATTGAATTTTTTCCTATGGCCAGTTTCAGAGGTAACTGCCAACATATAATTGTTTTATAGAGGTGGTTGAAAAGATAAATATTATAAAATGCTTTTTGGAGGCAGGTTTATATGCTTAATTTCTAAAGTATATTTTTTTTTAAAAAAGGTAATATCAATATAAATTTAATTTCACTCTATGAATTATGATGGTTATGCAGTCTGAATTAGTAAAACCTCAGGTTCTCAAAAGTGTTACCGAGGTTATTCTTGGTACAGGAATACCTTGTTTTATATATTACACTTTGCTTTGTTGTGCTTCAAATATAACTGTGGCAAACCTGTGTCAAGCAAGTCTATTGGCAACAGCATTTGCTAACTTTGTTTCTCTGTGTCTCATTTTGGTAAATCTCGTAATATTTCAAACTTTTTCATTATTATTATACTTGTTATAGCGATCTATGATCAGTGATCTTTGATATTACTACGGTAATTGTTTGGAGCAGGGGGCACCATAAACCACACTCATAAAGATGGCAAACTTAATAAATGTGTATTCTGACTGTTCCACCGACTGTCCATTCCTTTGTCTCTCTTCCTCTCTACTGGCGTCCTTATTCCCTGAGACACAACAGCATTGAAACTAGGCCAATTAATAACCCTACAATCGCCTCTAAGTGTTCAAATGAAAGGAAGAGTCCACACTGCTCACTTTAAATAAAAAGCTAGAAGTGATTAAGCTTAGTTAGGAAGGCACGTAGAAAGCCAAGACAGGCCAAGAGCTAGGCCCCTTGCGCT
The DNA here is from genome assembly GCF_036321535.1 of Camelus dromedarius. NCBI lineage: Eukaryota > Metazoa > Chordata > Mammalia > Artiodactyla > Camelidae > Camelus > Camelus dromedarius. The sequence goes on from NC_087436.1 coordinate 39,428,324, forward strand.
ATATGGTTAGCCACATTGTGAACACAAGGGAGGCTTTCTTGAAGGACTACTCCTGTGAACACACAAATGATAAGAAAGCTGATACGGAGAAAGTTTTAGTGGTCTGAATAGAAGATCAAACCAGCCACAACATTCCATTAAGCTACAGCCTAATCCAGAGCAAGACCCTAACTAGGCTGAGAGAGGTCAGGAAGCTGCAGAAGAAAAGGTTTGATGCAAGCAGAGGTTGGTTCACGATGTTTAAGGAAAGAGGCAGGCTGGCTGACTCTGGCTGGTTATCAACAAGGGGCAAAAAACACCACCCTGTTGAAAACAGGACATTTTCTCTTATCCCGCAGCTGGCTCCTCGGTTCCAAGGACACAGCCACACAACAGGATGTTTTATGTTCCACGACTGCCGCATCAATCCCAAGGACGTACCCCTCTATCTCTTTCTTTGTTCTCTTTTTCCTGCGAAAGTTTCTATTTTAGGGCTGAGCTCCACGGGAGGAAAGAGCCAATAACAGAAGATGACTGGTATGAAGGGAAAATACTGCAAACCTTTATCAGTAAACAAAGAATGCTGAAGCCATCAAGTCATCAGTGGCTGCCCCCCCCCCCCCCCCCCCCGCAAATGAAGACAAGCCTGCAGCCTGGCCTCCAGCCACCCATAATGGTGCAACCTGAGGGGACTCAGAATAAGAAAGGACAGGATACTGGTCCTAGATAGCTAGATGCTTGTCAAAGGAATGAATTCAATAAGCCCATACGCCCATACGTTTTCTCCCTCCCATACACAGAAAAACGCTAAATTCTTTAATTTGGCATGTCTGGTTTTCTTCAGTTAATTAAAAATAATCTTTTAATGTTCCAACTATCTGGTCTTTGTTGTAAAACTCCTATATATCCTGGCTCCTCCCCTACCTCTTTGGAGCAGTCCCTCAGAGTGATCTGGGAGGCTGTTATCCAGGGCTCAAAGAGGTTTGGGCCCTCAGAAATGCCTGCCAAATAAAACACAACTCAACTTTTTGGCTGTGCGTTTATTTCAGTCAACACTGGCACCACTGGAATGAAGACAACGATAGCAGAGCCTTCAATAAAAAAGACTCCACACCCCTATTGAAGATAACCTCATTGTGTAGCCTGAATGTTGTCAGTGATCCTGCTGCTGCTCATCCTTTGGATGTTACTGATTACACTCCAAAATCGTGTGACACTTTAACTCAAGCAGCTCCACTTAAAAATAATTACTAAAATTATAAATTAAAATACACAATTGTTTCATGAGAAGAGGAAATGTTTTCAGACACTATGGTATCTATAAAATAGATTTTATCTAAACTGGCAATTGCATTTAAATATAAAAGGCATGAATCCTGCTATAAAAAGTAACATCAAAAGTACAATCTTGATTTCTTCTCATAAATTTTGGGATCTTGAATGCAAACAATGGTCATATGTTGCAGGAAATAGATCTTAGAAGTTAAGGTAAATTTGCTTTTCCAACTTCCTGACTGATTGCTGGACTGGAACACCTCTCCTCTCTCTCTCTCTCTCTCTCTCTCTCTCTCTCACACACACACACACACACACACAAGTAAAAACATTTTGGATACATTTAACTTAAAAATTTTAGAAAATGTGATAGGAAATTGTTAGTGGGTTAGCAATATACATTTCATGTCTTCAGAGATTCAAAGTGGGAAGACCCAATAGGCAGCTCTGTTCATTAAGAAAATAGTGGGATGTGACTCGATGAGGTAAAAAGCTTTGATTTACCGCACTTAAGTTCCATTTAGGGATACTTGTACAGCTGTAAAGTGCCTTTTGTGGATGTAGTTAGTCTATTTGATTTGTTACCATTTCTCTATAGGAATAAAGATAACATAAAGGGAGTCTCTGAAGAGGTATTAGAGACTTCAGTACTAGCCAACCATCTTTCTAATTATCCTTTTTCTCTTCTCTGTATTTAGACCACTTAATTCATTTAGAGTCCCCACTGAAACTCCCGCACACCCTCTACTGTGAGCCATCTGTGGAAAGACTTCCTCTATACAACCCATTTTGCATGATATAATGAAAGGGCTGAGCAGAAGGGATTTGTTAGGCATAATTTACATCTACTGCATAGTCAAACCTTAATTATTTAGTGGCTGATTGTCCATTTAGGGGATTATAAAAAGCATTTTGTTTCTACTCTGTCTCGCTGTTGCTAACCGTTTAGCCATTTCACTAATTATTGGCATGTCTCTTAAGAGTGATCTGGGGATACAGTAAAGCTGAGAATCACATTGTGATCCATCATTTTGCTACTTCTTAGAAGATCTAATAAAATCTTTAATGACTCAGGGGATTGAAGCTTGTGTGTAAATCAGTGGACTTTGATGTTTTCATTATCCGTGTTATTCTCTGTCTCCTGAGAACAATTAAAAGTTTTCTTTCTATATGTTGAAAACCTTAAGAATAAGAACAGGTATCTTAGTGGGTATCTTAGTTTATTCAGGCTGCTGTAACAAAATACCACAGACTGGGTGGCTTATGAAGGCTGGAAGCCTGGAAATTCTGGAAGCTGGAAGTCCAAGATCAGGGTGCCAGCTCTCTCTGGATTGGAGACATCTCTCATTGTATCCTCCTGTGGCAGAAGGGGCTAAGGAGCTCAGAAAGATCTCTTACAAAGGCACTAATTCCACTCATGACAGCTCCACCCTAATGACCTCATCAACTCCAAAATGCCCCTCCTACTAATACCATCACCTTTGTGGGATAGGATTTCAACATATGAGTTTTGTGGGAATGCAAACTTTCAGACCATAGCAACATAGTTATGCACATTTAAAATTTTAATGAGTATTGCTATATTGTCCTATAAGAAAGCTTTACCAATTTACACTTCCCATAAATGGTGTATGAGAGTGATTTTCCTCTCTAAACTTTTCCAAACAACACTATATTTTTTCCCAAGAAGACAGGTGAAATGATCTTTAACTGTTGAATCTTTCAGGTAATATATTTTTCAGAATACTTACATAAATGCACAAAGACATTTCCATTTAAAGGGATAAAATATATAGTAGAGAAGTTTGGGCAGGGGGAATGTTAGAGGGAGAGGAATATTAAATAAGGTAAATTTATTTTATTTTGTTTTTTAAACTATGGAATGCATCACAAATTTACATGTCATCCCTGTGCAGGGGCTTATGCTAATCTTTTCTGTATTATTTCAATTTTAGTATATGTGCTGCCATTTCAGTGATAGAAAATGTTTCCTTAGAGATGCATTTTACGTTAAAATTTTCTTTCAGAAGTTGAAAAATCAAGTGAAGAACTATAATTTCACATTGTTACAAATATTTAATATGAATATATAAGCTTACATTAAGTTATACTGTCATTTTAATATAAAATGCCACTAGTAGTTAATTCAGTAAAAACCATCCAGTTATATAACAGGATTATAAACTAACTGGAAAATTAGATAAAGGCTACTTGCTATTTTGTAAAATGAGTGAAAGGAATATTTCACAAGCTCACCGATATTCATACTAACAGTAGCATTTTCTTTCACCATCTAGATGCTTTTTCTCTGAATCATTTCCTTATTATAATTGTTTATAACAGACGACATTTGGAAATGGTCAAAATATTCAGCAAGAGGGCAATGTAACTGAATACCATGGAGCCATTAAAATGGAGGTTTCAAAGAAATTTTAATGGCAAGGAAAAGACTCTATGATATAATGAACATAAAAGTCAGAACAAACTGGAAGTACAAGGTGACTTCAACTTAGTATGCCCATGCACGACTGGAAAGAGAGAAGCTAGAGAGCATGAAGGAGAGAGAGGTAGAAAGGAAGGAAAGAAGGAAGGCAGGCATCTATAAAGCCTAGAAAAAAGACTGGAAGGAAATCAAGTCGACAGAATGTTAACAAAATTATCTGTGAGCGATGGCATAGAATAATTTTAATTATCTAAATTTTTCTTTATTTTTTGATATTTTCTATAATGTTAGTAATTTTTATTAGCAAAATTCCCTCCCTATTTTCTGTGTATTTTTTACACCTATATTTATGCACACTCATCAGCATATACTACAGCACTTTGATCATGTCATCTCTTCCACAAAACTAGGATTTCCTTGAGGAAGAAAAGCTTTTTTATTTATCTTTATACTCCCAGCACATAGTGCTTGACAAATGTTTCTTAAATTTTAACCCTTCAGAAACAGTGAAAAAAACTCACAATGCAATGAACACCTGTCAGAGTACTCATCCCCTGGTTCAAGTGTTAACATTTGCCACATTTCTTTTATCTATCTATCTGTCTATCTATCTTTCTATATCATTGCTGAAGTCATGACATGTCACCCTCACAGAACACAAACACTCTTCTACACAAACACAATACCATTATCACAATGAAGAAATATAATACTATATAATAACATTCTATTCAAATTTCCCTAATTGCCTAAATAATATTTACAGCTTTTTTTTGTTTAATCCAGGACCCAAACAAGGATCAGGCATTGCATTTAGGTGATAGATTTCTCTAGCCTCTTTTACTCTAGGAATGTTCTGGGTTTTTTTCTTTGACTTTCATGACCAATATTTTTTAAGCATCCAGGATTGGTCCACAATTTCAATTATTCTGTTTCCTCAAGATTAGAGGCAGTCAAAATATTTTCAACAGAAATATTTAAAAAGAGGATACGTCTTTCTCAAATACATCACATAAGAAGGCACATAATATCAATTTGTCCCATTATATTTGTTATTTTCTAATGTATGTTTTTACAGTTTTGTAACTCCTTCCAACTGCCGTCATGGCTGTATCTCACAAATTTGGATAAGCAAACTCATTTCATTCAGTTCTAAATATCAACTTCCATTGTCACTTCTTTAACCTGTAAATTACAGAGATACGTGATTTGACATTCCAAACAAATTTTCCGGTTTTTAAAATTATTTTTTAGACTTCATATTTTGAAATAATTGGAATTACTGGAAATTTATCTAACAGTTTCAGAAACAAGGCTCCATACACCCATAGTTTTGAGCCCTTCCTTGCTGTCTGGCACATCCAAGTATTTAAAGCTTGTACTTTCCCCTAATCTTAACCTGAAAATACACAGTATGCCAAGGATCTTGGCCCCTTTTATAATGGGATTTAAAAAACAAGATCTGGGCACTATGTGTTTTCTTCTTTGTGGTTTTAAATGAGTATAATGAGGCAGCCTAAGAGGGAGATGAGTGCCTGAATTTCTAAGTGAAAGCACAGGGTTCTGATTTGGACCAGCTCCGTTACTAGATGTTTAACCCAGGGGCATTTTCCTCTCTGAGACTTGGTTTCCTTATCTTTAAAATAATAGCAACAACAAAAACAATAACCATAACAAAGAAGTGAAGGATAATGGTATATGATTATTGTAATCTCATAGGTACTGCTCTAAATTCTTATATAGATACATTTAATTTTCACAATTGTTATTATATCCATTTTAAAGATGAAATAATGAGGATCATAATAAAATATTCACATCAAGAGGTTATGAGGATCAAATAAAATGAAATATGTGAAAGTCCTAGGTAAAAAGCACTATATATGTATATGATAGATATGTATGTGTATATTTATACAGTTGACCCTTGAAAGAAATGGATTTGAACTTAATCCACTTACATGTGGATTTTTTTTTTTCAGTAGTAAATACTACAGTACTACACGATCTGAGGTTGCTTGAATCTGGGTATGAGAAACTTCGGATTCAGAGAATAGCATATTTGGACGGCTAACAATAAATTATACAGATTTTGGACTTAACTGCTATGTTGTTCAAGGGTCAACTGTATATGATTACATGTAATCAATTATTTATTGATTCAATCAGTGAACATCTATCTATTCAGTATCTACTAAGTACCATATGCTACATTTATGCTAAGTATAAAATAAAACAATATATGTGTTGTTTATTTACATACATATTCATATGTTTTTACCCCACAGAAAATTTCTTTTAAAGTGCTGCACAATAGAAATACAATGTAAGTCACATCTGTTATTTTAAATTTCCTAGTAGCCATAGTAAAAAGGCTTTATTAAAGGTGAAATTAGTTTTCATTATGTATTTTATTTTATGCAATGTGTCAAAAATATTATCATTCTTACATGTAAATGGGGAACAATTATTAATGATATATTTTACACTTTTTTATATTAAGTCACAAAATCCATTGTGTATTTTATTCCTTCTTTTTTTTTAACATTTTTTATTGATTTATAATCATTTTACAATGTTGTGTCAAATTCCAATGCATTGTGTATTTTATGCTTAGCATATCTCAATCACAACAAGCCACATCTCATCCGTTGAACATCTCAGGTCTAAAGTAATATACAGAAAACTGGTTGGGAGATGAGAGAGAGAGAGAGATTTACCTTTTACTATATATCCTTTTGTACTTTTGATTTTTACATTCTGTGTACCTGTTGCCTATGCAAAGAGATTTGAAAAAGTAAATTAATAAAGTAAAAACGTCATGTTTTTATCTATGCATGTGCGTGAATTCTTCCACGTCAATGATTTTCAAGTGGGGGTGATTCCTCCCCCAATCCAGGGGACATTTGGCAATGCTGGGGATACTTTGGGTAGGTGGGTGAGGACCACTGGCATCTAGTGAGTAGATGTCAAGAATGCTGTTATTTATCCTACAATGTATAGCCCAGCTCCCCCCAATCCACTAATTAAGAATTATATGACCCAAAATGTCAATAGTGCTGAAGTTGAGAAACTTTGTTCTTGTGTATGTTTTAAAATGTAAAAATTTGTCTCTACTTCTTAGTAGGTATTCTCATGGTCCTGGGTGTACAAAGAGGGATCGCACCCAGCACCTGCATCCTGATAGCTTACAGTCTAGTGAGGAAGAGAGATGTAAGTAAGTACTTGCAGGAATGTGCTAAGTTCTAGAGCAGAGTAGAAACAAAGCATTAAGCAAGAACTAAAATAACTGTAAACATACACCTGCACTGCAGTGTTCATAGCAGCACTATTTACAATAGCCAAGACATGGAAACAGCCTAAATGCCCATCAACAGATGACTGGATAAAGAAGATGTGGTGTATTTATACAATGGAATACTATTCAGCCATAAAAACTGACAACATAACACTATTTGCAGCAACATGGATGTTCCTTGAGAATGTCATTCTAAGTGAAGTAAGCCAGAAAAAGAAAGAAAAATACCATATGAGGTCGCTCATATGTGGAATCTAAAAAAAAAGGAACATAAATACAAAATAGAAATAGACTCATAGACATAGAATACAAACTTGTTGTTGCCAAGGGGGAGGGGGGTGAGAAGGGATAGACTGGGAGTTCAAAATTTGTAGATACTGACAGGCCTATGTAGAATAGATAAACAAGATTATACTGTATAGCACAAGGAAATATATACAAGATCTCGTGGTAGCTCACAGAGAAAAAAAATGTGACAATGAATATATGTATGATCATGTATAACTGAAAAATTGTGCTCTACACTGGAATTTGACACAACATTGTAAAATTACTATAACTCATTAAAAAATGTTAAAAAAAAAAACTGTAAACATGCTCATTAACTAGAAAGCCACTTGTTTGAAACGTCAATTTGAATTGAATAGTTGGAATTGAAACATCAACTTCAGAAGTTATTTTTGACCAAATCCTCTAGGTTGAGAATGGAGCATTTTATTCAAAGGCTTTAATGTCCCTGTATGCCAATCTACTGTCAATAAAAGATGTCTGAGAGGAGCCCTTAATTTGGTAATAACATCTGTTACTCTATTTCTGTGCTTAGTAACACATTTTAGAACTTTAAATGGACTCTGACATATTTTAAAAAGAATGTGTAAGTCATGACTAATATCGTTGCTGAGAGAGATGGCTATATTTTATAAGAACAACAGTCCAAGGGATTACCATGTTTTGCATATTTTCTCCCACAAATGTCTCTGTTTTTCTGAGAGGCTCACGAGTTCAACCATATTTCATCACCAATCAACGAAACCAGAAAAAGCTCAGACTCTGAAATCTGTTGTCTTTGTTTAGGTTGTTTTAGAACCTCAGTGCTCTCATATTTTTGCTTTGGTTTAGTTTTTCACTGGTGAGCTCATGAGTACTGTACACATCTGTTTAAAGGTCAGAAGTAATCTCATGTCCTCACTGCAAGTTGCCTACACAGAGGAAGGCAGCTCAGGGCAGTGGTTGAAGCCCAAGCCCTTTGGCAGCTGGGAAGATCCAGGTTCAAGTCCTGGCCTCGCCTCTTATGGTGCAGCATATCACTTAACTCCACCAAACCTCAGTATCCTCACATAAAATGTCAATCTTGCAAGGGTTGCAGGATTGATTAAATGAGAGGACACATTAAGTTCATTTATCCTTGCTAGGAATTAATCAAGTGATGGGAACTGTTTTATCCAAATGGCGCAAAACAACAAGCAGACCTTTAAGCCACCGGTCAGAATAGAGCTCATGTGATTTCTCCACTAGAATTTATTTATGTATTTATGATCATCATTTTTCTTAGAAAACAAGTGATTCCTGATCTTTTTATTTGACATCTTAATTAAATGATGAAATTTGAGAACTGTTTTGGCACTCTCGGTTGAATTATTTCACATTTATATACATTATTCATTTCCTACCACATTTCACCACTGTGCTGTTAGAACACTGAACCAGCTCTTGTCTTATGATGTCTATGCCTCTTCCCGGCTAAGTTCACTTTGTCTACTTAAAACGCAACTTTTTTTTTGAAGATTTCCCTTGTGCCCTCATTATCTCACTAACCCTCACTAAATAGTAACCCAAATCTCTTTAGCAACAAGCCCATCCTCAACAGCTCAAGGAAATACGCTGCCGTTCTACAGACTTCATTTAGAGACAGAGACAAAGGCTTCTCGTTAATTGTTAGTTTCAACAAAGTGGTTGCAACGTTACTAAGGTAAAAAAAAAAATGCAGCTGCATTTTTTCATGCTTTCTAGAAAAGTTGAGATAAAATCTTATGATCAGACCACACATATTTTATAATTTAAATTTCAAAGAGGTTTTGTTTGATTCAGAAAGCCGAAATTGTAAATTTCATTTTGTTCCTACAAAAAGCTATATTGTAATCAATTATTTTCGTAGAAAATCTTACATTTCTCTTCTACTATGTCAAAATATCCACTGCATGCCTAACTAAAAGATGCAATTGTTTTGTTAATCTTTTAATGTGTTGATATTTTATACTACCCTACTTTAGTGATGGCAAAAACTTAATGAACGGATTAGAGATTAAAGTTAAATAACAAAGAATACAGGTAATTTCATTGCTTTTCTTTATTATGATCGATACTAATAATGATAATATGAATAGAGTAGAGCACAAATAAAAGGCAAACTAATTCTTTAATAGCCTAGTGACTTGAGACTGATAATTAAGGGTCTAATCCGTCAGGGGAGATGAGGAAAACTCCAAGGTTCATAGGTTTTGCATAGAGAGGGAGGGCTTGGTTTCTGTCTTCCCCTTTGCCCCACAGAGGGAAGATGAGATCCAGGCTCCTTTCACTTGCCTTCCTTCTGTTTTTCCCTTTATTCCATGCCTGAGGGGAAAATTTCAGAGCTGGTATGTCCATTACACGTTCACCAGATTTCAAAAGAGGGATTTTTCTCCCCCAGTGGTAGAGCACGTACAGGAACAAGGAAAATCCAAATGGAGCAGGGGAACAATTTCAGGCTGAGTAAGCTCCATAGAAAAGAAGTATCACCGAAATGGGCGTGGGAAGAGACAAAGAGAGCATTCAAGGGGAAAGCGGCTGAAAACAACGAGGGGAGAACCATTGAATGTAGATGTTTAGAAATCACCATAGAAAATCTAAAGCATCAAGTGGATCATTTTATTTTTTTCCCAGAAGAATGCGCTGGAGTCGATTCTTCATTCTTCAGTTCGGAAAGCTGTGAGAGAAAACTGTTGGCCACGTACCCAGAAGCACTGGAGCTGCTGAGCAAGCTGCTCTTTAAAAGCGTCTGACTCAGCCTGTTACTCACCTTCACTTCTTAGCTGGTCTTGAATGTTAACCTCTTCTCTCATTCCTTTGGGTGACACACCAAAGTGGATGGTTACCTTACAAAGCTACAATTAAGACTACTGGAGGTAGAGGAGAGGCCCTGAGGGTTCTTTTAGTCTAGCACAAAGGAATTTACCAAATCAACTGCTGGCAAACACCAAGAGCCTGAGATTGTCCTGAGACAGTGTTTGTGATAAGGGAGCTGCAGGGAGAGGAAAGTTTGCAGCCCAGAGGGTGTACTCCTGCAGCCATTGTTCTGGGCATGAATAGCTGAAAACCGCCACACCTAGGAAAGCAGACTCAAGATCCCATTTAAAAGGCGCACTCCTATAAGGGCGGGAGGGTGCCCAAAGTGAAGAATATGGAAAAGCAAGAAGTGCAGGGCTTATTGATTTCTTTTTGACTTACCTATTTTACATAGGGCTTACCTTAGTTTGATGTTAGTCAACAGCCCAGATTGGAATGGGACTGGATGTGACACAGGAAAAATGGGGTGAGAGAGGATGGCCATGTCCCAGTTCCCAGGCAAGTGCAGGGTAGGCCCCACCAAATGAAGGTCCTTGGCTTTGCACAGGAAAGAATTCAAGACGAGCCATAGTAGAGTGAAGGCGGCTCTATTCAGAGAGATGCACATTCCACAGAATGTGGGCTATCTCAAAAGGCAAGAGAAAGGCCAAGGAGATACACATTCCATGGGCAGAAGGAGGGTCGTCTCACTCAGAAGAGAGAGCAGCAGCCTCAGAGCATGGGATCGGTTGATTAATTGGTAAGATTTAGCTAGGTGGGGAAGAAGATAAAGGCAGTCATTGATTCATTCATTTATGCCTTCAAGAAATTATTTGTGGGGGGTGGGGGGTGGCTCAGTGGTAGTGTTAGAGCAGGCACATAGTTAGATATGAGCAGAGAAAGGGGGACACAGATCAAATGGCAGGGATTGGGCAGAAAGGACGAGCACAAGCCAAATGCAGGAAACCATACATTATGTAAGCACCAGGGAGTCTCTGGGCAAAGAAAAGCAGGAAACTTTGAGCTGATAAGTGGTCATATATTTCGAGGTGATAAGTGGTCTGGAGACCGACAAAGAAAGGTGAGAAAAGGCAGGAATTTCCAGTGTATGAATGTAACCTTTTGCTCATTATGCCGTCATTTCAATAAAATTAGCCTTGCAGATTAGAAGTACCCATTATGCAGCGACACCATGACACTTCCTATCCAGACTAAATAAGGACAAAAATCCTTCCTCCCTTTGGGAAGGTGGAGTTGGGGTGATAATCAGGGAATATGACCCCAAACCCTTCCCTCCCCAATGAATATTCCGCCCATTCATTTTTACACCCTGCGTAACTAACTTGCCAAAGAAACACAGGGCATCTGTTCACCTGAACCTGCCTGCTCTCCCCTTGAGAGTGAACTATCCATCCTTTAATAAATTCTCACTTTACTTTTTTAACCACTATGTCTTGTTTCTGAATTCTTTCTGAGACTGGGACCAGACAAGAACCTGGAACACCAGTTGCATCTACTGGCAACGGTAGAGTGTGTGCTTAGCAGGCATGAGGTCCTGGGTTCAATTCCCAGCACCTCCACCAAAATAAATAAGTTAATAAATAAAATATTTAAAGGAAAAAAAAACCCAGAAGTTATTTGTGAAGTCTCTACGCGCAGGCGCTCTTCCAAACAGCAGGGTTTGTGGGGACAACAAAAGTGACAAGATTCTTGCCCTAATGGCGCTTACCTTCCCGAGTGTGGAGTCAGACAACAAACATAGTAAAAGACAAAGATCATTTCCGATAGCAGTAGGTGCTATGAAGGAACGAGAAAAATTTAACGGGCTAGAGAGTGACTTAGGGGGAGGTTTGATGGCACGTGTTTTCAGTAGGGAGTGGAGAGACTTACCTGGGGATGTGATATTTGACTGAGATTTAGGTGTTGAAGAGCTGGCCCTGTGAAGAGCCACAGAAGGGACATTCTCTGAAGGGGGAGTAGCAAGTACAAGAGGCTTGTAAGAGCAATGAACTGGATACATTGGAAGGACGGTAACAACAACAATGAAAACACAGTGCCAAACACAGGGGCCAAAGAAAGTAAACAAAGGACAAAAAGTCCAAGACAAAGTCAGCAGGATAGGCCACACGGAAACAGTTTCTTTGAAATGCAAAGAGAATTTAAAAGGAAGATTAAAGTAGAGGACAATTTTGGTCTGGAGAAGATTCAGAAAAAGTCAGAATCCCTTACACCAGCACTGTTCTATGAGGGTCTAGAGGAAAGAGGGCAAGCCTGGGTATAGAGCCCCCATAAGGTAAAGACAAGAGCTAAAAACTGGGTGACACTCAGGGTCAGCAAACTTTGGTTTAGAAATTTGTGCTCCAGAAGAAAAGGCAAAACCCTTACTGCCACTGTTGGCAGTACGTAGGGAATCCCAGCGATCAACCCAAACTACAGTGTTGTCGGTGCCACAGTTGGTATCTGAAACCCAGAGGAAAATGGAGATGATTACCACAGATACAGCCATTAAGCAACAGCTAAAACTACATAGAGAAAATTTAATAGCCGAAGTGTTTTATATTTTTAATAAAGTAAAAATGTTAAAACTCCTGTGTGAGAACTTGAAAAATCATCAGAGCACAATTTAGTCCTTAGAGGTAATATTTCATTTGTTTTATGTTTCAAAGGCTTGACAACACTTTAATCTGGTCTGAATTCCTTTGTCTACCAATTTAAAAGGCAAAGAAAGTTCACTGCCTTCCCAAAGAAGCGGAGATTTTAATTAAGTTCACATTATTTGCTGGACTTCACATACACACTGGGTGAGATTTTTTTTTTTTAAGGTTAGTGAGCTCTTGAGGGTCTGTAACTTTTCCTGACCAGTTCTACTGCGGTCTGGATTGTGAAACTGTCTTGACTCAACATGCTCTGGGAGGGAAAAAACTGTTAGTCCTTTAATAATATTGAACAAACCTTGAGCTTAGACAAAGGGGAAGAAATGAAACAGAAAACATACTATCTGTTGAGTGTCCATGAAGTAGCCAACACAGCATTTTTCACGTCCCTGCACAACGTCACTTCGAGGTGGCATTGTCACCCCCAGATGCAATTCAGAGAGAAACTAGCAAAGGTCTGGGCTGTTAAATGGCTGACAAGAATTTGTATAATGTCCATTGGTTCACAGTCTACATTGCCCACAGGACAACACAGTATCTCTTTATTTAGATGTTAACAGTGACAATACAAAGAATTTATTTACTAATGCTAGGAAAAAATTAGTAAATTCAGCATATAAATGGTTACCTTAATTGTAACACCCACCTCCTTTTCCAATGGAAAAGTTACCTGTTAGACATTTGCAGAGTTGGTGATGGAGAAAGAGAGGAGAATAAAATGGACGGCAGGTAGGCAGAGCCTGCATGGAAGCCGTGGAAACAGTATCCATCAGAGGGTGAGGAAAGGGAATTTCTTCCAATCCCTCTGGCCTGTTATTATTCAGCAATTCATACAGAAACCTAAGGTGAGCACCTCAAAATTTTCAGAAACCAGCCATCTGTTTTTCCTTTCTTCACGACAAAATAAGTACAGAAGTGTAGGAGTTCTTTCAGGTGACATTTTTGTTTATGGATGAATATTTTCCCTTGGCAGAAGATTGCTATGCTTGCTCTTAAGTATCTAACCACTTGAGATCAGAGAGCCTTGTGTTTACTCAGCAGGCTGAGTCTAACTGTTACTGAACCCGTGACTTCACTAAACCATGTCTAAACTTCTCTGCCCTACCCTCTTCTCAGAAGACAGCCTAGTGACCTAGTCTGGGACCAAATACAATTGAAAGTAGTAGAGAAAAGCCAACGTTCTTTTCATATTCCTTCATCTGAGCTTTAGAGGTCCTTTCTTGTACTTGTTTTTTTAATAATAATATTAATAGCCATCATTTATCCAGAACTTCCTGTACAGCAGGTATTTGCTGTTATTGCATTATTTTATTTATTCATCAAACAATGATTGCCCTGAGGCAAGTATTAGTTATCTTCATTTTATAGTTGAAGAAACTGAGCCAAAAGAAGTAAGTGACTTGCCTTACGTGATAAGTACATAACTTCTTCAAAAAACGTTTCTGTTAATGAACAGCAGTTTTCAAATAACTATTTTTACTATTTTCAAGAAGAGCAGTTTATGAACTAATACTTCCCCCTTTTCTCTTTAATAAGTACTTTTTTGATCCCTTTCTCTCTCGAACAAATGAACAAAAGAGCCAGACCCAAATAAATGGTTTACAAAAATCATCCCCCTTAATTCTCATAACAATTTTAGAAAGCTTATAGAAGCTACGTAACTTGCCCAAATGGTCAAATTGACAGTAAACTACTAAGATGGATTTGAACCCAAGCTGTCTGAGCCTGGAGTTTGCGTTGATAATAGCCAAATTACGCCACTAAAACTTGCCTAGGTGATAAAATCATAACCAGGTCAGGTGTTCAGCTCAGTGGCCAGTGGTGGTTTCCCCTTAACTGTATTATTCTCCATTTGGTTTTTCAGCTTTTCAACAGGTTAGATCTATATATATTCAGCTGGTGCTAAAGTGTGAAAATCTACTTGTTAAATTCAGTCACTGAACTCAAATTAGACAAGTCCCTGATATCTACATTTCCATGGCTGCACAGCTGCAATTAACTGAAGTCTGATTCCAGCCTTCAGTTTAATACAGCTTTGTAGGTTAATGAAGTCTACTAAGATCTTTGCTTTGCCTTTGAGAAATGGCAAATTGAATGTCTGTACTGAAATTTATGGTGGAAGATAATTATTAGGATAATTCTGGTGAAAATAAGACTTTTCTATAACATAGTGGTTAAGGGCCTGCCTAGATCTGATCTTAATCACTTACTACCTGTATAGATTTAGGCAAGTTAATTAAACTCTCTAAGCCTCAGTTTTCTCTTCTTTTCTCTTATCAACGGGATAATAATGCCTGTATTACGAAGTTTGAGAAATATCAATATGTATTAAATGAATGGTTGATAATGTGGTTAGTGCAGGAACTTGAACATAGTAAGTGTCCAATTAATGTCAACTCTTATTATTTAACCTACATTGTGAAGACAGTTACTTTGACTCTTCCCCTGCCTATAAATTATATGCTGCTAACAAGCTTTGAATGTGAGGGTTCAATAGGCAGGCAAATCTGAAGGAATAAGGATGTATTTTTTAACCTAGTGTTTATTTATTAGGTTTATTGTTTATAATTCTTCTTGATACTCTGCTCCTTATTAGTTCATTTAAAGTTTGAGTTGGCATTCATGACACAGTTTAGTTTGGAACAAACCATGGTAGATACTTAGTGAGTTATACAAAAAGAGAAAATCTTGGCTCTATTATTTGCAAATAAAAAGTAAGCAATCATAAACATTCTCAAGCTGTACTACAGAGTTACTGAGGTTTAGGGAGAGTCAAGTATCCAGAATGAGAGTTTCTCTTTGAAATACAGATCTTCCTGGACTTACCACGGGGTTACATCCAGATAAACATGAGTTGAAAATTCCGTACATCAAAAATGCATTTATAACACCTAACTTACTGAACATCATATAGCCTCATCTACCTTAAATGTGCTCAGAACGCTTATATTAGCTCACAGTTGGGTAAAATCATCTATGCAAAGCCTGTTTTATAATAAAGTGTTGAATAGCTCATGTAACTTATTGAATGCTGTACTGAAAGTGAAAGATGGTCATTTTTCTGTGGTTGTGTAGGGACAGAATGGCTTTAAGTGTGTTGTTTGTTTACTGCGGTGATGGTGGGGCTGTGGTCCCTGCTACCCAGCATCACGAGATCATACCTTATAAGCTAGCCTGGAAAAAGATCAAAGTTCAAAATTTGTGGTTTCTACCGAATGCATATCGCTTTCACACCACCTTAAAGTTGAAAAATCATTACATGGAACCATTGTAAGTCAGAGACGATCTATGTCAGCATTGTTAATACCACCGCTTTCTTTAAATACAGCAGCATTGTTCATAACTTTTCTTTTTTCAGCTTTATAACTTCCCAAAATATCGGATCTGTTTATTTGCTTTTCCTGAACATAGTATATGTTCATTTTTGCTGATTTAAGTAGAACAATTTATTTTTCATTCATAATTGTGTGTAAGATTGTTTAATATTCTGCAACTTCACGAGCCCTGCAGGCTAGAGTGAAGCTGTATAAAACACAGCAAAATCTCAGCATTCTCCAGTATTTGCAAAAAGAGAAATACAGTGTGATTGTGTGAGTTCCCTGACTGATTTTGTATTTGTATGATTTACTCTGGTCACCAAAGTACTTTTCAGAAAATTGTTGTTGCTCCAAATTCATCTCCAGACACTTACAAATTGTGTTGGTCACACTCTCTTGAGTTATTAATTCAGTCCATTTTCTGAGGGAGTCAAAAAGAAAATGTAATGGGAAAATGCATGTTTGTAGCAAAATAAAGTGTTCTAAAAAAAGTGAGCTTTCTTCGTTTTTATTAATATTTTCCATGAAAACCCATTTAATTTGCAGGGGAAAAAAACTGCAGTCCATTGTGTCCTGTGCATTTAATTACAGCCAACCATCTCACAAAGGTAAGCCACTGACCATCAAGAGAGCTAGATAAGAGAACTAGATAAGAGACTAGAGTCAGTGGAAAATATTTACGGAGAAGCTTGTACTAAATAATGAGGATCCAGAAATGAGTAAGACCCAGTGCCTCATTCAAGAGCTTACTTAAGGCCAGCAAAAATCCATCCAGCCACTTGAGAGAAATTCTTCATTATTAAAAAGTCAGTTTATCTTTAAGTGATCAACTGGATGCTATGAAATTAGTGTACATTAAAGATCCGTTTACTCTTTGTCCTCTTTCTTTCTAAATATCAAAAATATTTTGAAAATAAAAGAATGCAGAAAATTATGAAACGCAAAATCATAGCTTTCAAAGATTGTTTTGTACCACAGTCAAAACTGAGAATCATGGCATTATTTATATTCTTAAAACGGATGTTACTATTCAGTTTTTGTGTGGCTTTTCAGTGTTTAAACATTTTAAACACTTCAAAAGATCTATTTCTTAACAGGTTTCTTCCTTCTGCTTTAATTATTATATGCCCTGTTGAGCTAGTTAAGTTTCAAAGGTTAATATTGTTCAAAGTTATTGTTGATTCTTTGAAATAATTTACCTAAAACATTTCTGGAGAAAAGCATTCCACAAGACCTATGTGTTACATTAACAGCCACTCTCTGGCAGATCAAAACCTTACTAGTTAACATGTCTTATTTTAGGCTCCTAGATGGAACCCAGCATCTTCCATATCTTCCAGCTTGTTCTTAGACTCATCTGTGAGCTCCAACAGAACTGATGTTATGTGCCAAATACTGTTTTTCTAGTTGATCGACTGACCATATTTCATTTTTCTAATGACCATTTGATAGCAAAGAACATTTAGTCATACACAGAGACTTTTTACACTGAGTAGAGGTTTCTAAGCCTTCTAAAAATAAAGACTAGTCTAGAGTAGCATCATATTTTTAATGCTCTGAGTTTGTTTTATTATACAACTCAGCTATAACTACTGCCAATGAGCCTCTGTTTCAAAACTGTATCTATCTTTCAGTCCCCAAATGAGGGCATATGTCCTTCACAATGTAACTGCTTTATGGAAGAGGGAGAAAAAAAGAAATTCTTTCTGATTTCAGCTCCACCAGTAAATTTTGTTTCTAGTTTTCATAGCAATGTTATGCATAAATGTAAGCCTTTTGAGTCTTTGGGGTTCGTTGGGTATGTCAGAAAGCAACAGTAATGTACGTAGCTAATTTCTTGGACAAGAAACTGTTGCATTACCAGATTTTGGGAGTTGTTTTACAGAGGGTGAATACAATTTAACTGAAAAAGTTTGTAACGTTTTCATCAAATTAAATCATGGCTATTTTTGTTTTGCTTTCTGTTACTTTGTCTTCAGCAATATTCTAATACAGACAGACTTACAAGTGATATAATTGCAGCCTTACAAGTGATACAAAGGCATCTTCCTTATCCAAATTCCTACTCTCCTGGAACTCAGTTCAGAGGATGCCTGAAAGTCCATAATTCGTTTGTCCACTCCATGCTTTCTTTTGTCCCTGTTAAAATGTTAATAACTCCAGCCCTGTTGACACATTAAGTCTTATTAGGCAACAGGTACACTTGGGAATCTTTTGCTAGGAGTCTGGATACCTAAATTAATTGATTAAAAAATTTTTTTTCTTGCAACCAGACGAAAAACAAGACCGAGTCTGCTAATATTGTAAACAGAGATTCTGGGGAAATTAAGACATCTTTGCTTATAGCTGACCCTGTGTTTCTGGTAAAGTGATTGTTTTATTGACAGTACACTGCCAAGATATTTGGCATTTGGAAAATTCTTACAGTCACACTACAAGTAAGTATCTGTTTAAATTCTCTGTCAATAGAGCAATTTTACAGAACATATCTGTGGTAGCCAGCCTCAAAGATGGCGCCTAGTGATCTCCACCTCCTGGAATTCACACCCCTCCTGCACTGTACCAGGGCTAGGTTACTATGTGAGTAATAGCATATGGCAGAAGTGATGGTATGTCACTTCTGAGATTAGGTTATAAGAGTTTTGGTCATTCTCTTGCTCTCTTGGATCATTGGCAGTGGAGGAAGCCAATGCCATGTTGCGAATGGCCTTATGGAGAATTCTAAATGTTGAGAAACTAAGGCCTCCAGCCAACAGCCTCATCAGTGAGCTTGGAAGAAGAGCCTCCAGCCCAGTCAAGCCCTTAGATAACTGCAGTCCCATCACCACTCATTCATAAGAGACTGAGCCAGAACCACTCAGCTTAGGCACTCCCAGATTCCTGACTCCCAGAAGCTCTGTGAGATAATAAGTGCTTATTGTTTTAAGCCACCAAGTTGTGGGACAAAAGTCTGTTACATTGCTATAGACATTAACACAATTACCCATTCATCATTAGTCTCTAGAATCTATAGACTGAAATACCTGTGAAATATAATTTAGCATGAAATTCCTGCCAGATAAAAGAATACAAACTAGGTGTAGTAAACTCAAATGCTTACAAAGTCCAGGCAGGTAGTGCTGAACTGAGGACTGTTTCTCTAAGTCTAAGGATGGAAACAGCTATAGACATTTATTGCTATGTGGGAATTAAGGTTGCAATGTTGCCAGATCTTCTGATTTTTCAAGATGCGGTAAGGGGTTAGGGAGGGATAAACTGGGAGTCTAGGATTTGCAAATACTGACTACTATATATAAAATAAATAGACAACAAGGTCCTACTGTATAACACAGGGAACTATATACAATATCTTGTGATAGCCTATAATAAAAAAGAATATGAAAAGAATATTTATGTATAACTAAATCACTATGCTGTACATGAGAAATTAACACAATATTGTAAACCAACTATACTTCAATTTAAAAAAAATGTAGTATACATAGGTTGACCTTTTCCCAAGTTCCCAGATAATTAATCCAAGCTAATCATAGCAAGTCTATCCTCCTAGCAGTGAATGTTTCAGGAACAGGCATGTGACCCAATAATGGCCTATAAGGTGTGAGGGGATATCTCCTAGGAAGCTTCTAGGAAAGATTACTTTGCTCCTGAAAAAGAGGCACAGAAAGAACAAGTCTCTTTTCCTCTTCTGAGCAGGGGCTCTATCTACATGTAATGTCTTGTTATTTGCCGGCAGTCTGAAGATGAAGTCAACACTAAGATGATCAAGCAGAGAGATAAAGGGCCTGGCAGCTCAATGGCATGGTTAGGCACTGAAGCAACCAACCTGGAGGACTTGGTGCTTCCTATTGCACCAGATCATATAGTCCTTTAAAATACCTGATTTTAAGCCAATTTGAGTTGAGGTGTCTCTTACTTGTAGCCAAAGCTTTCTAACAGATATACAAGGGAAGCTGGTAATCCATTATTTTGTGGATGAGCTACTGATTTTTAAATAATGCATGAAGTTTAAATATTTTTAATACTTGAATCTCTACCAAATAAAATACATCTGGATGGCATGCCCATCTTGCTGGCTGCTAGTTTGTAATCTCTCTCTCTCTCTTTTTTAAAACTAATTAGTTAATTTTTAACAAAGTTTAGGATTTTGTGGGGGATTAATTTTATTTATTTATTTTTTATTATTATTAAAAAAATTTTTTTTAAATGGAGGTACTGGGGATTGAATCTAAGACTCATGCATACTAAGCATGCACTGTATCACCCGCCCCCTGTGATCTCTCTTCTAGACAATACACTACCATATTATAAAAATTTTAAAAAGCTCATTTGCATTTTTTTAAGATCTCATTTGTTCAATGACTGCCATTAAAAAAATAAGATTTTTTTGGTGGGGAGCAGTTTTAGATTTACAGCAAAATTGAGGGGGAAGGTACATGAACTTCCCATGTATCTTCTGCACCATTCATGCATAGCCTCCTCCATTATCAGCATCCCCACCAGAGTGATATATTTGTTACAGCTGATGAACCTACATCATCACAACATAATCACTGGAAACCCAGAGTTTACAGTACAGTTCAGTCTTGCTGTTATACATTCTGTGTGTTTGGACAAATGTATAATGACATGTATCCACATTCAGAGTATCACACAAAGTATTTTTACTGCCCTAAAAATTCTCTATGCTTTGTCTGTTCATCCAGCCATCCCCTGGCCCATCTCAACCCTTGGCAACCGTTGATCTTTTTACTGTCGCAATAGTTTTGCTTTTTCCAGAATGTCATATGGTTGAAATCATAGTCTTTTTCAGCTTGGCATAATTCACTGAGTGATAAGCATTTAGGGTCCCCTTCATGTCTTTTCATGCTGAGTAATTCTTTTCAATGCTGAATAATATTCCATTGCTTACTGGCTGCCATTTAAAGGCCAATCACTATGGAATACATAATTCTTTCCATTGCAGAGTTTATAATGAAGAGGAGTCTGGAACAATGTGACTGTGATTGTGAAAATTCTGTGTGTACAGCATGCCAGGCTAACACACATTTCAAGAGCAGAATTTGGTTAGGGAAGATTTCAGTTTGAACAGGGCTTTAAAGGATATGGGAAATTTTGTCAGACTGTCAAGAGTTTTGGTAACTTTGTGTTTATTGCAAAGAGCCAAGTGTCATGTGATTGTAGAAACGTTAATGTAATCATAGTGTGGTATTTGAAGCAAGGGTGACATTGTTTTCCACTGAAATCTGCAATGGGCAAACATCTGAGTTATTGTTTTCAATTCTATGAGCTGCAGTTTACTGCCTTGATAATTGTCTTCACATACTTAAATGATAGTCATTTGTTCTTTGTCCAGCACTTAACATACTGTTTCTAGTTCTTACAACTTTGTAAACTAGAACTATCTCCACATTATAGACAGGCAAACTATATTTAAGAGAGGCTAGCAGTGATTGATGGATGACTGGGGAGCCAGGATCCCTAAATCCTATCTCCACGTCTGCCCGTAGGCCCCTCCCTCCCTTGCCCCAATCCTCAGGCAATAAGTTTCCCAGAGGGCATTTATGTGAGCAGGACAAGCCCAGGCAAACATAGGCTTTTACAATTAGCTGGGGCTTTTATCCCAAACTCCAAAGTAGTTTCCTAGTAGTATGCCAAAAGCCAAATAGCTGAAAAGCTTCTCTCTCTCCCTTTCAACCTCAACCCATGCCCCAATCTCACCTTTATGGTCCTTAAGATTGCAGTGATGAAGCAGGAAAAACACTAAGCAAAAGGAGGGAAAATAGTGCATTGATCATTTATGCTTATGCAGACTTCTTTACGTCTCATAAAATAATATTAATAAGGGAGTCTAGTAATGTGAATCAATTGCTTTTCTTTGGATTTGTCTGCTCCAAATCAGGGCATCTCTTTCCTGAAGATGGATAGAAGTAGGGGAGAAAGGAGTTGTTAGTGCCCTCTGCAGGCGAAGAAGATAATAAACAATTTAACAGGGATTTGAACTCAGGTCTGCTAGATTCTAGATTGACAACAGAATTTGGGATCAGTAGGAGGGTAGAACCAGAATTACAGCTAGATAAAAGTAGCTTTCCACCTAGAGGCAACTTCTGGCTCAGTAGATGGGAAGATTTTCCCAACAATTTGGATTTTCTAGAGATGGAGTGTGCTGGCTTCCAAATAGGAATTTCCCCCATCAATAGTTTTCAGGAAATACCTGGAAGTCCGCTTGTCAGGATGCTCTGGGAAGGATTCCTGCAACTAACAGAAAGTCGGAGCTCTAAGTCTTTTTCAACACACAGATTCTGTGCATCCCAGATCCCTGGCAAGCAGTCCTAGCCAGGCTTTTCTTTCGATCTGTTTACACTTTTCGTCTTTGGCCACAGCCGACTTGCAACCGAGGGACTTGAAAACCACTCATGATCCTTAGGTAAACTCCTCAGGAGAAGTGTTCTAACTCAAAATAGTTAGTATTTCACTGGCTTTCAGGGACTAAGCTTGTTGGGAGGAGGAAAGAGAGAACGTATCAGAGAGGACTAGCGCTCAAGTGAGCAGAGCTCAGGCAGCCGCACATTTGTCATCCATCTTCAAGGGGAGCTGAGGTGCAGCAAGAGCAGAAGCATGACCGAAAGGGGAACCTGGACAAATTTCTTACTTTGTTGAGGTAGGTTTTCTTAATCTGAGGGGTTAAGAACTCAAAAGCAGTTACTGAGGCTGCTCTACCATAGTGAGTTGGCACGGACTGAGTACTAGGCTCACCAGTTTACATGCATTATCTTAGTAACCCCTCACAGAGATCCATCCTGCTAGCAGATCACTGTCCGCTTTTCCCAGATGTTGAGCCTCTGGCTTAGAGAAGTAATGAAGCTTGCCTAAGATCCCACAGTGAGTAGGTGTGAGAGCCAGATGAACCAGCGATTTCAAGGCTGAATTCACCTTTTTCTTTTCTTTTTTGGGGAGATATCTATAGTCCTCATATAGAGTATGTATCATTTGGATAAGCCTGGAAATGAATCTCTAGAATTAATTTCTATACAGGGATTATATTAAAGTTAGATGAATTTTTAGAAATAAGTTGAAACTGGGTGAGAGAGGGGGTATAGCTCAGTGGTAGAGTGCATGCTTAGCATGCACAAGGTTTTGGTTCAATCCCCAGTATCTCTATTAAAAATAGACAAATAAATAAATAAATCTAATTACCTCCCTCCCAAAAAAATTAATAAAGGGGAAAAAAGAAAATAAGACCAAGAAAAAAATCATTAAAAAAAAGGAAATCAAAAAAGATTCTGTTTTATAAAATTCAACTTTAAACAATGAGGAAAATAGAGCTCCAATGCCCCCTTATGAACAATACGAATATGATTAGTCAGGCAGAAATTTTCTTTTGTCGTTGGACACCGTATGTAAGGTCAGCAGCCCTTATACAGGATTCTATATGTAAACATAGAACAGCTCCTGTAGTTAGGGGTCCTCAGACATCTTCTTGGCGGAGGGCTGGCAAAGACGAGTGCGACCAATACAAAGCAGAGGGATAAATTTTACCTCCACTGCCAGAGACCTCCTGCCACCAGAGGCCCTCTGCCCAAATAACTGAACAATTCACCCAGCAGTTCATTACTTATTTTCTGAGTCTTTCTTTCACTGAACTTTTAACTAAATATTATATGTTCTTTTATTGTATTTTCCCCTGCTCAAGGCCTGATTATGTTTTATAATTTCAAATCCTCACAGTTCCTAGACAGGGACTTATATTATTGATATTACTTGATATATTTCTTCTTGTATATGAAAGAGCAATGCTCAGTGTTCTTTTAACTAATTTTTTTCCCTGGGAATTGTACAAGTAAGTACTGTTCTTATGCCATATGTTTAAAACTTCTTAGCTTTTCCAAATGCAAGCAGTACCCAAATTGTGAATGGAACTTTTCCAAAAGTTAGTTGGTATACTGGTTTTTGGAACTCTAATATGCATCTTGGTTGCATTTCTGAATCGAACTACACAAGAGCTATACAGCCCATCATGTATGTGAAGTAAAATGATCTCCTAAACCACCATAAAACCAAATGTTCATATATAACAGAGTTGCCACAGGAAAGTACAGATGTGCAGGTGTGTCTGTGTCCCACCTCCATCCCCAAGACTGCACACCTTCCTTGCTGGGACGTGGGCAGGCAGACTCCCCTCATCACTTTCCAAGGTTTTAGGCTGAGAGGCTGGGGAGAGTTGAGCTCTTGGGCCCCGAATCACTGAGGTTGCAGAGGTGACAAGAGGGATTATGGGGGCCTTCTAAGTGTAGTGGGAAATGCCTGTAAGATGTCATTTGTTTCTTTCTGTTCCCTCTCCTTGCTCATTTGTTGCTGCTGAAGGGGTTGGAGGGCAAAGGAAAATCGAGGGGAGTTCTCACAGTTATAATAAGGTGTTATTGCCTCCCCCTTTCCTTTGGCTTTGATGTTGGTGACAGAGGGTCAGGAGACTCTGAGGAGGGAGCTTTGGCTAGGTAGTGCCTAATCGAGGCAGAAGGAAAGGATCTCTCCCTGCAAACACCCCCCACCTCCACACACACACACACACACACACACACACACACACTGTGATGTGCCTGTAGTGGGAGGGAGAAATACATCTCAGGGATTGGATTGGGAATTGGAAATCTTAAACAGCTGCATCTTGGTAGCAGCAAGGAGGAATGAAAGAAGAGAAGGAAGAAGGAAAAGATTAGCAGAGGAGGGGAGTAGTATGTAAAGAGCAGTTCTGTTTAAGTCATACTCTGCCTGTAAAACAGAGGGCAAAACCCACATTGAGGTCCCTAACTTCACAGTCCAATTACATACCTGCCATTTTATCTTCTAAGAAAGGTACGCTTAAAAACTTGAAGCGATTAAAACCAGATGTGGAATTTTCTGTGGGTAACTCCACTTTGTATGTGTCAGCTTTACAGTATGTTAAATGTAAGCAGACCTTGGAAAATCTCTTAGGTGTCCAGAGAGCTGGAGGAGAGGCCAGGCTGCACCAGGGTCCCTCCTTTCTGGACCTCAGACCTGAATTATACGCTATCTTCTCTTCTACTTACTTCTTTCTCATTATTTCCCCCTCTCTGAGGTACAAAGGTGTGTGGGAATTGGGTCTGCTTACAGACCCCCAGGAAGCCATGGGTACAGGAGCCACGCAGGGAAGGGTTGCAGATGGGTCTAAGCAAGGCAGCCAGAATCCTAAGATGAGCCTTCCCTGGGCCATTAAGTGAACGGCAGAAGGTCTGAAGGAAAAGGGTGACTCCTCTTAGAATTGTCACCTATTATACCAAGAATCTGTGATCGGTGAACTCTATTGACCCACACTAAAATAAGGAAACAACCTCCTCCAGATAATGTATTTTACCTTCACTCTCTTCCCCAAGTAGTTTTTTTGGTGAGGGGTGGTGATAATTAGGTCTCTTCCTTCCTTCCTTCCTTCCTTCCTTCCTTCCTTCCTTCCTTTTCTTCCTTCCTTTCTTTTCTTCCTTTCTTTCTTCTTTTCTTCCTTTCTTTCTTTCTTTCTTTCTTTCTTTCTTTCTTTCTTTCTTTCTTTCTTTCTTTCTTTCTTTCTTTCTTTCTTTCTTTCTTTCTTTCTTTCTTTCTTTCTTTCTTTCTTTTCTTCCTTTCTTCCTTTCTTCCTTTCTTCCTTTCTTTCCTTTCTTTCCTTTCTTTCCTTTCCTTCTTTCTTGTTAGGGGAGGTATGGGAATTGAACCCAGGAACTCGTACATGCTTGCTCCACTGAATTATACGCTACCCCCCCCAACCCAGGAGAGTTTTAATTATGCTTTTGGAACCAGAAAAGTATTAGTTAAAAAAAAAAATTAGTAGGTAAAATCATCTTGAGTAAAAACACCTTGATAAAGATTTGATAAATACACTCCTTGATTCCTAATATTATTCATTTGCCCATTCTCTCTGAAGTAAAATCAAATGTTTCACTAACTGGAGAGAAACATTTTAGAAACAGTAAGATGATTTGAAAACGTTACACGAAGATAGATTATTTGAGATGGGCGTAGGGAATTCACTCCTGTTCTAACTGAAATCCAGGTTTAAACAATAAACATTTAAGTCATGCTGAAGTTTCCTTCAGAGTACAGTATATTATCGTGCAGTAGTCCTTTTCCACACTGCAACATAATTATGCCAGCAAATAAAATATTACCTTCTTTATGGCCTTCCTTTTTCTTGTTTCACTTCAGTGGCATAGTCAGCAACAACTGAAAGGGGAAATCCTAAAATCTAGTTCTGTGATTTTTAAAAATTCTAAGCAACATTTTTTTTTTTTTTTTTTTTTTTGCGGGGGGTCACTAGGGAAGCTGTTGAAAGGGTTTTGCTAAGGTCGAGCCAACAGCTACGAAATTGCAGCAGGCAGAGTACAGTTTGGAGTGGCAAATGAATAGGCTTAACTCAAGTCCCTTGCCGGGCAGAAACGAGGCAGGTGTTAGAGGGATGGACTTTTTGGATAGGATGGAGACCCGAACGGATGAAGTCTTCTCTGGTTAGAAAGGAAATTTGGTATTAAGAGGGCCTCACTGAATCCCAATAATAACCAAACAACTGGTGGTATTTCAGGACACCGGGTGGAAAGTGGGAGGCAGGAAGCAGAAAGGCTCAAGCTACTTTCCCTGGGTGGGTTCAGGAATTTAATTTCAGCAAATGTTTATCGGAGCCTAATAAGTGTTGGCCACGGTGTTAAGCACTGGGATATACAGCGGAACGAAACATGGTCTTGTCCTTGAGGAGCTCACAGCTCAGTAAAATGGCTGCAGCATTCCGCGTGGGCTTTGATAACTTTTACCCCGGGACTTATCAGAGGAGAGTTTCAACTAAATCCACCCCCACTTTTCTTCTAAAGATTTCAGAACAGAGGAAACGAGGGCGGCACGGAGCTGGTGGCAGGCTTGGCAGCCGCCAGACACGGGACTATGGTGATGTTGCCAGCTGGCAAGGGGCAGCCAAGACCGTCCCCCGCGTTGGCACCTTCGGGCTTGGCTCGGGCAGTGAAGCCGCGGCGGTGCCAGCAGCTGGTCTGGCCGGGCCGGACGGGCTGACAGCCCGGAGCCGGGCAGGGACCGAGCTGAGGTCCGGCCCTGGGGCGACAATGCGTGCCTCGCGCCCGCAGCCAGGGGGCAGAGTTTCCGGGCTCGTGCCAATGCCGGCTACCTGGGGCTCGGGCCCCGCCACTGCCCGCCGGGTCTCCGCCTTCTCCTTCGCTGGTCCTCTCCACCAGCCCAGTCTCCGCGGAGCCCAAGATTTCCCCGCCCGCGACCACTCCCAAGGCGCAGGAGCAGAGGCGCGGCAGGGGACTCGCGGCGGGAGGCGAGCTGAGTAGAGGGAGGCGGTCCGCGCGCGGGGGACGGGAGGGGGCTAGAGTAGGGGATTCCAGGGACCCGCAGCCCCGCCCCCTCCTCTCCTCTACGCCCGCGGAGCCGGGGAGCATGGACCAAACCCCGCTGCTCTGGCACCATGACGCTCGCCCGCTTTGCGGTGGCTCTGATTTTCTGGGTGCTCCCCGGAGTGGTCAGCTTTGACCCGGTCCTCAGTTATCCCCTCCACCACCACCATCGCCATTCGCCCCCTCCGGGTCCCCAGTACCCCTATTACCTGCCTACCTTGCAGCGGCCACTGAGGACGCCTCCGCCTGCCCCTCTTCCGCGCGTCCTGCGCCCCCAGCCGGCGCTCCATGCCCCGCGCCTGCACGCCCTCCACGCGGGGCGCACGCCCGGGCCACACCCTGGGGGCTGCCCCGCTGGCGAGCCCTGGGTCAATGTGACAGACCTCGGGGCCCCTTGTCTGCACTGGGCAGAGGTGCCACCTTTCCTCGAGCGGTCGCCCCCGGCTGCCTGGGCTCAACTGCGAGGGCAGCACCACAACTTTTGCCGGAGCCCCGACGGCGCGGGCAGACCCTGGTGCTTCTATGGGAACGCCCACGGCAAGGTGGACTGGGGCTACTGCGACTGCAGACACGGTGAGTGGCCTCGGGGCAGCGGCGGCGACTCGGAACTGGCGGGGAACAAGCTTGGTTAGGAGAGGGCGCTAGGTGTTGAAGAGGGGGAGTGAGAGGGTGTGGGGTTGCGGGTTTGCGTTGCTCAGTGTGGTGTTGGGCTCTGAGTTACCAGCTAAGTACATTCCTACCTTGACTCTAAATTAGCAAAGCCGCTTTGTGTGTGAAAGTTGTCCGGGGTGATAGTTTCTCGGCAAGTTGCTGCGCTCTGGCTTCCTGGATAAGGTCGTGTTTCTGGCCACTGTTTGTATGTGTGTTTGTGTGCGCGCGTGCGTTGCGAGTGTGTTCTCTGGATCAGCTTGCCTTGAGAATTTTACCATATTTATCCATATTTACGGAGAAGAAGTAAAGCAAAGGAGGGGATACTTTCTAATTACTTGTTTTGGAAAGGGAAATATTAAATCCAATATGACAACCAATAACCACCCTCCCCCCACCCCCGACCCCCGTAGACCCGATTTGGGAAAATGTGGTAAAATTTCTGTCTTAACTCCCACCATTGACATGTATTTGAAAAAGTCTGGCAAAATATCCGGGTGAAAATACAGCTGGTCAAAATGCTGTTCACGGTTCTTGGGCACAGTACGGTAAATATCAATAGTGAGTGAAGAAAAAAGAAAGGGAAAGAGATAGGAATAGTAACTATCATAGGGCAGGAGCAACTTGTTATAGTCAAGTGCAGTTCAGGAATGCCCCTATTCAGCTGTATACCTTATTTGTGGACAATCTGGGTTAGTTGGTAAAGAATAAAGTTGGTAAGATATTTTGGTTTTGTGATAATAAAAGTGTCACATTAATATATTTAAATGCAGGTGAATAATTTGCCTTTGAATCATGCTTCGTTTTGAGTTGTTGGGGTTTTGTTTAAAATTCGGGCTTTCTCCCCCTCTCCTTTTATAGCTATGGAAGAAAAACCTTATGACCTTCAAAGTTGGATTTCCCTTAATAAATTTTTTTTTTGGCAGCTCTCCACCCAAGCTGTGGGGCAGAGGTTTCGTTAATCGTGACTCTGAGATATGTCCTGCTTTGTACCTTTTGGAGGTAATTTGGAGGTTAACTTTCACAGGGCCATTCTTTCCCTTCAGAAATTTTTATTTATCTGTGCCTTCAATTGCATTAGTGCTTTGAGTTAAAGGAAAGTGATGGGAAGGTTAAGATCAATTATCCTTCATCCTAGAGAATGAAGTCATCGCTCTACTTGTGTTTCACAGACAGAATGCCAATGTGGCTATAAAAAATTTGAGATAATAGCAAGCAGAGAGCCCTAGCATTGTTTCATTATTTACTGTAAGAGATAATTTGTAATAGAATCTCATGTTTGGCAAACATTGACAGTTTTTTCATTTTACTATTGTATTTCATATTTCCTATTATAATAGAAGTAAATGGAATTCAAAGTTAAAGCACTAGAGTGATCTATTGTGTTCTTTCTGATATGTAAGTGTTTTAACTTTATATTCCAGAGGAGAGTAGCTTGTCCTTTGATTCTCCCCAGCCTCTTGTATTGAAAAGAAATTTAAACCTAACAACAGCATGGACTGTTTGTGGATGTCTTTATGTTCATAGCTAATTGTCACTAGACAAAACTCCGAACACTGCTTAAGTCTGTGTACTTCCTGGAGTAAAGTGACTGAACACAAAAGAAGCAAAAGAAACCACCCAAGATGGGAGATAAATGCCTCCCCCTGCCAACAAATATAAAAACACAACAACAGCAACAACAACCAGGAAAGCAATCTGCTGGCTATGTAATAATTTAATTACTTTCATAGACTCAGTCTTGATAACCCATTCTGTCATTTATTCCTCATGTTCTGATTGGGCATAATTCATGCTTTCAAAATGACTGGCTATTCTGAACCATATAGCTTTCTTGGTTGTACATTTCCCTTAGGAGTGTGAACAAAGCTGTCATGGAGTGGTGAGAAGAATATGGAATTGTGCTTTAGAAAACACTGGTATCCGCTTTGGATCTGCCAGTAGCTACTCTGTGTTGAGTAAGATTCTTAACCCCCAGAGCTTTGGTTTCTTTATCTGGAGAAAGGCAGTTTTGGAATAGATTTATTGAAAAAACTTTCCCAGTTACCAAAACAACCTGGCCCGATAATAGCAGGTAGGATTTATTGAGCATTCACTCTGTGTTGGATGCTTAGCTAAACATTTTACATATTAGTCTTCTCATTTAATTCTCATAGCAACATTATAAGATAGTGGATATTTTTACTCCACAGCTTATTTTGTTCTTTAATTATATAAGCATGTAGAAATATCTGTGCTGTCTAATGGTCCTATTTTTGCAGCTTAAGGGCTAGTCTAAAAGGAAGGAGAAAGGAAATTATATTTGGTCCAGTGCACATGATTTCTAGTCTCTTATGATTTGAAAATATCTAGTTTTTTTTCTTTCTTTTCTTTTTCTTTTTTCTTTACGAGAAACAATTAGAACAAAAGGAAAGAAAATTTATTGTAATGAAATCCCTCCTTTAATAAACTGGAGACTAAAGTCATGTATCTGGTTACATTGAGAGAAATGAGGAAGTTGGTGCTCTTGAGGTGGAGAGTTGGTTGAAGGCTAGTGGAAGGGGTGGTAGGGGATCTCAGGTAAGCCAGGTGGGGCGTGGACACTCCAGTGGCTCCAACGTCTGAGAACGAGAAAGAGGATGCCTGGGCTCTCATTGTGTAAAACTTGCAAATTAGTAGTAAAGAATCATTCCAGGGATTGCAACACCCTGAATCAGCCCAGGGAACTAGTTCTCACAGTGAGCATTAGAACCACGTGGGGGCTTATTAAAATGCAGATTCCTGGGCTCCAGCCTCCCGAGACTCCGATTATATAAGCTTAGGAATCTGGCTCAGGAATGTGCATTTCTAATGAGCCGTCAAGATGATTAGTGCTGAAGACCCTTTGTCACAGTCAGGGAAAACCTTGGCATCAGAACCCACCTAAGCTGGGTAGTGGTGGGTGATCCTGTTGGCCGAGTCCACCATTCTGTGATCAAATCCTGCTAGGTTTAGGGTCAAGCATAAGTCAGCTATATGGTCAATTTTGTGTGGTTTTAGAAAATGGCCCCACTGGTTTTTATTTGACCAGTGTGGGATAATAACAACTGAGTTCACCAGGATATGATTATCAACTCAATGTGAGCCAGGTTTTATCACATTTCTACAGGAGGAATTAACAGACAACTGATTCCTCCCAACAATACCTTGTAATAATTTAGAGCTTCCTGACTGGAAAGGGAAATCACTTTTTCAGTCTCTGGTTGGCGTGGCTGGGCAACTTGCTTGACTGTGCTAGGAACTCCTCTTTGTTGCAAGTAGCCAAGTGGAACTCAGCCATAGGGGACTGAGGACTTATAGCTAAAGCAGGTATCTGCACGAGAACGCTTTAATGCTTGAGATTCTACCAGAAAGACTAATTCATAGATCTGATTTTTTGTCGTGTCATGCCTGTCTGTTCTCCTAAATCTCCTGATTCAAATAGAGATAGCTGATTTGTGGGACGGATGCTACTGTTTACAGGCTATACTCTTTGAAGTCCATCTGGTGTTTGACGTGAATGTTAATTAAAAAGTTGGCTGAAAGCTGTCCCTTTAAAATTTTTTTGAATGCTGCATCTTGATTCGATGTAGCAGGTGTCGAAAAACATTTATTAGTGATAACAGATTTGATAAATTTCCTGGCTGGATTTTAAATATTGAGCTCAATCTGCTTTTCAGGCTAAGGCAATTATAAAATAGCTTTGACTTGGGGCATTTTCTGACTCTTTACTAGTGTGAAGGTTTTTTTAAAGAAGAAAATTAGATATCCAGTTACTATTGCCTTTTACAAGTGATTAACTTGAAATATATATACATACACACACACACACACACACACAGAGTCCATATATACATATATATATAGTCTTTGAGTGTGTGTGTGTATGAAAGTAATCTTCGTAAACATAATTTGGTTTATAACTGTGAAGGCAAACCTAAATACCCAGCGATAAGGTACTACTCAGAGGTCCCTTCATTTGATGAATACTATGCAGCTCTTAAAGTGATAATTGCAAAGATTATATATTAAAAAAATGGAAAAATGCCTCTGACAATGTTTTTTGTAAAATTCTTATTTTTTATTGAAGTGTAGTTGGTTGACAACGTTAGTTTCAGGTGTACAGCAAAGTGATTGTTATACATATACGTTTATGTATTTATTTTTCAGATTCTTTTCCGTTACAGCTCATTACAGGACATTGAATATTGTTCCTTGTGCTATACAATAGGTCCTTGTTGTTTATCTGTGTTGTGTATAGTAATGTGTATCTATTAATCCCAAACTCCTAATCTTAGCCCTACCTCCCTTTTCCCCCCTGGTAACCACAGTTTGTTTTCTGTGTCCATGAGAGTCTGTTTCTGGTCTGTAAATAAAATTTATATCTTTTTTTTTTTTAGATTCCACATATAAGTGACATCATATGATATTTGTTTTTCTCTGTCTCATTTGCTTCACTTAATATGATAATCTCTAGGTCCATCCATGTTGCTGCAAATAACATTTCTTTTTTTATGGCTGAGTAATATTCCTTTGTGTATATATGTATACACACCACGTCTTCTTTATTCAGTCATCTGTCTATGACAATATTAAAGGAGAAAAGATGGATGCAAAATTTATATACATTACAACTAACTGTGAAAATAAAGATAGCTGTGAAAAATTTGGAAGAGAAAGCAAATGATAATTATGATTGTGGTATGAGTGTGGCTTGTTTTGTTAGGGTGGTTTTGATGGCAAAGAATAGAAAACTCAATTCAAAATAACTGAAGAAATAAGGTGATTTATTGTTCATATTACAAGAAATCAGTCTTCAGCATGGCACAGCACAGCTCTATTTCTCTGCAACTTTCTTGATTCCTTTATTCTCAAAGTGTGGCTTTTATCCTTAGGCTAATGGTTACTCTGGGTTTCATATGGAGCTAGAACAACTTGAAGAAGAGAGACAGGGCTCTCTCTTCATGTATGTCCCATTGAAATAGCAAGGAGACCTTCCCAGAATTCCCCTACAGATGTCCTCTCGCATTTCATCAGCCAAACCTGGATCACATGTTCCTGCTTGGCACTCTCTGGAAGGGAAAATACAATTACTACGCTTGCCTAGATTAGTGTTGACTTCTGAACACATGGGGATTCTCCTTTCAGGGAGAAGCAGGTGGTTATTGAGGAGAACCAACAGAGTCTGCTAAGAAGTGTGGTTGAGATTTGTCCTTATACAGGTATCCTCCACTTTTTGAAAGTTTGCTTTATGTCACCTCACTTTTACATAAGACCTCATTAGAACCTGTTTTTGTTAACCAAGAGAGATCCAAAGGGAATTTTTGCTTTTACGAAAAAAGGTGAAAACTGAAAAGAGCATTCAGTGTTTGTTTTGCAGTGAGCCATTACAGAAGCAGTGTGTACCCTGAGCAGTGAGAGTAGCACCGCCAAGCTTCTTCTCCAGGAGCTACATGCAGCATCTCAGCATCAGTCCCCATAGCTTTGAATTGTGTCTGTGAACATCTGGCTTTATCTTGATTTATTTTGTGCATCTGTTAGCAGATGTGTCCTAAGGTTAATTGCTTCTTTGCTTTATGCCAGTTTGGCTTACAAAAGGTTTCATAGGAACACTCTCTTTCGGATAGCAGGGTAAAACCTATACTGGGGAGATGGCCAACAGGCACATGAAAAGATGCTCAATATTGCTAATTATTAGAGAAATGCAGATCAGAACTACAATGAGGTATCACTTCACACCAGTCAGAATGGCCATCATTAAAAAGTCTACAAATAAATGGTAGAGAGAGTGTGAAGAAGAGGGAAACTTCCTACACTGTTGGTGAGAATGTAAATTGGTGCAGCCACTATAGTGGACAGTATGGAGATTCCTTAAAAAATTAAAAATAAAGTTACTATAGTATCCTGCAATCCCACTCCTGGACATATATCTGGAGAACCTCCAAGTGGAAAAGATAGATGCACCTCAATGTTCATAGCAGCACTATTTGCAATAGCCAAGACATGGAGGCAACCTAAATGTCCATTGACAGATGACTGGATAAAGAAGATGTGGAGTGTGTGTGTGTGTGTGTGTGTGTGTGTGTGTGTGTGTGTGTGATGAAATACTACTCAGCCATAAAAAAGAATGAAATAATGCCATTTGCAGCAACATGGATGGACCTAGAGATTATCATATTAAGTGAAGTAAGTCAGATAGAGAAAGATAAGTATATGCTATCACTTATATGTGGAATCTAAAAAAATGATAAAATGAACTTATTTACAGGACACAAATAGACTCACAGACATAGAAAACAAACTTATGGTTACAAAACAGGAAAGGGGGTAAGTAAGAGAGGTATAAATTAGGAGTCTGGGATTAGCAGATACAAACTGCTATATATAAAATAGATAAACAACAAGGACCTACTGTATAGCACCAGGGGCTGTATTCAATACCTTGTAATAACCTAAATGGAAGATAATTTGAAAAAGAATATATATATGTATAACTGAATCACTTTGCTGTTCACCTGAAACTAGCACTATATTGTAAATTAACCATACTTCAATAAAAAAGAAAAAAAATATGCATTGGGAAAACATAATGCAGTTAAAAATAGCTATAAGTACTTAAAAATTATGCTGTGAAATGCTTCATTCATTGTTTTAGCCATATGTAAATGAGTAACATTTAGACATTGATTTGATCAGTGAAACATATTTACTTGTTTTAAGATGCTATTTGCTGTTCTAGCAATTTATGTCTGAAACGAGTAATTCCATTGTTAAGAATATGAAAGTTAGTTCACTTGTTGGGTAAACATAGTTTAATTCTAATTTTTAACTTTTTACCCCCTGAATTAACCCATAAAGAAAGCAGTTCTCTGAAGCCTCCCCCTTTAGTCTGCATAGATGACAGGCACTCAGTTGTGCACTATACGAACAATTGTAGGCTGCCTTCTAAATGGTTGACATGCTGTTGTTAAAAAATCAGAAAATGTTGACTTTTGCCTCTTTTGCATCTTATTTTTCCAGAGCAGTCTCCTTCTCTCACTCCTCCTTCTTCCTACAAATCAGCATAACAGTATTAATAAAAAATTTATTGTTTGCAAAGCACTGAGGTAATGAGGTTTTCCCCCCTACAAGCCACACATGTACATTCAGTCTCATACTTTTTATTAGGATCATCAGAGGGACACAAAGAGAGGGAAATGCTGATTCTTGTAGCAGGGCAAGGGTAGATATCATTAAACATTTACTTAGTTCATACTGGGAGCAGAATTTACAAAAATAAAAAAAGACATCACCTGTGTTGTCGTCTGATTGAGGACACCCACTCTCTAGCTGAGATATCAGAAGAATATTAAGCATTTTTATTACCTTTCCTGTGATATGTACTCTGGGAGACAGAGAAGGAGGTTATCATTAAGTACAGTTTAATTTTGTCATTCAGTGCTGTACAATGAAATTACAATGTAATATCCATGCCATTTGTTTATGTGTGAATAGTTCAGAGACAAACAATTTGTGAAATTTTCTGCTAGAGTTATGTATATGCAAGTATTGTTAGTATACCATAACTTAACTATGCATAGAGCCTTCTTCTTTTGCATAATATTGTATAATGTTCTAATCCCAGGATAATCGATGAGATTTATAAATTTCTAATAAGCCCAATGTAAATGTGTAGAATCACTTATTCAGAGGATACTTTCTCATTTTGAGCTAGACCAATTCATAATTTTTTTCTCAGTACTAAAGGTATCTACATGAATAATAAATGAACAGTTATATGAATTATAGATGTGAACTAATGGGGGCAAATATAGTTCAGTTGGATATCAGTTCAGGAGAAAGCTCCATATGTTAAAAGATGCTTTGATTTCATTTTGACATGGGATGGTTTGAATAAAATCTATAATTTCACAATGTTAAACTGGTTTCAGTTATGGGTAAATATAATCATAGACAAAAATAGAATACCTTAGTACTGTCACATACGGTATAGGAAAAAAATAACATCAAAATGAACATAGCCTCCCCTACTGTACTTGAAAAATTCAACTAACAGCTTCCCAATTCAGTTGTTTTTAGGAATTGCGAATTTTTTTTGCCATATTTTGTAATTAAAATAGGAAATGATCATTTATTTTCCCAGTGTTGCCTTTGGTATAAGATATAAGATTACATTTAAGTCCTTTGTCAAATATGTGTACTAAATTGTCCAACATGTAATGGCCTCTTTCTATTCTTCTAAATAGCTCATAAACTGAAATTTCTGCATCACTTTCAGCTTTAAGCATACTTTTTGTCAAGGATCGGAACAATAGCTTACTATCACCAGCACAGGCGTTTCTGACTCCACCAGCATGATAGAAATGACTAAAATTAATTATTTTGTGCCTTTGTGAAGTTCCATAATCGATGAGAAAGGGTTTGTGTGATAACATCAATTTTCTTTTGCTCATTTATCAAATTGCAATTTTAAAAGATTTTAAAAATATTTATTATTAATTCTATTCAGAAAACACTGCTAGTATGGGCCTTTGTTTTTGCTGTTTTTCTTTCCTCTTCAAATGAGAGAATGCTATTCTGTAAGTGTATTTTAAGAAGTTAACTACATAGGCGTATCTTTTCATTTGGCTTATTTTGGAATGAGCTGTATTTAGAGAACAAAGATAGCTGACCTATGTTTCCTTTCCTAATACTTCTTTTAGGCCTCCTTGAAGTATGCTGTATAAAAAGGGAGGTTTTGCCAGCTGTCCAAGGAGGGGTAATACCATAATATCTCTATTAGTTTACTAGGTAAACTGTAATGAGTACCACAAACTGATGGCTTAAGCAACAGAAACTTACTATTTCACAGTTCTGGAGACTAGAAGTCCAAGATTAAAATGTCAGCAGAGCCATGCATACTCTGCAGGCACTCGGGAAGCGTCTGCTCCAGGGCCCTCTGCTAGCTTCTGATAGTTCCTTGGCTTGTGGGAGTGTAACTGCAGTCTTCAGATGGTGTTCTTCATATGTGTGTCTCTGTCCAAATCTGTCCTTTTTATAAGAACATAGTCATATTGGATTACAGCCTGCCCTAATGACCTCATCTTGACTTGATCATCTGCAAAGACCCTGTTTTGAAATAAAGTCAGATGTGTTCTTAGGCACTGGAAGTCAGTACCTCCACATCCTTCGGGGGAGTAGTATTTAACACGTCCCAACAGCCTTAAAAACCTAAACACCAAGGAGACTTGTGAAGAGAATTTTAATCTAGTCAGCTGTCCTCTAGACTACTTTGGATTGATTGAGACTGACAACGTGGTTAAAGAGTAGCCCTCTGGAATGTCTCTTTGTTTTGGGAATTCCTCTTTTTTAGCAGAGTTGTCCATAAAGTGAATTTCTGTAACAAAAATCTTTTGTTTCTTTTCCTTTATAAAACTGGAGGTATGTTTACATAGAAGAGAAATAATAGTAAACTAAAACGAGAGTAAGTTCAATGTTTTCGGCAGGGAATTAAGGTTGTAGAATTCTGAGTGTTGTGCATCGGCACACTTTGCCTTTAGGTAGTTGTAATACCAGCAGACTGGTACAGCTGACTGTTTTAAAAAAAATTTTTTTTGCAACAATTTGTTCCATGAACTCTAGGGGCTTCTCTCCATGACATGCCACCATGCATAGCTTTATCATTCCAGACTTTCTTCTATTACTGGGTTAGTCTGTAAATTTGTAATGCCTATTGTAGTTGACCTAAAACCTCTGTTTGAGACTTCAAATTTTAAATTATTGTTATTAGCACATTTCAAATATAGGAATCTGTAGAATAGAATATTTTCCATCAAATTGGCACATGAGAGGCTTGAAGACAGTGCAGCCTGGATTTACTGGGGTGTAGCTGGCAGATGTTAGCTGAGACTGTGAAGAACATTGCAAAGTGCTGGGCTGGAGCAGGAATGCGTGAGCGAAGGAGGATGGATCAGTTTTTCACAATAAGAGATTGTGACAATGGAACAATATTTGCCAAAGAATTTGGTGTAGA
The DNA here is from genome assembly GCF_036321535.1 of Camelus dromedarius. Taxonomy (NCBI): domain Eukaryota; kingdom Metazoa; phylum Chordata; class Mammalia; order Artiodactyla; family Camelidae; genus Camelus; species Camelus dromedarius. Next base: position 39,466,436 of record NC_087436.1, read on the forward strand.
ATGTATCTGAAGAACTTTATTGTTAGTGAGATAGCAGTAGAAATGAGTTTACCAGGCTATGACCTTATGACCTTTGTGGATTGCTTTATTGTTTCATCCCCCCTCCCCCCACATTGAGCTAAGGGTATTGCCTCTTGTAATTATACACCTACAAATTTGTGCAAATGTATAGTCTTCCTACAAATTTGTACAGCCCATGGGCCAAATACCCTGGAGGGTCAGCCTCAAATGTAGACCACCAGAAAGCCACTTCTCTCCTGCTGTGCAGTGTAGAGAAACTCTTCAAGTTTCTTAGCTTCAGCCTGGCTAGTTTGTCATCATGTAGTGTTTGGTAGATTAGCTGCAATATTTCAAGAAGAAAGGTTAAAACCAACATGGCAGAATGCATAAAGTGGTATCTGAAGTAGTAAAAGATGCTTATTACATCACAGGGTCTTTGCTAGGTTTAGAGACAAGAGGACAGTGGCAAGGGTGGCAGACGAGGAGATAGTTGGTCATGGCTCTGCAGCTGCTCAGTTGATTGGGTGCCTAGCTTCCTCATCCATGAATTGAAGGAAATGAATTACAGTTTTTAAGATTGCAACCATCGCAACCATTCTATGAGAATCAATGAAGCAAGAGCAAAGTAAAACCAAAACCAAACAAAAACTACTGCCTATCTTAAATATATGTAGTATGAATTGTGTGTTCATGTTTTATTGTTTTGGGCATATTATCAGGCTGATAATTTTTAAAAAGCTCTTTCAAAAATCACTAGAAGAATTGTGAACTTTGTGGAATTATGTACCAATAAGAAATACTCTTGAGTTCAAGGTAGATGATTACTCAGAATATTTTAGAGATGTTTATGGCCTTAAGGAAAGGATAAACTATGTGGAGGAGCACTACTAGGGTGGGTGTGCTTTGGGGAGGCTGGGGTTGGGAATGGATTCTGACAGAGAATGCATTAGTCATTGACATGCAAATTGCTCTTCCCGAATTGCAAATATTTGTATTCATTTGTTAAAGGAAAATTGGCTGAGCATTCCACATTTCTTGCCACATAGCAGATACAGCTAAATGAAGCCAGGCTTTCACAGCATGTTTGGAGCATCTGAGAAATGATGGTGGAACTGATAGCTGACCTGGAAACTATTTCTAGCGCTATCATTTTCACTATAATGATGTTATGGTAACAATTATACCTTATGCAGAGTTTTCTCCATCTCATTTGGAGATGCCTTATTCATTTCAATAATACACATGCATCATTTCTTCTTGACCAGTTCTTAGTGAGTTAGGCGTATTTTACATTTTATTATGATTATTTAACATGCATAAGTAGAGTTCCAGTTTGTTTTCTAGAACTTTCTTCCAGCCTTTTGACATGAATAATTTGGTGGTGGAGAGAGGATTAATAAACAGATAATAGATTAAATCTTATTTCAAATAACGTTTTTTTGAACTGACCAAATGAAATCCTTGAATTGAAATAGACTGCTGGCACTTGTAATGTGCATAATATTATGTGGGTCTCTATAGAAGACATTTGTGATTAAAAAATCCTTAAAGTTCAGGTAAACTCTTTAGACATATGTTCTACAGTTAACACTTTTCACTGAGCTAAACAGGGCTTTCTCTTGCTTGGTCTGAATTAAAGAAGTTTAAAGGAGGAGGGACAGCTAAGTGGTTATAGCACATGCTTAGCATGAACAAGGTCCTGGGTTCAATCCCTGGTTCCTCCACCAAAAGAAATAACTAGATAAACCTAATTACCTTCCCCTTAAAAAATATAAAAAAAAGAAGTTTAGAATATATGAATGACATTTAGGTTGTCTGCCATATGAATGACCCAAGCCCATGTGCTCTCTAGAAAAATTAGGATTTGGCAGTGCAATGTTTGCCTTCATTTATTATTGCTTTTTGTTTGAATTAAATGACACTTTGTATTTTCATAAGAAATAGGATATGTTTTTCTTAAGTACTTACATTTTTTAAGGATGATGATGTGGAAAATAATAGTGGTAGATGACTAGGCTAGTGCAAATGAAATTTGTGATGAATTGTGAATCTAATATTTTTTGAAAGTTATTGTAAAGCCATACATAATGAGTTTGAAATATGCTAAACATGCCAGAAATTTCTGGTAGAATTTAATTTCTCAATTTCTTTACATATGAAATAAAGGCCATCCTAAGTGACTTTTCACAAAATTTTGTGAAATTCTTAAGTAGTCCGAGTTTGACTCTATCTCTGCTGGTATCCCACTTGCTGCCCCTCAGGACCCGCCCTGCAAACCAGTGCCAATGAGAAGAGACAGTAAGCCTTTGATCCACATTTTTAAAAAATGGAAATATATTTCACAAACAACATTATGTTAGTTTCAGATATACTGCATAGTGATTTGACATCTGCATGCATTATGAAATGATCACCACGATAAGCCTAAGTAACCACTTCGATCCACACTTAAGGGATAAGACTTAAAATATTATTTTTCCTAGGGGTGCTTGAATTTTAATTTTGACTCTTTTAAGACTGAAAAGAATGACTCAAATAGTGGACTGTGGAGCAGCTAAATGGTGATGATATGTAAAGAGAAGTAAAGGTTCTTTCAGGGGCATTCGATTACACCAAAGCACTCTACTGAGTGGCGGTTTCCCTGAGACTAATATCAGGCAGTGTCTTTAAACACTTAACCCCTCTCTGAAATGATAGGTATAATCTTTCGAATTGTCATGACTATTGTTTGAGGCTAAAAGGGGGAAAGCATTTTATTCTTCATTAGTGGAAGAACCAGTCAGTTAGAAGGAAGGTATAATAACCAGTAACAGCTAATTTATAAGCAGAGCATTGAATTGTGTTTGTGTTTTTTATCTATGACCTCATGTGAAGATGGAGAGTGATGCATAAATGATAAGAACTTCCTTTGTGATGTGATCTTGTATTTGGGATGCAACATTAGACATTAGTCATACTCTTACACTTTTCCCCTTTGAAAATTACAATTGGACTTTTTATTTGCCTAGATAAAACAAAGTATCATTAGCAGTGATATCAGAATGTTAATTACCAAATAAAAAAAAGAGCCTGCTAAATCCTCATTGAAAGAAAGACACACTTTCTGTGAACGGTGGAGGCCAAATCTGGATCTGACTGGACCTCTCGCCACTTCAGTGGAAAAATCATGTTACCCAAGGACTGGTTCAGTGTATTCAAAGGATTATTTCCTATTAAAGGATTTTGGGATTCTTTTCCACTTCAGGGTCAGTACGACTTCGCGGTGGCAAAAACGAGTTTGAAGGCACAGTGGAAGTCTATGCAAATGGAGTTTGGGGCTTAGTCTGCAGCAGCCACTGGGATGATTCTGATGCATCGGTCATTTGTCACCAGCTGCAGCTGGGGTGAGTTCCCCCAACCTTGACCAAATCAGTCTGCTAATATCAGAGAGCAATGCTGTTTCCATCATTAAGGTGGAGAGGTTACATCTTCCTTCCTCATTCTCACTTCCCTCACTCTCTGCTCTGCAGAGTTGTAAAGGAAGAGCCCCTAATGGAAGGAGTGAGTTCTTTTACATATACGTGCACTTTACTACCTTTGCTGACTAAGAAATGGGCAGATGCTAAGTGGTCAAAAGTTAAAATCATCTTTTGGTCTTTGACTTTAACAAAATAATTGTTTAGTGCTAGGAAGCAAGAATTGTAATTTCTCAGTAGCCCTTGCAGCCTGAGGTTGCTTGGAATTTTTCTACCTGTTGACTGAAAAAATAGTGCACAGTGTGAGATCTGGGAGTTAAGTAAGGTTTTGTTTAGGGCCAGATGAGAACCATGGTCTGGGAGACAGCCTCTCAGATAGCTCTGAGAAACTGCTCTGAGCAGGTGGTGGGGGGAGGTCGGTGTGCATATGATTTTAGTGAAGGGGGTACATGCAGTCAAGCACACATTCTGGCAGAAGGTTGCTGCTAGTCACGAGGAGCAGATGTCACCACTAATGATTTTAGTGCTTTTCTAGATATGAGAAGATAGGAAAAATTAGGCTCATAAAATATCCTGAAAATACCTAACGATCTGAAGGCCTGTTCTTCCAGTTTTCCCAGAGCACCAGATGCCTCATTCCTGATCTCTGTCCTGACTCCTTTCGGGGTGTGTTGGAGGTCTGCGGCTGCGGTGGCTCATGACTTCATTCTTGTAGAACCAGATGACGAGTGACAATTTTCAGTTGGCAACCTTGAGCCACGCACACATTCCGTTTCTGTGTGTGTGCAGGAAGCGATGTTCACCTGTGCTCTTGTCCTGTGCCGGGTGAGGGGTGGTGCAGGTTTCTGCGCTGAGGAGATCCTGTGAGAGACGGCAGCTCCCCTCAGCTCCAGCAGCGTCCCCCATCCTGAGACGCCGCAGGCTTTTCCAAGACCCTAGACACTCTCCTTAAAACAGATCCATGTACGCTGACTTCCACTAGGCCCTACACCTTTGTGCCTCGTGCCAAGGGGCTTCACCACGAGCGGAAGTTTCCATTTTGGAACAAAAGGGCTTATTTTTGTTGTTATTCTTACTGTTCTGTTTTCGTGTCTCATTGATTTTTTTCTAAGTAGACATGCCATCTGTTTTTCCTGGCCTTTTATCACCAGAGATCTTTAGAAAGCATGGAAAATTCTTGTTATGAAAAATGCGGGTCAAAAATACTGAAAGAAAGATTTGCAATTTATAAATATTTTGGATTAATAATCAGTATCTAAAGTGATGACACAAATGAAAAGGTTAGTCAACTCCAGTCAAATCAGTAAGGATTTTAATTTGCCAGCTTCCTGTCTTCCCACTGGGAAAGTGGGAAATGAGTATTTAGAAAAGATAAACCTTGAGGGCATTAGTTTTGTTCAGACTTTTGATGCTATTAGAGCAGCAAATAGGGATAATGTACTTAATTAACTAATTTTTAAGAATGAGGTTTGGAATAAATCAGATAAAAGAAGGAGTAAGGCATATATAAAATAGACAAACAACAAGGACCTACTATAACAGGGGACTATATTCAATTTCCTTTAATAACTGATAGTGGAAAAGAATCTGAAAAAGAATATGTATGTATATCTGAATCACTTTGCTGTACACCTGAAACTAACACATCATTATAAATCAACTATACTTCAATAGAAAAAGGAGTAAGGCGGGAGCCTATAAAGTGTTGTGGTATTTAGGTTGTTAATTACTGATTTTTATCAATGAGTGTTTTGTCTGGCAAGCAGTCATTAGCAGGTGGGCAGGTCACGAGGTATGCTGGCTTGATGCCTTTTCTTTTGAGGGCCTGAAGACGGAACACATTTGTAGGCTGTACATATCTACTCGTGCTTGTATTACCTCTGAAAACCAGGGAAGAAAAAAGTTTCCTGTGAGAGTCTGACATAAGAAAACAAGAACACAGTGATGGAGATGTGAACCACAGCAGTAGGTTACTACTCTCTTGATTGATGGAAGAACCTAAACTATCTTTCTGCAAATATACACTTTAGATATAAGCCACTCTGATTGCTTCATTGCTTCTGTCATCTCTTAGTAACCCATTTAAAAAAAAAAAAGAATTACACAATAAGAGCAAAATAACCCAGTTTTATTGCTGTTAAGACATATTCAAATTTTAGATATTTCCCAAATAGTTACTGTTTGGTTAATGGAAGCTGTTGCATGGAGATAATTCTAGAGATTACCATGTTATTCAGATAAACATTGAATCTTTTAACATTTAGTGCCAATTTGTGCATATCAGAGGTTAAAATATGTAGATTAGATGAGTTATTATTTTATTAATTGGTTTCAAAGTCTTTCTAGCAAATACTATATAGCAGGTTTTAAAAATGTGAATGGGTTGCCTCCATTGCTATTATCCTGATTAGATGTAGTAATAATAATCATTGTGAAAATGCTAGCCTAAAATATTGGAGAAGGAAAGAATCTTCAAGCCTCTAGACTTCTCTTTTTAAATATTAGGAGACAGTGCTTAGAGAGACTTTAGAGTGATCTGCAGCTGAGTTTAGACTGGAATTCAAGTCCCACTGGGCCACAGGACATGCTTCTTCCACAGAGCCACTCATGCTCCCTCTTTCTATCTGCAGTATTTGCCCATTTCTTCTAAAATCAGCCATAGATAGTAAAGGAACATGTCTACCATTAGTTATTCAAGATTAATTAAAAAGATTGCCATAGGTAATCAACCCAAGTTCTGATCTGATGTTTCGATATCCTTGGAACTTACATAGCCCATTATGTTTTTCTTTTTCTTCCATGTCCATCTTTATTTCTTCCATTTAAAAATCCTTGTGCTTTGATAACAATTCACCTACTTTTGATAAACCTAACCTCAGTCACTGTTCTTCCAGAGGAAGAGGAGTAGCAAAACAAATCCCGTTTTCTGGACTGGGCCTTATTCCCATTTATTGGAGCAATGTCCGTTGCCGAGGAGATGAAGAAAATATACTGCTTTGTGAAAAAGACATCTGGCAGGGTGGGGTGTGCCCTCAGAAGATGGCAGCTGCTGTCACGTGCAGCTTTTCCCAGGGTAAAAAGAAATATTTATTCTCTTGTTTTACTTTTGTTGTGTTTTCAGCATGATTCAGTTAAACCATTTCCTAAAAGAGTTTAAATATGGACATCAGTCTGAATCATCATAGTCTATCTGCAGTCTAATGAAATAGTCTTCAGTAGGAGTGCATCTAACAATTGGATTTCCATTTGACTTCACTTTTAACATATTTTCTGTTTTATCTAATTTGCTGACAGGAATACTATATATGGTGTATAAAACACTTATTTTGGTAGTGGAGAATCATTATGGAATCAAGTTAAAAATAATTTTGAAGCCAAATATAAAATATGGCAACTGCAACTAAATATGTTCACTTTATAGAATGGAATAGAATTATGGTGCCAGGGTTCTCCTTTGAGTTGTAGGTAGCACATTCCACAAAACAAGTTGCTACCTTGGATAGGGGCTCCTTCTAAGCACTGTATACTAAGCATGAGGTGATTAAGGTACAGTTTCAGTGTACAAGTATGTGTATGTTCATATGAATGGAAGCTGAGGAGGGAACAGCTGCCTTTCAAAATGGCTGAGGGGTTTTCTGGGGACCATGGTTGTTTTAACATGTGACCACAACCTGATGCTACCACATTGTCACAGTATCCCTTTTTGCATTTTCCTTGGAGATGCCCCATGACCAGATATCTCAGGTCTTAGAATGCCAGCAGCCAGCCCAGGGCAATGGTTTCTGTTTGAGTGTAAGTATCAGGGGAGCAAATGAAAAGCTCCTACCTCAAAACAAAGAGACCTAGTTTAGGGTCATTCCAACAAATTGGTGGGAAGAACCAATGGAAGTGTTGCAGGATACAGTTCAGGTGTGAGCTTGGAGAGCTGCAGTCCTTTTGTGGGTGGGCAAGGTGCGTGTTAAATCTTGACGTCTTGTTAGTTTTTCCATTTTTTTTTTTTTAAATGGAGTTACTGGGGATTGAATTTAGGACCTCGTGCATGCTAAGCATGCGCTCTACCACTGACCCATACCCTCACCTCCAGTTTTTCCTTTTCTTCCTTTGCTCTCCACCTTTGGGGAGTGCTACTTTTGGCAAGTACATGTTTACACATTGCTACTTCAGGAATGATGTGAATTGGGCTCAACAGCGCACTACTTTTTGTGGATTATTGCTTGTATTCTGTGTTCGGCCTAATTGATAAAAATGTGTTTTAACATTTTTCAAGTAGTGAAGTAAGTAAAATCTTGGAAACAATCTTTTTTTCCCAGGCTCTCTACCTACTTTTTAAAAAACTCCTTCTTTTCTCTATAATCTATCCACTTGTTTATACTCTGGTTGCAAAGATAAATTTAAGGTTAGTTATAAGCATATATAAAATATAGAAGATTGAGATAAATTAGAAGTGAGAATGAGAAAAGATGCCTTTATGGTGAATTAAATGAGGATGTAAAAGCAAATAGCTCAGGTCAGCAAACACTGAGTCTACCTTAAGGCACAGCGGTAGACCTTTAATACATTCTTTCAGTTTGGAATTTACATTTAGTGACTTGGCATCTACTACTTTTCCAACACTTATCAAATGGAAGATCACATATGAGTACTGGATGTAGGAAATAGCAATCTAAATGAAACTGTCTGGGAGTTTTATTTATTCATAAGTTAAACCTAAGTCAAACACTTTACTGACTTCTCTTTCAGATGATCTTTTTGTGTGTTTCTTGTGGGGACGTGAGATGTTGACTGAATTTTGTCATTGAGTGTCTCTATATTTTCACAATTCCTTATAAAACCAGTAGAAAAATTACCTGTTTGAAAATAAAGCATGACATTAAAAATGTAAGGTAATAGGTCATAACGTTTTTAGGTTGTAGGTGATTTTAAATTTCCTCTTAAAAATTTTTGTTTTTCTGTTTTCTCCAAGCTTACCATGGTGGTAGGGAAAGGGAGGCAGAGAAGAATATAATGATTTAAGAAACTTACACATTTTTTCCATAATTTTTTCTATATTTTCCAAGCTTCCTAAATGAAAATACACATAAAACATGCAAATTTAAGTTTCTTATCATAATTTAGCCATCAGTAATTACAAGAAGCTAATATACAATGTTGAGAATAGTTATGTTTATTGAAGCTTCGTTTACCCTTTTACAAGGAAGAAGTGCCGGTGGACTTATGTAAGAAAACTATATTACGAATATCAGAATATGAGTATCTGCAACCGTTTCACTGATCTAAGTCCCTGCTCAAGTGTGATATTTGATTATAAATATGAATATCCAAATACTGTTTATTGACAGCTGCTTGCACTGTGAGGAATTAGAAGCATAGTTCATGGGGATAAATGATTAGCATTTGGCAAATGGTGTGACTAAATTTCCTAATAGAGACCCTGCCTGCTCTCTACCTTTTACCATTTCACATCCTTTATTCTAGAAAAATTAGACTGCCTTGCTGTTTCCCAAACACATACAGCTTTGTGCTTCTGGGCTTTTGCTTATGCTGTTCACTTTGCCTGTCTGACTTCTGAAATCCCATCCATCACCTTGGCCCTCTTCGGCTACCAGCTTCATCAGAATAGACTCCTTAACTAACCCCAATGGTGAGCAAGCACCCCTTACTTCTGAACCCCTGCAGGGTCTTTCTGATGGTCTCTCTTCTGCACTCATGTTGTCCACGTCCTGAGGTGTGAACTTCTTGTGGGTGATGTCTGTGCGGTGCCCCTTTGAATGCCTTGCACACAGCCGATGTGACACCTTGCACACAGCCGATGCCTAGCCTAATACCTGTTTATTAAACAGAATCGAATTAATAGATATTGCTAATATTTTTCCTTGTTTGAGGTATCCTTTCTAGGCTTTTCCCTATCACCTGCCAATCTAGTCAGTCAACAAATATTTATTACATGCCTTATGTATGCTGGGTACCTGAGGTACACGGATGAAAGGGAAAGGCATTCCCTGTGTCCTCAATTCTAGGCTGGGGGGAGAGAGAGAGGGGGGGGGGAGAGAGAGAGAGAGAAAGTCAGAAACTGACGAAGCTAGATCAGGGCATTGTAGGCATTAATAAGGACTTTGCAATGGGAAGCCTTGGGTGGTTCTTCACAGAGAAAATGAATCTAAACTGATTCACACCAAAATGAATTTCCAATATTGTTTTTTGAAGCTGCTGGCTGTGATGTCCACCAACTTGTTGTAATGTGTTAGATGTTAATTTTGACTTGATTTCTATGAACGTAAAAATAGTTCTGTGTTGAAAACAAGTATGTTATAGACATAAGTGCCATTCTTAATAATTACATGTTGGTAATTCTCAAGTTACTGTACATAAAAAATCAATGTCACCACCACAATACCATAAAACATCAAATGGGTTTCCAATAGCTGGAGTTTTGAGTGTGGCTTTTCTGGTTTCTGAGGTTGCTGGGGAAAAGTGAATTTAGACTATTTCCTCTTGAGAGCTATTTGATGAGTGTAATTCAAGTTGGAGTATTTTAATTGGTCGAGATGACCATAAAATATATCAGACATACGCGGGTATGGCCATATCACAGAAGTGGCTTGATGAATATTATTTAATGATGGAGAAAGGCAAAGAAATGGAATATAGCCGATCTTGTGGCTGAATGCTAATACGTAGGTTTAATTTCTTGTTACTGTCACACCGCGCAGGCCCCGCGTTCCCCGCCCTCCGCCTCGCTGGGGGCAGCAGCGCGCGTGAGGGCCGAGTGGAGCTCTACCACGCCGGCCAGTGGGGGACTGTCTGTGACGACCAGTGGGATGATGCGGACGCAGAAGTCATCTGCAGGCAGCTGGGGCTGAGGTTGGTTTTCCTTGTTCTTGTTTGCTTTTGCTTAAATTTCTGAGTTTATTATTTCCGTACGCCAAGGCAGGTGCTGTGTGTTTAAATTGCACATTTCTCTGAACAAATGGAAAAGGCCACCTTTTGATCTTTGTATGAGGCGTGTAGGCTCCCTGAAGAGAATGTCTGCTTACTCTTAGGTCTAATCCGTTTGTATCAGAATTCAGCTGATTTTCCACCCCTGAGAATCTAAGCTTTTTGCCACGTTTCATCAAGAACTTTTCCGTAACTCCCAGGAAATGACCGGCACTGGCAGCCGTCGCGACTTATCGAAGTCATATGATGAAACTGGTTGTTAGGTTTTAACTGAAGTTCTGTTCTTCTCCCCCAGATACTGCCTCAACTTTTGACCTTTGCTTCCTTATTTGTTAGGTGTGTGCTTAAACAAAGGATGTTTATTAATGTACAAAGGAAATAATTCCTGTACAGGATCCGGAAATGAAGCACGTGTGACAGCAACACGAAAATCAACATTCCATGCTGCCTCAGTTGTGACTATTTTGAATAGTATGTTGTAATTTTGTATCTTCTAAACCCTATCTTTAGTGATTCTGAACTTTGGTATAGCAAGCCTAGAAGTGTCTCTAAAATTGTATTAAAAAATCGTTTAAAAGTTGATATTTTACTTTAAATTTGAAAAAAATTATTTAGCACTTTCTGGGGGGTGGGGTGGGTTGATGGGGAGGCTTTTTGAGATAAAAGCTTCTCTGTCCATGTATCATTTTGTTCAATTAAGCATAATCTTTAGCCCTGAAGCATGATTTTTGAACCTTGAACCATTTATACTAATTTGTGTGTGTGTGTGTGTGTGTGTGTGTGTAGAGGTAATTAGGTTTATTTATTTTTAGAGGAGGTACTGGGGATCGAACTCTGGTCTCATGCATGCTAAGCACACACTCTACCACTTGAGCTATACCGTCCCCTCATTTATACTAATTTTTTGCAATTGTTTTTGCAACTGACCCCCCTCTTTTTCAAAACTGTGTTAATATTGACGTATTTTAAAGTAAAATATAGACATTTTAAGATTTTACCTCTAAATACTTCAGTATGCATCTCTTAAAGATAAGAACATTGTCCTACATAGCCCAATTATCATTCTCACAACTAATAGAAGTGATAATCATTCTTAAACTTTCTAATACCCTGTCATATTCAAATTCCCCTAGTTGTCACCACCATGTCCTCAACAGATGGTTTGTCTGAAGTAGGATTTAGTCCAGGACCTTGCAATGCATCTGCATGTGAAGTCCCTGAAGTTTCTCTTAGTCTCGAACAGCCTCTTGTTTTCCATGACACTGACTTATTGAAGAGACTGAGCCAGTTGTTCTGGAGAATATCCTACCTCCTGAGTTTGTCTCATTTCTTCCTCTCAGTTTACTCCTCTGGTTCTTGCAACTCCTGAAATGGGAGACTTAGGTCCAAAAGCCTGGTTAGAGCAAATCAAGTATTTTGGCTAGAAATCATCACAGGTGATGTGCACTCGTCTTGCATCTCATCAGGAATCACAGAACAGCTCTGGTTTTCTCCGTTGGTAAGGATAAGATTAAACACCGGGGTAAGGTGGCATCAGCCTAATCCTTAACCGTGAGGTTACATTTCCCCCTGTAACTGATTCTGGGACCCAACTGCTCTTTCATGGTTCATGAATGGGACAGGAACAAGCATGGAATGTCCTGTGTCCATGGGGCTTTTAATTACTGGTGGTGTATGATCTGACTGGTATGGTCATTTTCTTTGGGTGGGTCAGGAATAGGGCCAACCAGCTCTTTTTGAGAAAACTGTTATTCATTAAGTTTTGAGACTAAATTTTTAAAATGTTTTGACTAAGTCTCAGTTGTCAAGAACAATTTTTCTCAAATGTTTAGGTGTTGCTGTCAGAGTCGGCATAACATAAGATCATGAGCATGTGCCCTGTACTCAGAATGACCTGAGTTTGAGTCCTATTTCCAGAGATGAGAAAAATTGCAGACTATCTCTTAGTTGCAGTTTCCTCGTCTATAACATATTTCCCGTTGTAGAGGGTTTAGTGTTTAGAAAGCAACTAGCACACATGGGAAGTATATAATATACACTGACTATCATAGAAAATTTAAATGACAATTTAATTATATCTATAGTTATAGCAGTGATTCTAAAAATTTTTGTTGTATTGTGGAGTTCTTTCTTGAGAGCCAAAGGTTTTCTTTTTCACTGATATAAACAGTTCTTAAACAAAGACCATGTTGACAAACAATTGTCTGTTACATGACAAGAGTGTGGAGCTAGAATCACAAGGAAGACTATAATAAGGTCAAACACATGTGGGGATTCAGTGCAGTGTTTACATCTTTCTCAAGCATTGGCTCATTGCTATCTTTTGTATGAGGAGATTCATGTTCAGAAAAGTGATTAAAAGGATAAATATCTCCAGATATACAAAGCAGCAAAGATCCTCCACAAGCCTATGTAATAACCAACAATCCAGCTTGGTGGAGATTTGTTTTTATTATAAATACTCTAGGCTCTGAGCTGACATTGTTCATTTGCTTTTCTTTCACTTGATGTTTATACTTCTTTTCTTTTAAGCTTGCAGGAAAGCAATATTCTGCAACTGCTCTTCCTCTTGAATTTGTTTTGCTCACTTAAAGTAACAGAACTTTCAGAGGAAATGTTCTTTAATGGCACACGGTTGATAGCAGACAGAATAATTGTTGCTTGTCTCAATTTATGATTTGTTCTTAAGCAAATTTCATCTCAGCTGTCCTTGCTGTGTTGAATTCCCAAAGGGAAACTACATCATGCCTCCCTGTAGTGGTGGTTACAGTTTCTCTGTGAGATGCTGTCTTTGTTGACCCTCATCTTCTAATGGTGTCTGTAGATTTGGGTAGCTGGCAAGCTTCCTAAAACACAAAAAGAATTACTGAATTGAAGATACCTAAATTTGATTAACTGGAACTCAGAGAAAGATGAGGAGCAGGAAGGAAGGCAGCCAGATGTTAGAAAATTGAACTTGAGAATACATATGTACAAAGTGATGTTTCAGGTGGAGACATTTGAATTGGCGTTCCTTTTGTGCACTTAATATTAAAGCATTTCCTATGTTTTGCAAAACTCTTAAAAGTGTAGCTTGGAACTGTGACATCATATTTTATTATGTGGATATGCCATAACTTACATAGGAATTTACAATTTCTGGGCACTTTTTTCTTAGCCTTTTTTTTTTTTTTGGCTATAAAATTATCATATAGAGCCATATTATCTAGTGGTCAGAATAAAAATTCTTCTGGTTTAATTTTTTAAAAAAATGTTTCTTTCTTCTTTTTCTTTACTGTTTGTTAATTTTTAAAATACTTTATAAACATTGCCATAAAGATAATATGGTGGGTGGAATTATTGAGCAGAAAAGAGGCCTTATTTAACAAATGAGAAAGTTAGGCCTTCTGACGTTACTCAAAGCCCCCGAATCATACTGTGAATGAGGACCAGAATCTTGAGATTTATGGCCTCCAGTATAGGATTTTTTTCTATCATGTTACATGGTTTGCAAAATAGCCAGATGTTAATAAGAATAAATACAGGGAAGAAGGGTATGGCTCAATTGTAGAGTGCCTGCTTAGCATGCACAAGGTCCTGAGTTCAATCCCCAGTAATTTCATTACAAATAAACAAACAAACAAACAAACCTAGTTACCTCCCCTGACAACAACAAAAGAATAACTATAAATATAGGGATGAAAGAAATAGGGAAGTTAAGAGAGAAAAGTTAATTGCAGGAAGAAAATGATGATGAACACGTTTTAGGTAAACTGTATTTGGGGTGCTACTGGCACCTTACTGAAGGTGCCCCAGGAGAAGGTAGGATAGCAATGTGCTTCTGAGTCAGCTCCGTAGGCAGACAGGCTTTACCAGCTAGTGGTGGTGTAATCCTGGACAAATTATTTTGCTTCTGGAACTCAGTTTCCTCATCTGTAAATTGGGACTAATAACTTGATGGGGTTGTAGGGAGGTTTAAAAGAGTGACTGCGCATAAAGTTGTTAGACCAGAGTCTGTTGATCATTAAAAATGAATTTTTTTGTCCATGTATTACATATGTCACAAACTGATATTTGCAGTCAAAGGATCAATCCTTTATAACCTAACAAGTAATTATCCTGCACAATAGAATTGCCTAACTCTAGTCTGTGTCTATTCAAAGTAGTAGTTAAGCTGGGGGATTGAGTTAGTCAGATGGTACTATTTGCTCTTTTTCTGTGGAAAACAAACAAACTTTATATGAGTACAATCAGATTAGCTAAATAGGTTTAGGAATGTTTTGGATAAGGATCAGACAATGAATCAATTCCGTGTTTATTGGGGATTGCTGCTATGTATGTAGGTCAAATAGCTTTACAAAAAATAACCTAATAAATCAGTGTATTAGATCAGAGCACCCCTATTCCACAAATTTCTCTTGTGGTCATAGGGTAAGAAAGTAGGCAACACCGGGATTATTACGGCAAATGAACTGCCAGGCCTGGTGTAAGAAGAATTTCCATAAAATGAGGACAGAGAACACACAGCTTTATCGAATTCACACAGCACTTGTTTGACTTTAACAACGCATGAGCTGTATGTTGCTTTCCCCAGTATTACACAGTTTCTCAGATGGCCGCGTCATCCGTTTCTTTGGTGTTCTCCTGAAAGCCAGTGCAGCCCAGGGCACTAGGGAGTACTCGTGACCGGCTGAAGGAATGTACGTATTTGTAAATATTATCTTCTTGATTCTAGTAAACTTAAAACTTAGCTAGAAAACCTAGTTTGCATTACATTGTAGTTTCCTAGTTTATATTTCTTTCTTCGTTCTCAAATTTATTATACTAGTTTTTTCTGATTATTTTAATTGAACATTTTTGTGATAATTAAAATAATGTTCATAAACAATGGAACATATGGAAATATATAATGAAGAAAATAAAAATACCCAAGCGGTGTTTTAAGACTGCATTATAACAGAGATAACTTTCCCCAAAGTCACTGTTTGGGGCTTCTACGCTCCTATCCTGTGTCCTCCCTTAAGGAAGGGACACTGTTCAGAGGGAGATAATCAACCTTTTCCTTTTTCCTAGGACCTCTATCATATCATCTTTAACATATTTGAAATACAATATATTTCAGTTACTCTGCCTGGCCCATCTCAGGTCACTCCCAGCTAATGAATGTTTTAGGGTTAGTTTGTTATTTTTTCGTGGTGAATAAAAAACCTTTAGTTTGTAATCTTTTAGCCTAAATATTTAGTGGAAATATATGAATGATATGTAAGAATGCATTCGTATTGTTTTAATTTGACCATTATAAGACTGAGCATCTTACCATGTGGTCCACAGCCATGGGTATTTCTTTTGTAAATAGCCTGGTCCTCTCCATTACCCTCTTTATTTTAATGTTGGTTGTTTTGTCATTTATTATAATAGTGATAAGTGATTATTATTTATCTCTAGGAGGTTTTTTTTTTTTTTTTTGGATTGCTGTTACATTTTACAAATATTTTTACCAGCTTGTTGGTTTGCCTTTTGACTCTATGGTGTATTTTGCTATACAGTAGTTTAAATGTATGTGAGAAAGTTTAACTTTTTTAGCCTTTGTTTTCTGACTTCTGTTTTTTTTTTAAATCTTGCTCAGGAAATCCTTCTTTTTACCAAAGTTATAAGAACTATGTTCTTATTATTTCATTCTATTAACTTTTTAGCCATCTTTCTTCCTCCCTGTCTCCCTCCTTCCCTTCTTTCCTTTCCTTCTCTTTATTTAGGTCTGTAAACCATCTGGAGTTTATTTTTTGTTTCTGTTATGAGTTTGGGGTTAAATTTTGTATTCTCTCTTATAGGTCCCTGGTTTTTTAATAGCATCTAATCTTGGCTCAGTGAATTATACCCACTGAAATTTTCTTTAATAGATCGTTTTTCTTTCCTAGCGTTTATCTCGGGGCAAAGATCCAGGGAGGCTGTTAATCTGCCCTTCTCCTAAGCTTTCCTATCTGGCTTCCCCATGACCTACATTAGTCATCCTGTCTCCTCCTCCTCTGTTCTCCAACTTTCAGTGTTCTCTAAATCAGTTTCCATATTTGCTTTCATTAATCTCTTTCCTCTAGAGCAAGGGTCAACAAACTTTTTCTGTAAAGGGCCAGATCGTGAGTATTTTAGACTTTCCAGCTACTCAACTGTGCCTTTGTGTAGTGCAAAAGCTGCCACAGACAATAAGTTGGGAATGAGTGTGGCTTTGTTCCCATGAAACCTTATGTTTGGACAGTAAAATCTAACTTACATATGTGAAAATTACATTCTTGTTTTGGCTGTAAATTCTCAAGATAGTTATAATGTTATGAGAAAAGGGCAACTTAAGTAATGGGAAATAGATACAGTATCATTGAAAAACAAACTAAAAATAAAAATGTTCTAGTCTAAAAATTAAAAGGCTAAAAGAGGCTGAAAATGCAATTTCTGAAGTCATTAATCACTTTGACAGGCAGTTACAATCTTCAATGAAATCTGGAATTCTAGAATATGGTACTTCTTTGACTAGTGGGAGAAGTAAATTTAGTACAATTAAATTTGAGTGAAGAGATATTTGGTGGTATTTCCAGAGAACTGAAAATAAGAGTGGCTTAAACAAGACAAGGGTTTATTTCTCTCTCAAGAGACCAGAGATAATCAGCTTATGGCTGGTATGGTGGTTCCACAGTCATCAGGGCCTCAGGCTCTTTCGTGCTTACTGTTCTTTCATTCTTAAGTGTGGTACCTTATGGACCAAGACAGCTTCTCAAGCTCCAGCCATCACCTCTGCCTTACAGTCAGCAGGAAGGAGGGAGTGGAACATAGATAATTCCTGGAAGTGATACATGACACTTTTACCTAAATACCTTAATTATCTAAAATGGGTACCGAGTTTCAGTTTGGGGTGATTTAAAAGTTCTGGAGATGGATGGTGGTGATGGTTGCACAACAGTGTGAATGTACTTAATGCCACTGAATTGTCCACTTAAAATGGTTAAAATGGTACATTTTATGTTATGCATATTTTAAAACAAACTATGTCAGCTGGAAGGAAGGGAGGGTGGGAAATGTGATCTTTATACTGGAGAGCCATTGTCTTCCTAAAAATCGGAGGTTCCATTACTAATGAAGAAAAGGAGAGTAAATATTGGAGAATAACTAGCAGCCTTTGAAAGATTTCTCATGGCCAGAAATATAAAGGGCAACAAACAAAAAAAAAAAAAGAGAAATTGCACAAGTCGTATGTGACCTATGGAGTGAATTGATAAGGGGAAGTATGGATTAATCATGATTTTGGAAAGTATGGATTAATCATGATTTAACATTTGCTGGTAAGAAAACATATGTTCTTATGTTTGTTCAGTGGCATTGCCAAAGCATGGAGTCAGGCGTATTTTGGGGAAGGAACTGGCCCAGTAATGTTGGATGAAGTGCGCTGCACTGGCAATGAGCTTTCTATTGAGCAGTGTCCAAAGAGTTCCTGGGGAGAGCATAACTGCGGTCATAAAGAAGATGCTGGAGTGTCCTGTACCCCTCTAACAGGTAGGAGTTCCACCCCACTAATCTACTAACTCTTGACCCCAGCATTATTTGGGCTTACCTTCCCTTCTCCTCAGTTTAGGTAATATTACTGAATGAGCATACACATGAATCCCCCAGATAAAACTTTAAAATGCAATTGTACCTTAAAATGCTGTCTCCCTATTTCATAGATGTTTCTGAATTTTTGATTTAAGGCTACACTGTCCTCCTAAGCTAGATCAGAAAATATGATTTTATTGTAAGATATAGTACTAGTCAAAATCAATAGTCAAAATCAGTGTAATGATAAATTTGGGGTATTAGGTATTATAAAAGTTTAATCCATTTATCTGTTAACTTGCCTCGACTCTCAGAATGTATTTATAACTGGTAAAACTGTATGGATGGGATTATTGTTTAAAGCACTTCATTAAAGAACCAAGTTACCTTTGCTGTGCTCAATATTCAGACTATGCCAAACTGTAGTGTGCTTGTCAAGATACGTCATGTGTTACAAGACAGGAGTGTCTGAGTGCAAATGAGCATGTGTGAATGTACGTATGTTTTAGGGGAAGAAGAGGGAAAAGGACAGGCAAGAGAAGTTGGGTCATTACAAATTCATTGTTTCTACAGTAAAAAGAGCTTGAAGAAAAAAATTTGGGGGTTTAATTTTACTTTAGGAAAATCAAATGAAATACTTCTTAGGGCTTGTGAAATACCGAGGTTCTGCTTTTTCATTTACATAGTTCTATGTACACTGTTGTTTTTATTAGAATGACACATTTATATAAGATAGAAATATAAAATTTACACCAGATTTTAAGCCAGAGCACTTCATCTTCTTGAGCCTCCATTTCCTCCTCTTTCAAATGAAGATAGTCTTGTCCTGTCACTGTAATGATCAAATAAGGTAACGCTTTTGTAACAGTGCTTTGCAGACAGTAAAGTGTTACATTAATAAGTGTTTCTGTTGCTAGAAGACCTTCATTTACCTTAAGAGATCCCAGAGATTCATGAAAAGTATGACCTTAACACAGGATTATTCATACGTTTCATTTGGGGGCTTATTAGGTTATTTTGGGTGAAAATAGCTTTTAAATATACTTTTTGGGGAATAAATTTACTGTATTGTGTATCTGCTTCGAAGCTTTATATGGGGTTCTCTGGAAATTATTCATTGAATTCACAAGATTCAAATTCAGATCTGTATTATCAGTAAAAGAACAAGGGTGAAGCATGTATCCCAGTTTTTATAATTCATGAATGCCTAAGGAATAATACATGCATTGATATTATAAATCACTCTTTAAGCAGAACAGCTTATTCTGTCTTCATATTTCAGTGTTTTTTCCTTTACAGTTAAAATTTTGAACTATTTCCCAGTTACTGTGTTTTTTTTACTCTTTAAATTTAAATGACTGGTATCACTCATACTTAAAAAGATTGAAGCTATAGGAAATTTCCTAACATTATTTAATCCAGGGAAATGTAAATAACTACCTTGAAATTATCAAAATATATTTTTCTACTTAGAAAGTAAGAGTACAAATAAAAAGGAAAGAATATTTGTTAGGATCAATATGTGTTATGACTTACTTCTGAAACACTCCAGTGATCTCGGATCATTGAGCGCAGTTCTAATGTAAGTTTAACAAAAGGCACAGAGAGAGATCTGAGTAGGGTGATGTTTCTCTTGAAATTAAAATGTTGTTTTACCTTCTTTGGATAATTATTTGCTTAGTCTCTGTGTCTCCTTCTTGTCACAGATGGGGTCATCAGACTTACAGGTGGTAAAGGCAGCCATGAGGGTCGCCTGGAGGTGTATTACAGGGGACAGTGGGGGACTGTCTGTGATGATGGCTGGACTGAGCTGAATACATATGTGGTCTGCCGACAGCTGGGATTTAAGTAAGGTCCATTGTTATGAGGCAGCTAAATGCCAAGTTACATTTTTAAACGTCTCATTTTGTAATCCTTACTTATAATTTCTGTCATACTAAAAATACATACATGTTCTCTATCATTATCTACCTACTTAGCTTCATATCTACCTGTCTATATATGGAAGTTCAACAATTTAAAAAAAGCAACATTTTCTTTGATGATGAATAACCATATCTTGCTATTTATCTCATTTGCCTTTCCTACCACCACCCCTCTTCTTGGTTGGAGCCATGGATGACTTTTAGGTTCATTGTGTCTCTTCAAGTAAGACTGTATGCTTTGAATGCTCAGTTTTATTCTGATGCATCACTCCTACTGGATGTTGTTAGTACTGACATCACTGTGTCAGAAATCACAGAGAAGTCCAGTGTCAGATGCTTTGGTATTACATTATTTCCTTTCTCAGAATGGGCTGATAATTATCACTTTTATTTGAGAAAAACAGCTTTCTTGTCATGAGGTGACCTTTAGAACTCACCCTTGACCTCACTCTCTTAAAAACTGAGTATCACACTTTGGGCGCTATATTTCATGTCACACACAGTGCATTCCGGAGTAAAGACTTAAGTTGGTTGAAGTAACTGCAAATGATGCCTTTGAGCTAATATCTGAATGAAGTCCATGAATGCCCATTCTTTCTTGTTTTCCATATTTCTATGTCATGCTTGAAGTAATTGTCTCAAGCTTGAAAAAATGAGCAAAATTATGTCATTTCAGCCTGAGATAGAGCCAGTTGCAAATATTTACTAAACCTTAGAAATATACTTTCATTTGCGCTAGGTATGACTATGTTTAAACATATGTCTTAAAATATGTAAAAGTAATATAAAATGTTAGAGAAAGTTTGGAAAATAAAGAAAAAAAACTACCCATAATTTTTCCATTCTTACACCACCATTGCTATAACTTTGTATAACTTTATAACAGCTCTAGTGTGGATATATAATTTTTCCATCCATGCTTTTTACTTTTAGATTACTACAGTCATAAGTTTTAATAACATAATAACTATTGAATGTTTATATCATAATTTACTTAGTTAATATTTTCTGTTAAAAATAATGATATTATGAAGATATAGATGCATGTTATTGCACAATATTTTGAATTTGCATGGGCAGTGCAGTTATAATTATCGAGCCAAGGGGTATGACATACCAGGCAAATAAATATAGATGTTTATAATGAATAAGAATTACTTAATAAATACTGTTTCATCTGTGAGTGAATCTCTGTTAGTTTGAGAACTATATTCTGTTTTCACAAATTTAGAAAGATTCAAAAATACTATTATTTACTATTTGCACATTTTTCCTTATTAATGAAAACCGTTGAGTAACACTGATTTTTCTCCATATTTTACTTATTTTGGTTCACAAATACATTCAGTTTTTCTTGCATATACAAAATATCAGAACTTAATGGTTCTAAAAATGTTCTCAATAATATTTGATAATAGTTCTAAACAATTGTGTAGAATTAGCTTGTGCTACATTTAAATTTTAATTTACAGAGGAATTTCTGAAAAAAGAGTATACTCTTTTGGAATGAGAAAGAGGGTGAACTTTGGGTTTCTTTGTACAAATGAAATCTTGAAGTAAAATGACCTCTTGTTTTCTGTTGTATAGTTGATATGGACAGATGGTAATCAGATTGATGCATTTTGTGGAAACACGGTGTAAGTTGAAAGTGATAGCAATATGAGATTTAGGATAATTAATTTTCTAGCTAAGACTCGATTAATCAGCAAAATAGAAGTCTTAGGATGACTAATTAAAAGTTGCATTGTTTTAATTTATTAAAATGTTCATCTTGCTTAATAAATGTAATAAATAAGTTCATGGGGAAACAATTAGGATAATTCATGGGGAAATGATTAGGAAAACTCATCTTTCAAATGGGAAGATCTCTTCCTATTCTTCATACAGAAATAATTTTAAAAATCCAGTGATGGAAGTGATTGATGTAATATGAGTAAGAGTTTAATTACATAGACTCGTAGAACTGAAAGACACTTTAATTATCTTTTGGCTCAGGGATTTCTGGAGGTTTGGATTTTACAGAACAAAAGAAAATAACATTGGGGGGAAGATGAATGAAGGTACAGACTGACTTAGTTATCAATATTTAATTTTGCAGATCTTTCCTATTTCTACTGCATATATATTTATTATAATACATTTAGGTTTTTTTTTTAAATAATGCAGTGTTACAAATAAAGTCAATTGGAACACAAATATAATTTATAAACATTTAAAAAATCAGATTTATGTAATCTTATGAAAAGCTAAGAACATTGTCATTAATCTGATTTTGATGAGCTAAAGTCATGGATTCATCATGGATTGGATACAGTGCTTGAGAAATCACTGAACTAACACACACTTTTTTTGGAAGAGAGGATACCAAAGAAGCCTAGAGAAGCTAGTGAAATCAAATGAGCTCAGAGGGCTCTTCAGAGAATGATATAAGACAAGTGTTCTCACTTTTTGGCCCACTGTGTTATTATCATAGTCAGGAATTTGAGGTTGATCTCTTTGTCTGCATTCTTTCTGGTGGGTTAAATTGTAGACAGAACACAAAAATAGATGAGGGAAAAAGGATTATCCATCCACTAGTTACCCATTCACTCAATCAAAAATTGTTAAGATGATCAAAATAAGTGATGGACCAAAAACTGCTCTGAGAACTGAGTTCTCAAGATAGGAGATAGGACAGATACCCTCTAAAGTCATGATGCTTACTTAAGTTGTTCCTTGTTCCTTGAAACAAGAGACAGCAGTTGTATGCACAGTGTTTATTTTATTGCCACAGATATGGCAAACAAGCCTCTGCAAACTACTATGAAGAAAGCACAGGGCCCATATGGTTGGATGACGTCAGCTGCTCAGGAAAGGAAAGCAGTTTCCTTCAGTGTTCCCGGAGACCGTGGGGAAGGCATGACTGCAGCCACGGGGAGGACGTTGGTATTGCCTGCTCTCCCGATGGTGATGGACACAGACTCTCTCTGGGTGAGGACCTGCTACAACTTTAAAGCATTTCAGTAGCTACTGAGCCTCTATCCACTGGTCTGGAAAGTGGAGCATTTCTCATCTTTGGCTTTTTCTTAGTTTCTTAGTTTATTTTTTCTTAGTTTATTTCCCATAATAATCTAATTTTCAGTAATTTCCATGCAGAGAAAAATAATCTTTTGAGTCTTTCCACCAATGTTAAAAATATCTACTCCTAATTTTCTATAAGCCCAAGTTTCTCACTAAAAATGTTTATAATCACATGTACCTGAAAGATGGAATAAAGAAGCTGCAGTGTCTGTTCCCCCACTGATTAGTCACCTCTTCTGATTCTCATTTACCTTGAATTCTAATGAACTATTTGAGAAAAGATTAAAAAAAAATTTGGAAGAAATGATAGCTCTCTGTCCTACTGCCCATGATTCATTTCTTCTTCAGTCCTGAGTCTTTGTCTGACATTGGTTGCCAGCCATCCAGTGCTCCTGTCCTAACCTAGATCTTTCAGGTTTCCCAGTGGGCTCCTTAGCTGGATTTATTGGAGTAAGTAGCCCACTATCTTTTTAAGGTAACCTGTAACTGAAATACCATCAGCGTCCTTTATTACTTCCTAGTTCCAAATTTCTAGAGACTTACAGTTGGATAAAAGGTTAGCTCATCTAACAGTCTTGAATATTTATAGATAAAGATCTTTTTGTGAGCAGAGAGCAGCTACATATCCTTGACAGACTTAACATCTGATGAGGAGGGCAGAATAAATATGAATGAAAAATATAGAGGGAGATTTTCAAAAGACTTGCCAGGGCACTACCATAGCTCTGTTTTCTACCTATGCAAGTATTTTTTTGGTGCACAGATGTAAGAATAACCACAGGTGGGTCTTTTCACTCAGGCTTGAAATCAACCCCTTTTGTTTACTCCTGTTTTGAGACTGTGAAGCTGGACTCTTTATGTTATAAAATAATGGAATGTGTAGAATCCCACAGTATTAACTCTTTTGTATACTGAAATCAGTCAGAGTATATAGTTGATTCCTCGTGTACTCTAAACTGTGAGACCACAATGACTCACTGCCCTGATCTAGCCTTGTGCCCAGTGGAAATGCAGCATTTCACCCCATCCCTTATAGGTCAACTTTGTCTTTTTTCATGTGTTCTCCTCCCTTGCTCCTTTCTTCTTATGGAGGGTTTATAATCCTCCCAGGATTATGTGATGAATGGTTGCATGTGGTTTGGGGAGTTAGGGTTTATTTGCTAGAAACAGATCCTTTTAATGCCAGACATCAGGTGTTCGGATCATGGAATGATCTATGCAGGCACACTTGATAAATACTCTAGGTGATAAAGTATTACAAATACTACACAAAATACCATAATCTGAGTTCTCTGAAGACCTGTATCGTTAAATATATGCATATAGTTAGGACAACTAATCCTTTCAGTTCCCCTAAAAATCTTTTTATTTTTAGGATTATAGATATATTTTTAAAAAATTTAAAAAGCTGAGGGTGATCATTATTAATAAAATATGGGATCATTATTATGAATCTATTTGATCCTGATTTTGGGGTATATCTATTAACTACACATTTGTCCAAAGAACATGATATCTGAGCCAAATTATCCTTCTGGAATAGAATCAGATTACCAGTTATTCATCCAAAGAGATCATTACTTTCTCACTTATCAAAAAGGACTGTATAATTAAAAGAGAAGCTTAGAGAAGAAGATCGTGGAATTGTGATATAAACAATAGCATTTTAAAAACAACTGAGATTTTTTTAAATTTCTTTGGCACTGTGATAATGAGCTGTTGGACTATTACAGTCTTCAGCTATTTGAAGGGTAACTTGTAGACTTTAAATGTGAGTAAATTTTTCTCAAAATGAGTAATAGTTCAATAGATACTTCCTGTTTTTGGGTGTGTGGTAGATAGAATGCTCAAAAACAATACTGTAGGTCAGTAAAAGTAGTTTTAGTGAGAATGCAGTTAATGCCTATGTGAATTGGGGGAAATTTGTGGGATGGTAAATATGTGAATTTCTCATTTTAATATTGCATTAACTCTTAAGTTCAGAGTATTACATCTTAGCAGAGATTTCTTTCCCAGTGATATTGTCTCTTACTCAATTTTACAGCATAAAATTTGACTTTTTATTCACATTTATGCTAGATTTTATCTTTCTTCTAAGAAAAATATTATTTTATTAATAATTATGTATTAAATCAATATTACAGAAAAATTAAAGAAAATTATTGTAATCAAAGTTTGAAATATATAATTAAAGATACTGTATAACCATAGGACTGTTTAGTTTTCCCATGAAGTTTGTATTTATTTAAGATTTTAGAAATAAAACACGTATATTATTATTGCCATAACAGAAAGAACTTAAACAGCGAGGTGGTATTGATAGGATGGCTTCTGTCATTCAGTTTCCCTTCAAGCATCGAAAATCCAATGAATTGATAAAATAAATGGCTAAAATTAGATTCAGAAATATTGTATGTATTGTTTTCACACAGTATGCATCTTAGGCTTTAAAAATACTTTATCATTCTTATTTTTATATGACATATGAAAAACTGCCCATAAAACAACTAGGATAGAATGTGCATATGAATTCTTAATTTTGCACCAAAGATCCAAAAAATGTAAAAATTGAGAACTTTAGGAATTTCCTCTGTTTAAATTTTTTTTGAGGATCACTTTTTCACCTTGCTCCACTTACAAAGATCCCTCAAATTTCAGATACAATAGTAAGAAATGTGAAGTTTCAAATATACTGTGTTTTGTGACATCCCTAAAACATCAAGAATTTTAGCTAAAGTAAGCAGTGCATAGAGTCAGCACTCTGCAAACATTTGCTGATTTTAACTTTTCCCCATTGATTCTACTATGATGCCTGTTCCATGAAGTGAGTGTAATCAGGGGCAGGAATTAGCCAGCAATTCTGCGGGCAACAAAGAAGAATCAAAGGCGTCAAAGTAGGACGTGTCCGTCTTGCCAACAGTATTTTCCTTCAGTGAAAAGAAAAGAATTTAGTGATTGCATGTGTTGGTTTAAAAAAAAACTGAATCATACTTTGTTCATTAGCTGCTTCCTTCACCTGCTTAGTTCTGATAATTTCACCATGTTTGATTGTATTCCCTAAATCCTTATCAGTAAACCTTAGGGACCTCAAAGCTGGAGACTCTTCTAGTAACTGGGTAATCTAAAGTGTGTATATTAGTTGGCTTCAGTTTCTGTGACAAAGTATCCACAGACTGGGCTGCTTAAACAATGAGTATTTGTTGTCTCACACTTCTGGAAGCTAGATGTCCAAAATCAAGTTGTCCACAGGGTGGGTTCCTTCTGAAGGATGAGAGGGAAAGATCTGCTCCAGGCCTCTCTCCTTGGCTTGCAGATGGCCGTTTTCTTCCTATGTCTCTTCACATCATCTTCCTTCTGTATAGCTCCGTGTACAAATTGGATTAGGGCCCACTCACTATATTACCTCACAATTCAACCCATGATAGTATGCAAGTCATAGTGAGAGTTTTTAATTAAACAAAACCGTATTTATTGGTGTCGACAGAGATGTGTGAAAAACTCAGTGACAAATCACTTCATTTGCATAATTTAGATAAACCCCAATTTGCTAGAGATCAGTCTTAACTTTCACATCTTAGTAATTTTTTGGACTTAAGCCCTTCCTTTGGAATCAATCATAAATAGGACGCCTGAGATGGAAATTGTCCTTGTTGGTGCTTGCTTTTCTTTTCTTTTCTTTTCTTTTTTTTTTTTTTTTTTTTTTTGTCTTTCATCATTCAAGTTACTTGTACGTGCAGGTGTGTATCTAAAAATCCTAAAAATTCTTCCTAAAAATCCTAGTTTTGAAGTATAAATTTCTAGCTGTGTTCATGGATAAATGAGTAGATATAGAACAAAAACAACTCCAAGTTAATGTCTTTTATTGTCTAGAAGTTAGGGGTAGTAATACAATACACAGTTTTACAGTGCTATTTATTCGTTTATTCAGCAAACAGCTATTACTGTTCTCTATTATGCCAGGTGCTGTTCCAAGTGCTGGGAATACAAAGTTGAGCAAGGTCAGCACTCTGACCTCAAGGCTCCAAAAAATATTGCAAAAGTAGATACAGTTTTTTTTTAATGGATATTCTCTCTCTCTCTAACTGCTCAGCTGATTTTTAACTCATTTTAAAAAACAAGTAAGTGTTTTATAAAGTCCCTTAAGCTTTAGCATCAGTTTGCTTGCTTTGGCTTTTCTAATGCCTTTGAATCATGACTTAGGTTTTCCTATCAGACTGATGGATGGAGAAAATAAGAAAGAAGGACGAGTGGAGGTTTTTATCAATGGCCAGTGGGGAACAATTTGTGATGATGGCTGGACTGATAAGGATGCAGCTGTGATCTGTCGACAGCTTGGCTACAAGTAAGGGAAACCTAATTATTTGCAATCGTTACTTGATGAACGTTTCTGAGTTTTCACTCTTGTCCTTGCCAAAAATTAATATGATTCAATGGAAAATGCTGGCAGCATGCTGATTTGATTCAGAATTATAAAGAAATATTAAGTAGTAAATATCTAAATTTTTCTATTTTTTCATAAGAAGTATATACATTATGTTAGTCAAGAAATGTAGCTTTTGTCTAATAATAAACAGTCTGATAACACTTGACTATTCATAATACTCCTGTCAGCCAGAGGTGTTAACCTTTATTCTGTGATTTATGTTTCAACACAGTAGCCCTTTAAGGGATTCTGCAATTACTGAAATTACTGTTGGTTCTTGTCATTTGCAGTAATTATATCCTATAAAGTCACTGTGAACACTGAATTAGGAAATACTGAGCCATTGCTTCTAGAGCTGAGTTGAACCAAGGGATGTTCTGCCTTTTTGTTTTAGCTCTTGTGATTACAAGCAATTGTCCTTTTTGCAGTCTACTGGTGCCTTTTTTTTTTTTTTAATTTTGTGCCTTTTTGTTGATGAGTTCACTGTTTAAAATAACCCTCTGGCGTTTTGCTGAAGTGCTTTCTATCATTCCTGAATGAAGGAAGGCTGTGACTGCTTTACGGGGAAAATAAATGTGTTAGAAAGGCTTCATTCAGGCATGAGTTACAGTGCAGAAAAACATAGCACTAAATAAGCTGGGAAAAGGACCCTTATTTGCAGTTTGAGAGCTGAAGTCAAAAGGCAGTTGATCTCCTTTTGAGAACTCAACTGGGCAACTCTAGTGTTTTGAGACTTTACCCATGTCTGCAAATGACTATGAAAACTCTGATTTTGGAGTAGGAAATATATGGAACATGGTACAGTTTAGAGGATTATGAAATTTGAACTAATATACATAAATTGCCTAGCTCATAGTGTATTACTAATAGCAATTTGGATTTTAAAATGTATCCTTAATTATGCATCTATGTGTATCTTAAGTATTGATACATTTAACTGGTTATTCTTTTGCTGAAGACATCTTTTTTTAAAAAAGAATACATCTTTATTTTTGAAAGTATTTCTATTTTAATGAAAGTTCAAATGTTTTTTTCTAAAGTTTTAAGTCAGGATTGTTTTTGGTTGCTGAGATACTACTTCAATGTACTGCTCAGTTTTGGACCTGGTTGCAGTTCTAATTGTCTTCTGGTCAATGTGTCCATTATTTGTTATATAGATTTTCAGTATTCAGAATTGGTGGTGTGTAGAGGGGAGGGAATAGCTCACTGGTAGATTATGTGCTTAAGGTGCACAATGTCCTGGGTTCCATCCCCACTACTGCCACTAAATATATAAACAAACAAACAAACCTAATTACACCCCCCCAAATAAACATAAAATTTCTAAAAAATAAATAAATAGCCCCCAAAATTGGTGGTATGTGGGGTTGGGGTAGTAGACGAAGGTAGGAGAAGTCTGCATTAGATGCCTAGGTGAATTTAGTCAACAATTTAAGTTTCCTTTTTTGCTCACTGTATTTCTAACCTTGTTTCCTCCATTTGAAAAAAAAATTATTATTCTTACATTATATTCCCAGTGAATTTCCTTACCTAAAATCATTCATTAAAGTATATTGCTGCTTGAGACTGGTATTTTGGCTTACTTTTATTTTTATTTTTTTGATAGTGGTGATTTAGGACACCTGGTATTACCTTTGGAAACGAAGGAAAATAGGAAAGGAAAGATCACATTTGATCCTTGACTTGTGTGTCTAAGTCATGCTTAAGGAGAGAAAAAGTCTGTAAGAATATTAATCAATGCATTTTCACTTTGTTTTCTTTATACATTTTTCGTTGCTTTTTTACTTATCATTTAGTCCATTTTATAATCAACTCAAATAGTGAATTTAGGTGAGAAACAACCTAGATTAAGTGGACAAAGTTTGTAGCAATTTTCAATAATATTTCTGTAACTATTATCAAGAAAAGCAAAGAAGATCTTACTTTGTACTTGCTTTTTAAAATAAAGCCTCTTAATAAATCAGTAATTTAATGTTACTATAACAAATTGAATAGTCATCTTTTACGATCTACAGTTTGCCATCAAATAGTATTTACGAGAATCATTTATATATTTGACCAGTCTAAATATGCTTGAACGTCTTTATAATTTCCCACTGAGGGGAAATGGAATTTTATATAAGAACAATTATGTTCAATATGTTTCATATATGTATATAAATATTTTACATATAAGAGTTAAATATAATTGTAAATAGGTATGTGATTAGAATGAGACTCTTTCTCTCCATGCCAGCTTTGAATTATTAAAAATCTTTAATAAAGCATTTGTTCGTAGAAATCAATCCAGAAAACTTTGAAGCTGTCAAAAGGCTTGTGCTTTATTAATAAGAATTCCAGAGGCCTGTCTCTCAGCCAGCCATATCACACTTGAGGATTAGTCCTTGGAAACACTGAGAATCAAAATAGCATTAGAAAGCTTTCCCATAATGGGAGAAACAGAAATGAAGTAATGAATACCAGGAACGTGAATGGTAACTAATATAGATATATTTAGAGTGAACAGAAAGTAACAGGCACTCTTTAATGATCTATTACATAATGTCTGACAAAGTCTAGCATATGAGCACATTGTTTTTAGAGGGTTGAGAGAGAATGTGTTGATATCAGTAAACCTTGTTAAGACAGACTAAGTAGCCAGGATGGAAATTCCATTCTATTTGAACTTTGTGTGAATCTATTAGCATATGTTTCAATATAACATTGTTCTTGAACTGTGTATTTTTTAGAGTAGTATCTTTTAGAAGAATTTTAAAAATAATGTACCTTATTGTTGTAGTAAAGACCTAAAATTAAGTATATTTAACTTCTATCTTACATTTAAATAGCTGCAAAGACATTAATTCTGGCATGTTTGTATATGACATTTAAAAATAGAACAGTTATATAATCTTTTAATTATATCCAATAAAATAGAAATATCATAGTGCTTTGATACTCTATCATTCATTTAAAAAATACATGAACAGGTTCTTCTTTGATGTTCACAAATTTTACATAGTTCCTTTTTCTCCTTGAAATTGTGTTTTAAATTATCTTTCCCCACATAATCCTAATGTTATTATGCTTTTAAAAATGTGTGTGTGTCTGAGTACACACATGAGGAGAGCAAGAGAGAGAAATTAATTCTTCTAACAAGTTCCTGTTAGGATTTGATGGTTTCTCGTACACAACTAATTAAAAACAACAACAAAAAATAAAATTTGATAAATAATTATTAAACATAGGGAAGAAAAGTTGACCAAAGCTCCCATTTCTTAGACTTAGATAGGTTGGGTTAAAGGAGGCTTCATTGCTATCATTTATTTTGAATTGTTCTTTTGGCCACTTTAGAGGCTTTTAAATCTGGGAGCAGTACCCTGTGATCAGATATGGGATGAGTGAAAGAGGTGCCTTTCTTTTGTGAAATGGGAAAAGGGAAATTTTGACAGAGAGGTTGATCTTGACTTTAGCAAGACCAGTTTTAGGAGAGAATACACATAGATTTTCTTGATCTGCATATCGGTTCCTGTAAAGCCCTTACATCCCTTGGAAAGTCATCATCTACTCCTAGGAGCCCTTGATACCCAGTTTAAAGACTAATGTATTAGAGCGTATTGTCTTGTGGAAATTCTCAGCTGTGAATTACTGCACGCGTGTAGCCCACCGAGAAGTCCTTTCCCTTTTCTTTACAGATGACAGAGTCCTTAATTATTTTTTAAAAAGTCAAAGAAAAATTTATTAGATTTCACTATATCATTGAGAATGTCTTTAATTATGCACTTTTGTTAATGTTCTCTATGTCATGTATCTAAAGTGATACATAGTCTACACATTGATTGGTAAATTGCTAAGAAATCATCCTTTTGTTTTATTTAATGAGTCTAATTTTATTTTCTACCAGTTTACTTCCACCCGTCATCTACTTTTATGCTATTTATCATGCTGTATTGTCTGTTCTTTGTGTAACCTTCCGTTTTTTGATTTGCAAGCAATCTAATTTTCTATTTTCTTTCCTTCCTTTGTCTAGTGGTTTGGAATTTCAGCATTCTTATTGTTTTACTAGGAATTCTCTTTAAATTTTTAGCAAACACGCTGGCATATTTTCTTAACAATTTCAAAAACTTCCCCTTTCTGAAAAATATCAAGACATTTAGCATGCTGTTAGTTACTTTCTACCTCTGCTCATTCTCACTCCCCAAGCTGATGGGAATCATCTAGGATTAGTTTCAAGATGCTATTAATTTTTAATTTTCTTCAAATTATGCCTATTTGAATTTCAGGTTGCTTTACATTTACATGTACATATCAGCAATTATTTGCATTGTAAAAAAGATTAATAAAATAGCACTCTCTGGCAATTCCAATTAAAAAAAGGAGAGAATACAGGTAGACATTAGAGAAAAGGCATATAAGCACAAATACACAGTAGGTTAAAAAAATTGTAGAATACTGCGAACTACTTTTAGTTAATGGATTTGGAAATCTAGATGAAATGAACAATTATCTCGGAAACTATATTTTCAACAAAAATATACTTATAAAAATTGATACAAAAGATAGGAAGCCCAAATAGATTAATGACCAAGGAAGAAATGACTCTGACTTTTTGCTGGAGAGTTTTGACCAATCTTTAAGACAGATGGTTTCGAGTTATATAAATTATTGTAGAGCAAAAAAAGAAAAAAAGATGAAAATCTTTCCATTCATTTTATGAGGCTAATATAACTTTGTTTCAAGACTAGACAAGATAGGTACACATATGCAAAAGAAAACTATCCCAATCTCATGAATCTACATTAAAAATTCTAGGTGGGTATGGTACAGCTCAGTGACAGAGTGCTTGCCTAGTATGCATGAGGTCCTGGGTTCAGTGCCCAGTACCTCCATTAAATATATAAATAATAAACCTAATTACCCCACTACCACTAAAATTTAAACAAAATATTAGCAAATTTAATTCAGCAGTGTATTTAGATAACAATACCACAAACAGAGTCTATTGCAAGTATAGAAGAATGTTTTGAGCTGAGGCATTCAGTAGACGTATTTCAGTGTGTTGTTTATAAATGAAAACAAATACGAGCATCTTAATAATTTTGAAAAGATACAATAAAAATCAGCACTCCATCATCACATCCCTTAGGAAGCTGAGAATAAAATAAAACTACTTTGACTTTATATCACAGACAAACATCAAATAGGAATAAAATAAGTGTACCTGCTATTACTGCAATGACTCAATATTGTCTGGAGCTCCAATTTCATGAATCATTAAGAATTGAGGTATTGGTATTAAAGAGAAAGCCAAAATTGTTATATGAAGAATATGATTATTCACCTAGGAAACCCCAGAGAATCAACTGGAAAGACACTAGAGCTAATGTTTATTAATGTAACAATATAAAATATAAATGTTTTTAAAAAAGCAATAGTGTTCCTATATGTAATGCAGAAAATAAAAAGAAAAAAAATCTCATTTATAGAAGATTCAAAATTAAAAAAAAATTAGGAATAAACTTCACAAGAATTGAGGTCTATGTGAAAAAAAAAACTAAATCTTTCCTAAAGCTAGAAGACTTCGTAAATGATACACCACAACCCTGAATGGGAAGACAAAATAGAAATTAATCTATACATTGAATGAATGCTATCCTCATAGAGATCTTTTGTTTTTCTTGGTGTGTGTGTTGGCTGGGGAGGGTGACTTGACCTCCAAATTCACCTGAAATCAAATTCATGTGATGCTGGCGCAGAAGTAGGCAAAGACATCAATGATGCCAACTACAGCGGTGGTTAACAGTCTCGGTTGTTCATTGAAATCATTTTGGGATTTAAAAAATATTACCCATGTCTAGCCCCACTCCCACTTTACTTGAAGTCGTAATGCTACTTTAATTGACATCAGGTGGGGGTCAGGTTTTGCTTTATTTTAAAAGCTCCCAAGGTAATTCTAACGTGTAGCTAATTACTAAACTATAAAGACCAAGAAATGGCTTGGGTACTTATATGCATGGTAAATAAGTAGATTAAAAAGCCCTTTAAATCAGTAGGAAGAGTTACTGGGACAACTACTTTGGGGACCAAAATAAAGCTAGATCCTTTATTAACACTAAACAGAAATATATACCAGACAGATGAGAACTCTGATAGACAAAGTAAAACAGAAAACACCTTTTTAAAAATTGTTACATTTTAATTATAACATTTCAGATGTATAATTTGCTTTCCAAAGATGTGCCCTGTATTTAACAGTATATATCCAGAACACTAAAAAATGTTTATACCTGTTGAATAAAAATTCCACTTCTGGGAAGAAATCTCAGCTGTCCACCAAGATTTTATATAAGGATGTATATAATTATAAGAAATCTAAAATTTTAAAAGTCAGTGTGCAACAGTAGGGAAATAAATTCTATTTTTTCTACATTAAAGTTTGATGCAGAACCACCTGCATAAGAATCACCTGGGGCTTGTTAAATACTAGATCTAAGACCTACTTAGTTTGAAATCCACTAATTTGTACAAAGAATTTTTTTAACCATTAAAAATTATAGTTAGTATTTTCCCCATAAATGTGTACCTAAATATTAGCAGTGGGTTGGGATTTTTTTATACTTTTATTTTGCAAATTTGATAAAATGAGCTTTTATTACCTATAAAGCTATTAAAAGAGTTTTGTATAAAAAAGGATTTACTTTAAGAGTACCTTTAGAGTCACCTGTTGGGGACAGAGATCTTGCATGACCGAGCATTTCTGATGGGTTAAATCTTATTTTTACTTGTAATTATGTCATAGTAGCAGTTACCAATACAGAAGAAATGACAGGGTGTACTTTTGAATTTATTTATTTTTTGTTTTGTTTTTCTTTTGGAGGCGGAGGTAATTAGGTTTACTTACTTATTTACTTTTAGAGGAGGTACTGAGGATTGAACCCAGGCCCTTGTGTATGCTAAGCATGCACTCTACCACTCTCCCATAACGGGGTATATTTTTGAAATGAATGTGCTGCCAACTACAAGCATGTGAGGCCAAGTCTCATTGCTGAAAGGGGATTATTCAAGCAAATTCCTCAGATAATCCATATCAATAAACTACTTTGCCTGAGTTCCTTGCATAACTGTAAGGAAAGTATACTAACCTTATCTTCATTAAGTAGAATCTATTTTGATGTTAGAAGTCTGGTCCAAATTGTCAGTTTTAATAAGACAGTTTCTTTGATTTAAAACTTGTCTTTTGCCTGTTTTTCTATCGGGTTGTTGGTTTTTTTATTTTTTAAATGAAATTTGATAATTATTTGTATATTATATGCTATTCCCCTCTATTAGAGAATGTATTCACCAGCAAATATATATGTAAATATGTATTGCAAATATACTCATCAACTTTTATATTTGTCTTTTCACTTTCCTTTGGGTGGTTTTTAGCAAAGTGGCGTTCTTAATTACATTTTTTTTTTGAAATTTATCAGTCTTTTAATTTAAGGTATTCCATCTGTGTTTTGTTTAATAAATCTTTCCCTAACGAGGTTATAAGGACAATTTTCCTATAATCCAAATCTTAAAACCTTGCCATTCGTAATTACGCATTAACTGATCAGGAATTGAGTTTCGAATATGGTATTAGTTTGAAATATCTCATTTAAAAGCTTTTGTTTTTAGATATCTAAAGAGAAGCAATATATTATTTTAAAAAACAGAAAAAAAAGCTTTTACCAAAAGTAAATAATTTATTAATGATTTCTGGTTTTCTCTTCCTCAGTTAAAAATTTTACTTTTTTACTTCTAAAACAGGCTTTAAGTAATTACTTTTAAGAGAGTATTACGCTCTGCAAGGGAGTAGAAAATTTTGAGACAAATTTTTTCCTGCTTAAACTAGGGTTCAAGACTACATGAATTTTTTGTTTGTTTCTTATTTTTCTGTTTAAACATTTTTTATTAAAATTTTTTATTGAAGTGTAGTCAGTTTACAATGTTGTATTAATTTCTGATGTACAGCATAGTGATTGAGTTGTAACACATATATTTTCCTTTTCATATTCTTTTTCATTATAGACTATTACAAGGTACTGAATATAGTTCTCTGTGCTGTACAGTGGGACCTTGCTGGTTCATCTATTTTATATACAGTATCTGCAAATCCTGAACTCCCAATTTATCCCTCCACCCCCTCTTACTGTGACTTTTTCACATGCCATTAAATATGACATTCTAAGCAGAAGCTAAGATGTAATCAAGAGGCTGTGGGGTATGAAAACAAAGAATGTATAGTTGTTATCTCTCTTTAGCTTTTCTTGACAGTCATGAAATAAATGTTTTTTAAGCACATATAGATATAATTTCAATGTATAAAAGTTAAGAAATAATAGAATGAGAATATATGCTGTGATTTATTCAAATGTATGATTGACTTGGTTCTCCACATCCTCAAGAATGCTCTGTTTCCAGGGGTCCTGCCAGAGCGAGGACCATGGCTTATTTTGGGGAAGGAAAAGGACCCATCCATGTGGATAATGTGAAGTGCACAGGAAATGAGAGGTCCCTGGCTGACTGTATCAAACAAGATATCGGAAGACACAACTGCCGCCACAGTGAAGATGCAGGAGTTATTTGTGATTATTTTGGCAAGAAAGCATCAGGTAACAATAATAAAGGTAAGCCTTCTGGGGCCTCTACAAGTCAAAGAACATTAATCCTCACTTTATTATTATAAACAGTATTTTGATAACAAATATCCCCTTTCGTAAGAATATATTCAGACCCTTGTTCCTCCTGCTGGTTATTTAGAGGCAGTGGCTCTTGACAAAAACTTGCCTGGGTGAGACTTACAGGGAGAGCAGGGTTCAGGGCAAAGAGTGAATTTACAGGATTTTGTAATCTCTGGGATTGCCCCCTTTTGACATTTTCAGTCATTTCTAAACCTTCCATCTTTGAATATAATAAAACTGTCAAACTTTTTAGTATCCTTGAAGATTCAGAATTGATATTTATTTACATCATGAAAAGAAAGAAAGTAATGAAAATTTAAAGATGAATCATAGAAAGGCACTTCTGCTCTTATTAGTATCATAAACAACAGGGATAATTTTTAAAATTCATTGCAAAAGAAATTATTTTTTGTAGGTTTTATTCTCAGATTTTATAAGGAAAATGAGAAGTAATCTTGGATATAATATAGTAATGAATGTTTCATACTTATATAAATAGTGGAGTTAAAAGCAATGAGTTCAATTTTTATAAAACAAATAAATACTGCTTTAAACGAAAAGGGAAAAAACTAGCTATTTGGAAAAGTCTATGGTTATATTTTACGAAAAGAACAATCACTTATGTGGATTGAAAGTTCACAATTTTGATATATAAGATTTTCTTAAAATCAAATGCATCTATATCTGAGCATTCTTTTTCTGTCATCTTTTAACAACCATTAAAGACAATGCAATAAATAAGTTGGATGTTGTTAATATGATTCTTCACCATCTGAGTGTCTTTTGAGTGTAGAGAAGAATACTTCCAACCCTTTATGCTTTCTGCTTTGTTTTATATTTAAATATTTATATGTATATTAAATAGCTATATAATAAATTTGACTTGGTAAGTCAGTTTTTTCTAAGTATTGATTGTAACTTAATTTATTAAATGTCCTTCAATAATTTAAACTACAGTCACAAAGTGAGCATAACTAATTTTTTGGGCTATGTAAAATTTCTTAAGCAGTAGAGAAACATAAAGATTCAATCACTGTACATTTTTTTTTTTACCGTATTTCTATGTTAACCTATTTTAAAGTATGAAATGCCGAGTTTATTCTCACATTATTAATACACTTGTTTTCCTAGAGTTGTAGCAATACGTGATATCTTTCCATGGTCCTAATGTTTCCATTTGTCAAATAAAAAGATTTCATCTTAGACCAGCTGAATTACTGAATTGGCTTATTAACTCATTGATTTTGGGTGGAGGCTTAACACCTAGTAACTTCTATGAAGTGATTCAAACTCAAGCCATTGGTTATTGGTCATCTGCCTTAAATACAGTCTGCCACTTACACTGGCTTAGTCAAGCCTTTCCATATATCAATATGCTCTATGAGTAAATGTAAATTTATCTCAGAATTCCACCCTGGGAATATACTCTGCTCCTCTGAGTTACATTTGTTTATGGCTTGGAAGAGTGCTGTCTGTGAATTCAGAGCGTCATTGCCTCTGGTAGCCCTCTTGTTTTGTTTTGCATTTCTGAACTCCTGGACAGTCTGTATAATCAGCAGAGGAGGAGGTGTGGGTACCCACAAGGATGATGTACTGGACGGGGCCCCACCATTCAGCAGCCTGTTAAACCTCTTCAGAGCTGATTGTGGAAAACCTCAGAAAGTTCCTTGTCTACTTGCAGGTCATCATTACCTTGGTTAAATGAAAAAACCAGTTTTAATTTTTTTTGTAAGGATTTGAAGAGAGAAGGCATTTTAAACTTGAGGAAGTAGTAACAGGGGATTGTGTTGCTTGTCTTTACCCCACTGTGAGCAGTATGCAAGTTTGATTAAAAACCTCTTTCTGCTTCAGAGTCCCTGTCGTCTGTTTGTGGTTTGAGATTATTGCACCGTCGGCAGAAGCGGATCATTGGTGGGAAAAATTCTTTAAGGTAAAATCTTCTTCAGAGGAGATTTTCTGTATTACAGTTATTCATATACATACCAGGTTATGAACTGGGGGGCTTTCTACTATTAAATAAGGTATTTTACTTATTTTATTTCCTAAATTAAATACAGATTACACTGATAATTTCACCATCCTTGGCTTATGTTTGCTTTATATAGACCCTGTTCTTCAAATCACTGTTCCCTTATTTATGAGATGGATGGGTTGCTGAAAAGTTGTGTGTCAGAAACAAACTAATTTAACAGGATGTCTGAAAAAAATGTTTAAGTACAAAATTCATTTAGTTTAGAATGTAGTTCTCTTGGACTTGACTTATTTTAATGTAATTTTTAATTTATTGAATTTACTAATGGAAAACAAGCACTTTGCTTATTAAATACTTCTTCAGGCTGCTTAGGTGAGGTTGAGTGAGGAGGGAAGATCTGCTTCAAACCATGAAATATCAAGAAGACAGAAATTGTCTCCAAGGAGGTCGGAGATGGGTGGGGTGCATACAGATGCTATAAGCAAATCTTCCGGGGGGTCTGCTCAAAGTTGTAGGGGCATCCTTCTCAAAGCAGGAAGGGGTCCTGCACCCTTGAGTTCTTTTTATACGCCTTTCCTCTCACCTGCAAGCCTTCCGAGTCATTGTTTTAGTGGATGCTTTTCTGCCTTTTACTGATGTGTGGCTTCCTTTTGGCTTAGGGGTGGTTGGCCTTGGCAAGTGTCCCTGCGGCTGAGGTCATCCCATGCAGATGGCAGGCTGCTCTGCGGGGCCACGCTCCTGAGTAGCTGCTGGGTCCTTACGGCAGCACACTGCTTCAAGAGGTACGTGCCCACCTTTCCAGACGACTCAGTTTGGCTCTTATTTACCAGTTCTTCCAGCCCCTTCCTGCGCTCCAGCATGATAGACACTTGGGGTGTCAAAGCCAGGCTATAGGCTTTTCTGTCTGTGCCGGCCACACTGTGGGAATGAGGGAGGGAACAGAAGGAGCCACGAGAGCTCTCGGGAGGCCACTTGGGACCCTGGTGTTAAAGCAAAGTCTAGATTTAGGGAGAAGAGAAGATAGGTTTTTGGAGGAGAGGCTATGTTAGTGCTTCCTCCCAAGAGCATATCTGAGGATGAAATCACCTCCTCCCAGAATCAGAAGAGACCTCAGGTGATTTGATTATGAATGCTGAAGAATCGGGAGTTGAATTTTAGTGTTTTGATTTTTAGTGTTTTGATTTGAGTTTTGCATCCTTTAAATCTTCTTGATGTTTTAGATTTCTCTGTTCATACCTTCTAGAGAGTCAGGTTGCATCTTGAGTATTTCCGTTTGCCCCAAACATTTTATTAGTCCAGTCTGAAGTCTTCCTGGTTCAGAGGGGATGCCACGCAGAGAAAGTGTGTCAGTTACACAGCTCCTAGTGGCATCATCTGCTCTAGAATCTGCTGTCCTTTCTCCTGTACTGTCATTTTTTGTGGGCCCTGGCTAATGGCCACTTCCTCAGCTTGAATTTAAAAATATATACCAGTGCTTGGGAAATATTGATAATTATTGAAGCTATCTATCAAATGGAGAGAACTGTGCTCCATTCTGGGTGCCGTCCATGAAAAAGTGACGAGATGCACCAAGGAAGGCAAGCAGAAAGGAGAGATTGTGTGGAACCAGATTAAATTCACTACCTGTTGCTTCAAATACCACAGATGCTAATGGGACGATAATTTTTGTTTTAACATAGGAAAGAAGTCTGTTGTTTACTTTTTATTTCTTTAGCATTGGGACAGTTCAAAGATGGAATGGGCTGCTATATGTGGGAGGAAGAGTGGGCTCTGTTATGGGGTCTGTTCAGGCAGAGAGGCTGCATGTAGATAACGTGTAATGTTGAGCACGTGGTGAGGAAGCATGAAGCGTAGTTGAGGGATGGCAGGTATTAGTTAGGACAGTGGACCTGGAATTTGTGTAGTGGACTTGCACTAAAGAGGAAAGGAGAGATCTGGAATGCCAGGGTAGTGAATCTTTGTTTCCTTTCCTAGGCCTTGGGAAACCACTAAAGGTTTTTGAGCCTTGACCTATGATCAAAGAGGAGTTTTAGGAGATGAGTCATTTGGAGATGTAGGGGATAGATCTGAGGGGGGAAAGCAAGGTCATTAATTTAGGGGTCTGTGAACGAGCTTCAAATTATATGAAAAATATTTGCATGCATGCTTATATGCCTTTTCCTGGAGCGACTCAAAGTGATCCACGTTACCAAGCAATTAAGACTCACTGTGGGAGGAATAGGAGGGAGATTGGGTATAAGGCTGTTGCAATAATGATGAAAGGTAGAAAAGAGAAGGAGGGAAGGAAGGGAGAGACACTGATAGAAATCATAGGACTTGGTACTGGGTAACCAGAGCCTTGGATCCGGCCATCAAGACCAAGGTTGCAGTGCTAGTTCCTCCAACTGGTAATTGTTTAACTTTGTGGAAGTTATTTTAACATCTTGGAGCCTCAGCTTTCTCATTGGTAGAGTGAAGGCAATAATGTTCCACAGAGAGGAACAAATGATTTGCAAAGTATGTGGAAGTATTTTATAAACTGTAACATTCAAAACAAATGTTGGGGTTCAAAAAAAGGAATCAAATATTACTATTAGCAAAGATAGGGAATGCAGGATGATTTTATTCCACCTACTAGTGGGTAAGAATAAGGTAGGAAACTGCAGAGAAACAGAAGCCTGTCTTGGGCTTAGAATTTTTGTGAAATAATTCAGTACATTCAATTTAGATTATCTTCCTCTTGTTCAAGACTCCTTGTCTTTCGAGTAATTCTTTCCCTTCTAAAAGTTAGAGACTTAGGGGTTCAAGGCTTAAAGTATTAAAGTAAGGAAATTGCCCAAGAACTCCACTTGAGGTTGAAAACTTTGATCTGACTTTTGAGTTAAGGTCTTTTTTTTTTTTTAAAGGTGCATTTTTGGGTTTGCTTGTTTACATGTCATTATTTCTCCCTTGTCCAGCTCCTTCTAGATTATTGCTTAAAGTCAGTAATCGTCTCATTTGTGTTTGCAAACCAAGTGTCTAGTATCTTACTTGGCACATAGTAGACCCTCCTAAATGGTTGCTGCATGATTAGAGTGCGGGCTCAGTTGCCAGATAGTGGATATATTTAAGAATGTTGAACTCTGCAGAGGATGGTGGTATTTGAAACCTAGCTCAACAGATAACTCCTTCCATATGTCATTCTGAATTTCTTACCATTGTCTGCACAGTACAAAATACAGACAGTTGATTAAAAAGCAGAGAGCAGATGATGATATGCAGCGTTTTGGTGTGCTTTGGATAGAGTGCGAGACTTTTTTAATGTGAGTAGGGAGATAATTGTTTTCCAGGTATGTTACATATCCATCTGACTTAGTCTGTAACCTTTACCAGATTTCATAGACTTGTTTTGAAGTGCCTAAGGAGGCTACAACTCACATCTTTATTGCAGTAAGTTTATTGAAAGCCATAAAGACAGTTAGTTACCAGTGATTAGAACAAGCTCCAAATTTTGTCTTCTGGGTTCAGGGACTTTAGATTAAAACAACCCTCCTTTAATCAATCATCAGAAACTCTGGAATTTGCAAAACTAGATAGATTTCCTCTGGAACTGTAGACACTGTAGTGCAGAAGCAGTGAAGTCAGGTTCTGAGAGGTTACCTTTCTTTTAGATTTCTCGGGAGTCTAACTTAAGGCCCACTGGTAGGGGATTTAGATTTCATATTTTGAAATTAGCTCTCTCACTCCCTTTTTCTTTCTAATTGTATGTCTACTGCTTTAACTACTGGACTTCAATGCATACAATAGTTTCTTGTTCATCGGGATTGCTTTGGTGCCTAATTCTTGCAGCGATGATACAGACCAGTCCTCCTGAACAGCCATTTCTGAATAATAAGGTGTAGATTCCTGTCACCCTCTGTGTTATTTTAGTCTGTGGGATAACAATTTTTTAGGTTTATTTGTTTTCCCTTTGTAGAGTAGTCACTCTTTTATGTAATCCTATCAGAATAATGTAGGTATGACAGCCTGGGGAGGATGAGATCAGAACACAGTTGGTCACACCCACTGTCTTGTTACAGTCATCGTCTATAGAGTACTCTCTTTCTAGGATGAGGGTACTTTATTGGAAGGCTCACGGAGTTCTAGGAATCCAGCTCTATGTTCATAGCTTTCATATACTCTGAGGTGTCCAAAGCATTCTTTTATGCCAACTTTTTTTTTTTTTAACTTTAGGGCTAAACTTTAATAGAATGTGAAAGTTTGAACTATTACACATTAAACAAACAAAACCTAAAAATGACTGATTGGTTCAAAACGGTTTTATGGAAAAACTAATCTGTAACAAAAACTTGGCATTGAGTGTAAAGGCTCCACTGTTGGAGCAAAGCCTACAGAGGTTCCCAGGGGATAGGGCAGGGCAGGAGAGGGGACCAGACATTTACAATAGCAGGCATTTTCTCTTCCTCTTCTTGACGGGAGGTGGGCAGCAAACCTCTCGAAAGCTTCATCAAACACTGTCTTGAGGCCTCGCTGCATGAGTGCCGAGCCCTCCAGGTTTTTTTACAGCACCGATCTCTTTGGCCATGGCTGAACCCTGCGGGTAGGTGATGGGGTTAGTTTCTTCTCCTTCAGTTTCTCAGTCGTGCTTTTAGCATCCCTAAATTCAGGCTTCATCCCCACCAGGATGATAGGAGTGTTGGGACAGTGGTGTCACACTTCAGGATACCACTCTGCATAACCATTTTCAAATGTTGTAGGACCCAGAAGAGAAAAGCAAGTTAAGAAAACATCTGTGGGTAGGAGAAGGGACACAGTCAGTCATTGTCTTCTTGTCCAGCTGTGTCCCATAAGCCTGGGTTCTCTGGCTTTCCATTTACCATAACATTGGCAGACTAGTTGTCAAAGAAAGTGGGAATATATTCTCCAGGAAATGGTAGAGGTAGAGGTAGTTGGTGAATCACCATTTAAAGGCCTTCTCCCTCATTTTTCACATTTTTCTTAGTGTTAATGTAATACAGACTTTGGAATACAATATCTCACTGGCAATTTGAGGTGGAAACTTGGATAAAATTTTTTTTTTGTAGTTGCTCTGTAAATCTTGCACAATATAAATTGCTCACTTTGGCTATTTTCTACTCTAAATCATGACTACAAGTACCATAAAATGACCCTCTCTCTATGGTGGTAGGGCAATATAATTCACAGAAAAATTCCTGAATGTTAAACTAATTTCTTTTAATTGCTTATTCTAATAACAAACACCATTTTGGAGGGCATAATGTACCTGAAACAAGGACTCTTTTATTTCTGTAATTCTTCTGCAAATTTGGTCAAGAATATAGTTTTACCTAATTTTATCTTTTTGACTTTTAGCCTAGAAACACCAGAGCAGCTGGAAATTGTCAGAGACTGTTCCTCTTAAAATTGGAAATATCTAGATTATTAGACATTATAATTAGAAGGATGAGCCACAGAGGTAATGGGACTTACTTTTTAAGAACAAAATGTGCCAGGTAATCTACATATGTTGCACCATGACCTGGTAGATGGTAGAGTTCTTCGGAACATGGTCTTCGGTGATTTATGCATCATGACACCACTCATGCTAAAATCATTTCCCGAACACACACTACATATATATAATGTACAGTGCAAGGTTCTGCAGAGGTCACTGCTCCCTAAGCAACTGGAACCACTTACACAAGCAATTTCAGTCAACTGCTTTTTGAGTTTCATCCAGGCAACAGAGAAAAACAGATTCTAGTTGTAGCAGATGTGCACTGGCTGATGTAAAATACTGTCTTTTTGTAGAGATGAATCTATGTAGAGAAATCATATAGAGATAATGACCCTGCACCTGAATTAACTCTTCTATTTTTAATTCTAGAAATGTTTTGTTGTTGTTTATTTTAACTCTAAACTCTCAGAGAAGTTAGGATAGTGGATTTTACTAACTGATGTGTCTCAAATCCTCCTTGCTCAACCTTGTCTGGGAATTTCATCCAATTTTTATCTGAGGGGGAGTTGAAGGCATTTCAGCAAAGCAAACAACTGAATGGTATGTCAGCCAGAACCTGAAATGTTTGTTTTAGAAGAATTTTTGAATATAATAAAGGCTATCAAAACAACACAAGCTCAACTAGAAAGACCCTAAAATACATTGAAAAAGAGGATTCCTTGATATGTTTTCCTGAGAACCCTAGAACCTTAGTAAGTGCTTTCAAGTCCACAGCCATACGGGGAACCTCACCCAAAGTCTTATCCTTGAAGTGAATAATCACACCCACTAGGAGAGGTGACACTAGAAGACAAATACTTGGTTA
The DNA here is from genome assembly GCF_036321535.1 of Camelus dromedarius. Taxonomy (NCBI): domain Eukaryota; kingdom Metazoa; phylum Chordata; class Mammalia; order Artiodactyla; family Camelidae; genus Camelus; species Camelus dromedarius. The sequence continues at coordinate 39,510,729 of NC_087436.1, forward strand.
GCAAACTCATCCTGTCTTGCTCTTCAAATTCCAAGCGTAAATCTAGTCTGAGAACAACTGGAGTGAAAGGATTGTGGGAATCACTGCTTAGGTTTAGCTGGTCCATTTCCTTAACTCCGGACAACTTTAAAAGTCTAGATACTAATAAGGAAGTTCATTTGACAAGAATGGTGCATTTTTCTTTCTTGTCAGGCAAATATTTTACTTTTATTCTCAGTTTAATATCAACTTCTGATTGGTGGGCATATTAATATGGGGGTATACTAAAAAAATAACTGCTGAAATCTGCTTGATCTGAGAATGCAGTATATGTATGGAATGTGTATGGTGTTTGCATTTTTACAATCTATTTGTAGTCTCTCAGGATGCTCACTTCACCCTGTGAAATTCCAGGCATGACGGGGCAGGAGTTATGCCCGTGCCTTTGAGTCTTTGGTTCAGTGGTTCTCAAGCTTGACTGTGAATTTGAATCACCTATGGCCCTACGTCAGCCCTATTAATTTAATACTCTCAGAGTTTGTGTGGCTTGGACATTTGTACCCTTAAAAGTAGTACAGGTGATTCTGATGAACAGCCAGCATTGTTGAGAACGTTAGATCTCTATGGGGACTTTTTTTTTTTTTTTAAATACAAACTTTTGTGATGGTGTTGTTATAACTTGGTGAGGAAGTGTCTTTTAGTTAAGTTAGGGATGAGAGTGTATGTATGTGGACATACATGTCTTCCAAAAGAAGTCATCTAATATACATTCCTTAGGAGCTTTCTCTGTGCCAAGCAGTTTGCTTGGTGCTGAGGATACAAAAGTGAGGACAACACAGTCCTTACACTGGAGGAGCATTTAAGTGGGGAGACCTGACATCTTAACAAGTCCTAGAAACTTTTATAAATGCTATGACGGTGCTACTGGGAGTGTCCAAAAGAAGGACTGGCCAGTGTTCAGGCACGGCAGGAAGAGCCTCCCAGGAGATCAAAGAGACTTAAAAAATAAAATCAGTTTTTGCCAGATTAGGAAGGGGGTGGTAATACTGCCAATAGTTTGAATAAGGACAGGTTTGTGAGACACTTCTTCAAGCCACTAAAATGACATAAAATGACAGGAGCACAGAGACCAGGGTGGTATCAGAGAGGTGGACAAGGGCCATTCTTCGATGGATTTGTATATCATTTAAGGAGTTCAAACTTTAAGGATGGCTTGAAAAAGTTAAACCTTGAAGAAGCAAGGCCATTGAGCAGACTGTTACAGTAATCCAAGCATGAAGTGACATATTAAGGCAAGATTGTCCAAGACTTTAAAACTGGCATATTTAAGAAAATAAATTTCATTGCTGTGGTAACGTCCTATTTCTTTGTTCACTGGCTAAAGACCCAATATTTAGATAATGTAGGAAATATTTATACAGCCAGTTTAGATGCAAGGATTATTTTAGCTAAATGTCACAGCTTTTTCAAAGAATGGAAAATATTTTTGCAATAAACCTTTTTTTTTTTAGCTAAACAGTAATGTAATATCTCCAAGGATATAAAAAGTTAACATATAAAGGGAACGTCTCATAACTCAAGCTTAGTTATAAGCAATCTAAGAGTCTGCATTAAAGAAACATAATAAAATAGGATGCCCAGCTAATGCCAAACTATTTCTCTAGGCCAGTGCTGTCTAGTAGAAATATGATGTGAGCCACAAATACAAATCATGTATGTTAACTGTAAATTTTCTAGTAGCTACCTTAAAAGATAAAAAAAACTAAATGGATGAAATTAATTTTAATGATATATTTAACTCAGTATATCCAAAATATTATCATTGCAAAATATAATATAGAAATTGAGGTATTTGATATTCTTATCTGTTTAGTTATCTATAAAATATATTTTATATTCTTTTTTCATACTGAGTATTCAAAACTGTGTGTAGTTAAGAAAATCACTTTTTATGTTGCAGTGTTGCCAGAGCCCCACATAGGGCTGTTAGAACTTACAACTTCCAGTAATATTATAGGAGTAAATGAAAGGTTTTATTTAGACTAGGCAGTCACTAGAAAATTTCAGCTTTTGAATACCACTTCTCTAAATTCACATTCAAGTACAGGCCTTATATCCAGTAGAAGACACTGAAGTTTTGATTAAAAAAAAATTAAGATGAGAGCTGTTACATGTATGTTTGTCCCTTTCAACAGTCGGATGCTAGCAGAAAGTAGGTGGTGAGTTGATGAAAACAGAGTCGGAGTTTTGGCAGATAAAAGGAAGGACTAAGTGTTTGCAAAACAGTGATTGTGGACTCCAAGCCTGGTAAGAAGGGTGTGAGAGTGAGATTGAAATGGAACAACTGGTGGGGTGGAAAGACTGAAGTCCAATGAGGCTGAAGAACCGTAGAGTTGAAAACTGTAAAGATAAGAGGTAGTCAGTCAAGTTTGAGATGCTTGAAATTGAGACTTTATAGATTTGTAGTATTTGCTGAATATTAGCTCTAGGTGGGGGGCTGAATGAATACACTCCCTGTAGCTCAGGAAGTTAGGGAGCTGAAAGGGAGAAGTGTTGGGAATTAAGTCATTGAGAATGTTTTAAGTAGTGGTAGAATGGGCTTGCTCCCTTAGCAAGGGGCTGTACTCTTCAGGGAGAAAGAGGAAGTGATCAGGAGGTGGGCTGCATTATGCATTCTAGGTTGGTGGTTCTCAGCTGGGGACAATTTGCATCCTACGGGACATCTGTCAATGTCTGGAGACATGTTTGGGGTGTGTGTGTGTATATGCGAGTGTGCACGCTACTGGCATCTAGTGGATAGAGGCCAGGGATGCTTCTAAACATCCTGCAGTGCACCAGACAGTCCCCTACCACCAAGAGTAATCTGGTTTCTGATGTCAGTAGTACTGAGGTTGAGAAACTGCTCTAGGCAGATGTATCAGAATCAAGGTATATTGGTTGAAAAACTGGCTGAGAACTCTCAGTTAAGTAAATATTGTGTTGCTATTTTAATTGAATAGTTCCCATGGAGAAAAGACACATACATTAAAAATATACATTCATCCATTCATTCATTCACTAAATCAACAAATGTGTGCTGCATTCCTGCGTAACTGGCATCACCATTCTAGGTATTTAAGAACAAGAAATACAATAAATAGTAAGTTAGGTAGTTTGTTAGAAAGTAGTGTTTTAAAAAAAAGTTAAAGTAGATCAGATTAAGGATATTGGGAATACTGGGGAATGGTAGGATAAACAAGGGTGGGTCGCAATTTCAAATGAGTGTCAAAGTAGGGCTCGTGGAGGTGATGTCCCAACGAAGATTTAAGGGATGAAAACACATTGGGAATATATGTTTCCCTGAAGATAGAGTTTTGGTTTGCATTCAGTTCACAGGAAAGGGGAGTCAGGTGGATTGTGCTAAGTGCTTTGTGGGGGATACAGTTAGATCAGACGTGGTTTCTGCCCTCATGGAACTTCATGATGAACTAACAACCTTGGAAATGACAGAAAAATGACGACAGCAAATACAGGGTAATTTTGCCCTGTATTTGTTCCTGTTTTGATCCTTTTTCATGGTGGGGAAATGACAGGTTAATGATTACCCTTTACTTTTCATTCATTTTCCACATTTGCTGCTTCTCAGAAAAGAATTAGACAGTAGGTAACCTGGATTAGTGAAATGAAGGAAAAAAAGATGACAGTGGGTTTAGAGGATGAGGCCGAGAGCAGAGAAATGGAAAGAAAGGTTAAACTTATAAAAGGGGTTAATGATTTGGAAGAGAGCCTTCCAAGTATCTCTGTTAACCTTCCTGGCTGACAGTGACCGATTTTCAGCCTCTGAAACAAGCCTCCCGTTTGCTCTCTCTGCCCCTCAGGTACGGCAACAGCACTAGGAACTATGCTGTCCGGGTTGGGGATTATCATACTCTGGTGCCAGAGGAGTTTGAAGAAGAGATCGGAGTTCAGCAGATTGTGATTCACCGGGCGTATCGACCGGACAGCAGTGACTACGACATCGCCCTGGTTAGATTGCAAGGACCAGAAGAGCAGTGTGCCAGGTTCAGCAGCCACGTTTTGCCGGCCTGTTTGCCACTCTGGAGAGAGAGGCCACAGAAAACAGCCTCCAATTGTTACATAACAGGATGGGGAGACACAGGTAACATAAATAACACAAAGGAACAAAGATCTGGGCACCTTTCAGTGTCCTGGGTTATCCACATATTTGGGTGTCCAATGGATAGCAAAATCTTAAAGGGATTTAGGCTTAGTTTGGAAATTCTGCCTAGTGAGATGCATACATGGAATTTGGATTTGTATCCTGAGGGTACTGTGGTTCCCATTAGAACTCAGGCCCTACCCCTACCAGCAGCCTGGCTGTCACATTTTAAAAAGGTTTCCCAGATGACTTTGATGTAGCTATCCCAACAAAGGAGCTTTGGGTTTTTTGGTAATGGAGCTCTTTATCGAACTAAATCTTATGGAGAATTCCTAAATAATGAATAGACAAAAGCAGAGCTGCTGAGGTTTAAGTGGAGGAATCCAACCCACTTGGGTTTTCTCCTTCACAACCCCCCACCATCCCTGAGCAGGAGTATAGTGTTCAGCTCATGTGTGTCAGGCAACTTCAGCTGGAATCTGATTCACTTTATTGTGTCTGTATAGGACGAGCCTACTCAAGAACTCTACAACAAGCAGCCATCCCCTTACTTCCGAAGAGGTTTTGCGCACACCGTTATAAGGGCCGGTTCACAGGAAGGATGCTCTGTGCTGGAAACCTCCATGAACACAAACGCGTGGACAGCTGCCAGGGAGACAGCGGAGGACCACTCATGTGTGAACGTTCAGGAGAGAGCTGGGTTGTGTATGGGGTGACCTCCTGGGGGTATGGCTGTGGAGTCAAGGACTCCCCTGGTGTTTACACAAAAGTGTCAGCCTTTGTACCTTGGATAAAAAGTGTCACCAAACTGTAAATCCTTCAAGGAAACCTCAGTAATATTTGAAGAGTCTGTTGGAGAGTTTTCAACATTAGCAGTCAGAGATACCAACTAATGGGAACTGAGCTCCATGTCTGTGTTGTGATAAGTTATGTACCCTTTGCTGCTTTTGAGAATTTGTGAACATTTTGGTTACAGATACCTCAGTGTAGTACCAATTACCCTGAAAGTAGCATTGTTGCCTACACAAATTAGTTTCAAAGGAGACTAAACCCATTATTCTCATTTGAGTCTTGTCTCTGTCTCTTTCTCAGCATCTCCCACACATTATTGTATACTGATTGTACAGTAAGGCTGTTTTTACATCTGTGAATTGAGAACTCCTTCATAATGGAATCGATATATATTCATATTAAGAGCTCACATTTGATTAAAAAAATACTCTTACTACACTCAAAATAAGAGGGACTGTTTTCCTGTTTAATTTTTGAGCTCAGTTTTTTTTTTAAGAGGCTGACAAGAAATCTACACACTGGGTTTCTCTAGCCTTTGTGAAGTGAGGAAATCAAGGGCCAAAAAGGTAAAGGAATTCCATTATAAACCTAGACTAGAACAGGATCAGTGTCACAAAACATTCCTGAATGAAACCCTTGTACCAAGCACTATAGCAAACAGAACATTCTAGCCACCTTCTATGTTGCTGGTAAAATTTAGAAAAATTCTGGTAACAAGATAAAAGAATAATGCCTTCAAGTTGTTAAATACACAGCCTAACTTACCCACCTTATTTGCCAGCATCATTTGCTGATTACTTTTAATCACTTCAAATTTTATAGCTTCGTAAAGCAAGTATTTCCTTAGCAGCTGCCATTTTCCAGACTATGATATAAGAGTGCCATCTATTGCAACTTTCGGGTAACTGACTTCAACCTGCAGATTTCCCAAGACTATTCTGGTACAGTCCCATCTAATAAAAATACACCTTTAAAAATGTTTTACCTGCCTGGATAGTGGGGAAAGCTCTAAAATAACTTAATTCATATAATGCGCTAGGCAATGCATTGGGTGGCTATGTACCTCATTGACAATTTGCCAAGATTTTATACTACCCCTGGTTTGCAAAAGCTTAAGAGGTCAAGGTGAGGCAGCTGATGGAAGGCTTTGAATCCAAACTCCGGAACAGGAAGGAGCCCCAATGCCGACAGCGGTGTTCCCCCAACTCCCTCACAACAGTTCTGTCCTAAGGGAAATTGTGCACCTCTACAGGGCCATTCTTGGTAGCAGTGCAGTCTGCCCAAATATAGAAGATAAGCCCCTTGGGATACTTGAGTAATCCTCCTCAGAGGTGAGAATGATTGCTAGTATCTTATGTCCGTCCCAAAATCCCAGATAATTTCAAACAATTTTTGTATATCCAAATTATAGATGCGTAAAAATAGGTGAAGAGGTGAGTGCAAACTAACATTAAGACGGGTTACACAATCCTCTTAAATGGCTAATCCACCATGGAGGAACTTCACCTCTTTCCTTTCTGCAAATTGTGTCCTTTTTGTAAATTTATAGCTTTATAAAAAACTGGTGCTAACCTAAAAGTGCTTTATAGGTTACCTGTTACAGAACTGCAATACTATGCCAGGTAAAATAGCATGAAAATGTTTGTAAAAGCTCATGAATCTGATTAAGGATAAACTTTAAGAATTTGCATCTAGACTTATTGAGGGGTGCACACTTGCACAAGAGCTTGGGAAAAACGTGCAATACAAGTGAGAAAATTTATTTTATTGAGTCTTTCTCATGGGCCACCCTTCTAATTAAATTACAGTGCTGGTATAGGCAATGTTCATACTGAAATGTTAACTAGACCCAAGATTGGCAAACTTAAAGGACAGGTAATTAACAGGCAGCCTGCAGTTTGCTCAACCTTAAAGTAGAATACTGGTCCGTAAAATATGCCTTCATTATAGCCAATTTTTTCTTGTGAAATATTTAAGTGTGACTTTTAAAGATACTAGTGTTCAGTGAACATTTGTGTAAATAAAATGCATAGCTTTTCACCTTGCATAGTTCCCTTAATTGTCTGTGTGGTATAAAATCACTGTGCTCTCTCCCTTAGGGGTAAGGTTTTTATGTGTAAGTGTTTTCCCCTAATGCTGAAATACCTTACAATATTCATGCTACTTCCAGAGTAGAACAGAAGGTAGTCTGTCCACTATTTCTAACTATCTTTGCACTTATTAATCATTCAGTCAGGGAATACTGATTATCTGTACAAATCAAGCATTTTTTTATTTAGTTATGACAAGGAAGCACTCATTTATTCTACACTTTAAATACCATATTACTTACAAATAATATTCAGGACTATACTGAAAATAGTTTCCAGAACATTACTCGCCACACTTGATCCCCAAGCTGCTGAGATTTAAAATCGTTTGGCAGTGCACCGCAGGATGCTAAATAAGACTTCACCCATGCTGTTTTGGATTTCTTGATACCTGCAAAAGAAAAACCAGCTTTGTAAAACTGTTTTGTGTACTTAACTCACGGTGCTGAGATCTTAGCAGCTATTTCAGTTACCTTCTATTTAGTTGGACATTTACTCTTTCAAATTACAAAATGGGCCAATTTTGGCCTTTCAAATCCTTAGCACTACGGGTTTCAGGTTAGCTAAGAAATATGAACAGAAAAAAATAAAAAGGGAACGTACCTTGTTATGTCTTCCATCTCTCACAGGAACAATTAGTTCAGGTTCCTAGAAACATGTGAACAAGTTAGATGTATGCCCAATAATCCAGCAACCTCCAGGTTTTAGAAGTGAAGAATGTTACTTGTGCAAGTCAGAATCTGATACCAATTAAATGGTGACAGCTTTGCCAATAAACAAGAATATGCTCTTCCATGGCTAGGAAGGGAGACTGCCACAGCTGACAGGTCCCAAAGACACATGGAGATCCATAATCCCAGGAACTATCAGCAAGCACAAATGCAGATACTACTCACCACCTGGATCAAACTGGCGGGTCATCAGGGCACGGTGTTACTATTAAATAGTGGCGGAGGAGATTCAAGATGGTCACATGACACCGACAGCAGAGCTAACGACTTCTACACCAGAGGCATCAGCTGCATTTAACCCTTGCCCGAGGGCCCACGGCCCACGCGCGCTAGGCTTCCGACTCAGCTCCCCGGGCTGCACGTGGCTGCCGAGCGAACTAAGGGACGTCTCAGTCTACTCAGGCTTTCCAAAACTGACCTCGACCTACCACTACAAGATTGCTGAATCTCCTGCATCTTAAACTAAGACAAAAAGTTCCGTCCCAAGTATTTTAGCGCACAAAACAAGAACGCGTACCTTAACCTAAACTAGACGCTCTCCGGATGTAAAAGACCGAGCCCTTCTGCACACGCTCTCTTATAGAGCTGATGACGCTATTCCGGGGAAGCGCCGCGAGGAGCGCGGCCAACGCGCTTTCTCTCTCCGCCCCGCCTCCCCAACCCCAAGCCCGCCGCGTCCCACCCACATCTGTGGGCCACTGCCTTCCTGGTGGCCCCGCCCCTTCCTCCGCCTCTTCACCTCCCCCGCCTATCCTCTTGATCTGTGCTGCTCACCTGGCCTCCGATTCCGACGCATGCGCACACAGAGCCGCCAGAAAGTTCTCGCGAGACCAGGAAATCCTCACGAGGGCGGGCGCCCGCTGACTGAAGAAAGTGGAACGGGTGTGCTGTTTCCTGTTTACTTCGGGGTAGTTACCTTAGAGGTCACCATTGTTACCGAAACACCAGGTTCGATAGTTCTCTGCTTCTTACCCTTTTGGTAGGTTAATTTATATGGAACTAGCTGTTTTTTGGTTTTTTTTTTTTTGCCTCTCTGCTAAAAAACTCCGTATCCTTCGTCTTCCCTTGAAATTGCTGTTCTGAAGCGCAGGTGTCCAATGGTCTGCAGTCAGTTTTTGTTTTATTTTATTTTTTTTGTTTATTTTTGGTTTGGGGGAGTCTAGTCTCTTAGGGAAAGCCTCGCCGACTTTTGTAAACACAAGAATAGGAAAAGGAAAAAGGATGTTAGACCCGACGAGTGTGTGGGAGACCCATTTCCGTGCGTCTGTACGCTTTTCCGTGTTGCCCTGTGATCCCAGTTTGTGGTCGGCGGGTAGCCGCTCCTGAGCTTCCGTCGGCTCTTGAAAGCCAGCGCCTGCCTGCTCTTACCTCCCCTGCCGTGCGTTTCTCAGAGTGCAGTTAAAGAAATGGTAGCGCTGCCGCTTGTGAAGGGGAATTACAGATGTGTAGGAACATTTTTAGCCTTAGGCATGTGCTCATTAAATGCCACTTCTTTTATTTTTTACTTTACCATTTTATTTTCCTCCGGTGTGAAAACAAAAAAAGAGGATGTGGGTAACACTTTTATTTAGTGGACCATTTGGGGCACTACGTTGCAGCAGTTGTAAGGGGTAATGTTTTCAAGAGGTCTGGTGAATAAAGTGCTACAGTAGAGATCCACGAAGCTTCATAGAATCACTACATACTTTTCTGGTGGAAAGAATTTAATTAGTAAGGGCAAAAGTTGCTGTTATGGTTAGGGTTGGAATGGACAAGTTTGTGGGACAAATTTTAATTTGATAGCATTAAAGCTTTTTCTAAGGCTGACCTTATCTTACCATATCTTACTTTTTCTTACTTCACCTTACTTCACTGTCTTCATCTAACTAGTGAATGGAAAGGACTATTCAGTAACAAGGCTTAAATACCAAATCACTGTGAGAAGTTTTGCCAAATTAGATTTTATTTAGAATCTCTAACTGACCATCTGTGTTATTTTGCTGAGGCTGGTATACAAAATACCACAGAGTGACTGGCTTAGACAACAAATTTATTTTCTCACTGTTCTGAAGATTAGAAGTCTAAGATCAAGCTGCCTATAGTTTTGTTTCTTTAGAGAACTCTCCTTGGCCTGTGGATGACCCTGTTTCTTCACATCCTCTTCCCTCCGTGTCTTTCTTTATCTTAATACCTTCTAATAAGGACACCAGTCATATTAGTTTAGAGCCTGTCCTAATGACCTCATTTAACCTTAATTATCTTTTTAAAGACCTTGTCTCCAAATATAGTCATATTGTCAGTACTGGGGTTTAGGACTTCATAATAAATTTTGGGGGACTCAATTGCAGCTCATACCAGCCACTTATCCCAAGCTGTTAAGATTTACTGAAGATTTAAAATCAATGTTTCCATTGGATTAAAGTGCTAAAACACTGCATGAAAGAGAGGGAGCGAGCGAGAACCCTCATATTTTTGTTTATGCCCTTTTCTCCATCTTGAATGTCTTCCCACATATTTCCCATCTATTTTTTCCAATCCCATTTTTCTTCCTAAAGTTGACAAAACAGTTATATTAGGTGTACAACATAATGATCTCATACTATTGTGAAATGATCATCATAGTAAGTCTAGTTAACCTCCATCCTCATACATAGTTACATTTTTTTTCTTAGGAGAACTTTTAAGATTTACGTTTTTAGCAGTTTTCAAATATGCAATACAGAATTATTAACTATAGCCACTATGTTGTACGCTGTATCCCCAGGACTTATTTATTTTATAACTGGCATATTGTACTATGAGTTTATTGGTTGTCTTGTTTCTCATTTTAGAGGAAGAGTTTTCAGCTTTCCACCATTAAGTATGATGTGAGCTGTGGGCTTGATATACATACATGGTATTCATTATGTTGAGGTACATTTCCTCTATACCCGCTTTGTTGAGAAGTTTTTTTTTTTTATCATTAGTGGATGTTGAATTTTCATCTGTTTTCATCTGTCAGAATCCTACTCAGCTTTAAATACTTTGCATTTTTAAATATCTCTTGTTCTATGAAACTTTTCATTACACCAACTGAATTTGATTTCTCCCTTTTTGTGACACTATACTACTTAACCAGCATTTTTCTTGTGGTACTTTATCATATTATAAACTCCTCGTGGTGAGGACTGCGTCTAACGCTTATTTGAGGTGCCTAACTAAGCAGGGTGACTCACATTAAATGGGCACTAAATTACACTGTCAAATGCTTTGAGGTACTCAGTATGTTTTTCAGTAATTGAGTAAGTTTTATATTTATTTTCAAAAGACGGTTCTTTCCTGGAGGTGGAGTTTAATCCCTCTTCCCTCCCCCAACATTGTCTTGCATATGGGCTGTGCTTAGTTACTTGCTTTCAAAGGGTAGGGTAAGGCAAGAGGGGAAAGCATAACTTTCCATTGGAGAAATCTTGCAAGCACTACCTGGGCTGGGTAAGAAATACCAGCGTGAGTGGTAAGTCGTGTTGATAGTGTGTACCCCGATAAGATGCGGTGAGAAGAGTGCTTCACCTCCTTCTGTGTTATTCTTCCTCAAAGCCCTAACCCCAGTCTAACGATGAGAAAAAATCAGACAAAATCAAACTGATGGACGCTCTACAAATTTCCTAACCTGTCCGGAAAACTGTCATGGTCATGAAAAACAAAAGTCTGTGAAACTGCCACAGCATAGGAGATGAGACGTAATGACTGCATGTGATGTGGTATCCTGGCTGTATCCTCAGGCAGAAAAAGGACTTTAATGAAAAACTAGAGAAATCTGAATAAAGTGTGGAATTTAGTTAACAGCAGTGTGCCAGTGTTGGTTTGTTAGTTGTGACAGAGGTACATGATATTGTAAGATGTTAACAATAGGGGAAATTGGAAGAGGGATGTGTGGGAACTCCCTGTTCCATTTTTGCGACTTTTCTGTAAATCTAAAACTATTTAAAAGTAAAACTTAATAAAAGCAATCGTACCTTTACAGTCTATTATGTTTTCATTTTAAGAAGTGGTGCTTTAATGATGATTTCTGTCTGTTAGTGTGAAATTTGTGGCTGTGACGGCCATATTTCTAAGTTTGGAGGAATTTGAGATCATACCTAATGAATTTAACCACTGTTTAAGCCAAATCTTGAAGGCTTAGAATAATGTAGTAATAGAAGAAGTATAAATTGTAAATAAAGGTTTAAGTATTTTCAAGGTAGAATGTGAGGTGAAGCTGTTAGACTGATAAAATGATGGACAGTATTTCATTTGTGCATTTGATACATAACTGAAACAGTTTGTTCTTAAAAACTCATTCTTCAAACTCTGCTACTTCTCCTTACTCTATTTCCTTTTTTCTTGTAGGGTTTTAGTATAGACTCGATGGTAATCATCAGGGAAACAAAATTTACATAACTGCACATCTCTCATGTGACTATTGAGATAAGTGGGAGGATATATGATCAGGAAATGTCCTGTGGGCTTATTTTCATCTTAAAATACTTAGGGTACTTAAACTTGCAGTTGGTGTGTACTAGCAATGTGATAACCACTGCTGAGAAAATTGTAATAAAAGTGTAGTGTTTAGGTGAGAGGAGATAAGAAGTTCTCCCCTATCTGTACTAGAATATTCTTTTCAGTTCTGAACACTTTTTTCAGTTTAACATTTACAAGACTCTAGCAAATGTTTGTTGAGCAGACATGACCCTTGCCTCAATACTACAATGGAATCAAGTCACTTACAGTCAGTTATATCAGAGTTTTTCCAAATTATTCAAAGCTCAAAACCTTGGAGTTATTTTTGATTTCTTCAATCCTTCACTTCCAATTTTTAGTGTGTTTCTTTATTATTCAGTGTATTTATTATCGACTGCTATGTATCAAATTAGCTTAAGGCATGGTGGATTAAGACAGTAAGGGTTTATCATCTTATATAATTTCTGCAGACTGGAATCCAAGAGCAGTTTAGTGCTCTCTGTGTATCTCATTAGGTTGCAGTCAGGAGGCTCACTGGGGCCGTAGGATCCTCTTCCAAGGTGGCTGGCTCACGATCTTGGCAAGTTAAGTAGTTGTTAGACTCCAACTCCTCATCCTGTGGGTCTCCATAGGACTGCTTGAGCATCTTCAAGTTACAGCAGCTGGTTTTCCCCAAAGTGAGTGATCCAAGAAACAAAGGCCCAATGTTTTTTTAATAACCTAGACTGAGAAGTTATACGCCATCACTTGTTAGAAGTGAGTTACTAATTTCGGCTCACAAAAAAGGAAGGGAAATTATGCTTCATCTCTTAAAGAGGGGAATGTAAATATTTGTTGAAACAAGTTAAAACTGCCTCAATCAAAATGGGTGAGGTTGTGTTGCAGTTACAAACTTCCTTCTTCCTACCTGCTCATTAAGACATTTCAGTTTTTATTTATTTTTTTACAGGAATCTTTCTTCTAGAACATCAGTGATTAGTCTCTTCCTTTTCTTGTCGTCTTTGATATTTATTCTTAGTGCCTTATGTTTTTAAAATTGTTCATCAGTAAATATTTAATGAATTCTTACTATATGCCAGGCCCTGTTCTTGGTGCTGGGACAAGAGCAGTAAACAAAACAGACAAAATGTTTTACTCACAGTGCTTGTGTTTTCATGGCAGAAAACAGACATAGTGAGTATTAGAGTTCTATCAGAGGAGCAGAACTGCTGGCCGAAGGTCAAATCACATTGTCAATTGGAGGAAGCAGGAAAATCGGCAACTGCAAGGATGAACTGGGATCCATGAGAATGGACTGGAATCTGCGTTGGTTTCTCCCTGGTTCCAAGGGTTCAACTTTGACTGTGGAGGTGATCTGCAGGAGGAGCCAGTCCTTTGTCATAGACCCAAGTGTTGCTGAAGTTTAAAGAGAAGACCTGGCAGGCGTTGAAGAAGGTCTGGGCCTGGCTGTCACCCCACACCTACAAGATGAGCTGGCAGAATAGGTGACAGTTTGCATGATCTGCAGTATTGCCTTGTGCCCACTGATCTTGGTATAAAAAGTATAAGAATGCTGTTCCACTTCCACCTTCCAAATCTCAGGCAAAATGTCTCTGTGGCCCATGCTATCCTGGAACTACTCAGGAGAAAGTGGAAATGTAGTCCTGCTTATCTAAGTTGACAAAATAAAAATTAACCACAGTAAATAAATTGTATGGTATGTTAAAGTCAGTAAATGCTGTGGAGAAAAATAAGGTAGGGGATGAGAAGTGCCTGGGGGGTAGAAACTGTAATTTTAAAAAGAGTGCCCAGGAACGGTCTCACTGAGAAGGTGACATTGAAGAAGATGAGGAAGTGAAACATACTGGTATCTGGAAGAAGAATATTCTAAGCAACCACTGCTTCCTGACTGCACCAAACCTGGTGTGGTAGACAGCCTTTTACAAGGCTCCTAGTGTTCCTCCCCTAAGTTACTCCCTCCCTTATGCAATCCCCTTCCTTTGAGTGGCAAAGTGATGAGACGTCACTTCTGGGATTAGGTTTAAGAGACTGACTAGTGTCTTGCTACCATTCTTTCTCTTGCCTTTTGGGCTTGCTTGCTTTGACGAACCAAGCTGCTATACTGGAGAGGCCTATGTGGCAAGGGACAGAGAGTGGCCTCTGGCCAGCATCCAGTAAGGAACTGAGGCTGTCAGACCAACAGCCTGTGAGGAACTGAATCCTGTCAACAACCAGGTAAGCAAGCTTGGAAGTGAATCTTTAACAAGCCAAGCTGTGAGATGACTACAGACCGAGGTGCTGATTGCAGTCTTGAGAAACGCTCAAGCAGAGAATCCAGCTAAGCCATACCTGGGTTCCTGACCGACAGAAAGTGTGTGAGATAAGGTTGTTTTAAGCCAGTACGTTTGGGGATCATTTTTATTCAGCAAGCAGTAACTCATATACTTGGTACAGTCAAGGAACAAAAGTGAGATCAGTTTGGCTGGAGTGGGGTAAGCAAGTAGGAAGTGAAGTTAGAAAGGTAATAGGCTACCTAGGGCCTTATAAGTCATTGTACAGTTTTTAGATTTCATTTTGTTTGTTTGAGTAAGCTTGGTAGCCATTGGTGACTTTTGAGTAAAAGAATGTTATGATATGACTTTGGATTTGCATGTTCTTTCAAAGGCCTACTGAGAAGAGAGAATAGTGGTGGGAATAGGATTGGAGCAGGTAGATTATTTAAGCTAGTGCAGTAATACAGATGAGAGAATGGTGTTGGCTTGGTACCAGTGGAGAAAATAAATGATTCAATTCTGGGTATATTTTTATGGTACAGCTGACAGTATTTGGTGACAGATTAGATATAGGATGTAAGAGAAAGGGAAATAGGGTGTGAGGAAAATGGCTTCACGATTTTTTGATTATTTGCTGAGAGGGAGATGACTGTGGGAGTAGGAGTTTTGTGGGGAGGCGTACTCAAGAACATAGCTTTGTACCTATTAAGTTTGATATGTCTTTTAGACATCCAAGTAGAGCTGTTAAGTAGGGAGTTGGTTATATGAGTATGGAGTTCTGGGGAGAGGTCTGGGCTGGAGAGACAAATATGGGAGCTGTCATGGTGGCACTTAAAGCCATGAGGTAGGATTCTAATGCCAAGAGACAAAGTATAGATTGAAAATAAGACCCAGTCCTTGGGCCTGTCAACATCTACCAAGAAAAATATCAGGAACCAGCCAGGGAGGTTGAGAAGTGAGGCAAGGATGAAAGCCAGTGGAGTGCTGTGTCCTGAAAGTCAGGAAGAAAGGTTTTCAAATAAGAGGGCGAGATGAACTGTTCATGGTACAAGTAAGATGGTTGTTGAGAAATGACTATTGGATTTGCAGTGTGGAGGTCATTTGGGACCTTGTTTAGAACTGTTTCAGAGAAAATGGAAGGAGAAGTGTCGGTGGCAATGGATTTGGATAACTCATTTGAGGTATTATAAAGGGGAAGAAAAATGGGGCAGTATCTCAGAGGGCTGTGGGATGAAGTGTGGATTATTTTTTAAGCATGGCAACATGTGAAGCATGTTTGTATTCTGATGGGAAAAATCTGGTAGAAATGAAGGAAATTGATTATGTAGGAGAGAGTTGGTAAATTACTTGGTTGAGGAGGTGGGATTGTGTGCACAAAGTAGGAGTTAGCCTAAATGGTGGTTCAAGCAGTTCATCCACTGAAACAGGAGTGTCTGGGTAAATATATTGGTAAGTGGGTCATGTGGTATGAACTTTTGAATGTCTTTTCCATTAATTCCCCCTCCCCCTTTTTTCAGAGTAATAGAAAGCAAGGTCATCAAATGAAAGTGCAGCTGGGGGAGGAAGTGTGGATATTTCAGGAGAGAGGGGAAGGTGTAGTTAGGGGCTAGTGTGAATAGACTAGGAAGTGTAGTAGGATTCCTGGGCCACATTAGGGGCCCACTTCAATACTTGTAATGAATTTAAATTCATTTAAATTAAAAATTAGCATGAGTATGTATTTCCTCCACACCAAGCTGTTACTGTTTTATAGTGTCTATAAAATAATATTTGTAAAATATTTAATGCGTTTATACTGGACATATTAAAATAAGTTGAAAATTGAATGATAACTAACTAAAATTCTCTTTTTTTATTTTCCCCTGTAATATACTTTATAGATGTTTCGTGATGTCAGACATTTACTCTAGTACTCTAAATATTCACATCTGTATGGGTGAAAAGATAAACTTACGTTTATGTAAAAACTCAATGGAAACAAGCATCCAATTTTTATGAGGCCACTAGGTGGCGCTGTTAACCTATTGTTTAGGTCTATTTAACCCAAGGTTTTAAATTAAATGCACTCATTTATTATTGTGCATGAATGTATAAATGAATGTGTGGATAATAACATGAAAATTTCAGCATATATAATGGCTCTACCAACTTACCCTCTGGACTCCACTTTTATATAATAAATATCCAAAGTGAATATTGAAAACCTTATTCCACTAAAAAGGAACAACTTTCCTCAGATGCAGATTCTAAGAATGTAATTGAAATAGCACAGATCTTTTTTTTATGTGAACTCGATGTGCAGGTTTTTAAAGTACTAAATTAATCAAGTGAAAATTTAATTCATTTTCTATTGTCTGAAGTGTTTAAGTTGATACATTTTTAATTTGGAGTGTATCAGAGTAGAAAGTGATTCTGTTGGAGAAATGACATATTTCTGCCCAGTCTACCAGAGGGCAAGGATGTAATTGTAATCATCTTACCTAAATAGTACTTGGTCCATGGTACACACTCAGTGAATGTTTGTTGAATGAGGAGACTGGGATGATGAAAGTGAAAAAAAAATTTCTGGGAAATTATATATACAGTATTCAAAAGGAAAAATGAATTGCCTGTTGGTATATCAAAGCAAAGATGACAAATTTTTTTTGGTTTTGATTTTACAGATCTTACCTCTGTATTTGCCAGAAGTTTTACATTGAGGATATTTTTTTTCTCTCCTGTGGGAATGTATTTCAAATTTTATAATGGAAATCATTTTATAGAGAAAATTTTATGACATTCTTTGGAACTGGTTTCTATTAGTCATTGTTTATAATTGAAATAGATCTTCACTCTCTTGAATCTCAGTATTAGAGGGTTGCATTCTTCATGAGACTGTAAGGACTATATTGATTAATTTCTGTTTGATCCTCAAAGAACTGGCAGGAGCTCTGAAAAATTTTAGCTTGAGCTGAATCTAGAAAACACCCTTTTTAAAAGAGTAACATTAAAGACTTCAGATGATATGTGAAAATACTCCAATTTACTATATAAGATGTTTTAGTAGTTATTTTTTAATTCTGTCCAAGTAGATTTATAGAAAATCATGTGGAATTAAAACCAGAGAAATTTCTTTTATATTTCTTTAATGTAAAACCCTTCTATTTGTATGATAATTTATATAAGTGTACAGTATGTCTTAGAAGTCAGAAGAGTCCTGAAAGAAATCCCTGGAATTCCGTACATTTGATAAAAGCAGTAAGAATTTTGGAATATTTCTCATTCTTTAGGGCACTGGACAGTAATGACTGAGAAGGCCTAAGAAGGAAAATATAAAGTGAGCAGACATTAAAGGGGCTCTGAAAAGAACAGTTACTTGTTATTACCTCCTTGAGGTAGTAAGTATAATAATAATGATAATGGTAATAGATAATGTTATTGAGTGGGCATGTGCTCATTAACTCATTTTATCATCAAAACAGTTGTATAAGAATGTACTGTTATTATCTCCACTTAACAGATGAGTAAATTGAGGCACAGAGAAATAATATGATAAACTGAAGGTTAGGCCTGGGATTTGAGTATAGTCTGACTGGCCCAGTGTCCACGTTCTTAACTGATATGTTTTGTCAAGGAGGAAGAACGATATTAAGTATAAGATAAATATAAATCTGAGCTCAAATCTCAGATTTTGACATGACTTCTTGTGTGACTTGGGAAAGTTATCCTTCCCAAACCTGTTTCTTCATCTGTAAGCTTGCAATCTCCCTTTTAGTATTATTGTTAGGATCATTTATATGAGTAGTCCAGAGCAGTCCAGTAAATGGAAAGCACCACTTAAGCACACATGATCACAATCAGGAAGAACTAATGTACACAGTAAGAATGAGAATGGGATAGGAATGAATTTCTTATAATGCTTATATAAATGAACGCCACATGAGTAAAAGTAAAAGACTAGAGCTTTTTTTTTGTCTTACATTTAAAAATTAATTTGCTGATTTTAATTCTTTATTAGGAATTCATTATTATCTAAAGTTTGAATTTGTTTCTTCTTATTTAAAAGAAAGACATAGCATTATTAAGTCTTTGTGTGGTTGGGGAAGTATATATATTTTAGTCAAATCTACTGATTTATAAAAAGTTATACTTTTTTCTAACACTTAACTATATGAAAATGTGCCATGTTAAATCTCACATCCTTTACCTTTTTTCCTTTGCCACTTATTTATTGCTAAATTAATTAATTAATTCAACAAGTATCTATTGAGCACCTATTGTGTGTCAGAGACTAGACACATAAATGTGAGGATACATTGGTGAAAGAAAATAGACAAATACAGTTGCCTTCATGAAGCTTATTTGAGCAGAAGAAAACATGTAGTAAAATTAGTTAATTTTATAGTTATAAGATTATAGGTGCTATGGCAAAAAAAAAAATAGATCAAGGTAACAGGAATTGGGAGTATAAGGGAGGGGGGAAAGGTGAAATTTTATGTAAGGTTGTTGGTGTTGGCCTTTTTTGAAAGATGACATTTGAGCAAAGACCCAAATACATTTCAGGAGTTAGCCATGTGGACATTTGAGGGAATGTCAGCTCAAAGGCTCTAAGATAGTCAGTGAGGAAACCGTTGCATCTGTTGCAGAATGAGAGAGGGGAAAGGACAGGACCTGAGGTCACAAAGGCAACAATGTCGGATCACGTAAGACCTGGTACTCTGACAGAAAAGGAGAGCTATTGCAGGATTTTCAACAGAAGAGTGCTCTGACCTAATTTGTAACAAGATTATTTTGGGTGCTGAGCTGACAGTAGATTATAGAGCACAGGGATAGAGGCAAATATCCAAGATAAAGGGGATGTTAGCTCAGAGCAGGGTGGTGGCAGTGGAGCTGGTGAGAAGTGGCTGGTTTTAGATAGAAACTGAAGATAGAGCTGACGGGATTTCTTGACAGCTTGAATGTGGGGTGTGCTAGTCAGGAGAGTGACTATCCCAACATATTTACAGGTTTTGCCCCCACTCAAGGCAATATTATATAAGGGCATGACTCTTAGGGTGTGTCTGCCATAGGATGGAACAGGCCGTCTTGTAGGGAGATCAGAATCTGCAGATGTGCTGCAGACTCATGTCTAGTAAATGCCTCCCCCAGCTCTTCTTAACTGAGGCAGAGTCTGTCAATACTCTTGACCCTTGTCATTTGCTCTTTTTCCATGCGTCTCCATTGTTGCTAATTGAACCTGGGGTATAATGCTTGTATAATGGGTATAAATTCCATGATCCACAACCTATGTAGAAATGTAGTTTCTTTAGTTTTTGCTAACTGTCTCCATTTAAGATATATTTCATCACTTTAGGGGTTTTAAATTCTGTTTTAGAAAAACCCAGTCAAATTCAGGATTCATCTCTCCCTTTCTTCTCAAGGTGGTCTTGGCAATGGACACGATGTTAGAGGGTGACACTTTGGCCTCAGCCATCATCCGTTTTCTGCTGGCATAGTATGAATCTCGTCAAGTGCAGTCTTAGGTAAGTGGGCTCTTCCCATGCCCTGCAGGCATCAGTCTCCAGGTCAGTAGGTGTCCTCTTGGTCCTAGCTACTGGGTCCCTTTGGATCTAAATTCTCAGAGGTTTCTACAGCTCCTATGGAGAATGGGGATTTTTATATGTTGTCCTGTGCCACTGTGGACACTGTGTAATCACTAGAAATACCATGTCCTGTTTCTACGATTTTGCTCCAATACCATTGATGGGCAGAACACACAGATGAGATTGCTGCTTGTCTAACTTTTAGATGGAAAGTAGGGCACAGCTTTCTCTCCTCTTGGAGCCTCAGTCTTAAAGAAGATCTGTCAGCCTTTCATTTTTAGGACTTGCTTTGGTGACAAGGCGGAGGGGCAAGGGGAGAAGAATCTCATACCCATGTCCCCCTCTCTTCTCCCTCCCTAGTATTCCTCCATCTCCAGCCAGGCAGCTTCTAGTCTGGGAGTGGAATGGGAAGGTGATAGGAGGTGTTGTCTGACTTTCCATCTGTTTTCTTTCTAGGTTATTTTTTATGGTTTAAGTTTTGGCTTTTGGTACTTAAATTACTTACAATTCCTATGCCCACTAGTGGTTCTCACACTCTTTGGTCTCAGGAACCTTTACAATTTTAAAAAATTGTTGAGGACGCCAAATGGCTTTTGTTTATAAGGGTTGTATCTCTCAGTATTTACTATATTAGGAATGTAAATTGAGGAACTAAAAAAACATTAACTTGAAAGCAAGAAGAGCAAGCCCATAATAAGATCATAGTTTTGTTAAAAAATAACTGTTTTCCAAAACAAACAAACAAAATTAGTGAAAAGAGTGGCACTGTGTAACGTATTTGCAAGTCTCTTTAATGTTTGGCTTCATAAAAGAAATCTGGATTCTGATATGTATTTTTGCATTCAGTCTATTTTGATATGTTGATTTTGCTGCGGTATATGAAGAAAATCTGACTTACCCAAGTACTTTTTGAGAAAGGGAAGGATATATAGCCTTTTCAGATAATTGTGGATATTTTTCTTTGATGCGACACTAAAACTTGACAAGTGGTATTTTCTTAAAGGATATTTGTAATGTGGAATCTGAAACCAAATCAATGAGCTTTTCATACTCTGCTACATTAAAAACTGTTAGTTTATCTTGCCCTAGGAATAGGTCTTCTACCATTGTAATGGTTGTGCCATGTATAATGATTTTTTAACCTCTTGCATTGGTTATTTGGAAAATACTGGTTTACGGAGTTGTGTAGATCTCCCAAATGTTGATACATTTCATTATTTACTATTAGAAAATCATTTTTGTTAATATCTCCATAAGTCTCATCAGAGAAAGTGTTTAAATAATAGTCTACCATTAAGCTCCGAGTAGCAGATACAAGTTATAATTTTCATTGAAAGCTCAGATTTTATCGGTGGCAATACCGTTAGTTGTTTTTCTTAAAGTGACAAGCTCACTGTTCAGTTTTTAAAAAAAATGTCTGCCAATTGCTCAAGTCTGAATAACCATATCTCCCTGTCAATCATTCTTTCAAGTAAAAATGATGTTCTTTGACTACAGTAGCTGTTTTTTTTTAAATTAAATAAATTGAATAAAAAAATAAAGTAGCTAGTTGAAGTTGCAACTCAAACAATTGCTCGGGTGCTTGTCTTTGAGACAGCTATGTACTTCAGTATGTAGTGGAGGTGCCCTAGGCATGTTTCATGTTTTGATGCAGAAAATATTAAAAAGACAGATACTCAAGGGTTGAAATTTATTAGTATTACTAATTCTTACTGCTTCATTAAGGGCATTCTTAAGTGAAGCTAACTTTGTAAATGAGTGTGTGTTGGTGGAGAATATAGTGATGATGAATGTAGACTGATGTTACTGACTTGATTTATGTTAAAGCACCAGCAGTTTTACCCATTACTGCTCTTGCAAGGTCAATGAAAATATCAACACAATGACAAACGAATATGATAAATTGGTATTATTTTGAAAACAGTTTTGACCTTGCAGAGTCCCTAAAGAGGGCTTGGGCCTGCCAGGGGTCAGACTAGATCTTTAGAACCATTTCCCTACAGCACTAAGTAAGGCTAAGCACCACGAGAGCTCTTCCCTGTTAGTTCATCTCCTGGATAATGTCCAACATCTGATGCTAATGTCAGCTGCTGGTTAGATCCGCCTCTGTGATCTTCCCATCCGATGGGATACTATTGGGGCTGCATATTTAGCCTTACTCTTTAATGATAGATTATTGCTGTTGTAATAGAAGTACTACATGCACTGGGAAATAACAATTCAAATATTTCTTCTTGGTCTCGCACTCTAGCCCGAACTAGCAAAGATAACTAACTCCCTTTTACCATTTTTGCTCATGTTGTGTTGATTCACCCATAATTCCAACCATTGTTGACCTTGATTTCTTAGTTTGTTATCTCTAAGCAGTATCTGTTGGCTCCCACATGAAGGAGGAGACATTTGGCTCCTTTGTATCATTGTTCCTCACTTACACTCCTGATTTTTGAGCATACATTTATATTTCTATTTTTGTTTCTAGTCCCTTTTGTTATGTTTGTGGCTTTGAATAATGTACTTAAATAGATTTCTGCTGAACTTACCATGGGCCAAAAGCAGACCAGAGTGTTTTCCAAAGGGAAGTGAGGGAGGAGAGGTTGAGTTCCTCAGACCCAGTTTCTGCTTCCAACTTTACCTCCTAGATAATTCATGGCTCCTGCCCTGTGGCAGAATGTGTGAGAGATAGGAAGAGTCAACTGTTACAATAACTGATGATAAAATTAAGCAAGGGGGAAAGCAGTTACCAGTGAGCACATTTGACTTCTTCTCTTGATGGATGAGGAAATTGATGACCCCAAAGGAAAAATGAGCTACCCAATGTTATTTAGTTAAAAACAGAGTCCAATCTATCCTCTTTGCTATTCCAGTTGTACTGAGGACATCCCTGTAATTAACTGGGAATCGAAGCAACATGGTTTTATTAAGTTGATCATAGGTGGAAATGAGAATTTGTCAATATTGCATGTTCATAGCTTTTTATTATTTTAAAAATTAGAATCTTTAACTTTTTATAAGTTTGTCAATTTATTCATTTGTATGTGAAACAAATGCTATTTTTTGATAGTATGTTCTTTGTGGACTTTTTAAAGTATTGTTTGCTTTGAAAGACAGAAATTAAGTTCTGAAAAGATACACCACAGCCCTAGGAGTATATATAGCATTTTAAGTTTGCATTTCTGTTTAGAGTGGTTGAAACTGAAAGAAAATTCAGATGCAGAATTTTATTTACCAAATAGAGAAAAGAAGACCAGTCTTCTCTGGTCCAATTATATAAATTATGCATAATATTTAAGAGCAAGATCTGGTTTCCATTTCAGTTATTGATTTGAAATAGAGCATTCTGGCATCAGAAATGCAGACAGCCGGCATTTCCTGACTTAATTTATTCCCTCAGAACCAAGAAACAGCTTGATGTAGACAGTTTTATGTAAGATTTGTCACAGTTCCTGTGTGCTTTGGAAATGTTTCACTTTTCATTCAGTTTATTTCAGTTTTCTGTATGCTAAAACGTGGGCAAATACATTCTTAACAATATCATGGAAGCTTTGTGGTGTGAGTATTTAATTTGTGAAATTTGCTTTGACTTCTGTGAAAGGGATTGCTGGGCAAATAAAATATTTGACCTGAATCTGGCAAGTGAATGTCTTTCTTAAACACATTTTGACACTGTTCATGATTCTTCTTTCTCTAAAGAGGAGATGATGAAAATATAGCAGGTTCCATTTTCAGTGATTCATTAATCTTTGTATATATAACTTTTGGGACTATACTGAGATTATATATATATATATATATATATAATAGAGATATAACCCAAAGATTAAGATAGTTACAAGATTAATGGAAGAAGGTAGAAGAGGAGCTTAAAAATAAATTTCATATGCTAATAAATAAGTATATAAATTCTCTGTTACTTTTGTTAAGAACACTGAATATATAGAGAACCATATAGACAACAGATTGAGGACAAAAAATAGCAAGAACTAATAGTAGCACTGGATGGGGAAAAGTGGCCCTCAAATTCTGTGAGGCCCCCTGGCCACAGGTGAGAGGCTTACTTGAAGCTGACTCTAGATTTTCTTGGGAATGGAATCAATGTCACACTATGTCTTTAGCTTTCATCCTCAAAGCTAAAATTCATGGCTTGACCTTGTGAAATTTAGTTTGCTTTTAAATAAAGTAAGTGAAGAGAACGTAAACATTTCAAGCCAACACAAGTAATTTCTTAAGGATTATCCACCTCAAGTATTCATTGCTCTTTCCATGACTGCCAACTATTTGGGGATGGGTGTGTGTGGTGAGATGGGTGGGCAGTAAGAAGACAGCAGCTATGTTGTAGGTGGTGACCAAGCAGAGTCAGCTCTGGCAGAATGGAATTCAGCTAGACAGTGTAATTTGAAAGCAGAGAAAGCCCTTGAGGTGTGAAGTGCCTCTTCATTAGTGGGCTTTTGGGCTAAAGTGTAACTTCTTGAAATTGCAGATGTCTTTGGAAAGCATAATATTATAAGTCATCATAAGCCACTAACATTGACAGCATTGGATTATTAACTGGTCATCAGTTGGCCCTGGAGTCGATAGAACGTATGATGGCATATTTAGATAGAAAGTTGGGAGTCAGATGTGTTCTAGATTGGAGAACTGTGTGTGGGGGAGATGATCCTGTGAGGAATCGACTGGTGCATGTGGACAGGATGGGCTGCAACATGAGAAAATCTGATTTCTAGAAAAGAAAGGACAGGAATAGAGAAAAGAAAGTTTGTGGAAAATGTAGGTAAATATCTAACTCTCCTGGTCCCCCCCCCCCCCCACTTTGTTTTGCAGAGGTGGTTTTGCTAGATTTTTAATAAAAGAGAGACTAGCTAATATCTTTTAAAGCTCTAAAGGAAAGAGTCCATTTTGGGGGGCAGAGCAGAGTACTGGGAGTAAGAAATGCTATAATTATTCAGGCTCTTAAGTCTGTTAAGTAACAGCTGTGTGGTTTGCTTATTCTCTGGTCCCATGAATGATCCTGGGACCTGCTTTTATGTATTAGAACTTAAAAAAAATACTAGCATTGATAAAAAGATCTATGAAAGGTTATTTATTAAAAACAGACTTACTGGTTTCCTACTGGGAAGTTTTCCATGCAGCTCTCGATTTTAAATTGCATTAGTGGTATCTATGTTTTATAGCCACCTCCTGCTCTGTCGCAGGCAAACACAAACCATCAAATGCCCACTTATTACCCGAAATCACCAGGCCCAAACTCTTCATTTTCTTATCATAGTTTATTGTTGTACATATGAGGTACCATGCTACTATCAGAATTATATCCAGGTTTTTTATTTTAAAAAACTCAGAGAAAAAAATGTTTCCAGTAATTATCATTCAATGTGAATGATGAGGATACTATAGCTATAAACATTGAAATAACCATTTCATTTCTTCCTGAGGAAGTTTCATATTTTAAGCAATGAAAAAGGAACTCTATACAAAGCTAGTTGAAAATCACATTATCTCTCATTCTTTTCTCATGTGTATTTATGTTACTTTCAGAAGAGCATAATAACCGGCTGGAAGATATAATGTAGAAAGTAGGCATGTTCTCTAGAATTTGATGTTTCCTTTCAGATATATGGAGTGGTCAAAATTCCTTTCAAAGGTTTGCTGCTCTCAGTAGCATAATACCTGTATTATGAGTGAGCACATTGTGGTATGATCTCTTCTTGTTTCTCCTCTCATTACACAAGCATCCAGTGTGTTTTTAACATTTCTTAAAGGGCAAACTGTGTAGTTGACTCAGTTTACCTAGATGAAATTATGCCAGTAGCTTGGGCTAGAAGTTTAAGTGCACATCTCATCCTTGAAACATAGCGTATCAGTTTTTCTTTTCTTTTTTATCAGTAGAAATGTTGTTGTCAAAATGAAAACATGATACTGTATGTAACTGCTGGGGCCTAGTCTCACTATGTTTGACCCTCTTGAGACGGTTTCTTAAATTAGTGGAGACAAAAGACCATGTTCATTTTCCCAGCATATTGAACATGTGCTGCTTCAAAACAGGCAGCATAAGCGTGAAGATTGAGTTTGACATATTTTTCCAAATGACTTTGATTTTGCTTTTCAGTCAGGGGTCTTAAAAACTGATTGTTTCTGCCAATAGCCTGTTTGTTGCAAAATCAGTGTGTCATTTGAGTTCATAACACTTAAAAATTTTCACTAATAATTATAATGTAATTTAAAAAATTTATAGTGAGTGGAAGGATCTCAAAATTTGTTTTCTAGTTAATGAATCATCAATAGAGTTTAGTTTTACACATTAAAATGACAATGAAAATATCTGGGCATATCTTTTTTTTCTAATCATACTTTTGATAACATTTTACAAAGGCTTATGTAATCATAGCAGGGAATTTATTTACTACTTCATTTCCTATGTGTACAGTATATTTAAAATTTAAGTAAATATAAACACAGGAAAATAAGCATGACATTTTATTTTTTGAATGTCTTATTAATCATATAATCATTAAAAATTTAAGTGTAAATATATTTTAAGAACTGTGCCTGGTTCATCTTTGTACTTCTTCCATTTAATTTAGTAGATAATCGCCAAATTTAACTATTTCCTATTATCTTCCATAAGAATGATGTATGAAATACTCTAAAAAAATGGGATTCAGCTTTGCTTATATTTTTCTGCATTGTATCATTGCAAATATCAGATTAAAAATCATATATTAATTTGTTTTTTGTAATAGATCTCTACATTACATATTTTCATTCTGAATTATCTAAAGAAATGTAGTTTTTCTATAATTTAACATAAGTAACCCAATATATCATCTAGAGAAATTGTCCTTAGTATTCATTTAATAGGTTTTATGCTGGGGAACATTAAAAAACAGTTATTTACATTGTAAATCAATATGTTTCTGGAGATGATACACACGTCAGATTCTATGCAAGCATTTCTATAGAACCAGTAAGGACTACTGGAGTTGATTTGCAGCTCAGAGAAAAGGGACATAAGTTGTCAATCATATATCTTTAGACACCTACAATTTGTGCTGTTAGAGGATTTGGTTAGTACACTTTAGATTATTGTTTACTGTTTTGGTATACTCAGTGTGTTTCTATTTCTCAACCAATGGCTTCACAACATATCTTTCAGTATAACAATTACGTTATGATAGAAAAGTTAGTAACTTTTGCATAAATGCACTAGACTATATGTATGAAAAATCACTTTTTTTTGCTATAGCACTTATCTTTTTTTTTTTTTTGGATGCAGATAAAGCTCATACGTAACTTTTCCAGTCTGCTCTAGCACAAATTGTAATTGACAATTCTTTCTAAATACTTCAGTGAATTTATATTTTGGCAAGCATTTTTGATGAGTATTACGCTTTGGCGTTTTATGCTACATTGTGATGCTTACTTTGCTTTTTTGTAGGACACTTTATAGAATCAAAGAATAAGAAAACATCGTACAGGCAAACAGCGGTCTAAAAATCTACAGAGACACAATCTTAGTTGATACATAAAAGTGTAAATATTACTACGAAATGGAACAGTTCTGCATCTGTGTTTGATATTTATACTGGTTGCTATTGATTTCCACATGAGTGCACAGTAGTCTGTAATAATCCCACAGGCTCAGACACCAGTTAAGAGAAAGGACCTGGGCCTCAAGGCTTGTAACTTTCTCTTTTTTGTTTCTAATCATCCAAGTGCCAGCACATGGAAGGAACTTTGTTCTTTTTTTTTTGTTTTTTCTCATTTGAAGAGGTATATTTTTTTACACAGCCTTTTGGTAGCTTCTGGAAGCTTTGGGAGAGGTGAGCATTACAATGAGGGCCGAGTCTCGAGAAGTTTCCTCTCAGTGCTATCTCACTTTCTGCAGCTCCTGTCTCAGCCAGGCCGGCAGAGGATGCCCCAGTTTGTACAGCAGCTTGGAGAGTTCCACGTTGTGATCACGATAGTAGCTGGACAGAAATGCTCTGCTCTGGGGCCAGAGGAGGAGATGAAAGGATATTTCATTTTGATTGTCAAAGTATATATTTTGTATACTTGGACAATATTTAAATCTGTATCAAGTACGCGGTACTGGTTTAAAACTGCTATAAAGCATATGGACTGTTTATTTAGCACAATATAAACACAGGGACTCTATTCTTCAAAATACATACTTTGCACATATAACGCTGTTTTTACTAGGGAAAGGGCTTTCCTACCAGATATGTGACCTATCTGTGCAGAGTTAAATGTTAAAACAACTAGACTGAGTTGCTAGAAATATAGCTGTAGCAACTGACTGGGCCTAATATTACGTTCTATTAAAATCATCCTGGCTTTGGAGAAAGAGCTGGTTTGGTAAATCTATAAAATCAAATATTCTTTTGTCATCATTAATTTACATTTATATTTTAAATATAATATTTTCTTAAGAGATCTTTTAAGGCATATACAAAGTACTGACTGCTAAAACAGTACTTTGGTAAACCTTAAAAAAAGGTTGTAGGTAAACAAGGTAAACCTATAACCTGGTATGTTTTATTATTTGACACAAGGAAGGGAAGGAATGCCCTGCAAACTATTCTGACTCACAAGGAGGCAGATTTCCCTTCAATAAAGACAAATAACTGAAATGGTCAGAAGTGGAAAGTGCTGATGGCATTTAGTGGGGTTTATATGCAGTTTAGATGACTGTTATTAGGAATGTTGTGAAGGGGGATTTCTGCATCTGTATCTGTAACCTCCCTGCTTTAGACTATTCTGAGATTTTTTAGTTGAGCTGAATCTTTAAAAAGTTTTTATTTAATTCCTGGTGTGCTGTTTGTTTTAAACACATAGAAAAATATTTCACCTTGTATTGATAATTTCACTATAACATAGTGATTTTTGCAGTAATTATGATCATTGGAACGAGACTGAACATTTGTACTATATTCTAACATCGCTGTGATCAAGGGAGAACCCAAACCTTTCTGTAGTTTATGCGTCAGTCTGTCTCATTTCTCTGTTTCTGGTCTTCAGTCATTAGCTCTAAACCACTGACAAGCCCAGCTGGCAGACCCAGGCCAGGGGACGGTATGGATAAATGATATTTCCCAGATACCCCACCCAGGGGCCTGCTCATCCTATGCCCTTTTTGCTGCCAGCCAGGTCTGGACTCCATGAATAAGCTCTAGGTCTTAATGCAGAGTCTGAGTTTCGAATTTACCCACTGTGTTCTCTCTTACCATCTCACTTTGCATTGTTCCTCTTTACAATGGAAGCCTTGTTTAGAAAAATAGCAGCCCAGGGCTGCCCAGCTCCTGCCAGCTTGCCCCCTAATATTTCCCATATGACAAAGGATTATCTAACATCTTAACTAACTTTGGAATTGAACCTTCTGGGTCCATATATACTACACATCCCTTTGGCTCGTACCTTTTAATACTGAGGATTATCTTACCTCAATTTATTGGCCTTTTTGGCATTATCTTCAAACCTCGCTGCTGGTATCAGGGCTGCTTTTGTAGTCACCCCCTGGTCCTGTGCCCCATTATGTGTGTATGTCTGTCCTCATAATCATGTCCCCATAATCAAGTACCCCTTCCTCTTGTTGCTCTGCTCCCTCATGCGGCAAGATAACTGATACAGGATTTGCAAAGTACACCATGCCCTATTTGAGAGTCTAATATGTTCAGGCCAGAAGTTACTAGGACAGAAATCAGTGATGTGCAGGATTCATCGTACACACATTACCTGATGATCATTCAAAGAGGGAACTATTTTAGATGGTGAGATCACAGATAATATATATGCTAATGTATGCTAATGTAGTCTACTTCATGAAAACTCGTGAAATTAACGTAATAAGAGGGAATAATAATAATATACACTTTTATCATATAAAATATGATAAAAGAAGGAATCACATAATAACTTCAATTATCAGGTTGTTTATTGTTTAAAGGATCTATCATATGCTTTTGATTTGGAGAGGTGATAGACTTAGTGGTTAATATAAAATGTCAGTTTTTATTCCTTTCGTATAATATATTTTGATCAACAAAGTCAGAGTGGAAGCAGGCCAACAACGTTCTTAATTTCCAGGATGAAATGCATCCTTTGATGTTTTAGAGATACTTGTAGGGAAGGGTGCTGGTGTTTTTCTGTAGTAGAAGGAGAACAAGCAGTGTGGTGACAGTTCTCCCTACTCTGATGTTCCACACGTTTATGTTTCTAGTACCTCCATGAAGTGTCCTGAGAGGTCACTATTTGTACGAAATCAGCTACTCTACTCCCTCAAGTAAACCTAGTATGTATGTGGTATTGTGATATAATAAGAAATACTTATTTGGTTTTTGTCTCTGGTTTCTGGCACAGAGCTCCTACAACCCTTGTAATTTCCTGAGTGACAGGGGTGAGAACAGGGGTGTCTTTTGTTATTTATAACAAGTTCCTTTAAACCTTACCTGAGTTTCTGAGTTTATGCTCATGAGGTGACTCTTATGGGCCCCTAGATAGCTTCATATAGGGGCTGGTTGCTAGAGGAACCAAACATGTAATTAGAGGGTTGGAACTTTCAGCCCCACCCTCTGACTTCTGGGGAAGGGGAAGGGCCTGGGGTTTGAGTTAATCACCTATGGCCAATTGCTGAATCAAGCATGCCTATGTGATGGAACCTCTATGATGCCTCAGGATTGGTAAATGCATCCATCTGCTCGGAGGATGGTACACCCCAGACTCCTGTGCTCAGGACCCTTCTGGACCTTGTCCTACATACCTTCATTTATAATAATAGGAAGTGACGTGTTTCCTTGTATTGTATGGATGGTTATAGCAAATTATGAAACCTAAAGTGGGGGTTGTGGGAACCCCTGGTTTGTAGCCAAGCTGGACAGAAGTATGAGTAACCTGGGAACCTACTACTTGCTACTGGAGTCTGAAGGGGGGCATTTTTGTGGGACTGAGCCCTCAACCTGTGGGGACTTTGCTATCCCTGGGTAGTTAGTGTCAGAACTGAATTAAATTGTAGGACAGCTAGTTGGTGTCTGCAAAAAATTATAGAAAACCCACACATTTGGTGTCAGAGGTATTTGAGAAAAAACATCTTAGGAATGTATTACGTTGTTGAGAGGTACGGAAATACTGATATCCTGAAAAGTTATGTTTTTCTCATCTTTCTCTACCACCAAATTTAGTATTATGTCCAGTATGTCTGTGTTTGATAGGAGTAAAGTGAAATGCTACGAAAGATGTTCTAGTGTCTTCTAAATGTTTTAGTTTTAATAAATATATAGAGAAATAGCTTTGACATACATGAAAACAAGGTATTTTATATTACTGTGTTGAAAGACTTTGGAAATCACCCTTGAATATTTATGTATAAGGATTGTTTTCATAGTGCTTTGAAGGTATATTTTAATAATCCACTGAAGAAAACTGGAGTTCTGAGAATGCAATTTGTTCATCAAAACAACAGGAAGAGCCCACACAATGCCTTTTCGATAGAATTTAATTATGAGCTTAGTGAGGACAGGCCCGATCTCTATCAGGCTGGAATAAAAAAAAAAGGTCCTCAGAGTCTTCAAGTATTAAAAAATACTCAGATAAGTTCAGACCATGTTAGGATTCTAAGACCACTATAGGATTCTTAGTTAACATAATGTATTAAACATTGTGGGAAAACAATACCAAATAATATTTAAATTCTTTAGTTAAAAATTTTTTTTTCACACAGTCAACCTACTTGCATTCTTATGTCCATACTGTATGTCAACTGGATTGATTACAAAATCAAAACAGTTAATAAATTTTAATATGTGTGAAATAAGCATTAAACTAAAACAAAATAGGGTTTACAAACTGGGAAAATGGTAACATTAAGTGATCACCATGTCACTATTCTGAACAAAATAAACATGAGGTACTAGACACCTACTGCAAAGTTTGGTTTCTCCATTCTCCAGAGCCTAAATTATCTGCTAGTATGTTAAACATTTGGGAAGTATATTCATTCTTTCATCTTATTAGCCTATTAGTGGTTCCAAGCTTAGCCTACCAGTAGTTAATATTATTATGCAGGCCACCCTTACTACTATAGAGTGACTTAGGCAGTGGAAAAAAAAATCTTTTGGTCCTATTTTCAATTTCCAGTTGATGTATTTCCTGTCTTGGTTTCAGTTAACATTTTCAGTGCTAAAATTTCTGTGTATCATTCTCCTTGGAATGAGATGTTGCCTTCTTTGTTCTGACTCAAAATGGCAAATTCTATTGTTTTCCTTTATTCTTACATGACAGGTAATATATCACTGGAAAAATCCAAACAAGCAACCTGGATGCATTCAAGTTCAAATGTCACTTTTAATTTTTATAAAGAATGGATTTTTACTTTGATCACTTTTCTAAGAAACTTGATTTATTATTATTTATCACTTTGCTTAC
Source organism: Camelus dromedarius (assembly GCF_036321535.1). Lineage (NCBI taxonomy): Eukaryota > Metazoa > Chordata > Mammalia > Artiodactyla > Camelidae > Camelus > Camelus dromedarius. Next base: position 39,543,141 of record NC_087436.1, read on the forward strand.
TTAGTTTGTATTTTTAAGCTCTGTACTTACATCAGGATCCATTGGAGGGTATTTTCTTCCTTTGCTCTTTCCAAGGCATTTTGTTTTACCTTCTTCCAGTAACTGACACCAGAAACCTTTATGAGAATCAAACCTAAAAAAATACAAAATACAAAGCACAAAAAAGTATTTTTTTAAAGTTATAAATTATTTTATTACCATAAAAGGGCAGAATTTTGGGAATAAAGAAGGGGTGGGACGGTAAACCTTCTTCTAAAATTTTCATATGAAACTTTTGCCCTGAGTAATTATTGGTTAGTCAATTAAATTTTTTTCTTTTTTCTTTTTTAAACTTTTTTTTATTGAGTTACAGTCAGTTTACAATGTTGTGTCAAATTCCAGTGTAGAGCACAATTTTTCAGTTTTACATGAACTTACATATATTCATTGTCACATTTTTTTTTTGCTGTGAGCTACCACAAGATCTTGTATATATTTCCCTGTGCTATACAGTATAATCTTGTTTATCTATTCTGCATGTGCCTGTCAGTATCTACCAAAAAAGTATTTTTAAAGCAACTTATAAGATATAATGACCAAAAACATTAATCTTTTTATTTGGATAGTAATCTATAACCAGGGAAACTGGCATGTTTTTTGACCACATCACTTTGCATAAAGTCTTTTGGCATATTTCTGAATTCTCAGTCCATCTGTCATATTTGTGAGTTTGCCAGATTCCTAATAGAAAAATTGTCAGCAGAAGGTCTGCTATTAATAGAAATTAATAAGCCTACCTCCTTCATCTGGAAGGAAAAAGTTTTATAAATTGCAAGCCTCGTCTTTCCCTTTGCAGGGTTTAAAAATGACAAGTTAGTCTTCATCCATATCTATGGATTTACATAGTACTTGTACCATTCAACTGTAGGGTAATAGAAGAGAGAGGGTTTTGGTGTGCCACGGAGTGAATAATTTTAGGATTCTTTAGTTATAATCCAGTTAATTTTTTTCCAGAGCCACTTTCTTATTTTGGTATTCTGTATTAAAGTAATAACACCCAGAAATGAGGATTTTCATGGCATAATTATAATCAAAATAATAGTAGCACATTAAATTTATATTTCACTTTACCCAAGTATTTCATATAACCCTTTCTTACTTGAGCTCTCCTTATAACCTCTTGACGATATGGAGTATAGGATTTGTCCCATTTAATGGCACTTAGAATAGTGTTTGGCTCTTTGTGAATGTTCACCAAATGTTAGTTAAATAAAAAATGAAAAAGAAGGAAATGTTTGTCAAGGTTTATTTATTTTGGACTATATGCATTTTCAGTATGCAGGTGATGACTCAAGTTTAGGCCTCCAGACCCTAGGTCCAGGGTCTTTTCTTCACTGGTCTCTGGGTATGTTTTGTATTATCATTCATTATGAAAAAAATAATAATTTCTATGCTTGAATATAGAAGTGAAAGTAACAGTCAACAATGAGAATTCTTTCATGTTGCTTTTGTTATTCAGTGATTCTGCTGCTCTAATTTCTTCTTCATTAGGGAGAATTATCATTTAGGGCCACTTTTTCCTTTTGTCTTTAATCCATATTACTTCTCAGAATACTGCTTCTAACTTTTTCTTAAAACTACAGTGTGAACAATGAGCAATGGAAAATTGAAATAAAAACATTTAAATTAGCATTAAAACATGAAGTATCTAGGGATAAAAAAGAATGAAATTTTGCCACTTGTAGCCACATGGATGGACTTGGAAGGTATTATGCTGAGTGAAATAAGTCAGACAGAGAAAGACAAATACTGCATGATATCACTTATATGGGTAATCTAAAAAATACAACAAACTAGTGAATATAACAAAAAGGAAGCAGACTCACAGATGTAGAGAACAAACTAGTGGTTACCACTGGGGAGAGGGAAGTGGGGAGGGGCAAGATAGGGTAGGTGAGTAAGAGGTACAAACTATTAGCTATAAAATAAGCTACAAGGATATATTATACAACACAGGAAATACAGCCAGTATTTTATAATAACTATAAACTATAAATGGAGTATATAACCTTTAAAAATTGTGAATCACTATATTGCACACCTGTACCTCAACTATACTTCAATGAAAATATTATAGCCACTTTGGAAAATTATATGACCCACCAATCCCATTTCTAGGTATTTACCTAGAAGAAATGAGAATATATGTCCACACAAAGGTCTGTACACAAATGCTCACAGTAGTTTTGTTCATAATAGCCCCCAAATGGAAACAATCCTATGTCTGTCAACTGGTGAAAGGCTAACCAAATTGTGATATATCTGAAAATTGGAGTACTACTTAGCAATAAAAAAGAACCTAGTTACTGATAAGTGTAACAACATGGAGGAATGTCAAACGCATTACGCTAAGTGAAAGAAAGAAGAGTGGTTACTAGGGGTCAGGGGTGAGCAGAAAGGATTGACTGCAAAAGTGCATGAGGAAACTTTTTGGATTAATGGAAATGTTCTATATCTTGATTGTGATGGCATGTATACAACTGTACATGTTTGTCAAAATTCATCAAACTACAATTAAAATGGGTAGATTTCATTATATGTAAATTATACATTAATAAAGCTGATTTAAAATATACTATGATTGTGTGATTTGGAGTTGTTCTGCAGCTAATCTTGTAGACTATAACTAAAGCTGTGTGAAAAGAAGGCAAACCTCCATTTCTGCCTCTGCACTGCTTTGGGTATTAGAGACGCTAAAGGATTACTCACATCCCACTTATGCAAAGCCCGTTTCTGCTCATTATTAAAGCAGTTGTGTGAGATCAGGACACAACATGATATGTCTTCATGTTGTTTATACTGTTTTTGGAGTCAGTAAGGCAACTGAATAAATTGTTTCATGCTCAGAGACAGAAGAAAGGAGAGCATTAATAAAGACTATGATTGAAATAATCTATACATGAAAGCTGGAAAGCTCTAATACAACAGCATTTCTGGAATTCTGCTATTGATGTAGTATTTTTCCTGAACATTTTGTCTTTAGTAACTTCCATAATTGAATTCTGACTGATTTGAAGTATTCAAGTGATAAAATTTAGAATCCAGACCAGCTATTATAATTTTTTTAAATTAAAATACCTAACTATAGATTCATGTGTGAAACATGCACCATGCCTTATGTTAAAATGAACAGCCTTCTGACAGAATATTTCTTTAAGAAACACTAAACTTTACACATATTAAAGTTAAAAATCAAAAGAGAAATAGGTTTTTCTTTCACCTCTGCTAATTGATTACGTCTCATGCAGTGGGCTGTCATGCTCAGTTTTACTGAAAAAAATGTGTGCATGTGTAGCTGACACCTAGCCCAGATATCTGTATGCATAGGTTCGCAGGTGGCGGTATAAGTGTATCACAGTGGAAATGAAAAGGAGGTGAATGTAGAAGGGAGATCATATTTATTTTCCAGGTGGCCTGAAGTAGAAGGTGGAGGGATTAATGCTGATGAAGGATCTTGTGAGTTTGAGGACATAAGCAATTTAGAGCCCCTGTGAAGAAGCATGAAAGGAGATGGAGAAAGATCTTCTCCCACATCTGTTCAGATTAGCCTCAGTACTACTGCAATGTGGCAGAACAGCAAGGAAGCCTTTCTGTGTTGGCTGTGGCAGCTAGTTATTTCACACAGACACTAGTAATGGCTAGGACCCTCCTTTAAAGGCTTTCAGGAAGTGAACATTTTGGAGAAAATTCTATGTGCTGTTGAGTGTCTCTCCATGGTTACCCCTTCTTGGAGGTAGGGATACTTTATCATTGTGTCCCCAGAGTCTTGCACATAATAGTCATTCAATAAATCTTTGTTGAATTAAAGAATAAAACTAGAATGGACTGGTTCTTAAGTTTGTGGAATATCACCTGGGGACGTCTAGAAATAACTGGAAGACACTTATGGGCAGGGACAATCAAGATTCTCCAATGATTCAGCCTCCAACTGGTAATATCTCTATGTTAATGAAAATGTGACTTTAATTTTACTCTTGGGAAGGTGAATCCCAGGGAGCATTTAGATTACACTTAGAAAGTTCAAGAATGTTTGAAATATCTTTAAATTGAAATAACATGTCTGTGAAAGAATACTGAATTGCAAATAGTGCAAGTAAATTTCAAAGCCAAAACACCATTATTTAGGTGTTACTAATATGGAACAAGCACAGAAGTTTTTAAAAGTCTGTTCCCTCTCTATAAACAGAATTTTATGATGTAATGAACCATTTTACTGATACATATTTTATTTTTAGCAGCTGTTTTAGAAAAATTGAACTATAGTCAGTTTACAATGTGTCAATTTCTAGTGTACAGCATAATAGTTCAGTCATGCATGTATATACATATATTCGTTTTCATATTCTTTTTCATTATAGGTTACTACAAGATATTGAATATAGTTCCCTGTGCTACAGTAGAAACTTGCTGTTTATCTGTTTTATATATAGTAGTTAGTATCTGCAGATCTCGAACTCCAATTTATCCCTTCCCACTTCCTTCCCCCACTGGTAACCATAAGTTTATTTTCTGTATTTTAGCAGCTTTTTTGAGATATAATTTACATATCATAACACAGATTTTAAGTGTACATTTCAGTGATCTGTAGCAGATTTATATAGCTGTGTAGTTTTAGAACATTCCAGTTTTAGAACATTTCCACCTCCCCCTCCAAAATTCCTTGGAGCCCACTGAAGTTAATCCCTATTGTCACCCCCAGTCCTAGGCAAGCACTCATCTGCTTTCTTTCTCAAAATTTATCTCTTCTGAACATTTCCTTTTTTTTTTTTGAGGTGTGGATATGCCAATTTTTTAAAAATCTGTTAACCAGATTGGTTCCAGGTTTTGGCTATTATGAATAATGCTGCTGCGAACAAGTCTATGTGGATGTAGATTTTCATTTCTTTGGGGGTAGATTCCTAGGAATGGAATTGGATTAGTTATATGCTTCTGTTTAATTTTTAAGAAACTGCAAAACTGCTTTTCTAAAGTGGCCATATATTATACATTACTTTCAGTAACATATGAGGTTTCCAGTTTCTTTACATTCTTGCCAACATTTGGTATTGTCTTTTGGATTACAGCCATTCTAATGGTATTTCAATGTGATTTTAATTTGCATAGTGCCATGATTACATATTTATTAATGCAAACTGACAGTGTATCTGGAGATAGATTCTTTTTATAATAGTGTCTGAGACAACTTAAAAAGCTGATTTTAAGGTTTCAGTTTTTTAAAGGAAGTACTTTCTGTTATACTATTCATTAGTAAAAATTCACAATATTGTTTTTCTCTAGTTCTAACGTCTTGTGCCAATATGAAGAGCCTAATAGATTGGCACTGTAGGCTTCAGAGGACTCCTGCCTCACTTGCTGAGTGACTTTGAGCTTAGGTTTTCTGTGCCCTGGTTTTGGAAAAGGAGCAAATAATTCCTATTACATAGTGTTATGAAGCAATACATATGAAATAGTTAGAACTTATAAATGTATACTGATTTTGAATTGCTATAATCACTTTTAAAAACAAATTTGTAAGAAATTGGAATAAAAATTATTTTTTTTATTGCTTAGCATTTCTAGTTGCTGTTTCACAGGTTGTCTAGAGACCCAACAGATTTTCGCTACAATGGGTACTGCTTTTGCTATTAAAAAAAGTTTTAATTGGGCACAATTTTACTCAAACTCATCTGAAATGGGAAAGAATTCCCATTGATTAGAATATTAATTTGGTTGCCAGGGGAAGTGATACTAGAAACAAGTGAAGCAGCTTCAGTTCTTTATGATTTAGTTAAGCCCCATCCACAGAACAAAACAAAATAAAGACACAATCTTCATTCAGCTCCTGGCCTTAAAATCCTTACTGTTCATTTATTAGTTTTCATAGTAAATTATTATTAAAAATTCATATAACTCAGTCTGGTTTCATTCATGCTAATAAAGAGGTTAAATCACTGAGAAATAAAGATGTCTGGTTCAGGTATTTAGCTAACTAGTATTTGTAATTGTGAAGTGGTCATTGATGACTAGATATAATTGTGAATGGATATATTCATGGGAAAAATAAAAGTTTATAGTTTTCATTTTAGTTTATACAAATTAGCGAAATTCTATGCTGAGCATTATTTTTCCTATTTTTTTCTTAAATGATTAGACCGTTTTGAAACACTTGATGATACATAACATGCAAGCTAAAGTAATGTCAGTTTATCAATTCTATTTATAATTTAGAGATTAAGGTTATATTGAACAAGAATTATAAAATGTAAATTTACGTAATTGAATGAGAAAGTTCCCATTTATATATTTTAAAGCTTATACTGCTTATTTCAGATCACAACCACACTCAAGAAAATCAGATTTTTTTTACATCTTCAATATGTCCTCTAAAATCCTTGATGACGGCACTAAGTGATTTTAAGATATTTTAGACTACCCATGACTGTATGAACACTTTCTGTAGTGATTGTGAAAAGGAATAAATAACACTCTTAACAATGGAAATTTATTGCTGTTTTTCTTGAAAATACTTCTGAAACTGGATTTCTTTTTTAGTATTAAAGATAATAAGTTTATAGATTTCTTAAATTGGAGTACTCTTTTATGCCAAGATTGCATGGCAAACCTTTGCACAGACCTAGTTTCATTCATTTATTCTACTGTGTGCAAAGAACTGGATTTATGTGGTTAGTTGAGAATTCATATCTGTTTGGAGTTCAGTATATTCTTAGAGGACTTTAATTTTTTAAAGCAGCAAAGAGGTAGTTTTCATCACTAGTAGGAAAAATATGAAGCAACAAATGTCATTCCTGAGAACATACATTTAATGCACCCAGTCATCTCCAACACGTCCGACGTACCACAGAAACAATTTACCTGTACAGTTACTTCAGTGAGAGTAACTAAATTTTAAGGGCAGGATTCAGAGTAACTGCAAAGGGCATGGGTGAAGGAGGATTTAGACCTAAGTCAATGACAGGAAATTCCAAATATTCTACAACAGGTACACTGCTGGTTTTTACAAGGTGTGTCAGGCCAACGGATTGACAGGAAAGCATAAAAAGAAACTGAATGGCAGTACATTATCTCTATCAGCAGGGTGAGTGACTGGGCAGCCCTGTGGGACCAGATACTGTGGTTTCAGAGACTACACACATCTTATCTTGCTGCTTCACCCACTGAGCCCCCAACCAGGCTAGACAATCACATAAGGGGTAATTTTAGCCAGGTATATCCCAGGTGCAAAGTGACCCACGGTTCTTTGTATATAGTATGTTGCTTTGATACTAATTTCTCTTAAGTTTACACTCCCTTAACTTGGCAGTGGCAGTGAATAAAAAGCTTGCCGCTGAGATGGATGCGAAGGGGACAAATCCACAGCATGCAGGTCAAGGACCATTCCGTAAGAAAAAGAGATTATGTCTTTTTGGAATACTCCACTCCTTCTTCCTGAAATACAGTGCTTTGCTAGATACTCTATAAAAAAAAGACCACCCAAAGATAAGCTAACTTGAAATAGAAAACTGTTTAGAAAATAAAAGCTTTCTTTTCTAAGAGATCCTTAAAAAGATACAAAGCAGAAAGTGGACTTGAATTGCGAATTGAAGCAAAAATCACTCGGCTTTCTTTAAGGTCAAGCTGAAAGTTAAATACCTGAGGCTGGTGTCTGTGTTAGTACTTCAACTAAGCTCTACAAAGCTCTGATAGTACTCACACGACAGAAAACACAGAGGTCAGACGGTTAATAGTAACAACAAAGTAAATGACTCTTAGGAGGGAAGCTCAAAACTCAAGTACCAACTATTCCTTTGTTCTTGAAATCAAAATGTCTCTCTTACGTCTCTACATATGATTTGTGCAAGATGTACACAGTATTTGATGTTTTTCTGCCAATCTTTTACTGTAAGGGGTGGTGAAAGGAATCCTGCCTCTCACTTTCTAAACTGCTGTAGCATAAAGAGTGCGATGAAAAGAGGATATCAGTTGACCTATAGAACTGCATTTTATACTGTGAAACACAATGGATGAATTCCACAATAGAGTCTTACCTGGTTTCTTTAAAGCTCAGTCTATCACTCTAAAATTAAATATATATATATTATAGTGAGAGCCAGGCCCACGGCTCATCCAACTCAGGATCTAACAGTTAACTTGTTCCAGTTGCATATGAAATAGGAACAAAGGCACCCTCGTAACTGATTGGCAACCATTATAAATGGACAAAGCAAGGTGGAGGTCTGATGTAAAATGCCAGATCAAGTCCAGAGTGAGGATTAAGGTGAGGTAAGAGAGGCATCCACTCTCAGGCATCTGTAGAGTCCTGACAGGGAGTGCCTGCTTAAATCCTAGTGCCTCTCTTGCCTCACCCTGGTCCCCACCCAGATGAGAGTTGATTACCTAGGAAATTTAGATGGAACCAGTGAAAGAAAACCAAACAGGAGCTGAAGCTGCTGAGGCCTGACAAGGTCAGACCTACAGTGGGAAAAGACAAGGAAACAATGCAAGAATGTGTAAGAGTAATCATAGCACATTTGTGTCTGCCTATTCAGTCATCTATTGGGCTATTTCTTGCTGTATGACATTGTTTTTGAAAATTACACATAAGAGAGAGGAGTTCATAAATCACCCTTTTATACTTCCAAGACGTCCCAGTATTGTCTTTTAAATAGACTCAGACTTATTTTAAGTAGCCTCTTATAAGATTAGTTGTAGTCTTAAGAGTTACAACAGTTTTGTTCCTCTACTTTCCTTCCAGGGGAAATCTTTCATAGTTAGAAATCAATAGAGGATTTTGGACATTTCTTTGCCACACTGTTGAAATGTTCTTTCCCAAGTGGTTAAGGTCAACTGGAAAATAATCAGGAGGTAAGGAACAGGTAACTCAACAGTTGCATCACCAAACTACAGTTTCTTGAAAATCAGGTCTTTGCTGAAACTTCAATAAATTAATTAGAATATAAACTTACGTTAAAGCTTCTGAGTAATTATAATGAGGAGAAACGCCTAGAAACTTCTGGACTTCATCCATCACAGTAGCAGGATCTGTTCTTAGCTGTTGTCCATCGATAATTAGCAACTAAATTACCAAGGAAATAAAAAAAGACAATGCACATTGAAAAAAGACATGTCACCGTACAATAAAAAAAATTCTGCACTCTGAATTTATTCAACGAGAGACACTGTACCAAGGGGATTTACATGCGTTGTTGTTAAGACATAACCAGGCCATCCTCATTAATGACCTGGAATAAAAAATAAATCACACTAATGAAATGCACTCATGTTTTGTAGTCTGAGGAGTCCTGCAAACACAATGAAAACAAAAAAGCCATTTGAAGGTACCAAGAGAACTTAAGAATTGGGACTACAAAATCACAAGCGGAAACCAAGTTTAAAAAGAGACAAAAAAAAGATTCAAGTCGGGAAGGAGCATTGTAGGAAACGAGAGGTTATAAGACCAGGTACAGTGAGACTGAGGACTGTCACTTTCTGTGATTCCATTCAAAGGAGAAGCACTGTAAAGTTTTTAGAAAGCTTTGAAAATCCATTTGGAGTAAAAGATAAGACTCTCAGAGAACCTGAAAGGGAACGTAAGTTCCTCAACAGACTTAAAGTAGGAATTTGCTTATTACTCTGATGAAGAAAGGGGATGAACTAAGCAAGATAAAATGCCAGGAGCCTGGATGGAGGACCATAAAGCTTGGAAGGCAATTCTTGCTTATACCTCTTCTCCAATATTTCTATTTAGTTTATACCAACATCGTTCAATAGAATTTTCTGCGATGATGGACATGTTCTCCAGCTGTGGTGACTAACAGGTCACTACTGAGCATTTGAAATAGGGCTAATGTGATTGAGGAACTTAATTTTTAATTTTATATAATTTTAATAAAAATTTAAATAGCCATATATGGTTGCATATATGGTATCACTTTGGATAGCATGGCTCTAGACACTTAGGCATACCCCATGACTGATGTGACTGGACTGCTTTATGCAATCCAATGTAGGGGCTAATTTTGTAATCTAGGCAAAAGAGGGAAGCAGGGAAGCCAAAAAAAACAGAGGACTTATGAAAAATTCAGCAATGTGGTTCAAAGGGAAATAATGGCACTTAATTAAGCAAAACAGTGTTTGCCTTGTTAAGAGATTCTCAAGCTTTATTCTCAGAATAAGAATCAGGAGTATCACGCTTCTGAATCTCTTTACAATCAGGAAAGGTATGCACTAGAAAATAGGACAGGGAGAATTATCCTGAAATACTTCTAGAGAGAAAATTAGATAGTTTTTTATTTTTTTTTTTAACCTCTGCCGATATTCTTTGCCAGGGTCTCATTTACAACTAAAGAGTAAAAGCTAGTAATGTTTTATTGAGTAAAAATTTCCTCTCTCCTAGAGGCAAAGTCATCAACTTAATGAGATTGTAACATGATGTAAATTCTTATTGCTCAATACCTGAAAGGGAGGGAAATAAACAAGCCATCTCTCGATGTGGCTGGCATACCACCCTGGGACCAAGCATCTCTTCTGCAAGGCTCTAAGCTCGGAGGGTGCACGGGGCCCGGCTGAGATCACTTCGTAGAAGCTGAACTTCAGAGCTGCGGGGTCTTCATGTGATCGCTGATGCTATGATGAAAAGGTGGATAATGAAACTAACTTGAACCCTAGGTATAAATAATTAAAAACCAATCTCTGTGACAAGTCACAAAGCTAAAGGAAGGAGTGCCTCTCTGCTGGAGAGTTACTTGTTTTGCAATTAATAAAGGATGGAAATGTTTGCTTGGAGCATCAGGACTTAAAGTTATGACGCTGATGAGAATGTATTTTTGAGAACTATTTGGTTGAGGTGGAATTCCTGATAAGGATTCCTTCACCAATTTTACGGAGTCATTTCCTTCGTGTATATATTTTATTCTGCAAGTAAACTTTTGAAAGTTGCATTAATGCCCTCTTTTCGGCCCATAAGAAATCATTTGTTATGTCCAGTGAATATCCTTAATGCACAGAGCACTCTACCAGTTCTGCCAGACAGTTTTGCTCCATCTGGTAATGCAGTTTTAGATTAGAAAAGCCCTATCAGCCATATAAATGGAGAAACTACTGAAAACTCTGACATGTTCATTATCTGAAATCCACAGCTTTTATCAGGTACTACCTAGCATCTAAAAGCCAAGGTTATTTTACCTAATGGTAACCTTTGCGATGAATCAGAATCACTTATTGTACAGAAAATGCAGAAAGCAGCAATCCAAATAGGAAAGTGTTTCATAATAGCTCAGGCTAAGGCCCAGGGGTTTGAGGAAATCACCTTTTCCCTAAATTGACCAATAAATATTCAGGCTTAGTGGTGGGTTTGTGGATGTTTTTACCACATTGAGTTGAATAGCAAATTTGCCGCAATTGAGATTCAAATTACTATACTACAAACTCTACTAGACTTTGTTAAGGCCTGCGTTTTGCCACTGTGGAGTGATTTATTTGTAATATTTAGGACATTTTGTTAGCTTGCAGCCCTGAAATTCCTTTTTCAGCAAATTCTCAATTTTTCAAGGCTAAGTGGTTGCCACACTCCAATTTTCTTCTTTCTCTTTGAGTCAATTAGGGCTTATTTCTCTTTTCTCCAGATACCCAGTGGAAAAGGTAAAAGGTGCAAGATCAAATCAGTCAGTTTGCAATTTGCTGTATTTTTGACTTGATGGCTCCAGGAGTTTGGCATGACTGATTAGTGTGGAATTGTGATTTTGGCTTTCCGGGATGTCTCATTCCCTGTTATGCAGAGTATTATCAACATGCCTATCTAAGATCCCATTTGCTTTATATGACCTTTTCCCACTCTGTCCCAGCCACAAAACCTTTCCTGACAATCTTCTTTCTTTTGTGAACCTGGGGAAACTGTTTTTTTCTTTTTTAAACATTTTTTTTTTAAGTATAATCAGTTTACAATATGGTGTGAATTTCTGGTGTATAGCATAATGTTTCAGTCACGCATATACATACATATATTCCTTTTCATATTCTTTTTTATTATAGGTTACTACCAGATATTGACTATAGACATTGTATGTGCTATACAGAAAAAGCTCATTGTTTATCTATTTTATATGTAGTAGTTGGTATCTGCAAATCCCAAATTCCCAGTTTATGCCTTCCCATCCCCTTTCTTCCCTGGTAACCATGAGTTTGTTCTGTATGTCTGTGAGTCTGTTTCTGTGGAAAAACTGCTTTTGTTAAATAACAAAAGGACCCCATGCTGAGAAACTTTATTCTCTAATATCGACTGTCAGGGATGGAGATGTTTGAAATCAGTGAGGATGGAACCTCCTGCTCTTGCCTGGAGGATCAGAGCTCTGTGGGTCACTTTGATACAGAGAAGCAGCCTTTTTTGCAACCCCTGTGCAGTTTCAGATAAGAGATTTTTGGACATAACATTCCGCATTTATCTTAACTTTATAGTTTCCAAGGAAATAGGACCCTTCGTCTGCTTTTCAGCCCTGACCTCCCTATAACCCCTTGGACACACAGCCCTGCTTGCGCTATCAAATATTCCAATTTAATTTTACCTAAATTTTCCCCCTTACAAATCCTTCCCTTTTTTAAGGAAATGCCCAATAGTTCTAGTGTTCAGGCTCCTCTGCTGCAGCCTGTTAATATACCTAACTTGTGTCCCTGGTGGTCTTTATTGGGTGGGCTTTATCACTCTGTAGAAGTCTGTCACTTAATACTTTCTGATTTATACACTGGTTATTTTTACATATTTCTCCAATTAGACTGAAGGCAATCTTGAGCACCGCATCCATATTTATTAATTTACCTTCAAATCACACTTAGAACAATACTTTGCACAAGGAGGTCATTAAAATAATTGAATGAATGGATGAACACATGGACATTAGGAAGGTGGTTTTTAAATTACAAAACACGAATGATAATTAAGGATCCTAAAGACTAAAGACACTGACTGTTAATTTTGTTATGTTCTTATATTTAATTCTGACTGCTTTTTATTGAACTTTTTCCATTTGATGATTAATAAAATATCACTAGGACAGTTTTTTCATGTTATTTTTAATGATTTATTAAAATAAAAATGTATTTAATGTACAAGTATTATGATTAGAGTCTGTTAAATTATTTCAAAGTGATTGTTTCTGTGCTAGGTTCTGACCAACATCAGAAATATAACAGCAATGAGTATATAAGAAAGAGGCTTAGAACAGGGGACAATGGGTGGGCTTTCAGTATGACAAGTTCATATATATATTTATTTTTTGTATCTATTCTTTTTCAGATTCTTTTCCATTATAGCTGTTACAAGATATTAAATATAGTTCCCTGTGCTATACAGTAAATCCTTATTGTTTATCTATTTTATATATGGTGGTGTGTATCTGTTAATCTTACATGCCTAATTTATCCCTCCCCCTTGTTTCCCTTTTGGTAACCATAAGTTTGTTTTTTATGTCTGTGAGTCTGTATCTGTTCTGTAAATAAGTTCATTTGTGTCATTGTTTCAGATTCCACATATAAGTGATTATCATATGATATTTGTCTTTCTCCATCCAGTTTACTTCATTTAGTATGATAATGTCTAGGTCCATCCATGTTGTTGTAAATGGCATTATTTCATTCTTTTTTACAGCTGAATAATATTCCATTGTGTGTGTTTGAGTGCATGCACACACACCACATCTTCTTTCAGAGAATTCCTATATTTTCTTATATTTAGTTTTGCTATTAAGTTATTTCTTGAGTACAAGCAGTTATTTAAGTTCTTTTAGACTCAAGGTCATCAATCTATGGCCCATGGGCTAAATTTGGCTTGCTGTTTGTTTTCATAAATAAAGTTTCATTGGAAGACAGCTAAAGTCATTCATTTAAGTATTTTCTATGGCTGCTTTTGCAATAAAATGGCAGAGTTGAAACCACATGGCCTGTGAAACCTGAAATATTTACTCTCTGGTCCTTTTCAGAAAAAAACCTGTGACTTCTGCTTTGGGGAATCAGTTATATTCCTCATCTGTCAACTGAGATGATAAAAGCAGCATTATACACATATTAGATGAAAATAATAATTTTAGGTTACATTTTACTTTTCAAATGCAGATGTACAGAAGCACAGATATGTGTACAAGTATATAATATTTTGTTTGCTCTATTTTAATTTCTTCATTGCATTTATTAAATGCAAAATTAATAAAAACTTAAGGAGTAAGTTTCACCACAGAAACAGAGAAAAAATTATTCACGTTTCTGCAGATATAAACTAGCAAATCTTCTCTTTTATTAAATCCTAAGGTGGTGGCTACTGCTGAAAACCATCTTCTCCATACTCCGCTTCTACATGCTGTATTCTGTCTGTATTTTCCTTACCTGGTACCAGGAATATGCTCGGTCTGATGGGTCAATGAGAATGGTGATGATCTTGGCTTTGGGGACCAGAGAAGCTGCTCTTTTAGGAGCTTCCTCTGAGTGGAAGTAATTGGCACTCTTCTCGAACAGAAAGTCAGTAGTAACATTAGATGGGACAGGGAAGAAATCCATATACCTAGAAAAGGAATATTTCTCAAAATAAGACTCTGGTTTATATTCATACTCTGGTAACTGAAGATGTTAAAGGTGTCCCACAAACAAATTCATTTGTTTCCTAAACAAAAGCCTTTTTCTTTAAGGCATTTGTCCCACATAATTAGCAAGGAAAAAATATACAGGAACACTAACAATGTATTTTGAAAATGCTTTCCTAAATACATTTTTTTTTCTGCTTAATATCAGGAAGAAAGGTATGAGAACGAAAATGTACATGTAGAATGATCAAACTGCAACAATAATCAGTCTAGCTGTATAAAATGGATCTAAATACAGAACTGTTTTACAGAGAAAAATATGAGTGCTCAACCAAAAAGAAAACTTGATCAAAACAAATAATATGTACAGTTCAAAGGCATTTTAAAAGAACTTAGACAAAACATTTTTTTTAAATTCATCATAAGTAAAATAATTTCATTCCTACTAATGTATTATGCTACTGCTACATTCAACTATAAAGTACCAAAGTACAGACCAGATCTGGTATAAACACTGCCTATTTGGTTAATTTTTTCCGTGTATAGCCATTTATATCCTTTAGAATAATTATAAATTTTAAAAAGTATGTACATATTTCCAGATGAAAATCCTATCAAAATTTCCAAGGTCAGTTCCTGTATCCTTAACTGAGGTCAGAATTTAAATCACCAGCAGAGTGAACACAGGAATACCTGTGGCCTCAAGCTCAGAAATGTAGGACATAATAGATTTTATATAATATTCTATTTGTGTAAAATGTCAAATATAAATGAATTCAGCATATGATAATAGGTATTTCTGAAGCACCAAGGAAAATCTTTCAGAGGAAAAGGGGCCTTATTAGAGAGAACATGCAAATTTAACTTCGATATTCCTTACATTTTATGATAATGGCCTCACCCTCCACCCACACCCTCTTCAATTCATAAGCCACTAAGATTTTGGGCTACGAAGATAAGGTAGTTCAATAATTACTGAATGAGAGTCATTAACATATATGTGATGACTTCTTTTTGCAGTGTGCTGTTTTCTTTCAGTCACATAGTAAAGCTTCTAGTAGGATTCCAGTTGTCATATTACAGAGTTTGACTGGTACAACAAAGTGATATCTTGAAACTCAGGGCAGTACAGAAATCCTTTTATGTTTTCTGGAAATTGCTTTATTGGTGATATGTCATTCTGGAGTCCTTTTCTTTTGGGGTAAAGACATGCACAAAAATTTTTGCAAAGTTTGATCTGCTGTCTGTTCTGGTGTATATTCTATTTGTAGAAAGTGCCAAATATCAGGATACTTTTTAGATGCCCACACTGGTTCCAGGGGTGCTAAGGTCATACCAAATGTCTGGTGGTATCTTATTTGGTACAGGCTTGTCTCAATCTTGCTTATTCTGAGAAAGGCTCCAAAAATCACAAAAGAAGGGCAGAAGGTACTGAATTCAGTTAACTTTTAATTTTAAAAAACTGTTCCCAGTAGTCCTCAATATCTACAATACTTTAGGCCTTGAAAACATCATGCATTTCTGGATCTTGGACCTATAATGTATTGGTTTTCCCCTGGGCCAGAGGCTCACAGAGAAAGCAGGGTCCAGTTCTTGTCTGCTTGTGTGCTCATGTTTTTCTAGTATAGTGGCTGGTACTTATAGACTCTTGAAAAATGTCTGATGAATAAATAAGAAAATAAAAAGAGTTCAGCTTCCTATCTTCAGGGCGGAAATGGGTCCACATTTGGAGAATATGAATTCAGGTTGCTCAAAGAACTGGTGAGCAAACCAGAGTGGTTTAAAATTTTGGGTGTCAAAACTAAATGCCTGCCTCATTTGCTACTCCCATAGTACCTCAGCATTTTTTTTTTTAACTGAAAGATGTGATTTTTGTAACATTCCACACTTATTTATTTCTTAGGTTGACCCTGTATTTCCAAGTGATTTTACTCAAAGCCGGATTAAGATGTTTAGAGGTCCTAAATGTTAACAGGATTTGATGGCTCTCTATATATCCCTCCAACCTGCCACTGCATCCCCATGTAATTATAAAAAATAATACCAAACTGTAAAAGTAGAAAATTTAACTGTTCGCATCAAACAAACATTTTCTTAGGAATCCTGATCACAAATCTTAGCTATTTTATCTAAGATGGAGTTTTCTCATTTTCATTTGCCCTGCTTTGCTTGTGCCCTAACCCTGTGTTTAAGCTGCCTGTTAGTTAAGGCAGCCCTGATTCTACCCCATTCTCCAAGAACAGATCCTTGTCTCCAGATTAACTGTGCCTAGGCTAATTCTGTAAGTGGCCCTGATACACAGAGACACGTAATATCCAACCCTGTGGCTCTGTGGTCCTAAAGGGACTGCTGAGGGGCTGATGCTTCATAGAGAGGCAAGGCCAGCCAGAGGACAGTGGATACATTTGATGTCCTTGAGAGCAAAGCTGTAGTTATTGCTAATAGACTGACATTTGCAGTTACTATTACTTGTTATTCGTGTTAATTGCCTTTTATTAAACATATAATTTGTCAGTCAAAAGTATTTGCAGTTGGGATGTTTTTACTGATTTGTAATTAAAATCTTTCATTGCTCCTTTGCTTTCAACCTACTTATGCCATTTCTTTGTAAACTGCTTAAAGGACTTTTTGTTCCTGTTACAGTGCCTATACACTGGCTTATGAACAGCTTTTTTAAAAAAATTGAATATTCTCAGAGATATTCTTAAGTCCTAGGGAATCCAAGTAGCATTGCATTCCTCTCCACTTCTAAAGCAGGTTTTAATCACCCCCTTTAGTCCTGATGTTAACGTCATTTTATTCTACTATATACAAGCATATATATTTGAGTCAGTGGGCAAACAGCAGCTGAAGCAGTTGATGGTTTCTTGGTTCTCACAGCTGTTGCTTAACACCACCCAATTAATCAGTGTCAAGCACTGTCCTGAAAAACTGGCGCGGAAATACATAACAATTAAAATGTACGTAAATCCTAGTAGGTACTCAGATTATACTCAGTCCACTTCTTTAGCTTTGCATTTGGACTACTGACAAGCAAACCTTGAAGGGGTTGATATGTATAAAATAGAGATCATACAATTTGACAAGAGGGGCTAATATAGAACACCTTTCTGCTAAACTACATGCAAAATGTTTATGCTCATACTCTAGAATTATTATAAGAATTTACTCTTTTATACCACTTTCTGCCCAGAATTTATACCTTAACAGAAAGACTTCTAGATACATTTATGACTAACATGTTTGTTTGCCACACCTCTTCCTACTATATTAATATGTTTTGTGTATATTTGACATTTTAACTTTTAATTTTAATTTAACTCTTCTCCTAAGATGGTTGATGTATTTCTAATTTCAAGGCCAAAAATTAAATTTTGTATAGTGTTGATAGCTTTTTGATAGCTTCTACTACTCATGAAATACCTACATATGTCTAGTTCTGTTTATTGACCTTTTGTACCAAAGCAAAGTAGACAATTCTGTATGTGAATTGTAGCATCACTTTAATGCAAAGGGCACAAGAACAGAAAGCTATGAAAGTGCTTTCTTAAGAGTAGAGAGGAATGAAATTCCTAGGTATTAGGTATTTCTCTGACTTTATATCTGTGATTACCATCAAAGATAATTAATGCAAATTGAAATTCCATGTAAGTCTTTTGAGGCGACAAGTCCCTTCATAAAAACTGAGAAAAGTTTGTTATGAATAATTTTTGTGCTCCTTCATGTTATTCCATCAGTTTTCGAGGTGCAGAGGATAACGCTTATTTGTGGCTACAAACTTGTATGCTTATATTAAATATTAGCGCTAATTTTATACTGTGCACAGTACATATACTTTTAGATTTATACTAATAACCCATCTTACCAATCAATCCCCCTGTGGTAGTTATTTCTATTAAAGAACTGTACCTCCTCAAAGGTTTTTGGGCTGGGGGAGTTACTAAGGATGGAAGGATGCATAACCAGGAACAAATACAAAGCAGTGGTTCCTGAAAAGACAACAGAGGTTTGGAGATTAATTAAATGAAAACACAGTGTCCTACTATTAGCATTTCAAAGTCATTAATAAGCTAAATATTACAATGATCCAAACAGATACATATAAGTACCCCTTGAATTAAATTGAATAGATAACCAGCATTTAAAAGAAGTGAATTCTAAAATACAGGGATAGTGTGATGTGAAAAGAGGCCTGTTGCAGGAACTGGGAGGACTGCTTTGGACCTCAGCTCAGTCACTGACTTGGTCTGTGACTTTAGCTTTTAGCTTTTCTGTCTTGGCTTATTAGTGGAAAATCACCTGCTGTGCTTATTTCCTAGGCTTTCTCTGAGGACGAAGAGACATATTGTACTTAAATATATTTTGATATTAATAAAGCATCATATAAATGAAAGCTATCATTATTTAATATAAGATTATATTATCAAATTAATACTTGGGCTCCCCTATGAAGTTCTTCCTAGGCCTATGAAAGCTTATTAACATTTTTTTTCATTTTCATTTGTTGTATTTATTTATTTTTTACATTGACGTATAGTCAGTTTACAGTGTTGTGGCAGTTTCTGGGATATAGCATAATAGTTCAGTCATAGACATACATACGTATATTCATTTTCATAATCTTTTTCATTATAGGTTACTGCAAGATATTGACTATAGTTTTCTGTGCTATACAATACTAAGCTTGTTGAATTTGAGACAGAATTTAAACTTTCAGCAAGTTTAACTGTGAATATACTTACATACCTATAAAAAGTAGTGTCAAAATTGTTTAAATTGCTAAATTTGAAAAAAAATTGGTGCCCTTTTTTAGTGACATAATTAACAAAATTTGCATTTTTGGAAACAGAATGGCATATCACAGGTACCCATATAGATTTGTGACTAATTGGAGAACAAGGGTGTGATTTTTTTTAAAGTGAGCAATGTATTAAATTGTTAAATTAGTGTTTTAGAGCCTAAATTACAAGCAAAAGGTTGTAACTTAGTCATATTGCTACAGGAGAGATTAAGGCAGTCTGAGTTTAGGTGCTTAACCAGATGCTTGCAACTGTAACTGTGTTTATAAGATCATAATAAAAAATTTCTACTCTATGTATTCAGTATCCCTGAGGGAGAAATATACCCTCTGTTTCCACTTCTCTACTTTAACGTGATTTACATTCTTATACAATCTGGTGGAGCAGGACGTGTTAATTGCCTTCCAGGTCAACAGCTAGCAATGGCCTTATAATAGATCTCTCACTTGGAGAAATTACTGTTCTAACTTTGCTTAGTTTTAGTATTTTGCTGCTATCTGTACCAAATTTTAAATTTTCTCATCAGTCTGATAAGCTTTGTTTAGTACTGTACTTATATCTACCGTATCAATACAACAACAAAAAATTGTTAAAATAACTCCGTCAACAGCAGTATTGTCTAAAACAATGAGGTGGAAGAGGCAGTGTTCCTAGATTATATCTGAGCCAAACAATGAACATTCTATCTATGATCATGGATAATTATAGGGAATGAAACATAGCAATCCACGATAAAGAAGTAAAAATGTTCTTCACAAGCTTGACTTAAAACAGTGGTTCTCAAACTTTAGCATGGATCAGGTTCACCTGGAGGGCTGTTAATACAGAGAACTGGGCCCTATCCCAGAGTTTCTGATTTAGCACAGTTTGAGAATCCTTGACTTAGCAGAAATGTGGGACAAAATCCAAAACTTACTGGGAAACAAAAATGTTCCATTACTTAAAATCCATAGTACAATAAAGCTTTCTAGAGCATGATCTTTAGAGTCAGGTAACTTCTAGGATCAGGGGTTTTATTTCTAGCACTTACCAGTTGTGTGAACTTGAACGAAAAGTATCTAACCTGAGTCTTAGTTTTCTTATTTGTGTAATGGGGAAGAAAATACTTAGCTATCAGTGTTTTTCTAGGGTCAAGTGAGATAATCTATGTGAAAGGATCTAAATAGCTCCATATCTGAATATTAGTGAGGTATTTTTTAAAATTACAATTTTAATGAGATGAAATTCAGTAATGCATTTTAAAAATGGAAAAGAATATTGTTTGTAAAGATAGAATAGCTATTACAGTGAGAGAAAAGGAGATAAATTCCTTTCTTAGATCTACTGATAACATTCTTTTCTGAATTTTATTTTTAAGAACTGTCTTAGATTATGTTGTTTGCTCTTTTAATAGCATGATGAACATTAATAAGACAAATGGAAAATGAATATGATCTAATCATTTGCATAATCAGTAAAAGGTATACTGTAAATTATCAGTGGTCAAAAAATTAAGCTGTGAAAAAAAATTAAGTTGTGGTTTCTGAATTCTGTCTTTACCTACACATATTCTTGGGTCTGAATAAACTGTCCTGTGTGTGTGTCTCAACTACATAATCATAGACAAACACATTCAAAAAAATGCTTGAGTTTTTATATTTCTGTTAATTTCAACAGTGAAAAATTTGGATATCCAGATGATTATACATCTATGCAACATTATTCAGAAAAATACTTTTGGCAAAACTAAAGTTAAAAATGAAGCTCTTTAATTTTTATGGAACTGATATAAGAAGATATTTTTGTCTATTTAAAAATAATCTCATAAAATATCAATATGTACAACAATATAGATGAATCTCAAAAGCATTATGCTAAGTGAGAGAAATCAAACACAAAAGATTACACACTTCATGCTTCCGTATATGTGAAATTCTAGAAAAGGCAGAACTATAGTAGCAGAAAGTTGTCTGTGACTGAGATTGGGGTGGGGAATTTATTGGAAAAAGACATGGAGAAACTTTTTAGGGAGACAAAAGTGTTTTAAACCTTGAGTATTGTAGTGGTTACACCACTGTGTACAATTTCCAAAATTCATCAAGCTGTGCATTTAAAATGAATGAATTTCATTGCATGTAAATTATACCTCTAGAAAACTGGGGAAAAATTCAGTTTCTATAAAAAGGAGGTAAAAATTCCCTTCCAAAGGTAAACATCATATACAAATTGGAACAAACATTTGGAAACCCAGTTGAGTTTCAGATGACAAGTACTAATTCTGCCATCCAACCGTGATATTAACATATCTGCATATCTGGCGCAACACCAGAGGAAGCCTATCCTGCAGGGCTTTCTGTAGCAAACTTGACATGCCAAGCTTCAGAGAAGATGCTCATTAACGACAGAGCAATGTGATGACAGTGGGAGTTCACAGAGGAGACTTCAGTTTAAATGTTTTTCTAGTTGCTCCTTGACTTTAAATAAATAAGGACAAGTGAAATAAGGACAAGAGAAGTGTTTGCCATGTTTATTATTGTTTTCAGATTGATATTTGTAAATGGGACTATGAAAATGAACTGGCTAAACTTACTGTCTGTGTTACATAGAATTCTCCCCAATTATGTCTAAAGAAATGAGGAAAGGGAGTGTATTCCCCTTTGGAAGGGATGTGGTGAAATGACTGTTTTCTGTGAAGCTAGAAATGAAGAGCCCCAAATAATTTACTATGCGGGCTACAGCATGAATGTCTGGCATTTTAAAGCTTCTGCTGGGCTTCATTTTAATACTGATTCTTACAGAAACAAGAAGTTTATGGGGAAAAAATTGCACACTAGTTTAAGAAAATGTGTAAAAGATTTCTCCTGGGGATGGATAAATACCTTTCTTAGTGCAAAGTTTTGTTTATGTCTGGGAATTCTGCTTGTCAAACAACCTTTACAGACTTCTAGAAAATAGTCATCCCTGCAAGAAATAGTTTAGAAATAAACCATATCAGGAAAATGCTAGAAAGAGGCTAAAGTTCTGGACAAGTCAGAGGTATTTATTATGTCTCCATCTTGACTTTTGATGAAATCTTGCCAGTCACTCTCCAAACACATGATTAGTTTTGATTTTAGAAATGTTAATAACAACACTTTTCAATTAAGATCTTTGGGGAAAAAATAATATTTGCCACCAAACTGACTGCTGGATATTCAAACTGTGTGACATCTATTTTTATCCTTTCTACTTTAAAACTTTGGCAAGCCTTTAAGCACATTATTGAGCTCAATGAAGATTATATTAGAGAATAAAATGTGTTACACATTCATCAATGTTTATAGGAAGTTTGAGATGTCATTGTGACAAGAACTCATTGTCCAGTCATCAAGATTTTTACACTGTTTGGTTAATCATAACATAAAAAGTTCTCACCAGTTTTCTGGGGTCCTATTACCAAGAATTTTGGTAAGCGATCGCAGGTTTTTTCTTTAGACCAAATGTCTCTGTGGCGTTTGTCATCACAGGGATTCTAAACAGGAGAAGAATGCAGAGATGTATTTTTTGTGAGTGCCCATTGTGTACTAGAGTGTTTCATCTTCTGTCCTTGAAAAACGATCCAAGGAAACAAGGGTATGTGGCTCCTTCTTTTAAATGCAAGCCTTGAAGTGGCTTCATGGAAGATTTCAAATAACTCTTTTCCATCCTGAAGCTGCGTGTCTACTGAGGCAGTGGGGGAGGGGTGACATTTCCATTATGGGTTAACAGCCTCACAGCACTGAGGGTTTAATATATTTTCTGCAGTTGGCATGTCTGTGTCTTAATTTTGTGTGTGTGTGTGTGTGTGTGTGTGTGTGTGTGTGGTATCTGTTTTAAAACAGTGAGCGTTGGGCAGAGACTGTGCTTCCCGCTAACATAAAAGAAGATACACTCTCAGCATTCAGTAAGTAAGTGAAATATAAGGTGTCAAATTTTTATTCTAAGTAACTCTGTTTGAGCTTTCCTGCTGTGCTTCAAAGGGATATGGATCTCACAGTAATAATACTATTTAAAGAGATAGTAGATTCCTTTCAGCTGCCTTCAAAGATCAGTAAATGTATGTGTAAAACTATAACATTACAGACTCTGATGCCAAAAAGCAGTAAATTAGAACAAAAGGGTAAAATGAGAGTGAATTACTACGTTAGGGAATCTGCTTTTGGTCTATGGTACTTAAACCAAACTTACTGTGCAGGATGTATCTAGAATGTCCTTAACTTTAACTACAACGTACATATTATGTAAAGAATTAACAGCACCCTTAAAACTATTTCAGGAATAGGCAAATAGGACAACACTCTATTTCTATTCAATTATTACTGTAAATTTGAGCAGTTAAACAAACTTGCTTATTTAGTATGAGGCTAAAGTGAGGGTATTCTTTTTGACTGTTGTTCTAGGAAAAAAGTGGTTTCACCTAAAATAATAATGATTTCAGTTTAAATATAAGGGATTAAATTAGCAGGGAAGTTGCATGTCTTTCCAGGGGCTAACATTTTGTGATGTTTCATCATGTTTAAGATAAAAAATATGTCTTTTTTAATCTTAACTGCAAAATAATATGCAATGATAATTCTGTAATCACCAACTTTAACCTACTAAAATGTGTAGTTATGTTTCTTTTGGGGGTTATCTGTTTGTGTCCAGGAGGTGATAAGCTCAAGGTCAAACTAAATGAAGAGAATGTTAGTGCTGAGCTTACTGCAAGTTCAATCTGTGAATTTACTGATTTCTACTTCTGAAGATTGTTATTATTATTCCATCAGCTCTGTCAGTAACATTCTTTGGAGCCAGGTGGCCTGAAACTCGTTCCCACTCTGTCATATAGTAGCTGTGTGACCTTGCTTCAGTGTCTCAGTCTTTCTGTACCCCAGGTTCTTCACCTGTAAAATGGGGATAATAACTATACCTACCATATAGGGTAGATGTGAGGATTAAATGAATTAACATATGTAAAGAACCCAGTCTGACACACAATAAGCATGATGTGGTTAGGCGCTAAGATGATTACTTTCTCCAGGTCCAGGAGTGGGCAGTTTAAGCTCAAAGTATGTTTTTGCAATTCTAGGACACATGAGAGTATAAGTTTTGAAATCTGGGTTATGCCTAGAGCAGTCTGAATATGCCATATTTATGTGACATTTTCACTTAAGAAGCTCAATGCTTTTGCCACTAAGCGTCTTCCCCATGTCCAAAGTAATTCCTGACCAATACTTTTGAAAGCTGCCTATATTCTGCAGCTGCTGACGTGCCCTCTAGTTCAGAGGCAGTTCTCAGTTCTGAACTCATCTCACCTACCATTCTAACGTCATTTAGTCATTGGTATGGAATATGCTCAAGGCTAACAAGCTGGTAACCTGCCTAACACACTCCGAAACCATCTTCTGCTGTTTTAGCCTATTGCAATCTGCAAATTGATTCCTCACTCCTGACTGAAGACATTGCATCCACTGAATCCCTCACTGAGCTTTCAGAATTCCATAATTTCTAATGGGCATGCGCACAGAGAATTTGGCCCACTATGAAGTTTCTCAAATCTACTGACATTTTCAAAATGTACGTTATTTTCTCCTCCCAGATGCCTTCACTTTTCATATTTGGATAACCTCATAGAACTCCAAGATATGTCTGTGGGATTTATTAAGTATAGAAATTATTGACCCAATCCTACCTGCCAGAGAGGGTCTTTTTGATCAGGAAAGAGCTCAAAATATTTGTGAGCCAGCTGCACTGGAGGCAGAGTCTGAAGTCGCAAGTTGGTCCAGCTCTGCACGAAGTTGGCCAGATTCACAAAGGTATACAATCCCAGTCGGTCATTTCCATAGTTGGACAAATGGGTCATGAAAATGCTGATCTGAAAAAGGCAAATGAATTTCAGTGTAAACACATTATTTTAACCCTAGGGGGCAGTGCAATCATAGCAATGTTAGTTTTTCTTAAGTCTTTGCACAGGGTTTAGAATCATGACATGTTTTTGAATTTTGGACATATCCCAAATATTCTCACTATATTAATGCACACTGGAGGATTTGTTATTAGCAAGACCTAATGAGCATTTCTTGTCTGAAGTTTTAATGTATTTCATAACAAAAACTGCCTTATACCCATGTTGATGCAAGTAGATTGATGCCTCATGATATGTGAACTATGCATAATTCCAAGGCAGTAGGATCCCAGGAGACTGGGATTTTGTAATTTCAATCAACTTAATTTAGTTTGTAATGCAGTACGTAGAGTTAAGGGGTATAAATTATCAATGAATTGTCATTATTAGCATTAATTAAAAATGCTCTGATTTGTATTTATTAGAGGTCATAATGACAAAAGACTAGTGACTGAATTTCTACTAAAATAACTCTCAACTGTTTTCCGTCAATGACACTCTGAAACCCTTGTACATATGTATTGCATCTACTATTCCCAATAAGCCTCCTTTACCTCCTTTAAGAAAAGTTTTCAATGCTCGTCTAGATAAAATAAACTTTTCCTATGAGAGCAGGTGTCCTAGATTGAATCCATGCATTGGAAAAAATTATAGCAAACATGGGGAACTTTTTATTTATTAAAAAAATTTTTTATTGAAGTATAGTTGATTTACAATGTTGTGCTAGTTTGTGGTATACAGCAAAGTGATTCAGTTATATATATGTATATTTGTTTCATATTCTTTTCCATTATGGTTTATTACAGAATATTGGATATAGTCCCCTGTGCTATACAGTAGGACCTTGTTGTTTATTTTATATATAGTAGTTTGTATCTGCTAATCCCAAACTCCTAATTTATTCCTCTCTCACTTACCCCCTTTCCCCTTTTGTAACCATAAGTTTGTTTTCTATGTCTGTGAGTCTACTTCTGTTTTGGAAATAAGTTCACTTGTATCATATTTTAGATTCCATGTATAAATGATATCATATGGTATTTGTCTTTGTCTGACTTACTTCACTTACTATGATAATCTCTAGGTCCATCCATGTTACTGCGAATGACATTATTTCATTCTTTTTTGTGGCTGAGTAGTATTCCATTGGATATATGTACTACATCTTCTTTATCCAGTCATCTGTCAATGGACGTTTAGGTTGCTTCCATGTCTTGGTTATTGTAAACAGGGCTGCTGTGTATCTTATTGTAAACAGGTGCATGTATCTTTTCAAGTTAGCGTTTTCTCTGGATATATGCCCAGGAGTGGGATTGCTGGATCATATGGTAACTCTGTTTTTAGTTTTTCAGGGAACCTCCATACTGTGTTACATAATGGCTGCACCAATTTAGATTCCCACCAACAGTGTAAGATGCTCATGGGGAACTTCTTATAATAAAGTAAATTTGAATTCTGTAGGTTTAATTAAATTGGCAACGTGTAGAACAGAAATTTTTAAAGCTACTAATTTTAAGTGAATGCAAATAGTTTTTGTTGGTTAGTGTTAACAAGTGGAAATAATTCTGTATAAGATTTTCAATGACAATGAAAACCACTGTGGCATTTATGCTGCCATAAAAAGATCATAAAAATAATTCATGTGGTAATAATACTTTCCTAAAATATATAGCCATATGAGTGAATAGTAATAATGGTTATTATAATCATCATAATAATATAATAGACTCATTCATTAAGAGACTGTAAAAAAAACATTCAAGAAAATGTATTGAGGTAAAGTGGCAGAGATGAGAGAAAGGTCTGATATAATGAATCAGAAAAAAATATAATTACAACTATGAATAAGAGGAAACAATGATATCCTATATTCTACAGAACAAATCCTGCAGACTTTCACATGAAAACCTTCAGTGTGATCAAGGATATTTAATTGTGTTTCTATTCACTCTGCCTGCATATATTTTAAATCTTAGCACTTTCACAGACAAAATACTTTGAGGGTGATTTTAAATAGCTGCCAACAGACTGATGCAGTCATGGAATTGATAAGTAAGACTTTTGGGGTATTTGTGAAAAATTAATCTTTTAAAATTTAATCTTCTGGTTATTTTTTTATAGTAGCTTCAATTGTTTGACCCTCCCCACCTCCTTTTTTCTTCCAAAATTTATCAAAACAGTAGGCTATTGAGAGACTTAAGAGAATCATACTTAAATTTGGAAGTTCTTTTTTTAATGTCTGTTAGAGGCAGTCTTTCATCATTTGTTTTATATGCCACATTTTTTAATGGCGCCCAATAACAATGGCAAAATGATACTTCAAGTTTCCTTTCTATTAACATTTTTTTCATATAATGTAAAAAAAAGTATATGTTAATCTGGTTAGCCAGTAGTTCAAATTTCTTGCTTTATTTTTTGAAAGATTTATCAAAAAATCTATGTCTGTATTTCACTTGAATAATATCTGTATTGGACAGACAAAGAAAAATTTAGTGATACTGTGTGACTTCCTGATACTAATATGTTTGATCTCCCTTTGAATTTACTTTTCAACTTTGGAAAGCATTTTATGCTCTGACATTTACAGCAGAGTGCCACTTTTTTACTTCTATGAGTTTAGAAAGTGAAAAAGGCTACTTTCTCTGGTAAAAACAGAAGTGACCCAAAGTGAGTTATAAGCTAGCTAATGACATTGCTTCTGCTTAATACTTATAAGGTGTTGAATTTAATCTTATAAAAGAAAAGCTACTTAACCTCCAACCATGAGGAAAACTTTCCTAGGTTTTCAATTCTATTTTTATATATCTACCTTAACTTAATGCAAAGTGCACCATGAACAAAAGGAATGTTTCAAAGTGATGGTTTTGTAATGCGTGTCACCTTGCGACACTTCTAGACTTTGGACTCAACTTGGGATTTGCTTTGTGTTCTTAAAGAAATACAATGCTGTAAGAGGAGTATAATTGGTCAGGATATAAAACACTTCAGTTTCTTTTTAAACTTATTTTTGCAGGGTGAATCACAGTTTTCTCTTTACCCATGGAGTATTTATTGTATGTATGTTTTGCTGAACTAATAACCTCTCCAAGTTTTCTTTATTATTTTTCAGTTAGAAAGGTATGCGCAACAAATAATAGGACAGGTGCAATGAGAAGGTTTTGGTAAAAAAAAAATGACACAAATGAACTTATTTACAAACCAGAAACAGACTCACAGATATAGAAAGCAAACTTATGGTTACTAGAGGGGAGAGGGAGTGGGAAGGGATAAATTTGGAGTTCAAAATTTGCAAATATTAACTACTATATATAAAACCGATAAACAGGTTTCTTCTGTATGGCACAGGGAACTATATTCGATATCTTATAGTAATCCATAGTGAAAAAGAATATGAAAACAAATATATGTATGTATATGTATGATTAGACTATTATGCTGTACTCCAGAAATGGACACAATACTGTAAACTATAATTCAAAAAAAATTAGCTTGCTTTCCAGACAGTATTTCTTCTTATTTCTGTTCTGACGGACAACAACTGTAGTGTCACTTTACTTCTTGGCAGTTCCTTACCTGACAACAATTTCTGCACAGAATAGAAAGAAACAAAGAAGCAGCCTGAAAAGGTTGCCATTTCGGGGAAAGTAGATATTAGTCTTTCTCTAAAGAAGATGCCTTTATAATTTTAAGAGTGTTTCAGAACTTAGGGGTTTTGTTTGTTTTGTTTAAAAAAGGATTGGCTGTATCAGAGTAAGTTATCTTTACTATACATAAGGAATTCAATGAGAAGGAAAATGTCAAAAAAAAGGTAAATTGCATTTCCATGACAGGTTTTGCTGTAAGCACCCTACAAATAATTAGTTGTTATCCAAGACACTACCCAGCTAGTTAAAACTCAAATTGTTGGAAACTGCTAAAGTCATAAAGTTTATCTGATTAGCAGTTAAAAAAAATCTTTCTAGCTTGATAGACATAGATTTGTATAACAAGATACTTATTTATGATTTTTTTTCTGTAAAAGGTAAAAGGTAAGTATCAAATACCATCTATACTGGCATTTATGAGAAATGTAAACCAATTGTAAGAGTGTAGCTGAGAAAAGATATGGGAAGCTTTATCTACACTTTGCAGCCACGGCCACGTGAATCTAGTGAGTTCCGGGTAGCGGAGATAGATGAATCATTACTGAGAAGAATAAGGAGCAAAACCATGGGTCCTGGTGCAAAATCAGTTGAAAAAAAAAGTAATTATTCTGTTTTTTAGGGGGAGGGGAGAGGAAGTTAAGGTGTATAAAAAGTATGTTACTTACAACATTTATTATAAACTATGCCATTTCTGACCCTGTTGCTCAGTTCAAATCCACAAACATTTTTCTTAACCTATTTGCCACATGCTCCTCTGACTGGTTCACGGTGGGGCACGATTCTCTTTTTAAGTCTTGTTTGTGAAAAATTCAGAATTCAAAAGGCACAAAAGAGTTTACAGTAAAAAAATTTGCCTCCTACCTCTGTCCTTCAGCCAACCAGTTTTGTTTTGTTTTGGTATCCTTCCAGGTGACCAAAGATTCAAAAGCCTTAGCATATATACAGACCATCTAGAAAGTTTATAAAAGTTCACTGGGCCTTATCCTCAGAGATTCTGCTTTTCTAGGTCTGGAGGGTGCCCTGATACCTGCATTTTAGAGAATCATCCCTGTGTTTCCTGATGCAGGAGCCATTGGAATACCACTTGAAGAAAATGGGCCAGACCCATCGTTTATCCTCATTGAAAGGATTTTGTTCACCAAAAGCCATCATTTTCTGTAGTGGTCTTTTTGAACACATTTTACAAACAAACATGTCTTGTGAAGTTTATAAATACATTTTGATGTTTTAGACTTAGAGCTAACCCTGGCACAAAGAACAACTTAGTAAGTGCCCTTGGCTGTGACTTTGGAGGGCTTCCGGTTGGCTGACAAGTGTGTGGAGTTGCACAGAAGATTGCTTAAAAAAAAATCCCCAAAAAACTGGTCCATACAGACATGTACAATTAGTTCCCAAATCCCCTTCAATCCTGTTTATTATTATTATTTTTTAACCAAGCAAAATTCGTCTTCATTTCCACATGCATCTCTCAGATGCATATTATCTTACAACTTCTCTATGTAAAAGAATGCTTTTCAGCTTCATTTTTACTTTATTTCATAGCATTTAAAAGGTCCTGTGGAAGAAGACAAGCATACTGTAGTTAACCTCGTTAGGGGAAAAAATAAGGAAAACAGTTTATTTTTATGGGCTTGTGATCAAACTGTAGAAGTTTCATTTTTATTACCATGAAAACTATATGAGTTTCACCACTGTCAAGATACTACTTCATTACACGAGCACGTCTCTGGAAAATAAGTAAAACATTCTGAGGAGAAGGTTATTCTAATGAGACACTGGGCCTGAGCCTCCAATTCTGTAATTTCCCAGTTCAAACCTCTAATAACTCTGAATAACTAAAATTAAAATTGTAGTCTTAAGAGCTATTAACTCTTCTGAATTAACTAAAATTCAGGATGTCATCCTAAATTACACCACGATCCCAGGATACCTTTCCAGTCTTACCTGTGCTCAGGGCACCAGTCAGCTTGCCTTGCTTACTGCTCCCCAGTGTCACCTGGACACACCTACCTCCACGCGTTGCTTGTGCAGTGTCTTCTCTCCAGAATACACTGCCTTACGTTTATACTTATGCCAATCCTATGAATCCAGAGTATTACATCTACATTTTCAGATCTCTCTAGGCAGATGCAAATCTTTTAAAAAATTAAGCCCCCCAATTTTAGTCTTTTTGATATTAAAAACAATAAAAATTTTTTTTTGTTGTTGAGGGGAGGTAATTAGGTTTATTTCTTTCTTTAATGGGGTGATCATGGGGGTTGAACCCAGGACCTAGTGCATGCTGAAGCATATATTCTACCACCGAGCTATACTCTCCTCTCCATTTCTGACTTTTTTTTCACTCTAGCTTGTATTATGTATTTTAAAACTACTTTTATTTGTGTCTAGATTGTAAGTTCCTTGGGGGCTGGTGTTGGGCCTTTCCAGCTTTATTCTGTGAACTGCCCATGAGATATAGTATGTGCCTTGAGTCGGCACCAATAACCTTATGTTCATTCTGGTAATCCTTTAGCATCATTCAAATCATGTGCCTCCTCAGTGATTTATTTTTGTCTCTTCCAACTTTGGCCCCATTTGCCCTGTACTCTTCTCCCTGAACTCTGCCTGTTCCAGTCTCCACTTATTTTTTTACCGCCCACTTTCTTCTGTTTCCTGTGAAACTTCCTTCTTTTGTAAATAAATGGTATGTTTAGGTCTTTGACTTTGCATGGTGGTTAAGAAAGTAGGTTCTTTGATCTTAGCAAGTTATTTAAACTCTCAGTACTTTAATTTACTTACAGAAAAGGAAAAAAGGGGTATAATAATAGTAACCACCTCATAGGGCTGTCATGATGATTAAGCATAATAAAAACATTTGAAGTGCTGCTTGGCACACAGTAATTGCTTAATAAGTAACAGCTATTTGTTGTTGTTGTTGTTGTTGTTATGTTACTGTGGCTTTGAAGGAACATAATTTCTCATTTATCGCTTCCTTCCAGCAGCTTATCAACCTTACCTACACCTCTAGTCTCCAATCTCCTCATTTTTTCTGCATCTGTCAATGTTCATCTGATCACTTCCTCCACCGGGCAAGATTGTATGGTCCACAGTTTGAACTCCTCCCCCACCTTCACCCTCAGATTCCCAAAGTATCTTTCTGCTTTCAGTGTTCTACAGGTCTGAGACTTTGGATCAACTTTTCATTCAATTTCTTCACTCCCACGTATGATCTGTTCAGCACAGCTAGAGGGAAAATATACAAGGGGAGCTCTTCAGGTGACAGCAGCACATGGTCCCCAGTTTCAGTGGAATCCTCTGCACTGTGGGATAGTCTTTTTCCTCATTCTCTATCTCCTCACTCTTCAGTTCCCTTCAGCAGCTGTTTCAAACTCTCATTCTTCTCTTGCGGCCTTTACTCATCTTCCACTCTCCCTAATTTCCCTAGTTCATCATCCCATGATTAACGGGGAGTAATGGTCATTAGGCAGCAACTCTTTCAACTCCCCTCTCCATATGCATTTGTCTTTTAAAAAGTACCCTTGACACCTTCAGTGTCAGGCAGAGGTGTTCTATTTTGTATTCAAGACTAATATATCCTTAAGCGCATTTTACCCCATCTACTTTCAACTCCAGAGAAATCTCATTCTATCACTTATTTCTGTTTTCCGCTATTTTTGATCCTCTGGACTGGTCCCTCCCTAATACCTGAAAACATGTTTGTCTCTCCCATTGTGGGCTCTCTCTTGAGCTTTTTTTCTTTTCCAGCCACTGTTCTTCCCTGCCAAGCTCTTCAAAGGAGCAGTATTTAGGTGCTATCTTTACTCCTCATTTCTGTTCACATTTTAGTCCTTTGTAATCTGGCTTTTGTTCCCACTGTTCCACTGAAAATACCTCATCAAAGGTGAGCAACTCTAAATATAATATCTGCAGTCTTAAAAATCTTGTGTAATGCATACATTAAACACTTCAGATTCATGGGATATAATCACTGAAGTGATATCATCACTTTTTTTTACACATCCCTTTAACATTTATTCAGGGTGGGTGGTTTTCCCTTATCCTTGGATGAAGGCTGGTGCAGGCAGCGTGGTCTCCTTAGCTTCTTAGGTGAACAGAAAGCTCTCATGTAGCTTTAAGTTGCTAAACACGGTCCTGATTTAGTAGTTTAAATCTCCTGGTCCAGAAGATAATAAAAACTCCAAACTTGTTGCCATATTAAATCTTCTTCTCTCTCTCAGCTGTGACCTGGTGCAGAAAAGAATCTGCAAGGGAGGCTGGGAAGAGAGGCTGATTTATCCTTCTCCAGTGGGTGATTTTATTCTTGCTAGCTCAGGTTTTGGATTCCTTAGTGTTTGGGACATGGAGATGAAGCAGGGAGAGGGATGCAGGGAATTACTATGCGATTGATAATGTCATCAGATGGCATATGTTTAAAGCCATTTGAGATCTTTGGAGATACTCCTTCTAGGCCCCACCCATGCAATTTCCTTTACAAAGTTACTGCATCCCTGAGTCCTTTGTTAGGAGCCCTTTTAGAAGGATTCCCGGATAACATTCCTACTAAGAATTCCACATCTGGGCCCTGAGATGTTGGGGCCTTTGGTCTGACTTTGGAAAAGAGGGCACATACTTCTTAGATGTGGCCCCCTCCTCTTCTGACGCAGACCATTTTAGCCAGTCTCTTTCTCATGCTTTGATTTTCTGAGTCACGAGGCAGACACCAGCCTAACATGGTCCTCTCCTGCAGGGAACACATGCCAGGCTCTCTGATAGTCCCAGGGACCCTCACATAGGAGCCGAGATGAGCAGCAGGGCTGTCACTCACCCTCTGCTCTCCCCTGGGGAGAAAGCGGTGGGGATCACACTCCCTGCACAGCATAACTTTCTCTAAAAATCTTCCTCACAAATTCTCCTTAGTTTCCAGGAACTTGATCATTTTATCTTAGATGTAGCTGAGACATTTGAAATTTTTTCATGGTGGTCCCATTTACAGCTCACTTTGGTGCTAATAGTCTTCATATTTTTGTGCTGTTATAACTGTTTTATGCTAAAAATTACTTCCATTAATTTTATCACCTTGTCCAATGGGAGAAAAAAGCTGTCACTTTCATTTTTAAAGCTTAAATTCATTGAGTACCGTTTTTCTACCTGGCTTGTGCCTTAGTCATCATTTAAGAATCTCAAAGGAAAACTCAATTGCAGAATAATTTGGCAAAGAGCCCGTTTGAATTTGGGATTTGATAGGCCTTACAGGAAAGCTGGAAGGGTAAATCAATTGCTCTCCATTAGGGACAGGTTTCAAAGGTACAGGGATGAGGTCAATGTAATTTAAAGCAATTTAGCTTGGAACATTTATCTTTTTTATAACATTTCTGTCTCACTTAATTTTTCTGACTATACACTCAGAACTGCAAGTTCAGCCCTTTTATTACAAGCTAATGATTGATGATCAATTAACATTTCTGTTAGGTGCCAGAAGAAGTAATTCTATTGGTTTAATGCATTGCTATTACTTCGGCTGCTGAACAAATGTTTACATGCACAAGAGTGTCTCCAGCTCTCAGACCACCAATTTCCAGGGAATTCTGCGCCGTGTACCTTGGGTGTGCTGTTCTGATACTGAAAGACCATGGTGCTGTTATTTATAAACTAGACAACAGCTGTTCTTGTTCTGTTAGACTCACAAAGTGACAGGATAATGAATACAGTTACAGCTTATGATGGATTTAAAAATGATTAATTAAGAGAAATCCTTATTTAAGCAGCAACGTTGTACAAAAGTTATATTCAATTTTGCAATGAAAACGTTTTTTTTCCTAGCAGAAAACATTTTGCTTCTTAGTTTTAAAGCACTGCCTCCACAGCATAATGAAGATATAGAGAGGAGATGAAGTTAAACTTCCCTGAAGGTGTTTAATTTAACCAAAAAAACCTGACAGAATTAAAAAACAAAGACTCTTTAAGTAAATGGACCCGCACGAAAATCTGATTTTGGCTTATATGTGAATGAATTAAATTTCGGTAATCACAAAGATCAGCTTCATTATCAAGAGGCTTCAATGAATTGATTTCCTCATAACACTGAATTCACCCTTGGGAGGAAGTAAACAAACCGAACTAGTATATTCATTTTGTGAATAAAAATAGCTAGGTTTTTAAAAGCTAGGAATTAATTGTTGTCAAGTTTCTAAGTAGACAAAAACACCTAAAAATTCTTTTAAAATATTTATTTTAAGGCAGCCCCTCTAATAGTCATTTGTAAAATTTTGAAAGATTTTGAGAGTGTCAACTTTGTCCAGAAATTTATGTAGAGGGTGAAGACTCAAAGGATGAGGAAGAACAATACTAAAGATTAAACACTCACTAGATTTTAACAGAGTCACTTAGCTGTCTATACCTTTGGGGAGATAAAAAATACCAGGGCTTGACTGGGTCTACCCAGGCCACAGCTTACTGTTTTGACTGAAAAAAGACATTTTAAGAAATGAAGTTTGGCACAAGATAGAATAAGTGAAGTAGTTCTTTCAGAGCTTCGAAGGAGACCAACCCAGGTACAAAAGTCAGCTAAGGTACCATATGAAACTTAATTAAAAGCAAGATTTCTAGAAGGGCATTTCTGCTGAGATGGAGAAAGAGAAGAAATATAAAGGATTCCAAACCTTCATGATCAGCACGGGCAGAGGCCACCTACTGCCAAAGCCTCTGGCAGCTGGAGTGGGAACAATACCATGGTAGAGGTTTCTAACTCTAGAGGTAAAATGTGGTAAGACCATAAAAGATCATAACTAACCCAAATATCTACTTTAAAAAACTCTGTAGTAGGAACCCCCTACTTGGTCTATAATTTTTTATTACTGCTCTAAGTTACAAGTCCTTTAAAATAACTTATTTATAGATAAACTAATCTATACTACTGTTACGGAATAAGGGGTTACATTTTCTAAAAGTGAATTAGCAGAGGAGTCAGGTAAACCATTTGGTTAAATAGAACTGGAGTTTATCAACGTTTCCTTTCTGAAACTATCAACCCTTTCACATAGTAGAAACCACCCAGAACCACACCTCACGGGTACAAGGAGACTCAATGCGGCTCTGAAATCTGAAGTGTAGATTCAGTCTTCTATGAAAGGTCAACATTCTCATATTGACTTAAAGGGAAATCCTAAAAATATTGTTTGGATATTATTATTATTATCATCATTATTATTACAATCATACAGGCTTCAGACACGTCAGAATTCTGAAAGGACTACAAGGGTTTTTTTTTTTTTTTTAATAAATGGTTCCATTCAACACCAATGTCGAGGGAATAGTGCCTGCTAAATAGGAAAATTCACCTTATTAGGGAGGGGAGGTGGGTAACTGGGCAGCGAGGAGGAGGGCAGGACTCTCCTGTCTCTTCCAGCTATGAAGTCAATTTTCTATACTTTTCTAAATATTGCTCCCATTTAAAGCTTTACAGAGAACGCTATGATGACACTCAGTTGTGCTACTTGGGGTGAGTCAGTGAACCTCCAGATGTTTAGGTGCCTCATCTGTAAAGATGGGATGATAGTTATATTCCCCAAAGGCTCAGGCTGCATCACAAGACTTCTTAAATTCTCTTTCTGCTTATGGCACACAGACTAGTACTAGGCTGTCCGCACCTTTCTGTTCTTGGATGTCTGTATTCTTCCTTTATAAAAATTTGTCTGTTGCTATCAACTTCTGGTAAGTTCTTTCCAGCTCTCTAGGTACCACTCTGACTTCAGGCCTCACTGCTTCTAACACTTATTTTGGATAGGTAGTATTGCATCATATAAAATTCTAAAGGTGCAAGAAGGCATACAGTAAAAAAAAATAAATAAATAAAGTCCTCTTACTCCTGTCCTTCAGTCACTCAATTCTTTTACCAAGAAGCCACAATATCATTGTTGTGTGTGTTTCCTTCCAGAAATAGTCTGCGTATACCAAAGCTGGTATGTATATGTATTTCTTTTCTTCTTTTTTTATTTTTAAAACACAAATGGGAACAAACTACACACAATTTTATGCTTTGATTTTTTTTAACTTAAATCTTGGAAATTGTTCAGTAGGAGTGCATAAGGGACTTCCTTATTCTTACTGTATAGAAGTACTATAATCCTGCTCTGTGGATTGCTCTAGTTTATCCAAGAGTCCTTGTAATTTTACGCTACTGTATATAAACTGGCATGTGAATCTGCTTGCTCTTTCACAAGTATATCTGAGGATATGTTCTTGGAAGTAGAATTGCTGAGGAAAATGAGATGTGCATTTGGAATATTGATGGATATTGCCAAGCTACCTTTCATAGAGATTGAATCAATTTACACTCCTACTAGCAATTGGTAAGGGTAAGGCTTTCTTTCTTTTTGCCTGAAACCACTCTAATAACTTCCTTGCTTTTATTTCTCTCAACTCTATTACATCCCATATGCTAACACCAGAGACATTCTTCAAGGCAAAACTCTTTTGCTTAGAAAATATCAATAATTTCTTATTTTCCATTCAGTTAAACTCCTTTACCAAGCACTCAGAATCCTTGATAAAATAGGCCCATATTCCTTCCTGGGTCTCCTCTTCCATCACATACACTCTCTAAGGAGAAAACTGAGCTACTCCTTATTCTCCAATGCTCAGGCCCGATATTCATTTCCTTTGTAAAGAATGCTTTTCTCGCTATGTGTCTTTCAGGCTAAATTCTACCCACTTTTCAAGGACTATCTCAAATATTACTGACTTAGTCAAGATTGATCAGCCCTTAGACTTATGATCTTTATTCTGCTAATAGTCAATGTACTCAGAATAAATAAATACTTCTACCATAATCATTGACTTTTGGTTCAGACATAATTCAAACCTCCTTGGTTGTGTAGTTGCCTAGTTCACTGGTGACAGGAAGGAAGAGGTAAGAAGCAGGATGGGTGCAAGGTTTTTAGTGTGAGTGCTGTAGAAGGTGGTGGCAAGGAACACATATGCAGTGAACACTCACTATGTGGTGAATAGTATACATTTGTAATCTCATTACTCATAAGAAGAACCTTTACGGAGGTGGGTATTATGGTCCCCATTTTACAGTCAGACAAGCCAAATAGCTAGGAAACAGCTGAGTTAGGATCTAAACCCAGCTGTATCTAAATGCAAAGCCTGGACTCTCACACACTGCACTACACAGACAGATCTGGCCCAGGACAGTATCAAGAAATGGCTACTATCTCCAGCTGTATTTCCAAAGATGAAGAAAGAAAAACCTACAAAAGAACTGATATAAGAACATTAGCATCACTGACCAGAACCATCTATTGTAAAATGCCCTACACTCTGTGGATATTAAATTATTAGAGCACAAAGAGATAAGCAAATCACATGCAGACCACTCTGATGTAGAAGGCAGGGAAAGTTTCACTATATCTAGCAAGACTTTCATTCTGGTTTTTTTTTTTTTTAAATGACATGTGAATGGGTGAACTCTATCTGTAATGAACTCACTTGTCTGTCACTCTGTAAACAAGATAAAATGAGTAGGGGTGTGTGTATGTATGTGTGTTACACTCACTCTTGAGTATTTGTCTTTCTCTTTGAGTGTCTGTATGTCTTGAGGCCCATCTGCAAAAGTGAAAATTTTCCCTATTTACAAATAAACTGATTTCACTATAAACTGGGAGGTAAGGCCTACTCAACTCTAGATAAATGTTAAGCACATAGGAAATAGATGCAATGATAACATCAACAGTATTATTAAATTAAAAATAAATTAAACAAAATTAAGATAATATTTTCAGAATTAAGTTTTTTTTGAGTTACCAGAAAATGAAGGTAAAAG
Source organism: Camelus dromedarius (assembly GCF_036321535.1). Taxonomy (NCBI): domain Eukaryota; kingdom Metazoa; phylum Chordata; class Mammalia; order Artiodactyla; family Camelidae; genus Camelus; species Camelus dromedarius. The sequence continues at coordinate 39,581,843 of NC_087436.1, forward strand.
CCACTTTAATATAGGAGGCCAATCAATTGTACCCAAGAATAGAGTGGGTGAGTGAATGTTCAAAACCATTAGCTTTGTTGACTCTACTTTCAGATTAAACTTGATATAAATGACTGCTCATGGAAGAATTAGTTCAGCTAAATTTCCTTGCCTTCCAGACTTATCAAATCCAATGCTTTTAAGATCTAAATGTTATTCAAACATCACTTAATAGGAAGTGATAATATCTTAGAGGGTTTCTGTATCTATAGCTTACATACCTATATATACTATGTATACACACATATTATGTTATAAAATTACTATATATAATTTATGATAAATATGTAATACATAATAAAATTGTTTACCATTTTGATTTAATCTTGTACTTATTGGCTTTGACAGAGACTTACCATCTCAGATCTTATATATTATGGTAATTTTGGTACAGTTGATTACTTTTCCTGTTAAGATGAACTAAATTTGTTAAGCTTTTCTTATGTTTTCAAAATAATTAAAATGAAGAGACTATTAAAATGTTTTCGTTTGCATCTATATATGACATGAAGCAGAATGCTTTCTGGAATATTAAATAATGATAAAACATCTCTAATATTTCTTTGAAATTCAATAGGCATTTAAAAATACACTTTAGCAGCTGTGTCTATTATATTTCAATTATGTTTTAGTGCTCTTTGGAGATGTAATTAAATAGCTATTTCCCATTACATGTTTCTTTAGCATTGTTACTCCTTAAGAAACATAAAAAGCCAATAGGATATTTTGTACAGAAATTTGGTGATTCATATTTACTGTCCTTGAAGTAAAGTAAAATAGTGTTACTCATTTGTGCCTCATTTCATTTGCCAATTGAGTATGAATGCAGGGACAAAAAAAAAAAATGATAGAGAATAAGGCACCTCTTGGAAAATTTAAAGGCCTAGAGATGATCTGTAATCATTCAGCTTTCATGGTCAGAGGGCACAGGTGAGAATGCAGACCACCAACACAGACATGCTCATGGTTAGAGCAGATAAGTATCATTTCTTTCTTTGATATGGAGAATAAAAGCACATTTATACTAATCAGTCATGGATACTTGATATTGTATATTATTACATAATATTAAGTGTGTATGAGGAGGGAGAGTATAGCTCAGTGGTAGAGCATGTGCTTAGCATCCACGAGGTTCCTGGGTTTAATGCCTAGTACCTCTGTTAAAAACAAACAAACAAACAAACAAACAAACCTAATTACCTTCCCCCAAAATAAAAAATAAAAAATAAATGTTTATGAGTTAGAGTTCTCCAGAGAAGTAGAACCAACAGGATGTATGTGTGTATATGTATATATGGTAGACTGGTAGCCTGGAGACCCAGGGAAGAGTTGCAGTTTGAATCCACAGACAGTCTGCTGGCAGAATTTCCTCTTCCTTTTCAGGCCTTTAAATGACTGGATGAGGGCCAACCCACATTATGAAGAGTAATCCACTATGCTCAGTCTACTAATTTAAATGGTGTGCCATCTAAAAAAATATTTTCCCAGAAACGTCTGGAATAATGTTTAACCAAATATCTGGGTACCTTGGCCTACTCTGGAAGTTGTAAAATTAACCATCACAGAGAAGATGAATACTTTTATAAAAAAAGGTTTCATTTTCTTTTTCAGTACCAAGTGTAACATAACAGTTCATTAAACTCTTCTGTGTCATGCACGTTCTCCTTAGAACTAGTTTTATGACAGGTTTTGCTAGGAGAGAAGAGGGAGAGATGTGCAAATCTCTGCAAAACTAAAATTAGGACAGAGGTTCTGTGAGTGAAGAGGTGCCTTAGCCACCCTTTGACCAACCTGGGTCACTGGCAGGACCTCCCATTTGAGTCAATGCCTCTGTGTACATCTATGGAGGCTGGAGCCTAGGCTTCTGAGGGCCAAACTCAGTCAAGATTCTCTTGTCCGAGCCTGACATACATGGATCTGCTGGTCTTTGTATAATCATGCAGGCTTAGCCAATGAAAAATTTTAATTTTAAGGATGTGAAAATGCAGTTCTTTTAGTTTCATTTTCATCGGAGTTCCAAAGACAAAAGCTGTTAAGTCCTAAATTTCCAGAGTGAGATCCTGGATAACTTGTTTTCCCAGGGAAGTGGTTTATAAACCTTTGGCTACTCATCCTCTTGAGGATTGTTGTGACTAAAGAATTTGACAGGTACTTTGTCCCCAGTTCCTAGGAGGAAAATTCCAAACCCTTAGAACTTCCCAAGTGATAGACATTCTTTGTTATTCATGGTGAGTCCTAATAGTTTATGCTTTTGAGGTGACTCATAGTGGGCCCTACATAGTTTATGCTAATGAGATGACTCAGTATAGGGAGAGGCTAAGCCAGAAAGACCAACCTTGTAATTAGAGGGTTAGAACTTTAAGGGATATGGTATCAGATGAATTCCTCTGAAGGAGGGAAGGGCTGGAGATGGAGTTCAATCAAGTGGCTGGTGATTTAATCAAATGAGGCAATGTAATGAAGGCCCAGTAAAAACCCTGAACACCAAAGGTCAGTGGAGCTTCTTGGTTGGTGAACACATTGATGTTTCAGGGGGGTGATATGCCCTGATTCCACCATGAGCGGGCAAGGAAGCTTTGTGCTCTTTCCCCGACCTTGCCCTCTGTGTATCTTGTATAATAAAACTATCATCCTAACTGCAGTGCTTTCCTGAGATCTGTGGGTCTTTCTAGCAAATTATTGAGCCTAAGGGGATAGTGGGAACATCTGAATTTGTAGCCAGTTGGTCAGAGGGCTGGGTGGTCTGGGGACCCCCCCAGCCACTTTGGCTGGTATCTGAAATAAAGGCAGTTTTCCTGGTAATAGGCTCTTAAATCTGTGGAGTCCAGTGCTAATGCCAGGTGGTTACCATCAGAAGTGAATTGAATTACAGTACACTTTGTTGAGGTGGAAACAGAATAGGCTATAGAAGAGATAATATTGAAGTGGTTGAGGGAGTTTGAAAATTAGAAATGTTCTTTAATGAAAATGTACCATGAGTGGCCTCTTTCTGATGCCAATGGAGGAAGGGGTGCTATTTCTTCATCTCAAGGTTAGTGAACAGAGCATCAAACCGACACTGCAAGACTAATACATATTTTCCAGCATTATTTAGGGAACTACAAGTGAAAGCTTAATAGAAGAGACAGCAACTTTTAAACTAGAGAGAGTAGTAAAAGTGGGCAACACTTGGATGAGTAATAATTATCACTATATGAAACTGATTTGATATTGAGAAAAAAAGAAGGGAAGTAAATGGAACTGAGAGCAAAAGGAGCCTGAAGTTAGTAGAGGAATCAACACTGAGTGGAAACTAGACAAGATAAAGGTGGGAAAAAGAAGAAATCAAAAGAAGAAAATTATGGTTTCATGGGTAAAGGGAGTTTAGTTGGTAATACTGGCATGGATAGGCTATGAGATAAAAAAAAGGCAGGTAGAGTCAGTCGGGTGGAAGTCTTTGAGTACTCTCTGTGAGGCAAGAAAACAATCAGTGAAATCAAAAAGCTAAAATTGATGCACTGAATTGATGAAGTATCGCCATGTCTGAGAGAGGGATGCTGGTAAAATATGGGATATTGTAAATGCAGCGTGAAGTCCTTTGTAGATTGTGATGAATGACTAGGGTTCTGGTCATGGATTTCAGCTGTTAATCTTATGAGGGTCATGCGATGGTAGGTCAGGGCAAAAGAAATGACAAAATTATAGGTGGCAATGGGGAGGCAGGTAGAAAGGAAATCACAGCAAGGGATTCTTAAAAAAGCTACCAAAGATATACTCAAGGATATTTGCACCTGGGTGAGTGACTATGGAAGGGATTCTTTTGAAGCTCAGAGAGTCAAGGAGAAGGAAAAAAATTAGAATGAAAACTGTGCCGAACATTTGGTGAATGTTCATGAGTCTTCCTGAATTGGAAATGGTGGTGGGAGCATTTAAACACAAAAATTACATCTGATAGAAATGTTTAAGTTAGCATCATGCTATCAAAATATTCCATCTCCTTTCAGTTGGAAGCACAAATGCTCAGGAGCATACTGGGCAGCGCTGTTGAGATCTCTCTCCAATGATGGTTAGTTGGTTCACAGTCCAGCCAGCCATGCAGAGTTATGAAGATCTATTTTAAAATTCTGAACAAAATGGTGCGTTACTTCCTATATACTTCATCAGATCTGATTTCTCTTGTAAATATAAGTAGGGATCATTTGCAAAATAACAGAGTAGAATTTCCTGTGCAGACAGATGCTTTTTATATTTATAAAGCTTGAGCTGCTTTTTTTTTTTTTCTTTTTAATGCTCGGGGAAACTGGAAACTGATATGATTTTTCATATCAAGTTTAGTTTAACATATGGCAAAGAGCTGTATGAGACTATCTCCAAACTTTGCAGTTAACAGTTTCCAGCCTACACAGGAAGCGAAGCTGTGCTTCTGACGCATTCCCATTTTATGGGAAGACCGCAGACAACAGCCTAAAGTTAAACCACAAAAATTATGTTTATACAAAGCGCAGCATTCAGTTTAAACCACAGCAGCACAGAAAGCTTCAGTTGAGGCTTCAATTCCATTTCTAAGTTGTTCTAGCAAAATATTTCAAGGCATATTGATAACCAGGTAGCTCAGTAAGTCTATTCACATAAATAAAAAACAAATTCTGAGTTTGGATAGTGCCTCGTCTGAAGGGCCTCAGTTTAGTAATCACCTTGTATCTGTAAGTCTTCTACTAGATTCTGAAGTATCACAAAAACAAGACAAACTAACACCTCATCTACTCAGAACCCTTGGAGAAGAGAGCCAGGATGACCTTTACGCGAAATAATTTTTAGGGACTACATTCCTCCTGTATTACAGAGTATGTGGAAAATAAAGTACTGTATATGATAATCACCTCAGCATTGCAGAGAGTCATAGGTCTCGTAAAATTGTTCTGTACTGCCACATAGCTATGCCTTTTGAGTTCTTGGGTGCTTTTTAATAGGTGTTTTTTTGTGGGGGTGGGGTGGTCCTACTTTTTTGTCAGCTTTCATTTTCGACTGCTATTGCTTAGCATTTTTTTTCTTTTCTCTCATGTTCTAATGTCTGTGGATAATAGGTCCCTTAGGATGAGAAACCAGACTGAGAAATGTGGCTTCATTCTGTTTAAAAACTAGGCTATTCAAGGCTCTGGCTGTGGGCCAGGAATATTCTATCAACAAAGCACAAGGACAGTGGAAAGAATGAAGACCTTTCTCTTACTTTTTGTTTCTCTTTGGTCAAATTAGGGAATCTCTTTGAACTCCAGTTTCCTCATCTATAAAATGCCTCATAGAATTGCTGTTAAAGTCAAGAAAGATAATATACACAAAGCCTCACAGAGTTGTTGCTAGAATGAAATAAGGTCCCTTATAAAAAGCACGTAACACATGGCCTAGCACAGAGTAGTTCCCTAGTTCTTGCTGCGGCCCGTATAGTTGTTAAAGGGAAAAAGCAGAATTACAGATAGTTGAAATATTAGTTAGTGTTTTACCTCTTATCCTGTGGAATTTTAGAATATGTTAATTTTTGAAATTTGAAGTAAAGTACTTTAGATACTCAAGAAGTATTGTTGAACTGAATCCCTTAATATGATACTTTGTCTTAAAATAATTTGTATAAATGGTCATCCATAATGAAACTGATTTGGACATCCTTTACTAGTAGGAACTCTAGTGTTAGCACTTTAAAAATCAGTGCTTCACCCTTCTTTTTAAAAAGGTGATGAAAACTCATTAAAGAAAAGCTGTAAAATGCAGAAAAGCAGAAAGAAAAAAAATTCTCAATTTCTAACATCCAAAGATCCATTTCTTTTCAGTATTTTTATTTATAGTATTTTTAAACAAAATTTTGATACTTTATGTATAATTTTATATCCTATTTATACGTAATATATCTTTTTCTTCTCACATTACTGCCAAATTATTCATACACATAAATTTTAAAATCTGCATGGTAAGTGGACATAATTTATTTACCCATTTCCCTTCAGTTGGACATTATTTATTTCCATTTTCTTTCCTCATTACAATTAACACTTTTTTTCTGGTATCTAGGATAGGTTCCTAGAAGTGGAATTATAGTATTAAAGGATAGAAAGATTTTTTTTAAGGCTTTTGCCAAGTCGGAAAATGGCAATCCCAGAATTATAATTTTAGTACAGAGGACACCTAGCCAAGCCTCCCTGGCATTTAACTGTCCTGTTTCCTCCAAAAGAATGTCTCAGCCTTTTCCACTGTGGATGGCGATCTCACCTGGGGTTTGCTCACTTTACTGATACCAATGCTTTGAACACTCAGGTGGCCTGGTAATACTTTTTGAACTTTGACTTCTAATGCCTATTAAGTATCTAATTTCTAATAAGAGGGACCTATGTTGTTGTCATTGTTATTATTACTCCCAATGTTATTGACATTTTACAAAAGAACACAAGGGAGCACAGACTCTGCAGGAGAACCAAGGTGAGTACGCCCTTCCTCTGTTGTCCCAGAACCTACACTGCTCAGTGGCCCCTTATCTGCCCATGAGTTCCTGACACACTGAATTTACCAGCAAGCCCTACTTAACACAGGGTTCACTGGTTTGGAAGGAAGAATGTGGCCAGCCTACTCATCTTGGGAATCAAAAGGCCCAATTATCTGTGAGACTAATTCCTTCCCTGGAGACAGTATCATAAGACCTTCAGAAAGAACCACAATCCTGCTGAGACCTAAGGCCGAAACACCAGGAACAAATATATCCTATGAAAACATGGCTTCTGTGACAGCCTCCATCCAAGAGGGGAAATCACTGATGTCTGTGACAGGCAGCACCATGCTCTAGGGCCACAGGCAAGTGAGGTCCGACAGAGCACGGAGCATTAGCCAAAGGCAGCCAAGCAAGAAAGCCAGTGGATTAAATCCTGCAAAGTAAAATCTTGTTAAGAACCTACTGATTACTACAGGGCTTGCTTAGACAATCTAAACCTCAAATATCATACAAGACGATATGCCCTGGAGGTAAGATTAAGACTGGGTATCAAGCATCCTGAGTGGAATACCAAGTAGGTGAAATCCCAATTTGAATGCAACTGGGAACCTTCTTAAAATTTCCTGGCTGGCTCTGATTTCCCTTTCCTAAACCAAATCCTCAGGCATTTTTGGGATAGTGAGAAATGGCGTGGCTTCAACTGAGTTCTCTAGGGCTGAAGTTCCTACAACCAAGAAAGAAATGAGTAGGCAGGGAATTGAGGTTTCACATCAGGTTGGAAACTCTCTAAGATGCGCGCACAAGGATTTACGAAGAAGGTGTTTAAGAGGCATCAACTACAAAAGGACATTGTAAGCAACTTGCTGTTTCTCATCATGCCAAGTGCACTCAAGGGGCTTTTGTACTTGCTGTTTCCTCTGTCTGGAGATGGTATCAGGGAGGTAAGGTCTGGGGACCACATGGGATCTTGCAGGTCATGATAAGGAGATTAGCTTCTACTCTGAAGAGGGAGGTTTGGAGGATGTGAGCAGAGACGTAACGTAATATGACTTACATGTTATTTCCCACTCAATTATTTGAGAAGCATATTATAAACCTAAAGAAAAGCAAATAATTAGGACAGTGAACATCTGTACGTTCATCATCTATTCTCCACTTGCTTACATTTCACTACATTTGCTTCATGTTTTCTTTCTTTCTGTCTTAAATATACCTGTCATTTTGCTAAATCATATGAAAATAAGTTGCAGATATCAAGACACTACCACTAAATCCCTTAGCATGCATCATCTAAGAACACATACATTTTACTATAAAATCAAGTATCACCTCTTCTAGAAGACATAATTAATTCATATCATCTATTGCGCAGTCCAGATTTAAATTTCCCTGTCTCATAATTATCTGTGGTAAGTTATATTTTCCAAAGATGGCTTCCACAATCCTCTCTCTTCTAGGACTTTGTCATTCTCATGTAAAAAGGTGGAATCTAACCTTTGAATGTGGGCAGGCTTCTGTGAAGCAGAAATGCTGCTGTGACTTCTGAAACCCAGGCGATTCTGCTGCTGCCTTTGTTGCCCTGATGCTTCATGAGCCCTAAAGCCATATGACGGCCCCGAGGCCATCCTGCTGTGAGGAAGCCCCCAGAAGCCCTTGGGGAGGGATCCCATGACAAAGCCTTGAGACACTGTGAAGAGATGCCCTGCCAGCTTGCAGCTGCTGCAGCTGCCTGGATTCCAGCTCCAGTCACCAGCTGACTGCAACCTCAAGACACTGGAGGCTAGAGACCCCCAGTCTAGCCCCTCCTGAATTCTGACCTACAGAAACCATGAAATTAATAAAATAATTAATTTTTTTAGGCCATTGTGTTTTGGGGTATTTTGCTATCCAACGGTAATCATTAGAAAAATGACTTTGTGGGAAGGTATAGCTTAAGTGGTAGAGCACATGCCTAGCATGCATGAGGTCCTGGATTCAATCCCTGGTACCTCCTCTAAAAATAAACAAACAAAAAAAACAAACAAACAAACCTAATTACCCTCCCCACAAAAAAATAAAATTAAAAAAACATAAGAAAAGAAAAATGACTTTAATATATTAAAAAAAATTCAGGATTCAATGAATGCTTAATATTTATAAATTATATTAGGTTATTACGTCTTTTGGTTTCTTTTACACTAGAATAATCCCCCTTCTCTACTTTTTAAAAACATGATACCTTTTTGGAAGAGTCTGGGATGTTTGTTTTATAGAATTTTTGGATTTGTTTCTTCATGATTAGATTCCTGTTAAAAATGTACCGTCAGAAATACAAAAAGATATTTTTAAGTTCTTTTACTTTAAAAAAAACTGTAATTAAAAAAATATAACAAGAAATCTACCCTTTTAGCAAATTTTTAAATGTAAGGTAGAGTATATGCATATTGTTGTACCACAGATCTCTAGAACTTTTGTGGCTGAAACTCTGTACCCACTGAATAGCAACTCCCCATTTTCCCTTCCCCTGGCTTCTGAAAACCACCATACTACCTTGTTTTTATGAGTTGGACTACTGTAGATACCTCACACAAGTGGAATCATGCAGTATTTGTCTTTTGGTGACTAGCTTATTTCACTTAGCATATAATGTCTTCAAGTTTCATTCACATTATAGCATATGACAAGAATTCCTTCCTTTCTAAGGCTGGCTAATATTCCATTGTACATATATACCACATTTTCTTTACTCATTCATCTGTTGACAGACATTTAAGTTGTTTTTACCTCTTGGCCATTGACAACAATGCTGCAATGAACACAGGACAGCGAATATTTCTTTGAGATCCTGTTTTTAATTCTTTTGGAAAAATAATCAGAAGTAGGATTGCTGGATCATACAGTAGTTCTATTTTTAATTTTTGAGGAAACTCCATACTGTTTTCCATAGCAGCTGTACCATTTTGCATTCTCTTATTAGGGATTGTACCACTTTGCATACCCACTAGGATATACGAGAGTATTTGTTTTCCCTCAGCTTAGTTAACAGAATATTTTATCAGCTTTTTGAACTTTCGGCAATATGATGGATAAGAAATGGTATCTCAATACATTTGTCCTTGCATTTTTCTTCCTATGAATGAAACTGACATCTTTTCATAAATTTAATGACTTTCAAAAGGATCCATCCCTCTGGATGCCATATTGGGAAAAAATGAAAGCCCAGGAATGCAAAGTCTCTTGAGTCAAGTGAATTCTGTGATTAGGTACTTCCAAGGCAACTAGATTTTCCTTCAAATTAAAGGAACAGTACACATACAGGCATAGTAAGTTAATGTACTGTCATTCATTAGGAACCTACTATGCACCAAAAATTTTGCAGTCTATCTTGATTGTAAGATAGAATAAGACATGATACTTTCTATCAAGGAATGCACAAACTATTGGATGAGAAAAATAACTGATTATAGTACTGGGGGCAAGTTATGTTAGGGTTAGGGTTGGGTGCTATGAGAACACAGAGGAGAAACTGGAGAGTTGGGGGAAGTGTTCTATAAAAAGATGATATATGAGCTCAGATTTACTGGAAGGCATTCCAACCCAAAGCAGTAGCACTTTAAGGCACAGAGCGAGATAACAGGTCCTGTTTAGGGAACTATAAATTCTTCTCTATGGGTGGAATGAAAGGTATGTATATGAGATTATTGAAAGAAGAAACCATAAAGGGTAGGAGCCAGATTTAACTTTTTTTCCAAGTGAAGGATTTTTAAAATTTATCCTCTGTGTTATATGAAGCTATAAAAGGATTAAATAAGAAATAATATAATATTGATTTCTTTAACTTAATATCTATTTTCTTAGATTTCTTAAAAATATCCATTTCAATGACTTGAGTTTATCATACTCCTGTTTTTCTTAACCATAGAATCAAAAAGACTGAATCATGCTTTCTTGTGGTATTCTAAATCTCACAGTGTCAAGTAATTATATAATACCACAGTTAGTCATGAAGAACCTTGATAGAAAAATAGGGCTGATATAGAAAGTAGGAAATAAATGAAATAAAAAATGTTGAATTTATAAGTTTAAAAATCTAATAAAAATAAATTTTAGAAATTAAAGAATAAAGTCTTATCAATTTATAAGTAATGTCAACAAGTATTGCTTTAAGATAAAAAAGTGCACAGTTAATGTTCATAGTTCTTGAAAAGTACAGTCGACATTTTCCTTTAGCTATAACTGCTTATTATGGCTTTTTAAAAAAGCACTTATTTTTTTGGTTTTTACTCAACATGGAGATGGGTTGCTTTTTTCTAGATAATTGGCCAGAGATTTTAAACCATTGGCACATTTTCCTGGTGCAGACCACTGAGTCACATTTAGAGGTAATGTGTATCACATTAAGGCCAGTTTACCCAGGAGTGCAGAGGCACCGTGGTGTAGAGGTAGAAGCCCTAAACTCAGAGTCAAGAAAGATGGGGTTCTCAGCAGAAGAACACAGGAGTGACCTTGAGCCTAAAATGAGATGATTGAGTAGATGAGTTTTGTGGTTCTTTCCAGCTTTAATTGTCTATTATTTCATGTCAGGCTAATTCACCATCACTTGTAAAAACCTGCCAAACATTTAGGGCCACTTAAAAATTTCCTGGATCCTGAATTTCACTCTTTCTTGAGAGCAGAGAATCTGCCAGAAATATACTGTTTTATTAAAACCAGCCTTGTTATTACTCACATTTGGATATGCTGTAAGTCAAGTGTTGCCCCTAAAGCATAACTATCCTGGCATTTAGTAAATCATTTAAAAAACACTTAATAACCTTTTACTAGAGTTAAAACACTGATCTACACACAATAGGAAGAACAAAAATGAAACGCACATAAATCATTCCTGCCAGATGCCCCCTCATATAGGAGAAAAGATGTATATATACCCAAATAGCCATGCAGTGAGGTAGGTGTTAGGTGATATATGAGACTTACAGATAGGGAACAACTGGAACTGAGTAAGTATTAATTCTACCCCTGATATAGCACTAAATAAATAACTACATTTATATTCTTCACTGTTAGTGTTAGATAATTCTTTATTATTGTTGTTTTTAAGTGTGTGTGTGTGTTTGTGTGCGTGTGCGCTGGTTTTAATAGTAATTGATGTTCAATGTAGACATTTTACAAAAATCAGACAAAAGAAGACAATGAAAACCATCTTTAATCCTGTGATCTAGGGCAACCATTGCTAACGTTGTGTTGCATTCCTTCTAGTTTGTTTCTATGTTCATATCTAATTTTCTAGTAACTTACTTTTTTCAGTGAACATATCTGAATATCTACCTATGTCATTAAAAATTATTAAACGATATGTTTTAAAATGTCTGAATGTATTCCACTATGGCGGGGGCATAATTTGCTCTTCTAGTACCCCCACCCCTGTTGTTGGATATTTAAGTTCATTCATTCACTTATGAAATTTTTTTTTTTAAGCACATACTACATGCCAGGAACTTTTCCTAGTCTGAGGATAAGAGAAAACAAAACACAAGATGTACATGCCATCTTGGAACTTGCATCCTAAAAGCAAGACAGATAATAAAATGATGAATGTAATGAATTGGTCCTACCTAAAAGAGCTACTTACTTGAACATTACAAGCTTCATAATTAAGCTTTAGGCCTTCTCCAGAGAGGTTCAGCTTACTCCCAAATCTCTGGAATTGGCTGAGACCATACTGGTTTTTCCCACAATATCCAGATTCAGGTGAGACTGTAGTCACAGTACCTGCCCCCTCCAAGATTTTGCTGAAAGAACAGTCCTCAGGGAGCCCACTGGCTAGTCATAGTTTAGAATGGGGATTGGAGGGACTTGTGGGGGTCCATAATCATGAACAGTCATTTCACAGCAGGCCTGACTGACACTGGCTGACTCAAAAAAGTAAGCTGGGCCAGATTTCCTTGCTGGGGAATTTGACCTGAGGCACCACAAGAGGATGAGGCCCCAAGTTAGAAATGAAGCTGAATCTTATATGGAAAATGTTTCATGCAGTCACATTGGGCCATGGGTAACGTGAATTAATGAAGGTGCAGAAGCCATAAACAAGCAGCACTTTTGAGGCAGACAAAGAGTATGGAGTGTGGAGTTAGTAGTAGAAAAACAAGATACTCAGACACATGAAAAGCATCTGTTGTGTTTGTATTAAAGCACTTAGGCAAGATCAAAATCATTTTTTGGACCCTGAATCCGCTTTAGACTCAGAAGAACCCTTCAAATCCTATGGATCCTGAGTGTTCAGCCTTCTGGAATCCCACACTCGCATTAGCTGAGGTGACTGGAGGGACTCTCCAGTCCTTCACCCAGATGAACTCCATGAAAACAAGAGTCTGTACGGAAGAGACAACTGCATGTGTGCAGAACAGTACACAACAATACATAATTCAGCTGCATCCAACTCATGATACAGGCTTTACTTATGCTTTTGATTTGAGAATCATCAGGACCCAGATTTCCTTACCTTTTAGATTTACTGTTGTTTTTATTTTTATTTTTTTGTTTTTGTACCAGGTCATTAGAAAAGTCAATTTCTCTTCCTTAATATATGACAAATAGAAACTAGGTACAAGGCATCATGTTGAGGCACTGGGATGGTTTTGGAGTTAAAAGACACATTCTCTACCACAAGAAGCAAACAGCCTAATAGCAGACCCGCACTTACAACGCAGAGTAGTAAGTATTTTGAAGAAGTCTGTAGAGGATGTGGTGGGAACACAAAGAGGTGCTTCTAAACCAGAGTAGAGATGGTTTCCTGAGAAAGGTGACCCTTAAGCTAAGTTTTAAAGGATAAATAGGAGTTACCTCTATTTTAAACTCTCAATCAAACTAGAGTTCTCTGGTCACCAAGAAAGATACTCATTCTCATTGTTTTTTTAAAAATCCTACTGCACATTTGGGCTCATTTTCAATTCTCATACCTTGATCATAGGCCCACAATTTTCATGGCAGTTTTTGGTAATCTCTGATTACCAAAATTATTTCTCCATTTTTTTCTTCTGCAGTATTTCCCAAATTTGCCTGACCATAAAAATCACCTAAAGGTCATGATAAGTATGCAGATTCCCAAAAGTGTCCACAGGAGGTTCCGACGCATTAAGTCTAGACTTAATACTCGTAATTAGGCATGCTCGGGAATTATTTTTCTACTATTCAAAATTGTTTTTGTTGATCATTTATTTTTCAATAAAAGGTTTTCTGTTATTAAAGTGTTTTCCAGGATTAGAAAATAAGCAAAGAAAGAAACATAAAATTTCCTGTTAGGAAATAACATTGTTTCCTGTTAGATAGATTTTATAGACAAGCACATATTAAGTCCTATACATGTAAATTATAGGTTTTTAAAAAATTCAGTGTGGGTTAATATCTTCTTGTGTGAATTTTGTTGTTTTATTTTTATTGTAATTCTCTCATGTGTTACTCCCAGTTCAAAACATTCATCATATTCACTGTGTTTATGATTTCTCTTTGATTAGAGAAACACAACTTAGATTTGGCTTTCAGGGAACTGGGTAGGAGGGTAGGGAGAGTATGGTGGATGGATGCTGTATCAAATTGAGAAACATAGAGACAAAAAGTATTCAATAAAACATGAGCATAAGGGAATTAGTTGCTGTTTGTATGGGGTGTTTAGCAGTTTGATGAAGGAGGTATAATATTGCTATATTGTCAGGGATTTCTCCACTTGACTTCCAAGCAAGTGTAACAAGAATATGAATCTTCTGGCAATCCACAACTCTTCTGGATTATTAAGTAAAGGAAGCACTGACTTTATTATCAAGCATGTTGGAAGAAAGCAAAGCGTTCCACAGATATCAGTCGTTAATGACTCAATACCTACAGTCTTTTTATTGAACTAGAACATAAGCAAGGACTCAGAACGTTTTGTAATTAGAAATAAGAATACTGGAGCAGGAAGGGGCCATCTTTTTTCAAGGCAATAGAAGGTATTTATGGCTCCCACAAGAGGAACAATCATGTCTAATTCAGAACTATTCCATTTGTCACACTAATTAAGTATTATCACATCTTCCTAAGATAGGTGGAACTGGAAACTCATATTAAGATGGACAGTATACTTTTACTAGTGGTTTTTTAATCTAAGTATATATGTCATAAATTTATAAGGTTCTATTTATTGAGGGCAGGAGCAGTCATTGTCAATGAGTCTTTTTTGTCATCTTCATATATTTCAGTTCTTAGTACCCCCTTACATATTATTTTATATAGGTGTGTCAAGTAGACTTTTTCTCACATTTTTCGAAGTATATATGAGGATACTTGACGCACTATAAATTGATCAAGAATACTGTTTGTAGGTGTAGTACATGATTTGTAGAAATGTTGTGCTTGTGTGTCTGTAGCTAACAGTGACTCTGGGATAGTTCTAGTAGCACTCTACCCTGGTATATCTGTAAGGTATTTCTCATTACCCTCCTGAATCAGTCAACAAACACTTCAGAGTCTGATGGGGTCTAAAATCTGATTTGGTACACTGAGACAGTGTCCACCTCTCAGGGGCAGAGTCAAATTAGCAAAGCCAGTTGAAACTTATGAATAAAGAGATGGAGAACAGGAAATTATAGAGGAACTGAAATATTAAAACATGTACAATTAGAGGGTGCTCTCCTCGTTAACAGGTTACATGGGAACTATTCACCAACTGAAAGATTTATAAAATTGCATTGCAAATTACTGTGCCAGTGAGTACAAATCTATATAATTCCTATATAAGCAAACTCTAATCAGAAAGTTGCTGGTTAAGTTTAGAATCAGAAAGAGAATTAGAAGAATTGAATTCTTCGTGGTCCCAGGCTCAGATAGTCTGATGGGCCCACCTCCCAAATGCACCTGAACCTCAAAATCTGTTAATCAAAATCTCTACATCCAACTCACATCAGAGGTGTGTAGGCTTGTGACTCTGGAAATGCTCAGTTGGAGAAGGCCAAGGTTTTCTCTCTCCTATGCAGCACTAACATTGTCTTTGTAACTCTTTGTGTTAAATTTACATGGCTGACACTTTCTTCTTTAGCAGTGAAAAATACTTTGGTAACAGTAGAACATTTTGGGAGGGAGAATTCATGGGAAACAGGCCACCACTCCTCACTCTGTTCTGCAAGACAAACATCACTAACTAATGATAGCAGTCTTCCCTTGGGCAAAACTTGAGCTGAGTCTAGAAGTGAGCTTAACCATAAATCTCTAGGGAAGTACAGCTGCTTCCCAAAATTGGAGTTGGCATATCAGGTGAAGTTGATTTGGATTCCTTGCATATTTTATGGTGTCTGACAAGATGTGTCATTTATTTTGAATATCAGTGTTTATCTGAAAATAATTACCTAATGAAAGTTTCCTGAATCAGGAAAGAACAATTTTTGTGGAGAAATTCTTTTCCCCTTTATTCCTTGTAGATCCCCTCAGTAAGACAAACAAAATTGCCAAATATGATGGATAAAGTCCTGAAAAGTAGCAAGGTCTGCTAAACATTTAAAGAGTTTGTTCAGTTAGTTTAGTCCAAATTAGTGTTCAAGATTAACATAAATAAGCTTTATTACAAGAATTTTTTTCAATTAAGAAAAGGATTTGCTTTTTAATTAGTAAAAATATAATATTTATTGTAAATCTATTGAACATGAATGATCTAATTTTGAATTTCTTCCATGTTAAATAAAACTAATTTGGTTTAGAAAGTTCTGAAACTACAATACAACCAGGAATTTGTTAAGTGCCAAAGCAGATTATTACCTGTTCATAGTCCTATTGCTCTATGATGAAAGGAAATATAAAACATCAGAATTTTACAGATTATGGAGTAAAGGAGTCTTAAAATTATTGGTGAAAATGTTAGCATATTTAAAATATTTTAACTGAATTTTCAGTTCATAATTAGGCATTGGTTTAACTCTTTTGCCTATATATTACTGGCTGAATTGAGAAAATAGAGAAAAAGAAAGCCATATGAGATAATTCCAAAGGTATCTATTCTTTGTAAAGAATAGGAAGTTAGAAGAATCAGATTATTTCTGACATATAAATCAGAATTATTTATATTTTGGAGGTATGAAGGT
Source organism: Camelus dromedarius (assembly GCF_036321535.1). Taxonomy (NCBI): domain Eukaryota; kingdom Metazoa; phylum Chordata; class Mammalia; order Artiodactyla; family Camelidae; genus Camelus; species Camelus dromedarius. The sequence continues at coordinate 39,598,418 of NC_087436.1, forward strand.
TGATAAACTTCCAAAAGGCCAAATGTCACACGACCTCACATTGTCCTAATTTTTGAATACATATGCTGATTTTGCCCAAAGATGAGTTACCCTTACTTCTACCTCATTTTCTAGGAACTGAGAAATAGTTATTGAATACAAGTAGATGATGAAAAATACTTTAATATTTTCCCTAAAACCTATACAATTAAGGTCAAGAGAGGGGTCTTTCAAATTTTATTCTCTTTATCCCTATCTTATCCAACTTTCATGCTGATAGAATTTTTTTCAACATTTGGAAAATTACAGTTTTTTTGTCTTGAATATTGCTAATGTCAGGGACAAATTTACTGTAAATAAACACAGCTTTACTTTTATGTCAGTGGTTTTCAGAAGGGAAATAAAAAACTCTTCTTTTCCTTATATATCTTACTTCGATCAATTCTTTCTCTATACAACTTCATAATACTTGCCTCAAGCAGGAATAAGTACAAATGGTTCATTTTGGGGCTGGCACATTGGTATCGGAAGGAGGAACAGTGGCCCATTAAAACAGTCTGCTCTGTCCTAGCCTAAGGACCCAGCAAGACAAGAGCTAATGTGAATGTACCAACAATTACCATATTTGCTTACCCAATTCCTCTCCCATTTTGTGTCTACTTTTAGTTTAAATAGGAAAAAAAAAAAATAGAGGTAATGGTTACCTAAATGGAAAAAACCCCAAAAAACTAGTCCCATTGAGGATAAGAGAGTTTTATAGTTTATATTTAAATATAGATTTATAGTAAAATCTTACTCTGCATAAAAGCAGGAATCTCTGATTTTGATCACTTTACATGCAGAAGAGTGTTTGCTGGAGCACTTCCTTGGCTCTGCTGTAAGTTCTTATGTCATTACCACCTGTAGAATTAGTTTGCCCCCATTTCTAGATGTGGTTCCACTTAGTTTTTACTGCCGTCTTAGAACTGAGACTTCATATTGATTTGGCTGATAACTACCAAAACCCTGGCCTCTTTGTCATCTGCCCTGTCATTCTTCATTATTTATTTGGAAAATAACTCAAAGTACTTACTGGGTTGAGGACCACAGTGAAGAAAAGTTCACCTCCTTGGATACTCTTATCCAGCTCTTTTGGACCTCCTGGATATTCTTTGTAGAAAATTGTGTGAGTGAAAAGCCCACAGGTTTGTCTTGGAAGAACCTAAAAGAATGAACAAGTAAGGAAAAAGTTCCTTTCAACCAACTAATAAGTTGAAACTTAGCTTCTTTTTTTTTTTTTTTTTCTCATGGAAGATTATGACAAGCTGCTATCATTATTCAACTCTTAACGAATATCCCGAAAATCTTTCAGAATCTGGGAAGGTGGGGCTGACATCAGTATAGCTGGAATATTGAAGATTGAGTTGAAGAAATATGTTAAAACTAAAAAGGACGTTGAATTATTTTAGCCATTTATCTATTTTAAACCTCCAAGTCAGTACTTCTGTTATGAAGTCTCGTATGTTCCAGAATCTTAAGAAATAAAACAAAAGGGAAGTAAAAAGGAGACTTTAAAAATATTGGAATTGCCTATGTTACACTGTAATTCTAATAGGCAAAAATTTTAAGGATGTCACTTCTATCAAGTTCTACATGTGCATTAGAAAATGAAGTCAATTATTAACCTAATGTGATTCTTAGGAAATGGCATTTTAAATTAGAACAAATATTTGCGACACAAATCATAGTTTCTGCTCTAGTCTGAAAGAACTACTGCAGGCTGTAGTAATTGCCCTAAATTCTAAGTCTGAAGCATGCCAGTTCCAGAAGTATGAAAGACATTATGCATTTGATTAGTAATTTTTATAAAGAGTCACAAACAAAATGATAAAAGATCACTTTGTAAAAAGACTTCTCTTCATCCTTTGTATGTGAAAGCCATTATTTGCTTCAATTATCCATATTTGTGATAAGGACATTTTTTCAAATTCTTACAGCTTTCCTGGTTAAATATCAGTACAATTATAAAAGAAGGTGTGAACAAAAGCTGTGCAAGATGGTCCACTCTCGAGCTAGATTTTATAGAATGATTTCTTTAAGATATGCACTTGTCATTATATACTTGAAGTAGCAGAAAATTAATGAGTATACTTTGGAGAGATACAAGTTTTACAGAACCTTACCCAGGTGGGTCTTCTGCTTATTATCCTGAGCAAATTGATCTTCATGTTTTCGGTCTTGATTTTAAAGCATATTTGGTTCAGTAAGTGCTTTAGAAATAGTACCTGTATTGGACTCCTCATGCCTTGTGACCCTCTATACATATACTAGTTCTTTTTCTTTTATTTGAATATATATTATAATAAATTTCAATCTAGTCCTTGGAAAAATTTCCTAGAAAACATACTTCTCAGCTCAATCAGTACATTATATATATTGCTGTGTAATTCAAAACTTTATATATCCTATTTATTTTGGTAAACTGACTAAAGTTATACCTCTAGAAGCTATTTTATCTTGATGAAATAGTTAAAACAACTTCAGTTTAATTGCAGACTATTAGCTCTGATGATGTTTACATTTTAAAGCACTACACAGTTTCATAGTGTTATGCACAAAATCAATGACAAAAAAGAATAAAGTGCAAAGGTATCCTAGCTGAATCAAATATATTCCTTAACAATTCATGGAAATGTAATTTTCTAAATTAAATTTTATATAGCACTTACTCATTTATTTAACAAATACTTTTTCTAAACTCTATGCAAGTCCATGTGGGAGAACACAAAGATATATCCTTTCTATTTTTGAAGGAGTTAAGGTATGTTAGGGTAAAGAGAAATATGTCAAAGCCACATAATGAGATGCCCACATGTAATTAAATGCCAAGTTTACATTCTGAAAGTACGTGATTCTGAATTGCTTTTAAGATTCCATCTGAGTATTCATGCTTGAAAAACTATGGCAACATACAGAGCCATCTTTGGGATTTGATTGCCTAGATGATTCTATGCAAAAGAGAGAGAGAAATGAAAAGAAATGTGAGTTTTGTGTACTTCTCAAATTATTTTTGAGGGAAGAGAAAGTGCCAGGCTGCACCCTGCAACTCTGGGGAGGATCACCCTTGCGGAGAGGGTGAGAGTCACTGTGAGCCCTAGGATGGTCAGTGGACCACCAAAGGAAGCTGAGGAGATAATCTGAGTGTAAGAGGGTCATGCCCATTGCCTTGCTCCCTACACACAATGCTACAGGACACCAAACATGTTCCTTGAAACAGCTCTCCTGTGTAGAGAAGGAATAGGAGGGTTTTAGGCATTCTGTTGGGAACTGCCTTCTAGAATTGTTTCTGGGAGTGTAACACTATCATATTCAAACTCTGGGCCATTGATGAGCCCCTGGAAGCCTTATAGCTGCTGACAATAACTAGGAGATGGTTATGAAAGCCATAGCCAACAAGAATCTTGGCCAATGGGACTTCAAGCCAATATCCTGTTACCTAAGGCCTAAATCTGGGATAACTGCCAATAAATGTCCCCAGTAAAGATCACGTAGGAGGCTGCCAGCAGGATTAATGGGAGTCTCTATCAATAGGCATCTCTGTTAGAAAGAGTAAGCAGATAATCAGGATCTGTAGTTTAACTGCGTAAAGGTCTCTGGCTCTCTCCACAGTCACATTTAACAACCAGCGGGTAGGATAGAGAGTGCTGGTTTTCCATCAGTTCCTTATTGAGTGAGGATAAAACTTACCCAGTAGACAATGCACTAGGACAGAAGCCTCAGAGACTCTGGTTAGGGCGCAAACACCTTGAAATCTTGTAAGTTTTTATGTTCCTAATGTTACAAGATGATCTGTTACAGGAATTGGGAGGAGATCAGTGTAGGCCTGACTTAGGTACTGAGCTGCTATACATATGCCAAGGTGCTTTACAGTAAATTCTGTAAGTTATGGGACTTGACATTGAGGAACAAAGGGAATAGGAATAGGTAGAGAGTGGTCAGAAAGTCTTTCAAGGTGGAAAGAATGACAAAGTCCTGGACACAGCAATGTTGTTGTGGACCTCTGTGGCTGGAGTGAATCTGTGTGAGCTATAGGAAAATAAGAAATAGAAAGATAGACTTAGTTTAAATTGTTTTCAGGTCCCTGAAGAGCTTTTAAAGGGTATGGAAAGAACTAGAAGGAATGAGGTTAGGAAGGCCAAGATGAAGGCAGCATTTTAGAAGGATTAAAAGGTTGGCACTGTGTACACGATGGACTGCAGTGAGGGGTGGGGAGACGCTGCAAAGTCAGAACACAGTCTACACATGGAAGTCAGGGCAGTAAATTAGGCTGTGGGAAAGGAAGGAAATAAAATCTGTATTATAAAGGAATTATTAATGGACTGTACAGACTGATCGGAAGGATCCAGTCAGTGTGATGTTCAAATGGCAGAGCTGAATTAGGGACAGTAAGATGGCGTAAGCTGGTGGAAAGGGAAGATAGTAAGTTTCATTCAAGGCATTATGAGTTTGATTTGTGAATAGATCATAAAAAAGCACAGTTTCCCTCCTCTCATACAATAGAATATGGGTGTGATCCAGGTAAGGTTCACTCCTCAGTTCCCTGCTCTTTTTTCTTGGCAGTCTGTCCCCAGGAGGGCATATTGGCTATTGTCCTCTCAACTTACAGCTCTACTTGGATGACTCCAAGCCCTGTCCTCTCTCTCTAACTGCACAACCAACTGCCTGCTGAACATCCCCCACTTGGAAATTCTCATCCAAGGGCTCACAAAGCCATAAGAGTTTCCATGGATTGTTGCACAAAAGAAACCACAGGGACAGTTCCATCAAAGCAGGAACTCTGTTAGAGCCCCTATTACTGCAAGATTCATGCATTTACGTACAGGTTAAACATGTTTTCAGGAGAGACCAAAATAAACGTATCTCATGTGACATATCCAAGCAAGTCCCCTGGCAGTACAAGAAGAAACAGAAATAAAAGAGAATACCATTCAATAAAGTCCTTGAAGACTTAAGTTTACTGTTCTACTATGACTGCATGTGATTTAAAAATGGCAGGCAAGTATTGGTCTGCTTTTACATTATAATACAACCCAGGTCAAAAAGACTGGCAGCTGGAGGCACAGTGAGTTCATTTTCAGTAAAGGGGAATGGCAGACTGCGATGAAATGTGGCCATTATGTCCACATTGAGCATTTACAACAGGTTTTATTGAGGGGAAAGTTAAGATGGAAGTTGATCCAAGTTAAATGTCATTATCCAATCTGGAATTTTTGCAGATCTAGGAAAACTGTCTGAAAAGAAATCAGTTACACCTAATTTTAAGAGTAGACATCTGTTCAAACACAGTTTGACAAAGTTATAGGGCCTGAACATGTAGTGTTCTGCATGGCGCTCCTTCCCCGTGCGGCTAAATCAGAAGGCCCACTCCTAACTTCACCAGTTCTCTTTGGATTTTCTGAGTTGGGGAAAAGTGGGATTTAATTACTTACTTTGCGAGGTCTCACAAAGTATTAGGGAATAATATATCTTGACACTATACATTTGTCACCAGTGTAGAAACACAACACAAAATAGAGAAGCTTTGGAGAGAATTTGACAGTGTATATAAATGACTTAATTAACACCCCCTCTCATTTGTACTCTGTATTCTGATCTGTTAATGATTATGGAGGACATGTGGCTTCTTGCTGTAAATAGCTGAGTTTCTTTTTGGTCTGACATGATAAAGGGAAGGACATGGTTTGGCTTGTAAAAGAGTGGCACAGTTAATACAGAGAGAGATGGAGTTAGTTTTACTTGCTGAATAACCTTTTCAAGAAATGATGGCTTCTATAAATTATCCGCAACTTAGATGTAATGTTTCCTTAGTATTTTGATATCAGTGTCTGCTTTATAGCAGTAGTGTCAGTAAAAAACATTTTAAAGTTATATTTGAAGAACTGAAAAGAAGCTCCTTTAATTAAAACATCCTTTGCTTAGATAAAAATATGTTTCCTGCTTGTATGGAGCTTTTCTTAATGCTGGGGACTGAGGCACTGGGGATTGAATCCAGGTCCTTGTGCATGCTAAGCATGTGCTCTACCACTGAGCTATACCCAGCCCCCTATTATGCTTTTGATATTTTGCTCTTCTCTTTTGTTCTTTCTTCCAATGAAGAGTATAAATCTGGCAGAATTAGTTGTACCTTATGCAAACCAGGGGAAGCTTACCATAATGTTTTTGTGGATGAAGCCCCTCCGGTATCTGGCTGGTTTCAGGTGTGGATATTCTTCAGTGCTGGTGATTCTAATATTCCAAACCTTCTTCCAGGCCTCGTATAGCTGAACATGCACAGGGTAGACACCTGAATGGTGAGGGGCCACTGCGTAACCCATGTCAGTAGGAATGCCGTGCTCCTAAGACCAAGCAAGTGTTAGTTAGAATGTGGTAAGATTTTTTTTTAACTTATGATGATAGTTTTATTATAGCAAAAAGATACAAATTAGAACCAGCCAAAGGAAGATACACATAGGGCAAGATCTGGAAAGTCCCATAGGTGAAGCTTCTTTTTGTCCTCTCTCCCTGGAGTCCAGATATTACCTCCTCCTGGCTACACATAAGGTGTGACAATACTCAAAAAGACAATTGTCGACTATACATCAATAAAAAAACAACAAACAAAATAAGACAATTGTCAACTAGGTAGCTCACCTGAGCGTCAGTGTCTTGAATTTTTATTGAGGCTTCATTACAGAACCATGATTAGTTGAATTGTTGCCCATATGGTTGAACTCAATTTCCAGCCTCCTTCCCCAGAGGTTAGGTTGATGTCACTTTGCCTAAAGCACTAATCTTTTAGTCTTTTAAAAATTGAAATATACTCAGTTTACAATATTGTGTTAATTTCTGCTGTGTAGCATAGTGAGTCAGTTTATCTATCTATCTATCTATCTATCTGGTAAAATTAATGTGATAAATATTAAGACCTCTAGACTTGGTGAAGCTGGATAGCCATTCCACCAGTCTTGCTGGTGATACATTTATTGTTTTAGAAGTGGTGGGAAGGACTAGTGATTTTAATGAATAATGTGAAAGAGGCTGCATTCAGTGCATCTTGTCCCAGCCACCTGTTTTTCTAGTCTCTCAATTTCGGTTAAGTTAAATGGCAAACGCTTGCTACAAACAGCACTCAGCACTTATAAAACTAATATTTATTAGAGGGGCAGAACTCATTCTGAATTCGTTAGACTTGCTAACAGGATTTTATTTTGCCTGTAGCCCAGTTTCTACCAAGTTTGTCGCATTTCTGTTGGTCCCTCAGCTAGGGGGCCAGTAAGAGACAATGTACCCTGTCTCGATAGGAGCACACACTTTTGATTAAGAAATGTGGTCAAATGTTATAGAACAAATTTATTTGAAGTCAAAGCCCTAGTTACAGTGAAAGTAGAAGGTATTGAAAGAGCCAAACAATCTGGAAATTTAGTTGATTTGAAGTCCAGCAGCTTTAACACATAAAATGAGTCTAATTTAAAAAAATAGTTTCAAAATTACACACACACACACACACACACACACACACACACACACACACACACACTACTTTCTTCTGTTTACTTGGTCCTAATCAGGGCTGGAAATTCCAAAAATAAAATCTCTGGACAATTTTGGAGGGAGCTTGGGACAACTTTGTATAATTGTAATCATTTCTCTTCGTTTGAGATGGTCCATTAATCCTGATAGTCTGTTTGCAGAAAAGATGAACTATCTTTTATTAAAAGAACACTCATGGCTTCAGTAGTAGACGTGCATTTTTTCCTCCTGAATGATACTTTATTTTTCTATCTGTATTTTTCAATTGCTTTATAGTCTTCGAAATTTCCACCCAAACAGACTTCCTTTGAAATACTCATGGTTTTTCTTCATGCCAAAGTGCAATTTCACATACAGAGAACCATAGTAATGGGCTGCTAAATGCCTGAATTGTAGAAATATGCTACAGATGGATATGGAAGAAGTGGAGAAGGCATGGCTTTGTTTTTCAGTGTAACTAATGACAGGAGCTGAAGGACATATATGAGCACCTGAACACAGGAGGAAAATGGGTTGCCAATGGTTTGCCATTACCTAAGTGACTGTCAGACTCCTTCTATATGGCATAAGAGGCTCTCAAAATTTGACTTCAACCTACCTAACATAGCTTATCTCCTATCAGTGTTCATCTTCCCCACCCCCAATGATTCCCTTCACAGCTTTGCTGTCCATTGTGTACGTTGTCTACCCAGTTGGAATGCCCCTTTCGTCTTGTGAACTCTTCATCTTTCAAAACTCAGTTCAGTCAGCTGGAGTTGAGGATGCTGGAAAGGGAGCTGCTGTGGTGGTATTACAGGTAGAGTGGATTATACCTGTGTTTCTGAAGGATGAGAGGAGCATTTCATGTTCTTCATTTTATTTGCATCTTTGTAGAAATGACCACAACTAGGCAGTTATTGCTATATCATTTAGAATTTTGCTATAAAGTCAATGGAAATATCTCATTGCTTTTCCCCCTTTGTTTTTAGAAACTCAAACTAAAGCAAATTACTTAACAACACATACTTTCTGTGAGAAAAGTCAGTGAAGTATTTATCGGAAGTGGTTTAAGAATAGGGGTGCAGTGATAATGGACCAATTGAAAGAAAACGAATTTCAATCACAGAAATTTAGAGAAAAATAATGAACAATTGCAGGTTAATAGTTTTTAAAAGGGTAAAGGATGAAGCCAGGATGAAATTCACAGTAACAGGAACTACATTATAAAAGTCAAGTATCTCCAAGTTTGTGAGGAATTGTGCTGGTAGAAAGCTCAAGGTAGTTTTGAATGCCTGTTAGTGGTCACCTATGTCTTCAGAACACCGTGTAAGAAAAGGACGGTTCAGCACAGCAGACACATTTCCCTTATTTTGAAATATTCCCAAATATTTGCAAACCAACATATATCCAATTTTTGTTTTTATTTTTAGCTTTTAATACTAAAGAAATACTGAGATTTTTTAGTCTCCTCTTTTATTCACGTATGGGCACAGTGTGACCCAGTGGCAGAAAAACCCTGCTTCTGGAGTTAAACCTATCTGGCCATTTCAGTCTTGCATTTACCACCTGTGTGGCTTTGGAGAATGATTTATGACCTCTAAGCCTCATGTCATGGTCTCTCAAATGCTAGTCATATGAGTACTTACCTCCAAGGTGTTCAGAGGAAATTAAATCATATAATACATGGAAAGCATTGAATGCAGTTCCTGAAACATAATACACATTCAGTGGATGTTGTTTCTTATTGTTGTCATCACTGCCCTGCTTCCATTTTAAAATAAGCTATGATTCTACTTAAGTCAACTATAATGTGGAAGTTATGAAAATACTGGGCCATTCTTTTTTTTTTTTCAGCAGAGTTTCTGTGACTTCTGTCCCACTGTCCCTTCTCGGGCTTGCGTTCCCCTGATCTGTCTAAATACTCTGAACCAATGCCGTGTGGCTCTGGCCTGTGAATCACTGAGAGTTACAGTTAGTAGATAAAGGCAACAGAAATTGACCCCCAAATTTGCATTCAGTACCAGCGAGAACACCTGAAATCTTACTGCATAGAAAAGTTTGGGCTAAGACTGCAGCTAGTATGTTCTGTAAGGCAGACTATTATGTTTTAGAAGATTTAGTCATAATGCTAAATTCTTGACTGATTATTCTCTTCCAGATCTTTTAACTTGCAATTAACATTATCATTTTGTAATCTGGGGCAGAAAGTCTAAAATCGTAGACATTTCAGCCTAAAAAGCTAATTCTCTTTATCCTTTTCATTAATCCTTGATTGAAAGTAACATCTCAGATCTAGGAATTTTGTAATCTGTCAAGATTTCCATAGTAGAGGACATACACTGAAAAAACTGGTGAATATGGCTATGTTACTATAAAATGTATATGAAGTATTTAGAACATAAGTGGGATTGATTAGTCTCACAATTGAACTCGTCCTCCCCACCTCTCAGCTCTACCAGAAATGCTCCCTGCCCCAGTGTTCCTCTGTGTCACTAAGTGACACGATCAATTATCAACCAACTAGTTGCTGTGTCAAAAATAGAGGCTATTCTTGACACCTGTTTCTTCATTCGCTCATAAATCTAGTTCATTATCTTGCCCTATCATTAAAACTCTAGTATAAACCTTAAATCTATCCACTTTTCTCCAGTTCTGTCATCATCATCATCACGCTAATTCAATCTACCACTTTGTTCCCTGGCTCCTAACTCTTCCACCCATCTCCTATCTTGCCAGCTTCCAATCCACTGTCTACATAGCAGCCAAAGTAATACTCAAAAGACTCAGATATGACCATGGGACTTCCTACTCAGAATCCTTCTGTGGTTTCCCTTTGCACTTAAGAGAAAATACGGAATCCTTAGGATGGTCACGGGCCTTACCTGGTAGGACCTTGCTTCACTTTCTTGCCTCATTTTGCACCACTTCCACCCTTCATTGTAGTCTAGTCACATTAATCTTTGCCTAAAACTCACCAAGCAGTTTCCTACCTCAGGATCCACCCATATGTGGTTTTCCCAGACTGGAATTTCCCTCCTTCAGCTCTTCACCTAGATAAATGATACCTCTTTTAGGTAATTAATTCTGTCATATCTTCATAGAAGCCTCCACTGACAAGTTATAATCTATATAAAGTCCACATTAAGACTTGTTTTAGTAGCATTCATCTGGTTTTCACAGTACACAACATAGCTTGTCAATATTGCTTCATGTAATGACTTCTCAATGTTTCTCTTTCTCATTAACCAATAAGCTCCATGAGTTCTGGGTTCTGTTTTATCCACAGCTGTATGCCCAGTGTCTTGCCAGCAGCAAGCACTCAACAAATATTAGTGAACAAGTGTGTAATATTAGTGAAATATTAGTGATTCTGACCACCCTCTTCTCATTCTAATTTTTACTTTCTCAATTATCTTAACCTGTCAGTTCATCTGCAAAATGGACATATAGTGACTTACAGGGAAATTTAACACCTATGTAAGTAATACCTGAAAACACTTTTGAGACTATAGTTTAAAATTATTATTCAAGTGAAAAACAGACATTATTATGAATTTATATTTAAACCATACTGTATGGAATTAAAAATTGCAGTATTTTCCTAAATTGTGCATTCAAATGTTTCCAAATAGAGAATGTGAAGATGATACAGTTTTATCAAGCAAATGTGATGTGATATTTCTTAGAAAAATTTCCCCAAAACTAAAAGAAAAAAAGGAAAAAAATTGTCATTCAAGTACTTGAGCAACACAATAACTTCATTCCTGAAGAATTCATTGTTTATTATTGTCTTTGATATTTCTTTATTTAAATTCTTGCTAGTAATTAAGAATAGCATTTTACTTTTAATATTTTTCTCTATTTCCATCTTTCTAAAAAGACAAAACTTTTAAGTTTTCAAAAATAACCTGATGACTTGTTTCCTATTTCCGTATTTGTCAGATTAGCAAGTATACAAACTAATGTAATTAAAAAACCCATGATAGGAAATCAAACACACATTCTACACTCTATAGTAGAAAAAATCTAAAACTTCATTACAAATGTAATTTATAAATACTTCTAAATGCTTTTCTGTGGTTCATTTTGGTTAGAATGTCCCATTCCCTCAGTTCATGCTTTGGTTAACTTTTTCATGGTACTGAGAATTTATACTTAAAATTAAAATGGGCTTACGTTAAAGCTTCTCTGTGTTTACATTTGGTGGTATATTTTAGAGTTGTTTCTAGACAAAAATTGTTTTGCTTCGATTTTTAAAAGTGTCATCCTTAAAAGCTGTGGTTGTTTGAGATGTTATTTCACATAGAAAATAATACATTTTTACAGGTGACAGGAGTATGTTTGGAAAGTGGAATTAAAACCTTTCACATAAAAGACACTTCTGTACACACACACACATGCACGTATATACACTTACACACTACGTGTGAAGCAAAATTTATAAAACTATTCTCTTGAATTTCAGGAGCATTTTAAAGCTTTTAAAGACAATGTTGGTAAAATTAATGGACCACACATGAACCTGTTGGGCCTCAGGCACTCGAAGAAGGAGTTCTATAGCATTTGCTGTGACTTGGGGGAAGTAAGAAATGACAGTGATGGTGGCTCAATATATGTAAAATTACTATTTAAAGGAATCTTCCTTCTTCCCTAGACCCAAACCAGGCAAATCAGGATTTATCTGTAGGTGAAGGAATTAGGTTTGGTACTGAATGCTAAGAGTGTAAACATTAGAGTATGTTCCTGTGATAAATGATATTTCTGGTATGGTTTGAAGTGAAAGATCTTGAAAGAAATAATTACCTTAGGTAAGTATAGGAATCTGATTTTTCATTTTTTTAAATTGTGAAATTTATAAAGGGGTTGTGCAAGTAGTCACTAAGGTTCAGATTTAAAATTCTGTGTTTCTTTGACATAATCTTTGTGGTTTTAGAAGTGATCTATTTGGATGCTAAATATAAGTGCACTATTTTTAATCCATGATCAAATCTTAAACAAACATGTATAGTTTTCTTCCTATATATTTAAGAAAGTGAAAACCTCCTAAAATGTGATGGGCATATTTACATAAATTTGGTTAATATTTATAGATTTGGCCACTAGATTTCTTTCTAGTTTTTTTTTACAGGGTACTCTTTAATTCATAATATAAATTGTTTGCTGGCTGGTATGTGAAAATCTGCAGTGATGATCATATTTTTAATAGATTTGGTTTAAGAGTTTAAAATCATCCTTTGTTGGCAGCTGTTGTATAATTTAAAAAATTGGCTGGTCTTTATCATCCCTGGTTCCCAGGAGGTAAGCCCTAAATCCTTGGAATTTTCTGAGTGATAGGAATGTCTCTATTATTCATGGTGGGTCCCTGAGATCATATCTGAGTTTATATTAACTGGATGACTCAGTGCAGAGTTTAGCCGTGCCAGAAAGACCAACTATGCAACTAGAGAGTTGGGCTCTGAGCCAGGTTACATCAGCGTTTCCTCTAGGTAGGAGACATGAGTTGGAGACTGAGTTCAAACACATGGCCAGTGACTCAATCAATCATGCCTATAAAATGAAACCCCACTAAAGACTCTGCACACCAAGGCTGAAGTGGGCTTTCCTAGTTAGTGATATTCTTATGGTCCAGAAGCCCCAGGAGGATGATATTATTTGTCTCACAATTTGGATTTAAAAATAAAACCATGGCTATAGTAACGAAAGTTACATAAGTCTTTGGATAAAGGTGTTAATAATGAGCTCTTGTGAAACAGAGTGGCATTATGGTAACTCGTAAGACAGAAGTGTGACCTTATCACTCTGAAGTTACTCAGATCTGCAGAAGAGTCTGTAGTGTTTCATTAACTATATGCTCTTTTTTTTTAGAATCCACATATGAGCGATCTCATATGGTATTTTTCTTTCTCTTTCTGGCTTACTTCACTTAGGATCATTGACTATAATATACAGTGAGAGAAGAATTTTATTTTTCTCATATTCAAAGATAGCCAAACCCATGACAATAAAATGATCAAGTGTCTCCCAGGAAATCTTGGGGACGGGAAGCAGCTTAGTGTCATGGAGAAAGCACAAATTTAGAAGTCCTGGGCTCAATCTCAGTGATGCCCTTCATTCGCTGTAGGACCTTGGGCAGGTAATACTACTTCACCACACCTCAAGTCCTTTATTTGCCAAGTAAGGGTAACGAAACAAATTATCTCCCTGTGTTGTAGAGAATGAAAGATGGAAGCAACATTATAGGTCAATTACCATTTAATTTCCTTTCATCTAATTAACATTATTCTCTTTCTCATTGAAACAATAACAAATAAAACAAGGAAACAAAGGTAAACAAGAATCCTTCCACAAAACTCAGGATCTTATTTCAGAGAGGACACTCCTTAAAAGAAGATGCATTATCATTGTCAGTCTTATCTATAAAAGTTTTACCAAACCGTATACAGTTCTTCTGGAAAAAGTAATTGATATTATGTATAAAGTAGGAGGTAGACATATCCTTAGTGAATGATAAATTTGACAAGGCCGTAACAATGACATTAGCATGGTCCTCTTCAAATACTGCCCCAAGTTAACAGCTGAATTATTTGAAGAACTTAAATGAATTTAGTAAGCCAAATGCATTAAGAAATTCCAGAAACAGGTATAGAAATATCAAATCACTATGTTCTATAACAGGAACTAACACGGTCAATTATACTTCAAAAACAAACAAACAAACTCATAGAAAAAGAGATCAGATTTGTAGTTACCGGATGTGGGGGGGGGGTGGAGGAAGGGGAAATAGGATGGAAGTAGTCAAAATGTACAACCTTCCAGTTATAAGATAAATAAGTACTAAAGATGTAATATACAACATGATAAATATATAATGAAAATTGTTAAAGAGTAAATCCTGAGAGTTCTCATCACAAGGAAAAACATTGTTTTCTATTTCTTTAATTATTGTATCTATATGAGATGATGGATATTCACTAAACTTACTGTGGTAATCATTTCATGATGTATCTAAGTCAAATCATTCTGTTGTATACCTTAAACTAATACCACGTTGTATGTCAATTATATCTCAATGAAATGGGTAGGGGAAAAAACAGAAATTCCAGAAACAAGAGTTAAGCTAATAATTCAGTACCAATACAGAAAAAGGGTTACAAAAGGTATGTATACTCAGCTTTAACCTTCATTTTCACTTGTAACCTCTAAGGTAAAATTATTTCGTGGAGAGTGACAGATCTTCTTCTAGTCTTCCCTAATAACTATGTAATTTACTTAAAGTGAGTTTCCATTTAAGAGAGCATGCTGGTTTCCTCTCTCAGAGTTCCCTTCAGAATTTCTGAAGTGTCGCCGTATCTTTGTTGAGTGTCTCATAAGTAAACACATCACTAAAGCGTGCACTTTTGTAAGAATACTCAAAAGAATGATGTAAACACTTGTACTTTTCACAGGCCAGGCTAATTTTTTTTTAAATTGCTAAAATTTCTTCAAGTAAACACATGAAGGAGTTTGTAGAAATGTTAAAAGAAAGAAAAAAAAAGCCCCAAAGAATTTATGAAGCTTATTTTAGGCTGTAGCAAAGTAACTGAAAATAAAATTATCTAGAGGCACAATGGAGGAATTGGAGGGTTTAGTTTAATTCAGCTTTCTCAGAGTTTGAAGCCACGAATTTAATGTGGACCTTTGGGGGTCCCTGAGAGGTAATAAAACTGTAAACTATTCAGGGACAGGCTTAAATTCCCAAAGTACTTGCCAACACATTTAATCTTTCTGAAGATATGTAAGGTTGATTAGATCGGGAATCTTAAAGTCTGTATGGTACTATTAAAATTTTTTTTTAATTTATCTTTTTTTGAGGGGGAAGTGATTAGGTTTGTTTATTTATTTATTTTAATGGAAGTACTGGAGATTGAACCCAGGACCTCATGCATGCTAGGCACGTGCTTTACCACTGAATTATATACCCTTTCCCCTGGCACAGTACTAATTTTAACTGAAGTCATACTACTGACAGTATAGAAAAGTTGATATTGATCTTTGTTATAACTATTGCATATCCTCTGGTATTTATAATAGCCATCAGGACAGTTAACACTTGTGGTGCTGGTTGCACAAACACAGGAAATTACATGAATCATATACACAGCAATTTAAAAGAAAAACATTGTAAAAAGTCAGATTTTAATATTCTGCATTTGTTTAAAAATATAACCCTTCAGGAAGGTAATAACATTTTCGTTATGAGGTTTGTGTAATAGTGATCAACAACACTATCAATGGCATGGCAATTTGCAGTTATACAAAACATGCTAGTTATTCAGGCTTTGGAGGCTGACAGATCTGAGATCAAATCCTTTCTCTAGTTTCCACTGCCTGTGTGATTTTAAGAAAATTATATAAGCTCTCTGAGCTTCACTTTCTGCATTTTAAATATGACAATAACTAGGCTCACAGGTGGTTGTGAGGATTAATTGGGGATGTGGGGAAAGCACTAAGCACAATGCCTGGTAAATATCTGGATCTCAAAATGTTCTCTTCCTACATTTCCTCTGGAGAGTCAATAATCTTCCTAAAAACTGAAATGCTACGTTCTATTCATGTAGGGGAAACAGAATAATAGAACTTCAAGTTTCACAGCTTTCCCTGATTTGAGCATCAACTAAAGGAAAAGAATGGGGAATTGGGGAGATTAGTTTGGACGCTGTTGTCATGATCCAGGTATGGGAGAAAAAATTTGAAAGTGGAATGGGGATGGGAAATTTTGAAATGGAGTAGGATGTGGTACAAAACAATGAACTCATAGAAACTGGGGAATGATTGGGAACAGTGAGTAGGAGATATGAAAAAGCTAAAGCAGACACAAGGTTAGCAGTTGTGTGGATTTTACGCTCACTGACTGACTGATTATATTCAGGGATAATATTCAAGGTATTTACAGCCAGTATGCCACGCCACTGATCAGTCAGACCTGTTGCCAACTGCAAAGCTGGAGCTGAATGCTGGAGACCTGAGCCGGGTCCCTTTAGTTGCTGAGTAGTTGGGAGGTTTGGGACATCCTGGGGGAGGGCCTGCGATCCAGGTGTGGGGAGAGGTAGTAGTGTTGACACTTTTCAATATTGTAGTAACTAGCATGGCCATACCAGTACTTTTAAGTTGAATGTTAACGCTGATAACATATTCCTTAGTCTTCTCTCCTGTCTCTTATCTTCTCCAAGTTCCTTCAGCCATTCTCTTTGTGAAGTAATTATCTACTTTACCATATTGGTTATCGTGCTCTGAATAATGGCTAGTGTTTTTCTTAAACTGAGCTGTTTGCATTACTCTAGAAGTGATCTACCAGCTCAGAGCAGACTTTTTGCATCCTGATTTGAACTCTGTTTTTACTAGGACCGTTAGAATTATATATACTTGTTTTCAATATCAATAAAATGAAAATCTAATGCCCTTTTTTAATAAAGTGCTTCACTGAGGTAAAAATGATAAAATTCATTCTCTAGCTGGCAAGTGAACTAATTAAAAGATTATTATATATTCCTTGAGCCAGCAAGTCTTTCAATATATTTTAAATTACATTTTGATACTATAATCTTTATTTCCATTTTAGAAAAGTTAATGTGCTCACTAATCTAAAATGTTGCATAATTGACAGTAGACATTTCAGCTAATGTAAATTAGCAGGTTCTGCTGAACTTGGAAAAGAAGGGGGAAAAGGACACTATTTGAAAGAATAAAAATAGTGTAATCAAAATTACAATCCCAGGCAAGATTTTATGTTTTCAGGATCAGGACCATCATTCCATCACTACTAATTTTAATAGTATTGTCTGTAATAGTGTTAAGTATCACTGATATTGGCAGTGAATTCAATGATAAAATTTTCTACTAATTGTTTTATCACTAAAAATTAAACTACCATAATTCACAGAAATTTTAAATCCAATTCTTTGATTGAGAGTATATATATTGATGATTTTTTTGAGGTTTAAATGTAATAAATTGTTTTATTTTTCTAATGGAATTCTGTCCAATTTTAAAGCTGTACAATAGATATTTCAAACTGTGTTGTAGATCAATAATGTTACAATTGATCTTTGCCTCAGGAATGGTACCTTTCCAGAAAATCCCCTGTTGAAATTTAATTTTAATACCTGAAATAGCCCATATTTGATAACTAAAAATATTTTATAATCGACCTCTAAAACTGTATTTCCTGATAGTTATAATCATCAAATGCAAGTATGCTTAAAGGATTTGCTTGACCTTCCACAGTAAGTAATTAGACAGAGCTTTCAAAGCTAAATTAAAATGAACATCAAATCCCCTTGTGAGACAGAAGTGTCCACATTGTGCTAAAGGATAATAGATCAGATGTGCTTGCTAAAACTCAATGAAAATAACACGTGTTTGGCTGTAGATGGTGATAGGACCCAACCAAAGATGTTTTTTTAACATCATAGTCTCAGATTCTCTTAGTTGGAAAAGTACTTTAAATGTCCTTTAATTCAATCACTCATTTGAATACTGAATTTTATACATGACCTCCAATTTAGTTGTTTGAACACTCAGTTGCTTCTTAAATTTTTTATTTTATTCTTTTCAATGGAGCTTCTGGGGACTGAATGCAGGACTTAGTGCATGCTAAGCATATGTTCTACTACTGAGCTATACCCACTCCTACCCTGCAGTTGCTTCTTTGTATTTTCTCTCAGGACCTTCACTGGTAAACATTCATGCTTATTTTAAAATTTAGAGCCTCTAAGCTGCTGAAAAAAAGCATGATGTGGCCCAATTTAGAAATGCAATATTAGCACAGGTCAAGCTTTTGTTTGTTCCATCTAATAAGTTGACAGTTAAGGCAGAATTTCCTCCAAGATAGTTTCTTTGAATTAAAGTAGACTCTATATCTATATATAACAAATGATATTCAGACTTGTGGAAAGCTCCTCAGATTTAGTTGTTTGTCTCCTTTACCAACATTTTAGGAACTCTAGCTACTTAGGGAACCTATTGGAACCTAAGGGAGAATTTGCCCTATGAATTTCCCCTCTAGTTATCATTTCCCATGTGTTTAGCAGAACTACCAGTTATTCCCTTAGATTACCAGGCAAAAGAGAAATCTAGACTTATATCTGTGAATTAGTTTGGGAAGTTAATGAAGAAGTGTGGAGATCACAATTTTTGCAGTTTTAGAAAACCAGAATTTCTGGTTTCAAATTCTACTACTAGTGAGCTTCATAATCATTAATGTCACTATATTTCTCTGACTTTTCAGTTTACTTCTCTGTAGTGTGAGAGTAAATATTCCTACAATTAAAGGTTGTTGTAAGGATTAAAGGAAATAATACAGAATATATAAACAACTAAAATTAAACTCTTGAACTCTTCTTACTACATCTTTAAATTTAGCAGCTTTGTGACCCTAATGTCTTGATGGGAAGTAAGAGTTAACACATATTTTCAAAATGTGTAAAATTCATTAACCAAATGTCATTCCAATACAAAATAAGCTTCTAAACTTGAGGACTTTTTCCCCCTTACCTATCACTGTAAATACCTCAGGAACCAAGACAAAAACTGTAGATGGTAGTTTTATGATACTGAATATAATGATAATAAAACAACAGCTGTTATCTACTGCATGTTTGTTGTGTACTAATCACTCCTCCCAAATGCTCCTTTCCTCTTCCTTGTTGTTATGGCTGGGGAGGGACTGTTCTTGGATTCAGTCTCTTCATATGTGTCCTCTCCTGACAAAAAAGCTGACTGGTCCTGTATTTGATTAAACTTTTATGAATGTTCTTTTCTGCTTCAAGGACCATAATTTGGGTTGTCAACCTGAAACTAGGAATGACACTTTTGAGAAATGTCCTCTGCTTGGCACTTGGGGTTTAGGATGACCAAATTTCAATTTTGAATTACTCTTTCAATTCATCATGCCTTTTAGTTGAGAATTCTAAAAAAATATGGACAACTGTGCATGTCTGTTCTTACTGTATGTACTTTCAAGTATTTATGCTTGTTTTAAGTATAACCATAACCTTGGCATGCAGATGATTCATTCACCCAAGTCAGAATAGAACACCATTATTCTAGATCATGTTCTATTTTCAAGGGGTTATAATAGTGAATGTCACATCTTTCATCAAATGTACCTTGATAAACTTTTTAAAAGGCTACCAAAACAATAACAATAAACATAAAAACTTCCCTCCTTACTTCTCAGTCTATATTTTACTGTTACTTTCTTTCATTTTATGTATTTTCTTCTTTTACAAATTCCTTTCTTTTTCCACAGATTTAAAAAGAAACTACAATTTTCTTCTCCACACCCTCTCTTGCTGATTAATATTGCTAATATCAGCAGTCTTTTAGATTACTGAAGATGATAGAATTGATGTTTGCTGCATTGAGAGGATTTTTAGTGCTCTCTATTACAAATTGTGGCAATGTTTACCCACTTTTATTTGCCGTTTACTACTCTTGTTTATATTTTGGTGGAAAAAATTGTAGCTCTCTGTCTCACAGGAGTTTGCAAATACTGTCAAAACATTTTCACAATATCGGCATGGAGGGTACCATTTTTGCTTTCTTGACAAAGTATCAATGCATGACAAAGGTACATTTGAAGCTACCTATTTTGGAGAGTAGACTGAAGTTGAAAGACAAGCATTGGCTCCCGATGCTACCCGTAAAGTATCTTGTCTTCTATATCCTCAAGAAAAAAAACTCCAATACATTTTATAAATTCTAACCTTTTCTTGTATAAATTTGAGTAAGATACCATGTGGATCAACTATTCAAACATCTTAGGGTTTTAGAAGTTTATGTAGAACACATAACATGACAAGTGGACATCAGTACTTTCTTAAATTCTGATTAGCCAAAGAACTAATAGTTACATGGCTGTATTTCTCTCAAAGAAAGATCCATGAGTCTCATGATATTTGCTCTTTTTCTCATGAGACTCTGCTTTCTACACTGGCTAGAGTAATCTCAGCTCTATTACATCGAGTTTATCTTAAATCACAGGAATAACTCTATCCATTGCTTGAATCTTTCATATTTTACTGGGTGGCCAGCCAAAAGAGATGTTAACACTTTCATATGTTTGTGTGCCCATTAGAATAATTTATAGAAACAAAAAACACCCTACTACCTAGACACGTGCCTTATTGGCTTGTTTATCACTGTATACCATCTCTGCTCATTACAAGCACATTTTCTCATGTACTGTACTTAATAGAACTTGTACAAGTAAGTGTTACATCTGGAAAACTGGTGTTTTCACTAAGCCTCATTTCACTCCAGATTCTCCCTTGATACCTAACTCTTTTTTTCTTTTGGCTTTGAATCTTTTTGTTTATTTATTTTTATAAAAAATTTTTCTTTATTGAAGTGTAGTTGATTTACAATGTTAATTTCAGCTGTATAGCAGAGCAATTCAGTTATACATATACATATATATTTTTTCAGGTTCTTTTCCATTATGTTACTACAAGAAATTGAATATAGTTCAATTTCTATACAGTAGGTTCTTGTCACTTATCTATTTTATATATAGTAATGTGTATCCATCCAAACTCCTAATTTATCCCTCCCCAGCTATTTCCGCTTTGTTAACCATAGTTTGCTTTCTATGTCCATGACTCTATTTTTGGTTGGTAAATAAGATTTATATATATATATTTAGATTTGACATATAAGTGACATTTGTCTTTCTCTGACTTACTTCACTTAATATGATAATCTCTAGGTCCATTCATGTTGCTGCAAATGGTATTATTTCATTCTTTTTTTCTGGCTGAGTAATATTCCTCTGTGTGTGTGTGTGTGTGTGTGTGTGTGTGTGTGTGTGTGTGTGTGTATGTGTATGTGTCTGTTGATGGACATTTAGGTTGTTTCCATGTCTTGGCTACTGTAAGTAGTGCTGCTGTGAACCCTCTGAACTGTGGGTTTGATGTCTATATGGTTTGGCACTAGGTCAAGGAATAACTCATTTTGTTGGAGAATTGTTTTATGTTGGTATTTTGCTTTTGCAGTGCAGCAGGAAGATCCTTCTGGACAGGAGCCATGTTTTATGAGCTCTGACCACAATGTCATGTAACTAAATCTTATGAGTGTCTGGTGAAGTTCCTCTTAAATGAGACCCCTCTAAGCATTAAGTACCCAATACAAACTCAAAAGTCACATACTGAAAGGGGGCATTACCAAGTTGTTCTAATGGTCACATAGAAAAATCTGCTTAAAAAGTGCCAATATGCCAAAAACCTCTAAGACATTCTCAACATAAAAAGCCAGTCATTTCTATAGTCAGTTTACATTAGTTCATTGTTATGTTCAAAGTAAGTTACTTACTAAGGCGAATTTTTTGTTGAGAATCATCTGCTCCACCAAAGATGACTCATTATGGAAGAGGTGGGGCTGCATGTGGCTCCACATGTGTGGAAACCACCAGAACTCATCCACAGATCCCAACAGATGGTCATCCCCTTCATCTTCCTCTTCAGTTCCTTGGGTTGGGGGGGAAGAGGGGGAAGATTATTCAGTTAATTTCAGTTACACTAATCGTCTGTTTATCTGTCTATATATCTGTCTATATATCAATCCACCCATCCATCCAATTATATATTTAGAAGTTACCATTTATACTATCTTCAATACATATAATTGAACATGAAATGTAACAAAGGAAAATACATGCCTCGAGGAACAACCAGAGAGTGTGATACAGTTCCTTTAAAAGTTTTTAAACATGAGATATGGCTGTAAAATCACTGCAAGATGGACGTACAGAACCATTCCCAAGGATGTTAGAACTTTTAACCTTTAGCATCTTTGTGTAATTTGTAGTTTGGAGAGAATAGGGGCTGAGCAGGGAATGCAATCAAGGGGATGTGAGTGAGGAAATGTACAGCAGAGCCCCAACAGTAAATCGTTCTGATGGGTTGTGACACAACAGTCTCAACAAAATAATTCCATAATTTATCTGGTTTACTCCTTAAGTCTGAGATGCAGCTGCTCAGTCATATTTAGAGAAAACTAAGGCACAAAAAGGAGAAAAGGGGGAAATGTAGCAACTGTTATTGGGAAAACTAGAGAAAACTGAAGGGAAGAAAGAAGAAAGGATGACAGTGATGAAAAGAAGCTGAGAAGTGGTGAAGTCAGAGTGAAACCTTCCAAGCTGCTCCTTGGTGGTACTCCTGCTCCTCATGCTCATCCTTTCTGTCAAGTTCTTGGAAGCAGACTTTCCACCAAGAAACTTCTATTTCCCTGAAAGTCAAAGCTTTGTTGTTGTTCTTCTGGTTTTTCAAACATGGGTTTGTTTTATTTCCTCCATTCTCCCTGACCTGCAGTTTAGTTGCGTGTGGGAAGTCACAGCTCTCTTAACTTGCCTGCAAGGGTAGGAGTTTCTTTTTGTACTTCCCCAGGCACAGTTTGCTAAAGCATGAAATCAGAGCAGTGTAAGGGGCCTGTCCTGGCATAGCATAAGATGATTATTAATCATTACAAAATTAGGCAGCTGCACTTGAATTTCAGCCACAACACTGAATCTAATAAGGTCCTAGAATAGTGGATTCTTCACATGATGTCTGATTTGGGTGAAGAAACGCTCTCTCCTGTTTTCAATAGTAGTTCTGATGTGACTGGTTTTAATAGGATCCTACAGGCTAAAGATGGAGGATGGGCTGCTGCCCTGGCCCAGCCAACTGAGCCCAGTGCTTGTTACCACTGTTCTCTCATTTAATTTTTCCAAGAGAAGGAAGGCAGAGCCTACTGGCAGGAAAAGAATCAGATCTGATGATTTATTGGGCAATAAAGGAGATTTACCAAGGATAAAGTTGTAGTATGAGGCTGCTTGTTTGCTCTAATTTATGCAGGAGGGACAAGATTATATAGAATGAGTGGAATAATAATCCTTCAACAAGGACCGTCTTCAATGTCACTTTCCTATGCTTAGGTACTCTGCTGATATGAAGGAATTTTTTTTTCTCTCTCTCTAAAGAGCATCTTTAAATCTAATCTGTTTTATTTCCCTTAAGTTTTTCCTCTTCATCATACACTCCTGTTACCATAGTATAGTTGAATAAGTATAGCCTTTGGAGTCAGATGTTTTTAGGTTATTTGTAGGTTCCAACACATTTGAGTTGTGTGACTGTGGGCAAGTCACATAACCCCTTTAATGTTGGTATTCATGCAGGCAGAAATATGGACAGCAGTACCTATTTTATTCTTTCTGGGAACAAGTGTCTGCACAGTCCTGTCACACTGGGTAATCTAAAATGCCTATTTATTTATTTATACTTTTTTTCTTGAAGTACAGTCAGTTACAGTATGTCAATTTCTGGGGTACAGCATAATGTTTCAGTGATACATAGACATACATTTATTTGTTTTCATATTCTTTTTCATTATACATTACTACAAGATATTGAATATAGTTCCATCTGCTATACAGAAGAAACTTGTTGTTTATCCATTTTATATATAGTAGTTAGTATCTGCAAATCATGAACTCCCAGTTTATCCCTTCCCAGTCCCCTCCCCCCGGTAACCATAGTTTGTTTTCTATGTCTGTGAGTCTGTTTCTGTTTTGTAAATAAGTTCATTTGTGTCTTTTTTTTTTTTAAGATTCCATATATAAGTGATATCATATGGTATTTTTCTTTCTCTTTCTGGCTTTCTTCACTTAGAATGACGATCTCCAGCTCCATCCATGTTGCTGCAAATGGCACTATTTTATTCTTTTTTATGGCTGAGTAGTATTCCATTGTATAAATATACCAAACTTCTTTATCCAGTCATCTGTCAATAGACATTTAGGTTGTTTCCATGTCTTGGTTATTGTAAATAGTGCTTAAAATGTCCATTTTTTCCCCCTCCTATATTTCCTGTTCCTGTTTGTCTTGTGTCTCTTATGTGTCTCCTTTTGTGTGTGTGTTTAGCTGTAATACCGCATGGGGTGGAGGTGGGTCTCCCCTGAATGTTATGTGGCAGAGAGGACACTGTATTTAAGAAGTTAAGAACTGATCAAGCTATTGTATTAACTAATTGCCCTGATTAATGAGTCACCAACATCGAGCATTCTTGGGGCTTCTGAGTAACTATCTTATAGCTCAGGGAGGCCTTCTAGAGAGAACTGCAAAGGAATAGCAGATGGAGTTAGGGGTTTAGAATCTCTGATGACTCCAATCATGGCAAAGTCTTGGGTCCTGTTAGCTTTTAGGTAATAAATAAGGCAGCCCTGGTAGAGAAACACTGGTGACATGTGACTGGTGATGCCTTAATACTTTTTTTATTTTTATTTTTTGACATAGGGATGACATTTGGATTCCCTACAATTAAACATCTCAGCTTACGTATGCTCCTCTTGCTTAATATTTTGTATGTCCTCAGGACAGCATATTGATTAAAATTACAGTCAGTTACCTGTTGAAACTTTACTTTTCCGTACTGAAAACAGCAGATGTCTCTTGGGGTTTCCCAGTAAACAGTTCATTTCTGATTTCCAAATCCCCTGGGTAAAGTGAGCTGAGATTTCCTTGTTTATGAAAAGTCACCCCTCCTACCACCTTTAATCTCTATTCCTTGTCCTCTATAATTCCTATCTTTCCCTGCATCCTTGTTACCTCTATTCATTTTTCTAGTTGGCCTTCACCCAAAGCTTATTTATCAGGACATTGCAACAGATTTCAGAGTTCTTTGGAACGAAAGCTCAGGAATTTGTTGTCCTTCCCTGAATATTATGGTGAAATCTGGTATTAAAATATTCATACATTTTAATCATGCAGCAGTTAGACAAACGACGTCTGCCCTCTGACAGATTTATGTAAATTCATAGTAGGCATAATTGTACGCCTCTCTTTTTTTCTTTATTACTCTTTCTTATCTGATTTCCTTTAATCCTACTTTGGGGATGTTTTATATCAGAATTAATTATATTGAGAACAAGTGTCTATTGCTTATTACTTTAAACCTTATGATAAAAAGTAGCTGAAACAGTTGTTCATGGTTGGATTGTCCTGGCCTCTTGCCACTCCTTACACCCCCACTTTCCCTATTTCAGTCAGAACTGGAGAAAGAGAAATGAACTGGGAGTCAAATTCCACAATTTTAACTGTCATTTCTTAAGTTGTTACAAAACTATACTGAACTCTTATGATTATTGAAAATTATTTTATTATGTATCTATTTAAATAACTTATGTCTCTTCAGTATTTTATTTGTAGTATTTCCTATTCTGATATTATATTAAAAACACCATCATTGACTGAGACTGTGCTAAGTGCTTTTTAGGATCATCTTATTTAATTCTCACTCCAACCCTAGGAGCTAAGGACCTTGCTAACTCCATTTTACAGATAAGGAAATTGTTATTAGGAGAGGTAAAGTAATTTGTTCCACATCACTGGGAATGATGGGATAAATCCTGAATTCAGAGCCTAAATTCTTACCTAGATTACACATCTCCAGGGCCCTTAACTATCATTCATGAACCAAACGTGGAGTGTAAAAATAAGATTAGGATTTACTAATTCATATAACATTGCTCTTCACATTGTTAATGAATTCTATGATTATAATTAGAATTTACAAATACTATTGGCTCTCAGTGATTTGGGAAAATATACAAACCTAAAGAACCTATAGATAAGGGGAAGTAACCTTTGCCATTCAGCTTCCTTAATCAAGGATTGACAACTGAACAACAAAAATCCATTTTTTTTCTAATGCATAAGAATTAGGCTCTGACTGACCTAAAGTTAAGACTTTTTTTTAACACTTAACTAGCTATATGAACTTGTGCCCCTCTAAGTTTATGGGTTCTTATCTAGAAAACAAGGTAACATATTCCTTAACTCCTAGGATTTGATGAAAAGGTACATGAAAAGTGCTTAGTTAAGTACCTAAAATATGGTGTTGCTCACTAAAAGGGAACTAGGGAACTGTAATTTTTATTCCACTATATCTTTACTTCTCACAACATGCACAACTCCTTCAAAAACTAAAATAAATCAAACAAGATGAAACTCTCCTGAAATAAAGTCTACTATTTTGACACTGCTGTTTTCCTCCTTTTCAAGACTGAATAAAATAAAATGTTTACTAGAAACAGAATTACTCATGTAGAAAGAAAGACAATGTAATTCAATTAAACTTTACAATACCTAATTTTTGAAGGATTCAGAATATTGATTTTTATATCTGTTCCCATTGAAAACTGATCTGACTGGTTTTAGACAACCCTGGTCAAATTTCTGTGGTAGCTTTCCTACTGTATACAGATAAAAAAATTCTTTCAAGCCTTAGCCTATGTTCTACTTTCCCTGACTTACAGAGAGGACGTTCTTACTACGAGTTGTGGAAAGTACTCACAGCAAATAAGGAAAGAGGACAAGTCTTTGAGAAACAAGAATGAAGGAGAGCAATTGGCTAGAGTCATTCTTTAGCATTCAGTACTGGGCAAAACCTGAGTTATTAGGAGTGTTTTCTTATATTTCTATCATGTTTGGTAAAGAAAGTGTTAAATTATTCTTAATATTTAGAGTGATTTTCTTTCACAGCACAACATGCTCAAATTCTATTCTCTAACCGTATTCCATATACATACTAATAGTTCAAATAAAGGTGACTTTATTTTCACTGAATCATTTTTTCATTCATTCCCTTTCTTCAATAGACAGTTTTACTTGCTGGTGTGACAGCAGTAAAGCCTTTGTGGAGTGTTCATTTTAGTGAGGGAAGAAAGACAACAGATAATTTAAAAATAAAATGCATTCAGTATCCATTCACAATAGAACACTTCAGCCATCTAGAAATAG
Source organism: Camelus dromedarius (assembly GCF_036321535.1). NCBI lineage: Eukaryota > Metazoa > Chordata > Mammalia > Artiodactyla > Camelidae > Camelus > Camelus dromedarius. The sequence goes on from NC_087436.1 coordinate 39,625,738, forward strand.
AAGAGAGCTTCCTTAAGTTAATAAAGAGTATCTATAAAATAGTCTATTGAAAGAATTCCCCTAAGAACAGGAACAAAACTACTGAAGTATTTCCCCTGAGGTCAGGAACAAGATATGAGTGTCACTATTACCACCTTTATTTAATATTTACTGCAGACTGAAGCTCGTGCAATAGGCAAGAAAAGAAACAAAACTCATAAAGCTCAGAAAGGAAGAAATAAAATTTTTACTCTTCAAAAATTATGTGATTGAATGGGTAGAAAATCCAAAAGAATCTATAAACTATAGAATTAATAAATGAATGTAGCAAGGTTGCTGTATACAAGGTCAACAGACAAAATTGTTTTTTGCATAGTTGACAGAGAAATGGAAAATAAAAATTTAAAAAATACACCATTTACTAGTGCATCAAAAAACCTGCCAAGGAGTAAATATAAAAACAATAAAGTTTTATCAAGTGTAATTAAAGAGGACCTATATATGTTAGGAATATGATATTAGAAATATGATAGGAACACTCAATGTTTAGGATACTAATTCTCCCCCAAATTAATTAATAATTTAATATAATCTCAATAAAAATAGTAGCAAGTTAATTTGTAGATACCGATAAACTGATTTTAAAATTTATATAAAAATTCAGATGGCCAAGAATTGCCAAGGCAATCTTGAAGAAGATGAACAAACTTGGGGGTTAGCAGATATTACAATGGCAGATATTCACATTAAAGTTATAGTAAACAATACAGTATAATGACACAAATAGATCCAAAGGAAAGGAGAGTCCAGAAACAGACGTTGTGGTATGCAGAGATGTCTTTAAACAGACACAAAAAAGGAAAAAAAGATAAAGTAGACTATAATGAAATTACTTTTGTTAAGCAAAAAGTACCAGTAGGGGTGTAAAAAGACAACCCACACATAAGGAGGAAGCATTAGCAACACATATAACTGACAGAGAGCTCATTAAGAATTGTATATATAAAACAGATAAACAGGTTTATACTGTATAGCACAGGGAAATATATTCAATATCTTATAGTAGCTCATGGTGACAAAGAATATGAAAATGAATATATGTACATTCATGTATGACTGAAGAGTTGTGCTGTACACCAGAAATTGACACAAGATTGTAAACTGCTTATAACTCAATTAAAAAAAAAAGAAAAAAAGAAAACCTCAAATAAAAAGAATATATAAAAAATTTCTACAAATCAATTTAAAAAAACACCCAGGTATTTCCAAAAAGAGGATATCCAAAAGGTCAATAAATATATGAAAGAAACTCAGTTTCACTACTCATCAGTGAAACGTGCATTTAAACCATAAGATGATATTTCTACATGGCCACCAGAAAGGCTAAAATTAAAAAGACAAACAATATCAAATACTGGTGAGAATGGAGAGCAACAGGAAAACTCATAAATTGTTGGAAATATAAATTGGTACAAGCACTTTGAAAAACGGTCATTTTCTTCTAAAAGCTGATTATAAGCATCCCATGTAACTTGCAGTTCTACTCCTGGTTGATAATGAACAGAAAAGAATTCTTATGGCCTCTGAAGGACAGATGCAAAAATGTTCTTAACACAACCATTCAAAAAAAGCCGAAGACTGGAAACAACCCAAACATCTACACTGTAAAGTAATGGAATAAAGAAATTTTGGTAAATTCAAACAATGGACTACTTTAAAGTAGTAAAAATGAAAAAATTACTACTATACATAATAATATCTGTGAAACTAAAATAACATTGACCAAAACAAGCTGCACACAGAAGAGTCCATGGAATATGATTCCTTTTAAATACCTCTCAAAGCCAGGCAAGCTAATTTATGATATTAGAAGTCAGGATAGTGGTTTTCTTTGAGGGAAGCTAGTGACTATAAGGCAGCATAATGGAGGGGGTAGGTGAGATTCTGGTAGTAGTGTCTTTTTTTAAATTCTTATGTTTTTGTTGAAGTGTAGTCAGTTTACAATGTTAGTTTCAGGTGTACAGCAAAGTGATTCAGTTACACATATACATAGATACATATATATATTTTCAGTTTATTTTCCATTATGGCTTATTACAAGAAATTGAATACGTTCCCTGTGCTATACATTAGGTCCTTGATTTTTAATCTGTTTTATATATAGTAATGTGTATCTGTTAATCCCAAAGTTCTAATCTGTCCCTCCCCTCCTTTTCCCCCTGGTAACCACAGTTTGTTTTCTATGTCTGCGAGTCTATTTCTGGTTTGTAAATAAAATTTGTATCTTTTTTAAAAAATTCCACTTAAAAGTGATATCATTTGATTCTTTTTCTTGATCTGCATGCTGGATACGCAGCTTTCGCTATATTTATTACTTATGCACTTCTATATATACAAATTATAGTTCAATAGAAAAGAAAGGTCATTAGAATGTGACATGGTGAATAAACTTTCAAACTATGAACATTTTGTGAAGGTTAAAAAGTAATAGGTTAAATGAAACTGAATAATATGAAGAAAATAAAATAGGAGAGAGTCACAGGGAACATAGGAAGGTGTGAAGAGGAGGGGTCATGATTTTAAAGAGAGTGGTCAGGGAGGCCTTAATGAGGACAGTTAAGCTCCTTTTTCTTACCTGTATGGTAAAATTTCCCTGAAAATCCCAGGTTGAACGTAAAATTTGTGATTTGTGCACGCAAAAGATTCTGAGTATCAAGCAGGGCCTGAAATACATAATTTAAAAAAAAATGTATCAAGTAGAGAATGGCATTGAGAGGATATCTTCCTTCAGCATTCAAAAAGTAAAACTACTCCTTTATACTTGAGAGAATTCAATGATGGAAAGTAGTTTCCTTATCACTTTATAGCTAGAGAGATGCTTTTGAGATTACATAAACCCATACATATATTTATCCTTTAGCTTGCAATAAATCAGCAAAGAGTGTCAGCTAGAAAAAGGAAATTAAGTGAAAAGTTGATTCCTCATGTATCAAAGGAACTAGTACCTAGTACATACAATACGTCTCCTTTTACCCCCCTCAGGGACATAGTTCACCATCTGCCAAAAGAGGGAAACTCTAAGGGGAACTATGCAAGAACATATGTTGAAAGAAACAGATTGTTATTTTTCAGATGCATCTCTTGTCTTCAAAATCCAAGACTTTTCAATCTTTAAGTCTTAGATCTCCCAAACATAGTGACTTTTCTTCAAGAATGGATATCGTGGTAAAGTAAATCTCTAATTTGCCCTTTCATTGAAAAACAGAGAGACAAACAGAATCCCTTACTTCCAAGAGTATTTTGAATCAGAGTTTTACTTGTTATATCCCATAAAGTATTTATCATGCTATGAGTATTTAATGGATTTTTTTCCTTTCTTCTTCTCCTTTTCTTTCTCATTCATATTTAAATTCCCATTCTTATATTCCTTCTCTCTCTGCCCTGCCCCCAAGTCCCTGCCCCAGACCATGGTAGTATCCACCCCAACTAGGCAGAAAGTTAACACTGAATGGTAGATGTGTAAAGGCTCTTAGTCACCACTTCTTTTACACATGAAGAAACTAAGGAGAAATGACTTGCTCATTTTTACAGATAAATTCATGGTAGATCCTAGGTTAAGGATATAGATCACCTGATTCCAAATTAGGGACTCTTTTTTTTTCCCTCTACTACACCAAATCTTTCCCCTCCTCTCCACAGTACACTGGCTGGGTCCACAACAAAACCTTTTCTTAATAGTGTAGCCAACACCTGGAAGTCCTGCCTCATCATGTTCATTCATGGTCTCAATCTTTTTGGGGGGATAAACAGATAGACATTTTATTCAGAGACCGTGCCATGATTGTATGCTTTCTCTGTGAATGCAAGTGATTCTCCTTGTGTAAAAGCAGAGGAAGAGAACTTTTGAATCTCAAATTTAAATTCATGTGACAAATGGTAAGTTTTGAAATTTAAGTATCTAAGTCTTCTTTTTCTATCCTTACTCTGTTTACATGAACAACTTCCTTTCATTTCACAACTGAACCATGTGATATGTGGGTCCTGAGGGCACTCATATATGGAAGGCAGGCCTGTTTGTGGACTTCCACACCTAACTATAGAAGCAAAAGGGTTAAACTGATGGCAGTGTCACTGGGGACTGGTTAGATCCCATCCTCACAAGGGCTAGGTACAGTTTGGGCAGGGGAAAGAGAATTTGGCTAGCTGAGGAGTGACAAAGTGAGGAATGGGACACACAACCTTGGTGTCAGGAGGTGTGGGGAGGGGTGCTGCCTGGGTGTAAGGGCTGAGCTTTTCTCTTTCTCTCCTTATGGAAGGAAAATCAGATAAGGGATCAGAAGGTATGGATTTAAATGCCAGCTCTGGGACTTAACAGTGCACTCACTAAGGCTTGGACTCAGATTGTCTCAGCTGGAATTCTAGATCTGTTCTTATTCAGCACTATGTATGTTATCAAATTTTCCAAGCCTCAGATTCATCGTATATAAAGTGGGAATCATAATAATTAACTAAAAACACTGTTGTGAAGATTAAGTCAGATAATTCATTTGTGCTTTGGCATAGTGACTAGTATATGATACGTGTTCAACAATTATTAGCTGCCACTCCTCTATAATTGCTGCTGCTACTATTACTACTATTAATATGGTTGTTGTTATTGTTAGTGATAGATAATAATATGTTACCTCTCTGAACTTTCCCTTCAGTTATTAAAAGTGAAGACAATTATCTAACTCATGGAATTGTGATGAGGAATGAATATAAAAGAGGTAATATATGCAGGAGTGCTTGATAAGCTCTAACAAAATGGCATAAAATATTAGGTATTGACATTATAATTACCAGCAATATATTATATATACATGTATATGTATATAATTACAATTATGTACATATTACTGATAATTGTATCTGTATCTATATAGTATGCATCTCTCATTTACTTCTTTCTTTACTGAAATATAGTTGGTGTACAATATTATGTTAGCTTCAGGAGTACAACATAGTGATTCAGTATTTAAACACGTTATGAAATGATCAACACCCTAAGTCCAGTAACCATTTGTCCCATATAAAGTTATTACAGTATTGTTGACCACATTCCTTATGCTATACATTACATCCCTCTGACTTATTTATTTTATAACCAGAAGTTTGTACCTCTTAATCTCACTCACATATTTTACTCATTCCCTACCTCATCCCTGCCATCTGGCAACCACCCATTTGTTTTTTGTATCTATGAGTCTGTTTTCATTTTTTTTTTTTAGATTCCATATATAAGTGAGATCATATGGTTTTTATCTTTCTCTGTCTGGTTTATTTCACTTAGCATAATACCCTCTAGATCCATCCATGTTTTCACATGGCAAGATTTCATTCTTTTTTATGACTAATATTCCATTGCATATACATATATATACCACATCTTCTTTATGCATTCATCCATCAATGGGCCTTCCATATCTCGGCTACAATTGTATACTGCTACAATAAACACAGCAGTGCAGTTTTCAAGTTAGTGTTTTTGTTTTCTTTGAGTAAATACCTAGAAGTGAAATTGCTGGGTCACATGGTAGTTCTGTTTTGAATTTTTTGAGGAACCTTCATACTGTTTTCCATAGTGGTTGCACTAATTTACATTCCCATCAACAATACCTGAGGGTCCCCTTTTCTCCACATCCTTGCCAGCACTTGTTATTTCTTGTCATTTTGATGATAGCCATTCTGACAGGTGTGAAGTGATATCTTATTTTGGTTTGATTTTGTATTTTCATAATAGGTTAGTGATGCTGGACATCTTTTCATATGTCTTTGGTCATCTGTATATCTTCTTTTGAAAAATGTCTATTCAGGTCCTCTGCCCATTTTTAAGTGGATTGTTTTTGGTATTGAGTTTTATGAATTCTTCACATGTTTTGGATATTAACTCTTTATTGGATATGTCATTTGCAAATATCTTCTATTCAGAAGGCTGCCTTTTCATTTTGTTGATGGTTTTCTTCAAAAATTTGGATTGATGTAGTCCTACTTGTTTATTTTTGCTTTTGTTTCCCTTGCCTAAGGCGATGCATCCAAAATATATTGCTAAGACTGATGTCAAAGAGCATACTACCTATGTTTTCTTCTAGAAGTTTTATGGTTTCAGGTCTAACATTTAAGTCTTTAATCTACATTGAGTATATGGTGTAAGAAAGTAGTCATTTGCATGCTGCTGTCCACTTTCTTCTACCCAACTGAACATTCTAGTTGGCTCTTCCTATCTTTTCTTCCCCTTAGATCTTAACTTTCTTCTTTATCCATCTTACTTCATTCATTTCATTCTCTTAATTTTCTCCTTTCAGTGGTAAAAAATATGGATTAAAAGTCCATTTAAAAATTATTTCTTGTGTGTTCAATGTTTTAATCTTAAGATTGGAATAGTTTTTCTTTCTGTCTCCCTGAAAATAAAATCCCCAAACTATGGAACTTGAACTTTCCTTTGTGACTCTAGATAATTTTTTAAAATTTATATTTACAGTATTTGATAGGAAAAGAATCCAAACAAAACTATCCTGTTCTTTGGACTTAGAAGCTAAATAAAGTACCTGTGAACTAACCTCTAAATCAACTATAATACATTGATTCAAATTATAATTAGCTCTGATTTTGCAGGTTTGATGTGGCATTTTACCCATTTATTTGATATTCTAGAAATAAACATTAAAACACATAAAAGATGTATTGAAGCAAATGGCAGATACTAATATCAAGAGTATGTATAGTGAAGAGGGAAACTTATTTCTAGATAATAGTTTATATACTTAAGCAGTAATATTTCTTATTTTTTATATTGCTTTTATGACCAAATTTTGGCAATATCTATGAGAACAATGTTATATATTTATCCATTATTTCTATATATATTTCAAAATATGCTTTTGTACCAGAAACTTGAGTACCAGCAATATCCTTAGATCACATCTTTTCTATTAAACTCTTCATTCCTGAATGGTTTTATGCAGCATTGTTCTATTTAAAACTGAAATAGTCTATTATTCCTATAAACAAAATACAAGATTGTAAAATGACTATAACTCAATAAAAAATGTTTAAAAAAAACACAAAATATAAAATGATATAAAATGATACTTTGCTATATTCTCTATGTGCAACATGTCTAAAATGCAGTGATAATATAAAAAATCTACTCAAAAGAACCTAAATTATTATTCTAATACCAAATTCAGAAAACCACATGTATTCTGGGCAAGAAAACTCTCTCTGATGTGCATAGTACTTTGGCCATGGAGGAGTTAATTAATCACAGCCACTTGCAGAGGTACCATTTACTGGTCTCCTCCAATCCAAGAACCCTAAGAACATAGATGTCTACTATCAAAGGTGGTCTGATTATTGAAAAGTGGTGCTTTATTTTTAAGTGTTCTAAAACTTTGTATATATTTAGGGTAATTTACAATTCCATGCATCAGTGATTATCTTTAAAGTAACACATTATTTTTTTCCAATTAAAAAAATTAAAGTCACAAATAAATCTACCTCTCAGGATAAATTAATATGATAAAAATCCATTCCATTTTAATCACTAACTACTTATACTTATGTGTATATAGAGATATAGATGTATAAATAAGTGAAATTAGAGCTAGAAAGTAAAAATTAGAACTGTACCAATTATGATTAAAAATGCAGAGTTGTGAATTTTGCCTTTTTCATTTAACAGTATATCATGTGCTTTCTCCTGTCACACTAACCTTCCAAAACCAAAATTTTTAATGGATGCCGAATATTACATCAAATGGGTATAGTATAATTTATTTAACCATTATATTCTATTGTGGTACATTTAGATTGTTTACATTTTTTCATGTAGTATAAATACTGCTCTGCGTATCAACACATATTTATATAGCAATGAAATAGCCATTTCTGCAGGAGAAAATAATTCTGCTTACTCTTCAGCAAACAAAACAATTTTTGAGCAAATTTGAAAATGCTTGTGAAAGCATTAAAAGAGTACTAGTTAATATTAAGTATTAAGTATTAATATCCAATTAACATTATAAAAGAACTGTATTATGAGTATAATTTAACATGAAAATTTGACTATTTCCAAAAGTATTTTTTCAAATTTGAATCTGTATGCTACCCCGTTAACTTAGTTTTTCAAGGCTTCATTCTACAAAGGCAAAAATACTTGTAAGCATTAGAATATCTAGTTGAAGGTTAAAAAAAAAAGGTCTAATTTAAAGAAACTGAGCTCTGAGAACTGAGCAAAATGGGAGATTTTATATGTCTTTGGGTTTTCTCTGACTTTCTTTAATGGAATGAATGTATCAATTAAAGTAAATTGAAAAGATAAAAGTTAAAAAAACAACTGCAAAAAAATTTGATGTGGAGATTCATGTTAGGACTTGTTATGTATGTGACATTCTGTGGGAAAACATCTGCTAATTTTTGTTTCTTATCTGGGCTTCCTAGATTATATTTTGACCTATTTTATCTTCTGTAAGTTAACAAAAAGAGTTGGCAAGCCAAATTAAGGCTGGCTGGGAAAGAAATTTTAGTGTTAAGTGTAGTTTTTCAGCAGGAGGCAAAAATATAATATTTCAGCACAGAATTTTTAGAGTTAAATGTTTTCTTAGTCAAGGAAATACTAAGTATATATAATGTACATAGATTTACTAAAGTAAATGAAAACAATTGGGCAGCTAATTATAAGCTCCTGTATCTATATATTTATCTACCTATCTCCGCCCCCCCCCCCCCCCGCAGGCGGCATCAGAGAAACTCATGGGTTTAGTATGAAGATCAAATGAGAAAATAGATACGTGGCCCTAAAACCTTTCTTAGCACACGTAAGTGGAATTTTAGCCCTAGGAATGGAATCCTCCATCCCTTCCTCAGTCAACCATTAAAAACTCCTTACCATCCTGTCGCAAAATTCCATCTTCTATTTCTTACTGTTGCCCAGCTGGAGTAAAATCAGGCATATGCCTAAACTTTTAAATGATATTTTCAAATTGAGCTTGACACTTTCGGAGTTGTCTAATCAGCACTGAGAATTCTGGACAAAAGATGAAGATGTTCCAAGTAACTATATTACAGTAACTTTTACAGGGCTTTGTATTTCTTTCTAAGTGACCTAGTGAATTCTCTGTTCTCCAACTCAATGTTCATGTATTTTATTGTTTGAATTATGTTAACAGGAAGGACAAAGGTTGTGTGAAAGCCAAGGAGAAAAGAATAACATAGTAATCTTGAATTATTTGGTACATACTTAAACTGGTTCAGAGCATACATTATACATAACCTCTAAACTATACAGGTGAGAGATGGTTTTGCTAGAAAATTTGTTGAACTGAAATTGGCAAATAATGATACATGAGTGGGGAAATAGAAAACAAGTACTGTTCTCACTAACCATTCATTTGAAATTGTTATGCATATTCTATTTAGCTTATGGTCGCTATAGTCAAAATACTACTGTACCTTTTTTAAAAGAATAGATAAACATAAAAAGTAATTCACAGTTCCTTACAATGCAGCACCTTTAGGAAACTATAAGCTTCATCTCATTCACTCAATTATACTGAAAAGGGTTTTTATGTGTTGCAATAAACATAATTTTAACACCTTAATAATTTATAAGACTTGCTTCTAGCAGCAAAGCAGAAAAGGAAGGAGAGGTACAGGAATCCATATGAGGGGACTGAGGCATCTCAACCCACCTATTTTTATTCCAGAGCAAATTAGGTTTATTTCAGCAGTTGCACAGTTATATTGGAAACCCCTTAAGTAGCATATCTGTTCTGCTTAAGAATGGAAAGTGCTAAATACTTTTTAAAAAACACTGAAAAAATGTTCCCTAGCCAACCCCCCACTACATAACAGTTTGAGTTATATGTTAATAAAATGTGCAATTGAAACTGGACTATAAATTCCGTGAGGTAGTGATTCTGTCCAGTTCACTTGTAATCCCTGAAGCCCAGCATGATGTCAGGAGCAGAAGGGCAAGTAGCTGTTTGTTGAATGGTGACATGAATGAATGTCTGATCTGACAGTGCAAAAAACTCTTAAAGACTTGACACTAATATTGTGGAACATTCTTTTGCTATTTTATTTTCATAAACTGTTTTGAATCTTGATGAATTAATTCAACATATTTCATACTCAAAAAGGTAATTATAAAGCATTTTCTTTTCAAATTATTTGTAAAAGTGCTAAAGTGAAAGCATTCCCTATTTCAGTGCTTCTCAAACTTCTATGTATATGAAGATCATCTGAGAGCTTAATAAAATGCAGATTCCTGGGTTTTAACCCAGAGATTCTGAACAGTAGTCCTGGAGCAGGGCTAAAGCATCCCAGGTGATTTTGATGACAGGTGACATCATACCACACTCTTAAGAATCACTGTCCTATTCCTTGATTTCAAATAGTTCAATGCAGTTTCTCATTTATTTATTTATAGGCATGCTTTTCTTTGAGAATATGAAATCTTTGATGCCTACTCTATAGCACAATTCTTGGTACACAGTAGGCATTCAGCTAATCAATGATTTTATGAGCCACATAAGTAATGGGTACTGTGAATTCTAAAATCAGAAATATTCTAGAAAAAAACAGAACATGTAGGTTCATCCAGAATTCAGTTTAGGTCCTAGTAACTATGTTGGCCCCAAAGCACTCCATCACAGCTAGAGTAATCTGGGTTAGAAATTATACAACATAGATTGTAGCCTCTAAAGTTTTTATTTTACGTCTTTATCAATTTTATCTTCTGTAGTTTTTCTAATAAAAATTCCTCTCAGCTGGGTTGGATGAACCCAGCTAATCAGGCTGCCACTTTAGGTAAAGGGTGGTAACCTAGGGTAACCTGCTCCAGCCTAGGGAAGATAAGGTGTGAGGAGGCAAGTGCTAATAGAGGATAGAGATGTCTTTTAAGAATCACATTGTCATGGGACTGTAAGATGGTTCAGCTGCTATGGAAAACAGTTTGGCCATTCCTCGAAAAGTTAAATATAAAATTATCATATGACTCAGCAATTACACTCCTAATTTTATACTCAAAAGAATTAAAAACAGGTGTTCAGACAAATATGTCTTCACACACAGCAGTACTATTCCCCACAGCCAAAAGGTAGAAACAACCCAGGGTCCATCAGTGGATGGACAGATAAACAAACTGCAGTTCATATATATACAATGGAATATTATTCATCCATAAAAAGGAATAATGTGCTGATACAAGCTACAATGTAAGTGAATCTTGAAAATATAATGCTAAGTGAAGGAAGCCAGACACAAAAGGTCACATACTATATGATTCCATTTACATGAAGTATCCAGAATAGGTAAATCTATAGAGGCAGAAGGTAAACTGGTGTTCCCAGGAGTAGGTAGGGGGAAACTAGGCATAACTGCTGAATGGGTATGGGGTTTCCTTTTGGGGTGATGAAAATGTTTTATATGGGGGTTATACAACACTGTGAATGTACTAAATGACACTGAAATGTTTATTTTAGAATGGTTAATTTTCCAAGAGAGTAGATATAACCTTTGTCTTTACAGTGGTAGATCTGCAGTGCTTGGCACATAGTAGGCTCCCAATAGCTACTTGTTGAAAGAATAAATGAATGGATGGTAATGCCACAATAATTTCCAACCAGAAGAGGAGATAATAACATTTGACTGAAAAATTTTGCAGGACAATTAAAGAGTAAATAGGGGGATGGTTTCCATGGAGAGGACATATTAAGGGTGCTCCATTACAAGAGGCACATTTTTAATCATGCTGCACAAAGTGGGTAGATCATCAACATTGGATGAGAGCCCTTGCTTTGGTAGGGGTAAGTAGTGCTCACACAAACCTGTGGGTTCTTCAGGTAATGAGGGCTGGGTTTGGTGGAATGAAGAACATTTCAGGGTGGCTTTAGATCAGATCATAGAACCTGTTTGGGATGGACTGAAATGCTTTTATATATATATATAAATTTTTTTAAAATGAAAGTTGGGGTAAAGGCACAAGTGTATACTTAGCAACTTAGTCCACTAGAGCCTAATTATAAATGCATAAAAAAGAAAAATGCCTGTGAAATCAAAACAACTGTCAGTATTAACATTATTGAACTTATTCTTTAATGAAGTGTTTTATGTGCTCATTTGGAATCACTTTATTTTACATTATAGGTCTTAATAAGCTTTGGGATATGGTTTCCAAGAATATAGCAGATAAGATAAATTCTGAGTCTACAGAAACTAACAAGGAAAGATGCTAAAGGACTGAATGGAAGAGTTAGGCAGAAAAAGTATAAATCACCACAAAAACTAAATACATAAACATATTAGACTGGAGGATGGCCTGACACATCTCCACAGCCTCTGAGGCTTCACTGCATTAGAATCCAATCACCGATCAATAAAAATGAGCATGATAGAGTTGAAAAAGAAAAGTTGTGCCATCAAACTCATAAGTCAACTTATTAATTCAATATACGTTCACTGAGTGCCTACTATGTGTCCAGTGCTGTGTTAGTGGCTGCGATAGTCAAATTAGACCCACCACTCCTACATAGGATATTTTAAGGAGAAAATGAGATAATATCTGAGAAGAGTCTTTTTACCCTGTAAAGTAACAAACAATGTAAAAAATATTAATATTGTCTAAAATAAGTTTTCTGGAAAAATGGTTTATATTTTTAAAGTAAAATGCGATTCCTGAATGACTTATCCATGAGTCAAGAAATTTCAGGCATCAACTCATTCTTCTCAGCCAGGTTTTCTGATTGTGAGGGGAACACTCCCAGCTTCCTTCTGCTTCTGGGCCTTTCCTCTTGCTGTTCCTTTTTTCTTCCCCATATAGTCACATCGTTGATTCACATTTCTTTTATGTCTCTGCTCAAATATTACCTTATCAGAGAGGCTTCCCCTGACCATCCTTATAAACTTGGCAACAACACAACTCCGCCCCCCGCCCCCGAGGCCCAGGCTTTCCTATTTCCGTTGTCCTACGTTACTTTCTCCACAGCGCTGTCAGTGTCTAGTATGTTTTATGTGCATACTCATTTATTGTTGTCTACTCCCACCAAGCATAAGGAACACGAGAGCAAGGGCTTTGCCTGTTCATTCACTGAAGACTGCCCGCTGCCTGGCGTGTGGCAGGCACTCATAAATACTTGGTGAGTAAATAAATGAATGAGTGGATGCTACTGAACTGAAATTTGAGCTGAAGCTGAAGTGAAATTCTAGAGCCAAAAAAGGAACTATAATCGAAGGAAAAAAATTATTTGGACCAGTCCAGCTTCTCTGAAACAGCAGTAAAAGCAAAAAGGATCGAGGCTTTAAAGATGGAAAGAGAGAGAAGGCCAGCTGACTTAGAGAGACCAGAAATAGAAACGGCCTAACATCCGACAAAGACTTCAAGCCAAGTCAAGCTACCAGAATAACTTACTGTGACTTTCTTACAACATTCTAATTGGGAGGCTATTCGGAAGGATAATAGTGTGTGGTTTCTGGAGGAAGACTCCTGGGCTTGAATCCCAGCTGCAAGGTACTCTGAGTAACTTTTCACTTTGACAAGTGCCTTTCCTGAGCCTCAGCTTTCTTATTTTGAAAAAAAAAAATGTGTGACAATACCTACCTCATAGGATTGTCTAAGTTTTGGATGATGTGATATGTGTAAAGAGCAGTGCCTGGAACATGATGACACAATAAAATGCTGGGTCCCTTGCTTGTGGCCAAACTAAGGATGCATCATGAATAATGATAAACACAGAGTAGAATCACAGAATATGAAGCTGGAAGAGATTTAAGAGACTGCCAAACCCAGTATTTTTAAAACTGTGGCACTGAAGAATCTATCTTTGAACAGGAGGATAAACACATTACTGCCAACCCCTCATACTCCTTGGACTTTGCTCTATAGATTGACGTTTCTTACAAAAAAAGGCATGTCTTTGGAGTCTTATCCTGTATCTGAAAAATTTCATCACCAGTTAAGTGATAAAACCAAACCAAACCAAGAAAAATTCATTTTTGTTACATTTGCAAAATATAATTCTACTCATTTATGTTATTTTAATTTTATCTTTTCATAGCTGATCCAATCAGACCGTCTCATAAACCTGTTCTACCTCATAAATCCTAGAATTTGGACCTGGAGTTATTTTATACTAAAAAAGCCTCTTTTAATGCTGGGATTAGTTCACAAGACTGAAAATTACTTACGTCTGATTAATTTACTAAGGGGAAGTACTTCTTCCTTTCCTGACTTTTTTTCCTTCCTTTTGAGTGAATAAAATTACGAAAAGTTACAGGTTTCAAATAAATCGTTAAGATCAAAGTCAGAAATAGTTTTAGCAGACTTCAGCATCAGGTTTTATAATACTTATTTGTTAATGAAAAAAAATAGTGGCTTGTTAGTAATACTTTCCCAGCCTTGGATGATTTCAAGTTTTTGTATTCGGTGAATGTTAGCTTGCTTCCCCTTCACAATTAGATGCCTTAGGACCAGCCTAGAAAACAAAAACAAAAAAACCTATATTCTATTTTGACCATTGCTTTAGTAACTGCAGATAGCTCTAAAAATCTGATTTCATCACAACTCTGAATAGTTATTAATTTGATAAGGACTGATTTAAAATACTATTTCCAATTCTCTCATTGCTATTATTTTTATTCTCCGTTAAAAAATTTTTTTACCACTGGAGATGCCTGTCATTTCTGTGATTTGACTGGTACTTTCATAGAAAACCCAAGTGGTGACTAAGGTTTTATTGTCAACTGTTCAACTTATTTTCAACTTCACTCAGAATAAGGGTGGGAATTGAAACCAAAGAAAGAAAGTGATGTAATATTGTAACTTTCCTCTAACATCCCTGATATGGTGAGTTTCCATATATATATATATATATTTCCTTATATATATAACCTGTGATAATATCTCACAGGTTGTACTTGGGGAAGCCTATTCTAGTTGAGAACTGTTAAGGTTGTCTCCCTTTTGCATTAAAATCTAGGCTTTCAAACTTGGAATTCTCTCTCCTCCGAGAAGTGAGGTAAGCCTGAATTTGGCCATAAGTGTGCACACTTCTGTCGTCATCTGTGTGCTGTCCTTTGTACCATAGACAGAAAGCCTGATATGCAGACTGAAAAGAATCTTTAAAAAGCAGTCATGCTCGGTGCACTGATTTATGCTTTTCAGAGATACCTTCAACCCCTTACCCCCAACCCCACCCAAACAGTCCAAGTATGAACACCGGAGAAGGTCTGGGTTGGCAGCCAAAGCTCCAGTTCTAATAGGTAGTGGTGATCTGTGTTACATACTGAATTCCTAGGATAGTCTGGACCTGATTACAGCTTCTCATGGCTGAGAGAAATCTTACCACCCTGAGATATCATGGCAGGGTGTCTGGACAACCTCAATGGGATTTTCTTTGAGGTTCCATGAACTTGTGAATGTGTGGGTGAGGGGCTGATGAGAAAGAAAGGAAGAGTATATGCAACACATGGGGCCTTCTGGGATTCTCTATCAGCTAGAAAGAGTTATGACTTTCCCAGCCTTTCTAGTGACCTTCACAACTGCAGCCAGCTCAGGGGTCCTACAGCCACCCCCGAGAAAAGTCAAGAGCTACAGAGGAGCCAACAGAAAGGAGTGACCTGGCACTCCATGTGTGCACATGTGCTTCCATGGAGCACTATATTTTGTGCCAGCAAGAGAATGATGACTGAGGATACTAGAGTGCTGCAATTCTGACTTTGAGATAAAAAGAATGTAACTTTACCTTCATATTATAGCTTATAATTCTCAAAAAAACTTTCACATATCATCTCATCTGATCTTTACAACAACTCAAGAGAGTCAGGGTAAGCACTTACTGCCACTTTACATTTAAGGAAAGTGAAGCTCAGATACGTTGTTAAGTGACTTGCTTAAATCCACATAGTAAATAAGAGGCAGGATGGGGGATTTAAACCCATCTATCCATATGGTATAAGCTGTCTTGTCTAGAAACAAGAAAACTAAAAATATCATGACTAATATACTTTCCAAGTGTAACATCTTATACAGACAAGTCTTTCAATTTTTTTAAGACTATGAAACAGACTTTCTTGTCACAAACTATGTCTTTTAAATCTTTCCATACTAATATTTTTGTAATGCTGTGGAAATATAATGTGTTTTGTTTGTATGTTTATTTATTGATCTGTATTCTCTCCTTGTATTCATATGTTCTTTTTCTGTGTGTGTGTGTTTATGTATATAATTTTTCTTGAGTATGAATTAGCCTGTCATTTATGTATCACAAAAAAAGCATTTAAGGTTGAAGAAGCTTAGACCAAACTGACAAAAGTATAGCAGTTAAAAGTTCACTCATTCGTAGTATGGAGTATATAGATTAAAGACTGATATCCTGAGAGTTAAGGTCTTAAAAGTGCTCTATTGTGATTTTCCACAAGCAACAATGGCTTTCACGTTGACACTGCATGTGATTTTCTGTCCTTAGGCTGAGCTGGTAGGCAGATTGCTTTTATGTAATTCCCGTGAAGCTGGCAGGAGGTGACTCATATACATAAATGCCTCTTTCAATCAGGAAGAGAGTGTCAGAGGGCCGGTGGGTGGTGTCTGAATGACTAAATTTTAAGATTAGGGTACTGAAAAAAATCTCCTAAAGTGAGGGTTTCTAGGGGGATGCACATGTGAGAATCTGGATCACATCAATGAATCAAAGGAAACTTTGATAAGATTTTATTACATTGTTGAATATCAGTCTTAACTTCATAACTCAATGTAAAGAGAAATTTCTTCAACTACTCGTAACTGAAAACAGCCCAGATAGTTTAAATAAGCTCTTGGAATGAAACTTGATTCCAAGATGCTCAAATTGAAATATTAAGTACACTGTATGAAAGGGACAGAGGAGTTATGGGAGTTATGGGTATAAAGTTATGAGGAAGTTACAGAAATGTTTGGAAATAGCCAGGTTGGAGGAGGAGCATGTTCCCGAGAAAATGAAGTGCCAACTTACTATCTCATTCAAGTAAAATAAAACTTTCCTCCAAATGGTAGTGGCATGGAACAGAATAAAAATTTCTGCTGAAATCCTTGAAAGGATTTCAGATAAATGCAAAGTAACAATATGGCCAAGTATCTAGCTAGTCCATAATAGCTGATGCTCTCAGGAAATGCTCAGTGGAACAGAGAAAAGCCAATACAGTAATTGAACTCCTAGGGAAAGCCGAACAGGTTGACAGAGTGAAATTTCATTTCATGGCTTTGTGTGTTCTGGTTTTCTCACAAGGCCATGTTATATATCTGTTGTTTTTTTCCTCTAAAAAGTTTATTTTAACGGGGGCAGAGCAAAAAAATCCAAGCGGGGACCATGTATGAAGTTGTTAATAAAAACAAGAGTGCTCATCGTGAGCAAGGGTAGGAGCCTGGATTCAACAATGTTATCAACAAAAGACTGCAATGTTTTTTTTTAAAAAAAAGTTATTTTTTATTTTTAATGAAGGTACTGGGGATTGAACCTAGGACCTCCTGCATGCTAAAAGCACGTGCTCTACCCTGCTATTCCCTCCACCCTGCTATTTTTTTTTAAACTCATTTATCTCCATATATTGTGTTGGCTGATTGGTTTTCCAATACTGTTATAACATCAGTTTATTATTTTCAGGGACTGTCTGATTACTTTCAATTACAGCACCAGAACATTTTCCCCTTCCATATCTGTTTAAGATTATATACATGAATTCTATTTTTCCCTTCCATATCTGTTTAAGATTATATACATGAATTCTAAATGCCTTCAGGCAGTTCTGGGACTGTTGTCTAAACTCTTCTATCAGACTTTTAAAAATTTTATTTTGGGGTTTTCTTGATGGGATGAATTTCTGAGAGAGCTAGGAGCATTATTTCTGAAGACTTCTGATATGGTCCACTACTGTCAGTGAAGATTTCAGAAAATACAGAATCTTAATTCTGCTGCAAATCTATAGCTAATTTTATTCCATGGTTAAGAAGCAATCATTACTTCCCCCAGCCTGATTTTTCTATGAGTTGCTCTGAAAGATGTGCAATTGATTTTCTGTGCAGAGTTGCTAAGAAAGAAAATTCCTATGGAACTGTTAAAAAGGCATATTTTCACCTTTGTTTCAGTGTAGCATTAAGAGTCTGTCTTTTAAAGTTACAAATGAGTTTGTATGATTTACCTGAATGAGGGTTTTATTGTTATTGCAGGGTTTTTTTAATTTACTTTTATAATGTCTGTTTAATATTGGCTCTTTAAAAAAAAAACAAAGACAAATGAACTTATTTACAAAACAGAAGCAGACTCACAGATATAGAGAACAAACTTATGGTTGGTTACCAGGAAGGAAAGGGGGTGGGAAGGGATACACTGGGAGTTCATGATTTGCAGATACTAACTATTATATATAAAATAGATAAACAACAAGTTTATACTGTATAGCAGAGGGAACTATATTCAATACCTTGTAGTAACCTATAATGAAAAAAATATGAAAATGAATATATGTATGTATATGTATGACTGAACTATTATGCTGTACACCAGAAATTGACACAACATTGTAAACTGACTATACTTCAATTAAAAAAAATAAAGTGTATTAAAGCAAACAAAAAACCCCGAACATACTACAGGAGTTATATGCTTGCATTTCTCAGAGATCTCACACTGTCATTAAGGTTCCTGAGAAAGAGCTGAAAATCACCAAAACCAGGAATTGTATTCAAAAAGAGTGAGAAAAACCATGCTGATTGAGCTATGGATCTAGCAATAGGCTGTGGTATAAAAAGTGGCATTTGGGGACAAGTATGGCTCAGATCTAGCAGGTTGTATATATTATTGTCCCAAAAGATAGGGAGATAGTAGAGGGAAGAAAGATTGAATGGTTAGAAATCAAAAAGGCACAGAGTCAGACTAGAGTCAGACAGGGTTTGACTCCTGTTCCATTTACAAGCTGTACTATGTTAGTAATGTCTGAGTCTCAGTCTCCTCTTTTGTAAAGTGATGCCTTCTTTCTGAGAATGCTATGAAGAATGACCGAAATAATACATAGAAGCACTAGATCAAATGATCAACGTAAAACCCACAACAGGCCTTCAAAAATGTTACTTCCTTTAAACAGTATGGAGATTCCTCAGAAGACTAAAAATAGACTTACCATATGATCCAGCAATCCCACTCCTGGGCATATATCCAGAGGCAGCCTTAATTCAAAAAGGCATCTGCACCCCAATGTTTATAGCAGCACTATTTACAATAGCCAAGACATGGAAACAACCTAAATGTCCATCGACAGATGACTGGATAAAGAAGTTGTGGTATATTAATACAATGGAATACTTCTCAGCCACAAAAAAGAATAAAATAATGCCATTTGCAGCAACATGGATGGATCATTCCAAGTGAAGTAAGCCAGAAAGAGAAAGAAAAATACCATATGATATCACTCATACGTGGAATCTAAAACAACAACAAAGACAAATGAACTTATTTAAAACAGAAGCAGACTCACAGACATAGAAAACAAACTTATGGTTACTAGTGGGGAAGGGTGTGGGAAGGGATAAATTGGGAGTTCGAGATTTGCAGATACTGACTGGCATATATAAGATAAACAAGTTTATACTGTATAGCACAAGGTACTGTATTTGATATCTT
Source organism: Camelus dromedarius (assembly GCF_036321535.1). NCBI lineage: Eukaryota > Metazoa > Chordata > Mammalia > Artiodactyla > Camelidae > Camelus > Camelus dromedarius. The sequence goes on from NC_087436.1 coordinate 39,645,405, forward strand.
GTAGTAGCTTGCAGTGAAAAAAATATGAAAATGAATATGTGTATATTCATGTATGACTGAAGCATTGTGCTATACACCAGAAATTGACACAACATTGTAAACTGACTATACTTCAATTTAAAAAAGTAAAAAAATAAAATAAAATATATCACAGGGAAAACAAACAAACAAACTTACTTCCTTTTATCTCTGCCCATTCCCGACAAATGCTTCTACAGCAACAAAAGGCAAGTGAGCCCTCCCAAGGTATATTTGGAATTGGGTCTAATGGTGTCAGTTTAGTGAAGGTGGTATCTTAAGTACCTCTCATCAAACTGTACTTATAGCCAGTTCTAATTAATGCTAACATATCTGGGCAATGGACACTCAGTGTTTACTAGGTTCTGTACTAAGGATGGACCATCTCATTTAACCTCACTGTTGTGGATTATCTCACTTATTCTATTCAACAGGTAGATACTATTTATTATTTAATTCATTATACAGATCAGGAAACTGAGGCACACAAAGTTTAAGTAAATTGAGCAGAAGTTAAAAACTGAATTTTGATTCAGTTAGAAAAAGGAGTATGGGATATTCCTTTGCAAGAGGGCCATGTGATTTGGGGATTTTATGATAGCACTAAATCCAAATTAACTTTAAAAGCATGTATTGAAAACATTAATAAAATGTAGCACAAGTCCATGGAGAAAAGCTTGGGCGGTGTTGGGAAACAATTCTCCATGGTATTCTGGCATTCCTGCATGTCTTGTGAGCAGAGGCACTGACTGCCTTTGCTTGGAACTGTCTTTTTAAGGATGTTTATTGAGCAGACAGCCTTGCAAGATAGAGTTAGCATCTTCTTTCAGAGCAAAGGGCAAGTTTGCTTACTTCCCAGTATAAACAAGACCATGTCTACCTCCAGGGCAAAGGTCATGTAGGATTACTGCCCATTATGAAAGATTCGGGTTCTCCAACATTAGGATTCCTCCATGATGCAACCCACTGCATGTGTGGGTATCAATCATTCAGACCTCTTCACATCACCCTGCAGCAGCTGGGACTTGGAGAATAAGCTCAAATGTGAATACTCAGGCTACTGCTATTTCTGTGAGTGATAAAATACTTTCTCTTTGACTCAGGACTCTTGTCCTTTCTGTCAGCATCCATGAAACTGTGGCAGGCTGACTTTTTGGCTTACAAATAGGATGAAATCTCAGACCCTTCCCAATTCTTAACTGGCAAAAGGAAAATTGTACACATCTATGGACAGGAAAAGATCCAGTTTATTTAAAGTACTATCTAAAGCAACTGCACAAGGATGTATGTGGGAAAAATAATTATCCCCAAAGACTGTTTTACGATGAACTAGAGAGGCTTTGGGGTAAGAATTTGTGTGCGCATGCAAAAAAAAAAAAAAAAAAAAAAAAAAAATTAGGAGAGGGCAAAGAAAACATACTGCTTGAAACCATGGAAAACTAATAAATATACATGACAGTAAACAGCTTTCTAAAGACAGGTACACTGTGCTGCACATGATTTGTACAATTGCCCCTGGCTTAAAAATGAGCACCAGTACTATATTCACAAAAGCTGTTAAATTCTTCTGATGTTCAAAGCTGCAGGAAACTGTTTCATATCTTTATTCTCATGAAGCCAGTAGACTGCATTATAACTTTATGCAACTATTTTATCTGGCAAATTGAGTGGAGAAAGAAGAGTTAACTTACTATGAGTTATAATTCCTAGTTAATAAATTGTAACACACAACAGTAAGTAAAGAAACAATAGTTTAATGAGGATAAAGCAAAGAGGCATTTTTTCACTTTAAATGTACTTCATTAGCACAGTTCATCCTCTGGGGGGCAGGGAATAATGAGACCATACAGCCTTTGCCTCTGGATCTAAGTCTGTTTAAAAGCAACAAACAGTCTGATTAAAAAATGGGCAGAAGACCTGAACAGACATTTTTCCAAAGAGGAAATGCAGATGGCCAACAAGTATATGAAAAGATGCTCAGCATCACTAATCATCAGGGAAGTGCAAATCGAAACCACAAGGAAGTATCACCTCACACCTGTCAGAATGGCTGTCATCTAAAAGAACACAAATAATAAATGTTGGCGAGGATGTGGAGAAGAGGGAACCCTTGTACACTGTTAGTGGGAATGTAAATTGGTCCAGCCACTGTGGAACAGAGGTTCTTCAGAAAACTAAAAATAGAACTATCATATGACCTAGCAATTCTACTCTTAGGTATATACCTGAAAAAACCAAAAACATTTATTGAACAAGATACACACACCCCCAGTTTTCATAGCAGCATTATTTACAATTGCCAAGATATGGAAGAAACCTAAGTGCCCATCAACAAATGAATGGATAAGGAGGATGTGGTAAATATACATATATATACAATGGAATATTACTCAGCCATAAAAAAGAACAAAATTTTACCATTTGTAACAACATGGATGGGCTTGAAGTGTATTAAGCTGAGTGAAATAAGTCAAGACGGACAAATACTATATGATATCACTTACATGTAGAATCTAAAAAATACAACAAGCTAGTGAATAAAACAAAAAAGAAGCAGACTCACAGGTATAGAGAACAAACTAGCGGTTACCAGTGAAAAGAAGGAAGGGGCAGGGGATTAGGAGGTACAAACTATTATGTATAAAATAAGCTGCAAGGATATACTGTACAACACAGGAAATATAGCCAATATTTCATAATAACTATAAATGGAGTTTAATAACCTTTAAAAATTATGAAATTAAAAATATGAAAAATATACCTGTAGCTTATATAATACTGTAATCAACTATACTCAAAAAAAAAAAAAAACACAAAACAAAACCAAAAAGCAACAAATAACTGGCTAGCACAGAAGGAGCTCTCAGCACCAGCTGCAACTTGCTGCAAGCCAGATGAAGTGTGAGGCGCTGAGCCACTTGGCGGCAGTTCAAGATGGCAGCATCAGAAGATTCTGACTCACCTTCTTCCATAGACACACCAAGTCCACAGCTACATATGGAACAATTCCTGAAAAAGACCTGAAATCAGCTGAACAGTTCCTCCACAACAGGATAAAAGAGCCACACTGAGATGGGTAGGAGAGACAGAGATGGAGTATCACCACCCCCTCTCCCCACTGCAGTAACTCACAGTTTGGAGCTAGCCCATGAAAATGGCACTTTTCCTTCAGGAGTGAGAGGTTTGTGCCCGACATCAGGCACCCCAACCTTGGGGACCTACACTGGAGAGACAAGCCCCTAAAATGCCTGGCTTTTAAGACGAATGAGGCTTATGTTCTGGAGATTCACAGGACTGTGGGGAACTGAGATTTTGCTCTTAAAGTGCGCATGCACAGACTCATTGGCCCCAGGACCCAGTTCAAAAGCAACTGTTTGCAAAGAACCTAGATCACATGTGGAGGAGATTCATTTGCTAATCTTAAAGCATTTGTTGGAGGGGCAGGGGCCTCTTGGGACTTTCTCTGGGTCTTGAGGCACTTTCTTCTTTGCTAGCTGTGGTAAGCACGTGGTCGCAGCTCTCTCCTGCTGCCCCACTAAAGCCAGCAGACATGCCTGATTCCTGTGCTTCCCTGCTAAAACTGGCTGGCATGCCCAGCCCTGTACTCTCCTGCTATCTTGCTAAATCCCTGGGCACATGCAGTCCACAAAGGGGACACCCCTTGAACATCAGATTGACCTATATATATAAACATTCTATCAAAAAGCAGCAGAATACATATTCTTTCTTCTCAAGTACACATGGAACATTCTCCAGGACAGATCATATGCTCAGCCACAAAACAAGTATAGATAAATAAATTTAAAAAGACTGAAATCACATAAAGCATCTTTTTGGATTCCAATACTATGAAACTAGAAATCAACTACAGGAAGAAAACTGGAAATATCACAAATAGGTGGAGAATAAACAAATGCTACTGAACAACTAATGGGTTAGTGAAGAAGTCAAAGGAGAAATTTAAAAAAATACTTTGAGACAAATGAAAAATACAGTATACCAAAATCTTTGGGATGTGACAAAAGCAGTTCTAAGAAGGAAGCCCTACCTCAAGAAACTAGAAAAATCTCAAATAAACAATCTAACTTTACACCTAAAAATACTAGAAAAAGGAGAACAAATGAAGCTTTAAGTTAGTAGAAGGGAGGAAATAATTACAATCAGAGTATAAATAAATGAAATAGAGACTAAAAAGACAATAGAAAAGATCAATGAAACTAAGAGCTGGTTCCTTGAGAAGATAAACAAAATTGACAAACCTTTAGTGAGACTCACTAAGACAAACAGAGAGGGTCAAATGAATAACATGAGAAATGAAAAAGAAGTTACAATGGATACCAATAAATACAAAGGATCATAAGAGACTACTATGAACAATTACAGGCCAACAAACTGGACAACCTAGAAGAAATGAAAAAATTCCTAGAAACATATTCCAAAACTGGATCATCTTCATGAAGCAATTTTCCAAGGCTGAATCATGAAAATAGAAAATCTGAAAAGACTGATTGCTAGTAAGGAGACTGAATCAGTAATCAAAAACCTCCCAACAAACAAAAGTCCAGGACCACGTGGTAAATTCACTGGTAAATTCTACCAAAATTCAAAGAAGATTTAATACCTATCCTTCTCAAATTCTCCAGAAAAATTACAGAAGAAGGAATGCTTCCAAACTTATTTTATGAGGTCAGCATTACACTGATACCAAAACCAGACAAGGACACTACCAAAAAGAAAATTATAGGCCAATATCTGATGAACATATGTGCAAAAATCCAACAAAATATTAGCAAAACAAATACAACAGCACATTAAAAGAATCGTACACCATGATTAAGTGGGATTTTTATGAAGGATGCAAATATGGTTCAACATCCACAACAATCAGTGTGATACACCACATTAACAAAATGAAGGATAAAAGTCATATGATCGTATCAATAGATGCAGAAAAAGCACTTGACAAAATTCAACATTCAACAAAGTGGAAGAGCCCAGAAATAAACCCACCCATATATGGTGAATTAATTTACAACAAAGGAGCCAAGAATATATAATGGGGGAAAGGAAAGTGTCTTCAACAAATGGTGTAGGAAAAACTGCACATCCATATGCAAAGGAATGAAATAAGACTACCTTACATCACCCAAAACTATAAACTCAAAATGGGGTAAGGACTTGACTAGACCTGAAACCACAAAGTTCTTAGAAGAAAACATAGGCGGTAAGCTCCTTGACATGGTCTTGGTGATGATTTTTTGGATTTGATTCCTAAAGCAAAGGCAAACAAAAAACAAAAATGAGCAAGTGGGACTACATCAAACTAAAAGGTTTCCATATAGCAAAGGAAACCATCAACAAAATGAAAAACAACCTACTGAATGGGAGAAAATATTTGCAAATCATATACCTGGTAAGGGGTGAATATCCAAAATATAAAGAACTCATGTAACACTATAACAAAAACAAACAATCCAATTCAAAAATGGACAGAGGATCTGAACAGACCTTTTTCCAAAGAAGACACATATAGGTGGCTAAGAGGCACATGAGGAGATGCTCAGCATCCCTAATCATGAGTGAAATGCAAATCAAAACCTCACCCCACACCAGTGGGATTGTAAATTGGTACAGCCACTATGGAAAACAGTATGGTTTAACTCAAAATAATTAAAAATAGAGCTACAATATGATCCAGTAATTCCACTTGAGTATTTATCTGAAGAAAACAAGAACAATAATTTGAAAAGATATATGCATCCCTTATGTTCACTGTAGCATTATTTACAATGGCCAAGATATGGAAACAACCCAAGTGTCCATATGGATGTATGAAGATGTTTATACACACACACAGAGACATACACACACACTGGAATACTACTCAGCTGTAAGAAAGGAAATCTTATTATTTGGGACAGAACTTGAGAGTATTATGCTAAGCGAAATAAGTTAAACAGGGAAAGACAGACAATGTATGATTTCACTGGTATGTGGAATTCAAAAAACAGAACAAATGAACAAACAAAATAAAACAAAACTCATGGATATGGAGAATAGACTGGTGGTTGTCAGAGTGGAGGTGAATTGGAGGACTGGGAAAAATGTGTGAAGAGGGTGAAAAAGGTACAAATTTCCAGTTATACAATAAATAAATCATGGGGATATAATGTGCAGCATGTTGACTACAGTCAATAATATATTGCATATCTGAAAGTTGCTATGAGAGCAAATCTTAAAAGTTCTTATCATAAGAAAAAAATTTTGTCACTTTTTATGGTGACGGATGATAACTAGACTACTTGTGATCATTTTGCAGCATATACAAATATTGAATCATTATGTTGTACACTTCAAACTAATATAATGTTATATATCAATTATACCTCAATTTTAAAAAAGCTCAAATTACTACACATGTAACAAATCTCACTCAACAAATTACATATGAAAGATCTTGTTATACATATATTTTAATTTAGAAATAAGTAAATTTATATAAAACTAAACAGCACATTTTTATAACTCAATATACTTTTATATCAATAGATAACAATCTACCACTTGTATGCATCATTCAAAAAATAAACTGAATTTTATATGTATGTAATTGTGATGTGTACTGAGAATAATGCAAAAAATAAAAATAACTGCAAAAAACCTTCCATATGATGCAGTATAATTTGTGGGAAAGAAAAGGAAAACAAGATGTGAGTATGCAATTTATGCCAGGCATAACCTCATCTAGACTTCTTCAAGCTTTATGAGAAAGGTATTATCATCATCGCTACTTTAAAGGTGAGGAGACTGGGGTTCAGATTGACTGAGTAACTTGTTCGGGTCTCTTGACTTGTATGGATCTGAGATTTGAGCACAAGTTTGCTTTAGTCCAAAGACTCATTATCTTTTCATTTTACATCTTCCCTGTGCAATAGAGAAAGATAGATCCTAGGAAGATAAATTTATTCATGAGCCTGGATTCCTCTTTGGTTTTCCAAGGGGTCACTTTTTTTTTTTGCAATAAACTGGTTTCAGTTAATCTTCTTCCTTAGAGCAAAATAATTAATGTCCTCAATAACTAATCATCCATACAGTAACATGGAAAAGACAAGTTATCATTATAATGCTTTAAATATATGATGTTCAACAGGCATTGAGAGAGCTTCTGTGTATTACTCTGTAGTAGGGACAGAGAAAGACATGAAAAAAAAGTATGTTACATAATCTTACCTTGAGGAGCCTACAACAATCTGATGGAAAAGCATATATGTGAAATGTGAAATGGAGGACAGTTTGTGATCCAGAACTTCAAATGAGACTTTCATGAATTAATTTAGGAATAAGATGTCCTCTAAAAATAAAGTATGAGATAAAGAATTCATTTAGACTCTCATCCATTTCTATGACATCTAAATTTATCTGAGCTGTGACCTTAATGTTGAAGTGCCCCAGGGCTGGTCCTGTTTTATTCTCTTCTCTACTGTCTTTTCCTAGGTGATTTCATCCAGTGTCGGGGCTTTAAATACCATCAATATGCTAATGCATTCTCGACTTATATCTTTCCACCTGACTTCTCCCTGAACTCTAAGCTTGCCTGACCAACTGCCTGCACACCTCCACTTGGACATCTAAAAAACATCATAAGCAGGTCCAAAAGAGAACTCTTGATTTCCCCCGCTTAATAGTAATTAACACTATGAGACAGGCACTGTCCAAAGTACTTTACATGTATTTAATCATTTAATCCTTAGGACCACATCTATGAGATGGGTGTTGTGGTGGTTCTAATTTTACACAAAAGGGAACTGAGGCACAGAGGCTAAGGGACCTGGCCAAGGCTGGTAGGTGAGGAAGACGGGATGCCAGGTCAGCCAGTGTCCTCAGTGGATGCCCTCACGGCCCCTACAGGAGACTCCTCTTCTCCCCATGGTCCTCAGCTCAGGGAACACACCATTGTGAGGCCAAAACCTTAGGAGTTATCCTTGATTCCACCCTTTCTTGAAGCTCCCCATGTACCATCCCTTGGCAAGTTCTTTCAGCTATTTCTCCAAAACAGATCTCAAACCTGGTCTTCTCACCATCTTAACCACTGTTATTACTCACCTTCTTTCGTTATTTTCCTACAGTCCATTCTCCATATGACAGCCAACATGATTTAAAACCAACAAACCTAAATCTGACCTTATCACTACCTTGCCAAAGATCTCCAGTAGCTGCTACCTGAAATTAGAATAAAATCCAAACTCCTCTCAAGGAGAAGGGCAGGGATCTGCCCTTCTGGAGTAATCTTGCTGCAAGCCCCTTCCTGTCCCCTATGCTCCACTCCTACTGGCCTCCCATTCCTCGCTCTCGGCCACGCTAAGCTTGTTTCACAGCATCTCCCTTTGTGTGGAACTCTCTCACCACAGATCTTTTTATTCACTGCAGGCTTGTCTCTTCTTTCAGGTCTCAACTTAGATGTCAGAGAAGATGTTCCTATCCAGCTTCTCCCAAATCACAAGTCTCATAGTGCCCTGTCCCCTGCCCCCACTTCCTCTCCACTCTTGATCTCTCTTGTCTCATTTTTTTCATAGCACTACCTGAGAGTATTTTGTTCATTTGTTTATGTATTCACTGTCTGTTTCTTCTCTTCAGAGGGGTGAGATGTATGGGGTCAGTGAACTTGTCTGTCATGGTTACTGCCATCTCCCTAGCTTCCAGAAGAATGCCTGGCCCACAGTAGACACCAATTAATACTTTTGGAGTGGATAGCCAAAAATGGTCTCATTTTCTTCCAGCTAATTTTTTTTTTTACCTCTAAGGTATTTAGAAGAACTAGTTTTACTCATTTTAGAAATTTTTCCAAAATGTTACTCAAATAATCTCTCCTAGTACATGATATGTTCACATAAAAATAGCTTAAATTTATTGTGGGCCTACAGGAATTAGGCATTTGACATACACTGTCATTCTCACAGGCAACGTACATGCTGTGAAGTAGGTGTTGTTCTCATTTTAAAGATATGGAAACTGATGGTGCGAGGTTGCCCAGGGTTACTCAGCTAGAAAGGGAACAGAGTTGAGATTTGGACTCGGGTTGATCTGTCTGACTTTAGCTTCCAAGCTCTTTTCAGCAGGAATACTATGTTCAGCTATGCAACTGGCAAGAAACAGTAAATAATCAGAAAGATGAAGTGATGATGAGCTTTTCAGTCTATGAAAATGTGAAAGCCAAGTGGAGAATGGTTGAGATCTACAAATGGTTGAGGTTGAACATAGTGATCACAGATTTTGTAAGGGCTGGGAAATTTAATTTTATTTCAAATTAAAAGTAAGCTTACAGAACGGACTCTAATAACAGCCGGTAAAGAGTAATTATATAAATACCTTTAAATATTTTAAATGTTACGTTATAAATTGATAATGAGTTAACTCAGGGAAACCAGAGAGTCCTGGAATTATATCTCTCACCTGAGGAGGCTGAAGTCAGGGAGGCCAACCACACCTTCTCACATACACCCTTGGGTAGAGCAGTGAGGGGAAGCTTACCATGTGGATGGAGGGCAGAGTTCTAGCTCTTGGAAGAGGGTGTTCTGCTCACCGTCCTTCCCCATAGTTACTCTGTTCCAATCAGTTGGTGCTGGGCTTCCCTTAGTAATGTTTTTAAAAATCTCACAAGTTTGCATATTTGAAAACAAAGAAAATTTATTTTCATTTTGGACAAAATGAACAAACAAGCCTAGCCCACTCTAACTGTAGCTTCTAAAAGACAAATGTTCAAAGCTTCCTAACGTAAAATTTCTTTTCTTCATTCAAAAATAATCCCCTTGTTAATGACTTTTTTCTTTTTGGAGGGGGGAGGTAAGTAATTAGGCTTTTATTTATTGATTTATTTTTAATGGAAGTACTGAGGATTGAACCCAGGACCTTGTGCATGCTAATCATGTGCTCTACCACTGAGCTATACCCTCCCTCAATTAGTGATTTTTTAAAATCATCTGGTGGGGTACCTCTATCCCACCTATAATTCAGCCCGAACCTTTGTGATTCCTTTCATATCTTTGTATAAGCACATTCAGTTAGACTTGAAACACAAAGAATATGTCCCAAACTTCTCTCTCGCTCCCCACCTCCTGCCTGTCTTTCTTTGGTCCTTCCTCTTTACTCTTCCCCTCCCCCCACAAAATACCATTTCTCTAACCTCGTTCTTATAAACCTGTTACTCACGGCCCTCTTTGCCTCTGGAGTCATTCTTCCTGAAAGATCACAGAAGCAGTATACTTTCATTACTTTGTCAAAATTATCCACTGCCTTCCTCTTAGGCCATACAAAGCCATCTATTTATTAGAATCACTCCCTCAAATCATCTACTTCTTGTGCCTTCAAGTAACATCTACTCTGTTCATCTCCACAGGAAGTTTCACATGTATACATATTGACTGAAATACTGTCACACAGTCTTGGTGTATGGCTCAAAAATAAGTGAAAGTAGGTACTCTTCAAGCATGAGGTTGAAATCAATCATAAGACTATTAATTCTGTTATGGCCGCTTTCCATTATATATGTGCTTTTATATGTAGAATTAAATATTTCTATACAAAATTATTTTAACATGCTTTCTACAGAGGAAGATAATAGGGCCCATGTCTTTGGATTTTGCAGGAATAGTGAATACAATTTATTGAAGCCAGCATTTCTCCACACTTGCATGTCTGCCATCTACATTAGAATCATCTAGGTGAGCATATTGGACATAGATTCTTCTATTCTCCCCAGATCTACTAGGTCAAAATCTGTGAGTGTGGGATTGGGAAATCTGCAATTTAAACAAGCATTTTTAAATGATTATTTTGCCTTTTCTGATTTGGAAACTCATGAAAATAGTCTCATCTTGATGAATGATTAAATACATCTAAACATTTCCGAGTGAAAGACTGTTTAACATGAAACTAGTGGCAAATTCTAGGACTGTTCCTTTAAAAAATACTATGTAGCACTCTGCTTTTTGTTCATTTATAAGTTATAAGTCAATTCATCACTGGTGACTTAAAAAATATGTCTGTTTGGGGCTCATCAACAATAAAAATTCAGTTATAAATCATTGACTGTATCACATATGAGTGGCTTAAAGGGGTGGCTTATGTTCAGTAATGATTTTGCTCCTTAGAGGCATTCGGTTGTAATAGAGAACCAGTGTGAAAGCTGGGATGGCTTTAAAAGGAAGATCTGCAGTGTATCACCTTCCTAGGCTGTCCTTGCTCTTAAAGATGGTGCATTGACATTGTATCAATTTCCAAGCACACAGCATTGAACACCGGCCTCTGCTAAGGCTCTGAATTATCCTGAAGGGCCTCCTGTCACTGACATCCATTAGAGACTGATCCTATTTAGGGAAACAGAACTTTTTTGGGTGCAATGAGCTACTGGGTCTTCACTGAGAATGGCAATTGAGTCTTCGTTCGTTCTTGTGAAGTTGCAAGTGACAATGATTTTGGAGATCTAGTTATAGCAATAAAGTTCTAACAAGAATGAAAAATTCATCTCTCCTTTTCCATTATTCATTTGCCCCTCAGTCAGACCAATGACAATGCTTCTGTATCAGATAAGAGATAACAGAGATTGGGAAAGTATTTTCTCTTCTCTCTTTAATCCCTTTAAATGCTTACTATATTTCTAGAGCAGATGAGCAAATTATGCAAAAATATTTTGAATATTAACTTAAACTACTTATTTGGCAAAGCAAATACACTAGAGTTAAAATGAGTCTGCATTATAATGCCTTCTTTCTCTTGAAAATATTGTCAGATAATTTTTGTTAAAATTTTATATACAAAATTTCTTAAAGGTATTTTTCAGTAGTATATCAGAAATCCAATTCTGACAGGATACAAGTATTAACTATTTTGATGACAGCAACTTTAACCTTTGAATGGCTTATTGTCGAAACTACTCAATTCATTTACTCAAGGGTATCAAGTGAGTTGTCCTTCTATGTGAATTCACTTTGTTTCTTAGGATTCCTAAACAAGGAACAAGGAATGGCTCTGTTATATGTTGTGCTAGTGTATACAGATTATTGAATTCAAGATAAAGAGTAGTGAAGAGCTTCTTCTTTTTCTTCTACTTCTTTTTTTTTTCTTTTCTTTTTTTTTTTTTAAGATAGATCATTGTTCAGTGCCCCAACCAGCTGGCTTAATGTGTACATGCAGTTTTTTCTTATTTTGGAAAGCTGATTCTACTCAGTATATATAGTTCAGAGAAAAAAATAGAGACAGCAAGTTACGTAAAAATAAATATGTAAATCTAAAGGGGGAGAAAAGCATTGCTGTACCAATCCAAATCCCAGGGAATCAAAGCAAGGGAGCGAAAGAGAGAAAGGAAAAGCAGATGGACTAGAACTCCATTGTTGTTTTTGGACTGGGGTAATTAAAGGAGAGCTTCTGAAGAGGGAAAAGTAATAAAATAAGGACCCAGAAGCTGAGGTGGGTGCAGGAACACAAAAGAAGTCAAAGAGGATAAAATGGAAAGAGGGAAAAAAAAGTATAATGCAACTGGCAACCAGTCCTTAAGTAGCCGGTAGTCCTGGTAAATTGGCTTTTAAAATTGTTTTTTAATTAGTTTCATAATGGATATACTTTCAGAAAAATGACCTTAGAAAGTACTGAAACAGTGAATTGGTGATAATCACATATCTGCTCCTAAGGAGCAATCTTTGGAGAGCTAAATTTCTGAAACTGCCCAAGTGAATAAAGGGTACTTGCTTGCTGGTGTTAACCTGCAGAGTGTAAGGGGATAGGAAGAGTTTATGAGCACAATGATTTAATCTTTGGTTAATTACTATTGACTCAGAGAGCTAAATTAATTATTTGGTCATATGTATGTCACCGATGAGAACAGGAGCTGTCTTTTGGGGGATTGAGCAGCTACAAGAACTGCTGGTGTGATTACATGAAGAGCATAGTCTGTGGCAGAATATCCACAGGGAAAATCCCTTCCCTCCCCCCTGTTCCCTCCCCTCCGCGAGATAAACATGTGCTGATCCCTGAAACCCGTTATCTGGTGAGAAGGATCTTACAGATGTGATTAAGTTAAGGGCTCTGCGCTAGGGATTTATCCAAGTGGGCTAATCTAATTACATGGGTCCCTAATCAGAGGGAGATGGGGCTATGAAAAAAAGGCACAGAGAGATGTAACATTGCTAATTTTGAAGATGAAGGAAGGGAACAGGAGCCAAGAAATGTGTGCAGACTTTAGAAGCTGGAGAAGAGGCAACAGATTCTCCCCTAGAGCCACCAGAAAGGAACACAACACTGCCAGCACCACGAACTTAGCCCAGGGAGACCCACATGGGACCTCCAGCCTCCAGAACTGTAAATTAATAAATCTGGGTTGTTTTAAGCCACTAAGTTGGTGGCAATTTGTTACAGCAACAAAAGAAAACGAACACATAGCTATTTTAGTAATTGGTGTAATTAATAATTGTAACTATGAATTATTATTTATAATAATTATAATTATTAATATGGAAATGAAAAAGCACCTAATCTTTTAAGGGAAAAGTTCAGTATGTACCAAATGAGTAAATTAAAAAAATTTTTTTAATTAAAAAGTTTTTTTCTATATATATAGTTTTATTAAAGTATAGTCAGTTTACAATGTGTCAATTTCTGGTGTACACCATAATGCTTCAGTCATACATGAACATACATATATTCATTTTCATATTATTTTTCACCATAAGTTGCTACCAAATGAGTAAATTTTAATCCTTTAAAACTTTTAGTACACTTAGAAGTTTCATAAGACTAGTTGACTATGTTTCCTTAGTCTACAAATGTCAAGTAGGTCTCATAATTTATTCTAGATTAACATTGTGATTTTAAGATCTATTTAGTATCTGAGCTACTGTTTCATTACACATAAATGGTCTATAAAAGAATAAAAAAAATGTTTAGCTATTAATTCATTCTTCCTATAGACTAAGAGACAATATACTAGAATTTACTTCATTTTTAAAAAATTCATTTGTGTGCTCAAAAAAAATGTTAGGAATGCCTATATATAAAGCATATTAAAACACCAAAGGGACTGTAAAATCTGAGTATGTACAGAGATAAAAAGTTAAATTATCTGAATTATGGGCAATTTCTATTCTTCAGTTGAGTTAGCACCATAATTGTATCTGTCATTATTGCCACCCTAATTCAATCAAAACTGCTAAACTGATAATAGTTACCAGAACTGCGAAGTGCCTAGAAAGAAGACACTAGTTAATAGGAAGGTGAACTTGTTAGTCATATCTTCAAGTAAGATCTGCCTTGGCCAAATCATTGCAGTTACTTGAGTCTAAGGTATTTCAAGAAGTGATTGATGCTAATTTTTGTTCCAAACTTATAATGAAATCCAGGTCAAAGCTTCAGATATAACCCATCAAATTACAATAGATTCTATCTTGTATATAACTTGCTATAAAGTAGAATTTAGGAGGAAGGATTTGACATGGAAACCATAGTACTATATTAGGGTACAATTAGGGAGCAGCGTGTGGTGGGAAAGCTCAGTTTCTGGAGCCAGGTGGAGTAGCATTTTATATCCTGGAACTGTCACTTGCTGGTTGAAAGATCTTAGGCAAGTCAATCTTAGTTAGTTTGTGAACCTCATTTTCTTCATGTAAAGTGATGGTACTTATAGTCATTGTTTTATAGGATTTTTCTGAGAATTAAATGATAATAAATATAAAACACAAAACAATGTATGTACTTAATAAATGTTACCTAGTTTGGGAGTAGCTAAGTACCCCCAAATATATCATCATAAAATAATTACATCTTTTATGAGCCTATAAGCCATCAGCACAGAAATTCAAAAGAAAATATTTTGATTTTATTGTTTGATTTATTTCCAAGAATTATGGAATGTTTGAAAAAAATCAATCCAATGGAGGACATAACCCAATAACCGGCATATAGTAAAAGTTTCTCCTTTTCTTCACTTCTTTTACAGAAAATTGTGTTTCATTATTCATCAGTGTACTCCTCGAAATCCTTATCACAGCACCTAGTGACTTCCAGACTGAGCTGAATATATCTAGAACCTAACTCTGTACTCAGGATTTTCTTCTTGTAATTTTCTGCTTACCCAGTGTGTAAAACTTGTCATTGCCTAGTTGAACTTTAGTACTGCCTATGATGGCCCTGTTGTTTATCATGCTTGGGAAGGATTCATTGTATCAGACCTTTAAAATGCAATTAGTCACCAGATATTCTGTTTATACATTCATGGAGAGTTCAGTAACAGCATTTTGTATCCTTTAAATAATTTAGAACTCATTATCTGAGAATGCCATTTCATAACAAATAATTCTTTGATATTAACAGTAACAGAGATACAATCCATCCCACAATGTAACAAATTTAATAAAATGTTTTAAGTGTAAGTAGATTATGGATATGAAATAGTTTTTCCCTTTGCTAAACTATTTTCTTACTTCCCCATGCTAAATTATTGTCAAAAATTATTTCTGGAAAATTATTTCCTTAATATAATTGTTTTTTAGTTGTTAGCACACTATGGCTATTTGATTTTGATAATATTGAGAATGATGTATTTTCCTATATATTATAAATCACATTATATCAAATTTAGAAATAAGTATTCCACCAAACCAAAAGAAAGAGAAACATGTCATATACATTCATAAGAACAGTCCCAAATAGCCTAACTTTTGGACAATTATTAAACAATTAGGGACCAGTGGGATTCTGACACATTTTACAACCACAAACATTCAGGTGACTTCTTGGGAGCCCTATTTTTCCTAGAACAAGCAGCAATGGTTATCCATGAGGGAACAATCAACTAAGCATTGTAAACTCAACAAAACTATCTTTCAAAGACAAGGGCGAAAAAAGAAATTTGCATTTCATAAAATTGGAGAGAGTTTACCATGAATAGACTCTCATTAAAGGAACATCTAAAGGATGTGCTCCAGGAAGAATGAGATTCATTCATTCAGCAGATATATATGGAGCTAGGCACACTTCTAGCTGCTGGGGATACCTCAGTGAACAGACAGATGAGAAAATCTTGCTGTAGTCGAGTTTACATTTTAGTAGCCAATGCCACAAACCAACATAAATAAGTAAATACATATAGTATGTCCAGTAGTGTGCTGTTGAACCTTTAACAACTGGCTGTTTGGGAAAAAAAAAAAAAGCCTGAATTTGTAGCATTTGCCAATTTCTATGGTAATACTGTGCCCATGCCAAAATGTCGAACTACTGCCATGTTATTGAAGCTGGGAAGAGATGTACACAATTGACCTGGTGAGCATGTGTGTGCTGATATCAGCACGCTATTGATGATCATAGGTGGCAGGGGTGAAAATAGCAGGAAAAGATGAGAAGGTTTGTGGATTGCAATTTTAGAGAATGGTCAGAGAAGACGTCACTGACAAGGTAACATTGAGCAAAGACCTGAAGAAAGTCAGGAAGAGAGCTATGTACCAATTTGGGGGAAAACATTTTAGGCAGAAAGAGCAGTGTGTGCAACTCCCTGAAGCAAGAACTGGAACAGCAAGGAGGATAGGGAGGTGAAGAGTGAAGAGTAGGGGAGCAGGGCGTGTGACCAGGGAGTTAAGGAGAGGCTATAAAAGACTAAGAATTTTGGCTTTTAGGGTTGGGGAGACCGGAAGTCACTGGACGGTTCTGAGCAGAAGGAGGACATGAATTGAATTATATGTTAATGACATCACTCTGGCCTATTTATTGAAAAGGAATAGGTTGATCTAATCAAAAAGTTGATGGTAGTACAAATAATAATGTCTAATATCTGGGATTAAACAACAACATAGTTAACATTCAAAACAGGAATGGTTCATCAGTCAAAGGAGAGTGGACACGATTGGAGATAAAAGTACTTTGTACTTTTTGACTAAGGTGTGAGGATATTAATGTTAGCACTTGCTTAGCACATATGTTTACATTTCTTGAGAAACTACTAGTGGAGATAAAATATATATATTTCAAACCAAGAATGGGTAGAAAAAAGAAGAAAACTGACAATAAAGGCAATAAAGGACAGAGGGAGAGAAAAGAAGAAACAGAACAACTGGGACAAATATAAAGCACAAAATAAAGTAGCTGTGAAATTAATCACATCAATGACCATATTAAAAGTATGTAGACTAATCTTGTTAATTAAAAGTCAAATATTGACATAGTAGATAAAAAGCAAAATTCATAGAAAGTTGTTTTCAAAACTAATTTATGGGGGGAGGGTATGGCTCAGTGACAGAGCACATGCTTAGCATACATGAAGTCCTGGGTTCAATCCCCAATACCTCCATTTAAAAAAGAAACTAATTTATAATGTAAAGACAGAAGAGAGAACAAATATAAAGATGAGATAAAGTATAATTTTTACAGAATAAGTAAAAAAAGGTAGTGTAGCTATATTAGTATTAAGATAACCACAGAATAATAAAATATTAAATTAATATATAAATATGTACACATACACATCCTTAAATAGCATAGCTTCAAAATACATAATGTAAAAATTGACAGAAAAACAGAAATATTTACAATCCGCTATCAGAGCTAGAGAATTAAACACACCCAATTTGGTAACATCAAGTAGCATACCCCATTCCTTCCCCTCCCTCCAAAAGAGATCAAAACAGGAAGAACACAGAAGTTAGAACAACACAGTTAACAAAGTTGAGCTGATAGGTACACCTTGACTGGAGACTATGTTGTTGTCAAGTACACAAGGTATATTGTGTCTGGTCATAAAGTGATTCTAGCAAATGTAAGGTATTGGTATCAGACAGACACATGCTTCCAGAGTATAATGCAATTATAATGGATATTAGCAAATAAAAGATGAGAAACATCAGAGATAATGGAAAGGAATTTGAGAAATATGAGTTTGGAGGGAAAAAGAGATTGGTGCTATGAACGGGCCTTGACATCCATCCAGAGCATGGTCCATAGAGAACTATCTGGAGAAATTTGTTTCCCTTCTTTTTCACTTATGACAGAATAACTGATAGCAGTCGCCTTGCCCCTGCCAAACATTTGGAATGTCAGGTTCTTTCTCAATGATTTTCCGTAGCCTCTGGCTTGATCGCAGCTGGGGCAGGGAGGGTTCTCGTGAGAGGGTGAAGTCAGGCAGCACGGAGGTCCCTTCACACTCCAGTTCCAGCCCTGAGGGTCAGCTTTTAGCAAGATGGAGAAGTCAGCCAAGTCTGACTCCTAAGCCGGATACCGCTTAGTTCACGGGTCTGTACGGCTTCCTACTGCTATTTTCAGCACTTTCTTTTCCCTAGGCGCTCTGAGACCTTCAGTTAGCGTGGAAAAGAATGAAAGTCACTCCTGGCATTGTATCAAAGATTGAAGAACTGTCCTCTCTTATACAGCCACTTAAAAATGTAGATTTCAGGGGTAATCTACAACCAGCCAAATTAAGGAATAGTGAAGGGCGAGGGGACAGTGGGAAAGGTTGGGGTGGTGAGGAGAGGGAATGGCCGCGGGTCCCTCCAATCGGACTAGAGGCTCTTTAGTGTGTTCGGTTGCGGCCGGGCTGGTTCTTCATTTTCTCATGGATGTTAGAAAGTTTGTCAAAGTTAGAAAGAGAATGTGTGCCTATTACAGAAAGAGAAGGCGGGAGAAACAGGCGTGATCATACAGCTCTTCCATTTGTTCCAAGTCTAGCCGCAGACAGTTCTGTAAAGCCCTGAAAGTCCACTTTTATCAGAGTCTCCTCTCTTTGCCACTTCCCATCTATCTTAGGGGTGGAACGTTACATGAAATGGTGTAAGTCTAAAGCTCTAATGAATCTTAGGCCAAGAGCGAATTCATTCTTGTAAGAGAGAATTTGAATTGTTAGTATTCATTCGGTCGTGCTGTGCTTTCATGTGTAACTTTAAAATGCTTTCACGGGAGAAGCAGCTATTTATACACCACTTTCCCTCTCCAGAAGCCCTTTCTGTAAGCTTAGTCTCAGGAAGTTTGAGGATAGGTCTTAGAACACTAGGAACTTGAATATTCTAACATCACAAAACTAGTCCATGGTGAATTAGAGGCAAGCCTTGTCCTTGTAGTTCAATCACACACACACACACACACACACACACACACACTCCTTTTCCTGACTTCAATTTAATTGAAAGTAGTACTGCCACTTTTGAAGAATATTTTAATTGTCCAAACTATGTTCTTTGGTTCCTTAAGGGCTGTGGCTTGTGGGTTGTAATTTCTGCAACTAATGAAGACAACACCTTAGGTCTGTCGTTTATTTCCTTCCTCTTGAAGAGCCATATATTTTGTGCCACATCACAGTTTCTTCTGTTGCTTTGAGACTCTTTAAAACATGCTCATATTATTCAGTAGCTAGGCAGGTAAAAACTGTTACTGCATTGCTAATTCTAATTTTCCAATTAAATAAAGAAACAGATTTTTTTTTGGTTCCACGTAAGGAAAAAACCCCCCTCTTGCAGTGATTAGCATAGTAGTTAAAATTTATTTATATATATATATAAATATATATATAAATATATATGTGTATATAAATATACACATATATATATACACCATCCTTCTAATTTTGCAAGAAACATTCTATGTTACCTTCAATTTTCTCACATTCCTTTCAATTTTCCAAATACATCAAATAGGGAAAATAAAACACTTGCTCATTAGTGGTAATTATTAAATAAAAGAATTTGATTAAAATGTTTCTATGAATTATGTACTATTAATCACCACATCCATGACCTTTTCTTAGACCACCTGCTCTTGGACCTTCCTAGGAAGAAATCCTTCCCTTGCCTTGGATATGAAGACCTATCATTCCAGTTTGCCTGGGACTCTGAGTTTTAGCATTGAATGTCCTCAGTCCAAGCAAACTGGGATGGTTGGTCACCCCAACTGCAGTCCACCCTCCAGCTAACTACTCTTCTCCCTTTTATATCAAAATTTCTCCACTGAGTATGCCACACTCTCCTCCTCCTTATCTTAACCCTCTAATTTACTCCTGAACTTTCTGCAGCTGTGCCGCGGTCTTGATCACTCCATACCCTGGATTTTGTAAGAGCTCCCGATGACCTTTATCTTTTGCCAAAGGAGACTTGCCAGTTCTTCCCTCAATGGACGCTACTGTTAGAGTTTACACTGCTGGTCACACCCTCAATGAAGCTCTTCATGCCCAAGGTTTCTGTAGCATCATAGCTTTCTGGTCTCTGACTGTTCTTTTTGATTTTATTCATGGGATCCTCTCTCTCCACTTGGTTTCTGAAAGGTGATTTTCCTCAAGATTCTGCACTTGATCTTCTTAAGCCCTCATCACTCTATAAACCCTTTCCCTGGCTGATCTCACATATTTTCACGCTTTGAGCCATTCCCTATATAGAAAGATAATTTCAAGACCTATACTTTCTGCTCAGACTTCTCTTGTGAACCAACTACCTGCCAAACATCTATACCTGTATATCCCAGATGCACTTCAATAAAACTGAAAATTTTAATATGACCTCTAAAGACCTCCACGATGACCTTCTTGTTCTCTCCTCCTTCTTTGTTGTTGGAATACTCAACTGTCATTCACCTATGCTAAACTTTTAATGTAGTCCTTGACTATATGCTCTTTCAGCTCCACTGATCCAACTACCGAGTTGTTCAGTTTTACCTTCTGTATGGTTCTTAAATTGGTCCTTCTGTCTGCTTAGTCTCATTTCCTAGTTTCAAGAAATCTCCTTCTTTTCTCTGAATATCATCGCTCCAGCATCCCAAATCATCATATCACTACAGTCTTGCCTTCTAAATCTGTTCTGCTTAATAGGACTTAATAGTTTTCTGGTGCGCAGCACACAGTGTTGTGTTTCACACAGCATTACTTGTATAAAACCATGCAGGCACCTTTACTGTTGTACTCATGACATTGCAAATAGATCTACCTATTTATCACCCCTACCCCCCCCCCCCAGCAAGACAGTAGTAGTGTGCTCATTAAGGGGGAGCCACGCTTTTCCTTTGTATCCCTAGTGCCTGCCTCTGTGCCTGGCATCATGTGATTTGGCCATTTCAAGTCCTGAGCAGGCAGCTGCTCAGCACGATCTTCTGTACTTTCTGGGCTTCTGTAACTGTACTCCCCTCCCCTTCTCTTCTAAAAGGATGAGATCATGGTTTATGACTCTATTTACCTACCACCAAAAATACTTCATATGTAGTACACGCTTAATAACTAGTTACAGAATGAATCAATGAAAGAATGAATGAATGAGTGAATGACTATGTTTAGGCTATTGTTTGAGACACAATCATAGATACAGTTTAGAAGTGGTTAAAAAAACCAAATAATTCAAAATACACTTTCTTTTAAGCCTTTAGGTTGACTAGAAAATATATCCCCATCTAGGTGTGAGCAATTCACAAAATATTTTACACATATTAAATTCTTAATGAATGTATTCAGTAAGGTTTTAATTTTTTATACCACTTAAAAATGGCTTAACCTTTAGACCACTAAAGGCATTTTGTATTTTGTATAATTTTAGAGGATATAGTAGGGTTGGCATAAAAAACTCAGAGATTTATCTAGCATATTTTAAAATGGCATAACAACATATTTTGGCAGTTTTAAAGACATATTTCAGAAATAAAACCTTAAAAAACATTTTTGTCATAACATTTTGAAATGGAAAAATTAGGAAGAGAATTATATATTGTTTATAATTTTCAAGGACATAATCAATGTTTAAACTATCAGCTTGGTTTTAATTTAGCTACATTTTCAAAGACTATTTTAGAAGACTAATGAAAACTTAAGTACAACTTCTTTATTAATTCATTTATATTGACTTAAATGGAAGAGTTTATAATGTTGCCAAGAATATGAAGGTTTTTTTTTTCTTTTCAGTCTTCACACTCTCTTGTGGTAACATTTAATAACATTTAATGGTCCTTCTGGTATTCTTAGCTCATTTAAGTAGTATGATGAACATTACTATTATTTGCCAGATGCTTAGTGTCTGGAGAAAAGAATACAGTTTTCAACACTTTTTATCCCCATTGGATTTAGTTCTTTATATTTTACCAAAAGGTCAAAGCTGTACAGAAAAAAAAACTACGTATCAAAATCTCTCCTTTCACTTTTATGAGAAATCAATACATAGTATAATAGAGATAGAATCCAAAGGCATTTTGAATGGGAAATGAAGATAAATGAGGATCATTTTAATTTTAAATTCCATTCATATTAAACAGCCAGTTGTTTATGCAATACAATCCATCCACAATAATAACCACCTATCTTTGGATAATTGTTTTCTATCTAGAGGCAGCAGTTTTACACAATGAGACATCAAATCCAATATAAATGTAGCATGATAGGCTTCATATGTGTACCAGAGGTGTTCAATGAATTTTGAAAGTTAATGCAAACCCTTATGTTTCTACATGAATAAGTATGCTTGTGTATTCACAGTGCTCCATATTTAGTAGTGCTAATTTTTAGAGTTTCAAAAAAGTCATAAGAGAAAATGAGCTGCACATATGACTTCCAAAAATATCTGAACTTGCTACTTATAAGATCTTTAATTCTTGAAAATTTGTGGGAGTATTTATTTTCATTAAAACAAATTCACCTTGATTTCATATTTAAAGGGACTAAAGTCTTAGGTTAGTAATAGTTTACTAAGGTAGATAACTGCACTGGACAGTAATTAAACAAAGTGGTTTCCACTCTGTAGTTTTAAATACACATAGAAATATACAAAGAAATGCATTTCCGGATTCTGCCACACTCAGTCCTTTTGTACAATCTTCATTTTTTTCTTGATTCAAAGAAAAAATATATATCTAATTTGTTGTTCTAAGGCTGAGATATGGCCCCATGTCTCAAAAAGAGCTGAGGGTAGCCATCTCATTCCAGTTTGCCTAAGAATCTCCCAATCAAATCAAGTCATAAAACATTATGTCCCGGAAAATGCCTAGCCCCAGGCAACCTACTGAAAGATGAACCAAACTCTGACACTTTGAGATAAGACAGCCTTACCTTCACGTCATTGGTGTTCATTCTTGTACCTTCCTTTCCCACAAAGATATCATCAATATCCACAAGTATGTACCTGTCCAAGGACAATGTCAGCCTCTTCCCTGACAAGAAGGAAACAGCATCTATGAAGATGAGCTTGTGCAGCCAAAAGTTCAAGTTGTTGCCAAAAAGAACTCTTTGAATTCCATCATGGAGCCCCAGGTCATGTACAACGGTGGCATAAAAAGCACCTTTAGAGATGGGAGGAGAAAGGTTTTCTGGGGTCTTTACTTTGGCAAATATTACTGGTTGGTAGGCTGAGTGATTAACCTGGAAAACTGTCCAGTCACTTCCCGGTAAAGAACCTTTTTCAAGCTTAGAAGATTTGGTCACATGAAGCAACGGAGAATGAGGATTAATACAACAGCCTTTCACAGCAAGGTTTCCATAGAGAGAAAAAGGGAAACCTTTCAGCTGAAAGCTCTGTAGGCTCTTCTCACTGGTTTTGTGGAATCCAATGACGCCTACCCCATATTCGGCACAGTATTTATCCAAAAGGCTTCGATTCCAAGAGTCCATATTTATATACTTTAAAATATTCTCGTAAATAATGAGAATATATTTGCCTCTAGTTTTTTCTATAAGTGCTGGGAGATCCCCTTTTCCGGGAGCAATTTCAATGTGATACTGGAATCGACTGGATTCTAGAATCATAATGATGTCTTGACCAAGTGACGAGTACTGGCTTTCCACAAACACCAGCACAGTGGGGTCTGTCCTCGAGGCATCCGAGAGCTTCCCTGTCTTCACTTCCATTAGCCTATATGGTAAGTGCTGGAAGTCCCCGCAGTCTACTTCTGCAGCCATCTCAGACAGCTCACTTTCCTGCTTGTAGCCACTGTACAGGTAGTACGCAGAAATAATAATGCTCACCATACAGAATGTGGCAAGCAGAAGAACCGTCCTTTGAAAGTGTCTGTGCAGCTTCAGGATAAAACTCATGTTGTATATACTTTGCTCAGGCCGTTCCAACAGAAGCACCATAAACAAAATGAAAGAAGAAAAGGTGGTGTTTTGGATACTTCCAGTCTCAGTCAATAGTTTATGTCACCATTGCAGCACATTTGTGTCACTGGATCAGGACTCACAGAAAATATAGTCTGAAAAGTAGAATAGAATAGAAAATCAAACATTCAGTCTGCAGCATTAAAATGAGCGAGTTTTCATCCTGTTAACTGGTCCCAGGGGCAACCTGTTAGGCAGATGAACTGATGTATGAGAAGTAAGAATGCCTCTCTTTCCTTCTCCCAGATCTGGATGAGGACATGGGACGGGTAAAAAGAGGAAAAGGACTCCATTGAACATAAGGTCTCTGTCCCTAGTGTAGAAAAGGCATTGGGCTAACAAGGAATTTCCTTTTACTCACTGAGCTTTGCATCAAACTCTAGATCAAATAGACCTGAGACCACAGAGAGGTCACTTGAGCATACACTGCTACACCATGTAATACAGGCTCACGCTATTTGTGTTTAACTACATGTGCTGAAAATTCATAAAAGCTTGGATATATTTCATTAAATGCTACAATTAAGACATTAGTTTCTGCTTTTTGGAGAAGCTCAATAATTGTATGAAAAAAGTACTGTAAAAGTGTTTTCAAAAAACATAATGAAAACACCTGAAACTTCATGAAACACCTTGTTATGCTATAATTTCAAATCCTTTTCAGGTTTTAGTAACCTCTGAAAAATAATAGGAAAGAAACATGGGTGCTTCCTAGAGCAGAAGTTTATTTGAGTCTTCTTGGTCTTGGCACTTTTCAAGGAGATATCATGGAATACAGAAAAAGTTAAGAGGGGTCTGATTATTGTCCAGAAGGCAGGCTGAAAGCTAGCTGTAAGACAGCTGAAAGCACTGGTGGAGAAGATCATAGCTGGTGTTTTTCATAATATTAGGGTTTATTGCACTTCTGCATTTTATTCATTGCCACTTTGGCCCTGACACCCTCTGAGTAAAATGATAAGGTTAGAATAAATGATCACCAAGACTCTAAAATTTTCTGATATTCACCTATGAAATATGCAATGAGCAATATTTTGAATAATATATATTTATATTTATGAATAATATAATATTATGCATTATAACTGCCAGATGTTTATAGGATAAATATCCCATTTCCCCTGTAAATTATGTATTGTACTTTATTCATCCAAATATTTAGGGAATCTATATCATTCATTCAAATTTTTATGCGGTAACTATCTTTGTGTTTAAAATATAAATTTCAGCAGAATGAATTTCTTTAAAGGGTCTAGAATTATTAGGTAGAGACGGTGACTCAAATGACAAACAATAATGTATGGGTTGTTGATCAGAGACAAATGTCTGTCACAGGATGTGAGAAGAAAGATGCCATGGCAAGTAGGGGAGCATGTAGTCTGCAATGCAGGGAGGGGGGTGTTTTGTGTTGGATGTGGGGCAGAGCCTTGAAGGATGAGGGGAATATGAATAGGCATTTGAGATAGGTAGAACTTTTAAAAAATTTTTAATTAAGTTAAAAAAATTTATTGATGTATGGTTGATTTACAGTGTTTCAGGTATATAGCAAAGTGATTCAGTTATGCATATTTACATATAAAAACACATATTCTTTTTCAGATTCTTTCCCATTTTAGGTCATTACAAGATATTGAATACAGTTCCCTGTGCTGTACAGTAGGCCCTTGTTGTTTATTTTATATATAGTAGTTTGTATCTATTAATCCTAAATTCCTAATTTATCCCCGCCTTCCCTCTTTCCCCTTTGGTAACCGTAAGTTTGTTTTCTATGTCGGTGCATCTGCTTCTGTTTTGTAAATAAGTTCATTTGTTGAGACAGAGGGAACTTTACAGAGGCAGGCGTAGTACAATATTGGGCAAGGGACACTCTGATGAAGAGTTGAAGGAAGGAGTGAGGAGGACCTAAAAAATAAATTGTACAAAGTATGGGTAACTCAGATTACAGAGAGTTTAGACAGCACAGAAGTTCATCACTGAGAAATCCTGTAGGGAGTCACTAAACTTTCCTGATTGGGGAAATAACATGATAAAGATGAGATTTTCGGGGAAAATGGATTAATCAAGAATGTGGAAGATATTACAGAGCAGGGTTAAGAGAGTCAACTCTGGCAAGCCAGTACAGGCTCATTTCTCACAGTCCAATCATCTGTAAGTGATCACAGAGCAGAGTGAATGGGGGTGGGGACAAGTCTGAGGGACACCCCAGAGGGAGGAGGTGGGGGACTGGCTACGTCAGGGGAGGTCTGTGGCACACCACCCCTCTGTAAGGTAAAATGCCATTAAGTGATCTGACACGCTCTAAAAGAAATCCTACTCTTTTAAACACTTTAGCACAGGTTTAGGTGTAATTTAAGCAAATCAAAATTACCAGGACAACTGTGAGTTTTTCATTGTAACTGGAGTTATTTCATTTTGAAAAGTAATTGCACCTTTAAATTTAGGTACATGTTTATGAATGATATAATTGTCTGAGGTACAACAGCAGGATACAAAATCTCACATCGCTCTATGCCTCTGTTTCACTTTTAGCTGTAAAGTGTTTTTGGCTGGATACAAAAGGTCTTAGCACATTTTGCATTTCAGATGGCAGTGTCTCAGTTTGTTCCTATTGTCAGAAGTGAAAGATACATAACTCATACAGTTCTTAGCTGTGAGGAGGCAGAGTGGTGAGGAGTGTTTGCTCTCACTCTTTAGGATGGTTATTAGGAACCTATCAAAGCTACCTTCTCCGTGAGCAGGTATAAAACACTGAAAGACATGTCCTTTCCATTAAACGCTGCAAGTTTCCTCCTGAAGCCAAAGGGAATTCTAGTGTATGTCCCCGAGTATAGGATTCAGTCCACCATATTTAAATGGATACATTAAGATTCTCGAAGTCTTCTGCAAACCTTTTCCAACCACATATCTCACTTTGCTGTGGCCAAACTTAGTCTTTGGGGTGGACTTTCAAAATTTCCTGTCCCTACTGCAAACTTGACCATTACCAACAACAATGGGAATCTCTCTGTCTCTGTTAGCTCTGAAAATCTCAGGATGGACTTAACTGTCCATCCTGTTACATGACACTGTCACTCCTTCTTCTGCATTAGATGGCACTGTAGCAGCTTCTCCTGAGCCTTTCAGTGGTGGGGCAGCTCTAGGAAGACAGGGACGTGTGGAAAATTAAGCTCCTCCACACAGTTCCCCTGTGAAAACTTCTCAGTATGTGGCTGACATTCCAAATGTGGTAAGACCCCGCAGTCACACACAGCCACTGTGGAAAGTATCTCTCCTTTGTACTTCTTGGTGCTACTGTAATTAAAATTTTTTTAAAGCCGGTCTCCCTTGTCTAACTGTAAACTCTAGGAGGGTAGAGATAATGCCTCTTTTGTCTATCATTGAGCCCAGAGGCACAGAGTAAGCACCCAATGGCTATTTGTGGAGTTAGTTGACTACAGTGTCATATTAAACTCACAGGTTAATCTGACACTTCTGCTTTATTCTAATACCATAAATTATTTTTAGCATTACATATCACTATTAATAGGGTTATACTTACCTGTAAATTTGCTGGAGTTAATGTCTCTTTTATTTAATACTAAGAAGATATATTCATACCATCTCAACATGGAACAAAAAAGTAACTATGGTAGATGATAGATCTTCACTCACTCAAAGATACCTTTCAGTTAATCATTCTTCAAGCAGTTATCATGTATCCACTGAACACCTGCTCTGGGCTTAGTGCTGTACTAAGTGCTGGGGACACCACAGTAGTGATGTTAGGAATGACCGTCTGCAGAAGCAGGTCCCTATTGGAGGAAATAAGACTCGGGAAGCAACAGCCAGTACTATGTTGCACATAATAAGTAGTGGTTTGTGCTGTGCAGACTGTATCTGTTACAAGTTCTGCTAGAAAACGCAAGAGAGATAACTGAAACCTAGGAAAGTGAGGGGCGTCTTCTGAGAGACATGGTATGTTGGGGGACATGGCGTGCTGGGCCGGATTTGGATACGAGAACAAGGTAAACGTGTCAGGCATAAAAACCCGGCAAGGCTGAAGAAATGGTCACAGTGTGCTTATCTGAGAGTTAGACTAAACTAATTACAAGGCACTAGGTGCTGGGTTGAAGATGGAAATAATATTTCATTGGAAGAGGGCTGCGGACTGATGAACATCCTTGGAAATGACTGTGAACACAACAGTGTTGACTTGGAAACAGCACTGGATGTATCTGAACAGATGAGAGACAATAAAAATACTGTGTACAGATGATCCATTAAGCAGAGACATCCAGAACAGACCAAGAGCAGTAACATGAACAGAGAGCGTACAAGCCGCGTTGCACAAAGTGAAGAAGTGGGTGGGGTCAGGACCATCCCAGCCAAGATGGCGGGGGTGGTCTGAGTCCAGACTGAGGGGTTTCTCAGGGAGAATGGAAACAAAGAGAGACTTGGGAGGAAGGCAGAAGAGGACATGATTACTGGTTGGGGAATGGGCAGGCCAGGGAACTAGAAGAAGAAAAGTGCCAGTAATAACAACACCATAGCTTAGAGTGGAAATTGGCTTGAGCTAGTGACGGACTCTTAGGGCTCAGGCAGGTGACTAAGTGATGCTTGGGGAGAGAGCAGAATCACAATCTTCCACCAAACAGTTGGATGCTGACAAACAAGAAAGTCAAGGGAATATTCGAAATTGATGGGTCACAGGCAAATCTCGATATGCTGCACAAACTCAATTCCTCAGGAGAGCCTTTCTGACCAACTCCACTCCTCCCCCTTTAGACCAGGCCCATAGATTATATGGTCTAATTAGAATTCCTGTCCCTCTGGGGACTTTATCACCACTCTTACTAAATATTATTAGCAACATTATTTTTTAACGTCTCTCTGTTTTGTTAGCCTGCAATTTCCAAGGATATAGGACTCAAACAGGATCTTTCAAACAGGACCCAGGATAAAAACATTTTTAAAGGCCCACAAGATCAACAGGCAAAAACTTCAGTATAGTGACGACTGTGTTCTTGAAGGGCTCTCACAAAAGTATATTGAAAATGACAGACTTTTGCATGGTCTGAAGGGCTCTCTGAATAACCAAAGGGCAGGCACACTAGCCTGCATGTCAGTCTCCATGGACACAGCCATCTATCTTGGAGGTACAGAGATGACAGTTGTGGTTGAATATGGCTATCCATTTAATCCATGGTGAGGAGTACGCTGAATGACCAAGAGACTGTATATTAAATTTAGACTATCAACGGACCATTTAGGCAGGCATTTTGGAATAGTCACAGTAAATACAGGAAAGCTGCAAGGCTGGGCTAGTTACAAACATCGCCACCTCATCAGGATTTCCTATAAGGCACACTGAAGGGAATCGCATCACATGAGAAGGCAGAAGAACAACAACAGCAACACAGCAAGCACCAATGAACGCTGCTGTGAGCCAGCATGGTCTTGGGCCCTTTAAAGGCTAAGTAACATGCCCAAGGTGCCACAGCTTGTAGTAGCTGAACTGATTTTGAACTTGACAGCCTACATCAAAGATACCGTACACCTGGGAAGGCAACAGCAGCACGTCCCTTTCCTGGTAGGAACATGTAGGAGATGGATATCAAGCAGCTCTTACCTGTAGATGCTGCAGTTTCCTCATGAAATCGGGGATACTTGGGGTACCTACTTAATACGGTTTTGATGAGAATTATAAGATAAAAGCATAAAAAGCTCTTAGAAAACTGTCTGGCACAGAGAATGAATATACTAAATGCTACCTGTGATGATGATGATGATGATGATGATATAAATAACATGAAATAAGAGAATATCCTGAAGATGGCCAATAGAAATGGACCAAGGTTCATAAAGGGACAGCTACAAGTATTCCAGTGTGAGCAGAGTTGTGGGAAGTACAGGAAGTCCACCTTTGATGCAGGAATCTAAAGTCAGATGGGTCTCAGTGCAGAAGAGGTCCAATAAGAGGCATAACCAGCACCATGTCCATCCTTGGGCTTCTTCTAATTCCTCCCCCTTTTCCCAGATGAGCTCACATACTCCCTGGCTTTCATTACCATCTCTGCTCCCCAAATTCCAAATGTTTATTTGTAACTCAGACCTCCTTCCTTTGAGCTCCAGGATTTCAACTTGAATTATTAACTTGATACAATAACAACTCACAGTAGTTGTGCCTTTTCTGATTACACACCAGCCACTCCTTGGCTCCACTGGAGTCATGCAGAAGCAAACGCAACCTGTCCATAACTGAAGTTCTGATCTACCCTCTAAACTCATTTTCATCTTCTCATAACCACCTAGTGCTTCAACCTTGACACCTTCTTTTCCCTCGCTCCTGCTTATCTAAACAGAGCCAAGTCCTCTCATTCCTTTTTCCCAAAACTCATTCAACCCAGTGCACTTCTCTGCTTTTCCAGGCAATGTCCCTCTCACTAGAGCTACTGCAATGATGAGCCTTACCAGAAACACTTCTGGCCTCCCTCGATACTTTTCTCAGTCCAGCATCAAAGTACAAATCTGATTCCTTCTTCCCAGCTGAAAATCCAACAATGGCTGCCCATTTCACTTACTGATAAAACCCAAATTCCTACACATGTCCCACAAGACACTGAGGTATGCTTCCCGCTCTCACATTGCAGGCCTGATTCGACGGTGTGCTCCCCACTAAGTTCCAGGAAAGCGGGTCCTCTTTCAGTTCTCCCAAAGGGGTTACCACCTCTCTTCTGACTGAGGGTCCTCTCACTCTTACCTGCTGTTCTCCTTGTGTGAAAGTTTTCTCCCCTCTTCTCATTTGGCTTCATCCTCCAAATCCTATGGCTCTAAGCCTGTGTCCCCACCTCACAAAAGCCTCCCTGATCCCTCAGATCTGCTAGGTCTCCCTGTAACACACTCTCACATCACCATCTACTTAAACTCTGCAGCACATTCCAGGGTTATAATTAATCATGTGATTTCTGTGTACTTACTATTCCTTCATAGATTGGAAGCATCTGTAAGTACCTTCCCTGTTCACATCTGTATTCTTAATATCAACACACTGCTTGACGTAAGAACATCCCCCCTGAAGAGTTGTTAAAAGAGTGAAAAAGAGCCTCTGCTAAATTTTACAAATAGCAGCTGCATTCACAAACTAGGGCAGCCATGAAGTAAAACCATCTTCCATGGCAGGATACCTCCATCAGTCACACTGGCCTCAAACAGTCAGGGTGATAATATAAACACAGTGAATGGCAGTGACCACTTTGACCACAGCCATAAATCAGGCACATCCAGAATGTAGCTTTTATTGACTCTCACTCAAGTACCTATTTTTCCCATTCTGATATTTTTCAGAATTCAGAGTGGTTGGAGCTGTTTTGCAACACATCTGTTTTTACAAAGAAAAACATCTGTTTCCACCAAGGAAACATTAGCCATTATTTAATTATCTACCATTAATGAAAGGCAGAGGAAGCAATTATTTTTTAGAATCACAGGCAATACCATCTACAAAGTGAAGAACTGAATATGTACAAACATACATTTTGCAAAGCATTGCAAAATCTGCAAGGGGAAGTCCCAACTTGTCATTATAACCTATCTTTCTTCTTCCACTAACACCCACCATCATCCCAAAGTAAAAATCAATTTCTAAATGGAATAGAATCATGTTGGCAGTACAAGGAATGTGAAAAAAGATTGCCATCTGGAAAATGAGTATTAATAACTAAAGAACTTCAGGTTCTAACATAAATGAAATATTTTTAAAAGATCTTGACAATATTCCTCTTCCACAAAATTAGCTATATTTTATAGTGTTGAAAAATGCATTGGGAGGCCTCAAAAACATTACATGAATTTGCTAAGAGTAATTTAGTAATATTAAAACTTGACAAAGAACTTGCTTTTCTCTGAGAAAGACTGTGTGAAATTGTGTCAAATTAATTGAACCCTGCTGTGGTAGGCAGCAAGATGATGATTTGCATGGAGTACGACCAAGACTATATTCTGTCTCTGAACTGGGGTTTTTTTTTTAAGATGGATGTGAGAAAAACTGCACTTGGGGGTATTAGCTTTGCTTGATATATTAGATGAAAAATGACTTTCTATTGCAATTTTCCATCCTTCTTTTTATTTAGAAATTACGGAGGAAAGAATACCTTTTGTTCATGTCCCTCAGTGTTATACTGTCCAGTGAGGCAAGAGGAGAAAACTATCCCACTGTTGCTTGCCGTCTGTTCTGCCTTATGATTTAAAGGGGAAGTCTGCCTGGATCCTCTTAAATTGAGCTAGAACGTGTGCATCCAGGTGCACCCAACAGCAGGGTATTATGATTACTGCCAGTGCAGTTTTCAGGATATAATCTAACTCTTGTCATTTTTATCCTTCTTCAGAGTCCTGGGAATAAGAGGTTATTAACCCAGTCTCTCACTATTTGCCTGGACCATAAGATGTAAAGTTACAGATCAGTTTTTGGCTATGTTTGAGGGAGGGTTACATGAACCGGAGAAGCAGAGGCAGCCAGTCTGCAGAGACAGGGTAATGCAAAAGGAGCAGAGAAGAGCAATGAAAAGATGTAACGGGAAGTCCTGAGGCGGTCAGAGGTCCTAGTCCTGTTACTCTCTACCCTGTGGGTGTGTCAGTGAAGAAGTCAGACAGATTCTTCCTCTGTTACCTCGGGCATCTTTCAGAATAAGTGATCCTCAACCCAGTTGGGGTGGTAAGAGAGGAGAAAGTAATCACCTAAACTAGAGGTACACACCTCATTAGGGAAGGCACCACATGACATTGTCCTGGGAATGGCTTTAAGCCTGGCACAAGAGTAGGTGCTGAGTAAACATTTCTTGAATAAATGAATGATCATTTCATACAGCAGGGTAGAAGTGGCAGACATAATTGGACTGGTGTATGAATTTCCTATGTTATATCAAGAGGCATATCAATCACAAATATTTGAAACCTATAGACAGACAATGTAATTTAGTTGTTAAGGGCCTGTGCATTGGAGCCAGACTCAAACTGAATTCCAAGTTTACCACTTGCCAGGGATGTGATTTTAGATAAGTGGGTAACTTTGCTCACTGCCTCACCTATGAAGTGGAAATAATTACAGTATCTATCTCAGATAATCTTTGTGAAGATTACATGAGCTAAAAATGCATATGTAAAGTGCTTAGAACAGTGCCTGGTACAGGTAACCATTCTATGAATGTTAGCTGTTATTTTAATAACTTAACATATCTACTTCTAAAAACCTAGACGGTAGCACTTATCCTCAATAAGTTTAGTTTTGCATTATTCTTTAATCTTTTCTCACATCTATTTGTCCTACCCTCCAGAACAATTTCCACAGCATTGGCCAATAAAAAGGATTGGAAAGGCTCTCTGAGACTGATTTTCCACATGAGGGACCAAGGTCGAGAGCCAGCAAGGGAGTCGTCCAAGATTATGGCTCTCATGGCAGAACCAGGCCTAGACTCCAGATCTAGCTTCATGCTATTCTCCAACACTGTAACCAAAGAAAAAGATTTAAAAATGAAATAAATGTGAAATAGATACTCATCACTGAGGTGCTAAAAGGTTTTAATATAGGACTTCGATACTTGATTTTTTTTTGGCACCAGGTAGTGAAGAGTTACAGCCTTCAATCCTTTGTAGGAGTTTTCGTGAAATAACTTATCATACACGTTAATTGCAGCAGGGCCTGACTTTTTTTCTAGTTATGCAACTTATGTGAAATTGATGAAGAATGTTTAGTGCAACAGGAACAGATAAATCACTCACTGTGACATTCCAGAGCCTAAGAATATAGTTTTTTTTTAAAATTAAAAACAAAAAGACAGACAAACCAATTGATTTTCTAAAACCAATTCTTGGGTATTTTAAGAGACACTTCAATTATAAAACAATTTTGAGTATTGTTCAGACTAGCTATCTTTACAATGCAAGCTGTTACTTTTGTGGCCTGGCAGCATCCTCTAATCTGGACAGGTGTTCAGAGTTAGTGCATTTCATTGTGAATGCTTATCTCCAATAGCCACAGCCCAGGATAAGTAAACTTCCACTGTCTTTCCCCTATTGTCTAAACTGTCAAGCAATTAGAAATCCAAGGCAGTTATTTAGTTGAGAATCATGTTTTCATCACCAATTCCATTTCCTTGTTTTTGTAGTGCAGACAGATCACAAAGTATTTAAATATAGTTTTATTTGAATATTCCTCGAATTTTATTTAAATTTAAAAGTTGGCACTAATCACCAAACAGCAGTTGAAACTCAGTCAGGATTCAAGGAAGTCACATGAGTCCCTGAATTAAAAGAAATATTTGCAATTTCTTTATGGTTTTAAAATTGTTAAATGACAGGTCAACTTTAGAATATACAGATTCTAGCTCATACTGTCTTCTTCAGCAGAAGATATTGTTCAGAAGAAAGAATCTCAAATGCCTGATTATCTCTTCCACTGTATTTTTTTCAACAAACCTTTCAGTTACACCATAAAATACTCTTAATATTTGCTACAATCTTCAGAAACAATACTTTTCTCAAGGAAATGTATTAAAAGAGAAGCTATACTATAAGTGAGCTGAACTGAACTATAACGAATCTCTAGAAAGAGATGGAAATTTCATTTTATTTTAGTAACGAGAATTCTTCATTCTAAAGACTATGAAGAAAAGTAACTCACGTGAACAGTTTAATATCAATATTTACTTACAAAAAGAAAGAAGCCTCCTGTTTCACCATCAACACCATAAAGAAAAACAATGAAAATAACAGACAGATACTGTCTATGTTAACTAGAGAAAGAAAAGAGAAAGCTTGTTAAGGCAAGCCTCTTAATATCTTCAGTACTCTTTTCTTTCAAATTTATTTTTGAAATCTCCTTCTCAAGTACAATATTAATAGGGAGATATGGTTGAAGAAAAAGGGGGAAAATGCCCTTCAGCTGAATATCAGATGTTTGAGGGTTTCTCTTCCATATCATTCTGCTCTTGTGGTGAGTGGAATAGCTGATAATATGATCTTTTCTAAGAAAAAGAAAAGGTGGGTTTGAGATATGTTTCACACACGTCTCAGGATTTGATTTGTATTTTAATATTAAGAGGTAGCTGTTTACATTACTTAGGGGTGATTTCTCCCAAACTCTTCCAGATTACATATGTTGCTATACTCCAAAATGTTTATAAAGAGTATGGATAAAATTTCAACTTTAAATAAGTTTGTGGCTTAAATAGTTTCCAGATATTAGAAGAACTAGTTGGAAGATGATATAGGTAAACCCCTTAAAGAATGTAACTTGGTTCTTAAAAAAAAAAGTGGACATATTAAATGAAAGATATATGCATTTTGTTTTAATTTAAAGCTTCTACATTCAATACTTTAGCTATTTCTAGCCAGTTGCATTTAATTTAATTAAATGTATAATTTTAAATAATGTTTATAAAATGAATTGCATCAAACAGAAAAACATATTGAGGATCATTACTATATAGACAGGTAGTTACAGTTTAAATCTCTGTAAATTGCTTAAAAGTTTCTAGTCCATCAAGCAACAGACGTGTTCTGTTTAACAAATCTGCTGCAGAATAATTACAAGTTGTTGTTGGGGATCTTAAATAATTACAAGGGATCATCTCCTTAATACTTCAATTTTATAAAAGAGAAGCTTTAAAATAACACCAGAATAAGATATTTCTTTGTTTCACCTAATTTAACTAAATGCTCTATTTCTTCTATAAGGGTAAAATTAGGCACTTGTTCAGTTCTGAAATTCTTAGATTAATTAAAAACAAAGTTGCTACTGCTACATTTATGAATGAGCCATTAATTTATAGCATAAATAAACAGATACACTTACCTGGAATTAAAATTGAGAGATGCTGAAAACGCTTGAGAAAGTTTCAATACATAGAAAAGAAACTGTAACCGCAGTATCCACTACCCCTGGCTCAGGCTTTTTGGCTTTACAAGTGGCAGCAATACCAGTTCAGGCCCAATACCCTTGTGTTATGTAACATCTCATTAATATTGGCCATCAAACTGCTACCAAGCTGGTGAGGCACTAGAGGGCAAGAGTGTCACATGCAAGACCCGCCGCTAAGGGACAGGCTTTGGTACCACTTCGAGAAGACAGATGCTAACTAAGCTGATAAATAACACGATGCCTGAACGCAGCAGCGAACTTGTGATGTTCCTCAAAGAATATATTAAATGTCAATTTTCTGTCTAGCTGAAGGGTTAACAGGTTAATAAATATGCATAAGCAAATAACCACACCATGCAAAACTTTCGGGATTGTATTTACAAACCTACAGTCATCCAAAAGTCTAATTTTTTTTCATTATCTAAATAAACTTATTTAAAACAGGAGAGGAAAGGCTGATTCAATAAAACGAGCGGCGGTTTCAGGACCCCCTTCAAGCCGCGAGAAACTTGTCCTGACCGTGCGCGCCACCTCTGGAGTCTGCATCCCAAGTCGCCGGGTCCGGCTTCTGGGCGAGGACCGCCCGGTCCCTGGTGATTCCCTCGGGCTGCGGGCGTCCCCGGGACCCTCCCTCCCGGGTCCTCGGCCTCCGCTGCGGCTCTCGGGGACAATGCGGTGCCAGGAGCCGGGCGGGAACGACGCGCGGGCGGCCGGTCCCCGCGGACGCGGCGGGTGGGCGCCTCGGCCGGTCCGGGAGCGCGGGCGGCGCCGGGCGGGAGCGGCTGCGGGGAGAGCGCGGCGGGCGCGCCGGGGACTCGTGCGCTCGCTCCGACGCGCTCCGCGGCCCCAGGACCCGCCCGGCCGCGCCGCCGCCGCCCTCACGCCGCCTCCCCGATCCCGGCCCGCGCGCGCCCGCCCGCCGGGGGAAGGGGAGGGGGCGGGAGCCAGGGACTGGAGGTGCCTTCATCCGCCCGCCTCGCACTCGGGTCGGCCCCGCGGGTCTGGCCCGCCTGGGCTTCGGCTTGGGGAACCCAGGGGTCCCGCCCCAGTCGGCCGGTTCCGACGGCCACTGCGGGCAGGTTGGTGGCGGCCGTGAAGGATGAGACGGGTTGCGCCGTATGGGAAGTGGGTGCGGGTCCTTAGGCGGCGCCGGGAAGGTGGGGCGCACCCACATCGTCCCCTCTGGTCGCGCTCCTGCGGGTGACGCTTGACCTGGTAGTGAGCTGCGGGCGTCTTGGAGGTTGTAAGCCGGGAGGTGCCTCTGTTTGCTGGCTTTCTAAAGGCCATCTGCTCCAGCTCCTGAGGACAAGTGGAAGGCTAGCAACTGGAGGGACATTTTGGATACAAGGTGTAAGGTTACGCTCTTCAAAACTACAAGTTAATTAGGAGCCTCAATCGAAAGACCCCCCCCCCCCCCCTTTTAATTATCATTTTGATCCACTGACATAGCATATGTAAAAGTTTCAAATGTGGACAGGGGGTGGGTCTACTAACGATAACTTGTAGTGGGTATTTGTGGCTTTGCTTCCCAGCTCCTCATTCCTCTTCATGTAAACGATACTCTTTCTGGAGTCTCGAGCCAGCCAATTTACTTCAGGTGATGTCAACCACTGCTCTTACTCACTGGGTGACCCCCAACTCAGGTCTGGCCATTGGAGGCATTATGTCTTCCTGGTAGCTAGGACTGATTTACAGAGAAATGTGTGACCCCAAGTCTAGACAATCAGAGACAAAAAAGTACTGTTTTGGGGACTTTTTTTTGGCGCCCCCTTAAGGACGTGGACTCTCTTCTATGGGACTTTGCAGAATGAGATGTAATCTTCGTGTCACCAAGTGAAGTCTGGGAATGAAGCTACTACTCCCAGGTAGGCATACGAGAGTTGCGGAAAAGCTACACACAGGTAGGGATATTTGAGCTCTGAATCCAGCAGTGGCCGAAACAAGGTCTTCACTCTGGATATTTTCAAATATGAATCAACAAAGTCAGTTTTATCTTGAGGCAGCTGAGTTAAAATTTCTGCCTGTTGGAATTGAAAGAGACCCAAATGATACAGAAATTAAATATTTTGGTTGTTTATTAATTTCATGGAGGTGTTTGGATACTATATACAAGAGCTTCGATTAGATCCTAATGCTTGAATTAACGTGGAATTTTAAAAAGCTCAAAAGTTGTATATTCTCTTTGCTCTACATGATAAAAGAGTTAAGAAAGTAACTGAATCAATTACTCCTTCTGGAAGCCTATGGAAGTGTCAAGATGGTAGGATTCTTTTGCCAGGTGACATGTATTAGATTGGTTTTATTTATTTATATTTTTATTTTTTTGTGGTTCCTCCAGGAGTCTTGTGCCTTTCAGGAATTTTAAGAACCTACATTTATTATTTTTTTATACTTCTTTTCCAGAGAACCTGCTTTGTCATTCAAGCACCTTTACATTCATCATTCCAGTTTCAAAAAAAAAAAAAAAAAAAAAAAGAAAGAAAGAAAGAAAGAAAAGGAAAAAAAAAAAAGAAGAAAAGTAATTGAACATCTACTTAATAGCCCTGGGAGTACAATAATATTTTAAAAAGAACATAAAAGCAGGAAACTTCCTTGCCCTTTAGTTACTTACTATATATTCATATAAGGGTAGGTGAGGTCAGGGCCTTCTACAGGATTTCAGGAAATAGAAAAGATTCATGAGTTGATATATTCTTGAATATTTCTAGGTATATAGGTAGGTTCAGAAATTGCACACACTTTTTCTTCTTTCTTTTTCTGTCTTCCCTGCACAAAAACAGACAGAAAAACAGAAAACTTCTTATACGAAACGAGGTATTTAGTATTTTTTATGACTATATTTTGGGGTATTCTTCAGCTAGGTTTGACTAGAGGCACAGATTTCCTGATGCTTTGTGGAGAATTTCCACCTTCACCAGTGACTGCTACTTCTAACCATCTCTCCGAAAGTACAGACACTTTAGGGTTCTGCTGTTTTTTCCTATGAGATAGTCAAATCTTGTAGCTCTGTTCCACAAGTTTCCATCCGTGCACATGTGAAGTTGAAGACAGCTGAAGCAAGTTGGTATACCACCTGTATTTCCTTCCTGTTTACTTGCCCAGCAGAATGTAAAGAGTCAACCATTGGCCCCTGTACACCTGTCTTCTAATTCAGGAATATTAAGGTCAGGAATAATTTTTCCTCCCCTGAAAATTCCAATTTATGGAACACTCATTATAAACAACAAAGGACCTGTGGCAGTGGTCAAGGCAGAGGTAGAGAAGGTGATCTGGCCCAGTGCCTCACATTTGCAAAGTACCTCAAGTTTAGCATAATCTACAAATGAGCTTATATGATATTTTTTAATGTGATAAATGTGTTAGGTTTAGTTTAGACTTAATGGGATATACCACAGTTTTTGTATCTAACTTTGGCATATCTACTATTACTATTTACATAAACACTGGGGACCTCAAAAAATGGAAGAAGTTCAGGCTTCTGTCAACCTCTGAGAAGCCCTAAGACAATATTGAATATATTTATCAGAGACCCAGCTTCAGATCCAAAAGGAAGGGTCTGCAAATTAAATACCTGTGGAAACCATTAAGAAGAGAAAAAGAACAAAACTATGCACTTTTGTATATTAAAATATTCAGTCCTTATATTTAGTGACTCCGAAATAAGGCATTGAATGATGGAGATTTAACAATTTATATTTCATATAGGTTAAACATCATTTCTATATTTTGATAGATCTTTGTCCTTCATTTAAATACTTCTATGTGGAGATGATGATTATGAAAGAATTTGGGGAAATTCATTTCAATCTTCAGTCTTCTATTTTTCAGTGTCTCAATCAAAGCAATATATTTTTCTAACAAATTAAAAAAATGCAAGTGTTAATAAAGAACAAATAAGCATTTCTCACCTCAAATAGCTAGTAAGTGTAAGTACTACTTTTCCTGAAAAATATTCAGCTTGGGTTTATAGTAATTAATGACACTTAAGCTGCTGAAAGGAAATGGGATGAAGATTTAAAAGAAAACATATTCTAGCTAAGAACTGCTAACTCAGCTCAAGGAAATGTACCCCAACTTTCTTTAGTGTCTCAAGAGATGTTAAGTGAAGATAGATCAAAACGGAAAATCTCGACAAAGTGATTGGTTAGGAGGAGGGAAAATGGAAGTGGTATCCGGCTTCTCAAAAGCCCCAGAGAGATGTTTTACCCGCCTCTAAGACTTCTTGCAAACATGCCTGTGACAAGTGTATGAGGTTGAATGAGTAGTATGAGAATACTGCGTGTCTTATTTTATAAAATGTCAACTTGAGGAGTAATAGACTAGATTAAAGCAGTGGTTCTCAAACTTTAGCATGCATCTGGAAGGCTTATTAAATCACATGTTGCTGGACCCCACCCATAGAGTTTCTGATTCACTAGGAGTTGGGTGGGACCTGAGAATTTGCATTTTTCACAAGTTCCCAGGTGAAGCCAATGCTGCTTATCTGAGGCTACACTTTAAGATCCCTTGGATTAGAGCATTATTGAGAACAGATTGTGTCTTTCTGTGGGTCTATAAGTATGAACATTTATTATTATATAAATTATTTGGTTTTCAAAACTAATTCTCTTTTTTAATGTTAGCCATAATAAATACACAACAAAGTTAGGATTTTAATTGGCTTTCTATATAGTCAGTTAGGTAAACTATCAAAGAAAAGAAAATGGCTTGTTAAAAAAATGTAGGGCCTTTGGCATAGTAAAAAGTAGCAAGATTTGGAAACAAGAGAACAGATACTGCGTTCTTACCTCCTCGAGGGCTGCCTCCCTCACTGGTTCGCTTTATGTCTTCCATCCAGGTTCAGGGCTTTGCACAAGAGTGGTCATTTAAAACACAGGAAAGAAGAGAAAGAAATTATTTTCTTAGATAATAGGTAATGTTTTATGCTGTCCCTGATAAAGGAAATCACCTTATTATATCCTGTGATTAAAAACTGTTTTTATTCCTAAGCCAAAAAATACCTCTACATGTTATTTTCTGTCATTTCTGTTTAATTTTCAAATGCTTTGTCCTCAAAAATAGCTTTTTCCCTAACGTGCAACTAGGTTGAGTTCTGTGCTGATCATAATGGATGTGGTTAATTACAAGCCTTGGGTGACGACTATTTGGCAGTATAAACATACTCATATCTATAGGTTTAGCATAAGCTGTTGAAATAACTGTTGTTTTGTTCCATTTTAATGGGGGAATACAAGTAATCAGCAGATTGTAGAACATACTGTGTGAGTCTTCAAAGCTATCTCTTAATATTCAGGCAGGACCAAACATCATTAAGGTGTTTCTTTGATCTAGCTTGCAACATTAAAACATCATTTTATAGCTTGGCCTCATGCCATGTAGTACAAGAGAGATTCATTGTGAGAGTAAAATGGATGATTTCTGTTTCAATTTGTGTGAAAACAGGCTTCATAAAAAGACCCCAGAATACTTTCCCTACCACCTTAGTATGATGTTTCTCCGTTATATCTGATGCTTCGATTTCAAGAGGTTGAAGAAAATAATAAATATTCAAGAAGTAGGAGTTGTATGAATTAATTTTGTTTTGCTGCTTGGAAGGTATGTCTTTGAAATAGTGATATGAGAACTTGTTAGGAAAAAGGGAAATAGCAGAGAAAATTGAGGTGCCCTATACATGATGGATTGACAAATCCAATATTCTTAGGCTCGAGGCTTTTGGACTGAATTCTCCGCCAAACATTTGAATTAGAGAACTGTGAGTATAAAAAATGAAAATTTAATTGGGAAAGGGAAAATCTATGCATATGGTTTTTCTTCCTCAGACATGAGCAAGTACCCTCAGTAGTAATAGAAGAAATAGAAAATGGAAACTCAGCTCACTTGGCATTACATCTAAGTGCTTCTCAGCACCTTCTGCATTCTGAGAGAAAAGGTAGCAGATGCTCTCATTCATTTTTCTTAAAACTCACACTTGAAATCAAACACTTACACTTAAATGAAATGAAACTACTGAAACTTAATGGTTAAACCCAAAGTATTTTCCTCCAAATTCTCATTTTAATTGTTGGGAATCCATGATCATTTTATTTTCCCTCCACAGGATACAGCTCAGCCCTCTAGAAAAGATAAATAAGTATTGATTGGACAAATGAATCCAAATCTTAAAATGTTCTTTTCCTTAAGCCCTTTATGTAAAATACATTTAAGAATTAATCTTTGAAAGATTCCATTAGCGGCTTGTGCCTGTAGTTTTATATATAAGTTATACAGTTAGAACTTAATTCTCTTGTTGATCAGGGCAGGGAATCAGGTTAATGGATACCCTCTAAAGTTCTAAAACTTAGCCTTGTAATAGCCTTGTGTTTACAGCAAAAGAAAAAGTTTAAAATCAGGT
This sequence comes from Camelus dromedarius, assembly GCF_036321535.1. Classification (NCBI taxonomy): domain Eukaryota; kingdom Metazoa; phylum Chordata; class Mammalia; order Artiodactyla; family Camelidae; genus Camelus; species Camelus dromedarius. The sequence continues at coordinate 39,687,783 of NC_087436.1, forward strand.
TAAAGGGCTTGTGGTGGTAACAGAAGTATTTTTTATTCAAGCCTGACTACTCTGGGAGCAACAGCTTTCTGGCTCTTGTGAAAAATCTTAACTGTAGCTAAATATAGAAAACTGTTACTTTTCAGCATAGGATAGAATTTAAACCAAATGAAGCCAGAACCATGTCAATTTAAGTTATATTATTTTACAAATAATAAACTATGTATTAGCTTTCCTTGAAGTCAGTCTTGGTTATTTTATATACATAATCCGTCTGTGTCAGTTTTGTATAGCACCTTTGCCTAAAACCTTAACCGTTTTGACGAATAGTAATGATAGAAGCTCTACACAATAATAGCAACAGGGATGGCAATGAGAGAGAAAACACAATTAGCACTTGTCACATGTCAGAGCTTTGTATATGCTGTGTTATGTAATCCATGTGAAAGCTCGACGAATTTTAATGTAATTGTGTAATTGTAATGTAATGTATGTAATTGTGTAGAAGTAGAAAACCAAGAAGTAATGTTCTGAAGTCTAAGTGTTAGGTAGTTAGATAAGTGGGAGCACTGGGCAGATAAGGTGGAGGGGAGGAAGGATGGTCTGGAAGATGGTGGTGTGCCTGCCTTCAGCATAAAGATGCTTTATTTCCTCTAAATGAGTGCCAGCAAAAAACCAGTTAGAACCCAAAGGCTGCAACTGGGCTGTAGCAACAAGGACCTAACTGGATATGATCCAATGCTCATTGTAATATAATTAGCATTGGGGTTCAGGTCCTCCCCCTCCCCTGTGGGTTTTTCCGTGTGCATCGTGAGTAAGGACATGCACAAAAGGGGATGAGCATGACTAAGCACTCCAGGGTCAAGAGCCGTCAATCAATCAAGAGACCACTTGTAAACCAGGGTCTAAGAGAAAGGGCAAAGACCACTGCTATCCTCCCTTGGATCAGCTGGCTTCCCGTTCTTGTAGGTGAACTTTCCCTTTGCTAAGTAAAACCTTTAAAATTCATCGCTACACAGTGCTTTTGTCTCCCATCTGAATTTTCTTTCGGGTAAGACAAGAACTGGCATCTTTTCCCCTTCTCATTTTGGGGTAACATAAACATACTGATGATGACCTTTGAGGTTGGGTATGGGATGGGGAAGAGAGAAAAAAGAAAAAAAGACTGACAGAAATTTAATTCCGAAACTCAGGCTCATTTCATTATATTGTGATGCTTTCTCAATGGGTTGGTTATATTTAAACCATCAAATATGCATGGGGTATCTATACGTATGTATATAATGTGCTGCAGAAATACAGTGCTGAGCTAGAAAGACTACAGCAGCCCCTGACCTCCTGATTTTCACATTGTCATTACACTGCTAAATTCACAACTTAATTACAACACCGCTTGTAATTACCATGTACTGTTGTTAAGTGCTGCAGTGAAAACATAAGGGGTAATGAGAGTGAGAAAGGCAACCTGACCTAGTCTGGGAGGGGTGAGGGTGGTTAAGGGGTCAGAGAAGCTTACCAATGGGACTGAATTTCAGTGAATCATGATACCAAGCCTAATTTCATTCTTTCCCTTTGCAGGAAAAACCACAGAGGGACCAGGGTAATAGAGAGTAGAAGTGAAGGGTGAAAAGTTTATATGAAAGAGTTTAATTTCAATAGTCCAGCAATAACCTGTTTTGGAAAGGTCTCACTGCTTGCAACCACCTGACCCCACTTGTTATCTGAAGGATTGGATTGATTCTGTAACTAACATATATGTTTTTTACTTAAGCTTTTTTCTTCATGGTCACGTATTCAAATGTTAAAGCTCTTTCGATGTGCAGCACCCTTTAGTAACCTACTGTCCCTGCCTCTGACCTGCCTTCTCTTCCTGTCCTTCTCTCCTTTTCATCAGTCCTTTTGGTTGGGGTGAGGTCAGACACAGCAAACAGAGGGATCAGACAAAAGTCCATCAATTGCCTGGATACTTCTACACTTCTGGAGCTTGCCCAACATCTAGTATTTGTTCAACTGCATAATATACTCACATTTTTCAATAAAATTGATTTCTTGACAGTATAGTGTAGTATAATCTGTGTAGAGGTATACAACCTTGCCACCGGCTCAGGCTGTGCCATTTGCCAATTACTTAACTTTGGGCTAATCCCTCAACTTGCCCTGGTAAATAGAGTAATGGATACTCACTGAGCGAATTGAGAATGAAATGAAATATGTGAGAAAGTGCTATGAAATTTTCTAAGGGTTATATACAGACTTTTTCTAAAAACAGGGTTATCAGATTGATCACGTTTATAGGAATAAAAAAATAGAAGACTGGATTGAATTGATTTACCTGAGACTTAACTTTCAGTGTGCAAGTGAAATGTATATGGTTTTCTTTTCAAACACTTCTCTTCTTCTGAGAGAGTTTAATTTCTATTCTTCTACTAATCAAACTACAACTCATAGTAAATTTAGTAGATGTAATCAGAGAACATCATTTGGCCACCTCCTAATCTGTGCCAGTTGCCCCATCTCACTGAATTGCTGTAAAAGTTCTGATGAAAGGTCTCTGATTGGAAGGCAGTCTGTTAGTTGTCTCCCAATATTCAGTCTCTTCTTCCACAAAAATAGCACTTGTATCAGGACATATGGCTACTCAGAAAAAAGGTTGCATTTTCCAACCAGGTGTGGCTCAGTTCTAGCCAATGGGATACAACGGGAAAGATTATGTGATTGTTTCTGGGAAACTTTCTGTGGTGGACGGACACTAGAGAAGCCCTCATTATCTCTGTCTTCTGGTATTCAGGCCCTTGTATAACCCTCTCCATTGAATGTGGATAGGATCAGTGACTTGTTTCTAACCAATAAAATATGGCAAAGGTGAGGGCATGTCACTCCTATGGTTAGGCTGCGTTACATAGGACTCCATCTTGCCAGTAGACTAACTCTAGAGGCTCTCCTTCTCAGCTTGATGAAGTAAGTGGCCACAGTGGGGAAGCCCATGGGTCAAAGAATTTCAGGAGTCCTCAAGAAAATGTGGGAGGCCTCTAGGAACTTTGGGCAGCCTCTAGGAACTCAGGCCTCCAGGTGCTGAGGGCAGCCTCCACGCAATAGCCAGGACCCTCAGTCTTACAAACACAGGAAGCATATTCTGCTAACAATCTGGATCATCTTGGAAGTAGATTCTTGCCTAGTCGAGCTCCCAGATGAGAATGCAACCTGGCCAATCATCATGAAACCCTAAGCAAAGGAACTACCTAAGCTGTATCTGTATTCCTGACCCATGGAAACTGCAAGATAATACATACCTGTTGTTTAGGTTGCTAAGTTTGTAGTAATTTGTTGTGTGGAATAGATAACTAATACACACCTTCAGAGACAGCTGACATAACCCTTTGCCCTCTTTTTCATTTTCATGTATTCTTCCATCCTGTTGCCTTAAACTCAGCTATAACTTTATTGATCCAAGAGGTTAAGGGCCACATTTTGGGATGGGGGTGCCTTGAGCTACAAGACATCTAGGTTCCTGAGGGGGAAGGGGATTCATGTGAGTATAACCATTTATCTTGTATGAGGCATTACCTTGCCTTTTCTACTTCTTTTTCTATTATTCGATGTTGAACTATTCCAAATAATATAGTAAGTATTATTAACTGGACTTTGTTTCATTTTACTGTGTACTACAATAAGAATTCATGTTTATTATAGGAAATTTGGAAAGTACAAAGTATACAAAACAAGGAAATGATCACTTGTTACTTTTCACTTAGGGACCCACCATTAACATTTGGTGGATTTCTCTTTAGTATTTTGATGTAACTGTTGGAAAAAGAAGACTTATATAGCAAATATTTGTGACATTTAAATGTCATGACTTCTCTGTCATTAAGATAAAGTTTATTGAAATTACTTTAAAACATCTGTTAGCAATGTGAATAATTTAATCAAACAAGCATTTGGCAAAAAAAGAGACAAAACGTCCTATCTGGTTTTTTTTTCTTTTTATTAAATTTAGGCTTTTTTTTTTTAAGTTAATTTAGGCCATTTATTTTTGTGTTCAGAAATGTGACCTCAATAGCTAAACAGATAAGTCAGATTCCCAACCCCTGGCTATTGATGTAGATGTCTATTTTGGGTTCCTAAAATATCTAGATACTTTGCATTCACTGATGAATCTCAGAGTATTGTTTAACTTTGTACAGATATGAGCTGTGATTTTGCTAATATTTTCACATGCTAGTTAAAAATTTGTATGAACCTAAACTTACTATTCTTTATAGCCTTTTAAAAGTTCAAGACATGCTAATCTTAGTTTGAGAGTTTTCTTTAAAAAATTTTCAAGTCCAAGGTACTTAGTAGGTATTGTTCCTCTACATAATGAAGCCATTATGTCTATACAAACATGTCTCCCAAATCACCCCTTAGCTCCAGGCATACTGATCTACCCCAAATAAGCTTTTTAAAGTCCCCTCCTCCACACCTTTACTCAGCTCTCCAGGTTATAATGTTCTCACTTCCTCTGTACTTACCTAAGTGGACCCTTCCTTCAAATTCACTTGAACTCCTAGCTTCTTCACAGAATCTATATTGGATTAGGTCAGATCTCTGTGATTTCTCATTCTCCACCGCCAACCCAGATTATTTCCTCTCTACACTACCCAGATGACATTAAGAACCTACTGCTTTCTTATAATAAGACTTTCTTATCCCCACCTCTCTTCTGCTGGTATGCACAGAGTAGAGATTTGCTAGCCTTTTTGTTGGACAGTTAATTGATAAATATAGCCCAAGGCTCTATTAATGACTGTATTTTCCACTTATTAAAATAAATATGATCATTTTCAATGAAAAGCCTATAAATTTATTTCATGCACGGGGAAAGATTTAAGGAGAATATATAAAGGAAATATAAGGCTGCAGTTTGGATTCTGTGACCTTATCTTCTGAACTAAAGTCATGTTAAAGAAATAGGATTCGTCACTGTATTTCGTGTGCATTGTCCTGATGGAGGCAAACCTGTCCATGTAATCTTACTGTATTTCCTTTGGAAATGAGGAAAACTGAATAAAATGATGTGAGGAGTACAAAATGACATTTTTCAAAAACTCTCTGATTCCAGGCAAACATGTCAATTAGCACTTGGAGGCTTTCCTATTTAATAGTACTTCACAGAAAACAGATGACCAAATTGAGATGCTCCTCTTCTGAAATCCTCCCAGGGTGTGTAGCTGCGTCTTTATACTATAAGGCCACAGAAGCACTGATGGCAGGATCCCACGGTGCACATTCAGGCAAACCTTGTTTGATTGTGCTTCCTATTATTGTCCTTCACAGATACTGCATTTTTTTGCAAACTGAAGGTTTGTGACAGCCCTGCATGGAGCAACACTATTGGCGCCATTTTCCCAACAGCATTTGCTCACTTCTTTCTCTGTGTCACATTTTGGTAGTTCCTGCAATATTTTAAGCCTTCCACCAGCAAAATTATTATGACTTGCTGAAGGCTCAGATGATGGTTAACACTTTTTAGTGTGAAAGTATTTTTTAATTAAGGGAAGCATGTTGGTTTTTCAGACATAATGCTATTGCACACTGCCAACTAAAAATTGGCACTTGCCATCTGCCTCTATAAGGATTAAATCACAGGCTGCTGCAGCTACTGACCTGCAACACACCCTGAAAGGTGTTCAGGGTGGAGTCAAGAATGAGACACACTGTGCTCTGGGAAAAACTGGCAAAATATTTTCAGATTTTATGAGCCCAAATCCTTGCATCTCATATCTAAAAAAGCACTAAAATTGTTAATGGAGCCATCTGCTCCTCATGATTAGTAGTAACCCTCATGAGACTACCAGCACCTTCTGCAAAAATGTGTGTTTGATTGAAAATATCCCCCTCCACCAAAATCACACGTATACTGACCTTCCCTGCCACCTCTTCGGAGCAGTTCCTTAGAGCTATCTGAGAGGCTGTCTCCTGGGCTATAGTCCTCATTTTGCCCCAGATAAATCTTAACTCACTACTCTCACACTGTGGTTTTTTTTTTGTTTGTTTGTTTTTTTTTGTTTTTTTGTTTTTTTTTAGTTGATAGCACTTAACAGACTACAATTTAGTGTGAGCATAACTTTTATATGCACTGGGAGACCAAAACATTCATGTGACTTGCTTTATTGCGATATTTGCTTAATTGTGATGGTCTGGAACTGAATCCACAGTATCTCTGAGGGATGCCTGTACTTGAGTAAGTTGTAATGTTTAAAAAATTAATAAGTCCTCATAATTATATTAGAACTTAAAAAAAAACTGAAATGGATTTCCTAATTAGAAAATTTAAATATAGGTAGGATTGAAAAATGTGACTTAATAGTTTGCAAAATATTTTTATAATCCAATTTTATTAAACTCTTAGATGATTCTATGTATTAGCTACAGGTGAAGCAGAGGTTCAAGGTACAGACTTTCAGGGGTTCAAGTTAGTGGTAGAAAGAAAATTTAAACTCTGATCCTTTAACTCCTTTGAATAAACTTCTCTCATTCTTGTCAAAAGGAACTTTTATTTCTGGTAGTGTGACATTGTAAATCCATGCTATATAATTAAATTAAAGAACAGAAAATGCATTGTTATTTAAACTGCAAAAAAGCTGGTGATTATTCTAAATCCAACAACTCTGTTTTCCCTCTCACATTATGAAAAATAAAATTCTACAATGTTTCTTACATTTGGTGCAATTTTAGCTATAGTCACTTTTCTGCTTGATGAAGGTACAGTGAGTAGAGGATTCTGCCTCTAGGAAGGAGGTAAAATAAAAAGCTAGTGAAAGGTGTGAAAATTTGCTTTTTTCCTGTTTATTGATGACTTGCTTTATACATTTGATGTACAACTCCAGATTCCATTTTGTTGCTGTTTTATTTTCTAAGTTTCTATGTAAGGTAAAATAATCTAATGATTTGCCATTTTAAGAAAAAATTTCAACTTCAGAGAGAGGCAGCATTTTCTTTAATTTTTTTCTTTTAACCAAAGCACATTTAATGATAGTAACTCAAATGTTATCACTTGGGTGTTCCCAGGGTAGTTCTTGTTCAAGGTGTTGGTGTCCTTGTAAATCTCACCATTAGACTGTGGTTGTGTTCCAACCCAAGGCTCATGTTTTGAGTCCCCAGCTATATCTTTGACCAGAAACCACATATCAAATGTTAGTCATCTTTCTCTGTAGCCAGAACCACAGTAATATGGTTCTGGTGACCACTGTGTAGCTGAATAGGTAGAGTTGAGTACACCCAGCAAGAAAGGATGATATTTCTAACGACTGATTTCTGTAAATCATGGTTGAAACTCAATGGACACTGTGTAACTATTTCCAAATAATAACACCTTGTTTAAAAATGGAATTAAAAAATTCCATAAAAGTCAAGGACGTGATATGGCAGAAACAATATTGAACATGGAATCAAGGGTCCTGAGTTCTGCCCATTTATTTAAGTATTTCTCAAACATACTCTCTGAATCAGAATAATCAGTAATATTTGCTAAAATGCAGATCCCCCAAATTCTGCCTAAATGCATTAAATTAGAATCTTTGAAGGAGACATATTGGGAAGCTATATTTTTACCAATTGCCTTAAGTGATTCTCTATTCGTATTTGTTTCCTCAATTTTCCTTATTTTAAGTTTCTTTTATTTCCTACCTCTGTTGATCCCATTAGTCTTTAAGTACCATGTTTTTGGGCACAGTAGTTATTTTGTTTAAGTTATTATCACTTCTATAGATGAAAAAATTACAATCTACAAGTATAGTTAATGATTAACCTTAACAGCATTGTATTCATCTTTTATTTACTTATCTGCTCTTTTTGACATAAACCTTCAGAAAAATTTAGTGCTATGTGATTTCCCTTGCTCTTGATTTTAGAATATACAGGAATAACGTTTCTCCTCATAAAAAATATAATATTGGTGTTATGTTATGCCCTTCAAAGAAGATATATAACAGAGATGAAGGAGATACTCATACAATCTTAACGATCACACTGCCAACAAATCCTATAATGATTCCACAGTCAGATTTTATTTCAACAAGATTTTGGTACTGAAGAAAAGCCCTGAAAGTAAAACTGGAATGATTGAAGAGCTTTGAAGAGGGATGAAGAGAATAATAAAATGAAATTATTGAGGGAGGTACTAAAATCAGGGATGATGATGAATCTTCACTCCTCTAAGTACCACAGCTTCCCAAGAGCAGTGGATTCTTGTAAAATCCCTCCGAGTAGCATTTTAGCTTGATTAAAAAAATGTATATATATTACTTCTTCTTATTAACATCACGTCCCATGGCATCCTGGCTGAATTGTGGGGGAAAAAACACATAAACCCTTTGTAAAAATAAGGACACTGTAGTATGAAATAAGTTTTTTAAATGTGGAGGAAGAAAGGAGACTATAGACCTGAAATTGAGTGTGCTCTACTTGGTTGTCTGAGATAATATTTGAGGCCTGTGATTGAGACAAATCACAGTGTGACTGGTCCCCATGCCCCAAACATCTTCATATCTCATATGCCAAAAGTTTTACATTGGAAAGATCAGATTACAATTTTCCATCAAAGATAATGGGAAAAATATAAAAACAAACATTCGGCCTGAGGCCTTTATGCAACAGTAGGAAGAAAGAATATAATCTTTATGTCTTGGGAATAATGTGATTTCTGTAGATCAGTCATTTGTAAAAAGCACGGGCTGAACATTAATCTTCCTTTTCCCTCTATCATTTTGGTACTGGAACCCCAGGATTAAGTTTGAGATTTTTAGCTTTAGTTATTGGCTTCCAATTCAGGAGGAAATGATTTTCCTCATCTCCTAAACTGCAAAGTTAAAATAATAAAGAACTTAAATTGGAATACTAGATATCCCTAAGAACATTTCAGGGTGTGTTTATCACTGCTTAAATACTGGCTTATAACAACCAATTAAAAAAACAAATCACAGCTCTAGGGTTTTTATAGTGTCAGATGTCAGAAGCGTTGTTTTTTGAAAGTGGGTAAACAAAAAATTACAAAATATTTGTAAGAATGTATATAGCAAAAATCAACAGAATTGAGGCACTTTTTCCAGGTGCCCTCTTAAAAGCTCATCAATCTATTTCACCTCTGTTTATTGAACACATGATATTAATCAGCATGTTTTCTACAATGAATTTCCTTCTAATCCTTGTTATAATAGCTTTAAAGCAGACCTCTAAGGAATGCCCCAGTCAAAAGACAGAAGTATAGTAAAAGAACAAGAAGGAACTCAGGAATAAACAGTTGAGCTAGAGTTTCTAATAAATTATTAATTATTAAAAGTAATTAATTCATAATCTGCGTATTATATATGTTATCTACAGGCTAAGACTGTAAGGTTTTCACCTACCAAAAATGATTGACTGAATTTGTCTCTACTTCTGTATTACCTAATAAAAGATAGTTAAGGTAAATTTAGAACAGCTAGAATTTGAAGCATGTTTGTTTTATGTTTACTAAGCTATATTGTTTGCCAACATGAGGTCTTTTTTGAGCATGAAATTTCTGGTTACATCATGTCTAATTTTTGTAATTCCAGCAACCATTTGGAACTTGTTCCCGATCGTAGATTAGTGAAAGTGGATTCTGTGCCTTTAGCAAAGGAATATAACCTTTCTTTGTGTAACTGCTGTAATATTTCTTCTCTTTGACACCAACAATGTCCAAAGTACTCCTATCAAGGTACATATGGTACAAATGGAACAAACATGAAATGATTTATGCACTCTTGAGTGTGTCCTATCCCTTATTAAATGAAGACAAATTACTGTACTTTGCAGGGATGCATTCTCCACCCTCCTACCCCCTCCATAAATTCATTCTTTGTAGATTTCAAGAGCTCGGTCTTAGGTCTAATGGAAATGTGTTTTAACATACTACCACTGTTTTCCCACTTTCTGATGTCTGCTATGTATATGATCAGTGCAGTGTTCCTGTAGGGAATCTTGGTTGGATTCCATTTTGGACAGAACCCTGCATATATAGGTTTTAGATTTTTTTCTTTACATTACTTGTTCTTAGATAATTTCTACTGAAAGATTTCCAATGGTGTATGTGATATCCAGGGTTTTGATTTATATGCCTTTACTCTCTATTTTCCTTTTACATGTGTGTCATTTTTATGAGGTCATTAATGAACTTTCTACTAGGTCACTTCGGTTAAAGTACTTCAGTGCAAAGAATGGCTTTTAGGGATCAATAATTATGGTGAATAAAGTAATGTATTAATGTAGAAAAGGAGCATTTATATTAACTTCATAAATGAACACTATCTGGTCGTTTAATGGACAAGCTCACTCCAATCACTCTATAGATTATTACCACTCACAGTCTGCTGTTTTATCAGCAAATGTTAAAGCAAAGAATTAAGAATTTTTGAGAAGCCAAAGAAAGACGATGTGATCTCATCCTTAAGCCTCAGGGAAATATTTTGCATAAAATCTGTTTCCAGACGCTTGCTCTTAAGTTTAGGATTGTGGAGGTCCTTTGATTTTCCTTGTTTGATTCTGCCAATGTGCTGAAAGGTCAAACGGGAAAGACAATTAAGTAATTTGGATACTGAAAGGCTTATTGTTCTAAAATTAAGTAGAACACATTCCATTGCTAGAGAAGTGAATAGTTGTTTATATTTATGTAAAAAGGAAACCTTCAGCTAAATCTGTATTACAAATATGTAACAGTATAATTGTCAATCTATTTAGGAGCCAAAGATTTAATTTTAAAGTACTTAAAAAATCTTTTAATATTACTCTGTAATTGAAAGGCCAAAAACATGGTCTGATGTGAACAACAGAAGACGACCTCTAAAATTTTTGCAGATCAATTAACTGGACTTTATTTTTAATAACAATTCTTGTTCCTTGTGCAGCAGAAAGGAGGGCATCCAGTTGCTAAATGTGTTATCCAATTCTCATCTCATTTTAATAATGAAGCCATCAAAATTGGAGGAATTAACCAACTTGTTGAATTCTACATTTTAAGTAAAGCGATAGAACAATTCAAGTATTTTGAGCTGAAAGGAAAATCTAAAAGGCACAAAAATCAGAGGAAATTATAGATGAGATAATCCCCAAATCCAAAATAACGATACAAACTTTGTCTCCAGTTGCTTAGAAAAATCCTTCTACTACTTTTGTATATTCTGGAAAATTATCAATTCTTAACTTCTCAAAATAAGATTTCCTTCTTTATGTAATTATTGAGTATGTTCTAAAATGAATAAATAGCATTAAATTAAAATGTTCAATTTCAAAATTTTTTCAGGCACCAAAATATTTTATGTTTTACTTTGATTTATATTAGTATTTACTAATAATTATTGATTATCATTTCCTTGAACCTGTATAGTATCTGGGGATGATTAATGTATCCAGAGCTTTGTCTTTCATTCAGGAATATGCCTGCATTTGTTCCAATCTTTTCAAAAAATCTATCTCACAATATTTTTAAAGTTTTCTTCATAGGTCATTCATATTAAGCTTATATTTTCATATTTCATGTATTTTTTTTGCTATTGTGAATGTGGATCTTTTAAAATTATTGTTGATTATTATAATCTAAATATTTGGAATATTTCTGCTTTTTCATAATGTGCTATTGCATTTAGATCATTTTTAATCCATTTATTTGGTTCATTGCAGCTATGTAGAATATGCCTTTGATTTTAGCAAAACCTATTTGTCAATTTTGACTAGCAGTAATTTATAAGAGAAGTGTTTCCCACCAAAGGATTAGTCACACTAAAGACTACTTGTAGATGTTTCAAAATTATTTTTCTGTGTAGTTTTACTTGGCTACTTTTTTGCATTTTCTTAATAAATCTAAGAGTTTTATGGTTGGATCTCTTAAGTTTCCTAGGCAATCACATAGCATAAAAAACTGTAACTTTGATCTTTCTTTTCCAATTGAAATATATATTTGTTATTTTCTTTTTTGATTTATTTTTGGCAGTAAACAGAAATTTCAGGATAAAATTTTGGTATTGATAGGTGACAGTACTGGCTTGTTTCCAGTATGAGTAGGATACCTCTGGTATTTGGCATTGGGTAACTTTTTTTTTATAGGTTGTATTTATCCCATTAAAAATGGCAAATTTTACTCCAAGCTTAATATACTTTTCTTTTAATCAAAAGCCTTTTCAACATCTGAGATAGTATTATATTTTCAAATTTGATCTATTCATTTAATTATTATATAAATAATTCTTATTTATTAGAATACTCACACCTTCCTTCCTCCCTCCCTCCCTTCTTTCCTTCCTTCCTTTTCTTCTCCAGTAATCAATGCATTATGTACCTGCCATAGATTATTCTTTAAATGTAAACATTTTAATCTTTAACTATAAGTAATATTAGTTGATAAAAAAGATCCTTGATTGGACATTATTTTCTTTGGCGTATTCTTCAAAAAGTTATGTGAAACACTTACTGAGTTCTTTTTCAGAAACTATATTCTGTAGTACAAATCTTAGGAACTATGTTTGTTGTGCCTGACAGCTCTTCCAAAATGCAATTAAGGGTTTTTTTAAAGGACATATGGAAGCCTACCAAACAAAAATAAAGAACAGTTTTTGCAAATTACATACTTAGTGCAGAAACTTACCTCATTTTCAGCATTATAAAGACATATTTAATATCAGTCCACTTTAAAGCACTATTTTAAAGAAAAATAATGGGAAATAAAGTTAGATAACTAACATTAATGTTTAGATTTTTTTCAAATCTGGAACCCAATTTCATGACTATTATCTTTAAATGTGCTGTATTTATTATTTATTTATTATTATTATCTATGATTTTGGTTAAAGCAAACTACACAGAAAAATAATATCGGGACATCTGCAAATTGTCATTTGTGTGATAATCCTTTATGTGGGAAACACACTCTTCTCATAAATTACTGCTAAGTCAAAATTAGACAAATAGGCTTTTGGAAATCAATTCTACATAGCTGCAATGAACCAAATAAACAAAGAACTATCCAACTGCAAAAGCACTTGAAGGAAAAACAGAAAGTATGTGTTTTGCTGGTGGCAAATGAGAACATCTTGCCTTTGTAACCCTCTTAAGAATATTTTGTGTTTAGCTACAATTGTAAAGTTGAAGCTACATAAAATTTCCTGAGTTGTTTCGCAGTTATTATGAACCCAACCTATTAAAAAAACACTTTGTTTATTCAAGACAGCCATTAGAAGGAACTTTAAATGCATCTTATTTAGAAGATCAAGTATGTAGAACTATTCCAGAACTAAATGCAAAGGAAGGGTATAGCTTAGTGGTAGAGCACATGCTTAGCATGCATGAAGTACTGGGTTCAATCCCCAGTACTTCCATTAAAAACAAAAACCAATAAAACAAAGAAAGAAAGAACTAAATGAAAATACCATGAACAGAGTTATTTGACAGTTGAGTATATTTAGAATACTAGAATATACTTGAATATTAGATAGTTGAGTGTATTATAGGTATCACCTTTAGAAAAAAATAATTCCATGTAGTTGGCTATTTCATGATAAATTATCATGTTGATAGCAGTGCATGTTGGGATAAACTGAGGAAAGTTCTTTCTCATCTCATTTTTTTATAGCATCCCTGTGGCGTTAGGACTCATCACGAGGGTATCGCATTTCTACTTTTTATTTTGGAAAAGAAAAATTATCTGTTTGACCCAGTATACCGAGTCCCATGTTAAAATTTCTGGCATTAGTAATATTCAAAAGAAGGCAAATTTAAACAATAATGAGGCCATTTTAGCATCTTTTAAATTAGTATAGACATTAAAAATGATAATAACTGAATGCTGGCAAGTTCCCAATAAAGCTGATACATTAAATGTGAATTCATATACCTCTTGGAAAGTAATTTGGATATATACATATATATCCTACACCATAGAAAAGTTTATGCTCTCTGACTCTGTAATTCTACTATTGAGAATTTACCCTGAGGAAACTCCTCAAAAGAAGTTTTAAAAAAAGCTATGAACATAAAGAACCTTATTGCAACCACGATTATAGTGAAAAATCGGCAATAAGTTGAATACTAAAAACATGGTAAAACTTAAGTAAATCAACGTCTAGATGGATGATGTTATATTCTGGTGTCATCAAGTAAAAATTATGAAGATTGTTGAACATAGAAAAGTGTTTGGGATGTCAGGCTAAATGACAAAATGTGAGAAGCAAAATTTTGTGTACTCAAACCATGAACTCAAGTCCATATGTACGTATCCTGGAAAAAAAGCTAAAAACTGGCTTTAGAGAAGTAAATTATATATTTTTTCTTTTAAAATATATGTTGACATTTTAAATATGTGTGTTGCATTTCAGTGGCTAATTAGCCAATGGTTTATTGATAATTTATTGAAATATTCATGAAAAAGAATTCTTCCTGAAGTTCATAGCTGAAGCCCCATCCACTTTATATTTAACATTACGGCGTCATCACACTATCGAAAACATATGCAGAGTAGGATGGTTTCAGTGAATCTACTGTGAAGATATGTGTGATCTGACACATCACTTAAGTTTGCTTAGCTGATAAAATATGTTCCATATATTACATCTACATATATATAATTCATTATTTTGCCAAACACATTGGTATTTGCTTCAAACAAAATCGTATATATAATCACGAAGGTAGTTAAGCCTTAGAGTGATAAGTAAAATTGTAGAGCAGGGTTATAGTATTTGGTAAAGAAAAAGATGTACAGGGAAAATAACAAAATAAATTATTTATAGAATTGAATGAATACATATACATGCATGAACATATACATGTCGAATCACATTCTGCCCTTTCTCAGTGTATATCTGAGGTACTTAGGCATTTGGGAAGCTCAGCAATCATGTAGATCAGGCGTTGTAAACTCAAATCCTCCAAGGGCCAGACTACTGCACTAAGAAGCAAAGCTGTTTGGGTTTCGTTTACAGTTTGTGACCCATCCGAAGAGGGTCAGCATTAAAATGAATTTATATGAAGAAAATGAAAACACAATGGGTCAAGCAAAATACATTTATTTGCATGTCATACCCAGCTCAGAGCAGCTAGTTTGTGATCTTGAGTCCTAGTACAAATTCTATTTTATCCTATCCTATCCTATCCTAGAACTAAAGCATGACACTCTGAAAAGAGAAACGACTTGTCTAAGAGCACAGCAAATTACTCACAGGATTGCTTCTAGAACCCGGGCTTCTGAGCCTTTGGTTTTTCTGGTGAAACTGATTTTTTTTTTGGTTGGCTAAGGAAGAATTCTATGTTAAAAAGTAAAACTACAGAACATGGAGAATATTTTATTTGTATGGTACATTTAATTTTAGTGCTATGCTTCTAAAACTACTTTTGCCCACATCTCCCAAAACTCAGATTTCCCCTGAAAGTCAAATAAACAGCAACCTTACTTCTCTCATGTATACACATACAAACTGAGTGTGAAGTTTGCTAATATCTGCTAATTCTGCTAATATCAGAGCAAATGATTCCTTTCAAAATAGGGCATCACAAGGAAAAGTAGAAACCTGGCCATCTTTCTATAACCCAAGTGACATTGGCTTTTGAGACCCTATTTTTGTTTGTTTGTTTGTTTTTTTAGTGACAGCTTAAAGATTTATTTTTAATTTTTTTAAGTGACAGCTTAAAGATATATAGAGATAATTCACACACCACAAAACTCACCCATCTAATGTACAATTCATCAGGTTTCAGTATATCCAGTTACACAGCCGTCCTCGCTGTCTAACTCCAGAACATATTCTTTACCCCAAAGAGAAACACTATACTCACTGGTTACTCCTAATTCCTCACAAACCCTAATTTTTAAACACCCATTTACCTTCTGTCTCTGGACTTGCCTATTCTGCACATTTCATGAATTATAAGATACATGGCCCTTTGTGACTGGCTTTTTTCACTAGCGTGTTTTCAAGGTTTGTCCATGTGGATGTATCCGTGCTTCATCTCTTTTTATGGCCGAATACCATTCCATTGTATGGATATAGCACATATTTTTTATCTATTCACCAGTTGATGGACATTTAGGTGGTTTCTCCTTTTTGACCATTTTGAGTTATCTTGCCATGAACAGCGGTGTTCTAGTTTTTGGGTCACTCTATGTTTTCATTTCTTTTGGGTATATACTTGGCAATGGAATTACAAGGTCATTTAACTTTCTGAAGAACCACCAAACTGTTTTCATAGTAGCCGCACTGTTTTACATTCCCACCAGCAATGTATGGGAGTTCCTGTAGCTCCATAATCTCACCAACACTTACTGTCCAATTTTTTGATCATAGCCATCCTAGAGGCCATGAAGTCAAAATTGAGTGATTTTGCACTGTGGTTTTGACTTGTATTTTCTTAATGACTAATGTGTTGGACATGTTTTTATGTGCTTATTGGCCATTTGTATATTTCTTTGGAGAAATGTGAGACCCTATTTTGAATGGAGTTGTTGGTGCTGCCTAACTCATTTGTCAAATGTCTGCTCCAAGGAGGAGGGCTTCAGAATGTTGAACTCTGGATCTTCTAGCAGTTTCAGAATAATGAATGATTTGCAATATTATTCACATTTTAACATCTCTTATGTCTAATAAGTCACATTCTCTAACCCAACACAGTGCTTGCATTATAATTTTTTTCTCTCATTAACATAGCACTCCTAATTTTGCCAATCAACTCAAAGGCCCTCCGTTTACAAGAAATTTTCATATACATTAAGCAATGATTATCATAAAAAAATCCTTTAGAACCAAATACATAATTCTGGGTCTCCCTTCTTTAGTCTTCTTCTTTTTCAGCCTCATCTGTCTTCCAGTCATCAATAAATCTTCCTAAAACATGGCTTAGATTAGGTCATTTCTCTGCTCAAAAACTTTGAGTATTTGTCATTAGAGATTATTATCTAAGCCAATGGTTTCCAGACGATGAACACTTGGAGTACTGCAGTAAATTCACAGAGATGCCACAGAATTTTTGTAAAAATTGAAGGAAGGACAGTGTACATCTTCCTCACACTGTTGAAATTACTATCTCAAGGTAGTTTGCAATATTAATATTTGATTATGCTACAGTTCCTTTTGGTGACATCTTACTTTTTCAAAGGTGAGTTTTCAACAATTGCTGTGACAAGAAGCAAGTACCTCTTGGAAAACAGTACAGGACATGAATTGAGGATGGTGGCATCCAGTCTGATTTTGACTCTTTAGAAATTGTGCAGGGCCAGGAGGCATACACATCCCATTAGTAAAACTGTGATTGCTTAAGAAAGAAAGAAAATAGAATTTTTTCTTTAAATGTATATACACTTATTTTTTCAAATAATTACTAACTTGTTAGGACATAAATATATATTACGTTGTTTGAACCTAACTACTTAATAAATGAAGATATTAAGCACTTCTTTTGGTCTAGAGTTGCCGTGAAAAAATTACTGATACAAAAAGGGTACCAGGAACCGAGAAGATTTGGGAATCTCTGACTAAGCCTTTTAGCCTTGTGTTCAGTGGTTTTAAAATATTTCCCCAATTCTTTTAAATTTATGTTAGACTGTTTCCTTACTTTAGTACTCTTTTATTTCTTGAATCATGCCTTCATTGTCTCTTGATCCTGGTTCTTCCAGTCAGTACTTTGCATATGTACCTCCCAACCTGCACTTTTGCCCATATGCTTTCCACACAAAATATTAATTTGCATTTTGTCATCTCTTTTTCCCTCCCTTGTCCAAACAGGTTCTCAGGCTTTTGTAGATCCTTGAATAAAGAGGGAGAAGGGATGCCTTCTAGTCCAAAAGTAGAAGTTGTTTATAGACAAACTGTTTTCCAGATTTTGTTTTATTCAGAAGGTCACAGTCCTTGAGAGATTTATGTTTGGGATTGAAGGAGAACAGGAAGGGGACTGTGTTGAAGGTGGAGAAAAAAGAGAAAAGGAGAGTGTACTAGTTCCCTAGGGTTACTGCAACAAATTCACATAAACTTCTTAACTTTAAAAAACAGAAATTCATTCTCTTACAGTTCTGGATACCAGAAGTCCAAAATCAAGAAGTCAGCAGCATTGGTTCCTTCTGGAGGCTCTGAGGGAGAATCTGTTCCAGGTCTCTCTCCTAGCTTCTGGTGATTGCTGGCAATCCTTGGTGTTCCTTGGCTTGGAGACACATCACTTCATCCTTGGCTTCCATCTTCATGAGGTAACCTCTATGTCTCTGTGTCCTCTCTTCTTTTTATAATGACACTTGCACTGGATTTGCGGCCCACCCTAAACCCAGGATGATTTCACCTCAAGATCCTTAACTAATTGCATCTGCAAAGACCCTATTTCCAAATAAGGTCATATTCTGCGATTTCAGGGAAACATGGATATGGGGGAACACTAGTCATCCCACTACAGAGAGTGATACTCTCTGGGAATGTTAGGAGATTGGGTGGCACAGTGTGAAGAGGAATGAAGGGGTTCCTGTCTCACCAAGTAGAAGAAAACTTGGGTATCAGGACTCTGGCATAAACCAAGATTCTCCTGTCCAAACTTGGCATAGAAATGGCAGTCACCTGCCTGCAAAGAACCACACAGACTTGAGTCATATTTGATTTGAGCAAAGTAATTTCATGATCTTTGCACATTCGAGTCTGTAGAACATAGTATGTCACTACCCTAGTCTAAGACTAAGCTCAAATTCTCTTTCTCAGGGAAAACTCAGGCTGAAGTCATTCTTTTTCTCTTTGTAGTGATTTTGGTAATTAATACTGTGTTGCTTCATCTCATTTTTCCCTTTTGAAGTGTTTGCATTTTAAACATGTGAAACTATTTATCATTTCATGTCTTTATATTGTTTCCCTCCTATATTAGATTTTAGCTCCACTAAGGAAGGGACTGTGTAGCCATCATGATTCTTACCATCATGCATTCACTAGATGTGGATTTAATTTTTTTATACTTTATTTTTAATTTTTTTTCTGTTTTTAGCCTTATCTTTTTTTTAAACCTTTTTTTTTGGGGGGGGGTTGTAATCAGATATGTTTGTTTTTTCATTTATAATGGGGGTACTGAGGATTGAACCCAGGACCTCATGCATGCTAAGCATGCATCTACCACTGGGCAATACCCTACTCCCTTATGGACTTAAAATTTGATTTATGGCTTTTACCTTTTGTTCCTATCATTTCCTATTTCTCCTTTTGCTATAGTTTAAACATATTTCTTAAATGTGGTAGTATGTGGTATTTTTTCAATGCAAACAAATTATTTGAGGAGTTTTTTAACAAAGCGTTCAGCTGGGAAACATTCTTTATGATTTTGACCCACCCATCCCAGGATAAAAGGCAAGTGAAAAAAGTGGGTTTTGTTGTCTCTGTCCCTTGGCATCTCAGGTGCACCAAGATTGCTTTCTTTTGTGTTGAGCAGTGTTGCTAGTTGACCTTAGCAGTTTCTGAATTTCACAGTCTAGTTTGTTTTATCAGAAGTATATGGCAGTGAGCTCTGGGTAAGTGCGAAATGAATTACAATCTGATGTACAAACAGATCTTCTGGGGTTCAGTAGATGTTCTTATGGGGATACTCTGCTCCACTGGATTTCTTTCCATGGTGTGCAACTTTTATATCATGTTGGAACTCAGAATAATACAAAACTTAGGAAAAATTTTAATCTCAAAATGTTTAAGTCATTTTCAAAGAAAACTCAATTAGTCTTCCATGTCCAGGACAAACATATTCACTTTATTCTGTTTTATTTTAAGAAGTGGCAGACTTAAACAGAAAGAGAGAACTCCTGATATCAGTGCAACTTTTCTTCAGTTCCAGAACATTCTATGCTGAGAGTGGATTTGAATATCTCCCAGGAAATCTATAAGCCATGTTCTATGGGTAGACTGTCAGATTCCAGATCTGTCATTATCTTTCACTTGACACAAATATTTCTTGTTTAAATCTGGGAAACTTAAAAGACAGTAGTATCCTTGTTAAATACCTAACTGTGTTTATTTAACTGCACTTCTCCAAAATACTATTATTTAAAATATCTTTAATCAGTATAAAGAAAAGAAATATCTTAGATTTTCTTGCCAAAGTATACATTCTTTGCCACAAAGACATTAAGTATATTTTTCTCCTAATTCTAATGTAAAAACCCATTTTTCCTTAAATTATAAAAGTGAATCTACTTCTGTACATTTTACTAATTTTTAATTTCTGCTCCATATCCAGTCTGTACAGTAGAATCCTTCAGCCTTTACCTCTAGGAAGAACAGTGCCTAAGTTTTGAATTGGTAGCCAACATGAAATAATTGGTAATTTTACATGAAATTTGTTTTCTCTTTAAAAGTTGGAAAATCCAAAACCACATGGTTAACATTCCCCCAAAGCATTAATCTGATAGAATTTACTCCTTTAGACAGGTTCTGAAATAAATAAATTATATACTTAGTCCAGGACTCTGGGGTCCTTTCTGCCAGGACTGCACTGGCCCAGAGCAGGCAGGAAGACTTTTGATCCTAAGAACAGCTGCTCCTTGAGAAACTGGCTTTAGTGACTGGTTGCTGTCTTAATAGTCTTAATGATAATCTTAATAATTTGTCTAGCCCTTTAGTTTCTTTGTTTATACTTCCATAATACCCTGTGTTGTCTGCTAAACTCCACTGTGTCCACTTAGTGCTCTGTGATGTCCTGTATTCCTGAATTCTGCATGTGGCCTTTTTCAGACCCCTCCCCCTGCCCCTGCAGACTTGTACTCTGCCTTGTAATGATTTTTTAAAATATTGGTTTCGATTTTGTGGTCATAACTTTATTCTGAAATTCAGCTAAACTTACAGAGGGGATGAAGAAAATGGAACCGAAAGAGAGGTAAGAAGTAAGAGCACAAAGCAGCAGCATATGAGAGCAGATTCCCCAAATTTGGAAGGATTGGGTGGCTGTGGAAGAGGTCTACATTAGAAAAGTGGTGGTCTTCTCACTGGTCTTGGCTCTCACTGCTGGCTCTCCATGGCTTTGACAACCTCCTCCATGGGGCTCCCTTTCATTAGCCTACAGACCTTGTGGTTTCTGTCCAGTTAACCAGCAGGACAGATGAAACCTCTAGAAACCACTTGGATTGGGTCCAACATTTGCCTTCAACAAGGTGTCAGGGCTGATGTGCTTCCAGAAGTTCTCAGCAGCGTATTTCTCTTGGAAGATGGCTTTTCTACCAGAGTCATGGTTGCATGTGAAATCTCCACTCAGGTATGAAAACAGAGTAATCATTATGTAAATATAGAAATCCTTGTCACACAGCCCTTTCTCTCTGGTTCTCGGAGATTAAACATTTTTTGCTATTTTTAGAACATTGTCGGAAAAGACCTTCATCAAAGATGGGGCCTCAGTGTCAATAATAATACTGAACAGTAATACTGAATTATGCGACACTGAGTAGGTCCTGACTGGAGTCAGCCGAGGATTTATGTGGTGGCAGCTCTAAGAGGTAGATGCACAAAGGGCCTGGACCCCTTCTGGGGACCTCCACCTACATCTGTTATCTTCTTTTGGATGTTGTGCTCCCTCCTGGCTGGAATCTCAGCCCTGCTGCTTCTCAGTGAGGAAGGCTGGTCCCCAGGTTCAGTCTTCCCCCATCTGCTGTGAACTGCTCTGTCGTATACTTAGCTGGGTCAAGGGATTTAACAAACTTCAGGTCCCTAGATCTTGTGTTCTGGTTTCAAATTAAAAGAAATGGAGTGCATGAGACCATGGCACTGACCGTGGAAAAGTGACAATGGTTACAAGAGTGGATGGAGGTACAGTAAAGATTAGGCAGTGGGGAAATAAAAGAGGACTCTCTTTTGTGGGCTTGAAGGGAAAAGCATCAGTATGTAGGACTTTGTTTCACATGATCACTTTTGTAATTACACATGTGGTTTAATGTAAATACAAACGATTAACTGAAACCTAATAGAATTTTTACGTTCACTCACTGAGTCTTAAATGTTCCACATTGGCATGTTCTGGATCATGGCCCACGCCTGCTCCATTGTTTAGAAACCCAGTTTTCATTGGTGAGGAAATAGTCTCTGTGCATAAAATACTGAGAAGTATTAATAAAGAGAAGTAATAACTGAAGTTATGAGTGTTGGTATTCTGACTTTTATCAGCTCATCTCTACTCTTCCCACACAAGTTTTAGAGCTTGCACAGATTGAATGAAACTGAGTTTAATGGCTGATGTTGAAAATTTTATGTAAAAGTCCTGATATCTGTCTTTTCTTGAGAACACTGGAAGCTGGAGCCATGCGTGGTCCACACTCCCAGGCTGTCAGTGCGCCCCCTTAGGCCAGAGCGTGTGCTTCTATACCCTGAACATCGCAGCCCTGGACACTCCCTATTGCTTCTGGATTGTTCTTCCACTGGGCCTGCTTCACTTATGCTTGCTACTCACCAGCCACCTTCTTGTATTCATGTTGGCCTTCTGAGCCCGCTGAAAACCTCATGGTGTGTTTCACTTGTATTATACAGGTATTGCAGAAAACAGCAGCCTCCTTAATATAGTAATACCCAGAAACTCCAGTCTTCTAGGAAGAGGAATCAGAAGCCCAAAGCCCCAGCTTTTTCTTTATTTCCATGCGCTAGTGAGTTGTGCAGGCACTGCAGTCACCGACCCCAGAGCACACTCTCCCTGCTTAGTGGGCACTTGGCTCCCTGGCCACTTGCATGGACTTTAATTCTGACTTGAATCTTTTTCTTAATGCAACTGAGAAAACCTGAATTTTCAAACAGCTTACCCAATAGTGAGAAATAACCAAGAAAAGATGCAGCTTAGAAGAAGTCTAAATGTTCTTGTTTACAAAGGTATAGCTTGCTCCTTGGAGAGAACAGGCCCCATCAGATTCCATATGAGGTGATGATCACAGCTCCTGTTTTCTGAGTGCTTACCACCTCCCAGGTACTATATTGGGGTGAGATTTGTTTATTTGTTCACTAAAGCTTTACAAAAATCCTATAAGGTAATGATGTTTTCTCCCCTCTGCCAATCAGGAAACTGAGGTCGAGAGGCAAAGTAACTCTCGGTACATCATACAGCTTATTGACCAAAAAGCTGGGCTTTTATCCCAGATCTGATTCTAAAGCAGGCACTCTCTTATTTCACTACACTGAGAAAAATATTAGCTTAAGACTTTTCCTTCTTTGCTACAAGCCTCAATAGGCAACCAGACTGGCAGCCTCTTTATTATCTGTTCCCTCATCTGGCAGACTTGGTATCTTGAAATCCAGAATGAATGATACTCCTCACCTCTAGAAGAGGCTTGTCTTTCCAGTTGTGCTTTCTATATTGAGATGCATCCTTTTTGAATCTTTTGAGTCTTCTGGCCCCACCTGCAGGAGACTGGCCTTGTATGGCCCTGATATCTAACAAATGCAGTGTGCGTTTGTGCTGAAACATGTGGAAAGTGTTTCCTCACAGGTCCAGAGCGGGAGAGGGGAAGTCTGCCCATCCCACGCTGAAACCCGGGTGGGCTCGAAGGGGACGTGGCCCCTGTTGGAGGAAGGTCAGGCCTTAGTTGCTGAGTGTTCTCTAGAGGGCCAGGTGGGGTGTGTGGGGGCGGAGGGACAGGGAAGACGCTTTCCCTCTGGAGAGGCTCTTGGGCTTTCCTAGTTTCCAGGTCTTGGGAGGATCTAACACAGCAGCAGAAGCACTGTCTCAGAGCGATGGGAAGGCACATTTTAATTCTGTGTTTTCTGCCTTTCCCTTTCATTCACGTGTGATGGTGCTATGGTCTAAACCTGTTCCCCCCAGATTCATGTGTTGAGATCCTAATGCCAGCTGCGATGCTGTTAGGAGATGGCACTTTTGAGATTTGCTCGGGTGATGATGTGGAGCCCTTACAAATAGAATTAGTGTTTTTATAAAAGACACCCCAGAGAGATCCCTCACCCTTCCACCCTATGAGGACACCAGGAAAAAGGCCTACCCAGGCAGGCACCCTGATCTTGGATTCTCAGCTTCTGGAACTGTGAGAAATAAATTTCTGTTGTCTGTAAGCCACTCAGTCTATGGTATTTTGTGATAGTACACCCAGTGGACTAAGACAATGGTTATAAAGTGAAGCAGTTGTGTTCCTAACCCAAGGGCACGTGAAACCATTGTTCTATCACCCAGGGGGCAGGCATGGAGGAAAACCAATGCCCCAACAGCACACAGACCAGGTTGTGGTTGGAGACGCTCAGACAACACAATTCTGACCTGAAAGTAGCTTTTATGTTAAGGCTTCTAATATCTTTGCCTCTTTTTTCAGTGAAGGGTATATCCTGGCGTCTCTGAGTAGCAGGATCACAGAGAAGATGGAGAATATGAACAGAGAGGAAGAGCACAGCCATGTGCTGGGGGCCCACAGGGGTCCTGGGGTGATACAGCATTACTGACAAGGGCCATGTGGAGGACACTGTGATAAGCCACCCGGATTTCCACTTTAGGATTGAAGGGTTTGCTCCCCAGTTGCTAGGAATGCTGTAGGCAGAGAGACCTCAGCTATCATCCGTCTGCAGAATATGCTTCTGCTGAGAAGCAACTCACCCAAGGTCACAGTCCATTTCTTGGGTGGCCTGTATCCAATGATGAATTGACATGAGATATAAAAATTTTGGCCTTATCTCCTTAATTCAGGACAACTCTGAAGGACCATTCCCATCTTACAGCTTCCCAGAGAGTTGGCTGAGGCCTCTGCTGAGATTGCATCGATGCTCAGCCTCTCCTTTTGCCCCGTTCTGATGTTTTCCTACTCCTTTCCATAGATGTTGAGCCTAAGAGCACTTCCCAATAACCGTCTTACACACTAAACTCTGTCTCAGCATTTTCTTCCTGGGGCACCTGACATGTGACAGCCACAAACGGTGTGGAGCAGAGGGGGCTTCTCCATTCACAGCAGCAGATGGTCCAGGGGTCCACCTGGGTTGTTCTATGTGAGGAAAAGTCCATTAGCTGCAGAGGTGGAGAATGATTCTGCCTGGAATGATTACTGGCAGAGGCTTTGAAATGTTCTTGCGAGCACTGTTTCCTCACTTATTGTCCCTCCATAAGCTTCTGAGGGTTTTGGAAATACGGGGTAAGTTTATATCTTGATTTAGAGACCAGCAGAGGAGACCCAAGGATTTCTCTGCAGAAGACTACAGTAGATTCCATCTAGATCCCATCTGAAGTATGAAAATTTTTCTGATTACTCAGTCCATATTGGCTTCTCTTGTTTCTAATTCTGCACCTCAATTTGTATTTCAAAATTTGCTATGCACCTCTAGGCTTCTACTCTTTGCTATTCTACTGTGAAGTCTTGTCTTCCCAATAAATTTATGCATTTTCTAAGGATGTTTATTGTTTAGATTTATATATCTCCATCACAAAAAGTAGCTCAGAACTGGGCACAGAGGAGACATCAATAAATATTTTCTGATTAAGTTCAGATGAACCTCTCATTAATGGTTTGAACAATGGATGAGCATGTGATTCAAAAGGCTATATCATGTTGGGAGCAGAATTGGGCCGTTGGGGCAGTTTGTCAAGGAAATAGCCTTGGACCATTTCAAAAATTTATTTCCAAGTCTCTATTACTTGCTTTCTCCTCACCTTTGCCTCTTTTCTTTAAAAAATATTTTATTTTTATTTTATAAATTTCTGTACAGTATCAAAGCTTTTTTTTTTAAACATACACACCACCCCCCTCCACGCACACAAATCACTTGTATTACCACAACACAGATAACTGTTATTATATTCTTCCAGGGATTTTTATATTCATGGCTCTACATGTTTATATCACACACCTAAAGCAATTTTGGGCAAAGTCACCCTCATTCATCATCACTAATCTGACTGGTGGAAAATACTGCATCATCATGTTATATTGTCTTTCTTTTGTTACTGGTGAAATTAAACATTGTTTACTAGGTGTTTATTGATATTCCTTTCCTCTTATTGAGAACCTCCCGAGATCCAGACAATGTGCTAGGTCTCCTACACCTGTTAACTCATTTAATAAACGTCACACTTTAGCTGATGTTCCTTTATGTCCGTTCATCAGGAGACATCTTTCCTCCTACTGTGTTATGATCCGGTGATACAGAAATAAAAGTTGCTATATATTTTGTTCCTTAACAGCTGAAAACCCTGCTCAACTTACTGTTACTCCAGTGAGTCTTGTAAAGATGGATGTTCTCTTAGGAGTGAATTTCACCATCTTCCTTCTTGTAACATTTCAAGAAACTGAGCCACAGAGAATGTGAAGACCCAAGCTGCTAGGACTGGCTGGGGAGCTGGCCTGGGGTCTGGGCCCCCTGATTGCTGGTCCTGTCCTTTCTCTGTTACATGATTTCTTCTTGACACACATGGGTGCCATCCAGAGACTGATTGTAGGGAAGCCTCTAGATTAAAATTAAAATAACCATCATGAATAAAAAAGACAGGAACTATCAAGAAATAACTTGGTATTTGAGTACACAGTGCTTAGAGCTAAAGGTCATGCTTACTTCACAGCACAAGTGGAATAAGCTTGTTTGATGGGAAAATACACCTCTTATTTGGTTGGGGTGGCAGAGATGAAAGATTTAAATGGCCTTTAAAAAATATTGCTTTCCTGAACTCATAGAAAACATTTGTCAAACAGCTATTGCTCTTACTCTAGTAAACTATAGTTAGTAAAAAGAGAGCAAATAATTTGCATATTAAAAGAATGATAAATCAATGAGTAGCAAATACATGCCATGTAGTATGTATTTATCTTTCGCTGCTATCCAGTATCTGTTCCATTTCCAATCAATGCCTTGATTTTCCTGGGAAAGATATGAATTTCTCTTATTCTAAATACTACCTTTCAAACTTTTCCACTGCAGTTCATAGAAAAAAATTACATCACTCCATATCAAACAAATGCATATTTAAAACTAAGCAAGTTTCAACAAAAAATATTACTAATGGTGTTGCACTCTGATACTTTTATTTCTATTTTATGTTAGTCTATTCTTTAAAAAAGTTGCTTGTAGTCCATTGTATTGAGTGTATGGCCCACAAATGAGATATTATTTACAATTTGAAAAGCACTACTCATCTAATTCAATATGATTTGAGTGAGGTTGAGTTGATCTCAGGAGTGGCCAAATTACTAGCAATAGAGAACCACTGAGGGATGGGTAAATAACCCAGGCAGAGTCAATGAGATGGAAGGAAACTTTTGCTGGGATGCGAGGGTGTGACTATTGTAAACCCACAGGAACTTCCCTATCATCGAGGTAGAGTGTATTTTAGGCCGGTCATTGTGTGGAGCCTGAAGTGGATGCTTTTACTGCAGAAACAAGAGTGGAGATGTGGAAAGAAACAGATCCTGGTTGATGTTGTCGGAGTCTCTGTATCAGGTCTCTTTATCAGTCACATCTCTAGATAGTTTGGTTACATAAGACAGTACATTCCCTGTATTGCTTGCTAGGCAATCTCACAGGTGGAAATCTTTAATTGTATTTACCATTTTCCATTTGATTATAAAAGGACTTTTTTTTTTATGGATAACTTCTTTTTTAAAATTTCTTAAACCTTTATTTTTGTTGGGGGAGATAATTAGATTTATTTATTTATTCTTAGAGGAGGTACTGGGGATTGAACCCAAGACCTCATACATGCTAAGCATGTGCTCTACCGCTTGAGTTATACCCTCCCCAGGACATGATTATTTTAAGGCTCTAAATTACTGCTGGGAATTACTTACAGGATGTGGGATTAAATGATCCACTTCAATTCATTGCTTGCGTCAGTGAATTCTGAATCCAAAAACATCTCTGTGGCATTGACAGCTTAAGCTCCTGAGGAGGAACATGCTCTCTGAGGACTCATTCTTGGGAGAAGTGAGAGCTCTGCTCTGAGTACAGGAGTCACATCCATTAGGAATGAAGGTGATGCCACACTGGACATTCATCATGGACAGTTCAAGAAGACTGTGTGTTTCTAAAGACACAGTAATGGAAGTAATTGAGGGAACAAAGGGTCTGATCCTTCTGCTCCCAAGGAGAGAGGGTAGTGATTGATGGCATGGAGGACACATACCCAGGGCCATGATAAGGCTTTTGAAAGGATTACAGATCTGTAGGAGGCACCCTACATCACAAGTGCATAGGGCCCCTTTAAGCCTTGGGACGGTAGGAAATTACAAAACAGAAGGATATGTTGCTTCCCTTAGTGAATGGATGGTGTAACTTAACTTGAATGTTAATTTGTGTTCCAAGTTTGACAGAACAGAATTCACACATATCATACATAGTTTTGACTTCTATCTTCAGCCAACAGTGTAATTGAACTTTTTGATTTAGGCTGTGAAGTGAAAAGTACTTTTGAAATCTGAAAGTCATATTGGGAATGAAGGTGGTGAGACATCATCTCCAGTACTTACTAGTTTATAATCTTTGGTTAATTTTGGACTTTAATAAACCACTCAGACATATCTATTTATAAGGAGAGTACACTTATCTTCCAGAGCCTTTCTGGGAAAGCAGCACAAGATACAGAAATCATGCTTGAGGTTAGAGGTCCTGGCTTTGCTTGCTATCCTTGTGACACTTAGGGGCTCTTGCTGTTGCTACCTAGGAAATGAGGATAACACCAGTGCCCGTTCTGCTGATTTCACTTGGGTTATTATGGCCACTTGATGGAAAGTGCAGGTAAAAAGGCTCTGAAAACTGCAAAGAACTGTATAAGTAAAAGAAATTATTTATCTACCTTTACAGGAAGAAATCGAACCCTGCTCTTCCCAAATGCCCTGTCAGTATTAAAAAAGAAATTAAACAAATTGTTAATTAAAGAGGGCCAGAAGTGAAAGGTTCTCAATTTTTGCAAGTTCAGTATCCTTGATTCTGTCTGATAATGAGTATGTTATGGGACTTTTGTTTTTAGGTGACTTTGTCATTAATCTTGGCAATTAGTTACTGAAAATGTTAGACAGTCAAGGCTCCTTAAAGGGTTGGTGCAAGTACAATCAGCCTTTTTGTCTATTATTCTATTCTATCCAAAGTACAATCACATCACCTTAGTCAATCCTATGATGTTAGAAATAGAAAGGATTTTAGGGATTACAAATCCAGTCTCAGCACTGTGCAGATCAAAAAAAACTAACCAGGCAGCTAAGTGAGTGGTTTAAAGATACAGCGAATTTTTGAGAGAGCTGGTATTGATCTGTAGGTCTTTTGTTCCCAGTCTGAGGTTCTCCTAATGATCCACGTTGGTTCTCAAGGAGAAAACAAAATCCCAGCTACAGGGGTTGTAATCTGTGAGTTTCTCAAACCTAAATGCACATATTGTTTCTACTGTCAGAGGAAGAGCTGAGGTACAGAATGAAGGCCGTCACAGAGGATGAGAAGCAGCATCTCCTAATGTGTCCCGGTTGCAGAAAAGCTAGTGACTGAGCACAGGACCAGGGAGAAGAGTCCCATTAGGTGGCTGCTGATCATAAAGGCACCTTCAGTCTCAGAATAAAAGAATTAGAAAAATGATGCTGTTACTCCTTGTAATATTTTCTTTGCTCTGAAAGTTAGTGGTGATTTCTAAAAATAGGGGCTGAGGCCTGAAACTATGGGATTGTTTGGAAGTCCAAAAAGATTAATTAGACAGTATGGTTCCCTCCTGTATTCTGTGTGGGTAGAAACCTGTCCTTCACCACTTTGGGCAGGAATCTAGGATTTTCTTGTTTGGGGAAATTAAGCCAACAGACTCCAGGCCAGGGACAGCGGGCATAGCAGAATATAAGCAAGAAGTGCCGGACCAGAGATGATTTCATAAAAGCTTACATACTGAATAGTGAGACCACCCAGATATATTGTACCTTTTGGACTTGTGCCTCTTGGCAAATCATTGCTGGTAGGCTAACGCAACTCAACAGGTTCTTCCCTGGAGAAATTGTCTCCAGGGAAAGACACATGATTGCTGACATATGCAGATATCTCAACAAATTGGCAGGGTTCCACTAAACAAAATGCACCCACAAAGGTAGAACTTCCAATCTGATGGCTATTATCTCTTAAATATGAATAAATCAAAAATAATAATTAAACATTTGAGAGACGTCTCCAACATGAAATACTAAAACCAAAACCAAATCAATAGAAAATGGAACTCAGAGAAATAAAGACAATGCAGGGAGTAGAAGAATACTTAAAGGGAGAGAATACTTAATCATAAACATTCTTAAAGACTCACAGGGATAATCAGAGCATACTTACATATTAAAAGTCCATAGCTAATCAAAAAAATCTGTTATTTGGAAGAATATGTTGGCTAGAGACTCAGTTACTACCCAGCAATTTGGGGGAAACATAACTAGACAGTTTGTTAGCTTTTCAATTCAAAAAGACACTAAGTTGTGTGATGCCCATGTGGTGTGTCATCTTTTTATAATCAGTGATCCCATGCGGGGGAAACTATTCATGTTGCTTGCATGTACAAAATAATTTAACCTTTAATGTTAAAATGTGTGGCACCACCCAGAACACATCCATCATGCTTGCAAGATACTTTCAATATGAGGTAAATTACATAAAAAGTTAAATAAATCTCTCAGAAAGTAACCAAAATACAAAGAAATCTAAAATTGTAGGGAAAGAGGGCAAGGGGTTAGTTCAGTCGTAGAGTGTATGCTGGGCGTACACAAGGTCCTGGGTTTAATCCCTAATACCTCTGTTAAAAACAAACGAACAAAGTTGTAGGGAAAAGGTAAGAAGTTAAAAGAATTAAGACATTAAAAAACGTATTAAGAGTATCAGAAAAAGAAAGCAGAGGGGATCTATTTAGAAAAATATTGAAGAACTGAAAAACATGTATTTTCACATTCAAAGCTTTGCCATGCATACCATGCCATCTCACCAGATTCGACAGTATTGGTCATTAATTTATTAAAGATCTATGGCGTGTCCACTGTGTGCCAGGTTCTATACTAAGTCCAGGGATGAGGTGGGAGCCAGATTATTGGGAGCCTGTCCTCATAGAGTTTACCCTCCAGGGAGGCAAAGAGACAGGAATAAATCATTCCACCAAAAATTATAAAACTGCGATTGTGACATATGATAGGAGGAAGTACGTTGTGCCAAGAAAACTCTTCTAGGGGCTTTGACCTAGTCAGAGAGATTAGGAAATGTTTCCTGAGAAAAGAGTGGTTGAGCTGTAGTGTGAAGGAAGAGTAGGTTTATCTGACCACGGAGGGCAGGGAGGAGCATCCCAGGCAGGGGAAATTGCACTACAAAGGTCCCCTGAGATAAGGGAGCTTGGTGAGTGCAAGTGCCTGAAGGAAATCCAGTGTGGATGGAATGGGGAGGACATGTGCCGGCATGGGGTGAAATGAGGCCAGAGGTCAGAGGCCAGCTCGGGGCTGACAAGGCAGAACTTCGTAGGCTATGTTAGAGTTTGCCTTTTTCCTATGGGACCCCTCTGGCATTCATTGAAATGTTGTAAGCAGGGGTGGAGATGGAGTAAAATTTGTGTTACTGTAAATGTCACTCTGCTGGCATGTGTAGAATGGATTGGAGGAGGATCAGGGAGAGATACTGCAGTGCTATTAGGGAGATTTCACAGTTGCCGTACAAAGGATGATGGTAGCTTGGACAAGTGTGATGATGAGGTGAAGAGAAAAGGAAGTTCTTGAGAAATACATAATGGGTTAAATCGGCAGGATTTTATGATAAGTTATATCAAGGGTTGATTCTTTGAATATTCTAAGGAAAACAACTTGGCTTGTCTGACCAAAAAAGCCAAAGAGAGGGAAATATAAGTTAAAGACTTGAAAAATGTCAAAGCAAATATATGAACATATAACAAAAGTGTCTACAAAATTTACCAGTGGTGGAGGGAGAGTATATCTCAGTGGTAGAGTGCATGTTTACCATGCATGAGGTCCTGGGTTTAATCTCCAGTACCTCCATTAAAATATATAAATAAATAAACAAGCAAACATAATTACTCCCCCAATTTTTAAAAAAAATTTAAAAAATTAAAAAATTTTAATTGAATACATATTGTAGGTATTGTAATTCAATACACTAAGTTTGAAAATCTAGATAAAAGGTAAATTTTCTAGGAAAATAAAAATTACTATTTCTTTTCATGATTTATGACATCCTAGGTCTCCAAGCTAGAAATAAAAGACCCAGGCTCAATGGTGGCTTCTGTGAGGGGAGTGCGAGGATTTGGGTACAATTGTTAGTGTTCTAATCATGGCATCCAGAAACAGCTCTTATATGGCTCTTTAAAAATAACTTTGATTATCACTCCATGGTCCACATTTACTCCCCACCCTAGTGAATAACACACTTGGCATTCCTCTGAGGAGTTACTGGACAGAGGAGCCATGATCTTTGCAGCATTCTTTCCTGATTCAGAGCTTTAGAGATGTGCTATATTTCTCACGTATTTTTCTGACATTTCAGCAAGACAGTAGGGAAAGGGAAAACAATGTATATGTTTTTTAGTCCATTATTTTAAACTAGAAGGAGTAGTGGGTTTTTTTCTAAATATGTCTTTAGAGTTAAAATTCATTATTTTCGTGATGTTTGAAAATTAAATGTATATGATAATCTTAAATATTTCAAGAAAAATACTTCCCCTACATGTAGATTCTCTTTATCTTAGTAGTCTTATTTATGATAAAGTTTATTTTGACATAAGGAACATCACCATTACTTATTGGTATGCAAATATTATGTCTGTATAATTTAGAATTTGAATTTGTGGAATTAGGAACATAATTTAAATAATTTGAGAGAAAACAGTTCATAAAGTTGTGAATGCCAAAGAAGTTTTTGTGTCTCAGAACTTTTGGTTTCTTTGCTTTAAAAGATCTGGCAGAAATGAACTCCAAG
Organism: Camelus dromedarius; assembly: GCF_036321535.1. Classification (NCBI taxonomy): domain Eukaryota; kingdom Metazoa; phylum Chordata; class Mammalia; order Artiodactyla; family Camelidae; genus Camelus; species Camelus dromedarius. The sequence continues at coordinate 39,720,617 of NC_087436.1, forward strand.
TACAGCAGGATAAATAATTAAATTCCTCTTCATGCAACTACAAGGTATTTTGGAATAAAAAAACAATAACAACCATACAGCAATTTACATATTTTATAAGTTACAAATTTTGTGGTTGTACAAATCAATGCTGTGGTGTGCTAACTTGTCATTAAAAGGCTAACAGCAGCATACTGTAAAAAAATGATTTAGTTGAATGGTCCTGATGCAGATATACTTAAAATCCAATAGCTTTCACCTGCTTTCATAAATGGTGGTCTGACCCAGCACACGAAATCAGGAATCAGCCTAAAGCAGGAGGAATTGAAATATTTAAAATATCCACCCTATGCTACTAATTTGCTATTTGCTTCAAAAAAACCATGTTATAATGTATTCTGTATCTTCAAATATCATATTTGGGCCTCAGAAACTTTTACATGGATTTATTTAATTTAATTTTTCTGGAATACTCTCAACTATTTTTTTTTTTTTTTTTTTTTTGCTAGGAAATTATCTGTGTGTCACCAGAAGAGTCATGCATGACTCAGAGGGGAAAGGAAACCTTATACTTCTCTCTCCATCACTGAGGACCATCAATTTTACCTCCCAAATGTCTCTCAAATGTCTATGTTGCCCCCTCTCCCTGCATCCATTCTAGGCCGAAACCCCATTGACTCTTATGCTGGTGAAACACCCTTCCAATTATCCTTGAATCCATTTTGTCCTAACAAGCAATTCTTTAGGGAGTAACTAGAGTGACTTCATTACAATGAAAAATTTATTATGATGCTGCTAGCTTATCATTTATTCATTTCCCATGCTCTTGAGATACAATTCAAAATCCTTAGCATGTGCTATAAAACACAAATGACGTTGGGCGCTGAAGATATGATGCAGGAAAAACGGATGTGGGGCATGAGGACGGCTGTGTCCCAGGTCTTGGCTGAGCCCCTGGGACATGCCCTGCCAAGTGTGGGTCTTTGGCTTCGCGCAGTTAAGAATTCAAGAGCCAGCCACAGTTGAGTAAAGTTAGATTTATTCAGAGAGATACATTGAAAGGCAAAAGAAAGGCCACGAGGTGTGGGTGTTGGGTGCTCAGATTAAAAGTAGGTATGCACTCTATAGACAGAGTGTGGGCTGTCTCTGAATGGAGAGAGAGAGGTGGTGAGGGGCAGTGCTGCCCATTCTTATGGGCTTTGGTAGCTTCATATGCAAATAAGTGGAAGGACCAGTCTGACTAGCTTGGGGTAGGGGCTGGGATTCTCAGGAAGTTGGCCATTTCCCACTCTTTGACCTTTTGTGGCTAGTCTTGGGACTGTCATGGCACCTGTGGGCATGTTATTCACCATGCTAATTAATATAGTACAACAAGCGTATAATGAAGCTCAAGGTCTACTAGAAGTTAAATCTCCCATCATCTTGATCCTGAAGGCCTACTAGGGGTTGAATCTTTCACCATTTTGATGTTAATTGCTGTAGCATTCCTTGAATGGCTGTGCCCTTCTCCCTTTCTGTCTCATTCCCCTCCCAGAGATTTTACTCCCATAATCTTATGGGGTTGCAGAGGGGCGAAGGTCCGTCTTCTGAAACTGCTTCCATGCTGAGTAGGGGCGTTGACACTGCCTAATGGAGTAAAAATCTCTGAATGTCTAATCTAGGGGCCCCAGGGGCAGGACAGCCATTTTTTTGTTTGTTTGTTTTGTTTTGTTTTTTTGCTTTCGAGGTTTGAGGGTATGGGCTGGAATCTCCGCATAGCCATCATCTGATGTGGGGCTGCTGTAACCCACTGTTTCCACTGACTTCTGATGAATTTTCTTTAAGGTGAAGCACCTTTGTAACAACAATTTGACAGTCTGTAATGACAAAAAGACTTAAAAGCCATGGTTAAACGTCTGCAATCGATAGAGACTTGTCTGTGATTATTAGAATTATGACTGATTATATTTAAATTAACATATTAAAAAAAATCCCAGTTAATGTAGCACCTGAAAAAAACCCTGAACATCTTCATGGCACTTATTATGGTTTGTGATTATATATTCATTTGTGTAACTATTCCCCTCGCTCTGTGTTCCCCTTTTGTGATTGTTTGGTCATGGATTTCACTTCTACATACGTATAAATCTTGCAATATTGTCAGTATTTTAATTTTAGACAATTATTTTTTTAAAAGAGTCTTTAAAAAATCAGATAGAAATGGCTTTAAATATTTACCCTCATTTTTACCATTTCTGTAGCTTTTTATTTCTTTATGTAAATTGCAAATTTCAATGTGGTATCAAAGTCGTTGCCTAAAGAATTTCCTTGGATATTTCTTGCAGTGCATGTCTTCTGGCAATACATTTTATTTACTTTTGTTTGTCTAAAAAAGCCTTTATTTTGCTTTCATTGCTATAAGATATCTTTGTTGGGTTAAGATTTCTGTTTTGACAGTTTTTTCTTTGAGTATTCTATTTTTGACTGGTGTATTATTTCTGACAAGAAGTCTGTTGAATACTTTATCTGTAGGTAATGCTTATTATTTGGTTGCCTTCATGATTTTCTTTTTAGCTTTTTTTTTTTTAGCAGTTTGACTAGGATGTGTTTAATTTTAAAAGTATGTATTCTACTTGGGTTTCTCTGAGTTCCTTAGATCTGTGGTTTGCTTGTTGTCTTTCATTAATTTTTGAAACTTGTTAGCTATTATCTCTTCAGCTGTTCCTCCTGCCCATTGTCCCCATTCCTCCTCCTAGAACCTAATGGTACATTTATTAGGCCAGTTGTTACTGAACCTCAACTCTTGGATGTTCTGTTCTGTTTTTGGATTCCTTTTTTCCCTTATGTTTGGATAAATTCCATTGACCTATCTTCAATTTTACTGATTCTTTCCTTAGCTTTGCCCAATCTGATGAGACGCTCATTCAAAGAATGTGTCTATAATATCATGTTTTTATTTCTAGCATTTTCATTTGATTTATTGTCTTCATTATTCTGCTAAATTTTCCCATTTATTTTATGGGAATGTTATCATCTTTACCATAACAGGTTTTAATGTAATAAGCATAGTCACTTTAAAGACTTTGTTTATTAGTTCTAACATCTTGGTCATTTCCTTTTCTGTTAAACATTTTGTTTCTGGACTGTTTTTTCTTGATTTTTTTTTGGTGTGTATCATAGTAAATAACGTTTCTTTCTATAATGTATACCCCTTCTTTTCCTCTCTGGCCATCAGTTTTGGGGATTGAACCCATCTAATCAGTAGTTGAATTGGGTCTTGGTTTTTTTTATTGCTATAACCAAATTTAGTGCTCAGCAGACTTCAGATGCTTCCAGGCATGAACCACTGCTACCTTGTACTTCGGTTGGATTTGAGATACTGGATGGGTTTCTCCATGTTTCTGGTCTACTCTCCCCTTTGAGCAGTCTTGGCACACATGTGCCAGTGTGAGGGGGTTCTCCATCCTCTTGCCAGCTGGCCTCCAATAATAGACTCCTGTTGCTCATTCCTCAGTGTTAGGTTTATGGTTAGAATGATGAGTTCTCGCCTACCCTGGTCCAGCAGTTAATCTTAGGCAGGCAGGTGTACCTGGGACTCAGGTATATAATTTCTCAGTATTTCTCTCACAGGAGAACCAAATTCTTCCTCCTATCTCTATATATTTATGTGTGGATGTGTGCATGCGTGTGTGTGTGTGTGTGTGTGTGTGTGTGTGTGTGTCTGCGGGTGGTTGATCTTGGATGGGAGAGGGTTTCCTTCTGCTTTCCTAGTGTTAGCTGATGTTAGCTTTCTATCAGTCTTGATCCTAGGCCTGAGCCAATGTCCTGCCCCGGCTCCAGGGGCAAACAGCTGTTTTTTTCTACTCTTCTCCACTGAGGCATTTTGTCTTTGCCTGGCCCCTGAGAGAAATGGTTTACACCTCCTCTCCCAGTAGCTTAAAGCTTTTGTTTGGTGTGAGATAAGGGTCTAGGCACTGGGTTGGGTTTTATATCTATGTATCACTGAGGAGTCTCATGCAGTCTTGCAGAAGAGGATTTTTTCTCCTCTTGACTTAGATAGAGAAATGGAAAGAGAAATAGAAAGCTATTTTGTGTTGAAGTAGGTTCTATATTGGACACAAGTAGATTTTAAGGAAACACTGTTAACTGCAAGATGAAATGCATGGTCTTTCTGTAACGCTCTATTAAAAAAATAAGAAACAAAATAAGTCAAATAAATGGTAGTTTAGGACTCTTCTATATTGTTCAAAAAACAGTAATTTTTTTGTAATCTTGGAAATTATATGCAATTATTAGATAGTTTTGATCTTCTGTAATTGTCTAAGGATTAGCCATCAGTATCAGTTTTTAAATTTCCAAGTGCTGTTAAGAAGCTTCTGCAAACAAGGATTTTCCAACTCTGCTTCTCGATGTGCTTAGAAAGTCTTTTGGAATTTAGTTCAGGAAGTAAAGAATGTTCAGCCATCCCTGCTGTCTGTGTCTTTTTTCTCATTTCCCTCTAAAACAGCAGCAATAACCATTGTCACTTACTGAGGACTTGCTGAGTGTCAGGACCTCCTCTGGACACCTTATTTGCACTAACTTGTTTACCCTTCACAACAGTCTTGGGTGGGGGGTGATATTTAATCCCTTCACTGAGGAAGTAGCTGTGATTTGTCCAATGTCCTATAACCACTGAGTGGCAGGGCTCAGAGTCAAGCCTGAGCAATCTGACTGGAGTACTTAAGCACAACAACAAAGCCGTTTGTTTGTTAATAATTTTGTGAAAGTTTTAGATTTTCTAAACAAACGAAAAAAGAGACACCGTGGGAATTCAAACTTAAATAATATTTTCTTAGTGCTATCTCATATAAAAAATAAATAAAATGTTTTTTCCTTACTCTAATTTTCTACCTTAATGATATTTTATGCTTTACATTTTACTTCAAAACTTTCTTAGAACTGAAAGTCTTTTCTAGGTATACCAAGAGTCATCTTAATGTGTACTACTAAATATAGTTTGGGGCAAACAGAAGAAATAATTATTCTCACTGACTAGATACTAGATGACATTAAGGAATAAATATTAAATTATTTTGGGTGTGATAATGGTGCTGTGGTTATATTTAAAAGAGTTCTTAGCTTTTTAGAATTCATATGAAAACATCTTAAGAGGAAGTAATAGCACTTAGGGATATGCTTCAAAAGAAAATTGGTACAGGTAGGGGATGAAAGTATAGGTAAAAATAATTGCCACGAATTAACCATTTTGAAACAGGGTGAGGGGAGCATGGAGGTCATTATTCTATTCTATTTGAAATTTTCCATACTAACAAGCAAAAAGAGAAAAAGAAATAGTTACATTAAGGGGCATCACTGTAACATACCAATGTTCAGTGTTCAAGGAATTGTAATAGCCTTGTCTGCCTAGTATGTTCCAGACAATGGCAATACAAGGATGGCTAAAATGCATGGTTCTTGCCATTCGATTATACACTCGTAAGAGGGAAAGTAATAATAAATTATATTTCAAGACAGCATGGTATGGGTTATGATTTTAAAAAGTAGTAGACTGCTAAAGGATTAGCACAAACCTAGACAAAATGTATTCTATCTCAGCAATCCTATGAAGATCTGATTATTATTCTGTATTTTAGAAGAATATTTAACAAAGGAAAATGTTCACTTTAAACTTTTAAGTAAGAAAACGTACTTTAAAATTTTGTAATTAAAAATTAATTTTAATTTAAAAGTTTAAAGGCTACATACCAAAATAGAAACTTAGTTATCTTTGGATGATTGAGAACATAAATTTAAAAGAAAATTATTTTGAGTTTTCAACTAATATACATTTAACCTGTATTTTTATAATAAAATTAGGCATTTCTAAATATTAATATAATTTTATTTACAATGAGTTTTTTAATCATATGTTTATGCTATAAGGAGAAAATAGCATGAGGTCATGTTAGAGGAACTGTAAATTTTTTATGCTTATGGGAAGGGGGAAAAAAATCCACTGGGCAAGGAGGGTATAGCTCAGTGGTAGAGTGTGAGCCTAGCATGCACAAGGTCCTGGGCTCAATCCCCAGTACTTCCACTAAAAATAAATAAAAACCTAATTACGCCCCCCAAAAGCCACTGGAAGTGGCTAAAAAGTGTTAAAGTAAAATGCATAATTTCCTAGGAGTGGCTAATACGATATTAGCTATTCCACACACATTGGAATTTTATTGGATTTGAAGTATATAATATAAAGATTATCAGAATGAGTTTATCAATGTGATAAACATGTCAACTTATTAATGCTACAAATGTGTCTGAAGGAAATTTTTAAACCTCAAATAATACGAAATAAATAATGGTCTTTATACAAAGGTGGGAATTCTAACATGTCTCTTTCATCTGTATTTGTAACACCCTTTAATTTGGCAAATATACTTTTTGTAGTGTATGTGTATATTTGTAGTATGAAGTAGTTTATTGGAGAGTTTATTGCTCCATTCATACAACTCATTTAATTTCTTCTGCAGTTGTATCAGCTTTACTGTTTATCCTATTTGTGTTCTTCACTTTATTTTCATATTCTATTTTTTTAAAGATGCTAAAATAGAAATTTGGAAAGTAACACTACATTTTATTTTTCTACATTGAAGAAACCATATTATACTGTTTTGGACATAACTCTTAACTTAAGGAGTTGTGTCATTTTTGTTTTATTATTTCATGAAGTGTTTTTAGACCAACCAGACAAGCATTCTTACAAAAAAGGATATTTTTGCCTTTTTATTAAAGGTATTCATTTTGCATAATATTCTGTCACTTGAATGGCACTGTTTTCTTTTTTTTCCCTTAAAGAATAATGTGGAAAATGTCTGAGTATTGTGTTAGAATTCAGAGTCATTCCACATACCATGTAATTTATATGAAAGAATCAGCTTTCCAAATATATTTCAAAAACCCTGATACTCTTTCCAACCCTTTGCAACTCATTTTTTGTAATAAAAAAAATTTTTTTTTAGCTCAATTACTTGGCACTATTTATAAAGAAAGAATTTGCAGGATGTTTGTTGCCAAGTTGTGTTATGCTCCAAAGTGAACAATTTGTTTCAGCTTTGGAGAAGTTCAGCATTTTTCTGTCTCTAGAGATAAGTAGGAAAAATGATACCATTCTATGCATTTGCTACCCCCGATCATAACTCTGTCTAGCACATGTATTAAGATGATCTCTTACTGGAACTGAATCTTAAAATTTCTTCTGTATTTGCTAAGTTGTTTCCTCTTTTTAACTTTCTACATTATATATTAACTAGAAAATAATATACATCAAAGCCATTCAATTAACAAATATTTTTGAATGAATATGATATGCAAGGCATTGTTCTGAACACTTGAGATACAACTGTGAACAAATAGGCAAAATTCTCCACCCCTCAAGGAGCCCACATTTTGGTGGAGGCTGGAGATACCATAAAGGAGTAAAAGTGATGATGCCATTTGGTCACTGTCTTAGTCTCTTTGGGCTGCTATGACAAAATACCACACCCTGGGTGCTTTATACAATTTATTGCTCATAGGTCTGGAGGTTGGAAAGTCCTAGATCAAGGTACCGGCGTGGTGGTCTTCTGGGAAGGGCCCCTTCCTGGTTCACAGCCAGCACCTCCTGCTGTGTCCTCACTTGGTGGGAGGGGCTGGGGGGTCTCTGGAGCCTCTTTTATAAGCACTGATCCCATTCATGAGGTCCCCGTCCTCACGACCTAAGGACCTCCTGGAGTCCCCACTTTCTAGTACATGACATAGGGCTCTAGAATTTTCAACATATGAATTTTTCAGGGACACAAATGTTCAGGTCATAGTAATCACAAATACTGTGGGGAAAAAAAAGAGATAGTGAGACAGTAGGGTCTGGGGACTGGGAGCTGCAGTTTAAATGAAGATTAGGAAAACATAAACTGGCTGTCATGCACCCAATCCCACACAACTGTGTCCATTTAGTTGATCAATTCTGATGCTGTATATCATGTAGGAAAAAAACCCTTTATAAATGACTGTGTTTCTTATTGAATTAACTCTAACAATTACTGCTGTAATAAAAAGCATGTCCCCTTGGGGGCTTAGAGTAGGTCTGGTCATTTTGAATTTGATAAAAAGTAAATTTGTAAAGGTCTTCCATGAGCAAAAGGGTGTTCTGTGTGCATTAATGACCTAAAGCTGTGAAAAGAGCCCAATGGTAGCTCAATTAGTTTCAGCTGTGGGTAATAAAAAAGGCCTAAAAATAGTGGCTTCAGCTAATGGATGCATGTTTCTTAGTGATAGACATGGAAAAAAAGCTGGGTGATCTAGCTCTAGAGTGACAACCCAACAGTATTGTGGACCCAGCTCCTTCTCTTTTTTTCCCTTTTTTTCTCTTTTTTGTAACTTCATCCTAAAGTTACCTCATGGTAAGTAAATGTGCAGTGAAGGTCCTCTCAGTGGGGGAAGAGGGGGTGCTTGCTCACTGTGCTTTAAGGGGTGACACTGTGGGCTTGGGGGGCTCAAGTCCTGCACATTTCAAAGGAAGGACTGGCCCTTGACTGGCTTCTGGGCAATTATAACCTTTGAGTCCTCAGAATATTCCACCCAATAAGAGTGTCCCTGAGCGTTTATGGTCATAATGTGATTTATGGTGAACACCTGGTTTTGTTCCCTAGGACCCTGGGCTGCACTATCAGTTTGCCCTCTGTCAGGGCTGGACACTGAGTCGCCAAGGTCAGTTGCATGGATGTTCCCAGCCTACGGTGACCGATTCCCAGCAAAACCTTGGACACTCAGGTGAGCTTCTCTGCTTGACGACACTTGATACTTGTCACACCTCATTGCTGGGAGAGTGAGGTGCTGTGTACGAAACTCTTGGGAGAGGATGCCTGGGAACTCATGTCTGGTTTCTCCTGGACGCCGCCCCCCCGCCCCCCCCCCCATGCGTCTTTCTCTTCTACTGTTCCTATTCTGTGTCCTTTTGTTGTATAAACCATGCCATGAATATAACAGCTTTTCTAGGTCCCGTGAGTCCTGCTGGCAAATCATCCAGTGGTCTTGGGGGCTCCTGACGCGGCAGGTAATTACTATTACATCTGTGCCACAGATCGTAGGAAGAAGTCCATGACTTTTCCAATAAGAATACTTCCTGATTGTTGAACACAATATTTCCGTTTATGTATTATTGGCTAACAGCTGGTTACAAGGCCCCAGTAGCTTTAATCCTCTATAGTTCGGCAGTAGCGTGTTCATGCAAAACTTAGATTCTTGTCACTGAACTAAAAGGGGAGAGTGGATACTAAGAAGCAACCAGCAGTCTCTTCAGCAAGTGGACTACATTTGCTGTATAAGAAAAATATACTTTCCAGCTACTTTGGTGTTTTCTCAGTTTTTTAACTTCTACTTTTCCTATTTAATATCTCACAGTTTTAATTGACAATTCAATTGACAAATTGACAAAATTGATTTACTTATAGCTATCAAAATCTTCATTGAAAATTTGGTGTTTTAATGTAGATTTTTCTGTTCTCCTTATTTATTTCCTTTTATTTGGTATATCCATGCTGTAAGCTTTACTCAGGCCTGTGAACTAAATTAATGAGGCACTGCTAAGGGAGATAATGACACATGATGAAGACAAAGTGTTGGGCAAGAATTTAGCTGCTTTCTTTGAACCAAAATGAAATAGTTTTGTGCTTTATCCATCTATTGTCTGTCCATGTCTCTATGTATTTATTTTCTTGTCTATCAGCTCATGGAGCTGACTTTATGGTCACATTCCTCACCAATTCAGGGCTGTTCTTATACGTTTTCCTTAGAGCTAACGCATTCTTTCTTTGGCCTTGATGTGGGTCCTGTGACGCCACATCTCTGCACTCTCCCATGTAGCAATCTAAGATGGTCTCTTTTCTCCTCCTCTCTCCTTTTTGAATCTATTTCCCTGTTTCCCACCACTGCTGTATTAGACAGGTTGGCTAAGAGAGAAACTGCCTGAGAGAAACTGCCTCACAGCCCCTGCGCAGGGAGGAGGTCTAAGTCATTCTAGAGATGGAGGTGACCACAGTCTGTATCATGTGGCCCCCTCCAGTCTTCACCGAGAGCTCTGAGCTGGAGTGGGTACCTGACCAACCCATAGGCTTACCCAGCAGGTGATTTGACACAAAAATTTTGCCCAAGTAAGGATCGGCTGAGCAAATTAGACTCTTTCTCCTGTGAATTTAAACTGGAAATATGGACCAGGAGATTAGGTAGTTGAAGCAGAAGTTGAACAAAACATTCAGAGAAAGTGGTAGGACAGGAAGGCCATGAGGAAATAAGTAAAAAGTAAGGGTGCTGTTGCTGATAGTTTGTGAAAGGAGGAAAAACAGAGACAGACAGGAGCTGAATATCATGCAAGCAGAGAGCAATAACTTCTGCCACCCAGATAAAAAAGGAAAGCCACTCATTCCCTAGAAGCCACTCATTCCCTAGAATCTCCACTTCTGGGTTCCAGTCTCTGTGAGGTTTTACGCCCCAGGATTGCCTTGAGATTCCCGTGGTCCTCATGTGAACGTTTATCTTCGTGATAAACTTCTGGTTACTTGAGGTAATCCTGTATGAACCCAACTCACATCAGTTTTTACCATTTTATTTTTTATCATGATTCTCCCTCCTTTATCCTCAAATGGTTATTGCTAGTTCTGAACTCAAATCTTCTCCTTTAGTTCTTCACAATTTAGCTCTCACACTGTAGGGCTCACGATTCTATTCTCGCGAGAGTTCCCTTTTACTCTCAGCATGGTCAGGCACTCTTTATCTCTGTATCTCTACAAGGACTCACAATTTATATTGATGTGTTAAAGCAAACCCTCACTGGCTGCCATTAAACATTTAAACCAACCCCACCTTCCCTGACCCCTCGTTGCCTCACATTTTTATTTTAAGGCACACTACCCAAAATGGGGAGTATTCCCCATACTTCACGATCTCCTGGAGGAGTAAGACCAGTTCCCTTCCTCCCTTCCTCCCTTCCTCCCCCTCTCTATCTCTCTCTCTCCATATAAACAGATAAGTTTATATAACCTCTACAAAACTACAGCTGTCATGTGGTTTATAAATAAGATCTTGGATGCTGGAGTGACTCACTGTGCTAAGTGATATGCAGACACATTAACAAAATGTGTGTGTCAAGGGATTTACATTTTCATTTCTAAAAACTTTTCTTATGACACTGTCCCTAAGCCAGTGGTTTTCAACAGTTCTTAAATGGTTGAGCCACTTTTTTTCCAAATGTGAAATCCCAGTGTATAAAACATACAGAGAGGAGCAGCTCTGCTGTGAACTGGAGTGAAATCCCTAAGACTCCCTGTTTCAATAGCTTCCTGCCAAATCCCTGCTAGCTGCTCTTTAAGGTGCCTTCTCTGAGCCATACAGCTCTTTGGAGGGTGGTTTGAAAACCATTTCCCTGACATTTGAGGCCTAAAAACAAAGGCTATGTGGTGTTACCTGCTGGAAGTGAATGGAATAGTTTACCACTATCCAGGCTCAAACTTCTCTTCAGCCCTGGGGAGCCCTGTGTCTCACACTCTCCAAGAAAGGTATTTCCCCCTTGTCCACTCCTGACTTGCCCATCATCTTCTACATCTGATTAGACCATTCTCACAGCTCTATGGATGATTCTAATGGACCTTTCATTTGCTTCTTGAGGAAATATAGTACCTTGTTCTAAAGCATCGTTGTGTTTTTCCCTCAGAGCATACTGGACTGCTTAACCAGCTCCCCAACATCGCCATCCCATCAGAGCTAGAATATGTACCCCTGAGCAGTAGTGCTGAGCCTCGGGTTTCTGTGATGTCAGATGCAATAGGAGTCTACCGAGACAACTAAGAGGCACTGAACAGCAGGGGCACCTGGAGGAGGTGACTTAGTTGGTGTCCCACCTCTGCAGACTGCTTGGATTTCAGTGAGCCATCGCTGAGTCTCTGCTTTGCACCAGGATCAGTATGGGCAGGGGATGCCCTGCAGAGCCCTCATCTCTGAGGGATTGCTGTAGCATTTGGCTGGGAAGATCTTCCTTATCACAAGGCTGGAGTACTTCGGGGTCTGACCTGTCTTGGGATGCTTCCCTCCTTTTCTCTCCTGCTGATACATCCTTTCCTCTTCCTTTTTTGTTATTTAAGCATAATATAAATAGCTCTTTCACTGTTTGAGTGACTTGCAGAGCTCTGTACCAGAAGGCAACTGTGAGTTCCCATCACAGCCTTCACATCTGATCTTCTCCTGCTCTGTCTTTGTGGGAAGTGATAGCAGAGCAACACCAGTTACTCGTGGGGAGTCCTAGGATTGTGAGTGGCAGTGTGTGAGCTTGCCCTTCATGGGGAACTTGGGAGAATAAATGGGAATCACTTGTGGGGCTGCTTGAAGGTCCAGGAGGTATTAGGGGATATGCCAAGGAATAAGGTTATGTTAATCTTGATAGAAGAGGATCTAAGGATGATGTTGTGACTGGTATAGTTTGCTGTGGAAGCAGGATGAAGTTACATAAGGATTGAAATGGAATATATACACATACATCTCACTGAATGCAATGCTTAGGACACTGATCACTCGGTGAATAGTAGTACTTGTGGTTGTTGTTGTTGTTGTTGTTGTTGTTGTTATTATGATTATTATAGTTTAACATCAACCTATGTCAGATTGACAATATGATATCAGATCTTTGCAAAGACTCGTTAATTTTGTCTTGCATTCTGCAGGTACATTACCAGCATAGTTTCAATAGTACACATCATAATAGGCTTTCAGACAGTTTTGTGGAGTGACTGAGTGAGATCCTAACCTTGGCATATTGTTTCCCAAGTGTGGATTCTGGCATGTCAAGGAATCCATGGACATCTATCACCATTAATGGAAAAAGAAAACAGAACAGCTTCCTGGAACTACTGTCATTTTAACTAAATTTTGGATTTGCTTTTGTCCCATGCTGTTTCAATGCCAGCTTTTATTGTTTTAGACCCTGCACTGGTAGAGGGGACTTCAGGACTGCTATGGGAAACGTCAAGAGGAGAGCTACAGATGTTTTCGGTCTGTGTTTATTAAGCATTGACAGCCACTTGAGGATGGCTCTTGGCGAATGTGTAGTTGCTGGAACACAACAGTTGCACCATATGCAAAGCATTGTGCCTCTGCCTGCCCTTTCTTTGCTTGCTAACAGTTTGGAGCCAATAGCTTAGAACACAATGGCTGTTAAAGCTGGGTTTACAGTTCAATAAAAGGGGAACATTTATCAGATGATAAACTTTTATAGTTCCTGTTCACGGTGTGGTTGGCAAAGGAATAATTAAAATCGACAACATATTCTATCTTTTTCTCTATTTTCTGTTAACTCAAGGCCACCTAAATGCTCCAATAAATCAGTCAGCTATGGGTTCAAAAAGTTTTCTTCCTACATTATAGGTATTCTTGCACTTTCTGGGGAAAGTTACAGAATATTTTTGCAGAACATCTAACTGTTCTCGATGCTACTGTTTTTCAGGGCCTCACTGCCTGTTTGAACGGAAGCAGTGAGCCTTTACAGGGCAAAGAACAATCAGAAAAACCATATCCTGTTGAGTTTTGCCTTGTGGTTATGGGGATGGAGGAAGAGACAGCTCTATAAGTAACTGTTTTGCCAACCACATTAGGAGAGGGGACCGATTCCTGTCTTTGGTCATTGCAAATGCATCCTGAATAGACAGCCCTAATATATTTATGCTGTTTTAATTTTCTGTGCAATTTCAGTTGTACAACATTGTTTGCCAGCTTTATATTTGGCTTCAGGTATTCAGTTCAAAAATAGCATAATTTACAAGTACATTCTGTTTTTTAACATTATCAAGCCCAGTTCTGCAAATACTTGTAAGCCTGATAAAATTACAAGGAAGGATGGGAGATTTTAAAGAAGAGCTTAATATATTGACACCCACAACATAAGTTTTGGTCATGAAATCTTGTCCCCACTTATGTATAAATTTAGTTAAGACTTGAATGCGGACCCTAGAAATAGTAGATGGTTTTCTTTAAAATGAAATAAGGATTTTTAAAAATTCCTTTTTAAAAACAAAATTATATTATAATGACTTGGCAATAGAAATTGGATGATTAGTGCTGGGATTTCAATTTTCATGCTGCCATTAACCTTGTTAGCCAAATAAATTAGGCTTTATCTAAATGATCCAAAAAAAGCTATGTGTAGAGTAAGATAATATTTTGCATGGTTCTCAATTCTATCATCATTATCCCTGGCTAATCTATAATAATTTGCTGAGCATTTGTTGTGTGTCTAGAACTGGAATATGAGGAGAACAAAAGAAATGGAGTATACGGTTTTATTGCCTGATAGAAATTCAAAGGGAAAAGATATTGAACATTTTGACTGGTGACTTTCAATAAATGCTGTCTGGTGAGGCTTCCAAGTGCTGTCCTGCTCTGACAGTCCTCATCAGTGCCCCCAACCCTCCCCAAACACACATCATATTCAAATAAAACCAGGGTCAGACATAACTTTACCCCTCAGCCCCCTGCTGGCCTTCCCATGTTCCAAATAATGAAGTCCAACAGCAGTTCTGAAGCTTTCTCTGATGCTGTTGTATTTTTTTGGTAACTGAAAACTTTGCTGGTTTTGTGCTTGTGTTTCCTTATGGAAGGAGGGATATCTCTGAAAGTTCTCCAGTCTCAGAATGATGAACTTTTTCCATATCTAGAGGAATGACCCCAAATAAGTGTTTTTGTTGACATAGTATAAGGAATTTTACCCAAAGAATAATTGTATGAATCTTATAAGTGCTTTTTCTGATTCTATGCTGGTAAATGACTTCTTAATACAAAATTAGGATATACTAAGAAAGGCAGGGCACTTGGAAACAGAGACTCACTCTTCTACCATCACCTTCAGGAAGAGCGGGTAATAACTCTAAATTGCCACATATTCCTGAGTAAGATACATGTCTTTAACAAGGGGTCTCTGAATGTAAAGGTGATGCACAATTGTCATTAATTGGAGAAGATATGGCTGCAAATCTCGAAAACCAAGCACTTCATCTGAAAAGCTAAGTGTTATTTCAGATGAGAACAATGTAAACATTTCAAAGCCATAAAATGTTGATAAATTACATAAAATCTCTTGTTAGAATAATACTACCAACAAAGTCAGAAGATAAATGGCAAACTAGGAGAAAATATTTGGAAATAAATGAGAAAGACCTAATTAAAAATATATATAGAAAGCTCCTACAAGTCCATTAAAGGCAATTAAAACATGAGGAAATCACATGGCCAGATTTTATAGAAAATAATAAAAATTATTTTTAAGACAAGACATTCAACTTTACACATAATAAATATGTGAATTAATAATAAATCAAAGCCGCTTTTTCACCTATCAAATTCATAAAGTTGTTAGTAACAAAATTGGTAAATATATTGGCGGGAGATTTACTCTTTTATTGATGGGAGTGTGAGGTAGTTAAAGCTCTATGGAGAAATACTTGACGGTATCTATTAAAATCTAAAATGTATATCTCCTTTTACCCAGCAAGTCTGCTTGGAGATTTAGTCTTACAGTGTGTCTCACAATGTATGTGCAAATACTAACTTCATTAACTAAAGACTTTTTGATACTGCCAAAGATTGGAAACCATCTAAATGCCAAAGTAGATCATAGGTTAAATAAACTGTGGAACACTATAATGTGGAGGCTTGAGCCATCATTAAATGGTAACAAAACAGTTCTATCTCTGCTATATGGAATGAGCTTTAAAATCTATGGTAATGAAAAAAAGTTAGGCATAGAACAAGATGCATAATATGTGTGCTATTTAAAAAATAATACATGTATATATTAGCATAGGAATATAACTAGAAGAATACACTAAAACTGATAACATTTATTGCTCTGGCAGCATGGAAAGAAAGACGAGAAGACAGGATGGGGAGACAGATTTATTTTTTTCTCTGTATCTTTTTCATGCTTCCAGAGCAAATGGGGTTGTGTGAACCAGTATTTACCGACCTTTGAATACAGTATTATTTATAACACTATTATTATGTAATTTAGAAATCATATTCACACAGATAGTATCCTATCTGTTTTTCAGATAAGGAATGAGAAACTAAGAAAATTTAAATAAGTTGCACAGGGTCAAAAAGCTTGTTGGAATCAGAATCAGGAAGCGATTCCTAAAGGCATTGGCTGTGAGCAGGCACAGTTGTCCTTCATGGCTCCGTCCAGTGTTAGTTAAATCATGTCTTTTAGTTATTGCCATACCTCTTAAAATTCCTTAGCATGGCTTTCCCATCCAATGGCACATGTTTAACTTTGATGATATCAAAGTATGAGACTACCACTTAATATCTGGAAACACATACATGCATACACACACACACACACACACACACACACACACACTGCTGAATTTATAGCTTACTTAAGTAAGGGAGATCTGTGCTATTTAGCTACATCCTCTCTGGGCATAATATTGGACTTATTCTATACAAGGCTTCTGGGGAATATTGAAGCAGGGAGTGAGTGGGGTTTCAAAGATGGGTTGATGTCAGCAATAGAAATGTGGTTACTTGAGTAAGCGCATAATCGATAAACTGGCTTTTAGAAGCTTGTTCATTGGGGTGAACCTACACCTAATTGTCTGACTTTCAAAAGAGAACTGTCACTGATTATTTGGATTATACAAGTGTGTTCACCAAAGCAAGTTAACACTGGTTGATTAAATTGAATTAAAACCAGTTCTGGCGGCTATCTGTTGTCATGGCTACAACATAATCAGATTTTTCCTTGGTATATAGGAACTTTAAAATTTTCTATTCTCCATGATTTTAGATATTTCTTATTCTGAGTGGCCTATCTAGTTGACCTTCTCATTTCCAGAGGACTCCTGCTCTTCAGTGCCATCCGAGTGTGTCTCCTGGGTCACTTAGTATATAGACAGTCATGGCTTGTTGCTCTAGTTCACCTCTGTTCATTTTCTTCTCTCATGTAAACGGTCTGTGTCAGAAGCAATGACATTTTAGGGTGTAATACTCTAAAATTATGACATTGGCCTAATCTTTATGTAGCCAGAATGCTTGCTGAACCTGGAGAGAATTAAGATTTCCTTGGCTCTATCTGAGGAATTTGTAATTACAGGCAATTAGAGGTCTATTTACAAGGCAGCTGATTATTTTGGCTGTGGTCGGAATTGAGAGGCTGATGCACAGGATCCTTGAGAAAGGACAGAAAACAACAATGGAGTCATTAAGAGTCAAGTCCACACTCCCTACACATTTTGTTGAGACCTTATTGGAGAAGCATAGGATGGAGCCCTGTTTTCATGGAAAATATTTTCAGATAAGAGGAGAAGTAGCACAAGAAGTTGACTGAGGTCATCCTGGCAGCAGAAATTGATAAATACAAGAGAAGGGCAGTTTCACCAGTGCCTTTCTGATTCTTGTAGATTGGTGGCTTTGGGACATGGAAGACAGCATCCTTGATGACTTCTCTAAGAAGGCAGCATCAGGAATTGCAGCATTGAGGCCCCCTTCAAACAGGTGAGAGACTAAAAGTTATTGCCAAGGAGAAGCGAAGACAAGAGAGGAAGGCAGGGAAGGTGTTATAAGGTATTATAGGTTAAAGGAGTTTGAGAGCACAGGTGACCTTTTACCTGTGGAGGCCTACAAAACACTAGGGGGTGCACTTTCAGGAAGGCTGGAGATTTTGTGGGTAAATGGGGTCAAAAACAGATTATTTGTATGGTTGTCACTTGTGTCATTGTATTTGTGTAATTGTTAGTGACTGTCATCTGCATTGAGTCCTAGGGACACTGAGGTTACATTTATTTAATGCTGACTAAAACCAATGTTGATCTTGTTATGATTTTGACTTTTTTTATTGCTTCAAGATGCATTAAGAACTTATTTCAGTTTCTGTGTATAGCCAGTTCATTGGTTCATTCATTAACCTAGTCATTGACTCATTCAGGTTTCAAACTAACATTTAATAGGTGCTCACAGTGATGAAAGGACAGTGTCTACACTCCTAACATGGTGTTTGTGATCTAGTTGGGAATCAGCAGTGACATTGACCATTAGAATATTTTGATGTGTATAATGGAGTTATATGCAGAGTAAAAATGTTGTGCAAAGAAACAGGAGCTCCAATCAGCTGGGCAGAGTCAGGGAAGTTCTCCCACAAAAGGCGAAAACTGAGTCATAAAAGAAGCGGTTGGTTTCGAGATGGTGATGGTTGGGGAGCATCCCAGGCAGAGGCACCTGCCAATGCCGATGAGATTTATCAGGGACCAACAGGTGGTTTAAAATTACTTGAGTATTTAGGGTACAAGTGAAGTGGTGAAAAATGATGTTGGATTAGTGTTAAGGACATGTGTAATGAAATGATCCTTTGGGCCACAGCACAGAGTTTATTATGGGAAGCAATTGAAAAAGGAGTAACAGGATTAAACTTGTATTAATGTAAACCACATTGATGACATTTTTTAATATTATAAATGTAAGTAATTGCATATGAGTATACATGTATTCTTTATTCTAGTTATCCATTTCTCTGTTTTTTCAAGCACTCTCCCTATCTTTTTTTTTTAATTCAATACTCAGTTCAACTTCCCATGAAACTGTCTCATAACTTTTTAAAAGTAAGGTAACAGATCCTAGGAAGGCATGTCAAGATGCCCTCATATGACAGCCAGTGTCATCTTCCAATCAAGGAGCAGCAGTCCTATTTAAACCAGACACACTAAAAGTACATCTGGAATCAGCAACTTGAGAAACATATTTGGAAAAGGCATTCTTCACAGAAGAATGGCCTTCTCTATTGTTCCGACAGAGCGTGTAGTTTCTGAGAGCTCATTAAATAAAAGCCCAACTCCACATTTTTGCCTCTGGGCACAGCCTTTTTCTTCTTTTTCCAGCTTCTCCTGTCCTCCTTAGTGATGTAATTTGCTTGGGAATCCTTGTATAAAGAAAGACATCTGTTTCCATTTTCTTCTTCCTGGAGAGAGGAACAGGATCCCTGTACATCATTGAATAGATCAGTATCATCATGAATGTTAGCACTTTCTGTGAGGCATAAGCCCAAAGACCAAGGAGAATCAGGGACTTGAAGACAAGAAGCAAAGTGCTTTCCTCACATCATAGGATGTTTTACCGCTGCTACTGCTCAATGTGAAAGGAATGCATTTTTTTTTCTTTTCTCTCCCTGCCTCCCTCTCTACCTTTCTTCTCTTTTCTTAATGTGCAGAGTTAGTAAAGAGACCTAGATATTTTGTTTCCCCTCAAAGTGTGAGTTTACATTTACACCTGGCTCTCTGCATCTGTTGGTTCTGCATCTGTGGCTTCAACAACCAGGGATCAAAAATGTTTTTAAAAAATTTATAAAGTTCCAACAAAACTTGAATTTGCTGCTCACAGGAAGCTAGTTACATAGCATTTACATTGTATTAGGTATTATAAGTAATCTAGAGATAAAGTACACAGGAGGACGTGCATAGGTTACATGCAAATATTATGCCGTTTTATATAACGCACTTGAGAGTCCTTGGATTTTGGTAATTGCAGGGGTCCTGGAACCAATCTCCCATAGAAACTGAGGGATGACTGTACATTCAAAATTAGAAAATTATAATTTTATTTTCTATAACATATTACAAGTAAAATGTGTCTCAAATGGTTTTGCAACTCAGAAGAGAGGTTTAAATCTAAAATTAAAGAAAATTATGCAGGGAGAGACAAAAAAATAATGCACGAGAAAAAAGAAATGGTATATTTTTGTCTCAAGCATCATGGTTAATTTAATTTTTTGTGATTCATTTTGGGTGAAGTACACTATGAATTATGAATATTCAGTTATAAGGGATGAATTAATTTACTATTACAAATGAATTATTTTCAAAACTATGCATAACTTCAGCTAGGTTAATGGTTTGATTAGTGGCTTGTGACTTTTTTTTCCTGCAAATTACTTAGTTCTATCAGCAGGCCTTGTGAAAGTTCCCTTGACACTATATATCAGTCTAACTCATAAATTTCATGAATAGCAGGTAAGAAATATATCCTCTTAAGCATGTTGCATAGATAATATTTAAATATATATATTAACAAATATTAATATTGTGTTTTGAAGAGAATGTTGATTTTTTAAAAAAAAATTTAGTTTGAATCTAACAGTTGAAAGCAACAAGGAAATCAGCATTTGCAAAGGCACATCATATACTAGGCCCCGTATAAAATATACATCATCTAATCCTTACACACATTCTAAATTAGCTGTTGTTTTCTCGGTTTCACAGATGAAGACGCCCAGGTTGAAAGAGGTTCATAGGTTTGGCACTGTTTGTAGAAAATCCAAGTATTGGCGCTTTGAATAAAATTCATACCTTCTTTTGGCTTCAAATCCATGCTCTTTGCAGACTGTTACATAAAAGTTTGGAGACTAATAACACTGTTCAGTAAATTAAATGTTTTGTGCCAAATTCAGATGACTTTTCATACTCCCAGAACTTGTTTCCCAGACAGGTTTATCCTACAGTATGATTCAGTCGTCGTCTTAAGTGGTCATTTTTTTCAAGACAGGGACTGTTTCCTTTGCTCAGCTTTGCCTGATTGACGTTGAAAACTGGTGAGATGCCCAGGAGCTCCTGATAGAGAAGGATTTCAGGATATAAGTAGACTCTGGAGAAGGAAAGAGAACAGGCCAACACTGTTAACCTTTATGGCTGGTGAGGCCAGTGACAAAATAGCTATGTCCCCCTCTTCCAAGTCCTGGCACACACGTGGTGGTTTGACTTATCAACTGCTATCTGATCAGACCCACATGTACATTTTAACTTAAGTTTTTGGCTGTGAGCTAAATGATTTTGGTGCATTGCTTCCAGAACAGAATTGTTCATCAATTCAGTGATTCAGGTAGTACTGCCTTGTGTACTTTTACTAGAAGTAAATAATATACAAATGAAAAGTTACTCCTTGAATTCTAGGCTTTTTTTCTCAGAAAAACAAAGACATTTTTATTTACAAGTCCTGCCTAATGATAGGTTTCATGGATAGTCCTTTAGAAGATCCTCCCCTAGTTCTTGTTTCTCAGTCTTGACACTGATATTTTGGGTTGAGTACTTCTTTGTTCATGCAGCTGTCCCGTGCATTGTAGGATGTATAAGAGCATCCCTGGGTTCTACACTGGAGGCCAATAACACCTCTCCCTTCAAGCTGTGACAATCAGAAATGTTTTCAGGCGTTGTCACAAATCCCCTGAGGGCCAACCACTTTGAGAACCACTGCCACAGGCTCCTTAAACTTTATTTCTGGTCAGTTTGGGTTAGGAAAGAGAAAGACAGTCTTGAAGATATAGAAGGGAAAATAAAGAAAAAAGTGAAATAAAGAAATAAAATTAGATGCAAGCTAGAAGGATTATTGCTAACATAACTAAACTGAAAACAATCTAAACAGTCATCAGCTGATAAATGGACAAGCAAATTGTGGTACCTCCATACAATGAGGATTTAGCAATAAATAGGAATGAACTACGGAGCCATGCAAAATGGTTTTGGATTTTTAATGAATTTCAGAAACACCGTGCTGAGTGAAAGAAACCAGATACAAAGGACTATACACTCTGTGATTCATTTATATGAAGTTCTAGGAAAGAGAGAATTCTAGTGGCAGGAAGCAGTGAAAGCCTGAAGCTAGGCATCGCGAGAGGGACTGACCTCAGAAGGGCATGAGGAATCTTTGGTGGTGATGAAAATGTCCTGTGTTTTGACTGTCGTGGTGGTTACATGACTGTATACATCACCAATATGCATGAAATGCATAATTAAAATGGGTTAATTTTACTGTATGTAAATTATACCTCAAGAAATCTGTTAAAAAATAGATGTGAAGACAGAGGAAGAGAATATACTCTAGAGGGTAGGATGGGGAAGCCATCTTCAGACTCATCTTTGTAAATAGTCTGTGACAGCTGACCTCATGGGAGGGGATGTGGATGCCCAGGGCTGCAGCTGACTGGCAGGTCTGATTTTTGTCTTGGGATTGTCCCCTGGCAGTCGCTATTTTTACACAGTGGTTTGTTCCAAGCGGGGCCAGTCAGAGTTGTCTCAGAGAAGATCTGGCGACCCCCAGATCCTGGGGACCTATCATCCAGGAACCCAGAGGCTCCTTTCAGAAACTATGAATAAACAAGAGGTAGGAGGTTTAAGGGGTCAGCACAGCACCCACATCAGGGAGTCAGCCAGGAGCCCCTCAGACCTGGGATGCCAAGCCAACTTGAGGAATGACCTTTTAGTGTTCAGTCACTAAGCAGATCTTCAATGTTTCTTTCCTCCTCAAATCACTTTGGGAGCTTTCAGCATAAAACAGTGTGAACTATCCATATGAGAACTTAATGCACACTTAGCCTAAACTTACTCACTTTTTCTAGGCAGTGGTAAGCAAATTGTAAGAAAAAAGCAAGAGAGCTTCTACCATGAAGTTAGAAGAAGGAAGGGCGCTTTCAAGGAGGGTTTAAAATTGGTTTTTGTTTTTTTTTATTTTTCAAAAAAGGCCTTAGCCCTGGACAGATCTGTGTGTAAATCCTGGCTCAGTCACTGTCTTGCTCAGAGGACTTGGGTCAATTACTTTGCTTTTTGAGTTAGAATTTCTTGGGATAGAAAATGGGTCAGTATATTTATTTACAGTTACTATGAGAATACTTAAATACCGTAATACTAAAATACTGTATTGTTGTAACAAACTGTCATAAACTTGGTGGCTTAAAAAACCAAAAACTTGATTCTCTCACAGTTCTGGAGAACAGAATTCCAAAAATCGAGGTGTTGGCAGGGCCACACTCCCTCTAGTGACAGAGAGGCTAGGGGAGAATCCATCTTGCTTCCTCCAGTTGTGGGTGGCTCTTAGGATTCCTGTGGCCGCATCATTCCAATTTCTGTTTCTGTCTTCACGTGGCCTCCCCCCCCCACCCTGTGTCTCTAATCTCCCTCTGCCTTGTATTCTTGTATCTGTTCTTGTATTGAGGGCCCTTCTTAATCCTTGCCTCATGATGATCTCATCTCAAAGTCCTTCGTGATATCGACAAAGACCCTTTTCCCAAGTAAGGTCAGATTCATAGGTTCTGAGCAGACACATCTTTTGGGTGGAGCGGGGGCAGAACTCAACCCCCTGCAAGTCCTTCTGGGGAGTGCACAGCGTCAGCACAGTACTCAGAGCTGTTATTATGCTCATGACCTTAGTGTGATGATTTCATCAGGGCTGAAACAAGGGCTTCTGTACTCATTGTGTGAATGCCTCAAATTTCGTGTAATTCTACGCCTGCAGGCACCATCCTGCATCAAGATGAATCATTGCTGAGCTTGATGAAAATTCTCTAATTAATTAGCCCTTTTTCTGATACTGTGACAATGTTTCTGTCTCCTTCCAGTCTTCTGTGTAGCTTCACTTCTCCCAGTAGGGGTGAACATTAGGCTGTACTGTCGTTATTTTCATTTTATATATTATTTTAATAAATATTTAGTGAACAATTATAATGAGAACAGAGAGTTCACAGTGTAAGATTGGATGATGTGTGAATTTACTCTGGATCCTGGAATGGAAGGAGTTAATCTGTTTAGGGTCTCTAGATACATTACCTTATTTGCTCCTTTACTGAGCCATAAGGTACCCGTTGTCACACCACTTTCCACACAGATTCACTTATTCAAGGTCACATAAGTGTATGAGCGATTTGACTGCCTTAAGGGACATCCCTACAAGTGGAACTATTACTATAATACATAGAATATATAAATAAGCTCATTATCCCACCCCTCTTTCCAACTCAGAAAATTTAATTATGTGCCCCTGAAACAATAGCTTTTGAAGCACTGATTCAAATGGATCTCTGCTTTGCTCAGCAGTAGGATTCCTCCCAGTAGCTTAAATAAGCTTCCAAGAAGCTCTTCCTCTCCCGTTTCATCGGTCTAATAACAATCTTTTCTCCCTCACTGTCCGTTTCTAGTGATACACAGGCTGGGTATTTTTTTTATAGATAACACAGCACAAGATCAAAACGCGCGCAAAGGAAATAAACGGCTCGGGGGGCGCATCCGTCGTCCGCGGGCGGCGGCGCGGCGGCCCCGGTGCCGTGGGCTTGACTGCGGGCCTGACGGGCGTCCTGCTTCCCGACGGCGGCCGCGGAGCGGCTTCGGGTGGTTAAATCTCAGTCTTTCTGTCAGGAAACTGCCATGACGTCTTTTCTCACAACTCCTCATGTCTCATTACAAGCCTCCTTTCTTCTCTGCAGAGTCCGCTCTGGCATTGCAAAGGAAAGTGCCCACGCGGCACATCTTGCTCTCAGACCCCTTACCTTTATATTTTAGATGACAGGATGCTTCATTTGCTCATTAACAAAGAAGCTGAAATAGTTCTGAAAATATTGAAGCTTGCACAGGCATTGCTACTACAAATATAAAGGCTTGAGGTTTTTGTCTCCCCAATAGATTATAAATACATGTCCTTGCTCTGTTTTCACTGATTTAATATTTTCTAAGCAAATATTAGAGTATTTCAGTAAGTAGCTTAGTGCTTGTTATGTAGTGGATTTGTACCGTCCATATAAATATACAAAAAAAGCACAGGAATTTTATCAACAAATTTATGTGTGATCCAGCAAAAGCATAGATTTATATTCACAGATAAATATTGTAAAATATATATATATACGTTCAGTTTGAGAATAAGAACAGGCTTTTGGATGGAGGTGATTTGTGAAAAAAACAAAAAACCAAAAACACCATGAAGGTTATGAATAACTTTGAGCTGGGAGTTGGCCTGAAGCACCGCATCTATGACTGGATTTATTTAAAGGAAAAAAAAAACCTCAAAACAGTCACAGAAATTGAAAAATGCATTTTCCGTCCTTTCTTCTATTTCACCTTCATTGCTTTCCTATTTTCATTGACAAATGGATGTGATGTTTTTATTAGATGAGTCAGTGCAGGAGTCAATGGAGCTGAATGTCAAGTTATCCTAGAAAAGAACAAGTATATACCACTTCAGGTTTTATTTCCTAGAAGCAGAGCCTGAGGCAGAAATTCGGCTACATGTATTTTGCTGAGGGAGTGGAGGTGTTCAGGAAAACCCTCTAAGGAAGTGGGAGGAGCAGGATAGAGGGGAGAGGACTGGGATATGGTCTCAGGTAAAGCCCAGTGTCGGCCCTGCCTGCAGCTGGCGAGCTCAGGAGTGGACCTCATCCCGCAGCCCTTCCCTTGAGGCAGTGGGGCTGGTGTATTATTATTCATTGCTGTCAGTTTGTGTGCGAGGCTGGAGGTTGAGCTGGGAGTATAATTTTCCTTATCTCCCATCATCTAAGTCCAATTCACTGCAGGAAGGGGCAGCTGTGAGCGGATAGGAGCCAACACTTACTCTTGGTAGCTAGAGATGAGTAGGCAGGCCCAGAAAATGGGGTTTGGACTGGCATGCTACTGTCACCTACATATAACTAACTAGGGTCTATCATTTTATAATAATGTGTGTGTATAGTAATTTGGCTGGAAAGGACCCCATACCTTCATATATAGGCTAAAACTTTGCCTTTTTGAATTCGTTCTATGAGCCAATGAACTCACTGTTGTTTAAAGTGCTGACATCTGGGGGTAGGTAATACTGCACACTCTTCATCTCACTTTTGTATTTATGAATAGATGATTGTTCTTTTAAGAGCTTGATACATTTAGTTGGAGGAAATGGATTTGAATAACACATAAGAAATAACTTCAATTCAAACTGAAGATACGGGCATGAAAGATAATACCGTGGCAGTTTAGGCAGTCAAAGGGATGGAACTGGCGAGGTACTGGCAGCAGCCTCCTTGCTTTGGGTCAGGCGGTGCTTTGTCTGGCTAAGTGAAAAGACCTGCACGTCATCATGAAGTTGTAGGTCAGTTTGTAGCTTATTATTAGTTACATTATTTTTTTTCAATTCCACATGTAATTAATTCAGACTGGATTATTGTACGTTTAATTGGTGTTAGATTTCTCAAAGACATTTAGCAAGTGTAGGTTGGAGGAAGCAGGTTTTCCCTCAACCCTTTCAGTATATCGCTAATATTTCAGTCTAATTTAGGTCGACATTTACATTAGTTGAACTACACATAGTCAGTGTCAGCTGTAAAGAGAGTATCTACAACTATGTATACATGGATTTTGGGGAGTGTTTCCCTTTCTTTCATAAACTTCCCAAAATTAAAATCTTTTAAGTTGATCAAAGAAAATATGTGAAACATTCCATAATAAAAACTTAAAAAAATGAAGATGGGGTAATGTATTTAGGTTGGCTCCAATTTTTATTATTATTGTTAATAATAATGCAATAGATGTGCTTATACACCAGCCTTTCCCCATTGTTTCTGATAATTGTATCCTTTTTGCCAAAGAGTACATCAGTTATTTTTATTTACTGTCTCTTGTTTCAGAGCTTCTAGGAATAAACTGCAATGAAAAGAGCACACTTAAATATTAACCATTTATTTACAGTGAAATTCATCTATTGTTGCTATGTGTGATTATGTATGTGGTATTAAGTTCAGGAATAAAATGAATGGAACAGTTTTACACAATTTTCTAGGCTCTAGAAGTGATTACATTTTTAAAGAGTTTTCTGCTACTCAAAAATTTAAAAGAATTTGTTTAAATTACTATCTATGTTCACAGCTGTGTTTAGAAGTAAACTTTTAAGGTACATTATTATATTTCAGTTTATTCCATAATTTATTTTTCATCTGTTTAGATTCCTGATTAAATCAGTTTTAGAACTTTTCTTTTTTCCTATCAAAATGTCTATTATATTAGAATTTTCAAGTTTATCATACAACTGTGCATTATGTTCTTGTGAAAAATAAGCAACAAATCTTTAATCAATCTCAAACTCTCATTTGATATCATCCATCCTCTTTCTCATTCTCAGCTTTGTTAATTCTTTCTTTCTCTTTCTCTCATAATTTTTTATTCAATTCCTTCTGCCTCAATGATTTCAGGATTAAAAGAAAATTAATGTTTAAACAAAAACTTACCAGGTTAGGTCCAAGCTTTTTGTATCATTGAAATTTTCTGGAATCCAGCAAGCCTTTTTGGTTTGAAGAATCTGACTTTTCTTTAGATGAGAAAATTTTCATTTTATTATATTTTTGAGTATTATTCTTCTATTAACACATTATTTCTAGCTTAAAATCATTTCTTGCTTATGTTTGTTTTTGTTTTTTCTCTTTGTATTCTGAGCAACTTTTGTGTTTCTGTCTTTCTCCGTAGCAATTCAATTTTAGGCTGTGTTTTTTGTTTTTTTCAGCCTTCAATGATCATTTAAATTGTTACTGAATTTTAAATTCCCTTTTTTTATTCTTCATGCAATTCTACTTTTATCCATGATTTTTTTTCTTGTATTATCCTTAAGGCTAAGCTTCTTGAATTTTATTAAAACTGTTTCTTGCTTTAAAAAATGTCAAGGATGCCAGGCAAATCTTTCCTAAAAAAACTTTTTTTCATACACTTCTTGAGGGAAGTCATTTTCACAGACGTGATTTTCTTTTTCACCTGTGTCTTTAGGACAATGTTCCTTGCTGTTATGCTTAGCAGTTTTTACATTCCTTCTTTTTCTCCCTTATTACTCATCCTGAAAGTGAGCGCTACCCAAACTTAGCATTGACGGGCAAGGTAGATGATGTGTTCTTAGCCTTCCAGGTAATCACTTGGTTAACAGCAGCCCCACCTTCCTGACCTCATTCTGAAAATCAGGTTAATGGCCCTTTTTCTGTTTAATATGCAACACTTAGTAGGCATTTCTCTACTTAGTGTATTGAAAGTGGGTTGTCCCCTCCCAGCAATGTTGGGGTTCTCCGACTTGCTCAGAGAGTTAGGGAGCTCACGTGTCTGCGTTCTCCAGCCTGCTCTGCTCTAGGCGCTTGTTTGTTCTGTGCCCCTGTTTATACCTTCCCTTGGGATCTCCAGGTCTCAGAATTTGATAAAATTTTGTCCTTCTCCTTTTCCCTTTTGCTGGACAACTGGAAGTAGTATATGTGGTGACAAGGTCGAAGTTACCTAACTCCTAGGAACTCCTAGAATTCCGTGTACTCCCAGAAAACAGTAACAACAAGAGATATTCCCCCACCCTTTTGTGATCTGGGAAATGGCTCACTGTGAAGAACCACTCTTCCCCATGTGGACTTAGGTAAGTCTCATAGATGCCCTCTTAATTACCTATGACAAAGCCAGATACAGACCCCCCAAATTTGCATTCTTTGCTTTGTTGGCCTTAAAGAAATGGACTGCCAGATATTTCTCCAGCAAAGACAGGTTTATTTGGGATCAGCAGGTAATTGCAATTCGGGGTCTACAACCGTGGCACACCCCCTATAAGTCTTGCAAGGCAAAGGAAGAAAAGTGCTACTTTTGAAGGGAGGAAGAGGAAGTTGGGTGGGCTAGAGTAAACAAAGGGTCCTTGGCTTTTCATTGGCTGAGTACCTGCCAGGAAAGAGGAGGAGGATTTCTTCTTCCAGTTGGACTTGGGTATCTTTGCAGGGTGTGAGAGCTCCCCCTTCTGGTCTCCCAACTCTAATTGTGGTTTCTGTTTTTAAATTTTTAACACCTTCATAAATGATTGGCCGAATTATTTTGTCCCTATTGATTAATCCTAACAAGGTTTATTAACCAAATTTGGGGAAGTTTCCCTTCTTCCCCCAGACCTCTGAACTTTGACCCACACACAACCTGAGGCAATTCTCCTTAAGGATCTCTCCTAAGAATAATCTGACCTCAAGATAAAACATTCTCTGATACACACAGTCTGATCCCACCACCTGTGGTCATCCCACTTCCCCACTAATACATTCTAACCTTGTTTATTCCTCTATAAAAGTCCCTTTCTTCCTAACCTTGAGATGCTTGCAAATCTCATTGTTGGAGTATTCTCCCTAATACAATATTTTACTCCATCGAATTATCCTGGTGCCCCTGTCAACAATCAATGGACCATAAAGATAAGAGTTTATTTCTGGGTTCAGTTTTATTCCATTGATTTATCCTTATGCCAGTACCACACCGTCTTGGCTTCTGTAACTTTGTAGTCCGTTTTGCAATCAGGAAGTATAAATGCTCTAATTTTGTTCTTTGTCAAGATTGCTTTATTCTTCTGTGTCCCTTGCATTTCCAAATGAATTTTAGAATAAGTTTTTCAATTTATGCAAAAAAATCAGCCTGGGGTTTGAAAGGGATTGCATTGAATGTTTAGTAATTTGTAGACGTGTATAAATGTGCAGAAAATCTGGGGAATTGTCTAATCTGAACAATGTAAGTCTTCCAATTACCAAATGTAAGGTTTCTTTCCATTTATTTAGATCTTCTTTAAATTCTTTCAATGATGTTTTGTCATTTTCAGTGGACAAGCCTTGGAGCTCTTTTGGGAAATTATTTCTGAATATTTTTTAATGCTGTTATATATGAAATTTCCTTAATTTTATTTTCAAATTATTCCCATTGTCCTTTTAACATTTATTTGTTGAGGGGAGTTTTTCTCTTACTAAGGTTTGAAAGTTATGGCAGGCCCTGTACTGGGGTCCTACAGCTTCCATAACAAAGTACCATGAACTAGGTGGCTTAGAACAATGGAAATGTATTGTCCCACAGCTCCGGAGATTAGAAGTCCAAAATCAAGGTGTTGGCAGGACCATGCTCCCTCTGGAACCAGTAGGGAAATCCTTCCTTAACTCTCCCTAGCTTCTGGTGGTGTGCTGGCAATTCTTGGCATTTGCTGGTTTGTAGATGCATCACTTTAATCTCTGCTTCTGTCGCCACATGGTCATTGATCCTGTGTCTCTGTCTTTACATGGCAGTTTCCTCTTCTTATAAGGAAAGGACACTAGTCTTATTGGATTAGTACCATCCTAATGACCTCTTTATAATTTAATTACATCTGCAAAGATCCTGTTTCCAAATAAGGTCACATTCACAGGTACCATGGGTTGGGGCTTCAACATATTTTTGGGGGACACAGTTCAACCCATAACATGTTCCATGAGGTTTCTAGGTTCTCTTAAGCACTGGAAAGTCCAATGATTTCTTTAAATTACAAAACCTAATTTTGGTTTGGAAATAGAACATCCAGCCCATGTCAAAGGTAAGGTGTGTACAAGTTGAGCATCTGGGGGGGTTTCTGCCCCTGGAGACAAATATAAGGCAGGTGTCTTTTCTCTTTCTTGCTGGGCTCCATTCCCACTTGCAAGCTGCTGTTTCTGACCTTCTGGGTTTGGAATGGAGGGAGAAAAGGAAAAAGGGGGCAGGAAGATTCTATTTTGCTGGGATGGGTTGTAAGCTGCCATCATTCTCCCTGGGCCTAGATAATACTTAAAACTGACCTTTCATGGATTCTTTGGAGACTCCTTTGTGAGCCTTTTGACTATAAATCCTGTGGCGTCTCTCCTATGCATACACTCATCTGGCTTTTTCCTCAGCTCCCGGTTTTCCAGTAGTGACTCCAAGCAGGTGTCACTGCTGGAGACCCCTTGTTTGTCCATGCTGGCAACTTTACTGCGAAGAAGCTTCCCTCATGTCACCTTTCTGAACGGGGTGCTGCACATCTGGTTCTTGGGAAATACTAAAGGATTTTTGTTCTGAAAAGCTCAGCTACCTCTCTTCAAAGGAAGGAACTAGCTATCTCTTTTTCTTTCGGATTTTTCACATAGTCCGGTGCTTCTAAACTACAGGAAATTCATACCGACCTCCCCTCATTGTAGCCCCTCTTAATATACTTTAGGTGAAGAGATGACAAAGGTTCTTTCCTTGACTGAACTCTGGCCAGGCTCTTCTGAGTCATTTTCTTGGGCAGGCTTCACATCTTGGCCATAAAAACTTGAACAAACATTAATATAGTTTTTGGCAGCTCAATGCTGCATGGCTACGATGATCCTAGTCCTTCTTAAAGTGCCTGCCTGAGGAAAGTCAGAGATTCCAAAAGAATTTACTGTTGTTCCAGCCCACACCTGAAGATAGGGCCCCGATTCCCAGTCTTTGTGGGAGGGAAGGGGCCTAACTTCCGCAAGCATCAGTTAGCAAATCCAGATGGCTTTCACGTGTACTGACTCCCTCTTCCCGTCCTGCTTTTTGTAATTTTTCGCTTTCCTGACTGTGCTGAGCCCCTGCTCAATCCCTCCCCACTCCTTCATTCATCCCTTAAAACACCCAGTCACTTCTGTAGAAACCAAAGGTGGGTTCAGTTCACACTGGACTCTTTCCTGTTTGCAGTGGTGATTACTGATTAAAATCAGTCCTTGCCACTTTACATAGTGTCCAGCTTTGTTCATCTTTGCTAGAGGGAAGCAACCTTTTCCTCTCCCTCTTTTCAGGAGGTAAGACGCCCAGCAGTTGAATGTCTTTCTTCAAAGATTCTGCCCCCCATTGTTCTCTTGGGCCTCCATGCTTTCATTGACCTGAACTCAGTCAGAGACATCTGCCTAAAGGGCCCAATTGCCATATAACTGGTTATTATAGTTTGAGTTCCCCCAGAAGCAGCCCCTGGACAGGGATTTGAATGCAAGTAGTTTATTGAGAAAGGGCAGAAAACATTAGCCAGGGAGTTGGGAATGTGGAAAGGGAGAAAAGCTTCTCTTCTAGAAAGAAGATGTATATTGAAACAGCTACCATGATGGAGGACTGAAGTTTAATCTCACAGGAAAACTCTGGGAAATTGTGTAAAATGCTGGCTTCAGAATGATCTCAAGCAGTGGTGTGAGAGAGAGTGATATTTATGCATCAGAGCTGGTCAAATGATGTTTCTTTCTAGCAAGAAAGTGAAAGAAAAAAGGTGCTACTTCCCTGGCACTTCCAGCTTGCTGTGCCTGTGAGCAGAACTACTCTGCAGAGATTGGGAATAATCCTTCACACTCAGATGGACATCCTGGCAGCTGGAAATCTCCCTGATAACAATGAGATAGAAGACTCCAGGGGTACAGGTGGGACCCTGGCACTGTCTGCTATAGTCTGTGCCTTGCATCCTCAAATGCCATTTGTGTCAAGGTAATGCAGGTCACTATTTCTTAAAAAAAAAAAAAAAGGAAAATATTTACAATACAAAGATTGAGAGGCTAAACTACAAGCTTGATCTCTGCTAGTACCATTGGTCCCATGTCCATTTATCATTTCCCCCTTTTTCCTCTTATTTATCACTTTGTTTTCTACCACCCATTCTAGATCGTCCCGCACTCGCACCTAGCACTTCTGCTCATCTCTGCTGCTTGCCCAGTGGGGTAACCCAGACAGACTATAGCAGACGCCTTGTTCACATCCCCTTGGATTCTTTCACCATTGTGTTTGTGTGTGTGTGTTGTGTGTGTGTATACACTGAGTTTCAGTGTTCTTTCCTGCCCAGCAGTCAGTACCTGAGCCCCTTTGGCACTGGGCTGTCATCAGGCTGCTGGAGCCCACTTTGTCTACAGATAAGGAGACTTGGAAATACATGGAAATTGACATCCACGTGGGGTCAACTCTTAACCAATGACTGATGGGTTCAAGAATGTAAATACTCCAAGTCTCTTACCCTGTTCAGTACCACTGCGAGATGTCACATCCACTGTCTCCAGAGCCCTCCTTTGGGACAGAAACACTGTTTCTCTGTATCAGTCTCTGTTTGACGTCATACTGTTGCTTGGCCTCCTTCCTTCCTATCTCAATGACTCTCCTCTTAGTGTTTCCTGGGAACATCTCCCTAATAAATAATTTTTCAGAAGAATCCTTGTCTCAGGCTCGGCTTCTGGAGAAGCCCAGCCTTAGACCTTGATGTGAAAGGTTGGAACCCCTGGTGGCCATGCCTTGGTTAGCTGTGTGTCAGGCAATTGCACATTTGGGTTTTAGAAGCACCAAGAAAACTAATCAAACTCCTGGGTCCCAGAAATACTCACCCTTGTCTGCTGTGCAACAGTAGCACTATCTCCTCATGGTACTCAGGGTCAATTTCCCCTGCCATTATAGTAAATCTGTTTTTTCCTTTGTTTGTTTGTTTTTACCTGCTGATCACTGACATACAGAGCACCAAATGACCAGAGAGTAGCCTAGCTGGAAGTTCGGTTTTAGTGGATGCTTCAGCATGGCCTCTGCTAGTGCTGCTTGTCACGTGGGTGACTGTAATGATGAAGGGATCACTTCTAATTCTGTGACTTAGGATACTCTATTTTTCAGCATCATGTAATGGCTATTGGATTAAAGAACATACAGCATATTGAATGACAATGTCCCAACATTGCATAATATCATCTCCAAGCTAATGCCTCAGCTGAGCCTTTCAGAGGCCCTTCTAAAGTTCTGGGAGGCAGCTATTTCTGGGTAATGTGATAAATTATAGGACCAGTGAATCTGTGACCATGGATTCACAGTGGCCCCTCTTTAGCTGAAAAAAATGGACCTCTTGGTCAGGGATGGTAGGTGGGAATCCCATGATGACAAATCAGACACTAGGCGAGCCCTTAACATTCTTGAGCTAAGTCAAGTTACTGCAGGCAGGAAGGCTAAACCCAAATCTGAGATAATGTTATTCTTGTTAAAATGAATTGCTGTTCTCTGTTACCAAGTGGTTGGTTGGTGTTCTTGAGGGGAAGTTTCCTAGAGGTGGCCCATCTTGATCTCTGTTTTTGATCGTTAAGCAGCTGTAGTAGCTAGATCAGCCTCAGTGAGGTAGACCCCTTACTGTTGAGCCCATCATTAGCCTCTGTATCTACTTCTGCCTTCTGTTAACCCACTCTTCTTCTATTTTGGTTGTATAGTATGAGCAATACCCTTGCTGCCTGTGCATCCAGTTTGCCTGAAGGCACTCTCTGCACTATAACTGATCTTTAGATCCCTGAGGGTCAGGTCTCACTGTTGCCACTCTGTCTTTGATGTTTGTTATGGTAATTACGTCTACCTTGCCTCCGGTTAGTTACATTTTGCCAAATGGCTCCTGCTGTTTTGCAAAAAACTGCTACCTCCATTGACCCTTGGAATCCCTGTTCCATTGAATTTAGTGTCTTGATACATATAATCCTCTTTGATTCAGACATTCTTTTATTAGCCTCATCTTTGTCTTCAATGTTTTAAATGGAGCATTTTGCTTCCTAAAAGGAAGCTCTTGGTATTTTTTCCAGATTGGATAAGCTGTAAACAACTGGGCTAATCAAGTTCTTAGATTTATTGCTTTCCCTTCTTAATTTATTTGAGAATATCTAGTATCTGTGCAGCTACTCATTTATGAGAAGAAAACCCAATCAAACTTGGTAGGCTGACAGAAAATTGAAAGATAAATGAAATCTTCAACCTGCCTATTCCTTTCTGAGAACTCACTAAACTGTCACTTTAGTGTTTCAATCGTCTATTTAAGATGCTCTTTTTATTGGTTTATTTCGTGTAAATTCCGATCCCTGATAAGCTCCTTTATAAGACAGTCATTGAGACCTCATCTTCTCTCTCCTATACCATTTTGCTTGTAGGTATATCTCATTGCATGCCTGTCTCTGTCATGAAATTGCCAACACTCTGTGTAAAGCAAGCTTATGTCATTTTAATTTCTGTATTTCCTCTGCCAAATATAGTAGGCATTCAATAAATGTCTATTGAGTGAAATGATTACATGAATAAATAAGATGACTGTTGCCACAATTTCTCTTACACCTTGTTTCTGGTCCTCTAAACATCTTATATTCCTTTCATCTGGTTTTCTAGTCTTGAGTAGAAGTCTAGAGAATAGACTGGAAGCAGCTCTGCCAAGCACCTTCAACTTACTCACTTTCTCATTTGCATTAAAAGTCTCATTTTTGCAACAAGTCTTCCATCACCCACCCCACTGAGCTATATTACTTGTTCACTCTCACTCTATAGTGTTAAAACAGGACTCTTTTCCCCCTCAGTTTCAGCTGAGATATCAAAGCCCAAGAAACGTATAGCAGATATAGCATTCTCATACAAGGACTCACATAACCTAAAGGGAACCAGCTAGGATGAGTTAAAATTCTATAAATTAGATTCTGCCAATATTAGAAGTCCTCTGCCTTGGTCCTATAAAAGAGCAGGCACTCGGGAGTATCAGGAGATTCCACTGGGAAGAATTTTTGGCCTGTATGACATATCCCACACCTACCTCTCACTCCTAACTGTAGGAGAGGAGTGTGTTGGCAGGGTTCTTTAACTACACCTGCAGGGAAGGAAGGCTTCAAGAAAACTACTCAGAAAGATGAACAGGTGTCCCCAGAATTTAAGATTATTTAAGGGTTAATGTGAAATGCTATGTCTAGGTTGGCCTGAGACAGCAAAGCAGAAAGACAGGGCTAAGTTGGAAGTCAACAGCATTTCCAGCATCGGGTGGGGCAAAAGTCTTTCTTGGCCATGGATCTGATATGGGCAACTTGAGCAGGATCTTTTCTGAGACTTTCTCCCAAAGGGCTCTTTAGATGGGTAAAGTGAAAGAGATTTCTCCAAAAGAGCTATCTAGATGGGTGAAGTGACCCAGTTAAATGAGGACAGACCTTCTGAATGAAGGTCCAGATGATGTGGAGAAGTCAAAAGCAGCTAGCTTGGGGAATGTCGCTCTGGTGAAGATACTTGCAGATGGAAGTTCCCGATGGAGGACAGTCATATGGACCTATCTGTGGGGTCTGTGGGAGTGAAAGTGAGCTGTGAATACCCACCAAACTTGGAGGACACCAAGGCTAGATCACAGCTTGACCAGACACTTAATTGTATGAAAAAAAAGTTAATAGAGGTACTGAGGATTGAACCCAGGACCTTGTTCATGCTCAGTGTGTGCTCTACCACTTGAGCTATACCCTCCCCTCTAATTATACCTTTTTCATTTAATCTATTTTTCTCTTTCAGTTATAGAGGAGGAGCAGAAAGTTGGGGTGGGAAGAGGCTACTGTCCATGAGTGCAATATTATCCCCAAACTGGTCTAGAACACCAGATTTTTGTGTCATACAATTTATAGTCTCCTTCTCATAAATAATTAGTATTCTTGATGGAATGCTTCAATAATTTTCTAATATTTAATGGGATTAATACTTGTTCTGGGAAATCATTCACCTGTCTACTCAACTGTCATTCATCTAGTGATCCCTATTAAGAGTAAATCTTTGAATTAGCCTACTGGGGGCCTTATTTCTTGTAGTAAGATTGTAATAAAACTTGGGCACCTACTCACAACTACATTGTTAGAAGTTTTGTTTGTTTGTTTATTTTTTCACCACACTTCCTTCCCACTCTTTAGCTAGATCTGAGCTGGGTTAAGAGATTT
The DNA here is from genome assembly GCF_036321535.1 of Camelus dromedarius. NCBI lineage: Eukaryota > Metazoa > Chordata > Mammalia > Artiodactyla > Camelidae > Camelus > Camelus dromedarius. The sequence continues at coordinate 39,756,861 of NC_087436.1, forward strand.
GTTTATATTGAATTAAACTTAGAGACATAATACTACATAAAATTGGACTGAAAGTTTTAATTATTGAAGTGAGATGAGATTACTCCTGTGACTAAGATGTGCTGTAAAGGCTAAAGTGCTTATAGGAAGAACTAGAGCCCACTGAGTACTGGAGGGGTAAAAGGGGAAAGAATAAAGTAGCTTTTTCATTGTGCTCTACTAAACAAGGTTATTATCATTTAGTTATCCATATAAGTCTTCATACATACCTGTGACCCCCCACACTGAGGTAACTTCTCTTTCCGTTGATTCATGAGCACGGCTCACGTTGCATTAGTGCAGTGTACTAGTCAGTGTGTGATTGTAGGTCTAGTCACCGGCTTTTCAGTGATAGATGCTTGAGATAATGTACTGAAGGCAGAAATTCCCTGTTAGTTGGTGGAGACTCTAATATGATGCAAAATGTCTGAGATCATTTGTATAGTTAATAAAAACTATTAGGCGATAACTAGATATTCTCTCAGCTTTCAGATACTTCACCATTTCTTTTATTCACTCAGACCTTTATATGCTACCAGACTCTTTCCTATCATAATTATGGTACATCAAATTCAATTTGCAGGTTTTTTTTGTTTGTTTTTTTGGTTTTTTTGGTGGAAGTTAAAGAGAAGAAATGTTTTTAAAACTTATGTTAATATTTTACTCCCTGATCTTCATTCATTTCTAGTTGAGTGTCTTGCCCATATTCTATGTATAATAATTAACAGTTAAATTGGATGAAATAACATGATCTCATATGCAAAGGAAAACAAAATCCTGTCTCTTAGTTTGGCTGGTAGAAAACCACAGTCATTGCCTCTGTGCTCATTACTCCAGCAATGTTTCACAAATCTATCAATTTTATCAAATGTTTGTCTTCTGAAGTTTGTACTTTGTTGTTTGGTACATAAATCTTTGTATCAGTTTGGGGGATTTATGTTTGATTGTTATTAATACCCTTCTTTATGTCATTAGTTCTTTGAACCTGAATTCTGTTTTACATCCTATGGACAATGCCACAGTCCTGCTTTCCTTTTGCTGGCAGTTATTTGATGTATCTTGATTCATCTCTTTATTTTTAACCTTAAAGAAAAAATGCTTTGTTTTAGACGTATTTTCTGTAAACAGCCTTTCTTTTCAGTAAGCCTTCTGTTTGTTTTTTTCCGGTCATGATTTGTTAAGTATGTGCCATGTGTTTGTTGTGGGATCCTTCCCCTATTTATCATCCAGTGCTCTGATTTGAACTTTGGTTCTAACTCAGTCTAAGGGTCATGGATTTTGATAGCAGTGCTCAGCCTATTCATGGTTATTTGGTCTTGGGGGACTGGTTTGAAGTGACCCTTCATTATGTTTATTTAGGTACCAGTTTATATTTATTCTTAAGTTTACTTTTTCATGTTACTATTTTTTATTTCTTTATCTTTTTTAAAGAATGACAAGGTGATATTTCATCTTCCACAACTTTGTTCAACTTCATCCATTTAGAAATTCTGCTTTGCATCCTGCCTTGCATTTATAAGTAATTTTCCCCCTTTCTTTTGCTTAGTGGTTACTTTCCTATTTCTAACTCTCATACATGTAAGTATAATTTCCAGGACATTTTACTTGCCACTAACTCCCCATCCACCAATAAGATTCGACTTTTTGCTTTTCTTATGCACTTATCAAGATGTGCAATACTTTATTTCTGCAAACTCCTAGGTTTTGCTCAGATAATCTAGACTTTTATTTCCAAGCTATTATTAGATTTTATCTTAATTATAAAATATCTTTGATTTCTAAAATCCTCACTTTTCACTTAAGCATTAGTTTCTACTCATATTATCATCTGCGTAAATTTAGTAAGAATATAAGAGTCATTGCTCATCACTCTTTCCTTATATTTTGTATTCTCCCAGCTTGGGATCCTATTTTTGAATTCATTTTTATTCCATTGTAGTGCCTCCTCAAGTACGCTCCCTAGATAAGTCCATGGGTTGTGTACTCAGTAAGCTTTGAATGTCAACTGTGTTTTAAAAAATCTTTTATAAGAATGATATCTTGACTGATGAGTGTGGGATTCTTCAATAATGTGCCTTTTCTTTGCTTTAAAATTATTTCAGTATTTTCAGAATTACAGATAAGAAGTCTGGCATTTATACAGTTATCATTCCTTGGCAAGTAATCTTTTGCATAAAATTTGTTTTTATAGCTCTTTTCAGTTCAGAGAAAAATTGAGCGGAAAGTATAGAGTTCTCATACACCCACATCATTCCCCACAGCTTCCCCGACTCTCAACAGCCCACATCAGGGTCCAGTGTTTTTATAAAGATTTTTAATTTAAGTTTGAAGTTGAGAAGGCTCATCAAGAAATATCTCAATATGTGTTAAGAAATTAGTTATGCTGAAGAATCATTCTTTAAAGGCAGGAAGCTTTCATCCATCATTACTTTCATTACAACTAACTCATCCTCATTCTTTTTTCCTTTTATTTTGAAATGCCTAGTACTTGAATATTTATACATTAACTCTCCTATTTTATCTTTCAGGTTTAATATTTCATTCATTATTTTTTTCATTTGTTTTCCCCTTTGAATTATGATGCATCTTTTCCTATTTGACTTCCGTGCATCTGTAGGAATCATCTGTTCTGGTTGTTCAGTTTGTTCCATCTTTTTCAATCTATTATGTCTCCTTAAGTGGCTTTAAAATTTTTTTTTTAAAGGGAGGTATTGGGGATTGAACCCAGGATCTCATGCATGCTAAGCATATGCTCTACCAACTGAGCTATACCAACTGCCAGTTTGTGGTTTTTATTTACTTGTTTGTTAGGATGTAATGTGACCCTTCAATAACCATGCGAGTCAGTGTGTTCAGCCTCTTCGGTAGTAGGGGACAAAAGGCAGTGAAAGATGGGAAAGATGGAGCTGAATTGTTGTTGTTGTTGTTGTTGTTGTTGGTGGTGGTGGTGGTGGTGGTGGTGGTGATAGTGTGTGTGAATGACCAGCAGGCAATCTGAGATATTTCTTTTCAGTTATTTTGGGATGAACTCTGTTTTCAAGTAAAGGTGAGCTGGGGCTCTCCTAGGCACCACACTGTTATCTCTTGACTGTGCCGCTAGTGTGAGGGAGAAGCAGGACACAGCAAATGGACAGGGCCAGTGAGGGAGGTACTCAGGCCAGCCAGGTGGCCCCAGGTTGTCTTTCTGCACATCTGCTCAGCAGGCAAGTCTCTTCCCATGCTCCGTCATCTGGGCTACTCCTTCTCCTGCTGTAGCACGGCCCTTAATTCCCAAAGATGTCCAGGCTCAAAGCTGTCTGTGTTAGGGTGAAGTGGGGGTATTGTAACAAAAAGATCAAAACCCAGAACAGCCTAAAAAGCGAGTTTATTTCTCTCTCACACAACTGTGATGAGTGACTGAGGGCAACTGTCAGCTCTGCTTTACTCTGCAGATGCTTCCTCCCCTCAGGTGATTGTCATCCGAATGACCAAAGGCAAGTTACCATGAACTGTACCTGCGGGAAAGGGAAAAGCTTAGGGTACGTGCATGATTTTAAGCCAGGCCTGGAAGTGCCACACATCACCCTATACACATTCATCAGTAAGAACTCAGCCAATGGCAACATGTGGCACAGAGAATGCGAGGAGGTATATTCCCTAGTAGACAGCCTTGAAATAGCTAAACCCTATTTCTATGGAAGGAGAATAAATTGGACTTTTAGTCCAGTGAGACACCTTAATCATAGTGTTCAAACTTTTCTAGAAATGAATCCAGTGGTTAGCTTGTTATTTTATTAGTTGCATCAATCACTCCAGGAAGGAGTTGGGAGAGACAAAGGGTTGGTGGCAACTCACGTACCCAGAACATTGCATAGTTTCTGACTAATGACTGTATGAACCTGCTGCAGGGACAATGCTTTACATTTAGGACTTACTAGCACTCTGTAGTGATCTGTAATTTATAGGCTAAATAGGACACCTTTGATAACAAAGGGGGCACTACTAATAAGCACACTAAGACACTGGGAAAACTGCAACAAATCTATTGAGTTCTTGACTCTGAAGACTGAAAAATCAGTTTTCTTCTGGAACTATTATTTTGCTGTAAAATTTAGGCTGGGAATGGAGAGATTATTATCAACCAAACAAGGGTCAGTTCTGCAGATTTCCATGTTACTCCTGCTGACTACGTAGTCTCTAGGACTAAGCAGGAGAGTCCTGACCCACGGGCTTACGCACGATTGAAATGACAGGTCACAGTGCAGCTCTCAAGGTGCTTTCACACACACTGTCTCTTTTGACAGTCACACGAGTGCTATGTGGTAAGTGGTATTAAATCCATTGTATTAGTGAAGAAGAGACCCAGGAGGATGAAGATTATGAAATGTAGAACCAGAACCAGACTTCACGCCTCCTACGTCCACTGGCTGCGCTCTTCACCACACCAGGAGGTTCGCTCTCACTCGGACCCCAGCCTTTCTTTGGAGGGGACTTCTCAGCGAGAACGGAATGTATTCAGCTCCTTGAAGTATTAGCTGAAAAAGAGATACTGAATGCTGGCAATATCGACTTTGGAATTTAGGATTGAAGAGATCATCAGGGACTCACCATTCTCCTTTGTCTCAGGTTCCATTATGGATACATGTGTGGAATTTGTTTCTAGGAAGAAACATTTATGGTTCTCCTTTATTGTCATTCCTTCTTCATTAATAGTAATAGTCTTTTTGTTATTCTTTTTCCTCTGAAATTGTTTTCCAAAAAATTTAAAACCTTGGGAAAATATTTTTAGGCTCTAATGTTACAATGTTTTGTTGACTATTTTGTGAATACTTTTAAACCAGTTTGAGTTTTCACACACAATATGATACAACTTGAGTATCTCTGATTACGTGACAATTGTTTGTCCTGTTTATTCATAATTTCTAATACTATCTATTTTTATTCTGTTTATATAAACTATAACATCTGGAAGAGATCTTAGAGATCAAATAATTTGTCTCCTAAAGCCCCACTTTATAGGTGAAGGCAGACTCCAGATACCTAATTCCTTCCAAACAGGGAAAAAAAAACGCAGGAAAAAACTACCAAACCAAACCAAATAAAGATACCCAGTATCAAATACAAAATAAACTGTTAGGACCATAAAATAATAAATCTTTAGTGCACTTCCTTTATTCAGTTGAAATCCAGATCTTTTATTTCAGTTTTGCTTGCTGATATTGAGGCTACCCCAGATATAGAACAGTTTCTAAAAATTACAGGTTTTAAAATCACTTGATTACATCTCTTTTACAACAGCATCAATGGTTCTAATTTTTTTCATTTCTTTAACTTTCTGAAGACTCTTACAATTCTTACAATCCACATCACCGCAAAACTAAAGTGTTAGAAAATGGTCTTAATGTCTGAAAGACACTGGTACTGCCTTGCTCATTATCTCTTAGGCATTTACCATTTCTGGGCATGTTAGTGTCTTCTTACTGCAAACAGCTGCCACTCTCATCCAGAGGACTTTCTGTTTGCAGAAGTCAGCTTGGTTCCCCGAACAGGGAAAGCCAAGGTGCCAGGCAGTAAGTGCTCCTGGGAGAAGCCTTCAACCTGTCATGGATAGGGGTGGATAAAATCCAGCTTTTCTGCTACTGAAAATCCACAAATAGTGGTCCTGGCAGAAGTACTATGGGCAGAGAAGACAATCTTTGCCCAGAAAATGTATGTATTCCTGTGAGGATGCAGCACTGCATCCTCTGGGAAGGGTCAGTGTAATCAGTCAACCTAACACATGGTAACTGGCTGGTTCTGCCAGAGATATTGACATTTCAGGGGCTCAGCACTGGTCTGGCCTCTACCATTTGCAGGGTGGGCAGACAGCAGTGATGGTATCATGTAGCTGAACTCACCTATGGCCTCCATCCTCATAACTTGATCAAGTCACGTGAAGGCCCACTGAATAAGGAGAGGAAGTGCTGGGGAAGAAAACTGACATCTTTAGGATGGGTCATATTGTGCCCTGTCACTGAGAGCCTACTCTGCATTGATGTACCTACAGTGGCGTTCACATGTCACATGCTGTTTGCATTTTGAAATCATTCTACCCATACACATAACTTTCCCCAGACATCCTTGTCACAAATTTTCCGATTTTTTTCTCCAAGTTCTTGATTGCCCAGGTGGCCCAAAGTTTTCCTCCACTGCCGTTCAGAGCTACCCCTGAGTGTGGTTGTAGAACAGTGGCTCCAAGTGTGACTAGAGGAAGAAACAGCAAAGCAAAAGAGACAATTACCATGGAAGTCTAAACTTTCTGTTCATAAGGTATACTAGTGCCTTCTTCAGCTCCAGTCAGTGAAATCTTATGCAAAAAACTAACACTTTTCAAAAGGAACAACCAAAAAAAAATTCTAATTTTCAAAATTTGTGAACTGTTAGCCAAGTTTGTGTAAGTGATCATAAACTTTCTACACTTAGACATATCAAAACACAGCAAAGTTTGATCCTTTTTTCCTAGGAAAGAGCACCTGTCTTAATCAATTTAACAAATATGAAGTGATTAATACATGACTAACACTCTCTTTGTCTACTGTATGCATACAGTGCTGTACAATAGAATGTATGGCTACTGAACACTTGGGATGTGGCTGGAGTGACTAGGGAATTGCATTTTAAATTTTATTTCATTTTAATGCAGCTAAATTTAAAATTCAATGGTCACATGTGGCTAGTGTCTGTTATATCAGAGAGCGGAGCAATAGATTAATCATTTTAAACATTTTGCTAATTTGTAAATATTTTCTCCCATTCCATAGGTTGTCTTTCACTCTATTGATTGTTTCCTTTACTGTGCAAAAAGATTTTTAGTTTGGTATGGTGCAACTTGTCTTTTTTTTTTTTTTTTTTTTGGTTTTGTTGCCTGTTTTTGAGGTCATAGCCATGAAATACTTGTCAATACCAATCCCATAAAGCTGTCTACTATATTTTCTTCTAGGAGTTTTATATTTTCAGGTTTAAATCTATTTTGAATTGATTTTTGTGTATGGCATAAGAGTCCAATGTCTTTCTTTTGCATGTGGCTACCCAGTTTTTCCAACACCCTTTGTTGAAGTCACTGTCATTTCCCCATTGTATAGTCTTGGCACCCTTGTCAAAGACCTGTTGATCACACATGTGTGGGTTTATATCTGGGCTCTCTATTCTCTTCCATTGGTCTATATGACTGTTTATGCCAGTACCATACTATTTTGATTACTATAACTTTGTCGTATATTTAGAATTCAGGAAGTGTGATGCCTACAGCTTGATTCTTCTTTTTCAAGATTGTTCTGGTGATTCAGAGTCTTTTGTGGTTCCACCTGAATTTTAGAATTGTTTTTTCTATTTCTGTAAAAAATGCCATTGGGATTTTGATAGGAATTGCATTCAATCTGTCCATAGCTTTGGGTAGTATGGACATTTTAACAATATTAATTCTTCCAATCCATGAACATGAGATATCTTTCCAGTTATTTTTATATTCTTTAATTTATCTCATCAATGTTTTGTACTTTTCAGTGAACAAGTTTTTCATTTTGTTAGTTAAGTTTATTCCTAAGTGTTTTCTTATTTTTGATGTTATTGTGAATGGGATGAAAAGCAAAAACAAAAGGCAAGTGCTGGTGAGAATATAGAGAAATTGAAACCCTTGTGCACTGTTAGTGGGAATGCAAAATGGTGCAGCTGCTGTGGAAAACAGTATGGAGATCCTCAAAAAAATAAAAATGGATCTGCCACATGACTCAGCAAACCTACATCTAGGAATTTATCTAAAAGAATTGAAATCAGAATCCTGAGTAGATATTAGCACTCCCATGTTGACTGCAGCATTATTCATGATAGCCAAGATATAGAAACAACCTAAATATTAATTGAAAGATGAATGGGTTAAAAATATGATATACACATACAATGAAATACTATTCAGCTTTTAAAAGAAGGAAATCCTGTCATATACAATAATGCATATGAATCTTGGCGACACTATTTTGAGTGAAATAAGCTAGTCACAGGACAATGACTGCATGATTCCACTTATATAAGATCTAAAATAGTCAAATTCATAGAAACAGAGTAAAATGGTGGTTGCCAGGGGTTGGAGGGAGGGAGAAATAGGAATTGCTAATCAGCTGGTATAAAAGTTCAGCTGTGCAAGATGAGTGTTTTCTAAAGGTCTACTGTACAACACTGTGCTTAAGATAATAATGCTGTACTGTGCACCTAAAAATCTGTTGAGAAGGTAGAGCTCATGTTAAGTGTTCTTAGTCACAATAAAAACAAAAAGAATATTTCCCATAATGAAAGATAAACTGAATAGGCAGATTCAAAACACTCACTGTATTTCAGTGACTCAAAAATATTAAGTATAAAAAGAAGAGAGACATTTTCTGGTAAACTAATTGATTTAAAAATTTTTTTTTTAAATTCGCTTTTTTTAAGAACAGTTTTCAGTTTACAGAAAAATTGAGAGTATAGTACACTGAGTTCCCATATAACTGCCCTCTCCCATTCTATACTTATATGGTACATTTGTTACAATTAATGAACTGACACTGATATACTGTTATTAACTAAAGTCCAAACTTTATTTATATTTTCTTAGGTTTTAGCTGCTGTCCTTTTTCTGTTCCAAGATCCCATCCAGGGTACCATATTTTATTTCGTTGTCACATTTATAAAAGCTCCTCTAGGCTGTGTTGGTTTCTCAATCCTCCCTTATTTTAGATGACTTTGACAGTTTTGAGGAGTACTGGTCAGGTATTTTGTAGCTAAGCAAATAATTAAAAAAATTTTTAAAAAACAGAAGTATAGTTGATTTATAATATTATATTAGTTTCAGGTGTACAGTATAGTGATTCAGTATTCTTATAGATTGTACTCCTTTAAAAGTTATTACAAAATAATCGCTATAATTACTTGTGCTGTACCATATATCTTTGCAGCACTATTATACATGCATATATACACACATATATATATACACACAATGGAATATTAGCAAAACAGAAACAGACCCTCAGATATAGAAAACAAACTAGTGGTACCAAGAAGGAGAGGGGAGTGGCGAGGGGCAAAATAGGGGTATGGGATTAAAAGATACAAACTGCTATGTATAAAATAAACTCATTGATTTTTCAAGTTTAAAGAAGGAAGCTTGCAAGCATCCAGGGAAAAGAAGCAGAAGGTCACATGCAAAAAGTAAGATGACGTTAGAGTTCTCAGCAATTTTAGGTGACAGATGACAACAGAGACACCTCTACAATGTATAAAAAAGAAATAAATATAACCCAACATTCCCATCACCAGTTGACTTGTCATCCACTGCAAACACAAAATGAAGATGAATTTGACAGACCCAAGATCAGGAAGTAGAGCATTTATCTATTTGCTGGTAAAATATATACTGATAAATCATGTCCATTTAATAGGATTATATTTAAATAATCATGAAAAATAAAAATATGAAATGAAATGCAAAGGCCATAATTTTTAAAATAAAAATGCCTAATATGAATAATAATTTAACTCTAGAAACAAACAAAAAAAGAACAGTTAACTATAACAGGATTTGGAATAATGGAGAAGTGGCCAATAAGAAGTGAAAAAATCAGAAATGAATGAATATCAGTTATAAAGCACATTAGCTCCTATCTCTGGGCTGAGATAGAGTCATCCAGCAACCTTCTACTACCCCTCACCTCACTCCCTTCTTTAGACTGAGAACCAGACCTCCTTGGAGAGGGCAGGGCTGGGCTCACTGAGTGATGGAGAAATCAATGAGGCTCTGCACCAGTGAGACTTGCTGGAGTCAGAGTTCTGTGGAAGTCATTTGCAGGGCTGTGCTATGTCTCACGACCTGCTATAAAATCATTGGAGGAGATGCCATCGGAAGCCACTCATGGGTGGCCACTGCATGCTGCATGGAGTTGGAAAAATTGTTCTCTGTGGAAACTGGGTGCTGATGAAAGTTACACACCTTGCAGGTGCCCAGAGCTTGAAAAATAGTGTTCTGCAGGAACTTGGCATTGGACACAAGGTACTCTGCAAGGGGCAGAAGTAGAGAGAGCTGCACCCTGCAAGACCCAGCACTGGAGAAATCTTGCTTGGTAGGACCTGAGTGCTGACAGGTGGATGCAGAGGGAATCATGGCATCAGAAGCTGGCCTGCTGGCAGAGCAGCACAAAAGCAGGCAGGTGCAGTGTTCATGTCAGAAGGGGCTCAATGAAATGGTCACACGATGGGCATGCAATTGGAGCAGAGAGACATTGAATGTCTTTGTACATAATGACATAATGTCAACTTTAAAGGAGGTGCAAGAAAACCCCCTAAATAGCAGCACACTGGGATTGGAAAGAGCCTCTTTCTTGTGCAGTCTTCCTCCTGCTCCCTCTAATGATAAAGCCTAATGTGCTTGTTGCAAAAGAAGGACGCTTATAAGATCTATAGGTCTATTATCCCAGAGCAGATAATCCCAGAGCTGAGAGGCCATAGATTGATAACTGGCATACAGGTATATTGTGACTTTAGCATTAAAATAAATCTGTAGCCTCAACTGTTAAATGTATCTAATGTTATCTAAATAACATTGTGATTTTCCACCATCTTCATCCATTTGTAAATCACATGAACAAACTCTTCAATAGTCAGAAATGTTGTCATTCCTTTTTCTTTTTCTTTAAAATAGTATTTCCATTTCACTTCTGGATAACTTTACTGTGTTTTATTTGTAATTCTTTCATACTTCACTGACATAAAATATGTCTGTGAATTTAAATGAAATATTTGGATTCCTTATTACGGTAAGGGAGAATATGGCATTTTAAGGAGCCTCGTATTAGCAATGTCATTCAACTCTTTTCAGTCCTTCCTAATTAAATACCAAATATCACCGAGTGATCTATAAACTACTTTTAATACTTTCCTACCTGATGATTTGACTAGGTTCTCTTTCATTTTGTTGAAACAAAGAACTGGAAATCACAGGTTTTGCAAAAGAACGTGTAACCTAGTCATTAGAGTCATTCGCTTTCTCAATTTTGCCAAAGTATACAAAAAAGCCTTTAGGGTAGACCACAAAAGGCTCCAATTTTACCTGTCACTCTTTCACTTAGAATCTTAGAATAGTCAAAGATATAAGGGGAAAAATCAACCCTATAAAATTCGAAATTGTGTTATTTTCTTATGAACTCTGAACGAACACATATATAGTCATCCAAGTTTCAAACTGCCATAAAAAGGCATAACAGATGGACAAAGAAGACACTTGAGAATTTTTACAAATAGGGACATATTAATAATTTTATTTTACAGTTTTAAACAATTGAGATAATAATTACACCCATGAAATAATCAGAACAGCATAATAGTTACTGAGTGTGAGTCAGCACATCTCAGATTGCTCTTTGGAATATTGTATGCTACAATTGTACATAAATAGACGTTCTGATACCCATAGGTTTACACTTTGGGTCAGGTTTTCAGAAATATTGGCCCGGTAGCTATCAGATAAGTGTTTCTTTTAGGAACTAATAAAAGCGTTCTGGCCTTTTCTCAGATTAGAGATGCCAGAGGAAAGGTAAGTTAACTTAAAGATAGATCAATAAAAATTATCCAACTGGAAGAGCACAGACTAAAAAAGATTCAGGAAAAATAAAGAGCCTCAGTGATCTCAGCAACTTATCAAAAGTCTAGCATATGGGTAAAGTCCAAAGAAAAGTGAGGAAATATTTGAGGAAGTAATAGTATAAATTTTCCTAAATTTGATGGAAAAAAAAATCAACTTATAGACCCTAAATGGAATAAATATGACTAGGCACAACATGGTAAAATTGTAGAAAACCAAAGATTAAGAGAAAATCTTGAGAGCAGCCAGAGGAGAAAAATATTACATACATTTGGACAATTTCATAGACGATATCTGACTTCACATCAGGAACAATGGAAGGAGAAGATGATAGAACAAATTTATTTAAAGTTCTGAAAAATTTCTGTCAATCCATATTTCTTTATCCAGCAAATTATCTGTCAAAACTGAGGTAAAATAAAGGCATTTTTAAACAAATGAAAGCAGAGAGAATTCAATTCCATTAGACTTGCACTATAAGGAATGTAAGGGGAAGTTAGTTTTTTCATTCAGCTGAAGGGAAATGACATGAGATGGCAGTTCAGATCTATGGAAATGAAGCACCAGAAATTGTAATATGTGAGTAAATATAAAAAATGCATTTATTCTTTTCATTTCAGGAAAGGCAACCGATAACTTAGAGCAAAAATAATTACATTGTATGGGGGTTTTATAATATATGTAGTAGTAGATAATGTTAACAATATATCAAAGAATAAGAAGTGACAGTATATGGAATTATACTGCATAAGGGGTTTGTATTTGTAAAGCAGGAAATGCAAAGTGATAAAGGAATAATGCAAAGAGACTTTGATTAATATAGCATGCATATAGTTACACATAAAGAACATTAAATAGTAAAAATACATCTGGCTAAAGCACTAAAATCAGATGTGAATGTGTTTCATTAACCTAATGTAGTCAGGAAAAAAAGCAATAGAGGGAAAACAATTTGGAAAAAATAGAAAAAAAGTTGCAAGATGGTAGATTTAAATGCACCTGTATCAATAATTATATTTATTTGATCTAAACATGCCAATTGAAAGGCAATGATTGTCAGACTGGATAAACAAGACGCAACTAAATACTAACTACATGAAAGGCACATTTTGTAAAGAGAGTCAGAAAAGTTGAAAGTAAAAGGATGAAAAAGTATATATTACACAAACAGTGGTTGATATAGCTATATTTGTTTCAGAAAAGATAGTCTTCAACATAAGGATTAATTTATCAGGAAGACATAATAATCATAAATCTGTATGCACCTAATAACAGAACTTGAAAATACCTGAAGCAAAAATTGATAGGTTTAATGGGAGAAATTGATAATTTCACAAGCACAGCTTTAGATTTTTAACATCCTTCTTTCAGTATTTCATAAAACAGGTAGATACAAAACCATCAATGAGCACTGTATGTATGTATATATCTTGTCATTATGTTGTACACCTGAAACTAATATGATATTTTATGTCAATTATCTCAATGAAAAAACAGTAATAATATAAAAGATATACAGAACATTATCACCAAATCAATATTTATATAACAATACATCCAATAACTATGGATTATAATTCTTTTCAATTAATTTCTTTCCAAGTACACACTGAACACTCGACAAGATATAACATATATTGGGACATAAAATAAGTCTCAATAAAGTTGAAAACATTGAATTCTTAGAGTTGTTCTTGGACTGCAAGAGAATTGAATTAAAGCATTAAAAAGTAAGTTATGTAGAAAATCCCAAATATTTGAAAATTAAAAAGCATGCTTCTTGGTAACTTATGGGTCAAATAATAAATATTAAGAGAAATGAGAAAATATGTTGAACTGAATGAAAATGACAATACAGCGTATCAAAATTTGTGATGTTCAGCTAATATACGTCTTAGAGTGAAATTTATGTCTTTAAATACCTATATTAGAAAAGAAGAAACATTTAAAATAAATTTTAAAATTTTCACTTTAACAAACTAAAAAAGAAGAGAAACTTGAACTCAAAATAAATATAATAAGGAAATAGAAAAATTAGAAGAATCAGTGAAATATAAAATAGGCAAATAACAGAAAATAAACAAAGCTAAAAGTCATGGGGTTTTTTTTGAAAATATTAATAATGATGATCTAGCAAGATTGATTTAGAAAAAATAATATACAAATTACTTATATCAAATAAAAGAGGATGTCACTATAGATCCTATAAACATTAAAAAGAAAATAAAGGGTTAATTCTCATAACTCTATGCCAATACAGTTGAAAGCTTAAATGAAACAAATTCCTTAAAAAGTACAATTTACCAAAAGTACCTTATGAAGAAACATAAAATCTGAAGAGTCTTACAGTGATTAAAGAAACTTAATTTGCAATCAAAAGCCTTCATGCAGTATATGCATGACTGAGACATTGTGTTGTACACCAGAGATTGACATGTTGTAATTGACTGAACTTTAATTAAAAAGAAAAGTCTTCATAAAAAAAAAAAATCAAATGTGGATGGCTTTACTGGTGAATGCTAGAAAACATTCAAGGAAGAAATAATTCCAATCTTGTGCAATATCTTAAAAAACAGATGATATCACTCATATGTGAAATCTAAAAAAAAAAAGACAAATGAACTTATATATAAAACAGAAACAGATTCAGACATAGAAAACAAACTTATGGATACTTGGGGGGAAGGGAGTGGAGAGGAATAAGCTGGGAGTTCAAGATTTGCAGATACTGACTGGTATATATAAAATAGATAAACAAGTTTATACTGTATAGCATAGGGAACTACATTCAATATCTTGTATAGCTTATGTGAAAAAGAATATGAAAATGAATATATGTATATTCATGTATGACTGAAGCAATGTGCTGTACACCAGAAATTGATACAACATTGTAAACTGACTATACTTCGATTATAAAAAAGAAAAAAAACCTCAAAAACAGATGAGTTGGAAACCAATCCAACTCCTTTTATGAGACCAGTGTAACCTTGATGCCAAAATCTAACAAAAACATTACAAAAAAGAAAATTATAGATCAATATCTCTCATGACCACAGGCACAAAATCCTTAATGATATGTTAGCAAATCAAATATAGAATTATATAAAAGAGGCAGTACATTCAAGTGGGGTTTATCCCAGGGATGCAAGATTAGTTCAACATTTGAAAATGATTGATGCGATTAACCACACTAACAGAATAAAGGAGAAAAAAGTCATTTGATCATATTAATAGAGGCAAAAGAAGAATTTGAAAAATTCAACATCCACTTCTTGATAATCGCCCCCAGACAACTAGAAATAGGAGGAATCTTGTTTGATTTTATAGAGAAAATCTGCAAAACATATTAGAGCAAAAATCATGTTTAATGGTGAAATATTGAGCGCTCTTCCCTTAACACCACAAAAAAAGACAAGGATGTTTGCACTCATCATTTGCATTCTGCACTATAGTGGAGATGCTAGCCAGTCTAATAAAGCAAGAAAGAGGGGTGAAAGCATAGAGACTGGAAAGGAAGAAGTAAAACTGACTTTATTTGCAACCCTAGGGAGTCTAAAAGACAAAAGAACAATAACCTATTAGAATCCCTCCCTCCAAAATCCAGCATCAAAAAACATAAGAGCCTTATAGAAATAAATTTACCAAAAGATTTGCAGACCTCTATATTAAAAAGTACAAAACGTTGCTGAGAGAAATTAGAGGAAACCTAAATAAATGGAGAGCTATATCATATATACAGATTAGAAGACTTACAATTTTTAAAATGTCATTTTCCTCCAAAATGTATCTGTAGATCTCTCATTACCCCAGTCAAAATCACAACATACTTTGTTTTTGTAAAAAAATCTTTTCAACAAATGGTGCTGGTTATTCTTATAGAATAGAGTAAATCTCACCCTAACTCATGTCATATATAGATATTATTTAAAATTGATCATATGCCTAAATGTAAAAATCATTAAAAGTAAAACTTCTAGAAAAAGTATAGGCAGAAATCTTGCAATCTGAGGTTAGGCAAAGATTTTTTAGACAGGACATAATAAATACTAGCCTTAAAATAATAAAAATTGATAAACTGGACTTCACTGAAATTTAAAACTTCTGCCCTTCAAAAGATACCATTAAGAAAATGAAAATGTAAGCCACAGAGAATATTTACAGTACATAAATCTGAACAAGGACTTGTATCCAAAATATAAACAGAATTCATACAAATCAATAGTTTTGATTACAAAATTAAAAGTCTAGAATTGACACATCACAAAAGAAGATATGCTAATGATTAATAAGTATATGAACATATCATTGGTCATTAGGGAGATGCAAATTAAAGACAACATGAAAAATAATTTCATACCCTCTGAAATGGCTAATACTAAAAAGACTTAATACCATGTGTTGGAGTGGATGTGAAATAACTGGTACTCTAATACATTGTTGGTGGGAGTATAACATGGTATAATCAATTTGGAAACTGGTTTGGCAGTCTCTTGTAAAGTTTAAATGACCATGTACTATATATGACCTGGTAGTTCCACTCTTCTGTATTTTCTTAAGGATGTGAAAATATATCACACAAAGATCCGGAGGCTAATATTTAGAATAGCTTTTTTGTAAATCCCCAAACTGGAAATAAACCAGTGTACATGTACATGAATACATGAATAGATAAGCAAATTGTGGCACATTCATATGATGGAATACTACTGAAAGCAATATAAAGAAATGAAATACTGATAGATACAACATGGATGAGTCTCAAAAACATACTGAGCAAAAGAAACGAGCCACAAAAAAGTGCTTAACAGATGATACCATTTATATAAAGTTCTAGAATAGGCAACACTGTGTCGTAGTGATTAAAGTCAGATCCGTGGTTTTCTGGAGGTGAGGATGGGGGGGATTGATTACACAGAAGAGAATTTTCTAGGATAACAGAAATATTCTGTATCTCATTTGGGATGGTGGATACATGAATGTATACATTTGTCAAAATTCCTTAAACTGTTTGAAAATGTATGCTTTTGAGTGTATGCTTTAAAAATATATCTTAGTAAAGTATCAGTGGGAATGTTTTGCTTCAGTCCACTACTCATAGTCTGGGAGTGGGTCAGCAGGTGTGACAGTGGGGAAAAGAACTGGATGTGGACTTGGGAGACAGAGGATAAGTTAGAACCTGTGGGACCAGTGCTCCTTTCTGTCATTCTGAGTAAGCATAGTGCCTGCAGAGGTGAATGGCTGTTTTTCAAATCTTGTACAAATTCCTCTAACGCAGAACCCTGCAGGGAATTCTGGGAAAGCAGGTTCCGGATTAACCAAGCTGACACAACACACCTTGGTAACCATGAATCACTATAATTCTATTTTTAGAAGAGAAAAAAACCCAAGCCTTACAATTTCACCCACCAAAGGTTGAGAACACTGGGGGAAAAAAATCTAAAAGTGCCACAGTTTTCCAAAGGGTAAAATTTTCACCGATGTTGTTTGCTGTCAAATTAACTTTTCTTACCTCATTTGCACATATGAAGTTTATTCATAAAGACTGTGCATGGTACACTGAGCAGCAGTGTGTTTTCTAAAGTCTCTGAATTCACTACTCAGTTTTTTCCTCCCTCATTTTAGCTCCTTAGTGTTTACCATCCGGCTATTATTATGCAGGTCTTGTAAATATATATAATTACACATCAGGTTTGCATGTGGTCCAACAAGCCTCTTTCAGTGGGAGGGAGATATTTATAAGCACAGCTGCTGTTGTTACCATATTACTGTCAGGCCTCCCACCGAGGGATGAGGGAAAAATAGCAATAAAAACACACACCTCTCTTCATTATTTTTCTGGAGCTGCACAGTGAATTTGTGACCAGAAAGCCCAATTTTCTACCAGGTACAGATGCTAGATGTGACTGCTCTCAGGCAACGAGTGAGCCTCTCTGACGCATGTGAGTGAACTGCTGGAGAGGCAAAATATTTATACTTATCCCGGTGTCCGGAAACGTTTACTCGTTATAAACTGCTTTCCCTCTACTTTTTCATTTTGCCTTTAACCTTGATAACTTCTTGGTTTATGAATACTTCTAAAATGTGAAAATTATTTTCTTTATTTCCTAATTCAGTTAATCACCAAATACCACGGATATGTATTCATTTTTCAATTTAACATTTATTAAACGTTTACTAGCTGCTGGAAAAGAAAGTGGGCACAGAGGATAGGAGGAGAAAAGATGAATTTAATGTGGCTACAGCTCTCCCCACCCCTCCCACCCCTCCCACCCCTCCATGCCTGTGGCTGCTGGCCTCCTCTATACCTCATGGCACCAAGTGTGGTTTGTTCTTGATGTAAGACTCACCAGGAAAGTTTCCTGTACCAATGAATCAAGCTTCAGCCCTGCTGCATACATCTTAAGGCATTCCCCCCCTCCCCTTCTGTCCCTTGCTTCCTCTGTAACAGCTCCACCCACAAATTTATTTCTACTGCTCCCATCCAAATTCAGTCTCACCTTATCCCCGTCACACTCCTACTCTCTTCCTCAGTGCATTCGGTTCAAGCCCGTCTCCCAGACTTTGCTCTGCTAGGGCTTTCTTCTCTTTCACATCCTCTCCAGGCATTCTGACAATTGTGTTTTTTTGGTGGGTGGGGAGGCAATTAGGTTTATTTATTTCTTTATCTAATGGAGGTACTGGGGATTGAACCCAGGACTTCATACATGCTAAGCCGGCACTCTACCACTTGAGCTATACTCTCCCCCTATTCTGACAGTTCTTTGTCCTATATATGAATTTCCAATGAGGAAACATTGTGTATTAATGGAATTACATTAATCTGTTTTTCTCACTCTGTTTCATGGTTGTATGTTTTCCTAACTAAATTGTTAATTAAAATTTATCTACTTTTTTATGCTATGAAACTGCTGGCAGGCCATTTAATTCATAGACATCTGCAATGTAGTGATTAGGAGCCCAGATTCTGGAACCTTATACTGGATTTATATCTCAGCTACTTGCTATCTGATCCCCGGCAAGATATTTAATTTCTCTGTGCCTCAGTGCCTTCATCTGGATAGAGTGGATTATAATTTTACCTCTCTTATAGGATTGATATGAAGATTAAGTGATAAAAATACTGGCAAAGTGCTTAGAAATGTGCCTACAACAAAGTAAATATTAGATTTTATTAGTAGTAGTAAGTAAATACTTATTAGTTGAAAACAGAGAAGCACATACACTACAATTAATAAAATACTTAAGAGCAAAAGGATACATTAGCAAGAATGATGACATGGAGAAGCTACTGATTCTGTATTTAGTCAAAAATATATAACCTTCAAAGCTTCTCCCTTTGTCTTACTGACCTATCAACCCCCTAATCCTGCTCAAACCGTATTCCCCACTGATGATGATCACATCTTCACGACTGACGTTGCTTGGAGAAAACACTCAGTCATGCTGGCCAGTCGTGGTTTAAATTCATGGGCTCTAATATTTAGTCCACCATTAGGGCCTCCTGGGCAATCCATGTTTTCCTAGTTTTCCCCTCTTTCCTTGCCCTCAGCCAAACATTTCATACCTTCTCTTGGCTTCCTAATCCTTTATCAGTTTCTCCCCTGTCCTGATTCCCAGTGGAAAAATGAGCTTCCTATTGTGGTAAACAGAAGAGAACTTCCACAGTTTCTCACCAATACATCCCCCCACCTTCCTGCCCCTGAACCTAAAAGACTCTGCCCTCCCTCCTATTACTGAGATAAGCAGTTAGTGCTCCTGTCTAAGATCAACCCCTTAAACTGTGCACCAGCTCTTGTTCCTCCTGAATACTTAAGAGCATCCTTCCAGCATTCCTCCTCCCTCTTGCCTGCATGGATACTATTTCCCTCTGTACTGGATCGGTCTCATTTATAGACAGACATGGCTATTTCTCTCATCTAGAATATCTTCTCTTCACCACCACTTCTTCCTCCAGCTATCAGTCCATTCCTTTGCGTCCTTACCACAAAATCCCTGAGTTGTCTATCGTCTCTATTTTCTTTTACCTTCTGAACGTAATCTGATCAGTCTGATGCTCCCACTACCCCACGAAAACTGTTCTTGCCAAGTTCACTAGTGACCTATCGGTAGTATTTGGTGTAACTGATCACTCTCGCTTGAAAACCTTTGTGGTTCTTTTTCTACCACATTGGCTCCTATTTTTCAATCTCACTTCTTCTTTCTTCTTGTAAAACTGACCTTTACAGAGAGACTGACTCAGGACCCAATCTTGAGAACCCTTATTCTCTACAGTTATACTATAATCTCCAGGTAATCTTGTCTAGCTCCATGGCTCTGAGTAGCATATATATCACTTAGGGTTTGACCAGGGAAGCAGCATCCCCATGAGTGATTTGGAATAAGAGTTTACTATAGGTGTTAGGTCTTTTTGTGGTTGCTGGTGAAGAGGTTCCTTGGAAGGCTGTTGGCTCTGCATCTGGTATGTTTGAAGGTCATTGTAAATCAGTGAGGGCTGATAGTCTGGAAGAAAATCTGGACAAAAAGCTTGAGAGAGTGAAGGTGGCCCAGATCCAATGAGTCAGGGACAACTGGAATTCACCAGGACAAACTGGAACCTGCCTCCAACTTGGACAAACTGAAAGAAGATGGTGCCCTGTGCCAGGGAGTTGCCCTCATGCTGGCCCAGGACTTGGAGAAGCTAAAGGAAGAAATTCAGTGCAAGTTAGAGGAATTGTGTGCCTGGGTGTGGCCCATGCCTTCAGATGCACGGGCAGATCAGCAACAGCATGTGCAAGCTCATAGCAGTGCCTGGTGTGCCAGCCTTCAGAGCTTAGGGCCAGCTGGTACACTTCTACCTTCCAGATTTTACACATACATCTCATGTGGTCAACCCTAGCACAGAATTCACTCTAAAAAGGTTTTGGCTTATAGTAAGCATTCAGTGAGTATTGTTGAATGAATAAATGAATGAATGAAACAGCCATATCAGTAAATAAATTGAGCTTCTGATTTAGTTGAAAAATCTTTGGTAATGACTAAGTCCTTGGAATGGCATAGAAAGAGATTAATTCAACATTGTGGGGAGATAGTGAGGAGAGAGAGGAAACTATGATAGCACAGAGATGCCAAACTTGTCGTAAATTAAAGAAGAAAGGAAAAGAGAAGAAAATCATAAAAATCAGGAAGTAATAATTTCTTGATTTGCATTGTGCAATTTAAAAATTGATGATAGTTTTTCCTTGCCTCTGCCTAGAAAAGAAAAGCAGTCCAAAGAAAAGTTAGCATAGAGAAATGAAAACAGAGGAAAGGACAAAAATTTGGGGAAAGCAAAAGGAAGACAAATGGCTTTAATGAATGCCACTGCTTGGCTATGATTAGGAACCACAAATGCTAATGTCACCTATTTACATAGATTCTAACACTGCTTATCTGTTTGCTGAGAAGAGAAATTAGCTTATACTAGAAAATATGAAACTGAATAAAGCCCTAAATATTTATAGCCTGAAGAATAAAACTGAGGAGAAAAGCTTATTTGTGGAATTTAAATATTTAATGCATTGCATTTGAAAAGATACTCTGTACCACAGTCCTGACAGAAACAGATAAAATAAACTAAAAAGCATGCTCACTCCCTCTATATGAGATATGCGTCCCAGACAATTAATCACAAGACTAAGGTGGCTTTTAAAGTTCCACTCATTCACTTCCTCCTTTATTCATTTATTTGCCAAAGATGAATTCATGGCTTTCCATCTGCCAGACACGGCAAAAGGCACTGTGTTTAAGAACTTATCAGATATGATCCTCGACTTGTGAGCTTAGAGACTACCACAGTAGCAGATGCAAAGAACTAACCAGATACATAAATAATTGCAAACTGTGACAAGAGATAAAAAGGGAAAATGTAAGATGTTATGAGCTATTAAAACTGGGAGACTTAATTTAGAGAAGCCTGTTCTGGGTCCAATTTACAATAAGAGCAGAAGGATCAGTAGGGCTTAACTAAGCAATGAATGGGAAGGGTTTAAGTTTGGGGTAAAGGAACAAAAAATCTAAAGCAGGAAGAAAAGGCTTGGTGCATTTAGAACTGAAATCAGTCCAGAATGTTTGGGAAAGAATGTTTCTGAAGAGAAAGGCAGCGGTCAGGCTCTGTATGCCATTGTAGTCCTTGTTAAAGGATTTAGGAATTCATATTTGGTACTTCAAATATCAACACTTTTATGTGGAGTTGAAAAAATACTATCAGAAAATTTTACACAAAGAGACAAGAATATTTGCATATGTTTTATTGCCAGAATCTAGGGAGAGAGACTTTGTAAACGATATCACCAATAGATAATTGTAGCTATCCTAGTATCACATGCAAATTCTGGGATTAGCATTTAAGTGCAAGTTGTTTGAGAGCTAATTCCAAGAAGCATGGTAGGGACATGGTGAATGAAATGAATCAAACAAAGAGCGGAAGCTGTCATGGATTTGTTACTGAACCAACTTGGGTCAGATCCATGTGTGCAGTAAAGCCAATCTACTGACGCTGGGCTGTGGTGAAGGAAAGTGTAGTGTTTATTGTAAAAGTGCCAATACAAGAAGAAAGGGTGGCTCATGCTCTAAAGCCCCCGAACTCCCTGAAGGATTTCAACAAAGCATTTTTAAAGGCCAGGTGATGGACGGTGGTCTCAAGGTGTGATCAGCTCCCGTGCAATTTTCTGATTTGTTGGTGTTGAGGTAACAGGACGGTTAACATTATCAATTCTTAGGTGCCCGTAGGTCTGGGGGCTTATGATCATCAAGTAGTTAATTTCCTCCATTTGATGGTGGTTTTAGCATCTGTAAAACAACTCAGGAAGTGTGCATCAGATACTATTATCTAGGTACTTCAGAGAGGAGCCACAGCAGAGGATATGGGGGAGGGATCTGTCCCGGGAAGGCCGCATAGGGTCCTACTTGGTCACAGGCTGAATAGTGATCCCCACAATATCCACAGTCTAATCCAGGGAACCGGTGGATGTTACCTTATATGGTAAAGATGTCTTTACAGATGTGATTAAGGCAAGATTCTTTGATGTGGACAGATTATCCTAGATTATCCAGGTGAGCCCTAAATGTTGCTGCAAATGTCCTTGTAAGAAGGAACCAGAGGGAGATTTGACTACAGAAGAGTAGGCTTCTGTGACAACAGAAGCAGAGATTGGAGTGAAGCACTTTGATAATAGAGGAAGTGGCCACTAAGAAGTGAAAAAGGCAAGAAACAGATTATCCTTAGAGCCTCCAGAGAGTGTGTGACTCTGCCAACATGAGTTTTGACCCACTGAAACCCATTTTGGACTTGTCATCTCCAGAACTGTAAGATAATACATTTGTGTTGTCTTAAGCCACTATGGTTGTTACGATTTGTTACAGCAGCAATAGGAAACTAATACAGAAGCAGATACAGAAGGATAGACATTAATAGGCAGATTATTCTGTAGGCAACTAGGGCTTAACGCTACAAATGATCTCTGGGAAACTATGAAAAATACCCCTCAGAGTTGTCACAGCCCAGTAGCCAGGAAGCTGGAATGATCATCAACCTACGTCCATTCATGACTCATTGAGTGTGGATTTCAAAGGTGTAACTGCCTGGCACATCTAGACTTCATCTAGTGTGCTAATCACACACGCGTCTGAAGCCAGAGAAAGCCTTCAGACAGAAAGTGGCATATGCTTGCAGTAGGAGACCACTGGCATGTGTGGAAATGCTGAGGGATGATGGCACTGACAATGTCTGCAATAGTCCACCCCTTATAGCTTAAGCTACTCATGCTCATGTTAAGTTCTCTCTGTTCTTTCATTGATTTTTCAAATAAATCACAATTTCTTTTTTTTAAATCTCAAAACAGAGAGGACAGTGACACAAACCACAGTTCTTAGCCCCGCCTTCTGTAGTTGTTTCAAGGACCGTATTTGACGTTTATTTTGTCCCTCCTCTATTACTCATTCTAGATCTCTCTACCCTCAGGCAGCAATTCTGTGGGTCTGGAGTTTTTTGGCCTAGTGGGTAGTTAAGATCTTCACCAGTAAGGGATTTAAACCTTGTTTGCTGTGCCCTCATCAGGCTGTGAGGGCTGCAATTGCCATTGCCTATTCTTGCCTACTATCAGGTATGGACATTACTAATGAAGACCCAAAGAGTCCCCTTGGTTATGACAATTTCCTCCCTACTCTCATTGTGTAGAAACAACCTTACCTTCTTACGATGATCAGAGATAGATAATTACCCCTAACAATGTAGTAACTCCCTTTTCTGTTCGATGATCTGTAGCCATATAAAATAGAGGGGCATCTGTAGCTTTAGATTTTGTGAAGTCCTCACTGTGTCTGCAGGTAGAAGCATTTGGTCACCTAGAAAGCCCAATTTTCCCAAGTGGGACCTCAAGAATGATGCTGAGGGAGGTCACTTCTAACTTTTGGATTCCAGACCCATATATTGCAGCTGTCAGCAGTACTACACCATATAATAGTTGCTTCAAAGTACATACTTCATGTTAAGGAAAAATTCCCAAATATACAAGGCGTCATCCCCAAACTGATGCCTTAAATGCACCTTTGAGAGTTCATTGCAATGTTTTATTAGTCTGGAAACTTCCAAGTGAATCAGTACCTAGTAGGACTGGTAGATTCCAGAGTTAGGTGCACATTGCCACACCTCTTATATAATAAAGTAGTTCTCCTCATCCAAGTCAACATGCTATGGGATCCTGTTTGATAAATCAGACACTCCATGAGGCTTTGAATAGTGGTATTATTTAAGCCAATGCAGAAAGAAAGGCAAATCTACATTCAGAACACACATAGTCTCAGTAAGGACAAATTGTCCCCTTCAGAGCAAAAGCAACTCAAAATAATCCATTGCCTCCCAATGACTGGTTAGGCTCCATATGTGATAGAACCATACTGAGTTTTCGTATCACCCTCTGTTGACAGTTGATAGGTTGGACTTTTAGCACCGACAGTCACTTACTAATCCTTGCTGAGAAGGAGCCTTATTGTTGGGCCCATGGTTAGCTTCCACACCTGCCATCACATCTATCCCATTTGTGGGCCCTTTGTGAAAGCACTGGGGTAGATTAGGACAGAGGCTGGCTGACATCCCCGAGGCAAATCATAGTATGCATTCTTACTCCGTGGTAGATGTTCTCTGGTGAATTTTGTTATGAGATTCAAAGCTGCACACACTTTGTCTCCACTCACATAAGTATGTGTACATGCCTCATCTGTAGATTTCCTCGTCTCCGATCTCCCAGACTTGTTTCTTCCTGTCTCCTGACAAACCTCAAAAAACCATGCGTCACTGCCAAATTGTCCATGTATATCCTTACCTCTGACTACTTCTCCCTTGGTATCCAGTTGATGACCAAGTGTGCTGCTGAAAGCTTGGCCACTGAGGAAAGAATTTCCCCTGATCATTGTTTTCTAGGGCCACCATTGAGAGGAGCTGGAGCATGGCAGCAGTTAATTTCAGCTGGCACCAACACACTAAGTCAGCCAATCAGTAAAGTATGCCTGAGTTTCTTCCTCCTCCATCAGCCAGTCTTTGGGATTCCTCTCCAACCCATACCCCACCATGAGGTCCTAGTTATGAGATGAGGGAAAGGCATAAGTGCAGCAAGATTAGGTTACACGGGAGTCTGGTCCACATGTTGTGTCACTTACAGTGCCAGTGGACCTGAGTGTGTGCAGTGGTGAATCTGCCATTTCCATTATGTCATGGACTGCTGTTATGTCCACCCAGTCTTATGACTAGATGGGTCTGACAATATCAGCTCAAAAGAGGAAGCCCTTGTCACATTTAGTGTTCTGTAGTCAGACACTTATTTTCCCTAGGACCCGGAAGCATGCCAGAATCTGCTTTTCAAACAACTCATAGTTCTTTGCTGCAAAAGGCATGGTCTAGGATTCTAAGCTATGAGCACCTTACCAGGGCCTGCTAGAAACTCCACACAGCATCTTAACGTGGATACCTCTAGCACAATTGGATCTATCACATCATAAGATACAAGCCACAGAGTGTAGCAGTGGGGTCCATGTTGTCAACTGGCTGTAAGAAATCTAATTCCAGATTCTCATTTTAAGAGATTGCTGCCTAACATCACTTGCAAATTGAGAAACTGACTCTGAGACTAAGATGGTTTGAATAAAAGTAGTACCTGAGATGTCATTCTAGGAAGCACTGGTAAGGGAAGGAATAAGTAAAACCAATAAGAGAAAAAAACTCAGTACAAGCTGTGTTAATGAGCAGGTTATTGCTGTCAGTAATGGTGCTCACCCCGCCGGTAGCCTCCAGGAGAACATGCCTTAGCTGCCCTCTGTCTCTACTCAGTGGTCATTGGGGTAGATTAACTAAAGTACCAGGAATGGAGGCAATATCATCTGATCAATACTACCACTGCTGGGTGCTCAGACTGACAAGAGTAGAAGCCAATACCTTCTGGCAGAACCAGCCAGCTACATTTTGGAAGGTTGATTACATTGAATACTTCCCATCATGTAGGGTATGGTGTTTTGTCCTTCCAGGAATAAACACATTTTCTTTTTTTTTTTTTTTTTTTTAAATTTTTAAAAAAATTTAGTGGCTTTTTTTTTTTTTTTTTGGTAATAGAGGTACTGGAGATTGAACCCAGGACTGTACTTGCTAAGCATGCACTCTACCACTGAGCTATGCCCACGCCCTCCACATTTTCTTGACATGGATTTGTCTTTTCTTCCTCCAGTGCTTCTGTGTTCCTGTCACACAGAAACAGTTGGCATGGGAGAGTAACAATAAACTGCTAAGATTCAGTTCTGGAGGAAGCTGAGATGCAAGTGTTCTGAGAGGTTGGGGACCTGTTGTATAGCATGTGGTATATGTCTTAAACAAACAGCTAGTACATGGTGCCACCTCCATATATACAGAGAGTGTATACAGGTATGTCAAACAAAGTAAAGAGGTGCAAGTAGCCATATCTCACCATGATAACTTATAATCTGCTAGAATTTTTGCTTCCTTTTTCCATGACCTTGAGTTCTGGATTTGGACATCCTACTCCTCAAGCTAGAACTTCTTCCACTAGAAAAAACAGTCATGGTTCCAACAAATTAGATGAGGCTTCCTCCTGGACATTTGAGACTCCTTATGCCAATAGGAGTCCAACTTTCAGGGTGATTAATCCTAATAACTAGATGCAAATTGGTTTATTGCTAAACAGTGGGTGAAAGACAATTTTTAGCATCCACGGGATTCACTGAAATGTCTCTTATTATTCTTTTGCCCCAGAGTTGCAGTCACTGTAAAATAGTGGTAACCATAAAAGATAACATTACCAAAGACACATATCCTGCAGAGGTAAAGATTTGGGTCACCCTACTAGGGAAAGAATCTCATGCAGCCAAAGTGCTGGTGAAAGTAAGAGGAATCGCAGATAAGTGTTGGGAAAAAGAGTTCGTGTTACCAAGTTTGTTGTCATGAAAGTGATAGAATTGTGGGCCGTAACACCTATGTGTTTGGCTACTTAATTATTTATTTTATGCTTGCTTTACTCATTACCTTATATGAAGAATATCAGTTGTATCTAATGTTCTAGGATTCACATGGAGTTATAACCAAGTTAATAACACTCTGCAGTTATACATTAACTGGTAGGACTTTGTGAATTTCTTGTGTTAATGTTTTTCACCAGCAAAGGATTGGAGTGGATGTTAAGGAGGAAAGAGTTGTACTGAATATCTTCTGTTTCCTCCTCCAAATCTGCTCCCTGTCCTTCTTTCTCTCCAGCAGGGCTGACCTGTACGGACGTGAATAGACTTCAATGTTCTCATCATTATACATGTTTTCTCCTTTCAGATTGCTTTATTTCATTAACCTCTCTTCTCAGTTCTTTCGACTTGTGGTGGTAAGCTTTGTGTTACTGGTCTGCCTTTCTTGGTCCCCTTGTACAAACACATTTGTAAACAATGTCTTTATAATGAACTCTCCTTAAGTTATTGTATTTCAAGTATATTGGCAATTTCTTGTGGGGACACTAATAAAGATGGTGAGTGGTTTTGGATGTGTTGAATCTGAAGGTTCTGGAGATTTATATTGATGAAATTTTCAAAGAGATGGAAAAGGTCTAGACTGGTGACACACATTTGGAAAATCATTAGCAGATAAATAGAAGAGGAGATCACCCACGTGGAGCACCAGGCTGATGGTAGACTCCTGGGACACAGACACTGAGGTGGCAGGCATAGGATGGGGAATCTCACAAAGGAGGGGAAGATGGCACAGGCATCAAATTAATAAAAGAAGCAGGAATATACAGCATAGTGGGAATAAATTGAGCAGGGGAAGTTTCTAAAAGGAGAATGTCATCAGTGTCAAGATGCAGCTTCTACTTCTCCTAGTAAGATGCTAATTAAAAAAGTGTGATTGTATGTGATGACTACAAAGTCAAAATTATGGAGGAAATTGAAAAGTCACTAAAGATCCAGGAATGCTGTAGGGGAGAAATATACCGAAGTGAGTTGAGAAATGGGTTGGAAAAAAAGTAGAGCCACTTTTAAAAAAGATACTTGTAAAGGAAGGAAGAAGAGTAACCAGAC
This sequence comes from Camelus dromedarius, assembly GCF_036321535.1. Lineage (NCBI taxonomy): Eukaryota > Metazoa > Chordata > Mammalia > Artiodactyla > Camelidae > Camelus > Camelus dromedarius. Next base: position 39,785,086 of record NC_087436.1, read on the forward strand.
ACAGTAAGATGGCATAAAGTCTTGGAAGAGATGATGCTTTTGGGGATAAGGAGCACATCAGTATGTTTTTGGCCTTGAGAATACAATAGAAAGGGAGAGAATCAAGTTACGTGAGAGAGCTCAGGGCAAAGGAAGTGATGGTCCAGAATATGGTAAGAGAAAGCCAAGGGAGCATGAAGAAAAGTTGAATTATTATTTTAACAAATTTGCAACAGATACAATAAGATCTTTTTAACTTCTATGAAACCTATGTACAGTGAAAGTATTATGCTTAATGTTGATGACTCTGAAAGCACGTCTATATTAATTAGATCAACAAACTTAAACTAACCTTAATACCAGATATTAACTTAATATTGAATATTTTTCAGTTCATGTGAACCTGAAAGTCATTTTGGCCAGGTTTTACTTTAGAAATGTTTAATTCATAAATGCTTACTTCTAAGTCAATTAAATAGAGCTCTTTTATAAATTTAATTTTGATAATATTTTTTAGAAGTAGAGACATCTCATATCTATAACATGTAAACAGACAAAACTAGAGATCTCATAGCTCCAATTCAAAGCTTAGTTCTGAATGAGGTATTACAATATCCATTTACTGGTTTATGAATGACAGTTGGAAAAAATTGAATCAGCTTTTTCAAATCACTAAGGCTTACTATTTATGGAAAAGACTTTTAAGATTTGAACTTGATTAGAAGGAGAAACTCCTCTGCTTCTGGACCTTTAAGTCAGGCACAGATTTGGATGTAGATTGATTTCTAGGTAGAATGGCAGAGCACTGAAAGTTCACTTTATGGTTTTGATTTTCTTACTAAGTTTCCGTTGTGAGTAAAAAGTGGGCTGGAAAGAAAACAAAGTAAGAAACAGATATGGGAGGACATGGGAGGTAGCACTGACCACAGACAAATAAAAGGATGGGTAGCACTGAGGGCCCAGGTGGTGTTAGAAGACATGAATTTATGGAGGCCATTATCTATATATTTGTGTTTTCTCTAGCAAACCTCATATTTCCTCATTATAAGAGAAAAAAGGCAATAGGTAACACTGATCCAGCTGCAAAGTATTAGGAAAGAGTAATACTCTTTTTTTCCTTCCTCTCTTTCTCCTTTTTTTCCCTCCTTACCCATTTCCTTTATTCCCTTTCCAGCTTTTCTTGCCACTTTTATACCCTCCTTCCCTTTTTCATTCCTTTCTTCCCTCTTTTGTTCTTTTCTTTTTTCCTCTAACATTGATGGTGCACTTTTGTGTATTGATATTGTGAAAGCTGTAGAAGATGCATTTTACAATGTATTTGTAGTGAAAAGTTCCAAGAAGTTGGCAGTGTCAACAGATTAATAATGGTTATTAATCTTTGCACAGTACCAAGTGGGAAGGTAAGAGTGTTTGCTTGCACATTTTGAGCTTTTGTTAGTTTTGTCCTTTTGGGAGTACAGGGAGTCAGGTGTGGATTATTCTGAAGATTTTATCTTTAATATGTTTTGGTAAGCCTTCCAAACCCAACAGCACTTCTAGTTCTCCACTCTGGGACACTTGACAACTTATGAAACCCCAGGACACTGATACCGCTAGAACTACTGGGAGCCAGTGCTCTTTCTTCTGGTTTATCACATCGCCACCTTCCTCAACCAACACTGCCCTACTGACACGTTGATAACGTACATGTAAACGCTGGTCTCCTCCTTGAGGTCTGTGGCCTCTCGTAGGCTTGCTTTCCCCAATGTTCTTGATTACATTTGTGAACAAAAATAATAAGAATAAACAGAAACTTCAATTAAATAGAGTTGAGAGCAGAAAGGGAAACTCTCAGGCCCTGCAGTGATAGCAGAGCCCAACAGGAAAAAAAAAAGATTCCTCTTTTTTCCTGTCAACGACTCATCCAATGAAAATTCATGGACTCTTTGTTTACTGTAGCCCACCCAACTTTTTCTTCCTCTATGAACGTATTCTCCTTTAGTTGCTGTGTGGGAACTTGCACACGGCTCATCGGGGCTGCAGACCCCAAATGGCAATTCCCTGCTGATCCCGAATAAAGTCATCTTTGCTGGAGAAATATCTAGCATCTATTTGTTTCAGGTTAAAACATTTATATATACTTGGAAATGTGTTTCGAATTGATCACTCTCCTCCCCTAGTCAAGGGACAACAGAAAACTTGGCATCCTATCTTCTCACTCAACCTAGTCCTGGATACCTTGGTGTAATTAAGGAAAAGAAGAAAAGAAAACAAAACAAATAAACAGAAATTCCATCTGAACAGATAGAAAAATACTTTTTATTAGAATACATCATGAGGAAACTCTATTAAGGTTTGTAGCCAGAGAACTAGAACTTGGAGAGAGGGAGGGGGTGAGAAAGAAGACAGGAAGACAAATTTGATTCATGTACATGTCATCCAATTCTTTTAAGTATGGAATTGAGGATGAAAACAATAGGAAAGAAACCTCCTTTCTAAAAACTTTGGGGTTACACGTGTTTTTCACGACTTGGCTCAGAGATCAATGGTGGCAGACACAGAGAGATGAGGTTACATATTCTTGACCTTCAGATTTTCCTCTTCCAGCCCATTTAGAATGTATCTTGTGACTCTACCAAATTTTTTTCCTATTGTAAAGTTGAAAATGAAATGATCATTAGTGAAACATTTCATCTACCTTTCACAAAGTTAAATTGTTGAAAAAGTAATTTCTGGTACAATAATCTAAGGGTAAGGATGACTTTCAGTGATTTGAAAGTATAGATGACCAAATCCTTTAATTGTTAAAAAATCAAACTGGTATAGGAAGTTGCAAAATTGACCCTCTTCATGGCCCAAATTTTATGGCTAATTCCTCGGTTCTGTTTCTCACTGATTTGGTTACCTGGCAAATGAACAATGTTTCAAGGAAAAAGGATCAGGTAATTGTCCCTTACTGTACCTGTTTTTGGCCATGGTCTCCCACCCCTTGAGTTAAATGATTTCAAAGACATCTTTAAACTAAAGAAGAGACTATCCCTGGGGGCTGGACAGTGGCAGCATCCTTTTATCTGAGAGAAAATAGCACTTACATTGTCAGAATCCTTTCTTTTTCCTCCTCTCCCTCTCGTTAACTGAAATGTTTAGATAGTTAAAGCCAAGAACTGAGTGTGTTTTTCCAGTGAAATGACAGATCTCCATAATCTGTATTTTGTTTTTGTTTCCACTTGACCAAAGTGAGAGCCATTACGGAGGTGGACAAGGCAACAATTAGGGAGTGTTATTATTAAAAAATACTTGAAAAATTATCATTTTCCTCATTGTTTTACTGTAACTGCATTTTCTTTGTCAAAGTAGAATATGTATTTAAATTGTGTTGGCAGATACATACTGAGCCTTGTTTATGGGTTTATGCTGCTTTAGAGAAGGCTGGCTGGGGAAAAAATCTAAAGCACAAACAACAGGAATCTGTTCATAATCCTATTCCTATTGGGCATTTTAAAAAATATTAAAAAATTTTTTTTAAGGAAATAGCTGCAAAGCCACATAAATCAATAGTAGCAAATAGAAGAGGAACTGTTTGGATGTGCTGCCAGCACAGAGTGTTCAGGCAGTAAATGTGATGTAATTGATTCATGCAGCCCTTGCTGCTTTCTAGCATCTTTATGTATATTTATACATTTACATGTGAATAACAATCAAGCAAACTAGTGACACTGGCAAGTTCCTCACTTTATTTTCGTGTGTTGGTTTCTGTCCCATGCCCTCATTTTTTGGTTTGTGTCTGTGTATTAGATACTATATAAGCTGCCACAGCTGTTTGTCAATTCTCTCTAACAACCTTTTCTTTCTGTGAGAAGGCAAGATCGTTCTGGATACTTGATTCCTTGCAGATGCCCAGAATTCCATCCCAGGCCCCCTGTCTCGGTGATGAATGATTTTTGTTTCAATTTGTTAAAATATAGCTTTGGGAGGTGACTGGTTTCAGGAAAGACATCTCAGGGAATCACTCAATGTTTGGATATTCTACTTTCAGTAACTTTACAAATGCAAAACATAAACAATTAGTGACATCACATAATTTCAAAATTCTCTTCGTGAAGATATTCAGGAATAGTATAAAACATCAAGAGATTTTCTAATATTTATCAAACATTGTTACTCTCTTGACTGGGAGGGTAAGGGAGTTTTTGGACGATGATCTTACGTGGAATGTAGTTTCTTCAGATATATTGTTTTAATTGAGAAGACCTGGAAGGTCAGGCTATATTCATTTTGAAAATCCCCAGCACATAGTTGATACAGACTTATGTTTGGACCATAAGGGTTAAACGTGGCAGAGTGCTTACTTTTGCATCCACTCACTCCTGAAACCACACTAAAATGACACTAAAGGAATTCTGGGCTTAAAGCTATGAAAGAAAACTAGAACAGAAGAGGAGAAACAGCAATCAAACTTTTGAATGTTAAAAGCAGGTGGACAAGTGGTAAATAACTTTGCTGAGCAAAAAGCAAAAAAATGGAAACTGAAGTTGGCTGTGGGAAAAGTTTAGAAATAGCTGTTTCCCACTAAGCAGTGCCAGGAAGTTTCAAGAATTGGAAACAGTGAGAACCTCTGAAAAAGGAGATGGCAGAGGGTGCTGAAATCCAGAGGTCTGTTTGGAAATCTACATAAAAAGCAGTTTGACCTTGTATATCGTAGTAGTCACCCGGAAAAAAACGGGTCAATGCATGTACCCTATGCCTGCAGGGGACTCTGGAGAGAAATAACCTGCGGGACAATGAATTCAGGGACACAAGTCACATGTTCCTAAGTAGAGGCAAGGGGAGTGGGGACTGTTGCCCCTCACTGGCTGGAAAGGAGAGCGCCACTGTGGAAAGTGGGTAGGAATCATGGCTTAGGCTCCATCTCTGCCTCATTAAGGTGAACACTAACCAGGAGGAACTTGATGAATAAGACTAACCTACTTGGTATAGGAATAATTTTACTTTTTGGTTTCATTCTGTTCAGTGGAAACTCCCAAAGCAAATTATTTTACTTTGGACATTTTATCTGGCGACCCTCAGAAACCTCAATAAATATATGAATTTTCAAATGGATCCCAAAATATGAGGGGTTATTATCTTAGTTTTAGAAAGTCACTGGACCTTGGCCACTAAAACCCTGCCTGTAACTCTAAGACCATCTTTGTGGGAGAAACTTTAGAAACCTTTAGGCTTTGGTGTGATGTAGATGCGTTCAAGCAGTTAGTCCTCCTTGTAACTTTGTCTTCAGCTTCACTCCTTTACCCCTGGAGCAGACACTGTTTGGTGTGACCTCATCCCCTCATCCCCCGTAACTGTGGTGGCAGCTGTGGTGGGATGCTCCTGTCACGCTGACGACTTTCCACCTCCTTCCTGTGCCTCTCAGCCTTTCTGAAGGCTTGTGCCGCTCAGCCCCCAGCAGAGCAGCCTGCAAGTGCGGGGAGTTCTTGCCCCTTGGGCAACCGTAACCAAAGAGGATTATTATTGGCAAATACATGTCTCAATCTCCCCACCACCAGAGGAACAAGACAGAGGTGTGGTCTCCACAGTTCCTCATAGGATTTCAGCTGGGGACTGAATCTCAGTTGCCGGAAGGAAACGGTAATCAGCTCAGCAGTGCACCTTTAATTGGCTTTCTTCCTTTCCCTGTGTCACTTTTCAGGGGTCCTCACCTCTGCTTCCTGAGATCCCCTCCCATAGCAGCTCCCTGCACTGAGGTCCTTGTCTCAGGCTCTGCATTTGGGGAAAACCAAACTTAGATGACTCCCATATATGTATTTAGTGACCTCATGAAGACACTATCTGTCACCCTTCTTCCATTCCCTGTATAGAAGGGGGAACCACGTGCTTAGAATTTTGCAAACGTATGTGTTTAGATCTTCATTTGACTTGCCTTAGGACTGGTAGTATGAATGATATGATTATTACCATTTGTGAAAGATAAAACTTTTCTTGTTTTTGACTCAATTCATAGTAATACAAGAATTGCAGTAGCTAGCACTTCATATTAATTTAAATACTGTTATTAAAATAAATTGTAATTTGAGCCTATAGTAGTAAAGAGAATACTTAGAGATACAGCCACTCCCATGGAGAGGCCTGCAGGACCGGCAGGTTCTGGAATGAAAGGCCCACCTTCTCTGTCTTCAGGAATGATGGCAGTTTGGATTGGGAGTTATTGCTGATGTTTGCAGAGTGTCAGCCTAAAGAACCAGAGGAATTAAAAAGGGGTCTGTACCAGACATAAATTTCACAGCACTTTTTCCTTTTCTGTGTCTTATCTTGACCTTGGAGTCTGGAACACCGTTCATTTTTTTCTTTAATGTACAGATTGGCAGACCCTTAACCAGGAAATATTTCAAATTTATGGCTCTATATTTTCTGAATCTGATCTTTTCCTGCTGAGGAGAGACAATTTATCATCCCCACCAGCTTCCCATTGCTCTGCTCTCTTCACGCACAGAGACGAGTACAGGAACCCAAGACAGGGAGGTTAAAGGGGAGAGATCTTTTATCAATGACATTTGTGTAATTAGAGCTTTATATGTGTAATTAAAAGATTCTTCTAATTATTTGTGGCATAGGTAATACAAACAGTATAAAATACTTCTTTCAAGGGCAACCAGTAATACCAGTTGTTTTATGTGTACTCAAATGTATTATGTGCGCATATATGTTTATGGACATATATGTCATTATACATGTATCAAATATATAACCATATCTCATAATTTACATATGAAAGATTATATTAATATATAATCAGTAGGAATGTGCCTGTTTATACCTTTTTTTTACTTAGAGTATCTTAGAGATTTTTTTCACACTAAAAATATTTAATAAATCAATATTTTAATATCTGCAAAGTATCAATTTTAGGAATATGTCATCAATTATTCAGTCAACCTCCAGGATAGGGGTTTAGTGTAGATCTTGGCATTCTTTGTCAATCTTAGCTCATACAAACAATGTTGCAATCAATATCCTTCTATGTGCCCGTTTTTCTCATACGTCCCCAAGTCAGTAGGAGAGATTTCTAGTACAGATGCTGAAATAAAAGGTCTGAGAATTTATAATTTTGGTTAAGATTGTGAAATTGCTACTAGATGAAAATATAGTTAGATGAAACTATGGATGTTGGATAAAAACATATGGTTCATTGGCTCAACAGTTTACTTTGGTTTCTCTTATTAAGTAAGTTGAATGCTCTCTTGTAAGCTGAGAGCCATTTGTGTTTCTTTTCTTGTGAACTGCCTTATTATTTACCTTGTTCATCTTTTTCTATTGGGTTATTATTTTATTGATTTGTAGAATTCTTGTAAGAATATTAGTCCTTTGTAAGTGCGTAATGTAAGTTGTAATTTTTTCCTGTTTTTTATTTGTCTTTTGATTTTTATGATTTTTTTATATGCAGAAAATTTAAATTTTTGTGCAGTTAAATGTATCTTTTTTGCAGTTTCTGAGTTTTGCAGTGCACTCAGAAAAACGAGATTATTAATTTATTTACTTAATTTTTTTTAGTACTTTTAGAGTATTTTTGTTTAATTCTTTGATTTGTTTGAAATTTATGTTGAGTAAGACATGAGTTAGGAATATATCTTAATTTTTTGTGTGCTAAGTTATCTGAAAACTATTTGTTAAATAATCCATTTTCCCCGTTAAAAATGTTATTTTTGTCAGAATACATTCCTGTATGTATTAGATCTAATTCTGTATTTTGTCATGTCTGTTCTATTGGCCTATTTTCCAGTCATGCATAAATATCACATATTCTTAATTACCGTAGTTTAATAAAATATTTTACTATCTGGACAGCTGGTCTCCTATCTTCCCTTATTTTTAACATTATCCTTGCTTGTTGATTTTGCATATGTATTGTAGAACCACCTGGTTTAATTTTTTTTAAATGGTATTTTTGAGGGGTCATATTAAGATTTTGATTAATTCGTATAATTGATATCCTTATGTTATAAAGGGCGGCAATTTAAGAACACAGTATATTCTTTCATGTTTTCTATTTTCTGTGTCCCTCAGTAATATTATTAAGTTATTATTTTATTCAGATTTCACATAATCCTTCAGTTTACTTTAGAGATTTTCATTTTGTTCATATTATGACTGACATTTTCTTCCATTAAATTCTTAATTAGTTGTTTGCCTCCATGAGGACTATTGATTTCTGGACATTAATTTCTTACTCATACTTAATAATTTCTCTTAAAATTTATAAAAGTTCTTCAGTTGATTTTATTGGCCTTTCCAAGCAAATAATCATATTATCAACAAATAATGGTACTTTTATTTCCTCTTGTCCAGTTTTGTGTCTCATGTGTTCTTTCCCTAAATTTGTGGCTAGTACCTGTAGTTAAAAAATAGAAATGAAAAAGGGTATCCATCTATTTTTCAGTTTGTTTTGGTTTTTATTTTTTGCATTAATGAGAGTTCATTTTACTTTTTTCCTTCAAATCTTCTGTTATTCCTTTTTGGTGAATACTTCAGAAATAACTTTAAAAAAAATGAATAGACTATTTTTTAGAGCCGTTTTATGTTTACAGAAAAATTTGATGAAAAGTTCTGAGCCATTATGATTTTACTGTTTTTCCAAATTGTCTGTTTTTCTTCATGATGTTTCTAATTTTGTCCTCATTTCTGTATTATTATTATGTGTATTCTTCTCATCTTCCTGAGCTCTGACATGTCACAATTCCATCTCCTGTTGTTGTCCTGTATCTTCCCTGAGATGCATACCCCTTACCTTCCTGAGGCCATCATGTCATAAATTTGTCTGAAGTTATGACTCTGCCATGGGCCACAATTTTCATTGGTAACATGATAACATTTTGAAGGTAATGTATTTTTGTTTGGATTTTCTCCCTGTTTCTTTTTTTCTCTAGTCTTTTAATCTTCATATAAGACCAACTGTAGTTTTTAAAAAATTAATACTCTTTTTTGAATGAGATAAATTCTTTATGTACCAGCTATTTGCAAAATGTCCATGTGGAGTTGAGGCCAAGAGTGTACTCCCTCCAGTGGGAATTCTCCCATCGTGTGCTATGTTTGTAAGTGAATTCTTTTCAGTTTTATTTCTCCACTGCTCACTGATACTGACACTTTACGCTCCTCCCCTGTCCAACTGACAGATGCTTTCTGCAGATCTGGCTTGGCTGTGTGGATCCCTGTGCAGTGCCATCTTCTCAGCTTCTCAAAATTTTATGACAAGTCTAGGAAATCTCCCTCACCTCCCTGTGTCTCTGTTCTTGTTCCAAACAAGACATTGTTGATCTTACATATCAAGTGCTCCTCTTATTTAGAGAGTTGTGATCTGAGACATTCTCTCTCTCTATTTTTTTAATTGAAATATACTTGGTTTACAATGTTGTGTTAATTTCTGGTGTACAGCATAGTGATTCAATTATACATAGATACATATATATATATATATATAAATACATGTATTTTTCATGTTCTTTTTCATTATAGGCTATTACAAGATGCTGAATATAGTTCCCTGTGCTATACAGTAGGACCTTATTGTTTTATCTGTTTTATATACAGTAGTTAGTATCTGAAAATCCCAAACTCCCAATTTATCCCTCCACACCCTCCTTTCCTTTCTGGTAACTATAGTTTGTTTTCTATGCCTGTGAGTCTTTTTCTCTTTTATAACTAAGTTTATTTGTGTCATTTTTTTTTTTTTTTTGGTTCCACATATAAGTGATATCACATGATATTTTTCTTTCTCTTTCTGGCTTACTTCACTTAGTATGACAATCTCCAGGCTGAGTAGTATAAATACACCACAGCTACTTTACCAATCATCGATGGACATTTAGGTTGTTTCTATGTCTTGACTATTGTAAATAGTGCTGCTAAGAACATTGGGGTGCATATACCTTTTCAAGTTAGAGTTTCCTCTTCATATATGCTGAGGAGTGGGATTGCTGCTGGATCATATGGTAGGTCTATTTTTAGTTTTTTTAAGGAACCTTCATACTGTCCTCCATAGTGGCTGCACCAATTTACATTCCCACCAACAGTGTAGGAGGGTTCCCTTTTTTCCACATCCTCTTTAGGATTTATTGTTTGTGGACTTTTTAATGATGGCCATTCTGCCTGGTGTGAGGTGATACCTCATTGTAGTTTTGATTTGCATTTCTCTGATAATTAGCAATATTGAGCATTTTTTCATGTGCTCGATTGGCCATTTGTATGAAACATTCTCCCTTGAGTCACCCTGTACATCCCAGTTGACTTCTGCATTTAAAAACATTTTCATCAAATTGCATAGTTCTGATTTGCAGAAATCTTCTAGTTTCATTGCAGATGGAATGTGCATTTCTGTTTCTTTTTTTTCTTTTTTCTTTTGGATGGTTTCTAAGGAGAAGTGGGATGAAATTATCTTTTTAATGATTATATTAAAATAAAAAACCTGGACGACTACTGAAATTCAATTTTTAAAATCTACTAAGTCCAATTTGACTTGCTCTTTAGTTTTGAATCTTGGCTGGAAATGTTACCAAGGCCAAACTCATTCTCTTCACGGTATGACAGGCCAATAAATCTGGAGACGAGGTATTGGGGCAAGGAATAAAGACTTTATTTGGAGAGATGGCAGACAGAGAAGATGGCAGACTCATGTCCTGGAGAACCATCTTCCCCAAGTCAGAATTCAGGCTCCTTTTATACTAAAAGGGAAGGAGATATGCTTGATTGTTGCAAACTTCTTGGTGAAGGAATTCTTCATTCTTGGAATTCTTTATTCTTGCAGCTGTCCAGGTGGGTCAGTTCATGGTGTCCCTGTAAACGTCCAACAAAACAAACATTATTTTCTATTCTGCAACTTGTTATCTTTATGTAAGTGGAAAAGTGTTAACATCCTTAAAGATTAGCACCTTGAGAATGGGCTATCCTATATACTTCAGGCTATAGGCAACATTCTTTTACAAAAGGTGCAGAACCATTAAGACAGCCTAGGAGACAGAGCACAGGGTTAAAGGCAAAGGAACAGATCTAATATGGAATCAGAGACAACTTTTCAGGACCGGGTATCTGTATACCTATGTAAATGTAAAGAAATGCTTTAGGTGAGAGGTGGCGGGACAGCTTTGAGGGGGAGTGCGAGGGGTGGGAGAAAGAAATATGATACAAGGAGAAGAAAATAAGGTGTTTATACTATGTTCTTTTTATTCTAGAATTAAGCTAGAACTTTGGCATGTGTGTGATTATTTGATGACAATAGTTTTATAATTTTGTAATGTTATGTAACATTCAATATGAGGTTTATATAAACAAGAATAAAAACTAATGATCCTTCCTTTCAATTAAACAAAAAAATCAGCAATAGTGACTATAAAAGTCACTATTTAAATATAATTTAAAATACAATTGCCAGTATCTTACAAGTTAAGTTCTTCAGACTGAGAACACATATTATCAGGAAATATCCTGATGAAGTTATCTTGTTAATTTTATTTTGTTAGTTCCTTTGTTGTTCTCTCTAAATTAGTAAATTAGAATGTTTATTTCAAGAGTGAAATAAATTAAATGTGAGGCTTTTGTGGAGGTGTATCAATCTTTTCATTCAAAGTTGAATCTGAATGCTTCTTCCCTCAGTTCTAGACTGAAGATCTAGGCACATTTTGCTTTAATTTCTGCTCGCTTGATATAGCTGTTTAATCTTAAAGGTGTATAATCAACTTCTGGTGATTAAGACTTTTTCAAAGTTAAAAGGAAATGTGTTCGATAGAAGTACTTATGAGGAAATTTTTTTAACTTTTTTTTATTGAGTTATAGTCATTTTACAGTGTTGTGTCAAATTCCAGTGTGCAGCACAATTTTTCAGTTATACATGAACATACATATATTGATTGTCACATTTTTTTTTCTCTGTGAGCTACCACAGATCTTGTATATATTTCCCTGTGCTATACAGTATAATCTTGTTTATCTAATCTACATTTTGAAATCCCAGTCTGTCCCTTCCCACCTTCTGCCCCCTTGGCAACCACAAGTTTGTATTCTATGTATGAGGAAATATTTGATAAATATAACCATAGAATTCTACACATATTACTTGTGGAAGATAAATTTTATTTATTGCAGAGAAATTCCCAATTATTTATTGACTACTTGATTTTAAACAGGGTGTGCTGACTTGAGTGGAAAAGAAGTAAAAATTTATTATGACAGAAAAGTATAGTTAGAATTTGTTAATAATTTGAGTATTAAATTATAAAATATATGGCATGTTCCCTCCCAAAGTCTTAATAATTGTTTTACAAGAGCAGCAATCTATCATATACAGAGAACCAAAAGAAATAGTACACAAGTTGGAAGGAACATGGGCTTTGAATTCGATCATGTCTATGTCCAAATCCTCAAATCCTGTTTTACTTCTTATATGGAATGTGATCTTGGCCCAGTTACTTGAGAGTCTCCTTATCTTTGAATTAGTGATAATAGCACCCAGCTAACCGCATTCTGAGGAGGAGGGCAAACTTTAGGCCATTTCCATTTGAAAGTAAGTTTTGAGCAAGGGAGAGAGTCAGACAACAATCATAATCTATCCAAATTCACATCATCACGGGACACAGCAGTAAAGGGTTTCACAGTAATCAATTTCCTGCTTGTCTTTAATATTTTATCTTATTTTCTATTGGTTCAAATCTTAGGCATAAAGAGGTGATACCTGAAAAGCTCCATAGTTAAAACCAGAACAATAAATTAAAATGAAGAGAATGGGGTGAGGAGGCTCAAATTCTGGCTCTACCACTTACCACCTGGGCAGATTGCTTAACCAGACTGTGCCTTAGGGCCTTCATCCATCAAATGGAGATAATGGTCGCTAACTTCTTGGGATTTATTACAGACAGTAGCAAACAGTCATAATTTACTGATTTATTTGTTCTTGGCAAAAATAGGGAAAATCATTTATTGTTCTATGAGTTTAGAGGGCTTTAGTCTTTAAAAGAGGAATTAGATCACAAGCTTCCCAGAATAGAATCTTAAGTAGTAATTATGAGTGGACTTTGATGTTTGAAGTTTGTGGCACCAGAAAGTAGTGTTTTTGGTTAGAGCAATTTTGGAGCCTTGGTGCTAGGGAAACTATTCAAGCAGTAGATTTCTGCTCAGCTAACAGTCTGATACTGCCAGGAGATGATTACTAAAAATGTATAAATGAAAGCTTATACAAGTTTAAAAAATGAAACTATTAAAAAAGAAACTTACTGAGAAGGCAGGGTTAGAGAGTATTAATAACCATCATAAAAGGTAACAGTCCAAGAGACAAAAGAAAGAGCAATTCGGGCAAAACTAATCATTCTTCTCACCCCTATTCCATCTGAACATCTTGTGTTTGAATTGCAGTTACCAAGAAAATAGTGAATGTTTTGAATAAAGTACACTGGAATTCTACTATGTTACAGCAACAGGAGAAATGTAGGAGCTATTCTGTTTGATAAGTATCTTTTTCATCTAAAATAGTAAATACATGTACCAAGTGTGACAAGGTAATATTTCACTAGAATTCATATCTAAAGGCCAGATAATGCCTTTTCGTTCCTACTGGTAATGTGATCTTCATGGTTATTCTGTTCTAGTGCAGCTGAGATAATGCCACCTGAATTCTCTGTTTAGATCTAAAGAATATGCCCTATGGATTAGATGAGAAGTACCTTCTTAGAAACAGAAAAGCTTACCTTTTCATTTTGACCTGTATATCAGGACATGTGTCCCTTGTCATAGTTATGTATTATAAATATCTTCTTTCAGTGTGTGGCTTGTCTTTTCATTCTCTTAATGGTATTTTTGATGAACAAAACTTCTCTATTAAAAAGAAGTCCTCAACTTCAATGATGTTCAATATATCATTCTTTTATGATGAATGCTGTTTCATGTGCTGTTTAAGAAATCATTGCCTCCTCAAGATAAAGGAAGAGGCTGCTAATATGAATTCACCTGAAGCATAATTTTATCTGATAGATGACATATAAATTAAAGACATGACCATTTAATCACTCTTATTGACACTACAATATTGCAAGTTTATTAGAAACAAATTATTGGTGCAATAAGTTATAAATTTTGTGAGTTTACTGGCAGCAATAAGTTTATCCTTATTAAACATTTAATATAAATTACTCTAAAATTTCTCATGAAACCTTCCATGTTTAGACTCATCCAAATTTTAGAAAGAAAGTGCCTGAAAACCTACCTCTCCCCAAGACTCTCTTCACTGGTACAGGTGCCCTTCTGTGATACTTCATATGCTGTCTAGTGTTGCCTCTATACACCAGTTCTCCAGATACTTGGAGATAACTCTTGTCTTCCCGTGAAGATTTTGCTTTTAAAGGGCATCACATACTTAAGGAGGAGTGAGCATCTGGTTTTGGGGTGAAAGAGGAAGACAGCCAGCAGGCATGGAAACCAAGGATCTGGAGATTGGAAAGAATTTCAGGCATCTAAGTAGAACTGTGAGACTCATCTAACCTGGGGATGTATGAGCTCTGAGCATGAATGCTCAGAGAACATTCTTTTTTGGGGGGGTTTTCAGCTTTTAAGTTAGAGTCAAAGAGGTACAGGGGAAATTAGGAATGTGGAATGATGAAACTCATGTAGTAAAGTTTATAGAGTAACATCAGTGCCTCCAGTTGAATTGAGTTAAGGCCTAAGAAAAGGTCTCCGCATCTGTTGATTTTTAATTCATTGGTGTAGGTATACACTTTTACTACAGTGAAGGGATCAAAAATCATATATTGTGGGGGTTAATGATAAACTAGTATAGTTAGTGTGGGTAAAATCAACTTTTCTTTTTTGTGGCAATAGAAAAACATTGAAGCCTGGGGTAGCTAAAAGTGAAGCTGTTAAGGCTGTTGGCTCACTGGTGAGAAGGAAAAATGTTAAGATTGTTGTTGTATTAAGAAAACGTGCTGCTTACATTCTAGAAAAATATTGGCAATGATGAGAAGTGTTTTTACATTCACTTGAGGTGCTGTGTACTTTGTGGAAGGTTGCCACTTCACATCTTGACAATTATGAGAGCAGTTACCCATAGAAACCTGAGCTAAATTCTGCAGTATTTGTGATTATTCAAGCAATGCTTTGCTGTCCTTAGAGAGCAGTTTATCTGGAAATTCCCTTATGTATCCTCTGGACCTTTTGAAAACATGGGTAAATTAGAGGTGGGATATTCCAGAAAAGGAAGAGATAATTGAAAGGAAGAGGTTCACAAAAATATGGGAGGATATTTAGGGCCCAAGAAGAGCAGAACTTAGTCTTGGGAGAAAAAAAAAAAAACAACTTTAAATCAGAAAAAAATTGAAAGCAAAATAAAATGTGATAAAGAAAGAGCTATAGAGCTTATTATCACTACAATGGCAATTACATTATGATACAAAAGTGTATCAAATTAACATGTTGTACCCCTTAAAAATTCACAATATGACATGTCAAATATATTTCAATTAAAAAAAGAAAAATAAGGAACTACAGAGATATGTAAGGGTAGAGAAAAGCAAAGCAAAAGGTAATTAACATTTAATAGTATCAGTCTCCTTGTAGGGAAGCTTGACTGCTGAGAGGAAAAAAGTCTCAGTTATATTTTTTTATTTAGTTTTGAAAACAGTAAATAAAAATACAAGATTTGCAAGAGTCATAAGGATCATGAAAGACATGTTATGGTATGAATAAAAGGAATTAGGTAAAAGTTATATTACTGATTGAAAAAAAAAGTGTGTTAATACCATAGATTTATGTAGAAAATAACAAAGCACGTACAAATATTAAGTAATAATAATAATAATATTTTGTTTAAAACTAGACCCTAGGAATGAAAGCATTCTATTTATTGTCTGCCTGCTCTTCTGAGTTAGGACTTTCTCTGATGCAAATCAATCCAGGACCGATTGTTGGTCGATTGTTCCAGAGAGGCCCAGGTCTCCTCTCATCAGGAGAGATGAACGTTTCCTAAACATGGCGCTGTTTCTGGAAGGACTCTTCTTCTTGCCAGCTAGTCCACTTAAATTTGGAGACTTTCTGAAACATCGTCAATCCAGACTAAGCATTAGTCCTTCCAAGAGACTTGAGTCTTCCTTATCAAATGTGCTGGTGATTCTTAAAATCTGACAGGATCTCATCTTCTTTCTAACACATCCCACATCTAGAACTCTTTGCAAAGTCATTTGGTTTCCTATGCTTCTAAACACTGTATCTTTTCAAATTTGCATTCTGTCTTTCAGGAATCACTTAGGCTATCTTTCACTCTTTTGCAGTATAGATAAAGGCTACCTTTCAGTAACTTAATACTAGAAAGACTCTGGTTTATTCTGTGTAGGCCTCTGTTATATTATGGAGTTGGTTTACAAGTGAAACAACCTTCTATCTTCAGTGAAATTGGGAGATCAGTATAATGCTTGCTAATATTTTTCTCAGATGTGAAAGGATATTGCTTCACTTCTCCTCAGATCTTTGTGCTAAGTAGTACTTTTCCCTTGTCCTAATTTGCCTTTTCTGGGCTCTGGCTCTCCCCCATGCCTTTCCCAGAACAGAATCCCATCCCTACAGAAGAATGAAAAGTTTTGTGACTATACTATGCTACCTACCAGATAGCACTCTCCCAGATAAATGTACATCTGGGGTTCTAAGCACTTACTAGTTTGTGGCTGTTTGCCAAGAATCCAACCAGGCATACAGCAGACATTTATGGAGTGCTGACTATATCACAAGACTAGATACTAGACATATGGTGGAGAGGATGCCAAACCAATCATTGCTTTCTTGGAATGAATAGACAATAAGCTGGAGGATTTCAAGTAGTTACGTTGCTATGAAGACAATAAACAGGGTTATGGGATAGAGAGTGAGTGGGAGAGGCTACGTTAGATTTGGAAATCAAGGAAGACTGTTCTGTGAAGTTGCAGAAAGCTGAATGATCAGGAGCTGGTCCTGTGAATAGCTGAGAGAAGTATCCTCCAAGCTGAGGGAAAGTGAGTGCCCTAATATGGGATCAAGTTGGTGTATTCCAAGAGCACAAAGAGGCTAGTGTGTGTGGAGGACCATGGACAAAGGGGGAAAATATGAGAAGGTTAGGTAGGTAAGCAGAAACTAGTTGATACAGAATGTGAGAAATTGGGATTTTATTTCAGGTGCACTAGAATTTTGACCAAGAAAATTGTATGGTTTAGTTTTGATTATAAAATGATCATTCTGGATGTTATGTGGAGAATGGGCAAAATAGCTGATTCAGGACGACCAATTAAGAGGCTCTGCCCATAGTCTATGTGAAAAATTTAGAGGTTTGTACAAGGATGTTGGTGGCAGAGATAACAGAAAATGATAGGTTCAGGATTTATTTGGGAGTTAGGCTTGACTGATTTGTCAATTGATTGGATACAGAGAATGAGGGAAAAGAGACAACTTGAGGTTGATTCCTGGGGTTTTGGCTAAGGAAAGTGAGAGGATGGTGGTGATATTTATAGATTACAACTAAAGCATATATTCTAGAGACAAGCGTTCCAGCATGACTTTCCGGTTATCCAAAGTTCTGACTGTGGTAACTCTGAAGTATTATTCTGGGAGTCATTTCAGGACTTAGAGAGTGCCTGTTCCTCCAGCCTCTCTATCATTTGGACAGCATCTGATTTTCTGTATTACATCCCTTTATCTTTTCTGTGCTAAAGTGATTTCTACTTTTTGCAACTGAACTCTGGCAGTATGAGCCTGGAGAAAATCAGGAAGAATACAATTTTGTCAAAGACAAGGGAAAAAGCAAAAAAGCTTTGTGATAGAACTGTCGATTTTGTTGAATTGTGGAATGAGGCTGAGAAATCAAATAAAATGAATCAAAAGAACTGCTCTTTGCATTTAATATGGAGTAATTGGTGCTGATGGTAACTACAGTTCAGTTAGAATCATTACCCCAAAAGGGGAGGGGAAAAACAACCTCAGTTCTTGTCTTGCCTGAAAGAGAATTCAGATGGGAGGCAGAAGCACTGTGTAGCAAAAGATTTTAAAGATCTTATTAGCAAGGTGAAAGTACGCCCTCAGGACTGGAAGCGGGCTGATCCAAAGGTGGACAGCAGTATCTTTCTTTGCCCCTTCTCTTATACCCTCGCTTGGATGTAGTCTTTTGGTTGATTGACGGCTCTTGCCCCTGGAGTGCTTAGTCATACCCAGCCCCTCTTGCGTATGTCCTTAACCATGATGCACACAGGAAAACCCCCGAGCGGGGCCTAAACTGCAATGCTAATTAAATTACAATGAGCACTCGGTCCTGTCCGGTTTGGTCTTTTTCATTACCACAGGGTCATGGTCTTCGGGTTTTAACCAGTTTCTTACTGGCACTCATTTAGAGGAAGTAAAGCCCCTTTATGCTGCAGGCGGGCATATCACCATCTTCCAAACCATCCTCCCTCTCCTCCACCTTATCTGCCTGGTGTCCCAACTTATCTAACTGCCTAACAGAATGTTAAAGGGAAACCCAAGTAGATGAGTTTGAGGAGCAAACAGGAAATGATAAAGGAACAGAGAAACTATATAGATAAGTCTTTTAAGTAGTTTTGTTGTGACATGGAACAGAGAAATGTTATAGTAGCTATAGGGGGGCATGGGGTCAAGGAAGGATGCATTTGGAGAAGAGATACTTTATATTTCAGTTATCTTGCTTTTGGTTGCAAGTTGCAGAAAGTCTAATTCAAACTGGCTTAAGCAATTAAAAAAAATTGGAATGATTCATGTAACTGAAAAAGTCCAGAATTAAAGATTGCACCTGTATTTTTCTGCAGCTCTCAGTTCTACAGTTCTCTACAGTTTTCTTTATACTCAATTTCAGCTTTTATTATAATAGCAAAATAATATCAGTAATTCTGGCTTTCACATCTTTATAGCATACAGACCAGAGCGAGAGGAAACACAAGTCCTGACACTCATTCTGATTGGGCCAACATAAATCTGTCATAATGATACAGGAAAAAAATGAATGTGGGGCGAGAGGAGGGCTATGTCCCAGGTCTTGTTTGAATCCCTGAGACGTGCCCCACCAAGTGTGAGTCCTTTGCTTCATGCAGGAAGGAATTCAAGGGCGAGCCACAGTTGAGTAAAGACAGATTTATTTAGAGATATACATATTATACAGAGGGTAGGCTGTTTCAGAAGACAAGAGAAAGGCTATGAGGTGTGGGGGTTAGGTGCTCAGGTTAAAGTAAAAGGAGATACACATTCCATAGACAGAGTGTGGGCTATCTGTCTCCAAAGATGAGGGAGCTACAAAGGGGGCTGTGAGGCACAGTGTTGTCAGTTTTTATGGACTCAGTTGCTTCACATGCCAACAAGTGGGAAGACCATTCCAACTACCCTGGGAAAGGGGCTGGGATTCCCAGGACCTGGGCCACCACCCACTCTTTGACCTTTTGTGGTTATCCTTGAAGCTGTCATGGAGCCTGTTGGTATATATCACGAGTGTATAACAAAGCTCAAGATCTACTGGAAGTCAAATCTCCCGCCATCTTGGGCCTCAAGGCCCACTGGGAGTTGGCTCTTCCACCATTTTGGTGTTAATTGTTGTGTCATTCCTTGAATGGCTGTGCCCTGCCCTCTTCCCTCCTGGCTCAGTAATGTCCAGAGAAGTTTCATGGATTCATCCAGACAGGGGTCTGGATTCCTGCCACTCCCCAAATCAATACCTGTGTGAGGGGGAGTTGCATTACCTGAATTGCTTATACCTTGAAGCTGAAGGTCAAGGTCAATCTCATCCAGCATTTGGCTGATGGACAATGAGGGTGGACAACCAGTATGTGTGTGGTCTGTGTGCTGTGGGAAAGAAGCCAGAGGAGGAAATCAGTAGCAGAGCAGAAAGTAGAGGTAATTTCAGAGTGAGGCTTGTGAGGGAGCAGGAGGAGTGCTTCAGAGCACAAGTGCAGAGGCTGGACTTGGGTAGGAGGAGTGTCATTTTCTCCGCTGAGAGGAGAGAGGAAGAGAGTGTGGCTGGGGCAGAGAGCAGCCGGATGAATTGGGAGGAAGGGGTTCCCATATGATGGCTTCTATTTTCCCAGAAGAGTGTGAGATAAGACCATCAGTTGATGGTGAAGGAGGTGGGGGCAGAGGAAGGTTGTCATGAGAAGGGAAAGTGTGAAATCCTCATTTTGGAGGGTGTGAAAGTGAATTGTGGGGGTATACAGGATCTACAGAGAAGGAGTGAAGGACTGAGAACCACTCTCATATTCCTATTGTTGCCGAGTCCAAACTCATTCTGCTCACCGCAGGACAGGCCAATAAATTGGGAGATGAAGTATTGGCGCAAGGAATAGTGACTTTATTCAGAAAGCTGGCAGACCGAGAGGATGGCAGACTAACCATCCTGCTCTAGTCAGAATACAGGCTCCTTTTATACAAAAAAACAAGGGAGGGGGTATGGTTGATTGTTGCAATCTTCTTGCTACAGGCATTCTTTGTTCTTGCAGCCATCCCCGTGGACCAGGTCATGGTGTCCCTGTAAACCTCCAACAAAACAAAGGTTATTCTCTACTCTACTATTTCTGTTTTGAAGTGTGAACAAAAGTTCGCCTACCTGCTGCACAGTGAGGGCAAACAAATTGAAACCACAACGTCAGAATTTGGAGCAGGAGAAGGTTTATTGTGGGGCCAAACAAGGAGAATGAGTGGCTTGTGTTCACAAAACCTGGACTCTCTGGTGGTTTTCAGGAAGACGTTTTTATAGGCAAAATTTGGGGTGAAGGCTGCAGGATATTTGACTTTCTTCTGATTAGTTGGTGATGAGGTAACAGGATGGTGTTCCAGGAGTCTTGTGCTCAGCCTGAAGTTGCCATCCTCCACCAGGGTGGGAGCCTTAGTTCCTGCAGGAGAAATCAAGGTATTGTGATGTATATTCCTTGAGGAGGAACCAGGACCCATCCCCCCACCCAAGGCTGCACTTTCTTGACTGTTCCTCCCTTGTCTCTGTGCTCTCTCCCATCCCTGATTAGCAGCAACTCTTTGAATCTGCCCTTTGAAACTAAGAGAAGGTCAAGAAAGCTGAATGAAGCCTGTCCTACTAACAAGAAATGGAGGACATGGAGTATTTGTACCAGGGAAGATCCCATAGGGTACTGCTCTGTTTCAGAGGCTTGCAATTCTCCCAGACACTCAAGAACAAATTTGAAGTGTTTATTTATTATCTCTCTCCTTTTTCTATTTTCCTTAGTCCTAATTTCTAGAAAAGATTTTTCTTAAGAATTAAAAAAAAATCATTCTTTTCCTCTCATCCCACCTTCCCTCCTCTGGTACAAACTGTCATCCTTGCACAGGATGATTATTCTGGCAGCCCCGGTAAAACTCTCCTTATCTTCAGCCACTTCCTCCTTTGATCCAATCTCAGCGCTGTCAGAATAATCCTCCCTAAATACAGCTTTTGTCAGGTTGCTTCCTCTTTCACCACATCTGCCTGAGTTCCAAAGGTCTTCAGGCAAGGTCTTCCTTGTATTTCTTCCCTCCGCTTTCCAATACAGAAATTTCTAGTCGTGTCAATCTAGTCTTTTCCTTTGCCCAAGACCTTAATGTCGTATTCCTTTCCACTTTTCCGTGTTCACTCATGGTCCAGGTGCAAGAAATTGCAAACCAGGCCTTTTCACTACATCCAGTCAGACCCACTCTTCAGGACTCTGCTGTGGAGCTTTCTGGGATGATGGAAATGTTCTATAGCTCTGTCTGCACAGTCACATGTAGCTATTAAGCACTTGTTGTGAGTGAGGAACTTATATTTAAATTTTATTTTTAGTTATCTTTAATTTTACTTACATGTAAATTTAAATGTAAATAGCCATGTGTGGCTTAGTGGTGGCTGCGTGGACACACAGTTTTAGGACCAACTCATTGCTTCCTTGAAGCCACTTAGCCAGTTCAACCTTGATAGTGTTGATAAAAAGCTAATCCGTTGATCTGAGAAAGAAATGGAAAATTTTATTCAAGCCAAATTTGAGGATTATAACCTAGGAAGAGCAATCTCAGAAAGCCCTGACAAGTGTTCTGCCAGTTGGAAATCAAAGCACAGTTATGAGTTTTCTGAGACAGAAGGCTGCACATCAAATGACATATTTATTGATAGTTTACATAATCCAGGTCTAAGCATCATCCTGGTGGGTCATGTGACCCCTTACAAGATCAAGAAGGAATGTTATCTTCTAAGGAGTTGTCCTGTTGATGGTGGGAGAATGTTGCTTTTTGTGGTTGAGCAAGAATTCCTTCTGATGGGGGAGGTTTGGTCCATGCATAACACAGACACATCGAGCACAGTGAGGGGAGAGAAGGGGCCAAAGGACAGAGAATAATTTTTTATGCTTAAATTTTTCTTATCTTGCCATGAAATATGTATTTTATTTTACAATAGAAATTTCCCCTTGTGGGAAGTCCTGCAGCTTTGATGCTCTACACAGCGGAGTTGTACGTTTAGTTCTATATTTTCCAGCTTTCAAGTTTTCACAATTGCTTTGTTTCTCCCTTTGTCTTATTTTTCTCTTCTACCTATAATGTTGAGCTCAAAACATAACCTTCAATATATACTTGACTAAAATTTTGAATTATTTATGTGTAAGGGGCCGCTCCTCCCCTACTGAAACAAGTTAGGAAACTGAAGATAAAAATGGTGAACAATCTTTCTGGTCATCCTTTTGTTATTTGAAAACTGGGTTCTCCTCTTGGTAGGAGTCGAGCCAAAAGACACAACTAAATCAAAGACTGGGAGAAGGAAGGATTTATTATTACTTGCAGCAAGTAAGGAGAACACCTGGGATCTTTCCCAAAGCAGTGTCTCCCTGAACAGCAAAATTGGGAAAGTTTTAAGCTAAGGGTACACGCACATTCTTGAAGCAGAGGAGAATTCAGCATAGAATTGGGGCCAAGGTCAACAGAGTCCACGCTTTAGTTGATTGAAGTCTGGAGGGCCAACATCACCATTCCATCCTCCACCTGGGTGGGTGTATTAGTTCCTGCAGAACTCAAAGATATATTATTATGTATATCCTTTGAGAAGAAACTAAGACTCTGCTTTATCACTGCACTATAGGTTGACTGTTTTCTCTGTTTGGCATTCCTTGATTCCCTTAAAATCACTGATTACACAGGCCTGTTCAAGGGCAAGCATTGTGGCCAGGCTTAGATTACCAAATGGCTTAGGCCAAAATGGCTTCTCTCATGTCAAAAAAGTCATGCCTGGTTCTCTTTCACTGGGGACCCCCTAACCTATCTACTTCCATTCCTGACAGGAAGAGAATTCAAAATGGCTTCCGCTTGTTCTTTCTGAGTTCCTTTTTGTCCTTTGGATGGCTCCTCCACCTGCCTGGAGGAATTAAAACATCATTATTATTAGATATTTCACAAAGACTATTTTCTGATATAAGGAGCAATAGCAGTTTATAACTATTGTGACTGGTATTTTAACTACTGCTCTGTGATATGTTAAAAATACATTGTTAGTTTTATTAAGGAGTTACTCAGATGTATATATCATTTTCCTGCAAGTTGCAGAACCACCTGATTTCCACCGTTTACTAGTCTAACTTGTCCTCTAGCAATAAAACCTGAAAGTGTTTTAATTTGAGGACATCGACTTTTCAAGTAGGAAGTAAAGGGCCATGTTGCTGGTCTGGAGGGAAGTTAAATGGATTACTCAGTAATTCTGTTCCGCCCCTCTCCTGAGGGGTTATTCAAATCCACTCACATAATACATGGATTTTTCTGTAGTGATTATCCCACAAGCATTTAGCTGAAAGAAATGTAGGTTCTCCTTTTCCCTCCAATAGGAAGAGCGCTTTCACTTATGCAAATGAGAGCGCTCACGCTGGGGCCTCACAAGACAGCGCCTGACACAATCGCATCCACAGAGATACAAATCCCTCCACTTGCCTGCCTTCCTATTCATGAAGCTGCTTCAGCGTTCAGTGATGTTCATTTGCAATTTTAACACTAGCAAGAAGTATGCAAAACATGAATGCCCAACTTTTCAAAGGGGAGGAGGCTTGCCAACGGAAGAGGAGGAGGAGGAGGACAAGGGCGGAGTAAAAGCCCAGGACAGACGGTTGAGTTTGGTTTTGCTTTCTAGACACTGAAAGCCATTTTTCTTAAATACAGAAAGTAGTCAATTCTGTTTGCCCCTGCCAGATCAGGCAACTTGATTTTCTTTCAGCATTTTTAAAAACTTGGGCTTAAAGTCTTAAACTTGGTTGTAAAGTATGTAGCTTCGAATACTCACTGTTGCTAGCCCGTATCAATCTTGCCCTTAAGAATAGGATTTTTATCTTTCTCATTTGCCCCTTCATGGGTACTTCCTTATTTCTCTCCCTCCCTCCCTCTCTCTCTCTCACACACACACACATACACAAACACACAGCCTCTATCAAGTAGATAATATAATCTGCTATATGCTACACAGTAGCATTCTGAATAATGATAATTAAGGTGGTTAAATTCCGTTATTTATAATGATTAACACTATAGTATTTGAATACCTCTATGATTTAAATGCTTTCCCTTCTACTAGATGATACAAATACAGGTGCAATCAAACAATGAAAGAATATAAAAAGCAATGATTTACTTGCTTAAATGCAATTTTTTGTTTGTTTTTTGGGGGAATAAAAAGAGTACTTCAAGAATGATAGAACAAAAATGATGTTTAGTTAAATCCTGAAAAAAAATATGGAAGAGAAAAACGAATAACAAAGAAAAAAATGCTAAAAAGAGAATAGTTGAAGAGAAATCTGATATTTAAACCTAGGCCCCTACTGGTGCCCATGGCAACTCCTCTGACAACTTGGTTTAAAAAAAAAAAAAAAGACAAAAAATCTATTCTTTTCTTTGCTTTCAAGGATAATCCTTGCTTTTTTATTTTTTCTCCCTGGGAACCATGACAATTTTTTTTTTTCTTTTTTGGGACCATGCAGGAATTTCTTTTACAACAGACCTAATAAATAATGGAGGGTTAATGTCCTTCAGACAACTAAATGGGAAATTTGATCTTCCCAGAACACATTTCACACTCATATGTGATCTGGGTGCTGAGAAGCATAAAGTAGGGTTAGTTGTTTTATATTTAGGATTTATGCTATTTTACAATTCTTAAGTTGATACAGTATTAAATGCAATTCATGTAAGATGAGGAACTTATTTTAATTGTTCTGTTGAACCCAGCATGTGATAATCATTCTCTCTAAATTGGAACACAGTTTCTTTCTACTCTGTTGTCTGGGTGTACTCTGGTTATTATCACCCATGATGAGATAAAAATACTAAGTGAACATTAAAGCTATGACCTTCACCTTCTCTTTCAAATATCATGTCCAAATTGAGAGTCATTTTTCAAAAGTTCTATCACCATATCAGAATGTAATTCTAATTTCAGAGTTTACACCTTGTGAGCCTAAACAATGTAAGGTGAGATCCATGTAATGTGAGATCCACCACTTGCAGAAAAGTAGCATTGTTACCAGCCAGCGGGCCTGGCTGCTAGTTTTTATGCAATTTGCTCAAGATTTGTACATTTTTTTTCCCCTTTGAAGTGGGGAATGAGAGGAATGGTTACTTTCCACTGCCTTGTTTGCAAACCTTAAGTCTGAATTACAGGAATGCCAGTTTTTACTTAAATTTTTTCTTTTTTTCTTTCTTTTAAGATATAAATGCTCATAACTCAACAAAATTAGCATGGACTCAGAATACAGATAGATCTTTTTATGTTTTGGAGAAAAATTTCCAGGGAGGTTTAATGTCTGTAAAGTGTTACTGTTTGTAATCTCCCAGAATTTTGAGATTATTTCCTGAAAAGATTCATAATCTTTTAACAGTAAGAAGTTTTTTGAGCAATTACTCATAATGTGGTAATGTGCCAGGGTCATTTACATAAATTATTTCTTATCTTCTTGACACTTTGGTAAGGTAATATTTTAGGCCCATCTTACTGATGAAGAAAGATAATAAGGGATTTGGCCGATATCAGATATTCATAAGCAGCTGAGCTGGCATTCAAACTGGTCTATTTAAATCCAAATTCTGATATTTACCACTTCATATGACATCTCAGAATCAGCAGCGTAAAAATCCATTTCTCTTCTTTGACGGAAAAATTAAAGCAGGGTGCAAACAGATTAAAAAGGAGGTTGCCTTTTTATTTTTCTTTTCCTCTCTCTTTTTTTTTTCTTTTTTGGTATAGGCTTACTATACTTTTATTTTACTTTTATTTCTGTCAAAGAGTGAAGTGGAAGGAATAGAAGGAAGAGGGGAGGGGAATCTAGATTCCTGCAAAGACCTGCCCAAGCATGGAGAGCTCAGAAATGGCAGGGGTTTTTTGCAAGAAAATATCAGTGACTGATCTGCATTTTCATCTCTGATATCAGCTGCACCTGATGTTCTCCGACAGTGAGTTGAAAATTAGTCACAACCATGAAAACGAGAGAGAGACAAAGTGTCATGACAGTTTGAGTCCTGCAAACAGAATTGGTTTGAATGATTATATTAAAAAAGTATGCATTGTAAAATAAGTGCTGTGTTTTGAAATGGTCGTGGAAATGTGCCACTCAGATCATGATTGACTGACAGCCCTGCCTGCTGCTCCTGTGTTCATCACTCTGTTCCTCTGCTGAAGCCACATTTCCTCTGGCTGCTCTCAATCCATAAATGAGCACTGCAGGGGAACTAGAGCAGGTCTATACCTCTATGACATGGGACCTCTTTAAGTAATGGCTTTAGTTACCATCTGCCTGGTTGAAACATTCTTAGAACTGCACTAAAGCTGTTCCTGACGGACCCTCCTTTCTTTCCCCTCTCCTCTGGCTGGTGTGCGACTTGCAGCTATAGTGGGAAGACTTTCCGAACCTACTCTGTCTCCTCTTCTTTATCCATGATAGGTGCTTCCCCTGATAAATCTCTTCAGTATCTAATTTCATCTTGGCATCTTCGCCTCCAAGGACTTGAACTGACTGTGCTCAAAGTAGTTGACCTGGAAGGCTAGCCACTTATACTGAAGATGTGTTCACATCTCAAAACACTGTTCTTTAGAGGTGTCATCAGTGTTAGACTAATGACCTAAAGAAACATAAGATATTTTATAACTAAAGATGTATCCATGAATTCAAATCCAGCTTTCATCAGTATATCTGTCTTTAAATAATTGCCTGCTTCTATGAAATCAAATTTTATATAAAAAGATTAAGATTTCTTAAAGGTATATACTACTGTGCTCCTGAAATTCTTTATAGATGATTTATATAGTCAGAGATGGTCGTGATGGGCGCAATAAAAGTTCTGTAATTAGCTCTAGAATGATTTGAACCATCTACTAAGATTTTCCCCATTTGAGCTTCAGAGTCAATATCACTTTTTGCCCAAACATCATCTAAGTGCTTTCCCTATTGGGAACCGTATTTCTAGTTAATCCAGTTTATACTCTTAACACTAACCTGTTAGTCCCCAGTGTAATTTTTCTGCCAAATTCCTTTTAAATGGTATCCTTAAATCTAATGATCCTTTTCCACAGTCATCAGTTATAGACTGTCACTACCTTTACAGCTAGCTAATTTTTCAACCAGTGTCTCTTTCTCCTGAGGGTCCAGGAGAGGAAGACATAAATTTTCCCATCATGAGGAATTAGTTGGCCAAGTTGTACATCAGTCCAGAGAAGCAAGTCTGTACAATTCTGCTGCTGTAAGTTTTTAAGAGTTACACCGACACCTGATAAGTGCAATAGAGTGGTGTCTCTGAAGTTATAAAATCTGGTCATTCTTACTCTGCTATTTACTGATTTTGTGACTTCAGGCAAGTTAAGGAATCCTTTAAGTCTTAGATTCCACTTGCAAGTATCTATTCTTAATAGCATCTACTTATAGTGATGTGATAATGGTTGCATGGTGATCTACAAAGAGTATTTAAATAATTCTTATGCAGTGAAAGTCCTTAATAAATGTTCATTATTATTTTTATATGTTATGGCTCAAAGTTCCTAAAGATAAAAATTTGCTTTTTTCTGATCTAGATTTCAGGAAATTAGATAAACTAACCTGAAAATGTGAGTTTACTATATTAGTTATTGATTCAAGTTCTGGATTTGCACCGAAGTTTTGCTTTTTTACTCTTGTTTATAGTATATAAACCTGAAATGTGTGTGTCTTTAATTTAATGCAAATTCCAAGATGTATTTTAGTAAAAGAAGACGGATGAGTGAATTATAATATGGCACACTGTCAGTCTGCAGGTGGTTCTACCTAAAAGCCAGGCTGAAGATGAGATGGTACCTGGAATCCTCTAGCTCTCAAATCAGGACATGTGCAATTTCTTTCAGTAATTATTCTCATAGTGGAATTTAATAATACTTAGTACTCTTCATTTAAAATGAATATATTGAGAAATATAAGATTTTCCTCTCCCTTGAGTTTTTAAATGGCTTTTAAAATGTATCTTTTCCACGTTGCATTAAAATTTGGAGAGTTAAAATGGTGACTATGGTTGATAATACTGTATTTTATAATTGAAAGTTGCTAAGAGAGTAGAATGTAAGTGTTCTCACCAAAAAAGAGAAATATGTGAGGTGATAGATGTGTTGATAAACTCAGTAATGGAAATCCTTCCACAGTGTATATGTGTATCAAATTATGTTGCACACTTTAAATATATCATAATTTTACTTGTTAGTGATACCTTAAAAATGCTAAAAACAATTTTTGGAGAGTTAAACTCTAAAGTTTTGTTTGTCAAAGCAAATTCATTTTCAGATATCTAAAAGAAACAGAAACCAATCTGATTGTGCAAAGCTCTATATGCACAGTGTTTATGCCATTTGAGCACTGGGTTGAATGGGACTTTCACTGATCTGTTTATTGCACTGTTTGGAGGCTAATGATGTCTTTTTATAACATCAGCCACACAAATGAACCAAGCACCTTCCCTTCCATCAGGACTGTTGGATAGCATGTTGTCCACAAGTGGTATGTTAGCGGAATTGGAAGAAGAGACATTGAACTTTCAAGGGCAGTTTAGAGCTTAGGTTCTTCTTTCCCTTCTTACTTTGAAGATACTATTTCCTCCCTTCCTAGTCTTCTCTCATCTCATTTTGTTTTTTATTCTTTCCATATCCATTGTTACCTAATCCTTGGGGTGGAAATTGAATCTGCAAGCAGTATCATTTCTGTGCTGTAGTCAGTCCAAAAGCTTTTCTCAGTCTTTACTTTTGTATGAATTGGAGTTGCTTTTAGGGTTCCAGTGAGGAAGCTAAAAGGATGAGAATTGAACAGAAAATATAGGCAGATTAATGCTAACATTTCATCTTTGGCTTTTACTTATTGTTTATTATGGAAGTATTCAAACTTCAAACATACAGAGAGTGGAGAGAATAGTATAAAGAATTCTTGTGTTGTTACCACTCAGCTTCAGCAATGATAAACACAAATAATTTTTGTTTCATTTATCTCCTTCTACTTTATCTCTGTTATTGATCCTGAAGCATTTTAAAGCAAAACTCTGATGTCATACTATTTCACCCAAAAATACTTCAGTGAAGGTTTTAGCGGATAAAGGCTTTTGCTTCCACTGTTGATGCAAGTATCTAAGATAGAAAGTAGTGTAATATTCTTCTGTACTCTATGGTAACCTGGGGTAACTTGCTTTGTTATCACAATGACATTAAGGGTTTGGGTCTGCTTATCGTGCTAGCGGTACTGACTATTTAATGAGAAATCTTTTAGAAGACTTGAAATTCTATATTACTAAATCCCCTAGAGGATAAATACAGCTTTCTCATTTTCCAGTTATAAATATTACAGTTGAGGTCCTAGCAAATACAATCATGCAGATATAAAATGCTGCATACAGCAGGCTTTCAGTTCTTAAGTTTTAAGGTCATTGATAAGTAGGTGTTTTCAAAAATCCTTCCAAAGATTTGAAATTTGATAGGTGAAACATTAAAAAAAAAGGGGGGGGGGATAACTGCTGTGCCCAGAGACACATGATTCTTTTCAGAAGGTAAAGGGTTAATGTTTTACCCTTTAAGGTGGAGGAGGAGCACAGACTCAACATCAGTCCCAAGAAGGGTGTCACCATCTCGCCTTCTTCTGGTGCAGTTAGAACGACTGACTAATTCCTAACAGTTGTAGATGTGGTTACCCAGCAGAAAGCACAAGTGGGAGTTTGATTTCTGTGTTTTCTTTCTGAGATATTGGTAGGATGTTTTGGCAGGTCAGTAAATTGACTTTTGACTATTGACCTCACTCTGCAGGAAGAGTTTTAGTACATGCAGCTTCTGAGCTGACACATGTTAGTTTCAACCCATAGTGACAATGCTGGAATTTCTGTATCTGCTCAGGGTCACAGTCATTTCTTTGAGGGCAAGGGTTTTGTCTCTTTTTGATACATTGATCTATTGGGTCCCTGCTGCATGCATTATCCTTTACTGACTGAGTCTTAGTTAAACTCTTAATTTTAGATTTGACTTCCCTACATGCCTCTTTAAAAGGTTGTTTATCCTGTGGCTCTACTTTTCCAATTACTTTTTAAAAAATTATACAGTTGATTCATATATATATATATATAATTTCTGGTGTATAGCATGGTGATTCAGTTGTGTATATATATTCTTTTTCATATTTTTTTTCATTATAGGCTATTACAAGGTATTGAATATAGTTCCCTGTGCTATATGGTAGGACTTTGTCATTTATCTATTTCATATATAGTAGTTAGTATCTGCAAATCTTGAACTCCCAATTTATCCCTTCCCACCCCCTTTCCCCACTGGTAATCATAAGTTTGTTTTCTATGTCTGTGAGTCTGTTTCTGTTTTGCAAATAAGTTCACTTGTGCCATTTTTTAGATTCCACATATAAGTGATACCACATGGTATTTTTCTTTCTCTTTCTGGCTTA
Organism: Camelus dromedarius; assembly: GCF_036321535.1. Classification (NCBI taxonomy): domain Eukaryota; kingdom Metazoa; phylum Chordata; class Mammalia; order Artiodactyla; family Camelidae; genus Camelus; species Camelus dromedarius. Next base: position 39,815,955 of record NC_087436.1, read on the forward strand.
CTTCACTTAGTATGACAATCTCCAGGTCCATCCATATTGCTGCAAATGGCATTATTTCATTCTTTCTAATGGCTGAGTGCTTTTCCATTGTATAAATATACCACATCTTCTTTATCCAGTCATCTGTCAATGGACATTTAGGTTGCTTCCACGTCTTAGCTATTGTAAACAGTGCTGCTATGAACATTGGAGTGCATGTATCTTTTCCTATTGACTTTTGATCATTTGTTTAGTTGGTCATGAATGCTTACAGAAGAGATATCGTGTCTTGACTATTTTATTCATTCCAAATTTTACTTAAGGGCCTTTCCCATAAGCCTGTTAAGATTAGAATAATAAAATATGATGGAGGAGACATTCAACTGGTTTCCTCTCTGTAAGTCTTCCTCTGAGGTCCTTGACATTTTTGCTAAAATATTTCAAATAGACCTTTGTTTTATAAACTCAGTAATGAGAAGCTTTTAAAAATAATCCGTTGTGTTATTGAAAAACTCATTTTGTTAGAAAGTCATTATTTTTGCTGTATGAAACTCCCTCTTTGTTTAGCTTATACCATTCATGCTTTCCGTGGGAGAACCCCTCAGACATTGGAAGGCATTTATAGCATTCTTTGCTTAACTCAAGGTCAAATCGAGACTAGAACTCCTACTAAGTTTAGTTATTGCAAAGACTATGTTTATACATAGGCACTCTCTTAGTCTCATAGTTTAAGTACAACTTATGTTTTTTAAACAGTACAAAGTAAAAAAAGTATCCTTAAACTTAAAAAAGAGAAGAGGAGGGGGAGAGACAGAGAGGAGTTTAAATTGTGGTCCCCTGTATGAATCTCTGTGTAATGCTACTTGAGCATATTTATAATTAAAGATTCACATATATATGTGTATATATATATGTATGTATATATATCTATATCTCCATGTGCAAAATACATTTAAAAGTCTTCAAAAAGTTGAAACATGAAAGTGGATTTAAAATGCCAAGAAGTTAAAAAAAATCTAGACTGTTGGCTTTGTGCTAAAGATTATTATTTATTTTCTAAGGATAAAAATTTGTTAACAAGATTAATGACTATTTGTCTAGCTTTACTTGTTCTCTGTGCAGAATTATAAAATAGCATAGACACATCTGCTGTCTCTTTTCTTTCTACTTTCTGAGACTTCAGAACTTTTAAATATTTTAATATCTACGTTTTTTTATCTTTTTCCATGATGTCTTCTAAAACAATGATGTTTTAAAATGCTTGTGATTGATTAGTGATGGGACACTGCCCAGCAACCAAAACACAGCTATTCTTAGCAAATCACACTGCATTACATTTTGATTTCTAATTTAAGAAGAACTGTATTTACTTTCAACAGCAAAGGCTAGACAATGAAAAAAATTTCAAGAGTTCTAAATCTTTAACAAACAGAAGCATTCTTTAGTATTTGGAATGTGTTTTGAAAGAGTTTTATTTTTTATAATTTTAAAAGGTGTCATTGAATAAAGAGAAGATTTCATATAAACCTAGGCTTTTGTTTTTATTCTTTTTCTTCCCTTTTTTTTTTTTTTTTTTTTGATTAAAGAGGGAATCTTAAACCACATCTTAAAATCAAGATGTGGTTCAAAGGGCCAAGAACATTACAATACTTGAGAAATCGTATTATCTCAATCTGTCCTTTTCTTTTTAACTTCTGATGCAATCAGGAAGTGATTTAATGTGTTCTTGTCATTAATAATATAACAGGCTGTAACTAGAATGTACTAAACCACAATCAATTCATTTTGTTTTCTTATAAAATGGAAAAGAGAATGAAAAATAGAACCCTTCAACTTGCCTGGTAAATAACCATCCTTCCAACTAGCAGCTTCAATTAATTCAGTATGCTGGCCCTGTGTTATTATGGTGACATTTACTAGGTTATTATCTTTCTTGGAAATCAGCTTATTTGGAATATAAGAGAGAAAAAGAAGAAAAAACGGTGAGGTTGTGTTTGTGTTCTTTTTCACTTGGTAGCAATGTATTTTTCCATGTAAATTCTTCATCATACAAGTATATCTCTCTTGTCTTCATCTACTTTTGCATACTTATGTTGTTTATTTATATACATTTTCTTAAAACTTTGGCAGATATTTGCTTTCTAGACCAGATTTATCAAATTTATGAACTCAGCACTTCATCTTCTATTAATATATTCATATTTTTTTAAACCTAGGAGGAAAGATAATGGTGCTGGGTCAGAATGATTAATAACCTCTAATTTGTTAACAAGCTTTCTTGACAATTTGTCTATCTTTATGTTGTCTTTGTGCAGAATTATAAAATGGCAAAAGATAAAGTCGGTGACCATTTATCTCTTCCAACTTGGCCGTGTTTGTCTTGAAAATTTTTCCATCCTAAGGGAAACTGCCTTTTTCATTACACTATACAGTGCAGAGTGTTTAACAATGTTTCATAGAGTAGGTAATAAAATGTCTTTGTCAAGCAAGTGATAAAAGTGCTTTATACATATATTTTGTTTACAGAGAAACTGGGGCCCTAGAAGTAGAAAAAGAATATGAGAATTCCTCCTTAAAGCTCATCCTTTGAAAACATTAGTTATGGCTCCTAGTGATGTGTTCAATTGTTTCTCAGACAAAGTGTTTCATCTTAAGTGAAGACAAGGACTGATTGAGTAGTTCTATTTAACAACAGTCTTCTTAAGTTACCTTTTTGTAAACTGGAGCTATGAATAATTCAAGTTTCTCAGTAGATCACAATGACTCCTTAACAATAAACAATGTTTCACGTATCACTCAGGCACCTATATCTGCAAGGAAACACTAAGATGAATGTGTTTTTCAGACTCTTTATTTTATAGATTCAACTCATATTCAACTTGGAAAAGTTTAATGATACCACATCTCAGAAATAACTTAGAAAAATTAAGATGATCTAGTTTTATATCTAGAGAGAATCTTCCTATAATAGAATTTTCTTAAAGCTATTCCAGGAGCTGACTCAGTATGGTTTTTAAAAAATATGTCAATTTTATTGCATTGTAGTAAAAGTAGTTTTAAATATATTTAAATGTGACTACAGTGGGAATGGTTTTCATAGACGTTTGTTGCACTGCTGGGTAAAGATATAGGTTAAAATTTCAGAGTTTTAAATGTTAATGTTTAAAACTAAATCAATTAAAAGAATCAAGATAAATGAAACAGACACATTCCTTAAAGATATAAATTCAGTATTTTTGTCATAGCCCTTTTTCTTAACTTCATTCTTCTCCTTTACTTTGCGAAAGATTTCCAGGGAATTTCTTTTCTGTATAACTCATCTTTCTAATTTTCGAATTATCTTCCCATGTTTGAATAGAGTAGGCTGATTCTGGATACTGGACTTAAAAATAATATTTTTGATAAATTGTGCTGGATCAAGTACGTATCTACATGATAAAAAAATCACCACTCTGCTCCTCTATTTCACTTGCATTTTTTTTCAACAAAGGTAGCTGTCTGTCTACAATGGAAAGTCTGTATTAGCTATTGAAAAGATATGTTCTCCATGATATTTTCTAATATTTTAAACTGTTAATGCATCAGTGGTATGCAGCTATTAAATGCATCTTTAAATATGTCTCTGATTCTATTATAAAATTCTAGAATTTGAATAGTTAGGTTAACAGCATGCAAATATATGAGTAAGCTTCTTCAGAAAAGTTGAATCAATTTATGTCGCCAGTAGCAGAGGTGGAGCCTACCTGTTTGCTCACACCCTAATTAACGTTGGCTAATATTCATTTAAACATTTTCCAACTGGTGGATTAGAAATGATATATACCTATTTAGAATGTATGTTTTGAGATAATTTATATTTGAAAATTAGCCTTTTTATGATATTTTCCCATTTTTCTCTTCAACGTTTATTTCTTACTGACTTGGAGTTTATATACACACAGACACACTCACACATGCACACATATGTTAAGGGCACAACCTCTTCTGCCTGTCACATATGTTGCAAATGCTTTTTCCAGATTTCCAACTGCTTTTTAATTTGATGGTCTGGCATGTCCTATAAAAGTTTGAATTTTATACATTACTAAACCTATAGGTTATTTAGAGGTCTTGACAACCACTCCAAAATTTACCTTCATATTCTCTTTTAGTGCCTGGAAAATTACATGTAAATCAAGTCACAGAAACTAGTATATCTCTATAGATCCCTCATTAAACATTCCTATTATATCTATTTATGAATATGAAATATACAAAAGTAAAGAGGATCATTACACTAGTTTTTTAAGCAAATGTTTATTGAAAATAACATGCATATTGGTATGTATGCAAACCATTAGTGTAAAAATTGATAAATTTTCCTAAAATAAAGTATCATCCACGTTAAGAAAAAGGACCTTTCACATTTTTGCATTTAGGAGCCCCATTTGTGCCTCTTCCAGTCACTATTCCCAAGGAGTCACCGCTATCCTGGTTTATGACACCAAAGACTGGTTTTCCTGTTTTTAAGCTTTGTATAAATGGAATCAGTGGGTAATCTTTTGTGTTAGGTTTCTTTGACTTTGTACTGTGAATGTGAGATTCATCCACATTCTCCTACAGAGTTGTAGTTCTTGTATTTTTCTTGCTGTCTAGCATATCATTGGGTGACTATAACACTTATTTATCCATTATGCAAATTAGAGATAATTGGTAGGCTCCAGTTTGGGCTTTATGAACAGTACTTTTAGAAATATTGTGGAACATGTTTTGTGGTGAAGATGTTTAAATGTTTGAGTTTGATATATACTTAAGAGTTACGTTGCTGAATCGTAGCATGGAGTGTATATATTTGGCATTTGTAGACAGTCCCTAATAGTTTTCCAAAAAGGTTGTATCAGTTTACAGTCCCTCAGGTAGCACATGTGTGACCCAATTCTCCACATTTTTCTAGTTACTTGATGTATTCATTTTTAATTGTCTAACAAATTACCACAAAGTTAACGTTTTTAAACAACTTACATTTATTACTTCACAGTTTCTGTAGGTCAGAAATCAGGATGTGGTTTAGCTGGATTCTCCCTTAGGAATTCATAGAAGTCAAGGTGTTGGACAGGCTGTTTTCTCATCTAAAGGTTTGACCAGGGATGGCTCCTCTTCCAAGGCTCTCACATTTTTGACAGAGCTCATTTCCTTGTGGCTGCACGACTGAAGATCCTGGTTTTTTCCTGGCTTTTGGCTGGAAGCTGCTCATAAGTCCTAGAGCCCAGTTGCAGTTCCTTGCCATGTGGCCCTTTTGATTGGCAGTTCACAACAGGGCTGTCTGCTTCTTCATGGCAGGTGGGATGGTCCCTCCAGTTGGCGAAGATGGAGTCTTATATAACAAAATGGAAGTGCCATCCCATCACCTTTGCCATATTCTATTGACTAGAAGCAAATTGCGGGTCCTTCCAGACTCAAGGGGAGGAGATTATACAGGGTGTAACAGTAGGGAGTGGAGATCATGTAGCTGTCTTAGAATTTGTCTGTATTAACTTAAGTGGAGTCTACAATTAAATTTCACTTCTGTATATAATAACTTCGAATGGAATGTGTACATCTAGTTTTAGTATTTATTTTCTCTTCTCAGCACCTTGTGGCCCTCATCAAACAGTGTATTTCTTCACTGCTTACTTGGACTGCATGCATGATATAACTTCTTTTTTTTCTTTTTATTGAAGTATAGTTGATTTATAATGTATTAGTTTCAAGTGTACAGCAAAGTGATTCAGTTATACATATATAAATATATATACTTTTCCAGATTCTTTTCCATTATAGGTTATTACAAGATATTGAGTATTGTCCCCTGTGCTATACAGTAGGTCCTTGTTGTTTATCTGTTTTATGTATAGTAGTGTGTATACGTTAATCCCAAACTCCTAATGTATCCCTCTCCCCAACACCTTTCCCCTTTGGTAACCATAGCTTGTTTTCTATGTCTTTGAGTCTATTTCTGATTTGTAAATAAGTTTATTTGTATAACTTTTTTTAGATTCCACACATAAGTAATATATGATGTTTGTCTTTCTCTGTCTGACTTCACTTATTATGATAATCTCTAGGTCCATCCATGTTGCTGCAAATGGCATTATTTCATTCTTTTTATGGCTGAGTAATATTCCATTGTGTGTGTATACCATATCTTCTTTATCCAATCATCTTTCAATGGACATTTATGCCTCCATGTCTGGGCTATTGTAAATAGTGCTGCTGTAAACATTGGGATACATGTGGCTTTTTCAGTTAGAATTTTCTCTGGGTATATGCCCAGAAGTGGGATTGCTGGATCATGTGGTAAGTCTGTTTTTAGTTTTTGAAGGAACCTCCATCCTGTCCTCCGTAATGGCTGCATCAATTTACATTCTCACCAACATTGTAGGAGGGTTTCTTTTTCTTCACACCCTCTCTAACATTTATTACTTGAGGACTAGGAGACTTCTTTTTTAAAACAGTATTTCTGCATTATGTCTCTGAAGTAGATGCTCTTGCTGTTTCACCAGGTTCCCTTTCACAAGGCAAGTGCACTCATCCCTCTGGCCCAATAAGAGCTAATGTGCCCCCGGATTATACACTTCCCACCTTCACCCACCTTGAAGGGAAGCATCAATGACTAACTAACACGAGTATACAAAGGGCTAGTCCCTTGTCTCCAATGAGAACCAGCTTGGCGCAATTTATGCTCCAGAGTGCCTTGTGGGATCAGGCTGAATTGAGACTTTAGCCAAGACCTCACCTTTGCTGAGCTTTCTTTCCTGATCTGTCCTACCTCCGACATCCCAATTCTACTGAAATACTCCTCTATAAGTCCTCTTCTGGCTTTCAGGTACTTAGGGAAATCTCCTAACTTTTCCTTACTCTATTATTACAGTTTGCATTATAGAAGTTGTATGATTATCTTGAAAAGCTAATGAAATTAAGTATCACAGAGTCACAAAATAGGGACATTGCAATTCTCCTCACTGTTTTCTCACAAACACAGATGGGTATTTCTTCAAAAACTGCATTTCTCTTTTCCTTTTTCTTTTTTGGTACAGAATACCTTTAAATATGATTTTATATATACTTAGTACAAAAGACATTATCCTGTTTATTAATAACTCTTTTGCAGAGTGATGTTGATCCTTTGAGAGGTGTTTGTTAAATTCAGTTGTCACATTGACTCACCTCAGCTGTTTCCTAGTTTGTGCAGTAGGCGGTGGTATCCTTGGTATCTACAACCAGTACTGTGTGGCCACACGCATCACAACAGCCATGATCAGTGAATAGCCAGTATCCCTGTTCCGGTGAAAAACATCTATCTGTGAATAGATGTATATATATCAATGTATCTTTCCACCCAACTGTAATCTTACTTTGAAATCATTAAGGAATACTCTATCTAAAATAACGCTAAGGAAAGTTTCCTGTTGAGGCAAATAATTCATTTTTTAAAAAAGGAAATAGTAACATTGATCACTTATATAAATCCCAATTTTATGGTAACAGGTCTTTAAAGGAAGGAAACTTTTTTTTTTATTAATTTATACAGATATATAATACAACTAATGTACTAGAAAGTAAAATTTAAACCATACCTTATGATCTTAAATCTACCTTAATTTTTCTTTACTTACCAATATATGGGTATCCCCAGGGTAAGCCTGAATAGATGATTCAGACTTGGAAACTTAATATCCAAGTTGATATTAGATTTATTTTATAGATATTACCATGATACATTCTCTGTTTCTATAAATAGACCCACCAACCACTTGGTCACCCAAACCTGTCACCTGGAAATTAATTTTCACTTTACTGCCTCCTCCATCTCCTTCATCCTATACCGTATTATTTGTCACTAAGTTCTGCTGATTTTAATAACCAGATATTGCTGTCCCTTTATTTATCCCCTTTGACTTCAGGGAAAATTCTTATCACTGAATAGACTATTGCTATAATCTCATTTGTTGGTTTCTAATGGCTCCATCCTTCTACATCACAGTGAATTTTTTTTTGTCTACATTATAAATCTGAATATGCTACTCACTTGCTTAAGACACATGAAGAGCTCCATTCTATTCAGAATATATTAAAGACCAAAATCCTTGTGTGACACATAAGATCCTTCACAGTCTGATCCCTGCCCCTCATCTATATTCATGCTTTGTTCCAGTACAAGTCTTTTGTTCATAAAACACGTCACACTTTTTCATTCCTCTACACCTTCGCACATGCAGTTACCTCTGGCTGCAAATTCTTTCTCCTCTTCCTTTACCAAGTGAGAGGCCCTGCTTATCCATCCTGACACTGTCTAAAGGTTAACTCCTGAGTCAGTTCTGCTTTGGCATCTCTGGGCAGGGTTGAAGCTTCTTTATGCTTTCCTTGCACGTTGTGAGCACATCTCTTATAGCATAGGATTACAAGTTCCTTTAGCCCCTGGACTGAGTTTTCTTGATATTACCAGTTCCAGCCTAGCAAATCGCTTGTCACACAATGCTCAATAAGTCATTTGCTTTTTGAATAGTGAATGATTATATATTCATAGTCTACTTGAAATCACTAAGCTGTTTCACGACTCCAATTTTTTTAACACTTCAAGAAATGGATGGATTTCTCAGTCATCTTTAATCTACTATAGGGCCTTACAATATAATATCTGACAGGCACTAAATAATCAATACATATTTTTTGAATGAATAAGTGAATGACTAAATGTAGGTGCAGAACCCTGCAAGCAAAAGAAGTCTGTTAGATTCCTCCTTTGTGACTATTTCTGTTGTGGATTTAATAAGTTTTAAGAATTTATGCAGTTTTTGTAAAATCATATTTTACTGATTTAATTACTGTTTCTTTTGAATAATTGGCTACTGATCTCAAACAAAGTTACTCTTTTAATGTCAAAAGCTGTTCCTATTCAGCTCTTTCTCTTTTCTAATTTTTACCTTTTAAAGAGTAACAGATTTAAGGTTAGGGTATAAAAATTTTTCCCAACTGGAATTTACAAGCATTATCACACTGAATGTTGCAATATGTAATTTGATATAGAGATATCGTCTCTAAATGCAAACTATGCCCAAGACTACCAAAGACTACTAAACGATAGTACACCCTCCCCCTAAAAAAATAAAGACAAGGTAGAAAATGTAACAATTTGTGTCCAGAAGTTCTTGGCTGAAGAAATCATGACAATATTTGATGTTTCCTTATATATTTTAGCATTTACTTATTGTTTGCAATGTTTTCTGATAGATGCCACAGTGGATTCAAAGATAACAATTTAGTCCCTGACTTTCAGAAGTTACCAATGTATTAGAAAAATTTGGATAGGATGGTAACTATTATGAAATGCTGTATGTTAAAAGTGGATTAGAAGATAAATCAAGGATAATGGCCAGTGAGAGCAAAGAAACTTAATTTCTGTTGTAGGAAATCATGGAGGCAGTGAAATTTGGTCATATCTTGAAAACTGAACAGAATTTCGACTTTTGTAGATAAACAGGCTGACGATATATTGTGATTTCCCAGGGTATAGAACTGTTTTCTACTAATGTATGAGGGTTCTCTGTCTCCATCATCCCCCACCTGCCAAGCAGATTCTTTACGTCTTTCTCCTCTCCTCTGACCCCCATCTCCTGATAGAAGTTCTGTTTCTTTTTTTCCCAAAGAAGATGCTAGACAGCATCAGAGAAAGAAAATACCTTACTATTACTAGCTTTGCTTACATACAGAAATGACATAATAAGCAGCTAAGAAACCATGGACAGTAGAGAGAGAAAGATATGCTTCATGGACTGCACTGGGGAGGGTTGTTAGGGGTTTGGCATGTAAGAGACTCCAGAGAAGCTGTTAGTGCTGGAGAATCGGGTATTAGAGGGAGAAGTTAAGGTGGGTTTGCATAGTTGAGAAATTAGACCCCCTCTGATATTCCTAAAGACATATGAGTAGAGTGAATTTCCATTAAGACTTATTTTTGGTCGTTGGAATGAGCTTCCATAAATATGACTCTGTATATTTATTATTATTATTTAGTCTTTGCATGAGGGCCTGGCTTTTATTAGGTTTATCCATTCATAGACCTATAGAGGTACTTGGTAGGTTTTAGGTAATGATAGATGGTTTAATTTCATTGGGATGATGAGATCATGAAAAGGAAGAGTGAAAGTTATGGCTGGAAGAGTAATGAGTGTTTTTGTGTGTGTGTGTTTGGAGAAGGGGGCTGGTGGGCATGTGATTGACCTTGAGGGCCATGGTACTGAGATTGGGTTTCACTGAGGAGGCGCTAGAAAGCCACTAAAGAACTTTGTTCAGATAGTGAGGTGAACATTGTTAGGCCTAGGAAACATTCATCTGGTGATTATGTGCTCATGAGGTGGAGGCTAAATACTGAAGGTAGGAAAGCTAATTACCTTTCAGGGGGCTGTTGAAATATTCTTTTAGAGGCATCTAAACATTTAAATTGTTCATTCCTGTCATTAGAAAATTGGAGCACACATTACCATATATGTTTGTTTATAAATTACATATATATTAATATCTTCTAGATATTATAAAATATTAACAAAAATGGAAGTACAAATGCCTGATTGTATTGCCGTGTTACCCCTTTTAGCATCCTTAGGCCATTTTGAAGACTGCTGTAGAGCATGGTATAGAGAGATGACGAGGTCTTCACTGTAACTGTGGAGGTGGAAATAGCCAGGATGAGGACAATGTAAAGATTGTAACATTTGACCAACTGGATTTTGGGCATAAAGGAGAGAGGTGGAAAAGATAATAGCTCTCACATTTCATACTTGTTGAACACGTAGAATGATAGTTTGACTCATAGAAATATGTTTTTGTTTTAATAAAAATTGTTTTCAGGAAAATGTAAAAAAAATGGATTCTGACAACATTACTTCAGACTGCTGGTAATAATAAAATAGAGCAATCTGGCAAAAAATTAAAATTTCTGCATTGGAACCTCAAAGTGAGATTGTGATTGGAAGTGCAAATTAATTAAGTCCTTATGTTGTAGGTCAAACTATAGAGCTACCTAAATAAAAATGACTGAGGGAGGAAGCAAATCAGTGAAGACCACTTCCATTTATGGGGCAGGTTTGGGTTTAAGGGTCTCAGTAAGGAGAAAAGTATAATTGTGTAAAGAACCAAGGGAGAAGACAGATTCCTAGGGAAGATAGTTTTTTTTGTTTTGTTTTGTTTTTTGTTTTTTTTAATAGGACTGGTGTGTTCAACAACATCATCCAAGGTTGCAGGAAAGTCTATAAGCAAGAACCTAAGAGAAGTTTACTGGATTAGGGATTAAAGGCAGCTTTGGTGTGATTAAAAAGCTGTAATCTTTTGGAAATCATGGAACAGAAGATATCTCAAAAATCTCAAGATGGTACAGCCTTAATTTTCTGAAAAGAAAAAGAATGTTCTGTTAAATTCAGACTTGAAAAAGGACACACTTCTAGAAAATTATTAAATAAAATCTTTAATTATAGACAACTCATAATGTTTAATTATTATTAAGCATAATCTTTTAGGACATTTAAATAAAATTCAAGCTACAGGCATGTCATTCTAACATAACTTTATTTTAATTGTTCTCTTACTTGTATGTTAAACTGTTAAAAGAATACAGATATGTATAAATAAACTTATACATTTATTAATATTTTAATATATGATTATATGTTTTTATGTTCATAATTCCTTGTTTTAATAGTCATTATAATTGCTATATTAATGGATGTATGACAGTTCATCTAGAGACTAATATAATTCTTCCTGAATCTTGAAGTGATTTTCTGTGCATGAGTGTAAAGGATCATCTGTCAAGAGGGACGGCAGAGGGGAAATGTTAATTTTGCTTATTTTCTTTGGATACATTGAGATTTGGTTTCTACCTCAAGCTTGCAGTATTTGTTTTCTCTACTGAGACTTGTTTATTTTCTTATTGCATTGGATGAAATAACATTTTTCCCTAAAGTCCTTCATGATTTATTTCTGCACTTGATTAAAACATTGCATTTAGAACTTTATAATCACATACTGACATTTTGTTTGAAAACAAGATGCATTTCAAAAACAAATTTTAACACATTTAAAGATGTTTCTTGATCCACCCCTGTGTTTTTGCATATGTGGACAATTACTTCATATTCGTGTTCCTCATTCTGCTTGATTTTGAGATGGATATCAAATTATGTGCCTAAAAACAAAATTTCATAGAATCTTAACATTGTGATAGAACTTGTAAGGTTATTTACTTTTTCAGACTTAGAAATCAGTCATTTGAGAATCTAGTACCAATAAAAATCTACAAAGGAGAGATTCTCCATCAAAATATTGATGTCTCCACTCAAGATATTGGTAAAAGTATATGAATATTTTTGCATTAAGTTTTTAGTTCGTATTAATTCTGATTGCTGTAACATATCAAACTGACCACAGTAATGAAAGAAATCACCAGGTTCATGATGCCTGATACAGTTTTTTAAGATCACATAAGAATAACTTTACTCTTAGGCAAAGGAAGACGAAAATCTTCTTTGCTATAATTCAAACCCATTTCCCCTTGTTTGATTTCCAGGGGGTAACTTCCCCAGTTTGTTGATGTGTATTATGTGTAATAGAATCATAAAGTTTACTAATAAAAATAAAGATCAAATCTATCACTTCTCTTTGATCCATCAGTCCTGTCTCTTTGTTATAGAGTTAGAATAAAGAGAACGCTATCCATTGATTAAGCATTGTGTGTGGGCATATGTGTCTTTATGTGTGCATAAACAACTTAAAAATAGACATTAGAGAAGGCAATGCATCTATAGTTTCTACCTTTAGAGGAATGACAAGCCTCATTTGGAGTTAAGATACAAACACATGAAAGGACTACATTGCTACCAACTGCACAATCTGGTACATATCACATAAATGCATGAGGCACTGACTAAGACATAGGGGCTTGGAGAGCAAGGGAAGGCTTTGGAGAGGTGAGTATGGTACTAATTTTGGAAAAGATGTTAAACGCACATAAACACATAGGAAACAGGAGCAGAGGGAGAGAGTGTAAAAGGAAGTGAGAAGGAGGGAGGAGATGCTAAGGAAGAGATTACATATCTTCTATGTTCCAGACCCTGTGTTCCATGTTTTATAGATTTTATTTAAGTACGGGTCAAATAAGAAGTTAACGTGTTTTTATTTAACAAGTTCTGCTGATTTTTTTCCTGGCCATTATATTACTGTGTGTGTATATTTTCCTCTAGTAGCTTAGAGTTGACTTTTCTTCTGTGATTTTTTTTAACATATGCAAATAGGGATTACAAGTTTACAATTTGTGGTTTAAAATTCTGTGGCTCTTGGTATTTCAGAACTCGGCAACTTAAGAGAGATTCCTTAAGTATCTAAATGCTGTCACCCAACTCTTTTGCATAAGCATACTTTTATGTAAATAAATTTTGTAAGATAATCATGTAATAGCTCATCAATAATGTTCCCCTTTCACTTATGAAAGATATTCTCTAGATTATTCAGTAAAGCAGTGGGAATGTCTATAAGAACACCTTTTAATTTTTGAAGATGCTCCAAAAATTCTACCTAAAATATCTTTTAAAGAGTTTTTAGATTTCATGGTTGCTGTATCATGTTGTGTATTCTCAGGAGCAAAAGATTCTTGACTATTAATTAGTATAATGTTGCATGATTGCCTTATCAAGTATGTTGGATGCAAGGTCAGTTAAACAAAATGACTTTCCAACTCCTGACACTGTCTCTGATTATCGAAGCGCATCAGACTGCAGCTGCATTAAGATGCTGGAACTAGACAGTCCATTTTAAATGGATGATAGAATCACGTAAGAAAGGAACAGTCTTTTTAGGTTGTTTGCTTGTTTTTAGGAGAAGATGATATTTAAAAAGAGCTAAGGAGAGCATGAGAAGATTGGGTAAAATTTCAAGATGTTTACTGAAAAATTGGATGCTCTTTATTTTACAACAGAAAGCACTCTGAGGGAATGATCGCGGTCTTTAAACATTCTTGCAATAATTGCCACTGACCATGGGAATCTCTGGTGTAATTTGTTTTTGCTTTTTTAAAGCTAAAGGATAGCCCTTCTCTTCTCTTGTGCCATTATAGTATTTCTACCAATATGTGAAGTCTACCTACCTCTATAATCTGCAACATGCCCTAGTAGTTGACAGTCAAGTTTTCAGTAATGAATGATTTATCCTGGGAACCTGTGTACTTAGATTTCATCTTGTTTACTTTATATATTTTCACTTTGCCATTTAAACAAATTTCATCTAAATATTATTATTTGTTTTTAAAGTCTTTGCTTTTCAGTCTGTTACTAATTTACTTTCATATTCACTTTCAAAAAATGAATCTTCATTTCAGTTCTAAACTCTAAATTGTAATTCCAGTGATTTTTCTATTTGTAATGCTCTCCACCATTATTCCTAAGAAAATCTCAAGAACCTAGCTTCCTTGATGTTCCAAAACAAAAATTTTGAAAAAGTCTTTGAGTGTTCATACAGAAACTTTATAATTTTTGGTAATAGAAAAAAAATTTCTAGATTCCTGAAAGGATTAACACTTATTATATTTTCCAGAAAAGGAAATAGTAACATTGATGTTTTCCTAAAGAAAAATCATGAGGGTCCAACATTGATCTGTTTATCTTTTTTTCACTTGTACCAGAATGAGAATATTTGTTTAAAATCTGTCACTACTCAGCTGTATACTCTTGTATCCTGTGTGATCTCATGTGTGTGTTTAAATAGAAAACCTGTTTAATTTTACTTTTGAGACTCCTAAAAAGGATAGTTAAATCTTTGCTATTTAATTTATATTTCTTGTCTAAAATTTTAACATATTAAAATACAAACCATCTCACCAATTTTTTAATAGTTAATATTTATTATGAAAATTGCAGTCTTAAGATAGGGATACTTTTATAAATACATGGATTAAAGGTATTTAAACAAGACATGTCAAATCTTAGCCAGTCATAACAACAGTGGTCACAGTGACTTGTTTCTTGATTACCCCAAGGCTTATTGGTTGAATTTTGACCATTACAGCACCTTCCCATATGAACCATATATGATTTCTGCAGTTAAATGTCTATTTAGGCTGCATCTCTTGTGATTTTATCACAGCTGACTTCCTGGCTGATTTCTTCGTTTTCTTGACATAATAGGTGTTGCTCAGATATTTCACTTATCTGTAGCTTCCTTGTGGGTCCTTGGAGACATGGGTGGTAAAGAAAATTTCTCACCTTTGAGATTCTCACTCTTCATGGATAGTGTTAATTCTATCTTCTCAAACATCAGTTGCACTAAAAGTGACAGGTTTCTCCTTTGTTCCTTATAATTTGTCTTTTCAGATTGCTAGGAAGTGTGACTTCTAAAGCATGGTCACTTGCTAGGTCGCCATTGTTCCTAAAGTAGAAATTGCTTTAATGGCACAATAAGTTAGACTTTTCTTATGGTTTTCACCTCTTAATTTATTTTGGTTCAAAAACCACTTAGCAAATGCCAAATGCCAAATGATGTGACGGTCAGGGTCTTTGCAAAGTAGAGAAGAACAAGATCATCTCAGTCTCAAAAGCATATCCCTGGTTCAGCAGAAGACACAGAAGTCAGAGACTGATGACTCAAGCCTTCATGATCATTGAGGCATCTCCACACTGCTCCTCACCCTCTTGGAAAATTAGATGCTACTGGTTTAAATTTTGCTTAATTAACAGAGATGTAAATATGTAACTTTTATGTTTTTTTTAAAGAAGGTGATCACATGAATGAAAAAAGATCAAATCTTTCTCTTAGAGATAAAGTTATTCTGCTTTTTTGGATATTCTGTTTTTTAGGATAACCAGCTAATAATGCACTAAACTTATCTGTGGTTCAGTTTTGGGACCTTGAATAGATTAGATTTACAAAGTATTTTCCATTAATTGCTCTATTTGTAAGCCATTTCATTACTCTAAGTTATTTAATTACTCTGTTAAGAAGACCACTGAAAGTGGAATATGATTATGTAGTATATTGCCAATGGATATTTCTGACATTCTGAGGATATACACCAATTCAAGCTAAAAGTTCTCCTCTGGTTAATCTCGGAAGTTATGTGTTGAGCCCATTCTTCCTTCCTGCTTCATTATTTCCTATTTACTATTCTCTGTAGACTTGCTTTTATATATACTTCCATCTTTTAAAAAATGAGAATATAATCTGTAATGGTTAATTTTATGTGTCAACTTGACTGGGCCACAGGATGCCCAGATACTTGATGAAACATTACTCTGGGTATGTCTGTGAGGATGATTCAGAATGAGATTAACACGTAAATCAGTAGATTGAGGAAAGCAGATTGCCCTCCCCTATAGGGCTAGGCCTCATCCTGGTGCTGGAGAATGAGTTCTTGTCTCCACAGGAAAGAATTCAAGTGCGAGGTATAGTAATGTGAAGGCAAGTTTATTTAGAGAGATACACACAGGGTGTGGTCTGTCTCACACAGAGGGAGTATGGCTGTGAGGTGTGGGGATGTTTAGTTTAAAGTAGAAGTAGATACACATTCCATAGACAGAGCAACCATGGGGGTTGTTAGTTTTTATGGGCTTGATAATTTCATATGCTAATGAGTAGGAGGATTATTCCAACTATATTGCGGAAGGGGCGGGGTTTCCAAGAATTGGGCCCCTGCCCACTTTCTTACCTTTTTTGGGTCAGCTCAGGAACTGTCATGATGCCTGTGGGTGTGCCATGAGGCTCAAGGTCTACTAGAAGTCGAATCTTCCACTATCTTGGTAAGAACCAATTTGTTCTCTCCTCAATTTCTGTGTCATTCCTTCAGTGGTTGTGCCCTGCCGCCTCCCCTCCTGTCTCAATCCAATCCACTGAAGGCCTGATGAGAACAAATATATATATATATATTTACTCTCCTATTGGTTCTGTTTCTTTGGAGAACTGAGACTAATACATAATCGTTTCCTTTAGACTATGTTCTTAAACACTGTAGTCAGAGTGCAGTTGGGTAAACCCAAATCCAAATAGTTCCATTTCCCTACACCCATTTGCACATCTTTTATCAGCAGGTTTTCCTTAATATAAAACAGGCACATGTCAAGAGAAGCATTGAAGACATATATATAAAGTAAGGTGTTTTTAAACAGAAACACATATGAAACAAGATTGTGTATTGATTGCTTGATGAAAATGTTGTGGCTAGAGACTCACAGGAACCTAATCCTGTATTTCCCCTAAGAGTAGAAGTTCTGTATTCACAAATTCCATGTTCGTGGCACTTTTATAAAACATAATTACCATGAATAATGAGAATTGACTGTATGGGGTCAAGCATAAGAAGAAAAAATTAGTTAATTTTTCTCCAGCCTCTCTCAGTGTAATTCTTAGGTTTGTTATATCGGATTTAACTTCTAGGCTAGAGTTTCTCCATTTGTTTAATCAGAATGATAATTTTTGAACTAGTCTAAAAAGTGTTGTTTTAAAGATTAAATGAAGTAATATGTATGAAATTGTTTTGTAAACTGAAATGCTGTAACAGGAGCAGTAAGCATAATTTATTTAAGGAGTGGAAAATATGCTAGGGATTTTATAATTACTACTGTTTACCAATGTTGAATAAGAGAATTCAGGTTTTTCTTGATTTAATAAGACTACAAATCACATTGTTCAGCTGTTAAAAGAGTTTACATCTGAAATTAAAATTTCATTTTAACCAGAAGCATTGTCTCTTCTCTATGTTCTCCAACTTGTTAAAATATATTACATTAGACGGGAGCAAGACTGAATATTAAAGAATACTGTGGGCTTGCATGGATTTGTATCTTTTGTTTTCTCTGAGCCACCTCTGCTTAATTTACTAACACATAAATCTTTCCTATTTTCAGTGCTGCAAAGCCAATTTAGCAGAGGAAGAATGAAGCTGAATTCTGTTCTGCCTCATGCATCACCAAGAAAATTGCTAGGCCAGTTAAGTTTTGATTGCAGAATATTTATTTTTGGTGACAGATGTTGCTGATGTAAGAACCTAGGCTATCACAGCTTGAATTAGTCCTGAGTTGAGGTTGAAAAAAAACTGAAATGGAAAGTCTTAATGAAAGTAAACATGCAACATCAAGACGGCATCTTTGGAATTAGGTTTCTGACGGTATTTGTGTGGTGGGTATGTTGTGCCTACATTTACATGCAGACAGTGACTTTTGGGCAGAAATGTGGACACAGCCTTTTACGAAATCATATTCTTAAGGTCATGGTAAGATTGTAGCACCGAAGAGAAGTAAGTTTGGTGCATTCCAAGCACTTGTTTGGACTGAAGCAGGGTCTAGGGCAGAAGGTAGTGACTATAGGAATCCTGTGGATTCTGGCAAGAAAGAACTGCTTTATTATCCCTATGCTTCTGCCTGTCAAACCACTTATCACATTGTATTACAATGATTGTTTGCTTTATCTCTGTGTCCCATTCACAGATGACCATGAGGATCTTTGCATATAACATATTTGCCATAAATATTGGATGGAAGAAATCTCATAAGACATAATTCCTCACCTGTGCACTGAATGCACATGCACCTCCACATCAGAGGAAAGAGTCATTGGTGTTCTTGTCTCCCAGGCGAGACCCCCGCATAGTTCTATGCATACTGGTTTTGTGGCTCCCAAATGAATTGCTGATGGAGCTATGTTAGGGAAGCATCAGAGGGAGGCCACTGAAAAGGCCATGGCAGTAACATTTTCATTATGATCCCACCTTCCCTCTTTAAAAATCATGAAATTTAAATTTGTCTAAACGCATAGCACGTACAACACTAAGAATGAATGGCAATGAAAACAGTGGACTCTGGGTGATAACATGTGTTAAAATAGGTCCATCAGTTGCAACAAATGTATCCCTCTGGTGTAGGATGTAGATAACGGAGGAGGCTATCCTCATGTGGGGAGAGGTTTATGTGAAATCTCTCACCTTGCTGTAAACTAAAACCACTCTGAAAAATAAAGTCTATTAAAAAATAGCAAATTTGTTGACCAAAATGATCTTCGATTCTTGGTCTGCAGTTCTTGAACATATGAAAAAGTCACTAGAAATCCTATGTCTTACTCATTCCAATGGTGAGTCAAGGATGACTCCTATGACAGAAATTAGTAAGGGAGAAAAATCACTAAGTTAATTTGATTATCTGTCTCAATAGAACATTAGCTTTTTATGTGCCAAAGTCAAGATTCATTTGTAAGCTAAATTGTTCATGTTTAAATATAAATAAAAATTCAATCATTATTTCCTGAGATATATTAGAAGCAATCATAATTGGGAATATTTAGTAAATAATATTTTAATTTTGCAAAGTATATTTTAATTGTTGTTCATTCTTGTCCATTTCAAGGATTACATGTCAGGTAGCTTTGCCAATGCCTTTTATTGCTTTTTCTCGGTGGATGGCATTCACCCATTTATTCCTGGAAATCCAAATGATTGTGAATGAATCATGAACAAAAAGCTCAATGAATTGTTTCTCTGCCGGAGACAATTTTCTGCTTTCTAGTGTTTTTCAATAGATACTTTCCCCTTGCTGGGATATGGGACGATTTTCTTGGGAATTTTGTTTGGAAGTGAACTTTTAAACATAGGGAATGAAAACACTTACACACATGCATACACACATGCACACTCCTGAGTGCAGGAGTCAATAGTCATAGTTACGCCACCTGGCCTCATGATAAGCAGTACAGGACGGGGGTAGATGATACCCGCCTTGGTGATGGCTCAGGCTGAGGTCATTGCAGGTGAGCAAAATCACTGATTTGATGTAATACTTCTTGTTTAATGAATGGCTAAGTCTCAGTTGTCTGACAACTCCACATCTCATTTCCTTTGGCCTGTGAAAGGAGAGGAATAATGTGCAATTTAGTAAAACAAAAAGCTGACACCGAGCTGTCACATGTTCCAGCCCAGACTCTCTTTCAGAGGAGGCACCAAGTTGTGTTGGTTCTAACTTCCCCCGAGGTTACTGATTTTCTGTTGCCAGATAGACTGGTGTCCTCAGCTCAGTGAGGCAAGCTCTTCCTGTGCAGGTAGAATTACAACTCCTAATATTTAGGCGTGATTACGTTTTATGCACATTTATTGTTTCCTATTGTGAGGGGCTACTGATATAAATCCCAAGCCAAGAGTCATTTCCTGGGGCCCAATTCAAAGCTAGGATTTAGATTCACTATTAATCCCAGTTGCATATGTCTGTGGTTTACCTGACAATTTTTGTGATGTCAATAAATGGTCACTGTGTACTGAAGAAACCAAATCTGTTTATTAAAGTTGCAGCTGATAGCAACTGTTTAATTGAACTGGGCTGATACACCAGTGATCTCAGAAGCAGAGCATTGGGCAAGTGTAGTTCTTGCATATTTAAATGGTTGGACAAGCCAATAACAAATACTGTATTAGATTAATGTGGATAATTTAGTTTGTTGCTTTCAATTATTAAAAAGCCTCTTCATTGCACAGAATACTCGGGTTTTGCTGGCTTTGTGTGTGCACATGTGTGTGGAAAGCCTGTTAGCCTATTGTCTGCTCATTCACTTATAAAAGCTGCTAATTCAGCTAGAAAGTAGATACAATCTACACACCAAATGAAT
This sequence comes from Camelus dromedarius, assembly GCF_036321535.1. NCBI lineage: Eukaryota > Metazoa > Chordata > Mammalia > Artiodactyla > Camelidae > Camelus > Camelus dromedarius. The sequence continues at coordinate 39,836,571 of NC_087436.1, forward strand.
TCGAGGCAAAGCAGCAGTTGATTCTAGATGCCAGGTAACTTACTAGGGATGTTTTATGTAGCTTTGTTCTTAAATGGATTGTGTAGGTTCCTTCATTGTATTGACACTTGAGGAAAAAATTAAGGGGATGTAAATGGTTGTTAAATATTTGGTGTAAATAGTAATAGCATGATGGGGGAGAATATTTTAAAAGGCACGTCAGAGAGGAGGGTATAGCTTAGTGGTAGAATTCAGGCTTAGCGTGCAAGAGGTCCTGGGCTCAGTCTCCAGTACCTCCATTTAAAAAAAAAAACGCATGTCAGATGAATGTCAGGTAGGTGTGGCGCAAGCTTGAGTATCATCTGGTTGCTATCAAAGGAGCAGAAATGTCAAACATTTTGCTTTTGTCCCCCTGGATTTCTGTTCCATCTTTTCTCCCTCTCTCTAAGAGAGTGAATTTAAATAGAAATGCTTGCTTTAGCTAACTGGAAATTCAGGAAAATCTGAAATAAATATTGTGAAACTGGTATCCAGATGCAGAAAACAGAATTAACCATGACCCCCTGTCGAGGAACTGTAATTAAAAACAAAATTTCTTCCCAACCCAGACAAACTCTCCACAAAGGTAGAAGAGAAAGCAAGCAATTTTTTATTGAATAATCATTTAACCAGACTGCGATGTGCATCACAGGCAATCTGCTAAGAGATTAGAGGCAGGAAGACTTCACCCTTTCGCAGTCAAGCAGATACACACTATTGCATATGTAGTGCATACCTATATATATTGCATATGTATAAGATAAGCAGTAACTAGTTTTCAAGTAGGAGGACTTGACAGCACCATTTGTCACACATAGTTCATCCTAGATTCACCTGGTAATCGGGGTGATCATCTGTGTTAGCTAAGGAAAAAATAAATGTCTCATATCTTTATGACAAGCTTGGTGCAAGGTGCCCACTTAATTAGGCTCCTACAGCCACAGAAACTGGGAGGCGGGGGCTCTCTCCCCCTTGATGTTTACATTCCAGAGATGATTCCTTTGAGAAACTCATTCTAGGATCTTAAAGCTCCCAAGAGGCTTATTTAGCTTTTAAAGAGATTTGCATACATTTCAAAAAGACAGAGAAGGAAATGACAATTTTCCTAAGTAAATACTCTAAGTAAAGGGGAGAGGGGCGTGTATCTTCCCTTATTTTCAACAGAAGTAATTAAGCCTCTTATTTATTTTTTTAAAGAAGTTTATATTTGTTCTCTAAAACCTCCTCCCTGTATTACTATAAAAAAGCAACATTATATATTTTTAACTGAAATACAGTCAATTACAATGTGTCAATTTATGGTGCACAGCACAATGTCCCAGTCATGCATGTACATACATATATTCGTATTCATATTCTTTTTCATTAAAGGTTATTACAAGATGTTGAACATAGTCCTCTGTGCTATACAGCAGTAACTTTTTAAAAATCTATTTTTATATATAGTGGCTAACATTTGTAAATCTCAAACTCCCAAATTTATCCCTTCCCACTCCCTTTCCCCGATATAATTTGTTGAGTATCTCTATTATTGTTTCTGCCTTACTCTGGGCAAACTGCAGTCTAGGTCTAAATATCCACCAAGTTCATAGTAAAATATTGTGGGCCATTATCTAGTGACAAAGTCTTATTACAAGGCACTCATTACAAGGTACAGAAACACCCAGTGTTTATTGTAGATGGTTCTAAGTGTTTTAAGTCTTGAGGACAAACCTACTCTATAGGCTATTTCTCTTTCCTGTGTTGGTTCTAAATTAATAATTACATGATTATAATAGTCAGCTGTATCTCCAGGCATTCACCTTTGTTTACCTATCTGTACTGGGATTGGACAGAACTTGTCATCCCAAAGTTAATAGAGTAATATTAGACCTGAGTTTTGCAGTCACTGTCTGTAAGTTCCAGATCTCTGTTTTTTTCTTAATTAGATGTTTTCCCTTTTTTATATTATCCTTCCAATAAAACTCATTAACAAAACATCTTTGCTTGAAGTTTGGGATTTGAGTACCTGGGTGCACATTAATTACTTCTACTTTGTTAGTATCAAAAATTGCTCATGAAAATGGTCCTACTTTTACTCTGTCAATAACAGTTAGATTGTTGGACTTATAAATCCAGATCCTGTTTATATGGAGAGTACAATTTAGAGCAGATTGGAGATGAGATTGTGAGGAACCATTACTGGGAGTACAGAAGGAAAGAAATGCAACAAATAGCACATTTGTTTTATATTAAATGTGATTCTTAGAGTAAGTGAAATTACCCTACATAGTAGATGTGTTACCTTGAGGAAGCTATTAATCTTTATGAATCCAGGTTTATTACCTGTAATATGGGAATCATAATGCCTGTATCATAAGATTATAATAATGATGAATTGAGGTAACACATGAAGGTACCAAGAACAGATTCTGGCACAAAATGAATGATGACTAAAAAGATTATCAGGACAGGGCTAACTCCTCCATCTATAGTTTTGAACCTTCCCATCAAGTCCAGGACTACGCTCCATCAGTTTTCCCTCCTTCTGCTCATACCAACATGTTTTCTGATAGTATCTTTCCTTCAGTCTTCAAATATATTTACATCTCCATTGTCACAAAACAAATACATATGTAAATGCACATTGCAACTTAATCTGACCTATTTAAAAATTCACATTAGTGAAATATAATACATGTACAATCAAATGCACTCATTTTAAGCACAGCTTAGTTTTTGTGACAAACATATATGCCTATGGGCGTATATGGTATAATCACCACCACATTCAAGATTTCCATCACCACAAATATCCCTCATGCCCATCTGCAGTCAATCCTCAGCTCCGTTTTTGCCAGAGGCAATACCAAATATCTACTTTCTGTCTCTAGATTAATCTTGCCTTTTTAAGATTTTCATGTAAATGGAATCACATAATATATTCCACTGTTTTGTGTCTTCCATCCTTTTCTTGGTAGAATATTTTTGAGATTCATCCATGCAGTTGTGTGTATAGTTAGTATACTCCTTTCTTTTTTTTTAAACTACTATTCCATTATATTGTTATATCATAATTTGCTTATCCATTGAATTGTTATTGTATATTTGGGTTATTTCCAGGTTGAGCTATTATGAACAAAGCTGCTATAAATATTCTTATGCAAGTGTCTGTGTAGATGTATATTTTTGTTTCTTTTGAGTAAATATTTAGGAATAGAATTGCTGAAGTGTAAGATGACATACATTTAACTTCATAGGAACAATCAAGTTTCTCAGAGTTGTAACATGAAGTGCCCCCATCGTGTATGAGTTTTAGTTTCCTCAACAACACTTGGTAACGTCAATCCTTTTTACTCATTCTTATTACTATGTATTAAAAAACACATGGTGGCTTTAATTTGTATTTCTTTTTCAGTGTTTCTGAGACTTGGAACTTTCTGCTTTATTTTTTCTGGGGAATAAATCATTCATCGCTTGCCTGGTTGGGCAGTGACAATAGTTGTCTGTGTGGGATGAGAGAGGGGAGCTGGGTAACCTAACTTCTATGTAGACTTCTAACTGAGGATACCCACATTTATCCTCCTCACCCTGTGGGTTCTGTGGCTCAAAATCTGAGCCTTTCAGGAGAGTTTCTGCAGCCCAGACAGCTTGCTTCATCTGGTCATCCTCCTCGACGGGCACTTACATCCCAGCTTTCTCTATGCTACATCAGTTACCCCTCATCAATCTGCCTTCTGTTGTCCAAAATTTTGTTGACACCTCTCAATTACAGCTCTCTTCTCTCTAGTTCTCTTTGTGCATTGATTCATTTAAAACTTTTCTTTAGAGGAAACAGAGAACAGCAAGTTCAGTTCTGCACATTGACAGTCACTTTCCTTTTCACCTTACTTTCTCATTTGTTTCTTCACTATTCCACACAAAAGTTATCAATGATAAAGCTAATAATCTCTTTAAGTTTAATTTTAGTTGATTTAAGTGTCTCAACTGAACCTCCTTTCCTTCACCCAGACTCCTTTTGTCCTTGATGTCCATGCTCCAGCTCTGTAGGTTTCCTCAAATTTCTTTTTCTTTCCATTTTTCTCTCGGGCTCCCCTTTCTCTAATGACCCTTAAATGGGGAGATGTCAGCATAGTTTGATTTCCAGTGGCTCTATGATACGAGTTATTTCAGTAAAACTCCATGAAGATTTGGCATTGCTACTCTTCAACAGCAGCCTGATTCTCTAAGGGGAGAGAGTTATTGTTCTATACGTGTTGCTGCCTGAGCGCTGCGAGATAAAATGTAGAGAGAAGCGTTGTGATAATTCTAAGGTTCTCTGGTTTCTTGGATTCCAAGAAACTGTCTCTTATATATAATGTGTTGACAATAATAAAATTGACCATTTCAAGCAAGATCTAAACCTGGGGATAAAAACAAAAAGGAAAAATAGTGTCTTTTTTTTTTTTTTTTTTTCATTTCCTTTTAGGAAAGCACAATTTTTAAACACCTCTCAGCTGGAAAGAGAAGATCCAGGTCATGCCAGTCTCACAAAATTCCACTCAGTTTTGCTGCGAACCTGAAACTTCTCAAAGTTAAAACTTATTAAAAAAAATAAATAAATAGAAAAATCTCAAAAGAATGGTACTATAACCAGAAAATATGCTTTAGGGAATAATGAAGCAATTAGACTACCAGTCAATTTTCAAAATACCTAGTGTGTCATTAAAAAACTTGATGATTGTGTTGTCTTAAAAGGTATTTTCTGAATTCTTTCTTTCTTTGCAAATTGAGAGAATTTCAGGGGCATAAGACAAATCTAAAATAATCTGAAAATACCAGTTTTGAATCTGGATTGCTTAGCAGTATGTTTGTTTGATCATTTCTGAGAAATTATTATTATTTTCTTTTTTAGTTTTTAGCCCCTAGTCTTTTATTCATTGGTGCACTATTAAGACATTGACTACAAAGATGGCAGTTAATTTGTAGTAATGGTCAGCTTTTCTGACTGACACTAAGTGTAAAATGTACTGTATGTTCCTATTTCTTACCATAGATGTCAGGTGACCAAGTCATACCAAGCTGTCCTGTATTTTAAGAAGAACAAATCGTTCTACGGAAAATGAAGGGAGCCCAGAAAGCTCAAGAGCTTGGAGACGGTATATGGCAATTTTCACCTTGAGGTAACTGGTCTCAGTCATAGGTGGTGGTGGTTATTAGAAACTGAATGACAGTCTCTGACCTATGCTTTTTCCAAAAGTGGGGTAAAAAGTATACTATGATTATTTTAATAATAATGTGCTAGTCTTTAGCCATGAAAGCTCTGATTGTTAGAATTCTCAGTAAGGAAAAATATGTCAATGCAGTTTTCTGTAACATACATAGGGGTCCTCCAATTTTTATGTAGCTGCATTTCTAGATAAGACATTCTTGTCTACAAAATATGAAATTTAATAATTAAAGAGAGTGATTTTATACTTTGTCTAGTGGAAGTGATTTTCCTGTTCAGGGAGCATTTCCTATCAGGATTTCCCTCTATACTGTGGTTTTTCCACTTTTTATCACCTGCGGGGAGAATATAATGCTGTCATCTTTAAAGAAAATGATCTGATTTCATCTATAAAATGTTTTTTGTAACCATGTATATATTTTTGACTGGTGAATAAATAAGTGAAGTGTTTTACATAAATTTACCTTTCAGTTAGCTCTTCATAAATATTCCTGTTTTCCCAGCATAACCAGTGTAGCTGTGGTGGCAAACTGTACTTGATTATTATTATTATTAATTTTTATTTTTTATAATGAATGAATCTGAGTTTAGTGAATGGTAATGATGAATAAAATTTTGTTGGGACAGAAGTCCCCATTTATAATGAATGTGTCTAGGAACGCTGTCAGACTGAAGCTCGAGCCTATTAGAATAACTACCATCTAAGGGTAAATCAGGGGTAGGGAGGCGGGGGTGGGTACAGGAGGTGGTGTGGAGGGAGGGGAAAAGGAGGACATGTGGAAATCCTGTCCAGACTTCCCTTTTATTATCAGCTTGCATCTACTTTGCATCCAGCTGGTTGTTATCAACCTCTATTTCCATTTCTTAAATCCTTCTTAAGACAAATTGCCTCATCCTTACCCCTGAAGTGTCCTCTCTAAAACTCTTTTAATTGGCCCTCCTGTCCCAACACCTCTTGCCTTTGGCCGTCACAGTAAACTAAGACTACTAAATACAAAGTGTCTCCACTTTGGGCTTTCTGTAGTGTTCCCCAATTTTCTTTCTATTTCTTTTGTCTTCTTTCTGTAGCATTTGACGGTGTTTACTTCTCCACTTTCAAACTCTAACATCCCACGGTTGTTTTCTTTCCTCGATATATAGCTGGGCAGTCAGAAGCACAGGTGATAATCTGGGTTTGTGATTGGTATCTAAAGTGTGGGGTTGGGGGATGGGGAGGGAGGCACAGTCTTGTAGGATGGAGCCCTTAAGCTGTGCATCTGATGCCATCTCTGGGTAAGCAGTGTCAGAAATGAGTTAAATTCTAGGACACCCAGCTGGTGTCAGAAAATTACTTTGTGTGGGAACTTCCCCCTTCCTCCTTTGGAAATTGGGTGCAGGATCCTAACTGAGTGATCTGAAGTTTTGATTGGTACTAGAATTATTTTATACCACACTTATTTTGAAAGCCCAAGGAAGAATCAGCCATGTGGAAATGGAGAGAGGGTGGAGTGAGCTGAATGTTCCAGGCAGGGGAAACAGTTTCTTCAAAGGCTAAGTGAAGTATGATATCTGTTGAACTATAGTGGACTAATATAATTGACACATAGAATAAGTCTGGGGAAGAGAAGAAAAATGGGAGTTGAGTTAGAAAGAAGCCAAAATATGAAAATTCTTTTATGACATCCTAAATGTATGTGTCAGCTTTTAACTGTTACCCTTCAACCTTGATCTGAGGAACATTTCTTTTATTGTGAAAATACATTCACCAGTTTAATAAGGAGAGACCCACTAAGGAAATAGAATTTGCTTTTTAATGCTTTTCTGCAGGTCTATTTCATGAAATTACTGAACTTTCCTAATAACAACCAAGTCATTACTAATTTAATTCTTTTGATCCCCCCATTCCACAGTACGTTTAGGATTAAAAAAAAAAGAGTACTAACATCCCATACATCATTTGAACTAGTTTTAGGAATCAGATTTATACAAACAAAAGTGAAAGGACTTAAGTATATTTGCACAAGAATAAATGTCCTTGAGTGTAGCAGCAAAAAGGACAAAAGAGAAACCCCAAATATCCATCAATAGCCGAATGCTTGAATAAATGTGATACATCTTTTTTATGGTCTATTATGCAACTGTTAAAAATCACGTATTAGATCTATTGATTCAGGGGGTTACTATGGTGTTTTGTTAATTGGGAAGAGAATGAGCTGGCAATGACCTTAGTATCATGCCCTCCTTACCCAGATTTTGGGATGACAACCTTAGTCAGAAATGACCTGAATTGTATTTCCATTCTTGTTTTGGTTGATAATTTTTTCCCCATGTTGGGCCTCATTTATTTTATTAATGACGACCTTTTCCACATCAATAACTCATGCTGGCAACATATCATTTCTTACTGATAATAGAGTTGCTAAACTAATTTTATAAAGAGCATGGTTTCTTCACTTGAAATTTTTCTGCATTTAGTTTTTAAAGTACACATTTTTCCCTTTTGATCTCATCAAATTCCAACCACCACATTCTTATTTCTCTAGATGATATATTACTTGCATCTGCACAGAGCCACATAATGCTAAAACCCTGGAGGTGTGATTATCCCAAAGAACGAGTTAGCATTTGCATCAGTCGTCTGCAAGAGTATCTCGTGCAAAATACTTTTTCAGTGTTGCTGCCCTGGAAGGAGTTTAATAAATATCCCTAAGTATAGACAGAGAACAATTTCTGACCTGAGAACTACCTGTAAAAGTTTCCTATTGTTGGGGTGCCTTTCCTTCTGACTGTTTTCACTTTTTCATCACCATATGTTACAGGATGAGAGGTTAGAATTATTTTACTTTGTGTTTTTGCTGTTTGCATCTTTCAATGAACATCATTAAATATTTTACAGAAATTGCTCAAATTAAATAGCAATTAAAAGAGCCTGTTTTCTAAAGCCATGCATAGTATTAATGACCTTTCAGATACAATTTTCAAAATTCTAGTATTTTTCTTTCTTTTAAATTTCCTACAGGATGTTGTATATGTGACCTTGAGCCTGTGAACATGTAGAAAGGAAAGTACCTTTCGGTCCAGGATTCAGAGTGGGGTCTTCTAGACTTGCACTTTCTTTGTCCTTCTTTCTCCCCACGTGTTTGGTTGTGTTCTAGCTCTCGGCACCTAATCAGACACTGAATAAGACCACAGGAAAGAGCCCAAACTCAAACAGACTGTAATTATGTGCTCATGCCTTTTAAAAGTAGATCAGTGGTAGAAGAAAGCGTGAAATTATTTACTGAAATATTTTAGGTTATCTGCAGTTTGAAGTTGTTCTTGTTACTCCTCCTCCTTCTTTATCCTGGATAACTAAAAGTACTCCATCATTTAAGCTGATTGTATTTTCCACTTTGTTATGTTTTTTCCTCAAAGGACTGCTTTCTTTATAGCCTTGGACCTGTTGATATAGTGTAATTTGCATGGTCTTTAGGTATTTCTGAGAAATCTATACCCAGACAAATCTTTGTTTTTCTTCCAGGCTCTATTTAATAAAGATTATGAAGAGGCTTGCAGTAGCATGATCGATTATGATTTCATGATGGTTATTAATGGTGTTTGAATGTCAGTTTTTTTTTTAAATATAGTCATTGATAATTGGGGATTTTAGCTATTTTATAATGAGACTAGAATTCTTTCAAAAATACTGCCACCTTTGAATCTAATTAGTTACAGAGGGCTGTAACTAATTAGATTCATTGTTAATGGATGCTTTTTTTTTTACTTCAGTTTAAAATCGAGCTTTTCTCTGCTTCTCTAAATAATTGGACTTATGGTCAAAAGCATAATAAGAAGTAAAAAATGGATTAATTATGAAGAAAACTGTAAATCTCTTTCTTAACACTCTTTACATTAATAATGCCATAGAAGATTCAGATGAGGGCAGAGACCTATCTTCACAGCATGGACGAAGTTGTATGTAGTCAATAACTTCAGGTTTCTCTGGGATTCATACATGTTCTGTCTGAACTTTCAAGGCCAACACTAAGTGCAAGGAGGTCAAACCAAGAAGCTCTGATCCCAAGTTACATTACTCAGGCACTAGAAGCACCTCATCCCACCCAGGTTTTCTTTTGGGAGTCAGTGCTTGATTGAAATGGTTAAGACATGTGAACGTGGATCCTTCTAAGGATCAAAATGGAATCAGTTAAATATGTGTTTATGGGGTCTGTTAATATGGATTAAGCACTTTATTTGTGTTACATTCTCATCACGGTAGAGGAAACAGACACATAAAGAGATAATTATTACACCGTGTGGTGAATGCCCTGGTGGAGGTACTGGGTTAGGGTGACAGGGCAACACAAAACACGCCCACAAATCAGCCTAGGAAAACCACGTAGGGCTTGTGGAGAAGGTGAAGTCTGATTTGTCTTTAAAGTTGATTAGAAATCAGTCAGAAGCAAAGTTAGAGGATGGCAGAGAGAACACACCAGTAACAAATGGAAATAATAAAAAATATTAATATTTTAATAAAATAATACTTTAATGAAATAATTTTAAAAGTAATAAGAATCTCATCATTTATTTAATCAAGAACTGTTTTAAGGGATGCTTTAAACCATGTCACCTTCCCAACAAACATATGGAGCAGCTGTTACTATTCTAATTCTGTGTGTGGGGAAACAATGGCACTGAATGTGGAAGTTCCCCAAGGCTACACAGCCAGTAAGTGACAGAGCTGAGGTTAAGATTCAGTGTCCGGTATTTTAATCACTCCGCTGTGGTTAACTGATGGGTGTACTAACCTGTAGGTGAACTGAAATTGCTGGATAAAAATCTTAGCTTGGGAAATCAGAAGACACAGCTGGAGAGACTGATGGGAGGTAGGTATTGATTTTGTACATCTTGTTAAGATTAGACTAGGGTTTCTCAACTATCTATAGTAAGGGACCAGTTTTACTTTATTATTATTATTTTGAAATTTCCAAAATGATGGCGACATAGGTTTATCAAATATACAACCAAATGCTTGGCGTGGTAAGCAGTGGCAAATTGCTATAAAAGATTCTAAGTGCTTGCTCTCAATTTCTGTGCTTTCCTAACCATGAATTGTTGACAAACAATTGGTGGAACCACATTTTGATTATCACTTATTTACACGTTTTACTTTGTACCGTGTGTCACTAAGGTTTCTAACCAGTCAGAAGGTCAGGTTATCATTCTAGGCACTGGTGTGTCTGTGAAGAAGGGATTAGGGGCTGACAGGACTGATTAGTGAGGCTAATTATGAGTCAGTGACTGTAGTCCAGTCAAGAGATGGCTCGGACCTAAACTGGGGCTGTAGATGCAACAGTGACAAGTTGAGACAGATGGTTTGAGCAACACTAAGGAAATACAATTAGCCTGGACCCATGAATATGCTTCCCGCATCGTCAGCTCCACTAAGAAACAGCTCTGTGTGATTGTCTGCTCAGCTTTCCTCCTGAAGTTAATTTTTGAAATATCAATCTCAGGAGCTACCCTCTATGTACTCCTTAAATCAAAAATGATTTTTTTCTTTCAAGCTACATGAGGCATTTAAAAATATTTTATTTATTTATTATTTAATTATTTTATTTTGGTGGGGGGTAATTAGGCTTGTTTATTTTTAGAGGAGGTACGTGGGAATTAAACCGAGGATCTCACATGCTAAGCATGCTAAACATGAGCTCTACCACTTGAGCTATACCCTCCCCTCTTACATGAGGCATTTTGTTGACGTGAAGGTCTTTTAGACCCTGGGTTCCAGAGCTTGAGAGACTGGCGGGGCTGAGGAAGGCAGGGTGACCTGCAGGGTTGAACTCAAGTGACATGCCCTCCTCTCATTAAACAGGTATCTTGTGTGGAAACAAGGGGCCATACTAAAGGGTAGTGACTTGAGAAATGAGCCTTGAGAGGAAAGGACAGGTGACCCAAGAGCTGAGGCTAAGGCTCTTTAAGCAGTTCAAGAAATGAGCAGCGTGTCCATCCGAGCAGAGGGCCAGCAAACAGTTCATGGAGAGCCCTGCAGCCCGGAGTGGGAAGAGGTTCGGGGCGGTGAGTGGTTTGTCGCAGGGGGGTAGAGGGTGGGTGCCAACACTCAGTTAAAAGGTCAGTGTTTCTGGCTTGGGCATTGAGATTTTAAGCAAGGACTTACTTGTGGTAGAGAAGGCTAAGAATTCAATTCTTGTGGACTTGAGTCTGAGGGCAAGGGAATAATCAATTTCTGAATGTGCCTAGCTCTTCAATAAATGCTTTATGCCTATAATCTCATTTCATTCTCACAGTAAATCTGCCAAGTAGGTAATACCCTTATTTTGAGAAAATTGAGGCTAAAACATGTGCCTAAATGTGGGCAGTTACGAGGTGGTGAAGCTTGTTGTCCTGCACTCATGTGCTTGCTTTTTTCCCAGGACACCTGTTCCTTCCAGCTGCAGTTGTCTTTAGTGTCCAGGTGGTGAGCCATTGCCCTCAGGGTTTCCTTCTGTAAGGAGAGCACAGAACTCAGTATCCGTGACTGGGGATTGCGTTGTTTGGACTTCATAAATATCCAGAACTTTTTTTCACTACAGAGCCCTTCCTAAAGGAGAAAGTCCAAGAGAAATTCTTGAAAATTCATAAATTAAAAAAAATTGTTTATTTTGGGGGGTTCGTAACTAGGTTTATTTATTTATTTATTATTGTTATTTTTTTAAATAGAGGTACTAGGGATTGAACCCAGGACTTTGTGCATGCTGAGCATGCACTCTACCACTGAGCTACAGCCTCCCTCTTCTTGCCCCAAGAAGTTTTATTCTTTTAACAAACTTTATTGATCCTCTTCTGTGTGTCAGGTATTATTTTAAACACTTAAGGTATATTAGTAAATGATACAAAACAAAAATTTACAATTGTAGTGGAGCAAAGATAGACAGTAAAAAAATAAACATAATATGTAAGTAATATAACAGGAGGTAATAAATTGATGGAAAAAATCAAGATATGAGGCATCAGAATTATAATTTTAAAAAAGATTTTCATGGTAAGCATCACTGATCAGTTGATATTTAATTTGAAAAAAAAAAAAAAAAAAGCCATCCCTGTACTCAAAGACTGCTAGTCCCACAAATCTGTATGCAAAGTGCCATTACACTTTTGAAGAAGCCTGACTGGGGATTTTTCTTTCAGCCAGTGCTACCTCTGCCTATTTTAGCCCTGTTCAGTGTCAAGACTAGTGTCCGGACACATATAGTCCCAGCCCTTCTTTGAGGTTGAATTAATGAGACAAGTTCAGGTAATCTTTTGGGAACTCTTCCCCACTGATGAGAGAGCTCTGAAAATAACTAGGGCTTAGCTGGGCAAAATGAAATTTTAGGAGATTATGTGAATATTATGCTGCAGTCTTCCTAATTAAATCCGTCCTGCTTGGCCCGGCCACATGATTTGACTTCTGCTCAGTGCCCTGAGTGGTGGATTACCTGATTTATATTCTGGCACCCATATGACGCAGAAGACCACACTAGCTGAGAAGCATCTGTCACCATTTCTAACTACGTTCCCTTGCTATTTCTCTTGATTCCTTTAAGATTAAACCAATATTTTGTGAATGTAATGTTGTATACAGATTTGTGAAGATTTTTTTTCCCCCTGAACTGTATCATTGTTGACTCTATTTAATGAATTCTGGTGACCTTGGGGAGTATATTTTTTCCCCTTTGGCACCCATCAGGAATAGAAAGACTCCAAGAGAATGTTGTGTTGATAGGAGGCAGTTTGAATGTAACTGGACAGATGTTGCAAGAACATGTTCTTCTTAATCAAATATGGTCTGTGATGCACAGAATATCAGAGGGCTTGAAAAAAGCCAAAACAACAGAAGCCTTGTGGAGCTGAAATGCAAGTGTACCACGGCTTGTTAACGGGGCTTAACGGCTTGTGTACTCTTTCACCCTGTTATGTGCCTAATAAAGTAATAAAAATGCATGAGGGATAAAAACGGTTCTGACAAAATCTCTGCTGTGAATTAGGATAGTTTTTGGAGTTACAACTACATTTTTATATGTGATTTAAACTACAACTAACAATTTGTGGAAATTATGTTTAAATGCGTCTATTTACCTTCTCCCATCATTACTTTATATGCACACATGTATTACCGAGGATAAGGTTTGGTTTCTAATTAATTTTCCAGTAAAATGACTAGCTGTTCTATTGATATATTTCTAAAATCACTCACCCCCCTACACCAAAGAAAACAATCCACAACGTTTAGAGAAGAGTTTTAAATAGATGAAATCTTTGTTAACGTGTCTTATTTGGCCACTGCTGGTAAGAACAAAGCAATGTGTATTATGAAACATGAAAACACTTTCCAAATGTTGGTTATGTTCTCAAACTCTTAAAAATAACTTACATGCAACTCATAAAAATTTGTATCATAATCTTTTGAGTAGTTACTGCATGTCCATGACTATTGTCACCGCATTATGTTTGTCATATTAAATTATAAAGGACAGAAAAGTTACTGTTTAGTAGCTTTTCTATAGTAGGCTGAATCAATCACAGAGGCTGACTAACTTCTTGCTGTGGGATGATCCATTATAACTATTCTGGTCAAAATTGACTTCTTTAATCAGTGAAGAGTTGCAAGTAAAATAGTAGTTAAATATGTGTGAAACAAAATACTTTTCCCCCCTTTTTTTCCTTTTATTTTTAGTATTCAGAAACATGTAGGTGACTCGTGTTTTTTTCCCAAACTGCGATTTTGTTGTAAGTTATTACTGTAATCATATGATGTATATAATCATCTTTTCTTCTAAATAACAGGGTTTTCAAAATTATTAAATTAGTTCAAGTTTGTATATTCAGATCTTGATAGAATCAGAGTTAAAAATATTTTGTTTGGAGCCTTTCACTTCCTTTACGACTATTTGTCTACTTATTTTTTTTCTTAGAAACTACTGTTAATTTTATGGTGGACTGAAATATGAATATTTTACTATGTAAATTTTAAATTTTAGGAATTAGTCTTTTTATGAACTTGTTATTTTTCAGGATTATGAACACAATTCATGATCACTGGAAAGTAAAACAAAATAAGAAGAATCATTAATCAGATAAAATTATGTCTATTACCTAGGAATAACCACTGTTAAGGTTTTTTTATATATACATCCAGACTTTTCTCTATATGTTATATATGTATTAGTATCCATATAATTCTTTTATTTATTAACATATGTGCAATGGCATGTATTTTATACATATATATTCACATGTAAACATATGTACCTATATATTACAAAAGGGATTCATAGTATAATTTTATGACCAGTCTTGCTTTGCTTATGGAAATTAGGAATAAGAAATATGACTTGAGACCCTTGAACAATAACAATGACAACAACACAAAAGAAATATGACTTGAGTCTTTATGGGTGGAGAAGACAACTGTGCCATTAGTTTAACTTTTTGTTTTATTGTTACAAAAAATCCTTTTCATATAATTATAATAAAACAAAACAAATAATTATATTTAAATTAATAAGTCTGTGCTCCCAATTTCACCCATTCTGCAATTCATATACAATCTCCATTTGAAACCTTTATTTCTTCCCTTTCCTGGTAATATTACAGGGCCATGTATAGTCTTTCTTTATATTATATTCAATGTTTATGATGGTGGAATATATGGTAGGTGCTTAATAATTAATTGATAATGGATTGTATACCTTTCTGGGATGGAGCACTTGTATTCATCTAGGCATGAAGTCTTCAGAAGCAATGACATTTCTTTTACTTGTAAATCCCCTGTGCGTTTAATGAATGAAATATTTATTTAAATCCTTCTATGACTTTGCAGAATGTCCCATAATATCCTCAAAAAGCATATAGAAGAATCTTTGCTTTTTTGGCAAATTGTGCTTTTAGGGGAGTGAGGGGATGTGAGACCTATAAATCTCTTCAGCCTCTTAATATTTTTATTTTAATGTAGATATTTTTTATCTTTTAAAATTATAGGTATACAAAAATAATGGATAATTCAGAATCTTCTATCTTGCAATCAGAAGCAATGCTTATTTTTAATTATTAAATTATTTTATAGCATGATGTATATATAATGCAAATTTAACTAAATAATGAAAACATGGAAACTAAAAAATTCTATTACGTTAATCCAGATGCATTACTTCTATCTGTAGCAAGCACTGAAACCTTTTCTGTAAAATTTATCCTTAAATTATTCAATAGACCTTGTTTTTAGGGTAGTTTTAGGTTCATAGTGAAGTTGAATGTAAGATACAGAAATTTCCTATGTCCTTTGCCCCCACATACACCTGGCCTCCCCAGCTATCGAAATCTCATACTGGAATGGTACATTTGTTACAATCAATGAACTGCATTGACGCATCATTATATTTAGCTTGGGAAAAAACTGCCAAACTATTTACCAATGTGACTATACAATTTGGGTTTTTTCTTATCATTGAAATTTAAGAGTTCTTTGTTTATTTTCCATAACAATCCTTTGTCAGATATATCTTCTGCAAATATTTTCTCCTTGTCCATGTCTTGTCTTCTGTTTTCTATTTTTTCTTGGTATGATTATTGACAGATTGTTTCTTTCAAGGAATTTGTCCACTTCATCTAAGTTACAAATGTTTGAGCCAGAGCTAGTTTTACTTTTCCTTTATTATCCTTTTAATGTTCATGGGATCTTTAGTGATGTCTCCTTTTAAAATTTCTGGTGTTAGTGATTTGTATCTTCTCTTTATTTCTTAGTTATCGTGGCTAGAGGGTTATCAAACTTATTGATCTTTTCAAAGAGCTAGCTTTTATTTTTGTTGATTTTCTCTATTGATTCCTGTTTTCAATTTTATTTTATTTTTCTAATTTTTCTTCTTTTTTGCTTACTTTGGCTCCTCTTTGGATCTAATTTGCCCATTTTTTTTAGTTTCTGAAAGTGGAAGCTTAGATGACCAATTTTAGATCTTCTTCTTTCCTAATGTATGCATTCAGTGCTATAAATTTCCCTCTAACCTGCTTTCCCTGCATTTCACAAATTTTAAGTATTTTCATTTTCATTTAGTTCAAAATATTTTTTAAAATTCTCTTGAGATTTCTTCTGACTCCTATGTTATTTAGAAGTGTGTTGTTCAATTCTCCAGTATTTTGAGATTTTACAGCTATCTTTGTTACTGATTTCTCGTTTAATTCCATTGTGCTGTGATAGCAGACATCGTATGATTTCTTTTCTTTTAAATTTGTTAAGGTATGTTTTATGGCCCAGAATGTGGTCTGTCTCAAGTGAGCTTGAGAAGAATGTGTATTCTGCTATTGTTGGATGAAACAGACAATACATAGCAATGATGGTGATGTTGAGTTCAACTATGTCCTTGCTCATTTTCTGCCTGCTGGAGCTGTCCTTATCTGATAGAGAGGTGTTGAAGTTTCCAATAGTAGTGGTAGATTCATTTATTTCTCTTTGCAGTTTATCAGTTTTTGTCTCACATATTTTGACACTCTCTTGTTAGGTGTAAACACATTAACAACTGTTATGTCTTCTTAGAGAACAGACCTCTTTATCACTACACTATGTCCCTGTTTATCCCTGACAACTTTCCTTGCTCTGAAGTCTGCTCTGTCTGAAATTAATATAGGTACTCCTGCTTTCCTTTGGTTAGTACTAGCACGATATATCTTTCTCCTTGATTTACTGTTAAATCTTTATGTGTCTTCATATTTAAAGTGGGTTTCTTATAGACAACATATAACTGGGTCTTGGTTCTTGTTCAACTCTGACAATCCCTGTCTTTTAATTAGTATATTTAGGCCATTGATGTTTAAAATGAATATTGACCTAGTTAGAGTAATGTCTACCATATTTGTTACTATTTTCTATTCCTTGTCCTTGTTCTTTGTTTCTATTTTTGTCTTCCACTCTTCTGCCATTTATAGTTTTAATTGAGAATTTTATATGATCCCATTTATCTTCTTCCTTAGCATAATAGCTATACTTAAAAAAATTTTTGGTGGTGGTCCAGAATTTGCAATATACACTTACAACTAATCCAAGTCTACTTTATGATAGCATTCTACCACCTCGTAGGTAGTGTGAGGGCCATTATAATAACAAAATAATCCTAATTCCTCCCTCCTGTCACTTATATTATTGTTGTCACACTTTTTATTTATATATAAGCATGTATAAGCAGATAGATAAACATATAATTGAATACTTTGTTTCTATTATTATTTTGAACAAATGTTGTATGAATTAAAAATAAGAAAAATAGAGGTTTTAATTTTATCTTTACTTATTCCTTCTTCAGTGTTCTTCGTGCTATCATGTAATTTAAAATTTCTGATCTACATCATTTTCCTTCTCTATGAAGAACTTCTTTTAACATTTCTTGCAGTCAGGTTTACTGGCAACTGATACCCTCAATTTTTGTTTGTCTGAGAAAGTCTTTATTTCTCCATGTTTGAAGGATAATTTTTCAGGGTAAAGAATTCTAGGTTAGTGTTTTGTTTTTCTATTAATGCTTCAAATATTTTATTCCACTCTCCTTTTTTGCATTGATTTGCAGAATTCAGATGTAATTATTATCATTACTCCTCTATAGGTAAGTTTTTTCTCTTCTGGCTTTATTTTCCACAGTTTGACTATGGTATGCCTGAGTATAGTTTTTTAGATTTTTTGTTTTTTTGCATTTATTCTACTTGGTGAAATGGGTCTGTAGTTTGGTGTCTAACATTAATTTTGAAATATTCTGTCATGATTGCTCAAATATTTCTTCTGTTCTTTTCTCTCTTTCTTCTCCTCCTAGAATTTTCACTAGGTGTCTGTTACACTTTTGTAGTTGTCCCACAGTTCTTGGATATTCTCTTCTTTCTTTTTATTCCCAGTCTTTTTTTCTCTTTGTTTTTCTGTTTCGGAAGTTTCTATTGACACTTCCTCAAGCTCAGATATTCTTTCTTCATCTGTGTAGAGTCTACTAATGGGCCCATCAAAGACACTCTTCAGTTTTGCTACAGTGCTTTTTATCTCTAGCATTTGTTTTGATTCTTTCTTAGAATTTCGGTCTCTGTTTTCATGATGCATCTGTTCTTGGATTATGTCTGTTTTGTCTGTTAAAGACCTTTGCTTCTAATCACAGTTGCTTTAAATGCCTGGTCTAATAATTCCAACATCCGTGCCAAATCTGAGTCTGGTTCTGATGCTTGCTTTGTCTCTTCAAACTGTGTTTTTTGCCTTTTAATATGCCATGTAAATTTTTCTTGATCACCAGACATGATGTACTGGATCAAAGTAGCCCAACACTGGTTTCTGTGGAGGTTTCTGCTTCAGCAAGTTGTGATTCTCTGTATTTGCCTGTCTGTTTCTCCAATTTGAGGGGAGTAGTCTTGCCAGTGACCTCACTTTCTGGAGGATCCAAGAAGAGTACTGACTTTTTAGTTTGTTTAGCTTTTTACTTGTTGTTATGAGTGACAACTTCCAAGCTTCTTACATACTGGCCTGGAAACTGGCAGTCCAAACCTTTTACTTGAGGTATGTCATACAATAATAGATGACATGTTTTATAAAACAGCTAGCTAGTTTCTGGCAGGCAGAATCTTTGATTTCCAAAGTTAGATTTAAAATAAGTAGTACTCCATGTTTGTTGTTATGAATTTAAAAACAAACAACAAAAGTCCCCCTCCTCCCAACCCTTGAATATTTGGCTGCCTTTTTAAAATTTTTGAACAAGTGTTTTCTTTTTTTGGTTTATTGTATTTTGTTTTGGAAAAAAAAAATCCCTTGTCACAACCTCTCAACAAAGTGACAAGATTTATCTTTCTAGATACATGGCAAGAACAAAATGTGATTTGTAATTATAAAAATTAATTTTATTATTCCAAGTACACAGCAAACTCTATTTTGTTAATGCCTCTTGATTATTTACATTCCTTATAGTCTTCTTTTAATAGTGGTCATTTTCCACATTGATTTAACTCTTTTTATATAGCCCATTGTTTATTTTTCTTTGTAGCTCAGCACTAATAATAAGTAGCATTCATTAAAGTAATAAACCTTATAATTTTAAGAGAATTTATCTTGCATGGTATTTGTAGGTCCCTCCTTGGGCAAAAATATATCATTTCATGGAAGTCTTTATATAACGCTAATATTTTGAACATATAATTTGCATCTATTCTGATTTTGTAAATTCTGTTCTCTGATCGAGCAGGCTACGAGCTGCTCTTGAATCATAGTGGGCTAGCCACTTTTTCAGAATACCAAAAAGGGAAAGCTCAAGAATTGCTGCATCTATTTAAATTTTCTGTTGCTGAAAGATTTTCATTAATGATACTTTTCATTGATTGTTTCAAGTTGCCTGTCGCTAGAGGTCTAAGCAATTCAACAAGTATTTCCTGCATAAGGCAAATTCTCAGCATGAAGAGTTATTTTTAAATGAGAAAAAAAAAATCTCTAAGTAGTGTTGAATGATTTTGCAAGCTCCATTTCCCCTCCCCCCCAAAGTCATATAAAGCATGATTTTCAATTTGTAGGGAAAAAAAGTACTGTGATACTATAGTTCACAAGAATAGTCAATGTTTTATATTGAAGACCTTTATGATACATATTTTTCAACAAATATTGTTAGGGAAAATTTTTCTCTCTTTGGTAACTGGCATATTTTATGATTTTTGGATATGGGATTTACTTTGCTACCTCCCCTCCTTCTTTTGATTGCCAGGAAGTTAAGAGTGAAATTTAAAGATCAATTACTATGGTAGGCAGAATAATGGTTCCCTAAATAAGTCTATGTCCTAATCACTGAAACCTATGAATATTAGGTTGTGTGGCTGAGGAAAATTAAGTCTGCAGATGGAATTAAATTTGCAAGTCAGCTGACTTTAAGATAGTGAGATTATCCTGCTTATCCAGGGTGGGGCCCAAAGTAACCACAGAATATTCAAAAGTAAAAGAAGGATAGAAGGAGAGATGGCAACATGAGAGGGACTTGGCCTGGTGTCACTGGCTTGAAGAAAGGGGACCACAAGCTCAGGACAGTGAGTGGCCTCTAGGAGGTAAAAAATCAAGGAAACAGAGTTCTCCTCTAGAACCTGCAGGAAGTAATGGACTCTGCCAAAGTCTTGATCTTAGCTCAGTGAGATCCTTGTTGGACTTCTGATCTGTAGAACTGAATGGGAATAGATTTGTGTTGTTTTAAGTTACCAAGTTGGTGATCACTTGCCATAGCAGCAATAATAAACTAATCTACAGAAAATATTTTGACAATTTCTCTTACCAGAGTTACATTTTTCTTTCTCTTTGATCCAGATTTTCTTTTTCTAACCTGCCTTGTGTATGTCTTATTTTAACTGACCTAAATTCTTCTTGAAAAAAAAAAGATAATGCTGGTAAATAAATGAACACACAGAAAAGTGCAGCATACTGTCCAAGATTACACTGTATAAAATGTAAAATTGTACTAAGGTAAACAACTTTAAAATGTTGCTTAATAAATAAAATGTCTTAATTTAGATCACTGAGAGATTTTAAAATAGGAAAAATGCCATCACGTTGTGTTGTTAATCAAATGTGTCTCAATGAAAACTTGAGTCAAGCTCTTCTCTGAAAAAGGTGAAGAAAGTGACTTGATGAAGAGATAAAGAAAGTCTTGCTAAATTCTCTGAAACTTCCTCTGCCTGGGCAAAACTATAAAGAGGACTGATTACTAAGATGTAGATGAAATAAGAAGTGAGGTGACCACATGATTTATTGTCCTTACATTGCATGTCCTTACCCATGATGCATACAGAAAAACCCTCCGGGTGATGAGTGGGGCTAAACAGCAATGCTAATTATATTACAATGAGCATTGGGTCATTTCCCATCAGGTCCTTGTCACTAAGTAGCTTATAGTCTTGGCTGTTGGGTTTTAACCAGTTTCTTGCTGGCACTCATTTAGAGGAAGTAAAACCCCTTTATGCTGCAGGTGGGCATCACACCATCTTCCAGATCATTCTCCCTCTCCTCCACATTATCTGCCTGGTGCCCCCACTTATCTAACTTCCTAACAATTTCACTACTGAAATCTTATAATCACACTGAAAGGAAAACTATTTCTCTACTAGTCATGACACTTCTGACATCAAATGTGTTTTTTCCACACCAAGCAATTCTGACACTAAGTGGAGCTGGTACAGATTCCACAAGTTTAAGGCTTGGGCCTACAAGACTTCAGATGCCAATCATAAGCAGTGGGTCCCCAGGTTACCCACACTTTTATCTAACTTAGTTACAAATCAGGGATTCCCATACCCCCCTTCTCAGTTCCAATAATTTGCTATAAATGCTCACAGAACTCAGGGAAACACTTTTGTTTACAAGTTTCTTACAAAGGATGTCATAAAAGATATACATGAGCAGCCAGATGAAGAGGTATGTGAAGTACAGTCTGGAAAGGTCCTAAGCTTTTATCCCTGTGGAGCCACAGGTTCTACTCGCCAGACATGTGGGTGTGTTCATCAACCTGCAAGCTCTCTAACCTCATGGTTTAGAAATTTTTTATGGAGGTTTCATCATGTAGGCATAAATGATTATTAACTCATTCTCCAGCCTCTCCTCCCTCTAGAGGATGAGGCTTGGGGCTGAAAGTTTCAAGCTTCTTATCATGGCTTGGGCCTTCTTGTGACCAGCCGCCATCCCCAAGTTATATAGGGACCCCTATCTCCTGACATTTTCTTATCATACAAACAAACATCACTGTGGAAATTCCAAGGGTCTTAGAAGCTCTTTTGTCAGGAACTGAAGTTAAAAGACCAAATATTGGAACAAAAAATTCTTTTAGTACCCATTATTCAGGAGATTACAAGGATTTTAGAGGGCTCTGTGTCAGGAACTAGGGGAAGAGACTAATACATATATATGTTTCTTATTACTTCATACATACCTTTTTATTTTAACATAAAATTTTCAACAGTCTATTGTTGACATCCCTTCTAAGGGACATTAAGAGATGGCAACATTTTACACAAGTTGGTTTAAGAGGAAATACTATAAATACTAAAATGCTTTTCTTTTAATAGAGAAATCATTTCCTTTATATATTCTACCCACAAATATTAGTGAAAACATAATACTGATTCTTTGTGAAAATTATTTATAATCCCTTTAAAATAGCATATGATTAAGTACTTGAGAATATTGTAAAAGGAGATTTCAGTGCTCACTTAAAGATGCAAGACTTCAGTCTCAGACCTGACTTTGTATTTAAATCACGTCATAAAAGTGCTTAGAGATACAGTAACTAATGAATAGCTAATTTGTTTTATAATATTTTAATCTTTACCATCAAAATTAAATATAGGCCATTAACAACCTTACTTCTTATTTTTAAAGAGTAGTGGAAAATGATATAATTGAAATTCTTTAGTACTATAAATTTTCCCTTGTCTGATACTACTTTAGGCTAATAAAATTTGTGAGGTTTTGGTTTATATAATAAAATTCTTAGTGCTCATAAAGGACTTAAAGAGAGTAACAGAAAATGGGGTTAGAGAGATGATGATTAGATCATTAGAGCTTTACAGGAAGTTTTGAGAACTCTGGCTTTTATTCTGAAAGCCATGGGAAGTCTTTGGAGAGTTTAAACAGAAGAGTGACAGACTCTTAAATTTTAAGAAGATCCTTCTGCTTGCTGTGTTGTAAACAGATTATATGAATGTAAGGTATAAAACAGGGTGGATTGTTATGTCTTGGGATAGAAAGAGTAGAAATGGTAAGAAGTGATTCTAATTTTATATGTGTTTTCTTTTTTTAAATATATATTTATATTGAAGTATAGCCAGTTTACAATGTTTTATCAATTTCTTGTGTACAGCATAATGCTTCAGTCATACATGAACATACATGTATTCATTTTCATATTCTTTTTCAGCATAAGGTACTACAAGATCTTGAATATAGTTCTCTGTGCTATACAGTATAAACTTGTTTATCTATTTTATATATAGTAGTTAGTATCTGCAAATCTCAAACTCTCAATTTACCCCTTCACACCCCCTTCCCCCTTGGTAACCATAAGTTTGTTTTCTATGTCTGTGAGTCTGTTCCTTTTTTGTAAATACATTTGTTTGCCTTTTTTTTTTTTTTTTTTTTTTAGATCGCACCTAAAAGTGATATTATATGGTATTTTTCTTTCTCTTTCTGGCTTACTTCACTTAGAATGATGATCTCCAGGTCCATCAATGTTGCTGCAAATGGCATTATTTCATTCTTTTTATGGCCAAGTAGTATTCCATTGTATAAATATACCACAACTTCTTTATCCAGTCATCTGTTGATGGACATTTAGGTTGTTTCCATGTCCTGGCTATTGTAAATGGTGCTGCTATGAACATTGAGGTGCATGTGTCTTTTCAAATTAGAATTTCCTCCAGATATATGCCCAGGAGCAGGATTGCTGGATCATATGGTAAGTCTATTTTCAGTCTTTTGAGGACTTCAACAAACTACATTCCCACCAACAGTGCAGAAGGGTTCCCTTTTCTTCACACTTTCTCCAGCATTTATCATTTATGGGCTTTTTAATGATGGCAGTTCTGACTGGTGTAAGGTGATACCTCATGCCTTTCATTTTTATTACCTTCCTAAATTTCAGTATATTACTTTCTTACTCTGCTTCATTCAGTAAAGTCAACCTCTCACAACTGAGCACATAGAGTTTGAAGATCTTGGACCTACTGGTAGAGTATAGGTCCCCAAGGGTTGACAGTCCGCTGAGAAGTGGCATGCTGTTTCCTTCCCTTGAGACACTTCAGCTTATATTCAATCCTATGTGGATTGACTACTGACAAGGTAGTTTATAAGAATTGATACTAGGCACTGCTTGCTATCTTAAATATTTTTAAAAATAAATGACAAAGAATAAACTGAGAAAAAACCTATTATCAATTAGGCCAGCAGTCAGATTATCTGTGTTAGCCACTGCTCCCAGGTATGATTTGCTGGTTTTATTATTACTCATCACATGTCTGCTAACTTTTTCTTGGATCAAACACAAAGACTAGAATTTTCCATGGAAGTTAGGAGGTTTAAAATTTTCTTCTCTTTAATGGCATATAGAGATAGGAAAAGAAAAACAAAAACACTCCAGTGGTCAACCAGCTGTACCTAGTCAAGTGATTAGGACTGATGAAATGATATCTCTTATACTGTGTAAAGTAAATTGAATGGTGGAGAGTATGTGCACCCAACTAGAATTTCAATGAGATATTTGTATGCTTAGTGAGACCAACCAACTGAAATATTTTCTATTTCCATCTCTTCTTTGAGTGAAACCTAAATCTGTTTATCAAAAAGCTTTGTCATACAGTGACAAGATTTCAGACTTCCATCTTATAATTCCATTCAGATTCCAAAAAGAGTTGTTGAAAACTGATGACTCTCTAAAGATAGTCAGCAATTGGATGATACTGGGACTCCGAGTATTTTCTGCTCAAACACTTCAGAAAAATACTACACATCACCATTTTATTCAGCTTAATTTATCTACAATCATGCTGTGTTTAAAAATAAGAATATTTTCTAGTAAACATTTTATTCTTTTAAAAAATCCCTGTATAGATGATTGTTTTCAGTGTATAATCTTTTCGAATTAATACTGATGAATCTTGACAAAACACTGATAACTATGTCAGTTGTAATCTGTTCTGTTATAAATAGATGCTACATTACTTTGCTTTGGAGCAGTAGTGAATCTGAATAATGGTGCTATATTTTCCTGACTGTATTTTGCATAAATTATTAGCATTTTAATTGCCCCCAAATAAAAACTAAACAAATCTTAACTTCATTAGCCGGGAAATCAGTGTAAGTCATGATATCCTGTTTTTAAACTTTTTATTTAAGTGTCAGTAATACTATAATTTTTATGTCTACCACACCCTAGGATTTCAAAAGTCTTTCACATATGAGTCACCATATTATAGCTTTCAGAAGAAATGAACTATGAAAAGTTTATTCAAAGTAAAAGTATAATCAATTAATCATGTGGATAACAGAGCATCTAATCTAATAGAAACATTAGGTTGCATTACAAAGGACCTGGAACTCTTGGGCAACTTCTTCCATTTCAATGTGCCCTTTTCTACCAGAAAAAGAGTCTTTTTTTTTCCCCCTCAACATCTATTTCACATGGACACTATGAATCCCAGCTAAAACATTCATGTAAAGTGTTTAGATTTCCTTTCATGAAACATACAACATAGGCATTTTTGTTATGGTCATGACAAAATACTTTGATACGTCTCCGGCTTTGCCTACTGGTAACTACAAATATGTCTAATTTATAGCAACATCTCAAATCTTACTGATCTGAGTTCTCCTTACCTACTTAATGGGACTTTAAGTTTTAGACTTTTCTAAGGATCTTCTCTAAAATATTTTAAAGAATTCCCATGGAATTCTGGAGAGGGTGTGGAGAAAAAGGAACCCTTCTACACTGTTGGTGGGAATGTAAATTGGTGCAGCCACTATGGAGGATAGTATGGAGTTTCCTTAAACAACTAAAAATAGACTTACCATATGATCTAGCAATTCCACTCATGGGCATATACCCAGAGAAAAATATAATTCAAAAAGATACATACACACCCCAGTGTTCATAGCAGCACTAGTTACAATAGCCAAGACATGGAAACAACTTAAATGTCTATCAACAGATGACTAGATAAAGAAGATGTGGTGTATACACACACACACACACACACACACACACACACACAATGGAATACTACTCAGCCATATAAAATAAAACAGTGTCATTTGCAGCAAATGGATGGACCTGGAGATTGTCATTTCAAGTGAAGTAAGCCAGAAAGAGAAAAAAAAATGTCATATGATATGGCTTATATGTGGAATCTAAAAAAAAAGAGACAAATGAACTACTTATTGTTTATAACTTAGATGATTGATTTCTTGAATATGTGTAAGCACCTTTGACTGTCCTTTATGATTGGATTACTGCATTCTGTTGATTCTTTAAAAAAATAAAATAAAATAAAATAAAATAAAATGCTCTAGGGAAGAATTCAATCTGCCCAGCTAAAGTGAGAGACCTGATAAAATCATATGGTTGAGGAGAAAGCAGGTAATTTCCAGGAAAAGGGAGGGCTGTTGTACAGAAATGTATGAATGCCCAGTGTGTTATATCTGCTCCTGTGCCTTACTCTCATCTCTGCTTTTTGTGGTTGTTCTACTTTGGCCTGTAGTCTCATTTCTCTAAACTTTGGTAGAACATGTTAATGTCAATCACCTGGTCCTTGGTTAGAGCACCATCTTCCTTTTTTGCTTGGCTATTTCACAGGTTTATTATTTTGTATGCCAATGACATTGTAAGTGGTTTGGGGAACAGGGACATACCTTGTAATTCTTCAGAGTCCCACCATTGTTTCTACAACTGTTCTAATACATGGAAATTGCTCACATGCTTGCTGAGTTTAACTGAACATTTATTAGATTTTTATGGCAGAGAAACTGAGATCCTGAACAAAAATAACTCATCTACCCACTCCCAGCTCTAGCCAATGAATGGAGAGAATAGTATTTTATTTCATTCTGTCCATTCATTCATCGATCTGTTCATTGGAAAACATTTAATGAATTATTACTCTATTTCAGTCTGTGTTAAGTGCTAAGGATACAGAGATTAATTAGATAAGACATCTGCTTTGGAGGGCACAGTCTAGCTGGAAAACAGACATGAAAAAAAAAAAAAAAGAATTTCCATGCACATTTATTTGTTGCCTAGATACCTGTTAGGCACTCCCTGTTTTGGGGTAAGTCATTTTCCCTTTAAGGTCCCTGGTGGATGGAGTGCTCGACAACTGGTGGTGTTGCTGCAGCTCTGCACGCACGGTCTTGGTATCTATGACATTTGCTCTCACTGCCCTTCCCCTTTCCCCAGTGAGAAAGGGGAAGGGCCCTTTCCATTCTTTTAAGGCAACAGGGAAATCCCCTCTACTTCTTGTCAGGTTGCAGAGCTGCTGTGCAGAATGAGTGCAGAATGCCTCTAAAATTCGAGGGAAATCATACAAATGGAGGCCACATGCCATTGTCCAAATGTTTAAGTCACAAAATCAAACTTAATTAGGTTCTTGTCTTCTTCCTCAACAAATGCCTTGTAACAAATAAACAGCACATGATGCACATCTTACCCTGTGATCCTCAGCCTCCAAGTGCGGTGTTGAAAGGCGCTTGCTGATTTGAGAGTCCCTACAGAGCTGTAAAAGGGAACCCAAAGAGAATCAGGGATATCTAGAGCCCTGGGAATTTACACTCAGGAATTACGCTTCCCTATTGACGAATCTATTGCAATTGTGACTTTTTTTTTTAATCTTCACAAGATAATTGTTTTTGCTTTTCCCTTATGCACTTCCATTGCTCAAAATCCTCCCTGTGCTCTGAATTGCTGTGTGTCTCTGATGTCGTCTCTGATGGTGACACAAATACCCTCAGTTTTTAAATGTAGTTGCCTTTGTTTTGAGGATGTAGCACAAGAGATTGGGGGTAGTGATTCCCTGAGGATTAAAGGTAAGAATTTTGAGGATGGATTTTGGGGGTTATAGTTGTGCTGTGCCAGCACAGAGGGCCACAACCTGAGTGACTCAGGCATCCAAGGTTCTGCAATAATTTTTAGTGATTATTTGGTATTACTTGTGGGTTTGATAAGGGACAGGTCCCAGGGCTGAGGCCCTCCTGGCAGTACTGCCCTCATGGGTTGGGTCCTTTCTTCATGGCTCTCTCCCCTGCTCTAGGATGCTTAGCACCACCTAGTGTCACACTTTTTGTTCAGCCGGTGCTCCCATTGGTGTCAGGGCCTGTGCTCAGACAAGTCTCCTCCTCTCTCCATCCCCCGGAGGCTTCACAGGGATCCTTGCTGTCTCCTCAAACTCCAGCCTTCCATGCAGCAGCCCCTGCCCACAGTTATTCACCCAGAATGCGTCTAGGCTCATTTGTTTCCCACTAGCTTTTTAAACTCCATACAAACTGGAGGTGTGCCTTCACTTTGTCTTAAATGTCCCTAAACGTTTCATGACTTATAGACATGTCTCAAACCTGTCAGCCAGTTTCATGGTAGGTCTGTCTAGGACACAGGGAGAATTTTTAGTGGGTTGTGTTGCATAACTCCACTAGCCAGCCTAACTTTTTGATTCTCTGAGACTGCAAAAATTGTCTCATACTGCATGTGAGTTTCTCTCCAATACTGTAAAAATGTACTCTAAAATAAAATCACATGGCATCTTCAGTTCCTGAATTCAGTGTTACTCTCTTCTTAATCTAGTCAACTCTACATAGGTAACTCTTCTGATACTGCCATTATCATTAACAGTATTAGTAAGGCGTGCTCCAAATGTACTAAACATTTAGAGAAAAATACAGTTTGGCTTAATCAATGGTCTTAATATTAATGTATTGTGTTTGGCCTCGGACTCCCTGTAACTCACTTGGTAACAGTTTTAGATGAAAACTGCCTACATTTTAGGACCTTGATTTTTCTTCAACTACCAATCTATATACATTCCTGAAAATAGAAAAGCATATAATACAAGGGAAAGAGAAAACGATATGTTATGTTAAAAATTCAAAGAAATGATTAAAAATTTTTATCATGAGAGTTTTCTGTTATAAATGACATTGAGTTAGAAAGTACTGTATACTAATTAACCTATGTAAAGACATCTTTATGAGACCACTCATAGAAAAGTGATTCCTGAAAGCTTAAGTGGTAACTGCTACCTTAAAAATTGAAATGATCTGCTGGATCTTAGAAATAGTAAGAAGAAGACTGTCCTCATTGGCATTAGTGTTTTAATTTCTTGGCCTCTGCCCACATTACAGAGGATGTTTCTAAGAATGGAGGTGATGATTCAGAAGAGCAAAATGAAAGGTTATTCAATATACTCATTTCACATTTTGGAGGGCATAGGTGATGACAGCTGACCCCTCTCTGTTTTGGCATTTTATTTGTGGTAATTGGGAAGATGATATGACTTTCCATTCAGTACTACTCTGAGCAAATAACAAATAACCTGATGAGGATATAATAGATTATCAAGTAATTGCATGTTTTTAAAGTAAATGATATAGCTTTGTGTGTCAGGTGAGGATGGGAATGATATTTGGCTGTTAGAAAACTTTTTCTGTTTCTCTTGCTGGACAGTTCCTGCACTGTTCTCCCGGACAGTGTGGACTCGGTGACGGGAATGAGCATCTTCCATGGGCTGATCACGATCTTCTCCCTTGGGATGAAAATAAACTTGGACAATATGATTACAGTTATGGTGATTTTCAACTTGAATGATTTTCAACTTGACTGATTTTCAGCCAAAAAAATGCCATTATAAACACTATTTTTTTGAAAATTTGGAAGTTCCCTTATAAAACTGGCTTTAGGTTGAATCTTGGTTAAGAGGGTTTTATTTACCAAGTTTATCATTAATTCTTAGTGCAAAATCTTTCCAATTAGTTAAAATAAAGAAGCATCCTCTAAATAAAAACTTCAAGATTTTTTCATTCCAAATGTACAGAAATATTATGCTACTTAAAATTGTACTATAAACCATAGTATTGAAATCTAGAATGTAATTCTGATACTTAAATATTTAAAACACTTTGATGGCTTTATTAAGTTATAATTGCCATAAAATAAACTGCATGGAAAGTGTACAGTTTTAAGTAGTTTAAAATATGTGTATACCTGTGTATGAACCACAGTAAAGAAAGCGAACACACCATCGTCCCCAGAGTTTTCTCCTGCGCCTATATCATCCCTCCTTCTTACCCTAGCCCTTTCCAGGCATTCACTGATCCGCTTTCCGGTCACTATAGATTTAATTCACATTTCATAGATACTTATATAAATATAATTATACA
The DNA here is from genome assembly GCF_036321535.1 of Camelus dromedarius. NCBI lineage: Eukaryota > Metazoa > Chordata > Mammalia > Artiodactyla > Camelidae > Camelus > Camelus dromedarius. The sequence goes on from NC_087436.1 coordinate 39,866,663, forward strand.
ACATATACTCTTTTTTTGTCTGGCTGCTTTCATTCAGCGTGATTGTTTTGAGATTCATCCATGCTTTTGGAACTATGTTTTTATTACTGAGACATATATATAATAAATTTTTAGCCATTTACCCTGTTCATAGGCATTCAGGTTGCTTCCAGCTTTTGACTGTTACTCAAAAGTTTAAGCAGGAATATATCAGCAATAATATTAAAACAAAATGGAATGAATATTCCAATTGAAAGGTGAAAAATTATCAGACAATATTAAAGAAATTACTATGAACTACTTATAAGAGGCACATCTTAAATGTAAGAGTACGTAAAGTTTGGCATATGTTTTCACTTTTTTCAGGATAAACCTAGGAGAGGAGTGGCTAGGTGACATGGTAGTTGTATACTTGAATTCTTAAGACACTGCCAAGTTATTTTCCAACGTGATTGTACCATTTTACATCCCCATCTATAGTGTATGCGAGTCTCAGTTAATCTGCATACTTGCTAACACTTGGAATGGTCAATCTTTTAAATTTTTGCTATTTTAATAGATGCATAGTTTTATATCATTGTGGCTTTAATTTGTATTTATCTAATGGATAATGATGTTGCGTATCTTTTCATATGCTTATTTGCCATCTATATGTCATTTTTGGTGAAGTGTCTTTTGAAATATTTTGCCCAGTTTTTATTGGTTTGTTTTCTTATTGTGGAGTGATTGAGAGTTCCTTATATATTGTCAGTACAAGTCTTTTAATAGATACGTGATTTACAAATATTTTCCCTAGTCTGTGTTTTGTCCTTTTATTTTATAACAGTATCTTTCAAAGAACAGAAGTTCTGAATCTTTATGAAGTACATTGTTTCTTAAAATAAGTTATACTTTGCCTTTCTTCTAGGAATTTATAGTTTTAGGTTGTACACGTAGGTGTATAACCCACTTTGGGTTCATTTTTGTACATGGTGCATAGTATGGGTTAGAATTTGTTTTATGTTTTTGCATTTGGATATGGCTTTTTTTTCCCCAGGACTATTTGTTGAAAACACTTTCTTCATTAAATGACCTCTGCCAAAAATTAATTGTTAATATATGTTTGAGTATATTTCTGGAATCTCTTTTCTGTTCAATTAGTCTGTTTGTTTATCTTAGCACTACTGTATTGATTGCTGTTGCTTTATAATGAGACTGGAAGTGAGGTAGTGTGAATTCTCCAATTTTTTTGCTCTCTGTCAAAGTTGTTTTAGTTCTTGGTCTTTTACATTTCCATATGAATTTTAGAATCAATGAGTCATTTTTATTAAAAAAAAAAAGCCTGCAGAGATTATGATTGAGATTGCTTTGAATCTATAATTCAGTTTTGAGGGGAGTAACAGCTTAACAAAACTGAGTATTTTGATCCATGGACACAGTATATTTTTCCATTTATTTTTGGGTTCTTTAATTTCTGTCAGCAAAGTTTTGTATCTGTCAGTGCACATATCTTACACAGCTTTTGCCAGAATTATCTTTTAAGTATTGATTGTATGATTTTTGATGCTTTGTAAATAACTAAAAATTATAAATTTCTGATTATTTGTTGCTATTATATATCTATACAATAGATTTTTATGTTGGATCTTGTACTGCATAACTTTAAAAATTAATTTATTAGTTCTTGTCGCATGTTTGTAGATTCCATAGCAGCTTTATATAGACAATCATGTTACCTGAGGGTAAAAGTCTTCTTTTTCTTTCCAGTCTGCCTGCCTTTTGCTTCATGCCCTTGTTTTCTGCGCTAGTGAGGACTCTAGGACAACTGCATCAAAGTGGTGGTGTTGGAGGTGCTTGTCTCCCTTCAGATCTTAGGGCGAGAGCATCCAGCCTTTCACTACTAGGTATATTAGCTGTAGGGTTGTTTTTTTTTAAATACTTTTTATTAAGTTAAGAAAGTTTTTTTTCTCTTCTTATTTTGTTTAGAGTTCTTATAAGACACAGCTATAGGATTTTGTCAAATGGCTTTTCTGCATCTATTGACGTGATCATATAGTTTTCCTTCTTTAGTGTGTAAATATGATAAATTGCACTGACTGCTATTAAAGTGTTAAAACAAGCTTGTATTTCTGGAATAAAAGCTTTTATCCTCTTAGGTCTTACCCTAGGCTTCCTTAGGCAGTCCAGAACAACATTCAGTCTAATCCCCACTCCCCCCCCCCCCCCAGAGATAAAACCCTTCTAAGTAATCCTCCCTAAATCCATCAACTAAATTTTCAACTCTGGCTGATAAGAATGTTACTGAATTGGTCACTAACCTGGGCTGAAACCCTTTGTCTCAGCCAGGGAGATTCTTTTTCTTTTGGGATTGCCATAGCCACTAATGAAACCAGTGCTGAGATTGGAACAGCACAATCTTTATACAATTTATTTTTTCAGTTTATTCTTTTGGCTCAATGGTCAAAGAATGGAGGAGCAAGAACCTAGTTTGCAAATCAGCTTCTCAATCCAATTTGGGTGGAGACACCATATAAATAGGAGGGTTGAGGTAAAAGGGAGGGAGTTAGAAAGAGGAGGAAAAATGTTCCTGAGTTATCTGACAACAGAGGTGTGGTTTGGACCTAGAACTAATGCAACACTCCTTTTCAGTCCTTGTTTGGGCTTTTCCCATTGTCATGGCAATTGCCAACTGCCATGGTGCTGGTGGGTGTGTCATTTAGCATGCTAATGAATTACAGTGAGCATATAATGAAGCTCAAGGTCTACTAGAAGTCAAATCTTCTGCCATCTTTGGCCTAGTTCTTGTTTTTTTCTTTTTGCGGCTTCCTCCTGAAACTTGGATAAGAGTGATTGGTTTCCATTCCAGGGAGGAGCAGGGGTATGACTTGGGGGCAACAGCTTGGTAACAAAAACAAGGAATATTCTTAACTTTGTGCAATCTTCAAGTAATGTTCTTTGTTCCCTCTTATCCTTTCCCAGCATAAGGCAGTTTCTTTAATTGTATGTGCTGAGAAATACTCAGTTCAAGACTTGAGAAGGACCCTCTACGTATCTCTGGGGTTCCATCTCTGAGCTGTAATCTCCTCTCTGACACTCTGTCTTATGAGCTCTAGCTGCTTTGACTCCCCCAGACTTCCATCTCTATCTTCTTCATTTCTAGTTTCCCTCTCCTTGCACCACAATGTGGAAACTTTCTTAAGGCAGTAAATTCAGGCAATTTTGTTTCCTTTCTCTCAGGTATTATTGTATTATTGCTTGAGTTCATTTCCTTGAAAGTTGTTTTTTCTTGTATTTTGCCTGTTTTTTATTTGTTTTAGATAGTAGGATATAGGGGATCAGAATTTGACACCCAAAAATATGTCTCTTTGGCCTAGTAATTATTTTAAGCTGGTTATTTTCTAGGAAACAGCAGACTTGGGAAAAACTCTGAAAACCAAGTAAGAATTAGCCTTTTGTAAGAAACATTAATATTTGAAAGAGAAAGTCCATTTGTAAGGGTGTTTCTCTTGTTGTACCTGAAAGGAGAGGATGACCAAATCTCTGGAAACTCTCATCAGTAGGGGAGGCAATGACTTAAATCTGTATCACAATCTTATTCTTGTTTACTGTGCTTTTTCCAGTTACTTCCCATAACTGACTCCTCCCATCCTCAACATCCTCTTTTGTCTTTATTAAAGTGAGGACTTTGGCTATTTTGGTGAGTTCCTCAGTTTTCCTGGGTCTCTCTCCTGTGTATACATGTTATTAACTTTTGTGTGATTTTCCTCCAGTTAGCCTGTCTCATGTCAATTTTAATTCTAAATCAGCCAGAAGAACCTAGAAGTATAGAGGAAAATCCTCCCTGTCCCCCGAAAAGGGTAAATCTAGTTCCACTGTGACCAAAAGAAAAAGGCTCTATTAATATTTTAAAAGTACAGTTGGCCCTCCATATCCATGGATTCCATGTCTGTGGATTTAATTGGTTGTGGATAGAAAATATTAAAAAGTAAATTCCAGAAAATATCAAAAAGGAAAATTTGAATTTGCCACATGCTAGCAACTATTTACATAGCATTTACATTGTACTTACCATTTACATACAATTATATTGTGTTAGGTATTATAAATAATCTAGAGATGATTTAAAGTGTATGGGAGCATTTACCCAAGTTACACACAAATACTACATCATCTTATGTAAGGGGCTATTGCCGAATGCAAGTTCATGTGCTCATGTGCCCAATGCACAGTGAGGCCAAACAAACCGAAACAGTGGAGTTTGGAGCAGAGGAAGGTCTATTGCGGGCTGAGCAAGTAGAACAGGTGGCTCGTGCCCCAAAAACCCAACCACCCCAGTGGTTTGAGGGGAAGAGGTTTTATAGGTAAAATTTAGGGTGAGGGCTGCAGGGTGTGTGTCTTTCTTCCAATTGGTTGGTGGTGAGGTAGCAGGGCAGTGCTCCAGGAATCTCAATCATCAGCCTTCTGGTTCCAGCCAGTCTGGGGTCTCAACATGTAGTTACCATCTTTTACCTGTGTGGGAGCCTTACTTCTTGTAGAAGAACTTAAAGATACGTATCAGATTGCTATGTATATCCCTTGAGGTGGAATTAGGACTATGCTTTATCACTGTGCTGTGGGTTTTTTCCTTTTTTAAAAATGGAGGTACGGGGTATTGATTTGAGCCCAAGACCTCATGTGTGCTAATCATGCACTCTACCACTGAGCTATACCCATCCCCTTATCACTGTTTCTTGATTGCTGGTCCTTTGTCCTTTGTTTCTGCATTCCCTCACTTCCTTGATTAGCAACTTTTTGAATCTGCCCTTTGGTACTCAGGGAAGGTCTGGGAGGTAGAAACCTTTCTCTTGCAAATAAGAAACAGGGCGCATAAAAGGCTTTTGTACCCAGGAGGGCCCCACAGGATCCTGCTTGGTGTCAGGACCTGGGCATCTGCAGATTTGCTATCAAGGAGGGAGGGGAAGGGTCCTGGAACCAATCCTCTGAGGATACTGAGGGACAACTGTATACCTTTCTCCATCATGGAAATCTATTCTTTCACTCTAAAAGTTGTTGACTGAGGTTAAAAAAACACACAATGTAAGAATTGTGAGTTACAGTTTTATTTAGGGACCTTACTGAGGACTGTAGCTGGGGAGATAGTCCCTCAGATGGCTCTGAGAAATTGCTCCAAAGTGGTAGGAGAGGAGCTGGTATATATATGAAATTTTTAGGTTGGAAATATCTATAGACAAGCATACATCTTGGTAAGAGATTATTACTAATCATAAAAAATAGATATCTTAAGTTAATGATTTTAGTGCTTAGCTATGTATGGGAAGATGCAAGAATTAGAGATCATTGAAATTCTTCCTAAGATGAGTATCTCAATTATCTAAGGGCCTATATATCCAAAACACAAATGCTTCATCCTGTTTTTTACCCTGATTTCCTTTCAGGTAAGCGATTGCAGTGGCTAATAAGTTGATCCTTGTAGAACTGGGTGGTGGGCAACATTCCTTGCTTTACAAAGTCTATGTACTTTCTGGTAAGGTTAGTAAATTTTTATTTTTTAAATATTAAATTTCATCAAGTGAAATGGAATTTGCCTCAATTTTTAACTTTTAAAAATTGGGATTTTTTTTTTGAAGTTCACAGAGACTTTTATAATAATGATTTGATAATATGATCTGAAACTGGCAAACCTGACTTTGAAATTTGTGACTCCATGCATTTCATATGCTTGTTGTCTTCATAGTGTCAATAGCTCCATTTCCCTTGAAGAGTTTTATTATGCCCATTTCACTAAATACACGACAAACTTTAGGAATAAAGTAATAAATCAGACACAAGGCTGTGCCCTGTAGTAAAGGAAGGCCAGGCTATTAACAGGTGAATGTAATAAAATGCTGATTTTCAAACAGTTAAACACAACTTCTCTGTTAGTCATCGCAGTGTTTTGGTGTTCAAATATAAAATGCAGTGACATCCAATAAAACTTAAGCTGGTAAGGTCATATTCTTTGAGGATGCTGCTCACTCATTTTATTTTCACTGAGCACTACTACTGTAAGTAAAATATTTACCTGTATCTAACATTATTTGGTATATTATCTCCTTTCAGTTTATAGATAGTTTTGTAATCAACATTAATTTTTTTAGGGGGGATAGTCAGGAGATGAATACAAATATGTTCTTTAAAATAAAACAATATGTGGAGAGGTCTTAAATACGAAACTTTTAAGAAGATGGGATTTTTAAAGGCATGTTGAGAATAACTAAATGTATATTCTGAAATATTAAAGATACTCATTTTATAGCAAACTTTGGTCTAAGTAAATTTAATAAGTAAAAAGGTATTTAGTGGTGCTCTGGTATCAACATCTAGTTTATATTAAAAAGGCACTTGTTTTAACTTTTAATTAGAATGCCTAATGGACTAGTCTCTAATCTGGTGTGATCTCTATAGAGTTTTTTCTGACTTTGTCATCCATGTCTTACAAATTAGGTTGCCTGTTTCTCATTTCAGTCATTATTAAAAATCACAAAAAATCCTTGATCTTTCCTTAGCCATTTATTTTCAAATTAAATACTTATGTACCCAGTATTTATCAGTTGCTCTCTGTGGAAGTTGCTCTTACCCTCTGAGACTCTGCAAATCGATGGCCGTCTGACCTTTTTAAAAAACTTTCCATCCTTATTAATGATTTGTTTTTGTTTTGTTTGGGTTTTTTTTTTTGTTTGTTTTTTGTCCTTTTAACTTTTTTTTTCACTTGAGCATTCTCCCAGCCTGTATCTTCCTACCACAAGCAGCACTGTCTCCTGGCTGAACTTCCTGGTTTTTTTCCAGCACATGGGGGCAAATGTTATTTTGTCCCTTTTTCTTGTCTCTTTTGGGGAGTAAAAATTGCTCGTTTGGTGTACTAATGCTAAAAACAAATCTCCCACTTTGCTCAAGGGACCTATCCTGTTTATTGCAAATTAGTAATGCCAGGATGATTTACTAAAAACGTCACGGCCTCTATCTTTGATCTAAACAGGCACTCAGGGGACAGAGAAGAGAAAAGGGTTAGGACTGCAGTGTGGCCAAGCGCGCATTGCAGTTAGAGGGAAGTTAGGGTACTTGATCCTAATCTTGCTGTGTTACACACGGGGTTATTTTAGAAAGTCAAACTCATTTCTTCATTAGTAAACTAAAGAACATAAATCCTCTTTAAGGTACATTAGGCCTCAGAGCTAGAAAGAATGATGGATTATAACAAATAACATATTTATTTAGGGCAAGCAGTTCATAAGATTCAGAGTTTATGGTTGGGATGGTCAAAGATTAAAATTTCAGATTCCTAAATGTGAATCACAGGGAAACAAAACTTTACAGCTATTTCTCACTGTAGTGTTCTGTATTCTTGACACATACTTAAGAATGAAACTGCAGTGTCACAAAGAACTCCCTTAAATGATTAATAACCAAAAGTAAATACAAATGAAAAGCCAAAATAGATTCTCACGGAATTCTATTCAGGAGCAAATGCAATGATAATGTTGCAGTATATGCTGGTAACTTCATAAATAAAATGCTCAGGTACTTTATTCCTGCTGGGTCAGAAGAAATCTTTTTTATTGTCTTCTACAGGCTACAATCTCTTTGAGGGATGGTCTGTTTCAGTATATAAATATCTTCAACAATTAACACTGTACATTATTCCTAGAAGGTGCCTGTAAGTGTCTGTTGGATGAATTAATTAAATTCGGAAATTAGGACACTTCTAACAGATTTTGTGGGTACAAATCTGTCTTTAGAAGTGTTACTATCTAAGGGGGATGAGTATAGCTCAGTGGTAGACTGTGTGCTTGGCATGCATGAGGTCCTGGGTTCAAAAGCCCCAGTACTGCCACTTAAAAGATAATAAAATAAATTAAAAAACCTAATTACCCTTGTGCAAAAAAAAAAAAGTGGTTCTATCTAACCATTGTGTAACAGAATGAACAATGTGTCCTGCAGAAGATGGTATCTATCACAGATTTCCCCAAAGAAGGAGGCAGATGAGGGCTATTCTTCATCAATCATCCATCATCCAATAATCAGTTAGTGTTAACTCTTACAATTAATAATCACCCAAGCTTTTTTAGATCATTTCTGGGGAAACACCTTGCATACCTTCTATTAGATTTTTGACTCACCCTAGGAAAAAAAAAGGTTACAGGCCCCAAGTGAATTTTATTATTTAATTATAGGCTTTAAGTGACTTGTATTATTTACTGGCTATCTTTGAATCAAATAAGAATTAACAATCAGGTTTGCTCAGCACTTAATCTTCTGGGGAAGAGCCTAAATTGTCTTGCTCTGCATATATGGGGACAAAATGACTAAGAGGAAAGAGAACTACTGCAGAAAATGCTTTTTGATTTTCATCTGCAGTTGATAAAAGGAGATTTAACAGTCTGGATAAATGTCATTAAATATAAGCATGATGGAGAGGAGACTGAGCAGGGAACTGTGCAGGCAGTCATACTGTTCACATCCCGGTACCCTCTTTCATTGTGTAGTCACACAGTGAGCAAGTTGTTCATTTCCTTGCTCCTCAGTTTTCTTATACGTAAAGTGGAGTCTCATACGTAAAATGAAAATAACAATATCTACCTCATAGGACTTTTTTTTAAGGATAAATTGTGTTAACACTTGCAAAAATGCCTAACACAGCTAGGTAAATAGTAAATACTTGTCAGATATTAGCTATTATTTTATGAATGAAAATCTAATACTAGTTTTCAATTGGATTTCCTCCCCAAATTGGATTTGAATACAAAGTCTTCACTTTTGAGGTTATGGGCTTTATAGCAGTGGTTCTCACACTGGACTGCTTATTGAATGGAAACTCCTGGACAGTTTAAAAGAATCTGTTTACACCTAAGTCCCCACCACCAGGGATTCTGATTTAACTGAAATGAGCAGTGGCCTAAAGACCTTAATTATTCAAAGCTCTGGCAATGATTCTAACGTGTAGCGAAATGTGGGAACAGTTCTATAGAATGTTTCTCTTCAGTCACAGGCAATAAAAACCAACCCATTGTTTTCAGATATTTTCCCTTAAGTGTCTGGGATAATACCATAGAAAAAGTCAAGCTTCAGGAACTCAACTGCATTTTGCTTCTTGTGGTCTGCCTTATTTATGTAACCTGCTCTCAAATTTCCAAATTGAAATATCAAGTCTGCAGAGGGTTTAAGTCCTAATAACACATTGCCTTTACTTCTGAGGTATGATGCCAGCCTGAGTGGGTTTTCTGTTCTTTATAGTTGCTTCTTAATATCGTCTTCATCACTTTCCCAATTGTATCAGTTTCTATTGCTGTGAAATAAATTATCACAAATGTGGCAGTTTAGTGTAACACCCATTCAATTTGCTAGCTCACAGTTCTCTATGTAAAAATCAGAAATTGGAGTGGCTGGGTTATCTACATAGGTTCTCAGGCTAAAATCAAGGTCTTGACCTGGCTGAGTTCTTTCCTGTAGTCTCTGGAGAAAGATTCATTTCCGAGCTCATTCTTGCTGTTGGCAGAATACAGTTCCTTGTGGTTGTAGGATTGAGGTCCCTACTTCCTTACTGGTGGTCAACTGAGGTTTACTTTCAGCTCCTAGAAGCTGTTCACAGTCCACAGTGTGGATATTTTCTTTCTTCCAGGCCAGCAGGAATATGCTTTTCTGACTTCCAATCACAACCCTCTGCAACCAGCCAACAAAACCTCCTTGTATGTAAAGGACACAATTCAGCAGCTGTTGCGGCTAACTGTTGTCCAAAACTTGTTTTCGTGATTCTCTCAGTTACAAAGTCTCATGTTATTGTCCTGGATCCCCTTCAACTCATATTCTACAGTTCCAATTACCTGTCTGTTTTCCCCAAGTCCTTGCTCCATGAGCTCTAAGACAATTGGCTCATTTGGTAAAAGAATCTGCTTCCTCCGCTACTGGACCGAGAGTAGAAGGTCCCACAGACCTCTTTTACCCACCACAGGGCATACCTTTTCTTATTTTAAAGGTTTACGTATTTTAAATTCTACTTTCATTGTTGGACTTTAGTGGGCCCTTTGAGAAGACACTTTATTACCAGAGGGAAGACTCTTTCTAGTTAGAGGAAATATGTTGAAAAACTTCATTTTTCAAAAAAGCATTTTGAAAGCATTCCAAGTGAAACAGATCATGAACATTCTGCTCCTCAAGGTAGAGGCTGTAAATAAAGATGGAGATTTCTTATGCTGAAAAAATGACACTGATTAAATATAGACTGAGGTAGTTTATGTGAATATTTTGGCTCAGTTATAAGCATTTTTTCTTCTCTCTAGCATAGGTCTAGCTATTAATTTTTCCTATATGCTGACAGTCTTACTGTTGCACAGTGTTAACAATACAAGATGAAAAATATGCTACTGTAAGAGTTTACGACTGTGAACCCAGTGGTCATATATTTCAAATTTGATTTCTAGTTTGGGTTTACTACTTGGTCCTTATGTATTTCCAGCTAAAGAAGACCATATTAAATTCTGATTGACTTCTCTAAAACCTGTGGCTCTTTTGTAGAAACTTGCTATAATTAATGCTAACATCTTGCTGCAGATGTATTTTCTTCTATGACATAGATTAGTAGAATAAGTAACTTTCTTATCCATATAGTCAATACCCTTAAAGTGTCAAAACCTGATGTCTGCTTTGCTATACCTCTGGATATATCCTTGGCCTTTTAAGCATTTAATTCTTACAGTCAATTTTAGATTAGTGAGCCACAAAATGTCTTATCTTTTCTTTTGTTCCTAGACATTGAAGCAGAAGCTCATGCAATATTCACATCCCCAAAATCCTTATAAAAATCAACAGATTATCTTTCTTCATTTGGTTTGCTATAGAGTGTGTAATCTTTAGAAATTTCCACTTAGGATGTAGGTACTAAAGGAAAAGCTTGCTAGGCATGTTGGCACTTCTACCTCTTAGATTCCTTTCGTACATCAGTATTTCTTCTGCTACACAACTCTAAGGAAGCAATTGCTTTTTATCTGTCCTTATAGTTTAATAAATTCCTTAATTTACAATCCCTTCAATTTTACTATTTGAATTACTGGATTAATGATTTCTTCTGAAAATTTATTCATAGCAAATAAATTAAGAAGAAATATTGTATGTACATCCATTTAATCTTCATCTATTTGTATTTCTAATGATTTAATAGCTTGTGCTACAAAGCAACTTTCTTTTTTTTTTTTTTTAACATTTTTTATTGATTTACAATCATTTTACAATGTTGTGTCAAATTCCAGAGCACAATTTTTCAATTATACATGAACATATATATATTCATGGTCACATTTTTTTCTCTGTGAGCTACCATAAGATCTTGTATATATTTCCCTGTGCTATACAGTATAATCTTGTTTATCTATTCTACAATTTTGAAATCCCAGTCTATCTCTTCCTACCCCTGCCCCCTTGGCAACCACAAGTTTGTGTTCTATGTCTATGAGTCTATTTCTGTTTTATATTTATGCTTTGTTTGTTTGTTTTTTAGATTCCACATATGAGCGATCTCATATGGTATTTTTCTTTCTCTTTCTGGCTTACTTCACTTAGAATGACATTCTCCAGGAGCATCCATGTTGCTGCAAATGGCGTTATGTTGTTGGTTTTTATGGCTGAGTAGTATTCCATTGTATAAATATACCACATCTTCTATATCCAGTCATCTGTTGATGGACATTTAGGCTGTTTCCATGTCTTGGCTATTGTAAATAATGCTGCTGTGAACATTGGGGTGCAGGTGTCATCCTGAAGTAGGGTTCCTTCTGGATATATGCCCAGGAGTGGGATTTCTGGGTCATCTGGTAAGTCTATTCCTAGTCTTTTGAGGAATCTCAATACTGTTTTCCACAGTGGCTGCACCAAACTGCATTCCTACCAACAGTGAAGGAGGGTCCCCTTTTCTCCACAGCCTCTCCAGCATTTGTCATTTGTGGATTTTTGAATGATGGCCATTCTGACTGGTGTCAGGTGATACCTCATTGTAGTTTTGATTCAAAGCAACTTTCTTATACCCAGAATTACTTGAGATTAAGAAAATTATGACTCACTTTATCTTATAGATTTATATCAAACAATTAGAAGTTTAAAAAGGAAAGAAGGAAAATTCTTCAGGTCCATTAATGTAGTAGGATTGTCTGCTTATATTGTTTGAACATTTTCAAGGAGATAATATTAAAAATGAGAGTTAGGTATAAAGAGCTAAGAATAGAAACAATGGATGTGGTAAATAGAAGGGCCATACTGAGAAGATGAGAAAGAATGAAATTTTGTGAGACTTGTCAAAGGAAATCATGTTTGCAAGCAGTCAGTTATGAAACTCTATTATCCAAACCATCAATTATTTTCATCTAAGACACCAACAGTAATTTAGGACACTAAATTACATTAAAATTTTCTAATTAAAAAAATGAGAATCTTCATTTTGAAAAATTATTTTTTTAATTGAGGTACAACTGACATACAACATAATATTAGTTTCAGGTATACAACATAATGATTCAGAAATTGTATAGGTTGCAATATGATCACCACCATAAGTCTAGTTACCATCCATCACCATAAATAGTTATGGAATTTTTTTCTTGTGATTAGAGCTTTTAATATTTACTCTCTTAGCAATCTTCCAGTGTTCAATACAGTATTATTAACTATGGTTGCCATGCTGTACATCACACCCATATTATTTATTTGATGACTAAAAGTTTGTACCTTTCTTTCAACTCTCTTCACTCATTTCGCCACCCTCACCTCTGGCATTCCCCAGTATGTTCTATAAACTTGTTTTTTGTTGTTTGTTTGTTTGTTTTTAGATTCCACATATAAATGAGATTATGCAGTGTTTGTCTTCCTCTGTCTGACTTATTGCACTTAGTGTAATGCCCTCAAGATTCATCCATATTGTTCCAAATGGCAAAATTTTATTTTTTATAGCTGAATAATATTCCATTGTGTGCATATGTGTGTGTGTGTGTGTGTGTATCATATTTTCTTTGTCCATTCATTTGTTGATGAACACTTAAGTTGTTTATATAGCTTGGCTATTGTAAATAACAGTGAACATGGGGGTTCAGATATCTTTTCAAGTTATATTTTGTCTTTTTTGGATAAATATCCAGAATTGGAATTGCTGGATCATGTGGTAGTTCTGGTTTTAATTTTTTGAGGAACCTCCATACTGTTTTCCAAAATGGCTGCACCAGTTTACATTCCCACCAACAGTACAGGCGAGTTCTCTTTTCTCTTCATCCCCTTTAGTTATTTCATGTCTTTTTGGTAATAGCTATTTTAACAGGTGAGGTGATATATTGTGGTTTTGATTTGCATTTTCCTGATGATTAGTGATGTCGAGCATCTTTTCATGTGCCTGTTGGCTGCCTGTATATCTTCTTTGGAGAAGTGTCTATTCAGATCCTCTGCCTGTTTTTTAATCAACTTTTTTGTTTTGTTTTATTTATTTATTTATTTTTGCTGTTGAATTGTCTGCTTGTTTTTATGAAGAGCTATTATAATATCTTCTCACTTGAAAGGTGCTGACCTATGGAAATACTAACCAAGTGATGATCACAATTGGAATTATTAGAAATGAAGTAGGTCCCTGGTCTTGCGAGGAATCAGTGGTGTTGGTAGTGGGGATTTGCTGAAAATGCCTAAGGATGAACAAACAGGATTTGCTGGGCAAAGCTGATGTTCAGATACTGGAGGAACTGAGTCTAAATGCCAAAATTCCAGGTCAAAGGCAGGAATAAACACATGGGTGAATCTGGGCAGGAATGGGGCCAGAATTGGAGCTGATTGCAAAACAGAAAAGGGGAAACCTTAGAAAAGCCATACAAACACCAAAGAATATTTCAAGTTTGCCATTATTAGCCAGATGGAGATCTGAAGCCAGACTGTCTGGGTAGAAATTGTGACTCTCTTATTTACTATATCTGTGACATTGGTCAGGTTAATTAATCTTTTTAAGTACTTGATTCCTCATATATAAAATGAGAAAATTATAGTAATAATCATCTAGGGCTATTGGAAGAATTAAATAAATCAGTACATTAAAAGTGCATAAAACATTGGCATCTACCTAAAAGATACTACTTTTATATTATTGTTGCTGTTATTATTTTTATTAAAGTGAATAAAGTCAAATTGATTAATGTTCTAGGCACTATGCTTCCTTTAATATCTCCAACATCTCTGAGACACGTTATCCCTGTTTTGACAGGTGAGGAAACTAATTTTCGGAGAGGACCGTGACCTCTCCAAGGTTTCATAGCATTAAAAAGAAGATACGAGATTAAAATTAAGGCATCTCTGACTTCCTAGATGATATATATAGTTTTATTTGCAGTACTTTACAACTTATGTAACATGAAAAGTCTCACTGAAGACCATATAATTTAAGATGAAAAATAAAGTAATTCTGCTGAATAAAGAGGGAAGAAATGAGCAGGAATTGTTTTGAAAAAGTTCAGTGTATTTTAATTGGATCTTGACTGCACATGCATTTTAGCCAGGACTAAAGAAAACTAGGAATAAAGAAAGAGCACAGTTTTAAAAGCAAAAATAGTAAAAAAAAAAAAAAAAAAAAAAAAATCACACTGCAGTTGTTTCTTGCACAGTCATGCAGGTATGATAATAACTGATACATTCAAGTAACTGTGAATTACTTTGTATGATTAGAACATGGAGTGAATGAAAGCAGCAATTGGAAGTGAGCAATGTGGGGCTACATTACAAATATCCTTGAATTCCATACTGAGGATTTTAACCTATACACTGTAGATAGTAGGGAAACTTACAAGATTTTTAAAAATGGAAGAGGAATATAAGAAAATATATACTGAAAGAGAGAACTCTCGTAGCAAGGTGAATGGTATTTTGTGTGTGTGTGTATGTGTTCAATTTTATTTTATTTTATTTTATTTTTATTGCAATGTAGTTGATTTTAAATGTATTTGTTTCTGGTGTATAGCATCGTGATTCAGATATTATATATATATATTCGTTTTCATATTCCTTTTCATTATAGGTTATTACAAGCTATTAAATATAGTTCCCTGTGCTGTATAGTAGAACCTTGTTGTTTATCTATTCTGTATATAGTGGTTTGTATCTGCTAATCCCAAACTCCTATTTTACCCCTCACCCACCTTTCCCCCTTGTGAGAGGTATTTTTGCTGTGAGAGGAGGTGGGCAAAGGAGATCATCAGACTCTAGAAGTAGTCTTGATGCTGAGTTTTTTCATTAAGATAATGGAAATATAAAGGATGGAATCCTTAGAGAAGTATTTAAAAAAATAAGACTCAAAAGCTGTATTTAATACTGGAAGTTAGGAAGGGAGAACTTGTGAATGGTAGATTTTTAGCTGTGGCAACTGAGTAAATGATGATTTATTATTACAGGGGAAGACAGATGGAGAAGCAGGCTTTAGAGGGAAAATGAGGAATTCAGTTTTGAACAGGCTAAACTGGAGGTACAGTGGGATATTTAGATAAAGCAGCCATTTGGAAATGTCTCTGATGCTCAGGAGACTGGCCAGGACTAAGGATGTAGACTTGAGGATTCTGACTATTGCAACTGATAGTTAAGTTCATGTGAATCATAGATTACTCTGCATAGGAAGATAGAGGGAAGAGACTATAGATGGTAACAGAACCCTGGGAGACACCAGTATTTAAGTAGCAAAAGGAAGCAACTTGCTGGTAAAGAAGATGAGGTACAATCAGAGATTTAATGACGCTATGAAAAGGGGGCAAAATAGAAGATAAAGGAATGGGAAGTTTTAAAGAGAGAATGGTCAATTTTACAAAATCAGACCATGAGATCAAGAAAGACAAGGACACTGAAGAGGTCATTGGCCTTCACAATTACGAAACAATAAGAGTTTTTTCCCCAAGAACATTTTTAGTGCAATAATCAGAGGAAAGATAGATTCTGATGAGTGGAAGAATGAAGGGAAATGAGAAAGAGGAGGCAGCAGATAGAGATGACTCGTTTAAGAAAAGCTGAGTGGAAAGATGAGAATTATTAGAGAAATAACTATTGGAAAAGAGAGTCTTGGTTTTCTTTGAGAAAAGAGCACATGAAACCAATGTAAGTAAATTTTCGGTATGCTTGGAGGTGGAGAGGATGTTTGAAAACATTTGCTCCTGATGGCTTTATCTCCTCATAGTATGAAACAAGGACATCTGCTGGGTAGCTTTGGAAACAGATTTGGAACACTCCACTAGTATTTGATTAAAGAGTTGGGACAAGGAATGGAATTGGTATAT
The DNA here is from genome assembly GCF_036321535.1 of Camelus dromedarius. Classification (NCBI taxonomy): domain Eukaryota; kingdom Metazoa; phylum Chordata; class Mammalia; order Artiodactyla; family Camelidae; genus Camelus; species Camelus dromedarius. The sequence continues at coordinate 39,882,925 of NC_087436.1, forward strand.
ACATGCATTTTTTAAAAACATAGTGAGAAAGTTGAATAACAGCATTGCTTTTACTGCAGTGTACTCTTAGTAGTCTGGGAAAAGGAACAAAGGAAATGGACAGATGGGTTGAGCCATGGTTGGAAATTGTCAAGGCAGATGTGTAAAGACAAAGGGTAAAAGGAAATGAATCCAGAAAGATTCATCTAGGTAAGAAAAGCTGGTATCAGAGGACCAGCTATATCCAGTATCACTGCCAGTGATCTGGTGGTACAAGTGAAAAAGTGGAGTTAAGCATAGGGATGGTAACTTGTCTGTCATCTCTTAGCTCTTCCGTTCTGCATGTATGAGGAGTACATTTAAAAATTATAATTCCCAAGAGTTGCTGAAATATGACTAAATATTTTTGGTAAGGAGATGAGAGAATTGGCATAGTCTAAATAAAGAAAACAGCATCTTAGCTTATACATGAACTGCATGAGACATTGAAAGTGAAATATGTGGATTTTCTCCCACTTGCCTGCCTAGTGGCCTTAGACAAATTTTACTTTTCTGGGCTTTAGTTTCCTCATTTGTCTAATGTATTTTTGTACAATCATTGGCACACCAGCCTCAAAAAGTTCTTTGAATCATCAAGTTTACTTAAAGCAGAATTACTCAGAGTACTGCCGCATGGCAGAAAAAGGGAGGTGGTGGTTCCAGCATGAAGTGAGTTTGAGGCTCCAGTGTGCTTTCCTCTTGGAGTGTTGTACCGTCTACTAGCACAGCAAGCTCCAAGGTGTACTCCACTTTTTATGAAAAGAAACTGATTAATTTTATTTCGCTTGTTGTTACTCAGTTTTATTTAACAAGGCTATTTTAAATTAGGGAAAAAAGCGATTATCTTTATGGTCTTCAAAACTTGCACCAGAGTTCTGCAGAGCACATCTTTTACTATATGTAATCTCTTTATTTATTTATTTATTCAATGGGCACAAGAACTGTGAGGAAAGCTACATCAGGAAATATGCTGCACATTATGACCAGAATATTAACAGTATTTGCCCAGATTTTGTTTTATTTTGAGATTTCTATTACTTCATATGTAAATATAAACCATCAAATTATACTTGAAACATATTTTGAATTGGGATCAATCATCATTTCAGACAAATATTATTATTATTTCTCTAGTAGCCATCGATTTCTCAAGCAGAGAAACCACTCCATGTAAGGATATAATTTTAATTTATTTTATATGGCTGGCTTTGATTAGATAATATTTTTGTTCAGAATTTCTTTTCATTCTTTTTTATGAGATATATTGGTTTATAGATTCCCTTTCTTAATATATCTTCATCAGGGTTTTATATCAAGGATATGCTGACTCCATAAAATGAGTTGAGAACTACTCCTTTTTCTATTTTCTGGATGACTTTATGTAGGATGTTACTTAAATATTTGAGAGAATGTTCTGGTAAGGAAATTTAGGGCTGGAGATTTCTTTATACAAAGATGATTTAAGTAAAGATGTAAAATTAACAGAAATACTTAGATTTCCTTTATTTTGTAAGTTTTGGTAAATTGTTTCTCTAGAAATCTTTCCAGTTCATGTAAGTTTTTAAATTAATTGGTATATAGTTGTGTGTATAACAACTTACATTAAAAAATTTTTTACTTACTATATATTTACCTTTTTTTAAATTATTTTCTGTTTTTACTTTATTATTTTCTTCTTTCTTTTTGTTTAATTTCTATTCATTTTCTAATTTCTAGAGATGGATACATAGATTGTGGATTTAAGCTTTTTATGTGTAACATGTACATTCCAGGTTATCAATTTTCTTCCAAGCATAGGTTTAACTGTGTCCTTCAAGCTTTGACAAGTTGCATTTTCATTATCTATTAGTTAAAAGTACTTTGTACTTCTTATTGTGATTTCTTCTTTGACTGGTTTTTAGAAGTCAGGGATTTTCTTGTATTGTGATTCTGCTGTGGTCAGAGATTCTGTGCTAGATGCTTTCAATCTTTAGAAATTTATTTAGACTTGAATCAACATATGGTTAGTTTTGATAAATGTTTATTTGAAAATAAAATGTATTCTCTCATTGTGGTGTGTGGTATTCTATACCCATTAATTAGGTCAGGTTTGTTCATTGTCTTTCTTTTATATGCTTACTGATTTTTTGTCAGCTTATTGGATCAGTTAGAGAGAAAAATAAGCTATTTCTAAATATAATTGAGAATTAATCAACTTCTCCTTTTAGTTCTGTTAAATGTTGTTGAATATATTTTGAAACTAAGTCTTCAGATCAATAAAAATTTAGAATTTTTCTCTTCTGACTGTGCTGACCACTTTATAAATATTTTGAAATGCCCACCTGCATCTCTGATAAAACATATTGCCTTAAAGTCTACTTTTTCTGATGTTTGTATAACTATAAAATTTTCTTAGACATGGAAAACAAACTTACGGTTACCAAAGGGGAAAGAAGAGGGAGGAATAAATTAGGAGTTTGGGATTAATAGATACAAACTCCCATGTATAAAACAGATAAACAACAAGATCCTATGGTATAGGACAAGGAACTATATTCAGTATCTTGTGATTACTTACATGAGAAAGAACATGAATGAATCACTATGCTGTACATCAGAAACTAACACAACATTGTAAATCAACTATACTATACTCCAATGAAAGTAGTTATTTCTTTAATACTCTTATGTTTTTTCTTTCAATTGGAATATTTAATCCATTTTCCATAAATATGTTGGTGATATATTTTTGTTTAAAGTTATAAATAACTTTCCCCCACTTATACTATATATTATATTACTCTTTTTCTATCTTTTCTTATCTTTTTTGAATTAACCAAATGCAAAATATTTTATTATTTAATCTTCTTCCATCTCAACACAAAATTAGCTTCTTAGCCAGACGTTTCTTACTGTTCTTTTAGTGGTTATCTTAGAGGTTACGATATGCATTCTTGAGTTCATACTGTCTACTCTAAATTAATCTCTTTCCTGATATTACTGGGACCTTAAAACACTGTAATTTCACATATTGCTTTACCATTTACAATGACAATCCAGAGTTGCCTATCGTCTTACCAATTTTCCACCTGCCCTTCAGAGTAGATCTGTAATTTGAGTCACATGTGGTGTTGGATGCACAGAAACATAATAAAAGTAAGTGGAATATTTATGTTATGTACAAGAGTGAGCTCTTTAAGCTTCCGTCAATGCTGCAGGTATTTTACTCTATTTTTCTATACTTCACAGAAATTTATTTTAGGATCAGAGAAGTTTGAGAAAGGTAGAGTCTCTGAGGGAAAACACAATAGGGACATTCAAAGAGCAGACCATTATTTTACAATGGTATTGTTTTGCTGTGGATGCCAGGGCCAATGACAGAATGACTACATTACTTTTAGAGAAGGTTTTAAGCAGTTTTGATTTTCATTCACAGAAGGAAAAGGCTCAAAACAATCCATCCCACTGGCTAGTCCCAGACTGAAAACATTGAGAACACTTAACAATCTCTGTGAAGTCAAGCAAACTAGGAAACCCTAAATTTCACATGCCATTATTCAGTAAAAGTTGTACATGCATTTGAAAATAAGCATTCGTTTTCTCATTGCAAGAATACTTTCAGATAAAAAATTTCTAGTCTCTTTATTGTGGAGAAGGGAAAGGAGATAGTGTAAAATTTCCCAAAGACCTTGTGTGTGTGTATGTCTCAGTGACAGCAAAAAATGGCTGGACAATTTGGACTGAATCAGGAAAGAAAAGGCAGGGCAAGAAGAGTTTGACCTTTAGATGTTGTATGCTGTTGTTAGTGTAGCCAGCGTGTGCCATCTGCTTTCCCTTATATCTCTGCAAGTGTCTCACTGATCTGGCTAATTCCATGAAGCAGCCTTCTCACTTCCTCCCTGCTGCCTGACATTTTCTCCCTTCTACATGTGCTCCTTGGCCAGTGCAGTCGTACATAGACAGACACTGGCCTGGGACGTTGCCTGCTTTAATTTCAAGCCATCAGGCTTTATAATTTTAATTTCTTTGGACTTATTACATTTACTTAATTATATTACGCATTTTAATAACTGTAAAGTATATTCTTTATTTTATCCTAGTTACTGTAACTAATATTGTGTTGTAGCTTAGACATATTCCAGGCCTGGATCTTAAAGTGTGACTGTCAGATGAAAAAGAAAGTCAGAGAGACCAAACGTTGCACTGAGTCTCTCAGGAGGCTTGTGCGTTTCAAATGTGTTAATGGAACTGTCCAGCTGGAAACCAGAGTTGTCATAGCTGGGCTCTTCCCAAGGGACTCCATGAATTCTGTTTCCTGGAAGACTGAATTGCTTTCTGAAGTTGCATTTTGTAAAAAGTTGAGTGTATTTAAAGTTGTTTCTTGAAGGATTGTCTTTTTGTAAGTAAACTATTTTTATTCTCCCAGACCACATCTAAAATTATTTGAAATAATTGGTTATTTATAGGAATCTTTTATGTTGCTCCACTTGGATATTATACAAAAGCAGTTAACAGAGAAGCAACTATATATATTAAAACTCTAAAAATAAATGTCTATTTTGATTTCAAATATATGATATAATTTTTTCCACAATAATCAAGGCAGTTAGATCAGACAGAAAAACTATTCTTAGGGATTATGAAAAGAATTATTTCTGGCCCAAAGGAAGTCTTGATTTTGCTTACATTTTAATAAAAATCAAAAGCAGCATTTGTTTATTGTAGGTTTTTTGGTTATCTCTTTTCAACAACAAAAAAATGGCACAATTAAGTCTGAAAGTGAGTATAAGTTATACAAAATCTCAAGTATTTTATTTGCATTTAGACAGCTGCAAAGGTGAAGAAAATTTATTTTTACTAGTTAAGATCTCGATGATATATGTTTGTTTCACACAGTAGGAGGAGCGTTCTTATATAGTAAATAATTGTCATCAACTTATATTCTAGCAGGTCAGATGGATCACTAGTTTGTCTAAAAATAATCAATTATAAACAAAGTGAACAGAGTTAAAGGAGCTTTATAAAAGGAGCTCTTTATATTGCTAGGTTCAGCATATATTGAATATTTTCCCATTATTGAACATACAGTTGAAACCGTGGCTATTACAATATTTTAAACTTGGTGACAGGAGTATAATAGATTACAAACAAGAAATACCCTTAAGCACAAGTTCCTTTTTTAAAAAATATTTTTTAAAAAAAGTCACAGGCTTTCTCAAATTCTCAGTAAAATATTGATTTTTATCTTATTATCAGTTTCATTTTATAGATGAGGAAACTCACACTTGGAAGGTATAAATAAGTCTAGTAAACGATTAGGCCTAGATTCAAATCTATGCGTTGTAACAGATGGACTAGCATTCTGAATTGCCACACTACATTTTTTTAAAAACTGCCCAATAATATAAACATTAGTTTCCTTTTTTGGGGGTGAGGAAACTGATGCTTAGAAAGATTAAGATTTGTAGATCAAAAGCTCATAATTATCAGAAATGAGGTTTGAATTCATTCTATCTGAATCTAGAATTTGCCCCCATACATCCTATTATAATTTTTCAATGTCTTTGATCCATACCTCTTATTCTATTTCTTTTGCAAGTATGTAAGCAAGAAAATAAAGTATAGCAAAATAACAACTGTAGTTATCTCTGAACTGGCTGAATCAATTGAAAGGATATTTTCTTTTTTATTCTTGAACACTTAAAGCATTTACTCCAAATATTTTTATTGAAACAAAAATACCAGAGCCTCTGTGCATAGGCTTAGGTTTATAGTGACAGACTTTAAAGATTGACCTAGGAAGATAAATTACTGACCGCTGTGCTTAAAAATCTATAACTCTTAGTGGTAGTTAAGGACGATCATTAAATAATACATTGTTATTCCCTTTAACAGTGACAGGACGTATTCCCTGCCTAAATTTATTGATTTCCGACTACATAGCAATGTAATCAAATTATCAGAAGAGAATTGGCCATTCGTATATTGGAATAAATGAGTTGTTGGAAGTGTGAAATGAGGAAATGGGAAAATTTTGAGTTATTAAGAAAGTACGTGTAGACTGGAAAAGTTGAAGATCTAGTGAATATGTTAGGTATTAGAAGACGGATATTGAAAGAAGAAAATGTGTATCTTTTTTGAATCCTGATTTGAACGAGACGATTATTAAAAACAACTATGAAACAGTTGGGACGTTTTGAAATTTGTTAAACATGTATTAAATGATATTAAGGACTTATTTTTATTTTCTTTATGTGTGATAATGATATTTTGGGAGTACCTACTTAGACTGGAATGCTATAATGTCTGGGATTTGCTGGTGAGAGGGATGAAGGATGGTAATGGCTGCATATACGTATGGGGACATAATACTATTCTCTCGCTGTTTTTATGTGTTTTATAATTCTTATTAAAAAATTAAGAAGATATATGTATATAAATGGATTTTTTGAAGTTCCTTCTGTATAACACAGGGAACTATGTTCAGTATCTTGTAATAACCTTTAATGAAAAAGAGTATGAAAATGAATATATGTATATACATGTATGACTGAGACCAGAAATTGACACATTGTAACTGACTGTACTTCAATTAAAAAAAAGTTAAGAACAGAAAAAAGGGCAAAGATTGTAATTTAGTTAGTAGTGAACTTGTGCGATTGTGAGAGGACTTTACACTAACGGAAAGAACTTAGACAAACTGAAGGTATGTCCTGAATTCTTTAGGTGACACTTCCTTTAGTGACTCCTTAGTATGAGCACTGTTGGAAGTGTTAAATGAGATAGAAATATGTAAAGCGCATAGGACAATGGCTGAATATAAAACAAATCCCAGACTTAATAATTATTAGTTTTATTCCTGTAACAGTTAGGCTAAAATCAATATTGCCTACAACTATATCTGTATAGTAAAGATACCTTAGTAGTTTGATGGACATTCTTATTTTATCCATAAGTTTAGTTAGGTTGAAAGAACTTGAATTGAACTCCTACAGTTTCCTACTAAGCCACAGGGAAAAGAAAGAAAAGTTAGGCACAGTGCCAGTGTCCCTGTATCTGTGTACTTCTGCAAGGTCAGGGCCATGAAGAAAAACACATGACAAACATATAAAGAAACAAAGACACAAAGTTTAAGTGGCTCTCCTAAATTTAAACTCGTGATCAGTATTCGGAATGAGAGTCCAGATTTTCTAAATACAGGTTTGCCAAATTGCAGGACCATGACCTTCTTGTATGTTATGCCTTTTGTTTCAAAAGAGCATGTTGAAAGGGACAGTAACAAAATATGGGCAGACTACTATAAGTGTTTAGCCAGTTGAATCAAATCTGTGGCGGTAGCTTTATTTTCTTATTTACCACTAGTGTCTCCAGGCCAGCACAGGGCCTGACCACAGATAAGTGTACAATAAATATTTATTAAATAGATAAACATGCATCTGTATTTGGTTATCCTTTGGGTGGAAGGTCTGTTACTATTATTAATAAAACAAGTCCTCTGTGCTTTTAGTTTAGTTTGCAAGATAAACATAATAGGCACTAAGGTAGATGACAATGGAAGATATTGACAAGAGTGGTAACTGATAATTTTCTGATAGTTTTCTAAACAAGTAAATTAGTCAAGTCCAAAGAGACAATTCCAAAAGTACCTAGTCTGAAATCATAACTACACATAAATTTCAAACTGTTTACTATAAAAGATAATTTTACTGTTTACATTATTTAATATTTTATCCATGTCACAGAAAATAAGGGAAATAGTTAGAATGATTATTAATTAAGAAGTCAATACAGTGATATTTGTGTATATTAATTCCAAGGGTGGGCATCACAGTTCTTTATAGTTATTAAAATTCTTACATAATTTTTTTGGAGTTTTTAATTTTAAGAGTTGAATGTATTTAGTGTGTTTTTGCATAAGATGAGAGATAATGGGTGTGTGGGGTTTTGAAATGGTGGTGTGTTGACTTAGATGAGAAATTATAGATGCTAATAATATCCATGCATGGCTTTTGAATAATTTTTAGATTTTACAACTATATTATTCTTTTCAATTCACACGAAGGTGAATCTTTCTTACCCTTATATATATTTTTTGGTTTTTTTCTGAGTCTGGCTTCTAATTGAGCTCCCTCTGAAGGACTTTGTCAGACCAATGTGATTCTTGCTCACATATGTGCAAAGACTTCCTAGGAAACAAGATTTTCCAACTATAAGGCTTGGCATGTGCTTATTGTGAGAAGTGGGAAAGTGGCAGATGTGGAGGACATTTCTGAGGAGTCCAACTGGTCCACAGGCGAGTATAACCGTATCTGATTAGGCTGACAGCTCTGACTATCCATTTGTGCATGAGCCTGGAGCTCTCTAATTGCTTTTCAGATCACTTAACAATTAATGGTGCCATTGTCCTTGGGCAACCCATTTGCAGATCGATATTGCTGGCAGGATCGAAGCTTGGGAGGACATAATGAGAGTAACCTGAAGTGACTCTATTAATAGATAAAGCCCTCAAGCAATGACTGTGAGCCTAGAAAGTCAGGAGATGGTGATTCTTCTACAAATAAGTACCACTTATGTTTTTTCAGAAGAAGGTCAAGGACACTGGAAATGTAATTAAAATAAGCTCCTTGAAAAGTTATTTGTTCTTCAACTATGATCATTAAGTATATTTCTTTGCCTTTTGATAATCTAATATTTGTTAAGACTGTATTCTGAGAGATTATTCTCTTGAAAACCTTTCACTTATTCCTCCACCCATCAAAGTATTCGCTAATATTAAAAAAATTCATATAAGCTCATTAAAGCAACACTATTTGCCATTCCATTTAAAGTTATAAAAGTGAATGATTCAGAATCAGGATAATGCCCCTCCATCTCCATAACTTTGCTTATTCATTCAAGATGTGCTTCAGGCTAAATCTTGGTTTGAAATAATTAAGTCAAGTTCTAAATTAAGTAGAAGCACTCAATGTTCCTGGCCACTATTAGGTTTTATCAGTGTAAAGCATGATTTAAAAACACCCAAAAAACTCTACAATTGAGGAACTCCAAGTGGGTATATTACCAGGAAAAAAATACAATTAAAACCAATGGTTTTGTTTAAATATAATGGCTTTAGAGAATTTGAATATCAAAGGAAGGAAAAAAAAGACCTTAAATGCTAGTATCATTGTGTCAAAATAATATTTAAGGTTATAATAATTGTGAAGAGGAATATTAAAGTATTCTTTTCTCATAGAGTAATAGTCAATTTGTTTATGCCAATTTTTAAAAGAAAATTTTGTCTCAAAATATTTCACAAAAGAAAAGAAAGCTCTGTCTTAACTTTATAAATGCAGACAGTATATCTTTCATATGAGTGGGAATTAAAAGGAATTTCCAGAATATCAGTTAATTGTCTCTCACAGGATAAATGGGCAATTTTACTCTTTAGATAGGAGTAGTTTGTGTTGATTAGAAGCCCCAAACTGTCAGTCTCAGAGCTAATCAAATGCTTTTACACTTGCCTAAATGAATTTATGTATTTTTGTCTATCCTCTAAAAATTTATATGAGCAAAGTAACACAATTTTTACCTAGTCATGAAGTTTGTACTCTACAAATGCAATGAGGAGCATTTATTGCAAGGAAACAAAGCAGTATTTTGAAGCAATCGTCAATCTGACTTGTTTAGAGGAACTCCTAAAGAATAAATTCAATATTTATCATATGGTATCTATATAATAATGACAATATAATATTATTAAACATAAGATTAAGAAAGGGCAGATAAATTGGATTAAGAAATGTTGTGGGAGGACTAAAAACGGACAGATTTTTACTTTTTGCTTGTTACTACCTCTCATTTTACTTGCTGATTTTTCTATTCATGAGAAAAAGCATGAAAAGACAGTAGGTAGACTATGTGAAGATGATGAAATACTTTTTTCCTTAGTAGATTCCCAGTGAGTTGATTTTCCTCCATCACGTAACTTTTATAGGCTTCTGATCATTTACAAATAATTGATGGTGCTGATACTTAGTAATCTTTGAGGGGTTAGGGGTCCCTGGGCAAGTCAGCAACTTAAAGCTTTGTGAATGTGATTGGACAAAATTCATGTTCAATCTAAAAGACTAGAATTTTAATAAAAATGTAGCAAGCAATAGTCGAGATGTAGCAGAAAATATTAAGTTCTGAAATGATACAAGCTTGACTGCTTTGTGGTAGAGTCACAGCTGAATGACTTCCATGTGCTCAGTCCTGATACCTCTAAGGATCTCACAAAAGGCTCACCAAAGAATAATATTAACCTTACTATCTATGCATTTCATAATTTATTGCAAAGCTAGATTAAATTTGTTATTAGTAGAATTGTAGACAGTCATCAAAGCAGTTCTTCTCTTTCTTTTTTTTTTCCTTTTTATGTTGCTTATCTTTCACTTCTGATACTCATTTCTTAAACTAAGTTGTCTGTTGATAGTTTGAAACAGAAAAAGTAGTGGGCTGTGGAGCCAGTTGGGCCAAGTCCCGAAAATTTTCCAGTGCTATCTTGCTATTCTGTAAATACATAAGATATGTTTTTGTGTCACATAGTCTATTAACACACATTGCATATTAAAAAAAAATGTTTGTGTGCATGTTTTTGCTCTAAAATTGATTCACAGATATTTACTAGGCAATGATATGTTAGAATTTGTTTTTAGAGTTTGTAATAGCATTTATTATAAAATATAAAATATTATTATTTTTTAAACTGGTATTTAACCACTTTTAAACTGATGATCAACTGAATAGAGAATAGTATCCTAAAATTATGATAATACGTAGTCAGTAGGAGCACATCAGGTATCAGGTATAATCATTTTTATCTGAAAATATGTTGAAGTATAACTCCTTTACTTTTTTAGTATTTATATAAGAGCTATTTCCAGTCTTGCCTCTTCTTTGTGTTCTTCCCTTGAAATCAGCAACAGCTTCACCACCTATTTGTTCATAGTGATTTTTAAATTTACATCTCTATATCCAGCTTTCTTTTGAGCCTTACCATGCACACCTCCCTGCCACCAGTTTCACGTGGACATTTTCACTGAGTATGTCCTCTTATTCCACCATGGGCGTTTACAAAATAAATGTGTGGTCTTTCTTCTGGTTTTTGCCTTCTGACTACACGAAATGTCTTAATGTACTGCCTGCTTGTTGACTACCAGATTTGATTTGGACTTTTTGCCTGACCAGTCTGGTGTGCCCTCCTTCCCACTGACACACATGCCTTCCTTTCTAGGTCATGTGTAAAAACTCACATAAGAATAAAATGTCTTATAGCTAATTTAATTAGCAAAGGATAGCAACAAGTTTGTTATGCCTGTTATTTACTTCTGAAACACTAAGTGTTCCTTCTTCTATTTATTTATTTATTACTATTTTTTTAAATTGAAATATAGTCAGTTCACAATGTTGTGTCAATCCATGGTGTACAGCATTATGTTTCAGTTATACGTGTACATACATATGTTTGTTTTCATATTTCTTTTTCATTATAGATTATCACAAGGTATTGAATATAGTTCCCTGAGCCACACAGCATAAACCTGTTGTTTATCTTTTCTATATATAGCAGTTAGTATCTGCAAATTTTGAACTCCCAGTTTATCCCTTCCCAACCCCTTCTCCCCTCACTGGTAACCATAAGTTTGTAAGTGTTCCTTCTTTTGTAATATCCATTACTAAAATTTATTTTCCTGGTACACTTCAAGTCCAAGAGCAGGCTCAGTGTCTGTAAGACTTGCCATTGGGCACATAACACAGCACCTTGCACGTACAGGTGCTTAATAAATGCTTGGTGATTAACAAAACAGCCTGGAATGCTGTTTAATAATATTTAAAACTTTCTCAATGTTTCTTACAGATTTTTATCTCCCTATACCAGCAAAACAGCTTATGACTCTTTTAAAAATGCAACCTACGTTATGTAGCTAAAACTCAAACTCTTTGTCTTCTTCACTAATTGGTATTTCCAACATTTTGCCTTTAACTCCACCAATGATATTTATATAGCACCTTCAGTTTTCTACTTTTATTAAGATAGTTGTACACTTACAAATATTGTGAATTTCAGCCATAATCATGTAATATCTTTCCTGTGCGTTCTCCAAGTATTTTGGGTTTGGTTGGGCCTTGTCATTAGCTGCTAAGCAATAACTGAGCTCTGGATTGTGGCAGTGAGGTGCATGAGCCTGGCATGGGGTCTCAAGGAGCAAATGTCCTCCTCCTGTAGTTCTCCTTTTGGCCAAAGTTCTCAAATTCATGGTTCCTTTAGGATCTTACTTTCAACAAATACTATTTAATGTTTAGAAAAAGCTGAACTTCTAAGAAAAATGTGACAAAAAATGTATAGCAGTGCCACAGGTTCAATTTAAGGTGCTGTAGGTTAGCAGTTAATAGGAAATCATGTGACAGTAACGAGATGGTCCAATTTTTCACTTGGATGATTCCGCTCCAAACGTCTAAATAGCAAACTCCACAGAACATTCTGCTTCACACAACAATGTTCTGACTTAAAAAAGATCTAAATAACAAAGAGTAAGACATAATAAAGCCTGGTATTTGTTAAAAAAAAAAAAGGTGACTGATCATTTTTTAATCTTACTCGTCTGTTGGTTTCCTTGTTTAATTTTAGAGACTCTGCATGCATTTCCATGCAGATGCTTAGCAAAGAGCAGTCTGATGAAATGCAGTGAAATGTGGTTCCAGCTCACTAGAAGCCTGATCCTGTACGCCTGAGTGAGTTATAGGATCGTCAGGAGGTGAACAGGAGCATCAGGCTGTTGGACAAAACCAGAAACTTTCAGGTTTCTGAAGACAATGTACAGTTTGCAGATGTGCTTTTAGTAGTTTCTACTCTTTGTGGTGTTATGTGAAGTACTTAAAATTCTTGGAGTTATATGTGAATATTTTACTTAAATCCTAATTTCATAGGAAGTTTGAAAAAAGTATATTTATATTATTTGACTGTCTTTTATTAAAATTCAATTACTTTTATCATCAACTTAAGCATGTGTCTTGATGTTTAAAAGTTGTGGGTTGAGTTACATAGCTGCAGAATAATAGAGAAGCACATGCAAAAACCTAAGAACATTGATATTTGATTTTGTGTCAACATTTTATTTACCTTTAGCTAAAAAGCAACCTGAAAAAACCTTAGGTTTAAGAACTAATGAATTCATTAGAACCTGAAAAAAAAATGAGTCTTTATTGTGTGGAATATGGTAGAGATACATTATGTGGAATATTTTCCTCTAGCATAATAAATACACCCAGAAAAATCAAGATTTTGGAAGACCTGGGTTAATTCATTATTATTTACATCATCCTAAAGATTTAGACACTCACATGCCTGGGGGCATTATTTTGACCATTTTTCAAGTAACATACCATGGAATAAAATATGTACAAATTAGAGCTAGTTGCTAAAATTTTAAATAATAATTAAGAGTAAATCACATATAAAGTGTGTGCCATGCAGGCTACAGAGACCTATATGACCTTCATTAAATATTTTGCTCTAGTTAACCTGAAGTGTTTCGAGAAAAAATGAAGTGCCAATGTGTATGAACTTCATTTTAAGTACAGTAGAAATGAAGGTTATGTCTTTTATGCAAAGTCAATTTTGTGTACTATCTTAATAATTTTAATCCTGACAATAATATTGTAGGATATGAAGACAGGGAGTCTCAGAAACATTAAGAAAATTGCCTGGAGCCACAGGAAGTAGTGATTGACAGGGCTAAAGTTTATATGTTCCTACTGTTCTCTAAAGCGAACGCTATTTGTATATATTAGTAAGTATATATTAGTATGTGTTATTAGTAAAATATCAGTATATATTAGTAAGAGTTCAGAGAAGAAAAAAATAATGTGGGATCTTGGAAGCAGCTTAAATTTAATGGAAAAAGTGGGATTTAAGGCTCTCTTTCTAGGACTGGAATAATTTAGATAAGGGGAGGGAAAGAGATTGGGGTCTTCAAAGGTAATGGTGCAAGCCACAAGATAGGCATGCAGGAGCTCTCTTCTGAACAGTGGCTCTTAAGACCCCTTTTATTCTATTCCTGTGCTCAGTTTCCTACTGCAGTTCCTTATCACTTAGTACTTGAATGATTTTTAGAGGCTTCAAGCTAAATCAGACTCTTCAGTAGTCTCTCTCTTCTTCATCTAATATAGACATCATATTAATTCTTATAAAATGTGCATTCATTCATTCACTGTACGTTTACTGAATACCTACCACCTATGTGCCAGGAACTATAGTTGGTGTTGGAAATACTACAATAAGTCAAAACATTGTCTCAGCCTTCTTGGATGTCTTAGTTACTATGGAGGAAATAGTTTAATATATGGTTCTAGAGCTTAGATGAGAAATCTGTGGTACCAAAATAAAATTTTAGGGTCATCTTCAAATTGGTGTTCATTGAAATTATATGTGATTGCTTGGGTGGTAGAAATAGAGAAAAAACATATGAAAACTAAAGGAAGACCAGAATTTTTTGAGGGTGACGAATTTGTTCAGGAGAGAGAGCAGGGAAAGAAGGAGCAAGTTGTAACCAGGAGGTCAAGGAAGATAAATTAGTCAACAGAGGGAATGCTACGCAGGTGTCAGTGGGATTTGTCTTCCCCAGCCACACCAAGCAGCACAATGTACTTAAAAGTGTGCTGGATGAGAGATGGAAGGGCTCAAGTTCAAGTTCTTGCTCTGCAGCTTTCTAGCTGTGTGCAGCATATCCAGGGTAGGCAAGGCAGGTCCTTGAGACTTTAGCTAAATGTGCACATCAGTTTTCCAGGCTAGGAAACGCAGGCTGTGAATCAGATGTGATTAATGTTTCATATATGATGGAGAACAATCGTCTGCTTTAAAAAAAACAGTACAGTGATGACTTTTCCCGGGACTTGTCTCTGTGACTTTAAGGGTGGTTATGGAAGGGTAAAATAATAATAGCTGGTGGGGGGCTATCCATGCAACCACATTAGGCTGGACTTAGCTAATGACACAGAGCTCTGACATATATAAGCTGTACATTTAGAGAATATGTACTTGAGGAGAAAAATGAATTTTTAAATTTTTTTGGAGACAATTTCTGAAGAATTATCTTAGAGTGTTTCTAGCTGAACTTAACTCCTTGTTCTCATTGATTTTTGGAAACAAATTAGTTGGACATTTTAAACTCCTTTAGAGACTGTAGACAGATGTATTTGCTTTAATCTTTGGTCATCTTTCTATATGTAGTAAAATGGCTTTTATAAGAAAAAACTACAGAGATTTGAGATGTTTGTTTCCTAACAAACTTGCTTCCAGACAAAACTATCATGAAGTTATTCACTTTAGAAATTTTAATTTATAGCATATCTGGGACCACCTGGCTTAATAGGACAAAAAATTCCTAACAAAGAATAACTTAGCTGTATTATTCTTTTTTAATTTTTAACTTTTTCAAATACATTTTATTTTTTAGAATAGTTTTGGGTTCACAGCAAAATTGAGTAGAAGGGACAGAGATTTCCCACATACCTCTTCCCCCAGCACAGGCACAGCCTCCTCAGTTATGGACATCCCCAGCCACAGCGGTACAGCTGTTAGAGCTGGTGAAACTGCATTGACGCATCTTTGTCATCCAGAGTCCATAGTTACACTAGGGCTCACTCTTGGTGGTGTGCACTGTATGGTTTTGGGAAAGTGTGTAATGACATGTATCCACCATTACAGTAACGTAGAAGGTAGTTTCACTGCCCTAAAAATCCTCTGTGCTGTGCCTGTTCATCCATCCGTTTCCTCTAACTCCTGGCAACCACTGAGTTTTTTGTCTTTTTTTTTTTTTTTTTACTGTCTCTATAGTTTTGCTTTATCCCAGATGTTATATTTGGAATGATATAGTATGTAGGCTTTTTCAGATTGGCTTCTTTCACTTAGTAATATGCGTTTAAGCTTCTTCCATGTATTTTCATTGCTTGAAAGCTCATTTCTTTTTCATACTGAATAATATTCCATTGCCTTTTTCTTCATCCATTCATTTGCTGAAGGACATCTTGATTGTTTCTAAGTTTTGGCAATTATGAATTAAGCTGCTATAATCATTCATGTGCAGGTTTTTGTGTGGACATAAGTTTTCAATTCCTTTGAGTAAATACTAAGGAGTGTGATTACTGGATCTGTGATTACAGCAAAGTGATTCAAAGCGATACATATATAT
Organism: Camelus dromedarius; assembly: GCF_036321535.1. Classification (NCBI taxonomy): domain Eukaryota; kingdom Metazoa; phylum Chordata; class Mammalia; order Artiodactyla; family Camelidae; genus Camelus; species Camelus dromedarius. The sequence continues at coordinate 39,899,136 of NC_087436.1, forward strand.
TTTTTCAGTTTCTTTTCCATTATGGCTCATTATAAGAAATTGAATATCATTCCCTGTGCTATACAGTAGGTCCTTGTTGTTTGTCTATTTTATTAGTAATTTGTATCTGTTAATCGTAAACTTCTAATATAGTAAGAGTACGTTTAGTTTTGTAAGAAAGCTCCAAATTGCCTTCCAAAGAGTCTGTACTATTTTGCATTCCCACCAGCAACGAGTGAGAGTTCCTGTTCTACATCCTCCCCAGCATTTAGTGTTGTGAATTTCTGAATTTTGGCTGTTCTGATACATGCATACCTTGGAGATATTGCAGGTTTGGTTGCAGACCACTGCAATAAAGCTAATATTGGTATAAGCAAGTCACAATTATTTTTTAATTTCCCAGCACCTATGAAAGCTACATTTAAACTATACTGTAGTCTATTAAGTGTACAATAGCATTATATCTAAAAAACAATGTACATACCTTAATTTAAAAATACTTCAATGCTAAAAAATGCTGAACCATCATCTGTACCTGCAAGGAGTGGTAATTTTTTGCACTGGTAACATCAAAGATCACTGATCACAGACCATCATAACAAGGATAATAATAAAGAAAAAGTTTAAAAAATTGTGAGAATTACCAAAATGTGACGCAGAGAGATGAAATGAGCAAATGTTGTTGGGAAAATAACACCAATAGACTTGCTTAATGCCAGGTTGCCACAAACATTCAATTTGTAAAAAATACATGATCTGTAGAGTGCAATATGAGGTCTGCCTGTAGTTGTGTAGTGGTATCTCGTTGTTGTTGCTGTTGGCATTTTGCTGATGACATATGCTGTGGAGTATCTTTTCATATGCTTATGTGCCTTGTATACATTTTCTTTGATGTCTTTAAAGACCTTGACCCATTTTTTAATTGGGTTGTTTGTTTCCTTATCATTGAGTTTTAAGAGTTATTTGTATATTTTGGATAACAATCCTTTATCTGATATGTCTTTTGCAAATGTTTTCTCCTAGTCTATGACTTATCTTCTCATTCTGTTGATATGTTTTTCACAGAGCAGAAATTTTTAATTTTAGTGAAGTCCCACTTATCAATTCTTTCTTTCCTGGATGGCATCCTTGGTGTTTTATGTTATCACCAAACTCAAGGTTATCTAGATTTTCTCCTATGTTATTGTCTAAGAGTTTTATAGTTTTGTGTTTTACATTTAAGTCTGTAATCAATTTTGAGTTTGATTTTGTGAAGAGTATGAATAATCTGTATATGTAGATTCACCTTTTTTGCAAGTGGATGTCTGGCATAAGGAAATGGTTCTAGCAGCATTTGTTGAAAAGACTATTAGCTTCATTGTATTGTTTTTGCTTCTTTATCAAAGATGAGTTAACTATATTTATGTGGGTCTATTTTAGGCTCTCTGTACTGCTCTATTGATCTATTTTTTGGTTCTTTCACCAATACCACACTGTCTTGATTACTGTAACTTTATAGTAGTAGTTCTTGAAGTCAATTAGCATCAGTCCTCCAACTTTGTTCTTCTCTCTTTCAATATTGTTTTGGCTATTCTGGATTTTTGCCTCTCTGTATTAACTTTAGAATCATTTTCTCCACATCCATAAAATAACTTGCTGGAATTTGATTGGAATTATATTGGATATATAGGTCAAATTGGGAAGAACTGATATCTTGACAATATTGAGTCTTCCTTTCATGGACATAGGATATCTCTCCATTTACTTGGTTCTTCTTTGATTGCATGCATCAGTGCTTTGTAGTTTTCCTCATAAATATCTTGTCTATATTTTGTTAGTTTATACCTAAAGTTGTCACTTTTGGGGTGCTAATTTAAATGGCATTGTGTTTTTAAATTTCTAATTCCACTTGTTCATTGCTGCTATATGGGAAAGTGATTATATATTTAACCTTTGATCTTACAGACTTGCTATAATTTCTTTTTAGTTTCATGGCATTTTGTCAATTTAGGATTTTCTACATAGAAGATCATGTCACCTGTGAGCAAAGACAGTTTTATTTCTTCCTTCCCAATCTATATACCTCTTATTTCCTTTTCTTTTCTTATTATATTAGCTAGACCTTCTAGTACAATGTTGAAAAAGAGTGGCAAGAGGGAATATCCTTGCCTTGTTCCTGATCTTAGGGGGAAAGCTTCTAGTTTCTCACTAGTAAGTATGATATTAGCTATAAGCTGTTTGTAGTTTTTTTAATCAAGTTGAGGAAGTTTCCTTCTATTCTCAGTTTACTGAGAGAGTTTATCATAAATTATATTTACCATGAATGAATGTTGAATTTTGTCTAATGCTTTTTTCTATACCTACTGATAGGATGTGTATTTTTTATTTGTTAGCCTATTTATGGGATGTATTACACTAATATAATTTTGAATGTTTACCAAGTCTTGCATACCTAGGATAGGTCTCACTTTGCTATAGTGTGTAATTCTTTTAAATGCATGTTATTCTTGATTTATTTAAAATGAAGTAAAATAATCTCAAGTGACAAAAGTTTTCAAGATAATGTTGGACAAATTAAGCCTCAAATTTAAGGGTAAAATGCAGAGATATATAAATAGATAGATCTATGAAGATCTAAAATTAAATAAATGGAGAAGAGTGACATCTAATGTGAACTCTATATATTATGACATTGATATGCAATGGAAGAGTCTTAAAGGGAAAGAAAAGAGTTTTTATATAACTAAAATACATTATTACTATTACTATATCCATTCTCTGTATTTACATCCGAGGAGTTAAAAATAATTCATGTATCATAATATTTCCTTTAATTTCACAGATGTTTATTATAAAATATTGTTTTGGAAAGGCATAGTCTTTTTAATGCTTAAAAATTTCTGTGTTTTATTTTTAACTTTCTTGAATTCTTTGACAGTGCTAACATAGTTTTACTTTTAAATATGTGTTAATATTTTACTTACTCATTATACTAAAAGTAAAATATAGGTTCTAGTTTTTTTTCATCATTTGATCTTGGCAAGAATTTTTTTACTTTCCTGATTCATCATAATACAGATAAATGTGACCCACTATACCGCTTAAGAATAGGCTTAACTTATACAAAAAACAAACAAAAAAAAGAGATAAATAAAATGAGATAATAAACACTTATTTACAATTTTAAAAATTGATAGTAAACTAAACACGTAAGACAGACTTTGTGGCAATTATAGATCTATTGTTATATGAAGGAATTAGAGCACTAGTCAGAATCCTTTTGATCGTACATCTATTGTTAAAGGAAGGAGAACAGAAATGGTAAAGTGTAAGTTAGAATTCTTTTGGTTGTGTGTCTATTCTATAAAGAAAAATTGGCAGAAATAATAGTGTAATAGTAAGAATTATTTTGGTTGCAGATAATTAAAAAAAAAAAACCAAACGATTCAAACCAACTAATCAAAAACCCAGGCTTTTAGCAGGCATTACTCACAGCAGCTGGGGAGTAAAGATGTCGATCTGATAAAAGGGATCTGGGTGGACACCAACAGTATTTGTTAATGTAAATATATAAAGCATTATAAGAGCAGTGTGTTCTGCTTTGTGTGATAGACTGAGTCATACTGGACCTCAGTTTATTCATGCCTCCCTGTACCCACATCCTTTGATAGTCCCCTCCCACATGGACTGCTCATGGCCATAGGGCTGGCTAAATGGGACAACAGTAAAGGTAACATACATAGAAATTTGAAAATTTCTTACACTTTGGGAATTGTCCACTCTTGTTCTTGGAAATACGTCCACCATCATGTAAAGTGGCCTTGACTAACCGACTGGAGGATGACAGACCAGGGAGAGAGAGTCACCAGTCATTCCAGGTGAGGCCCAGACATGCGAGTGAGGAGATCCTAGACGTCCAGGCTCAGCTTAGCTGATTCTGGCCAAAAGAATTACTCAACCAACCACAAGCACTATGAGAAATAATAGGTGTTTTATTTGTGTAGTACATGATACATTTTGGGGTGGATGGTTACTAGTTAGCAAATTCTAACTGGTACACCATGTCATGCTATACTTAGTTCTTTCCCTGAGGAAATTACAAAAGTGTTTTACTGATGTTAACTTACAACACATTAAAAGACTGAAAAAAAAAGAGACTGGAATCTAATATTGACATTGCATTCTTGCATCCTAAATAGTTTAATCAGAATAATCAATGACTCATATTTTAATTGATGCATCTGTGAGCACACGTTAATATTCAAGAAATGAGGTAATATACATATTACTAAATATGATAATGCTGGTAATTTTCTCGCTCAATTTATGTTTAAGGAAATGTCACCAACAGTGGTATTCAACTCCATTTGAAATTCAAAACATTGAAGTCACTTTTTAAACATTTTTATTGTGTTGAAGCTAGAGAGTTAAAGAATGATTAAGTTAATTAAAGTTTGACTACATACACATGTAATGAATATATTTTGTAATAATGTGATTTAAGGGTTTAGCTTGGTATTAACCTAGCAAGACTGAAATTTTAAGTAGTGGTCTAGTTATTTTAAACCTACAGCTTTGAAAACGCATGAAACTCATTTTAACATCAACTGTATAATTTAAAAGCTGATCTCCACCATACTGCAGTCTTTTCTCTCATCGTTTCCTCATTACAGTTATTTGTATATTTGTTAAACCTTTGGCAAATTGAGTAGGTCTTATTTATGTGTCCGCATATGTGCAGTAAGTAATGGACATTTAAATTTCAAAAAGATTGTCAGATGTGTTTCTATAATGAGATTCAAATTTCCTTATGTTTATTTTATTTCTATTTTATTTTTATTTTACAGATGTAGGAATGGAGGCCCAAAGATATTAACTAACTTGGTCACATAATTATGTAGCGGACACCTAGATCTTGAATCCAGGTCTTCTGATTGTGAAAGCCACTCTCCTCCCAGGTAGGTCATGCTCACATGTTTATTTTCTCTCCCTCTTTCTCTCGTATACCACAGAATATGGGTATTGATGTATAGTCTTTTACCTTTTAATAAATATTTAAGATGTACATCTAGATCTATGTAATATATCAAACACAGAAAAGTAGCTGTTTAACACTGGGCCATTTACGTGCCATTAAGCAAACTATATATTTTTGCTCCCAAGTGTAAGGTACTCTAGTTAAACTATTAAGATTCTGTAAGAATATATCCACATGAAATATTCACATACGTGCCTGTGTATAGTAACACAACTCAACTCAGGTAATTGTATTGAAACATCTATTCCCTAGAAAGATTAAGAGGTGTAGAGAATGACCAAATATGTCATATCTAGGCATCATTTCCAGCACATTTTTAAGGCAAGAAAGAGTAAATTAAAGAGGAAGTGTAAAAAGTAGACGGTTGGTGGCCTGAGGAAAGAAATGACTGCAATTGTAAACTAAAATGAAGCTCCTATCTGGGAGAAAAGTAATTTAGCTTCATGAACAGCTGTACCTCTGAGGGTCAGGCATATGAGCAATTAAAATTAAGCAAGTTGATTTTAATATGCCTTAGTAACTGTGATTGATCTTGCAGAGCTGTTGTTGACTATACATCAAGAAACAATTTAGGAGTCAGTTTAAAACAAAGTTTATAATCCTTGTTTAATGGATTTTGGTACCTCAGGCAATACAGTGCTGTAAAAATGATTAAAATGTGCCCTGTCTCTGTGTAATCAATAAAACCTCTCTCTAAAATTAGTTAGGTCCCAAAGACTCCTCAGCGGGCTTGGCAGTGCCACGTCTGTAGAATTCCAAATAAGCCATCTATCATTATTTCCATACGCAGGGTTCATTAGACACCTCATTCTCTATCTTATTAGCACCAAAGTCAGCTAAACAATCCAATCAAAAGGTCACCTTTAACAATACCTAGTTAAACCAAAACATATATCAAGATGTTATTAATATGATACATCAAAATGCAGAGATTAAGAATACCTGGAATTATGTCTAGAATAAAGGGTTATCATTAAAAAGGTGAAAATATACACATTTGTAAATTTAAGAAAAAAAATTTTAACTGACAATTCTATTTTAAAGGAGTTGATGCATTCAAGGACATTTTATGGTTTATGTAGCTAAAGAAATTTAAAGTTTAACTTTCATGTACATTACAGTTCTAGTCACCTAGTACTGAATTTTCTGCCTTTAAGTGAAACTAATGACAAATGTACATACGCTCTGAAAATGTGCTAAACTTATCACCCTGTTTATTACAGGAATAAAATGATAACTTTAACTTCATACCTCTTTATATGTTCATTATTCATAATATACTCAGCTCTTTTTTATCTTACTCTAATTTTATATCCTCAGATAAACTTAGTGGTCAGTAGTAATTAATTCCTACAACCATAATTAGGATGAATGTGGGTATGTTTCATGCTTACTTCAATCTGATGTCCTTTAATTCTCTTTCCTGATTGTAAAATAGATTAATAAATACTTACTTATATTTCTCTTGGATCAATTTGGGGCCTATAATAAAATATTTTGATGGTTATTAGGAATGAAGAAAAATATCTCTTGTTGAATATTTATAATAACTCCACTGAAAGCTGTGTCATAGCTATGTGTATGAAGAATATGAAATATTTATTGGTGACATTATGGGCCACACACTGTTCGGTGAACTTTATGGCTTTTCTAATCCCTCCCAAGTCAGCAATGTAGTTTTACTGCCATCATTATGTTTATTTCTACTTGGTACTTTCAGATCAAAATGTTTCCTCCTGCCCTCCCCAAATGCCCCATTTCCACTGTGCTGGGATATATCACTTAATTAAGAAATGTAAATCATAATAATATTCAAAAAGGGTTTGTTTTTCATTTTCTTATCATACTTAGGACAACATATTGGAAGATATAAGAAGGGAAATGTGACACTCAATGCTGTTTTAAAAGATGTTTTAAAAAAACTTAAAGGATGGTCAGGGCAGATGACAAAGGGGTGAGGGAGAGGAGAAACTTAAAGAAAAAATATCGCCTCACAAGGTAATGAAGAGTTTAGGAGAAGAATGAGAGGCTTAGCTTTCTTAAAATTGATCTAGGACGTTTTGGAAAACCATAGCAGAAAAAGCATTATAGACATCAAAAGCCTGACATTCATATTAATCTAAATCAGTTGAAAATATAAAAAGACAGATGGTATAGGTGTTTCAGTTTTTATTGTGTTTTCTTTTTAGGGCTTAAGGCTTGCTTAAAGAACAGAGCGTTGTATGTTGAGATTTTAATATTATGGCACTGGGTCTAATCAAATTACTGGAAGATACTGGAACATTTCTAGTTAAGTATCATAGGGGTTCAAGTATGCAGAATTAAAGATGTGAAAGAATTTCTGGATTTACTGTAAACTTGAATAATTGATAAAATATTATGACTGATAACAAAGGGAAAAAATGGAAATAAATGGTTGGAATTATTGGTAATTAATATGGGAAGTAACGGCATACTACACAGAACGGCACTAGACTTCTTTCAGTTGCTTGGATGGGTTGTGTTTTTCAAGGGACACGATCACTGTATTGGGTTCCAAAACCTATAGCCCAGACCCCACACACCTTAGAACAACTCTGAGTGGTGGAGGGATACATAACCCCAAATCCATAATCCATGATCTATGCCCTTCATTTTTTCTTTTTCTTTTTCTTTTTTTGTAAATGTCTTAGAATAAAAAAGATGCCTCAGCTATACTGTATTTGTGCAAACCAATGTCTCTTTCTATAATTGCTTTTTGGGCTTTCAGCTGCATATCTTTAAGTGAGTATACTTTCATGTCAGATAAACCTATTTTGAGTGCTAGCCATGTGATTGCTTCCTCATCTGTAAAAGGTAATAATGCTTATCTCAAAAAAAGTTGCTTGGAGAAGTAAGTGTAAACTGCCTAGCAAAATATCTGGCCCATATTCAGTGCTCAATAAATATTAATTATTACTATTACAGTTAGTCCCTGAATTGCTTTTTTTATAGCATTTGTAGCTCTTCACAATACCTATTACTGTTCAAATGCTGCTTCAAATTTTGTTTGCTTCACAGACAGTTTTCCTGACAGGCAGCAACATTCAACTCCATTTCAAAGTAAAATCAATCAATCAATCAATCAATCCTTTTTGAGTTAGGTGGGAAAGAATAGGAAATAAGGAATACAACAAATGGAAACTGCCAATGACACAACCACCAGTTGCACTGGGGGCAGAGATAAAGGGGACGTTTCAAGAGCAAAGGTATCCTGCTTCTGTTTCCATCTTTTCCCGTGAGTCCCACTAACACAGGTCTTCCCTGAATGGCAAAAGGGGAGAAGGACAGGAGTCAGGGATGGGTCCCAGCCGTGGTGTGCTCTGCAGCTAACCCAGAGAAGGAGCCACTGCAAAGAGAAACACCAAGCCCTGTAGATGTAAGAGGAATGTTTCTATCAGCCATTTACTTAAGGTTCCAAGCCCTTCATTTATGTATTTAAAATATGTATTAAATACCTTGTGGATGGTGTAGGTCATGAAAAAATAAGACAGATTGCCTGTCCTTAAAGAGGTTCTCAATCTAGCACTACAGATGGCCAACTAAATAGAAGTCCAGGGTGTGAGGAGAGCACATAGTGAGACCAGGAGGAAGGCAAGGTGGGGAGGATAGGCTCAGGTTGGAAGGACTTAAGTTTGTGACGCTTGTATCACTTCAAAAATGCAAAGTCATCATACCTATGGTCGTGGTTGTTTCTAGTAAACTAAAAAGGACTCGTGGAATACTTCCCTCCATAATCCCTTTAACCCAGTATAATTAGCTTTTGTAGGATGAAACAAGACAAGGGAAAGTTTAAATGTTAAAGAGCATATTTAAGGACTGAGGGGAAATGGAGGAAATCTGTTAGGAACTGGTTGAGAGCAGCTGTGAGCATGATTTCAATGCAAGAGAAACTTTTGAATGTCCCTTTCTAGGGGCATGGAACTAAAAGAAAAACTCTATAAATTTCAAAAATTCAGAAGACTTTTCCTTTTTAAGTGGTCAGTTGCAAGCTATTTTTCCATTTTTCTACATGCCTGTATTCTCAGTATTACACTCTTGTGTTTATAAAAATGCACCAAAGTCATAGGTTTTACTTGACTTGGGAGTGGTGGTGGTGGGAGGGATCTGTTGGGTTTTTTTCTTCACACAGTCTCTTCCCCAATGTTTGTTGAGCATTTACGTTTTCTTTTCCACAAAGAGAACAAAATTTGTTAAGTCCCATTATCTATTCAAGCTTTTAAAATCAGATGCCTTTTACCAAAGAAGTGAGGTTACTGAATATTTTTTCCTAAAGAGAACTGCAGAGCAGAATGTCTTTTGATGCTTGGGCATCAGCAACCCGATAGAAAGTACATTTTCAGGGTCAGGAAATGCTGCCATTCTTTAGGGTGGCTGCGCTCAGTCCTACACTCTTGCTGGAGTGATACGTAGTGAACTCTAGAGATTCTCGTGAGTGAAAGGATGGTACAACCTACTTTTTCAATTGAATAATTCTCTTCCATCCTAGACTGAGAACGATTAAATCCTTATTAGATATCAGAATATGAGCCTTTCAGTTATTTCTTTTCTGTTTGAAACCTTAGGGAAGGAAAAGTGGGTAGCTCAGCAGTTATGATTCCTTTGCTTGAAACTATAGATCTAATCTTATGTAAATAGAAGGAAGCTTTGAAAGTAAATAAAACTATTGTATATGATTTTTAAATTCCTAGGTTTTAATTTTTTTAGCATGATAAATGTCAAAACTATTTAATGAAGAAAAAGTAGTATGGAAGTAGAGATGCTAAAATAATTTAAGAGTTTACAACTTTTTCTTATTCAGTTGTTTACTTATTTCTTTGTTAAAGTATTTTAAAGATCATTGCTTTAGTTCACTTAATAATCTTATCTGGGTAATCAGAACCTATCAGTTTATAGAGAGATTATGTGTCCTCTTTCTGGCTGCATAGTACTCTTTCATATAGGTAGCATAATTGATTGTCTTTTGCTTGTTTCTGATTTTCTACTATCAGTAATGAAATTGATGCACTTGGAGTACTGTATTTTAAGAGGTTCATATGTCTTCTAAATAAATTCCTAGAAGGATTCTAGAAGTTTGATTGCTGGTTCGAATGCAAATGTCATTTTGGGTTTTACCAAATTCCCCTCCAGTGTTTCTCTGTTTGCCTTGCCAACATAGTGAGTTGTCAGTTATTTAAATTTCACCACTCACAGGCAAGGAATGATATCACAATATCATTTTCATTCACATTTCTTTTATAAGTAAAGCATTGCATATTCCATATGTTTATGGAAATATAGTCTCCTAGATTGTCATTTGTATTTTGAATTTACTTATAAGGTTTCTTGCAATGACTTTTAAAAAAAAGTCATCATATTTATTAATCCCCTCTCTTATCATTTCTGGATTTGGCATCATAAAGTATTTTCCTTTGTTTTGTTCTAATACTTGTAAATATATATTTTCTTTTGCATTTAATCACTGATTTATTTGGACTCTCTTTTGGTTGTGATATGAGTTATGAATCCATTTTTGGGGGGGCAGATGTTGCATGTAGTTTTTGGGAAATGCCTTTTATCAGGTTCAAAATTTACGTTTTATTTATAGTTCACTGAGAGTTATGATGAATGGGTGTGGATTTTGTAAACTGCTTTTGCTGCATCATTTTACATGATCATGTGATTTATGTCATTAATATTATGGATTATATAATTTAATTTTTAGATACATCACTAGCCTTATATTCTCAGGAGAAAATTCACTTCATTGTTAGATTTTTTTTTTTGATTTGATAATATTTTTGAGGAGTTTTGTATTTCTGCTTATGAGATGCTATTATATAGTTTTTTACTTCCCCTCTTCTTGTTGTATTGTCTTTTGTCTGTTTTTGGTACCAGGGAAATATTCATTTCATAAAATGAGTTGAAAAGTGTTCCTTTGTGTTTTATTTTCAGGAAGAAGTGGTTTATAATTGGTCACAGTTACTCTTTAATGTTTGATGAAATTCTCTATTGAAGCTATCGTAGCTGGAGATTCATTTTTTGAAAGGTTTTTAATTCTAATTTTAGTTTCTTTAGTAGTTACATTACTGTTCTGGTTATGTATTTCATCTTGGTGAGATTTGGCAGTTTATGAATTTTGACGATTTGGTCCAGTCCATTTATGTTGTCAATTTTATGTATGTAGGACTTCTTCAACCTGATAATAGATATTAGAAAAAAAACAAAAAACTCAAAGGCAACACTGTATTTAATAGTTTCCTAACTTTGTTAACCAGTCAATGATAACTACCCTCACAACTTCAGTTGTACTAATGGGTCTGGGCATTGTAAAAAGGCAAGGGAAAAATCTACTTGAAGTGATAAGAGTTCAACACATCTCAGTATATAACATTAATATACAAAATAATCTTTTTTTAAATACTAAAATAAGTGGAAATTGAAAGAAAAAATTATAATAGCATCAAAAATGTGAAATATGTTAACAGCAGATATGCCACACTTGTATATCTGAAACTGTAAAACATTTCTAAGGTAAACTTCAGAAGAAGTAAATAATTGAAGAGATATACCATATTCATGGACCAGAGAAAAACAAATTGCTAAGATTTTTTGTTGCAAATTTATCTGTTGAGTTACAGCAAATCCAATCAAAATCCAAGCAGACTTTTTTTTAGTGGAATTGTCAATGATTTTAGAATATATATGAAAATGATTGTGGAGCTAAATGTAAAACCTACAACTCTAAAATTTCTAGAAGAAAACATAGAATAAATTGTTTGGCTTAGAGTTTTCTTAGGACACCAAAAGAATGAATCATAAAAGAAAAAAATGATAAATTTTGCTGCATCAGAATTAAAAACTATTTTCAAAAACATTAAAAAAAATGAAACAATTGTCTAGAGGCTGGGAAAAAATATTTGTAAACGTATTTCCAAAAGATTTGTAATTGGCATATAACAAGAACTCTCAAAGCTCAACAATTAGAAAGCAATTAATTCATTTAAAAAAAAATCACCAAAAACCTTATACAGACACTGAGCCAAAAAAGAAAAATGGCAGACAAATAAACACACAAAAAGGATGCTTATCATTATTAATCATCAGGAATGTGTATATTAAAATACAATGAGATACTATTAAACACCTAAAGACCAAAACAACAACTGAGAATACCAACAGCTGAAAAGTTGCAAGGTGAAAATGCAAAATTGTACAGCCATGAACATAAACCATACAACTGAGAGGTCTCACGCTTAGATATTTACCTGAGAGAAATAAAAACCTATGTCTATACAAAGACTAATTTTTATAGCAGCTTTATTCATAATCAACAACATTTTGTGTATTTATTATCAATTGATGTGTAACAAATTACCTTAAACAGTGTTTTAGAACAAAAATGGTTACTATCTTACTTTTTTTGTAGGTCAGGAATTCAGGAGTGGCTTACCTAGGTGGTTCTAGCTTGGATCTTTCTTGTGGTTTCAGTCAAGGTATTGGCCAGGATGTTGTCACCTGGAGTATTAACTGGAGATGATGGATAGACCTCCATTATGGCTTCCTCACACAGCTGTCCAGCTGGTGTTGGGTGTTGGCAAAAGGCCTTAGTTCCTTACCTTGAGGCCTTCTCCGTAGGGATACTAAGGGATACTAGAATATCCTCATTGCATGTCAACTGAGGAAGATGGACCAGGTGATTAAAAAAAAAACAAAAAAAAAAAACGAAAGTGGGAAACAAGTTATCTTCCCTGCATCTTAACTCATTTATGACCATATTATTCTTTGAGTTAGCAACATGCATCAGGAATCTGCTATGTACTGCAAACCCTGCTAGATGGTGGAAATAGCAAAATAAATGAGACACAGCTCCTGCCTTTAAGTACTTTCTAGTATGGTGGGGAAAGATGGCATATAAACAAAAGAAATAAAACAGAGTTCTTAAAATACACCTTTATACATTTATTAACTGTATCTGTTTTTATAAAATTATTTATCAGTGCAGTAAGCACATAATGTGGTTCCTTTTTAAAAAGTAAACACCAAAATATTATTTAATTAGCATAAAAGTTTTAGTTTTTCTACAGATATTTCAAAATCATTTCAAACACATTTATAATTTTACTGTGGAAATTTAGAATTTAATATGCAGTAAAAATTCATATTGTTAGTATTGGAAGTTCTCATTATAATAAGTTTGTTTTTCCATCTCCATGGAAGTCAGGAATATCTTGAACAGCAATCTCTAAACATAATGGGAAAATAATCTGTGAAATTTTATGGTAGTTCCTTTGTATTTCCCTATAATTAAAAAAAATACATTTGTTAAACTATAATATACATGTGGAAAAATACAATTATTGTAATTGTAATTTAAGGAATTTTTCCAAACCAAACAACCTGTGTCACCGGCCCCTTACAGATGAAGAAACAGAATATTATCAATACCCAACAGCACCCCGTGCCCTCTTCAGATTACTTCACCTCCCTGAGGAAAACCTTACCCTGAATTCTACTGGTGTAGGTTAGTTTTGTTTGTTTTTGATCTTTATATAAATAAAGTTATATTGTGTGTACTCTTGTTCTAGCCATTGTCATTTAACATTAGGTTTGTGAGATTCATTCCTGGGCTACATAGGGTTTTAGATCGTCAATTCTCATTTCTGTGTATTCTTTGTGCAAAAACACAATTTATCAGTTCTATTCTTGTGGGCATTTTGAGTAGTTTCAACATTGGAGATGCAGCAAAGAGTACTGCTATAAACATTTGATTGCATGTTTTTTTGGTGCACATTTCTGCTAGGCATAAACCTAGTAATAAAATTGCTATGTCTTAGGACAGGTAAATGTTCAGATTTAGTGCTAAAAAGTTTTCCAAAGTTGTTATTATATATAGTATATTTTTAAAAATTTCCTCTTGTTTGCTTCTTACACTTTTCCACCAAAATGCCAAGCAAGCATGATAGAGCAAATACAGGGACAGCCCAAGGTAACCTAAGAGAAGAGAATTTCTTTGAAATCCTACAAATTTATATGAGCTTTATTTCTTATTTTTTCATTTGTCTGAGTTTATTTTTTTAAGGTAAAATTAGTGATCATTTACAGTATTTAGTATCTCTCCAAAATGTGAGTAAAATTGCATGTCCTTAAAGAGTCATTGTCCCAAGAGAGTTACTGTACCTCATCTGGTATACCGTCTCCTACCCATAGGGAGAGCCCAATCGAGAAGCATGGGGGTAGATTAATACAAGGATATAGTTAAGTGCAAAATGGGGCTAATGTTTCTTGAGTGTCTACTGTGTGATAGTCATTGACTGGGTGTAGCATGTTTGTAATCTCATTTACCCTTCATCAGACAAATCTTCATGAGATGGATATTGTTATCCTCATTTTTATAAATAAAAAAAATAATAAGATATGTAGGTAGGTGTATCTGATCTGTTGAGTTTGCATAGCTTATCAGGTTTTAGTCATGGGAATTTTCACTGTGTTTTGTATGGGAAGGAGTGGGAGAGGGGACAGAACATGTGCTTGAAAGTGTCCAGAACTAGATTTAAAAGACCAGGGTTTAGAGTTGGCTGTGTTGCATAAGACTTAAATCCTTCTGAGTTTCATTTATCTTTACATGAAAATATTAGATAATATTATCTTCTCTCCCTACTTGCCTGAGTTTTTGTGAGAATAACACATGAAAAAAGATCAAAATGAAATGTCAAAATGTTAAACAAATTAAAGTACTCAGCCTAATGTGAAAAGATTGTTAACATCAGAGAAATGCAAATTAAAACCACAATGAGATAATCATCTCACAACTGTCAGATGGCTATCATCAAAAAGACCACAAATAGCAAATGTTGCTGAAGATGTGGAGAAAAGAGAACCCCTGTTGTTGGTGAGAATGTAAATTGGTGTAGTCACCAGGGAAACAGTATGGAGTTTTCTCAAAAATGGAAAATGACCCAGCAACTCCACTCCTAGGTATTTATCTGAAAAAATCAAGAACATTAATTTGAAAAGATATATGCACCCCAATGTTTATAGCGGCATTATTTATAATTGCCAAGATATGGAAACAACCTAAGTGTTCATCAACAGATGAATGGATAAAGGTGACATGGTATATTTATATACAATAGAATATTAATCAGCCATAAAAAAGAATGAAATGTTGCCATTTGCAACAACATGGATGGATTTGGAAGGTATGCTAAGTGAAATAAATCAGACAGAGAAAGATAAATACTGTATGGTATCACTTATGTGTGAAATCTAAAAAATACAACAAACTAGTGACTATAACTAAAAAGAAGCTGACTCACAGATACAGAGAACAAACTGTGGTTACCAGTGTGGAGAGGGAAAGGGGGAGGAGAAATATAGGGGTAGGGGACGATGAGGTACAAACTATTATGCCTAAAATGAGCTAGAAGAATATATTGTACAACAAGGTAATGTAGCCAATATTTTATAATAACTGTAAATGGAGTATAACCTTTAAAAATTGTGAATCAGTATGTTGTACACCTGTAACTTTTATAATGTTGTACATCAACTCTACTTCAATTAAAATGTGTATTAAAACATTAATGATTAAACAGAGGCCAGTTAAACCCTTTGAGCTATTGTGACAACTATAAAAAGAATGAACTCCACACACATTTTGGGAAAAAGTTCACAAGAGACACTGTACTTTCCAGTTTCATCCACAAGCATAAACAAGAAATTATCAAGAATAAATGATGTTTTCCCTGTGTTTTTAACAGTGGCTTCTAAAAATAAAAATAGCATTTGTATTTTCACTTGAAAATAAATTCTCTCGTTTTAGAAAATCTTCAATTCTTGACAAAACTGTATGACTAGGGGAAATTGCCTTCCCCTCTTTTTCTCAGTTTCTGAATCTTTAAAGTGAAGGGAAAGGTAACTAGAAAAGAACAAAGTTCTGCGTTTTCTTTTGGTACAATTTATATTTCTGATAATTATGTCTGCAAAGAGGCAGTTGAAGTGGGAGTGACTTGGGAGTGCTACCTATCCTAGTCTTAAAGAAAGTCACATTTGCATGTCAGTTCATGTTAGAGAATTAAAAATTAAGAAATACTTGCAGGAGGAAGTATTTCTTAGAAATAGAATTAACTACAAGTTTCTTTTTATAAGGAGAATAATTGGTTTGCTTATAAAAAGAAATATCCTAAAGTGACAGCTTATTTATCTACATAGATAAGTCTTTCTTCTAGATCTGGGAAAACTGCAGAATATCATAAATCAATTCTTGCTAAAAATCTTCAATGCAGTTCTGTATAGGATAACACCCAAACTCTTCAGCAAGGCATATTAGCCTCTTGATCAGTTTTCCACCCATCATTTTCAACCTTCCGTCCTAAAGCTCATCCACATCTTCCTCCTACGGTGTTGCTGAAAAAGCTGTGTGATGCTGCCTTGGGAATCAGATTTTGCTGCTTCCTTTGCCTGCAAGCTGTTCTCTGCTCACTCACTTCTCAAAAGCTCATTTTAGACAACCTCTCCTCTGGGAAGACATTCTTCTTTTTATTTCCTCCATAGATTATAAGCATTGGGCTTTGCTCCATTTACTTTGAATTACCCATGCATTGTATAGTGCTTGGCACATAGTTGACATATATAAATATGATAAATTTATATATTTGATAGATACATGAATTATCACTGAATACATTGATAAATACATGAATATTTTCATTAAATAATGTTGGCATAATAAATAACATTTAGGAACTCTTTAATGAATTTCACATGACTTTGAATGTGAGTTTCCTAGAAGTGACATTGCTTTATCCCCGATTACATGCTATATCCATTTATATTTAAATTTCACATTATTAAAGAATAATCTGTAGTAGAAATACTAATCTCCAGTGATTTTTACACAGGTCAACATACTTTTATAAACACCAATGTTAAAAATAAAATGCAATTCTTTATTAGGCACCAAATGACTAAAGGTAAAGGTCTTTTTTTTTTTGATATGACTAAGTGACAACACTACATTTACTAAAATGATAGCTCGTGAGATAACATCATTTTTTCCTTCAGTGATTTGATTTTTTTACTTTAACAAAAATTGGCAAAAGCTAATGTGGATTTAACTAAATTAAAGATTCAATTTGATCATGAACATCTGGGAGTACAATGCACAGGGTTAGTTACGTGCTTCCAGAAAGAGAAAAAAGGGAGTAATTATGAAAAAAATATTTTAAGGAGTAAAGAAATATTTTTAAATGAAGATCTTTTCAACCTTTTGGTCTTTGTTTTAGTGAAGTTATTTTACTTAATTTACCGTTATTCTTTTTTTTTAACATTTTTTATTGAAATTTACCCTTATTCTTAAATAAACTTATCCACACACACTATGTATTGAAAAAAATCAAATCAAATGTCTAAGTACATTGTTATCGATTAATATCTGAGAGCATCTGAGTAAGATGTGTTCCTACTTTTTAAGAAAGATAATACCTAAACATTGTGCTACAGTTTGATAATGCTTTAGACACAGAATTAAAACAATAAGCACAGGCTATACATTTTAGTACTGTTGATTCTTGTCCAATGTGTTTGAACTGCAAGGATCTGCTTATATGTGGATTTTTTTCAATAGTGCATACTGTGGTTAATACACAATGCTGTGGTTGGTTGAATCTGTGGATGTAGAACTACCGTATGGAGGGCTGACTGTAAAGTTATATGCTTATTTTTCTACTGCATAATGGTCAGGACCCCTAACCTCCCCATTGCTCAAGGGTCAACTGTATTTATTAATGGCAACATTAATTTTGAATGCCAATGACAAATTTCTCTGAAGTACTGTTTAAAAAAAACGACATAGAATATAGTGCATTTGCAACTCATCAAAGTTTTATCATGCTAAATATATTTGGAACTTATTATCATATTTCCTGTTCTTATTTTCCATGAGTGATTACAGTCTGTTCTCCCCCAGAACTCCTTAAGAGACTTTGGTAAAGTACTGACACAGAAGAAATAAATTATGTACTTTGAGATGTTCACAATATGTTCAGGAACTTCTCCTAAACTCTTAGCCAGACAGTATGCTTGAGAATTGAAGTTACCTTTAGTGTTTGTTAGTTCTGATGAAAACAGAGAGAATTTTACTCAGAAATTTAGCAATTATTTAAGACTTCTGAAGAAGGTGAGGCTAAGTAGGAAATGGATGCAGGCACATTCATGATTGAAATGTTGCTCTTGGGAAAAAGAGAACAGACAGAAAAGCTTTTAAGTCCAACTTAGTGAAATAGTAGCAGAGATTTTCAATTCTTATTTTAAAGTTCAGTATCTGATATAAACATAGCCCCATACTCATTAAGCATAAATCCAATACGATAATTATATAATGGAGCTGTATGGAGTACTGTGCAAAGTCTTGGGGTTAGATAAAATAGTTTAATCTTTAGCAAAGTAATATATGTGCATAGTAAAGATTAAATGTTCAGAAGAGCTTATTGTGAAATAAGAAACCTCTCTATCCTCTCTTCCTTAATAATTGTCTTATTCCCTGTAGGTACTTGCAAACATTTTCCATCGTTATTTTAGTATGAACTGATATAACTCTATTATGTTTAAACAGTTTATTTACCACCTATAGATCATGATGGATGCTGTTTTTATGCCTTTCTCAAAGCTCTTGCTTTTTATTTTGTCTAAATTTCTCTGCTCAGCATATCTTTCCTTAAATGTCCTGTCTTTACATCATTTCACTCAGACTTCTGTTCAAATGTCACCACAATTGAAAAGCTGATATGTCTAAAATAGCTCTCCTCCTCAATGATTCACTTTTCCTGATCGTACTTACCATTGCCTGACGTAAACTTGTTGCATGTCTATTTATTGTCTATCTATTCCACTTGTAAGTTCTGTAACGGAGGCTATCTTTTTTGCTTATTGGTGTCTCGAGTGCTTAGAACAGTGTCAGCCACATTGTAAGAACTCATTAAATAACTGTTAATTAAATCAATGAGTACAGTGCTTAGAATAATGCCAGACATGTAATGTTATTCATTAATGTTGGCTAATAATAATAATTATAAAATAAAATTTATAAACTCAAAAATGTTTGTAACATTTTTATTATAGGGATATCAGTTTTATTAAAATACCAGATGAGCTTCAGATAATCAAATCTACAAATGCTATTTATTTTTGAAATCTAGTAGATGTGATTTGTGTTTATATGTGAGTTATGTCTTTATCTTTGTAGCTTTTATAGTAATGTTAATTGTGGAAACATAGTGAATAAAATGTCTTTTAATCATTAAAGCAGTACAGAATACCTAGTCCTGAAAGATAAAGGGTACATAGAAATATGTTACAAAGAAAACCACTAAATTTATATTGTATAATATATGTTTAACAAACTTTTATTTTGGAATAATTTCAGATCTGTAGAAAAGTTGCAAGGATGGTATAGAGAGTTTCTGTATACCCTTCACCTCGCTTCTACCAAATGATAATATTTTACATAACCATTTGTCAAAACTAAGAAATTAACATGACTCCAATACAATTAACTAAACTATAGACTTTATTTAGATTTTTCCAGTTTTTCCACTAGTTGTCGTTTTTCTGTTCTAACATCCAATCCAGGATATTCCATTGCATTTAATCCTGACGTCTCCTTTTTCTCCTCCAGTCCATGATCATTTCTCTGTTTTGCTTGTTTCTCATGACCTTGACAATTGTAAAGAGTCAGGTATTTTTTAGAACTTTTGTTTGATATTTTCTTGTGGTTAATCTAGGGTTACGGATTTGGGGCAGGTAATATATCTTACTTAACATGCTAAACATATTAAAGAAGTTATCTAGATAGCAGTCCTAGTATAATTGTAAGCTTACTAAAGGACCATTTAGATTTTTTTTTTAATTCCTGTTTCCTAAGGGTCAGTGAATTCTTTTCACGTCAATCAACAGCACACCTGAATTGGGAATATATTTTTTATTTAAAATATAGATCTGCTTTATGTCTGAAAGTTCTCTTGGGTCCAGATTTAAGCAATGGGTATTATCTTTACATTGGCATTGATGTTTGCCAGTGGTCCTTTGAAAGAAAGAGTTGCAGCTGCTGCTTGTTTTATTCCTCCTCTTCCTCTCCCCCTCCTCCTCTTCTTTCTTTTTTATATTAGGCAATTGCTGTAATTTTCGTAAACTCTACACAGCCTTAAGATTTAGTGAAATATACTTCATTATAACCTCCCACATGCTTTCTATTTTGAATAAAATTCTTTGCTGCAATAACCAGCATTGATAAAGATAATTCTTACGTGACAGTTTATTTGTTCATTTCCACCGTAGGTGTGTTTTTCTCAAGATTCTATTTTTAAGATGTCGTGTTCTTGAAAATGTGTCTCCTCATTCAATTTATACGTTTGGAGCTTCTCATATTCCCTAGCTGAGGTAGATAACATTAACTGACCTACGCAGTCTCTTCCAGGATGTCTATTGTCTTCACCTCCTGAAGATACTGTTAGGCTACTCAGAGTGCTTGTCTCCTATCTCCTCACCACAACAGCTTGCCAAGTGGCCATGACGAATTCTGTAATAAATCATAATTCACAAACAAAATGTGTCTAAGTTAGTAAGAGTATCAATTTGTCAGCTGGAATTGTAAGAAAAATTAAAGTAAGAAAATAAAACCTTCAAGAGGTTTTTAAGGGATTTTTTTTAAGAGATTAGGGCTAGAAATTCATAGTTAAGGAGACGCACACACAATTTGGTCAAGACAAAACAGGAAGTGAAAAATGGTTAATTGTGAGCACTTGTTGGTAACTATAAAAAACATGTATTCATATTTTATCATGCTTTTGATTATTACATGTTTTTAATTTTGTCATATTATAGGTTTTTAATATGGGACTTGTTCAAAAGCACTTTCTTGGCTAGGGTGAAAGGCAACTCATCTGAATATCATATGATATTCATACGATATCAAATAATAATTTGCTATTAAAATAAAAATAACAATGAACACTAATATGGTGCATACCATGTACAGAGACTAAAGTTGAGGGGATAGGAAGAACAAGTTCCCCAAGGGAGGCAATATGAATTTATAATAAGAGGGAACTGTCTATGTTTAACCCATGGTTTCCAGTTTCACATTTTATACCTGTTAGGGACACAGCCCCATATAATGCTTGTTGATATAGGGTGTATTCTGTGTCATGTGGATGGACCACAACCTCTCAAGTTCTCACTCCCAAGCCGATGCCTCGATTGTACCTTCAAAAAGCCTTTCAATGGCTCTATCAGGCTGGCAGCTCCTGAACAGTATGATATGTGATGAAGGCAGTGAATCCAGTGGGAATGTGCCCACTGTCACACCTCCTTTGCTCTACAATGAGTGCCTTGTTCCTATGCAGGATTATATGGGGTCCTGTCTATGGATCAGACACTGTGCTTTTGGAGAGAGGTGCTGGCTGAGGCTCTACTGGCAGCTGTGCACAGAATGCAATCACTTTTAGTGTCCAAAAATTTTGAAGCAGTAAGTTTTTTCAAGATCTAATAAGCCATATTACTAGAAACGGACACTGCCTGGGTCTTTGAAAAAAAATAATAAAATAGATCATCAGTTAGCTATTCTAAACATGATATAAAGTGTAATCTATGTGCATTTATATACAAATCAAGATAGTGAGGAGATATAAAAGAAAACTAAAACTTCATCTCCAGATTGCACTTAGATCCATTCCCTAAATTTTCTAGTTCTGCTCTGTACCAGTGGGAATGATGTTTTTCTAGCTCCCTGGTGGTCTTTCCCAATGGAAAATCCAGGATATTTCTGACTACCGCATTCAGACAGTGCTTTAGAAGGCATCCACATCTTCTCTGTGATTCTAACGCTCACTGAGCAGTCCCTCCCTGTCATGGTCTTTGCTTCCCCCAGGCCTCTCCTGCTGGTTTCTTGTTCTCACTTTACAGCCCTGGTTTGTGGGCTCTGGTGACAGTACCTGTTTCCTCTGTCCCTCTAGGGTAGCAGCTTCCTGCTACCGCTTTCTTTGGGGTTCCTTACTGTCTTCTGTTTAGCCATTCAGCTTTTCCATCACTTATAAAACCAATTCCCTATATTAAATGTCCTCTATTTGAATACCTAGAGTGGTTTCTGTTCTCCTGACTACTAGCTAACATGAATAATTTGCTCATTTCTATTGAAACTTGAAACCTGAATGAAAGGAATAGCTTTCAAAGAAAATACAGTTTAATCAAATTAACGTCAAAAGAGATGAACTCAACACAAGAATCTACAAGAATCAGACTCATTAAAGATTTAAGATCACCTCCTCCCCCTCAACAGAACAAAACTAAAATCGAGGCCCAAAGTTCTTTCTGTGCTATAATGTCTAAATAATTCCATGATATTTCAAAAATAAAGTTTCCAATTTACTTTTATGGAAATTTTTAGACTCTAATATAAAAGCCTGACAAAACATTAAAAAGGGAAAACCTGACAAAATATCAAAAAGGGAAATATAGGACCAATCTTTTTTTTGTCAAAAGTAAATGAACACATGCATTGTGTCAATGAAAAGATTCTAAACTATCAACTAAAAATTACAGGACCACGTTAACAAAGTAAAATCTATGTGAATGGAAAACACTGTTACATACATTTCTTTAATATAAGGAATCCAGCAAAACCACCTTCTTGCCCACCCACCCTTTATATACAAAAGGAAATTAGGCAAATCAAATTAAGATTCACTTATTAAAAATAAAAAAGCAGCCAATACCCTGAGTCTTGGTATATATGTAGGTATTTTTGAAACATGTTTTGGAAATATTGAAATAGAATAGTTGTCAATAACAAATACTATCCTCATCAGTCAGAGATTCCAATTTGGACTTTGTTACATAAGATAACCAATAAATAAGCAAGAGCAATTGATATTAAAGATTATGTTCTACTGGTTCTAATAGTAACTATTAAAACTTCAAGGTCTTGGGGAAAAGTCACTTATTATGCAAATAAATTACAAATACATTTGTTATGACTGCAGGAAACAAAGGAGAATAGTTAAAGTTTAAATTTTAACACTATTCTGTGTTTAGGGACAGAGAATAGTAACATTGATACTCTCTTCTCAGTGTGACATCTCATCAGTGCAGTCTTCAGCCTCAATTTGTAATCTCAAGTAGCATTGGCCTCTATTGCTGTGGCAGAAAGCATTTTCTCCCTTCTTAATTCTCTAAAGTTCTTTTCCTAAATGTTGCAGTAAAAACTACTTGCATTTATACATTCACATACAAAGCACTCTGTTTGTTACATACTAGATGGCAAAGTTGAGAAGCTGAATAAACCTAAATACTAACCGAAATGGGTGGTTTGAGATAGAGTACATGGATTATACTGAACACATTAAAATAGTAAATTAACACAAACTACTGATATCATTAAAGGTAACACACATAACCATAATATGTCACTTTAGCAGACATTGGAGACAAAGTGGTGAATAGGCATCATCCATTCAAGGAATAGTTAATACTGGTCAGTACAGAAGAAAAATTGAAACGGTAAAATATTACAGTTCATATAAGAAAGAAATTTGATAGAAAATTCTGCAAATTTGACAACTGTCCTAAAAACTTGTAAGATATCATCAGGATCAATTTGTTATATTGAAAGTAACTCCTAAACTTTCAAATAGAAAAAGCAAATTTTCATCACCTACGCAAGGAGACTTGTTTCTTTTCCCCACAGAAAAGTTATTACAAAATTGTTGTCATGTGAAGAAACAGAGTGTATAGATAACAATTGTAGGAAAAAATATAATAAAAGTATTTCAGACATTTAATAAAAATATTACTTTTATGGACATTGTGATGATGTTTGTGGAATTTATCAGCTTTCAAAATGTGCAAGTTGGCTGTGATTTCTTCTTTCCTCTCAAGTGTGAACTTTTATGCCTTATTATATATTAGTACTTTTATGGTATGTTTTCTTAAGGAGTTCACAAAATTAAATAAGCATAGGGGCTCCAAAATATGTCTTTTCTCTACCCTTTCTCAGATCCTTAAGGAGTGTGTGAAATTTTGATAGTGGCGTTAGACTTTCAGAATCCAAAGAATGAGAGTTCACATTTGAGGCAATGTCACCTAGGAATCGAGGGACAAAAGGACTCTAGCAGAGGAGCTAAGAATATATATTGGAACAGCCACAAGCAGTGGAGCCCTCCTGGAGACCAATGGTGCTCATTAGCATATTAATATGTCTGAGGATGCCTATGCCAAAGACAAGGATTTAGAGTGTTCATTCCAGCATTTTTCTGAGGTATTTAGCCACAGAACCCTGAGTCTTGGTATATATGTGGGTATTTTGAAACATGTTACTGAAATATTGAAATGGAATAGTTAGTTGTCAATAACAAATACTGAATTATTTCAAGAGATTTTTAGAAGCCAAAATGCATAAAACTAGGAAATACCCATTCAGTGGCATTTCCATTGATCTATGCTTCACTGCATGAATAGCCAGTGTGATAGTTGGTGCTATTTTCCTACAGGGAAAAGGGTTCCAACAAATGCCAAGATTCTTCCACAGGGGGTCTTTAGCTAAATAACTGCCAAAAAAGACGCTCCTTGTGGGAGTTTGGGGGATTAAAATTCAGCTTTCACTGTTGCTTTTTAAAGCCAAGAACAGTGCCAGTGAACATTGTCAGTAAAAACTTACCAATCATTGATAGAAAATAATTTTAGATATGAAGAGGAGACAATTGGAAAATTAACCTCCACTTTGGGAGAATTTTATTTTTCTTGATTTCTGCCTACTTTGTTTCGTTGGTGTTTGATAAGTTGATTTTTACTTTTCAAGGAAAAACAGTAAGCCCATTTTAATTGGGAATGGTTTGATTGCTTGTTCAGATGACAATGTAGGGAAACTGGTTTTCAATGGAAAGCTAAGCGGCCACCTTTTGCAGACCTTATTTCTAGTAGTCCTCCAGTATGCACTTACCTCCAAGAGCATGTGGAAGGAAGAGCTTTTGAAATTTAAGGCGTACATTTTGAAAAGCTAAACTTGACAAGAGAACCAAGAGTTTATGTGTGTGTGGATAGTTATTTTGATTTTCAAACTGCAAATGTTATTGATAACTACTTTAGAAACTTTCCTTTCATTTTCTTTTCTTAACTGGCTGTGTTTTTCGAGACTATTGGCTCATGTACTTGGCATGAATATAAACAACATAAGGATAACCAAAAGGAAATTAATCCATCACAGTTCTAATTTCAATTTGCCTATTTTTATCATCCACATTTTTACCATCTGGAAATTTTTCCATCACTAGCTAAAAATACGATGCTTCTTTTCAAACACTTTGGAGCTTTATAGACAGACACAATAAAATTTTATTCTCATTGTGTATAATAAATATGCTTAAAGAATCTGTTAATTTTAATGACTACATAAAATATATTACATACGTGTATGTGTGTGAAAAGATTAATATTTGTATTTATGTGAAAGCAAAAAACAATGAGGAAAATTTATATAAATATCAAGATACTGATTTTGCATGAATGTTCTTGCAAAATTAAAAAAAATTAATTTCATATAAAAAGGTTTTTTATCATGAAAATAAAATTATAGTTATGAATATACATGTACTTTTAAAACCTGACCTCATGCTATCGAACAAGTAGATATTTACAAAATGGTTAGAAAAAATGTAATAACAGAGAATTTTAACTAGCTAGGTGTTTAACATTTTTACTTGAAACAAATGTAAGCTAATAACAATAGGATTAGAATTTCTTCCTTGCTTTTGTGAATAATGTGTATTGTTGTGAATGCATATATGAGTGGTTGTGTGTGTATGTGTGTATACATAGTTACATAAGATAATGACATAATTACAAATACAACACATTTTATTCAGCTATTAAGTTGGTATTGACTCTAGGGCTATTAGAGTCTTGGATTTTGCGGAAAGTTTCTAATTTTTATAACAAGAGTTCTAATGTCTCTCTGCTGTATTAAAGATTTTTTAGTCAATGAGTTGTTTTTATACACTAGAAAAGTAAATGGTGTGAGATTTTGCTTGAACATCTATGGACATGTGCCCGTGTCATCCATTAGTGAGGCAAAGAGTAATTTCTAGAATTAAAAAGAACAAATCTCTCTCTCCCCTACCCCATTTCTCTCTCCTTTTCTCTCAGATATATCTCTAAGATATTTTTTCTTCTCATTATCAGTGTAAATGCTAAATGCCTTGTATTAATAAAAAAGATGTTATTTTCCAGAGTGACTTTCTTTACTGCCTTCATTTTTTTTCCTCAAATTTTCTTAAATATTTGTTTGTTTGTTGATACTTCCCTAAATATTTTTGATACTATCAGATCAAAGTCTTCCTGCACATGCATGACGTATTATTTCCTGATTCCACAGATACTGTTCCTTGTTAGTTTCCATTATTGCTTCTCTCTGTTTTATTTTCATCATATGTGGGTACTTCCCCCTTTTTTTTTTCTTAATGTATAATACAACCTTCTGGAAAAGAATTATCTATGTTTGTTATAATATGTATTTATATTTTTATAATATTATTAAGTCTTCTGAAGATTGAATGATAAAAAAGAATAATATAATTCTAGTTGAAGTTAGAAAGTCACAAAGTTTAATAAGCAACAAAGGATCAAAAGTATGTTATTTTTAAAATAAAATTCAAGTAATGCTTATTTTTTAATTAAAATGACACAGAATGATTTTACACAAACTTATGGATAATGAAAATCAATTTCATGATGATATTAAATTAGCCTTGAAAAGTAAGACATTTTCCTATATTTGCAAAGTATAATCCATATAGAACATGTATATGCATGTGTATTGATGTGTGTGGGTAGATATCTACATGTGTATGAATGTGGTACATATGGATATAAGTGTGTTAATTGACTTAAATTCCATTCCTTTTATTAAAGAGTCAAATCAGCTTTTTAAAGGCATATTATTTTTATAAATATTTTTCACTATATCCTTTGTTCAGTGATCAAGATATTCCCCAATTTTAACATATCTCATTAAAATAAGTCCACTAGTCCACAAGTCTTTCACATTAATTTTCTAATAATGGATATTTTAAAAAGTGTTTTTCTACATCAGAATTTGGTAGACAGGAGCAGGCTTACCATGTAGTTCTTTACAAGAACTCTTTAGAAGTAATACAATGTATTGTCTGTTTCTATAAATCTTGTAATGGGAATGAAATGCCTGAGGCAAAGCATGTCTTCTGTGCTTTCAAAAGTAAAACATCAAAGAAAGATTCTCTTTGCATATAAACATATGAAAATGTTCATAAGTGAAATCTTTATTCATTGAGATAAAGCAAAAAAAAGCATTCTTAAAATTTTCTTTCAGAAGCAGTTTCCTAAAATCACAATATACGGACCACGGGTATAATATAGTTGACAGTGATGTCTTGTGATCTTTATGTACTCAAAATCCAGGCAGCTTATTTGGTGAGTAGTAGAACAAGAAGAAATTTCTGGGCATATGACATTTCAGATTCTACATTTTAGTTATGATCAAAGGTAGAACTTTTTTTGGTTAAATATTAAAACTAGATACATCAGTTTGGTAAGATTATGAAAATAGTATAATTTTTATAAAGTATATATTAAAGAAGAGAGAAAAATTACAGAGGAGATAACATATTTGAAGAGTGTTACTAGATATTAACAAATCAAAAGTCTCTGAGTGATGAAATATCTAATAAGGGCCCCTGTGCACGCAGACATGTAGCATGAAATAGACTCATTGTGCTGACCTGCATAACCATACGAGATAAAATGATTATTTGAAGTCACTGAGTTTTGAGTTAGTTTGTCATGCAGCACTATCATGGCAATTGCTAAATGAGAAAGAAACCTTGGGATGCAGGAATGAAATAATGGATAACACTCCCTACCCACATGTTTTAATAAACATTGTAACTATATATAATAAGTAGCTTGGTTAGCTATTGGGCCACAGGGAAAAATTAAGCAGGGAGAAGGACTGGGAAGTGTTGGAGGTATCATTTTAAATACAGTAGTCAGGAAAGCTTCCCTGAGAAGGGGATTGTAGCTGGTCAATTGCCCTAAAAAAACCAACTCTGACAAGGAGATTTGTCTTCGGGCTAATTATCCCTTTCATGATGGCAACTGGGTGGTAGCTCTAGTTTAAAATTTAATGATATATTTACTGTGTCATCTGGTGTCATCTCCCCCTTCTGCGATCCAAGACTTCTAAACCTGCAGGACCAAGATTCACAGTAAATGGAAATACAAACTCTCTAAAATCAGTCGTTTAGATGAGTGTGGTAAATGGGACCACTCCCACCCTCTTGGTTTCCTGATTTATGTGTTACATCAATTAATGTCTTAGTGTTGGTAGGTCGAGCATACCCTCTGCTGGCTGAAGCCCTGTGGGTAGGAAAGGCAAAAATATGTCGATTCCAGTTAATATGAGTAACTGCCCCTTTTGTGTTTGAAGGGATCCGATGTGTTCAGTTTTCTACCATGCAGCTCTTTGGCCTTCGCCAGGCTTGGTGTCATACTGGTGTCTCAGTTTTGATCTCTTTTGCTGGCATGTTGGTATCAGTGGTAGCTAGATCAGCCTTGGTAAATGAGAAACTATACTGACAGACCCATGTCTAGTCTCCATCCTGGCCACCATGGCCACTCTGTTGCCAGATTCAATATTCAAATATTTCTACTTCTGGGTCCTGGATCAACCAGTCAAGCCATTCATCATCGCTCATACACTTTATATATTCTAACATTGAGATGCTTCTCTTTCCACATGGAATAGATGAGCAAATGTAGTGTCTGAGCTTTTCCCAGTGGTGAGATCAATACTCCTAGTCAGTATTATTTAGCGCTCTAGTGGTCAGGCAGTAGTGTAGCTGCAGCCCGTTTTCAGAATGCACACATATCCAAAGCTAAACCTTTTGACAAAACCAACTCAGATTTTTTACTTTTGTCAGCTAGTCATAAAGGACCCCAACTCATGAGGCCATAAGAGGGACCCGAGGGAGCAGAGCTGGTCCAACCGTGACGGATTAAGTGGCCCATGAGATAACATAGCTTCCTCCTACTCTCTTGTCTTTCTCAGGCTGAGTCACGGATGTAACATTTCCAATTTACAATGAATTGCTCCTGGACTTCTCTAAATTTATGACTGTCAGAACCCAGCTCATATTGGACAATTCACATGCAACGTCACATGGTGGCCAATGGTCAGTATTCTATCAGAGTCCAGTGGCACACCAAGAGCGGTTTTTAAAAAAAGGTATATAATTCTCTTGAAAGTGGCATAGTTTTGCTCTCTAGGGCCTGATTATGATTCTCCCATGAACTTCACCTTTCCGTCTTTTTTTCACCATTGACACCTCCAACATCGTAAGATGCCAAGAGAATGAGTCAAGGGATAGGTCTTGTACTATAGTCTTGATCCGTGGCAGATCCCTTTCTTACTCTAGGGGCCCCTCGAATCTGGCAGCATTCCATGTGATTAGGCATAACGCATTATTCCCAAGTGTGGAATATATAGCCTTCAGATACTAAAGAGGCTGATCAGGTGTTCAGGTGTTGGGCATCCTTCTTTGGATCCCAAGATGCAACCATTTGCCTTTTATTTCATAGTGGATGTTTGGCAGGTTTCTGACCTCTAAACATTTTATTGAAGAGGCAGAAACCTGAATCTTCACAGGGTTTATCTTCCATTCTTTGGATCACGTGTGTTTTACCAAAGCTCCCAATATACTTGTTTCTTGCCTAACTGGTTTAATTATGTATATGATATTCATAATATCATGGGCTGAAGTGAAATTTTGTAGTGTATCTGGCTGTACCAGGTCTCTTTGAACTATATGATGGCAAAGGGTGGAAGAGTTGACATTGTCTTGGGGTAAGAATGTAAAATATACTCATGCTTCAAGCAAGTTGCAGCTGTTTCTGATCCTCTTCTCTGTAGGGACAGAAACCAGTACGTTCTCCAGATCAGTGGCCACATATCTGAAACATTGTTATCTATTCTAGCAAGGAGAGCTCATCTGGCACAGCACTGCAACTGGGACCGCCTCAGTGAGTTTATGGTAGTCCATTGTCATCCTCTGGGACCTGGCAGCATGAGACCCGTGCCTAGTGGTGACACTAAGGATACCACAGATGCAGCTATAGGCAGCTCATTTCAGTCCTCCATCAGGAGGTAATGTCTATATTTTCCTGCCTCCAAATGCTCTCTGATTACTCAAACAAACAAACAAAACAGCACAGGCCGTGCTGGCAACATGTATTTTTCCTTCACTCCCCTCCTTTCACAAGCAGAGGAAACCCACTGAAGCCAGTGGCTCTAAACAGAGCACCAATCCCTCCTTCCCAGTTTGACAGCGGACCGCTAGGCAGCCGAAAATTACGGGGCAGCGCCATCTGCTCTTAGCTCCCTAGCTTGGCAGGAAGTTGTCTTCAGCCAAGTCATCGCTTGGGTTTCTGTCTTGTTTCTTCCCCAGGAAGATGTTTATCTTATTCTTAAGAAGATATGCCTTAAAAAATTAAATTGTTAATGCTAAGTGTTAGGAGAACAGAAAAGTGTGTTCAGTTGCAAAGATACAGAATCATCTCAACTACATATCTTCAGATACTGTTTTCACATTCATATTATTTATTTCTATCACATTCTCAAATCAGTAAATATTAAATGGAGTGACTTCTATGTCATTCTTTCTCCCCTCCATGAACGTGTTCCTTGGAGTTCTTGTTGATATCTCATTGATTATTGCTAGTCTTGGTGTCCTGAATATATGGAGCCAAAAACATTTTTAATAGATTAATTCTTTGGTTTAAAGTTTTACCTAATTAAAATCTAAGGCTACCTTTCTATATATTCTTTAAATATTCTCTAGCTTTGTTGGCAAAGAGGCAGATGAAACTTTCAGGAGTCATAACTTCTAGAGAAGTTGGAATCTGTGTATATTTATACAGGACATTTTCCTACTCATGTGCAGTGAGAATTTCTGGGTTTTTTTTTTTTTTTTTTTTTTTGTCTGTCTAATTTACACTGTCTCTTTCAAATTCCCCATCAACTTTTTTTTAAGACAGCCAGCTAAAGTTATTTCTTCAAATGAAAGCTAAGTTGAACCAAATACATTTTAGTTTTGACCCAAAGAAAGAATTTGACAGATACTATAAATAAGTTTTTTTACAGATAAGAACAGGAGTCATTTATCAGATGTCCTGAGGGTATAGAGTGAGTTGTGAGTAATCAATGTGTATTCCTGGAGGTTGCCTTTCAAAAATTATTTGAAACACTTATTTTTAAATTGCATATCAGTCTCACAAAACCTATGATGATATCTCCAAAGTGTGCAAAAGGCACTGAACAGCCGCCAATCAGGATGCTGATTAAACAAACATACATGCGTTTATTAAAAATAGGCCAATAGTATATACAAACACACCAATTTATTTTTTCAGAACCTAGAAAGGATTTCATCTTTGACTCAGATGTAGCAGTTAACAAATGTTTCCCCCTCACGTAGGTGAGCAGCACAGTATACAGGGCCGGAGATGGCAGCTGACAGGGCAATTCAATTGTTCCTCTCTTCCGGGATTTCTGGTTTTCTGAAGTGCTGTTTTCTGTGTTATCACCTGTTTTTTGGTTTCTTTTTTTTCTCTAAGACAAACATCTTCTCCAATGCTTGTGCTTCTCTGAAAGCAAAACCAGTTGATAGCAAGAGTGTGCCAATAACTGCAATGATAGATGAAATACAGCCTTAGAGAGAGATGGCTTTGATTTTGTTGTTGTGAACAAAGAGAAATTAAACATTTCCCATTATTTTCACTCTTGCCTAATCTTGATCTCCTGATTTCATGTAATGTATCTCCAAGTTTTCTAAAATGGAATGGACTTTTCATACAGCTTGGAAAGAAACAGCTAGCTAGGTACCTGGCCCATATTAGAAGCTCAATACGTGGTCACTTATATGCTTACTTTTCCCTTTTCTTCCTTCAGCAGCACCTGCAGTGTGATTCCTTCTCTGTGGGACATCAGCACTGAAATGGATTCAGAGATAGCTTTTCATTTGAAGGGAAAAAGTGCTTAGTATGATGATCAGGTAGAAGACTGTAATAGATTTAACTAGAACTGGAGTTAACTATAAAGGAAGAAGATAAAAAAAATTAGTTTTTTTAAAAAGCACATTTTTATACTAAAAAAAACAAAGTCTTTTCTTGTCATTTTTTTTTCAAGACCATGGCTGAAGTCTCCTTCTCCACAGTTGAATTATGCTCAGCAGAGAATGCTGAACTGGATTGCCAAAAGTCAGTCTAGTTACTCTTGATAGTAGAAATAAAGTAAGTTCTGAAGCAAAAAGCTGAAGTGGATTTATTTTCAAATTATAGTAGAGTTGATTTTCTAAAGGAAAAGATAGGAAGTTAGAGCCTGTAAGTTTCTAAAATTGTATTAACCAGTATTTTCTTGATGGAACTTAGGTAATGTATCATCTGAAACTAAAATATAGTAATGGGAAGTAATTCTTATGGGATTTTTGTTTCATTTTACTTTTTATTTTGAATAAAACAGAACTAATTGAACAGAAAATACGTTGATAGAAAGTAGTTAGAATGAATAGTCAACAAAAAATCTAGATTTAAGTCTACTTGCAAGCAAGGCAAGTAATTTGACCTCAATATGTATCTGCCATCATAGTCATGTAACATTTTACATAATTTAAATTTACTAATAAACAATCTTTTAAATAACAGTCAGCAAAGAAAAATCATGAATTAGTTTATGTCTTGCTTTCATTTTTATTGACTGCTATTAAAATTATTTAAACATTTGTAGGCTTACAATTTTAAAATGTTGTTGATATTATTAGTAATGGCTAGCTCCCTGCTGTGTCTCTGTGTGCATTGCATGTTTTGGCCATAGGAAAATGGATCAAAACATACAGAAGAATTATTTGAAATGTCCTGTATTTTTCAAATTATTATTTTGAAATTTTCATAACCATGTCACATGACTCTTTCTTTTTTTTTTTTTGAGGAAAAGAGGGAAAGGGATAACTGTTCTTCTCCACATGCTTGAGAATTAGAGGCGCTTATTGGGTCCCTGTAATACTCTGACTGTTGCAGCCCTCCTTTCTGAAGCTGTACTTCTGGTGCTGCCACCACCATACTGTTCGGATGGATTCTGTCCTCCAGTAATGAGGACATGTGTAGCTGTGTGGGTGTGTGTGTAACACACAGAGGGGCTGCTTCTTGTGAAGCATTCTCCTGCATGTCTGTTCCTCCTGGCGGACCGTGGGTCAGATTCCTGCCTGACCCTGCCTTCCAGAGGCATGCAATGGCTTAATCCATGGTTGTGCTGTTCCTGAAGAAAAATCACTGTTTTGACATCTGACCAGCCTGTGAGGATTTAGTTCTTGTGGACAGCTTTTTCCAAGTATTACTTTTACTCCTCCCTCGCTGTGTAAGTGTTACCGACTCTAAACTCATTCTGTTTGCTGCATGACAGGCCAATAAATCAGGACACGAGATGTTGGGGCAGGGAATAATGACTTTATTTGGAAAGCCAGCAGACCGAGAAGATGGGGGCTAATGTCCTAGAGAACTATCTTCCCCAAGTCAGAATTCAGGCTCCTTTTATATTGAAAAGGGGAGGGGTGTGTTTGGTTGTTGCAAACTTCTTGGTGTTGCACCTGTCTGTATAGGTCAGGTTGTGGTGTTCCTGTAAACCTCCAACAAGACAAAAGTTATTCTCTGTTCTGCAACTTTTTTATCTCTCTGTGAATGTGAATGGAAGAGTGTTATCCTTAAAGGTCAGAGCCTTGAGAATGGACTATCCTGTATATTTCAGGCTCTAGGCAACATTCTTTTAGAAAAGGTGCAGAACCAGAATGACTAAGCACAGGAAACAGAGCACAGGGTTAGAGCTAAAGGAACAGATCTAATATGGAGTCAGGTTTTTTCTTCTCTGTTACATAAGTGTGGCAAAGTTTTCTTGAACACCTGAAAATACATTAAAATGAGCTTGGAGCAGTTATTGATATGTAAGAGATCCTATATACATGCTAGCTTCAAAATGTTAGCTGTTAGTAGATTCTTTCCCATGTATAAAGAAATGGACATGTAAAAATGTATTTTAATGTTATTATCTTAATATACATTTCTCAAAAGTTCACTGTGACTAACATGTCATTTCTACTTGTTTTTAATTGTTTCTTTCAGTCTCCTAAATACTGTATTTTTACTTAATTATTAATATCCCATTTTACAGATGAGGAATTTGGGGCACAGAGAGATAAAATTACTCACTCCGGGTCACAGAGCTGGTGAGTGGAGGAGCCAGGATTTCATCCCAGCTGTGGCTCCAGACCACATGCTCTTAACCCCTGTGATAGCCTGCCCTGCCTTAGCCTGACATTTGGTAGAACACCCTATGTAGATTCATTCCTTCATTGATTTATGAATTAGCCAATAGTAACTGTGCATTTACTATGTGTCATGCTCCATAGTAAATGGTAAAGATAAATTGCCAATAAAGAGAAAAAGTGACTATTTCCACAAATGACTGCATAGTATATATTATTTCTTCATGAATGAATTCTCAACATTATCTACAAGCCACAGCCAAAAGAAAGAATTGAGATAAGGGATCCAATCTTATCTCAGAGAGAGAAATACTTCACAAAGACCTGTGAAGAGAACTCCCTATATTTTTCCAGCTCCCTTTGGTACTTGTATTTCAAACTTAAATTACTCCATGCTGCATTTTGAGCCCACTCCATCTTGCCTTGTCCTTAGATGGAGGTATTTTTTGTCTACCATTCCCTGTGTGTGCACAATTTGTATATTTGAAAGTTATTAAATTATGTATTCTAATGTCAAATTTGCAATCTGATTAAACTCAATTACTTTGGTTTTATCATACATTTTATTTCCCAAATCCTAAGATGTATTTTAACCAAGGATTACTGGTTAATATTTGTGTTGAAATACGATTTTAATCAATTGCTCACATGAGGAGAACTGCATAAAACATGTTTAGTATCCACTTTAATGTTGGATTCTTTCTTTGTTCAATTTTTTAAGTATATAGGAGGAGGGAACTGTTAAGATTATTTCATAAACAGGAAAAGTAAATGAATAGATAGCTATAAAACTGTAATTTTAAAGAAGCAGAGGAATGTTCCATGGTACATTGAAGTATCTGTTTTATTCTTGTTCAATGTCAGGGGAAAGTCCTTGGCAGTTACAACTGTCAAGGTCTCAGTGGTGGCTCTGAGGTCTTGCCAAGATGTTTCAGAAATGTAATCATACTTATTTAAATGCTCAACACAAGGGCCTTGGTGTTATCTATGCATATAAAAATCATAGCAAATCAAAGTAATGAATATTTCACAAAGAAAATTAATGCTCTTTTACATATTTATCAGAATTACTTACTTTAGAACAGGAAACACTTTCTTTTCTGGCATGTATATAACAATTATATTATATCCTGTATATTAATCAGATAGCCCATTTTAAAGGATGCAGAGCCAAGGTAACCAAAAACAAAGTTTCATCTTAAAAAAAAGATTTTTGATATTCTGAGAACAAATTCGAAATGATGAAATAAAAAGAGATTCTTGGCTTCCAGCTTCCCAGCATCACTGATAACACAGTGTTTCAAGTGCTCTGAAAGAAGTGATTAGAGACTTGATGGATGAACCCCTCAATTTATTTTTTAAAAGAAAGCAGTTCTCTATCTTAAAGCTCGAGCCACATGAATTGCTCAAATCCAGATGACTAGATGAATTCTTTATTGAAATGACAATAAAAGCAATTATATTGTTAATTGTCAACTTAAAAAAAAACCTCCTTTGGAAATCCAGACACACTGAC
Organism: Camelus dromedarius; assembly: GCF_036321535.1. Taxonomy (NCBI): domain Eukaryota; kingdom Metazoa; phylum Chordata; class Mammalia; order Artiodactyla; family Camelidae; genus Camelus; species Camelus dromedarius. Next base: position 39,935,038 of record NC_087436.1, read on the forward strand.
ATTAGCAACAAAGATAATGAACATTTCCATAAACAGTGTCCCTTGAAACTCTCCAAATGTGACATTGTTGAAATGCCATTTTGGTGTGATTACTCAGAAATAAAGAGGGGATTTTTGAGACATATCAGGTAGTGTAAGGACAAATGTATCTTTTAACTAATAGATTATTTAAAAATAAGGAAACACATTTTGATTGTTTAGAGGGTTTTTCTTATTTTCAACATTCCCTATTTGTATGAAAAAAAAGGCATAGTTAAATCTGGCTAGCTAATTTCATATGTAAACATTAGGAAAGGATGAGGTTTATCATTGTAGCCTGTTCTGATATACATGGTAACAATGGAATTTTAATCAGAATATAAATATTGTGAAAAGAATGATTAATATATATTAAGAAGGATATTGAGCAAAAGAACTACTGTTTTATAAAATCCTCTCTCTTTTCATTCTTTCCACCTTTATTTCAAATATTAAAAAGGAAATGGAAAAATAGGGTGAAGATGATAAATTATTCATTTTATTTCGATACAACTGTCAGTCTTTCATGCTTGATATACATTTTTTTTTCTTCTTTTTTGGAATGTAAGCCTATAGGATCCATTAATCGCATAGTTTAAAAAGAACATTGGTGAAGAAACTGAAATAAGGGTACTCTTGTTTCATCTTTATGGTCTAAAGTCAGATTTCCCATTTGAAGTTATGTCCTTCATTTCTACATCAGGATTTGGGGCATACATGCAGTACTTAAAATGTGATTGTTTATAAGCAGATTCTGGACTTCATTTGTTCTAACTGTGGATGATGTCTAGGCTTTAAAATAGATACTCTTAGTTTAAATAGCAAAATCTTATTTTCAGAGAAAAATGTAAAGGAAATGCTGTTTTCATGGAATACAAGGAAGTAGAAACTAGTAATTTCACGTTTGAAACCGAAGTCTTAATGCAACCTTTTATATTTCAAATGTTTTCTTATCAGTTAAAAAAAACCTTAAATATGCAATTTTCCTCTATATAATCTTCAGTTTAAAGATAAAAAGAAACTGAGTTTATCTCCTTTTTTCATGTTATAGAAAGTTAAGGGATTGACCGATTTCCTTGTGTTAATCTCTATCATTTTTAAAAAAAAATTTATTGAAGTGTAGTTGATTTATAATGTTAGTTTCAGGGGGACAGCAAAGTGATTCAGTTATACATAAACATACATATGTATTTTTTCTTTTCAGATTCTTTTCCATTATATGTTATTACAAGAAATTGAATATAGTTCCCTGTGCTAGCCAGTCGATCCCTGTTGTTTATCTGTTTTATATACATTAATGTGTGTCTGTTGATTCCTAACCTCTAAAAATTTATCCCTCCCCACTCTTTCCCCTTTGGTAATGATAGTTTGTTTTCTATGTCTGTAAGTCTGTTTTTGGTTTGTAAATAGAATTTGTATCTTTTTTTTCAGACTTCACATGTAAGTGATATCGTATGATGTTTGTCTGTCTGACTTACTTCACTCAGAATAATAATCTCTAGGTTCATCCATGTTGCTGCAAATGGCACTGTTTCATTCTTTTTTATGGCTAAGTAATATTCCATTGTATATATATATACCATCTTTTCTTTATCTAGTTATCTATTGATGGGCATTTAGGTTGTTTTCATATCTTGGCTATTGTAGACAGTGCTGCTGTGAACATAGGGGTTATATATCTTTTCAAATTATAATTTTCTCCAGATACATGTCCAAGAGTGGGACTGCTGGATCATATGGTAAATCTATTTTTAGTTTTTTAAGGAACTTTCATACTGTCCTCCATAGTGGCTGCACCGATTTACATTCCCAGCAACAGTGTAGGTAGACACCAGCATATATCATATTTTCTAAATGTATACTTATAAATATACATACTTTTCTTTAATCTCTGTTTGGGACACAAGAATCCATCAGATCTTCCAAGCACAATATCAGAAAGTCTTTGTAGATATCATGCTTTTCTCGTGTTAGATCCAGTTTGGCCATTCTGCTTTTTTCCCACATATCCCTTTCTCATCAATTCCATTGTCAATGCCTTCTTTCAAAGTTTTAATACTTCTCTCCTGTATGATAGAAATTACTATTATATGATCACTCTGACTCCACTGAGGATGTCTTCTGTATTGTCCTCCATAATATCACCAAAGTGAGAGTTTAAAAATTAGCATTTGAGATATGATCATTCATGAGTAAAATGTCAAATATAATTTAAGGGAATTAGATGTAAGATTGGGTTTTGCTTTCACAAGTACTTAATTGGAAGAATACATTTTTGTAACCTTTCAATTAGCCCTATTTTAAAGCAAGTTTGAGTCAATCATTACATGAGGTAATGGGACAAAATTAGATTATTAGAGTAATTAGAGAAGATTCTGATGTTTCAAGGAAAATTGAATGAAATTCTTTGAATGATAGATACTTGCCACCATTAAAGCTCTTCATGGCATTTGTCACTTTAGAAACTGACCACCTAACTATGCTAACCTAACCTCTTCAGCATTTAGTTTCAAAATATATTATTATAAATAAATATCTTTCCCATCATTAGCCAGTAAGAGCCTCTTCAAATTGGCTCTTTAATCATTTTGACATAACTGTAATAATCTTTGAAGGCTTCTTTGCTGTCTGATATGGAGACATTTTACTCTCATTTTTACATTTCCTGCTTCAGGTCTGAATTGGCTGTTTCTTTATGGAGTCTGTTTCTTTTAATGATAAATAATAATTCAAGACTGCAGTCTGGGAATTAGGAATGCTTATTGCAGCTGGACTGCATCCTTAACTATGCATTCAGCAAAGTACAGTAGAAATGAGCATCCCAGTAGCATGAGTTCATATAGGTATTTCCAATTCAGTAAGTTAAGTTTTTAAACTTAATTCTTTTCTATATTACAACCATATTTCCTTTCTTCCACTCTAAAAAAATCCTCATTCTCAGTATCACAAGTGATGATAGTTAGAATAAATCATAATTTATTCATTTGCTTTATACAACATTAGACATCCAGTGAGCTCAGAATAACAGTATTATAACTACCACCTCCAGTATAATTAACAAGGATAGTTAAAATTATTCTTTTCATAAAAGCTCTCCTCCTTTTTTCCATAATTTAAAAACATCTGAGCACATAGCTATTCAAATAATACTCTCTCCGTTTTAACCTTCATTTAGTCTTAGTAAGATCTGCAAATATCCATAGGTTTAATGCTGGTGACCAGTCCTTATGGTAATGTTTTATAATCACTTTAGTAGTCTGAAGTGCATTCTCTAGTGAATTCCTCTGGAAGCACTCATGGGAGCAATATTTCCTTAGTTCTTTTATGAGACAACAGTTTGGACTTTCAGAGTTGAAATCAGTTTTGCTGGGTATAAAACTGTCACTTTTCCCCCTTGCATATTTATATTACTCTATTTTCTTCTACTTAAAATTTATTGTCAGAAAGACTGATAATGAAATAATTTCTTTCTCTAATAGGTCAAATTATATTTTTTACCTAATGTCAAATTATTATTTTTTCTTTTTTTCTTTGAAGCCCAGTATTTCTTATCATTGGTTCTTTTGGAACTGTACTCATGTAAGTGATATGCTTTTTCAATATGTAATTTTAATTCTTCTTTATATAAAAGAAGTTTCCTGAATGGGAATTTTTAGCGTTTCCTTTTCTTTCCCTCTTACCCCACCTTGGGCTACTATTACTGCTTGTTGGGCTTTCTTTCTTGGCCTTCCTTTGCCTATCTTCAGTATTTATCACTTTCTAATTATTATTATTTTTTAACCTCTTCTTTCATTTATCTCTGGTTTTTACAATTTTTCAATTTTTTACCTTCTATTTTTTCTAAGGTGTTACCTATGTTTGTTTGTGTTTCCCTAATTCATTTTTATTTCTGTGAAAAACAGTTTCTTTTACTTCTTTTTTTTTCCCCTGAGGTCTATCAATATGCTTGAGGGTTTTTTATGTTGTTTTTAATGTTGTTTTTTATGTCTTCAGTAATTTTTAATGTACTTTATCTCATTTTGAATTAGCCTGTTATAGTTCATCTATACTGTATTTTGGCATCCATTTTTCATATAAAAACTTTGTATAGAATTTGACCTCAATACTTTTTATTTCCTATTTTGATGAAAAATTATTTGTATTTTGAATTTTTAGTAGGAGTTCTGGTTCTGAGAGACTTTCTAAACTTCTCTAAATTCCTTTTATTTTCATCTAATACCAAAACTATAGAAGCTTGCTTTCTAAGATTTCCTGGTTTTGTTTTCTCCCCACTTTTCTCTGAGGGTTGTTTTTCCTTCATCTCTATTTTTATTGTCCTGCTCAATTTTGATTCCACTGCAGGCAGTTTCTGCCCAGCCTAGGAGATCTAACTGGTCAGTTTTTAGATTTCCAGATGTCAAACTGCTGTAGTCTTCTCAAATTATTTTCTTGTGGGCCCCTCAGCTCACCTCGTATTGGATTTGACAAAAACACTAACAGTTTCAGCAGCTGTTTTCAAACTGCAATTCTAGTTTTTCAGCATGTTGCATATTTTGAGGTTCTTTTCTTAGTTCTGTCAGACAATTTGTTGCTTGTCTCTGCTTTCTCATGCACGGATGCTGATATAATACGGGTCCTCAACCAATTACATTTTGAAGTTTATGGGGATACCTTGTTGCCTCGATTTGTTATAAATATTTCCTATGAGTTTTGGATATACTATCTAGCTGTTTTGTGTGTTTTACTATCCCATTGGTTGCTCAGTCTTTATAAGAATCAAAATTTATTTTTGCTATAGCCATCCTTCCACAATCTCCTCTTCCTAATTTTTTTGACAACACAGCATAGTGGTTAAGAGTACTGACTCTAGAATCAAACCACCTATGTTAATCCCAGGGAACTCTACCACTTATAAACATTGTTACCTTAACACACTCCTGGACTCAAAAATTATGATAAGAATACAATTTGTCTTAAAGGATAATTATAGGATAACATGAATTAATATTTTTAAAGCACTCATAATTTTTCCTGGTACTTGATTACCAGAATATGTGTGTCTTAAATAAATTTTAGTATTAATATATATTAGTCACTTAAAAATTCAACTAATATTACAAAACACAAGAAGATACCATCAATGCCATTTCTTTATTACCTTTTAAAAATTGTAATTCATATTCTAGTTGATTTGATACATAGGGTTGTTTTGTCTATGGAACAGGCCACTGAGTCAGTGAACGGTTGGGTGAATAAACTAAATTGCTAATAGTTAAAACAGAAAAGATTTATATAGGAGAATAAATCTTAAATAAGTTTCATAATTTCCTAGCAACAAAGACCTACTTAGGTTACTGATGCTTTAAGTATTATTATTCAAGGAAAGAATTGTTAACCTCCTAAAGTTATTTAGGTATTGACTTGAAGGATAAAATGATGAACATTCAGGATCTCTTCAGTCCTTATGATTCATGTGTCATCTGTCAAATTTAAATGGCTCCCTAACAGTTTCATCCTTAATGTCACTATACAGAAAATGCAACCAGCTGTTGCCTATTTCCAGGGACCCACAGAAAATGGTTGTAGTTTGTAATAGGAGAAATTTAGGTTTGATATAAGGAAGAACTTTATGAATGTGAAAGAAATTCATGAATGTGTAGTTTAGGAAATGAGACTGTAGACTCCCCTTCTGTTGGCCTATTGAAGAATAGGATAATTATTATAGGATATATTGGGATGGTTCTTTGATAATCACCATTTATTAAGAAAATAATAATAATACTAATAACAATAAAATAGTAATAAAGAGGGCTATTATCCATTAATAAGCTTTATTAATTATAATAATATGCAAAGGTTAAATAAGTATGGAGAACGAGGAAAAAGCATAAGCATTCTATGAAAGCTCATAGAAAACTATCAGAGGGACATTTGGAAAAGAAGATATAAAATAGTTTTAAAAGAGACTAGCTTTGTAAGCATGTGAATTTAGAGGAATGAAAGCAAGCCAGTTACTTTAACAAGGACCATAAATGTCTTGTTAGAGAAAAGCATGGTGAATCAATCAGAGTTATTGTGCTGGCTAATATGTTGTCTTTGAATTGGTTTCTCCATTGTTGGCCTATCGAGGTTAATTTTGTGTGTGTTTGTACTTACCACAGGTTATTGGTTTGTCTTCTCATCCACAGCAGAGTTCAAAATGAGCACCGCTTCCCCACAGAGCAAGTGCTCTGAGCAATGGAGCAGATCACCTGCCTCCGGATTTTCTTTCTACTATCAGGTGTGTTGCTCCACATGAGGCCAAGAGTTTGGACTCTTTGCACTGAGAAAATACAGCACTGAAATTTAAAATATTAGCATGTGGTATGAATAGCAGTCACTTCTCACTGTGGCTGCATCTGGTTCTCTTCTGCATGATATGCTGCCTTCAAGCTCAGGATAAAGGGGTCAATTTCTGTTACTTGCCGCTAAATCTCTTCCCTTCATTTTAGTTTCCAAATGCCAGATTTACAATTATGGCCATGATAAACCTGCTAACTTCTGTGGCTTAGAATTCCAGGCATGTCCCATGGCGCAGATGATGAAAGAATAATGAGGATATGTGAAATAGAGCAGTGGGGATTGGCAAGTAATTCCAACTCACAAAATTGCTAATTTTAAATATTTGTTCTGAATTTGCCATGATGTTCAGAGGTATGGGACACTCCAGCACCAGGAAATATGTAAGACTATAATTTTACATTTTCACACTCAATCTGCTACCAATATATTATGTGAGCGAGTACTTTTGTCTGATAATGTTGATGGAATTGTGACATGAGCTTTACTGATGTAAGCCTTACACATTTGAGTGAGTAATAAGAAAGAGAATCAATGATTTGCAAAATGTCAAAATATTTTTGCCACATCAATATTTTGAAATATGTCTTATAGTTGAGATGTGTTGAACACTTTATATTTCATCATCAGTGGTTGATGTTGGTCACATTTTGCATGTGACTTAATTCAATAAGATGCAGCAGACTCAGAACATTTCTTATTGTCACTGCAAAGCCAGACTAATTAAATTTTTTGTCCCTCATTATTAGTATTCATGACTATTTCTCAGTTTCAGCTTTGAAAATTAAGTAAGAACATTGGATACTAATATAATGGCAATTGATTTTTCAAAATGTTGTCATTCTAGAAAATATAGCATATTTTTTTTTTAGTTTCTTCATGTCCATTGCTTGAATTAAAATTAATCTTTGTATTTCCTATGGAGGGCCAGGGAGTAAACAATACTTTTATTGTTTTCTATTGAAGATAATTAATTGAATTTGTCTTTCCTTCTTATCATGAATTAGCAAAAGATTGGTACTTGAGAACTTGTCATATCATTTTTACACATATCACATGCTTTAGAAATTTAAAAAAAAAAACCAAACAACCCAGTTAAAAAATGGGTATAAGACTTGAATAGACATTTTTCCAGAGAAGACATACAGATGCCCAACAGACACATGAAAAGATGCTCAACATCATTTATCATCAGAGAAATGCAAATCAAAACCTCAATGAGATATCACCTCACACCTGTCAGAATAGCTATCATCAAAAAAAACCCACAAATAACAAATGTTGATGAGAATGTGGAGAAAAGAGAGCCCTCATACACTGTGGGTGGGAATGTAATCTGATGTGGCTACTATGGAAAACAGTATAGAGATTCCTCAAAAAACCTAACATAGAGCTACCATATGATCCAGCAATTCCACTCCTGGCCATATGTCTGAAGAAAACAAAAACACTAATTTGAAAAGACACATGCATCCTAGTGTTCATAGTGGCATTATTTACAATAGTTAATTTATGGAAGCAACCTAAATGTCCCATGAACAGATGACTGGATAAAGAAGATGTGCTGTATATAAATACACAATGGAATACGACTCAGCCATAAAAAGAATGAAATTTTGCCATTTGTGACAACATGGATGGACCTAGAGGGGATTGTGCTTAGTGACACAAGTCAGAGAGTGACAAATACTGTATGTTATCACTTACATATGCAACCTAAAAAATAAAACAAATGAATGAATATTAAAAAAATAAATAAAAATGAGACATATGAAGTCCATGTAGAAACAAGAACAGTATTCTAACCTTATGTGAAGGAAGTCTGACCATAAAATTTGCACTTAGCATAATGGTAACCATATAAAACACACACACACAAATGTTATAAGGGAGTATGTAAAAATGAAAAATAGTTGCAATAGTGGGATATGAGATTACTGCATCTAGACTTTGAAAAACTTTCTTTACTGCCTTTATAATTGAGAAGTAAATTTATTAAAATTTGGGAAAACTAAATAAAAAAGAATATATCAGAAAATTATTTGCTATAAGAATTATTTGCTATGTGAGTATATGTGTTTATATAAACACTCCCATACATGGTATACATATTCATACACAATTTCTAAGGGAAAATAGTTATGTCTTTCATAGCAAATTATAATTTGCATAAGCATAAATAATAATAAACAAAAAATGTACTGTAAACTTAAGCTATTAGGATTCAATTTAATTTCTTTCATGCATAAATAACTAGGAATATTTTGGTATAAAGCTAAAATGTGGTTGATGGGAAGTTGGTTCAATATAATTTATTAGAGAGTTTTGCAGTGGTGAGATAACACTCTATAGTTCTTCCAGGCAAAATTTTAAAGGTAGTAAAGATCTTTGCAATTTCCTAGCACCAACATGCACTCACTGATACCCCAGCCCCTTTTGGTACATGTTTTAAAAGGCATTATTTTCCTGTGATAATTTCTTTTCTCAGGGCAATTGACCCAGGTCTCAATTCACCTGGAACTACCGTTTCTGTTTTGAGCAGAGGTTCAATCTTCCTAGGCAATGATCCAATAAATGAGAATTCAATATCAGTTCATACCTTCTAACTCACTTACTTGGGCATTAAGATGACCACTTACCCATCATTTAAAGTTTATTATCATCTTCAGTTTCCTCTTCATCAAAATTACATGTACTAGAGTAACTAGGAACAGCATGAGCCCCATGCCTGGCAACTTACTATGTGGTAAGCTCATTGCTATCAGCTTTACCTATTGTATTTCTCAAGATTCTTTCAAATGCAAGCTTAATATTTAACTTATGCAAAAATGAAGGGAATTTATTGGCTTACTAAACAGCAGAGTCCATGTATGAATTCAGACATAGCTGGATCCAGGGGCTCAAGCAATGATATTGGGACCACCTTTTAACTTTCATTCTATCTTTGTTTTGGTTTCATTCTACAGGAAGTCTCCATCTACATGGTTAGGAAGATGGATGCCTAAAGCCACAGATGCAGATCCTCCCAGTGGCTACATGTAAGTAAATATAATTATATATATAAATGAGTAATATAGCATTTTATGTCTTAAATCATTTGATACTCATAACAACCCTTATGAGGCAAACACATCTCAACTTTGGATGTGAGGAAACTGGAACACAGAGAAGTCTAACTTTCTCAAGGTCACACAGCTCCACAGTGGTGGGCCCAGGTTCCCAATCCAAAAAGTCTGACATTAGAATTGATGCTTTTTACTACTCCACTATACTCTGCTTGGCCAGTGTCTAAATAGAAGTACAGAGAAGGTCTTGATTGCTCAGCAGTATTTATGTCCTGTACTGGAAATGATCACTCTGTGGCTGGATCTTAAAATCATGCTGAGTGAAACACACCAGGTTAAAAGAGTTTACATAGAATTCTCAAAAATGGAAATTGATCTAGAATTACAAAGTAAAACAGTTGTTATCTGGGGCTGGGTGGCATAAGAGATGGATAGCAAAGGGAAGAAAGAACTTTTGGGAAAATTTCCGAAATATCTTGAGTTTGGTGGTAAGTAAAAGAATGCATATTAACCACATTTACCAAACTTGAAATATTTAAAAGTGTCCGGTTTATTGTGTATAAATTATACCTCAGTACATTTGTTAAAAAAGAATACATGTATGTAGCAAATCAACAGAGTTACAAGCAGTAGAAAATTGAGAATAAAAATAAAAATAAGGGAACAAGGAAACTACCGTCTTCTGATCAGCCATTAAACAAAGAAAAAAAAATTGGAAATTAAAAACATTCCCCCATACATAATATAGATTTGTAGAATTTATATAGGGATCTTCCATTGTCAATAATTTATAGACATCTTTGTCTTCTGCATTAACTTAGATATTAATTTCCCTTTTTTGACAAAATAATAAAACAATTTGAAAAATTTCTAACTTACTGTTCTAGGTACCAACATCGTAATGGGTTGTTGGAGTTATTTCTTAATAGATGGGTATATTCCCTTGGCCTAGTGTAATCATTTTCTAGTTCATAGTGAAAGGAATAAATTATAATACAGATAAGACCATGAATCCAGCAGAGAATACAGTGTATCCAGTTCATAAATTTGTGCACACATAAGACAGTATTATAGTTGTAAAATATGTATAGTGGATCCACCTTTTCTCAGATCATGACATATTTACAAATTGTAATTTCCTCTAGAGATGTACCGTGACTAAATTATCGTCTGCTTTTGCTCCAATGCCTCAAGGAAAGAAATACATCTAATTCATCTTGGTTTAGACTGTACTAGTGAAATACGTAAACTCAGTTCTTTTCCTATAAATTTCATTCCTTGTAAACACCAAAGCAAATATGGAAAATTGATCTTTACCAGTGTAGAATGCATAATCTGCAAACTTGGAAATGATATTAAATACAAAACTGAATATTTTAGGAAAATCTTTGTCATGAGGTCACATTATCCACACTCAAGAAAATAAGATTTATACAAATTCCTGTAAACTAGTGGGTATTGAATTTTCTACAACAGGAAATCATGAATGTATAATTATAGCTATGACTAGCTTCTTGTCTACTGAGGCCTATGCTAGCATGCAAATTTAGCTACTCAGTTAATTATACGGTAGGCACAGATTAGACACATATGGAGTGTGAATTTATGGAAAAAGAACATATTTGGTTTGAGAGAGAATTCCATATGACTCTCTACAAAGCAGTGATTCACAGGATTTTACAAAGGAACTCAGGAGTTTGCTTATTCACATTCACCTCCCCTCCCCTTCTCTCACTCCCTGCATTTCTAGCATATCTTCTACAACATGACAAATACATTAATTCATCATCTGAACTAACACTTCCCACGTGGGATAACTAGTGCAGCCAACATTTGAGTGCCTTCCATGTGCCAGATGGTAAGAGATTTTTATATTCATTAACATGGATAGAGTTTTTACAGCAAAGTATTTTGTAACATAGTAACTCATTTACTCCTCCAAACACCATGTAAAGTAGGTGGTATTGACACCATCTCACAAATGATGAAACAGCTTGTAATCGGTAGGGAAGGGAGTAAAATTGTGGTCATCTGTGTCCAGTGTCTGTGTTACTCTCCTGCACTACCCTGTCCCAGATTATGCTGTGCTCTTACATGTATTGTCATCGTGTAACTCATACAATAATGTCATCACGCTCACTGGAGGCTGCTGTGTCCAGTGTGCAGAACACAGGACTTGGAATAAGGATATCAGTACTTGAGATGTGGCCTTCCCACTTGCTGTATGATCTTATAACAAATTGCTTAGTCCCTCTTAGCTCGATTTTCTTATCTATCTCATGGGAACAATCACTGCTTTGCCTCTCATTTAGCAAAGTCCTAGAAGTTGAAGAAAACACTTGGTGTTAAAACACAATGCAACCCTTAGGGCTATATTAATGTAACATAGCTATGTTTATTTCTTACCAGGTAGCCCATGTGAATACCTCTAATTGTTTAAATATTGTTCTGAACAGAAACTTACCCCCTGTAGGGGCAATGTTGAAACTTTGTTACTTTTTTTTTTTTTTAAGGGATTAAGTGCTCTGAACCCATCAGAGTTTTTCACTAAAGCTTCATCTTCTTATTTATACTCTCTGGGTTAAGCGAGATGTCCAGTTTTAAGTATAATACTCTAGAAATGGCATGACCAGTATAGAGTATTATGATTTGTTCAATTATTATTTTGTATTCTATCATATACATACCAGTTGTGCTGGATAACATTTCTATTAATTAAATAAAGCTCAAATTTTTAAATATTTTGGCAATCTCATCTGAGGGACAATGGATTTTGAACTTGTTGCCAACAGAAAAATCAAATTTTCCTTCATAGGAACTGCTGATGTTAAACTATATGTAGTTTTATCCCTCTTATAGATAATGGTTTGGGTGGTAGGACAGTGTAATTTGGGGAAGGATCTGTATAGATTCTCAGTTTTATTCTGGATACTTAAAAATTTTTTTTTCTTATTTTTTGGCCATAGGCCCAAGTTTGGCCTCAGCAATGTGAATTGTAGAAATCCAAATAACTCAAACAGTCTTTACATAAATAATAAGTAGAAGGACTGCTTCTTCTTCCTCTTCTTCTTTTTTTTTTTTTAATGGAGGTACTGAGAATTGAACCCAGGACCTCGTGCATGATAAGCGTACACTGTACCACAGAGCTATATCCCACCCTCCTGACTGCTTCTTATCTAGTCTTTTTCCTCCCTAATAAAGGCAATGGTATTTATATGCAGCATCTTCTACTGTCTTCCAACCAGCAAACCATGAAGAGCAATAACAAGCTAATTTTATAGCCAGTCGTTTGCGAATTCTTCCATGTGTAGTGTTTGAACTAGAGTCAAGGGAGTGAAAGGGGAAGCACATTCCATTTCTTACAAGGACAGCAGTAAAATTCTTACTACCTTTTAAATGGCTTGCCTACAAAGACTGTGCTTAGTGGTAAACCATTTCACTTTCTTTTCCCTCCTTAAGAAATAATAAACTGGGTTTTCTTTTAGAGTTTATTCTTTGCAGTTCTGGTGGGAAAATGTTCATTATATTACCATGTGACCATGCTGGAGAAAGCATCTCCAGATCCTGCATTTCCTTTTTCGGTAAAGTCTTTAAGAATCACTACCCAATGTACAGAATTGCTCACTAAACCAACCTGAATTTTTTTTGTGAGGTTTTAATGATTAACAGTAACACAACTTCTTTTATGCCATGGCGCACATGACAGGAAGGGGGTATCTGAGGTGGAGGCTAAGTCTGTGATTTGGCTGCAAATGATAAGGAAAAATCTCTGCTGAATTATTCAGGCTTATTCTCTTGAGAAAGATTCACCAGAAATGATAAACTACTATAAAAACCTAATGAAAATGGTGTACACAAATAATTAAGAACATTTTAGAAATCATATATCCATTCAGAATAGCTATTAGCTCTGCTGTCGACTGGATAATATTCACTGTATCATATTCACTGAAATGATCAGAAGGAAACTGTGAAAAAATTATATAGAGTCAATCAAGATAGGATGGCAAATAAAATATGACCATATGGTTAATAATATAATTTAAAGGACTAAGCCTTTTTTAAAAGCTGCTGGCAAAAATTAAAACAAAATTCCCTTTTGTGTATTTGTAGTTGGAATAATGGTTCCATGCCCCAGCTCTGGGGAATTTGGGACTATGTTACCTTATATGGTGAAAGCACTTTTCGGGTGTGATTAAATTAAGCATCGAGATGGGGAGGTTATCCTGGATTATCTGAGTGGGCCCAGTGTCATCACCAGGCTCCTTTTAAGGGAAAGAAGGAAGCAAGAAAGTCAGAGAAGTTGTGGACGCAGAGGTCTGAGTGATGAAATTGCTGAATGTAATGATGAAAGGGGGCTGGGAGCTAAAGCAGCTGGAAGAAGAAGGAACAGATTCTCCCCTAGACCCTCTGGCAGGAACCAGCCCTGCTCGCACCTTGATGGCAGCTCTGAGAGACTCATTTTGAACTTCTGGCCTACAGAACTGTAAGAAAATACATTTATGTGGTGTTAAGCCACTAAGTTTGTAATAATTTGTTATAGCAACAATAAGAACCTAATATAACGCAACATATGAGTCTTATTTTAACTCTAGAATATAAATTCTTTGAATACTAACAATCTCGATATTGTTTTTAAATTGAAGTACCATCTATTACAATGTGTCAGTTTCTGGTGTACAGCACAATGTCCCAGGATCTCAGTATTAATTCTTCCGTAAGTCATGGAAATAATAACTAACTTTTTTTCTTTCTTTTTCTTTCTTTCCTTCTTTCTTTTTCTTTCTTTCTTTCTTTCTCCCTTTCTTCCTTCCTTCCTTTCTTTCTTTCTCTTTCTTTCTTTCTTTCTTTCTTTCTTTCTTTCTTTCTTTCTTTCTTTCTGTCTGTCTGTCTGTCTTTCTTTCTTTCTTTCTTTCTTTCTTTCTTTCTTTCTTTCTTTCTTTCTTTCTCTTTCTCTCTTTCTCTGTTTCTATTGAAGTATAGTCAGTGTACAGTATTGTGGCAATTTCTGGTGTACAGCATAATAGTTCAGTCATACATATACATACACATATTCATTTTCATATTCTTTTTCATTATAGGTTACTGCAAGATATTGAATATAGTTCCCTGTGCTATATAGTATAAACTTGTTATTTATCTATTTTGTATATAGTAGTTAGTATCTATAAATCTCAAGCAAATACTTTTATGCATGGGCATGTGCTATGAGTTTTAGATCTCTTGAAATGTTAAGAACTGTTCAGTTGAAATTCTCAATTACTAAAGTAGGTGTTAACTTTGTATATGAGAGCCTCTAACTTAACTTCTTTAATAATAGTGATCTGAATTAGCTTTTCAGATGAGCTAAAATAACTGCATTAACAATTCCATAGTCAGGAATTTGTAGTCATAATACAGTGTCAGGAATTCTATATGTGTAAATTGCCTCTGCTTTAAAATGTATTTTTTCCCATTAAACTATGGTCAAAAGCCAGAAGAAAGAAGACATCATGGAAATGAGTTTAAATTATTAGAAAATGTAAATGAAGTGTCTAACTCTGTAAGATTTCACCATAATTGCAAATATTTTACTTTATGTTATGTAGGCTCAGCTTTTAAACATTTTAAAACTATTATTATATTCTAATACTGCCAAGAGGCTTATAAGATATTTAATAAACATCTTGAAACCCATTTATACTAGTACATTTCAATGAAACTATTTCCAGAAAAATGGAATGTGATAGAATTGATTGCACTGCTGAATGTAAATAGCATTTCTGCTTGGACTTAAACCTCCCATGAAAGATTAAAAACAAGCACCTTGTCAAACTTTGCTATTAGGGATCACATTTAAAAATGTGTTTTGCATGATTTATTTTTACAAGAAAGTGACTGTTAGCATATTGTTGGACAGTAAATGATATTTGTTTGTGTACACAGTAAAAAAAATCCTCGACTATAAAGCCTCCTGGCTTATTAGATATGCATTTGAAACATTTTCCTGTCAATAAATTTTGACATGTAAGATGTTAGTATTAATATTACATTGTTCATTGATTTACTTTTTAATTTTACAAGAAAAGAAACATGCTATACAAAACTCTACAATTCCTGGTTGATCATGGCTTTATTTTTCAATAAAATAATTGCCTTAAGTATAATTATGTATAGGTTGTTTAGAACTAAATATAATTACACATGTAGAATTTTTAGAAATAAAAGTACTTCACAGTGCAACTATCTTTAAAACAATTTTGTTATTTTGTTTATCTGCCATCCTTGAATCTAAACAAATAAGCAAATGGATGGCACCTAACTTATATTACCTAATTTTAAAAAAATTGAAGTATAGTCGATTTACACTGTTGCTTTTGTTTCTGGTGTACAGCATAGTGATTCAGATATGTATATATTCCTTTTCATATTCCTTTTCACTATAGGGTTTTGAATATAGTTTTCATTCAAGATATTGAATATAATTCCCTATGCTATACAGTACTATTTTGTTGTTTGATTTATATATGGTAGTTAGTATCTACAAAACCCAAACTCCCAATTTATTCCTTCCTACCACCTTTCCCAGCTGGTAAACATAAGTTTGTTTTCTATGTCTGTGAGTCTGTTTCTGTTTTTTAAAAAGTTCATTTGTGTCTTTTTAATTTTTTTAGATTCCACATATAAGTGATGCCATATGGTATTTTTCTTTCTCTTTCTGGCTTACTTCACTTAGTATGACAATCTCTAGGTCCATCCATGTTGCTGCACATGGCATTAATTTGTTCTTTTTTATGACTGAGTAGTAGTCCACTGTATATATCTTCTTTATTCAGTCATCTGTCGGACATTTAGGTTGCTTCTATGTCTTGTCTATTGTAAACAGTGCTGCTAGGAATATTGGGGTGCATGTATCTATTCCAATTAGAATTTCTTCCAGATAAATGCTTGGGAGTGGGATTATGGGATTATGAATCTATTTTCAGTTTCTTAAGGAATGTCCATATTGTTTTCCATCATGGCTACACCAGATTACATTCCCACCAATGGTGTAGGAGGGTTCCTTTTTTTCCACACCCTCTTTAGCATTCATTGTTTGTGGACATTTTAATGATGGCCATCTGAGTGATGCGATGTGGTATCTCATTGTAGTTTTGATTTGCATTTGTCTGATATTAAGCATTATTTTCATGTGCCTATTGGCCATTTGTTTTTCTTCATTGACGAAATGTCTGTTTAGGTCTTCTGCCCATTTTTGGATTGGGTTGTTTGTTTTTTTGTTATTGAGTTGTATAAGCTGTTTGTGTATTCTGGAAATTAAGCTGTTGTCAATTGCATCATTTGCAAATGTTTTCTCCTTTTCTGTAGGTTGTCTTTTTGTTTTGTTTGTAGTGTCCTTTGCTGTGCAAAAGCTTATAAGCTTCATTAGGTCCCATTTGTTTATTTTGGCTTTTATTTCTGTTGCCTTGGTAGACTGACTTAGGAGAACATTGCTAAGATTTCTATCAGAGAATATTTTGCCTATGTTTTCTTTTAGAAGGCTTATGGTGTCTTACATTTAGGTTTCAAGCCATTTTGAGTTTATTCCTAACTTTTTAAAATTTACAAAACCAGACCATGAAAATTGTGAGGTTTTAATCTCAGATCAAAGTCTATTTATCTCACAAGTTATTTACAAATATGTTTTTGATGTGTTGAAGAAAAACATTTAAAGCAGTATGAAATTTTGTAGGTATGCACAATGACAAGAAAGTGACCTTTTCTTCCTATACTTATGAATTCTGTGATTCCTCCACAGTTTCAGCTTCATTGTAGGTGAGGGGGCTGACTTCAAAACCTTAGGAAAGATGCATGTTGCTGCATCCAGCACTTTGCTAGATACTGACGTTGGCTTTTTAGCAGGTACAGAAGATCTGCAGTGTAGAGGAAGATTGGCTATTGTGAGACAGACATCTCAATAAATACTGTTTCCAGGAGTTTTATTTGTTATTTTGTCTTTAAAATTTCTAGGGAGTGTAACACAAATGCTATCCAATGACAAAGTAAGAACAAACACTAGAAGGAGCAATTTGAAATTATCAATAATTTTACTGTGTTAGAAACATTGAGTCAGAAAGTAACAAATCTAGAGAGATTCTTTAAATCACATAAGAACTCCCAGTCATGATTCTAGCTGTATTTATAGAAAGTCTTCAAAATTTTCTCATTCTTTTAAATGTTCCTTCAACAAATATTGATAAGGCATGGCCTATTTGAGGAGCTAGGAACACTGGTGAAGAATACAAATGAGAAAGCCTGCCTTTTAGGGGATTAAATCCTAAAAGAGATAAATACAATGTAAATAAGTAGACTATTATGTTAAAATGTGAAAGTTGATGAAGAAAAAATGCTGGTTGATACCAGGCTCCTAATTGTGCCTGGCTTTGGTTGCTTAGCCAGTATTTTAATTTTCTTATGAGTTGATAGTTGAGAAGCAGAAGGACAGCAATCAGCTCTATCTACTTACTTGTGAAAATAATTCTACAACAATGTATGATTTTTAATAAAACCCAGAAAGAACATTTATTTTTACTTATTGGAGCAAAATTTGGAAAGAAAATTTTGCTGTCACCTTCTTTAAACTTTTTTTTCTCTCAGCTAAAATACACATAGTATGAGCTTGCACTCACCCATTTTAGATCTTTACTTTTTAAGTTAGTTAGCTTCCAAAATGAGATGATATTCCAATCTTTGAAGATCTATATCAGTCCTATGTCTAGAAGAAAAGAAGGATCTCCATTAAACTGTTACACTCAACAATAACTTTTGTTTTTGTTTTCTCAAAAACTAGGGAAAACCTCTATCTTGCTTTGCATATTGGCACTAGTCCTCTACTTGTAAGCACTGTAGTCATGATAAAAGATAATTTACTTAGAAATTGGTAAAGATAACATTTATTTATATACCATTTTATACCAAGGAATAAACTTGCTGTGTAGCTATAATAACAGCATTCAGTTACCTACATTCACCTAGATGCCATTGACTGTGAATGAAGGATGCTTGCAAGCTCAGGTTCTGCACGAGTCATTCTCACATGGGCTGTCACATTGCTCAGTGCTATTTTTGTCTGCTCATTTATCTCTGTTGATGAGATTTCCCCTGTGGTAGGGGTTACTCTGTTGTCTGCTAGTTCAACTCAGTGTCTTCTGGCTGGCATCCTGCTTCAGTCATCCGGGGAGACACGGGGTCTTTACCAGAGCCCTCAAAACTGTGTTGGAAAACAGAAAGTGTTTTTTCTCTCCTTATCAATGATTATAGCTCTTTCAATATAACCTGCAGCAAAAACAAAACAAAACCCCCAAGCCCCCAAAACTCAAAACCCAAACTAAAACAAGTAACAGCAAAAACAAAACAATAAAAATATCAGATCAGGGAAATTCCCTTAGAAAAAGGACTGTTATAGATCCCCAAAGACTGGAACATCATCTCTTTGTGGAAGTGAACTAATTAATAAAATAAAGATCTGTAGTGGGTGAGTGCAAACTCGTACTATATGTATTTTAACTAAGAGAATAAAAGCTTTAAGACGGTGACAGAATTTTTAAAGTGCCTGGTGAAAAAATAAAAAATTAGAAAAATTTCTGTCTCCTGATCATCACTAAGAGAACAATTGCCTCTCCA
This sequence comes from Camelus dromedarius, assembly GCF_036321535.1. Lineage (NCBI taxonomy): Eukaryota > Metazoa > Chordata > Mammalia > Artiodactyla > Camelidae > Camelus > Camelus dromedarius. The sequence continues at coordinate 39,954,081 of NC_087436.1, forward strand.
AAGTGATTAGAGATGTCACAGCTCTTTGGAACATGTCAGTCTGGGTTCTTCTTTATCATCTGTTCTAGGAAATATTTGTGGGTATACAGAGATCTCAGTTTGAAGATATTTCTTTTGTATATGATCCTTTTATTGAAAGTCAATGTTAATATAAATGTGTTTCATTAGACATGTAAAATATTTTCTTCTAGATTATTTCGTAGTATTTTTTCCATAATTTTCTAAGCTTCTTTTATGACATTTTTCTGTCATGAATTTGATGTCCAGTATTTGAATATGGCAGAAGCAAACTATCTTTAGTGTATGACTTTGTATTGTAGATTTAAGCCTTTGAAAGAATTACTTTTTTATTCTACTGTCTGTCTTACTCCTTTTTTCATTTCTGAAAATTAGGTTTAAAATTAGTCACATTCCTTTTCAATGGTTGAGAGGGATTTTTAAATGATTCATTTCCTAAGAGAGCAAAGCAAAAAGAGGAAAAAGAAATAATCACTTAAGTGTGGATTTTAAGTTATAAATTTAAATTTTAAATTATACATTTTAAACTTTTTGAAATACTTTCTATTATTTTAAAAAGTTCTAGGTAGCAATTTTACTAATACTTTAAAATTAGTAAATGAAGACTCATTATTCTTTAAAAAACATCTTAGAGAAAGTAATGATAATGAAACTAAGAAAAATTTGCACAAATAAAGAATTATGGGGGAAACTCTAGCCAGTTTCATAATTTGCGAAGATAGAAAGACTTTTAAGTTTTTTGTCTTATTTCTAAGTTTAAGAATCATACATCTCTGGCATCCTATTTCTGATTGCTCAAGTTTGGAAGATTAATTATTTCATTAAGTCCATAGTCAAATTTCAGCTTAGCTATAATCACTTAGACAATCTCTAAAATATTTTTACATTTTTGATTAATTAATATCTACATACTATGATTACTGTGAATTTTTCTAATGCATGACTTTCTAGAAACCCTGAAGCCGTTGCCAGTGGGGTGGGCCATTTTGTTATGATAAATATAAATGGACTTTGATCAGTATATGTTTTTGTTTAAATGGCTGATTGTAATATATAGTAAAGTAAAAACAACTAAAATTATAATATTTATATAACATCTTGTCTTCAAGAACCTCCTATTATCAATATTATTCCACTTCCAGGAACTTATTATTTTTACATCACTGAAAACTTTGTTTGCTCAAATGATAAAACTATTAAAATTTAGAAATTGAGTAATTTTCTTTATCTTAGATCAATTTCTCCTTCTACCTGAAAGCATAAAAAAATAGACTCTGAATTAGTTACAACAAAGAATAAAATGTAGATTTTCCTGAGCATATTGCAGTGTCTTGATTATCAACAAGTTTAAACCAAAGTGGATATCCCTGTCTTAACTTTTAATGGTATATATTAATATTCAAACATTAATTTATAATTGTCCTATTTTCCCAAGTTTCTGATTCTCAAGTATTAACTAATTTTTAAAATAGTTGGAATGTATTTTATTGTGAGTTAAATTTATAAATTTTAGTAAAATATTCTATCAGTTATAACATAGGCATATACCATATAACTACCACTCAGAGAAGATATAGAAAATGTCCTTCACCTCAGAAAATTCCCATGTGTTCTTTCCCATTCAATAACTCACAATTCTCTCTCCTGTCTCCAGAATTAACCACTTTTCAATTTAACTTAGTTCTATTTTGTATTTCATATACTTGATATACAGCACACATTCCTTTTTGTTTGACTTCTTTCACTCAACATATTTTTGAAATCCATCCATTTTGTTGTGTGTACTAATAGTTCATTCATTTTATTGGTGTTAGTATTTCTCTCTCTCTCTCACTTTATTCATAACAGCTCTTCTTGTTCCATTCTCTTTTGATGGGTTTTTGAGTTGAATCTTGGATATTATCATAAGACCAGTGTTAATTTTGTTATGCAGCTGTTTTTGTAGACAAATGTACTAATTTCTGTTAAGCATATACCTAACAGTGGAACGGCTAGGTTAAGGTTAGAGGTGTGTTCAACTTTAGTAGAAAATGTGTTTTTCCCAGATAGTTCTATCATTTTATATTCCTCCCAGAGTGAGGGACAGATTCATTGTCTCTGCATCCTTACTAACATTTGCTATTGTCAGTTTTTAATTTTATCCTTTCTAGTAAGTATGTAGTATTATTTCATTGCAATTTTCATTTGTATTTTTATGATAATGATGCTAAAATATATATATATTTATATATACATATAAAATGATTATTCAGCATATTGGTTTTTTTTTCATGTCTGTTAAAGTTTTTGACCATGTTTCAAATTAAGTTATCTTTTTCTGACTTACTGAAATCCTTTTTTCTGTTCTGGATTTAAGTCTTGGTCAGATATATGTATTGCAAATATTTTCTCTCAACCTGTTTCTTGCCTTTTCACTCTCTTAATAATGTTTCTTGATGAGTGAAATATTTTGATTTTGATGACTTAAATTTATTAGTTAGGTTGGGTTTTCCTGAGATTCTTGTATATGTATTGGCAGCATTTTAGCCATCATCTTCTCTAATATTTTTCTGCTTCTTTTTTCCCTCATCTTTCTATGATGGCTCAGTTTCACATAAATCATACATGTTGTCCCTTTGTCTCTCATATTCAGTTCTGTTTTTTCCTCTTATTATTTTTTTCTCTGTGCTCCACTTTGTGTAATTTCTACTGACACGTAGTTTCCTGATCCTTTCTTCTGCTGTGTCCAGTATACCACTAAACTCATCTGATACATTCTTAATTTACATTATTGTAAATGCTTTAGAATAGATTTTATCCATACACGTAAATGTTTTAGGATATCCAAAGTTTCATTTCTGTTTAAATTCTCCATCTCTTCATGCTAATAATTGGTAATTTAAGTACGCAGTTTTAAATCCCTACATCTGATCTGTGTTTTGCATCAGCTGACCCTTCTGTCCCTTGTGTTTTCTTTGCATATCTTGAAATGTTTTATGTACACTGGACATTGTATATAAACAAGCCAGCAAGCCCATGGAGGACATCATTTTTCCCTAGAAAGGGCGAGCATTTCTCTATTAGGCAGCTAGGATAAAGGCCAGATCACTTCAAACAGGAATTTATCTGACTTGGGGATTAGTTGCAACTTTACTTCATTTTGGCTCATGTCTGGTTTCTAATAACTTGATATCAAAATTTATTTTCCTTCTGAAATTCCAAAACCATGATGGCAATCTTTGTCCTGTATGTATTGCAACATGCAGGGCTTTGGGATCTCAGCACTGGGAGAGTGATATCTATCTGCTTTTCCGTCTCACGTTGGCACATTACTCAGCTAAAGTCTAGGGCAGAGAATCAGCGAACAGGGAGAATAAGTCTTGAGTTTGGTTGCCCTCCAGATTCCTATTTACCATATCAGACTAGGTGGCCCTTAAAGTCCCTGCTTGGTTTCTTTTACCCCTCAAGAGTTCCTCTACCAATGACAGGCACAGTTTCCCACCTATATTTAGAAAATATCCCACGGAGCTAAGAAGCTGCCAATTTTTGTTAATTTTCTGAGCACTAGTTATTTTAGACTCTTGCACGTAAAATTCATAGGTGCCTTAAAAAATTCTGTTCTAATATATCCTTTTCTAGTTTTTTACAATGAAGTAATGGCCTGCCAAACCTTATATATCCAAACCAGAATCTCAACTCCCAGTATGTATTTTTAATTATTGCCCAAATTATTTCATTTTTTTCAGTTTAATTTTTACATTTGGCATGTAAATTCTTGTCTCTTCCTAATTTGGAAAAATATGGTCCTACTCCTTATCACAATTATTATAAGTAATAAAACTTAGTTAGAACGAAAATATGATTAACATGTTTTTGAGTTTGAGGAAATTATTGAAGAGAAGAGAAAATAATCTCTAACTATAAATTACAATGAGAGTAAGTTGAAGATGAACTCTGTGCGGATTCAGTTTCACACCATTATTTCCCTATCTGCCATTTTATCTCATAGCACTGTTAATAGGTAGATAGAATATAGAAAAAGAAATGTGGTATGTGCTTCTTTACCGTCAAAGGAATGGTATTTGTTCAGAAAGAAAGCAGACGCCCCCTTTGTCCACAGCTCTAGGACTGTGACCACATCAGACAGAAGTGAAACAATTGATTCAGTGTTTTTGCTACATCAAGGCACCCAGGAGGCATGCCCTTGCCCTGCTAAATGGATTTCTGGGCTGCAGGGAGATCAAAATCTTTAGGCCCAAACTGATTTTTGCTGTGATCATCCAGATCTGGTTAATAAGAAGGGGCGATTCAGCTTCAGGGAAGATTTTCAGACTGTTAATCACCATATTGTTTTTCTCTTCAGAACTGTCATATTTCTCCCTGGGATATATCTCTTGCATTGATGAGTTTCTGATTTCTTGGGGGAAGTGATTGATTCAGAAAAATTCTAACCAGCGTGTCACTGGCAGAAAATATATTTTTGTTATATAAAGAACACTCATTGTGTTCTGACTCCCTGAGGCACAGCATGTTACTGTGGGACAGATACAGCATAATTTAAAAATATGTGTTATTTGTTCTTTCTGATCATATTAACATGCATTCTTGAAGTAATGTGGAAAATGTCGTAAAGCAGCTAATCCAGGACTTACAGCAATTTATTACAAAGAGAAGATCTGAGAATAAAATAGTTATCTGCATGTTAGGTGATAATTTGTTTAGGGAACCAGAACAGAGTCCTAAGCTTGGTTTTGAAGGAAGCATTTGAGGGTAACAGTGAGGCAGAGTTGAAGACGACTGTAACACCAAAACAGACACAACACAATGATATTTTCATAAAGATTAGTTCCTTCTTAAGCACTGACATGTCATAAAACTAGACATGAAACAGATAAATACCAGTTATGTAAGGTCTTATACCCTTTTAAAATAATCAACACTAAAAACCAGTCTATAGTCTATTTACTTTTTCCTTGTAATCATCTAGAATTTTTATAGAAAGGAATTAAGAACTTGGTTAATAATTATATCCTATACAATTATGTTCACAACTAACAGTGCAGATTTCAAGTTAAAAGGTTCTTTATAATCACATAATTTTTAAAATATTTGGACTTGGAAAAAATAAATGCTGAATGGAAAACACATTGGGAAATAATGCAAAATTAGGGGAAAAATCAAAGAATGTCCTTAAGAAATTCTGGAAAAACACACTTTTTAATGTCCTATTATAAACTAGTTGAAATATCACAGCGTACGCATTTGATGTCAAGAGTTCAGCTCATTTCATTTGGTGATACTTCAAAGACTCATTTCAGTGTAAACCAGCATGCTGAGGCTAGCCAGCATCTCTGTCAAGATCAGACATAAGTCTCTCCCTGACTTATCTGATTACACATTTTCCTAAGTTAAAACAAAACAACAACCAAACAACTGGCAAAAACTAAATGGAAATCTTTTTAAGGAAATGTTTTGGTTCATAGGCTAATTTTGGTTCATAGGTCAAGTTTCAGAATAACCACCCATACTAATACTGCTATTTCTATTGCTACCTTAGTCATAATTTGTCTCTATTGGATTAGAGACTTTCTCAGTCATTGTGTTTCTAGCAGATATACTGTTGTCACTGTTTATTCACAACAATAGAGTTTATTTTATCACTATAATAACAAAGAATAACAGAATGAGAATGTCCCCCTCAGTATGAAATCCGGGGTAGGAAGCGTAACTGTCTAACACACAGTGGCGCTGTGCTGATGAGCTGAGACATGAATGCAAGCATTATTGTGTACTCTTTTTCCTATCCTGTTTATCAAATGAAGTCCCCGTAGGCACTATCTTCTTTCTAATAGGACTATTTATTGCAATTTCAGCTTTCTCCTTCCTCTGTAGAGAAACAGCATAACCTTTTTCCCCAGGCCTTTGTACTCTTACACCCCATTTTCAGCCTTTGTAGTGCTGTGACTCCCCAAGTTTTTGCTGAGCACACTAGCAGGGAGAGGACAGGGCAGCAAGCCCCGGCTGTGATCTCGAGCTCGGGAGTGTGAAAGGGGTATTTTAACGAGCTCATTCACTGTAAGCCAAGCCCTTAGATTCAACTTCAGCAATTTCTGACAGTTCTGACGATGAAGGAGTAGCTTGACATTTTCTTCTCGGGCACATAAGTGCCATCTATCATCCTGGGGATCTAGTGACTTCAAGAGCTGCAGAGGAGACGCTGACGTGCCCTGTCAGTGGAACACATCTCGGCGAGAACACTGAAGATCAAGTAGTGTCAAACAGAACTGGGATTCTTCTGTAAAAGTTTGGAAAAATAAGCAAAGTTATTCTGATTTGGAGTGTATAAGGATAGACTTTGTAGAAATAAACAGCATTGGGATTTATAAAAATTGCAAGGATTCAAAGACATTATTCAGGGGATTCCAGCATCTGGTGGGAATTACAAAAGATTATCCATATTTCGATGCATTAATTCACATAATGTTAGATCATCTTTGAGACTGAAAATTTAAACCTACAGGGTGTAATTTATGTCTATTTAATCGTTCAGTTTTGAAAGCACCTATGTTCAAAAGGGATCCCATTTCTAACCACACACGGTTGTGGTCACAGTTAGACAAATTATTTGACCCTGTTTGGTCCCAGTTGTAACATCTGTAGACTAGTGGTATTTATGGTAAAATTACCTTCACAGAATAAATGACATTATTTCTGTAAAGGACTTAGAAAGTACCTGCTGCAAACGTGCCCTATACATATTTGCTACCAGTTTGATTATTAACCAAGCATATTTTGCATTGTAAGCGTGCTTTAAATACTTCACACAAATTCCTCATTTGCAAACCAGAGATTGGCAGAAGCTCATATAGTGTGTTTTTTTGTTTTGATTTTGAGTCTTTATGGTTATTTGAATAGACTTTTAGACCTAAGCTTCCTAAGAGTGTAGATGTTAGTGACTTACAATCGTATAAAATAAAATATATAAAATGTAGTCTGGCAGTAATTCCTCTAGTCCTTTTCTATCTAAATGTCATTCAAAATATTTTCTGTTCCCGTTTGTTTTTCAGCATATGATGCATTTTGAGGAGTTCAAGAGTTCCCAAGGTGTTTAAAGGAGACAGTGCATGCTAGGACTCAGATACCGGCTCTTCCATTATTTCAAAGGTGAGGGAGCAAGAGAATGGAAATAGAAAGTCACAGGTAACTCTGAGGAATTTCATCATCTCAAAAGAGGCACTTTCATTTGAAAGTTTTCAAAGAATAAAACAAAAATGCCTGGAGGAACTCTCTTTGCTAAGAGAAGACTTCTTTCCTAAGCATGGTTATTAACAAGGAAGACATTTATTGAGCCTTACACGAATAGAGACTAAAATCTATCAGTCTCATATGGGGTCAGAAGTTAAAATACCGTAAATCAAAGATCTCTGATTCCTGTTCACAGAAATCAGGCCTGAATAAAAGATTCACTCAAGCATGGATGTAACAGGGGAGGGCGCAGACGTTCCTTTGGGTGCCCCTGGAGAAAGCAGCTGGACTATCGTCTGGTTCTCTCTGAAGTTTGCTTTCAGGCAAACACCAGATGGATTGCACATCAGATATGATTTTGTCTGGAACATTTCCTGATGTCATTGTCCAGAGGTTTTCTTAGGTATTTTTACTGCAGTACTCTTGAGCTGGAATTCCTGATGGGAATAATGAAAGGGTTTTTATAATTTCTGTATTGATACTGACAGCTCTGCCTTTTTTATAAAAAAAAAAAATCCCTTTCAATTTATTTTGGGAATAGAATTTATAGAGTATTTAATAGTTTGGCTTGGTGTTTAGAATATAAATATAAAAGATGCTAAAATAACCACATCAGTTACAACAGAATATTTATTGCTTGGAAAGTACTGGAGTCAAATGGCATTGATTTCTGGCATAATGTACTATGACCCTCATCCATCTGTTCAGAGCTTGATGCAGAAATCAATATAATCTCTTCTTGGGGAAGCCCAAGGCATTCTCTGCATTGAGACGCAGGGCTTCCAGATTGCTAATGTGATTAAAAATAATCAAGGCCTTATAGAAGCTTCATTTTCCATCATCCTCTAAAATAAAAAGTTTTCCCTGAAAAGAACTCTTTCTGATCAAATTTTGTTATTCAGTGTATTTCTTTCATTTTTTGCAATTCAATTATAGTGCAGTTACTGATTATATCTTTCGAGACTCCCAACTGAGTTCAAGTAAAAGTGCACTGGCAGACTGGTTTAAAATCTACCACTAGTACAACAGGACTCCTCTTGAAGTGTCAGTAAGTATTCATGGTAGAAGATTTCAAGGTTGTTAGGAAAGTGTGTCTGACCTCAGTTTGGGGTGGCAGGAGACATTTGTCTTATTTTAAGAAATGGTCTAAAATCTTACAGATTTTGACATTGTTCCAAATGTATCTCAAATTGCTGATTTTTTTCTTTTCGATTAAAGACAAAATTATTAATTTACAAACGTACTAAGAAAGTTTCAAAAATTGTATCAGCTAAAATAATTTTATGTTTGCTAATGCAAAAGGTGGAGACTCTAAATGTGATTTGCATTTCAGCAGTTAAAAAACAAAAAATGTTCACATAATTCTGAAAGCACCATGTTGGCCTCAATCAAAGAATTGAAGTTTCACTGAAGGGGGAGAAAGTGGTGCCCACTCCTTTATACGGTAAGGTCATACCTGATTTTTATTTTCCTCTCTGACCTAAGTGGATGTTAGGAACAGGACTTTTATAAACACTGGAGACAATAATTCCCTCAGCACCCTTCCTATTTATCTGTGCTTCAAGACATTTTCTGTCATGGTGTGGTTTTCAGTGTTTATATTAGGGTTTCTAGAGAAGTCTTTATGCAAAAATATATAGTTAAGGAAATAATGTTGATTATAGAGCCAAATTCTTTGTGAACAGATTCATAATAATCGTTGTAAAGTATGTATTACAAGACCTTTGTTTGAAGTAAAAAATGCAGTTATGTAATAATTTATGTAAATAAATAATCACTTCCTGTCAAATGAATGATAGTCCAAGAAAAATGCAGAATTGCCCATGCTACAGATGCCTATGTCATGAGTAGGTCACCTTTCTGAATTAGCGTTTATTTCACTTTAGTATTTATCAACAACCCTATAATCCCTTACATTAGAAAGGTTAGAATCTACTTGAGTGTGATGTCAGTAGTCTGAAAATAGGTATGGTCGGCTCTCATTGTTTGCAGTAGTTAAGCTTTAAAAAATCACTCTGAACCCTGAATTAATTACTATTGAACCACTGCTCCTAGAAGAAATACAGGGTTAGGTTCCTGCAGCTTCTGCTCATATAAATTACATCAACTGATCAATACACAATCTCATTTTGTGTGTATTTCTGTTTAAATACCATTTGTTTAACGTATGCTATTGATTCTTGAACACCGAACTCACAGCCCGCAGCACTGTAACTCATGCCCAAGTGCAGCTCATCCCACATGTGTTTTCTCCATAAGGCACGTCACAGTCTTCTGGAGCTTAGGAACGCCAGGCAGCATTTCAGCACTATGCTTGGGGGCCGTTTTAAACAGCAACATCGCCAACAAAACCCTCAAAAATGTGGAAAACATGGCTCTAAACAGACCACAAGAGGACACTTGTTTGTAGTATGAGAGCTGAAACAACTAGGAAGGGCAGCACATTGTTTGATCTCAGCCAGGAAAGTATGGGTCAGGTGATTCAAATTTTTTACAGCTCTGTGCATGTCCAGAAATGATCTTAAAGCACCTTGAGTATTCATTTTCAGGTTACAAATACATTTTAGCAAGTAGGTGAATTCACAAATAGGGAATTTGCAAATCATAACGATTGAGTATAATCGGATGAATCCTAATAGTTTTTTAATCCCCACTATATATTCGGGTCCTGCATTGAATGCTACCTTTATAGTTGCAAACTGAAACTTACAAACAAAAGTTTCCAGTGCAGCATTTTGTCATGGAAATGAGAAGCAGGGATAAAGTTTTTTGTTTGTTTGTTTTACCATATTTTGTTTAGTGATGGTAAATGATTGGACTCTAGGCAAATTGTCTACTAAGCAGTTAGAGAAAAACTACTTTGTTGCAAAAGTTCTTTTTATTCCGTCATACTTTTAGTTTACTACTAAAAGATTTTAGTTTTATAAGGGTGACTGTACATTTGAATCAATGAAGAACTCATGGAACATGAGAAGCTTGTTAAACAAAGTGAAAATTTCCAGAGCTATGTATCTTTTACTAAAAAAATAATGAATTAATGCATGTGAAGAACAAAGAAGACAGAGGATTTTTACAGTTAAGTCGCTGCTTCAAATCTGATTCAGTTGATAGTAACTAAAAATTGCTCCCATCTGTTTAGTAGCTGATGATTAATCTATTGATTAATATATTGATCTATAAATTCTCTTCCTAGTGAACAGGTGGCAGGGAGTTAAAGGACCATTTGTGAAGAGACCTCCACTGATGCTAACTACCAGCCTTGAACCAGCCAAGAATTGAAGCAGAGCATCCATGTTAATCTTCTTCAGAGCAAGATGGAAACATACTGGTAAGCTGGATCTGAATTCTTTTCAATCTTCTTACACATATTATTCATTAGACTAAAATTTTGTACATGATTTAGAAGACATAAAGTGCTGTTTGTGGATTTAGGCATTGGATGCTGCAGACATCCCTAATAGCTACTAAGCTAAGACTTAGTTTGTAAGTAATCCTCTGCTCTGTGGTTTGGGTGAGGGGTGGGGTTTCTATTTAATCATAAATGCTTGCTCCATACATTTAGCTTGTACAGTATAAACTGATGATCCAATTTCAGAATTTTGAATGTAAAATTTATGTAATAAAATTGCAATAGAAACTTACATTTTTTAAAACAAAAATATTTAGCAGTTGCTTTTATATCTCGTAGCAACTTTGAGTTACAGCAGTTGGTTTTATGGATTTTGCACATACCAGTTAAGTAGTTAAAGGATTTCCATTTTCCAGAGTAGTGAATAATTTAAGTGCAATTTAGACATGTGCTTTATATAGTAAATATATACAAAGGCTCATCTAAGCTATACTATAAGAAATAATTCTAATTTTAAAATGCTATAACAGCAAAGCATATGCCACATGTAACAAAAAATAAAATATCAAAAACCCATGACTGTGCTCTTTTGGGGAAGAGAAAAAAATTGAATTGTCTAGGGTATTTCTTTTTCAGTGGGATAGGATTGGCAATAGTAGTCTGTGTCTGAAGATCTCCTCTCTCTTGAGTCTAATGCTGGTGAGATCAGCTATCACAAAGTACCTGACTCAGAATCTTATCCTTCTCGCCTGCTATGGATCAGAGCATTTGTTCCTTCCTAGACTGATATCACTATTTCTAATTGAGAAACTTTAAATATAAAGGCCACAAGAACTGCTTTCAAAGTCCTGATGAGACTAAGGTCATGATCAACAGGGTTCCCATTCATTCCTCATTAGGACAATCATACTAAAATTTCCTATCCTCCTTGTAAAGCTTGAGGAATTTGTGAATCAGTACTTTGCATTTAGCCATTTCATAACTCACTAAACTAACTAGGGGGATTGAAAATAACACTTTCCAAATAATTCCTTGTTCATCTCCATAGTTTGATCCAATTGAACACTTAAAAAAGACTGTTAGAAAAGCAGGAGACAGATGTAGGGACACAAACAAAAACGAAGGAGATGAGATTTCTAGTTCAGTTCTGACAAGCTTAGAAATTGTTACTCTTACTCTTACAACAATAAAAAGTAGGGCAAACTGAAAGTCAGCTTTTCTTAGACCCATAGGAGAGCTGATCTTTGGGCAAATGTTCACCCTAAATGCTAGAGAGTCAGGCACCAGGAGAGAAACAACTCCTGAGATTGACTGACCTGGAGCAGAAGCCTTTGGAATTTAAAAGATGGTGGGAAAAGTTAAGTGGTTATTTTGATGACTTGCTGAGGCTGTGTGGGCTAACATAGGAGCAAAAAACTCCCAAAGGTTTCTGTCATAGGTGGGTCCCACCCTTATTAGGCTTTTACACCAGGACCCCCAGCAGGTTAGCCAGTGAGCCTCTGAGAAAAAGCTTCTCCTGGCCCTGGCTGGAGGAGGGCTATCACAGCCACCTTGAAACTTGCTCAGACTTTTTTCCCTACAAAGCCTAGTCTCCAGGGGGAATGAATTTGCCAGAGGGCAATTCTGAAAATGTATCGCAGTTAAGGGAAAGCAATTTCACTCCAGCTTCAGCTTTTCTGTATCACTTAGGGGAAAAACAAATGTGTAAGAACAACAAAAATCATTCAAAAGAAATAAACAAAAAACCAAACTTAAGAGGGAAGATGTTTTTAAGAAAGTATATTGGGAATACTATAGCCAGGGAAGAGTGTAAGGGGGAGGGAGAAAACAAGGTTTCCCCCTGGAGGAGGGACAGAAATACTTGTAAAGACCACACCCTCAAGACACTGGCCCATTAAAAGACTGAGTCTTAACTAGAATGATATAGAATGCGCCCTCTTCCCCATGCCCCATCATCACACCAAAACTTCCAGTTTAAGAGTGGATGACAACAGAAAGAACTGCAAGACACAGACAGTCTCTGAGGAGCTGTATAAGGAGAAGCCTAAAATCTCAAGTCAAGAGACAAAGACAAGAACACTAGAAGAATTTGACATGTCTGGTACCTAATAGCTATAACAAACTGTAAACACAACCTAGCTCCTAGCCATGTTAACATAAAGCCTTGTACTAAAAGTCCTATTTATTTGAGTATCTAATACAACACGTCCAGCTTTCAACAAAAAATTCCAACATAAGCTAAAAGGCAAAAAAAAAAAAACAAAAAAAAAAAACCCAAACAAAAAACATTTTGAGGACCCAAAGCAAGCTTCAGAACTGTACTCAGAAAAGACACAGGTGTTGGAATGATCAGACAAGGAATTTAGCACAGCTATGGTTAATATGTAAAGGTCTCTAATGGGAAAGTTAGATAACATGCAAGACCAGGTGGGTAGTGCAGAGAGATGGAAAGTATAAGAAAGAACCAACAGAAAATGCTAGAAATAAGAAAAAAAAAATAGTAACACAAATGCCTTTGACAGGTACTAGACTCCACAGAGCTGAGGAAATAATCAGTGAACTTGAAGACAGCTCAACAGAAATTTCTCAAACTGAAACATAGAAAGAAAAATAAATAAATAAAAGCAAGCTCAACAGCACACCCAGAATGTGTGGGATAGTATCCAAAGGTGCACCATACGCAAAATTGAATTCTAGAAGGAGAAAAAGAGAGAGAACAAGGCAAAATAAATATTTGAAGTAATAATGGCTGAGAACTTTTCAAAATTAGTGAAAGATACCAGACTACAGATCTAGGAAGCTCAGAGAATATCAAATAAGATAAACAGAAAACAAAGGGTATTGTAATATCAAAACCCTGCTATATATCGCTTTTCTCAAAATGTGGTAACAATTTTTTGCTGTTTTCTCTTGGTACGAATAATTTTCCTAAGTGGATCTGATGCTAATGGCCCTTGCTGGAATGTGACTTGCCAATTACTACCTTCTTTGATGGGGCAGTCATAACTATTGTACTGGCATATCTTGTTTCATTGTGTTTCACAGATACTGTGTTACTTACAAATTGAAGGTTTGTGGCAACCCTCTGTGGAGCCAAGTCTATCAGTGCCATTTTTTTCAACAGCAGTTGCTCACTTCGTGTCTCTGTGTCATATTTTGGTAAGTCTCACAACATTTCAAACCCTCTATCAACAAAAAGATTACAACTCACCGAAGACTAAGATGATCATTAGCACTTTTTAGCAATGAAGTGTTTTTAATTAAGGTACGTACATTTTTTAAGACAATGCTATTGCACACTTAATAGACTATCACATAACTTTTACATGCAATGGGAAACCAAACAATCTGTGTGACTTGCTTTATTGAGATGTTCACTGTGTTGTAGTGGTCTGAAAACAAACCTGCAATATCGCTAAGGTACGCCTGAGTTGGTTCTGTAGGTATCATTTGAACAGATAGGATACGTGTCACAGCAGTCTCTCCCCAGCCATTCCAGCAGAACCTGTTGCTGATTGATTCCTTTTCCCCGAGGTTTATTCAAAGGGTGCTTAATTGGTCTTTGACCTCCAAGATCCAACTTATTTTTAAGATCCATTCAGGGAAGCACAGGTTATCATAGTACCATAATCTTAGGTGCATTATCTTATCTATGGACAAGAAATTTAGCAATACAAAGGGATTAAAGTACTCTGTGGCCAAACCTCATTTATCAATACAAATGATCTCTGATCCACTTACTTTAAAACTCTACATTCTATAGGTAACACTCTACAACTTATGACCTTGTACTATTTCTCAAGGTGAGCACATTATAAATCATATACTGGTATATACTGGTATTTATTCTGCATATACCATCCACAATCTGCTCTCCTTTCATTACCACCCAAATGGGATAGTTACAAACAGAACTTTAAGAAAATATTTAGAACATACCTGGTATATGTGAATTTGACCACTTTTTATTGTTATATGGCAAAAAGCCACGTTTTTCTTGAATAAGGATTCATAATTAGTTTACCAAAGTAGTATGAATTCTCAAGAAGATATATCCATTCAAGATCCTGGGAATATATATGTGTGTGTATATTCCCAGGATCTTGAATATTTAGAGAATGTTACTTTTACTGAGTAATTTTGGGGAATTATATTTCCAAATGAATGATGATGACCTCAAAATAGTTACTTTAGTAGGTTATATAATTTTAAATTATTCAGGTAATACAAGCAAAACTTCATTACTTTGGAAAATAGTTTTTAAAAAAAATTTATAAGTAAAAATCTAAAGATTTTATAAAAAATCTATTTCTGAGATTCTCTCTGACAGCTACATGTAGTAATTTGCAGGGAACTTTTCCATTCTTTGCCTCTAGCTCCACTTTCCACCAGAGAAGTAATTTTGTAGTAGATATCTCTTTTCGGGCTGTGAAGTCATCAACTTCAGTGATGGTAGAAATAATGGAAGCAAGTTTGTCCAGCATTCCCTCTCCCTCATTTAACTGATGAAAAATTGAGTCTCAAATTCAGAAAGTGGCTTGTCCAAGTTGAAGAAAATTTGGATGTTCTTAGCTAAGTAAAATAGAATGAATTTAAAATAAAATTTATTGCTGAATTGTTAGAAGTAATAAATCAAGGAAAATATTTCAAAGCATCTGATGGCCACAAAAAACAAGAATTTTGGATACCATACGAGAGAACGAGGTATAATATTGTACTTTCCTTTTTAGAAAGAAGATAGTGGGGGATACCTAATTATAATAGTTATTAAAATTGTAGATTAATACTTAGGCTATAGATTCTGTTCTATTGATGGAACATGACAAAAGAACTGATTTGTCACCCTTCTGGGCTCCAAATTCTCTCACAGATCCCACTTAAATGTTACTATTTTTTACTTTCTGTTTGTGGTTTTTATATTTTATTGGTATGTTCTCAGATTAATATCTTACAGCTCTTAGGAACTATTCATAGATCTATTTAGAACAACTCATTTATTTTATAAGTTAAAATAAATTAAAACTCCTGGAAGTGAGTTAAAACCCAGATTGAGTGATGTCACATTAGGAAATATGTAGGGTCTTATTTTTCTCATGTGTAAATGCTGTGCTTTTTCAAATTGACGCGGCAGATATCTTTTCTTTTCTTATATAGTTTTCATCTTATTCTTCACTAATCATTTTTCTTTTTCTTTCTTTCTTTTTTTTTTTTTTTTAATGGAGGTACTGCGGATTGAACCCAGGACCTTGTGCTTTGCTAAGCTTGTGCTCTACCACTGAGCTATACCCACCTCCCTCACTAAACATTTTAATACTATTTTGAAAACCTAAATAACTTTAAGAAAATATTGACTAGCTTTAAAATTCTGGAGTAAATCCTGAATGAACAATAAGAGTGGCAAAGGGAGCTCTTAGGAGTTAAGGTCAAAATATCAGAATTTGGAATTAGAATTTGGGTTCCCTATGCAGATACATTCTAAAGGCAAATATTATAAACAAAAGCATTTTTGAAGTCAAGCATCAGCTGAATTATCCTATGGCAAAGCTCCCTTAACTGTGACAGTGGCTCTGCATCTAGAATTGAGATAAGTTACCCGGAGAACTTGGCAGTGTGTTCCTTTGGAATCTCTCTTTTTGAATTTCCTGCCTGACATGTAACTTTACAAGTGTCACAACAAATTAGCTCCAAAAGTAGTGAACAAAACATTACCTGCAATATCCTACATTCCTTTCAATATATATTTAAATACCATATACTAATAATTAAAAGAGAAACTGCTTTAAGATAAAGAAGCATTTTAAGAAACATGCCTAATTATTTCTTCCACTAGTAGAGATAGAGAGAGAAAGCCTTCTAGGTCTTTCCTCACTTCCTCTCTCTTTTAAAAATAATTAGATATATTGCATTTATGTAACTTTTTCCCCTAAAATTCTTCATTTAGAGAATGCCTTGTAATTTCTACCCATGTTTATATATTATAAATAAGCTCCACGCAGGAGCACTTGAAGAGGTAGCACTTTTGCTGGGGCTTTTAGCAAGCAATGTGAATGAAAATTACAAGATTAATGTCATTATATGATAATTATTTTCATTTAAAAAATTTGTTTTACCCTAGTGGTTTGGAAATTATTGTTAGTCAGAAGAAAATATTCTCTCTTCCTGAAACACCCTCTTCTGCAATTTAAGAAACATTTTTCTTTTATGAAGATGAATTCAATGAGGAGAACAGTTCACTGATCTTGATAATAGGACTGCAGAATAGCATCGACGGCTGGAGAGGCAAGCTGACCACCACTGTGGTTATTGCCTTGGCTATTTTAGGAATAGCCGCTGCTGACTCCTGGGAAAGCTTTGGTGTTGAATGGCAGTACACGTCTTCCATCTGAGATAACACGGACTCAGAGGGACCACCGGCTGCAAGAACATTGTTAGGCTGACCTTTCATGTTGGTGTGTACCAGTTGGGATGCTTCTGGCTCTAAATAACAAAATGCCTGACGCAAGTAAGGAAATACCAAAAGTTCGAAAGTCGTGGGGGTTCACGACCGATAGATTCAGCAGCTCAGTTATATCCTTAAGGAATCAGATTCCTCCTTCCCTCCGGTCTGCGTTTACAATACTCATTTCTCTCTGAGGTTCTTTCCCTGGGGTGAGATGGCTGTGTTTTGTGTCGGTCTCAGCCTGTGAATTACCAGTGTTGTGGCTGCACCTACGCTTGTGGTTCTTACTGTGACTGAAGACACCCTCAGCACTAGCCATCAGGAAACTTTGGGAAGAAAAAGAGAGAGAGAGAAATGTTTATTACTTACAAGTCCTGGAAATGACAGTGTACACTTGGGGCCACATAGGGCGGTTACAGGGGAGAAAGAAGGAGGGCACGTGACAGGGTTCTGCTTTTATTGGAGTTGAGGGTGAGGGTGTAGGGTTTTTCAGATTCGCTCTGTATTGGTGAATAAAACCTAATAGCAGGAATTTAGAGCATGAGAAGAGAAAAAGCAAGGGCCCAAACGGCCAGTTACCGAAATCAACCAAGAGCTCTAGAACAAAGGGTCCTGGGGTGCGGGGCTGGTGTAGGGGATAGAGAGGCCCGAGGGTGGCCAGCCTCTTTATCTCCTCCCATGGGCTGGTGAGGTGTTCTTTGGAGACAGCCGTCTTTGAAGTGGATGCCTCCTCAATCAAAGCTTAAGCCAGGCACTTGCATTTTAAAAAAGATAAACTAGCTGACAAGGCTTATACTACAGGTTACGGTAAGAAAAGACTCCACATGCTTTATTGTATCCACATCTCCTCTTTTGCATCTATAGAATACATTTCCCCCCAGTATTCTAATTTAACACAAGTTGCTTGCCTGTTGCTGTGGGAAAACCCTGCAGTGATTGATCTGGGTTCCTTAACCAATTACTGGCAAGGGAAATGGGTATTGTGAGTAGTTTTATTAATAACGACCATTCCTGGATCTGAAGTCAATTCCTAAAACTATGTTTGTATCAAGGAAGGCTAGAATGAATACTGAAGACTCAAATACAATGGGTTCTTTTTTCCTATTTAACGGTCTCCTCTTATAGATGAACGTAAACAAAAGAATTTAAGAAAAAATTCCTAAGAAAAAGCTCCTAAGGGAACATGAATATGAATAAATATGAAAGCCACAGGGTTCTAAACTTCCTTTATGTTTAACAAAGGATATCATTTTGCACATAAACCCCCATTTCCCTAATGGGAGATAAACAATAATGATTAAATATGTCATTAAATTCCAGTTTAGAACTTTTTTTCCTCAGTCTAAATGAGTGCCTTTTGGGTAATTTATTCAATGAATTCAAAGTTTAACTCCTTAGCACATCTGCCTCTCCAGCCTCCTAGGGTCCTTCTTGTTTCCCTCCCCTTCTGAATAGTATCTGAGTACAGGGGAAACTAGTATTTTTGCAAGTCGTCAGCAGGACGCCCCTGTTCACACAAAGCCATTTCTGCAACTCGGTCATGACTCAGGACTGCTGGGCTCTGAGTTAGAATCTGTTCTCACTGCCTCAGAGCTGGAGTCTCAGTCTGCTCTCTGAGCAAGAAAACTGCTCCAAGAGACCTGGGCCATTGCTCTTTGTTAACTAGGCACTACCCGGGCTGTTGATGACTTGCAGATGCCCTGATATCCGGTTGTAACTCCTTTTTGGTCCCTGGCTCTGGTGATTCCCTGTGTATCTTCAAATGTAGCTTCCCATCATGGCTTCTTGATGTTGGGACTTCCCTGGTGTCTGAACTGGGACTTGCAGGGCATCATGAATCTTTGGGTAGCCAGCAAAGAGCACTTTGAGAGTTCTGAAGCCCTGTGGAGCTTCTCAGTGGAGGACTCATGGCATTGGCATGGGATTGGATGAGTAAGAGCCAGTATACTTGAGTGAGCTCTTTTAGGATGTTAACTCTGGCAAGGACCTGAGGGGATTCAGTAAACTCACTGGGAGGGTGGCTCTTAGAAGTCTGGAGACAGCAATAGCTCATACTGAGCAATGTTGAAATGCCTGAGTTATCACGGAGGATGGGGGGAATGGGATTAAAGGGCTCAGAAAGAGAGGCATGTTGGAATGTGGACATTATGTGAAGCAGTAAGACCCACCAGGATGCATTTATGAGAGTCCAGAGGACATACCACTTGTGAAATGCACGAGGGATATGTCGCCTGAGAGAAGTATCAGGTCACTAAAAACAATGGTGGCTCTTATCTGCAGGCTAGGACCTGTATTAGGAAAGGTGGTCACAGAGCTTGACAAAAGGGATGATGAGGCCCTGAAGCAATAGGAGCCAGGAGTGGCACTTCAGCACCAGAAGCCAGGGGCTGCAACTGTTGTAACGAGATCAGCAACATTTATTTTTTTAAGTCACTGAAATCTTGATGCATGTTTGTTTTAGCAACTAGGATTCCCCTAACACAGAACGTTGAGCATTAAGGGGGCTACCATCATAGAAAACTAATACATATTTTATTAACTTAGACATTGGATGCCAGATGGTGAGGAAATATGAGAACTCTCATTTAGTTAATAATCCATTTTGGAAAACCAGATGTTTTGGGCAAAAGAGCTAACCAAGAGCCTATATCCTATTTTGTGTAAAGGAAAAAATTTTAAAAAGAATTATTAACCCTAATAGAAACCCTAGGGAAATATTAACCCTAAAACTTCGACCAATTTCCTTAAATGTAATTAATCTTAGTTAAATGTCTGTATATAAATTTTAAAAAATTTTAGATG
Organism: Camelus dromedarius; assembly: GCF_036321535.1. NCBI lineage: Eukaryota > Metazoa > Chordata > Mammalia > Artiodactyla > Camelidae > Camelus > Camelus dromedarius. Next base: position 39,973,913 of record NC_087436.1, read on the forward strand.
AGAAAGCTTAAAATTGTTGCTTGGCAATAACTAGTGATTGCTTTGTATGTAAAAATGGTCTTCAGTATGCTTACATCTAATTCTGACATTTTTATCAGTTATATTCAGAATATACCTTGAAATTTACCTGCACTTTTTTCTTTGTTGTTTAAAATGTTATACTAAGTTTTGGGAACTTAAGTATATGTTTTTCCCATTAAAATAGAAGCTGAAAAATGTTTTCTTGAGAGATATGCCTATTAAATATGTGTGCTGAAAACAAGATGTTTCCTACTGAAAAAGCATTTAACTGGAAGATAGTGTTCAGGGTATGCTTGTAAATTCCACAGGAGAAATGCTGGAGGTATTAGTTATGCATTGAAAAGGTCCTAGTCGGTTTAGAGAATTTTCAGAGTCGGGGGCTGGACGGAGTGAACCGGAATGGTATGAAGAAGTAGTCAGAAATGTTTAAACTTGAAAGATTTCATTTGGCATCAAATATATTCAAACCTAGTAGAAACCAATACCAGATAGTTAGTAGTCAAATAAGACTTTTTTGTGTCCCATTACCACATCTCACTCACCTTCCTCCAACCCGGGGGCTTGAGAGGTCACGAGGCATGAGTGGATGGAAGCTGGGGGGAGGGGGTAGCGCCAGGACAGGCTCCCAGCTTTCTCGGTTCCAAGGCAGAAAAGTGAAGTTTTAACTTTGAACAAGAAGTCTTTCCCACATATTTAGAAGTAGTTACTTGACCCCTTCTCGGCATGCTTTTGTGATTCTTCAGCGCTCCCCTTAACGCCTCTCTGTGCCTCTCTCACCCGCAGTTCTGCCGATTAGGACACTGCCAGATCACTGGCCTGGAGTGGGGCTTTTCTAAGCCCTGGATTCTGCAGTCCACCCCTGTTAAGCTGCCTCTTGGTTTTCGGTGTCCTCTAGGAGGCCTTCAGGCACAAAACAAGATTGCTTTTATCCTTTTTTTTTCCCCCCTCTCTCATTTTTAATTAATCAAGATGCTATTAACCCCTCCTCTCCCTGCTGTAAAAGCTTTTCTTTGCCTCTCCATCATATTCTTACTTACTTTCCCTCTCCTAGGTCTTTCTGGTGTGTTGAGAGCTTCAAATATATATTTATTCCCTTTCTCCCATTCCTTGTTCCCTATTTCTTTCTCCCCAAGGGAAAATTTGAAAAATTTTATGTCTACCACCTCTTACCCCAACTCTTGGTTTTGGGACATATAGAGTATTGAGGGTTTCCCTTAGAGTATGCCCTCTTTTGTTCCAGGTTTTATATTTTGTTTCCCCAGACTATCTACCCGTTAAAATATGACTTAATAGAGATAGACACACTGACTCTGTGTTTGTATGTATATATATTCATTTATCATTCCATTTTTCATCATCCCCATCAAGTCTCGGTTCAGTTTCTTTTGTTATTTGGATGGTATTTCTTTCTTTCTTTTCTCTCCTGGAGATAAAGGGCAGTTTATTGCTCACAGCAATAGCAGTGGCCAGAGTTTCATCATTTCTCTTTTTTCACTTCCGCCAAATCCAATTCCTGCAGGGTGACAGAAAGAGATCATGTGACATATGCACACGTGGGGATGCTTTACAGGAAAGGAATCCTGAGCTTAGGGAACACACAACTTTTAAAATGGGTGATAAGCCTACCTTGACTTTACCGTATGGAGAAACATTATTTTCATTATAATGGCCAGTAAACAACTCTGCCCTTTATTATTTCTATCTTCCAAAGCTGTTCCCTATATAAACATTCTTGAATAGATGGTCCAGAGGAAAGGCAGTCTGCTCAGGAGACGCACAGAAATGCAAGAGACATTTGGGGATTGTCCCCCAGTCCTCCTTCTATGCAGTTTTCTCTCTCTCCTCCCTAAACACCCCTCTATGGAGCTGGTACTATCTGATAACCCTTTCTTGTTGCAGTCATCTACAAACCTTAGCTTACTCCCTCTCATTTTCTGAAAATTTCTGAAGAAATCAGTGTGTTGATTATCCTTTTGATACAGTGGCCTTTTGGTTCCATGACTTCTTTTCCTTGATCATCATAAACTTGACTCTATTTTCTGATTATTTGTAAAACAGAGCATCACTTCAAACATTAGGTATTTGATGCACAGCATTTTCTTTTAGATGCTTTGGATAGTCTTTTAATTTTCTGAATGCTATGTACATATGTATGTTTACTCGTATTCAGGTGTAATTGACATGCAACATTATATAAATTTCAAATGTACGACATAATGATCCAATATTTGTAAATGATCTTTCTTATTCCTTGGCAGATGTATATAGTATTCTAAATTCTGGTATGGCAAATAGGATTGATGTCTGATGTCCACGTTCTTTTCTTTTTTCCCTATTAATTAATTTGTTCTTTCTGTCAAAGTATTTGAGGTTTTTTTTTTTTTCCAAACCTTTGGTTCAGAATTGTACTGAGCTATGATTTAGGCATGTGTAATTTTTCATCCTTCCACCTGAAAAAGAGGTCAGCCCTTCTAGTCTGCACACTCACATTTTTCTTTTACTTAGGAATTTTTATTGTTATTAGTTGTTTAATTATTGCCATTCTTCCATACCTTCATCCCCCCTCCCTCCTCATTTTGGACCTATTGTATTAGATCTCCTGTTTCTTCTCGCATAAGCTTTCTATCTCGGTATGTGTGTGTTCTGTGACATATTTTTTGAACTTAAAGTTTCAGACCAATAAAATGAGTCTTGGCAGGGGTGGGTATAGCTCAGCGGTAGTGTGTGCCTAGAATGCATGAAGTTCTGGGTTCAGTCCCCAGTATCTCCATTAAAAAATTAATTAATAAAAATTTAATCCCCCCACAAATAATGAACTAAATTTTAAAAGATGAGTCTTAAAAGTAACATACTTTCCTTAAAACATTTATTGATTTCTTTAGTTTGCTAAGATAAATTTGGCTCTAGAGTATCTTATTTTTATATGATGCACTGAACCTTAAGTGCTTTATTATTTACTTAGATATTTGTACAATTGACTCTTTAAGCAATTTTATATCTTTGACTTTTGTGTTCTGAAATATTTGCCTCACCTTGCCTCTCTATTAGACTCCCTTACGTAAGTTATTTTTTGTCTGTAAAAAACTCATTTTGGCTCATAGCTGGTTATTATAGTATTCTCAGGATTCCATAGGTGGTGAAGGGTTTTATAAATAGTAATTTAAAGAAATGACCAAGATGGCCTTAATGTTCCCCTCAACTGGACTCAACTTTAGACAGGCTTATTCTTAATCATAGACCCCTGATCTCCCTCTTCTTAGAGCATTTACCTTAGGAAACTGGTAGTTTTAAATTCTTTTGATGCTTCTTTCTAAAAGCTTCTTACCATTTTTATAACCTCTTCAAGACCTAGGGGATATCCCTTTGAAATATATTCATTAAGGAAGATAGCGCCCCTATCTTCCAGTCTGCAGTAGTGCAGGAGCCTAACTTCAATGAGCTCTGCTTAGCAAATAGGTGACTTAATCACAGAGAAAAAAATTGCAGATTTAAGAAAACTCAATGTGCTTGACACATCTCATTTATGAACTTAGCCCCTAACATCCTCCAGTACTTTTTTACCAGCTCACTTCAGCACTTAAAAACTCTCTTGACTTTTCTTTTAGCAGAAAGCAGTTCAGTCTCTCTCTTTTTCTGCAATAGTCTTGAATAAAGTCTTGCTTGTGTAACTTTTCTAGTGCAGTTTTTGCTTTGATAGAGCCTAGGAAGCCTTATCTTCTACATTTTTTGTCTCCATGGCAGGAGAAGCTCAGCTCACCAGTCAATCTCCCTTTAAACTCTAGAGAGTCAAGGATACCTGTTCTCCTCTTATGGGGTCTCTATCCCATAATGTATGAATGTCAGGCTTTCCAGTTATCTCTCTAGATTGAGATGCTTTCCTCTGGACATGCCCAAATTTATTTGTACATTTAGCCAAACTGCTGCCTGTTCACATCAACTATGTAATCTTTAAATTATCAAAGTGGCTAAATGTTTATAAGTATTCTAAATAACATAAAAAAAAGCTACCAAGCAAAAACGAGATTTCCTACTCTATAATTCCTTAGCCCCAATACTATTTGTTCAGAGCTTTGTCATAAAAACAGACTTTTGTTTTGATTTGTTCTGTTTTGTGCAAATGTAGACTCCTGCTAATCATATTTTTCTGTATCTTGTTATTTTTACTCCAATAGATCTTAGATATAATTTCTAAAATCTTGTAAAATTGGTACTTTTGAGGTCCTTGCATGCTACATCCTCATATTAAATATCAGCCAATATTAAAATCACTCATAAATTAGGTTATGTTGCACACATAGTCATTGAATCTCCTGAAAGGAATGGAATCTAGGGAGCAGATAAAAATGTACTTCTTGGAAGACATTATGAACATTCACTTTGAACCAAGTTTTCTCTCTCAGGGGCTTTTAAATTTCTGTGCTAACACGGGAAAATATAGAATGATTCTATTAAACTATAGGTGAATTGGTTGAAAATAAACTGGCTGATTTGACAAATTGATCAAAATGACAAATTGCTCAACATGACAAATTGGTCAAAAATGAGTATTTCTAGGCATTGGTTTCCAATTTTTTGTGATGTTGTGCACCATGGAGATAATTTTGCAATTTTTATGCACCTTTAAGTATTTTCATCTTTTAATCAAAAGTTGGGAGGAGGAGTAATTTTTTGTGAACTCTGAAAGAGTTTAAAAATGTGTTCATGTTTCTTAGCATTTTGATTCAATTTGCTTCTCTAAATGTGTCACTGAATGTGCACTGAGATTGCACATACTTCCTTCTATAGCTTCAATCTTGAAAGCAGAAACTGTTTGAAATCACAGCAACATAATGGCATGGAAGGGTAAAAATTATCCTTAGAATGTGGCTGGAAAACCCTGCATTAGAGTGAAATATATATGCAATGGGAGAAGAGGACAACATGATTGAAATAAATGAAATAGATCCATTGACAGAATACTAATTAATTTTAAAATATAAGAACTTGAGAAAATAGAAAATGTTATCCAAATGATGTTTAAAGTTTTGAAATTTGCCTTTAGCTCATTCACCTGAAGCTAGAAATAAAATCAAAAATTAACACAAAACAAGCATTATGGTTAAAAGAGAATTTTTAAAAAGTAGAAGGAACACAAGTATAAAAATACATGTTATACCTCTGTGCTCACAAAGTTAATAATATGTGAAAGTAAATAATTAGTGCTGGAAATACATTTGTGATTTCAAGTAAAATCACTTCATCAACTACCTTAAATTTGCTTTTTGTGTAAATCACTTAGCCATGAGCTGGCATGATGCCTAACAGTCCATAAATAACCTTAAGTATATTTTTTGTTTCTGTGGAAGTAATAAGATCTTTCTTATCATTTATTTTGATAAAGGGAGAGTGTAAATTCAAATCTCCATGGAAGAAACTTTGCTAACCTTTCATATATGATTTGAAGTCATTAAATATATTTTATTTGTGGCTTATGGGTTGAATTTTATCTTCATAGACAAAATTACATATCCAATAAAAGGAATTAAAATTAAGTTCCTGGGAAATATCATGTTTTCAGATGCTAAGATGAACAGATTTAACTCATATTTACTCTGTGTGTCATCAGTAAGAGTAGAAGTGCCCATTATCTGTCTTTGTGCTCTTGTCTCCTTCCTGCATCTGGACAGGCAGCACATCGCGGAGCAGGCACAAGACTAACAATGGAACTATTCTGGGCAACATTGTCATTAGAGACACACTACAATTTCCAAAGAATGCTCGTTTTAGAAACAAGGGGGGAGAAAACTGTTTAGAGAAGATGAACTGATTTTTAAATTGAAAGACAGCATTAAAGAAAAATGGCCTTTCCTTAAAAACCAGGTTATTTTGAGAAATCTTTGACCATGTCAATGAGATTCAATTTCTAAAAGGTCATCAGTGAGAAATGTTTCCTTTCTAAAAAATGTTTTGCCTCCAACAAAGCAGATATAACATAAAATGGTACTTTAAAAAATTATACACTTTTAAGCCAACATATTTAAATTTGTCCACTCAATATAAAGAAACTATAGAAAGGCAGGGTTCTCTTTATGTGGTTTTGTTGCTTTAGTTTAGTGAGCTGAGATGGCAAAGAAAACATTTTGTTTTGTAATAAGCAAACAGGAACCTAGGAAAACTTTAAGGAAAAATGGAAGGCAGTTCACCAGTTGATCTTGGAATAGTGTCTGTATAATATTAATGAAGCACAATTATAAACTGTCTAAGAATGTGGCTGGTTCCCCTTTTCATCTTACTGTTCTTATACTCCATTCTCAAGTGCTTGTAAATCCTCACTCCGTTGTAGAAAATATTTTTAGATAAATAATTCATCACTTTGACTTTTTTGAGGTATCAGATAGGAAAGGTCTAATGCAGAATAATCTCTCTCCAAATAAGCAGAAAAGGGACAAACTAGAAGAATGTGAAAAATGACTATCAGGCCTTTATGGAAGCTTACTGGTTAGAAAATTTTCTCTGGGGAATAATATCAGCTTGAGAAAAATAAATTCTTTCAGTTAAAAGATGAGAGAAAATCAATTAGATTCAAGTTTAATAACTCTCCATTTAGAAAGTGTGTCTGTGTGTGTATGTATACTCTAAGACAAGACAGTTTGATAGACAGATATAATACTCTCATTCCATAGTGACTGAAATCCATTTTGCTTATTGAAAATCACCAAAGAAAAAGAGCTAACAATAGCATCTGGCTATCAGCAACTTCTTAGGATTCTGTAATAGATATGTTAACTTGGGTTATTCCACTGAAAAACTGAATAAAATCGGAATCTAATTTTCTTCACAAATTTGCTCAGTGTATTGAGCCCACTTGAAAGTCCTCAGAAACATCACCAGCCTGAAGTGGTCCCAGATAAAATACACTCTGGCTTGAATGGGACTTTTCAATTCAGTCTGGTCATCCTTGTAGAAAGCTTTTAGTACATCACTCATGTGAAAGCATAAATGTGCCTGTCTAAGCAGTTAATTTACTAGAATTTCACCCAGGTGTCTGCACACCACCGCAAGTCATCTTTTTGACTTTTCACATTTTGGAACGCTCAGAAATGCCTTATACTCTTAGATGAGACAGTCAATAGTCCAGGGTATTAAGTTAATATTTTAAACCAAGCACATGATACAGGTATAACTTCTAACAATGCCTTTTAAATTCTTGAAAATATCCCCACCTATATTTTTATTTTCTTTAAGACACATGCAGTCATTCCAGTGGAGGTTTTAACAAACCTATTGTTGGGTGGAAATGTCAACAGACGACTTATAACACTGCTTTGGAAGACATTTGAGGGTGGAAGCAGGTCCTTATCCTGGAAGACTCACTGGGGTTGGAGCTTTAAAACAAAAAAGAGGATTTGAGTCTCTGCTCTCACCTGAAGTAAACAAAACAGAGGGCTAGGAACAGATGACGGGCACTGTGTTCTAGACGAGATGGGGGGTCAAACATATATCACAATGTGATTCTTCATAGAGAACTAATACATTTGTGGAAATCCTATGTGTATGTTTTGAAAAAGTATCAAAAATAAATTTCATAAATAGAATCGACAGCTTGGTTTGGAGTCCAGTTTCTATTTATAATGAAAACTTGCTCTTTCTCAAAATTGCGATTTTTGTAAATTTTCTAAATTGTATGGTGTAGCGTGACCTTTTAGAATAGTTAATAATAATATTCCTCAAGGGTACAACTCCTCCTGAAGAAAGAAATCTAGCCTCTATAGCATCCTTGAAAAGGCCCTAGGTGCCAAATTGCAGAAATTAAAGGAGCAGCTCCTAACATAAACACAATCTGTAAATCATTTGGAAAGCTTTTGCTCGAGGATTTACAGAACACAGGAAAAACACATTCAAGGATGTACAAGGCTTAGAACAGCCTTTCAGGCAGAGGAAGGGGAGACTCTGCTCACAGTTTTAAGCTTAATAGACTGCTGATCCTGACATATGAAATGTCATCTTGCGTGAGTAGGAAGTTTCAAATTAAACAGGATGGAGCCCAAAGATAGCTTAGCACTTCTCATGATGTGGCCTCAGATGCTGGCAAAACTTTTGCTCATTACAGGGTTGAGTGAGCAGGGACAAACAGAACACCATGAGATAAGTTACTGTGTCAGATTTTAACATAAGAGGGGGAAGTTTGTGGCTCAGGTTAGGCAAATGCACATGGATATATTGCACTTCGCATAAAAGGTAAGCTGGGATCTGGGATCTGCTCTGGTGTACTGTGTTGGGTGAGCACATGGTGCGGATGTCTGCTCACATCTAAGAGAAAGGCTGGAGGCAGCAGTGGTGGAATTTTTATAACAGAAATCACCAGATCATTAGCTGTGTTTGTCTGCTGGCTGCAGATTGGGTGGTTTCTGTTTCATAGGAACTGATTCGGGAAATAAAGGATTTTCAAACAAATCTATCCATTGGACTTAAATGTATGCATTTCATTATTTTTTAAAATAGATATTCATGCTAATTGCAAACAATTCCTAATCAATGCATATTTCCAGGTATATAGAATTTTAAAAATGTATTCTACAGTTAATATGAAGTGAATGACTAAGATGAATAGCCCACGATCTTGGGATTCTTTCCAAATTTTGCTTCAATTTAAAACTAGAAAATGCTTGGCAGATTACATTTGCATAAACAAAGATAACTCTGGGAATTCAGTTAATGCTGCTTCTAAAAATATATATATATGTATTTCAAATTACAAATATAACAAATTTCTAGTCAATATGATTAACCAATTAATGTGGAAACACAAGCCCACTCACTGCAAATACATACATACACATCACATACATATGTGTTAGGTGTAATATAATACTTTAAAACTGTATACTTTAATTTTTTTAATAAGAAAAGGAATGAACAATTTCTAGGACTAAATTGTAACTGGAAGATAATTTGGTCAATGTGCAGCAAAGCAGGAAACAGAAGGCTGTAAGACTTAAATAAAGGTCTTTGAGGTTGGGGTTTTAATGTTCAGACAGAAATGAGGAATACAAGTGTAATGCTCAAACTTGTACAATATGGGTAACAGGTATATCCCCGAGTAAGTCAAGGATTCTGTGACTATCCCATGTAGGGGCAGGAACTTGGAAGCTGTGTATAGGTAGCCATCTAAGTAGGGATATGGAAGGATGAAGACTCACCAAGGAGGTATCTGAACCTCAAGTATGACTCATTGCTGTGGGACATGGTATAAAGCTGTCTCCATAGTTCTGGGACACTGAACCAAGAAACTGGCACGCAGCTGGTTCTTAACAGGTGAAATCCACAGGGCCCTGGTAAAAGCAACTTTAAATCCAGCCTGGACAACTCAGGGTTTGGAGAGTGCTAGTAGAAAGTAATCCTCACTGAAAAGAAATTTATAATCAAAAGTTATAAACCATGGAGGATAAAAACTAAAAAACTTACACTTCATGAACTGGAGATAAGAAAAAATATGAAATAAGTTGTTTCAAATATTCAACAAGATTGAAAATAATTTTGGCCATCTGACATACTTGCTGTCTGAGTAAACCATTCCTGAACAGAACAGCTAACAATTCTGGATAATAAATTTAAAATATCTTTTTAAATGCATAACTGAACTGGTAGGAGGTGAGAAAGAAACATCAGAGGTCAGAAATTGTGATACAGGTGGATCAGAAGAGTTAAGAAAGGACAAAAATTGGCATTTGCCCTGAAGCATCTGTCCATCTGTGATGATGTGAGGTTTTGTTTTTTAAATAATTAAATCATGTTATTCAGGTGAAGGAAGATTGACTTTTTGATGCCACGGTGCGTATTTATTACATGAAAAAAGAAAAGACAACCCCCTTGATAATTGTTAACTTCATAAAGAGGCAGCAATGGGAAGGTTTTAGTCATGTTGAGTAAGATTTTAGGGGTTTGAGGTTCAGTTCTGCCATGTTTTAAAAAGAAAAATATACATAAAGTGCCGAAATTTTAAGCGTATGGCTTAATGAATGTTTATACAAGTGAATACTTGACTTCCACATTATGGAAGAATATTAGAGTAGATCAAGATACCTCTCACATATATACCCTCCCCATTCAATACCCAACCATGGAAAATGTTGTTATGACTTCTATCAGCCTCTATTTATTTTTGCCTGTTATTGTGCTTTGTAAATATATCTTTTGTGTCTGTCTTTATTCATTTAACATAATGACTCTCAGATGCACACGTTGTGTGCAACAATACTTCATTCTCATTGCTGTACAATACTCCATTATATGATTATATCACAATTTAATTATAACGTCTATTCTTCAAGAATATTTGGGTTGCTTCCATTTTTAGAAAATATTACAAACAGGGCTACTAAAAACTTTCTTGTACATGTAGTTTGGTGAACATCTATTTACCCATTTCTGTTGGTTGTATACTTAAGCCTGGGAGGGCCAAGTCGTCAGGTGCGTAAATATTGAGCTTTAGCAGATACTGGCAAACAGTATTCCAGATGCCTGTTTCTCACTGGCGGTGTATAACGGTCCAGTTGCTCCATATCCTGCCCAATATTTCAAAATGTTAGGCTCTTTTAATTTTTCCATATTAGTGGGTGGGAAGTGACATTGCATTGTTGTTTTAACTTGCTTTCCCCTATGATGAATGATACAGTGTAGTGAAATTCTTACTGACAATTTGTATATCCTCTTTTTGAAAATTACTTTTTCAAATCTTCTGACTAGTTTTTGAAAGTTTTTTTTCTTTTTGGTGATGTCTGCATTTTATTAATTGATTTGTGGGAGGTCTTCCCATATTTTGGTTGTAAGTTGTTTTTTAGTTAAAATATCTATGTATGAAAATGTCTTCTTCTGCCCATGGACTGCATCTTTACTTTCTTAGTGGAGTCTTTGGATAAATTGAAGTGTTTAATTTTAGTGAAGTTGCCCTTATGATATTTTATTTATAGTTAGGGTGTTTTGTGTCCTCTTCAAGAAGAAGGTTCTGGCCTAACGAGAACAAATTGAATAAGCTATGAAATCCTAATTTTTTTAACCCATCAGAGAATGTAGGATGAATAGAAATGTAAATATTCTAAAGAGGGAGGAGCCCATCCTAAGAGTGGAGAGGGACCCACAGATCCTTTTTTCTTTGCACATATGGTGAGAACAGAGTGAACTTGTGGTTGAATAACATAAGGAGAAACCAACAGAACTTTTAAGGAATTATAATGGCTGCATTTGGCCTGAAAAACTTAATTTAATATACCAAGGAATCTCAATGTGTGACCATCCTCCAATTGTTTCACACAAGTGCCTAATTGCTGTGCATTAAACGTCCTAGGAAGACAGAACACCTGATTGGGTACTTCTTAGAGCCATGGGACTTTCACCAGGTACATAACAGGTGAGGAACAGGGCAAGAAAACTGAAAGAAATTTCCCTCAGCTACACAGTCATTGAGTGCATGGAAGTAGTGAGTTGAAGACTGGAGGCAGGGTAAAAAGGCTGGGAAATTTCCTTAAGATGTACAGGGTTTACACTGAGTTGTTGAAGAATGAGAGCAATGGAGAAGGGCTGTGAAAAATTCCCTCGAGGTACACAAGAGTTTTGTCAAATGTAAACAGTGCTCTTTGCTGGGAGAAGGGCAGGGTAGCTGAGAGCAATCCCCACAATGCAAAGCAGAACTTTATTGTTAAAATTAGAGCCCACAGTAGGCTAGGAAAACTGAAGCAAGGTGGAGAAATGTTTCTTAAATGTGAAAAGCTAGGGGCAGGCCTGGAAAAGTAAGAGAAGTCCCCAGTCACTTGAAAGGCTGAATACTAAACTAGAAGGTAGAGAGGGATCTTCCGTAATTCAGGAAAGTAGCTTTTAATTGGAAAACAGAGAGAGATCCTCGGAGTCTTGCCAGTGCTCAGATCCCAAGCCATGCTGAAGGAAATACTCTGATCTCAAAATCAAAACATTTGAAGCCAGTGGTGAAGTGAATCTAACAAAATCTGCAACAATGCCCAGCACCAGCTGAAGCATATGTTATATTGATTCCTTCTATCACCCTTGAAGCAGCTCAGTAGTGGAAGAAACATGTCATTTTCTGGGGTTAAATATCATTGGTTTTAATCTTTCTTCTTCTTTAACACATAATTTCAATATATGATAAAATTAATCAGATATGCAATAAAACAAGAACATGTAAATCATGAATAATAGAGGAAAAACAGTCAATAGAAGTTAATCTGTAGATGTTTCACAGATTAGTATTATAAGACAAGGACTTTAACTATGGTTAATATAGTAAATGATCTAGTAGAAAGGTGAGCAAAATGCGTGAGTAAATGGGGAATTTCAACAGAAAAATGTGAAGTGTAAGAAAATAAAATACTTGAACAGAAAAATAAAGCATCTGAAATGAGAAATTCATTCTATGGACTTAACCACAGACTGTCCATAGTGAAAGAAAGAAAATAGAAGAAAACAGAATACCTAAATTAATACTCAAAGAGGAAAAAATGAATATTAAAAAAAACTGAGCAGAGCTTTCTAATACCTATGAGATAGTATTAAATTGCTAACATATTTGTAATTAGAGTTCCAGAAAATGAGAGAAAAATAGGGAGGGAGGGAGATAGGGAATTTTTGAAGAGATAGTGGCTGAGAATTTTTCAGAACTAATGAAAGATATTAATTCACAGATCTGATGAGCTCATTAAACCCAAGCAAGATTTAACTGCATTCACACCCCCAAAGCTCATCATAATCAAATGTCTGAAAATCAAATATAAGGAAAAAAATATTAAAAGTAGCCAGAGATTAAAAAAAAAAAGCTACATTACAAAAGATGGATAATTATGAAGGCTGTAAAAAAAATGAGGCAACTTTAAGATGCAGAAAAGAAAATCAACTCAGAATTCCATACTAAATAAAATATTCTATAAAAATAAAGGTGAAATAAAGATGTTTTCAAAAACAAAGGGTGAAAAATTTTAGTACCAGCACAGGCACTTAAAATTTAAAGAAGGTTCTTTAGGCTTAATGAAAAAATTTTATTTTCTTAAAGACCATTGGCTGTTTAAAGCAAATATAATGAAAATGTATTGTAAATTTGCAACCTACATAGAATTAAAATATGTGTCAGCAAGAACACAAAGGCTGATGGTGGGAGAAATGAAATTACCTCTTTATGAAGTGATATAATGTTATTTAACATTATTCTGTGATAAATTAAGAATGTATGTAACTACCTTTATTTGTCTTTTAAAGGTTTTCCTGGAAATACACTTCAGTTTTTCAGTGCTATGATACTACATAGCTTTCTTTATATTTAGTCCAATCAATTTCTATTTTATGATTTTTTGATAGTATTATGAATAATGTTATTAACATTTATTTTCTATTTTACTATATATAATATACATGTGCATATTCATACACACATTTATATCCAAAGACTATAGAAAATTTATATATTAATTATAAGAGAATGTCTCTAGTTCTTTACTTTTTCTGTGTAGACAATTATATGAACTTAATACCTATTTTATTTCCTTTCCCTGCATCCTTATATACGTAATAAATTTTGCTAACTTTATTATGCTGGCTACAAACCCCAACGTAATGGTGAATAAAGAGGCAACGGTGATATTTTTCACTTTTTACCAAACTAGAGGAAAAGTATTCACTGTTTTATCATTAGGAATGATGTTTTTGGTAGTTTTTCCTCCCCATTTCTTTTATGTTGTAGACAGTCTGTGGATTGTCTTTATCAGGTTAAGAAAGTTCTATTGTGTCCTAGGTTGCTGAGAGGTTTTTGTTCATTTTGTTCTGTTTTTACTTGGCTTCTCTTTGCCTATCCAATCATAGGACTTTTCTATCTTTCTATTTGTTAATGATGAATTATATTAGTTTTTGAATGTAAGAGTCATATTTCAATCATTAGAAAAATATCACCTGGCATGATGTATTTTTCTTTTTCTATATCACTAGTTTAACTTTGCAGACATTTAACTTAAAATGTTTGCATTTATAGTCAGGAGAGAGATTGTTCTGTGATAATGCCTTTAATGATATTCTTATGTAGTTTTGGTGTTAAGTTTTTGCCTTTCTTATAAAACATGATGGGAGGTGTCATCTCTTTTTCTATTCTCTGGAAGAGTTTGTATAAGATTGATTTTTTTTCTCATAAATAATATTTGGAAGAATGTATTGTTGAATCCATCTCTGCCAGGGGACTTCTTTGCATCAACGATTTTAGTAACATTTGATTTTTTTAAATAGATATAAAATTAATCTGATTTTTAACTTTCTTCTGTCAGCTCCAATAAGATGGGGATTTAATTTGAGAGAAACATCCATTTTACATAAATTTTCAAATTCATTATCTTAAAGGTATTTTTCATATTTTTATATTATTTTTCTGATGTCATATCTGTAGTGATGTCCCCTTTTCTGTCCCTGATATTAAAGTTGTATTTTAGCTTTTGTCTTGATAAGTCTTGCTGCTAAACATTTATAGGTTTTATTAATATTTTCTTTTTTTAACATTTTTTATTGATTTATAATCATTTTACAATGTTGTGTCAAATTCCAGTGTTCAGCACAATTTTTCAGTTATTCATGGACATATACACACTCATTGTCACATTTTTTTCTCTGTGAGTTATCATAACATTTTGTGTATATTTCCCTGTGCTATACAGTGTAGTCTATTCTACAATTTTGAAATCCCAGTCTATCCCTTCCCACCCTCCACCCCCTGGTAACCACAAGTCTGTATTCTCTGTCTGTGAGTCTATTTCTGTCCTTTATTTACGCTTTGTTTTTGTTTGTTTGTTTGTTTTTGTTTTTGTTTTTTAGATTCCACATATGAGCGATCTCATATGGTATTTTTCTTTCTCTTTCTGGCTTACTTCACTTAGAATGACATTCTCCAGGAGCATCCATGTTGCTGCAAATGGCATTATGTTGTTGGTTTTTATGGCTGAAAAGTATTCCATTGTATAAATATACCACTTCTTCTTTATCCAGTCACCTGTTGATGGACATTTAGGCTGTTTCCATGTCTTGGCTATTGTAAATAGTGCTGCTATGAACATTGGGGTGCAGGTGTCATCCTGAAGTAGATTTCCTTCTGGATACAAGCCCAGGAGTGGGATTCCTGGGTCATATGGTAAGTCTATTCCTAGTCTTTTGAGGAATCTCCACACTGTTTTCCATAGTGGCTGCACCAAACTGCATTCCCACCAGCAGTGTAGGAGGGTTCCCCTTTCTCCACAGCCTCTCCAGCATTTGTCATTTGTGGATTTTTGAATGACGGCCATTCTGACTGGTGTGAGGTGATACCTCATTGTAGTTTTGATTTGCATTTCTCTGATAATTAGTGATACTGAGCATTTTTTCATGTGCTTTTTGATCATTTGTATGTCTTCCTTGGAGAATTGCTTGTTTAGGTCTTCTGCCCATTTTTGGATTGGGTTGTTTATTTTTTTCTTATTGAGTCATATGAGCTGCTTATATATTCTGGAGATCAAGCCTGTCAGTTTCACTTGCAAAAATTTTCTCCCATTCCGTAGGTTTTCTTCTTGTTTTATTTCTGGTTTCCTTTGCTGTGCAGAAGCTTGTAAGTTTCATTTGGTCCCATTTGTATTAATATTTTCAAAGAACCAATTTGTCTTTTGATTTTTAATTGTTTTTTATATTTTTAAAATTTATTTTTGTTTTTGTCTTTATTTCTTCTCTCTTCTTTATTTCTGTTCTTTTTCTTTTTGAGATTAAAAGCTTAAATATGTAATAAAAATTATATAACTTACCCTACATTCTCTATGTAAGGATCAACTACAGTCCTATATATTTTATATGTTTCCGATCAGAATCATTTACTCTTTTTAGGTAATGTAGTTGAGATATGTGGTTATATGGTTAATTGAAAAATAATTTAAAGATGGTGATAAAATTTATAGAAGCATATTTTAAGCATTAATTTTATCTTAAAACATATAAATGTGAATAGAATTTATTAGCTGTACTCGGTTGAATACTGTTCCTCAAAAATTCAGATCCATTCATAACATGTGAATGTGACCTTATTTGGAAATAGGGTTTTTGAAAACATAGTCTCATTAAGATGAGGTTACACTCAATTATGGTAGAATCTAATCCAATGACTAATAAATATCCTTTTAAGAAGAGGCAAGGCCAGTCACACAGAGAAAAGAGGGGGACGGAAAAGTCATGTAAAATGGAGGCAGAGATTGGAGGATCTACAAACTAAGGAACACCAAGGAAGTAATTAAACAGATTCTCCCTAAGTACCTCCAAGAGGAACCAAACATGCCGATGTCTTGAGTTCAGACATATAACCTCTGGAAAAAACAAACCAATAAACAAACAGAAAGAATACATTTTTACTGTTTTGGTCCTAGCTTGTCTTTGTTACAGCAGCTCTCAGAACTAATTCATTGGCTAATCACTTGATATGGGATGAAAGCTTTTTCTTTGATTCGGTTTCACTGACTAGAATTCCAAAGAACATGTTTTTGCTTAAACTGCAGTTTCAATTTTTAAAAGTAAAGCTGTTGGAATTCAGAATTTATTGAGATTTTTATGATTCATCTCCTCAGCCCCCTGATCTTTTATTGTGATCTGGCCAAGACTATTTTGGAAACATTTTAAATGACATACTTTCATTTATCTAATGTTGCTAAATAGTTCAACTTAATTTTTATAAAAACAACCATCTTTGTTTCACATTAATGATTTTTAATCTACATAATGTTTACTTAAACAAATAAGGGTTGATGTAAGTACAGCTGAGTATAAACATGCAATTGGTGAGAGCCGACTTGTTTTGAGCATCCACCTGCTGTGAGCATCAGCTGGGGGGCCTCACAGCAGAATGGAGAATAACTGTGAATCCAGAAAGTCTGCTTATTGGAAAAGACAAATCCATTTTGGTTTTCTTGAACTTTATTATTTTACTTTATTGTTTTTTCTTTTTCCAACATACGGTCTTTGGTAAGATGACTATGGTGGGATGCCAAGGTGGGGTGGACAGAAAGGAAGGAGGCTGGGAGGAAGTAGGGGAGTGGAAGGAAAACTATGCCCATGGGTGATCCATTCCAGTTACTGACGTCAAACTTTAAATTCTAGGCTCCCTTTTCGCAAGCCATTTAGCTTTCTTCTGATCTGCTTTTCTCAGTTGCTAGGTGTTACAAAGCAGGGGACACAAACATTGTTTTATCAGTATAATGGAAACAAAAATAGCTAGAAAGGTATATTGGTTCCATGATGAGACCATAAACTCCAAATATGTGCCAGATAAGTCGGGATTACACTTTTTCCCCTCTAGTGTAGATCTGATGGTATGAAAATACCTTAAAATCAGTGACTGTGTTTTTCTTATTGAACAAATGATAGCTAAAATATACTCAGCACTTAATATATGCCAGGAAGTGTTCTACTTGCTTCATTGTTCTTAACTTATTTAACTCCCAAAATAATGTTTGATGTAGTTATGATTTATTCATCCCCATTTTACAGATAATTAAGAAGTAAGTTTTAGTAATCTACTCGTTCTTAGCTTAAAAGACTAAGGTGGGCTCTAAATTAAGAATTTGTGAAGATAATCATCACTCTGTAAGCCTTCTCATGTAGCTTCAAATAGTGCTGAGCACAGGGTAATTCTCACTTGATATTGATATATGGAGTGGATTGAATGGTGAGCCTCTAAAACCTGTGTCCATGTCTTAGTTTTCAGAACCTCTACAAGTTACCTTGTTTGAAAAGAGTCTTTGCAGATATAATTAAGTTAAGGCTCTTGAGATAAGAGGATCACCTTGGATTATTTATGTGGGCCCTAAATCCAATGAAATGTATCCTTGTAAGAGGTACAGAGAGGAGAAGACAGAGACAGTGTAAATATGGAAGGAGAGATTGGAGTGATGTGGCCTCAAGTTGAGGAACGTCAACAATCACCAGAAGTTAGAAGAGGCAAGAAACAGATTCTTCCTAGAGCCTCCAGAAAGAGTACAATCTGGCTGACACTTTGATTTGGGACTTCTGGCTTCCAGAACAGTGAAAAAATTAATTTCTATTGTTTTAAGTCACTGTGTTAATTTGTTACAGCAGCCCCAAAAATCTATATTATAGGAAATAAAAAATATAAAGAACTGAAGAAGTAGACTGAGAGGCAATGAGAGATAATTTATTGCATAAAATGCTTCAGCTCTCATTTTCTATTTAATAAATATATCCACCCACCTCTGAGGTATTCACTGATATGAATCTGTAAGTTATTTTTAAGAACTTGTCATTTTCTATTTTAAAGTAATAACTTCCTAAAAGAAATACATAAAATCTTCCAAATAAAAGCAAATGTAATAATAATTATCTGGGTAAAATCTTATGTAAGGATGCTATGCCTTGAGCAAATTGCTTTTTGACACCGAGTTAGATGAGTTAGGATGACTATCATTTCTTTCATCTACTTTTATTGAATTTTTTTCTCACAGCTTTGGAATAAAGGAGTAGTATTTAGTGGGAGAAATCACTGAACCTCCTCTGCCTGACACTCAGGCCTAAAATAATCAAATTACGTTTTTGCCTTTTAGGATGCCTTGTAATCGTTTCCTTGATTGCCAGTCATTATGTACTGGCACACCTTGGAGCTATTCCTGGTTTAGTTCCAGACCACTGCAACAAAGCAAATGTCACAATAAAGATAAGCCACAGGACTGTTTTTTTTGATATCCCAGTGCATATAAAAGTTATGTTTACACAATACTGTAGTCTATTAAGTGTGCAATAGTATTTTACATCTGAAAAAACAATGTACATGCCTTAATTTAAAAATACTTTGTTGCTAAAAAGCTCTGACCGTCAATCTGAGCCTTCACAGGTTATAATCGTTTTGCTGATTAAGGGTCTTAGTGTTAAAGGCTGCTGACTCAGTAGGTGGTGGTTGCTGAAGGGTGGGGTGACTGTGGCAATTTCTTAAAATAAGACAACAACGAAGCTTGCCACATTGACTGAGTCTTCCTTTCACGAACAGTTTCTCTGAGCATGCAATGCTGTTTGATAGTATTTTACTTACAGTAGAACTTCTTCCAAAATTAGAGTCAATTCTCTCAAACCCTGTTGCTGTTTTATCAACTAAGTTTATGTGCCATTGTAAACCTTTTTTTGTCATTTCAACAATCTTCATAGAATCTTCGCCATGAGTAGATTCAGTCTCAGAAGCCACTTTTTTTTGCTCATCCATTAGAAGTAACCCCTCATCTGTTGCAGTTTTATTATGAAATTGCAGCAATTCAGTCACATCTTGAGGCTGTTTCTAATTTTAGTTCTCTTGCTATTTCCGCCACATCTGTGTAACTTTTCTCACTGAAGCCTTGAACGCCTCAAAGCCATCCATGAGAGTTGGAATCAACTTCTTCCAAATTTTGGTTATTGTTGATATTTTTAGCTGTTTCCAGGAATCAGGGATGTTCTTAACGGCATCTAGAATAGTGAATCCTTTCCAGAAGATTTTCAGTTGACTTTGCCCAGCTCTATCAGAGGAATCACTATCTATGGCAGCTAGAGCCTTATGAAATATATTTCTTAAATAATAAGGCTTGAAATTCAAAATTAGTCCTTGATCCAGGGCTGCAGAATGGATGTCATGTTAGCAGGCACAAAAACAACACTGATGTCATTGTACATCTTTATCAGAGCTCTTGGGTGACCAGGTGCGTTGTAAATGAATAGTAATATTTTGAAAGAAATTTTTTTTTTCCTGAATAGTATTCAGGTCTCAGCAGTGGGCTTAACATTCAGTAAACCATGTTGCTGTCATCTAGGCTTTGCTATTTCATTTATAGAGCACAGGCGGAGTAGATTTAGCGTAATTCTTAAGGGCCCTAGGATTTGGGGGATGGTAAATGAACACTGGCTTCAACTTAAAGTCATCAGCTGGGTTAGCCCCTAACAAGAAAGTCAGCCTAGACTTTGAATCTTTGAAGCCAGGCATTGACTTCTTCTCTTTAGCTGTGAAAGTGCCAGCTGGCGTCCTCTTCCAATATAAGGCTGTTTGACCTAATTGAAAATCTGTTGTTTCATGTACCCGTCTTCATTAGTGATTTCAGCTACCTCTTCTGTGTAACTTGCTGCTTCACCTTGCACTTCGATGTTGTGGAGACGGCTTTGTCCTTCAGTCTCATGAACTTACTTCTCCTGGCTTCAATCTTTCCTTCTGCAGCTGCCTCACCTCGCTCAGACTTCATAGAATTGAAGAGAGTGAGGACCTTGCTCTGGATTGGGCTTTGGCTTAAGGGAATGTTGTGGCTACTTTGATCTTCTATCCGGACCACTTAAAACTTCCTCGGTTAGCTGCAACAAGGCTGTTTCGCTTTCTTGTTATATGTGTGTTCACTAGAGTAGCACATTTAATTTCCTTCAGAAGCGTTTCCTTTGCACTTACAACATGGCTAACTGTTTGGTACAAGAGGCCTACTTTCTGTCTATCTCAGCTTTCAACAGGCCTTCCTCACTAACCTTAATCATTTTTAGCTTTTGATCTGAAGTGAGAGACAGGCAACTCCTCCTTTCACTCAAACACTTAGAGGCCACTGTAGGGTTATTCACTGGCCTAACTTCATTATTGTTTTATCTCAGGGCATAGGGAGGCCTGAGGAGAAGGAAAGGGATGGGGAACAGCCAATCAGTGGGGCAGTCAGAACTCACACAGCTTTTATTAATTTAGTTTGCTTTCTCATGTGGGTGCAGTTTGTGGTGCCCCAAAACAATTATAGTCGTAACATTAAAGATCACTGATCAGAGATCACCATGACAAGCATAATAATATGAAAAAGTCGGAAATATGACAGAGAAACAGCGAGTGAGCAAATGCTGTCAAAAAAATGGTGCCGACAGACTTGCTCTAGGAAGGGTTAACACAAACCTTCAATTTGCGAAACACACAATCACCGTGAAGCACACTGAAATGAGGTGTGCCTGTGCTAGGGGAAAGGGGCTGCGGGAAACGGGCCTTTCATAATGTGCTCGTGCGGTGTGGGGGAGGGAAAGCGGCCTGTGACTAGGTCTCAGCTGTTAGCCTGTGCCTCTGATTGTAAACGTCACGAGTGTTTCTCAGTTTTTTCTCTCCCCTTAGTTAGGACAGGCTGCTAGCGTGGGCTGGGACTGGGTAGGTCCCTTCTCCCAGGTGGGCTGGGCTCTGCTAAAACCGCCGCGGGCTGGGCTCTGCTCAGTTAGCTTCTCCTGAGGGCAGGTGTGTGAGCGCAGAGTTCTCCCGTGGTTCGAAGTGGTTCCTCTCCTGCTTCCCTGGCCGGAGGCAGGAGGGGAGTTTTCTCTGATATTTACTGTGAGACCTGGCCAGGCTCCTGGAAGTAAAACTCACAAATGTGGGGGGACCCTGCTGTGACTGGGTCCTCCGGAGTTTTTACCCCAGAATTGTCTGCGCTGAGCCTCCAGCAGTTTGTGAGCCACAGTTTAGGTTTCCCTGCCCCAGCACTGGCTCCCGCGGGCGTTTCGGCTTGAGTTTCTGCTCTGGTAAGTTGTGTTTCTCCATATCTGCCTGTCTGTCTGCCTCTCCGGTTTAAGGGGGCGGTGTGTTCCCCTGTGGCCTAACTTCTCTTAATGGATTCAAGAAGGGTTGATTTTTCTGTGTGTTTAGCTTCTCACTTGTTAGGGCAGTCTCAGTCACGTCAGTGTTTTTCATTTGGATACCCCTGAACCCTAGTCATATCAAGGAGGAGGTTACGGGGAGAACCTGGTTGGGTTCCCAGAAGTAAAACTCACAGAAGTGTGGGCCCCCTGCGACTGGGTTCTCTGGAGTTTTTAACACTCAGAATTACCTGCATTGAATTGAATACTAATGATATTAAAATAAAAAAAGTTTATTGGCCATTCATATATCTTCTTTTATAAACTGTTTATCTTCTCTCTCTCAATTTTTATGAGACAATAGTCTTTTTATGATTAATTTGTTAAACTGTATTATACATTCTGGATGCCATTCCTTAGAGATCTGTACCAAAATAACTTCCTGTCCGGGCTTTTCTTTTCATTTCTTATATGTTGTCTTTTGATGAGCTAAAGTATTTAATGTTGATGAAGTCCAGTTTATCAGCTATTTTTAACAGTACGTTTTGCACTTTCATTAATGTATTTTGCTTACCCCAAGTACTCAAAGGTGTTCTTTTACATTTTTCCTAAAAGCTTTGCAGTTTTAGCTTTCTTTTTTATGTCTGTAATCCACTGTGAGATAATTATTGTGCATGGTAGGAAGTGGGGGTTGAAGTTCACTTTATTTCCTACGAATTTATTTTGTTGTTTCACATCATCTGTTGAAAACATGTTTTATTTCCTATCATTGAATTTGTTTGGTGCTTTGGTTGAAAAACAATGAGCTGTGTAAACATGAGTGTTTTTTCTAGACTTTCTACTCTGTCCCGTTAATATTTTTGTCTAATTTTATGCCAATACCACAGTATCATGGTAAGTATAACTCTCTAATAAGTATTGAAATCTTATAATGCCTATCCTACAACTTTGCTCTTCTAAAGATTATTTTTCCTATTTTCCTTTCCACACACATGTTAAATTGGATGGCCACTTTTTACCAACTAAAACCCCATT
Organism: Camelus dromedarius; assembly: GCF_036321535.1. Taxonomy (NCBI): domain Eukaryota; kingdom Metazoa; phylum Chordata; class Mammalia; order Artiodactyla; family Camelidae; genus Camelus; species Camelus dromedarius. The sequence goes on from NC_087436.1 coordinate 39,996,545, forward strand.
CAGATTTTGACTGAAATCACATTACCTCTGTAGGTCAGTTTGGTTAGAATTTGTGACATGTTAATGCTGTTTCAGCTGGAAAAGTCTTGCATGTATTTTGTTGGATTTAGTTACTTCAGCTGATGACAGAAAAATTGGGCTAGTAGAAAAGTTAGGGACAAAACTGAAAAAGTCGTCATTAATATATTATTTAATTAACATTTATCACTGTTAACTATGTGAAAATCATGTGAATCTCAGTGAAGAAATAAGGTTACAAACATGCATTGTCTCCAGAAGTTACAACTAGCTTGATGTATTTAATTCTAAATATAAATCTTCCCATCATATAAAATTTTGTGTGATAAAACAATGCTTTCAAGTAGATTCTCTTAGAGAACTAAGAGAATATTTTTTCTTAAAATCGTTTTCATTAATCACAGAGGCCCCATTATTGAAGAGCCACAGTCTAAATTATCACTGGATCAAACAAGAGTTTGCTCTTTGAACACCAGCCTTCATGTTGTCAGCTGAATTTAAATCTTCTCATTTGTCATTATACATTGAAAAGAGGACATTTTTTTTTTATTGCATATTGAGAGACCGGATGTAGAATCTCAGGATGCTGAGAACAAATCATGCTTCCTTGTGGATGCCTCTGTGTGAACTGCCTCCATTTAAACTGTATGAGTTTTTACTGCTGAATTTGATCACAGTTCTAACTCATAATGTTTCTTAACATTGGAAAGTTCCAAGTGTACTATAAACATGAACTTTCAATTGCTGCACAACGGTAGAATTATCATCTACTTTAATCTGTGCCTGAACATTTATAGATGATGATATAGTTGGAGAAAATTATACTAGACTCATCCAAGTGATGATCTTTTTAAAGTCTTCGAAAAGCTTTGGAAAGCTTTTTGAACCTTGGAAATTCAGCGAATGATAGAAATTGCCTTGATATTCTTTCTTTTTCTTCTGAATTAATAGTAGGAGTTTCTCATCAGACTCATCTCATGCAAATGGTATCATATCTCATCTCAACCATTTATCCAACAAGCGTTTACAGCTTACCCACTTTATTCCAGGCAATAAATGTCATTTTCCTTCACATTGCTTAGAGATTGGTGAGAAGAGATATAAAACTACTGAGTAAACCACAAGTTAAACAAAATGTTGTTGGTGGCATGAAGGAAAGAGGGTTATGGGATTGAGTTCCCAAGAGAAGGGGGGTGCTTTAGATACATGTGCCCAGTACATTTGTGATGAGACCCAAGCAACAGGATGATGTACTCAAATCAGGGAAGCTGGCCTTTAGGCAGAAGAGGTAACTGTTGCAAGGGTTATGAGCCTCAAGTTAGCTTGATTGTTTTTTAAGGCACAGAAAGAAGTCTCGTGAAGGTCAGAGTGCAGTGGTTGTGGGGAATGATTTTACCAAATGGCATGGCAGAGAATAGACTGGCAACCAAATTATTTGTTGGCTAAGTTAAGGTATTTAGATTTTATTCTGTATTGGAGAAAGCATTGGAAGGTTTTCAATAAAAAGCCAGATTTTGGTTGGTTGACAAGACTAGTGGGTTTGAGAAATCCTGAAACTGAGACACAATGATTTTGAAAGTTAGGATGGGCAAAATGATGGAAGAATAAACAAAACTGTCCTTTACATTTGCTCCCGGGTCAAATGCAATCCTGCTCCTCATCGTCTTTGTTCAGGTCCACGCAGATGGTGTCACCCCCTTCTAGACAATGCTGGTGGCCATGCAGAGTCAAGGAGAACATGGTGAATCATGTGCTGATTCCTAAGGTGTCTGCTCAGAAGTGACACCTGTTACTTCCACTAAACTTTCTCATGAAAGCAAGTCATCTAGCCAGGCTTGAGTCTGTGCAACAGAAAAGTAATAATACTCCACCAAGTTAGGAAACAGTATTTTTGAGGAATACAGTCTACCAAGTAACACCTCATACTGAAGTGCTTCAGTAGTTGTAATACACAAGACTGTGTGCTAAGATTGCGTGTTGAAAGGCAACACATTTTTTATCACTTTACAAGAGCTGGATTTGGTCTCATTCCTACAACTAATAAAAAACATATACATGGAAAAATTTAAGTATGTATTTAGGAGCATTAGAGGTAGTATCATCTCTTTAAAAGTCTGCCATAGAAAAGTACTAATGTTAGAGAATTTCATAAAATGCCAATGGCTTTCCTGTTTTCTTCTGTCAACAGAGAGTATGGGTTTAGACAGTTAAAGATCGTATTTGGGAAAAAGGGGAAATAAAAACAATGTTCATCCAGAAGGAAAAGAGAATGAAGAGAAAATACGTTAGAGAAATGCAGATGGTTCAGTATTTATCACTCCTTTTCCAGTGTGATAGAGCTGCTGATTTGAGGCGAGGCATATGTTTACCCAGAATGGCGAGCACATTTCCAACACTCCATTCCAAGTGAATGTGTATATTTGGCAGAATTTTGGCCAAAGAAATGTAACTAGAGGTGTCTCATGGAAGTTTCCATAAATCTTTCTCTTAAAAAAAGAGGGGGGAAAAAGGAAAAGCTTCTACTTCTTTTATTCTTTCTTTATTTATTCTGCTACCTTTCACACAGGTGCTTCCCTAAACTATGAAGATAAGAGATACACACCAGTGAGCTGGAAATATTGTGGGTCCTTGTACGTGTAAGCCTTAGATGACTTTCCTCTGAATCCATACTTACATGGGAGGGAAATAATTCACTATCTTTTATTCTGTAACATATCTAAAAGAGAGTGAGGAAACAACCTCACATCGGAAATATATATTAATGTTTTACAGGAAAAAATTCGTGTCAAAAATTATATATCAAGTGGTATCAATTTTCAACTATTTGCCTCTCTTATGGATAAAAGGGACAGATTATGAAGTTAGAGGTCCTTTCAGTTTTAATTCCTGAGATGAGCACTTAATTTAAGACATTTTCATCTTGACACAGAATTCAAATGAAATACTTCACTTGTCATTTAAAATAATCATAGTAATCATTGAGTTTCTTTATGTAGATTATACATTTGAAACTTGAATGACAAAGATTAGATAAAGACCAAATTCACTACATGATTGACAGCCAGCTCTATGGTTCAGAGTCTTGAAGCCACAGCCTTACTTTCATTAATCTTACTCACTTCATCAGGGTAGGAAAACAGGAAAATAACAACTAGCAAATGCCTTAGAATATTAGCCTGTCTGGATGATTATATATAGAAACATTAAAAATTAGCATTATTCTCATTTCTGTCACAAGTTGGTATATTTTTATTTGTACAAGTAGAATGAAATGATGGGGTTTGTGTGAGACAGGACAGTCTCCTGACAAGAAGATGTGATATTTTGTTCAAGTCAAGGGAGAACTAAAAATAAATTGAAAGATTCCATAGAGTGACTAGATTTATTTCCTTTTTTATCTTGGTTTCCTTAACACTTCCCTGAAGTTCGATATAGCTAAATCAATATTTTCAGTTTTGTTTTTCCCACTTCTGTGTCCACATATACTGAAATTTCTAGAATGTCTGGTTACATTAGATACAGTGAGTAGAGTTTAGCTCATTCTGGCTTTTACCAATTTATCTGTGTACTGGGAATCAATGGTAAAATTTGACTTTCAAATGTATGACTTGTGCCTTGATAAATATTGATAAATGACTCTGAGTTAAGAGCAGTTAATTCTTTTTAGCTTTAAAATGGTAGTCTCTAATTATAAATAGCAAAAGATAATTTCAGAACACATGACCTAATTGTTCTATTTTCGTATTAATTTCAGTCTCTCCCTCTCCACCCCCCTCCTGCTCTCTCTCTCTCTCTCTCTCACACACACACACACACACACACACCATATTTCCAGAATCTTCCCAACTATAATTATTTTAATGGTACACTAAAACCTGACCAGAGGCAATTGAGTTTAGGAAGCAGAAACAGTCTTTCATTATGTCTGGGGGAAATTTAGCCACTGAAATGAAAAGGAAGAATACAGCTGATTTTGAACATTCACATCAATTTGAGTACCAATGGATGATGAAGTTATTGTTACCATTGTTGTTTCTGTTACCAAATCCAAACTTGTCCTGCTCACCACACGGACAAGCCAGTAAATTGGGAGATGAGGTGTTGGGGCAAGGAATAATGACTTTATATGGAAAGCCAGCAGACAGAGAAGATAGCAGACTAACGTCCTGGAGAACATTTACTCAAGTCAGTCTCTTTTTATACTAAAAAAGGGGAGGGGGTGTGGTTGGTTGTTGCAAACTTCTTGGTGTTGGAATCCTTTGTTCTTGTAGCTGTCCATGTAAGATCTTGGTGGGGTCATGATGTTCCTGTAAACCTGCAAGACAAATGTTATTTTCTATTCTGCAACTTTTTGTCTTATATGAATGGGAAAATGTTACACCCTTAAAGGTCAGAGCCTTGAGAATGGGCTATCCTGTATATTTCAGGCTCTAGGTTATTTATATATATATATATATATATATATATATATATATATATATATATATATATATATATATATATATATATATATAAAATTTTTTTTTTTTTTTTGGAAAAGGTGCAGAACCAGCATGACTAAGCACAGGAAACAGAGCGTAGGAACAAATTTAACATATGGAGTCAGATTTGTTTTTCCCTATTGCATTTCTTCTCCTCATTCTCCAGTCTCCTTCTGCTCTTCTTCCTCCTTCCCCTCTCTCTCCAATTCCCCCTCCTTATCTTCTTCACTTTTTTCTTCCTCTCTCTCTCTTTTTCCTTCTGCCCTTTTATCCTGCTGTTTCCCCTTCTCCCTTTGCTCCTGGTCCTCCTTACCCTCCTCTTCCCTTACCCCTTCCACCCTTCCTCACTTTCATTGTTCCTCCTTTTCCCAATCTCTCCTAGTTTCTTCTTTATTCCTAAGAAGAACCAAAATCCTAAGATTAGAACCATCTGATCAATGACATGTTGGCCCTCATATTTTCTGTGAATTGGGAGCATATGATTCTGACAGTTTATTTTTATCCTTTTTTCTCCCTTTTTTTTCCTTCTTAGAAGTAAAGTGTTGCATGATTATTGCTATGAAATATTTCACAAGCAGAGCACTAAGAGATGGAGATTAGAAAATTAAAAAAAAAAAATAAGGATATAGGTTGTCCCAACACCCAAAGCCTTTAACGGCATTTCCTACAATATTTTCTTTACTGTGTTCCTAATAATGTATTTTGGCATAAAACCTTTGTATTTGAAGTTAGTTATTTCATAAAGCTTGTCCCTTGTATCTAGATGCATTTTTCCCCCTTAGCTCCAGGCAACTGCTTCATTTTCTGAGGTATAATAATACTTTCTCTCTCTTATTTTTCTTCCTTGTAGCTTTTTAAAATTTATAGCCTAATGTTTATGCTACTCTTACTAAATTTTAATAAATTTACCATTTCCTTACTAATACACACACACATTCTCTAATCTTCCTCCACAGGCTAAAACAAATGTGTTGTAAAGAATAGAAAACCTCTAAATCCCAGAACTTTTCTTTGTAGATGTTCCCAAAATGCTAGAATATGTTAAAACACAAGTTAGAAATTTTAAAAATTGTCTTATCTAAGTAATTAATATTACATATGAAAATAAAACAGTGGCAGAGAGGGGAAGGGATCTGCTTAGAATAAAATTATTTGTGTGTGGAAATGCCATGACTTGAACTCCAATATGTGACTCATCAGTCCTCACCATCCTCCAATCCTTAGCACCTCTATTTAAATGACAGGCCATTTGCAACAACATAGATGGACCTGGAGATTGTCATTCTAAGTGAAGTAAGCAGAAAGAGAAAGAAAAATACCATATGATATCACTTATAAGTGGAATCTAAAAAAAGAAAATGCCAAATGAACTTATTTCCAAAACAAACAGACTCAATGACATAGAAAACAAACTTAATGGGGGCAGGAAAGGGGTGGGAAGGAATAAATTGAGAGTTTGAGATTTGTGGATCTAACTAATATGTGTAAAATAGATAAACAAGTTCATACTGTATAGCACAGGGAGCTATATTCAATATCTTGTAACTTATGGTGAAAAAATATGAATATGAATGTATATATATGTTCATGTATGACTGAAGCATTGTGCCATACACCAGAAATTGACACAACACTATAAACTGTACTTCAATTATATATATATACACAAACACACACACACACACAAAAATTAAAAAGAAGTGACAGGGTCATGGCTTCAGCTGACTCTAGATTGCTGGTGATTGTAGATTTCAGGAGGCTGTCTTGATCAAGAATATGGTACCATATCTGCTAGTGTATTTACCATTAGTGTGGAGACTATAAAAAAAAAATAAAGACTGTGTTCCAAGCTTGCAGCAAAGATTCTAGTTAAAGCTGAGATTCTGCCAATAAGATTTACTCACATACTTGATTTTGGCACTAAGTAGGGGAACACACAGTAGTTTGTGAGATTCATTTTGCTTGTTCAGATCTTTCAGTAAACTGTAAACTAGAGCTGACGGCTCTAACAGTAACTTTCTGATCTTGCTCGTGGAGCTCAGTCCTTTGATATTATTTTGATGATGCCCATATTCCTGATTTTAATAGAAAATCAGTTTCCTTATAAGCACAGTTCAGTCATGTCATTCTAGGAGTCATTCCTAGAGGCACAGATTAGCGCATGCTCATCCAGTTCTTTTAACATCTTTGTATGTAAGTAGCTCATTCTCCTTAAAATAGTTTGAGACATTTTTGTCATCTGCAACTGAGATCTGTTTAACAATTCTTGTCATGGAATTGGTTATAAGCCATGTTTCTTCAAGGTTTGGGATCTGGCAAATGAAGACATTATGTGACTTAGTTTTGTCCCGATGAAGTACCGATCTTGGAAGGGAGGATGCTGGTAGTCTCTTGCTGTGACAAAAGTTACTGAAATGATCACCTGTAGTCATTTGAAACAAAGTGACTAGTGCCTGATTTTGGCAGACCACGTAGGACCTATCATGGAACAGTATTATTTCCAGGTGAGGTGTCTGCTTCTCAGTGTATTAAAGTTTCTGAGAAAGAAAGCAGCAGAGTTAGAGTTCACACAGCTCAAGTCATCTCAGAGAATGAGGTACTTCCCATGATCTCTTTTAAAGTATACTTACTGAAGCTCTGTGTCTCCTCTATCTAAAAGCAGATGTATGGTTTTGTTGACACCTAAAGCACCAGATGGGTTAAATTCATAGCAACGTCATATTTGTTGTGTAAAGATTAAGGCATTGATTAGGAAACAGTAGGATGCTTCAGATTGGAAGGTTTAGATAATTCTAAGGGCTCTGACTCCAGAATGCCCTCATGTATCTCTGTAGCAGAAACATACTTTCTCCCTGTCATATGAAGCTGACCCTGTGTTCTATGGAGATCCTGTTATGCTCACACAGCAAGTCATTATCTTGCAAGGAAATGTTACTGTACTGTACCTTTCCCAGCAGTTATTATCTCTTGACCTATTACTAGACACAGATCCCTGCATGTCCCATGCGTTTAATACAAAGTCAAATTCAGGAGGCAAAGTGTTGCAATGCCAATGGAGTTTCAAGACTTCCCAATTTATATTAATAATCCTGAGAAATAGGTGTGGAAATTAAGTGCTAGATAAGGAAGGGGGAGGATGTAATCTAGGTGGGACTAATTTGTAATGAAATGTGCTAACCAGTGACTCTGGGTTCGGTTTGCAAAATTGATCATGGTGGAGCAATTTCATCTGTATGGTTGTTAAGGGAAATCCAGAACTCGGTGATGGCTTACAAAGAATGAGTAGAGAGGACAGGGCAGTCTTAGATGTAATGGACATTAAAGGACTAAATAAATTAGGTAGATGGGGTGGTGCAGTGGATTCATCAAGAGTTACTTCCTCAACCACTTCCAAGATGATTTTCAGAAAGTACTTCTTTTACCAAGGCATCCAGAATACATGGTAAAGGGAAGCAGTTGCGTCCTCAAAAAAGGCTGTAATGGTAGTAATAAAGGTTGGGTATACCACTATTTTGTTTTAATGGCAGTACCTCTTATATTTTCTGTGTAGGTAATCACATTTTCTCCAATTTTAGGTTTTGTTTTTTTTTTTCGCTTTCCAATGATTACATTTTGCTTCTCTTTTCTTATCCTATATGGCCAGTGTCTTTGGTATAGTGTTGAATAAAAATGTCGGTATTAAGTATCCTTATTTCCTGATTTTAAGTGGAGTGCTTTTAATATTTTATCCATAAATACATAAATAGGATATTTGCTGTGTTTTTTTATTGATACATTTATCAGATTAAAAGAAGTTCTCTTCTGCTCCTATTTTGCTAGGATAATTACCAAATGATTTTTTTCTGTATAAATTCCAATAATCATGTGGCTTTTTTCTCTCAACATTTGAATTTACTGAATCTCATAAGGAGACCTCTTAAATTAAATTATACATCTATTCCCAATAAAAACTGATTGATCATTATGCACTTACAGTGTATTGCTGTATTTGGATTGCTTATATTTTGTTTTTAGTTTAATGGTTTCAGGTCTTATGTTCAAGTCTTTAATCTATTTTGAGTTAATTCTTATGTGTGGTGTAAGATAGTTGTTGAGTTTTATTGTTTTGCATGTGGTTGTCCAGTTTTCCCAACAGCATTTATTAAAGTGACTATCCTTTCCCATTGTTTATTCTTGGCTCCTTTGTCATAAATTATTGAAATGGGGTCCTTAATTTTAATGTAGGTGTTTAAGATATTGGTAAGAAAGGGGCCAGCAATCCTACTTAATAACCAGAAAAAAGGGAAAAATTGTTGTCATTCAGTGTAGTGGCACGGGAGTAGTAACTGGAATGGTCAACTGACCAGGGAGTCCCTGGGATGTAAATAGGCCATCTTAAAAGGTCCTTTTTGATCCATACAACATCATGAACTACAAATCTTGTGACAGTCTTGATAGGAGTCACAATGATGGAGAGTCTTTTCCTCTTACCTAATCATTGTCTTCAGTCAGGTTATGAATCTCAAGTCCTCTGGGGAGGCCTGGTACACACCCGAGTACACACCATAAATCTTTCTCTTGATTGTCAGTGAATTTGCCAATGTCTTATTAAGAAAATGAGCACCTGGGAAGGGAAAATATGTAGAACTTCGGGGGAGGATAATAGATTTTGGCTTTAGATAATACTAGTTCTTGGTGATTAAGAGGACTAGTGAGGGTCAATATAGTATGCATTATTTAGGGGGTTTTAGGTGATAACATTTGGACTAAGAACAATTTTAAATTTAGTGTGGTGTTTCCCAGAAACTATTTTTTTTTTTATTTCCCTCATGCCTGGATGTGATCTGTTTTCTCCAAAATTGGTAGACTTATTATTTGACTTCCAGATGCCTAGGGTTAGGGCTATTAAAGTAGGGAAGGGAAAGCTTTGAATCAATAATTTGAAAAAATACAGCAAAGTCAATATTTCCTTAGGGGAAAATCAGATATTAATATCACCCTAAAAATCTTGGAAGAGGAAATGTTGATTATTCCTACTGCATCCACATTTTACTTGCCTGTTTGCCCAAGATAGAATGTAGAGAAATGACAATCATTTTGGTGGCATTTTCGGTGCTTAGTACAATTTCATATACAGTCTTTGTATTGGAGCAAATCAACATAACCTCTGTCATCTGGCATGTGGCAACAGGATTTAAAAATGTTTTATCCATCAAAACCCTCCAAGATACTAGAAGCAATACACTTCACCTGGCAGGTGTGGAAGTGACAGCTTTTACTCTTAGATCTAATGACCCCTAGTCATGAAAACATTAAAGAGGGAGCCATTGCATTGGCTGATGGTTAGTCCTGATCATTGCAGGGAAAGAAAAACTGCTGTAACACAGCTGGACAAGGGAACTATGTCTGGAACGTAGGATCCATAACACCCTAGAATTGTCACATCCAGTAATAAAAGTTAATTAAAAGACTTTAACAAAATAATTCAGGCAGGGCCACTAAGACACATTTTTCAGGAATGAATGTTTTGTTTATTTCACCAAGCAAAAAGTCCATCCAACTTAAAGCTGAGGAAAGGAGGAACATGCAGTTGTAATGTAGAAAGGAAGTTATAAATACGAGCTGTAGCCTTGCGACAGAGTGAAGAAATAAGGTGTATAGGAGTGTGATAGCCGCCTGTCTGTCTGTCTCCCTGCTTCCTTCCTTCTCTCCCTCCTCTGAGAGTGTGTGTGCTTATTTATGTTTGTGAGAAAAAGAGAGAGATGTGGTGTAATATAGAATCTCTCTATCAAGAGCATATGCTACATGTACGTGCTGTGTAAACTTATAGTTGGGCCCACAGGTTAGAGGTATTAAGAGGAGACTGTGACTGAAGCCAGGGCAATGAATATTATTCAGAGATGAATGCCATGATTGGGAAATTGGGTCTTTCCTTTTGGAAAGAGTGTGAAGATGTTGTTATTTTATGCAGTCTGGCTGTGGTATTTTAAGCTGGAACGTGTTATTACTAGCATGGTACACATTAGGTACAGGAAGAAGTCTGGGAGTCCTGCGAAGTCATCAGAGATGTGAAGTGTGGCATGTAGGTTAGGTGGGTCCTCACCCATCCTGACCCACTTCTGGAGGGTCATCTTGTACCACATATCCTGACAAGGTAAATGCCAGGTACTTTGTAACTAGTGTTCCATATGTGTGAGTTGTATTCCATCAATCAGATGCTGTTACACAAGACTTGGGTTTGGAATCTAGTCATGACAGGGGACCAGGGGCTACGTGGGCCACTTCTTCTGGTGGCAGGAATAGCCTGGCCAGTGTGATGCTGGGGCCACCAGTCATGGCATCTGATGTCTGAGTGACAGGTGAGGTGGAGTGTTCGTGGAGCCAGTGGTTGAGTTGGTATCTCCACTTTCCTAATTGTTAAAATCTGGAATTGCTTATATAAAAGTAAAAAAAAATTATTAAAATTAATTATAGGAACTCAGATGACTGAGTCTTTTGCTCATACGGCTCTAGTGGGTGGCATTAAAAATAGATTCCTTACGCTGTTTTTTTAATTGATACTGAAATTTAATTTACCTAATTTTTATATAACATCTTACCAAGTGTCAACACATCTAATAGATTTATCAACAATATACCTTGACCAAAACTTCTGAATACCAAATTATACAGACATACCTCATTTTACTTTGCTTTATTGCACTCCACAGATACTGTGGTGTTTACAAATTGGAGGTTTGTGGCAACCCTGCCTTGAGCAAGTCTTACTGGTGCCAGTTTTCCAACAATACTTGTTCACTCTGTGTCTCTGTGTCACATTTTGGTAATTCTCACAATATTTCAAACCATCCTCCGGCAAAAAGATTATGACTTGCTGAAGGCTCAGATGATGGTTAGCACTTTTTAGCAATAAAGTATTTTTAAATTGATACATTGGTTTTGTAGACATAATGCTATTGCACACTTAATACAGTATAATATGAAATTACTTTTATATGCACTGGAGTACAAGAAAATTTTTGTGACTTCCTTTTTGTGATACTCACTTTATTCGAATGGTAGAGACCAGAACCTGGAATATCTTTGAGGTATGCCTGTAATTATGTCAAATGTCTTTTGCCTTTTAAATACTTACTTTTAGCTGTTTTATGTATATAATTGTATTATGGAGAAAATTTTTTTAAGTAGACACTCTATTTCATATAATATGGTAATTACATTTAAATATCACTATAGTATAAAGTGTTTTTATATATATCAACTTTGAGTTTTTTTGGATTACGGACCTGTGAAATGTGATGCATATGTAAATATCATGTGTATTTTACAAAAAAAAAGTAATGAAATTCAAGAAGTTTCTCTCCTACAATTAGGCCATAAAACTTAAGAGTGAGAGACTTCAAAGTGTATTTCACTGCTTTAACAAAAATTTCCAGGTTTTTATTAAACTCCAAAAAAAAAAACCTAAACAAAAAAACTTCTTAGTTTCTTACAATTTTTAAATGCATCAAAACTTGTTTATGTATAATAAATATAACTGATTAGAAGCTCATGATTTATTTTTCTAAAGTTGCACCATATATTTGACTCATCTGTATCATTATGTGTAATAAAAAGTGATTTTGTTTTGCAGTATTGAAAAGTAAGTGATTTTTAAAGATTGAAATATGGTTTACAATGTGTTAATTTCTGGTGTACAACATAGTAATTCAGGTATACACTTATATATGTACATATTCCTTTTCTTGTTCTTTTTCATTATAGGCTATTACAAGATATTGAATGTAGTTCCCTGTGCTATGCAGTGGGACCTTGTTTATCTAGTTTGTATATAGCAGTATCTGTAAACCCCCAAACTCTCCTAATTTATCCCTCTACCCCCTGCCCCTTTTGCCCTTAGTAACTGTAAGTTTGTTTTCTATATCTGTGAGTCTGTTTCTGTTTTGTAAATAAGTTCATTTCTGTCAGAAAATTAAGTGATTTTTTAAAATGTTATTTGTGACTGTATCAAAACCACCTGACTTTTTTTTTCCAGTAATATTGAGAAATCACGTACCCAGATAGATGAACCACTAACCTATCATGGTTTGGAAACTTTTACATTTTTATTTTTACTGTTAATTTTATTACTCCCTCCAGAATCATTTTGCTAGATACTCAGCAGTCATTATCTCTGTAAATGAAGTATACCTAGGCAGGTAGGTAGATAGTGCAGAAATTTGACACACAGGTATGTTTAAAATAGCTACACAGAAATATGACTTACGTGGTAATTATGTTTTTCACTATTAAGAACTTATTGTTGCTGTATTAGGATGGAACCTGACACACTGCATGGAAAATACAAATAATCATCAAGATTCAGATATACTTCCCTAATGACTTCATAGGACCTGCCACAGACTAGATGTTCACTAAATGTGAACTGAAAGTTTATGCAAGCTACCTTTGCAAATTATGGTCCCTATCCCCAAGCTTACACAGAGATAAAATAAACCACTGATGGGTCTGATTATCTATTGAGTACTTTGTATGGCTCCTTTCATGCAATAAGCACTCAAGTGATTTCTTGTTAACAAATCGCAATAACCCACACAGCCCTCACTTATCTTTGTCTCAGTAGCAACAGACTATATTTTCTTTCCTATATGATTCAATTTATTTTGTAAAATAGTCACATGAGCACCCCTCCATTTCTTTCAGTCTCTGAAGAGAAAGCAAAATATAAGGAGACACTAAACTCAAATTGAAGTCTTTTATTTACACAAGTTATGGGGTGTATGTGTGAGTATATGTGTGTATACACATATACAGGTGCAAACATATATATAATTTTAGGAAAATAAGATTTTATGCTAAAGGGCAGTCATTGTCACATGACGTATTTCAGTGATACTAAGAGCAAAGAGTTTTATAATGCCTTTCCTGTCATTTGTAGAAATGCTTTAATAGGAGAAAAATGATGTATCTGTTACATATATAAATTGTTTATAATTCTATATAATTTATAAATGTATATTATTTATAAATTTCAAATTTATTATAGATGTAAAATAGATGTAAAATATTAAGGCAGAAAATATGATTAAATAGGTACAATTAGAAAAGAGTACAATGTTGGCATAAACAGGGTACTGAGATATGAAGAAAGATATTTATTAGTAAAGTCATCTTCAGAATGAATGTTGTCATTACTTGCTTTTTATAAATTAAATAGTTTAGGCATGCATAATTATTACTATGGATTTATAGACTTCAAAAAAAGTGCTTATTATGTTGGTATAAAACTTTGGGAATAATGAGAATTTAAAAAAATAAAACGTACTCTGAAGTTTGTTTGACTTGAAATGTTTTAATAGTTGGGATTTAGCTATGAGGGATAGTGTTATCAGTTCCAAGCCTGTACTGTTTGCCACATGACAGAGCAATAATCGAGAGATGAGTTGTTGGGGTAAGGCATAATGACTTTTTTCAGAAATCCAGCAGATTGAGGAGATGGTAGACTAGTATCCCAAAGAATCATCTTTCCCGGATTTGAATGCTGGTTTCTTTTATAGAACAGAGAGGAAGAGGTGAGGAGGTAAAGTTTAAAAAAGAAAAAAAAGGCGATAAGTTATTGCAAATATTTCCTGGTTCCAGTCACATTCTGGGGGAACATTTTAATTTCTTCTTTCCTGCAGCCATTCACAGATGGGCCTGGTCAGGCTGTTTCCTGTGAGCTAAACAAAGGTATTTTAGCTTAACACTCAGTATAGGAGGCAAGGTTCCAGGAGATGGGCCATTCTGTGTACTCTAAGCTATAGGAAATATCCCTTTAGTGATTAACTCATAGCAAAAGCAATAGAATACAAAGGTTGAAGTGAAAGAAACAGATCCATTATGGAATCAGATTTGTTCTTCCCTATGACAATAGCCTGTTATGGGGAACACATAGTTTTTGGTAAATAGTCTTTTGGAAAGTAAAAGTACGATGTCTTGGTTAACGTTGTGAGCCAATAAATACTTGGTGAATCATATTTTTGTTTTTTCTAATTTATCAGAAAATAGGGATATTACATAATACATGCTAATAGGACTTTTGCAAAGGCACTTCTCCAGGGACTAAGCCTTTTTAAAAGTAGGATATTCTAACAATAGAATATTTGTCCTTTCTAAAACCTGACTGAAATGACAGAACAATTGGTTAAATCAATTCACTCAGTCTGAAAAAAACCAAAAAAACAAACCCTTCTGTTGAGTAAGTGCTTAAATCATGCATACGTCAGTGATTAATTAACTGCATTTTACATTTATTGATTTATACTTTAATTGTGAAAAAGCAAAATTAAATAAAATATTAAGCATTTAATTCCATTTAAAATTAAGTTTCGGTTCAGAGGAAATACTACTACCACCTATCATCTGGCAAAATCCTGATTTTAAATAATCCATAAATCTTACATTTAAAACAAAGGAATAGATAGAGGGTGAATGGAGTGTCTCTAGAACTTGAATGTTTTCTTAAGCAATGAAAATCTACATTTTTCTCTGCATTCCTTTAAGTGCCAAGTTTTAGCAGAGTAAAGGGACAGTAGTGTGAAGTGAGCCGTTGCATTTAAGTTGTTTAAGAAGAGCTTAAATCAAAGAAAATATGAATATCCTTATGGGGACAGCTATCAGTTGAAGCAGCGCATGAAACAATGCACCAACACACAGTTTATCAAGAACAGTTGATCTACATTAAGGCAAACACAACAATCATTATATTCATTTTAATTTTAAATCATGAAATATGTCCTAAGAAGTGATTATTTGAAATGCATCTTATTTGTCCCTGCAGACTTGCCTTAGTAAACCATTTCTTCCCCTTTCCAACTACACTTCTGAAATCTATCTTCCTGCCTGTATACACAAACCGTCTCCCAATGTGACCGTGAGTTCCAACCACTAGATTACTTCAAAATATTTTTTGGTAACAAAAATAACTGTATTGCTTTATTTAAAAATTTATTGAAGTATAGTTGGTTTATAAGGTTAATTTCTGGTGTATAGCACAGTGATTCAGTTATGCATATGTATTACTTTAAATTAGTTTCTTAAGCTACACTCACATGCAACATTTTCCAATTATTTTAGACTGACTTTCTCTATTTTATTCCTAACATATGTAATAAAGGAAAATTTCTTTGCCTTTATACACATATGCTCTTTTTCCTACCCAGAATCTTTCCCCCACTGTGATGCCTCAGTCTTCTATGACTTGACTCAAAAATCAACTTTGGGAAACTTCCCTTGGCTGCTCTAGGCAGAGTCAAGTGTTTTTGCTTTATTAATTTTGTTTTATTTCTTTAGTTTTCTTCTAGATTCCTGTAATTCTTTTGCTTGAGCCTCCTACCTGGACTTTAAAATGTGAGGGCAGGGACTTTGTCATCTTTGTGTCTGCAGCATTTAGCAAAGCAACTGCCACAATATAATCACTTAATACATTTATTTTTAAAAATCCTTGCTAGTAAGAAGGAAAAGGAAATCATGATGTGAGCTATAGTATTCTCGCTATGAAGTTGCATAGCAGAAGTAATGTTGAAAAAGGCAGAAAAATACTTCATTTGTGCAGGGCTTTTCCCCTAACTTTGGGGGTATTCATTACGCGACCCTAGCTTACAACATTTTATATGTATACATATGTATGTATACACACACACACATACACACACATCCACCTACATATATATGTATATATATAAACTCACTGTGATTTAGGAGAAAAAAATCATGCTAGGTAGTATTTTGGTAGAATTTAATGCTAAGAACACCATTCTAGTGTGATTGCTGGTTAGTGTGATTGCTGGCTACATTTCCATTAGCAGTGATAATGAACAACAGAAACTTTAAGTTGTCACACAGCTGACATATGTTTACTGATATTTCAGGGAGATCAAGCATTTACTTAGTATTTCTCTGCACAAAGGCAAAGTCCTAGAGAATCTTATTGCTTTGTTCATGGTCAAGCTGAATGGCTGAAAGATAATTAAAACAGTAGTTTGTCCCATGGCAGACTAAAAGAGTTATCAGGGAAGGTTTCATTACTTCTCATGGTTTTCCTAAAAACAAATCCCTTATGATTTCAGCTGTGAAGATATGCTGTCTGTCTGTGTGGTGGCAACTAAATGAGTGTCTTTCTATATGTGCCTCCACCTTAGTTGGTTCAAGTAAGCACTATGTCTTTTTGTTTCCTAAGCCAATATGTTAATATGTGAAGTTTGCCTCTAATCAACCGAGGTTCCCTGTTGTCACTGACACTTACATGTTTAACTCCACTAGCTACAGTCCTATGATGGTATTTATGTCTTATTTACCTTTCTATAATAGTTTCATAATGAACTGACTCTAAAGACTTTATAATCAGTACTCTGATCCAAATCTCAAGTACCAATGTCTTCACTATTTATAGCAATGATTTCCATAGGATTTTTATTTTTCCCTGAATTTCAGTCTATGGTGCTTACCATCACTAGCTTATTTTGCTTGACATTGCTTTTATTATAGTATTCTCCTGCTTAAAAATGTTGAATGTCTCTTATTGTCTGAGAGATGAATTTGAAACTTTTATTTACATCTTCTCTCTTCTCACTCTTGATCAACCAAAATGTCATTGCATCTTCTCAATGGTACTCGTATATGCAAGTTAAAACCCTTGATTTCCCTATTTTTTCCACATTCCTATTCCTGAGTCTTATGCCATTTTTCCTTCAATAAACTGTTTTTGATCACCCAAGACCTAGATAGATTTGATTTTTTTATAGTATTTCTTGTTTGCACACTACTTTGGCAAAAATTGTAAAATGAATTCTAAAAGCAGTTTTCTTTTTAATTGCATGACATATCTCACTTGTATTTTAAAAAGATGAGGTGGGAGTGATCCCCACTTACAATATATTCTGTACAAAGTCAGTATTCTTAAATATTAAGGTTTTTTATAGGGCCCCTTTCATTCCCCACCATTACTTTTCTACCTTCCATTGGGTGAAAGTTTATATCTAGAGAAACAACAATTCCTGAAACAATATTTAACATGAGAAATGCTAAGTTAACTTATAGTTTAATGTGTTAAGTCCTCATCCTTCCAAATTAATGAAAGCTGATGATACTGTTTTAATAACTTTTACATAAGATTCTCTAAAATATTTTTCAGCCCATTGCCATTACGCCAATTGTCAACTCATTGCCCTCCAGCTCCAAATAGAACCTCAACTACTTGCTCTGTGATACTGGAACTGAACTCTGTAGATGTTCCTTCCTTGCTAGCTGGCAAAATGCTAAGCTTTGTCAGTGTAGGGTGCTGGCAGAGAGGAAGGGCTTTCCTGTGTGCTGCTCCAGGTGGATTTCCACAGGGAGAGACTTCAGTGGCACCTCGCCTGCAGTAGGAGGGTCTGAGGATTTTTTTTTTTAATTTATTGAAGTGTAGTTGATTTACAATGTTGTTAGTTTCTGGTGTATACAGAAACCAAACTTATGGTTGCCCAAGGGGGAAGAAGTGGGGAGGGATAAATTAGGAGTTTTGAAGTAGCAGATACAAACTGTTATATACAAAACAGATAAACGACAAGGTCCTACTGTATAGTGCAGGGAACTATATTCAATAGGACAGTCTGGGGGTGTTAATGAGGAACATAGATTGCTGTTTACCGTCCTCATCTTGTCAAGTAATGGCACCCTGCCAATAGCCTACACGTATGAAATTCCAGAGAAGAAGATTCTGAAACTTTACTCTTAAAAAGAATCTTTTCCTGAAAGGAAACCCCTAATCTTACTCTTTTAGTTTATTTTAGTGTTTTGTGTGTGTGTGTATGTGTGTGTGTGTGAAAGCAGTCATTATTTTTTATGTTGTCAGCTCTTATATAGTATCAATTCACTTTAAAGATTTTTTTTTCTGTTATTTCCTGATCTCTCTTTAAGTCAGCAATCACTGCCTGCTTTTGTTTAGCTGTGATGCATTTAAATACAATTTTTTCTTTTTCTATTTTTAAGATAGTTTACTTTGTATTTTAGCAATTTGACTATAATGTGCTTTAGTTTGGTTTTCTTTGTGTTTATGACACTTCTGGATAATTGAGCTTCATGAAACTGTGGGTTAGGATTTAGTTTTGTAAAATTTAGAAAAGTTAGGCCCTTATTTCTTCAAATAAATTTTCTGCAACTTCTCTTCATTTGACACTCCAACTATATGTAAGATCTGCCTCTTGGATAATCGCACAGGTAGCTGACACTTTGTTTACCTGTTGTTTTATTTTGAATATTTCTTCTCTTTGCTTTAATTTAGAAATACCTAATGAATTATCTTCAGTTTTACTAATCAGTATTTTTGTGTCTAATCTACTTTAAAGCTCACATTGATGTTTGTAGATACATATTTTTTAGAGAATACTTTTCTTTTATAATTTCCATTTACTTCACTCTTAGTTTCCGTTTTTCTTCTGAAATACATCATCTGCTAACTTTTAGGTCTACTTGATCCTGTAATTAAAATATATACATGTATTAGTAATAATTGTTGCAGAGTCCTCATCTGCTAGTTCTAGTAATTTGGTTGCCTGTGCTGATGCTTTGTGTCCTTTCTCCTGATTCCATGTTATATTTTTGTTTTTGTTTTTGGTTTTTTTGGTTGATGTTTCCCATCAATTTTATTACTTATAGTCACAACATTGTATATAAAATAACTATATATATTGAAGCAGAATATTTCTTTGTTTCATTCATGTATCAGAGAGTCCAAGCTCTTTCCTCTGTGTGGCAATTTGGGTGGGCAAGTGAAGTTTGAGATTCCTTCTAAAGTCAAGTTGATTAGATCTGAACCATGTATTTAATTAGAGCCCCTACCACTACTACATTGTTTGGAAAAATGTGTGATGTGTGAGGCCTTTTTTGGGAGGCATCTGAATGAGATGATAGGCATCCAAATGATGAGATTTGGAGAAAATTCAATATGTTGTTGACCCTTGAACAACAGAGGTGTTAGCTGCACAGGTCCACTTACATGGGGATTTTTTTTCAATAAATATGTACTATAATACTACACAGTCCACTGGGTGGTTGCATCTGAGAATGTGTAACCATGGATACAGAAGGCCAACTATAAAGTTATCTGTGGATTTTCAACTGCATGGGATGTTGGCACTCCTAACCCCCACATTGTCCAAGGGTCGACTGTACAAGTAAAATAATCAAATGAGAGATTTTTAAAAATAAACAAAATAAATTCAGCTTGATAGAGGAATATTTAATACAATCAAAAGAGTAGGGCAATAGAGAACAGAAAAGAGACAGATTGTCTCCTGGTGTATTAGCCAGGGTTCTCCAATTGGGAACAAACCAGTAGGTGATATGTGTGTGTGTATATATCTATGTCTCTCTATATAGATGTCTTATTATATATTACAGGCACCAGTAAGTCCAAAATCTGTAGGGCAAGCTGGCTGGCTGGAGATTCAGGTAAGAGTCTTGAGTCTGGAGGTGGAAACTTAGGCAGATTTTCTCTATTGCAATCTGGAGGCAGAATTCCTTTCTCAAGTTCCCTCAGGTAATCTGTTTCAGCTATTATTATTATTCTAACAATATAACAGTGTAACATTAATATTAGTAATATAACAATAATTCAAAAAAGTAAGATAACATTACTACATTGATGCAAGATGCCATTCACCGTATAGTGGGGTTAGAGCAGGATTAGAGCTAATTCTGCTTTCACAAGAAAATTCTTCTGAAAATAATCTTTCCTACTCTAAACATTTTTAATTCATTCAACTATTCATAAGATAGTTTCTATTCAAACTTTTGTGGTTCTAGTCTTTCTAGTCTTTCTTCAGGATGTACTGCATTTGTGAATGTCCTTTTTTGGGGGGAGGGAGGTAATTAAGTTTATTTATTTATTAAAAAAATTTTTAATGGAGGTATTGGGGATTGAACCCAGCAACTCATGCATTCTAAGCATGTGGTCTACCACTGAGATACACCCTCCCACCATGTGAGTGTCCTTCTTGAAATGTGTTATGTAGAAATTAAAATTTTTCCACATGTGCTCTGATCAGACTGCAGCATTCAGAACTGTTTATTTCCTTGAGAAAACATTTTATTTCTACTTATACATCATAATCTTGCTTTGTCTTTCCCCACACCTTCCACTGCACACTTAGTGAATTGATGGCTCCATGGGATTTATAATCACCTGAAACTCACAGGTCTTTTCACATGATCCATTATTATGTCAAGTTCTTTACTCTCATTTATCAGTAGTTACTGTGCAGTTCATGGGTTCAAACCAAAAACAGGAGGGTTTTTTTTTTATATCCATACAAAGTTCCTCCATATTCATTACTTATTAAATAAGCCATTTATTAAAGGTTGCTGAGTGTCTATGTCTTTACCAATTCTGATTCTATTACCTTAATAAACTTGACTCCACTTGGTGGCAGTAAGTTTGATCAATAAAACTTCTACATCTTAATCCAAGGCATTTAAAAACATTTCCATGAGTACAGGATCAGGTTTAAGTCCTTCAGTACACCATTAGGGATACCTCCTCCAGACTAGTAACTGATTGTTTAGACCCTTTTGGGGAAGGTTTTTAAAATAGGTAATAATTTATGTAACTCCTTTGCAATTTACTTCTCATTTATCTCTCTTGAACAATAGAATATCTTGAAATGCTTTTCCAAAGTCCCTGCCAAATAAGATATCTAATTTAGGTAACCCCAAAGAAAGACAGTGTGTTAGTTTTTCATGACTAATTCTTAGTACATCTGTGTGCACTACCCAATGACATCCTGTCCCTTCAATGTGCACATAATCATTTGGTTGACTATGGAGTGGGCTCACAGTAGAAGGCAGTATCGATGGCATTCCAGGGAATGGAATGGTCATGGCTCATCAGCAGAAGCTGCTAACTCCTCAGGAAAATACTTGCTTTTCTTTCTTTCTGAGCCTCAGTTAGCTTCATTTTCCAGCTTCCTTTACAGGTAGATGGAACCAATGATTGGTTTCTAGACACTGGAATTTGGGTTGAAACGATATCTGCTCTTCAAAGATCAAGACTTTTAAGAGGCAGATGTGTCCCCTCCACGTTCTTCCTCTTTCTACCTATTCTGGGTATAGAGAATTATAATATTTTATGAAATGGCAGTACTTTCAGGTGAATGGATACTGTTTTTGAATCAGGACTAGCTAAAAGCAGCCAGCTCTTCAGAAACACTTACTTTAAAAGGTTATGTAAGGGAGAAATACACTGATTCTGTGTTTGCACCTTTATATATTTTTGAGTTTATTTGATATAGCAGTTCAACCAACCAAACTAATACAGCTTGAATTCCTTCCGTAATTACCATACAAAAATATTTTTAGTCATGCTTAAAGAGCTTTAATAATGCCAAAAAAAACTCACTCAGTGAAGTAATGTGCTTAGCCAATGCAGAGCTCTGATGGTAAGAAAATTCATCTTTGTTTAGCTGAAACATTTTCCTGAAGAGGCTTTATAAAATCCTGCCCTTTTAAAGGACCACTCTTTAAGTTTTTTCACAATGAATACATCTATTGTCTGCTTTCTAAATGATGTGTTGGTGCCTTGCTTATCTCAGCAAAATTAAAATAGCTCTACCTTCTAGACCAAGCAACCCAGGAAGACCTGCTTTCACAGTCCCCAATTACCAAGTTTCCAACATAGTAATTCTGTATCCCTATGAAATTACAGTTAATTCAAAATAATTTGCAGCATACTGTCTAGAATACTGTGAAGCAGTAAAGACCATGTACCAACCATCTTTGGGCACAATAGTGGCCAACTGTGAGGAATCTTCTGGTATTTGATTATCTGAGCAGTAGAAGCCATCTGGCTCCCCTTCACCCAACTGATCTTGACCCAAACCAATGAACTACTCTTTGGGTTTCTTCATTAAAAGTAAAAAAGCCATCATCCATTAATTCTCCCCCTAGAAATCTCAGAAGCTCCACTGTGAAGCAAGAGGACCCCATTCCAAATTACTCTGCCAGGGGAAAGGTCTCTGAGAAAGAAGATGCTTATTATTTGATTGCCTAGCCTTTTAATTGAATGACCAAGTCATTGGAGGTTCATTGGCCCATTAAAACAGGCCCCAAACTCTTAGGTTTTCTGAGAAATTGTCCTAAAATTTCTGTGTGTCCTGACATTACTCCTAATATTGTCCTCCCATGTTTCCCTGACTTTCTGGCGCAAGATTATTACTTTGACATTTGTAAGGTTCAGGAATCCGCAAGATCACTCACTTATTAAATAAGTTTTGGGGTTCCCAAGATTACTGTCAGTTTTGATAAATCATTAGAGGAACTCAAAGAACTCACTGAAAGCTACTATATTCATAGTTATAATTTATCATAGTGAAAGGACATGGATTAAAATCAGAGGGAAGGGGTGCATAATGCATGGTCCACACAGGATCTCCCACTTGTCCTCTCCCAGTGGAGTTGTAGACAGTGCTGATTTCTTTCAGCAACACTGTGTTAATTCACATGGAGTACTGACAGCCAGGGAAGTGCCCTTGAGCTTTGGTGTCCAGAGTTTTATTGGGTCTTGGTCACATAGATATGACTGACAGCCCAGGTGGCTGGCCTTAGTCTCCAGCAGTCTAGAGGCTGAGCTGATACTGGTGACCCAAAGCCCCCATCATAAATCACACTGTTAACATAGACTATCCAGTGTGGCCCAGAGGCCCCAGGTGAACCAAGACATTCCAGACACATAGAGATCACCTCCTAGAAGCTGAGGCCAAAGGCCAGAACTCTCTCTGGATAAGATTAATCCCCTACTGCAAAATGCTTTACTCTGGGCTTCTTCTCATGTGGCTTAATAACCGCATATATGAAAAGTTATAGAAGTCTATTTAATCACCGATTGATTCGTTCAGCAAATAACTACTGAACACTTACTAGGTACTAAACTTTCTTCTGTACCTCTCCTGATCTTTGGATTTTAAGTTTCTTTATGGTTTTTCCTTGCTTGTTCTCTTGAGTTTAAAGTTTTCCATTGACTTAAGCAAGAATATGTCTGTCTTGATCCTATTGGAAGGAAGACTATCCCAGCTGGCTTCCCTCATGGAATTCTGTTGGCACTGATTTGCCCGGCAGATACCTGACACCTAACTCCTGTGCAAATCTGGCCAATGCTGTCTGTCTCATTTCCTACTACTCCCCACCTCCTTATTCCCCACTCAGCCCGGTTTCCACCACACTCACTTCCCAACATTCTTCAGATACTTCCACATTAAGGATTTTGCACTAGCTGTTCTTTCTTTTTGAAGTTTTATTCCACAGATATCTCTTTTATTCCCTTTCACAATTCCTTCTTGCCTTTACCATAGAGTCTTCTCTTTTGGGAAGGCTTTCCTAAAGCTCTATCTGAAATTGAAAGCTTCTTCCTAAACTTTCCATCCCCTTTTCTCAGCTTGATTATTTTTCTCCTTAACATATAATTCAACTTTTAACATATTACATATTTTAGTAATTACAATGTTTGTTAACTGCCTCTTCCTTCTAGAAATAGACATCAAATACCAGGAATTTTTAGCTATTTTGTTCACTCTTTTATCCTGAGTGTGTAAAATAGAACCTGATGGATAACCAGTGTTGAACACTTGTTTAATGAATGAACCTCTGTGCATTTCACAGAATGTGTCCTGTTATTAAACAGTATCTTTTTTTCTTTTTCATTCAATTAAGTGCTTTAGATGTATGTCTTCAAGTGCATCCCTTTTCATTTAGCCCATTTAGCCACATCTTTGAGAGCTGAAGGTTGGTAGTTCAAGTTAGTTCAGACTTTGAAGTCAACAAGATATAGATTTGAATCTCAGTTTTTCCATTACCAGCTGAATGACCAAGTACACTTTCATAATTCCCTTAAACATTCAATTTTCTCAACTTGAAGTAGATAAAGTATCTACTTCACAGAATTGTGAGAGTTACATCCCATGATATTTTTGTAATAAATTTGTTCCTTTTTCCCCTTTTCACTGGCCTATTTTAAGATATTGATTTCATCTTTGTATTGCTTCCACAATGCCTCACATATACTCAAAAACCCTGAAATCTTGCTCTCAGTCTCTCTAAGATCATGACTACAAATTCTTGAGAAGGTGATACATACTGAGAGAAAATGCTATGCATGTGTTCCTAATGAACCCGTTTGGCTTCTGGTAGTCAGCTGTTCTTTTTCAAAATATTAGTTAATCTTGTATGTCCTTTTGGGAGATTATTTTTCTTTCAAAAAAAATTGCAACCAAATTTGCCCATCCCCAGTGTTTTGGTATTCATGATTACTCAAATTCCTTGTGATGGCCAGTCCACCCCACTTACGGTTTCTCTTAGTCTCCTGGGTTAACAGGTTTTTTCTAAGGTAGTAGACCTTATAGAGAACAGTGAGGTATTCTCTTCAAACTACTTTTTTTGCCTTAGTTTTTTGTGTCCCCTTACAAATGTTTGCTGTATATATTTTAGTTTAAAATTTCTCTTCCTTTATGGAGAACACAGAGACAATAAGATGGTGTGTTTTTGCAATGTTATCCATCAGGTTTACACCATCAACTGCAGGCAGTGAGTCTAGCCATTCATTGCTAGCTTTGTTCTGTATGCATTCAACAAAGGCAATCTTTGAGCTTTTAAACATTATAAGGCTTCAGATGACATTATTCTTACATTCTGTAATACTCTCTAATCTTCTTCATATTGGTTTTATGTCTTATTTCCATCTTATTAAATGTTCTTATTTCCATCTTAATATATTCTCCCAGTATTTAATTTCCACAAAGCTCAGGTGCAACTAAAATGATTTTTAAGCTAGACTCTATTTTTCTTCCTCACATGTAATTGCATAGCCAGAAATACTTTTTCAGAGAACATACCAGACTGCTTGAATCATTGTCCGCCTCTGAGGCATGAATTAGTACCTTTCTTACACCTGAACTTTTAAGTCTGTCTTCCAAAAGTCTAGGATACATTAGTCATTATGCTCAGTCTTCAATTTCATGGCTATCAAAATTCTGTGATGACAAAATTACTTTCTCCCCAGGTTGCCATCATTTCTTCATCACTAACTAATTCTTGCTTTTTCATTGGTATTAAGTCATGAGAAATGAATCAGTGAGTAATTCAGTAACTTCTCTTTCCCACAAAAGACCCTTTCTCATTATTTCCCCTGAAACGCATTGTTTTCAATACTTTATTTCCAGACTAAAACAGTAGCTTGTACATTCTTATTCTTAACTATTCAGTTGCTTTTAAGCATTTGAAAGTTCTAAAAGCAAGCCAAAGACCGCCATAACTATTTTTAGAAGTCCCTGGTTGTGATGTCTCGTTGCACATGTTTCTAATGCTTGGAAAGTAAAACTTGCAACAAAATTGGAATTTTCAGTGGATGTCTGGAAAACTGGAGTCCCGTAATAACTATAATAGCTTGCCTCTGAGTCAGTTTTGTTCTGTGTGAGGAAGGTATTAGTATAGTCTTGACAGCTGAGTTCTTTAATGCAGATTTCTGCAATAATACCACTCTGTTTCTCTCTTGAATCTTTCTTACACATTGGATTAATGATGGTAAATAATGTGGTGACAGATAAACAGATTGCCCTCACCTAGAATCGAAGTACTCTTCCTCAGATTTCACTGTTTCCAAGATCTCATTTCAGCTGTATATGTTCTTGATATATTTTCATTCACCTCACTTTCTACTGGATCTATTTACTTTAAATAAATAGGAATAGAAGTGTATTTTCATCCACTGTTAGCTATGATATTCATATTTATATTTATAATATGTCCATAAAATAAACTTTTTATGTTTAAATGAGAATCATATTTAGCTTTATTTTTGCAGACCCAGATTTGTGATCAGAAATGTTTGGAGGCCACTGATGTAGCCATTGCTGCACTGATGCTGTTTCACAGGGAGTGGACAGACAGAAGTGTTCCTAGTCTGAATTAATCACTCAGTCCTAAGTCTTCTTCTGCTTTTGTGTCATAGTTATTATGGTTTTGCTGTCCTGCCTTGTAAAGTTAATTGAGCACATATCTGCCTTTGTACCATTGAGGTTTCAGCAAAATTGAGCAAAATACTTCCTTCTTGAAATTATCACAGTCTCGTGATTTTCATTCTGCTTCCATATTCTCTGTCTCTTCCTCTTACACATGGCCTTTACATTTTGTTTTCCCCAGGATTTGGTCCACTGCTGTTCTCACTGTACTGCTCTTTCTTGGTTGTTTCTTGAGCATCACTGGGGACTCAGAAACCATGTAAATGCTGTCCACCCTCAGATCATCTTTCTCATAAAATTGTCTGTTCCTCCGTTTCTCCTTGTCTCAGTGAATTAAACCACTACCGATGGTTCAAGCCTCAACCCCTAGCCTCCTAGCTCTCAATAAATTCTATGCTCAATTGGCCATAAATTGTTATAGATCCCACACTCTTAACATCTCTAGCATCCATTTGCCTCTCTAATTGCCACCTGCCATTGCACTAATTCAAAATTCATCTGTTTTTACCTGGATCACTGGAGTAACTTCAATGGATTTCATCCCCACTGTCATGTGGAGCAGATTTATGGTTTCCAGTTTCAGCGAGGTTCTCAAAATTATTTGGCAATCTTTTTACTTGTCACTCAAAAGAATCTTGGGTTTATAGCCTTGACCTATGAAGTAGTGTGAGCCCCGCTGTCTCCCCCACAACGTCTAGTCGTGATTTGGGGGAATCTAACAGTGATGCTTTACAGGTAACCGTGTGGGAATCTATAAGCCTCTGTCTTCATGCCGAATTGTCCCAGACTGTGTGGTTTGCCCGCAGCTGCTTCTGTGTAGCTGCCTGTAAGGAGCCTCACCACCATTCCGACCCGAACGCCAACATTCCTGCCAAGGAAGTTGTTTCTAGGTATTCAGAGGACTTCTCATCTCTGGAATAATGGAACGACTCTGACTTTGTACTGAGGTAGGGAGAACGCTACACTTCATCACCTGAGCCCTAAAGCATGATAAGCAAAGTCCCTGTGCTAGAATGTGGAAGTTCCTGGGCCTCACCCCATAATGAGGTGCTCTCTCTCATTCAGTCATGCTGCCACAAATGAGGCAGACAGCTACCCACTTCCCCTGATTGCTCTTTACTGTTCTTTCCAATCTTCCCTTAGCCCAAATCTCGTGTCTAGTTAACAGATGTAAGATGGAAGAAGGTCTTTATTTCAATGGAATCTGGTAGATACTGAGACATGTAGAGGGGGAATGGAAGGAGGGAGCAGGGTTTTTACTCTAGAACAGAAACAGGGAGCAAAAATATTTTTTATCATTATCTGATTTCATCTTCCTTGTGGACTTTCCTTGGCTTATTTTCTGAATATGGAACATTTTGTTCTAAACCTACTTACCCTTCTTTGCTGTTCATTTACCATTCTCCTTACTGTAAGTTAATACTATTGCTTCCAACTTCAGAGAAAAAACTAGTTCCTCAATTCATTTATTTATTCCCTCAACAAGCATTCATTGATGGTCTGAAATATACTAGAAACTATTCTAAATACTTTGGCTCTAAATATAAGACATACCTTTTTTTCCCAAGAAGCTTATAGTGCTATGGGAGAAACACTAGTCAAGAAATAATAAAATTAAGTGTTAACACTGATGTGGTAAGAATCCACATAGAATACAGGGTACTTGCAATGAAAGGAGAGGAAAATTATGTTAGGGACAGAAATCAGAGGCTTTGTAAAGGAACTGAAATTTCAAAAGTCTGAGTTTGATTACGTAAATATTGGATATTTGTTCCATAAATATTATAAAGCCATTTTGAGAATTTAGAAAACAGATGGAGTCCATTTGTAACATTTTAAACTTGAAATGTATGGTTTTATAAGCATGTGTATGTGTGAATAGGTTTGTGTGAGTGTGTTTTTGTATGTTTGTGTGAGTGTGTGAAGGGAAGGGGCAGAGGGACAGAAGTGGGGAGGAGAGGGAGAAGATATTCTTGGCCACCTGTTTAAGAAAAAAAAAGTTTTGTCTTTCTGTTCTTCTAATTATGCTGTGGATGGATGGATCCTATCAATTATACAAACATCATATAATTTGATATTTTTCTAGTCTTTATATTAAAGAACCCTTAAACTTTCTATGTTTTCACTTTTATTTGCTGATTGATTCGGTAAGCTTTCCTAGTATACGTATTTATGGAAAAGTACTATGAGGAAAATGAAGGTGATTATCTAAATGAACAAGTTTGATCCTAGCATTCAAAGCAGCTTACGTAGAAGGGAAAGGAAAAAACAACAGCTGAGTGTGAAACAGAGCCGTCCAAGTTTTCTGAAGTTGTAGCATTGTTGTTACTGTAAAAAAAAAAAAAAAAAAAAACCCTTTTAAAATTCTCTCTTAATGAAGTAGTGAGCATGGTCCTCCTCTGCTTTGGGAGAGCATCCCTGAGGGAGGAGTGAGCGGCCTTAAGCGTTATAGTGGTGTGCTCACAGTAGAGGGTCTTGCTCCAGGGTCTTTACTCACACTCACGTGTATCTGACTGATAGCAGCTTAGAGAAATATCACTTCACACATTTATATGCAATAGAAAAGAAAGTCTTACTTTCAAAAAACAACCAAGACCTCTTGTGGAAGTCATTCATTTCTTAAAAGAGGGAAAATTTTAAATTTTCGGTTGTTGGTTTTTGGTTATTGTGCCAAATGCTGCCTTGAAATCACACCCCTGTAAGGGTATAATATATAGCGTTGTGATATTGTGCTTTATAATAAGAAATATATATTTGATCTTCCTCCCATTTCTGGTACAAAGCTCCTAAAGCTCTTGGAGTGTCCTTAGGTGATGAGGACCAGAAAGGTGTCTTTTATGTTAATGAGGTAGCTTTTGGACCCCACATAAGGATGGAGGCTGGTTGCCAGGAGAACCACCCATGTGATTAGCGGGTTTGTACTTTCAGTCCTACCCTCCTGTCCTTCTCTTGGGACAGGAAAGGGGCTGGAAATTGCCAATGGACAATGATTTAATTAATCATGCTTATGTAATGAAACTTCTATAAAATCCCAAAAGGACAGGGTTCAGAGAGGTTCCTGGTTGATGAACAGATAGAGGCTTGGGGAGAATAGTGCACTCAGAGAGGCTGGAAGATCCATGCCTTTCCCCCACATCTTGCCTTGTATACCTTTTCCATCGCTATGTCCCTGAGTTATATCACTTTATGATAAACTGGCAATCTAGTAAGTAAAATGTTCCTCTGAGTTCTGTGAGCTGATCTAGCAAATTAACTGAATCCCAGGAGGGGTCTAGGGAACCTCTGATTTATAGCCGGTGATTCCGAGGCACAGGTAGCAATCTGGGCTTTCCACTTGCTTCTGAAGTTGGGGAGAGGGCAGTCTTGTAGGACTGAGGCCATAGCCTGTGTGAACTCTAATACTCTCACTGGGTAGATAGTGGCAGGATGAGCTGAATGCTCAAACACCTTGCTGCTGTGGGAGAATTGCTTGGTGGTGGGTGGAGAAGTCCCAACACCCCGTTCCCCAGCATGTTGGAATTGGATCCAGGGACCCCTAAAGAAGCCTCTATTATATTATTGAGTAAAGAGGTATTCCTCTGATTTTGGTAGAGAAACCAGAATTGCTGTAAGGACTAAGAGAATAGAATGATTCAGTATAGAATTTGGGGCTTATGTGAATATGGGGAGAGGGGCTAGAATGAGGGCGTTAGGGGTGGAGGGGTGGTGATGAAGGTCAGGAGGGTCAAGAACCAGCCACTGATGACATCAGCCTGAAGCACTGAATAAGAGGACTCCAGAGTTGGTTAGAAACTGCTGACAATTCTGGAAAAGATCCTCTGAATGCTATCAGTCTTCATCGGAGAAGCAGGAGATTAGAGAGAAGTCTGAGAAGTCATCATGACCTCCTGAGAGAATCACAAATTTCTTCCGAATCTGAGTCCCCCTCACAGTTACACTCAAACATGGAAACACATTTGGAATGGTATTCTGGAAAATGTAGTTCCTGGCTTGTCTGCGGTGTAGAGGGGCCCTTAGGACTGGGAGCCCATAGTGCCGGGTGTACAGCAGTGATCCAATGAGTGAATCATGTGAGCAGGACTCAATGTTTGCAGCTTGATATTTGCTTTTCAAGAATTTAAAAAAAAAAAAGGAAATTTGTCTTATAGTAAAAAAAAAAAAAAAAGAAAGAAAATTTTGACTATACTTTAAATTTACATAGTTTCTCACCATATTCTGAATATTTTGAAATTGACCAGTGAAGAATCTTACGTTTTCTTCAGCCTGTAAAAAAAATCACAAATAAGCCTAGTGCACTGAATAGCCTTTTACTGAAAAAATACTACTTATCTGACAAAATTAAAACTAAAATTATCTTGACATATTTAAATTTGGTTAAGTTGATGATATGATGAAACTTTACTGATTCTGCTCATCACTAAATATATTATGGCAAGAATGTATGTGTGTATTCGCTCACCTATAATTAAAAGGCCATTTCTATTTCTAAAAATATTTTCCTGAGCGTATGTGTGTGTGTATACGTGTGTGTCCACATGTGAGTCTCCCTGGATACATATATATGCACGTAGATGTGTCCGCATGTATGGATAAGTATATTCTTATATATCAAGCTGATGACACTTTTGTCCACATTGCTAGCTAATTCTTTCTAGTAATGGCATTTTTTATTTATAGCAGTCTAACTTCTTTAATAAACACTGTTACTGTCTGTACTCCGGAGCCAAATCCAAAACCCTAAACTAGTCAAAATGCATTATTTTTAATACTCAGTATTCTCGATGGTAGAGCAGTGATTCTTTTCCTATAAAAATTCTGCCTTTAGGGGATCAACATTTTTCAGCTTTAAATAAGACAAAATTGATTGTGTTGCAGCAGCCTAGTTTTTTTGCGTAGACCTATGTTAAGATACTTTTTAAAATTAAATGTCAAATCCAGCTTGGCACTGGAAACATAGTGCATGCTTGATGTTTGAGGAAAAGCTGTCAGCTTGTCTCTGCTTGTCAAATTGCCAGTTGCCTCGTTGTGATTAGCTTAGGCTAAGGGGTCACCGTTGGGCAGGACTTCCCGTCACAAGCGGCTCAGTACTGTGTGACTTGGGGGAGAAATGGGAGACAGCCTATTTGTCTTCGGGAGATTGAGTTTTATACTTTTAATTACTTAAGGTTATTTTAGGTAGGTTTCTCACAGATGAACCAATACATCAGAAATCCTATTCTGAGTTAGGCATGAAAAGAAAGCTGAAATCTTTTTAAGTAGTAATTCCTATGAATCTTTGTGTCTGCTACTGGAGTTGAAATGGAAGATTTTTATTCTATTTGCATGGTGATATGTGATATTAATACCTTTTACATTTGGAAAAATTTCAAGCCATAATGTAATTGGTAGTCAACCAAAGACTTGGTGAACTGGACTGTCTCTGTTCTTTAGAATAACTTGTTCCTTGTGGTGATGGTTTTTTGTGAGATTGTGTGATCCTCTAATAAATTAGAAATCAGAAACAATTATCCAAATAATTAAAGCTTTCCACTTCCCCTAAATAAACAAACCAAAGAAAAAGAGAGCAAATCTTACCGATATTTCTCTACTCCGGAATCCAAAACAGAATAGACACTGCTTCGACTATTCGGATAGCTAGGGGAAAACCAGAGCTTGGAAGTAAAATGAGTGGCATAAAGAGGAAAGGGGAGATTCATTCCCTGAGGTGGTACCCAGCAGCCGTGCGGAAGACATCCTGTGATAGCCACCACAGCGTCCGGGGGCAGGACTGGAGTCCTACTTTGTCTTGAAATCTATCTTTTTTTTCTTCTGTTAACATAACTGGTTTCTTTTGGTTAGAATGTGCTTAGTTTATCATTTTTTATCCTTGTGTTTTCAATCTTCCTTTATCCTTTTGCATCTCTTCTGAGTATAAAACTGGATTTCAAAAAATTCAGTCTGATAACACTTGGTCCATTTACATGTAATATAATTTCTAATAGGTTTGCATTTTTATTTATCATCTAATTTTGAGTTTTGTATTCATCTTACTTGCTTCAGTCTCCCCCTCTCCATCTCTTTGCCTTTTGGGGATTGAGCATTTTCACCATTTTCATTACTTTTCCTTCTACTTGGGTGTGTGTAGATCTGCTTTCAATGGCTCTAAAAATTAGAGTAGACATATTAAACTTAGCAAATTCTAAAGTAAATTAATGACTTTTTCTTCCTCCCAGAAAATACAAGGATTCAGACCCATTCATCGCTCTATGGAAGTTTTTAATTATGTTTCATTTTTACCCTGCAACATACTATTTTTATTATTTCATAAAGTCAGTGTTTATTTAGCTTTACTCACACTTTCATCCCTCTCTGTGCTTTTTCATTTCTTCCTAACAGACTTTCAATCTGAAACTACCTTGTTTGAGTGAAGTATAAACTCAGAATTTCTTTAGCAAGGATCTGCCGGTGGCAAACTTTCAGTTTTTGTTTGAAAAAGGCCTTTCTGCAGGCAGCCTGTAAGAATTATCTAAAAGATCTTGGTTTACCCTCTTTATAACATTTACGGGGATCATAGCAAGAGATGAAATGGAAGGCTGGGGTTTATAGCATACCCTGTATCATACTCTCTTCCCATCCCCAGCTTTGAATGTCACCACGAGGATTCTTAGGGTTTGGCGGCCCCAGGCTGCATGTCCAAGTTCTGTGCCTAGAAAGTCTCCATTTGAGGGGCAAGGGAGGGCCAAAGAGGGGTCTTGTGAATTACAGGGGGCCAGGGAAGGGCTCCTGACTACTCCTGTGTAAGGGTAGGAGTATTTATTTTGTAGTCATTCATTCCTGAAAAATAGTTTCACGGTATAAAATTCTAGTTTAATACATTCTCTTGTTCCTCAGTCACCAGGAGTCTATCATTTGCTGCCCAGAGTCAGCTCTCAGCCTAATGTTACTCATTTGAAGGTAATCTGATCTTGTCCGACAGCTTTTAAGACTTTCTCTTTGTCTTTCTGAAGTTTCACTATGATGAGTTTAGTACGGCTTTCCTTTTGTTGATTCTGTTTGGGGTTTAGGGGGCTTGCTGCATGTGAGGATTCGTGATATGAGTTAGTTCTGCAGTATTCTCCACGGTTATTTCCTTAAATGTCACCTTTAACATTTATTGATTTAATTCATTCATTCATTATGTGTTCACTGTTTCCCATCCATGTGACAAGCACTCCTCTTGGCACTGGGGATACAGTTCTGACCAAAATAGCCAGAAAGATCCCTGCCCTCTTGTCGCCTGCATTCCACTGGGGAAAAACAAACAATGAACATGCAAAAAAGCAAAATCCACAGCACTTCAAAGTGATGGATTAAGAAGAAAAAAATAGCAGGAAAGAGAGTAGAGTGTCAGAGGCAATGTTAAAATTTAAATAGTGTGTTTAGAGGAAGCCTCAATGAGAGAAGGTGATATTTGAGTAAATATATAGAGGATGGAAGGAAGTGGGCTTTTCATATACTTGCAAAGAGAGTCTCAGGAAGAGGGATTCACAAGTGTAAGAGTCTTGATGTGGGAGGAAGTCTTGCCTGTTCACAGATCGGTAGGGAAACTGACCAGGCTGATGCACGGTAGTATTTTCGTGTCTTCAGTCCTTTCAGAAGAGCAGTGAATTAAGATCCTCACATATAGAAGAAAACAATACAACTGTCCATTTTCAACGAAGAGGCACATTAAACACAATATTCATACTGTAATAAAGGGCTGCAAATACTGATACAATACATATGCTCCCCATACACATATGACTATATCCTTTTTGGTTAAATGAATGAAAATTGCTTCATAAAGCTGGTGGTCTATTTGAACACAGAGTAATATGTTTTGCTTTTTAATGATTATTTTTGTATTATCCATCTAACCTTAAACTATTGGACATTTCATCCCATCAATTAAAAGTTCTCAGATGTTAAAATACATTTAACATTCAGTTAACACAATTAAAAACTATTTTGGAAATTTTGGCAATGATTTTTCTCCTTTGGATAGAAGTGCATGTTCTTTTTGAAATTCAGTCAAATTTAATCAAATGTGAGGTAATTTAGAAGCTGTACAGAAAGTGCATGACAGTCTTGAAGGGCTGAGCATTAAGTTTGTGTTCGGCTGGCTTCCTCATCTCTGATGGAGTTGGTACTAATTAAAATTCAGTTAAATACTTTAAAAGAACTGCACTTGAGGAAAACCCTTTATCATCTTAAAAACGTATTAGCTACAATTAATTTACTTTAGATCTTTTGTGCAAATGATTTGTAGAATTTTCAGAGAAATGAGATGAAAAGTATTCTTTCAGGTCTAGACTGTTTAACCAAGTGAATGGCTCCTTTTCTTACCTAGGAATATGTATTTCCTAGTGTCATAAGCAAAAGAGGGTCCATGTATAGAACTTACTGTTCTTATTGCTATACTTAAACCTTTGCCTTAGCAGAGATACCATCCTCCATCCCTGGGCATCCTACTGTGGTTCCTTGGGTTTCTTTTGCTGGCCACTTAACCTTTTTCATGTACATACCATTAAAGGTTTACATATGACACAGTAACTAAAATTAACGTCTGTATGATGACAATTCTGTAGTATCTATCCCCACTCAAGATTTCTCTCCCCTTCTAGGGACCTATATATGCAACTGCTTATTGGTCATCTCTGTTTTGATACCTCAAGGTTGTTTTAGGTTTTACCTACCCACTTTATTTTATTTTCCAAATCCATTTCCTCCTGCTGTATTCTTTATTTCAGTGAATGACATTATGAGCTACTATGAGACTTGAGTGTAATTTATCTTTAACCCTGTTTTATTTACCTATCATATTAAGAAGCACAGGATCTTTCAGACAATAACATTTTAATTTATTTTAAAAAGATTTATTGGGATAAAATTCACATTCCATGCAAATAACCCACTTAGAGTGCACAATTCAATGACTGAACATAGCAGCAGAGTTGTGTACCCAACCCCACAATCAACTTAGAACATTTTTATTCCATAAAGAAACTCCATGCCACTGTGCTGTCACTCATTAATCTTGTCATTTTTCACAGCCCTAGTCAACCATGAATCCACTCTTATTCTCTATAGATTTATCTATTCTGGATTTTTCATATAAGTAGAATCACTTCGCATGATATTCATCCCTGTTGTATCATGTATCAGTATTTCAATCCTCTTTATGGTAGAATAATTATCAGTGTATAAATATAACCACAGTTTAGTCACTTATTTATTCATGAACATTTGGGTTATTTCCACTTTTTGGCAATTATAACACTGTAGTAGTCATTCATGTAAAAGTTGTTGGGGGACATGTGTGTTCAGTTCTCTCAGGTGGATACCTAGGGGTGGACTTGTAGACTCACATGTCTAACCATTCGAAGAACTGCCAGATGGTTTTTCAGAGCAGCTGCAGCATTTTGCATTCCCACCCACAGTGCATGAGTGTTCCAATTTCTTCCCGCCTTCTGAGGGTTTTTGTTACTTGTCTTTTAGGTTATAGTCATCCTCACGAGTATGAAGTGGTATCTCATTTTGGTTTTGATTTGCATTAGCTTGAAGGTTAATGATTCTGAGAATATTTTTTCACGTGCTTATTTGCCATTTGTATATTTGGGAGAATTCTATTCAGATACTTTGCCCATTTTTAAATTGGTTTGTCTTTTATTTTTGAGTTATGATAGCTCTTGATATATTCCAGATGCAAGTACCAGTTACGTGTATCAACCAAAGAAGGCCTGTGTCTTTGCCTCTACATTGTTTTATTTCTTCACTGCAGGTTGAGACTCGTTAGCTCAAAAGCTCACTGGTGGTAACTCCAATTTCTACATATCAAGTCCTTTATAAATAGCCCAACAGCCCATTTTTAACCACTTAGAGTCTGCTTGCTTTGCACACTCTGCGAGATCTCACCCCACATTTGCTAACAATAGATGATATAAACGCAGGGTTATAAAGACACCAAGCAACACCCACACTTTAGCCAGCAGAGCCCAATAAAGTTTGTATGGTCATATCTTTTTTCTTGATCAGCCCCTCAAACCCTCTAAACCCCTATAGTAACTTGTCAGATATATGATCTGCAAAATTTTTCTCCCTTTCTGTGGGTGGTCTTTTATTTTTCCCTTAATGGTGTCCTTTGAAACACAAAAGTTTTAAATTTTAATGATGTCCAGTTTATATCTCTTTCTTTTTTCTTTTGTTGCTTGTGTTTTTGATGTAATATCTAAGAAACTGTTGCCTAATCTAAGGTCACTAATGTTTATACCTGTATTTTCTTCAAGGAATTCTGTAGTTTTAGCTCTTATATTTAGACCTTTGATCTACTGTGAGTTAAATTTTGTACGTGGTATGAGATAGGTGCGCCATCCTTTGTATGTGGGTTTCCAGTTGTCCCAGCACCATTTGTTAAAAAGATGATCTTTTCAACACCACGAGTATTGAGCTTCTTTTCCCTATTCTTGTTGCTGTTGCTTTAGTTCATAACACCCATTTTTTTCTACAATCCCCTAATTGACTTAGATTTCTTTCATCTTTTCCAATTTACTTTCTGTACTACAGCCGATGATGTTTCTCAAATAAAAAATTGATTGTGTCCCTCTCTTGCTTAAAACTTTAAGTTTTACTGATTTCAGGTAAAGTACAGATGTCCTAATATGACACAGAAGTTTTGTCTTTTCGCCTACCCTTGGCCCCTATACTTCAGCTATAATTTTAGTATATCAAGTGTACCTCTTCCAATTCTGTGCCTCTTGTATGCTGTTTTCTCTTCTGAGACCCTCTGTCAGTGTTCTTTAGTTCTAACTTAGACTTCAATTCTGTGAGAACGATTTCCTTAAACAGCATCAGTCAGTTTCTTCCAGGGATTTGGAACTTGTCCTTTTGGTGTTTATGATAGACTACTATAATTGCCTGGTGATTGTCATCCCTCTCCTAGTTTGTAAATTCAGTGACTCGAAGGACTGCCTCTTTCATTCTGGTATTTTCAGGGCTAAGCATAATATTGGGTACAAAGTAGATATTAAATGAATATTTGCTACATGGAACTATTTCTTTTGTGTATGAGACAAAGTCTGTAAGAAAAGATAATTTGAAGCCAATTTTGAAAGGCATGATGCTGGCGTGCCATAGAAGTAAAAAAAAAGAAAAAAATTTGATTATTTAATGAAGAATAAGATTGATACTTTCAAACAGTTTATTGTGTAATTTGCCATGCTAGGTGTAAATCTATAGAGTAAAATGAGCAATAAGTCACGTATTTCCAGAAAAAGCATTGAAGATGTATAGCTCTTACTTTTGAGTAAATTTAGAGCAATTTTATATTTGGTATTTATATGTATTGGGAAACAGAAAGAAAGGGTTAGATAATTATAATATGTTACAGTAATTGGAATGATCACATTTGTCAGCATAATAGCAGGGCCTAGTCTAGCTTAAGTATCTATGAATCTGTGATATATCTGGGAAAGTTAATGGTAAAAATAATTATTTTTAGCAACTGGATAGTAATACATGAAGAAAATAAAGCATGAATATAATCATTATGAGTAGTTCATCTACATTTTTTTCTCATAATTAAAAGCAGACAAACTTGTAATATTTAAAATATTTTCCATAGTTGGTAAAATACAGATACTTCAGAAGTTGTAGAGGTAATGGAGGTTGTGGTAAATCTCAATTGCATTGTTAGATAATTAGATCTCATGATTCTTCACTGTGTGGATTAACATTCAGCAAAGCCCTATATTACAGACTGGCTGTTTTTCTTTTTACTTTAATCATTCTGTGCCACAGGGTAGAAATTAACCAGAAATTGAATGATGGTGAAACCTTAATAGTTTTAGTAGTTTAAGGCAATTCAAATAATTATACAAAGGAGGTTCTGGGAAAAAAATCCATAATTTATGAAACTGTAATTGTTGCAAGATACTTCTTTCTTAAGAGTTATGCAATATTATAAAGACCTTTTTATGAGTATGTGTGTGTGTGTGTGTGTGTCTATGAAATCCTGGCACAGCAAGGGTATTTTCCTTCTCTTTTAGTATTCTTTAACTTAGAATAATTATTTTCAGTTGTTTTTGAACCAATATTTAAGCCGTTGTTTTATATGAAACAATCCCCAACTCTCTGCCAACCATCTTCCTCTAGAGGAATAGTTAGAAAATAGCATGACTTTGGAAAGGCAGTGATGTCATATTTAGGAAACTAAGCATGAGTGATGTCATTCTCTATGCCCATAGAGGCTTTGGGAAGGCAACTGTTTTCCTTCTCAACTACCTTAAAAACAGATTTGAATAAATAGTTTCAGCAGGAAGTAGAATTAATCTGTGGAAACTCAATAAAATCCATGCTGCTAGCCATCAGCATGTATAAATGATGCTGAATGAATTTGGAGGTCATCTTGATACCAATTCCCCAGTGGAGAACTTGTTGGCACATTGATATAGATTTTCCTGCCACAACCTATTACTGTTTTGCACTTTTTCTTGATCCGGTAACTCTATCTGTCCCCAAAGACTACAACTTGGGATCAGCTGTAACTCTTTAATAATGTCACATTCTAAAGAATGTCTCAGAGGAGGAGACTATTAAAGAGTTCAGGCATTCATAAAAAATGGTACTCTAGGAAGATAGTAAGTAATATGATAAAGTCATAGCCCCATCAAGGGATCCAATAATTAATTCCAGCAGATTACAGGATAATTTGGACATTGGATGGATATAGATAGATACCTAAAAAAAAAAATTATTTCCAATTTTCAAATATTCCTGTGCTGACAGTTATTCCCAAAAAAGCTTGTTTTAAAATAGGATTGTACTTTAAAATAATGAAAATACAAGCTAAAAACTGGGAGAAAATATTTGTAAACTGCATATCTAAAAAAGAAAGTAAATTTGTATCCAGAATATATCAAGAACTTTCAAAGTTAAATAATAAGAAAATAAACAACCCAATACAAAAATAGATGAATAGTGTGTATACACACTTCATCAAAGAAGATAAACAGGTATCAATAAGAATATAAGAAGATGCTCAGTATCACTAATCATTAAAGAAATGCAAATTAAAAAATGAGATATTACTACACACTTATTTGAGTGCCTAAATTAACGACCATACCAAATGTTGGTTATTATAAATATTACTGATAAGATGTGTAGCCCATAATTTACAAATAATGATAAACTACAATACTCTTGGTTGTAAATTCCATATAGCTATTGATTTTCATAGAATTCCTTTGCGGACTTTTGCCAACGTATTCTTAAAAATGACAAATGAAGATAATTCTGACAAGAGTGTTGATTGATATTTTTGTTTATGCTAAGGAATAAGATCAAAGTGAAGCAAGATGATGAAGACATATGTCAGAATTTCACTCAATGGTCAATGTCAGGACGGTGTTCTTTGCAGAATTAGATAATAGTTTTTGAGTACTACAAGAATGACTGTGCAATTTTTTTTGTTCTTTTCACAATGCAAAGACTACAGACATGATGAATCTTAAGTTTAACCTGAATTTATAACATTTTTCTGTCACTTTTTAAAATTGATGATCAACAAAACAAATCAAGCCTTGATTTGCAGTGTATGCTGTTAAATACTCTCATGATGCTTGAATCCAAGTTACCAACACAATGTCACTGAATGAGGATTGGAAAAAGAGGCTCAGAAGCACACAATTACATAGTATTTCCCCCATACAGATGCTACTCATAGATATAATGTAGGAAATGTTCAGAATTCATTTTTAAAAATAAAACCCCTAACTCTCATACACTGCTGGTAAAAATGCAAAATTCTACAGCCATTTGGGCAAATATTTTGGCAGTTTAAAAAAAAATTAAACATATACTATATGACCCAGCCATTCTACCCTGAGGTACTTACCTAAGAGAAATCAATGCATACATACATAAAGACTTCTACATGAATGTCTATAGCAGCTTTATTTGTAATAGCCCAAAACAAGTGAATGGATCAACAAATTTTGGTACATTCACACAATGCAATATGAAGAAATGAACTATTGATATATGCCACTTGAATGGATAGTAAAATAATGATGCCAAGTGAAAGAAGCTACACACACAAAGAATACATACTGTGTGATTCCATTTATATAAAATTCCAGAAAATGAAAATGAATATATTGATAGAAAACCAATCATTGGTTTGCCTCCGAATGGGGTGAAGTTGCATAAGAGGCAGTGAAAAAGAAGAGATTACAAAGGGACATGAGGAAATTTTTGAAAATGATGACTCTTTATCTACCTATAGATCAACTTTGAGGAAGTGTTTATGCGTTATCATTGGTTCATTTTATACTAGGTAGTTATATATATACTTATATATATTTATATATGTGTATATATAATCTTGATTGTGGTGAGGAGGTCAACAACTTATCAAATGTACCCTTTAAATATGTACATTTTATTCTTCATCAGAAATATAGTTTTACCTACATTTAGGTTAAAAACTCCTTAATTTTCAAAATTGTTTCCCTATGATATCTTTTTAGTGGATGTTTTGTTTTTATTTGTTGGTTCAATTATCCTTTTGTAAAAAAATAAATAAATAAATATCCAGGACTCACTACTCAGAGGATAAATGATTCCTTCAGGAATTTTGTGATCAGTTCAGCTCTTCTGGAGTACGACTTCAGAAACCTAGTAATTCTTTGGAGTTTTCGTCCTCTCTCTAGAACAAGGATTGAAAAACTTTGTCTACAAAGGGCCAGATGGTAAATATTATCAGCTTTGCTGGCCAAATATGTTCTTAGTTGCTGCTGCCGCTTCCTCTTCTCTCTTCCTCTTCCCCTGTCTCCCCTTTCCCCACCCTCTTCCCACCCCCTTCCCTTCTGGCTCCCTTTTCTACCTCCTCCTCCCCCTGCTCCCTCTCCTCCTCCATTTTTACAATCCCTTAATAATATAAACCACTCTTAGCTATAGGCCGTTCAAAACCTGGTCATGATCTGCACTTGGCCTCTGCACTGTAGTGGTCCTACTCTTGAGGACCTGCTCACATATAATCACAAGTTTGGTGGCATTTTTCTGGCTGCCACTTCCTCTTTGCTTCATGCTGGTTCTCGCATGCTCACGGCCACAATGTGCTGGTTCTCCTGGGTCCTAGCGTAAACCTTTTCCTCCACTCCTTTTTCTCCTGGACTGCTGCTATACTCTGGATGGCTGATGAGCTCTCTCTTTGTCCCTTTGTGCTCAGCACTGCCAGTTTTGCTCACCTGTCTGCTTGAAACTTACTTGGGGGAGGTGTGTAACCACATCTACCTCTTCTGAACTGGTCAAACCTTTGCTGAAGGCGCCATGAAATGTTACATGGACCAGAGCCATTCACTCTGCAAACTCAAACACGAGATTATAGTGTTTTTAATTTCTGGTGACTACTTGATTATACATTTCTAGATGGCTTCGAGACCTTGTGCTAAATTAGATTCTTTAGCTGTTACTGTCATGTAATTACCAAACTCCATTTGGCTATTTATTTATCTAGTAATTAGCATAGAATTTGTCATTTATGCCACTAAAGTTCATCTTTCATCTGAAGCTGGGAAAATTACTGTCCATTTCAAGTTTTATACTCTTTTATGTGAACAGCATAATAGAAGCACTAAAAATTTAGTAGCATTTTTTTAAAAATCCATATCTGTCATCTCCAGACAGAGTTTACACTTGCCAACCAGGTAAATGAGTTGGAGCAGATTCAAGTAATGGCATAACATTTTATTTGGAGCCACCATTCCTGGCAACCCTCAAGTGCTGTTGCTGACAGTGATTATCCGAGAAACCTCCCCTTTGACGCCCAAAGCCCTTATTTGCTATTTGTTTCTTTTATTTTGGACCTCTGTCTCCTATCTTCCCCACACTCACATAATTTAGCAGCCATGCCATATATACCTGAACCTCAAGTATAGACAGGAGCTGGGCTATTTACCTGGAGTCTCCACATGCTTTTGAAATTAGTGGATACATACAAATACGGGGATAAGCAGTGTTCAGAAATTTTACATAGCACATCAAAATATCAGGATGATTTTTGTTACATTTATAATTCTACATGGCTAAGAAAAAGATGAATAAAATTGTTTATATTGTGGGTTGTATATCCTCAGTATTGAAAAGCCCCAAAAGTCAATGGTTTTGCAAATACCTTTCTGTTGTCCTTTTCTCCTTGACCAAAGTTTGTTTGGTTTTTCTTATAATTCTTCCACTCCAGATACAATGAATCACTTGAATATGGAAGGAAATGACTGTGGCTATTCATATAGATTGTTGCTGATCACTTATTGTTGCTGTCTC
Source organism: Camelus dromedarius (assembly GCF_036321535.1). Classification (NCBI taxonomy): domain Eukaryota; kingdom Metazoa; phylum Chordata; class Mammalia; order Artiodactyla; family Camelidae; genus Camelus; species Camelus dromedarius. The sequence continues at coordinate 40,039,365 of NC_087436.1, forward strand.
TTTAGAATAACTGTGTCAGCAGCACAGCAAATGCTACGTTTAATTTGACTATTACCTCTTATTTCTATAGTGAGGATCTGTCTCCAATAGTGAGGATCTGTCTCCAATAGTAAGTATCTGTCAAAATTTCAGCTGGGCATAGGTTGAAAAGAATCCATTTAGCATAATATCATGGAGGCAAACACTGATCACGTGAAAACTACATATGTTAATTTATAATGTTGGGTGCTAATAGATGAAAAAAGCAGTACATGTAAGATTTTTAACATATCTCGATGTTATTAAAGGGTTACCAATTATAAATGCAAAAATATCTGAACTATATGTAAAAATTATTACACTTGATGGAAGACATGCTAATGAAGCATTAGAAGAAAGTAAAAAGAAATAATTTGCTGAAAATGAAACTGCTGATCATGAAGATAAGAGATCACTGAAGAAAGATAAGAAGTTTGAAATTAGAGAAAAATAAACTCAGAACTAACCAAATGGAAGGCAAGTAACCAACAAATTACAATTAACTGGACAGAGACCAATAATTAGACTACATATTTTCCCCGTTTAATTTAAAACATGATTATTAGATCATGGGGATTGACATTTAAATATGGACATAATATGCCTATGATTTCTGAAACTCATATTTATTTATAATCAACTTAGCATTTGTTGCTTTTTTGGGCTTTGATTGTTAGACCAGTAAGTGGTTTTTATGTCAATAGTTTGAATGGGTTTCTATGGAGATAACCATATAAATAAAATGCAATAATATTATTCAAAGCTGATATTGCCACATGATTGCTATAGATTTGTGAATATATATGATATATGTTAATACTCATATGCACATGTCAATATCCATGTCCATATTTAGTATTCTAATGTGGATATAAATAGAGTTGAGTGTCATGTGTTTTGAAATGAGAAAAATTACATTCAAAATATTTTTGAGCTGTCTGCCCACAATAAACTTCAGAAAATCAGACTCTGAAATATAGTGCAATGAGAATTTTAAAATAGTCCTATCAAGTTTCACAACTCATTGGGAAGTTTTGCTGTCATCACGTACTATGCACATGAATGTCTTGAACAGGTTTTTGCCTTCTTGGTGTAGGTTTTAAATAAAGCCTTTTTCAAAATCATAAGTTGTGTTTACTGCCAGCAGTGGTGATAATTAGAGTAAAAGAGTAAACCCTTATATTGAAACTGAGATCTAAAGGTATCCAGGAATCTACCAAACACCGGGACCCTTTGAAATCCTTTATATTATCAGGCTTTGTCAAAAGGAGGAAAAGGGTGAAGGTGTTAGGTCAAGAGGCACAATAAAATAACAAAAGCTCCTTTGTATTATAGCTAGTGGTCTGAGAAATATTGTCAGTTTTTTTCAAGTATCTGATGTAGATGTGACTATGTAACATTCACTGAAACTTAGGATCCTGGCAATCTCACAGATACATCTGTGTGATTTTTCTTAAGAAAATATTACAGTTACTCCTAGATGTTGGCAGCATGAGTTCTAAGTACAAGATTAAAGTTAGAAATCCCCCCCCCCTTCTTTTTCTAGTGATTTTAAAGACATGAGAAGCTGAACAGAAATAAATTTGTCTTGTCAAGGTACTTATATTGTAACAAAGATTTTAACTCTGTTTTATGAAGGGATATAAAATTGAAGGGATTACATTACACCGAGATAGATATTTTGAGCTTCTCAGTTTGGGATGTACTGAGAGTATAAACAACTCCAGAAAATGTGTGTGTTTGAAGCCTCTGGGTTTTGTGATTTCATTTCCTTGAAATTAAGCTACTTTCTTTTGAGCCTTAAAAGGAATCCAGCAATTACTGTTTTTGCTTTCAGTAAATATCCTGGCTACACAAATAACCAGGAGATATAGATAAGCCTATGGAGTCAAAGTTTAATGCTTTTAACAAATAAAACTTATAAAAATGAAAGTATGATATATATTCACAATATTCATAATTATTATTGTGCTGTACTATCAGTAAAATTTTTAAGGTGAATGCCTACTATCTAAAATACTCTTAGGGGAAAAGTTGAGCTCTGGTGAGAATCAGGAGTAGTTATGAGTATTTCTTATTTAATTAAATTACATACATTTTTGCAAGCATTCTTCCTACTCCTTTCATGGTGACTTGGAGTTCTGCCCATGGATATAGACTCAGTTGGAGTTGACGAGTGCTCACATACTGCCCAGGAGACATGTATTCCTGGTTTCTACAGAGACATGTGCATTTCCACTTGACATGTTCACTAAAGTAAGAGGCCCACTGGAAATGCTTAGTTCTGTTACTTCATTTGGATAAATGGATGGTAAGAAAAATTGCTTAGATTAAATTGAAGCAGCACATCTAGTACTAATGGCCAGGAGGTTACTAATGCCACACTTTTAATTTCTAATTGGTTTTTTCTGCTGGGATTTTAGTGGTAATAGTGATAAATTTAATAAAACATACTAGGCATGCAGGAAAATACAAAACTGCAAGGATATATATCTGTTAAAATTTGTGATATTCAAATACATCAAATCTTGTCTGACAAAGTGCATCCTCAAGGCTTGTTTCAGAAAATTTAAAATTGCTATTTAAAAATCAGAAAGCAATGTGTGCTTCAACTTTTCCACTAGACTACCAATCTGGCCTCACTTCTGAAATTGTCTTTTCTGTGCACTGTCACTGCATTTTTGAATTATTTTTTGAAACTTAACACCACTATACAATTATTCTGTAATATTGCCCATCTTATGAATAAACAAGCGATCCTCTCTTGATATTTCCTTCTTTGACTATCATTTAATGCAATGGTTTTTCTCTTTCTTATTTCTCTTCTCCACTTCGGAGCCACTTTTCTTGAAGATGCCTCCCCTTCCTTGCCTCCCATCTTCCTCTAAGCCAATTCCAATAAGAAGTGATTATCCCTGAAGCTCTCCTCAAACTGATCTTGCCAATATCTTCGATTACCCCGTGTTGACAAATCTGGAGGTCGTTTCATTTTTCTCATCTTACTTGAACACTTTGTACTGTTGGATAACGTTGATATACTATACTTCATCCTCTTGATGTCTTTTTCTTCTGGTTGTTGTAATTCATTGAATGTTTTGTTTTCCTCCTCCGGCACTAGCCATCTGTCAGTCTTCTTTGTCTGTCCTTACTCCTAGGCTTGATGTTAAATGTTGGGATGCCCCATGGCTTGGTCCTAAGCCTTCTGCTCTTTGCTATTTGTACCCTCTTCATAGATTATCTCATCCAGTGCCTTTGCTTAAATAATTGGCTTTATGCTGTTGGTTCCCAAATTAATGCTGTAGCTCTCACCATTCCTCTGAAACACCAACTACCTACTAGGATGCTTAAGAGACATATCAAAATGAACTGACTGGGGGGATGAGGGTGTAGCTCAGTGGTAAGTGCATGCTTAGCATGTGCAAGGTCCTGGATTCAATCCCCAGTACCTCCATTAAAAATTAAAAAAAGAAAAAAGAAAAAACCAAAATTAACTGACCAAGACATAATCTTGATGTTCATTCCGACTCATAAAGATGCTTCTCCTTCATTGTTTCTTAGTACATATTTTCATTATCCTTGCTCTTTGAAGTTATGTAAGTAAAATCCGTTATCTTATGTCATCTTTATGACATCAGTAACCTAAGTTATCTCTCTGATTCTATCCAGGTGCATTGTCGAATTACAAATCTGGACTTAGGTGAGGAGAGACTTTGAATGAAGGATGAATGCAGGAAGAGGGAAAGGGCAAGGGGGGAGGGCAACTCTTACAAATAGGGGGCGCTCTCTGAATGTGAGCTCTGCAAGCAGCTAAGCAATTAGGCTGAAGAGGTTTTCTTCTTGAGAGAAGGAGTAGACAAGACGAGGAGGAATGGAGGGTGGGGAAGGAGAGTGGAAGGGTGGCTCGATGGCATAGTAAATCAGAGAATGTTTTATCATGAAGCCAGCCTGTTTTCAGGAGAGGGTGTATGCTGGCTCAGGCTAGAGGTGCGGCAAAGTTCAGGAGTCTGGAGGAAGGAGAGAAAACTGACTCGCACTTTCTGATTGGTCAGAGGGGCAAGCAGTTCAGCCAATTATTTATAAGGCAAAGAAAGGGAATTGGGAGGGTTTGCGTGTGGCCTTGTCAGAGGTAAACATGTTGTGGGCTATCTGTGAGCCTTACCTAAGTCTTCTGGGGAAGGATGTTCCTTTGTATTAACCATTTTCACGAACACAAAAAAGGGGATTTCTTTATTTATTTTTTTATTGGAGTATAGTCAGTTTACAATGTTGTGTCAGTTTCTGGTGTACAGCATAAAGTTTCAGTCATACATATACATACATATATTTGTTTTCATATTCTTTTTCATTATAATTTAGTACAAGATATTGAATATGGTTCCCTGCGCTATATAGTATAAACTTGTTAACCTATTTTATATATAGTAGTTAGTATCTACAAATCTCGGACTCCTAATTTATCCCTCCCCCTACTTCTGCCCACCTGCCCCCCAGTAACCATAAGTTTGTTCTCTGTGAGTGTATTTCTGTTTTGTAAATAAGTTCATTTATGTCTTTTTTTTTCTTAGAGTCCACATATAAGTGATATCATATGGTATTTTTTTTCTCTTTTTGGCTCACTTCACTTAGAATGATGATCTCCAGGTCCATCCACATTGCAGCAAATGGCATTATTTTATTTTATTCTTTTTTATGGCTGAGTAGTATTCCTGTGTGTGTGTGTGTGTGTGTGTCTGTATATCTTACATCTTCTTTATCCAATCATCTGTCAGTGGACATTAAGTTTTTTTTCCATATTTTGGCTATTGTAAATAGTACTGCTATGAACATTGGAGTGCATGTATTTTTTTGAGTTAGAATTCTCTCTGGGTATATGCCCAGGAGTGGGATTGGTGGATCAAAAAGGGGAATTTCTTAACTGTCACTGTTTTCCAGGAACACAGGGCTCAGGCAAAATTCATCATGGACAGAATTGTCCCATCGTCTATTCTTCATTGATTGGACAGAATTATCTTTCACAGAGTATTTGTTCCATAATTAAAAGCTTTTCATCTTTTTTTTTTTAATTTTTCATTTACAGTGAAACCTAAACTTATTATCTTCAAGGCCCCATCTGATTAGGAACCTGCCTGTTTTCTCTGAATTCATTTTGGCATTCCTTCCCTCTTGTTCAGTATGCTGCGCACCCCTGGCCTTCTCAGTGCTCTTCAGACAAACCAGGTTCTTTTTCAGACCTAGAAAGTAAGCTCTGTGAAGGCAGGGACTGGTCTGCTTGGCCTCTGATAGGCTCTATTCTCAGAGATGAAATTCCTCTGGCACATAGTAGCCAGATATTCAAACAATATTTAATAAACACTTTATATGTTAATGTGGTTTTATGAGTGGTTCTTAATTTGTATTTCATTTGATAATACATTTTGAAAGAAATTCAACTTTGACTCAGGTTTACTCACTAATTTTTTGAAGTAGAGTGAAGTCATTTAAAACATTTTTTTTTGTGGCAATCATGTGACTCCTATAGTTCAGATTCAATATTTCCTATGGATATTTTAAACTTTTTCTTACTTTAAAAAGTAGAAATAAAAGGTGTGTTATTATGTGCACGATCATGGCAACGCCCATAATGTTTATATTGTACCTGTTGAGAATATTTCAGCTGTTACTTGATAAACCTAAAAAGCATATTTGCACCGCCCTTAGCCTGTTTTCTCTCCTTCCTGGTTTATAATAGTCAGAATACAATAGTTTTCACAGATAATTTCTCCTCCTCTTCACTCCCAGCATCAAAGGAAAAAATGTAAGTCATTTCTAGTCTGTAGCATTTTGATTGACCTCTTTTAACCAGGAAATAAGGATAACTTTCTTTTCATTCTTTCCCTAAGTACTTGGCAACCTTATAAGGTCAAAAGCAGTTTTATCATTAATGAGAGTCTAGTGACTTTTGAATGAATCTATAATATGGAGACAATAATTAGTGTTAGATGAATTCTATTCATTTTTCTTCTACAAAAATCTAATGGCACAGTTCAAAAGGCCATATCACTAAAGAATTCTGGATTATTGGTGATATGTAAATGTGAAATAAAGGGAGGAGTATTGGAAGCCAGAATTATCTGGGACTGTGTTTAAAGAATACTCACCTAAGAGAATAGCTAAGAGTAAAATATTTAGTGTCCTGATAGATTTGACATATTCAGGTTTGATGTGAGCCAATGTTGATGAAACAGATTCAATGCATTGGATGGAATTCAGCTGTATGAGAATATAAAGTGCTCACTGTTAGAATCAGTCAAGGTAAATACCTCATGGCTCCAGGTGGCCAGGCCTCTGGGAGCAGAACAGTAGCCAGAACTTAGGTGTGTGGGGAAGAGGCTCCAGTCTGCAAAGTCAAGTCTGGGAAGGACCGAGTGGAATGCCAGGGAAATAGCCAAGTAGTCCGGCATCCTACTAGCCAGACTCAGTGGATAATGTTATGTGGTTCTCTATGGGTAACTGGATCAAGCTGACAGATTGCGGGAAGGATGCCCAAATTTCAAAAACAAGCTTAGAAATGTACAGGTAGCAACCACTGGATAGGTTTCTTATCTTGGTCAGTGTTGGTTGGTAAGCCCGTAATACATTGAACGAACTCAATGCCAGCAGCCAAGTGGGGCTAAAAAAATAAAATAAAATCTGGTTTGGTTTCAATGTTTACATAATTCTAGAAAGCATCTTTATCAAACTTGAGCAAATGATTACTCTTACTTTATATTCTTAACTCACTTAACACTCCTACAATTAAAGTTTATGCAGATAGTGTCTGTATCTGCCATAAATGCATGCATATGTGACGTCCCTGCTTTTGGCAACTTAGTACATTTGTATATACTCTGCCATTTACTTTTTTTTTTTGGCTAATTTTGCAACATAATGGTAAAATATACCTGCAGTTTGCATTTTTATTATCTTTTGTCAAGAAAACATAGTTTACTTATTAAAAATGTTATCCTATTCTAAATTTTGCCGATGGACATGTTTCCTTCAGTTAGCAGAGTGCTGACAATAAAAAAAGGTATTTAGGAAGGTCATACATTCTCCAGTTTTCTAGAGTCCCCACAATGCTCTTTTGTGTTAACGCAGATTTGGCCTAGCCACAGAGCATTTATATTTTAAACCTTTGCTTCACATGCCTGGAATGGTATGAAGAGGAAAGAAGAATAATTTTTCATGTATTTGCATCTGAAAACCAATTTTATGCAATACCAAACTAAGCATCTGATACACTGCCTCCTTTTAAATAGAGGTAAAATTGTTTTGGAATTAAATAGGAAGATATCCTATATTTAGATAAAACTTTATTTACTTTTGTCTAGACTGTATGCCCATATTGGTTAATTTATTTTTCCCCTTTGCTTTCAAGATATCAAAGCAATGTGTACTCATTTGTGAATTTTCAAAGTTCAGAAAAGAGTGGAGATATGAGAAAATAGACTCATAAACACATCGTATAGAAGTAACCAGTGTTGAAATCATGGTATTTTTCTTATATTTTTTATACATCTTTATATATGTATGTATCTATGTACAGATCTTACATATCATATCTGTACAGAAATAGGAAAATGCCTATGTTTATCTTTGTTGAAAACTGATTAGTACAGATGGGAACAAAATGTCTCATTTTATTACTATTATTATTTTATGTTTGCTATTTTCTTTTGATTTATTTTATAGAGTCCAGATATAAGTGAGAACAAAGTATTTTGTCTTTGTCTGACTGACTTACCTAAGCATGATACTCTGTAGCTCCCTCCATGTTGTTGCAAATGGCAAGATTTCATTCTTTTTTTATGGCTGAGGAGTATTTCATCGTATACACATATGACATCTTTATCCACTCGTCTGTCAGTGGACACTCAGGTTGCTTCCAGTCTTGGCAATTGTAAACAATGCTGCTATGAACATGGAGGTGCATGTATCTTTTCGATTAGTGTTTTGGTTTTCTTTAGATACATACCCAGCAGTAGAATTGCTGGATCACTTAGTAGTTCTAATTTTAGTATTCTGAGGGACCTCTATACTATTTTCCATAGTGGCTGCACCAATTTACATTCCCACTAATGGTGTACGAGAGTTCCCTTTTCTCCACATCATTGCCAACATTTGTTGTGTTCTATTTGACGATAGCCATTCTGACAGGTGAGTTGATATCTCATTGTGAGTTTGATTTGCATTTCTCTAATGATTAGCAATGTGAGCATCTTTTCATGTGTCCCTTGGCCATCTGTAAGTCTTTGAAGAAATGTCTATTCAGGCTTTTGCTCATTTTTAATCAGGTTGTTTGTTTTTGATACTGAGTTTTATAAGCTGCTTGTATTTTGGATATTGTTATCATTTTCAAATATTGTCTCTCATTCAGTAGGTTGATTTTCTTTCTCTTTCTCTTTCTCTTTCTCTTTCTCTTTCTCTTTCTCTTTCTCTTTCTCTTTCTCTTTCTCTTTCTCTTTCTCTTTTTCTTTTTCTTTGTATGGTTTCCTTTTGGCCTGTAATTTTCTTGTTTTAAATGTCTTTGTCTTCTTTTGGTATCATTTGGTCACCTGGGCCGGTGTCTTCCCTGTCATGGGTGAAGCCAGGTCCTGAGGCTACTGCTGACCCACTGGCAGGCAGAGCCATGTCCTGGGCTCTCTGACCATGGGCCCAGGGGTTCCGAGCTAGTGTCTGCCTAAGCTGGTGTGTGGGCCAAGGCCCAAGGCTTTCGGGGACTACTGCTGGCTTATGGGTGGGCAGACCTGATTCCCAGGGTCTCTGGCTGCAGGACTAGGAGTCCTGGGATTAGTGCCTATTCAGTGATGAATGGGGGTGGGTCCTGGGCTCTTTGGTGGACAGAGCTGTGTCCTGGGGTGGCTGTGGGCTCAGGAGGTCTGAAGGCAGCCTGTCTGCCAGTGAGTGGGGCTGTGTCCCCTCCCAGCTAGTTTCTTGGTGTGAGGTATTCTAGTACTAGTGCCGACAGGCTGGTAGGTTGGGACAGATCCCAGTGTTAATAAGCTAGATGAAGGTTTCCAAAGTGATTCTTGCCAACACCAGTGTCCACATGGTAGGCCCAGCTCCCCCAGATGGCTGCCACCAATGTCTGTTTGCCCAGGGAGAGCTCCATTTGTCTCTTGCCTTTCTGGGGGCCTCTCCAAGATCAGCATGTGGGTCTGACCCAGGCTCCTTTCAGATTATTGCTTCTACCTTGGAGCTCATACTGTGTGAGATTTTGTGTGCACCCTTTAAGAGTGGTGTCTCTGTTTTCCCCAACCCTCTGTGTCTCCTGAAAGTAAGCCCCTCCAGCTTTCAAAGCCAAGCATTCTAGAAGCTTATCTTCCCAATGCTGGATCCCAGACTAGGCACCCTGATGTGGGAGTCAGACCCATTGCTCCTTGGAGAGAACCTCTATAATTGGGGTTATCCTTCCCTTTGTGGGTCACCCACCCGGGGTATGTGTCTTGACTATATTATGACTCTGCCCCTCCTGCCTGTCTCATTGTGGTCTCTTTATATCTTTAGTTGAGGGAGATCTTCTCCACTAGATTCTGATTTTTCTCATCACTAGTTGCTCTGTGAATAGTTGTAATTTTGGTGTCTCCCCTAAGTGGATGAGCTCAGGGTCTTCTTATTTTGGCTAGGCTCTTCCCAGTGTCTTATTTTAAATGGATATTTTTCAAACTGTAAGTGAAGGGGACAATTGTAAATAATTATGCATGATTATATTATTGTATATATAGTATATTATTGTATATATAAAACAGCTTTTATTCAATATAAATTACCTTAACTGACTTGAGTGATTAAAAGTGATTTGAGGCATTGATATGATTTTTATTTATTTGTATGTTATTTATATATTTTGGAAACATGATTGTATATACAATATTCACATTTAAATTTCTAAAATTTCCTAGAGCTGATGCATTTCAGAAAGTCAAAAGGTTATATTAAAATTATTTTTGCTTATTTATCTGTCTTAAACTATGGAAGATGGGGATAAATTAGAAATTAAGTGTTTAAATTTAATAATTTAGCAGACCCATGATCTTTTGCCATAGAATGGTTAAATAATCTAAGTTCAAATTACTAGGGGTAGATCTGGAACCAGGTATTGGTTCATTTTTCAACTGTATTTTTAACTAGTATAATTTTACTCACTTTATATAATTATTTAAATATAGAATATTTTTTAGAGAAAGTTTATCATATCAATTCTGAAGATTTCAGGTATCAGCAGTGAAAATGGGCCGCCTGATCTAGCGGTACCCTGCATCTTCCACTGGTGGTTATCTCCATTGTAGGTCTATAAATACGGAGATTATGTCAAGGGAACTAAGCTACTAGAAATGATAAAACCATAAATATTGCCTACTCTGGGGCAGTGATCTCTAATGTGGAGTAATGCCTCAGCGGGGCACAGAAAGAGACAACTGAGCTGTTGTTCAGAGTTATTTTTCTGGTAAGAGTAAGGAAAGAGGTATGACCCTGACCTAGGCGGGAAATAGTTACCTTCACAGTTCATGAATAGTCCACCTGTAAGCTCATCTGAGTTGCAGACTGACAGGTATTTGAGGTCAAAACACTACCATGTGTAAAAAGAAAATTACCATCTTAATAAAAGTATTCATTTTCCCCAAAAGACAAAAGACCTAAAACAATTTTAAATTCATGGTCCACCACATGCCCTGACACAGCTCTTTGTCAGATTGGTCACACCTCTACAGTGGCTTTTACTGTCAGTGACCCAGCAGTGGAAGGTCTGTTATTGTTTATGGCTTGCCTGTCCCTTTTGTCTTCAGAGCATTTCGACATGTTGCAATTTATCTGTGCCAAATTTAGCGCATATTTCAGATCTTTGTTTTATCTTTGTTACCCATCAGGAAATAGACAAATGGCATAAACTTTTCTGAAAATAAATTGTAGACTGGGAAAAAAGACTAATAATGCAAATACAAGTAAACAAGCTCAATGACTGAGTGTCATTTTTATTCTAATATTCTTCAATAATCAGAGTGTGAGAAAAAAATAAGAGTAACCTATACGTGTGTGTGTGTGTGTGTGTGTATATATATATTATATATATATGGGAAATATATATATAAATAAAGGAGTTGGTCAACATTCAGTATTATGAAGATGTCTATCTATCTACCTACCTACCTACCTACCTATGTATAGTGTTAAAAATCAGTCTTATTCTGAGGCATATTTGCCTTGAGATATCTATGAATTTCTTAGCACATTTACTTAAAATAAATCTACATATATATTGGTAATATATGTTTACTATTTTGATTTATAATGGTTAATTTTGTTGTTCCTATCTATTCAAGGTCTGAAACTTAAAAAAAAATTTTGCTCCTGAAACTCTAGTGCCTAAAACAATGTCTTGAACATAATAGAAATTCACTAAATACTTATTGAGTGAGTGAATATTATGCATGGGAACAAAAAATGAATATTTTGCACAACTATATAAATCTTAGTTAGAAATAGCGTATGTATATGTGTGCATATGCATAGATACACATATAATTGTTAACTGCTTCTGGCAATGTGAGATGCATAAGCCACTAACGTTATGTAAAACTGACCAGAATCAGCCTCACTGCTTGGAGAATTGTACGTAGGTGTCATGAATCAGATATGCCATTTGAGTTTATCCAATCTGGTAGAATACTTCCAGACCCTAAAACTTAATTGTAGTAAAGCAAGACCATGAGGTGACCTGAAAAAGACACACAAGCTCTAGGAATTAGATTGGCTCATGGTAGGTGAGGAGACAAGTTTACATAAGCTTCCTCTCAGGGAAGCTGGAATGAGTTTGGCCACAGTGGGGGGAAATGTTTGACAAGCAGAGCAGGTGGGATTGATCTACTGAGGAAAGAGAAGACCCTCAAATGCTCACTTACCCCCAACATTGTTCTAGGTGCTCGCTCATCACCACCCTCACCATGCGAGAGCAGTATTTTCCCTGGCTGATGAGAACCAGTCATAAATGCTATTCCACAGCATTGTTTTATTTAATTTAAAGTTCTTTTACACCTCGCTAATTTTCCCCAAGCATATTTTTCACCTTTTCTTTCCTACAGTTCCTATTTTTTCCCCTAATGCTAACAAATTTAGAGAAAGCATGTTGGTTATTATCCACTGACCTCTTCCTTTTGAAGTGTCTTTAGATTGATTGTGTAAAGAATTTTTCAACAGCAGTAAAATATAATATTTCCTTTTGCTTCTAAATACAGCTATTGCTATGAATATCGTATCTTAAATTCACTGGTAACATAAGAAATGACAGCCTTTTTCATTTATGAAGAATTTTAGTTGAAGCTTCACATTTAGAAATCAGATCCAATTTTTACTTATAAAAGCACTCAAGTTTCAAAGAGCTTAGCAAATCAATAATATTAGGATACCACACACTGAATTCCTAAAGAGAAGTCTAGTGCTTGGAGCCAGTTTTTTTTTCTTTTCTTGTTTTGAGAAACACTGATGAAAAATTGACAAATTTTTTAGTCCCAGAGAGTGGAGTTCAATGTTGTGTGGTGTATGTCAACCAATTAAAAGTGAACTGTAAGTTCATTTATTCATCAATAACAATTTTTCATTGTGCTGGTTGCTTGTATTGTGCTGATGAGTAAAAGAATCGTGGTTCCTGTCCTTGATTTGGCAGGGGTATGATAAACAAGTCAGAAAAGTGAATTAGTATTTATAATGAGATATGAAGACTTTTGAAAAAGGTGGCAATTAAGTGTGCCTTCTGTTAAGATTTAAGTTTACATCAATTCACTTCAACAAATATGAATGCAGTGATACACACAAGACTTTGAGAGATGCAAAGATACGAAGAAGAAAAGTGACAAACACTGACCATGAGAAGGCTGCCAAATAGCACCCACACCTATTTAGAAAGTTTGTTTGAGTTCTGTGCTTTGCTGAAATACATGTTAAATTCAGCTTTGAACTTACTGGGCATTACCTGTCTAATAAGAACTTAATTTTATCTTTTCACAGTAAGTTACTCAAATTCCTCCCTCTTTTTTTCCAAATAGAAGGAATTCTCTTTAGAATTGCTTTTGAGGGGAAATAAAGTATTTTTACATGCCCTTAAAAATTAGAAAAATTACAGTGAATTCAATAATGCTTAAAATAAATGTTTTATTCAGAGGATAATTGATATATATTGAAGTCCATATGTATGTAATGCATTTTATCTATGTAATGGGAGTATTGTGCATATTATGGCTGCAATGGCTTGTTATTAAAAACTTGCTTAAACTAGAAAACATATTTGAATTACCTCATGGTGATGGAAAATCTCTATATTAAAATTTGTATAATGATTCAAATATGTGAAAGATATATGTGAGTGTGTGTGTAATACACACTGCCATTTACATTTAAGAGAAGCATATATAGTTATATTTTATATGTGACTGAATTTTTTTAAAACTTACTAAATTTTAAAAGCAACACTGACACAAATTAAATGGATATCATTTCAGTGATGTGGAAATCAAGGCTTAGAATGTTTTGAAGACTTCTCAAGATCTCACAGCTGAGAATAGCAGAGCAGAAGATTGTCTCTTACTTTATTTGTTAACCATTATTCAAATTCATATTATTAGTTTCTTATGCTGGATTTCTGCTCCTATAACATAGAAACAGGTCTTTAAGAGACATTGGCATATTTTCTAAATTTTGTTTTTATATTCCTATTAACAACAGTAAGAGCTTTGCATTTGCTGATTTTATTGTGTTGAGGATTGAGGAAGGCAGGCAGTTCATTTATGAATTAAGCGAAAAAATAAACTAATCATCTATCTCGGGATATAAATACTTTGCGGTGTGTGATGATCAAGGTGAAACCCAGGCTGGCACTAGGAAATGTTCTGTGCTTTCTCAGATTTTCTTCAAGCAGTGAGTTTCTGTTCACTGGTATGAATGATACTGGCAGTGTTGAAATAGTGTGTTTTAAATTTTCGTTTGGGAAATTTAGTTGTCCTTGGCTTATGGTAGATTTTGTGCCTGAATCACAAAGCATTCTTTAACATGGACCCTGGACACTTCTAGGCTGGAAGGAAGATGTTCAGATCACCGCTGTGAACTTAGACTAGCTCTCTTCATCCTTAATTTTAAATGAAGCTTTAACCACATATGACATTCTGTTGTCATCTCAATTAATCAAGTATCCCCTTAAATTGGGAGTTGATACTTTAGTGGATTTAACAGATTGTACAATGAAAAGATTAACTGAAACGATTAGACACTATTCAGCAGCCTGAAAGCAAATAATGCTACCTGCCAGAAAGATGGAAGCAGCAAGTGCCTCGACCCAGGAGCGTATTTCTTATGCTCTGATTCTGTGTTATTTGACTACTCATAGCTGCCAGGGGCTGAAAAGAGCCTGAAAAGGACTTGCTTATAGGAATTAAATGGTGAAACCAACAGTGAAATGATAGAGAAAAATCTCAATTTAATAGTTTGGAAAATTATGTTTTTTTGTAAGATGGATTTGTAATTTTAAAAAATGTAATGGGAAAAAAATAGCAGCATCAGTTTTCCTCTATGGACACACTTCTCATAGGTTCTTTGCTTGACTGTTCAGAGTGAAATGTTTGAAGTAAACAATGCTTCCATTTCCGGAAAATATCTGCAGGTGGGAGAAACGACATTTTTTGAGGAGTACTTACAAATCCACTGTAACTTGTTTCCCAACCTAACCGGAATTCCATCTGCTCAGCAATATTGTCTCCACACTCACAGTCCTTTGTTTTTCCAACAAAAAAGCTTCTCTGACACACCACTGTAAAATATTTCTAGACCCAAAATGCCCCCTCCAAAGGCACATGCTCCACTGTGATATTTCCAGTGTAAGACATTAGGGGTAATGACTTTATTGCTGTTAGAGAGATGCCTTTTATGTGAGTAATTCTCACTGTGGCTAGATGAGGTCTTACCTTAAAAATGCATATCTGTTTTTCCAAATTAAAAGGTTATCATAGCCTCTTCATTATGACACTGAAGAGAATGTAAATTAATATATTAACACTATAAACACTATAAAAATCCATCACTGGTTAGGAATACGATTTGGAGGATGATATTTTAGCTCTTTTTATCCAAAATCCTGTTATAATTACAGCTATTATTTACTGAATCTTTTTTTTTTTTTTTTTTGGTTCCCGATATTGAAGAGTTTTTTTTTTCACATAACACCCTTTTCACATGTTTATTATAAAAAGCAAATAGAAGCTTAGGCAAAATCCCTTCCTAATGTTTCAGAGCTGTGGCAGTATGGTTAGACAGATGATAATATCAAATTGGCAATCTTGAGCAACTCTCATACTTTGCTGATGGGTGAATAAAATGGTACAACCTCTTGGAAATAATTCACTTTTACCTTCCAAGTCTGTATGTATGTACACCCTATGAAACAGAAATGTTATATGTGGATATAAACTCAAGAGAACTGAATTCACATCATGCAACAAAAGACATATAGTTACTATTATAATGAGAGCTTTGAAAGGAAGATAAGATGAGGAAAGTCTCTGCTTCAGTCTGACTTTGGCTTCTTAGAGCATTTATTTGTAAGAACCCTCTCTAAGAGAGTTGGTAGGTAAAATCACAAATGATACCTCAAAAACATGGTACTTGTTTTTGGTGTGGCTGGAGCTTTTAGCACCAGTCATGTATTTATTTAAGGAGTGATATTTTGTAAATACTAGAAAGCATAAATCAGAATAAGATCTTTAAAATTCAAGCAGTAGGAATGTGCAATCTGATACCTTTTCCAACTTTGTGATTAATCATCTCTATGCATGTACATAATAATGCTTGCTAAGGGCAAATACCTTGAATAGCTAGTAAAGCAAAATTTTTACTTTCACAAAATAATTTACAAAATAAGTTTCTGTAACGTACTTTGATGGAGTCCAAACCTCATATTAAGTTAAACTCTTAAAAAATTATTTTCTTTCATTTGTAAATGTAATTTTTCGAAAAAGGATCAAGCAACTTGGATGACATGACTTGAGTTTCATTTTAATGTTGCTTTGATAAGTTATCTGTTTTAATCCAGCATATGTTCTCTTTTCTCTCCATATTTATTGAACTGCAACAGAAGTTGGTAATGTATCCAACACCTTTTTCTTCTTTCCCTCCCAATAGACTGCATGTATGTTGCAAATGCATTGTTGATAGGAAATATGGCCATGTTCCTCAATTCACAGGTGAAGTGCATAATATAACTTAAATGAATCAGTGCAGTTATATACCCTTTCATCTAATGAGTCCAGTATGAGTAATATTTCAGAACTTTTGGTAGTAATAAAGGATACAGATCCTTTCTCTGGACAGTGTCTTGTGCACTTGTAAGGACTAGAAGTACTATGTTTATTTTGCTATGATTTGTCATGATCTGAGACTGAATCTCACTATGAAGAGGACAGAGCTAAGGTAGTCTCTTTCTTTCTCTCACACACACACACACACACGAGATGTGAAGTCTTGATAAACTGAATGCTAAACCTGACACATCTTTTGCCATTTAGTCATGTGGGACAATCATTTCCCTGCATTTTTTGCTAGTTTCATTTGATACCATTAAATTTTCAACCAAAGTATATGACTGATACCAAATTTGGTACCAAGAGTGAGGTTTCACAAGTAATGGGCTCTAAAGTATTGGATGGCCTGAGTTTTGTTAGAAAATGGTAGGTGAGAAATTGAGGATATTAGTTATTTAATTGCTCAACATATGGTTAAACATTTTTTCTTTTACCGTGGATCTCAGATCATGTGCCTCCCAAGGCTTCCTTATTAGAGGAAAAGAGTCAAAAGATTTCTAATGCTGGAATCTCTACTAAGAGCCATGCTTGCTTTGCAGCTGTTCTCTGAAGGCCGAGAGAGAAAGTCTTGCTGAGAGTTGCTCTTCTGCTCTTGGTCTAGAATCCAAATTTACTGAGAATCTGATAATTCAGGTACTTAAATGGTCAGACAAGCTTAATTTTGTACAGTGAGGTGAAGATAGAGTTAACAGGGAAATGGGAGACTTAGTAGGAGAAAATATGGGGAAATAAGAAATACATTATTCCACTGGTCTCACCCAAGACCATTATCTTAAGAATTCCCTGCATGATAAAGTAGGTAACAACTTATACTGTGGAAATGAAACCAAAATACAGGCTTAGGACAAGGATATAAATACGCATATATTTTACCAACTCAGTCATTACTTCAAATTGCTCCAAGAGGCAGACCTCTTTAAAAAGATCCACTTGAATGATCAGAGCACAGAACATCAATAACAGCTACTAGGAGAGAGAATCCTCCAACTCTAGTGCTAGGCTCAAGGTCTGTGATTAAATGTGATTTCTCATTTGCATTACTGGAACATGGAGTTGGGCAAATACAAATAGACTTAGAGCTAGCTGCGATTCTAAAGATGTATTTATAAATAAACCCAAGTCTGGTAACTAACAATGTATGATTGTTCCTATGTGTATTTCCTAGGCACCCAAACTTGCACTAACAGAGAGTGGGATGCTCAAAAAATATAGCCTCAGTTGGATGGCCTTTCAAATGCCCATTGCAGTTGCTTACATAGATTAAAACTGACAAAGGTTATTCTCAGTATTGGCAAATCAGGGTTCAGGGAGAAAATGAATCAAGGAGGCCGTCACCAAAGTTAGAACCAATACTGCCAAATTGGCCATTCAAGGATTCTGTTCTGTTTCTGGAGTGGTAATTGCCTATGACTTCTGTTTGGAGGTGGTATGTGATGGTCATCAGTGACTCCTGTGTGTTGTTTCCTGTTTTCCTCGTAATCAAATGAGAATTTTTCTTGGACAGTATTAGAGTATATTGGAATTCAACAACTTACCATGTATCCCTAATTTACTAGGTGATCAAGAGCTCAGTGCAGAACTGATAGGTCCTTCATCATCCAGAAATCCTGGATGCAGAGATGGTTGTGGTACATTTCAGTTATGGAGGGAGCCAGGAGGTTTCAAGTGGGTGCTTCTTATTGAGTGTGTGCTGGGGATGCAGACAAAGAGGTGAACCACACTGGCCACCTTTGCTTACTGTCCCAGCATCCATCACTCTTTCCTCTTCCTGCCTGCTCCTGTCTCCACTGAAGATGCATTTGCTTTGGGAGAGGCTGGCTTCACTGTTGGCTCCAGGGTTTGAGTACGTTATTTGGTTAACTATTATAGTGAACCACCTATACTATATAGGTATTGCTGAAACTTTCACAGACCTGGAAGAACCTTTGAAACTTCCCATCTTCTTCAAAGAACTTCTTGTGTTTTAGCCCCTTTGTTTCCTGTAAATGCTTTTTCCTAATTTGACCTAATAGAAGCCATCTACTCATGAAATACTACTTTTTAGCACTCTAGAAAAAGTATTTAGTAAGAGAGGTCATATTTATTGTTAAAATAAGGTGTTACTAAATGTACACATTATATTCTTTACTGAATGACCACAGATAATCCAAAAGTAGCTATAGTAGCGTTACTCTACTTAAATTATTTCCAAGCATCCTTTCTTAATGGGACCTCTAAGGCTAAATTCAAGGCAATGAGAAAATTTTAATAACTTGATTTTTTTAAATGTTTACAGAATGTGTCTTATGGAAAACAACTGTCAAAGATATTGTCGTGTGAACTCTTTTCTTGTCACGTTCCTTTCAGTGCTGGCTGAGGATTTTTAAAAATAGCTATATAATGTAGGATTTATGTGCTCAAGGGAAAAATAAAAAAAGAACTATTTTTGTAATATCATCCCTGAGGGAGAAGTTTTTGTTATTTATTGAGCTGCCAGTGATTGGACTCAGTTTACTGTAAAACGTAGGGGTGGACATGGTCCCTGAACCTGGCAAAGTATTTGAGTTTGAGAGATGTTTTAAATTTTTATTGAATGGTAAAACGTTTCTGTTTCTGATCTCATATGAATCAAATATGCCCTGTGATTTCTTGATGCTTTCTAAGCAGGATTCTGTTTAATTGTTCAACTTTAGGGATGTATAGCCAATGATTTCTCCTGTGAATCATAATCACACTTGTTAAAAGCGTTCTTGGGGCCCATTCTCATCTCATTTAGCACCTCCCATGGAACAGATCAGAGCGTGGAGTCTACTTTGCCTTCAAAAGTTCTTCTGCACTTAGATCTTCTCAGTGGGATGCTGAAAACATGCTGAGCATTTGGTCCTTCAGTTCCCATTACCATGCCTCTGAATTTCAGTTGGCAGATGATGAGACACTAACGTTTACCTCAGTTATATTTGAGGAGGAACTCTCTGAAGTACTTGAAAGAAAACTGCCAAGATAAAATCTTCTTGGGAAGAACTTTTTATTTTCCTATTTGCATCCATGAAATCTGGGTGTATACCATGAGATTAATTGTTTAACAGAGTGAGCCTAATTTCTTTCTCCTCCATTGGAAGGATAGTAGATGGGCATAAAAGCATGACCTGTGAGAAGCTTGGCATGGCTTCATATAGTGTTTGAGGATATAATTTTACCAAATGAACAATGTGCACCATTGGGCCGACTTCATGCGCAGTGGGTGGGAATTGATCAAGCTGCATCCAAATCTAGCCTTTTTGTGTGTTGATCCACTCCCCACTGCGTGGCCATAGAGTATGTCCAGGATTGAAGAAAGCCTTAGGGAATCAATGAGAGCATTTGCTTAGCCTATCTTTTTGGTCTCATGTTTAGATTTGGGAGGCTAAATTATTAACATACTTACGGGATCAGATTCTTTCTTTAGATAATAATTCATAACAATCATTCTCAGTCATTTTGAGGGTATCAGACAGGTTCAGATTTACATCGAGAGGACTAAATACGGAAAGGTGAATATGTGCAATTTTAAAAGTACTGATTTAAGGCCATTTATTTCTCTCCATGTCATTTCAGGTTTAAGGGCTGGGAAAAAACAAAACAAAACCAAACCCTCCAACAGCGAGACTGCAATTGTCACTTCTGTTCTTTATGAAATAGCACATGCTTACTATTTTATGGCTTCCTGTACCTGCTTCTTCATCTGGCTTCCAGGGATGTGGTTCATGAGGCTGGGACAGTTAGCTTCATATTGTTAAGGACGCTGAGGATTCTAAGCTCTGAAACATAGGCAAAGTACAAAGATTTGGGGTTAAAGTGAAGAATTGATGATCTATTCAGAGAGCAAACACTACTAGAAAATCAGTTAAGTACTGATAGTGAATAAAAACAAGTTTGACATCCTATCTATAATTCAGAATCCAAAAATCTCTGAAAAATGAGGTAGGTTTTTTATTTTTCTTAGATGTGTGTGATAAACTCACATGACGGCAAAATCTGAGCAGAATTGATTTGAAGATATGCGCTGTCTTTGTTTATGCTACTTATCCTCAGTGCAGAAATATTAGTATGTTAATGAGGTACTTCCATAGATAATTCTGAGAATGTTAAATAATGTTCTTGCATTTTTTTTCCTTTACAAAATCTGAGAAAAACCTGTTTCCTGATATCTATCTGGCACCAAGTGTAGACCTGTTATTCATCTCTGTGTACTAAAATAGGGCATTAATAAATGCCAATGTATTTGAAAATTTCACACTGAATCGTACATCTAGATTTTTTAAATAATTTTAAAAAATGCATCCCTTGCTCTTACCTTCTCTTTTCCTGACATGAGAAAGGGCCAACCAGATGGCATTATCTGCTTAAGAAGAGGAGCCTCAATGTAGCCTTGAAAATAGTCCCTTGAGAAGTCATGTCTGCTGGGCAAAGACAACCTGAAATAGTGGAGAAATTGTCAGATTTAGTCATAAACCATCCGCTTTTAATATTGTATACTTTTAACTGTCACTTAGATTTTATGACACTCAGTATTCACACTTGAAAATGTGAGGTAATTCATGTCACAGATGAGATGATTGAGAAAATTAAAGTCAAATTATAAAATGTATGTAAAATGCTTAGGCAATTTCTGTCTTACACACGTTTATAATCACCTCAGAGGGAGGTGGAAGACACATTAAAAATATCTGAGAACATTTTCATTATTTTTCAAAGATATTTTCATCAGTAATTAAGATAAATTAGATTAGAACTCCGATAGTTCTCCCTTGCAGTAATAATTATAATTGTGTATGCCTGTGTATCATAGTGTGCTATTCTAAGCACAGTGTATGTGTGTGCCTGTGTGTATACTGGCTATTAAATTTTCCTAGCCTCTTTGAGACAAGTAGTATTGTTATCCTATTGCTTTATTGCAAATGAGGAATTGGAGGCACAGAGAGGTTAAGTGACTTATCCAAGGTCACATGGGTAGTAAAAAGCAGAGCCATGATTTGAATCCTGACAGCCTGAGCTCATAATATTCATATCATGCTATATACACTATGCTATAATAGTTCTCACTGAAAGTCAATCATATGTGAAAGTCTTTTATGACAGCAGTGACAAAACATAAATTGAAAATAGTTCCCCTGGTGACAGAATAATTCATCAGTGAGAAGCTATTGTCCATTCAGTGATTGTACTTTGCTATATTGAATGGCCATTGCAAGGGTGAAGAGAACTAATTATTAGTTCATGGAAAGAAGATCAAAGTCCATAGTTTGCTATGTGGATCAAAATGAATTGTTTTTGACTTTTGTAGATAAAATTCGCATATCTTATATTTCACTTATCTGGTTTTGGATGTAATCTTTCTGAAACACAAATCTCAGAAAGTTGGCTTCTCTTGTAAATGATAATGTCTTTCTAAATTAAAATTCTGGATTTGTTATCTCATATCTCTTTGAACTTGAGACAATCACTTAGCTTTCTTGCATCTCTTAAAATCACAATTAGTGATGGAGTTAGGGTTTGAAGTCTGTATAGGATTACAAAAGTTGTAAATGATTCAAAAGATAAAGCATATATACCGTTTAGAGTCCCTACTTGTTTTATTTTCATTGTGTCTCTGCAGACAATGAACTGAAAAAATATTTAGCCATTTTGTGTGATTATTTTTACAACACTTAATGACATGCTGTGATCAGCAGACAGTGCTGCCTGCGTTTTCCAGAGCAGCCAAACAACTACATATGAGATTTGATCACAAAAAGCTTTCTTGATTTAAAGAAAGTACTGCAAATTGTTCTATAACATGAATATCCTGTGTCTTAAAATGCTGCTCATGTCATTCCATTCCTTTTAAGACTCTGCTGTACTATCTTTTCTTTTGTTTCCCTGGCTGTTCCTCAGCTCATGGCTCTGTCAGCTGGATTGTTGTGTGTTATTTGAGGTTAATTAAAACCAATGATAAATTATAAATTGAGGTGAAAAATCAGGGCAGCAATGAATGAGGAAAATTTCACACTAGTTAAATGCAGCCTATGGGACACCAAACATATTGGATATTGTCAAAGATAGAAGCAGATCCTTGTGGGAAGTGTTAAGAATTTTTATAGTGAAGTTGACACTTACTTTTTGGTTCTCATTATATTCTCAAATGTAAAATTCAGAAATCATATTTACAAACATAGATACAATACTCGATTATTACAGTTATTTAAGGGAGCACATAAAGTAAAATAAGAAATAATAGCATAACTCTGCAATTGGCAAGTGTGTTTATTATCAGTTTGAATATTAGTTTAGCAATATTCAAAAATATTGAACTGTGTACCTTTTCCTTAGATTTCACTTCTTTCACGTATCATTTAAATACAAAATAAAAACACTAATTTTCTGGAATTATGATGCTTGATTTCAGCTGGATTTTTTTTGAAGGATTATAAGAGGTACATAACAGTATTTCAATATTTTTGATACTTATATGTTTATTATTTTATGTAACTTGTATCATGGGATTCTCTACAGGTTCAACTCTGCACCTGTGGTTAAAAATAATTGTAAGAATTCAGTGCTTCAAATGCTAAGCTTCCCAATATGGTAGCCACAAGCCACAAGTCAAATTAATAAAATTAAAATTTTAAAAATTAATTTTCTCTCACACAGTAATCATATGTCAAGTAACACATAGTCACACATGGCTAGTGGCTAGTGTTTTGGAGAGTGCAGGGGCAGAACACATCTATAATGGCAGAAGGTTCTGTGGGACTGTGAACTTAATTCATAACAATTGTGCATGACTTTGTAAATACTGTATTGAATTATTTGGTTTATGTAATTTCATATTTATTGTTGAAAATAATCCATATCTTGGCATTGTAAATAATGCTACTCTGAACTTTGGGGTGTATGTATCTTTTTGAATGAGTGGTTTCATTTTCATTGAATATATACCTGGCAGTGGAATTGCTGGATCATATGATAATTCAATTTGTAGTTTTTTTGAGGAGTCTCCATACTATCTTCCATAGTAGCTGTACCGGTTTACATTCTCAGCAGGGTACAAAGATTCCCTTTTCTCCAGGTCCTTGTCAACATTTGTTATTTATGTTTCTTTCTTTGTTTTTTTTTTTTTTTTTTTTTTTGATGACAGCCATTCTGGCAGGTGTGAGGTGATATCTCATTGTAGTTTTGGTTCCCATTTCTCTGATGATTAACAGTGTTGAACATCTTTTCATGTGCTTATTGGCCATTATTTAATCCATGTTGAGTTTATTTTTGTATGTGGTGTAAGACAATGTCCGAATTTCATTCTTTTACATGTAGCTGTCCAGTTTTCCCAGCACCACTTATTGAAGAGACTTTCTTTTCTCCATTGTATATTCTTGCCTCCTTTGTCATAGATTAATTACCATAAGTGCCTGGGTTTACTCCTGGGCTTTTTATTCTGTTCGATTGATCTATGTGTCTGTTTTTGTGCCAGTACTATACTGTTTTGATTATTGCAGCTTAGTAGTATAGTCTGAAGTTAGGAATTGTGATATCTCGAGCTCTGTTCTTTCTCAAGATTACTTTGGATATTTGAATTTTTTTGTGTTTCCATACAAATTTGAGAATTATTTATCCTAGTTCTATGAAAAATGCCATTGGCATTTTGATAGGGATTGCTTTAAATATATAGATTGCCCTGCATAATATGGTCATTTTAACAATATTAATTCTTCCAACCTATAATTCTTTATATTTGTGTCATCTTCAATTTATTTCATCAAATGTCTTACAGTTTTCTGAATACAGGTCTTTTACCTCTTTAATTACATTTATTCCCAGGTATTTTATTATTTTTGCTGTGATGGTAAATGGGATTGTTTTCTTAATTTCTCTTTCTCATAGTTCATTGTTAGTGTATAAAAATTCAACAGATTTCTGTATGTTAATTTTGTATCCTGCAACTTTACTGAAATTAGTAATGAGCTCTAATAGTTTTTAGTGGCATCTTTAGGATTTTCTATGTGTAGTGTCATATCATATGCAAACAGTGACAGTTTTACTTTTTCCTTCCAACTTGGATTCCTTTTATTTCTTTTTCTTCTCTAACTGCTGTGACTAGAACATCTCATACTATGTTAAATAGAATTGTGGAAAGTGGGCATCCTTGTTCCTGATTTTAAAGGAAAGGCTTTCAACTTTTCATTGTTGAGTGTGATGTTAGCTGTGGGCTTACTATATAATGGCCTTTTTAATATTGAGGTGTGTTCTCTTTATACCAACTCTTTGGATAGCTTTTTTAAATCATGCATATTGAATTTTGTCAAGATCTTCCTGCATCTATTGAGATGATCATGTGATTTTTATTCTTTAGTTTATTAATATGGTATGTTATAATGATGGATTTGTGGATATTGAACCATCTTTGCATCCCTGGAATAAATCCCACTTGGTTACGGTGTGTGATTCTTTTAATGTATTGTTGAATTTGTTTACTCATAGTTTGTTGAGTACTTTTACATATATGTTCATCAATAATACTGGCCTATAATTAAAAAAAAAAATCTTTGTCTAGTTTTGGTATCAGAGTGATGCTAGCCTCATAGAATGAATTCTAAAGCATTCCTTCCTGTGTAATTTTTGGAATAGTTTGAGAAGAGTAAGTGTTAACTCTTCTCCAAATGTTTGGTAGAATTTGCCTGTGATGCCTTCTGGTCCTGGACTTCTGTTTGTTCAGAGTTTTTCAAGAACCAGCTTTTAATTTTATGGATCTTTTGTATTGTTTTTTTTTTTAAGTCTCTATTTCATTTATTTCTACCCTGATCTTTATGGTTTCTTTCCTTCTACTAAATTTAAATTCTGTTTGTTCTTTTTCTAGTTTCTTCAGGTATAAGATTAGCTTGTTTATTTGAAGTTTTCCTGAGTTAGACTTATATCACTATAAACTTCCCTCTTAGAACTCCTTTTGCTGCATCCCATAGATTTTGGATAGTTGTGTTTTTGTTTTCACTTATTTCCAGTATTTTTAAAATTTCTTCTTTGATTTCTTCAGTGAGCCATTGGCTGTTTAGTAGTATATTGTTTAACTTCCACATTTGTGTTTTTTTTCCAGTTTTTCTGTAGTTGATTTATAGTCTTAAGAGTTGTGGTCAAAAAAGACATGTGATAGGATTTCAGTTTTCTTAAATTTACCAAGACTTGTTTTGTGTTTTTTGTCATCCATGTGATCTTACCCTTATATTTCACCAAATTCCATTCTTACTGTATCTCCACTCAGTGGGTGATGTGATAGCTAACGGTTACCTTGTCCATCCACAAATGCTTAGTAGGAGATTTGTCAGTTGTGAAATTTTTTTTGACAGGTAAAATATACAATTGTATAATAGGGATGGTGTCTATTCGTCATCTATATGGCAAGAAATATATTTGTATTACTTCATTTTTCGTTTACAATAATCATAGTTTCCATTAGAAAAAAATAAACCAGTGTTCTTAAAGGACACGTGAGTTGCTAAAAATCACAAAATATAAGTACAGGCATTCTGATTCATCTCTCTGATTCTTGAGAGGGGTTAATTCCACTGCACCACACTACCTCCAACTTACAGACTGATCCTTCCAAACATATCCTTAAAAATACATCCTTATTTTGCTTGATTATAGCACATATCTTTGTTGATGTATGGTTTGTGAATTTTAGTTTTTTTCATGGCAAATGTCATTAAAATTCTTTTTTTAAAAGTCTTTTTTGTGTGTGTGGTATATCATGAGTGCTTGAACCTTAGAAACCATAAAGAGTCTGCCATCATCACTAGAGAAGCCATTTTATGTTTTCTTCTTCCCATTTGAAGTAAGAAAAACATTGTATACAAGTTTATAATGTGTTTCTATATTTTGCAGTCAAAGCTTGTGCCTATAATACATACAGCCTGAGTATTCTAGATTAAAGTTGCACATATCTTTATGAAGATCTGTATTTAAAATTCCTTCAAGCAGCCTATAACTTTCAAATGTGTAGATTTTAAAACTAAAATTTGCAAATTTGGGACTATAATGCAGTTTACAAGTATTCTAGGTAATAAGGGATAAATAAGATTTTTCTATAGGGCTAACTCAGAGGGTACTAAGTATTTAGCTTGATGTTAACAGTTACATTTGAACCTGAAAGAGAATAATAGTATAAAATGTATTTAAGTGCAATTTGGAAGCCTTTCTAAACCTAGATTTTGTTTATTAACATTTGTGTAGATAAATGTTACACAAAGTATTGATATGAAGGATTGAAGGATTGAAAAGAAGTCTATCCTTTTAAGGGATGGGATCCATACCATGCATTTTTAAAAGCATCTTCATGAAATAACTGAAATAGAAGGATGAGCATTTCCAAATCACCTTTCATTCGGTTACACTAACTTAAAAATAACTGGCTTGACAAGCCTTGATATTAATTTCATCTTTGCATACTGTCAAATTTACACTTATTCCATTGGTATAATCAGAATAGGAAAACAAGCAAACAAAGAATCTTCACAACATGACCAGAACTATGTTTATGTGCTCGTATAAGTCACTCTTTGTTACTTCATTCCAAATTGATGTTTCTTTCATGATTAATTCTGCAAATAAACCCGCATTACTCATTTAACTGTAAGGTTAGATATACTTTTCTCTGTTTTACAGTGTATTATTTATTCAAACTCCCCCTTTGCTATGGTCATTAAGTTAAGCCCGGTCACTTCATTTTTCATGTAGTAATTTGACTTGTTTTAGTTTCTATCCTCCATCATCAATGATCCATCCTGAAAAATGTAGAGATATCAGTCTTCCTAAAAAAAAATACCAATTTTACTCACCTGCTAAAAGTCTTAGAAAGGTTCTGGAAACAAATGTGTAGTGTATCCCAAATGCAGGAAATGGTATAGACATTTTAAAGACAACTGTACTGGATGGTAGGTGGGCTATGACTGCCTGGAAATCTGGTTCTCAGATCACTTTTTCTTCCATTCTTTCCACAGGGATGTTAGCTGAGTGTACCACAGGGTCACTGAAATAGTGAATAGTATACTCCAAAGATAGTGGCATCAGGACAGGTTCCTTTCTTTGAAGGGTTCTTTTCAAATCAGATGCTTGTGAGTTAGTCACTTCTGTCAGGTCTTCATCCATTCAGAAGATGATTCTTGAAAACACTGAAAATACCCTCTGGAGGTTTCTATCTTACTATATTTGAACACATAATTCTACTGCTGGGACCTGATTCTTCTGAGCTGAAAATAAATTATGGGTTGAAATAATTTGACCAAATGTTTCCTAGCATTGGAGAAGAAAAGCAACAAACTATACAAAAAACTTCAAGAGAAAATCGTTTCAATGACTTGTTAGATTCAAAGAATGAAGCCGTTATGCCTTAAGCTAACAGTTAAGGCCTTTCACTGTCTGCCCATAAATTGTTTTCTTCACTCCTACAATCCTATTACCCAAAGCCAAATTCCATCCATACTAATTCTCCAAATGTGCATTGCTCACCATATCTGAGACTGTTCACTCTAACAAAGCAATTGATGTTTGCTTAAACAGAGTTTCAGCCTAAAGTGCATTTCATTTCTGTAGCCTATAGCCTTAAAAAAAGGAAGGTGCTTTAATGGAAATGCCATTCTTCTCTGCACCTTCTATAAAAAATCTCAGCCCAGAGATACATCTGCTTGCTCATGTGGCCTATGAAAGTTACTGAGCATCTTTCTGACTTAGCACTTATTGCTTCTTATCTTTTATTATTAGTTATCTTTCCATAAGTTTATGTATTCTTTCCCCATTTAGAGTGTAAACTCGATAAAAACTGCACTGTGTGCTGCTGTGAATGCTTAACAAACACTAGAACAGCTCTTAATACAAAGTAAATATGTAGGCAATCATATAAAACTATCCTTCGTTAATTATGTTTGTGATATGGCTATCACTGTAAACTAATCAAAAGTTTTCTAATATGTTATATAATGAACAACCGTATCATAAACATTCCATTTTTTGGTAAATATAAACATGGGACACTATTGATTTAGTGGTATATAAGACATTTGGGAAACTGATTGTCGGACAAATTGGTATTTTAGCCCAGTTTTATAGGGCTGAGAATATTTTGTTATCTATATAAAATTTACATCTAAAAATATAGTCATGTGCACAGGTCTTTAGTGTTGCTTAATGATTAAGTTTATCCAAGGATTTCTGTGGAGAAATGGTGCTCTGCTGTGGAGGTTTCATGTGTCAAACTCAGATATACTTGAATTATTTTAACCTCATTTTTCCCTGTAAGTTATGAATCCTTTGAAGTAAGACAAGATAGAAGTATACCAGATCTGTTTTTTTGACTGAATTCCCATGCTGCTTTAGAGAATTTGAGGCTCTCATAAGCTAGACATCAACAGGTGTATCGGGAAGTACATAATTACACACATCTAGTATGATATTTCAATACTGGAAGGCTGTGGTTTATATCCAGAGAGCCAATTTTGATGGGAAATACTGTGGGACATGTTATTGGTGTTCAATATAATTTTAATGCTACTATCAGAATTTAAAATTATGTTTTATCCTAAATGATAAATGACAAAATATTTTACCCTAAGAATGCATTTTGCATAGCCATTAAGATTCTTTAAATTTAAATGTTTACCTCTGTTGGAAATGCCTTAACATTTTTATTAAAAGACCAAAGATTAGTAAAAATATAATCAAAGAGAAAACAATTTGTGAAATTAAATAATACCAAATTAGAAGTAAGATATAGTCTCAGCAAGAGTAATGAGACAGGGCTTTCACTGACACTTGCTTTCTCCTGTTAATGAAGTTATTTAAAATATTACTGTATAATTCACAAATAATTCAGAAAGATACATTTTGACAGATATAGTATGTTCTGGTATTTCTGATTCATAAATACATTTCTGGTTATTTCTTTTTTCTTAGGATACTCCAAGACATATGTGCTTTACCAAAATATACAACAGCATTGTAGTCTACACGTAATATAAAGTAATACTTACTTCAGACAGTTTACATCCTTGGTTGTAAGAATAAAGGAAGAAATAATCCTCAAAAAATTTACAGTTACATGGGGAAATAGGTAACACTGTGGGATCGAAATTTGAGAAGGGCCAAACTATGGTCCTTGTGTTGGCCTGACTCACTCTTGGCTCTGAATCTCTCCAGCCCACTCAAATTGAATGCATTACTGTCCGACTGTATGTCTCATTTCATATCTGAGGACCAATCTGCCTTCAGTCTGATGGATTATGAAGATTTCCATAGCTATAGTGGCATTTTTGGAAACACATTTTTCCTTTTGTCAACTCGTCTTTTTCTGCCAGACAAAAGATCCCTAAGAAATACAGCTGGGGCATGACCCAGCCCAACACACCTTCTTACCTTTGCCCCATCTCACCTTTGTTGATTGGCTCCATAGCATAGAGAGGAACCTGAGCTTTCTTGCTCAAGTCTAGGCCCTCAAGCAAGTTTTGAGGACTTATCTCTATCCTGGGCTCCTACCAGTCTTTCTGTAAAATATGCCCTCTGAAGAGTAAATCTCTCACTATGTGGATCCTGTGAGCTTTTGTAATCCCCACAGCCCTCCATTGTAAAATCCAACTGTGGAGTCAAACTATAGGTTCTGTGTAAACAGTCGTAGGCTGTCCATGTTCTCTCCTCTTGGTAGTAATTTTTGCTAGATTTTAATGCACTAATAAACTGTTATTATTATTACTTATATATTGCTGTGACAAATAATGTTAGTACAAAGAAAACCAATACCAAGCCTTGTTATCAGTTATATGATTGATAACAATATGCTATAGATATGTGTGTGTACATAAAAACTAT
The DNA here is from genome assembly GCF_036321535.1 of Camelus dromedarius. Taxonomy (NCBI): domain Eukaryota; kingdom Metazoa; phylum Chordata; class Mammalia; order Artiodactyla; family Camelidae; genus Camelus; species Camelus dromedarius. Next base: position 40,069,583 of record NC_087436.1, read on the forward strand.
GGACAATACCATTGTTTATAATAAGGTCTTAAAATGCTTAAATTAGTTTTTAAATTAGTAAAATTAGTTTAGAAATTATTTTTTAGCAAAATATTTACTTTTATTTAACCTGGAGTACCTTTCAGGTTGATACCAGAAGTTATAAACCCCACCTCTTACTCTTCTTATTCAGTGTATAGCACTTAATCAGTGTTTTGTTTTTTAAAGTTTGTTTTGTATTATTCAGTTATAATGATATCCACAATATAAGTGAGAAAGATAGACTCCATTTTTTACCATAGACCCTCTATTTATACTAGCAAATTTCATAAAGTATATGGAAATGGCAGTAATTGGTTATTCTTTCAGAAACTTGCATTAAAATATTAGGGCTTTGTTTGCTTTTGTTTATTTATTAGTATATTTTAAAAGATAACAGCCTCTCAAACCAATCTTGTTAATATAATTTTTTAATATAAAAATTAACATCTACCATAATGGGTATGCTTCTCTCTTATTTGTCTGTTACACTCTTTTCATCGTCAACTTGTATGAAATATCTGCAGGGCCTGTACTTACTTGCAAATATATGTTATCCATTGTACTCTTCAAATTAATATCCTATTAACAGATTTATAGGGGTGCCCAAATGGGGATGAAATGGATATATTTCTTAAAGTGCTGCCTGGAGAACGGCCTCACTTTTGGCCAAATGTCTAGTAAAGTGCCATATTGATTTTGTTATAAGGAACATTTGATATTCTGAAAAGAAATCAATAGGAGACCCAAATAATTTAGATACTATCTCTTAAATCAATACTAATGTATATTGCTTTCCATTAGCTATTTGATGTGACATTTTGAAGTCTATATTTTGTGATTTCTATTATTTATATAAGTCAGTTATAAACATTAAAATGCAATCTTTTATCTACAGTATTTTAAAAGCATAATTCCTTTAAAACATTGGCTCTGGGTCTGACTTTGTTAAATAATCAAAATGAGGACTTTGCTCTAGATTATTACTGTTTAATAAATCTTTCTCAAAATAAGACTAATATATCCATCCATTTATAATTTCAATTCTTTTAGAAATGTGAAGAGAATTTTAGAGTTCAATAACATTTGAAAAGAAAAAATAGGTTAAAAGAAAACCAATTAATGAAATTCATCCCAAGCCACTTTGAGATGACCAAAATGCATTTTATTAATGCTTATTTATATTTATGGTATTACTTAGCAGTCATGATAATTGACTGGGGTTACCAAATAATCCATTATGCAAAACAGAATGCATTTGAGCTAGAGCATGAAATTACAAAGTTGTTTGGACTTTAGTTTAAATAGCCTTGGATAATTCATTCATTTAGTTATTAGGTTTCTAAGTCATTTCCTTGTTACTGATAAGCTATGTTAATATATAAGCTTTTAAAAATATGCAAGTTTCTTAACTATGCATATCTAATATGTTTAGATAAGGAAAATTCCAGGTATTATTTTAAAATTCTATGATGTCAGATTACATTTTTAATATGAAGCCCTGCCTTAAGTTTAGCTCTTAAAAGAGGTTAATAGGGTCAGCTTACATATGAATAAATAAAAATTGATAAAAATAAAAATCAGTATTGGTAAGTTTATTTTTTTAATATATTTCTTTTAGTGACTAGCTAAGTAGCATGGAATGGGGGCACTGGAGCCCTTCATACGTTAATGTGAATCACAACAGTGACTTCATAACCTTGAGCAAGTCCTTTAGCCTTAGAGAGCATGTATCCTATTCTGTAAGTGATAGTAGCATCACTTTCCTCATGGGGTTTTGTGGGGATTTAATTAAATAATGCAACATTAAGATCTTAGAATACACCGTGGCAAACAGTATTTTTTTAAATGTAGGTTAACTTTTATTAAAATTGTCTCAGTTTTGAGAGGATAATCTTTCCTTATTTGTCATAATTTTAGAAGCAGTTGTTTCTATTGTACTTATCTATAGGTTTTTAATAGGCTATTAATCATCAGAAGATCAACCTTCTCCTCAGCAATGATTTTCAAATAGAATGACAAAAATTTGGGTGTATATCCCTTACTTTAAGAAGGTAATGGTACAGAAATTAAAACTGCTTATTCCCATGATTGTACTGTCTTCCATCATCACAGTGATGTGGTATGGCCTTGTGGGGAAACTGGGCTAAAGGCAGAATGGGACTGAGGCCAATTTCCCCCAGTGACTGTCACCCACATTCCTGGGAAAGACTGATGACACTGGACACAATGGCAGCTTATATAAAGCAGCTGTTACACCTGTTCTGGCCACTCCATATTTACTGACCCCTCTAGACATAGTAACCATATTGTGCACCCTAAATCCTTAGGGTAAATTATAGGACACCTTCAACTTTCTGTGAATTCCTTTTTTGCCCTCAAGCAAAAACATATCTGAGGATATGTTAATATGTGTGTACGTATGTATATATATGTCAGGATTCTTCAGAGAAATCAAACCAAAAGGAGATAAACACACACACACACACACACACACACACACATACACGAGAGAGAGCACGAGAGAGAATACGGGAGTGAGTGAAGAGATAAATGAGTATGGGAGAGATTTACTGTAAATAGTTGTCTCATGTGATTATGAAGGCTGGGAAGCCTAGCCCTAGGAAAGCCTGAGGAGATTAAATGTAGGAGAGCTGATGGTAGAGTTTCAATCTGAGTCTGAGTCCAAAGGCAGGAGAGGACCAATGTCCCAGCTCAAAGACAAGCAGAGAAAATAAATTCTTTCTTACTCAAACTTTTATAATATTTGAGCCTTCGACAAATTAGATAAGGCTCACCCACACTAGGGACGGCAATCTGCTTCACTCAGTCTAGTTAATTAAATTGATTTACATTTTTTAAAGATGATATGGGATCAGAATCCAAGCTCAGCTGACTGTAAGGGTAGGCAGGTGGCATAACGGGTGTGATAGGCTTGATGTACGCAGACAGGAAGGGGCTGTGATAGATTGGAGGGCACGTTCTCTTTCTGAAGACACTCAAACTTAATTAAAATTAAATGTCTCCAGGCTAGATGTGCATTCAGACTAGTCTGTGACACCTGTTTGGAAAACAAATTGTGGGTGAAGAGGGATGCAGTAGGTTTGCATGAGAGGCTACTTCAGCAGTCGAGGCTGAAGATGGTACAATCTGGGAAGACTGGTGGCAATGGAAATAATGAGAAGTGCATGTATTTTTAGTGTATTTTGAAGTTACAACCAGCAAAACTTGGATTGGAATGTGGAGAGAGGAGAGAAAAATGGAGTAATTAAGTGTAACTTTTAGGCTTTTGGACTGATCATCTGGTTTATGGGGGCATTTTCTAAAATTAGAAAGAATGAGGAAGAAACAGGTTTGGGGGATCATTTCAGTTTGGATGGGCTATATTTGAGGTACCTATCAAATTTCAAGAGGAAACTTGAAGCAGTTGGGTACATAAATATAGAAGTCTAGAAATTAGAGGAGATTCTAATGCTAGAACATGATTTTGGAAGCCATCAGCATGGAGCCATAGGACCAGGTGAGATGCTCCTGATGTTGAGAACGGAAAATTCCGGCACTGAAGGAAACTGTGGAGGAATATATTCAGCAAAGGAGATGAGGAGGAAATAGCCAAGGGATAGGGAGAAAACCAATAAAATGTAGAGTCAAGAAGTCCAAGAGAAGAAAATGCTTCAAAAAAGGAGGGAGTAATCAACCTTAATGAAACTTCCAAGAAATATTCTATAATGTCAACAAACAGGAACCAATGAATTGGGCAATATGAATGTCTTTGGAAGCCCTGAATAAGGACATTACAGTGACTACAAAAGACAGAAATCAGAGTAATTTGGATTAAAACGTGAAAAGGAAATGAGGATAGGGAGATGTACTTGTACCTATTTTAGAAGTTTTTTTTTTCCTGAAGAGGAGAAATGGGGAATATTTAGAAAGATATTCATGGCAAATGGCATGATTTGTCTTGATTTTTACAGAATAATACTAGAATTGTCTGTTTGTGTCTTGACAGAATGATATTAGAACACTGGAATATTGAACAGAAAAAAAATCACACAGTAAACCAAGTACTGAAAATCATAAGGTGGAAGGGGATGCATAAGGAGCACAGGGGGAAGAGGTGCTTTGAGAACCATAGAGAGATTTCTGCTCTGGAACAGGAAGACAGGGAATATGTGTACAGGTTTAGTCATATTTGTAGATTTGGTGGTAGAAAATGAGAGGGTCTGTTTAAACTGCCTCCCTTTTCTCAGTGACGTATGAAGACGAGTTCATCAGATGAGAGAGAGTTGAGAATGTTGGAGAACTTAGAAGAGCAGACTTAGTGAAAACATCCGTATAATGTGTGGGAAAGTGCACTTTCTAGGGAAGTATTACAGGATTGTTAGCAAGTGTTTCTTTTGAACTTCGTGGCTATGAATTAAAATAAGAACAGTCCACACAGTTGTGCGATTTTCCCTACCCTTTTGGGTGGTCCTATGTACCACAAGAAAAAAGCAGATACGTAGGTTGACCTGGAGTATTAGTTTCCTAAGGCTGCTTTACCAGAGTACCACAAACCTAGTAGCTTAAAAAAGCAGAAGGTATTATTGTTTATCACTGCTAGAGGCTAGAAGTAAGAAATCAAGGTGTTAGCAGGGCCACACTCCTTCTGAAACCTGTAGGGGAACCCTTTCTTGTCTTTTCTTAGCTTCTAGTGGTTTCCTGACAATCCTTGGTGTTCCTTGGCTATTAGCTGCATAGCTCCAATCTCTGCCTTTGCAGTCACATGACGTTCTCTCTGCATGTTTCCATCTTTACCTGGCTGTCTTATACGGACATCAGTTATATTAGAATAAGGGCCAACCTTACTGCAGTATGATCTCTAACTTAACTAATTGCAAAATGAGAGACTTGGTCTTGCTGATCTTTTGTGTCCCCCTCAACCTTGACATTATATGATGTATCTGTCTGTATTCATAAACTTCATTTTAGTCTCATGGTGGTAAATCTTTCCAATCACTTTAATATAAAATCTTTCATTTTTTTCTTGATCTATTTCTACAGCACAAAGCGAAATGGACATGTAGACTTTGGCTATTTTAGGGAGATCTCAAAAAATAAAACCAGTTAACACAGGTATAACAGGACTGAAATATTTAGTCTTCTTATCTGTATTCACTGTTATTTATCAGAAGATTGTTATGCTGTGTTGAGTAAAGACGACTACAGCAGAAATAAAACTAGTGGTTGAATTTGGGTCTTCATGCTAATTGCAGCCCTTAAACCGACCATAGGCCTGTTGCTGTTAAACTTACCTTTATGTGAAGCAGTAAACTGTAGCCTGCAGTTCATCGTTAGATGTAGATTGTAGTTTATTTAAAAAGTTACTCAACTATTATATACAATAAAAATGTATTGTTGTAATTTTTATGATTTCAGTACCAATAGAGAAAAGAAAAAATATTTCAGCTCGAAAAGCACATCGGCTATTGGGATGACATGTTTTTCAAAGAATGTAACTTGCTTCCAGTTTGACTTTTAATTTTAAATTATCTCGCTTGCTAAATAACTTTATCCTGCAGATTATTTTTAAAAGCCTTTTGGATTAACATATTGACTTTCATCTCAGGGAAAAATGCATATATCCCTTTTGATGGATCTGTTATTCAAATGACAGTGATGCTGTTTGGTTGGCTATATTGTGTATAACTTATGTTCCAAATTATTATAGAAATATTTATATTGAAAAGGTAGCAGAACATTAAAAATAGAGAGGTGAGTACCTTCTCTCTCCATCCAGTCAAGAGAATTAGCATCTTGTGTAGTGTAGGAAAGGTTCATGTTATTCTTCAGGCCCTGTGGTATTCTTAAAGGCAAAATGGAATTAAAATACCTAAATATGATTATTAGCCCTTTCAATATGAGAATTATCCCTTTAGTGTAGTGTCTAAATATTACTGTTGTGAAAATACATACCCATGAGAAAAATGAAGAGGGGAAAGTGGTTTCTGCGTCTCCCATGACTGTTTTGTCCTGGGTCAGTCTCTACTCTCTTCTTCTCTATCTGAGCATCTAAAGAAAACTTCAAATATGCATTCCTAGAAGTGCATGTTAGCATCCGATTCTTGAGTTTCTCTGTGTCCTTGACTCTATAAAGCAAACTTCATGGAACTCCAAAGTTGTGTTTAACCTTTTATTAAGGAATAAACTTGTGAAGTATAGACTTCCACCCCTGCTTATCAGCTCACATATATTTCTTGTCAATCCATAATAATATAACTAAAAGTATGTATGATAAATAATGTATAAAACAGTATGATTATAAACATTTCTATTATAGGTACACAGTAAATTACCATTATTGTTATTATTATAATTATGACACTTTTGATAGCATAATGTATATAAGGGCATTTAATTCAGGATTCTTATTAAGAGTTTACATTCTATTTAGGCAGAAAGTAAGAAACTCTTATAAAAACATGAACTTTGGATTTAGGCGGAACTGAGTTCAGATCCTGGTCTTATCATTTGCTATCAGGGAGACACTGATCTTTGCGTTTTTCAGGAGAAATCCAAAGCAAATTAGCTCAAACATAAATGGAATTATTAATTCACATACCTGTCATGGGTAAGACTCCTTGTAGTAACTGCTCAATCCAGGAGCTCAAACACATTAGGCAAAGTTTGGTTTCTTGCTACATGTTTTTAGTTCTTATTTCCTCAATGGATTGATTTCTATCTGTGTGTAGTTTCCTCCTTAACATCCAGAAGAGTGGCCACTAGCAGGCCCACACATACGCTGTATGTATGTACAGGATAAAGAATGGTGTGCTGTCTCCTACTACGCTCATTTCAAGTCTGAGAGAAAAGTCTGGTTGGCCTGGCTTGGGTCATTTGACTTTCCACATGGCATGAAAGGGCTGACATTCAGGATAGATTGCCTCTTCATGACTATGTGGAATGAGAGAGAGGAGATTGGCAAAGAAAACATGGTTGAAGAAATGGCAGGGTATAAAAGAAATGATGGGAATTTAAGAATAGCATGAGTCCAGCTACATGTTCAAAGTTCTAGCTTTTTCAAAAGCAGCATGAGCCATGGCTGGAAGTATGAACATGTGTGGTCTGTCCAAGGGACTAAGGCATGTATTCATCTTCTGTTGCTCCATAAATTACCACAAATTTAGTGGCTAAAAACAGTGCATGTTTCTTATCTCACAGTTTCTGTGAGTCAGGAGTCTGGGCGTGGTTTGGCTGGATTCTCTGCTCATGACCTCACGAGGCTGGAATCAAGGCAGCAGCATAGCGCATTCTCACCTGGAGGACTGGCTGAGGAAGAATCCGTTTCCATGTGTATTCAGGTGGTGGGCATACTTCATTTTCTGTGGTTGTTTGAAGTCCTCATTTTCTTGCTGGTTGTTGGCCAAGACACAGCTCCCATAGTTCCTGGCCATGTGGCCCTCTTCATAGGCTTCCACAACATGGTGGCACCCTTCTTCAGAGCCACAAAGGGAAAGTCTGTTTCTCTCTCTGGTCTGTTAAGATGGGGTCTTACATAATGTAATGTAATGATAGGAGTGACTTCCCATCACTTTTGCCATATAACCCAATCTAAGGCTGTGACATCCCATCATGTTTGCCATAATGTATTGAAGAAAAGTGAGTCACACTTGACGAGAGGCAATAACACAAAGGCATGGATCATTGGGGATCTTCACAGGAGATGTTTACCACAGGGCAGTTCAGTAAAGCTTGGGATGGAGATCCGTCGTGAGGATAGAAAAAAGTAAATAGGAGCCATATTATGAAAGGTCTTGAATTTTTGCTAAGAGATTTCAACATCATTTTCTAGGAAATTGAGTATTACAGGGTAATTTTAAGCAGGTAAGTAGCATAATCAGATCTGTGTTTGGGAAAGACAGCACTGCTGAGAAAATGAAAACTGGATTGGAGTAGGAACAGAAGAGAGGCTGGAAGGTAAGGTCAAAGGTAGGAAGGAGTCTAAGTGGGATATAAGAAATCAAAAAGTAGGAATGGAAATGGAAGATGAGTCATAGAAGATTCAGTATTCTGAATTTAAAAACGTAATTCAAATTTGTGCCTGGAATACCACATCAATAAATGGATAAATATTTGTTTCAAATATGTCCTTCTCTGAGTTACATTTAAAATTTTCTTTTAAAAATCTTTACAATATCCAATCACTTGACTTTGAAGATCCATTATAAAGTAATGAGTTCACTGAGTTTTCAGTGTGCTGTATTAATAATGATATGTTGCCTAAATACAACAAACTTTGTTTATTCAATAAATATTTTGTTTAGCCATTTACATTTTATATTAAAATTAAATACTATGGATTTTTTGATAATATTTTACTTCATAAGGCAACACTTAGAATTTTGTGAATCTTTTGGCTATGCTGGGTTCGCTTTGGCACACAAATTAGTAGTATGCATATTTGGCCTATTGTATTTCATCTTTAGATTTGGGAAATTATTTTGCAGCTGAAGGTACTTTACCTTTGAATTCAGGATTAAGTACAAAGATTGTATGTAAATTGCCACATTGCCCCTTTAATTCAGATAACATTTCATTTCCCTTCAGAGGCTAATGTTCCTTTGTCTTGCATATGCCATGAGGTCCTGTGCTGACAGCAAAGCTGAATACTAAAACCATCTGTCAGGACCCAGGGGAGTTAGCTATTATTCACTGCTTCCTCATGGTGTAAGGTCAATACTACAACAAGGTATGTTTCAATAAATATGCAGTGAGAAGAGAAATTGTCTCAAAGTAGGAACTACCAGCTGTCAATACAATTAGTGACAAAAGAGCAGGGACATAGCCTTGAGGGCTTCCAGACACATTTGGGAATTGATTTCCGTGGGGTTCTGAGCTTTGCTCTGCAGAATGTCTTTTAACAGAAAAGCACAGTGTGTTAAAAGTGTCATCTTTTAAAATATTGTCTTTCTCCATTATCTCTGGAGCATTATTGTTGCAGCATCTATGTACATTTTATTGTAGACAGATACAACTAGAGGATATGATGTATGTAATTGTTTTTTTCTACAAAGAGGAAAAAGAGTAACTATGTTTAAAAGAAACAAAGAAAAGAAAGGTTTGTGTTCAGCCATCTGTGGCGCTTGCTGTAGGTTAAGAATATTGTCATTGGAGCACTGACTCCTGAGATAATGAATTCTAAATTGACTAAGTATTAGTGGCTTTCGCGAGTGGGGAAGCAGGCTGAAACACGTCACTCCCACATTAAATATATCGTTTTGTCCCAAAGTGCAATAATCCATTGCAGTATTTTGAGGTAGGATAATATTTCTAAGAGAGAATAATCAAAAACACTCAAGGTCAAACAATGATACACTGTGCCAGTCTTAAATATCAAAACTTTCATGATGTCTTCATTTTTTCTTTACTCTTTTCCTGAGTATAATTCATGTTCATGGTGCAGTCTTACATAGTTGCCACTTTCCTTGGCAAATTACAAGCAAGTGTCTGTTTTTCTTTACTCTTTTCTAGACAGAATGGGTTATTTTGGCTTCAGTGACAAATACTTTAAAAGGAGTAAACAGCATGTTTCATTAGGCGTTTAGATGCTGCACAGTACTGAGTACCAGGACAGCTTGCTCTTAGAGGGAAAGTTAAGAGCAGTGGGAATGGTTGTCGGGTTTCCTGAAACTACAGTCTGCCTAGGCTGCTGTTCCCTAACTGCTGCTTCTGTAAAGACAAATATAAATTAAAAATAAAAGGCTTAATGCTCTCTATTGAAAATAAGGGAAAAGATTCAACTTCCTGTCTTTTTCCTTACAATATGTAATTGTAAGCATTTCTTCTCTCCTTGAAAACTTGGCAGGCCTTTTGTCAGCTTTGTGATCCAGGAATGTTCTTCTCAAGGACCTGGGCACTATCTCTTTGAAATGTAGTCATTAAGAAAGATAGTGTCCCCTAACCCAGCTTCTGTGGGAAGGTCAGAGTCTAACTGCAGTGGCCACCTTGCTCCAAGTTACAAAACATTCTCCTGTCATGAAAATAGAAGTTGGTTTTTCCTCAGGATAAAGCCAGTAAGCTAACACATGGTCACCCCAATTATCAGGTACAGTTAACATGAAATGTTTGTGACAAAAGGTGCTGTCAAATCATCTTTCTTGGGGACTAACCATTGTAGATCTTGATTAATGTATGTAATGAGTTGTATCTGCTTCTCTGTCTTTCCCACTAATTAGTAGACAGCCTGTGGTATGCGTCACATTTTGGTTTAATGTTTATTCAATAATACAGCTGTTTTCAGTCTCCACCACCTTTATGGAGATTTTTTTCTGGGTTGAGAGAAGTTTCTTTGTGTTTTTTTTTTTAAATTATAATTCCCCAATCGTTTCTCTACCTTTAACAAGCAGAAAGCATTAAGGATAAGGATTATTTACAAGAGGGCACTTCTTTATTTACAACTCGCTAAAAATGCATGAACATTTGTGCATAATTTTTTTGTTCATTTATTCCTGTCAGTATATCTGCTTTGAATATTTAAATCAGATAAACAATCGTACTTGTTTAGAAAGAACTTCAATACGTGGTTTGCTGTAGAGACATTGTGTCAATATTTATTACTAACCAAAATTACTCCATGTTGCAGATCCTGTCGAAAAATCTTTTGTATTTCTTGTGTGTGTTATAGGTACATTAAAATTTTCATATTAGAGTTGCATAATTCCAAGACATTCAAATATAAACATTAGAAGAGACTCTGATATTCTAAAAATGAATTAAATGTAGATGTTTACATGGAAAATCTTTCTTTCTTGAAGAGTCTACCTATACTGTTAAAATGCAACATTTTCTTCCAAGAATATTATGCTGTGGTTATGTGAAATTAATATGATGCTTTTAATGGAGTGGTAACATGGCATGATGGTGCTCTGAAGCCAGGTTTTCTAACTTAAAATCCTAGCTTTATTCTTTGTTATCTGTGTAAATATTAATGGAATACTTGGTCTCTAGGCTTCAGTTTCTTCATTAGTGCAAACAGAAATGTGTCTTAAGTCTGGCTCCGTATAATGAGGATCTGTTGTGGAGATTTGCCTGTAGGAGATTTTCTGAGGATTGCTCACAGGGACAGCACCTCTAAGGAAATGAGGGAAGCAGGGCTGGAAGGAAGTTGAAGTGAAAAGAATCTTTAGCTGATCCTTGGTAGGTATGGAGCTCAGGCAGTCCTTCTAAAGTCTCCCAGATTAATGCAGGAAGGTTGGACTGTTGTATCAGGGCATCAGTCACTCAATAAATGTGGGCTATTCCCCAGAAGGGGCATAAACTTGAGTGAGGCAATCTCTTTGGCTACGGAGGGGTCTTGGAGAAAGAATCAAGTATAAGTTTTTATCAGCCAACACTTCCAGCAACTTGGCCCTAAAAGGGGGCTGGAGGTGGCTCTATCTGGGCAACTTAACTCAGCATCCACAGCAAAAAGGTATTACTACCTATATATATATGTGTTGTTTTAAGGTTTAAAAGAAATCAGCAGTGCAAGTCCTTAGTGCATACATAGTAAATGTACTAAAAATGTTAGCTTATAAGAATCAATAATTTTCCATTCTACCTTATTTATTTAGGTTAAAGTGAAGATTATGTCTGCAACATATAGTGTTGATTTACTAGAAATTTTAATACAAACTTTTCGTTCTAAGAAATTTTCTTTGAGAATGCCATTTTGGCTTTCATGGTGGACTTGAAAATTTCTTCTAGGCTAAAACTAATCATTAAGGTGCACTGTTTGTATACTCTGCAGGAGTTACACATCTTCTGACTGAAATTATTGCAGAGATTTTCAAATTCTGACAATTCTTTAAAGAGTCAGGACAGAGTATCAAGGATGTTGCTCCTATATCGACAGCAATTTATTATGTTGAGGTATAGTCACTCCATAAAGGTGGGTCTGTATTACAATAGTAACTTTTTGTTATTTAAATAAACACTAGAACTAATTACTCAGTGGGTTGCTTGTTATCAATGGAGTCAATTTGAGAGGCATTATACATATTTCAGTTTCTCTTTTGGAATTTTCCATATGGCCAGTTTCCTAGACATAAATACACAAAACTCAAGATTAATATTTGATAAGACTTAACTGGGGGCATAAAGTAAACTGTCCCATCTTACTGACACCTATTTTCATCAGGCTTAGGTTAAACACTTTTCTTGTTGTGGTTTTTAAATTGAATGTACTGTAGCATGTGAACTTGAATGTCATCCCTGTTACATGGGAGGTGGCACCATGTAGAGATTTTTGAGTCTGATGACTTTGGTTTAAAAGTCTTACTTTGCTGCTTATATGGTAGGTGTGATCTTGAGCAATTTATTCAGTCTCTCTAGGTCCACCTTTCCTCATTTATGAAAAAGACAAGAATACATATTTGGTTTTTGTGAAGATACGATCAGATGGTGAATTTAAATGAAACAAACTAAGTAGTGTGTTTAATATAGACTTTCATAAATGATGGTTAGTGTTATTAACAGCTATTATGGTGACCGAAGCCCTGAGGGCAATTTTTAAGAGAAATTCCAGAAAAAAAATGTTTTAATAATGGGAAACATTACTGGATTAAGTATTAAGCCTCTGAATGTGACCAGTTTGTAAAGAAAGCCACTTATCCAAAGGTATAAATATTGGGATTTAAAAAAAATCATGTTACTTAAAGGCATAATTGCTGTAAAATGGCTTACCCTCCAAGGGCTGGATTTTCCTTGGAGGATCTAAATGCAATTTGAGATTTTTGTCACTAGATGGCAAACTTTAATATAAGCCCACCAATTCCTTCCTTTAAAAACTGTGTCAAATCTTCATTTTTCTTAGAGGAAATTCTCCCCTAGTGATTAGCCTTATTAGTGTACAAAAAAACATAACACTCAGAAAAATATCAGTAAATATTAAACACAACCTTATAAAAAGCACATAAGAAACATTATATCAATTTTAAGGCTAGAATATAATGTAAATGTGCTTGAGGATAATTAGTGCTTTATTTCTTTGAACAGCTTTTCTGTGCTGCTGTTAAACTCACTTCAGTTTCTTTATGTATTTTATACCTCTCCCATATGAAGACTTCATTAAGAGCCCTTCAAGGGGGGAAAAAAAATTCTCCCAGCTTTGGGGCTCCTGTTGAAAATTAGGAACCTTGCTGTGTTCCTAGTAGATCTTTATCATTTTATCCTTTAGGCAATCAAACACCGTAGAAGCTCATCTCTGCATGAAATAGTTCAGACCACTGACTGCCTTCATTACACTTGGGGAAAACAAACAGGAAGTAGATTTTTCTTTTCCACTCTTTCTTCCTTTTATCTTCCTGCAAAAAAATTAATTTCCTCAAGAGAGTTCTTTGTGCCTTTATTCTGAAGTGTGTTGTCTTAACTGGTAAAAAAGATGCTACACACAAAAAGATGTCTGGACATGTTCCTGTAGAGAAGTAATGTTGATTTCTATTTGTGTTCATGTGGAGTTAGAAGAGTGATCATTTCATGATGATGTCCCTTCCTGCTTCACTTTGCTGCTAACAAATGTAAAAGTTGTTTAAAGTAATTAGACTAACATTTAAATGCTGAAAAGGATCTGCTCATTAATGTGAAAGGCAAAAGTGTATTTTGGTTCTTCTTGGCATGAAAATAAGTGACTAAAATTATTAGCGAGGATATTAATTTGATTGATGATTACCTGCTCCCTAGGGTCTCAGCTCCGGCAGTGCTTCTCCCACACAGAGTGCACCTCTGAACCCTACCAACTTCGCTGTCCTGTGCTCTTCCCATAAAGTCATTCCTACAGCCTATTGAGACTTCACAGGGCCTGAGCTGCAGACAACTGGAGAGACATTTCTTAGGATAAAGAATAAAGAATTCAAATACAAAATTAGGGGTGAAAATGAATATTGGATAAATAGTCTAAATAGAGCTAAATAATGAAGTAAACATGGCAAAAATCTCAATAAATTGCAGATTTTAAAGAGTTGAGAAAATACCACAAACAGCAAAAAATTTAAAAAAATAGTATATATGCTATTAACTGACTCACCCTTTAAAGGTTTTTTTTTAATTTAATACTTTTAGTCATAATTATTTCTTTTTATGATCATGATTCTGTAATGTAATTTTCTATAGCGAGAACAGAGAGATTTTTTTTCCAGTATGAAATGGTCAAAAATTTTGTTTTTAGTATTAATAGCTTGTAAAAAATAAATATCAGCTTCCCAAATTGTAGCTAGTAATACCAAGTGATTTTTTTTAAATTGTCAAATGTGGAGAAACCTGTATCAAACTTCTTTCCTACGTAAGCCGAAAGGTTTAAGTGGCACCGTGTGTACCTGTCCGCTCCCCATCCACGTGTCCCGTCCACTTGCAGACACTGTAGGCTACTTCAGTGTCTCAGTATGGCCGCTGGCCCAGTGCCTTTGTGTACAGCTCATGGTGTGTGACAGGAAGATTCCTGGGAAACATTTTTATACGGGGACAGCTAACAGGTACCAAATATAAATGTGGCTGCAAACCACATACCTGCCTCGCAGTAATCCTGATATAAATGATGCCTCCCCAGTTCACTTTCACTTTATGTTGACTTCAACGCCACCTGGCGCCAAGGGCAGTAACACAAAGTGTTGGAAGGAGTAACATACATTTTAGAAAGGGAGAACTTAAGTGACTGTGGTTAAAATATCTTAATGATTTTTAAAATTAGAATCACAAGTATTAACACATGGCTATAGCCCCACCAGGGCCTTGGAAGAAGGCAGAACAAGTGAGGAGCTCTGAAGTTCAAGGTTTATTAGCTTCAAATTACATTCACCTCACTTAGGGTCTTCTATACCCAGCCTACAACCCATGACCAATTATTGGAATCACTGCCTTATAATCACCCGCTTTCTCTTCTCTTGCTTCATAATATTCACTTGGCCAAGCCGCAGTCCTGGTGAACCCAGTTCTGTGCGCTCCCACGTGGCTCAATCCCTGTTTTTACCATCTCTCTCTCCTGAATTAATACCCTCACCTGCTTGCCATCTTTCTCTGGCTTCAGTTTTATTTTATTTAATTCATTTAGAATGCAAATCAGATCATGCCGCTCCTCTGCTTAAAATCCCTCCTCTGTCCTCATGTTTTCCTAAGAGAAAAAAACTAAAGCTCAAAACAGTGATCTGGTGGATACTGGACAATTTGAACCCAATCTGAACTTCATTTATTATAAGAGTGACATAGTCAACAAGAGCAAGAAGAGTCACAACTTGAAATAGTTGACATTCCTATTTGGACTGCACTGGCTACAGAGTGAGACAGACAAATTACTTTTCTCTGGCTCTTCTTTTGGGGGAAAAAAAATGATCAATCTTCTGATAGTGTCCGGCTGTCTCTCTGACTCTATTTCTGCCCCTCTGGCCTCTTCCTTCCCATGTATCAGATGCCCCTCCACATCCAGGCCTTGGCACTTGCTGTTTTCTTTGCCCGAAAAGTTCTTCTTTTAAATACTCATTTCCTTGCCTCTACCACCTTTTTTGTTCAAATATCACCTTTTCTGATGATTCTATTTAAAATTTCACCCTTCAACTTTTCTTTTCCCCATTCCCAGTTTGTTTTCCCAACGTAACAAACTTATCACCATGTAACAAGCTATATATATTCAAATTGTTGCTGTTATTATTTTAAAAATTTTCCATCTCCACTCATTCTCAGGTAAATTCCACGCAGGTAGAAAATTTTGTCTGTTTCCTTTTTTTTTTTTTTTTTTTTTTCCAGTTTCCACAGCATTTAGAATTTTGCCTGGAAAATATTGAAAAAACTCAGTAGTTTTTAAATGAATGTGTGAATAAAAATTAAGTGAATCTTAAAATGACTCTTGGCATCTTGAGGGAAGTTTAACAGCCTAATTTAATAGATAGAAACCAAAGTTTTAAGAGACTTAGATGGAAAATATAACACTAGATCCTTACTGCATTCTAGATACCAAATTTACTTCCAGGTGGACTAAAGTGCTTCTCATGAATTAGAAAAAAGTTAAAAGCTAGAGGAAATTGAAAAGATAATGCCCATCTCATCTCTCTGGTGGAGGATCTATACGAATCAGATAAAGACATCTTAAATTTTAAAATATTTTTAAAATATTTTAAAGCAATGAAAACTACAATACAGGAAAGTATTGAGAGATGTAATTACTTCTATATATCCATGAAGAATGGAACTAAATTTTAAACTGAAAGTTTAAAACAAGTGAGAGACAGAATTTTAATAATCTAAAGGAAGATACTAAAAACCCAGCAGATAAATGAATATAGGAGATGAGTAGAAAATTCTGAAAAAGATATTTATAACCACTAGAAGGAGGATATAGGCTGAGTGTTAACCTTTGACATGGTTCTTAGAAAACAAACTGGCCGTATCGTTGAGAGCCCTGTTTCACCGTACCCTTCTGGGATGGGTTGAACATACCCTCTCATCCCATGCAACAGTAGGTCCACCTTGAACCTCTGAATGTGGCCTTTTTTGGAAAACTGTCTTTCCTAATATACTAAGGTTCTTGAGATGAAATCAGCTGGGATTAGAGTGGGCTCTGCGTGTAATGACAAGTATAAAGAGAAGAGAAGGGAAAAGGACACACAGAGGAGAAAGCAAAGTGAAGTTGGAAGTAGAGGTTAATATTTTGTAAGCCAGCAGGCCTAGGAAAGCCTGGAGCCGCCAGATGCAGGGAGAGGCGAGGAAGGATCATCCCCCAGAGTCTTCAGAGGGAGTGTAGCCCTGCTGACACCTTGATTTTGCTTCTGGCCTCCAGAACTAAAAGAAAACAGCTTTTTTTTTTTTCTTTTTAGGAATAATTGATATATAACAACATGCTAGTTTCAGGTGTACAACGTAATGATTCCATCTTTGTAAATGTTGTGAAATGATCACCATAGGAAGAATGGTCAACATCAGTTATCATACATAAAGTGTTTTTTTATGTGAGAATTTTAAGATTCACTCTCTTAGCAAGTTTCAAAGATGTGATACAGTATTAAATATAACCACCATGCTGTACATTATACTCTCATGACTTATTTATTTTATAACTAGAAATTTTTACCTTTTGACCCCTTTTTCTCGTTTTGCTTACTCTCCAACCCCTGGATCTGGCAGCCAACATTCTGTTCTCTGTATCTATAAGCTTGTTTTTTGTTTGTTTTGTTTTTTAGATTCCATATACAAGTGAGATTACACGGTGTTTGTTTTCTCTGACTTATTTCACTTTGTATAATGCCCTCAAGTTCCATCCATGTTGAAAATGGCAAGATTTCATTCTTTTTTTTTTTAATGGCTGAATAGTATGTCATTTTGTGTGTGTGTGTGTGTGTGTGTGTGTGTGTGTGTGTTTTCTTAGGATAAATATCCAGGAATGGAATTGCTGGGTTGTATGCTAGTTCTATTTTTAATTTTTTGAGATTACTCCATACTCTTTTCCATTGTAGTTGCACCAATCTACATTCCCACCAATAGTGCACGAGGGTTCTCTTTTGTCCACATCTTTACCAATACTTGTTATTTCTTTTCTTTTTGATAAATGGTCAATCAGTGAGGTTACATCTGTTCTGATTTTGATTTGTAGTACCCTGATGATTAGTGATGCTGAGCATCTTTTCATATACCTGTTAGCCATTTGTGTGTCTTCTTTAAGAAATGTCTATTCAGATTCTCTGCCAATTTTTCACTTAGATTGTTTTTTCCTAGAGTTGTATGAATTCTTTATATTTTTTAGATATTAATCCCTTAACAGATACATGGTTTGTAAAAATTTTATCTCATTCAGTGACTTGCCTGTTCATTTTATGGATGATTTCCTTTCCTGTGTTTGATGTCATCCCACCTGTTTATTTTTACTTTTTGCTTTTGCTTTTGGCATCAGGTCCAAAAAATCATTGCCAAGACAAATGTCAAGGATCTTACCCACCTACATTTTCTTCAAGGAGTTTTATGGTTTCAGGTCTTAAATTCAAGTCTTTAATCCATTTTGAGTTAATTTTTATGTATGATGTGAGACAGTGGTCAAGTTTCACTCTTTTGCATGTGGCTGTCCAGTTTTTTTCAGCACCATTTATTGAAGATACTGACCTTTCCCCATTGCATATTCTTGGATTCTTAATTCCTGTTGTTTTTAAGCCACTCAATTTATAGTCATTTGTTATAGCAACCATAGGAAACTAAAACCCCTCCTTAGACCTGAATGGACTTAGCAAACAAAACCAAGCATATACAAAGGCATACACACAGACACAAACATGCAAACATGCACACACGCATAAACACACACACAACCACTTTTTCTAATCTGAGGTGGAAAATGGCACCTTATTTTTTTAAACTAGTATTCCAGTTTTTCAAGATATTTTGATGGCTTTAGCATATGTTTGCTAGTGATTTGTATTGGGAGACAATTTTCTTTGGGTTTCTTTGTTTTTCTGTACATGCAGTGAACAAGCCTTAGAATGTTCTTATCTCCAGGCTATCTTTTCAAAGATGTTTGAATTGAAAACAGCCTTGGAGAACAGAGATAGTACTTCCCCTCTAGGAAAAAAACAAACATGTTTATTCTCCATATCAAAGATTGGCTTTCCTAAGCTCAGGGTCACTTTCTATAATGTGGCCCTCTAAGTGTGCAGGGGCCCTTTTTATGTGGCCTTGTGATTACTGGGGCTGTGGCATCGGTGCAATCTTGATACACTGGCTACTGTGTTTGACATGAGTAATAAACTGTCTCTGATCTGGGAGTCTCATATCTTCCACCACTATTCAAAAAACTGTGGCAGGATAACTTGTTAGTTTGCAAATAGTATATTAAAATTATGACAATTTATTCTATTTTTCAGTAGTCTTCTTAATTTGTATGGCCATCAAATATATAGCTCTGGCCTTTGTCTATGTTTTAAGTTGGTAACTAACACTTCTAACTGTCTACTGGGCTTCAGTCCCCAAAGGACCCATCATATCTCTTGCTGGACGTGTTCCAAAACTGAACTCATAATTTTTCCTTCAAGTACTCTTTCCTCCTTTTATGAAACCTCAGTTAATGTGAGCACTATTTCACACTTAAGTAGTACTTGATTATTCCTTCTGCTTTACCAAATCAGGTGATATTTTATGTTAATTTTACTTCGAAAATTGCTTGCATATACTCCTGTCTTGTCTCTGCACTTGTGTTAGTATTGGTCCTTTGAGAAACAGATGCTAAGATGAGAATAAACATATTAGAATATTATTAGGGGAAATATCCATGTGAGAAAAAGTGAGGTGAACTCTGGAAAGGCTAAAAGAGCCAATAGTCCATGAAGCAAGATTGCTCTTGAGAGAAAGAATGAAGGTTGGGTGAGAGCATCCAAGAATATTGTGTGATCTGAAAAAAAAGTTGAGCAGACAATGGGAAATTCTCAAGGCCAAGCCAGCCCTCAGAGGATCTTCCTGTCCCCCAGTAATGAATGTGCCTTAGTGTTCAGCCAAGCACTGCGGTACTGCAGAGCTCAGCCCCTGAGAACCCTGGGCTGGCATAAATGCCGCAATGGTGGCCTAAGTCACTTACTTTTCCCTTGTTTGGAGATCTGTAAAGTGGTTTCTCCTGATTGCCATGGCCTCATGCAGGATTATATGTTTTAATAAGAGTTTAATATTCAGCATTATCCAGACACTCACTATGCCACCCTGTCTGGAACTACATTGCTAGAATTAACTTCCCTAAAGTACAAATCTGGCCATTTACCTCTTCGTATGTAACTATTGGTACCTTCTTAATCTCAGTCCTGTCCTTCAATGTCCTATGTCTTTAAAAGAACATGCCTACCTTGGCATTTCAAACAAAAATATCCCAAGCTCTGCTCTCAAATTCAATCAGTTAATTGCATATAGCAACATTCTGGGGGCTGTTTTATCTGATGTTTTAGTGACATGAGCAAAACTTTGTAAATTTTAGCATTGGGCAGGAGTTTCCTTGTGTAATTTCCTCTGTTTCACGCATCAAGTTACAAGTACAGCACTTGCAACTGAAATCTCTTAGGGCCCCGAGCTCTTCTACTCACCTTATCTTCCACTCCATTTCTCTCAGGGTTTCTGACTTGGATGTTAAAGTCTCTGCAGTGACTTACCTGACAACTTAATTAGATCTGCAGACAGTTCTTGTGAAGAATCTTATTCTCCCTGGAGTCATGGGACTCCTACTTGCTGGACTTGAGATTCAAGTCCACATGGAAGTGTGTTCATGTTCTCATGTTTTTGCCAGTAATTATTTACCTAAATAGCCAAAACATGGAAGCAACCTAAATGTCTACTGACAGATGACTGGAAAAAGATGTGGTGTGTATACACACACACACATACATACACACTACACACACACACACACACAATAGAATACAACTCAGCCATAAGAAAGAATAAAATGACATTTGCAGCAACATGGTTGGACCTGGGGATTGTCATACTAAGTGAGGTAAGCCAGAAAGAGAAAGAAAAATACCATATAATATCACTTAGGTGGAATCTAAGAAAGGGACACAAATGAACTTATTTGGCACTCTGCTTGTGAATAGTAAAATAAGCATCATTTTACTTGCGCATTTGGTAGAAGTAGTTCATTGTGTGTGTGTGTGTGTGTGTGTGTGTGGCCATTTTGACAGCTGTGAGGCAGGATTTTATACGGTTCTGATTTGCATTTCTCTAATGATTAGTGATGTTGAGCATCTTTTCATGTGCCTGTTAGCCATCTGTATGTATTCTATGGAAAAATGTCTGTTAAGGTCTTCTGACCATTCTTTAAATGGGTTGTTTGTTTTTTTGATATTGAGTTGTATGAACTGTTTGTTTATTGTGAATATTAACTCCTTATCAGCCATATAATTTGCAAATAGTTTCTACCATTCCATGGGTTGCCTTTTGGTTTTGTTGGTGGTTTCCTTTGGTGTACAAAAACTTTTAAGTTGAATTAGATTCCATGTGCTTATTTTGCTTTTATCTCTTTGCCTTAGGAGACAGATCCAAAAAAATTGCTACAATTTATGTCAGAGATTTCTGTCTCTGTTCTCTTCTAGGAGTTTTATGCTTTCAGGTCTTACGTTTAGGTCTTTAATTCGTTTTTAGTTTTTGTATATGGTATGAGGCAGTGTCCTAATTTCATTCTTTCACGTATAGCTCTCCAGCTTTCCCAGCACCGCTTACTGAAGAAACTGTCTTTTCCCCATTGTATATTCTTGCCTCTTTTTTTTTTTACTAGATTAGTTGACCATAAGCATGTGGGTTTATTTTGGGCTCTCTATTCTGTTCCTTTGATCTATGTGTCTGTTTTTGTGCCAGTACTACGATTTTGACTACCGTAGCTTTGTAGTGTAGTCTGAAGTCAGGGAGCATGATTCCTCCAGCTATGTTCTTCATCCTCAAGATTGTTTTGCTTATTTTGGGTCTTTTGTGTTTCCATACAAACTTTTAAATTATTTGTTTTAGTTCTGCGAAAACTGACTGGTATTTTGATAGGGATTGCATTGAATCTGTAGATTGCCTTGGATGGTGTGGTCATTTTAACATTAATTCTTCCATTTCATTAGCACAGAATATCTTTCCATCTGTTTGTGTTGTCTTCAATTTCTTTCATCAGTTTCAACAGTTTTCTGAGTACAAATCTTTTTCCTCTATACTTAAAATTATTTCCTAAGTATTTTATTCTTTTTGATGAAATTGTAATTAGAATTGTTTTCTTAATTTCTCTTTCTGATAGTTCATTATGTGTATAAAAGTGCAACAGATTTCTGTATATTAATTTTGTATCCTGCAACTTAATTCATTGATGAGCTCTAGTAGTTTTTTGGTTGTGTTTTTAGGATTTTCAGTGTATACTATGTCATCTGCAAACAATGATAGTTTTGTCTTCTTTTTAAATTTGGGTTTCTTTTATTTCTTTTTATTGTCTTATTGCTAGGACTTCCAAATACTATGTTGAATAAAAGTGGTGAAGGTGGACATCCTTGTCATGTTCCTGATTTTGGAGGAAGTGCTTTCAGATTTTCACCATTGAGTATAATGTTATCTGTGGGCTTATTATATATGGCCTTTATTATGTGGAAGTATGTTTCCTCTATGCTCACTTTCTGGAAAGTTTATCATAGATGAGTGTTGAATTTTGTAAAAAGCTTTTTCTGCATATATTGAAATGATCATATAATTTTTATTTTTTAATTTGTTAATGTGGTGAATCACATGGTTTGTGGATATAGTATCCACCTTATGTCCCTTGAATAAATCCCACTTGATCATGGCATATGATCCTTTTCATCTATTACTGGATTCAGGTTGCTCATATTTTGTTGAAGATGTTTGCATCTATGTTCACTAGAGATATTGACCTATAATTTTCTTTCTGTTAATGTTATTGTCTGATTTTGGTATTAAGGTAATGGTAGCCCCATATAATTAATTTGGGAGTGTTCCCTCCTGTTCAACTTTTTGGAATACTTTGAGAAAGATAGGTATCATCTCCTTTTTATATGTTTCATAGAATTCCCCTGTGAAGTTGTCCAGTCCTGGACTTTTGTTTGCTGGGAATTTTTTTTTTAATTAAAAATTCAATTTCACTACTAGTGATTGCTTGTTCAGGTTGTCTGTTTATTTCTGTTTCAGTCTTGGCAGGTTGTATGTTTCTAGAAGTCTTCCCATTTCTTCTAGGTTATCCAACTTGTTGGCATAAAACTGTAGTATTCTCTTATAATTTTTTGCGTATCTGTGGTATCAGTTTTTATTTCTACTCTTTCATTTCTCATTTTTTTATTTTGGTCCTCTCTCTTTCTTCTTGATGAGCCTGGCTAAAGGATTATCATTAAAAAAAAATCTTTTCAAAGAACCAGCTCTTGGTTTTATTGATCTTTTCTATTTTCTTTTTCTTTATTAGGTCTCTATTTCCTCCTTGATTTTTATTATTTCCTTCCTTCTGCTGACTTTGAGTTTTGCTTGTTCTTCCTTTTCTAATTCCTTTAAATGGTAGGTTAGGTTGTTTATTTGAGACTTTCTTGTTCCTTGAGGTAGGCCTGAATGACTTTAATCTTCCTTCTTATAACTGGTTTTGCTTAGGCCATAGACTTTTGAAGAGTTGTGTTTACTTTCTTTTTTTTTTTGTCGTAAGTATTTTCTGATTTCTTCTTTCATTTCTTCACTGACCCATTGATTTGATTTTACTATGTTGTTTTAGTCTCCACATGCTATGTTGTTTAGTTTCCTTTGTGCTTTTCCTATTTTTCTTTCTGTAATTGATTTCTAGTTTCATACTGTTGTGGTTGGAAAAAATGCTTGATATAATTTCTATCCTCTTAAATTTGTAGAGACTTGTTTTGTAGTCTGGCACGTGATAGATCCTGGAGGACCTTCCATGTGCATTTAAAAAGAATGTGTATTCTGTTGTTTTTGGATAGAATCCAAGATATCTGTCAAGTCTATAAACATCTATCAAATCTAATTCTTCTATTGTTTATTTAAGACCAATGTTGCATTATTGATTTTCTGTCTGGATGATCTGTTCATTAATGTAAGTGGAGTGTTAAAGTCCCCTACTATTATTGTATTATTGTTAATTTCTCCCTAATGTCTGTTAATATTTGCTTTATATATTTAGGTGCTTCTGTATTGGGTACATATATATTAACGAGTATGATATCCTCTTCTTATGTTGATCCCTTTATCATCATATATTGCCCTTTGTCTTTTGATATGGACTTTGTATTAAAGTCTGTTTTTTTCTGATGTAGTATTGCTACCCCTGGTTTCTTCATCTATTTCTTGTCATTTCCTTTTGCATGAAAATCTTTCTCTGTTTCTTCACTTACAGTCTGTATATGTCTTTAAATCTGAGGTGAGTCTCTTGTAAACAGCACATTGATGGGTCTTGGTTGTTTTTCAGCTAGTCAGCCACCCTATGTCTTTTGATTGAAGCATTTAGTCTGCTGACCTTTAAAGTAATCATTGATAGGTATGTACTTATTACCATTTAATTACTTGTTTTCCAGTTTTTTTTTTTAGCTCTTCTCTATTCATTTTTTCTTCCCTTGTAGTTTGATGACTTTCTTTAGTGATATGCTTATTTTCCTTTCTCTACTTTTTGTGTCTCTATTGTAGGTTTTTGATTTTTGATTACCACAGAATGCATATATGTTGACCTATGACTATATCTACTTGTTTAAAACTGGTAGTCATTTAAGTGCAGATACATTCTAAAAGATCTATATTTTTTATTTCCCTCCCCTACTTTTTTTTAAACTTTTTTTATTGACTTATAGTCAATTTACAATGTTGTGTCAAAAATTTTTTTTTAAATTTTTTGGAGGGAAGGTAATTAGGTTTAGTTATTTATTTTTTGGAGGAGATACTGGGGATTTGAACCCAGGACTTTGTGCATGCTAAGCATGTGCTCTACCACTTGAGCTATACTTTCCCCCCTACACCTCCCCTACATTTGTGTTTTTAATGCCATACTTTACATTTTCACTGTTGATTGTAGTTATAATTGTTTTTACAGTTTTTTTGTCTTTTAATGTTTGTACTAGCTTATTTAAGTTGTTGATCATCAACCTTTACTATTTATTTGCCTTTACTAGTTAGATTTTTCCTTTTGTATAGATTCTTCCTTCCTGATATAGTCTTCTCTTATTATCTTAAAGAAAACCCTATAACATTTTTTTTTTTACAGTAGGTTTAGTACTGATGAACTTTTAGTTTTTGTTTGAGAAGTTCTCTCTCCTTCAACTCTCAGAGATAGTTTTGCTGCGTAGAGTATACTAGATTACAGTTTTCTCCCTTTAAATACTTTGAATATAATATGACACTTCCTTCTGGCTGCAAAGTTTCTATAGAGAAATCGGTTGATAGCCTCATGAGATTTTTTTTTTTTTTTTTTTGTATATGACTCTTTGTTTTTCTCTTGTTGCCTTTAGAATTCTCTCTTTATATTTAACTTTTACCATTTTAAATTACAGTATGTCTTTGTGTGGGTCTGTTTGGGTTCATCTTATTTAGGACCCTGTGTGCTTCCTGAACCTGCATATTTGTTTCCTTTTAGGGTCTGAGAAGTTTTCAGCCGTAATTCTATTAAATACATTTTGACCCCCTTCTCTCTTCTTCTTTTGTGACCCCTAGAACATGAATGTTGGTACACTTAATGTTATATCCAAAATCTGTTAAACTGTTCTCCTTTTTTAACTTTTGTTTTGCTTTTCAGATTGGGTAATTTATATTATTCTGTCTTCCAGATCACCTGTGTATTCTTCTGTATCACTTAGTCTGCTGTTAATTCTTTCTAGTGTGCTTTTCATTTCAGTTATTGTATTCTTTAGTTCTGATTAGTTCTTTTTTTTTTTTTTTTTTTTTACAGTTTTTAGTTCCTTGTTAAAATTCTCAGTGTTCGTCTGTTCTCTTTTGTAATTCAGTTAGAATTTTTATTGCTAATGATTTGAATTCTTTACCTGGTAAATCATTTGCTTCACTATTTGTTTTTTGTTAGACCTCTTCTCTTGCTCTTTCAACTAAAATCAATTCCTCTGTTTTTTCATCTTGCTTAACTTTCTCTGTCTCTATGAAATTACGTGAAGCTGTTACCTGTTGTGGTTTTGAAGGGGTGTCCTTATGCGAGAATGTCCCTATACAGTCTGCCTGTGCCCTGTGCCTTTGGTGGGAGAGCTAGGTGTGATGTGAACCCAAGTCACATCTCTCCTCAGGGTATGCTGGCAACTGTCACCTGTGTAGGAAGTTGGGCTAGAGAAAGAGGGGCTAGGGATGGAGCCAGCTGTGAGCCAGGCTTCCCCTCTGCTCACTGGCCATTGCTGCCCTATCAGGCGTAAGTTACTGTCCTAAGTCACTAGACAGAAGCCCTGAGGGGCGAATCCAAGCTGGTTCTGTTTCCTGTAAGTGCAGGCTTTCACCACTCACAGCACCAGCATTTTTGCTCCAGAAGAAAACAAAGCAGGTGGAAGAGGCGCCCACACAGGCTGTTGGTGTGTGATTGGGCACAGGCTGCAGTGGTCTGACTGCAGACAGAGGTCCAAGCTGCTTCTGATGCATTGTTTGTGCAAGCAGTAGTCATAGATGCCCCTGCCCTACTCAGAGGCTACTTTGGGGCTGAGTCTCCTTCACACCTTACAGCTGATCTCTCCCCTTGGCCTCTGCTGTCCCCACCTTGGTGTGGAGGTATGCCACAGGGAAAGTGGGGCCCATTTGTCTCCTGTTGTGGGTTGGGGTGGGGTCTTTGGTGTTCTAGCTACAGAGTTCAGAGCTGCTTCCGATGTGCTGCTTGTGTAAGGGCCAGTAATGGCTCCCCCTACCATGTTCAGAGGCTACTTTGGGTCTGAGCCACCTCCGTATCTCATCAATGACCTCTTTCCTGGGTCATAATAGCCTTTGTTCTGGTAAAGAGCTGCAACATGAAGTTAGCGGAGCTGGAGCATTTGCTTGGCTCAGACTGGGTCTTACACTAGAGCGATCATGGGAAATCAGTCAGCCACTAGCACAGTTTGAATGTCTCCTCTCCATTCTGTTTTGGGAGCAAGCAAGCATACACATACTCCTCACAAGCAGAGCGAAAGCTTCCCACAGCCCTCCTCTTAGTCCCACGTCCCACCAGCCGTCTTAACCAGCTGAGGGGGCTCATCTTCCTTGTATTTGTCCTCAGGGCTGGTTGCCCAATATGTGGCTGAACTGTTCACTCCTCTCGGGGTGGATCTCCATCCATGTAATCTTCATTTTCCTCTGAGTCCAATCCCAGGGGCACAGGTCCCAACGTGATTGCTTCTCTTCTCTTTCTATCTGATTCTGTGTAGACACACATTACTATATATAAAGCAGATAAACAACAAGAAACTGCTGTATAGCACAGGGAACTATATTCAGTTTTTTGTAATAACATATAGTAGAAAAGAATCTGAAAAGAAAATATATATGTATGTATACATTGTTTGTTTTTGTGAGTATACTGTTTCTGCCATATTTCACTGAGAATGTTGAAAATAAAAATATATTGCCAAGCAACAGGGAAAGAGTTTTGTTTTTTTTTTTTTTCTTTTATAGCCATCTGACCAATGGTTGCTGGTTTACTGGTAGAGGAAAACTTACTGACGTCTTCTGGATTCAATACCCAGTTTGACTGGGCTAGGTCAGTAGCTAGGCACCGGCAATTGGCAGATAAGTGTCAGAATCACATCCACTAAAACCTCTCCAAATAGCAGCAGACATTTCTTGTGATCTGCTATGGTCGTACCTCTACAGGGCATCTAATCAAGAGTAGCATTGCCTCTTAACCCTGGGCTATGGGATAGATGTAGGGGGTTTAATTATATGCCCAGTGTCTCCCTCATGGTGACTATTACACCTGACCACTATGTGGTGGGAGAGACACACTATTCTTACTCTTCCAGAACAAGCAAGATGCTCTGTAAAGTGTTTATGTCAACATGTTTGCCACATATTTTACATAGTGACTTGACCAAGCTCTTTCTTTCAAACTCCACCCTTGTTGAACAACTCAGCCACATCCAAAAGTCCAGTGACATACTAATTGACCATGCATTGTAAGATCCCATCCTCATTTTGTTGTCCTTTGTCCTCTAACCATAGATAGGACTATTTTTTTTTTTTGGTACTCCTGGTTAATATTAATCTCACTCTTCTGCAAGATCAAACTTTAAACCATCTACCTAAACCCATGTGCCATTACCAGCTAGGCTACTGAGGCAAGAAGGGCTATTACTGGCAATACAGCCACAGCACAATTATTGGACCAACAAAACATGATAGTTTTTTTATGTATTAATCCTGTAAATGAATAGTATTCATAAATGTTGTGAGATAATTGAACCTGGAGATGTTTTCTAAGTGTGGGTGTTTTTGACAGGACCATTTGGCATGGACCAAGTTTGTTCATGAACGTTTTTGATAGAACCAAATTTCAAAGACCTTTTAGCATGGACCAAATGTCTTAATAGACATTTTGGACAGGACCAAATGTATGATAATTGTGCAAAGCCGACTGTTCTCTTTACTGTGGGTAGGCCTCATCCAATTAATTGAAGGCCTGAATAAAAGAAAAAAGCTGACCCTCCCCCAAGTGAGTAAGGATTCCTTGATTCCTTCCACATGTGTTTCAGTCTTCCCTCTGGGACATTGGTTTTTCCCTGCCTTTGGATTCTAACAGAAACATTGACTCTACTGGGTCCTCAGTTTGCCAGTCACCCTGCAGATCTTGGGACTTGTCAGCCTCTGTAATCAAATGAGCCAGTTCCTTCTAATAAACTTCTATCTCTGTCTCTATTTCTCTGTCTCTCGCTTTCTCTATATGTATGTAGTTTATTTGATTTTGTTTCTCTGGAGGACTCTGATAACTATTGCATACACATTGTGTCTAAATTATAATACACACACAAGTTTAAAAATAGAACAGAATATTTAATACTGAAAAAAATTTCTCAGCCACTGCACACCATTGTGGTGACTGAGGTACTAAGTTGTGGTACCCTGGTATCACACTGTGGGGCACCAAGAAAAACAAGAAAGCAGATGTTTGACACAGTACCTTATTATGCAAGAATCTTTTACATTCTTGCCATCTGAGAGGAAGGATTTGACAAGTTAATTAAACTGTCTTTTATCTAAGCATTTCCATCACACAAGTCCTCTCTGCAATGCAAAATAGTATTTGTCTTCAACAATGACAGCAACACCATCTGCAAACTTTCATGACACACAGAGTTGTTTTCTTCTGAGGACTTAGAAGAAGAGGTATGAAGAAGTACTTCTTAGGACCTGAACAGCATAGAACTCAGGACCAACAACAGCAGACATACAGAATGTATGTGAGTGCTGGCTGGTGAATCCCAAGTGGAACAATTGTTTGTGGGTGTGGGGGTGTGTGCATGTGCATGTATTTGTATGCCCATTATTTCTGAGACCCTTAAAAATGTTGGATCTAAATCAGTTAATTGCCTAGGTTCTATGGTGGTGGTGATAGAATCAACTCATAGGTTTCCCAATTTAGTTAGAATTTTAAAACTTTAGGGCCATTATATTTTTCCTACATGCTGTAGACTGAATGCTTATGTCCCCCCAGAATTCATATGTGGAAACCTACTTACCCGTGTGATGATAGGTGGAGATGAGGCCTTTGGGAGAAGATCAGGTCATGAGGGCAGCAAGAGTGTTGTTGGGAGGAAAAAAATAACCTTTACCCTTCTAGGTTCTTCTGGCTGGTCTAAGAGTTAAATTTTCAGGAAACAGATTAACAGGGGAAAACAAACAAAAGGTTAATAGCATGTATGCCTTCTGTATACATGGGAGAAACTCAGGAAAACTGAATAACTTGCCAAAATAGCCAAAGCCCTCACCTTAACTACCGTCTTCAGCTAAAGATGAAAGAAAATGTTGGAGAAGTGGTCTGGGGCTTCAGAGGAAGGCAATTCATACAGAGATAGAAAATGGTAAAAAAAAAAAAAAAAAAAAGTTTCCCGGGCCCTGCAGAGACAATGGGGCAGAGTGGACTGATTTCTCCCCCACCGCACCTCATGCCTGTATTCTTTTTTTGAGGGGGGGTTGTTGTTTTTTATTGACGTATAGCTGATTTACAGTATTATGTTAGTTTCAGGCATACCCATATTCTTTGTTGATATCTCTGGTGATAGCACTCTTCTTGGAATAGGCTCTTTATCTTAAGTCTTTAGGCATCTAAAAGGAAGGTAAAAAGATAGACTTCCTGAGTCTTCTGTTTCTTAAAAATAATCCACCAGAGAACATATCTGGGGTGGCACCTTTTACTTCCCTGCTGCACCCTCATAACCGAGGTCCCAGAGTGCTCTCTCGACCCACTTCCACCATGTGAGGTTACAGTGAGGAGACTGTCTGTTCTGAGCCAGGGAGCAGGCTCTTGATCTTGGACTTTCTAGACTCCAGAGCTATGAGAAGAATACATTTCTGTTGTTTAAAGGCCACTAAGTTTATGACATTTTATTATAGCCACCTGAACATACTAGCATAGTATAAATAAGAGAAAGGAAACCTACCTGGGGGAGGACACTGTGTTAATCTTAGTGCTTCAATTGTAAGCAACAGACCTGATTTCTAACACTGCAGTTGTCACAATCTTATGATGTGGACACGCATTAAACAGATAATTACTTACAGGGTTTGTGCTAGGAACTATATAGTGAAGGTACAAGGTACAGTGGGCATTCTTACTGTTAGGGTGTGGGCCACTGATGGGCTGGAAAGGTGATGTATGATGAAGGTTGGTTTCTACTCGATACACTTACTAATATTGAAGAAGGTGGTTTCTCAAAGTAAGAGGATTACCTGATTAGATAAGGATGATCCTGTTACAGGAGAATCAACACTTAAGAATATTTCTGAACAGTGAGTGTGAGTTAGTCAGGACTGGAGTCTTACATTTTAACTTGAATGCCACAAAATTTGTACTTGGAGCCATGCGAATGGATGAGGGCCCAGTGACAAGGTTTGGAGTGAATATCATTAAGAAGACTGCCCAGAACAATTTCAGTATTTGATCTTCAGGCAAACCAAACTAGGTGTGCTAGCCAGAAAACGAAGTTTGATCAGAATGATTAAAGCAGTGTCAGAGTTTCCTTGGCAAAGGCTGCACCCCTATTATGTTTAGCTGAATTACGTACGAATCATGCTTTTGTAGCTCTGTAGACTTCCCAAGTGTCATTGTGCTCTGGGGACTGATGGTTCCAACAAGCATTTAACCATCCCTCTAGGACAAA
This sequence comes from Camelus dromedarius, assembly GCF_036321535.1. Lineage (NCBI taxonomy): Eukaryota > Metazoa > Chordata > Mammalia > Artiodactyla > Camelidae > Camelus > Camelus dromedarius. The sequence goes on from NC_087436.1 coordinate 40,100,362, forward strand.
AATAGTTCAGACAATTTAATGAAATCTTTATTATTCACTTGGGGAATTTTAGAACAAATTTCTGAGAGGAGATCAACAAATAAGTAAATCAGCAAAAAGAACTGAACATCAGAACTGTATCAACAATTTGGAAATGATGAGCCAAATATAACACGTTTAATATGTATCCATGTACAGCCTGGTACCAGAGTTCAAGAAATAACTACAAAATCTAAGAGAACATAATGGCATAATAGAATCCCATGTAATTAAGGCATTTAAACTTCCAGTAAGCTTGATGTGTGAGTCAGCAGTAAAAGATGATGGTCAAGCATGCTAATAAAATTTCAAAATACTTTAATAGAAGCATAAACCTCTAGAATGAAGGAGGTAGTATGTCCAGTTTTCTGAGTTTTAGACGGGCAAATAAGAGCTATGATGATAAGCTGGAAAGCATTTGGAGGACAGTTACAGGAATGATGAGAGTGCACAAAATCAGGGGATCTCTATCCTGTAACAGAGGAAACTCAGTTGTCTTTATCTGAAAAATTGTTCTGAGAAAACTTGGTTAGACTTGTTCTTGAGGTCTTGGCTTCTATTTAGATAAGATTGTCAAGAAAGAAAAGTTGGAGTAAGTGACATTTTATCAGAGATGCGAGGAAGGTGATGGACTGAGCAGAATAAAGATCTGGAGGAGTAAGTTTGCTTTGAGAAAACAGCAACGGCAGAGCTCATGGCAGAAACGAGAAAAGGATTTGGAAAATAGGAAAAGTTCTATGCACATATACATATGTTACAAATACCGTGTGCGTGCATAACACAGGTATATTCAACAGTATGCGTGCTTTAAAAAATCATTTTGCCAAAGAGCAGTCTGGAGTCTTAGGTTATGGATACACGCTCACAGTAGAAGAAAGATGATATGGAGCTTTTCAGCAATGACGTCCCTCAAAAAATCAGTGCTGCTTTCCTAAATGGTGGTTCAACAAGGGTAATTAACCCTTTAGATTATTTTCAGTGATATAATCTAGAAAAACGAGCAAAACTACTTTTTTTTTTTTTAGTTGAAAGAGTTGTAATGACCATTTGAAAATTCTTCCATATCCATTTAGGCAAAATTGTAGTGATTCAAGTTCATTTTCTATGTGAAATAGCAAGACTTAAAAAAAAAAAAACAAGAAAGAAAAAGAAAATGCAGTAACCAGTTGACTACTAAAAGACTTGCAAATTCTTCTCAAGTTTTTGGTTGACATGCTTGTCACTGACTTTGTTAAATTAACTCCTTTGTTAACATTGTCTCTCCTCCTTTGCTCCCAGAAGGTTATCTCAGGATAACTTTCTTGTGTGAATTTCAATCATACTTCTTTAGTCCAAAATTACCTCTTTCTTGATTATAATTTCCTGAGTAGAGTCTTAAAGATTATATCAGATCCCTTCCCATGTGTGGTACTGTATTCAATCTGATTAAATAAATGAAAAAAATAATTTAACATTTAGCAGATGAGATAGCAGAAAGGTAGAATCAAAGCAAGCCTGTAGTTAAAAAAAAACAACATTTTTCTAAAACATAAATATCTTCTTAAGTCATATGATATTTTATCAGAGTTATTCATATGCATACCAATCTGATCTTCAAAAAATGTTTCAGTAGAATAGGTATCATGTATATTATTTTGAAAATCAGGAAAGATATTCATAGACGATCAGCAGCCTTACCAAGTGACTAATAACTGGAACCATAGACTTAGTTCCAGCTCAAGGTTGTTTACACTTTTATTCAGTTACTTTTGTAGAAATATTTTACTGAAAAACAGAATAAAGTGATCAATTAAGAAGAAAGAATAATCTGAGTAAACTGGATTAAAGTATGAGCACAGATACAAATTTTTACAACATTCTTGACATTGTCTGCTTTTCCTACTTTTTGAAACATCTTCCCTTGGCCTTTCAGACCCTGGATTCCAATCAGCCTTCCTCCAGTGCTTTTTAATTCTTCTTGCTGATTTATCCTTTTAGGCTCTGACACTCAGTGTTCAACAGGGCTTTATTCTTGCTTCTCTTTGCAGCCTGCGTACTCTTCCTTAAAGATCTCAACTTTCTGTTTCCTGGAATTTACCTGCCTTCCCAATTTCCTGTCTCTCTTCTGAGTAAGATATGTTGTCTGTTGATGTAGGTGTGGCTGTGTAAGGATGGGAATTAGAGAAGCCTAGAAATGTTTACAAAAACTATTTACTGGTATGCAATATGAAATTCAACTAAAAATAAGTTAAAAAAAAAAAAAGTTTTACCGGTGAGGTACAAACAATTTGAAATCTAAGTCTTTGTGGTGAAACTGACCTCTTCCAAGAATTTTTAAAGTTCAAGAATAAGACGCTAAGAAAATTAGCATGATATTATTAACAGAAAGAGAGAGGACCTCAAGGATGGGGGTCCTTGTCACTTAAGTGGTCAGGACCAAAGAGAATCAAGATACAAGTTCTGTAGAAACATGGAATTGTCTGTTTAATTCCCAGCTGTAACCCTGGCACCCATAGTCATGGTAGCCTATCATAGTTGTTCAGTCAATATTTATATCAATGAATACATAAATAAAAGGCTGGAAGGAGGACTATTACTGACAGTGCCTATGATGGATATTATGGAAAACTTTTTTTTTAAATTAAATTTCATTTTCTTTAAAATGTAGTCAACTTTAAAAATGCTTAGTTTGGGAATGAACTTGTCCAGTGTAGTATTCTTCTTTCCTCTAATTGAACATAATCATCAAATTGTATGACAATATTAAAAACCTTGTATCTGGCAAGGGTAAATTTGAAAAAAAAGGTTGAATGATGAATAACATGCGCTTTTACTTCTTGACTGGATCAGATTAGTATTGATTTTCTTTGTGTTTAAAGCAAAATGTTTTACACCTCTTTGACTTTGCTCTTTCCAGCCCATTTATTGTTGATGGAGAATAATAAGTATAACCATAACTTTCTTACAACGAGATTATCCTGTTATCAATGGCAATTCTGAGATTATCAGAGTAAATATGAAGTGTGTAGAGAGGACTGGTTAGTAGTAATGCCTAAGAGATATTTAGGTGCAGTTTTTAGAAAGCTTGCTTTGACAAATACATGGTTGTACTTTTTATACTTTATTATTAATTAAAATTTTGTCAGTTTTTTTTGTTTGTTTGTTTTTAGAGACCAAAAAAAAGCTTTATTGCAGTGTTATGATTGGTCTAGTTTGACCACATGCTTGCTCTTTAGTTAGGAAAAGATGGGAAACCTAAGGGTCCCATGTGATTTTCTCCAAAGGCAAGGGATAAGTTTCCCAAAAGACAGTGGATACTTGTGGAGAAAAGAGTTAGTTTTTGGTCTGACTGTTTTATTAAGCAACTGTATTTTGTATGTATTATGTATTTTACATGGTGGTTAGAATTTCAGTTTTAGAGAACTAGGAAGCAAGAATTAAAGGAAGGGAATGCAAATCTTTAGCCAAGTGACAAAAAAAGACTGAAAAGAATTGGAGTTCATTCATTTTGGTGATATCTCTTAATGACACAAAGAATCCACAGTATTTTCCCTGCAAGATTGCAGTTTTGTGTTTCAGTTATACTGAGAGAGTATAATTGATATATTGTAATATTGATTATATAATAAAACACGAATTAGTCTACAATATTAAAAAAAAATTTTAATATTGAAAACATATGGTTATATATTTCTTTGACATTGGGTACAGAAACTCCACCCTTTTTTTGTGGTAAATTTTGTTTTTCTGAAAACATAACCATAGATAAGCAACTGTGGCATTCACATTACTGAAAGTATTTACTTTCATTTCAAAAAAGTTTCTTTTGAGAGAAAAATAAGATTTTAATTTCTTTGTTTTTTGAAGTTACTTGTAGGAAGAGAACTTTGAATTCACTGGCAACCAGTGTGTATTTTGAAGGGGAAAGTGGGACAACGTTAGAAAAAAACAAACCTGTCTTGTGTTTCCTTAGGCCATTAGAAGCATAGTAATAGTTTTCTTGAGTTGTACAAATCTCTGAGCTAATTCTTTAGTAATCTGCTTATCAGATTGGCTCTGTAAATTGTATATGAATGAATGAATGAATGATAGTTGAATTAATAAATACAGAAATTAAAATATAAGCCAATAACCTTTATAAAATAAACTGATTACTTCAAATGAGGGTTGACATTAATACATATGCATTGATATTGGAAAAACATTACTTTTTACAATGCTTAGTCATTTAAAATTTATCTGAGTGCTTTTAAAACGTTTATAATTATATATTTTGGCATGTAAAAATAGTATAACCTGTGCTAGACTATAAAATTTGCTGTAAACTCTTGCCTTCCCATCTAAGCTAGATTTTCTGCCCTTGTCTCTGGGTTGGCCAAGAGCTTTCTTTAGCCAACCTGCCCTTTTTTGAACAAGGCTGGTGTAGCTTCGCGGCAGACAAAGCTGCCCTCTGTAAGGCCTCCCTTTAGAGACCAGACCCATGAAGATCTGGCTGCAGATCCAAATGGGCCCAGGAGAGACTCAGCAGTGGAACCAATCAGTTAAGCTCATCTACAAAATCAAGAACTTAAATAAATGATGTGTTTTGAGCCAAAAATTTTGGAGGGGTATCTAATATGGCAAAAGCTCACTGATTTAGCATTATCCTGGGTTTAGAATTACTGACATTTTGTTATGTTTTCCTCCAACATTTTTTCGCTAAAAAATAAATAAATAAATAAAACAAAACATTACAAACTAACCTAAAGTGAGAATCTTTTTCCTTCTCTACCCAGAAGTAATCACTGTCAGGAAAGTGGCTTCTATCATTTTTATTATCATTTTTATTATCATAACATATTTCAACTTTTACAGACAATAATACATAATGGCGTTTTATAGTTTTAACATGTTACAAAATGATATCCACAGCACTTTTATTTACTCAGTCTTTTAATTTAGAAAAATGAATATGGTTTGGAACTTTAGTCATACATTCATTTTTTTTTAAACATTGAAAGATAGTAATTCGCAAGGACATAGAGTAGTTGATGAAAACTGATCTCACTGAACTAGTAGAAAGATCATACAGCTAGGATGATACCCTTTAAATTTTAAGTCCTTCCTCTGTTTGAAATCCTGCAATTTTGCTTCATTTCATTCAGAATAAAATTCAAAGCCCTTATGATGACCTATGAGGCCCTTTGCAATCTTCCCAGTCTTTTTAATCTCTCTTACTTTATTTTCTACTATTCCTATCCATCCTTACTCAACCAATAAATAATGGAAGACTACACATAAATTCCTTTACCTCCTGTCCTTCAAATGGGCAATTTTGGGAAACATTCTATCCATGTTTCAGAGTCCCTGATGGACAGGATTCGCACTACCTCAGTAAACTGCCTTTATATAAGCTTTGCCTCCTCCTCTGTCTCAGTCTCCCAGCTCTGGCATCCAGCTTCCTGGGGTTGCCTCCCAAGTAAACCTGATTCCCTTGTGCTGGGTACCTTGTCTTTGTCACTTCCTAAGGAGAGGCCATTCAATAATCTTTAATCAAGCCAGGGACTCACTGGGCAATGGGAAAAGCTTCTCTTTTACCCCCTACCTTCTGTTTGCTAGGCTATAGATACATATAACCTGCCAGGCGCATTTGCTCCTCAGCATCTTTGCATGTGCTATTTCTTCTACATAGAGTACTCTTCCCCTATTATCTATATGATGTGATGCTTAACTTCCATCAGCTTTCTGCTCTAACGTTGTCTTATTAGAGAAATGTGGTAGATGTGAAAATGTTCGGATTTTGTGCCCTAGGAAACAGAACTACCAGAATCATAGCCTTGCCTCAAGATGGCAGTGAAACATAACATAGATGGTTTCACTGCCATCTTGAGGCAAGGCTACAATTCCCGTGAGCTGTTCCCAGTCAAAGTGGCTGACCATACTACTGCTGGCCCATTTCTGCAGAATGAGAACCTCCTTAAACAGCTGACTGTAGGTTGAGAACTCTGTCTGCCTCTGTGTCATGTTTTAAAAAATCCTGCTGTAGCCTGAGATTCTACGTGTCCAAACATTCTTCCTTGGCCCTCTCTTTCGTAGGTGGTTTGAAAGCTCTCTCTTCCTTCTCTGGCTCTGTCTTTTAATCTGTCACAGGTATTTCCCTTAATAAATCTCTCGCTCATCCAATCCTATCTTGGTGTCTGCTTCATGGAATATCCAGATTATCACAGGGGCATTTCCTGATCAGTTTCTGTAAAGCTTTACCCCATCATTCCCGTTTCCTTAGCCAGCTTCATTGTTCTTAGCAATAACTATCCTCTCCTATCTATTTTCTGACCCTTGCAGGCAGAGAAGTTATCTATTTCTTTAGTTTCTATAGTGCAGCATCTGTATTGGTGCTTTGCCCGTGGTTGGCTGGAGATAACTGTTGAATGAATGAATGCATAAGGAAGGAGGCCTAATGCAGCAGTGGATCCTGCCTCTCCCAAAACACAGTCATGACAGCACCAGGTTCTGTGTTGCTAAACAGACCTGTTGCTAATCACCCCCACCACGTCCCCCAAAAAAGCATGTCATAAGAATCTTTCACTTGTATGATAATGGATAATGGTCAAAGTAATAATTTAAAACTTTGAATGAACTGTTAAAAATTATTTTTTAAACTCTCTAGGACTGCTAGAAGCAGTCTATGCGTATAAGAGGCCTGGTATTTTTGGTACCCATTAAAATGGTGTAAATAGTAAACACTGAATCCCCAAAAGATTACTTTAATACACACTTCTTTCCAAGTGACCACAATAAGTCAAAGTTTTGTCACTATGTGCAGTAGAATACCAACATCCCTCTTCTAAGGCTTATCAATTTTCTGTTTACTGACTTCAAACTCACTCAGATGAGATGACCAATTTCAAATTCCCATTTTGGTTTTTTTTGGAGTGCTGGATGCCTGAAACTTTCTCTGAAGTCATTACTATATTGGTCATTCTCTGTACTCTATTCTGCCTTCACTGCTTCAGTCACAATTAGAAAAGGGCCATCATAATCCTTTATCTTATTTTATTATTTTTTTGAATTGAAGTATAGTCAGTTACAATGTGTCGGTTTCTGGTGTACAGCAGAATGTCCCAGTCATGCATATACATACATATATACATTTTCATATTCTTTTTCATTAAAGGTTATTACAAGGTATTGAATATAGTTCTCTATGCTATATAGAAGAAATTTGTTTTTTATCTATTTTTATTTATAGTGATTAACTTTTGCAAATTTCAAACTCCCACATTTATCCCTTCCTATCCCCTTTCCCCTGGTAACCAGAAGATTGTTTACTATGTCTGAAAGTCAGTTTCTGTTTTGTAGATGACTTCATTAGTGTCCTCTTTTTTCATTTTAAAATTATTTTTAACTCTTAAATTGTTTTGTTAGTCAACAAAACTTCATCTTTAATTTTAGCTTTCTGACTCTGTGCTTGGGCCGTCATCAATTTCACAACGATTTTCTGTTTCTCAATAAGGAAAGCACACTTGGTCCTGTCCTGGACCCATTTAGCACACAGGCATGCAAAATGGGCCCCAGTGGCATGGTTTTGTTTGTTTGTTTGTTTTAAACAACCACATAAGAACTTCAGGTCTCACAGTGTAAACACCTTGAAGTCAGCCTAGGCATCGCCATATGCAGATTTCGATGCCTTTCCCAAACCTTGTGGTATAAAGGTAAACAATTCTATTACCAGGGATTCAGAACAGCCTAGGATTGCTAGAGGCTATATTGTAGGATAGCTTATATTAGTAGTCAAATGCTAGACCATTCTGAATGCCTTAGGCATATCTCTGGAGGAATAAAGGGTCTCCATGATTGCTCACCTCACAGTCACTGTCTTTGCTCCTGTGTATTCCAGCAAGTTGGATGCCCTATACCTGGCTGGTTTTCTGATGTGATTTATGAATCAGAGTCTTGCACAGATGCATCAAATCAGCAGAACCTAAGTCACACATCTATAAGCTAGAGGAAAAGGTGATTGGAAATGCAGTGTTTCTATTTGGGAAAGTGAGATTCACAATCTAGGGAGCTATTGAAATACAGAAAGAATATAGAAAGGGTGCTTAATAGCTTTTAGACAGCTGTTGGTTGCAGATTACTACTAAAATTAATTTATAATATCTAATAATATAATAGCAAACACTTAAAGAGTTTACTATGTACAATTTTGTTCTGTGCGTTCTGCATATATTATTTCCTTTTATTGTCACATCTCCCCTGTGTGATTGATATCATTCTTTATTCTGTTTTATGGATGAAGAAACTGAAGAATTGAGTTAAGGAATTTGCCCAAGGTCACGGTGATTGCATATGGCAAAGCTGAGATTCAGATGCAGGTAGTGGTTCAGAAGTCCAGATTCTCACTCTTAACCAATATATGCATAGCCTTTCATATATGTGTGTATAAACAGTATGGGCAAATCAATGTGGAATAGGCAGAAGTAAAAGAAAAAAGACCAGTAGATAGAATATATGCATAAGAAAATCACAGGAACTGAACAAAGATGATTAATAAAAATGGATTATTAATGTTATAGAGAGAACTGTGATATAATTATTTCATAATTCTTTGGGCCCAATGCTCACATACATTACCTGGATAAATCATATTCATCTAAGGAATTCCCTTAGACATCAGTTTCTCAAAGTTCATTCACTAATTATTCAAATACATATTTCAAATCCCCTTCAAGCTGCTCCATACTACTGTCAGAATAGTCAGTCCTTCGTTGTAATTATTTAATTTTTTTGGTATTAGCATCAGGAGGACGTTTTGACATACACTCAGTGGGGTACTTAGCCTTCACCACATACTAGTCGCTCAATAAAAATTATTAAATATTGTTAAATGTAATTTTAAAAAGTGTCTGCTATTGACTCTGTAAGGATTATTCAAAAATTCCAGGAACCCTCTCCCTTTGGAAAGTTCTAATATGTGATGGAAGAAGAAGTAAAATAACATACCTTCTCCACGATGGAACCTGCTCTAATCTCCTTACTTAGAGTTTTACTCCTGTAACAGACATTAGCATATTTATTAAACCAACAGAGGTTGAAGTCCTTGCAAAGGAGATAAAAAAAAATACTACAAATTGTAATGATTCTTAATCAAAGCAAAAGATAATGAATTCTTGCCAGACAGAAATTCACCCACCTAGTGGATTAAAATAAGATGAAGGGGGGTTAAAAAAAAAAAAAAATATTTTCATATGGAAAAAAAAGCTACCCTTGGAAGATTAAATCTTCCTTTGAAATAAAAGTGATTTAAAATCAGTCTCAATTAGGTTAAGTTGCACTTGATGTGATTTCCTTTCTCTAAAACTCCTTGTATTAACTTCTCTATTTGACTCTTGTGTGCTTTGCATATGAATATATTCCTGTGTTAAGCTGTCTGAATTAATTTAAATTTCACTTGGTTAACACTAATAGTCTGTTTTGACAAACTGAAAAAAAATGTTTTCAAAAATTGAAGACGTTGAAAGTACATGGACATTTTTCTATCCACGAGAAATGTATTGGCTATGAGATAGTATTAAAATTGCACAGGTGGGACAACTCTTGTTGAAATTTTCATTGAAACATATATGAGAAACAAGCAAGGGTGAGAATTTAGGACTACGGAGCAATCATAGCAGATTATGAGACAGATACTTTTGATTTCAAAACAATATCTCTGCTTTTGGGAGGAATTTGTGTATTTGGTTCTTTGTGGGAATACAGTCGGATTTTCCCAAGAAACCAGATAAAACCAAGCAAGACCAAGGGCTCTAGCAAAGCCCAATTGGAAATGTTGATACAGGCGTATGTATGAACATGACTGCAGGGAGTCTGCTCTCCTATGCTGAAGCCCAGGTTGAATTAAGTTCATTATCCCTAGGTTTCCGATTCTGGAAGTCTCTTCTCTCTAATTTCCAGTCTAAGTGGAAGAGTATGTTAGGACACAGCAAGATCCAGAGTGGAACATTTTCAGGAGGGTGAAAAAGTGTTACTCTCCAACAGTGTAGCTCTGGCCCTTTAGTATTATAGTATATTAAAGCCTGCAAGGTTAGCATGGAGCACCATCTGAGAAATGCTGTGTGCCTTGGGAAAGATGTTTGGAATTCAAGGAAACTATTGGGCAGAATGAATTGATTGATTAAATGGTGTGTATGTGCTTGATAAGAACAGATTCTATGAAAGCCTCATACTGAAGGGGAAGATAATATACGAACACAGGGAAACTGGAAGAATTTAAGGGACCACCTAGTAAGGAGAGACTTAGTAGGGGTGGGGGGGTGTCGGGGAGCAGAGGAAAGAATGCTTCCTATTCTCGGTACTTTTCATATATTTAGAACTTATTGTTTGGTTTTTTCCTTTTCTGGTATTCTGTCTCTTCTTCTCCTCTGCCCATTTTTTTTTTCTTGGGATTTTGATGTTTTTCTTACTCATTTTAGGAGTCTTTATGTTTTAAGAAAATTAAGCCATACTGTGATATGTGTTGCAAATAGATGTTTTTTCCGTATGGTCATTTCTCTTTTGACTTTATTTGTTTGTTTTAATTTAGATGGTTATTTTTGGCACACAGAATATATCTGTATCTCTCTCTCTCTCTCTATATATATATATATATAAAAAACAGAAAACTAAAGTACAACTCTTTCTGACTAGCATCAAATGGTGTGTGTGTGTGTGTGTGTGTGTGTGTGTGTTTGAAGGAGAGGGAGGGGAGAGAGAGAAAGGGAGAGATGATCCTTATTCTATTTGAAGTATAAACTTAATTCGAGGGCATTTAAAATTATTGAGCTTAGTCAATCATTTTCATGGTCATTTAAATCAGGAGTTGACTGATTTTTTTTCAAATGGTAAATGGTGTATACTTAGTACTTTACATTGATACTTATTTTGCTTTGTTTGTATTATGTATGTTAGAGCTGGAGGGATTGTGTATATTTAGGAGTTTAATTAGAGATTTGGGGATTGGTTTGTGCAATGGAAAGCTTGAACAGTTGGTTCAGTATACCTTTATGGGTAATTTTCTCAGCGCAGGACACATCACACCTTGACAACATCAGCAGTTTAGGATCTGCAACGATGACTAGATGTATTATCTCTGTCTGCCAACTTCTACTTTTCTAATATTCCACAACCACCATCGTGGTTTTCAGAGGCACGGTGGTAGGACTCGGAGCTTGATGGGCCGCCGCGCTGCTGTCTCGCCCTTAGCGGCTGGTGAAGTCTTCCTCTACTTCCTAAGCGAGCTGCTCTCAGGGAGGCGCGTCAGGAGCACTCTGTGAGCAGGCATTGCTTACTTTCTTTTAAGCTTCAGTAGAGCCTTGTTACATATTCCTTTTTAAAGTTCAAAGTAGTAAATTTTCAAATAATCACGTCAACTGAAAAACAGTTTAAATTACTACCATCTGACAGGATGTTTTAGAAGCTCATAGTTTTATTAACATGGTGAGCTCAACCAAAAAACACAGCTGTTTAATGTATACTACTGGCCAACTTCTGTGCAATTACACATATCAGTAAACCATAAAACTGCAGAAATTACATTAAAATAATGACATAGTCTAGAAATGATAATAAATCTATGCAATTCAGCCTCGTATAATGACAGTTGAATTGACAGTAACTTCAACTGCTTGCATTTTCATCATTTACACCATATTTGAGTAGAGGGTGGATTTTAGCTTGGATATTTAGCATCAGTGGAAAAGAGAAAATTGTTTCAAGTGGTCCAGAAACCAGTCACCTGGTGAAAGTTCTAACTGAAATATAAGAAATACTACTGGTGAGAAACAAAGATGTGCAAACCTTAACTAGGTTCTATTTTATTATTTTCAGTCCTTACATTTAGCTCCAAGATCAAGTTCACAAGAGGTAGAGACCATGCTTTGTGGAACGGCTGATTCTTTTATTTCATACAGAGGAGCTGAACTATCATAGATACACCACTTATCTAAAAATTATAAACACATATTTTGTCTTAAAAATAAAAAGTGTCATATCCTGTACTTTTTGTAAGCTAATTCCTTCTTTGTGCACTTCTTCTCTTTGGAGAGAAAAAAAATAAAGGCATATGCACTGGCTAATTAAAGTAAATAAAATGTCATCCAGCAGGCATATTGAGACTTACAATCTTATTATGCAGATTATTTGATGTCTATTTACAAATCTGGATTTTGAGTCTTTGAAAAATAATTTAGAGTCTGGAGTGCCTGATTCCAAGTCTTTACGGGAAATATTTTCATCCATTCAACCCTAATAAATAATGAGCCCTATGCTAAAACAAATAGGTTTTTATAGCCTCTTCAGAAATAGGACTACTGTAAGTGGTTCCTAACTAACCCTCCTGCTACACTTGGCAAGCTCAGGTTTTCTGTTTTCCATTTAGGAACTAGACTAATCTTTTTAAAATAAAAATCTTGACAATATCAGGTACCTGTTTCAAACATTCCAGACTTCATACCGTGAACTTCAAAGGCAGCATTGTCTGTCTCCAGTATTTCTTTATTACATTCTGTTCCATCTTTATCACATTTCAGTTTCCCTCTTCCCAGTTGCAGTCCACCACACTAGCATTCTTTTTATCTCTTCCAAACAATTGACTCATTCCTGCCTCTGATACTTTAACTCCTGCTCCTCACCTTGCTGGAAGGGCTCACTTTGCCAGAAATCTACAGAGCTCACTTGCTCCTTTGCTACGGATCTCTGATGACTGTCATATCTGAATAATTGATACATCGCCCCTCCCGTATTCAAACTCCTTACCCCGTTTTATTCTTATATGGCTATAATTACCTTACATTTCTGTTTCTTTATTATTTTTATCTCTCCACTGGAATGAAATTTGCATGTGAGAAGAAACTTTGCCCTTGCAAAGTTTGTATCCCCTATATGTGTTTGATACACAAGTGCTTACTAAACATTTCTTGAATGAATTAAATAGTGATTGAATGAAAAAAATAAAGTGGTTAATGAATTAATTATTTGTAGTTTACACAAAAGGTACTGGTATTTGAAATCAACCTAAGGAAATTTTTGTGACTGTATTGATGAGATTAATGTTGGTATGCCAAAATTAAATTTTGTTCCATAAAGAATGAGAGCTGTTTCTTTTCCCTTTTTCCATTCAGTTCTTTGGGGGTGGGGGGAGCAGAGGTGGTGTAGTTGGGATTTTTCTTTTGTTCTGAGTTGCTTATAATAACTCAGTTAGGTCTAGGAACTTTGTTTTCTCAAGTCCTCTTCCCTATGTGTAGCCAAAACAGAAACACAGAAAGTTTCGATGGTGAAGAGGAAGCTGTTACTCTTGGATGGTCACGATGGACAGACAGTGAGTGTGCATAGTAAGCATACTGATATAAGAATACCTGAAGGAATGTTATTTCAACTAGAATCTGACTGAAGGTTAGAAGGTACCCAGAGTAAGTGAGATGGGGAGGAGAAATATTCCAGTCATAAAATCTGAGTTAAGATGCAGGGATGATGGACTATTGGTCATCTGTCATTATACTTCTCCATCTTGTTTGATCCTGGCTGCTGTATATAAGTACAACCTCATGAAAAACAAGTTGTGATACATGTGTATTTACATATGTGTATGCATGGATGTATAACAGACAGGGATATGAAAGCATCTTAATATACCTGGAACATTAGTTAAGAGTAGGGAATGGCAAGCAACAAGGGAGATCAGAGCTAAAGTAGAATTAACAAGATTTGGATGGAATATTAGACTTTATCATAAGGCAATGGGAGACATAAGAAATGGCATACCAACCTTAACATTTATAATCAAGGTTTTCTGGCTGCTGAGTTGAGAATAGTGAGGGAGGAAGGGACCAATCTGGAGGCAGAGAAACCAGTTAGAGTGCAAGAGATGACTCTTCTAAACTCTGGTATCAAAGATGGGAATAATAATTTCTAACAAAAGATATTTACAAAGGGTAAATATATGGGATTTGGTAGTTGATTGCTCAGAGGATGGAGTTGGAAAGGAGTCAACTTTAACTCCTAGGTTTTGAGAGTGAGCAACTGGTCAGAAAGTCATCTTTCTATGGGATGTGGAATCTAGGAGGCAGGACAGGGCTGTTTTTGTAGCTGTGAGGGTAAAAAATTGTTCAGTCTGTAACTATCAAGTAGGATTTTTCTCTCTGTGGGTACATAACTAGGTATATTCTATAGGCAAGTAGAAAGATTGGTAAGTGAGGAATCATCTGGAAGGAAACATGAACTTCATATATACATACACATTAGAAGTGATGACCATAATCAAGTTAATTAGCACATCCTCCCAGCAGTGGACAGTGGATTACCTTTTCTCCATATCCCCACCAACACTTGTTATTTCTTGTCTTTTTGATAATAGCTATCCTAACCGGTGTGAGGGGACATCTCATCGTGGTTTTGATATGCATGTCCCTGATGATTAGTGATGTTGAGCACTTTTTAATATACCTGTTGGCTATTTGTATATTCTCATTGGAAAAATGTCTATTTGGGTTCTTTGCCTATTTTCAGTCAGATTATTTGTTTTTATGCTATTGAATTGTATGAGTTCCTTATATATTTTGGATATTAACTCATTACCAGATATGTAGTTTACAAATAGTTTTCCCCATTCCTTAGGTTGCCTATTAATTTTGTTGATTGTTTCTGTCACTGTGCAGAAGTTTTAAAATTAGATGTAATTTCATTTGTTACTTTGCTTTTGTTGCTTTTGCATTTAAGGTCATAGCCCCCCAAAAATTATTGCCAAGACCAGTGTCGAGGAGATTCTTCCCTATGTTTTCATCTAGGAATTTTATAGTTTCAGTTTCAGGTCTTACATTTAAATTTTAATCCATTTTGAGTTAATTTTTGTGTGTGATGTTAGAAAAAGGTCTTTAGCATGTGAATATCCAGTTTTCCTAACACCATCTATTGAACAGACTGTCCTTTCCCCATTGTATATTCTTGACCCTTTTGTCATAAATTAATTGACCATATATATGTGGGTTTATTTCTGTACTCTAGTCTGTTCCATTGATCTGTGGATCTGTTTTTGTGTCAGTACCACACTGTTTGATTTCTATAGCATTGTAAAATAGTTTGAAATCAGGAAGTGCGATGACTCCAGCTTTGTTCTTGTTCAAAATGTCTTTGGCTACTTGGTATCTTTTGTGGTTCCCATACAAATTTTAGGGTTGTTTTTTCTATTTCAGAGGAAAATGCCACTGGAACTTTGATAGAGATTGTATTGAACCTGTAAATATATTTTGGTAGTATGGACATTTTTACAATTCTTCCAGTTCATGAACAGGATATCTTTCAATTTGTGTCTTCTTGAGTTTCTTTCATCAATGTCTTATATGTCCACTGTACAGATCTTTTACCTCTTTGGTTAAATTTATTCCTAAGTGTTTTATTGTTTTTGATACTGTTATAAATGAGATTTCTTTTCAGATTATTGCTGTTATAAAGACATACAAGTGATTTTTGTATGTTGATTTTGTATTCTGCAACTTTACTGGATGTATTTAGTAGTTCTAACATTTTTTGGTGGGTGCTTTAGAATTTTTTTTTTTTGGCATAGCATAGTGTCATCTGTAGAGACTATTTAATCTCTTCCTTTCTGATTTGGATGTCTTCTATTTCTTTTCCTTGCCTAATTGCTCTGGCTAGGACTTCCAATACTATGTTAAGAGTGGTGAGAGTGGGCATTATTTTGTTCCTGATTGTAGAGGAAAAGCTTTCAGCTTTTCACTATAGAATATGATATGAACTGTGGCTTTTTCATGTTTGAACTTTATTATGTTGATGTATGTTCCTACTATACCCATTTTGTTGAGAGTTATCATGACAGAATGTTGAATTTTGTCAAATGCTTTTTCTGCATCTGTTGAGATGATCATATTATTTTTATCCTTCATTATGTTCATGTGGTGCATTATGTTGATTAATTTGTCTCTGTTGGAATATCCCTGCATCCCAGTGATAAACATCATTTGATCATGGTGTATGATACTTTTAATGTGTTATTGAAATAAGTTTGCTAGTATTTTATTGAGAAATTTTGCATCTATGTTTATCAGGGTATTTTTTTTTCTTATAGTGTTCTTATCTGGCTCTTGTATGAAGGTAATGCTGGTCTTGTAAAATAAGTTTGGATGTTTCCTTTTTAATTTTTTTGGAAGAGTTTGAAAAAGATTAACTTTAAACATTCAGTAAAATTTACCAGTGAAGCCATCTGGTTCCTGGGCTATTATTTGCTGTGAGGAATTTTGATTACTGCTTCAATCCCCTAACTTATTATTAGTCTCTTTATATTTTATATGTCTTCATGATTCAGTCCTGGTCAGTTGTATGTTTCTAGAAATTCACGTATTTTTTCTAGGTAATTCAATTTGTGTGTGTGTATAATCATTCACAGTAATCTCTTGTGATTCTTTGTATTTATGTGGTATCAGTTGTAGTATCTCCTCTTTCATTTCTGATTTTGAGTCCTCTCTCTTTTTTTTTCCTTGATGAGTCTAGCCAAATGTTTCTTTTTTGTATCTTTTCAAAAAACTATCTCTTAGTTTCTTTAAGTTTTTCTATTGTCTTTCTTGTCTCTAATTCATTACTTCTGCTCTAATACTTATCATTTTCTTCTTTCTGCTAATTTTGGGCCCAGTTTTTTTTTTCCTAATTACTTGAAGTATGAAGTTAGGTTTTTCATTTGTGATATATTTTTTCTAGGTGTATGCATTTATTGCTACAAATCTTCTTAGAACTGCTTTTGCTTCATCCCTTAAGTTTTGATCTGTTGAATTTCCATTTTTGTTCATTCTGAGATATTTTTATTTCCCTTTTTACGTCTTCTTTGACTCGTTTGTTATTTAGAAGTATATCACTTACTTGCCACATAATTGTGAATTTTCAATTTTCCTCTTGTTATTGATTTCTATTTAATATCATTGTGGTTAGAAAAGATACTTCATATAATTTCAGTCTTGCTAAATTCCTTAAGCCGTATTTTGTGATCTGACATATGAGCTATCCAGAGAATGTGCTCTTGCTCTGTGTGCTTGAGAGGTATACGTTCTCCTTTTGTTGGATTGAGTGGTCTCTATATGTCTGTTAGGTTCTTTGGTCTATAGTGTTAGTCAGGACTGAGTTTGGCAGGCCTGTTCCCTGAAGCATGGGTAGAAGTGACACCTGCTGGGTCCCTTTGGTAGATGGTGCTAGTGACAGAAGGACTTTGCCAGGTCACTGCTTGGGACCTGGGTAAGCAGGACTACCATTAGACTGCAGCTAGGTGGGGCTGAAGCCAAATCAAAGGGCTGTTTAAGGATCTGCAGTCATGCAGTCAATGGGCCTGCCTCTAGGGGAAAGGTGGGTAATTATCTTGATATTGTTTTTGTGGAGCAGTTTTTTTCATTTTATTAAAGTTCAGCTTATCAATTATTCCTTTCATGGATTATTTCTTTGCTGTTGTATCTAAAAAGGCATCACCATACTCATGGTCTTTTAGGTTTGTATTATGTTATCTTCTAGGAGTTTTATAGTTTTGCATTTCACACTTCAGATGTATGATCCATTTTGAGTTAGTTTTTATGATGGGTATATGGTCTATGTCTAGACTCAGTCCAGCCATTCTAGCATTATTTGTTGAAAAGACTGTCTTTGCTTCATTGAATTGCCTTTGCTCTTCTATCAAAGATCAGTTTACCATAATTATGTGAGTCTGTTTCTTGACTTCTGTTCTGTTGATCCATTGTCTATTCTTCTTGCTAGCACCACTCTGTCTTGATTATTGCAGTTAACACTAAGACTTGAAGTCAAGAAGCATCAGTCTCCAACTTTGTTCTTTTCCTTCAATATTGCGCTGTTTATATTGAGTCTTTTGTCTCTCCAAATAAATATCAGAATCAGTTTGTCAATAACCATGAAATAATTTGTTAGAATTTTGATTGGAATTGTATTGAATCTGTACATCAAGTTGGGAAAAACAGACATCTTGAAAATAGAGTCCTCCTATCCATGAACATGGAATATCTTTCCATTTATTTAGTACTTACTTATTTTTGTTTATTAATGTTTTGTAATTTTCCTTAATATAGATCTTATACAAATTTTGTTAGATTTATACTTGTGTTTCAATTTTTGTGCTAATATTAATGGAATTGTGTTTTAATTTCAAATACTACTTGTTCATTGTTGGTCTATAGGACAGCAAATGACTTTTATTTATTAGTCTTGTATCTTCCAGCCTTACTATAATTGCTTATTAGTTCCAGTTTTTGTTGTCAATTCTTTTGGATTTTCTATATGGACAATCATGTCATATGTGGAAAAAGACAGTTTTATGTCTTCTTTCCCAATATGTATATATTTTATTTCCTCTTCTTGCTTTATTGCTTTATTGCAGTAACAAGGACTTCTACTGCAATGTTGAAAAGGAGTGGTGAGAAGGGACATCTTGCCTTGTACCTAATCTTAGTTGGAAAGCTTCAAGTTTTGTATCATTAAATATGATGTCAGCTTGTAGGTGTTTTGCAAATAGTCTTTATCTTTTTAAAAGGTTCCCCTCTATTGCTATTATGTTGAGAGTTTTTGTCATGAATGGCTATTGGGTTTTGTAAATACTTTTTCTGCATCTATTGATACGATCTTGTTATTTTTCTTTTTTAGCCTTTTGAAGTGATGAACTACATTCATTATTTTCAAATGTTGAATCAGCCTCGCATATCTGGGGTAAGTGCCATTTGGTTGTGGTGTGTAGTTCTTTTTATACTTTTTAAGATTCAGTTTCCAATATTTTGGTTTCTTGCATCTGTGTTCTTGAAAGATATCAGTCTGTATTTTCTTTCCTTGTAAAGTCTTTGATTTAGGATAATGCTGACCTCATAGAATGAAGTAGGAAGCATTTCCTCAACTTTTATGCTCTGAAAGACATTGTAAGAATTGGTGGAGTTTCTTCCTCAAATATTTGGTCAAATTCACCAGGGAGTCAGTGTAGCCCTAGTGCTTTCTGCTTTGGAGGGTTATTAATTATTGATTAAAAATCTTAAATCTACATAGACCTGTTACAATCTTCTATTTCTTCTCTGTGACTTTTGGCAGATTGTATCTTTGAAGGAATTGGTGTATTTCATCTAGGTCATCAAATTGGTTAGCAAATAGTTGTCTATATTATTGATTTATTATCCTTTTATATCCCTGGGATCTATAGAGGTATGCCCTCTTTCATTTCTGATATTAGGAATTTTAGTCCCGTCTCTTTTCTTCTGCTTACTTAGGATTTAATTTGCTCTACTTTTTCTAGTTCTCTGCAAAAGAAAGTTAGATTATTGACTTCAAATGTTTCTTCTTTTCTAATATATGCATTCAATGCTATAAATTTCCCTCAAATTTTGATATTTTCCACCTGCTGGATGTGTTCATGTCTTTTAATTTAATTTTTTTCTTCTAGTTTAATTAAGATGTAGTTGACATACAGCACTGTATAAGTTTAAGTGTACACCATAATGATTTGACTTACATATATCATGAAATGATCATCACAGTAAGTTTAGTGAACATTCATCATCTCATATAGATGCAATATTAAAAAATAGAAAAAACATTTTTCCTTGTTATGAGAACTCTTAGGATTTACTCTTTTCTCTAAGTTTAAATACATGTTTATTGAAAGCATTCATTAGCTCACATACTGAATAGAAAATAATTCACATATTCTTAGTAAATATGTGAATAATAAATAAAATACATTTATGAATTTCTGAACTAATATTAATTAGAACATCACTTGTTCAATATTTTATTTAAAATAATATTCTAGCCCACTAAAATTTTTTTTTAATTATATAATTCCATTATGGCACAGAGTGACACAAAAATGAAAATATACCTGTAATTTCACAAGATACGGCCTTCCTTAACTATGTAATTTTTTTTTATTGTAGTACAGTTAATTTATAATATTATATGAGCTTCAGGTATACAGCATAGTGATTAAGTATTTTTATAGATTATACTGCATTTAAAGCTGTTACAAAATAATGGCTATATTTCTCTGTGGTGAACAATGTATCCTTGTTGCTTATCTATTTTATACGTAATAGTTTGTATCTTTCAATCCTGTACTCCTATCTGACCACTCCCCCCTTGCCTCTCACCAGTGTTAACCACTAGTTTGTTCCCAGTATCTGAGTCTGTTTCTGTTTTTATATATATATATATATATATATTCATTTTATTTTTTAGATTCCATGTGTAAGTGATAATATAATTTCATATTATAATGTATAACTTTATTATACATATATGTATATATGCCTCACATCTTTATCCATTCATCTGTTGATGGACATGTAGATTGCTTTGGTATCTTGGCTGTTGCAAATAATGCTACTATAAACATTGGAGTGCATTTACCTTTTTGAATTAAGGCTTTTGTTTTCTTCAGATACATACCCAGTGGTGGAATTGCTGGGCCATATGGTGGTTCTATTTTTAGTTATTTGAGGAGCATGTATATTGTTTTCCATAGTGGCTGCACCAATTTACATTCCTACCAACAGTGTGCTTGAGTTCTTTTTTCTCCACATCTTAGCCAGCACTTATTATTTGTACATGTTTTGATGATAATCATCTTGACAGGTGTGAAGTGATATCTCATTGTGATTTTGATTTGCATTTCTCTGATGATGAACAATATTGAACATTTTTTCGTTTGCCTCTTGGCCATCTATATATCTTCTTTGGAAGAATGTCTGCTTGGGTCTTCTGCCCATTTTTAAACTGGGTCATTTGGTTTTTTAATATATTGATGGTTTCCTTAGCTGGGAAAAACACTTTAATTAGGTCCCATTTGTTTATTTTTTGCTTTCCTTTCTTTTGCTTTAGGAGACATCCAAAAAATACTGCTACAATTTATGTCAAACAGTGTTCTATGTTCTCTTCTAGGAGTTTTATGATTTCAAGTCTTATATTTAGGTCTTTAATCCATTTTGAGTTTATTTTTGTATATAGTGTTAGAGAATGTTCTAATATTATTCTTTTACATGTAGTTATCCAGTTTTTCTGGCACCATTTATTGAAGACACTGTCTTTTCTTCATTGTATATTCTTGCCTTCTTTGTCATGGATTAATTGACTATAACTGTGTGAGTTTATTTCTGTGCTCTGTTCTGTTTTGTATCTGTTTTTGTGCCAGTTTCATGCTGTTTTGATTACTGTAGCTTTGTAGTATAGTCTGAAATCAGGCAGCATTGTAACTCTAGCTTCGTTCTTTTTCCCCAAGATTACTTTTACAATTTGGGTCTTTTGTGATTCCATATACATTTTAGGATTATTTGTTCTAGTTCTGTGAAACATTTTATAGGTATTTTGATAAGGATTACATTAAATCTGTAGATTGCTTTGAGTAGCATGGACATTTGAACAATAAAAATTCTTCCAATCCATGAATACAGGTTATCTTTCCATTTCTTTGTATTATCTTCAATTTCCTTTATTAAAGTTTTATAGTTTTCAGAGTATCAGTATTTCACCTCCTTAATTAAGGTTATTCCTAGGGATTTTATTCTTCTGATGTGATTTTAAAGGGGATTTTTCTTCTTGTTTTCTCTTTGTGATGGTTCATTATTTGTGTATAGAAAAGCAATGGATTTCTATACATTTCATAATGTTTACCACCAGAATTCTAGTTATATGTCACCATACGAAGAAATTACATAGTTATTGATATATGCCTCACCTGTACATTTCATACTTATGACTCATTTGTTTGCAACTAAAAGATTGTACCTGTTAATCTCCCTCACCTATTTCTTTCCTCCCCTTATCTCCTCCCCTTTGTTAACATCTGCTTGTTCTGTGCAGCTCTGATTCTGCTTTTTTATGTTTATTTATTTCGTTTTTTAGATTGCATATACAAGTGAAATCATACAGGGCTTATCTATCTGTGTCTGGTTTATTTCACTTAACATAAGATAGTCTAGGTCCATACATGCTGTCTCAAAAGACAAGAATTTATTATTTTTTATGGATGAGTAATATTCCACTTTATACTACATCTTTATCAATTCATCTTTTGATGGACAGTTTCCATTTTCTTCAGCTTAATACCCAAGAGTGGAATTGCTGGATATTATGGTAGTTCTATTATTAAATTTTTGAGCATCTCCATATTATTTTCCAGCAGGTGTACACATTTAGATTCTCACCAACAGTGCACAAGGATGCCCCTTTTCTCCTCATCCTTGCCAACACTTAATTGTTGTCTTTTTGATCATAACCATTCTAAGAAGTGTAAGGTGATATCTCATTGTGACTTTGATTTACATTTCCCTGATGATTCATGATGCTGAGCATCTTTTCATGTACCTTCTAGCCATCTGTATGTCTTTGGAAAAATGTCTGTTCAGAACCTCTGCCCATTTAAAAATTGTCCTTTATGTTGAGTTGTATCAGTTCTTTGTGTATTTGTATATTAATCCTTTGGCAGATATATCATTTGCAAATAACTTCTCCCCTTCAGTAGGTAGCCTTTTTGTTTTATTTGATTTCCTTTGCTGTTCAAAAGCTTTTAGTTTGATGTACTCCTGTTTGTTTATTTTTGTGTTTCTTTCCCTTACCTGAAGAGATATATCCAAAATAATATCACTAAGTCCAATGCCAAAGGCCCTACTCCCTATGTTTTCTTGCAGAAGTTTTATGGTTTTAGGGCTTAAATTTTTTAATTCATTTTGAATTTATTTCTGTGCATGGTGTATGAGAACAATCCAGTTTGATTCTCTTACATTTAGCTGCCCAGTTTCCCCAGCACCATTTATTGAAGAAGTCTTTTCCCCATTGTATATTCTTGTCTCTTTTGTTATAGATTAACTTCCCATATAATTGTGGATTCATTGCTAGGCTCTCTATTCTCCTCCACTGATCTGTCTGTTTTTGTGCTAATACCATGTTATTTTGATGAATGTAGCTTTTGTAGTATAGCGTGAAATCAGGGAGCATGATCCCTCTAACTTTATTCTTCTTTCTCAAGATAATTTTTGCTATTCAGGGTCTTTTGTGTTTCCATACAAATTTTAGAATTATTTATTCTAGTTCTGTTCAAAAAAACCCCATCAATTTTGATAGAGATTGCATCAGATCTGTAAATTGCCTTGAGTAGTATCATCATTTTAACAGTATTAATTCTTCAAATCCATAAGCATGGAATATATTTCCATCTGTTTGTGTAGTCTTCAATTTGTTTCAACAGTGTCTTACAGTTTCCCAAGTACAGGTCCCTTACCACCTTAGTTAGATTAATTCCTAAGTGTTCTATTCTGTATGCAATTGTGAATGGAATTGTTTTATGAATTTCTCTTTATGATAGTTCATTGTTAGTGCCTAGAAATGCAAGATTAATTCCTAAATGTTCTATTCTGTATGCAATTGTGAATGGAATTGTTTTATGAATTTCTCTTTATGATAGTTCATTGTTAGTGCCTAGAAATGCAACAGATTTCTGTATATTAAATTTGTATCCTGCAACTTTACCAAATTTATTGATGAGCTCTAGTAGTTTTTTGGTGGTGTCTTTAGGATTTTCTATGTATACTATCATGTCATCTGCAAAGAGTGACAGTTTTACTTCATTCTTTCTAATTTGGAGTCCTTTTATTTCTTGTTTATTTCTTGTGGTGAGGACTTCCAATACCGTGTTCAGTAGACCTTTCAAGAGTAAGCATCCTTGTCTTGTTCCTGATCTTGAAGGTAATGCTTTCTGCTTTTCACCATTGAGTATGATGTTAACTGTGTGCCTGTCATATATGTCCTTTATTATGTTGAGGCATATTACCTCTATACCCACTTTCTGGAGAGTTTTTATCATATTATGGATGTTGGATTTTGTTTAAAGCTTCTTCTGCATCTGTTGAGATGATTATAAGATTTTTATTCTTCAGTCTGTTAATATGGTGTATCAAATCGATTGATTTGCAGATACTGAATCATCCTTGCATCCCTGAGATATATCTCACTTTGTCATGGTGTATGATCCTTTGCCTCTGGACTGCGAACATTACAAGTGTTTCTCATTTTTTCCTCCTCACTTAGGATGTTTCTAGTGGGCTAGAGTTGGGTATTTCTCTTTCCCTGTACAGGCTCTGCTAATACCCCAGCAGGTTAGGATCTAGTTAATTAATTTCCTTCAAGGGCAGACCTCGTTAAGGAGAGCAGACTGCTCTGATGTATTTCAAATTGGTTCCTTCCCCTCCCCCTGCCAGAAGACCCAGAGAATTTTTCTATGTTTAATATGGGAACCTGGTCAACCTCCTCATAAATCTCACAATATTATATCCTCTTTTCTCCAATAATTGGGTCCCCTGGTGTTTTTATGTCTCAGAGGTGTCCATTCTGAGTCTCCAGCAATTTATCATCTACAGTTTAGGTTTTTCTATGCTGTGACTTTTTCCTGAGACAGTTTCCTCTCAAGTGTCTCTGCATTATGGATAGGGTGTGATTCTGTATTCACCAGTCTGTCTCTCCAACCTTAGAGGCAGTGGTTTGTTCTGGTTTCTCCGTTCTGTTATGGACCCAAGAAAAGCTGTTAATTTTTCAGTCTGTTCTGCTTTTTACTTGTTTGTAGAGTGGAGTGGTGACTTCTAAACTGCTTACATGTGGAACCAGAAACTGAGCAAGAAGTTTCTCTTATAAGTACAAGTGCCAGAAAACAGAATTCAATATCTGGTATTCATTTTCAGTGGCTCTCAGTCATGAATATTTGCTTTCACTGACTTTCTCTTCATAAGCCACCAAAACTAATCACAGTTTCAAAAATGGAAAAAATTGAAATTGGACTCTTTTGAATTTAAATAACAAAACAGAACAGATGTGAAAATGAAGTAGAAACATGGTGTAGATTCTAAGGAGAGAAGAAGTCCTTAAGTAATTATATTTTCTATGGCTAAGCAAAGTATAATTTTAAAAATAATGAAAATACAGAAATATTTTTAAACTTAATTTTTAGTTTGATTATGTAATACAGAATATCTTTCCTGTTATTGTAAGTTTGTAGTTAACAACATATGTTTTGGATATTTACACATGCGTGTGTGCACACACATGCAGACGTAAAAATCATTCGTTTTGTTTTAACTATTACATGTTAATATCTTGTTACACACTTTTACTATGGAGCTTTTATAAGAAGACTTTCTTGCCTATGGTATAAACAATTCATCTTAATTTGTCTTCCTACAAGACTAAAATAATAATTTATTATTAATACAAAATAAAATCTCAGTTTAAACACTTATATAGTGCATACCACGTACAGGTGCTTTTCAAAGATTTTTACTGATCTTAGCTCTTTTAAATTTTACCATAAACTTATAAATTAGATTATTATTCATCCTATTTTATGATATGGGAACTGTGGCACACTGAGGTTAAATAACTTGGCGAAGGTAAGTTGTTGGTAGTAATGGAGTCAGAATTCCAATCTACAGAGTCTGACTTTTGAACCTGTCTGCTTCCTGCTGCACTGCAGCACCTCGCCAGCTGTGAGTCAGATATGTCCCTAGGCTATAATCTTAGGAGTATAGGAAGAAGTATAACAGTTTCACTTTTAATTGTCTTCAAACAAAGGGAGATTAAAATGTGGGCATTTTTGCATTATGGAAAAAGAGAGCATTATCTCTATGGCTAGCAGGAGCCATGAGATGGAGTCTATTAAGTTGTACTTGCTTATCTTAGACATGAGTATAGTGATTTGGGGACAAAATATTTCAAAGCTCAATTTGTTTCCTTTCTGATTTTACTGGAATTCGTAAGTTCTAAACTGTTATTTAGAAACAGCAAATATTCAGCAGACAAAAATGAACACATTGAGCAAATATATTTCAGTTGAAGGCAGAACAAGGGAAATATATAGCAGGTAGAAAATAGTGTCTCTCTGGTGGTATCAGAGAAGAGTACATAGAAGCAATCTCAAGGTTGGGCAAAGTTATTCCAAAACCCAAAAAATAGCCTGCAGAAAGGCCCTGACTCATTCACCATTGCTGGGTTGCTGGTCATTTGCATGATTGCTCTGGAATCAATTTCTTGCCCTTCCTCTGCTCTACTCTGAGTAGCTAGAGGCTCACCACAGCACTGTATCCCAAGTTCCCTTGTTCATTGGCTCTGGCTAATGTCACAGGGAGAGAACAGAGGCTGGAAAGAAACAAAGAAGCCAGAGCACATCTTCCCAATTTTTTTTTCCTGATTCTGTCTGTATCCTTGGTAAAGGCTGTATTTCCTCTGTGCATCTAGTTCCTATGGAAGCCCTTCTGTTTGTTGTTTTGTTTTGTTTTGTTTTTACTGAAGTATAGTCAGTTTACAATGTTGTGTTAATTTCTGGCATACATTATAGTTATTCAGATATATATATATATCACACAGGAGACTTAGCATTTCTCTGAGGTCACAGGGGACTATTTAATTTATATATATATTCTTTTTCACTATAGGCTATTGCAAGGTATTGAATATAGTTCCCTGTGCAACACAGTAGGACCTTGTTGCTTATCTATTTTATATATAATAGTATCTGCAAATCCTGAACTCCCAACTTAGCCCACCTAGTGGCTATAAGACTCCTGGGCTCTGGTAAACTAGGGGATGGTAATGGTTTTCTTTTCTTACCAAACTCTGAAAGTCTGGAGAAATATGTTAAAGTTGGAGGGTATTTTTTTTTTTTTGAGAGGGGGAAACTGATAAAATAAATAGTTAAATGAAAAGTGTTAAGGACTGAAAAAGCATGATCTATTTTCATCCCATTTAGAATTTCTATTTTTGAGCATAATGTTAGATAAGGTCAGTTGTAGCCACAATACAAGTTGGGTTAACACCTAAAAATGCAAAAAGGAGGGCTGTTAAATGTTCTGGTGATAGTAGAATAAAAACAAACAAACAAATAAAAAACAGACATGGATCCATGATCCAGCAGAATGGAAAGCAAATAAGGAGTCAAAGCAAAGGAATACATCATTGGTCCATTTGGCTGGGTATCACTAGAGTGCAGAAGAGGTGTTCTGTCATCTAAAGGGAAGATGCCAGCACTGCGCGTGACTGATACAGCTGTAGGAGGAACAGCCACCACTGAAGATGGCTGCACGAAAAGTAGTATCTTTTAGGAACAAGGAGATGTGAAGGACAAGGGGATGTATAAAATCACCTGTGAGGAGGTAGAGGATTAGGGAGAGTTTACTCATGATGAACTTGGGGATCCAGTGATCATAGCGGCATGGATTGTAAGAAATGTCAATAGTGGAATGGTGAATTTGTGGGAGAAATGTGTAGAGCAGTACAGAAAGGATAGAGTGACTTCACCAATACAATCATGGTTATAATCCTGTCCTGTGGTTCTGAACTGCTCTAAGTTATCGAACATCTGAGGGCTCTCTCTTCTGATTGATATAGAGGCTCTTTAAAGTTATCCATATTGATTTTTATTTATCCTCTCACTATATCTTAAATTTCTATACACCTGAGTACATTTATGTGTGTATGTTTGCTTGTTTCAACCTGCCTCAGCCATTCTAGGAGATTTTCAAGAGAATGAAGTACTCATTTGCAAATTGTATGCTCAAAGTCAAGAGTGAAATTTAGGGAGACAGGGTTAGCAAGAACTTTTTTCTGTCAGTTTTGTTTTCTGTGTTGTTTATCAAGGAATTATTTTCTTACCTACAAATGTGCATAAACACACACACACGAGAGAAAATATATTATTTATGATCTCTGGAATGCCATTTAATGATGTGATTCAGGAAAACAAACAAAAAA
The DNA here is from genome assembly GCF_036321535.1 of Camelus dromedarius. Taxonomy (NCBI): domain Eukaryota; kingdom Metazoa; phylum Chordata; class Mammalia; order Artiodactyla; family Camelidae; genus Camelus; species Camelus dromedarius. The sequence continues at coordinate 40,128,139 of NC_087436.1, forward strand.
AGCAAATTATAATTTAAGTTATCTACAGGAAATTTTGATGGTTTACCTTTTAATTGAAGTATAGTCTGTTGTAATGTGTCAGTTTCTGGTGTACAGCATAATGTTTTAGTCATAAATATGCATACATATATTCATTTTCATATTTTTTATTATAGGTTACTATAAGATATTGAATACAGTTTCCTGTGCTATACAGAAGAATTTTTTTTTGTCTATTTATGTATAGTAGTTAATATTAGCAATTCTCAAAATCCCAGTTTATCCCTTCGCACCTGTTACTCCCAGTAAGCACAGGATTGTTTACTATGTCTGTGAGTCTTGATGGTTTCTAACTTGTGATGACAGCTTGATGATCCTTTTATGTATATATTTTACCAGCCTTTTCTTTTTGCCAGGTGCCTATAGAGAAGGCCAACTTATCAAACCAAAATGTGTTTTAATAGGGAATCACTGGAGATAAAAGCATTATTTACCATTCCAAAAATAATTTGAAAAAGCTTTTGGATTAGGAACTTGGACTATTTCATACTAACATTTCCTTCCACTCAATTATCAATGACATTTGGCAGTTTCAGATAGACCACCAAAGCTTAAGTCAAACATTTGAATAATATCATCTCTATTCATGCAAATGATTCCTAAATACTGTGCAATAATTTATCTGCATTGCTGCCAAGAAAACATTCCAAGCAATGTTTGAAAGAAAATAAAATCCTAATCTTTTACAGTTCTGCTGTGGTGAGTTCTAGGAAGAAAACTCAAGTTCAGTTGTCCTTTTACACAAATTATTTACCCAAGTGTGTATCATGCAGGTATTTAGCTACATAAGCCTGGGCACAAAAGCTTGCATGTCCTCAAGGTGAAACAATACTTTCTGCACTCTTTGCTGGGAATCCCTTGTGCTTCTTTAGGCATGATGGCAAACCGAGAAATTAGGTCAAGTTCACTCTAAACAACAACAAAAAACCTCTTGAAACTATGCACAAGTTTTTTTTTTTTCCTTCTAATTAAAGGGAGACTAATAGTTCTGCCAAGTGTTTTTAATCTTGTTAGAGAAACTAGCAAAGCTAAAGTATAAAATAAGAAACATGGACCCTAGAGAGAAACATTATAGAAGTTTTTACTTTTATTTTTTTCTAACTATACTATTTTTCTATAGCAGATTAAATTTATTTGGAATTTATAGAGAGTGCATATGGTTGCTTACAGTGTGGAAAATAAAAACAAGATGAAAGGAAAAGAAAATATATGAAAACTTTGTGTACTAGGTAATGTGTTAGACATTTTTGTAAATAGTCTGCAGTTTTCTGAAATTTTTACTAGTTCCACCATAATTTCCATGGGGAAAATGTTCTCATAGAATTTATTTTAAATGCTAACCATCTGAAACAGAGTAATCGTCCTAAATTTCCTTTTTTGGAAATTATTGGAAATAGCATCAGTGGCTCTAGGTTGATGGATAAATTTCTGAAAATGTTCAAAAAGATGGTAGGACGTTTTAGGAGGAAGAATGTAAACATCATATAGTATAACTTTCTATCAGTGTTTGAATAACTTTTACATTCTAGATGAATGCTCATCAGCTTTGTGTTTCCTGTAGCTTCCACAACAAATTACCACAAACTTGGTGGCTTAAAATTACGGAGCTTTATTCCTTCATAGTTCTGGAGGCCTGAAGTCCAAAATCCAGTTGTCAGCAGGGAAGGTCTCCCTACAGACACTCTAGAGCCACATTCTTTCCATGCTTCTAGATGCTAGTGGTTGCTGGCTTCCTTGGGTTGTGGCCACAGCACTCCAGTTTCTCTTTCATCTTCACAATCACCTTCTCTTCTGTGCCTGACTTGTCTGTATGTCTCTCATAAGGTCCTTTCTCCTTGAATTTTGGGCCAGTTTGGAAAATCTGACCTGGATCTTAATTACATCTGCAAAGATTCTTTCTCCAAATAAGGCAACTTTAATAGGTTTCAGAGATTAAGATTTGGGCGTACCTTTTGGGGGGCTACTGTTACTGAGTCCCAGCTTATACCACTTGCCACATGACAGGACAGGCCAATAAATTGAGAGAGGAGTTGTTGGAACAAGGCATAGTGACCTTGTTCAGAAAGCCAGCTGACTGCGAAGATGGTGGACTAGTGTCCCAAAGAACCATCTTGCCAGGGTCTGGATGCTAGCTTCTTTTATAGAACAAAGACAGGGGAGGTTAGGAGGTAAAATATAAAGGCCATAAGTTGTTGCAAATGTTTCCTGGTTTCGGCCAGGCTCTGGAAGGGTTGTGTTAATTTCTTCTTGCCTCCAGCCATTCACAGGTGGACCTGGTTAGGATGTTTCCTGTGAGCTTAAATAAAGGTGTTTTAGTCTAAAACTCAGGCATGGGAGGCAGAGTTCCAGGAGATGGGTCATTATGTATACTTTCAGATATTGGCAATATCCCTTTCGTGATTAGCTTGCAGCAAAAGTAATAGAATACAAGGTTAAAGTGAAAGAAACAGATCCAATATGAAGCCAGATTTGTTCTTCCCTATTACATTACCTATTGGCCCACTCTATCTACCATCTGTAATGTCTCTTGTCTTGTGAAACTGATTTTTTTTCCAAGGTGACCTGCTCAGTCTATGATGCCTGGCTCTATTTTATTGAGCTGAAATCTATTTCCCTATAGTTTTATTATAATGATTTCAATTCTGCCATTTGGGGCCCCATAGGATGAGAGTACTATCTTTTCTACAACACAATTTTCCAAATATTTGTAAGTTGCTCTAATTTCTCCTGAAAATGACTTTGGTTAAAACTGAGACATTCCTGAATTCAATTTTCCTTTATTTTTGGATTTGTCTTTTTCATCTTGTTCCTAATGAGCCACTCTGCCTTCTGCAAGACTGACTTGAGGGCTACTGATAGCTATGACTGAGTGTCCTACTATCATATTAATCGCAAAATGCCACAGTGTATAATATAATATGCTGCCTCTGCAGTGCATTATTCTCTTCCAATATTTATAGAAACATCAGGATAGATTATATGCTGTTTCCCCCAGACAGACTGAATTTAGGGTTTCTTAGAAAAAACTAACTGCTGTTTCTTCTGTTTGTGCTAAATTTCTTTGGTAATTTATGACAGGTGTCATTCCTGTTCTCTCAAGAGTTGGTGAAACCTTAACAAAACTATTAATTTGATTCTCAAGAAATCACATTTGGTGATCTTAGAAACAGTGCACAGCTTCAGAAAAGTATTGTTAGACATATTCTGTGGGTTGAGAGAACGCTGCAGAAGGAAGAACACACAAACATACACAGGAAAGTTGATTTCAAATGGAGTGACAAATAGAGCAGTATGTTGATGTAAGTTTAAGGGAAAGCAAATTAGAAGTAAATGATAAAAGTCATTTGTTGAAATAATACTATTATTACTATTACTTCCATTTGAAATTATTCCTTTTTAAAGTATTTTCATTCAATTTGTGATAAATGTGAAGCATAGTTTAGGTTTAAGAAAAACAAAATCTGCCAAACTATTGTCACCTTAAAATATATCACAGGTAATTCTGGACTTTTGGATTTAAAGCCATACATTTATGGCAGTTTGGTAAAGCAGCAATAGGAAATAAATACAGGTACTCAATCTCATTTTTATTTTCATGAGTTTAAAAATCCATTAGAAATAATCCAATTCATATTCACTACTCATATAAAATGTAATTAAATTCATACTTTGCACATAATTATCTTAATTTTTTAAACTTATATTTTCATAGAGGTAGGAAGAATTTCAGAAGTATTTATGAAAACTTTTAGGAGCACTTGAGTCTTTAGAAACATTTTCATGGCAGATTCACCCAACTTAGTATGACTTTGTAAGACCTTTCCAAAACCATGAAATAGTTGACTGTTGAAAGTTCATATGCAGACAACTAGAAATTTTTATTTGTAGATGTACTAATATTGCAACAATGTAAAAACAATTTGTTCAGGATCTTAGCCGGGAAATTCTGGCTCTCACTTACTCTTTTCTTGAATGGAAATCACAGCCTATAGGCCTCTGAGCTGTTTAAGCAATGGACATCAACCTTCTCTAGAGAGCCGTCTTTCACATCAAGTAGACAGGCTGGGACCTTCATATAGATGTGTTTTAGAGAAACTCAGAAATTAGATCTCCTTGTTGTAGAACCATAAGTCTAAGTTGAATTACTCCTAAGTTAAAATTAAAGCATTCCTTTCTTTTAATTACCCAATTAAAAACTATAAACAATTTCTGGGACAACTGAGGCAATAAACCCACAGAAGTCAACTTTTATGTGTTGGAGAGCAAGAATGAGTTTCCAGGTTGGAAATCAATGGAAGAATGAAAAATATCACTAGGAAAAAAAAGACATGTTTTGGAGAATCAGGGCCTGCTCCTATAATGAATACAATGGTTGAGCCAGACTCCCACTAACTACAAAGGATGTGTACTGTGGAATGTAATTTTTATTTAGGAACTTGTGAATTTAAAAGTCTAAATATAAATACAACTTATAATTACAAAAATGTAGTTTATAAAACATGGCTCACTGACATTCACACTCCTCCTTTCATGGGGTAATTTTCCTTTAAAAATGAGTTTTTTAGTCAAAATGCCTTTAGTTCTTCATGTCATGGACTTTACCTTTATCTCCTCCCTTTGAAAAATTGTGTGAGTGTATTTATTTATACACACACACACATATATAAGTGGAAAATAATATAAACCACACATAGATTATTTAAATTCATATGTGTATTCAAATAATTCTCAATAAGTCTTAGTTTTATTCTTTTGTTCTGTTACTGTTAAAGATGAGACTGGCATAAAGGGTAAGTTTGCATTAAGAAAAAAATAGTTGCTAAGTTTCCCTTTTCTCCCTGGTAGGCTGGCCTGTTGCATTTCCGATAAACCATAGTTATCATGTGTTTAACGGATTTCCTTCTGGCAAGCTAGCATCTCTTTGTTTAAAACTATTCACTGTTTTTAGTTGAGACTGGCAGTTGATCACAGCTTTAGTGAAGCAAAAGAATTGTGTCCTATTCTTTCATCCCTTCCTGCTATTTTGAAACGGAATAATAGGCCTGTCACTTAGAAATTAGATAAATAATAGCTGTTGAGTTTATTGTTTTTGAAGCTCATTTTTTGCACTACCTTTGCAATGTCTATTAAAAAGCCGATCAACATCTGTTGAATAGAAAATATAAATTCTTGATAGAAAAATAATTGAATGCTGAGACAGAAGAACATAGATATAAAAAATACATAGCCTTTAATTCCTTTTCCTATTTCCAAAGTTCACAATCTGCTGGGAGATATTTGTTAGAATGATATATGTGTTTAATTTCAGCCAAATAAGCTAGTCAGGGTTTGAGATCTTAAACATACTTCGTGCATTACTACTCTACAAATTAGTTGTGATCTATAGTTTCACTCTTCTTTTAGAGAAACACAAGTTTGTCTTTTTATTCTTTGATTTACATTATTGATCTGGGACCAGCTTAATTCTCATGTAACCACATGTATCTTCATTATGTCGTTGGAAGCACTGGGCACCTTGCTTCTCTGTCGCTTTGGCACTTTCATCAGCCTTTTGCCTCGTGTGCTTCCAGCCAGGAAGCAACCAAAGATCAATGTGGAGAATAACAAGGACCTCTCAGGGCTGTAAAACGTCTTCTCTTGAGTACCATTGCTACATTTGTTCCATGAAAAGGAATTTATGAATACTGCTGCTGCATTTTTATGACTCCGTAAGCTAGCTTTAAGGCTTGGAGCAGATAATTTACAATACTTCTGTTTTGCTAAATCCCTAGCCCTGCCACAATTTTTGTCTCTGTTTGTGACTTGCACCTAACTAAACAAGTACACGTCAGTTATAAGCATCTCCAAAACACTTCCTGTGATAGGTTATTCATTTGCTTAAAGAGTTGACAAAATTCCCACATGAAGTTTTTCCAAAATATTGGCATTGTGTTTGTGGCGGGGACACCTACTGATGCAAAAACAAATCATGATCCCTCTTCACAGTGTAGAGTTACTGCTCAGAACTGGCAGCCTGACCCATATCAACATTTCCTAGCAACAAAAGCTGAATGTAAGAAATGCCTGTGTCCCCAGCCAAAGCAGTTAAAGTGTGAACTTTTCCACCTTCTCTCTTCTTGGTTCTGCTGGATAGTGATGGATGGCCTTGAAAACCACAAGTTGCAGATGTCAGACTCCGTCAGCCCCTGTTCCACTATGCTTGTCACCAGCCAGTTCCATTGCCTTTTCCCTTTCCTGCCACAGATCAGGAATACAACATGTACTTTTGAATTTGTGTGATTGAGAAGTAAATTTCTATTGTGTTAAGCCACAGATATTTTGAGTGTGTACTTTAATGCACTGCTAAATGTATTATCATTATTATTTATTATATAGACAGTTAATTTAGGTTAATAGGTTAATAAGATACTAATTTCCAACCTATATGTAATAAGTACAGAAATCTCCATTATTTCGGGCTCCAATAGTATTGAATTATGATCATTCAGTACTGTCTTGGTTGAAATTCACCTTTGGAATGTCAATGAATGAATGAATAAGTAAAATAATGAGCTGGGCAAACACTGTTCCAAAACATGGCAGGTACTACTGGTATACACTTAACATTGTCACAAATACAGAACATTTGGAGAAATTTAGCTGTTTGTGATGCAGATTAATAAACCCATTATCAAAGGCAGAGGACAAGGTTTGACCTCAGTGTGTGCCATCTTAACTGGATGGTTTTGTACAGGTCACTTAATTTCTCTACTTTATTATTTGAAAGAAAAAAGGATATATCAATTATACCTACCTTAAAATATTACTCAGCATTGACAGAGATCACTGTTACAACTGAAGGGACTCAATTCTGAGTCCAGTTACATTGAGCAAATTTGGGCGATGTCAAAGACACATTCAGTAGGAAGAGTGGCACATGATAACTCACTCATAAAGCAGAAATGCGATTATCGACAGCATGCTACGTGGAAGGAGGGAGTTCAGGGAAAGTCACCACATACACGAGAAGATTGCTTTACTCCCTGTGGAGTCGGTAATGAAGCCCTCTGAGTACCTCCCTACTCCCACTGCTGTGTGGGCCAAGCCCAGGGCTCTCTGGCTTTTAGACAATACAGGATGCTTGCTTTACTTACACGAGTTTATGTATGGAGGACCATTTTACAAGAAAAATCAGCATCAAGGTGCCCAGCAGGTGATAGAACCTTGATGAAAGAAGGCAAGGGCAAGCCTGAATAATGAGAGAAGTTGAACTGTTTATCAGTGGAAGAATAGTTAGGTTCCTGCCATCAAGGAAGTGTATGGATAATTAAGCAGTCTTGGGTTTTAGCCAATGGCTTTGCTGTATGGGTAGGCAAAGTAGACCCTAGGTAATTGCACAATACAACTCCCTTTTTGGGCCAGTTATGGAAATGTCTGTGAGAATTTTGAAGAAGAATTAGGATGAAGCCCACAGAGAAAACTCAGTTGTCAGCTCAGAAGCAATCGAAATGCTAAGACAAATGCTTAGTCAGATCCTTAGTGCTAGCTATGCCTGACTTCATGAAATGAGTAGGCATATTGGTGCTGGATCGACCATATGGGGAGAGTATGTTTAGTTTTGTAAGAAACTGCCAAACTGTTTCCAGGGTGGCTGTACCATTTTGCATTCTCACCAGCAGTGAACAAGTGTTCCCGTTGCTCCTCATCCTCTCTAGCATTTAGTGGTATCACTGTTCTGGATTTTGGTTTGTAGTGGTATTTAGTTGTTGTTTTAATTGGCAGGTCTCTGATGACATACAATGTGGAGCATCTTTTCACATGATTATTTGCCATCTATATATATTCTTTGGTGATGTGTTTCTTAGGGTCTTTGGCTCATTATTTAATTGAGTTGTTTGTATTCTCATTGTTGAGTTTTAAGAGTTCTTTGTATGTTTTGGATAACAGTTCTTTATCAGATGTGACCTTTAGAGAAATATTTCCTCCCAGACTGTGGCTTGTGTTCTCATTCTCTACTTTTTTTTTTTTTTTTTTTACAGAATAGAAGTTTTCAATTTTAATAAAATTCAGATTTATAAATTTTTTTTCATGGATCATGCCTTTGGCATTGGTATTGAAAAAGTCTTTATCATACCAAAGGACATCTAGGTTTTTTCTTATGTTATCTTCTGGAATTTTTGTAGTTTTGCATTTTACATTTAGGTCTGTGTTCCATTCTGAGTTAATTTTATTGAAGTGTATGAATTCTCTGTCTAGATTCATTTTTTGCATGTGGATGTCTAGTTGTTCCAGCACCATTTGTTGAAGAGACTGTCTTCGTTCCGTTGGATTGCCTTCCCTCCTTTGTCAAAGACCAGTTGACTATATTTATGTGGGTGTATTTCTGGGCTCCCTATCTTGTTCCATTGATCCATTTGTCTTTTACCAATTGATCCATTTGTCTTTTACCAATACCATACTTTCTTGATTACTGTAGCTTTATAGTAAGTCTTGAAGTCAAGTAACATCAGTCTTCCAGCTTTGTTCTTATCCTTCAATACTGTGTTGGCTATTCAAGGTCTTCACCTCTCTTACAAACGTTTAGCATCAGTTTCTCAATATCCATGAGATAACCTGCTGTGACTTTTACTGGAGTTCACTGAGTCTATAAATCAAGTTGGGAAGAACTTACATCTTGACAATATTGAGACTTCCTATCCATAAACATGTAGTATCTCTCAATTTATTTAGTTCTTTCATTTTATTCATCAAAGTTTTATAGTTTTCCTTATCTAGATCTTGGACATATTTGTTAGATACAAATCTAACAAGTATTTCCTTTTTTTAGTGATAATGTAAATGTTTTTTTTTAATTTCAAATTCCACTTGTTCATTGGTAGTGTATAGGAAAGTCAATGACATTTTCAGGAGCCTTAAGCATTCTGAAGAACTGGGTACTAAATCTTGCCTTAGAGATGACGGTTAATCATGACTTTCAAACTCTTGAATCAAATATAACATAACCTGGAACTAGCTTATAATTACTTGTTTATTAAAATATGCTGAATTAATTGTACCTTTTCTTTTGCATCTGCACTATATTTTAAAATACCTTTCCACTATCAATTATATGTACTAAGATAATCAGTAATTTTTGAAGATAAATTTAACTCTTATAAATGAATTATTTTATGCTGATTTCATTTTGTATCATATTTTTGAATTCATATGTATATTCAAATACATACAAATTAGATCTTTGCAGCGTACTCTATGAAGTTTGTGTGAATACAACCCAATTGTTATGTACATTAGCAAGTACCAACATTACTATGCAATTGAATGAAGCTAGCAGGCACTTTTAAAGTTAATTAAATTAACCTGCTATTTTTTTATATATTAAATATATTTTTATTGAAGTACAGTCAGTTTACCACATTGTAACCTGCTAGGTTTTGTTTTTTTTTTCTGTTTTAGAAAACATGGCTCACAAGTACAAATTGAGTTATTCATTCTTCTAGGTTCATAACATTTTATCTTTGTTGCCCATTTGTTGCTAGCTTTTGGTTTTGTATTTTATTTTTCCATTAACCATCCCTCCATTCTCCTTTCAATAGTACACATGCTTGTTTTAATGTATATTTTCCACATATTTATTTAAATACTTACATCAGTGAAATAATAGCCATTTAGTTTTAAATTTAGCCAAATGATATGTTAGTAAATCTTAGTGTTAGCTTTTTATTATATTGTTGTTTAACCATCTTTTTCAGATCTAACTATGTTTCTCTCCTGACCACTGCATGACAGAGTCTATCTCCAGCTGTTTCTTAGTATAAATGATGCTAACATAAATCATTTTGTAAAGTTCTCCTTCTATACATGTATAAGACCTAGAGCGATGAGATGATTTACTTTTATCAAAAAGTGCCTATTTCCATTCAGAAATCACTGATACCACTGGGTGAATATTCCCTTTTCTCACTTTCTTACCTGCATTCAGAGTCATGTGATTTAATAAATACCATGTGATGCTTATTTTCTGTCAACTCCCCTCCATCCCCACCACACCCATATTTATTTAACCTATGGAAGAAGAGGAGATTAAGATTATTCAGCCTGAGCAGATGTTGCTGCTTACCTGACTTCAGTCACAGGCTGAGAACTCTGGTCTCCAGTAGGGAAAAGGAAGAGCTGATTAGGCCAAGAGGAAACCTGGGAGACTTCAGGCCAGCCTTCAATCTCAGGTAGACTAGCAATCAATTCAGCAGTTGAGGAAGTCCATCCACCCTGACATTTTTGCTTGGCTACAGCTTTTTCAGCAACAACCTACGTTTTCTTTTTTAAGTTTCTTATTATAGCTGATGCAGGAAAAATGGATGTGGGGCATGAGGAAGGCCGTGTCCCAGGCTTTGGTTGAGCCCCTGGGACATGCCCTGCCAAGTGTGGGTCTGTGGCTTCGCGCAGGAAAGAATTCAAGAGCCAGCCATGGTTGAGTAGAGGTAGATTTATTCAGAGAGATACATTGAAAGGCAAGAGAAAGGCCACCAGGTGTGGGGGTTGGGTGCTCAGAGTAAAAGTAGGTACACATTCCATAGACAGACCGTGGGCCGTCTCCAAACGGGGGTGGGAGAGAGAGAGAGAGGCAGGGGCCCCGAGGCACCGCACAGTGTTGCCAGTTTTTATGGGCTCAGTAGCTTCATATGCTAATAAGTGGAAGGACCAGTCTAACTAGTTTGGGGAAGGGGCTGGGATTCCCAGGAAGCTGGCCATTTCCCACTCTTTGACCTTTTGTGGCTAGCCTTGGGACTGCCATGGTGCCTGTGGGCTTGTTATTCACCATGTTAATATATTACAATGAGAATATAATGAAGCTCAAGATCTGCTAGAAGTCAAATCTCCCATGTTAAGCCTCAAGGCCTACTGGGGGTTGAATCTTGCACCACTTTGATGTTAATCGCCATAGCATTCCTTGAATGGCTGTGCCCTGGCCCCCTTCCTGTCTCAGAGCTGTAGGAGCAGAGGTCAGGCATTATTTCCCACGTGTCCAAGGGGAATGCTGCTGCACAGACCAGGATTTTCTGAGCCAGCACCCACCACATGAGACCCATTGAGTATGTCCCCTTGTTGTGGCATGTGTGGCAGTGTCCACATAATGCAGAAGAGAATCTGTGTTAAACAGACCCATGATGATCAGGCTACAGTCAGATGCCTTGATGAGAGCTTAGCCTTGGAATCAATACCGAAGAAAGGGTAGGACTCTCAGAAAGCTGTCTGAATCTGCTTAGTAAAGACTAGGAATGAAGCATACAGCAATAGATGGGGCTCAGGGAGCAGCTATCAACTGTAGTGCAGCATGCTGGCTGGTGCTGCTCCAGGATATGACTCTGACATCAGCTGGATTTTCAGAGGCCACAATGGCACGAGCCCCCAGGCAGAAGCATTTCCGGTCTGCTGTATGTTAATGATGCAGGTGCCATCACTTTTCTTTCTGAAGATACACTATTCCCTCTGAAATTCAGTTTTAGTGACATATATCGCACAGGGAGGAATTTGTGTTTATTCTACTCCTTTTCCTGCAGGATTTCAAGGGCTCTAGATATTGAACATTTTCCTGAGATCAGGACAGGAATTGGTAACAAACGCTATATGGACCACTTTCTGAAAAGTGGAGAAAGGATTATGGGAATTTTTATTTTTTGTCAGTCTAATAGATAGAAAGTAGAATCTTACTATTGTAATTTGTGTGACTCGTTACTTTTTATCTGAGCATTTATTCATTTTCTTATTTGACACTGTTTTCTCATTTTTGTAATTGGCTGTTTAACTGCCTATTTTATAATTGGATTTTCTGATTTTTTGGTATGCTTTGCAGTTCTTTTCATATTCAAGATACTAAGATGTGTTAATTATAGATACTGCAAATATTTCCTAGTAGCATGCTAACTTTCCTTTAGTTATGTGATATGAGTCCTTTACAAAACAGAAACTCTTAATTTTGATGTAGTCAAGTACTATCATTTGGTTCCCCCCTGTTTTTCTGGGTCTTATATAATTATTCCTCCCTATATCAAATTCCATCTGCTGGAATACAGGAAGAATAAGGAGGATGGAGAGACAACCCAAAGACAGCAACACTGGAAGCTGCTGCCACCACTAAGCTAAAGAGTCAAAGGGAAGAAATATTGCTACTTGGAACCACACAAAAGGAAGCAAGGCCTCCTGGTGGAATCCTGGGTTAGGGCTGCCAGAGTAAATACAGGACTCCCAGTTACATTCACATTTCAGATAACATCTGTCCCTCCCAAGAGATCCTAACTGTCAGAAATAAGCTGGCTTCATTCTGTCTTCCATCCTCCAGTTTTCTGACAGTGACTTACATTGGCTGAATTCAACCAGAAGCCAGATGACAAAGTAACCTGGAAAATATAGTTCATAGAACCAAGGGAAGATCTGAGCGCAAGTGGGCTGAAGAGCTCATACGGAATCGTTTCTATTTGAAATTTTAACTAGTGTGGTCATCTGTGGCTATTCTACAGATTGGCCTGGTCAACAGGGGTGGTTTCTGCCAGTCATGTCATTCGCTATGGAGAAAAGCTAAAGCCAAAGTGTAAAACTGAAAGCTGGAGTGTCTGTGGTAGGCTGCAGGAGAGGCATAGAGGCCTGTGAATTTACCTCCGAATTACCTATATGTGGCAATGGGATTGTCTTGTGTTTTTAATTACGTATCCTGAAGGTGCTGCTAATTGCAATTAATCACAACTTCTCACAACCAAGAAATGGTGAAGTTTTTTTGTTTTAGTTGAAGTACAGTCAGTTACAATGTGTCAGTTTCTGATGTACAGCACAGTGTCCCAGTCATGCATATACATACATATATTCATTTTCATATTCTTTTTCATTAAATGTTAGTACAAGATATTGAACATAGTTTCCTGTGCTATACAGCAGAAACTTTTAAAAAATCTATTTTTATATAGAGAGTTTAACATTTATGAATCTCAAACTCCCAAATTTATCCCTTCCCACCCACTTTCCCCCGTAACCATAAGATTGTTTACTGTCTGCGAGTCTGTTTCTATTTTGTAGGTGAGTTCATTAGTGTCCTTTTTTTTTTTTTTTCTCCCAGATTCCACATATGAGTGATATCATATGGTATTTTTCTCTTTCTGGTTACTTCACTTAAAATGACAATCTCTAGGTCCATCCATGTTGCTGCACAGGAAGTTTACAATTTTTATTCACAGGTCAATTGAAGGTTTCATTTTTTACTTTCTGAAACTTTTTATACATTTTTAAATTTTTTGAGAAAATATTGATTATACTATTCTTCTTGCACCACCTTTTATGTCTTGTACTATTTGTTCTCGTACACCTCTTTTATTCATGATAATGATTATATATAACTCCTCTTTTTTAAACAGGCATTCATCAAATTCATTATGTTTTTCTGAGAACCAACTTTTTCCTTTTTTGATCTCCCTATTGTTTTATTTTCTCATGTATTATTAATGTTTTCTCTTGTTATACTTTGTTCTAGTTCTGTGGGTTTAATTTACTCTTATCTGTCAGTTTTCTAAAGATAGCTACTTAACTCACTGTTTTTTAGTTTTTCCTCATTGCTTATTTGCCTAGATCTTGCTCTAAACACAGCTGTTCCTCTATGTTTCCCTTTAAAATAAATCTATCATTATCTCTCAGTGCCTCAAAGATACCTATGTTTTCTCTGGATTTAAGCTTTTTCATGTGTTATGTTTCAACATGATGTTATTTGTATTTATCTGCTTGTGTTTCATAGAGTTTCTTTAATTTTGACTTGATATCATTCATTATTTCAGAAAAATTATCATCTCCTCAAATATTGCTATACTTCATTCTCTTTCCTTCTTTTGAGATTCCAATAAAATATGGTAGACCTTGTCACTTTCAGATTAATTAATTAGTAAATGATAAATCTAACTTGATAAACATATGAATCACTAGGCTCGAAGTTTGAAATATAAATGGGACTATTTACTGTCTGCAAAGAATAAGCCTGAGGTATATTCTGGTTGTACTAAATTGGTTTTTCATTAGATTATACTAAAATAGGAACAGTATATCAGTTCAGGCAAACTCCTTAAGTTAGCCATCACTTACATATATATCATAATACTAAATATTCCCAAGTTATTCCCTATGCTACAGAAAATAGTAAAAATATGCATTTTATATACAGAATATGAATTCATACAATTCATCCATTATTCACATATTAGTGGTTGAAAGCCAATATATACATAATTTTGTTGGAACAGTGAGACAACTGTATGGCCTTACAGTCAGAAAGGTGAAGAAGAACTTCATTTGGGGCCATATTACAAAGCTCAGTTCAGCAAACTCGGGTATTGCCAAATAATGCACACATTTTAGATCAGATCTGGTTAAACTTTCCATTTTTGTTGCTGTCAGTCTGTTGACAAGAGAGGCTTGTCATTTTGTTTAAAAAAGTAAAAGTGCTTTCAGATGAATGCTTTTTGTGACAAAGTGACTGTTAAATTCTTGCAGTTTGACCATTAATCATATAAATATAGAACAATAACACTGAAGATGCATGTTTCTAAGCTGTAACAAAAGCTAGCTTGTCACAAGTGTCAGTTACATGTTCAGCAAAAAATATGAAAGTAACACAGCGTTGTTTTGGCTCTAAGGAAGGACTTACTCATACTGTTCACTAGAAAATCCACTTCTAGACCATTTCTGTTGAGAAATCTGTTTTCTTTTTGTACCTACAAAAATACAAAATATTCTTAATTAAGGTAAAATAAATAAGGGGTCTTTAAATAGATTCATAAATATTTGCATATGTTTTAGAAGACCTCAAAGTACTAAATCTGAAAAATACAGACACAAGACCATAAACTAACTAGGATTTTTTTAACATCCGATTAGCTAATCCTACTGTCAAACCTTAAAACTTGTTAAAGATAGAGTTCCACAAAGATTTGCATTTATTTGTCCTGTTTTTCTGATTGCTGCATGTGTTTAGTCAAACAGTTTATTTTACCAGCTCAGAAAGTCTAGTCCATTTACACTTACATTGAAAAAAACTTAAAAGTTTTGCTAACAGTTTATTAATCTAACCAGTTTTATTACACTTCCTTTTTTCCATAGATTCTGGGCTATAGAGACTTTGAACAATTGTCCAGGTGAGGTCAGTGCCTCTCAGTGCCTTTCTGTCCTCTTTGTTTCCATTCCCTTCATTTAGGCACTTTAAATAGATTTTTTCCCCTAGACTTTGCCTGAAATTTTTATTAATGTGCTTTGTCCACATGTTATCTGAAGACAATATCTAAAGTGACACTCACCCATGTATCTTTTCCATATACGTTAGAAGTACTGTTTACAGAAAGAAAGTGAAATAAATATAATTTCATTGTAGCTTGAATTACTACCTTGATACATGTGTTTTCTTACAGAATGCACTAAAGCTTTAACATAATGGATAATAAACAATTATAATTTTTTATAATAATGTAGACAGTGAATATATCAATGCCATATATGAGAAACATCGAGTTCTTGAAACACTTGTTCTTACTGCTTTTTATTCTTATTTTTATATCCTTTACCTAGGTTCTCTCAGGACTAGATGTGATCCTTCAATCCCCTCTGTCCCATTTGACACATGTGAATCAGAGACAAACTTCCAAAT
The DNA here is from genome assembly GCF_036321535.1 of Camelus dromedarius. Classification (NCBI taxonomy): domain Eukaryota; kingdom Metazoa; phylum Chordata; class Mammalia; order Artiodactyla; family Camelidae; genus Camelus; species Camelus dromedarius. The sequence goes on from NC_087436.1 coordinate 40,143,830, forward strand.
GTGCCCTTAAAAACTTCCTTTTTCCAGAAATGGTGCCAAAGTAAAGTGGATGTTTTACCCCTCAAATTTTACGATCACTTATAAGCAGAAATATATAACTGGAACACTATTATTCACCTGACATTAGTTAACAATTTGCTAATTTCTTCTGCTTAATAGAAACTTCATAATTGTACTTTTTTTGTTGTTCTTTTCTACATATTTTTGAGTTGAGACATAGTTGATATATAACATTATGTTAGTTTCACATATAAAACAATGATTTAATATTTATATATTTTGCAAAATAATCACTGCTATAATTCTTGTTAATGTCCATCACCACATACAGTTAATTTTTTTTTCTTGTCATGGAACTTAAGATCTAATCTTTAGCAGCTTTCAAATATACACTATAATATTATCAACTATAGTCACCACACTGTACACTACAGCCCCATAACTTACTTATTTTATAACTAAGTTTATAAAATAAATAAGTTTGTATCTTTTGACCACCTTCACCCATTTCATCTACACTCCCCCATAACCTGCCTGTGGCAGTCATCAATCTGTTCTCTGTATCTGTAAGTTCAGTTTTTGTTTTTTTTTTAAGAATCCATATAAAGGTGAGATACGGTATTTTTCCTTCCCTTTCTGATTTATTTCACTTAGCACATTCCCTGAAGGTCCATCCATGTTTTCACATATGGTAAGATTTCCTTCTTTACAGCTGAAAAATATTTCTCTGTGTGTGTATACATATGTGCATGTACGTTGTGTGTGCATGTATATATACCATATCTTCTTTATCAATGTATCCATTAATGGACACTTAGGTTTCTTCTGTGTCTTGGCTATTGTAAATAATGCTGCAGTAAACATGGGGGTGCATACATCTTTTTGAATTAGTGTTTTTGTTTCCTCAAGATAAATACCTAGAAGTGAAATTGTTGGATCATATGGTAGTTTTATATATTTTTTAAGAAACCTCTGTACTGTATTAGTGATTGCACCAATTCACATTCCCACCAACAGTGTACAAGAGTTCCCTTTTATCCGTATCTTCACGAACCCTTGTTATCTCTTGTCAACACTTTTTTGATAATAGCCTTTTGAACAGATGTGAGATAATATCTCATTGTGGTTTTTATTTGCATTGTCTGATGATTAGTGATTTTGAGCACCTTTTCATGCATTTGTTGGCTGTCTGTATATCTTCTTTAGAAACATGTCTATTCAGATCATCTGCCTTTTTAACAATTGCATTATTTTATTTTTTGCTATCGAGTTTTGTGAGTTCTTTATATATTTTGGATATTAACCTCTTATCAGATATATGATTTGAAAATATTTTCCTCCAGTTGATAGGTTGACTGTTCATTGTGTGGATGGTTCCCTTGTTGTGCAGAAAATTTTTAGTGAGATGTAGTCCCACTTATTTATTTTTGCTTTGGGTCCCTGTGCTTTTGGTGTCAAATCCAAAAAAATCATCGTCAAAACTTTTGTCAAAGAGCTTAACACATTTTCTGTTTGATGTATTATGATTTCAAGTCTTATGCTCAAGTATTTAATTCATGCATTTTAAGTTATTTTTTGTGTAGTGTAAGAGTGGTTTATTTTCATTCTTTTGCATGTTGCTGTCCAGTTTTCTATTGAAGAAACTGTTTTTTCCCCATTGTATATTCTTGGCTCTTTTGTTATAAATTAATTAATCACACACATGTAGGTTTATTTCCAAGCTCTCTATTCCATTTCACTTACCCATGTGTCTATTTTTATGCCAATACTATACTGTTTTGATTACTCTAATTTTGTAATATACTTCAAAACCAGAGTGTGGTACCTCCAACTTTGTTCTTCAAGGTCTCCTGTGATTCCATACAAATTTTAGAATTGTTCATTCTATCTCTGTGAGAAAAAGCCATTGAAAATTTGACATGGATTACATTGAATCTGTAGATTGTTTTGAGTAGTAAGGAATTTTAACAATATTAACTTTTCCAATCCATGAGTAGGGAATACCTGTCCAATTATGCATGTTTTCTTCAATTTCTTCATCAATATCACAGTTTTCAGCAGGCAGTTTTTTTCACTTCCTAGGTTAAAGTTAACCCTAGGCATTTTATTCTTCTTTATGCAGTTATAAATGTGATTGTTTCAATTTTTCTGCTACTTTGTTATAAGTGTAAAAACATGTAAGATTTTTGTATATTTATTTTAATCCTGTGGCTGTTGAATTCATTTATTAGGTTCTAATAGTTTTTTTGATGGAGTCTTTAGGGTTTTCAATATATATACTATCATGTCAGCTGCAAATAGTGACAGTTTTACTTGTTCCTTTCCCATTTGGGTTCTTTTAACTTATTTTTTCCTGCCTAGTTGTTCTGGCTAAGATTTCCAGTGCTACACTGAATAAAAGTGGTAAGAGTGGGCATCCTTGTCTTGTTCCCGATCTTAGAGGAGAAGCTTTCAAATTTTCATCATTGAATATGACATTAGTTGTGGGCTTGTCTTGTATGCCCCCTATTATGTTGATGTATATTTTCTCTCTACCCACTTTGTTAAGAGTTTTTATCATAAATGGAGGTTGTATTTTGTCAAATGCTTTTTCTGTTGCACTGAGAAATATGATTTTTATTCTTCATTTTATTAATGTGGTGTATGGCTGTGATTGATCTGTGATGTTGAGCCATGCCTGTATCCCTGGAATAAATCTCACTTGATCATGGTTTATGATCCTTTTTATGTAATGTTGGATTTGGTTTGCTAATATTTTGTTGATGATTTTTACATCTGTGTTCAACAGGGAAATTGGCCTGTATTTTACATTTCTAGTGGTTTCCTTGTCTGGTTTTGGTATAAGGGTAAGTCTGACCTCATAAAATAAATTTGGAAGCCTTTCATCTTCTAAATTTTGAAAGACTTTTAGAAACATTGGTGTTAATTCTTTAAATGTTTGGTAGAATTTACTGGTGAAGTAATCTGGTCCTGAGCTTTTTTTTCTTTTCTTTTCTTTTTAATACTGATTCAGTCTCTTTCCTAGTCATCAGTCTGTTCAGATTTTCTATTTATTCATGTTTCAGTCTTACTAGATAGTATGTTCCAGGAATTTATTTGTTTATTCTAGGTTGTCCAATATGTTGACATACAACTATTCATAGTACTCTTCTGATTCTTTGTATTTATGTGATATCAATTGTAAAGCCTTCTCTTTCATTTATGATTTTAGTTATTTGGGTCTGTTTCCTTTATTCATTGGTGAATATAGTTGGTCATTTGATAGTTTTGTTTATATTTCTAAGGAACCAGCTCTTAGTTTCATTGCTCTTTTCTAGTTTTCATAGGCTCTGTTTCATTTATTTCTGCTCTGATCTTTGCTATTTTCTTCTTCTAGCTTTGGGCTTTTTCATCTTTTTCTAGTTCCTTAATATGTAAAGTTAGGATATTTTAAAATGTATTTTTCTTGTTTCTTGAAGAGTATGTTTATAGCTATGAAATTCTCTCCTAGTGTCACTTTTGCTGTATCCTATGAATTTTGGTATTTTGTATTTCCTTTTACTTATGTCAAGATATTTTTTTATTTCTCTTGATTTCTTCCTTGACCTATTATGTTCAGTTGCATGTTGTGCAATCTCTACATATTTTTGAGTTTTCCAGTTTTCTTTTATTCCAGTTATTCTTTTAATTGATACCTAGTTTCATAGAGTTGTGATTGAAAAGATGTTTAATATGATTTCAGTCTTCTTAAATTTATTAAGACTTGTTTTGTGGCCTAACATATGGTCTGTTATGGTCAGTATTACATGTGTACTTGAAAAGAATGTGTATTCTGTTGCTTTGGGGTAGAATGTTCTGTCTATGTTAAGTCCATCTGGACTAATGTGTCATTTAAAGCCATATTTTTCTTGTTGATTTTCTGTCTGGATCATCTACCTGTTGGTGACAGTCTGGTAATAAGGTTCCCTACTATTACTATATTAGTATCTATTTCTCCCTTTCAGTCTGTTAATATTAACTTATATATTAAGATGCTCCTGGGTTGAGTATATAAAAATTTACAAATATTATATCCTCTTATTGGATTTATCACTTTATTATTATGTAATGACCTTCTTTGTCTGTTATTACAGTCTTTTACAAATTCAGTAAGTCTCTAGATGTATGTTCAATTAGACGTCTTCCTGATTGGCTAATATTTTAAGATAAGCAAATAAGCCTCTTTCACAGAAAGTGTGGGTTCTGTCTCTTAGATGGAACCTGGAGTAAGTGAGTTCATGCGCGTGAATCCTTCAAGAAGCATTTCTCGGTTTTCTTAGCTTTATGGATCTTGTGTACATACGAGCCTTGTTGACTTTCAATGATAGGTGTTTTGGATGCTCATCTTTCAGGTGTTGGTCAAAAAATTGGGGTGTTTGCACTCCAACTCAAGGAGAGCTCAGGCAGAAGCTTAGGGATTTAAGGACTCTCCTGTTTGTGGATCAACATGTCAGGTGTGGAGTTCAGGCAAGAGTGTGTCTCAGCTTCTTCCACCTGCTTTCATGTAGTTTTTACTTGTTCGCCCAATGTGTAAGAGTTGCTCAGCTAGTTTCCCGCCCCCATCTCCCCTGGCACTTTTATCAAAAATCAGATGTCTGTAAAACTGCTTTCTTTTGAGACTCACTATTCTATTATTTTATTCTTATGACAATATAACATTGAGTTGATTACCATAGATATATAACGGCTCTTGAATTAAGGTAGTAAAAGTCCTCCAATCTACTACCCTTCTTTATCAAAATTGCTTTGGATATTCAACATCCTTTGAATTTCCATATAAATAGTTGATTTCTACAAAAACTTCTGCTGAAATTTTGATTGAAGCTGTATTGAATCTAGATAAATTTAGTTGAAAATTGGTAGGATAATAATACTGTCTTTTTGTCTATGAACATGATAACACATTTCTCCTGGGTTTTATTTACTTTGTCTCAATAGTTTTCAGTGTTCAGAGCTTATATTTATAAACTTATTTCTGAGAATTTTATTATTTTGATGCTATTATATATGTTTTTAGTGTCAATTTCTAACACTTTGGTAACATGTATATTTATTACATGTTACTGTATAAGTAATACATATACATGTAATTTAACACATACTTTTTCTGTTTACATTTTATACTATGATCTATATTAATTGATAGTTGTAGTAATTGTTTTGTGAACTCCTAATAATTTTCTATGTAGACAATTGTCATATGCAAATCAACGAAGTTTTACTTTCTGATCATTATGCCCATTATTTCTTTTTCTTGCCTATTGCAGTGATTGGCATCTCTTGTGTAATGTTGAATAGAAATGGTTAGGGTGTATTTCCTTTCCTTCTTCCTCATAATAGACTAAATTACTCAATAACTTACCATTTATTATTAGGTCAGCCATCAATTTTTAGCTGAGACCCTATTTTAGTCTGAGGAAGAAGAAAGTTTCCTTCTGTTTTTAAACTGCCAAGTGGTTTTCCTTTCTTTTCTTCTTTTTCAATTGAAAACTTCCTTTTGAAATTTTATCAAATGCCTTTCTGTATAAAAGAAAGGAAGATCATATGTATACTGGAATGATCACATGGTTTTTCCTCCCTTTATTTTGATAATATGGTTAATTACAACAAATGCTATTTCAAATGCCTATATATTCATGAAATTTGGGGGTAAGTCACAGTATTAATATATTATTTTATTATTTTACACATTAGTGGATTCATTGTGCTATACTTGCTTAGGAATTTTTCTAAATTCTTGACAACTGTTAGCAATAATTTTATTTTTAATAAGTTTTGGAATTATGATAATATGGCCCTGATATTCAGAAGTAGTCACACTTCTATTTGTTGATGAAATTTGTGTAAGTTAGATAGTCTTTGTCTACTAACGTGTTTCATAAAATTTCCCAATGAAGCAATCTAAATTAGAATTTTCTTTGTAGTAAAGTTGATCATGAATTAATTTAATAGCTGTAGGTAGGGGGTATTCAGACTATGTTTCAAATTATGTCCATTTTGTTATTTTTTTCAAAATTATCCATATCACCTGAATTGTTAGTTTTTATTATTCTCTTAATATCCTTTTAACACCTAATAGAAATATAGTGATAACTTCTCTCACCTTTCATTCTGATACTGTCAATTTGTGTTACCTCTTTCTTTTTTGCCTTGATCAGACTAGTTAGGGGTTTATTCATTATGTCTGTCTTTTCAAAGAACCAGACATTGTCTTTGCTAATATTATTCTATATATTTCTATAAGTTATATATTTCTATAAAGGAAAAAATATCTAATTTATTTTGATATTATGATTATTTGTTATTATCAATCTATATGAGATATTTGCATATTAAATAGAAATTATATTTTTAGATTATCAAATACTAATTTGAAGATTCAAACTTATAAATAAGTACAAGAATTTATTTTAAAACATTTTTAGGCAGGGAGTGTATAGCTCAGCAGTAGAGTGTGTGCTTAGCATGCATAAGTTCCTGGGTTCAATCCCCAGTACCTCCATTAAAATAAATTAGTAAATAAATCTAATTAGTGCTCCCCCCCAAAAAAAACCCCAAATGGCATGGATGAATCATTCTTTTTTAGACACTTGACCTTGAACCTCAATTCATACTTTTATTGTCAGTTAAGTTCCTGTTTTATCATAATCACTAAATGAAATAAAGCTTTTAGAGTGCTAGAAAATTACTTGACACATAAAGGTAAAATCTGAGATTTATTACAAGCTTTATCTTTTTTCTTCTTTTAATTGTCCAGTCTTCATAGAAACGTAAGCTTAGATTTCAGTAAACGTATGTTGATTAATTAATTATGGTTCTTTTCAATTTATTACTTTAGTAGCTTTTCTGGGTTATAATTGACATATAATAAGTTTTCACATATTTAAAGTGTACAGTTTGATATATTTTTGGTATGTGGATAAACCCATGAAACCATTACCACGATCAAAACAGTGAACATACTTAGCATCCCAGCAGCGCCCTCTTCCCCTTAAATACTTCTCTCCCTTTCCAGTTCCCCTCCCCAGGCAAACACTAGTGTGTTTTCATCCAGTATAGATTAGTTTGCATTTTTTTTAGTTTTATATGAACGAATCCATACAGTACATACTTTCTATTACATGACTCCTTTTACTTGGTATAATTATTTTGGCAATCATCCAAGTTGTAGTATGATACAACAGTTTGTTGCTTTTTATTGCTGAGTAGTAGTTTTTGTTTTTCCTTTCTAAAGCAATTATATAGGTTTCTCAGATCCTGTCTATAACATCTTAGATAATGTCCTAAGAAAATGTGTTTTCTCCAGTGTGATATATTTTGTTAAAAGACATTCTTACAATCTAGCCAAATTAATGCACCCTTTGAAGTAAGGTAATCTTATATTCCATTTGATAGCATAATTGGAACATTTGTTCTTTGCTGATTATGGCAAACACTGTATGTAAAGAAATGCACAATAAAATGAATATTTTTGAGAATATGATTCTCTGGAGATACCAAGCCATACTGAATTATAAAAATACCTGTTATAAATGAAATAAAGAATAAATGACCAAAGTAAAATAAGAAAGGGAATTTTATGTGTTGAGAAACATATCTAGGAATTTCTACTTTTCAAGTAATTTGATTGCTGTATCTTTTAATTTCCTATTTAAACATTATAAGATATGCCTAGTAAATGAATTCACTTGCCAAAAAGATCAATGTTACATCAAATAAAAAAAAAAGAATTTCAGATAGCAATATACTTGTCATTTATAAAATTAGAATAAAAGTGAGATTATTTGAATTGGTAATTACTGAGGGGAACTAAAACCATTTTCATAATGTTCTACTAGGAGATGATTTGGGGCCTGCTAGGCAATGTAAATTGTACTGCCATCTGGCTTTTAATAATATTATGCCTCTCCAATGACTCCATGAACAAACCGTACTTCAAGCTACTCAAATTAATTACGAAACCCAAACAGTCACAAGCAAAGCTTCTTCTCTTCCATATGATTGGCACGACCTAGCATCACTTAAAATATGGCAGTGCCAACTTGAAGGTACATAATAGTTAATGGAGAAGATTTTAAGAGGAAATGGAGAGCAGCTTGCAAATGGAGTATTCAGATTTTGAGAGACTCATATATTTATCAAAATTTAACTGAGCTATAATATATGATAACTGTCATGATAAAGTTGTTCATATCTGCCACACATGCTTAATATTCTTGGAAATCAGATACTTAAGTATCAGAACAGGTGTATGTTGAATAAATTACTTAGTAGGGCATGAGGTTTGTATTTTACTGGTTTTCCCACCAGTATTCATTCAGTCACTCAAAAATATGTTAAATTCTCCTTATGAAGAGACACCAAGTTAGGTGTTGATTTTACATTTGTAAACAAAACAGATACCACCTCTGTCTTCATGAGTTTACAGGCTGGTGGTGACTTAGGAAATAAACATTTACCCATATTAGAAGACATGTAATCATAAAAAGTGACAACTCTGATGAGTCAGAAAATAACAGAGGAGATTATATTGGGCTTTTGAGAGCCTGGCTTAGGAGTTTAATTTTAGCTGAGCTTTGAAAAATAAGAGGAAAGGATGAGAAGAGTGGGAGGAAGAGATTTCCATGAGAGAGAGTGGCTTATATGAATAAAATGCAAATATAAAATTAAATAAAGTACAGGAAGTGCTGCTTTAAGACCAGGTTTACCAAGGCAGTTTTCTTGTTTAGTTCACAGTCTTCTTCCAGTAATACATTGCATCTGTATAAATTTACTAAATATTAAACATGTAATTATAGGTTTTCATTAGAATCAAAGTTAACAGAACATTTAAACACACAATTAAATTGGTTCATTTTAAAGTTTAAATATTAAACACCATATTTTATCCTGAGTCAAATTAATTGGGAAAAAAAAGGAGGCTAGAGACTAGAAAGACTCAATTCGTGAAGCAAAGAAAAGTAAAAAATATATAGGGAAAGATACAATAGTGCTCAATTCTATGGGTCTACATATCACTTGACATTTTCAGTAAAGGTCCATTTGAAATCTAAGGTGTGTAAAATATCCCAGGGTCAAATTCATGTCTCAGTACTTCAAACTCAACAGAACCAGAATTAAATCCAACAACCACTACCAAAATAGATTCCCCTCTGTCCTAGCTAGTTCTCTTAAATGACACCACCCACAAAGTTTCAAAACATCAGCATTTGCAATAGCTTCTCCTCCTGTATCAGTTGTTGACAAATTTTACATTTTGGGTGATTTAGTTTTTGAATTACTGCAACTGATTAATTTTTATCAACAAGGCCCCTAATGTGCTTAAGAGCTTCTCTGTCTCTTGCCTCACGGCCTCCAACAAGCATTTGTTTGCTCACCTGTCTTCCACCACTGACTTCAGCCCTTTCAAAGAAACCACTCATACTAGCCTCAGAAAGGGTTGCTGTGTATTAAGTCTCAAGTTATAAACCCAGATTGATTAAATACTACTCCCTGGACACGTGCTATGCTTTTCTTCTGTCTTGTCACATGTTACTTTCCGTATTTCTGACTCATCTATCAAGAGCCAACATTACACACCCTTCCTTCCTCCTCATCTTGAAGTCTATATTATAGAATACATTTTTCATTCTTTAAATACCAGAGATTTTTATACTTCTCTTATAGAATATATGGATTTCACTTAAACTAAACTTAGTAGGATGCATGCAATTTCCTCCTAGTAAGTTGCAAGTTGTTTGAGAAAGTGAACTGGAATACTGTCTGCGTAAAGCACAAATCAGTGATGTTTTTTGCAGAGTTTAGTTTCAGGAATTAAGTACATTTCCAAAGAATTTTATTTAACATAAGCCATTTAATGTAATATCAGCTTGAAGTAGTGTGTGTTTTGATGAACAGAGATTTGCTTAAATGATCTTTAAACAAGAATAGGCTTGTTAATGGAGTCATCTTTAATTTATCCCCCATTTATTTATAGATCTCCCAGTATGTGTATGGTTCTGTTCTAGAAACTGATGATCCTGGATTCTGCAATGAGCAGGAAAGCAAAGCTCTCTCACTAAGAGAAATCATAAAATTGTAGTGGAATATTTTTCAAATGATAGATTTTGCAGTGTCTTCCAGTGTCCTCCCCATCAACTCAAATGGGGTATTTGTCAAGGAATTCATTGATCACAATATTATAATCCTCCAAATATAAATATTTTAAAAGGTTGACTCAAAGTTTTAATAGAATTTAAGAAACATGAATCTCCATACTCTCCATTTTATTAGTCTTTTCATTACTTTCAAAATCTGTAATTTGTATGCATATGTACAGTGTGTTCATTCAGTAAAGTTAGGATATTCTGTAATAACTTATTAAATACTGTACTTTTATTTCCACTCTAATATCCATCATATGTACTTTTTAATATATGTTCTTTAATTACCAATATCTTATAATAGTCATAAGTGAGAAATTAGTATCATACCTCTAAAACAGTTGCAATTAAATTATCCACTCTATAATTTATGTCAAAATTTCCAACAAAACTTGATTAACAAGGCAAATCTTGGGATTCTAATGTTAATTATTTTAATTAATTAAATGTTGCACTATTAAAGAAATTCAAGAATGTAATAATCTTAGACTAAGATTAAATTATTTGTTATCTTATTAACAACCCCTCAATATAAAATATGTAGAAATAGTTTCACTATGTTAGTTAAATGGTAATTCCCACATGGGATTCAATTTAAAATAACCAAATCAAAAGTAAATAACAAGGTTACTTGACATGAGAAGGTTATGACTTAGAACTCTAAAGGACAGTACAACAAAATCATCTGAAATTCTTTTGAATGATAGTTTGTAATCATTTACATTTTGAATCCTTGGGTGTCAACCCATAACTGTAAATGCAGTTTGAAATTCAAATTTTTCTATTTTCTTTTATTCTTTACAAATAATTAAATCCTAGGTCAATCCAGCAACAGATGCACTGTTTTTCAGTTATCAGCTTTATTGTATTTATTGATTTTAAAATCTGCATTGAAGAAGCTATTCAGGAAATCTGGTGCTGGCCTGCATTAGCGTTGCATGTGCAAGAGACACTTTAGGCACCAGTCGTTTAGTCATATTTCATAAGCAGAAATAATGCTGTTGCTAAAAGCGATAGACCTAAGCCTTAAAATAGGGGGAGTAAAGAACTGCCGAAATAATTTTCCATAGCTTTTCCTTTTCAGATAGGTAATTTTTTCAAAACCAACTAGATGATGACATCTGTTCTCTGGCATCTCATTAAGTCCTTAATTTTGTCATCTCTACTTTTTGAACAGACAGACACTTCACCAAAGAAAATGTATGAATGGCCATTGATCAATCACAAGAAAATATCCCCAAGTTTACTAGTAACCCAGGAAATGTAAATTAAAACTATCTTGGATACCATTTCAAAAATAGACTAAACTTCCTAGAATAACAAAATTTGGGAACACCAATAGTTGACAATGAATGAAAACAAGTGAAACACTCATAATATTTCTGGTAGGAGTGTTAAAAGTTAATACCATTTTGGAAAACTGATAACAGCAATTTCATTCCTAGATAAATAATTTCATTCCGAGGATAAATAAAATCTTATCTACAAAAAGAAGCTTTGTGTATAATATCCAAAAAGTAGAAACCATTCAAATGTTCATCAACTGGAGGGTCACTAAACAACTTGCTTTATATCCATAAAATGAAATACTACTCAGTAATATTGAACAAATTACCAATACTTGCAATAACATGGATAAATCTCAAAAGTATTAAGGAAAAAGCAAGGCAACCAACTTCTGCCTTAACTGGCATAGATTCTTATGTTCAGTTACAGATTACTTTGATAACCCCATTGTAATTAATACATACATATATCTTCTCTTAGTGAATATATTAAGTTTGTTCAAATATATTCATGTGTTCATTCAAAAACATTTAATACTTCCTACTGTGTTCAAAGCACTTTATTAGGTTTTTGTTATAAAGTGATTAATAAACAAGTTCCCAGCTGTCATATAGTTACATTCTAATAAAAGGGCTAGTAAAATAACTATGAAATGTATATATAATTAAAAATAATAACGCTATGGGGAATACTGTGTAGCCAACATTTATTTGGTACTATGTGTTTTTAAATGTTTATATATATATAATGTCATTAAATTCAACAAAAACATATGTGGTAAGTACCATAATTATAATCTAATTTTATGAATTATGAAACAGTATATAGTATTAGCCAAGGCTCACTTAACAAAGAGTGACTTAGCAAAGCTACACACTAAATACTGAAGCTGACATGCAGACTTTGGCCATCCTGTTTCATGCTCTGTAACTTTAATCATTACTCTAGAGTGCATTCTCAAAAAGTAAGATGAGAAGTGTCAAAAATAGTGATTTGAGGAGGAGTCACTAAACAGGTATGGCATTGTGTAGGATAATCAGAAATAGTGACATTTAAGCAGACACAAAATGACAAAAATGACAGGCCTAGCTAGCATGGAGGTAAGGGGATTCCTGGCTGTAACAGAGTAGAGTAGCTGGTTTCAGAATTCCCTTCTTGTGATAAAGAAGTATATTGATGAAATATATGAAGAAACTGTTTACAGATACTGTACACCAGAGAACACACTCATGTCACCTTTGAGAAGAAGGAATACATTAGGTGAACCCTACTTCTCCCTGTCTGGTGTCAATTTTCCAGGGTGGTACAGGAACAGAGAAGCCCAGGCAGAGTGATTTGAAGAGGAAGAAACAGGTGTTTGCAGTTGCTGAAATGGCGAGAGTTTATGGTACAAGTTGGAAAGAGGAGCACGTCAATAGAGATACTCAGACATCTGGGCACATGAGTTTTCAACTCATTTACTAAAATACCAAAGAGTGTGCTTTTGTGATCATATGGTAAGAATGAGTTTAGTTTTGCAAGAAAGCTCCAAACTGTCTTGCACAGCAGCTGTACCGTTTGGTACTTCCACTAGCAATGAATGAGAGCTCCTGTTGCTCGATATCATTGGCAACATTTGGCGTCGTCAGTGTTTCAGTATTTGGTCATTCTAATAGGTGTGTAGTAGTATTTCTTTTTGTTGTAATTTCTAATTCTCTGGTAACATATTACATAGAGCATCTTTTCATATGCATATTTGCCATTTATATATCTTGTTTAGTGAGGTGTCTGTTAAGGTCTTTGACCCAACTTTTAATTGGGTTGTTTGTTTACTTACTGTTGAGTTTTAAGAGTTCTCTGTATATATTAGATAACAGTCCTTTATCAGATGTGTTTTGTTTGTTTGTTTTAAATATTTTCTCCTAGTCGTGGCTCATCGTACTATCTTCACATTGTCTTTCATAGAGCACTTTTTAGTTTTAATAAAATCCAACTTACCCATTCTTTTTCCATGGTTATGCCTTTGGTGTTGTATCTAAAAAGTCATTGCCCTACTCAAAGTCTTCTAAGTTTTATCCTCTGTTATCTTTTAGGAGTTTTATCATTTTTAATTTTACATTTAGATAAATTAAATGTGACACATCTTGAGTTAATATTTGTGAAGAGTATAAAGTCAGTGTCTAGATTAAATTTTTTTGATATGGATGTCCAGTTGTTCCAATACCATTTGTTGAAGAAATTATCTTTGCTACATTATATAGCCTTGGCTTCTTTGTCAAAGATTAGTTGACTGTATTTATATGGGTCTATATCTGGTTTCTCTCTTCTGTTCCAATGATCTATTTGTTATTTCAAGGTACCATACTGCCTTGATTACTGTAACTTTCTAGCAACTCTTAAGGTTCAGTAGTGTTGGTCCTCCAATTTTATTCTCCTCTTTCAATATTGTGTTAGCTATTCTGAGTCTTTTGCCTCTTAGTATATACTTTAGAATCTGTCAGTATCCATAAGACAACATGCTGGGATTTTTATTAGCAGTCCATGGAAGCTACAGATCAAGATGGGATTAACTGAAATGTTGACAATATAAAGTCTTCCTATCCATAAACATGGAATATCTCTCAGTTTATTTAGTTTTATTTTATTTCATTCATCAGAGTTATTTTCCTCATATAGCTCTTGTCCATATTTTGTTAGATTTTTACTTAAGTATTTCATTTTCTTCAGTGCTAATGTAAATGGTATTTGTCTTAATTTCATATTGTAGTTGTTCATTCATTATTGGTATATAGGAAAGTGATTGAGTTTTGTATATTAACCTTGTGTCTAACAACATTGATATAATCACATGTTAGTTCCAGAAGTCTTATTTATTTTTACAATTTTCTACTCATACAGTTATGTCATTTGAGTTTTCTTCCTTCTCAGTCTGTATGCATTTAATTTCTTCTTTTCTGATTTCATTAGCTAGGGCTTCCAGCACAATGTTGAGAAGCAGTGGTGAGAGGGTATATCCTTTCCTTCTAACTGATTTTAGTGAGGAAATTTGAGCTCGTTACACTAAGTATGATTTTGGCTGTAGATTTACTGTAGATTTTCTTAATCAAATTGTGGAACTTGCATTTCATTCTCAGCTAAGTATTTTTTTATCATGAATGAATGTTGAATTTTGTCAGATGTCTTTTCTGCATTATTGATATGATCACATGATTTTTTTCTTTCTCCTGTTGCTGTGGTGGATTAAACTAACAACAACAACAGTAATAATAAATTTATTTTGAAATGTCATTCCAGACTTGGATATCTGAATAATTCACATTTGGTCATGGTGTATAATTCTTTTTATGCATTGTTGGATTCATTTGCTAATATTGAGAATTTTTGCATCTCTGTTTTTGAAAGCTACTGTGCTAGTTTTCTTTTTTACTGTAATGTCTTGGTCTCATTTTGGTATTAGGGTAATGCTGGCCTTATAGAATGAATTAGGAAGTTTTCCGTCTGCTTCTGTGTTTTGGAAGAGTTTGTAGAATATTGGTATAATTTATTCCTTAAATGTTTGGTAAAATTCACCAGTGAACTCATCTGGGTTTCAGACTTTCTGTTTGGATGGTTGTTAATTATTTAGTCAGTTTTTTTGATAGATATAGTACTAATCAGATTGTCTTTTTCTTCTTGAGTGAGTTTTAGCAGATTGTGTCTTTCAAGAAAAGACATTTGTCTGTTTTACCTGTGTTTTTAAACTTGTGGGCATAGAGTTGTTTATAATATACCTTATCCTTTTAATATGCATAGCATCTATAGTGACATCTTCTCTTTAATTTCTGATATTAATAATTTGTGTGCTCTCTTTTTTCATAGTTAGCCTGGCTAGAGACTTGCTGATTTTATTAATCTTTTCAAAGAATCAACTTTTGGTTTTGTTGATTATTTTCTGTTTATTTCCTATTTTCAATTTCTATGATTTCTCCTTTAATTTTTTTTATTGTCTTCTTACTCTGGATTTCATTTGTTCTTTTTTTTTTTTTTTTTTTCCTTCCTAAGGTAGATCTAAAATTGTCAATTTTGGATCTTTTCTAATATAGGCATTCAACTCATTTCACTCTAATGACTGCTTTTGCTGCATCCCACACATTTTGGTAAGTTGTGTTTTCATATTCCTTTAGTTTAGAATATTCAATTTCTCTTAAGATTTCTTTTTTTAGCTTATGTATTATTTAGAAATGTTTTGTATAATCTCCCAGCATTTTGGGATATTCCAGTTATCTTTCCATTATTGATATCTAGTTTAATTCCATTGTGATCTTACAGCAGACATTGTATGATTTCTATTATTTTAAATTTGTTAAGTTGTGTTTTGTAGCCCAGGTTGTGGTTTATGTTGGTGAATGTTTCATGTGAACTTGAGAGGAATGTATATTCTCCTGTTACTGGATGAAGTAGTCTATAGATGTTCATTATACTGGTTTGAGCAATAGTGTTGTTGAGTTCCAATGTAATCTTAATGATATTCTGCTAGCTAGTACTGTCCATTTCTGACTGAGCAGTATAGAAGTCTCCAACTATAATTGCAAATTCATCTTTATTTCCTGTTTAATCAGTGTTTGTCTCACATATTTTGACACCCTATTGTTATGCACATATACTTTAAGGATTGTTATGTTTTCTTTGAGAACTGACCCCTTTACTTTTTTTTAAAAATCACTTTATCTTTTTTTATTGAGCTATATTTGGTGTACAATATTATAAGTTTCAGATGTACAACAGTGATTCACAATTTTTAAAGGTTATATTTCATTTATACTTATTATAAAATACTGACTAAATTTCCTGTATTGTACTATATAACATTGTAGTTTATTTATTTTATACATAGTAGTTTGTAGCTCTCAATCCCCTATGCCTATGTTGCCTCTCCACCCTTCCCTCTCTCCACTGGTAACCACTAGTTTATTCTCTTTATCTGTGATTCTATTTCTTTTTTGTTATATTCACTAATTTATTTTTTAGATACTGCCTATAATTAACATCATACAATGTCTGACTTATTTTAGTATAATACACTCCAATTCCATCCATGTTATTGCAAATGCAAACTTTCATTTATTTTTATGACTGAGTAATATTTCATTGTGTATGTAAACCATATCTTCTTTATCCATTCATCCATTCATTGACATTTAGGTTGCATCCATATCTTGGCTATTGTAAATAATGCTGCCATAAATATTAGAGTGTATGTATCTTCTCAAATTAGTGTTTTTCTTTTTTTTCTTTTGGATATATATCCAGGAGTGGAATTGCTGGGTTATAATGCAGTTATATTTTTAGGTTTTTCAGAAATCTCCATACTATTTTCCAAAATGGCTGCACCAATTTATATTCCCACCAACAGTGTATAAGCATTCCCCTTCAACTACATCCTTGCAGCATTTTAAATTTTTGGTCTTTTTGAAGATATTAATTCTGACGAGTGTGAGGTTGTATCTCATTGTGGTTTTAATTTGCATTTCTCTGATGATTAACAGAGTTGAGCATCTCTATGTGCCTGTTGTCCATCTGTATGTCTTCTTGGGAAATGTCTAGTCAGGTCTTCTGCCCATTTATTAATCGAGTTGTTTGTTTTTGATGTTGAATTCTATGGGCTGTTTGTATAGTTTGGATATTAACCCTTTATCTGTCATATCATTTGCAAATATTTTCTCCCATTCAGTAGGCTGTCTTTTAGTTTTACCAGTGGTTTTCTTTGACTTGCAAAAGTTTTTAAGTTTATTTAGGTCCTATTTATTTTCATCTCTATTACCTTTGCTTTAGAAGACAGATCCAAAAATATTGCTACAATTTATGTCAAAGAGTGCTCCATCTGTGTTCTAGGGGCTTTATGGTTTCCAGTCTTATATTTAGGTCTGTAATCCATTTTGGGTTTATTTTTCTATATGGTGTTAGAGAATGTTCCAATTTCATCTTTTACATGCAGTTATCTAGTTTTCCCAGCAACATTTTTGAAGACACTGTCTTTTCTCCATTGTATATTCTTGCTTCCTTTGTTGTAGATTAATTGACCATAAGTGTGTGCATTTAATTCTGGGATGTTCATCTTGTTCCAATGATCTGTGTGTCTGTTTTCATGTGAGTACCACACTGTGTTGATAACTGTAGTTTTATAATATATTGTGAAGTCAGGGAGTACTTCCTCCAGTTCTGTTTTTCTTTCTCAAGATTCTTTTGGTTATTTGGGGTCTTTTGTGTTTCCATACAAATTTTAAAATTATTTGTTCTAGTTCTGTGAAAAATGCCTTGCTTGGTATTTTGATAGGGATTGCACTGAATCTATAGATTGCCTTTGACAGTACCATCTTTTTAACAATATTAATTCCTCCAATTCATGAACACAGTATGTCTATGCATTTGTTTGTGTCATCTTTAATTTCTGAGAACGGGTCTTTTACCTCCTTAGATAGCTTTATTCCTAGGTATTTTATTCTTTTTGATGTGATTGTAAATGGGACTGTCTTCCTTGTACTTCTGATAATTCATTTTGAGTGTATAGAAATGCAACAGATTTCTGTATATTAATTTTGTATCCTGCAACTTTACCAAATTCATTGATGAGCTCTAGTAGTTTTCTATTTGCATCCTTAGGATTTTCTATGTATATACTATTCATGTCATCTGCAAACAGTGCTAGTTTTATTTCTTCCTTTCTGTTTTAGATTTCTTTTTCTTGTATAATCGTTGAGTCTAGGACTTCCAATATTGAATAAAAGTAGCAAGGTAGGTTATCCTTGTTTGGTTCCTGAACATACTGGTGAAAAGCTAAAAGCTTTTTCTCTGAGTATGATGTTAGCTATAGGTTTGTCATATGTAACTTTTATTATGTTTGGGTGTGTTTCCTCTATACCCACTTTCTGGGGTTTTTTTATCATAAATGTTGAGTTTTCTTGAAAGCATCCATTGATATGATCATATGGTTTTTATTCTTCAATGTGATATATCACATTGATTTGCTAATATTGAAAAATCCTTGCATCCCTGAGATAAATCCCTATTGATCATGGTGTATGATGTATTGTTGGATTCTGATGTATTGTGGGGTTCATTTTGCTAATATTTTGTTGAGAATTTTTGAATCTATATTCATCAGTAATATTGGCCTCTAACTTTCTTTTTCTGTGATATCTTTGGCTTTGGTAACCAGTGATGGTGGCCTTAGAAAATTACACTGGAAGCATTCTTTCCTCCGCAATTTTTGGGAATAGTTTGAGGATAGGTGTTACCTCTTTTCTAAATATTTGACAGAACTCAAACCGTCTGTTACTGGACTTTGGTTTGTTGGGATTTTTAAAAATTACTGGTTCAAATTCATTACTGTTAATTGATCTGTTCATATTTTCTCTTTCTTCCTCATTTAGTATTGGAGTGTATATTTATAGGAATTTGTACAATTCTTCAAGGTTGTCCATTTTATTGGCATATTTTTCATAGTAGTCATGATTCTTTGTCTTCTGTAGTGTCAGTTATAACATCTTTTTACATTACTGATTGTATTGATTTGGGGTTTTTTTTGTTTTTTTGTTTTTTTGGGTTTTTTTGGTGAGTCTGGCTAAAGGTTTATCAATTTTCTTTATCTTTTCAAAGAACCAGCACTTAGTTTCATTGACCTTTTCTGCTAGTGGGTGGGCACAGCTGGTCCCAGGGCAGGGTCTGGTCTGCTGATGAGAAGGCTGGTTGACCCCTTTACTATTATGTAATGCCCTTCTCTATCCTTGACAGTATTCCTTACTCTGAAGTCTTTTCTGTCTGGAAATTAATATAGGTATTCCTGCTTTCTTTTGATTAAGTGGAGAAAGATACACCATGTTAACACTAATCTATGTATTTAATCTATCTATTTAATCACATTTATAGTGAGTTTCTTATAGTTTTGATCCACTCTGATAACATTAAATTGGTACATTTAGATCATTTCCAAAGTAATTGATATATTTTAATTAAAATTTGTCATATTTGTTACTGGATTTTATTTTTGCCCTAGTTGTTTCTATTTTTGTCTTCCATTCTTTTTTTGGCTTTTGCATTTTTAATCTGAGCACTTTATGAGTCTGCTTTCTTAGCATATTAAACGTCTCTGTGTATTTGTTTTAGTGGTTGTCCCAGAGTTTGCACTATACCACTTTACACAAATGCATAATAACAAAGACACCTCTAATTGCTCCCTCCTATTCTTCGTTGTTGTCATTCACTTTATTTTAAGCATATACATACACACACGTATATATAGTCAAATACAGTGTTGCTACTATTATTTTAAACTTATTTGTTAGCTCAATTAAGAATAGGAAAAGTAAGTTCTTACTTTTATATGTAGTTATCTGAGTTTCTGATCTGTGTAATTTTCCCTCTCTAAAGAACTTCTGTTAACATTTCTTGCAAGACGGTCTACTCCAATACATTCTTTCATTTTTTGTCTTTCAGTGAGCCTGTGCTTTTGGGCTCTTCACTGCACATATGCATCTCAGTCCCCTACCCCTGGGTGGAACAGAATGGCTCAAATGGGCTGGAGTTGGGCAATTCCCTTCCTTTTCTCAGAATGTTAGCACCACTTGGAATTGAGTATTTCCCTTCCCCCAAGTCAGTTAGGCTCCGATAAAACTCCAAGAGCTTATGCTCTGCTTAAATAATTTCTCCTAAGAGCAGACTTTGTTAAGAAAGACAGAATGCTCTTGGGTATTTCCAAATGGTTCCTCCCCTTGTGCCAGAAGTATAGATGAATTTTTTGAGATTGACTATGAGAACATTGTACTTTGTAGACATTTATGAGGTAAACTCAAAAGCATGGGAGCTCCCTCTCCCCCACCCAATGACTGGGTCCCTCTGGAGTTTTCAGTTCCCAGAATTGTCCACTGAGTCTCCAGAAATTAGTTAGGTTTCCCTGCCCTAATGGTGTTTCCTGCAGAGATTGCTGCTCTGGGTAGTTGTGATTCTCTGTATTTATTTATTGGTCTCTCCCATTTGGATGAAGGAGTGATTTGTCTTGTGACCTCCCTCACTTATCTGATGGATCTAAGAAGAATTGTTGATTTTTCAGTTTGCTTAGCTTTTTAGTTGTTTTAGGAGGGAGTCTTTTAGGAGGGAGTGGCAACTTCTAAACTTCTTTCACGCTGGACTAGAAACAGGAAACTCTGTATTACTTTTTCTTTCTGAACTTTCTGCTCCCCTACCTTTATAAACTGTCTCTTGTCAGCTTTGTTTACATATAGCCACCCCCTGAATCTTTTACACTGTTCAATCTCAAGGAATAGATTTATTCAGTCCTAATTCTAAACTGCTGGGTGAGAGACTGATTAGACTAACTTGAATCTAAATAATTGAAGTCAGGTGGGAAATTTACAGGCTAAACGTAGCCCCTTGGGTCACCCTAAAAGTATCCAACAGCTCATGAAAATAGCATTCCTACTTAGAAGTTACAGCTTTAAATGTGAGATGAAACAATGTAAGAAAAAATTACTATAAAAATATGTCATTTAAGAATAGGAAAAAAACTTTTTCCCAAAGAGGAATCTCATTTAAGAGTGGAAACTAGATTTGTAACTTGTAAGAGGCAGATTACAAAGTTAGCAATGCCAAATTATCGTTCTTACTGAAAATACTATATATTATCTACTAGCCTTTGTAAAATCTTGACACAGTAAATGTACTTTGACTTTTGAGTCCTATAGAGTGTATATAACACATTTCATATATTATTTAAGCTTTAAAAATCATACCTTGGTTATCTTAAATGGAAAAGATACAAGACAGTAGTATAAAGATACCAAAATCTTTTTAAAAATACAGATATATACATACATCCATTAATAAGTAACTTCCACTTTAAATCAAATTTAATTTGGATATCAAAGGCCAAGTGCTAATTTCACTTCAGCAATTATAAATTCATGTCTGAAACCTGTGACAAAGAGCAAGTGAGTAGGTGATAGGACAATTGTGACAAGCTTATCAAACTAACAATTGGGATGAAATGTTACCAACTCTCCTTAAATTTATCCAATAAGGTACCCCAACTGACCTATTATTATTCATATGACATCCCACAGCTAAGAGTTGTTTTTTATTAACATGTTAAGAAATCTCTCTTCAAGGTTAATGAGAGAGACTTTAACTTTGTTCTCTAAACTAGGAAAGCATCCTTATAAGTCAGAAGTTTTAACATGCTATTCTGATAGACACAATGAAGATTTGTTCATATTTTTGACTAACATAGTTAAAGATAACTAGGTTATTTGACTAAGATAACTTTATACTAAATTTCAATAAATTAATGTTTAATCAAGACATTTTTTATAAGGAATTATGCTTTAACAGCTTTGAAAGGGAGTTCCTTAATCACAATATAATTGTGTTTCATTTATTCAAAGTATATAACATATAAAGAGAGGTTTATAAGCAATATTCTCTTTGAAGTAATTTTCTACAGCTGACCCCAGAGAGTACCAGTTTGACAGATGGAAATAATAAGTAAAAGCAGCAAAGTTGTTTGCTGTATATAATATTGTTAATAAATCAAAATACCCAGCATATGGCAAGAGAATAGATGTATTTTCATACAGTCTGGCCCTCTTTCTTAATACTACTCTTGATGTCAGGAAATCATCTAGCTATAGTTAGCAAAACAGTCTATGAAAATTTGAAAAATGAATGAGAAAATTATAATTTCTCTAAGGCACTCTTTTTTTTTTTAATTTTGCAAGTGTGTGTGTTAAATGTTGTATGTAATGTATTTGTGGAGGCACTTTATTGCTTTGCCACAGTGTCTGAAGCCACCATAGTTAGCAGCCCTCCTGTGTATTTTCACCAAGCCCTAGCCTGTTCATCTAAGAACACTAACAAACACATTGTATACAGCCATATCTATCATAAACTTTCTTAACAAATATCACATGAAGTCCTCTGTCAAGTAGCTGAGAGCTTGGTCTGAGGACAGTAAGAACTTGATGGAAAAGGGCAAAGTTTTAAAGACCATGTCCCTTGCAGGAAAGTTGTATTCTGGCAAAAGAGGATCATGTCGCCAGAAGCAAATCCCTTAATTATTGAAAGCTCAAGAGTACTGGCTCTGAAAATGGTAAGGCCAAAGGGCATTTGTGTCCATGTTTACACACCCATTGGCCCAGAGGACATGGAGACATGCCAATGATTAATATCATCTATAGAGGGAAAAAGAAACCTATAAGTTTAAAAAAGACTAACAAATTTAGTAAAAAAAAAAAAAAAAAAAAAAGTAAAACTGGGCATATTTTGTCTGTTTCTTTGTACTGTGCAAACTGGCATAGGTAGATTTTAAAGCCTAAAATATAAGAAAATGTGTAGGTAGGTAGATGCATCCATTATAACTACCACCAATATAATCATTTAATGCCTAAATATTTTTCAAACTCCTGTGAAAGTGGGATTTTTGTCTTTACGTTTTAAGAGACATTAAAATCAATTCCTTCTACCTTTGACTAATGTTTTTTCACACTTTTTCTTAGAGAATGCAAACCCCGAGTGTCACAGTAGAGGTCATCGTAGACAAAGAGCAGTTTCTGAGCGTCATGTTTTGGTTTCACCAATTCCTTTTTCCTCTTCCTTCTTTGGTTTTCACTTTTAGAGGCAGTCTTTTATTTAGCAAACACCAGTCTAATATTTCTGTAGTTAATAGCTCTGGAAAATTTTTCATGAAGACATAAGCTACTTACAAAAGTTCTTAAACCTTTGCATTTTCTATCCTGCTTTGTATTTACTTCAGCATGGCTGACAGTTTTGTAAGTTTCAATCAAAAACTGTATAAAATCTCTGCCCAACAGATTCTAACTTAACATAGTCATTTCCAAGACAGGAAGAAGTCATGCCAATTATAAAGCCATACTGTTTTCATGGTTAGACGAAGACTCAGTTTGCAAACATAACTGCTGCACATTTACTTCATGTATTAAGGGCAGCCATGCACGATGAGAATAGGAATCAGTGAAGCAAAACATGAGGCTCCCATCTGTCACAGTGCAGATGCATTTCCTGTAAACTGTAAGATAGATATAATACAGAAAGAGGCAAGTAGAATGAAATAAAAATAAAGTGCAAATAAACAGTCATTTCTCTGTACCATATAATTAATATTATAAAATCTGGACTTTTTAAGAAGGTATAAGATAATTTGTAATACACAAGAACAGTGCTAGTTAGAATTCTTGAGTCATGTAAAATATTTATGACCTTATTAAACAGGGTAATATGTACTAGGGGCTGTATTAAACAACTCAACTATTTCAATTGCTTAATACAATAAAATGTTTCTCATACCAATTTCCAATGAAGCTCACATGACTTTACTGAATTCCTTCCAGGTGAGACTCAGGAACTTGGCTTCCTTCTCTCATGCAGCTTCTTAATGCCAGGGTCCTTTAGCCACACAGGTAGGAGAGAAAGAATGAACTAACAATCAAAGAAAAAAAATCCAAGAAAGATTCATCCATTGAACAAAACTATGCACAAACCCCAAATCTGTTTTCAGTGATACAGTGTACTATATTCTTCCTTTGGTCCAAGAAGAGATACAGAATTTGATAGTATTAAGCTAGTCAGTGCTTTATTTTGCTGTATTAAAACTGATTTTAAAAGGAGCAAAATACATTTTATTTTCAACACAATTTCATAAAGAAGGTTTAATACCAAAGAAATAGGGATGACCTAATCTTTTTCATTGAATATATTAAGATCTGCAAAAAATTAAGGCTTCTTAAATTTTCCTACACCAACAGGGATAAGATGAAGCTCTAGGTATCAAAGTAAGACTCCTACTATAGACTCATTTTTATCTTCAGGGGTCAAGACATCCACAGGTCTACACACCAAGGAGGACCTAGACACTACCCTCCTTATCATCTTAACGTTCACAGCCTTATCACCATTTTTTGCTTTCTATTGCCCAGGACTACATGGATGGTTCATTTATTGGTTATTTACTGCTGTAAAACCAATTATTACAAGATTTAATGGCTCATGACAAAGCCACTTATTTAACTCACAATTATGGGGGTCTCCACTTCGTCCATACTTAGCTGGAAGATCATTTTTGTCTCAGTGGGAGCCCCTCAAATGTCTGTTGTCATCTGAAGCTCAGGAAAAGGTTAGCTTTGTTGATCTTAGCTGGGTTTTCTCAATTTTCTGGGTCTCAGCTGGGACAACTGGGACTGCATCCTGTTAGATCACACGCAGGGACCTAGGTTTAACCATGTATACTGTCATTTTCTTAAAATGTTATTAAACCAAGCAAGTTACAAGACCATCTGAGATGTCAATAGTGCATAAATAGACTGATTATTGGTAGGTAGAACCCCCAAGGTCATATTGAAACAGAAATGGCTACAGGGAAGAAAATAACTGCAGACATTTTTGTAAATTATCCAGTATTGTGTCCGTTAATGTCATTCACCAAAGGCATGAGAACTCCTAGAGTCCTTTTATCTTGCATAATCTGTTCTTTCTGTTTCTCTGTCTGTACCTGCACTATTCTATCCTCATATTCATATATCCTCATATAGCACCTGGAAAACTTTCACTTTGTCCTCCAAATCATGAATCTTCAACAAAATCTCCTATAACCTCACCTTCTCTGAATATCCTTTTTGACCATACTTGGTATATTCCTTGAGGATCTTCTGTGTTTTGATTTAAGCAACTGGATAGGTAGCTGAGATGTTTGTTGAAATGAGAAAAAAAATGGAGATTTTAAGTAAAAGATGGAATCAAGTGTTCTGTTTTGATTAAGTTTGGTTTGAAATTTCTATTCACTGAAGTATAGAAGTCAAGTCGTCTATATATGAATCTGGAGCTCAGGTAGCAATTCAGGATTAGGGATGTGAATTTAAGTGTTATCAATTTATAATGTTATTTATAATTCTGGGACTGTGGTAAAATATTGTCTCTAAGAGTCCTGAAAAAGAAAAGACAACCCAGGACTTGATCCTGATAATACCAGCACGTACAGTATAATGACCGTGGCTTCCTATAGCCTGAGAGGAAATAAATGCTTTCATTGTTAATTAATGTAACTTCAGTTGTGACCTACAACAATTTTTCATAGTAGAGAGTTAGTGTCCTAATAAGTAAAAAGATGCAATCTAATATAAATTAAGTATAAAATATTGCTCTAATAAAATTTTGCTCTATAGTGACATAGTTGCATTATAACTTACATGTGCTTTAAATTTGTTGGTTTTAGACTGAACCACACGTTGCCAGCAAATATAGGCACTAAAAGGTAAATATCACTAAAATTGCAAACTTTAATAGAAATTTTTCTGTCATCAAAATTAATAAAATTGGGATTTACTTATTTATGATAAGGCTTGAGACAATAGCATATGTTATATAATCTATTTCAAAAACAGTCCTGCAAGATAATTGTTATCTCTAATTTATGGAGTAAAAAATATTTGTGCAACTACTTTAAACAAAAGTCAGTAATACATAATGCATGCATTTTAATAATTTAGCTTAGCATTCTAAAACCTAAGTTCTTTTAAAAATATAATGCTGCCTCTGGTTAAAATATAATTTCAGGTTTGATAATTCCTAAATTTTTCCTTCAAATCATGCACATTGTTTTAAAATTAAAAGCTTAAGAGAACTGTAATTGAAATCAATGAAGCCATTATAGTCTTTCCACCCAGTATCTTCACTGGGCATCACAGTATACACAGCTTCCTATGGATTATATTTTTATGGAGATATTTGATAGCTATATAGTGTGAAAAAACTGGAGCTGACATTGCTTTAGAATTCATCTATCTTCCAGTGGTGAGAAGTTGATATGAATACACGTTAAATACATGCTTCTTGTGTAAATGTACCACTTAAATACCCCAAATCCTCGACAAGGCACTGGATTTTTCCAAGTGAAAAGGAAAATCAAGTAAAGATTTTTCTTTAGAAAGCACTTTTTCAATCTGACATAGTAGCCATGTAAATTAAATAAGACTAAAATTTAATGAAGTCTTGATTGAACCACGAGAGTCCCTCATATTAAAAAAGAAATAGGGAGTTTGGGAGTGACACAAGTAAGATGGCAGTGTAGGAGGGCCCCTGCCTGTATCCCCTGCACAGTAACAATACTTTGGCAGCCCTTTGTGAGAGCTTCAGGGTTCAGGTAGGAGGTTGTAAAACTCAGGTGAAACTCAAGACTAAAGAGTGACCTTTAGAAAAGGCAGGCTCATATCCATGTGGCAGGCTCAATGGTCATGGTCCTGGCTACAGATCCATAAATACTTCTGTCTCTCTGTAGACTCAAGTACAGCCCAGTTTACCCATCATCAGCACCATCACTAAATGATTTGAGGAATAATGCCTGCTTCTTCCTTGGGTGTCAAGCTCACTAACTTCAGCCTTACCTGTGGACTCTGAAGCGTCCTGTGACCCAGCTCCAGCAACTCTCAGCTGTGGTCTGGCAAGCCTGTTCACCCAAGGCCCACTGGGAGACATGCCTATCCATGCCACTGGAAGCAGACCTGTTGATCCCAGTCAGACTGCGTATCTTGAAGTGGCTCTATAGCCTTGTTCCAGCCATTCCTAGCATGGTCTGGAAGCAGTCCTGCCTGGCCAGGTTCCCACACAGTAACCCAGAGGGAGCTTTTCCAGGGACCCTGCAGGAGCCACACTGTCCACAAACCTAGTAACAGTTCTACTTTCTACAGACCTTGCATACACTTGTCCTAGCATCAGCCCTAATGAACAGCGTCCTGGAATCAGCTCCACTTGCCAAGGAGTAAGACATGATCCCAGCCTGCCCAAAACCCTGGCAAAAGACCAGTCAACTACAGGCCATTCCACAGACCCAGCAGTAGGTATGTGATCCAACTTCACTCAGCTGTGACCCCAGAAGCAGTCCCTTCAACCCAGGAAACTAACAGGGAATGCCTCTACCTTCCAAAACCAGTCTGTAAAGATTGGAGGAAATGTTTGCTTCTTCAAGTGCACAGACATCAATGCAAGGCTACATAGATCATAAAAAATAAGGCAAACATAATTTCACTAAAGGACACTAGTAAAACAATGGTAACTGACCCCAAAGAAATAGAGATCTAATGGGTACTTGACAAGAAATCAGAATACTCATGTTAAAAAAGCTCAGTGAGATGCAAGACAACACAAATAACTAAATAAAATCAGGAAAACAAAGTATTAACAAAATGAGAAGTTTAACTAACTAATATATATAACACACATAAAGAAGTTTATGCTGTATAGCACCAGGAACAATATTCAATATCTTGTAGTAACTTATGGTGAAAAAGAATATGAAAATGAATAGATGTATGTTCCTATATGACTGAAGTACTGTGCTGTACACCAGAAACTGACACATTGTAAACTGATTATACTTCAATAAAAATATATATTAAAATACAAAATAAGGAATAATGGAGCTGAAGGGTACAATGCCAGAATTGAAAAATTAAACAGATTGCTCCAATGGCTAACTCAATCATGTAATAGAAAGAATCAGCAAACTTGAATATAGGTCATTTGAAATTAGCCAGTTACAGAAACAAAGAAAAATGAAAAGTGAAGAAAGTATATGGGACCTGTGGTGTAACATCAAGTGAATAAATGTACACATTATGAGAGTCCCAGAAGGAGAGAGAAAGGGGGCAGAGAGCTTATTTAAAGAAATAATGACTGAATATTTGCAAATCTTAAGAGGGAGACAGATATTCAGGTTCATGAAGCTGAACCCAAAGAAGATAACCACAAATAAAGTAGCATCAAATTGAAAAAATCAAAGACAGAAAATTTTGAATGCCACAAAGGAAAAGGGACTTGCCACATACAAGGGAATTCCTTTAAAGCTACAAGTGTATTTCTCAACAGAAAATTCTAGGCCAAGAGGGAGTTGGATAATATTGCTGACAAGAAAAAAAAAAAAAAAACCTGCCAAATAAGAATACTCTACATGGCCAAGCTATTCTTCAAGCACAGGCAACAAAAGCAAAAATAGACAAGTGTGATAGCATCAAACTCAAAAACTTCTTCACAGGAAACAAGCAACAAAATGAAAAGGCAATGTAGAGAATGGGTATTTGCAAACCATACATCTGATAGGCGATAGTATCCAAAATACTTTAGGAACTCACATAACTCAGTAGCGAAATAAACCAACCAAACAAAAACAAAGTAACCTGATTTAAAACTGGGTAAATGACCTTGCTTGTGTCTTCACAAAATTCATATTTTGAAATCCTAACCCCCCCCCATAGATAATAGTATTAGGAAGTGAAACCTTTGGAAGGTGTTTAGGTCAAGAGGGTAAGCCTTCCTGAATGGGGTTAGTGTTCTTTTAAAAGAGACCCACAGAGATCCTTTCCCTCTTCCACTAAGTAAGGACACAGTAAGAAAGCTCTGGCTATGAGCTAGAAAGAGGGCTCTCACCAGAATACAACCTTGTTGGTGCCTTCGTCTTGGACTTCCTAGCCTCTAGAGCTATGAGAAATAAACTTCTTTTGTTTAGAAGCTGCTCAATCTGTGTTTTATTTTTTATGGTAGCCTGATCAGACAAGACCTGAATATTCATTTTTCCAAAAAACACAAATACATAAAAGGTATATGCAATAATGTTCAGCATCACTAATCATCAGGGAGGTGCAAATCAAACCTACAAGATACCACCTCACACCTGTCAGGATAGCTATTGACAAAAAGACAAGAGATAGTAAGCATTGTTGAGCATGTGGATAAAAGAGAACCCCATATGCCTGTTGACAGGAAAGTAAATTGGTAAGCCATTATGGAAAACAACATAAGGTTTCTCAAAAAATTTGACATACAACTACTATATGATCCAGAAATTCCACTTCTGGGTATATATCCAAAAGAAATGAAATCAGTATCCCAAAGAGAAATTTGCACCCCCATGTTCCTTTTCAGCATTATTCACAATGGCAAGGCATGGATTCAACCTAAGTATCCATTATCAGATGAAGGGTAAAAAATGTGAAATTATATGTAATATATATGGCATATTACTTAGCCACAAAAAAAGGAAATTCTGCCATTTGTGACAATAAGGATGAACCTGGAGGGCATTATGCTAAGTAAAAAAAGCCAGACATAGAAAGACAAATACTATACAGTATTTATATGTGCAATCTTAAAAAGTTAAACTCACAGAAGCAGACAGTAGAATGATGATCGCCACGGTCTGGGGTCTGAGAGAAACAGAGAAATGTTGGTCAAAGTGCACATTCAGTTGCAAAATACGTAAGTTCTGGATACCTAATGGAAAGTATGATGACTATAGTTATAAATACTATATTATGTACTTGAAATTTGCTAAGAGAATAGACCTTAAGTGTTCTTACCACATACACGTAAAATGGTAGCTATGCGGGGTGATGAGTGTAATTAGCTGCATTGTAGTAATCATTTCACAACAGAATGTATATCAAGTCACCACTTTGTTCACCTTAAATATATACAATTTTTTTGTGTCAGTCATAACTCAGTAAAGCTGGAAAAAATACAAATAAAAATTTAATAAGGAGTTCAAGAAAATAACATCAGCTATACTGTCCACAAGCAAAACCACTGGTTGTATTATTTCAACACACTTGCTTTTGTCACAGAGAAAAACTCTGAGCGGTATAGAGATAGACTTTATTTGATCTTTATTTTACCTGATTTATTTTTTACCAAATAAGGATAGTTAATCTTACTCATTTCTAACTGAGAAAAAGTTTTGAGCCAAAATATAGTGTCCATACATACCACAGGGTACGACCATACGTATTAGATTGCCTGCAACCATCTTTTGTCCCACTGTAATTATTAACTGACTCTCAAGAGAATCACATTTAGATAATACTTTTCAGCAACAAAAATCAGGATTCATTGCAAATAAGTTTCCAAGATTGCTCAAATTTATATTTCAAAAATTTATGAGGTAGTGTTAGAATATTAATTTAAACACCAATTTTTTTTGCTTACATGAATATCAAAATAGTTGATTATAGACATAGCTTATTTGGCTTTGTAATCCTCAGGTGTTAATTTTCATTGGTTTATATAATTTAACACTGAATGTAGATCAGAACTGTATCTAGTGCGGGTGCTGTCATCTGTGTTGATAAGCAGCTAGGTGGTGTGCTTGTTTCTTAAATATCGACCTTGTGCTCTATACACAGTGGGGAGCATGTTCTGTGGTTTTATTAATGAAAGATTTTAATATTAAATATAATACTTAGGGAAATAAAGTTTTATAAATATATGCTTATTTGGCATTGTAAAATAGACATTAGATTGAAGTTCACTCTTTAAAAGTAGTTATTGAATCTATATTCACACATTCTATAAAAGCTTAATTCATGTACATATTTTCACTTTCAGAATGTTGAAACTGTGGCTGGGTATCAATAAAGATACTAATTTTTGTTCTCCATGCAGCAAGAAGTTATAAAAGAAAAATTGAATTCTGATTTTTTTCTCCATCATCTTAGAAAGGCATTAAAGCTTTTTTTTTTAAACCTCCCTAAGGTTAACTTCTTTTTACCTTTTAGTCTTGTTAGATGGTGTTAATGGCATTTTTCTTTACCAAAATAAGATTTTTGAGGAGGTTTAGAATGCTGTTACTTCTCCAAGTTTGCTTTTAGTGGGAAGGCTTCAAGTAAGGTTGTTAGCAGTCCCTTCTAATGCGTGCTTGATGCCCTTTGATCTTTCATGGTTGTGGAGTCCTGGCAGGGAGGTGTTTTCCCTGAGCTGCCACACCCCTTTATTGTCTTGATGTGGGGATCTGGTAGACTCCAGTGTGCTTGCTGTGTCAAAGGAGCAAAGTCTGCTGCCTTCAGAATGCCATGCAGCCACCAGCTGCAGAATTCTAACACAGTCAGTGCACATTCCCACATGTGGTGCCGTCAACTGAAAGGTGCTGGAGCGTACTTCCGCAAGCTTCTGTGATACAGGGAAAAGAAGTCTTTAAGTGGGTAATAACAGCTGGTGAGAACAGCATCTGAATTCCCCTTGAGTCCTTCGTAGCTTCTCAGTAGCATCAGCTTAGCTGGCAATCCAAATAGGACGGGTTAGTTTTCCTCACATCAGGATGAGATTAATTTTCCTCACATCGGGATGAGAAAAGTATAAATTATATGGCATGTTGGTTTCCTTTTCATATTAACACTCATCTGTTTAACACCTTATTTGTTTGCCTTTTCCCAAGTGACTAGTATAGCAACTCTCCTTTCTGCTGCCTTCACATGGGTGCACGGTCTCCTATCCAAGTTCTCCATTGTTCCTAAGGAGGTTTCCTTATCACAGATGCTCTCTAACTACATGGTGTGGGGATGAGAAGGGATTTTTGAAGGTGGAATCTGGACTAAGATATAAAGTGGATAGAGGGAGAGGCCATGGGGTGCACAAGCCTGTGTCCTCGAAAGGAGAGTAATCTTCACCAGCTGGAGAAGTTGTAGCCTCGTTCCCCTTCAGGAGGAAACCCACTAATGAAGGGAACCATGCATCCCTCTCTCCCCCAAGAGTCAGCGTGAGGCAGGGAGCAATAGAGAGCCGGGGAAGTGGTGGGAGTGGGCACCGCAGAGAAAGGTGAAAAGGAAAGTGCCTTTAATTCTTAGATTTCCTCTTCCATTTTTCTCAGTCTTTTCTTCCAGTTATCCAAATAGTTTTTTTTTTTCCTTAGAGTGATTTTCATCCCGTAGAGCCAGTCATTCATTTACTTGAGACAATTCCTGTCTTAAGAACCCCAGCAAATACATTAATTTATCCAAATCAAATGACAATCATTAGGTAATTGGACTCTCATTTATCCATTCCAAATATGACATAGAGTTATTAACTCTTTAAGAGGAAGTTCTGCAGGCAATGTTCCTGGCTTCCCACATATTATGACTGTATGGTGATCTTGATGGAAGATTAGAGCCCACATTACCCATGATTAGTTAATAGTAAGATCTTGAATTTAGAGAAGTTCCATTCAGCTAGTATTCCAAAATAATGGACACCTAGAGGGAGACTTTTCTTTTTTTTCAATAATTTAGGGTCTCTTTTCTGACTGTTGTGTGGCCACAGACATTCAGTTTATCTAATCAATTCAGTAGTTTCTAGACATCTAGTCCCCATCACCAGCAATATAACTAAAAATGAAATCTCCCAACTCAGAAAAATTCTCCATAAATATAGAAGAGAATGATTTTTTTTTTTATCAATTAAGCATTAAACCAGAATGTGATGTGCATCACAGGCAATCCACTAAGAAATTACAAAGAAAGAAACTTACCCGTTTAGATAGCTAAGTAGATAAACCCATTACATACATATTTTAAATATCAACAAAAACTAGTCCCCACGTAAAAGGATTTCACAGCACTATTAGTCACACATAGTTCATCCTAAATTCAGTTGGTTGTTGGGGTGAACATCTATGTTAACTAATCAGCTTTATACGTAGAAAATAAATTTCTTACATCTTTATGGCAAGAGGTAGTTTTGGAACTTGGATCAGGACACTCACCAAAGTTAGGCTCCTCTCCTACAGAAATTGAGGATAGAGGCGCGACCTTCCCTGATGACTGTATTTCAAAGAGATGGTCCTCAAGTCTTTGAGAAAGATATTACTGGGTTGTAAAGCTGGCAAGAGGCTTGTGAAACTATTTACATGTAAAAGGGGATGGAAAAATTTATAATTAAAAGCTATTTAAATAAAAGCTCTTGGAAGAGAGAGGAGAGGGAGCTCTGTAGTTAGGTCATCTGGATTCTGTTAGATTCTGGGAGGGTGGGACGTCAGGGAGACAGGAAGAAGTGTCCCTAAAATGAAGTGAAGCTTAGAGGAACGCTGAAGCCCTCCTGGTCACAGGCATCTTTGTATTTTAGCATCTTTTGCATGCAGACTATAGTTATTTCTTGGTTATTTTACAACAGTCATTTTTTAATAGAAGTAAATTATTTTTATCCTGATTTTCAAAGTTTTTTCAAAGCTATTATGTTGTTGTTAAATCTAAACCTAACAGCATAATATCTTTATTTACTTTTTATGTTTGGTGACATTCATTTCCTGGGCACACCTGCCCTTAAGCAAAGGCAAAGACAGAAATCAGAGTAAGACTAACCCTGTTATCTCTATATTAACGATTTATACCCCAAGGCAGTGTCACAATTTCAAAACAGAAATTAAAAACTGAACGTCAGAAGTCATAAAAATCTATCTAGGTATGTTTCATAGACTAATTAAAGCTATCATTAAGATATTTTTTTCTGTCTTTTTTTTTTCTAAAACTGGAAAAGACCCTGTTCTTTATCACTACGTGCAACAAAATGTATTTTGTTCTATGGTTGAAATTCAGGTAAGGTTCACCCTAAGTGTATTTGGGTAATAAAGACATCCAGAGCCTAAATAAGATTTATGTCTCTGAAATCTGAACCAAAAAAAAAATGTCTTTAAGAATGGCTGTTTTTATTTAGTGGACCCATTTTTTTTTCAGAATAGCTTCTAAGTCCTTCTTTTAAAGTTTAATTTTCTTGTAAAATTCCTGACATTTAAATTGACATCACCAAGAGAGTGACTGACTTCACTTCAGCTCATGAGTAGAACAACCAACAACCTTTCATGATCAAGACACCACTGAGAGAATCCTACAACATAGGGGTGAGACCAAATCACCCCTTGCGCCACAGAGACCAAGGGAGACTGCGTTAGAAGGCTAAGAGGAGCCCCTACACACTGACCACATTGCTCCCCTCTAGGCCTGGGCCCCATGTTGAGAGGCCTCTCCTGATCCTGCAGTTTCTCTAATGAGTAAAGAGAGCCCATTGTGAACCTCCAGCGCCACCAGTGTCATGGATCACTTCTTGCGAGCCCTCACTCCAGTCTCACTCCACGGGGATTGCAGAGGAATCTGTAGGGTTTGAACACTGGGAATTGGACTGTGATGGAGAAGTGGGAGAAGTTTTTAACAACCAGCACTTGGATCTTGACAGAATAAGTTCCTACCTACAGCACCCAAATCGTAGTCCCAACCAGTGGTTTTGTTCACTACAGAGCCAAGTCAATGGCATTTTCTGAACAAGGAACAGGGCAGGGTATAGGTCTGCTTCATTTGGGTCATCAAACAAAGTGCCTTGTCAACCCTGGCCTGGACTGAACAGAAATGCTGTCAACAACAGCTGGAAGCTGCATCGCCCAACAGTGCTCCAGCAGAATGGAGCAGACAGAGCTGATCACTCACAGAGCAGAGTAACTGGCACTGTTCAGCCATGGAGCCAGCGGAGTGGGTCAGCTTGATTCAAGACCCCAAAGAACTATCTGAGGTGCAGAGTGTTCCACTGCTCCATCCAGGCAGGGTAGCTAATTCATAACCACATCCACTGCTGAGTGTAGCTCCCAGCCCTGCCTAGCCTGGACGCCTGGCCAGGATACCTGGAAACCTGTGTAGCCCAGCAACACTTGAGCAGAGAGTCCTGCAAGCAGAGCTGATAGACTTCACACCAGAGCCAGTGGCCATGTTTGGGCAGGGCACTGGGGGCATGGGCTAGCTTGAGTCATGGTCACACACAAAGAGCCTTGCCAGGCTTGGAGCTAGTTCTTCCATGCAAAGGCAGAGAAACATATTCATAATCCCTCCCATTCCTGAACACAGCCTTCAACTTACCCAGCCAGAGAGTCTAAGCAGAGCACATGGACAGCTGTGTAGTGCATCCAGCAGCCCCTTCACAGCGGCACTTGCACAGAGAGCATGGCCTATGGCTTTCCCCATGTGCACAGTAAAACCGGTGGCCTTATTTAGCCAGGGAATTTAGTGCACAGTGTTACCTGCTTCAGGTCTCCAAACAGTGAGCCACGCAGGCCTTGGGCCCTGTCCTACTGCCCTGCCAGGCCGGGGAAGCTAATTTAGGCTCATATGCTCCTGAGTATAGTGCCCAGTTCTGAGTGTCTACTAGGCCTGACTAGAGAACCAAGGCAACAACAGAGCCCACCCTACAGTCCTGCCTGGGCAGGGAAGCAAGCCGGCAGTTCTAGCCAACTGCTCTCATCCAGCAGCACTCTGATCTGAGCTTAGGCAGTGGTATCATCCAAAATTAGGCCCTAAGTGCATGCTGCACCAATCCAAGGGCGACACTAACTAACGTCCAAAAACCGAAAGCTGATTGATGAAGAACTGTCTGCCAAAGCAAATATTTAACATCTGAGAGAGAAGACCACTTACTCAAATGTGCAGATAGCAATGTAAGGAATCAAAGATCACAGAAAATCAGGTAAACATGACACGAAAGAAAACTAATAAAGCTCTAATAACTCTGAAAAATGTAAATCTATACACTTCCAGACAAAGATTTCAGAATTACCTTCACAATGAAGTTTAGTAAACTACAAGAACTCATAGGCAACAAAACGAAATTAGGAAAACGAAGCCAATGCAGGAACAAAATGAGAAGCTCAACAACAAAAACAAAAGACAAAAGAAAAAAATTCCAGACCTCAAACATACAGGGACTGAACTAAAGAATTCAATAGAGAGTTTCAAAAGCAGACACAACCGTGCAGAAGAAAGAATCAGTGATCGAGAAGATAGCATTTGAAATTATTCAGTCAGAGAAATAAAGAAAAATAAAACCATGAAAAGCCTACAGAACTTATGGAACACAATGAAAAGAAACAATATCTGCATGATAGGAATTCCAGAAGAAGAGAAAGAGACAGAAAATGTATTTAAAGCCATCCTAGATGAAAACTTCCAAACCTGTGGAGCCAAATGGACATCCAGATCCAAGAGGACCAAAAAATTCCCCAAAGAGGTTGAACCTGAATAGGGCTACACCAGGGCACATTGTAATTAACTTGTCAAAAGTCAGTCAAAGAAAGAATTTTGAAAGCAGCAAGGGAACAAAGGAAGTTACATACAAGGGAACTCTCATAAAACCTTAGGTGGATTTGTCAACAAAAATATTTCAGACCAAGAAAGAATGAGATGATATATTCAAAATATTAAAAGAAAAACATGCCCAAATAGATTTCTAAAGCCAGCAAAACTGTTCTTCACAAATAAAAGAGGGATAAGATTTTCCCAAACAAATAAAAGATGAGGCAGTCCATGACCACTAAGGGGGGCTCTTTAAATGGAAGTGAAAGGATGCTATTAACATTGTGAAAACAGAAAGGGACAGCATAAAACTCACTGATAATGGTAAATACATAAAGTTAGATTCCATAATATGGGAATAAGTAGTGCTTAATTCAATTATAATAGATTATACAGATATCTGTATATAATTTAATGTTTATTAAACAGTATATTAGATAAATGATAGTTTTTGAACTTTAACACTAATTTTATAAGTATTTCTATAGCTGTGAAAGATTAAAATTATTTCAAATAGAAATCACAATATGTTTAATTTCTTATTCTTCCATATATCAGAGATTGGAGGTAAAAAAATGATTAGTATTTTTTGGAATATTTGTCAAATCAGAAAAACTAAAGTAGTTTTAAGTTTTTTTCATGCTATTTTTCTATCCACAATACATAAAATACCTTATTGTAGTCCACAAATTTAGTAGCATTATCTTAAAATTGGGTTACTTTAAAATTTCCTTAACATTTAAAGAAGGCTAAGGATTGCAGGGGAAAATATTGCAACTTCTCATTAAGTGTGTTTCAACTAAAATACTTGAACACGAAATGCTTCCTCAAGTATAGCATTAAGGCAATTGCTCTGTGAGACCCAGAAATCAATAGAATTGTGAAAAACATTTTAAGTGCAGCATTATAAAAAATATCATACTTTGCTGGATGAACCATGAGACTTCCTGCAATTTTTTAAACTGTCAACAAAATTGTTTTTAGAGTGAAAATGTTTCAACACATGTTTTGACACTTTTTTAAACAATTACAGATATGCAAACTCTAAATGCTACTGCAGTTAAATAAATAAATTCAAATATTACAACTAGTTTGAACTACTATTTAATAGAGCTTTCATTATCTATGCAGGAACCCCTTATTTTTTGCATGTATGTCACTTCTAGTTATAGTTATAAAAACACCATGCTGAAATAATTTTCTCACATTTTGTGATAATGATGTATTACTTTTCTTTCCTAAAGCATTTACATTCTGAACAACATTCTTTATGGCTTTCTATAAGGTGCCAATAATGTTAGTCTTTTGGCACCCTACTGCTTTCATTTAGCACCCTACTTCCACTCAGTATTTGCTTTGTCTTACAAGTTTGGGCAATAAAAATTTGCTACTGAATTTTTTTCTAGCTGCTAATATACATCGAGGAAGGTTTCACCTTCCATCTCTGTCCTTCATTGATGCCTGGCAGCAACATCTACAAAGAACTATCTTTAACCTTTCACTTATCTTACTTGTTTTTCCTTTTTTTTCCATTTTCTCCTTCTTTCCCAGCTTTTCCCCCTCTCAAAATGCCTCAAAAATACAGCTTTAGGTATCCAACTTGTAAAATCATTTTCAGACTTTAATCAGTCTAGTTAAGAAGAAAAAAATAACCAATAATAATAAGAGCAAGTGTAGCAGGCTGCTACCTAAGTTATTGTCAGTTAACTTCTCAGTGTTCATACCTTTATGCAGCCCCCACCACATTCATTCTAGTTGATTCTAGTCTGTTTTAATAGTAGAATAAAGTAGAAGCTACGTTGGACTAGTTTTGCATCCAGCCCTTGAGAGTGTTGGAAACTTCTGCTTTTTTTTTTTTTTAAAGCAATATTCTATCTAGGAATGCTCTCTCTTGGAGTCCTGAGCCACCTGAGATGAAGTCCAGGCTTCTCTCAGGAGAAAGAAAAAGCCATGTGGAAAGGTCCTGGAGAATGAGACACCATATATATATAGAGTCCAGAAAAAGAAGCACTAAGGCGCCAGACGTTCAGCACCACCTGCCATCCAAGTCACTATATTACTGTGTGTGAGGAAATTCAAGAGCGACCGGTAAAGGAACTGCTCCACTAAGACCCGGCTAGCCTATAGAACCATGAGATATAAGAGCAACAGATAATTGCAACAGCATTTGATACTTGAAGCAGATTACGGACATAACAAATATCTTAAATTTGTGGCTTTGACTTTGTATGCAGTCAGTGAGCAGAACCAGAAGAACCTCAAAATGACAGTGAAGCCTTGAAAAACAATTAGCAAATAGTTACTGGAGTCTGGAGCAAAGAGGACTCCAGATATGCATTGAAACAAAAATAGCAAAGCTATAACCTGTACTAACAGCATATGTAGAAAGGGAACCCAAGTGCTTTGTGGACTGAGCTAAGGAGATTCCTGGCAGGTGACTGAAAGCGTCAACTGGCTTCTTTTAGCTGCCTGTTACAGCGAAGTAAGGTAATCTTAAAAAAAAAAAAAAAAAAAAAGAATGCACAGCTTTAGACAGTCTCCAAAGGAAACAAAAGGGCTTGTTTAGTTTCTAAGGTAAAACTGTTTCTTAGTCAGAGCTGCCTCCCTAGAAAACAAGAATCCCCAAGAAGGAAATGGCTTCTGGAAAAAGATCAAATCCAGGGCTCTGATAGTAAGCATAGCCTCAGGGTAAAGTTCAGCTAAAGGATGCAGCTATATTTTATTGAGACCTCAGAAAGATTTAAGAGTACCTGGTATATGCTTGCAGCTAGACACAAAGACCTCTGAGAATATTAAGGCTGGGCCTTGTACCAACTAAGTAACTGGGGTTTAAAATTCTTCAGGAACATATCCCATAGCACCCTGACGCATAGCCCAAGGTAAACCACAGGTATGCTAATACAGTATTCTGTACTCTCATGTTTATCTATTAATTACTTGGAATAAGTAAAATAGAGATTTTATTAAGCTGTTAGGTTAATATGATGTAAATAATCTTAAAATATCAATTATTAATTTGAGTTTTTTCTTTTTTTTTTTCTATTTAAAGTTAATCCAGGGTCCAGTAAAAGATAATGATGTAGGAGGATCCAAAACTCACCTCCCCGCATGGACACACCAAATCTATAGCTACAAGTAAAACAATTTCCTCTGAAATAAAGTCAAAAACTGAGTGGCTCCTACATACTAAACAAACAAGAAAAAAAATCCACACAAAGTGGGTAGGAAAGGATGAGACACAGTATCACCAGAATCCTCATGCCTACATGGCAACCTGCAATTCGGAGGAATCTCACAACCCTGAATTTCTCCCTGAGGAGGGAATGTTTGAACCCCAAATCTGGCACCCCAACTTTTAAGACCTACACCTAAGAGATGAGCCCCTAAAACATCTAGCTGTGAAAGCTAACAGGGCTTGCCTTCCACAGAACACACAGGGCTATAGCTGTCGCAGGGAAGAACAAATCTGATTCTATATTAGATCTGTTCCTTTGGGTCTAACCCTGTGCTCTGTTTCCTGTGCTTAGTCATGCTGGTTCTGCACCTTTTATAAAAGAATGTGGCCTAGAGCCTGAAATATACAGGACAGCTCATTCTCAAGGCTCTGACCTTTAAGGGTATAACAGTTTTCTGTCCATATAGAGATTAAAAAGTTGCAGAGTAGAAAATAACATTTGTCTTGTTGGAAGTTTACAGGGACACGAGGACCCGACATATATGGACAGCTGCAAGAACCAAGGATTCTGACACTAAGAAATATGCACCAACCAACCACACTCCTTCCCCTTTTAGTATAAAAAGAACCTCAGTTCTGACTTAGGAAAGATGGTTCTCCAGGATGTTAGTCTGCCATCTTCTCAGTCTGCCAGCTTTATGAATAAAGTCGTTATTCCTTGTCTCAACACTTTGTCTCCCAATTTACTGGCCTATCATGTGGCGAGCAGACTGAGTTTGGACTCTGTAACATAGTGAACTGAGAAACAGATCTAAAGGGCTTGTGTACATAAACTCACACACCCCAGGGCCCAGCACAGAGGCAGGCAACTGAAACACACCCAGACTTTCTGTGAAAGAGGCTTATTTGCTTGTATTAAAACACCAGACTCAGGGGCAAGCGTCAAATTTCATACACACGTAGGCGCCTACTGAAATACCCTCCAACGATGGAGGCTGCAGGTCACCATTTTTTCTGTCTCCATCTGTCTCACTCCAGCTCACTAGTATCTCCTGGAAGACGCTTGCACACTCATCTAGCTCTCTAATTTTTGCAACTACTGCCCAGGAGATACTTCTATGTTGCCTGGCTCAGCGGCCACTGGGGCTTATGTTCATGGGTCCCACGGGATTGTAACAAACGAAGAAAGAGCTCTTAACTGACTACCACATCCAGGGCATGGAAGATAGACTGGGAGCCTCAGTCTGTTTCCTGTGAAAGAGGCTTATTAGTTTATCTTCGTAACTGAGACCTGAGAGGGTAGGCTTTTAATCAGACACGCATCTTCAGGCTGACCTTCCACAGACCTCAGAAGGATGCTGTCTTTGCACACTTCCTCTGCTGTGCTCCAGGGCATCAGTATCTCCCAAAGAGGAGCCTGTACTCATGTCTAGTACCAAGATTTTTAAGTTTGGTGCCCTGGTTTTTGTGACTTTCATCTAGGGGATGTTCCCTGGTTTCATGGACCTGATGCCCAGTAGTGCTTATGTTCATGAGTTGAACTAGTTGGTAGAAAGAAGAAACAGTTCTTAACTGCCTATCACCCAAGGGCTCAGTGCAGAGGGAACAAATAGAAAAACACATCTCTCAGTCTTCGCCTGAAAGCAGTATATTTGCATACTTTGAAAGCTGCCGCATGAGGGTCTGGCTTTCAATCAGCCTGAATCTAGGTGGTGACTCAGATCTACCCTTTGGGATAGCTGATAGGTCTTGTTACAGCCTCAACTAATGGGAACCTCTAAAAATAAAATAAGCTGCTTGGAAAAATCGCAAAATTTGAGAGTCAACCAAAAGCTATGACACTTGAACGGTACGTTTCATCTATACAAGACCACTCCTTCAGAAGGCAGAGGTTCTTGTTTTATCTAATGCTTAGAAACAAACACAGAGTCCAGGGACATAAAGAAACAAAGGAGTATGTTCCAAAGGAAAGAACAATATAAAACCTCAGAAAAATACCCTAATGAAACGGAGACAGGTGACTAACATGAAAGACTGCAAAAATAATGATCATAAAGATGCTCACTGAACTCAGAAGAAAATGTATGAACAAACTTAAGAATTTGAACAAAAAGATAGGAAATATAACAGAGTATCAAACAGAAGTCACAGAGATGAAGAAGACATTACACTGAACAATACACTAAAAGGATTCAACAGCACACTAGGTAAATAAAAGAAAGGATGAGCAAACTCAAAGAAAATGCACTGGAATTCACATAAAGCAGAAAAAAAAAAGAAAAAGAGAAGAGAAAGAGTGAAGATAGCTTAAGGGACGTAGGAACAGCCATCAGATGGACTAACATTTGCATTTTAGGTGTCCCAGAAGAAAATAAAGGGACAGAAAACTCATTCAAAGTAATAATGGCTAAAAAAATTCCATAAGCAGAGGAAAGAAAGACATCTAGATTCAGGAAGCCCAGATATTCCTAAAAAGATAAGCCCAAAGAGACCCACAACAAGATATGTTGTAAATAAAGCTTCAAAACTTAAAAACAAGGAAAATCAAGAGAAGCACAAGAGAAAAAAAAAAAAGAAAAACAGGAGAAAAACAACTTGCTACATAAAAGGGAACTCACATAAGATTATGAGATCTTCCGCAGAAACTTTGGAGGTCAGAGGGAGTAGCACAATATATTCAAAATGAACCGCCAACCAGTAATACTCTCCTGAACAAAGTTGTCACCGAGAGTAGGAAAGTAAGAGGTTTTTAGACAAAGAGCTAATGGGCTTCTTACAAAAAATGTTAAAGGGATTTGTTTGTTGTTATTTATTAAAATATTTTTATTGTATAGTTAGTTGATTTAATATATTATACTAGTTTCAGATGTACAACATAGAGTATAATCTATAAAAAACTATTTAAAGTTATTACAAAATAATGAGTACATTTCCCTGTGCAGTCCTTGTTACTTATGTATTTTATGCATAGTAGTTTGTGTCTAATAATCCCATCCCCCTATCTTGCCCTCCATCCTTCTTCTCATACAAAAAAAATCAATAAGGAAACATTGGACATAAATGGCACATTCCCAGATAGACTAAACAGACATATACAGAAAATTCCATCCCAAATCAACATAATACATATTCTTCTCACACCAAAGCCACAAAAAATATCTTAACAAATTTAAGATTGTAATTATATCAACCATCTTTTCTAAACACAATGGTATGAAACTAGAAATTAATTTCAAGAAGAAAACTGAAAATTCACATATAAATAGAGATTAAACAACTTGCTAGTGATTA
Source organism: Camelus dromedarius (assembly GCF_036321535.1). Taxonomy (NCBI): domain Eukaryota; kingdom Metazoa; phylum Chordata; class Mammalia; order Artiodactyla; family Camelidae; genus Camelus; species Camelus dromedarius. The sequence goes on from NC_087436.1 coordinate 40,186,609, forward strand.
TAATAGGTCAATAAAAATCAAGAGTGAAATAAAAATGACTTGAGAAAAATGAAAATGGAAATACAGCATATCAAAACTTATGGGATGTAGCAAAAGCAGTTATTAAAAAGGAAGTTCATAGTGATAAGTGTCTATATTAAGTAACAACAAAGAACTCAAATAAGTACCTAAACTTATATCTCAGGAATTAGAAAAATAAAAATTTAACCAAAAGTTAGTAAAAGAAGAAAATAACACAGTCAGTGCAGAAATGAATAGAGGCAAAAAGCTAGAAAATATTAGTGAAATAAAGAGTTATTTTTGTGAAAAAATAAACAAAATCAGCAAACCACTCACTAGACTTGCCAAGAAAAAAAAAGAATTCAAATAAATAAAATTAGAGATGAAAGAAAAGATGTTACAACTGATACTACAGAATTACAATCATGAGACACTCTTATAAAACAATTATACAGCAAAAAATTGGACAACCTTGAAGAAACAGATACACTCCTAGAAACATAAAACCTATGAAAACATTAAGAAATAGAAAATCTGAACACAACTGTTTACCAGGTAAGGAGACTGAATCAGTAATAAAAAAATCTCCCATCAATAAAAGACTAGGACCAGAAGCCTTCAGTGGTGAATTCTACCAAACATTAAAAAAAAAAAATACCAATGCTATTCAAATTATTTCAAAAAATTAAAGACAAGGTAACTCATCGTAACTCATTTTAGCAGTCCAGCATTACCCTGATGCCAAAACCAGACAAGGATGACACAAGAAAAGAAAATGATAGGCCCAAATCCTTGATGAATACAGATGCAAAATCAACAAGATATTAGCAACCCAAATTCAAATGTATTAAAGGGATCATACGCTATGATCAAGTGGAATTTATTTCAGTGATGCAAGGATGATTCATTATCTGCAAAATCAATGTGATACACGATATTAACAAAATGAAAAAAAATCCTATCACCTCAATAAATGCAAAAAAAGCATCTGACAAAATTCAACATCCATTTGTGATTAAAACTCTTAAAGTGAGTGTAGAGAAAACTATCTTAACATAATAAAGGACATATATGATAACTTCACAGCTAACTTCATACTCAATGGTGGAAATCTGAAAGCTTTTCCCCTAGGGTCAGGGACAAGACAAGGATGGCCACTCTCACAATGTTTATTCAACACAGTATTAGAAGTCCCAGCAACACCAATGAGACCAAAAGAAAAATTGAAAACAATCAAACAGGAAAAGATATAAAACTACGACTATTCTTAGATGACATGGTATTATATATGCAGAAAACTCTAAAGATTCCACCAAGAAAGCTATTAGAACTAATACACAAATTCAATAAAGATTCAGGATACAAATCAATATACAGGGATCCTGTTAATATACAAGTAACAGAAAGAGAAATTAAGAAAAAAATCTTATTTACAATTGCATCAAAAAGAATAAAATAATGTAGCTAAGGAGGTAAAAGACCTGTGCTCTGAAAACTGTAAGACACTGATAAAAGAAACTAAATAAGACAAAAATAAATGGAAATATATTCTTTGCTCATAAATTGGAAGAATTAGTATTGTTAACATGTCCACACTATTCAAAACAATCTACAGGTTTAATGCAATCCCTATCAAAATTCCAAAGTCATTTTTCACAAATTATAACAAACAATCCTAAAAGCTGTATAAAACCACAGAAGACCTGAATAGGCAGGGTAATCTGGAGAAAGAAGAACAAAGCTGAAGATACCATGCTTCTTGATTTATAACTACAAAACAAAGTTATAGTAATGAAAATAGTATGATACTGGCATAAAAACAGACACACTTATCATGTGAACAGAATCAAGTATCCAGAAGAAAACCCAAACAAATATGGACAATTTAAAATAAAGAACCCAAGCATGTACAATGGGGAAATGATAGTCTCTTTAGTAAATAGTGCTAGAAAACTAGAAAGCCACATGCAGAATGGTAAATCTGTACTACTCTCTTACACTATATATAAAAATCAATTCTAACTGGATTAAAACTTAAACATAAGACATAAAGTAAAACTGCTTGCTGGAAGAAAACCTAGGTTTCTTGACACTGGTCTTAGCAATGATTTTTTTTTTTCATTTTAAATCAAAAGCAGAGATAACAAAATAAAATAATGGGACTGTAACTGAATATAAAGTTTCTGCACAGCAAAGAAATCCAGCAAGAAAACTAAGAGACAACATACAGGATAAGAGAAAACATTTGCAAATCATATATCTGATAAGGAGCTAATATTTAAAATATATTAGGAACTAATAAAACTCAATACCAAAAAAAATCAATCAATGCAATTAAAAATGAGCAGAAGTTCTGAGTATGCACATTTTTGTATTGAAGACATACAAGATGAGCAACAGGTATATGAAAATGTCCTCATTATTACTAATAATCAAGGAAATGCAAATCAAAACCAGTGTGCAATATCACCTGTTAGAACTGTTATCAAAAAGGCAACAAGCATCAAGTGTTGGCAAGGATGTTGTGAAAAGGGAACCTTTAGATACCGTTAGTGGGAACGTAAATTGGTTGAGACCCTAAGGAAAACAGTATGGAAGTTCCTCAAAATTTTAAAATTAGACTTACCTTATGATGCAACAACTCCATGTCTTTGTATTTATCCAAAGGAAATGAAAACACTAACTAAAAAGAACACCAACTATGGGCATCACAGCATTGTTTACAATAGTCAAGATAAGGAAACAAACCTAATGTCCATTGATAAACAAACAGATAAAGAAATAAGGTAATACATAAAATGGAATATTATTCAGCCATTAAAAATAATGAAATCTTGCCACACGTGACTAATGGATAATTCTTGAAGGAATTAAATTAAGTGAAATAAGTCAGACAGACGAAGTAAATACAGTATGACCTTGTTTATATGTAGAATCTAAAAAAAACCAATAAAACAAACAATAAACAAAGACTAAACTCATAGATACAGAGACAGATTGGTGATTGTCAGAGGTGGGGGATGGGCAAAATGGGGAAAGGTGGAAAAATCTCTAGCTTCCAGTTATAAAATAAGTCATGAAGATGTAAGATATATCATGATTAATATAGTCAGTATTGTAATGTATATTGGAAAGTTGCTAAGACAGTAGATCTTAAAAGTTTTCATTGCAGGAATGAAAAAATTATAACTGTTGGGAGATGGATGTTAACTGGACTTATTGTGGTGATCATTTCACCATGTATACAAATATCAAATAATTAAGTTTTACATCTAAAACTAACATAATGTAATATGTGAATTATATCCCCATAACAATCCATTGTCTAACTTGTTAATTTCTATTTATTTTTTTTGAGTTATAGTCATTTTACAATGTGTCAAATTCCAGTGTAGAGCATAATTTTTCAGTTATACATGAACATACATACATTCATTGTCACATTATTTTTTTTTTTTTTTGCTGTGATCTACCACAAGATCTTGTATATATTTCCCTGTGCTATACAGTATAATCTTGTTTATTCTATATGTGCCTGACAGTATCTACAAATTTTGAAATCCCAATCTGTCCCTTCCCACCCACCGCCCCCTTGGCAACCACAAGTTTGTATTCTGTGTCTATGAGTCTGTTTCTGTTTTGTATTTATGTTCTTTTTTCTTTTTTAAATTCCACATATGAGTGATCCCATATGGTATTTTTCTTTCTCTTTCTGGCTTACTTCACTTAGAATGACATTCTCCAGGAACATCCATGTTGCTGCAAATGGCGTTATGTTGTCATTTTTATGGCTGAATAGTATTCCACTGTACAAATGTACCACATCTTCTTTATCCAGTCATCTGTTGATGGACATTTAGGCTGTCTCCATGTCTTGGCTATTGTAAATAGTGCTGCTATGAACACTGGGGTGCAGGTGTCTTTTTGAAGTAGGATTCCTTCTGGATATATGCCCAGGAGCAGGATGACTGGGTCCTGTGGTAAGTCTATTTCTAGTCTTTTGAGGAATCTCCATACTGTTTTCCACAGTGGCTGCACCAAACTGCATTCCCACCAGCAGTGTAGGAGGGTTCCCCTTTCTCCACAGCCTCCCCAGCATTTGTCATTTGTGGACTTTTGAATGATGGCCATTCTGGCTGGTGTGAGGTGATAACCTCATTGTAGTTTTGATTTGCATTTCTCTGATAGTTAGCGATATAGAGCATTTTTTTCTTGTGCCTATTGATCATTTGTATGTCTTCCTTGGAGAATTGCTTGTTTAGGTCTTCTGCACATTTTTGGATTGGGTTGTTTGTTTCTTTCTTATTAAGTCATATGAGCTGCTTATATTTTCTGGAGATCAAGCCTTTGTCGGTTTCATCATTTGCAAAAATTTTTTCCCATTCCATAGGTTGCTGTTTTGTTTTACTTATGGTTTCCTTTCCTATGCAGAAGCTTGTAAATTTAGTTAGGTCCCATTTGTCTGTTCTTGCTTTTATTTCTATTGTTTGGGTAGACTGCCCTAGGAGAACATTTTTGAGATGTATGTCAGATAATGTTTTGCCTATGTTTTCTTCTGGGAGGTTTATTGTATCTTGTCTTATGTTTAAGTCTTTGATCCATATTGAGTTTATTTTTGTGTATGGTGTAAGGGAGTGTTCTAGCTTCATTAATTTACATGCTTCTGTCCAGTTTTCCCAACACCATTTGCTGAAGAGATTGTCTTTATTCCATTGTATATTCTTGCCTCCTTTGTCAAAGTTTAGTTGACCAAAAGTTTGTGAGTTCATTTCTGGGCTCTCTATTCTGTTCCATTGGTCTATATGTCTGTTTTTTATACCAATACCATGCTGTCTTGATTACTGTAGCTCTATAATATTGTCTGAAGTCTGGGAGAGTTATTCCTCCAACCTCTTTCTTTTTCTTCAGTAATGCTTTGGCAATTCTAGGTCTTCTGTGATTCCATATATATTTTATTATGATCTGTTCTAGTTATGTGAAATAACTTGTTAATTTCTTGCTAACTACTTTGATAGTTCCCAGTAATAGAAAGTTAAAGCTATAGATTTTAGATTTAAGTAATGTTTGGAAACTGGAAATGTATCAGACAAAAACAATAATGTGTTAAATGTTCAACTGAGAAATGCAAATATTAGTATAGGAGATTGGGGAGATATGTTAACAATAGTTATAAAGAAGTTAGCATTTCAGAAATATCAATGGACTAAGAACTGGATCTTTGAAATGATAAACCAAATTGATAAACCCCGAGCCAGACTCATCAGGAAAATAGGGGCCAAGACAAAACAATCTAAATTTAAAAAGAAGTTAATATCAATACTATAGAAATACAAAGGATCCTAAGAGATTACTGTGAACAATTATATGACAATGAAATGGACAGAGAAAAATGGACAAATTCCTAGAAATGTACAATCTCCCAAGACTGAACCAGGAGGAACTTGAAAATATAAACAGACTAATTGCCATTAATGAAATTACCAGTAGTTTAAAAAACTACCAACAAACAACTGTCCAGGACCAGATGGCTTCATAGGTGAATTCTACCAACTATTTAGAGAAGAGTTAACAACTAGGTTTCTCAAAGTATCCCAAAAAATTGCAGAAGGAGTGTTTTCAAACTCATTCTATAAGACCAGCATTACCGTGATATCAAAACCAGACAAAGATATCACTAAAAAGAAAATCAGAAGCCAATATTACTAATGAAATTGATGTAAAAAGCCTCCACAAAATATTAGAAAACTGAATTTAACAATACATTGAAAGGATCACACACCATCAAGTGGGGTTTATTCCAGGAACACAAGAATGTTTTAGTATCCACATATCAATTTGATACACCACATTAATAAATTAAAGAATAAAAACCATAGTATTACACCAATAGATGCAGAAAAAGCTTTTAACAAAAATCAACATCCATTTATGATAAAAACTTTTCAGAAAGTGTGCATAAAGGAAACATACCTTAACATAATAAAGGCCATATATGACAAACCCCACAGCTAACATCATGTTCAATGATGAGAAGCTGAAAATGTTTCCTCTAAGAACAAGGATGCCCACTCCCACCACTTTTATTCAACGTAGTATGAACGTTGTAGGCACAGCAATCAGATAAGAAAAATAAAAGGAATCCAAACTAGAAAAGAAGTAAAACTGTTACTGTTGGCAGATGTTAACTAGACTTACTGTGATGATCATTTCATCATATATACAAATATCAACTCATTAAGCTGTACATCTGAAACTAGTGTAATTTCATGTGTCTGGGTATTTATCCAAAGAAAATAAAACTGCTAATTAGAAAATATCTATTCACCCCTGTGTTCATTGCAGCATTATTTATGGTAGCCAAGGTTTAACCTAAGTGTCCATCAACAGATAAATGGAGAAAGAAGATGAGGTATAGATATATAGAATGGAATATTACTCAGCCATAAGAATAAGTGAATTCTTGCCATTTGTGACAACCTGGATGGATCTAGAGTGAAAAAACTCAAAGAGAAAGACAAATACTGTTCGACTTTACTCCTATGTGGAGTCTAAAAAACAAATGAATAAATATAAGACATAAGTAGAGTTATAGATACAGAACACAAATAGGTGTTTTCCAGTGGGGAGGGAAGAAATAGATCAGGGAGGTTAAGAAGTACAAACTTCTGGTTGCAAAATAAATCAGTCTTATGAAGTGCATAGTGTGGGGAATGTAGTCACCAACTATGTAATATCTTTTTATGGTGACATATCATAACTAGACTTATTATAGTGATCAGTTGGAAATGTATAGAAATATCAAATTACTATGTTGTATAACAGGAACTAATATAGCACTGTAGGTCCATTATACTTGAAAAACACACACACAAACTCTTAGAAGAAAAATTGGTGGTCACAGCAGTGAGAGGGGTGGAGAGTGCAGTCCAGTTCATCACTCAGATTAATCTAAAAGCCCCATGTGGACAAAACATTCCTCACTTCTTCCTGTAGTATCTCTTACTCTCTTTATCAGTACATCATAGGAAGGTTTTCTGTTTAGCAGTGGTAGGAAAATAGACTTCTACTCTTAAGACTGAATCTACCTTAGCAGCTTGGATTCTGTATCGTTTCTAAGAGGGTGAGGGAATTGGATAAAGGCAGTTTAAAAAGCTACAAAATTCCAACTATAAGATAATTAAGTACTAGGGATGTAATGTACAACATGATAAACATAATTAACACTGCTCTATGTTATATATTAAAGTTGCTACTAGAAAATCCTAAGAATTCTTATCACAAGAGAAAACTTTTTCTATTTCTTTAATTCTGTATCTATATGAGATAACGGATATTCACTAAACTTATTTGATACTCACTTAATCACTTCATGACGTATATAAATCAAATCATTTTGCTGTATACTTTACTTATATACAGTTCTGGTTATCAATTATATCTCATTAAAACTGAAAGAAAATACAAAGTTAGCATTTGAGTTCAATCTTAAATAACGCATGGCCTAGAGCGGAAATAATCCAACTGGAGTATGATAACCTGTCAGACACTTTGTTGGATCTGGGATTTCAGAAGTGAGATCTATAGACAAGATTACTAACTACATTATCTATTTAGTCTAGTGTGGGACATATAGATAATGAGTAAACAAAGAACTTTTCTTTAGGAAAATACAAAGACTCCTTTCACAAGAAAGTGATCAGTTTAGCTGAATTATACATGCTGATGCCACCCTGAGGTGGGAGGGAGCCTGGTCAGGTTTCAGAGGAAAGAAGAGCTAGCCTGGCTGCTTCGTGGTGAGTGAGAGAGAGGGAGACTCGGCCAGGTTCTGAAGCTCACTGTAAGGGAAGGCAAAGACTTAGGACTTCTATACAGTGTGATGGGAAGCCAGAGAGTGGGGAATGAGATGATCTAACTTTCCATAAGAAGTTCTAGTATGTGGATAGAGAATTCTGTGGGGTTGCAAACATGAAGGCTGGTGAACTTGTTGAGAGGGTATTGGGTAAATGATTTTAGTGTAGACTAAAGAAATAATAGGATGAAAAGGTATTAATATCTTCACAGGATATTTGAGTTTGAACTGAAAGAATTCACTAATGGGTGGAGAAGTTAGTGGTGATTATATTTTTGGATAGAGAATCTGTATGGTTTGTGAGGACAAATGAATTCTCGAGTTTATCTTTAAACTTGCTGAGATCAGGATGCCTGTTATACATACATCTATGTGGAGATAGATATAAAACAGGCAGTTAAGTCAACTATGTAGATACAGAGGGGTGGGTGTAGCTCAGCAGTAGAATGTGTGCTAAGCATACACGAAGTCTTGGGTTTAATCCCCAGTACTTCCAGTTAAAAAACAACAACAACAACAACACTCAAAAAATAATAACCAACCAAACAAAAACAGATACAAATGGGAAATGATCAGAAGCTAGCTTCTATGCCTTATTTCATTTTGTCTTCGTAACAAACTTTTGAACGTGATATTATCAAATATACTAGATAGGAAATGGACATTAGGAATATTAAGTAATTGTTAAAAGTCCTGTAGCTTAAAAAGGTAAAATGTAAATTTGGATTCCAGTTTCTATGGCTTTAAAAGCTATTGTTTTCCCATTGCTTTGAGTGGGTAGTGCAGGGTGTGGCTGGAGGAAACTCCTATGGAAACATCAAAACAAATGAATAAATAATAAATATAAAAAACAGTTAACTAAAAGCCATGATATAGTCATTTGCATTTGAGGAATATGTTCAGTATGGTTAGAACATACAGGTGCTAAGAGAAAATAAATCTTTGTAAGAGGCAGGTAAGGAACAGATTACAATAGCCATGCTGAGTACTTTTTTCACCTCTGTGAAGTTTCCAAATTATTTAAATCAGGAAAAAAAGACATAGCTCAATTGGTGTTTTAAAAATATTACTCTGGCATTTTGTGGGAGGAATGACTAGAAGGATCTTAGACTGGAAACAGGAATTTTTCTGTTAGGAAGAGTGAGCATTTGATTTGCACCAGTATCGATGGGAAGGGATAGGCATACATATGTTTGTTAGATCATTCAGAAGTTAAAAATGTTCTATTCTTTCCAATGACTGCATTCCCAAAATGAAAAAGAATTATAAGCCAACATAATATAATTTTCTAGATGGAGGCACAAGATTAATGGTGAGGAATTTAAATGGAATAAATATACAGGCAAGGAGTTAATTTGAAGGTAAATTAATGAAAACAATTCAGTCATACTGGCTCACAATAAAATATTTTTACCCTTAGGAGAGCTAAGAATACCTTCTCAAGATAGCCAATTAAGTATTTAGTTCATTTAAATTAGTTAATTATGTGGTAAAGAAAACATCTATCTTAAGAGTAAATATTGTAGTCATCACTCAGGTTAATCTAAAAGCCCCACATGGGCAAAACATTATTCTCTTCTTCCTGTAGTAGCTCTTGCTCTCTTCATCAGTGTATCATAGGAAGGTTTTCTAGGTTCAGCAGTGGAAGGAAATAGACTTTCACTCTTAAGACTGCTATCCTGGAGCTTGGATTCTTTATCATTTCCAAAGTGGTCTCTGCTTTTCTAATTTCATCGGGAATTTTTTTCTTCATTTTGATATGGATGAGAAGCCTTTAATCTGTGTCTTGGTATTACTGACATTATGCAAATACAACATGATATGGTGAGACAATAGAACGCCACAGAAATCAACTATAATAACTCATCTTGCAGAGGGGTTGTTATGTATCACAAGTGTAGTTCTATGAAATTTCCAAAGGAGCTATATGGACCAACACAGAAATTCCTGCAACATTAAGTGCACATATTCATTCAAATATTTAAGATGTGATCTATAGTCCTGAGAGATTTAAAATTATCTTTCAAGGTAAATGCCAAAGAGGAAATGCTGTGTTTGAAATGGTGGAAAGAAGAGACGCCTGTTTTGACATCTGGTTAAACCAATAAAAGATTGAAGTTACTATCCTTACAAATTTAACTATTTAACATTGGGACAATTGATAAGATTTGAATATGGAAGATAGATTAGATATAGTATTGTATCAAAGTTAAATTTTGCTTCATTTCATAATACAATGAAGTAAGGGAGAATCTTTTTTGAGAGGAAAAACACTGAAATATTTACACATAAAGGGGGTAAATTGGGCATTAGGGCTTCAACATATGAATTTGGATCCAGGAGGACACAATTCAGTCAATAGCAGAATCTTGGTACAATAATTTTTTCCATTTATTTTTAAAAAATCTGATACATTTGATATATTTGAATTTTTATTAACTTTAAAAGTGTGGTTATATATATAATGTAAAATTTACCATTTAAAACATTATTAAGTGTACAGTAAAAATGCAATGGTGGGGAGGATATATATAGCTTAAGTGGCAGGGCACATTCTTGGCATGCACAAGGTCCTGAGTTCAATCCCCAGTACCTCCTCTAAAGATAAATAAATAAACCTAATTACCCCCCCAAATAAAAAAAAAACAACTAAAAATGTAACAAATGTAGGAGCACTTCAATATATAACAAAATGTTAACAGAAATAAAGGGAGAAAGTGACAGAACACAATAATAGCCAGGGACTTTAACACCCTATGTACATCAATGGACAGATCACCTGGCCAGAAAATCAGTAAGGAAACACAAGCATTAAATGTGTACTGCACCAGATAGACTTAATTGATATTTATAGAGCATTCCATCTGACAGCAGCAAAATACATAATCTTTTCAAGTGTTCATGGAACATTCTCCAGCATAGACCACATGCTGGGCCACAAAGCAAGCCTTAGCCTTAGTAAATTTAAGAAAATAGAAATCATATCAAGTATCTTTTCCGACCACAGTGCTCTGAGATTTGAAATCAACTACAGAAAAAAAAAACAAAACTGCCAAAAACACAAACGTGAAGGCTAAACAATATGCTACTAAACAACCAATGGCTCAGTGAAGAAATCAAAGAAGAAAAAAATACCTAGAGACAAATCAAAATGAAAACAATGGTCCAAAACCTATGGAATGCAGCAAAAACAGTTCTAAGAGGGAAGTTTATAGCAATACAAGCTTACCTCAGGGAAACAAGAAAAATCTCAAATAAACAACCTAACATTTCCCTAGCTGCTTTACGTATAAGAACAAACAAAACCCAAGGTTAGTATAAATAAAGAAATCATAAAGATTAGAGCAGAAGTAAAGGAAATAGAGACTAAAAAATTTTAAAGATCAATGAAACTCGAGCTGGTTATTTGAAAAAACCAAAATGGATAAACCTCTAGCCAGATTCATCAAGAGAAAAAGGGTGAGGGTCCAAATAAATAAAAATCACAAATGAAAATTTACAACGGACATCACAGATATACAAAGAATTTTAAGAGGCTACTATGGGCAACTATATGGCAATAAAATGGACACCCAGAAGAAATCAACAAATTCTTAGAAAGGTATGATGTCCCAAGACTGAACCAGGAAGAAATAGAAAATGAACTAACAGAACTAAAATTGAGTAAGTAATTTAAAAACTCCCCAACAGAAGTCCAGGACTAGATGGCTTCACAGGTGAATTCTACCACATATTTGGAGAAGAGTTAATACCTATCCTTCTGAAACTTTCCTAAAAATTACAGAGGAAGGAGCACTTCCAAACTCATTCTATGAGGACACCATCACCCTGATACCAAAACTAAATAAAGAGATCACAAAAAGAGAAAATTACAATATCACTTATGAATGTAGATGTAAAAATCCTCAGCAGACTACAAGCAAACTGACTCCAACAATACATTAAAAGGATCATAGACCATGATCAAGTGAGATTTATCCCAGGGATGTGAGGATTTGTCAGTATCCACAAATAAATCAGTGTGATATATCATATTAACAGATTGAGGATTAAAAACCATATGATCATCAATAGATGCAGAAAAAGCTTTTGATAAAATTCAACATCCATGTAGCTAAAAACTCTCCAGAAAGTGGACATAGGGGGAACATACCTCAACATAATAAAGGCCATATATGACAAACTCATGGATAACATCATACTTAATGGGGAAAAGCTGAAAGCATCTCCTCTAAGATCAGGAACAAGACAAAGGATGGCCACTCTCCCCACTTTTATTCAACATAGTTTGGTAAGTCCTAGCCATAGCAATCAGAATAAAAAGAAATAAAAGCAATCCAAATTGAGAATGAAGAAGTAAAACTGTCACTGTTTGCAGATGACATGATACTATACATAGAAAACCCTAAAGATGCTACCAGAAAACTACTAGAGTTCATCAGTGAATTTGGTTAAGTTGCAGGATACAAAATTAATATAAAGAAATCTGTTATATTTCTCTACACTAACCATAAACCACCAGAAATACAACTTAAGGAAACAACCCCATTTACCACTGCATCAAAATAAAATACCTAGGAATAAACCTACTAAGGAGGCAAAAGACCTGTACTTGAAAACTGTTGGACACTGATGAAAGAAACTGAAGATGACACAAACAGATGGAAAGATATACTGTGATCCTGGATTGGAAGAATCAATATTGTTAAAATGGCCATACTACCCAAGGAAATATACAGATTCAATGCAATCCCTGTAAAACTACTAATGGCATTTTTTCACAGAACTGGAACAAAATTTTTTTTTAATTTTAAAATTTATATGCAGACAGAAGACCCTGAATAGTCAAAACAATCTTGACAAAGAAGAATGGGGCTAGAAGAATCAGGTATCCTGACTTTGGACTATACTACAAAGCTTCATTAATCAAAACAATATGGTACTGGCACAAAAACAGACACACAGATCAGTGATACAGGATAGAATGTCCAGAAATAAACCCACACACTTATAGTCAATTAATCTGTGACAAAAGAGGCAAGAATATACAATGGAGAAAAGGCTACCTCTTCAATAAGTGGTGCTGGGAAAACTGGAAAGCTAGATGTAGAAGAATGAAATTAGAAAATTCTCTATCATATACAGAAAAACAGCCCAAAAAAACAAAAACAAAAAAACTCAAAATGAATTTAAGACCAAAATGTAAGACTGGTTAGTCTAAAACTCCCAGAGGAAAACATAGGCAGAACACTCTTTGACATAAATTGTTGCAATAAATTTTTTTGGATTTGTCTCCTAGAGTAATGGAAGTAAAAGCAAATATAAACAAACCAGTTTAAACCTCATTAAACTTAAAAGCTTTTGTATGGCAAAGGAAACAAACAAAATGAAAAGACAATATACAGACAACTACATTCTTGTTATCCAAAAAGCAATTACTTGAATATAATTTGAAAAGACCTAATGATTTTTCTACATAGTTGTACATTTTATGGTAAATAAAATACTACTTTTTATTTATCAATTTATTTAATAATTTAAATTATGCTTTACTTTTTCATGAGTTGTCATTCTGCCATTTAATTACAAAATGAGTAGTAAACATCACAGATATGAGCAAAAGCTATACTAATAGATGTGCTTATATTTTAAGTAATGTAGATGCTATGCATTAAAAAGACTATATTCAATATTCTGTATCATAATAAACTGCTTCATTTCTCATCATACAATATTTCAACAAAGTTATTCTTTTTATCACACAAAAAGGAAGCCATGTTGAAATATGGCTGTTGGGTGGGTGGTCATTTAGGTACCCTTAGTAAGGACTTCATTTTATCATGTAGTTTTCAAAATTCATATTCACGCCTTATAAAGTTATTTATCATGTGTGCAACTGTAGAAATGGGTTAGTATAAGAAGATCAAAGTAATATTATCTGAAATATTCAAATATACGAGTTTAAAGTTTTTCATTTGCCTTACATATCTGCCAACATCACCACTTATTTATGTGCCCAAATACTGAAATGCTAAATTTATATGTACTAGTTGCAGAAGTTTTAATGTTGGTGGTAGTTTATTGAAGAATTGTATTAAGTTGTTAGAGAAACTTCTTTTGTTCAACAACTAGAGATTTCAAGTCAACTAAACCAAAACATAATTTAAAAAAAATGAAATCAGAGCACACTAAAACCCACAGTAGATTCAAATTCTTAAAGGATATAACAGCATAAATTTCCTAATGTGACATCAACACTACAGTACTACCTCATGTCAATGAAAAATAGAGAAGTTTTAGCAGAGCATAGAGAAAATAAATGAGAAAAGAGACAAATGGAAGGAAAAACTGCAAGAAAATAATACATACAAGACATTCATTTTTGAAGCAGAGCTAAAATAATTTTTATTAAAAATGATATAAAAATTATCCTATCATTTATATGACCTTTAGTGTTCTTTAAAAAGCTTGCAAGAGAAAAAAATTAAAAAGAATTTTTATAATGAATGTTTTTATATTATATTATAATATTATATATATTATAATGAATGTTTCTTTAAGGAAAATGTATTTGCTATGATTGAAATTCCTATTTTTTTTTTTCTGCTTCCCTAATTTTCTTCTTGGTGACTGCTATTAATTCAGTTTTAGTTTGAAGCTGAAACTATCAAATGACTATGGTAACACAAATTACTAAAAAAAGCATTTACTGAAATTTTATTGGATTGCATTTTTTAAACAAAGTATATTCCTCTGTCTGAAAATATTTAATGGAAATAGGAGGGTTAGAAAAGTGGTCATTGTATATGCCAAATATGTGATTTTCTGGCTTTATGGAGCATTAAACTACCTTATATAAGAGTCATTAAACAGTAAGGTATTACTGTTGAAAATTCATTGAATGTTTTCAAATTTAATGTACAGTTAATAAAATAAGAATTTATAAAAATTTTCTATTAAAATAGAAAAGCTATATTGACTCAAATATTCTATTTGAAATTAAAGAATATTTCATGTTATTATAAAGTTTATATTTTATGAAGAGACAAATGCCATAGGGGAAGAATGGACAGTTATGAGTTTGAATATTGATTTTATCATTTAGTAGCCAGTTAACTTTAGATTTTGCCTAATCATTCTGTATATTATGGTTGGTTTGTTTTCATTTGGGTCCTGACTTACTTCACAGATTTTGGGTTAATACTAATGGTATAATTAATCTCCCCAAAACACCTAGTAATGTCTGACACCTTTAGTTAATATTTACATTTTTGTATTCACAGAAGCTCTTCTTACCCTCTACAGTCCTACTCATTTCATTGACTGATGCTGTCTATACTTTTGATTTAAAAAAAACTGATGGTAAGTCAGACATTTAGGAAATAATTACAGCATTTTGTGTGGACAGGATAATGGTAAAAGACTGGAAAATCTTATAAAATCTATGAAAGATTATATACTTGTATTGATTAGTAGGTTGATTTACTCTGAGTAAACTGAAATAAACCAAAACTGAAAACTATAAATATGTTATTAATAAGGCTCAGCTAGAATTTCTAGTAATAAACCCATGTTTAAATAAAAAGCCTTGTCCCCTACATCAAACAATGGCCAAAGAGGTCAGAGGAATTATATTAGGAAGATGCCTAGTAGCAAGCCCTGGACCCTCGTTCCCCAACAAACACACAATTTCAGTAACAATTCATGAACACATTCCCTTTGTGAGAAGTCAGAAATGAATTCAAAGTCTCTTACACCCCAGGAGAACACAAAGACAGACTCACTGAACAAGTAGGGAGATTCAAGATACCTGCTGACTAAAGACTGCCTCTAGTACAGTGCCATGTGATCAGGAAGAGACTCTATACCTCTCAGCTTCATTCAAGAAGAGAAGGCTTTGCTTATGCATCTAGCACCCCAACTTCTCCAAGGGAGATACACAGAAGTCTGGCTTCTGTCTTGGCCTTCTTGAAAGTCTAATGTTCCAGCACAAGATAGCTGCCCAGGGGAGTACAGAAATGGTGACTTGGGCTGGCAGACATCATTGTTCCCACTCCCTGCCCAGCACAGAGTGAACAGGCAAAAATGACACGCTCAGCTTCCTCCCTGGAGAGGGAAAGAGTTTATCTGTGCATCAGTATTGAAACTTCTCTGGGGCTGCCCAGAGAACTAAATTTTCTCTTACCACCTTTGAAGCTCATTCAAGTTCAGCACTGAGACAAGGAGAGGTGCCAGTCTATGAAGACTACAAGAAGTGACTGCTTTGTCCAATGCACAAACATCAAAAAGAGAGTCAAGAAAAATAAAGAATCAGGCAAAGATATCCCAAAGGAACAAGATAAATTTTGAGAAACTGACTCTAATGAAACAGAGTTATATGATTTACCTAATAGAGAATTTTAAAATGACTCTTGTAAAGATGCTCACCTAAGTCAAGAGAACAATCTATGTACAAAGTGAAAATTCCACAAAGAGACAGAAAATATTAAAAAAAAAAATACTAAACAAATCATGGTAACTGAAAATTTGATTATAAATTTTAAAATAATATTAGATCAAACAGAACAAAGGATCAGTGAACTCAAAGTCAAATCAGGAGAAATAATTCAATCAGGAAAGAAAAATGATTTTTTAAAAATGTGAATATATTTTATGGGACTTAAGGGATATCTTAAGTGAAATAATATATGAATTATAGGAATTTGAGAAGGAGAGGAAAGGACCAGAAAGCTTATTCCAAAAAAATGGCTGAAAACTTCCCAAATCTGGGTATGGAAATTAACATATAGATACAAATAGCTAGCTGAAATGTAATCAAATAATAAAAACCCAAAGAAATTATCAAGTCAAAGACAGAGAATTTTGTAAACAAAAAGAGGACAGCAACTTGTCACATACAAGGGGATCTCCATAACATCATGGAAATAATTTTTAGCAGAAATTTTGCAAGCCAAAAGTGAATGGGTGATATATTCAAAGGCTGAAAGGAAAAGAATGCCAACCAAAAATACAGTATCTAGCAAAACTGTCCTTCCAAAATAAAGGAGTGATAAAGACTTTCCCATACAAACAAAAACTGAAGGAGTTCATAACCACTAGACCAGCCCAATACAAAATATTACAGAATATTACATTACTGAAATGGTGGTGGGTAGATAACTTAATCCTAGTATAAAAGTATTAAAAATAACTATAACTAAAATGTTAAAGATACACAACATAAATAGATGTTAATTGTGACAACACCTAAAATGTGGATAGATGAGACATTAACAGAGTTTTTGTATGGAATTGAACTTAAGTTTGTTATCAGCTTAAAATAAATGAAATATCCTATAACAACAATGTAAGTCCCAAGGTAACCATACACACATAAAATAGCTACAGAAGTTACACAAAAGAAAAAGAAAAGAATCAAAGCATATCAATAGCAAAAAAAAAAAAAAAAGGAAAAGAACCCCCCTCCAAAAAAAAAGAACTAAAAAAATCATGAGAAAAAAACAAGGTGACAATAAATTTTTTCTATAAATTATTACTTTAGATGAAAATATAGACTATATACCCCACTGAAAAGACATAGTGAGGGTAATCAAGATGTGGAATAAGAGGGTGTGGAACTCACCTCCCCCGACAAACACATCAAAAATAATCTACATGTGGAACAATCCTCACTGGAAACTAATGAAGCTGGCAGAAAGACTCCTGTATGACCGAGACGGTAAAAAAGATACACACATAATTGGGTAGGAAGGGAAGAAAAGTGATCAGGTCAGACCTATGCTCCTGGGAGGGGACTCAGAGGAAAATGAAGATTGAACTGGCAGACACTTACCCAGGGGAGTTAGTGGATTAAGCCATAGACTGGGCATCCCAGTTCTGGGGTCCTACATGGAGGAGACAAGCCCCTTGGCTAGTTGAAGAAATTATGGGACAGACAGAAAGACTGAAGAAGCTTGGATTCTACTCATGAGGAACTATACATGCAGAGAAATCATATGGGCCCTGCCTCATGTGCAGAGTGGTGCTAGAGCAAGATGGGAGTAGTGAAAGCTGGGGACAGTGATCAGCTATGAGACACAAAGGGATATATTGTTCCTTAAACATTTCAGAGAGGTGTGCTCTAGAGGCTGACAGGTTTCCATGACTACCTCACAGTATGCCTCAGCCTAGTACACCCAACTCAAACCAAGAAAATGCTCCAGTCCTACTCAGATCATACCATACAGTATGGCACTGGACATGTGACGGCCAGGACCAGCTCGACTATGGGCTGCATTTGAGCAGAGCTGAAGACACCTACACAAGCAGTGCATCAGACCTCTGAATGCATACAGGCTCTTCTTGCTTCAGCACTCCCCTCTACTGAGGCAAAGATCCTGGTACAGGGAGAGGAAAAATCCTACACTTAAAGGAAACAGAGCTAGCCCAAGTCCAATGCTCAGTGCTCTGTTAGCAACTTGGGATCAGATCCTATCCCTGAGGAGGTAATGACAGTCACTAACCAGAGACATAGTCCCACTTCACACCATTGCCAGTTTCTAACCACTCCACCTCCAACCCCACCCACTACCAAGGTGAGAGTTGCCAGCACATCCTGAGCAAAGACTTAACTGGCATCTGTACCAAATCCAGCCCTTCCACCAAAAGCACTGGGCAGTCTGCATAGGGATGCACTCACCTTGAAGGGGATGAAAACCCCTTCAAGACCATAATAAGTAACCATTTCACATAAATTCATAAAGGCAGAGAAAGTTAAGATGAAAAGGCAAAGTAACTACTCTCAATTGAAAGAGCAAGAAAAAAAAAACCCTGAAAAACTATGAAACAGAAATAAATAATTACCAATAAAGAACTCAAAATGTGGTAATAAAAATGTTAACTGAATTAGTAAAAAGAATTGATCTAAACACTGAATATTTTTCAAAGAACCAGGAAATATAAATAAACCATAAAAACAATTTCATAGCTGAAACACACTAGAAGGAATGAAAAGGAGATTAAGTGATACAGCAGAACACATAAGTGGTTTGAAAGACAGAATAACAGAAATCAACCAATCAGAACAGGAGAAAGAAAATGAAATTTACAAAATGAAAGCAATCTAAGAGATCTTTAGAACAACATTAGGCATTATAACATTCACAATATAGAGGTTCCAGAAGAAGAAGAGGGACAGGATCATAAATGTAGTTGAAGAAATTATGCATGAAAACATCCCAATGCAGAAGAAGGAAACATATCCAAGCACAGAAAGAATAGAGGGTCCCAAACAAGATGACCCCAAAGAGATCCACACACCAAGGTATCTCATGATTAAAATGGCAAAAGATAAAGAGAGAATTCTAAAGGCAGCAAGAGAAAAACAAAGAACCACATACAAGGCAATCCCCATAAGGCTATCATCTCTGCAGAAATTTTGCAAGCCTGAAGAGAGTGACACGATATATTCAAAGTCCCAAAGAAAGGGAAAAACTTAGAACTTAGGATACTCCACCCAGCAACATTATTATTTAGAACAGAGAGTGAAAAAATTTCTCAGGCAAGCAAAAACTAAAAGAATTTATCAATACTAAACCTACTCTAAAAGAAATGTTGAAGGGTTTCTCTAAATGGAAAAGTAGTAAGAATCTATAGGAAAAGAAAAATCCCAATTAAAAAGGCAAATATATAGTAAGAATTGAAGATATGTAGATTAAAAGAATAAAAGCAACTCTAACTACAGTAAACAGTTAAGAGATGAGCATGAAAGATGTAAAATATGAAGACAAAACCCCAAAACGTGCGGGAAGGTAGTAAAGAATGTAGATATCTTACGATGTATTTGAGCTTAAATTACTACTAGTTTTAAACATTATGGGTCAACATACATGAATCCATTGAACCACAAATCAAAAACCTATAGCTATACAAAAAACAAAATGAAAGAATCACAAGTGTACTACTAAGGAGATCATCAAACCTAAAGGGAAGAAAAAAAGAAAGAAATGAAAAGGGAAAACTGAAAACAAGTAATAAAAATGGCAATTACTTTCAATGTCAGTGGACTAAATGCTCTGATCAGAAGACATAGGGTGACTAAATGGATTAAAAAAATCCAAGACCCTTCAATATACTGCCTGCAGAAGACTCACCTCAGAGCTAGACCCACAGAGACTGAAAGTGAGGGGATGGATAGATACCTCCTGCAAATGAAAATGACAAGAAAGTGGGGAGAGCAATACTCCTACCAGACAAAATAGACTGTAAAGTGAAAACTACAACAAGAGACAAAAAAAGGCATTATATAATGATAAAAGAATCAATACAAGGAGAGGATATATTACATTCATTAACATATACAAATCCAATACAGAAGCACCTAAATATATGAAGCAAATACTAACAGACGTATAAGGAGGACTTGACAATAATACAGTAACAGTAGACTTGAATGCCCCACTGATATAAATGGACAGATTATCCAGACATAAAATCAGTAAGGTGACAGTGGTCCTAAATGATACAATAGACCAGTTGGATTTAATAAGTATCTAGAGGACATTGTACCCCAAAACAGAAGAATACACATTTTTCAAGTGCACATGGAATGTTCTACAGGATGGATCACATGCTAGGCCATAAAACAAATCTCAACAAATTTAAAAGGACAGATATTATAGCAAGCATTTTTTTTTTCTGACCACAACAATATGAAACTAGATTTCAACTATAGAACTCTAAGAAAAAATGAGAAAAGATCAAATACTTGAAGACTAAACAACATACTTTTGAAAACTCAATGTATGAGTATAGAAATCATATTTGAAATAAGAAAATACCTGTAGATAAATTAAAGTGAAAACACAGCATTCTAAAGTCTAAGGGATGCAGCCCAGAAGTGGCTCTAAGATGAAAGTTCATAGCGATACAGGCCTTCCTCAGAAAACAAGAAAAATCTCAAACAACCTAACTTACCTTCTAAAATAATTAGAAAAAGAACAAAGCCCAAAGTCAGCAGAATAAAGAGAATAACAAAGATCAGAAAAGAAATAGGGAAAAAAAATTAGAAAAGAAATAAAACCAAGAGCATGTTTTTGAAAAGATTAACAAAATTGATAAGCCTTTAGCCAGACATATCAGAAGAAAAGAGAGAAGACTCAAAAACAAAAACAAAATAAGGCATAAGAGGAGAAATAACAACTGATACCACAGAAATACAAATAAATCATAAGAGAAAACTATGAACAATTACATGCCAACAAATTAGACAACCTAGAAGAAATGGACAGATTTCTAGAAACATACAACCTGCCAAGACTGAATCAAGAAGGGACAATTTGAACAGACCAATCACTAGTAGTGAAATTGAATATGTAATTTAAAAACTCCCAGCACACAAAAGTCCAGGACTAGATGGCTTCACAGGGGAATACTACCAAATATATAAAGAAAAATGAATATCTATTCTTGTAAAACAATTTCAAAAAAATTGAAGCAGATAGAAACATCTCCAGTTCCTACCAGGAGACCACTGTTATCCTGATGCCAAAACCAGACAAAGATACTACAAAAAAGAAAATTATAAATATAGGAGAAAAAATTCTCAACAAAATACTAGTAAACTGCATCCAACAATATATTAAAAAGTTCATACACTATCAAGTTGGATTTATTCCAGGGTCATAAGGATGGCTCACCATTCATAAATCAATTTGTACGATACACCACATTAACAAAAGGAAGAATAAAAATCACACAACCATCTCAACAGATGCAGAAAAACATTTGACAAAATTTATCATCCATTCATGATAGAAACTCTAATCAAAGTGAGTCTAGAGGGAACTTAACTCTATATAATAAAAACCATTTATGACAAATTCACAGCCAACATCATACACATTTTTAAAAAGCTGAAAGCCTTTCCTTTAAGTTCAGGAACAAGACAAAGATGCCCACTCTCACCACTTCAATTTAACATAGTATTGGAAGTCCTAGCCATAGTAATCAGACAAGAAAAATAAAAGGCATTCACATTGGAAGGGAACAGGTAAAACTGCCACTATTTGCAGATGACTTACTTTAATAGAAAACTCTAAAGTCTCCACCCCAAAACTATTAGAACTATTAAGTGAATTCAGAAATTTGCAAGATAGAAGATTAAGATAGTGAAATCTGCTGCATTTCCATATACTAATAATGAAATATCCAAAAGAGAAAGTAAAAAGTCATGAATAAAATCACATAAAGAATACCTAGGAATAAACTTAATGTAGGAGGTGAGAGATCTATACTCTAAAACTGTAAAACACTGATGAAATAAATTGAAGATGATACAAAGAAATGGAAAGAAATCCTATGCTTTTTGATGAGAAGAATTAATACTGTAAAATGGCCATACTCCCCAAGGCAATCTACAAATTTAATGCAATCTCTATCAAAACACCCATGATGGTTTTCATAGAGCTAGTATAAATAATCCTAAAACTCTTATGGACTCACAAAAGACGAACAATTGCAAAAGCAATCTTGAGAAAAAAGATAAAGCTGAAAGTATTATCCTTCTGACTTCAGACTATACTCTACTACAAAGTTACATTAATCGAAGCAGAATGGGGCTGGCACAAAGACAGACACACAGAACAATGGAACAGAATAGATAGTTCAGAAATAAACCCATGCACTTATGGTCATTTAATCTATTAACAGAAGAAACAAGAATATTCAATGGAGAAAAGACAGTCTTGTCAACAAGTGTTTCTGGGAAAACTGGACAGCTACAATGTAAAACAATGAAATTAGAACATTTCCTAACAGTATATACAAAAGTAAATTAAAAATGAATTAAAGACCTGAATGTAAGACCTAAAATCATAAAACTACTGGAAGAGAAATAAGGCAGAACACCGCAACATAAATCAAAGCAGTATCTTTTTGGATTTGCCTCTTAAGGAAAAAGAAATAAGTGCAAAATTAAATACATGGGACCTAATTAAACTTAAAATCTTCTGCACAGCAGAAGGAAAGGAATCAATGACAAAACCAAAAGACTACCTACAGAATGAAAGAAAATATTTGCAAATGATTTGACTGATGAGGGGTTAATATTCAAAATATATAAACAGCTCATATTACTCAATATCAAAAAATAAACAACCCAATCAAAAATGAGTAGCAGATCTGAATGCATATTTTTCCAAAGAAAACATACAGATGACTAACAGAGACATGAAAACATGCTCAACATTGATAATTATTATAGATAGGCAATTCAAAACAACAAGATATTACCTCATATCTGTCAGAATGGCTATCATCAACAAGTCTACAGATAACAAATGTTGGAGAGGATGTGGAGAAAAGGAAACCCTTGTACATTGTTGGTGGGAGTGTACATTGGTGCAGCCACAATGGAAAACAGTATGGAGGTTTCTCAAAATACTAAAAATAGAGTTGTCATATGATCCAGTGATCCCACTCCTGGGCATATATCCAGACAAAACTTTAATTTGAAAACATATATGCTTCCAATGCTCATAGCAGCACTATTTACAACAGCCAAGACATGAAAGGAGAGGGGATGGATATAGCTCAGTGGTAGAGTGCATGCTTAGCATGCACAGGGTCATGGGTTTGATCCTTAGTAACTGTTAAATAAAAATTAATAATAAATAAACAAACCTAATTACCTCTCTCCTCCCCTCAAGAAAAACAAAATCAAAATAAATTTAAAAAATTAAAAATAAATTAAAAAAAAAGACATGGGAGCAAGTTAAATGTCCATCAAGAGATGAATGGATAAAGAAGATGTGATATGTTTATATACACTGATATACTACTCAACCACAGAAAAGAATGAAATTTTGCCATTCGCAACAACATGGATGGACTTGGAAGTATTATGCTTATGAAATAAATCAGACAGAGAAAGATAAATACTGTATGATATCACTTATATGTGAAATCTAAAAAAAATAAGACAAACTTGTAAATACAGTAAAAATGAAACAGACTTCAGACCTATGGAGAACAAACAAGTGGTTACCAGTAGGGAGAGGGAAGTGGGGAGGGTCAAGATAGGGTTAGGAAATTAAGAACTACGAAATGCCAAGTATAAAATATATGTTACAAGGATATCATGTACAGCACAAGGAATAAAGCCAATATTTTATAAGAACTGTAACAGGAGTGTAACCTTTAAAATTTGTCAATCACTATTTTGTACACCTGAAACATAATATTGTAAATCAACTATACCTAAATATAAAATAGTGTATTATGTATATAATTATGAAACCTACATTATGAGATAGTTGCTATTATTTATTTTTTCCTGATAAGCAAAGTGAAATTTAGTGGGTAATTGACTGCAATTGTAGTCATACAATTACTAATCATAGTAATAGAATTGAAACCAAGGTTTTGCTAATGCCAATGACAGATTATGATTTTGTCTTTTTTCTAGTTCACATCAATGACTTCAAGCAGATGGCTTTATTCATCTTGCTTTTTTAGACGTACCTTTCTTGTTTATTAAGAAGAGAGCTTATTCTTTGTTTAATATTCAGCACTCTATGGGTGCTCTTTGGTAGCATGGTAGCAGATGGAAATCCTGAGTCATTCCTCCTGGTATATTGAAGATCATCAAGATACCACTGAAGGCTTTAAACAGTTAAGTGAAAGAAATTGGGAAGATAACAGAAGATGGAGCATTATATGTAGAAAATGTAATTTTTAATAAATGCCAAATAATAGGCTTCACTGGTATGAGAAAAAATTATGACTAGAATATTCACCTGATGAAAATGCTTAAAGACAGATGTGCATGATCCTTAAGGCTGGACTTTTAAATAGAGTTGTGGGGAGTTCATTAATGCAGGTTATTTGGCACAGTCTTAATTTGAACAGTCTTAAATGAAAATAATTTTTTTTGTAGTGGTAGTGGCCAGGTTGGGTTGGTCTTTTTTAGCAGCTACATGTGAGGAATGGATCCAATGTAACATAAACACAAATTTTGTTCATTGGTTAATATCATGTCCTAATAACAGTGCCTACCGCATGGTAGATGCTTAATATTTATTTGTTAAATGAGTGAATCAATGAATAATGGATGGCTAAACTAATGTATATTGCCAAAAGCATGGTAGTAATACCAAAATATCACACTCATTTCTTTTAAGTAATACATTACCTGAATCTTCACAAAATTTATTAAAGAGCAATGTAAATAAAAATTAATCATTATATTCATAGGCCAATTAGAAACACTTATGAATGTTGAATTTTGTTTTCATAGTAGATAAAAACTTCTGTAGGCATTGCTAGAAATACCAGGTTAGGATAAGGGTAAAATATAAAAACTGTAAGACTTGTGAAGTTAAGTAACTTAAATTTCATAAGTATAAATATACCTACACATACATACTTCTTTGACTTATTTATATTAAGTCATGTTTTTACATAGTACAAATATTCAATTGTTTTAATTTCACTTAAATAAATTATAGCTCATATTTATAGACAAAATTATCATAATATTTAATACATCCTCAATTATTGTTTCTATCCTATTTATATTATTTTGGATTTGTATCAAAAGTATATCTCATTTTTAAGTAAAATTTCACAAGTTTATGTACACTATTTGACTTTTATATGAAATGTCTATAATTGTGCTTTTACATATTAAGCATAAATTTTAGAACAAAGTACTTTTTTGTAATTCATAATTTAATCTAAACTATTCTCTAAAATTTTAAAATAAAATCACTCTCCTTATGAAACTTTTTATATAAAAATCTGGGATAATATCAGTACTCAAATTTTAAAACATTATGGTAAAAAATACCCTGAATACCCAAACCAATTCTAAGGAAGAACAAAACTGGAGGCATCATGTTTCATGACCTCAAACTATATTACAAAGCTGTAGTAATCAAAACAGTATGATATTGGTATTAAAAACAGATCTATGGAACTGAATAGGAAGCCTAGAAATAAACCCATGCACATATGGTCAACTAATTTATAATAAAGGGGCCAAAAATATACATTAGGTAACTAATAGTCTAATAGATGGTGTTGGGAAAACTGGACAGCCACATGTAAAAGAATGAAACTGGACCACTGTTACATTATACACAGAAATTAACTCAAGATAAATTAGAGTCTTGGTGATGATTTTTAAAAATATGATACCAAGAGCAAAGGTAGCAATAACAAAAATAAACAGTTGGGACTACACCTCACTAAAAAGCTTATGCACAGCAAAAGAAAGCATTCACAAAATGAAGTCAACATACTGAATGGGAGAAAGTATTTGCAAGTCATGTATCTGATAAGGGGTTAATATCCAAAATATATAAAGAACTCATACAAGTCAGTAGCAAAAAACAAAACAAAACAAAACAAAAAAAACCCCAAAGTCCCCAAAAGATCTGATTAAAATATTGGCAGAGGACCTGAACAGACATTTTTCTAAAGAAAACATACAGATGGCCAACAGGTACATGAATCATTCTCTGACATAAATCTTAGCAATGTTCTCCTAGGGATGTCTACCCAGGCAATAGAAATAAAAGCAAAAATAAACAGATGGGACCTAATTAAACTTATACACATTTGCACAGCAAAGGAAATCATAAGTAAAACAAAATGACAACCTATGGGATGGGAGAAAATATTTGCAAATGATGCAACTAACAAAGGCTTAATTTCTAGAATATATAAACAGCTCATACAATTTATTAACAAAAAAAACCAACCCAATCCAAAAATGGGCAGAAGACTGAAGCAGGTTCTCCAGTGAAGACATACAAATGGCCAATAGGCAGATGAAAAAAATCTCAATGTCACTAATTATCAGAGAAATGAAAATCAAAATTACAATGAGGTATCACCTCACATTAGTCAGAATGGCCATCATTCAAAAGTCCACAAATGATAAATGCTGGATAGGGTGTAGAGAAAAGGGAACCCTCCTACACTGCTGGTGGGAATGTAGTTTAGTGCAGCCATTATAGAAAACAGTATAGAGATTCCTCAAAAAACTGAAAATAGACTTATTATATGATCCAGCAATCCCACATATACCTGGAGGGAAGTCTAATTTGAAAAGATACATGCATGCCAGTGTTCATAGTAGCACTGTATACAATAGCCAAAACATGGAAGCAACCTAAATGGCCATGGACAGATACTGGATAAAGAAGCTGTGGTATATTTATAGAATGGAATACTACTCAGCCACAAAAAGAATAAGAAAATTCCATTTGCAGCAACATAGATAGGCCTGGAGATCGTCATTTTAAGTGAAGTAAGCCAAAAAAGAAAGAAAAAGACCATATGGTATCACTCATATGTGTAATCTATAAAAAGAAAAAAGAGGCCACTATGAACTCATCTACATAACATAAACAGACTCACAGACATAGTAAACAATCTTATGGTTACTAGGGGAAAGGGGGTAGGAAGGGATAAATTTTGGAATTTGAGATTTGCAAATGTTAACCACTATATATAAAAATAGATAAAAATCAAATTTCTTCTGTATAGCACAGGGAACTATATTCAATATCTTGTAATAACCTTTAATGAGAAAGAATATGAAAAGTCAATATATGTATGTATATGCATGACTAGGACCTTATGATATACACCAGAAATTGACACTGACTATACTTCAATTAAAAAAAAGAGGCTCAGCCACATTAATCATTAGACAAATGCAAATCAAAACTACAATGAAATATCACCTCACACCGGCTAGGGTGACTATTATCAAAAAAAAAGAAATGACAAGTTTTGACAAGGATGTTGTGAGAGGGAACCCCTATGCACTGTTAATGTGAGTGTAAATTGGTACAGCCCCTATAGAAAACAGTGCGGAAGTTTCTCAGAAAATTAAAGAACTACCATATGACCCAGCAATTTTATTTCTTGGTATTTATCCAAAGCAAATGAAGACAATAACTCAAAAATATAATTGCCCCATATTTACTGATCCATTATTTATAATAGCCAAGATATGAAAACAACAGACATGCCCTCAATGGATAAGGAAGTTGTGATTATATATATTATCACAGCAGACTGTCTTTGATTCTAAGAGCTCTACCACGATAGATGGTGTTGGCATTTCTACAGAGGGAAAACAGTCACTTGGTGTAGGCATGTGCAGAGATGGACATACACAACTTTAATGACACAGCTGGAAGTGATTCTCATACATATATACACACACATATACACACATATACACACAAATATATTTTATTTATTATTCAGTCTAAAAAAAAGGAAATCTTGCCATTTGTGACAACATGAATGGACCTTGAGGGCATTATGCTAAGTCAAGTAAGTTAAACAGAGAAAGACAAATACCATATGATCTCACTTATATGTGGAATCTAAAACCAATACAAAACAAACAAACAAAAGCCTCAAAAAACCCCAGAACACCCATGCTCATAGATATAGAGAAGAGATTAATGTTTGGATGTTTGCCAGAAGTTGGGAGACAGGGGCGGTGGATGAGAAGGATAAAGGTGGTGTACAGAATCGTGACTACAGGTAATAATACTGTATTGCATATTTGAAAGTCGCTAAGAGAAAGGATTTAAAAGTTCTCATAACAAAAAAAAATTTGTAACCATGTATGGTGACAGATGTTAACTAGACTTATTTTGGTGATCATTTTGTAAAATGTACAAATATTTAATCATTGTGTAGTACATCTGAAACAAATACACCATGTCAGCAATACCTCAGTAAAAACTGATAAAAGCAAATAAATCCAACTGAATGATAAATGATACTTTCTATAATTATAACAGAAAGGTATTTAAAAAGAAAGATGACAAAATAAAATCTTAAAATAACAAGCTTAGAAATAACAGTCTTAAAGTCAATTAAAGATCTTGGAAATTATATTTAAGCACAAACACTATTGTATATAATTACCACTAATATTAAAACTTACCAGAATAATTCAATATAAATAAATTATACACTACTGTTAACTTTAAGTAATATATAATAATAGTATTGGCTTATATGATCTATAAACAAGTATAAGACAGGACATTCAGATTACCTAACCTCTTCATGAAAAACACACAAATCTTATTTTAAAAATTAAAATATACAATCTGATAAAAAGGGAAAGACATACAGCTCTTTTTAAAATTTAAACCTCAATTATCCAATTAGTTTGATTTCTCTAAAGATTCCAATGCATAGTGTGTACTTGGATTCTAACAGAAAAATGATTCTGAGCTAGTAGTTTCTGGAGAAGTTTTTCTGTTTCTGTATCATTCACCCGGGCACATTTAAAATATTAATAGAATTTTTTGGTGTGAATCAGGGTGGCATTCATCTCTTTTTTATGTTAAAATTGGGTTAGCCTTATTAGTGTGGATACTGATAAGATAGATCATTTATTTTATCTTATTACTGTAGTATAAGATCATTTAAAGTATATACCTAGAGTTAGAAAAATATTTTACTTTCATTAAGTGAGAAGTAAGTCTTTTATCAACGGTAAACTCATAGACCAGTTATGTTTGCCCAAAATTTAGCCCTTTAAAAGAAACATTTTTTATGCTTACCAATTCTGTGTTTCAGAGATTTGGAGAGGGGATGAATGATGAGGATGACTGTTTCCTCCATGAAGTCTGGAGCCTCCCATAGGAAGAATCAAAGCCTGGAGTTGACTTGAATGCTGGGAGCTAGAATTATCTGGAAGCTTTTTCAGCTCCATTCTGGCTCCAGGAGTAGGATGACTTGAGTTTGCTGACATGAGCACATGCCCTTCTCCTGTGGCTTGGCTGGTGTTTTGCTTTCTAAACAGCTGAAAAAAAAAAAAAAAAAGTTACAAACCGTGTTATCATAACACTTAGGCTGAATTTGCTTAAAAATTAATTTAACTCATTAATGAGCATACCAGCAGGATGATAACCTACATCCCCAATAAGACATTTTCTAAAGTCTCCCTAGCTCAAGAAGTTAGAATCTAACTAAAGTTGAGATTCCGCGTTTTGATTAATATGAACTATAAACACTATATAACAAATGGTGGTTCTAAAGGATACATGCTCATTAGTAATATAATATTCTAAGATTTCCTTTTTGGCTGCATTATGAATTATGTAACAGCACAATTTTTCTGTGCAAAATTATCAGTAGAGATGCAAACAATTTAATTATAAATGGAAATTTGGAATGCAACCATTTTTCATTTATAGCTGCTAATCTATAGAGGTAAATGGCTATCAGTCAAGAACACAGGTTTATACATATATCTTGATTACTTAGGTTTGAGGACTTTATTTTTCTTTTCACATAACCAACACCAGATTTCATAATCAAAATAGGTAGATTCTTTTGTAGTTTCACTGATTTTGCCATATGAAAAAAAATTTTTTTCTGCTGTGATATTTTCATGTGATACTAAGTCTCTAATGTCTATATCAGTTGCTTATAATTTCTAATTTATTTAAAAATTTATTGTTTGTTTCAGCTGTGAAATTGTACAGTGTAAATTTGTAACTTTTTTGGAGTCAGTCAGAACCAAAATAGATTTACTGTCTAAGATCAATTTCTATTTGTAGAATTTAATGCTAATGGTAGTATTATATAAAGTAGCTTTTTAAGGATTGCATAGTTTTAATTAAATATTCTCTTTACTTTTCCAAAAATCTATGGATTTGTTTTTCTTCTCTTTCAGTTTTGAATATCAACATAGGTTAAAGGGATAAACTAAACACACTGAATTACAGTGTAACAATGTGGCAGAGTAAAAGCCATTCAGTGTTAGCATGTAATCTAGGATGAAGAATTCTGTATTCCAAAGAACCATTAGATCTACATTGCAGGTTCTTCATTGAAATGACTCAGTTGTTTTTCTAAACAGAAAGTTATGAGACTCTTCACTGCATACAATAACGAGGGAAAATCTATTTAGTGATGGGTAAGGCGTATGTTGTCAGTATCACATATATTTCTGGGGTACATGTCCACATTTCTTCTTTATCATGATTTACTAGGAAATAGACCATCTTAAATATAACTTCACTTTTAAAACTGTTAGACTGACAATTTTCATTTTAAAAATTTCCTTTCTGTCAAGACAACATTTAACCCAGAAAGCTGAGTTCTTTAAGCAAATAAAAATCACTAAGTGAACTTGGAAATGACCATATCATGTACATAAAATACTGTGTTTCTCCCCTCAAGGGATATTTCAGTGAGAAAATAAATTCTATTATTAAGAACCCCAAACACAATTATCTATGGCTTGAGTTTTACAGAACAGAATATATCCATTGGAGGATAAAACCATCAATGTGTACAACTGTAAATTATATATAACATGTAATCTTCATACTTCTGACAACCAAGATGAGATGAAGTAATTTTAAGGCCATTCTCCTATCCTTTTTTGCTTAATTAATAAAGAGTAAGGTTGCTTATTATTTCTCTTCTAAAATAATAGCAGGATAGAATACTTTCCCAGAAAACTTCTGCATTTCGTAGATATTTTGGAATATGGATAAAGTAACTTTGAGGAAGGAAATGGCAATTCAAGAATTACATGGTGTAAAATATAGATAGCTTATTATGGTTACTTGTCATCTCAATATTTACAAAAACTATCTCAGTATATTTTACATAGTATGTAAAAATCAATACAAAAGATAAACATTGTTAAAGGATTTATCCACAAATTTGAAACCTCATTTGGGTCGTCATCATCATGGTATCTGTTACGCTAAAAGCTTTCTTATCTGCATTATTATTTTACAGTATTTTACACCCTCAAATCTGCTCTTAAATGTTCTCTAGGCGATAATTCACTGTGTACAGCTGACTTCAAATACAGGATTTATTCCCTTGCATGAGTTACAAAAATAAAAGACAGACAAATACCTTTTTAGCCGAATTCCAGAACACAAGGCAGAAAATAAAATATATCTACAATCCCTATAGTTTCTTGTAGATCTATGAAGATCTGTTTCAGAAGATTTATACATACAATGGGTCATAGAGGCCATTCATCTTTTTATTTGACAGATGTAAAGAACATAGATAGCCTAGGGAAATATGATTTATTTTCAGTATCATATAGCTAAAGAAATTCTTGTTATTCCCAGGGGATGCTCTCTCCACTACACTGTTACTCCACCTCCCACTCAAGAGTTAAAACAGCAGCAGCCAGTGATCCCAAGTGCTTAGGTGTACACTCTATCTACGCTTCATTTTTTTATAATAATGCATGATGTTTTGCACCACTTAATATATAATATTGATAACCATCTATAGTTATATTCGTAATTTATATACATAGTCAGAAGTTTAATAAGAGGCTATCAAATGAATACCTTACAATTTAATGATTCAAAGAATGCTTACATAATGTAAAGGTTTTCGTATACTGAAGACCATTACTGTATTAGCCTCTAATGTTATAAAGAAAATTTACTAGTCCAGAGATTTAAAGAGTAAATTGCATATACAGAACAAAAAAATGAATATTTGAAAAATTCATTCTCTAAAGTGTATAGTTTGTAACACTTCTTATTACCTTAGTTCATTCACTGTTTATTCTTTTAATAGCAAATATATAATGTACATTTTGAAATGGAAAGAACACAGGGTACAAAATAATGAAATTCTTACAATTACATTTTATGATTATGATCTTTGTTTCAACTATAATTTAACATTTTAACTATATCCACCTCTTTTCATTTCTAAAAGATGTCCTTAATTTTTTATTACTAAAATTTACTAAAGTGTTTTTTCATTGCAATTTAAAATAGCTGGCTATAAATTTTAATATAATTTCTCAGTGACAAACTTGGAGTATATAAAAATTATCAAATTAGTTAGCTCACACATCACACCTTGCTTCCACTGAGGATACTCAGTATTCTCTTTGGTCTGTTTAGAAGATTTCCACAATTTTTCTTTTATTGTATTTGAATCATTACTTCCTTTATTACTTTTATGTAGCTTCAGTAAATAATGCGTAAGAATTCTCCCTGGTGTTACAGTTTAGACATTTGTTCTTCCTACATGGTGTCCCTGTTGGGAGTATGGAGACCTGACTTTTTAAAAGCATATGCATGATCTCATTATTTCTTCAACTACATTTTCAAAATGTATTCCTGTTCATTATACTGTAGCACCAAACCATCATTATACTGTAGCACCAAACCATCTATGAAGAATAGACTTTGGATAATCAAATTTTAAAAACCATGGAATATAAGAAAAAAGAAATCCTGCAACATGGTCCTCTTGTAGCTTCTAAATATTAAAGCCAAACATCATTTAGTCATGCGTCCACACACATGGGCACACATACATATGCACACATGTGTCTTATATTGAAAATGTTGTTGCTCTTTTTAACTGAAAAAAGATTCTCTTGCAATTAACATTCTGTTGTGGCAGACTCTGAGATGGACTCCAGTGAGCTCAACCTTCTGGCATTCAAGCTCTTGTATATTCCCTTCCCCTGATGTGGGGTAACTTGCTTCTTAAGATAGACTATGGCAAAGGGGCCACTTCTGTGATTAGGCTGAAGGAGATTTATAACTTCCATCTAGCAAGTTCTCTTTATACTCTTTCCCTTGCTGGTTTGATGAAGCAAGTTGCCATGCCAGTGAGGCCCATGTGGCAAGGAACTAAAGGTGGCCACTTGTCAACAGCCAGCTGGGTTTTGAAAAAAAATGATATCCTCAGTCCAACAGCCCAAAATCAAGTGAATCCTGGCCAACCACCATGTAAGTGAGTTTGGAATTGAACCCTTCACCAATCAGGCCTTCAGATGAGACCCAAGGCCTGGTGATACCTTGACTGAGCTTCATGAGAGACCCTGAACCCAAGGACAAAGCTAAGCTATATCCAGATTCCTGACACACAAATACTGTGAAATTATAACTGCGTATCATGTTAAGCCCTTAAGTGTGTTATGGTTTTTTCACATAGCACACATAACAAATACACTTGTTTCACACTAGAGTTTTGGAAGGAAATCCATCAGTTTTATCCACTGTTTATCATGTCCACGCTAGCTTTTTGGTGTTTAGTCATTTTAAAATGAATCATCTCTTTTTAAGTTGTAAAACAGGGAAGTAATCACTATCATTATATTGGAAAAATCATGTGTATAATTTATTAATGTGGTTGGGTCCCTATTAAGAGAAATTTGATGAACAGGTTTCATTCCCATACTGTAAAATTCTTAAAACTTCGATTACAAAGAGCATATAATTTACGGGTATTAAAAGAAAATATACTTTCCTGGAGCTGAACAGATTCAGGCTTAATTTAATGGAGAGGGAGAAATAAATACTTGGAGTGCAGCCTGTCATAGTACTTTTCACAGTTGAGGTATACCTTTATGATACTGAATCTTGCTAGGAATGCCAGTCACCAAGTGTATGATGGCTTGTAGAGAGCTTTATTATTCAGTGATATTAAGAAACATGGATGTTCTTATCAAAGTCCAGCAGTTTTGCAGAAATTGAATATACTATTAATCAAAAATGCTGAATCATTGATTTCTTTCACATTCTTGCTAATCCATTATGTTCAGTCTTGGATCTCCTATCTTAATTTAGTCTGTGTATGATAAATTTAATGCTCCACTTGAAAATATATGGAATTTTAATAGATGGTGTTTCACAATTGGTTGATTCACTAAGTGGTTTAAAAATGCACGTACACCAGAACACGAATGCTGGACAATATATAAAAGTGCTCAGCTTTATCACTGAGAAAATTCTACTTTTAAGATGGGAAAATCTGGCTCAGGGAAAAATTCAACTTCTTTAAAACTGTTTATGTTATACAAAAGAAATTATCCTCCAAAAGGAGAAAAGTCTCAAAGGTAAAAATGTGCATGCCTAGTACAAGGTATCTCAATGGAAATGGACAAGGGGAACTGGCTGGCAGCCATCTGAATGACCCTTAATGGTATGCAGTCAAAACAAGTATGCGTCAGATCAAGGGATTTGCATGTGTTATTTATTATATAGGGAATTATTTAATCACATTATCTGGTAGTTATTCATTCCATATTTAATCACAGTGGACTTACACCACCCCAAAAGCTATTATATATGTTGGCTTATATTCTGGTCTCAAAAACCTCACCATCTGGAGGGAGAAATGTTAAAGATTTGCACGAGCTACTAGGCATTTTTAGATTATGAGCACATAATTTATGGTGGGGATTCCCTCATTTTTCTTGCTAAGTAGCTTTTTAAGCAGATCAGACTAATTGTGTGAGGGGGTATAGGTATGAATAAAAATATTAAATATTCTTGATGTTTACCATAAAAGAACAAAATGAATAATCGAACTCCAATAAAGGGGAATAAGAAATTCAAATGAGGTTTAAGAAATGGAAATATTATAGTAAAAACAAATTCAGAAAAGTTGGCCATCATTTTGGTAAGAAGAATTAAACTTCAAATGGGACAGAAATATTGTAACATTTTATTCCTTAAACTTACTAGTCAGGGAG
Source organism: Camelus dromedarius (assembly GCF_036321535.1). Lineage (NCBI taxonomy): Eukaryota > Metazoa > Chordata > Mammalia > Artiodactyla > Camelidae > Camelus > Camelus dromedarius. The sequence goes on from NC_087436.1 coordinate 40,221,975, forward strand.
AGATTTAATTATAATGTTGCCAACTCTCACTGTTCTCGTTAATGAGATCTCTGAATTTTCGATACAGAAAGACAAAGACAGGTCCTCATCCTGACTTTCACAGAGAAAATAAAATGGAAGATGAAGGTGCAAAGTTGATGTCTGTCTTTGGGACCTTACTCTCGTTGCATTTCCCACCACGTCCCTTGCATTCTCATCCTAGTCCTTGTTCCTGTGCTCCATCTTCTGTTTCCTGACGTTCCCACCTGGTTGGAAGGAGTCACCACAGAGTCCTCCACAACATCTGACCTACCAAGGTTTATTTATCCCCATAACACATTTTTTTCCTTCTAAAAATTATTCTATTCATTGCTTCAAGTTCAGGTCTGCTTTTTCTTTCAAATAATTTTTCTTCAACTGAGAAATAAAACCCACATGAACTCCTGAATTCACAAGTACCTCTATGCATAAGTCATTCTTTGCCTCCCAAGTTTTGAACATAGCCTTTTGATGAAATTGTGTACCACGTTTGTAGTTTAGTATTAAGAAATGACCATAGATGATAGTTATATGTACTGTAGGAAGAGAAAAATGTGTAACAGTAGACCAATGGAGAACAATATATTGGTACAGAAAAAGTGACATGACATATTTTAAATTCATCTATTTGACCACACCTTGATTTGGCTCAGTGATTAATAAACAAACAAAAAACGGGTTGTCTATAAGCTTAAAAAAGGATTATCATCTATGAATCAATTGCATTCGTTACAGAAAAAATAATTACAAGTTACCAAATTCACAAAGTAATTTGATCAGAGTATTAATTGTTGACAATAAAGTTGTTATCTACAAAAGAGATAAATTTTCAAATGATCAATTTCGATCTTTTATATGCTAAATGTTAATTTATAAAGTTTACTTTAAATATCATAAGAGTAAGGTAAAGCACACATTTGCTAATATATATTTTCAGATATATGTGTATATTTTCAGATATATATATATAAAAGACAATTGAATAGAAACCTGGAAAATAGAATAGAGGGTAAAAATTTATATGAGATGACTATGAAGCCTTTTTATAATCTGTAATGTCTAGTATTGCAAACTCCCTTTCAAGCAGTTTTCTGTGCACTCGAGTACACACATCAAATATTAGTGAAAATTTTTTATAGATTAAAAAATCTAAATTTAGTTAGCTTAATGCCAACTAACTAGTTCAACTGAATTTTCTACTTAGTTCCCTTGTTTTGACATTCTAGTAAACATTTGCTTTTAATTCTATTACTGTGAAGAAGAAAATGGGGGATGAAGAAAAAATGATTCACATCCATTATATTTTCAAAAAATACTTTAAAAAATTTTTTTATAGCTTCAGAAGCTCTTCTTGACTTTTAATAACATCACTTTTCTTGCTCATTTTTGATATTTCATGCATTTTTTTCTTGTCCCTATTGTCTTCTTGAATCCCTTCTGAGGAGTAAAAGTGTTTCCCAAATAAAAGAGGCTTTTCAGAACAGGCTGACAGATGGTTTTTAAAAAGGCTTCCTCAAGTATGTTGGGTAAATTAATGAAGGTCAATATTCTTCCTAAGAGGCCAAAAGCTTTTTAGACCTTTAGGAATACTTCAGTTCCTAAAACTATCTTGGAATATTTTCAGGTTTGTATAATTACTTTCACAGTGGTGTTCTTATTCATATTACTCTCTTACTGCCTGTAGACCCAGCTGAGAGTATTGCTCCTGAATGAGACATCTTGTCTCCTCTACAGAAAATCATACTCAACAATTTAGCAACAGCCTAGGGATTTTGTAGAATTTAAAGAAAATAATTTATTTTCCTCTACTGGTTAGTGAGATGAGAGGTGAGAAAGAGCAGCTAGAAGTTTTGAGGAAAAGCCCTCCCATTTTGTTTCTGAGAGATGGAAAATCACTTTCTATGAGGAATTCAGGAAGCCCTAGAACAGTTGCTTTAGAAGTTCTGTCATCAAAATCACATTTTCCCATTGACTTATTTTGTACCCTTCCTGCAAATTCATATGCAAGGATGAGACTGTTGTTCTGTTCATAATTACTTAATTTACAGCAGTGATAGTCAAATGATCCCGAACATAGTGAGTTATACTTATCTTTTAGTTATCCCATCTAGGACAAAGAAGAAGAAACTAGTCCGTGGTCATAACACCACAAAATGCATGCACACGCACACACACCAAGGAATGAGAAACTGGTGAGGAAATTAGTCATGCTTCACTAAATTTTCCATTTTTTTTAGTACACTCAATAGTGACACATTGGATTTTCAATAATTAAGTATGTGTTAAATATTGAAGCGTATCATAACACACTCCAATAAATTTTATACTAGATATTATACCTATGGCTTACCCATTCCTAAAACAAATTGATTGAGGTTCTTGTTCTTGAAATTGCCACTGAATACACTTGATATAATTTTGTTTCTGTCTTTCTGAGACTAAGACCTTCCAGATAGAGAAGACAGAACATTAAAAAGAGGAATGAATTTGGGGAACAATTTCCTTCACTTTTTCCTGTGATATTTCTAAGTTTTAGTCCCCAATAGATGTCATATCAGGTGCTTAGCCATAATTGGTGTCCAATATTTTATAAATGAGTTGATTATTTATAATGGGAGGGAAAATGCATTTTCTCAATGATAGGGTGCTCATAATTTTGTTAGCTACCTGAAACTTTGGTTAGCAATGATATATTTAGAAATACTTAAATTTGGCAGGGAAAAAACAATATTACTCATTATTTATCTTTAAAAAATTGATTAAGCATTGCCTGATTGTCAGGCTAGTTATCATTAGAAAAAGTTACCCTATGGGAGGCAAAATTATCTTTAAATATCTTAAAATCTCAAATTTTTATTATTTATCTCGATAAAATGTTTGTTTTAGCTGTAGTTACAAGATCAAGACTCAAAAAGTAGATTCAGGAGACCAAATAGTATGAGCAAATAGACAACTTGCAGTATCTTTGGCATTGCCTTGTTTTCTGATATTTTTCTATTTTGATCTTGGCCTCTCAAGCAGATAAGCTTTTTAAATATTTCTAGTATTTTTAAAGTAATGCTTGATAATTTGAACTTATTTTTAGACAGAGATGCACTTCTCTTAATTCATTTAAAACAAAAATTTGGAACATTCTCTCAAAAAGGCTATATGCTAGACACTAAATTACCTTCTAATTAATGCTCATTTTAATGCTAGTTTCTACATGAAGGGTCAACAAACTACAGCCCAGTTTTATTTTTAAGTAAAATTTTCTGGCAGCACAGCTACGTTCGCTTAATTAAATATTGCCTACGACTGATTTCCGGCTAAAAACAGCAGATTTGAGTGGTTGCCATAGCAACTGTGCACCCCCTCCCCCCCAAAGCTGAGCCTATTACCTGGCTCTTTACATACAATTTGTCAGCCCTTGTTTTATACCATTAATTTGACAATGCTAAAGTCAGATTTAACTACGTATTTGATTAAACTTATTATATTGTCAAAAAAGAGGGGTAAATTTTAATATACTTGTTTATATTTAAACAACAGTATAGAGAGCCCAGAAATAAACCCACAAACTTTTGGTCAAGTAATCTTTGACAAAGGACAAAGGACAAAGGAGGCAAGAACATGCAATGGAGTAAAGACAGTCTTCAGCAAATGGTGTTGAGATAACTGAACAGCAACATGTAAATCAATGAAGTTAGAACACTCCCTCACACCATACCCAAAAATGAACTCAAAGTGGCTCAAAGACTTAAACATAAGGCAAGACACTAAAAACCTCTTAGAAGAAAACATAGGCAAAGCATTATCTGACATAAATCTTAGCAATGTTCTCCTATGGCAGTCTACCCAGGCAATAGAAGTAAAAGCAAAAATAAACAAATGGGACCTAATTAAACCTATAAGCTTTTGTACAGCAAAGGAAACCACAAGCAAAACAAAAAGACAACCTACAGAGAAGGAGAAAGTATTTGCAAAAGAGGAGACAGATAAGGGCCTAATTTCCAGGATATATAAACAGCTCATACAACTTAATAACAAAAACCAAACAACCCAATCCAAAAATGAGCAGAAGACCTAAACAAGCATTTCTCCAGATGTACAAATGGCCGATTGGCACATGAAAAAAATGCTCAATATTGCTAATTATCAGAGAAATGCAAATCAAAACTACAATGAGACATCACCTCACACCAGTCAGAATGGCCATTATTCAAAAGTCCAGAAACAATAAATGCTGTAAAGGCTGTGGAGAAAAAGGAGCCCTTCTACACTGTTGGACTGTTGCTGGGAATATAGTTTGGTGTAGCCGTTACGGAAAATAGTAAGGAAATCCCTCAAAAGACTAAAAATAGACTTACCATATGATCCAACAATCCCACTCCTGGGCATGTATCCAGAGGAACCTTAACTCAAAAAGATACATGCACTCCAATGTTCATAGCAGCCCTATTTACAATAGCCAAGACATGGAGACACACCAAATGTCCATTGACAGATGACTGGATAAAGAAGTTGTGGTATATTTATACAATGTAATACTACTCAGCCATAAAAGATAATAAAATAATGCCATTTGCAGCAACTTGGATGGATCTGGAGAATGTCACTCTAAGTGATGTAAGTTAGAAGGAGAAAGAAAAATGCCATATGATATCACTTATACTTGGAATCTAAAAAAAAAAAAAAAAAGGCAATTTACAAAACTGAAACAGATTCACAGACATAGAAAGCAAGCTTATGGCTACCGGAGCAGGAGTGGGTGGGAAGGGGTAAATTGGGTGTTTGAGATTTGCAGATATTAACTAGTATATATAAAATAAACAAGTTTACACGTTATAGCACAAGGAACTATATTCAATATCTTGTAGTAACTTATGGTGAAAAAGAATATGAAAATGAATATATGTATGTTCACATATGAGTGAAGCATTATGCTGTACACCAGAAACTTACATTATAAACAGACTATACTTCAATTTTAAAAATATACCAAAAATTCCAATAGCATCTATGCCTAAATAAAACTAATGCAAAACTATACTTTATAGCACCACCTTTCTCAGTTAACTAGAGAGAAAACTATGAATTATCTTAGATTAAATGACTTTCAAATAACTAACAACTGTGTACATACAAATTAAACATTTATTTAAGCAATCTAATTACAAGTGTTACCCAGATGTCTTATTGATTTGACCAACACATTTAATTGTATGTTTCTTTAGCTTTTGCTGCCTAGAGCAATTGCAAAAATCTTTAAAAGGAATTTGCTAATCATAAATGTCCAGAATAACATTTCCTGAATAGATAGATGCTGATCTTATGCAAATACATGACTCATTCCAGGTTCAACTAGGAACATGTATATACTTTATCTCAAAGAACATTTAAATTAGTTAATATAGTCAACACCCCATAACTCAAGTTAGTGAGACATTAGGCTTACAGGTGAGGTTATTATTAATTTTATATCCCATTTCTACTAAAAAGCCACTATTTTCTGCTCATTTGAACTAGTTAAAAGTAACAATCATGACCCCACAAAGACCAAACTGGCAGAGTGCTGTTTTTTAGCACATAAGTAGCTTTTTTTTTTTTTTTTTAAAGTATCTGTCTTTGAAGATTATTTCACACAAAGTCTAAGTCTCAATCTTACCCACAGAGCGTCTGCACAATGCCATGTATATAAATTAAATGCTGTGGTAACAAAAAGATGGTGGAGAGAAATATGCAAATAAGTGATTTGATGATCATGCCTGAAATGAAAACGATTCTGTAAAATAAATGTCAGCATGAGTGTTGATTTTGCAGACTTCTGAAGTACTTTATCTGTTTTACCAAAACTCTCATTTAAAAATTTTTATGTGATGTAAATGTTTTCTCATTATTGCTAAATTAGAAGATGATCTTAACAGAACTGAAATTGTTCAATTTCCTTCAATTTAGTTCATTACCTTTATATGGAGACACTGTCACTCTCCCTGTTGCACACAGTTGCTTATCAATCTGTAAAGTCATTTAAACAACCTACTTACTGACTTGATGTATCAACACTTTGAATAACATTATTTTGGATGCACACCATATTATGTCAGGGACCCCAAGTATCAGTGAAGGAAGACGCATAAAGAAAAAATGTCATTTTGCAAGAAAAATTAAGTGGATTGGCAAAGAAAGACAAAAGTATGCAATTTATTTTAAAATACCTTTGATATTATGTAGATTATGTATTTTTTTTCTAGATGACAAAAAAGTTTTGGTCAAAATGGTTTTTGAATCACTCGATTCTGAACTCTTATCTAAAATGTTCTTTATGGGGCTAGGAAAATGGCAATCGTTCACAATCTGTATTAAACAAATCTGTAAATGATCACATTTGTAAAAGAAATTCAGATAATCTTCCTAAAAAGAAATTCAGAAATTTCTATCTATAATGACAGTGTCAATGTTTCATTCTCAGTTCCTTTGAATTCCTAAAATACCTTTAGCTATTTCAGATATAAAATGGTCTATGGATCTATAAATTCAAAAAAAAAAAATAAAGGAACATTATTTCAACTCTGGCAAGAAATTATTTTTTCTAAGGCCTAGTATTGTCAAATAGTAAAATCACTATTCTGCTGCTATTCTGATAATATGTCTGTTGACTGAATAAAATTCAGATTATCAATCAGTAGCCCAGTGCTAATCACTGCATAGCCATTCTACTGGGTTGCTGGAGGTGGAGATCACTGTGCATTGAGGGGTAAGAGAGTCGTAAAGAAACCAAAGTTGATCAATTGTGGAATAAGTTTCGCTGTAACAGAAAACTGAGGCTATGATTGTGAGGGTCAACGTAGGGATGAGAATATCCTAAGTACACGGATTGCTTATAAGGTGGAAGAAGTTAGTGGTGCTAGTTTAACCCATAAGATATTAAAATTTTCACTTCCATTATAGAGTTAGGAGGTGATAAACAAGAGGAAGAGCTCCAGGACATAGATTTTTTTCAGTTACTGAAAAAAGAATCAGAAAATTAGTGAGTGGGAATACAAATATATTTGTAGGCTTAATGGCAGGGAGTTGGATACTATTTTCTCTGTCAAGAGACTGAGTTTTCCTGCTGCTAGAGGAGAATTTGTAGGGTTCAATGCCTAGAGAAATTGGGAAACTATTTAAATAGCTATTGTGAAGACTGTGAGTGAAATAGATGATTATCCTGCAAGATTGAAGGCACAACTGAGGATGAATCCTCTGAATTCATACTGGCAAAAACCTTTAAAGTTTTATGACTTTAGATTGCCAAACAACATACGTTTAGAGTTTCCCATGACTAGAGATTTGCCAGGTGGGTTCAAAGGAAGGGCAACACTAAGTGAGAGTGAGGTTCTTGTTAAGAGTGTGCTTCAAATGATACACCACTTTACCTAGACTGGAAAGCTAAGACATACATAACCCAGAATTGTATGGACAGCAGCAACAAACAGAAACAAAAGAAACAAAAAACGTACAGGCGTCACAGATTGGAGTTCTCAAAGTTAAGGAAGAGATGTAGTAGGGGGAACTGAATGAGATAAAGTATGGAACTATGAGATGTTTGGACTTAACATTTCAAAAACCTAGGATGTTATTATTAAAAAGAACAGAAAGTAGACATAAGTTTGTTTTCTATGTCTGTGAGTCTGTTTCTGTTTTGTAAATAAGTTCATTTGTCTTTTTTTTTTTTACCCCCCTGATTCCATATAAGGGGGAAAGTGGGTGGTAAGGGATAAAATGGGAGTTCGAGATTTGCAGATACTACTATATAAAAAATAGATGAACAAGTTTATACTGTGTAGCATAGGGAACGATATTCAATATCTTATAGTAACCTATAATGAAAAAGAATATGAAAATGAATATATGTATGTATACGTATGACTGAATTAGTATGCTGTACGCCAGATTGACACAACATTGTAAACTGACTATATTTAAAAAAAAAAATAAAAGAGCAGAAAATATCACTGGGAACAGACATTCAGGGAGAAACAGTGGATGTAACTTTATCAAGTAACTGAGGCTGGGTGATGTTCAATATTCCAAGCAGATTTGAAATCAGCAAGGCTGATGGCAAATATGCAAGAGAGGAAAACATAAGCGAAGTTCCAAAATCAACACAACTTGAGTAAGTTTGCTTGAAAACAGAAGAGATGACCTTCCTTTCAACGGGGCCCAGCTATTTTACAGAGGGTGGAGAGGAGAGGTCTAGAGCAACATGACAGCTAGCAGGGCTCAGCCCCACCCTCCGGAGAGGGCAGCAGTGGAAAGAGCATAGGAGATCTCAGTCACAGCAGGGAGCTGAGAACAGTTAGGAGTGAGTTTCCAAGGTTTCAGAGCATGCAGTGAAATTATTTGGGTGTGTATGAGAGAGGATTTGGGTGACACAAAAGGAATTATAGGCTGAAATAAGGATGGAAATGTGGAAGGTGATGACAAATTGAGATTCTAATGGAGCGATCAGAGTTCAGGCAGATAGAAATGGAGTTAGAGAACCATCAACACCCAGCCTCAGTTACTTGATAAAGTTACAGCCACTGCTTCTCCCTAAATGTCTGTTCCCAATGATACTTGCTGATCTTTTAAGGGACAGGATTGAGGATCAGGTCTCAGACATGTCCCTGCACCACTGACAACCTGAATTCTCTCCGAACTGTATCAAACCCAAGGATACCACCAGACATATTTGGAATAACATCCACCAGCTGCAACTTTATGGTCTCAAGGTCCTCCTTGTAACTATCATTTTGGATGCCAACCAATCCTAACTTAACAGAACCCTGACTTCTTGCTAGCTCCAATTGTAATTCTTGACAAACAACTTATGTAACTAACCATGGCCTTGAAGTTTTTGCCTTTATAAGCTTTCTCCATTTTGTAGTGCAGGGGAACACAATTCACGCGCTCCTTGAATCTGTGTCTCCGGGCTCCAGTCCTAATAAACACCAAATAAATACTTCTTTGTTTCTGAAATTTTGGTTAACCAAGGGGACATATAACCAGAGACAACCCCATCACAGATAATCAATACAGATACCAGGAAAATAAAGTCTGATAGTTTAACTGGCCAGAACTTTTTTTTTTTTTTTAAAACAGTATTTGTCAAGGCAGTACCCTAAATGGATTAGAGCCCAAGAGGATGTTTAAAGGACTCACCAGCCATGACCTTGATGGGCTGTGCCTTTGGTAGTGATGGAGATTCCAGTCCACTTGGAAGGACAGTGGTCCGGGTTCGCGGCTTGTTCGAGGTGTGGGATGCAGCCCTCATTAGAGGTTCAGCGTTGACTGCTGCTTATATTCAGGCTCGCAGGATGAGGGCCCTTGTTTGTCCATATGACATTTCTCCTTTATCTGCATACCTATTTCATTCTTTCCTCACTGTAAATTGACTAATTTCAGTGTGCCCAAAGCTTCTGTTCAGCCAAATTTTTATTTGTATGTAGTTAGTATGACTTTTTTGGCCTCTTTTCCTCGAACCTATATACACTTCAGTTCTCACTGCTAATTGGCACCTTCTTCCCGCATTTCTTTGTTTCGAGACTGCTAGGCCTAGCTCCTTTTCCCCTTGCTAAGCTACAAAAGTATCCGGCAGTCCATGGTGACCCTTAGGTCAGATCTATTCAAGTGAATTGTGTACCAAGCATTGCTTTCTATCACAGCAAAGCCTGAAAGCAGGGAAGGTTTCATGGCAGACATTCAGATCAAAGGTAAGAGAATTCATGTTTTAAAATATATTGATCTTGTACCATATAAACTGAGAATTTACCTTTCTTTTTTCCTTGTACAAATACAAAAATAGTTCTAGGCCAAGAAGACACCAAGGCTTTCAAAAGCTTTAATTATACAGACCTTTTTCTGAGAACAATGTGGTAAATTGAGAAATAAAAAAATGCATTTTATTGGGCTCCCAGTAGAGGTGGGTAAGGTAATTTGTTTTTCAGAAGTTGTCTGTCCACCTGATTATTTTGGTGGAGCATTAACCCAAATCCAAGGTTGACTAAAATTTGAAGTTCTCACATTATTGGGCAACAGAAAAGCCATATTCCAGATCTTTTTCAGAGAATACATTCTTAACATTACTTAAACCCTGAACTTGTTGGAAACTTATTTTAAAAAAAATTATTGAAGTGTAGTTGATTTATAATGTTAGTTTCAGATGTATAGCAAAGTGATTCAGTAATGCATATGTATACATTTATCTTTTTATCAGATTATTTTCCACTTAATTTTATTACAAGAAATTGAATATAGTTCCCTGTGCTATATAGTAGGTTCTTGTTTGTCTGTTTTACATATAGTAACATGTCTTGTTAATCCCCAACCCCTAATTTATCCCTCCCCACCCTTTCCCCTTTGGTAACCATAATTGCTTTTCTATGTCCATGAGTCTGTTTTCAGTTTATAAATAGAATTTGTATCCTTTTTTAGATTATTTTTGAGAGCTATTGTCTAAAAATTTTGCTGCTTGTTTCTTTAAATAATCTACTATGTATCTGTTAACATAAGGAAGACTGTAGAGAACTGTATACCTGGACTGCATCTGGCTGTTTCCATACAAATACATTTAGTGACATGTATTTTATTATGTTAATAACTTTCTATAAAGTGTGCTGAGAAAAAAACCTAGATTAAAAAACTTCCTGTAATAAGGATGTTACTGAAAAAATTATTCAGTTCACTGCACAGAGTGTACCCAACGAAAATACAAGACAGACATTCCACTATCATATTTTTAAAATTGTATGTACACTGAAAATTAGGTAACAGATGCTGCAGAAAATAAAGCAGCATATTCAGAATTTAAAATGACTTTGTTTTCTAAGAACCAAATACATAAAAGAAAAATAAGAGTGTGAGTATCTATAGCCTGAAAAAGTTCATCTTCAGCTCCCTTAGCGACTGAGCGCCATCCTTTCCATGGACACCACATAGGTGTGTCTGCCAGAGAAATCTCCTAACGGTTCACCAGTTTTCCATTTTTTACCATCAATTTAGAGGACAATCTTGGAATGTTTTACAATGGTTATAACTTAGACAAAAGAAAATTGTAATGACAGCTGTGAGGGTCTGGGAAGGTGAAGAGGGGGTCAGGAGAAGAGTGGGTGGAGTCACTACAAAATGGGAGAAATGCAATCTGTGGTACGTATAAAATAGGGTTTGAATTATATGCTATTTGAAGATGAAGTGAAAACCTATAAGGCAATCAAAACTATTAGTGTAATTATTTGAAGGTTTAAAGAAAGGTGGAGAGTAAAATGTAGCCATATTCTATATATCCAAGTTTAAAAGCACTGTATTTTAAACAAGGCAGTAAATTTTATAGAGCTAAAAAATTGCCAACAGTGCTCGCCACTGGGGTGTAGGTTGGTGGGTGGTGAGGATGGACAATGATTCTCATTATGTAGTATTTGCTTTTTATGATATGAGAATGTGTTGCTTTGATCATTCCTGTGAGGATAAAAAAAGATCGGAAAGAGAGTTACATGGGTCTAAGTGCTCTTTTTTTAATATAAGGATAATCTTTGAGAGATATCCAGTGAGGCTCAGTGTAGTTATAGTACCTGCTCAACCCCTCAACATGTCACATTTACCTAAGAGAAATCTGCCCTTGATCTTCAAGAGCAAATCCAGCCTACCATTGACTGTAGATAATACACAGCTATATAACTGCAGTATATAAACGTGGGCCATGTTTTGTGTATGTACAAAATCAATTTTATTTTGAAAATTTATAAATTGTATCCAATAACATTGAAATATATAAACATATTAATAACTATTGAATATAAATGTTCAATAAATATTATAGACTTTCAGCTAAAACTCTTTAAAAATGCACATTCTAAACAAAATTAGGGTCACAATAATTTCATTCTATTTGATTTTTTTTCCCACTTCTAAGATCTATTTCTATTGTTGAGACCCATAGCCTCACAAAACCATGCTAAATTAATCTGATGAAAAGGAAACCAAGTTCAATGTAGCTGAGGGGAAAAAAAAAAGCCGGTATTAGTAAACATACCTAGAAATAGAAAGACTTCTTAGCCTAGCTGATGAAGGCAAAGAGACTGCTTCTCAGCCATTAAATAGATTTGTGCGTTTCATACCTAACCTCACCAAGACCGTCTCGTTAAACAAGTATCACTTCTGCATTATTACCATTGGCCATTTCGAGGCTCAGGGAAAAACTCTTCCTTCAGCAATGGTTATTTAAAAAACCACACACGTTTCATATTTGATTAACTGGTTGCTTAATTGATAGATTTGTTTTTCTACTTCAAAAGCTTGTGCATTATGGAGCACCCCAAACAGAGAGGGAAGGCCTGCTAGGTTTTGCCAGCTTATTGGAGGTGTACTATAGCTCTCTCCATGTGAGAGAACTTAGTGATCAACACAAAAAAGAGTGTCCAACCTAAATACTTAGAACTGAGTCAACTGAAATGGATTTGTAATGGCTGAATAGATTGCAGCTGTATGTCAGTGAAATAATAGTATTTCCTTCAGTAAGGCACTAGAACCCTGCTCACATTTTCTCTCCACGTTGCACTAGAATCCTCTAGGTTGCAGACTAGTGTAGCTCAAAAGGTAAAAAGTAACTTCATCTGACATTTATAAGGGATTCTGTGGTTGACTTTGCTCTAAATTGGGCATGAAATAAATGTATTACTGCAAAAGCCGGGAAACAAAATCTATTATGAACCTGCAATGAATCTTGAAACAGCAAATCATTTTCTATGATGCAGTATTTTTTCTGCTGTTTTGCTTCATTCATTTTTAAAGCTTCGAGAAAAGCAGTTACGTTATCCTTTCTCTTTGCTTTCATTACTTATGAATTCAGTATTAACTTGCTTCATCACCATTTGGTTTCGTTTTTAAAGGACTAAGAATTTTAAGGCATTTAAAGACTTTGACTTGTTGACAGTGTTATATATTGTCTCTTCAACTATCTTTCACAGATTTCTCTAGTGTGGTTTGATATTCTTAATATCTTAAAATGCACAATTTATAATAGAATTCCTTGATGATTACAAGATGATGGGTCAACTATTTACAACCATCATAATAAAAAATAACAAACACAAGCAAATTTCCAGAGCTTTTAATCTTATGGTTCCTAAATTCCTTTTTGTCTTAGTGGTGTGGTTACTTGTTAAAAAGCTGCAGGTCAGTTTATTTGGTTGTCAATTAGGTGAGTTTATGTAAATTCAGTGTATATTTTCAGTTTATTTTTTATTGATGAAAAATCAGATTAGAGATCAATGTATAAAATACATCTCCAAAAAATGAGTTAAAAGTATTTTCAAAGTTAATGGCATTGTTTGTGATTATGTCAGATGGTCAAATGGTACTGATTTTTTTTGAAGTATAGTTGACATACAATTTTGTGTTAGTGTCTGGTGTACAACATATTATACATATACATTATATCAGTTATACATATATATTCTTTTTCATGTTCTCTATGTTTTTACAAGATACTGACTATTGTTTCCTGTGCTGAACAGTACGACTTTGTTGTTTTTCTATTTTATCAAATGACCTAAATTTTAAAATCAGATCCATTGTACTCCTAGGAGTACAGGAGTTTCTGCACTAAAAATATTATTTGGGTACTCATGGAAAAGTCTTTCTTTGGAAATAGATCAGAGGGTCACTGAAACCTACAAAACTTTATGTCACTGGAGCATTAACTAAATCACAATCAAAATAATAATGCAGTAAAGTTTCTAGTAAATAAAGGGTATCCTAGTAGATATAGAATTTACTTTATAAAATAAAGTGTGAAGAGAGTTTGATAGATAAAGATGTGAAGCGGGACTGGAGCTCAGCGGGGAAAAGAAGAGCAGAAAACCGCCTCCAGAAAAGGCAGGTGGAGCAGCAGTGGTTTCTTTCACACACAGAAAGAGCTGTGAAGTAAGCACTTCCAGGGCAGAGGAGAAAGTCAAACTGACCCAGGGAGATCTTTGGGGATGTCACCATGCCTCACAATACTGTTCCAGCTGGACTGACTGCCTTCAGCTGTCTGAGGGAAACCTGCTTTCAGCTGCTAATTCTTTGTCGTTAAAAATTAGCGTCAGCGTGCTGAGAGAATAAATATGTTTGCATGCTATTTCTGAATTAGGATATCATTCATGTGCTGTAAATTGCGTTTATTATTTATCTTTTTGTTTATGGAGCTCTGCATTGCTGAAAAACAGACTGTATTTGTAAGGGATAATGCTGCATTCTCTCCTTTATTTAATATAAAAAAGTATGTGAATTTCCAACAATTCTCAAATTGATGATAGAGTCACACTTATGTTCCCACAAGAGCACTCAAGAGTAATAATGCCCTTACATTAATTTTAAGAAAAAATTGCCTGATCATTACCTGATCAGTATTTTAAAACCTCTTTAATAAAAGCTTATGAGGTAATTCCATAAAATATATACCAGTTGTTTTAGTATTTTTAGATTCTCTGTGAAATATCTTCATGCTGTTACAATCAAGATTCTAGGGTTAAAATTCCATATTGTAGAGAAATAGTGATCTTCTCGAAATTTTATTTATTAATGGAATTTATTTCCATATTCTAAAATTATACTATGAGTTAGAGATGGAAATGAATAAAAGATATACTGGGCATTCAAGATTGAAAACAAAAAATTCATGCAAACACTATAAGGAAGCTTTTGCATTTCATAATATCTCAAAGTATACTTCAAGACCTTGAGAAATACTAGAGATAAAACACATTTCAGAATGAAAAAACTGATCAACTACTTAAGTTATGAGAGACTAAATATTTGTATGCAATTAAGTTTCAAAATAATTTAAAAATTAGAATCAAGGGAGCATAAACTCATAACCATAGTTATTTTAACACTTCTCTTTTAATAACTGGTAGAACAAGTAAATAATCTTAAGGATATAGAATATTTTAAAAAATACTATTAACCGACTTGATTTAATTGATATTTATGGGACACTATACCTAATAGTGACAGAAAACACATTTAGTTTAAGTACACAAAGAACTTTCATCAAAAGAAACCATATACTGAGCCATAAAATAAATCTCAATAAATTTCAAACCGTACTGAAATATAGGACTGAAATCATACAGAATATGTTCTCTGCCCACAGCAGTGTTTCATTCATCTGTATTTAAAAGGTGTATAGAAAATCCCTAAGTGTTTGGAAATTATACTGTAAGAATTTTAATTAACACAGGAATCTAATTTTAAAAAATCACAAAATCCTCCAACATGTTAGCATATGACGCTACCAAGCCCATAAAAATTGCGGCCTCATGGCCGCCTCTCTTGCTCCCTCCCTCGTCTTGGGAGACGGCCCACACTCAGTCTGTGGACAATGTATTTACTTTTACTTTAACCTGAGCACCAACCTCTACACCTCACAGACTTTCTCTCGCCTTCTGAAAACAGCCTACCCTCTGTGTAGCATGTATCTCTCTAAATAAATCTACTTTTACTCAGCAGAAAAAAAAAAACACAAAGTAAATTTTAAAAATTTTTGAACTAAATGAAAATGAAATCACAATAAATGAATATTTGTGTCTATGGCTTAATCATAGGAAAACTTAAAACTTTATAAGTTTAGATAAGATGACTGCAATAGTTTCTTGTGGCTACTGTAACAAATTCCCACAAACTTGGTCACTTAAAACAACACACATATACTCTCTTACAGTTCTGGAGGTCAGAAATCCAAAATCAGTTCCACTGGCCAGAAGTCAGGATGCCGGCTGGGCTGCAGGGAAGGAGGCTTTAGGGAAGAATTCATCTCTTCACTCTTTCCAGTGACTAGAGCTGTTATTACATGCACCCCTTGCTCCCTGCCTGTTCCTCTAAAACCAGGAGCCTAACATCTCGCCTCAGTCAGCACATTGCCTCTCACCTCCATAGGCGGGGCCTCTGCCTCCCTCTTATAAGGACGCTTGTGATTACATCAATTGAACTCACCTGGATGATCTAGGCTACTCTTCCCATATTAAAGTCCTTAACTCCATCACATGTTTACAGTTCTTTCTGCCATATAAGATAACATATGCACAAGATCCAAGAGATAGTAATACCTAGATGTCTCGAGGACCATTCAGCACAGGAGGCAAAAGGGATTAAAATTAATGATCTAAGATTCCATTAGAAAAAAAGAAACAAGAACAAAAATTAGTATGGCAAATTAAAAGCAAAATGAAGTAAAGTCATAATGAAGATAAGAACAGAGATGAGTAATATAAAAGCAGTCAAACAAAAGAATTAAGACAAACCTTGTTCCTTTAGTAATAGAATTACTAAACCCTGAAAAATTCACAAAGACAATTAGAAAAAAACAATTTGTGAATGTCAGGGATGAAAACAAGGATATCATCATAGATCCTTCAAATGTAGAAAAAAAGGATATTAAGAGTATATTATAAGCAAATTTTTTTCAATTAATTTGACCACATAGAGAAATCATGTGCATTTGTATGTTTTAGTTATTTTGGAATGTGTGTTTGATTTTGGCTGTTTTTAATTTAAAAAGATCTATTGTAGAAGAAATAGAGAATAAAGTGAGAAAAAGAAGTTCAGAGGTATTAACGTCTGGTATCTGAAGACCACCAGGAGCCCGCCTGTAGCTTAAAAAATTGAGAGCAGCTGCTCACACACCACAGGGGCCATGAGTCATCTCAACAAAAGGGTGTCAGGTGCGGCACTATAGGGTTTGGGTTTGTGCTGGGTGGTTTGGGCAAGGTTCAAAGAAGCAAGGGTTTCCTCTAGAGTAGATGGCGTCAGAAAGTTCGGGTAATTCCATGATTGAGCTTCTTGATCACCGAGGAGACAGGTGAAACAAAGTGAGGCTAATGTAATGGGTAAAGAAGTGTTGTTTACCACGGGCAACTAAGAGAGGAGGATGCTTGGTCACTTTCTGGTTTGCGCAGTGTTCTTGTTTTTGTCTGAGGTCAGACATGATTACTGAGTGATTTGTTTTTGTTCTGCTCCAACACATTCATGGAACTGCACATTTAATGGTGGTCTGTGGGAGTCTCCATCTTAAGAAGGGAACATCACAGTGTAGCTGTTAGCACCAGGCCAGATACCAGCTGACAGCTATCAGGGCTGCCTTTGTCTTTCTCCAAGGCCTGAAATGGCTAGAAGTAATAAAGGAATTCTGTGAAAACTAGAGAAATATTCAGGTTGAAGTGGCTTGGACCACTGAATCTACACATGGACAATAACTGCCTGGACACATGGCCTGGATGCACAGCAGATTTTGAGCGAGTGTGAGTTATACATTTCCCGCATGAACCCACTGACATTTGGAGGTTATTTGTTACCATAGCATAGTCTATCATGATTTTATATTAAACAAACTAAGTTTTTAGAACAGAATTAAATCTGCCATTAAATTACAGGATTTTTTAAAAGTATATTATCTGTGCACTCATGTTTTTTAGGAGGCATTTGGAAAATTGATTAAAATAGTTAGACATCAGAAATGCTTAGAAATGTATTATCTATCTATAATGATTTGAAAGAGCCATGAAACTTAAGCTCTTATCGTCACTCACTGATCTCAGAATGTACCTTTTTCAAAATGTTGGTGCAGAGAGACCTCGGTCTGCCTGCAATGATGCAGATTACTAGTACGATTTTAATAAAATGGGGTAAAGGGATTTAAATAAAATTCAGAATAATAGTTTACCATTTTTTTTTTTACCTAGGTTTGTCCCAAATGTTGAATACAAAGCAAGTAACCTTTCATATTATTTCTAGCATATGTTTCCCTGAACTTGTAAAGATAAATATTTGGGACATTTACCTGAATCTATACGTTCACAGAACACCATGAAAAGGTTAGTAAGTTTGCATTATTTCCTTTCCAGATGAAATTATTATGCAGGACCATCCAGATACAAAGACTGCATTTCAGTGATGTCACTCTCTTAGGCAAATAGAAAAGTAGCTATTTCTGTATTCTGCCAATATTAGCCATTGTGCCTTGAAATCTCTCCTGTTTCTATAAGTGCAGGAGCTTCTCTTCTATTCAATGATCACTGTCACTAGGATTCAAAATTTATGATATGCTTTATTCCAAAATTTTCAGCAATCTTTTAATTTTATAGGGAATGATAGTATTTCAAATCGAAAAGATGCATAGTTTGGGAATATATTCAGAGAAAGGATTGCTGACTGTCACTGACAAGTCCTTGCCAGATAACATTACTGAATTTTCCACTCAGGTCAGCTTTCAGTCTAGCAGCCTTGAAAATGATGAATTCAAGACATATAGAGTAAATCCATTTATGAGTTATGAAACTTAACGTGTGAGACTAACTTGGACCTCATCTTCCTGCTAATTCTGAACAGGTGACATTACAAGTGTTTAATATACTTTGTGTTTTTCATTAGTGTGTTCTTAATATATTCATAATTTATACTACTAAACATAATATCCATGTGGGTTGTACTCCTTGAATCTGCAAGATTAAAATACCTTCTCCCATTATTCAGATCTACCTGGAAGCCAAATTAAAATCATAAATTTTCTGGCTGAATATACTTCCTTGCATCAGCCAAAAGTGACAGAAAGTCCAAATTAGCATTGTTTTAAAGAAAAAAAAAATCTCTCTCATGTTAAATCAAGGCAGTGGCTCCAGGGCTGGAATGATGCCCCCTGTTTCAGAAGATGGGCTTCTTTGACCTGGTTGTTGTAGTGTTCCCCTTACTTAGTATGCTCTTGGTTTAAAACTGCTGTTTCTGCTCATGCTATCATATTCACATTCCAACCAAGAAGCAGAAAGAAAGAGAAGTGACGGGCATGCTACTTCCATTTAACTATTTTTTTTCTGAAGGTTGCACATACATTTAATTTTCATTCCATTGGCTAGAACTTAGTCACATGACTGTTACTACTTGCCAGGGTGCTAGAAAATAAAAACTACATTCTGAGAGGCCATGTGTCCAGATATATTTTGAAGGAGATAATGTTTTTAGGGGATAATCAGCATAGCCTCAGAACAAGGATTTCATCATTAAAGTATTTTAAGAATTATAGTCAAGTTGCCTAACGTCTGCAATAGGAAACATAGTACTCAGCCTCGGTTAGATTGGAATACACTGGATCCTCGGTCAAGATTGCCTCTATCCTAGAGATTGCTCAGATGGGCACTGCCAACATGCAACTCTACTCAAAGGTTCTATAGATAACCAACCTCCCTTTGGATCACTATATTCTTAGTATACACTTTTTCCCCCTTTTTCCCAGATTTATTGAGATATAATTAACATACAGCACTGTGTAAGTTTAAGGTATACAATGTGATTATTAATACCGAATATGTTGTGAAATATTTACCCAAATAAGGTTAGTTAACACATACTTTATCTCACATAATTACTATTATGTTGTTTTTGCTCTTATGGTGAGAACATTAAACCTCTGCTTTCTAGCAACTTCTGGGTATGTATCTGAAGATGATGAAATCACTGTTTTGAAGAGATATCTGCACCCCCATGTTCTCTGCAGCATTATCCACAACAGCCAAGATATGGAAACAACCTAAATGTCCACTGACAGATGAATGGATAAAGAAAAGGAGAGCTATATACATGAGTGTTATTCAGCTATTAAAAAGCATGAAATTCTTCCATTTGCACCAACATGGATAGACTTTGAGGGCATTATGCTAATTGAAATATGTCAGACAGAGAACAACAAATACTGTTTAATCTCACTTATATGTAGAATGTAAAAATACCAGACTCATATACTAGGGTTTTCATTGCTGTTTGGTTTTGGTTTTTAAATATAATGCATTAACCACCAATGTTAGACTCACAAGATATGTATTTCATAATGAAGATTTTGGAATTTCACAAACTCTGGCATGTTGAACCAAAACTTAACTTCAAGACTTGATATTAATATTTTATTCACAGAACTCTTTGCCATTCTTTTATTTTTAATTTTAAGGATACTTTTATATACTTTCCTATTTTCACCTGTATTTATATTGTTTGGCTGCCTGGCAAGTGGTATTTTATATATATATATATACACACACACATATATATAACAACCTACATATATATATACACACACTAATATATATACTACTTATATGTATATGCGTATATATGATATGATATAGAATATATTCATATAGCATTCATTCATATAATATATAATATCATATATGTGTGTATATATACACACACATTAACCCACAGGGACAAGAGCCTTCACAGTAACAAGAGCAATCCAAAAACTGCAATATTAGGTGAGTAACTATGTGTTTTTATTGTTGATAGAAAAGTAATAGCAAAGGGAAAATAATGAAAGTACATTTCCTAATGTTTTCAAAGATTAAACATCCTAAATGTTTCCAAAAATGTGACATATTGTTTAGAAAGACATATATACATATATGTATTTGTCTTGTCTGATTCTGACCTACCACTACGAGCTTGGGAAAAGGATACAAGTGTGCCTACTGAGAGGAAAAGAGAGAAATGAGGGGAAAATAAAAGAAAACTGCTGACCTAGCATTGCGTTAGGGAAAAACATTAATCCAGGCACTGGGGCTCATCATAGAACAGACCTGATTCCTTCATTCAAAGAGCCCATAATTTCCAGAGAAATATACACTAGTAAATGAGCAGTTGTGGTATAATGCAATAGTGCAGTTGTCAAAAGACTCCGAACAAGGTTTGGAAATGAGTTGACATTGGAGATGGGTCTTCATTTTGGTTGGGAGAGAAAGCAGGGAGTCGACTTCAGGCAGAAGGAATAATCTATATAAAGCCCAGTGAAATGAATACAAGACAAGAAGTTTGAAGTGACTGCGATATAGAAAGCAGTTCATAAGGCGATGGAGACTTGTGGAGATCAGATTGAAGATCAAAGTGGAGATCAGATTATAAAAGGTCTTATATGTTTTCTTAAGTAATTTAGACTTTATGATTTGGTTATTGAAAAGTTTATACTATTGTGCATCATGAATTGAAGAAAATTTTCTTTTTATTGTTTAATTCTTTAAATAAATAACTCTGGCATTACTGCAGGATATAGTAGTGATATTAATAGTGGAGAGGCAGGCACAGAAAAGCTAAAGAAGGTTAAAGCAGAGCAGATCATTTGCATGAAACTTTCTAAAACCCTGCAGGAAAGGATTAACAGTGTATTCACATATTCATAAGTTTTTATAAAATTTGAGAAATTAACCCCAACTTGAAACCATTGTCACTTACCATACTGACTTTTTTCCCATCCCTTTTCTACTTTTCAGTTAGTGAATCAGTTTTCTTGGGCATTTTGTCCATTAGTTCAAATTCTCAGAAGATAAGGAAATTATTAGGCTGCATTAATATCAGGACAGAATGTGGGGAACAGCAGGAATGGTTTGTTTAACACTTTGGGTTTAATCAGAGAAGAAATGAGAAAGAGCTGAGAAATCACAGTGGAAATATTTCAGACCTCTAGGGTCTTTCAGTCATTTGTAATATTGTAATCTGGAAAGAATATTATATTTTGTACATACCTGGAAGAAAACCAGTTATCATCAGACATCACAAAGGAGCAAAAAGAGTAGAAGGTGTACCAAAGCACTGTTCATACTCAAATAAAGGAACAATTTTTTAAAAATGGAAATATGCAATTATAAGGAGTAGTCCTTTCAGGTGATTCTGAGCAAGGTACACTGGATAGGAAACCTCATGAGTAAAGAGAAAGATCAAAGAAATAAATGTATTTTGGTTTGAAATCAGTGTTATCATGACTTCTGTGACTTGTGTATCTACACTGTCCCAACTGCCCCAAAAAGGAGAAAATCACAGATTGGGAAATGCAGAGATGCTGTATTAATTGCCTATTTCTGCATTTTTTTTTAACCACAAACCTATTGACTCAAAACACAGATTTATTATCTGAGTTTCTGCAGGCCAGAAGTTGGGCACAGCTTATCTGAACACTGTATACAATGTCTCACCTAGCTGCAGTCCACGTGTTGGTCAGAGAGTCCATCTGGAGGTTGGAGGAGGACAAAATATTCTTCCTCAGCTCACATAGGGTTGACAATAAATCAGTTCTTCGTGGTTGGAAGATTCATGGTACATAGCCTCCTCACAGCCAGTGAGAGAGAGCAAGTGAGAAAGGCTGACTCTAGTGAAACAGTGCTCCTCTTATGTAATCACTTGCTTGTAACCGCACACATCACATCACCTTGGCAGCATTCCACTGGCTAGAAGTAAGGCACTGGTTCTCAAAGTTGCAAGCACCAGGAAGGTAAACCATGACTTAAAGTCTGTTGGCCAGAGTCTCCTCTCCTCTGTTGAGGAATACTGTGAATGACTTAATGTAGGCTTCCTGTTGGGCAAATGCCTCTTCGAAAACAAATAGGTACAGCCCGAAAAAGTAGTATAATAGTGACTCGGTAACTTGGAATATTAGCTGATAGTGTCAACCAATTAGGATTGTTAAGAAATTTAACACCAAGCAGTCAGAACACTGAAGGTGAAGAGAAACATCTACATCTACAGGGCATTCAAAAGACTGGACAAACCTAGATACGAGTACCATCTTTTCCAAAAAGACATAGGCTTTAAATTGATTGGCTTTTCCGGTATGAAAGAGAAAGTCAAAAATACACCACAAAGCAGATGATTTTGAAAGAATAAGTGTACACATTTTAAGGTAAAGTTAACTGATTTTCAGGAGAATTTCGCAGAGCATTTTGAAAATAGATGATGGGAAGAGTTTCCATCAGCTAAAAGAGATCTTTGTAAGATGTGACATTTCAACCTGCTTAAGGGCTGCCAGGAAATTAACTTGAGTTCACCTAGGTTTAAGTAAACATGCAATAAACACATAGGGAGGTAATGTTGTTTCTAGTCATTTGCCCCTGGTGAGCAAACAAGGGATGAGTCCAGGCTCTCTAGAACAGTGTGGGAGAGAGGAAGAGGAAGGAAAAAATACTGAAGTTAAACTTTAGGAAGAATTGAATAGGCTCTTCCCTGGCAGGTGTCCAGAGAATGTGTGTCACTGGGGTCCCTTGTGGGGACAGGGATGTTTGTCTCTCACACTGAGTGCCATTATTATGTAACTTTTACCTAAAGAAACTTGTATTATTTTATTTTGCCTATTAGCATTTCTCTATCCACTACACGCTGATTTTGATACCAAAAATAATAGAAATTTGTCACCCCCCAAAAAAATTTCATAATGGAAAACTATAGAAAAATGGGTAAAGAAATGTTCTACTTTCTTTCCAAGTTTTGTTACATGAAAACTTTCTGTGGGGTTCAAACATATTTGCTAAAATTATTAAAATGCAACACATTGGTTCTTAAAGAACAATTGATTGACATCAAAAGCGATAGTAATTCATGAGCTTTGTTTCAAAAATTTCTGGGTGAAACTTTGCAGAGCTGATGAAGAGAATTTAAAGCAAATGTCTTGAATTAGTACAATGGAGCTAGTGAGGCACTTACTCCATTTGGATCAATATATTTTGATATCTTTCTCAACTACAACAGTTGTTAAATTCACATGATGATGTAAAATGAATTTAGAATCTGGTATCAGAATCATTGTATCATACTGAATTAAATTGGAATTTTCAGACAAATGAAGCATATTCAGTTAGTGATTTTGATACTGTATAAATTGAAATGAAATTCATTTAAGATTACTATAATTACTATTATTTCATCTACTTCTTTCAATTAGATTACACTTTGTTTTGCAGTACAGTGATAGTTCCATAGTGGCACACAAATAGAGTCACATAAATGGGGGGTGTGTGTGTGTGTGTATTTCATGTATGACAATAGTGGTAACATACAAAATATTTGGAGGTGACTATTAGACAATTAGGCAAGACACTGAAGTTGATTGATAGGTCAATCAGAACAATTAGGAGGTCTTTCCTCCAGAAAATACATACATACATACATACGTACATACATACATACATACATTCATACATACTGTACTGATGGAGAGCTATCAGTATGAGGTCGAATTTTATAATCATTTCTCTAATGGCGTTGATATGCCTTAATGTATATTGCAAGTATAATTCTAAGATACTTAGCTTTGTGATGCCATTAACTAAAATGTAAAATATAGAAAATGAGTCAGATGAGAAATACTGAATATGGAAAATGTGTTTAGAGATATAGTCCATTCTGCTTTAATGTTACCTATGCATTCTTAAAAATGACTACACTGCAGAACAGAAAGGTACACACAAAAATCATAGAACTTATTGGGAAATGTTATTAGAGGCACGATACTCAAAAATTTCATTATGGATCCCATAAAGAAGGTAGGAAACTAATAAAAACAGTGGCACAGTTATTCATATGTCAAATTGTTAAAAAATGCATAAATGCTATAATAAATATGACATTTTATCTTGAAAAAGACCTCTGAGTTGCTTGTGGAGATGGGTTTGGGAAGGACTGCCAGCTGCAGCTTTTGAATTATTGAGGAGTGCTCAGAGGATTTTGTCTATAACTGGAGGGGGAGCTGTAATACCGACCAGATGTGGGTGGGTATGGCTCACACATGGTTAGCAGGTAGATGTTGGAAGAATGTGTGTGTGTGTGTGTGTGTGCGCACAGGCTCATTTTGTGTAGCCCTACTTGGCTTGGTTTGGTTGAATGCAGTTAGTTGCTTTCAGGAAAAGTTTATTTTGGGGGAGGGATATAGCTCAAGGCTAGAGTGCATGCTTAGCCTGTATGAGGTCCTAGGTTCAATGCCTCGTACTTCCATTAATAAACAAACAAACAAACCTAATTACCTCACTCCCATCCAAAAAAAGAAAAAAGAAAGAAAGAAAGAAAGAAAAAATTTATTTCAGGAGAAATTGCAAACAAGTAAATGCAAAGTTGTGTTATGTTAAAGTTATTTAATATATCAATCACATTGGAACTCTGTTCAAAATAAGCTGTACAGCAGACCTAAATGTATGTTATAGAGGTTGAGAAGTAGATGAAATCATCCAATTTAAAACATTTAAAACATTAATGAGATCCAAGATTTATATCCTGAGTTATTGCCATGCATACCCAATTTTTTTTAACTAAATTAATCTAAAAATAAATACAGAAGTGGAGACTACAAAGGACATAAAGAGCTGTTCTTCTAGGGAGAGTACACTGACTGTAGTGGTATAAAGAAAAGTATTTGGAATCAGAGAGACTTAGATTCCAAATAATTAGCTTTGTCAGTTGCTACCTTTGTGACCAGAAGATTGTTTAAACTCACTATCAGCTCTGGTTTTCTCATATGTCAAAGGGACTGTTAACCTATTGTGAACATAAAATAAGTTGTGACATCCTTAGTGCTGGGATTGTAGTAGGCACTGTCCACCTCCATGTCCACCCTTCACTCACCGTTTCACTGCACTGCAAGCATGCCTGCAGCATTTACCCACCCACACAGCAGGCTGCAGGTGCTGGTGGATTATGTTCCTTATGAGAAGCCATACCAGTGACATCCTAGAGTCGGCATCTGAAAACCTCAGTGTTCTCATCTCTCAGGATAATTCAACCCATTAAATATTTTGACTCTGTTGAGGAATTATTAGGGATCCTTTAATAAAATCATGAATGCTATGCAGCACTCCATGGTTATTTGTGTATTTGTTTTAGTGTGTTTGCCAAGGAATGCACATGGAAATGTTTCTGTAGTCACATTATAATGATAATTTTACTAGACATTTGTTGTTCTTGCATCTTTCTTTTTTATACATAATCTAAATTCTTTTCCAGTTAAATAGACTTGTTTCACACATGTATTTCAATCAAGTTCACTCAGGCCTCTTTTTGAAGCACATTACATAAAAATTGGAAAGAGAGAGGAAGAAGATACGTAGGGAAAAGAAAACATGAGAAGCAAATAGTCAGCTTAACTATTTGTAGGTCTCCCCCAGGTCCTGGGAATTCTGAGATATAAAACATGGGCATTGGCTCAGATGATTTCAGATTTCCTAGGAGGGGAGGTGGACTGGAGGTTGAACTTAATCACTGGTCAATGAGTGAATCAGTCATGCCTGTGTCATGAAACTCCAATAAAAACTCTGAACATAGCTAGAGTATACTTGCTGGTACACACTGATGTGCCAGGAGAATGTCACATCCGGAGGACAAGGGAGCTCCATGTTTGGAACCCTCCCATCCTCACCCTTTGAGTCTCCTTTCGCTGGTCTTGATTTGTATCCTTTAAAACAAAACTGCATTCATAATCGTAGTGGTTTCCTGAGCTCTGTGAGTCCTTCCTGCTGATCTGAAAGGACAGTGGGAACCAATAGATTTGTAGTCAAGTAGCCAGTTGTGCAGGTGGCTGGCGAACCCCAGAGCTTTCAGCTAGTGTTTGAAGGGAAGGGAGTCTTGTGGAGACTCAGATCTCAGCCTGAGACATCTACAGTAACTCCAGGTCATTAGTATCAGAATTACATTGCAGAATTTATAAGAAATGATGAGCAGAAAGAGGGCAAAATTGTGTTCAAAAAACAAGCAAGAAAGGAAGAGGTGGGGATGGGGGTGTGCAAAATATGGAGTTTGAATGTTTGTTCTAAATGAAATAGCTTTTGAAAGATTTTAAGCTGGTGAATAATGGAAATAGAAGTATGGTTAAAACATTACCCTGGAAGCTGTGTGGAGAACTACAGACTGGTTGGAGGCTACAGTGATCCCCCAGGTGAAGATGATCCAGGAATGGATTTGTGCAGTCCCAGTGGAAATGGAGATATTGGGATTCTTGTTGGTGTTAGAGCCTACAAGTCTTGCAGCTGGATTGGATATGGAGGAGAGGAACTGAGAGGAACCAAGGGGTTACTTATTCCTAGGTATTGGCCATGACAGTAGTAATTACTCAGATGGAGAAGTAATTACTCAGGGGCAGAACTGATCATTTAGGAGAAGTAGAGAGAATTCTGTGTATCTTAAGATGGTTTATTGTGGTAGCAGACTAATGACTTCCCTAGAGACATTTACATTCAGCTTTCTGGAAACTCTGAAGATGCTACTTGATAGAGTAGAGGGGAATTAAAGTTGCTAATCAGCTGACCTTAAAGATAGAGAATTAGCCTGTATTATCTGGTTGGGCCCAATGTAATTACAAGGCTCTTCGAAAGTGGAAGAGAGAGGCAGAAGAAAGAACTTAAAGAGAAGGCAGAGTGAGCAGGACTCAGCTCAATGATGCTGATGTTGGAAATGGTTAAATGGACCATAACCCAAGGAATGTGGGTGGCTGCTAGAAGCTGGAAGAGGCAAGGGAATGATTTTCTCATAAAACCTCCAGAAAGGAACTCAGCCCTACTGAAACCTTGACTTTTAGCCCTGGGGAAACCAGTGATAGGATTCTAATCTTCAGAAATGTAATATATTATGTTTTTTAAGCCAGTAAATTTGTGATAATTTGTTACAACAGCAATAGGAAAAAGATTCACTTATTAGTCATCCAGTTAGAGGCTTTCAGAAAGAAGTTATTTTATAAATCTTTAATGCAGAGAAGAGGTTGGAAAAAGAGAGGTAGATAATAGGGTCAAAGGCATGTTGATACAAGGCAAGCAAAGAAGTGGCCACTTTAGATAACATATGTCTTGTGACATAGTTTTGCATTTTGAATGCCTAATATTACACAATTACTTTGTAGTACAATGAGTGAATTACCTAAGGTACCTATTAAGAGACATGTAGAAAGCCTTAATTCCTGATACATCTTTCACATTGTGAATTATTTTGTTTAGAAGTATTCAAAAGTATGCTTATAAATATTTCATGTTTTCATCCACCATATTTTTTAACATAGAAGTAACCATCAGAAAAATAATTAACATGGATGCTTAAATACAAAAGAAAATTAAAAAAAAATTCTTTAGTAGGTAGATTGGAAGGTTTTTTGTTTTATTTCTCCTCTTTGATATAACTTCATACTTGACAGCTGCTGACGAAATTTCTAGATAGCATTGAAGAAGTACAGCATAAACAATTTTCTGTTTGCCAAACAGTAATTATTATCTCTCAGAAGATCACAAAATGAATACTAATATTTTTTTTTTTTTACCGATTTTGGACTCTGCCATGTCAATTATTTTGAGAAATGATAGAAGTTATTCCACACAAATGGTCAGCAATCCAAGTCCATTTCCCTTTGTTTAACACACATATTACATGCTCACCCGGAGTAACATTATAATTAACTAGTGAAATTGTTTAACTAATTGTAGTTTGAGGGTTCTCTTCCCTAGCTTTAGTAGTATCTTACTGAGGCAATAATGAATTCTGTGGAGCCAATCTTATTCTCTCCGGTTGAAAAGACTTTGTTATTTCTCACACATAGAAAAAAGGTTGTTTTCTTCCCTGAAAAAGCAAATTAAAGTGGAAAAAAAAAAAAGATTGTTGGAACATACACCTCGAGAAAACTGCTTCGTGAGAAAGCCGGCTGTGAAAAGAAGCTGGCCCTTTACAGTCAGACGTTACCTTCCATTGGCATCAGTTAAATTTAAAGACACCATGAAAATTGTGTGACATTGCATTAAAACGGTTTTAGACCTCTCTTTGGACACAAAATGCAGGTTGCATGAAACTTTTATCTCTCCAAACTAGTGGAGGCCAGGTCAATGCTGTTCGTGCTTTAGCGGACTGCAAGTCACCGTTACAGAATCCAAATGCAGCCAAACAAGAATGGAGTACAGCTTATTTTAAATTGTATTTTTTTTTAAACTGTGATGTTTTAAAAATTGACATTTCTTTATACTAAGAATTAGCTGCTCTATGAACATTTTACTCAAACCCGGTTGCATTATTTATGTCCTATCAAAATTAAAAAAATTTCACCACATCTGTCATGATGTCTTTTTAGCATTTGCAAAAACTCTTGCAACATTCAATCACAGGAGAAGTTTTGACCAAGAAGGGAGTGTAACTCTGATAACACTTGTTTATAATGAGAGGTCTGCTTTAATGAAAAATGAACTCTTACTGCATTTTATTCATGTTTCTGGAATAGCCTCAAGTGTTGAGAAAGTAAAAGCACATCTCTCTCCTAGACAGAGGTCATTTTCGGTTTATTTTTATTTGCTTGTTTTTATGAGACTATGCTGTTTGAAGCACATATTTAAAGCATACCATTTGAAAAGCTTGAATATATGTATACATTTCTTTAACCATCAAGATAATGATCACATCCATTTTGCGATGCCTCCCTCCTGCCCTCACACCCCATCCCCAGGCAACTACTGATCTGCTTAGTTAAAGTGGATCAGTTTGTATGATTTCAAATTTTATCTGAAAGAATTCATAGACTATATATCCTTTATTTTGGTCTCATTTTTTTCACTCAGATAATTATTTTGAGATTCATTATGTTGTAGCATGAATCAATAGTTAATTTATTTTTACTTCTGTGTGGTATTCTATTGTGTGGAAACCCTACAATTTGTGCCTATTCCTATGTTGATGGATATTATAAATAATGCTGTTGTGTGACTGTAAGTTGCATTTGCCCAGAGATTAATGATATTGAACGTGTTTTCATGAGTTGGTTGGTCATCTATCTTTGGGAAAGTGTCTAAGTCTTTGGCCCATTTTGAAAAATTGGATTGTATGATTTATAATAGATTTCATTAAGAGTTGGAGTTTTTAGCGTTCTTTCCAAGGAACATATTCTGGATATAAGCTCTTTATGGGACACATAGTGTGCAAATAGCGAATATTTTCTCCCAATCTGTGGCTTGTCTTTTCATTCAACCATGAAGGAAGAAGAAAGAAGTGTTAAATTTCTTTTTGTTTTTTTTTTCACTTGGCCAAGAAATTCTACAAGTGTATCCATACTTCCTTCACAGGAATACTCAGGAGTCAATCATGATATTGTTATACCAGGCAACAGCTGTAACTGTAGAATCTGGATAGTTAGAAGCTATTAACTGTTTAATAGCAGAATAGATTTTAATCTCTGCAACCTAGGCATCTTAAAAGACTTATTAGTTCAAATACTTCCAAAGAGAATTTTGCAATAACAGAAAATAAAACAGAGTTGTACATTTTTAAAAAATGCATCTTCCATATTTGAAAGGAAATAAGCCTGGTATTTTGAGAATATTCTCAACTTAGTATAAGCTCTAACTTTATGAATTTGAATTGTGTTTGCACTTCTCTAGCTGCAAGAGGAGAAACAGTATATTCTCTCTTTGAGATTATTTTTCACTATCATTATTTTCAAGGCTAAGCAATGGAATTCAACATTAACAGTAGAAGAGAGAACAGGCTTAAAACATTTACATTTACGTTATAAGTAAAAGAAAAGGCAGAAAATATTGTGTTTTGCTTCTACATCAGGAATCATTTGTTTGAAGGAAATAGACGTATATCCAAATGAGCCTAAGTAAAATATTGTAAGTAAACTGATGCATATCTTGGAACTTACGGGCAAGAACCATAGCAAGCAAGATCCTTAAGACACAGAAAGTGTAAACCTCCAGAAAAATGAATGCATCTATTTCTTCTTTTACTTGCTAGGGTCAAATGATCTACTTCTTAATCACAATTGAATATGTTTATTCATTTTTTTTGTTTCTACTAATAAGCTCCCTCTTCATGCTTTTAGACTAGCGTGGCCTGAATGTTGTGACTCCAATATGGCAACCTTAGCAAATGGATCAATACGTCTTAAAGGACTAGGTCTTATATATAACTGAAACATACCTCTCATATTCCAACTCTATTTCCTAAGAGTTAGAGATTATACCTTGGTCTAATTTCAGCAATATCTTTCTCTAATGCTATTAGCTGTGAACAAGGTAGAAGGTGGTGTTGGAGGGAACTTGGACATGTCGTTCTATCCATACATCCGTTATGTGAGAGCTGACTACTGAGAGAAAGGAATGGATAGTTAGATGAAAAATGAATGGCTTTCAGAGCCAAGTTCAATGTAGGTACCCCAAAACTAACTACTTCGTGAAGAGTGCCCCAAATTTTAAAATGTGTAAAAGTATTCTCTCAGGTTCAATTTACAGAAATTATTTACATTTTTATTGTTTATTTCTCCATTATTCTCTTAAAGCCTTTTCTGTCTCTCAGCAGAAAGATCAATTGGGATGGGAAAGAACATGTTATATAAAAGGGTTGGCTTTTGACAAAATCAAAGACTTGGGGGAAAATGTAAAACAATCAATGTAGGAAGAAAGAAGAAAATCACGAGTAACTGGAGTATATCAGTTTGTTATATTATGCTAATTTGCTAAAATTATACAAAAAATAATAAAATCACAACATATTTGCATTTCCTAATTTTCTTTTTAATTTATCTCCAAATGTTTTCTACTTTCTACTATATACTAGCATTTTTTTTCCTGGCATCTGTCTTGAAATAAAGAAACTACACATAAAGAATAAATTGAATGGCATTTAACAGTCTCTTCTACTTATGTATTTTCACTTATTTAAAGCTGAACGTGTATTACGATGGCTGAAGACAATGCCTTGTTAGATGAAAATGTGACTTTTCAGATTCTGTAATTTTCACTGAAGTGTAATTAGAGAACTTTCAGAAAAACAGCTAAAGTAGAATAAGATGAAAAATCATATTGATCAGTGTCAGGAAAAAGCTATTCTCAACACACATATTGTTGGCAGTTTACATCAGTTCAAGTGAATGTAGAAAATGTCTAATCTGTAAAGACCATTTACAGACAGAAGGGTAAGTGCACATCAATTCATAAACAGTAGCTGTGGTCTATTTCCATTATTATTATGTATTTGGCACTTTTTCTTCCCTGAGAGTCCATTTCTAATGTCATAGTTTACTATAGCTCTTACCTCTTTAAAATTTAAAGATAGTCTCATCTTAATATTGGAGGACACTTAGAATAGATTTCAGGTAAGTATAGACTAAGTAACATATTTTCTAAAGCATTGTTTCTTTCTGTTTCTTTTTTATGCTTTAAAATAAAGAAAAATGTGCTATGTAAAGTAATGAAAAATATCAGAAAAATTTTTGTTACTATTATTGTATTATTAGACATGGCATAAGGAATCTCTTTAAGTTACTGACTCAAAACACATTGAACAATCCAAATTATATATCTTAATACATTTATTCAGAATGCATTTATCAAACCTTATGATTTTCAAACATTGCAAAGAGGACAAATCAGGTCCTAAGTTAACAATAAGATTTAAAATAACTTACTTTTTTTTAATTAAAAATTCTAAAGATTGGCAGTATGGTATGGTGAAAGGACTTTGGACTGAAAGAATGATCTGTGTTCAAACCTTTTTGTCATCTGTTTCTTGCTCTGTGACTCTGTATAAGAGATAATTTAGGTCTTAAAATCACAGATTGTTTCTCTGTAACTTAGGAAAGATACCATATTTCCTCATTTCAAATATACAACTTTTCAGCATCTCTCATAATTGGGATGGAGATTATATAACTCACAAAATCAACTTGTCAGTTTACAGGCAGAGAATTAAGTGTTGTGAGGTTACTGTCTTTCTGTAATGAACTGAAACACTGATTTGGGGACATCTATTTATTTGATTGTTAACTGAGTTAATTTTTTTTTTTTTGCATCAGTTTCAGTAGAAATTGTCAAGTCTCTTGGGAGAGATCAAAACTTGGAAAGATGTAAGAATGATTTCAAAGGACTATTACTTAGGTCTTAAATATATGTTAAAACTTATCAACTGGGTTAGAGAAGAAATCAAACTAAATTAAAGGAAAATAAAACCCAAAGTTAAAACCTAAAAGCGATTTCCAAATAGGAAGTGCAAACAAACTGCAGATAGTCTCCAATACATCTATCCATATAGATGTTATGAAAGAAGTGATACTATGTGTAGAAATGTATCTAATTGTCTGAAGTATTTTTTTAAAAACTACATATTTCTTGTAACAGTACAAGAAACACAAAACTGTTTTGTTTTACGGAGTGATCAATCCCATAAATATAAAAAACAGTGAGATAATACAAGTACACATTTTAAATATGTATTACAAAATAATCGTGGTATCTTCCACTCCAGTGAAGATGGAGTAATGATACACTGCTGCGTAAAAGTAAAAACAAACAAAAAATCAGACAAAATATTTGAAACAACAGCACTTGAGGGCCTGGGTATCAAGAAGTGAAAGACAAAGAATGGGAAATAAGGAGGTGGCCCACTTTCCAGGCTGTAGTACAGGAAGAGGAAGTCCAGACAGAGCCCACACTCTCCCTGAATTTAGGAAATGGAGCTAGATGTCTTGGGAAGCCAAGGAGGGTAGAATCTGCAGGACAGAGTACTACAGAAAAGAGAGGTACCCAGAGAGAGAAGTTCAAATCCATTGAGAAGAGCTTCTTGAATATTCAGTTGATTACTGGTCATAGAATGAAGTAAAGACACCACCTGGTGCCAGGAAAAGAACCCTCCAGAAGATTAGAGGTAAGAGTATCTGCATTTAAAGGGGATATAGAACAACACATGTTCTTAACAACCAAAGTAGAAAACTACAATTGGGGGCCACTGGTTACAGTATTAAGCAGGGTCTTGCCACAAAGGTGGTAGAAAAATTAATCCTAGATTAAACACAGTTCTAATCCAGATTAACAAAGTTTAAGAGCAAGATTCAAAAGGATAAAACTATTTCCAAAAAGCTTAACTGTATCCCCAAAACAAGCTCAAGAATATAGTAACATAAAAACATTCAGTAACAGTTGAGGTAGAATTCATGATGATTGGTGCCCCACAAAATGACCAGATACGCACATAAGGAGGAAAATAGAAAATCTAATGAAGAGAAAACAAAAACTGACCCAAAAATTATACAGAGAGTAGAAAGCATAAAAACAAACACTAAAACAGTAATTACAAAAATATACCCTATGTCCACTTTGGTTAGTGTGGTATCTGATAGGTTTCCCCTTTCTAAAGTTACTGTCTTTCTCTTTATGATTAATATCATGTTGATGTATATTATTCATGTAAATTTATGATGTGTTTCTAATTATGTATAAATTGTCATAAATTTTAACATTCATAATGAAAAATAAACCATATTCTCCAAAGGACACTAGATTCATCTTCATATTTATTTAATCCCACATGCACTTACATACTTACTTATGTTTTAACACACATCTAAGTTTGACAAAGGGGGAAAGAATCTTTCCTTTTGTCCCTTTAATTTCTGAACTCTGCACTTAAGGAACAAATATCTCTCCCTCTTGATCATCTACATAGTATAAGCTACTTGATTCGGCCAACTGATAAGAATGTGGTCTTAGGACAGGTTTCTTCTCAATCTTAGCTCTTCTTTTTACTCTTTCTTTGGCTTGAGACAAAAACACACTTTCTTTGAGACACCTCACCCAGAAAGTGGAAATCATACTTGCTAAAGAGGAGAGATACAATTAAAATGCTTAGGATATAGTAGGCACTCATTAAATGTCAACTTTTAGGGAAAATGATGATGATGAAGAAAAGAAATGAGCATGAATAGTTAAAGAAATGGAACTTGAATTTTTTAATAAGGCCATGTGTTTAAACAGAAGTCACCTGTTCTTTTCCTGATTGGCTGCTATTTATCTGTGTGTGTCTGTGTGTGTGTATTTTGTATTTATAATATATTTTACCCTCCTTTCAAGAGTTCTAGTTTAAAAATGCAGACTGCTAGAATCAATGTCTTACCATAGAGAGAACTTTCTACTTGACCCTTGTGTTTGGAAGAGGTACAGTGAATTTTCAAACTCTTTTAATATTTTCCTATTTGGTCCATTGCTAGAAAATTCAATGACATGTGAGTTGAAGTGCTCTGTATAATCTATAAGGCAGCATATAAATATAAGCAGTTTTAACAGTACTTATTAATATGTTTAACCATTCTAATTTTGTTGAAAACTGTTTTACTGTGGAGCTCCTTGACTCAATAGACACAAACACACAATTGCTTTTAATGGGCTACTAGATAGAGTAATATGTAGCAGTGTGGGTACTAAGACTTCAAAATTCTAGGGGAAATGGAAGTTAAATAGTAAAAATATTACACTGATATTAATCTCACAGTCATGTTGATAGCTCCTAAAAAAATCAGGATTGATGAATTAATCACACTAACATAACCTAAGAAAGTGGACTTGATTACTTTGCTTGGAAAGGATCGTTTCTTTAATCTTACAAGTGTTTACCAATTCAGAAAAAGGTTAAATGAACCTTATTTTCTTCAGCTATATTCATAGCTATTTTGGGTGATTATCTAGAGCTAATGAGGTTATGGGGGCGATTCATTAGTTTGGCTTCTATGTTAGGTAACCTGAAATTTATACAATTTATTGCATACCTTTGAAAGACTGGTGATATAAGAAGCCTGTTGGTAGCTAGAATATACTTCAGAAGACTGTGGGAATTTGGTTATTCCTTATAATGGTTATCTAAAGGTGTCTGCTGAATTGGAAAAAAAATGTTTTCTACAAATAAAATTCACACTTTCATCAAATTATTGATTATAGTTTAATTTTATATGACTATGTTTAGTCATATAATATGAAGGCATTTAATCAAGTAAAACAGCAATTTATACTATACAGATCATAGTACCCACACTTTAGAATCCAATGTCATTTGCCTAAGACTTTAATAACGGGCTCAGAATTTCAAATTTTGTTTATTTATATGTGTATTTCAATAAGGTTTTAAACTATTTCCTTACAATCAAATTTTTATACTTAATTTTAAATTTATAAATACTTAATTAGAAAAGGATACTGGTAAGTGACTGAAATAAATAAACTAACATGTAATAACAAATTCAGTTTGCCACCAAAGGGATGTACTCCTGCAGGAAAACTATACGAATTTTGATTTGAGTTGAAATGGTTTATGGTGCACTGCGAGATTATAATTTGCATAGCCTAGACTGAGGTAGATTAGTTTGCAGTGTGGTTTAAGTATAGTTTCTGGTAAAGCAAAGGATTACTGCTTTTTGTTCTTCCTTTTTGAATGCTTGTAACTACACATTTTACTGGGTAGATGATGTGTTATCCTGAAGCTGATTGTAAAAGTAAATGAATTATTTCCTTAACCAAAAAAAGAAAAAAAATCTAGTTTATTCTGCCATAAAGTAAAAAGTAAAACCACATCAAGTTATTATAAAGATACATTGAATTTCAGAACCCAGAAAGTATCAGTAGAAATGTGTAGGTATGTATTTGTATAAAAATGCTCATATTTTGGAATGAGGAGTTTTTAAAGCATCTATTGGCTATGATATGCTTAAATATACAATTAAAATATGAAAAGGTAGCATAATATTATTCTGATTGTTTTATAATACTGAATGTAGTAGTTTCCCAGGGTTGCCCTAATAAATTACACAGACTGGGTGGCCTAAAACAACAGAAATGTGTTCTCTCACAATTCTGGAGGCTAGAAGCTTTAAATTAAGGGGTTGTCAGGGCCATGATCACTCCCTGAAAGCTCCCAGGAAGACCTCATTGGTTCTTATAACTTCTGAGGATTCCCCGACTTGTAGGGTTATCATTCCTCCATTGTCACATAGTATGACCCCTGTGTGCCTGTGCCTCTGTGTCTGAATTTCCCTCTTATATGGTTCCAGGTGGGCATGACACAAATTTTGAGTGGAAACTATTCAACCCCAGTACATATACATATACATACTGAGATCCAAATTATAATGCTTACATGAAGGATCAGTCTTCCAGGTTTCTGCTGAATTTATTGATTGATGATCTTATGTGAGTTTCTAAGGTTTTATCAGATCATTGGAAAAATTTATTGTATGTTCAGTAGTGGTGAATATATCAATATGGTGAAAAAACAGGTAAGAATATAGAAACAAGAAGGAGAAGTTTAAAATCTTGAAACTTAAATAATTGTGTTTGCAACATAATCACGTAGTATCTTGGTATCTTGGGAAAAATAAATCAAATTCATGGAACTATTAATGTTGTTTTTTCTAACCCTGGAAATTGATTATAATAACAAAAGAGAAAAATTTATGTTTAAAGTTAGAAATTGTGAGGTGCTTCTACATTATATAAACATAGCTAAATTACCTAACATTTAAGTACTCTTTTCCATAAAGTAGGTCTTCTGATGGTCAATCCATCAAATGGGACTGGTCAGACCTTAAAATATATGTTGCACAGTGTCATCAAATGACCTGAGATATTTTGTATTCATGAGCTTACTGGGAGATGCTTGTTGCAATTAATGTTTTAAGGAGAGGAGAATTACCTCTGTCAATTATACATCAGCTATAATACATGCAGCTCTGAGATAGCTAGATGAAAGTTATTTATAAGCCTTTTAAAACCCAGCAACAAAATCACTTCATACCTGAGTGATGGGTGTATGCTGCTAGCAAGTATTTGTTTTTCTCCCAGAGTATTTTTTGTAATAAATTAAAAATGTGGTACTTAATATATTCACATTAAATAATAGATCTCTGTGAAATTTTAAGGTGCTTATATCATTTTCTAACTATGGGGGAAAATATTTTAAGTTGGAAGAAGAATAATTTTGCACCAAATGTTAAAGTAAAAATAAAAAAGCGAAAATGGAAAAAAAGTTGTTTAAGTAAAAAAATTAGACATTTTAGATTCATGTAATTTATATAATTTCATACAATTCTTGGTTTGGTTTGAAATAACTTGACATATAGTGTACATCTATTATCAAATTATTTCAAAAGCAAAATTTAAACAAGTATTTCAAAATTTTACAGCAAAGTTTAATAGGGGATGCATGCATTTTAAGATGTCGGAAAAATATGATTGTCTAGTGATGCTCTCCTATCAAGAATCATTTGGGAATATGGAAAAAGATGAGGAAAAAGTCATCAAACCAAAGGCTTTGGAGACTTAAGAAGGCAAGAAAGAATTATGGGCAAGAACCAAAAGAATAAGGAAAACAGAGATGTGAGCATGGCATTTAGGGCTGCATTTCCCCTCTGCTCTGCTGACTCAAAAAGAAGCAAATGAGAAACTCTGAGGCTGAAATGAACTTTTCACTGTTTCCTAGGGCTAGGGAGGGTTTTTCAATATTAAATTTTTGCACTGGATAACTCTTTGTTCTGGGGCTGTCCTGTGTATTGTAGAAAGTATAATAGTATCCCTGTTCTGTACCCACTAGATGCTAGCAGCAACAACCTTCCTCTACCAAGATATGATAACAAAGTTGCCCCCAGGTAATACCAAAAATATCCTGGGACAAAATAGTGCCTAATAAAGACCTGCTGGGCTAAAGGAACTAAAATTTTAGTTTGCAGCTCCCAAAGAGGGGTTTCCAGATAAATGCTTCATGCTTTTAACTGAAACCTAAAAAGATACTATTCTACTTACAGATATAACTATAAACTTGAAACAAACTGGGCCTGGAATGGGGTAAGGCCCAACTTTAAAATATTTGGACCCCTAAAATTTTAAGTGGTTTGAGATTGCTAGTACACCAAGTGTCTGCAAAAAGCAAACTTAATGCTTACCTCATTCTAGGCCACAAATAACGTTTACAAATGTTCAATTCACTGTATACCATTTAATCAACCTAAGCAGGCACTCAACAAGAGTAGACACCATGATCAGAATTCAAAGAGATACTATAAATTGTCTCTTCATTACATTGGAATTATCACACACAGACTTTTAAAATGTGTATGCATAATATATTTGAGCAAATAAAAGGTGGGATTGCCAAAACGGTGGTATTGGCACAAAAGTAGACATATGAATCAATGGAACAAAATAGAGAGCCCAGAAATAAACCCACACAGCTATGGTCAATCTTTGACAAAGTGGGTAAGAATATACAATGGAGACAAGACAGTCTCTTTGACAAGTGGTGTTAGGAAAGCCACATGTAAATCAGTGGTTAGAACGCTCCCTCACACCATACACAAAAATAAATTCTAAATGGCTTAAAGACCTAAACATAAGACAGAACACTACAAATTTTCTAGAAGAGAACATAGGCAAAACATAAATCACAGCAATGTTTTCCTAGGGCAGTCTCCCAAGGCCATAGAAATAAAAGCAAAAATAAACAAATGGGACCTAATTAAACTTATAAGTTTTGCATAGCAAAGGAAACCATAAGCAAAATGAAAAGACAACCTGTGAACTGAGAAAAAAATATGTGCAAACAATGAGACTGACAGGGGTTTAATTTCCAGAATATATAAACAGCTCATACAACTTAATAACAACAACAACAACAACAACAAAAACCCAATCCAAAAATGGGCAGAAGACCTAGACAGAAATTTCTCTAATGAAGACACACAAATGGCCAATAGGCACATGAAAAAATGCTCAATATTGTTAATTATCAGAGAAATGCAAATCAAAAGTACAATGAGGTATCTATCACCTCACATGGGTTAGAATGGCCATCATTAAAAAGTCCACAAATGACATACGCTGGAGGGATTGCAGAGAAAAGGAACCCTCCAACACTGCTGGTAGGAATGTAATTTGGTGCAGACACTATGGAAAACAGTATGGTGATTTCTTTAAAAACTAAAAAAGAGTTACCATATGATTCAGCAATCCCACTCCTGGGAATATATCCAGAGAAAACTTAAATTTGAAAAGATACATGCACCCCAATGTTCATAGCAGCACTATTTACAATAGTCAAGACATGAAAGCAATCTAAATGTCCATGGACAGATAATTGGATAAAGAAGATGTGGGGGGTGTGTGTGTATACAATGGAATACTACTCAGCCATAAAAAGAAATAATGCCATTTGTAGCAGCATGGATAGATTTAGAGATTATCATACTAAGTGAAGTAAATCAGTCAGGGAAAGAAAAATATATAGTATCACTTATATGCGGAATCTAAAAAAAATGATACAAATGAACTTATTTACAAAATAGAAAGAGACTCACAGACATAGAAAAGAAATTGATGGTTACCAAAGGGGGGTTGGGGGGAGGGATAAATTAGGAGTTTGGCATTAGCAGATATAAACTATTATACATAGAATAAATAAACAACAAGTTCCTACTATATAGCACAGGGAACTATATCCAATATATTGTAATAACCTATAATGAAAAAGAATATGTATGTATAACTGAATCACTATGGTGCACACCAGAAACTAACACAACATTGTACAGCAACTATACTTCAATAAAAAATAAATAAAAGGTGAGATTGCAAACTTTCCTTGAAAATTGGAAAGCACAAAAATAAAATAAACAGAAGTTCTAGAAGTGAATGAAAAAACTAAAATTAGAGAGGTAGCACTTATGGTGAAAAACTCCTCAGAGGCCTCCAAAACAATAAAAAGCTATGGAAAATAGAAAAAAATAAAGAAGATACAGAGTATAGAAGACTTTGCTTCTGGTAAAGAAGAGTTACAAAGGACAGATTTACCTGCCCTCTCTGTGCCTGAAAAAACAACAACAAAAGAAAATTTTAAAACGATATATAAATCAACAGTCTTCAAGATAGTGTACATTGGGCAAAGAAGGACATTGGTCCTTGAGATACAAGAGCCAAATGAGGTGTACCCTAAAATTGCCCTTACTGCCTTGAGAGAGTTTCCAGACTTTAGTGTAAAGAAGAGAAATTGATGTGGAGCCCTGGGAACTCCCTGAGTTGAGAAGATAGAGCTGAGTGCAGGGAAACCAAGGAAGCTAGAGTTTGCAGGGCAAAGTACCAGAGAGACGAGAGCTGTACAAAGAGAGATTGGCAGGTCCATCTTGAGTATTCAGAAGAGTATTTATCATATATGCGAGGAAACACTTGAGGCCTGGGGAAGCACCACCCAAAGGATTTAAGGAAACAGTGCCTGTAGTTCCACCCGCAAGCCAGGCTAGAAAATTTTTTAATCCAAGGGGCACTGGGCAGAGTCCTCAGGAAAGTCTTACATCAGTAGTTGGGAATAGCCCTAGCTGGAGCATTGCCCCAAAGCTATGTTTAAAAAAAAGAAAGAAAAAAGCAACACCCAGAAGGATAAAACTGCTTTTAGGTACTTTATTACACCACAGAACAAAGCACAAGGATATTTATAGAAATACAAACATATCCAACACACAATGTCTACCATCCAACAAAATTTTTCTAGCATACAAAGAACCAGAATAATATCTCCTATAATAAGAGGAATAATTATTCAATAAAAGTTAACATAGAACTGGGATGAATGTTACCAGTAGCAGATAAAAATATTAAAACTTTTTATTATATTCCATTTGTTCAAAAAGTTAGAGACATGGGGAATGTAAGAAGATAGTTAAACTTTTAGATATGAATGCTATAACATTAAAGAGGAAAAATACACTACATATATGATAATTTGGATAATGTGGATAAGGATAATTTGCCTAATAGGCATATTACACATTGTAGGAGTGAAAAATAATGAACCTGAAGGCATAGCAATATAAAGTACGCAAAATGAAACATATAGGGGGAAATCATTTTAAAAAATGAAAAGAGCATCATTGATCTGTGGAACAATATTTCTAGATATGACATCTATAAATGACAAAAGGGTATCCATCAGGGGGTAGCTTCTAATTGATCTCCCCAGTGACAGTAATGCCATTTCCCTCTCTGGACAAATGAAGCAGTTCTTGTTAACGAGATAGGAAGAAAAATCTGTTGGAAGATGTATGGGAAAGCTTTTCTTTGTCTGAAGGAGACACGCCAGACTATCTTCCTCTTTTATGTATGTGGTATCAAGAAATGTTGTGAGATGCTGTGACCTTGAAGGCAGTCAGCCTGAGGATAAAGCTCACAACCAAGTACTGCAGAGAAAACTAAATGGAAAGAACCAGAGCACCTGATGATTTTACTGAGTCACTGAATTAACTAACTGTCATCCATTGGGACATAGTCTGTGTGATAATTTTTCTCACTGTTTAAGCCACTTTAAGTAGAGCTCTCTGCTACTGTGGCTGAAAATATGTTGGCATGATTGTCCAAGTCCATAAACTAGAACCCAATATCCACAACTGAATTAAACAACTCTGAAAACTTCCAAAGATACATTCAAGTATCTTTTAAAGAGAATATATTCTTCTTGCCAGCAGCTGCGCTAATTCCTGGATAAAAGAAGGGGCTTCCAGATTCTTTTCCATTATATGTTACATGTATGTATGTGTATAACTAAATCACTTTGCTGTATGCCTGAAATTAACATTGTAAATCAACAACATTTCAATAAAAAATTTTTTTAAAAAGAAGTAGCTTCCAAAGTCCTTAAACCTAATCTGGTAATTCTAGTCCAACATACTTTCCCAAAACTTTTCTAAATACAGCCCTAGAATAACAAAACTAAAATGTCAATATTATAAAATCACTCTCCTCTAAGAAATTCTCCAATAGTTTTGTGCTAACTGAAGGTTTTCCTTAGCTTTCATGCAGGGAATTTCATGAGGTGATATGCCTCTCTAGTGTCATTTTCTATCA
This sequence comes from Camelus dromedarius, assembly GCF_036321535.1. Lineage (NCBI taxonomy): Eukaryota > Metazoa > Chordata > Mammalia > Artiodactyla > Camelidae > Camelus > Camelus dromedarius. The sequence goes on from NC_087436.1 coordinate 40,264,427, forward strand.
CCTACTATCAAAATGTTTTATTTTTAAGCTACTAAATTTAGATAATTTAATTAGCACCTTCTCTTGTTTTTATTTAACAAATACAGTTAGGAATATTTCAAAGATTTCTTGAACTTAGCTCTAGTATATACTGCACTATCTCCATAAAATTCAACTTCTAAGTCTCAGATTCTTTGTCAATCCTTCAAGAAAATCTTTGTAGATGATCACTGGACTACTTCTTACTCAGTAGAAATTTCTGTTCATTGCATGGTATAATTTTACTACTCCATTGTTTGGATGTGTCTTGTAAATGCCTTTTTCTCAGCTGAGGAATACTTTATTGGGGGGGGTCAATGTTAGTAAATCAATCACTTTTTAAAATATACAAACCCTAGATTAGTAAATAGAAAACAATAATTATTTAGTTGCTTAGTGAATGAATGGATGATCTATGCATCAATTTATGAAAAATTCTGTGATAAAAGATTATTTGAATGTCTTGGCTTAAACGATAATAAAGTATTGAACAAATATTTTTCTTATCATTTTGTAAATATTGTGCTGTACAAAAAAATATTTCAATATACTGTATGTACCTGTATTAAATCCAAGAATAATATAAGTCAATAAAATAACAAAGGTATTAAAAACAATAGATACTATCATTAAAATGGTAGAAAACAATTTGGACTTGCAAAGAAGTTTGCTTGGTTGCCATCATATTACAATCTTACTTCAGTTTCTATATGCAAATAAAGATAAAATTACAGTGATATATTTTTGTGAGACTAAAATGAGATAATTTATGTTAAAGTCCTTTGTAAATGATTATTAGCTATACATGTTAGCTCTAAATTTACCAAGTCCTACTTAACATATAATCAAAATCACTTGTCATAGGCCGCATCTGCCGGGCTGGTACATGGTATATTCTGCTATATACATTTGAGGTAATCTAGCATATTTACATAGAAGAAAGAAAATAACAATTTTCACTGACCAGATGCAAACAAAGCTTTTTAAAGCTATCTGTATCCATACGGTTATCTTCCTTCCTTTCACTCTAGATAAAGATTAACTCATAGCTTTCATAATTGCTAAATTATAAAGAGGATACTTGCTCTTCTCTGAAGTTATATTGCTATCAGATCATATAAATTTGCATGATCTTTCTCCTGGGATGTGGTGAAAAAATAACTCACTTCTACAGAAAACAACAAATCATTATTTAAAGACTGGTTCAACCGGCAGCTCATGAATCATATATGACGCAGCACTAAAAATAATAGCTTTAAAAACAACACTGCATGATCATTGTGTTAAGAAATGTAGTTGAAGACATATGTAGGCTCTGCAAGTTACGTGCTAAAACAGAACTGTCCAATAGAACTTTTTGCAAGGATGGAAATTTTCTAGATCTGTTCTGTCCTGAGCTCTTGAAATAAAGCCAGTGTGACTAACAAAATAACTTAAATTTAATTTAATGCCACTTATATGAATTTAAATATTGCATGCTGCTACTAGCTACTGTATTAGACAGCAGAGATCTAGAAATTTAATTTGGAAAAAGAAAAATAAGCTTTCTGAACTTGAAAATCAGTAAGAAATCCATCATACATGCCCCAGTAAGCTCTCAATGGAGAGAATTTGTAAGTCACACAAACAAGTCACAGGCTCTTAGACTATCTCAGAGATGCTAATAACAAGCAGACATATGATGGATGGACTTGGGTTTTAAGATATATTTTCGATGTATATGTTTGAAAACTAAAAATAGTTTTGAGATTAGAGCATGTGCTAAAATAAATGAATGATGGACTAAAGAAAGGGAATGCAGTAAAATGCCAGAAAAAAGGAAGGAGACAGAAAATAAAACAATAAAAATGGTGAAGCAAAAACTAACTTGGTTGGATCTGTCAAAGATATCTGAGCACCATAACCGTAATGTCTTGTACTGAAAGGAGAAATACCATCTGGGCAGTAGAGTGATCACTCAGGGTTGGAGAGAAAGCTATTGCAATAGCAGTGACAACTCTATTACAGCAGCTCACTTGAAGGATAACAGGGGTGGGAAGGCGAGCCCGTGCTGAGCAGCATTGCTGTATATAGCTGTCCAGGTTACAGCCTGCTCAAGATACCTGGATGAAGGCAAGTGAGGGCTGGAATTCAGCTGATCCTCCACTTATCAAGCGATGAGACAGCATTTGTTGGAAGAAAACAATGCTATGATTTCTAAAATTTCACCCCAAAGCAGCCTCTTTTCTATACTTTTATGTAAGGGTCCTATTTTTGTATTCAGCCAACGGCATAGTGTGCATTTAAGCAGAAGCTCCAAAACGAAGATTCCACAATTCACTGCGGAAGTAACATAAATGGAGGGTGGTATCTGACTGCATGCAAGGGACGAGGAGAGGAAAGAATGACAGGTGCAGTTTCACCGTCTACCTGATATGAACCGTCCCAGTTACATTCGTTTAAATAAAAAACAAAACAAAGCAAAAAATAGAAAATAGGAGCAGCCTAGGCGTGAAAAAACTTACACCTACGATTTTAGTTTAATATCCATCTCTGCTTTCTTCTGTGGCTACTCCCTGGCTTAAGAAGCTTCAAGTTATAATTGTTCCATAAACATGGGACAATTCTGCCAGTGCTTTGGAAGCTGATTATTTTTCTTCCATTTGTATGTACAAAGAGTTATATTTATTCTCTTTTTCATGACTAGACATAAGATAAGAATAATTACCATGATTCACAACTAAAAAGATAATTCTCTCGAGTGTATTACATTTGACAAACACTTAAATACTATTTTATAAAAGGCATCCTGCTATCTTTTGTAGACCATAAAAGCTCTCAATATAGTATTAATAAATGTGTATAATAAAAATTAAATATAATCATTATTTAAAAAGTTAAAGTAAATGAATTGACACAGGAAAGATGGACACACTCATCCTATAGACTTCAAGGAGAAAGAGAATAATTTAGGGAAAACTTTGAGAAGGAAGTAATATTTGAGGTAAGTATTGAAAAATCATCAGGACTGATTTTGATTGCTTGACGTGAGTGGATTTTCAGTCTCAGGAGAGGTATGAGCTAAATGCATGGACGCAAAACAAAAAGTATGGTTTTAGGGAAATGTATTAGCCCTGTTTGACTGGACAATAGGAGAGAGAGAGAACACAGGAGGAGAAGAGGCAGACAAGGCCGAAAAGATACGTTGTCTCACTGTCATAAAGGGCCTTGAACTGAAAAAAGAGAAGATTGTTATTATTCAATCAGCAATGTGACATCATGAAGTCTGATCAAAACGGTGCTTTGGGACAGAGCATCAGAAATGTTGTGTGGTCACTGGCCAAAGGTGGGTAAAAAAAGACTGAAGAAATAAGGGGAACTTTGTATGTACCATATGAGAATTAAGTTTCATATATGGAATAAACATTTGTTTACACAGAGAAATCTAAAAGGTAAATTTAGAAGCTATCTGCATGGATTTACAGTCCATTATACAGAAACAAACCCATTGAAATGGATTTGATAATGGAGGCATTCTTTTCGTTTGTTTCTTTATTCGATTAAACTATTTGAGAAACTACCACAAACCAGAAATACAAAGATAAGAGCCTGTGACACCACGGGAAAAGCTTGTAAGTGCAGGAGGGATTACTAGCCTGCTGCGGTTCCACATGACTTATGTTTGCTTTTAATACATATTCATGAAAAGTCAAAATTGAAATTATTGATACTATTTACAAAGGCAAATTAAAATTAAAATTTCTTAAAGTTACTATGTATTATGTTCCTCAAAACCTAAAAAGTGTTCATTTGGACTTACCTTGAATCTTCTTAGTATTTTCAAAGAATTTCTAGGGTAAAATGCAACTCTAAATTTGAAAATATAACTCATAGAGTGATATTGTATTTCATTTCACTTTCATAATCCAAGGACTGCCTTAGTGACTTTAGAATTTCACAGGAGAATGGAACTCTATTAGCAAATATATAACAGTAGAGGGTACCAGTAATTAGTTTCTATTTATATTTCTCTGTTTATATAAAAGGGAATTTTAAAGATATGTGCAATTGGTCTGAATTCATATTTTTTGTAGTTTTACATTCTTTTAGTTCATCTTCGGAAAATTGAATTTATCAAGTATAAAAATATTATCTATTGGTCATTTCCATGATCAAAAATATTCGCAAGCTTTCACATTATAATGTCTCTTTCACATAAAACTATGCAGAAAGAGAAGAGAAAAAGTTGATACAGCTCTCTCCACTCTCTCTCTCTGTCCTTCTTTTAACATGATAGCAGCATGAAATAAGAGCAAAGTTTGAAGCTATTTTTCTTTAAAGAAATCACCTATTACACAGATTTTGAATTAAAGTTCACTTTAGCTAATAATGTGATTGTGTTCTAATTTTTGTTTTAAAAGAGATTGTCTTATCTAAATGTAATACCAATCTCAATGGTTGCTCATTTGCCACTTTTAACTAAGCATTCAAGGACTTGAGATAAATTGCAAATTGTCCGGCTTCTTCATAGCATTTATAAGCTGACAGTCAAAAAAATATTTTCACAAATGTCAACAAAAATACACTGAAAAAATACGTTTTCCAAACAATAAATTTTGGAGGTTGTTTTTCCACATTAATTTTAAATTGCTGGCAATCTTAGTTCACATTAACATTATTTGAATATCAACTAACACTGGAAATCTAATATTCTGTATTTTACCTATTGAAAGATTACAAATTGAAAATTGTAAGTTGATAATAAAGAATGTGTCAGAACTCTATACATCCTTAAAAAATACTTGATCTTGTATTACACATGGGTAATGTCTAATGTTTAGATTGAGAATATATATTGATAAAATTAAAGGATCTTATTTAATAATCTGTCAAAGTAAGCTTGTTAAACCTGTGAAGAGAAGAAAACTAGCTAGTCTATTGTCAAGTTGAATAATGGATGCTTAACAGCTTATTATTCATGTTATTGATCATTTTTGAGGGTGACGCTGTTAATGATGTTCAATTTCTTGCATGCATCAATCACAGAAAAATGCTGCTAATGATCTCGGCTGACTGGAGCACCACAGCCAGTGATTCACCAGTGAATGTCTGAAGCCACTATGAATCTCATGTCTGCTGTCTGCTGTCAGCCTGCACAGCGGTCTGCCACTGCCAGAGGACAAGAAGTGGCTCTTTCCTTCATGCCTTCCAAATCTTGTGTGAGTGTCTCTCCTCAACAGCACCCTAACTGGAAACCAGCTGGCAGGGTGTTCTGGCAAGTATCGTTCAGCACACTTTTCCAGGGTAAGTAATGCAAAATGCAGAAAAGGTGAGAATGGTGTTGGAATGACAAGAAATCATCTGCTCACTGGTTGTGACAAAATGGAAGAACAGACAATAAGAGGCAGTTGACTTTCATCCTGATGATCACATTTAGGAGAAATACTTAAATGCTAACTAACTTAACCAAATCACGTAAACATGAAATCTGAGATGTCACTGGAAAAATGTGGAATCCTAAGGACATGGAGGTTGAGTTTCTAGCAGAGTTGTTAAAAATGTGCTGGAGGTGAAGCATCCTGCTCCCCCAGCTCCACCCCTCTGACCCATTTCCACACTTGCAGCTTTTTTTTAACACTGTTTTCATTTTGAGGGTAAGTTGTGACTAGCATGAAAACAAGTCTTAAACAGCTGTAAGGAAGAGAAAATTATAATAAAGAATAGGCAAATGATTATACATCAGAAGAACTATACAAGAAATCAAAGGTGTACACATTACCAAGTCCAAGCTGGTACTGGTCAGTGAAGGACCAGCCAATAAATCAAGAGTAGTCGGGGCAAGAAATAGTGACTTTATTCAGAAAGCCAGCAGGCCAAGAAGATGGTGGACTAGTGTTCCAAAGAACTATTTTAACCTGAGTTAGAACTCAGGCTTCTTTTATACTAAAAGGGGGAGGGGTATGGCTGGTTGTTGGAAACTTTTTGGTGCTGGAATCTTCTGTTCATGTAACTGTCCATATAAGTCTGTACAAAATGTTCCTAAAAACCTCTAACAAGACAAATGTTATTCTCTGTTCTGCAACTTTTTATCTCTGTATGAGTGGGAAAGTGTTATATCTTTAAAGGCCAGAGCTTTGAGAATGGGCTATCCCGTGTATTTTAGGCTATAGGCAACATTCTTTTACAAAAGGGGCAGAGCCAGCATGACTAAGCACAAGCAACAGGGCACAGGGTTAGAGCTAAAGGAACAAATTCAATATGGAGTCTGGCTTGCTCTTCTGTTACATACATAGAGATAACATCAATTGTTTAAGATAAAATAAATATCATACAATCTGTTATTACAGAGAATCCAGACTCAGTTGTATGCGCAACAACATTGACTTAAGAGGGATTCAAGGAAACCTGTCAGTGAAGGATGTGGGTCCATCTAGAGGCAGGGGTGTCAATGGTGAGGCAGCAGTACCTGTGTCACCATCTTCTCTAGCATAGCATGGGTTTGAGTATGGGGGAATTAGTTTCCCTTGGTTCTTTCTCAATTTTTAAGCAAGGTAGTTAAATCTTCCTTCTGATTGTGAGTCATCCATTTTGCTCTCCAGGAGTTTCATTTTCTTCAATAAGTTAAAGAAACCTCAGTAGCTTTCTGGCTAATATCAATATTGGACCTCTGGAGTGAATTTCAAGCCAGAGGATCTGAGGGAAAAGGGTTAATTTGAAATGGGTTATCAGCACATTTGGGGCTGATGGCAGTGCAAATTCACTGTATTAAGAGTAAAGAATATGGCAATTCATGATATGCAGTGATAACACATCTCATTACATATATATATATATAAATACCTAGAATGAAGGGCCCTTTCTTTGAAAGGAAGTTCTCTAGGGAACTGAGAGCTATTGGTGTTTGTTTGACTAGCAAAAAGAGAGTGAGGAACTCTTTTTGTGTTGCTAAACTAGGAGAGAGAAGTGATCTTTGGAAGATTAGCTCAGAACAGGAGAGAGCAGAAGTCACCATTACTGAGAGGTGAGGTCTATTTCCATATTCCACGCTTGTGAGAAATTCTCACCTCTAGAGAGCAGAGTACAGTAAAATATATCTTAACCTGGAGTCTCTTAAGGAAGATTTTTTTTTTCAAGCTATAGGAGTCACCTATTTTTATTAGTAGGTTGTGAAATCAGTTTAGTCAGTTTCAATAGAATTTTTTGTGAAGTAAAATAGAATGAAGCAAAAATAAACACATATGACTGTACATCATGTATTAAAAGGAGGAAAAACATTACATTTTGAAACTTCAGTTTCAGTTACATTTGTACATGATGTGAGTACTTGTGAGAACATTTGTGCTTGCCTGTATTGGGTTGTGATGAAAGATGTGTTTCTAGCAGCAGATCTTGGTAAAAAGAAAAAAAAAATATTTAAAATTATCTTCCTAATGGAGCAGGATAAGGTAGAGGTAATATGGAGTCATGAGATTTTTTTTTAACATTGCTGTTAAGGTATCTACCTAAGAGTATTGCTTGCTTGTCATAAATTTTTTAAATAGATTTTTTCTTCATGAGATAAAAAGTTGAATTTGGACTACATCATGAGATGTTTCTCTAGGACAGGAGAGTGAGTGAGGAGAATTCAAACGTGACATAGTTCAGGAAAGTCAACTGACAGGAAAACCATCTGACAGAAATTTGCTCTTTGTGAGTGATCATGTACACCTTATAGTCTAAAATGTTATCCATGAAAAGAAAAATGATATTAGAGAATAACTATAAATCCCAAGCAATCAGAAAAATTATATGTATATATATATAAAATGTGTGACACATATATATATATATATTTGGCCCTATAATAGATTATACAATATTATAATTATCATGATATGTACATTATTTATAAGCCTTCATTGGGGAATGTGAAACAGTATATAGACTTTTTGATTATAATATTATGAGACAATATTGTTACTAAAGATTGTTCACTTAGGCTACAAAAAAAATTCCTAAAATGTTTCTAAAAATGAATTATAGCATTCTGTACTAGGCAGGATGGTCCCTCAAAGATCTCCATGCAATCCCTGCGCCGTTTGAGTATAATATGTTAAAAGGCAAAAGGAGCTTGTAATTAGAGTTATTTGCATTAAAATTGAGAGATTTCCTGAACTATCAAAGATGGTCCAATCTGATCACATAAACCCTGAAAAGTAGAGAACTTTCTCTAGCTGGAAGCAGAAGAGATGTGAAGGAGAAGTCAGAGGTGAGAAGCCTCAGACACACTCACACCATTGCTGGTTTGAAGATGGGGGTGCAATGTGAGGAGGAAAGCAGGGGGCCTAAAATAGCTGAGAGAGGCTGCCAGTCAGCAAGGAGAAGAGACTTCAGCACTAGCACCCCAGGGATCTGACTTCTGCCTCCAGCTAAAGGAGCCTGGAAGGGAAGTCTCCCGAGGCCTCCAGGGAAGAGCCCAAGCCAAGGAGACTTTGACTTCAGCCTTGTGAGAACCCAAGTGGAGGAATCAGCTGCACTCTCCCAGAATTCTAACATACATAATTGTGAGACAATCCATTTGTGCGGTTTTAAACTGTTGAGATTGTGGTAATTTGTGATAGCAACAATGGAAAATGTATGTACACTCAGAACTTAAATGTTTATCCTTCATATGCTAGAGTGATTGCAGAACTACACAGTGACGACTATTCCACGAACATAAATATTGTTATGATTACACGTTTTCCATGTCTACAGTGCTCCAAAAGTAACCTAGACTTTGCATCAAGGAATCAATGGTGTGAGAGGGAAATGCTAAGACTAACACTTTCTGCTTACAATTCTAATAGGATGAATAGTTAAAAACTTACTTTTTGGTGATTTCTCCGTTGGATGAGTTTGTGAAATTTGTTCCATTTTTAAAAATGTTCAATCTGGAAAAGCTGATTTTTTAAAAAAATTAATTATACAGATATTTGGCAATGCTGGGCTAGCATGAAAGAAAAGATCATCTACAATGAAGAAAGAGCACACAAAGTTGTTTCTTCTGAGACAGTCGGCTTGAGGTTACATAAGATAATAAGAGCGACGATGAAACATTGGAGGTGATTTTTGTTAAACATGTACTTTGACCTTAACATTTTTAATACCATGCTCTCTAAGAAATAGATAAATATATATATCTTATTTTCTGGCTTAGTTAACTTTCTTTTTCCCCCGTATGTAGTATTTCTTTTTCTTCTTCAAAGTGCTTAAAATTAGAGAATGAGCATTTAATGAGATAACTAACAAATGAGTGCGTATTTCTTACATGAAAACTAAACATTATGACAGATTTTAACTTTTATTCATGTTCTCATTTGACACAAGCACAGAAATAACCTTATGTGTGTCCTCTGAGTTCTGAAGCCATCGGGTTTGCTGTGGTCTATCTTGTTCAGCATTCCACCTTTCTTTTGTCCTTATAGAAAGGAGGCTATACACATACATACAGAGGCTAAATCATCATTTTCGGAAAAGGAGCAATGTCCTCTAGATTTCATGAAAGAAAAAGGTGAGATTTGGATACAGGGCTCCACAGGGGAGAAGCAGACCCTTAGGAGCAGGGAGGAAGACATTGTAAGAGGTTGCGAGTGTGGATAAGGTTACCTGAGCCTAGTGGCGCCTCCAGCCTTGCATCCCAGGCTTTGAGGCAGGATTGAAATATTTGCATCATTTTTAATACGAATCAGAAATTCCAGTTAGAGAAACAGGTCAAACTAATTTGAGAAAATTAAAAAGTGTTTTGCATTCTACCCATGCTAAGCTGCTGGCTATAGCCCTATGATTCAGAAAAAAATTCCTTTAAATTGTTAGTGAATTGAAACTAGATCTAGGATTCTTTAAAAATATCCTAAGAGAATTGAAATAAATGAATAATCATTTTTAGTTCTGTGATTCTTTTGGACAATGTTTGCCAACATAATTTTAATTCACATGATTTATTTAATGTGCTTTCCTTCTTATTTAGTAGGAGACTTATTTTTGCCCCTTATGTATTCCTTATTTCTTGCTCCCATATTTAAATTATCTGGCTTCTAGTGTATTAATATTTTAGAGCTAATTAATGCATGCAAGTAATATGAATATAATGATAAATGTCATATGCATTTGTTTCATATACAGTTTGGAGCATTTTGATACATCTTTTATCTTTAGAATGTTTGCTATATTCAAGTAATAAATTTTTCTCTTTCTAAAGTCAGAATTAAAAAATCAAAAGATTCAAATGCAATGCTTGCTTGTAAACTATTTATAAACATGATAAGAAACGGATAACAAAAAGAATAGCATGATTATCATAACCAATAAGTTATGTATACTCTAAGCCACTCTGCTGAATGACTAAGAGAGAAAAAAAAATGATTTCTTTTATCATAATGTGTTACTAAAGATAACGCTGTCATAAAGATAAAAACTGAAATCACACGGTCACAATGTCAAGAAATGACTTTGTCTTAACCCACAAACATTGCTTTTTGCACGCTGATACTCACAGGACTAGGGTCAGTACATGAATGTATCTTCCTTTCTCTGGTCATCTGGCAGGAAGGCAGGCTTGGGGCCAGAGCTCAGATGAGTTGAAGGCACTGGGAGGATTTGCTCCTGGTAAGGGATCTCATTCTCAGTGCTCCCATTTTTATGAGGTGAGATTGGGAGTGACCCTGCGGGTAAAGAACAAATTGTTTTATCAGCTCCAGCTGTTTACAGAGATGCCATAAACCAGTTTCTAAGAAGAAGCTGTGGATTTTGTGGAAACCTTCCCTTTAGTTTTAAGAGAGCTCAGGGTAGCAGCTCTTCATGGGGTGGAAGCATTAATTCCGATATCTATATTTGTCAGGCAATCCGGAGACAACTCCCTGAAACATTCACTGTGTGCAGTCCTACCTGTGTCCATACTTAGCATGATAAAAGTTTACTTTTTGCTTCACAGAAAGGTCAACCAACAGGGACAAAGGTGTATGGAAGTTTTGACATATTCTACCTGTGGTTTTCTTTACAGGCTGGATATTGACATCTACTTGGAAAATAAAAGAAAAGATAGAGAAAAGGTTTACACAAGAGGTTTTTTAGGCAAAATGACTCAAAGTGTAGCACATCACTTCCACCTACTTTTCATTGGCTAGACCTTACTCATGTGCTTACACTTAACAGCAAGGAAGATACAACTAGTTCCCCTAAGAAAAGGGACATGGGTTCAGTGAATAGCTGGATGGTTTCTACCACAAGAAAAGTCAGATAATCCATTGCAAATTTGTTTTACTTTCTTTTCAGATTATTCTCATTTCAAATTGGTTGTTGTTGAGACATTTCTTTGAAGCACAGTAATAGTATCGCACTCACTCAACATAATTTCTTTATCACAAATGTTAGAAACTGGTAAGTATGGATGATAATGTTACTTGTTGTAAAGAGGTGTTTTGCACATACACAATTGTACTTGCACATGGTGTCCTCTGAAAATGAAATGCTTAATGCAAGATCTTTTTATCTGAAGATTTACTGAAGATTGGCATTTCTAGTTAAATTCAAATTATGGAATACTTTGTAAAATTATCTTCAAAATCCACATCAGTATAAAAAACAAATTTCAGTTGATTATATGCTGGGATACATCTCACCTTAGGTCTACTCTATGTAAGTAATGACACAAAAATTTATTTTACAGCTTGAAACTTTTCAAAAAGATTTTTGTTTCTAAACATGTAAAAGGTTTGAAACAATGAAAATCATGCTGTGATTTTTAAAAAATAATTCTACCTAACTAAAACAACAAGAATACAATTTAAGGAGAAAAAAACAATGAGAAAATTTTTAACAACTATTAATAACATATAAGAAATCAAGAAATAAGTCCATCTGTGCTTGCTTTTTATGTATTAAGTATAGTAGCTACATCTCCCAGTCTTGAAAGAGTGGCCTTTTAAAGAAGGTGTCCTTTGGAGCCTAATGACACAATCCCAGTTACCAGAGCCAGATGCTCCAGGGATATCCCCTGTGTGGGCTGTGTGTGCCCTCCTGTTGTGGCTGGTGGGTGGGGCTGGAGTTGCTTTGGAGGAATTGGACAGGATAAGAAGGTTGGGTGGGGCTGGTCCTCAGGAGAATGGCAGATCAGGGGACACAGTGTTAGCTAGGTTGATGGAGAGTGACACAAATGGCATCTGCCAGTGCAGGGCCAACTAAGTGGAAGGAGAGGTTAAAAAAAAGGAAAAAGAAAGAAAGAAAAGGAAAAGAAAATGGTGCCCACCAATGCTCCTGTCCCCAGAGGAAGTTCCACTAGATGCTTGTCTCTCTAACACATGCCCTAAAATGTTAATGACTCTCATTCTTCTGTGACCCAGGTGTTTTTCATGCTGCTGCCTCTGCCCTGGGACTTGGAATGAGTTGTGTATGAGCCCTTTAAGAGTGGAGTCTTGGTTTCTCACAGCCTTCTGGCTTTCCTGGACTTACGCTCCACTGGTTTCCACAGCCAGCCTTAGTGGGGTCTGTCTTCCTGGTGCAGGTCTCCCAGGCTGGGGAGCCTGCCTTAGGGCTCAGACCTCTCGCTCCTTGGGAAGGGCCTCCTGCTTGTGGGTTGCTGCACCACGGATGTGTGTTCTGACTAGATCAGCTCTGTTCCGCCCACCCATCTCAATGTTGCCTTTTCTTTTTGTCTTTAGTTGTAAAAAAATCTGTTCTGTTAGTCTTCAGGTCATTCTTGGAGACAGTTGTTCCATATGTAGTTGTGGTTTCTGTGTGTCCCTGAGAGGAGGTAAGTCCAGGAAAGCCCTACACCACCTTTGATAATTAACTTTGTAGACAAAACAATAACAATGTTATGTAGAGTTTATAATACAAAAATATGAAATGTATGACAACAATAGTACCAAAGCCAGGAGGAAAAAAATGGCAGTATTCTGTTCTATTGGTCTTATAGTAGACGTGAAATGGCATAACATCACTTGAAGTCAGACTTTGAAAATTTAAGAATGTATATCACAGCCCTAGGAAAGCTACTAGTGAGATAAAGTGATGTAACTAGTAAGCCACAAGGAATATAGAAAAGAGAAATTTAAAAGTGAATTACCCAAAATAAGGCAGAAAAGAGAGAAAAACAGGGAAAAGAATGAAGAAAATAGAAACAAAGGTGATATAATTAAAACTAAATGTATCAAATATCACAAAGAATTGCCTTCAAATCAGAACTGCATTTGATGATGTACCATTTTTCTAAACCTTTAAAAAGGGACTAAGAATCAAAACTTTCCGTAAGTTCCAGGACACCTGGAGTTCATTCTTTATCTGATTTACTTTCCTCTATTCTCATTCATCATGTAACTTTCCACATCTACTTGGAAAACTGCCCAGTTGAGAATAAGCCGCCACCTGGCACACATTTGCGTATTGTCATCATTATTTCACACTATGGTGGGTAAATTATGTCTGCATATTTTGCATATTCTTCTACCATACTTTTGTTTTTGTACCAAATCTAGTACCTGAAATATGTCTTGATGTCAAGGAATGTGTTATTCAAGTTCCATATTTATAACAGAATGTCACTATCAGTATCATTGCTCTTAATCTAGAATATTCTAGAATGAGATGTGTGCAGAATATGATACACATATAATTGGATCTTGGTCCTTTGTTTCTCTAATGAATTTGATTTTATTCTCTATTTAATTCTTAATATAAATTTAAAATAGAATCATTTATAACTTCATAAATGTGAACAGTAAATATTTGCATAAAAATGAAATTATTCTTGGCCTCATCCCATGTTATTTCTTTTATGTTGCATGCAGTTTTCCTCATATTACATTTTATTGATTGTCTGTTAAATATTTCCAATTGTCAGAAAGTTTTTATTTACCCTTACTTTGGCATTACATATGGCTGAAAACAAATGGTTCTCTACAGCTGGAGAGGACTCCAATTTCTGAAGGGGCTGCATTGATGCTGGTCTTGTAAATGTGAGGTTCATTATATCAGGAAATAAAAAAAATCCATCTGCCCATGTTAATTATCTCCCTTAATAATACATTAAGTACTAATAAAACAATCTTAAAATATTTTCTGATACAAAAAGCATACATATAGTGTTTCTAAAAATAGCTCAGATTTGAATGAAGAACCAATCAAAATAAATCTTTGAGTTAATCAAAATATTTTAAAAGTTTTTCCCTTTTTAGTTTGAAAGTTCTATGTTAAAGTTTAAACAGAAATGTCAATATAAAATAATAAAGATTTAAGAATGCTTTTTTATTTTTAAATGTTTTATAGGGGTTTTTTTTGGTATTATATAAATTTTGTAGATCCCTAAGGGAAAAACAGTGTAAGTATTATATCAATTTTGTAGATTCCTAAGAATTTTTTTTTTAATCACTGACTGTTGGTGAATCATACTACCTTGTGTACATGAGGATAGGGAGTACAGGCTCAGGAAGATGAAGTGATTCACACAGAGTGCTAGTTGTCAAGCTGCTTCACAATTGTCTGGGGGAACTTGCCACAAAATAGAAGTCTCAGTCCCACTCCAGTCCTACTAAATCATAATCTTTGACAACGAGGTCCAGCACCTGTAATTTTAACTGGCTTCCCAGGCAATTCTAAATTGTTCATACTGCATCACTGGCCTAGAGATTCAGTTCTAGTACTCAAGCTGCATATAGATTAAAAAAAATACAAATCAATTATGTTTAAAGTGTATCTTGAGACACTGAATGTAAACAGTAGGGTTTCCTAGCATAAGCACTAGCACCGAAGCTCTTAGTGTGCACCATATGTTTGCTGCCTCATACTGTGCTCTGTCAATGAATCCAAAATAATTTTCAAATTTGTTTATGTAAACTGAAATACTCTACTTTCAGGTGTCGTAACACAGGTCTGGGATTTTTATATCACAGGTTATTCTTCCTGTTTGAGTCATGAAGTTACAGAAACTTAGGGAAGGTAAATGCAGTTTTCAAAATGTCATGGCTGATAAGTATAATACACTGAAGATGTACATTTACAACTTTTCATTTTACTTGCAGTATTTTCTCTTGTGGAGCATCTTACCACGTTATATTCAAATGAGGAGAAAACAAATTTGTCTATTGAGGTAATAACAATTTTTAAATAAAATGTTAACTTTTAATTTTGGTGAGCGCAGTGGATGAAAAAGTCATGCACTTTGAGATGTTATAATTACTCGTAACAAATTATTAGTCACTCACTCCCTGAATGAGAGATTACTCTACTTTGTGCTTCAGTGTGACCTGGAGTTACTTAGCCATTTAGAGGAATAGCAACAAAACAACAATCAGCTTTAGAAAAATGTTCTGTAAAGGAAAAATGCATAGGTATTAAGATACTTGTTCAGTATGCACTACGTTATTTGGCAGTGTAGTTGCAAATTGGGAAATTTTATGAGACTGCATAGGAATATAATGAGTGCAATTTGTTAAATAAAAGTGAATCGAAAATGAGTCTACTTCATATTGAAGAGTGTTACTACGGAATTAACAATCAAGTTGTCTGTGTCAAAAACTAAAGGGGAATTGTGGGCTACAGGGAATAAACCTGGCGAAATACCTGAGGAAGCCACTTTGTGAAAAAGCAGAATGGAAGACTGCACGAGGCCAGCAACTCAAGGGGTAAAGAGTAACAACAGAAGAGCAATCAAGAAAATATCAGTGGAAGTATTTATAATCACACTGTGTGTGACAATGAAAGTGCTTGAGGGTAAAGGTAGATTTGCTCATGAGAAACCCTCTCTGGTGGACCCTGTTATGCAATATAAATTTACTAGGGAATATTTTCACAATGATGTATTTGCTTTGGTTTCATGTAAAGTTGAAGGGAAACACAATTGTTACATTATGGCTGGTAGAATGGTATTAATAACCTTATGTAAATTATTTTTCTGACTCATTCTTTTGTATCCAAACATATGAACAGAGATAACAAGCAATATAGATTTCTTCTGTCTTGTGTGTTGAGGGGGTGTGGTGTATGTATGCGTGTGTGTGAAAATATGAGAAATATATTGCTCTTTTTTTTTTAACTTAATACATACACAAAAAATTTAATCGGTGCTCACTTCAGCAGCACATATACTAAAAAATTTTAATTGAAACTAGCATCAATGTATAATCTGTACCTTGACATTATTGAATAATAAACATCAAAATATTGTTTGTGATGAGAAGCGGTAACAGGAGAGATGCCTGCTACTCAATCAGAGCATAGATTCTACACATGACCTAATATTTCCTTCGCTGAGAAAATCCTATGTCTTTTAGGAATTAGGTTTTGGTTTTGCTTGTTTTATTTCTTTTGTTTTGCCTTTTTAAGATGAGGAATCACTGCAAATACCTAGCCTGCATTTGTTCGAAGGATAATTCCTTCTGAGCATTGTGCAACTGATAAAACCTAGTGTCTGTGATCAATCTCACATGCATGGCACTTATACCACAGTCTTCCTATCCCACAATGAAAACCCGAACCTTCAGTCAGTAAGGGTGTTATTGATGATGCTCTGAATCAGTTTATCACTTCTGCCAGTAACTTTGCTTAGAAGAGAAAAAGTGAGCGAGAGACAGAAATGAAGACACACACAAACATACACTTATACAAACACAGGAAATAGAAAGATTGAGACATAGTGAGCTTATCTAAAAACGTGGTATATTTAACCAGATTCTGAGAAATAAACACAGAAAACTGATCTTACAACATGTTCATATATACATATATGTAATACCTATATTTTATATGTATATTATATATAATTAAAATTGTGCACAGTTACATATTATCAAAGTCTAAAAGATGCCACTACATTGCTTTTTAGGGACAAAACAATCAAATTCCTGAAGTTTGCACAAATTTTGAAGATTCCCACAATAAACTTGACCGACTTAAATCTCAACCTCAAATTTTTTCACTCCTCCCACAATACTCTGCAAAGACTTTCTCACCATTCTTCGAAATTTTAATATCCATTCATAATTACATAGCTTTGTGAACACTTTTAATCTTCTAGAATAAACTTTCATCATTCATTTTTCCTTTCAGACACCTACTCACCTCTTCAGACCAAGACCATTTGTCATTCCTTTCTCACAGTTGGCTTCCACAACCAGATTATGTTGAGTATTTTATCACCATTAAAAATTAAACTAAAATATATAATTATGAACTTCATTATTATAGCTTCAAATTTATCTCATTCTCCACCATTTCTACATTAAAATCTGTTCCTTTCTCCTCCTGCCTCACGATCAGTTTAATCAATTATTTTGTTCCAGGCAGGATAATTTTATTCCATTTTCAGAGCATTTCATAGTATTTATTGCTGTGATTTATCTCACACAGCTATTCTGCTTCACACTCTTTTTTTTTAACCCATCCCACATTGATTCCTGTACTTCTCATTTTATCATTCAGTTCTTAGCATAAACATCAGTTTTCTCCAGGAAAACTGGAAGTATTAGCGGCTTCTCTCTCCTCTTATGTAATTCTGAAAAAAAACAAACATTCTCTATAATCACACACGACTGTAATTGCTTGTTTTACGGTCTAATGCCCTCAACTAGACTCTTAATGCTTGCAAATAGTGTCTTCTAAATTGTTCACTGTTATGTTCTGACTTCCTAGCACAGTGCCTGACCCAATTATATTTGCTAAATGTATCTTGTAGCAAGGCCTCACACGTACTGCAGGTCACTAACCCAAAAATGATCTATGACATTAAGTGACAGACGCATTTGATTAGCAAGTATTTTAGTAAATCATTTAGGAGTCCATCTCTGAGAATAACACTGCCTGGGTTTAGATCCTAAACTCTACAATATGAATTTTTAATGTTTAGCAACTTATTTGTTTTACCTCTCTTTCATTATCTGTAAAATGATATAATTATATTATCAACTTCATAAGGATATTTTAAAGGAAAAGGAAATACAATTTTATATGTCAGTTATACCTTAATAAAGCTAAATTTTTAAGAAGGGAAATACAAAATGTCTATCATATTTGCAGAAGTGGGATGATAAATGAAGTGACATGCTTAGATCCAGACCAGGACCCCCCAAAATAGAACATAATATTCAAGGGGTGCAGAGCCCGCACACAGTGAGCTGGTTATGGGATGGAATGAAGGAAGTATATCCGAGTGGGTGACAGAAAACGACTTCTCACTCTGTTATCCTAGCAATCTAACTGGAAATGTCTTCTGCCACCAACTACTGGAGAAGTTGCCCAAGTCAGGAGTTCTGGTAGGAAAGGGATCTCAGGGAGGGTACAAATGGGGCAGGTCCCAGTGGTGTTTGTAGGAGGTCAGAAGACCAGAGTATTTGAGAATGTAGCATCCTTGCTCTTTAACATAGTCTATGTCGTTTATTTTTTATTGTGTAATTGTCATCTGTGCCTCTAATATTTGCTTATGCGCATTATAACGGGAGTTTCTTGGAACTCAATTATCAGTACTGTATCCTACAAAATTTTTTAATAACTTCTTATTTTTAATCTATAGCTTATACTGTTACTTATGTGAAAACATTTACCTTACACCAGATAAAAATATTTACATTTATTGTATTTTAATAAGACTGCATCATTTTATGTTAGAACTACATAGTACATTTGTACTACATTTGGTACAAAATAACAATCTTTTTCTATATTCTGGACCTGCCTTTATAGTCTAAATTGTCACAAACCAGACCTCATCCTTCTCATTTAACTATCTATATAAAATAATTATATTTAGAAAACTATAAAATTAAATACGAATTTAAACTTTAAAATAAAATACTAACAAGTATGTGCTTTGCATTTTCATATGCATTTATATTTCAAAGAGAAAGTATAGAACATAGAAATCTTGTTTATGTAATGAAAAATATATCAAAGGCCAGAAAAGCTTTAATGTTTTTAATAATGAGTAGAAAAAGATGCAAACTCCAGCATGGAAAGATATAATAAGCAAATAAAAAGATAATTCACAAAAGAATAAAATACTATTAAGCAAATGCAAAAACTCAGTCAAGTCCACAGAGTAAATTACTGGCAATGCTATAATAGAATGTAGATTCTCTTTCTGTCCAGATTTCTTTCCATTGTATTTTATTATCACTTTTCCTGTAATTACTCAAACTATCTACTTGTGGTGGGGAGTAATGAACTCAGTACTGTGAAACGTTTATGTATGACTTTCAAAGTTAAAGCTCTTTTAGAATATTATCTTATTCTAGCAAAGAAATATTTATCAGTTCTTAGTTCCAAATGATTGGTTCATACAAACTAAGCAATTTACCATAAATTTATGGGATTCAAAAGACTGTGCAATTTCTTAAGTTATCATAAACATGGAATACTGTTTTATAAGGTGTAAAGATTAAAATAACTAATGGGTTTATCTATCAGTTTCTATATAGTAAAGAAAATTTGTTGTGTTGTAATATTCTTATGCACAAAATAGTTACATTCAGATAATTACACATTTATTCAATCTTACTATACTGCATAAATTTCTTAAAATTAAATTTATAATGCCTGTTAATTAAGAAGGTTATATATTAAGTTTACATAGTAAATGTAAAGTTCTGTCTTTTAAAGAGTCATCAAATTCTGCATTGATGTCTTAAAATAACAAATGATCAACTTCTTTAATATAAATGCATCTACACAAAAGTTGCTGCTCTTTGTTATTTTCTATTTTTGAGCCAATTATTCTATTGTGCCAGAATAAAATCTCACTTACAAACAGTTAAAATGCTGAACATAAAAATTACTGTAAATATAAAAGTATTTTCTCTTTTAAGAGATGATACTGTAATTTTTTCTGTTCAACTTGCTACTCCAAAAATACTGTGATTTGGAACTTTGCAAATTTGAAATTTTAATTATTTCAAAATATTAGTTTGACTGTGGTATATTCAGGGACCTAAAATACTATTGACACAAAGGCTTTCAGAAAAGAATACAGATAACCATTAATTAAAATTGACTCTTATCTGTAGTTATTTTGAGTGGATCTTTAGATACTTAACATCCAAAACTAGCTTTTAAAAACTATTATAATGTGTAATATATTTTAGAAGTGATATTTACAATGTCTTTATATTAACCTGCTTGTTAGTATAATACTTAACACATACACATTTTATAATTAAGAAGTACCCCAAATATCTAAACATGTATCTATTCTTTCTGTCACAGAAAATTATTTCTAATATTAGCCAGTCATTATGCTTAAATAATGTTTCTGATTAATAACATTACACATATATCCACACAGAGCAAGACAGCTATAGTCTAAAGAAATAGTGCAAAGAGCACACACAATGTTTTGCACAAGACCACTCAGTGTAAAATATAACAGAAAGTCTTGTGTGCACAGGTAAAAAAAAATATCACATTTAAAATTTTTATGTTTCTGAAGTAAAATCGAATTCAAGGAAGAATTTAAATCATTAACTTAGCTATTGATGATAAATAAATAGTAATTTATTAAAAAGTCATGTTGACTGGAATTTAGCAATGAGAGCTGAACTTGTTATAAGAGGAAATACAGAAGAGAACTTTGTTTTCCCTTCATGCAAGCTTCTGGCCTGTAAGCACATCATTTCAATCCTTCACTTAAAATCATGAAGCTACATTCTAATATGAAAATAGATGGGGCAAAATTATGTAGGCATGAGGAGTTAAATATCAAAAAATAAAATGTTTAGCTTGGGAGATTGTTCAAAGTTGATGAAAATGATAAAATTACGCATTCCTCTTGATTCTCAGTGATATATTCAAAAGCATCTTTCTTACTTGATTAAAATAAGCTGTAGAAATGCTTTTATTAGAACATTTCAAATTATCAGCTGCTGATTTTCCCAAGACATAGAATAGAAAAGGTCATGTTACATCACTCCTGATTTTCTCTAGCTTGACACAAAAATAAAATTTTTATTAAGATTAGAAAATAAAAAGCAAACTCCATTTAACATGCAAAAACCCTGTGAAATAAGACAAAACCTTTTATCAAACCAAAAAGGATTCTATTTACTTTACTAAAAATATATATAAAACCAAACTCAAGACTACAATCAATTTTTCATCCCAAATCTTTAATGTACATTGATCCAACATGTATTGTCCTAGGATTTGGGATGTGATATTAAACAGCAATATAGGATTAAGCATCAGGAGACCTGGATTTCTAGGTACATTGTTGCCACATACTAGCTGTGTAAACTCCGGAAAACTATATGGACTCTCAATTTCTCACTTTTTATCAAAACTAGGAATAAGTTCAGCACTCCAGGGTTTTTGTAAGAATGGAATAAGTCTAATGTATATGAAGTTTTAATTTCATAATTATTTTATTTCCTCATCTTTCAATAGCAGTTCTTAGAGAGTGTTATGAGGATTTATTGGTAATTGTAATTGTTTGTTTATTTTATTATCTGGCTTTTATTGCATGCTCACTCTATTCTAGTCATTGGATTCAAATGTTATATGCATTATTATCGTTTAACCTTCTCAATAACTCTATGACCTCAGTACCATATTTCTGATATTTAGAGTTCCAAGAGCATATGTAACTTCTCCCAGTTCATATAGTTAACAAATGACTCAACATGGTCTCAATTTTGGGTACATCTCACAAAAATAAAAGATTATGCTTTTAACCATTATTTTATAATAAGATAATACGAACGATCTAATAAGAAAAATAATGTAAAAATATTCCCTGCTCCAATCCAAAAGAACATATTCTTCCTAAATTAATCCCTAGATTTTTATTATATAGACTCTTCAAATGGACAAAATCAATCTACAAATAAAGAACTGGAAGAGAAGAAAGACGAAAGGAGATGCTAAGTGGATTGAGGGTAAAGAAGAGCTCGGAGCATTGGGAAGAAAGATAGGTTCAAGAGAATACAATGTGTGGGGAATTAGGGAGAAGAGTCTAAGGCTTAGGAATTGGATCTCATACAATATCCTATGAAAGGATATTTCTGTGTTGTTTTTGTTAGGCTGTTGAATGGAGCTTCTTAAACAGAATACTATCATACACTCAACTGTGTGGCTCAGGACTCCAAATGTGTTACATTTCAGAAAGTATCCTCATGATTTGTATCCTAAAGTAGGACACACAGCTATGAGCTAAATTAAATCATTCTTCTAGTCTTCTAGTCCTAGTTTATAGTGATACAAGCTTACCTCAACAAACAAGGAAAATCTCAAATAAACAACCTAATATCATACCTAAAGCAAGTAGTAAAAGAAGAACAAATAAAACTCAAAGTTAGTAGAAGGAAAGAAATCATAGAGATCAGAGCAGAAATAAAAGAAATAAAGACTAAAAGAAACAATAGAAAAGATCAATGAAACTAAGAGCTAGAAAAAGATAAACAAAATTGAGAAATCTTCCTCAGATTCATCAAGAAAAAAACAGGGAGCCCAAATCAATAAAATCAGAAATGAAAAAGGACAAATTACAACTGACACCACAGAAATACAAAAGATCCTAGGGATTACTACAAATAACCATATGCCAACAAGATGGACAGTCTAGAAGAAATCAGCAAATTCCTAAAAATACACCATCTCTCAAGACTGAACCAGGAAGAAATAGAAAACATGAACAGACTAATTACCATTAATAAAATTGAATCGATAATAATAATTTTTAAAATCCCACAAATAAATTTCCAGGACCAGGTGGTTTCACAGGTGAATTCTGCCAAACATTTAGAGAAGAGTAAACAACTATCCTTCTCAAACTAGTCCAAAAATTTCAGAGAAAGAAACACTTCCAAACTCATCAAAACCAAAGATACCATAAAAAAAAGAAAATTACAAGCCAATATCACTGATAAACGTAGATATAAAAATCCTCAATAAAGATTAGCAAATGGAATTCAACAATACATTAAAAGGATCATACACCATGATCAAGTGTGGACTTATCCCAGGGATGCAAGGATGTTTCAATATCAGCAAATCAATCAATGTGCTACACCACATTAACAAATTGGAGAATAAAAATCATATGATCATCTCAATAGATGCAGAAAAAACCTTTGATAAAATTCAACATCTACTTTTGATAAAGACTCTCCAGAAAGTGGGCATAGAGGGAACACACCTCAACATAATAAAGACCATATGTGACAAACCCACAGCTAACATCAACTCAATGGTGAAAAGCTAAAAGCATTTTTCTAATATAAGGAACAAGACAAGAATGCCCACTCAACCACTTTTATTCAACATAGTATTGGAAGTCACAACAATCAGACAAGAAGACATAAAAGGAGTCCAAACTGGAAAGAAAGAAGTAAAACTGTCACTTTCTGCAGATGCCATGATACTATGCATAGAAAATCCTAAAGACTCCACCAAAAAACTACTAGAGCTCATCAATGAATTCAGTAAAATTGTAGGATACAAAGTTAATATACAAAAATCTATTGCATTTTGATAAACTAACAACAAACTGTCAGAAAGAGAAATTAGGGAAACAACCCCATGTACCATTACATCAAAAAGAGTAAAATTCCTAGGCATAAACCTACCTAAGGAGGTAAAAGACCTGTTCTCAGAAAACTATAAGCACGGATGAAAGAAACTGAGGATGATGCAAACAGGTGGAAAGATATATTGTGTTCATGGACTGAAAGAATTAATACTGTTAAAATATCCATACTACCCAAGGCGATCTATTGACTCATTGCAATCCAATATATCAAGGGCATTTTCCACAGAACTAGAACAAATAATTTTAAAATGTGTATGGAAACACAAAAGACCTCAAATAGCCAAAACAATCTTGAGAAAGAAGAAAAGACTGGAAACAAAAATTCCTAGAAGACAACATACGCAGGACACTTTTTGACATAACCCATAGCAATTTTTTTTTTATTTATCTCCTAAGATAAAGGAAACAAAAACAAAAACAAATGGGACCTAATTAAACTGAAAAGCTTTTGCATGGCAAAGGAAACCACAGAGAAGATGAAAGGACAATCTACTGAGTTGTAGAAAAATTTTGCTAATGATATGACTAATAAGGGACTGATATCAAACATATATAAATAGCTCATGCAATTCACCATTAAAAAATCAAACAACCCAATTAAAAAATGAACAGAACTGAACTGACAGTTTTCCGAAGAAGACATACATATGGCCAACAGGCACATGAAAAGATGCTCAGTGTCACTAACCATCAAAGAAAAGCAAATCAAAACCACAATGAGATATCACCTCCCAGATGTTAGAATGATTATTATAAAAAAGACCACAAATAACAAATGTGATGAGTATATGGAAAAAAGAGAACCCTTGTACACTGTTGTGGGAATGTAAATTGGTACTGCCACTGTGGAAAACAATATACAGTTTCCTGAAAAAACTAAAAATAGAACTACCATGTGATCCAGGAAATCCAATCCTAGATATATATCTGAAGAAAACTAAAACTAATTTGAAAAGATACATGCACCCTGATGTTCTCAGCAGCATTATCTACAATTGCCAAGACATGGACGCAAACTAAGTGTCCATCAACAGGTGAATGGATAAGAAAGAGGTGGTGTATACAATAGAATACTACTCAGCCACAAAAAAGAATAAAATTTTGTCATTTGCAACAATATGGATAGATCTGGAGGGTATTATACTTAGTAATATAAGCCAGAGAGGAAGTCAAATACTGTATGTTATCACTTACATGTGGAATCTAAAAAATAAACAAATTAGTGAATATAACAAAAATAAACAGACTCACAGGTACAAAGAACAAATTAGTGGTTACCAGTTGTGAGGAGGAAGGGCGAAGGTGCAAGATACGGCAGTGGAGAAAGAGGTTCAAAATACTATGTATAAAGTAAACAAGCTACCAGGATATATAATACAGCACAGGGAATATAGCCAATGTTTTGTAATAACTGTAAATGCAGTAGAATTTACAAAGATTTTGAATCACTTTGTTGTACACCAAAACTAATAAAATACTGTAAATCAACTATATCTCAATTTAAGAAAAGAACAAAAACACGTAACTGATAAGCTTAAAAAAGAAGAAAAAGAAAAAACTTCACACAGTATCTAGCCATTCTAACTATTAGATAAATGGCAGCCATTTTTTCCCCCAAGTCACCTGATGCAAACTCAAATCCTATAAGCCC
Organism: Camelus dromedarius; assembly: GCF_036321535.1. NCBI lineage: Eukaryota > Metazoa > Chordata > Mammalia > Artiodactyla > Camelidae > Camelus > Camelus dromedarius. The sequence continues at coordinate 40,289,602 of NC_087436.1, forward strand.
CTCCTTACTCTCTCTCATTGAGATATCTCACAATTACTCATGGAGTGTGATCTCTATTGCTGTAAGTAATTTTATTATTTTTATTATTATTATTATTATTATTATTATTATTATTATTATTATTATTATTTCTACAAGTATGTTTCTGGTTGTCTTCGTGGGTAAAAATATAGTTATATCATAGGTCTTTACAAGTTCTCATCTGGGTATCAAACCTGCATGGTCAATCAGTAAATTCTTCTATGAACACTCATACCACATTCATGCTTTCAACATAGTAAAAATCACATAATATTTTAATTCTTCATTTGAATGTCTTTCTCTTCACTGGACTAAATCTATTCAAATAAAGTCAGAGTCTTTTCATTCTTACATGTTCAGAAACTATTTGGAACAGTGTAATCACTCTTGGGTGATTTGTAAATGAATGAATATTCTTGAAGTACCTCTTAAGGATTCCATTTTGAGTCACTAAATCTGTGCACTAAAGACAGTGAGGTCACATTTTTTTAGGGAATAGTGTCAGAATATAGCAAAGACATTTGCTAATATCCATTTATTTTCCTTTAAGGATAGACTGTAAATTGCACATTTTTAAAACAGGTATTCCTTGAGAATATATTGAATTTTAAATGTATTTTTTACCCATATGAAAATAACAACTTTTTATTATGTATGTATAGAGAAAGAAAGAGACAGAGAAGGAAGGGTGGGGGAAGAAGAGGGAGAGAGAGAGAAGTAGCTAGAAGGACATTGAGATTGAAACCAAGAAGTCAATAAAATACAGAGTGACTAAGTGACTAAGAGACTGGAATAAGACAACTGAGGGTGAAGGCTTTAATGCCATATACAAATGACATGGGAATGAACAAAGGCTATGGAGAGTTAGAAAATAAACACTAAAATTAATGGATATCCTTGGAAAAGATAAATATTTATTAAAAAGCAAGGAATCTGGGGAAGATTCTATGAAATACATAAGAAAGCATAATAGATTTTCTTTTGGTCACCATAGAATGCATCTTCAGGGGACAACAGAAAAGACAGAGATGGAAAAGTCAGGATTGGGATAAATCAGTGGATAAAATTTAATCAATATAGAAATCATAGTATTTGAAAGACTATATCACTATATGGAGAATATTTATTTGTGACAAAGATGATAGATATTAATGGAATTTTGTAATCAATGAATGTTAGTGTTTCACCTGCATGAACATATGGCCAAATAATGTTGAAGAGCAGATGTGATTAACACATCTTCAATGTCTGCTAATGGCAGGAAACAGAATCATGATGCAGTGTTCTTTGTTTTCCCTCAAGGAATTTCTCCCCAGATGGTGTAGATGGGTTTCAAAATAGATCTTAAAATTAACTTATGCTGATATAAATTGCATCACATTTTTAAAGTTCTCATTTAGGTGATATCAACTATTGCCAACCTTTACTAAGAAAATGTCCAAATGTGGTATGCTTTAAGTTTTATTTGTATTCACCTTCCACTATTATGATTTAGAGACTACATATTTGAGTACAAAACATATATATCCACACTAAATGCATTCACACCTTGACAGTTAAACTGCAGATATTCTTTTATTTTATTTTTCCTCATATTGCTAAGTGAAAGAAGTTAATCTGAAAAACCACGCTACATGATTCCAATTCATGGAAACGCAGAAATATAAGAGATAGTAAACAGATCAGTGGTTGCCATCAGGCTGAGGCTGGGTTGGGGTTGGGGTGGCATGAAGGTGAATAAATGAAACATAGGCAATATCATATAAACTTAATGTATGCAGACTTTTAAAAATTTAAGTGGTCGTGGGATACAAGAATAGACATCAGAAATCTTAACAAGAGTTACTTTCACTGGGCTACAATAAAGGTGTCAATAGGACTTCATTCCCTCTGGAGGTTCAAGGGGTGAATCTGTTCCCCTGCCTTTTCCAGTTTCTAGAAGCTGCCTAAATTCCTCAGATCATGGTCTCTTCCTTGATCAATCCAAATAGATAGTACTTCTAAGCAGAGATAGTGTCTCTAAGATATCTTCAAGACAGACACTCACAGAATGATTTGGAAACATAAAATCCTCTCCTTCCCCTTCCTGGAAACATTTCCTCATATTCCAAAGTAATAAGCTTAGCAATGCATTCCCTCTGTCCATCAGAGAATTTGTTTAATGAGAAATCTTTTTCTTTGGGAGAAAGGTTGGACAAATGTCTTAATCATTGCCATATAAGCTCTAGATCTTGTAATTTGGGGGAGCCTCTCCTTTGTTGAAACTTGTTGGTGAACATTTGGCTCTCACTGTATAGTTCTTTGGGGAGCTTGGGAGCAGGGAATCTATCACACTGTCAGATGACCTCTCAGATCCTTCACAATTTCAAAGTTAGTATTTAGAACTCTATCATTACTCATAGATATTATTTCTGTTGCATTTTCCTGTTATTCAATGACGATAAAGATCTTCTTTCTGTTAGTTATTCCACAGAGATTTTTTTTATTTCTCAGAATTACATATTTTAAACTGTATACACACATTGACATGTAGGAAAACATATCTTAAATGATCATGAAAATAAAACATGATTAGCACGGACACAGTGAAAGTCATAGGTTACATGTAGTCGCCATCACTTCAGATATTTTTTAACAGACCATGAACTCCCACAGTTTTCCTTCCACAACTAAACCTTTTCTCCTCAAAGTTAGAAGCCTCAGTGAGATTTCTGGTTTGTGAAATTGCAGATAAGTCAGTTCTCTTCTTAGCCAGTTAATTAAAAGTTAGAATAAACTTATAAGTGACTTAGACATTATAAAATCTAAAAACAAATTAAAATGGAGTTGTATTTATGCTTCAGCAATAACACTAAATAAAATATTCTTCTGCTTAACCCCAAACATGGCCAAGTTTATATTGCAATTTTTATTAATATTAATTTTCATTAATGTTAGCTTTCAGTGCTCTTTGTGTGTGTGTGTGTACACATGTGTATCTATATATCCGACTATATCTAATTTAGTATGTCTCTTCATCTGTCATTCAAAATTAGTATTAATTTATTTTGACCATATTATATATTTTTAATGTCAAATAAAATTAGATTGATATTTTAATTTTTTAAAGAGATGGGTTACACATTTTTTAATATACTTTCATAAATACTTCTCACATTATCTCATTTTTCTACCTCTGTTACTGTTTGATTTGCTCAAAGCTCCACAACATTTCTCCTAATAAATAGCAACCCTCTCCACCCAGTATCTCTGCTTCTATTCTTAACTCATCAAATTAATTATCCACTTAGCTACCAGAATAATATTGTTTAAAGAATCAAGTTTTATTATTTAATCTCCAGTAAAATAATTGTAGGCCCACAAGATTAAAAAGTCCAATGTTTTTTCCCTAGTACATCAAAACTGGTACCTGTCTATACTGTCAGGCTTAGCTGCTTCTCCACTGCTTAGCGTATCAACCACAAACCAGCTGCTTGGAAATGTTCCTTTGTTGACTGTGTTTTCTCTTCTGTATCTTCATTTGTGGCTATCATGTGACAGGCTCACATTCTCTTTTTTTCTGTTTCTAGAAAGTGTAGCCCAATCCATCCATCGTGTCTTTCTCCACCACACACACACACAAATCTTACAACTCTGTTACTAGACTTTAACCTCTTTGAAGAAGAGAAATTTAATTCTTTCTAACTTGTATATTTATTATCCACAAATATGTACTTCATATATATATGAAAAAACATAAATTTTCCCTCTTTAAGTCATCCTTATAATAAAAAAGATCATACTATTTAGGAAACATTTTATTAAAAGTTATTAAAGAATGATGCTATAATTTATACTGATTTCAAAGTAAATTTTAAAAATTAGTATCTGTTTTATGTCAAGTAGTATTTAAAACCATAGGGAAATCCAGCATGCAATTACTAAGTATTTTAAATATATTAAGCAAAATAAAGAAAATTTTAGATTAGAAAACAGAATATTTCCAAAGAATATAATGGCATTATTTTATAGTATAGTAAAATTTATATACTTTAGCTGTTAAAAATTGGCCATCTATTTACTAATATAATGCTTTATATAAGCAAGGACTATACTCTCTGGAAATGTGAGCCATTTATTTTGTTTTCAATTCCGTATGCAAATAACTCTTTCACCTCCAAAATTAGGATAAATACATTTATCTGTTAATACTAATACTGCTTCCTCCTATTTGCCTGCATCAGCCTCAGGTTCAATTGCTAACATCACAATGGGAGATAATAAAGTGATTGAAAATGTACAGTTTTGTATATGGTCATGAATGAGGTAATCAGACACATAAATGTAAATTTAAATCAGAGTAAATGTAACAATTTTTTAAAGGGAAATTAACTCCTCTTTTCACATTGTCAGGTTTTCTTCGGTCTGTGCAGAAAATGAATTGGTGTCATAAATCTAGAGGCAGCCAAAAATACAAGCCCACGTATAACATCCTACTTATGCAAATAGTGCATCTGTTGCTGTGTGAGCTGGCCAAGACTATTTCCAACTAGACTTATACACCCACAACACCATGAGGATTAAATCAATCAAAACCACATTCTACTAGAAATAATAAAAAATCTTAATATATTCATGTAATATAATTATGCACAACCATCTTCTGAAGTGTTTTAATTACCCAGTACATTTGAATGCCAATTCATATTTTGACTACCAATAGCCAGTTGGCCACAAAAATGACTTTATCTCTGCATTTCTAGTATCTTTATATTTTCAGTATTTTTATTTTCTGAAACTGTTTTAACATATTCAACATACTAACTTTTTTTCTATTCCAACTATATTAAAACTCTTCCATTATTTAACTACCAAATTTGGAAATTAAATTAAGGGTAGCAAAATATGAGATTTTTCTTACATTTAAATATTACATAGAACCAATTTATTCATTTTATATAAAAGAAAACCTTATTTATAGATGTAATATGCTTTATTTTATATATGGTTAAAATAATGCTTACGATGTCAATGTAAATAATGTTTTGTTTAAAAATGCATTTTACTTATGTTATTAAAATAAGTCTCACAACCACTCTATGAAGGAAATAGATTAACTTTTAATTTTTTTACCAAGTAGCAAGTGGGAAACACACTCTCTTAGTAAATGATGTAATCTAAACTCAAAACAAAGTTTTCTGAATTCAGAAACAACAGCTTGAACCATGCTGCATGAAGCCACTAGGTTTGTTCTACAATCAATGTTTGTAAGTTTGCTTATTTGCTGACTTAATAACAACAAAGTAATTAATGTCTATCAGTTAATAATAAGTAATTATTACATTATTTGCAGAGTAAATTACTCATAGGATAAACTGATTCTAGTGCCTATTTTGGTCTTGACATTATTCAGTAACAAATTGTGTTAATAATTACTAGATTATGTAATTTATGAAAATTCTTTAAATGTCAACTTTTCTTTATATTTATATTTTATTTTATTTTATATTGTACTTCATATTTTATATAAAATAAAACCAATGTATTTTATATATTGATGTATATTTTACTCCCATAGACTTCTAAGACTACCTACTACAACAGCTCTTTACCTAAAAGCATAATACTTTTATATCAATAACTGATAAGAGACAGAAGTTACTGTATTTTCTTTTTAATTATAGGATAAGTTTTTAAGGAAAAGTGGACAAAGTGATAAGAGATGCATGCAATATTTTTTGCAAGGTGGCAAGAGGAATTCATGGAGGTAAGTGAGGTATAGCATTTTAAACTAAAAACAAAGTAGTGGCAAAAATTCTGAGACAGGAAGATGCTTCATATAATGAAGAAGTAAGTCCCATTAAATTTGGAGTCCAGACTGGGCTTGGGGAGAAGAATGAAATAGGGAACATATTAGAAAACTGATGAAGGGAAAAAAAACACAACTGCTAAAGATGATGGTGTTATGGACAGGGATAAGTAATGAACTGACTGGAAACTGGTCTAATCAGAACATATTTGAAACTGGATTTACTAATGGATGTGAACGAGAAAGATGTTAGAAATGGAGGAGTCAACAATAACATGAAGGTGTTGCCCTGTGAAATTATAAACTGCAGTAATTAGAGCAATCTAGAAATGGGATTTTTTTTGTTTTTGTTTTTAAGAGGAGGGTAGAGTTCAGTAATAGATGGCTATTAATTATTTAAATGGAGTCAAGCAGGAAGTTAGGTGTATGAGTATAAATGTCAGGAAGAGGTCTGAGCTGTATGTATGACTTTGGAAATGCTTAGAAAAGAGATGATATTTAATGACATGGACTGGATGGAACTATCCAACCAGTATTGGAGATGCAGAAGGAAGAACTAAGGACTGATTTCTCAGAATTTTTCTTATTTGGAAATCTAACAAAGGGGATTGAGAAGAAGTAGCCAGTGAGGTTATAGAATAGAAAGTTAAATAGCGTTGGGGGTAAAACTAAGAAAATACTTCAAGAAAAGAACGATTAACAGGGTTTAACATGGCAAATGGGACAAAAGAATGAAGGCAAAGAAATGACTACTTGATTAAGTAATGTGGAACCCTATGGTGATGTTGAAAAGCATAGCTTCAGTAGAATGAAAAAGACGGAAACTGGTTAAGTGGGTCCAATGTACAAATGGAGGAGCACAAGTGTAAACAGAAAATACACAACTCTAACAGGATTTTTTACTGTTAAATGAAAAACAGTGTAGCATTTAAGGATAGAAGACTGATAATCTCCAAATATGATTTGTCTTCCCCTTTACTTCCATCAATTTTTGCTTTATGTTTACTACAGTGCCTCTGTAACTGAACAGGGCCCTGCCCCTTGGGGCTTTTTAGAGACAGATCCCTTCCCCGCATGTCCTCTGCCTGCCTCTTTTTTATAGAAGAGCAGTAGTCTCCCAGGCCTTCCCTGAGTTACAAAAGCCTGGCCCAAAAATTAATGATTAAAAGGATGTGAACATATAAGCAACAAGAGTAGCAGTTGGGCCAGGAGAACTGGTAACAATTAAAAAAAAAAATTAGCCTATGGCAGTCACAGAATCTTTAGTTCCTCCCTGAGGTACACAGATAACAGTAACTGATGCACAGTCCTGAGTTGTTTGACAGATACTGAAACCCCTACCAAATGGAAGAAGTTAACTACATGTTGATTATGAGCATGTAGCCCCTAGATTGGCTAGAACCAGAGGATTAATTATGTTAACCCTTGTGTCACTGCCTTGTTACCCCATCATCAGCCAGTCAGAGAATTATGCGCAAGCTGATCACATACCCTGTGACTCCCCCTCTCATCTTGCCTTTAAAAATGCTTGCCTGAAATCCATTGGGCAGTACAGAATTTTTTTACCATTAGCTGCCCTAGACTGCTTGTCTGGCACCTACAATAAAAGCTACACTTTCCTTCACCACAACCCAGTGTCAGTAAATTGGCTTTACTGCTCATAGGTGAACAGACTCAAGTTTGGTTCTATTATAACACCTCTAATAGATATATAAACACGTATGATTTTTTATGCCTTCTTAATTCATTTATTCTTTTATCTAATTGTATCTAACATTTTCTTTTCTATTAAGTGAATATTTTAAAGTATGATAATTTCTTTAATGATTTCTTTCACTTTTTTTGTATTTTCCTAGGAGTTGCACTAAGGCATACCAAATACATATTAACTGATCAGAACCTATTTAGATTTATACTAAGTTAATTCCAATGAGAAATTAAAAAATTATTTCTATATAGTTTTATTTCCCCTTCTTCTTTTGTATTATTTTTGATAGAATTATTACATGTATGTATGTTATAATCTAAAAATAGATTTTAAAATTTATTTATATGTTATAACTATTAATGAACTTGAGAGAAAAAAGGAAAACAAATATATATTTATAGATTTGTTATATTAATCTCAAATATTTCTTATTTTTCTTTATTTTATAAAATCAGTTCTTTGAGTATCTTTCTCTGAAAATGAGTGTGGAAGGCAAAATGTTTTAATCCCTAACAGGATGGAAATATAATATTATTGATAAATCATTATTCATTCTTTAATCACATCCCCTTTCTTCACCTGCTAAGGTAACTATTATCTTGTATTTTATGTTAATAATTTTTATTGGTTTTATAATTTTAGCACCTGTATAAAAATCCTTAAGCAATTTATTATTTCTTATATCTCATTTTGAATAATAAATGCAATAACTGTGAATTTGTCTATGATATTTTTATTCAGCATTTTAACTTTTAAATATATTCATGTAGGTATGAGTGGCTTTTATTATGCACTGATGATTTTATTATGCACTGATCTTATTAATTGTAGATTTTATAGAGAATTTTTGTTATTATTAAAAGAAATGCTACTTTGAATAATGTTATACTGCCTCCCAAAGCACATGTTTAAGAATTCTTCAGGGATTTTATTCATGAGTGAAATTGCTGGGACTCAAAGCTATGTTCATGTTGAACTTTACTAGCTATTTTAGCCAGGCTTCTTTTGAAATTGGAGCCTGGAGCAATGATTACAAATGAACATTTTGAGATGTGCCAGAGCTGGACAGTTATGGTAAAGGCAAAAGAATTGTGAGGTAAAGTGTGGTTTCTGGCCAGCAGAAGTCCCACCGAGATGGAATGAATTACTCAAGACTTGTGGAAAACTCAAGAGAGCGAGAGAGAGTCTGGAGCTAACTTCTCAAGCCTCTCAAATCTCCCATATTTACTGAGTACAGTCAAAGGAGGAATGCAGGAATTTAGGGAAGGACAGGGTGGGATCACAATGAGTACAAAGGCTTTGTTTATTGTTGGTGTTTAGCTCAGGGTCAGAAGATCCTTTTTGGTGAATCATGTTCATGTTGAGCCTTTAGGTTTATCAGGGCGGAACGTATGAGAATCAGCTGCTTAACAACTTTGACTCAGGCAGCCGTGCCTGTCTTAGGTTGCCCCCCTCAGGGGATCTTACCCATCATTGGCTAACCAGCCTTCTCACCTCTCAGTCTGCAGCTTCTTACCATTCCAGCCCAAGGCTGTTTTGGGGATAGAAGACTAACACCAGGCATGCCCAGCGTTTATAGCCGGGGGCCTGGATCATTGCTAAAACCACAAGGCAGTTACTAAGCTGTCTTCTTTAAGGAGATAAGCAGCTGGGATCTGTTACAATTTGTTAACCTAATCATAGGCTCCCACAGTAAAGAATGATGTCAAACAGTACATACTCTGTGGTTAATTGCTTTAAAAATGTAACAAAAATTCATAGTAGTTGTCTTAGCAAGCATGTTCCCTGCAAATTCTCTAGAAAGGTTTAAAAGGGAACATGGAGTATGCTTGGTTATCCTCCGACCATGAATATATAAGAAATTTTGTTGTTTTACAATCTTATCAATGATTTTTATGAAATCAACTTTTGAGTATTTTTTCTAGGTTGATGGGTATAACAAAACTTCTCTTTATCACTTAGTTCACACTTCAGCAACTGTTTTATTTTCCAAAGATTATAGTCCATTTACACTTTTCTTTACTGTGAGATGACTCATCATATCTTTGCCAATTATTTATGGATTCTTTATCATTTTTTCCCATTGATATGTAGAAGTATTTATTCTGGTTACCTAAAACCTTGGTCAGTGTATTTATTACAAAAATAATTTTCCTGTATGTAACTTGACTTTTTACTTTCTAAAATGCTGTAGTAGTAAGATGTACACAATTTTACAAAAATGACATTGGATTTTGTCTATGATTGAAATAATCATTTTTCAGGAAATTCTAAATTAGAGGTTTTAAAACATTTTCACATGGATATATAAATGATTTGCCCTAGTTTAAGAGAGAAGTCATTACAATATATGATTTACTAAAAAAAAAAACTTGTTATTTTAAAGTAAACATATGTATTCAGTTTTCTTTATTTACAATCCTTACATGTATAGCACATATACTCATGATAAGGAGAGGCGAATTTCTCTTTTCTTGGAATTCGTTATGATTTTCATAGCTGCTTAGCTCATTTGGATAAGTCCATTATTTTGTCGCTAAACTGAATAATATTTAATTTAATCTGAAAACTTGTTAACTTCAGCCTGAGTTAATTAGCTATCTAATCACAATTTCTGAGAATAAAGTAGCTTGTTGGTGGGGAGATTTGTCACCTCACAAAGGAAAATCACTATTATAGTTGCCAACATTTTAATTCTTTCAACTTAAGCCTGGTGTTTCAGGACCTCTTCATGATCGTACTCCCTCTTAATATTGAAGGTTTATATCTGAATATCATGCTGTATTCATACTACATTAAGTTTTAAATTTCCCAAACCCAGTAAGATTTAGTCCTTGAATAAAATAAATAATTTATCTATTATATAAAACAAATGTCTCATTACAGAGCTACTAAGCAGCTACATTCTTCATAATAAAAATGATGTTGCTATAATTAACACTATGAGTTAGGAAAAATTAGAATTTGCAAATAACATTCCCATTTGAGCAAATCCCTTTTATTTTTTTTTTAAACATTACTATTTAGTGGATTAAAAAAAAGAAGCCATGCATGATACGGTAAATGAACTTATTTAAAATATCTGAACACTCAATTTGTAAAACACTAAAGCTAATATATGACTATAAGAAATAAAAAATATTCTAAAAATATAGGAAATTATGGTTTGTAGAATTTTGACTTTGGAGAAAAAAAGTGAAGTGACAATTATGTTAATTTTAAAATTTTAAAAATACACAGTGATTAACCCATTATTCAGTACAATATTCAGTACAAATATGAAGACCATTAGTTTTTTAGTTTGAATTTTAATTTATATGAGTAATTTGATAATAATGAGGAAACATCTTAAAAGACAAAAAATTGAATATACCTATATCTATATTTATATATATGTGTGTGTATATATATACACACACACATACAGATACAGATATATATCTGTATTATATCTGTGGCTGTATCTTGCAAGCTTCCAGAAATGCAGATAAATAATCAAAATTGCTATTTAAAACATTATACTTGTTTTGAGAAACTTATATTAACATCAGATAAAATTACTGTATAATAGCCTCCTTTATTTTCTCTTTTATTTTCATGCATTTTTCTAACAATTGTATTTGACTAATTATGCGTCTCATTTTTATTTCAAGAACAGTGTTAAGGAAAGGCAGTATACTTACATTTTAGAATTGGACAATGTGATAGTCAGAGCCACATGTGGCTATTTATATTTAATTAAAATTAAATACAATTTAAAATTTAGTGTCTCAGTTCAAATGGTCATATTTCAAGTGCCCAATAGTCATCAACTGCTGATGGCTATCATACTGGAAAGAGTATATATAGACTATTTCCATTATTGCAGAAAATGTTGTTGGTCAGCACTGTTCTAAAAGTAACCAAATACAATGATGAACAGTTAAACTAGTGATACGAAAGGAATAGAAAAATGGCAATATAATAAAGTGATTGAGAAACCAGGCTATAAAGTAGGATATATAGTTTGAATTCTGGTTCAAGCATTTACAAACTGTGGAGCATTGAGAAAATCACTTGACTACTCCTCTGAACCTGTTTCCTTACTGATAAAATGAGCCTCAAATTGTCTGTAGCATGCTACTAAAAGGGTTACTTAAAATAATACACACAGCGTGTTTAGTGAATTGGTAAATCCAGAGTAGACACCCAATTAAAATTTTTTTTTACTATTTATTAACCATTTATTTAAAAAGTTATTTATCATATCACAAGAAATATGAAATGGTAGGAGTAGAGAGACCCTTAAAAAGCACTAAAGTGATTACTGTTCAACAAATAACCATCACTGCATAATGCTCACAAACAAGCAGTTATATGTTAAAATATGTATTAAAAATATTTTTCAAAAATTCCTGGATTTTTATTAATTAAATTATTTGATCCCTCCTGTTTTTACCTCAAATTTCTAGTAATATTTTAAAATGAGAATTGTTGAAGAAAAAGAAAAGAAGTAAATTCACTAATTTATTTAAACAATAGTGAAATAAACACAATAAAATTCCTGCAAATCATAGCCATCTCAAAGAGAAGCAATCAGATTACAATCATTAGTCAGACAGACACTGTGCTGACCCTTCTACTTCCTGGGGATCTTTCGAAGCTCAACTGCCTCTTAAAGTAAAACCTTTCAGAATACAGTGACTCCATTAGAGTGAATTTTAAGCCTTAATCTTGGCCTGATCTGAGAGCCTGTTGGGCTGCACCCAGCAGCTTCAAGACCAAAGAAAGAGCCCAAAGTCAGCAACAGAGACATCAATGGTTTCATGGATGGGGGAATCTTACTTGTCTGAAGCAGGGTCCTGGAGCGACTCCCCACCGAGTGCTGCAGGTAGTGGGCAGACATGGCGGCAGTCTTTGCTCCCTGGGGCAGGAGATTAGCAGTTATAGGGGGAATTAGCTTCAGGTTGGCTCATTGGTTACCAGGAAAACCAGCAGAGGGGCATGCCTCTCACCATCCCTTTGATAAGAACCACCACCAGCTGGGGCCTGGGAAAGGTATGTAGAAAGATTAGTCTTGTGAGCAGGTGTAGGTGAAGCAGGCACTGCTGGAGCAGGGGACATACCAAGAGCAAGAGGACAGCCATCTTGAGTGGCCTGACCATACAGAGCCATTCAAAATTTTTTCCAAAGCTTATACAAGTTAAATAGAAAACTACAGAATTTATAATAAATCCAAGGATCCTAGATCTACTTTATTTATTTCTATATTTGTAGGCTCTTCAGATAGGAAGAAAAAAAAAGGCAGAGTGATTAAGATCTGAGAATAACTTGTGTCTCCAAATATCATAGGAAATCAGGGGTTTTAGAAAGACTGGACAACATAGGGAGGGCTATCCACAAAGTCCTGTGAAAATAAGTAGATGGGTTATTCTGTCATACTGTAGAAAGGATCCTTAACACTTTTATACAGTTGACCCTAACACTGATGTGACTACAATTATTTCCTTACATTTGGTGAATATCGTTAACCAAGAAATAGGAAATTTAAGTGTGTAAGAAAAATGGAAATCATAAACTGCCCATTGCTAAATCTCCAACTTTTTCTAAACATTTGACAGAGCCTCATAACAAAAGCAGAATAAGACAGAATAAACTGGTGGCTTTCAGATTAAACAATTAGATGCCCACACCTAATCTTTAAACACCAGGGGAGGAAGTCTTTTGATAAAGAAACCTATAGATGTTGTAAGCAAATAGGCTTTGCAGAAAGAATTGAACTATGCCGAAAGACAAAGAAACAAATAAGGTGGTTCAAAAACAAAGAGGTCCCAAGAGGAGAACAATGATCTGATTCCCCATTTTACACTTAAACTCATAAGATGTTTCTGAAAATATTAAGGGGAAAACTTGCAAATTACATATTGATGGGATCACTCCTATACCAATCTTAAACTCTTTTTCATTTTACAAACTTTTGGTTATGGTCAGTAATCTACTAATGTGATAGATATCTTTCAAAAGTTTTAGACATTTACACATCTCAGGCTGTAATTTTCACCTGCAAACTTTTAATCAAGGGAAATGCTTTCCTCCTTTGTGACAGAACATTGGCTAATTTAGGAGAGAGAAATCACCTAAGAAGATGGAATTGCCAGACTGGATGGTACCCTGATGACTTCTTCCTTCAAATCTGAGGACTCTGTCATAGAGTAGAGGTTAATATGAATATTGATTTGCTGATATCTTTATATCTTAAAAAAATGAAGATCTCCAGGACCTACAGATCCATTAAGGGCCAAATATTCTACTCATTTTGACAGAATTACTGAAGCAAAACCTCTCAAGATTCAGATGGACCCATTACAACCCCAATCAAGTTTTTGCAATACTGTCTAAAACAAATAGCTAAGGAAGTACTAAAATCATTAGCTGATGGCCTAAAGAGAGAGATGCCTCTTCACACCTTGTAGCAAGTCTTATGATACTCCTCTCCTTTCAGCCAAGAAAACCAATGGAAGAGAGGATAAATTTGTTCAGAACCTCAGGGCCATACATAAAATTGTCAATATTGACTTTTCTGTAGTACAGAATCCAAACACTATTTTATCTTCAGGATCAGTTGAGGCTACACATTTTACAGCCGTAATAATGTGTTCTGCTTACTTTAAATGACCTTTTAGATCAAGGTCGTCCACACCTGTTCATTAGCTCCTGGGCAGTCACAATATATCTAGAATCTCAATCTCAGAAGTTGACTGAGGCACTCTTCTTTCTATAAACCATTAGTAAAAAACTCAAACATCCCCGTAATTTTATACTTATCCAGTATGTGGGTGATCAATGGTTATGTCTGAAGGATGAGCTAAGCTCTAAGATAAATTCCACTGATCTCTTTACTGTTTTATTTCAGAGAGAAAAAGTTTAACCAAAAATAGTTACCATTCCATGAAAGCAAAGTACATTACTTAGGACATGGTTTATCTGAAGAAGGTAGATTCTTCAATCTGGACAGACTACATGCCATGCAGAACTTTCCCAGGCCAATCATTTTGGTCAATCAAGGGTGTTTATGAGTTTTGTCTGCTGCAAGCAATAGTTTCTCAACTTCTCTGATATTTCCTCACTGATGAAACTACTTGGGGCTCAAAACATGAGCAAGCAATTTAAGACTTAAAATAAGCTCTTCAATAGCTTTCTTCCTTGCACCTATCTTATTATCAAATCTTTCTACCTATACACACATGAGCAATCTGGATGTTTGGTTTAACCTCACAGAAATCATCAGACCTGTAGGTTACTAACATCTCTCTTGACCCAGTGTCCATAGCCAGTTAACGATGTTGAAGGACAAGAGCATGTTTATCTCCACAGGGTAGAGGTTAGGGACTGAGGTGTATGTTAACTCAAGATGATGATGTTGGGGGCTGCTTTTATCTCTTTCAGTGAGAACAACTTCTCAAGTTCACGTTGAAGAAGCATCTCATCTCTTAGGATTTTGATCGTGCACCCTCATATATTCGTATATTAATAGTGCACTCAAAATGCCTTCTTGAAGAGTGATCAAATTGATATTTAAAATCATGCTTTGTAAACTAGTTCACACATCTAAGGATTTCATATACTTTTTTGCAAAACAGTCATCAAACAGGAGACATAAGGCTGCCTAAGAGAAAAATTTGTGACAGCTTATGGTAGCAGTGGAAGTATTTTTTTTAATTTCAAATCATGGCATTTGCAGTATTCCAAGAAATACATTAGGTGATATAGAAGTAGTCAGAATATTTTTTTAAGTTTCTGATGATCTCGATAGTCTTTTTTTCACACTTTGTGTTTTTATGTATACATAATGAACATTCATGCTACAAGCTCTGAATCACATACCTGCTGAAGGAAACTCTGACAAGGTGATACATAACAACTGTTTACAGCAGCTTTAGATTAGGCCGAGAATATCATTTCCACATCATTGCTCTCAGCCAGCCAAAAATGGGGAAAATAAATCAGCTTGCTTAATTTTAAAACCTCCAGTAATGCTCAAAGTGCTAAACAGCACCAGTTATACCTTTATTGAAGCCAGCTATACCTTAAAAAAAAAGAAAAAGCGTAGAGTGAAATTGTAAATGAACATTAAGAGCTTCTTTACTTACAATTTTTAAGAACTTTTCAATCATCTTGAATAACTTCATGGCGTTCTTAAAAAAATTTAAAGAGCTCTTACTTAGCACTGTAAATAGCAAATAATAATATTAGTAATGACAAAAGTCAATAAATGTAAAAGAGCAACTTTTTATAAGGGAAGGGAAAGATTCAGTATTCTAGCAATACTCTAATAAAGTAATCAGGATTCAGTAATGTATTTAAGAGAAAATGTTATCTTCTGAAACAGCCATTCCTTGTCACAAAGAATTTTCAATATTATTTATATCAAAAATCGTAATAATATTTTAGAGACAAATCCTAGGTTACCCAAGTCCAGTGGAACAATTTATCAAATTTTGAGACTGTCATGTGTACATGTAGTCATATAACATACAGTATTTCAAGCATATACCTTAACTAATATAGGTATCATTTTAATTTTAAAGAAACAATAAAACATAACCATTATAGATTATAAACAATGTAAAACCATTTGTATTTTAATTTTTGAAAATTAGTATGTTCTTTTTAAAAACAAAAATAATTTGGTATATCTGTTATGTAATTTCCTCCTGCTTTATATTTTTCTAGATTGAAATGTATACCATCAAAGCTATGTATCAACATGGAACATTTTCATACTTGTTAAATGAACAAAATTTTCAAATGCTAAACACAAAGTTTCTAGGCTTTTACATTCAATGGATATTAACAATCAAATTTTACTAAATATAATATGTAAACTTTCATCTAGAGATGAAATATCTAATACTGTGACTGATCATATACAAACGCTGTTATTTCACAGTGGTTACAGTATTTACAAAAAAAGGAACTCAAGTAATGATGCAAGTTAGAATGCCTTTAGTTTGGGGAAGATTTTTGTTTTGTTTTTAAATTTGCTTTCTGTTTTCTACTTTGAAAAATTACCATAAAAATGGCAAAAAAAATCCTTAAAAATGTTTCAAAAAATACCAGGAATGCTCAATAAGAAGTCCCAGACAAATAATCTCTGCACTTAACAATTTTATTGTTACTCGAATTAATTCTCCAATCATTAAATGAATTTATAAAGAAGGGATGGACCAGATATGTTGTGATTCTGGTGGTAATTGTCTATTTTAGGATCTGATGATATTTCCACTGTAAATACCAATTTTGATAGACTTATTTATCTTGTTACTTTATACAAGATTGGCTTTTTTATGATAAATGTGAGACTCTTTGTCCCAGATTTAATTAGTGCATTCTGATCTATTCTACATGTTGTCATAAATTGTAGACTAATAGCCCCAAGAACAACCTGTTTATTACTTTGACAGGAATAAAACTATACTTAAGTCAATGCATATGGTTACCAGGAATTTAATATTCTCCTCTGAGACTATACATTATTTGAGACATTTCTTTTGGGGAAAGTAACTCAAGTGTATGTATTATTTCCTAGCTTGTTATGAAAGAGACATACTGATTCAGAAATTGGGAATTGTGACAAAAAATATTGGTGTCATGACACTATTGTGGGCCAAATATGATCTTGCAGGATATATTTTTTTAGCAATGGTGGCAACAGTTGCAGTGGATAAAAGATATGCCTTCTATATTGATGGATCTACTGATGTTTCCAACAAATCTTGCTGGATTATTTATGCCTAGAATTGCAGTCATCAAAATGACTTTACTGGTGAGGTTATGGTATTAAAAACTGGCCAAGACTACAAATAAAAGATGATTTTTAAAAATATTGGACAGATTTATCCAAGGTGATACAGTGTTATCTAAGAATGATAGGTAAGAAGCTTTAAAGGAAAGGATACTACAGAGATGTGGCACCAGAATGGACTTGATTGTTCTTCATGCTTTAAACTTTAATTTGGGAATATCTTTATATGCATAAACAAAGACTGGTTAATAAAAATTGAATTCTCCTCTGAACAGAGCCAATATAAAGGTAAATGTTATTAATTCCAAGATACTGAATTAACAATTAACATTTTAAATACTGTGTGAGAAAAAGAACTTATCTCACACCCAGCTTTTGCTTCATTCAGAAATGTGCGTTTCCTATGGGATATATATATATACATACTTAATTTGAAATCTTAAGTCGGACCATATATGATAGAAAGTAAATCTGATAAGCTTTTTGATTTTATAACAAGGACTGACTTGAAAATTTAAGAGCAAACACCTTCTATAAATTGAATAAGTAAAAGCTACAGTGTTTGTGGATCAAGGACAATAATTAACTAAAGAAAATATGACAAACTGCAATTCATGTCAGTTTAGGGGTAACTTGGTGGGCTTATATACCTACCAATAATGGTCCCAATGTTCCCCGAGGGCAGCTATAGAAAACTTTCAAGCACAGCCATACTGCAGTATAGTGGGGGATGACTATAACTCATATACTGTCATCCAGGGAAACTCAAAACTTGGATGTCCAAAATATATACCCTAATTGTAATTGAGCAAGAATAATTCATTAGCAACATGCTTGATGGATAAATCAACAGAGGCCAAAGTGCCCTTAAAGAACCTTGAGTGTAACTGTCACAGGTCTCGTACTCCTATCGCGAATGAGGGAGTTTTTCTTTACTTAAGAGCGACATTCTGAGGAAAACAACTTATTATCACATACTGGTCATTCAGGAGGAATATTATTTCAGAAGGGAGGGTAAGTATGACAAGCCACCTGAAAAATATCACAGCTTTAGAAAACTGGACAAAACACATGCAACAGATAGTCAGACCGCATGCTAAGGAAGAAAGGTATAAGCAAAAGAAGTTCAAGGATCTTGACAGCAGAAACACAAGAAATAAACCTATGGGAGACGTGCGATTGTTCTCGTCTACCAAACACACACATGGAAGATCCAAATACAAAGCATACTCTGAGCGAGGACACTTTCAGACCTCCCTAGGAATACCTGCATTTTCTTCCTCATGTTTTGCCTTCATCTTTATTAAAACCTTATGTAAGTACACCCCGTGGAACCTTGGAAGCTGTTTTATGTAACTGGCCCCGTGCAACTGGAGCAGTCCTGGTTGCGCAGCTCTTCAGAGTCAGTTCTCAGGTCTGCACAGACCACATGCGAGGCTTAAACAGGGATGCAAAATAGACACTTTGGATAACCAGGCCTTAAAACTATGAACACTCCCCATTTATCTGTAATAACCCCAGGAAACATTGAAGGGAGGAAAAGGTAAAAATTCTCCCCACGTGCGTGTGGGCCTGGGGGAAATGGTCCGTTCCTCATTGTGCATTACCTAGAGATGTCCAAAAAGTACTGAGGGGAGGACATCCTAAGAAAAATGCTAGAGGATGATATCCCAAAGTTGAAGAAATTCAGTTTGAGGGGGGTTCTGTGGAATAATGACAAGGGTGAAAAACAAGCCAAAAATACCTTGATATACAATGACAAAATTTTAAAACAATGAGAATCCTAAAAAACTTTTGGTATTTGATGGAGGTTTGTATATATTTTAAAAACAACTTGCCAAAAAAGATAAATGTCATTGCAAATATTTGTATGGTCACTAGAGCATCCTCTGAGAGGTTTAAAACAATCTAATTTTCTGTATCTAAAAAAGTGGCTAAGTAAATTTTAGTAATCTGATATTATGGAAAATTGTATAACTATTTAAAAATAAAACTGATAGATACTGATACAGAAGGAATTAAGAGACAAAATAGGTTAAAAGACATCATAGCACACAAAAATAAATGTATTGTTTCCACTTTATGTTTAAGAGGGTTAATTTATTATGTATATGCATTGAAATACAAAGTCATATTTATATATTGTTTGAACTTTGAAGAACAAGGATATAATAATATTACAATGGTATAATAAAATTATAAATATGGGTATGTTTAGCTCTCTATTGATATACAGAGAAATGCTAAAGTGTATATATGTGTGTGTATATATATATATGTATATATATTTTAATGTATTTTCCCTGCTATTATTCTAGGTTAATACATATGATAAAGGAGATATCTATGTGTAGTAGGATTTTATTTGACTTTTACTTTATTCTTTATAGCTTTCTTTATTGTTTAATTTTTGAAAGCCTGTATTCTATTTTTAATTATATGTATATAATTATATAATATATAATATATATATTTGTATTTTATTGTTTAAAGAAGCTCTGCTTTTTTCCGGAAAATCTTTAATTATATCCTAAAGGAAATACCAAAGTGTGTAGTTTCCAGTTAAAAATATTTCACTGTCCAGAAATATTTCAAAGGGTAGTCTTTATGATTGTTATCCATCATATCGTATCCCTGAATTTTTACTATTATTTTATTGCCTAACCATAAATTTATTGTTAACTTGCTTTAAAATTAAGGGTATGGCATCCTGTTCCTTTTTCTGAAAAAGTATAGATTAGGAATAAAGCTTGACTTCTATCAACTGCCTTTCAATATATTTT
The DNA here is from genome assembly GCF_036321535.1 of Camelus dromedarius. Classification (NCBI taxonomy): domain Eukaryota; kingdom Metazoa; phylum Chordata; class Mammalia; order Artiodactyla; family Camelidae; genus Camelus; species Camelus dromedarius. The sequence goes on from NC_087436.1 coordinate 40,309,686, forward strand.
AAATTAGAATAAGTAAATAAATATATTTATTTGTACATATCCCAATGTAAAAAAGCACATGGTTATATACATATATATTTTATACATACATATAATTTTTATATTTTCTGTATATATTTATATAATTTTATATTTAATGCTACTAGGATATTAATTTCATAAAGCTCAATGAGGAAAAGACTTTGTTTTAATGAAGTTTTTTACTCCAATATCTCAAACAAGATCCAGTACATTCAGGCACTCAAAAACACACAGGAGTCGGGGAGTGGAAAGTACAAATTACTGGGTGTAAGACAGGCTCAGGGATGTATTGTATAGCATAGAGAATATAGCCAGTAGTTTGTAATAACTGAAAATGGAATATAAACATTTAAAATTACATAAAGTTTTTAAAAATATTAAATATAAATACATATACTGAATGATCTGATTATCACTTTTATATGACTCTGGATTTGATTTCCTGATATTTCTAGTTTTTCCTTTAATTTGTATTATTAAATAATTGGAAGTTTTGGGACACCATCTTTGTCAAGTTTTATTTTTTAACTACACTAATCACATTAAATTGAGATACAGCATTTTTGTATCTTTTCTTTAGATTATATAGATTGAGAAAATAGTATTCTCTGAAACTTAGCAATTCTACCTATAGAACCTTGAGCTCTTTTCAAGGTTTTTTTTTTTTTTGCAAATAATAAAGATTTCTTGAGGTATATTTGACATAAAATAAATGGCACATATTTACATTAGCTATTTGAGAACAGCATGGACATGGAAGATATACAAATAGGCAATAAGCACCTGAAAAGGTGAGATGTCACTTCACATCTATTAGGATAGCTGTTATCAGAAAAAGTAGAAAGCAACAAATGTTGGCAAGAATGTGGAGAAACTGGAACCCTTGTACCTTGCTGGAGGGAATTCTACATGGTACAGCTGCTATGAAAATCAACATGACGTTTCCTCTAAAAGTTGAAAATAGAATTACCATATGATCCAGCAATTTTCTTTTTGGGCCTACACCCAATTAATTGAAAGAAGGAACTCAAACAGATGTTTGTGCACCCATGTTCATAAGCAGCATTATTCACGATAGCCAAAAGGTGGAAGCTACTTAAATGCTGATTGATGGATAAATGGATAAACAAAAATGTGGTATATAAATATAGTGGATTATTGTTCAGTTTTAAAAAGGAAGGAAAATCTGACACATGCTAGAACACAGATGAACCTTGAAGACATTATGCTAACTGAAATAAGTTAGTCACAAAAGAACATATATTTTATGATTCCTCCTATATAAAGTACCTAGAGTAATCATATTCATAGAGCTAGAAAGTAGAATGATGGTTGCCAGTTCCTGATGGGGGACAGGGACTAAGGAGTTATTATTTAATGGTTTATTCGTTCAGTTTAGCAGGATGAAAAAAGTTCCAGAGATGGTTGCCTAACAAAGAGAATATAACTAATATCATAGAATTGTACACCAAAAATGATTTTAAAAGTACATTTTGTGATGTATATTTTGCCAGAGTTAATAAGAATAAATTATAAAGGAAAGAAATATTTCAACTATGCAGAAAAATATATATACATGCAATTTTATTAAATTTTAATTAAAACTTACTGTAAAAGCTATTTCACCTAAATTACCTATTGCTTTTGCATCTTCTTTTGAGGCATATTTTATTTTACCCATCAAAACCTATTTTTCACATTTATACATTTTCTGTCCTCATGATCTCTATTATGCAGGCAATATATGCTATTTCATATTTTAAGTCACTGTTTCACCATACAGTCCCTTGTCTTGTCTTGTCACACCAGCTCTATTATGCGCTCCCTACTAATGATGCTTAGTTTTGACACTTCTGTGTAAGCAAGTAGAAGTATATTGACGTGCATGGTACATACAAGGAAAGCAACTATGCATGCTTTCATTCTATACACCTCTATTACAAAACCTTTAGGATCGCCAAATTCCAAACCAAGCTACAATATTAAGTGGCATATCTATAAGAGAGAAAGACTCAAACTATTTAAGATTATTTAGTGAATAAATAGTGACAGGCAGATGGTAGCATTTAGTAAAAGTTACCAGCTTTTGCATAAGAAGCTCTAATATCTTACCAAAATAATGGGAAAGGCACATGGAATGGTTGTATCCTATGTATAAATTTACCTAACCTTTAGTGGTTTTGTTTTTGCCATAATTTCTTCTTCTGAGATTATTGTTTAGAAGTCCTTAAATCTGAATAATAACTGCCAACTACTTTCTAAAATAGCGATTGAGATCTATCATCACAGGAAAGAAAATTTTATGAGCCTTTTGGTAGCTTTCATTTTAATGTGTGCTTAATGTTGTATGCCCTAAGAGACAGATGTAAAGACAAAGAATTAACTCAAAGATCATAAAATATAGACAGCAACTTTCAAGCACGTGGTACATCTCGCCCATTGATTGGATATTTTCATAATTCTTACTTCATTTTTAATTTTCAAATGGAGTATTATTATCCTCCTTCTACAGATGTGGGATTAGAGACCCAGGATTAAATAAATTACCTAAAATCGCACAAGGCTTGCACTTCAGATTTGAAATAAAGTTTTTAAAAATGTTCTTGTTGCTCCTGGTTTTTACTAGTGCTACCTAGTTGCACTTTGTGCCACATTTACTTCTTCCACAGGCGCATCAGTGTGTGTATGTGGTGTGTGTATGTGAGTGTGTGTGCACATTCACAATAGCTCCTTTGAAGACAGTAGTACATAGGAATCCTGAAGTATTTCCTAGAAATTTCATACCCATAGATGATCAGCAAAGGCAACATTCATCTTTAATTTTTTTCTTGAATGATGTATCTTACTTCCAATGTACCAGTTAGTCACTAGAAGCATGCCTTAACTTGGGAATAGTGATTCTTTTAAAAAAAAAAAGTATTTTTAATGTCAATAAGCAACATATAACATGCTTAGTATTCGCTTCATGTAACTTTTAATTTAGAAGTGAAAACTTATGTTCCCAAAGGAAATGGCTCACTTTCTGCACAAAGTATTACATTTTTGTGATTTACTGAGATATTAACATGGAAATGGTGATGTTAAACAATATTTTTGATAGCTCTAAAAGTGTAGTGGGAATCATGATTTCATAAGAAGAAAATTAGTTATGTAGGTAACATTATTGTATAATTTCCCTCAGGATCTCTACATCAGGATAGGTTTTATTATATCCTAAAACAAGTTGCCTACATTTGCTTTAGCTATAAAGTAATGCTGAATACAACAATATCATAAGGCAGCTCACAGTGCGAGCAAAGACATCTGTTAATGGTACCATGAATAGTTATGAACTGAGGTGCTCAAATGACTTTGCCAGCAAAGCATTGCCTCCTAATTTATTTTTATAGCAAATGGAAGCCTCATTTTTTATGGTTGGGTAGTTTGCATTCAAATGTACCAATAACTTCAAATGCAATCAGTTCTACACAGCATGTTTTATTGTGGCGCATAAGATGGAATTGCTAATGGTCCATCAATGGGTAGACATCTTCTCCATCAGCAGCTTTTTCTCATTCTTTATTTTTCTGTGTTTAAAATAATTTTTAAATACTATGCCTTTATTTATAGCAAAATTTTAAACACTGATCTTATATGGAGATTTAATATAATTCCAAATTGTATAAATTTTGAAATAATATGTATATTTTCTCTCTTTGAACCCTGGAACTGTTTAATATAGATTCAATTATGCTATACCGAAACTTAGCTTTCAAAGGATTTTTACTTAGGAAAATGTATCTAATTCCTGTGTACTGAATTCTTTATCCCTCAATTCACATGTTTAAGCCCTTACTCACAATGTGACTATATTTGGAGAGAGGACCTCTCAGGGAATAATTAAAGGTAAATGATGTCATTAGGGTGGAACTCTAATCCAGTAGGATTAGTGTCCTTATATGAAGAGACACCAGAGAGTTCAAAAGGTGTTGTATTTTGTCAAATGCTTTTTCTGCATCAGTTGCAATGAGCTACAGTTATTATCTTACTTTATTCTATTACTTGGTGTATTACATTGACTGATCTTTTTATGTTGAGACACCCTTGAATTCCTGACATAAGTCCCACTTGGTAATGTTATGTAATGCTTTTAGTATGTTGCTGAATTTGGTTTGCTGTAGTTTAATTAAGGATATTTATATTCACAAGTAACATTGGTTTATAGTTTGTAAACAGAAGAGGAGAACATAAGAAGCTAATATCTGACAAAGTGCCCAATAGCATTAACATATGCTTTGGATTTAAAACTATAATTTCTGAGTAAATCATTTAGAATCAGACAAAAATAAAGGTGTTATCAAAAAAGGTTTTTAAAAAGAAAAAGATTTTGACTCACATTTACTCTCAGTGTGTCACCAGTAGATACTGTCCACACCATCAAAATCAGATAATGGTCCACTCAATGCATAAGGTTACTTTCAGATAGAATTGTTGTCTTTTTTTTTTTTTTTTTCTGATGAGCCTTTCTTTTTCCCTTTCAGAGAAAACAGCCACTTATAAGAACCTTAAAATTGGTTGGGGTATGAAGGCAGGAACACCTTGGCTATATTTTTGGAGGAAAATCATTTTCTAGGGAGCAAATGTAAAAATTATCCTGTAAGCAGTGGATCCTAGGCAGCCTAGTATAACTTTTGCAACAATGTCATAAAGGGACCACAAACCATATCTGTTTTTCTAAAATAGGCAAAGAACATAATTGGTAGTCCAGTCTAAAGTCTAAATCCTAAAAGGCTTTCATGTTGGGTACCTGATCAAAATTAAGTCAAATACTACGAACATCAATTTTCTATCACCAGCATGTGAACTGAAGATAGAAAATCTGACAGCAGCAAAATAGATCAAGGGCTAGGATAATGATACTCCATTCACTCTTTCTTGAAAAGGTTAAACATTATAAGTAAAGCAAAGAAAAACACATTTTTAAAATCCAACTTTTTATACCATAAGTTAGGTTTAGAGGAAAACATGCCCCGTAAAATTACAGACAATGTTAAATTGAAGATTTTTTTTTTAAAATTAAGAACTCAGGAATCATGAATGGAAGATATGATTAAAAAATAAAAGTGTCCATGTTCCTATTTTTAGTTAATTAATCTTTGTATATTGTACATCTCATAATTGTCAAGCTACTTGACAGCACACTGAATGACCTAGAAGTCACTAAAAGCAATACACAGTACTTGGTTCTCAGCAGCATTCAGACCTGCAGACCGCTGTAGACCATGCCCTGATTCTTGAGGGTTTTTTCTCCTCCTTTTGGATGTTTTTGATAGAAGATATGGAGGAACATAATGCTAACATTTCCAGCTCTATTATCTGTTGAGTTTTCTGGCAAAACTGGTATCTTGATATCTTTGTATATTCTGTTCTGCAATACTGTATTTCTAGCTGGGAACTTTACTTCAAATACTTTGGCAGAAATGAAATTGAAACTGAAATAAGCATGATTTATATTGATGGACCTGTTTTGCTTTTATGTAGAAAAATAACTGAGGCTAAATTAGGTGAGCAATGCTTATGTTTCTTTAGTAGTTTCACTTAATGTCTTATCAGAGCCAGTACACAGTTGGAAACTATATTGAATCAGTTGACTTTTCTGAACTTGTGCTGCCTATATTACAATTCCTCAGAATCTCTTATTCTTAATATGATCAGGCCTTCCAAGTCATGTACAATCAAGCTATTCCAGAATTTGGTCAAGCCTAGACTATGGCTTAGATTACCATTTCTGCCATTATTATTATTATTAATTATTATTATATTTTCCAATGATACAGATTTACCTTCCTTGAGTCTATAGCAAAAGAAAGAGCAAAGTTGTAGTACTTTGAAAAACAATGACGATACCTGACCAGTGCTAGTTGTGGTCTATTGGGAAGCCGCCAGAACAGGTCATCTCTGTTACTTCTTAGTACACTGTCAGTCAGGATACGGTCGGCCCATTGCCCTGCATTAACAAGACAAAACCTTCGGTCTTTGAACAGTTTTAGTAAATGAATAGTTAAGTGAATTTATTATATAGAAATTTTTAGCTGATCTGAAATGGCAAAAATAATTTTTTTGTGTTAATTTTGGATTGGTATGCACATTTTTTGCACATACTGCTATTAACTCTTCATGCTTTTTACACTTAAATGTTGCATATTTTGTACATATAATTTCAAAGTTAATAGTCATAAATCTAAGCAGTCATATGAATGTTAAATATTGATATTTTGATATATATGTAAAATTATTGTAAAGTAGTCCTTAATAACATTGAAATTTCAATGGGATATTACCAAAATAAGTCTAACATTTTATTTAGAAATTGATATGATGACTCAATTATCATCTTGGATTTTTTTAAAAAATCAACTTTATGTACACATAAAGATATTCAGCTAGAGACTGAAGTCATGAATTTAAATGAGATATAGAACTAAAAAGAAATCTAGAACAATTAACTCTACACTGAAATTGGTTTATAAGTCTTACTATTTTTGATTTGATAGGACATCTATAAGTCACACTTGATTGAGCTTGAAGGTATTTTCTGTTTTTTTCCAAAGAAACAAATTAATTAATTGGAAAGAAAAGGTAAAGACAGTTCACACATTAAAATCACACACACAGTTCACACATAACTGCTTTCTGAAATCTGCTCCTCTGTGTTCTATGCGTCATCTTCCATCTTTTCAACTCTTGCATCTGACAATAGTATCTGGTGCCAGTGTGAACATTTGAAATGTCAAATGCTCACATTCTACCCCAGTGTTATAGAACATGTCATGTCCATGTCATTACACAGACACCTTCTGGTACAAGATAATGTGCTCGGTGGATTCTGACCATCAAAACCAATTAAGTTAAATTAAAAAATATATTTCAGTTTAAAGAGTCAAGTGTTCTAGATTTGAACTGAGCTTCAGATCTCTTACAAGATCTTATAATTTGCCCAGAAGTTTCTTATTTTGATGAAAATTGAATCATAGCCAGTAAAGCCAGTAAAGGTAGTATTTAATATGTCTTAAAAATGATAAGATTTGATATCTTGGTTTATTCATATTTTTATAGCAGGTTCTCCTGGCTAAAGGCCTGCCATCAGCCTGTCATAAGATGTTAGCGCCATTGTAATCATAGCTTATTAGTATCCCTAATATAGCCAGTTAGTCTAACAGTACATAATCAAATATTTTTTCAAAATTAATTTTTAAATAAAAAACAGTAGCACAGTAAAATGAAAACAAAATTTTAAGATAATTAAGTACATTTAAATAGTAGCCTTAGGGATTTTAGAATACAACAAAAAATTTCAACTTTATCTATTATTTTATGTCAATTCATTTTTATAAATTTTAACAGTGAATTTTCTGTAAAAGGAAAACTTTTTCTAGTGTTTCCTCTTCAGACAGAAAAATAACAAGAGAAATTTCACCCTGAGAAAGCAGAACATTTCTCTGACTCTTCAGAAATATGTATTCATAAGAATATTTTGAGTGTGTCTTTTTAATTTTATAATTTCTGGGATGGTACTTAAGAAAGGTTTGTCAGCATGTTTATTAATAAATACTTCATTTAATTAATACCTTTTCAGTTTTATGCTTCAAAGATCTTAAACCCTGTAAAAATAGATACAGCTTGCAATAGTATTTTAAAATGTTGGAAGATGAATTTAAGTGTCTATCAGAATGCACAACATAGCATGAAACAGTGCAATTTTTTATTTAACAGTTAATAAGATTTCAGAATTTTCACTAATACTTTTATAAATAAGAACAAGATTAGGAAGAGAAGATATTCTACTTATCTAAATAAGTAGATTATACAAATGTATTCTGACAAAGTAAACGATAGAATAATACACTTGTAGAGAAGTCTCAAAAAGAGGGAATTGTGGAAATATTTCAAACAAAACATTGTCATTTTTTGAGACTGTCTTTGGTCAATACTGAAAAATAATCATTTCAATCTAGAGACCTCTAAATATGGAGCCAGGTTGACATTAAAAATATATTGCTGATGGTACAATAACAAAGTTTCAAACTTATTTGTTACCCTTGCCCCATTCATGATTCCCCCTGTTCCTAGAGAGTTTTGGCTCTTCCAGTCAGTGCAGAATAACTAGAATATAATCATACCATCATTTCATTTTACCTGAATAGAAAATAAGCATTTGACTGGCTGGACCAGACTACACATGGGTCTCCACCAAGGAAGTGAAAATCTGTGCATTAAAATTAAAAGACACTGATAAAAGAAATTAGTTGCAAGTAAAAGGAAGCATATCCAGTGTTCATGGTTTGGAAGAACTAAATTGTTAAAATGTTCATACTACCCAAAGTGATCTGCAGATTCAATGAAATACCTACTTCAGGAAACAAGAAAAATTTCACATAAACAACCTAATCTTACACCTAAAGGAGCTAGAAAAAAAAAAAGAATAAACAAAATCCAAAGTTAATAGACATTAGTCTTAGAAATATTTTTGGCTATGTCTCTTCAGGCAACAGAAACAAAAGCAAAAATAAACATTTGGGACCCCATCAAACTAAAAAGCTTTTGCATAGTGATAGAAACCATCAACAAAATGAAATGGGAGAAGTTATTTTCAAATGAAATATCTGATAAGGGGTTAATATTCAAATATACAAAGAACTCATACAACTCAACATCAAAAAACAAATAACCAAACAACCCAACAATCCAAATGAAAAATGGGCAGAGGACCTTAATAGATACTTTTCCAAAAAAAGACATAAAGATGGCCAGCAGGCACATAAAAAGATGCTCAATATCACTAATCTTCAGGGAAATGCAAACCAAAACCACAACGAGATATCGCTTCACACCTGTCAGAATGGCTTTCATCAAAAAGACAACAAATAACAAGTGTTGGTGAGGATGTGGAGAAAAGGGAATACTTGTGCACTGTTTGTGGGAATGTAAATTGATGCAGCTACTCTGTAAAACAGTGTGGAGATTTCTTTAAAAATTTAAAAATGGAACTACCATACTATCCAGTAATTCTACTCTTGGGTACTCATCCAAAGAAAACAAAAACGCTGATTAGAAAAGATATATGCACCTCTATGTTTATTGCAGTGTCATTGATAATAGCCAAGATATGGAAGAAATCCAAGGGCCCATCAATAGCTGAATGTACAAAAAAGATACGATATCTATACACAATGGAGTATTACTCAGCCATAAAAAGAATGAAATATTGCATTTGAGACAACATGGATGGACCTAGTGGGAATTATGATAAGTGAAATAAATCAGAGAAAGACAAATGCCTTATGATTTTGCTTATATGTGGAATCTAAAAAATAAAACAAATGAATAAACATGAGAGAATAGAAACAGACATAGATACAGAGAACAAACAGGTTGTTGTTAGAGGTGGGAGGGTGGGGAGAACAGAAATAGGTAAGAGAGATTAAGAGGTATAAACTTCCATTTGCAAAATAAATGAGTCGCCAATATAAAGTGCACGGTGTAGGAAACATAGTCAATAATAATGTAATATATTTGTATGGTCACAGATGGTAACTTATTGCAGTGATCATTTTGAAATATATGGAGATATCAAGTATACATGTTGTATAACAGGGGCTAACATAGTGCTGCAAGTCAATTACTCTTCAAAAACAACCAACCAAGCAAACAAACAAACTCACAGGAAAAGAAATCAGATTTTTGGCTACCAGAGGCCAAAATGGGCCTCTGGGATTGGGCGAGGGGGAATTGGATAAAGATGGTCAAAAGGTACAAACTTTGGTTATAAAATAAATAAGTACTAGGGATATAATGCACAACATAATAAATACAATTAACATTGCTATATGCTGTATATGAAAGTTAAGAGAGTAAATCCTAAGACTTCTCACCACGAGGAAAAAGGTTTTTTTCTATTTATTTAATTTTCTATTTATGTAAGATGACAGATGTTCACGAAACTTATTATGACAATTATTTCATGATATATGTAAATTAAATCATTAGGCTATATACCTTATATAGTCCTCTATATCAATTATATCTCTATAAAAGTAGGAGTAAAAATGAAATTGGATCCATTATCTTACACTGTACACAAAAATTGATTCAAAATGTATTAAATACTTAAATATGTCTTAAAACCATAAAATTTCTCGATGAAAACATAGGGAAAAACTACTTGACATTAGTCTTGGCAATGTTTTTTGGAAATGACACCATAAATATGGGAAACAAAAGCAAAAATAGACAAGTAAGACTATATGAAACTGAAAAGTATTTGTATAGCAATGGAAATAGTCAACAGAGTGAAAAAGTAACCTGTGTACAGAATTGGAGGAATATTTGCAAACTATATTATCTATTATGGGGTTAGTATCCAAAATACACAAGGAATGCATGCAACTCAGCAACAACTGAAAAATAATAAAAGCAAATAATTCAATACAAATGGATTTGAACAGATATTTATCGAAAGAAGACTACATATAGCCAACAAACATATGAAAAAGTACTCAATATTACTATTTGTCAGAGAAACATAAATCAAAATTACTAAGAGATATGATCTCACACCTTTTAGGATAGTGATTAAAAAAAAGATAATAATATTGAGAATGATGTGGTGAAAAGAGAACTCTGGTACACTGGTGGCAGAGCTGTCAATTGGTACAGCCATTAAGAAAAAGAGTTTGGAATTTCCCCCCAAAATTAAAAATAGAAGTAGCTCATCATCCAGCAATTCTACTTCTCTTTATATATCCAAAGGAAACAAAATCAGGGGTTTGGAGAGAAATCTGCAGTTCCATGTTCATTACAGTATTATTCATTGTTCAAGATATGGAATCAACCTAAATGGTCATCAATGGATAAAAAGATGTTTACAAAGTAGTATATACACACAGTGGAATATTCAGTCCTGAAAAAGAAGAAAACCTTGCTATTTGTGACAACATGGATTGACCTGGAGTGTATAATGCTAAGTGAAATAAATCAGAATAAAACAAATACTGAAAGTTTTTACCTATATGTGGAATCTAAAATAGTCAAACTCATGGAAGAGAAAGTAGGATAGTTTCAGTTATGCAAGATAAACAAGTTCTGGAGATCTACTCTTGAACATAGTGCCTATAGCTGACAATACTGTATTGTATACTTAAAATTTGCCACGATGATAGATCTTAAGTGTTCTTACCACTATATATAATACATGTAGTATATTATAGATAGTAAATAAATATATAGAAAATAATAATAAAATGGCTGAAGGAAACTCTGGGAGATGATGCCTATGTTTGTGGCCTTGATGATGGTGACAGTTTCTTGGGTGTGTTCTTATGCCCAAACTCCTAAAGTTATGTACATTAAATATGTAAAACTTTTTATGTCAATCATACGTCAGTAAGTGGTTTTTAGAAAGATAAGATTGAAGTGTTGAACCACAATTTTAGGTAAAGTTTGTAAAAAGTAGAGTCAGAAGCCAGTTTATACACTGATTGTAAAGACAGAGTTGATTGTCTCTATAAAGCTTAAGTTTAGATACAGTGGAAATAAGGAAAAATTAACAAGAAAAGGTAGCTGACAGGCTAAATTGTAAGATTTCAGGGATTAAGTGACTTAAGCTTAAGGCATAGAAAGTTAAGGTGAAGTGGAATTGAAGTGAGATCCTTTAAGTTTCAAGAAATGTTTAGTTCAATGTTGGAAAAATTATCCAAATCCCTAGAAATAGTCATAAAAGATTATTGGCTAGTACAGTTTTGAGCATTTTATTAAACAGGCAATTTAAAACTCTGGGGCAGAAATTAACTTGTAGAGTTTTGTCTGGCAGAGATTTGAATAAGCGGAGAATACACAAGGCCAGTCAGATATAGCTTACTGCCCTGATGGATATTAACCAGTTTTGTATCCAACTCTGAATCTGTACTTTTCCTAAAATTTATTTATTAAATTGCCTGTGTATACTAAACTTCTCAATTTTGTTTGAATTTCAACACCTATTGTTTGCCTTATTAATAAGTTAAATAAAATCTTTGGACATATCTATTTTGTATTTGCTTCCAACAAATTAACCATAGCATTCAATCTCATTATCAAATTTTGAACTAGAAAACAGAAGAATCAGAGGAATGTTAATAATGATCTTTTGCCTCCTTTGGAACAGAGGTTAGATATGATCTGTGAGTCTTTATGTGCTAAACAAATTCTAATGACCGAATTATATGGAGACACATGTAACCCCAAATCAAGAACACATTTTCCTGGCAGTCGACACATTACAATTCTGACCTTACAGTTGTCTCAGATGCTGTGAGACGTATCTCACTTAGCGGTTATATACTGATACATTAGGTAAAGATGGCATTTTAGCATTAGAAGCATATTTTTACTACATGGCCATTAATATTCTTCATGACTGAATTACTGTGTAACTTGCTTGTGCCAACTAATTTGCCTTTGGAAACATTTTATGTATTAATAAAATAGAATGATTGATTTCATTACTTATTAATATAGTTAAAATGTTGGAAACAGATTGGAGCTTATTTCTCAACTCTGACACTTAAATTATCACAGCCTGAACCAGTCACATATTTAATATTTCTTATTTTTAATTTTTGGGCTGTAAAACTCAATTATTAATGGTTTTCCCTCCTAGGATTATTGTAAAAATAAATTTGGCTACATCTCTAAAGATTTTAGGATGTTACCTAGCACAAAATTACATTTCCAAAATTGTTACCAGCTATTATAAATTTAATTGTTCTTAACAAAATATATTACACAGTGACATAACACTATTATCCGTATTCAATGTGCATTAGCTACTGACATGAAATATTGGAAGCCTTAAGTATAAAATTTTCAGACATAAAAATGGAGATGGCTAAACAACAAAGATAAAAGATAGAAAATATCTTTACCAGCTTTTCTTCAAAATTAAACTATTTTACTGAAAATCTTTCCAGAAAAATCATTCTTTAAGTTTTAATAAGTATAGATTTTTTAAAAAGATTAGCATATTGCTTATATATTAAGGAATTTTATTTAGTAAACAATAAGATTTTATTACTGTTGGTTTGTTCAAATAAAACAAAACATTAAGTACTAAAAACATATCTCTTAAATTATATTGTCCTAAGATTAGAGATGTTACTTAGTAAATTGTCTTCAAATATGGTCTAATACTTTGTCGAAGTACTTTGCAGTAATAAACGTGTCTGCTAAACATTGCTCCTTTAAAAGAGTATAGAACTAAAATTATCAGCAGTTAATTCAAGATGAATCAACAAAATATTTTGTTACTCTCCAACTACTGCAAGAAAGAAATCCTTATGGCTGTTAAATTTCCATAAGCAGTCATGTGTGCACTGAATTTGAAGTTTTTTCTGCTTTGTGCCCGTAGCCTTCCTTTAATTCTGAGCTTTTCATGCAGTTTGGATAGTTCCAATTATCTTGGTGGTGGATTATTTGGAGGAGTGAAGGATGAGGAGCAGCACATCATGGGCTAGAGGGCAATAACCAAAAAAATTGGATACAGTAGATAAGCAGGCTGCATCATGGTCTGACCTAGGAGATACAGAAAGAAACTTGGAAAGCCCTAGATAAACTGAGGTCTCATGACTTCCCACTATGGTTGGAAATGGGACTCAGGCCATTTTTGTATTGAAAGAATGACCCCTAAACATTAAGTTGTTTGAAGTTGTCCAGGTTGGAAACTTCTGGGTTACCTTCAATTGAGAAAGAGTTTTTGTTAAGCCACAACAAAAGAAATTTATTAGTAGAAAAAAAGAAAAAAGAAAAAAATCCTTTTTTTTCTTATATAAATAATTATATCAGTTTTCCTAATTTATTTTGGCTTGTACTAAAACTTATTTTTATCAATGAATCCAAATTGTGTTAGCAAAGAATACTGCACTCTGAACTTTGTTCTTAATGATGGACAATGATTTTTAAGCAAGAAAAGAATACCAAAAAACTAAAAAAGTTTAATGTAAATTTTATAGAAATCTAAATTAAGCTTTCTATTTTCATAGAACTATGATTTCAAATCAGTCCTTTTGTGTACAAAGGCTTATACAACTGGATCAATTTTTAAACAGATAATTACAAAAGACTGCACATTAACTTAATTCTTGACTCATTTTGGCTCTCTTTTTGACTTACTATTTGACTTTTTGTACAAATATTTATTCATTGACATTTAAACTATAACAGCATTTTACAGATGCCATTCACATCATTGGTCCCTCTAATGGATTTATCTAATTCTAATCACAATTAAAGATTTTTTGTTTACTATACAATGTTGTTAATTCTCTATTTACATTTGCTGCTTACGTGCACAGAATAAGCCCACTGAAGTATAGCATATGCATTAAGTGTACATTTGAAAACAATACTCTAAGCTTACTACTGTTAAAGTTAAATACAAAATGGAGATCAGAATTGAGAATTCCTTGAGCAGACAAACCCATGTAAGCCATATAAGCAAAATTAAATCTAGCTTATTTCATGAACATAACCAAAACTTAACCTAGGCATTTCTTGTGAATGCTTCTGACAAACATAAGAGACACAAGTCATCTTCCTAAATATGGTTATGACTTTTAACCATTCTCCTGCATCTGGAAAACCCCCTTGTAATAACCAGTCATTGTAAAGGTTAACAACTTCCTCAGTTTTATTTTATAAGCCATCCCGTAACTTCATGCCCTGAGCTTCGTATCTGTTTTACTTTTGAAAGTTCCCAGTGTGAGAACCATTTTTACATACATAATAAACTCTTACTAAATACTATTAATGATTTGGTGGTTTTAATTTTGCTATTTCTGGATTTTTGACAGTATTTAATTTAGTAGCATATCTTCTTGCTCACCACTCCTGTTGGAAAGAAATGAGCTCTTCATTAGCATTAATATTTCTATTAAATATGGAAGAATAAAGCAGTGATATATGCATGTTTTCCATCTGATCAAGTATATTGATATCAGATTGTTGGGCTGCACCATGCAGGCCTAAAAGCCTATGCTTGCCCAGCTTCAAGACCAAAGAAAGAGCCAAAGTCAGCAACAGAGACATCAATGGTTTCATGGATAGGGGGGATCTTGCATGTCTGAAGCAGGGTCCTGAAGTGACTCCCCACTGTGTGTGGCAAATAGTGGGCAGGCATGGCGGCGGTCTTTGCTCCCCAGACAGGAGGAGATTAGTAGTTATAGGGGGGAGTTAACTTCAGGTTGGCTCATTGGTTACCAGGGAAACCAGCAGAGGGGCATGCCCCTCACCACCCCTTTGATAAGAACAATCACCAGCTGGGGCATGGGGCAGGTATGTAGGAAGATCAGTCATATGAGTTAGGTGTAGGTAAAGAAGGCACTGGTGGAGCAGGGGATGTACAGAGAGCAAGAGGACAGCCATCTTGAGTGGCCTGATCATACACGATGCATTATTGCAGGGAAAAAGATCTAATAAGTAGAATCAGTTAGAGTTTTGGGGGCACAAAATAGGTTGGTAAGGTTTAGATAAATAGAAAAATGGGAACCTTTGGAGAAACAACAAGAGAAAATAAATAGACATGGAGAGCACAGAAGAAAGTTAATAGCAAAGGGCAGAGGACATGAGCAGCTAATAGAGCCTTTAAAAAGTAGGCATAGAAGATAAAACTTGATGTATTCAGTTGTTAGTTAATTCAAGGTAATATATTGAAAATGATATTTTAGGGGGAAAAATCCTTCCCATGTTTTGGATAAAATTAAGAACATTCTGTAATATAAAATATCTCAGTTAATATGCATTTGGATGCAAGTAAAAAGAAACATACTCAAAATAACTTCAAACGGGGCGGGAGGCAACAGCTCAGAGCATGGGCTTAGCATGTACCAGGCCCTGGGTTCTATCTCCAACACCTCATTAAAAAAAAAAAAAAAAAAAAAGGAGGAAAAAATAACTTAAAATAATGTCATTTATTATCTCATATAACAATAGTCTTGATAAAGTGTAGTCCCACAGTTGGATCATTTCAATGGCTCAACAATATTCCCCAAAGCCCAGGTTCTGTTATATTTATCTGCACTAACATCCTAAGCATCATCCTCTTATGTTTCCTTCTCTCATGGTTCCAAGATGGTTGTCACAGTACCAGGCATCACATGCAGGCAGTAACACTGTCGAAGAAAATGGGAATGCTTTTGTCTCTCCTTGTGTAAGTGTAAGAGAGGCTTTTTGAAAAAAACTTCAGCAAACTTCCTCTATTGTTCCACTGAGCAAATGTGCATTGCATGACCATGCTAAAGCCTATTATTTGTCAAGGGGATTAAGGTCAGCAAGAACAATTTAGACCTACCATAATTCACTCCCTATGGGTCCAGAAAGGCCCAGCATTTGTTGGTGGCTCACAGAAGAATGAACACAAGTGGGGTTCTATTTATAAGGAAGAAGAAAGGGAACAGATGTAAAGACAATCAATAGTGCTTTTTCTAAGCAAAGTCGCTACAGGGTTGTTCCATAATCAGTTTTGGATGAACAACATTTTTTACAATTTTGCCTTCTCAACTGGCAAATAATTTAAGAAGAATTGGAAAAAAATAGCTTATAGAAGCACAGTAAAAATATGTTGTGGATGTCGGCGACATAATTCATTCCCTTCTCTTTCCACTGGAAAGATAAATATTTCTTAATTGGGACTATGATAAATTTCATTCTAGCTCTAAAGAATATTTGTGTAACATCTTTAGTGTAGGACTTGGATCACTGCTAGAGGGATTAAGTAAAAGATGTTGTCTAAACCAATCTCAAAGCAATCTGTGGCACAGCATTTCTATTAGGCTTTTTATTTCAGAACAAATACTAACATATAATTGGACACTTGCAATAGTTAGTTAGTTTTATTTTACAGAACTTAGTTATTTTCTTACCACTAGCACCACTGTATAACTTTTTGATACTATCTTTGCTGTTGGTACACTGATGTGAAAACCTATCTCAACCTATTTCCAATCTTCATGTGACATTAATTCTAAGATAATTCTAAGACAAGCACAGTAATACAGAAACAACCTCAGTAGAATAAGAAAGGTTGAGTGAAATTATTTCACTGTATCCTATTCTAATATGTTTTACTGTGTGTATTCTGTAAAATGTCTAACTTAAAATGCTCTATTATTTGCAAGACAATATTTATCAAGTCTATAAACAGTTTTCATTTTTAAATGTACTGAATATTTGCTACACTGCTGAAGCCCAGAAAAATTTAAAATGTGTTTAAAAGCAATATTACTTTTATCTCTGTCCCTTGAACTCTGCTCTTTTCCTTGTATTAGATAATCTTTTCTTTTAAATTTTGCTTATTCTATTTTAATATAAGAAAATCATATTGTGTCATATATATCATAATATACGTGTATGTGCATATACAAATAAGTACATATATGTGTTTGTATTAACATCTCCCTAACAGTATTAAGGGTATAAAGAGCTTTATCAACTTTGCTTTTTTCAATTAATAATAAACACTGAAGATCATGCTATAGTGGTACCTAGCAATATTCTAAGATTATTTTTTGTCTCTTTTTGCTCTCAGTATTCTATGTTCTTGATGTGCTATTGTTTATTCAGCCAATCTTCTAGTGATGGCTACTTGCTTTGCTTTCAGGCTTTTGCTATTACTAGGTGTCTTAAATATATTGTATTTTCATATTTTTGCCTATAGATCTCTGAAACAGATTTCTAGGATGGCACTGCTGGGCCAAACAGTAAGTAGATATGCAATTTTTAAAGTTATGATCAAGTTCTTTTTCATAGAGATTGCATTAATTTATATTTACATCATGTGAGAATTCCCCACAGCTTTGCCAAATAATTTTCAGATTCTTTTGTTTTGCCAATCTACTGGGTGAGAAATGTTTTCTTAATTTTGACTCATTTCTGTTATGATGAAAGAGGTTTTGTATCTTTTCATGTGGTTAAAAGTACATTTGTTCTGTTCATGTTTCTAGTTCATTTTTCTTCAGGGTTAGTACCTTTTTATCTTTTATTTTTAGATGACTTTTTCATGTTAGAATTGTTAAATTTTTGTCTCTGATATACATTATTTACTTTGGTTTCTTACTTTGCTTATATTGATATTTGTCATGTATTTAAAATTATACAGTCACATTTATTAATATTCTCCATTAATTCTAAATTTTGCCATGCATTTTAAATAATTCTCTACTTTTGTATATACTTAAATACATACATACATAAAAAATTTTCATAATAAAACATTTTAAAGAAAGGTAGCATCCTTACTTGAGTTGTAACTCTTCACAGTATTGCTTCCTTTGTGAAGGTTACTGTACTGAGTGCTCTGCATAGATTATCACACATATCCAGAAGTGATTTTGCAAGGTGGATTCTATCATTATTCCCATGTACAGGATGAAGAAAATAAAACTCAGAAATTTAAAAAAATGCCCCAAATAAATTAAAAATAAATGAGGAAATCTGAATTTGAAATCATGATACCAAGCAGGTATCCTGCCTCTCATTTATAGAAAAGCTGAAGTTTCCCAGTCCTCCTTGAGTCACAGAAGAGCAGGCTCAAGCAGTTGGTAAGACAAGCCTGCAGGCACTGGGGGATGACAAGGACTCTGACCACCTATCTCAATGATTAACTGAGAGTATGCCTTCCTTTCCCTTTAAAAATTTCATGGCTGAACAAAATCTTTGGAGATTTTTTGTTTATTTGTTTTTTGGAGGGGGATGCTGGGTCCACCAGATTGCAAGCATTCTGATTAAAAGCAACTTTCCTTTTTGTTACCAAGGCTGTTGCCCTCAAGATGATACCTCTGCCCCTCCCTCAAATAGAAACCAAATACTCTTATCTAAGTCTCAGGAGGCAGTTGCAGAGAAGAAACAACTGGTTAGAACCCAAGATGGTGGAGGATTTGATTTCCAGTGAACCTTGAGCCTCATTATACACTCATTGCAGTGTATTAGCATGCTAAGTGACACGCCCAACCAGCACCATGACAGTGGCAATAACCAGAAGCCCATACAAGAGGACTGAAAAGCTTGAACAAAGACTGATTGGCTCCATCACACCCAGAAAGAGGACATAGTGGCAGAAGTCTCCCATAAAAGTACACGTGGCCGAGCCGGCTGGAGCTGTCTCTACCGCCCATCTTGCCTGATGGCTCCCCGCTCAAGTGCTTCCTTTCCCTACTCGAGCACTTTTCTTACTTTTCCTCTTTTGAGGAATAAAAATAGTTTCACTCTGCCCCTCTGCCTCATTTGTGAATTCTTTCCAGCTGGCAGGCAAGACCCCACACTTTGGTGGGCTTCCTAATTTAGGGGTCTCACTAGTGGCTAACAATCATGTGTAAGACTTTAGAGCCCACCACCCAACCTTCAATATCACGTGTAGAAATGAGACAGGAAGGGGGCAGGGCACAGCCATTCAAGGAATGCTACAGCAATTAACATCAAAATGGTGGAAGATTCAACCCCCCGTAGGCCTTGAGGCTCAAGATGGTGGGAGATTTGACTTCTAGCAGATCTTGAACTTCATTATACCCTTGTTGTAATATAGTAACATGGTGAATAACGCCCACAGGCACCATAGCAGTCCCAAGGCTAGCCACAAAAGGTCAAAGAGTGGGAAATGGCCAACTTCCTGGGAATCCCAGCACGCTCCCCAGGCTAGTTAGACTGGTCCTTCCACTTATTAGCATATGAAGCCACTGAGCCTATAAAAACTGGCAACACGGTGCCTCGGCCCCTGCCTCTCTCTCTCCCACCCCCTGTTTGGAGATGGCCCACACTCTGCCTATGGAATGTGTACCTACTTTTACTCTAATCTGAGCACCCAACCCCAACACCTTGTGGCTTTTCTCTTGCCTTTCAAAGTATCTCTCTGAATAAATCTATCTCTACTCAACTGTGGCTCGCTCTTGAATTCTTTCCTGCATGAAGGCAAGGACCCACAATTGGCAGGGCATGTCCCAGGGCTCAGCTGAAGCCTAGGACACAGCCCTCCTCATGTCCCATATCCGTTTTTCCTGCATCGGAAACAGTAATTTCAAACTTGGTAAACATGCTACTTCTAAAATTTCTTCTTTTAAACTATAATATTGAAGATACTCTTTATGTAACTTTATTTTACTTGAGTAATCTTGGAGTCCCTTCATACATTATTTTTTGAAAAGTCACATTTTTAATTTAGATTAGACTCAGAAAATACTGTTATACATAAAAACATGCAATTAATTTGCTTATATTTTTAGCTAATAAAGGCAAACCTTAAAAAAGAATCTGAGTGAAGATACTTCAAAACTAAGTATGGCTATTAATTTTCTGTTTAAAAGCCATTATTACCTGAGTTAATTAACTTCTAAGTCGTGACATATAGTTTCCTTTTACAAACAAGTTTCCAGAAAAGTCAAGATTCTCCCAATTTACAACGGCAAGTTTGAACTTGTTTTCTAACATAGAACATGTTCTTCTGCTAGACTTCCTTTAGTAGCAGTAATAGCTAGAGCTTCCATAAATATTGTGTGCATTTAAACAAGTCTCTGATTTCTCTAGGATTGTAAATAATTGATTAGTAGCTCATAAATGTGTTCCTAAAAGCTAACACCGCCTTACTTAACACTGCCCCGTCAGTGATAATGATGCTGAAATAGGACTCAGGAGGAAAAGACAAGAGGATAGGGATTTACTGCTGTGTGATGTGCATGCAAATAAGCCTATGTGATTTGCATATTTGCTTTATTTCAATACTGTTATGAACCACCTGTATCTGAAAAAGATAGCAAAAATTATTACATTTGTGACTTGCTTTTTTTTTTGACCTACTATATAGAGATAAATTTTATAAATTTCATGTAGATAAGATCAATGATAATTTGTTCTCATTTAAAAAGTATCCAAAGATGATTAGATAATGTAGCCACTACTTTGTTAGTATGTTTGTCTATAATGAAATATATTCAATGTGAAATAATATTTCATAAATAAACCATTTGATTTATCTTATTTGTGAGCAGTTTTGGAATCTTTCCAAAGATTCTAAAGGAATCTCAATGGCAACTAATAATCAACAATAACGTATAAATAAGTGAAAACTTGCTATTCTTGTCCACATCTGGAATTTAGATGCAGAGAATAAGCCTTGTGATTGACTAGAAATATCTGACCCATCAAAAAACTATATGGCACCATAGCCCAATTAGAGTATGGTTTAACTGCCTTATAAACACACTAGGCTTTGGATAATTCTAATCACCCTTATTTTTTCATAACCTATCTGAAGCCCCACAGACACTTAATTGAGCAGTTGGGATTCAATTCTAGATGTTTTGGCTCCTGAGTCCATGATCATAATCACTTTATAAATCTAAGCAAACCCTAGAGGCAATAGGGTTCAGTCCCCTCTTTTTAAAGTGAATCTCATAAGCTTTGAGCACCATATGGGGAGAGGAGGGTAACAGTGCTTTCATGAAAATCAGCACATTTGATAATGATGCATCTGGGAAAGGAGGGCTACTCTGCTCTCTGTAGAAAGTCAGTAAAGATATTGTATAGTTTCTCAATTGCAATCTTTAAAAAGTTTTATGAATATTCATTTTAACACCATTTTTGTATTTATTAGATTGTATTATACCTCGATATAGAATTTTGCATATTTCAAATATGATACTCCATTAACCACTTCAATTAAAAAAGTCAAAATTGAAAGCCCCCTCAAAGTAAGAGAAGATATATGTTGAATAAGTATTTCCTGTACTCTAGTACAAGATTCACTTCAACAAGCAGATTGTTAATGAATTAACAGTATTTCTCCCATAAATTATTACAATTGCTCCTAACAGTTTTTACCATTTTCACCTTTAACCAAATTTCATGCTTCATTCTCTACAAGTTGCCCCTGTGATTCTTCTGAAAGCTAATCCCACTATATTACACCCATTTTTAAAATTGACATAAAAATATGGCATAATTTGACATGCTCACTACTCTCATGACTCCACCTATTTTTCTCTCCTAAGTCAACTTCCTGTAACCCGCTCTTTGATGACAGAGACATGTTCCTTTCTCAAGGCATCTAAATTTTCTGCTCCTACTACCTGGAATGTTCTTCCCTAAAATCCATGTGTTTCGTTTTCTTTGTTCAGATCTTGGCATTAATGCAATGAGAACTTCCCTGACTACCTTCCTCCCAAAACTTCTAATGTAGTTTATTATCCTTTATTTTTCTCAATATAACTTATTGTTATCTGAAACATTAAGTACTTCCTTGTAGGTTTTTTATTGTGTTTGTCTTTCTTCCTCCAACTGGAATATAAACTTCATGAAGAAAGAAATTCTGTGCAGTTCTATTAATGTACCTCTAGTACTTAGAACACAGTAATTAGTTAATAAATATTTGTTTGATGTAAATGTATTCTGAGATAATAAACAATTGAAAAGACATGATAATATGCAAAAGTTTTATCAATACTAAGCATATTTTGCATTTACACATATACACATACATATATACATGTAAGTGGATTGACATGATTGAAATATATTGAGAGATTTAGAATGAGTATCTCTGTTCACCCATATTTCTGTGTATCACTAGCTGTCTATGTATCTTATGGTAATACACTAAGAGAGAAATAAGGATATCCCTGACATCAGGAACTAATTCCTGGTTCATAGCTAGGCTATGTTTTTCTCCAGTCAGATATAAACAATCTTGAAGACTATCAACATCATGCAACATGATAAAGTGAGACAAAAACAGCGTCACAGTGAAAACCACAAGATACCAAACGTCCCCATTTTTCAGGTAAAATGAGTGCTACTACCTGTTCATTAATTACAGTTTCATCCAGGCTCTAATTTGCCCTCCACATAGATAAGATTTATTAAGAAACCCAAGCATAGAATTGTCCCCACTTTCTGAAAGCACCTGATCTAGAGCATATCTCTGCTTCCTTAAACACTCCCCCAAATTGCCAAGCCAAAATACCAGGCTTATGATGGATTCTTTCTCATACCCTCTTCCTGAGCTCCCCATCTCCCATGGTGATGTTTCTCCCTCACTGCAAGGAGTCATACACCCAACTTGATCAACCGCTGTTATATTCCTGGTGATTTTCAGCTGAAGGGCTTTGACAAAGCACGTTTTTAAAAAATAAAATATAGATAGATAGATAATACATAAAGAAATATAGAAGTGTCTTTCCATCCATTATCCATTTTAAACAAATATGGAGTTCTATGTAACTATCTGTATATCAATTTTTTGAAAATAATACTTGTTATAATAGCAGCAGCAGGATTTTGTGTGTGTCAGTGTACAGTTATTTACAGTTCGGTATGGACTAAAGGAAACCAAGCCTTTCACATTCAAATAGTATGTCTCTTTTTTGACTGCTTGAGTGAGCAAAATAATGACAATTCATGTTACATTTAAAATTTTCTAAACTCATTGACTTAGTCCCACTCGAATGCAGTATCTACATAAAAGATAAAGTTCCAGTATCATTCAGGGTAATCTAATACTAATTGAGTATAAATTGTATCAAGATAGAGTGGGTCATTCAGTTACCACCCTCTAGCAATGTCTGAAGAGATTAAATAATGACTTAAGAAGACAAAAGGATGGACTATGCATTAAGCAAACATTATGGGAAATAGTATGACAATTTTATGAAAATTCACTTACCGATAACAATTGAAGTTAGTATTTTGAGTACTCATTACAAAGGAGATGTTACCATCTTCTCTATTGTTTTTAGATAAGACACTTTGAACCACAGTGTTACACTGGTATATTTGCACAGAACTTCTGCATGTAACTAGAGCATACTTCTAGAATTATTGACTGACTTCACAAAGTTATTAGTAAAGCTTTTGGAAAAGACATGCTATTATTACTGGACCTGGTCCAAGCCTACGGAGAATTATTAAAATGAGGCAGGAGAACAAAATCTAGCTTTGATGATTCTAACATTTTTATTTCAATCAAATTGTACACCTCATGTCCCTATGATGTGTAAGGCATAGTTTTAAGGCTTATGTTTGTAAGCAATGTCAAAATATCAAGTTCATTCACTATGAATAATGATAGCATCAGTCAATTCAGTGGAAAAACCATTTTAACTAAACTTTTGAGGAAGAAAAGCAGTGATAATAGGAAAGAAATTATCAATTTTTTTCTGACAATATAAATCTATACTTTAATTTTACCATATCATGAAAATGTGAAGGCAGAATAGTAAATAACATAATTATCATTATACAGAAAAGTTAAGATTTTCTTAAGATCTAAAATGCACTGGATATTTGCCTATGTTATGAACTTTTGAAAATATTAATTACATAATGTAGTAATGACAGGCAATGCAGTCTGTATTTTTCAATTTAAAAGTAAAAATTTTTGCTGATGGTTTTAAAGGAAAGTGTTCAAGTTTAAGGTATTAAGGCTTTATTACATGTAATGAATTTGTATCAAAAAGCATTTCACCATAATTTTTCCTCTTCTATGGATTTTTTTTCTTCTCTCCTTTACTGTTACTTTTCTGAATGTACATTTTTTAAAGTATCTTAATGTCTTGTCAAGTTGTTTTATCTTTTTAATGCAGGGGAAAAGAACAGCTTTCCTTTTTTCTCAAAGGCTAATTATTTTCCTTTGCAAAACACTATGATCAATGCAGATGCAAGTAGCTAAATGTGAAAACCTTAGGCAATTAGTGGAAAATAGAATGTATCTGATTGTTTCCTAAGTGAGATACTTCAATTTGTTTCTGAATTATTCAAATTTGACAGAAAAGTGTGAGATTATAGCATATGCATGCTGATATCAAACATAATTTATAGAAAAATGCTGCTAATTAAGAAAAGCCAATTTCTGTATCACTTTGTTTCACTCAGATTTGGCATAAAACAATAAAACTAGATAAAAAAGTTATTTAAGCATATTAATAATAATTAAATGAAATAATTTGTCAGAATCTTCTTGTTATAGAGATATAAATGTTAGTTAACATTATAGCTCTTAATAAGAGCAGTGTTATATTTGTTGCCATTATCATAGTGAAAATGCATTTCTGTTCCTAAGTTGTGTCCTGTGAACACCTGCTGGTTGCCTTTTAAACATTTCCTTCAAGAGACTAATTTTTTTAGAAAATCTCTGTATTTAATATATCTCATTACATAGAATTATATTTTAAGAATAGTAGGAAGATATTAAATCAGTTACTTTGCTTCTTCTGGTTCACTTTTTTAATACTTGAATTATAACCTTAAACTAACATATTTTATCTAGAGTTCTATGGTTTTCTTTTTTTTTTTCTTCTTAATGAGGCTCATACTGATGTTTTTAGAGTCATTCTGATTTGTTAGAACTAGAGAAAATCCATTTAGTAAGCAGGCTTTTTTTGGAAATTACTCCAAGATTTCTAGGCTTCTAAGCATAATTAAAGTTAATGAAGAAAAAAATTAATTGCTCTACTTAAAAGTGCTATTTAGGGTCTTACAAAACTTGAACAAGTGGATATATGAGATACTCAATCTCTTAACAATCTCGAATGATAAATATGCAATTGCTCTAAATCCACATTCCCTTTTTCTCAGGATGCCAGATGCACACTGAAAACCAAATAGTGTTGGCAGCTCACCTGTGATCTCCACTTTCTTAATCCTTCTAGCTTTCAGAGATGCTTTCTGTTGACATGTAGGGGTGTTCTCTTTCCACTGTTCAGTGTACACTTGCCTTCAGAGGCAACATATTTTGTTTTCTGCAAATTAATAAGGGAATTCTGTGTCGTTATCAAGTAAAGAAATATTGAAAAGATCAACAAGACAAATAGGTCACCATAACAAGTTGCAAAACGAAAGAAACTTATTTTCATTTATGCTTTTCACATGTTACATACATTTGAATAAGAATTATGATTTTATTAAATTATTTGTTCATTGGAGCACAGGGTCCAGGATGGTGAGCTGTGTGTTGTTTTAATAAAAGACCACAAGAGAAACTGAGAGTGAGAAGTTTATTTTCTGCACAGCCTGGAGGACGCACATGGACTATTTCAAGGGGCCTCTAGAGGAGGTCAAGGAAGGGTCTGGGCAGAGAGCGACAGGATCTGGGGCCCTTCATTATGGTCCATGGATGGAGTTCTTTGACATTCCCAGGTTAAGGCAGGATTGGTCAATTCAAACAAAAGAGAGCAAGGTTTTAATAAGCTCCAAGGGGGTCTTATCTTAGGGGCATATGGGAGAAGGCCCTGCAAAGCAAGGAATACTTTTGATCACAAAGGCTGTTGGGAAATTTGTATCAGGAAATTAAATTTGCTTGTGACTTTGTAAGCTGGTAGGTAGGGCAGGGGTGCTTGCACGAGGGACTAGTGTCAGTTTAAGATCCTCGCCTCTGTTTGGCCAAACAAAATCATTGCCAAAGCAACAATCCCATGGAGCAGCTTAGCTAAACTCTCAACAGTAAGTAAATATATATATTTACATTTATACATGCATAAGTAAGAATACATTTGTGTGTGTGTGTGTGTGTGTATGTGTGTGTATATATCTCAAAAGAATATTATAGCCAAACAAGATAAAATGATATCAAAAAAGGAGGACAATAAAGAATAGCAGGTGATTCTTCCTCTGCCTACATTCATTTGTTCCTCTGGGAACTTTCTACTTTTTCACCTCCGATAGGGTATAATTTACCAGGTAAAAGCATATTTGCTAACTTTAGCCCATATTTAACAAAAATATTTATGTTGCAACTTTCTCTATAAAAAAATGTTTGGTAGAGAAGGTGACACATCCTACAAATGATAAACTTTATTTCTATATTGTGCATTTTCAAGCTTCCCAGCAAAATAAAAATATTGCTCAATGGCATGTTAAATTTGTTCAATATGTTCAGTGGTTTTTGAAAGCTGCAATTAGACTTAAAGATAGACTCTGGAATATTTTATATCTATTCTTCCTAGTATAGATTTATTACTTGTTTCTAATTATTTGCAATTGAAAAGCTATTCTTTTTTCTAAAATTTCTCAGGCACTATAGTTTCAGAAGTGGTAGAAGAGCATTAATTTCAAGAGTTAGAGGAGAGTCAAGTTAGTTAATTAACTTAACTCATTATTAGATGATGATTTTGAGGCATAAATGAAAGTTAAATGACTCTACCACAACAACCCCACTGCAAGGTTAAATATAATAATGATAATAATAGATAATATCTATTAAGTGTGCCATTCACTGCTTAAACACTTTAAATATCGCATCTCCCTCAATGCTCAAAATACTGCTAGAGCAAGTACAATTTTACAGACAAACAGCATAAAGAACCCAGTTACAAAGCAGATTATTTTTCTATTAATCTGGCTCCCACACTTCCAATTTTACTACTGTGCATTAGTCTGCATATAAATGATTTGGGTTTTAAAGATCCCAGGTATAACAAACTGCCTTAGATATTTTTAAAACTGAAAGGACGTGTCTTTCCTTCTGGATTTAGTTTTCATGAAGAAATTATCCATAATCTGGAGTTTCCAGAATTATTATTTTATTGATAGAATACCACATTATGCCCTTGTACAAAATGTTTTTCATTTACATATACATATTCTATTGAATGTAAAGTTGTATATATTTTTATTCTTTTCATGAACAGATTCCAAATTAATTCTACTGCAGAATCCTGGTCTACAGAGAGTTTAGGATATTTGACACTGATCTCTAGCCCAGGTTTCCTCAACTTTTTTAACTAATGATAAGTTTGCCCCATTTCCCATCCCCAATACATATACATCCCGGAAGAAATGTTCCAGGTATGATTTTCAAATAGGATGCATTCATTGTATGTCACTTTTTAAACACTTATCACTTTTTTGGTTAAGAACAGTTACCAGCTGGGGGACCTGGGAGGAGCATCTCCTACTTTGTACACTGGGGGTTTCCACCCCCACCATAACTAACACCACCACTGCTGCCAGTGACAGCCTACTGACTCTTAAGATAAATTAATCTATATGGCGTCATATTTGAAAGGTGACATTCTATCATGAAGACATGCTGCTAGGGATAGGATACAGGAAAAAAAAATCAAGCCAACTGGATTCTTCCCCTAGCTGCACTACTTATTAGTTACATAAATTTACGTACTAGATCTGGCCCATATTAGCTGATACGCAGTCACAATTTACAAAATGGCTTAATATACATGAATTTATTTGATTGCTATGTTGTGAGTTAGTCACCATTATTATTAATGTGCCTACATATCTGAAACCTAAATGTTAGAGAACTTATATGATTTCACCCAAAGTTTTACCCAGACAAGAGAAGGGAACCCAGGGAGAACTCTAGGACTTTGGACTCCAGAGAGAGTCCTTTCTTGGCCATACTACACTTTTCTTGATTATGTAGGGTTGGGTATGCTGCTGATAATCAAGTGAAATATTACATCTAGAAGTAGTAGGTAAACTCTGAAATAATACACAGGATAAAATATCATTTTTTCTAAGAGGTCAATTCCTAAACAAATATTACATTTATTTTTTTACTTTATAAGTGCATTAATTTAAAATATATAATTAATATGTATTTCCTATAAAAATAAAAATCAAATCCGTACAGAAGTTTAAAGAAAAACACTTTCCAATCCTTCCTCACTGTTTCACCCCTCAGAGAATCTACTGTTAGCCTGCAATCACACACAAACATATACACATTAATGTATCTGCTATGTAGTCTTAGTTACTGAAATATCAACAGCTTAAAACTATCTATTTAGAAATTACAGACTAATATTTGTGTTAAGGTATCTATTCTGGTAACTAACTGTTATTCAGTAGTCATAGGGTGTGATGGTGAATTTTATGTGTCAACTTGGAATGTGTCTTTGAATGACATTATCATTTAAATGGTGAACTTAGAGTAAGTAGATTGCTGGTTCATAATGTGGTTGGGCCTCTTCAAATTAGTTGAAGTTCTAAACAGAGCAGAAGGCTGGTCTCCTAGAGCAAGAAGCAACAAGAAAGAAATCTCAAGCAGATTTCTTTTGGACTTTATCTGCAAATCAGCTCTCCTGAATCTCCAGCCTGCTGTCCCACACGGCAGAATTTGGATTCACCATCC
The DNA here is from genome assembly GCF_036321535.1 of Camelus dromedarius. Lineage (NCBI taxonomy): Eukaryota > Metazoa > Chordata > Mammalia > Artiodactyla > Camelidae > Camelus > Camelus dromedarius. The sequence goes on from NC_087436.1 coordinate 40,338,850, forward strand.
TCCATAAGGTATGAGCCAATTCATTACAATAAATCTCTCTCTCTCCATCCTATTGATTCCATTTTTCTGGAGAACCCTGGCTAATACAGAGATCCTTGTTTTGTAATAACCTGCAACACTTCACAGAGAGTGAACATTTATTTCTGAAATAATTTTTAATTGAAGTATAGTCAGTTACAATGTGTCGATTTCTGGTGTACAGCATAATGTTTCAGTCATACATATACACACGTCTTCATTTTCACATTCTTTCTCATTGTAGGTTACTACAAGATATTGAATATAGTTCCCTGTGCTATAAAGAAGAAATTTATTGTTTATCTATTTTATACATAGATTTGAAATAATTTTTTATAATTGTTACTTATGCACTTTGAAATAAAATTTAAGATAGAAATTCTGAAAATTATTTACAAGTGTCTATGCTGCTTCAAACTTGAGTCTCAATCGAATATTTCCACATTATAAAGGCATCTTCTTTTTAATGAAGTTTCTCTTTTTTTAAATAGGTGAAAAAATTAACTAGAATAATTTATAGAGTGTGTCACATGATTTAGAGATTTCTGTTTTCTTAAGATTGCTTTATTATGAAAACATTTTCCCACTTCCTCCAAAAGGTATATTTCTTTTTCTGTAAGTAAAGGTTTGTATTTTTTTTTCTATTTTTGTGTATTTTTTTTTTACCCTTTAGTAGTTTCATAAAGAGTATCATGGATCATGACAAATAAAGTTTTTTTTTAAATGTACAAGCATAAATGTCACCTAGTCTTACAAGTCTATCAAAATTTTTGAGCAAAATGTTTTGAAGAAAGGCATAATTGAAAAGAAAACAAAAAACCAGAAACCTTTGGAGAATCAATGACCCTAAGAATAGTTCTTAAACCATTGAAGTGAGTTCTGCTTCTTGAAAGTAATTACACTGTTTGAGCTGGATTTTTTGAAAACTGATATATAGTGTGGAAAAACAGTTTAAATATAACACAACTTCTGTTTCTGTCAAGTGTAACTTAACTGTTATTATAAAAGTAACAATGATAAAATAATTTGACAGAAACAAAGTGCATCTCTATATCATTTTTAAACTAGTTGAGCGTGTAACCAGACCCACGTGCCCTTAACCTGTGGAGTCCACATTAACTCCTGCAAGTTAGCGTCCGAAGTCATTGTAGCTACCACAACAATCTCGATTTTCCCACTTTATACACTGTACACCTACTGTCAGGTGCCAGCTTTTGGGTCTGTAACTGATTATTTCCATTGTCAAGTCAGAGCATTTAGTTGAATAGTGTATAACCTTGTATTTGATTACTCTGGCTGCTAGTATGGATAACATGTCCTCAGTAGGTAACAGAATCAGTCAAGACAAGTTTCATTTCTACACAGCATTAAGTACTTTTGTCTTTTCCAGTTTAATAAACTGCCCAGTATCTTGCAATTACTAAACACGCTCTAATTGATTCAAATGGCAGAGTCAGAATCAGTTAGATGCTTTTGAAGCTGGATTTACATCACTACAACATGAAGGTATAATTTAATTCTCTTGATCAGGCTCTATTAGAGACCTGGAAGGCTCAGGGAAACTAGGAGCTTAAAGTACATTTGTAGAATTATTTTTTAATCAAATTTCTCAGTAAAATGGAGCAAAACAATAAATATTGGATAATAGGAATTTTAACAAATTGAATTAACCTGTTTGTGAGCAAAAGAAGTTGATCACACATTATAACTTGAATTTAGCCAAAATACACTTCAATATATTTGAAGATTGTTAACCATAAGTGTAAATTTTAAGATTTCCTTGACTCCTTTTTGTTTCTCTTCATTCCTGATTAATTTGGAATTTCAAGCTATTTATTTGGTTTTTAATCTAATATGTTTACTGTACCCACATTTTGAACCTCCTCTCCACATTCTTTGGATGCTTCCCAATTATCCACTCAGAGACAAGATCCCCTGGAAGGAGGGGAAATGTCATTGAGTTTGATTTTTGCCCTAGTTTAATGGAAGAGAGTAGAGTGGATATGTAGTGTTGTCACTCTGATCACTGGGAAATAAATAAGATTGCACATATAAGAACACTGTCATATGCAAGCTACTAATAAACTTAAAAGGCAGTGCTCAAACTCTCTTTTGAGGTGCTAAAGAGTTATTCTCTCACACGCCGGAAATAAATACACAGAAACGGTGGTTCACTAAGTATTTATACCAGCAAATCCTATTTAAGTTAATAGGTTACATTAGAAGTTCAATGGAATTTAATCAATCCAACTAGGCCCCAATGACAGAGACTCATTTCTACATAACTCATAAGTATTTCATTCAAAATTAAGAATATCTGTACCATCATGGAGAAAACACTATCATTTTACAATAACTAATAAAAATCATTGGAAAAATCTCACCTCATATAAATTGATTTCTATTTTTGTTCTTTAATAGAGAGAAGACTATTTCAACTTCAGGTATATTCCACTGAATTAACTGTGGAAACACACACTTTCATACATGCTAAATTTTTAAAAAGATGATTTAAATGGAAAAACATTAATTTACTAGAAGCGTATGGCTCTCCTACCTTGCCTAATATAGGGCATTAGACCATTCTGTAGGATCTGGAAATGAATTAATCTTGTCATAGGTAAATTTAATTGTATGAATAAGCCTTATGTTCCCCATATGTTTCATTAGCTTAATTTTTATTACCATTAGAATAGAGAAAAGTAGCTAATATTCAAGTTTTTGCAAATCACTAACACATCAAGAAGCAACATGCAAAAAAGCCCCCCCTACTGCCTTTTTAAAGTACACACATATGTATGTGCCATCTTATTAAGTGATAAATATATTTTTACATTCAAAAACACATATATTTATCAGTTTCTTTGCCCTGGTGGAATAAACAGTTCATCTCGAATACAATTGAAGCTCTAAATTAATGGTATGGTTTAAAATAAAACCAGAAGGTATTTTTACAAAGGAGACAGGTTATGATACTGGTTTCCATACTTTTTGTAAAATGTAAAACATTATTAAAAATCTGAAAGAGAGTGTATGATAAATTTGTGAACATATTCTTACTATTTTATTATTTATTATCTAGATTAGAGGAGAGATGCTATAATTAATGAGGCAATAGAGAAACATTTCACATTAGGTTACTAGCTGTTATCACATCTAAATCAAATATTTGACTTAAAGGTAAGTACCGAGGCTGACTATAAATACAGGAGCTGTGATGAGTACCAGAAGGAATACTAAGGCTGAAACAGGCAAGAAGGCAAATAAATGTGCTACTTCCTTAGATCTGCAAAAAAATGTATATTTGTGTATATATACATATATATAATTTTTGTAATGAAAGAGAATTTCCTTTATCCTTTTTCTGTAAATGTATAATTTTATTGAAGTATAGTCAGTTTACAATGTTGTTTCAATTTCTAATGTACAGTATAATGCTTCAATCATACCTGAACATACATATATTCACTTCCATATTCTTTTTTACCATAAGTTACTACAAGATATTGAATATAATTCCCTGTGCTATACAGTATAAACATGTTGTTTATCTATTTTATATATATTATATTTATGTTTATATATATTAGTTAGTATCTGCAAATCTTGAACTCCCAGTTTATCCCTTCCTACCAGCTTCCCCTCCGTAACCATAAATTTGTTTTCTATGGCTGTGAGTCTGTTTCTGTTTTGAAAATAAACTTGTCTTTTGTTTGTTTGTTTGTTTTAGATTCCACATACAAGTGATATCATATGGTATTTTCCTTTCTCTTCCAGGCTTACTTCACTTCGAATGACAATCTCTAGATCCATCCATGTTGCTGCAAGTAGTATTATTTTATTATTTTTTACGGCTGAGTAGTATCCCATTGTATAAATATACCACAACTTCTTTATCCAGTCATCTGTCAATGGACATTTAGGCTGTCTCCATGTCCTGGCTGTTTTAAATAGCACTGCCATGAACATTGGAGTGCATGTATCTTTCTGAATTTCTTTTGAGAAATCTCCACACTGTTCTCCATAACAGCTGCACATCAACAATGTAGGAGGGTTCCCTTCTCTTCACAGCCTCCCAGCATTTATCATTTGTGGACTTTTGAATGATAGCCATTCTGACTGTTGTGAGGCAGTACCTCATTGTAGTTTTGATTTGCATTTCTCTGATAATTCACGATATTGAGCATTTTTTTCAGGTGCCTATTGGCCATTTGTATGTCTTCACTGGAGAATTGCTTGTTTAGGTCATCTGCCCAATTTTGGATTGGGTTGTTTGTTTTTTATTACTAAGTTGTTATGAGCTGTTTATATATTCTGGAAATTAAGCCCTTGTCAGTCTCATCTTTTGCAAATATTTTCTCCCATTTTGTGGGTTTTCATTTTGTTTTGCTTATGGTTTCCTTTGCTGTGAAAAAGCTTATAAATTTAACTAGGTCCCATTTGTTTGTTTTTGCTTTTATTTCTATTGCCTGGGTAGATTGCTCTAGGAGAACATTGCTAAGATTTATGTCAGATAATGTTTTGCTATGTTTTATTCTAAGAGGTTTATAGTGTCTTGTCTTATGTTTAAGTCTTTAAGCCATTTTGTGTTTATTTTTCTGTATGATGTGAAGGAGTGTTTTGACTTCATTGATTTACATGCAGCTGTCTAGTTTTCCCATTTATTGAAGAGACTGTCTTTATCCCATTATAAGTTCTTGTCTCCTTTGTCAAAGATTTACCAACCAAAAATTTGTGGGTTTATTTCTGGGCTCTCCATCCTGTTCCATTGATCCATATGTCCATTTTTTGTACCAATACTACACTGTCTCAATTACTGTAGCTCTGTAGTATTGTCTGAAGGTTCCATTATCTTTTAAATGGCATTTAAAATTAATAAACATTAAAAATATCTTTATATTTAAAACAAAGAAAACAAAACCAAAACTAAGCATAGAATATTATTAACAAAAGCTACATGATGCTAGTATTATTAATATGAAATAATGATTCTCACTATAGATATATTCTTTTTTCTAAATGTTTTATTTGTAAGACCACTCTAGCTTTATTCTTGTATAATTTTGTATTTTTTTAAAGGCTAAGTGGTTATGGATTAATCAATTGGAAGACTTTATCAGTAAAATATCAAATGATTAACTTATATACAAGCTATTAAATTCATGAAGTATTACCTTTAAAGAATAAGTTGATCTTAGTAGCTTGATTTACATAATGTTATACATTTTTCATTGCTTTTGGGTACTTACAGTAGGAATGTTTTGCATTATATATATATTTAGTGAATCTAAATATATTCTGAACACATGCCAATAGATTACATTCAACTTGATGAATAGTGCTATTCATAGAAGAAACATTTTCAATGTGGTTTTAAAGATTCATCGTCCACATATATTTTTAACTCTAACTTACTTGATAATTCTTCATAGACAGAAAGAGAGCTACCAAACTTCTCTGCATGGCTGCACAGAATTACATGAAAATTATTCTTATAAAACATATATAGTTCACATATATTACCATGAATCACATCACTATGATGATGATAAAGTGAAAACGTTTATTTTAGCATGCCCCATAAGATGCCAATGATCATTCAGAAAAGGTGATCAGGTACCACCACTTTCACTTTAAAGAATGTGTTGTACTGGCAGGCAGAACTGTCTCTGTTGAGACTCTGTTCTCTCATCCTTTCGCCCTTTGAAGATCACATATTCTTCAAATTGATGACAGAATATCAAGAAAATAAAATTTCCATTCTTATGGGAAACAGTCAATTTTATATACATGTGAATCCTTAAAGCATATGTGATGACAAATTGCTCCAGACTAGGATGGATAATAGAAATAACAGCTCCACCGAGAAAAAAAGACTAGTGGCAGGGATGGGGATGGAGGAAGAGCTATAAAGATTGTACCAAGCAATTTTGAGTCTTTCGCCAATCAAAATAAATTCCATGCAGAAATGGATAATGAAAACGATTAAAACCTCCCTACATGAAAATTTTAAAATGGGAGCAGTTAGGCTAAAATAACCCCTTCAGAACTAATACACACAAGATTCCATTTTCATGGTCTAAGTTACTTTTTGTTTTCTGGAAAAATGATACAACATCATATACATGATGACATTTTAAATGAAAAATATCTTATTACAGAACTTTAAAAATAAATGGACAAGTTCATTTCAATATGAGTGGTTAGCAACTCAGCATCTGCCTTGTTGCTCAGTTTAGCTTCTTCATTTCATGTCTGATATCGCTTGCTAAAACAAAATCATTCTATAGCTATTTTAGATATTTATGCAAAGGGTAGATTTTGAAATTTGGTACCTCAGTTTAAAATTACAAAGACATTAGAAAATGTATGTTACAAATAAAAATGGTCTGCATTAACACTTTTTTTTTTTTAATCTGAACTCTGGACCTATTCTGTATACAAGGTCTCTCTTCAAGGTCACATTGATTTCAGCAACAAAAGACAATTTGTGTTTATATTCCTGCTTGTAACCTTTATTGTTAAATAATATTTAATTGCCTGAGAATTTGCTATCTATTTTGTAATCGAATCATTTGCCACTCTATCACCTACATTGCCTATTGCAGACATGGGAAATGAGGTTTAAGGTACATAAAAGCAAATTAGAGCCCAATTTCCCTCTTCCTAGTGTCAGGCGTACGTGTCTTCAGGCTGAAAGGCACTATGTCTCTGAACTCTTAGAGAAATTTAAATGAAGGCAATTATTCAGATTACTGAAAAATGATTAGTGGTAAAATTAGGCAGAATTGTGCAACTCTGTACCTGCTTGATTACTCTATACTCTTAACTGCCTGAATGACAAAGATAAACCCATCTTTGTGCTGTGCTTTATAAAACTATTGAGTAGTTCAGAGCACTTTATTTTTGTTAACCATTAGTAATGGAACAAAGAGTATAATGTCTTTATGAGTTTTCCTTACCAGGAAAATAAAAGCCATTATCAAAAGAAAAACAGTACATAATCCTGATGCAGCACTCTCAGCACTTTTTACACATATGATTAGTTATCAGTTTGATAAATGCATTTCCAAAGTCAAATAGATATCAATGAAATTAACAGGGATTCATTTCTTCAATTCCAATATCTAGAAATACTTTCTAATGTTCTGTTTTGTTCTTGATGGAAATTGTCTCTAAAAGAATTCTTCGTGTTCTATGAGATAGTAACACAATTCTGAACTGCTTAGAAAGGAAAAATCAGGGTTAATGTACTGACAGAAAATGGACAGAGGACAAGGGTCTTGCTGTCATAATGATTAATTCAGCTCAACACAGACTGTCTTTACTGTGGTAAGTGGTATCAATCATGAAGATAGTTGAAATACATGGATCAGTGGTGCCAGAAGCAAGCTGACTACTCAGTATAAAGCAGGCCCACCAGGGAAGTTGTACCAAGCAATCCATCAGAGATGCTACCCATTAGCATCCGTGACCTTAACCCACTATCCACATGACTGTGTATACAGAATAGAAGATACACACTTAAGAAATGACAGATTAAAAACCATATAATCTAAACATTGCATAGAGTTCAAAATAAAAAGGTATACCCTCTTTTCCCAGTAATAAATGGAAATGTTAATATAGATCATTAGAATTCTTGATAGTAATGCTATTTGGGTTTTAATTGTGTTGTCATTATTTAACTACATAACTATTACATTTAAAGGTTATTAGAAATTATTTCTTTACTAACTTATTTTACCTTCTTTACTGTTTGGGAAATGTAGCATCATATAGTTTCATACCAATCACTTCTATCATTTTATGCAGCCAAGTGTCTAAGAAAAAAAAAAAACCCTAAGTTCATCTGTATGGACATTTTCAAACTTGTTAGGAGTTAACACTTTAAAGGGAATGTGAGAAAGCAGTGACTGTGTTCACTGATTTACATATCATACCTGTTTAGGACTGGTTCAGTTGCACACCAGAGAACCCAATCTGGAATGGTTTAAGCACCCTAAAGGACACAAGAGAAAACCCCGCACTTGTTCAGTGAGCGCTACAATAGTATCAGTATTCAGAGTCTTTCTATATCTGCTCCATTGTTCTTAAGGCTTGACACTTATCCTATGACCCTCAGAAGTCATTTGTCCTGTAGATATCATAGCAATAGTCTAAGTAGAAGAACAGGGAAGAACAATCAATGATAGTGCTTGCCAGGTGAGTCTACAACTCTAACCCCAACTAACCTTTATGAGCTTCTGGGAATGAGTCAGCATCCAGCGGTTTCTGCTGTCAGTCAGATCTGCATCACTTAGTCACCATGCTCCTCAAGAGCATCTAGGAGGGGCTCCTTGAGCTGGCACATTGCTGCTTCCATCCAAACTGGAGTTCTTCTCTGCTAAGGAGAAAATGGAAAAATGGATAGAGGACATGTAGTGATCATCCAACAATATCTGCCACACATATATTGCTTCATCCAATCCTTAATAGGTGTTGTTATAATTCTATAACAGAACTATATAAAGTACATAAAATAATATAGTAAATATAAAGTATATAAAAGTATATACAAATTATTATAATTTTCATTTTACAAACAAGGTAACTGAGGCAGAAAGAGATGAAGTAACATAAAATCAGAGAGCAATAAAGAGCAGAGGTTAGATCTGATCTAGGGTGGTCTGGTTCCAGAACCAAAGCAAAAACCTACATTTAGGGAACTCTTCCCAAACTCTTTCCAGATTTTCATTTTTAAAAAACAAATCTCTTCTCTATTTATTACATGTCATAGCTGATACTAATTCTTCTACATCTAACATTATTAGTATGTTTCTGTCCCAAGAAGATAGCATATTTTGAAAAACATCTGGTATCATTCTGAAATAGGCTGACAATATTTGGTAAAACTCAACAACAATTTCTATTTTAAATAAGTGTTCAAAATTAAATATATTTGTTAATTTAATAAGAATATCTGTTTTAAACTAAGAGCCAAGAATACACCTAATGTTAAATTTAATTGGAAACATTGGTTTCCAACATTGTCAGTAATGTCTTAACTGTATTAAAATTTTAAATTATTATTAAAAATTAAAACCAATAGAGAATAATGCAAATTAGGAAGTAAAAAAATCTATAATATTCTATCATTACAGCCTACACATGCCCACATACAAATACACATCAAATCCTATCCACCAGGAATCATTACTCTTTACAGTTTGTATTGGCTTGTATGTCTTTAGAGATTGATTCCTTCCTTCCTTCCTTCCTTTTCTTCATTCCTTATTTATCTTAAAATTAACTTACATAAGGGTGCCTCTATGTGTCTAGGTATTTGTGACAGGTAATATAGACACAATATAAAATTTACAGTATATATATTTACATGCTGGCACATTTATGTATACTTTTACCAAAATAGGCTTATACTGTACTTAAAATTTTTTAAAATATTTTGGATTGAACAATAAGATAAGGATAACTTTTTATATCAATACATAAACATACTCCTCATTATTTTACTTATTCATTCATTTATTCACTAAAGATATTTATTAGATATCAATATGCTCCATTCAATTTGCCAGTGCTGGAGATATGACAGTGTACAAACAAATAATGATCACAGATATTGTAAGATTTCTATTTCATAAAGAGAAATAGAGTAATCCTATTGGTGCTTTTGGAAACAAAAGTGAAAGCATGACATGGTTTTTAGGGGGAAGAACTCCAGGTGAGGGGGATGCAAGAGCCCAGTCCCTGAGACAGAGCATTCTTGTTGTCTGAGATTAAAAGTGGCTGACTGGGGTGGCGAAGGCACAACAGATGAGGCAGGGAGAGTGAGAGGTGAGGTCAGAGAGTCAGAGTAGAGAGTTGCTTAAGGCTTTGAGTCTTGATTTTGGATGTTGGAGAGTGCGAATGAGATGGAAAATTACTGGAAGATTTGAGCAGAGGAGTGAGTCTGATCTGACTGCAGTTTTTATAATAGACCCCAAGAACACAATATTTCAAATAAGGAAACTAGTAAGTAGGAGCCTCTTGCAATAACCAGGAAAGATGTGTTATGGATTTGGACTATGGGAAAAGCAGGAGATATGATAAGAAATGTTCAATTCTAGTTGTATCTTTACAGCTGACATGATTTGTGGACAGATTAAATTGTAGGTTGTGAGAGAAAAATAAATCTAACATCATCTGGGTTTTTGGTATGTTTATTTTGAACAAAAACAGATGCTGATTTTATCCTAGACCATTTCAGCCTAAATGGATGGGGAGTCAAACCTTTTCCCTCTTTGCCACTATTGCAAATTTTATTGACAGTTATTAACATTGACCCATCACTGTGATCCTCAGATATGGATGAGGAGGACTGGTCTGTAATCTTCTGTGACCATGAAAGAGTACTCCAATTCTGTGGTCAGCATTTTGATAAAGACTTGAAATGAATTTCAAAGACTTTTGGTTTTATTTTTCCTTCTCTATAATCCAACATATTTGAAATGGCACTGGAATAATGATTTACTTATAGTTTTGGTAGAAGTTAAATGTGAAATTTTGAAATTCATGCTTTCAAAGAAAGGAAACTTGAAAACATTTTTCTATTTATTCAATGACCAAAAAGATCCATTTAGGACTTTGTACTCTTCTTTGGTCAGTATTTTTAGTCTACAGTTTCCTGTAAATCCTCTATTAAGTGTCTTTATATAGCACATACAAAAATCTCTCTTAGGATTATTTTAAAACTTTCACTGAATGTTCTGTTATTTCCCGAATTTTATTTATTAGTTCACAAATTTGAATGTTCTTCACTTTTTCTTCTTAAATGAATTATATCTACGTGTTAGAAAATTTAAAGACCAAAATCGTAAGTGTACTTGGGAGTGTTAGTGTCTTTCTGTTTTTACATCCAGTACTTCCTGATTTAATCATCTATCCCTGCCTTTTTATTAGATTATTTTTTTCTCTTCTAAATTCCCTTTGAACTTTGTATTGCTCTATTGCTTTGAAGTATCTGACATTGCAGTAGAGAATTCTCACTCCTAATATTCTTCCCTCTATATGTACAGAGGAGATATTCAATTATTGAGTAACTAAAATGGCCCAGGCACCAATCAATCAGAAAAGGCTCTTGGCCAAGCACAGTGAGGCTGCCCCAGGCTGTAGAAGTGGAATATCAGCACTGTTTATGGGTGCTTGAATCTTTCTGCTTGAATACTTCAAGGAATTTTTCATTCTCTCTGAAACCCAGGAACTTTCCTAAGACCTGTGTCAATGCTAAAGATCCATATATTTCAAAATACGATGGGAACTCTTTCAGCATATTGATTAACTCCTCAAAAGTTTGCTTGAGAAAAAACTTTTAGATGCTTTTACTTTATTTTCCTCTTGATGGATGTTCGGTATAAGTGTATATTCTCCTTAATTTGTTCTCTTTATTTTTTTCCTATATTCTTTTTCACGAGTTATTTTGGATTCCATTTTTGTTGCCTTTTATCCCTTACTTTTTTTTTTTTAGCTACAGCCATTCTGCATTTTTTAGTATCTCTATGAAGTTTGGCTTTTCTGTGCTGATTATTTTCTCTTTATTTTCTTTGTTGAATTCTGAAAGCTAAAATTTTGTCTTATCTATCCACCCATCATATCTTCCCTGAATTCTTATATCTAAGCCTTGAATTCTAGAATATTTAAATAAATTTTAAATCAATTTTTATCTTGACTTTTAATTGCTTTACTGTCATATTCTTGCAAAGTGTTCTTTGCCATCAGTTTGATTGCACTGTCCCTTTATCTTTTCTTTTTAAATTATGCACCATCATTTGCGTGATTCTGCGCTGGTTCCTTTGATTTATTAATAATTTTTGACTAAGACTGTTCCTACCAGACCAGCAGTTGGTAGCTGCTTCATGTGAAGAATGGAAGACATAAGCCTATCAGTAGTGAGAATTTTCCCTCATTTCTGGTGAAATGTTTTTTCACTTCGTGGCAATGGGTGATTGGGGGTGTGTGTGTGAGAGAGAGAGAAAAGAGAGATAGAGAGACAGAGAGAGAGAGAGAGGGAGAGAGAGAGAAGGTGTGTTTAACTTTACTTCTTCCCAAATAACGGAGCTATAGACTAAATACTATTCATAATTTTACTCTTTAGCGTGTCCTTACAGGTTACTTCCTGCAGAAAATAATGGTTTCCCACAGATTGCTTCTTGCAGAAAATGATAATTTTGTGGATTAAAAAAATTCTTACATAGTATATAGCTATAATTATTTTACAAAATAAATTTTAATAACATTTTTAGTACATTTGTGCAATTTATTGCAAGATTGTAGAATGCCTAATAGAATATTATAAAGTAATTTTTAATGATCCCTCTATTCCTTTTGAATTCTCAGTTTCTTCTCTGATCTTACATTTTTAGCTTCTTTGTTTCAGGGTTAGAGTTTTACTTTGTGGGCTCTTATAAAGTCACATGAAGTCATCCAAAATTTCCTTCTCCTTTGCCTTCCTCTTATATGGATTCTAGAAGGCTGAAATATTGGACTTTAAGACTCCTTTTCAGCTAGAAGTGGCGACATACACATTCTTGCCATATGATGTAGGAAGAAGTCTCTGAAGAAGATTTTTCTCCATGAGGAGAAGAAACCAGTCACATTTTTCTCATGCTTTCTTTCTACCTGAATTACAAACGTTCTTGGAGCTGCATTGCCACCATGAGGCCACAGGGGAAAAATAAGTCAAATGATAAGTATTTCAGAGAAAAAAATAGGATTCAGAGTCTCAAACTATCTGAAAGGCCTACTTTCATACTTTTTCTGTTTGAGAAAAAATAACTCCCTCTCTAATTCTGTTGATGATTTATGGCTTTTCTATCACCTGAAGTGGTACAGAAATTTCCTGTTTCACACAGAACATTTTTTAAAGTTCTAAATATCTTTCCTAGCCCTAAAAAATAACAAGTTCTTTTGGACTCTTGAGCCTCTCTTGAATTCTGCCAGATATACAGTTTTTTTGTAACCACGATTCCCCTTGCTTTGCACATAATCTAGGTCAGTATTTCTCTCACAATGGTCCTTTATTATAACTCTTTGTTCACACTCCTTCTCTAAAGAATTTTTAATTTCATCTCTGGTGGACACTTCATTCTCTTTGCTGCTTTTATACTGCATATGTTCCAATAAAACTTTACTGCTCATCATTCTTTTGTTTTGATCAACATTTTTACTTGGTATCATTTTCTTCCCCCTGGAGGATATCTTTTAACATTCCTTGTAGTGATAGTCTGCTGGAGAGGAATTCTTTTCACCTTCTGCCTCCTAAACGTCTTCACCTTGCCTTTGTTGTTGAAAGATATTTTCACTGAGTATAGAATTCTATAGATTGATGGGTTTTTCAACATTTTGTCCAAATCCTTTATGACATTCATTGCTTTGAAGAATTCTGCTGTCATCCTTATCTTTGCTCCCGTTTATATAATGTGTGTTTTTTCTGTGGCTGCTTTTAAGGCTTTTTATCAATGTTTTAGAGCAATTTGATTATTATGTGTCTTGATGCAGCTTTCTTCATGATTCTTGGAATGATTTTGAGAGTTTCTTGAATTCAGAATTATTTTTGCCATTTTTTTTTCAAATAGTTCTTCTGACACTCCTTTCCTCTTTCAAGGACTCTAGTTATATATATGTAAGGTTCTTGAAGTTGTCCCGTGATTCATTGATGGTCTTTTCTTCCTTCATTTCCTCTGATTCTTTTTTTATTTTTTAATATATATCTACCCTTGTTTTGGATAGTTTCTGTAAGTATGTCTTCAAGTTTACTATTTATATACTTTAAAAAATTCTACTTTAAGTGAGTCTAAGGAGAGGGGCTATTTTTTTTCCAGTCATTCCGAAACTAAAAAGCCCACTTTGCTAATGGCAATGTAATAATATATAAGAAGGAAATAAAGAGTACCAATACTGGGAAGAGGAAGCAATTTCTCTTTTTGTTTTCTATCTGATATCTGTGTATGTATGTGTGTGCAGGGGTGTGTATGTATATAAAGTATATAATATAAGATATATAATAGTAATACATAAATTGGTTTAAAACATTTTATTAAATTTATATTTATATTATATATTATACATATATATTTATAAAGGGGGAGAAATTTGCAAGTAATATATTGGTTTTGGATGGTAAGAATGAAATAACAATTTTATATATATCAGTTTTTTATACCAATCAAAAATATTTCTCTAAAAATAAATTGATTTTTTATTTTTTATGACTTGAAAAACCATTTTTAATTTTATGTAGAAATATAAAATGTTAACTTTACCAGGAAAATTTTGAAAAAGAAGAAGATTATAAGAAAAATACTTAAATATATAACAAGTCTTGTGGAAATTCAAGAGTTTGGAAGGAAGATACACTGTAAAGTCCTGGCCAAAACAACACAGACAAGACTTCAGTACGTAAGACTTCCAACATTATGTTATATAGAATTGATGAAAATGGGCATCCTTGCCTTGTTCCTGATATTAGAGGAAAGGCTTTCAGCTTTTCACCATTGAGTATGATGTTAGCTGTCAGTTTATCATAAATGGCCTTTATGTTGAGATATTTTCCATCTATATCCACTTGAGGAGAATTTTTATCATGAATAGAGTTTGAATTTTGTCAAATGCTTTTTGTGTCTACTAAGATGATCATGTAATTTTTATGCTCCCTTTTGTTAATGTGGTAAATCACATTGATTGATTTGCAAATATTGAACCACCCTTTCAACCCTGGAATAAATCCCATTTGATTGTGGCAAATGACCCTTTTTGAATAGAGTTGGATTCAATTTGCTAATATTTTGTTAAGGATTTTTTGCATCTATATTCATTACAGATATTGGCCTGTGATTTTGTGTGTGTGTGTGTGTGTGTGTGGTGTCTTTGTCAGGTTTTGGTATCAGGGTAATGGTGGCTTCATAGAATAAATCTGAGGGTGTTTCATCTTCTGCAATTTTTTGGAATGGTTTGAGAAAGATAGTTCTTAGCTCTTCTTTATATATTTGATAGAATTCCACGATGAAGCCATATGCTACAGGACTTTTGCTTGATGGGACTTTTTTAATTACAAATTCAACTTCACTATTAAGACTCTTGAGTTATGAGGTTTTTAGTACAGTGTGAGTCTACAGTATCTGAAAGAATATTGAAACAATAATGATAATCTGTAAATATTCACTATTTTTGACTGATTTTATAAAAAAAAGTTTTCATAATATGAAAATGAATTGTACAGTATTATAATAATGATAATCTAAACCAGTGACTAATAGACTTATTCGCAAAAGGACAATTTAGTAAATATTTTAGGTGTTGCTGGCCACAATGTCTTAGTCACAACTACTCAACTCTGCCATTCCAGCAGGAAAGCAGCTATAGATGATACATAAACAAATGGGTTTGGCTGTTATTTACAAAAACAGTGGTATGTACAATTTGGTCTGAGGGTCATAACTTGCCAAAGCTTGATCTACCAGATGAATGTAATGTGAACCAAGGATTTTTTTTTCTGTTGTAAAACCACATGACCAAATTTGACATGTGTGATGTAAAATTTCATGTGCTCTAGACTTGCCCTCACTTGAGATCAAATCACAATTCTACCTCTTGCAAGATAGTTGACCTTTGGTAATTACTTTACTTCCTCTTCTTACTTTCACCTACAAATGGACATAATAGTAACATCTACCACACAGAGTTGCTATGAAAAGTAAATAATATAATGAATTTAAAGCAATTGAAAAATATCTGGCACATAGTCCATGCTCCACATATTAACTGCTACTGTATTATCATTTTAATAGACATAGACTCATGATAGAAAGGATGTCACAAAATTAATTGCTAATGTTATGCAAACATACTTAGCATACTTTTCAGAATCAACTATGTAAGTAAATTACAATGTTAAGTACAAACTAGAGAAAGATTTTCAATACTGAAAATCCTAAATATAACTCTAAAGGTGACCTGAACAACGCGTATGTTTCTTAAATTAAAAAGTAACTCACTACAACAGCATTTTAATTACGTGAAACCTATGTTACTGGACATCTGGGTCAGTGTAGATGAGACAAAGGCATTAAGAAACACATATCTACATATGCCCAAATCAATTCCCTAGAGTCTTTGGAGGGATCACAGCCCTGCTGACACTTTGATTTTAGATTCTGACCTCCAGAATGGTAAGAAAATAAATTTCTGCTGTTGTAAACCACCAATCTGTAGTAATTTGTCACAGCAAACAAATACAGTTTCTAAGCACCTTAAAAGCAGAATATATTCATTTCTAATAATCAATTAGTTGACATTTTTATCTTCTGGCTATATTATGGGTTTATTCTGAGTTCTGATAAAGCAAATGCATCCTTAGGAAAGACATACTGGGATTTCAGAAGGAAAAAATATTTAAAATGTTGTCAGTGAAAACTACAGGAATTTAAGGAAGCCCAGATCTTATAAATCAAAGATTCTAAGATACATAGTTAGGTAGAGTGAACTACACATAAAACAAACAATTTTAGACAAAGAGCTGAAATTCTTATAAAACTAGAAAAATGTTAATTTAAGAGAATTAATAAATGTAAATCACTGTTTCCTGAAAAATGAAATAAGCCTGTCTCTGTAATTTAAATAATAATTTCAAAAGAGATACATTTTTGCTATTTGGTATTTTATGTTTACTATATGACTAAGATTTTTAACATAAAGGAAATTTAGTCTATATAATTGTAAATTTACAACAAATTATTTAGTGTATTTTTAGCAGTTTTAGATAACAATATTAAATCAGACTTGTTAGGTATTTAATTATTTATACCATTCATATTTTTGCAATTAATATTTTTTAATCACCACTGAGTCCCATTTAATGTAAGAATAGATGCTTTTCAGTTGGAATAAGCTTTGGGGCGCTCCCAAAATTTCACAGCAGAATATTGTGCATTTTTACTCTAAAGTATAAGGCCTTAACTTCAGTCAATAACAAAATATTTGCAAGGATATAAGGCACTCATGTGATAATGTGACAATAAATTGGTTTCTTTTCATTTTATGCCAAAATTGTCACTGAGATCATTATTATTTGGAAGAAAGTCTGGACAGATTGCTGATTAGCTTTTCTTTCAGATCTCTGGTTCTCAAGCGTTACTGTGCTTGTCATCTGTGAGCTGTGTTAATATTCAGTCTTTGTTCTCTGATTTAATAAAGGTTGAGGAGAAGGGGAACATTTATGGTTGCTCTCTTTTTTAAAATTTCCCTCTTGACCCATGGGGGGAAATTTATTCCTTTTCTATTTTTTTTAATTAAAAAAATTTTTTTTAACTTAAGTACAATCAGTTACAATGTGTCAGTTTCTGGTGTACAGTACAACATCCTAAAAATATCAACTGAGTCCAACTGTTTAATTGTGTCATTTAGTATCTCCATCACCTTATTGATTGTCTGTCTGGAAGACCTGTTCAACGGTTAATGGGGTGTTAAAGTCTCCTACTATGATTGTGTTCCCATAAATTTCTCCCTTTATGTCTGTTAGTATTTGCTTTATGAATTTAGGTGCTCCTGTATTGGGTGTATATATGTTAAAAAGAGAAATAACCTCATTTTTTGTTGCTCCTTTAATCATTATATACTGCCTTTTTTTATCTTTCTTAATGGCCTTTGTTTTAAAGTCTGTTTTGTCTGAAATCAGAATTGCTACTCCTGCTTTCTTGTTGTTTCCATTTGCATGAAATACCTTTTTCCATCCTCTCACTTTCAATCTATGTGTGTCCTTCTCCCTAAAGTGGGTATCTTGTATGCAGCATATTGAGGGTTCTTATTCTATTATCTAATCTGCCACTCTGTGTCTTTTGACTGGAGCATTTAGTTCATTGACATTTACAGTAATTATTGATAGATGTGTGTTTCCTGCCATTTGAACTTAGTTTTCCAGTTGATTTAGTATTTCCTCTTTGTTCCTTTTTCTTTTTCTTTTTATGATTTGATAATTTTCTTTCATATTGTCTTGGTTTCTTTTTGGGTTTTGTGACTCTACGTTATGCTTTTAATTTGGGGTTACCCTGTTTTTCAAGTATATTAACCCATAACTATAGCTATTTGCTTTAAATTGATATTCATATAAGCTCAAACACATCCTAAACAGAACCAAAAAAAAAGAAAAAATTCTGTATTTTTTGCTCCCCTCTCCCACTTTTAATGATTTTGATGTCCTCTTTTACATCTTCATGTTTATTCTGTTGCCACTCATTGTAGTTATCACCTTTCCAATTATGGTTTTCTCCTTTCTATAGTGTCCTGTTTCTTTTCTATTTAGAGTAGACTTTTCAATATTTCTTTTAGCATAGGTTTATTATTGCTGAATTCTTTCAGTTTTGCTTGTCTCTGAAATTCTTTATCTCTCCTTCTACTCTAAAGGATAGTCTTGCTGAATAGAGTATTCTAGGCTGCAACTTTTTCTCATTCAGGGCTTTGAATATATCTTGCCACTCCCTTCTGGCCTGCAATGTCTGTGTTGAGAAATCAGCTAAAAGCGTTATGGGGGTTCCCTTGTAACTAATTCTTCGTTTTTCTGTTGCTGCCTTTAGAATCCTTTCTTTATTTTTGACCTTGGCCATCTTAATTATCATATGTCTTGGTGTAGGTCTGTTTGGGTTCTTCCTGTTGGGGACCTCCTATGCTTCCTGTACTTGGATATCTGATTCCTTCTTTAGGTTTGGGGAGTTTTTAGTCATGATTGCTTCAAATACCTTTTCTATCTCCTTTGCTCTTTCTTCTCCTTCTGGGACCCCTATTATGCATAGGTTGGCACGCTTTATATTATCCCATAGGTCCCTTATATTGCTTTCATTGGTTCTTACTTTCTTTTCTATCTGTGACTACTCTTATATTGTCTTCTAAGTCACTTATTCATTCCTCTGCATTATCTAGTCTGACATTGTCTAGTTTTGACTTCCTTTAGCTCAACTCTTATCTCAGTCATTGAGTTGTCTGTTTTTAATTGGCTCCTCTTTATAGTTTCAATTTGCTTTTTATAGTGTTCTCTGTCTCTATTCATAGTCTCTTTTATTTCCTTCAGTGCTTTAGTAACCTCCCTTGTGAAGTCATGATCTAGTAACTATCGAGGTCTATTTCATTGATTGTTCTTTCAGGGGATTTTTCTTGTTCTTTTAATTGGGAGTAGTTCCTCAGCTTCTTCCTTTTACTTATATCTCTCTGGCTCTATGGATTATGGAGTAGCAGTTATCTACTGTGGTCTCGAACGGATTTTTTTGTTGTTCGTTTTATAAAGAAGATGTGCTCTTGTGTAGACGGTGCACCTCTAGTAATTTTGTTGCAAGGTCTGTTTTTATTATGGATGGCTGCCATGTCTTTCTTCTGTGTGTGTTGGCTGGTATCCCTTTGACTGGGGGTGTGGCCGGTGTTGTGGTGATGAGAGCCTGCCCTGGTTGTTGAGTGGGGCCTCTTTTTTGTTCTGTGGTTGTCATAGACCTGACAGGGACCAGTTCTGCTCCCCTTTTGTTGGAATGGAGGCTTCCAGACCCATTTCTGAGCTGTGGTGTGTGGTAGGTGGGTTTGGAGCACATTAAGTCCTCTTTTGTTGACCCTGTCCTTGTCCCTGCTTTAGCCACAGGAATGTCACTGCACTGCTCTGGTGTCCCCCAGGTTCTCTGCCCTCAGAGCTACCAGTGCAGTTTTGCTGACTTCTGGGTCACGTACCTGATCTTGGTACACTCTCCAGTCAGCGCCGTTCCCAGCACCAAACGCCGGCCCTGCACTCTCCCCGCTGTGTGAACTCTGCTCATTCATCTTAGTCCTGCGCCGGTAGGGCCCCCGGCCCCCAGCCCCCAGCGGCTGCGCCCTCGCGATACCGCGTCAGCGCCGACCGCGGGCCCTGCACACACCCTCCTGCGTGAACTCCGCTCGTTCGTCACGGAGGTCCGCAGGTCAGGACACAGGGTCGGCGCCGTCCCCAGCGCGCGTCCACGCACGGTAAGTGGGCTCCCAAAAGACGGCTGCACAAGGCCTGGTCCCAGCTGTGCAGCAGAACTCCTCTCCTTTCTCGTTTGTCTTAGAGGCACAGGCACACAAAGGCACCCCTGGAGCAAAATAGTCCCCTCTGCCTGGGGCTGTAAACAAATCTCAGTCCTGCCTGTAAAAAGTTGTGGAGCCCCTGGGTATGGATTCAGGTTTCAACCCCACCTCCGCCTCAGAGCCCAGCGGCGCACCAGAAAATATGGTGGCTGTGGCCGAGCCCCACCTCTCTTCTCCAGAGAAGCGCCGGCGACCGTGCCGCGGGTCTGAGGAGACAAAGGCTACGGCCCATCCGCATTGCGCCCCTCCCCTCAACCAGCAGTGTGGGTTTCCTTCTTTTTCTTTTTTTCTTTCAATGGGGGACCCAGGGTGTTCTGTTCTGTATAAACTCCCAGCCACAGCGCACAGCACACACCAGTTGCCTGAGGCTGCCTCTGCGCCGTCAGCCCACAGCCTTCCGCCGGCCCCTCTCAGGCAGCCAGTCCCAGCCCACACCCCGCCTGCTCGCGCCTAGGGCTGAGGACCACAGGGACCCTTTGTAGCCGTTTCACTTAGTTCTGTTGGCGGAGGGCTGCTGTACACAGATCCAAGCCTCGGAGGATCCCCCTCCCCAACCCCCATCCCCTCTGACCTCTGGGGGAGGCCCAGCATATGAGTCCTGTTTCTCCTTTGCTGCTCCCTTCCCGTGGGACAGGTCCCACACTAGTTTCGTTTTTCTTCTTTTTTTGGTCTTACCAGATTTTCTTTCGGAGAAGGTGATATTCTGTCAAAGTTCAGCAGGTGTTCTGAGTGAACGGGTTGGTCCGTGGATGTCTCTCAGTGTACTTGTGCGAGAGGGTGAACTAGTGGGAGAGGGTGAACTACGACTGTCCTCCTTCTCCGCCATCTTCGCTGCTTCCTAGTCCTCTGTTTATCCTCATTCTCTTGTTTCTGCCTTGCTCTGTGGCCAATCATCCAACACCAGCTGCTCTAGATTGTCTAATTGAAGGTTTCTAAGATGCTGAGAAGCCCAGGTTTTATTTATTAATGATGTTAACATTTCATAGTTAAGAACCAAAGTCTACCTATCCTTTTTTTTTTTTTATAACCTATTTAGATTGTGTTCAGAGGATCTTCTTTCTTTTTTATCTCCAGATTATAATACCATTCTGGGTACCACTTTTCAGAGGTGAGCTCAAGCACATCTGGTAGGTCCACATAGTAGATCTGCCCTTGGGGAGCTGGGAGTAGAGTAGTTTCTGTGAGAGGTTTGTCTGGCCATTGATTTGGCTATATTGGAGATTTATTTTCCTGCATCTGTTTCTTCCCAAGACTGGAGCAGAAATGAAATGTAGTATTTGCAACTTAAAACTCAACACTCTAACTTGAGCATCTTTAAGAGTTTTATGGTATTACTGAAATAAATATTCAAATGTAGAATATTAGTTCAAAATATGATCTAAAAATACTTACTATTTTAGTTAACAGTCTGTGTGTGTATCTGTCCGATAAACCACGATAAAAAAAATTACTCATGAATTTTTCTAGTGGGAAAGTTTATATCTCCAGAGAGACTTATACACAGATTTTTATTAAAGCATTGATATTATGTGACAGATTAGCTTACATTTTGCTCTGTTTTCTATGAAACAAAGTTAAATATTATTCTCAATTTCAGTAACAAACGTCTGCCAAGTTACAGAGAGAAATTCCTCTACTCTTTCTAAATGTTTCTTGGAATACCTTTTCACGGCGCAGTTATCAGCAAGCTCCTAAGTGCTGCTGAGACTGCCTGGAAACATCCAACAGCCTCATTATTCGGTGCCACTGCAAGTCCTAGGGTCTCAATCCCAACCGGACCCTAAACTCCACCTTGCAGTCTTTCTGGTCAGAACTCTTTCCCATTTCTTTATCAAATTGGTTTCAATTTTTTTTTTCCATTCACATCAAATTGCCTAGTTCTCAACAGAAAAGCTCAATTCCTACATTTCAGAGAGACCATTAGGCAGAACCTCCTAAACTCCATATATAAGAAATCTGCTTCCACAACTGTTCTTACCTTCTTGTTCTCTGTACCAAAGGAAAAGAGCTTTCTTCTGTTTTATATGAGTCTCAGTGCCCTTGTCAAGATCACATGTGCTCCTGGCTCCACACAGATGTTGTTCCATCAGTTACTCCTTCTGATTCTCCACCTTCATTTTCTCTCTAGCGCTTTCCTAGCAGCAATTTTGTTTAGCCTTTTAAAATTTATGCTATTTATTAACTATAATACACTTTTTACTATAAAATAGCTGTAGGAAAAAAATCGCTGAAATGTCCACAATCTAGAGAATACAATAATTAACGTATTTTATTTTGAGAAACAGAGTTAATTGAGTCCAAACGACCCAAATAGGTGAAACCTAGAGATCCAAAAAGACAGCAAGGGTGACTAATGGTGGCATCATCAGGAGTCACATTTATGTAATGATTAAGTCAGGAAAGGAACAAAGGGAAACTCCGGAAGAAGTTTGAGTGTCAAAATGTAGGTCAAGACAAAATATGTGAGTACAAAAACAAAAACCCTATCACTCTAAGGTCAGAAATCAGTAATAGGAAAAGTAGAATAAGAATTGTGGGTTTGATAAAGTCTGGATTTTGTCTCAATTCTACTCTTTTTCCCATCAATATACGATCAGTGCCTAGATTAGAGGCTGACATATAATATGTTCAGTATATATGATTTAACTGAGTTACCAAGATAGCAATGTGTCAATTTCTGGTGTACAGCATGTTTCAGTCATACATATACTTACATATATTTGTTTTCTGATTCTCTTTCATTATAGGTTACTACAAGATATTGAATATAATTCCCTGTGCTATGCAGAAGAACTTTGTTTTTTAGTCTATTTTTATACATAGTGGCTAGCATGTCATATTTTTCATTGGTCAAAAAAATATAGATGATCAGCATATTTGAAATGTTGAACATTCTAGTAACTTGGATAGAGAGATTTGTGGAGAATTTTTTCAGACTTTTTATAAAATTTAGAAAATAATAATAATTACTATTTTGCCAATGCAGATATTTTCTTAAATAGATAAAAATGAGACTAAGTTGAAGTGTTATTTCTTTATGATTATTATAAAGAGAGATCAATATTTATCAATATGGCAACAAGTATCATCTTATTGACTACTTATCTCACTGTTCATAATGTGTTAGATGATTCTTGGTCCCTTCATGTGTGATAACTAAATCAAAGCTTCCTCTCCACTATTCCTTCCTTGCTTTTGATTTGAAATATAAATATAAAGAGCAAGAGAGGAAAGTTAAAGAGAGAGTTGGTTCAATCAGAACGGCTGAAGAAACAAGGGTACAGAATAACACAAATAGGAGTAAGGAGTAACAAGGAAAACTGGTTCAAGTAGATGTTAGTCTATATTATCCTTTTTTCATCTCTATATTAGTATATGTATTAAATAATAGAGTAAGAAAAAATTTATCGTTTATCATTCATGATTTTAAGGTTTTTATGCATTATGTGTGAGACATTATTTATCAAGAGTAAAATGACAACAATGAAACTATATTATAATTTTCTTTTATGTCATCAAATTAGAAATATGCCTTGGTGAGGATCACATTTTAACTTTTTAGAGATGTTAACGTGAACAGAGAAAATTGGCTGGATGCTTAAAACCTTAAATCATCTTTTTCTAACTGTGTCTAAATGTCTAAACAGGAAACCATTATGGCAGGAAGCACTGTAAACTGTTTCACTTATTTGGAGAACTGCCCAAACTCTCATTTAGACAATTAATTCACTCCCAAGAGCTGTTATACTGAAGGAAATATTATAAAACTAAGCAGATTAATATGGTTTTAGTGAAATGTTGAATTTTCTTTTGTATAATGATAAATGCATAAGTTCCCTTGAGTTGATTCCAATAGTTTGGTGTAATAATTTAAGAACAAATGCTACAGCAATCTGAAAAAAATGAAAATCATTAATAAATTTAAATTTTAGTAAGTACAGTTGATAAATCTGGGTGTTAGAAGATTCTGAGTTAGGGTACATCTCGGGCATCTATTTTAATGTCTTTTTTTAGTTATAACGTTCATAATGTCTGCTAAAACATACTCCTTATTTATTGTTCTATAATTCAGAAAATTGTCATACTTCTAAGTATTGCTCAATCAGAAGATGGGCAGACTCTGTTCTGAAAGTGATGACTAGGGATGATTGATGTGTGAGGCAGAGAGCGCTCTAAGAGATCCTTGGGCAAAGCTGGCCAACCCTTATGTAGATACACAGTGGGGATAGTTGGGCACTGCAGAAGGGAGATCAAGCTTGTAGGTTTCCCAACAGAAAGTGATCTGAATATAGTTTGGGTTTTGACTAATGTGAGAAAGCCTTCCCTTGAACTACCATAAATCTGTGTTTACTTTCTAGTACATTGTTGAATATAAAACTGACAATTGAGACAAGCTAGGGCTTGTTAAACCTAGAAACATAAACCTTCAATAAATTTTTTTTATAAATATAAATATGTCGCATATATATGCAATATATAATCATATATAGGATTAATGGTCAAATAGCAAGATTCAAAAAGTGATTTAAGACCTACTTTGTCAGAAATAAATTCACTTGAAAGCACTTTTACTTTCTCAGACAGAACTGACAAGCTGTTTTTGTCAGAAGATTAACAGAAACAAAAATGAAAGGTTTACCCAGATCTGATATGAATCGTGTATTATTTTGCAATTCAAAATTTTGCTAAGCTGTGCTTTGTGATTAAGTTTTGGAGTGAAGTTTTTTTCCATTGTCTTGACTGTAAGGCCATGCAGCTGTCTCATTGTCCAATAAAATTGCATGTACATTAACTGTCTTTCAGCTGACAATGTGTGAATCCTGGCTAAGCAGTATGGGCTGTATTCTTAATGGAAAATACATGATTTTTAGTAAAGAAATCTTTCTTTATTATATGAAACACAATTTGAGAATATTTAGATAAGATTTTTCTTAGATATTTATAGGTGTACCCTATCTTAAGTTGCTTTCTTGACCTGTTTTTGTGCTTGTTTTTAGATTGAACTTATTTTTGAAAAATCAACAATTATTACAACTGGAATGGGAATTCCCTACAGAGTTACATTGTGCAGAGAATAAGTAGTGCCATTAACAAGTCAAACTCTGAGCCCAGTGATTCACGTGTTAATCAGGTTAGATTTATTGCTTATTTATCAATTGATCTGAACTTAGAGTCTGAGCTGCAAGAGTCTGACCATTGTAAGAATTCAGAAAAGTAAATAGATTTCAAAAAATTAATCCAAACATTTGAGGAACAGCTAGTTATTGTCTCTAGAGATAGATGTTCCAAGCAGTCTCTTAGTGGTTGCTCAGCTCAGACATGTTAACATCTCTAAGCTTCCTCCTTCCCAACAAGATAGAATCTGGAGGGCTAAAATAGATCACCTCTGTAAACGTCTTAGCATATTGTCTGATATATAAAAGAAGTGTATTACATTAAATGATAATTATTTAAATGATTACATATTGTCTTTCAGACTTAGGATCCATCCACTTTCTATTGTTTTTTCCATTTGGTGAAATTGCTGTATTCTGAAGAGTTTGTTTGTTTCATTTTTATTTCTCACCATGCCTTCATTAGATAGAGATCATCACAATTATTTTCCTTCTCATTATATATATTATTCTTGTTGAATTTATTAATCCAACAGGTATGTAATTGAACTCCTATGTACAAGAAATTACACCACTGAGATGGTGTAATTATGGAATAAAACTATTACTATCATATAATCTCTGTTGCAAGTCCATTGCCAAACATTGACCCAAATAACAGTTAAATACTGCATTTATTTAGTAATGGAGACCTGCATATATTCCTCTCTTCAGGGCTGCTCATTCACATTTTTCTTATTCACTCACACATCAAACTGCATTTGAGGGTCCACTATGTATATAATATTGTGGAAGGTAATTTATAGTTATAAGTAAGGTACACACCTAAAGAATTTATACAAAAAGTTATTTAGAGACTGAAACTTGGCTTAAAAAAAACTTAGAATGAATATAGAATGAAGTCAGAAACTTATGACCTTATAATTAAAGAATACTCAATCCAGTTAAATAGCATTTGCTTAGAAACATTTTTTTCATAATCAACCTCGCAATTGTCCTTCCTGTGCCAGGCACAAGCACTAACAAAATACAATTTAAAATACAATAGCATGAAAACTATAAATTGTCTGGAAATAAATCTAAGAAAAGTTATATAGGACTTCTTTATATAATAGTACATAATATACATGTATATGTATATAAGTGTATTATATGTACATAATACTATTGAGAGAAATTAAGAAAGATGTAAGGAAATGGAGGGGTATCTATTGGTTGTGATTGCCAAAGGGGTCAGTGCCAATAGCAAACAGAAGTGCAAAGTTAGAGCCCTGGAATACATCAATGTTTAGAGACCATGGGAAAGAAGACAAACCATTATTTGAAACTGACTAGGAGAAGCCAAAGAAGTAGTAATAAAGTAAGGTTAAATATGATATTATGAAAGCCAGTTGAGTGTTTCTAGAGCAAGAGATTGATTATCCTTACCAAGTGCTGCTGCTAAGTCTAGTGAGATGAGTCCTCAGTACCCACCCTTAGAACATAGGTCTATTTTTATGTGGTGGATTTCCACATGGAAGTAACTCATAACCTTAAAAAAAAAAAAAACAGATCAGTGACATTTGGAGTGTTCAAAAGAGAATGGAAGTTTTGCTCTAGAAGGAGGAAGAAAAACTGGGTGGCAGCCTGAGAGAGAGAAGGTTGTCATGAGAACTTTTTAAACATATGTATATTGATGGGAAACTTTCAGTAAGAGGAATGGATGATAATGCATAAAAAAAAAATAGACATTTGTTAAAACAATATCCCTGAGTAGGAGATAAGTCATGTGATCTAGTTCAAAACTGGAGAAATGTGTCTTAGCCAGTGATGTGGATAGTGTTTCCAGAGTAAGAGTAAAGAAAATAATCTCTGTGGCAGACATGCATGGACGCATACATCTGTGTGACTGTGGCATTGGATGGTCTGTTCTTATCACTTACATTTACTGAATGAAATAAAGAGCAGTTTCATCATTTTAAGGGTGAGAAGAGGAGATGGGTACTTGAAGATTTTAAGAGAGGAGAAGGCATGGAATACACAGCTAGGAGAATGGGGAAATGAATGGACTAGGGAAGTTTTAGTATAATTTCCAAGCAATGTTAGTAGCCTTTGAGCATATTCATAAAGAATGCAAAAATGGAAATTCTCAAAATGATTACAAAATCAAAATATGTTTAAAATGCACCTTATGTCTAAACAGCAGGCTACAAAGCCATATGTACATAAATTGCTCAAAGAAAGTATATGTGGGAATTTCTATATTTCAATATTTTGTAATGAATGAATATTGAGTTAATAACAAACATACATTTCAGAACTTTTTATGTGAAAATTAAGAAGAAATAAGATTATGAAAATAAACACATGTATCCTCTACCTAAATTTAAGTGGTTAACATTTTATCTTACTTACTGAATCAATCTCACCTTTCTCTCTCCCACGTAGAGGTAAGCTATAGACATCCTGACACTTCGACCCTAAATATTTCAATATATATGCAAAAAATGTTCAATATGTTCAAAAAAAGGACATTGTCTACATAGCCATGATACCATTATTACACAAAAGAAAATAAATGATAATTTTATTACATTATGTAATATTTCTAGACCATATTAAATATTACTTTTGTTCCAAAATATATTTTATACCTTAAAAATTCAATCAAGACTCTAATTGTTCATAAGATATTTATTTGCTATTTTTCTTTCATCTTACTTAGTCTGAAACAATCTCTATATTTTTCTTTCAAACTTGTCACATTTGAATAGTTCGGATTAGTTGTCTTGTAGAACATACCTTAATATAGATTTTTCTGATTGTTTCTTTATGACTAATAAATACATTAAAATATTTACCCTCACAAGTAACAAGAGATTTATAAAAATTTTCAAAGTCTATTTTCATGTTAATTTTGTGACAAGGAGAAATATGACATTATTCGGTGTTGAATAGGGTATATAAATAAATCCAGTAGGCATGAAATGTACAGCAGCATTTTAAACACTGGGAATCAGACCCCATTAATTGTTCTTGAATCCAAGTTAGTGGTCATAGCCAGGAATTTTAGAACAATCAAATAGAAAAGAGAAAAGAAGAAAGGAAAAAGAAAAGACAAAGGGAAAAAAATTATCGTTCAAGATGAGATAATGGTATCATTTTTGATGCTAGTTCTCAGAAGTCCTGATCTAATCCACCAAGATAAACTCTGTGTGTGTGTGTGTCTGTGTGTCTGTGTGTCTGTGTGTGTGTGTGTGTGTGTAGTTTGGCTCCAGGATTATAGATCGCCACTTTAAACAATCCCTTTTTAGCTTTATATCATATATGCCTCACCTTTAATATATGGAAATATTTTCTGTGGATTATATTTAAAGATGTAGATTCCAAAGCAAAAAATATTTTCACTCACTCAGGCACTTTGAAAAATTAACTTGACTTTGTTCTCTGTCCACATATGTCCACAAGGTAATTAACTGACATTATTATATTCTATGTATATTCACCTGCTGATATCCCAGCATCCATGTCAATGCATCTTAGGAACAGAGAAGAGTTATACAGAGGTGTGGACTATTGTAGTAATCATAAAACTTATATTGTGAGAATTTTGTCCATATGTATATAATTATCAATATTTTGTTATGGTTGTCAAAAACTATTTCAATGTAAAAATGTCTGCCATTATTATTATTTTCTAATTATAATTAATATAGTGCACAGGAGAAAAGTAAGAAAAATTACAGGAAAAACATAAAAGTCATCTGCAATACTATTAATCCCCTAGAATAATTATAAAACACATTTGAAGGTGGGAATATACAGTTAAATTTTTCTGAGAAACAACTTTTGGAAATAGAATTTTCAAGTTTAAAGCCTTTTGTTGTGCATGATCAAATAGGAATTAAGGAAATTTGCACTGATTTTTATTCCTGCAATCAAAGCAAAACAGCTGTTTCCAGAAGCATGACTAACAATACTTGGATTTACTAATTTATTTTTACATTTATAAAATGGGTGGTAGTTGTCTGAATTTACATTTTTTGAATGTACTAATTATTACCTATTAATATTATAGTTAATATATGTGCAAGTATGTTGATAACTGAAACTATTCAATAATATGAGTTTGTGGTATAATTGTAAGGAAAACTGTTTTATATTTATATATAGGGACTGTTTAATATTTAACACTGCTCACATACCTCAAATCTATCTTTACCTAGAGTTTCAGTGATAAGCATATAGAAGCATTACATGATTAAAAAAATATGAACAGGTGTAATTCTTGGTATGATAAAATAATTAAGCAGCTCATTAAATAAGTTATCAAGCATATCCTAAAGACAGCACATGGTTGGGCCCACTGAATAGGCAAATTATAGGCTGTTACAATTTTGCTTATGGATTTCAAAGTCTAGCAGTTTAGAGGGGTATTTTTTTAATTAAAAAAAAGGTATTATGAAACTAAACAATGAATTGGATGTGTCTAAGCAAGTAACAGGATGTCAAGAAATGTTTTCATTTACTAGTGATTCTTCAGCTTGATCTTAATTGGCTTTAATCAGTTAAGGTAACATGGAGGAGGGAAGAAGTGTTTTCAGGTAGGAAGAAATGTGAAGGATGAGAAACGATTGGAATTTTTAGAGACATTCAAGGCTGTGTAAATGAGTTGATGTAGACAAAGAAAGGGGTTAATACTGACTTTAAGGGAGACGAGATTAGAGGCTAGTCAGAGGAGGGATAGTAAATCTAATTTATTAAAAAACAGCAGACACTATAGAAGCAGTTTAAGTCAGGAAGTAACATGATTAATTCTTCATTTTCAAAGAAATTATGCTAACAGTGATGGGACAAACCAGGTAGGTAGACCTTCAGTCTCAGGGTAGCTTGATATTACAATTTTAATTAGGTTTCATTGGCAAAAGATATCCTGGGCATTTGTGTTTTGAGGATAATGAAATGCTTTGGCTCTATGGAAAAGGCTAGAAGATTGTATCAGGGGCTTCTATTTATCTCTATTTTCCTTCCCAATTATTTCCTCTAATTGAAGAATGGACATGAAGTACCGAACTATAATTGTCTTCGTCTTTGTAAGCCTAACAAATGAGCACTGTTTTATCTGCCTTGCCTACATGGGCCAATGACAGTAAGACCCAGGAAGCGTTCTATTGTGATTATAATGGCTGAAAAGCACGCCAAGAATCCATTGTGTGCTGTTTACTGCTACCCTAAAAATGAATTTTATTGCTGTCCTAGTCCCATTTTGCTATTATGTATATTGATTATGTGATTTGGGTCATTTAATAGTTTACCTTCTATGAAGATCATACAGTTTCCTTTTACCACAATCTACTTTCATCTGTTTTTTTTTTTTCCAGCCCAGCAATTTAAGCTTAAATTGTTAGAAAAATTTAAAAATGAGCTATAATTGGCCCTAGAAATGGATGGAATGAATAAGCACACTTAGCTTAGTTGTGATTTGTAATATTTATCCCAGCAAATGCTAAATTTAAAAATAATTTCAAGAAAAATGAGAATGTTCAGCCAAATAACATCAAAGTCTATTCTAGTCATGATTTTATTTTTCTTGCAAACTGATTTTTCTGGCACATATTTAGTATAAAGCAAACAAGCCTCTCTCCTCAAATAAATAACTGGATGTAGTAATTTTTTTAGAGAATATGTAATTTTTTCCAATTGTGAATATAAATTGAGGAGAAGCTTAGAAATGCAATCCACATTCAAATTCACATAAAGAATATAGTAGAAAAGTTAACATCTGGTACCAAAGAATGGTAAATACTAAATAAAATCTATGTTTAAGTTAGTAAATAATGTTTTTCAGAAACTACCTGTGATGTAAATTGATAACAACACTATTTGTTTATAATGAATTTTTAAATTTTAATTGCTTTATTTGTCCTTCAAATACATTTTGAGGAGGTACTAGGCCTCATGATATAGAAGGTAACAAAAGAGACTGAAAATGTATTTATAAGAGAACGTAAGGACTTTTGGATTTAGGCAAGAAATACAAACAACTATATAAGATATACAGCATAGTGAATGATAAGGACTCTAGGGAAAACAAAATAAAGAAAGGTGCAGGAATTTCTGAGGAAGAAATTGCTATATATTGAGTAATCCGCAGAGGGGCAATAAGGTAATTATTAGAATCCCAGTGTAGCTGAGAGAGAAAGCTGTAAGGTCTAGAGGAAGAGTATTAGAGTCAGAAAGTCAGTGAAAGGCCCTTGGGTCTTGTAATATTTGAGGACTAGAAGAAGCACAATGTTAAAAGATACTGTGAGTGAGGGGGAGAATGTTAGAAGATGAGGCTGGGATATAAGAAAAGAGCTGATTATGAAGGGTTCTCTAGGTCAAAGAATCTTTTTCTTTCACTGATTTAGGTGAATTGGAGAGCTTTGAGCACAGGGGCGGCTTACACTTTAATAAAATCACTCTGGCCGTTATTTTGAGAATAGCCTGCAAGATGGGCGATGGCAAAAATTGCAGGGATACAGTGATGGCTTGGTCCAGAGTTGCAGCAGAAGAGGTGGTAAGAAATGCTGGATTCTGGATATCCTAGGAAGAACCAAAAATCTGTCAATATATTAGATGTGGCACACGAGGGAAGTCAAGGATAATGCTAAAACATCTTACCCGAGTAACTGAAAAATGAGATTGCCTTAATGTAATAAGAGAAAGATTATGAGAGGAACCATTTTGAAAGGGAAGGTCAGGAAGTTCAATAGGTTACATTTGAAATGTAGAAATGTCTATTATGCATATGTCTGGAGTTCAGAGAAAAGATCAATACTGGGCATATATTAGGTAGATTTCAACATGAAACTGGATGAGATTACCTCTGGATGAGTGTAGATGGTAAATAGGAGTGGTAGGAGTTATGATTCTGTTATCACTCAAACAAGAACCTTGGGAGACTATTAAGGACCAGTAAGTGAAAAGGAGACACCAATAAATAAAGAAGAAAACTGGGAGACTCTGAAGTACTAACAATCAAATCACTGTATCAA
The DNA here is from genome assembly GCF_036321535.1 of Camelus dromedarius. Classification (NCBI taxonomy): domain Eukaryota; kingdom Metazoa; phylum Chordata; class Mammalia; order Artiodactyla; family Camelidae; genus Camelus; species Camelus dromedarius. Next base: position 40,371,110 of record NC_087436.1, read on the forward strand.
AGGCTAATACACAGGCAAATGAAATACGGACTGAAAATTGATCATCACATTTAAAATATGGAAGTCTTTGGTGAAACTGGTAAAAGCATTTTGGTGAAATGACATGGCCAAATTCCAATTATGGTAGTTTCAAAAGACAGTGTTAAGAGAGGAATTGGAAATGGATAAAATTATTCTTTTTAAAAAAATATATTATAAAAATAATGCAATAAAGTGATATTAGTTAAAGTATGACATGGCTTTTTAAAATTAATACAATTTATTTTTTAGGGCAGTTTTAGGTTCACAGCAAAACTGAGTGGCAAGTACAGAGTTCCAAAATATTCGTGTACAAACTTTCCCACTATCAACTTCCCACACCACAGTGGTATTTTGCTACAGTTGATGAATTTACACTGACATAATCACAAGAGGTCTATAGTTGACCTTGGTATTTATTCTTGGTGTTTTACATTCTATGAATTTGGACAAATGCATAATGAAATATATGTACCATTATAGTATTTCACTGCTTTAAAAATTCTCTGTACTCCTCCTATTTATTCCTAGCTCTGTAAACTTTAGAATTAGTTTGCTGGTATCTGTAAAGTAGCTGGCTGGCTTACTTGGGATTGCATTTAATCTACACAGCAAATTGGTAAGTACTAACATCTTGACAATATTGAGTCTTCCTTTCCATGAACATGGATTATTTCTCCATTTATTTAATTGTATGATTTTTTTCATTAGACTTTTGTAGTTTTTCTCATGTAGATCGTGTACATATTTTGTTAAACTTAACCTTAAGTAGTTCATAGATTTTCATCCTAATGTAAGTGGAATTGTGATTAAATTTCAGATTCTACTGTTCATTGCTTTTATGTAGAAAAATGATGGGGTATTGTATATTAATCTGGTATCCTGCAGATAATTGCTGTAATTGCTTATTGGTTCTAGGAATTATTGTCAATTTTTTTGGATTTTCTACATAAATGATTGTGTCATCTGTGAACAAGACAATTTTATTTCTTCTTCCCAATCTGTATACTTTTTATTTCCTTTTATTGCCTTTCTCCATTAGCAAGGAAATCCAGTACAATGTGGAAAATGAGTGGTCAGAGGGGACATCGTTGCTTTGTCCTTGTCTTTGTCGGAGGTCTCAAGTTTCTCACCATTAACTATGATGTTAGTTGTAGGTTTTTTGTAAATAATCTTTATCAAGTTGAGAAAATTCCCCTCATTATTGGTTTACTGAGAGTTTTAATCAGGAATGGATGTTTGATTTTGTCAAATTCTTTTTCTGCATCCATTGATACAATCATGTGGTTCTTTGTTCGTCTGTTGATGTGAGGGATTATACTAATTGGTGTTCAAATATTGAACCAGCCTTGTAAACCTGGGACAAATCACAGTTGGTCATGGTGTATAAATATTTTTATACATTGTTAAATTCAATTTACTAATGTATTTTTGAGAATTTTGCATCTTTGTTTATGAGAAAAATTGTACTATAGTTTTTCTTTTTTAATGTCTATTTCTGATTTTAGTACTAGGATAATGCTATCCTCATGGAATGAGGTATAAAGTATTTCTTCTGCTTCTATTCTCTGAAAGAGATAGTATTGGTATAATTTCTCTTTTACATGTTTAGTAGAATTTATCAGTGAACCCATTTGGCCTGGTGCTTTCTGTTTTGGAAGGTTGTTAATTATTTATTCAGTTTAATAGATATAGGCTATTTAGATTGTGTATGTCTTCTTATGTAAGTTTTAGAAGATTATTTTTTAATTTATTTTCGCTGAAAGTAATTTTTAATATCTCTTGAGATTTATTCTTTTACCAACGTGTTATTTAGAAGTATATTGTTTAATATCCAAGTATTTGGCGATTTTCCAGTTATCTATCTGTTACTGAATCCTGGCTTAATTCCATTGTGGTCTGAAAGCAGACATTGCAAAATTTCTCTTTTAAGTTTAAGGTGTGTTTTATAGCCCAGAATGTGGTCTGTCTTGTTGAAAGTTACATATTAGCTTGAGAAGTATGTGTATTCTGCTGTTGTTGGATGAAATTTTCTCTGATGTCAATTATATCCAGTTGATTGATGTTGTTATTGAGTTCATCTATGTTTTTACTGATTTTCTGTCTGCTGTATCTTTCAATTTCAATAGAATGGTGTTGAAGTCTCCACCTATGTTAGTGAATGCATCTGTTTCTCCTTGTAGTTCTATAGTTTTTGCCTCATGTATTTTGACATTCTGCTTTTAGGTGTATACACATTACAGAATAAGTCTTCTTGGAGAATTGACCGTCTTTATTATATGTAATACTCTTTATCCTTGATAACTTTCCTTGCTTTGAAGTCTTCTCTTTCTGAAATTATACAGCCTCTCCTGCTTACACCTAATTGATCTTCACATGGTATTTTTCTCCCATCTATTTACTTTTAATCTATATGTCTTTATATTTAAAGTGAGTTTCTCGCATCCAACATATGGTTACCTGTTGTTTTTTGATCTACTCTGACAATCTCTTTTAATTGGCACATTTAGACCATGGATATTCAAAGTGATTATAGATAATGCTGGATTAGTATATATTATACTTTTTTACTGTTTTCTATTTGTTTTGTTTTGTTTTCTTTTTGTCTTTCATACTTTTTGTATCTTTGTGGTGTTAATTGAGCATAATTATACCATTATTTATAAATACATTATATAAAATGGAATTATACTATTCCATTTTCTCTCCTTTATTAGCATATTAATTATACTTACCTTTTTGAATTTTTTTTTAGTGATTGTCCTGGAGTTTGCAGCATATACTTACAGTTAATTCAAATCTCTTTTAAATAACACTATACTACTACACAGGCAGTGTATCTTACAATAACAAAATAATTCTAAGTGTCCTCCCCATCCCCTTTGTCATTTCTCCCATTCATTTCACTTATATCTAAACATACATAAGCATATATGTATACATGTACATATATGTGTATATAACCATGAGCATAAATAATGGAATACATTGTTGCTTTTATCATTTTGAAGAAACTCATCTGTTAGATCATTACCTCAATTAAGAACTTTTTAAAAGCTTTTATTTTACCTTCACCTAATCTTTCAGTGCTTTTTCTTTCTTTATGTTGTTCCAAGTCTCTGATCTATATTATTTTTCTCCTCTCTAAAGGAACTTCTTTTAATATTTTTTTCCAAGTAGGTTTACTAGAAACATATTTCCTTACTTTTTGTCTGTTTGAGAAAGTCTTTGTTTTTCCTTCTCTTTTAACACATGATTTTGCAGGATACAGAAGTCTAGGTTAATGGGGTTTCTTTTCTTTCAGCCCTTTAAATATTTCTCACTCTCTACTCAGTTGCATGGTTTCTGGGGAGAAGTCAGATGTAATTCTTAGCTTTGTTTCTCTATAGGTAATTTGGGGTATTTTTCCCTCTGCCTTCTTTCAGGATTTTTCTTTATCTTTGATTTTACATGTTTTCAAAACTATAGTCCACGGTATTTTTTGTTTGTTTGTTTTTGACATTTATCCTGCTTGTTACTCTTTGAGCTTTCTGAATCTGTTGTTTGGTATCTGAAATTAAATTGTGGAAATTCTCAGTGATTATTGTTTCAAATATCTCTTGTTTGTTTTGTTTTTCTTCTCTTTCTGGTGTTTTCATTATGGATATATTACATCTTTTGTAGTTTCTCAAAGTCCTTGAATATTCTTGTGGTTTTTTTTTTTTCAATTTTTGTCCTCTATCCTTTTCAGTTTTCAAGATTTCTAGATACCTTCAAGCTCAGAGGTCCTTTTCTCAGCCTTGTCCAGTCTACTAATAAGCCCATCAGAGCATTCTTCATTTCTGTTATAGTATTTGGGATCTCTAAAATTTTTTTTTTTTAGTTATTTCTTAGGATTTTCATCTCTCAGCTTACACTGCACATCTATTTTTGCATGGTTTCTACATACTCATTAGTGACCTTAACATAATAATCATAGTTGTTTTAAGTTCTTGGTCTGATAATTCCAACATCTCTCTCATGTCTGTTTCTGATGCTTGCTCTGGGTCTTCAAATTGTTGCCTTTTGCTGTGCCTTGTAATTTTTTCTTGAGAGCTAGATGTGCTGTTCTGAGTAAAAGAAACTGCCAACTTCCTAGTATGGTAATTCTGACATTTCTGCCATGCCTGACTCTGGTTTTCATGTTTGTCCAGGTTCTTCAAACTATGTTTTTTGCCTTTTAATATGCTTCGTATTTGTTCTTGTTGTTGTTGTTGAAAGGTGTATATGATAACCTGGGTAAGTGAATCTTTGTAAGTAGCCATGGGAAGGTAGTGGAATGAGAAATCATTCTGTAGTCCTGTAACTTTTGGTGAGTCCCTGAACTGTGAACTTCACCAGTGCCTCTCAACTTCTCCCCCATCCCCTCTATGTGGGATAGGATAACTAGAGAGGGCTGCAGCTGGGCATTTTCCTTTCCTCGTGTGGAACATTAGAGCCAGCTGGAGTTGGGTATTACCATGCCCCAGCGGTTCAGGTTCTAATAGAATGCCAGCACGTTGGGCTCTGGTAAAATTGCTCCTCCTGAGGGCTGGCTTTGTAAAGAGAAACAGAATTCTCTAGAATATTTCAAAATGGTTTCTTTTCCCCTCCCCCTGCCAGATGCATGAGGCTTTTCTCCAGTATTTACTGTGAGGAGCTGTAGAATTCCTGGGGGTAAAAATTGCTACGTGGAGGTAAAAATCCTGCAATGACTGGATCCCCTTGGATATTTTAACTCTCAAACTTGTCCTGACTGAGCCTCCAGAAATTTTTCGATTATGGTTAGCTTTCCCAACCCACACGGCGCTTACTGCAGAAATTGCTGCCCTGATTAGTTGTAATGCTCTGTGTCTGCTTGTCTGTCCCTCCAACTTGAAGGACAGTGGTTTGCCCTGAAACTTCAGTTCTCTAACAGCTCTAAGGAGAAACTGTTGATTTTTTTCTAGTTTTTTCAGCTTTTTCTTGTTAGGAAAGAATTATGACTTCTAAGCTCCTTATCTGCTGCATGACTGAAAACCAGAAGTCAGATAGTTTATTTTTTAAGTTGGGAAAAAGAAAAGTTTGTTTGAACAGTGTAGAAAAAGTGCAATAGATAGAAAAAAAATGGTGATTCAAGATAATCCTTGAACTAAATATTTGAGTAATGACTTGAGGTCGATTGTAGGGTACAATTGGGTTTATCGATTAATAATTTGCATTGTATCTTTTTGAGTTCTTAAAGTATTAACTTCTCTGCCAATGCATTTAGAATGATTCATATTGGAATTTAAATGCTGAGTTGTATTGTATATCTTACATTCTTTACATAAAAATGGTTGCTTTGAAATTAGAATGCACATTTTTTTTTTCTTTTTACTGTGATAAACTATTTGTCTCTTTACACAAAACATTTTCTGCTCTTGGAAAATTAAAAATATATTTCTGTTGTTTCCTTTTTATAAATAATTTTATAGTAAAAGGAGTGTAGGATGATTTTTAAAAATTATTTATTGATGATCCATTGCTACCTTTAGCATTTTGTTCATCTTTGAGAATTTTAGCTTGATTTATTAAGGAACATTAACTCATGCAAATAAACCCAATACTTAAAAGAACAATTCATTGGGTTTCATATATTTCTAAAGGTCTTCTTACTTCACCAATTTATCATTTCTTAGAAAAAAATAAGTAATATCTTTTAAAATCAAGGGAATTGGAAAATATTCATGTAAAAACTGACTTCTGTGATTCATTTTATCTCTTATATGGAATAAAAAAGAAAAAATGTGAGTAATAAGAGAACACTACATCAATACATTTTTTTTCTTTACAAGGTTGATGCTAGAATTACTTAAAAGAAATACAATTAAACCATAATTTTATTTCAAAGTTGACTTATCTCTATAGCTCACATGATAAGATTTGTCAAATCCATACTGTAGAAAACTACTAAAGAATAAATTTGAAAAGAGTGAGACAACAATCAAAGAGGACAGATAAATACACATTTTTCATAACACCAACCTTTTCATAGGTCTTGGGTTCCTGCTCTTGGATCGCATGTTTTTTCCTTGTGAAAAATGCAATGAACTTTTTCATTTATTTCTGAAATCATTCCAAATCAATGAATTGTACATTCCCTATATTCTGGGCAATTTTATACCATTTATGAAATGATGAATAGGAAGTGATCTCTGCTCTTCCAAAACTCAGATAAGGGCTTGCCTTTCAAACTCATATTATTTCTGACACATAACTCTTACTTTTACTATTTGTATGCTAGGTTGTCTTGATCAACTCTAATGCTGAAAACAATTTGTAAAGGTGAAAATTAGTTAAGGAAATGTGCTCTATGAGATTAGAAAGCTGCCAATGAAGTGTGGAATTGGGGCTCAAATCCATGACAGCAGAGAGGGAGCCAGATATTAGCTGTGATTCCTTCCTACAGGCAAACATTCCCAGAAGGTTTGGTAATTTTAACAGCTTTGGTTGAGAAGCTAAAAACCTGAGCAGAGCTTTTGACAGATCTGAGGAACACAAATTAGAATTTAGGATCTACTAAGGAGTAAGGCCTCTGGAAAATACTCTGTTTTAGTTGGTCCCCTAGCACTACAGCTGAACTGGAAATAGATTAATTTTTCAGGGTCAGAAGTCAGCTTTAAATTATCTCCATATCTTATTGAATTAAGACAAAACTAGTGTCTCTAAATTAAGTGCCTATTAGAAGAAAAGAAAATTAATATTGGGATGCAAAGAGTATCATACCAAGTTTCAACCATCAAGAAAACTTTTATGTAAAATATCCAGTACACAATTAAAACTTCTCACTCATGCGAAAGTATGAGTCATGACAGAAAAATAAGAGAAAAAAAGAGATAGTAGGAACATGGCTCTTTTTCTGTTCTTTTAAGTATTGGGTTTATTTATGTGAGTTATTATTCTTTACTAAATCAAGCTGAAATTCTTGAAGATAAAAAAATGCTAATAATTAGGATTAATCAGATACTTCAAGGTTATTATATTCAAGCAGTGAAAGTTACAAAGTTGAAATTCCAAGAAAGAACTGACAATTATAAGAGTAATTAAATGGAGACCTTTGAAATGGAAAAAAAAAAAACACAATAAAATCAATTCTGCAAAGAGAATTTCACTTCTGCTTGGGATACAAGTGTATACGTTATCCTTCATGCTTAGGGTAAGACAAAGAAAAAGTCACATAAAGTGGTGGGTGAATCAGAGTCTTCATGACTGATCTGCAGCGGGCAGAGCCTTTCACAGATGAGTAGCAAGTCATCTTAGTTTAGATGCTAGGTGTATGTGCTGGAGAAGCAGGGACTATCTTGCCAAAGACTTCAAGAGTTCATTGTGTCTAGAAGAGGCAAGTGAGATACTATGAAAAGAGAAAGAATAAATACAATAAATGGTAAAGTGTAAACCTGTTTTTCACTTTCCAGTACTTGCTACATAGATATTAAAAGTCTTCTGCTTATAACAAATGGTTTATATTTCTAGTAATTCTCTATTGTAAAGCTAGGATCCTGCAATGGGAATGCATTGCCAGAGCGCAGTTTACAGACTTGGTTCTCCGAAGGGCAAGAGGAAAAAACACAGAAACGAATAATATTAAGAATAAAACCAAACATCTTAGTGAATAAAGGAAGAAAACTAAGTGACTGCTCTCTTCTACCAGTAACACCAGCTGGGAGAGCTGTACTCTGTGCCCGGGAAACCCACACTATCTAATTGTTTTAGAAAGAAAAATTAATGTATTTACCAAAAAGGCTACAGTATGCAATTCATTTCCAAGTCTCCTGGGGTAGTTACTCTGGTGCTTTTCACAAGTTGTGTTATGGTTTAACTATTTCTTTGTGTCTAGATTGAATTGTTTCCAAAACAAAGCGCTTAACCTATGTAAAATCATCATTTAAAATTAATAATTCACAGGCAGAAACCAAGGTTTGCTGAACTTGAAAATTTTGTTTTTCTAAGCAATGGCCATAATGAAAGGTCTTACTTTAATAGTTTACTGACTTACCTTAGAAAATCCCATTTAGTGTTTGGACTAAGTTCAAATACTCTTTTTACTTAGATACTGTTTAAAATTTCATGTCAGTTTTGCAGTCTACAAAGAATAGCATAAGTTACAAAGTAGAGTAATTTTTTTAAATTAAAGTAGATATACCACTTAGAATAAATATTAACTAAGTCAGGAGGAAAATAATAGCACAAACAGAGCAGAGACTGGACTATGTGAATCATGTAAATTTTGGTAATTTTAACCCAAGTGCTTGTATATGTGTTACAGACTCAATGGCGTTCTCTCCAAATACGTATGTCAAAGTCTTAACCCCAAACATGATTGTATTTCAAGTCAGGGCCTTTAGGAAGACCGTTTGGGTTAAATGAAGTCATAAGGGAGAAGCCTTGACCTGATAGAATTAGTGTCCTTAAGTGAAGAGAAACACCAGAGTTCTTCCTCTCTGCACTTGTGCACAAGGATAGGCTATGTGAGGAGCAGCCAGAAGGCAGCTTTCTATAAGCCGGAAAGACAGGAGTCCCCAAATCCAACCCTGCATTACCTTGATCTTGGACTTCCAGCCCTCAGACTGTGAGAAAATAAATTTTTATTGTTTATGCCTCTCAGTCTATGGTATTTTGTTCTGGCAGCTCTAACAGTCTAATAGAGTATGTTAGTCACAAATGAGTATCTTATGGTGCTGAGCTGTGTTTGTAGGTTAGCACCACCAGTCTAGCTGTTTACACACAGTTATCGGTAAGGGAAGGATGCCTGGAGACAGAATTTGATCACAAGACTGGAGCTGCTTGGAGAGTGGAAGATTCATAACTGGATACTATAAGCAGAAAGATAAAACTGCTTCCTTGTGTGTTTATCAAAAAAATCCCCTCTGGGGATCTTGTTCCAGGAATAGGAAAAAAAAAAATTTCACAAAACAGTGGGTGTTAGTTATAGCCCTTTATAAATGGGCCTCAGAAATAACCACACAATCATGCCACAGGAGATACTAGGTGGCACTGAAAATATGGGGAGTAAGTGGTCACAGATGATAATGATTTTCTGTCCACAAGTACAGAAGTTATTCAAGGAAAATTTGACATTGCTATTCCTTGCAGTTAGTGAAAAATACAGATTACCAAAGCAAGCTATACAGTAAGTCAGTAGATCAGCAAGCACTTCAGTGTGCTTTGTTTTTCTTTACGAATCAGAGTGCAGTTGCAGACAATATCCAGAATTTAACAGAGCATTGACTACATTTAGAACCTGTTCTCCATCATGGCCCAGGCATTCATGGAGACATTCTCTTTGGTGTTATAGACCCTTCCAAGTGTTCCAACAAGGAGGATACTGATACTGTCAAAAGAAAGAAGGAACTGAGTATTGGTTGCTTGTTAAAGTCACACATAATTTCATGCATAGATAAATCCCATTACAATAATGGTAAGCCTATAAATCAATGCCAAAGGGAATACAGAGTGTGGTATTACTTATTTAGAGTTTAAAACATGTATAAATGTTATATATCTTATAGATGTATACAAATTTAATGACTTATGAGAAATGTTATAAAACAACTTAAAAATAATTGTGTTCTCTCAATAGGGAAGGGGGAAATAAAGTTGAAGAGGGATACACTATTATCAATGATACCAGAATAGTCTCTTTTCTTTAAAAAAAATCTCATGCAGATATGAACCATTGATAGAATTAAATAGATTTAGAATGCTATTCTTTGTACTTAAAAATCAGAAAGTAAATAACTCAGAAATGTTTTAATGCACAAATATAGGTAACATATTAGCACAAATCTTCTTTCCAACTTGTCATTTTTAAATCATAGTACTCTTTCAGAATATATTTACTGTTGATCTTGTTGCTATCATTGTAACTGAGCCTAACTATTCTTTCCTAAAAATAAAAGTTTTCAAAGTGTTATATTTAAATTCCTATTCAGTTCAGCCATATTTTCTATTTTTTCTAATGGTTTGTCATTTAAAACATAATTTCCCATTTGCAGGTCACATTGTTTTTATTTTTGCTGTTTTGTTGTAGTTCAGGTAAAGTTTAAGTATAGTTAGTTATAAAGATCTTAAGCACAAGAGTCCAGTTTGGTAAAATTTGGCAACCCATGTGTACATGACCATGTATCAAGAAATACAGAATGTTTTTATCATCCCAGAAAGTTCCCTTAAAAGTCCATTCCAGCAAATCCCATCTTGAGAAGAGAGAGAATCTTATGATCCTTTATTCTGTTTTACTGTTTTATTGGTCTATGGTCTAGCCTTACAACTTGAAATTAGATGTTGTAGGATATAAAATGTTTTTCAAGATTACTTTTGCTTCTAAGTCCTTGTTTCAGCATGTGAATTGTTCAGTTAGCTTCTCAATTTCTATAAAATCCTCTACTGATTTTTATTGGAATTGCATTCAGTCACAGATCCATTCCATTCCATGAATAGTCTCAGGATATACTTCTTGCATGTCTTTTGTTAACTTTATTCTTAAGCAACCTGACAATGAAAGTGTTTTGACAACATTTGTAATTGAAATTTACTATTTTAATTTGCCAAAAACATAAACAAAGAGACAGAATGTTAGGAGAGTGTGGGATTTGGCAAAGCAGACTCTGCGGAAACATTCAATTGAAGTCTTAAAGCACAGGGTTTGCCGAGGTTATCTGATCATAAAAGTATAACAGTGGTGGTCATAAATTCCTTGTCACAGCACACACACAACAATGGTACTCAGGAGTAAAACATTCTGCAGTTCTAAGAAGTCCTTGTTATTTTCCCCATTAATCAGTACTTGCTACCAGGCTGAAAGTGCAAATTAAAAAAGCTGATGGAACGCCCAGTGAAAGAGAGATAAGGAGTTAGGTGCTTGTGATGGCAATGAAGATATATGTGGCTATAAGTGAGTTAAGTTGACTCCAGATCAATAATGTACATTTTTGAAAATTGCTTTTGCAAAGGAAAGGATGAAGAGGTAGGACCCAATTCTTTTTGCAGCACAAAAACTATGCTCAAAAGCCAATTTCTATATTCAATAGCTTGTAATAACCTGTAATGAAAAAGAATATATATATATATGTAAAACTGAATCACTGTGCTGTTACACCAGCAACTAACACAGCATCGTAAACTGACAATACCTAAATTAAAAAAAAAATGAAAAAAAGTCAATTTCAAATGAAAGCAAAGACTAATTGCAAGCAAAGGAGTTATGAGATCACCAGAGGGAAGTTAAACACATGGCAACATGGTTTGTTAGAAAGTTTGTTAACAATCAGATTTCTAAGGTGTTGTTGTACTTTTGCGAGTCTGCTCTCTTCATCATTGTTAACACTAAATGGAAGAAACTGGGTATTTTTTTTTTTTTTTGGCTTTTTACATTTTGGTTTCTGATATGGATAGTATATTTTAGTGGGGAGAGAAAGGTACCATTTGTGCACTGAGTGGGTGGAAGTTATGATTTACCAGATAAAAGTAAACACTCTGGAAAGTAGTTTACATTTATTAGAAGAATTTCCTTGTGATGATAAATTTGAATGCAAAGTAATCAAACAAATTTTCATGATTTGCATATGTTTTTATTTCAACTCCTTATTGACATGAGTCATTTTCCCTAAATAAAATTAACACCCAGAGCATGTTTTCTGTTTTCTGCTTGAGGCTGCTTTAGCTACTGAATCCATCAAATGAGAATGCCATCAATTCACCAAAACATGTCTTTTATTTAGTTTCTTCCAGAAACACTACTCATTCTACTTAGTTTATATGGGTTTCCAAACAGCAAAATTAATCTTCCACACAAAGATTTAAAATTTATCTCTCTGAAATTACTGCTTCAAATCATACTCCTCCCCACCTTTAGTATGTAACATAGGCAAAAGGTCATTCTTTTTAACACTGCTATTTATATAGAATACTTTTTAAAATAATAACATCTACTTGCTTATTATTGTGCTTTTATTATTTTATTTTACTATTATATGTCATAGAATTTTAGAAAGTGGAACTGAAGCACACTTTAGAAATTTTCTAGTCTAAATTATTTTCTTTCAGTTTAGGAAAACCCTATAAAGTTAAGCAATTTATCTAAAGCTACTCAATAAATTAGTGCCAGAACCACTGTAAGAGGTTAAGATTTTGAGGGGTGGGGGAATAGCTCAGTGGTAGCTATTCTCATGCATGAGGTCCTGGGTTTAATCCCCAGTACCTCTATTAAATAAATAAAGTAAAAAATAAAAATAAAGTCTATTTAGAAAAAGAGGTTAAGATTTATTCTTAATTCAATTTTTTTAAAAATGAATGTTGAGAACAAATTTAGTGCAATAAAATCTAACCATTTGTTACTACTACCACAGTCAAGACATAACACTTCTATCACTAGAAAAAGTTCCCGAGAAACTTGCCTCAATTCTTATAATCTACCACCCCAGGCAACTCCTGATTGTATGCCATCATGCACATTTGTCTGAATAGATTTGTCTTTCTTTAGCTTAATAGAAATAGAATTGCAAAGTATGTACTATGTGTGTGTGCTTCTTACGTTCAGCATATTTTTAGATATTAATCCATAAATTATCCTTTTCATTGCTAAGCAAAATTACACCCTGTAGATACAGCACAATTTATTTATGCATTCTTCAGCTGATGGACATTTTGGTTGTATCCAATTTTTTGTTGTTATGAATAATGTGGCTATGAATATTTGTATATGTCTTTTCTGCAGATTTACATGTCATTTCTTCTGGGTAAATGCTTTGTGAAGGAATTGGTGGATCGTGTTGCAAGTTTATGTTTAAAAGTAAATTTATGTTATAAAGTAACTTTATGAAAATCCCATGAACTGTTTTCTAAAGTAGTTGGGCGACTTTATAATCCCACCAGGAATGTATAAAAGTTCACATCACATTATATCTTTGATAATGTTGAAATTATCAACATTTTAAAAATCTTTGCTATTCTATGAGATATGTAATAGTATCTAATCATGATTCTAACTCTGTAACTGCCTGGTGGCTAGTGATACTGAATATCTACTCTTGGGCTTATTATCTATTTCTGTATCCTCTTATGAGAAATGTCTGTTTAAATCATTTAAAAATCATATTTCATTGCTTTTTTAAAAAATAAATAACTTACTAGAATTCTTTATATAGTCTGGATATAATTCTTTTTTGTCAGATACCTATAGTTTCTCTATATTCTACCAATTTATGCCTTTTTATTCTCTTAGTGGTGTCTGTTGAAGATGAGAATTAATTTTGATAAAATACAATTGATCATATTTTCTTTCATGATTCATCCTGTTGTGCTCTTTCTAAATATTTTTGCCTACTCTAAGACCACAAAGGTGTTCTGTATTTTTTCTTTTTTTTTTTTTTTAATTGAAGTATAGTCAGATTTGCAGATACTGACTGGTATATATAAAATAGCTACACAAGTTTATACTGTGTATTTTTTTTTATCTTGAAAGTTTTTTAAGCTTTTAAGTTAGGCCCAACATCCATTTTGCATACATTATTTTTGTATATGATGTGAAATAAGGGTCAGGGTGTTTTTTTTTTTTTTTCATATGACTATAAAGTCATCCAGCACCCACTGTTAAAAACAAAACAAATAATATTCCTTTCTCCATGCAATATCATTTCCAGTTTTGTAGAAAATTAATTGACTACATATGTTGTGTTCTGGTTCTGGACTATGTATCCTGTTCCGATCATATTTATGCCTACCGTTATACCATACCATGTATATTCATTGTAAGTCTTGAAATCAGGTACTTTAACACATGTAACTTTTTTCTTCTTTTTCAAAATTATTCTGTCTATTCTAACTGTGTCACATATCTATAAAAAGTTTAGAACTAGTTTAAATTTCTACAAACAAAACCTTACTGAGATTTTGATGGAGATTGCATTGAATCTATAAATCAATTTCAGGAGAAGTGACACACTAACAATATTGAGCTTTCTGATCCTTGGACAAGTTATCTCCATTTGCTTAGTTCTTTAATTTCTCACTGCAAGATTTTGTAGATTTCAGTGTACAGATTATGTTTTGTTACATTTAACACTAATTTTTTAATATTTTCTGATACTAGTAATTAGTATTTGTCTTAAGTTTTTATTTTTAATTTTTGGTATTATAAATGATATGCATATAGTCTTGTATATTGATATATAGTCTTATCCCTTGAGTAATTTATTTTTTCCACTAGTATTTTTACAGTGCACTTAGGGTTTTTAATATAAACAATTATGTTGTATTTTAATAAACAACCAGGGTGGGTGAGGGTATAGCTCAGTGGTAGAGCACTCACTTAGTGTACACAAGATCCTGAGTTCAATCTCCAGTACCTTTATTTTAAAAAATATGGATAAAAGGCCATAGGCAAGACATAAAATTCTGAGGATGTAAACACAAACCACTACCATACTACTTAAAAAATAATAAATAATTTAAAATAAATGAAAAATAATAATAGATAATAAAATAAATTATTAAAAATAAACAACCAAAATGTCTATCAACTGTTGAATACATAAATAAAATGTGCTATATCTAAGTGATAGAATATTATTCAGGAATAAAAATGAATGAGGTGCTAATACATGCTGTGACATAGCTGAGCTCAAAAACATGCAAAGTGAAAGAAGCCAGGCATAAAAAAATACATGTTATATGTTCCACTTATAGAAATTTTCAGAAGTGTCATGTCTGTAGAGGCAAAAAGTAAAAAGTGTTTAGAGAGAAGGTGGGAATGGGGAGTAACTACTGATGGGCATGAGACTTTTTTGGAGTGATGGAAATATTCTGAAATTAGATTGTGTTGATGGTTGCACAACTCTGTAGGTATACTTTACGTGAGTGAATTTTTGTAGCATGTATAATACATATTACTAAAACTGTTATTTTTTTAAAAAGTAAATGCCCAATGAATAGATTTAGTAGTTATTTCAGATTTGATTGTGTGTATATCTTTATGTGTGTGTATATATATACCTTTTGTTTACATTTTGTTTACAAAAAGACCTAAGCAATCTTTGTAATTCATATTTTGGTGAATCATTGTGTGAGCCACTAATATTCTTGCATTGTATGATCTGGTTTTATACTTAAGTTATTATAGCTTAAGCATAGTTATTATATCATAGCTTAAGCATATTCAGGAGACTCTATGATTAATGTTAATCATCTACAACTGTAGTAACTTCATATTGACAGTAGTCTGGGATTTTGATGTATAATAACTAACTTCCTGGCACTGTTGGCCTGAAATTAGCTGAATACATCTGGGCTGAGCAAAAAGAGAACATTTCCTTGAACTGGAGGAAGGAATCACCTGGAGGAGGACAAGCAATCGAGAAGTTTGCTAGTTGCATCATATTACTGTGTTGTATGTCTGTTGAAAGTGGATAGAGTTAAATTAAGGCATTCGAACGTCCACCTGTATCAGTGGTTCTTTAAACTTTGCTGTGCACAATCATCTAAGGACTTCTTAAAAAGAAAAGATCCTTGAACCCTAGCCATCATTAGACTGCCATGGAGCCTCTTTCCTAAATGTTAAATGATGCCCAAGGCTATTTAACGTATACAATTTAATCAATAATAACATGAAGATTTAAAGTAAATTTACAGAAAATGGGGGATATTCAAGCTATAATATCTATTTATTCCTGACTCATATTTTATTATATGATATTATAATGTTTCCAAAAGGATGAGTTGTAAAGGAGGATTTATAAACTGGAAGACAATATGGCCCTCATGTCATAATTCCTTACATAATTTCTAACAATTTAAAAAATTATTTTAAAGAAATAATCAGAAATAAGTTATCCACAAAGAAAACTGTAAATGCATGTTGGCATGTGTTAACAGGAAGGAAGGAAGGAAGGAAGGAAAGAAGGAAGGAAGGAAGGAAGGAAGGAAGGAAGAAAGAAAGAAAGAAAGAAAGAAAGAAAGAAAGAAAGAAAGAAAGAAAGAAAGAAAGAAAGAAAGAAGGAAAGAAACAGAGAAAGGAAAGGAAAGAAAAGAAGGAAAGAAAGAAAGAAAATAGGGAAACTTAAGAAAATAAAACTAGAAGAATCTCAGAAAATATGCTGTGATCTGGAAGACTGAATAGTAGCCAGCCACTAAACACATCTTGAATTATAATGTCCAATTATGTGATAAAATACTGCTTAGGAGAACATGGAGCTGGCTTTCAATCTTGCCTTGACCTGCCTTTAGTAAGATGGAAATCTGGGTGATTTACAGAACTTACCCAAATCTTGATTACATTTTCCATGGGAATGGTGTAAACAATTGCTTGAGCATTAAATAAGATGGTATTTGTAAAACATTTAAGTCATTTCCTGGTATAGAGTAATTGCTCATTACATGTTAGCTATTACTATCTGTTCTCTGTGAGGTAATGTATGGGATATGTTTGTGTATATGAGAGCTAATTTTATGTGTCAACTAGACGAGGCCAATGGAATGCCCCAATATCAGGTTAAATATTACTTCTGAGTGTGTCTGTGAAGGTGTTTCAGAAAGAGATGAGCATTTAAATTTGTGGAGTGAGTCAAGCAGATGGCCCTCTCCAGTGTGGATGGGCATCATCCAACCTATTTATAATTCAAATAGAACAAAATGGTGGGGGAAAGCTGAATTCTCACTCTCTGACTTCTTGAGACTTTGATCTTTTCTTGTTCTTGGACAGGCACTTATGCCATTACCACTCCTGGTTCTCAGGCATTTGGACTCAGACTGAAATTTATACCACCAGCTTTCCTGGGTTGCCAGCTTGCAGACAGTAGATCGTGGGACTTAGTCTACATAATCACGTGAGTCAATTCCTTATGTTAAATATCATATGTTTATTTAAATATATATATTACATGTATTCTATTTGATGTTTCCTTGGAGAACAGTAACTAATACAGTGTGTGTGTGTGTGTGTTTCTAGAGAGAGGGAAAGGCAGAGCCAGAGAGGTGGAAAGAGACAGTGACAATAAGAGCTATATATACCAAAAAATAACAGTAGATGTACTCAAACTGAGAAGAACAAATGTATTTTTGCTCTTTATTTTCCCAAAGTTTTACAAAATATAACATGATGCTATGGAAGGAAAAAGCCTTTATTTTTAAAAGAAAAATTGGAGAAAAGTGTGTTTTCCTGAGAAACTTAATTGCTATTAATATTGTGAGGAAGATAAACTCTGTGTATACCACTCATTCATATAAACAAATGCAAAAGAGTTGGAAAGCTATTATATTTGTATCTTCTAATTATTTAGAAAATATTGTATTGTCTCTATTTACATCCACTTTTTTTGCAAGACAAGGACTCTATTAATTATAGCTCTGTTTAGAAGCATGAAAGGGTATCAGATTTTGCCAAATGTTTTTTCTGCATCTACTGAGATGATAATATGATTTCTATCTTCCATTCTGTTAATGTAGTGTGTCATATTGATTGATTTGCCATTGTTGCATCCCAGGGGTAAATCCCACTTGATCATGGTATATACTCCTTTTAATGTGCTTAACTCGGTTTGCTAATATTTTGTTGAAGATTTTTGCAACCATGTCCACCAAGAATCTTGGCTTATACTTTTCTTGTGTTTTTGTCTAGTTTTGAGGTCAGGGTGATACTGTCCTTACAGGATGAGTTGGAAATGTTCCCTCTTCTATTTTTTCTGAAGAGTTGAAGAAGGATTGATATGAACTCTTCTTTAAATGTTTATTAGAATTCACTGTAAAGCCATCTGGTCCTGAAGTTTTTTGGTTAAGAAGTTTTGTATTGGCAGTTCAGTCTTATTTGTTACTGGTTTGTTGAGGTTTCCTACTTCTTCATGATTTAGTCTTAAGAGATTCTGTGTTTCTAGGCCTTATCTATTTCTTCTGGGCTAATCTGTTGGCATAAAATTGTTAACGAGAGTCCCTTATAATATTTTCTATTTCTGTGACATCAGTTGTAATGTCTCTTCTTCAATTCTGTTCAATTTATTTGAATATTCTTTTTTTCTTGATTAGTCTAGTTAAGGGTTTGCCAATTTTATTTGTCCTTTCAAAAAACCAATTCAATATTTCTAGTCTCTATTTTATGCATTTCTGCTTCAAGCTTTGTTATTTTCTTTCTTCTGTTAACGTTGGGCTTCGCTTATTCTTTTTCTAACTCATTAAGGTATAAAGTTGGGTTGTTTATTTAAGACCTTCCTTCTTTTTTAATGTAGCTGTTTATCACTATAAATGTCCCTCTCAGAACTGCTTTTGCTGTACCCTATAAGTTTTGGTATGTCATGTTTTCCTTTTCATTTGTCTTGAGGTATAAGCAGACTGATGTAGCAAGGCCTCCAAGAGCTAGTGTAGCATTTTGAAATGATTCAGTCATTTTAATAACGAATTTGTTTTGGGACCTGCATAAATTCATGTACCTCTCTAACTCCCTTTATATACACTACTGCACTGAGTAATTTGGATTTTCTTTCAAATATTAGAAACTTGGGTATGTAGAAAACAGAATTATAATCATCTAATGTGTCAAAGAAAACAAAAAGCAAAAAATACAATGTCCCATATCTTGGATTTTTTTAAATACCTTTTTTTTTTTTTAACCCCTTGGATGGAAGATTAGCTTATAGCAGATCTGAATTACTATGAAGTGTGATTTTAGGAGCCTGGTTTTTGGACTTCCCAAGAAAGTCACTTTTACTTCAAGTAAGCAATCTGGGACTGGGCTATTAATGAGTTTTACAAAATTAAATTGAGCACTCTGGCATTAGACAGGGAAGAAGTTCTGTTATATCCCAGGTTAAAACACGCATCACATGTTGAGCTCTTCTCATTAAACTCAAATATACTGGCCAACATTTAAAGGGTGAAAATAAAAGCTAAGCAGGCTTTTACTTCCAAATATAATCAAGTAACAGGGTCAGGACTTACATTCCACTGTGCACAACTAGAAAACTGAGCAAAAAATATATTAAAAAATATTTGCAGATATTGGACAACAAGCAGCACAGAATTGCTGTGAGTCTTGTACCCTGCTGGCTGTCACATCCCAGGCCAGGGAGCAGGGGTGTGGATCCCAAACAGAGTCTGATGATCCCCCTAAGGTGAGGAGATCAGAATTTGGAGAGGCTGAGTCAAATGTCTGTAAGTTGCAAAACAGAGTCCCACAGAGATAGAAGCCATGCTGGAAAAATGCACAGGCATCCCATTGAGTCAGCCGACGACTAAGCCTTGCAGGTATCAGGCAAGATTACACGAAGCTTTGGAAAGAACTCACTTTGGGCAGAGACATGTTTAACCTGCTGAGCAGAAAGTGCTTGTTCATCACCTGGGGCTTGGAGAGGAGATCCCAGAAGGGCCAAATGTTAGAAGTAAGGGCAAATGATATCACTTATATGTGGAATCTAAAAAAAAAAAAATGACATGAACTTATTTACAAAACAAAAACAGACTCACAGACATTAAAAAACAAACTTATAGCTACTAGGGGGAAAGAGGTGGGGAGGGATAGATTGGGAGTTGGAGATTTGCATATACTAACTACTATATATAAAATAGATAACAACAGGAAATTATATTCAATGTCTTGTAATAACATACAATGGAAAGTATATTCAATGTATACTACTGTATAGTACAGGAAACTATATTCAATGTCTTGTAATAACATACAATGGAAAAGAATATGAAACTATATTACAGGACTGTATAGTACAGGAAACTATATTCAATGTCTTGTAATAACATACAATGGAAAAGAATATGAAAAGGTACATATATATGAATATATGTATAACTGAATCACTATGCTGTACATCAGAAACTAACACAACATTGTAAATTGACTATACTTCAATTAAATTTTTTTAAAAATTAAAAAAGGAAATAAGGGACAATTATCCCTAGATTGAAAGCTGCTATGGATCCACCCGCTGGAAGATTTAACGTAAGCCTCTAAGCAGGGGTGCACCGACTTCATCATGGGCCAGCCAGGAGACATTTCAGGTTTGGCAGGCCACAGATATCCATTGTGTGCTCTTCTTTATTTTTGTATTGCTTTGTTTTTAAAATCCTTGAAACACATGTATTGGTTTTGGGGGGCTGATATAAAAAATTACTACAAACTGGGTGGCTTAAAACAATAGAAGTTTATCCTCTCCCAGTTTTGAAAGCTAAAAGTCTGAAATCAAGATATCGACAGGCATGCTCATTTGGAAGGCCCTAGAGAAGAATCCTTTCCTGCTCTTCAAGCTTCTGGTGGTTACTGGCAATCATCAGTGTCCTTGGTTCGACAATGCCTTACTCCAGTCTCTGTTCCTTCTCCACATGGCCTTCTTCCCTGTGTGTATCCATCTCCCTGTGTCTTTGTCACTTTTTATATGGAGATGAGTGACTGGAGTTAGGGCACGCCCAATCCAAAGTGACCTCATCTTAACTTGATTACATCTGCAAAGAATATTTCCAAATAAGGTCACATTAACAGGATAGACATAAATTTGGGGTGGGGGGAGAAGACACTGTTATGAAAACCATTCTTAGCTCAAAGGCCTTACAGAAACTGGCCACAGGATGGATTCAGCTCATTGGCCATGGTTTGCTGACCACTGGTATTTGGACTGTAACTTTAAAAGAAACAGAGTAAACTGAAAGACTTCATTTCCCAATATGTGACTTAACTGTGGAAAGCTCAAATATTTCAAAAAATCATTTAAAAATACTAGTGTATTTTGTCACGTGTAGCCTACCACGAACTGCTATCCAGTTAGAGAAGCTCGAGGCAGAGTAAGGTAGAAAGCACCCTAATAATACTTAATTAGAACAGTTCTGTCAAGCTAGGGGAAAGCACCACAGACTGAAGTGGTTAGGACACTTATTTTTAGCTCAAAAACCAAAAATAAATAAATAAGTAAATAAATAAATAAATAAATAAGGTGTCTGTAACATTGAATTAACATCTGAGTTTGCCACTGAAAAGCTCAGATAAAAAAAATTCTGACATCAGAGTAAAATAATAAAATTTTAGCACTGTAGTTTCACTGACAGAGTCAGAGATGATATTAAATAGTAATAAAAGTGCAATAAAGAACAAAAGCCATTCCTTGCTTTTTAATAGCAGTTACTAACCTGCATTGTTCTCTTCTCCAATGAGGCAGCTAGCTCCCTAACTGCCGGTTGAGACTAACAGTTTCTTGACTTTATCCTAATCTCGTGTAGATAACATTCTAGACATGTACACTTGAGTCAACCTCACTAATTTTTTAATGAAATTTCTTATTTAAGAATATTTTTACATTTACTGAAACTTGTCAAGGCAGTTCAGAGTTTTCTCATATACTCCGTATTTGGTTTACCCTAGTACTAACACCTTACCTTGCTGTTCTACGTTTGTCACACTTGGGAGGTATTAATGAAATAATATTGTTAACCAAAGTTCATGCTTTATTTAGATTTCCTTGGTTTTTATCTGAGGTCCATTTTTTTTTTCTGTCTCTAATACTTCATTACATTTAGTCTTTGTGTCTCCTTAGAATTCCCTGGGCTGTAAATATTTCTCTGATTTTCCTTGTTGTGATGGCCTTGACAGTTTTGAGGAGTACTAGCTCGGTATTATGAGGTATTGTTTATTCATATTTGTCTGATGTTTTTCTGATGATTAGACTGAGGTCATGGGTTTTGAAGAGAACAACTACAGGGGTGAGTTGTCACATCCATCACATCATTGCAGGGTACATAGCATCATCACTGGTGATGCTCCCTCCGTCACCTGGCTGAGACGGTGTCTGGTGGGTTTCTCCCGTATCAGAGTTACTCTTCTCCTCCATTTGCAGTCTGTACTCTTTGGAGGGAAGTCACTCTGCACAGCCCACACTTAAGGAGTAGGGGGTTATACTCTCTTTTCTTGAGGGGATGTATCTACATAAATTATTTGAAATTTCTCTGGAGAGCATTTCTATATTTCCCCCTCATTTATTTATTTATTCAATGATTTATTTATATCCAAGTGGATTCTTGTTCATTTACTTTAACCCTTGTATTGTAGTATAATACTATGTTTATATTCTTGTAAAAATTTTTCCAGTTTTGACCATTGAGAACTCTTTTGGTTGGCTGTGGTGTCCTTTTGACATATACTCATTGTTTTTGTTGGTTGGTTTGTTTTATTTTGAGCACTTTCTTGCTTTACATACTATAAGGTGCTCCAGATTCATCTTGTATATTCCCTGCCCTAGTCTTTGAATCAGCCATTTCTCTAAGGACCACTTGTTCCTTTTATAGGAGATTGGTTTTAGAAAACAGGAGCTGGAGGCTTCACCCAGTTGTATTTGCTGCCACTTTGGTGTCATTGCTTTTGAATATTAAATGAGTAACTATCTGCATGTGTACATATATGCTATGGACTAAATGTTGCATTTTATTTTATTTTACATTTTTTAATTGAGTAATAGTTACTTTACAATGTTGTGTCAAATTCTAGTGTAGAGCACAATTTTCAGTCATACATGAACATGTATATATTCATTGTCACATTTTTTTTCACTATGAGCTACCACAAGATCTTGTATATTTTTCCCTGTGCTATACAGTATAATCTTGTTTATCTATTCTGCATTTTAAAATCCCAGTCTGTGCCTTCCCACCCCCAGCCCCCTTGGCAACCACAAGTTTGTATTCTATGTCTATGAGTCTGTTTCTGTTTTGTATTTATGTTTTTTGGTTTTGTTTTTTGTTTTTTTAGATTCCTCATATAAGTGATCTCATATTGTATTTTTCTTCCTCCTTCTGGCTTACTTCACTTAGAATGACATTCTCCAGGAACATCCATGTTGCTGCAAGTGGTGTTATGTTGTCAGTTTTTGTGGCTGAATAGTATTCCATCATATAAATATACCACTTCTTCTTTATTCAGTCATCTGTTGATGGACATCTAGGCTGCTTCCATGTCTTGGCTATTGTAAATAGTGCTGCTATGAACATTGGGGTGCAGGTGTCTTTTTGAAGTAGGGTTCCTTCTGGATATATGTCCAGGAGTGGGATTCCTGGGTCCTATGGTAAGTCTATTCCTAGTCTTCTGAGGAATCTCCATACTGTTTTCCACAGTGGCTTTCCTTGCTTCTCTCTCTCACTCTTAATGATTTAGATGTCTTCTTTTACAATTTTGTGTTTATTCTTTTTGTAATTCATGGCAGTTATCTCCTTTCCAGTTATGAGTTTCTCATTTTTGTAGCATCCTGCTTCTTTTCTATTTAGAGTAGACTTGTCAATATTTCTTTTAGCATGGGTTTAGTGTTGCTAAACTCTTTGAGTTTTTGCTTGTCTGTGAAGTTCTTTCTCTCTCCTTCTATTCTAAAGGATAGCCTTGCTGGATAAAGCATCCTAGGCTGCATCTTTTTTTCATTCAGGACTTTGAATATATCTTGCCACTCCCTTCTGGCCTGTTGTGTTTGTGTAGAGAAATCAGCTGAGAGCCTTATGGGCGTTCCCTTGTAACTCACTCTTTGTTTTTCTCTTGCTGCCTTTAGGATCATTTCTTTTCCTTGACTCTGGCCATCTTGATTATGATATGTCTTGGTGTGGGTCTGTTTGGGTTCTTCCTGTTTGGGACCCTCTGAACCTCCTGTACTTGGATATCTGATTGCTTTAGGTTTGGGGAGTTTTCAGTCATGATTTCTCAAATACCTTTTCAATCCCCTTTGTTTTTTCTTCCCCTTCTGGAACCCCTATTATGTGTAGATTGGCATGCTTTATATTATCCCATAGGTCCCTTATATTGTTTTCATTATTTTTTACTTGTTTTTCTCTCAGCTGTTCTGATTGGGTGCTTTCTGTTGTCCTGTCTTCTAGGGCGCTTATTCGTTCCTCTGAATTATCTAGCCTGCTTTACATAGACTTTAGGTGAACTCTCATCTCAGCAAATGTGTTTACTAATTCTACTTGGTTCTTCTTTATAGATTCTATTTCATTTCTGACGTATTTTATATCTCTTAAACACTGTTTCTTTTAGTTCCTTCAGTACTTTGATCAGACCTTTTTTGAAATCTTGATGTAGTAGGCCATCAATGTCTATTTCCTTGGTCGTGCTTTCAGGGGATTTCTCTTGATCTTTTAATTGGGAGTGGTTCCTCTGCTTCTTCGTATTGCTCATATCTCTCTGGCACTGTGGCTTAAGTATCAGTTATGTAGCTCTCTTGGAGATGGTGTGATCTTAATGACTTTATCAAGAGGTCTTTGTGTCTTCACTGTTTCGCAAACTCAGCTTGCTGTTTCCAGAGGCCCTCTGTTGGTGCCCTTGTCTGTGCTGCTCCCAGTGGCTGTCGGCTAGCAGATCGTGCCCCCTCCTAACACTGGGTCAGGAGCTGAGCTCTTACCCGGTGGGCGGTGGGTCACTCCCCCATCCCGATGCCACAGTCAGATGCTGCGCTCTTGGGTAGGCAGGTGGGTGGATCGTGCCCCCTCCCAGCACTGTGGTCAGGTGCTGCGTTCCTGCCAGGAAGAGGGGTGGCGCCCGCCCTCTCCTGGCACTGGTCTCTCCGCTGCTCTGTGCAGCTGCCCGCTCTGCCTCGGGTTGACGCTCCAATGGTGGGGTCAGGGAAGACCGCGGAACGGTCCTGCCCCTGCTCTGTGCCAAATCTCAGCTTCTTGTTTGTCTTGGTGGTGCATGTTCTCTGAGGTGCCAGGGCAGAAAGATCTTATCTGTCTCAGGCTGTAAACAATTCTCAGTCCTGCCTAGGAGGTTGCTGAGCCCCTGGGTGTGGATTCAGGTCTCGGCCCCGCCCCCGCCCAGGCACTGCTCACAGGAAGAGATGGTGGCTGTGGCTGCACGCCGCCTCTCTCCTCGCAAGATGCGCCAGTAATGGCGGAGCAGGTCTGAGGATACAAAGGCTATGGCGCCCCTACCCCCAGGGCACACCAGCCATGTTACTTTGCATTTTTTGCAATTTATGGGTGACCGAGGTTGTTCTGCTCTGTATCCCCTCCATGCCACAGCGCACAGCACCCTGCAGTCCCCCTGGGCTGCTGCAGTGCAGCCGCCCCAGTCCTCCGCCCGGCTCGGGCGGCCAGTCCCAGCCCCAGCTGCTGGCTCGCACCTCGGGCTGGGTGTCGTGGGGACCCTTTGTGCCTGTTTAACTCAGTTCTGTTGGTCAGGGGGTGCTCGGGGCAGATCTGAGCCTCAGAGGCTCTCCCTCTGTTCCGCTGGCCTCTCCATTGGAGAAGGGGGACCCAGCGAATGAGCGCCAGTCCTCCTTTGCCTCTCCATCCCCGTGAGACTGGTCCCACACTGTTTTTCTTTTTCTTCTTTCTATTTTCCTTTTCTCCTACTAGATTTTTGGTGTCTTTATCTTTTGAAGAGGGCGATGTTCTGTCGGAGTTTGGCAGGTGCTCTGGTTGGCTGAGTAGATCCGTAGATGTAAGTTTTGGTGTATTTGTGGGAGAGGGTGAGCTACAAGCGCCTTCTACTCTGCCATCTTGTTTCTCTCTCCCGGATTAAATGTTTGTATCCCCCTAAAATTCATATGTTTAAACCCTAATCCCCCACATGATAGTATTTGGATCTGACCTTTGGGAGGTAATTTGGTTTAGATCAGGTCATGCAAGCAAGGCCCTCATGATGAGATCAGTGTCCCTGATAAGGAGACGAAGGAACCAGAGCTTTCTCTCTGCCATATGAGGATACAGTGAGAAAGCAATTTTCAGTGAATCAACTTAACCATGTTGGCACCTTGATCTTGGACTTCCAGACTCCAGAATGTTTAAGCCACTCAGTCTATGGTATTTTGTTATAGCAACTTGAATTGACTAAGACAATCTGTATCTGTATTTATATTGAATTGCACATGAGTTGATAGTGGTGACTCCAACTCTAGTCCATAAACACATGGATCATTCTAGACTTGTCTTCTTGCTTATCTGTAAACTACCACTCCAATAGTGAGTAGCCTGCCCCACCATGTACCATCCATGTATTTATCTGGTAAATCTCAGTATGCATGTACAGTGATCGTACACCTTACCCCCTTGGGAAGCATTTACCAGCTAGAATGCAGTGACTATATGTATTTCCTTGTGTCTTTAGTCCTACAGTCTTTGCTCATTTCCCAAGTTACTTAGATCAGTTCCTCTCTGTTTACCCCCTTCAGTGATATTATGTTACACATTTGTAATAGAGTCAAATTCTTTTGTCACAGTCTGCATTCCTTCCTGGGATCCCCACATCTCATAATTGATTTTTTAAATTTGCATACACAAAGTTCATTCTTAGTGCTATGAGGATTTCTATGAGTTTGTTTATCCATCTCTACAGTATCAAACAGATTAGTTTCACAGTCCTGTAAAGTCTCCTGTGCCTCACCATTCCAACTCCCTTCCTCTCCAAAACTCTGATTTGTTTTCCATAAATAGTTCTGCCTTTTTCAGTCACATGAATGGAATCATATGGTATGTTGCTTTTACAGACAGACTTACTTATAGTAATATTCATTTAAGATTCATCTGTGTTGTTTAGGTTAATGATTCATACCTTTTCTTTGCTCAGTAATATTTCCTTCTCTGAATGTACCATACTTCATGCACTCACCTGTTAAAGGACATCTTTGTTGTTTTAAGTATTTATGATTATAAATAATGTTTCTATAAACATCTCTTTGTGAGTTTTTGTGTATTCTATAAATATCTCTGTGTTAAGTTTTTTTAATCAGTTGGGTAAATACTTAAGAATGCCGTTGCTGACTTACATAGTAAGACTATGCTTGGCTTTATACAAAACTGCTAAACTGTACTCCAAAATGGCTATACTGTTTTGCAGTCCCACTAGAGACAAATGGGAGTCTCTACTGCTCCTACCCTTGCCAGTAATTAGTATTGTCAGTTTTCTGGATTTTAGCCATTCTAATATACGTTTAGTAGTGTTGCTGTTGTTTTTATTTGCATTTCCCAAATGATATTGACCGTCTATTCATGTATTTATTTGTCTTCTGTATATTTTTGTGATGAAGTATCTGTTCAGATCTTTTGCAAATTAAAATTGTGTTCTTATTTTTAATGTTATGAGTGCTTTTTATATTCTGGATAGAACCCCTTTATCAGAATTCATCAATATTCTCTACCTGTCTGTGGCTTGTTTTTTATTCTCTTCACAGTCTTTTGCAGAGCAGAAAATTTTAATTTCAATAAAGTCCAAATTACCACATTTTCTTTTCCAGAGTCTGGATTTTGGTTTGGGATCAAAACTCATCAACAAATCCAAGGTCATATAGATTTCCTCCTGTGTTTTCTAGATGTTTTATACTTTTGCATTTTACATTTAGTCTTTAAATTCATTTTGAGTTAGTTTTTATAAAAGATGTAAAGTCTGTGTCCAGATTACTTTATTTTTATTATTTCTTTCTTTTCTTTCTTTCTTCCTTTCTTTTTTTTTTTTTTTTTTTTCCTTTTTTTGCATACAGATGTCCAAATAGTCCAGGGCTGTTTGTTAAAAAGACAACCGTTTTTCTCTGAAGTGCCTTGGTGAAAAATCAGTTGACTATCTATGTGTAGGTCATTCTCTGGGTCTTTTGTTCGGTCCCATTTATCAGTGTATCTACTCTTTCATCAATGCCATATTTTCTGATTATATTATCTTTATACTTATTCTTAAAATCATATAGTAATGTAAATTATTATTTTTGTTTATGGTCAAGTTCTCAAATTTTGCATCAATTAGAAACTAAATCCTTATTTTTTTCTATGCACTGGATTCATATTTTACTACAGCCCCTAATTAGGGTCAGACACCTGCCTCTATGTTGTCATTCTCTCACACAATTGAAATCCTTATTGTGAACCCCATGTTGAATGACTAAAGTATTATACCTACTAACAGACTTCTTTCTAATATTTTTCAAGTATAAATTAACCCTGAATTTTGTAATGTCAGGTTGTACATGCCTATCATAATATGTCTCTTAGAAATCTTTATTTAATATTCAAATATGTTTCTTATTAGACAAATAGTTATTCTACTTTAAAAATGTGCCTTGGGGTAGTACTGGGGTAGTATTGAAGAGAATTATTTAAATAGATCTTAAATTGCAAAATAAAATATTCAGTGAGCCCATTATTTGCTACCCAAAATCATGTTGCAGTTTAGATAGCTAGTAATTAAGAATGCATTGGGTAAAAGATGAATTAGTACTAAAAAAAAAATAGCTTGCAATTGTGTAGCCAGAAATCATTTCACATTCAAAAACTATTAGTTGTTTTGGAATAAAAGCCACAAAAAGTTATAGCACAAGATAAGACCACCTCCACCTGAATTATTTGCAGAATCATAGGTCTGCTTTGTAACAGAGAAAATAATAAAGATTCCTCTTGGCCTTGGGACCTTTACGCAAAATATTTTGACTTTTCTTATGATGGGGTTGTTTTTCCTTATTATTTAATTACTAGATTGTGTGAAAAGGATGCAGTTCTCATCTGTCCATTTTGTCACATCTCCAATAATTTTGGTGGCAAGTTATCAGAAAGACAATAACATCCAATGGTGGTGAGGCCAAGGAAATGGAGATAGGAAATGGATTTCTGCCCTCTTGCAGTTGTAGGTTATAATTGAAACTATTTTAGGGCCATAACTGAACCTATTTTAGGGCCTGTAAAGTAAGAGAGCTGTTAGGAGGAATACAAATCATGACTTCCACAAAAGTGACATCCCCTGATTGATGCACTTTATAGATGGGAATTTGTGAGAAAGATTTTGGGTTAGGGACATGAAAATCATTTTTCTTGTCAGAAATAAATGGTGCACAGTCTTCTTTGTCCTTGACAACATGTGGTGGACTTAGTTTTTCCTTTGTCTTTTATGCTGCTGTCTATGAGACAAGTTTCAAAAAATTTAAAAGTTAATACCACCCACAATCTGAATTTTTAGAGAAAAAAATGTGAAGTGGTGATCAGTAATTAATTGTTCCTAGAACCACTATGTAAAAGAGAGATTTCTTCTCTGGGTCAGACTTCACACTTCCCTTTTCGTATTTATTTATTTAATGGAGGTACTGGGGGTTGAATCTAGAACCTTGTGCATGCTAAGCATATGCACTACCTCTGAGTTATACCCACCCCTATTATTTCAGTATTTTTTTTCAAACTTCACTTTTGATTCAGCCTATCAAAAGTAGTTTTTCATACCCTCTGTCTTAACCAGAAGCTGGGAACACCTCCATGTCACTTAGTGCCACGGACATTGCTGTGATCAAACAGAATTTAGCAAGAGCAAAAATGTGTATAATGCATGGCCATTTTAGCAATTTCTTAACAAATGTTTGTAATAAGTAAAGATCAACATAAGCCTAACTTTCCAACATATTTTATAGATGTAAAATGATCCATACATAGCGAACTTTTGTAACAGATTTAAACACAAGTCATCAAATGATTTATTTCCTTTTATGATAAAGAAAAAAGTTATGACAATCTCCTCCATTTGTTGTTAGTACTGGTCACCGTAAGCCATCTTTTAAAAAATGCATTGATAGCTTTTCACTCTCAAAGGAAAACTGTATTTACTGACCTGTGTTGTCTGTGTTACCTTCTTTGAAGTATTGAGAGATGTCCTATGAGTCATGAACTTTTTTCAGAATATATTAATTTGTGAAATCAGAATTTTTATAATGAACACAAGTGGGTATATGGTTAAAAGTGCTACATTTCTATATTCTAGCAGAGCAGGATTATAGCATATAGAAACACTATGGTTTTCCAATCCCATTTTTATATGCTACTTTCATAATTTATACCATGATTTTATAACTACATGATTCTAGCTTTACATTAGTGGAAGATAAGCTGAACAAGCTGTGTAGATATGCAAAGCAAAAACAATAGCATGTATCACCACATCTGTTATCTCTTTAGTATAAATCAGTGTGTGGCTCTTTGACTGTTTAGAGTTTATACTCGGCATTGAAGGAAAATAAAAGCAAACTTGGAAAAGTTTGCAAAGACAAAAAATCTGATTAAAAATATATATATGTGTAACTGCTACTTCCCTTTCAAACTTCCTCCACTATGGAAGCACATTTAAACTGCAAAAGTGTTCTCAATTTCCACACCCTATGTTGGGATCCAGCTTTAAAAATGGATAAGATATGTGACATTTTGCTAGCAATTCCAAACAAATTTTAAATAATCCTTGAGTATTTGTGGCTGATGACTGTTTCTCTTAGGATTACTTCTTGCTTCCTGCTTGAGCCATATTGAAATGCTTAGAGATTCCTGAACATTCACCCAGGTCATTTCCTATGATTGGAACACTTCCACTATTTGGATCCATACTCTTCTTCAACATGTGTGTGCTGGTCTGAATAATGACTCCCCCCACCCCGTCAAAAAAAAAATCCATGTCCTAATCCCTAAAACCTGAGAATATATTACCTTACATTACAAAAGGGACTATGCAGATTAACTAAATTAAGAACTTTGACATGTGGATATTATCCTGGCTTATCCTGTTGGACCCAATGTAATCACCAGGATCCTTAAAAAGATAGAAGAAGGAGGCAAAGGAGGCAAAGTTGTGACAGTTAAAGCAGAGATTAGAATGATGTGACTGTTGGCTTTGCAGATGGGGGACGGGACCATGAGCCAAGGAATACAGGTGACCTCTATAAACTAGAAAAGGCAAGGGGGTAAATTTTCATCTACAGTCTCCAGAAGGAATGCAATCTTGCCAATATCTTGATTTTAGCTCAGTGAGATCTATTTTGGTATTTCCACCTCCAGAATTGAAGGACAATATACTTTATGTTGCTTTAAACTATAAAGTGTGTGCTAATACTTTTTAGCAGCAACAAAATAAAATACAATGGATAACATCAATCTTTCAGTTAGCTCCCAGGAAAAATATCATTTATATCAGGAACTCTCTTCTCCAATCTCTTGGCTCATTCTTTGACATAGTCTGTTTCATTCCTTATACTATTTGCCTCATTACATGAGAGCAAGAGTGTTTATTATGCTTTGATTATAACCTCAGTGGACAAGAGATGAAAAACTATCTCTGGCTTATAGAATATCTGGCAGAAAAAGATTCAATACATCCATTTGAATAGGGGAACAAATAGGTAAAAGGATAATGACTCTACTATTAGAACATATTTATGAGTGTATGCTGTGTATGTGTGCAGGCATGTACCTGTGTGCCTGTGTACGTGTGTGTATGCAGCTTTTGTGACTTCAGTTATGGTCATCACAGAAGACTGTAAACTGAAATGAATCTTTATATGATCTCCAACACTAAAAGTAAGAATATGGAAAGATCACTCAATGAGGTAAATATTAAAACTTACAGGATGTGATAATACAATGCTAGTGTTTCTAAGGGTTTCTAGACACTGTATTCCAATGAATTAAACCAGTTCTTATGTGAGGTAACAAGGTAAAAATGGCAGTGAGATATCACTAGACAGCCCCAAAGAATGGCTACAATTTAAAATATCTGACCATACCAACTACTGGTGAAAATGTAAGCAAAGTAACTGTCCTTTATTGCAACCACTTTAGAAAACAGTTTGGTATTATCTAACAATATTGAACATATATATTATCTTGAATCTTAACATTTCCATTCCTAGATGCATTTCCATGTCCACCAAGATACCTATACAAAGATGTTAAAATGGCCAAATAATGGCCACTCTCATGCATCTTCACTCAATGGTCATATTGGGTGGGGGCTGCCTGACTGTCAGCTGGGGTGCTTCAGTTCCCCTCCATTGAGCACCCCTCCTGTAGTAGGCTGGCTCAGGCTCATTCACATGATGCCATGGGTATTTTCAAAGAAAGAGAAGAGAGCCTACAAATCCTCTTGTGGTCCAGGATCAGAATTTGTACAGCACCCTTTTCACTGCATTCTATGCACAAAGCAAGTTGCAAGGCCAGCCCGAAGTCAAGGACTGGAGAAGTCAACACTGCTTCCTGATGGGAAAGACTCAAACATCAGGGACCATTTTTACAATCAACCACACCCAGTGATCATAGCATCAGTATAAGTATAGACATGTTAGTATCCGGGATTTTACTTTCAAAGGCAAAGCTCCTAAATCCCTACTACTCTGCTGCTACTTTCTCCCTATTTTGAACTATGGTCCAATTTATATGATTTTATGTCCAATCTATACGTGTTGAGGAAAATTATTGGATTGTTTTCCTTCTTTTGCCATTAAGACAACTAAATACTAAAATGCAGCAACTCAGGATATAACTATGTTTATAGTGACAAAAATCTTTCATTTTATTTTATTTTTCCCAGTTAAATCTAAAAACTGTAATTGTTCTAGTACAAAATATTTTCAATGTGTATTGGGTTGTTTTAGTGAAAGGAGACAGACACAAAAGGCCACATAATGAATGATTCCCTTTTTATGAAATGTTAATAATAGACAATTCCACAGGGACAAAGTAGGCTAATGGCTAACGGCTATAGGGGTTGGCGAGGAGAAAGTGATGAGTGACTGCTATAGATTATGGGCTTTTTGTGGGGAAGGTGATAAAAATATTCTAAGATTTGTTAGTGGGGATGGTTGCACATCTCTATGAATATACTAAAATTCACTGAATTGAATATTTTAAAAGAGTGGATTTTATGTTATGTGAATTATACTTCCATTTAAAAGACATTTGATTTTTTAAAGATCAGTGTTTCAGTTACTTAAGAAAGACCACTGTTGGACAACTTTTATCTTATTTAACTTTATTTTTTGTGATTCAGCAAAGTTCAGTGATGTGTCAGATCAGAAGTTTGACCAGTATCTGTGATTATATATCTATATAATGGATATATATTCTGCAAGATAATGGTATTAGCATCATAAAATCATTGAATGAGATACTTCTAGTAGAAGAAAGGCAAAAGATGCTATAAAATTTGCTGCCTTTTAATCATTTTAGGCTTACTAAAATTAAATTTTAATGTGTTTATCTGCATTGTAATTTCAGTGAAAACTTGATTTTTTTCCTTACAGTTGATTGCAAAATATATGTTTAACATGTTTATTCTTATTGATAGCAACCATGGTGGAATGATATAGAAAAGCACATCCATAGGTGATACGTATTCAGCCATAATTGGTGTACTAGTCTGTATATACAGGAAAATAGCAAATGCATGCTTTATGGGAACAAATGATTTACAACAGAAATTAGAGCTTACATAAATGTAGGAGCTGGGGAAGGGAAGGTCTAGAGATTTTGGAAGATCAGAGAAAGTCAGCAACCATGACAGGCTGAAGAGTTTGGGGAAGATGGCTGGTAGGATTTGGTAAGAAAATTCTAGATTCTTTGTGTGTCTGACCATCAAAGAGAGATCATAGAGAAAAAATTCATGGAGAGATGTGCAGAAGCTGCCATCTCTAAGAAAACTGCAGTGAAATGCTTAGGGGTTGGTCAGTGGGGCCAACAGTCAGGAAGAAGACCTGAAGGTTGTAGTCTGCTGGGCACAACCACATTGGTTATCGCTCTGCCTGACTTCTGTGGTCTTTGCAGAGCAGTGGTTTCTTCTCTACCACGTTCACTTAGTTAAAAATGAAAATAAACTGGATGGGATTTTATTTTCTGTAAATGTTGAATAAAGCAAAATTAAATTGTGTAATAATGTGATATTATATATATAACATTAAAAATTATAAAAAATGCTCTTCATTGATTATGGCAGAAAGGGTTTAAACTGAGTCCAGAATGTCATAGCTTCTACAAAAAAAAAAAATGATCACAAACAAATATTTCAGCATGTTAAAATTTTTTAATTTGCACAGTGGGAACATAAATGTTCTTTATATTATCTGAGGTTTTTTTTTCATGTTAGGAATATTTTGTAAACATTTAAAAGAAAAAGAATCATTCAGGTAGGAAAACTACACAGTGGCTTTAATTACTGTTTATCATCATGGAAAATATAAAAACAAATACTAAATAATCTGGAAATTGTACATTCATACTATAGATTATCTTTCCATCATTAAAAGTGTGTTTTAAAAAATTCCAACATGAGGAAATGCTAATTTTATAATATTAGAGTTTAACAGAATTCAACTGATTCAAATGTCTTTATTAATGATGCGATTAATATGTATTAAAATACATAGGAGAATATACATATTTTAGGAGTATAATTTTGACACAGTAGGAGGAAACTTCAAAATCACCTAAACATCTGATATATAATGAGCTGCCGGTTTAAGTAATGAATTCCCCCTCTGGGAAATGACTCAAACAAAACTCACTATCTATCATAGGAGTGTGGAGAAGATTCATATATTAAGCAAAGGTTTTGATCATAAGACCTCCTTTCCAATTTCCCAGCCAATCTGTAACAGAAATACTATTACGGTAACTGACCATAGCATATTCTGTTCTTGCCTATTTTGGCAACTGATACAATGCCAATCAGTTTCTCTTATTTATTCATATATTTCATTATAAACTCAATTATAAATCTCTTCTCATACTTAAGTTACCAATTTCTAAATAATTTACTTAACAACATATAATAAGGACCTTGTGCCAGGCATTATTCTATGCAATAAGATACAGAGATGAATAAAACTGAAATGCGGTCCAGTTGTTGCTTTTGATGAAACAAAGTCCATCGATCTGTTTTAAAAAATTGTTGAGAGTCATTGAAGTGACTAAACATAAAGGAAAATATCACTTTTGATGATGGAAAGCATTTCCCCGCAACACAGGTGAATATTCAGGAGATAATGATATGCAGGCTTTTTGCTGTGCTCACCTACTTTCTCGGTTGTCTATTACCGTTGTATTTTGCACCTGTCTTTTCCAATCATTCCCTCTCATCAATGATTCTACCATTGTCACTGTTGAGGTGCAGTCTGGTCCTGTGATTATTTGCTCCTTCAGAATTTATTCTACAAATTCTACAAGTCAAGGCATTTTAGTACTTAAAATATTTAAGGTTTTAAGTGAAAAAAAGTTCAAAATACATACTTATGCATTAATTTAAAAGTATTGAAACATTATTCATGTAAATACATGATACCTATCAGGACAAACTAGATTAATATAATCCATAAAAAGTCGTAAACTTGTTCTCAAATTTTATAAGTGAATGAATTCTAAGGAAGCCACATTCAACTCCATATTACTTGTTGTTGTCAATAGTTATTAGTTAATAGACATTGCTTTGAGGGGCTTATAGGAAGTTGAACGTGCCGAGAGTGTGATCTAAGTACTTAGTGTGCCCAGGACGGGGACAGTTCCTGGAGTAGTCAGTGAATAAGGAATAGCCAAAGCCTGTGGAGTGATCATGATGTTCAGGTTCTTCCTGCACTTTGTCCCAGCCATTTGGGTACTAGGGTCCAAGGAAAAACAGCCTCCTCCCCACTCTCCTCTCCCTCCAGCTTTATCTCCATGTTCACACCACACACAAAGAGGATGCTACACAGACAATCCATCTCTGCTCATAATTTGGCTTGGGCTCCAGGTGATCTTGGAGACAAGAGTGTTCTTCCTTCTCTCCAGCAACCCTGAAGCCTCTTAATCCCAAATAGTCCCAACCACTAACACCCCATCACCCGTCCTCTCCCACATGATGTTCTGTTCATGGAGTTAGTGGCTAGCTGCCTGGTACCCTGACAACAAGATGCTCCATCCTGAGTTAGATTGCCCAAGTTGGGTTCCTGTCTTGCTATCTAGTTACTTGCTCTCTCATTGTTTTAATTTGCTATCCTTTATGGCCTCAGTTTCCTCGCTTTTAAAGTGGGGGAATTGGTACTTATCTGATGGGATTGTTACGGGGACTAAATAAACTTCACTATATACAAAGAACTTAGAAGAGTAGGAGGCCAGAGTAAGCTCTCAATAAATGATAACTCACATTCCCTTCTAACTATGTTAATGCACTGATGTTTCCCTAAGGCTCACTTACTCATAGTTTTGCCTGATAATTAGCTGCTTACATGTTCACTGTATAGAAAAAATCCATGAAATTATGAAATCTAAATCTTGGAGGAGTATGCCTGAGAATTTTGTGTGGAGAGATCAGGTGTAACCAATTCTTCCATATGATCTGAGGACAGGAATCGCTTTTACATCATGACTTAATAAACTTTCAAAACTCAGAGTAAATAAATTTAAATATTTTTTCATCCAAGTTCATTAATAATATAATTCATTGTTTACACTTACTTGCCTTGGGAAGTTTGCATGAGAAGGCTTTTTCCAAATGAATGTTTGTTACATTATATAGCAGAATTTTTAGGTGGGGAAATTCAGTAATAGTCTGGGAATTGAACAGAAGAATGAAAGAGCTGAACTTAATAAGCCTCTCATTGAATGAAAAGGTCCTTTTCATCAAGAGAAAGAACAGTAGAAAATGCCAGTCTGCTTACAATTTGCTAATACTATTTGGGCAATGATATTGTAATTTTGAATATTTCTAATAATTAGTATGTGCTTTCAAACAAATAACTAGGAATAAGTACTTTATTACTAGACTTTGCATATCTAAATTAATCATAAAACTGGCTATACATAAATAGTAGTCTCCAGCATATATTTTGAAGCATGGTTTAATGGATCGAAATGCAAGTAGATTAGGTGTAAAGAAGAAAAATAAACTTCAAAGGATATTCACCTTCAAAAAATTACTTAATTCCCCTTGCGTTTTATGACTGTAGATAGGTCTACATCATTATACCCTGAAACAGAATCTGTTCATGCTTTAAATAGTTAAAAACTAATGGCACTTACAACAAGTATATTAAAATAATTTTTATACATATACTTTGTATGCATGGTTTACTGAAGGTTAGTTAAGTCTGGTCAGAAAACTGATAAAACAGTTAAGATACTATTCTATCACCCATCTGTATTAGCATTGAAATATAATGATTCTGAAATAATCATTTATTTCCTTTCCATGTAACTTTAACTTTTAATTTTATATACAGATCCCTAGAGAGTTAAGGAATTTTAGAAACCACATAGAAATCGTTAGAGAGGGAATGATTCTATGAAAGAGGAAGTAGGTCTTTTGAAGACATCATCAAGCAAATGCCCACAGCTCAGTAGAACATTCCTGCCAGATACCAAATAGCCATCACCTCAGCACAGTCACTCTGTCCTCCGTGCGTAGAAAATCATACAAGGTGGTCTTTCTGTTATGTTCTATGTCATGTACATTAGAAAACCAAGTGCATCGGGGAAGAATACTAGGAGTATAAGAATACTCCTCATCAGTCTAGTTACATCAAAGGTTGTACCCAAACTTAATTATTAAAAAAAAAAAAGGAAAACAAAAAGAGTAATGAAATATAGTAGTTCAATTCTAATGTTTACAAATTGCTGTGATGTCTTTGTACTTTTGCCCCTTCCACAGATAGCAGTTCACGCAGAAGCAAAAGTGACCCATTTAAAACATTGCTCGAAGGGTCTTCCCATCAGTCTTAGGCCAAACTTCAGCGTCGTTACCAGGCCTCTTGGGCCTTACGTGATATGCCCTCTACTGGCCTGATCTCTCTTCTCTCTCTCATCCATCCCTCTTCTTTACTTCACTTGGTCACCCTGGCCTCTATTCACGGAAGAATCATTCTTGATCTTGCCTCAGAGTATTTGGACTTGCTAGGTCCTAGCAACTTCTTCTTTGGATATTTTTGCAGTTTTCTCTAACTTCATTTAAATCTTTATTCAAATATCACCTATTCAAAGAGGCAGCTCCTGCTCCCTGCTCTGAAATCACCATCCACATTTATTCTTTATCCTCTTACCCTCGTTTTCTTCCTAGCATTTTGTCACTAGCTAGCTATAAATTATATATCTATACAATATCTCTGTCTTCTCTTTCTCCCTGAGTATTATGCAAGCTCCGTGAGGGTGGGTACAGGGTTTATTTTGCCAAATAAATGTAGCACTTGACAAAATAAATGGCTGAATATGGATTTTAATTTTTATCAATTCTTATATTTTAATGAGAGACTGCTTCTATTAATCTATTCCAGGAGTTTATCCTTAGACAATGCTTCATATTGTTTTTACATATATATTTGTAAATAGGCATTGTAGAATTTGGAAATGTTTTGTGTAGGTTTTTCCTTATTCCATTAAATATGCAACCATATTGCTTACTGTAGTTTTTTAAAGCTTATGTTTTAATATCTTACCCAGTATGAAAATGATTTAAATATAAAAACACCTCTTTAATTGGATTATTCAAGACTGTCTGAATCAGTCAAATCTCAAGAGACTTTGTAATTTTATGCACAAGCTAAATCATATTATGTTTTGTTTAATGGAGTTAAATATTTGGTACTCTCAGTCAATTATGACTGCTAATTAGAAACATTGATTTAAAGTGACTTGCGTTTGATCTTTTGAAGTAGTTCTCTTCCAACATGTCTTGCTCCTTCAAATGCTATTGAATTCTACCATTTGAATGTTCAATTCAATTACCTGAATTATCCAAATTTAAATTCTCAAAAGATAGGTATGGTAGAAGTATTCAAATATATATTTTTTTCATTGTGAGATAGAAAAATATCGAAAGATGAGGCATTGTCTGTATTACGAAGTTCCTAATGTACTTTGCAATTTTAACAAAGTCAGAATCAATGTCAATTTAACTCTTTTGGGAAATTATATTTTAAAAAGCTGCATCAGTCATTTAAAAGAGGTTTTTGGCTAAGCTATTTATATAAACAATAGTATTAATTTATAAAATACAGTCATGGAAAGGTTATATCATATAGATAATGGAAATGACTATTTGTATTTATTTAATATATAGTACCTCATTTATAATACAGTGTTCTATTGATTTTTTAAATCAAATGTTTCTCATGACAAAATCAATATGGCATTTTAAAAGATATTTTGTCCAATATATGGCAGTCCTCTGGACAGGACACTCAGACACTGATCCTTCTGTTCCTCTCTTGGTTCCACTGTAAATTCGTTAAAGGGATGTTAATTCCTTGAAGTATAGTACTATAATTGATACATTCAAATTAATTGTCTAATCCACTATTATATCACAAAGATGAATATTTTTGTAAATTTTTCATTGACATATAGTTGATTTACAACATTTCAGGAGTGCAGCAAAGTGATTCAGTTACATACATATGTTCTTTTTTAGCTTTTTTTTTCATTAGAAGTTATTACAAAATATTGAATATAGTTCCCTATGCTATACAGTAGGTCCTTGTTGTTTACCTATTCACAAAGATTAATAGTAATACATTAGCATTATTTGGCTTCTAGGTTTTTTCTCTTTTAAAATACGCAAACCAATAAATAACAAACAAATAATTTGTAATATTTAGTCTGTATTTTAATGGACCAAAAAAAAAAAAAAAAACTTCCACCATTTCCTAGGGAGGAAGACAGAGTTTAAATAGAAGAGCTAGGGACTTTTCCCAGATAAATCTCATAATTATATTGTCCATTGACTGCTGTATACATCCCTTTTGCCCATGTCTTGTATGAAAGTGTCTACTGCATTTTTCCTATTTCTTGAGTGTGTGGGAGCCAGACACCTTGTTTCCTTCCATTGCAAGTTTTCAAATGAAGAGTAAGTGTAACAAAGGAGAGGACCTAGAGAGCCCTTCTGTGCCTGGATCTAATTTAACTTAAATTCCTGGGTAATGAACTCAATCCTGTTGCTGTATTGGCAGGAGACTTTTGTTTGCATTGAAAGGATACAGTGTATATTTCATGTGAGAGGAAAGAAAATTTGCTGTCAAAAGAAAGAATATGGCTTTAAAAAATTTAGCCACAAATATCCTGGTACACTTCTTATTAAGAGGTGATGTCTAACAAAAAACCAAACAACCCAATCCAAAAATAGGCAGAAGACCTCAACAAGCAGTTCTCCAAAGAAGACATACAAATGGCCAATAAACACATGAAAAAATGCTCAATATCGCTGATTATCAGAGAAATGCAAAACTACAGTAATGTATCACCTCACTCCAGTCAGAATGGCCATAATTAAAAAGTCGACCAGCAGTAAATGCTGAACAGGGTGTGGGTGAAAAGTGAACACTCCTACACTGTTGGTGAGAATGTAGTTTGGTGCAGCCATTATGGAAAACAGTATGGAGATTTCTCAAGAAACTAAAATTAGACTTACCATATCATCCAGCAATCCCACTCCTGGGCATATATCCAGAAGGTATTCTAATTCAACAAGATACATGCAACCCCAATGTTCACAGCAGCACTATTTACAATAGCCAAGACATGGAAACAACCTAAATGGCCATCGACAGATGACTGGATAAAGAAGTTGTGGTATATATATACAATGGAATACTACTCAGCCATAAAAAGGAATAAAATACTGCCATTTACAGCAACATGGATGGACCTGGAAATCATACATTCTAAGTGAAGTAAGCCAGAAAGAGAAGGAAAAATACCATAATACAGCAATCATATGTGGAATCTTAAAAAAATAAAAGACACAAATGAACTTATTTATAAAACAGAAACAGACTCACAGACATAGAAAACAAATCTATGGTTACCAGGGGGAAACGGAGGCAGGGAAGGGATAAATTAGGAGTTCGGGTTTTGCAAATATTAACTACTACATATAAAGTAGATAAAGGACAAATTTCTTCTGTATAGCACAGGGAACTATATTCAACATCTTGTAGTAACCTATAATGAAAGAGAACAAGAAACGAATATATGTGTGTATATGTATGGCTGAAATATTATGCTGTACACCAGAAACTGACACAAGAGTGTAAACTGACTATACTTCAATTAAAAAAAAAAAAGAGGTGATGTCTGTGTTCCCCACCCTCCCCCACCGCACTTTGCTCCACCTTGAAGTTAAAGTACCTGCTCTGACAATGAAAAGTATATGATGTATCTCCACTGCTGGGTCATGAAAGGCCATAAAGTTTCTGCCTTTTTTCACTAGAAAACTAGGTTGTAAGAGCCCATAGCCACTGTTCTGTGTCATTGCCAACACGTCACAGAGAGGCCCCATGCAGGCATTCTTGATAGACAGTCCCAGCTGAACATAGCCTTTGCCTCACAGTTTACTAGATGCTAGACAATGTGAATTTCATATTGTTGAGGTGTGGATTTTTCTGGCAGGCAGGAAAGTTCCTTGCACAGCACCTTGATCATTTAAAGGCTTCTTGAAAACTGTGTGGGCAGGCATGAATTAGCTTTTTCCCTAGGGCAAGTTCAGCCTTACTATTGACTGTGACTCTTCTTAGATATCTACTGAGCATAGAGTCTCACAAGTGCTCCGAGAGTATTCTACCTTCTGACTTTTCCAAACTTCCAAGTCTCCTAGTCCTGTCTGAATTCTTGGAAATTTCGAATTTAGATTTCTCCTATTGTTCATTGCTTGGCTTCATGTAGTCTAACCTTATGCATGCAATACTTCGTATTAGAGGCAACTCTAGGGCATGTTCATGCAAATTTCTAAAGCACTCTAATCACCTAATGTTTTCTGCAAAATTACTCAGCCCAGCAAGCTTCAGTGGCCTCAGCTTCTCCTAACTCCTCCTGTCTCACCTCAATTCAGCAAGACCTCTAGGCTCTTCTTGGGTTCCCCACCCTGTGCACAGTGGACTAGAAAGTGCATCCAGGCAA
Organism: Camelus dromedarius; assembly: GCF_036321535.1. Taxonomy (NCBI): domain Eukaryota; kingdom Metazoa; phylum Chordata; class Mammalia; order Artiodactyla; family Camelidae; genus Camelus; species Camelus dromedarius. The sequence continues at coordinate 40,412,735 of NC_087436.1, forward strand.
AAACTTGGGGCAATCGTGGGGCTCTCCTCACCTGTCTCCCTTCTTTCTTGTTTTCCAATATCTAGAAAACAGAAGCTACTTCATATAATTTGTCTAGTTTTTCAGTTATTTACAGTAGGAGTAGAAGTTCAATTGCAGTTACTACCTCATGGCCAAAAACAGAAATCCCCATTTGAATCTAATACTTATTTGTACCAGAGGCATAAGTCTGGGCATAAATAAAGAATCCCCCCATATATTAAATGATATAATAATCATAGTAGTAGTCAAAATTTTAACATATTATATACATTTTGTCCTTTGTCAAATAGTGCCGTTAAATCTACTGAACGCAAACAGCATGTTGTATATTACTACAATACCGTTACAGATTCCAATAATTTCAGAAATTTGACACATTTTTATATTTTTATGATGATGTTAATGTGAAATGAAACTAAAATTCAAATACATACACTATCATTCATATAAAATGTATTTATTGCATGTTAAAAGATGGTTGGAAGGGGAAAACTATCCATTCATGGAAATGTTTTTGGTTGCAGATCCCACAACTGAATTTCCTCACTTAAGTAGATAAGAAACTCCTGTTTCATTATTATAGTTTTTGCATATAATTTTGCTAACATTCACATCACAAAAATAGCTCCTTTTGTAAATGTTGATTATCTCATTTCAAAGTTCTATATCAGTCTTCAGATTTCTCTTTGAAGGCAGAGCAATTTTCCTGTTCCGTGTTGCATGGTACCATAATCATTCCTGCTAGAGTTAAGGTTTGAACTTTGGAATTTACATTTCAGAAGAAGAAATGCTGCATAATTTAAGGAGCAAAGCCCACATTAAATTTAGAATACCTAGTTGCCTTTTATCACCGTTTCTCTGTGCTCTTTGCACTGACAAAAGATGCAGTCCGAACTGGGTAATTACTTTAAAGATGTTGAACGAAATACTCTGATCGATAGACAGTGTTCCTGCATTTCCTAAAAAATCGAAACAATTGTGTACAGAGTTTGTTGTAGAAAGTGTTCCGGTGTTAAGAAAAGCAACCGCATATTCTTCTCAAGTAAGAATTCTCTAGTTCTTGAAGAATTCCTTATTGGAGGGTTCACTTTTTTTTTAAAGGATCAGCTGCACAGTATTTTATTTGGTTTTTCCTGGCTGTTACTCAGTTCTTGCCTCTGACAACTCAATTTCGAGTGTTTTACGAGGTTAACTAAATCAGGGAGGAATTATAAATAGAGGTGCCAAATGAGGGTGTGAAGAAATGAGGAACAAAATCAAACTTGAGGGCAGTTGGGAGGGAGGAAATAGTCAAAGAGAAGAGCGGTGCCTAGTGGGACGTGTTGAGTTTATTCAGGAAAGCACCCATCTCCTTTTTGAAAAATAATCATAATGTCAAATATAGAATTAATCAGTTTTCTTAGAGGCACAGACAATATGACTGTGATCATTTTGTGACATACTTAGTGAAGAACAACCAGAGTTGTACCGCTTTGTCCTGATGACTAAGGAAGTTGCCAGGGGCGAGTCATTCAGGGGCACCTGCGCGGTGACCGTGGATTTCAGGAGGCGCGGGTGACGGTGGAAGGCGCACGCTCGCAACCCCGAGCCCGGCGCGGGGAGGGGGCGCGGCGCTCGGTTTCCTTCCCCGCCTCGGCGGCCCCTGGTGCGCATGCTCAGTCCTGCTCGGTCCGCTTCTTTGAGTTTTTTTCTGGGCGGCGCGGAGACCAGGGACTGGCTCCGGGATGGGAAGCGAAGCCCGCGGAGGGGCGGCGGCGGCGGCGCTGTGAGGAGCAGCCGGCGGGAGGCAGCTGCCGCTCGTCGGTGAGCATCTGGGCAGCGCCACCATGACGCTTCGTAAGAAGAGCACCAGGAGCCCCCCCCCCCCCCCCAGTCCTGAGCCACGAATTCGTCCTGCAGAATCATGCGGACCTCGTCGCCTGCATGGGGCTGTTCTTCGTGCTGGGGCTCATGTTCGAGGGAACAGCAGAAGTATCCATCGTTTTCATGACTCTCCAGCACGGGGTTACCTTCCCTGCAGCAGACGCAGAAGAACAAGCTACGGAATCCAAGTTCCTCTACTATTACGGTATCAGAGATTTGGCCACGGTGTTCTTCTACATGCTGATGACAATCGTCATTCACGCCACAATTCAAGAGTATGTGTTGGATAAAATTACCAGGCGAAGACAGTTCCCCAAAGCGAAACAAAGCAGATTTAATGAATCTGGTCAGTTTAGTGTGTTCTACCTGGTCTCTTGTATTTGGGGCACATTCATTCTAGTCTCCGAAAACTGCCTGTCAGACCCAGCTCTCTTATGGAGGGCTCGTGACATGATGACGTTTCAGATGAAGTTTTTCTACATCTCTCAGTTGGCTTACTGGTTTCATGCCTTTCCAGAACTCTACTTCCGGAGAATAAAAAACCAAGATCTCCCACGTCAAGTAGTCCACATCGGCCTTCACCTCTTCCACATTGAGGGAGCTTATCTCTTGTACTTGAATCACCTGGGGCTGGTGCTTTTGATGATGCATTATTTTGTGGAATTCCTTTCCCACCTTTGCGACCTGTTTTATTTTAAGGATGAAAAGTACCAGAAAGAGGTTTCTCTGTGGGCCATTGTGTTTATCTTGGGTCGACTTGTAACTTTAATTGCTTCCGTCATCAGTGTTGGGTTTCACCTGGCTGGAGGGAAGAATGGGAATCCAGATGCCTTTACTGGAAATGTAAACGTGTTGGCAGCTAAAATTGCTGTTCTGTCATCCAGTTGCGCTATCCAAGCATACATAACATGGAATTTATTTAATGACGAGCTTCAGAGGTGGATGGAGGAAGATGCTCCTCTTCAGGCCCCAGGTATGAAGAAGAAACGGACTAAAGGCAGGTCTTCTAGAAAAGGAACAGAAAACGGTGTGGTACCTTCATAAAGAGGAGACTCTCCACATAAGAGGAAAGAAAAATCTTCATAATGATAAACAAGTTCATTGATTAGTGTCTCCAAAGAAGACTCCCCTTTTCTATAAGTTACCTTTTTTTGCTGAAGACTTTTCTGTTCTTGAAAACTGTGCTTTCTTTGATTTTTGCTTTTGTACTATGTAATGCATTTTTTATAAAGACCTTTGAGGAGAAGATGATTATTACGAGTGGGAAAATTTTTGGTTTAGACTATCATCAAAATGGTTTAGGTTCACCACGATATTTTTCTTTTTTTTACTTTTGAATGTTTTCCTAATGATTTGTAGAGAGAACTACAAAATTCCGCATAGTTCTTGCTCCCGCCAATCTTTTATAACATTAGCAAGGTGGTTTGTTATGGGAATGACATATTTTTAATGTTCTCTTCCAGGATAAAATAGAAATAATACGAAGGTGAAAATCAACATCATTAAATTTTCAGTATTCTCTAATTCTTAGAATTATTTTTGAATTTACAACTGTAGAAAAGATGTGAAAACCACCAAAATAATAATATTTATAAGTAGTGGTTGTTAGTATTACATCTCACTAAAAAACCAAGATACTAATGGTTAACAGGTGGAGACTTACTGCTATATATCAAAGTATCTTGAATTAATATAAAATTATTACTGAGAGGTAAAATCATGCTTGTCCATTTTAAACACTTGTAAACTGGAAATCAGAAAATTAAATAATGTAAAAAAGGAAATCAGACTTAAATAGCTTTTTCTGATATGTTTATGAAAATTATTCTTAATGAGGTTTGTTATAAGTTTGGTATCTGCAGCATCTTAGAATAATATTGTTTAACCTCAAAATCATTTTGAAAAATAGTGCTTACTTGATTTATATCTATAAAGAATGTCAGCTAATTACATATGGAAAACATTTAATGTACTAACCTTAAATAATCTTTAAAGTCATAGTCTTATGGAAGGCTTTTCAAAATAATGTTATAATTATAGCTTTGCTTCCATCTTTAATTGGGAAACATTTATCTGTATGAGACAAATTTTGGTGATACATATATATGTTGTGTCTTTACATAAACCAGTACAAACAATGGGCTGCAGTGGGTGAATATTTATCATATTTATTTTCTTCTCTCAACCTACAGTTTGATTTTATTTCCATAATGTGCGTGCTTATATATTTTTTTCAGGAGACAGTGCTTTAAAAATGTGCTATGATAAGGCCAAGTATTTCCTATTCCCCTCTAGTTTCTTCTATTATGTCTTGTATCTCTCTGCTTTTAATAACATTCTGTTTGGCTTGTACGTAATTCAGCTTTTTCAATTACGGAGGTCCCTGCAAATTAAACTTAGCATAGGTGTATTGCAGACCAAAGACAGAGGAGCCATTCTTGGCAAAACATTCTTTTCTGTTCTTTCTTCTTTGAGAGATATAATCTATCATCCTACTAATTTTTTTTTCTCAATTGCCTAATACTATAATTTTATTACCATATACTCTAGGTCCAAAGTACAATAACTCCACTTTAACCAACCAGTGTGCAATTATAAAACAAAGATTTTCAACTCCTCATAACAGAGGAGAGTGGTCTTCCTCATTTTTAAAGAATTCTCCCGTTACTTGTAACTCCACTTTTGATAACAGGTTTCTTATGCATTACATACATAATTCATTTGCCAATAAATGCAGGCTTGTCTCAAAGTGGCCAATAATTGGAAAAAAGTGTTTCCTCATGTGATTGATAATGTCAAGAGTTAAACTGGGATTGACATTAAATATGATTAGGGCTCAGATTGATTTCCCTGGGATTTGCTGGGCTCTGTCCCCCTCAGATTGACTTTCCACTTGGCAGTAGATGACCACAGATGTTTTAGGCTTGATGTCTGTACACCATATACATGGTAGAAAGGAAGAGAGGAAACCTGATTTCTAAAATTCCTGAAACACTGAGTGTTACCTTATTTTGTAAAGGGGTTTACTCAGCTGATTGGTTAAATTAGGTTATATGTTTTACCTGCACAAAAAGGCAAATTCCCTTTTGTGTAAAATAGGGGTTCACAAGAAGTAGGAAGTTTACTGAGGAAAAAGGGGAAGGATGCTGGGTACATCTCAGACATTCATGAGTTCAATAAGTGTTTCAGAAAATAAACGTATGCCAAGTAAATTATGAAAGCAACACTGCAAATGAAATTCAGCACAATACAAATTGCTAAGTCTCTCCCTTTTAAAATTACATTCTGAAAAACTCATGCTACAGTAAATCTCAGTGTGACAATTTGGTTTCTGTCAAAATCGGATTGCATGGAAACAAGTTTCCATTATCATTATTCAAGGTTTTATTAAAACAGGCATTAGTTAACCCTGGGAAAGGCCAAATAACCAATTAAGCAACAAATGTTACGAAAGTCATAAAGATATATCTGATATTCGAATTTCCTGAATTTGAATACTCTGCTCTGATTTATTTGCTTCAGTGCTTGCAAAACTTTATTCTTTAAATCTATAGGTGTAGACTTTCTAGGATGAATTTAGAGTGAGTTTTCTTCAAAAAATATTTTGCTGGCAATTATTCAAAAGTACATCTCAAGGGAGGGTATAGCTCAGTGGTATAGTGTGTGCTTAGCATGCACGAAGTCCTGGGTTCAAGCCCCAGTATCTCCACGAAATCAATCAATCAATCAAATTCCCCCTCAAAAAAAAAAAAAAAACAAACAAACCAAAAAACTCAATAAAAGTATATCTTACTTTTCTTAACAAATAGTAGAAATGTGTTTTTCAACCTGCTTTATTTTGTAAGAAACAAGGAAGTTATTTTCGAAGTGATCAGAATAATTCTTCACTTCATTTCAGTCAGAAAACAACCTGTAGCTATTTCTTCATTTCTTTCTCATCAGTATTTAACCATCAGTAGAGGAAATATGTATCGCCAATAGTGTATTAACTCAAAATGGATTCAAGGAGATTTGAGTTACAGCATTAGTTTTTAAAGTTTTCTTGAAGACTTAAAATATTATTTTTTACTTTTATTGAAATGTAGTTGATTTACAATGTTAGTTTAAAGTGTATAGCAAAGCAATTCAGTTATACATACACATACATACATATTTTTTTCTTTTCAGATTCTTTCCCATCATGTGTTATTATAAGAAATTGAATATAGTTCCCTGTGCTATACAGTAGGTCTTTGTTGTTTATCTATTTCGTATATAGTAATGTATATCTGTCAATCCCAAACTCCTAATTTATGCCTCCCTCACTCTTTCCTCTTTGGTAACCATAGTTTGTTAAAATATTCTGATAGCCTTTTAATTTGGAAAAACATGGATAAAGTTTTAAGTTCTCACTCAACTAGACTAATGAGAATAATTTATATAGAATAAGAATAGATTTACTACTGATGCTTCACCCAGGTAATGACATATTGGAGCAGTTCCTGAGATGAATTTCTTGGGGAGAAGTAATTTTGAGAATGTGGAATACGGACTGGGCTAGGACTTTGGTACTTGAAATCAGGGCAGAAAATGCATTCCAGTGGGGAGCACAGACCACTGTAATCTGGTGACTTCTCTGATGAAGAGGATAGACAGTGTGCTGGGTATATGGAAGTAATTGAGGCTTAATGACAGACTAGATTCCCAGAGAATTCACAAATACTCCCACTTCCTGAGTTTCTCTGGAAATAGAGGGGTTTTTTTTTCTCTGTCATCTTTCAATCAAATTTACATCCTGTGTGAAACTTCCATACTGAATAAGACAGACTAGTGTCTGCCAGTTCCCCTCAAGCATGTAGAAAAATGATCACAAATCCATCATACAAAAGTCCCTACATTTCTAGATATTAAATTAGAATTGGTCTCATGATTATACAGCCACATGACACCCTAAATTTTGCCATCTAAATCCCCATAAGCAAATCCTACATTACATCCCCCCAGACCAGAATATACAGTCTTTTCAAGTGTGCATGGTCTATTCTCGAGGACAGACCACACACTTGGGCACAAAAGAAGCCTCAGCAAATTTAAGAAGATAGAAATCATTTCAAGCATCTTTTCTGATCACAATGGCATGAAACTTGAAATAAACCACAGACAAACAAATAAGGGGAAAAAAAAAAAAAAAGCAAATCCTTTTTAGGCCCTGTACTACATCTGGCACTTTTAAGTATACAATAAATGTGGTCATACATTAAGGAAGCTGCCTCTGAGGCAGTTGACCTGCTTTGTTCTATTGTGTTTGGCTACTGCATTGTGTCAGCTAATCTTTTTCATTTTACAGTTTGAAAATACATTGATATATAAACCAACCATTTCAGGGGATATTTATAAAACATAGGAAATGACAATGGGATGTGTTATGTAGTTTAAGGTTTGCTTGAATTTTAAAATGTAAAGAGTTAAATTAACTTCACAGTAATGATGTGTGCATCTTCTGTCCATTAGAGTGATCAGAGTTGCTATTAAGAGATATGGCTACTCAATAATTAAGGCAAAATATCTATTTTAAATAAAGGGAACGTGAACTCTCTGAATTCAAAATAAAAAAAAAAAAATACTCCAATACCAACAGCATCATTCACCAAATCAAGTAAGGTCAGTGCACAGAATATCATGGCTTGAGGAAAATTTAAGAAAAGAGCTCTTTCCTCATATGCCATTGTAATTTCACCTAAGCCATTACACACTGAAAAGCACATCCAAAGACAGATTTAATATTCCTGCCTTGTGCTGCGTTTATTGTCTAATTAATTTTTAAAAAGCTGTTTCTCAAATAAGGAAAACCAGTAAAGTTGCCACAGTTGTCGATATAAACATTAAAGTATAATTTTTAAACTTTAATGAATTGTTTCTTTAAAAAGATGTTTCTAGTTGTATTGTTATAAGTTCAGCAGAGGAAGGTAATAATAAGATTATAAATAATGGTTAACAAAGGAAGTCTGGGTTAGGCCCTTGCTGTGGCCCTTAGAGCTGGGTGAACTTGGGAAGACACCTCAGCATTCTCAGTCTTGGCTTGCATGTCACTAAAATGAGATATTGATATATTTCAAAAAGAAACTACTCTAGAGATTAAAAAGTTATGTGTTTACAAAGTCATAGTGGGTATGAGTGTGTATGTGTGTGTGTGTATATACTACTGTTATTAAGGGATGTGGCTTAACAAGATAACACTTGTTCATGGAGTGTCTGTCTATATACTTATATATGCTATAAATGTATACAGTCTCATTTAACCTATACTTACATATGCACTTATGCATACAGATAGATTTTCCCCTATACATTTACTTATTTATTTTTCAATAGACCTTACTTTTAGAGCAGGTTTAGTTTTAGTTTATAGCAAAGCTGAGCAGAAAGCACAGAGTTTTCCTATATTCCCTGATCCTCACTTCCCCTTCCCCGCCCCGACACAGAGAGCTTTCCCTACTGTCAGCATCCTGTATCCCAGTGATACGTTTGTTACAATCCCTGAACCTATGTTGACACATCATAATCACCAAAAGTCTATAGTTTACGTTGGGCTTCACGCTTGGTGTTACATATTCTATGGGTTTTGACAAACATATAATGGCACGTAGCCACCATTATCAAACAAAATAATATCATTACCTAAAAATCCTCTGTGCTCTACCTACTCGTCCTTTTCTCCCCTATGCATTTTTAAGTACTATACAACTGTATGGCATTGAGTTTTCCCTCATGTCTGGGTAGGAGGCACTAGGAAATTCAAGGATAGCCATAGTTGCACCTCTGTGCAGCTAGTATCTAGTTGATATTTTACAATGAATTCTTTCCCCAAATGTATGAATTATTGTTGACTAAATAAATAATGTACATTACAAACATTTATACTACTATACTTAAAATATACAGAAATTATCTTCTGAGTAAATGCACACTTGTTTAATTAAAGAGTTAACTAAATTCATCGTAACCGAAGACTATTTTTTACATAAATAACAGAAAATACAATGATATATGAAAACCCTCCATATATAATAATTTTACCTTTTACCTGAAACATTTGAAACCATTAGTCTGGGTAAATTATGATAATAAAACTTAAATTCTCATATTCACAATTAAATTTCAGACTAAGCAAATGAACCAAGCATTAATTTTGGAAAACCAAAATGTATCAGCACACAGTTTAGTAGTTATGAGTACTAAACAACAAGGTCCATAGTATCAGGTAATACACAAATTTCATCATTGCCTTGGCATTATGTAACACAGTGTCTCAGAGTTAGTAGTTATTCAAAATTTGTTGAACTCAGTTAAAATAACCTTTATTATTATTAAAACAAATAAGCAAGCAAACTTAGTAGAGCTTTCCTTTGCTTGCTCCTGTAACACTGACTTTTTTATCCTACAAAAACTAGGATATGTAAACATTAATAGTTTGTTCTTAAACCTTGTAAGTGAAAACCCTGGCTCCAAATATTAGACTTTTATTTAGAAATGGCTGCATGTTATGGGTCACCCAAGTGACAGTTGTGATTTGCCAAACTTTTTGAAGTTTGAGTCCTTTTCCTAAGATGAGAATGAAGTTAGTGTGTTCTAAATATGAAGCTAATATTAGAATCCTTAACATATGAATCAGAATGTCATTTTGAATGTGCTCATGTATAGAAGACGTGACATTTGTTCTGCATTCTCAACAGCACTTTCGTGATAGTGAAGGACAAGGAAAACAAAGCCCATTTGAAAAGGTTTATTCTATATTCTATATAACTGAATTGTAGTAGGTTTAATTAGATTTATCATTACTGCCATTTTTTTTTTCTCTCAGAAAAGAAAAATAAAATCTATTCAAATGGGGAAGACAGTGAACTCAGCATGTGTAGCTGACCTCTCTCTTTGGCTAATAATTGACTAACAATTCATATTCTGTGGGGGCTGTGGGGATGTCTATCTCGATCAGTCAATGAAAGAATTTGTCAAACCCAACAGAGGGTGATTGTCCCCCCCAAACGGCAGACTGCCACCAAAAACTTGCAAAGACTGTGTGCAGCTATTATTTATTAAACTAGCCAAACTCACCACTTTCGTTAGCATTTATTCCACACTTCTCAAATCCCAGGAGTACTTTAGATGCTCAGGAGTCCTCTTGAATTCTTCCTAATAATGCAGCACAGAATCATTACTCATAACAGTAGCCATGTGTCACACTGTAACATTTAAACTTTTATTTTTTGAAACACGATTCTACGATTTCACAGGTTCCACCATCATACCTAGTTGTTAGGGCAGTGAGGCCGGTTATTCAGTGAAACTCCAGCAAACTAAACTCTTATCAGAAAACAGCTTAACCTAAGCAACCGTAAACTCCCTGCATTGCCTTTAGCCACAGAACTACTGCTGGAATTTTTATATATTGCACCACATTCCAAGTTGGAATTGAAATCTACTATAGAGGCTTGCTGAAAATGGGTGGAATATGATCTCCTTAAATTGTATATCTATTCATACTATTAATTAAAATCTATATTAAAAGACAAAATGCACATTTATAAGACATATTTTTTTTTTCGTTTCACTCTCTATATCTTTACAATACCTATAGCAAATTTTAAAATGTTATCCTTAACCTTTTGTGTAGCAGAGTCAAAACTGTGACCAAATCTGTAACTTGTAGGGAAAAAAAAATCAAATCCATTAATCATGAAAAAGTCAGTAAGTGAAATTTCAGCACATACTGTATGCATTTACGTTATCAGCAGATGATACAAAGATATTGAAAGTAATATGTCTCTAGCTATAATGCACAGATTTTTTTTGCTTTATTTTGCCTCTTGGTCTTAATTTTTTTTGTCTCCACTTTACTTTCCAAAAAATTCAAATAATATATTTCAAAAGCACCAGGTGTTCATTAGATTCTGAGGAAACCGAAGATCTGAGATTTTCTTTTGAATTGAAGTTTCTATCTTTCCATTCAATTATTATGACTAGGACTAAACAGCGCTTATGACAATTGAAAAAGAAAAGAAGGGAAAAAGGAAAGTATGCTTTATTGTAAATCCACATCAAGAAGAAAAAAGCCTCCTGATATTTTTAATCAACTTAATTATCCTTGCCAGTGATGCTAATTCATAGTAAAACATCCAAAAGACTCTGGAATTCATTAACACTACTTAAATGTGCAATTTCACTGCATTTTGCAGGCTGGATTTTTAATATTACTGTGTGTTAACAGAAATGAAATTTTTAATGTGATTTCTCCTATTTAAAAATAGTTTATGGCACACTCTATCATATATATGCACATATATGTATTAGAATAAAACAACACAAACTTTACAAATAGTTGAGGTTCATATTTACACAGTATGTCTGATAAAATCATGCAGCTGGGGACGAGGGGAAAAAGGGATCCAAAAGATGGCAAGAAAAAAGTCAACAAGGGAAGGAAGGCTTTAGTGTGCCTTTCTTCCTAGGTGACCAGCAACAGTGCATGGAAGTGCCACATGGAACAGGTAAAACAGCATCGCTGATACTTGCTCCAACTTTGGAGACAACAAAGCTCTGTAAAGTAAAAGGACTGTCCTACTGACCTCTGTAGGCCTAAGCTTCTACTTTGTTGTCTTTATAAAAGAATACCCGATAAAGATTAGGGAATCATTCCCCTGTCTTCAGAAGAAAAGTAAGTCTCAACAACTAAAATAAATTAAGCTCCATTCCTTAAAGATTTATTGGGTGCTTGGTATATTCCTGATCTGGTGGATACAATGTGGGGACATGATGGTAAGTAATATGCCCACTGCAGGTTGTAGTCAAGTGGCATCTAAGCTTGAGAATCAGCCCTAATGCAATACCAGAGCTGCCTAGGAGAGCAGAGAGTCAGATGACCTTGGAAAGACAAATACCTAGTACAGTGTGCTTTGGCATCTCTAAGGTCTCTGATAGCCATACTGTAGTGAGAGGCTCAGATGCAAATAAAATAAATCCTGATTCCAGCAGAGTTGTTGGAAAAGCAAAGTCAGTGTGCTCAGCACTGTTGCACCGCTGGGAGTCCTCGGCCTCTGTGTGGTCAAGAGGGGCAGTGCTGAGGGCAGTGGGGTAGCCAGAGTTCCCCAGCCGTGCAGAGGCATCAGTGGGCTGTGGGAAAGGAAAGCATAGAGGTGGAAATGGTACACACCCTTGCTCAAGGGGCACGTCTCATGCTGACCTGTAGCAAAGTGGGGATGGTGGAGGAAGAATAGCTGGAACCAACTTGGGAGAGTGTGTGGGACCAGGCATTAGAGCGAGGAGGGCAAACGCAAAGGAGCCAGTAACTCTAGAAGTGACACTTGTTGGCATTAAGTCGCTAATGACGTTCCTGTGCGAGTGATGTGGTTGGTGCAGCTTGGAGAAAACAACTAGCCCACTAAAATGTCAAAATAAAGACAATTCAGTGTGATAGGTCACATGGAAACCATTTTGAAAACTACAAAAAAACAAGTTTAATCTACCAAAATATAGGCAGACGTAGAGTTTAATGTATGAGAACAGTTGACAGCATGAGAGAATTTGTAAATTAGAGGTGGAGTCACAGATGTCCACTTCGTACTTTGTAAGAAATTCTGTGACAGCTGTTTGAATTAATTCCTGGTGGTGCCCTGGTGGGGACATCTCTTTACTGTATCACTTATTATCTTCCTGCACGATGGTCCTTCTGTGAGTAACTATGCCCTTTAATAGTCCCTGCGTTGGAGTCACTCTCTGGAATGTGACATTATTAAAGAAATATACTCCATCCCAGAAGAAACTGTGACTGGGTCAAATGAAGGTGTCAGACAGGAATAGGGTATGGCAGGGAAGTCTATAGTGAAGGTCCAATCATTTTCCACTAGGGCAGTGCTATTAGGATGACCTCCAACTCACGCTGCAGAGTTTTAATGTGCAGTGCTGCTGGCCCGCAACACGTATCTTATGAAGTTCTGAGATTGACTTTGCTTCCTGGAGAAATGCTATTTATTTGCATCTGGGTTCAAAGTTGTTAAGAAGAGAAACATTTGCCTTGCCGGAGCCTACAGGCAGTCTTGGAGAACGGCACCACCATGCCTTTTAAAAAAAATATTGGCGTTAGTTGTCTAATAATGTTTTCTTCTAAATTATTCTGAAAAGAAAGATAGTTGTCATGTATTGGGGAGTGTTTTACATAGAAAGCAACTTCAATATTGACTCAAATTAATTTGAGCCAGTTGTTCTAGTTTCAAACTATAAAACAAGGAGGAAAAAAACTTGTCTTTTTATTTTCATGAGTTTTACCTAAGAAATACTTTTACCAAATTTGAAAACTTACGAGAAAGAAATGTTTCATTATCTTTACAATGATACTATAAAATATATTATTTTTATTTTACAAAATATTTTACTTTCTACATTACAGAGTCAATCTTTTTAGTGATTATGACAATAGCCTTAAATTCTTGACGTTAGTAAGATTTCCTCATTATTTAATTTCTGTTTTCCCCAGTACCTAATTTTAAAATATTGAAAGAAATGAACAAATAAACAAATCCTGTTATATAAGGTTTTGCTGAAATTAATATACATGTAAAAATTTATAAGACAAAATTATTCACAGATAGTTAAGGCTTAAATTCTCCATTTCTACTATCATTTTTGAAAGCTATTTTTCATCAACTTAAAGACATATAATAGACAGGTTAGTAGTTTTATATGCTTAAGTAAAGCAGTAAAACCAGCAGAATCTATTCCTAGGAATTCTCTTCCATTGGTCCAACAAAATGCACATTCTGCAATAAGAATTAGAGATGTTAAATTGGTAAAATTATTTTGCAAAAAAAACTTATTTCATTTAGTTTTCCAGATAATTGTTTAAATCACCACCAAAGCAGATTTACAGATATATAAGCATTTCACAATAAATCATATAATAATTTAAGTACACAAAGAAACAAAGCATCATAAACATATGATAGATGACAGAAAAGACTTTCACACACTAATGTTAACAGATTTTTTGTACTAAACATAACGAATAATACAAGCTTGAACATATTTTCAGGGCATAGGAAAATATAAAATGTGATGTAGCTGACTTGGAGAGAAATAGAAGTTCAAGAAAAAATATATATATATGATGAAGAAAATTTAAACTTAATGAAATAAGCAGCAAAATTGAAAACATCTGAAACTGGAGGCGATGTTAGAAAAAAATAAGGCAAAGTAGCACAAGGAAACAGGGGCCATAAAGTCTAGAATGAGAAGGTTTGGTGTGTGCTTAACTAGAGTTCCAGAAAGGTAGGCAAGAGGAAGCAGAGGCCATACGTTAGAAGCTGGTAGCTGGGAAGTTGCCAGAGCTGTCAAACAACACCAGTCTTTACATCCAATGCACTCAGTAAATCTCAGGCACAATTCAGACACACATACACCTACCTAGTAATATCATAGTGTCACTTCAGAGAACTAAATGCAGAGAGATGGTCTTAAAAATTGCTAGAACAAAGTGAGAAATTAAGAACAGAAAACAGTCTGAGAGGAGATTGGATTCTCCACAGTGATGGTGGTGGTAGAAGCCTGAGTTACATAAACCGCAGTGCTGAGAGAAATTGTCAAGCCAGGGGTCTATATCCAGTAAAAAAAAAAAAAAAAAAAAAGTGCTTCATACATTTAGGTAATCACCTCCATTTTCTGAGATACTAAGTATTGTATAATTTCCTGAGAAATATATGATCACATAGAATGAGGGGTGTGGATGTGTGGGGGTGTGTGTGTTTATGTGTGTGTTTAAAAACAGAAAACAGAACCAAAGCATCCTGCCTACCATTTCCTCTCTGTGTTCTGGCTACACAGCCATATACTCTCACACTCCCCACCCACCCCCGACACATTTATCTAACAGTGTTAGTCAGTCAAAATGAAGTGAAAGATTAAGATACACTATTGGTCTAGCAAACAACAGAATAAGAACTTCCCTCAAAACTATAGCCTGAGGTTCAAAGATTCCATTTTTCATGGAAATTACCACTTGGAAGGAATTCAACTTACCTTTTCATGTCTAACCCTGAATGGAATTTCTGAATTTTCAATTCATCTACAAGGATCATTCCTAAAATAATCTTAATAATTAGAAGAGTGAAGTTTAGTTTCCCAATAACAAATAGTTTGTCTCTTCTCACACTCACTTCCAATAAACACACACACACACCATACAGTATAGAGACCTTTTTATATGGAACTGTGCCTAGCAGTCCTGGCTTAGCCTAAACTCGTCATGAAGAAGCAGCTGGCAATTTGACAGGGAGAGGAAAGTTGACAGCTTCTCATCAAATATCAAGCACTGCTGTGTTTCTAATGTCAACCTGGATTTGACATTTAATTTTAAAAGTATCTTAACATAGGTCTACACACAGTAAAGCAGATAGCAGCTACAAGACTGATTTTGTTCTATTTAATGCTGAAAAAAGCCTCCTGCCCAGCAGGCAGAATTATTTTAAGGAAAGTATCACCGCTATGCCTCTGGGAATATTGGCAGTACTAAGAATAAAGTATTTTTACTAGTTCAAGGTATTGGATTTAGCTCAGAAAGAGAAAATAGTGGTGTGTAATAGAAAAAAATGGATTGCTGTAACTATAGAATTTCTGTTGATATGTTTAGTTACCAAATTGGATAAAAGTATACTCCATCGGGGATGTGTGTGTGTGTGTGTGTGTGTGTGTGTGTGTGTGAGATCACTCATGCGGATGCATGTATACACATAAACCACACAGATACCATATAAACACTGTCACATTGCATCTTCTAGACTGTTTCTTTTTGAAAAATAAAGGATTTATCCACTCGTGAAAAATACTTAGCAAATAGAGATGACAATATTCTGATTTTACAGAAAAACAAGTACATTCTTAATACAACATAATTAGTGATAGAATCCATTTTTTCACCGTATTATCAACCTAATAAAATATTTCAAAATATTTAAATGTGGCAAGCTCTTAAAAAATAACTTTTGGTAAATAACAGCAGATTTCAGTATATGATTTTCAGTGCATTAGATCATATTAGGAAATGAAAGTTTAACATCCTTCATTATTCCTTAAACTTCAAATTAATTGGATTATAAAACACTAAGGCTAAATTTAGCACGATCAAATTATTTATGACCCTAAAAAGACTTTGAGTAGGGATATCTTAGGGCAGTAAATATCAAATCCTGTTTAAAATGCCAGTTCCTCGGGGGAGGGTATAGCTCCAGCAATAGAGAGCATGCTTAGCACAAGGTCCTGGGTTCAATCCCCAGCACCTCCTCTAAAAATAAATAAATAAATAAATAAACAAACAAACACACCTAATTACCTCCCCCCACCCAAAAAATAATAATAATAAATAAAACACCAGCTCCTTCCTGTGCTAGTAGTAAACCTCACATTACTGTCTTATCAGGTACAACATTTCTTAGAGCCCTCTCCTTCAATGGTTCCAGATCAGTATTTGTCAATGAATGGCCCTCACATCTGTTATGAAGAGCAGAGGAAGAGTCATTATATTCTCATGAGATGCTGATGGCCAAATGTGGCCACTACGCAGACTTCCCTGCAATTTCCAGCTTTCCTGTTTCAAGTTGAGACAGTTGGTAGGATTGTATCCAGACAAGTGAGAGTTGTGGCGTTTTCCCTGCAAACTTTGAAAAGCCATTTCACTCAGTTGGCCAGGCTGGTATCTTCAGTGACTGTGTCTCCGCCCTTCCAGCTGCAGCCTCATGATCTACATAGTCCCTGCTCTTTCTACATGTGTGGAAGCCCGAACCCTGTTACAAACTCTTTTGTCTCATAATACTTAGTGTGGTTCTATTTCCTGAAAATTCAGAATGATGACCTTCACTAATAGATACAATGCTTAGACCTTAATGACCTACACTGAAGGTCATGTTACAGACCTGTAACAGTAACGCAAAGTTGCCGTAAAACTCTTAGATATTGACTCTCTCCATGTGCCATCATATAGCAAGGCTGGCCCATTATCCAAATAAACAACAGTCAAAAAAATCAAAGAGTAACTACCAAAACAGCAAAAAGCCCTCCTTCCACGTGGAGGTTAATCACCTAAATTTTATTTTTTAACATCTCTTCTAGATACATTTTTGTTTCCTCTTACATAGAAATATTTGAAGTGGTATTATCCTAAAAGACAGCATTCATATATATTTTATTGTGAATAATAAACTTAGGGCTGTTTTCCCTACCACAGCATGCCATTCAAATGTGCTTTATTAATTCTACTTCTATCAGATTCTAATAACTCTTCAAGCAGAGAATGGTTGTCATCTTTTGGCTGAGACAAGACTTAAAAAATATACGAAGGTCTAACTAATACTCAGAAAATAAGTATTTTGTCCTTTACCTTCTAATGTAAACTGCTTGTGGCCAAAGACCAAGCCCTGTCTATCAACACACACACCTTTTGCCGTCTCAACCACAGGATACAACACAGTGCCTTACACACAATTAGGTGCTCTCTAAACGTTTGTAATTAAAATAATGAAGTTTAAATTCATGTAAGGTGAGAGACAGGGTGGTTGACAGAGCCATACATCTGGGTGAACCAGAGAAACTATAGTCACATTATACTTACTGCACAGATGTGGTGAGACTGATCCACGGCATGATAAGATTAAGGACAGAATGATGAAGATATGCTGTTTTCAGTAGGAGGCAATTCACCTTCTATCACATATACTTGTATAATTTGTGTACACTCATCTGTATAGGAAAAAAAGAAGCCATTATATTTTACTTCCTTAAATTTGTCAAAATGATTCTGTATGTTTCATAAAATTTGATGCTTACAATTATTTTACATAGGAGAGATAGCCTCTACTTACATAATCAAATTCAAACTTCTCATCTATCATGTCCTCTGGGAAACTTGCTTTCCACCTCAAATCAAATTCTTCTGCTCTTTGTGACCTCCTTTTATATTACATCAACTTTTACCATAGCAATGTTCACATGTTATTGTATTTATTTCTCTGCTAAACTGCTGTGCTCCTACATCGTGCCTGCCTTGGGGACAGAAAGTGCACACTGAAAATTTGTACCTGTGCATCACCTAGTATAGTCCCAAGAAAACTGCGTGTTCAATGAGTGAATAAATGTTTTTGAATGAATGTAAGGAGAAACTTTTTTTTCCCTATAGGTTTGTACATCCAAAATGATTCTGATTTGAAGGCTTGGATAGAATGTTCTTCATTTATAATCAGTGGGAGAGTGTGAAGGGAGAGGGCACAGAAAGGATAACAAAAAATATTTGGCCCATTATATCCAAAGTGAAATAGGCACCATCAGTTTACCTCTGCACGTCCATTTCTGTTTGTCTGCAATTGTCTCTTTTACATCTAGTAGTAGAGAAGATACTTTTGTTGGAGGAAGAGCTGGAGGAGAAAAAGAGAGAATATAGGGTAAATCATGACCTGTCTATTTCCTTGGTGGCTCCAGGGAAGAAACCTGAGTGGCTACAACGGATAGAGAAGTGAGAGCCACAGGTTCCCAGGATTGCATACGAAAACTGTGCAAGTCTCTGGCCAGGAGCCCAGCTGCTTTCATGTTCTGATGACCACATGAGATAGCAGGTTGAGAGGAAACCCTTTTTTTTTCTGCCACCAGGATAAACATTGCATCACTCAGACCCTCCAAGGAAGAGAGGCACTCAGAGCATTGGGTGACAGCGATCCTAGTAGGGGTGCTGGCATTTCAGGATGGTAACTGGCAGTGGTCAGGTTTCCATAAGCAATTGTGTGTGAAGCAGGGTGGCCAAGTGGAAGCTAAGGCAGGATGGGGACTAGGGTAATGCAGCGTGGGGACTACAGCTCATAAATCCACGACTGGGTGTGTGCGAAAGGCTCCTCTGAGATGCCCAGGAATAAGTACAAGATGCTGTGGAAGGGAGAGCTGTTCTAACACCATTACATAGGTCAGAGCTGTTAAACTGAGAGTAAAAGGATTGGCAAGCAATTTTGGGGACCCAACTGAAATTGGAAACTATAAATCTGCCCCACCTGGCAGAGTTATGCGATTTTTCTCTAGGACAGCTCAGCAGCTCAGAAGATGGAAAATGTTTGTGATTAGAGAGTTCTAGGTTGAGAGTGTGTTCAGAAGGAAAGCAGGAGAGTAGGGGATTGAAGATAAGAGTACCGGGAGGTGGGAGGAGGAAAGAGGGAGGGGAGGGATAAATTGGGAGTTCGGGATTTGCAGATACTAACTACTATATACAAAATAGATAAATAACAATGTCCTAATGTACAGCACAGGGAACTATATTCAATACCTTGTAATGGCTTATAATGAAAAATAATATAAAAGCAATATATATATGAATAAATGAATCACTATGCTGCACACTAGAAACTAATACAATATTGTAAACCATATACTTCAATAAAAAAGAAAAAAATGGTAAGAGTGACCAGAAATGACCAAACATGATGATGAAGTTCATCGGAAGGTAAAGCCAAGAAGCATCACATGAAAAAAAAAAAAAATACTGAGAAGTTTAAAGACCTAAGTGAGTGAATAAAAATATTTAGTGGCGATAAGCATTTCTTATCAGAGAGAGGGCTTTAGATGTAGTTCAGTTTACAGGATTGTAAAACCTGCCTTTGGCCTCAAGAATTGTTTATTGAAGCAAAACGATGTGAAATCATAGTCATTAAAGATACTAAGAAATTCAGAATGCAATAAAGTTACTCGGGTAATGAAAATTGTGGAAATAGAAACAAAATGAGTGAGCGATCACATTCTTCTTGGAATGAAGGACGGCAGCCTAATATTTGGAATAGCTATTAAATAAGAAAAGTAACAAAATCTATTCTTTATATCTTCAAATTCACTCGTTAAAACAAGAAAGTTCTCTTTTCCATTCACAGCGCAGTGCAAATGAGTATGTGGCAGGGTGGTAGAGGTACCCAGGGTTCGTCCATGCCCTGGGGCCCTCGGCAAGATCCACCTCATCTGGCTGGGAGGCGAGGGAAGGGGGAGGGGGCGGTTCCACAGACCAACCCAGGAAGCGGTACATTTCAAGTACACTCTCCATTGGCCAGAACTCGCAAGGCACAAGGCACTTGAAAGAGAGCTGGGAAGTGGAGGTGAGCTGTGTGCATAGAGAGGAGAAATACGAATATTGGAAAACACCAGCATTCTCTGTTACAGCAGGCTATGGTGAAAACACTGCCTGCCGTGTAGGAATCTCCAAGAAAACGATTTCACAATGACAAACAGCAACAACAACAAAGGCTATTGTCCGGAAGGATAGTGTAGATCTAGGAAAATTCTTAGCTTGTTGCCAGACCAGGATTTCACTGGAAAATGTCATGCTCTGAGACTGTTGTTAGCAGCAAATATTATTCAAACTGAGGGCTCCAGATACAATCTGCCGAAACAATGGGAATAAATGAGGGTTTTACGGGTTGCAGTATCAAAGGGAAGATTTGTGTTGTGTGATGGAGGATACTCAGAAGAGGGGAGACCAGATGAGGAACTGAGATAAATAGATGAAGGCAGGATTTTCCCCTTTAGCATCGTGGGCTGATACAGGAAGGAGAAAGGATGGTCTGACAGGGAAGGAAT
Organism: Camelus dromedarius; assembly: GCF_036321535.1. Taxonomy (NCBI): domain Eukaryota; kingdom Metazoa; phylum Chordata; class Mammalia; order Artiodactyla; family Camelidae; genus Camelus; species Camelus dromedarius. Next base: position 40,433,237 of record NC_087436.1, read on the forward strand.
AGAGAGGCGACATAGGCCAATGATTTCAAACACAACTACAGTGAAATACATTTTTTAACTGCCTGTGACTATTACTGTAACCAGGTGCCCCACGTGTCAATGGTTATGAAGACAACGAGCAAAGAACTTCTCCCAGGCATCACCATCATTTCTGGTGGTATATTTCTGTGACAAGGGAATAAAACAATACCTTATTTACCTATTTGCAGAAAATATTTAGATATGATGTATTGTGATGAATCTTGAGATATTAATTTTTATTCTCTATAATTTTACTTATCATTTCCAACAATCCATGTTTATGGTCTCTTGCTTTATGTTTGACTTTCCTGGAGAACAAAAACATGGGGAGAGTCTAGCCTCAGAGTACTTAAAATATGGTAGAAATAATCTTGGATATGCGGTTGAGAGCCACAAATGAGAGAGGTGCACACAAGGAAGTATGCGCGTAGCTATGACTAGAATAACAGAAATACCACCGAAGTGGATAATACACGTGCACGCTCTTGTACACATGCACACACACACGTGAACTAGAAAGCTTGTTTGGCTTTCCAGGAACTGCGTGCGTATGTTGTGGGACAGGCAGTAGATACAAAGCAGGAAGAGGAGTGCAGGATAACATGCCTTCCCAATAGCAGACCTTTCTAGGGAAATTCCAAAAATTCTAGAGTTTTATATCAATAAGAAAGAGGAAATTCCTGAAGAATTGTCAGGGGACAACGCTATAAAAGTTGGTTCCTGCCAGATCATGAAACACCTTTGGCTCCATGTTAAGGCATTTCAGCCTATAGGAATCCACTGAAGAACTGCGAATGGAGAAATGGCTTTGCCAATACACGTTATGGGAAGATCCCCCTGGCTGCTGGGTGAAGAGTGGAGAGGAAAATAAGAATGGTCGTGAAATTTGTTAGGAAGGTATTCCAGTTGCTCAGGTAGAACTGCCAAATCCTAAACTAGGGTAATGGCCCATGAAAATGAGGGAAGAGAATGCACGTAAGAAATATTGAGAATGTAAATTGTGTAACTCTTTGTGGCTGATTGAAAGTAGAGGATGAGTGAGTTGAGAGAGACTAAGAGTGATACTGGTTGAGTGAGCCCATTCACGGAGACAAGGGAAAGAGGAGGACAAGATCATATCATAAATACCTTGCTTTGAGATACCTATGAGGAGTTGCTTTGTGTGTGATTTGAACTTTAGGTATGGTACTCAACAGAGATGGTTTGGTCAGAGATCCTGCTCTGAGAGTCATCAACATTTACATGATACTTAAAGCCATCTTGTGGATGAGGACACCAAGGAAGAGACTTATAACAAGAATAAATTCCAAGTACAAGGATTTAGGAGCAGAAAATGTAAGGGATCACTAAAGGAAGACAGTAACGTGAAAAAATAAAATAAATGCAGGAAGAAAATTGGACATTGTAAACTTTCAGAAACAAGAAGGGCGTTTCAAGAAAGAGGGAATGGTCAAGAATTACAAATAATGGAGAAAGCTTCAGGAGGCAGGGATGTGTTGAATCGACTTTATGAGAAGGGTGACAAAACTGTTCAAACTGCAGACGCATCACAGAGGTCAGGGTGATACACTTTTTTTAAAAAGAAGTGCTTCCTCTGTCAACACTTTTTTATAGTAATATCTAAACCAGTAGTGTCCAAAATTTGATCTCTTTCTTTTGTAAAACATTAAACATACTCCTCATGTATGTATATTGAATGGATAAAGAGCAGAGATACTGCTCCCAAGCTCTGTTAAAAACAAACAACAGTTAAACAGTTGCAACAGAAAGTGTGATGAGAGCAGCAGAGAATATCAAGGAGATACTTAATTAAAATTATATCCGGAATCCAAGAATAAAGTACAGTAAAAAGTATCAGAGTTCTATGTGAGGGTAATTTATTTATATTATCTGCCTCAATTACTCCCCATAGTTGATTCAATGTTCAGGAAAGATTCAACGAAGAGATGAAAGTAAGTAATTTTATCATGGATGTAGACTTAGAACAACTGAGCCTTTATGAGGATATGGCTAATATTTCCCTAAAATAGATTACAAGACTGACTCCAAGGCAAGCCACTGTGATCATGAGGAATATCTATCCATCCAGAAATTGCTTGAGAGATCCTATTTGGCTAAAACTAAATAATCTAATTCCTTATATCACTAAAAGTTTTACTTTTTTTGAGAGTGGCACGTATGACTACAGCAGTGTTCCTAATACTGAATATTAGCACAAAGGTCTTCCAGTAATTATGGAAGTCACGGGTTTATTTTAAATTTTAACTTGCTTAATGACAATCGTGTATTTTCTGACGATTAGGATAAGGTCATACTTTCTATAATGTTAATTTAAAACTCTTTAATTCTAATAGGGAAACTAAAATGTCTCTTTTTGGTGAAAATATTTTTCAAGGAATCTCAAGGAATAAACAAGAAAGACTGGTTGGTGAAAAGGGACTGATGGTCACCTGGGGAGAGAGTAATCAAAATCATGGCATCTTCACATTTATGATAGCTATGCAAATGAAGACAGACCATAATTACTCATGGACCCTAGAGTTTAGGAAAACAGGCTTTAAAAAATTCAAACACAAGTGATTTATTTCATACCTCTGAAATGGACAATATCTCAAGCAGTCTAGATAGCACTAAAATTTTTTAAAAGTACATCTCTCTGTGTGGTAATATACGACTTTAGTGTGGAAAAAAGAAATGGAGGTGTAATTTAAAAGTTGAGTGCAGCTGCACCTGAGCTCGGAGGAAATTAAAGGGTGAGAAGATATTTACCCAAGATGCAAATAAGGAACTTAAAGCATATGAAGAATTTCAGAGTAGCACAGAATTTTAAGAATTACATCAGAAGATCAAAAGCCTCAATAGAGCGGATTTTATTATATGAGCTTTAATAATTACTGATAATTGCAATGCTTGCTTTTTAAATGTATAAAAAAATTAAATGATGAAAGAATAGTTGGATCACTGCTTGACGCTGATGGCGTAATGTTTATGGATAATATTGCATTGGCAGAATCCACCAGCTTCTATTTGCTTCAGTTTTTCCTAGAAAAGAAGATTCTTTGAATTGAAGAGGATATCAGAAGCATTTCTAAGAATGAATTGCAATCTAAGATGAAATAAGTGATTGTAAGATAACTCTGCCTTCTCTTTATAAATTCAAGTCTCCTGGCTAAGAATAATTACATTTCATTATACCGAAAGTAACGGCAAATTAATTGTTTGACCATGGCAAATAATCACCAAGCAATGTGAAAAAAAAAAGTAAAAGTTACCAGAACACTGAGAGCAGGCAAATGTGATGATTTTAATCTACTCATTTTTATGTTGGTTTAGACATAGATGATTAATGATTGATTTAATAAAAGGTGATATAACCACTATCAATTGAAATAGATTCATATTTATAAAATATCCTATTCTTCTTTCCTAATCTTGCTCTATTAAACAATTGTGGCAATGATATGATCAAAGAAATAGAAAGCAAGATTAACAATTTTTTTGTGTGTACATGTAGCTGATGTTAAGAATATTTTAACAGAAAGAAAAAACAGTCATTTAAATCTTAAGCTTTCATTCTCTAGCGCTTAGTATCTTCTTCCACCTTACCCTCAAATTAACCCTATAAATTAGATACAGGCACATTTCATTTAACTGGGCTTCAGTTTATTGTACTTTGCAATAATATATTTTCTTCTTTTTTTATTGAGTTATAGTCAGTTTACAATGTTGTGTCAGTTTCTGTTGTACAGCACAATTTTTCAGTCATACATGAATATACATATATTCATTTTCATATTCCTTTTCACCATGAGTACTACAAGATCTTGTATATATTTCCCTGTGTTATACAGTATAAACTTGTTTATCTATTCTATGTATACCTGTCAGTATCTACAAATCTCGAACTCCCAGTCTGTCCCTTCCACTCCCCGCTGGCAACCACAAGTTTGTATTCTATGTCTATGAGTCTGTTTCTGTTTTATATTTAAATTAATTTACCTTCTTCTCTTATTTTTTTTAGATTCCACATATGAGTAATGTCACATGGTATTTTTCTTTCTTTCTGGCTTACTTCACTTAGAATGACATTCTCCAGGAGCATCCATGTTGCTGCAAATGGTGTTATGTTGTCAGTTTTTATGGCTGAGTAGTATTCCATTGTATAAATATACCACATCTTCTTTATCCAGTCATCTGTTGATGGACATTTAGGCTATTTCTGTGTCCTGGCTATTATAAATAGTGCTGCTATGAACATTGGGGTGTAGGTGTCTTTTAGAATTAGGGTTCCTTGCAATAATGTGTTGTTTTTTTTCCCCCAAATTGAAGGTTGTGGTAACCAAGTACTGAGCAAGTCTGTTGGGACCATTTTCCAACAAAATGTGCTTACTTCATGTCTCTGCAACACATTTTGGCAATTCTCACAACATTTCAAACTTTTTTCATTGTTATTATATTTGCTATGATGATCAGTGATTAGTGCTGTTTAGTGTTTGTATTTTAACTGCAGTTGTGGTGGAAATAGCACAAGAACTAGAAGTAAAAGTAGACACTGAAGATGTGATTGAATTGCTGCAATTTCATGATAAAAGCTTCATGGATGAGGAGTTGCTTCTTATGGATAAGAAAAGAAAGTGGTTTCTTTTTTAAATTTAATTAGTTTTTAAATTTTTTATGGAAGTACAGTCAATTACAATGTGTCAATCTCTGGTGTACAAAAAAAAAAAAAGAAAGAAAGAAAGTGGTTTCTTGAGGTGGAATCTACTCCTGGTGAAGACGCTTTGACTATTGTTAAAATAACAGCAGAAGATTTAGAAAATAACGTAAACTTGGTTGATAAAGCAGCAGCAGATTTTGAGAGAACTGACTCCAATTTTGAAAGTTTTACTGTGAGTAAAATGCTATCAAACAGCATTGCATGCTTCAAAGAAATCGTTCATGAAAGAGTGAGTCAATGCAGTATACTTTGTTGTTGTCTTGTTGTAAGAAATCATTGTGGTATCCCAAACTTCAGCAAGCAACACCCTGACCAGTCAGCAGCCCTCAACATCAAGGCAAAACCTTCTGCCAGCAGAAGGATTATGACTTGCTGAAGGCTCAGATGATGGTTAGCACTTCTTAGCAATAAAATATGTTTAATTAAGTATGTACATTGTTTTTTAGACATAATGCTATTGCACACTTACTGGACTACAGTATGAACATAACTTTTATATACACTAGGAAACCAAAAAATTTGTGTGACTCACTTTATTGTGATATTCACTTTATTATGGTGATCTGGAGCTGAACTTCCAATGTCCCTGAGTTATGCCTATGTCTCATACCATACATACTGTGATTGGCCACAGAGTGCCCAATGTTTAGTCAAACATTATTCTGTGTCTGTGAGGGTGTTTTTGGATGATTTCAACATTTAAATTGATACACTGAATAAAGCAGGTTGTTCTTCATAATGTGGGTGGGCTTCATCCTAACAGTTGAAGACCTGACTAGAATAAAAGAGTGAATCTCCCCTGACAGGATGGAATTTCTTCTGCTTGACTGCCTTCAAGCTGAGACATTGATTTTTTTTTTCCTGCCTTCAAACTCAGCTAAAACATTGGCTCTTCCTGAGTCTTGAGCCTGATGGCTTTCAGAGTGAAACTCCACCATCAGCTCTCCTGGGTCTCCAGCTTGCCAACTGCAGATCTTGAGATTTTGAGCTAATTCCTTAGACAATTTCTCTCTCTCTCTCTCTCCCCATATATATGGAATTGGAGGAGAATGTGCAATGTGAGTTCAGAACCTAGTCTCATTGCTTCCCTTATACCTAAACATTCAGTCGTTGTTCAGCTAGACCCTGGAACACTACATAGGAAGCTAAGCATAACTTTATATAAAGGGCTGACTTGTGAAAAAGAAAATATTTTAGAAAATCACTATGTGGATGTATTTCAGAATAGCAAAGAACTTTCTTTTTCTCATATTCTGGGCTTTGCATTAATTAAATGTGTCCATTGGAGGAATTAAGAATTTGATCAATAAATTCCTTAAGCATGAGCCAAAATCTTTTGGTAGAGAAGATATATAAAGGATTCAAATGACATTATTTGGTTAACTTCATTTCTGTAACAATAGCCTCAAATTAAATAATGACTTGAGATCCAATCTCTTACCCATAGACACACACACATACACACACACAAACACACATACTTTGTTCAACTCTCTCTCTCTAAAAGCAGCTGTTTCTCACTGGAAAATTATTGTTCTCAGTGTGGTGACTCAGGTGCAGGGTGCCTCTGTGATGTGGCTCTGTCATTCCAAGAGCCCTATTTCCCACCCATCATCCCCACCCAGAACTGAAGGAAATAAACACATTCTCTTAAAGACTGTGCTCTTACATAGTGGATGTCACATCTGCTCACATTTCGTAGATTAAGACTCAGTCATATGACAATGATTAATTGCAAGGGAGGTTGTAAAAGGAGTCTAGTTATAGTTTAAAAAAAGAGGATACATTTTAGGATGTAACTAGCAGCATTTGTCACACTGTGCATGGATCATTCATTGTCTAGATGACCATAGAGATTCCCTTTTACAAATACGGGTGCCATGTTTAACCCAATGATTATGAACCCATTGGCAATATATTGGTTAGTGATGAGTTATAATTATAGGTTTACTATGAATAAAAATTAGCCCTATGAAATTAATCTAATTCTTTTTATAATAGAGTGTTTGTTAGGTTATAAATTTGGGAACATAATATAAACATCATATATCTATTTTTGTCAGATGTTTGGCAAAGTTCTTCAAGAGATTATTTTGTCTGGGAGGTAGAAATGTGAAGATCTCAAATGAGTTAGATAAATTAACATCTGTTACAGCAACCACATCCAAATTGTATAAATAAACACATCAATGTTGGTATCTGCAGATGTCTCCAGGGATGTGATTCAGGGCTCAGTCTTGACCCTGTGCTCATTAAATACTTTAAAAGCCAACATATTTATTTTATCATCCTTTTCCACCAAGAAAAGCAAAAGAATATGGGTATATAGGCAAAATGCTTAAAAGCTCTATTCAGTCTATAACTTGGTGCAAAAATAAAATAGTGGGACTGTGCATGGATGAACAGAAACTCTGGTTCTAGTTTGTTTGCACAGCAACTGCAGATAACGATCAATGAGAACCTTGGCCTAATTATGAATTTTCAGGTGGAAAAAATTCAATAAGCCATCAGTATAAAAAAGAAAAAAGAAAAGGAAATAAAATAGTTTCCTTTGAACTTGTACTCCTATCAGAGGATGTCTGGCTGACTTTATGTTCTGGGCATTGTGGGTTAAGAGAGACAGTGACACATGTGTCCAGAATGAGGTATATATGATGATGAAGGTAGGAAAGCACATGTTATAAAGATGAATTGAATAAATAGAACTGTATTCCTTGGAAAAACATAAGATAAAGAAATAAATATCAAAAGCTGTTCAAGTGACATCTGACCAGGAACTAGTGTATTAATGTAATCTTAAAATAATTGTATGACAAAGAAGACTTGCTAATACAGATTGTTATCCTAATATTGTGCTTATCGCTTTTGGTGGGCTGTCACATTTGAAAGGGCAAATATAAGATACTCAGCTATCACTAGTTCCTCTCCATTCTGAAATCCCACTGGACAAATGTTGCCAGATACTACTGCTCCTTGCAGGAGCTCCCCAGTCCATTTTACTGTTTGGCCTGCTCCCTGTGGTTTGGCTGATTTGGTGATGGCCTGATTGGAAGGACACGGTTTAGCTTCCCATAGTCTCCCATCCTCTAGCCATCCAGATCAGCCTTGTTCACATGGTGGTGGCAATGCCTGTTGAGGCCTGGATGACAAATGGTGTGCTGTCGGTCCTGCTGCCTTCCATGGGCCAATAGTCACAGGGTTAGCCTAGATTCAAGCAAAGCGACATTGTAATTCACATAATAACAGGGAAGGATGGAGAACTGGTGCAGTTTTCAGAATTCATATGCAACAAGAAGTATGAGAAAATTATCATGTTTAAGAGAAGCAAATATTTTGATGGTCATAAGCTTAAAACAATTATTTGGAGCTCTAACATTCAAGCTTTGGTTTTGGTTTTTCTTATTAATTAGGAAAGATGAAAATATGTAAAAGCTGTTTAATCTGTACTTTTAGCATTCCTCATGAGAAACAATTTTCAGAAACAAGTGGTTTCTAGAGACAGGAATGTTAGTAAAAAGGAAGAAATAATTTTGAGATATGTTATAAAGGGTATAGAAAAGAGATTTTCATGGAAAAATATAAGTTCTGGTTTGTACAAAATCTATGGTATATTTAATATGGGTAAACTTCTAAGATTTTCTTTCTCTCTCTAATTTATTTAAAATCTAATTTAAAAAAAAATCTTACACAATTACAAAGAAAATCAGTTGTACTGGCAGTAGATTATGTGTCAAATTAGTTGCACATAAAAAGAGTTCTGTAGAAATTCAAAGGGGGATGGTTTAATTAGTCTGTCTGTGTAATCAAGAGAATTTCCTCTCAGATAAATAGCATAGCATAAGCCAAGGCTCAGAGAGTAAATGCATAGGTCATGGCCAGAGGCCACTGAGAAATCTAATTAGAGTGTGGGAAATAAAGAAAAGGAAATGTTGGCTGAAATTTAGATTAATCAAATTTGAGAAGTTTTAAATGAAAGTTAGAATTATCAGGCTTTTAAATTACCAAAATGTGAAGCACTACCAAAATTATTCAGGGGAATTAAATAATAAAGATATTTTAAGAACACTTTAATTTAGAAATTTTTGAAGTTAATTTGTTTAAACTAAAAACAGAAAACCAAAAAACAAAAATAGTTCACCCATTTCTCATTCTCTTCCCCCAGCTTTGGCAAGAACTAATCTCATTTTTGTATATATGATTTGGGTTTGTTTGTTTTAGATTCTACATATAGGAGAGATCATACAGTATTTGTCTTTCTCCATCTGACTTATTTCACTTAAAATAATGCCCTTGAGGTCCTTTCATGTTTTTGCTAAGGACATGATTTTATTTCTTATGGCTGAATAATATTCCATTGTGTGTATGTTTATATGTGTGTGTGTGTGTGTGTGTGTGTATATCTCACATTTTCTTTATCCATTCATCCATTGATGGACATTTGAATTATTTTCATGTTTTGGCTCTTGTAAATAATGCTGCAGTGAACCTGGAGGTGCATGTATCTTTTCAAATTAGTGTTTTCTTTGGATAAATACCCAGAAGTGAAATTGCTGGATTATACATCAGTCCTACCTTTATATATTTGAAGGGCCTCCGTACCTTTTTCCATAATGGCTATACCTATTTATATTCCCACTAACAGTTCTAAAGGGCTCCCTTTTCTCCACATTTTAATAGCACTTGTTATTTCTCGTCTTTTTGATAATAGCCATTCTAACCGGTGTGAGATAATATCTCATTGTTTTGTTTGCATTTCCCTGATAATTAATAATGTAGAGCATGTTTTATGTGCAAGTTGGTCATCTGTATGTCTTCTTTGGAGAATATCTATTCAGACCTCTGCTTTTTTTAAAAAAATTGAATTGTTTGCTTTTTTGCTATTGAGATATATGAGTTTATTATATATTTAAATATTAGCCCCTTATCATATATATAACTTGAAAATATTTTCTTCCATTCAGTAGGTTGCCTTTTCATTTTCTTGATAGTTTCCTTTGCTGCAGAGACTTTTTCATTTACTGTAGTCTAAATTGTTTATTTTTATATTTGTTTCTTTTGCTTTTGGTATCAGATTCAAAAAATCATCACCAAGACCTATGTCAAGGAGCTTACTGCTTGTGTTTTCTTATAAGGACTTTTAAAGTTTCATGTCTTATGTTCAAGTATTTAATCAATTTGGAGTTAATTTTTGCAGATGGTCTAAGAAAATGGTGTAGTTTCATTCTTTTATACGTAGTTGTCCAGTTTTCCAAATGTCATTTATTGAACATTATTTATTGATTGTCCTTTCTCCATTATATACTCTTGGCTCCTTTGTCGTAAGTTAATGGACCATTTATGTGTGTTTATTTCTGGGCTGTCCACTCTATCCCATTGATCTATGAACCTGTTTTAATGCTAATACTATACTGTTTTAATTACTAAAGCTTTGCAATATAGTTAGAACTAAGGGACCATGATGCTTCCAGCTTTTTCATTCTTCTTAAGATTGCTTTGACTGTTCAGAATCATTTTTAGTCCCATACAAATTTTAGGAATGTTTCTTCTATTTCTGTGAAAACTGACACTGGTATTTTCATAGGGATTGAACTGAATCTGCATATTGCTTTGAGTAGCATGGACATTTTAACAGTAATAATTTTCCAGTCCATGAGGAGGGACTACCTTTCCAATTATGTGTATCTTCATCAGTTTCTTTCATCAAAGTCTTGCAGTCTTTGGGGAACAGGTCTTTCAGCTTTGTGTTTAAATTTATTCCTAGGTATTTTATTCTTTTTGATTCAATTGTAAATGGGATTTTTTTTTTTAAATTTCTCTTTCAGGAAGCTTGTTAATAGTGTATAGAAATGCAATAGGTTTATGTTTATTGATTTTATATCATGCAACTTTACTGAATTCATTTATTAGTTGCAATATTTTTTTGGTGGAGTCTTTATGGTTTTCTATATATAGTATCACGGCATCTGGAAATAGTGATGTTTACTTATTCCTTTTCAATTTGGTTGCCTTTTTATCTCTTTTTCTTATCCAATTGCTGTGTCTAGGACTTCCAATACTATGTTGAATGAAAATGGTGATAGTGGGCACCTTGTCTTATTCCTGATCTTAGAGGAAAAGCTTTCAGCTTTTCACAGGTAAGTATGATGTTAGCTGTGGACTTGTCATGTATGGCCCTTATCATGTTGAAGTATGTTCCTCTATACCCACTTTACTGAGAGTTTTATCATAAATATATGTTGAATTTTGTCAGATGTTTTTTCTGCATCAATTGAATTGATCATATGATGTTTATTTCCTGTCTTCTTAATATGATTTATTACACTGACTGATTTATGGATGATGAACCACCCTTGAATTCCTGGAATAAATCCCACTTGATCATAGTATATAATTCTTTTTATGTATTGCTGAATTCGGTTTGCTAATATTTTGTTGAGAATTTTTGTGTCTGTGTTCATCATGGATATTGGCCTGTAATTTTCTTTTGTGGCATTCTTGTCTGATTTTGGTATCAGGGTAATGCTGGCTGCATAAAATGTGTTTTGAAGAGTTCCCTTCTTTACTTTTTTGGGGAAGATTTTGAGAAGCATCAACATGAATTCTTTGAATATTTGATAGACTGCATCACTGAAGCTGTCTGGTCCTGGACTTCTGTTTGTTGGAGGTTTTTGATTACTCCTTTAATCTCCTCACTAGTAACTGGTCTGTTCAAATTTTGTATTTCTTCTTAATTCAGTCTTGGTAGCTTATATGTTTCTAAAAATTTATCTATTTCTTCTAGATTGTCCAATTTGCTGGCATATCACTGTTCACAGTAGTGTTATGGTCCTTTATATTTCTGTGGTGTCAGTTGTAATATTTCTTCTTCTCTGGTTTTTTAGTTCCTCTCTGCCCTTTTCTTCTTCTCTTGCTTTTTCCCTTTGGTTTTTTTTTTTTTTTTTAATTGTTGAAGTACAGTCAGTTACAATGTGTCAATTTCTGGTGTACAGCACAATGTCCCAGTCATACATATATATACATATTCATTTTCATATTCTTTTTCATTAAAGATTGTTCCAAGATGTTGAATATAGTTCCCTGTGCTATACAGAAGAAATTTTGTGTTTTGATGCCTTTCTTTAGTGGTATGCTTATATTCCTTTCTATCTTTTGTGTTTTTACTATAAGTTTTTGCCTTGTGTTTATGATGAGACTTATATGTAACAAGTTATTACCTATAGCAGTCTATTTTAAGTTGATAACAACTTAAGTTTAATCCCATTGTAAAGCTCACTATTATTACTCTTCCCCTAAACACTATGTTTTTGATGTTACATGTTACATCTTCTTATATTGTATACCCCTTAACTAATTATTGTAATCATAGTTATCTTTTACTACTTTTGTCTTTTAACATTTATACTAGCTTTAAAAGTGATTAATCTACTACCTTCACTGTATATTTACATTTCCTGTGAGATTTGTTTTCTTCATGTGTGTTCTTATTACTAGTTAGCACCCTTTCTTTTCAGTTTAAAAAAGTCCCTTTAACATTTCCAGTAGAGCCAGTTTAGTGATGATGAACTGCTTTAATATTTCCTTGTCTGAAAAATTCTCTCTCTCCACTTCTGAGTGATAACTTTGCTGAGTATTCTTAGCTGAATATCTTCTTCTCTCTGCTTTGAAAATATGGTGCCACTCCCTTCTGGCCTGTGACATTTCTGCTGAAAGTCTGCTGATAGTCATATGGGGGGCTGCTTGTGTGTAACAAGCTGTTTTTTTCTTGCTGCTTTTAATATTATCTCCTCATCTTTAACTTTTGACTTTTTATTGTAATATGTCTTGGTGTGTGTCTCTTCAGGTTCCTCGTACTTGAAACTCTCTGGGATTCCTCAATCTGGATGTCCTTCTTTTCTCAGGTTAGAAAAGTTTTCAGCCATTATTTCTTCAAATAAGATTTCTGTCCCTTTCTGTCCACTCCTTCTGGAAGTCCTATGATGCATATGTTAGTCCATTTGATGTTGTCCTATAAGTTCCTTATGCAATCTTTGCTTTTAAAATTCTTCCCCCCACCATGCTCTGATTGAGTGAGTTCCACTGCTTTGTCTTTGAGTCAACTGATCCTTTCTGTTGCTTCCTCTAGTCTGCTGATTAAAACCTTTAGTGTATTTTTCTGCTCAATTATTGTATTCTTCACCTCTGTGACTTCTGTTAGGTACTTTCTTATATTTTTCATCTCTTTGTTGAATTTCTCACTGTGGTCATCTGTTCTTCTCCCCAATTTGGTTAAGTATCATTATGACCATTACTTTAAACTCCTTATCAGGCAAATTATTTTTCTCCATTTTATTAAGAATTTTTCTGATGTTTTATCTTGTTCTTTCACTTGAAACATAGTCCTCCGTTTCTTCATTTTGCTTAACTCTCTGTGTTGGTTTCTATCTAGTCAATAAAACAACTCTCTCTCCCAGGCTTGAAGGAGTGGCCTTGTGTGGGAGATGAACCTTGTCATTAAACTCCGCCTCAGCTCTTGACTGTCCCCCAAACCTTTGTGCTTGTCCAAGCAGGCTATTGTATTTTTAATAGCTCCTGGAAATTGAGGATGTGCTAAGACCTGTCAGTGTCCCATACAGGAGAATCTCAGCACCTAGATTCAGGCTGTTGGGAAACCAGACCCTCAGGCATCAGCTTTTAAAAGTATATGAATATGTACAGTACTGTAGAACTTCAAGCATAAGATCCATTGTCCATCAGAGCCACGCCATCTGGAGGTGGTCCTGGGTAGCAGTCACAGAGATCGTGATTCCAAACAAATGTATGTGCTCTTTTCTGGGTGATACTGGTGAACTGGAGCAAGGCAGAGGGAGAGTGCCAGGATGGCATTCACAGCCTACGTTCCTTGAGAGCAGCTCCCTAGGCCACTAAATGTGTGCCAAGTCTGAAGCCTGCCCCTCAGACCAAAGCTCCAGGACAAGCAAAGAGGCCTCTTTCACAGAAAGATTGGGGACTGTGCCTCAGTCCACTGTCTGTGAAGTGTCTTGAGGGATTAGCCTGCCAAGAATCGCCTCTACCATTGCCACAATCCAGTGCAACCAGGAATGAAAGCTTCCTCAGCCACCAGAGACATGATCAAAAGGTGTCCCTTGGGGGAAGCTGCAACAAATAGGGCATCAGATGTGTGTAAAACTCCCCTCCAGGAGACACTGGTGCTGTGGATCATTGCAGAGGATAAGCATGAAGTTAGCTCCCACTGTGTGAGGTCTCTGTGTGAGTCTGAGTTCAAGAGCCCTTTAAGAGCAGTTTCTCAGACTGTATAGTCTTGTGGGTTTCAGGATGAGAGTCTCATTGGTTTTCAAAATTAGATGTTTTGGGAGTTCATCTCTCAAGTGTATGTCTTAAAAGTTGGGGTGCTTTATATAGGCTTTGAACCCTCCACTCCTAAGAGAGAAGCTCTGGGTTCTGAGTTCCCTCTTTTTGTGGGATTGCTGTACCAGGGGTGGCATAGATTTATGGCAAGATTGTGTCTCAACCTGTCTTCTCTACTTCAGTGTGGCTTTCTTCTCGTTTGCCTAATGTACAGTTACCATTCAGCCAGACTTAGGTGTTCTTAAGAGGAAATTGATCTCTTTGTAGCTGTAGACTCACTGTATTTGTGGGAGGAAGTGAGTTCAGGATCTTCCCACATCACCATCTTGAACTGGAATCATCTAATTTTGTCTTTAAATTAGAAGCTAATAAGACATAGAGATCAGTAGGAAATTGTTTCCATAAATTATCGACTTTGGCATTAAATATTGGGATTACAGTTTCAGTGGTGAAATAGAGTGATTTTATTATGGAAATTTTTATTTCACATAAAGAGAAATAATCGTAAATACCAGTAAGTACTATCATCGGTAAAGTTACTCCTGTACCTCTCAGTTGTCTGATTGGAGCATATTTGCTGAGAATGCAGCCTGAGGAGAATGGTGCAGGCGTGACCTAACTTGGGGGAGGCACTAATAGGAAGAAGCTTTTGTTCTTGCCTTCACAGATCAAAAAATAGTGTCAGTTCTTCCTCTGTGAAACCATACTGGGAAACCCATAATGAGCTCAAGCTACTTTCCCTGATAAGTCTGTTGGCTTGTTGAAGAGTTAAGTGCCTTCCTCAAGAGCTTTCTGCCAAAAGTTCATCAACAAAATGGAACACTCCCTTTTCCATAGACTGAATTTTGCCTTTATGTACATTACATATGCCTATAATTACAGATATAAACTATACCTAGTTGATATCTTTGGGATAGGAGAATATTCAGCTGTACTCTAACTTCACATCTTTGAGTTAGTTATTCTTCGACATTGCTGATAAAAATATGGCCAATGATGGTTTTCACAAAAGACACTACCTGGTAATGCTTTTTTCCCCCTAAATCCCAATGAAATTTTTTTGACCAATATAACTCACATTTCCATAAAGAGATTCAGATTCTGAATGATTGGATGGTAGTGGAGGTTTTTTAATATGATGTTCAATATATAAAGACAAATACCAAATATAATCAAAATATTATAAAAATGTACCCCCAATAATGAGTATCCCAAGAATAGTAAAATATTTATCTATCAATCACATTTTTTCTCACATTTTTCAATGTGCCTCAGGCTATACATAACTACGTATCAAATTGTTTTAAGGCCTCTATTCTTTCCCTTCTTTTTTATAACTAGAACAATAAAATGCTGATTTTGACAGTTCATTTAATATAAACATTTAATATTTTATAATATTTTTTTCTATAACTTCATTGAGTATTTAGGAAAATTCAGTGACTAATCCAGATGTTGTGGACACTGAGATGATGAAAGTCCCGTCTGTAAGCATCCCACAGTCCTGATTGGAAGCCGCCACCAAGGACATACTGAGAGCTACAAGAGTAGACATTAGGAGAAGTGGTACTTACTGTGTGTAGAGAAGTGAGGAGAATTGTCCCAGGAAATGTGACGCTTGAGTTGAGATTTAATGAATAAGTAATTTCTCTAGATAACAATTGAAAAATAATTCTGGATGGAGGAATATTGTATTAAATATTCCTTAAAGCAAGCTGTTTTTCTCTTGGACATAACATATGCACACTACGTACAACCATTATAGCTAGTTTTAACTAGTATATCTAATCTGTTACCTAAAATATTTAGCCAGATCTGATATTTGGGAATTACTGAGTGGATTGGTAAGACAGTGTGTGCATGGGGAGAGGGAACACCAGGTGTACGTGAGAAGAAAAGGGAAGAGATAGATAACTATGTTCAGTTTATAGATACAAATCGGATGTAGATGTTTTCCAGAGATTTAGCCTCTCAAAATATTTTCTCTTTATATGGCCTGTAAGAGAGAGAATACAGAAACCTTCTTGTATGACCTGATGTATATTTTCTTAGTTAATACAAGTATAGATAGATTAATTAAATGAAACTGATTGCTCAATTGCCAAATATCCCCCCATAATCGTATTTTTATTTAAGCTTTTGTTTATGCAAAATACAATAGATTTGAAAGCCTCTTAATGAATTCCTTTTTCTTTCTGGAGGTTAGGAGAATGTACAAAACAGAGTCTTAGGGCATATGCTAAACTCTACACCTGTCCCTCTTTTAAGTTTTAAATTTAGGAATTCATGACCCACAAGCAAATGGCAGCTGTGAGAAACATCTACTGTGAGCCTAAATTTAACTGTAAACCAGCAATATAAAGTTTAGTTTTTATTTTTTTTTATAAAATTCATTGTTGGGCTGCACCCCACCGGCTTACAAGGCCTATAACTCACCCAGCTTGAAGACCGAAGAAAGAGCTTGGACTCAATGATAGAGTCATCAGTGGTTTCATGGGTAGACTTACATGTCTGAAGTAAGGTCCTGGAGCAACTCCTCACCGTGCGCTGTGGACAGCAGACATGGTGTCCGTCTTTGTTCCCCAGGAGCAGGGGGAGGTTAGCAGTTATAGAGGGAATTGACATCAGGTTGGCACATCCATTACTAGGGAAATAAGCAAAGGGACACGTCCCTTACCACCCCTTTGGTAAGCATAGAAGAGAGTTCTGATCTAAAGTTAGAACAATCACCAGCTGGGGCCCGGGGCAGCTATGTAGGAAGGTTAGTCATGTGAGTAGGTGTAGGTGAAGCAGGCACTGGTGGAGCAGGGGATGTACAGAGAGCAAGAGGACAGCCATCTTGAGTGGCCTGATCATACATACATTAAAAAAAATGCTTTGTGTTATTAAATTAAAACATGGATTGTATTACTTGATTTGTGTACATGATTTAACAAATACATCTTACTGCATGGTTTCTGATGAAAAGATTTATTTGGTCAATTGTTCTATATTGCTGTCAGATTTTAGAAAGCACACATGTTTAATTGTTGGCTTTTTCTACATTAAAATAGATTCATTTCTCTAAATAAGAGTATTAAACTGCTACAAATACAATACAGAGTATCCCCAACTTTCTGACATGTTGCTAAAAAATAAAGCACAAATAGCCACCACAGTATTTATTATTTTATAAAACTTATCAAAATCTCCCCTATCTCCTTTATTAAGTATATTAATAATAGATGAAAATCATGGTGTTTACTTCATGATTAAGATAAATTGAAACCAACCCAAAAAACTCCCTAGTGAATTTTTAATTTATAGAAAAATCTTTTTTGTGAAATTTTATTATTCCCAATCTAACAACTAATTTAAATCCCTTACTTTGCAAAATTGCACTGATAATTATACAGGCCTAAACTATCTGCTGTAATACATATCAAAGTGATAGGTACAGCCAAACTGTGTCATATAAATGAAATGCATTCTGCATAGCATTACACTGCTAATAACATTCCTCTTTATTTTTAGTGGCGCTCTTAAAACGAAAATGTTTTGTGATTATATCCTAATGTTTTTCTACCTTGATATTTTCATCTTATTAAGGCATGTCTAAAAATGACAGGGGAGTCATTGCAAATCTCATTAGTTTTTATACCACTAAAATCAATTTCATAGGAGACCTCTTGTGTTTTAAGATACATCCTTAATTTTATTTCCTTAGCTGATTTTAAATAAAATCACCCATTTGGGGGAATAAATGTTTGCAGTTTGAGTCTAGCGTCTCTTTACCTTTTGGTGTATTTCATACTCTGTAGTGATTAGAATGGGATGCAGGTCATGTGAAATATTTTAGAAGATTAATTATAATAGTTAATGAAAAACTTTTACTTCAATACTGGGACAATGTAGTGAGGTGGTGTAGCTGCCTGAATTTTGAGATTTGTTTTCATTGGTGAATTATTCAGTGCCTGATGCATGCAGGGAACTGTTGCTTGAATCTAGTGGAAAAAAAATTAGTCATATTAATCAATGGTTAATTGCATTTATGTGATCACAGATATAGAGAGGCGAACCACATTTTGCAAGATGTAGCTCTCATAAAGTTTTGAAAAACATCTGTGAGTCATCTGTTGTGGACCAGGCAATATAAAAGCAGTGGGGAGTCTTACAAAGATGAAGTGTTCAGTTTCCTTACTTTCAAGAACTCACTAAATTACTGAATCTTGATGATTTTTTCCCATGGGCATTCTTCTATACAGATTCTCTCTCTATATGGCAACAATTAATTCTCATGGGGGAAAAAGACAGCATTATCATACAAGCCAACTTTGTGTAGCACAAATCTCTGCTTGTTGTTTTGACCTACTCACCCTTATTTTGTTAACAGAGGTTGTGTTTAGTGTTCACCTAGCAAAGAATGAAAACAATAAAATTAATAATCAAGGAAGATATATAGGAATTCCCACAGCATAAGAGCTCAGTAGTTCATCTGGTTGGATATATTTCTTCTGAGTATTTATTTCCCAAAATAACTAAGACCAGATATTTCAGAGAAAAGCCCAGCACTGACAGAGCATAACCTAATTTGCTACAGGGAAAATCTCTTCTTTATTCCACTATAAAGAAGAATGATGCACTCAAAGTCATGGTAAAAATTATTGTTCTATCTGCATAATGAATAAAAATACTTTTGAATTTAAAATATATATTCCTTTCAATCAAATCTTGAAGAATAAATTATGGACTTTTAATCACTTTTTATCATTACACATGTGAATATACCTGATAGAATTTAAAAGTTTGGGAATGGGGAATTATAAAGCAGCAGACGTATATATTTTTATTAAAGTAAAACAGCCTTTGATCATCTGCTGTATGACTTAGGTGCATGAAAGAACTACTCTGAACATTATTTTGTTCCTTTGTAAGTTACTTATGCATGCTGACTTTTTTCTTAGCTAAAGTAGGGAGAGGCACTTTCAAACTACAGAGTAACATCTAGATATGATTACTGTACTATGTAAAATAGAATAACAATCTCTAATCCTCCACAATAAATTAATAATGTCTGTTAGTTTTTACTAACAGAAATTGGATCCTGAAAAAAAAACTTTTAAATTTTAATATGCTTTTGGGTAATGGAACTGGAATTAGTTTTCCAAAAGCAACGGAAATTTGGTATAAATACAGTGTATCCTGTCAATGTCTGTCATCTCGTGTAACACATACTCCGTAGTTCATGTCACCCATATTAGGCCAGCTGTTTCTTGGTGGGAAGTATGTGGTTATGCTAATGAATTCCATGAGATTAAGACCATTGTCTGAATGTTGTTGCAAAATGACTTTTCTAATCAGCGGCATTTCTAAATCAGAATCAGTGCTGATTAATATGATAATCAAAAAACTTAAATCCATGGGTAGAAGCCCTGGGAAAAGCATTATCACAGGAAAGGGAAATATATATTTAAGTGGTATGTGAGCAGTTGTTACATAATATACTCTAGCCTTCCAATCTACCTTGGCCTTTGGACAGCTTCCTCTCTGCTATAGCAAGGAAGCGCTGTCGTATCATCATTATTTGGTATAGACTCCTTTTGGTTCTAGGATTCAATTAGCCAGTCAAAGCGATTCAGGCATTTCTATTTAATTCTGATACATGGACTACAGAATTTCTATTTAGTGCATGGTGTCAACACATTTTAATTGATCCAAGATTATATATTTTTTCCACCTTGATCTAACACACTAGAATTCACTGTCATACATATTCCTCATAATTTGTCTACATTATTTGGCTAAATCTTGCAATTATTTTGATATGGTCCCTCTGACTCGGTACCATATTGGTGTGCTAGCTCTGGCTGAGTCAGACTTTGTGCCTGAACCCCTTGGGCCCTGCGTGGTGGGGGAATGAGTTGAATCAGCAGTCTCATGCCTGAAAACTACCTCAGAGGAGGCTATTACTGTTTCTTCAGGCAGGAGTAAACTAACCACCTCAGACAAGGGGAGAAGTGCTGCTTCTATTGGCAAAGAAGGCTTGTAGAATCAAAAGGTTCAGGGTCTTTACCTTCATCAGAATCTACGCACATACAAGCCAATCTTCATTTTTAGGCTCTTTCCCCTTCCCAGTCTGTGTCATTCAGTAGTGCCATATTAGTGCTCAGTGTTTTTCTCTCCTGCCAATTACTAAATAGTGGTATTAATCAGATCAGCCTGGTTGAAAGGAAGACCATGGTGATGAAACCATGCATGCCCTTTATTTCAAATATCATGGTCTTTTTGTCTGTGAGCCCACCAAGTAATGTGAGATGATTCAGAGAAAAGGGTGATGGACATCCACAAATTGGGTTACCATACCTACCTGAGTTTTGACAACCTTCTGTTCTTTGGTGAGCATTCACATGGAACAGACTCAAAGTCCGTGCTAGGAGGTTCATCTACATAACTTTTCCTATTTATCATCAATCTTCTGCTCTTCTTTTCAAACCTGCAAACATCTGTGTGACCCAATAGTATGAGCTAAGCATACAGATCTATGATTCAGCCTAGAAATTCCTCAAAGGCAGAATAAAAGCAAAACAAACAAACAAACAAACAAAACCAGATCTATTACTCCAAGTACTGCCCATTGCAGAATTTTCTTTCCTAATATCTGTGAGGAGAACCCAGAAAGGGCAATAGCAGTTTATTTCTAATGTCATTACATCATGAAAAAAAAACTATAAATCATTAAACTTGTCATATTGAAGTCTCTGTAAAGACTTATGTGTACTAAGGGAGAGTTAATGGCATAGAAGAAACACCTTGGGAGTAAGAATCATCTATTCAGGCAACTTACTTTTGTTTCTAGGACCTGCTTGAGTTCAATATTGAATGTTATTTGAGATTTGCAAGTACTAACTACTATATAAAATATAGATTAAAAAACAAATTTCTTCTATAAGCACAGGGAACTATATTCAGTATCTATCTTGTAGCAACTTACAATGAAAAAGAATATGAAAATGATTATATATATATGTATATGTATGACTGAAACATTACACTGGACATGAGAAATTGACACATCCTAACTGACTATATTTCAATTTAAAAAAAAAATTGAATGGGATTGGTTTTAGTTGCCAGGTAGCACATCAACTTTCTTCCAACCTGGCCCAGCTGAAAACATTTTTCTTTCTCTGAGCTCCACTCAAAGACATATAAGAACATACCTATTTATATTCTCTCCTCCCTTATTTAGTAACATCAAAATCTGTCCCCCATGCCAGGATCACCAACAGAAATAAAGTATTATCATCTCTTTGGCATGTAACTCTTTTGTTCTTAGGTTTGATTTAGTAATTGATTTCTTAGGACATAGACAATTCTGATTCTATTTATTGGTCAAGCGTCATAAGGGGTTGGTATTACCTTGCAAAAAACTGTTTCATGTGATGAGATCCTCATGGAAGACAGGAACAGCCTCAAATGACAGGGAGGAAGAATGTTTCTATCAGCCAAGAACAGCCCACTCTTTCCCAATCCAGTGCTCTTACTTCCCCATATTCCTAGACATTCACAGACTCTGAATTCTATCTGTTTTGTGGCTCAGCAATCCACAAGATTAAATTCTTCATCTGATTCTGGTTTATCAGTTATGTGACTTCAGATGGACTATTTTCAAGTTTTGCTGTGCTCTGAGCCAAGCAAAGTAGGTGTTATCTTTTTTAAGAGCTCTATCACAGGTAAAGCAGTCATCTGACCACATAGTCAGATGTGGCTACATGGTTTTTTAATTTGGCTACATGGTTGCTACATTCTGGTGTATTAAACCCATCCTATATTTCAGATGAACAAGGCAATGATTTAAATAAGTTTTGCACGGCCTGTTATTTACTCTACTGGTCTCATTTCCCAATGGCAACTGCATAGCTTCAATATAGCTGAACACTTTTTGAGTGGATAAATTCTAATTTTGGATAAATGGGCCTAGAAAGCTGATTGCTCAAAACCACATTTGGTACTAGGTATTATGTAACAATATGATTGGTAGTAAATAACAAGACCATTCTAGCTATTTTACAGAGAAAATATTTTTTGACAAACAATTGTTTAGCTGGAGAATCAGGAAGGCCCTGGCTCAAGGCTTGACTCCAGGAATACAATGGCTGTGATGCAAAGGACAGGGCATTTCCTTGAGAAGTCTTCTCTCCAATTTTTTAATATTTAGAGTTTAAAAAAAATAATATTTACTGCAAGTCTGGGTCATATATTTTTTTTTCTGCATCTCCTTACCACAGATTTGTTATAACTTGTGGAGTAATATTAGATAACTTGTGTGTATCCATTTTTTAAAATAATGGAATGTTACATTTATGAAAGCTCAGAAACTGTAGAGTCAAACACTGAACTCACTGGACTATAAATTTATAAATAGCTACAAGGTAAAACACGAGTAAAGATACACTATTTTTATGTCTCAGGAAAATAAGTCCTTGCTTAAAGCCAAAACAACAACAAAAAAATTACATTCAAATACAAAAGACAAGTTTCATGAAATGCCTAAGTTTAAACACAATGGTATGGTACCAAAGATACATATAGGAGAAACATTGATCAAAACATAACAGTGAAAAATCATGGAAAAGCTTGGTATATTGAGACAAGGTTAAAATTCTATTTTAAAATGTTATAACTTCTTTTGATGCCAGTCAGCAATTAAGTAGCAGTGTTTTGTCAGGAAGACTGTAATCTTGAAACACTGTATTTCTAAGCAAAAAGAAAGGAACAGAACCAGCTGTCAGAATCAAATACTGCTTTTGCACAGAAAATAGCCAGTGAATCATTAATCATGTAGTCCTGATCTTAGTTATTTCTGGCATTTGTGGGAATTAAGAAAGAAGAGAAAGAGGAAAAGGAGGAAGAGGAGAAAAAGGAAGATGGGGAGGAGAAAGAGAGAGACAAGAAAGGGAACAAGGAGTAGGAATGAGAGAGGGAAAGTGAAGAAAGAAAATCAAGACAGGAATGTGCCCTATTCTCCTGATTTGCCTCAGTGGACATTTGGAAGAGGATGCAGTGTGACAGTAGAATGTCTCTTTTTCATCTGACTATTTTAAACACAATCTTTTTCTTATTTAAGGTGAGAAGATTGTGTTTTCCTTTCTCTCATATGGTTAATAACTGTAAATTCAGGTCATTTTTCATTGGGCTTCCTACCATCCTGAGTTGTCCAGACAAGATTTTGTGTTTGCCTTTGCCAGGTTCTGAAGGTTTCACTATTCTGGACTGACATTATGTTAATTCCTGGATTCCTATTCTGATACGATGTTGGTAGTGGTTTATTAGTGGCCTCAAAAAGATATGTCCAAGTCATCACCTCTGGCACTTGTCAATGTGATCTTAATTGGAAATAGGATCTTTGCAAGTGCAGTTAAGTGAAGAATCTCAAAATGAGATCATCTTGGGCGTAGAGTGGGCCCTAAATCCAATGACACATGTGCTTATAAGAGATGGATTTCAGATACAGAGAAGGTGATGTGAAGAAGGAGACAGATTGGAGTGATGTGACTACAAGACCAGAATTGTTGGGCAGCTCCAGAAGCTGAGAGAAAAATATAAATTCTCCCTCAGAATCTGCAGAAGAAACCAACCCTGCCAACACCTTGGTTTTGGACTTCTGTTTTCCAGAACAGTGTGAGAATGAATATCTGCCATTGTAGGCTACCATGTTAGTGGTATTGTGTTACCACAGCCCTTAGAAACTGATATAGTAGCATTATTTAAGACCCCACAAGGCATATGGGGCAAGCTTACAGTTCACATGGGTTCTCTGTGATTCTTCATCCATCCACATCCCTGTTAGACTGTCTTTTTGTATCCTTGCAATAAAGAGGCTTAGTAATTGTCTAATGTTGTGTGGTTATTAAAACTGGTCTCTAAGGCCTATACATATGTGTTTTTTAGAATCACATACTTCTTTCTACTTCAGCTCCTATTGACAAACTTTACTTTTCTGAGTTTCTATTTTGTTTCTGGAAGTTGTAAATTCCTTCATCTTATTTTAAAGCTCAGCAATGAAGTTTTTTATTTTTTAGATCACACACACTATATATAATATGTATATGTGTGTATATATTATATATACACACATACATAGACAGAGCTGTGTGTGTAGGGATCTTTTCACACTGGTTTTGTTTATCATGCAGAAAAGCATTTTAAAACTGAAATTAGATAAACGGAATCATATTTTATAGAGGAAAACAGTCTGATTCCCAAAGATGCCTTTATTTAACCAAATGTAATTTTTGTTCTATATAAACATTTAAAAAGTATGCAAAATTTGAGAACAGTCCTGGGACTATTTGAAGATTCATCTTTATATCCTACTCCGTAGTAGTTGCAGAATATGCTAAGAATTCTACGTTCTGTGGCTACTATGTTCACGGATTGGAAGATGTAATATTGTTAAAATGTCTGTACTACCCAAAGCAATTTACAGATTCAGTAAATCCCTATCAAAATCCCAATGACATTTTTTTTATAGAAATAGGAAAAAAGCCTAAAATTCATATGGAATTTCAAGGGACTCCAAATAGCCAAGATAATCTTAAAAAAAGAAGAAAGTTGGAGATCTCACATTTCCTGATTTAAGAACATTTTACAAAGCTAATATAATCAAAACATGTGGTACTAGGATAAAGACAGACACATAAACCAGTGAAACAGAATAGAGAGCCCAGAAATAAACCCTTGCATGTATGGTCGAATGATTTTTACAAAGATGCCAAGACCACACAATGGGGAAAGGACAGTTTCTTCAACAAATGTCTCTGGGAAAACTTGATATCCATATGCAAAAGAATGAAGTTGAACCTGTACCTTAAACCATACACAAAGTTTAACCAAAAATTGATTAAAGATATAAACGTAAGACCTAAAACTATGAAACTCCTAAAATAAAATATAGGGGAAAGTCTAAAGATTGGATTTGGAAATCATTTCTTGTATATGACATCAAAGCACAGGAAATGAAAGCAAAAATAGACAAATAAGACATTAAACTCAAAATTGTGTATAAAGAAAACAAAAACAATCAATGGTGTGAAAAGTCAACCTACAAAATAGAAGAAAATATTTGTAAATCATGTACTAATTAGGGGTTAATGAGCAGAATATATAGATAACTGCTATAACTCAATAACAAATAAACAAATAATTCAATTTAAAAAATGAACAAAGGATTTGATTAGGCATATCTTTAAAGCAGACATACAAATGGCCAAGAACCATGTGAAAAGATGTTCAGTATCACTAATCATTAGAGAAATGCAAATAAAAACCTTAATGTGATATCATTTCATAGCCATTAGGATGGACACTATCAGAAAAGAAAAAAAACAAACAACAAACAGAAAATACCAAGTATTGTTGAGGATTTGGAGAGATTGGAACCCTCATGCACTTCACATGGGAATGTAAAACAGGGGAGTTTCTATGGAAAACAATATGGAGGGTCCTCAAAAAATTAAAAGTAGAGTTACCATATGATCTAGCAATCCCACTTCTACATGTATATCCAAAAAATTTGGAAATAGTATCTTCAACAGATATTTACACACCCATGTTCATTGCAGCATTATTCACAAAGGCAAAAGTTGGAAGCAACACATAGGTCCACCAATGAATGAATGGATAAGAAAATGTAGTGTATACATACAGTGGAATAGTATTCTTCCTTATAAAAAAAGAAAGCACGTCATCACATGCTACAACATGGATGAAATTTGAGGATATTATGCTAAGTGAAATAAGCAGTCATAGAAAAATACTGTATGGTTCCAGCATATGAATCAAACTCTTAGAAGCAGAAAGTAGAATGGTGGTTGCCAGGATATGGGGGTGGGGGGTGGTGCAGAGATGAGTACATGAGAAATGGGGAGTTGTTCAACAGGTATAGAGTTTCCGTTTTGCAAGATGAAGAGTTCCAGAGATTGGTCGCACAACAATGTAAATAGAGTTAACACTACTAAAGTGTACAGTTAAAAATGTTTGACTGTGATTTTTAAAATTAAAAATAGGTAGATAAATAGATAGATCAATCTATTGATCTAGGGGTGTTGTCAGTCCTCTAATACAAACAGAACAAGAAAAAAAAGAATTCTGGATACTTTGGACAGCATATTAATTAGTTGATTCCTACTAAATTATTTGCAATTGGCACAATTCTTTAGATACTCTCAAGAAACGGGCACACATGAAAGCAATGTGAACAGGTTTATTGGAAAATCTCACATGTCTTATCTCAGTATCTGACATTTCACTACATGTAGAAGCAGAATCCACTTACTCTGAAGCCAGCCCATAAACTCGGCTGATGCAACGTGTTATGTTAACCACGGCCATCCGCTGCTGCGTCCAGCCTTTCTGCAGGTGATAGGTGCCAGCATCACACTCTGAGCTGCCTCCCTGGAGCTGTGCTCATCTGTCAGGTTTCCAAGTCACCGCGCTTCGCAGCACGGCCCAGCTCCTCATTTATGCACGATGCATTGTGTGTTGGGCAGCTTGCCTAACACATCCCTGCTCTTGCCTTTTTTTCTGACCTAACACAGAAACGTCACACATCCTTTTCTTTAAAAACATCACTCATGATCTTCTGTTCATCTCTTCTCTCCCAACCTTGTGAAACGTATCTGCTATAACAACAGGGAGCCTCTGATTGTGATTGTGAAGGTAAGTTCCTTGGATGGCAGGTTGTGGGAGTGCTAAGATACTGATTAGAATCCAATCCTTTTTAAAAATTTGGAACTGAGGGGCTCTAGGACACATTACCCTTGCCAGGATCTGTGGTCTCGAAGTCTGAACCTCTGAACAAGTCTTGCTGTCACCTTCTTCAGGATGAACAGGCATCTGGAATGTGCTTTCTTATATTTTACTGATTTCTCTTGGCAAAAGAGTTTGGCTAGCATGGGCTGCATGGCATTTACGCGAGAAACTGCTTCTCCAGTTGCTATAATGACAAGTGCTTAGATACTTTTTTTTAATGATTTTTTTTACTGGTCAATTTTGTTTCAGAAAAATTTCAAAAGTGAGAGACTTTATCGTTAACTACATGTTAAAGACAATACTGCAGCATATTAGGGCATCTCAAATATCATTTTGATAAAAAGTTATATTATATAGATAGCAACCTTGTCTCTATCCAGAGAAAGTCTATTTTCGAAGTTTACTTATGTTGCTACTGAGCTATACACAGAGCAGATAGCCACAATTTTATTGTCACTGAGAAATCAGCTTACATTTATTCGGGTTCCATATAGGCCAGAACGCAGCACAGTGTTTTTCTGCTTTTGTTTTGTTTTGTTTTTCTCTGTTTTGCTTGTTTCAGGTTAGACTGAATGTTTTAGACCAAATGAATCCCAAGAAGAAGGAGAACTGACATCAAACTCTTCAGTAGGCCTCAAGGGAGCTGTTTTAAACAACCTTGATTTCCAAAGTCAAGAATATGTTTAATTATTCAACAGCAGCTTTTGAGAATGTGTGTCTACACTCTGATGTTGTCAAAGTTGACCTTTGTCAGAATTCTAACCTCAGTGGTAAAATGTAGTATTAGTAGGAGCAAAACAATCCAGGAATCAGCAGATTTTCCACACAGAACGCTGTCAGGGTCAGGTACGCAATTTGTGGGGCTCAGTGAGAAATGAAACAGTTCAAAATGCAGGGAAAAGCTGCTGTTGAAGGTATTAACACGTAGAGATTTTCCCAGGTTTTTCTGCCCTTTCTCTCTGACTTCTCATGATGTTTTTATTTGCTATTTAATGTCACTCTAAGTAAAGAACATTTAACATTTTAAACAATTAACATGAATTTTACTATTCATTTCTATCATGTACAATGACCGTTTTAAATACAAATATCACTACCATCAACTCACATGCAGAACCACCAAAATTACTCCACTTGTGTTTCCTAACTTGTACCTATATGTGTATTCCATTCTTACCAGAACAGTGGAAACACTACACAAAACTCATTCAAGTGTTTTCGTTTTAGTTCTTTATACACTCACCGTCAACCCCCATCCTCTACCTTTTCGGCTTTCTGATGATGAGAAAGGAAGAACTGAGAGGAAAAGGAATGAAGGGTTGTCCTACCTTCCCTTTTCCTTCTGTGTCATCAATTTCAGCAAAAGGGGTTGGTTAATATAGGGAAGTAACATATGAGTAAGAAGGAATATGGAGGGTTCCTTGGTTATCCATGTAGCTTAGAACCCCATTGCCTTCTTTGTGCATTCAAAGCAGGTTCTGTTTCAGGGGAAAAGCGTGGTTTCTTGATGCTGTCGGTACCCAGGATGATTCAGGCCTCGAGTTTACACACACTTACCTTGGACTTGCCGTGAATCTTGGTGAACCTCTTTCCTGTGGACCGTGGGTCCACTGGATCCTGTGCTCACGGGGTCTCCTGAGCACACATGCAAGTGAGATGGCAGGGAATTCCTGACACACATATCGAGTGTATCTCCTCTGCTTGGTCCATTGTCCTATTAGATTCACTTGCAAAACAGCAGTTCTGAGATCAATTTATTAAAACTGTTAGGACAATGACAGAGTATTAACCAGGCTGGGGCCCTCCCAGTGCCGGGTTCTCTGCTCTTGCCTGTCTACAGGTCACATGCCCAAGAATTCAGCCCTAATTGTTGTATTAATCCAACCTGGCTCATGAGTAATTTTATTTTGAAATCGCTGCAGCATATGATTTTGATAATAAAAACTAATGGCACTCACGGTAATTGTTAATACCTCCTGTAAACAAGCCAGGGAGCCTTGAGCAGAACACTAACAGCTAGTTGTGAAATAACAGAAGTTCAGCTCCCATATCTGAGCCTGGCAAGCAGTGGGCACCAGTAATTATTTTAGTATTTTTATTATTTAATTAAATCAAATATAATTTGTCCTGGATCATTATAATTCCTTGTTAGTTTTACATTGTTGTATGTTTAGAAAATAACTCCTTTTAAATAACAAAATGCTAGAGAAAGGCATATACCCCATATTAACTTTTTAATATAAAAAGTGTTATTATATTTCTGATTGAGTAATAGGCTTTATTCTAGTTTAATTCTTTTTCTTTCCCTTTGGATTCCAGAATGCTGCCTATGTTGTAATTTTAAAAATACCAATTTACATTGTCTTTTCAATTCCTGTGTTTTTTCTTTCTTCCTTGATGGCCCCTAGCTTCAGGGGAAGGTGGCAAATTGTCACTGGAAGGGCCCTCTAGTTCTATGCTCTTCTCCAAATCCTTACTGAGACCCACCAGGGATGTAATGCATACAAACCTCCCTCTGGGTGTGTGTGACTCTCTACTCCTGGTGTCTGTCATCACTCCAAATGCCCCTAGTTTTGACATCTCCATGTTTGGGGCTCTTTTTATCCAAACCCCAAAACCTTTAGATCTGCTTGCCTATGCAGTTTGTCTAAGCCTTTTCTCCCACTGTGGCATTAAAGAACATTCAAGTTTCCTGCAGACCATAATCAGGTCATGAGAAACAGGAATTATAATCCTCAGCCTTCCCTTTGTCTGTCTAAGCCATTCTTCCTCGGGCAGCCACTACATGTTGGCACTGATACTTTTCAAGATTTTCTTCTGTCTGAGTGTCAAATGAGAAGCAAATTCTTTCTCATTGGAACTCTCCCTAAGGCTGTCGCATTTTCCCAGTTTTGGCAGAAAAGGGCGAAGGGTGGTCACTGGAAACTCGCTCAAAGGGGAGGATCTTCTCTCCAGTTTTATCCCAACTAAATTTCTCCCTGAAATTCTATTCCCACAAAAGATGAAGGACTTTTATCTCCTCATATGAGAAAAAAATGTTCTTATAGAATTTTGATAATTTATCCTATTTTATGGCATTTAGGAAAAACTTGGAAGTTTAGAAAAAAAGGTTCTCCTCTCAAGTGGATGGTTTTGGCAGTGCAACACCATGCTATTTTGCCTGAAGTCTTTTTACCAGGTTCTGTTTTGAAAGGCAAGTATAAACACAATTTTGTTTCCTTTGCTGGATTCTACCATCCCTACAAAGAATTTGATGCCTCTGGCTTTGAGCTGTAAGGAACTAAAAATAACAAACCCCATTTATAAGTATGAATCCATTACACTTTTTGAGCATTGACCAAGATAGCCTTAATACTTTCCTCAGCTTAACTAAACTTGAGACAAGTTGGTTTCTGACTGTAGGTCACTGACCTCCCTTTTCTTAGAGCATTTACTTTTAGAAAACTTGTAAATGTTAATTCTTTCTCTGTCCCTTTAAATGTTTGTAACATTTCTTCCAGCTTTCTTCCAGTTTTAGAATGCAGGACTGTCTTTCTCAAGGACCTGGAAATCATCTCTTTGAAATGCAAACATTAAAGGATGTAGCATCCCTACCTCACAGTCTCCACAAAAGGATAAGCGTCTTGATGGGTACAAATGAGCAGACACACATGGCCTAATCACAGGGAAAACGTTTGCCAACTAAGGAATAACACAATGTGCTCAGATTGCATTTGTCAACCTCCCCTCTAATGTCCTCCAATACTTTCCCACTGGATCACGCCAGGGCTTAAAACTCCACCCACCTTTTGTTTTAGCAGAGCTGAGTTCAGTCTCTTTTCCCTGTTGCAGTAGTATTAAAGCCTTTCTTGCCTACTTAACTTTTATCTCATGCAGTTTTGCTCTGATAGCATCCTCGAAAGACCTACAAATCTTATAAGTGAAGACCATGAGTCCCCAATTCTTTTGTTCAAAAGCAACAACCATTGCCAGACTTCAAAGAGGAATATGGAAAAGATTTTGCAGGACTGACAAGTGTTCACTGTAGAAATAAAGACCTTGACTTGCCAGAGCTTTTCTTCCCTGCCATTTTTAACATAACAAAACATCCTATCAACCACTGCTAAACTGAAAATGCATTACTCCCTCTTCTGAAAACCAGTCTTAATCAACTATTCCTGGAAGTATCTCATGCATCCTCGTGATTAAGTTTTCTAAGTACCCCACCTTCCTTCCCCCAAGGTAAAATCCTCCTTTGGAATTGCCTCAGTATTTAGAATGAAGGCTCATGCTTAGTAATGCTCTAGGTAATTTTGTTGTAGCTCTTCTCTGAATTGTCTGGGACATTCCTACCCAAGCAACAGCTTGGTAGCTCTAAAGAAAAGATGGATACAGGCTGAAATTTGACAGTGTATACTTTGCAAGCATATTTTTATAGGCCATACATTTTCATGTTACTTTAAAACATTATTTGTCCTTAAATTATTCATCTAATCCCAATTCATATTGAATTACAAGTTCAAATGAGCCTAAAAATTATTGATCCTCAACCAGGGATGATTTTGTCCCCTTGTCCAAGGAGACATTTGTCTCCAGACAATGTCTGGAGACAGTTTTGATAATCATAACTGAGAGATGTGGGGCTACCTACTGGTATCAAATGAATAAAGTTCAAGGATGCTATCAGTATTTTATACTGCATAGGACACCCTCTCACAACAGAGAATTACTTGGTGAAAATATCAGTAGTCTCAAGGTTGAGAAACTCTGGCCTAGAAAGCAGATATGGTGTGATTTTTGTCAATACTTATACGTCTCAGTGAAACTTGAGTAAATTAGTTATTTTATCAAGCACATTGACCCTTTGAAAGCACTAAAAGATGAATATATATAATTCT
Source organism: Camelus dromedarius (assembly GCF_036321535.1). Taxonomy (NCBI): domain Eukaryota; kingdom Metazoa; phylum Chordata; class Mammalia; order Artiodactyla; family Camelidae; genus Camelus; species Camelus dromedarius. Next base: position 40,464,989 of record NC_087436.1, read on the forward strand.
TCTGAGGATTAATACGTTAATAGGAAAGTTCCATTCTAGCCAGAAGTCGATAAAAGTTTGTATGTTAAACTAGCTCAGGATTATGGAGTTTCTCACAGCTATCAAGAGAGCTTGGTACATGATAAATGGACCTCTGCACCAATTTTACCCAAATATTTATTTGTTGCTTTCTGTAAGCAAAAATCACCAGCAGCAGAACTCAGGGTTATGTACTTAAAACTTAATAGTAAATTTAAATCTAAAATGATTTCCTTCCTTCTTTTGTTCACAGAAATATCTTTCAGGTTGATTTAAGTCTATAGTAGATATAAATCTCCCAGGACAAAGTTTTAACATTGCATCTTCCATAGACTCTTCGATTTACCCTGTGATACTGTCTTATTTTATGAGTTTCATAGTTTCAGTTTCTCTCTCATAAAAGAGACTTTTCTCTGTTACAAAGCTCCTTTTTGATCCCATGAGAAAGTCACAGTACTGAAATATCTTTTTAAGGATATTTTCACAATAGATTGAGGATTTATAAACACCTGAGAGTTGAGTGTAATAATAGACAGATGAATAGGGGAACAAGCAGGAATTTAAGAGAAAAACAAACACGGTTTATTAATAACAGGGGAACACTAGTCTAAGATTCACTGGCTGAGTGCATTCAATTTCCCTTAAGCTTTCTGTAGTCAGGCTATAGATTATTTCAGAATGTCAGTTTGGTCTACTGGAGAAAGGCAGCCATTAAGAAGGAGCTCTCCCTTCTATATGTTATCCACTGTAAGTGGAAAAGTTTGAATGAGTTAGATGATTTAGTTAAAAGGAAGAAGAATATGTGAAGTTTATTTTTTTTTAATATCTGGGGTATTTAAAGTAAGATATTTTTGAAGAGATGATATTTATTTAATAAACTCCTAGTATTTACATTCTATTCAGTTACAACTATTTTGAAACAATATTAATACTTATAGTAAAACTATTTTTCCTGAAGTTCTCTAACATTTTAAGGAAAGATTTTATTTTTCCTAAAATTGAATGGCTTTAAGTTTTGTAAAAGTGCATCCTGGGAATTGTAGTGTACTCCCTAATGACAGTAAGTCACAGGATTTCCATTGTTTGTCTTGTCTCTGTTCTATAATGTACTGTCAGCAACCAGAAGCCAGAAAGAATAAAAGGCACAAAGATAGATAATGGAAGTTTCTATAGCAGCAGGATCTCAGACAATAGAAACAAAGAATGATAATTTCAAGGCATGATAATTTCAAAGGCTTTGAAGGCATGGTAATTTTCAAAAGCTCACAGTTAATCTATTGATGAGTAAGATGTCTTTAAAGGTATTATATAAGTCATATGACAACAATAAAGATTTGTTTCTGTTTTTGCTTTACTGTCACATATCCAAAAACAGCAAGATTTGCCTGTGGACAATTGAACTTAGTCATTTTTACTGTTATGGTGAAAATGCAGATGTTACCAGAAAATAAGTAAAGGCAGTTAAAATATTTATATTCAGTTACTGCAGAGTCAAAAACAGTTTGGTTGCAATTACAAATGTATTTTTAGTCACTAATTGTTTTTATATGTGTGAGTGTATATGTGCAACTTGGGGATGGTTTCATGCCATTTTAGATTTTTGCCTCTTTTTCTGATTGTTTACATTTAGTTTTCATTCAGTTGTTTTTGTTCTACTGGTTTTCATGCACTTTATTTTTTATTGAAGTATAATCAGTTTACAATGTTGTGTCAATTTCTGCTGTACAGTATAATGTTTCAGTATTAGATACATACATTCCTTATCATATTCTATTTCATTATAGGTTACTACAAAATACTGAGTATAGTTCCCTGTGCTATGTAGCAGGACCTTGTTGTTTATCTATTTTATATATAGTAGTTAGTATCTGCAAATCTTGAACTCCCAATTTATCCCTTATCACCCCTTTTCCCCATTGGTAACCATAAGTTTGTTTTCTCTAGCTGTGAGTCTGTTTCTGTTTTGTAAACTAGTTCATGTATATATTTTTCTTTTTAGATTCCATATATAAGTGATATCATATGGTATTTTTCTTTCTTTTTCTGGCTTACTTCACTTAGAATGACATTCTCCAGGAGCATCCATGTTGCTGCAAATGGTGTTATGTTGTCAGTTTTTATGGCTGAAGAGTATTCCATTGTATAAATATACCACTTCTTTATCCAGTCATCTGCTGATGGACATTTAGGCTGTTTCCATGTCTTGGCTATTGTAAATAGTGCTGCTATAAACATTGGGGTGCAGGTGTCATTTTGAAGTAGGGTTCCTTCTGGATATACGCCCAAGAGCAGGATTCCTGGGTCCTATGGTAAGTCTATTTCTAGTCTTTTGAGGAATCTCCATAGTGTTTTCCACAGTGGCTGCACCAAACTACATTCCTACCAGCAGTGTAGGAGGGTTCCCTTTTCTCCACAGCCTCTCCAGCATTTGTCATTTGTGGATTTTTGAATGATGGCCATTCAGACTGGTGTGAGGTGATACCTCATTGTAGTTTTGATTTGCATTTCTCTGATAATTAGTGATATTAAGAATTTTTTTCATGTGCCTATTATTTGTATGTCTTCCTTGAAGAATTGCTTGTTTAGGTCGTCTGCCCATTTTTGGATTGGGTTGTTGGTTTTTTCCTTATTAAGTCGTGTGAGCTGCTTATATATTCTGGAGATCAAGCCTTTGTCAGTTTCATTTGCAAAAATTTTTTACCTTTCTGTAGGTTGTCTTTTTGTTTTACTTATGGTATCCTTTGCTGTACAGAAGCTTGTAAGTTTCATTAGGTCCCATTTGTTTATTCTTGCTTTTATTTCTATTGCTTGAGTAGACTGTTCTAGGAGAACATTTTTGAGATGTATGTCAGATAATGTTTTGCCTGTATTTTTTTCTAGGAGGTTTATTGCATCTTGTCTTATGTTTAAGTCTTTGATCCATTTTGAGTTGATTTTTGTGTATGGTGTAAGGGAGTGTTCTACCTTCATTGTTTTACACGCTGCTGTCCAGTTTTCCCAACACCATTTGCTGAAGAGACTGTCTTTATTCCATTGTATATTCTTGCCTCCTTTGTCAAAGATTAGTTGACCAAAAGTTTGTGGGTTCATTTCTGGGCTCTCTATTCTGTTCCATTTGGTCTATATGTCTGTTTTTGTACCAACACCATGCTGTCTTGATGACTGTAGCTCTATAGTATTGTCTGAAGTTGGGGAGAGTTATTCCTCCAGCCTCTTTCTTTCTCTTCAGTAATGCTTTGGCAATTCTAGGTCTTTGATATAAATTTTATTATGATTTGTTCTAGTTCTGTGAAATATGTCCTGGGTAATTTGATAGGGATTGCATTAAATCTGTAGATTGCCTTGGGCAGTGTGACCATTTTAACAATATTGATTCTTCCAATCCAAGAGCATGGGATATCTTTCCATTTTTTTAAAGTCTTCTTTAATTTCCTTCATCAATGGTTTATAGTTTTCTGGGTATAATTCTTTCACCTCCTTGGTTAGATTTATTACTAGGTATTTTATTACTTTAGGTGCTATTTTAAAGGGGATTGTTTCTTTATTTTCTTTTTCTGTTGATTCATCATTAGTGTAAAGAAATGCAACTGATTTTTGAATACTTTCATGCACTTTAAATTTTGTCCTCTTATTGAATTGTCTGAAAGCAAAAAACTACCAATGATTGTTTTGAAATTATTTAAGTATTTATTTTCATAAAAATGGATGACTAAGAAACTTAAAAACCATTTGAAAGGAATTTTACATTTTGTGAAGTATTTTTATTTTAAAAATTAATTTGTAAGTGCCTAATGGTGGCTATATTGTCTCTATGGAGATGTTCTTACCTTTTTCCTTGCATTTTTAATTCTGTGAAAGCAGGGCTTCAGGTAGCATTTAAATATAATTTACACCACTCAGTGTAGTTGCTATCCTGTAAAACAATTTCTCCTTTCAAGACTGATGCCTTAGGAAGGAATCACGTACAATTTTAATCACATTCAGTGACATGTTTACACATACGAAATTGAACTATGATCCTAAGAATCATGTGTAAATTTTCAAAAACATCTCAGAGTTTGTGAAAATGTCCCCCAGATTTAGATACAAGGATGAAAACGCTGAAAGGTCCAATACAGTGACAAAGCACCCCTACTGTGCACAACATTTTAAGTTCTTGAAAATAAGTGGCTAGAAATAATCATTGTTAACCAATTTGACTTTTGGAGCAATGTGTCATAATTTTTGAGTCAATCAGCTCTTTTTCAACTATTTCATCTTGAATTAAATAAGGTAGGGCTATGTTTGTCAACACCAGCCCTGGAAATTCAAAGCCACTAGGAGAGAAAATTCAATTTGAGGCAATTGTTCATAAAAAAGTCTCCTGAGGGTATTCCCCCTTTTTTCCCCCTCTCTCTGTTTACTCATTGAGGCATAGTATGGAGTTCCCTCAGAATTCTCAGTTTCACTATACTTCAGAAATGAAAGATGACTAAGAATATATTGCTGAGTAAAAGTAGCACTTTTCCAGGAAAGTATGGTTCATATGACACTGGTTTCATACAAGAAAGAAAATTAAAAACATCTGTATGCAGTTGATTATCATTCTTCAAGATAGTGAATAGTAGTGGTAGGAGTATTTGACCAGCTCTAGGGCATCCTTTAGCCCAGTCAGTCACCCCCTCACGGCCCCAGATAGCAGGCTCCTGGATGCAGTTTTGAGGGAAAATTACCTGCCTAAGGATTGAACCTTAAGACCCACATATTTAGTATAATACTTAAAAAGTTTCAAAAGAGCAAGTGAACAAGTGGAATGGCATACAGTGTTCTTAGAAAGGGAGATTTAATATCACAGAAAATAAAATTACCTTTTTTATACAAATTTCCTTTCAGAATTTAAATAAACATAGGGGGATTGTATAAAGTGATATTAAAATTAATAGGTTAATAAGTGTATTAGATTATCCCACAATATTATCAATTAAAGACCCATAATATGTACTTACTTGCCTTACCAAATTTTACAATGTATGATAAAGGATTTACAATGTAATCAACATGATTTAGGAATAGAGAAATGAGTGAAGCAGAGTAAGGTATCCAGGAAGAGATTTCAGTATATATGAAGATCAATATTCAATATCGCTGTTAGTTTAATCAGTGAGAAAGAACGGGTTAAGTTAATATATGTTGCTCAAAAAACTGGCAATCTGTATGTAATTATATAAAACTAGACCTCATCTCAAGTCTTTTATGGAAAGTACATTTGCAGTGGAGTAAATAAATATGAAAATACTGAAATAATTTTATGTCAAGATACTTGAAAGTTAGCTTCTATTGAATGAGAAAATCCTTTATTTACCAGGACCAATATTTTGATGTCTGACTATACACACTCAAAGTAGAAAGAACTCGGTGTATGCTCACACCAGTTTCTTCTTGTCTGGGGAGGAAGAGGGGCGTCCTTGTAGATGGTAGGGCTGAAGACGGGAGTGTGAAGAGAACTGACCTGAAGGAAAGAGAGATTATCAAGCACCCAGGGCACCCTACATAGGGATAGTTTGGGTATTGAGATGGGGAGGCGGCAAAAGGCTAAAGGAATACCTGCAGATTTCCGTACTTCCCTGCTGACCACAAGGTGGCACAGGAGAGGAGAGTGGAAGCAGACGGAAGTGTCCTCTCAGGAGGAAACAGCACTTTTCAGTTTCTCTTGCTCACTAGTGGCCAGAGGACTACAAAAATTCCGGGGACCGCATAAAAGATAGCTGACTTGACTGGTAAGGTACCAAGGAGGTCCCATCATTAAAGGGCTAAGGAATTCTTTAACTGAGAGCGGCAGGGAGGATCACCAAGCCATGGACTATAGTATTTGCAGCCAGACATCAGAGGATCTGAAGGCTAGCGAGAGGCTAAGTGGCATCAAGGCAGGAGGGAGCTAGAGGCTCAGGTTCCTGGGGGCTATGGCCCTACCCCAAGAGCACACTGCCAGTTCCCTGTACTGCAACCACCAAGGGAGAGCTCGATCCACACTTAAAGCAGTCAAACACAACTGGAAGTCAGTGGCAACTTACATAAAGTGATTGAGATTTCTTCTTAAAGGAAAGTAAGTGTTTCTGTGTCCTCATACACATTAGGAAATGAGGAGGGTGGGGAGTACCCCAGGGGACAGATTGCATAGGGAGTTTGAATGTTACACTTGATGGAGTAAAATGTCCCTAAATAACTCATTTAGACTGAGGGAAAAAAGGTGGGGGGATAATGATATGTTTAATCCTCTATTTTTTTTTTCCTTTTCCCTTCCATCAGTGGAAATTAGAGTTTGTGAGTAAGATGATATTTACTATAGAAAATAAGTTCCCTAAGAGATATTTTGAGAGTATGGATTCTTCTGTGTAAATGTTAATCTCATTAAAATTTATTGGTGAATTCTTAGAGCTTTAATTTCACATTTTAATTTGTACAGAAACTGAACAAAAGCTGTTAGACATCAAAGAGATAAAAAGACATTTTCTATACTGAATAAAAATATCTCTTCCTAACCCCACTAACTGTGGAAAATTAGCAACAGAAAATACTTGCTTGTTAATTTCTATTCTTTTATATGAAATGTATCACTTGCTTTGCCATCACATTAAAAGGAGAAATATGTAAGAAAGAAAAAAAATTATATATTAAAAAGAAAACACCATTTTGGTTGTCAGTGAAATTTGAAAAATGAGTAAAAGTCATAGAGAAAAATCTCCTTTGTCATATTTGTGTGATACTTTTCTTTCCTTAGTCTTTCACAATGCTGATCACTGTCTTCAGTGTTCGTGTGTATTTGGCAGGAGGTGGGGGGTGGGAGTTTCCTCATGTTGTTTTGTTACTTTTCAAGTTTCTCTGTTTCTGATTGATCCTTTCATGTTATTGTTCCTGAGGCGTCTATAAACTGAGAGATGTAGATGGTGAATATGTTAGGAATAGGTGACGCTTGGAGGGAGCCTTTGATCTTTTAAGATAGCAGAGCCCTGAGAATGTTTGCTTGCTCAGGAAGGCAGTTAGTGGTGTGCAGATGATTGAAGAATCATAGAAGAAGGAGCAAAACTGAAAAGAAAAAAGAAAAACACACCATTAAGGAAGGAATGGAAGCCTAACATGGGCCGCAATCCCGGATGAGAAGAAAAGTCTGGAGGAGAGAATGCCCACAGTTTTCTTTAACCTGAGCGAAGAAATAAATTGAAATGCTATTATGTAGCTTGCGGATGGGCATCTAAGTGCCTGACTCACATTTAGCAAACACCCAGAGGCAACATTAAAAATGATTTGAGATTCTGGATTTTAGCTCAATCTAGACCCTTTCATATGCCATAAAAACGAATTAGCAAATTTCATATAAATAAATAAGAAAATATATTTTTCCACAAGAGAACAAAAATAGGTGAATAGTAGCTCCTGAGAGTTTGAATGTCTGAGATTCCTGAATAATTACCTAATTGTGACAGTAACTTACTCAAGGATCTCACTTTTTGATACCTCTGTCCTAAAACAAGACCTAATTTTAGTCGTCCTAAGCACAACTTTGAGAAAAAAGTCTATTTCTTATCAAATCTCTATTGGTTTATTTTTTAATCCTACATATTCTGCAGAGTAAGAGTCATCATCTGATTTTAGAGACGATAAATTTGAGGAAGAGAGAGATTAAATAAGCTATGCAAGGTCACACATATTGTATTGACGGAGAAGAGATTCAATGACTGTTTTTCCTAAATCACAGAGTACTTTGGGATAAAAGCTTTACTCTTGTGTAACATTTGTAATTCAGAAAAATTCATTGATTGACTACATCTTAAATTAGTGATTTATTGATGTCCTCCAAGTTAGATTTTCTTTGATATAGTAATACCATTCTTTAAAAATTATACATTATGTATTTACTATTAACTTAATACTTGAATTCAACAACAACAAAAATAATACCCTAAAGAATAATCGCTTAGCTTCCCCCAAATAGAGAAATTAATTTGTGTTTAAGATACTTGGAAATAGCATTTCCACTTACTGGCGGATTTCTTCACTGACGTATTCTTTTCCTAACCAGCTTCTTTATTCCTTTCACTTTCATGTTTGACTATAGAGGATGCTCGTGAGTAGGGAAATTGCACTGCTGTAATTGAGACCTTTACCCTCACTTCATCCCTCTCTCTCCTGGAACAGCAATTACAGTTTTGGAAAACCACCTCCAATCCAGGAGTGAGTCCTGAATCGTTGAGCACAGTCACGATACCCATCTGCCTTGTCTGTGTTTGGCCCACTGGTCAGAAGAGGATTAACTCAGCAGACCTGGCTTGCTCCAACGCTGCATATTCCAAAGAAGGGCCTTCGGTTGGCTCCTAGCAGACAACCTCTTAGCCCTTGTAGTATTCTGCCTGATAAGAGGTTTGCCTGAGGCCTTGGGCTGGGCTGTATGAATGGATAAGTATATCCTAACTATGTGATAGACCATGGATGCTGGTCATGGGTGGGTGGGGGTCCGTTGGAGTCTGAGTAGCTGAGGTCAGTCATGTAGGCACTGCCCCTGTGAGCTCCCCGAGTTGGCAACAGTTTGAATGTGGTGTTACACGTTGTTGCTGGGAGAATTAAGTGCATCCTGAGGTGCCTCCAATAGGAGCAATTTTGAGAACGGCTGGAAACATGTGCTGGTTTCTCCTGGACTGCGCCCCGTGAACTCTTTCTTTTTGCTGATTTTCATTTGTTTCCTTTCACTGTTGTAAATTGTAAACGTGAGCATAATAGCTTCTGAAATCTGTGAGTTCTTCTTTTGAATCATTAAAATGGAGGATTGTTTTGTGGACTCCTGGCACATTCAGGAACCCGAATTAAGATCATCATTGCAGTATTTTCTTCTTAAAAATAAATAAGCGTGTAGCCCAGTTACCCAATCAGAATAAACCAAACTTACCGCTGGATTTTGTATTATTTCGACATCAAACTAATAAGTTTTGTGGTTTGCTTGTTCTGTCTTACAGCCAGAAAACATTCTAAGTGAAACACACAAGATATACTATATCCATACAAGTAGGCCCTTTTTGGCTCAATGTTATTTCAAATAGAGGACTTATATTAGCTTTAGTAGCAAAGCTTTTATCGGCATTTAAGAGGCTATAAGGCTATTTTTAGAATAGCATGCTAGTAATTGGAGTGCTCCTTTAATTAGGGGTGAATATTTTGTAGCTATTATAAAGAGTATCAAATTGGTGTGTATATATATATGTATGTATGTGTATATATATATGTATATATATATATGTATGTATAAATAAAATACATATATATATATATGTGTATTTTATTTTATTAAAAATACATATCTTTCCCAAAATGGAGAATCATGGCATTGGGAACGTATCTTCTAAATAATAAAAATCTGCATAAGTTGCCTCAGCTAATAACACATTTGAAATAAAAAAATTTGTTTGTTAATGAAATTAACCCTGTAATTTGCATTCCTATTGCCAACAAAAATAGCAACAACAAATGTATTACTTCTACAAAATATTCTTCATGGCATTCAGTTTTAATAAACAAACTGAGCAGAAGTAACTCAACAGGGCAAACTTACAAGAAGAATATTGGAAGGAACATTTTTACGAATACAATGTATTTAATCTTTTACGTAAAATATACATTTTGTCATTAGCAAAAGAATAGTTTCCTTTGGACAGTGGAAAATAAAATGATCCAAGTGCTCATTCCTCTGTACCAGCAGAGGAAATAATTTAACATATGTTTACAGAAATATTCTTTTGTTTTAAAATACTTTTTCCTTTGATCTTTAATACTGAATTTTTAAAGGCAGTTTCTAAAGTTGTGTATCAACTTGCTAGTGATTATTTGTATACTATAGCATGTAAACCATAATGTATTGTTGTATTTGTAAAGTATCATATTGGATAGTAAATTAAATTCTGAAAGATTCCAGGAGAATACTCTATTATATGTTCTTGCTAACATATCACTTTGATGTCGATAGTTTAAAGTTAATTGAGTGTGGCATTTAGATAATCCAGCTAAAAGACCAAATTTTCTCCCCTCTATTGTGTACATTTTTTTCCTCTCCCCTCCCCCTCCTCTCCTTCTCATCCCACTGCTTTCCCTTCTTCTCCTCTTCCTTTATCTCTTCCTCATCTTTTTCTAACTTGCATTTAAATATACTGTGTGTCCTAAGAGCATTTCTACATAGCCAAAGCACCATCTTAGTTATAAGATTTTTATCTTAATTTCTAAGAATTCACAAATGCCTGTTTAATATCAACTTTAGAAGAACATTCTTTAGAGTCAACAGTTTCTTGATGTCATTTTGAGGTTGAAGAAAATAGTTTAATTTTTGCCTGCTAGATTAAATGCTATTAAAATAGACCCCTTGTTTAGATAGGAAAGTTGATCCTCTTTGAAGGAAGGTAATATCCATACATGAGAAAAGCAAAAAGTATTTATGAAGCAAACTAAAACATGTGACTGTAGTACCAGAGGAACTTGATTATATTCTGGATTTTATTAGTAAGTTGTTGGTTTAGTTATCTGTTTATGTAAGTCTATAAAATAAAGACTAAAATAACACGTGTCATTTCCATTTATATAGATGATTTCATTATTCTGATATATGAATAGAATATAATGACAACTATACCAATTCTTAAATATAAGGGAGTGGTGACAAAGACTCTCTCCTTGACCAAACGTTGGTCGTGTTCCTCAAAGTATTCTTTTTGACTAGGCTTGGACCTTAGTCCCCGTCCTGTCTTTAAGCTGTCTATCCCAACCTTAGCAAAGAATTCTGCTAAGTCATCTCCCCACCCTTGATATCTGACCATTCGTGATATCTTCTCCAGTTACTCATCGCTCACTTTTGATGTGTAAATCTTTCATCAGCCTTTAGCAAGAATCCTATTAGGCCAGTTTAGCAAGAATCTCTTACCCTTGATGTTTCTTTTTAGTGATTTTCCATCCAATGACCCTCTTATTCTGTTCATTGCATATAAATCCCCACCTGTATTTGCTGTATCCAGATTTAAACACAAGCTCTCTCCCCTTATGATGATGTCGGGGTGCTAACTGGGATCTTTTTTTTTGCAAGGGTACCAATCCTATTCATAAGTGTTTGGTTTCACAAGGTACAAGACCTTATTGAGATCACCCTAAATTAGAACAAGTACTATCTCCGTTCCACGTGCTCCTGACATCATCAGAGATGTGAAATTATTTATTCTTGCTTTTAGATTGAAGTTCCCCAGATGGTACTGTCCCTCTGATTCTAGGTAATAGAGAGGATAGTCTCCTGAGTTCAGCAGCTAAGGGAAAAGTAGGGCTGAAGCTCAGCTACACTGACTACTGTTACCAAACCAATCCCTTCAAAAAAGAAAAAAGAAAAAAGAATCTTGATAGTTTTTCTCCTTTCTCTCCTTCTAAAGCTTGTGTCTAAGATTTTGTACTCCGTTTCTTGTACAATACATGGCATCCTGTTTTGTTTTCCTCCCCCAGCACTTTAAAGACTAGATTATCTCTCACGATATTATGTCTTAAATGTAGAAGTTTATTTTGGTCAGAAGTTTTGTAGTTTTTCCCATAAGCACTGTGTATTTTTCAAATTCAAATTACTTTTAAATAATGACTTTCTCTGGAAAGTTGAAATTTGTATGAATTTCTGAACATCAGAAATAAAAATACCAGGGTCTACCTATGATAATTGATTTTTACAAGTGGAAAGGCCATAAAATATCCCAAAGCAACTTATGAATAGTATGTTTCCATGTTGTTATTAATTTATATATTCAAAATTTTATTTTATACTTTTTGATATTCAAATTTTTAATGGAGTCCATCCATATAAAGTCTACATGTTAAATTACTAAGTCTTTGTATTAAACAGACAATTCTATTTTCTGATCATATAATAAATTGCTATGTAAACAATCTCAGGCTTATTGGCAATCAATGATATCGATGTCATAAATCAAGGGCTGAATCCAGCAGGTAGTATTCTGCATCTTTGCACCATACACAAAATATTATAGCCCAGTGAATAACCAACTACTATGGTTAAAGATCTCTACCTATATAAGAAAAAGTGAAAATTCAAAATCTTCTCATTTAGTAGGCTTATAAATTCTTGACAATTATTAACATGTCTTCTATTCTTATTCCACATAAGGCCTCTGAGATCAATTGTCTTCGTCTTCTGTCTTTAAATTCCTTCAATTTTTGTTTTCCACAAAATTTCCTTTAACATCCTTACACCATATGTCACCAGGAACAGAACTGATATCACAGACAGATTTCTTACCAGCTATTAAATAATTCATCAAAGAGTAGCAACTGCTAGTCTCTGTGAAGCCTGGCAGATGTGGAGCCGCATGGTGACGGGCGAAAAAAATCTCTGTCTTCCATTTGTCCTTGATGGTAACTATGGTTCTGTTTTGAGTAAAAGTCCCACACAGGATCTCATTTTCTGTGAAGCTTTTAATTGGTATCAATAGGATACACACTAATATATAATTAAAATCTGTGAAAAGTTTTCTAAAACTGTGACATAATTATATAGAAATCTGTAAGAAAATATCACTTCTTTATAGTCAGTTTGTGTTAAAAATAGTTGGAATCATTGAATATGAAATGGTGTGAATATGTTTAACTTTGCTTTTTATCTTCGTTCCAAATTACTTTTGGGGGGGTCTGTCTGTCTGTCTGTCTATTTACCTACCTACCTACCTACCTACCTACCTACCTACCTACCTATCTATCTAAATGTTCTCTAAATAAGACCTAATTTCATATGGAAAGAAAGAAGGAGGGAGAGAGGCAAAGTCTCGGAATTTGTTCAGTCACTTATTTAATTATCTCCAAGCCCCTCCACTGTCCAGAAGAAAAGTATGTATTGCAAGCATTCTTATATTATAATCATTTAATGACAGGCTTTTAATTTTTCTTTGACCCAGAAGAACAAAGTTCTTTCTGTTTTGTATGAATTTACTTTATTTGAAGAACAATCTATGCTTCAGATTTCTAGTGTATTACAATAACATACATAAACTTACTAAAGCAGTATAAAAATGTAATGGTTTAAAATTGTCCTGATATTGCAATAGAGACTTATTTAATAGTTTTTATTTTTCTTCCAGAAAGAAAATACCCTATCAACAAATTTAGATGCATCTGAAATAATCCCCAAATCTACAAAATTGTGGGCAATTATTTAAAGCATATAATGCTCCATGGTTCACAAAGTAAGGTCACAAAGTAGTTTTCAAGCTGCATTGTAATATTCCATCATAAATATTTATTGATAATTTTAGAAAAGTTGCATTGTACTGGTGCTGGGTTTTAAACCAGTATATATATATATGTCTGTTGCTTGAACTCAGTTGGGAGTCTCAAAATATGTAATTCATAAAACTGTCCTATAATAAGAATTGTAAGAACTGAAACAGACAAAGAAAAACTAAAGTTGCATCAGAAAGGCTTTTATGAAGTAAAAACTTTCTTTCTACACTATGTTGGTAAATAAAGCTTCTAAAAGAGACTTTGATTATAAATCACATCAGCAGTCTGGAGATACTATGTCTGAATCCAGGGAATGCCTTAAAATTCTCGAGGCAAAATGTAAATTGAACTCTGCATCAGGACCTTAACAGATGGATGAAGGCTACCAAGCATTACACCAGAATCAATGCCATTTGGCTCTGTCTCTTTCCAGGCAATAAATATAGATTTATTTTGCAAGTCATATTTATCTAGGATATTTTATTCTTTTAGTTACAAGTGAATGCCAACCTATTAAATACTTATTTTACAACTTACAAAATAGATTGCTTGAAAGAGTTAATGGGAAAAAAAAAAAACCCAGCCTTCCAGGAACAATAAAGTCACATTTTATTTCATTCACTCATGGAGATAATAAAACATCCTTGCTCGGGTGTCATTAGGGAGTCAACCTAGATTGTTGCATTAAAGACTCACAAGAAAGTATCTACGTGATGGCATCTGGAAATGCTCCAGACAAAATCTCTCCCAATACATAATCCATGTGGCACTTGCCTGGGAAGAGAGCTTCAAAGAGAACCAGACTACAGCCTGAATGTTCTCTCAAGTGACACCCAAAAAGATCTGCCAAATCATTTGGTCTATCTCTGCTTGAGTGAATCTTTTACTCCGGTTGGTATTTGTTGGGGTGAATTTTTTTTATCTTTCCTGCTTTCAGCAGAAGGTTCTATCTATGGAATTTTAGCCTATAACCTCATCAGTGTGTCTAAGTTTTAGCCTCTATTATTTAGTAAATGATAATAAATTATTTCTTTGTAGGAAGAACACAAGGGAAAAAAATGTTTGCTCCATCTTTTTTTTTTAAACTTTTACACAGAGAACTTGTTTTGAGATGATGAAATTGACATTGGAGAGCTTGTCCTACCTTGTATTCCCTTCCCTTTGTCCTCCAACTTTGAATTATTGCAAGAACGGAACACAATGGTACTGGGAAACTTTGTTTCCTTTTTCTATTTCCTAAAGCTGTGAAAATGTATCACATGGTTAGGGAAATACAGTAGATTTTTCACCCACTTAACACTTTATTTCATGTAATTTGTATATTTTGTAAAGTTGTATATTTGGGGAGCTTAGGTCTAAAAATCTTACATCGCAAGAACTTCTCAAAAGTGAAGGAGAGTCATGCCGTTTGGGTTTCTGACAATCAAAATTTGCAAATTCTGAATGTATATAAACTATTGGCACCATGACTAGGATCATAAATAGGGGTAATATATTTCACTTCACTTAGTAATAATAACACATCCCTTACTGAGCACTCATGAGGCAAGCATTTTCTAAACTCCTTATATGGGTTATCTCTTTAACTATATCACAACAATTTGAGGCTAGGACTGTTATTCTCAATCTACACACAATGAAACGGAAGCACTAAGGTTTTATAATCTAAGTCTACATTGTATAACCAATAAATGGTGGAATTTGCATCCAATCTGAAAAATGAGTTAAGTAGTCATGAAAAACATTCCACTGGACTAAAAATTTCATCTCAAAATTATTCATATTAATGTGAATTAATGAGTCAAATTATTAAAGTCTGAGGCTGAATGAGTTTTTTATAAAGTATTTACTTGGATATTGGAATCCTCTCAATTGTTTTTTTTTCTAGTGCTGTTTATTTCTACAAAGTTCATCTTCATATACTCCTATTCACCCTATACCCATTTATCTTCTTTAATATTTATATGCAAATACCATTTTAGTTTTAAACTCTGGGCTCGTTCCCTTTTTCACTGTGATCTGTTCCCAAGACAGAATGCAGCGGTCTCTGCTTTGCAACACCTGCCTTTGAAATCATTAATTTCTAATGACAGAGAGCACTTAGACGCCCAAGAAGAAAATGTCAAGATTCTTGTTCATTGTCAAAAGGTTCTGAATCTATTGACATTGAATCTAGAATCTTGACTTAAAATAAACATGTTCTCTAAGGCATCCTCATCACATTCCTGGTCTTGAAACCACACTAAGGACTTACAGAACTATCCTTCTGCTTCATTATCTACAGGAATAGCAGCTGCCCCAGATGCTGCATGGGAGACCCACAAGGACAAGAGGGTGGGGGGAAGGTCATGCTATTTCCCTGCATAAGGAACAGAGTAGCTGGGGCGGTAATAAAATAATCCTGCAGGAAGTAAGATTGCCTGTAAGGATTCTATTTGATGGACAGTACCAAGAAAGACAAAAGGAAACTGTATTCACAATAAAAAGTTTTTCTTAGTCAATAAGCAAAGTCCCACCTTGGGTTAAAGAGAGAAATTTTTCCAACAGACACACACACACACACACACACACACACACACACATACACGCACACACACACACACACACACACACACACACACACACACACACACACACAGAGTTTTTCCTGGTGCGATTACTCCTTACCATAGGAATAAAATGTAAATAACAGACTTCTGGGTACACTGGTACATTGGACAGGTATTACTGAAAGAGATACTATGACTGACCAAGTCTCAGTCTTGGAAATCTCTGTCCAAGAGAAAAAATAGACTAAGTATGCCTGGGTGCTCTATGTTTGATTTATAACTATCTCTTAAAAGAGGACTTCTATTTGGATTTTATTATTTCATAATATAGGACAATTTACAATGATGTAACCAGGGTGAACTTTGTTCCAATCATGATAGAGACCCTGACCTCTGCTCTTTGTTTTGAGGACTAATATGTATCTTTGTATCAGTACCTAATTAGATAAATTTGAACTTGTCAACTCATTAAGGTGGCATCTTCCAGTTAACTTATCCTATGACAGTATAGAGTTAGTTTTTATAGGATGATTTTTTTCTTTGGTTGTTTTTTTAATTCATTCATTGTTCCCCATTTTTTTTCTTCAAATGAACATTTATGATGTTTTATTACTGTCCATGTTCTTAAAAAAAGCTATTTGCTTAAGTCAGTAGAAAAGTCTGAATATGAACCTTGTTACTTTTAAAGGAGTAAACATTGTTACTTTTAGAAGAAATGATCTAGTTGATGCAAAGACTGTTTCAGCTGATTCACATCTTTACAGGTTGTACTAGTGAATACAGATTTGAAATTGTAACATATAGGCACACACACACTCATATACACACACAGAGACAGACACACACACAGGTGCTGGTACAAATTTGGAAATTTTGACATTCCTCTCTCTTTGTCTCCAGATCCTTCCTTTGATAGGTGTGAGAATTCTGTTTAAACTTACCTGTACATAGAGTGTACAAAAGTGTATCTAGATTTACAGCAAAGGTTTAGAGATTTCAATAGACACATTCAGAATCCAGAATTAATGAGATGCGAAGGCAAACAAAAAAAGTAAAAAAAGAAAAAAAAAACACTGTAGTGGTAAATATATACACCTGCAACAGCTGAGAAACTAGGTAGATTCTCCAGAAAAATGTGGAAAATGTCTGCACTGGTCACACTCAGGTTTACTTTGAGGTACTGCTTTCAAACTGGAACTTATCTAGAGGAATATGTTAAGATTTGGGGAAAAAATGTTGAAGGATCTGGAACAGTGTTCAAACCTAAACTTATCAAGAGGAAGATGAAAGATTTGGTAAATATGTTGACAAAATTTGAACTTTTAACACCAAAAAGGGAAAAAAATTAGTGAGCTTGTGATATTAGAGAGGCATATTTCTGTTTAGAAGAATACTCTAATATTGAAAATTATTCCAACAGGCTACACTGTAAGAAAAATGTGTTTTAAATTGTTGTAATCCTTTACAGTTTCAACGTTTTTACATTAACCATTTCACTGCACACTTACAACATTATTGAAGCAATGCAAGACAGATTTTTTTTTTTTTTTTGCTGTCTCATTAGACGAAGAAACTGAAGACAAGAAAGATCAAAAAAGCCATTACAGGCTCAAATCTTAAATACTGATTTAATATTCTAATCATGTTTTCTATTCACTACATCACAGTGGTCTCTAGTGGGTACAATGGCTTAAGTATTTTGGCATAATTTTTAAGAGCCCGTAACTGAACGTAAGGGGTATTAGAATGAAGTGAATAAAAGCGTAGACTCTGGAACTAGATGGTGTCAGTACAAATCTCAGTTCTTCCAATTACTAGCATTTTTCTCACTTGTGAAATTGTGTTAATAAATTTGCATGCCTTAAAATATAAGTTGTGGGAATTAAGCAAGTCAAGGTATGGAAAGTGCTTAGCAATGCGTAAATCTCTGTGTTAGGTAAAATCATCACCATCACATCATCTGGCACATGAAATTTACCTCATATATGTTAGCTTCTTTATATAGCCTCCAAAATGTGACTTTGGAGGACAAATTTATACTTTATTGTGAGATCTCTAGAAATATAAGGATGAGAGGGTGGGTAGTGAGCTTGAAAAAGGTAACATCTTGAGTTCCCTTTTCATGGTGGCTTTTTACTATGCATATTATTGTGTCATCAGTGTCAAACAGAAGTCATCTCCCAAGCCAGATATGTCCTGGATTTTTTTTTTTCTTTTCCCATACAAATCAATCACATAGATTTCTAAACTAGATCTGAAATATGTGTGGGGGCAGGGGGAGAATTGGGGATACTGATATACTGATACACATTGGAATGCTAATACAGGCCTTAGTAGATTTTAAAATCTTAGGAGATTTAAAACTCTTATTTAGTAATTATCTGTATAATGTGTGCTAACTAGAAGAATTTTTCCTGAAATGTTTAGTTTTGTTCTTAATATAATTTCCAGGCTTGCAGTCTTCTGACTTACTGAAAATAAATTCCTCATACTTGACTTATTGTTCATAGGGCTGAAATTCTCTAGGAAAATAACCAAATTTACATATTTGAGTTATGCACTCTAAAGCGAGGTGAAGTGAATGCATCTTTTCCTACAGGTGATCAAACAAAATGGAAGGTATAAGTGAGTCAACAAAAATTGAAGGGAAATGACAATCCATTAGGGTTTATGGACTGCGAAAAGATGGATGCAGTGTATGTGTAATTCTAGCTTCTTTGTTTTCAAATGCATGAACCGTAGATATATCCTTAGCTTCATCTGTGTTATAAATTTATTTATCTCAGTATTATCAAGAAATGGCTAGACCGAATAGAATACTTTCATCCAATACAAGCTAGCATCCACTGCCCATTTAAATATTAGTGTTTTGAACTGTATGTGTAGATTTTTGAAACAGGTTTTATTGTTCTGCTGAGCAAGGAAGGTAATATTTTAGCCAATGTGGGGATAAAATCCTGTGAAATAATGACAGTGGATGGATAAATAGTAGCCAATATGGCTCTCCTATGAATGAAGAATAATCTAACTTCCATAAATTGTAAGGCCACTAAGATGAATCAAGAATAAAATAAATAAATCTCATGGAAAAATGCTGATAGAACAGTATAGATACTTCAGTGTGGAAAAAAAAAGTAAGAATTTGATTTAATAACCACTTTTGGTGCAGCAGGTAAAATTCCTTCTCTACTGTCTTAGGATATACAGCAGGGACTGACATAAAACAGATTAAGAGAAGAAAAGCCTACAGTTTTTTTAGTAATTTTTACATGTACATGATAGCCCTCACTAGAAAAATGAAGACCCTAGAAAAGCAATTAGAGCTGAATTCTTCCAAACTGGAACTTATCTAGAAGACTATATATGATTTGGGGAAAAATGTTGAAGGATCTGGAACTGTGTCTAAACCTGAACTTAAGAAGGGGAAGTCGGACCAAGATTTTAAAGGTGGCCACTTATGAAAATGTTACAAGAAAGAGGGGTTTAGGCTGGCAAAGTTCTTGGAGGAAAAGTAACTAGGAAGATAACGCTTAGTTTAACCAATTTGTTTGTGTAGATTTCTCTCAGCCTCAGCTTCCCATCTCCAGTTACAAGAATGGCTGCCTTCCTATGTGAAAGGTACAGGGAGGGTACCTTTCACATAGGAATTTTATCTCCTGCTTTTAGGAAGAAAAAAAGATTAGAGAATTCCTCCTGCACCTGCTGTTTCTCAAGTGCCTTTAACTCAAAATATTCAACATGCTGAAATGGGATATTTTGGCGTAACATGCTCTGAACCGGTACACTTTCAACAGAAAACAAACAAAAAAAGTGCTATCCACGGTGAGATCTATCGTCTTAATAATAGCAAATAATTACAAAGCATACTTTAATTCTAATAATTGGAATTAAGCAATAGCAAGAATAATGCTAAAATGATAAAATACTGTATTTTTTCAAATGAGAATACATTTTTATAACTTTATTATATGTAGTATTTAGCTGACAATTCAGAGACTACGATATGATCACCAACACTAACAATGAAAGGGTAAGGTGAAATTAGACTTGCTTTATATGAGATTAAAACTGCTGCTAATTTTGTGATTTCTCATTCAATTTGCCACTTGCAAAATATGACAACATTTATTAAAGAAGGTTAAATATACAGTGATGGACAACTTCTGGAAGAAAAGCGATGTTTTAAAGTACTGATATGGCCAAACATTCTGACATTTAGCATCTGGATGGTTGTTTATTTCTTTTTCTTTTTTAAAAGACTTTTAAAATTAAAAAAAAAAATTCCAGCTTTATTGAGATATCATTGACATACAATACTGTATAAATTTAAGGTGTACAACTTAATGATTTGATTTGCACACATCATGGAATGATTATCACAATAAGTTTAATGAACAACCATCATCTCATAGAGGTACCCAATGAAAAATATAGAAAAAACTTTTTTTGTGATGAGAATTCTTAGGATTTACTCTCTCAACAACTTTCATATATAACACACAGCAATGACCATTGTATTTATCATGTTGTTTATTACATCTCTAATACTTATTTATCTTAAAACTGGAAGTTTGTACCTTTTGACAACTTTCATCCAGTTCCCCCTCCCCCTATGCTTGCCTCTGGTAACCACAAATCTCATCACTTTTTCTATGAATTTGTTCACTTGTTTTTGAAGTATAATTGACCTGCAACACTGTATTAGTTCCTGTTGTACAACATAGTGATTTTTTTTTCCCCTTTACATTTCAAAATGATCGCCACAATAGGTCTAGTTATATGCCAGGAAACAAAGGTATTATTTAGTTATTGACTATATGCCCCACTTTGTTCATTTTGTATCTGTGACTCATTCATTTTGTAACTGGAAGTTTGTACCTCTTAATCTGCCTCATCTATTTCTTTCCTCCCCAACCTATTTGTTTTCTGTATCTATAATTCTGTTACTGTCTTCTTGCTCGTTTGTTTCAGTCTTTTTAGATTCCATGTATAAGTGAAATCATACTTTGTGGGGCCCCCAGGCTGGGGAGCCCGATGTGGGGCTTGGATCACTCCCTCCTGAGGGAGGACCTCTGAAACTGTTATTATCCTCCCAGTTGTGGGTCACCGACCTGGAGTGTGAGTCTTGATTATGTTGCATCTCCACCACTTCTACCCGACTTGTGGTTTTTCCTTCTTTACATCTTTGCTTGTAGAAGATCTTTTCTGCTAGTATTCTGTTTTTTTTTCTCATCAGTAGTTTCCCTGTAAATAGTTGTAGTTTTGGGGTGCCCAAGGGAGGACATGAGTTCAGAGTCTTCCTACTCCATCATCTTGATGACTCCTTTACTATTTAGTGTGTTGTTTAGTTGTTTTACTATTTGCTCAGAAATATGTGTAAAATATTGGTAGGCATCTTGTTATTATAAAAATTAGAGTTTACCTATATGGTAGTGTCTTGTTTTTCTAATGATTGTGGAAAATTTTAATCAAAATTTTAAAGGTGGCCTCTTATGGATATGAATTAGTCAATTTTAAAATGTCTAATATACATTTTCCTTCTGTGCCTGGGAAATGTTTGAAAACAGAAGTAAGAGAAGACAGCTGGGTTTTCTTTGCCACAAATGGAGATTCAGATTTTGGAATCTCTATACATGGAGGGTCTTCCATCATGTGCAGGAGAAATAAATGCAACTCCAGAATGCACTTCTGTTTAGAGACACTAAGAATAGTTCAGATTTCACTGCCATCTTTTCAGAGTGCAAATAGTCCCAAGTTCTTGGCATCATACGGGGAAACAAAACCAGTACTAAAAGAGGATCATGAAACAGCTGAACATTTTGGCTGTGGGGAAGCTGAGATCTTTGTGAGATCTGCTGTGGATGGGATGACACAGCAATGACCTGTGGTAAGTGGAAACACACAGGAAATGAACTTTGATAGACCAATAACAGAGAAACCATTCATAAAGTACTTGTCTAATCCACAGTGGTTCTCTCTAAGGAGGCAGTAATGATCCTTGTTAAAATAAGCAGCATCTTTTCTTTCTTTTCTAAATACTTTTCCAAACAATCCTATTTAAAAGTATTTTATTTAGATTTTCTCACAAATGTTAAATTGGTTATCTGCTGTGATCTTTCATCACGTCCCTATTGCCTACTTTTTAACAATTATTTGGTATTATATCATCGGTAGTGTAGTAGTAGTAGTATTTTATTCTTAGTATTATCAGCATGACTTTTTCCTTACTAAAGAATTAGCATCAAAGAACCATCACTGAGATTTTCTCTCAAATTACCCTAAGCTGACTTTTTTATTCTTAACAATACTTAAGAAAGGGGATTCTACAGTCTTATCTGGTAATATACATATTCATGAAGGTTTTGTTTTTGTTTTTGTTTTTTTGCATTTGTGAACTTCTTTATAGCAAACCTAAATTGCTCTTGTTACAGATTATACCCATTTCCTGTAGGTCACTGGAGATAAATGCAATTGATGATTGACATTTTCTGTGTACTGACATTGAAGATGAAACTCATTAGGGAGCCATGTAATTATGACAAATGGAACAGAATCATGAAGAAAAGATGGAAGCTTATTGATATTCTTCAGGTCAATATCAAATCACTTCAAAAAGATTCATAAGAATTTTCTGGAATGATACTCCCCAGCCTCAGTGACCTATTAAAACTCTTGTTCAGAAAATTATGATAAACTTACTCAATAGAGTGGAGAGTATAAGAGATTTCAGTACACTGTCTAGTCTTCTTGTATTTTTACAGGTTAGCCTTTAGTTTATTCTTCTGCCCATTTAGTTTATTCACTGCCATCAACACTTTCAATCTCCTCCCTGTACACAACACAGCTAGGAAATAAATCACTTACAATGTTATTAACAGTTGTCCTGTATTTTTGAATGTTATGCCTTACATATAAGTATACAAAATGACTGGAATTAATTGGAACCATGTTTAGTTATTCAGTAAACAAGTATAGAATGTACCTAATTCCTGTGCATAAATAAAGCCCTTAAAATTTTTTCCCGCTGAAACTCACCCAAATATTGTGGGGTGGATAGCATTATTGTCCCATTTTATCTTTGAAGAAAATGAAAAGGGAGGGCTGTTTGAAGAAGCTGTGGCATAGCCACTTAATGACCTACTATGCAGCTAGAAAAACAGGAATGAAAAAGATCACTTACAAAGTCTTTTATATATATATATATATATATATATATATATATATATATATATCTTATCTTATAGTTTTGGCTTAGAAAATCTATGGATGATTTACATATACAAAAATAAAATTAAAAAGGAAAACACAATTACTAAAAATTGAAAAAAATAGTAACATAACCACATTAAAAATAATTATTTCAAGTGACTTTGAACACTGAATATTGATTGTATATTTTTAGAAGAATGTAGTATGAGGATAAATAGGTCTACAATAAAAACTTAAAACTGTGTTCACTGGTTTAATTAGTGAAGTTATATAGATATTTTGAATTATGATATTGTAAAACTCTGCATATACTTCATAGAATAATACAAATATTTAATTAATCTTTTTAGCAATCAAAATGTGCATTGTGATAGACTGATATATTATTAAACATTTTAAAATTATATAATATTTAGTATAAATTGGGAATGCCACCATATATATACATATTATATGCATATTTTTAATACATACCATTTTTTGGCTTTGTTAGCTGAATTCATCTAAATGTTATTCCAATCCAGTTGCAACAGACACACCTAATGCATGAATTGTTGCATCTCAATTCTATTCTAGGTCTGAGGAGGAAAATTACACAAGAAGATTCTGAGACTCTCCTTTGCCAGAAGGTAAGGAAGATATTAGAAGTTAATGAGTATTAATGGATTTGTGTCAAGGACAGCAAAGATCTACACTGAAGTCCCCAGTGCCAAAGGTAAGTCACTTAAGCATTGGAAAGAATCATGAATGCAATGAATGGAAATGCATTGCATATATAAAAATCAGTGAGCTTATAATGATAGTTATATATAAAAAGAGGAAATCACCACCACAACAGTAGACCATTCTGAGCCATTTAACTAAAGTGTGAATACTTTATTCTGAAAAGTAGTTGTTAAGAGGAAAAACTAGGCCATGTCGTATAATATCCTACATTTCCTGTGTAAGTTGCATTTCAGCTTTCATGATGAAAAGTTCTTCTGTATAGAATTTTTTTCATTTGTAAATGTAGAAAAAAATGATAGAAACAAAAAAAGAAAAACCTGTCCATCATGCAGCTTTTTTGGAATAACTGATTCAGACAAACGTTACCAATAGATGAATAATTTGATAACAGGTTAATAGCATCAAGGGTTTCAAGATGAGCCTCTTAATCAAACTAAGTGTGGTTATGAAAAGTTAAACTTTCACTTCAGATGAATTTGCTGAACCCCTTAATGAATTTGTTATCCTTGAATTTTTGCCTGCTTTTTATAACTTAAACATTTGAAATTTAATATTGTTAAGAAATTATATATAATTATGTCTGAATTAATAGATGTCATAGATTCAGATTTTAAGGTAGAACTAAACATTGCCTCCTTCATTGAAGTGATTAGCAGAGAACATAGGACATCTATTTCATTACGAGGCAATAAATTTGGTCTTACCTACTATGTTATGTTACGCCATCTACTAGGTAACATGTCATGATATGATACCACACATTAATCTTTTAATCTCTCTTTTTGTCCTAAAATATTTTTCAGTACAATTCTTTAAATAGATTGTTTCCTAACAAATTCACTTACCTTATTTATTTCAATTTAACAATTATATTAAGTTCAGCCTTAGATGATAAATAGAACATGCACAATGTGATGTAATATTTTCAGAAATTACTTCCTCCTCCCGTTTGCTGAGCAGATTTCATAGAGATCTGAGAACGAGAAGGCACATGCCAATACTATCGACTCTTTCCTACCTGCAGTCTCTAAAGCTAAGTCAAACTGACTTTATGAGACAGCTACAGAATACACTTTTCAAGAAGCATTTTCCTTTTCGCTGAATTCATAAATTTTTCATCTGTGAAAGCTGCAATGCATTTATATGCAAATAGTGTCTTCCTTTGATGTCTCACTTTCTGAAGGCGGAAGGGACATGTTTTGCTATAGGCATATCATTTTCATGAAAAACCATATGGAACCAGACAATATTATATCATATTCTTAAAGAATTCTTCTAAATGGAGCAAGATTAAAGTTAACCATCCTATAAGCTGCTCTCGTTTATGCTACTGTGGTGTGACAGCATGTTTAAAAAAAGATTCTTACCAAGAAAGTTAATTTGAAGTATATATAGGACTGTTTGTTTTTAGAAGCAATAAAGTTAAAATTTTGAGAAACATCTATTAAAAACAAGGTATTTAATGTGGAATGTTGTATTTTTAGAAGTTTATGCTAACTGGTAAAGTTTATTTCACACATTAATGAAGGCAATATATTTGGAACAATTTACATAATACATGCATGGACATCCATTATGGTTTATAGTATATAAATTAAATTCCTTTTTAAGTCTAATTGAATTTTCTTGTAAAAATTGACTTGCATTGCCTCAGACGTTATATTTATTGAAATACACACATATTTATATATTCGTGTTATATTATTTTCATATATGTGTTTATTAATATATATGTTTATATACACATAAATATATGTGCTTATTTTTATATATATATATATATATATATATATATTTGAAGGGAAATTGGAATAGAGAGGAAGTTAATGAAGTTAACATGTGTGAATTACCTAGAACATTTCTCAAAGAGTCAAAGAAATAAAGATCATGAAAGATCAAGAGACATTAAGAATAGAAAAAAGAGCCTGTCACATTTTTAATCTGGATTCTGAAGAGTATAACGGAATATGCAAAAGCAGAAAAAGATTAAAATTGTCTAGTATAATAAAAGACACCAATTTATAAGTTAAAAATTCTCTATAAATTTTTAGTCTAGAATAGTAGACCCAATGAAATTATATTTCCAACATAAGTACAAATATAACACTTTAAAACAAATATAAACTGAGTTTATCACCCACCCTTGCATACAGTAATTTCCACAGGATACAATTTGAGAAAAAAAGGAAAATTAATATTAGATCAAAGATTATTCTTAAAAACTGAGTTAAAATTCATACTGAATGAAAAAAATTATTACATACAAAAAAAATTATGCCACATTGTTTCAGTTACATAAAATTCTAGAAGAGTCCAAATTAACCTATGATGAAAAAAAATAAGACTTTCAGCATCTGAGGGTTGGACACATAATTGACTGACACAGGTTTGAAGAGTTTTTTGGGGTGATGCTTTCTCTTCATAGATGTTTGGGTTACACATGTGTGCACTTGTCAAATACATTGAATGGTACAGTAGTGATTTGTGTATATTATTGTGTATAAATTTAACCTCACCTCAAGTATCAACACATAGTAAAATTGCATTAATGTGTCTGCTGCAGCGTTTAGTGTTGAAATGTGCTGATATCTGCAACTCACGTTAGGGAAGTATTAAAGTGCATTGATGGATGGATAAATAATGAATATATAGCTATTTATGTGTTAAAGCAAATTTGACAGTAACTATATACGTATTCATTTTGTATCCTTTGACTTTGTCGACATATCCTGGATGAGTAAATCAAATAATTTACCTTAAGAATCAACTCTGTCAATGTTCGTAAGTGCAGTGAAAATTTTTTGCCCCCAAATATCAAAAGTATGTGGGATTTTGTAAATGTTTACTAAGTTTTAAGGATGTGTAATTATATGCCTTGAAATTTTTTAATTAATATTTTAATAAGCAAAAAACCCCACTTTTTTCAAATGGGAAGGAAACAGTAATAGCAAGTTCAATTTCAAGATATTAGCTTTACATAAATTTGACTCAAGCAAAATTTCTGAAACAGTTCTGGCCGTCTAGGATTTTAACCAAAACTAATAGCCTTCCCTATTGCAGTGATTATCATTTGATATGTAAAGACATATACTGAAATGTAGGAAATTAAAGAGAACATAGAAAATTATTTTTGAAGTAAGATTATCAACATGAAAAAATTAATGTGAGCTGCATGGCTGACATGACTAGTCAGGGCTAATATGTTTCTCTTTAGTATTTTACTATTTATCTCTTGCCATTCAAATCCAAGTAATATTATATTTGTTTACTTAAGAATATTCATTGAGCACCTCTTTTATCCACTATAATTCGATTTTAATACTATTCCTTTAAGAATAATCCTAAGAGATATAAATATATATAAAGATACAAAGATAAAATCAAAAATATTATACACACACACACATAAAGTCAAAGAGGCTTTATTTCAAACAGAATAAATATAAATGAGAAAAGTAAAATACATAAAGTATGTTAATGACTTTCAGATAAAAGAGAGAAGCTTGACCTCCAAATTAGGGCTTCAAATTCTGTGACAGATTTCAGCTACATATGATTATAATTTAAGTCTTCTTTTGGGTTTGAGCAATGGGTAAAAATACACAATAAGTATTAAGTCTTTGAAAATCATTCAATAGGAAACAGCAATAGAATAAAACAAAAAAAAATTTGAAATTTTGTTATCGATTGTTTCCCAAATTTCTTTCTCCTTGGGATGTTTTTGTACAGGTGCACACGTTATCTACTGCTGTATCAAATCCTCACACAAATCTAGTGGCTTACACAGTAAGCATTTATTATCTCATAAAGTTTCTGAGGATCAGGAATCCTAGAATAATACACTTGGATGCCTCTGCCTCTGGCTCAAGGTTTCTTTTGGACTTACAAGCTATTGTTTTGAGCTATGTAATCTAAAGCTTTTACTAGGGTTGGGGGATTCACTCCCCAGCTCACTCACTTGGTTGTTGACTGGAGTCCTCAGGTCCTTGCTGGCTGTTGGCTGGAAGTCTCAGTTCTTTGTCACCACGGGCTCCTCTGCAAAGTTGCCCACATGTCCTCACATAGCAGCTGGATTCCCTTAGGGCAAGTGATTACAGAGAGAGAAAGCTCAAAATAGAAGCAGTAGATGATTTATAACCTAATCTTGGAAGTATCTTTGTTCCTTTCCATTTGTAAGAAGTGTGTCCCTAAGTTCAATCCCTCCTCAAAGGGAGGTGGTCACACAAAAGCATGAATAAGAAGAGACAGGCATCACTGGCAGCTTAGAGACTCTCCACAACAGTTTGTACAATTTCAGGTAAATAATATTCCTTTAAAATAACATTGATAATCAAAGCCCTGAATAGCATGTCTTTGTTCATTTTACCACATAAATTACATTCTGTTCTCACCTTTATGATATTTACATGTATATTTTAATTATCTCAGATATAGTTGTTTACTTACTTTTCAAATATTGCTTTTTTATGAATTAATTGGAAATAGGTACAATCAATGTATTTATCTTTGGAAAATGCTTTCAGACTAAACTGTGTTGCTTTCAAGTAGGATTTCTTAAGGTCTTTAGCATATTAATCAGATTAGAATTTCTAAGAGTGTAGACAAAATACGCACTTTTCCTGACTTTATTCCAACACTGTGAGTTACTCTTTTACTGTAGCTTCAGATCCATTGTGCATCTTTCTCTGTCATTCTGTGTCTCAGGAGACTGAGCCCTAGACTGAATCACTATTGTCTCTGCTCTATGTTTGGGTTCAGCCAATAGCAGATGGAAACAGGATATGAGAGCATGTCAGGAAAGAAAAGTCAGACTATTGCTGATTCTCAGGGTAATACAGGCCTCTTTGTTCAAAATGTAGGAAAAAAGATAAAATATAAAGATTTTCTTTAAAAATACTTTAATAATTCATTAAATATAATAGAATTAATAGTGATACCTGAGTAACAATATAAATTTTAAAACTACAAAAATATTTTAGCATCATAATTTTACATGTTACAATACATATTTTTATTATTTGATCATATTTTATTAATTTTATTAATTGATCATAAGATATTGTTGGCTCACTTCTCTGCAAATATTTTTACTAGATTGTCAAGTTTTAGTATAACAATTTCATTTTCATTCTGTATAACTGTGACACCATTTGCCCATGGCAAATGCACGATTGCAAATATCTTTTGAAAATTTTTCATTCTAAGTAGAATATTTCCATGAAGTGACTGTTACTAGAGCTGTTATTTTATAGGCTGTGACAACACTGATATAGATTTTGACTTTTTTAAATATATATTTTAGTACATCTAGAGGTGATGGTTCTAATGAAACAATTTTCTATAAAGGTAGAATTCATACGAATCAGTTTCGTGTAAGTCTGAATTTAATTTTAAACATAAATTAATTAAATGCATTTTTACATTTCTTTTGACATTTCCTGTAACATTTTTGGTAACTTGTAGGAGTCATTCAAGAAACCAAAAGTGGCTTTATAATCAGTATTTAATTTAAAATTCCTCTTTATGCTTTCTATTGCTGCATCTTCAATTACAAATATTTAAAACATATTTTTCATCATTAATGATTCATTCAAAGCTTCATAAGAGATGACTGTTATTTTCTGTCAATATGATCATCTTAAATTTCTATTTCTAGGCTTATGAATATTTATTTTCTAATATTCTGGTAGTTTTCAAAACCAGAGATTCTAAACTCTTTAAGGAATATAATAACCCCTTGATATGCTTTTTTTTTTTTTTTGCAATGTTCATGTGTACACTATTTATTTTGTAATAACTTACTGACAACACTTATTACCTGGTGCAGGGTGGACAGGTCCTAGCTAGTTGTTCAGGCCCAAATGTAAACATTTGAGCATGTGATACAGGGATGGATTTCGGAAAAGGACAGGCAAACTAGCCTCCTGCTGTGGGCCAGAGCTGTTCCTACACAGAGAACCTCTTCTCTCTGGAGTCCATGGAGAGTGCCACCACTGATGCTCCTGCTGCCTCCACACCTCCATCAGCCTGGGCTTTGGCTGTGGCCCAGGCTGCCTGTCTCCCTGTACAGCCGTAGGCATGATGTGCATGCCAGGTGGCCAGGTCAGCTGTTGGGTGCATGATGCCCTCAGTTCACTGTGTCCATGGCTCCGAGTCTGAATGAGCGTTGCCATCAGATGGGTCTTTTCTGATCAGTATGTTCTCATCTGTCCCATCAACCTCACTTACAGTATGCTCGTTTAAAGATAAAATTATTATTAAGAACTTCACAGCAGTCACTGCAGAGCTTTAAATCAAGCATGAGTATCCTGAGAGTGAGGCTTGGTGCAACTGCACGTGATGCCAAGCCCAGAGTCGTTTCACATTTCTGTGGCTACAGTCCCTTTTGTGCGGACCCTCTTATGTTCGCCTAGCTCTCTTCAGGCTCTGTTAATACTTGATCTTTGCCTAGTTGTCAAGACTTCCTGCTCTTCCAAGTTCCTAAGTTTTCATTATGCTTTACTTCTGTAAATAGTCTTCACCAACTTCGAATGTGCCATCTCTATTTTGTTACTGCAAATGTGCAATAATAAAACCCCTTTTAGGTGCTCCATCTCAGAACTAACACTGAAGTATAATCTTTGGGAAAATTTGGTGGAAGGAAAGGGTTGTTGTTTGTTCTGTAGTCTTTCTTCCAGCCTCAGGTTGTTTAAGGATTTAACTCTTGAGTAACCCTCTCTCAAAATCTTAACTCACACTGTTGGAGTACAAGAGAAATGAGGTTCTGCTGAGTACCCTTATCTGGAGCAAGCTGCTATACTTCATTGTTGAGGTTGCTATCAAATAATTGGTCGCCAGTATTGATGGTATTCAGTTGCACCAGAGAATGGAAGCTTTCTTATATCCCTGAGGAAGCTGCATGATGACCTGTGCTTCAAATGAGAATAGATGTTTTAAGCTCCCAGGAAGATGGGGTAAATATACTTCTTTTTATTCTTTGCACTAAATCAAACTAAAACCCCTGGATATTATATTTAAAAAGTAAACACATAAGGAGATTCTGAAAGGGCCTTGAGACCCAAGGAACAGAACAGTGATGAGTTCCTAGGGTTTTCTCTCTGTCTCACACATCCCAGACTTAGAGATGAAGATGGCAACCCAGAAATGTCAAGAGATGCAGAGAAAAAAGACCCAACAAAAGCCTGCCCAAAGAACCAGGAAAGGGGTTCTGGAAAGATAAAAGTAACTTTCATATAATAACTGCTCTGCTCCAGCCAAACACCCCCACACACACACACACACATAAGTCAACAAATAAGTTGACCCCACTCCTCTAGACTTCCACAATCTCCTGGCTATAAACAGGCATCCGAATCCTCCCAGACGGCTGACCTCAGAGCGGCTGAGTAGAGACTTTCATCCCCATCAGTTACACGTGCCTTCCTCCTTCACACACAATGTCGAGGGAGACAATATGAGGAGTAAGAACAAGGCACTTTTACTCCCCGCACCAGGGGTATCAGCAGAGGCCTAGAAGGGAGCTAGAACCTCTGCCTCTGCCTGGTAGTAACGATGAGCCCTTCCTTTGGATGCTAACAGGGGCCAAGTGGGGAACCTGGACCCAAATTCCTAACCCGCCTTACAGCAGAGAGGTGGCTGTCGCCTTTCTCTACTAGACCCATTTCAGAGGAAGCCAGTTAAAACGAAAGTTTTAAATATGATACAGAGTCTCATAACCTAAAAACAAAAATGTTCAGGGTTTAATAAAAAATTCTTCATCCTACTAAGAACTAGGAAAATCTCAAGCTGAATGAAAAAGGCACACGATGAACGCCCACACTGAGATGACAGAAGCATTAGAATTATATTACATAGATTTTAAAATAGTCCTTTAATAATTAACACTTCTACTTTCCCTCGTGAGTATTAGTCATATTTAGGATTCCGTTCCTCTATGATGTTTTTAATAATCTGCTGATCCTTAACAAAATGCTGTTTTGAATTATTTAAAATTTTACTGATCTAAAAAAGTAATATTTTAATTTATTTCTAAACTTCCTGCTTTAGGGCACTAACATAAATAATTAAATTATACCTTTAAATTATATATGTCATGTATTTGGTTTATGATTATTAAAATTAAAAGGTTTAACAAAAGAAAGTAATAAAACACCTTTGAATTCTTTAATATTTTCTTAACCTAAAAACAAATTTGATGTATAAATCCCATTCTCTCACTCTTGCATTCCCTCACTGTTGCTATATATTTCTCTAAGGAGATTTTTTTATTATATATTTATGCCCTCATTGGTGTTTTCCTCTATATTTCTGTAGCTCTCAAAAACCAAAACCAAACTTTACACACGTGCTTCCTTTGGGATGTCACCTCCTCTTTTCTTTCAGTTCCTTGAAGAGGTACTCAAAATTGTTTCAACTCAAAATGCCTTCCAAAGTCAGAGAATTTTCTGTTTATTTTCCTACTATATCTTCTGTTGAACTTATTTTGCACTCTGTCTTGTAATCATACTGTATTTCTCTGTATTGCAAGGATTTTAGCATCTGTATATCTATTTGTACTATACATATATATATTTCTATATATATTATGCATTTATTTACATGTTTATGTTTTCATCACTCTCTTTGGATAATAAAAGTATTTACTTACTCTATTCTTCCTACAAATTTATGTACCATATAACTTGTACATATACATGTGCATATACATGTGCATAATTCACTTTCTTTCAATTTAAAAGAGGCTACTTCATTTATTCAACCCCAAAACATATATTAAATGCCTATATTCTATTAGGAAGTGTTCCATTTGCCTGGGAAGCAGAGTGTGACTGAAATCTAGTGAGTGAAAGGAAAAGGGGGTGGATATTAGGCTGAAAGGCTAGGCTAGTGCAAGATCACAGTTGGCTATGAAGAACACGATAAATAAAGTATAGGACTTTTATTATGACAGGAAACAATTTCAAACAAGGTCACAAAATGACCTGAGCTACGTTTCCAAAGATCATTCTGGCTTTTGTGTGGAGAATATTTTAGGATTATAAGTAGAAGCCTGTTCAGAGGCTGTTGTAACAGTCCAGGTACCAACTATGGGGTCCTGGCTAAGGGAGGGACAGTGCACAGAGAGAGGTGGGAGTTTGTGGTTTGAGATCATTTGGGAGTGAGAGTGCTGGGTATGGAATGAAGAAGTGGGTTTTGACTGACAATGAGGGCTCACAGCTGCTGACTTCTAGGTTTCTGGCTTAGGAATCTGTGATTTTAATAATACTTTATATTTGAATAGCACTTCAGAGTTTATATGTTTTTTTAGAATTATATATATACACACACACACACACACACACACACACAATCTTTTTGGGGTCTATTTATCTTTGCAGATAAGAAAACTGAAGTTCTGAAAAGTAGTGTTTGTCAAAGTCACATTGACATTAAACAGGGAAATCAAAACCTGCGTCTGACTGAAAGCCCATTAGACCATCCACCGTCCCACTAATGTTTTACAATCCCAACCATTTTTCTTCAACAACAACAACAAAATAGCCCTCAAACTGGTCATATCAGGAACGTGGGTAGGGGGTGGAAAATATATGGATGCTCGAGGATTTCAATGAAGAAATCAGGGCACGAAAACAAGAAGCAAAGTCAGTTGAGTTGCAAACTTTTTGAGTTATTTATTGATTATATTTTCTGTAAAAGCACAATGCCTAAGGCACAAATAAGTCTTACAAACAATTTCAAAAAACATCAAGGCTGCTAGAAGACAGTTTAGTTAAGATCTATTTCTGTGTCCTCCTTGACTTTTATCTTCTGTAAGCATTTTAGGACTCCCTGCAGGCACAATAATACAGTTAAACGATATATCTAAACATGTCTGTTACCAGAACATTTTACCAGAAGTAAATTTTTTTAAATGCTAACATTTCTTCTTTCAACACACACGAAAAAGGACATATTACTACATAAAGTATAATTCAAAAGTATATATTCAGTGAAGTGATCGAAAGAACTGTGAAAATTTGAAAATAAATGTCTTTGATATCTAAAGTCTCAACAAAAGTAAGTAAAGAAAAAGAAAACCATTTCTTGAATCAGCTAGAACTGAAATTGGCTTCCACTATTTAGATAGTGGGTTGTCAGAGAAAGCAGATATCAAGAACTTCTATTCCGAAGAACTAGAGTTCCATCATTTTTTATTTCAGTTCTGCAGGAATTACTTTTATTCCCTTAAAGAATTTACCATGTTTGGAGAAAATAAATAAAACATATAGAAGTTGTGATGATGTGATTTCAGATACATTGTTACAAATAATATTAAGGATTATGAATGAGAATATTCAGGTTTAAATGAAATTAGTAGACTTTTTGAAAATTATAATGAATGAAAATATTTTGAAGATGTACATGACTAAAGACAAATATCACACTGACTAAAAAGGAGATTTACCTAACTCAGAATTAGAAAATAGAAGAGTGACTGAGAAGATTAATAAAAAATTGGTGAAAATTATTTGACATTCCTCTCTCTTTTGCATTGTATTCCTATTTCTTTCTACTTTGTAAAAATTATGCACACACAGCATTTCATTTTATTATTCCAATCTCCTTTTATCTATTTCATGCCTAATTCTGTGAGTTATATATTTATACATTAGTTTACATATATTTACATACATATATGGTTAATAAAATATATAGTTAAAGGCAATGAATGATTTCCAGTCCTCCATGGACATATAAGTTATTTGGGGTCTCTTACAATTTGAGATTCCTGAATTCTACTAGAGAATTAAGGAACTAAGAGTAGAATTTAGCAGTTTTTAAAATTATCCTGATGATTTGGACCCAAACCTAACTCTTCGAAATCACTTGTTATAAAGACTATGTGAATATTTCCATTTCTCCACATCATTACCAACATTTGGCTTTATCCAACTCTCAGAGTTTGCCAATCTATTGAGTACATACCACTATCCCCCTGTTGTTTTAGTTAGTATTTCTAATATAAGTATGTACATAAATTTCTTCTTATTCTTGTTAGCTATCTGAGTTTCTTCTGCCAATTGCGAATTATTTATACCTTAAATTTTCACTTAACTTTTCTTTCTTTTTGTCTTTTATTTGCAAGATTCCCTTTGATATTATAGATACTTGTTCCTTTTCATATTTCTATGATATGATTTGGAGGCTCTTTTCTACAACCTGGAGAGAAAGAAGACCATAGGAATTCTACAGCTCTACTTCTAAACATGTCTAGAGACCTTTGTCATTTCCCCATGTGTGGATATATCCTTCCTAGTCTTTGTCATCAGTCTCTGCTACTAAACTGTATGCCCTTTGTGGGCAGGGTCCATGTATGTTTCACCTCTGGAATCTGCAATGTACCTAAAAAATGTCACCAGAGATTTAACACATTTAATATTTTGACATAAAAAATAATCACATTCTCAACTGATGGCTCGTTAAGAATCATCTTTAAGGAAATATCACTTTGCAACTTTAGCAAATAACTTAGAAGAGTTCAAAAACTGAGTGACATTGTGGTAACAAAACTTTAAAAAATATTTTATTTATTTATTATTATATTACATTATCTTATTTTGGGAGAGGATAATTAGGTTAGGCTATTTTTAGAGGAGGTACTGGGGATTGAACCCAGGACCTCATGCATGCTGAGCATGCACTCTACCACTTGAGCTATACCCTCCCCCAACAAAACTTTTCGATTCAATCCTGCTTGTCTATATAAAGGGGTTTTTCTCTACACTAATTTTTTTAAAAAGGAAAAATCATAATAGAATTGTATTGTTATATGTTTAGATTTAAAAGGGTAAATCCCAATACATGACATCAATGCCTAAAGATTTTATTGTAAACACCATTGGAGTCTCACAATATTTTAAGATTATCAGAGGATTACATGTCTTAAAAAGCTGGGTCACATCCAGTAGTTTCACTCCATTATTCAGCCATTTGAGAAGGAAATGATTAGGTTATACCTAGACAGATAAATTCCACTTAATATGTATATAAAACTGGGTATGTCAATTTACCATCTTTTATGAATATTGCCTTGTTTTCACGATCTTCTAAATCTCGTATGTATTTTCCTCATGATTCAAGATTCACTAGTCATTTGACAAGTATCAATATAATGTGGGTTTATATCTATTGGGCTGGAAGAGACTTGAAAAATTATTGCATTTGGAGATTACCCATGTATTTGTAAGAAATTCTGCTAGCTAATGAAACCAACCACTTAAGCAGGTGTTTTCAGATTGTTAAATTAGCCACAGCAGTTACTTCTAAACATTTGTTTTATACTTAAATGCTCGATATAGAGTCTTTTTATCCAACTAACAATCTATCTTGTAAATTATCTTATTTTTGTTAATACAAGCAGGAAAACAAACAATTTGTTTATCTGTTTTGTTATAAAAGATGATTTGCCTTCATTTTCCATGACATGAACATTTGCCATTGCTTATTAAACCATGTCACCAAGGTTCTGCTGCAGAAAAAAAAAATCTACTTAAAATATTTCAAGTGAAAAGGAATTCAATAATATATTAATAATAT
Organism: Camelus dromedarius; assembly: GCF_036321535.1. NCBI lineage: Eukaryota > Metazoa > Chordata > Mammalia > Artiodactyla > Camelidae > Camelus > Camelus dromedarius. Next base: position 40,501,342 of record NC_087436.1, read on the forward strand.
AAGTTCTCATTCTATTATTATTAGAAAGGCTAGAGGAGTTGGCTTTAGTCTCAGTCTCCAAGAATGACTGCAAGATGCCTTGGGACTGTCCCCTGCGGGAACTGCTGCTCTGGCTTTATCAGGAAGCAAGGGAGAAGAGAGACCTCCACTATCCCCACTGCAGTTGCTTCATGACCACTTCCCTCCTCCCAAAAGAAAGAGGCTGGACACTGAAATCTTGCTCAGAAAAAAGCATTTTTTCACACAATTGTGTTTGCTGCCATAAAAACAACCAAGCCAGAGACATTTCAACCTTCCACATCTCAAGTGAGCCCATCTAATTGACAGAAACCAGTCTTCTGATAGGAGTCTGGGGAACATTTTAACTTTTCACCCTCTCCAGAAGAAGGCAAAGTGAAAAAAAGGGTGAAGATAGGAGAACTAAGTCCCCATATTCATCATAATTCTAAATTTTTACTTCACATCATTACTCATTGCGTTGTCTTTTCTAAAGTAGAACAGCAAAAGGAAAATGAAAATAAACTATCTCGATAGGAAATTGGGATGTTTCTAATGCATTTTATGTATGAAATCAGATTGTTTTAAGAGGAAATGCTTTTACTGATATACATGTTGACTCCATATGCGATCGTTAAAAAAGCCCATGTTTTCTAACGCGCTACCCTCGGTTACTTTCGATTGCATGTTCGATTAATTGAAAACGCGTGATGGTGAGCTTCATACTCCCTAGAGCCACATGCAGAGTCAGAGGTTTTCCAGAAGCCATCACACTTTGAAAACATTAGAAAATGGAAGGGGTATAAGAAAAATGAAAGGAAAGTAGAAAGAAAGCACCCAAATTAGGAAATGTATTCAGCCTCCAGGGACAGGGCACAACAGGTGCGTCATACAGCCATTCAGCATTGCTTCTGCTCTGCCTAACTCAGTTGATCTTCCTGACTATAGGGATTCTGAGTCTCCCCAGCTCATTTCCTTCATGTCCTTTGTGGGGTTTTGTGTAGATGGGGCAATTTGGTGCAGTTCTTAAGATCACAGACACTCAAATCCATCTGCCCAGGTGTGCATCTTGGGTTTGACTATTTACTAGCTGTGTTTTCTTGGACAGCTTGTTTATTCTCTGTGCCTCAATTTATTCATCTATGAAATGGGGAAAATAACAATACAGAATTATTGTGATTGTTGTGAGTGTTAAATATGATGTCAGCCGAGGGAGGCTGAAGAGGGATTCCAGGAGGTGAGCTGCCCAACTGGACGAAGGCGCGAGGAGCTGGCATGGAGTGAAACAGCACTTTATTGCAGCACAAGCGGGTGGCGTGGGCGCTTCAGGTGTACCTACTTGTCCTTTTAGAATGCTAGTGGCGCATGCGTATTGTTCATAATGCTGACTCACGCTACTAGCGCATGCATACATTTCCTTCTTAACACATGCAAGTTATTGTGAACTTTGACCTGGGTCCCACGGCCTACTCACTTAAGGCTGCTGACATATGATAACCCTGTAAAGTTATGAGTATAATGAGAACTCAGTAATTACTTTGTATTTATCATAACAAACCTAAAGCAATCAGTTAAGTTATTATAGTAATTCAAGAGGTATTTTCTCTATTTCTCTTTAAGGATTATGGGAACATTATGTAACACACCCCTGTTACATACAAACAGATTTTGAAATCTATTTCAGAACCATAACTTAAAATTGCATTGAAGTCCAACAATACACATTCACACTCATATATACATATTATACCATGAAAATAATGTAATTATTTAACATTAAATTTATTTTAGTATTTATAATTATAAACAATAGAAAAAGAGTTAAGTGATGAGGCACAGATATCTAAAATATTGAGGTGATTTTTATTTGAATGAGATAGTATATTATTATTAGCATAGTTCTAGAACATATATGCATTCTTATTAAATTCATTACATAAATGAAAATTCACCAAAAGGCAGTTTCATAGAAACTTTATACATGAAAGTTAAGTTCCAAATTTTTGTGCTTCATAAATCATAAAATTTTCCTGAAGATAAGAACATTTTTTAAATAGACAGTGAGCATGCAACTTAAAATCTATATACATTTGTATATAATCAAACTGTAATATAAATCATATTACCACAATTCTTAAATGTTGACAAAAAGCGAGTATAAATTAAAAATCATGACAGTACAGGAAGTTTCATTATATAATGTGTAAATGTATGTATAAATGACTCATTAACACTTAAAAGGAATTAATAAATTCCAGAAGTTAGCTTTGTGCATTCTTTGAAAACAAAATAAAACTTAAAATTTTAATGTTATAAAAGCTGAAAGGAATTGCTTTTAAATAATACATCTAATAGGGAGCTAATAAGCTGGAGGATGTGATGTTTAATGAGTCAGTATTTAAAAGTAATAATAAGTGGTTTAGTTGGAATTCTCCAAATACAGCAAGTCAAATATTTTGAACCTAACCTATTTTAGAGAGAAGTTTTTATGAATGTTTTGAACCTAAACTATTTTAGAAAGAAGTTTTATTGATTACACAGGAAAGGGGCATTTTAAAATCATTTTTACATCCCTGTATTGCCTGAGGCATCAACATCCATTATGTGAGGATTATAAACTTTGTTTTCTACTGAATCCTAAATTGATTCTTGATGTATTGTCAACAAAGCTCTGGAAGATCAATCAAAACTACCAAGTCATATTAAAATTAACTTATTTATATTTAATTGTTCATATCGCGGCTCTCTGTGATGTTACTGTTCATAAATCTAAAGTACTTTCAGGTAACGATTGCATTTTAGTACATGTTGCAAGAATCTTCCCCACAAGGCTAATGATATGTTCTATCCTTTATATTTTTTTTCTTACAACTTCCTTCCCCAAATACCAAGTTTACCAATCCCTTGAAATGTGTATTCTATTCTTCCTATGATCTTATTAGTTAAAAAAATTTAAAAAGAAATAATTATAATTGACAATTAAACAGATTGAGTATACAAGTGCACACAATTCATATTTTATGTAGGTATATCTTTGCAAAATCTTGATTAGTTTAACTAGTTGAAGGTACACATAGGAATTACATTTAGTGTATTTGAATGAAACAGACATTTAAAAGTATAGTTCCTTATTTGGTATAGTGCATAAACAAATGAAATATGTTATAAATATTTAACTATTATAATTTGAAAAATTCTAAACCTATTCCCTCATACTATGTCAGAGAATAATCTATGAGAAAGGGAGAATAAGAACAGATGAACATGAATAAAAGGCTAATCTTTGAATAACGTGGTTTTGGAATCAGAAGACCTGGATCCAAAATCATGATTCCTCACTAACTAGTCACAGTTTTTAATTTCTTAACTTCTGTTGGCTCCTCAATTTCTACATTTCTAAAAAGATATGAGTGAATAGAACCACTATGCCTTATAGAAACTTTCAATCCCAATATAATAATTTTTGACAGTGTTCTGTAAATGTTGGAGATTTTCATACGTGTGTGTATAAAAAGTGTTGTTGATTCTCAGGATATATACATAAATATATATACTTTTTGATTTGGATACAATGACTCCAGCCGTCTATAGATTTTAGTCATATGACTAAATGCAGTTGATGGCTGCGGTGCTCCCAGCATCCATCTACAGCTCTTTCTGGAAAAAAAAAGCAACCATGCATAACCCATTCTCAAGAAATAGGGGTTTAATGCTGTTAATTTTATTTTGAAATTCATTTTTCTTACCCCCAGTGACTGGATCAGGATAGCCTGGTGCAATGAAAGTGTAGCCCAAGACATTTGTAAGACTCTTTTGCTGGGTTTCTATGGGGCAGGAATGGCCCTAGTGTTACTGAAATCCATCTTTGTAGCACAAAAGGGGTAAACAGAATAGACTCTGAGGCTTGTCTGAATCCAACATTCCTAAAAGCCACATCTTCCCATAAAATGTTCAGCTAGTTTTCCAGTAGCATACTTCTATTTGATGTAAGTCAAGAAGGAAATTGAACCTAAATGGAAAAATTGAAATGCACAAATGAATACCGTGCAGGGAAAAAGAAAATTTGGAAGGAAAAACATGTGAGTAAATCTAAATAAGTTATAACTATAAAATAAAACAATAATAGCTGATTTGAGGTTGGCTAAATGGTAAATGATTCTATAATTCTGGTCCGATTTGAGCAGGATAAAAATAATGAGTAGCTTGAGAATTCATTAGAAAAAGAAAACTGAAACTAAGAATGCATGTTGTAAATTTACAATAACCACTAAAAATAGATTTAGAATATATCTGATTCAAATTGATAGAAGAAAAAATTGGCAATAATGTAAAGTGTGTTCAATACAACAGAAGACTCTAATTCAGAACGGCATCATAAATTCACACTTTGAACCCTATGACGTAAATGATGCTTATAAAACATTGCAATAATAAATAAACGTTAAATGTCAACATTGAAGAAAAGACAATATCCGTACTCTAACACAAAATAAATACACTGTGAAAGATATGCCAAAGAAGGACAAGAATTGTGGTCAGGAAGTGTTATCTAGAAACCAGACTGATGGTAACATGGACTAATTTTCCGTATGAAATGGGGGATCACAGCTAAGATCACTGTTTGCACCTGGGGCCATGGGTTGCCTTTCTCATCACTCTTGCTAGATGATCTAACAGAACTGTTGCCAGTGATAACGTGCAGTTTCAGAAATATGAAGCCAGGGACCTATAAAAGCCGGAGAAAATAACACAGCTCATTGCATCAGGAACTGAGCCTACTGCTCAACTGTCCAGTTTCTACATATGTAGTACTTATACTGTCTCTAATGAGCAAGAAGCTAGAACCACATTATAAAATCTAGTCTTAGTTGGTAATAATAGATGGGGAGGGCCAATAACAAGATTATAAGACATCAAAAAGCAAAGATAGAAAAAGAAATTTAAACATCCAAGAATATATTAAAATATATCAACTTGTATTCAAAGGATCAAATTGTCTCATAATATATGAAGTATACACACATACCTGCACATAGAAATACTTCTAAATGTAACTTTTAAAAGTAACAGAATGATCAAGTTTGCAAATATGGAGAGTTTAATTTGCCTTTGAAACAAATCTAACATGTAATATAATTATAAATATATAAGCTATTGCTCTGATGATTTTTTTGGCATGTCAATTTGATCGAAGTCCAAGAAATCTTTCTAGTATGTTTCAGGTTAGAGACCTACAAGAACTAGCCTCTTACTTCACTTACTATGATAGTCTCTAGGTCCATCCATGTTACTGCAAATGATATTATTTAATTGTTTGTTATGGCTGAGTGGTATTTCATTGTATATATACACACTACAACTTCTTTATCCAGTCATCTGTCAGCAGACGTTTAAGTTGCTTCCATGTCTTACCTATAGTAAATAGTGCTGCTATGAACATTAGAGTGCATGTATCTTTTCAAATTAGAGTTTCCTCTGGATATATGCCCAGGAGTGGGATTTCTGGATCACATGATAAGACTATTTTTAGTTTTTTAAGTAATCTCTATACTATTTTCCATAGTGGCTATACCAAACTACATTTCCAACAACAGTGTTGGAGGGTTCTCTTTTCTTCACATTCTCAGCAGCATTTGTTATCTCCTGTATACTTGATAATAGCCATTCTAATAAGTATAAAATAATATCTCATTGTGGTTTTGATTTACATTTCCCTGATGATTACTGATGTTGAGCACCTTTTCATAGACTTGATGGCCGCTTGTACATCTTATTTGGAAAATTAACTATTTAGGTCCTTTGACCATTTTTTAAATTGAGTTATTCGATTTTTTCCTATTGAGTTGTATGAGTTTCTTGTATATGTTGGCTATTAACCCCTTATGAGATTTGTAGTTTGCAAATATTTTCTCCCATCCCTCAAGTTACCTTTTCATTTCCTTGATGGTTTCCTTTGCTGTGCAGAAGCTTTTTAGTGTGATGTAGTCCTACGTATTTATTTTGCTTTTATTGCCTTTGGTTTTGGTGTCAAATCCAAAAAAATGTTGCCAAGACCAATCTCAGGGAGCTTATCCTCTATGTTCTCTCTTAGGAATTTTAGTTTCAGGGATTACATTCAAGTTTTTAATCAATTTGGAGTTTATTTTTGTGTATGGTGTGGGGTAGGGGTCTAGTTTAATTTTTTTACTTCTGTCTGTCTTCCCATCATCATTTACTGAAGAGACTATTCTTCTCTCATTGTATATTCTTGACTTCTTTATTGAAAATTAATTAACCATATATGCATGGGTTTGTTTTTACGGGCTCTATTTGGTTTCATTGATCTATGTATCTGTTTTGATCAGGAAGTGTGATGCCTCCAGCTTCATTTTCTTTCTCAGGAATGAGTTGGGTTTTCATTTTAAAATTTATGACTTGGCTTCCTCATCTGTGAAAGGTTAATAATAATGTCTACTTCTGTAAAATTGACACCTATCTGAGGTTTAATAGACTGAGAAGTACAGATTGTTGTTAGACAATATCTGATTTGCTTGTTGATATGTTTGCTTGCTCATTTCTTCAATTACTCATTTATGAGATATCTTCTGAAAACTCTCTTGTTTGTCAGTCACTGAAGCAGGTACTTGGGATACAGTAATGAACAAAGAGACAAAAGTCCTTGTCCTCCTACAGTTTATATCCTGGTGGCTACGTGATTGTAACAGCAATGTAGGCAATTATTCTAAATGAACTAGAAGAAAGGCAAAAAGAGTAAAACGTTGTAGACTTAAAGAGTGCTGATACATCATGCAATATATGACAATTTTAGATTTCTAAATTCATTGCAGTTGACATAAAGGTTGAGAGGATGGTCTTTGATTTACTTGTTATTTATTTGTTTATGTTCCATTTTCAATTTTCAGTCTATTTTAAACATTATTCTCATTATAAACTGATTTTTTCTTCTTTTGATTAGGTTATTATCATCTGTTTTCTGTGCAGTTCGCCATGATTAGTGTCAATGTGCAGAATGATTATTGCTTTAAAGGTTGTTTGACAATCTACGTTGGCCTGAAATTTGTTTAAACAATTAGACAATGAAGTATCATTTGTGTTTTTCTTCACATTTATCGTATCTTAACCTAAAATGAAAATGTAAGAAAAATAAACTAGCATTTTTAAGTTCTGATAATCTTCTTAGTGAACCATTGCATTGAAATACTGATAGTAATAATGGGACATAAACATTATTAGCCCTGTATAAAGATAAGAAAATGAAGTCTCATCAAGTATATGGTGGAAAGAAGATTTGAACATTTCTTTATCTGGTTCTATAGTCTCATTAATTTTCTTCCTCCAAGTTGACAATGGATAGGTTAGTTTGAGAAAATCAGTATCTTATTTGGATGCATAAACACCAAGGAAAAAGAAGGAAGATAAAGCAAGGAGATAACTGACATGATACTACTACATGTACATGATAAACTGAGGTTCATATAAATTTAAATCTTACTTTGCAGCAAGTATAGAGCACCTAGGTTGTAAGGATAACATTGATCCTTGATGAAATCTTTGTGTGATTTCTGGGCTAAGCACATGAAAGTGATTGAGCTGTACCCACCACAAAACAGCCAAACCAACACCAATTCAAAACTTAATGGTTTTTGCTAAAACTTACTTTTAACTAATGCTTTATTTAATAAATGATTATACAAATTCTAGTCTCATTGACCCACTGGAATTATAGTGTAGGCATGCTCATAAGGCTTTTCATTGCTCTCTTGTCCACAGACCCGTGGACTGAAGCTCCTAAATATTTTTCAAGGAACGGCTTCATCAATCATTTTGACAGCCATTGGGATAGATGGGAGACCCATAAAAGGTTGCATTATGGATGAAAAAAAAAAAACAATGCAGTAGAAAAGTGTTATAAAAAAAAAAGGAAAGTGTTACAGATGGAAACTTTTCATCATCCTATATATGACCTATTCGAATTTTCATTCCTTAGCAAAAAGAGGATAATGAGATCAGCAAGTGCAATGACCAGTGAGGACTGAAAATGTAATGATATTTCTAACTTTTTAAAACCTATAAATATGTCTTTCTGAAACATGCCTTTCACAATACTTTATTGCTTATTATGATTTGGATGTTTATATAATTTATTTCTTAAATTGTTCTAAAAGAGTCATTGATGATTCATTCAAAACATACTTTTAATAATGATTTCAACAAAGAAAGCAAGACAGTGAAGAAACTTATTTAATGGTAATTAATGAAGACAAATACCTTTTTTAAGTGCTAAATTCATGTATCCCTGATAGTCCCATAGAAAATAGACTTGGTACTTATTTACAAAAGAATCACAATCTCCTTACTTTCTAGGCTCACAGTCACTGCCTAGGGCATTATCTAGTCATAGAGTCAGTTCACTTACTCTCATTATGTCTTCCCAAGCTTTGAACCCCACCTCCACAACAAATATTGGTCTGCAAAAGGGCTGCCCAAGTAATTAAGTGATCTGAGAACAATCTTATACAAATTGGATGGTCAGAGTTGTCAACCTGAAAAGGTAGACTTGCGGAATCCTCAGAAATGCCCTCCACATCTGTCCTTTTCCTACTCCTCACCATGAACACATGTTATGACTTATATTTCTATAGTCCTTTTTTCCTAAGAGATCATTTGTAACGATTCTTTGTGCATATATAAGAACAAGAATAATGTTGGTTTACAACAGCTCTTTAACAAATACTCAGTGAAACATCAGGCTCAGAGTTAAAAAGCAAAAACTATGAGCATGAGAAGGGCAAATCATACATGTATGTTAAAAATATGTTGTAGTAAAAAATACAGAAATATTATTCAAAATGCGTGCTGAGATATGATTAGTATCTTTAATTTCTGGACTAAATAGAATCCACCTCTAGAAACCTCTTCACACAGAAAGTCCTATCTTGGTTCAAAACTGAGGCTTCTCAACTTAAAAATGTAACATTTATGTAAAGATTTGAATAATTGTAAAGCATTTTCATACCTCCACCTCTATAATTAAGAAAGCTGAGAAAAACTTTTACTGATGTAAGTGATAGACATAATAATTAGTTTTCCTTCTTATCTGTAAGGTGGATTAAAATACTCTAGAATATAAATAGCAAACTAATCTTTTACACATGTTCACTAAAATAAACAGAACGTCAGTTATTTCTCCAACAAAATGGGAATGTATGGGATCAGTAAATAATTGCAATTCAGAGTCTGCAACCATGGAAAGCCATAGGCAAGTCCCTAGCAAAAATGAAGAAAAGAACTCTTTCATAGGAGGGAAAAAAGGAAGTTGGGTAAGCTATAGTAAACAAAGAGTCCATGGCTTTTCATCTGCTAAATTGTGACAATCTTCTCATTGGCTGAGTCCTTGCCAGGAATTCTCCAGTCTTGTAGCAATCTGACTGTAAACAAAATATGTGCACTTACGTTCACCTCCACTCACTGTCAGATCTACAGGGCACAGGATATGTCAGTATCCAAACCACCTATAAAATAAGCAGATGGTTTATTTTTCCAGTTTCTGTTAAATATCCAAATTACACATAATCAAAAGGTAAATGTAGAGCCAAAAATAATTTATTACAAATGCCACAAAAGTTATCTTTCTTTAGGACTTAACTGCTTTACTTTTTAAACAAAAATATATTAAATTTGAAGAAAGACATATACATTTATTTTTGAATTCCAGATTTTCAATTTATATAATTAAATTTGCATTATAGTTACTCTCATCACACAGGCAGGATAGCATAAAATAATCCTGAAAATATTTGCTAATGCTTTAAATATTTTGAGTTATATTCTAGACTCTAGAAGTAAAAGATTGATTTTAACAAGGAAAATTTTTATGCGGGACTTTAAACGCACTGGAGACTTTAAAAATGCATCCTCAGAAAGCAATTCAGAAACCCAAGAAAGAAAATAATTTTAGCCCCCAGAGAGGGGGCCAGGTATAACATTTCTTGTCTGTATCTAGGCAGTTCCCTTAACACCCTGGAAAACGTGAGCTTCTACAGAGACCAGGGGTATGGTACTATTTCTTTGACATCAGCCTTTCTGCTTGAGAGATACCTTTTGTAATTTAAGGCTTGAATGTGCCTAAACCACAACATATTAACTCAGGTAATATCAAGAATGTATTTTTAATTAATTAAAATGTATAGTAAAGTCACTAAATATCATAAATCCATGAAAGATACAGAAAATAATTTAACATCACAAAGTTCAACCAGTCCAAAATTAAGGCAAGCTACGTCCCAGAAAATATGTAGGTACACATGACTCAATTGGGCAAGGGGCTTGCCCGGAAGGTGAAATATGGTGGCCGTGGTGGATGAGGTAAAGAGGAAAGGCTGATAGCCAGTCAGTGAGATACCTGCAGAGATATAAGTGCAAGCAGATGGTACTCCCAATGATACAGACATTATGATGATCATAATCATCCCAATGAACTTGGGGAACAAGTAATTTAATAACTCACCCAAGGTCACACAGCTAGTGAGTGACCTGGAGCTGGAATAGGATCAAATAGACACTCTAACTCCAGACCTCACGCTATCAGCAGCCAGACCTTGTGGCAGATGTTTAATGTCATTTATCAAGGATATCCCTCCTCATTTTTTCCCTTACCAGCTGAAGAAGAAAAAAATAATGCACATTCTGTATTCTCTTTCCTCTGAGTCTTCCTTTTTTTTAACCCAATAGAGCAAAAACTATTTAGGCTTTACTAACAAAAGTTATGTATTAAATATGACACTCTGAATCTTTTAATATTGATTTTCTTATAGGTAAAAATATAATTTACCTAGAAGCAATAATTTTAGAGACATCTTTTCTCTCATAAGGAGAATTAAAATCTAACACAAGAAAGTAATCAGTAATTGAAATTTTTCTCAACAGAGAGTAATAGTAGAAAATAAAAGACAATGGTGATGATTCATGATATAAAAAGCTTGAAAGTCCTCTCGTCCTTACAACAAGAAAAAGCTGGGCAAACTGAAAATCAACAGCTTTTCTTGGACCCATCAGAGAACTGTAGTCACAGGCAAACCATCACTGCCAATCTGGGGAGGGGGCACACCTGGAGATATGCAGCAACTGAGACCTGCTTACCTGGAGCAGAAGCTACTGGGGCCATGAACGTGTAGAAACAAATGGCAGTTTTGAAGACTCTCTGGAGACTTGCTGTGGACTAGCATAACAGTGAGGAACTCCTAGGAAGCCATAGTTTCAGTGAAGCCACAAAGGTTTCTTGGGTTTTCTCTCCAGGAACCCTGCAAGGTTCTCACAATGAGGAGACAATAAAGATTCCCTCATGGCCCTGGCAGGAGTGCAGTTTTTTCCTAACTTCTGTCTGATTTTTTTTCACTAGTTGTGTAAATCTTATCCTGGTTATACTATCTTATCTGGAACTGAACAGCCCATTGCATTTTAATGAGATACTATTTAAAAATAGTTATATCTTCTCATCATAAAGTAAACGTTGCAGCTTAGATTGCTTGGAAAGCTGTCTCTGATATGTAGTTTAGTGTAATGAATGTGTATTATGATTAACACTTTTGAGGAAGGGAAGAAGTAGGATTGGACAAAAAGAGAATTTGATCTGCAATATAATCTCAACTAAAACCTCAGGCAACCTCACAAAGAGCTCTCCCTGGTTGGAGGGAGGTGCTAGGTTTTTATACTCATTGAAATCAGGCTACCTCATAGGGTATGTGCTTGGGGTAATAGACTCTGGTCAATGACAGTCCACGTTTGGTTTGACAGCTGAGTACTAACAGTTTGTATTTTTCCCAAAATAGGGGGATCTGGATGGCACAACAGAGCAATCACTTCAAAACAGTGGATTATAATTCACTGAGAATTAAATAATGGTCTTTGTTTCCACTGATGATGAATTATTACAATGATGTTATAGACTCAAACTGTAAATAAGATGAAAAACTTAATAATTAAAAATTGTTTAAATTCTTTTTTGAAATATATTTCCCAAATCCTGACTATTTAAAATGTTTTGTGGTAAGAATAAATAATTAATTTTTTAATTAAAAATTTCCAAACAACTTTCAGCCTAAAACAACTTTTTTTTTAAAATAAAATATCAGCAAGTTTTCAAAACGTGGTATTGTTACAGAACTCAGGTTCGACTGCTTGCTGCTCAAAACTGGTAATTCAAGAGGCAATTGTCATTTGAAAAGAAAGGTGCCTTAGTCAGAAAAGCTGGTAATCTGGGGAGATGGTGGGCTCCTGTCCCGAGACTAACTCTGAAGATTCTGCTCAGGCATGGCAGTTTTTAAAGGGAAAAATGGAGAGAAGGGGAGAATCTGAGTGAATCACTGAGGTAGGAGGTTGGGTTTTGCATCATTCTCCTTTGTGTGCCAACTGGCCGACTCTCTCTTCAGATGTTATCTTGCCCCCATGATCTACCTGTAAGATTGCTAAGGGGACTATTGAGGATAGAGAGCTAATTATTCTTTAACTACTTGGTTCTTCATTCTTACTTATTTTAATCTAGGAAAAGAATCAACAGGTTAGGCAAGGCATGGTGTGCCTTCAGGAGACTGTAAGTCAGGAGTTAGTTCCAATTGTTTACTGATTTCATTCCTGTAATTAGGTTTTTAGGATTAGAGGGGGACAGAAATGGGCAAACAAGAAAGAGGCAAACAGGCTGCTTTTAGTATCAATAGTGGTTTGATTGGAGTACTGTGAAATCCATAGGAACTGACACATTTTTAACTGAAACAATTATTTAAAATCATTCTCGTACTTAAAATGCAGAAGGTGCCAAGGAAGGAGATGATGGCCTGAATCAAGCAGCATGTAAAATATTCATAACCATTATCTGGTCTACATTTGGAAGAAGTCTCTGATGGGAGATGCAGAGACATTTCTTCAACAGTCAACAAAAAAATTATGATTATTGTTATTTGACACAGTAGCAGTATCATTTGTTGGAGAGCACACCACGGCTTTAAACGCCATGTGTTCTGTCTGATATAGGAGTTCCTTGATTGCTCAGAGTGAAACTGGGATGACAGTCAGTAGTAACATCTCGCCAATTAATATGGAGAAAATGTAAGAGGCCATTCTATATCCCTAAAACCTTGACATGAATATTTTAATAATCTTTACTTTCATCTTCCAAATCATCTCTCCTTATGATTACATGTATCTTTCACATAGCAAGCAGGTGTCAAGAAACTGAAATGCTACTGCAAATGATGATAATGTGCTTATTATTTCCAAGATGCAGCAAATCATTTTGACATTATAAATAGAAATATGATTAAAATCACTTTGTGTAGACTCATTACTGCATAATGCTTTATGTCAAAACATATTAGTTACCTCACAGCCATCTTAGAAACACAGTCTCAATAAAACAGCATTTCTTACCTTCCTTTTCTTGTTAAGCCTTTGCTCAGGTAATGTCATTCTCCCCTTACCTGGGTGGAAAACTTCTCTTGAGATGCTGCCACTTTGAAGGAAGGTGCTCAAGTTACAGGTGACAGCATTTCCTCAGGGTCTAAGGGCAAAAGTACCTGCAATAGTTTATAGAATTGAGCATCGTGTCTCACTAGAGTTTCTTCCCATGGGCTAAACTGTGGAAATTTGAGAAACTTCGCACAAACTACAGATTGATCTGGAGCACTTAAAATGTTAGCCTGGGCATATTTTAATTTGCATGGAATACAGAAATTCTGTAGAGCAGAATTTAAATTGAGTCTCAATCTGGTTCAAACATGTGCTTGCTTGAATATTAGAGGGGTGAGAGGTGGAAGGAGGAACGAGAAGCCCCTGGAAAAATTATGGGTGGAAAAGACTTGCCTAAGCTAGAGACCAGGATACAAAACAGCTTTGCTTCCATGGGCTGTGTGAGCTCACCAAGATACCCTGAGGAGCAGAGGAAGCTGCATTTGAAGGAAAGAAGCCTGTTGGTAAGGCTGTAATGGCAAGAGGAGATCCTAACCTGGGACCTGTGGCTTAGAGTTTCTTCAGATCGCACACACATACACACACACTTGTACATGTGCAGTCACACATGCACAATCTCACACACACGTATGAATGATGCATTTAATCTGGCACTTTCAGGATCTGGCACACAAGCCTGGTATAGCAAAGCAGTAACCATCAATACCTACTTTAGAAATGATTGCGTTTCAGCTTTAGGGAATTGAGTCTCCTGACACTCTGAGAGCTGGAGCTCAGGAAAAGGAGTGGAGGTCTCTTGAGTGATCACTCAGCTTTAAAAACTTTTATGGCTTGCCTCTCATGAAATTTGTAGCCTTGGAAGCACGGAGTATCCTGAAGCTTTCCTCAGTCAGCTGTGCGTGGGTCCCTAGAGTATGTAAGGCGGTGGCTAATGCCTGACCCGGGAGATGATGATGGTGGTGGTGTCAGGCCTAACTGTTACTAGAAAGTAGGTTCTTGTCTTGTTGCAGAATGAATTCAGAGATGCACAGATCAAGAAAGTAAGGTAAGGATTTATTAAGCAGTAGTACGCTCTCAAGGGGAGAGTGGGCAGACTCGGGTGAGCAGTTGCTCTGAGTTTCTTTGGCAAGCTGTTTATGTAGGGGTATAGAAATGAATGTGTAGAATATTCATTGGAATGGGAGGGATTTGGGGCCATATTCCCTGATTTCCATCCCAGCTTCACCCTCCCAAGGGGAGGAAGGATTTTTGTCCTTATTTTGTCTGGATCAGAAGTGTCATGGTGTTGGTGCATGGTGGGTACTTCTAATCAGTGAGGCTAATTTTCCTGTAATGAGGGCATAATGAGCAAAAGGTTACATTCAGATATGGGACATTCCTCCCTTTCCCCACCTTTCTTTGTCTGCCTCCAAGACACTTGTTACCCCAAAATATGTGATTTCTTATCAGTCCAGAGGTTCTTGTTTTTCTCTGTCTGCCCAAGGATCCCCTGTTGTTCACAAGATGTATGGTTTTCTGCCATTTGTCCTGTGCCCCCATTTCTCTGCTCCTATCTAGCTATCTGCCTGCTCTAACATTACTATGGTTCTGCTAGAGGTGAATTAACTGGAAGGTGATGAAGCTTAAGCCCCTTTTTGTTGCTGTTCTAAATAAATACTTTTAAATAAACAAACAGAAAAACATATCAAAACAACAAAAATACTGAGAGCTTTGTGGCTCGTGCCAAGGTCCACACGACAAATAGACACTGTATTGGATTTCAGGGAGGACATGAGTGGGATAGGTGCTTACAAAGGGAAGTGACAAATGATTAACACGGCAAACTCTTCCTCCTAGGTCACATTACAGCAGTGCTTGTGTGCTGAATCACCCTTTTTGAAGGGTCTCCTTTCTAGCCCTTTGTGCTCCAACACATGGTTCCAGTGAAATTCGTAAATTGACAAGACATTTCCAACAGCTGCACATGGTGACTGAAGATGGAAGTTCAGTGTTTACATTGCATACTCTTTATTCTTTCTGAAGGCATATCAGCTTAATAGGATAGAACACATTCTATTTACATTCATTTGCTGATTTGTAACTTTAAAGTATTTAAGTGTGTGTGTGTGATCCTTTATTTGTATCCACATGCTGCTCTACGTTGTATAAAGATGACACTGTTTCCCTGCTTTACTATTGCTCCAAACCCAAGCAACCTAGACACTATTCATTGAAAGAAAGTTGTAACTTAGATAGGTCCTTCTCTTAGTACTAATCAATATATTTTGACAGGATAATGCACAAAGAACAGTAAACTGTAAGGATCTATTTTTACTTACTTACTTACTTACTTATTTATTTATTTATTTATTTATTTATTTATTTATTTATTTATATTGAAGTATAGTCAGTTTACAATGTGTCAACTTCTGTTGTACAGCATAATGTTTCAGCCATACATATAAAACCATATATTTGTTTTCAGATTCTCTTTCATTATAGGTTACTACAGGATATTGAATACAGTTCCCTATGCTTTACAGAAGAAAGTTGTGTATCTATTTTATATATACTAGTTAACATTTGCAAATCTCTAATTCCAAATTTATCCCTTCCCATCTCTTTTCCCCTTCAGTAACCATAAGTTTTTTCACTATGTCTGTGAGTCTTATTTGCAGATAGAGTTGACTGGTGTCTTCATTTTTCTTCTTTTAGATTCCACATATGAGTGATATCATACGGTGTTTTTCTTTCTCCTTCTGGTTTACTTCACCTAGGATGATGATCTCCAGGTCCATCCATGTTGCTGTGAATGGCATTATTTTATTACTTTTTATGGTTGAGCAGTAATCCATTGTATAAATATACCACAACTTCTTTATCCAGTCATCTGTCAATGGACATTTAGGTTGCTTTCATGTCTTGGCTATTGTATACAGTGCTGCTATGAACATTGGAGTGCATATATCTTTTCGAATTAGGGTTACAAATTTTAATACTAATTTGTACTCCTGGAGAAAAGAACTGGTATTTGAACTGAGCATAATCTGATTAAATTAAGTTGACTGTAAAGGAACAACTTTTTCATTCTGGTCACTTTTTTGCAAGAAATACTCATCATCTCACTACAGTACAGTAATTGACTAGCTTCAGGTAGCAAGTATTTTCCAAGAACCCTTATTGGTGTCTGTTTGCAGATGCAAAATTAAAATCAGAAGTCTTGTTACCATGTAACAAGCTGTTAGAGTCTGTGAAAAGTGAGATTTAAATTTCATTCAAAGAGAGAAGAAAAGTAAAGACTCGGCTGGATTGACTTCATCTAGTCAAATGATTATTTTATTGAAGACCTAAAAAGTGGCATATGCTCGCTGCCATTACACTCGAATTTCCTGTGAAATGATGTCACTTTAGTAGTACTAAATTGCTTAAACCAAGGAGTCTATTAACTACTAGGATTTTGTTTTGTCTTCTTATCTCATCCTTACCTCTTACAGACTAAGACTGTCAAAAATGATAACTGGTAACTGCTATGCATAACTTTGCGTTTGGGCCAGAAGAAATTTAAGTGGTATGTGGTAAAAATAAAAGTTAAAAAAAATCACCCTTCATGAGAGTGGTTGGCACGTGTACAGCTGTCAGCTTAAATGATATCAGCACCTTTCTCTGTGCGAGATTTAATTTTCTTTTATATGCTAGCAATCTAGTGTCATTTCTTTTAAACAGGCTTGTCAGAATTTGGCACTGAACATGGTGAGAGGCTTGCTGAAATTTACCGTGGGGCAGAAAAAGTGTGCTAAATCTCAGCAGTCTAGTACCAGGAGACCTGATTCTATACTGCCAATAGGTCTAAAGTTAATTAGATATAGAAATTATGGCCGTTTAGTCTTGAGAACCATCCTTTAATTTCCTGAGGCAAAGAAGAAAGCATTTGTTGAAATTTATAAAATTAAGAGATAAGGGAATGCCAACTAGAGCAGAAGCTGTTATATGATCATGCCCATCAGTTTTACCTAGTGTGACATGACTAGAATTAATATACAGGCCTAATAGTTCCCATCCTCAAGATGCCAGTCCTTAACAAACCACCTCCTGTTATTCCACCAAAAGATAAATTTCATGATAGAAGGAAATTTTGTTGATTGTTTTTCACTGCTTAATCTCCAGGAACTAGAGTAGTGACTGACTACATACAGTAGGTGTTAGATAATGATAGATTATATGAATGAATGAATAACATAATGTCAGCCAAAATGTCAATTGTGAAGATGTCCCTCATTGAGCAAAAGTGAAATACTCAAAAGACTAAGCAAAAAGATTAAGATGAAATTCCTTATCATGGCATAAAATGTTGCAATGATCTAGCCCCTGCTTAGTTTTAAACCTTAATTTTTTTTATTGAAATATAGTAATTTTATAATGTGTCAATTTCTGGTGTACAGCATAATGTTTTAGTCATACATGTATATTCATATATTCCTTTTCATATTCTTTTTCATTATTGGTTATTGAAAGATATTGAATATAATTCCCTGTGCTATACAGTAGAAATTTGCTGTTTATCTATTATTATATTATAGTAGTTAGTACTTGCAAATCCCAAACTCCCAATTTATCCTTTTCCAGCCCTTTTCCCCCATAACCGTAAGCTTACTTTCTATGTCTGTCTAACCATCAAGTCATTTCCAAAATACCAATGCTTTTTCACATTTTTATACTTTTGCATGAGCTATTCCCTTCCTTAGAAATTTCTACCCCCATCTATCAAATGGCTATTATATTTATCCTTTAGTTCAAATAATCCCTCCTCTGGGAAATAATTCCTGATAACATTGCCCCCTTACCCTCAAGTAAGTTCAACATTTTCCACTTTCTGATTCCAAAGTACTTTATATAAATATTCAACACACTGTTATAGTCGTGATGTATTGTAGACACAATACAATATGAAATACTAGAAGGTTTAAAATAGATCTTATTCATCTATCTGTCTCCAGGAATTTATACATAGCACCATATAACTGCTCACAAAATTCATTGTAATAAATAATAGATGTATATGTCCATATAATATTTTAAAGTACTTATGATATTACAAAAAGCTTGCTAAATGCTTTAGACATAAAAAATGAAAAGACACAGTTCTTTCCTAAAAGAATTTAGAATCCAGGAAGAAGATACTTATGCACATAAACTACCATAATATCATATTATATTTGCATAAATACAGAGAGGAAGTCAGTTCAGTAGAAAATAAGGTGAATAGTCTCTTAAATCTATCTGGGAGACAAAGAAAGCTTCACATTAATGATAACATTAAAGTTGAGATTTGAAGGATAAAGGAATTTACCTATTGGGCGAAAAAAAAAAAAAATCAAGTAGATGAATCAACACCCAAAGAGCTCCATGCGAGCAGGAAAGTGAGGCAGGGAAGCTTCTAATTAGTCGAACCCTAGTTGAATTAGATCGATCTTCCTCAAATCTATTGAGCTGTGATGAGCAAAACTAAATCCTCTCTGGAGGGATCAATAGGAGCCTCAAAATGTCAGTAACATTCCTCATAGATCATGTTCAGGAGGGTGGGAATGGATAAATCGGAGAGTTTTAGATTTGCAAACGTTAGGCACTATATAAAAAAAAAAGATTAAAATTCTTCTATATAGCACAGGGAACTATAGTCAATATCTTGTAATAACCATTAATGAATAAGTATATGAAAGTGAATATATGTATGTATATGCATGACTGGGACATTGTGCTGTACACCAGAAATTGCCATACTGTAACTGACTATACTTCAATAAACAAACAAACAAAAATGCAATGAAAAATTAAGTGGAACATCAGATGAAAAGAACAAATGACTGAAAAGAGAGAAAGAAACAAAATAGAACTAGACTCTGGAGATCTGTGTATTATAGTTATTAAACATAGAATTTATAACAACTAAAATTTATAGGCCAATGATTATAAAAATTTAAGAAGAAAACTATATATTATAAAATATTAAACTGAAATTTCAGAGATGAGATACAAAATAATTAAAATTAACAATTCAAGGAATGATTGTAAGAACTGATTAAATAGAAAAAAATATTAATGTGTTAGAAGATAGGTCAATAGAAAATAACCAGACAAAATCTTAAATAGAAATATCAAGGATGACTTCAAAATCATAAAAAAACTGCTAAAATTAAAATATGGGAGAAATTCCAAAATAAGTCATAGAAAAAGTCATATTATACTCACAGGAACAATAATAAAATTAACATAATTCATTAACATAAAGCCAGAAAACAATGAAAAGATATCTTGAAAGCACTGAAAGTAAAGAACTGATAAGGCAGACTGCTCTCTGAAAACATCTTCAAAAATAATGCTAAATTCTAAAATCTCTGAAAAGAGATCATAGGAGAAATTCTTTGTATCTGCAAACATTTTATAGATAGGACACACAAAAAATGAACCATAGCAGAAAAAAATAATAAAATAAGTATAATTAAAAAGACTTCTGCTCTTCAAAGGCTCATCAACAATAAAAAAATGTATAAACACAACTATGCAAAGATCAGGCACAGACTAAGATCAGATACAGTACATTTATTTGACAAAAAAATTTGCATTCAAATAAATAAGAACTTTCATAAATCAGTAATAAGGAGAAAAAAAATTCAATAAAAAATGTGGTCAAATAATTTAAACAGAAACTTCAAAGACAATGTGAACATATTATATGAATAACCAGTGTGCACATAAAGACTTCCAACAGCATTAACCAACAGGGAAATGCTCATTATAACCAAAACAGAAATCACTATACACTCCTTAGAAAAGAGCAAAATTAAAAAGTCTGACCATATGAAGTTCTATATTTTATAGACATGTTTGCCTTATACTGAAATATACCTAGATATTAATTCGTACACTCCTGTAAGTGTCATAGAAAATCTGAATTAAGATTTTTAATTCAAATTTTAAGATTTGATACACTCAGAAGCATTACATTGTTATTTAAATGACTATAGCTTAGTCAGAGTTTTTCATTAACTTAAAGGTAAAAGAACAAAAAAGATACAATATGTTTTACACTATGCTGTATCTTTTTAATTGTTAGTTTGCTGCTTAATAAAAATGCTATGCAAAAAAATTCTCAATTTGTCCACCAAAGGAACAGCCTGACATGATCTTTACACATTTCCCATAACAAAATTTGTATGTTCTGCAGTTCTGATTTCAGTGTAAAGGGATAGATATTTGGGACAGGTGATTTCCTTATCTTTCAAATTATTTCAGAATGATTATAAGTCAGAGATCATTATTAGAAAATAATGAGTTTCAACACTGGCACTTATGATACAAATTGATAATCTAAAGGTAAAAATATTCAGACACTATTACAGCCTCTTGAGTTTTTAGGCTCCATTCATTTATTGCAAAATAATTCATTTTCTTGCAGGTACTATTTAGTTTGGTTATGACTTAGGAATTTGACATATATAGTAAGGAATGTTAACATTTAAGTATATTTCATATCATCTATCAACAATCATACATTATTACACTTGACATTTTAATTTTGCATCCAAAATGATAAAAAAAAAATTCAAGCCACCTTGCATAGTAATCTTGATTCATATGCTTGATACATTTGATATTCGAAATGAATTTAGGTTTGTTTTATGTCCCCTTTCTACCCATTCTCTTAATTTTCTGAAAATAAAAGCATTCAAAAATATATTTTAAAGAAAATAGCTTAAAAAGTTTTTTCTATGACATATTAGAGAATTTTAAAGTTAACTAGATATCAAAATTCTTCATTAATATCCAAAGCAGATTTCCAATTATATTGTCATTCTTGTGATATTTTAATAACCTACATTTCCCCTTGCTAGCTCAAACATTTTGGAATTATGTCTCATGAAATAAAAATTAGAAAGCACTCATTTTGTCTTTTTTTTTCAGTCCCAAGTTTAGATCTTGCTGAAATAGTCAATTTTCTCTCTGTCAACACTACATGTTAGAGAGTTTCTTGGAATCAAAGGAACAAGAGAATCAGAAACAATTATCATTCAGGTTCCCTTTATATTTGATCTGGTGAAGTCTAGGCAACTATTCCTGCTAAGCATAACTCTCTTCCCTGAGAACATTCAGCCCCGATGGAGAAGGAGCAACGCCAAATCCTCCTGGAGTTTTACAGAAAAAACATATTACACTAACACAAGGCCGAAAGGAATGTCCAAGTCTCCCTGTTCTTAGTCTGTTAACAAACAGTTAAGGAGCAGTCAGAGACAAAAATGGAGCAGTGAATTCAGGCTAAAAATAATAACGATAATCATAGAAGTTTGAGGAAAACTTAAACAGTAGAGTTATAGCAAAATCTTATGGGCAATTTTTTTAAGTCTCTGTAAAAAATAAACTTAGCACATAGAATTCAATTAGGGAAAAAAATAGGGCTGATTATTAGGTTTGGTCATTGATGAGAACTGTGTGGGAGAGTCAAGGCGAAAAGGAGATTTCACTAAGGGGGAAGGTAAAGAATTGAGACTTGAATACATGGTTTTCTTACTATTCTTCTAGAGCCTGAAATTAACTATCAATCAATCTATCCATCAGTCCATCTATTTTCTATCAATCTATCTACTATCTATCTATCTAACCTACCTATCATCTATCTAGAGACAGAGACAGAGATGTGGAGAAAACTAGAGGGGGGATGACCAGCAGTGGAGAGGTGAGGAGTCAACATACTTTGAGATGTGGGAAGTAGATGGTTAAGCAGTAACTGACTTAGAACACAGAGAAAGCTGAAAACCAAGTACCTGTAGAGGAGGATGGCAAGAAGAAAACAAGCTGTCTGTGCTGCAAAACAAACCTATGAAAAATTCCTGAAGTGGAGGCACTGTGGGCAGGGTGAGTGTTCATTCAAACCTAATGAACAGTTTGTGTTAAGGAGGAGTTTAAATGCCCAGATTCGCCCTCACCTCACCTCGGACAGACAGGTGTGTATGTCTTCATGACTAGGCAAGAGATGAATGGTTTATCTTTTGGAAAAAACTGAATGAGAACAACCCAAGATTCAGGAATGCCAAGGATACTGAAGGGTGAGGTTGAAAAACTGTCCTGAGACCAAGGAATTAAGTGAAATTCTAAAAATTAACCTACGAGTCTGATCCTGGTTCTCTAACCAACTACAGTTGTGTGGGCCCTCAGATTTTAACCCCAAACCAAGAGATCAGAAAACTTATCTCTGAAGAAACTGACCAGCCTGAAAAACAAAACAAAACCAAGCCTAGAGACATGGATGGCTGGAGATCCAAACAGAACTTCACTATAGAGTAACAAGCTGTCATTCAATAAGCCACCTTCATAAACAAGCACACACACAATGTCAATAAGCTGTTTTACTGCGTTTGAACTGCTTTGTTGAGATATAATTTACATACCATAAAATTCACCCATTTACCATGTACAACTCATGATTTTTAGTGTATCCACAGAGTTCTGAAACCATCACTACAATCAGCTTTTAGAATATTTCCTTTACCCCAAAGGAAACTATACTTGTAGCTTTCACTCCCCATTTCCCCTCAATTCCAGCAACCCTGGACAACCATTGATCTACTTTCTGTCTCTCTAGATTTGCCTATTCTGGACATTTTGTATAAATGGAATCATATATTATGTGGCCTTTGTGCCTAGCTTCGTCAAAATGGTTTAATGTTTTCAAGGTTCATAAGCTTTTTAAAAATATGTAACAGCTTTATTGAGATATGATTCACATATCAAACAATTTGCCTGCTTCAAGTGTAAAATTCCATGCTTTTTAGTGTATTCACATTTTTACATTTGTCACCACAATCAATTTTAGAACATTCCTTTACTCTAAAAAGAAATCCTGTTTCCATTAGCAGTCACACCCCATTTCTCTTGGACAGCTTAAGGCCTAGGCAACTACAAATTTCTGTCTCTATAGATTTGCTTATTCTTAACATTTCAGATTGAATTAGTCAATATATGGTCTCTTTTGTCTGGCTTCTTTTACTTAGCATAATGTTTTCAAGATTCATCCATGTTGTACTGTGTATCAATACTTGAGTCCCTTTTATTTTCATCAGTAAGCTTTTTTGACACTTAATTATCATTCAACAGCCAAAGGTCAATACATAGTTGATAAAATCTTATAATATGATAATGTTAAAGAAATCTTGCAGAAAGTCGTAAAACAAACAAGGATGGAAAATGAAAAAGTGGAATAAAATATTATATAAAATGTCCAGTATACTGCTAACAGGGATAGAAGATTGAACCAACAAAAAGTGGGAGGAAATAATCAATTAGATACTTAAAGGAATCTAATAAAGAACATTTAATTCCATATTAAAAGATCACAATAATTGCCCATCATCACAATTGGAAAAATGATCTTCCCAGGAGTTATCATCCAGTAATTCAGAATATAGGTATATAGAAAAAAAAATCTTAATGGGAAAAAATAAGCCAATCACATACAATGCAATATGAATTAAAATATCATCAGACTGCTTAGTAGTAATCCCGAGAGTCCAAGTACAGTGGTGCAAGTCTTCAGAAGAATGAGACAAATTGATTTACAATCTGAATCTCCACACCCCAGTATCAATTAGAGTTGAGGCCAATATCAAGCTATTTTCAAACATGTAAGTACTTAGACAAACATTTCTCATGCATCCCTTCCCAGGGAACTATTGTGAGATGAGCAGACTCTAAAAGAGAGTAGACTGAGAAAGCAGAAGATGCAGGATCCAGGAATTTGGGATTAGAGAAAAGGCAAGGACAGAAGACAGACAGCAGGGAAATTGTTGCTGGTGACTAGGTTCTTGACCTCTTGCAGAAGGAATTCAGAGACAGGACGCAAAGATTAAGAAAGTAAAATGGGGATTTATTAAGGGCTAGATTGTACTCTCTCAAGGGGAGAGCGGGCAGGCTCAGGTGAGCAGCTTCCCTGAGTTTCTTTGGCAAGTTGGTTACATAGAGTAAAAATGAATGGGTGGAATATTCATTGGGGAGGGAAGGGCTTGGGGTCTTATTCCCTGATTTTCACCCTAACTCCACCTTCCCAAAGGGAGGAGGGATTTTTGTCCTTATTTAGTCTGGATCAGCAAGTGTCATGGCATTGTATAGGTACTTCTAATTAGCACGGCTAATTTTATTGAAATGAGGGCATAATGAGCAAAAGGTTACATTTGGACACTGGAGATTCCTGCCTTTTCCCACCTGTCTTTGTCAGCCTCCAGGCTGCTTGTCACCCCGAAATGTGACTTGTCACACCAAAATGTGTGACCGTTTATCAGCCCAGATGGCTCCTGCTTTTCTTTCTCTGCCCAGGGACCTGTGGTGCTTACATGATATATGGTTTCCTGCATTTGGCCTGTGCCCTCCTTTCTGCCCAATTCCTACCATTTGGCCTGTGTCTCCCTTTCTCTGCTCATGTCTAGCTATCTGCCCTCTCTAAGAAAAGGACACCCGAGGACCATGGCTGTGGCTGGAGAGAGATCACATGGAACAGATGGGAGCAGCTTCAGAAGGAAATAAAATAGAAAAGTTCCTTGTGTGTTTAACTGTGGGGAGAAGAGTTTCAGAGTTCTTTGGATATACTGTTAGGACGAAGAAAACGGAAACTTGCTGGCAGATAAGCGCTGGGGGTTGGGAAGACTAAGTTAATTTTCATCTTCAATATGTAAAATATACAGGTGATTTATCAAATTAAAAAATAAAATTAAGAAGCAGCAGGATTAGTACATTACTTGGCAGTAAAGAAATAAATGTCATAATAAAAAGATAATTTGCAAGAGACTTTTTGGGACTCAGAACTCAAATGTTGGGATAAAGTGTTTGCTGTCATTTTCTTTTCCTCCCTTTCTTTATTCCTTTTTTCCTTCTAACTCATCCTTGTCCTCCTCCCTCTCCTCCTCTTCCTGTTCTGTCTCCTTTTTTGTTTTGGTTATTAAAAACTTTTAATTACTTAATTTAAAAACATAATCTTACTTCCATAAAAACCACATTGCAGTTATTTTTTAAATGATGGGTAGTGAGAAAAAAAAGTGATTTCTATTTGAATTTCTATTATTGTAAGTTAACTTGATAACTTCAGCAGATAACAAAGGGCACAATGATAATCTGCAGTATGTGGCAAAGTTTTTGTTTTTTGGGGGGGGAGAGTTACTAATTACTTGTTTTAAATGTCTAGATATTTTTATTTGCTTGGTTTTGTTTCTTCCATTAAGATAGATGAAATGAGGACATGTAGTTTGAAGGTTAGATTCTAGTGGATAAGAAGACATTGATGAGAGGAATGGAAGGATACATAAATGATGGAGAACTTCTGGAAGAGATGGGAGTAAGTGGACACAAAATCTTTGGTAGGGCTGTTAGGCCCTATAATAGTAGCTACTCTTTATTAAATGCTCATTTTGTGCCAGTCACAGATGACTTCATTTCAACATCCTGATAATCATATGATGTAAGCATTATTTTTTTCTATTTTAAAATCAATACTCCTGAATTTTAAAAGAGTTAATAGCTTACTCAAGATAACATGGTTAGTAAATTAAAGGGCAGGGATTTGAATCAATGTCCTATTCTTAAGTTTGTGAGCCTGAATTCGGGCATCAGTTTCTTCTTGTGTAAAATGTGGGCAGTAGTGCCTCCCTAATCTGCTTATTTCAAAAATGAAATAGATAAATAAAGAGCATAGTATTGCAACTGGCCCACAGTAAAAATATCATTAGGTTTCATTAATGTTACTATGATAGTTACCAAAGAGCAAATAAGAATAAGATTAGTGAGTAAAAGGAAATAATTGAATATTATTTTGTGATGCTGAATTCTCTTTACATGTTTGTTAAATTTTTAGTGGCTAAACACAATTGCCAATATAATGAATTATTTTAAAATCATACCAGACATACACAATCAGAAAAACTATCATTCAATAAAAGCTGAAAAGAAGGAAGGGCAGGCACATTTTTCAGATGAAAGTATTATTGACTGAAGCAATAAAAACTGTTTTCGCACACTTGCCAAAGCACTAAAAGTTTTCTATAAATCCAGTTAAAGCTGAGAAAATAGACTTCCAAAAATCAGCTTAATTTCCAACCTAAAATGCTCTGTCTACTTAAAATGAATAATTAAGATGCTTTGTATATATATAATGCATATTTATAAACCTCAGCTCTGCAATTAAATATGTAGAAATATACATCAGATTCACTGGTAAGTTTTAAAAAGCATAATACAACTGCTGCTTATTAATGCATCTATGCCTCATTGTAACAAAAAAGGTGACAACAGGCTAGCTGCCATGCCTTCCACAAAGACAAAACCACATGCACTGAGGTTGCTCTGGACTTGATTATTGTGTAGTGTTTTCCAGTTCAATCAGCCAGTTATCAAAGACTCAAGAAAACTTTAGCAGTTGAGGATTCATTCCTGTTTCATCCGAACGTCAAGTCGGAGAAGTCACATATTAGTCTAAACTACATTCTCTTAAACAGAATGACAGATTGGAACAGGAAAAGCAAAACCAAATGCAGTTGTTGAGTAACAGCATAGCTCTGCACCTGTGATTGTAACCAGACACTTTATAAGCCTGTATTTCAACCATGCAGCAGTCATCTGACTACCTGCTTCAATATCTCTTGTCATACATTGTTACTCTTCATTTCAGTTCATGTGCTTAACTGCCGTTCATTTGTCCTCAATTTCTTTCCAACTGTCAATGTGTGGATGTAGTGAAGAAGGAGCCTACACACCCATCAGAGAACAAAGTGATACAAAGAATTACTAGTAACTTGATGTCTGTAATCAGCCGCTTCGACTTTAACTTATTTTGTATGTAGATTTAATTCATCTTCTATTGATGAATTAGCAACATTTACAAATGCATGGCTAGACACAAGATGCTAAATTAAATCGACCAGGCTGCAAAATAAATAAATAAATAAATAAAGCTGGCAAAGCCAAAGCTGTTTTGTTCAGTAAATAGATTTTTTTGTAATTGCAAAAAAAAAAAAAAAAAAAAAAACCCACAAACTAAATTAGTCACATTAATGTAATTCAACCTTAATTATTGTGCTAAGAGTCTATTTAAATATTTATGAACAATTCTTTCCAAATGCCTTGTCAGCTCCATCCCATTAAACAGCATTCTGTCAGTGGTACTTTTCAAAAATGACCATTTTCTTCATTACACGGCAACTCATGTCACTTAATAATGTGTACCTAGAAGCCAGAGGCATCTGAAGCTGGGCACTTACTAAACTCAAGTCACTTGCCTACCTCACAATAGAAAGTCAGTAAATGCACAGAGAAGTTAGAACCAACACACCATTCTGCTTGGTATGGAAAGGTGGCTGAGATAATGCAACTGTCAGCTGTGTCAGACTCCTTACAAAATGTAACATTATCCCTCTCCCTTCACACTCCTGGGAGAAAATGGGAGATGCTGGCTGTCATATATTTGAGATTTATTGCATTTACTTACCAGAATCTAATATATATACATTCTGTTATTTTTGCCTGCCTGAGATGAACTATATCATGTGCAACCTCTAAGAGCTTATCAGCCATTATTGTCTTAAAGCCTGTGCAGATTATTATAATTATTATCTGCACATCAACACTTCTCTGTCTCTGTGTGTATTTTCATTTATTGTCTTTAAAAGTTCACTCCCAAAAATTGCAAGAAAAGAGTTCAATTCATTATGCAAAGCAGAAAAACAATCTTTGGAAAAGTAACAATTCATTGTGTATTTTCTTTAATCAGTGCCTTGGATTTACAGATACAAAAAGAGTAAATGCTCCACTTAAAAAAAAAATGTTGGAAATATGTACCTGTCATTAGGAAAGTATGAACAGCAATTTAGAAAGAAAGTTTTTTCTTTATATGTACATTTTTTAATTGAAGTATAGTTGATTCACAATGTTAGTTTCAGATGCACAACAAAGCGATTCAGTTATACATATACATAAATATGTATATTTTTTCAGATTCTTTTCCATTGTATCTTATTATAAGAAATTGAATATGGTTCCCTGTACTGTAAGTAGGTCCTTGTTGTTTGTCTATTTTATATACAGTAATGTGTATCTGTTAATCTCAAACTCCTAATTTATCCCTCTCTTGCCCTTTCCCCTTTGGTAACCATAGTTTGTTTTCTATGTCTGTGAGTCTATTTTTGGTTTGTAGATAAGATTTTATCATTTTTTTTTAGATTCCACATATAAGTGATATCATATGATATTTGTCTTCCTCTGTCTGACTTACTTTGATTAATATGATAATCTCTAGGTCTACCCAGGTTGCTGCAAATGGCTTTATTTCATTCTTTTGAAATAATGAATAATAATAATAAAAATAATCTGAGTAATGTTTTTTTACTCAGCCATAAAAAGGCAAGCTTTTTTTATTAGTTACAAACTATCAGAAATTTCTAATCTTGTTCTTATCCAATACGCCTTAGCAAATAAAGAAGAAAAGTGTATTTATAATCTAATATGAGTGATTACAAGTTCAGGTCTGATTCTGTTCTTTAGTATATAAAATACTAAGATGAAGATTAAAAAAACCAAGCTGACTTATTCACCTCTTTTTTCCTACTTGGATTTATTTTTTCAGATAATTCTCCTTTATTCAACACTGAAATTCTCAAGAAATAGAAATTCTTTGACTAGGAAATAAATAAATTTAAAGACTCCTAAGAAAAATAATTCCACCTTTGTCTCTTGCTTGACTATAGGAAAGCAAGGGGTGGAAATCCATTTGGTCAAGTTTGGTCAAGTACATTTTCCGACTGTCGTGTCAATGAGGAGTAAGACAATTACTGTCAAACTCTCCCAGTTATTCTAACATGACTCTGACACATCCGCACCAGTGATTCAGGCTTGGCTGATGAACATGCACAAATAAATCCATGTTATCTTGGTCATGCTAAGAACACAGAGTTTCAAGCAAGGAACAGTGATTCTTTTCCTCTTTTGTAAAAGTTGAGTAGTTGGAATGAAGAAGGGGAAACATGTCTTACCTAGCTTTCTCTAAATCTTTAAAATTTTAACTTGATTGGGTGTCAAAGATAAATAAGCCAATTATTACAATACAGTGAGATAGTGCTTGAGTAGATAAAAATACAGCAGATAAAGAAAAATCTCTTTTAAGTATCATACCACAGAACATCATTAAGAAAACACATAGATTATACCTGTCTCTGATCTCAGTTCAGTTTTGTCCAGCCAAACACTTTGAAAGGTAGCAATCTTAACCTCTCCTGGGAATCAGACACATTCTCATTGTTAAGCCTATGATCTTATGAAAATCTTTATCCACCTTTTTTACCCACAAATTACTGCCTATACACAGATGTAACCAAACTCCATTATACCACACAATGGAGTGTTGAAAATGTCATGATGACATCCCATATTTACTTCCATTGATTTCCCATAGCAACATTTTCAAAACTTAACTTAGTGTCTTGTATATTCAACATTTGGCACCAAAAATAAATATTTTCTAATCAAAACTAAACTGGCTTAGAAATTTGGTCAGCATGTCTTGAAGCAGATTTGAATTCAGTTTCAAATCTCCTCAGCTAAATTCATATGTGCAGCTGAGAGCTCTAGAGGTATATTTGGTCGGTAATTTAAACACAAGCGACACAGAAAACAAAGGACACAAATATGTATTCTTTAATACATAATCAGTTTTCTGCTTACATAGAGTTTACTATATTTTAAACAAGTATGAATGTACAGATAAAAGAAAAGGTAATGTTTATACTTGAAATGGATTTGAATTTCAGATTTAAAATATGTTAACAGCTGAGCAAGCTAATTTATTTTATAGTCAATTATAAAAGAATTGAATATTGTTGTTAAGGTGGCAATTAGTAGTAATTATACAATCCCTAGCATATGCTCTGCCTCTTAAATGGGTTGTGAGTGCAGCTTCAGTTATATATTCTAGGCTTTATTTGTGTGATGTGTTTCAGTTTACAAAAAATTTATACACATTAGTTAAAACAACCATTTCACCCTAAGGCAGGTATTATTTTTCTTATCATGCAGATGGGGAAACTGGCTTAAATATTGAATCCAAAACAACAAACCCAAAGACCCACAATACCTAAACTCAATATCCTACAATAAATGTTAAGTTTTTATTGTTACTCTTAACCACACAAAGTGGTCCAAGTTTAGACACATAAATTGCAGAACAAATGTTCCGTTGGGAATGGGAAGCATAGCTTTGGAGCACAGAGCAGTGGTCAGGACTCATCATGTAGATTTTGTACTTCTTTGCTTTTTTTTTTAAATATATATTTTTATTGAAGTACAGTCAGTTTACAATGTTGTGTCAATTTCTGGTGTACAGCACAACACTTCAGTCATATAAGAGCATACACATACTCATTTTCATATTCTTTCACCATAAGTTACTATAAGACATTGAATATAGTTCCCTGTGCTATACAGTATGAACTTGTTATTTATCTATGTTTTAATATATCAGTATCTGCAAACCTCTCTGAATCTTCATGACACTTATGAGTCTATCCTGGAGATGAAAGATGTGGGCAATTTCAGTGTGTAATATACAGAAATAGGGGGAGGTGAGGGTTTGAGTGTAAAGTTTACTGTTTGATACTCAGATTAAACTGCTTAGAAGAAAATTTGTAAAGACAGTAATAATATTACTTTCCTTTTATGCATATGTGAAGTAGATTTAAAATGAGCTGAAAGAAGAGAAGAAAGTAGAAAGGCAAGACAAAGTGAGGAAGTATGTGCATGAGTCACAGCATTTCAGTGTAATCAGAAAAGCGTGGTCTTTTCATTTGTACTGATGTGAATTCATAGCCCATAGGAAACATCCATTTTAACAGTGCTTTCTATTTTCTTTTTCTTTTATGCTATTCTTAGTCTCTGTTGGTATATGAGAAATAAAATGCGTTTTTAAATTTTTAAAAAATCAGTCTGGTTTGGTCACATCTTTTAACTTTTTCCTGTAAATTATTCCTAGTACATCAAATGAAAAGAAGATATAGAATATCTACCATCTCCAAGACTCCAAAATTTTGTTTCAGATATAATTTAATTTGATAGTAGTTGTTATTCTAAGAGACCAAGTACTTTAAAAAGTCTTAGACATCAACTTCTTTCTCTAGATACTATAGTTATGTACTCAAATCTACATTATTAAATGTAAAATGCTGTCCTAAGAGGTGGTGGTCTGTCATTGTGCAGACACTTCCATTGTGGTGGACAGTTGCTATCAGTCTCCAACTTCTAGGTCTTCTGCTGAACCAGTGATATAATCTTGCAACTGATATGATCTTCCCTGAGCCTTAATTGCCGAAACAACATATAACACTGATTTCAGTCACTAAATTTTTTTTTTTGGTAAATAAAGTTTATTCTAGGAAGAGCAACTCATTGAGGGATAAAACTGTTTTAAAATTTACATATATGTACTGTTTATTGTTTTTAAGAACAGTTTAGACTACAGCTTTTTACACACATGTAGTTATCAAAGGAATAAAGCAAACCACAAAATAAGAATCAACAGAATGCAGTAATCCAATCATAAAGGACAGTCAAATGTGCTTACACATATTCAAGAAATCAGTCATCCAGATTATAAATAATAAGTAGTTTATTTGTGTCCTTTTTTTTTTTTTTAAGATTCCACATATAAGTGATATCACATGGTATTTTTCTTTCTCTTTCTGGCTTACTTCACTTAGAATGACGATCTCCGGGTCCATCCATGTTACTACAAATGGCATTGTTTTAGTCTTTTTTATGGCTGAGTAGTATTCCAATGTGTGTATATGTGTGTGTATGTATGTATCTTCTTTATCCAGTTGTCTGTCAATGGACATTTGCATTGTTTAACTTTTTGAATCAAACTGAGTTGAAGTGGAAGATTAGAAAGGAGCTGATACCCTGCTCTTCTGAAGCAGTTTCTATACTAAGAATGTAAGTGCCGTAGTCAGTGACCATGCTGTAGAAATCATACTTCCTCAGAATTTGAAAAAGCATAAATAAAAAAGAGGGAGGAAGAAACCTGCTGCTTTTAGTAAAACTGTTGCCTGAAGATAGCAATTCACTACCCTTGAAGAGGTGAGACCCTGAAGGTGAGAAACTTTATTTACCATCTCTCTCTCTCCAAGGGAGAGCCAGAAGGAAAGTACAGAAAAACATGAAATAGTTGAATGCAGAACATACATGAAGAAAATAAAGATATCAGGCAGGAAGTCAGTTGTGACAAGGTCAGAAGAACAGCAATGTAAATAGAGTGCAAAATATCAAATACACTCTAAGGAAACGTCCCAGAATGATAAAAAGAGCCAACCAGCAAACCTGGGACTACTCAAGAAACAAATCACTATGATCAAAGTTTTCATGACTTATTAAAGTTTCTAAAGTATAAAAATGACAATCTAAGTATCTTTAATTGATGAGTGGTGTCTCTATGAGGAATAATTTTTCCTTCTTCAGCTATCTGACATTCATAGCAAAAAGGATTCTATTCAAATTTCCATTCAACTTCCAGTTTCAGCTCTAACATGGAGCCCTTAGATATCACCACTCTGGTCCTTACAACAATAGAGAGCTGAAAAAACTGGAAAACTGATTCTGCTTCTTGGATCACCCTGGAATCTGGAGAGAGAGGCAAATACAGAGAGAGAGAATTATTGAGATCTGCTTACCTAGAGCAGAAGACATTGGAGCTATATAATAGGTAGGAAAGCATAAATGGATAGACTAAGGAATTGCTGGGGGATGATTGAGACTAGTATGATAATAAGCACATCTTGGGGAACACAGTCTTACAGGTCTTCACGTGGATTATGGATTACCTCCAGGAACTTCAGCAAATCCTCAAAATGAATATTCAAAAAAAGATCTCATGGCTCTGGCTGGTGTAAGTGGAAGAGTAACCATTGTGGAAATAAACAGAGCCTGTAACATTAAAAGCAGGAAGAATTGTACATAAGCACTGTACTCTGGCTGATAAAGTTGGTTTCTGTGTGTGGAGAAGTTAATAATTTTGAAACAACTGTATATGTATATATACTGGAATTGAACAATTAAATAAATGGTTGGTGGATAATGAGAGTCAAGTTTCTTAGAGTAGATAGAGAGGTTACATACAAACCAGGAGAAAAGGCTGGAATGACCCATGTGGCAATGGATTAGAATTGGAGAACAGAGGAACTTACACTTAATATAGATATAAATGATTATACATAAACATATTATAAACATATGCACATACACATGTGTACATAGAGCTTATTATATACATTTATGTGTACATGTACACGTATATTTCCTTGTTCTGTTGGTTGAGAAGGCCTAATAGTAAAAGTACCCCAGTAGCAATAAGCATATCGTTCTGGACCTTGGTTCCTAAGAAGAAGAGACCTTTATTCTCCAATAAAGGAACCAGGGCTCCTTGGAGAAGTAGCTAATTCTAAGACTGGTCAGGGACTGTACCAAATGACCCTGGGCATCATTTTGTGCCAGAGAGTAAGAAAGTACACAGCAAACAGACAATGAAAACAGGAACAACAAAATCAAACCAAACAAAATGCCACAATGAGGAATATGTCAGAAGGACACATGAGCCAACTGAAAGAGCTACCCAGGGTGAGTGCTGGAATAATTTGAGTAGCAAAATTAATTACATAATATTGGATTACAGCCCAGTATAAAATAAATATCCATGAATTCATACCGATACAAATGATTGAATTACTAAACGGATAGGAAAGAACAGACTAATGTTCCATTTTTCCCAGAGAAGAATTCCAAATAACTTGTATGAATACTATCTCTTCAAAGAGCTGACATATAACCCTCCAGTCTTTAATCATAGGCTGCACATGACTTTTTTTGAAGAGTACACTATGCAGGTCAGTAAAAGTAACTTCACAGTGGAGAAACTTGACAGTCACCAGCTCAGTGAGGTGATCAGCGTTAACATCAATGGTGATATTCCATAAAAGATGCTAACCATTGCATGTGTGTGAAGAGTTAAAAAATAATTTAATTAAATGAAAATATTTTGCTGGAGCAATAAAACTATGATGTAGGAATTTTGAATTCCTCTATTTAAGACATTGCCTCAAAGACAAGTAATATAGTCTAGAAATTGATAAATTTTCTAATCTGTATTCTTCACTACACAGGGCTTTGTCCTCCTTTATGAAAATTAGGACAGGATTTGTCCACTTTGGATGTTTTTACAACTTACCCATTCTCAATAATTTATGAAAGATAAAAAAATGGCTCTACTGTCAATCCAAAGATCAGGCTTTTAATTACTTAAGCCCATGAGTTTCTTTTGCTCCTTAATCTCTCTGTGCCTTGGATAGTGATCATGATATTGCAGTGCTGCACTAAGAATCTGTGAGAATGTTTCCATTGTAGTCATACTCGCAAATACATCTTAAACTTTTCCCTCAATAAAATAAAACAGACTTTGTTTTCAGGGAACGTACTGAGTCAACTTCCGTAGTATCTTAAGAATATCTACTTTAAGAAATTCTACATAGTAAGAACTTCTCTAGGTATAATGCTTGTATGTCTTCTGCATTTTTCAAGTTATTGTGGCCATTGCTTAAAATGTTTGAAGATGCTAAATGAGTCATTTATTAAATTCATTCAATAGTGTGAGTAACACAGTTTTCCTACCCCAACAATTTTAGACATTAATTATGTGATGACTAGGACATTATTTCCAAGTAATTTTTTAGTAAGGAATTACTTCAAGCTCCATCTTACAATATGGCAACTGTAAGATGGACCCTTACTAAACAGAACAACTCAATTAGTCCTGCCTGTTTAAAAAACATAGTTTATCTGCCTGAGGAATAACAGACCCATCTCCATGTGTGACCATATGTGACAAGGGGGCTGAGGTTTTCAAAGGGAAGAAGGTATTCTTATCCTACTTCAAGGCCCAGTTTCTCTTTTACAGGGGCTACAAAAAAATTGGTTTATCATTGCCTTTACAATTTTAAATATTTTAATATTTTAAAATATTATCGGTAATTTTGGTATAACAAAAAGAGGCATTATGTTCCTTAGCATGGGGCAGTTTTGATGTATAAATAACAAATGTGGTAAAGTTGAAAAGATAATGAATAGGTCACTGAATATGTTTTACCAATTTTTACTTTGCCCAGGAAAAAAGAAAAATTAGACATATAGTCATTAAATCCTGTTAATAAATTAAAGAATAACAATCACTGTCATGAAGCACAAATTATATTTCATAGCGTCTAAAGATTTGAATGCCTCAAGAGAAAATAAAACACAAACTCATAAATCTGTTCTTGATATCAAACATCTGCAAAGCTTTTCCAGGTTGTATATAAACTAATAATGCAGTTGTGTAAGCACAGATGATGATTAACTAAATGTATTTTTCTATAAAGAACTACACGTTAAAAAAATCTTGCTTGCAAAGTGAAGAAAAACAAAACCATAGCCATAGATTTCTTTAAAATCTTTTTCTTTTTTCAAAACAAAACAGTATTTCTAAAAGAAGCATGCCCTGCTAAAAAAATCAATTTACTGTGTCAGCCTACTGAAATAATTCACTTGTCTAAAATGATGACATTTTATTAGGCAAATCACAAAGGTCTATTTTTCACTCTTCTCCCAAGTTCTAAAGAAATCAAAATGAATATATTTGAGTCAGTATTGCCTACTTACAGCCTGCTGTGTTATTTATACAACTAGCATTTTAAATCATACTCCAGTCAAGGCTTGGGGGGTAGGTTTAGCTCAAGTAGTAGAGTGCGTGCTTAGCATGCACAAGATCCTGTGTTCTATCCCCAGTACCTCCACTAAATATAAATGAACCTAATTAAAAAAAATAACAATAATTAAAAAGTCATAAATCATACTCTGATCATATCAGGAGGTTGAGAAAAGAATAGGTTGACTTAACATATTCTGGAGTATCTGATATTAAATGTAATGTTCAAGATCTGAATAATTTCTTAATTTTCGATGTGTAAGTTTCTTTCAATAGGATCTTTTCAGCTGCTGTCTTTAGTAAAAACAAAACACATCCAAGTCTTCATCAAAGCTTCTTCTCATTCAACTACACAGTTTGAAATTGTTCTTTTTGAACCTGATATATCACAGGAAAAGATAAGTCAATTTCTATAAAAAAACTATTGGACTTTAGAGAATGAATCTATTTGCTCAGGGTTTAGTACTATTGATATTCTTTAATTAAATTTCATTTACTTGGGAAGGCGGGTTGAGGACACTAATATAACTTTTTTATTTAATTGGGAAACCAGGTATAGCATAGCTGTGATGTTATAAATATTGCCTGTTTTATATTGCCAGACAGTGTTCAGTAGAATAATCAATAACAAAACCTGCATTAAATAACATCATGAATAAACATTCATAATGTTCCAGTCTGTGTAGAAGACTTTGTGAGATAATACAAAGATCCAAAATTTCAGAACCAAAAGGAAAGAAAAAAAACACAAATAAACAATAGTGAGTATAAATGAGCTCTTGATGAAGAAGTTGGAAAGTATAATTCTTTAAAAGCCTGTATTATGTAACTTTTACAAAGCCAAGGTTTATGTGTTTCTCTTTACTTTTTGGTATTTAAGTCCAATTTCACATGCAGTTCCAAATAATTTATTAATTTTATTACCAAATAATTTCAAAGGAAAAGAAAATTTGCAAGAATCATTAGAATCAGACCCACTGTAACTTCTCCACTTGTCTCATTTGCTGTATCATTTTCCCTCTTTCTCCTTGTGGTTTACAATATGCATCACACTTCCTTACCTCCATTGTTTCTTCACTATGTCCCTTTTGCTTGAAAAGCCCTCCCTCCTATTCTTCACTTGGATAACTCAACCCTCACCCCATTGATTAAATAAACATCTACTTAGTAGTTAATATCTGCTAAAATATTATCAGCTCTAAGCATTAAATACTAGGAAAGTAGACCTAATATAAGTTTTCATGAGACTTAAAATCTTGCTGCAAAATATAGTCAGTTATCAAGTTATAATCATTACTTCAATACTCTGAGATCTGTACTTTGAAGAGAAAAGAACTAGGTCCTACATTCATCACATACGACAGCCTTAAATTGAGATCTAGGGGGTAAGGGAAGGCTAACCAGTAGGAGTTCAGTATAAACTAAGATTTGATGAAATAATTAGCCAGACAAATTGAGACAAGAACATTCAAGCAGTGTGAACAGCATATAGAAGTAAGTGTGTGTGAGGAAAAATTATGTTGTATAAGAAAAGAAAGTAATTTAGTTTGCCTGGGACATAGATTGTGTGTTGGGGTGGGAGGGGGGTAGTGCAGCAATGGAAACAGAAGATTGGAAAGCTAAGCTCATTCCACAATCTCTATTTTAAAGAATTTTGATGTCATCTTTAACCTATTGGGGAGCTATTGGTGGGTTTATTCTGGGAAGCCCAATTTTTGAAAAATCAACCAGCAACCATATGGAGAATTCCAAGATGAGCTTCTCTTAGAAAATGCCCTAAGGATGTCATCTCCAAATAGTAGTGTCTTTGAAAATTTTGTAACATCTCAGTGGCAACTAGTTTAGTGTCTTTCACAGTAGTTGCTTAATAAGTATTGCTTGCTTTTACAAAATTGATGAAGTACATGACTTATTAAATTTACTAATTTAAGGAAAATACTCTTCTTTGTTGTTCAATAATCCTTTTCTAATAAAATTAGGATATTGGAGAGGCAGAAACATTGATTAAAATGACAATGATTTTGATTTATTTGTCAAGTATTAAATAAATGGTTTTGTTTTCTGGGTGAATTCGTATATTGGCTTTTTCTTTTGTTTTGTGTCTTTGAAAATAGTTGTAGACTACATTAACACCCTCAAATTCAAAAGAAACCTTTACTGGTTTTCTTCGCTACCACAAACTGAACAACTTAAAACAAAATCCATTTATTCGCTCACAGTTCTGTAGGTCAGAGGTCCAGGCAGACTTGCTTAGATTCTCTGCTTAGGGTCACACAAGGCCAAAATCAAGTATTAGCCAGCAAGGGGCTTTTACTTGGGAGCAGAGGGGAAGAATCATCTTCCAAATGCATTCAGATTGTTGGAAGTATCCAGTTTCTTGTAGTTCTGGAATGAAGGTCTTTTTTCTTGCTGGCTGTCAATCAAGAATAACTCTCAGCTCCTAGGAGCTGTTTTCAGGTTATTTACTATGTGGCTACCCCCATCCTCAAAGCAAATCTTGATCTCATTTAGAAAACCTCCGTTTCCCCTATTGCTATCAGACTGAGAAAAAGCTCTGCTTTTAAATGGGTCATGTATTTAGATTAGACCCACTAAGATAAATTTCCTTTGATTAACTCAATGTCTCCCAAAATATCTTCCCATGTTAACACAACATAATCATGTCATGATTTCTTACACTTATAGTCCTGGATTTAGGGTAAGACATCCCAAAAGGGCCATTTTATAAATCTGACTAGTATAGAAAGAAAAAAATTAAAATTAATCCATCTTACTTCACATATTAGGTGAGATTAGATAGTTCACTATAAAAGCATAAATTGATACAAATTTATCTTTGAATTTTCATGTGAGTCAAAGATCTCAGACTAGAACTGAACTAAAAATAGTTTCGATTCTGTTTTGAGTAAAAGCATTAATATTCCTTCATACAAGCCTCTTGTTTGATTAGCACTGTCTCTGCAATTAACATTTCCACTTACTAATTCTAGTAGATGGATCAATGAAGGAAGTAACGGTACAATTAATTTGCTGGCTTCCGCAGACTACTTCCTGAAAATCTGAACCGCACTTGTGCTACACCTGTCAGGAACTCAAAGAAATGCTCCAATTATATCACTTGGTATTGTGAAAGCTTTAATCACATCATGACCGGTAGGCTGGTGACAACACTTTTGTTAGTTTTTAATATCGTATATACATACAAAAGTTATCATATGCATTTATCACAATACCTGGCACAGAAATGTATGCAAAATGGGTGACAAAGGGAAGGACCAAGAAAGAAGGAGGCAAGAAAAGAGAAAACGAAAGAATGAGAAAAGACAAAAGGGGCAGGAAATAAAGAAAGAAGGGAAGAAAATGAAGAGGAAATAAGAGGGAAGTAAATAAAGAGAAAAAAAAGAAGTATGGAAGGAAAGAAGGAGGGAACAAGGTCAGAGAAAGAAATGGAGTAAGAAAAGAAAGAAGAAACAATTTTGAAATATTTAAAGGTGGAATAAATGCTTTGCATCATTTTCACTCCTACCATGGGGCAATCTGAAACCTCCTAGAGAGAAGCACACACGTACAGGTTAATGCCATTCTGAGTTCATGTCCTCCAGCTCCTCCTGAATCCCCAGTATCCTCCATCTTTCCATTTGTCCTTCACCAACTTTCATAACTATCTCTAATCTTTTCCTATTTTAAACCTCTTACATAACTCCTACTCTAACAGCTGACCTGGACTTGTACTCAGATTAAGGGGAAATGTTTAGACCATTGGGTGAAATTTTTCTTAAATTCACAAACTTTTTCCTACAAATTAATCTACCTCTATTATAAGTACTTAAATTGAGGCCCAGAAACTCATGTTTCTCAGGCTAATCAGGTTCACTTGTGCTTTAATTATCTTTGGTCTTCATGTCCTGTGCATCTCTTGTAGGCAGCACAGAGTTGGGGCTTGCTTTTCGTTCTTTTTTTTTTTTAATCTAATCTGAAAGTATCTACATTTAATAGGGGTGTTTAATACCATTTACTTTTAATACGATAATTGGTATTGTTATATTTAAGTCTATCATCTTGATATTTGTTTTCTCTTTGTTCCATCTGTTGTTTATTTTGCATTCTTTTGAATTGAGTTTTTTTTTTCATTGTCTCCCCTTTGTTGGCTTTTGGCTAATTTTTTAAAAAATTATTTTAGAGATTACTTTAAAAGATTTGTAGTATACGTCTTTAAACTATCATCGCCCTACTTTAATTGATTTTATATAATTTCATGTATATTATAAAAACCTTTCAATAAATATATATACTACATTTTATTTTTTTATTGAAGTATAGTCAGTTTACAATGTTGTGTTAATTTCTGGTGTACAGCATAGTGATTCAGTTATACATATATATATATATTCCTTTTCATACTCTTTCTCATTATAGGCTATTACAAGGTACTGAATATAGTTTCCTGTGCTACACAGTAGGACCGTGCTGTTTATCTGTTTTATATACAGTACTTAGTACCTGCAAATGTTTATTTAACCCCATCTCTATTCCATATGTCTTATGAATTTTACAAATACATTAGGTATAGACCCCATAATGCATTATAATTTTTGTTTAAAGAGTCAATCATCTATTAAAGAAATTTAAGTAATAAGCAAACCAGCTTTTATGTTCACCCATGTTGTTATCGTTTTTGATGTTCTTTACTTCTGTACCACAATGCGTTGTGCATCTAGTGTTAAAATTTTCTGTGACAATTATTCTTTAACTTTTCTTATAGTGCAGAACAACTGGTGATTAATTATTTCAACTTTTGTATGCCTGAAAAGTCTTTATTTTATATTGACTATTGAAATATATTTGTCTGGGTAAGAAATATAGCTTGATATTTTGATTTTTCTTTCCCATTTTAAGACTATTTCCCACTGTCTCTTGGCTCATGTTGTTTCTGGTAAGAAATGTGCTGCCATCCTTATCTTTGTTCCTCTGTGCCTTGTCTTTTTCTGTTTTTAAGATTTTCTGTTTACCACTGGCTTTGAGCAATTGAATTATGATGTTATGATGTGCTTGGTGAAATTTTTCTCATCTATATACTGTTTGAGCATTTAGGATCTGTGGGTTTATATTTTTTGACAAATGTTTAAAATATTCCATCATGATTTCTTCAAACATTTCCACCTGCCCCCACTTTGTTTTTATGAAGACTCCAATTACATGTATATTAAAGTGTTTGAAGTTTACCCATTGCACACTATCATAATTTTTTACTATGACAATTTTTTTTTCTTTCTGTGATTTGTTTTGGATAATTTCTATTGCTTTGTCTCCAAGTTCACTACCCTTTCTTTCTGCAGTTTCTTATTATTTATCCCAACTAGCACGTTTTTTTATCTCACACATTGTACATTTAATCTCTAAAAGTTTGCTTTTAGTCTCTTCTGTATCATCTATATTTCTATTTACCTTTTTGAACACATATAAACACAATAACATTTAAGATTCTTGTTTGTTAATTCTAACATGTGTGTCAGTTTCGGGTCTGTTTACATTTATTGCTCTCATTGCCTTTTCTCCTCACTAAAGCTCTTATTTTCCAGCTTCCTTGCGAGCCTGGTAATCTTTGATTAGATTCCGATACTGCAAATTTTATATAGTTGGGTATTGAATATTTTGTTTTCCTATAAAGAAAATATGTGTCTGTCGTGCAATTTTGTTACCTGGAAATTATTTGATATTTTTGGTCTTTCCTTTAATATGTATAAAATAGACCAAGGTGTTCAAAGAATTGTGGTTTTTACCTAGCAAAAGCACAAGCTAGATGACACATTTTTTCTAAGACTGGTACAACTTTAGAGGATGTGGGTTTATGAATACATGAGCCATCACTCTAAACTCCTTAGCACACTGTGAGAGAAACTTGTCTCTTCTTGGGGGTGGCCAAGATAATGGTGCTCCCTCTTTCCAGCTATGGTGCAGTCCTCTCTTAGAGGAGCAGTCCACCAGGATTTCTCATGCTGCCGCAGCTCTGTGTTATAGAGGTTGAATCCCTGTTGAGTGCTAGTTCCAGCTCCTTTCCTCCGCGCATCCCCCATGCACAGGATGACGCTCTACCTCAGGGAAGGCAGGCCAGGAATACTGGAGCCCTGATTGCTCTTGCCAAATGTGCTCTTAGAGTAGAGGTTCTATGCTAGTAGAACCAAACCAAGAAGACCAGAGGCTAATGCCCCCACTTAGCTTACTACTCATAAAACAGAGGTTTACTCTAAGTGAGAGAGGCCACTGTCCCTGACCCCAGCTTCAGAGAGATTGCATAGAAATTTTGCCAAAGGAGGAAGCATGCCATAAGAATTGAGAGCTTTGTCCTCTCCCTATGGAACTGACTATGTGAAACAGAATATGATGAAGTTCAAGTCTAAGGGCACTTTCAAAAATAATGAGATTTTTTAGGTTTATTAGGTAACAGTTCAGAGGCTAGTAGGTCCATGAGAGCAGCAAACTAAATAATAGGCTAATTAGTTTAACAGAGAAAACCAGGGTAATATATGGTTTAAAAGAATCCTACTGCTGTCAGAAAACACTTCAAAGTCTAGCCACAAAAAGTACCCCTAAAAAGAAGCCTAAATTTGGTTCAATTGTACTATGGACTAATTTGTGCCCCAGGCATCGTCACAAATAAAACAAGAAGCAATAGTTGGTGGAGCCTGACAGTCTGGTGTAACACAAAGCCAGGAAGAAAGCTTAACAGAAAGATCAAGGAGAGAGCCCAAACAGAACCACTGTCATCTCAGGGTGACTGTGTGCAAGCCTTGTCTGCACCCTCTGAGGAATGACACCATAGTTGTCACGTTGTATGGGAAATAGGCTTTAAAAATAGTCCAGCTAAGTCACTAGACAAATTGGCAAACAACCCAAAAATAATTTCCAAAGTGGATGGTGGTATCCAGAATTGCTCCAATATATTACCTCAAAATTTCTTTTTTCAACAAAATGTTATTAGACATTCAAAGAAGCAGGAAAGTGTGACCCATACGCAGGAAAAAAAAAAAAATGCAAGTAACAAAACCTGCTTGTGAGAGGACCCAAACATCAGACTTAGTAAACAAAGCCTTCAAAGGAGCCATTATAAGTATTCAATGGCGAAAGAAAATTATACTTTAAAAAGTAAAGGAGAGTATAATGATAATGTCTCATCGAATAAGGAATATTGGTATGGAAATATAAATTATAGAAAAGAACCAAATTAAAATTCAGTAGTTGGAATGTAAAATAATTAAAATGGAAATTTCAACAGAGTTACTCAATAGTAGATTAAAATTGGCAAAAGAAAGAATTAGTGAATTTGAAGATAGTTTACAAAAGATAATGCAATCAGAAGAACAAGGGCGGAGTGGGGGGGAGAGTGAAGAAAAATGTATAAACCCTCAGAGATATGTGGGACATTATGTGTTTCAAAATGCACATAATGAGAGTAGCAGGAGAGGAGGAAGAGAAAGTAAAAAACATATATTTTAGGAATTAATGCCTGAAATCTTTCCAAATTTAATTAAAAAAAATTAACCTCCACATCAAGAAGTTTAATAAACTCCAAGTAGGAAAAACATCAAGAGAT
This sequence comes from Camelus dromedarius, assembly GCF_036321535.1. Taxonomy (NCBI): domain Eukaryota; kingdom Metazoa; phylum Chordata; class Mammalia; order Artiodactyla; family Camelidae; genus Camelus; species Camelus dromedarius. The sequence goes on from NC_087436.1 coordinate 40,545,174, forward strand.
ATACACCCAGACACATCATAGTAGAAATGTTGAAAGAGAAAGGTAATGAGATGATTTTGAAAGAAGCTAGGGACAATCAATTCATTTTGTACAAGAGAAATTAATAATATTTCTGTCTGACTTCTCATCAAAAATAATGGAGAACAGAAAGTAAGGGATCACATATTCAAAGCGCTGAAAGAAATCTTACATCCAGCAAAGAAATAATAAAATGTAGTTGTTTTGATTATTTAAAAAATGCTTTTAATTTAGAATTCAAGAGCATATCCAAGGTTCAGAGTTTACAGAAATATACATTCTGTATTTTAGCTTCTTATCAATGAGTATGTAAACCATATTGCTACCTAAAATATGAAGACAAATGGCTTGAACTATAAAACATAATCTATGAACACTTTTAATTGGTAATGCCTAAATCCATGGAGAAGTAAAGAGGTTTGTAATGAGACATAATGTGGTTGTGAGAAGACATCACAGACAGTTTCTCCCTGATATAAACACTCAGATTTAATCACCCCAAGCTGCTTTTGCAGCTACTGCCAAAGCATGTTAGCGTCACCATCAGGAAGCAGGGTGCCTGTCAAGCCTGCGGTAAAGCAAACAGAACTGCTGCCAGCACGCTGCCTGCGGACAACGCAGGCGCCACATACACCGTTTATTTCACTTCTGCACTTTCTGATTGTGTTTTCTGTAGAACATACTGAGCCTGTACAGCACTACAAAAGGTCTTCCAGTGGGAAAAGACTGCTGTTAAGTTAGGAAAACAAAAAAGAAAATGCTTCTTCAGAGTTTATTGAAGCGATGAGTCGGAATCTTGCTCCTGAGTAAAGCAGATATTCAGTTTGATCGTGGTATCAAAGGTTACTAAGCTTCAGTGGTAAGGTGCGTGCCTAGCCTGCACGAGGTCCGGGGCTCAATCCAGTGACTCCATTAAAAATAAATAAATAAATAAACCTAATCACCTCCCCCTCAAAAGCAAAAAAGAAAAGTTGCTAAGCTTTAGAGGAATGTAAGTAAAATATCTTCATTTGAAAGTGGGTAGGTGACAAAAATGTTGCCATAGTTTATATCTAATCCTATGTGGTTTCTCAACTTCTAATTCATTATCGTCATGGTAATTTAATAATCAATCATCCATTTGGGGCTTATTAATTAATTTATGAGTGATTGTGTGTTGTGTTGCTTACTCATGCTGCAAGGATGGAACAATCGAGACAGAGCTGACAAGTGAGGACAAAAAGTGGAGGCTTTTTTGTATTGAAAAATGACTTTTTAAACTTGGATTTTCCAAAGGATTCATCTTGATACATTATTGTACATACAGGAGTAGAATTATGTCAAAATTTGGCATTCAGGTAATCCCTGCAGAATGTATCCTTTTATCTGTTACGAATTTATTGCAATGGTGATTATAATAACAGTTACCAAGAATTAGAAGTTACAATGATTCATTGTAATAGACACTTGAGACACTATCTCCCATAATTCTCATAGTGATTAAAATAAGTAGACATTACTATTTCGTTTTCCATATTAAGAAACTTTGACTCAGAGATGTAAGTAATGTATTCAAAGTCATATAGCTAGTCAGCAACTGAGACAATATTTATACATGGAGCTCTCCATTTTTTTAAACTTTTGATTTTTCCTTTATACACCTGACATTCTTCTAATTTCTGCGGCAGAGATTGTCTCTTGTTGACTATTTTCTGACCACTTTTCCACCATTTTTTAGGAAAAAAATGAATACGTTCATGGTATCTATACATTGTCTTAAATTGCATTGCTTTATGTCAATGAGTTTCTGAAGTGGGTTGAGGAGGAAGGAAACATTGAAGACCTGTTTGGTTAATGAACAGAGCACTGTAAGTAGTCTTTCCTAAAGGTGTCTTGGCATCTCAAAGACACTACGGGTTTGATTTGTATTACAGATTCTGAATCTCAGCAATAATATTAAACCTCCTACTTCTTGTTTCTTCATAGTTCTTGAAAGGAGTCCTCTGGGTTCCTAGACAACAGGTCTGAAGGATCTGGGGGTTGTCAGATCATCTTTGAGACAACTTGATTGGCCGCTAGGAACAAACCGCTGTATAAAAATAGAGACCGCCAAGGAATTTTCCCAAAGCAAAGTCAGATCTGCCAGTTCACTCCAGCCCTGGGCATCCCAAGGGCCACTTCCATGCAAGCAACTGTCACAGATTATTTTCAAAGATGAATCTGTAATGACGTCCTCGTTCTTTACCCTGCTTTTTAATTATCGCCCCCTTCTTCTTACGAACTTCTTTATCTTATTTATTTCTTTTTTTTTTTTTCACTTTTTCCTTTTGTTGGTATCTGTAAGAACTTCATTTTCTTTCCCATTTGAAATTTTCTAGAAATAAAGAAGGGGATGATCATATAAAGAAGAACTTTCTATGAAGTCCATTGTGAAGTGAAAAGTCTTAAATATTAAGCTATCTAATATGATCAGGAAAAAATAACCTGAAAAGCAACATTTAATTTTTACTTATATAGAATATAAAAGTAACTTGGTAAACTTTCAGTCAAATTACATGAAGCTATGATTAAATCATTACATTGATCAATACATGTGTTCAGGGAAACCACACATCAAAATCAAATAGGGTCTGTGCTTAAATCTTTACTCTAAGTGAAAATGAGTGTTTGATGAGATAGTGGCTTATAATTGAAATATTTGCCAACAAAGAGAAAATAAAGAAATCATCATATTACTGATCCCCAGAGACCAGAATGCAAAAGTATTACACTACTCGCTCTAATTTGTTAAAAGACTACCATAAAGAAAATTTTTCCACCCATTATTTTAGCCACTTCTAAGTATTCAGTCAGTTTGCAGCCTCTGTTAAGCAAACGAGTTGGTCCTTAACCTGAAAAAAAAAAAAAGGTCACTTAAGATATTGACTTAATTAAATTTTAGATGAATCCATTCAAATACCTGTTGTGGAAACATCCTGGAATCTCCAGTGTCAAAAGTTACTTGATTTGGGCAAAGAATATTTAATTTACTCAATGGCATTATGAGTTTTCGGACTTTTCAGTACTGTAGTCTGGAAAGAATGTGGTTTTTCAGTCAAGAGATTTGGATTTGATTCCAAGCTCCAGCGTTTACATCATGTACAACGCAGACCACGTCTCTTTAACTTCTCTGAGCCTCAGTAACTTAGCTATACAATGTAGACAGCAGCAGTTCATGTGAGCTTTGATGAAGGTGAAACAAGACTTTGCATATGCAGGGCTTGGACATATTATATATTTCATATATATTGATTTTATTTTTTATTTTAATTTTAATTTTTTGTATATATATTTTTTATTGAAGTATAGTCAGTTTACAATGTTGTGTCAGTTTCTGGTGTGCAGCATAATGCTTCAGTCATACATGAACATACATATGTTTGTTTTCATATTCTTTTTCACCATAAGTTACTATAAGGTATTGAATATTCTTGCTTACATTGGACCTCTTCACATTAATAGATAATTAATAACATAATATATTGTAAAAACACAATAATTTGTGAGAATGCATTATTAAGATCTTTGTGTAAATATTTAAAATATTATTATGTAACAGAAGCAAAAAAGGACCTATTTCTTACTTTACATATAGGAAATCTAAAAATTATCTAATGTGAAGTGCTGAGGGAAATTCCACAAGTCTTAGTTGAATCTTGTTTGAATAATTAAACACACACACACACACACACACACACACACACACACGATCATACCAATTTATCTCTCTGAAGGTACAAAAACAAAAAACACCCTAAATGTGATAGGCAGAATAGTGGTCCCCAAATTATCCACATCCTCATCCCTAGAACCTGAGACTATGTTTCCCTATACATGGCGAAAGGGACTTCGTAGATGTGGTTGTCAAGGACCTTGAAATGGAGAGATTATCCTTGTTGTCCATATGAGACCAATCCAATCACATAGGTCCTTTTTGAATTGTAATATCACTTGGGACAACAATTTTTACCCCCCAGATATTGTAAATAATATTATTTTATAATTTACAATTTGGATATATATCCACACTTTGGGGGGTAGTATAATACACTGAACATCTTATTTACTAATTCTCGAGTGAAAAAAGGTGCCCACTTCATGGTGAGTGACAGCCACAGTCCAAACGTTGAGGGTCAGGGAATAACAGTTTCCATCTTCTCTTCAGAGAATCCTGGGGCTCTTGGTGTTTGGGCTGATGCCACATGGTAAGTGCCAACAAGATTGACACTAGAGAATTCAATGTGATACAGGTACACTGTTTAGTGCTTAAAAACTCTCCTCTGTAAAGAATAAAATGTCTTCATGCAAGGATTCTTTAGGGCATTATATCTCCAAAGAGGAGGAAAAGAGCTAGAAGGGAAACAAACAAAAAAAAAGGCCAGACCTGGGACTTAGTAAAGCATATGTCTTTATTAAGAGGTAAAGAAAGTAAAGAAATGCCAAAATGTGAATCATTGAATAGTTAATCTTAACTTGGATGTTAAATGCACTGGAGTAATATAGAGAAACAGTCTTCTGTTTCTAAATATGTCTCTCAAGCAGCAGATTCCAGATGGGTTTTTTTAGTGTACTTAAAAAATAAGAACATCTGCAGTTGTATGAGAGTACCTGATTCTAACATGCCCTTGTAGGTTTCATTTCATGGATTTTTTTCATCTTACCTCTAAGGAGTTTTTTCATGAGACATTTGCACTGGGCATTCAAGGTAGATCCAAGCAAAGTGAGAGGTCCAAGAGAGTAAGAAGAGAAATGGAAAGCTAGGTCAAAGAATCTTTGGGAGCATTCATGTGTGATTACATTTGTTATGTTATGATGCATAATCCCAGTAATGTTTTAGACTTTACAAATCTAGTTTTACCTATCCTTTACTCTTTTTTGTGAGATATTGTTTATTATAAAACTCTTGTGCTCCTGCCATACATACCAAAACAAAAGGTCATTTTACAGGCACTTTATGTTATAGTCAAGAACAAAAGAAAATAATATGATGCTGTGAAATGTCGTACTGTAACAGGGTGGACACTGTCTTGCTATGCCTTTTTAATATCAGCTTAAAGTATACACATTACAAAAAAGCAAGTGGAAGAACATTTAGTTGGGACTCATTTTTGCAAAAATCATATGCCTTTATACGTACTGATAACTTTGGGAAGGACAGACAATAATCTGTTGACAGTGGTTTATATAAGGACAGGATATTTTTACTTTTCATTATATATCCCTTTGTACTCTTTTTTAATTGAAGTATGTTTGGTTACAATGTATCAATTTCTGGTGTACAGCACAATGTCCCAGTCATGCATATATTTGTTTTCATATTCTTTTCCATTAAAAGTTATTACAAAATATTGAATATAGTTCCCTGTGCTACAGAAGAATTTTTTTATCTATTTTTATATATAGTGGCTAACATTTGCAAATTTTATCCCTTCCCACCAATTTTCCCCCAGTAACCATAAGATTGTTTACTATGTCTGCAAGTATGATGAACTCATCTACAAAACAGAAACAGACTCTCAGACATAGTATCTTTTACTCTTAGATTTTCAGTGATTTCTCATAATAAAGTGCATAACATACTTAAAGATAATTTTATTGCATGTACCCCAAATACTATTTCCATTTCATCTTTTACCACATGCCTCTCATACTAAGTGCTGAAGAAGTTTTAAATTATTTGCAGTTCACTAACAAATCTTGTATGTACTGTTCCCTCTGTCTGGGATCTTCCCCTTCTCTCTCACAATGTGGAAATCATCTGGTACTCCTTCATGACTTAGGTTTTACCTCCTGTGGGAGGCTTCTACCCCAAGCTGATTTAAGTTTCTATTTCTCTGTACAAATTTTTAACTCTATATAGCCATCAAACATTTTGCAATAGTGTATCATATCAAAGTTATCAATAGGCTTGGTGGGTTCCTACTGGAAACCACTGTAAGTGGAGGCAGTGTAGTTTTTTGTAACACCTTTTAAATATTTGTTGCTAAAAGGTGAATAAATACTAATTGTTGGAGAATGAATGAATAAATAATTCTAATAAGGAACAATGGAGGTAAGTTGTAGGGAGTCTTGGCCAAACTAAATGTCAAATGTCAGATCCTGATTGTCATTAATTTTAGTCAGAATTAAATAATAGTAAACTCATTGTTCTTAGGACTCATAGGCTCTGGAGGCAAATGAGAGTCACTTTAATAATAACTTGAATGACTTGCTTTTGTCCCCATCTGTCTGGGGACATTCTCCAGCCTCCTCTGGTGTCTGTGTCTGAGGATTCCTGTCCTTCCTGGGGATGGCCCACGTGGGCTCTCAACCTTCATTAAATATATACTTGAAATGTCCACTCTGACCTTCCTCTCCTGCTCTGGCCTCCCTGGGCGGTATCTCTGGCTCCCAAGTGTACTTGAGGGAGCCTCACTGCTGCCAGTCCTGATGGCCCCCACCAGGTGAAGTCACCAAGACTGTTGGCTCCAAAGTGTCCCAAAGCCATAATCTTCAGATTTCAGAGAGGGGCAGTGGTAAGAATAAACTTTCTTTTTCTGATTGTCACTCCTCTCTGTTGCTTACGCACTCCAGGCAGAACTGTTATTCCTGTTATTCCGCCACATCTTGAAGCGCTCTCCAGGAATCAGTGCTGTCAGTCTCTGCTGTTCTCAACAGGGGCTCAGCGAAGAAGAAAAAATCGTCCAGAAAGTTGAGGAAAGTTCACTCACCATTGGTCTAGTTTCTTGCCCAGTAGAGACCTTGAGTACCATATGGGTTTTCCAGGACTGCTATAACCAATTATCTCACTGGTTGTTTGAATGCTTTATTTATCAGTTTATGTTCCTTTTCTTTCCCTGCATTTCCCCTCTAAAGCCTTTTGGTGGAGAACAGCAAGGCAGGTGTCTGTGATGGGAGAATCCAGGACCTATGGAAGATGAGGAAAGGATCATATATAAGGGGCTGGACTGGCATGGGAAGTTGGAGCCCAAGCAGCAGTGAGGTGTCCTTCTAGGTCAGGGATGGGTGTGGCCTGCCCAGGAAAGGGGAGGAGTCTATCCAGGCCAGGGAAGGGGTTTGTGGCAGAGATGGGAGCTTGGTTATAGTCAAGACTATTGATCAGATGAATTAAACAGTTAGGATAACAGAAGTAGATTTCTTTCTCATTTGGGGGGAAGGGAGTTACACATAAGGAGAGGGGGAAAAAAAGAATATGTAAATATTTTACTTATATGTTTATTTACTTATAAACGGATAGATAAAAATATTCCTTCACTCTCTCCATTGAAAAGACATAGGAAAAGCAACACTCCAAGTATAATCTGTGTTCAAAAGACTTTACTATATTAAAAAGCAGGGAGATGCTCAAAGGATGAGGGGCACGTGTCAGCAAGACTCAGAACCCAGATGGAATGGGTTCTTTCTGGGCAAATTGGTGGTTATTTGAGTCTGTTTGGAAATACCACTTATTTTATACTATGTTTTCATCTTATTGTTAAGAGATTCTCACCTGCTTAGAAACTGAAGAAAACCCCTGTCATGTAAGTTTTTTCATTGTGGCAAAAATTTACAAAAATTGCTTAACATAAACTTTTGGGGGGGATCCTTCCTCTAGATACCAAAATAATCTCACTGTGTTGAGGACGAGATCTTTTGTAAGGATGCACTACCTTTTTGTGAGTAAATGTGGGGCACGGGGACAGAAAACACTTCTCTGCAAAACCCAGTAGCATGGATGGCCGCTCCAGTGGCTGCAGAGTCTGCTGCCTGAGGGAGGGAGACGAGAGGGCTTGTCTTAAAGTCTCTTTGCGTGTCAGACACTTCTCAGGCGCAGTGTGTGTTTTGGGTGCCTTCATATAGATTTTGTGAGCACAAAATCCCTGTCCATTCAAGTCGCACTTTGCTGTTATCACTGAATAGCTTTTATTAGGCGTCGCCAGTGCAAGGTCTTGCAGTGTTTGCCTGCCAGAGAGCTATATGAAACAAAGGAATTAATATCAGGCCTGTTTTAAGAAAATCAATCTAATATTTCTTGTTGTCTAATCTAATAGTCCTGAGCTAAGCATACACTGAAGCAGAGACAGTGTTTTATCACAATATCTTTGCCTTGCATGAATCAACACACTAAGTCAGTCTCCTAAATTAGTATCCCCTCTCCTGTTCTTCCTAGCATGTTATCAGAGCTTCTACCGTTAGCTAAACTGGGTTTAATAGTTTATGCTATTGGGGTGTGTGTACTCTGTGTTACTGTTTAACTGTTTGCCTGAAGTCAGTTATGAAGCAGGCAAATAATGGTGTCAATTTGTAAGTGGTGTTTGGGAGCAGCATATATGCACTAGGTCTGTCTGTGTAAGATTCTGTCAAAGAAAGTAAAGATTTGAATGGGAACTCTTTTCAAGCGCAGTGAGAGAACATCACTTAGACAACATCTGTGTTCCCTTCAGCTTCATAACTACAGGGTTAAGCTCAGCAGCTAGTCTTACATTTCATATTAGCCTCTGCCCTGGAAAGACTCACTGTTTCTGTTCAAACACAGGCCAACCAAGGGGTGGGGAGATGGGGATACCTGTGGGAAAATTCTGTAACTCATAAGAAAGGACAAGAACAATAGTAATTTGGTATAAAATCTTGTGCCCCAAATCGGCTGATTTAGTAAGTTTTACAAGGCCCTGAGTTCAAAGAAAACAGTGCAAGAGAAAAAGAGTACACTGTAGCTGTTTTGTAATTATGTCCTTTTGTGTCATTTTTTTAGATCCCACATGTAGGTAATATGAACATATTTACAAAACAGAAACAGACTCACAGGCATAGAAAACAAACTTACGGTTACCAAAGGGAAAAAGTGGGTAAGAATAAATCAGGAGTTTGGGGCTAGCAGATAACAAACTACTATATATGAAATAGATAAACAACAAGGTCCTACTGTATAACACAGGGAACCATATTCAGTATCTTGTAATAACTTATAATGAAAAATAATATATATATATGTATATTTGAATCATTATGCTGTACACCAGAGACCAACACAACCTTATAAATCAACTATATTTCAATTAAAAAAAACAGATTTGCTTCTCTGTCAATGGCACCAGATAAAGGAACTATAGAAGTTCATCATCTGCTAAGTTTCCCCTTTCGCTGAAATGTGAACCCCATTCTGCACGACATTGTGTTCTGAGCTGCTGGCTCCAGAATGTCGGAAAATGAAGTAAGTGCAGTGAGGGGCACTGCATGTGGCACAGCTTGTGCATTTCCACGGCTTCCCCTTTGCCAACCTGGGCACGTACCCCAGCTGTGGTGGGAAGAGAACGGGTATAGCGGGATTACTTAAGTGTTGATGTCCAACACACTATAATATTGCTTCCTTATTTATGAATTTATGAACATATTGCTACTTCCTCAAATTTTATTCAGTCACTTTAACGTAGTTTATATCATCAGAACAAAAACCTAATGCCTGAGAAATAGTACTAACATTTTTTGCATGCTAATAAACATAAAATAATGAAATGTATCCTAATTTTTAACTTGAGTCGTTAATTATTCACTCGGTGTTTTCAGATGCTCTTGAGGCTGTGTGGCATGGCTCCGTCAAGAATTTTCAAAGTATGTCATTTGGATCTCAGGCAGGAACAGGCTTATAGAGAGGCAGAGTTGATAGTGACCTTGTGCTTACAATTTGAAAAGTATCACAAACAGCACTCCAATACTGGACCCATCCAGAATTGTCTTGCCTGTTAAATAAAACTCTTTTGTTACCAGGATTAGAAGAAATCCAACTCAAACTAGCAAGCAAATGGGAAGGATGTTTATTGTCTCGTTAGCTGGGACTTCCAGGGATGCATTAGGCACAACATTCAGATTCACAAACATGCCATTGATATTCTCTCTCTCTCTCTCTTTCTCTCTCCCTCTCTCTCTCTCTCTCACATGCATGCACACACAGATACGTACAGGCACAGACAGGCACACACACATCTTAATGCTCCAGCAGTGTTTCTGCCATGCTACCCTCACTCCGTTCTGATGCAGACAGTTTTAGTTTACCCAGTCAGGCAAGGTGGTCCAGACAGCTTGGGAATCACATCCTGCCAAGGCTATAAATAACTCTGGGGATAAAATAATCTCCTTAACATCCTTTTAAGTTTCTTACAAGATGCTGAATTTAAACTGGCTCCCTCCTACATGGTCTACGTTTGAGGGACTAGAGAGAACAAATTAGAGAAAGCTGTGAGACAACGCTGAAGAAAAAAAAAAATGTTTGATGTGTTGCATGTTGGGCTGTGGGTAGCTGCAGCCTGGGGCAGGTGGTGCATTAGAAAACAGTGAGGCAGTTGGAAAGCTGCTCCGAGTTCTTGTTGTTGCCTTGGGGTATGCAGCGTCTGACTGTTGTGATGGGGATTGATGGGGGATCTAGGAGAGTGTAATCAGGGAAGCAGGGAAGCCTTGGCTGAGAGAGATTTGAGGTAAACCTTTTCCAGAGGAGAGGTTTGCTGCAGCCCCTCCTCCTCACCGTCAGACCTCTGCAAGAAAGAGGATGGTAGACGATTTCAATAAAAGGAAGATTTCCTCCTAGTGTTGTTTTTTCCTGCTATTCTACCTACTGGGCATTTCATTATGAAAATTTGAATAAACTTAATTTCTACAAAAAATGTACTGGACTTTGAGATTTCATTGATTCTCTAGATCAAATCTAGGGGAAGAGACATTAAACAATAGTGGTCCCTTGGACCCATGAATAAGGTATCTCCCTCCCTCCTTTTAGGTCTTTAATCTGTATCAACAATGTTTTGTAGATGTTAGTGTACAGTTCTTGGAAAACTTTTGTCATATTCAGTATTTTAATGGTGCTGTTTTTAAATTTCAAAGTTCTTATTGTTTGTAGCTACTATATAGAAAGTCTACAGAATTATTGATCTTCTATCCTGCAACCTTGTAAAACTCCGTTTTTAGTTCAGGTAGCTTTTTTGTAGATGCCATCAAGTTTTGTACATTAAAAAAATCATATTGTCTACAAATATAGGCGTATTCATTCTCACCAACTCGTGCTATGTTTTTGTTGGTTTTAGTAATAGCCGTCCTAACAAGTGTGAGGTGATACCTCATTATTGTGGTTTTGATACTTGTTTCCCTGATGGTTAGTGATACTGAGCACCTTATCATACACTTGTTAGTCATGTGTATGTTTCCTTTGGAGAAATGTCTGAGTCTATTGACCATTTTTTAATCTGTTTTTTTCTACTATTGAGTTGCAGGAGTTTGATATGTATTTTAGATATTAGTCCCTAACAGGTATAGGATCTGCAAATATTTTCTCTCACTCTGTAGGTTGCCTTTTCATTTTATTGACTGGGGCTTTGGGGCTATGCAGAAGCCCTTTAGTTTATTTCGCTCCACTTGCCAGTTTTTGCTTTTGTTGCCTGTACTTTTAGTGTCATATTCAAGAAGTCATCCCCAAGACCAATGTCAAGGAGTTTACCACCTGTTTTCTTCCATGAGTTTTGCAGTTTCAGATCTTACATTTAAGTCTTTAGTCCATTTTGAGCTAATATTTGTGTAGGTGTAAAATGAGGGTCAAATTTCACTCTTTTGCATGTGGCTATCCACTTTTCGCAGCACCATTTGTTGAAGAGATGATCCTTTCCACATTGTTAGCTGATGATAACCAAGAATACTCCGTTGTATTCCTGGCTCTCTTGTCAAAGAGCAGGTGATCTTAAATGCATAGGTTTATTTCTGGGCTCTCTTTTCTGTTCCATTGGTCCATATGTCTGTCTTTATTTATCATTCAGTACCATATGGTTTTGATTGCTATACCTTTTTTATATATTTTGAAATCATAAAGTGTGATAACACCACCTTTGTTCTTTCTCAGGATTGTTTTAGATATTTGGGATTTTCTGTGGGGACATATGAATTTTAGGAAATTTTTATATTTTTATAAAAAAATGTTACTGGGATTTTGATTCTAATTCTTACCTTACTGTGCTGTCTAAAAACACTAGTAAAGGGGGAGAGTATAGCTCAAGTGGTAGTGCACACGCTTAGCATGCATGAGGTCCTGGGTTCAATCCCCAGTACCTCTTCTAAAATAAATAAATAAATAAATCTAATTACCTCCCTCTTCCACAAAAAAAAAAAAAAAAAAAGGAAGGAAGAAAGAAAAGAAAGAAAGAAAGAAAAGAAAGAAAGAAAGAAAGAAAGAAAGAAAGAAAGAAAGAAAGAAAGAAAGAAAGAAAGAAAGAAAGAAAGAAAATTAAAAACACCAGTAAAATGTTAAATAGAAGTATTGAAAGGAGATAATTTTGACATGTTTCTAATTTTAGGAAAAAGCATTCAGTCTCTCACCACTGAGTGCTGGTTTTTATACACACCCTTTATGACCTTCAAGAAATTCCCTGCTATCCCTAGTTTTCAGAGTTTATTTTTAAAAGATTTTGAATTTTGTTAAAAAATTTTCTGGGTTTATTGAGATGATCATATAGTTTATTAATATGATATGATTTGTTAATATGGTGAATTACATTGATTTATTTTGAAATATTAAGCCATAACTGGGCTAAGCCCTATTTGGTCTTAAGATTATTTTTTATATATTAATGATTCTCTTCCCTCCATGTCCTCTATATATCTGTATATTCTTTCTAGTGCAACTATTAGTTTGATACTGAATTCTTGGGATTAATATTCTGATTTGCTTATTTTTTGATGCTAGTTTAGATTTATTTTGAGAGAATTTCTTTATTTTAACTTCCAATCTTTAAGTCAGGTCTTTTATAAAAAACTTATCTGTCTTATTTTTAATTTCTAAGAACTCTTCGGTTATTATATTTTTAAAAAATCTGTACTTTCTATTTTGACATTTTATTCTGTTGTCTGCATCATCTCTATTTACTTTGTGTTCCTGTCTTACTTGTTTGATTTTGTCACAATATTTCCTAGTGGAGAGTTTTCTCAAACATTTGATCTTCATTTTTGGCCTGTTTGTGTTTGCGTTTAGTGATGAGGTGAGTGTAAGCTGCCTGATGCTTTCTGTACATGAACGAATCTTAGGAACTGGTGTGTTTGACCAGAAACCCCAGGACTTTGTGGAGCAATCCCTAAATAGTAGTACCTATGTATCTTTCCTCTGGAGCTGTTCGATTTCTTTAGGGGAAAAAATCCTCTAATCTCATGGGAAAGTAAACTCTCATCTGCCAGCAATCTTTGGGCCAAGTGGCACAGGACAGAAGACACTGACACTTGAGTCTCAGTATGTAAATTCCTATAGTCATCATGTTTTGGCATCATCTCCTAGTTCATCTTGCTGTGTTTCATGTTACCTAGACTGGAGTATCTCTTGCTTACTGTCTTCAGAGAGAAAACCTTGAAATCCCAGCAAAAGTAAGGGAGCGACAGAAGCCTACGTGGATTGGTTATGTGGGGAGATCGTGGCACCTAATTGGTCTAATTGTACTTCCTGAGCTTTGAAACAATTCCTTTGTTCAGTACACCCTTTACCTTCAGGAAATTTTATTAAAATTATCACCACTGCCTCTTGGAACTAAAGTAATATTAAGATTATTGAACTAACCTTTCCACTGAGCTCATCCTGAGACTGAAGGTAGAACGTATGTTTATGATTAGGAACTGTCTCATGGACCTCTTCTTTCTTTTCCATACAGTCACCGACTCTGACCTCCAAGGTCACTCCACAATTTTCCTTGGATACTTCTCACTGCCAGGGAAGATAATATTTATGTTTATGTGTTTAGTGAACTCAGGAATTTAACCTTTAATCTCAGTCCCTCTGAATTTATACTTTATTTCTTAAAAGTGTCAGACTTCATCAAAAGCAGGACTTATTTTCTTCATATAAATCTAAAAAAGTAATAGCTTAAATTCACATAATGCTTTACAGATCTCAAAGCATTTTCAGCTGCATGTTTTCGTATGATTATGGTGATAACCCTTATAATATTGATAATTGTTTTAGGTATTTTATGCTGCTTTTCCAGATGGGAATGTAAAGACTTCTTAATAATCACAAACACAAAAAGTGGTAAAACCAGGATCCAACATGTATTCCTTATCTCACACTGCTTTTCCTATTGGAAAAATTCTAAAAGATAAGCCATATATTCTTCTAACAGTGGATTTATTCAAAAGTCTGTTTTGGCAGAAGTCACATCAGTGTGTGCTCTAGCTGGTATCTCACAGTGACCCTGGGGGAGGCTGCGTATTTTATGTCATTGTCTCTGAAATGATAACTTAACTCACAATTGTTAAAACCTTTTCTTTCTCTGATTGGTCTCCAAACACCACTCACACCTTCATGCATCGCTTTTCTTGTATATTGATTTTGTTTGATTATAATTTTCCTCACTGTTTGATATTTAAAATTATTTTAAAATAATTCCCAATAAGAGAGTATTTTAGAAGAGAATGTTGAGCCTGCAAATATACTTCATGATTTCAGCCGACCCATTGCAAATTTTCTACCTCTCTTGGAGCAGTGTTCCTGAGCAGTTCGTGAGCAGTGTTGCCAACCAACATTAGTAAGTTTTTGAGTTCCATAATTTAGCTTGTTTTGTTAAAAATATGTGACAAGCTCAGAGTAAGTATGAAACACATTATCTACAATCTGCTAAAGAAACAAATGCGCTGGCACTCAATTGAAATTCTTATAGGAATGTTCTTCTTTACTTCTGACACTTTTAAGAAATAAAGTATAAATTGAGAGGGACTAAGATTAAAGGTTAAATTCCTGAGTTCACTAAACACTTCTTTACTAATTTCCTTGGTTAAATACATCTTAGATCATATTAGAACTGATAATAATTCAAAAAAGAAAATCTTAAGTCCCATTAAACTTTACAGTCATTTTTAAATTGCAAAACTCCATTTATATATTGCAAATACAAGTCCAGTTCTGCATGCTGTATTGATTTCTGTGATATAACAATCTTTCTTAATCCCTGCTCCTGGAGATCCAGTCTATACAGCTGGGCCCTTTAAACCTGTACACCTAGGTTGAGCAATGCCTGTGGTTCTGGAATAAATCATGCCCTTAGTTCAGGACTCACACCTCTTTCACAGCAGGCTGGCTCTGGCCTGAGGCAGGTAATTAGATTTTCGTCTTGTTCCTAAAAGCAGTCATTCCCTTGAGGACACTGGTAATTTCTGCCTGGTCTTTTAGTCTCCTTGCTCATCTAAACAAGATGTTGGATGTTTCATACATAGTATTTCATTTAATAAGGAGGAAAGCATCAAATTGCTTTTGGAATAAATTATTTAAAAAATAACAGTAAGATTATAAGCTTCAAAAGAGTAAATACTTGTCAAACTGTTACAGCTTTTTCTTTCATACAGATTATAAAAGCAATAGGTAGGTGATAAGTAAACATCATACAGTGGATATCTGATTGTTTTGCACAATATCCATTCCACCTTTCAAAAAGCACCCCGATCGTATCTTTTCTCAGTCCAAGCCATGTGTTCAAACCTTCTGCACCATATCCTATGGAAGAACAATTAGTTTCTACACATACACACACACACACAGAACACAAAAGTGTTTCAGAAAATATTTATTATTCAGAAAATAACAACAAAAGACAGTTATTGCCATTAAATGTGATACCCTGTGATAATTTCCTTTTTTCTAGTCTAGAATATTATTTTTAATGGTGTTGAAAATTGATGTATTAACTTTATGACCTGCTAATAAGATATGAAGAGACTTCATGTAAGTGTTGATGTCTGGCCACTTGAACACTTGGCTTGAACACATGAATTATGCATGAGTTATTTTGTGCCTGCCCCATTTGTATCATACAGACTTGGAGCCAAGTACCGTGGACAGTATTTATGCCAATGGTAGGAAATATTATAGCAGTTAGATAAAGAAAAGGAACACACCCTTGACAATGGTTTAGACTTCATTTCTACTGGCTTATTATTCAGAACAAGTTCCAAATGGATATCTGAGTTACAAAAAAATCAAAAAGCAAAGATAACAACAAGAAAATTTCTGCTCGAAAAACTCCTAATGTTAGCATGCAATGTGCCCGAGTAGCATAATGAAACAAAATTGTTTTCATTATTTTGCTCTCTAAATTTACCACAAGTAACATATTAATAATTCAGTAAAACAGGACAGGTAAACCACTCATTTTCTGTGGAATATGCTATTATGCATTATCAACAGATTATGTGCTAATTGCTTCTAGTCACTATCTATTTTAAGAATAACTTATCATTGGGCTGAATGCATTGCTTTTATCTATTTATTTTTAAATCTTTTTTTATTTAAGTATAGTTGTTACGTATTGTCTTAGGTTCTGATATACAAGAAAGTGATTCAGTTATACATATGTATATATATTCCTTCTCAGATACTCTTTTCCACTATGGTTTATTACAGGATATTGTGTATAGGTCCCAGGGATATACAGTAAGACCTTGTTGTTTATTTATTTAATATATAGTGGTCTGTATCTGCCAATCTCAAAAATCCCAATTTATCCCTCCCCGACCCTTTCCTCTTTGGTAACCATAAGTTTGTTTTCCATGTCTATGGGTCTGTTTCTGTTTTGTAAATAAGTTCATTTGTGTCATATTTTTGATCCACATATAAGTCATATCACATGATATTTGTCTTTCTCTGTCTGACTTACTTCACTTAGTATGATAATCTCTAGGTCCATCCATGTTGCTGAAAATGACATTAGTTTATTCTTTATATGGCTGATTAATATTCCATTGTATAAATATACCACATCTTTATCCAGTCATCTGTCGATGAACATTAGTTTGCTTCCATATCTTGGCTACTGTAAATAGTGCTGCTAAAAAAAATAGTGCTGCTATGAACATTGGGGTGTATGTATCTTTTCAAATTATAATTTTCTCTGGAATATGCCCAAGAGTGAGATTGCTGGATCATACAGCAACTGCATTTTTAGTTTTCTAAGGAACCTCCATACTGCGTTCCATAGTGGCTCCACCAATTTGTATTCCCACCAACAATGTAGGAGATGAACCCAATGCTTCTAAATAAATGGTCTTTTTGTATAGAGGACCCTATTTCTAAGGCAAAAGTGAGTAAACTGTTCCTTTCCATTTCTGCATAAATTTTTCTTCCTATATGTCCCTATTTTAGCAGCTTTTCCTCCTACTTAATCTTATTTTAATGCAGTTTAAAAACTGCTCTCCCTTTTGTAAATGCTTGGGCATGTGGGACAAGGAATAGCTGGGGCTGAGGAGGGAGTACATTTCAGTGTCTTCCGATGCCCCAGACTTCAAACATCAACTCAGACTGTCCTACCAAAAGTTCTCTATTCTTACTCTACATCGAACTTTCTTTCTCTGAACTAAACAAAGATACATAAAGGTTTAAACTGTATTTTCCTCATGAGTGCAAAGAAATTAGGCATGTTGACTTCATCATCGAGAGTAAACCTAAATAGATTGATATAAAGTGATACTACATTTAAAACTCAAGCTTAAGTCACACTCGGGGGTGTTCGGTAAGTGTTCTATGTTCTTAGGGAGTTTGTGGAGAACTTTCATCTCCAGACACAGGAGTCAAGGTGCATCCTCTCCACTTTTCATTCTTTTCACTCAATTTATTTTTATTATTCTCTTCAGCCTTAAAAAATCATATTGAGGGCTCTTCTGTATTCCAGGTTCATTGTCAATGCTTTTCTTTGGTTCTGAAATCTTGTGGAACTAAACTAATCTTGTAGAATTATTATAGGATTTGTTTGCTATGTTAGCACTAAAACTGTATGAGTATCTCCTTCATCTCTGGTATGTATTTCTTTTGCCAAGGATATAACATACCTTGAAATATAAGACCATCTTCAAGCCAGAAACAAGGCAAATTCCAGGATCCTAAATTGTTTATATATTTTAGATTTAAAAAATTGTGTCACTCCAAATATAGGATTGGGACTACAATATCTTCAAATAAAACACACT
Organism: Camelus dromedarius; assembly: GCF_036321535.1. Classification (NCBI taxonomy): domain Eukaryota; kingdom Metazoa; phylum Chordata; class Mammalia; order Artiodactyla; family Camelidae; genus Camelus; species Camelus dromedarius. The sequence continues at coordinate 40,563,156 of NC_087436.1, forward strand.
GAGACACACAGTTTATATATATTTTTTCTTTTAATGGTGGTTATGGTAATCTTAAGAAAAACAACTATTGGCACTAACATTCAGGTATTTCAGAACAATTGAATTCTGTGAAGCTGGAAGAAAACTTTAGGTCCTGAAATATTTCTCCCTTGTGTTTTATAGTAGTGGTTCCATCTGGGGCACTTTGCCACCCAGAGGCATTTGGCAATGTCTGATAACCTTGTCGGTTGTCCCACCTGGGGGATGGTGCTACTGGTGTCTAGGCGAGAAAAGTCAGGGATGCTATCAAACATCTACAGTGCATAGGATGGCACCGGACAATGAATAATCTGGCCCAAAATATCAATAGTGCTGAGGTGGAGAAACTCTCTTTATAGATAAGAAAAATTTAGGTGAAAGTGGGAATAACAGAGGCTCAAAATTTGTCTTGAGTAGGTAATAAAAATGCAGCTCTCCATAGCTATATTAGACATTCTAAATTATGGTTTTGTGCTGGAATTCAGGATGAATTCCAAATGACTCATCCAGGAAGCACATTTGAGAATCAGGAACATGGAAGGGGGCCCCTCACTCCAAGTTCCATGCTTTTTCCACTTCACCACAAGTTCTTAGAATACTATGTATATACAATAAATTAATTATAAATTGATACAGAGTATGCAGTGAATTCTTGATCACAGATTCTTGATATTATTGACAAGAAATGTCAACCTTTCTCCCAAGAAGTACTCAGATCTACCTATTTGGCTGCACAGTAGTCACTTTGGCTTTTTTCATATTATTGTGGCTGTGGTTATAGAGGTGGATGATTAAGATCTGATACGTGAATTCTGGTCAAAGATATAGCTGGGGAAAAACAATATGACATTTGGGTCATGATTTTACAGAGATTTTCAAGGAACATTCCTGGCAAGACATATGTGACAGCAATTGATTTGCCATCATTAAATAAACACTACTAAAAAAACAAATCATTGAAATAGTTGACCTTATATAAAAGCTCAGATTATAAAATGCATTAAAATGGGTTCTCCAGGTTTATACCAGAAATACTAAGTGACTTGCCAATAGAAGGAAAATCAATCATAGAAATTTTCCCTTTTCACCAGATGTTTTACTCCGTCTAGGCAGATAAGTTAGCCCATTAACTCTCTCTTAAGCAGAAAAGAAATTATCTCTAAAATTGTACCAATTACAGATAACACTCTGTTTATTATACTTTTATTTGGATAAAGAAAAAAAAACTGAGGTATTACAAAAGCCTTGTGTTTTTGAAAACAATAATCTGCTTTCAGAAATTTAAATGATCAAATACAATTTTATTCTTTAAATATCTAAGATGGTATTATTGTAATATCTTACCAACACAATAAAATTAGTTGCTCAGTATTATGAGGTTTTTTTGTTTTTTGTTTATTTAGTCAAAAGAAGAATAGCAAATGTTAGAGTAGGCAGGTAGCTAGATATGAGCAGAGAAAGGGGTGCACGGGCCAAATGCAAGAAAGCCATATATCTTGTAAACAATGGCAGGTCCTTGGACAGACCAAGAAAAACAGGGACCTCTGGACTAACAATAATCCATATATTCTGGGGTGACAAGTATCCTAGAGACAGACAAAGAAAGGTGGAACAATACAGGAATCTCCACCATTTGAATGTAACCTTTTGCTCATTACGACCTCATCTGACTTCCAGATAAAGACTAAGTAAGGACAAAAAAAAAAAAAAAAAAAAAAATCCCTCCTCCCTACTCAGGAAGGTGGAGCTGGGATGAGGGATGAAGATCAGGAAAGATGACCCCAAACTCCTCCCCATCAATGAATATTCTGCCCATTCATTTTTACACCTATATAACCAGCCTGCCAAAGAAACTCTTGGCAGGTACCCACATGGGTCTGCCTGCTCTCCCCTTGTGAGCATACCACCCCTTAATAAATCTTCAGTTTACTTTCCTTTTTTAAGTTGAAGTACAACCAATTACAATGTGTCAATTTCTGATGTACATCACAATGTCCCAGTCATGCATATACAGACATATATTCATTTTCATATTTTTTTATTAAAGGTTATTACAGGATATTGAACATAGTTCCTTGCGATATACAGAAGAAACTTCTTAAAAATCTGTTTTTACATATAGTGGCTAACATTTGTAAATCTCAAACTCCCAAATGTATCTCTTACCACCCTCTTTCCCCAGTAACCACAAGATTGTTTCTATGTCTGCGAGAAACTATGTTTTTGTTTTATAGATGAGTTCATAGTGTCTTTTCCTTTTTTTTTTTTTTAGATTCCACATTAAAGTGACATCATGTGGTGTTTTCTTTCTCTTTCTGGCTTACTTCACTTAGAATGACGATCTCTAGGTCTATCCTCATTTTACTCTCTTGACCTCTGTGTCTTGTTTCTGAATTCTTTCTGTGACGAAACAAGAACCTGCTTGCCGACAACCCAACTTTGAATCAAAAGAATGGAGTTGAGGCTTCTCTCTGTCTCTGACATACAGATTGAGTAAGTCAGTATATCTCCTAAGCCTTGAATAGGTCACCTGTAAGATGCTTAATAACGCACACAGCAATCTCAGTGTTTAATAAGATGACAATCGTGAAATACTTTGTAAATTATGACATCACCTCATTGATGTTATTAGTTTTATTAGGTTTCTTGTTAGAAAATTGAATCAGTTACAAATAAAATTTTATTAATAAGAAGTTATTAAATGCAAATATTTTGTAACTATTTCATTAGGTGCCCTGAATATGTGCATTCCAAATCCTTATTCCTACAGTATCACAGAATAGGTATACATCTTACAGAACTTTCCCTTAAAAGAACAATATTTCTTAAAAAACTTTTTGTGAAGTGCCTCTTAAATGTAACAGACTCTGAATACGAATATTTTCACCTTGAATAAGAGTGCTGCTTTACAGAAATGCAACCTTCATTAATTGTCATAATTTTTCCTCACTCCACACTGTAATGCTCCTATCTTTTCACTCACTTTTCATATTTCCTGAGGATGCACAGTACAATTATATAGACAGGACTGCTTCAGTTCAAAACAATGCATATTAAAGACAATCAGCTATACCTCTTTAATAACAATTTATATCAGAAATTTTTATAGAATTCTGAAACTAAGGCTTACATTTTTTTCTTTTATATATTCTTGTTGTCTTTTCCCCATGTATAAAATATAGTTCATAAATTTTACTTTGAAAATTATTCCTTGTATTTTAATAAGGAAAATCATTGCTATATATTAATAAAGTTTCAAGATGTTAAAAAGCCTATATACTCAACTATCTAATAAAACACGTCATAAATTTCTACATATGCAGATCCATAAATGAGTAACAGGACAGGAAAGGCCATTTGCTCAGGGAAATTCTCTTTGTTGAGGTGTCAAGAATATAAGTAAGTAGCAAGTGCGTAATGCCCAAGGAAAAGTGTATGCCACTGGGTATCAAACTTGGCTTCTAATTGGAATCACCAGCAGTTTTTTTTTTTTTTTTAATACTGAAACTTTTCTAAATTATGTTCTAAATTCCACCAGAGAGATTCTGATTAAGTTGGTATGGAGTGTGGCCTCAGTAGCAGGCTGTTTAAAATCTCCTTAGGTGATTCTAATACCGTGCAAAGTTTGAGAATCTTTGGTATAGACAGGATATGCTATGACTAGAAAGAGTAGCATGGTGATCCCAAAGGTCTGCTTTAATACAGCAGACAGTCCCTGGAGAAGCTGAGGGTTGAATGAACTCATGCAGAAAGGGTAGCATTTAGATTTTCTATGAACCTTAATAAGATACCTTGCAATGTATGATTTAGCAAATTTTCAACGTTTAAAAAGCTTAAGCTGAGAAAGCAGCAGATTTGAGTTGCTTTCGTTTTTATCGACACCTTAAAATATTAATGAAAATCATCGCTTGTATTTTTGCAAAAAAATAAGACAAAGGATTGTCTAAGAGCCACAAGAGGAAAAAGGATATGAAGAACTTTTGTACTTAAAAATAAACTTTGACATTAATATCCACAGCCTGGGGCTTACATAATGCCTGACATCCTTCCCACCACGGATACCTCTAATACCACAGGATTTGCCATGATTAAACAGCAAGCCTGCCTGCCCTGCAGCCCACACCTGCTTCAGACTCTTCTTGCTCTCGTCTCCACCCAGCTAGTAGCTGTTAATATTAACTAGTATATAGCTCAAAGCAGTATTCCCAAGTGTGGGATGTGCTGCTTTCAGAATTCAAAAAAGCACCCCAGGCACTGATCTTCCTTTTTGGCACTGGGTGGTGCAGATGTATTAATTCATCCTTTACTTTGGAAGGAATATCCTAACATGTCCCAGATCACAGAGCCCCTAAAAGTGTTATTGATATATATCTTTGTGGGATTTATGTACTACTTTTACAGCAGGCAGATAGCTAGATGTGAGCAGGAAAAGGGGGACATGGACCAAATGGCAGGAAACCATGCATCCTGTGCACAACAGGCATCCTTGGACAGACAGAAGAGCAGGAACTTCCTAACTGATAAGAAACCACACGTTTGGGGTGACAAGTGTCCTGGAGGCAGACAAAGAAGGGTGGGAAAAGGCAGGAGTCTTCCCCATCTGAATGTAACCTTTGCCTCATTATGTCTTCATTACAATAAAATCAGCCTTGCAGATTAGAAGTACCCATCACGGCACTGACACCATGACTCTTCCAAATAAGACTAAATAAGGACAAAAATCCCTACTCCCCTTGGGAGGTGGAGCTGGGATGAAAATCAGGAAATAAGATCCCAGAGCCCTCCCTCCCCAATGAATATGCCACCTATTCATTTTTACACCCCATATAACCAGCTTGCCGAAGAAACTCAGTGCAGATACTCAACTGAGTCTTCCCACTCTCCCTTTGAGAAGTACTACCACTTAATAAATCCTCTATATCTCATCTCTGAATTCTTTCTGTAATGAGACAAGAACCTATTCTCTGGTAACACCACCGTCTAGAGTCCACATGTTTCATCAAGGCCTCCAAGACACTAGTCGCTTCTTGCACATCCACTTTGATTATTATATGGGCTACTGTGACATTCTGCTGGTGTCCAGCTGGTTTGGATTTTTTGTTTTGCAGATCTTACCATAACAGGTGACAGGATAGTTAAAGGTGAGAGAGTTAGCATAGATGTAGAGCGTGAATGTAGGCTCCTTTCCATTCCAAGTGCGTGTCAACTGTTGATACAGATGGTTATCTCTGACTCTGGAGGGCCTGACTTGTGCCACAATCTTATCTCTGAAATGACACCTATTATTAGGTGGATATAATGACATCAGTGGCAGGTCTGCATCACATCACCTACTGTCAAGGCAGGAGTTTGGATCATCTGAAGCAAATGGAGGGAGGGAAGGATGATTGGCCCTTCCGTGCTTTGTGCTACTGGAACCAAAATGGGGGAGGGAAGGATGACTAAGTCCCATGAACAAACACCTGTGTTGGAGAAAAAAGAACAAAACAACAAAAATATTGTTTCAATTTCTGGCCTGCACTTGCCTGGAGAGTCTGGGACCAATGTTTAGAAAATTGTCTAATAGAGGGAAACACCGAGCTTCCCTCCTATCGGTTCCTTCCACTCATTCAACAAGACCGTTTACTGTCCTCTGCCCACACTGTTTAGGCACAACGTGCTGGATTCTGAGGACTTAGAAGCAGCAGTTCATCCTCTACTTAGGAGCTCTCAGTCTGTCTCTTGTTTGTAGTCAGGAACGTGCAACCCTGAGGACTGATGCTGCTGAGAGGGCACCCACAGCCACAATGGAGACATGCGATCTAGATTAACTTACTATCGGGTCAAGTGACAGTCATCCTACTTTTCTAATAAGTTTATTCCATAAAGTGAATAATGGGTCTCTTCCCACGCACCGTCCTAGGTGTGGGTAGAAAAGGATCATGTGTGCGACTGTGCCCTAACTTTGGGGCGCTCTAAATAGCTGCCCAGTCAGCGATGCTTCAGGTACCGGCAGCGGATGAAGGCACCTCCAGCCCCGGGCTCCCGCCCCCTCCCCTTCCCCCGGCTGGCGGGCGCGCGCGGGCCGGCAGCGGGGAGGCGGCGTGAGGGCGGCGGCGGCGCGGCGGGGCGGGTCCCGGGGCCGCGGAGCGCGTCGGAGCGAGCGCACGAGTCCCCGGCGCGCCCGCCGCGCTCTCCCCGCAGCCGCTCCCGCCCGGCGCCGCCCGCGCTCCGGGACAGGCCGAGGCTCCCACCCGCCGCGTCCAGGGGGACCGGCCTTCCGCGCGTCGTTCCCGCCCGGCTCCGGGCACCGCGTTGTCCCCGCGGAGGCCGAGGATCCCGGGGACGCCCGCAGCCCGAGGGAATCACCAGGGACCGGGCGGTCCTCGCCCAGAAGCCGGACCCGGCGCCAGACTCCAGAGGTGGCGCGCACGGTCAGGACAAGTTTCTCGCGGCTTGAAGGGGGTCCTGAAACCGCCGCTCGTTTTATTGAATCAGCCTTTCCTCTCCTGTTTTAAATAAGTTTATTTAAGCAACAAAAAGGGAGTCTCCTGGTGGTTATCGGGCTCCAGGTATAATCCTGAAAAATGTTTTGCTTTCTGTGGTTATTTACATGTGCATGTTTATTAACCTTTTGGTATTTCGCTAGTTAAAAAATTGACATTTAAACTATTCCTAAAGTCACATTACAGCTTGGCTGCTGCGTTTGGGAATGCTGTTATTTCCCACTTCTGTCTTCCCTTGTTGTACACAACGGGTCCTTTGGAAATGTTTTTTGCTTGTGATACTTCCACTTGGGGAACCTCTGGCAGGTTGCCAGCCTTTTGGTGGCTAGTATTAAGGTGTCGGTCGAGTAACAGGAAGATCCCTCTTAGCGCTGGTGCCGCTACCCCTTGTGAAGCCTTTATCTTAAGCTGATGGGAGTGTTTAAGCAATGCTTGGTTCGCCTATCCTGTTTCTTAAAACTTACTCAAGCTCTTTTGCCTTTACTCGGAGTGAGTGTACCTATTTGTTTGCATTGTACACTAACAATGCCTCCATCTTCAGTGAAGGAACTTTTAAATGAGCAAAGTCAAGTCTGCTGTCTTTTAGTCAAAGAAATTCAGGGTTGAGATGGTGTCTAATTCTGTTCGATTAGATGCAATAAAAACTTTTAGGTAAGTTTTGTAAAAAAGTGAATGACTTATCCTGATACACTTTTAAAGCCTCTCTTTGTAATAAAAGGATCTGCCCCATAAAATTGTGTAAGATTGCAATCAGCTGGTAATTGTTCATTTTTCCTTGACTAGTTGGGTAGAATAACATGAAAGTTTTTCATTTCTTCCTAGTTTCTAAATACAAATCAAAACAAAATAAATGCACACAAATATAAATATAAATGCAAATAAATCCAAAATAGAGTGCATTGAAATAGAAACTCATATTCTATTTTACGTATCAATATATGTATGTATGTGTGTAATGTACCTAGACAATGTCACAGAGTGCATTTGTCCTACCCTCTATCTTGAAGGGTTCTAGAGGTGGGAGTTTTCTTGGTTGTACTTCAGGCAGACTTGCTTCTCACTTGCCTACGGAAGCAGAGTTAATTAGCATGACACAGTTTTACACTCTTCTCCTGCGAGTAAAGCATGTTCTGTACTGGATTCTAATATTATTAAATTACTTTTAGCAATTTTATGTAATGTATTTTGAGCCCTCTAAATAAACATGTTTACATACTTATAGTTAATTTTGTGAAAGATAGATATTGTCAAGGACTGATTAAAAGATTTCAATTATTGGAAAGAACCTGGTGTTCTTTCATTACTAATACACATCTTCTGATGGCATTCTCTTTTTTTTCTTTTACACTGTTTATGCAGCAAACTCCAGGAGGATTTTGTTTTACTTATGACTTTTTTTTTCCATCCAAGTATAGTTCAGGTGTTGGAGTAACCAAAATAGATTACATTAACAAATAAGTGTGTCCCTTTGCTCATTTGGTAAAACCTTGCAATCAATACTTTGCAAAACTTTGCAGAGTGTACTCTGTGTTACATAAATTTGGTTTTATCACTGTGTATATGATTTGTCTTGTGATTCCAGAAAATAATTAGTACCTCTAGGTTTTCTTAAACAGCTTTTTTTTTAAAAAAAAACAGTGGAAATTTTTTTCTTGGTCAAGTCTTGAGGATGGAGAAGAAAAAAATATATATATATATTTAATAATACATTAATTTGTGTGTATATATATGTGTGTGTATATATATATGTGTATGTGTGTGTATATATAAATATATATATATATTTCCACTAAATTCTAGAAATCCCAGAATAGAAACATTAGATACTGAAGTAAGGTTCAGTGTAAGGTACATCCTACATCTGAATGTGCCTGATACATGTTGGCTCTGGGAGTTACCATCATTCACAGTGTTGATATTGCCTCCAAAGTTTAAAGTCTGATTGATGGAAGCGTCTATTCATTGAAAGTGGTTTGACTTAACGACTCCCTGTTGGCTGAGCTCTTATTTGTGAATTTTAGTGAAAGTTCTTTATTCACTTATTCTACAGGTATTCCCTGGGCTGCCATCAGGTAAAATTCTATTCTGTCTCTCCCTGGCATACTGTTATGTCATTTTACTATTTAAGAGCAAGAGAGGTGAACATGACTTCTTATAGAAGCTTTCCACAGTACACAGATAATCCTTTATTAGTTGGATGTACACTACCAGTACCTACCACAGAGGGAAAGTAATGCTTGATGTGAGAGTATGTAGCAGGGAGAACTGACCGATCTTGGCCATCAGGGAGGATTTTCTGACGCAGGAACATTTACATTTAAAGCCAGAGGATTGAGAAGGTGAAGCCAAGCAAAGTGTAGGAGAACAGGTCTAGACAAAGGAAGTGGCTGTGAGAACACCTGAGGTGGAAAAGCTGGACTTATCTGGGGAGCTGAGAAAGGACTCGTTTGCCTGGAACTTAGTAGAGAGTGCATCATATAATCATAATTCATCCTGAGACATGAGACGGGGAGGCAGGCACAATGCCCTGGGACTTAGAAGACAGGGCAAGGAACTCAGTTAGCAAGGACGGTATGATAATTGTGGGAGAAATACAAAGGATGTATGAAATGACCGTATGTCACTGCTGGGTCTCACGAAGTTCAGAAGGTCAGAGATGGCTTCACAGGGGAATTGTGTACATACTTTTTCACCTGTACCTGGTCTTCTAACGGTACCTCTTGAAGAGCCAAGACCTTTGTCTCTCCCTGCTGCTACAGCCCCACCCCTGGCTGAAGAAGTTACAGGTGCACATCAGTCTGTCCTGAGCTATTCAGAGCTAAGGAGACAAAGCAGAGATGAGCAGCTCTGTCACAGGACCAGATTTCAGGAGAGAGTATTTTATGAGAGTCCACATCAAAGTGTCAGTTTGGCTACAACAAAGTTCAGTTGAATAAAATAACTGTAGAAAGTTTTGATTTTAGGTTAATCTTAATGTATGTATTTAAATACATTGGGCCAAATTTTACCCTCAGTTATACTAGTAAATGTTTAACCATCTACTCTCCATAAAACAAACGAAAAACCAAAAATAAAAACCTAGTTTGTAATAGTCACCAATTTTTGTAGTGTAATATTCCCACCGTGGCATTCCAAGCTCCCAACGTAAAGTCACTGAATGTAGATTTGGGAAGTGATGAGAAAATCGTTTCTCTTTCTCTCTCTCTCTGAAATATAACTGACATCACCATTATTTTGAAAACCATTCCTCTTGAACTTCAGTATACCCCTGCGTTACCTTTAGCTACAGAAGGGGACATGGAGTGTTAATTAAAAGAAATATATGAGTAGCATTTTTACATCTCCTGAAAGGAAAAAATGCCCCCAATGGTTTCCTGGTATCATTCATAAATGTTGAGGGCACATACATTTCTGCATAATCACAGGTAATTTTACCAGTGACCTGCCTTTCACTTCTGACGTTAAGAAACAAACTGTGAAATGCTGGTATCTGAAATGTAAAATGTTGCAATACATTTTCTATTCAGTCAAAATCGCTTCACAGAGACATTAAAAGCTACCATTGTAACACAGACATAGAAAGATGTGAAATATTATACCCTGTAGTTATAACCTACGATTTTACTCCAATAAGCTATATAATATTAAAAGTACAATACTATGAACTACCATTCACATGAAGAAACTTCAGTTTCAGTTAGTTCTTCACTTCCTCAGGTGATCTGTATTTCTTAAATTACACATAGCTAGGCATATGGGGCTATGACACAACATGTACCCTCGCACCCCTCCCATCCCGTCCCCACAGTCTCCGTTTCCGCATCCAAATCCTATCCTCCTTCAGGGCTCTGCCTAAATCCTCCCTCCTCCTATACGTCTCACTACCATCCCTGGTTACCAGGGTCTCTTTATTCTCTTATCTCATGACAGCTGTTTATCTCTACCATCATGGCCTTTGCTTTGTATCTGAAAATCCTTCATACAATTTATATGGCTACACGCATGCACACACACACACACACCCTGCTATATAAATACTCATACACATATACCTACACATACATTGTGAACGTATGTACACACACACATACACACGTATATATTTATGTGTCCATAGAAATATGTGTGTATTAAATACATTTAATATATTCATTCAATATTTGTTCAATAAGTGAACTGAAATATATAATTTAAAGGTATAAAATATAACTATATTCCTTGTGATATTGAGACGTAACATTTGTCTCAGTTATCTATTGCTACCTAACAAACAATTCTAAACCTCAGTGGCTGGGACAACACCATTTTGATATCTCTCATGGTTCTGTTGGTTGATCGGGATCCCCTGAGTAGTTCTCTTCCTGGTCTCACTTGGGTCTCAGGTAGCTGCGGTCAGATGAGCCTGGGGCCGAGGCCGTGGGGCTGCTGGGCTGCTCTCCCTCTCCATGGAACCCAGGGCCTCTCCTCCCCTCAGGAGATCTCTGAGTGTTCTCTCCAGCAGGACAGATAAACTGCTTACATGGACCATAGGAGCTGCCCATCCTTCTTAAGGTTTAGCTGGGACCTGGTAGTGTCACTTGCTCCATGATATAGGGCCAGCTTCAATCCTAGAACTTCTTGGCTAGGGAGATGACAAAGAATTTGTAGCCATCTTTAATCCACCACAGTATTCTTCACTAATCATCCTATTGGTGAAACTCACAAAAGTTGAGAGCCAAAAGTTTCCTCACGATAATTTAATCAAATCCCCCCAGTTTACAAGTGAGGGTACTAAAGAAAGGTATGAGGAAACACAGATGGGCCAATGACCCTGATTGAAAGTTTATATGTTTCATAGCATTTACCAAACTAGCTGGCATATAGTATGTTAGTCTGGCTCCTTAGATAAGTAGAAATCAAAATGGGGTTAAATTGTTCAGGAAATTCATTAGGGGGAAAACCAGTGAGAGAAATTGGGGCGGAGGGATGAGAAAGGTTGAGCAAGCCATCCAACCTCCGTGCAGTCTGACCACAAGTAAAGGGGAGAGGGAAAGAAGGAAAGACAGTTTGGCGGAAGCACCTTTGGTGCAGTACTCAGAAAAGACCAGTAAAGTTTTGGAGAATCCTCAGGAAGCCCTTAAATAAAAATCATCATCAGAAGACCCCTGAGTCTCCCAGGAATTCTCAGCCTTAGTATCCCTGCCATGTAAGCCAATGACTGGGAGCAGCCTCTGGGAAGTGTGGCTCCCAAACCAACATGGCAACACACTGCAGAGCTCAGTGGCTGGGGCTGTCCGGTAACTATGCTCCATGCAGTTGATGACAGGAGACGTGTTCTGCTGGCCAACACAGTAGATGCTCAAGAAACACTTGACAACATAGAGATTCACTAATATGAAAATGCAAGGGTTTAGTATCTTTTCCTCTAAGAAGCATCAACTTTCTTACTTGTTAGAAACTTCCCTTAATTTTAAAAAGTCATTGAAACTTGACAGGGATTTTAAATTATAATATAACAGGATATTTCAAGAAATATTAACTATTTCTGGTAAGTAAAAAAAAATATTTTGAATAGTTTTCACATGAAATTGTGCTTTCCCCCCAAAAAATGGAATATTATAGACAATGATTCTACCAATAACTATTTCATTTGGCTTACATACCAACCTCTTGGTCTGTAACCAGAGTTCATTTTGTCTCAGAAGTGTTTAATTTTCTCAGCCACAAGGATATCTTGATGTAAGAGAAACCTAACTGTATGTATATACATTTCTAAAACAATAAATTAAATTCTGGAACCCTATTTGCAGACCAACCACGAGTTTATTGCCCTAGTAAATTCAGAATGTAAATGTACTGACAAAAGACAGTGTGCATAAAACTTTTAAGAAAAAAACATCTATTGTTTTAAGTGAGGCACTTAATGAAATAGTTCTAAACTCCACAATCTGTTCAATGTGCATAATCAAATACAAATAGCTTCGTTAAAGCTTTACACGATGCTCACCTTGATGATAAAATGGTGGTGTACTGGGAAGATGCTGCCTCCAGAGTCTTAAATCTGTATTAGTTATGGAATTTGGTGCCCAGCTCAGTGAGGTGAAGTCTCCTTGTAGATAAATCTGAAGTCTTTTTCATGGTGGAGATTGAGGCCCAGCAAGGGTCAGTGTCTACTCCGCTGAATGGAGCTAGGAGTATTCTCAGACCACCTTTCCACCAGAGACTTTTTCTCCTTCCACCCCCATCCAATGTCTGCCATCCAGATCTGGGAGAAGGAAAGGATTTTTCTACTCACCAAAAGCAGTTTCTTTTTCTAATAGTCTGCCATTTTTGCAAGTAAACAAGACTTAGTACTTCAGGCTGAATCCTGTATAAATACATTCTTCTGTTCAGAATACACTTTACTGGAGTCCTTGCCAATTCTGGTATGCTGGACATTATTATATTTTGTATCAGTCTGACTTTATATATGTAAGTGGCTCACAGATGAAAACTAACTGTTTGAGATGGCTTCAGATGTGGGCTGTGGTCATTTCTGACACATGATAGAGGCTAATGTCTGTGATACCTATTGGTTCCTTGACGAGAGACTTCATTCTTCCAGTGTCTGTGGACAGCCAGAACTCATCTTTTTTTTCAAGTCAAACTTTGGCTTTGTAATCAATTTGGATTTCAGTATCAACTGAAAATGGCCCCAGGGAAGGGGTAGGAGGGTCTTCCAACAATTAAAGGCTCTACTGCAAAAATACATTTTCAGTATTTAGGAGATTATCTTAATACATGTAAATTTGGATCCTCAGGACCAAGATCATTTAAATAAGCACATGTAGAACACTTGTGGATGTCGCTGGATTCCACAGAACCTACGGCAAGAACTTACAGAGCTCTCAGTTGAAGGCTTTCCCTTTTCCACTGACAGATACCTTGCTGTAGCAGGCGGTGGTTTTGTCTCATCCTCTGTTGCTCCTTGTGACCACATATTCTATGCTTGATGATAGTCCCTTACTTGAATAGACTGGAAAATGTTTTTCTTGGGTGAACCATTATCCAATCAAGAACTAATCAATGAATGATATTTTCCAAAGTAAAGGCTCTAGACACCCCTTCTCTCCCATCTCTAAAGGCATTTTGTTTGCTATTATTGCACACATGGGGCTTTATCCTGGAATTCAGTGAATCTTTTTTGTCAGCAACTTGATTTGGTGTTGAAAAGAATATCTTCATAGATGTCATCTCCTCCCCCTCATGGAAGTAGCTGGCAGTCTTTGGATAGGTGCCCTGTTGTGGATATTGGTGATCTTTGAAGGGAAGGAGAAAACAACAATGATCAACAGGAATGTTGAGGTAGATGTCTGTTACATCCAAATTTCAATCTTATTTTATTTCTCTGCCTCAGATCTAATGAATATATACTTCTCTCTAAATTATGAAAAATGAAGGCAGTATCAAAGCATACAGAGTGTCATGATCTTAAAATTATTCTCTAGGTGGATCCACAATTACAGATCAACATCCTTTTTTGAAAATGCCTTTGAGGAAACTACTGTTAAGTCATGTTAGTAGTCTAATCAGCTTAACTGTGAAATCAAGATGAATACATCTTGATAATAAGTACTTACATAGGTTTTCATGAATTAAAATTTATATATCTATAGCAAATTCAGAATTTTTTAAAGCCAATTTATTTCTGTTATATTATTTTAGAATTCTGAAAATTATCTGAATTAGAGAGAAGTATGCACACAGAAGCACATTCGTACACATCTTCTAAACATGAAGACTGAAACTGACTGTCAGCCGAGGGAGGCTGATGTGGGGTTTTAGGAGGTGAGTGGCCCAAATGAAAAAATGCACGAGGAGTTGCCATACTGCTGGACAGACTTCAGCCAGAGACACCATGGGGTTAACAACACTTTATTGTCACAGGGAGGTGCGCCCTATGATGCACCTGTCCTGCTTCTATCTGTTTTCTGTCAGCACACGCGCGGTCTGAGTTTCTTTGTTTATTAGGCTTACAGAATATCTCTAGCACATGCGTACTTCCATTTTCTTTGTTCTAAAGCTTATATAATTGACGCATGCGTGGAGCAATTATTTACTGCATCCTACAAACATGCTCCGATCGTGGCCTTGGGTCCCACGGCTATAACTCATCTCAATGCTCTGACTGTGGCCTTGGGTCCCACGGCCTTAACTCATCTCAACGCCAGCTCACATTCCACCCCCTAGGTCGTGAACACTAGCCCACAGGGCGGAGCATTGTGTCCAAAGATCACAACAACAATACAGAGTACAGTATCCTACCAATATACAGACAGCAACAATAGCCAGGACAGTTAGGCTCCATCTCCAGGAGGACGTCAAGGATGACCACCAATTTTTAAGGGGGTCTTGAGTTACATGATCTATGTGATCCAATTTTTGATCTATTTTATGCAGTGTCTTAGCTATTTTTTTTTTTTGGTGATCTGGTATATAGATACAACATTTAATATGTAACATAGCACATGTGCCACCCTGGCTTGTAGTGAGAATATTTAATGTCATTTTATTTTGTAAGACTACCTTTTGCATCTGGGTAGTCTCGTTTAACAATTTTTTTATAGTTCTTCTAGTAACATTTAGTACAGCTGATATGTGTTGAGCTAAAGTTTTTACCTGTAATTTAACACTGATGGTCCCAGCACCAGGCAGGAACAGGGCCATGGGATAAAACCATCAAGCTGCACACTTTTTCCGGTGCCACCGGGTGTGCAGTGGGTCCCAATTTGTGGGGCGCTCTGTCAAAGTGGGCCGGATATGTCCAGGCAAGTAAGCTCTACCCCAAGTACAGCACCCTGTCCATTTAGGTGGGAGATAAGACCATTCGTGGATGTCACATATCCACAGATACCCTGGTGGCAGGAAATCAGTGGGTTTTGTGCCAATTAGAGGTCGTCCATCCCACCAGGTGGAGGCATTTACATTATAAGTAATTTTGGCACACAGCTCTTTTGGGAGCCACCCCACTGTGCGGTT
This sequence comes from Camelus dromedarius, assembly GCF_036321535.1. Lineage (NCBI taxonomy): Eukaryota > Metazoa > Chordata > Mammalia > Artiodactyla > Camelidae > Camelus > Camelus dromedarius. Next base: position 40,578,656 of record NC_087436.1, read on the forward strand.
TGGAGCCTCGTGTTCAAACTGCTGTTCAATACAGAGGGGGCTTAAATTTTTTACTTTTACATGAACACTATTTATTTATCTCCACCCATTTTATACAGTCCTTTTAATTGGGGGGGGGGGGGGCATTGCCCCGCTCATGTAGGAGTATTTTTTTAATAGTCTGCTGCCGCAAGTTCCAGGGCGATCTCGCTGTCCTGTTGGCATTTTATTGAATCAAGGTGCTCCAATTAGTTTTGGACGCGGGGTGGAGGTGCCACGGCAGTCCATCTCTTGTGTCTACAGGAAGTTTAGTACAGACCCAACAGTGAGAGACGTTGTGGACTCGCGTGAAAGTGTGTGCCCAGGAGAACATGGTGTTTGTTTTTACCCTGGATGGAAGGACAGAGCAGAGGTGGACACCATGATTGGCAAATCTCTCCCTTCTGGGAGGATGCAAGCCACTTTTTTATTTTGTGAGAGTACAGTGGCAGGAAGGGCTGTTTGCCCTGGGCGGTGGTACCACACCAACCCGCCCACATTAGGTTGGTTACACTCTGGGAGAGCTTTAGGAGCTATCAGTGGAATTGTCCAAAGCCGTAGGGCTTCTGTTTTTTTAAGTAGGGACACTCCTGTTTTTTCTAGAGTAACCTGTACATCAAAAGGCCATTTCCCCACTCGTGGGGTTACCTGCAGGGCTTTTTCTAGCCCATCGCCCCATGGTTTTAAAAGGGCTAGCCAGGGGCCTTTAGTCTGGACCTGATTTTTTCATGTCCAGGTGTCCTGTTTTTCTGAGTTTAACACCCTGGGGGCGCGTAATATTAACGCATGTCCCACTATTGAGACATCGGAGGCATCCTGCACAGGCCCAACTCTGAGCCTCCGAATAGTTCCTTGCAATAACTTTTTCAGTGGGCTCATACCGGTACGGCGAGGTTGTTTATTTAAAAGACGTACCGCCTGCGGCAAGACACTGTTCCAGCCTCGCCCTTGTGGTTTGAGAGCCCTCAGTTTGTCTTTTAATAGGCCATTGTACCGTTTAATCATTCCTGTTGCTTGAGGACGGTAAGGCACATGCAATATTCAGTTCATATTATTTTTCTTGGCCCATTTTTGGGTCTGCTGGGCAGTGAAAGAGGTTTCTCTGTCACTTTGTATTTTTAAGGGAGTCCCATAGAAGGCCCGTAAAACTTTCAGTGTTTTAATAGTAGAGTCTTGTGTAGCTCGGGGCACATGGTGAGCAAAACCTAGGCCAGTAGCAGTGTCTACCGCTGTCAGCAGGTACCGCAAGCCAGTACTCGGAGCAAAGGGGCCTACGTAATCTATTTGTCATACCTGCAGTGGCTGAATTTCCCGTGCAATCTTCCCCATCTGTTGGGGCCATCGCTGTCGGTGCGGGTGGTGCTTAGCACACCATGGACGTGCCGCATGGCATCTTTGGCTTTACTGTGGCTCAGGTGCAGGCCCCACCGATCGGCTACCTGCCTCATTGTGTATGAGCCAATATGACCAAGTTTTTTATGGAGCCAGGGACCTATATCGGGTCCTGGGACCATAGCCTGTACAGGACGGAGTTGGGCTAGCGCGTCAGCAGCATCATTGTCCGGTGCCAGGGCTGGGCGGTGCCCTGGTACGTGGTAAACAGTATACTGGCCTTTTTGTCCTTTGTCCCATAACTGTTTCCACATCTGTTGTCCCCACAGGGGCCGGTGTCCAATCATCCAGTTTTGCAGGGCCCATTGGGGTATCCACAATGTAAGGCCTCGATATATGGCCCAACTATCTGTACAAATCTGCAAGGGGCTAGGTTTATTTATCAACACCAGCCATACTGCCCATAACTCAGCCCATTGGCTGGATTGGCCTTCTCCGGTCTCATACCAGAAGGCTTTAGTGGCAGGGTGCAGTGCTACTGCAACCCAAGTGGGCGGACTGCCCTTACAAGATCCATCAGTATACCAAGCAGTTTCCGGGGGTGGCCCTTTCCCTTCACGAAAGGGACTGGGCACAGGGTCCACCCCTTGTTGTGGGAGCGTCTGTACATCAGGCGCAACAAATCTCATAGGCCCTAACACCTGCTGCAACTTTGCAGCCAAGGGGCTAGTGGTGTACTGGGCTCTCTGTTTCAAATAAGCACCCCACTTCATCAGAGTTGGGGTTTGGGCAGTTTCTGATCGGGATTGCTTTGCCCATGTCTGTACCCATCCTGCAATAGGGTATGTGGCTTGCACTTGGACCTCTTGCCTCCCCGTCAGGGGTTTAGTGGCAATCAAGGATGTATAAGTTGCTAGCAACTGTTTCTCAATCAGAGAATAACGACATTTAGCCCCTTTCCACAACTGAGACCAGAATCCTAGGGGCACTTTCCGCTGCCCATGTTTCTGCCATAAGCCCCAGCCATATCCATCATTGTCCACATGGACTGTCAACCAGAAAGGGATGTCTGGATCTATAGTGCGCAGTGCTTGTGCTTGGGCCACTGTCCTCTTAGTTTTAACAAATGCACATTTGGTCTCATCAGACCAGTTCCAGACTTCTCCCTTTTTAATCAGTTTATAAAGGGGTTTGGCTATTTGGGCCAAATGAGGAATAAACACCCGCCAGTATCCCAGAAGACCCAAATAAGTCTGTAACTGTTTAACTGTTTTAAGACGGGAATATGCCTGGATTTTGTCTATTACTGCTTTAGGCAGCACTTTTGTCTTACCCGACCAGACAACACCCAAGAATTTGATAGAATATCCAGGTCCTTGTACTTTGTTCTCGTTCACGGCCCACCCCAAGCCCGCCAGGGCTTCTCGCAGCGCTGTGGCACTGGTTTTTAAATCTGAAAGAGAACCAGAGGTTAGCATTATGTCATCAATATAATGGAACAAACAACCGGTATCTGGTTTGCTCCACGTAGCCAGGTCCTGGGCCACCAGGCCATGACACAGTGTGGGGCTGTGCAGATATCCTTGCGGCAACACAACAAATGTCCATTGTCTGCCTTCCCAGGTGAAGGCAAACTGTTTTTGGCTCTCAGGGGCTATGTCTATCGAGAAGAATGCAATAGCCAGGTCAACCACATAGTGACAAGTACCCAGTTCATGGGACAGTCGGTCCATTAAATCTGTTATATTTGGCACAGCTGTATGCATGGGGGGAGTGACTTTATTTAGTTCCCGATAGTCCACTGTCATCCTCCAGGAGCCGTCTGGCTTCTGCACCGGCCATATTGGAGAGTTAAATGGGCTATGCGTAGCCCGAATTATACCGGCTTCCTCAAGCTTTAGAATAGTCTGTCCTATTTCCTCATGGCCTCCGGGCAATCGATATTGCTGGACATTTACCACTCGTGTGGCCTGTGGCAAAATCAAAGGTGCATGATGAGGATGCCCCCGTATAACTGTTTTTACCCACGGACTCTCAGGCGAAATTCCCCTTGAGTCGTCTGTATTTGCAATCCTTGCAAAATCTCTATCCCCAAAATGTATTTAGCTACTGGGGATATAGGCACTTTATATGCAGCAGGGGGCAGACGGCCAATGCCCAAAATCAGAGTCACTCATTTAACACACATTTGCTTGTTTTCATATCCTTTTATATCAACCCATGGTCCCTGAAAATGCTCCGGATTTTCATGCACCAATGTAATTTCAGCTCCTGTGTCTACTAGTCAGCACTCGCTGTTTATTCATGGGGGACCAGTGAATAGTTAGCTCAACATGTGGCCTCCGGTCATCGGGGTGCCCCACGTCCCGAACACCTTGGCCTTCCTCCTAGTCTGGGAGGAAATCAGCAAAGGCCACCTCTCGGACCTGATGGGATGTTGGCAATGGAGTATATTGTTGCTCAGGCCGTAATTTTTTCCATTAGGCCATCAGCACCTCCAATGGCTGGCCATCTAATTTTACACGGTCCAGGCCAGCTGCCAGTAAATCACACCATATCCGCCGGCGATCTAGCTTTTGGGGCCCTCCTAAAATTGGAGCATTCCCCTTTTTTTTCCTTGGTGTGGACTTCCCTTTCTGTGTCACTGCACAGGAGGAGGGGGTCTTGGACTCACCTTGAGTCTTGGCAGCATGTACCCCCTTTTGGCGCACCTCTATGTCCCCCAGACGAGCCAGAGCCTCAGTTACTTTATGAATGGGGCGGTCTACATACAGTGCTAGTAGCGCCGCCATAGTCCCAAACGTTCCCGTTGGGCCATTAGCCAAAATCAAATCTTTTATTCGAGCTGTAAGGAGCTCATCATCTGGATGCTCCCAGGGGCAGTGGGACTGGAGTTACACAGGCATAGCTGCTCTCAGAGGCGGCAGAGCTAGGACCACGCAGACATCTTTCTGCTGTGCTGGGTCTCTGCTTAAGCTCCTCTTTTTTGCACTGCAACTCCTCCACTTGCATCTGTAAATCTCTCATGTCTTGGCTAGCATGCCATAAAACAGATAAGAACATCCAGGCCACCCTCCCGGCTGCCTCTCGGTGGGCTAATGGGACATTATTTTTTGACAGCTCCAATGCCCTCCGGACGTCATCTGGCCAGGGCGCAACTGTGTCCCAATCCTCAGGTTGAGCCCATGTCAGCAAATAGGCTGCCACCGGGTACCATACAGAGGTAGGGGGCCACTTTGCTTCCATCAGAGCATCCCCGTCAGGGGCAGGGGGTTCAGAAGGGGCACTCACCTCATCCTGCCGACTACGCCAAGTGTCAGCCGAGGGAGGCTGATGTGGGGTTCTAGGAGGTGAGCGGCCCAAACGAAAAAATGCACGAGGAGTTGCCATACTGCTGGACAGACTTCAGCCAGAGACACCATGGGGTTAACAACACTTTATTGTCACAGGGAGGTGCGCCCTATGATGCACCTGTCCTGCTTTTAATCTGTTTTCTGTCAGCACATGCGCGGTCTGAGTTTCTTTGTTCATTAGGCTTACAGAATATCTCTAGCACATGCGTACTTCCATTTTCTTTGTTCTAAATCTTATATAATTGACGCATGCGTGGAGCAATTATTTACTGCATCCTACAAACATGCTCCGATCGTGGCCTTGGGTCCCACGGCCTTAACTCATCTCAATGCTCCGATCGTGGCCTTGGTTCCCACGGCCTTAACTCATCTCAACACCAGCTCACACTGACTTTCCAAATTTATGAAACACATATGAAGATCATTGTGCTGTGTTTAATTAAATTTATTTCTCATTGTGTAAAACTGTTGCATGTAAATGGGAATTATTTGAAGACCTTTAATATTTTGAATATATTGTGTTACATAATGACTTGTGTTTTATTATTAATAAAGTATAAATAAATATGACCTACAGCTATTTCAGTTTTTGATCAAATCACTGGATGATCTTATCTCTTTTACATTATATACTGATTTCTCACAAATGAAAGCAGAGATATTTGATTCTTAATCTTTATCTGCACAGCTTTGTCAGTTTTGGAGACTGGATCAAATTGGAGAGTAAATTACATTTTGCTAAAAATGCATTTTTTTCCTCTAGGAGTGAAATATCTCCCAAATATTAGTGATGTGAATCCCTTTGTTAAATAAGCTAAGAATACATTAAATGTTACCAGGTGAGTGTGCAGACTGAAAAAAAACAAAACCAATCATATGCTTTGTGATATTTTAGTCTCTCCCCTTTAGCATAACAGAAAATAATCAATAATGAATTATATTCAAGTTTTTGTTTAACTATTTTTGAAAGCCAGTACTGTATATGCAGCTGAATAAAACATTCAAATGCATTACATGCTGGGAGAAAAAAATATACGTAATTTTCTGTCCAATATTTACATTTCAAAGTACTTTATTGAAAACTTTAAATGTTTTTATTTATATTCTATTATTTACTGAAGTTTTAGAATATGGTATTTTGGCCATTAATGAGTTTCTTTGCAAATGTAGTTTTAGTCAAAGTAGATGATACCTTTGTACTTTTTAGATGAAGCCGTTTCCTAAGAGTTTCCTAAGGGTATGCCATGGGAAAAGCCTACCAAACACATTCAGGAGGAATTGAACACATGTGTAACTTACTTTATCACCTGTTCATCATTAGCTAGAAATATGTTTCCAAATTACATAAAGACTGAAAAGACATGTTTTGAATTATTTGAGATTTGATCTGACTGTTAACTAATTCTATTACTTGAAATAATTCTGATTATTTGACCTAATTCTAAATCACGCATTTGATTGTATCTCAGAAAACCAATTCCACAGACAGGGAGCCTGCTCCAGTGATGGTTGGGACCTTCATGGTCCTGAGCCCCAGGTATCTAAATTTTCAGCAGTTGTTACTGCCATTCCAGGTGCCAGACATAGAGGCAATTAACATGATACAGTCATTAGTAGACATGGCTTCCATTTAAAGTGCTAATTGAGGGAGATGGATTGACAGATGGATGGATGGATTACAAAGCTGAAGAACCGATCAATATATTGCATGTGTCATAATAAAGATCTACTTTAGTTTTACTTAAGCACAAAAGATTTTTGGAGTAGAGAATGTGGTGGGAAGGTAAGTATAATTCTTGCTGTGTTCTAGAAACTCTTTGTATGAAGGACAGAATTTGAATGCAAGATTGCAGCAATATGATGGGTCAGAAATCTATCACAGGGATTCAGACAAAGATGATGACTTCAGAAAAATCAAAGAGGGGTAGTAGGAGTAGAGAGGAAAGAAAATCTAAGAGAAATTTGGGTGGTGACATTGGAAGAGCATGTTGGTGATTGTGGGACTAATGTTTGTAATATTTTGATACTTGACTGCAAACAGCTATTAAGCCTCACACCTGCGGCTTCTTGTGCCTCTCACCAGGGCAACAGGATTCCTAGCCCAGGTGTTCCCCCTTTAGCACCCGCAGGAGTGTCAAACCACCCAATTGCCTGCTTTCTTTGGGAATCATCACCCAGGCCCACCCCCTTCCCTCCTTAAAAGCCCCACCCCCAGCCTGCTTTCTTTGCTCTCTCAAACCGCTTTTGACCCGCTTGTGACTGCTCCGCTCATCCTAGAGGCCTCGGTTATGTAAGTTAGAAATCTTTTCGTACCTTCTTGGTGCATGTATGTGTGTCATTATCTGTCTCTACATTCAAACCAACTTTTTGGGTGGCATGCTTCTCTAGATTTTTCAGTATTTGAAGTTTAGGGTACCTTCAGAACTAAACCAGCAGCTTCTCATAGTTTCAGAAGCTGACTTTACAACATAGGAGCTAACTGTAAATATTCTTTTGCATTTAAAGTGGCTTAATAGCATGGCTTAATAGCATGGCTTTATGCAGGGCTAGATGTTGGTTTCCTCACAAATTCATGTAAGAATGCATCTATGGTTGACATACAATAAGAGAAAATAAAATCCTTGGGGACTGTGTCCTGGTTTAGACTATCCTGGGACCTTATTTCACCAAACCACATTAAAAGGTGAAAAAAAACACAAAAATGAGGGTCAGGTTTTCTCACCTGACGTTGCATTGCTGCGTAAGACTAAACACATTTGGAATGGAGAGCCCTTCCCCACGTTGAGTGAACCTTTGGTCTGCTTATTTGGCTCTTCTTTATTCCTTCAGTCACTTATCTGTTTGGTTTTAATTACCTTTTTTTTTTTTTCCAGCATTTCTGTATCTGAGTACATCATCTTTAGATAGCACTATACACTGCTCATTTGATCAACTCAATTCTATGCTCTGATTAACTTATTCAAATGAATGAGTAGTTAAATTTCCTTGGGCAGTAAGGTCATTTCAGTAAACCAGGGAAGCATAAAAGCAATCTAAAATCAACATATTTTTGTTTATTTTGTTACTATGAACATTTTTTAAAAATATGAAAATGTAAAATTGGTATGCTTGGGTAAAAATGTATTTTTAACTTAATTCCTATCAGTTATAAAGGTATTTAGATATTAAAATCTTACAATTAAATGACATATTTCCCATATTTTAAATGTTAAGTCATATTTCTCTTTACTTACATGAAAAAGTCCTTAGTTCAGAGAATTAGACTTCCTATTCTTTCCCCTTAAATTTACCTTGTAACTTTTATAAACCCATTGCCTCTATCTTTTGAATCTGAATACTTAGAATCAACTTTTTACAAATACGTGTATAGAAATTAAGGCAGTTGATTGGAACATTGGACTTGATCTTATTAAACACAAGCCTTCACTGTTTTTCACCTGGAGTTCCATAATCTTTGCTACTAAAACAATCCGTATCTAAGCCATTAACTTACTTTGGTATAAGAGAGAGAGGCACTTGAGTTCAATTACTAGACAGCGTTTCTGTTACTCAGGATAAATGACCAGGGTTGGGTGCCAGTTGCTCTCTTGAGAAGCTGGCACTGATATATTGTCTGAATTAAAATTTAAAATATCCTGCAAACACTGTACATTTTCACTAAAATCATTTGGCAATATATTCCATCATAATGGGATAACATAAAGGGAAAAACATTATTATGAAAATGTGGTTTAAATGTATCGGCTGCATTCTAGTTAGTTTCTCCCGCGAGCAGGCCTTACTGAGAACAGAGCGCTCTAGTGCACTTCAGAGGGGCCCTTTCTCCTCCCCCTGCTGTAAGCTCAGGAACGTTCTCTAATGAGCACTGTGAGGACCTGATGGAGCTCCTGAAGGTATTTGTTGGCAGCACGTGGGGGCTCCCCCATGACTGGGTACCCTTGGAGTTTTTAACTGAGTTGTCCACACTAAGCCAACAGCAACTTGTCGATTCAGTTCAGGTTTTCCTACCCTAGTGCTGGTTACATCCAGGAACCCACCAGATTCTCATAATGAACATTAACTAAGTCTCTGTGCTTCCAGCAGGGGAAGGATGAAAAGAAACCATTTCGAAATACACCAGAGTACTCTGTTCTCCTGGATAAGTCCTACCCTCAGAAACGAATTTCCCAGAGCTTAACCTGCTGGGGTTCTGTCAGTCTGACCATTTTGGGGAAAGGAATGTACCCAACTCCAGCCCACTCTAGCTGTGCTGTCCCATCTAAGGTGAGAGGGAAAAACACATTTCTAGCTGACCCTCCAGAGATATAGGCTCAATAAAGACTGAGGCTTAATCACAGGAACAGAGATTGTTTCCCCTTGCCCCACGCCTCACCACCACATCACTAAAGGCCTATTTACAGCAGTTCCTTTTACCTGGTACATCATGTCTGGCCATGAAGAAAACATTCCAAGGCATTTCAAAAGGCAAAAAAAAAAAAAAACAAAAAAAAAACAAACCTCAAAACAAGTATTAGAACCAGACATGGCAGGGATGTTGAAATTATCAGACAAGGAATTTAAAACAACTGTGATTAACAGGCTCGTTGATTAAAGGGCTCTATGGATAAACAGCATGCAGGAACAGAAGGGCACTGTACACAGAAAAACAAAAATCCTAAGAAAGTAACAAAATAAATGCTAGACACAGGAAACACAGTAGCAGCCATGAGGAAGCACTTTGGTTTTATTGTACACTGGACATGACAGGGATTTATGAGTTAAGGACTTATTAATAGAATCCTCAAAACAGAAATGCGAAGAGAAAAAAGAGTGGAAAAGCAGATCCAAGGATGTGGGACAACTACAAAAAGTGTAATTTAAGCATGGGAATATCAGAAGAAAAGAAAGGAAGGGCCTAAAGAAATATTTGAAACAATAACCACTGAGATTTTCCCTAAATTAATGTCAGACACAAAACCGTAATCCAGAGGCTCAGAACACCAAGAAGGATAAATGCCAAAAAAATTACACCTAGGTATGTCATTTTTCAAATTACAGAAAATCAAAGATAAAGAAAAAGCCATAAAAGAAACCAGATGAAAAAGAGACCTTACCTATAAAGGATTAAAGACCAGAATAACACCTGACTTCTCAGATACCATGCAAGCAAGAGTAGAGTGGAACATTCAGTGTTGTGAGGAGAAAACTCATCAACTTAGAATTCTGTACCCTATTAATTTATACTTCAAAAGCGAAGGGCAGAAACACTTTCTCATACAAATTGAGGGAATTTGTTGCCAGTGGAGCTGTCTTGTAAGGCATGTTAAAATAAGTCTTTTAGATAGAATAAAAATAAGTCAGAAACTTGGATTTACATACAGAAAGGAAGAACATAAAGAATAAAGGAAGGTAAGAGAAAAGAAATCTTTATTTTTCTTAGTTGATCTAAATTTGTTCAAAATAATAGCAGGAATGAGTTTGATTTTGCCTGCTTATGTATACATTATACATGCTTATATGTGAAATGAATGACAGCAATGACCTAAGGGATAGGAAAAAGGAATTAAGATCAATTACTATAAAGTATACCCACTCCCCATGGAGTGGTGTCCTGTAATTTGAAAGTGGACTTGTATTAGTTGTAAATATATATTGCAAACTTCAGGGCAACTACTAAGTTTTTTTTTTTTTTAAACATGATATGCTAAGAAAGAAGAGAGAATGGGATCATATAACACTCAATTAAAGCCACAAATGAGGAAAGTAGAAGTCAAAAATACAAAGAACAAAGGCAATAGATACAAAACAGTGATGAATACGGTAGATACAGTTTTAATGCACCAATGAAAGACAGAGCTTGTCAGAGTGGATCAGGAAAACACAAGTCAGCTATAGATTGTCTACAAGAAGCCGACTTTAAATTTAAAGACACATGTAGTTAAAAAGTAAATGGATGGAGAAAAATAAACCATGTTAACCCTAGGGACGAGGAAAAATACACAATGCTAACAGCAATTAAAAGAAAGCAAGACTAGCTATAAATTTCAGACAGAACAGATTTTGAAGCAAGGAAATGTATCAGGAATAATGAATATTACATTAGGCAAAGGGGTCATATCTCCTAGAACACGTAACAATCTTTAATGTGTACGTACCTAACAGCATCTGACCACATGAGTCAAAAACAGAACCACAAGGAGAAAGAGATGAGTCCACTATTAATAGCTGGAGACAGAAATGCAGATGATGCCTAGGGAACCCCTCCCTCTAGCTGAGAGACTTGAGCATGCCACATAAGCTACTCAAAAAATATGTACTTTGCGGCACCACTGCCAATCCTTAGTTGCTATTTTGTATTGAATCTCATGCACTAATATCAGACTTTGGGGGATCCCAGCCACATTGTCTCCTGTAGCACCATAGTGAGTGCCAGGATCAATGACATTTACCTGCTTCAGCAGCATTTCAGAAAAGCTGTTTACCCCTCCAAGCTTTCATCTCAGACTCTTAGAGGAGATGGGCACTTACTATATATTTTAGGCACAAATTGTGCCCTTGTCTTTAGTTCTTCACTCTAGGTTTATGAAATAGGATTCTTTCAGGCTCCCTTCGTGTAGATAAATATACAGGGTTTTTTGTTGTTTTTGTTGTTGTTTGCTTAGAATTGGGTTCTTGGTTCCTTGGTTACCCACTCTGAGGTTCTCCCAAGGAAAGGAAAGATGTCATGCAAATAAATGCAATTCATTTTGCCAAATACCATAGCAGAGTAATGGAGATAACAGATTTAAAAAGTATTATTCCAGTATTTGCAGTCAAAGGACAACGATCACAAAATAATCCCTGCTTTTCATTGGGTCATCAGCTTTGCATATAGTTGAGAAAAACAAGATAATTAGCAATAAGATATATGAAAGGTATGCTGATATGGATAACATCTTATTGACTTTGTTCAAAACGTTACACAAGGGTAAGTAGTATAGCTATTGCTGTTGGACCGAAGATTTGAATGCATTAAAATGTAACAAGGATGATTTTGCTACAAAATAATACTACATAGAGTGATGCACAGAACTATCTGACTTGTAGCAATTGACAACTTGTGTCCAGATCATAAAACCCTGTAAATATCATTCTGTGTCATCTCACTTCTAATACACTATTGAAGACTGTCAAAATGGAGTCCTATAGGTTTTATAAATTGAGGCTTCCCTGATCAACATATTACTCCAGTGCTCATTTTGTGGAGGTGGCTGTCAGCAAACCTGGAGGCCCCAGAGAGATCCAATTATAACTACCTTCTCCCTACTCCAACTCAAAACCCTTGACTTGAACCAAGCAGTTTCTCTGTACTGATTAGCCTTGTGCCCAGGGATCTGTCCAACTCTGATAATGAAGTAAATTTGTTTTATCATGCTGTCAATCCTCCTTTTTGTTGTGAATTCAAAACAAAACTTACAGGATAGTGAGAACAGGTCTACTGTGTTCATCTCTTGAGCCAGCCTGGGAGCTGATAGATTCTGAAGGCCTTATCACACTGATAACTTGTGAACTAAATTTACCTAAATCACCTGACAAAACCTAATGAGAACTTTTCCTTTCTTGTTTTGTCCATGAGAGTCAGATCTTCTCTGCAAAACTTCTGTGATTCCAGAATTACGCATCCTTAATATATTCAGTTGCTGATGGCTGGGCACTAGGTTGGGGGGCCAAGATAGGAGGTACGCATGCAATGACAACTTTATCCAGACTCGTGGTATTAACGGAGTCAAAACTTTGCCGCCTCGAGGCCAGGCCCCCACCTCTTCCATGTATTCTCACTATAAGTTTATTTCATGTATTACTCTACACAGCAAGCTTTCAACAAGGATAATTTAGAATTACCATGACTATTTGGGGGGAACTTTTGATAGGAAAAATATTCACTTTGAAAACAACTTGGAACAAGAAAGATACATATATAAGAAAACATATATTTTATTAGACACTCTCAAAAATTAAGATTCCAGAATTGCTTCCTTAAAAGATTGTTTGCCAAGTCCCATGAAGCTGAAAAACATCTAAAACTATACTATTTGAGCTTCCTCCAAGTCATAACTTGAGCATAATGGCTTTTATCTAATTTTCCTGCCGTGTGTTCTTCCATTACCCTCTGCCTTCTCTTTCTGATCAGCCTCATTTCTCTTGTCAGCCAGAGAGCCCAAAGTTCAGTTTCTTCTTTACATTAAACATTTTGGAAGAATGGACACATCTTAATTTTAAACTCTGGCCTCATTATGAGCTAAAAGCCATTGTCTGAGACTTTCCAGAGTTTAGGCAGGAAAGACAAACATTTCAGAGGAATTTAGAATTATTTCTTAATGGACAATCTAGAGCTCCCAGATCTGTTGTTTCCCATGTTAGCAGGAAACTCAGAGGTGAAGTATGGGAGGATAAAGCAATGTAGGAAGACCCTAAGAGCGACCTTAAAAAATAATTTTTTTTTCAAGATAAACCAGGGAGGTGTAGAAAAGCTATGGATGGTTGACAAGATCTTTTGGAGATGATTTACAAAAACTTCCTTACAAAAATAGATATTTCTAGTCCTGAGAGGAAGGGTGAAAAAAAGCATGAAACATTGGAGTTTTCAAGAATAGGTTAACATTTTTCACATTACACAGCAAGAGATCCTAAAGGAAGTTCCATGTTCCTGTCACTTTTATGAATGGCCTTAGCTAAAAATAGAAGCTTCAAAATCAAAGTAAGAAATAGAATGGAAAGTAGCCCCATTGCCAGATCTCCAACTGACTCATGTACATTTTGAAAATGCCTTAGAACAAAATGATAAGACCCGGAATGAACTGACGGTCTCACAGTTGAAGCCCTTATTCCAGGGACACATGTTAAAGATACCTGTAGGTCCGTCAAGCAGAAAAGATACTATGGAAACTATCGTGATGTGCTAGCTAAGAAACTGAAGAAAAAAGTCAGATTTTCAGAGACAGTGCTGTAGGAGTAAGTACGCACTTTCTTATATTTCACCAGGAGGACTGTTAATAAATAGTAAAAATAAATATTTAAAAATGTATCAGTTATAATCTTGTCATTATCCTACAGCATTTCGCCTTCATTAGTAAACTGTGTAGATAGCCACTATCCCCAATAATTGTTAAAAATTCCCATGTCTTAGCTAATAATTCTTTATCTTAGAATCCAAACAAACAAGAAAAAAAAAATAGCCCTCTTTGTGACAAAGGCCTCACTAACTTAATATGGAAGAACCTACTGTCTCTACTAGTTGAAAGTCTAGCAGAGAAAGAAGCCATTATGTTAGCAGTTGTTATAATTTTCCTATGCTTTTAGTTAAAAAAACAAAAACATCAAAGTGTATAGACATGTTCAGGACCTCAGAGTCACCATGTGTCACTGTCAGAAAACTTCTAGAGCCCACTCCTGCCAATGAAGACTTCAAGGAAAATGTGATTTTAATGAAGCTGTAACTCTAAAATATACTTTATTTCAAAATTAGTCTTTTCTATTGTATTTTTTATGTCAACATGAAAAAGCTGTTAAGAATTTTCAACACAAACCCAGTAAAGGAAAAAAAAGAATGCTAAGGGCCTATGTAACAGGAGATGTTTTTCAGCTTCTTGTTTGGATGAGTTCTTTCTGAGCTATTTTCAGAGTCTACATCTCAAATTTTAAAACAGTTACTATTATTTAATTGAATATAAGACTTATTGGCTTCAGCCTTCTTGTAACATAGTTACACAATTTTTTGTGTACTTCAGTGGTTTCTGAGAAATCACCACACAATATCTAAAGGAACACACCTGGATTTCTCACAGGTATCCTATTGTCATAAATATTTTTGAGAGAGATTGAAATTGACTGCAAGTCATATTCACGTAACCAATGAAGGAATAAAACATGTCAGTGGAGCCTGTGTATTTGGGCAGAAGAATGCGGCATTGCTCTAACCTAGGCTGTAATAGGCATCACGGGTAGGAAACGCAAGCAGAGTTGCTGATGTTCTGTTCCCCAGTAAGAGAAGCACCTAATAATTATGTTGTAAAACCACTGTCTCCAACAGCAAAGGAGGCTGCAGAGTAAAATAATTTTTTTTTGTCCTGAATGCCTAGTCAGTCTCCAGAGATCTAAAAACAGAGAATAATAACATTAAGTCATTAAGCCAGTTATCATCCTCACCAACATCATCATTACCGTCCTTACCTAGAGTCGGATTTTAGTCAGACGCAGTTCTGTAACCTTGGGGTGGGGTGAGGTACAAACTTCACTGCGGGCCAAGTTTTGTGCTAAGCACCCCGCATATAGCATCTCATTTAATCAGTTTACAACCTCCATTTTATAGACAGGAAGCTGAAGCACAAAAAAATATATCCTGCAAGTTTTAAATAAGTCTTCAATTTTTAAAAAAAAAAGGGAGATTTAGGGTATTGTGTGTATCTAGCCATGTGTCAATTTTTAAAGCAGGTATACTGAAAACAAACTGTTACACATTTCTTAGAAAATTTCAGTAGTAAAAAGGACACTGAAAAGCCACAGAGAGCAAAAGATACAGTTTAGGGTACCATGATACAAGGATGTAGGTTGGACAATTAATCATTTTTATAACTGGGACGCTTTGTTGTTGTACCATTGACTTTTGATACTAATTTGTGTGTAAGGGATGAAGAAAGGAGAGAGTCAGAAAAAGAAGGAGAAAAGAAAGCATATAGCTCTAAACCAAGGAAAACTAATAAATATACATAACTGTAAACAGCATTCGCAAGACAGGTACATGGTGCGGAACATGATTTAGATATTTTGCTCCTGGCTTGAAAATAAGTCTCAGCACTGGATTCATAGAAGCTGTTAAATTCTTCTGGGGTTGAGCACTGCAGGAAACTTCTATAATTTAACTGTATGCTCAGAAAGCCAATCCACTGGCTTGCAAATTTATGCAACTTTTAGACCTGGTAAATTGGGTGAGTGCAAGTATGGCAGAGAGGAAAGAAGGCTTAATTTACTCAGAGATATAATTCATGGTTAATAAATTGTAACAAGCATCAGTAAATTAAAAAAAAAAAAAGGACAGAACAAAGCCAGAGGCAAAATAGGATTATGTTTTTCCATTTTAAATGTACTTAATTAGCACAGTCCCTCCTCTTAGGAATGGAAGTGATGAGTTCATGAAAGCTTGCCTCTGAATGCTAATAGAAGCAACATACTGAGACAGGGGTAAGATATCCCTCCTTTATATGCCAAGAATTAGGTGGTCACATGTGTACTTTAAAGTAGAGAGGATAAGGAAAATAAAAAGCATTTGTGTAATTCATTGTCTTTTTAATTGAACTTTTTAATTGAAGTATAGTTTACAATATGTCAATTTCTGATGTACAGCATAATGTTTCAGTCAAATATATACATACACATTCATTTTCATATTTTTCATTATAGGTTAGTACAAGATATTGAATAAAGTTCCCTGTGCTATACAGTATAAACTTGTTGTTTATCTTACATGTAGTAGTTAGTATCTGCTAATCTCAAACTCCCAATTTATCCCTTCCTACCCCTTTTCCCCTTTGGTAACCATAAGTTTGTTTTCTCTGACCATGAGTCTGTTTTGTAAATAAGTTCATTTGTATCTTTTTTTTTTTCCCCTCATATACACCCATCCCCAAACATGAATAGCCTCCCTCATTATCGGCACCCCCCATCAGAGTGGAACATTTGTTAGATCTGTTGAACTTACACTCAACAATATTGTAATCAACCAAAATCAATAGTTTATCCTAAGGTTTGGACATGTGTATAATGTAAAATATATCTACCATGGTAGTATCAGACAGGGCAATTTCACTGCCCTAAAAACCCTCTGTGCTCCACTTATTCAGAGCCTTCTCAACCCCTGGAAATCACTGATCTTTCTACTGTCTCCATAGTTTTACCTTTCCAAGAATGTAATTTTGATTAACATTTCTTTCTGAGATGTCTTCTGCAAATATTTTCCCTCAGTTTGTGGCATGTCTTCTAATTCTCTTGTCATTGACTTTCGTGGCACAGAAGTTTGTCTTTTAATGAAGTCCAGCTTATCAATTACTTATACAAATTGTGCCTTAGATGTTGTATTTAAAATGTCATCGCCATACCTAGATTTTCTCCTATGTATTATTCTAAGAATTTTATAGTTTTGACTTATATTTTGGCTTGTGATTTATATTGAGTTAATTTTTTTGGCATATGGATGTCTGGTTACTCCAGCATCACTCATTGAATAGACTATTTTCCTCCATCATTTTGCCTTTGCTCCTTTGTCAAAGGTTAATTGACCAAATCTATGAGAGTCTATTTCTGAGTTCTCTGTTCTTTTCCATTGTTCTATTTGTACTTTCTCCAGTACCACACTGTCTTGATTACTGTATCTTTACAATCCTGCCAGCATTATTCTTTTCCTTGGTTATTCTGTTGGCTATTCTGGGTCTTTTGCCTCTCTTTATACAATTTAAAATCAGTTTGCCAGTATCCAAAAAAAAAACTTGCTGGGATTATGAATGAGATTGCATTGAACCTAGAGATCAATTTGGGAAGAACAGACATCTTGACAATATTCAGGTTTCCTATCCATGAATATGGAGTATCTGTTTATTTCTTTGATTTCATTCATCAGAGTTTTGTAGTTTTCTTCATGCTGTTTTTGTACATATTTTGTTATATTTATACTCCAAGTATTTCATTTCAGGGGGTGCTAATATAAATAATACTGCCTTTTAATTTCAAATTCCACTTGCTCATTGCCGACATATAGGAAAGCAACTAACTTTAATGTATTAACCTTGTATCTTACAATCTTGCTATAATTGCTTACTAGTTCCAGGAGTTTGATTCATGCAAAGTTCCTACATATATCATCAGATCACCTGTGAGGAGGGGCAGTTTTATGTCTTCATCCTCAATCTTTATACCTTTTATTTTACCTCTTTTTTTTTTTTTTTGTCTTATTAATACTTCCAGTAAGATAGTGAAAAAGGAGTATTGAGAAAGGGCATGCTTGCCTTGGATCTGAGCTTACTGAGAAAACTGCAAGTTTCTCAACATCGAATAAGATGGTAGCAGTAGTGGTTGTTTTTGTTGTTGTCAGGTAGATATCCTTCATCAAGTTGAAGTTCTTCTCTATCCCTAGTTTACTGATATTTATTATGTATAAATGTTGAATTTTATCCATTTTTTTCCTGCATCTAATGATATAATCATGTGATTTTTCTTCTCCTGGCCTGTTGATAGATTGGGTTACATTAATCAAATGTTGAACCAGCATTGCATACCTGGAATAAATCTCATATCATGATGTATAATTAATTTTGTACATTGTTGGATTCAATTTGATAGTATTTTGTTGAGCATTTTTGCATCTATGTTCATGAAAGATACTGGCCTGTAGTTTTCTTTTTCTGATTTTGATACTAGAGTGTTGATGGCCTCATAGAATGAGTTAGGAAGTGTCTCTTTTGCTCATAATACCTGAGATTGTAGAGAACTGGTAAAATTACTTTGTCAGATGTTTGGTAGAATTTACCAGTGAACTCAACTGGGTAAGTATTTTCTATTTTGGAAAGTTATTAATCATTGATTCAAATTCATTAGTAGATTTAGGCCTATTAAGATTATCTTTTTTTCTGTATGGATTCTGGAAGCTTCTATCTTTAAAGAAATCAGTCCATTTCATCTAGGTTATCAAATTTGTGGGCATAGTTACTTTATAGCATTCCTTTATTACCCTTTTAATTTCCACAGGATCTGTATCAACGTTTCATTTCATTTCTGATATTAGTAATATGTGGGGGGTTTTTTGTTTGTTTTTGTAGTTAGCTTGGCTTGAGGTTTGATTTTAGTGGTCTTTTCAAAGAAGCACTGTTGGATTTCATTATTTGTCTTTTCCTTCTATTGCTTTCCTGTTTCCAATTTCATTGATTACTTCTCTAATTTCCTTCTGTTTACACTGTATATAATTTTCTTTTTCTAGTTTCTTAGGTGAAAATTTAGATTATTGATTTTAGATCTTTCTGCTTTTCTAGTATATGCATCGATGCTATAAATCCCTCTGTACACTGCTCTTACTCATCCCACAAATTTTGATAAGTTGTGTTTTTATTTTCAATTCCCTCAAAATATTTCCTTTCCCTTGAAATTTCTTCTTTGACTCATATGTTATTTAGAACTGTGTTGCTTAATTTACATGTATTTTGGGATTCTGTTTTCTTTACTGTTGATTCCTAGTTTAATTCCATGTTGGTCTGAGAGGATACATTGTGTGATTTCTGTTATAAATTTCTTTGTTGAATGGCCCAGGATATGGTCTATTTGTTGAATGCTGCATATGGCTTGAGAAGAATGTGTATTTTTCTGTTGGATTAAGCAGTCTACAGGTGGCAATTATGTCCAGTTGACTGATGGTGTTGTTGAGTTCAGTAAGTTCTGATTATCTGCCTGCTGGATCTGTCTATTTTTGAGAGAGGTGTGTTGAAGTCTCCAACTATGTCCGTGGACTCATCTGTTTTTCCCGGCACTTATATCAGTTTTTGCATCACAGTTAGATGTTCTGTTATGAGGTGCATACTCCTTAAGGATTGCTGTATTTTTGAGAAAAAAATGTTCACTTTGTCATGTTGTAATATCCTTCATTATTACTGATTTTCCTTCCTTTGAAGTCTCCTCTGTCTGAAATTAATACCGGTCCTGATTTCTTTTAATTATTGTTAGCATGGTATATTTTCCTCCATTAATTTACTTTTAATCTACATGTGCTTTATATTTAAAGTGGGTTTCTTGTAAACAACTTAATAGTTGACTCACATTTTTGATCCACTCTCACAATCTTTGCCTATTAGTTGATGTATTCAGACCAATGGTGCTGAAAGTGATTACTGATACAGATAGGTTAGTATCTACCATGCTCATCACTGTATTCTACTTGTTGCCTCTGTTCTTTGTTCCTATTTTTGTCTTCAACTCTTTCTGCCTTTTGTGGTTTCAGTTGAGTATTTTATAATTGCATTGTCTCTAGCATATCAGTTATGCTTTTTTTTTTTAATTTAGTGGTTGCCTTCCAGTTTGCAATATACTTTGCCAACTAATCTAACTTCACTTTCAAATTTCAGCTTACTACTTGAAGGGTACAGTGAGTATGTTATACTAACCAAATAATTCTAACTCCTCTTTTCCATCCCTTTGGTCACTGCTGTCATTCATTTCATTTATATAAGCACACATAAGAATGTATATGATGCACCTAAATATGCCTAAACAAATAGATGTTGCTATTATTTTGAACCAACTCATGTTAGATCAACTAAGAATAAGAAAAATTTGTTACATTCATTTATTTCATCTTCAGTGCTCTTCACTTCTTTATGCAGATCAAATTTCTGACCTGTACTTTTCTTCTCTTTAAATAATTGCTTTTAATATTTCTTGCATGACAGATCAACTGGCAACAAATTTCCTCAAATTGTTTGAAGAGCTTTTTTTCTCTTTTCTCTTTTGAAGGGTAATTTCACACGGTACAGTATTCTACGTTGTTAGTCTTTCTTTGACCATTTTAAATAATTGACTACACTCTCTTGATTGCATGGTTTCTGAAGAGAAGTCAGAGAATTCTTATCTTCGTTCTTCTGTATCCTTACAGAGTATAGAGGCGTTTTATTCCTCTTTGTTTTTAAATTGAAGTATGGTCAGTTATGTGTCAATTTCTGGTGTATAGCATAATGTCCCAGCCATGCATATGTTTACATATATTCATTTTTTTCTTTTTCATTAAAGGTTATTACAAAATACTGAATGTATTTCTCCCCTGGGGTTTTTCTAGGATTTTTTGTTCATCTTTGATTTTCTATAGTGAGAAAATGATTTGCCTAATTATCACTTCTTTCGCATTTTCTTCTTGTTTGTTTCTGATCCTCCTTCACCTGTGGTTTGGTGTCTGACATTAAATTGGGGAAATTCTCAGTTTCAAATATTTCTTTTGTTTCTTCTTCTGTTATTCCCATTGTATGAATGCTATGCCTTTTATAGTTGTCCCATTTGAAATTCTGTTGAAGGTGTTTTTCCCAATTGCTATTCTCTTTGCTTTTCATTATTGAAGATTTCTATTAACACATCTTAAGGCTCAGGAATTCTTTCCTCAGCCATGTCCAAGTGTACTGTTAAACCCATCAAAGTCATTTTTCATTGTTAGTGTTTATTTGTAACATATTTTCATTCTTTCTTGGAATTTTGATTTATCTGCTTACATTGCGCTTCTGTTCTTACACGCTGTCAGCCTTATCCATTAGAGCCCTTTACTCATAGAGCATGTTAATCATAGTTGTTTTAAATTCCTGGTCTAATAATCCCAACTTTCCTGCCGTATCTGGCTTCGATGCTTGCTCTCTCTTCAAATTTTGTTTTTGCCTTTTGAAATGTTTTCTTGATAACTGGATGCCACTTACCAGGTTAAAGCAACTGCTGTAAATAGGTCTTTAGTGATGTGGTGATGAAGTGCTGGGGTAAGAGAATCATCTATAGTCCTGTGATTAGGTCTCAGGCTTTTAATCAGCCCATGCCTCTGGTCTGTGAGAAACACTTGTGAAGTTCCAATTTTTTCCATCCTCCTTGAGTGGGACAGGATGGCTAGAGTGGACTGGAGTTGGACAATTCCCTTTCCCAGGTCAGTGAGGCTCTGCTAATATCCTAGCAGGTTAGGTTGTGGTTAGTTTCCCCTGAGCGCAGACTTTGTTTAGAAGAACAGAGTGCTCTGGTGTATTTCAAAATGGTTCCTGCTACCTTTCCTCTGCCAAAAGTCAGAAGGAATATTTCTCTGATATTTACTGTGGGAATCTGGTTAAGTTCCTGAAAGTAAATCTTAAAACACAGCTGGGATTTCCCTATGACTGGGTCCCCCTGAAGTTTTAGCTCTCAGAATTGTCTACATTGAGCTTCTAGCAGTTTCTCAATCACAGTTCAGATTTCCTTCCTGGCACTGGTTCTGGAGGTGGCTTCCTCCCCTGAGTCTCAGCTGTGGTGAGTTTTGTCTGTCTGTCTCTCCAGTCATGGGGGCAGTAGTTTGTTCTGTGATGTTTCCTCTCAAATGGATCTTAGAAGAGTTTTTTTGTTTTGGTTTTTGTTTTTGTTTTTGTTTTTAGTTTGTTCAGCTTTTCATTTGTTAAGATGGAGTAGCAACTTCCAAGCTCCTTACATGCAAAATTGGAAACTGGAACTATCCTGATATATGCTCTAATATTCAGAAAGACAGGGACACAATGTGGTGGCCATGTGTAACTTTACCAGTTACTGTCTCAGAATGTAGGGTCCTGTGGTATAATTACAGTTTGACAGAGGCTTCATATTTATCTTATCTACTATAAATTTTTTTCAGTTTATATATATATATATATATATATATATATATATATATATATATATATACATAAACTAAAAAAACTAAAGAACCTACTTTTATATAAAACTTAAATATTTAAGAGAATCTTGGTAGATACAACTTTTGTAAAGGCTCGAAATAATAGCAACAAAAAAATACCTTGATATTTAAAGTATTTTATTTTTAAAACATCATGGAAAAGATTTGACCACTATAAAATCTATATATGTTTACTCTTCATAAATGAGGTCACTGGATTTTGTTGTTCAGGTACATGGTCAAAAGAAGTAGTGATTTCTCTTTGTGTTCTTTTCTATTGTTCTCTTAATACATTACCAGTTGATCATATCTGTGCCTCTAATTTTATCAGAAGAATGACCAATAACAAAACAATTGGTCCTAAATGGTATATATTTATGCACATTTAAAAACAAATACCGGGCCCAGGCAGGAGAGAGGTCAGAAGGAGATGGAAGCAACTATGGGAGAGGTGAGGAGGGTAGGAAACCACACAGAGAAGGGATTCTGGATGCCTCCAAGGTTGACCTTGTTGGATCAGTAAGTGAATCCATCGACCAAAGGGGTGGTCTGTTTATGGAGGTCAGTTCTCCACTTGGGTGAGTGCCTGGCAGTGGGGACTCTGAGGCAGCCAGCCTGGCCCTCCTCATCTCCTGCCTCCTCATCTTCTGCCTCAGGCAACCTTTAGAGAAGGGGTCAACTGAGGGTCAGGCTAGGAAAAAAAATACCATAAGCCTTTTATTTTAGTTTTCATATCTTTAGTATTACTGATTTGAATATCCATTAAAGTTTCAGTTGTAAGTCCTAATAAATTTTGGAAAAATTTTTATTTAAAAACGATTACTCTGGTTTAGCTTAAATTGGCAGATATAAGACACCTTTGATGAAATTTATGACAACTGATTTAATATGTTATTATGCTGCCCACTGTATCAAAGCCATTTGGATAATTTTATTTCAGGAAATGCAATTGCACTGTGCAAATGGACTTAAAAGTTCATGGGGAAAGATTGAGAGGATAAGTTGAAAAGGGAGAAAACATGCCAGATGCTGTGTTGCTTATATTGCCAGCATCCCAGGACTTGACAATGAGCTTAAAAGGTCACAGACGATTGTGAAGGATCAGGAAATACCATAAGAAGTAATGATATTAAAAGGAGAACAGGAATAAACTTCATGCCAACACTTATCACTGACTTCTAAAATAAACTAATTTTTAAGACTAATGTTTTTAGAGCAGTTTTAGGTTTACAGCAAAATTGAGAAGGTATAGAGGTTTTCCATATGCCCCCTTTTTCCATATATGTATTACCCCCCCGCCCTCCCCCCCCCCCAAGCCTGTTATCAGCATCACTCAACAGAATGGTACATTTTTACCAAGGAAGGACCTACATTGGTATATTGTCACCCAAAGTCCATAGTTTACATTATGGTTCACTCTTGGTTTTGTAAATTCTGTGTTTGGACAAATGTGTGATGTATACCATTCATTATAGTATCTCACAGAATATTTTCACTTCCCTAAAAATCTTCTGTGCTCTGCCTGTTCATCTCTCCCACCCCACCCCTGGGAACCACTCATCTGTTTGTTGTCTGTGTAGTTTTTACCTTTTCCAGAATGTCATAATTGGTATGATACAGCAAGTAGCCTTTTCAAATTTCCTGATTTCACTTAGTCATGTGCATTTAAGTTTCCTCCATGTCTCTTCATGACTTGATGGCTCATTGCCTTTTATCACTGAATGGTATTCTGTTGTCTGGAGGTACCACAGTTTGTTTATCCATTCACTTGCTGAGGGGATGTCTTAGTTTCCAAGTTTTGCCAGTTAGGAATAAAGCTGCTATAAACATCATGTATAGGCTTTTGCACAGACAGTTTTCAACTCCTCTGGTTTAATACCAAGGCACGTTATTGCTAAATCATATGGTAAGTGTACATGTATTTTAATTATTTTAAAAATAAATTATAGTGTGATATTTGCTCCCCAGTTAAATTCAGATACTTTAAATCAAAACAGAGTACCAGAGGACTGATGCTTGATTTATATAATCAAGGATGTGGAATCTTACCACCTTATTTTTGGCCTATGTGGGCTTTTATTAATGATCATAGTATATGTCTTTTCTTTTAAAAGGGATTCTTCAGTAGACTCTAGGCTGCTACTGCAATGATCCCCATCCCAGGTATAGTAAACTATAATCTTGATTTTTATCAGTGTCCCTGGCTAATGTGTGTACACATAAGCTTTGAGAAGTCTTATCCCACTGCAAGTGGGGCAAACAGAACAGTGGCAGCGTAACAGGAGGTGATATCCTTTATGGCTGGACATGACCTAAATAATGCCAGTGGGCCTATCTAAAGGCAGTCTTACGATTTTGACAGAAGGGTAGCTGTGTTAAAATCAGCTTAGACAGTATGGCCACTCTCAGATAGGACAGTGGTCACTTCAGCAACTAACAGTGTAACCAGAAACCCTCCAAGATGAAATAACTGATTTCCCCCCAATCAAATGCCAAGACACTGTATAAGCCACCCCACAGAACTCAAAGGCCATCATGAAGGAAAAGTAA
Source organism: Camelus dromedarius (assembly GCF_036321535.1). Classification (NCBI taxonomy): domain Eukaryota; kingdom Metazoa; phylum Chordata; class Mammalia; order Artiodactyla; family Camelidae; genus Camelus; species Camelus dromedarius. The sequence continues at coordinate 40,603,322 of NC_087436.1, forward strand.
CAACAACAAATGTGGATGGGGAAAACCTTTATTTGATTTAGTTTTTACTTAACATCAGTTAAACTGAACTATGTAGTCATGTTTCATGTATAGCTTATTTTTGTGCACTGGGAAATTGTGTACCCAATAGACAGCAAACATGGAAATCAAGACTAATCTTTTTTTTTTTGTCAAATAATTAAGCAATTGTTTGTCAAAGTTTATTTCCTGCTGATGAACATTGTCCTATTTCTTAGTGCTTCCAACCTTCCCTTGGATGATACACTTACCTTATAATTTAGGAAACCCGTTGATTTATCCTCCTCAGCTGCCATAACAAAATGCCTTAGAATGGGTGGTGCTAACAGTGGAAATTTATTTTCTCACTATCCTGGAGGCTAGAGGCCCAAGATCAAGGTGACCTCAGTGTTGGTGTTTGGTGAGGTCTCTCTTCCTGGCTTGCAGACAGCAGCCTTCTTGCTATGTGTCTTTACCTGGACTTTCCTCTGTGTGTGTGTATAGAGAGAGAGAGAGAGACCCCTCCTTATGTTCTTTCCTCCTCTTATAAGGACACCAGCCATATCCTTATTACTTCATTTAACCTTAATTAGCACCTTAAAAGTCCTATCTCCAAATATAACAACATTGTGGGGTAAGACTTCAACATAGGAATTTGGGGAGGACAGAATTCATTGCCTACCACACATTTTATGACAGACAGGTACATACTTATTTGAAAGCCTCTTGGCCAAATCCAAGGTAAATTGTATTTATGCACAAAGATCCCCTGTGCGAGGGCATCAGGTTGCCCTCCATCCCTTTGTGATGCCATCAGAGGCACTTACAATTCCAAGTCCAGATCAGTTGCTGCCATGAGCATTTCACAGGGAAGGTTGTGGCTGTCTTTTCTGCAATGTCTGGTATCAGAGGTAAAGTTTGAGAGTCAGGTCTATAAAAAAACAAATCTATTTCCATTTTTATTTCATTTTTAATTTTTAAATTTTTTTTATAATTTTATATTTTTTATTTTTAATAGATTAAAAATCTTCCACTTTTTTAACCTTTTGTGAAGTAAAGTTTATTCTCTTAGCTGGTGTGAACTGTTCCCAGGAAGCCTGGCAGATGTCCCGCTATGCTAATGGGAGTAGTCACCATGTCTGTCTTCTCTGTATTAGCAGTTTCTTCTATGTTTTAAAAGCAGTTTCTTTTATTTATATTTTATTATGTTTATTATGTTCTATTTATGTTTTAAAAGCAATTTCTTTTATTTGTTTTAATAAGTGACATTCTCTGAAGATCAGATGAGATTGATATTAGGCCAAACAGTATTTTTCTACAATCCTCAAATAAAATATTGGATTAAATTATATAGAAGTTTTTTTATAGGTCCAACCATTATGACTTCCAGTTGCCTCAAATCCTAGGAATTTTTTTCATTTCAACAAATATTTATAAAAGTCTATCTATGCTACTCTTTTAGGCTTATCAATTTTCTTTTATTTAGGATTCTTTTGTTGTGGATGGAAGGGACAATCACTATAACTGGCTTACAGATATAGGGATACTTGATCAATGAAATATGGCCAAACTCTTGGGGAAAAACTGAACAGAGACCACAAAACTCTTTTTCATGTGATATTTCTTGTGCATTCCCACTTCATGCTTCTCTCTTTACAAAGCTTCTTCATTTTCTTTAGTCCAACTGCTCCATTAAAAACCCAAGGTTTACATATTATAGCTGAAGCCTCTGTATACATATACACTAATTCAATTCAGTCCCAGCTTTCCCAGAGTAACCTGTCTTCACCTGACACAGGGTACAACTCCTGGACCAATCAGTCTTTGTAGGGTGTTTTAAAAGGAGCTGTGACTACTCTGCTAGAGACAGTCGCCCTAAGAAGGATGATACTGAACTTAGAGATACTCAGGCCGTTTGATATACTAGAGATGGAATGAGGAGACAGGTCTGAGAAAAGGGAGATGGAGGCTGTTCAGGCAACGTCCTTCAAGTGCAACCCTGACCTTGGTTATACGAGGTGCTCATGTGTTCTGAGCTCTGTGTGGAGAGTCTGTGTCATTGGATCTCACTGCTCACTTCTGGTGTTCATCTCCAGGATCTTGAGCTCAATCACAGCTGTGATTTAATATATCACTTTAAAATGTCATTATCTCCCACCCTCAGATCCATCCTATTCTGCCATTGGCTGGGCTTTGCTATCATTGAACCTCTTAACAGTATAAACTTTACTATTGTCTGGCATTTCTTGTGAAAGCTTTCAATAAATATTCTGGCTTCATCATAAGGATCTCATTTTCCTGAGAGAACAAGCCACCTAGAGCCACATCCTGAAAGTTACACATGCACTGAATTCCAGCAATCATCATGAGTTCCAGAGAAAAACTAGTATTACCATTAAAGAGTCCCCAGTACTGTCACCCCAGATTTATAGAGGAAGAACCATAGGAGTCTAACATGCTTGAACTCCTTGAGAGTAATTCTTTATGTAACATCTTATATCTCTCAATGCTGGCATGCTGCCTGAAGCATATATAAGCTCAGTAACTGAAATAATGTTATTTTTCTAAACAATTTTAATCAAAATATTACTTCAAAATTAGTACTGGAATTACTATTGGAGATGTGTTAAAAGTCTTAAGAAATTGATACATTTCTGAGCTGTACTGTACTTACATTTCATTGTCCATTTTTAACCTTTTATTGATTTCTGAATCATACACAAATTTTAAGTAAAGCATTTCTAAATTGAAAAAAATTGATTAGCATTTTAAAGGAGTAATTACCAAAATAATATAAAGGAAAGTGTGTCTTGCTTCTGAATTTTTCAGATCAGTGCTTCTCATGTATTCAATTGTTCTTCCCAAAACTCAATGTAAATTCTAAATGAAATTTCTCAATCTTACATCAAAATAAGAGGTTTGCCTAGTAGACAGACTAAATATTTTAAAAGTGCTTAAAAGAAGATACTAACAGAGCATACTATGTATTTTTTCCAAACTTTTTAATTCTAGTAAGAGTTAAATTTCTTCATTTAATTATTTATTTATTCATCAATTACGGCTCAAAAAAATAGCCTTGAGAAATCAAGAGATTTTTGTAGACATCTGTGAGGATCATCAACCATAAACTTCTTACATATGGACCATCAAGTATTGGTTACAATATAGACCACATGCTAAAAGACAGAGGAGGATAAAGCCTTTAAGATTGTGTGTCAGGAGGACACCTGCCAGCATGTGTGACAAATGTTAATTATTCATCAAGAACTCAAATTTTTCTGCTTTAAGTTTTACAAAAAAAGAATCCAGCTTTCACATTTACACAGGAAATAAGAAACTTAGCAATACTGGAAAATTCAGAAATGCCCATACACTAACAAGTCATTTGTCAACTTTCAATTGGTTAAATTTTCAACAACAAAAAATGATCCAAAACATGTCAACTAAAACATATTTACATTGAAATAAATGTTAACCAAAGGAGTCATTCAAAAATTAACTCCCCAGGAGCATTGACAACTATAAACTGTTTACTCTTGTTACCTTTAATGATAAATTTAGTTGAAAAACCACAATCTTAAACATTTGATCATGTAAATCCAAATTAAATGTCACAAATAGGCAAATACAAACACACTCAGCCCCAAACCCTGGGCTCTCGGTTCCTGAGTTTCAACTCCCCAGTGGTCATTTCTTCTAACCCACCCCATCCATAACTACTGTAGTCATGTCCAAGACATTGTCAGCAGCAATAACCACGTCACCTTCACATTGTTGATTTCAGGCCTCTTTTCTGTTAGTATCACTAGCTTTCCAGTTCTAGCATTCTTAATCCCAAAGTCCATGAACCCAACAGATTTTCAATCCAATTTTCACTCTGCTCTTTATCTTCCTTTCCCATTTTACCTAACTTAGATTCCACAGTTACTGGAATCAACCTTCTTGCAGTCTCTTGCCTTCTTACTTTACTGCAAAGAGTTAAAAACAAACAGAAAAACCAATCACTCCTCACTCATCACCCTTCTGTGGCTTCAGCCATTCTGTGAAGGTGGCTGGAGAGAAGTGTAGAACCTTACTAACTGCATGTTACTTTCAGTTTAGAAAGTTGCATCTCAAATTGGCCTTGAGCATTGCCTCATGCATTTCTCCGGTCTACTTGCTTTCCTACTGCTGTAGAGCTATGACACAATTTTACCACTCTTCTCACATCCCCCAAACCCTCTCCCCACTTCTCATTCTAAACAGATGATCTTGCTTCTCATTCCACAAGAAAATACAAATAATCAGGAGAAAACTACCTAATGATCTTATTACAAAAATCATTAGCCCACCTCCATCTATACATTTATTCTTTGCCTCCCCTTCTGTTACACTGGATTAAATGCCTCTGTCCTATACAAGGCTTCGCTTGCACTTTGAATTTCAATTTCCCAAGTACCCAGTGATCTCCACATCAAGCAAACATCTGAACTAACATCTTAGCAGCATAAACATAGTCGATTACTTCTTCCTTCTTGAAAAACTTTCTTCTCTAAGAGGATGCCATGCTGTTCTACTTTTATTAATACTTTACTGTTTGCTTCCTTTTCCAGACTCAATTTGCACTGTTTGGCATGATCAGAACTCTGTCCTCCAGCCAGATCTATTACCTATCTAAGTTTAATCCATAATTTACTCAACCAGTCCCTTGGCTTTCAGTATTAGCAGCAATTTTAATGATATAAATCTGTTTTATCCCTATATACTGGGTTCACATCCAATTGACTAAATTATATTTTTCTTGGATGTGTAATAAAGTATTTAAAACTTGTGATCCAGTTGATGGCAATAAACACACGTCTAATTTTAGGACCATTCACTATTAAGACTTTTTCTTAAATTCGTTTTAATGTGACAGTTCATTCTCATTGTTCTCAGTAGTTGTTTTATAAAGTCACCATAAACACTGACTTAGTGATGACTGAGTCATCGATCCCAGAGGAAATTCAGGGTTAGGTCCCAGTAAGCCTCTGGTTATAACATATTCATCAACCAGTCAACACATAATCTTGTTTTGTGTGTTTCTGTATAAAGATATTGTATTTAACATATATGTTGATTCCTTAACATTGGACTCATGGCCAGTGGTACTATAACTCATGCCTGAAACTTATCGAACACACATATTTTCTCCATAAAGCACATCACAGCCTTCCTGCATTTTGAAACTTTAGACAGCACCTCAGCACCAGTAAATAGCCCCCAAATGTGAAAACATGACACTACGCTGTAGGACACTTGTTTACAGTCTGAGAACTGAAACTGGAAGCAAAATATCACTTTGTTTGATCTCAACTGGGAATCTGTGTTGAGCAGCACTATATTTTCCCACTCTGTTCAAGGGTATTTGCAAATTACTACCAGTGATTGAGGTTATTGATTTTGATGTTACACAATGTGTGGGTGGGAAAATTTGCAAGTATAGAATCTGTGACTAATGAGCCTCAACTGTATATATGAATTTACAAAGAAAGATACATGTGTTTCATTCAGTGGCTTGCTATCATTTTTAATAACTTCTGTGATGAATTGAATTGAGTTCATCCAAAATTTATGTTCAAGTCCTAATCTCCAGTACCTAAGAATGTGACTTTATTTGGAAATAGGGTCATAGAGATGTAATTAGTTAAGATGAGGTCATACTGGTGTAGGGTGGTTCCCACACCAATATTATGGGTGCCCTGATAGAAAATTTGGCAGGCAGGCAGACAGACAGACACACACACACACACACACACAATGTCATGTGAAGGTAAAGGCAGAGATTGAGCTGATGTAACAGGAGCCAAGGAACACCAGAGACTGCTAGCAAACTCTTAGAAGCTAGGAGAGAGACAGGGAGTGCATTCTCCCTCAGAGCCTTCAGAAGAAACCAACCCTGTGGACACACTCGTATTGGGATTTTTAGCTCTAAAACTGTGAGACAATACATTTCTGTGTAAGCTACCCAGTTTGTGATACTTTGTTTTGGCGTCCCTAGAAATGTAATACAGCAGGGTTTGGAGAAAATATAATTGCTAAGCACAAAATCCACAGGAGAAAAATGTGCAAGTTCCCGGTATAAATTGTCCAGGACATTGGTATTCATCTGCCCATAAAAGACTCTTACCTCCATGAAGATATCTGAGAATGTGCTTATAAAGATTTTGGAGATTAGGTTTCTCTCTTCCTTCGTAAACCCTATGCTTAATTTTATGCTTGTGTCACTTTTTTTTTTGTCCAAGGTGAAATACCATGGTGATAGAGGCATGATTATTTCACTTCTGGTATTTAAGAGAGTGCTTCTAAGATTTGCTATTGCACAGTCCTTTTGATTTAACCCTTACATTCATTAAAAGGTCACTAAGTTTCTTAGGTAAATATAAGGAATGTATTGTCAGCTTGCATATAAAAGATAGTTGAAAATAGGCCAACATTATGCTGTATACCAGAAATTGATAAATTATAACTGATTATACTTCAATTAAAAAAATGATAAAGATTAAAAGATGGAAAGTAGGCCCTCAAGTATAAATATGGACAATTTCTAACAAATTAAAGGATGTTACAATGGTCTTTCTCAAGGAGCCAGAGACAAAAACCAAGAGATTTAGAGAAAAATGGATATGGTTTACAATACCAGAGGTCAGAATACAGCCCTACTAAAGGAACCTTCTTTGTGCCTAGATTTGGAGAAACTGGCACCATGGACTGGGCTGGATTTAAGGATTAGTACCAATTGGTGACCCTATGAGCTTCCTTTTCTTTCCTCTTTAAAATGAGAGCATCTATTTTCGTTTCCATGTCCTCAGTTCATCACTGTATGTAGTGTGGGTGGGAAATGGACAGATAAATTAGTTTTAATTCACAGGTCTCCAGCTCAAGAATTTCTGAGGAGACTTATCCACATCCAGATCTGATTCAGATGACGAGCTTCCGCTACCATGATGAGATGATACTTTGAGGGTCTTGGGAGGAAGTGGGTAAATTTTGCCTGTGGAATATATGTAAAGTATGGCAGTCAGAGAGCTGTGGCGGATTTTCTCCAGAGTTGACCACTAGCACTTTATCCCATTATCATCCATTTGTAGACCACACTATCTTATTGGTCCAGTGGAGTGCATCCTATGGCATATTAGCTGCTGATGAAAATGTTAGAGTCCCATAATTCATTAAAACTATGCATGTATATCATTTACAGTTAAGAAAAGTGAGCTGCATTAAAACATGGACTGGGTCATTTTCCCCCTTCTGGTCCAAGAGCAAACTGATTCCAGTTAAAACCAAAGATATTATCTTACTTAAATCACCATGGACTAAACTTCTAAAACTTATCTTGTCAGTATATTATGATCTATAAATGTTGTTTTCACTATCTATTAATTCACCATATCATCCTGTTTTCTTCAAGTATGCCTTTATGTTTCATCAATTGACATTCCATTCCTGCTTGAGGAAGTTGCCAATATCTAAGAACTGCTGGATCAGCCCTATTTACTTTTTCTTAAAAAAGAACCATTTGTACAGGAAGAAAACTTGCAAATATTAGAATTTATATATACCCTGCATACAGTTTTCCCTATTACCATATCATATTAATGATATATTTGTTAATGAATCAATTAATGAATCAATATTGATCATTATTTGAAACTAGAGTGTATCCTGTATTCAAATGTCTGTTCCAGGACACCACCTTACACTTAGTTCTCATGTCTCCATAGGTTCCTTATAAGTATGACAATTTCTCACACTTCCCTTGTTTTTGATGACTTTGACCATGTTGAGAAGTGCTGGTTTGGTGTATTATAAGACTCCCTTTTATTAGAATTAGTATAATGTTTTTCTCATAATTAGATGGCATAAGCTTTGGGGACGAAGATCATAGGATAACGAACAATTTTTTTCTCATCTTAAGGGTAATCCTGTCAACATGACTTATTGATGTTAATGTTGACCTTTGTAGCCTGGCTGGACTGTGTTTTGTCAGGCTTCTCTACTGTAGAGTTATATTTTTTCCCCATTTCCATAGTGCATTCTTTGGAAGGAAGTCAGTATGCAGAGTCAGCATTTAAGAAGTGGGGAATTAACGATTCTACTCCATGAGGATGGAATATGTGCATGCATTATTTGGAATTCTTAAGTATGGGAGATTTATCTTTTATTTATTTAATAATATATTTATGTAATCATATGTATGAGTAAACCAAATAGTGATCTGAGTCCTTCTGAAAGATTAAAACCTTAATTCTATTCAAATGAAAGACTGTTAGGGCTACTCTGGATAGAACATCATAGATCTAATGAAATCTGTGCAAACGAAAGGGATACAAAACAGTTTAAGGAGAACAGTGTAAGCAGCGTATTGTAAACACATTATGGGTTAAATACCAAAACTTAATCATCCTTTCAGCATCTCACACATTTAAATTTATTTGAAATCTCCAAAAATTTAATATCTGCACACCAGAATTTCTTTCCCAAGTTATTGCTATCCAAATCATTAACTATCACAGTGAAGTTCCTATACTATAGCTGATCGTTTTTCTTCAAGCCATGATGTTTTAGGCTTTAGACTTTCAAAGTACAGATTTTTGATTGCCTTATGTAAACTAAAACAAACATTAACTTTTTAAAACTAATGGACATATAACATATACCATATTAATGAAAAAACAGCATTGGTTTCTCTCAGAAAATTTAACTATGTGATTAATATGATCATATTTTACTGAAAATCGTGACTAGTAAGAATTTTAAAAACCTTACTAGCAAAGACTTTCAAAAGCTGAATGGTAATCCTATGTCTTCAATGAACATCTTCTGAAAACTCAGAACTGAGCAGATGTGAGGGAGGAAATGGAGGGGAAGAGCCTAGAGGAATGAAAGAAGTGAGAAAATCAACTACATAGACGTAGTGTATAACACAACACACTTTATATAGCCTTATTTTTTCAGGGATTTTCAATTGAAGAATAATGAATATAAAGAAAAGAATGAAAATAAAAACAAATATGTAACATCAGTAATAGTCAACTAGAGAAACACAGTATTGCACAAAGATTGTCAAAATATTACCTAGACATTTAATTTACTACTTGTGAAAGTTATATGAATCATTTATGAACAAAATTTGTGTGATGTGTTGTATTCCTTGTTAGAGTATCACGTAAAATGTTTGCAGCATGGTATAGTGTATACTGTATAGATACAATATAGATTTATATTTTTAGTACATTATATATGTATATAGCTTTTTTTTTTTGCCACAGCACATATTGCTTAGATAAACATAGAAGCTGGTACATCTATTCTTAACATCTGGTATTGTTTTAAAGATGAATTGCCCCCTGTTAATTGTAAAGACGTATGTTAAGAAAATAAGCACTGAGTAACATTTTACTTTGCATGCAAAATGAAGAATGCATTTACAGAGCAAAATCTGAATGGGTTTTTAAAAATGACATTGTACCAATACATTTTTCTTTGAGGAAGGCATTAGGCTGGTTTTTCCTAGTAAGCTTACGTTGACCATTCTGTTTTAGGCATGTGTTGTGTAAATGCAGAGGAATATTTAAGTTGTGTTCTAGTCCAGCAGACCAGGACTTCCTGTCTCACAGAAGAATGAGCACTAATACAGATTTCACAGCAACTAGCCTTTTATTTCCATTGTGGTAATTTGCCCAGGAGACAGCCTAGCACACTATTGTATTTCTCTGTATCTAGAAAAAAAAGTATCAGTTTTTTTTTTTTTAATTAATAGGACTCGTTCTTTTTGCAATGACTTAAATTTTTAAAAATTGGATTATCTTGGCAGAAGTCAGTCCTTTTGATTACAAACGTATTGGTTCACAGTGGGAAAACAGGATTTGGTTTCAACCTGAATAAAAACAAGATATATTTCTACAAATTTATTAACCTTAGATTTGGCTTATTTCAGTAGTGTGAGGGTATGTGTGTAATACAACACACATAGACATTCACTGAATAATGTTTAACTCACTGTCCTCACTTGTGATACCACAGAAAAATCAGATAAGGATCTCCTTGAAGGATATTTTCATTTTATAAGAGAGATGCTATAGATATGACTTAGCAAGCTTGTATACTTTATGTAGCAATCCAAAAGTTACACTGATAGACAACGTGGCGGTCAGGAGATGTTTAGATAGTGGAGTAACTGTGAGTAGAAATTAGAGAACCACTGGAACATTGTATCCATTATTAGAATATAGGTGATAAATAACTTAGGAAAGATGGATGGATAGATGGAAAGTTTGAGGAAAGCCCTGAGAGCTGACTTGGGAAGAATGAAATATTTTGTATTATATGTTGAGATATATATATATATATCAAAAATATATATATATATTTTTTATTATATATATAATTATATATAAGATTATTCCTTACAAAATATGCTTGTAGAAATTTGTTCAAATGGTCTACTTAACCTAACAAGACTAGCGTGATACTTATATAGTGGTTGGGTATTTACAGTAAGATCAAAGGAACCATATTTAACAAATTTTTGCAAAGTTAGTAAAATTAGTAGAAGTGAAAGGATATTCATTTATATTTAATTGCATTTATTATATCTAATTTAGACATCTTGCCTCACTATTCAGTTTTTTAAATAGACCAGCACTTTCTACTTATAGCGTAATTTTGAATTCAGAATTATTACTATCCTTATTTGAAAGCTAAGAGAACTGAGATGAGATGTTAACTGGTCTAGCAACATTAACACATTTTCAAAATCCTTGTTTTGGACTTTGAGGAGCACCATGATTCAGTTTAGAGAAGTAGAGAGCTGGAAAGTGTTGGTCTGAACTTTACAAAAAAAAAAAGTCTGGATTAACTGCAGACTAAGGGCCACCCATGTACCCATTCCAAAACTGAGGTCACAGGGAAAATACCTAACACAAAATCTAAAGGGAGATGGGGGCCTGCATGGTGAAAACAGAGCTGAGCATTGACTTTAATTTGAATAGCCAGTGGATTTCAAATGCCAAGATGGGGGAAATAGTAAACTACCAATGAAGAGCTAAAGAGTGAGTGTGGGTTAAGGCGGGGGCATGAAGCCACTGGGGCCATAGAAACAAGGTCTCTCACCTTATTTTCTTCAAGGAACCCAGTAAGTATTGATAATAAAGATTGAAAGGAATCCTGAGAATGGTCCTTCATGGCTTGCTGGAAAAAGAGGTGTTAGTGGCTACTGTCTAAATGAGACATATCTTCCTTTTGTCCCCTTTAGAACAAAAGCCTCAATCTGTAGGGAGAAGGACATCAAAAGTGTAGCCTCGGTGCGGAGGTAGAAATGCACAGCAGCTCGGGGAGGCTTACAGAGGGGTGAAAAAAAGCTCTTGTACTGGGGAAGAGCCACAGTGTGTGCCAGGCCCTGCACAGATGCAGAAATCTGGTGAGGACCCAAGTCACAGTGACTGTCTGAGGTCTAATCGTGTCAGACAACCCTGCCTTCAGCACACAACACGACCGCCATGATAGTGAGCTTAAGTAAAATAACACTTTTGGAAATAGCTGTTTTTCTTTATTATGTTTAACAAGTAAAAATCTGGAGTGAAATCAAAAGTCATTAACATCTAAAAACTAGATTAGAAATTGCTTCCCTGCAGGAAACTCCTCCGTTTTTCATCTTTCACCATGTTGCATGCATAGTAAAGACATTTGGCCGTCAGTTTCCTCTACAGAGGAGCAAAGATAAAAATCACAGCACGCTTTTCAGAAAACAGGCAGTCTGGATATGACTCACCTTACTTAATCATTTGTTTTCAAAACCTTTGACTTAACTGGATCTGGGCTCCCTGTGATTCTGTAAGTAACCTCTTTCCCAAAAGATACATTAGCTATAGTGGAATTCAATAAATGTACAATCTGGGAAGAAATTAGACTTTCAGCATAATGGTGGTTAGGAAGGTGCAATGTTATGTTCCTAGGTACTTGGGGATGATCTCCAACGAGGGGGTATTTATCAGAAGCAAATTACGCTTTCTTGGGAAGAACTAAATACTTTTTAGTGACTTTTGGGCCTAAAGGTAGTTCCACTTCTCCACTTATGGAAACCAATCAAAGCTGTAGTATCATTAAGGGTCTGATTTCACAGACAAGTGATTGTTCCAGACAATTAAGCACCAGCAGTACTCTGTGTGTGGAGAACTTGACTGCCAAATGTCTTCACTTTGCAAACAACATGGCGAAAGATGGAAAGCAGAGGAGTTTCCTGCCAGGAAGCAATTTCTAATCTAGTTTTTAGGTGTATTATAATGACCTTTGATTTCATATCGGATTTCTACTTGTTAAATATAATGAAGAATGGCAGCTATTTTTAAAAATGTTTAGGATCTTTTTAAAAAAGTTTAGCTTTTATGCCAGATCATAAATTCTAAGTTTTTCAATTTTTCTAGAAAGTTTGAAAAATATAAAAATGTCATATGATCTGAATTTGCCAAATATATGGACTTTATGATGTTTTGAATGATGTTTTCAAATAAAACAAGATGTAATAGTATTTACATTTTGTGAATACTATAATTCATTATAGGACTTTTTTAAAATAGGAAAATAAAAATAAAAGGTAAAGTAGATTATTTGGTCCACGTAATTTCATATCACAAAAATAAAATTAGGTGTACTAATTCGATTTTGCACGGATTTCTTACAAATGACCTGGACATACATAGACACACATTCCTTACCACTTCTTCTGTCTTGATTGCAGGTATAGGACTTGCGTGACATAGGTTATACTTCAATTAAAATGCTACCTGAATGCCTCTTTTCCTTAATATTATTAAAGTTTTTTTCAGTTTTTCTCGAGTTATTTTTAGGATTTCTAGTTCTTTGTGTCTTTTTTTCTATTTCTGTTACTGAAGAAGCTTTTCCAGTTCATATATAATAATTAGCTTATACAATTGATTTTGTAAAGTATGTTTGTATAGCCATTAAAATAAATTTTCTTTCCGGCTTTTCTTCATAAACCTGGCTATGTAACACATGAATATTCAACAATAGATAACATTTGTGAGGTGTTCATTATATGCCATTTTTGAAATGTTTCAACTTCACGATGTTATTTCATCCTCACAGTCGTCCAACGGGTATTACTATTTTCTGCATTTACAGATGAAAGGGTGACACGGGATAGAATAATCGCCAAAGATCACTTACTTAGCAATTGGTGGAGATACAGTTTGACCTCAGATGGTGGCCAGGCTTCAGTTCAGCGGCCTTGCAGTATTACACGACACATAAACAGAGTTCAGTCAGAAAACAGTCCTCGGATCGTATGTTCTGTATAGCTTTCCATAGTTACAATACAGGCACATGTGACCTTCATGTGATGAAAATACCTTTTCCAAGTATACCAATAAGATTGTAAATCTACATGTGACGTGCATTAACATTTCCTAATTTATTTTTTCAATTTTCTTCCAGGTGTTGTATCATTTGGTTGTAAGTAACACCTTCCAGAATATTCAAGAATAGTCATGAGGAAATTGGGTAAGGTATTTCTTTAAATGTTTTTCTGGGGCCAAAAGAAATGAAAAAGTATAGTTCCCCTTTCCCATTCATTTGTGAGAGCTTATGTGCTGGGTTGATTTTATAAGATGTTTATGAATGTGGACCACAATTTTAGCAATTATAATAACTTTACTTTCTTAGGAAAAATAACTCCTAAATATAGTATTAGATACATGCTTCATTGTCTTATTTAAATTATTTTCAATGCCACGTTATTTAATTAGGGTTCTTATTGAAGTTGCTGTTAAAATTCTGTCTATCATAGGTGTTTAATTTGACTTTGATAATGTTGTTCATGCTCATGTCATCCTCTATTAGAGAAATTAATGATCATTTTCATATGCAGCTTTGATAGTCGTATTTATAAGCAGTGATATATTTCATGTATTTATTGACTAGCTAAGCTATTTTTCTTATAAATATTTAATGCATAGTTTAGACAATATTTATTTGCTCCATTTTAAGTTGTATTTCCGTGAAAGCACTATTTAACAGAAATTTTTTGAAAAGAAAACTTAACCTTGAATTAAAAAAAAAACTTCCAGTAAATATAATCAAGCACATGGTAAAGGTTACAAGTCATGTCGTTAGTTCAAAGGATTTTTCACAGAATGAACAAACACTTGTTTAAAGCCAACATACCTGGAAATTCAGTGTTACCAGTACCACAAATAAGATTTCCTCTTTAAGTACCTCCCTCCCCACCAAGAGTCAATACTTTCTTTGTATGGCAAGTGTTTTCCTGAGTTTTATATCATAGGTTATTTTCTTTTTGAAATTTGCTTAAATGAAATCATATGTGTTTAAATATATATGATTATATGCATTATGATTATGTATATATATAATTATGTGTATAAATGGTTTTGTATGTGCTTACACACATTCTTCTATGTCTGGCTTATTTCATTTAGCATGGATGAATTCATGAGTACTGTGTACAGTACTAACTTAATCATGTATAACTCTATGGTGCTCAAGTATATGGATTTATCACAATTTCTGATCCATTGAACTATTGGTGGTGGTTCTATTTGGGGGCTTTTATGTATAATGTTATAATAATCTTGGGGATTTGGGAGCAGACAGATGATCAAACAGGTAGATTAAATATCTGAGTAATGGTTGAGTCATAGAGTTTCTTACATTAGTTTTTTTTTAATTGAAGTATAGTTGATAATACTTTCAGGTGTACAACATAGTGATTGAATATTTTTATGGATTATACTCCACTTAAAGTTATTACAAAATAATGGCTATATATCCATGTACCATACAATATATACTTGTTCCTTAATTATTTTATACATGGTTGATTAGCTCTTAATCCTATACCCCTATAATGCCCCTTCCCCCCACCCTCACCCCACTGATAACCACTAGTTCGCTATGTGTGAATCTGCTCATTTTTGTTCATTTGTTTTTACTTTTTAGACTCTACATAGTGGTAACAGTAGTTGTCTTTCTCTGACTTACTGCACTAAATATAATACTCTCTAGGTCCATCCATGTTGTTGTAAATGGCAGAATTTCATTATTTTTTATGGCTGAGGGATATTCCATTGTATATATCACATCTTTTTCCATTTATCTGTTGAGAGGCATTTAGATTGCCTCCATATCTTAGCGATTATAAATAATGCTTCTATGAACATTGGGGTGCATGTATCTTTTCAAATTAGTGTTCATTTTCTTTGCATATATATCTAGCAGTGGAATTTCTGGATCATGTGGTAGTTCTATTTTTAATTCTTTGAGGAACCTCTATACTGTTTTTCATAGTGGCTGCACCAATTTACAATCCCACCAACAGTGTTCCAGGGTTCCCTTTCCTCCACACCCTCTCCAACATTTGTTATTTGTAGACTGTTTGCCCATCTTGATGGTACCATTCTGGCAGATGTGAGGTGGTATCTCATTGTGGCTTTGATTTGCTTTTCTTTGATTAGTGATGTCTTGTACCCTTTTCAGGTACCTATTGGCCATCCATATGTCTTCTTTGGAAAAATGTCTATTTAGAACCTCTGACAATTTTTTAATTGGATTGTTTGGTGGTTTTTTGCTATTGTATGAGTTATTTTTAGTGTTTGGGTGTTAACCTCTCATCAGATACATGATTCGCAACTACCTTCTACCATTTGGCATGCTGTCTTTTCATTTTGATGGTTTCCTTTGCTACACATAAGCTTTTTAATTTGATGTAATCCGATTTGTTTTTGCTTCTGTTGCCTTTGCTTTTGATGTCAGATCCAAAAAAAACATTATGAAGACCGATGTCAAGATTACCATCTATGTTTTTTATCCTAGGAATTTTATGGATTCAGGTCTTACATTCAAGTCTTTAGCCAATTTTCAGTGAATTTTTGTGTGTAGTGTGAGAGGTTCAGTTTCATTCTTTTGTGTGTGTCTGTCCAGTTTTCCTAGTACTATTTACTGAAGAGACTGTCCTTTTCTCACTGTATTTTCTTGGTTCCTTTGTCTTAAATTTTAACTGATTGTATATGCATGGGTTTAATTATGGGATCTCTATTCTTTTCTGTTGATCTGTGTGACTTTTTAGGCTACATCATACCATTTAGATCGCTATAGCTTTGTAATACAGTTTGGAATACATTAATGATTCTCATAGTTCTTTTTGTTCTTTTTTGTTTTAACACAGATGTGGTTATTTCCTTATCTCATGCATTGGCTTCCTTAAAATTGTGTTTTATAGTTTTTCCTTTTATGAAATTTAGTTTTAAGTGGTTTTATTTGATTTTTATTGTTGCCATAACAAACTACCATAAATTTAGTGCTTTAAAACAAATAAATATATTATCTTACAGTTCTTCAGGTCAAGCCCAGCACAAGTCTCACTGAGCTAAAATCAAGGTTTGGGGCAGGGCTGTGTTCTGTATGCTCTAGGAGAGAGTCTGTTTCTTTACCTTTTCCAGCTTCTAGAGGTCTCTATTTTTTGATTCACTGTCTCTAACACCCCCATCAAAGCCAGCATCAGCAGGTAGTCCTTTACACATCACATATGTCGGACCCACAGAGATGTGATTGCGTCTTTTTGACTGAGTACCTGGCTCATCTGGTGAACATCCTCCACTTTTAAGGACTCTGTGATGAGGCTGGGACTACCCACAAAATCCAGGATAATCTCCCCATCACAAAGCCTTTTACCTTCATGGCATCTTCAGAGTTTCTTTCTTCACTAAAGGTAACATCTTTATAGATTCCATGTATTAGGATGTGGACAACTTTTGGGTCTCTATCTAGTGGGAATTATTCTTCCTACCATGTGGTTAACCTAGAGATCACTCTGTACATTATTGCCATAGAGTAATCTAAAATCAATTATTACTTGTTTCCCCAGTAATACTAAAAACTTGGAATGCTTTAAATGCATTTACTCCTCTGGTCTTTTAGGCTATTAATATTATCTATTTTAATACTCCCTGGATCTTGCCAGTTTATTTGTTTTCATTTGTTTATAATCAATATCAATATATATTTATATTTTCACTGCATTTTCCCCTTATATGTCCTGCTTCTCTCTGAAGTCATTCATTTTCTATTTAAAATTTCCTTTTATATTTCATATATTTTTTTCCTTTTATATTTCAAATATATTTGCTGGCAGAAGTTATTTCAGCTTTCATTTTTATGAAAACGTCATCATCTCTGTGCTTTGTGTTGGATTGTGATGTATTTTTTCTTTGTGGTGATTTATCATGCAGCAACAGTAACTGGAACACACTTTGATATTGTTTCATTTATTCCTTTAATAAAGATCGTGTTGTAGATCAGGAGACAGCCAACTATTGCTGCTGGCCAAATTTAGCCTGCCATCTGTTTGTTGTTGTTTTTGTTAATAGACTATTTTTAGAGATGTTTTAGGTTAACAGCAAAACTAAGTGGAGGCAGAAACATTTCCCATACCCTCCCTCTCCACACACATGCACAGCCTCCCACACTACCTTACTAGGGTGGTGCACTTGTTAGAATCAATGAAGCTGCATAGAGACATCATTATCACCCAAAGTCCACAGTTTACATCAGGGTTCACTCTTGGTGTTGTACATTCTGTAGTTTTGACACATGTGTGACGTGTCTATCACTATAGCATCCTACAGAATAGTTTCAGTGCGTAAAAATTCCCTGTACTTCACCTATTTATCCTTTGCCCCATCTTCCCACTCCCCTGGCAACCACTGATGCTTTTACTATCTCTGTAGTTTTGCTTTTCCCAGAATGTCATACAATTGGAATCATACAGTATGCAGCCCTTTCAGATTGGCTTATTTCACTTAGTAATATGCATTTAAGATTCCTCCATGTCTTTTTTTCGTAGCTTGATAAATCATTGCTTATTAGTACTGAATACTGTCTCGCTGGATGTATACCATGGTTAATTTGTCCACTACTGAGGGGTGTCTTGCTCCTAAGATGTAACAATTATGAATAAGGCTACCCTAAACATACATGTGCAGGTTTTGTTTGAATGTAACTTTTTAACTCATTTGCTTAAGTATCAAGGAGAGAAATTACTGCATAATATAGTTAGTTTTGTAAGAAATAGTCACATTATCTTAAATGGCTGTACCATTTTGCATTCACACCAGGAAAGAATGAGACTTTTTGTTGTTTCATAGCCTCACCAGCACTCAGTGTTGTCATTGTTCTGGAGCTTGTCCATTCTCATAAGTGAATATGTCAGTGTTGTGTAACTGGCGTTTCCCGCATGATGCATGGTGTTGAGCATCTGCTTGTTTTCATATGCTTGTTTTCTGTCTACATACCTTCTTTGGTGAGATATCCGGGTCTTTTGCTTATTTTTTAATCAGTTGTTTTCTTATTGTTGAGATTTAAGTATTCTTTTTATATTTTAGACAACAAACATGTATCAAATGTCTTTTGCAACGATTTCTATTCTAGTCTATGGTTTGTATTTTATAGAGAAGTTATTAATCTTAATGAATTTCCACTTACAAATTCTTTTCTGGATTATGTCTCCCACATTGTATCTAAAGAGTCTTTGTCATATGCAAAGTCATCTAGGATTTCTCCTGTTATCTTCTAGGAGGTCTAGAATTTTGTGTTTTACATTTAGGTCTGTGATATATACCGAGTTAAACTTCTGAAGGGTTATGAGTTCTGTGTCTAGGTTTTTTGGTTTTTTTTTTTGTTTTTGCACATGAATGTCTGGTTGTTTCAGCACCATTTGTTGAAAAGAGTATCTTTGCTTCATTGTACTGCCTTTGTTCTTTTGTCAAAAATCAGTTGATGTGTGTATCTGGGTCTAATTCTGGGCTTTTCTATTCCATTGATCTGTTTGTCAGCTTTTTGCCAATAGCACTCTGTCTTAATTACTGTAGCTTTTATTTTATTTTTTGGTGAGGAGGGAAGTAATTAGGTGTATTTACTTATTTATTTTAATTTCTTTATTTTTTTTTTAAATGGAGTTACTGAGGATTGAACCCAGGACCTCATGCATGCTAAGCATGTGCTCTGCCACATGAGCTATACCCTCCCCTCTGTAGCTTTTAATAAGTTGTGAAGTCAGGCAGTGCCAGTCCTCTGACTTTGCTCTTCTCCTTTCAATACTGTGTTGGCCATTCTGGGTCTTTTGCCTCTCCATATAAACTTTAGAATTAGATTGTCAATATCCACAAAATAACTTGCTGGGATCTTGCTTTGGATGATGTAGACTCTATAGATCATTTTGGGAAGAACTGAGATTCTGACAATATTTGGTCTGCCTATTCATGAATTTAGTTTCTTTCACCAGAGTTTAATTTTTTTTCTAATACAGATCTTTTTGTTACATTTATGCCCAAGTATTTAATCATTTTGGTTGCTATATATATGATACTGTGTTTTTAATTTAGTTCATTTCTCAAAAGTGGTTAACTTTTGTGATATTAATCTTTCATCCTGCAACCTTGTTATAATTTGTTTATTAGTTCCAGGACTTTTTTCTACATAGGTGATCATGCCATATGCAAACAAAGTCAGTTTTATTTCTTCCTTCCCAACTTACATATATTTTTTCTTCTTTTATAGAATTAGCTATGACTTCTAGTATGATGTTGTAAAGGAGTGGTGATACAAGCCATTGTTACCTTGTACTTGATCTTAGTGGGAAAGCTTCAAGTTTCTTACCATAATGTTATCTGTTAGTTGTAGGTTTTCTGGAGGTTTTCTGTAGCTATTCTATGTCAAGTTGAGAAAGTTGCCCTCTATCCCAAGTTTACTGAGTTTTTATCATGAATGGGTGTTGGGTTTTGTGAAACAATTTTCTCCATCTATTGATATGATTATGTGATTTTTTCTTTAATCTGTTGATGTGATGGATTGTGTTACTTGATTTTTGAATGTTGAACCAGTATTACATATTTGGTATAAATCTCAAATGGTCATGGTGTAGAAATCTTTTTTACACTGTTTGATTAAGTACTGATGCAAAATTTTGCCAGGAAAATTCCACTCTATCATTGCAGAATATGTTAAATACAATAATTTTAAGCTCTTTATTAATAAACATTTTCCCACTTTTGCTTCTTTTATGGCATATCAGTGTCATTCTGCTCTGTATTATCTACCTTCCTTTCCTTTAGTAGCTTCCTTACTTCTGAGTTACTTTAAATGATCTTAAATGTCTATGACTTTAAATGTAAATTTTGTTTCTCTAAACAATTCAGAAAATAGGAAATCCCACACAAACAGTTTAAAATAAATATATAACAAGTTTCTTTATGGAAAAAAATTTCAGAGAAAACACAATATATGAATTTTTAAGTTACAAGGGAAAATACACAGTGAATAATCTGTCTTGGTTTTTAACACAATTGAAGGATAAATAATAAGAAATAGAAAATTACAATACAGATGTTGAGTCTTAAAAAGCTTCATTTTAAATAACGCTTTTCTGTGTTATAACTCCAGTAGCCTAAATATCTTGCCCTGTTCCAAACCTTCTGTGTTTCCCTACCACTGAGATACATGAATATTCTATAGGATAGACTTTTATTGAATGTTCCATTCCTAATTAAAAGGAAAGAAGTATGGAAGAGCACAGAAGAGGAAACAATTTTAAATGACATAAAATCCATTACTGTTCTTAAAGGTTTTCCTTCTGTATCACTTGATGCTACCCAACTACCCCATGAACCTCTACCTCACCTTATATCCAGCTGCCAGGCTGTAACCTGCTAATGCTTATTCTTTTTTGCACTGATATTTAGTTATCCACCACCACCTCAAAACGAGATCTTAACCTGCTTGTGCATTTGATACATTTGTTGAATCGCTATACTAATACGAGGAAACACATAGATACTTACTCTAGGTCAATACTCTTACGAACATAAAGAAATAGGCAACAAAACTTAATTGAAGCTTTATTATACCCTATAGCAAGTTATTTAGAAACTATAGGGAATAGCATTTCTTTCTACTCTATATGTTTCTCCATATATCTTGGGTTTTAAAACGTAAAAACAGAAGATCCAGTAAAGATTGCATAATAGCTATTTATATTTAAAAAGCATGTCTGTGAGAACTGTTAACATTTTCTCTGCATTTCCTGAGGTAGTAATTTAGTATTTTAGATATGAACTAGTTGTTCAGTGTAATTTACTACACATTAAGATAGTATTTAGCATATAATTTGGGGGTAAAGAATTGGATACTTTGCTGCATTTTCAGTTCAGACTAAATGGGTCATAAACATGAAGGGGAATTTCAATCTTTATTGCATTACTTATCCAGTGTAGGGTTTCAAATGTTCCACAGTAGAATTATTAACAAATGCAAAACTCTTAGAATGTTTGTTTTGGCTTATGTCTACCCTTAGTATCAGCCAGTTTTATATATATATATATATATATATATATATATATATTTTAACTGATATTCTGATTTCAAGAAATTGGGGTGTCATTATTTTATGCACTTTTTAAATGAGAGTGGAAAGAACAATAAATAATAATTTTTAAAACTCAGTTCCCCAATAGGTTAAAAACGAACAGCAAATAGGATTCAATAAGACTATCACCTGCATTCCTGAAACCAATATGCTGGAAAAATAAACTATGTGGTTTTATAAAAGTATGTAAAATATGCATCAGTAGGTTTATGAAAAGCAGCCGTGTTCTATCTACTTGAGCTTTCACCTCAGATCTTAGGAGCAAAAAGCTCAGTAATAATACTAGCTTGGTATAATGACAACAAATTATGTTTGCCTCATCTTTTTCTAAGTGAAAGCAGTGCTTTAATATGTATACATTTTAGTTTATATTAAACTAACATTTGGACACAAGGACTATATAAAACAGATATAGCTTAGTACTGAGCTCTTCTCAATATCACTTGCCAGTTTTTGATCTTCCAGAATACTGATAGAAGTTTTCCACAGTATAATAGGCCAAAAACTGTATAGCCAATTTGCCTTTATCTGTGATGTTTACTTTCTGGTTGGACAAAAATACAGTGTTTAAGTTTGGTGCCCTATATCACACATCTGTAAGTTGAACATGCTTCTGTAGATACATACATACATAAACCATACATTCATATATTAGAGATACTAAACTGATGTATGCATATTTGAAAACATGGATAAAATTATAAATTTCATAAAAATAAACTAAAGGTAAATATTTCCAAATGTTTTCTGTTTTATTAATGCATAGAAAATTTTGTGGTATTACTAATAAGAGAAACAAGATGGAATGTATTCATTATTATAGCAAATCTTCATGCAGTGGTTTGAGTATCTGGTACTAAGTTTACTTCTGTTATTATGGGATTTTTAATGATTGCCATCACAGGAAAAATTAACTCACAATTTAGGTGTATCCAAGAAGTGGTCATTGTCTGCAGCCCCTATTAAATTGTGGTATACACTGTCAAAATCTACCAGTTAAACAAAATTGTGTTGTTGGCATTTGTTGAAATTCAGCTGGTAAATTCCCATGTTTATGAATGTCAGCTGGTATAAAAAATTTGTAACTTTAAAACGTTACATTTTACTTATAAAATTTACATGCATATTTTCAACAAATACCATACTAATTCAAAACTTCCGAACTGTAATTTTGAAAAATCTCTATTAGCCTCATTCTGTTTCAAAAAGCAATTACTTTCTTACAGATCGTTAAATGCTACCATTCTCCTGAAAGGGTGTTAAATGTTTGTTTTATATTACTTGGTTTCTATGCAACCTGCAGGGTAGAAAGTATGTAAGTGATAGGGATTTTTTGACGTAGGAAAGATGAACAAATTCATAAGTTCAACAAATTCATGTTATCTTAAAATATTTCCAGAGTAATGATTCATAAACCTTTGGTTTACAAAAGATTTTCATAGTTACTTCCCAGCTTGACTGTAAATTTAAAGTCTCAATTCTAGAGAATCAACTATACGCAGGTGGCATCTTGTAGCCGACTTATGCTTCTGACTTGAACGTCTTTGCTTCAGCAGCTTGTGTATTAACATACTGAAGGAACTTCATGGACTCTGTTGTCTTAGCTTGATTCTAGAATCTCTTTTCCTTTAAAATTCTAATCTAAACTGCTCTTCTGCTGATTTCTATCTGTACATTCACATAATCATATTTTTTTGGAGGAAAATAGTTACTTTTGAAAATGTAATTTTCCTAGAAAACTTTTCCTTTAGAGGCTTATAAAAACCAAACTAGAGGTACTAACACAGTGCTGTAGGTCAAGCATACTTCAAAAATAAACACATTAAAAAAGCGATCAGATTTATTACTACCAGTGGCAGGGGTTAGGAGAGGGAATTGGCTGAAGGCAGTCAAAAGATAAAATTTCCAGTTGTAAAATCAGTTTGGAATTTGGTAGTAACAGATTCTACCATAGGTAAAATAGGTAAACAAGTACCCACTGTATAGCACAGTGAACTATATTCAGTATCTTGTAATAACCTAAAATCGAAAAGAATCTGAAAAAAGAATACAAATATATAACTGAATCACTTTGCTATAAACCTGAAACCCTGTAAATCAACTACACTTCAATAAAAAAATTAAATTTTAGAAAAGTCACTCGGTACTAGGGATATAATGTACAACATGGTAAATAAAATAAACACTGCTGTTATGTTATATGAAAGCTGTTAAGAGAGTTCTCATCACAAGCAAAATTTTTTTTCTGTTTCTTTAGTTTGTATCTATGTGAGATGATGGATGTTCAGTAAACTTACTGTGTAATCATTTCACAGTGTAAGTCAGATCATTATGCTGCATGCTTTAAACTTACACTGTGCAGCGTGTCAATTACATCCTTTCTAGGGATTCAGATAATTTAGATAATTTGAGGAATTCAAATCTATGGTAAGTACTGTAACAGTGTTTTTCAGCTTCTGCACTTTGATGTTTTGGGCTGGAAAATCTGTTGTGTGGGGGCATCTAGTGCATTCATTGAGTGGCATGTTTAGCAGCATTGCTGGTCTCTGTCCACTAGGTGCCAGCAGCAATCTCTTGCTGTGACAACCAAAAATGTGTCTCAGCAATCCTGAAAGTCCTGTGGGACCAAGTCTCTCAGAATGAGAACTATAGTGTATTAACTACATAAAATATGCAAATCAGGACTGGGGGACATGTGAGAAACAACTGACAGCTAATGTTTTTAACAGATCAAAGTTAGAAGCCCGAAGAAAATAAAGTGACATATGAAGTAAAAAAAAAAAAGAAAATCATTTTTAGCCTAGAATTCTATGTACAATACATCCTTCAAAAATCAAGGTGAAATGAAGTCTCATTCCTAAAATAAAAGTTAAAAATTGACATAATCTGTCAATGGCAAAAGTGTACTTAAATAATAAAGGTAATTCCTCAGGCTGAATGTAAATGATCCAGGGGTAAACACTGAATTACAGAATGGAATAAAGGCCAAAAGAGGGGACAGATATTTGGGAAGTTTTGAATTAATGTTGAAGTGCTGACTATAGGAAACAATAATAGAGTGTCATCAGTAGTCAAAAAATAATGTGAAAGAAGCTGGAATGGATGAGGTGTTCTTTGCAGAAACAGTCACAATAATTATTTTATTAGAGGATTTAATAAGTCAGTGAAGTCTATAGTAAGCTGAATGAAACAACTAAAAGAATAGCAAAATGTATTTTAAGAGAAAAAATGAATAGTAGCTATTTGATTAATTAAAGACAATACAAAAAGACAAAAGCACACAAAAAGGTCAAATGGAAAACAGTGTAATTGTAGACATATGCACACTTATATCAGAAATTATTTTTAAAGTAATGAACACTTCAGATGACTGATTGATTGATACAATTGTTCTAACTATACATTGCTTAAGAAATGGACATTAAATATAAGAACAACTACATTAAAAGTCAATTAATACTAAAATTATGCCACCAAACACTATCCAAAGAGAGTTGGTGTGATTTATACAAGTGTCAGGTGAAGAGTTTTGAAGGGGCAAGAAGCACCAGTAGACATACAAAGGGCCATTTTACAGTGACCACAGATCTATCGCTCAACGTTTTTCAACTCAAAATCTGTGTGCACCAAAATGTGGCTCAAAAGCATGAAAAAGTAAACTCAAAAATGGTCACAATGGGAGCCTTTAATATATCCCTTAATAGCTAGTAGAAAAGACAAAGTAATTTGCTGAAGATGAAGATCTGAACATTACAGTTAAAATGTGGAGTGAAGTTTTTGTTCAGCATCCCAATGTGTCACCTTATTCACCTACATGTGGTGTGTTTTGGAACCTTATCTAGATGATTGATATGGGAAGGTCAGGAAAGTTTAACTACATAAAGGGTTTTGGCTAGATGAATGAGAAAGTAACATATCCCCTCTCCTTCCTTCCCTTTTTTTCAATTTTAAAAATAAAGTACAGGTAGAAACAAATGTATGAAATAGTTTATATCCTAGGCATAATGCAGAGAAAAAAAATCTTCCCAATCTATTGAAGTAGATCTACTTACCAGGTGCCTAGAAGTGTAACTTGAGGCAACTGAGGAAAAATTGTAAAAAAAAAAAAAAAAAAAAAAAGTCATGGGAATTAGAAAAATTGAAGTGAAAACATGACAAAGTGTAACTAAAATATTAAATGTACACACTATAAGATAACCTGCGTATATTCAAAGAAATTTTAGATTTATCAAACATAAGAACTATATGCAACTTGACTGTTGATTAACCACAATGTGGAGGATAAAATAAAACATTGTTTCTTTCACTGCTCTATTAAAAATTTATTTGGTGGTAAGTGCTTTCTCTATGCCACTGGTAGAACACTGTATTCATTGCTGTACGTAATTTAACTCCTAAAACACAGCGTCATCTCAGAAATTAGAAGTGTCAAAATCGAAGATACTAATTACCCCCAATATTTATATTCGAATAACTTCCCATTTGTAGCTGGCATCATTCAACTGCAGATGGCAGCCGCCTGCCTCCTGAGGAAGAGGATGTAGAAGGTGCCTGCTTTCTTTCTATACGCGTCTTCTCCCTCCGTAAGGAGATGATTGTTTTTAATCTCAGTAGGGTCCAAATGGGAAATGAGAAGCACTATAAGAGTAGTTTAGAAAAATTCTGATTTGGTAGATGATTGATAGGATTGTGGGTAGGCTGAGTGCTTTTGTGGTCCATTAGAGAGCCCTGCTAGGGCTTCTCACGATAGCATCCTCAGGCAGGTCTCCCTCTCCACACCTCCCCTGCACATGCCGGCTGTCACTGGTGAAGTTCCCAGGCTTTCCTTTTCACTTACAATGTCTTCAGATTGCCTGTATCTCCCATGTGACCCACATGTGTTTTTATGAGAAGCACTCATGGGTCCTATGATGTGCGTTTGTAGGTAGGTATGTAATTGGTTCCTAATTGTACTGGCTACTGTGTCTTGTTCTGCTTTGATGGCTTTGCTGTTCTGATAGCCAGTCTGTGTTATATCCATGTACCAAATGCAATGCACATACTAACACACACCCATTCTCACACTTGCTGTTCACTATAAATGCACAACTGGATGGATGGATGCATGAAATAATGTTATTTTTTCTTAATAGCTGACTTTTTTAACTGAAGCACAGTTGATTTACAATGTGTTAGTTTCTGGTGTACAGCATAGTGATTCAGTTATATATATTCTTTTTCATGTTTTTGTCATTATAGGTTATTATAAGCTCTTGAATATAATCGCCTGTGCTATACAGCAGGACCTTATTGTTTACCCATTCTGTATATAATAGTTTAGACCTTTCCCATAACTAAAAACGGCTTGTCAGGGTACCCAAATAAAGTTAAAAGGACCAACAACGTAGATACAAAGGAGAAAATGCAAGGAAATTGGTGGAGGGAGAATGGCAAGTAGACTGTGACTTCACTTCTGCATCTCTGTCTGCCTCAGTTCCCTCCTTTGTAATGAGGATTGTAACAGCAATGACTCCACAGGGTCGACTGAATTCATCACTAAGAGAGCAAGTTGTGCTGTCTCCATTTTCTGCGTGTAATTAAACCCCGTGTTTGTCGTGTTTTCCTTTCTCCCTTTCAGGAAGTTGTTGCTAGCTCATTTAACAGTAGTTTTATGTAACAGGTATTTTAGAGTTCTTTTCTAGAAAGATAAAAGCAGAATGGTGCAAAATGTCTTTAGAGCCTGGATTTACTGGCTATCCTATTAAATAGCATTGCCATTTTAAACGTTTAAAACTTGTTTTCTAATTATCTGTAAAAACTACTGACAGTGCTCAACCAGGGTTATACGTACTGATGTTTTTGATAGATTTTTTTGTGCAGATGAGAAGAATAAAGCCGTCATACTCTGTTGCTTCACTAATGGTTACTTCACTCTGATAGCTGACTGAGGACCGCTCGGGCTTTTTCAACGGCTTCACGAGGCTCGGTGCGGAGACACGTTATCTTTGTCACTCAGGCAGTAGAGGGTGTAGAGTAATCAGCAAGTACAGAGGCACGCAGTTTCTCCTAATTTTACCACTAATCCTTTTTCAATAATTGCCTGAATAATTCCTTTCATTTATGCTGCTCTGAATACTTAGGAGCCTAATGCTTCTCATCCTGAACACTATACACAGACAAAAATCCCTGAAGCTTCAGAAAAAATAAAACTGCCACCTTAGATTTGCTTTTATGTCCCTTAAACTCATTTTCCCTCCAGTATTTGAACTATGTGATGTAGGTGATAAAGTAGCAAAGAGTTTCTACAGTAAATAGAAAGTTCTTAAGAAGGTTAATGTTGAAAAAAATAATTTACAAGATACAACGAGAACATGAATAGCTTTGTGGCTAAGGTGGAGATGACCTTGACTGCAGATGTATATGGGCTAGACCAGGAGTTCAGGTTAAGGAATGAAATTTCTGCAGATCATTTTATTTTTCATACCACATTATTTTTGCTTTGGGGGGAGTTTTTTTGATAATCCTGAAATAGCAATATGCACATACCTCAAAATCAGAGGATTTCCCTTTGCATGAAGCATAAAATACCTATGGAATAGCTGTTTCACAAAGAAACTCAGATTTTAATCACAGAGGCTAAATTGAAAACAAAACAGATTATTTTGTTGATTAGTAATAATGAAATTAATATGTTTAGTATGAAAATTCTGTATTAGAGCATTGTTTTCACTAAAAATTTCATTCCTTAGTAGAGATTTAGTTATAACATTAGGTTGTTTATCCAGAAAAATAACTTCTACATAATAAAAATGAGAAATAATAGTTTGGGGTTTTTAAGTTGTTTTGTTTCTGTCCCCTGAAAACTTTTACTTGTTTATTCCCATTTTATAGCCTCAGTGTGAGCTGGTTTTTAACCCACTGTAACGAATTATCTTTTGTTTAGTAAACCTAGCTGAATGTTGGTTGCCCAATGTAGCAGGCAAAATATTGAGAATGCAAAAGATTTCCAGAGAAAGACAAACATCATATAATATCACTTAATGTGGAATCTAAAAAAATGATTCAAATGAACTTATTTACAAAAGAGATTCACAGACATAGAAAATAAACTTACGGTTACTAAAGGGGAATGGGGGTGGAGGGATAAATTGGGAGTTCGGGATCTGCAGATACTAACTACTATATACAGAACAGATAAACAACAAGTTCGTACAGTATAGCACAGGCAACTATATTCAGTAGCTTGTAATAACCTAAAGTAGAAAAGAATATGAAAAAGAATATATATATATATGTATAACTGAATCACTATTCTGTATACCAGAAAGTAATGCAACATTGTAAATCAACTATTCTTCAATTAAAAATGCAAAAGATTACCCAATATTTTATTCACTTATTTATTCAGATGTTTTAGAGCACCTTTTATGTGCTGGCACTGTATTAAATAGTATGGATATTACAGTAAATAACGTGGACTACGTACCTGCTCTCACAAAACATATTGTATCTCATATCTAGATATTTTAGCCATCCATCTACCCAGTAAAGAAGCTTTTAAAAACATTTATGTACACATGTTTTTGATGCTATTGTTGTGGCCTCAAAGATAACATGCTTGTTATAAACATTGATGATTTCTGGTTACATTATATTACCTTCAAACTCTTCCTTTTTTTTTTTCTTGTAAGGATTAAGGTTATATTTCAAAAACGTGCTTTTAAATGACAACACAATCGTACATAGACACAAAATAAATCATTGAGTTTTATAAAATTTGATGCATACTAGGATATCTGCTGCTACTGTAATAGCCAACAGTCCCACATCTCACAGTGCATGCAATCCAGTTTTATTTCTTGCTCACCTTAGTCTGACATATATTAGATTTCTCCTGAGGACTTTCTTCTACCTGATTTGGTCATCCAAGATCATTCCAGCTAATGACTCTCCATCCTTCAGACCCTCAACAGGGTCTTCCACAGTGTCCCTCACAAGGTCCCCTGTAAGGAGATGCCCTGAAACGACAGTCTGTGCAGGGATTTGAAGGCATGTACGGACACTGCCACAGAGCCCCAACTGGGTGTAAGGAAACTGGGAAATGACATTCCCTTGTGTGTCCAGGGATCATGAGTCGATCTCTGTCACATCTGAGATACACTATGGCAAGAATTATGTATGGTCATCTTTATAAACCAACCCCTTGATGTGAAAAGAATTTGAAATTAAATGTATAAACTAAATACCTTGTGAGAAGATTTTATTCTGAAATATTTAAAATTGTCTCATAGAATGTTCATAGTGAAGAAAATGTGCATTATGGACCTCTGGAATATACAATGAATCACATGCTTTTAATAGTAAGCTCTGGTGTTCATTTATTGATTTAACTGAAAAAACAACTCCACGAAGGCAATTATATCTATGGGACCCTAGAATGTTAAATTAGAAGAGCATATTTTACTTTTTAAACTATCTTGGAAACAATAATATCAAGCATATAAGAGTTTAATGTTTACAATATGAAGGCTCTAAATCAAACACTTTATTCCTTAAACTTTTGAATGAATATAATCTCTTTTAATAACAACCAAATAGCTATTTTTCTAATAGGAATGCATAGATATAATATTTTCTATCTTTATATCTATAGTCTAACAAAAAAGAAGACAAGCAATTTTCTATTATAATATTTAAACTGTTATAATCATCAATGAATCAGGGAATTATTGTAGCCAGATTGTAGATGCCACAATACAAAGTATGGGTTAACATTTCTTCACTTCTAATAATCCTAGATATTTCCTAAAATACAGAAAATTAACATTTTCTTGTTGTGATTGATGGTCATATGTGTGAGCTACACTATTTTTCAGAAGAACAATTTTCAATTTTATGAAGAATTAGAAAATTAAATTTTAAAATATATTTGACAGGATTGTTACATCTTATAAATATTTATACTATTAATGGCACTACTCTTACATAATATGGAGATGTATCTTATTGTCATGCATTCAGATAAATATTAGATTCCCTGAACATGGATTATAAAACTGTTCAGAAAATATACAACTGTAAGTGGTAGAAAATGAGTACTAAAATCAATTTATTTTTTAAATACTATGATCTTGTTAAACTCTTGTATACATAATTATTCTTTTGACGTTTTATTGATTATAAGCTTCAATAATTGGAATGTATCTTCTATCGTGTTTTTTCTTCACTTAACAATATATCCTAGAAATAACATGGAAGTTTAGAGACATATCATCCATTGCTCTATACTGGTATTATGTAATGTAATAAGACAATCTTTAAAAAATGGTCTCTTAACAATTGTAGTGTAATTGACTATAACATATATTAATTCCAGTTATACAACATAATGATTTGATATTTGTATACATTGTGTAATGATCAACACAATAAAAATAGTTAATATCTGTCACCATACATGGTTACTAAAAAACTGTTTCTTCTTGTGATGAGAACTTTTAAGATTTACTCTTAGCACTTTCATATATATGCAAGAGAGTGTTATTGTAGTCACCATACTGTAAAACTCCATGACACTTGTTTTGTAACTAGAAGTCTGTAACTTTTGACCCACGTTAGCCATTTTGTCAACCCTCTCCACTGGCAGCTACTAATCTGTTCTCTGTATCTATGAGTTTAGGGGGGTTTTTTATGGGGTTTGGGTTTTTTTTGGCTTTTTTTCTTTGTTTTATGGTTTTCCATAGAAGTGAGATCGTACAAAAAGTATTTGTCTTTCTCTGAATTATTTCATTTAGCATCATGCCCTCAGGGTCCATCCATGTTATCAAAATAGCAACATTTTCTTCTTTTTAATGGCTAAATAGTATTACATTGTGTGAGAATGTGTATGTGTATAAAAGCACATCTTTGTCCATTCATCCATTTATGGACACTTAAGTTGTTTCCATATCTTGACCATTGTAAATAAAGCTGCAATGAACATGAGGGTGCATATATCTTTTTCAGTTAGTGTTTTTGTTTTCTTTGGATAGATACCCAGAAGTGAGATGGCTGGATCATATAGTAGTTCCATTTTTAATTTTTTAAGGAGCTACTATATTGTTTTTCATAGTGGCTGCACCAATTTACATTTTCATCAACAGCGCACAAGGATTCCCTTTTCTCCATATCCTCTCCAACACTTATTACCTCTAGTCTTTTGATAATAGCCATTCTAACATGTGTGAGGTAGTATCTCAATCTGGTTTTGATTTGCATTTCCCTGATGTTTAGTGATGTTGAATACTTTTTCATGTATCTATTGTAAGTTTTCTTTGAAAAATGTTTCTTCAGATCCTCTGTGCTTTTTTAAATTGATTTTTTTTTTTTTTTTTTTTTTTGCTATTGAGTTGTATGAGTTCTTTATACATTTTGGGTATTAACCTCTTATCAGAGTTATGACTTGGAACCAATTTCTCCCATTCCATAGGTTGCCTTTTCGTTTTGTTGTTGACTCCTTTGCTGTGCTGTGATTCCTTTCCTTTTTAGTTTGATGTAGTCCCACTCCTTTATTTTTTTGCTTTTGATGTCAGATTCAAAAAATTATCTCCAAAACCAATGTCAACAATCATACCACCTAGTTTTCTTCTAGGAGTTTTATGGTTTCAGGTCTTACATGTAAATCTGTGTTCCATTTTGAGTTAATTTTTGGGTTTAGTGTAAGCTGGTTCAGTTTCTTTTATTTTGTATGTGGGTCATGCAGTTTTTCCAAAGTCATTTATTGAAGAGACTGTCCTTTCCCATTATATTTATTTCCCCTCCTTGCTGCTTTGTCATAAATGAATTGACCATAGTAGTATGAGTTTATTTCTGAACTCTCTATTCTGTCCATTAATGTATGTCTCTCTTTATGCCCATGCCATATAGTTTTGATTACTGTAACTTTGCAATATAGTGTGAAGTCAGGGATTATACTTCCAGCTTTGTTGTTCTTTTCCAGGGTCATTTTGCCTATTCAGAATCTTGTGGATTCATACAAAATTTTAGAGTTGTATGTTCTATTTCTATAAAAAAAAGCCATTTAAATTTTAATATGGATTGAATTAAATGTGTAGATTGCTTTGCATAGTATGGACATTTTAACAATGTTCTTCCAGTCTATGAGCACAGAATATCCTTCCAATTATTTGTGTCTTCAATTTCTTTCATGAATGTCTTATAGTTTTCTCTGAACAAGTCTTTTGCCTCCTTGGTTAAATTTATTCCTAAGTATTTTATTCTTTTTAATGCAATTATAAATAGGATTGTTCTCTTAATTTCTCTTTCTGGTAGTTCATAATTACTGTATAGAAATGCCACATATTACTATATACTGATGTTATATCCTCCAACTTTACTGAATTTATTGTTTCTATCAATTTTTTGGTGATGTCCCTAAGGTTTGCTATATATAATATCATGTCATCTGAAAATAGTGACAGTTTTACTTATTCCTTTACCATTTGGATGCATGTTTTTTTCTTTTTCTTGCCTAATTGCTCTGGCTAGGACTTCCAATACTATTTTGAATAAAAGTAGTGAGAATGGGCATGTTTATTCTGTTCCTGATTTTGAGGAAAAGTTTTCAGCTTTTTTCCATTGAGTGTGATGTTAGCTGTATGCTTGTGATGCATGGCCTACGTTATGTTGAAGTATGTAACCTCTATACCCACTTTGTTCAGCGATTTTTTAATCATAAATAGATACTGAATTTGACAGATGCTTTTTATGCATCTATTGAGATGATCATATGACTTTTCTTTTTCATATTCTTAATGTGGGATATTACATTGATTGGTTTGATTTGCAGATAGCAAATCAACCTAGCATCCCTGGAACTAAATCCCCTTGATCATGATGCTTTTAATATATTTTTGAATTCAGTTTGCCAATATTTTGTTGAAGAGTTTTGCATGTATGTTCTTTAGGGATATTAGGTTATAATTTTCTTTATTTGTGACATCCTTGTCTGGCTTTGGTATCAGGGTAATGCTTGCCTTATAAAATGAGTTTGGAATCATTCCCTCCTTTAAATTTTTTTTTTTTTTCACATTTTGAGAAGGATGGGTATTAACCCTTCTCTGAATTTTAGGTAGAATTGAAAGATGAAGGCATCTGGTCCTAAACTTTTGTTTGTTGGGAGATTTTTTATTACTTATTTAATCTCTTTACTAATAATTGGTCTGTTGGGATTTTCTATTTCTTTATGATTCAGTCTTGGTAGTTTGTATGTTTCTAGGAATTTGTCCATTTCTTCTAGGTGGTCCAGCTTGTTGTCATATAATTGTTCATAATCATCTATTCTGATCCTTTGTATTTCTGTGGTATCATTTATAATGTCTTCTTTTTCATTTCTGATTTTAATTATTTTAGTTTTCTCTCTTTTTTTCTTTGTGAGTCTAGCTAATAGTTTGTCAATTTTGTCCTTTCAAAGAACCTGCTCTTAGGCTCATTGTTCTTTTCTATAGTCCTTTTACTCTCTATTTCATTTATTTCTGCTCTGATCTGTATTTCTTTCCTTATACTGTGAGCTTTATTCTTTTTTCTTTGTTGAGGTTTAAGGTTAGGTTGTTTATTTGAGATTGTTCTTACTCATCAATGTAACATTTATTACTATGTACTTTTCTCTTAGGACTGCTTTTACTTTATCTCATAAATTTTGATAGGTTGTATTTCCATCTTCGCTTGTCTCTAGGTATTTTATATTTCTCTTTTAATTGCTACTTTGACCCATTGGTTGTTCAGGAGTATGCTGTTTAGGGGTCTTGAACTAGAAAGTTTATCTGCTCTAGATCATGCATTTGTTTTTAGCATCTAAGAGGTAATTCGTGCAAAATCATGTAATATTAAGAAGATTCACAAAACCATGCATAACTTGTGAAGAAGTATACAATTAGCATAATCCATTTAGTTAGAGTTTTAAAATAAAAAAGCGTAAGTAATGGAAATTTCTCATAACCATGAGGTAGGACTAGACTGTCACCAACCTGTTTATCTTTAGACTTAGGTTCTTTTTGTTATTGGTTTCCTGGTAAAGTGAAATAGACCTTGGGGAGTTAAGAAGTACACTGCTGGGAACAGAAAGCAATGATTCTGAGATAATAGCCTTGCCTCCTTTTAAATTAATTTTTGTAGAACACTTTAATGTCTTCTGGATATAATGATTGTAGTTCTTATAGCTACCCTTTGCTATGAATAAAGTGTAGTCTCACTGATTAAAAATAACTCTTCTTTCCATTAGTTCCAAGTATGGCTGATTGATAATATTTCATTAAATTTCTATTCATGTGTAATTTGATTTTTAGATTTGGATATAAATAGAAAATTACCCTTGATGTCTTTACTTTGGGCATGTGGGTGAGAATAACTTTTTTTCCAACTCAAGTGAGAATTCCAACACTGCTTTTCAAGTTTATTGTTGTACTACAAGTAGCAGTGTTCTTACTTACATGAGTATACTTAAATTATTTCCCAGTAAATGGTATGGTAATCACTGCATACACATTCGTCATCTGTATCTCAATCACACTGAGACAAAATTAAAGTCAACAGCAGTACTTCCCTCCTTCAAGAAATCTTAATTTTCCCTGAAACAACAATTAATAAACATGAAAAGAATGTAGATGACAGAATCAAGAAGTAGATACAGATACAGTAGACATATTATAATAAAAAAGATAAATATCTTAGAATTACCAACCAAGCAATATTAACTAGGAATAAAAAAACAGTAAAAAGGCAAAGAAAAATTTATATAATAAAATTAAAATTAACTATTCCAATTATATTAAAGTATACTATGAGCAGACATAAAGGGAAATTTAATTCATGCTCATGATTTGCTTTTTATCACAAAGTGTTTTTTTTTTTTTTAAAAAAAGCCCTAATCACCAAGGTGTTACTGTATTGCTCCACTTGATTTCAGATAGTTCAATGAAAAAGTAATCCTATGAATGTATTTTAAGATCTTAGTCAGTTTTGCTAAGGATTTAAGTTCTTTACTATAGCTTTTTGCTGATCAGGGGCATTAAATTATACCTTCATGTTGTAGCAAACTCAATCTGGAAAGTCTAACTGATTCTGACTATAACATTCAAGTTAATTACAGTTTGTTTAGTAGCTGCAGAATATTGGGCAGTTAACCAAACTAGAAAAGACAAGGGTACTTAAAGCTGAGCAGAAACGTAACTTGTCCTGACTGATCCTATTATCTATTAAGGACACATTATCCACACTAACACCCAAAGCAATCGAATGCAAGGTTATACACTAATGAAGTACATACTCTGATTTGAAAAAGGGACAAATAGTTTTATGTCTAGAAATTATGTCTGACAACAAATTTACAATGTTCAAGGAGAGAAGGGGCAAGGGTGAGAGAGAGGCTGTGTCTGACTCTTATTGTCATGGCCGACTCCAGGACTGTTCTTCCTATGGCAATAGTTTGTTATCGGCTAGTTTCCAGCTATCTGGTCATCTAATAAAATAAATCTATGTAGATATCATTCCTTGTTTCTGCCATCATATCAAATAATTTGATCATTTTAATATTATATGGAACATGGATATGAATATATTGTTGATACTTTTGCGATATTTAACAGAAAAATAAGCTAGTTTATTGAAAAAGTTTTGTGTCATGTATTGATCAATTTTCAAAAGGTACAATCAAAACAGGTAATCAGTTTCAAGAAACAAAATTAAATCAAAGGTCAAAAACTCCCAAATCTAGTCTCAATGTCATTGAAATGCAAGGAGTTCTATTTATATTCAAAAGAATATGGTCAATATTTTTGACATGGTTAAGTTAATTTTTATACTTATGATGTATTTATTTAATAATCTAGTAACATACTTTATGAAGCAATATGTTTTTTTTAATAGGGTCAAACAAAGATCCAAAATAAAACTACATGAATTCTGCCATATTACAAGTGTCTGGTCACTGGTCGAGGGGGACAAAAAAAAAATATGGACTTACCTTTCAGTAGGATCAACTTTCTGATCCTGCTCTGCTGCAAGTTACCAAATACCTTGGAACATGGGTTTCGTCTACAAAAGATAAAACAAGACACTCATTTCAAGGGTGGTTTTACAGATTAAATTTTATCACAGTTTCTTTTTTTTAATTGAAGTATAGTTGATTTACAATGTTTTGTTAGTTTCTGGTGTATAGCATAGTAGTCCAGTTTTATACATATATCTTTCTTTCAAATTATTTTCCATTATAGTTTATTACAAGATACTGAATATAGTTCCCTGTATTATACAGTAGGAACTTGTTGTTTATTTTATATATAGTAGCGTGTATCTGTTAATCCCAAACTCCTAATTTATCCCTCCCCGCCTTTCCCTGTGGTAACCATAAATTGTTTTTCTGTGTGTGAGTCTGTTTCTATTTTTGAGTTCATTTGTATCTTTTTTTTTTTTAGATTCCACATGTAGGTGATATCATATGATATTTGTCTTTCTCTGTCTGACTTAGTATTATAATCTCTGGGTCCATCCATATTGCTCCAAATGACATTCTTTCTTTTTATTGACGTATATAGTTAGTTTACAATGTTGTGTCAATTTCTGGTGTACAGCATAATGCTTCAGTCATACATGAATATACATATATTTGTTTTCATACACTTTTTCACCATAAGCTACTACAGGATATCAAATATAGTTCCCTGTGCTATACAGTATAAACTTGTTTATCTATTTTGTATATACCAGTCAGTATCTGCAAATCTCAAACTCCCAATTTATCCCTTCCCACCCCTTTCCTCGCTGTTAACCATAAGTTTGTTTTCTATGTCTGTAACTCTGTTTGTTTTATATATAAGTTCATTTGTCTTTTTTTTTAGATTCCACATATGAGTGATACTGTTTTTAATGACTGAATAATATTCCATTGTATGTTTATGTGTGTGTGTATGTATATATATGTATATATGTGTGTGTATATGTATGTGTGTGTATATATATATATATATATATATATATATATATATATATATATTGCATCTTTATTCATCTATCTATGGACATTTAGGTTGTTTCCATGTCTTCGCAACTGTAAGTAGTGCTGCTGTGAACATTGGGGTGCATGTATCTTTTCGAATTAGAGTTTTCTCCAGATATATATCCAGGAGTGGGATTGCACAATCATACAGTACATACTGTTCTCCATAGTGGTTGCACCAATTTACATTCCCACCGACAGTTGTAGGAGGGTTCCTTTTTCTCCACACCCTCTCCAGCATTTATTATTTCTGTACTTTCTGATGATGGCCAGTCTGATTGGTGTGAGGTAATATCCCATTGTAGTTTTGATTTTTATTTCTCTAGTAATTAGAAATGTTGAGCATCTTTTCATGTGCCTATTGTCCATCTTTCATGTCTTTTTTGGAGAAATGTCTGTTCAGGTCTTCTGTCCATTTTTTGATTGGGTTGTTTTTTTGATAGTGAGATGTTTGTATATTCTGGAAATTAAGCTCCGGTCAGTCACATCATTTGCAAATATTTTCTCCCATTCTGTAGGTTGTTTTTTCATTTTGTTTATAGTTTCATTTACTGTGCAAAAGCTTC
The DNA here is from genome assembly GCF_036321535.1 of Camelus dromedarius. Taxonomy (NCBI): domain Eukaryota; kingdom Metazoa; phylum Chordata; class Mammalia; order Artiodactyla; family Camelidae; genus Camelus; species Camelus dromedarius. The sequence continues at coordinate 40,641,366 of NC_087436.1, forward strand.
TAATTTTGATTAGGTCCTATTTGTTTATTTTTGCTTTTCTTTTGCCTTGGGAAACTGCCCTATGAAAACATTGCTATGATTTATGTCAGAGAATGTTTTGTCTGTTTTCTTTTAGGAGTTTTATGGCATCATGTCTTAAGTTTAAATCTTTAAGCCATTTTGAGGTTTTTTTTGTGTATGGTGTAAGGGAGTGTTTTAACTTCACTGATTTACATGCACTGTCCAGCTTTCCCAACACCACTTGAAGAGACTGTAAAGATTAAATTTTATAATAAATTGTATATAGAGTCCCTCTCTTGCATATGGACGTGTCACAGAGCAATGCTAAGTGTTAGCTCTTTGCTCTCCCATCCACCCCTCCTTACTAGTTTATACCCATAGACATTAAGAGTTAATTTTAAAGATCCTGAATAAAACAGAAAGCCGAATTATAAAAGTGCTGTTTCCCAGAGTTTTGTTCTTGTAGTCCTTTGGGTACCAATTTTAAGAATCATCTTTCAGTATGTTATCTTTGTTTCATATTTGTATATGTTCACTTTTAGCTCCCTCTTTTTCTACTCATCCCAGTTTTAAAATTCACTTACTTTGAAATGTATATAATTCTTTTACACTTCTAATAATTTTAGAAATGTTGGCATTTTCTAAAGTATATTTTCTCCATTGTACATGCAAAATTAAAACACCATGGTAAATAAATCATTGATAAAGAAAAAAAAACTATACATGAATGGAGAATGAAAGGGAAATGTTTTCATTTAAAAAAAATGCAGTCCTGAAAATCTGTAAGAGCTCAATGCTTAGCTGTGTGATGCTGGATAGTTTGTGTATTTTATATAAGACCTGGTGTTCTTACATGCAAAATGAAAACATTAACAGATATTACACAATATTACAAACAAGGCTACATTAGTAGTCCCTGTCTAATATAGTTATTTCAAGGAACAAAAGAAATCATAAAGCCTTAAGCATTGTGTTTGACAAACAGTAAATATGTAAAAAGTAATCAGTGTTGCTATATTACAAAAGAGTGAGGTACTTGAGATGAGATGATTACATTCAACAGGACTTTGTTGTTGGATGTGCCCAGTGAAAAGTGGTAATATATTTAATTCTCTTTACTTTCCAGAAGACTATCCATCCTCCTAAATTTCATATATATCCTCTTTTCTTAAGAGTTTCAAATAGTTGATAATGGTCACTAGAGAAGCATCAGAGATTGGGTTATGTTTTTCTCAAACTGTAATTATAAACTAATTTTTGGAAGTTAACTTTAGGAAATAATTTTATTAGAAATTCTTACTAATCGGATACAGCTTAGATAAAACTCACAGAATCAATTGGGGGAAATTTGCTTCTAGAGAATACAGAGAGTTTAGTTCACTCTAATCCCCTTCCCTGTTCTAATTCCTCTCCTCTTTCTACCCACTGTGTTTCCATATGTCGTCAGTGGGTTACTCTAGTGTTACCTTGTTTATTTCACTATACCTCATTAGTATCTGTTTCATCCCCCAAGAGATGCGGGTTCAAACCAAGTAAGCTATCCTTTCAGGATTCTCAGAAAATGCATCATTTTGCCAAATTTTTTCCTGAACATAGTGCGTGATTACCAGTATTGATTCTTCTTTTCGTATTTTTACATTATCAAGATTTGGCTGGGTGATCAAAATGTGTATCTGTCCCTTCAGGCTAGAATATAGGAGAATCCACATCTGTAATTTATAGATACATACCAGCTTAATGGAAAAGTAAACAGACTCCTTCTCTGTGTTTATAGAAAACAAACTGGCTATATTGTCAGGCAGATGAGTACCCAACAGAGGAGAGTGAACATACATACATATTAAGAGAGAAAATCTGCAAATTGGAAACATGAAAAGAGTAGGTAGCACAAGGAAATTCTCAACATTACTTGGTATATAGAATGTGTCTCACACTCTGAGGAAAAAAAAAGAATGTGGATTTGGGCAATAGTTACCAAACGATTTTGCTTGTTGAGAGGTTGGATATTATATACAGAAGTGTATCCAAGTTTTATAAACCCCTACATAGAACTTTTAACTAGAGCAATTAATTTTCTTTCTCTTACGTATAATTATGCTGAGAAGTTTGGAAAACCTGGAGCAAACTTGCTTACTAATTAGCTTTTCTCAACTTCTCACAAATCATAGTTACACCAAGGCATCAATACTGATGATTGTCAAAAGGAGAGTAAGAAAAGCACAGCAATATATAAGCTACTTTAGTTTAACATTTCAATAAAATATTTAAACTATAGAGTAAGAGAAGAATGAAACTGATTCTATCTTCTCCTACTACTTTCATATCTTTTTTAAAAAATTGAAGTATAGTTGATGTACAATTTTATGTTACAGGTGTATGATAGAGTAATTCACAATACAGGTTATGCTCAATACAGGTTATTATAAAATATTGGCTATATTCCCTGTGTTATACAATATATCCTTTTAACTTATTTTATACCTAATTGTACCTATTAATCCCCTGCCCCCATGCTGCCTCCCCACTTCCCTTTTCCAACTGATAACCACTAATTTGTTCTCTGTATCTATGAGTTAGCTTCTTTTTTGTTATATTCACTAGTTTTTTGTATTTTTTAGGTGCCATATATAAGTCATATAGTATTTGTCTTTCTCTGTCTGACCTATTTCACTTAGCATAAACCCTCCAAGTCCATCCATGTTGTTGCAAATGACAAAATTTAATTCATTTCTATGGTTAAGTAGTATTCCATTCTACATCTACTCCATCTTCTTTATCCATTCATCTCTTGATGAATACTTAGGTTGCTTCCATACCTTGGCAATTGTAAATAATGCTGCTATGAACATTGGGGTGCATGTATCTTTTTGACTTAGTTATTTTGGGTTTTTGGTATATACCCAGAAGTGGAATTGCTGGGTCATAAAGTAGTTCTATTTTTAGTTTTTTGAAAAAGCTCCATGCTGTTTTCCACAGTGGCTCCACCAATTTATATTTCCACCAACAGTGTATGAGGGTTCCCTTTTCTCCACATCTTCATCAACATTTTTAAATTTTCTTTCTGATGGTAGCCATTCTGACAGGCATGAGGTGATATTTCATTGTAGTTTTGATTTGCATTTTCCCAGTGATTAGTGACATTGAGTGTCTTTTTATGTGCCTGTTGGCCATATGCATGTCTTCTTTGGAAAAAATGTCTTTTTCAGTCAGGTTGTTTTTCTGATGTTGAGTTTTATGAGCTGTTTATATATGTTGGAGATTAACCCATTATTGGCTGTATCATTTGCAAATATTTTGTCCCATTCAGTGGTTTGTCCTTTCATTTTGTGGATGGTTTCCTTTGCTGTGCATAAGCTTTTAAGTTTAATTAGTTCCCATTTGTTTATTTTTACTTTTATATCCTTTACTTTAGGAGACAGCCAAAAATATATATTGCTATGATTTGGATCAAAGAGTGTTCTGCCTATGTTTTCCTTTAGAAGTTTTATGGTTTCTAGTCTTAAATTTAGGTCTTTAATCCATTTTGAGTTTATTTTTGTATATGGTGTTAGAGAATGCCCTAGTTTCATTCTTTTACGTAGCTGTCCATTTTTCCCAACCACTTATTGAATTGATTATCTTTTCTCCATTGTATATTTTTGCCTCCTTTGTCATTGATTGATAATAATTATCATTATTCTAGTTCTGTGAAAAATGCCATTGGCATTTTGATTGGGATTGCACTGAATCTGTATATTGCCTTGGGTAGTATGATCATTTTAACAATTTTAATTCTTCCAGAAAGTGGTCATAGAGGGAACATACCTCAACATAATAAAGGCCACATATGACAAACCCACAGCTAACATCACACTCAGTGGTTAAAAGCTGAAAGCATTTCTTCTAAGATCAGGGACAGGACATGGAAGCGCACTCTCACCACTTTAATTCAACATAAAACACAGTATTGGAAGCCCTACCCACAGCAATCAGACAAGAAAAACAAATAAAATAAATTCAAATTGGAATGGAAGAAGTAATACTGTCACTGTTTTCAGATGACATAATAGTATACATAGAAAATCCTAAACATGCCACCAGAAAACTATCAGAGCTTATCAATGAATTCTGTAAATTTGCAGGCCATGAAATTCATATATAAAAATCTGCTGCATTTGTATACACTAAGAACAAACCATTAAAAAGAGAAATTAAGGACATAATTCTATTTACCATAACATTAAAAAGAATAAAATACCTAGGAATAAATTTACCAAAATTAGTAGAAGACCTGTACTTGGAAAACTGCAAGACACCAGTGAAAGACATTTAAGATGACACAAACAGATTGAAAAATGTAGCATGTTCTCCTACTATTTTAACATAGTAGTATATGGAATGATGGAGGGTCAGTACAAAGGTTTTATAAAAAATCAGTACCTTGAGGAAATATTAAAATAATAACAGTTATTCAATGATAATGATAACTAAACTGCTACTTTTTAAAACAATATGATTTTAAGTACTAGAAAATAAATTTCTTTTGAGAAAACATGTTATCTTCTGGGAGAAGTAGATTTTGATTATTGCACTTTTATATCATGGATGCATTTATATAAACTATATCTACAATTTTTCTAATGAATTTATGTGAAATCAACAAAAATTGAAAAACAGTGTAGAAATTCTCTTTTAACTAGCATCTTGTTTCTTCTTCCAGAAAGCACGTCTTTTTTGCATACATGTTATGAATAATCATGTATTGTCTGACACTTAAATAATCTGGAAACTAATTCAGGGATATCATATGAAGAAAATATATTTTCTTTTCTACCAGTTGAGGTTTTTATATTTAGCTAGCTATACTCTACATTGATTGCAGTATTTAAAGTACTTACGGGGGTACTTAGCCAGCTGAATAAGAAAACCTATATCATATTTTAGAAAACAAAATCTGTTTTCTTATTTTAGTAATTTTAAGAGCATATAGCAGATGTGAATATTAAATTAGAGATATTTGAAAATATATTAAATGAAATTAAATTTAATATGTGAAAAAGATTTCCCACATTTAAATATTTCAAGGCCTTTTAAAATCTAATTTCTGTCAAATGTTTTTCTTTATTTTATAGAGCATGCTTTATTAATATTTCTAATGTCCTATAAAATGTTTTATTTTCTCTTAGAAAAAAAATTGGTGAGAAAATAGTATTTATATTTACAAGTTGTGCCTAAGCAGTAAGTGTAGCATTATTTTTCAGTCAATGGGCTTTATTTTTTAGGAGAATTTTAGACTTACAGAAATTTTGAGCATGTGGTACAGAATTCATGTGCACACACAGTTCCTCAGTTATTATTAATAGCTTTCTTTAGTCCACTAGTTACATTTAATAAACCAATATTGATGCATTATTAATTAAAGTCCATAGTTTACATTAAGGGTCATTCTCATTGTATGTTCAATAGGTTTTGACAATGCATTTGTATGGTATATACAATTGTATGAATGGTGTATAAGTATACACCATTGTGGTGTCATAAGGCATAATTAAGTACGTAGGAGTTGCTCAAAACACAAGATAATTTAAGAACAGGAATTTGAATTCTGTTATTCATTCCTTTTGCTAACTTTGGGCTTAATTTTTCTTCTTTTTCTAGTTCTTGGAGGTGTTTATTTGATATCTTTCTAATTCTTAATATATATATATATATATGGCTGTAAACTTTCTTCTCAGAACTGCTTTTGTTGCATTTTATAAATTTTGATATGTTGTATTTCTACTTTAATTTGTTTTGAGATAATTTTACTGCTCTTTTAATTTCTTCTTTGACCCCTTGGATGTTCAGAAGTGTGTTGTCCAGTTGCCACCTATTTGTAGATGTTCCACCTTTCCTCGTGTCATTGATTTCTAGTTTCATACCATTGTGGTCAGAAAAGACAGTTGGTATGACTTCAGTCTCCTTAAATTTGCTAAGACTTGTCTTGGGTTCCATCATATGTTCTATCCTAGAGAATGGTCTATGTGCACTTGAGAAGAATGTGTATTCTGCTGCTGTTGAATTAAATATTCAATATATGTTAAGTCTATTTGTTCTAAAGTGTAGTTCAATTCCATCGTTTCCTTGTTGATCTTCTGTCTGGATGATCTACCCATTGCTAATAGTAGATTATTGAACTCCCCTACTACTATTCTATTGGTGTCTATTTCTCCCTTTAGAACTGTTAGCATTAGCTTAGTATATTTTGGTGCTTTGATATTGGGGCATATATATATTTATGACTGTTGTATCTTCTTGATGTATTGACCCCTTTATTGTTATGTAACAATCTTCTTTGTTTCTTATCACTGTTTTTGGCTTGAAGTCTATTTTGTCTGAGGTAAGTATGGATGTCCACGCTTTCTTTGGCTTCTTTTTCCATTTCTTTGCTCTGAGCCTATGTGTCTTAGAGCTAAAATTAGTATCCTATAAGCAGCATATAGTTGAATCTTATTTTTTTAATCTATACACTCCTTCCAGTCTTTTGATTGGTGAATTCAGTTCATTTACGTTTAGAGTTATTATGGATACATAAGGACTTACTATTGCTATCTTATCATTTGCCTTTTATTTCTTTTCTATCTCTATTATTTTTCCCTCTGTTCCTACTACCTTCATACATTGGTGGTTTTCTATGGCGATATAATCAATTTCTCTCTTTTTTATGTTTTGTAAATTTACTCTAGATTTTTGCTTTGTGATTACCATAAGACTTACTTAACATAAAACATCTCATAAACAATATAGTCCATTTTATTCTGATAGCAACTTATCTTTATTTACCTAGAAAGGTTACACCCTTTTTACTCCTCTTTTATATTTTAATGTCACAATTCAGCTCTTTTTATGCTATGAATTTGTTAACAAGTATGGTAGCTATAGTTTTAATGCTTTTTTCTTTAACCTTGATACTGTAATTAACATTCTAACACAGAGTTACAGTTTTTAAATTCTGAATGTCTATTTTTTACATTTACTACAGTGTTGTGTACTTTCATGCTTTTATGCACTACAGCATCTTTTCATTTCAGCTTGAAGAACTCCTTTCAGCATTTCTTGCAAGGCAGTCTGGTGATGAACTCCCTCAGCTTTTGTTTGTCTGAGAAAGCCTTTATTTCTCCTTTATGCCTGAAGGATAACTTTGCCAGACAAAACATTCTTAGCTGGCTGTTTTTATCTTTTAACATTTTAAGTATGTAATCCCATTCTCTTCTGGCTTATTGAGTTTCTGCTGAGAAATCTGCTGATAGGCTAGTGGAGATTTCTTTGTAAGTTACTTTCTTTTTTCCCCTGGTCACCTTTAAGATTCTTTATGATTGATCTTTGACAGTTTTTTTTATAATGTGTCTTCAACAAGGTTGTTTTGCATTGAGATAACAGAGTGTCCTAATAGCTTCATAGACTTGTATGTCCAATTCTTTTCCCAGTATTGGGAATTCTCAGCCATTATTTCTTTAAATAAACTTTCTGGCCCCATCACTCTTTCTCCTCCTTCTGCTATGCACATTATTCTTATATTTGCTTTTGTGATTGATTGTGATTGCTCTCATATGGTTTCTTGATTTTTAAAATACCTTAGTTCTCTCTCTTCTTGTAACTGAATCTTTTCTAAATTCCTGTCCTAAATCTTTTATTCTTCCATTTGATCTGCCCTATTTCTTAATTTCTTCAATGCATTCTTAATCTCATTCATTGAACTCTTCAGTTATAGAATTTCTATTTGACTCTTTTTATAATTTCAATGTTTGGCAAAGAACTACTTATGTTCATTAATTTTATTCCTGAATGCATTTAATTGCCTTTTTGAGTTTTCTTCTAGCTAAATTAACTTCTTCATAACAGTTATTTTGAAATCTTTACTAGTTAGATCACAATATTCCATGCCTTTCAGTTTGTTTGCCTGAAAATTATCATTTTATTTTTGTGATATCACATTTCCTTGTATTTTCATAGCATTTGCCAGTATACACTTCTGCTTTTATGTTTGAAATAGTGGACACCTTCCACGGTTTAGTTAAGGATTTGTTTTCTTTAGGTCTTAAAGCTCAACAGGCTGGCAATTAGAAACCTTTCTTTTGTACTCCAGAAGGTGGTGCTACGGCCCTGGCTTTTGGTTTTCTCTGTGGGGCTGGTTCTCGTGGCTTCGCTCAGGAGTGAGCACAAGGAACTGGCAGCGGAGTGGAGGGGGGTGTAGGCTTAACACCTGGAGCTTTCTGTGTGCTTATGGGCCTGATAGGGGGTTCCTGGAGTGGGGGGTTCCCAGAGCTCCGTGGGGAGACCCACTGCTGACATCCCAAAGCAAGAACAGGAAATGTGTTTCTTCAGTGCCCTTTGATATTCCTGTCTGCCTCCTTCTCTTTCCCCTCCCTCACCCTAATCATTGATCTCCCTCCTCAGAAACAAGAGTGCTGCTAAAAAAAGAAAAAGAAACAGATGTCTCCAACTGCAGTCCACACAGCCAGGCAGCCTGTCACTTGCCATTTCTACTTTCCTCCTCCGCTGCCGGAAACATAGCCACTGCAGCCACCACAAACTAAGCACTTGGCAGTATCTCTCTTGGGAGGGAAGCCACCTTGGTGTGTTCCTCCCTGCCCTCTGCCTCTAAACTCATCTCTATCCCACTCCCTGGTGTCTGGATTCTCCCTGCAGGCATACTGGACCTCCACAGATTATCTCCTGTGGCCGCCCACCACCCTGTTGTGCACTCTTCAAGTTCCCTTTTTCCTGATTGCAGCAAGTAGGGGTGGGGCTGGTTAACTGACTCTCTTGGATCACAGCCCCCTCTTATCCACCCACCCTCAGATGCACAGGTGGGTAGAAATCTCCCAGATTACCTGGTATAATGTGTTGAAGCACTTTTGTTTGGTATGGATGTCTAGCTAGTTGTAAATCAAAGAGGAAAAAAGGAAAGGTTCATGGTTCCATGATGCTGATGACGCTTCTCCACATTTGCTATCTTCACCTCTGGCATGATGGCTGAGATCCAAGGGTAAGCATCCAAAGGTTTTTGTTTGTTTTGGTTGGTTGTTTGCCAACCAAAATCCCTAGTCATAACCATCACCCACTTTTAAATTGACTTTGGGTCACATTTTCTGTTTCTTCACATTTCTTGCGTATTTAAAACATTATGTACTGAACATTGTGGATGATATGTTGTAGATATTCTTAATTCTGTGAACTTGCTCAGGGCAGATTCAGTTTTTGTTCAAGCAGGCATTTATATTATTTGCTGTTTTACTTCAGCTTGTGCAGTAGTGATTTTAGACCTTTATTATGAGATATTTTTTATTTTGTCCTTAGTATAAGGGGAGTAAATCCATTTATAATGAATATGATCATTAATAAACAACATATGAGAGTGTACTGAAGGTAGAAAAGATTCTCATTTGAGGAATTAAGGGAGGCTTAACAGTGGATGCTACTTTTCAGGTAATTATCTTCTCTTCAGTTATAATTCTCTAAATCATTACCTCATAACCCTGTATCATTGACCTACACATATTGATTATCATTGCTTTCTTATTAACTTCAATTCTACCATACTTGGATTCCTCCCATCAAAATATAAACATAAGTATATCTAGTATGAAAAGAATCTAACACACACACCAAAAATAACAACAACAACAACAAACCTAAATATTTTAGCTACCCATGGCCTTTCACTCACCATGTTTTTTTTCCCACTGCTAAACATCTACCTTGTCTAAATTCTATCTACTTATCTATTTCCTATTCTGATACTTCTCAACCCATTACACTTGGCTTTTATGCTCTTGCCAATATGACTAAAGATATTCTGATCATAACATTACTGGCACTAAGTACAATAGATACCAATTTTTTCTGAGACAAGAAAATAGAGTTAAATTTTACAGTGTCCAAATTTATATTTATATTAAAACTATACTCAGTTTAATATTTTAGGTGTCAAAAAAAGAATCAGGAAAAGTAATCTCCAGTATGTATATTGCAGACTTGTAGATATTTTTAAATCTCATTTAGAAGTTCATTAGTACTCAATTCAAATAATTATCTATATTCTGAAAGCAATCTATGGAAAATATATAAAAATTACCAAAATAACAATTAATGGTGGTGTAAATATAGATATCAGTAATATTTATTGAGCAACCACCTTGCTCACATCTTTGAAGTAGGTGACAGAAATTTGAATACTTTCCTGTTACCGTAATCTTTGAGATAAAAAAAAGAAATTTTTTATCTTGAGGGAAAATCAGTATAGTATTTTCTTATATTAATCTTATTTATTTTCTAAGCTAAGTTTCTTAGTGGTTATTGCAAAGTAGCATCACCAAACATCAAATTGTTAACTGTTTTTTTGAAGGCAGTGGTTTTGTTTGGTTACCGAAGGCATTATTCAAATTCATGAAATAGTTGAAGTTAAACTTTCTCCATCAGGTAGAAATGAGTGAAGCACATTTTTTTTCAAAAGATGTTCAGTCAGTCATTGATTTGGATTTAACAGTTAAAAACCGCAATTCAAAATCGTAAGTCTAGGCTCTGTAAATAGGAGCTTGTAAGTCACAGCTATGTAGTAACAGCGAGGAAAGAGCTAAACAGACGGAAAAATCAACAGCTCTTCTTGGGTCTGTAAGAGAGGAGAGGACACACGGCATAGCACTGCTCTGGGGACTAGAGAGAATGATAAGGTAATACAGTGACTACCTGAGGAGATTTATGAGTGGAAACCCGGGAGGGAACAAGTGCCCGAGCAGACAGTCCTGAACTGTGACTGATGAAGTGCTGCGAGCTCTAGGAAGACACAGACCAGACCGCTTCACCGTTACGTGGTGCCTTCATGCTTGGTGCCTGTCCTTGCCTTGAACTCTGCTCTGTCTGAAATTAATAGAGCTGGTCCTGCTTTCGTTTGAATAGTGTTACAAACAGCACTAGAATATGGCCAAGCAATGACATACGTTATCTAAGTTAACCTTTTAATATCCATCTATATTTAGGGGTATCAAAATAGTATCAAACCAAAATGTCATGCTTCGCTATCGTTCTGAGATATGGGTATTTGGTATGTATTTGTATTTAAAAATGAAGCAGTTGATGCAAATTCATTCAAATTCACATTGCACAGCAGCAGGCTCCCCAGTGTTCCTTTCACACTAAGTCCTATTTCATCATCATTATAACTGACAGTGTTAAACACGGCAGTACTGGCTTTTTGGAACGCATTTTACATTTCTAATCCATTATTTACAATCCTAGAGAGAGCAAAATGATTTCTCTAAAAGCATACAGAGTTTATCAAAGTTTTAGCTGTTGAGGTTGTGAAAAGAAGTAAAGCAGAAGATAAGTTTAATGCTATTACAAACCTAAATTATAACTTGCCTTTCCAAATTGGAAGAATATTATATTTTTAAAAAACATGTTTTTAAAAGTAAACTGAATATTACTTTAAAATTTAATTAATGTAGGGAGCAACGGTATGCAATAAAGAAAATTAAGAATCTTTATTTATATCCAGCTCTGAAGTAGTCTCAGTCTTAAGATTTTTTTTTGACAAATCAATAATCTAAGAATATAACTGAAGTTTTCATATATATGTAACATAACATAGATTAAAAGAGTAGTAGTTTCCAAATCTAACCAACACGTTAATGATGACTTCTCTAAAGTAGCATTTGTAAAGTGAATGTAATGTTAATTAACTGAAATAAGTTTACATAGATATTTTTAAAATTCTACCAGTCTTGTAAATAATTTCTGTCCAGGAAGACAGATGATGGAAAGATGAGATTTTAAAAACATGTTCATGTCCATGACTAGAGAACTCCCCTTCACCACTGGCAATATTGACTGTGGATTATTTATTACAGTAAACAATAATATCAGAGTAGAAAGGGTAAAATTCTCTATTGGGGTATAGTACATAACCATTTGATAAGAGATTGATCATTGTTTTTTTTTTTTTTTTTTTTGAGGACAAAAACATATCATGGACATCAAAGGCACTGGAAAATTTTCAGGGCCTTATCATAAAATGAAAAATTTCTGAAATATTTAATTACAGTAATAGCACTTTATCTATCATGTTGAAATTTAAGAAATAAAGAGCTACCAAACAGTTATTTCTACATCTCTGTCTTAATAAATATCAAATCTCCATGATTTTTCTAGTGCCCTCTGGGAAATTTTAAGACATCTTAAGCATGAAAAATACCTGAGGTTTTTATTTTATTTCTTATAAATTTAGGACTTGATTATGAGAAGGCAGAATCAAGAGTTGTCAAAGGGAAGCTGGGCATTTGTTTAAGACGGTATTATGGGTGCCTGAGAAGCAATACTTGCCAACCTGTTTTGAAAAACCAAACCCTTTCTATTACTTTGCACATACAGTTTGTATTTTCTGTCAGTCTTGCTCCAACATAGCTTCAACATAGCCTCAAAAACCCATATTAATTTCAACTTTTAACTAAAGTGGCTAGCTTTTATTTCATAAAAAGTACAAGAAGTAAATAGTTGAGAACTTTCACACACAGACATTTAGCAGATGAACAAAGCTCATAAAATCATATAACACAATTTTCAGCAACAGCATACATCCTATTTATATCTTAAAATGGTAAAATAAATACATAAAATAACCAAAAGATACAGCCACTCCGCAGCATTTTTTTTAAAAGAAGTAATGGTATATATACTTAAAATTTGGTTTAATTATCAATACTTCAGTATTCACTTTTATATAGCTTTTCTTTGTTGAATCAAATCTATCAAATCTGATTTGTTCAAAGATTCACTTTAAATATATAAACTGAGATTCTTAAAAATTTTCTAAGAAGTCCATAGAAAAAATTTTAGTAATTTTAAAGTATCAGAAGTTTGGTTTTTTTGTTCTTTAAATTTGTGGGATGTTATGTTACTCAGGCAGTGAGTTATCAGTGTATCCCACTCAGAACTGAGCTCCCTTAATTTAAGAAACTTTATACTCTAATTTTTTAATGTTTTATAGGGTCAAGAAAGCATTTCACTCTAGGAACATGAGAGGTCAAGGCTTTTCTGAATTACAGACACACACTTGGAGGACTTGTAGCTTTACTTCTACAACTCTAGCCATGATCAAAAAAATTCCATAAGTTCAGATATTAAAGAGCTATTCTAGTGTGGATGATTTTTTTCCCTTTTACTTATTTTAATTGAAGTATAGTTGAGATACAATTTTATATAAGTTGCAGGTGTACAATACAGTGATTCACAATAAAGGTTATACGCCATTTATAGTTATATAAAATATTGACTACATTCACTGTGTTGTACAGTATATCCTTGTAGCTTCTTTTATACATAATGGTTTGGACTTCTAATCCATTACCCCTACATTGCTTCTCCCCACTGGTAACCACTAGCTTGTTCTCTGTATATGTGAGTCTGGTTCATTTTTGTTATATTCACTAGTTTTTGTAGGTTTTGGATTCCACACAATAAGTGATATCACTCAGCATTTATCTTGCCCTGTCTGACTCATTTCACTTAGCATAATACCCCCCTAGTTCATCCATATTGTAGCACATGACAAAATTTATCTTTGTGACTGAGTACCATTCCACTGTATACACAGTCCCATCTTCTTTATCCATTCATCTGTTGAATGACACTTAAGTGCTTCCATATTTTGGCAACTGTAAATAATGCAGCTATGAACATTGGGGTGCATGTATCTTTTTGAATTAAAGTTCCCTCTGGATGCACGCCCAGGAGTAGCATTGCTAGGTCATAAGGTAGTTCTATTTTTAGTTTTTTTGAGAAAGCTCCGTACTATTTTTCATAGTGGCTGCACCAGTTTACATTCCCACCAACAGTGTACGAAAGCCCCTTTCTTCCACATCCTCACCAACATTTGTTATTTGTATTCTTTTTGGTGATAGTTTTGATTTGCATGATGATTAGTGACGTTGAGCATCTTTTTGTGTACCTGTTGGTTATCTGCATGTTCTCTTTGGAAAAATATCTAGGTTCAGGTCTTCTCATTTTTTAATCAGGTTGGGTTTTGTTTGGTTGGTTTTTTGGATGTTGAGTTGTATGAGCCATTTATGTATGTTGGGGATTAACCCATTATCAGTCATCGTTTGCAAATATTTTCTCCCATTCAGTAGGTTGTCCTTTCATTTTGTGAATGGTTTCCTTTGCTGAGCAAAAGCTTTTTAAGCTTAATTAGATCCCATTTGTTTATTTTTGCTTTGCTTTTCTTTGCTTTATGAGATAGATCCAAAAAAAACCCCATATTGGTATGATTTATGTCAAAGAGTGTTCAACCTATGTTTGTTTTCCTCTAGGAGTTTTATGGTGTCTAGTCTTACATTTAGGTCTTTAGTCCATTTTGCTTTTATTTTATATGGTGTTAGAGAATGTTCTAATTTCATTGTTTTACGGGTAGCTGCCCAGTTTTTCCAGCACCACTTATTGAAGTGACTATCTTTTCTCCATTGTATATTCTTGCTTCCTTTGTTGTAGATTAATTGACCATAATAAGTCATAATAAGTTTGTGGGCTTATTTCTGGGCTCTATTTTCTATTCCATTGATCATTGTGTCTGTTTTTGTGCCAGTATTATACAGCTTTGATTATTTTAGCTTTTATAACATAACTGACTCTCACTAGTAGATAAGCAAAACAAATGAAAACAAAAACAAAAACAAAAAACTAATAAACCAGATTCTCTGTCATTTCTCACTCAGTAGAGAATAGAACCATCTGACAGAAATCACCAAAATCAGGCCACAGAAGCAATTTCCCAATTATTGTTGCCATGGTTCAGACAATGAAAAGTTAAGCTCAGCATGTCATGAAAATCAATAATCTCTTTTTGCTTATTTCCAAGATTTGAGTCATTTTTGTTTGTCAGACTGAACTTGCCTTGAATTTTTAAGAATCTCATGTGAACTCCACTTCAGCCCAGATGTATTCAAGCCTTAAATGCAACTTGAAGCATCTTTAAAATCTAGCATATTATTATGTGTCAACCATATTAACTATAATAATTATCTTTCCTTTATTTCCATTACATCTAAATGTATACACCCTAAGGAGTCAGACCTCTGATCTCATTATTTTCAATACTATTGACAAACACCTTACTTTGTACTTTCTATACCCAACCTAGAACCACAATTCAGCTCTTCAATCTCCTTTGTATCTTTAGCTTCAACTCCTTCAAATACTTAGCTTTTGCATATCCTTATAAATTTGTCTTATCTGCTTTTATTTCTTTGTTATATAAAAAATTGATAGTGTAAAACTCACCCAGGAAAGTCAGTGTCGTAACTATTAACCTTTGGCCGGATCAAATATATCTGTTCTCCACTGTACTTGTTCTCTTGCCCTCTCAGCATGCTGATCGTCCCATTTGTTCAAATGAAAAATATATTTATTTGGCGTAAGACCACAGACTCATCATTCTACGTTCCTGAGGTCTCCAGTTAAAGGACACATGCTTTTCCTCCGTAGAGCTGTAGTGAAAGGGTTAGATCCTGACCATCTTTTGTTCATTTTCCAATGGAATGTTTAGTAACTCTACTGCAAAAATCATGCATCTCCTATAAACTTAGATGAATCTAATACTATAATCTAGACATCAGTATCTAATAACATGTATTTTAAACATTCCCAAGTAAATTCAGTAGACAGAAAGTAGATTAGTAGTTTCCAGGGGTTGGGGCAAGAATGTTTCCTGGAGGCAAAAACGGAGAGTTACTGTTAATGGGTACAGGGTATTTGGGGGGGGGTTGATATTTTTCTTTATCAGAGGGTAGTGATGGTTGTACAACTTTGTGAGTATACTAAAGCCTTTAGAACAGTGACTTTTATTGTATTGTGCCTTATACCTCCTTAAACAGGAGGGAAAAAACACAGTAGTCTCAGAATTTAATAATCTGTACCAATCTTGATCTATATTGCAACTGTCAGCCAGATCAAATCTAACCTTAGTGCTATCTAGTAGAAAAATATTAAATAGAGAAAAGCAAATAAAGGAAAGTGAAGGTTACTTGCTTTCAATTTGTTAGGAAACCAGAAAATCTGTTTCAGTTGTCTGTAATGTAGACTCTGTGAATAAATGGCTAATTAGGAGAAGGCTTTGGTTGAGTTTTGCTGTCAAGTTCTTCTCACTCATCACTTGATGAGGCCTACATTTTCTTAGTTTTGCTCTGTATTTACCAAATTGTTGCCTTCAGGACACCAGAAATGATACGTAATATTTTGGCTGTTGTTCTAATATCTGCTCTTTCTCATTTTTTCCCAAGTCACTAAAGAACAAAATGAAATTCCCTTGTTCCCTTTCCCCTGCCAAAGTAGTATCTGTTCTCATAAGAAAGAAAAATAGTCAATAACTCAGGCCTTGATGAAGCAGAATGAAGATGAAAACAAAAGACTGGTGGAAGCCAAGCTATGCCCAGGAATAAGAGGAAATAATTAAGGTCTACACCATTAGAATAAGCAGCCTTATCAATATTACTAATAAGTCTATGATTCTAGTAGGAAAAATCTGCAACAAACACTATGAATAAATCTAGATTCCAAATCATAACTTTCTTAAAACACCTGCATTTTATTATTTGTAAGCATATTAAACACTATTTGCTGGGTTTTTGGAAGATATGATTATGATTCAATTTTCATCAAAATAAAGTCTTCCCAAAAGTATGATGTTGACCTGCATTAAAACCCACCAAACTTTCTGCCCATTTGCAGATGTAAATGTAATTGCACCACCGCTAACCACTGAGACACACTGCAGGAATCGGACATTTCAAGGGTTCTTGCTGGCACAGGGTATTGTTACCAGGAAGAGGACTTGAAAAGCTGAAAGATGAGTCAGGAAGAAAGAGCAAAAGTACAAGAAGTAGTAAGGAATTGATCAAGTCACGGTCTTGAAATACGTGAACGCCTTTCCCTTTCCTTTCTAATTAACCATTCTTTCATTTGGAAAAAAAACAGAAGACATCTCTATGTCTGATTAAGTGTGAGTTATATATCCTGTAAAAACAAAAAAAAATTGTTTAAAGTCACTTTGAATTTGAAGAGTCAGTCCTCCCAGATGCTTATATTCTACATTCTATTCTATTTTAAAACTTAAAAATCTATAAATTTTACATTTAACTTTAAACAGCTTTTAAAGATGATAATTGAAGCATTTATTACTTATTATTAGGTAAGATGGTTTTAGTGCATATTGTGAAGTCACCGAATTTAATTGCAGTATTATTAGTAATTATATTTATCTTCATTATCTGGATAATACTGTTATATGACACGTATGTGACTGGATAAATTTGTTACTATAATTTTTATACAGAAATGAAAAAAATTTTGTTACATTCATATTACTATGATTTTAAAAAATATTTTGGAGATTCTGTACTATGTTTTAAGAATACAAATGAATAGAATGATAAAGAGAAATTATACCCAGTAGCATTGCTGTACCAATCAAAATAATAACACTATAAATGTGACTTCTCAACCCTGTCAGATGATTCAAGCTTTTCTATATAATCTTTAGGAAGGAAGGCAAAACACTGACAGACCAGTGTGTTTTGTATCGTGTTGCCGTATGTTGGTGAGCGGACTGTATCCCTGACAGGCAGTGTACTAGGCAAGGGCACAGGTTATCTGATTTAGCGCAGGGTATTTTTCAATTTTCTTATCTTTGAAAAAGACCCATGTACCCAGGCTCAGCACTTTCAGTGTGGCATATGCAGTGACATCATCTCGTCCTGTGGGTGTGGTTATTCATTGACATTTCTTTTTTTAATTTATCTTTTCTTTTTTAGTTGACGTATAGTCAGTTTACAATGTTGTGCCCATTTCTGGTGTACGGCATAGGGTCTCAGTCAGACATATACATACATATATTCCTTCTCATATTCTTTTTCATTTAGGTTACTACAAGGCATTTCTTAAAGATATCAAAATCTGTGCCCAAGATCCCACCCAGGGTGGGCAAATTGGCTCTACCTACCTACCTACCTACCTATCTATCTATCTCAGTTAATATCATTAACTTTAAATTTTGTTTTACTTGACATAGTAGGGCTATAATCTGTGCACTTACGAAATATTTCAAAGGGATTTGAGGTGGCATTTTAAAAAATATTCTCAAAAATTGACTAGTTGAGCATTTTAAAGTTATTTGTACTTTATAACTGAAACCCCAAAATAAGTTTCAGACGGACAATAGGACAATTTTCAAATTCTTCCTTAACTTATTTTAAATATATTTTATTGTAGAAAGGTTGCTTTTGGAAACTGTCAACAGAGTTGTAAGGAGACTGTCAGCTACAAGCTAGTGGTCTTTATTTGGTGTTTTAGCGTGTTTAAACTCAGCTGAGACTCTTGCATGATTTCTGCGTATTTTCATGTTTTCAGAACACTATAATATTCAGAGAAAGAATCATCCTCAAGCATCAGTGGACACTTATTCTAAGTTTTCTAAGTAAGAGAATAGTCCAAAAGTGGGCTTAGTCTACGGTGATGAGTGAAAAAACAAGAGGTGTACATTGACTTTAGTGACATGTAAATCATCGCAGATGCTTTTAGGAGCCATTTTAACCATAACAGATTTCAGACTTTAGTTTATGCTCTGTTTCCCATGCTGTTGTCAGCTTTTGTCTTTTGGACACTTGAACCTTTAATGTCTGTGTTTAAAAGCAGTCTTTAGACATCAGGTAGTGTGAACTGTGAATGTTAATTTTTTTGAAAGGAAAGCAAATGCATTGTTTAGATTAAAAACATCTGTTTTTATTCAAAGTGTTAATAAAATAACACTTGTTACTATATATTTGATAATTTATCTCTCAGGCTAGTTGTGTATGTGTGTATGTATATAAAATCAATTAATCTAAAACAATCAAGTAGAATCTGATGTGAAATAATTAATATTCTCATGTGATCAAAACAAATATTCAAAATATCAGACATAAGTCAGTCAAAGTTTTTGTGAATAATTTAGAATCATATAAAGTATTTTCAAAATAGCTCTTCTACACACTGAAATGCTATGTTTCTCAGGGAGGAAATGATTTCTAGTATCCTCGGTGATGGCCAAGCTACAATCCATCCATTTCACTGAATAAACATGATTTTTCACAATGTTAACATCTATTATTTTATTTGTTTATTTTTTTAATGCCAGTTACTTCCCACTTTTAATTCAGGCAAAAGACTTCTCTGAAGGGTTAGAAACACTGAAGGAAACAGTCCAAAGATGACGATTTAGAACTGTGGGTATTAAAAAGTATAACAAGTAAAAAAATCAATTAAAAAATTAAAAACATTTTAATAGTGTTTTTAAATGAAATTAGATAATTACTATAAGTCTTTCACTTTCATTTATTCACAAAATTATTCCATCCACCTTTATATCCATCAGTGAAAGATTGTTTCTGCTACTTTTCAAAGATGTGCAAAATTTTTTTTCATTTAAATTTAGTCTTAATTTCATCGATGTTTAATGTCCCAAGACAGACTAGATAATGAAATCTCAATTGTGACTTGAAAGATCAAAAACAAAATTTGATACATTCTACAAGAATGGTATATTTACAGAAGATTTTCATAATAACTAAACACTTCCCTCTTACCCATTCTACTTCTCAGCTATTGACAAATTTTATCTACAGTGTAAGATGGTAGCCAAATTATGCAACACCAATTTTTTCAAAAACAAAACACTAATATTTAAAAAAATAAGAGGTATCAAATAGCAGGAGACTAACAAATGCAACATCATTGAAATTTACCAAGCACTAGTGTTAGACATACTGTTACTGAAAACTTTAAACAAACAAACAAACAAAACCCTTGGATTTCCTAGTGTTTTTTACTTTTCAAATACTTCTCACAAGTACCATCTCATTAGAATACCACTGTATGCCAAGGTAGGTATGGAAATGATTATCTCTAATAGTTGAAAATCCAAGGAATATAACATTTAGAGCTATAATAGAAAAAAAAGGAAAGAAATAATCATGAAATGCTTCCAAGAGAAGCTTTTTAGGTCTCAAATCACATTTGTTGACTTTACTATTTCTCTCTTCTTGACAGCTTTGCTGACCAGGATAGTTCATTCATTTCCTGTCTCCCTATTGAATATTCTCTTGGAGGGTATAGGATTTATGGTGTCTAAAGAGAATATACACTTCTAAAGTCGTGTTTGGGAGGGAGCTATGCAACAACCAGAAATATTGAGTCAGTTTTAGAATTAAAAAAGGATTATATTATGAGCATCATCATTAACACTACACAGATTTGAACTAAAGGAATCACTCTAACCAACGTGACTGACATATTGGAATGCTGGGTGAAACTGACACACAGAAATAATCCTGAAGCTTTATAAAGAGTCTGATATCTGGTCATTGTCTTCAGTTATGGGCATAAAGTCCTAGAGAGCTACTGAGTCTTAATCGATGGCATAAAAATCATCCTCAGTAATGTGGTATCAAGTGCTCAGACATCATGTCTAGTTGCTACAGTTTTTTTCTGATATATAAATACTCTTTGGTAATCATGACAACTGAAAATGTTTGCAGCATCACAGCAGAAATTCTAATTCCATCGTAGAGTCTCTTGATGGATCTCATCCATGGATTTTGTGCCAGAGACACTTGAATTTGATTGTTATGCTTAAGGCCTTTTGAAGACTGTGTCACCCTGCCATTCCCTTCTGTTGGGCAAGAGTGCAATGGTGAGCTGGTAGGTTATGTACTTCTTGCTTCCCACAATGTCTTAGTTCTGGGTTTCTGTTGGTTGTGTTGGGGAATGTGGTGTAGTTACTGGTTGATGGTCTTGCCTGTGTGTTGGCTTTGGAGGAGCAGAGTCTAGATGACGTTGGAGCATTGGTGTTTCCAGCTGGTTTAACCTCCAGTGATATGTTGTGTTATAAACTACCCCTTGTGCTCAATATGGCAACAATATAGGCCACTGTTGGCCTTGACTGTGTTTTCTATGGTCAAAGACACATTCTCTTTTAAAAAGTATTCCTTTTCCCTATAAAGCCTTTGCTTCTCAAAAGTCACATGGGATCCATCAGTCCAGATAATTGTATCTGAGCATCAAGACACAGGACGTGCCCCCTTGGCTCCAGTGCATCGATGTGACCACTGTGTTAACCACTGAGTAGGTGCAGGGCAGCACTGCAGGCTGGACCACCACCCCATCCCCTTGTGGATAAGAAACTAGAATATCTGTCAGGAGTGGTGTGAGGTTTGAGACGACGACCTGAGGATGCATCATGATGTCTGTGTTAAGAGGGAGTTTCCCAGCTTCTCATTTACAGCCTTTCCTTCTCATGGACTGTTTGTAAAAGAATCAATTTTTTAAAATTTATTACACATGATTCTCAACATTTCACAATTAAAATGATAGTCTCTGTCAAAATGTGTTCAAATCCTGGCCTCATTATATATCATTTACATGATTTTATGTTTTTCCTTCTGTTAAAAATGAATAATGGTATTTTCTTGATAAGGATGTGAGAACAAACATGTTATTATATGTACAGAAGTGTAAAACGTTTGGGACACGTAAGTGTCAATTAGAATATAGCATTTACAGCAGCAGCAACAGCATTAGTAGCAGTAGTTGTGTCTTCTTGACTTGCAGGTTTATCCTGTATCTTCTGTTGCATAACATGCAATGCTATTTCTTATGTGACAAAATGTGTCGTCATTTTGTTCTCTAACTATTTGATTATTATGCATTCTTACAGTGCTGCTAGTTATTTAATTTTCATGAAACTTCAGCTGTTTACACCTAGGAGCATTTTGAAAAAGGAATAAACTCCTTTATACATATGCTTACATGAGTCATTAAATAATGTTATTGTTACAATTTCATATGCAAAATAACTGATTTTTTTCCTACAAAACTTCAATATAGAATTCTTTAGGTAAACACTAACATTTGACTGGGGAGTCATGAGTTGTATATTTAGGATTAAAGTTATTTTTATCATATTTTCTGATTCAGGAATAAATAAAAATACATACATGTTAAATTACCGTCATTATATTTGAAAGTGGTAGATGAAATAACCTCTTGGAAAAAGTTAAATTTGCACACATGGTAATATAATTTTCCAGCATCTATATTCTGTCTATAAGGGATATTGTTAATTTTGTATATCTCTTACTTACTTCTTTTGATATGTCTTAATCATGAAAATATTTTAATTTCCATTTTTCCTGTATAAAAATTCTTCCAGCAACTGAAAATATTGGGAAATAAATGACAGAGTTCCAGAGTTCTAAAAGAGAATGCCTATAATTTTTCAGTATCATGTATTTGGAAACTATATTAAATTCTTATATAAAATCAAACTTCCTACATTTTACTAAAAATTAGTATTATGTTAAAGTTAATTTTAAAACATCAAGAAATGATTGAAACAAAGCTGATGGAGTTGTCTATCCATCAACAGAACATTAGCAATTCCCCCTTATGTTCTAAAATCAAATTTGCTGTGTAGGAGTGATTGCATTTGAAATTATTGGTATATTTGAATGCAACTACCAAACCATGAAGAATGAAGCTTCCATTTGCTGTAAAAATAGATTAGGAGGCAGTGCTTTGCTGGCAAAGTCATTTGGGCACCTCAGTTCATAACTATTCATGGCAGCATTAAGGGATGTCTATGTTCGTACTGTGAGCTGCCTTACACTGTTGTAGTCAGCATTACTTTACAGCAAAAGGGAACACAGGCACCTTGTTCCAGGATATCATAAAATGAACCCTGATATAGAAATCCTGTGGGAAATTGTACAGTAATTTTACCAACAAAAATAATCCTTGTCTTACGAAATCAGAATTCCCACTACATTTTGAGAGCTATTGAAAGTATTGCTTAACATTACCATTTCCCTGTTAATATCTTGAGAAAAACCACAAAAATATATAATTTAGTATAGAAAGTGAGACATTCTGTTGGAAAAAATGTTTTCACTTCTAAATTAAAAATAATATGAAGTAAAGATGAAACATGTTGTATGCTGCTTGTTGACACTAAAAATATTTTTCTTAACAAAATCAGTTTCTCTGAGGTAACGACACAATACTGGTGATCAGAACACTGTAAGTAAGATAAGTTATTTAAGGAAACAAATCAAAAGTAAAGTGACCTTTGTTAATCATCCCTGGGTATCAGATTCCTAAGAAACATTCAAGAAGTCACACGTAGACCTTCAGTGAAGCAGCCCTGTATGAGGACATGCCCACAGCTGTGCACCATGCCCGTAGGAAACAGCGTATATGTTAGAAATTTTTCAACTGTTTGAATTTAAGTGATTCATTTAATTCCAAGACAGATTCTTCACTGTGAAATGGGAATAATAGCAGCTACCTTGCACTGTGGTGAGGACTCAACTAGATAAGAACAAAACATATCTAGTTCAGTTTCCCGTATGTAGCATTTCTAAATATTGGTGAGTACATTTTCTGTAAAAGAGTCATGTGTGTTTCTCTTAACCTCTTTCCTGTAGTTGGTGCTCTTATGTACCAGGACATTTTGTTAAGTATTTTCATATTCAGGTTGGACTTATTCTGCTGTTTTTTAAGAAAAATTTTCAGCATAGTCCTCTACTCTCTTCTAGAGTTTTCTCATTGGCTCTTGTGCAACAAGTGCATTTGGCAGCAACCAAACAGGCGGTTTCTCAGCAAGGTCAGCTGGCACCCCTGTGAGGGTGACCCAGGGCTGCCCACATTCCAGAGAGTTCTGCCTGCACCCCATTCCAAGACTTGTCTGTCATCCTGTGACCCCAGCCTCCCACTCTGCAATGAGGTCTGAACTGGGGTCTCTTCCAAGTGTAATCCTTTCTCTTCTGCTCCCCATAGCTCTAGAGGTCGTAACTGTCCCCTATATTTATTATCCTGTAATTCCTTAGGGTTTTCTTTACTTTGTGTGTAGTGAATCCCCTTTTACTAATTACTCCATACATTAAGTTTTTTTTTTCCCTACATTGTTACTGCATTTTCTGTCTCCTTTCTGGACACTAGTACAAAGTGGAATAAAGTTATTCAAAAGTGAAATTTTCTACCCTACTTGAGTTTCTAGGTGTTTAAAGAGAATATGAAGAAACAAAACAACCAAAAGAGAAGGTAAACTTTAAGCACAGGGAATGCAGTTCTTAATCCTTTCCTGTTGTTTTGCTCAAGATATGAATTTTCTTTGTGTAAAATTCAGACCACGTTTACTAAGCACTATCGGTCATCTGTCATATTTTACTTGCTAAACACAACTGGTATCTTTCTCCTTTGTAGATATTACACATAATATTTTTCAACTTGGAATTTGACATTCTGAAGTGTGTGTTGATAAAGTTTTAAGAAGTACATGCATGTATATCCAGTCTCTGTGTATACACTAAGTCCCTTCTTATGTACACAGAAATATCATAACTGGTCACAGTTCTTAAGGGCAGTTAACAATATAGTATATGAGACAGAAACTGCCACATGGGGGAGACAGGTCCTGAATACTGAAGTATTAATAAGAGACACAAAGCTAAATGAATAAAATACAAAATAATTTCAAAGAAGATGCAAAGAAATATAATTTGGGCAAGATAAAATCCCAAAGTATTTCTAAAACTTATTGAACCTAAAATTTTGCTATCATGAGAGTTAAATTAAGATTTTTTTTCTTTTTAACAAAGTATTCCTTGATATAAAAAATGTGATTGAGTAATTTATAGAACAAAAAGCTTCTGAATTTCTGTCACATGTCTGCAATGAGTTTGATTTTCTTTATTTTTCAATACACTGTATTGACTATTGTATCTAAAAGGTTAAGCAGAAACATGGAAAATTTGTATGTCCAATTATATGTATTTTTATATTGTATTAAAAGCTTGCAACTTTAAATCATCTCAAAATACTCATAATTAATTTTTGATAATGTAATTGATGGTCAGGGCTGGATTAGAAGTTATATAATTCAAATCTCAAATTATACATATGAAGAATTTCAAGGGGAGAAAACAAATATTTGCCCCACTGTTTCTTGACATAGTGGTGGAATTGGACCTAGAACCCACACTGACTAGCTCAAAATCAAGAATATTTACATTGTACTTTATTCTTTAATCAAGAAACTTTAATTTTCAATAATAAAATCTTATAACATTCATAATAAGATGGACCATGATGGTGTAGTTTCCTGGACTATATTAAATATCTAAAACACTAGTTTAACTCACTTTACTTGATGTTGAAATAGTAACACACTTCTTGATGTTTCTTTATGTTATACTGATTTATCATTCAGATACCAAAATATATTTCAAGTATACAAAATTAATTTTAATTTGACATCCTGGTATAAAAATATTTGAAAATAAAACATAAATTTTAATTTCTTATCTTTAATTAATGTTATAAATATTACCTCACAAAAAAGAAAAATCCATAGGCATTCACAGGGGCCCACTGTGTTGCATATAGAAACAATATTTAATACATGTGCATGTTTCTGCTGTACAACTTAGTAATTCAGTTATATATATATATGTATATATATTCTTTTTCATATTTTTTTCATTATAGGTTATTACAAGATATCAAATATAGTTCCTTGTGCTAGGACTAACAATAGGACCTTGTTATCAATTTTATATATATTAGTTTTATATGCTAATCCAAAACTCCTAATTTATCTATCCCTGCTCCTTTCCCCTTTGGTAATCATAAGTTTGTTTTCTATGTCTGTGAGTATGTTTCTGTTCTGTAAATAAGTTCATTTGTACTACTTTTTAGATACCATATATAAGTTATATCATGTGGTAATTTCTTTCTCTTTATGCCTTACTTCACTTAGAATGACAATCTCCAGGTCCATCCATGTTGCTGTAAATGGCATTATTTTATTATTTTTATGGCTGAGTAGTATTCCATTGTATAAATATACCTCATTGTAGTTTTGATTTGCATTTCTCAGATAATTAGTAATATTAAGCATTTTTTCATGTGCCTATTGGCCATCTGGATGTCTTCAATGGAGAAATGTCTATTTAGGTCTTCTCATTTTCTGATTGTGTCATCTGTTTTTTGTTACTGAGTTGTATAAGCTGTTTGTATACTCTAGAAATTACTAGGTGGTCAATCACATCATTTGCAAATATTTTCTCCCATTCTGTAGTCTGTCTTTATGGCTTGTTTATAGTTTCTTTTGCTGTGCAAAAGCTTGTAAGTTTAATTAGGTCCTAGTTGTTTATTTTTGCATTTCTATTGCCTTGGTAGACTGACCTAGGAAAACATTTTTACGATTTATATCAGAGAATGTTCTGCCTAAGTTCTCTTCTAGGAGATTTATGGTGTCTTGTCTTACATTTAAGCCTTTAAGCCATTTGAGTTTATTTTTGTGTATGATGTAAGGGAGTGTTCTAACTTCATTGATTTACATGTGGCTGTCCAGCTTTCCCAACAGCACTTGCTGAAGAGACTCTTTTCTCTATCGTATATCCTTGTCTCCTTTGTTGAAGATTAATTGACCATAGTTTTGTGGGTTTACTTCTTTGCTCTCTATTCTGTTCCATTAATCTATGTGTCTGTTTTTGTGCCAGTACCACACTGTTTTGATTACTGTAGCTTGGTAATACTGTCTGAAGTCTGGGAAGATTATGCCTCCAGCTTTGTTCTTCTTCAGTATTGCTTTGGCAATTCTGGGTCTTTTGTGCTTCCATATAAGTTTTAGAATTATTTGTTCTAGTTCTGTGAAAAATGATCTGGGTACTTTGATAATGATTGCATTGAATCTGTAGATTGCTTTGGGTACAATGGTCATTTTAACAATATTAATTCTTACAATCCAGGAAAATTTTTCTTTCTGTTTCTTTAAATCATCTTTAATTTCCCTAATCGGTGTTTTTTACTTCTCCATGTATAAGCTTTTCACATCCTTGGTCAGGATTATTCCTAAGTATTTTTTTTTTTTGATGTGATTTTAAGTGATTGTTTTTCTACATTCTTTTACTGATATTTCTTTGTTAGTATAAAGAAATGAAACAGATTTCTTTATGATATTCTTGTATTCTGCAACCTTGCTGAATTCATTTATCAGCTCTAGTAGTTTTTTTTTTTTGTGGCATCTTTACGGTTTTCTATATACAGTATCATCTCATCAGCATCTTGATTTTAATAAATAGTTATGAGTTTATATATTTGTCTACACAGAGGCAGCAGTTTAAAAATATGAATTTCATGTTTAAAAGAAGAAAACATTTAACTTAGAAGAAGAACTAGAAATAAAAATCAGCAATATGATATAGTGTACTATTCAAAAGAAGTTGACAATGGGGGATGGAGTTTTGAAGTAGCAATTGTATGTGTAACTTGCAAGTGGCAGCTTAAAAATCTCATGTCAAATTAACTGTCACAGTCCATTTATAAATAAACTGTCATACTCTATAAATTGCCTAAATCTGGAAGTTTACTTGACACATCTGCTTTAGGAATTTTGTCTCCAGTGTAAGTATGCATTTATGCTTTCTGTATATAATCTAATTTTTTATCAGATCGTGCTTACCTAAAGCTAGAAAAAATGTAGCCTTTATACGTCTAGTTGAGCTTGGCTGCTAAAGGCCAAATGCTGATTTTTCCCAAGTAATTATGAATTAGTGTCAGAGACTTGTCTTGAACAGCAGGTGAGCAGGTGACAGGACAATTGTGACAATCTTGTCAAAATAAACAATCGGGAAGGAATGTTAATAAACTCTACTTAACATTATTTTGTAATGTATAAAACTATAACATGCTATTCTTAAAACAACACTGACAGAATGCTATTTTTGTTATCAGTGTTTACATAATACGTTTTGAAGGTTAATAAGGACATTTTCACTTGCTAAACTGAGCTCTTCTAATTAGACAAAGAATATATCCCGAGGAAGATTTACAACACAAGAAGTTTTAAAATAGTACTCTTAAAATCCCAAAGGCCGAAATTGTTTTTACTTTTTATATCCTTAGATAAATTTTAAGAGTGGTTACAACATGAATTATAATCATGATTTAAATGTAAGATGTATATTCTGTTTTGTATAAGATAGCACTGTTTCAGTATTTTTTTTATATGACTATTTAGGCTTCTATGTAATAAGGGTATATTCAAATTACTCAAGCTATTTATTATGAAAAAAATTATGCTTTAACAGCTTGGAATAACTGAACATAATTATATCATGATTAAAGTAATCCTTTTTAGAGAATAATGTATATAGCTGGAACTTCATAAACAACATTCTCTTTTAAGTAATTTTCTTCGGCCAACCCAGAGTCCCAAACTGACAGTGGAAATAATAAGCAAAAGTAACGAATGATAAATATGTTTGCTATAGTATATATAAATGAATAAATCTCTGACATATGGCTAGATAATAGATGAATTCCCATAAATATTACCCCCTTCTCAAATATTTCTTTTGATAGCTACAAAATCATTGAGTTAGCAAACTAGTCTACAAAAGTAAGAATACAGACAATATGCTTTCTATCCTAGAGAAATTATATAAATATCCAAGTCATGTCTAATATTCTCACTTTCATCTCTTATTTGTAAAGATCTGCTAAACGTTGTGTGTGCACGCACATGTGGTACATGAAAGTATTCTAAGTAATGTAGTTTTGGAGGCATGTACCTAAAACTGCATCCTTATTGGATGGTACAATTTTCAAAAACACCACCAGTAACAGTCCTCCTTCAATGAAGTCTGAATATATGTTGGTTTGTTTTTATCCAAGTTATGGCTTATTTATCTAAAAGCACTAACATCCATTTATAGCAGATACACACCTAAATCATAAATATCACATGGCTTCATCTACATGTGCTGATGTCTGAATCTAAGAAGGTGATTAGGATTAGGTGGACAAACAGATATTCAGGCCTACATGTCCTTCTCAGGAAAGGAAGATGAGGTGAAAATGTGTCCTGATACCAGAAAGAAATTAACTAAATTGTTTTAAAAAGCAGGTGAGAACTGTCACCATAACCAGTTAGGCGAGTCATGGTATTTGCTGGTTTTATTTGTGTATATGTTTATGTAACCAATACAGAAAAAAAGTTTGTTTTTTTTTTATCTTGAGGGCCTATAGTGCCACAATAATGATCCATTTGACATCGATTTTTAAAAATTAGATCAATATTAATAAAAATTTTCCTAAAGTCATAAAGGACTTATATTTCCTCCACAATAGATGCTAAATCTTTTAAAATTATTCCCATTACATCTGCTTCTCTGTACTGTGAAAACTGAAATAAGTACATTTTCTAATTAAAGAAAATGCACAGATGTACTATGCTCCAGATATGAACCTTTAATGCTTTACATGTATTTCAAAAATAATATGAAAACTGGCTCAATCTGTCTTTACTTTAATATCTTCCCTTATTGATAGTAAGGCCTCTCACTGAAGCCGCCAGGCCTTATATGCTGATGTAGTATGTAATCCTTTCCCCAGATTTCCTTAGGAAATGCAAACTCCAGCTACTGCAACAAGAGACCATCTTGTTTAAAGAATGGTTTCTAGGTATTATTTTCTGATTTTATTAATGCATTTCTCTTCTTTCTTTGGTTTTCATTTTTGAGGTCAGTCTTACATTAAGCAATGTATTCTAATTATTCTGAACTTAAGTGTCAGAAGATTTTTTTACTCAGGCATAAGCAACTAATAAAAGTCAGTAAACCTTTGTGTTTTCTAGTTTGCTTTATATTTTCTTTGCATGGCATGCATGACATATTTTGACAAGAGATTTACGGTAGTTTCACGAAGTAGTGAACGTTTTCCTTTCTCAGCCTCTGAGCTATATAGTTACAGAAAATGTACAATTCATCTGCAATGGGCTCTAGGCCTGGGAACTTTATTTAGGCAAGATTCACTAACATTCTTGAACAGAATATTCACCAGCTTGTTGAAAATGCTGATTCCAAATTCCCATTTTCCTAACTGGGTCAGAATCTCATGAGATTTATAATGTATATGTCAGAAGATTCGTATGATCTGGATAATTTGGGAAATACTTGGGTATTTTTTAGTCCAAAATTTACATTTTTGGTGTCAATATAAACCTTTGGGTTTTCTTAGGGAATTACCACTTCTAGATTTTCAAATATTTGACATGTAATTTTATAATTTTCATGATTTGTTTAGCCTTTTCAGATTTGCAATTGTGTCAGTTTTCATTTGGTACATTTATAAACTATAGTATGTTTAAACTACTTGAGATTATAATTCTCCACAGTGTTCTTTTTATAATTCAGTCTTGTTTACTACTATCTATTGGATCCTTCTAATAGTTTTCCAAAGGTTTTCTTTTTCTTTTTCTAATTTCATGTCAATAAGTTGACTTCTCACTATCATTTTCAAATATTACAGCATTGCCATTTTGATTTGATATGGACTTAGTTATTCACGAACATCTCACTGCTTTCAAATAGTTAACATTTCTAGTTAATATATTATTAATTTTTAATATTATTATGTGACTTAAAATACCTCCTTAAAAATTTTTATTTTGAGGATTCATTTATGCATCACTTGTAGCCTCATAAGTTCATCATGTACATACATGTATAAATATGTATGTATAAGCATGCATATATGTGCATATATACCACACTATATGTATAGTATATATCATGTATATGAAATATGTGAATAAAATAGTAGAGATGGTGGGTCTGGAAATTAAATTGTATATATAATAGAGTAGTACCTGATATGAAGTATTGCTGTTTAATTAATATTTTTATTCGGATTCTGATGATAGACCATATCTTTGCATATACAATTTGCCACTAATATACTCTAATTTTGTTACTGCTGTAAATTAATATTTATATTATGAACAATTTTGGGTTTACATAGTTAATGTTTTATTATTTGGTATATAGTATTTCATAAAACAGAAGCAGTAAAATAAGATCTTTTCTTGTTATATTCTACTTTTAATTCAGAATTCACCTTTTCCTTTTGTGGTTGTTTCCCAGCCACTGATTAGTGAATTTTCTTGAAATTATTTAGTGTGCTTTGAAAATAGAGTTGATTTATCTGTGGAAAAATCTCTCATCACCATTCTGACTTTAGGTATAGATATCTTTCCTGTCGGTACGAAATCTACCTGAAAGTGTGTGTTTACTCGTCTTTAACTGACTGAGTAGTTACTATAATGCTGTTTGTCTTGTTTTTTTTTTTTTTCTTTCCTATTGATACCAAAAGCAAAGAAAATAAGTGAATATATGACTTACAAAAAAATGAGTATACTTATGACTTGCAAAGAAATTGAGTGTACATATGGCTTCACTGAGCACCATATCTACGGTGACTTTGCCATGTGTATGTACGTGTATCTTCTTTATCACTATGTTCACTGTCATTGTGCAGTGGCAAATAATTTCAGGGAAACTTCTGTAGCCAGCTTGTATTATACCGAATAAGGAATCTTTAATTTTGTCCCTGAGTATGCAATCTATTCTGTAAAATGAATGCTTCTGCTAACTTGCCCAAGATCAACAGCAATCAGCATTTACTCCCTTT
Organism: Camelus dromedarius; assembly: GCF_036321535.1. NCBI lineage: Eukaryota > Metazoa > Chordata > Mammalia > Artiodactyla > Camelidae > Camelus > Camelus dromedarius. The sequence goes on from NC_087436.1 coordinate 40,672,941, forward strand.
CCTTAACTTAGCCAAATTGCCACGTAGTTAGCAGTCTTTCTGTATATATATATATTGTAGTTTCTATATTACATGTAAGTAATGTTATTAGGTATGGAATTTTATTTTCCCATTCTTGTTTGCAGTTGGTTTCAGAATGTTCAAAAGAATAAGACTTCTTGATTGTATTACTTTGAAGTTGGAGTCTAGCACCCTTATTTACTGAATAGGAATTCTGACATGACAATTTAAAGATGTAATAGGATAGAAGAGGAAGTAATCTCAAACTTGTGGAGTGCTCCTTTACATAGGAGGCCAAGTGAGCATAAATCAGCCTGAGTGTCAGATGAGGAGGAGACAGCCACAGGGAGCCTGGGGGAAGATTACTCAGTACAGACACTAGCCAGGGCAAAGGACCTGAAGTAGAAATGAGGTGGCAGGAACAGACTTGCCTGGAGAGTGGTACAGCGGGCACTGAGAGGTAGGTGGGGAGCTAGATCATTTTGGGCCAGCTCAAGGGGTTTGGATTAAAAATAATAATAAAGAGGAGGGAGAGGAGAAAAAGCTACTTAGTTTCAGATCTTGGACAAGCATTTAGGTTTACTGGTTCCAACATTCAAACCCAATATATTTCCTAATGTGGAACTATGCTGCTTTGAAGATAATACCTGTGATATTTTCTAAATTAAAATTATATTTGTTCTATTTATATTCATTAAATGGTTATACATACAGTATTTATTACATTAATACTCGCTGAAGTATTGTAACCTATCACTAAATCTACAGGGATAACTCAAAGTCAAAATTATATTTTTCAAAAAAATATTCTGATATCACTGATAAATGATTTAACTTTTGAAATTATAATAGGCATTTTTGGTTGTCCCTGAAGTAACCACTTCTTACCTTAATAATGGTTCCCCAATTTTCATTGTTGTGTACTCTGCACATCCTTCTAAAAAGCAGGTTTCTTCTCCTTATCCAGAGAAAGACCTAAGTCTTAAGGGTAAGCCCATCCCTTTGCTAGTGATTTATTCATGGGACCCAGAATTAAGAGAACTGGAGCATGGCATCATACTGAATAAGGAACTGTTTCAAAATAGTTTTGTGCCCAGTCCAGGCCAAGAGAGATGAGAGGTATTCTAGGGAGATCTTGGATTCTTCATTTATTTGGTATTAAGAGATTGTTGCTGCAAGAGGTAGCATTTTCTTTCCATAATGTCATATATTTATATGGAAAGCTGCAAACATCTTCTGCCAGACTAAGACTGAAACTGCAAGGCAAAGTTGAGGGGCAGAGCTGAGAGATTTGCATAAAAAGGAGCTGAAGCCTAGACTGACTGAACATGGCAGGCCATGTCTTTAATATGTAGACTTTCTCAGTTAAATATGCCAATTTATCCTCTTCGTTGTATGAGCCAGGGTTGTTTTCTGCTACATGTAACTTATACTAGCTTAAATGTAAATGTATGTTCATTAAAAGGTAAGATAAATTTAAAATATTTTAAATAGGCTATACTTTCTTTAAAATTATTTTCTGTATATTTTGTCATACATCTGTTCTTTAAAAAACAAAAATATTTCAAAATACATAAATATTCTGTTGGACTACAGGAAACACTAAAATGAAGCATATTATTTGAAATCTTTTTAATATTTCCTGAGGAAACTAAAATGTCTGATTTATTCTTTTGAGATTTTTTTTTCTAGTTCTAGGGTAAGTATAGCCAACCTGTAATTTAATTGTCTCTTAATTATAACAGGAAGTTGCTGAACATTTTTTCAATCAGTGAAATTTCATCTAGAGTTTAATCTTCTTCAATAAAACTTTCTATAATTTTACATTAAATATTTTAGACATTTTTATGAAAGTAAAATATTGTTTTTTCCTGATTGTAAGTATTCCCTGAAAGCAATCCTAACATTGTGGTGAATCTAACCCCACAGGGTAACATTTCCTTCCTCTTACTTCATTTTATTTTATTTCATTTTATTTTTTTAACATTTTTTATTAATTTGTAATCATTTTACAATGTTGTGTCAAATTCCAGTGTAGAGCACAATTTTTCAGTTATACATGAACATATATATATATTCATTGTCACAATTTTTTCTCTGTGAGCTAACATAAGATCTTGTGTATATTTCCCTGTGCTATACAGTATAATCTCGTTTATCTATTCTACAATTTTGAAATCCCAGTCTATCTCTTCCCACCGCCCGCCCCCTTGGCAACCACGTTTGTATTCTATGTCTCTGAGTCTATTTCTGTTTTGTATTTATGCTTTGTTTGTTTTTTCTTTTTTAGATTCCACTTATGAGCGATCTCATATGGTATTTTTCTTTCTCTTTCTGGCTTACTTCACTTAGAATGACATTCTCCAGGAACATCCATGTTGCTGTAAATGGCGTTATGTTGTCAGGTTTTATGGCTGAGTAGTATTCCATTGTATAAATATACCACCTCTTCTTTATCCAGTCATCTGTTGATGGACATTTAGGCTGTTTTCATGTCTTGGCTATTGTAAATAGTGCTGCTATGAACATTGGGGTGCAGGTGTCATCCTGAAGTAGGGTTCCTTCTGGATATGTGCCCAGGAGCGGGATTCCTGGCTCATATGATAAGTCTATTCCTAGTCTTTTGAGGAATCTCCATACTGTTTTCCACAGGGGCTGCACCAAACTACATTCCCACCAGCAGTGAAGGAGGGTTCCCTTTTCTCCACAGCCTTGCCAGCATTTGTCATTTGTGGATTTTTGAATGATGGCCATTCTGACTGGTGTGAGGTGATACCTCATTGTAGTTTTGATTTGCATTTCTCTGATAATTAGTGATATTGAGCATGTTTTTCATGTGCTTTTTGATCATTTGTATTTCTTCCTTGGAGAATTGCTTGTTTAGGTCTTCTGCCCATTTTTGGATTGGATTGTTTATTTTTTTCTTATTGAGTTGTATGAGCTGCTTATACATTCTGGAGATCCAGCCTTTGTCGGTTTCATTTGCAAAATTTTTTTCCCATTCTGTAGGTTGTCTTTTTGTTTTACTATGATTTCCTTTGCTGTGCAGAAGCTTGTAAGTTTCATTAGGTCCCATTTGTTTATTCTTGCGTTTACTTCATTTTAATGTTAATGTCCATCTCCTGGGCAACACGTGCCCAAGTAAAGGTGAGAACAGCATCATGAAATTGACTTTACCAGCTACATGACTAAAGAGCTGCACCTAAAGACAAAGACAGGTTTAAATTAAAAATTAAATAGCAGAAATTATAAATTGAGAGAAAAGGTATATTGAGGTGATATCCATGGACAAAGTAGGAATTATGTGTAAGATATTTTCTTTTTAAAAAAAATCTCTGAAACCTTAGTGTTTCACTATGAACTTTCAAAATATAATTAAGGGTGAAAACTATTCAGCCTAGATTCACACTAAGTTAACTGGGAGTATAAAGCAATTTGGAAAATTGGTATTAAAATTTTCAAAATAATAGATAGAGATTGATTTTTTTCTTGTAACTAACTCATCACTTATTTTTAGAGATACCTCTATGTTCCTAATTTTTATTTTAATTTTCTTTAAAAATTCCTGATATTTCTAAAAACTATTTGAAGTATTTAGACTTTGATTTTCATTTTTAGTCAAAGGAAGTATTGCCTTTTATTATTTGATCAGTTAGTTTGGATATCTCACTTGATGTGTCTGAAATTTAAGAGTTTTCACATTTTTATATAAATTATAATGTTTGCTTTAGTTAACTTACACACCTGAATATTAAAACTACATAAGATAATTGATGTATGAGAGTATGGTAAATGTTTCTTTATCCACGTAAGTAATACATATTTTCCCATTGCTTAGAAAGTTTGTTTTTATTTATTAAATAATTAGGATTTTGAGTAGGTGTTTTGGAAAATGTTAACTGTCCAATTTGCTTAATTGGTTAATAGATTGAAAAGTATATGCCTGGTAAAGCAAAAGCTGAGAAAATAAATTTAATATAATAGACAATTCCTGTGAGGGTTCAGAAGTCATATGTTCTAGATTGAAATGAAGAGAATTTAGTTTTAAAATTTTTCACTTAAGCAGTATGACAACATTTCCGTTAACTGGAATCTTCCATTGACTAAAATACAAGTTTAAAAAGTTTTTATTATAATCTAGAAATATACCTATTCAATAGTCTGACTCTTTCTTTCCAATAGAATTTTTCATGATGATAGAAGCATTTTACACTATGAATTATGGTAGCTAATAGTAGCCACATGTGGCTATTGGGCACTTGAAATGTAGATACTGTGACTGAAGAAGTGAACTTTGAGTTTAATTTATAATTAATTTCTTTGAAATAATTGTATATCCACATGAAGCTGTAAGAAATAATAGTGAGATCATATGTATCTTTTACCCAGTTATTCTCAATGGTCATGTATTACAAAACTATATTGCAATATCACAAGCTGGACGATGTCAATGACAGTCAGGATACAGAATATCCCATCACCACCAGTACCCCTCATGTTGTTCTTTTATAGTCACACCCACTTCCTTCCTGCTCCAGCCCCTGCTAAACTCCTGGAAGCCACTAATTTGTTCTCTATTGAAAAGTTTGTTGTTTCAAGAATGATCTATAAGTGGAATCTAATAGTATTATATGACTTTTTGAGATAGTTTTTTAATCATCATATTTCCCTGGAGACTCAAGCAGGTTATTGTGTGTATCAATAGTTTGTTCTTTCTATTGCAGAGCAGTGTTTTGTTCTTTCTATTGCAGAGCAGTGTCCTTTGGTATTTATGCATCCTAGTTTGCTTAACCATTCACATAATGCATGGTATATGGTTTTTTCAAGGTTATGGCTATCACTAATGAAGCTGCTATAAACATCTCTATACAGGTGTTTGTGTGAATATATTCCACTTTCATTTCTCTGGAATAAATGCCCAGAAGAGCAATTGCTGGATTTTGAAGTATTGCTGTGTTTAGGGTTCTTTGTTTTCGTTTTTTTTAAAAGAAACTGCCAACCTGTTTTCCAGAGTGGCTGTCTCATTTTCCACTCTCCCAGCAGAGTGATTGAGTTTGTTGTTTTGCCAGCTTTGATGTTGTCACTATTTTAACCATCATGATAGATGTATGGTGATAGCTCATTGTAGTTTTCACTTGGGTTTTTCTGAGGCTACGATGTAGAACATCTTCTCATAGGCTTATCTACCATCTGTATGTCTTCTTCCCTGAAAAGCCTGTTCATGTCTTTAGCCTATTTTCTAATTGGATTGTTTTCTGTTTTTTTCCCCAATAAGTTATGAGAGTTCTTCATATTTTTTTCTTCCAGTTTTATTGATATGCCAATTATGCTGTATGTCAATTATAAGTTGAAGGTGTAGAACATGATTTGATTTACATATATCATAAGTTGATTATCACAGTAAGCTTAGTAAACATCTATACAACATTACAAGAAAATGTGTTTCTATTTTTTAATGAGAATTCAGGATTTACACTCTTAATTTTCATATATAACATACAGCCATGTTAATTATATTCACAGTGTTATACACCTCTAGTATTTACAACTGGAAATTTTTACCTTTTGACTATCTTCATCCACTCCCTCTATCCTCTCCCCACCCTCCAATCCCCTACCATTGGAGGGGGGGTTCTCTGAGTTTGTTTCTTTCTTTTTTTTAAATTGAAGTATAGTCAGTTACAATGTGTCAATCACTGGTGTACAGCATAATATCCCAGTCAAACATATACATACATATGTTCGTTTTCATAGTCCTTTTTGTTAAAGGTTATTACAAGATACTGAATATAGTTCCCTGTGCTATACAGAAATTTGTTTTTTATCCATTTTTATATATTATGGTTACTATTTGCAAATCTCAAACTCCCAAATTTATCCCTTCCCACCCCCTTCCTAGATACCAGTCCTTTATTAGATACATGGTTTGGAAATATACCTTCTCTAGTCTGAAGGGTGTCTCTTCAGCCTTTAAATATGGACTTCCATGGAGCAAAGTATTTTCATTTTGATGAAATCAGATTTATCAGGTTTTCTTTTTATTGACTGTCTTTTTAATGTCAACTGAGACACAGTGTGTAGGCCTAGATCTCACAGATTATTTTTTGTATGAATTTTATAGTTTGTAATTTACATGTAACTCTATTCATTTTCGGTTAATATTTCAAAAATTTTAGATTTACATAAAGGTTTATTTTTTGCCTATGAACATCTCATTGCTCCAGTTGAAAAGGCTATCCTTCTATTGAATTACCTGTACATCTGTATCAAAAATTAGTTGAGCATCATTGCATGGTTCTATTTTTATTGCTTTATTGATCTTTGTCTATTTCTTTAACGATACCACACATTTCTGAGTATTTTAACTACATAGTGTTAATATTAAAGTGAAAGATTTTTTCCACTCTATTCTTGTCATCAAGATGGACTTAGCTATTCTAGGCCCTGTGGCCATGCAAAAATTCTTAGTGATATTTTCATAGGAGTATTATTAACTCTAAAGATCAGTTTAGGAAGGATTGATGTCTTTACTATGTTAAGTTTCCCAATCCATGTTTGTCTAATTTGATTTATCAGATCTGTAGTTATCAGCATGAGTTTTATGTATATTTTAAGTGTATATTTCATTTTCTTTGAAGCAACTAAGTGGTATTGATTTTAATTTTCATGTTGTCATGTTCATTGTTAGTATATAAAAATGTGATTTTTAGTTCTTTGATCTTTACCCTGAAAACTTCCTGAACTCATTTTTTAGGGTTTTGTTTTTGTAAATTCTACAAAATGGAGATAATCATGACTTCTGCAAATAGCGGTAGTTTTATATCTTCCTTTCCAGTCTATATATATTTTCTTTCTTTTTATTGCCCCATTTCACTGACTAGACCCTCCAGCACTTGGCTGAATAAAAGCATAAGCTAAGATCAGACATCCCTGACATTTCCTGATGTTGCTAGAATAGCATTCATTATAGAATTAAGTATAGTATTAACTGTAGGGTTTTTGTTGATGTCCTGAATCAAGTAAAGAATGTTCTCTTCTATTCCTAATTTTATTATATATATTTTTATCATTAATGGATGTTGAATGATGTTTCTATATCACATGATATAATCACATGCAGTTTTTTCTGAAGCTTGTTGACATAGTAGGTTACTTTGATTTTAAAATGTTCTAACAGCTTTGCATATTAGGAATAATTCCAATTTGGCTGTGGTGTACAATTTAATGTTTACCTTAACAAAATATAATCAAATGGAGTTCATATTTTGTTTCTATATTCATGAAAGATACTATTCTATAGTTTTCCTCTTTTTTAGTTCTGTTATTGCATGGTTTTGATTTTAGGTTAATATTGTCCTAATGAAATGAGTCAGGAGTGTATTCCTTTATCTTCTATATTTTGGAAGGGATTGTGTAAAATTTCTGTTAATTTTTCTTTAAATTGTCTTTGAATACTCTGGCCTTAGGAGATGTCCATTTTTCGATGAGGGGAATTTTAAATTACAAATTCAATTTCTTTGATGGTTATAGGCCCATTCAAATTTTTCTATTTCAATAAGTTAATTTGTGTTTGAGGAATTGTTCCATTCCTTCTAAGTTGTCTATTTTTAATATAAAGTTCATAATATCTCTTCTTCTTTTTTTTCTTCTATCTTTTTAATAGCTTCAAGATATGTAGTAATGCTTGGCTCTTTTACTCCTGAAGTTGGAAATTGTGTCTTACGTTTTTTTATTTTTTGGCAGTCTTGCTGGAAGTTTATCTTTTTTTTTCTTACAGAAAGATCAATGATACGCAAAGCTCTTTATTATTTTCTTTTATATTGTACTTATTTTTTATCTTAATTATTTTTAAATGATTATTATTTATTTCCTATCTCTTTTTCCAGCTCATTTTACTTCTCTTTGCCTGGACTCTTGGTCAGTAACTTCCATTTATCTTTGAGACTTTTTCTCATTTCTAATGTAATCACACAGAAATTTTCCTCTAAGTTCTTCCTCAGGGACATCCAACATTTGAAATGTTGTGTTTAAATTTTTCTAAATACACTTCTGTGTATATTTCCATCATAGTTTTACAAGAAATTGAATATAACTCCCTGTCCTATGGAGTAAATTCTTTGTTGTTTACCTATTTTATATACGGTAGTATGCATCTGTTAATCCCATACTCCCAATTTATCTCCTCCTCCCACTTCTCCTTTGGTAACCGTAAGTTTGTTTTCTGTATCTATGAGTCTGTTTCTGTTTTGTAAATAAGTTCATTTATACTATTAGAGTCCACATGAAAGTGATATTATACAATATTTGTCTTTCTTTGACTTACTTCACTCAGTATGATAATCTCCAGGTCCACCTATGTTGCTACAAATGGCATTATTTCATTCTTTTTTATGGCTGAGTAACACTCCATTTAGTGTGTGTGTGTGTGTGTATGTGTGTGTGTATTACCACATCTTATCCTCTCATCTGCAGTGGACACTTAGGTTGCTTTCATGTCTTGGTTACTGTAAATAGTGCCATTACAAACATTGGAGTGCATATATCTTTTTCAATTAGAGACTTTTGTCTTTTCCAAATATATGCCTAGGATTGGGATTGCTGGGTCATATGGTAGTTGTATTTCTAGTTTATTAAGGAACCTCCATACTATTTTCTGTAGTGCCTCACCAGTTTACACTTCCACCAACAGTGTAGGAGTGTTTCTTTTTCTCCACACCCTCTCCAGCATTTCTTAATTATAGACTTTTTGATGATAGTCATTCTGACATTATAGTTTTGATTTGCATTTTTCTAATAATTAGTGATATTAAGTATCTCTTCATGTTCCTGCTGGCCATCTGTATGTCTTCTTTGGAGAAATGTCTATTTAGGTCTTCTGCCTATTTTTGATTGGGTTGTTTTTGTTACTGAGTTGTATGAGCTGCTTGTATATTTTGGAAATTAAGACCTTGTCACTTGCATTGCTTGCAGATTGTTTTTCTCATTCCATAGGTATGGTTTCCTTTGCTGTGCAAAAGCTTTTAAGTTTGATTAGGTCTCATTTGTTTATTTTTGCTTTTTTATTTTGCCTTGAGAGGTCTACCTAAGAAAAATACTGCTACAATTTATGTCAGAGAATGTTTTACCTGTGCTTTCTCTTCTAGGACTTTTATGACGTCCTGTCTTATGTTTAAGTCTTTAAGCCATTATGAATTTTATTTTTGTGTATGGTATGAGGGAGTGTTCTAATTTCATTGATTTACATGTGGCTGTCCAGCTTTCCCAATACCACTTGCAGAATAGAGACTGTCTTTTTCCTTCATTGTATATTCTTGTCTTCTTTGTTACAGATTAATTGACGGTAGGTGTGGGGGTTTATTTCTGGGCTTTCTATTTCTGTTCCTTTGATCTGTAAGTCTGTTTTTGTGCCTATAATCATTTTTAAGACATCTTCTTTTCATATGGATTATTTAAAAGTATTTACTTTCATGTGTTTAGACAGTTTTATTTCTGCTGTTGAATTTGTTTGATTCTATTGTCAGATTTTATTGTAGGATTTTTGGATGTTTTGTTTGCTTGTTTTATGGCCCAGCATAAGATTTATCTTGGTGAATAGTCTATGTGATCTTAGACAATTTTTTTCATTGTTTGTTCTCTGGAGTATATTATGTCAATTTTAATCTGCCAGTTGATTGTTTTGTTTAGATTTTCTTCATCCTTTTTGATTTTCTCTTTGGCATTTCTATCAGTTGAGATAAAGGTTGTTGAAACCCTCAAGTATAATTGTCTATCACTTTTCATCTCCATCAGTTTTTTTCTCCACGTACTTTTAGGCTCTGCTGTTTGGTACACACACATTTAAGACTATTGTGTCTTCTTGGTGGATTGATGACCTGTTTATCATTATATTAAACCCCTTTTGACCATAGCCATTATCTTTGTTCTGACATCTGTTTAATCAAATATTAATATATCCAATCATTTTTTAAACAGTTTCCATGGTATATCTTTCATCTTTTACTTTAAAGCCACCTATGTTGCTGATTTCGAAGTGAGATTTTTATAAGCTGAATATAGTTTGATCATGTTAATATAGCCATTCTGCCCATCTCTATCTTTTGACTAGTAATCTTAAGCACTAACATATCAATAATGATCTTAAATGTAAATTGCCTATGCCTGCAATTTCAATATTTTCTCTATTTCTTGTTCTAGATCCTTTTTGTTATTACTGTTTCTTGCATTGCTGTAGGTTACTTACTTTTTCATTTCATATTGATTTACTCAGTGTTTTTGATCTATAATTTGTTTATATTTTCTCTTTTCTTTTTTATATTGTATTTATATACATAGATGAGTGCCTATAAATGAACGAGAGAGAGAAAGAGCAGATAAATGATAAAGCAAAAGTAGAAAAATGTTAATGTATGGATCTGCATAGAAGATATACAAGTTAGAAGAATAGTACAACAAACTTCTACAATTTTGAAAATATCCCAAATAGAGTTTAATTTTTAAGCATTGAATTGGGTATTTTAAGGATAACTTAAAACTCAGTGGATTTAATTAGAAAAGAGAAAATATTAGTTTTCACTTCTCTACTCTCCTTTATCAGTTATATTTCCTTGGATAGCATGTGCTTACTATCAATGAGTTACGCTTTTTAGAAATCATGATTCATGACCATGAAATTTTTGATTTAATCTCAGTTTCTAAATTTCATAAAAATTAATTTAAAAACCAAAGACAATCTTTGCAGAGAGTTTATACTTCATGTTAAAATTATATTTTCTAATCAGTTAAAATATACAACTCAGAAAATACTTTTTTCATTTATATTTAAAATGCAGGCTAGGGAATAGTACAATATTTAATATATAAGAAAAAGACTCCTGCTTAAATAAAACAAATATTTGCTTCACCTATAGGTAAAAAATGTCATTCATTTCCCTGTATATGCGTATATATTTAGATGACTCTCAAATTAGCTTATAAACTTTATGCTCATTTTAGTTTTATTGTCTTAAATTATAGTGCAGCTACATATCTGCATGTCACTTTTCTCTTCATGACAATTAAGATAAAGGATGAAAAGAGTACAAACACAGGGCTATGTGCTTGACAGCTAAAAAAGAACATTGTTAATTCTTTTAGTATATACCTGAAGATGGAAAAGAAACTGCCTTTGGAGACTTTGGAACTTTCCTTTTTCCTCATATTGACTCTAGTTAGTACCATTAGTAAAATATCTTCATTTAATGTCATTAAAAAAAGAAAATTATTATTCTATATATTATGCCAAAGGATTAAAATTTTCATAGTTTTCATTTTCAACTACATATAGTAATATGTGCTAGATTCCTTTCTATTGTATCTACTATTCTGGACCTTATAATATATGTTTATAAAAATCTCTGAATCTTATGATATACCACATAAATTTAGTAAGTTGAATCAGCAATGGAAGTTTTTCTCATTAATCGTGAAAATAAATTTATCTTTATAGGCTGGAAATATGTTCTTCTTTTGCTTTAGTTAGAAAGTCTGAGGACTGGACAACTATTTATATACTGGATTGAGATTAGGAATGTTTTAAGCTCATGTGAACATACTGTATTATAATTTGTAGAACATCATCACCATGTTAAAAAAAATCAAATATTTTATGCATATTTTGAACTCTAAATATTATAGACATTCAAATGTCATTTATTTATTTAGAATTCAGAACCAGACAGATTCTTGTACTATAAGAGCTCTTTAAACTGGTGGTTTAGATTTAAAAATTCAGGATAATAAGAGAGGTCATCCTCACTTACTTGAGACTTTTTCTGAGCTGTGTTTCCAGTAGCAGAATTGTGGTGGCAGAGTATAAAAATATTTTAGTTTGAGAATGTTATACTGACTCATCTTCGAGGACAGCTGTATGGGGTCACAGTCCCACTAACATGAGCTTTCATGTACTCCACATCCTTTTCAGAGATTATATTAACCTTTAACCAGTAAATATGTGAACAGAGTGATAGCACATCTCTTCCTTTTTTTTTTTCATTTTTTTCCTAATTATAACTGAATTGACTTTCTACTCATATGTTAGCCTTTTGGATTTTCTCAGCTGCAAATGTTCATTTATATGAGTTTTTCATATAACATCTGTATATGGAGAGATGTGATGTCAAAAAACACATGTAATTTTATGTATATTATATATATACTTTTATACAGGTATATATGTATATAAATGTTATGCAATTATATGGCCAGCCACATATTGCCATGGCAGATCAGTTTTGCCTATATATATAATCCTCCAGAATGTCATTTTTCATATATATATATCTTTAGTGATATTTGTTTACTGGACCATAAATGTCCCTGGTTGAGCTGAGCACCTCATGTACAATTAACTAGTTTTCCTAATATCATCTGCTATTAAATTATCTGTTTTATGATTATTTTAATATACTTTATAGACCTCAGGATTAGGTGCCATACTATAACTGATTCATGCATGTCTAGTATTAGTATTAGTATTAGTATACTAATAATAAATACTAATAAATACTATTAGTATTTAATAATTATATCCAATTATTTGCTAACACAGTAGCTACCATTTAACTCTAAGAGGCAGAATACTGTCAGTACCATACCTTCAGTTTGTCTCCCTCTCAATCTCATCTTACATCCTCAAATTGAACAGTATTCTGAAGTTTTTGTTAACACTTTTTAATTTTTTGCCATGCATATTTTATAGCTACATTATCTTTTTTGTGACTTATATTTTTATATTTACAAAGAGGGCATCCTTTGTGATCTTCTGGCAATTTTTTTTTCAATCACTGTTATGCTATTAAAAGTAATTCGTATCTCTGTAGTGTTCTACTTTACTCAGTTCACTGTTGTCTTGCATAAACATACCACATCTTTTTATCCAGTTTCTTATCAATAGGAATTAATTTTTTTCAGTGTCATTCTGCATTGTACCTTCTTAGGAATAGGCTAATGATGACATGCAAGAGAATTATTGGAGTTTCTATTTAGGAGTGGGAGGCTTAAGGTATAGGAAATTCACATATGTAAGAATTGGAAAATTGTACAATCTCCAAGCAATTGGAAAGCAGTGTTAGTTTAATATACACTGACACCAGCAGTAAGTAAGAAACGTCACTTATTCACATCTTTTCTAATTCCTGGCAAATCATACTGCTCTTTACTAAACTAAGAAGCAAAACTAAAATCCCTTTTTATTAGGTTTTAGAGATTCTATATTAATGTTTCCCACAGAGGCACAGATTGTAGTGATGTACCTGCAAGCCAACGAAGGCCAGTGATTGCTGACAACTACCAGAGACTGCCAAAAGCTAAAAACAATTTTCCCCTAGAGCATGGCCCTACTGAAATGTTGATTTTGGTCTTCCACTGCGAGAGAAGACATTTCTGTTTAAGTCATCTAGCTTGTGTACTCTGTCGGGCAGCCCTAGGAAACTAACATAGTGCCATAGAAAAATGGGGGCAAGAGAAATATATAAACATAGATTGTTTTATAAAGGAAAAGAACTTGAGTTCCTTCTTTCAGAAGAACAATAATCCATTAGTATACCAATGGGTTATTTTTCTTCCAGTTTGACTGGGATATAATTAACATACAGCACTAAGTTTAAGGTGTACAAGAGAATTATTTGACTTACATACATCCTGAAATGATTACCACAGTGACTTTAATGACTATCCATCATCTCAATAGATACAAAATTTAAAAAAGAGCCTGATGTCGGGATTGGCTCATTCGGTCCTTGCCGAGAACCCCTACAACTGTGATTATCTTCCCACTTGTAAGGGTCCGTCTTGACAATACTGTATCTCTGCCCCTCCTACTCTGCCCCTCCTACTATCTCATTGTAGTTCCTTCTTTAGTTCTGGGAAGTCTTTTCTGTTAGACATCAGGGTGTTTTCATAGATAGTTGCTCTGTAAATCATTGTCATTTCGGTGTGCCCAGGAGAGGAGGTGAGATTAGGGTCTTCCTATTCTGCCATCTTGGCCACCTCTAATCTGAAATAATTTGATATAAATTATTTTTGGTCATCTACTATATCAAAGATCAGAGAACTAAAAGGAGGCAGTTGCAGGGAAATCTACTTGCTTGTACCTAAATAGATCCACCAAAAGCCACGAGATGTTTCTTCTCTTTTTCTATAGCATCTAGCCAGTGAGCAATTGCACTGGGCACAGGGATCAGGACAGAGGAACTGTTAAGGCAGCCTAGCACTTCTCATGCACGCATTGACCTTCGGGGACAACTGTGTCCTCAGACTGATGCTTCTCACCCCACCTTCTTTATCCTGTTGTACAATTTGTCTTTAAAGTATTTAAAGCCTTTGCATTTCCACTGTCTACTCAGCACAGAAGCTTATTCTCTTTGGTCTGATTTACTCTGTGGCATTCTCGGGAATGGTCTTCCTTTTCCATGTTGGTTGATTTCAATTTTCATTATTACTAAGATTACTCTATGGCCATACTACCCTGAAGGTGCCTGATCTCATCTAGTATTACTCAGATTTCTTTAATGCTACTTTGAAAATTACTCTTATTACACCTCACCCTTTAAGCTATTAAAATTTTATATTTTAGTATAGGTCCCTATATGTTTCATGCTGAGATTTAAACAGGCTGCTTCTGTGTCTCTCCCTACTCCAGCTCTCCCTGTTTCTATCACAATCTCTCCCATTCTGTCTCTACCCTCTTTTTATTCTTAAGGAAGCCCTGGTAGAACTGCCTACAAATTGTCAGATCCTGGAAGATCTTGCTAATGTAGTGATCTTCTTGTAAGCATTCTGCCTGAATCAACAACAAAAAACCCCAAACTTCATCTTTCTTTTCTCTCAGGGTCAACAAAGGAATATAAAAGTTAAAAAGTTGGATTTTTAACTATAATATTGCAGAAAACATTAGTTACATATTTTTTAAACCCAATAATATACTAATAAATGTGCCAAAACAAATTCAATTAAATATTTCAGTATGTGGGCTATATGTTAATGTTAAATTTTGAGAAGTCTTCCCAAAATAATGTACATAAAAACTTCTGTTCATTCAGTAGTGACTGTTCAACAAGCACCAACTCCTATGAGACAAGAAGACAACTGAATTATTCCAGAGAGACCATTAAAATGTCTATTTACTATGACCACAGCTAAACTATTATAAGCTATTGATGAAAATGTGCAGCAGTATAAGCACTTTGGAAAAGAGGGTGTCCTTTTCTTTACAAAGTTAAATATATGCCCATCATATGACCAAACATTCATTTCTAGGTATTTAACCAAAAAAATTGAAAGTATGCAAAACAAAAACTCAAGTTTTCATAGTACTAGCTTTTTTTTTTTTACCAGAAAGTGGAAATACCTTGTTATTTACTCTGTGACTGAATAAACAAATTGTGATATATCCCTACCATGAGATACTACTCAGCAATAAAAAGGAATGAGCTCACACTATGGCATGAAACAAGACAAGATTGTGCATACACTCTGTTATTCTGTTTACATTAATTCCAGAAAGCTAATATGACAGAAAGCAAGTCAGTTGTCTGGAGGTAGTGAGGGAAGGAGAGATTAAATGTGCAAAAGGAAATGTTTGAGAGTGCAGGGTATGCTAATAAGCTTTGAGATAGTTGTATATCCATGAAGCCATCATCACAACCAAGATTACCAAAATATATACTTTAACATTAAATTGATGAAAAATAAATTGCATATCAATGAAACTAAAAAGAAATAACTCTAGTTACAGTAAGTTCAAAACAAAATCTCAAAGGAAATAGGATAAATTTTCCTGAATTGCATGGGTACCACGGCACTTGTTCTCAGTAATCAAATGCAAAGAGTAAAGAAAAGTATCTAGAACACAGAAAAGAGGGAGATTACAAGACAAATGTGAGCCCTCTTAGAAAGAAATGAAGTGGGTTTTTTGACGTGGGTTTGAAATGAATTGTTATTAAAAATGATGTAAGAATATAACCTACATTTTAATATGACCTTCAGTGTTCTTTGAAAAGCTTGCAGAGGAAAATTAAAAAGGATTCCTTACAATACAGTGATTTTCTTAATGAAAATGTGTTTGCCCATGATTAAAATTCTTCCTATTTTTTCTACTTCATTGATTTTCTCCTTGTTAACTCTATCAATTCATTTTAGTCTGCAGTTAAAACTTTATCAAATGATGGTGGCACAGCAATTTAATAAAAAAGTACTGGCTAAAAAAACCATTGAGTTACATTTTTGTAAAGGTCAAAGTATGAACTTACTTCTTTCTGAAAATAACTTAATGGACATAGAGCAGAGAAGGAACTAATACGTGCCAAATACCAGACCTGGTTGCCTGTGGAACACTGCACTTCTTAGAGGCGAGCCGTTAAAAACATTCTACTTCTTAACATAGTCTAATATTTTTAAAACTTGATTCAAAATAAGATCTTTAAATCATAAAAACTGTCTTTAAGTATGGTTAAAGTAAAGCTTATATTTTTTATGGAGCTATTTCATAGGGAAAGTGTTGGAATTGGGGGCTCCACCTCTTAGTCCTCAAGTATTGGCTATGTCACACTGTTACGCCATATTGGACTTTGGCAATTTACTTGATTCTTCTGTTGCACACATCCCGTAATGCCCAGCATATTCATTTAACATTAACTTTTTGGTATGTATTAGAAGTCCTCTTACCCTTCCCCTTACCTACTCATTTCATTAACTGATGCTCTCTATGCTTTCTGTGAAACAAAGTGACAATCACAACTCACCAGCTATTCAGCATTGCTGGGCTATACTCTAATCCCTCTCCCTCTCTGTATATATGCTTCCACCAAGTACCCACTATGTTTATTTCCAAGCTTATTTGTGCCAGTTAGTCTTATGACTATAGTACCTAATTCCACAGTGTTAAAATATGACTGTAAAGAGAAAAACATTTTTTGCATTGAGTCAAATGGTTTGGAAAAGCTACTTGAAAACATACATTATAGCATTAGGTGTGAAAACAACAAATATGAATGGCAGGAAAGGCTGGCTGAAAAAATATGAATCATTCACCATTCAGATTTTACTTCCGTTAATGAACCACATAGAAATGAAACGTCTTATCTGCCCCATCAAACAGTGGTCCAAGAGATGAATTTAGGTTTAAAATATGTTCATATCAATTTTTAGTATCCGCTTTAGTTAAGCTTATTGGTTAATCACCTCCATAAATATGATCATGCCCTGAAACACTTTTGCACTTGGCTTCCCAGACATGATCCTCTCCTGTTCCTTTTTTGACCTCACTGGCTCCTCGACAGCCAGTCCCAGGGCTGGGGCTATCAACCTTTTGCGGGAGCCTGTCTCCAGCTGTCCCTGACTCTCCCTCAAAGTCCACACTTGTATCAAATTCTGATCTGACATCCTTATTTGCGTATATATTATATATCTAATTTAAAGTGATATTTTCTGCTAGCTTAACCTCACTTCAGGCACCCTGATCTTTATGTCCTTTCTTAAACAACTTTTTATTTCAACTTGCAGAATATTTTTACTCAGATCTAATCACGGATCCTCTGATGATTTCATTGGGTTTTCTCTTTCAATTTCAAATTCTGATAGAGGCTTTAAGTTGGTGCCTCCTTAGACACAGCCTCTATGCCCTCGCCTAACTGTGTTTTTTACAGTACTTCCCACTACTTGGAATCACAGGATGCATTTTTGGTTTATGGTGCATACTCTACCACACTAAATACAACTTGATGAAGACAAAGTCTATTTATTAAATGCCATAATCTGTTTACCCTATTGGGCCCATAGTAGCTCCCTCTGAAAAACTTTAATGAACCCCTTCAGTCTTTTAAAAATACTGTATATTTTTAACAGTATTTTTTTTTTTGTTAGTTGACTCTACATCAATTGATAGACTGTAAGTAAATCCAATAGTGGTAGGCAAAAAAATAAATAAAAATAAAAAGCCTCCTGAAAGTATCTACTCTCCAATGCCAGGAATCTGAATATTTTGCCTTATATGAGATTGTTTAAGATTAAGGATCTTAGAATAGGGTAATATCCTGGATTATCCAGGTGAGCCATGAATCACTAAAAGGAAAGAAATGTCCTTGGCTGTAGTAGAGTGAGATGTGACTATGGAAAGATAGATAGTCATAAAGATGCTACATTGCTAGCTTTAAAAATGGAGGAAGAGGCTGAGTTTAAGAATAAGGCCAGCCTTGAAAAGCTGGAACAGGCAATGAAATGCTCTCCTAGAGCCTCCAGAAAGGAAAGCAGTCCTGCCAGCACCTTGATTTTAAAGCCCAGTGAGACCCATGTTGAACTTCTGATCTACAGAACTCTAAAACAATACATTTGTACTAAGACACCAACTTTGGTAATTTGTTATGGCAGCAATAACACAAATGCACCAATGACAGTAAATACTGTTATGTGACAGTTTTTATAGCCTCAGAATATTATGAATATGCCTAAATTTAAAAACTAGTTGGTTTATATTATTTACCATTTTAAATAGATACAAATCAAGTATATTAAGTACATACAGATTATTACCTTAGGTATTACTCCTGCCTATGAAGTGAAAAGTAATGTAAATGAGATTTCATTATTAAGAGACACGATTTGAGGAGTCACAATGTTTAAATACAAAACCAATTACGATACAGTTAAGATTATCATAAACGAGTGCACAGTGGAAGTTCAAAGTGACCCACGTGGTGGTTCAGAAGAGGGAAATCCTACTTGCTGAAGAGAATAAGGTAGAGGTCTTTTTAAAAGAGGGAGCTTTTAGGGGAGTCATGAGATGTGAACGATATTTGAAAAGGAAGAAACATGCAGGCTGGGCATTATAGGCATGGGAACAAGGGACAACTAGAAATGTCTACTGAGTTATAGTAACTTTCTGTTTTAATTTGAAAAACAAAGAAAGATACCTGAGCATAAGCAGCTCATGAGATGCAACTCTCAGGCAATATGCGATGATTTAATTGACTCTGCAAGGTGGTCCACTAAAGTATGTTGGTAAAAACCTGCAAAAATTTTAAAATTAAAAATGACTGTCATACAATATTAAGATATGCATGTATTGAAAGTGTAAAATCTTTACTGAAGAAACCAGCAGAATAATAAAGTTGGTTACCTATGAAGTCTTATTCTTATTTCTGCAGTCTTCTGACTTTTGTGAGGCAGTTTTTTGAAGACTGCATAGCTTTTGAGAATGAAAGATATTAGGATTTGTTGCTTTAGATAAGAATTATAAATACAATGTAATAAATGATTGTTCTTAAGATAATGTGCATTGGCAATATGAGGTAATCCAAATTTTCTTTTAAAAATGAACAATATTTCTATGTATGTGTGTGTGCATGTATACATACTTAGTCAAACGGGTTTCTGTGGGAAATCATACGGATACCAACAAGTGACTTGTAACTGGAAGTTTACAATACAACCATCTGTTGTGAGTTCTTCAGTCAAGACTGGTGCCACACAGCATACGGTTTTGCATTTAAAACTATTACCTAAGTTTCAAGGCCTATTTTCTTCTTACATAACTTATAGCAGCTTATACCATGGTGTTTTCATAGACTTTGTCATATGAAATATAACTCTAATATTTCTATTTTACTAACTTTATTGCCTTAAGCATGCAATATCCATATATTTGGCTTTTTAATGTGTTTAAACATTTTCATTGTATCTTTCTAATGTTGCAGGTATGTAATCAAGTCTTTGAAAGTGGTTTTTGAAGTAACACCAACTCTTTAAAGGACAGGATGAAAATTGAGTAATAATAATCATAATACCAGGATTATACGTAAAGATTGCAAAATGTTTTAATTAAACTCATTAATTTTATACTTCCAGTGCCTTTTGTTTCTCCTTCCAGGTTTGAATTCATACAAATATGAAAGAATTTAAACTCCTTTAAATGCTACTCCTACTATCCACAAATGAGGAAATACAACCTCCAGGTACTCTTAGAGCATCATACTGTGAATGCAGGTTTAATCCAATAAGAATTATGCATTTCAAAGAGTAACTGGGCCTACTTTGCATTTTTTCTAGGAGAAAATTCTCCATGAGCATTACTTAAGGCATTGTCTGAAAACATAAGAGACTCCTGGGTAAGCACAATTTGGGAAGAAACCAAATGAGTAGAACAGGAGTAAAGGATTCAGAGGCTTAAGAGGGATCATTCTTCAGTGTCCACACAGTTCTGGGTTTTGTGCAGCCCATTTTAGCAGCTGCTGTCTCATCATGTACTAAACAATGCTGTTTAACATGATGTATTTCTGAAAAGTGTGAGACTGACTGACATTTTATAAAGATCTTTCTATAACAGGCATAATTAGCCCAGAAACTGAGTTTCTTTAACAAATACTACCTGAAAGGAATATGTTAAGCATTTAAAATGCCACATATTTTAGCATAAGGAAAACTGATCAGTAAAGTAAGCTTTGTAACTGAAAGTCTCACATATACTTATGTACAATAATTCCTTGGGGAAAATATAGAAGAAAATGTTGACAGACAATACTGTGAACTATTCATGAATATGGTACACACATTTTTGTTCTTTTAGCATCAAAAATTAACTGCAGGGATTCTGGCCTAAAAGATTACCCCCACCTTTCTCTCTGATCTCTGTGGTTAATGACTGAGGTTAGTTACCATTTATCATCTGACATAGGTAGCAGCAAAACTGTTGTCCCCAGCAAATGTGTGAATTGCAGGAATGTTTAGAGGTAGAAATAGATTTGTTATAGGGAAGGTGGTTCAATTACTGCATAGCACAATACACAGAAATCATCTTAGGATGAATAGTTATCTCAGTATCTACAGGAATTGCAAACTGCTGCAAGACTTTAAATTTTAAAAAATGCAATGGCTATATCCAGGGATCTATTCCAATGGACATGGCTATATCAATTTTCAAATTTCATGTAGTAATTTTATTATCATGCATTCTATTATTTGAAATTCAGAAGTTCCATTCTAAAGGTTTAATTTTTAAACTACAAGGCATTCTCAAATCTACTCCTAATTTTTCTCTAGGACATAGGCATCTGGTCTCAAATACAGGACATTCTCCTGCATAAGTTAAATGTATTGACAAAAAATTATAGAACAATAATTTTCTTCCATGCCAGAACACAAAGGAAGTAAAGGTAATTTCACAATTCCTCTAATCTCTTATACTACTCAGAGAAAATAAAAGACCACAAAGACCATTAGCCTTTTATCAATGTGAAAATCATAGCTTAGAGAGGTTTGCTGACTTCTTTCCAGAAACACACAGCTAATAGAACAGCTGAATTTCCCAATGACACACTTTTCCCCCTGTACTATATTTCTCTTTGTATCCCCGAGGTATAACAAGAGTAGCATTGGAGACACCAGACCTAGCTCTCAAAAGCAGATTCTACACAGAATTCTATTCCCAATAACAATAAGCAACGTTTTGCATCTTCTAAGATGCAGTAAGTATAGCACCTGTAATACATTGCAGACATGATCAGAAATTTAATAAGACCCTAAAAAACTAACTTAGAGACTAGTGATAAAAAATTGATAATATAAAACATGTTAGCACACTGGACACAAACACTGAATTAGCCCCAAAGTGTTCCTTAAAAATGTTACTGTAGCAAGAATGGAGATTATGCAGTTTATAAATGAAGTGCTATGCTTTTCCTTTAAATATCAAATATGCACTATAAAATTGGAAATGAAAAAATAGAGTACAATCTGATTCAGTTTAATTAAACTTTATGCCTGTGACCTATTTCAACAATTTAACATTTTAATTCTGCAACTATTTTCATTTCTGAAAGATGTTCTTCATTTTGTAATATTATATAACTAAATCACTAATGAAGTGACTTTCCATCCCAATCAATAGTATCTGGTAATAATTTAAGTACCATTTCTAAATGACTTAATCCTATGATTGCACTTAAACTTTGGGGAGATAAAATTGAATGAAACAACACAATACCTTTGCTATGGGAGTCAAAATAAACAGTTAAATGTATTCTATACTCCCTGTCAGCTATAGCATCAGCATGGAGAAAGGGATAGATTGTTGTGTTCATCCCAGTTTTATAGGCACAGAATGATAATGTCTAGAAATCTGGGTTACAATGTAAGAAGATACAGCAAAAGAGAGCAGATAGAAATCTTTAGTGTACCAACATGAAATTTCAAATGGATAGACTGCCTTTTTTTTTTTCTTCAGATTGGCTAAAATCTCTTAAAATGTATTTGATGGAATAGTCCCCTTAATAGGTGTAATATTCTGTAGCAAGTCAGTGGCATTATTAATGCTAATATTCCTCCTAATGACAGTAGCTACTGTATACGGAC
The DNA here is from genome assembly GCF_036321535.1 of Camelus dromedarius. Taxonomy (NCBI): domain Eukaryota; kingdom Metazoa; phylum Chordata; class Mammalia; order Artiodactyla; family Camelidae; genus Camelus; species Camelus dromedarius. The sequence continues at coordinate 40,695,321 of NC_087436.1, forward strand.
TGCATATTTGATCTTCTTCTTCAAGGATTCAAATGTATTAACTCATTTATTGTTGCCTTAATACTCCATCATTCAGGTACTTTTATTAACTGAATTATATGAACAAAGAAACTAAAGCTCCAAGAGATTGATAACTTGCCCGAAGTCACACAGCTCAGAGGCGCCATCAGGACTGAAGCTCCGGCGACCGCTCCAGATCCTCAGGTGCTGATGTCTTTGTTTTCCCACTTTAACGTGTGCGCACCTCAGTGTGTTCCATACGCACAGATCTGTATAAACTTCACCTCTCGTATACTTAGCATCACTATTAGTCACAGTACTCACACATTCCTTCAGGAAATGCACGCTGTGTTTTCTACATGCCAGGCACTACTACAGATGCTGAGATGATCAAATTATTCTGACACGTTATCAAACAGTAAGAAAGACATCATTCAGGAGATCAGGCTCAACTCCAAATATAGCAAAGGCAGGTGGGGATTTGTAGCCAACAAGTCTCTAAATGAAAAATTACTAAGAGGAGATACCAAGGGTACGGGGATTTTTGCTAAACCAACTTAGAATTCTTGCTGAAAGCAGGTCAATGGATCAGATCATGAGGTTCTAGCTAGCCTGAGCACATTTCTTGCTACAGCTGGAGGAGGCAGGCAAAGACAAGGTCCAAAGATGAGGCCTAGTCAGAAAGAGGGCCCAGAGAAGCTTCACTCAAGCTTGGTTAACAAAGGAGCTACCATTTGGAGCTTTAAATCTAGTAGAGAGAAAGAGGTAACAAAGGGATAAATGTGGTCATTTCTACTCCTGTTAAGGACTATAACTAAACTAAAATAAGGTAATGCCTTGGAGACTTACTGAAGAGGAGCTGAAGTGAGGTGCTGTTTTAAGTAACTGAGGAAGGCCATTTTGAGAATGCGGTATCTGAACTGAATGTATTACCATATATCAAGCCCAAAGTTGTACCTTAAAAGAACAGTGAGGGCTTCATAAATATTTTTCCACATAGTGAAAGAGAAAAAATAATTATCTCTATATTAGTTTCTTAATAATGTTCCTTTTAAAAGCAATGCAAATTATATTTTAAATATATATATATAATTTCAAAATATCCTTAGTGATAAACCTCTTATACATCAAGAGGTTTAACTTATGGTAGGAAAAAATTCAGACAACTTAGACCATTTTCCTCATGAAAACCTTAAAGAATCCATCAGAACTTCAATTTTATCAGAGTTTTTATTCTCAGATCTTATATTTTACATTACCTGAGAGAGAAAAATAAAAAGAACTTTGTCTTGACACATTAAACCACACTAACAATGGATAACTGTTTTCTCTAAGTATTTTTCCTAAGCAGGGTTTCCTATCTTTATGCATTTCTAAATATTCCTCCCCTCAGTTATAAAGCAATTCAGCCTAACAGTCTATCTATAAAAGAAAATTCAATTATAATAGAGAATTGTACTTTGAAATTGGCTTAATAAAAGACTCTCAAGAGGATGAGAGCTGAAAGAAAGCACATGCTAAATCTTACTTTTACCTTACACTTACTTACCTAAGTAGTAACTTACACAAGGTGATTTCAAAGAAATATCAACTATTCAAAAACTATGTCACTTGGGCAAACAAGAATAAGGAAAGAGTTGTTTTAAGGAAAATGTAAAGATTGACAAGAAAGCTTTTTAGTATGTTTTGTGATAGACTGACCTCCTGAGAGAGAATAGTTGCACAGTAAAGTATAAAAGCTAAACCTTCCCTGGGTATTGTTATTCAAAGATTTTTCACTTTTGATTGTGATATAGCTGACATACAGTACTATTTAAGTTTAATTTCAAAGATTTCCTTTAAAATAAAGCTACTTCTATAACACATTTTTGAAGGTACTGATTATGCCAAATTTTAGATTTTTAAAAACAATTTTGGATTCATTATTTTCAGGTATAATAAATGTTATGAATTTTTCAAATTATTTTCTTATATAGACCTCTTTCAATGTTCTTCCAAATACCAAAAAAAAAAAAGGTGAAAATGACTAAATCCAACACTGAATATATAACAGCTTCTGAAAATGCAAAGAATATTTGTCTTAAGGGATTTCTGACTTTTAATTTAGTATTTCGATTATTTTCTCAAAAATTCAAATGAAATTAAAGAGAACATGAAAATATAACAAAGCTATGGAATGGAACAGATGCAAAGGGCAAGTGTGTATGCACAAAGGCATATACATATACATGCTCAAGTACAGATACATAAAATGCAAAGAGTATTTTAAACTTGAATTGGTTTTTCAATTGATACTGGATTATTCGTGAAACCTGCAATAGTTGAAATTTTTATTTGAGTTAGAAATTATATAATTCAATGTTTACTGTGCACTGAACTTCATAGCCTTCACTTTTTACATTGGTCAGCATGAAATTTGATGGCAAATGATGGCAGTGTATGATTAGTTTATACAATACAGATATAAATATAATCAGCTAAGAGATAATTGATTTATTTTTCTCAGCTTTATAAATCATAGTTTAGATGTATCTATTGGATACAAAACCACTGTGGCCCCCAACTTTTAAGAAGTGTAATATTGGCAGCTAGATTTGGAATTATTAGTTTTAAAACTATATGAAAAGAATTAATGCAACATGTTTTAAGGTCAATTTTGCAGAAAAAATTAAAATAAAGCCTGGAACAAATAGTTCTAGCTTCTACTGATGTTACTTAATAACATGCTCCATAACTGAGCAGCAATTATCAACCTATCACATTTATAATTTTGATATTGCTCACCTACAACATTAGGTGACAACTTATAGATGTGAATAAAAAATTTAAAAATTTTAATTTCTATCTGAAGATAATTAATGAATTAAATTTCTGAATTTGTAATCTATTTTATTGTAATTTATTTTTAGCTATACCTTTAGAAAATAAATCTTTAGAAGTAGCAATTAATGAATGCCGATGACTACTGAAAATATGGCATCACATGCTTCCTTTTGGATAATAATTAAAAAGAAATATCTTGATTTAAAAATCTTTTCTTCACATCAATATACCTTTTGAAACTTCTCAAAGGTGTTACTAAAATAAAAAAGAAGTAATTTAGATATTGTATTAATTCCTAGGACTTCCATACAAAATTCTGTTGTTTAAACTACGGAGACTTATTTTCTCACAGTTCTAGAGACTAAAGTCCAAGATCAATGTTCCAGCCTATTAGGTTGCTGGTGAGAACACTTCCTGACTTATTCTTGCTATGTCCTGCCCTTTTCTTGGTTCAAGTGTGCAGAGAGGGACTGAGAGTGGTGCAAGCTCGGGTATCCCTTCTTATAGGGACACTAATCCCATCAGACCAGACCACCATCCTTATAATCTCATTTACCCTTAGTTACTTCCTTAGAGGTCCTATCTTCAAATATAGCCACACTGGGGGCTAGGGCTTTACTATATGGAAGTACAAATTTGGGAAGGACATAAACATTCAATCCCTAGCAGATGTATATAATCCTGAGTCATGTTGCCATCAATCAAGCCTAGACTGGATAGTTTAATAAGTAAGATGCAAGCTTATATGTCACTTTAAAATCTTGAAATATTGATGAACATGGTACTGAAAATATTTTCAAAGGTTAATGGTAGCTGCTTAAATCAAGCTCAATGCATTCATCCTTCAAAATACTTAAATTTGAGAGTAATACATAAAAGTAATACAAATAAGTTCATACACAACTTATGACTTCAACATTATTAGGAGACAGAATATTCAAAACTTCAAATCAACCAGATGGGGAAGAGGAGCCCTGAGAGTCTTAGATTTTTAAAAAAGGAGAGCTGGGGCTAAAGAATAAATTTAAAAGGACAGGAAAACCTGCCTCCACAGAGACAATGACCAGGACTCAACGTCAAATGAAGATATTGTGACTTGGTGGCACGATGAAAGCTCTTGAAAGTGCCCAGGAATGAAGGTGGCAGCCTGGTAGAAACTCAGATTCTGGGGAATAATCACGTAAATAGAAAAGGAAGGACGATAAGGTCTGAAGGGAACGCCAACATCCTACAGTAATGTAAAGGAAACAAACAACACAGGTCAAGCCATTCTCTCACCACCTACCACTAACTTTGTTGAATAAGGGAAATATACACAAAATGTTATGATAACTCACAGAGAAAAAAAATGTGACAATGAGTGTGTATATGTCCATAAATAACTGAAAAATTGTGCTGAACACTGGAATTTGACACAACATTGTAAAATGATTATAAATCAATAAAAAATGTTTAAAAAAAAAAAAAAGAAATTGTACTTCACAATAGAGACCAAAAAAACTCATGAACATGAAAGATCAATCCCCAAAGGAACAGGAACAGAGAAAAATAAGCTACATCTTAACCTCCTTAAGAAAACAGAAATGCAAATAACAGCATTTCAGTTGATGAAAACATCTGGAACAATAAATTTTAAACCTAAGTACAAAAAGGGACAAACTAGAAAGGGATCTACTTTTGATCAAGCTCAGGGAAAAAAAAAGACTGAAGAAAAATAAAAACCCATCTTAAACATAAAAAAGTATAAGAGGAATAGATTTTAATTAATAGACATGAGAAAGTAGAAGAAAACAAATATGAAACATTTTATCCATTCAAAGTGTCCACGCAGGCATATAAAGTGGGGAGTTAACATTTCATTCATAATTTCACTTTCAATAAACTTGCACAATCTTAAAATTCTTTTCCTTATGCAATATTTGCCTTACTGTACTTACCAAAATGTATCTTCATGTGTATCATATTTAATAATAAAACGCTGGAATATTTATGTTATCTTTAATTTTTCACATTTTTTATCAGTCTACATTACATTGGGGGAAAACAGTCATTATCGCAGACTGAGAAGCTATACAGTTCGTATTACGTAAAATGTGTTCACAAAACATCACTGCGTGTTTCATAAGGCTATTCAAAGGTACATATCAATCTATTTGTATATTATATATAATGCATAGTATATAAAATGATATAGAGAGGTTATATGACTGCATTCCACTCTTTGTTATATAAATGTGATTTTGTATGAATACTATATGGCCAATCTACTTCATTTAAGCACATATATGATAAAAGGGAAGGATTTCCACCTGTATGCATTGTGAATCATACAGATAATGAAAATAAAACTTAAATACATAAACTATCATCAGTGGTCAGTACAGGACCCCATTCAAGTTTTAATTATGAAATGAACTAATCTCTACATCTAAGATGGCAAAAAAAATTTAAGTATAAAAATCAATCACATGTGACAACTGAAAATTATGCTTAAATACTATAATGCTTTACTTGTACTTTGAGAACCCCTTGAAAGTGGTCCAAATCCTTAGTCAACAGTATTTCTTTTTAAGTTTATTTTACTTCTTATCCATTTCAATACACCTGGCAGTTATGCCTGTGGTTCTTTTTTCATCTTCATCCCTCTCTGAAACAAGCAAAATGTGGAAACATTTTCTTAGCCTAAAGGTTTAGGCTTATATCTCTTCTCCTTTCTATCACTAAGATAATGTATAATTGCTTTTGCACTTGGGGCTACGCTCTCTTCCTTTCCTCTCAGCTCTGAAATCCTGTCACTTTATCTCCTTTACCCTGGTTTTACCCTTTTAAGACATCTAATGCCTCAAATCCTTAACTAACACAAAGTAGACTCTGCAGGAGTTGGAAAAGGGGCAGAGGTATGGTGGGGTGATGGGTGAGTGAGGTTGTAGAAAAAGGAGGCACAGAGGGAATGCACAGACAGAATTCCTTTGGCAAGATGAAAAAAAAAAGATGTTAGCTGTGACTATTCAGAGATGAAGTGCTTATTCTATTGTATACAATAGAATACATTGTATACAAGACAGTTCCAGCCTCATCAGTGCTGAAATATTTAACAATTTTTCTTCTGTCTAAATAGTTGACATTCATTAAGTCTAATAGTACCTAAATCTTGACTATGATCTAGGAAAGAAGCTTTGCTGTGCATTTTTTTCGGGGGTTTTCAGTGATAAACAATATTCTATGGGAAAACCACAAGCACTATAGGAAAAAAATAATAAACAGCCATACAGCAAGGCCATCAGGCGAGAGCTGGCCTAGAGCATTCATAAAGAGCAAGGGTAACAGTGTGGCTGGAACTGAGTCACTGAATGGAGAGAAACCAGAGCAGGTCAGAGGGTTTGGGGCTAACAGGACAACATAGCCTGTAGGCCACTGTATGGACTTTGGCTGCTAATCTTAGTGAAAAGGAGAATCACTGCATAGTTTAAACAGAGGAGTGACAAACTCAAACTGATATTTTAAAACAATCACCCTAATATTTTGAGAAAAAAACTATCAGAGGGCAGGTGTAGTAGCACAAAAATCTATCAGGAAGCTGTAACAGTAACCTTGATCAGAGAAGACTTTGGGCAATAACAGAAGAGGCAGTGTGCAGGGATTAGATAATTCATATAGTTTGAGGTTAGTTGAAGTTACGGGCAACAGGAGTTTCTGATGTATTGGGTGAGTGGTATGAAAAATAAGGATGGCTCTAATTCCCTGTGCAACTGGAAAGCTGTGATCCCGACTGAGACGGGGCAGGTGGGATGAAGACTGTTTCCAGGAGAAAGCACCAGTCTAATTTTGGACATGATAAATCTGAAAGTCTTTCACACACTAGAAGAAATGTCAAGTACTCAGCTTGATATATGAGGATGTAGTTGCAGAAGATATCCTGGCAGAAAATAGAAGTTCAGGAGTCTGTCAGCACAGTAATTAGACGTGGGACTGGCTGGGACTGACAGAGAGCAGAGAAAGGAAAACACAGACTTAGGCATCTCGACAGTCTAAGATCAGGGACATCTTGGGATTCCCTGCCAGCAGTTACCTTTCAAAGGCAGAAAGGTGAGACGGTAAGCTTGGCCCAGGGACTGTGCCGCTGGGCCTGACCCTCTGAGGTATGGGAGGTACAGTCTGTTGAGTCACCAGTCACTCACCAGCACCGGGAAGCCGGTCACAGGAGTATTCCTGCAACAGGGCCCCGGGCAGGGGCGCCGGGGCGGCCGGGCCTCGGGAAGCACTAGATTCCCGCACTGTGAAAAGTCTCTGGATACTGCAGGTTTCAAAGTGTAGACCTCACAAGTGAAGAGTATGAAAAGCCAGTCAAATGCCTTAATGTGATTTTTTTTTTTTTTTTACCAAAGGATGCTAGAGAACTGAGAATATGCCAAAATAACTGATATTTTTCAACATTTCCCTCAAGAATTTTGCCAGTGGAGACTATTTCACCATGTGATGTGTTCTTGATTAATGAGGTGGTGTTACAAAATCTGATAAACACATGGCATCCCATCTTAGGATGTTCCAGCATTTTAGTAGTAAATAGGTGAACACACATTGGAACACTGACTTCTAATTTTCATGGCTGGATCATATCACTGAAAAATTTTATAGTAGTTGGTTAAGTGTTCTATTTCATTTTTAAATATGAACATTACAATGGAATGCATTTTCAAAATGAAAATTAAAATGATATCTACTAAATTATGTCCAGTGGCACACAAAGTATGTTATGAGTGGGTAAAATTAAATTTCCCACTAATGTAATCTGAGAACATTATTATTGGTGAAACTGGAAAAGTCACTGATTTGATAATAAAAAGTAAAGCTCTCAAGTCCTAATTTATCAATTCAGTCCAACTTATATTGGAAATAGTTCTGCATTTCAACCACAGTATGTATTTGATTGAATGGCTTTGATTTGTTATCAGAAAAAGTTTGAATAATTCCATGACTACAATGTCACAAATTTAACTTGTCATTTTGGGCAGTGATAAAAAGTCACAGAAATTCCTTTTCTAAGATAACCTTTAGTTTTAAATTTTTTCAGTAACTTTGACAGGTTTTCATCAATACATGACTATACCATTTTTGACACATTAATTATATAGAGGCATAGTATATTTCATGAAAATGCTTTATATTATAAAAATTCATATATTTACAGAAAATGCACAAAATATTAAGAGCTTGGAGAAGGGAAGAATCTACAAAGGACACTGAGGCAGAGTGAACACTGAGACAAAGTGAAGCCAAGTGGGGAAACGGATCAAGGAGGAGGAAGTGGTCAACTATGTCAAGTACTGATTTAGCTCAAGCAGTACATAACCCTGACAAGAGCAGTCTCTGCAGAGTGAAGTAAACTGGATTTAAGAGAGCAGGCGAGGAGAGGAATTGGAGGAAGAATGTATACACAACTCACTGAAAAGGATCCAAGTAGAGTAAAAAAAAAAATAAAGGGGGGGGGGCAGTAACTGCCAGGAGAATGTTATCAAGAGAAGTACGAATGCTTGTGTGCTTATGAAAAAAATGTCAGAGTGAAAATTTGATGTTGTAGTAAAAAGAAAGAAGTCCTAAAGCAGTATCTTTCAGGTAGGTGAGAGAATATTGAATCTCATGCATGAATGGAGATTGTTTTTCATTAGAGAGTAGAAATTTCATGTAAGATCAAAGACTATAAGGCAGAGAACATGATTGCCTATGTTGGCAATTAAATAGTTGTAGTTATTAGAATTTGCAGAATTCTCACGGATTCAATTTTCTCAGTGAAGAAGGAAGCAAAACAATTGGGTGAATGACAATGGTAAAGCCACTGATATGATCTGAGGGGAGAGGAGGAATATAAAATAGTCACCCAGAAGAGTGGTCCAGAGAGTGGACTGGCCACTTCCTGTGTGTCTATTGTGTATTTTAAAGGGTCCATTTTGCGTTTGTAGGCACAAAATTAAAATAAGTATTTTTAGTGTAGCTTCATGTTTTTCTCCTGCTATATTTTGCTAAGAGTATACAAGCACAGAACATGGATCATAGTAGCGGCAGTACTTTTGAGTAAGTACTGTTTAGATATTGGGGCTGAGGGAAAAAAAGTGCTCAAGAATGATACCAAGACTAGTGGGAGGGGAAAAAAGTGGTCAAGAATTAGTGGCTTTGTAACAATTTTTTGTGGATGACATGATACTACATATAGAAAACCCAAAAAACTCCACAAAAAACTACTAGAGCTGATAAAAGAATTCAGCAAGGTAGCAGGATACAAGATTAACATACAGAAATCAGTGGCATTTCTTTACACTAACAATGAAACAACAGAAAAAGAAAGTAAAGAAACAATCCCTTTTAAAATCTCATCCAAAACAATAAAATGCTTAGGAATAAATCTGACCAAGGAGGTGAAAAACTTATACATGGAGAACTACAAAACACTGATGAAGGAAATTAAAGATGACTTAAAGAAATGGATATCCCATTCTCTTGGATTGTAAGAATCAATATTGCTAAAATGGCCATACTGACCAAGGCAATCTACAGATTTAATGTGATCCCTATCATTAGGGACACTTTTCAAAACCCAGGACATTTTTCAAAGAAATAGCACAAATAGTCCTAAAATTTTATATGGAATCACAAAAGACTCAGTATTGCCAAAGCAATTATCACAGACTTCAGACAATACTACAGAGCTACAGTAATCAAAACAGCACAATGTTGGCATAAAAACAGACATACGGATCAATGGAACAGAATAGAGAGCCCAGAAATAAACCCACAGATCTATGGTTAATCTTTGACAAAAGAGGTAAGAACATACAATGGAATAAAGACAGTCTTTTCAGCAAATGGTGTTGGGAAAACTGGACAGCTGCATGTAAATCAATGAAGTGAGAATACTTCCTCACCCCATACACAAAAATAAACTCAAAATGACTTAAAGACTTAAACATAAGGCAAGATACTATAAACCTCCTAGAAGAAAACATAGGCAAACTATTCTCTGGCATAAATCTTAGCAATGTTCTCCTAGAGCAGTCTACCCAGGCAATGGAAATAAAAGCAAAAACCAACAAATGGGACCTAAACTTATAAGCTTTTGCACAGGAAAGGAAACCATAAGCAAAACAGAAGGATAGACTAAGGAATGGGAGAAAATATTTGCAAAGGATGTGACTGACAAAGGCTTAATTTCCAGAATATACAAACAGCTCACACAAGTTAATAAGGGAAAAAAAAAGAAAATCCAATCCAAAAATGGGCAGAAGACCTAAACAAGCAATGCTTCAATTCAGACATACAAATGACCAATAGGCACATGAAAAAATGCTCCATATCACTAATTATCAGAGAAACGCAAATCAAAACTGCAATGAGGTATCACATCACACCAGACACAATGGCCATCATTCAAAAATCCATGAACAATATATACTGAAGAGGGTGTGGAGAAAAGGGAACCACCCTACACTTCTGATGGGAATGCAGTTTGGTGCAGCCATTATGGGAAACAGTGTGGAGATTCCTCAAAAGACTTACCATATGATCCAGCAATCCTACTTCTGGGCATATATCAAGAGAGAACCTAATTCAAAAAGATACATGCCCGCCAATGTTCACAGCAGCAATATATACAATAACCAAGACTTGGAAACACCCTAAATGTCCATCGACAGATGACTGGATAAAGAAGTTGTGGTATATTTATATGATGGAATACTACTCAGCCATTAAAAATAATAAAATAATGCCATTTGCAGCAACATAGAATGATGATCTCTAGGTCCATCTAAGTGAAGTAAGCCAGAAAGGAAAAGAAAAATACCATATATCACATCACTTATATATGGAATCTAAAAAAAGTAAAAGAAAGAAAAGAGGACACTAATGAACTCATCTACAAAACAGTAACGGACTTGCAGACATAGTAAACAATCTTATGGTTTACAATGGGATCAATTTGGGAGTTTGAGATTTCAAAATGTTAGCCCCTATATGTAAAAAAAAAAGATTAGAAAAACAAATTTCTCCTGTACATCACAGGGAACTATATTCAATATCTTGTAAAATCTTTAATGAAAAATAATATAAAAACAAATATATGTATGTATATTCATGACTGGGACATTGTGCTGTATACCAGAAATTGACACATTGTAACTAACTATACTTTAATAAAAAATAATAAAATAAAGAATCTTACCAAGAGCTCTGGCAACAATAAAAAAATATATTAGTGGCTTTGGCTACATATGAATCAATTCATATCATTAAGAAACAGAAGAGGGTATGGTTTGAACGAAACAGGATAATAAAGATGATATTTTAGACATTTGCCTGTGGCATCCTGGAGTAGATATGCTTAGTTTGCAGTAAGGTATAAGGATCTAGGATCCAGGGCTCAGGAAAGCACTGTGTGCTAGAAATGGAAATTAGAAAATGATCAGCACATATGGAGTTATTTAATCCACTGGAAAGAATTACACAATCCAAGATTTCCATCTAGTATTAAAAGATGACAACCTAGGATGAAACTTAGCAGAGCACAGATACTTATGAAATGGTCAAATGATAAGCAAGTAGCAGAGGACATCAAAAAGAAAGTCAAAGAGATAGAAGGAAAATTCTGGACACCTAGGAAGTAACTGTTTAAAAAATTTAGCATATACTAGGGCAGAATCAAAATCAACAGAGTGGAAATAGATGGTCAATGTGCCCCAAAGTGAGTAGAATATTCTGAATCATTAATACATTTGAATGTTACCAAATGTGCAAGTTTCTGGCATGGGACCAATAACAGGTAGACAGATGCTATGACGAAAATAAATAAAAGCCTAAGTATTTAGGTCTTGATTAGTCATGGAGTGTCAGAAGTTATTAGATTTTTTTTTTATGTTTCTTGAAACGTTTAAGGGGATTTAATACTCTTCACAACTAACTTTTCAGTAGATATCCTGGGATCTTGAATAACATTGTGAGACTAATAGAATTTTAATGAAAGATAATCTAGTTTATCCATAAATAGTTTTAGATTATTGGCTAAATTTATATGCACTTCTTAAGATTTCTGAAATTAAAATAATCTTATTTGGGAAAAAAAGATTTCTGGGATTTCCAAATGAACTGATAAATTTGTATTGTCAAATTCTGTACAGCTTCAAGGAAAAAAACAGTCATTCAATTTCAAGCATAAAAATCCCCCCCCCCCAATTAACTCATTTGGTGACATTTTTTAAGAATGTATGGATTTGATGTCCTTTCAGTTTTGGTTTCCATTTGAGAGCTTAAAATCCAAGTTAAGCTTTAAAGTAAATAGTAAATAGTTTCTGAAATAGTCCTTTTGAGAAAGCTCAAGAAATTATCTTATTTCTTTTTGCTCATTATTTTCTCAGGTTGGCTACAGTAAAGATACCTTCTTTCAAACAGTTCAGTTACACATGAAATAATGGTGGAAAGACCATTATATTCATAGCTAAGAAAGTGAAAAGCTGGCTGGCTTTTATATTAGTCAGATTTCAACTATTAGTTTATTATGACAAAGTACTTTCCATCTCAACTGAAGGTTTTGTGGGACTACAGTAATTTCTGACATTAAAGAGAGGCCCATGAAATAAATGTTTAGTTGCAAACTATGAAATAACACATAGATTACACATACTCTTCTGCTAGATGAAATGTTTAATAGACAAATCAGTAGGAATGATGAGCTGCTGTCTTTATCCCTATTACCCTCTTCCCCTTACATTTTACTTAAAGCACTTCTTTGAAACATGATGATAGATACAGGAAGATTAAACTGTATTCATACTTTTGTGTGAATAGTTTTAGTAAGATAATCAGATTTACAACTTGCTAACATTAAATATAAACAGAATTGAGAATCTTGACTTTGAAAGAGACTTGATATAAAAAATCTTAAATACAAACTTTTCAGTCCTTTGCAAAAAGAATGAGTTTAATAAGGTTGGAGACTTGGAATGGAAGAATCTTATATGAATGCAGCAGGCTTTCAATGCCAGAAAGAGGCAATAGAAGCTTGGGAGAGTGTAAATAAAGGAGATAAAATAGAATAAAATAAAATCTTACTCATCTGATCCAGGCTCTATTGGCCGGTAGATACTTGTACAAAAGTAACTTTCCAACTCCCAACAGAACAGATGCTGAAATTACCTTGTGCTGAGATATGATGGTTTATACAAGACCTCAATTCAGGTCTTCTGGTTCAATCTAGCATGACCATTGCAGAGACTAATCAAACCTCTCTTTGAAGAGTTATTTAATTTCCATTCAGTGTTTACTAAAACTAGTCTCTCCTCAGAAGGTAAGAAGATACATGAGAGGAAATAGAAGATGAGAAAGAACAGCTTTATAAACTAGCTTCCACTTCCTTTCTCAAGACCATGCAAACAATATGTAATAATGAATTGACTTAGGTATGGGAAACTCAAGTGACATCACCAGAATTAGTGGTACTTGTATGAAACGAAAATATGTAGTTAATTAAAGTTTAAGCATTTATTAGACAAAATAACTAAATTATAAATGAATTAAAAGCAGTCTACAAAATAACTAAAATTGTATCACATTTTGTCTCCTACAATGGGGTTTTTCAATTTTAATGTGTAATATCAGTCTTGAAACTAAAAAAATCAACTAAATACTAATAAAATATTTTCAAGCTACTTTGAAAAAGTTAAGAATTTAAATTTGTTTTGAATTATACTTCCAGAGATGTCAAATCAGTTATGTGTGAATTGGTAGTCATCATTTATAGGGCAATTTCTACATCAAATTTTGTATCTGATATAGATTTGTGGTAAGAAAGCTGTATCTACCAACAATCTGTTGTTAATCTAAGTGCAGTCTGCTCACTGCAGAGAACCAGAGTAGGAGTCTCATCTACAAAATCTTTGTCATTCTCCAGTCCAACAATTCCTCTTTGTTACATTCCAAGTCAGGCTCTCTCAGCTGTTTCCTAAAGCTGTCTGGATTGTAGTTGGAAACCCAGGGATGTTTAAGGGGAGCAGGATGAGAAAATGATTGAAAAGATATAGATAAACATAGCAATAACAGAGTCACAGAACTCTGTAGTGAATGTTTGACATTTTCAGGTTACTTGATGACCTTCATGAGAAGGATAAACATTATGCCACTAATTGAAATAAATTCAGTGAAAAACCTCAACACATGACTTGATAGAGAAGGTTTTAAAATATCAATGTTAAAATTGGTTTTCAAGATTTAAAACTTTTATTAAGAAGAAAGATTACCAAAAGGCTTATAGTTTAGAACAGTTGGACTTGGTTGATATTTTTAGGACATTACATCCCCACAAAACAGAATCTACATTCTTCAGGTCCCCACGGAACTTTCTCTAGGATAGACCACATACTCGGGCACAAAAGAAGCCTCAACAAGTTTAAGATAGAAATTATTTCAAGCATCTTCTATGACCACAATGGCATGAAACTAGAAATTAACCACAGAAAAACAAATGAGAAAAAAATGATAGTATAGAGACAAAACAACATGCTACTAAAAAACCAACAGGTCAATGATAAAATCAAGGAAGAAATTAAAAAATACCTTGAGACAACAATGAAAACACAACCACACAAAATCTATCAGATGCAGTAAAAACAATCCTAAGAGGGAAGTTTATAGCAATACAGGCTTTCCTCAAAAAAGAAGAACAATCTCAAACTACCTAACCTATCACCTAAAAGAATTAGAAAAAGAAGAACAAACAAAACCTAAAGTCAGCAGAAGGAAAGAAATAATAAAGATCAGGGAGGAAAGAAAGAAAACAGAGATTTAAAAACAATAGAAAAAAATCAATCAAACCAAGAGCTGGTTTTTTGAAAGAGTAAACAAAATTGACAAACCTCTGGCTAGGCTAACCAAGAAGAAAAGAGAAAACTTAGAAGAAATGGACAAGTTTCTAGAAACATACATTCCCCTAAAACTGAATCAAAAAGAAATAGATCACTTGAACAGACCAATCACTAGGAGTGAAACAGAGTCAGCAATAAAAAAATCTCCCTGCAAACAAAAGTCCAGGACCAGATGGCTTCACTGGGGAATTCTTTCAAACATACATTGAAGAGCTCATACCAATCCTTCTCAAACTCTTCCAAAATTTTGAAGAGGAGGGAATATGCACAAACTCATTCTATGAAGCTACTATCACCTGATACCAAAGCCAAAGACACTACCAAAAAATAAGCTGTAGGCTAATATCACTGATGAACGTAAATGCAAAAATCCTCAACGAAATATTAACAAACAGAATGCAACAACACATGAAAAAGGTCATACACCATGATCAAATTGGGTTCATCCCAGGGACACAAGGATGGTTCAACATACACAAATTAATCAATGTGATACACAACGTTAACAAGAGAAAGGAATAAAAATCACATGATCATCTCAATAGATGCACAGAACGCATTTGATAAAATTCAACAACTCATTTATGATAAAACTCTTACCAAAGTGGGTATAGAGGGAACATATCTCAACATAATAAAACCTATTTATGACAAACCTACAGCCAGCATAGTTCTCAACAGTGAAAAGCTGAGACCCTTTATGCTAAAATCTGGAACAAGTCAAGGATGCCCACTCTCACTACTTCTATTCATCATATTCTTGGAAGTCCTAGGCACAGCAATCAGGGAGGAAAAAGAAAAGTGATCTAAAATGGAAGAAAAGAGGTAAAATTGTCATTATATGCAGATGACATGATACTATATATAGAAAACCTTAAAGGCCCCCCACAAAAACTATGAGATAATAAAAGAATTTGGCAAGGTAGCAGGATACAACATCAGCATACAGAAATCAGTGGCATTTCTTTACACTAATAATGAAATATCAGAAAAGGAAAGTAAACAAACAATCCCTTTTAAAATTACATCAAAAAAAATAAAATACTTAGGAATTAACCTGACCAAGGAAGTGAAAGACATATATGCAGAAAGCTACAAAACATTGATTAAGGAAATTAATGATGACTTAAAGAAATGGAAATATATCTGATGTTCTTGGATTGGAAGAATTAATACTGTTAAAATGGCCATACTACCCAAAGCAATCTAAAGATTTAATGCAACCCCTATCAAAAATTACCCAGGACATTTTTCAAAGAACTCGAATAATGCTAAATTTTATATAGCAACACAAAAGATCCAGAATTGCCAAAGCATCACTGAAGAAAAAGAACGAAGCTGGAGGAATAACCATTCCAGACTTCAGACAATACTATAGAGCTAGAGCTACAGTAATCAAAAAGCATGGTATTGGTACAAAAACAGACATATGGATCAATGGAACAGAATAGAGCTCCCAGAAATAAATCCACAAACTTTTGGTCAATTAATCTTTGACAAAGGAGGCAAGAACGTACAATGGAGTAGAGACAGTCTCTTCAGCAAATGGTGTTGGGAAAACTGGACAGCTGCATGTAAATCAATGAAGTTAGAATACTCCCTCACACCATACACAAAATTAAACTCAAAATGGCTTAGAGACTTAAGTTTAAGACAAGACATGATAAACCTCTTAGAAGAAAACATAGGCTAACTATTCTCTGACATAAATCTCAGCAATGTTCTCACAGGGCAGTCTACCCAGGCAACAGAAATAAAAGCAAAAATAAAAAAATGGGCTCTAATTAAACTTACAAGCTTTTGCACAGGAAAGGAACCACAAATGAAACAAAATGACAAGCTATGGAATGGGAGAAAATATTTGCAAAAGGTGAGACTGACAAGGCTTAATTTCCAGAATATATAGCTCATACAAGTTAATAAGAGAAAAACAACTCAATCCAAAAATGGGCAGAAGACCTAAACAAGCAATTCTCCAATTCAGACATACAAATGACCAATAGGCACATGAAAAAATGCTCGATATCGCTAATTATCAGAGAAATGCAGATCAAAACTACACTGAAGTATCATCTCACACCAGTCACAATGGTCATCATTCAAAAGTCCATGAATAATAAATGCTGGAGAGGGTATGGAGAAAAGAGAACCCTCCTACACTGCTGATGGGAATATAGTTTGATGCAGCCATTATGGAAAACAGTGTGGAGATTCCTCAAAGGACTTATCATATGATCCAGCAATCCCACTCCTGGGCATATATTGAGAGGGAACCTAACTCAAAAAGATACATGCACCCCGATGTTCATAGCAGCACTATTTACAATAGCCAAGATATGGAAACAACCTGAATGTCCATCGACAGATGACTGGATAAAGAAGTTGTAGCATATTTATACAATGGAATACTACTCAGCTGTAAAAAATAAAATAAAATAATGCCATTTGCAGGAACATGGATGGACCTAGAGAATGTCATTCTAAGTGAAGTAAGCCAGAAAGAGAAAGAAAAATACCATATGATACCATTTATATGTGGAATCTTAAAAAAAAAAAGAGAGAGAGAGAATTGAACTTATTTACAAAACAGAAATATCACAAACACAGAAAACATACTTATGGTTACCAGGGAGACAAGTGGGTAGGAAGGGATAAATTGGGAGTTTGAGATTTGCAGATACTAATACATATAAAACAGATAAACTACAAGTTTATAATGTATAGCACAGGGAACTATATTCACTATCTTGTAGTACCTTATGATGAAAAAGAATATAAAAAATGAATATGTGTATGTTCCTATATGATTGAAGCATTGTGCTGTACACCAGGAATTGACACAATGTTGTAAACTGACAATACTTCAATAAAAATATATATAAAAGTATATATTCATCTATCATCAGTGCACCCAAATATATGAAGTAAATATTGACAGTATTAAAAGGAGAAATAGACAGCAATACAATAATACTAGGCAAATTCAATATCTCATTTTTAATAATGGATAGAACAACTAGACAGAAGTATCAGTAAGGAAAGAGAGGACTTGAACATTATTCTAACTGCAGCTAATGGACATATATAGAATATCTACTCACAGCAACAGAGTACACATTAAGTGCATACAAAACATTCTCCAGGACAGATTGCATATTAGACCATAAATAAGAAAATAAAATAATGAATTTAAGAAAATTGATTATATGAAGTTTCTTGTCCAACCAGAATGGAATGAAACTAGGTATCAGTAGCAAAAGAAAAACAGAAAAATCCAAAATACATGGAAATAAAACACCACATATTGAACCACCATTGGGGAAAAAAAAATAAAAAGGGCAATTAGAAAATACCTTGAGATATATGAAAATGAAAACATAACATACCAAAATTTATAGAATATAGTAAAATCAGTAATAAGAGGGAAATTTATAGTGGTAAATGTCTGCATTTAAAAAAAAGGAAAAGATCAAATTAATAACCTAAGTTTACAGCTCAAAAAAACCCCAAAAACTAAATCCAAAGATAGCAGAAGGAAGGTAATAACAATTAGAGCAGAAATAAATAGAGAATAGAAAAATACAAGTTAAAAACCAGCAGTAAAACTAACAGTTGATTCTTTGAGAAAGAGAAAAAAAAAATTAACCAGCCTTTAGCTATATCAACTAATAAAAAGAGACTCAAATAAAATCAGAAATTAAAGAGGAGACATTACAATGGATGCCTCAGAAATTTAAAAAAATGATTATGAGATTACTATGCCATCAAACTGGATAACCTAGAAGAAATAGATAAATTCCTAGAAACATGCAACCTACCAAGATTGAAAAATGAAGGAATACAAAATCTGAACAGATGTATAATAAGTAGAGAGACTGAAACAGTAGTCAAAAACCTCCCACAAAGAAAAGCCCAGAGCAAGAGAGATGACATCAGTGAAGAATTCTAAAAAACATATTAAGAAAAATTAATCCCAATCCTTCTCAAACTCTTCTAAAAATTAGAAAATTAGGGAACATTCATGAAACTTATGAGTCCAATATTATTACCCTGATACCAAAATCAGACGAAAACACTACAAGAGGACTACAGACTAAAATAACAACAAGCCACATTAAAAGGATTATAGAACATGACCAAGAAGGATTTATTCCTGGGATGCAAGATGGATCAACATGTGTAAATCAGTAAATGGAATACACAAGATTAACTCAACAAAAGACAAAAATCACCAGATCATCTCAACTGATGCATAAAAAGTGTCTGACAGAGTTCAATACTCTTTCAGAATGAAAAACACTAACAAAATATGATTAAAGAAAATTACCTCAACATAACAAAGGTATGAATATACCACAGCTAACAATACTTAATGATGAAAAAGTGAAAGTTTTCCATCTAAGATCAGGAACAAGGCAAGGATGTCCACTGCTGTCACTTCTATTGAATATATTATGAGAAGCCCTGGTTAAGAGAAATTAGGCAATAACAAGATATAAAAGTAGCCAAATTGGAAAAAGAGGTAATAAAATTATTTCTGTTCACAGATAACATAATCTTCTATTTAGAAAACCCTTAAGATTACACACACACACACAAAATTAGACCTAATAAACTCAGTACAACTGCAGGATATTAAAGCAACACACACACAAATCTGTTGTATTTCTATACATTAACAGTAAATAATCTGAAAGGGAATTAATAATGCTATTTAAAATAACATCAAAAATAATACCTGGAAAAAAACACTATAAAGGTGGCAAAAACATACATTCAAAACTATCAACAATGCTGATAAAGATTAAAGAAGGCACAAATAAATGAAAAGACATCTCATGTTCATGAACAGGAAGGCTTCCTATTGTTAAGGTGCCCATTCTATGCAAAGTGATCTATAGATTCAATGAAATTCCCACCAAATGCCAACGGCATTTTTTTTGAAGGAACATAAAAATCCACTCTAAAATTCATAACGCATCTTAAAAAACCCTGAGTAGCCTAAGTAGTCTTAAGAAAGAGGAACAAAGTTGAAGGCCTCACTCTGATTCTAAAACTTATTACACATAGCTGCAATAATCAAACCAGTATGTTATTTGCTTAAAAACTGATATATAGACCACAGGACTAAGATAAAGAATCCAGAAATAAACCCATATGTACATGGTCAAATGATCTTCAACAAGGGTAACAAGACTACTCAATGGGAAATAGTGTCTTTAACATAGTGATAGAAAGACTGGATATCCACATGAAAAAATAAAAATGGACCCTTAACTGACCATCCCTCTCCAAAAAAAAAACCTTAAAATAGCATAAAGACCTAAACATAGACCTGAATCCATAAAACTGTAAGAAAACTTGTTAGGATGGCCAATACATATAAAAAAAGAAAAAGTAAGTAGTAAGTGTTGGCAAGGGTGTAGAGATAATGGAACCCCTATGCACTGTTAGAATGTAAATTTGTGCAGTTACTATGGAAAACAATATGAGGATTCCTTAAAAAATTCAAAATTTAACTTCCATATGATCCAGCAATCTCACTTCTGGGTATACAGTAAAGGAATTGAAAACAGGATCTTTAAGAGATACTTGCACACCTGTGTTCGCTGAAACATTCATAAAAGGGACGTTATTGAACCAACCTAAATATCCATCAACAAATGAAAGTATACATGCAATGTGATATATACATGCAGTGGACTATTACTCATCTTTGAAGAAGGGAATCCTGCTGTATCTGGAGGACTTTATGCTCAGTGAAATAATCTGATTACAGAAGGGCAAATACTGAATCATAAACCAGATACTCATCCATGTCCCTCCATGAGGTTATAGAAGCTAACCCATTGCCTACTGGCACTTCAGCGCAACTGGCTAAAATAATTGCCCTAACATGAGCCTTGTAGTTTGCCCAAGAAAAGAAGACCTGCCAACAGCTCTTTTACAAACCATGGTAGCTCCCAAGGCAACCATGGGCCTTAGTCCTTATAAAGCTCTCGATGGAAGACCATTTATTCGGACAGAGACACTGATAATAAAATCACCCCTTTGGGGCATATGCCCAAGCTCTTAATTCCCAAACACTCTAAATAATTTGGGCTAAAAAATGGGACCTCACGTGGCAATAGGATCTCCTTTGTATCCCCCTGGCACTTGGGTGTTGATCAAAGCCTGGAAAGACATCTCCCTAGCCTCCCAACTTCAAACCGTATGGAAAGGGCTGTACCCTGTTCTTCTATCTTCTGCCACTGCAGTAAAGGTTCCTGGAATTGCCAGCTGGATACATCATACCTGAGTAAAATCTTGGAAATCCACCCAAGAAGACCAATACATTAAAAACCCGGACCCTGGCATCCAAGACACCTCAGATTCCACATATTCTTGCAAACCTATTAGTGATCTGTGACTGCTTTTCAGCAACGCTTTGGGTTAATCAAACTTCAAATGGCTATACAACAAGGTAATCAACCAACCAGCCTAGATGGCTTTGACACAAACCCCCTGAATGGACACTGACCCTTCACTCACCACCTGCCCGGTGACAGGCAGCTAGTCTAGAACCCCAACAAGCCCCTTCATTGCCCCAGATCAGCAGGAAGTAGCTAGAGCAGTTGTCACCCTCTATATCCCAAAGATTTGGGGTCCTATGGCTAGAGGGGGGAATGTTAGACAGTTAGATAGAAATGAGCACCAGGGGAGAGGAAAGGAAGGGGGAAGGAGCAACTCAGAAAATAACAGTATGCCTGGGCTCAGGATAAGGGGCTCCAAAAACTTACTTTCTCTAAATGAAAGCCAGCGAAGAAGCTGGCTAGAATCACTGTGGCTGACATCAATCAAGCAGTCACAAAAACACTTCCTAAGCCAGGAAATAAGAACAGGAAAAACAAAGGAGCAGGAACATTTTTCCTCCACCCCCATTTCTCAGAAGTGCACTATATTTTACCACCTTTTTACTTTACTAATAAAATCTTCTGTTTATATCATGCTCTCTGTCTCCCATTAGAAATTCATCTTTTTTTCTACTAAGAACCAAGGTAACTTTTTTCCCCTCCTCCTGGAAACAGTATGATTGCACTTATATGAGGTACCTAAAATAGTCAAAATCATAGAAGCAGAGGATAGGACAGTAGTTGCCAGGGGCTGATGGGAGAGGGAGATGGGGAATTGCTGTCCAATTGGTATAAAGTTTCAGTTATACAAGATGAATATGTTGTAGAGATCTGTTTTACAATATTGTACATTTGTTAACAATACTGTGTTGTACACTTAAAATTTTATTAGAGGAGATACCAAGGTTTAGCCACAATTTTAAAAATGTCAGATCAAAACTGTTCTCTGGATGGCAGTAAACTTAAAGATTGGTAATGTACAAACTAATAATATAATTAACTCCCCAAAATTATTTTTAAAGTATTCATTAACTACAAGTATTCAGAATGCCTGATATGTACAAAGCCATACATCTTTTTCAATATGAAACACAACTAACTCTTGAAGCAAATCAGCTGATAGTGAGAAACATTTTATTGGAATTAATAATCAGGCTCCAGACTACTTCCATTAAATATCAAGCAATGCCCATGTGAGGTTTTACAAATAACTTTTAACTTCTAAATCATCAAAATTTCAGTTTTATCTCTCTAAAATCCTAGAAGAGATTTTATATCTGAATTATCGTACTTATCTCTTATCTCAGTCAATAGAAATATAAACCATACTCTCACTGTAGAAGATATAGAGAGGATACAGAGCTGCCGACAGGGTTGTGGGCAAAGGTATTTTAAAGTTGACTTAGGCAGTTCACAAACCTGTACATTATCAAGATGTCATAGCCACTTATTTAAACTCATTACTGTCCCCATCTGTAAAAATAAGTAGGAATATATGTTAACGAACATGAACTATCACTGTATCCTGAATTTCCTTTTAAATTTTTGATATTTCCCATTTTATTTGCAGGTCTTTCCCTCTACCTTCAGTGTCGCTGTCCTCTGATGTGGCATTTTACCCTCATCTTTCATTTTTTCTGTATTTTATACATGAGCAATTAAAAGCTTATCCTTCTAAAGGATAATGGGTCCCATAAAACACCCAAATATATACAATCTGTATCTTTCTCTCGAGTTGTTGCCCCAGATAACCATATAAGCACATCTTTGCTTAAAGATTTGGTAAGCACCTCAAAAACTCTCATATTTAATACTTTAATGCATGGAGTCCACCGTGTCCCTCATTTGTTAAAAAAATCTAGTCTATATATAAATACCTGAACTACACTTATTAACCTCAAAATAAAGCTGTAAATAATCTTGTTAATGTTCTATCAACACCCTATGTGTAACATGGATTCCTATTAAATATAATCATTAAATATCTCCCTGGCTAATTGGAGATTCTAAATATATGAAAGGGAGCAAAATTTTCCACCCCAAAATATGCTTATTTGGCATATGAATTGTTTTGAGCTGCTTATTTTTAAGCTACAGTAGACACCAATCTCTGAAAACAGAGTAGAAGTTACTCTGTGTAAGGGACATCTACATTTATAAGGGTAACTTCCATCTGAGATTTCCCTTATAAGTGTAGATGTCTCCTTCTCTGTACCAGAAAGAAGAATGACTAAACTTCAGGCACTTTCTCATAACTGGCCTTCCCCCCACCCACTCAATGCTTATTTAAATTGAAGTATAAATGACATACATTATATTAATTTCAGGTAAACAACATAATGCAATATTTGTATATATTATAAAAAGATTACCAAAACAAATCTAATTAACATCTATTATGTACAGACTTACAAAACTTTTTTTTTCCCCCATCTTTCTTTTGTCTTTATCTTGAGGTGGTATTTAGGTTATGGCTTGGACCATTTCAGAGATTTATTTACTTTTCCTGCGTATCTTCCATGTACACAGGAGATACACATGTTAGTAAATGTTTTTCTCCTGTTAATCTGTTTATTAGAGGGGGTCTTACAGGAACCTAGAAGAGTAGAGTAAAAATTCTTCTTCCTCTCCAACAGTTTGGTGACCCACAATGGGAACTTTCGAGACACTGTACTCAATTTGGAGCCTGCAGGAGGGATTCTAGAAAACTGGCAGAAGCTAGAAAAGGGTAAGACTCCTCACCCAGCCAGCTCTTCTAGATCTCTCTCTGCAGTGCCTAGTTGAGAGAGGAAGGTAAAAATGTCTTAGCCTTTCTCCTCCAAATTTAGGTTCTTAGAAGAAAGTATTTGTGAAAACTAGTTTCTTGGGTATAGCAACTCTGGTAACGATTTTTGTTATGAGAACTCTTGTTTTCCACTAATCCCTTTCTTCCCAGAGATAGTTATTGTTTTCCTCTGTTTTTGTGCCATTTGTCATAAGGAGAAAACAATAGGCTAAATGAGGTTTTCCTTTCTTTCTGTTCTGTTTCTTGAGAGCGTGACTTTGTGACCAGTAAGGATGTTCTCCCTGGCCTGTCAGCCAAAGATGCAAGTGTTTGCTTGCACTGGCAGCCAGCTGAAGAGCCTGGGAATCCAAGGCAATCAAGTGGCAAGCCACATCCTCTTTGTTCAACTGTGCCAGCTCTCAGGGGAGTTTGTCTCAAGGGGTCCCAGTCCAAAGGGGCCTTTGTCCTTCCAACTATCATTGTCCCATTGGTACTGAAAAATCCCATTGCAGTAGTGCCTGTCTGGTGTCATAGATTAGTGGATCTTTAACTGGAGCCATCCCACATTCTTGTAGGAGCCCGAAGACACTGCTTTTAAAAACCCCATTCTTACAGCCTGTAACAGCAAAGGCGTATGCATCTTAGGCTAACTGGGAGTGAACTTCCTGGGCCTCACAGGGCTATGTCTTTTACATCCTTAGTGCATGCCTCTTGCATCCATGTTTAAGCCATAAAAAACCTTACTGGGCTGAGTCACCACTGAGGAAAACACACTACTGAAAATCCTACTTGTCAAAGGCCAGATGGATTCTTTGAATTGGAAAAACTTCTATATTAAAAAAAGAATTTTAGAGAGCCCTCATCTAAACAGCTATCTTACTGGTAACTATGGAAAGGCCACGCTGAAAAAAAGGACATAAAGGAGAACAAGGATTCCCTTAAGAAATAAAACAAAGCCTTTTCCCTCCACTTTCAGAAGATTCTACCAAATTTTGAGAGGAATGGGAAAGATCAATAGACAGCCATAACCCCACTCACAGGGACCCTGACTGGCTGCTAAGGGATGTTCTCACCTGTGGTTATGCTGTATTTATCAGACAAGCCAGATGGTCCCCTGGGGGAAATCCCCCCAAAAGAGGAAACAGATGAGCAGAATTTTTCCCAGACCCTCCTATAAATGATTAGGAAATGGATCAGCAGGAAGATGATGTGTTCAGGAGCTGACAGAAACAATAGCAGAGCCTTTTCCTTGACACTCAGGGGAAAAAAAGTGAGCATTTATACAGATTTTACAAAGGTATGCCGCATTCATCCCTGAAGCTCCAGAGCATAAGAATCTTTTTGATTGCCATCTTAGTTTGAAATCATCTCCTAAAATAAAGAAGCTAATTGAAGAAAGCATAGTTGGATGGGCAGATAAGCTCACTGATATCGCTCAGGCTGCAATCTAATTCTTTGAGGAAAGAAAAGCAACTTTATCTTACAAATCAAGTGTTTACAAGAACAGAAATTCAGCTCTAGAAGGTGTTCAAAATCCACATATCCTTTTGGACAAGCCCCAAACCTCCCCTATTTATCTCAAAATACTTGCAGATATTGTTAAAAATCAGAATATTGAAAACAGAACTGTCCTTACTTATGAAAAATGAAAATTTAAATAGTAACCAATCTAGACCTTTGGTAATAGGCAAATTGACTCTAATACTCCTTGGAGAAAACTTGAATACTTTCTCCATGCCTTTGAGATATCAATTTTCTACCCTGTCTTCTCTAGAATCTGACCTTTCTCTCCTTGAAATGCACACTTCAGGGAAATCTTCTCAGGAACGCAAAAAAAAAAAAAAAAAAAAAAAAAAAAGAAAGAAAAGAAAATGAAACAGC
This sequence comes from Camelus dromedarius, assembly GCF_036321535.1. Taxonomy (NCBI): domain Eukaryota; kingdom Metazoa; phylum Chordata; class Mammalia; order Artiodactyla; family Camelidae; genus Camelus; species Camelus dromedarius. The sequence continues at coordinate 40,721,084 of NC_087436.1, forward strand.
AGCTATTAAGTCGTCTCTACAAATATTAGTAAGAACCTTTAGCCATCTAAGCAGTGAAACTTACCTATTCCAACCATCAGAAATAAAATTTGGATTCAACTATTATTTATAAACTAGTGAGTTTGTATGATACTGCCTGTCTCATTACTAAATATTTTAAATGTAAGCTATAAGATCTGTGTCTATATGTTTATGTATGTCTATAAATGTATATTGTAGATGTGGGATATTCTTTTCTACCTCTGGATGGTATCACCAAAATTAATTTATAAAAGAACTCTATTTAGTTGGCCTAAAATAAGTGCTGGTATGAATTAAATATTTCAAAACTTTCAGAAATAGAAATTCAAGTATTTCTAAAGTTCATGTGATTAGGGATAATTTTTAGTAAATAAAAGGCAGTTGAAGTTTGTTGGTTAAATGAAAATAGGAGTATTTTCAGAGTTATCAGCATTAAATACAATGCAGTTATGCAACTTTTATTCTCGATAGCTTTGCTAGTCACAAGTTTATGTTATCTCTGTTACCAACTTTACCAGCAAGAAAAGTAATTTAGGATGACATTTAAGTTTGTCTAATTGAAGTGGGAGGAAAGAGACATTGTTACTATTAAAGTTAAGGAAGACTAGATGAATTGGGTCAAGTAGGTAGAAACTTTAAGATGAAATTCTCTGTTCAATCGACAGTTAAAAGGCATGTAATCTGAAAGGCATGATGGAGCACATAATGGTCTTTTCATCAGGTCAGTGAGGTAGGATAAGAGGCGACTATTGAAGGCTTAACTTAATTGAACCCATAATCAGATCTAGAGTAGTAGCTGATGGATTGAGGACTTACACCACAGCCTCCTGGGAGGGAACAAAGGCAAAGTCAAGTCCTGAATGTATTCAGGACCCAGAAAAGCAGACTGAGATTCAGGACTGAGCCTAGTTTTCAGTGAGGAAATGGAAAGTGAATCAGGCATCCAAGGTAAAGGCCATTGTACGGCCAGGATGAAGGAGGCTGGAGTGGAGAGGAGACTGCGGCTGCACCTTGGGTGCCCAGGTGCCCGGACACTGCAGCCTGTCAATCACTCAGGGAGGCAAGATGAGGTCAACCTTATTTCAGGACATAGCTTTTCTTAACCTTCTGATTATAGTGAAAATTTTAATAGGAATCATACTAATATTAGTATAATGTAAGCCAAAATGTTCCAACTATCTGAAAAAAATATAATCTTATAAAACAACGGTTTAAGTGAAATAAAATAAAGATAATACCTTACTCCCAAACTTATAAGACTTTTAGTAACATCAGTATATGCTGAAAAGTTATATAATACCTGTCAGCATTTTTATTGTAACTGTCTAATACTAAAGAATGAATAAGTAGAATCACATACGATATTTAAATGGTTACCAAAGACCAACAAAAAGTTAAAAACTATTCCACTAGGGACAGCTACCACAGATTGCCATCATTATTTAATACTGCCTAAGTTTCTGGCAAATTTATATACACATGCACACAAGATAACTGGTAAAAAAAAATCGTTTTTAATCTGTTTTTATAACTGACCAGTCCAACAGGATTTTTTTCTAAGTTGGGATAACTTGTAAAATTTGGTGAAGTGGCTGGATATAAAAACAATCTATAAAAGACAGATTTTGTCTACTTGAGCAAACAGTACATAGAAATGAAAATGAGAATTTCAGGCTGAAAATAATACTTAGAAATTCGTATAAACGGAAAGTAGAAATACATATAAATGAAAAGTATCAGGACCTATACGAAGGGTATGAAATGATACTGAAACATAAAACAAGTCTGAACAAGGGGAAAGATATACCATCTTTATATATTCTGTGTGCATTTCTTTCAAAGTACTATATGAATTTAATTGATTCTATTAGGAATTTTTTACTAAGTTCTCTTTTTTTGTTTGTTGTGTTTGTAACACAATCTGGCACCTGCATGATAGCATTCTTGGAATAAGTATATGCACTCGTGTCAAAGAGGGAAAGTGACCTTGAGAAACAGGGAGGAAAACACACTGACAACACTAATATAAATATCTGAGGTGAACTCTGCTTCACATTATTTTAGCTGATGCAAATTGTTGCAAAGGAGAGAACATTTAACATGCAGGTGAATCCAGCAGAGAGTTTTGGACTTAGTATTCAAATAAAACCCTGAGAAATGCAAAATTTAGCCAAAAAAAATAGGCCAGTGGATGCCAAACACCTAGTTTAGATTTAGTTTTCCATTTAGTTTACTTGGTGTTTTGATGTTATATTACATACATATTAAAAACTATTATCTTGAAGCAAAAACTGTGAAACAAACATAATTCAGAAGAATGCTTATATTTTTTAAGACACTTTTACAAATGGAGAGATGCATTATGTAAGTGAAATATTCCGAAGCATTCTTCGGCTTTTGATAACATCCCTTCCTTGGTTCACCTCTGGTATTTTCATGCATTGTATTTTCCCAGTCTCATTTTTTCTGAAACCCGGTTGAAAAGTTAAAATACCTTTGGACTATTTAAAGGCCTGTCCAGGACCTTCAATTAAGGCTGCCTCATGTATGCCCAGGGGAAAAGAAATCCCTGAAAAATCAACACTCCTACCTGAGAGACTAAGAGCACTTAGGTCCTCAGGAATGACTTCAGTTTCTAACATAATGACATTTTTTTCAGGTTATTGTTAATATCTTTCTCAATTGAATTTCTTGTTCATATTACACATTCACGGCTTATAGAGACATCTGAGAGTGCCTGGTGGAATATCATCTCTCCTCACAACTATGCCCAACGACTCAGGCACCACTGCAAGATTGTGTAGACCTTAAAGAAGATCATCTTTGTTGGCACCGATTGGTGGAGTCAGAGGTGAAGAACAGCTGAAGGTGTTTAGAGAAAACACTGTCATTGTGTTCCCAAGAGATGGAAAAGCACTTTCTATGAGGAAATGAAGACCGAAACCAGAGTTCCTTAAGAGTCTCTGATGACAAAACTACATTTTCCTATCTTCTTACTTCTTCTACTAGTCCAATGTGCAAACCAACACATTCTATCTTTTCTCCCTAGTTATGTAGTTTCAGTAGTGGTAATCATTTCATTGTGTACGTGTGGGGCAATCCAGGTGCATGAGATTGTTCAGTATAGTACAAATACGAACCCTTGGTCACTCACAGCACATGCATGTGCACACACCCTTCCTCTAAAGACACATCTGAGGGGGCATTGGCCATGATGAATTTTCAATTTCTTGTGTGAAAGAATAGTAAACTTATACATATTACAAGTTCAGTAAATAATCATTCAATTAGTACTTAATATTGAAAGGTAATTACCAGGCTCAATTTAAAAGATGTTTTAACTATTGTTAACTAATCCCCAGCAAAGGGGCTCTGGACCTAGAACTAGTTGAATGAGTATCTTATTCTAAAATTATTGAACACAATGCATTTTGGCATGTATCCTTATGAAACTGTACTTGAAATGCTCTAGGAACCTTCAGCAAAAGGTCTCCATCAAGTTAAAAAAAAATGGAGAAAAGAAATGCAGAAGAGATATGTCCTTGGAAATTGTTCCTGCTCCTTTCCATTTTCTCCTGTGGATATTTTACAAGTTTTAATGTCCAGTAGATACCTGTCTATAACTGGTGATCAACATGTATTTCATAAGTGAATTAAATCCAGTAGGAGACAAAACTTAATATTCTGAATTACAGGAGCCCACTAGGGTTAGTAGATACCTTGAAGTACAGTCAGCAATAATTTGTTCACAACTATCTAAATCAACAATTAGAGAATCAAGGCACTTATTTCATGATATGGATATTTACTAAGAAAGAACCAACTACACAGCTGATTTAAGGAAAAAATTACCACATTGGAAGCAGAAATAAAGAACTGTAAGAGGGAGAAAATTCCAATTATCCAGACTACTTATTGATCTCTTGAGTAGAACTCAAACTTTAAATTATAAATTCATACTTTGTTATATTTTATGGAAAGCTAATGTCTAAAGTCCTAACCAAAATGCTATTTTAAAGGGTCAACATTAGCCTCTGCCAACTAAGGTCCAAAAAAAATGCCCTGGGTAAGAGATTCTACCTCAGAAATGGCCATACATTTTGATAAATTCCCTTCCTTCACAATAATGATTCCTCCTCTGAGTTAAAAATTCTTTTCTTTTTTCCCTCTTTATCAAAAAGGGTCAATGAGCTAGAGTCATGCAATGTGGAAGAAAGTGTTAACAGTAAATTTGTAACCTGCTACCTAAAATACAGGTGGCAAATATATATCAACCTTAAAAAAAAAAAAAAAAAAAAAATTCTCGTAGCTAACTGTATGTCCCAAAGACAAGGAAGGATTTCCTGGTCTTGCCTGGGAGAATTTCTGTTTAGGACCAACCCTCCCCCATCTAAGGCCCAATGTGTGATGGGAAGATAGAGCAAGGATAGCCAAATCCATGATTTGGGTATTACTGGCCCAATGATCAAATCCAGAGTAGAGTTTTAAATTACTTGTAATGGGACACCAAGCATGTATGTTTGAATAATCTGAACAAATATAAATAACTTTAGAAAAATATGTATGAAATATTAAAATAAACTACTTTGTGACACATTTTTGTGTTAAATATCAATAAATTTACAGCACAATCAAATGACAAATAACAGTACTTGCAAACTGAACACTAACTTGAGCAACCTAACTAGAAGTGATCGATAGGTCTTTTTATTGATTTGACTAAAAACTTAATGGAGTATTTCACTTTTTGCTGTGTAAAGCAGTAACGAGTCTTCAAATAATTCCTTGAATGTCACATGACTAGAATATTTCCTAAATAAATATGTTAAGTGGTCAGTTACACAAGTCACTTCCATTTTTACCAGATCTTGAAATCATTTCAAGTTCAATTCATGATTAAAAGGACATTAATAGTGAAACTAGAGGTTTTTAAGAAGTGGTATTTTCCCACAATTCAAGTTAGACATTAAACCTATAAGTACAGTCATTTAAACTGATTTTAAATTCCAATTTAACTAAAAGCCAGTACTTCTCATTCATTCTAGTTAGACACAGAAAACAAACAAAAAACCAGAATAGAACAAAAAAGATAACTACCACCCCTAACGGAATAAATTCAGAGGTAGTTTTTGAAGCTAACATTTCTCTTCAACTGTATGTTCATGTGGATTAGAGTGCGAGGTATTTGAGTATCTTCATGGAATCAGCAGAAATTCTAGGCACAAAGTAAATTCTTTGTTAAGAATAATGATTGAAAAAATTAAGGATTTGGTAATTTTATTTGTCATTAAGATGATTACTTCTTTAAAATGGAACACTGCAGTAAAAGTTAAACTCCTATCTGAAACACTTTGCTTAGCAAAGTCCTTTACTTTTTAATGTGATGTGTTTCTCTTTTGTATTGCTTAAGTTAGAAAGTGATCTTAACAGATTTTAAATTTTGCCATTTTTTAAAAATCACAGTTCATTACCATGATAGTATCATATTACATTCAAAATAAGCATGTAAGGCAAGATTTTGACTTCCACTTTTTTCTGGGAAGAAATGATAAGCTTTCATGCTCAGAGATGGCCAAATATTTAAGGAGACTGGAAAATTACTAAAGTAGCTGAAATGCAACATAAGAGAAACCAAAGTCTGTCTGCAACACTGAAGGCACAATTGAGGTGAACGCTCTAAACTAACAGCAGGAGCACCAAGATCCCACAGTTTCATACAGGAATATTCAGTTGCCTCAGATTTGACACAGAGAACAGTAACACAGTTTGAGTTTTTCACACTGTAGTTTTACCAAATAAGTTTAAATATGGAACATTGGGAAAACTTAGCTGAGATAATATGCCTTGCTGGAGTGCTGGCAGTACAAATAAAAAGCTGATTAAAAAAAAAAAAAAACTAAAAAACTTAGCTGTTACAGGATTGGGATTTTCAGTAAGGCCAAAGAAGAAATATAGTGGGAATAACTGAATGAGAAAGATTGACCTAAAATATAGGATTTGAACTTGATTTCAATGATTGGAAAGTCACTGTTATTTAGAAGAATGTATCCTTAAAGCAGTCAGGCAAGGGAGTTCAGTGGATAAGAGGGTATCATGTAACAAAGACTAGATGATGGGTATTCCAGATAAAAACCAGAAGTCAGCAAGAATCTCCAAAAGGATAGAAACATTTGACCAAGATTCCAAAACCAACAGAATAAGAACATAAATTTGAGAAAAATGGTAGCGAGAGTGCTACAGCTTTGTATTTTTTAAGCTCTGTAGAAGACGGCTATGTTACAAAAGGTGGTGGTGAGGAGAGGAGAGCAGCATCAAGAAGCAGCAGCAAAGGACATCACCTGAGTCTGTTCACATGTTTTTGTTTTTACACATCTCTTGTTTTTACCATGCGTGTGCAAGAATGAACACTATTTACCTGAGAGGTAATAAAGTTTCCAGTTTCAGTACAAGTCAACGAAGGGAATGTGGGAGAAGTTAGGTCGAGAATTTGTTTCTCCAAAAATATAGAGGTTCCAGAGTATGTGGTGAAATGATCTGGGGATAAAAGATGGAGTTTTGGGTGAGAGGAAAGTAACCATAGGCCCTTATGGGATGATACTGTGGGAGACGATACACAGCCAGAGAGGACCCCGTTGTGGGGAGTCACAGGGGTGACTGGATGACAGGAATAGAAAACTCAGTGATGTTAACTGATCACAACATTTTCTGCAGTATTGCTTAAAACAACACCCAGGTAGACTAGAGCTCATCCAGCCATATTGCAGACAGTCAGCACTGACTTGTTAGACTGCACTTCTGATGGGTATTTAGTCTCTAAAAATTATGGGGACTCTATCCTGTCTGAAAGATGTATGTCTTAAGATTCTTTTTTTTAATAAATAATACATGGGGCCCCTGGTAGAGGCTCAGGGTTTAATGCCACTTGTATTTAGGATCATAGGGTTACAGGTGTGAAACATGTAATTAAAAAAAGTATTTTTATATATTCAACTAAAAAGAAAAATCAGTAAATTAAGTAAACATAGGGCTTTATTCTAAGTAGCAAGAAAATACTACTAAATACTGAAATTTCTTAGGACTAATTAAAACTCGTATTAGGAAAAAAGTCTTGGCCTTGTAAATAACTTAATCAATAAAAGAGTCAGCTTCAGATAAATATCTGGATATAAAAAGGAAAAACATAGCTTGATGAAAACAAATACACATTCCACCCATGCTGGATTCTGAACACACTGAGACCTAAGTCAAAAACAGAAGCAGATGGGTCCAAACTTTTGACTTTATTCCAGATAGAGGCCAAAGTGAAGAATGGACCTTCAGGGGTGCTTGTCAAGTGAGCCTCAGGCTGAAGCCAGAATGAGGCAGAGCTACTAAGCACGGCACAGGCCAGGCTGGGCAGCGAAGCGCACCCCCGACAGGGCAGAGCTCCGCACAAGCAGCGGCCTGGAGGGCGGAGGGCCTCCGCTCTCCGCAGCGGGCTGGCTCTGGAGAGGAGGCTGGGAGCCAGTCGTGTCCTGCTGTTCTCGCACTAACCCCCAGCAAAACACAGCCCCTCTTCCCCACTCGGGGAAAAGTGAGTGAAGGAGAAGACAGCCTAAGAACACACTCGGGGAACACCTGTCCATGTGAAAACTAGGAGTGGGGAGAACATGTTTCTAATACAAAGCGATTAGAAAAAGATTACAAAGGGCAATAACAGTTGACATTTTCGTTGTAGATTCAAATAAGAATATATGTTAAGGAAATTTTTTTTAAAAGTTGTGTTTTTAAAAAAAGACATCTGGGGGAAAAGAAAAAAAACATCAACCTCTCCTTAGTCTAGTTCTCCATTATTTTACATTTTTATACCTATTATAATTAAATTATTTTTGTTTTTTTTCAGCGAAAACATAAACATAGGTGCATTCCAAATGAAATGTTCTGGTTTCAATTATTTAATCCTATTTGTTCTTTCTAATTCTCATCTCCTTATCATTAGTGTGTTCATCTGTACTTTCATCCATTTGTTCATGCTCTGAAAATTCAGTGCCCCACTGTGCTTAAGTTTGCATTTGCCAAGTGCTGTGGATAAAGAGATTAAAATGCGGCCTGTTGTAAAAAAATACACTGTTAAATAAAGTCAATCCAACTTTTGATATAGACCATTTCAAAAATAAAGAAGATGGACTTTATAATACAGCTGAACAGGACCAAGAGGCATGCCGGCTTTATAATTCCCAGCCAGGAACACTAAACAGCTCTCTGTGAGCCACCATAATTAAACCCAGATCCTCCAATTAAATCAGATACCACATCTGTGTTATCCAATTTAGTCCTTGCTCAGCGAAAAGAAAAACTTTTTCTGAACACATTTTACAAATCACTTATATATTGCAGATTTGACCCACTGACTAATTGATGGACTGGCTTGTTTTGCTTCTTTATGAGCCGGTCCAGATGCAGTGCACACCAACAGGATGCAAAGCTGCTTAGTAGTGATCTGCCTGAGGGGTATGATCACCCTCCATGTTGCACCAATGAGTAATATAAAATATTGTACTAATTAAGCATGTCCTCCTTAAATGTTGAGAAATAAACTAATATGAGTGTTGATAAAATAATTTTTATTCAACAGGGAACTAAAAATTCTTATTCATATTTTATCTCAATACTGAATTATGATTCTCTAGGTCACCTAATGCCAGGCTTACGTCGCTCAAAAGATCATATAAAAATAACTGTTTTCTATTTTTCAGGAGACTCTTTGGCTAACTTTGGTCTAAGCTGGGTGTGTGATGAGCATATTATTGAAGAAGAAAGGACAGAAAACCTATTATCAACTAGAAATGAAATGGGAAATGGTCCAATGGCAAATTACTTTCTAAGCTGCAGTATTTTCTGTTCTGCTGTATTCATTTGTTAAAGCTTTACTGAAAAGCAATGATTTTCTCTTTTTACTTTTACTACTTAGGATTTCCATGTTAATTTTCACCACACCTCCCTTTTTTAATTTTAATATTTGAGGAACTATGAGGATTTTGAGCCTCCACTGACCTGGTGACCATGTTCTATATTCTCATCTCACTTATCATTTCAAAGTTCTGCCTTTTATAACCTGCAATATCACAGAATCATATAGCTTTAAAAAAGAAATCAATCTTTAAAAATTAAATTTCATTCCTTGATCTATAGAACGTAATGTGTTAACTCTATACAGCTGCTCCAAAAAAGGGTAGCCAGTCAACACTTTATTTTCTAAATTTTCTTCTATACTTGATGTGTATTTGAAAAATCAATTTTCACTTTATTAGGTGTCCATTGGGTAAATTTATGCAAAATAAATATATTTCCATCTTCAAATGTTAATGAAGTATTAGGGTTAAAGATCAAATTATCTTTCCTACAAAATAGTCAATTTAAAATTTGACCTATTTGTGAAATAAATTTTTTGAAAAGTCAGCACTTTAATCACAGTTATATATGTTTCTATAACATTATAGATGTAAGAAAATAAGATTAGGGATCACTCAAACCTATGCCAATGTGTAACCATGGCACAAACACAATCTAAATTCACATACAAATATAGTAAAATTCCTAAGAAATATTCCAGGCAAACTTTGCACTGAGCTGCACCCCAGAGGTGGTCTTTCTTTTGTCCTCTACACTTAGAAGTTCCAGAAGCAGAAGAAAAGTATCTCTGCTAGCTCAAAAGATGGACTGTCCCCAAATATAAATTCCTGGCCCTCAAATATTCTACTCTTCCGGTAAGTTTGATTCCAAACTTTTAATTCTTTGTCCATTAAGTTCAAGGCTGTTCACCAGCCATACAATTTACTGCAATGGGCCAAGTATCTGAGCCAACTTCTTCATAGCCTGAGTTCGATTGGTATTTATTTATGACCCTTCTCCAGTGTAGACTTCATGTAAAGAATTTCCACTGCCAACTCTCTCAGTCTTAGTGTTGGTGTCATTAAGGCAGCACTAAAACTGAATTTATATATCTTGAGGAAAAAAGGTTAATCTCTCTTGTACCACTCAAAAAGGCAGAAACAAGTCCCACTTAGCAATGAAAGGGTCCCTTCACGGTGACATTGTCTGGCGAGATGCTTCTCTGCCTCTAACAACCTTTCTTACGGTCCCACTGTGCAGTGGAGCTCCTGACAGCCTAATTATCAAAGGTATCAGACTCACAATGCCTAACAAAGGGACAAATTCTCACGATTTTTTTTCCCCAACCTTGGGAAATTCCTGTCTCAAAGTCTCTTCAAATAGTAACATCAATTAACAGTAGCCACACACAAAAAAAAAATCTTGCAACTTTGAAATAGCAGTTTTTGTCTAAGTCATTATTTTATCAGCTATTTCTTGGGAGACATATCCTATTTTGGTGTGCCTACTTTGACTTCTCCAAAATTAAGTGGGTTTGAGATACTATTTGTAGGCATTTCCAAACTGTTTTTTCAATTAGGACTATTTTTACATTGGTTTTAGGTTCACAGTAAAACTGAGAGGAGGCTACAGACATCTTCCCATACAGACCGGAGCCTCATACATACACAGCCTCCCTCATTATCAACATCCCCCACCACAGTGGTACATCTTTATGTCTCCTCAGTAAAGTTTTGCCCAAGGTCTTTGACCTACTTTTTATTTAGGTTGCCTGTTTTCTTATTGTTGAGTTTTAAAAGTTCTTTGTATATTTTAGGTAACAAAAATCAAGTCCTACTGACTTTCTGCCTGCTGAGTATGTCCATTTTGGATAGAAAATGTTGAAATACCCAACTATGATAATGATTCATCTGTTTCTCCTTGCATCTCTGTTAGTTTTTCCCTCACATAGTTTGACATTGTTAGGTGCATACATGTGAAGGATTATGTCTTCTTGGAGAAGTGGCCCATTTATCATTATATAATGCCCTTCTTTAGTTGACATCTGTCTTTACTTGAAAGTTGGCTCTGTCTGAAATTAACATAGCTACTCCTGCATTTTATAATTTAGTCTTAGCATGGTCTACTGATCCATTTAATTGTAAACTACATGCGTGTATATATGTGTGTATATATATACACGTATACACACACACACACAGATTTCTTGTAAACATATACTTGAGTCTTGTTTACTCACTCTGACAATCTTTATCTTAATTAGTACAGTTAGACCACTGATGTTTAAAGTCATTATTGGTAAAGCTAGGATACTATATCACATATTCATTACTGTTGTCTGTCTTCGTTCCTTACTGTTGTATATCATTGTTCCTATTTTTTTCTTCTGCTCTTTTTGCCTTTGTGATTTTTAAAGGAATATTATCTATAATCCCATTTTCCCTTTAAAAAATATATTGGATATATACATATGTATATTTTTACTCTTTAAGTGGTTGCCCTGGACTTTGTAAATACAAATTTACAGCCAATCCTAGTCCACTTTCAAATAACATTATACTACTTCACAGGTAGTATGAGTACCTAAAAATAACAACAACAAAAACCCTAATTGCTTCCTCCCATATGTAGCACTGCTGTCATTCAACTCACTTATATATATTCATACCCAACTATATACATACACAAGATGTATACATAAACCTACATAATCAAGTTCATTGCTGCTATTATTTTGAATTTCTGTTAGATCAGTAAGAAAAACAAATTTTACCATCACATTCCTTCTTTGATGTTCTTCCTTTCTTACAGAGATCCAACTTTCTGACTTATTATTTCCCTTCTCTTTAAAGGGCTGTTTTTTGTTGTTGTTTTTTAACATTTCTTGCAAAGTAAGTCTATTGACAACAAATTCCCTCAATTTTTGTCTAAAAGTCCCCTTTCCCTCACTTTTGAAAGATGATTTCCAGGTACCTAATTCTGGGTTGGTGGTCTTTCTCTGACAACTTTAAAGAGTTCACTCTACTCTCTTGCTTGTATGTTTTCCAAAGAGAAGTCAGATCGTAATTCTTATCTTTGTTCCCCTATTGGTATAGTATTATCCCCCCAACCCTGGCTTCTACCCCACCCCAGGATTTTTTCTTTATTTTTGATTCTTTGTTAGAAGGTGATGTGGCTAGGTCTGGATTTGTTGGCATTTATACTGCTTGGTTATTTCTGATCCTTCTAGATCTATAGTTTGGTATCTGACATTAAAACAGGAAAATTCCAAGACAGCATGGTATTGGCATAAAAACAGACATCAATCAATAGAACAGAGTAGAGAGCCCAGAAATAAATCCACAGACCTATGATCAATTAATCTTTGGCAAAAGAGGCAAGAATACACAATGGAGAAAAGACAGTCTCTTCAGCAAGTGATATTTGGAAAACTGGATAGCAGCAAGTAAATCAATGAAGTTAGAACACTCCCTCGCCCCATACACAAAAATAAACTCTAAATGGCTTAAAGACTTAAACATAAGACAAGACATGATAAATCTCCTAGAAGGAAACATAGGCAAAACTCTGACATAAATCTTAGCAATGTTCTCCTAGGGCAGTCTACCCAAGCAATAGAAATAAGAGCAAAAATAAACACATGAGATCTAATTAAACTTACAAGCTTTTGCACAGGAAAGGAAACCATAAGCAAAACAAAATGACAACTTTGGAATGGGAGAAAATATTTGCAAATGATGTAACTGACAAAGGCTTAATTTCCAAGACATATAAATAGCTCATAAAACTTAACAAACAAACAAACAAAAAACCAAACAACCCAATCCAAAAATGGGCAGAAGACCTAAACAAGCAATTCCTCAGTGAAGACATACAAATGGCCAACAGGTACATGAAAAAATGCTCAGTATCACTAATTATCAGAGAAATGTACATCAAAACTACAATGAGGTTTCTCACACCAGTCACAACAGCCATCATTCAAAAGTCCATGAACGATAAATGCTGGCGAGGGTGTGGAGAAAAGGGAACCCTTCTACAGTGCTGATGGGAATTTAGTTTAGCATAGCCATTATGCAAAACAGTATGGAGATTCCTCAAAAAACTAAGAACAGATCCACGATATGATCCAGCAATCCCACTTCTGGGTATGTATCCAGAGGGAACTTAATTTGAAAAGATACACACACCCCAATGTTCATAGCAGCACTGTATACATTAGCCAAGAGATGGAAACAAACTAAATGTCCATCAACAGATGACTGGATAAAGAAGTTGTGGTTTATTTATACAATGGAATACTACTCAGCCATATAAAGAATAAAACAATACCATCTGCAGCAACAGGGATGAACCTAGAGATCATCATTCTAAGTGAAGTAAGCCAGAAAGAGAAAGAAAAATTCAATATATCAATCATGTGTGGAATCTTAAAAAAAAAAAAAGACACTATGAACTCATCTGCAAAACAGAAACAGACTCACAGACGTAATGAACGATCTTATGGTTACCAGGGAAAGCAGGCAGGAAGGGATAAATTTGGAGTTTGAGATTTACAAATGTTAGCCACCATGTATAAAAACAGATTTAAAAAAAGTTTCTTCTGTATAGCCAGGGAACTATGTTCAATATCTTGTAATAGCCTTTTGTGAAAACAAACATGTATATGTATGAATGGGACACTGTGCTGCACACCAGAAATTGACACATTGTAATTGACTGTACTTCAATAAAAAAAAAAAGAAAAAGGAAAATTCCCTGTCACTGTTTCACCTATTTTTTCTGTTTCTCTTTGCCTTGTGTTTTTCCATTATATGTATGTTACAACTTTAGTAGTTGTCCCATAGTTCTTGGATATTCTGTTCTTTTCCTCAGGTTTGTTCTCTTTGCTTTTCAGCATAATAGGTCTTTATTGATATATCTTCAAATTCAAAGATTCTTTCATCATTTATGTCCAGGGAATTACTAAAACCAATGTAATTCTTCATTGTTGTTACAATGTTTTGCTTCTAGCAATTTTGTTTTTTTTCCTTCAGATTTTCATCTGCTTATACTGCCCTTCTGATCTTGCATGCTACCTACTTTATTCATTAGAGCCTTTTTGTCACAGAGCAAATTAATCATAGTGATTTTAAAAGACCAATATTATCATTGCAACATCCCTGCCATGTCTAATTCTGATGCTGCCTCAACCAAAAATAATTTTTTGAGGGGAAAGGTTTTTTTTGGTTTTTAGTATGACTTATAATTATTTCTTGATAGCCAGACATGATGTACTAAGTCCAAGGAACTGCTGCAGATATGCCTTTAGTAATGATGTGGTGAGGTGTCAGAGCAGGGGAAGCATACCATTGTCCTGTGATCAGTTGTCAGTCTGTTATTGAGTCTGTGCCCTGGTGTGAAAGCTTTACAAGTGCTTCTCATTTTTCCCCTCTTCCCTCGGATGGGATAGGGTAGCTAGAGTGGCTGGAGTTAAGGATATCCTTTCCCCAAGTTCCATTAGACTCTGATCAAACGCAGAACGTTAGGCTCGGGTTAGTTTCTCCTGTGGGCAGGTCTTGTTCAGGAAGAACAGAGTGTTCTGGTGTATTACAAAAGAGTTTCCTTTTTCCTTCCTCTGCTGGAAGAATGAGAGGATGTTTTCTATTATTTCCCAAGAACCTGGTGGAGATCCTAGAGGTAACCAGTGTCAGGGTAGGAAAGCCTGATCCATAGCTGACAAAGTGCTAGTGGCTCAGTGTGGACAATTCAGTTAACTCCAAGGGTATCCCGTCACAGGGGAGCCTGCACAAGTTTATGACATTTACCTCCAGGTTCTCACAGTAAATATTAGATTAAAATCACTTCATGCTTCCAGCAGGGGGAGGGAAAAAGAAACCCTATTGAAATACAGGAGACCACCCTGTTCTCTTTAACAAGTCTGCATTCAGGAGAATCTAACTAACTAGAACAAAGCAAAGGTATTTAGGCTATGTTTTTATTATGACTTTTTTTCCTGAATGTATTGCCAGACGATTTTATCTAAAATATTATACGATGGTTTCTAAAGTTGTTTCTTAAAATTCAGTTCAGACAGGATCCACGTGCCAGCTACTCTGTGATAGAAACTGATGCACTAACTGTTAACTTATTCAGAGAAACAGAGACATTGTTTCAGTAATTGAACTCAAGTACATTTAGTCTCATACCAAAGCGAGTAATGGTTTAGATGTGGATTGTTTCAGTGTCATACAGAGATTATGCAACTCCAGGTGAAAAATAGTGAAGGACTGAGTTGATCAGTTCAAACTTCAACATTCCTGTCAAATAGCTTGAGTTTTATACACAATTCTATTTGTAGAAATCTGACCCTAAATATTTCAGGTTAAAAAAAATAGAAGCATTGGGTTTATAAAAATTAAGAAAGTGGGTTTAAGAGGGAGGAAAGATAAGGGAGTCTAATTTCTGAACTTCACTACAATTTCATACAAGTAAGAAATAGAGAAATATGAATGTTAACATTTTAAATATAGGAAAAGTGGTTGTCATTTAATTATAAAAGAATTTTAATAAATCTAAATCTTTTACGAAAATTGACAGGAGTTAAGTTTAAAGATAAAGTTTTATATTTCTCCCAAGTAAACTGATTTTACATTTTCATGTTCTTTAGAAAACTTTTATCATAAGTAACAAAATTTAAAGTTAATTTTAAATTGCTTTTTTGTGCTTTCCTGGTTCACTGAAATGACCTTTCTACCCAAAGAAATTTAATTACATATCCACCTGAATAACTTAATTAGAGCATAGAATTTTGGGTTACTCAGAGTATAATAGTGTCTAAAAGAGGATGTGCTCAGATCTAGAATAGCTGAAATAGTCATTGAAACCAGTGACCAAAAGAATTAAAGAAGAATCAACTCAGCTGAGCAGAGCTTCACTCAAGGAGGAAGGCTCTCTAATCTGAATGTATTTAGTCTTATACAGCAAAGCAATGTCTGGAAAGTTTTACCTACAATTTTTTTTTCAAATTTTGTGTTTTTTCCATTTTTAATATGGTTTGGTGAAAGAAGAGCCCAGTAGGCATGAAACAGGAAACAGTCCCAATTATTAATTATTATTTTTTTTTTACCGTATATTAGAAATGGGTGCATGTTTACATGAATTTGTAAGGAAACCATTAACTAGCTATGCATAAATCCATGTTAATAAGACGTTGTAAATGAAAAAGAATACTTATAATTAGCACATATGCTGTAGAAGGCAGCTTTTGCAACTACTATAAACTGCTGGTATAGTTCTGAAGTCATCCTAAAATCTAAAAAGCATGAAAAGTGCTATATATATATATAATGAGAGAATCCATCTGTTGCTAGGATTTCTTTTCATCTACCACTGATGGCATTTTCATTTGAACTTACTATGTTAAAATGGGTGATTAGACTTCACTGTTATTTTCATGAGAACAGTTATTTAATAGAAAACCTTAAACTATATGAATTATGGTAATTCCTGTTTTTTGACTCCAAAAACACTTTCCTGGCTGACTTGAACTTTCACATACTTTCAAGTAGTCGTGTTAGGCAGTTAGATAGAAATGAGCACCGGGCAGGGGGAGAGGATGGGAACAGGAGCAATCCAGAAAATAACAGCACACCTGCACGCAGGATAAGGGGCTCCAAAAACATTTACTTTCTCTAAATGAGGGCCAGCAAAGAAGCTGGCTAGGATCGAAACGATGCGGCTGCGGAATAGACAGAAGGACCTGGCTTAACCTGACTCAGTGCTCATTGTAATGTAATTAACATTACAGTTTGAGCCCCTCCCGTGGGTTTCTCTGCGTGCTCCATGGGTAAGAACATACTCAACAGAGATGGGCGTGCCTGAGCACAAGGAACCTGAGCTGTCAATCAGCCTGAGCACTCGAAGAACCTGAGCCGTGAATCAATCAATTACAAAAACGCCCCCAAAGCCAGGGTATAAAAACAGGAAAAACAAAGGAGCAGCGCCATTTTCCCTCTCCTGGGTTGGCCCGCTGCCAATTCTCAGGAGTCTACTATATTTTACTACCTTTTTACTTTACTAATAAAATCTTGTTTACATCATATTTTCTGTCTCTTCTGAAAAAAATTTTTTTTCAGGTGACTATGAACCAAGGTAACTCTTATTTCCCTCTTCCCAGTAATACTCCTTGTATTAAAATGACTTTGACTTCTACATTCTCTTTTGATTTCCTAAGCCAAAAGTAGGCTAAACAACTAACCAGTTCAGCAGGAAACTTAAATTCAATAGACATAAAAGCGAAAAATCATTATGACCTCTAACAAACTTCATTATGATCCAGACCCCCCCCCCTTTTTTTTTTTTTATAATAAAAGAGAATCAATACCTAGTAACCTACAGTAGAAACCTGGAAGTCTTACTCCATTAAACTCCTTTCAACATTATTGTACCCGGGCCGCGCTGTAAAAACAGGAGGAACCTTCACCCAAAACCTGGTTTGAATGTGCCAAGAGAGAGTATCAACGCACACACACCAAGAAGTCAGGAAAAGAGTTGTGACTTACGTAACTGAGATCTCTGGGATGAGCAGAACAGCCTCAAGCAGGTCCGGGGTGGCTGGAGAGAACCAGGAAAGCAGACTGGGTTGGGGCTTTTATTGTGGTTAGAGGGCGGGCCCGAGTGACGACTCCCGTAGGGAGGCAGGCGATTGGGTGTTCTGACTCCTGCAGGTACTAGAGGGGGAACACCTGGGCTTCCGTACAATATTGGCCTGGTGAGAGACACAAGAAGAGGCAGGTGTGAGGCATAAAAGCTACTTGCAGTCAAATATCGAAAGAGAGCTTAACTCTTTATGACAAACCTCACCCACACAGCCATGTTCATCCAATTACCGCACGCATTTTTCTCATTTTTTTCTTTTTCTTTTTTTTTTAGTTTTAAGTTATCCTCTTTATCTGAGTAAATGTGACAGATTTCTGACTCATCTGATTAACCTTGTACTCAAATTCTATCCTTCACACATAGAATTTCTACAACAAAGAATTATACGTTTTTCCCCAAAGCATTACCTCCTCCAAAAAACTTTTGACCTTAAAGGATATCTTTACTTTTGCTTACGCAGTTTTATCAACCTGTTTACTTTTCTTCTATCATCTCTTTCTCCATCCACCAATCTACCTCCAGCAATACGCCCTTTAAATGGGAGCCATGTCTACTAATTACTGTATCATGTTAATCACCTGTGTCTGGCATCTGGCATGGCAGTAACTGCTGAACACGTGAACATTTGGGGCTCAGGACCATGAAGATTGCAGCCATCATTAGAGGCTCCCTGTCCATGGAATCAGATTTCTTTGATACAATCTGAGATTTAGAATTACATCAAATAATTAGAATTATTTCAATTAAGAATGAGATCAAAGCTCAAATAACTCAAAACATATCTTTTTAGTCTTTATGTAATTTAGAAAATACATTTCTACTTAATGATCAGCAAGTCATAAAGTAAATTATACTTATTCAATTATTCTTCAATGTGTTTGGTAGGCTTTTGCCACTGCATACTCTTAGGAAAGGGCTTCACCTCAACAGTACAAAGACACTGTCTACTTTGAATAAAACTGCACTTGCATAAAAATTCACTAATGGCCAAAAAGCCATATTCTAAAATTTTAGTAAATAATAGCATGTGAACACAAATTTTTAAAGTTTTTAACATAATATTTTGGAATGGAAATATTGGACGGAAAAATTATGCATATTCAGTATTTTTTACAACATGCAATGAATTTGAACCCTTAATTTGGCTGCAAATAATGAATTTCAGAAATAACTAAACATAAACTTGAATATAACTTTATTATTTCAATTATGTTAAAGGGGAGAGACTAAAATATTGCAGAACATATGGAGTGTTTTTTTTTTTTTTTAGTTATTGCATACTCACTTGGTAGCATTTAGGGTATTCTTAACTTATTTAACAAGGGAATTCATATCACTAACATGTGGGAGCTATTTAATACCTAGAGAAAAAAATGTATCTTTATTTAGCTAGATGTAACTTTGCTTTCCAGTATGATCCAGATAGATACTCTCCAAAACTGACAAAGCTGTACACCGTAAAGATTAGGAATCAAATACCTATTTCAGTATATAACGTAAAAGAGATAAGATCATCCCCGTAATTTGATTGAAAACTAAAATAATTGTAGGTCACTTTTATTTATATCTTACTACTAATAAACTATGAGTCATTATGCAACACAATAAATTAAAAATATTTAACAGCTTCAAATAATTATCCTTCTGTATTTACACACAGCAGTTTTACAGTGAGAAATACAATGTAATTTAAACACAGTACAATGGTTCATATGTGTATGAAGACCCAGAGTGTTTCATAAATTTGGAAAGTTTAACTTAAATCTTCATGTTTATAGTTGTACAAATGCATTTTTGTGTGCCTGTCTCTCCCTACTAAGCTAGCTTTCAGAGTTTTTAAAAAATGTAACAAAAATAAATAGCATACTCAGCTTTCAAAATATTTAAATTTGCCATATATATGAATTTTAATTCATAAGAAACTAATTATTATGAAATATTGATATCTTGATTTCATAGTTAAGTTGATTAGACTCAACATGCTTCAATGGTAGATAGTTTTTTCAAAGGCATTTTAAAAAATGGTGTCAACTTGTAACTGTGAATCCACATAAAGAACAATGTTGAGATCATGACAGATTGTATGTTTGATACTGCCTTCATTTTTCATAATTCAGAGAAGGGTATGACATACTTGTTTGATGTGAGGCAGAGAAATAAAATGAAATTTGTAATTCTGAGGTAATAGACACCTACCTTAATATCATTGGTCATCATTACTGCTTCCATCTTTCCTCCAATCATCAGTATCCACAACAATGGACTTACCTAAAGACATTGACACCTTTCTCCCTGAGAGGGAGGAGATATATGTATGAAGATGTGTATTTCCAACCAAAATTAAGTTGCTGCCCAAAAAGTTTACCAAATGCAGTCTATGCAACTTATTTCTCCAAGCTAATGGTGACCATGGAAACACTGGTCCCATATAGGCCCATCATAGGTCACTGTTACAGACCCAGATTCAGTCATACAGTATTTAGGTAGTTTAATACTCAATATACAGCTTAAAATCTTAACTTAGGGTTATATTTTTGAGTGAGTTGTTTTATTAGTAAGACTCAGCTTCTATGTGTATATTTCATTCAAACCCAGTCAGACTGTTTGTATCCTAGCAAGAAATTTTATTCTTTACCATTCCTACTAACATCCATTAAACCTTTCAAAAAGACCTCAAAAAATTAAATTCCCTGGAAAGTCTAGGTCTGAGATAAATGCAGGTCTAACTTCTGATAATATATGTTTATGGTTAGTGGTCTGTTTTTGTCCTGAAGTAAAATGATCAGTCACTGAATTTTATTCACGTTTCTTGCACATCTACATGTGTTAGTGGAGATCCATTCAGCCCAAGCATTTCTAAAGAGCTGATATGGATTCCTCTCACCTTCATAATAGGGGATTTTTTTTTTTTAATTGAAGAAAAATCTCTCCTCTGGTGTCTCTTTTTCTTATCTGATTGCGGTGGCCAGGACTTCCAATACTATGTTGAATAAAAGGGGCAATAGTGGGTATCCTTGTCTTACTCCTGATCTTAGAGGAAAAGCTTTTCACCACTGAGTATTACGTTTTCTCTGGGCTTGTCATAAATGGCCTTTATTATGTTGAGGTATGTTGCCTCTATACCCGCTTTGTTGATAGTTTTATCATAAATCGATGTTAAATTCTGTCAAATGCTTTGCTGCATCTATTGAAATGATCATATGATTTCTGTTTACCACAGTATTTGATTTGTGGATGTTGAGTTATCCTTACATCCCTAGAATAAATCCCTCTTGATCATGGTATACGATCCTTTAACATGGTGTTGAATTCAGTTTGATAATATTTTGTTGAGAATTTTGCCTTTATATTCATCAGGGTTATTGGCCTGTATTTTTCTTCTCTCATAGAGTTTTTATCTGGTTTTAGTATCAGAGTAATGCTGGCCTCCTGGAATACAGTGTGGAAGCGTTTTTTCCACTTCAACTTTTAGAATAGTTTAAGAAGGACAGGTTTTAACTCTTTAAATGTTAGAATTTCCCTGTGAAGCTGTCTGCTCCTGGAATTTTGTTTATAGGGATAATTTTGATTAATAATTCAATTTCATTACTAGTGATTGTTCTGGTCAGATTTTTTTTATTTGTTGCTGATTCAGTATTGGAAGATTGTATCTATCTAGGAATTTATCCACTTCCTCTAGGATGTCCAGTTTTTTTGCATATAATTGTTTGTAGTAATCTCATATGATCCTTTGTATTTTTGTAGCTTCAGTTGCAACATTCCCTCTTTGATTTCTGATTTTATTTAATTGGGCCCTCTTTTTTTTCTTGATGAGTCTGGGCAAAAGGTTTATCAATTTTGTGTTTCTTTTCAAAGAACCAGCTCCTAGTTTCATTGATCTTTTCTATTACTATTTTTTTGCCTGTATTTCATTTACTTCTACTATGATCTTTGTTATTTCCTTGCTTCTACTAACCATGAGCTTTTGTTTTCCTTTATGTCTAAGTTTAGAGTTTTAAGATTTTTGTTTGTTTGCTGAAGTAGGCCTCAATGGTTATAAACTTTTTTAGATGTTTATAATATAACCCTGTCCCATGCTCAGCATTAAACTTGAGTGTTTAAAAGTCTGAGACTTGAATTTTTACTAAGGCATATCAAAGTTTAAACAGAAATTGTGGTTTCTTATTCTGATTAGGTATTGTGTGTGAGTATGATACTATTTAGAATACATTTTATTGTCTTTTCAGGAGTTCTACTTTAATAACTGCAGACTGGCACAGTAAATGTTCCAGTTTAAAAACACCACTTGCAGTTTGTTTGGAAGGGGTACAGTAAATTTTAAAACTCTTTTTAAACTTTTGCTCATAGATGCATGAGTGTATTAATAGTATTTCTTAACATTTATCATTTAAAATTTTAATTTATCAAAAAAAAATTATACATCTTACATTTTGTTGAGTGCAGAAAGCCATACTTTAGGAAAGCAAACAGTAGTACCCTGCTGAGAATATTTGATGACATCATTAAATTTCTTTCATTTGCCCTTCAATTTACCACTAGATGAAAAGAGTTAGTATTATTATAGGTATTAAAACTCCAAGATTCTAGGAGATAAGTAGGTTACACTGCAACAAAATTTTTCACAGGCATTAGTCTCACAGTCATGCTTCCAGAGTTTTAAAAAATGTATCAGTGAATGTAAAGGGACCTAGGATGACGAGTTTGATTATTTTGCTTTGAAAGGTTTATTCCTTTAATCCTGAAACTGCTTTCCAATATTTAAAAAAAATTAGGTGAATTTTGTTAGTAATTTTTTAGCTACTCCCAGTCATACTGAATAATTATCTAGGGTTAATTAGGTTATGAGTGCCTGATTATTTTGCTTTTCCATTGGGCAGCCTAAAATGTATACAATTAACTTCTGACTTTGAATCACAAGTGAAAAAAGACTAACACTGGCCAAGAAGAGCTTAATGCAGAAGATGGAGAGCAGAGATACAAACAGTCCCTTACAATTTCAATCCAAGTATCTACTGAATTAGAAAAACCCTCAAAATAGAACACATAAATAAATCAAATTTTTAATTTTCTATTGATTATATGATTACATTTACTCATGCATATAAAGGCATTTAGTTAAGCAACTAATAAAGTAGACTGTAAAGTCTTTAAGTATTCATGTTTTGAAAATAAATGTCATTTGTCCTGGATGCTTCAATTATTTTCTCAAAACTTCAGGCATTTTATTTATGTGTATTTCAATTAGGTCTCAAGCCATTTTATTAAATCAAACTTTCATGTTTGATTTACAATGTATGAATATTTAAGTGAAAAATATTATGCTGAAAACTGACTTTAAAATAACTTTAACAGACGTAACTTGTCACCCAATGGTATGTGGAAATCCCAACAGGAATTTGATTGCAACTTAAAATCTAGAAGGTTGATTGGATTTTATAATTGGTGTTGCATGAACGGAAGTAAAATGATTATGCAGTGTGGTTTAAAGGAAGTCTAAAGTGAAATAAGGGTTAATATTCTTTGCATTTTCTTTTTAAAAGTTTCAAAATTAATATTTCATTGGTATATCATGTATTATTAGAAGCAAACCATTTCTTGAACACAGCAAAAACTCAGTTTTGAACAGCTTCATTATTCTGCCTAGAAATTAAAACTGCTTTCCTGTGTGTTAAAACTACATCAAGTTATTAGGAAGACATATTGTATTTCAGAACCTAGAAAACTTTAATAAAATTGAAATTTTTTTAACACATGAAAAGGTGTGCATTTGGATAAAAATGTTACATTTTGCAATAACAAGTCTTGATTTCCTTTTTTATGTTATGTTTGAATACTGAATTAGACAATGAGAGAGTAACAATGTAATCTGCTCACGATTTTATAATATTGAAGACGTACATGCTAAGATCTGAATTTTAATGCTTACCTAAAAGGCTAATGATCCAGAATTTTGCTCAATTGTTGACTGATGCACTTATATGACTTCTGAGAATTACAACAGATCAGTGAAAAATCCTCTTCAATATTCAGCAATGATGGAATGGATCAATGATGAGAAACCATGTACGAATGTAAGAATCAGAGAAGGTTAATTAAAATGATCAATCTCAAATAATTTTACTTACATGATTATCATCTATCATCCATCTCTGTTACATACACTTAAAAAAATAAAGTCTATCATACTGCATTTTTAAAAATCTTGAGAGTTAATTATAATCCAAAAATATCTATTTAAATGGAAAGTTTATATGTAAAAAATTGTGATATTCTTTGCAATGGTTTAAAGACTAAATCTGTTTTAAACAGGCTAATATAAGCACCCTCTGGCATCAGATCAGCCTTGCGATAATTGCTTCATCATGTGGAATTAGCTAGATGTCATAAAATATATTGTGTCCACTGACCCAGAACATTTTATATTTTGTATGCTTGTTAGAATGTGCTTGTTACAACTGTGGTTTTAAAGGGAAGAGAATTATTTTTGCCAATTATACATCAGCTATAATATAAGCAACTCTAAGATAGATAAAGGCTGTTTACAACTCTGATGAACTTCACTTCATGTCTGGATGACTGGCATATGTCAATGGTGAGACTGTTTTCTGGAACGTGTGTGTGTGTGTGTGTGTGTGGTTTGTGTGTGTGTGTGTGACAAGATGTAAAAATATGTCAGTTATAAATTTACTAGGGGGAATATATTTGAGACTGGAAGAAAAAACATTGTTATAAAATACATGTAAAAAATATAAAATGAATATATATTTGAATCTTTAAGAATGAGACATTTGGTATCACTAAAAATTTTATTTGTAGGAAAGTTTTTGGGCTAGACTTGGACTAGAGTCAAATAATTTCAAATGCAATAATGTAAGTATCCTTTAAGTTATTATAATTTAAATTATGTTAATATCATTTCCAAAAATAAAATAATAAGACATATATAGAATGTGAATAATATTCAAAATATAATGTTTTATATCATAAATATTGCATGGCTTGCTTTAAATAATTTTAATTAATTTGAATTTCTAAGAACCATGAATTTTAAAAACAAATGCTAAATGTAAAGCAAAAAGCATGCATTAGATGAGATTATTTTGGTTTCATGTCATTTTTTTTCCCGTTATTAATCTCATATTAAATTTCCTCAACTTCCATCAGAAAGTTATTAATAATTGTTATTTTGATACTATATTTGGTGAAAAATTATCCCTTTACAGGCCGTTAGTCTGCCAATTTTTAGAGAGACTGAGTGCCAACAATAGTTAAATGAATATGTGGTTCATTTTTGCATATAATGAAAATCTATCTATCCATACTGATAATCTCCTGTATAATTTCTCACTTCACCACTTATGTTGTTATGAAGGATTAAGTATTAGAAAGAATATTTCAAAATATTTTCTGATTTCCATAATATACAGAATCTCCAAAATTACTCAGAATAACAAAAATCCTACCAAAACTCATTGCTGATTTAACTGAAACTTACAATCTTCTTGTTTTGAAAGTTAAGTAATAAATGTTATATCATATCTGAAACACAAAATTCAGAAAAAAACTTTCATTTTCATCTTATTATTTTCAAATAATCTTCACAGCTTTTTCCTTATACACCCATGCTGTAGATAACTAAGAAATTATAAAGAAGAGGAGAAGGAGATCATGCCATTTGCAACAACATGGATGAACTTTGAGAGATAAGTCAGAGAAACACAAATACTGTATAATAAGTCAAACTCATAAAAACAGAGAGTAGAGTGGTGGTTAGCAGAGGCCGTGGGGTACAAGGACTGTAGGGAACTGGGGTGATGTTGGTCAAAAGGTACAAACCTGCAGTTAGAAGATGAAGAAGTTCCGGAGATCAATGCACAGCACGGGGATTCAACAATTCTGTAGTATATACTGCAAAGTTCTTAAGAGACTGCATCGTAAATGTTCTCATCACAAAACAAAATAGTAAGTATGTGACATGATGGAGGTGTTAGCTAATGCTTCAGCTGCAATCATGCTGTAATATATAAATGCATCAAATGAACACTTTGTGCACCTTAAATTTACTTACTCAATTATTCAGTGTAGAAATGTAAAATGCATCACTGCACTTAACTTTTTAGGGTAGAAAGAAAATCCAAGATTCAACATATTTGGTCTGTATTTAGTTTGCTAGAGCTGCTACAACAAAATTCCACAGAGGAGGTGGCTTAAAGAGCAGAAATTCATTGTCTCACAATTCTGGAGTCTCAAAGTCAGACTGAGGTGCTGGCAGAGTAGGTTTCTTCTGAGGACTCTCCCCTTAGCTTGCAGATGACTATCATCAGTCTTCATATGGTCTTCCCTTTGTGTCCGTCTCAATCTCTTCTCACAAGAACATCAATCACATTGAATTAGGTCTCACCCATATGATTTCATTTTACCTTAATTACCCCTTTAAAGGCCCTGTTCTAAATTCAGTCACATTCTGAGGTACTGGAGGTGAGGTCTTCAACATATGAATTCTGGGGGGACACAGCTCAGTACATCACAAGTGCAGAGGAAGACTTAAACTTTTTCTTAGTACTGAGTCCCAATCCTTTGCAGAACGGAAACTTAAGAGTAAAGACATTTAGAAATAACAGCTTACATTCTTAAAAACACTTACATACAAATGCATATATATTAAATGCATAATTTGAAATAAGAATAAGTGTTTCCATAATAGAAGATTATTGAATAAATATAAATTATGTATCTGTGTGTATTTTTTGTGATCTGTATGTACTAAGGATAAATTAGCATGTTACTGTTTTGAAGTGTTAACTAATAAAATGGATTTGTAAACTTATATAAACATTTTCTAGCTTGTGTTGCCAAACTTAATAAAAAGTTTTCCAGATTCAACTTCAGTAGCCACTGGCAAAAGAAAAAAAAAACAAGAGTAGAAACTTCAATAAAGTAAGTCTCTTATGTCAAAAAAATAGCACAGAAAATGGAAATAGATGAGTTTTAAGAATGAAATAAGGGAAAGCTGTGTTACCTATGGCCAGCCAGCTTAATGAATTCTTCTTTGATAAAGCACTGCCCTGGAAAACCACGACAGCAGAATCTATCCTACAGTATACTAAAGCCTGATATTAGTTAATTCTAGCCAGGTTGAATCAATATGCCTATGTAAAGTGAAATTAGATTATGCTGCAAGAAATACTCAGATAATACTAAGGATTACATGCAAAACCAATACCCTGAAACTAAAAAAGCATTTTTGAGAACAGTTAACAGAAAACTATCTAAGTGGATGGATAGACCATATTCTTGTTATTGAAAAAGTATGAAAAGGCAAACTATAGAGAGACAATATTTTAAAAACATAAATATCAAAAAAGGGTCTATATATGGGAGATAAATATATACACACACACATAAAACTGAAATTAAAAAATGAGTAAGAATTGGCAGGCTCTTTCTGAAGTATCCCCAAATGGCAAGTAAATATGTGGAGATATGTTCTAATTCATTAATAATCATGGAAATACAAATTCAAACCTCAACTCAGCATCACTACAGCCCATCAGAGTGGTTAAATGAAAAACATAGACAATACTACATGTTGATGAGAATGTGGTAAAGACAGAATTCTTACACACAGCTGATGTAAGGGCAAGCTGACTTGTACCCTTTAGAAAACTATTTAGCTATTTACTATAGTTAACCAGGACCAAACATCTGCACACCCACTGGTACACTATTTCCACTTCAAGGTGGAAATACAGTCATATGTGCACCAAAACACACGTCGAAGATATTCACAGTAGCACTCACTAATTTTAATGGCCAAAAACATGTAGAAATAAAATCAAATATCCATTGACAGTATTTAGATAAGTGTAATTGAGGTATATTCATACAACTTAATAATGTACAGAAATTAAAATGAGCCAATTAGTGGGAAGGGTATAGCTCAGGGGAGGAGTACGTGCGTAGCACACATGAGGTTCTGGGTTCAGTCCCCAGTACCTCCGCTGAAACAAACAAACAAGCCTAATTACCTCTCCCCCCAAAATTTTTTTTTAAAAATGAGGAAATTATATCCATACACAACAAAGTGGACAGGTATCAAAAACAGCACAAGCAAGAAGCTAGTCATAAAAGAATACAGATGAGATGATTCTTTCTTTCAAAACTTAAATAACAAGTAAAATTCTTAGGAGTCAAGATAGGAGTTATACTTGGAACAGGGGCCTGGAAGGAGGACTACAAGGGGACTTCGAGGGTGTGTTTATGTCCTATCTTTTAATCTGTGTGTTGGCTTTATGGATTTATTCAATATGGAAAAACCTGAGTGCAGGATTTTGTTTTTTTATATTTATTACATTTACTTTATAACTGGAAGTTTGTACCACTTAATTCCCCCACTTACTCCTTTGTATATGTTATTAATAATTAAAATGTATGAAACAAACATGATGTAGCATTGAAATTGGCTTATCTAAGGAATCAGTTTATAGATGCTCATTTTAATATTCTGTGCATTTTTGAAATACTTCATAATAAATTAATGGATGAATAAAAAAGTTAGATTTGGCTTAGTTATCTATCGTAAGTCAAAAAATGTATCTGCTGCATTTTTCTGCAGTTCAGTTAAACAACAAAAGACTCTTTCCCTACTAAAATGTTTTAATACAGAAACTTTTCTATCACTCAGAATTATGTATCTTTAAGTTTACACAGACACCATGGAATGAAAAATATTTTTAAATGGTCACAGAAGGCATAAAAACACAGTTACTATGGGGATGGTGGTGGCTCACAAATTGTACTTATTGTTCAAATGTCTGTGAAGTTACAGTTAACTGCATCAGTTTTTCAGCTGGTACTAAACTTTCGCTCCCTACACCAAGATCAAAACCTGGATATGCTCTCTATCTTATGTAACAGTAGTTCTATTTTCTCCTGAAAGCAGCTTATGCAATTTAGAATTAAAAGTGCCTCGGAACTTATCAAAACATAAAACTTGAAGCTATATTTATGCTCCAACAATAACTCTGAATAAAATGTTTCTTTAACCTCAAACCTCTGAATAACTTTGATGTAAATTTCCCCATTTCCATTATTTTTCTGCTTTTCAGGATCAACTTTGAAAGTGAGTTTAATTGTGTTCTAGCATGTACCTTCAATCTAGTCCAGATTAAAACTGATACACGTATATACAAATGAGTGCTGCATGTGCATGTATGCATCTGTATCCACCTCCCTACCAACCTGTCTGCATGTCATACTTCCAAAATTAGCATTGTTTCACTTTGTTTGGTCATATCTATTTTGAAATGTCTAATAAAACTAAAAGAATGTGAAATTTTAAAATGTACCAAGAGATATATTTTGTAAAATTTTAAGATAATTTATCAACATTTCTTATGCTATTTTTTTCTATTTATATTACATACTTAGTTCAGAATTCCACCATCTCTGTGGTTAAAAAAAAAAAGTTGGCAATAATCACCTGAATCATCTTCCTGTTTCCAAACTTAACCCATCAAATCCACTATCCACCTGTCTATCAGAAGTTATCTTTTTAAGGAAAATTTATTCTTTGATTAATATAATCATTGTCCCATTAGATAAAAGTCCGAAGTCCCTTCCATAACACAGAAAATCTACCACTCATTTACAGCCTCAGCTTACCTGTTTTCTTCTTGCTTAATCATCAACAACAAAACTTTCTCATTTATACAATCTTGTTTCATTCTTCATTGTCTTCCTTTATGCTGCCTACATGAATCACCATATTCCTTTTACCCTAGTTTTTATCTTTCATTTTATCCTTAAGTTGTTACCTGTTTGTAGGGAGTCTAGCTATATCCAATCCTCACATTTGTTGCAAATACATACGTCACTCAGCTCAGATTGCCTCTCATCTGTTCCCCATACTACCATACATTTCTATGTACTTATTTATCTGTTTCCATCATTAGATTATAAACAATTTAAAGAAAGATAGCTAATTTATATATATCTCAGGTATTAAATATACAAATAAGTATATTGACATGCATACATATGTATGCATATACATATATATGCACATATATGATGTATGTGTATATATAACTGAACATAAATGCATATTTATGTCTTTATGAATATATAATTTTAAATGTTTCACCATTAATATGTGATGGCTTTATTCCCCATGTAAATGCCACTGAGAAAACCGAGCTCATTAATCTGTCTCTGTTTAACCATTTAATAATTATAAAGCATAGGTTTGAATCCAAGGATACCTGAATGAAAGCTAATGCCCATTTCATAATGTTACATGTTTCTAATTGATGTATCAGAATTAAATTAGGTGAACAGTCATAAGATAAACAGATCAGTATCATATTTTAAACAAGGCACTTGTTTTTCAACTTTTTTCTCTGAAATCATTTTTGTACAAAATATTATAAATCCTAAAAAATTATTAAGCATGTTATTATGCATACTTTAAATTATTTACATTGACACATAATTATGAAATTTTCAAATAATATCCATAATCTTAGTGAAATCCATTACATAGTCACTAAAGAGTTCAAACATATTATTCAAACTGAGTAAAATTAGAAATAGAGAAGTAGACGATTTCTAAACATTAAAGTCATTGTTTGACTTTAAAATGTTTCTACATTTGATTTATACATGCATGAATGAAGCAATCAATTCATGTACCCCAAATTATACCAGAGTTACTGTAAAACATTTACTATTTGTGAAAGGAACTAAATTAACTCTTCTTTATATTGACATCCATTACATCATCAGATTTTCCTCCATATGCATAAAATATAATTTTGTGTCATAAATCTAGAGGCATCCAAAAATACGAACCCAGATATAACATCCTACTTATGCAAACAGTGCATCTGCTTTTGTATGAGGAGGCCAAATTCTATTCCCAATTAGACTCAGACATCCCTAACACAGTAAAGATGAAATCAGTCAAAACCAAATTCTATTAGAAACATTTAAAATCTTAATATATTCATACAATATCATTATGTATAACCTGCTCAGGGAGTCACTTCAAATTTCCCAGGGTATTTGGATGTTAAATCATATTTTCACAACCCAATACCCACTGTCCCCAACAAAGATATGTTTCCTTTGCATTTTAATCAGTATCATCATTATTATTTCTCAAACTATTTTACATTCTCCTATTAACAATTTATTTTCTGGTTAATATTGAATTTTCCCAATAGGCACCTATAACAAGAGGTTAAGACAAGGGTTAAGATTACATTTTTCTTAGATTTAAATATTATATAGAAATATTTTTCTTTATAAGGAATACTGCTTGTACAGCATGCTTTTAATTGTATGAATAACACATATGACTTAAACATAAATAATGCTTTATAGTTTCAAAAATGTGTTTACATAACTTATTAAAAAGTCTGGCTCCAGGCCCAAACCCTACGTGTGATCTCTCAAGCCTGACCACAGACAACCACAAGACTTCACCTGGCAAGTCTCAAAGGGGGAAGCCGCCCTCCTCACACCAGACTTAGCGCACATTCCAGTTTTCTGGAGGGAGATGCAGCCAAGGACCCGGTGCCACTCGCCTCCTCCAAGTCCCTCCCTCCTTGGCCAGCCATGCTCAAAAGCCTGGCTCTATTCCCAGCCCAGGTGCCTTCATTCAAGGGCTTCCTGGTGGAGGGGATGGAAGTTTAAGCTAAAGTACTTTTCAGGGGCTCCTGCTTAGACCTCCTTTGGAATGAGAGCCTTGGCTAAGATCCTTCTCCCTCGAACTCAGTACTTTTCCACTCCTAGCCCTTCCCCTTCTCCTGAACCCCAACCCCTTGGGTCCGTACAATATCCGGAGTCTTGCTCAAGGCTCCTCAGCAGTGAGACGATCACCCCTCTTGTGCTCAATGTCCTCTGACTGACACTCCCAATGCCAGTCCAGGGGAAAAATGGGACATTCCTGCCTCTCTTTTTTGGCTTCCTGCTTACACTACTGCATTAAATGAATAGGCTTGATTCTTATTTTCAGTTTGGCTTCTTGTCCTAATCAACCACCTTCACAACCAGCAGCTCAAAGAGAGGTCATCACCTATCAATTCTCATATATCAAACAGAAACTCTGATACTTATTTAGACGATTATGTGCTTTAAATATGTCATGGTTTTCTGAATTCTGCCAATGCCATTTAAAATCTGTTAAATGTATACAGCTACTAGGTTTGTGCTGTACTACTTCTGAATTTAATTATCTATATATCTAATAAGAACTCAGTGATATTAAGTAGCACATTATTCACAGGAGAAACAAATTCTAATACGTTGGCCATGGATAGAGTTCAATACACAAGTAATGATCTCCAGAATATATAATTTATGTAACAATTACTGATGCTGATTTCTCTTTAAAGAGTGATTTGTATTTTATTCTAAAGATGTTTCTAAGCCTATCTATTGCAACTGTTTTTTCTCCTAAGGGGATGATGCACTTGCATCAGTATCAGTGACCAGATATTCATTATATATAATCTGAAATGATGAGGTGGGGGAAGAGCCTGTAATTAGGAGGATTCATGACAAGGGGTTCTCTTCCATTTCCCACTAGGGTGCCCTGCCACATACTGTCTCCAGTGTTTTAGATCACTGATAAAATAAAAACAAAATAATCAACAACAAAAAGAAATGAACATCAAGCACTCTGTACCCCTTCTCAAAAGTATACTTTTTAAGTACGTATTTTGTATAGTAATATATTTCTTGCTTCCAAACTTAAAATTCATCAGACAACACACTGTGAAGGTCTACTTTCCATTCTTGTGCCCAAAATAATTAGTCTGGCATCTAAAGGCAGGTAAAAAACAGTATCTTGAAGAAAATTCTGAAAGTACTGTATGCATATTCAATACAACATATGTACTCTTTTTTTCTGGTTTTTGAACACTAAAAAATAGCACTATAGTATTAACAATATTCAGTCATTTGCTTTCTTATACATATTCCATATATTTATGCCTATCTGAGTAGTCAATTCATATCAGTGCATAGACACATTCCTCATGCATATTTCAGCCACACAGAAGCTTTACTGACATGCCATAACTTAAATTTACCCAGCGATAAATGCATGAGCATCTTGTTTCAATATTATTTTGCCATAATGGTGCAATCAGTGATAGTGCAATAAAGAACCCTGCATATATCATTTTTGTCTTTACAAATATATCTGCAGAATCAACTCCCTGAATGAAAATTACCAGGGAAAATGATTTTAGAATGGCATCTTTGAAAAATATAATTATAAAGTGATTTGCAATCAATTACTTAATGTCTCTGTCAACCACTAGAATATTAGCTCTGTAGCTCTGTCTTCTCTGATAAAATGTAGTGCCACTCCAAAGCATGATGCACTGTTTTGCATCGTGTCATTGTTGTTACTGAATGAATTCTATGGACTTTATGAAATGCCACATTACTTATCTAATAGCTGTCTATATATCCACTGGCTTCTCCTTTTCATTTTTTTGTTGTTGTTTTCTGGATCATGTTCAAATACCTACACGTATTTGTCAGGGTGCTCCATGCACTCATCTATACTTGTCTAAATAATCCCATCCGACCCCTTGTTTTTCCATACCACACTGCAGCCTCCCGCACACATATCTTCAGCACAGATCTTTAGATGCCCGTGTTAAACACCATTCATAGATGCTTGAGAACATCCCAGGTTTCAGTGCATCACACCACCATCCACCCACTCTGCTGCAAATGCCAGAACGCACTCCTAAATATGCATGTCTAGCGCAAAATTCTCTTGTAGCTAGACTATTCACTAGGCTCTTAACTTTTCTTGAATCTTGTTCCCCTAAAACCCATTCTCCCCATGGCAGACACAGCGATCACTCACCACTCTAACTCTGGTACTGTCACTTCTCTTCTTTGAGGCCTAGAGTGGCTCTCATTGCCTCTGCTTTCCTCTCATGTGTCATCCACTCTTCTTCTTGATCATCATTCTTTAAGTTTCAGGCACAATGGGCACATTTACATTCCACATTCATTTATCAAATGATTACCAAATAACTACTATATGCCAATCTTTACTTTCAATGATGGGAATATTGCTGATATAAAGCAAAGGGGTCAAAGGCAGAAACTTCCAGTTAAAAGCATGTAAGTCATAGGGATTTAACATACAGTATGCTGAATATAGTTAACAACACTATATTATGTATTTGAAAGTTGCTAAGAAACTACATCTTAAAAGTTCTCACTCATCACAACAAAAAACATCTATGTTTGGTGATGAGGGTAGCTATAAACAATGTGGTGATTATTTCATAATATATACAAATAATAAGTCATTATGTTATATATGTGAAATTAATACCATGTCAATTATATCCCAAAGATTTTTTAAAAAGGAACAAAATCTGTTTTTATAATCCTTGATTACTTTTGGAGAAAAACAGGAAATGAAACTAATATACAAATAAATACACAATATGGCAAGTGACAGAAAGTCTAAGAGTGAAGGAAAAAATAGGTTAACATTAAGGGTCATAAAGTGATGAGAGACACAGTATTTTTAATCGGGTTGCAAGTGAAAACCACAGATATAACTGAGAAACAGCACAGCAGGATGAAAGAGGAGCAGATACAAAGGACCTGAGGCAGGAACATTTCTGATTCACTGAAGAAAAGTATGACCAGGGCAGCCAGAATGGTATCGGTGAGTGAGCTAGAGGAAGAAACTGAGGGGAAGATTATGTAGAGCCTTATTTGATATGAAAGTTCTTTAGCTTTTATTCTGAGAGTAGAACCACAGACACATGACATGACCTAACTTCAGTTTTGGAAAGATCACTCTCAGGGGAATGTGGAAAATATAATGGAGGGATATGGAAACAAACATAAAAGGAAGGAGATTTTTTAGAGTCCAGTGCAAAAATCTAAGTGAAAATAATGGTGCTTTGAACACAGGCTAAGCACTGGACTTATTCCAAAGTTACCTGATTCAGAATGCATTTCAAACTCGATTTACTAAAGAATTTCATGTGAAAGATGAAATAGAGGCGTCTAAGATGGAATTGTGCTTTTTGTGTGTTTTTGTTTTGGCTTGAGCATTTAGAAGAGACAACAAACTGACCAGATTTAGAACAAACAACTATGAGGGGGTGCATTTATTCCTTGTTCACAGGTCAGTTATGTGAAGTGGACTCAGAAAGGGGGAAAAAGCAGCAGCAGCAGCCAGTGAGGGTGGAGAATGGACTAAGAAAATACTTCAAAAAGGGAATGATTAGCACTGTCAGATGCTGCCAATAGCTCAGGAAGATGAGGAAAAATGAACGACTACTGGATTAGGCAATGTAGAGGTCTACGCTGACCTTGAGAACTGCAAGCCTGTGAAATCATGAGCAAATCAGCCTGATTAAAGTGTGTTCAATGTGCAATTAGGGGCGTGCAAATGAAGACAGGGAACACAGACAACTCTTCCCAGGTTTTCAGTGTAAAAGAAAAAAAAAACATGGTAGTTCCTATAGTAATGTGAGGTCAAGAAAATTTGTTTTAAATTAGATGGGGCTACTACAGCACATTTGGATAATGATGGGAATGATCCAGTAGGAAGTGAAATTTTTTAAAATGATGTGACACTACAAGAGAGATGCCAGATGCAATCAAGAATGGATGCACTTCCAGGGTACTTTTAGTTCTTTCTGGTTTTGCTTTGTGTGTTTTGAAGTTCTGTTTTTAAGTGTATAAATATTTAAGACTATTATTTCTCATTGGTGAACTGACTCTCTTATCAATATGTAATATTGTCCTTCATCCCTGGTAATTTCTTTTGCTTAAGATCTCCTTCTGATATTAATATAGCCACATTTTCTTTGATTAGTTTTTTGCATGACATGACTTTTTCCATCCTTTTAACCTTATACTCTCTATATCATTATTTTTGAAGTGAGTGTCTTATAGACAGCATATAGTTGGGTTATGTTTTCTTAATGCATTCTGGCAATCCACATCTTTTAACAGGTGTTTTAAAATAATTTACACAAATGTAGTTATTGATTGATTTGCACTACTATTTTTTTTTGATATTTGTGTTCTTTCTTTTTTGTTTGTTTCACTTGTTCTCTTTTATTTTGGGTTATCTGAATATTATGTTCCAGTTAATTTATCATTTGTAATTTTGACTATATCTCTTTGTATAATTTTTAGTTGTTATCCTCTGACTTAAAATGCATACTTAAATTTTCACAGGCTACTTAAAATCAGTATTTTTATACTTTAAGTGAAATTACATACACACATATATATAAACTATTCTCCTCTAGAGTTCTTAAAACATGCTTAGCAATTGAAATGTTTGTGTATATAATATATAGATAGATAGATAAAATGCATTGCACACAATGACTTATATATTTATCATTTCTATTGTTCATCCTTCCTTCCCGATGTTCCAGTGTTCTAGGTTTCCTTCTGATAACATTTCCTCTCTGTCTGAAGAACTAACTTTAGCAACAATTTTAAGGCAGATTTCCTGGCTTTAAATTCTTAGTTTTTCTTCATCTGAGAATCTCTTTATTTTACCTTCATTTCTGAAGGATATTTTCACTGGTTATAGAATTTAGCATTGACAGTTCTTTTCTTTTGATCCTTTAAATATATTGTGCAAATTCCTTCTTGAACTCCACGGTTTCTGATGCAAAATCTGTAATCATATGAATTACTGTTACCCTACAGGTAATACATTATTTCTCCCTCTGCTGCCACTGCAATCACCAATGCCATGGAACCGTCTATGGTCCGGGGCATCAGAGAAAGGAAAAAGGTAGAAGAAAAATTAATGACAAGGGATTTCCCCAACTCGCTCTGAGCTTTAGAAGTTCAGTTTCCTCCTCCTTAACTCCGAAGTAAAAAGCTTCTCCTGGAGCTGTCTGTACCATAATGCTCTATCCAAGTTTCCAGCTAAGCGAAGTTCTATGTGTGGGCAGGTGGCGGTAGGGAAGCAGGGGTTAGAGAAATTAGAGTGGAAAATAAAAAATAAGATCATGTAGGTTCAGTCGTACTTTGAATCTGGTCAGGCAGTTCCTATTTACTTTTCAGTCATGTACTTTCCCATGTATTCTGTCCAGATCTTACAGTTGCATTCCATGGAGAGTCAGGGTGGCAACGTGGATGCCATCTTACCTAGACAGACTCCTAGGGCAAGTTCTTACACTTTCATCTAGCATTAAGGAAATAAAGGATCTACAGAAATAATTTAAACGGAAAGTGGAAGCAAAGAATAGTTTTTCTGTTTTTACCTTATAGTTTTATCCTATATTTCAGTTAATACACAGAGTATTCCAATATACCAAATGTACCTATTATATATCTGCTATCACATGCTATGCTTCTCCCATTTTGTACATATGTATTTTATGTTTTGTAATACTCTTTATCCTATGCAAGAGACACTAATTTGAAATTCAATTCTGTCACCCAACCCTACCCAACCTACTCTGGGAGTGATTTGACTGGTATGTCTGTAATTTCTATGTTCATTGTAAAACCACTGTAAAAATTTTGAACTTATAAAAAGATGATGGATAAATGTGGTGGGATACGTTCATATGTCTGAGGCAATTTGTGAGAATATGATGTCTGTCTAAAATGCTTCCGAGTCAAATGAATCAAAGAGGATATGTCACCAAAACCCTGTAATGGTGTTTTCCTACACTGGCTACTACTCAAGTCCCAATTCCTGTATCAGAGTCACCACAGAGATTCTCATGCAATGGCTTCAGTTTTTTTGTGAAAATCACATCCACAATCACTCAGAAATATTTGTATTCATGACACTATGAGGTTGTAGACAATTTGGAGTAACTGCCTTCTAATACTGACAAAAGTTAAAATTTCCTTTCCATTA
This sequence comes from Camelus dromedarius, assembly GCF_036321535.1. Taxonomy (NCBI): domain Eukaryota; kingdom Metazoa; phylum Chordata; class Mammalia; order Artiodactyla; family Camelidae; genus Camelus; species Camelus dromedarius. Next base: position 40,758,519 of record NC_087436.1, read on the forward strand.
GTTACAGGACACTGTTACAAGCAAAAGTGCAGTCATTTGAGTGGCTGACACTTTCAGGAAATAAAATCACCCATTTCACAGTATTTTTACAACTAGAAACCAAAGAACACAGTTTTGTGATTTGAGGTGTAATGAAAACCATGTTCTCACCAACCCAACTATTTATATTTGTATATATAAAATGAAAGCCTGAACTTTAAAGCTAACAATGAGTAAGCAAGAACACTATGCACTTGTAGTCCTATTTCAGAGGCAATCAGTGGACAGATAAGCAAGGTGTGCTACCTTTGCCAAACTGTCAGCTTATATAATCACCTTGTGGGAAAACCACTATTAATGTCTGAGAATTCTTGATGCCTTAGAGCTCCCATCTGACATGATAATCAGTGATGCCCGGCTGTGTCTCTGCCAACTCAAGAATATATTTTTCAAAAAGTCCCCTAAACAGAAGGGAGTATATGCTGCCTCTGTCTTCAGAGCCTTCTGTCAAGAATTTAGAAGCTCTATCATTAGGAAAGACAAAATTAAATAGAAGCCAAATTGAAAATGTCAATCCTTACCAAGAAATAACATTTAGGTTATAGTCAACACCAACTGGCCTTAACATCATAAAAAATGTAATTTCTAATCCAAAATATTTGAATGCCTAAATCATATGTTAGGGAGGAATAATCTGGGCTCTATAGCTTCTGTGAAAAAAGTAATCATGTTATTCTCTGGCTTCACCAAAGCAGTCTTATGAGTAACCTGGTTATTTCTTTGCTCTGTACTCTTTCACTTTTTCCACCTGGGTTCCTTACTTGTAGACTTCTTTTAGATTGATGTGAAGGGAGAATAAAGTTAATTTTCAGCATGAAGAGGTCGAAATATTTGCTTGCTTGTTTGCCGGTTTTAATTTGTGCTGCTACTGCAGGGTCATCGCTACATTAGATGGCAGAGTGTAAAAGTGGCCATAACCCCACGTTAAAGGAAGGATGGTGAGCAGACAACCTGCCGAGAGCGGCTCCGTCAGAGTCTACATGAAGGATTCACAAAGCTGGAGGCCAAGCCTTTCCGACAGTCTCTTCTCCCTCCAGAGCTCCCGATGGACCACACTGAGAAGTCACTGGAGGGGTTCACAGTTTGACTTCCCCCTCTCCCCAGATATGCTTCTTTTTATAGATGTTGGTCACAGATAAATATCATGCACTCCAAAGTCCATCTCTGAATTTGACCTTGAATGGTTTCATGAATATTACACCACAACATAATATAAAATGGACTTTTAAATTCGTTTAGGTGACACAATCCTCAGGTTGCTAAGGGCATTAAATACGATAATATTTCAGAGTTAACTCCTCTCAACCTCATCAAAGTTCAGCTTTTACTTGAGAAGACAAGCATATTATAAGATATATTATATCACACTCATATAAATGGATATAAATTCAAGTAATACTCACTTTAATTAATTTTACCATGATTGCTTATTAGCTCCTGAACATACAAATCATTTTTGATAATTTGGTACTTTAAGTATATAAATTAGTAAAATAAGAATTCTTAAGTAACATCTGCTTCTCATTTTGAAGCAGTATATTCTACTTGACTACTTTTAATTAGTAGTGCCTACTTTTGAATATAAATGTACCACTAATCATATATATTTAAGGATTATATATTTTTTAAGGATTTTCTAATGGACTGTTTAAAAATTTTTTTTTAAATCATCAAACTATCATATCTGTGACGACTAGAGAACCTGGGATGGGGGCTGAAACCATTGCTCAGTTAGACTGTCTCTTTATGTGCCAGCAACAGCTGGGCAATCAACTTTCAGCTCTAACTGTCTACGTAAGCGGCTTGTCCACAGCCAAGCCAGTAATTACAGAATCAAACGGTACATCAAATTCCTTCCAAAGTTTAATTTGGCACACAGAGCTTTGAAAATAAAACCATCATAAAATATTGCAACTCTTGAATCTAATATCCTACCAGTGTTTCTGACCCAGTTAGGGGAAATACACTGAAATCTTTTCATTAATATGTTAATAGAATAATTTTAAAATTGAATTTTGATAGTAATCCCCTTGAAACTGCTTATAAAGAACTGTAGTCTACTGCTGAGTTTCTTATACTGATTTTAAATAGATAGTATCTTTTATGCCTTAGGATCTTAAAATATCAATGCCAGGTTCTGTTCTAGTCAATTTTTTGCAAATACGGTAACTTTTAATCTAATTATTCTTGACTTGAACATTTGTTATTTTTTCTTAATATGTGAAGAATAAGTTTTGGTAGACTATTTCATAGATATCTCATAATTGTAGTTGGTGAGTGTGATCGTACTTTATAAATATTGCCTAAGTGGTATCATCCCTAAGTATATGGTTTGTAAATATTGTTGGGTTAAAAAAATTGGTGGGCAGTTTACTAAAAATTTAGATGTCCCAAGAATCAGGTCAGTAACACTGTAATGCTAAGTAAAAGCTCCAGGATTTGTGAACCATCACTCTAAAGGAATTCAGTGATGATGAAAGCATGTACGTGAGTGTAAAAGCTACTGCAAAAAAAAAAAAAAAAAAAAAAAAACCAACAAAAGTAGTCCTAGTCCATATGACAGCAAAATGAAACATTTTGAAATAACATTTTTTTCTATGGCTATCTTGAATGATAATATATATCTTTTCAGTTTTAAAGAAATGATAAGAATTGGATTACCATAAACATAAACGCAGTCTTAGAGATATTTGTTTAAATTACAAATTTCTACTCTACCCCTTCTTCTTCACATGAATCAGAATTTTAGAATGGGGTAGGAATGTAGATTTCTAGCAAGCAAGTTCAGAACTTGATTGAATAAGCGGTTCTCAAAGTAATTCTATAAAATGGAGCACTTACTAACAAATATCTTTATGCTGATACACGAACTACTATGTGTTAGGTTTCTACTTATAGCAGGCACTGTATGTAAATAAATACCTTTCAATCTCATTTATTTTATTGCTTAAAACCAGCATATGAAGTAGATATTCTTATACCTATGCTCCAGGTATAGAAACTGTGGTCACAAAGATTAAATAATTAGCCAAAGTCACACAAACATTAACGAATAAAGCCAGGATGCAACTCAGGTCTGCCTGATGTCAAAAATGATAATAATAATTTCTCATTTAAATACTCTAATATTTTAATTTGATTCTCCAGGTCTTAATCTGACTAGAGTAACCAAGTTTAGTAAGTGAAAGCTCCAATAAATGTAATAATTGTGTATAGACATTCGGAAGTAGATTGTATCATGAACAGACATTGAAAATAGAAGGAATCACTAAGGGAAACTTAGTGGTATCTGGATTTAAATAGGTTGTATTTCTTTAAAGTCAGATTTAAATTACTACCCTTCTGTAATCCAAATTCAAGAAAGCCAGTGAAAAATAGCATAAAATAATTAATTAATTAATTAATTAAAGGGTTAAAAGTTAGGTGAAGTAAGTGCTAACATAGATCAGAGTAGGTAAGATTCTAATAGGAACAAGAAAAACGTATGACGTACTCATCACCTTGTTGACGGATGTGCTTTCTTTCCATATACATCATACATATATATATATATATATATATATATTTTTTTTTTTTTCTCCTTGTGATGTCTTTGGTTTTGGTAGCAGCATAATACTGGCTTCACAGAATTCACTGAAAAATGTTTCCTCCTTTTCTACTTATAGGAAAGTTTTGTGAAAGGTTGGTGTTAATTCTTCTTTAGATATTTATAAAATTCACAAAGTCATCTGGTTCTGGGCTACTCTTTTCCTGAAATATTCCTTTAATTAATCTCTTATGTTGTTATAGGTTTATTCATATTTTCTATTTCTTTTTGAAACAGTTTTGGTAGTTCTTGTCTTAATAGGCACTTGCCCATTTCATTAAGGTTACCTAATATTTGCATTAAATTATTTTTGCAATCCCCTTATAATTATTTTTATATTTCTGGAAGATCTGTAATAATGTCCTCTCTTTCAAACTCGATTTTATTAACTTGATTTTTTCTCAATTCTTCCTCTTGGCTAGTCTATCTAGAAGCTTGTCAACTGTGATCTTTTCAAAGAACCAACTTTTGATTTCATTAGTTTTCTGTTTTTTCCTAGTCTCCATTTTATTTACTTCTGTAGTAATCTGTATGAATTCCTTCTTTCTGCTTGCTTCAGTTTTAGTTTGTTCTTCTTTTCGTAGTTTCTCAAAGTGGAAACTTAAGTTGTTGATTTATTTTTCTCACATAGACTTTTACAAATAAGTGTTTAAAGCTATATGTGGTAAGTTTTGGTATACTGCATTTCATTTTATCTCTAAGCATTATTTAAATTCTCTTGTGACTTCTTCTTTGATGTACTGTTTATTTAGGAGTGGATTAAAAAAAATTCTCTTATTTTTAGTTTCCCAAAGTTCTTTGTTATTGTTTACTGATTTTATTCTACTATGGTTGGAGAACATACTTTGTATGATTCAAAGGCTTTAAAAATATTGAGGTCTATTTTATAGTCTAGCACACAGTCTATCCTGGAAATAGTCCACATGCACTTGAAAAGAATGTGTATTTTGCTGAATGGGAAGAGTGTTCTATAGCTGTATGTTAGTTGTGTTACAGATAGTGTTCTATAGTTGTATGGCCAACTGGTTTATAGTATCATTCAAAGCCATTTTCAGAAGTCTTCTTTAATAACAAAACGAGTTTATAAAATTCCCAAGGCGAAATCATATACCTCTAAGATGTAATTACTCTAATTATAAACAGTGATACTCTTCTGTTACATATCTAATTTTTAAATCAATTTCAAATTAGATTAGCTGCTGTTCCCCAAATTAAATATAAAATTATCCAAAGAGAATACTACAATTTGTGTCTCAAAATGTATCAAAGGAAATTGAAAAAGCATTTTTAATGGCTTTAAAATGCCTAACTTTATATAAAAACAAGTCTAAATTAAAACATATGGTAGATAAGATACTTCTGTAAGTCATCACCTTACTGCAGTCATGAGTACATATGGATGAAATGAATTTGTAGTCATCTAATCCAAACTTGTCTCATTAACAGATGGTAGCCCAAATTTTATTTGGATACTTACAAGTATTAATAAAAGACATTTCCTGAGACAGTTTGTTCCATCTTTGGAAAGCTCTAACTATTACAATTTCTTCTTACCTAAATGAAGTCTATGTCTTTGGAATTTATATTTTAGTTCCTGTCTGAATTCTGCAATAAAACAGAACAAATCTGTTACTGTTCTTGCATAGAAGAACCTCACATGGTAAATATAATGAAAAAACTACACTTATGTTTCTCTCCGGTAAGTGAAGTTATAATCTCAAGAATTGTAAAGTCTTCCTTTCAAAGAGCCTCGAATTCTAGAAGATGAACTTAGCAGAATCAGTACTGAAAATGTGGTGTAAAAAACCATTAGGGATTGTGAGAAATCAAGATGTCTGCACATCCCCCTTCCTATTCCTCCCAAAAAGTAGAGGTTAGTTCCCTTTGAATTTTGGTTATCCTTAGCAATTTGCTTGACAGAAAATACTGTATAGAAGTGATACCTGGACTTCTGAGAACAGACCCTAAGAAACCGTGTAATTTCTACTCAAGTCCCTTGAAATGCTCTTTCTCAGGGTGTTCCTTCTTGGAATATTCCCTTTCAAAACTTAGCTGCCATGCTGGAGAAATCCAAGCCACATGAAGAAACCATGTGTACGTGTTCCTTTTGAAATCTCCAGCTGAACCCCTAGCCGATATCCAGCATCAACAGCCAGTCATGCCCACAAAAGTGAAACAACTTGGAAATCTAGTCTGGCTAGGTTGTTCAGTGACTACAATCTCAATGCTGTCTGATGCAATCATATAAAGAACTTGAGGAAAGGAATCCCTAGTTGAAAATGGGCCAGAAGAAACAATTAAAATTCCACCAAGTTATCTGTAGATTTAATATATTACAACCACCTTTATAATATGTATGGCATGGATTCTTTTAACATTTCAATGCCTCATTAGAGTTAAAAAAGGGTGCCATTTTTAAAAATAGCAATTTCTAAAGCATTATCTTAGAATTCTTTCTCTACCTATAATGATAAAGAATATAATAAAGAATATATATATGTATAACTGAATCAATATGCTGAACACCAGAAACTAAGACAACATTGTACTTCAAACATACTTCAATAAAAAGATTTGCTTGTTTACCCTATTCATATATTTTATTTTATTTTAAAAAGAAATTTCCTAATATAATTTCCTAAATGTAAGTATTAAAAATAGCAACTGTTTCAGATAAAAAAATATTATTAACATCTTGAGGTCTTTTTTTTTTCTTTCCTAATGGTCACAAACTGATGGGTTTGGGCAAAGTTTACATTAGGAAAAGGATGCTAATGTGACCTAGTTGGTAAGGTCTTTTGGGCCAATTCAATGTACTGTTGTAAATTTCACACCTGAATGTGTAGTTGGGATGTATCAGTTAGATGCTTATATATCACTGTCCTATAAGTGCTGGAAGGAGTCCAGAGACTGGAAAGAGATACAGGTAGAGACGTGCTGGTACTCCAAGGTTCACACCATTTTAAAATTCCTTTGAGCAAAATGTCTCTGTGATTGATGATTTGATATTTGGAGCTTCTGGAAAAGGGAGGTGGCTTTACCCAGAAGAGTCCCTAGGGGTCTTGTACTCATCACCTCTCAGGCACAGATACCAGGAAAACCCATTAGAAAAGCAGATTGCTACTGAACTCTAACTAAAACTGAATGCTTCACCCATGAACACTATGTGATTCTCCCTCCCTTCTCATTTTGGGAGTGGGTCAACTCAGACTCAACAACCAACAACATTGGAAGTGCCCCAAACCCCTGACTTATCAAATGAAAATAGTACATTTAAGATGAGAACTGATATGGTTATCACTTTGTAGTGCATACAAATACTGACTTATAATGCTGTATACCTGAAATCTATGTTATACAACAATTTTATCTCAATTAAAAGAAAAAAAAATCAAAGCTGACATGTACCTCATAGCAACAAGGTTTTAGGTTAAAATGTTGAATTTACCTTTCCTAAAGAAATTTCATTCCCACTCTGCTATCTGAAGCAACACTGCTGGCTCACTGGGGCCTTTAACTCCTAGAGGTTTCCCTAAGTAGCAAGGTCTGCTTTACTCATGGTTCAGCTAACCTGGAAACCAACAGTGTCCACTGTGGCTGGTCAACTTGAGTGACAGCAAACCAGTACTGAAAATAGACAACGGTTGTTACAATAAGTGGGCAAGAAATCAAGGCCATTCCAATTGGTTTTGACTAACACTCCCCTTGATGAAACTTTTGGTATTTTTATTGACCCTTGGACGGATGCCAATGACCTAGCAGTTTGGACAACTACTTTGACAACTATAAAATGGCAGGCTAACGATAAACCTACCAGGGCTATGGACTATGGAAGCAAGTCACAGCTGCTGGTTGAATTATTTGGGTCACTAATACAGATGCTCAGAATAAAGGTAATTCTCTGATGAGAACTGGATCATCACCAATGCTCCTTAGATCCATCATCACACCAGATATCACAACACATCCACGTATCAAAGTGCTAGGTACAAAGTGAAGACTCTTGTTTCTGTAGCAGAGGCCACCCTGCATGCCAGACTGTTGTTCTTGTCAAAATGTGACTCATCTGTCTCCAGGTGAAGAAGACCATACTGCATGGCCCCTGTGCCCTCTCTCTGCCTGCCACCAGCAATCTGACTACCCCAGACCTTTGACTCCCACCGGTGGCATCTCACTGTCACTGACACAGTTTGGGTTATGGTACTGTTGCTGTAGCACAGAAAATTGGCTGTGGCCCCACTACGGTGGCCCTTAAAACTGACCTGTGTTATGTGTTTGGTTTTTTGGACCATTTGTAGACTAACAACAGTGCATCTTTCATTGCAGAGACCACTCAAAAGTGGACTCGTGATGAATGTATTTCACGTCCTTTCCACGCACTCTGCAATCCAGTCTCATGTGATATTGTTAAGCACTGGATCAGCTTCCTCAAAAATTAACTCAAAGCATTACTGACCTTCCTCCCCTCCTCCTGGTCCATATTCCTCAGAAAAGCACTTTAATACTGATTGTAGTTGTCTCCAGAAAAGAATCATCTTCTTGTGCCACTTTCAAGGTCATTATCAGCATTAAAGTGGTGAAAGGTTATATAAGCCTCTTTGGAAAATTCTGGACTTTTCACTGACTTGGCATATTTTTTCTCTCCCTTAATGGGTCTACCTGATTGGCACGCTTTCTAAATAGAATTCTTCCCAAACAAGAACCTAAGAGATTTAATCTCACTCAGCTGCTTGGATTATTCTGCTAGACGAACACGTTCCTAGATAATAATGATAACAACCATTTGGTGGGGAACACGGCTGACTATTTCACCTGTGTGGCTCAGGTGGCCTGCAGTGGGCGACATAATGGGTCCCTGTAAGTTTTACAATAATATCCTTGTTCGCCTTACACCTAATCCTTTCTGTCACCAAGTCTGGATACAAGTATGAGAAGATGGGAAAAGTGGGATAGACATCATAAATCTCTGTCTTTCACGATCACACCCAGAGCCTTCTTCAGAAAGGAGAAAAGCCCTCCACGAGCTCACCAAAACTACTGCGAGCACTAAATTTAACTATTTAACTGTCTCTTGAGTTTGCTATTGCTCCCTCCCTAAACAACTCCCTACAAAAACAAAAATTATGCTGAACTATCTGAACTGATAAGCTTAAAATCTACCATCTAGTCAGGAGACAAGCTGGACTGTCAACTCATCCCCCCAAGTGATACAGATCTTATTTGGGAGGCCCCAATAACTGTAAACAACATTTTGTCTCCAGTATCACTAACGACTCCCAAAGAATTGTACTTCTTGTGTGGAAGCAAAACCTTAAGGGGTCCCCCTCACGGAAACACTACGACTTGCATTTTAGGGGTTGTCATAAAATACCTTCAAGGGTTTAATGAGATACCAGTAGATGAACCGGATGCTAGGTGTAGTACTCAGATGATTGCTGCTCCAACTTGAGGCTACCCTTGGTTAACTGAGGAGGTTTCTGGGGGGAATAACATTGTGTGGAAAGTTATCACTATGTTGAGATAGATAAAATTAGAAAAGTTGGTGTAAAATTAGTCCCTGACTTTAGCTGTTCAGTTACAACACTTCAGCCTGTAAGACATCCGGGGAGCTTGAATTCACTGGCCAGGGTTGTTGTGAATAATAGAATTGCTATGAACTTCCTCCCTGAAAGCCAAGAGAGAGTCTGTGTAATGCCAAATACATCTTGGTGTACCTGTGGTAATGCCTTAGTCCAAGTGAAAAAGCCAAAACACACTCTGGAGAAAGTTTCCTGGATTTCTAAGGTACACCCTGATGGTTTATGAGATTTGTTAAGCTGGTTGGGTCTGGGATCTTGATGGTACAGTTAAGTTCAATAATATACACTGGTCTTACTCTGCTTCTTGGAGAATTAAAAAATTGTATGAGGCAAACTGAACAGATTTGGTCCCAACCTTTGATGATCAGATTCATCAAAGAGGCTAAGCAAGTCATGTACTCATGGAAAAACTCACCAGGAACCAAAAAACAAAAAAGTGTAGAAACTAGCAGTGGACATTTTTGAGAGAGAATTCTCCATAGATTTCTCATATTTCTGAACATCTTACTGTAAGAGACTCTAATTGTCCTTTTCTTACAAATAGGCTTGAAAGATACAGATCATATTATCCTCTGAAGCTAAAGGGAAGTTTGTTCACTCCCCAGTTTAATAAAGACAAGGTCTCTCACTGAAGCAGAGGTCAAGGAGACAACCCTCTTATAAGATTCAGGTTCCCAAGCTCAGCATTCTTTACCTATAATATAACTCATGGCATATGCTGTTATCTCCTGCATCTCTTCACATCTCTCTGTGGGAAGTGGAGTTTGGGGAGCTGGCACATATGTTGAAACTCTGTCTACCCTTACCGTTGCCAGTAAAATGGTATATCCTCTGTCTCTGACCCATGAGTCTTGTTTCTTCTATCATTCCTCAACTGCAGCAGCATATTATTTCAGTTTATAAAGAAATCTCAGACCTGATAACTTTTTTACAATCCCAATTTGAGATAGCACAGTACAACAGGTTATACAGTTGTCTCAAGGAAAAGTACTTGTACAAGTATTTGAGTTTTCAATGTAACTAATTATTTTCCATGGAACATCAGTTTTTAACTTAAAGCACAACTGATAGGTGAATGATCCCTAAACAGATTTGGACGTTTGGCAAACATATTCTCAAAAACTAATGAAATCAGCCACTCACTTCAAGGATAATGATAAACAGTATCTATTCTCATGATACAATTTAAACTTTCAAGCAAAAATTAGAATTTTGGAATGTATGTATCCACCACCATGAGCCTGATGGCTTCCCAATACTGAAAGATTCTTTAGAAGAAATCTGATGTGATATTAGTAAATGTTGTGAATGGATACAACAATATCTAATATGATACTAACACATGCTATCAACGGATGTGATTTTATCCTACTATGGAACACTAATCAACAATAAAATGATTGAAATAACAAACATAACAACATGTAAGAATCTCAAAACTTTATGCTAAGTTAAAGAGAGTAGAAATTAAAGGTTATATTATTTTAAATTATCTTTATATGAAAGCCCAGGAAAAGAAAGTTCTGTAGTAACAGACAGATCAGTGGTTGTCTGGATCCATTTGATACAAGAAGGGAACAACTGGAAACAGACATAAGGAAGAGTTTCTGTATTTCATCACGGTGGTTTTCACACGACTACACAATTACCAAAATTCATAAAAATTTACTCTGTAAACTGATGAATTTATTCATTTAAAATATATCTTAACAAAGCTGAAAAAAGTATTACTTTTCTGCAACATGTTTAAAAACAAAAAAGCCATCACAGAGACCAAGATTTGCTTAAACATGTCCCAGTACTCACAGCTGCTAAACTTCCAAAACTTTCAGAAACTGCCCATAAATGTCATTTTCTAAGGAAAGTATTCCATAAATACCTTTCTAGCTTAGCTTGGATAGCTGTTTGTCATTATTTAATCACACTGCCTTTTATTTAACATCAGTTTAATACGATTTTAAAATTATATTCACATAGGTCAGTGACTGTACAGAAATTATACCATAATAAAGTTGGTTAAATTTTTTTTTTAATTAAGACCTTGTACTGGGGAAATTACTTCAAGTCACTCCACTGCAGGTAGAGAACTATGAGATAAAGTGTCAGTAAGGATCCTTTATCTTCCAAATCTTGATGGTAGAAAATTCACCACAAAAACCTGCAAAACTTGTCTACTATTGAGTAACTTATGAGTCAACCTCAGATAAACTGTTCTACTTTTTCTGCCCAAATAGTTTTACTCTCCCAAAAAGAAGATTTAACTCACACTGCTGTCAAACAGTGTCTCACCCCTGTGAGCAGAGATCACACCAAAACCTTAAACTGAGAACTGGTCTTCCTTTCACTTAATGTTCCTACTGTTTTATGGATGTTTTTCAGGGACAATCTCTCGTGGTTCCTATGATTTTTCCAACGTTTGTGGTTTGCAGAAGTCCTAGCAACTATGGAAGTGAGGAACTCCTTGGCACCTCTTCACTTAGAAAGGGGAAGTGGGGCATAAGTCATCCTCGTATTTTGTGAGTTAAGGGCAAATTGAAGGATAGATTTTGGAACTACAGAGGAGTAAGATTGGGATGGAAGGTTAAATATAGTTGAAATGAAAAAAACGTTCCAAGTAGTAGATATGAAGTAACTCATTCCTTCTCTCTCTCTCAAATCTAGATTCAAAATCTGAAAATCAAGCAGATGCAGTCAGTGTTGAATTAGAGAAGAAGAAGATGAAGACTGGAGTGCAACCTTGCACTACTCTATCTACGGTGAAAGAAGAAGCAAAACAAACCTCCAGGACAGTTCACCAAGCCAGAGGACAGGATACTTACTGTGGGCCGAAACACTCGAAGGAAAAGTAATACCTGGCTTATCCTTTAGTATTTAATAACAATAATCACACCAACAGATACTGCTAACACCATTTGATAGCTTTGAGAACTGCACTTGAAAATTTCAATAAACTCCTAGATCTAATCCTCAAAACAAATCTACCATTTAGGTTTGGGAAGAATTAATTCCACATCGACTGCCATTCAGCATATTAAAGCTGGCAACAGAATTCTGTTTCATATTTGGTTACAAAATTTGTCCTCTTTCCTCCATTCAGCTTCCCTTGGGTATCAGCTTTTTCTCAGTAACTAACCACAACTTTAGTATCTGGACATCAAGTCAAGGCATAGCAGGCTGTACTGAACGCAACTGCCATCTTTCCATAGCTAATGACTCTGCACCTGGCAGCCTGCCAGTCGGGGAGAGCAGGGATGGAATCTGTAAACACTGAGCGGGCAGAATAGATCTGATGTCTCTGAGCTGTCAGAGAATTGCTTCAGAGCACCTTGCATGGCTCTGTCTGTACAGTGAGTGCTGAATGAGTAAGTAACTTAAGCAAGGAATCATTAAAGGGAGAAAATAAGCAGTAACTGAACAAACAGGAATTATAACCTAGAGTGAATGAACAGATATTGTAACTCTTTGAAACAACCAACCAAAAGCTACAACACTAGATTTTTCGGGACTGCCTTTGTTGAGGATAGTCAACAGACTGAATTATTCTGAAACACAATATTATAGGGAATCATTCTATTAATGTTATCAACCAGCTGATGAATAAAATAAATCCAAAAATAAATCAAGTTATACCTGTGATTTTCTTAGCAACCTTTCCAGGTGTTTAAGCAGAATAAATGTGGCCACCCGTGACTGTTTATATACAGAGACCATTTGAATAACTACATATAAACAAAACAACCAAGATTTCCATCAGCCCTACCAGGTGCCTGAGTATATGAGATTCATTTTACTCCCAATACTTTTCATTAAGAAAAGAACCTGTATTTAGTGGTGAAGACATCATGAAGCAGCTGCCTGTGACTCATCACTCAAAATGCACGGATGAATTGACTAATGCAGAAATGAATTTTCAAAATGTTAGAGGCCATATAAAGCTCTGACATGTTGCTAAGTGGCTTACATATGAAATGCTGTCTTGTAGACAAGCATTAGCAGATGGTGGCATCCTCCTGACACCTTCTTCAGAGAAACTTATAATAGTGCTGACCAGATCCCAGTGCAGGATTTTTCACTTGTATAAAAAGTGTAGAGAAGGAGGGAGCAGTAAATCATGGTAATGCCTAATTTCTAATCAAATATTCTAATTGAAATATTCTAGCTGAATGATTCTTACCCCTATCTGTACATTAAAGCCACATTAAAGTCACTTAGGGGGCCTGTAAAACTCTCAGAAATGAAAATAGTCTAATTCAATGTTTCTCAACACTGTACATTAAAATCATATTAAGACCACTTAGTGGAGCTTTAAAAAAAACTCTCAGAAATTAGCTCTCCTAAGTTAATCATACATCTGAGGATGAAACTTGAGTACCACTCACAGATATGCCACCCCCAGTGGATAGCCAGAGTTGAGAAATTCCTGCTCTATCAGAAACACACACACAACACAGAAATTATTTGAAAACAATTTAAAACAACCTAAAATATTAGCTATGAAAAATTGAAAGGAGGTAGATTAAAATGCAAATTGGAAACAGTTAGAATGGGAAAATTTTAAGAAAGCTTTTAATAAAAAGAAAACATTCACTGCAAAAGGAAAATGTTTTACCTTCTATTGCAGGAGTTTAATGGAAAAAGAATGACTACGGAAAGGGAAGAAACTAGCATGAAAAAACACATAAACAGAAACTATAAGACGGGTCGTAAATCTTAGAAATTAAATGGAAACTCAAACATTTGTTGATGTTACCATGTTTCTGACTCCACATCAGACTAAGATTAAAAAAAAAAAAGTGACAATATTTTTAAAGTTCTTGACTCACCCTCTCCTGCAAGATCTAAAGTTCCACTTCAGGGTCTCCCACCTGACCTTCCCCACCTCCTTCTCTCCCACTGCACCACCAACCATTACTAGGTGTGATCAGCACCATAATCTCCGAGTTTTCAGCTGTCATTTGCTCCCTTTTCCACATTAACTCTCTGCAACAGGATGGTGAAGCCACCTATGCTAATGAGCGTCACGTCAAATTCTGCCATCTTCCATGGCTGGGCTTCAGTTCTACCCGTAAAACAATCCATAAAGAACAATTGCGTTTATTCTGTCTGCAAAACAAATTAGATACTCAAGCTAAATTCGGCGCTAAATTGTCGTAATCTGTGGATTGTTCTCAAGTTAAGAAGACTGTACTCTGCCACTCGTCTGCATGTGGCATACAACACAGCTTATGCATGCGAGCACCTGAACTCTGTGTGCCAAGCCCCTAAGTTCTTATGGCCAGACTGTGCTGCTTGCGGCTGTGAGTACCCACCCCCGCGAACAAAGTGAAAAGCACCACCAACCCACACTAGAGAGTCACCCAAAGCCCGCAGCCCTTCGCTGAGCACCGTCAGTCATGAATGCTCACCAGTGTCTCAGGATCCCCAGTACTAAAGTCACCAGGCTTCACACCCCCGTTTTACTTCAGCACCATTTCCCATTGCCAACAATGGTCCCCCTGGCATTCTCCTACTTATGGTGCTGTTTCCTCTCCCTACTGTAACATAATGCTTCTCTATTCTAACACAAACCCACTGACTCCGCCCTTTGAAACTCTTGCTCCGTAACTTAAAACACTATCTTTTTCAGGTCCAGAATTTTGTCTTTCCAAAGCCCCATTTGAGAGACACTGGAGTCCTTTATCTTTTTTATGTCCAAGTTTCTTTCTCTTCCCTCCTTTTCCTATTCAGTTACGACAGAGCATCCTTGTTTCCAGCATGCTCTCTTAGTTTTGTCTGATAATTCTGAGATGCAGGCATACATTTACCATAGAGATGATGCTTGAAGACATGGGACTAGATGAGATCTCCCAGGGAGAAGGAAAGATGCTAAGAGAAGAGGAAATGAGTACACCTTGGGTTATCATTTGCAGCTGTTTCATTCGATCTTTTATTTTTTAAATATATTGAGTTGAGTTTTGTACTATGCTGGCATTTTACATTTACAATCTCATTTATTACTCAACATCTCAGTATGACTGGTTTACTAACTGCATTGAAGAAAAATGCAAATTCACTTTCAGATATGTGAAATAAATGGCCCTGAGTCACAAAATTATACCATGAAAAACAAAGATTGTTTCTCTGTGGCTTCAAAAATTCACGTTTTTCCACTATGCTCTTTGTGCAAGGGAGATTTTGAACTACTCTGTGCGTATCTTCACTTTCCCACTCAAGGTACAGTAAGACCAAAATAGGTTGACCCATTGAAAGAACAAAGACGGATCAACTCCCCATTCCTTTCTTCCCCCTTTCTGGTTACACGGAATTTGCTTCCACAGAGCAGCCATTCTCTCCCGGGGAAGTCATGATTTCAGGCCCCTGGACTGTGACTTGACTACCACTGATTCCTACTAATCAAAATCAGAGGGGATCGGTGATATCAGTAAAGCACTGAAACAAGAAGGACGTGCCAGTCAGAACAACTATAACCTCTGCCGAGTGTTAAGACCTTTACTCGTGGTCCCATTTATGAGCTCATGTGATCAGAGATGGCAAACTCTTGGTGGTTCTAAACCCTAAACTCTTTTCTATGGCACATACGATCTTATTTCTTTTTGGTTGCTCTACTACTGAGACCGATTTAGAACAACTGTTCGTGTAATGAAATTGAATTAAATGGCTTATCCTATTTAGTGAGACAAAGCCTACCAATACATAGACATAAACTAACTTTATGGCCAAGTCTCGTGAACAGTAAAAAAAGAAATCTCTGATCTAGTGTGTTTATTATTCCAAGACGTAACCCACTTCCTTAAAAGTATTCAATAAAATTCCAGTTATCCAGTGCTATATAGTAAATTAATATAAAACTTACTGGCACAAAACCACCATTGACTCTGTTGTCAGGACTTCAAACAGGGCACAGCAGTGACAGCTTGTCTCTGTTCCGTTGTGTCGGTGGCAGGAAACCCCAGAAACTGGGGCCTGGAATCTTTTGAAGAATAATTTACTCACAAATCTGGTGGTTGATCCTGGCTGTCTGCTAAGAGCCTCAGTTCCTGTCCACTGTGCTTGTCCATGTGGTCTCTCCAACTGTGCTGGTTCAGGCCTCTCCACAGCACAGTGACTGGTTTCCATGGCCATGTAACCTGATGGAGAAATCCACATAGAATCTGTAACATTTTTAAGATCTAGCATTAAAATCACATAGAATTTGCTTCTACCATTATCTATGGAGACAAGCAGACACCATCTCAACCCAGATGCAAGAGGGGAACACAGATCCTACCACCTGGGTGGAAGAGTGCCAGTAACATTGTCAGAACAGTATGTGAGAAGGGATACAAGGCCATCCCTAGAAAATGCAATTTGCTACAAATATGGACATGAGTTTACCATCCACCAGTGAGGACGAGGAAATTCTTCCTGTACTTGTTCTCATTTCTTCATCTTTATTATTAAGTATTCACAATTTTAAAATGTCCTATATATTAAACTACGTCTCTGTAAGGAATACATAGGTAATTACAAGACTTGATAATGACAAAATGTCCACAATTTAGGAATAAATGACTAATTTCAAGAAATTTCAGTTTGTATCGATGTAAAAATGGTACTGAACAAATCTGAAAGCTATCTTGTTGTGAGATATACTGTCATATCTATTTAGGGATCATAAATGCATCTGGAAGAAAATTAAGGTAGCATTTCTTAAAAGAGCTAAGTCACAATAAATGTAGGAAAAAGAAACCACCAAATAAATTCCCAGTGACAAATGCCTTATGTGACATCATATGTGTAATGTAATGGTATGCATATTTTAAGGTAGAGTTTATTTATAGAGACCTTTAAGAATATGTCACAGCACTATAGAAAATTTCCGGACAAAGAAATTATAGGCAAATGAGATAGTGCTCACCAACCCCCGAATTTTTATTAATGCTCTTTTTCCATGTCAAATAATTCTAAGTAATTGTATATCATTATTCAATCTCTCTGCATTATAAAGTTCTCATCATTTTACCCTGGCTAACACAATTCCCAAAGGGAGCTATACTGGAATATATATTTTTTTGTAATTATAAGACCATGATTATAAATAGTCAAAACTTACTTTAAAAAAATAACATGCAAAAATTGCCACTTTTGATTAGGACTATTGGCAATATGTTTAATTCAATACACTGCCTTTTCTTAAAAGGAAAGAATTCTACTTAAAGAATTCTTTTAGGAAAGAATTCTACTTAAAGTATTTTGGACTTACCTAAAAATGTCCAAAATAGAAAAAGCTTGACATAAAAAGGAATTTGTTTTTTTTTTAAACCTTCTAGTATCTTTAGTCTCATATGCTTATATTAGTGTGGAAGATACAAACCTAGGAGAAAATATTTCAGAATTAGGTTGGGCTAAGATTTGTTTGAAAACACAAAAAGTGAAATTAAAAAAATTAATAAAATACATTTAATCAACAAAAACACATTTGCTTTTTGAAAGACATAGCTAAAGAAACAGAAAAGCAAGATACAGACTGGAAGAAAATCTTAGTATCCAACAATGGGTTTCTATACAAGATACGTAAAGAGCTCTTACAACTCACAAATAATAACAAGACAATCCAATTAAAACATCAGCAAGGTGCGTACAGACACTTCACAAAGGAAGATAAACAGTAGTAATTTTTCATGTGAAAAGATGCTAACCATTACTAGCCATCAGAAAAATACAAATTAGAGTGATAATGAAATGCAACTACAAATACTTACATTAAAATAGCTAAAGTAAAAAATCCTCAGGTTTGGTGAATATGGAAAGTAAGTGGAACTCTCATACAATTCTGGTAAGTATCCAAAATGTTAGTCACTTTTAGAAACAATATGGCTATGTCATTTAAAGTAAAACAAACACTTGCTGTACAATCAGTAATTCTACTCTTGGGAACTCATTAAAGAGAAACAAAAATATATGTTCACATAGATGTGTGTGTGAATATTCATAGCAGCTTTATTTATAATAACTCAACACTGCAAACAACCCATATGCCCATCTACCAATGAATGGAAAAAAAAAATGTGGCTAAACATACTATAGGAAATTATGTTGTGATGAAAAGGGGGGAAAAGAAACACAAAAAGACCTAGCTGAATCTTAGATGTTACATTTAACTGAAAGTGGTAAAATATGAAGGACAGTATAATTTCACTTATATAAAATTATATAAAAGGGAAAAATGATAGTGACAGACAGCAGAGCAGTCTTTCCTG
This sequence comes from Camelus dromedarius, assembly GCF_036321535.1. Classification (NCBI taxonomy): domain Eukaryota; kingdom Metazoa; phylum Chordata; class Mammalia; order Artiodactyla; family Camelidae; genus Camelus; species Camelus dromedarius. Next base: position 40,776,962 of record NC_087436.1, read on the forward strand.
GCAGCAGGCGTGGGAGGCAGGATACACAGCAAAGAGGTGGGAGGAAGCTTTTTAGGAAGATGGAATTTGTCTGTATCTCACTTGTGCTGTTGGTGGGTACATCTTTAGAGAGTTTCCAAAATTCATCAAATGTACATGTGGTCAACTTTGTCGTATTTAAGTAAGACCTTACTAAAAATGTTTCATTAATAAAAAACAAAAAAATGTTCAATAAATCTAGGTCATAATTTGGACATTGTTATCTATGATCCAAGAGAAAGGATCATTTGCAAAATGATTTCAGTGAAAATTTAGAGCATTTTCCAAATATACAACTTTAAAAAAAAATCATGTCCAATTCAGGCCTGACAGGTGATAAAAATGTCTTTCTCTATTAAAGTGAGTCAGCAATAGAAGAGGTTTCACAGTATGCTGTGCTTGTTACACATCTACAGACATCAAAATTCAAGGCTATTTTTTTTAATTGTAGTCAAATTACAATGTTGTGTAAATATCTGGTGTACAGTATAATGTTTCTGCCATACATATACATACATATATTCCTTTTCATATTCTTTTTCATTATAGATTACTTCAAGATATTTAATATAATTCCCTGTGCTATACAAAAGAAACTTGTTGTTTATCTATTTTATATATAGTAGTCAGTATCTGTAGATCTCAAACTGCCAATTTATCCATTCCCACCTTCATTTTCCCCTGGTAACCAAAAGTTTGTTTTCTATGTCTGTGTGTCTGTTTCTGCTTTGTAAATAAGTTCATTTGTCATTGCTTTAGATTTCAAATATAAGTGATATCATACAGTATTTTTCTTTCCCTTTTTGGCTTACTTCACTTAGAATGACAATCTCCAGGTCATTCCTTATTGCTGCAGATGACATTATTTTATTCTTTTTACATGGCTGCGTGAGTATTATTCCATTGTATATATATACCACAACTCGTTTATCCAGTCATCTTCTGATGGACATTTAGGTTGCTTCCACGTCTTGGTTATTGTGTGTGTGTGTGTATATATATATTATAGTATATATAATTGTATATATTGTATACTGCTTGTCTTGGCTATTGTATAATTGTGTGTGTGTGTGTGTATGTGTGTATATAGTATGCTGCTGTGAACATTGGGGTGCAGGTGTCTTTTTGAATTAGAGCTTCCTCTGGATATATGTCCCAAAGTGGGATTGCTGGATCATATTGTAAGTCTATTTTTAGTTTTTTTAAGGAATTTCCATACTATTTTCCATAATGGCTGCACCAAACTACATTCCAACCAAAAGTTTAGGAGGGTTCCCTTTTCTTCACCCCCTCTCCAGCATTTATCTTTTGTAGACTCTTTAATGATGACCATTTTGCCTGGTGTGACACCTCATTGTAGTTTTGACTTGCATTTCTCTGATAATTAGCAATACTGACCATTTTTTCATGACCATTTGTATGTCTTCATTAGAGAATTGTTTGTTAGGTCTTCTGCTCATTTTTGGATTAGGTTGTTTGTTTTCTGTTACTAAGTTGTATGAACTGTTTGTATACTTTAGAAATTAAGCCCTTGTCAGTCTCATCATTTGCAAGTACCAAGGCTATTTTTAAAACCATTGTTACTGTTGATGTCGTAGAATGAAAAATGGGTTGAAATTTTTAAGCAACCAGTAGTATGTATCTAAGAAGTGTGAAACTTTAATGTGAAAATTTTCTTTCAGTAAAAAGGACTGAAGATTACAACTCTATTTCAAGCTTAAATCTGGTTTAATAGGTTTATGTTAGTCTTAATATTTTGAATTACAAACACTAGCTCTGATTTCTTGAAGTATATGAAATTCTAAGTAAATATGGACTATGGGTGGTTTTCTTTCAGAAAAAAAGAGAATGTAACCTTTAATGTTTTGTCTTATCAAAAATATATTTTTCAATATATATTTATATATAATATATCTAATAAATATGAAATAAATATAATGAGGATATAATTTATATATTTTAATAAATTTTTAAATAATTTAGGTTTAAATGGTTTTCCTATGATCTCATTTGATTTCACAGTTTGATAATTGTATTTATACATCTAGAAAGGCATAGTAATCTTTCTTCTGTATAGTTTAAATGTATAGTACAAATTTCCAAAGAAAATAAATTTTCTATCTACTCAATATAGATTCCCTAACGGCAAGTACAAATTAAAAACAAAAGGTTTAATTCTCTTTGTTGAAAATAAGAAACTAACTACTATATATCAAACAGCTAAACAATAAGGAATTACTGTATAGCACAGGGAACTATATTCAGTAACTTGTAATGGCCTATAATGAAAAAGAATATGAAAACAAACACACACACACACACATATATAGCTATAATGAATCACTATGCTGTCACCAGAAACACAACATTGTAAATCAACCATACTTCAATTAAAAAAAAAAAAATAAGGAAAGAGACGTCCTTTCCCTATCTTTTATTAGAATATTTACTTTAAAATTGGAAGTTTTTTTTCTCTGTTTGATATGTGTATAAATCTTTTTAAAAGTTAAATATGCCTTTTACCAGCTTTAAGACCCAGGAATAACTTTCTCTAGGACCTGTGACCTGAAAATTATCTCTTTGAATTGTTAACATCAAAGAAGATAGTGCCCCTATCAGTTTCTGTGGGAGGGTAGGAGCCTAATTTCAGTGAGCCCCTTGTTCTAAGTTGCAAAGTTAACTCCTATCAGAAGAAGTTTATTTTTCTTTTGGATAAAGCCTATTAGTTAACATAGATGTTCACGCCAATTACCAGGTGAATTTAGGATGAACTATGTCTGACAAATAGTGCTGTCAAGTCCTCTTAGTTGAGAACTAATTATTGTTTTTCTTGAGAATATGTATGTAATGACTTGATCTACTTCTGCATACAAGAGTGAGATTTCTTTCTGTCTTCCAATCTCTTTAGCGGTTGCCAGTGATGTGCTTCACATTCTGGTTAACTGCTTATGCAATCTTAAAATTATTTTCTCTCTCCTTTACATTTGTAGGAGGTATTCTGGGTTGAGAGACTTTTTTTTTTTTAACACTACATGTCTCAAACAATTCTTAACTACGATAAATTTTCTACTGTTACTATTTTGGTAGGTTTTACGTGTATAAAACACACACATAAAACAATGGTATATTATCTATATTTCTAAACTTAAAATTTTTTTTCTTTTTTTGAGAAATGCATCATTTTTCTCATCAATCTTAATATAAATTATAGTATTATATAGAGATATAATGTTACAATAGCCCCATGAGTTAATGTTTTTTATAGAATACATATTGATACATTAATTTTATTACAAGTACATTATATATTAAATATATTATTGAATCTAAAAGATACTATGTATAGCTAACAAATTATTATCATTTTTTATTATTTACTTATTTCATTTTAGCATAATGGAAATGTTTCATGCTAATGTTCATTTTAACATTTCATTTCAAAATTCTATCAACAGTTTGACTTTCTAAAAATTATATTCCTTTTGCTAAATTAAACTTTGACACATTTTGACTTTCAAACATCATATTTGAATCTAATTAGCAATAAATCTCTTATAACACCTAATCTGTATATGAGGTTTTTGTTTTTCCCACCAAGAATTTTTTTTCAAGAGAAACACCACTCTTTTTCTGGGGTATTGGTTTTAACCTATGAAATTTTTATTGTTTTGATGTCAATTAGTTCATAGACGAAAACATATTTCCTTAGGTACATTTATTTAAGTTTTTGAATTTTTCTTATATTTTAATTGTTTTATCCTTCTAACATATTCTTCACTGCCTATTTTATTTATGTATAGGCATCCTTTAACATTTTCCCTCTTATTTTTCTTTAATATGTGGGATTTTTTTTCTGTGCAGCTACTGTTCACTTACATATTCCCGTTTCTCTTTCTAGGTAATTCCAAATAGCGTATCAGTGAGTTGGATTATTTTACTATTTTCTCATCATGTTTGTCTACCCAGTCTTTTTTTTTCCTCCTTTCTTGCTCTTATTTTTCATTATTTCTACATTTGATTATATCAAAATTTCCAGTAAAGAACTGCTCAACTGTGTAAATGTTGGCATGTTTTCAAAAAGATAAAATTAAGCACCAGAAAAATTTTTCAGAGGAGCATGGGACACATGCATAGGGATATCTACTGCTATATATATATTTTAGCAAATAGCAGAAAGGTACCTAGAAATCTATTATGAGGACAATGTGAAGTTGTATTTGTTATATGTGTGTAACAGGGTACTTTGTCATGATTAGAACAAATGGACTATTTGTATATATTGAATTCGGACACATACAAAAAACATGTGAATTTAAATTTAAAAACCAAGAAAAGTATATAGCAAAATCTGCTTCTAAACATGAAAACATTAATTAATTGTCCATAGTGTCATAAACATACATATAAGAAAATAAACCCAGGCAGTGGATTAAAAAAAAACATATTTAAACCTTAAACATGAACGTTTATGTAAATGGTCCTAGGGTCAAGGGATGAAAGTCAAAGGTAACAGCACAATAAATTAACAAAGAAAAATCATTAGTAAATAACATTTTTGTTATTGTGAAGCCATTAGTCTGATTAACTCAATCCTGTGCTTCTGAATACTAAATAAATTAACAGCACATAGTAAAAAGTACATTTTATTTGGCTTTATTCAATGCTTAAGAATTTTTACTTTAATTGTTCTTATATGCACATTTTTCATCTACTCTTACCAACTGGAAAGAGGAGACGAGTATTTTACTTGTTTACCCATTAGACCTACAGCGCTTTTTCTTTACCTTCCTCTCCTACAGCCACTTCACTGAATTCATGTGGATAAATCTCATAGTGGCTTTTATTTTACTCTTTTTTTTCCTTCTCGAGCCTTGTATCTAGGAACCATAGGCCTAACAAGGTCTTTTACTAGAAAAGTCTGAATCAGTCTGTGGTACTTTTTGAGGCTAGTAGTACTTTTGAGATAACTTTTCAAAGACAGACTAGAGACCAAGCAGATACAGAATTAGAAACATAAACTTCATAATTCAGATATTAACAAAACAGTGCATTACAATATGTAACGTATCAAACCCAATTACTCTTGTAAATGGAGTAGAGAGGATTTGTAAAATAGCAGTGCAGATTTTTCTGAGTAGATATATGCTTTTAAAACAAATATAATCTGGAAGATTTCCATTCCCCACTCTTAGGAATCTGAACCAGATAAATAGGCTTTCTGAGCCTCCAAACTTTGCAGTTATGTTTTCCAGCTTAAAAAAAAAATAAACAAGGCCATGCTTGTCTCCCCATTGCATGAGAGGTCCACAAAGATCATCCTACACTTAAACCACAAAAATTATGTTCTACAGGGATCTTACCAGGCATTTAAACCAGAGTCACAAGGACAGTTTCAAATAAAGCTTCAATTCCTTGTTTAAGTTTTTCTAACAAATACTTCAAAGGAATTTCAGAATCCATGTATCCATAAAGTATGTCTTCTGATCTTAGATAGGAAGGTAGCAACTTTATATCCTTGTCCATCACCAACCTCATAGCTATTCCAACAGGCTTGATGTTGGAACGTGTACTTGACAGCTGGGGGACAGACTAGTGATTTGAGAGAATGGTCTATCTGCTATTCAGCACATCCTTGTCATAGTATCCACTCTGCCTACTGCTCAATTCCATTGGAATAAATGGCAAACATCTGCTCCAAACAACCTAAGCATTCCCACAAAATTAAACAAGTTTCTACAGAGAAGCAGAACACACTCCAAGGAATGCCAGGCCTTTTGACTGGATTTTATTTTGCCCACTTCTTAGTTGCCATCAAGTTTGTCACATTTCTGTTGGTCACTCAGCACAAAGGTCAGTAATAAACAATGACACTTACCTTAGAAGAAACACAGTCTTTAAATTGGATAGGATGGTCAGATTCCATAATTCTCTTTAAGGGATATGTCCTCCTCATAATGAAAGCAGGAGCTTCTGAAAGTATTAAAAAAAAAAAAAAAACAAAACTAAGAACTTAGTCAATTTAAAAAAATGAATCCAAAACTACACATACACTAAGCTCATAAAATATCATGTGTCAAGATGCTTCTATTCGTATGACCTCCATCAGGTCCTGTCACTTCAAATAAGTCTGTGTGACATCTAAAAGTTTTAAAAGTGATGTGTTGTTGTTATTGTTGTGATGGTGGCAATGGGACAGTTTTGTATAATTTTTGATGGATTTCCTTTCCTCAGGATGCTTCATTATATAACCTCTTTGGTGCAATAAACACAGGCACTGGCAAAAGAAGACATGTTTTCTATAAAAAGTGCCCCCATAGTTCTCAGTGTTCTACAAATACTTTCATTTTCCTTTAGAATGACCTCTTTTCTTTTTCACCCTTTATGTCTATATTGCTTTAGTGTCATCAAAAGTTCAATGCATATTGGCTTTTGTGCATCAAGAGAGCTGTTTCACACAGACCACTGAGGTGTCTTGCTCACCTCATTGATTTGTAGAAACACTGTACAAATCGATGTAGAATATTGGAAGAGTAGGGCTGACTTTATTTTTGAACGTAAATGATACCAGGAAGGGAGGATAGTGTATGAAGCATAGACTTCAACCACAGAGCATGAATGAAGGAAAAATTATCCAGTTATCAAGTAAAATAATCTTTTAAGAGACTGAAAGAATGAAAGTGAGAAGAGTAAGATACATTTCAAAATTTCAGTAGAACAAATTCAAATCTGGAGGAAAGTATGTCTCCTGAGGGAATGACACAGACTCAAACTAGTTTTAATTATCAATAAATGTTAACTGTATCTACAGGAATATAGTATAATAAATGGATGGTACACAAATGTACAAACATTCCCCTCCTTTGAATTAGCCAAATAATATTTGTGAACATACGTGTTTGTATATGTGTTCGTATAAACTGTAAAATTAAGATATTACCTTTAAGGCTTTTAAAGTTTATAATTTATCATATACATACACGATATATATTTATACACTCACATATAAAGTATAAGTTTCTACTTAACTTTTTTTTCCTTCCAGCTTTTGGTGCTAAAAAAAACCTGATACTTTTTTATGCTTATACTTTATATGTCTGCTCTGGCCAGTGACTGAAAGCTCTATTCTGGAGACAGACATATCTGGTTGATTTCATAAATCTATTAGTTCTCTATACCTGTGCTAAAACATTACCACAGCCTTGGAACCTTAAAACAACAGAATGCTTTTTCTCTCACAACTCTGAAGACCAGAAGTCCACAATTAGTATCACTGGACCGAAGCTGTAGTGTCAGAAGGGCTGTGCTCTCTGGGGAGGTTCTAGGGGAGAATATGCTCCTTGTATCTTCCAGCTTCGGGGGGCTGCTGGATCTCCTTGGCTTGCAGTCACATCACTTCAGTCTCTGCTTTGTGGTTACATCACACATTCCTCTGTGCGTCAGTGTGTAATATACCTCTCTGCATCCCTCTTATAAGGATACGGGTGATTGCACTTGGGATAATTCAGGATAAAGTCTCCATGCCAGTCTCCTTTATGTAATACATCTGCAAAGGCCCTCCTTTTTGTTAAAGTCGCATTCACAGAGTCCAGGGAATGGGAGGTGTGTATCCTTTGGAGGGACATTTTTCAGCCCACCACTTCCACTAACCAGCTAAATCACCTTCGGAAAGTTACTCAAACTTTCTAAACCTTAGTGCTTTTCTCTCTAAAGTGCTAAAAATTAAAGTGTTTACCTAATACAGATGACTAGTAAAAGAAAGAATACAAAGCATTAAATGCATTACTTGACACATGATATATACCAGTAAGTATTGCCTATCGTTGGCAATATCATCCTCGCTCCATTGCCTTTTTCCACTAATATCAGTTCTTACTCAACAGCAAGCAGTAAGTTAATATTTTGAATAAATTATTTCATAGGTTCTATTCATTTTCTGTTCTATTTTTCCTCTATTCAGTTTTGTCAGTAAAATTAAACGGCCACTTAATCTGGAAACTAGATACTGAACGACTCACAAAGAAATTTTAAGATCTGTCTTATGCAAATGTGGAGAATACCTTGGACCCTCTAGTTGAAAATTTCCACTTTGTTTTACTATATAGATACAATTAATTTTTATGCATTTATATATTTAAACAGACAAAATTAAACACTGAATATTTTTCTAGATTATGCATCAAATATTTTCTAAATAGAAGCTGAATGACCAATTCAACTTTATGAAGAAAATGCTACTTTCTCTAAAAAAGTATTTTATATTAATATTCCACAAAAGAAAAAAGAAACAATTCATCTGTTACAAACAACACATTAAGTTTCAATACTAAATACATAATTTGTGTTACTATCCTTAATAATTTTATAGGGGGGGTTGTTTGAATTCATGCTAGTAGTTAAGAGTAATAGTTTAACATTTTGTTTCATTTCATAATTTTTGAACAAGTAAAACTTTTAAAATTTCTACTAATGAAAAAAAACATTTTGAATATTTCAATATTTTGTATACAAGAAAGCCTGGAAACAAATGTAATTTTAAAATTCCCACAATGTTAGAGAGTTTAGCAGATTCACTGAACTAAAAAATGAAAACAACTCTAAAACAATTACTTTGGTTAGAATGCCCCATTTCCTGATAGGAGAAATTGAAACTCATGCCTTGGTTAACAATCTCACAATATTGACAATTAACATTTATAACTATGTGAATATAAAACAGACTTTCTAAATGTTTACATATTATGATACATTTGGAGTTAACTCTAGACAAAAGTAATTTTGCTTTGATTTTCAACAGGGCTTCTCCAAACACAATGGTATTTGAATCATTACTTCATATTTAAGAACTACATATGTAAGAAAACACATTTCTCTGGAGGTTGGCTGCATGTGTGTAGTGGGCGAGGACAGTGAGGGAGAGCAGAAATGCATGTTTGACAAATTAAATTAGAGTCTTTAGAACATAATACACACATAAACATCCATGTGTGTATGAATGCAAACAGTACATGAAGGAAACAATCAAATCATGAAAGCATGCTTTAAGACAATGTGTTTCCTAAGGTGAAATTGTGATTGGCTATACACGTTTCACCTTATGGGAAAATGTGGAGACTGACACCTGGTGAGAGTGTCAGCGGTGGCAGCTGTGATCTGGGAAAAGTCAAGTACAGCTGTGACTGCCCAGAAAACTGGCCAGATGTACATGGTGTCATCTGAAAGATGCTTATCTTCATCCAGAACAAAACAGAAAAATATGTTTATAAACTATAAAAGTAATAGAAATTTGATAAAATTGTTGGCTCATATTATTGCTCATAAATGCAATAATAAAAGTGTTACTTTAGAAGACATTTGAATTATTTAGATAAAAAATGAAGAAATCCTATAGGACAAATCCTTTAGAAATCCGAAAAAAATACTAGGTTGTAAAAAAATCTGGCACTGATACTGAAATAGATGTTAGAGTATGTACAAATGGTGACAAAGTAAACTTTTTATTAAAAACTGATTTTAAATGAATAATTTATACATAAGGTGAAGATATTATATGTATCAAAAATCAAATTAAAACATGGATTAAATTGTAAAAGGTCTCTGTAAAAGATTTTAAGTGGACTAGATTTTAATATGCTTATAAAATGGATGAAATCAGTTTCAGTTGAAATGTTTAAATACAGATCTTATAGAGGTTCATCATAAAACAAATACATTGCTTTGTATGATTTTTTGCATAGGTGATAATTAGAAATATGAAACTATTCTAAGTTTGAGAGAGAAAATATCCCACAATTCTTTCAGCAGGTAGCAGGATGCCAGTCAAGACTGGAATATAGCACAGGACATAAAGCTCAGAAAGACATCAAGACACAGCAGAGGCCCCTGGCAGGGTACCAAAACAATTCAGGAAAAGGGGGATAAGATCAAAGCTTAATTACTAGACCCAGGACGGAGGGGGGACCACAAAGGGCTTGGAAATTCAGGCTGTGAAAAATAAAACACTGAGTGGCTGTGTTGTTTAGAGTTAGTTAAGGAACCCAATGCAAGCGTAAGACTGGGTGAGACAGAAAAACCTGACTGACTGAAGGTCTTGGAAGGGCCGTAAAGAGCAAAAATATTTTCTTCTTTTTCTTTGTTTAAATGGTTGAATCCAATGCATACAAAGTTTTCTTTTTAAAATGGTAAATAATTATAAAATTTTAAAGTCATCAGGTTAATCATATTTTTATTCATTTGACTATAATAATATATTACAATACCAGATAGTATATCATACTGTGTAGTATATATACAGTAATATTTCATGAAACACTCATTTAATTCATATTTGAAAATTTTATAAAACGTTTACAAACTATTAGAGATGTTCAGATACTACTACACTTTAGCTTTTATTTTTAACTTGTAACTTCTAAAGAAAAATTATTTAGGGAAGTGTGCTTAATTTTCATTGAACCCTCCTTAATAATTTGATCATTAATTTCATGTAAATCATGTAAAAAGAGCTTTACTAAATTAAAAGTGATAGGATTCATTGACCTAAAAATCTCTAGCTGGCACGCATACTCATTAAAATATTATCACACATTCCTTATGTCAGCAAGTCTTCCAAGATATTTCATATGGCATTTTGATGCTATGATTTTTTTTCCTATGTCAGAAAAGTGAATGTGCTCAGCAGTCTGAAAAAATGCATACTGAACACAGACATTCTAGCTGTTGCTTATTATCACATTCTGCTGAACCTGGAAAAGAGCAAGAAAGAACATTTGAAAAGCCGATGATAAAATAATCAAAGAGTAGGACATTTGGTAAGCTTTTGTTTTTAGAAACGTCGCTTTATTTCCAGTAATAATTTAACTGTTACTATTAAAATTTTATCACGTGATATTTGCAAAGTTTTTTATGACTTTAAAAACTCTACGATTTGTCAAAATGTAGGCAGTTTTTCAACTGAGAATATACTTTACAGATAATATTAATTGATGTTTAAATCTATTGTTATTTTATTTTCCCAAACATATTCTCTCTTATCTGAAATTAAGTTATAAGACAGTAAGAGATAGGATTCTGGAAGCAAGAGGTTGCAGTGATCTGAAGAAAGAGTCATGAACCAAGGAATGAAGGCAGCCTCGAGACACTGAAAAAGACAAAAAAGGAATTCTTCCCCAGAGCCTCCGAGAGGAATGCAGCCCTGACCAACACCTTGGTTTTATCTGAGGGACTAGGGCAGAGTGGCCAAGATGGTGGCATTGGAAGACCCTGAGCTCACCTCCTCCCATAGTCACACAAAAATCACAACTATTTACAGAGCAACTATCAATGAAAACCACCTGAATAGTAAAAGAAAACTTTCCACAACTAAACATATAAAAAGGAGCCACAGCAAGATGGGTAGGAGGTGCAGAAACATGGTATAGTCAAGATCCACATTCTGGGGAGGGCAACCCACAAATGGGAGAGTAATCACAATTGCAGAGGTTCTCCCCAAGGAGCAAGGGGTTCAAGTCTCACATCAGGCTCTCCAGCCAGGGGTCCTGGATCAGGAAGATGAGCTCCTAGAACACATGGATTTGAAATCCAGTCAGGCTTGCACACAGACCCTGAGGGCTGTAGGAAACAGAGATACCATTCTTAAAGGGCACGTACAAAATCTCGCATACCCTGAGATCCAGTGCAGAGGGAATAATCTGAAAGGAACCTGCATCAAACACACTTGCTGTTCTTGGAGAACCTCTAGAAAGCAAGAAACAACTGAGAGTCCCCATGGGAAAAGACACTGGCGGTGACCATTTTGGGGATCACTTTCTACTACAAGGACAGTGGTGCTGGCAAGTACCATTTTGGAGTCCTCTCTCTAGCCTATTAGCACTAGAGGCTTCCCTGCCAACGAGTCAGTGGGCACAAGTCCCTGGACACCCTAGGCCCAGCAGACAGCTAAGTGGAAACCCAGCCCTAACCCACCACCATCAGGCCGACTCTACCCTTGTGCTCCCCCAGGCCCTCCAGCAAGCAGTCTAGTGACCTGGCACTGCCAACCAATGGGCAGGGACTAGCCCAGACTCCAATGCCCTAGTGGCCTGCTGTGCTGAACTGACTCCATGCACCAGTGGACCAGCACCAGCCTGAGATCCCAGAGCCAGCTACCCAGGACCTGGGTCCACCAACCAGTACCAGGACTGGGACCTCCTCCTCCAGGTGCCACAGCCAGCTGCCCACAACCTGGCCTTGCCCATGAGTGCACCAAGACCAGACCCAGAACCCCCAGATGCTGCAGCCAGTGGTACCAGCACCCAGACCCACACACCATCAGTCCAGCACCATTCCCCATAGGGGAACCTCTAGATCATTATAGCTATGATGACCAAGAGGAGTGTACTGCTGGGCCCCATAGGATGTCTCCTACATAAGGCCACATCTCCAAGATTGGGAAATGTGACCGATCTAACTAATGCACAGAAATAAAAACAGAGAATCAGGTAAAATAAGGCAAGAGAGGAGTATGTTCCAACTGAAAGAACAATATAAAAGCCTAGAAGAAGAACTAAGTGAACTGGAGATAAGCAGTCTATCTAATAAAGAGTTCAAGGTAATAAATCAAAGATGCTCAACAAACATGGGAGAAGAATGGATGAACACAGTAAGAAATATAACAGAGAGTTAGAAAATATAAAGAACCAAACAGAGCTGAAGAACACAGTAACTGAAATAAAAAATACACTAGAAGGAATCAACAGATTAAAAGATACCAAGAAACAGATCAGCAAACTGGAAGACAGAGTAGTAGAAATTACCCAAGCTAAACAGCAAAAAGAAAAAAAGAATTAAAAAAAAATGAGAGAGTTAAGAGACTTCTGGGACAACATCTAGCATACTAATACATTATAGAGGTCCTAGAAGGAAAAGAGAAAGAAGGGGGCAGAGAAATTTATTTGAAATAATAATAATTGAAAACTTCCCTAATCTGAGGAAAAAAGCGCATTCAAGTCCAGGAAGCACAGAGAGTCCCAATAAAATCAACCCAAAAAGGTCTACACGAAGACACATGGTACTAAAATGGCAAAAATTAAAGACAAATACAGAATCTTAAAAGCAGCAAAGGAAAACCAACAAGTTACATAAAAGGGAGCTCCCACAAGACTGTCAGCTGACTTTTCAGCAGAATCTTTGCAGACCAGAAGTGGTACCATATATTTAAAATGATGAAAAGAAAAAGACTTACAGCCAAGAATGCCCTTTCCAGAAACATGGTAGAGTGAAAAACTACCTTTCTACATCCTCTTCAATTTACAACCAGTAAAACACCCACAACTCAGAAAGGTGCCTCTACCCAACACAACAGTATGCCAGAGAATTCCACACATTTACATATCTAAAGTTGGGTGGACTGGAGGTGGAATTGAGAAAAAAAGCAGAGTCAGTGTCTGTAATCTCAACCCTCTGACCATGGCAGCTAAGATCAAGCCTCAGAGAATCCAGTAAAAGCAGGAAAGGTCACACATGACTCCAGCCTCCCTATCACAGCAGCACCCATAGCCACAGGTAACTAGGCAACAGAAGCAGTGGGGATGGACCCTTCAAAGCTGAGGCACCCATGACCCCAGCCCCTGCCCCCCGTTTGCAGTGGGAGATCCCTGTGAACCATATAATAATGAGGCACAGAACAGACAGCTGTGCAACCTTATCCCCCTCCCACCATCCTCCTCCAGCTAGGGCACAGAGACTCACTCAGAGGATCCTGGACACAATGGAAGAGTCCACTATCCCAGTAATGATAGCGATTCTGGCAAAAGCAAAGCAGCAACAATCCCAGAAGCAAAAGAAGCTATAAAGAATGCATGGAGAGACTAGATTGTGGAGGCTGGAAAGTGCTGACTCTCAAATATAACCAGAGGCAGCTCAGGTAAAGGAAACCAAAAATGTGTGTTATAGCACCACCTACCAGAAAACAAAAGAAAGAACTCTAACAGCTAACTTGTCATTTAATTTCAAATGCAAAGACAGATGAAAAATTTAAGTATCACAAAAAACCACAGTAACACTATACCACAAGAAAAAAATGACAATTCTCCAGAAACCAACATAACTGGTAGAGAAATCAAAATAGCTGTAATGAAGAAACTCAAATGAGCTACAAGGAAACTCAGAAAGGCAGTTTAATGAGCTCAGGAAAAAAAAAAATTAATGAACAGAGGAATTCTTTACCAAAGAGACTGAAACTGTAAAAATGAATCAAACAGAAATTCAGGAGATGAAGAACTCAAATAATGAGATGAAGAATGCTTTAGAAAGCAGTGGAAATTGAAACCATATGGAAGAGAGAATTAACAAGCTCAAAGATATAAATCAAGAAATGATAATAAGCAGAAGAGGAAAGAGAAATAAGATAAAAAAATGAGAAAATTTTCTGAGAGCTATCTGACTCTTTTAGGAGAGGCAATGTTAGGGCAATGGATATTCCAGAAGGCGAAAAGAAGGAAACACGAGAGTTAACTTAAAGAAATAATAGTTGAGAACTTCCCAAACCTGGAGAAGGATCTGGATATACAAAACCATGAAGATAAGTGAACTCCTAATTACCTCAATGCAAAAAGGCCTTCTTCAAGAAACTTTATATTAACACTGTCAGAAGTAAATGACAAAGAATTATAAAGGCTGCCAGAGGGAAAAAGGATTGTAACCTACAAAAGAACCCCCATTAGGCTACCAACGGATTTCTCATCAGAAACCCGACAGGCTAGAAGAGAATGGAAAGACATTCTTGAAATCCTAAAAGATAAAATCTGTCACCAAAGAATACTCTGTCCAAGAAAGTTATCATTCAGATATGAAGGAGAAATAAAGGCTTTTCAAGACAAACAAAAGCTGAGGAAGTTCGTCAACACTAGACCTGCCTAACGAGAAATGCTGAAAGGAGTTCTTCTACCAGAAAGAAAAAGGCAAAAGTACATAAAATTTTGAGTAAGCAAAGTGATAAATAAACCATAAAACTAAAATCTTTATAAGAATAGCTTTTCAAACACCTTATTATATCATAAAGGTTAAAGAGAGGGAAAATAAAGCATAAAATAACTAAAGCTACTTCAGTTTGGTAACAAACTCAAAACATAAAAAGGAATAATTTGAGACAACAAAAAATAAAACTGGAAGAGGAACAGGAAAAAAAGAACTTACACAGGTAAATGAAGATAAGATGGCATCAGTAGACAAAGGTCTATTTTATCTATGAGATGTTCCATACAAACTTCAGGGTAATCAAAAAATAAACATAGCACAGAGACAAAAAACATACAAAAAGAGGAAACTGAGAAAAACATCATAGAAAACCACCAAATCAAAATGACAAACACAAGGAAAAAGAAACAGAGATACAGAACAACTAGAAAACATAAGATAAAATGGCAGTACTAAATTATCATCTACAATAATCACTATAACTGTAAATGGATTGAATTCACCAATCAAAAGATACAGAGTGGCTGGATAGATTGAGAAACAAGACCTAATGATATGATACCAATTAGAGACACAACTCAGCTCTAAAGGGATGAAAGATGATACTTCAAGCAAATGCCAGACAAAAGAAAATGGAGCCATACTCTTTTCATATAAAAAAACAAACAGAAGCTTCAAGGCAAAAAAGGTAATAAGAGAAAAAAATAGACAGATATAATAATAAAGGGGAAATTTTATCAAGAAGACATAACAGTGATTAATATTATGTACCTAATATAGGAAAACCAACACATATAAAACAATTAATAGACCTAAAGTGAGAAATTGGCAGCAACACAATAATAGGATGTGACTTTAACACCTCACTTAGATCAATGGCTAGATCATTAAGGCAGAAATTCAACAAGGAAACACTGACTTTAAATGAAACATCAGACCAGATAGATTTGATAGATTTGTACAGAACGTTCCATCCAAATGCAGCAGAATATACATTCTTCTCAAGTGCACACAGAACTCTCTCAAGGATAGACTATATGCAGGGACACAAAGCAAGTCTCAGTGAATTTTAAGAGACTGAAATCATAGCAAGCACCCTTTTTGTTCACAATGGTATGAAACTCGAAATCAATTACAAGAAAAAAAAACTGGAAAAACTACAAATATGTGGAGACAGAACAACATGCTATTGAACAACTAGTGAGTCAATGAGGAAATACGCGGAGAAGCAAAAAAAAAAAAAAAAACAACAGATAATTAAAAGTACAAAGAGGGAAATCTATAGGAATACATCAAGGAACAGAAAAATAAATAAATAACTTAAACTTATCCCTGAAAAAACTAGAGAAAGAACAAATGAAACCTAAAATTAGTAGAAGGAAGAAAATGACGAGCAGAGCAGAAATAAATGAAGTAGACTAAAATGGCAATAAAAAACATCAATGAAATTAAGAGCTGGTTTTCTGAAAAGCTAAAAAAAATTGACAAACTGTTCACTAGATTTACTAACAAAAAAAAAGTGAGAGAGAGAGAGAGAGAGAGAGACAAGGCCTTGATAAATAAAATCAGTAATAAAAGAGGATAAATAATAATGGATATCACATGAACACGAATGATTATACGAGAATACCATAAATAGCTATATACTAACAAATTGGACAACCTAGAAGAAATTGACAAAGTCTTAGAATTATATAAACTTCCAAGACAGAATCATCAAGAAACAGAAAATCTGAATAGAATGATCACGAATACAGAGATTGAAACAGTAATCAAAAAGCTCTCAAAAAACAAAAGTCCAGGACCAGACATTCTACTAAATAACCAAAATAGATTTAATATATATCCTTTTCAAACTATTCCAATTATTGAAGGGGAGGAAATATTTCCTAATTCATTTATGAGGCCAACATCACCCTAATACCAAAGCAAGACATAGATAACACACACACAAAAGAACATCATAAGCCAGTATCTCTGATGAACATAGATGCAAAATTCCTTAAGAAAATATTAGCAAATTGAATTCAACAATACATAAAAAGGATCATACACCATGATTAAGTGAGATTTATTCCAGGGATGCAAGAATGGTTCAACATCCACAAACAATTATCATGACATACCACATTAACAAAATGAATGATAAAAACCATATGATCATCTTAATTGATGCAGAAACAGCATTTGACAAGATTCACCACCTATTTATGATAACCCTTAATAAAGTGGGTACATTGGGAGGTTCCTAACATAATATAAGTCATATATGACAAAGAACTAACATCATATTTAATGGTGAAAAAAATGAATGCTGTCCCTCTAAGTACAGGAACAAGACAGGATGCTCATTCTCTCCACTCTTACAGTACTGAAAGTCCTAACCAGAGCAATTAGGCAATAAAAAGAAATAAGAGAGACCCAAATTGGAAAGGAAGACATAAAACTCTCATTATTTACAAACATAATATTATATAGAGAAAACACTAATGATTCCACCAAAAGCTGTTAGAACTAATAAGTGTATACAGATAAGTTGCAGGATACAAAATCATTACAGAAAAATCTGTTGCACTTCTATACACTAACAACGAGCTGGCAGGAAGAGAAATTAAGAAAACTATCTCATTTACAGTCTCAACAAAAAGAATAAAAATATCTAGGAATAAATCTAATCAAGGAAGTGAAAGACCAGTACGCTGAAAACTATAAGGTATTGCTGTAAGAAACTGAAGACATCAATAAATAGAAAGATATTCCATACTCATGGATTAGAAGATTTAACATTGTCAAAAGGTTCGTATTACCTAAAGCAATCTATCGATTCAGTGCAATCCCTAACAAAATTCTAAGCATATTTACAGAACTGAACCACAATCTAAAATTTATATAGAACCACAAAAGATCCTGAATAGCCAAAGCAATCCTGAAAAAAAGAACAAAGCTGAAGGTATCACCCTCCCTGTTAAGCTATACTACAAGGCCAAAGTAATCAAAATAGCATGATATTGGCAGAAAAAGATACACAGATCAATGAAACAGAATTAAGGGCCAAGAAATAAATCATGTATATGGACAATTACAAGAAGGAAGCAAAAAAAAAAAAAGACAAGAGAAAGGTCAGGTTCTTCAATAAGTGGTGTTGAGAAAACTGGACAGCAATATGCAAGAAAAAAAATTAAATTAGACCACTAACTCAAACCATATACAAAAATTAACTCAAAATGGATTAAAGACTTGACAGTAAGATCTGAAACCATAAAACTCCTAGAGGAAAACAGACGATATGTTCTTTGACATCAGTCTTAGCAGTATCTTACTAGATATGTCTCCTCAGGCAAGGGGAACACAAGCAAAAATAAATTAATGGGATCATATCAAACTAAAAAGCTTCTGCACAGCAAAGAAAAGAATCAATAAAAGGAAAAGAGAAGCAACTTAATGGAGAATATATCTACGAATGATATATCCAATAAGGGGTTAATATCCTAAGTATATAAAGAACTGAAACAACTGAACAATTAAAAAAAGCAAACAATCTGATTAAAAAATGGGCAGAGGATCTGAATAGATTTTTCCAAAGAAGACACAGATGGTCAACAGGCACATGAAAATGCATTCAATATTACTAATCATCAGGGAAATGCAAATCAAAACCACAATGTGATATAGCCTCAAACCTATCAGAATGGCTATTGCCAAAAAGACAATAAATAACAAGTGTTAGCAAGGATGTCAAGAAATGGGAACTCTCATGCACTGATGGTCATAATGTAAATTAGTGAAGCCACTATGGAAGATAGTTTGGAAATTCCTCAAAAAATAAAGAATAGAACCATATGTTCCAGCTATCCCACTTCTGAGTATTTATCCAAAGATTATGAAAACACTAACCTTAAAAAAAATGCACTTCTATGTTCACTGCATCATTATTTATAATAGCCAAACCATTAAAAAACATACTCTTAAGTACCAATCACCAGATGAATGGATAAAGATGTGGTGTACACACACACACACACAATGGAATATTACTCAGCCATTTAAAAATAATGATATCTTGTCATTTGTGACAACATGGATGGAACTGGAGAGTATTTTGCTAAGTGAAATAAGTAATAAAAGAAATACAAATACTATATAATTTCAGTTACATGCAGAATCTAAGAAGCCAAAAAAAAAAAAAAATGAACAACCATAACAAAATAGAAACAGAATCACAGATACAGAGAATAAACAAGTGGTTGCCAGGGGCAGGGTGGGTGAGAAATGGGTGAGTGAGGTTAAGAAGTAAAAACTTCCAGGTACAAAAATAAAGGAGTCATGGGGATGAAACGTACAGCATGGAGAATATAGTCAGTAATTGTGTAATGTCTCTGTATGGTGACAGAAGGTCTCTAGCCTCATCATGGTGATCACTGTAATGGAGAGAAATATCGAAACACTATGTTATGCACCAAAATCTTACGAGACACTTTAGTCAATTGTACTTTAAAAACAAACAAAAGAACAAACAAACAAACAAACTCATACTAAGATTAGATTTGTGGTTACCAGAGGCTGGGACTGAGGGGAGGGGGAACTGGATAAATGTGGCCAAGTGGTACAAACTTCCAGTTATAAGAAAAATAAGTACTCTGGAGGTAATGTACAACATGATTCATATATTTAACACTGCTGTATGTTCTGGAAGAAAACATAAAAATAAAATAAAGCAAGTTTTCTTGGTTCAAAACTATCTTAGGAGCAAAAAATGTTAAAAGTCTTCAAGAGGTCCTAGCACTTTTTTTTTTTTTTAAGTAGTCAGTTGCAATGTGTTAATTTCTGGTGTACAGCATAATGTCCCACTCATGCATACATTGTGTATCATATTCTTCCTCATTAAAAGTTATTACAAGATATTGAATATAGTTCCCTGTGCTATAAAGAAGAAATTTGTTTTTTTAATCTATCTTTTATAGATAGTGGTTAACCTTTTATTCTGAGTAACTACACTTCAAAGTCAAAACAAGGACTGATAGTAGAGATGGTGAAGAGCAGATAATATCAAGAGAAACTGCACCCCAACGTGGTTTGGCTTAAAGACCTTTCACTTATTTATCTTCTTGAACAAGCTAAGCAGCAATTGCCAGCAAGCAGGAGGTGAGGGGCGGACGCTGTGTGCCACCTGTGTAGGGAGTACAGTCTCTGCCTGCCGTGGTCGCTGATGACGCTCAGCTGGCATGTCTCATTCTTCTTGCCGATGTCTTTGCCCTTTCGGTTCTCTTATGGTCAACATGTGGACTACTGAAAGCAGCTCAGTCACTCAAGAGAGATACAGGGAGTTCATGTCAGTGCCCATCACGTCTGGCAGGCCAGATGGGCCTTTAGGAGAGCCTGGGTGCTCTGGGTTTGCCTCAGATTCTACTGACTTGAAGTTGCATGTGGCATATTCTGACAGGTGACAGGTTCATCCTCTCCATGAACAAACTTTGCGTAGGCTCTTCTGAGACTGTTTTTGTCTAGGCCTCATCCTTTGGCCTCAGTCCTTGCTGGGCCAGCAAAGGACAGTTGTAGTAAGATTCCTGCTGTGTTCCCCTGCCATTGATATCTGATCCATCTTGATATCTGACCAAGTTCCTTATCCCTCTGTCTCTAAATACCTGATTCCTCTGGCCTTCCTTCAGCAAGAATCCTGGTAAATTGGTTTAGCAAGAATCCTACCTTTGATTTCTCGACTTAGTAATTTTACACCCACCAACACTGACCCCCTCCACTAACACACATACACACACAACTAGACTATAAATTCCCAGCTGTGTTTACTGCCTTCAGGGTTGAACCCAATCTCTTCCCTGCACTGGGATGGTACTGACGTCTATCACAGTAGCCCTGAAATGCCTTTCTTATGGTTTCCACTAGTGTCAGAAAAATCTTCCTTTAGTACCTGTTACATCCAAAGTACCGTAAACTCTTCATAAGTGAACACATAATTTATGTACAAGCAACTCCTCTCCTTATCAATGCATTCCAGAACTTTACAGTACTTTTTAAAACATGTTTACAGTTTGGGGGTACAGCATGTATTTATCTCTTTTGAGCAAGGTAGGCATATGCCTTGGCAGAAGGAGGTAAATACATTTCCAAATTTAACTGCTTTTGAGAAAAACATTTTATAAGCAAAGGAATATTTTTGTTGGGAAAGCATGTTAAAGCATAGGAAAGAAGTTTTTATTCACTCCTATTAAAATACAGCATAGGGCATTTAAGAAAACACTTCACACATCTGTGGACTGGGTTTTTAATTGTTATTTTCATCACTAGAAAGTAAAGGCCTTTTTAAATCACACTATGATTTTAAAACATGAACTATTGGGACATTTCTGGATATTATTCACTTGGTCTAAAAAGCTTAAGGAAATAAGGCCTTCAGGACTTCTTAAAGTTACAACCTTCAAAAATCACAAACTGAGAACCCAACTTTCACTGAAATCTAGTATCAAACATACTAGGATCAAAACCAGTGTTTCATTAAATTCCACAGAAATAGGTGAGACCTCATTTACTCTAAAGACATATTTGTATTAGTCTAAGCACATGGAAGTTTTAAGATTGGTATTGGTATATAACTAGTAGTCTAAAAATCTTTATGCTCATTAAACCTTTGAAGAGTCTGGCAAAATGCAAACAGAATAACTCTTGATAATATTAGAATTGAAAATTTAAAAAGAATGTGCAATTGTAGAGAGCTATGCCATGCCATAATAAATACATTTAAATATAGCAGCATTTTAAAATAGTGTTTATCAGGATAGTACATGTATATGATACAAATGGAAAAGCATGAAAAGCAATAAAATAAGACGGCTTTTATGATCCTGCCTTTCATCTTATGCTTCCCAGTTTCCATCTCCAGAGATGCCCAGGCCAGTCTCACTAGCTTATTACAAATACTTTCAGAGACAGACAGATTTGTACACAGATAAACAGACTTACCAGCTATGTGACCTTTGACAAATTACATAATCAGTCCATAACTTACTTTCCTAGACTATAAAATAAGGCGAAGAATTTAGAATGAGATATACATTCTTTTTATATATCAATGGCATTAGGCTCTAGTCACTATACTGTGCCTTTTATTTGTTCTCTTTCAAGATCTTGGAGTTCACTCGTTATCAGCTCCATATAGATGTTTCCACATTTTTAATAGCTACACTGTGTAAAAAAAGAATATATGTTGATCAATTCGATTAGGAACTGTGTCCCCATCAGACTTGCTGTAAAGTTTGATACTGTTAACTGCCTTTAAAACAGAAGATAATTTATTCATCCTAATACTTAACATTTCTCTGATACTTAGCAATATTGAGCATTTTTTTTCATATGTCTATCGGCCACCTGCATGTCTTCCCTAGAGAAATATTTGTTTAGGTCTTCTGCTCAATTTTGAATTGAGCTGTTTGCTTTTTTGTTATTGAGTTGTATGAGCTGTCTGTATATTCTGGAAATTAAGCTCTTGTCAGTCACATCATTTGCAAATATTTTCTCTAGTAGTTTTCTTTCACAATTTTTCACATCTTCAAATAATTTAATTAGTTCTATAAATATACTAATAGAAAGCATGAAGGTTTCACTTTCACAGGTTAAATTATTTTTTCAGTCATTAACTGATGTATTCAGCAGTCACTGTTCTAGTTGCGTAAGTTACAGCAATAAGCATACAGAACATGAGAGCCTCATGGAGCACTCAATATTAGAGATAAGAGGAAAACAACATGCAGATATTTTTAAAAATAGTTTTCAAGAGCATTCTGGAACTTCCTAATGTGATAGAGTGCATTTACAAAATACCTAAAGCAAACATCACACTGAATGGGATATTCTTAACAGCTTTCCCCCTAAAATAAAAAACAGCACTATCCTTCCGTGATCACATATATCCAGCACTGCATCAAAGGCTTTAGTCACTGCAAGGGGGCATGATAATGAATGAATGAACAATGGATAGTTAAGAATAAAGTCATTTATATGTTGGCTATCTAATGATGTCCCAAACTTAGTGGCTTATACAACAACCACCATTTTGTTAAATCTCAAGGTTTTGCGGGTCAGGAATTCAGCTAGAACTTGGGTAAGAAATTCTTCCACTGTGTGAAGCATAAGCAGAGGTTCCTCTGCGGTGGTACTCTCCTGGTAGATGGGCTAAATTTGGAACATTCAGAACTGATTTATTCATATGCCTGCTGTGTTGATGGAAATGGCTGGAATCCTCGGCTTAGCTAAGACAGTGGACCATAAAGCCTGCACACGGCCTCACCAGCATCACGGTCTCAAGGGTAGTCAGAAAATTCACATGTCAAGCCAGAGCTCACAGACACAGCCTAACATGAGATGGGAGGTAAAAACTGCCCAGGCTGGGAAATTGGTAAAGAATCATTTCTAATAGCAGAAGCCATTACAAAGCCCACCACGACTCAAGAAAACATTACAAAGACTCCATTTCACTGCCACAGTCAGTTACAAGAGAGAAACTAAGCTCTGTGATAAGTACCATGTACAGACTATCTCCTTCAATTCACTCATACAGTCCATTTTATAGATGAAAAAAATCAAGGCACACAGAGATTAAGTAAATTGGGCAAGCCTTAAAAACTGACTCTTCATTAAAAAAAAAAAAAACAAAAAACAAAAACCAGAGAATTTGGGGTGTCACTTTAGAAGAAATATATGCTTTGACAAATCCACAAGTACAGAATACGTCGATTCACATGTATTGACAACAGTATTAATCAGTTATGCAATATATCAAGAGAAAAAAAAACTCTAGTGACAAAATGACAATTTGTAGACAGCCATGTACAGCGAAAAAAAAAAAGCAGTTTATTTAAAGTACCAATGAAGCAATGGTATAAAGACGCAAGTAGAAAAACTATTCATGCCATGAAATGTGATCAAATGTACCATATTTGTAGAAAGGAACTGTGTGTGTGTGAGAGTGTGTGTGTGTGTGTGTGCTGTTTGTGAGATGCAAAGCTACAGAGCAAGAGGGCAAAGAAAACACGCAGCTCTCAACCAGGGAAAACTAATAAATATACATGACTATAAACAGCTTTCCAATGACAAGTACACTGTGTTGTGCATGATTTATATGTTTGGCTCCTGGGCTTGAAAATGAAAATCAGCACTGGCTCCACAAAAGCTGTTGCATTTTCCTGACCTCCAGCACTACAAGAAACCGTTTGATGGCAGCTTTATTCTCAGAAAGCTAATTGACTGGTTTGTAACTTTATGCAAATTTCTACCTAGTAATTTCAGTGTGGGGTCAGGAGCAGAGGAGGGTTTCAGTTACTGAGATGTATAATTCTTGGTTAATAAATTATAATAAGCACTAGTAAGTAAAGAAACAGTAGCTTAAGGAGAACATGGCAAAGAAGCATTAATTTTCCTCATTAAATGTACTTAATTAGCATAATTCTCCTCTGAGGGCCAGGAAATAACGAGACTGTCACAGTCCTTGACTATAAATGCTGCTAAATCTGTTTAAAAAAAAAAAAAAAACTACAATTGTAAAAAAAGTCCCCCCTATTACATTTGAAGAACTACTTAGAAATGATAAGGAAAGTATGTATGTAAAGTTAACAGTACACTTCTTTAACTGTGTAATTTTATGGCCATAAATAACATATGCATACATACACTCAAATGTATGCTGTATACATCCTTTTCAAAACAGGTTGAATTTTTTGAGCACATAATGAATTGACGAAGAGTGTATATGTAGTTGGTGCACATGGTTAAATGGGAATTCGTAAACACCCGAAATACTTCCTGAGAACACATTCTGCAGGACAGATAATAAAACAATCTTCTGAGGACATACCTCATTCAGCACCTTCAATTATTATGAGGTAGGTGTCATCATCTCCATTTTATATATGAGTTGACTATGGTTCAGAAGGTTAGGAAACTGGCAAAGTTTTTGCTGTAGTGGGTATGTGAAATTCCAGCACTGGAATTCCCTGCTCAAGCCACAAACCTAGTATCTTTTCACTTTCCATTGAGGCTTTTGTAGAAAGAGACAGATAATTTCTGTATTCTATATACATAAATCAATGTGTATTCTGAACATGACCACTGAGCTTTGATCAGTTCCCCAAAGAAAGTCACTGGGGGCTGGGGGGAGGGGATGGCAGTACCATGAGCTGTCCACCTAAATCTCTTCCTTAGAACAAAATGACCCAGGGCCCTAGTGGTTAGTCCATTACGCAGTAGTAAGGGAAAGATACTTTAGTCACCACATTAAATGATTAAAGACCGTATTTAAAATGGGAACTTTCTACTTGCATTCACCATGCCAGGGGCAATGACATGCCCCCCCAAAATACACCGCATTATGTGATGTGTATTTCCACATCTCATAATACAACACAGAAGCCTACAAACTAATTTGAGGCACTAAGTAAAATGTTAAATGAAGGATAGTCTGGGGTATAGAACTTCAAATGAGACTGTTCCATGAGTCACTTTAGGAATAAGACTCCCTAAAAATTAGTGAACTTTACAATTATTTCTGACTCCCTGCTATTAACTTTTCATCTAAGTTTACTGGAGGAATGACCTTAATTGTGAAGTGCTTCTGATCTTGTCCTTTTTTTTTTTCTACTTTGCTTGATCGTTTTCCCTTTAATAATCATCAATACATACCAGGCATTAGTTTTTCAAACGTTAGAGAGAGTCTGTAAGGTTTCATCCTGTCCTGGTGCTCTGTAAGGGCCATCAGTGTGCTGATGGATATTGCATTCATATCTTGAGCTTTGAGTCTTCCTGATCTCTGCACTCGTTTATGAAGACATCTCCACTTGTACACTGCAAACCCATTTCAAGCTTACCAGGTACAAATGTGACTCTAAGTCATTCTCCCTTGATAACTGGCACATACCATACATTTAATATATTAGATTTTTAATCCTTAGAACAGAAGTATGAGATAGTTTCCATTAAGCTTCTCATTTCAAACACAAGGAACTCAAGGCGCTCAGGTTACAGCACCTGCCCATGGACAGCAAGTGGTGAAGATGGGATGCAAACTCAGTCTGTCTTCAGAGTCCATCCAATCACCCATGGCCCTCTATTGTCACATCTCTTCAGATCTACCACCAACATACATCTCAGCCTGGATCACTTCTCTCCAACTTCAATACCACCATTCTGTGACATACATATGCACCTCCGCTCAGATGTCCACTAGGTATCTCACACCATACATGTCAAAAAAGTTTTTGTTCTATCCTTTCAGTGATAAAACTTATCATATGTCAAGCCCTGTTCTAAACAAGTTTTAACACAGAATCTCCTTCAATCCTTAGAGCCAGTGATGAGACAGGTATTATCATTCTCATTTTATACTTGAGAAAACTAAGGCACAGAGAATGTAAGAAGCTTGCCCAAGGCCAGTAAGTGGTGAAGATGGAGACAGACTTTTTGTCTCTGGAGCCTACACTCTTACAACTACTGCCCGATACTACTCCTCTTCTCCACCTTCCTGCCACAGGAATGCACCTCTATCCACCCTGCGACTTACCCCCTTTTGCTACTTCAGTTCTTCCCCACAAAGAATTATTAAGCAGGTCCTTTCAGCACTACTGCCACCATGTATCTTAAACCTGATCACTTCTCCCCATCTCCTCTGCTATTAGTCTCATTAAGCATTCATTAAGCTCCTAATTTAACTCAACAGCTGATTAACCCTTCCGCCTCTCCTGAAGTCTGTTCTCCTCATGTCAGCCGGAGCGACCATTTAAAAACCTAAGTAAGGCCCTATCATGGCATTTCCAAGGCCCTCTCCTGCTAAAGTTAGAATAAAATCCAAACTCCTCTCCGTGGCTCACCAGACTTCACAGAATTGGGTTCCTGCCTGCTTTTCTGAATGAATCTCACTCCAGGCTCCCTTGCATCAAATGTGCTCCACTCACACTGGTCTTCATTCTTTCTCTTGACTGTACAAAAATTACTTTACTTTAAGGTCTCAGCCTGGAAATTCACACTGCAGGCTCTTCCCACCTTACAGGTCACAGCCCAAATGTCACAGTAGTCTTTTCTTAGTCTCCGTCACCAAAGCAGCACTCCCTCCCCCTTGGGCACTCGCTGCCACACTTTCTGTCATTACCTGCTTTGTGTTCTGCATAGTTCTTACCACATCTGAAATCACTGTATCTGTCCATGGGTTGATTTTCCTCCTTTCCTCACTAGAAGTTTCTCTCACTCTAAACCTCAAGCCCTTTCAAACCTATCCAGTTATGAATCTGACTATGGTAAATAAATAATTTTAAAAGAGTTAAGAGTAAAAAAAAAAAGTTTTTCAGTATGCAAATGTGAAAGATAAGAGGAAAACAGTTGAGTTCTACAAAAGTACAAGCAGAATGATGTCATATTTCCTTGACGATAAGGGGCTGGTAAAGTTCTTTTCATACCAGAAGCTTTTGCAATTTCTTACAACAACAGACGATAGACAGTAATTATATAAATATCTTTTAAATACTTTAAGTGTTATATCACAGTTAGATAGTAAGTTGTTCAGGGAAATCAGAGTGTTTTAGAAAGGTGTCCATCACCCAAAGAGGCTGAAGTCAGGGAGGCCAACCCTGCCTCGTCACAAAATGCCCTTCGTTTAGGCAAAGCTTACCATATAGACAGATGATGGGGATTCTAACTCTCGGAGAGGATGTTCTGCTCACTCAACTTTGTACGATTACTATGTTCAAATGAATGGATGCCGAGTCTCCCTCAGTCATGCTTTAGACAATCTCATACAGTGCAAACTGACAGAGACTTTAGAAATGATTAAACTGAATTTTTACATCTTATTAGCAAACGAATTGAAAACTAAATGAATAATTAGGTAACTTATAAAATCTTTGCACATCAATGGTTACATTACATTCTTATAATAACTAGGTGAAGTAACACTGTCCCTCAGTATCCACAGAGCATTGGCTCCAGGTATCCCTGAGGATACCAAAATCCACAGATGCTCAAGTCTCTTATAAAAAATGGTGTAATGTTTGTATATGATCTATACATATTCTCCCATATATTTTAAATCATGTCTAGATTACTTATAATACTTAATACAATATACATGCTATGTAAAAAGTAGTAAATGCAATGTGAATGCTACGTAAATAGTTGCCAGTGTGCAATAAATTCAAGTTTTGTTTTTTGGAATATTCTGAAATTTTTTTCATATATTTGCCAATTGCCACAGGTGTGGAACCACAGATATGAAGGGCAGACTGGAGGAGGTAAGGCTATTTACACTCTCATTTTTGCAAAGGGATCAGACCCAGTGTCATAACTGTGTAAAAAGTCACATGACCATTAAACTGCCATCAACAGGCCCCTGCTGTTCAGGAACAAAACTGGAAAAAGGACACAAGATGCTGCAACTTGTATTTCTAAAAGAGGTTACATAAGCCTTTCTCTGTAATATGCTATTATGTCCAATTAATACATATTTTTTCTTTGTGAAGGAATAAAAATCTAACAAATCAATAAGAAAAATCCCAATAGGAAAATAGACAATTCCAATTCCAAAAACTAAAATGGCAATAAACAGTTTAGTTGAGAGAAAAACGGAATACAGTAAACATTTATAAAGAAGGAAGGTGAGTCTAAGCAGAGGGGAAAGAATAACTGCTGTTAGAATTAAAAGCCCTAGGAGTGAAAAAAGGATGCTCAAGAGACGAGTAGAAAGGAGTAGAATTCCAATGGTGTTTTTAAATTGAGGTAACTGATGTCAAGATTATAAGATAAACACACTAGTTTAAAAAAGGGTTGGGGGTGGAGAGCTAAACTGAGATGGATAGACACACTGAATGTCAGGGAAGTCTAAAAACATTTCATTATGTGCCTCACTTAAACCAACAGATTTTTTTCCCCTCTTAAGTTGTACACACAATGAATTTTCTTAGTACGTGTATTTTTTAATTCAGGCACAAAACAGTATCACCCTTGTTGTTTTTATTAGGAGTAATGAAATTATCTTCTGGTAATAAAAATAGATTCCTTACTCGAATTTATCGTTTCGAAACTACATATTAACACAGTTAGACTTCTCTTAAATAAGGTCATTTTTGGGGTGAGATGAGTGTGAGGGGTCAAAAAATTACTTAAGGCACAATAAGCGTGGTATTAGACTATGATATTGTGACATTTTCCTTAGGAATAAAAGATTTACCTTAGATTCACTGTCTGGTAAAATTCCACTTTTCTGTGTGTGTGTTTGAAGAAGATGCAATAATTATCTGAAAATATAGTTAAAACTTCCTTGATATAGAAATATCTTGTTTTGCTATCACTAAAAATATTTCTTAAGTTTTATCGCCTTTTGGAAAATGTAGGTATATTTCTAACAAGTTAGTTAGAAACATGGGTGCTTTTTTAAGTGGAGTATTATTAGAAGCTTAGGTTTTATTTACTAATAAATCCCTATGTCAACAAGTGTACATTTATTACCTATTATATCCTGAGCAGGTTTCCATGGGCTATGAGAATTTCAAACAGTGAGGGTTATAGCTCCAGCTGTCTTTTATTGTGCTAGTTTGCGCCTGTACTCTTTCCTGAATATTGATGATGTTAGATTAAATGATTGCTAAAAATCTTCTGGCTCTAAAATCTTATGATATTCATTTACAGAACTATTAATGAAGAATATCATGGTGGATTAAAGCAGATGCAGATTCTTTGCTATTTTGCCCATTAAGACGTAGTATTCATTTCTTCTGTCTGGTCCCAAAACTGTTAAGCCTATTAGAGCTGGGGAAAGTGATGCTGTGCCAATCCAGGTCTGAGGTTTAAGAATGCCTGGCAGTTTCCACTTTTATGCTTCTTGGTTACCCTGAGTTTCCATGTAAGAAATGTGGCTACTCTGTCAGGGATAACACACAGAAACAGCAGATGGAGAGAAGAGCCCCTGGGGCACCTTAGAGAAAAAGGGAGGTACTGTCATCATAAACTACTTGTTGACCTCAGATGAGTCCAGACCCAGCTGCCATCTGATTATAACCACAGGAGACCCCAAGTGAGGCCAGCAGGAGAACTTCCCAGCTGAGCACAGTCAAGCCACAGAACCATGGGAGAGAGTAAAAGCTACTAAGCTTGCATTTGAGCTTTTAATTTTAATTTGATATAAGCTATCAAGTTCTAGGATTATTTGATTACAGAGGTAACTGATCAGGTATTATATCTCAGCATTATAATAAGTATGATTACATTATTTATCCTACAATTTATATATTTCAGATCATATATAATACAGCACCTATAGAAACATGTGCAGTCAGTTCTGCTATAATCTGACATATGTAGTGCTAAAAAAAATTACCAAACTGTGCAAAATCTTGCAGTATGATCAAAAGGCCTATGGGAAACTTGAAGGTAGGTATATATCACTCAGAAACTTTGTCAGTGACACATAAAAATTAAAGCTAGGAACTGAATTAACATGGCAGCACAGTTTTAAACACATTAAATAATTGACAAATACAGAAATACTACTAACAAAAATGGCACTTCAGCTTGAGAAAGACCTGAAGTTTGCAGAGTGGGTGTCAGAGAACCGCAGCTGTAAATTACTGTGACTCGGCCCTCAGCACCAAAGGGTAGTGAAGTCACAGCTCCACCACAAGGAAGTATAAAGTCAACATGTGCCTAATTAAAAACAAAACTAAAAAGAAAAATCAATGCAAATTCTACTTACAAACCAAAAACGGACTCATGGACATTGAAAATAAGCTAGGTTACCAAAGGGGAAACAGCGGGAGGAATAAATTAGGGGTTGGAGATTAACAGACACACTTTACTATACATAATACAGATAAACAACAAGCACCTACTGCATAGCACAGGGAACTATATTCAAATTTTTGTAATAACGTATAATGGAAAATAATCTGAAAAGAAAATATATATGTATGTTTATGCATAACCGAATCACTTTGCTGTACACCTGAAACTAACACTGTAAATCAACTACACTTCAATTAAAAAATACATATAAGTTTTTTTTATATCCCCAAACCCACATCAACCGTTGTGTGTTTAAATTCCAGCTCATAATAAACTTCACCTGTATGATACATGGTCTAGGAAAAAAATTAAAATACTATCTCAACTATCACTAAAAGTAAATTTCGGTTTTACCAAAATTACCTAGATATTTCCTATAAGTTTCAGAAATACTGTTTCCTGCCCCTAAGAAATAGCTAAAAGAAAACGCCATATTGTAAATCAACAAAATAAGTAACAAATCTCTTCACAAAAACGTAAGTGTTTTTCTAAGATGTTATTATTTTGGTTTCTCCTTTTTAAGGACACTAAATACACATGTTAAATAATGAGACTAGTTTTGAGTCAAGATTTTACATATTCAAAGAGATAGCCTCCTATTTTTCCTATTACATACATTTAAATAAAAATAATCAAATAAGCAAATAATGGGGAAGGCAGATGCTGTGGGAATGGGAAAAAGAGAGAAGCTCTGTTAGAGACGCTTCTTGGTATGTATAGTCCTGTTTTTAAGAATCTCTATTTTATATTTGAAGTGCAGGACAGTTTAAAACACATATTTTACGTAGACTTTTGAGAAAGTCACCTAAATAGTATTCTGCTGTAATACAGCTTTGTGGGGGGTGGGGGAGAAAAAAAAAGACTGACTAAGTGTTTGATTGGTTTCACTTGTCTCACAATACTTACGTATTAGTATTTTAATGTAGGTATTTCCATCTTTTAAAAGTGTTTTTCTCAAAATCCTTCCAGATTGCCCACATCACTATATTACGATGGTTGATAAAAAGAGAAGTACAACTTTACTCATAACTAAATTTGAGATTCAAATGAGTTCCCAGTAAGAGCAACTAATTGAAAAAGATATTAACACACATTGTGTCAAGAAGGAATCCCTTATACTTGTTACATAACTCTAGTCCCTCAAGCAACAGAGGGCTTAGCTTGCTTAAACAAACCTATTGATGTTAAACAATTAGGAGGGGGTACTTCCTCTTTTCAAAACAGAAATGTTGCAAAAAAGAGAAACTTACGAATAACTCAGAATAAGAGGTTCGTTTTGTTTTGTTTGATTTAACCTGAATGATTTCAACTGAAAGAAAATTATAGTCACTTGGTCAACTCTAAAATTGTCTTAGTAATTAAACTGAAGAGAAACATAGGTGCTTCATCTCTTTAAAAGTTAATACTTTCATGAGTCACTATTATAGGATAGACCAAATGAATGCACACACTTACCTTAAGTTAAACTTCAAAAAGCTGAATCGGCACTTGAGAAAATGTTAAGCCAGGCAGGATAGAGCAGGGAACTACACTATCCACTCCCATCTGCTCAGGCCCTTTCGAAAACAGGCTTCATAAGAATCAGCAGTAATGGTAGCGGCCCCATAACCTCGTGCTCGGGAACACGTTACTAAAATTAGCCATACAAAGTCTGAGAACCAGGTGAGGCTCACAGCACTAGAATGTAACAAGCAAAACTCATCCCGAAGGACTGGCTTAGGACCCACACCTGGACGAGAGATGCTAACTAACTTGATAACACGATGCCCAAGCGCTACAGCTATCCTGTAATATGACTTTAAGAATATTTTAAGGGCTTCCATTTAGCTAGAAAGTTAACAAATATATATACGCAAAAATCTCAGCATACTTTCAAAAACTTTCTAGGACAATGTTTTCAACCCAAAATATTCCAAAGAAGCATTTACTGTTGGTCTAAATAAACTTACTCAACCAGGAGAGGAAAGACTGATTCAATAAAACGAGTGGCGGCTTTAGGACCCCTTTCGAGCCGCGAGAAACTCGTCCTGACCGCGCGCCCCACCTCTGGAGTCCGCATCCCAAGGCGCCGGGTCCGGCTTTTGGGCGAGGACCGCCCGGTCCCTGGTGATTCCCTCGGGCTGCGGGCGTCCCCGGGATCCTCGGCCTCCGCGGGGACAACGCGGTGCCCGGAGCCGGGCGGGAACGACGCGCGGAAGGCCGGTCCCCCTGGACGCGGCGGGTGGGAGCCTCGGCCGGTCCCGGAGCGCGGGCGGCGCCGGGCGGGAGCGGCTGCGGGGAGAGCGCGGCGGGCGCGCCGGGGACTCGTGCGCTCGCTCCGACGCGCTCCGCGGCCCCGGGACCCGCCCCGCCGCGCCGCCGCCGCCCTCACGCCGCCTCCCCGCTGCCGGCCCGCGCGCGCCCGCCCGCCGGGGGAAGGGGAGGGGCCGGGAGCCCGGGGCTGGAGGCACCTGGGTCTGCTGGGCTCCCGTCCCGCCCATCCAGCTGATCTGCCTGCCCCCGGCCTGGTCTCGGCGTGGGGCCCACGGCGTCCCTCCGACTCAGGCCAGGCGGCTCCGGGCAGGTTGGTGGCGGCCGCCAAGAAGAACCGGGTCTCCTCGCCTGGGAAGTGGGTGCGAGTGTCCTGAGGCAACGACGGAGGGCGGCTTTTCGGAGCGCTCCGAAGTTGGTTATAGTCACACACGTGGGCATCTACTCCCAGCTCCTTAGCACGGTGGTGGGAATAGTCAGTTACTCTATGCGTCTTATAATGGTGATAATTTTAGTACAGTGTAATGACTGTCACTTGGCCTCGGCATAATTTATACTTAATTACTGCCACCCACCTGCTTTCACTGGCTCCTTGGAGTTTTATTTCTTCATACATATCCGGTAGGCAGGCTAAGAGCTCCACCAGGAATGGGACTTGAGATTGAGTCTAGATGTACAGATTCAGCACAACATGGCTATCACGTAGTAGGCTCAAAACCCATGGTTTCCTTGAATGAATGGATGAACCACTGGCGAGAGGCAGTCTAAACTGGGCGCTGCCCTCTGTTCTCCAGTGTCCTGAAAAGTCAGGTGCTCCAGGCTCTAGAAGACAAGAGGAAGGCCAGCAATTGAAAGACCATTTTTGGATCTAAGGCGTGCCTCAAATTTGTGTTTTGTTAGGGGAGTCTTTTTTTAATTCTTATTTTGATTCCAAATAACTCAGAAGGCACAAATATTTAATAAACAGGAGTCAACCATTGGGGAGTTGTTTTGTTTTGTTGTGTTTTGACATTTGTGGGTTTGTTGTCTAGCACTACCCTCCTTTTGTGGAAACAGTATTGTGAATAGGATTTTGATTGTAAATAGGCAATTGTCCCTCACTCAGCCTATGTACTTCAGGTGATGCTAACTCCTGCCTGCCTCCAGTGCACACGACCCTGACTTCAATGAAATTTCTTGTTTCCCTGGTAACAGGGATTATTTCAGAGATATGCATTATGCCCAAGCCAGGGCAATCAAATACAGAAAATTAGTTCTGGACTTTGTGCACCCTATAGGTTAGAGTCTCACAGAAATGTTGAAATCTTACCCACTGCAGGTCTGTTATGCTAAGGTTAGGGCTCCAGCAGGGAAAAAAAAAAAAAAAAAAAAAACTTGCAATCCTGAAACATGGATGCTGATATGTCGTGGTTGCTACTGAGGATATTGGCTTTGTAATCAACCTGGACCCTCAGCTCTTGCAAAAGTGCCCACCACCACTCCCTTTCCAAATAAGAGATTTCCCCTGTACTGGGAAGTGCTACAGAGGTTTCTCCTCCACAGGCGAACACGTACTTCCCTGAGAAGTTTCATCCACCTACTCTTTTGGCTGTAAGACCCTTATCTAAGCATAAGTCCTACCATACCTTCACTGGGGACAGGTTGCACCTGATAGGAGGGGAGGGTGGAATGGGAAGAATCAGCATCTACAGGCAGGAGGCAGGTGAGTTCACCTGGCATGAAATTTTGCAGGTGCTTGATCAGGGCGGCCACAACATTTAAGACTGAATAAATAAAAATTCATTGACTTAGGGGCACCTTCTTAGGACACAATGTATAATATCCTAGGAAGGACCCCAAGGAAAGAGGTGAATTCAGTGCTAGCATGGCTCTTAGAAAGTGATGGCTAAGGCTAAGCCAAATGGAAATATCTAGGTTGCCCTGGCATACTTAAGAGGAGGGACTAAAGAGGCTGAAGGAGGTAGGGTTGCTGTGCTGGGGAGAATTTACTGCTTGAGGCCAGAATACCCACCCCTGGATTATGTTCCACCAGAGGACCAGACAAAACTATATTCATTGAATGTCATCAGGAATGTACTGTGGAAGGGACCCTAGCATCACTAAGATGCTTACTGGAGATTATCCTCTGCAGACATAAGTTAGTAGCAAGAGGGATGACTACAGAGCTGGGCTGGTTGATATCCATGAGACCAACCGATGGCCAGGCCATGAGGCCAGTAGGTGACACTTAGTCACCAGAAGGCAGGAAGTTGCAATTACTATAAAGACCCAGAGGGGCAATCAAGAGGGATTGACACACAGGAAGTTGAAACTGTGAACAGAACATGTTTTTTTCTTAAGAACAGAAGAGATCAATAGCCAATATGGTGCTATGTAACATCTACAACCAGAAAAAAAGGCAGTAATGGAAAAACAGGAAACTGAAAGAAGTCATTTAGATAACAAGGCATGGTCTCAAATCCATTTTCCCAGAAGCTAACAGCTCAGAAACACTGTTATAGGTTTTCTTCTGGCACTGAGACCTAGGTGTTAGGACTCCCCACAGACTTGGAGGCATGAACTTGGTGACAGTGTACATATTAGAAGCATGTGGAGGAACGTGGCCTTCTTCCAAATATTGTAGCCATCATGTCTTTTAGTTCAATTAGATACAAAAGCCCTATTAACTGAATGGCACCTTCTAGCTTGGCTCATTTATTCAATTACCTCATTAATTCTCATTATGAATCTCAGTATGACCATCACTCAGAGGGACTTCTTGCCTTACAAACTCTTAAACTCTGCTTGAATGAAGCTACTAGACAAGAAAACATATCTGTAGTAGTGACCTCTGCTACCAGTAGAAAAATCATCCATGCCTATCACAATTTCAAAAGTGGGAAGAATTCCCAATTTTGTCAAAGCTTTGAAAAAAGCATCCTGGATTTGAGATTTAATTTCTGAGAAAGTACACAAGATTTCTTGGAAAATCATTCACACCATTTATCCTCATTTCTAACCTCATCTTTTAACAGCATCAATTTCAAACAGAAAAGTTAACTTCCACAACATGATGACTATAGTAACTTTGTTGAGAAAATAAAAGTAGAATGAAAGAAGAAGAAAAATCTTTTCAAAAACAGATAGGGTAGGCAAGATGATATCCTGAGTGTACAGCATGCTAGAAGTTCAATTCACTTTTTGTGTAATTTTTTTCACTTTGTAATTTTAGATAAGAATTGTAAAGCCCTCAAATGCTACATATTATATGGTTTCATTCACATGGCATTCTGGAAAAAGGCACAATTGTAGGAAAAGGAAATACATAAGAGGTTTCGAAGAGATGGGGGAAAGAGAACTTTTCTCTGCAAAGGGTCTTCGAAAGGGAATTTGTAGGGTGATGGGGTTATCCATTATGTTACTGTGTAGACAGGTGACTATTTTTTAATCAAAACCCATAGAACTGTACACTATAACCAATGACTTTTACTGTATTCAGACTGAAAAAAAAAGTAATCAGGCAGGATGGGATGCAGATTGTGACAAATAAATCTAACTCTATTGCAATATATATATGACATGACCTCACAGAAGTGGGTGGGGGAGGAATGAGCTAACCTAAACAACTCTGGAAAAGATGTGTTCTCAGACATAAGGATAAAAACATAAAGAATTATGAATAAAAACTGTAGTTGGAGTACAGTTATGTCACAGGGGTACAATTTAGTAATTCTGATTCTACTTTATATGTATCCTATAGTTGAATTAATAGATGAAAAATATTGCAGATGACAGCTAGATTCCTCTTTTACAATACGTTACAGTAAAATAAGCAAGCTAGGAATGCTAGCATAGACACTAATGTTCTGGATTAGAATCAATATCAATCTAAATGTATGTTTATTTTTTACTACAGAGAGAGACAGATACACATTCAAATATATGGGTATATGTTAGCTAGTATACATATATATGGCATTAAAAGAAGGTTTAGAAGCAATGACACCCCAGTCATAAGGACGCATACACATTCCAAGATTTTTCTTTCAAGATACCATTATTCAATAAAAGGAGTCAGACATCGTTGGGAAAATAGCTGATTCCAGAGCTGTTGGCGGGGGAGATGAAAGACGAGCCTGAAGCATCCTGTAGTGTCAGCAAGTCCAGAAAGTGCTGAAAGAAAGAAGAAAAGAAGGACAGAGGGTGGAGGGGGAGAGAGATCAGGAAAATGGGAGTGAGAGGGAGAGAGGAAAGGAGGGAGAGAACATAGGAGAGGAGAAGGGAGGACACGAGGTGGTAGGTGGGTCAAAACAACAAGTGAGCCTCCCTGACAGTGCCTCCACTGGCAAAATCTGAAACGATTTGAGCAAAAGTATAACAGTAGTATTGGATTATGACTCAAAAAACAAAATATCCATGATTCCATACTAATATTAATAAATGATTAAATAAACAGATAAAGGAGAAGGGATAAATCATCTTTACAGAAGAATTCTAATTAATAAATACAGAAGAAATAAAGGAGCTAAAAAATCACCATTAGAACACCACCGTAATAATTGCTACATGCAAGATTCAGTGATGGATGCTAAAATTACTAGGGAAATAGTTAAGAAACAGGATACATGCATAGCCTCACAGTACCTTGCACAATATTTATATTAATTACCATGGTGCTTTTAACATACATCTACAAGTTTGTTGTTATTACTCGGTCCAAGTGAAGATTAATTTCTCTTCCCTTGCGTATGAGCTAGACTTAATGACTCCCTCTTAATGAATAGAATATGGAAAAGGAGAAGCAGTACCTTGACAGTTGGCAAGGGTGGTAGACAATACATTAACCCATTACCACTAGGATATCAGATTGATTTAATAGACTATTGATATGATACAATGAGAAGGCAGCATAATTTCTGTGTTTTTTTCCCCCCAAAATTGTAATTTCAGTTCACTCAATAAGGACATTTCTATGAAATATGTGGCCAATACTCTTCAAAAACGTCACAGTCATGACAGCCAAAAAAAGACTGACTAGCTATAAGACACTAAAGTGACATGAAGACTATTGGCCTAGATTCAGTTCTGGGATAGAAAAGGGAAATTAGTGAAAATATCAGGGAAACTCAAATAAAGTCTGTAGTTTAGTTAATAGTATTGGACTGATGTGAATACCTAGTTTGATAAAATTAGCATGGTGCTTTAAGAAGCTATGTGCTGTGTGAATGGTACACTGGAACTCTGTACTATATTGACAGCTCTTCTGTAAATCTAACATTATTTCAAAATAAAAGTACCGAAGAAAATATGTGCCAGATTTAATGTGAAACCAGTCAAAAATAATGTGATTTATAGAAGCTAAAATTCTATAAGAGCTCATTCTTCAATTTAAGGTATTCCATTAACTTCTAATCTGTTGATTATGTATGGAATTCAGAGAATATTTAAACTTTTCCCCCAGAGAAAATAATTAACTTATCAATGCTGTTATGTTATCTGATAAAAAGATTACTGTTGGTACATTCAGAACAGCTAGAGTCTGAAACTATTTTCTTTTATTATGTTTACTCAGCCGCATTATATGCTACATTAGGCATTTACTGAGAGTACATTTTTTAATGTTATTTTCCATCTTGTCATTGATTTTTCTAATTCCAATAACCACCTGGAGCTTGTTCTTGATCATAGTTTAGTATAAATCAATACCCTGCTTTTGTCTAATAAACATTCTTTTCGGTTATTTAGCTACTGTAATATTTCGTTGGTTGACATAAACATTGTCCAAGGTACTCCCATCCAAGTAGTTATGATAAAAATGAAACAGCCACAAAAAGATTTGTGCACTCTTGAGTATGTCCTTTATTTTATTAGATGAAGAATCACAGTGCTCTGTCATGACACAGTCATCCTCCCAGAATCAGTCTTTGTTGATTCCCAGGGCTTGCTCCACTGAAAATGTTTTAACATATTGTCTCTGTTTTTCAGTGGGCTGATTTCTGAAATAAAACTCATGATTTCAGTGGCTGTGGAGAAACTTCAGTTGGATTTGATTGTGAGTAGAATTCAATAACTACAGGCTTCAACCTCTTGTCTATATTACTCACGTCATATTCATTTACATTTTCCAATGACATATTTCATTTTCAAGCTTATGCTATATGTGGCTGAACTTTGCTAAATGTTTCTTTCTCTCTGTATGTATAATTTTACATGGTAGATAATGAACTTCTTATTAATGAATTTTGTGTTAGGCACTTTAGAAATGAGAATGGCTTTTCAAAATCAGTAATTATAATCAGCAGAACAAAACAATCAAACATAAATAGAATTTGTCTTTTTTTTTTTTCAGATTCCACATACGAGTGATATCATATGGTATTTTTCTTTCTCTTTCTGGGTTACTTCACTTAGAAGACAATCTCCAGGGCCATCCATGTTGCTGTAAATGGCATTATTTTATTCTTATTTTATGGCTGAGTAGTATCCATTGAATAAATATACCACAACTTCTTTATCCAGTCATCTGTCGATGGACATTTAGGTTGTTTCCATGTCTTGGCTATTGTAAATAGTGCTGCTATGAACATTGGGGTGCATGTGCTGTACACCAGAAATTGACACAACATTGTAAAGTGACTATACCTCAATAAAAAAAGTAAAAAAAAAAAAAACATAAATAGGATTATTTGTCATATAACTTCACAAACACATGCTCTCTTGTGGTTTAATTAAAGAATCAGTTTACTATTTTTATAAAAAGTGACAAGGCAAAAATTAAATGTTTACAAGAATCAAAAGATTGTGTTGCAACCTTTCTTTCTCAGGAAAAATTTGGGGGTAAAATTTGTTCTCTGATGCTTTGAAATTAGGGTTATGAAGGTCTTTTTAATTTCTCCTTTGTTCAATGTGGAGGGCCACATGTAGTGAAAGTTTAATAATGTGACTGCTGAAAGACTTATTTATTCCAAAATTTAAACAATATATATTCCTATATATTCCATTTCTAGAAAAGTATGCTGTGATTCATAGTTGCATAAAAACAAAACTCTTCAGACAAGAAAACATAAATTGTATTATAAATTAGGAAGAATATCATAGTGTTTAGGATCCATTTATTTGATTTAAAGAATTTTCATATACCATTAACCTGATTTGATAATAGATTCATTCAAAAGTTGATGTTTGCAAACACAGAAAAAAAAGATAAAGATTTTTTACTGGATCAATAAATTTAGTTTCAATTTTTTTTTACCAGCTTTGTAACAGAAAGGAAATTATTATTTGCCTGTAGGCCATTTAGCTATTATTGTCTTCATTTAATACTTAGTGAAACACAAAAATGCATAAACTTTCTAAATATATGAATCATATATATTAAAACACTTTGATTATTCTGATTTGAAAAAAGAGAATATGAAATGAAATGACAGATTAAATAATCCAAAATGAAATTATACATTTTAATAGGAAAAAAATCTAAATACAGTGTCTTTATATTTTGGAAATTTGGCTTCTTAATCATTTAAAACTAACAGGAGATCAATTTTCTTATTTAATTATGCATCCTTTCTAAAATGAATAAATAAAATTTAACTTTATTTAAATGTATTTCAAGTTAAGAAAACTTTTACTTTTATGAGATAAAAGTAATCCATCATCATATTAGAATTATTGAATTATATATTATAATATAATATGTGATAATTATAGAACTATATTAGAAATATAGAAAATACAATAATATTCCATCATAGAGGATAACCTATG
Organism: Camelus dromedarius; assembly: GCF_036321535.1. Classification (NCBI taxonomy): domain Eukaryota; kingdom Metazoa; phylum Chordata; class Mammalia; order Artiodactyla; family Camelidae; genus Camelus; species Camelus dromedarius. The sequence goes on from NC_087436.1 coordinate 40,817,756, forward strand.
AACATTTTGGTCTAATTGATTCATATATGTTTCCTATTTGTAAACATTTATTTTTTATAGAATTGAATAGTGCTATACTAGAATATTTTGATTACTCCCAATATTTTGCCATCATAAACTGTAATAAGCAAAATGGCATACTAGGTATATTTCTGATCACTTCCTTTGTATAGATTCTTAGATGTACAGTAGCTGCATTAAAGGATATGAATATTTTTAAATGTTAGCCAAATAATTTAAAACATGTCTTTGAGGTCTGTTCAACCAATTAACATTCGGAAAATGTTCATATTACTTGTCCATACTATCTATGAATGCTGTGACCTTAAATCTTAGAACATTTTATAGGTGAAAATGTCATTTTAACTTGTATTTCTTTGATTATTATTGATGATTAAAAATAATTATTTTGTATTTTGTTTTCTATGGATTGTTTGTACATTGGTTTGTTTTACCCTATTGGGATTTTTCTTATAAATTTCACAAGTATTCGGTATATTTTAATCATCAATCAATATTTTGATATATATTTACCCTATTGATTTTATCTTACTATTGTGACTATGATTTTTGATATGTGCATTTTAAGAAAGTAATAATTTTCCCTTTTTAAAGCTTTTTTTTATAATTAAAGTTTATTATATGCCCCCTATCCAAGATTCAATAAATGTTTCACTAATATGCATACCAGCATTCCTTTATTTTTTTATTTCATCTTGCTTTTATCTATTTTGAATTTTGGTAGGTGATGGGAGATGAGGCACTTTCTTGTTTTTATTCACCCCCAAATGTCAATGATTTAGATACAATTTATTGAAAACCCCACTCCTTTTCTATTGGTTTGTGATATTTCCTTGGTCATATGTTAAACGTTGATATATATTAGGGTCTGTTTCTGATTTGTCTGATTTGAGTGTCTTTTCTTGCATCCCAACAGCAGTGTTTCAATCATCATGCCTTGTAACAAACCAGAATATCATGTAGTAAAAAATCTTTCCTATTTCATTTCTTTATCAAAACAAATTTACTTGCCTACTATTTTTCCTGAAGAACTTTCAAATTTTTCATAACTATTCAAGTTCTAAAATACCCACTTTAATTTCTATTATAATTCTATTAAATCTACATATTATTTAGATATAATCAACATTTCTAAAACATTGTCATTCTATCCAGCAATCTATATTTCTGCTTGTTTGTGGACTCCTGTGTGTGTGTGTGTGTGTGTGTGTGAGTGTGTAGTTTTTATTAATTTCTTTAGATTTTCCAATTTAAGGTTTCTTTTCTCCCACAGAATTCATTCATTTTGTAAATGGGCAGCTTGTTTTACATGTTATTTGATTTTACACAGCCTTCTTAAGAATGATTGTTTACTTAGATTTGAATTCAAATGTTGCCTTTACTCGCTTCCAAATTATCAGTCATCTGAGATTCAGATTCAATTGTTCATTTGAGGCCTTAGACAAGCAAAAACTTTAAATGCAGCTCAATTTTTATAATTAAAGTAGTTGAAATATTCAGATATTCTAGAAAGCAAATTAAAATGTCGTGCAGCAAAGTAGTATTTGATTTAACTGTTCACTGTTGTAATGAGTGGCAACTAGAAATATGATTCTGAATTATGGAAGGTTTCATAAAAAATTATACTGATAGCAATGTAATTTGAAGTAAGCTGAGGGAGTTTTCTTTCAAACACTAGTTTTCCTATGTTCTGCTGATGGTAGGACCTATTACATGGATTTTTCATTTCTATTTTTATTTACTAATATAGAAGTTTTATTTACTTACTTTATCCAATACCACAAACCTCATATTAAAATATTCATGATTAATACCACCTATTTCAATGAGGTGTTTTGATTAGTGTAAATTAACGTAATAATAGGTAAGTGTTGCTAAGTTTCAAGCAGAACTAGTTCATTCATGTGGCAGTACAAATTCATTCATATTCTTTTGATAAAGAATGTGACAAAGCATATCATAAACTATAGAAAAATCACTTTGACCTTTGACTCAATAATTCCATTCTTGTAAAAGTACTTTACAAAACAGTTTAAAAGAAGAAGGGAAATAGAGGAGGGGGAAGAAAAGAAAGAAAAAAAGAGGAGAAAAACTATAAGTACAAAGAAGTGCATGGCAGCAATAAGAATAAAGAAAAATTATAAATAGTAAAGGCATTGAATCATTAAGCAAATTAAAATATTGTCATTTGAAGACACTTTACACTGACATGAAAATAATTATGAATAGGATTTTAACATGGAAAAGAATATCTGTTGTAATTCTAGATAGTAAAAGGTGGAAAGTAAAATTTTGTGCAGACTATATTTGCAAACGTTTGTTAAGACCACATGAAATGTACATATATCCTGGAACAAAATATAAAATTGAATTTTTTCTTTTAAAATATGTTAATTTTCTCAATGATGATATTACATTTCAGTGATCAGACACCTAATTTTTATTTGGTGGATTATTAAAATATTTTAGAAAAAATTAATTATTTTGTGTCACTCATAGTTTTAAGTCTCACCCATTTTATATTTACTGTAATAAAGCCATAGCACCATTCAGTGTTGTATGTAGCATCTCAAGTATGGAATTTTTTGTGCATGTGAATCTATACTATAGATATATAGGATATCCATTATCTTGCTTAATTCATTATGTCACTTAAATTTAGGTAATCAAATATATTCTTTTTCTTTTCTTTTGTGCTGTCTACATACACATGTACATATACAATTTGTCTTTCTCTGTGTATTTCTGACTGTGTTTCTCTCCCTGTCTCTGTCTTCATACACACACACATATAAATGCATATAATGTATATTTATATTATATGTATATGAGGTGTATATATGTATGTACATACAGAGATAGAGATATAATTCATTTGTATTTCCAAAAATATCTGGCTTCTTAGGATAATATACATAATAACAAAGTTAGTTAAAATGTTAAGAAATACCTTTGTAAAAAAACAGTATATTGTTTGACAAAGGAAAATATAAACAATAACTTAACATTTATAAAAGTAAGTTAAAAACACACATAGACATTCACCTCAATATATATGCCATCTGTTTACAGCATCTAACAAGATTTCTTAGATATTTCAGGGAATGTACTGATCATCTAGATCAGAGTTTATTAACTTCAATCCCTACAAGGACCAGGCCAACAACACAGAACAAGCTGATGAAGCTTCACTTGCTATCTGTGGCAGGTCCAAAAAGGACTGCAACTGAGTGAGAAAGTAGACCCAGGGTTCAAAAGGAGCTATATATCTAGACTTTAATGTAAAATTTTCCTTGTTTGATGTTGGAATTTTTTTTTTTTTTTAATTAACACCATAGGTCAAGCAAATCCCTTTTTTCATGTTTTATTGTCTGAATATGCCCCCTACCCCAATTCATATGTTGAATCCTAAGCCCCAAGGGTGATAGTATTGGGAGATGGGGCTCCTGAGAGATGATTAGATCCTGAGGGCAAACCCCTTATTAAGGGGTTTAGTGTTTTAAAAGAGAATTGGCAGAGATCCTGCATCTCTTCTACCACGTAAGGATACCAAAAGTCTGCAACCCAAAAGAGGCCCTTCACCTGACCATGCTGGAACCCTGATCTAGGACTTTCAGCCTCCACAAACGTGAGACACAAACTTCTGTTGTTTAAAAGCTACCCAGTCAAATGTACTATAATATACATCATATCTAGCTTATGATCTTTCGTTATAGATTAATTTTTTTTTAATTTTGCAATCTGGCAAATTAAGAAATAAGGCCTACGAAGTGAGAATAAAATCTGAGAAGCTAAGATCACAGAGCTGACTGACCACAGAGATGCAACAGTACACAAGGCTTCTGGGTTGTCACTCTGCATAACATATTTGTCTACTAATTAAGAGTTCTTTATTAAGTCAATTTTAAAGAACAAATGAAGTTTTAATTTCTACACGGGCATTACAATAGCAAACCTTTTAAGATCCCTTAACATTAAGGAGTGCAGAATATCAAGATTTTGTTTTTCTTTGAATAACTGCTAATTCTATTACTAATAGGTTTCAAAACTCCTTTTTAAATGTGATGACCTAAACCCAAATTTCCTCTTGGGAAACAAGAAAAAAAGTGTGAATCATTCCACCTATATTAAAGCCAATGACTTTTTTTAAAATTAAAAGTAATTCAAACAGAATTTAATTTTGCCCAACTGATTTGCATTTTGCAAGAAAATGTGGAAACTTTGTCATCATTCAACATTCCAATGGCATTGGCATTTGAGATATAATTTATTTAAACCGAGCTTTTTGTGCTGCCTTGCTCATTTTTCAAATGTCTCTTCCAAGCTGTGGGACTTCAGTATGTCAACCTCCCCGCCTCTTGCAGTTCTCAGAATAATAAATGATTTGCAGTATCATTTATATTTTAAATTTTCTTATGAATAATTGGTCACATTCTCTATTCTAGTCCCAAGACATCACTTGCAATCTAAGTTCCTTCTCAGTGTCATTGTTTTCTTTCAATTCCTCACTCCTCTTTCTCATTAACTTACTGCCCCTAATTTTGCTAATCACCTCAATGGCACTTCAATTTACAGTAAGATTTCACACTTGACACACAACTATCATAGATGAAATATGCTGAAAAAGTAAACACCTCATTTCTGTTTCAACCTGTCTACTCATTCTTTATTCTTTTAGGTTTTCCCTTCCTCAATCTAGTCTATTTTCTTATCTTCAATAATTTCTAAAACATGCTTTGTTTAAATCAATCTGCTCCTGAAAATTTTCTAATAATCTTAGTTAGCTAAAGTGCTATACATAAACTCTGTATCCTTGTATTCTTTACATGTCAGAGTGTTCTTTAAATTTTGCCCAATTTAAGTTTAATATGAATCTAGAATATTTAGAAAAATATTTTCTCTTTTAATTCTTTTTTTGAGAATTCAAGTTATCTTCTAGATATTAGACTGGTTCATTCATTGTCTCTCAAACATTACTGTCCAAGCCACTTCTTTGGCTACTGTTCCCCAACAAGGACCTCCTAGCACATCCTTTTTTCACATATGGCAGGATAATTTGTTGAGGTATTGTTTACATTTTGCTATGCTTTTATTTTTCCCTTATTATTTCAAGCTGTTTCCCAAGCATACAGAATTTTGACCAAGGGAAAATTTACTTTCCCAGAGGGGAAAAAAATACTTGTCCTATATCTTCCCAGCTTTTTGCTGTTGTTGTTGTTTTTGTTGTTTCCCAGAAGGCCAGATGCCTTGAGGGATTTTTACTTATTAAGAGGAATGAAGGGAGGACAGGATGGGTGAGGGGAGAGAAAAAGAGAAAGGAAGCCCATGAGTGTTAGGGGAAGGAGATCAACAGATAACTAGACTACAGGAGAGCACTCCCTACTCCCTGGTGGTGCCAGGATGGGTGGCCACGCAGCACAGGGTAATCTTTTCATTTCTGAATCTTAAAGAGGAGACAACTTAGGCTCACCCAGAAGCAAAGATTCTTGTGTGCAAACGTGACATGGAAGCAGTACTTACTGAAGTTGGTGGACTGCATTTGACTTGAATAAAATTATTATACATTTTGTCCACATCTAATGTGTAAAGTAAGATACACCCCTAAGACCATTCATCCTCTAAGACTCAGCTCAATACTACATTTATAGGCACATGAAAAAATGTTCAATACCACTAGCTATCAGAGAAGTGACCTGTGGGTGTGACATTTTCTCAGCAGAGGTGAGCGTGGGAAGACATAATTTTTCATATATTACCTTAATCCTGCAAGTATTTATTGAACTATGAAGATTATAATAAATAGATGTTGAGACCCTGTACAGGAAAAAAAAAAATAGAGTAAAACCCCAGCTCATTTGTCTGAAGTATCTTTCACATGCTAGGACCCTTACGTAGATGATCTAATTTACTTCCCTGTTAAGCAGCGAAAGAGAGGTTGTCGTCCCTCTTTCTAGAGCAGGAAACCAGCTAAGAGACGAAGCTACTTACTCAAGGTCACCCAAGCAATGTGACTTAACTCGCTTAAGGAGCAGGCTTATACTTGGAAGTTTTACAATATGACATAAACTATGTAATTCTTACTATGGTCTCTCCATTTTAAAACAAAGTGTTTTAACTGTATTCCTGCAAAGCTTAAAAGTTCTTGATGTCTGATTCGTATAGATCTTTGCTTTACTCAGGAGCAAGATTTTAAAACAGCAGCTGAAACCCTGAAGACGCATTTTCCTCTCCCTTCTCGTAGATTTAATAGCAAACTTTACTCCCTCACTGTCCGTTTCTAGTGATATACAGGCTGGGTATTTTTTATAGATAACACAGCACAAGATCAAAACGCGTGCAAAGGAAATAAACGGCTCGGGGGGCGCATCCGTCGTCCGCGGGCGGCAGCGCGTCGGCCCCGGTGCCGTGGGCTTGACTGCGGGCCTGACGGGCGTCCTGCTTCCCGACGGCAGCCGCAGAGCGGCTTCGGGTGGTTAAATCTCAGTCTTTCTGTCAGGAAACTGCCATGACGTCTTTTCTCACAACTCCTCATGTCTCATTACAAGCCTCCTTTCTTCTCTGCAGAGTCCGCTCTGGCATTGCAAAGGAAAGTGCCCACGCGGCACATCTTGCTCTCAGACCCCTTACCTTTATATTTATGGATTAAAAAATGTTGATATATGTCCTCATGAACAACAACAACAAAAAAGCAGAAAATGTATTTCTGAAAACGGTAAAGATTGCACATGCCTTGGAATCTAAGTATATATTCTTGTGTAGTTTTTAAACATACGAAATTGCATTCCTCTGTTTTCACTGATACTTTCTAACCATAGCGTCTAAGCACCTGCATGGCTGTGGGCTGTGCAGTCTGAATGAAAGGGTGGCACATTTCTTAAGCTTACATTCTAATTTACACAAGCTTAGTCAAAAAAAAATATCTGAGTGCATTCAGATTGATAATAAGCACAGGTAGCTTGAATGAAGATGGGTTATTAGGAAAGACATGAAGATTAATACTCAGGTATGTTAGTTCAAGGGGGAAGATACCATAGTCTTGATGCACCATGATTCTGGATAAAGAAATGCAAATAAATCAATACTGGGTACATTAATATAAAAATAAAGAAGAAGCACTAGGTCACATAAATTTTAACATACTGCAATCCATTCTTTTCCACTTTGTCTCCTCATTTCCATTGATAAGTGCATGTATGTTTTTTCTCAAAGGAAGCACTTCAAGAATGTTAAAGGAGACAAGTGCCAAGTTACGCTGGAAAAGAAGCTAGTCCACCTTACTAGAGTCTATTAAACTGAAATTAATGTCTGCTCACACCTACAAACCCAGAACTAATCCCTGAAGTTCTGTGGCTACTAATTGATAATTTGACCAGGAAGGACAATGCTTTTCAAATATCTTACATAAAATTTTGCCTTTTCAAACTATTTATTATGAGCAAATAAACTCATCATTTATAATGCTGATATCTTGTGGGGAGGGGTAGGTTACAAGGCAGTTTCTTAAAACCTAGCACTGATCAACAGATGGCTATTTTCTTCAAGAGGCAGAAAAATTCAATTGAGAAAAATGTGCTTTAATTGTATATGAAAATATTTCAGGTGAGCTGATTTATACAGACTGAAATATACCATATTGAGAAACTTTGAATAACCCAAAAGCAGTACAAGAAGACTGGATACCTGGCAGATGTATGTTAAAGGGGGAGCAGCAAAACTGTCCACCTTTATTGGTCAGAGTCAGGCTGTCCAGTACATGGATATCCAATCATCTATTGATGGACATTCAGCTTGTTTCCATGTCTTGGCCATTGTAAATAGTGCTACTGTGAACACTGGGGTATATGTATCTTTTCAATTTAGAGTTTTCTCTAGATATACGCGCAGGAATGAGATTACTGGATTATAGAGTAAGTCTATTTTCAATTTTTTAAGGAATCTCTGTACTGTTTTCCATAATGGCTATACCAAAGTATATTCCCAACAACACTGTAGAAGGGCTCCATTTTCTGCACACTCTCTCCAGCATTTATTGTTTATGGACTTTTTAATGATGGTCATTCTGACTGGTGTGAGGTGCTTTCTCATTGTAGTTTTGATCTGCATTTCTCTGATAATTAGCAATATTGAGCTTTTTTTTTTTTTTTTTTTTTTTAGGTTCTATTAGCCATTTGTATGTCTTCAGTGGAAACTTGTTTGTTTAGATTTTCTGCCCAATTTTGGACTGGGTTTTTGTTGTTGTTATTGAGTTATATAAGTTGCTTATATATTCTGGAAATTAAGCCCTTCTCAGTCACATCATTTGCAAATATTTTCCCCATTCCATAGGCTGTCTTTTCACTTTGTTTATAGTTTCTTTGCTATGCAAAGTCTTATAAGCCATATGATATTACTTATATGTGGAATCTAAAAAAATGACACTAAATAAACTTCTTTACAAAACAGATTCACAGACGTAGGAAACAAATTTATACTTGACAGCAAGGAAAGGAGGTAGGGAAGGATAAACTGGGAATTGGAGATTTGCAGATACACACTACTGTACATAACAGATAAACAACAAGGTCCTACTGTATAGCACAGGGAACTATATTCAGTACTTCGTAATAGCTTATAATGAAAAGGAATATATGTATGTATAACTGAATCACTATGCTGCACACCAGAAATTAACACAATATTGTAAATCGACTGTACTTCAACTTAAAAATTTTACAAATCTCATTTAGAGATTATAAACAAACAAAAAATAATGGGAATATAGAGGACATTATAAAATTGGATGGGGAATAATATAAAAGTGAATCTCTAGGAAGAAGGTGTTAAGAATTATTGCTACTTTTCCAGTAAGAGAAGATCCCCCTCCAAAATACCTCTCTCATGACACCTTCAAAATATTCAGAACTCTATTTTTAATTCTTTAGAGAAACTGACTAAGGGAGGTTAAGTTACAACCCAAGCCTCATTTCAGTCAGTAAATTAATACCCGCAAATTACCTTACAAGCTTCATGACTTCAAAGTCTGTATTTCTTCAACTCTGTACCACTCATATTCTGAGCAGCCTAATCTAGAAGACTGGTGAAAACTTCTTCTCAACTAGCTGAATATTCTTGTATACAGTCATGAAATATATATTATATAAATTCTTTTCTATTTAAATTGAGCATCTCTCTAATAAAAATAGGATAAGTCTTTAATTAGTCTCTGTTAATTTTCATGAAGGCTGACAATGAAGATTAAAAATCATTTGCATTTGTAAAGTATCATACAGAACATATTTTTTGTTCTTACTTCAGTAGGCAATTGTCATGGTCTCTGAGCTTAAAATACAAAATCAACATATTCAACATAAACTTTAAAAATAGTATTTTACAATTTACTAACTCTTTGTTACAATTAGTAACTGGAGGGCTGATGTTAAAGCACAGTGTGGTAGTTGTGAAACGGGCACTGTACTCTGGTTTCAAGAGAAATAAGAGCTAGTTCTGGCTTTTTCCTGCAATATGCAGGCAAAGTTATTCTCTGAAACCCACTTTCCTCATTTCTTTAAATAGTGATGCAAAGGTTTGCTAAACCCAGTATATATAACCAGGACACTGAACAAGCATGACTCACAGAGTATAATCTAAACATTTTTTTGTTTTGTTTTCTACCGTTCTAGAAAAATGTATTCAACAGAGGAACGATGTTTTCCTCATCCCCCTGGGATCTCTGACGCCCCACATTTGATTGCTTCCCAGGTGGAAGCAGCCACTGAAGTGCCAACACCTTGTATCAAGCCATCTTTTAAAGAGGGTGACCATCATGCTTCTTTTAGGCTTCAGTACCTCATGGTGGACACCTCTCCCACACACTTCCTGCACTATGCAAGTGCTTTCACTCATTGTCCGTGCCACTCCTTACTGCATCTCCACCCTCGTCTCCCTGCTCAGGCTCACTCCTTAAACTGGTCTCTTCTCCCATGTTGATCTCCCCTCAACTGGCTGGTGCTCCAGCATCTCATGCCAGGTTGCCACACAGGTTCTTCCCTTTATGTTCTTCAAACTGGGTCATTTCCGTCGACCTGCCTGAATTTCAGCTTTCTCTAATCTGTGATGAGCCTATCTGGTAAACTTTTCATTTCATTTATTGTATGTTTTGGTTCTAGCATTTCCATTTTTGTTTTGTTTCACTTTCTATTTTTTAAAGATTCACCATTAAATGAATTTTACTGTCATATTTCCTTTGGTCACTATATATATAAAGATAGCCTCAGGTTTGGAGCCGCTCAACTACTTTTCTTTGAATTACCAGTGACTTTTCCCTATTCCTTTGTGCATCTGGAAGTGCTGACCTTTTTCTAGCTTCTCATCTTCCTCTTAAATGTGTTGATCTTTGTTCCAGTGGTCAAATAATTTATTGAACTCAAAAAGCAAAAGAGTCATTGTGCAGCTATAACTAACTGTTTGCTTCTTTCAGCCTTCTGCTGTGGCTTTCTACTAAGACCCTTGAAGTTTTCTAAATGTATGCATGGGTTAGATGTAATCTAAGGATTTGGACAGAGCTTGTAAGTCTATTGGGGGACTTTCTGCTACACTTCTTTCCTTCATGGGATTTCTCTTTTCAATTCCCTGCCTCTCTGGTTACTTTCTAATTCCATCTTCTGACACCTCAAACCAAAGTCTGAGGTTTTCTCCCTACATTCTGTGTGCACTGAGCCACACGGGCTGTGGGGTGCCTTCCAAAGGTAAGTCATGTGTTATTACAGTCAGTCTCCCTCAGTGTAGTTCTCTTTTGTTGAGGGTCAAATACCTTCATGTTTCTGCCTATTTGTTGTCACTTTCTATATTTCACTTCAAATATTTCTTTTTAAGAACTGTGCAGAGTGTATGATTATTTCTTCTACAATACTACCCCTTTGCTATTATCAAAGATCCCCTCATTACCTACTGTTTGACTTGGATAAATGTTATTTATTAAACTTCAAACTATTGACATTATAACAATAATGACTAATACGACTTTATTCCATATTTATTTATTTCTGTAAGTATTTTAGAGTCTTTCACCTGTATTGTGTCATAGGGGGATATGCATTGTTATACATAAAGAAAATAGCTGAACGAGAAAAAATGATTTTTATATTCTTTATAGTGTTAAAAGGTGAGGCAAAGCAAAAATGGTTTTTGTTTAATTCCTGGTACTAAATGAGGGAGTGGAACATACAACAATGACAAAGAATGCAAAGAAAGATAGTCACTGAAGAGAAATGTGGCATTTAAACCTTTGAGCCTGCTGGAGCCCTTGACAACCCTCCTGGGGACCTACTGAAAATACATTCTCATCTTTGCACTGAACCATAATCCTTGCTTTCCTCTATCTAGTCTTATTCGTGATTTTTTTTTCCTATTGTGGAACAGTTTGGACTTAAAAAAATGGTAGACCTAATCAATCAATAATGGACATTTAATATCCTTTGGACAACACTATCAAAATTTCCATGTTCTCAGAACATGTTTTTAAGCTTACACATACGTGAGAAACGTTAAGGGTTAGTTGTTTTATAGTTAGTGTTTTGCTATTTTAGAATTCCTCAGTTGAATACACCATTAAATAGAGTTTATATAAGATGGAAAACTTATTTAAATTGCTTTATTGAACCAAGTATGTGGTATTCATTCTCTCGAAATTTAAATGAAGTTTCCATCTGTTCTTTTATTCAGACATTTCTGACTAAACCTTCACACAAAATACAGATAAACACAATATATGCATGCAAGTTATCAAAGTTCCATTAAAAGTTCACCTTCTCATTCAAATGTAATTTTGAAGTTGAAACTCATCACTCAAGAGTTTCTTTTCACAAAAGCAGAATTTGATTCTAATTTCGGAGCAGAAAACCTCTGACTCAAAGCTGCATAGAGTGCTGACCAACTTTTGTGGGAATGTAATGTTTGTTATTGCTCACTATGTATTGGCCTCAAAATGTCTTTGTTTCTTAAAGTAGGGACCGAGGAGGAATTCATTATATTGGGAGCCTTTGGTTTTGCCATTTTAAAAGTTTTTTATACATTCTAAATTTCAGGAGCACCAATTTTTTTCTCCATTTAGAATGTTTGCATGCTCAAAAGTAACCTAAAATAAGAATGAAGATTTTCTTTTTTATATTTTGGAAGACATCTTCAGAAAGTTCTACTCTTCAGGAAATGACCTTACTGATCTCAGTTATCTTCATTTGGGAGAACTGTTTTCAAATGATCAATTATCTTTAAGAATCAATAAGGTAAATTTCAAACATAATAATATTTGCAATTTTTAAGGCCCTCTGTTCCTTAACATTGTTCACTTCTTAATCTTACAAAATGAATCTGCAGTAATGTTTTTATGTCAGTTTTACAGGGGAGGAAAGTCAAGTTGTTGAGAGCATGTAACTGGTCCAAAATCTCATAATGCAAAAGTTAAGTTGAAATTCAAAGTCAGGCCTGTTTAAACTCCAAGCCAAATGCTCCATCCACGATATTATTTTAGATCACATACTTTGAATAATCTCTCTCCTTTGAAAGACTAAGCTAAAGCAGAATACCAAAGAAATTTAAAAAAAGTGGTTGTGCTTGTAACATTCTTCTCTGCAATATTTTAGAGGCTTATGCGGTTATTGTTTCTGTTGAAGAGTGAAGCGGAAAACACTGAGAGGAGAGACAGATCCTAGATTTCCAAGCATTTGCCTGGAATAACCGTTTTGCTGATGAGGTTAGGGGTCTGCCACTTTCCTTCAAGAAAATGCCAATGATTTATTTTTTTCTTCATCTTTGTTAGCATCTCAGTCCACCTGACACCCCCTGGCATAGAGTTGAAAATTTTCTAGAATCATCCTTGTAACTGACGAGATGATATGGTATCATGATAACTTCGGTGCTGTGCCTTAGCTGAGTGACATGCCCTGCAAGTTGTGGCCTGTAAGAAAACAGGTTTTTGGTCACTAATTCAATGTAATCATGTGATGCTGTTGATTTCTTTTTAGCTTTTGGAGATTGGTGTATGAGCACTAACATTTTCAAAAATAATCATGGAAAAGGAGACGTGCAATACATGCAAAGTTAAGTGTTAATATATGTAAGTGGAACTGGTTTTACTAACACTATGAAAATGTAAATACTACAGAGTGGGTTTTGTGTTTCAGTATAGTTGAGCTGGGAGACTATACATTTAGCCTAGAAGTGGAGCCATCTATTAAGACACTACTGAGTGGCCTTAAATATCTTTCTACTGTCTTTAAATCCATCTTCCTTTTAATGACTGAAAATAGTATTACCATTTCTGATCCTTGCCTTAATCATCAGGTTTAATTCTAAGAAAAATATTGGCTATTTCTAAAATCAAATTGCAGGAAGTCTCTGGCTCTAAAATTAACCTGAACAATCTAGGATTTAGGGTATTAAAAAAAATCATCTGAAGCTGGGAGTTTATTTCCCTTTCTTCCAAACCATCTACTGGGTGCCTTTTCTATTGAGAAACATATCTAGACAATTCAGTTAAAAACTTAACACTTTCTGTGCCTAGAGTGAGGCTTTTGCTAAATTATGTTTAACTTAGTTTCTTTAAATCCTCTTGACACTTTTCACTCTCATGAGTTATAGAATGTCACTTCTCTTGTATAGCTGATTCCTCAGTCTCTATTTTTCCTGAGAAACTGATACAGAAAGAGCATAAATTCTTCCATCATGAGGAATTAATTGGCTAAACAATACATCAGTCTAGAAAGCAAACCTGCCCAGCTGTGCTGCTGTTTGTTTACAAGAGTTATGACCACTGCAGATAGGCAGTGGTGAATGCTGCTTCTGTTGTCATGCAACTACAGTACTTACTGGCTTTGAGACTTTAAATAAGCTACTTGCCTAAATCTGTTTCCTCATGTGCAGAAACTGAATGTATGTATTTTTATTGAAGTATAGTCAGTTACAATGTATCAATTTCCAGTGTACAGCACAATGTTTCAGTCATACATATACATACATATAATTGTTTTCATATTTTTTCATTATTAGTTACTATAAGATATTGAATATAGCTCCCTGTGCTACATAGAAGAAATTTGTTTTTCATCTCTTTTATATATAGTAGTTAGTATTTGCATATCTCAAACTCCCAATTTATCCCTTCATACCTCCTTCCCCCCAGTAACCATAAGTAAGTTTGTTTATTATGCGAGGCTGTATCTGTTTTGTAGATTTTTTTTTAAGATTCCACATATGAGTGATATCATATGGTATTCTTCTTTCTTATTCTGGCTTACTTCACTTAGAATGATGATCTCTAGATCCATCCCTGTTGCTGCAAATGGCATTATTTTATTCTTTACATGGTTGAGTAGTATTCCATTGTATAAATATACCACAACTTCTTTATCCAGTCATCTGTCAATGAACATTTAGGTTGCTTCATGTCTTGACTATTGTATACAGTGCTGCTATGAACATTGGGGTGCATTTATCTTTTCAAATTAGAGTTCCCTCCAGATATATGCCCAGAAGTGGGATTGCTGGATCATATGGTAAGTCTATTCTCAAATTTTTGAGGAATCTCCATACTGTTTTCCATAATGGCTGCACCAAACTACATTCCCACTAGCAGTGTAGGAGAGTTCCCTTTTCTACACACCCTCTCCAGCATTTATCATAGCCATGTGAGTTTATTTGCATGTATGATGTGAGGTTGTGTTCTAACTTCACTGATTTACATGTGGTTGTCCAGTTTTCCCAGCAACACTTGCTGAAGAGACTATCTTTTCACCATTGCATATTCTTGCCTCCTTTGTTGAAGATTAATTGACTGTAAGTCTGTGGGTTTATTTCTGGGCTCTCCATTCTATTCCACTGATCCATATGTATGTTTTTTGTGCAAATACCATGCTGTTTTGATTACTGTAGCTCTGTAGTATTGTCTGTAGAATGGGAGGGTTATTCCTCCAGCTTTGTTCTTTTTCTTCAGTATTTCTTTAGCAATTATGATCTTTTGTGATTCCATATAAATTTAAGGACTATTTGTCATCCAGAAACTGAATATTAATATTTACCTCTAACTATTCATAATTTAGTAAATGTGATGATTTATGTAACATTATTAGCAAATATTTGACACACTGAAAGTACTTAATGTTAGATATTTTTGTTTTTATTATTGTTAATTATTATTTTTCTAGTATTATTATCTCAAATTACAATATTCCTCATATCCAAAGAATTCTGTGGGGTTCACCCTGAATTTACCAAAAATCTTTTGTAATTTAATGTATTAAACTAAAACTTCTATGACATAATAATTTTCTGGGCTTTAACATCATTTACTGAAGTCCTATTTTTTTCCTGTAATGTAGATGTTTACTATTAATTTAAAATTGCATATTGAAAACTGTAGATCTTTAAAAGTGAGATATGAGTATATTGTGATAGTCAACAACAAACTTATTACATAAAATATGACTGATGTTTTTTTCCTGAAATGGGCTAGAATTGGTTCTGCTAAAAAGTATGACTGATGATGAAATGGTATCAGGGATTCTTACAGCATCATGCACATAAATATATGTGATTTCTAGAAACAGATTAGCAACACTTTTCATTTGAGTGTACTACAAGGTCAAAGAGGCATTTTTGTTATATGAAAGCTTCAGGTTATGCTCTAATTATATCTCTTATTTCCTGAAGAGCAGGCAAGATTATGCACGGATGTGGAATTATAACAATATTAAATAATGTGATATTGTAAAAACATATTTAGTACAATAGATACATAAATATGGCAAATGATAATATTCAACACAATTTATCAAAACCACCATGAGAAGGAAAAATTTTGAATACTCTTTGAAAATCATCCCAACCAAACAAAACAAATCCTTCAAAGGCAAGATCACCACTTTCACTGATAAATCTTTCCAAACTTTTGAGGACAAAATAATGCTAACCTTACACAAATTCTTCCTGAGAAAAGCAAAAATCAGTTTATAAACTTAGTTCAGGAGACCAATAAAACTTTGAAAATGAAACTCAAAAAAAGACTTAAGAAATTATAATTAAGTACACACTAACTCTCATAGCCATAGATGTAAAAACCCTAAATAATAACAAATGGGATTTAACGATATATAAAAAATATGATTAATTATGTCCAAGAGCAGGCAATTACAGGGGTGTGAGTGGGATTTACCATTGGAAAATCAATCAATATGATGCACCATGTTTACAGGATAAAGGAGAGAAGTATATTATCTTGTAGATGCTGAAATACATTTTATTAAATTCAACACCTATATATGATAACTATTCTCAATTAACTTGTAATAGACAGAGGCCACCTTTATCAAATAAGGGGGTATACCCATATTTACCTGTTTACATCTATCTCTACATCTATCTTTGCTTTTTTAAATTACAGATCATATTAAAATCAATGGCAAAATACTAATGCATGTCTTCTGAGGTTAGAATGAAACATTATACTCAAAAATCACTGTCAGTCAATAGCACAAGGGGAAGAATGGCATAAACGTTGAAAAGAAATGGTAAAATCTGTCCTGATTCACAAATGATTTAGTTTTTAAAAATTCTATAAAGAAACTCTCAGAATTTAGATGTAAATTTTGCAAGGTCATCAAACTTAATGTCAATATATAAAACCAATTATATTGCTATACATTGGTGAAAAATAGAAATTGAATATGAAAATACCATTTATAGTAGCATCAAAATTATTTACTATAAAGGCAAAAATCTCAAAAGAAAAAGAGTCATAGAAGATCTGTGAATTTAGAACTACAAGACAGTGCTGATAAAAATTAAACCTAAAATTGTAAATAAATATCTTGTTAACTGATAATTATATATGGAGATCCACATTGTATATTGTTAATATTATCCTTAAATTAATATGTATATTGAATATAATCTAAGTAATATTTCAAGGACTAGTCAGAAAACTGAAATACAAAATTACTACTCTAATCTGAGAAAACAGAAAATTGGACAGTCTTCTACATATAAAGGATATTAACTATGTAATTACTCTCCCCCCACAAGTAAAAATATCTTAAGGCCAGATGTTTTTATTGGTATTTTAACCTAAAATTTAAGGGCTGCAAAAGCCTAAAACATACAGAAAGGCAACAGACTTAGACAATGCTAATTTGAAGAACAAGAACAGAACTGTAGAATTCTAGTACCATATTTTGAGGTTTACACTAAACCTTTGGAATAGTAAATAATTAGTGCAAGCTTAGACAAACTGAAAGATAGAAAAAAATAAAGAGACAACTACATTCACTTAATTTATGGCAAAGAGAAAACACAATTCATTTAAGGGAAGAATGATCAGTTCAATAAATTTGGCAGGAGCAAAACTGGCTACTTCATACAATATACAAATATTAATTTTATATGGATCACAGTTATAAGTGTGAAAGCTGATACAGTGAAGACTATAGATATAAGGTTTAAAAATTATAAATATTATAGAAATTTAAATAGGAGACGTATTTATGATATTGCATAGTCCAAAATGTTATTCAG
The DNA here is from genome assembly GCF_036321535.1 of Camelus dromedarius. Classification (NCBI taxonomy): domain Eukaryota; kingdom Metazoa; phylum Chordata; class Mammalia; order Artiodactyla; family Camelidae; genus Camelus; species Camelus dromedarius. Next base: position 40,835,318 of record NC_087436.1, read on the forward strand.
GTTACAAAGAGGATTAGGCATAAAAATTAATAATTTGGACTTCATTAAAGTTAAGAACTTCAATGCATCAAATTGGCAAGTCACAGAATGGGAGAAGATACTTCAAACATATATATGAGAAAAGAATAATTTCCAAAATATGTAAAGAACAACCACAGACAAAGAAGTAAAGAAAACAGTTTATATATTGCACACGAGTCTTTAAAATACACTTAACTAAAGAGAATCTCCAAATAGGAAATAAATCTATAAAATCTTGCTTGATACTATTACTCATGGAGAAATGAAAATAAAAACCAAAATGAACTATTACTACATATTCTGGAATGGATAAACATTTAAAAGGTGACAGTTTTAAGTATTAGCAAGGATGTGAAGTCACTGGAAGACTTGTATTTTGCAGGAGAGAGTTAAATTGATTAAAAGAAACTATGGAAATCCCTTGGGCAGTACCTACTGAAACCAAGCATTTTCCTATCCCATGAGCCAGTAATTTCATTCCTATTTACACATCCAAAAAGAAATTTATAGCATTTAGCTATAAAAGGCATGTAAAATATCATTCACAGCAGCTTTCCTCCAAATAGCACCAAACTATTAACAGCTATTTGCTGTCAATAGAAAAACTGAAATTGTAGACAACCCAAATGTCTGTCTGTGAAAAGAAGAATCGATGAATAAACTCTGATATACACATGCAAGTTATCTTATACAAAATTGTTTCAATGTACTTATATACAAAATAACCTGCCTGAATCTCAGGGACAGCATGATGACCAAAAGGAACCAGATAAAATCAGTCTATCTTGTATTGTTCAGATTTAAATAAATTTCAAGAACGAGTCACTAACATATGGTGATGGAAGTCAGAACAAAGGACACTGGCAGGCATAGGAAATGAGGAAAATGAGGAAACAGTCTGAGGTGGTGAATATATTTTACATTTTGATAGGTGTGGCTGCTACACAGGTGTGCACATTCATAAAATATTTATTAATATCTTTACTCCAGGATTCTACATTGTAATGCATACAACTACAAAATCAACACAAATGAAAAAAATTAAATTAAGAATTTTTTTTAACTGCTTTATATGAAAACATTAAACTCACAGAAGTCCATTTTCAGACATCTTCAACAAAAGATAGCAATGCTAATTTGGAACAACTGCTTACTTACTATGATACCTGATTATAGAAGCTTGACTGCAAGGAAACGCCCTTCTTGGTTCTTTTAAATTCCACCATGTTCAGAAGTTTCCTTCCTTGATTCCAAACCCAAGAAGGAATCCAACTCCTCTCCCTGCAGGCGTTTACAAGCCTCCTAGAAAACTGGACAGTATACTGTCCAGAGACGGGCTGCGGGACACTTCTATCCTTAAGACCGTCTTGCTGCGTATGTTGCTTATGCTTCTCCCCGCTTTGATAGCTGGACTCTCAGATGCTCTTCTGCATCTCCCTGCCCTTCCTCCATGTCCAGTGTTAGCTCTTCTTTGGGAGGATAAACAGTGGTTCTCCAAGCAGCATCAGATCAGACTATATCTAAACTATAGCACATATTTTTTGTAATTATTTTTGCTTTGGAATGAACCAGAGTTGCCATCAAAGTCTTATTATGGGAGTTAAATGGACAAAACATAAACATTTAAAAAGATCACTATTTTGATATACTAACTCCACATTTTTTTTATTTTTGAAATAGTTGCCTTTAAGATATTGCTTAATGCCTTTGTAGTATAATCTGTATTTTTATAAACTGTATCAATTTCTTCAATGTAACATGTTTTTATTCCTTTACTATTGCAACTCTTGCTTTGCTTCTGAAAAACACTTATCTCTAGGAATAGAAGTCATTTAAGTAAAAGATCCTTTTTAAGTTCAAAGTAGAAAAATATTGTTTCTTCCAGTTTTTTTTTTTTTTTTTGGTCTTTTTTAGCCTTTTATTATTTGTTTTAGATTTTAACTTTTAGTATGAAAAATGTTAAATAAACAATGGTAAGCGTATAATAATCTCCCAGACTCACTAATTACACATTTGCATTCTTTAATCTATTTCTTTTCCTCCTATTCTGTCTCTGGAGCATTTAAAGGCAAAATCCTAATGACATTTAGATTCATCCAAAATACTTCACAATGTGCCTCTAACATGAAAACTGTTCTTTATTTTTTTCAAAAGTATTATGCAAGGTAGCACACAGTTATAATAATATTTATCTTCACTTTATTGTAATTGTTAAACTCTGTGAATTTTGTACAGCAAACAGAAAGGCTATACAAATTTTATAATTCCTTGTCATCAAGCTCTACTGATTGATTAAAGAGAAACCTTTTAGAGAACTAGAATTTTTTTCTTATTAAGACTCTGTAGGCTGGATCAAATTACAATATTCTCTAACACCGTATACAACAATAAAGTCAAAATAGATTAAAGACCTAAATGTAAATATAAGGCCAGAAACCATAAAACTCCTAGAAGAAAACATAGGCCCAACACTCTTTGACATAAATCATAGTAATGTTTTTTTTTTAGATCTGTCTCCTAAAGCGAAGAAAATAAAAGCAAATATAAACAAATGGGACTTGATTAAACTCAAAAGCTTTTGCACAGCAAAGGACACCATCCACAAAACAAAAGGATAACCTACTGATTGAGAAAATATTTGTAAATTATACTCCTGATAAGGGGTTAATATCCAAAATATATAAGTGGCTCATGCAACTCAACATCAAAAAATAAATAAATAAATAAATAAACAACTCAATTTAAAAAGGGGCAGAAGACCTAAATAGACATTTTTAAAAAGAAGACATACAGATGGCTAATAGGCACATGAAAAGATGTTCAAATAATTAATCATCATAGAAATGCAAATTAAAACCACAGTGAGGTATCACCTCACAGTCAGAATGGCTATTACCAAAAAGAACACAAACAACAAATGCTAGCGAGGATGTGGAGAAAGGAGAACCTTGTACACTGTGGGTGGGAATGTAAATTGGTGCAGCCACTATGGAAAACAGTATAGAGGCTTCTCAAAAAATGAAAAACAGAACTACCATATGACCCAGCAATTCCACTCCTGGGTATCTATTTGGAAAAAAAAAAATGAAAACACTAATTTGAAAAGATATGTGCTCCCCAATGTTCATAGCAGCATTATTTATAATTGCCAAGATATGGAAGCAACGTAACAGAAGAATGGATAAGGAAGATGTGAGACATATATACACACACACAACATAATATTACTCAGCCATAAAAATGAAATTTTGCTATTTGCAACAACATAGATGGACTTGGAGGGTATTATGCTAAGTGAAGTAAGTCAGACAAGGAAAGAAAAATACTATATGCTATAACTTGTATGTAAAATTAAAAAAAATAAACCAGTGAATATAATAAAAAAGAATCAGATTCACAGATATAGAGAACAAACTAGTGGTTACCAATGGGGAGAGGGAAGGGGGAGGGGCAACATGGGGGTGGGGATTAAGAGGTACAAATTACTATGTATAAAATAAATGAGCTACAAGGATATACAGTACAACACAGGGAATGTAGCCGACATTTTATAATAACTCTTCATGGAATGTAACCTTAAAATTTATGAACCACTTTGTTGAATATTGGAAACTTACAAAATATTGTACATCAACTATATCTCAATAAAAAAAAGACCCTTTAGGCTAGATGCAGCCTTCTTACATTTCATTTAGAATTATTTAGTATGGGACTTTGGTAAATGCAATAATTTAGGTGAGAAATACAATATGCAGTAAGGTCTTAGTTTTTCTCTGCTCCCGAGATCCTTGGTAAGTAGAGTATACGCTGGTGTAATGCTTTGAAAAACCCTTCCAAAGGTTTATATCCTGAAGAGTAGAAACAAGGAAAAAGGATATGCGCTATATCCAAGGTCCCAGGACTCCACTTACAGGACTATGTATAATACCTTGTGCTTTCACTGCATGAAGGGCAGAGTGAATTGACCAACCCAGATGTGAAGAGAATAGTGAATATTAACCCCTAAAAATGCTGTCACTTTCAAGTGTTCTTCACAGTCCAGTCCACACAGTGAAAAAGTGAACTTACTGCCTGCAGTAGAAGATTTAGTGTAACAGGAATGTAAGTAACTTTTACGTTTCCAAATTGTTCTTTTTAAGAGGCTGACAAGATGTGCAGGCATGTTAGTAAATTTTTTGTCCAATACCTTTGTTCCCTTAAAGAACTGCAGTAGCCTGGAGACCTGTGATAGTCAATTTTAGCACATATCAGAATCACTTTGAGGGCTTGTTCAAAAGCAGATTTCTGGGCCCAAGCAACACAGCTTCTGATAGAGTAATGCTTCTGGTGGTAGCATAGAATGAAAATTTGCTGTACGAGTAGGTACCCAGGTGACGTGGAGACTGCTGTCTCAGAGACCACACTTTGAGAACCACTGCTCAGGGTTCATACTTTCTCTCACAAGTCAACTTCAAATTATCAGGGAAATGCAAATCAAAACTGCAATGAACTATCTTCTCACACTGGTCAGAATGGCCATCATTAAAAGGTCCACAGACGATATAAATGGAATTGAACACAGAAATCTGTTTACCCAGTTTACTAATTTCTAACATTTATATATTTGCTATTTGTTTTGTCACTCATTCTCATCCCCTCTCTCTCTCCGTCCCCTCAACATCTTTCATACTTGAGCACATTGTATATAACATGTCACTGTTGCCCTTTTTAGTATGTATTCCCGAAGAAACTGCCTGTTTTTCATACAAAGCACAACATTAACAACATGTAAAAAGTGTTACATTGAGTGAAAAGAACATTTGCTGCAAAAATTGACCAAGATCAGTCACAGGAATGCTGGCCTTTTCACTATAGTTTTTAACTTTTTTTTAAATTGAAGTATAGTCTATTTACAATGTTATGTTAATTTCTGGTGTAAAGCATAGTGATTCAGTTATACATGGATACATATATACACACATACTCCTTTTCATATTCTTTTTCATTATAGGCCATTACAAGGTATTGAATGTAGTTTCCTGTGCTATCCAGTAGGGCCTTGCTGTTTATTTTATATATAGTAGTCTATATCTACAAATCCACCCACACTCCTTAGATTGTATCCCCCTTACTCCATCTTCAAAACCAGCAAAGATAAGTTGAATCTTTCTCATATCCCATCACTCTGGCCTCCTAGTCCTGCACTCGTCTTTCTCTTTCAAGGACTTTGTGATAATCATTTAGCCAGATAACCTAAAATAATCTTTTATCATTTAGTTAGCAAACATAATTTCATTTATAATCTTAATTCCTCCTTGCCATATAAAGTGATATATTCACAAGTTTTGGGGGCTTCTCTGTGGGGCTATTGTTCTATCACAGTAATATAATTAAGTTTCATTATAATAACTTAATTTCTTTGTAGTACCATAGTTATGTGTCTGTAAGAAAAAATTAATAAAGTAAAACTATGGACTTTGGGAGAGTATGATATGCCCATACAAGGTTCATCCTTGTCAAATAATGTACCACTCAGGTAAGTGATGTTGACAATTGGTGGCTGTGTGTGTGGTGGGGGCCAGGGTGGGTAGAGGGTACAGGAAGTCTCTGTACCTTCCTCTGAAATTTATTGTAAAGCTAAAACTTCTCTGAAAAAAAGATAGTCTTAAAAAAGTAATCCCTTCCTTAAAAAAGCAGTTCCATTTTTAAAGAAGTTACTAGAGAAGTAGATTTACATATGCTTGTAGTATAACTAGCACGATTCTTTATCCTCTTGGGGGTGATGGGCTTCCATGCACACTTAACGACAATTGATCTTTTCTTCTGAAGGGTGACTTACATTGTGGGAGGGTAGGTAAAGGTCCTTTTACTTTAACAGCATGTCACAGATTCTATCTTATTCCGAATTTCAGCCACATGCTTTTTTTTTTATTGTAATATCTAATTATCAGATATTTTTACTACTCTTATCATCTTGGTGTCCCTAAGGATTGCTGCTATTCTTTCAACTGACCTGATACATTGGACTTATCACTTTGTCAAACACCTCCTGACATCTCAATCCATCACCTGTATTGTGATACACATCACTGAGATACTGCACTGATTCACCAGTGTCCTTCCGCTCTAGTCATTGGCTCTCTCAATAGACATTATTTATAACAAGGAGTACATTTTCTGATCTTGAAAAATTACTTTCAGAGTGAAAAGAACACAAGGTTGGAAAACAGAGAAAAAAATACAAGGAAAACTCAACAAAGAGATGCCCACCATGAACGTTTCGGAGTATGTTATTCCAACATCTACTAATAGCACAGGCGTCATTTCTGGTCCCTGTCCATATGGGTTAATTCTCTCAATTCCTCTAAAACTCAGTAAGAATCCCCATGCCTTCACTGACTTCCACAGGATTTTAATATAACCAAACGTAGCGTATTTAGCTTTTCTTTTTTTATCGCCAAAGTCTTGCAGGAGCGTAATGAGGTGTCGTGTCATTTAGTGCTCACAGTGCAATGGGGAACTACTCACTGGAACCTTCACGCCCCAAACACTGGACCACTGTCACCTGTGTTCCCAGTCTTGCTCTCTCCTCTCACTCCTTGGAAAGAGCAGCTTCATTTTCAGACATGAAGCCAAAAGCCATTTTCAACAAAAATGGTTCTTTCCCTAAAATATTTATACTTGGGAATACTTACACTTGGGAATAAACCTTGCATTGCCTCCATGACTTTATACAGATACATTATCCAAAAAAGTCTATAAAGAGAAAAGGCCTATCAGACTTTCGTCAATGGCAAGTAGCTTAATACCCAGGTCAAAGAGAATTAAGCACAAAGGAAATATGTCAGTTTATACAAGTGGGCATCTGAGGGATGGCAGACTCCCCAAACTGGGTAATCCTTGGTCCATTTGCCTGTAGTCCTTTGGCTTTTTTTCCCCCATGTAGCAAGGTGGCAGTGATAGTCCAGATTTAACATTGTCATGTCACTCTCAGGCACGCTGAAAAAAACTTTCCTTAAGTCTTCCCAGTGATCTGGATTTTAACATATGTCCATTCTAAATTGATCACTAGTTTTAAAGAAAAAAAAAAAGGTGTAGCTGTCCTCAGGCTTTTCACTCAGTCTCACCAGTGTTGGGAGATCATATCATCTTCTCATAGTGAACACGGGTTAAATAAAATAGAGTGTGAATACAGAACAAAAGAGATGTTCAGGTGGGAAGCAGAAAGGATGGGTGTTCATTAGGCAAATAATAAGGCCAATATAAACATATTTTTATATGAAATATATTGGATTGTTTTGTCAGTTTTTGCCTTTGGCAACACAGCATTAAAAATGTCTGTAACATTAAAAAAATATGTGGTTACAAAAGAGCTTTAAATGCTTTAGGTGAAATGAAGGATTGAAATTCCCTGGCGCTTTTCATTGTTTTTATTTCTTACTATCTATATCTCATTTATTTAGGCTCACTTTAATTATAATAAAGTAAGTGTGTAAAAATTGTTATTCCACTTAAGCAGCAATTAGTCTCTTTATTTGATTTACCAAATTATCCAGAGGCTATATTTATTCAAAGGCATGCTGTCCATGTATGAGTGGTTTACCTGATCCACATAAGGCCAGTCAGGTTTTCTCTCTCGGAAATTTGTGATGTGACCTGAAATGCTTTGCATCAAGATAGGTTATTGGCAATGTTCTAGAGAGACACAGGTGAACTCTTGCTGTTAAGGTACTTGCAGATTCCAAGGCTGCTGACATTTTCAAGTCTTTCTGGTTCAGTGATTTCTTGCTTTCTGTAAACTATCACAGCATCCTTTCAAAAGAATTCCTTTAGTCTACAGAGCCAAAGTCAATGTTTCTTCACTTGAAATGAAAAGCAACTTAATTCTAACAATGAGGAAAAGTAGGACTTTATAGGGGAAAATGGCAGGAAAATAAAACCATCAATATTAACTTTCCTCCCTTAACCATTTTCTGTATGGATTTGGATACCTATATGTGGCCATAAGTGACCACTTCAGAATGTGTAGAAATACTCAGCTGACTGAAATCTTTAAACATGTAGGTACTAAAAAAGTATAAATGTAATATAAATTTATTAACTGTTCTTCCTTGATCATAGAGTGCTTCTTTGATATTGTACAGCCAAATGACCATGTGAAAGAGTGCTGACAAGAGAAAATGTGTTAATTCTACTTGAGTTGTATCATTTCTTACTCAGCCTCCATGATTTTTAAAATATTTTTGAAAATTTTTTCATGATAGTGTTTCCTTCTACTGTTTGATTTTTATATGAACAAGAAATTGGGTGGATGGAAACAAATATTTATATACTAAAAGTTACGGTGTAACTTTTAGGACAATTTACTTTCCTGTCCTATCTTTGACAATTATGTGGTGCCATCAAAGTCAGAGCTATTCCAGTGCAAATGTATCCTACCAATAAGGATCAATAGATGAAAGATTCCTCCACTGAAATATTGACAGTCTCAAGAAAACATACTAGAAATATATGAATCTTTTTTATAGACTTTGCTTTTTAGGAAAGTTTTAGGTTCACATGAATGTTGGTAGGTACAGAGGTTGGCCATATATTCCATGTTTGTATGAACACATAGATTCCCCATTACCAACATCCCACACCACAGTGGCATATTTGATAAAATTTATGTTCACTGACATATTATGACCCCAAGTCCTTAGTTTACATTAGATTTCACCCTTGTGTGGTACATTCCATGGGTCTGGATGAATGTGTAATGACATTTATTCACCTTTATAGTATCATACAGAGCAGTTTTACTGATTTAAAAATCTTCTGTGTTTTACCTATTCATCCCCCCCACCAACCTCTGGCAATCACTTATTTTTTTATTATCTCCATAGTTTTGCCTTTTCCCGAATGTTATATAGTTGGAGTCATACAGTACATAGTCTTTTCATATAGTATTCTTCTACTTAATAATACCCACTTAAGTTTCCTCCATGTCTTTTCATAGCTTGAGAGGTCATTTTAGTGCTGAATATTGCTTGGATGTATCACTATTTATTTATCCATTCACCTACTGAAGGTTATCTTGGTTGCTTCCAAGTGTTGGCAATTATGAATAAGACTGTTGCTATAAACATGCATATGTAGTTTCCATGAGTTAGACATAAATGTTCAGCTCAGTTCATCTGGGTAAATATCAGGGAGCATGACTGCTGGATGGTACATTAAGAGTATTTTTTCTTGATGAGAAATCAAAACCTGTCTTCCACAGTGGCTATTCCATTTTCCATTTCTATCAGCAATGAATGAAAGTTCTGTTGCTCCCCATCCTCATTAGCATTTGGTGTTCTCATTGTTTTGCATTTTGGTCATTCTAATAGGTGTGTAGTGATATGTCATTGTGGTTCTAGTTTTTACTTCCCTGAGGACATATTATGTGAAGCAACTTTTCATATGATTATTTGACCTCTGTATTATCTTGTCATCTTCTTTGTTGAGGTATCTGTTAAGAAAAGGGAACATTCCTACACTGCTGGTGGGAATGCAGTTTGATGCAGTCCCTGTGGAAAACAGTATGGAGATTCCTCAAAAGACTAGGAATAGACTTACTATAGGACCCACGAATCCCGCTCCTGGGCATATATCCAGAAGGAACCCTACTTCAAAATGACACCTGCACCCCAATGTTCATAGCAGCACTATTTACAATAGCCAAGACATGGAAACAGCCTAAATGTCCATCAACAGATGACTGGATAAAGAAGAGGTGGTATATTTATACAATGGAATAGTATTCAGCCATAAAAACCGACAACATAACACCATTTGCAGCAACATGGGTGTTCCTGGAGAATGTCATTCTAAGTGAAGTAAGCCAGAAAGAGAAATAAGAATATCATATGAGATTGCTCATATGTGGAATCTAAAAAAAAGAAACAACAAACAAAGCATAAATACAAAACAGAAACAGACTCACAGACATAGAATACAAACTTGTGGTTGCCAAGGGGGCAGGGGATGGGAAGGGACAGACTGGGATTTCAAAATTTGTAGGTACTGACAGGTATATGCAGAATAGATAAACAAGATTATACTGCATAGCACAGGGAAATATACACAAGATCTTATGGTAGCTCACAGCAAAAAAAAATATGACAATGAATACATGTATGTTCATGTATAACTGAAAAATTGTGCTCTACACTGGAATTTGACACAACATTGTAAAACGACTATAACTCAATAAAAAATGTTAAAAAAAAGAACTTTGGCCCATTTTTTATAAGGTTCTTTCCTTATTATTGAGTTTTAAGTGTTCTTTGTATATTTTGTGTAACATCCTTTATCAGATACATCTTCGCAAATACTTTTTTCCAGTCCATGGCTTGTTTTTTTCTCTTGTCAGTGCCTTTTGCAGAGCAAAACTTTTCATTTTAATGCATTCAAACTTGCCAATTCTGTTTCATGGATTGTGTCTTTAGTGTTGTATCTAAGGAGTTATCACCATACCCAAGGTCATCTAAATTTTATCCTGTTATCTTTCAGGAATTTTACAGGTTTTAGTTTTATATTTAGGTTTATGATCTATTTTGAGTTAATTTTTGTGAAGGGAGTAAAGCCCGTGTCCAGATTCTATTTTTTGGCATGTGGATGTCCAGTTGTTCATTTGTTTCTGCACCACTTGTTGGAAAAACTCTTTGTTCCATTGTATAGCCTTTGCTCTTTTATTAAAGATCAGTTTACTCTATTTATGTGGGTCGACTTTTGTGATCTTTATTCTGTTCCATTGATCTATTTATTTTTCCACCAATTCCATATTCTTCTTTATGACAACCTTATAGTAAGTCTTGAAGTTGAGTAGTATTTATCCTCCAACATTGTTTTTTCTCCTTCAATAGAGTGTTGGCTATTCTGAGTCTTTTGCTTCTCCATATATATGTTTTAAATTTTGATTGGGATTGCATCAAGTTGGGAAAAACTGACATTTAGACAATATTGAGTCATCCTGTCCATGGACATGGACTGTCTCTCTATTCATTTAGTTCTTCTCTGATTTTGTTTATTAGTTTTGTAGTTTTCCTCAGATAGATCTTGTACATATTTTACTAGATTTATATGTAATTATTTCATTTTGAGGGGTACTAATGTAAATGGTATTGTGTTTGTAATTTCAAATTCCACTTATTCATTGCTGGTATATAGAAAAGTGATTGATTTTTGTATATTTATCCTGTATCCTACAACTTTGCTATAATTACTTTTTAGTTCCAGGAAGTTAATTTTTTTCAATTCTTTCAGACTTTCTATATGGATAATCATGTCTGTGAACAAAGACAGTTTTATTTCTTCCTTCCAAATCTTTGTACTTTTTACTTATTTTTCTTATTCGCTAGAACTTCTAGGACAATGTTGAAAAGAAGTGGTTTGGGGGCACATTCTTATTACTTTGTCACTGATTTTAGTGGGAAAACTTCAAGTTCCTAACCATTAAATAACCATGTTAGCTGTAGGATTTTTGTAAATATTTTTATCAAGTTAGGAAGTTTCCATTCTATTCCTAGTTTACTGAGCGTTTTTATCATAAATGGGTGTTGGATTTTATCAAATAGCTTTTTCTACATCTATTTATAGGATCATGTGATTTTTCTTTTTTAGCCTGTTGACATGATTACAATATGATTTTCAAACGTTGAACCAGCCTTGCATATTTTAAATAAATCCCACTTTTTTTGTGGTACATAACTAGTTTTTACATTGTTGAATGTGAACATCATTGGTCTAAATGTACCAGTTGGATTGTTGATATAGTTACATTAATATATATTGCATTTGTTATTATTTTCTAGTTGTTGCCCTATATCAATCTTTTTGTAGTTATTTCCATTTTTCAACATGTATAAATTTTGCAGGCTGTAATGTATAAGTTAACTACACAGAAAAATTATCTGTCTAATCATGCATTGTATAGATTTTTTCATAAATATGATTTATTCTAAGTAGAATTATTATTAATAGCAAACAAATATTATTTGCTGTAGCTTAAATCCATTTCCTATTATTTGATTCTCTGTGTTTATGGTTAATAAAAACATAAAAATTATTCTAATAAACAGATTCTGTCACTTTGTTAGAAAGGAAGACTCAATAGTTAAATAATCAGTCAGTTCATTGATTAAGTTGTATCTGTGTGTGTACCCATTTGTGCAAATTCTAGAATGGCAATATAGGAGATAATATAGGAGATATATACAAAACAAGACTTATAAGTTTTGTTGGAGATAATATATCCATACTAATAGACATATAGACATGTGGATATGTATAGAGATATATAGATATCAGTAGACTACAGACTATAACATTATGTGGTAATATGCTATAAAATTCATAAAAGCTTGAAGTATTGAGAAGGTGTTTCCTGATTAAAGGAAGAATTCCAAGAGGGGAGTGTGGTGTTAGGTTCAGAGAGAATGCTATATTGATACAGAAGAGAGGGAGATACAGAAAAATGATTTGAAGAATAGGGAGATAAAATAGGCAAGCAATGTGCATTATATTTTATAATTTAGCACTAAATTTAGTGTATTTATAATTTTTACAACATTCTTGTTTGCCTAATTTAACCATAGGACAGTCAAATGGATGCATCTTTGATTAACATGTCAGTCTGATTTCTACCCAATTTTACAGCATGAGGATTACTCAAGTTTATTTTTTTCTGTTAACACAAAATACAGGATTACAGTTCTAAATGTAGTCACCATATCTTAAACATCAGCATTCCACAATTTTCTTTTAGACTTCAGTGCTCTCTACAACTTCACAGAAATGCCTTTAAAAATCTACATGATTTTAGCAAGTTATTTACTTCAACAAGCATCATTTTTTAATCAAAGAATTTCTGACATCTATGTTTAAATAAAGTTCTACATTTTACTTATGTGGAAATGAGGGATTAGAAAGACTTGCATGAAATTTATACAGAGAGACTGTAGGAAGTACTATGAGAATAACTTTCAACATAGGCTTTCAAAAGAAATCATATGTTTTTGCTGAAATTAAAAGTCTCTAAACTCTATTTACTTTTTCATTTTATGTTTGTGGTGTTACATTGCTGTGTGTTTACTTTAAAGGACAAGGGTTCTCGCCTGAAAATGAGTATCACCTTGCAGAAGACGTTAATGTGCCAAAGTATTTCATTGTGGTTTTTTTCTGCCCTTTTTTCAAGTAAATATCCCTGATAGTAAAGGGACTGACAAATTTAAGTGGAAAACAATAGCATCAAAACGAGAAACACAACCTTCATGTGTAGTCACGTGAAGCTTTAAAAAAGGAGACAGATGATTGGGTTGAATTTCAAAAACTTTCCTGTAAGTATAGAAGCTATAGATCCTTTTACTAAACACCAGAAGATTTTTGAGGAATAGTGGAGTGTCTGAATAGTATTTCTTTAATTCACACCCCACCTCCATCTCTGCTGGGATTCTCTCTGTGTTACTTTAAAACTGAGGGAGCAAGTGCAGCTCTTATCTTGCTTTCAGTACACGATCACTGCGAGTGGGCGATGCCTGCCTATGCCTTGCGCTGCAACTGACGGTAATTTTCCAGTAATAAATGATCTTTGCTAGGACTACATATTTAGATTCCAATTTACTTCATGTACAGTTTTCATTGAGTCATTCATTGGAATGACAAGTTCCATCTATACACTGTTATTTTATTTAAACAGTAAACCTGCTCTTCAGGTTGGAACTAAGTTATTTTCATATTACCCATTAAGAGATAATAAATCTTAATTTCAGCTCTAAATCATAAATTGAAAGTCCTTTAAATTTTCTATTTTAAATGCTGTCTTAACTGTATTCCTAAGACAATCTCAAGAACATTGCTTCCTTGGTATTCCAGAATATAGTATCAGTTTTGAAAAACTATTCATGTGTTTATACAGAAAATTTTCTTCCTATGGTAATAGAAAATGTCAACCAACACTCCTGGAATGATTTCTACTCATATACTTTACCATAAGGAAAATAAGAGTAGACCTGGAAGCAAAACTTAAAGGCTTTGCTGTCTTTTTAATTTTTAAAAATGTCATAAGAGCAACAATTTGATTTTCTTTTATTTTTGCTTCTATTAAAAGGATAATTAAAAAATTTCCCCTAAGTTACTGCATATATTTGATTAAATTGAAAACTCATTCACTTATTTATATTCATTCATTAACTTCTTATAAAGCATAATTAAATATTTTCTGTTAAACTTTGATTGCTAAAACATCTAACCAAAGTGTAACTTTATCTTTCCTTGAGGTAATAATTATTATAACAAACAACTTACATAGGAATATTCCTTTGAAATGGTTTAAAAATACTTAAATAGGCCTTGTTATGCTATAGAGACCTTAATAAACACAAAGGCAAGCTTGACCACAGCGACTTATTTCTTGACTACCCTAAGGCATACCAATTGTATTTTGACCATTCTAGCACCTTTCCATGCAAACACATTTGATTTCTGCAGTTCAATGTCTCTTTAGACTCCAGATCTTATAATTCAGTCACAGCTGACTTCCTGGCTAATTTTTTTTTTTACTTTCTTGACATACATGTTTGCTACATTCAGATATTTCATGCTTTTCCTGTAGTTTCCTTACAGCTTATCCTTTAGGACACACAGGTGTGGTAAAGAAAGCTTCTTACCTTCAAGTCCTGCCTCTGCATGAGGTTCAGTGCTGTCTACTCAAGTCACAGTTTTACTGCAAGTAATGGGTTTCTCCTTCCCATGATTCAGTTTTGGGATCCTGCCTAGAGGATGATATTAAATATATAATTTTTGATAATTCTTTAGGGATAACTTTTAAAAATTCATATATGTATAACTGAATCACTATGCTATACATCAGAAATTAACATAACATTGTAAACTGACTATACTTCAATAAAAAATTAAAAAATAGTTCATATATATAAACAATGAGGATTGAAAGATTTTCTTCTTCTTTAAAAATATATCAATTTCTGTTTTTATATATAGCAATAAAGAGTAAGAATGATGCAAAGGAAAAAGAAGATAACGGAAAGTGGAATATCACTATGTGTTTAAATTAAATGGGTATTTCTAATGTTCAGAGAATTCTTACAATTCAAAGAGCCATCCTGTCCAGGATAAGCAGAGAAAATGAACACCATTTGTATCCTTCCTCCTTCTTCCTGTTTCCCTTTTTACTTTTCTTTCAACTTGTTTCTATTTCTAATGGGAAAAAATATGTATTCTTTTTCTTCAGAATTTTTGTCAAGTACTTTAATCTGATTTTCAAAAAATAAAATAAAACCTAAGCCCTGTCATGTCTCTGCTGCTCCATACAGACATTACTACATCTTTTCTGGACAGGTTTCACTTATTTTAAGAGTAAACAGGGAGAGTTGGGTCAACAGAAAGGTTAAAGAAATACAAAATGTACGTTTTCAGACCTAATCACTCATCTGTGCCTCCAAACTACCTTTTTTTTTTTTTTTTTTTTAGTTATAGGTGGAACATTCCTACTAAAATTCAGAATTTCTAAAACTGCACGCATGTGCACATACAAACACATACACACACAGGTACATGCACTGTCAGACAAGAAAGTTCTGAGTGCAAATATTAGTCATGGTGATGAAACCCAGCTTTCATAAATAACAGTACAGGACGGGGTAGATGGTATCCCTCTTGGTGATGGCCGAGGTGAGCAAAATCACAGATTTGATGTAACACGTCTTGCCTAATGAATAGCTAAGTCTTAGGTGTCTGACAATGCCACATTTCTCATTTCCTTCAACGTGTGAAAGGAGAGGAATAACATGTAATTTAGTAAAAAGAAAAGCTGGTACAGAGCTGTTAGATGCTCCAGCCCAGCCTCTTTTCCATAGAAAGCACCATGCTGCACTGGTTCTAGTTTCCCTCGAGATTACTGATTTTCTGTTGCCAGACAGACTGGTGACCTCAGCTCTGTGAGGTAGGCTCTTCCTGCACGGGTAGAATGGAAATTTCTAATTTCTAAGTACACCTACTGTTGGACCAAATGGTTTGTACACAGGTTTATAGTTTTCTTTTGAGGATATGAATATTAAGCCAAGAGTCATTGCCAGGATTTGGATTCCAAATGTGACTCACTGATATTAATTTTTCTAAGAGTGGCACAAATTAGTGTGTATCAAATAAATTAAAAACATTTATCTATTAAAAGTGAAACTGACAGCACTTTATTTTATTGAATGGCTAATGCAACATATTGTCTAGGAGAGAGAAAGGATTTGTAAAGAATCCTTTTTAAATTCTGAAATGAACTGACCAGGCAACAATAAATACTGTGTTACATTAATAGAACTAATTTAATTTGTATTGCAATTAAAGAAAATTTCATTTGCTTCACAGAATAATTTTGGCCTTGCCAGCTTTTTTTTGCAGCCAAGTAGTTGTGATTTAGCATGTCCTTTCTACCTGTACCCTTTGGAAGCTGTTGATTCATTTGTAGAAGGTAGACACAATTTATGTAACAAATGAGTTGGAGACAAATCAGCAGCTGATTATACACATTAAGTAACTTATTAGTAACGCTGTTTTACATAACTTTATTATTTGGTACAATGTGTAGGCTCATAATGTATTACACTGACACATAACAAACACATAAAGAAGCGAAGGGAGGTTAAACACATATGATGAAATTAGAGGAGCCATGACATGATTTCAGAGGTACTAAGGAAGGGATGCTAGCTTAACACCAGGAGGTTGAAATACATGCCTGTATCATCTGGTTGCTATTACTGATGCAGAGCTGAGCTGTTCTACATTTTCTGGATTTTCATTACATTTTTATTCTTTCATTTAAGGGAGTTTTACTACTGTACTTCATTTCTGAAACTAGAGATTCAGATGAAAGAAGAAAGAAGCCTCAAATACGAAAGGTTTCTTTTGTCCCTGAAAATTGACGTTCAGTTTTAGGGAAACTGAAACATAGTCAAGAATTCAGTAATTAAAAATGACTTCAACCAGTGCATTTTGGCGTTTGTATGAAACAGCAGCCTAGTGTTCTTTGTCTCCTTGCTTCGTGGCCACCCACTCACAGGCCACTTAGCATGGGACAGTAATGCCAATATGCTAAAATACTGCAGTTTTCTGTACATTTGTGTTACATACCTAAATGCAGACAGGTATACTCACATCATTTTAAGTATTAATGCTAAGTGCTTGTATTAACCTTCAGTTATAACTTAGGCCAATATTTTGGAAGTCTATTTTCTCAGTGATTAAGTGGTATTATATAAAGCTATCTGTATTCTCTGGCAAAAGTGTCAAATTAGTTGTGATTGCTTACATCTCATAAATTTTCTGACTTGAAAAAGTTTACAGGTACATTTTCCCTTTTTGTGTCTTTTTCAGAACAATAGCTTACCTGAAATGTATCTCTGGTATGATTTTAAAGTAATTTCTTGTCCTGAAAATGATACTTTAGCCAGACAATATAATGTGAATGTAGCTACAAGTTCACTTCTAGTTCACCAGACTCCAGTTCTCTTTGTAATTGTCCATATGCAGATAGGGATATGGCATATTGACATTGACAGCAATAATAAAAAATAATAAAAACAATGACTACGATGATGAGACCTAACTAAATCTGAACTTTCACTCTCGCTCAGCTGGGGCACTGTACTCTTCACATATTTTACACTACCTGCAAAATCACCCAGATTTCACAGATGAAACAGAATGCTTAGCTTCCTAGACTTGGGATTGAGACTGGTAAAGTCCTTGTTCTACCACTTAATCTCTGAAACACAGGTTTCAATGTCGTAAAATGGGAATCACAGTACTGCACCATAAGGTTACTGTGATAACAAAATGAGATCTTTCATGACCAGCACAAAAAAAATTAATGCAGGGTGGTTATAGTATGTAATCTCCATACCCAAACTAGCTCTGTCATTTATGTCTTCTTTTATCCAAATCATCAATCCAAATTCTAATTCATCCACTTAAATTTTTACCTTCAGGATACAAATGCATTTTCGTCTACCCTAAAATATCTGCATTTTAAAGTCAACCCTGAATATTGCTCCATACTTCCAGTTATCCTGTTCTTTCTTAACTGCTACATTATCACGGTGTCTTATCAAAGTAATTTATAATAGATACTACTTTCTCACAATTTTTAAAATAATGTATTATGATTTTATCAAAGTAATACAAGCTGTAAAATCAATCAGAACTAAGAGCCTCATAATAATTAAAACCCAAACCGTTGGCCAGCCTACTCTAGCTCCAGCCTACTGAGGCAAATTGTGCCACAGAGGCAAACTTGTTTCAATCATTTATTGGTTTATTCACCTCTACATGGCTAAATATTATACTTACACTGCTATTATTATGTCTCCCATGATTTATCTACATATTTCTACCACTCTATGAAAATAGTCATGTAATTCTGCCCCTACATACTTTCATTCTCCCAATATATTGAAAGAAACTGCAAAAATCCTTCTCACAGTTGAAGAAATCAAATAATCTGTTTCCTCTCCTTCTTTAGAAGCTGCTTCAATCTGTCCAGGGTGACCTCTAGCCAACTGCACAGGTTCCCAGTTTCAAGGCTGGGTTCCCAGTTTCCTGAGTCTTATGTTTTCACTGCCTGTGGCTTATTCTTCCTTTTGTAGGCTGCTCACGCAGCAGTAGTCTGAGGAAGTCTACATGGGAAAGAAGATTTCTGTAAGGCCTTGGGTGTGAGAAAAACCTCTTAATTGTTATCCTGACATTTGTGGACGCTTGGATAGAGAGTTACAGATTGCTAATCAACACTTCTCAGCCTCTGAAGGCATGAACTATTGTAATCTGTGCCTTAGTAATACTCTTGAGTGGTCTAATGATAATCTTATTTCTATTCCATTATATGCAATCTTACTCCTATTCCATTATACACAATCTGCTTTTTCATTATATTTTTTCCTTTTTGCTACTTTTAGTATTTAAAAATAATCCCTCTGTTCTTAAACTTTAGAATAGTATTTCCTGATATAATCTTTTTTTTTTTCCATTTGAGATGATGGACAGTTGATGAGATCTTTTAATTTGGACATATATATTCATTATTTTGGAAATTTTCAAAATGATCTTCCATTTATTTTTTCTGTTTACTCTAAAAATATTAGGTGGAAATTGCAACCCCTACTATATTTTATTTTACTTTTCTATTTTCTATCTCTGTTTTTTCCCCCTACTTTCTGGGAGACAGTCTCAACATTATTATGTTATAGGTTTTCAAGAAATGTCTATTGATATTTGGCTGTTGAATCCTAATTTAGAATGAGACATTTAAAAGCATTTTGAGGCTTTCTGTGTGTTCAGGTGTATGTTCATGTGGTGGATTTCCCTAATAAAGTTTTATTGTGAAATTCAAATTGCTTATGTCTGTAGTTTTTTGTTGTGGTTATTGCTAGTTTGTTGTTTTTGCTTTTTGTTTGAATCCTTCTAAGGCAGCTAGTTTCTTCAAAGATGAACTTCTAAATCTGGCTTCTTTCATAGGGGCAACTAATGGGAGAAAAAGGATGAGAACTATAGTTTAATTTGAAGTTGCATTTACCTCACTGATTGTTAAGGAAACTGTTCCACCCTGACCCTCAACTATCCCTGGTTTTCCTGAGACTATCTGTTTGTTTCAATTTTTCCTGAGAATAAGCATCCGCCCATTGTCTTGTCAAGAAGGACTATTCAGTCGTCTGTTGGTCTGAGGATCTTGGACAATCTAACTTGTCCTTCAACAGACTCTTTGAAACTGTTACACCTACTTCATTGTCTGTTTCTCTCCAGTACAGGAAACTTTCAGTGGTGGTTCCTGTAACACAACTTGTTTCTTCCTGTCACCCTCCCATGCAGACACTGAGCTCTCAGCTGTATCTGCACTATAAATTATTTACCCCTTACTGTTTGACTTCCCGTCTCCAGAAAATGTGTTTGCACCTTTCAACTGCTGTTGTCTCTTCGCTAGTACTCTATAGTTATGGGATCATATATTTTAAAGTTTCACTACAAGCATTTCAGCTTGAGGAGGAATCAGTGTTCAAAAGCCATGCTAAATGACAGTTCCACCCCTTAACGTTTAACCAGGTGAAATCCCCCTTCACTCTGCCACCCAGGCCTTATCAGTGACCAAGGCCAGGATCTCCTTTAAGCTTATTTCTCCTTGATTTTATTCTATTTACAAAACTCTCATTCTTTTACTGAAATTCTTTTTTCCTCTGGTTTCCATGACCGTAATCTCTAAGTTTCCCTCAAACCTCTGTAAAACATTATAGACTCATCCATGCCTTTCTTTCTCATTATACCTTAAATTTGTCGACAGAGCAGGAACAGGAGACTTCAGCGTATCTTTAATGCCAGTGTTTCTGGTTTATTGTTGCTGTAAAACTCCATGAGGTGGTGGCATTGCTGTCCTTCAATAGCAGCCCTGTCCTTCAATGGAAGATAATTATGTTCTACGTGCACTGGTGTCTGGGCTCTGCCAGATAAAATTTAAAGAGAACGTTTATGATCATTCTTCTGTATTTCTCTCATTTCTTTGATTCCAAAATACCTGTATCTCATTTGTAATGTTGCTGAGAGTGAGAAATTTTTTTCATTGCAGTATGATCCAAGCTTGGGAATAGAAAAAGATAGAATATATCTTCCCATTTTCTTTCAAGAGAGCAAAATTTTAAAACTGTCCTGACCTAGAAAGAGAAAATCAAGGCCATTACAGTATCACAAGAATAGTACAATGAAATGTACTTTGAGAAATAAGAATTTAGATTCCTAGACAACTCTGCCTAGGGCCCCATAGAAAAATGTTTGGTGGCATTTGCCTTAAAAATTCATCCTCTCAGTGCTTACACTGTCAGTACATTGAGAAATCTGCAGGGAGTGGGCATAAATTAAGGCTAAAATAACCAATTTTTGAACCAGGGTTGCATTGCTTTGCATTGTGCACGTAAGATTTCCTACATGGTTATGTCATCTACAAACAAAGAGAATTTCATTTCTTCCATCCCAGTCTGCACACATTTGATTTCCTTCCCCGCCTCACTGCATTTGCTAGGACTTACGTGCCGTATCAAACAGGAGCGGTGGGAGAAGCCTTCCTTGCCTTAGTCCTGATCTTAGAGGGGGAAGCCTTGAGTTTCTTGCCATGATGTATCACGCTAGCTGTAATTTCTTTTGAAGATATTCTTCATCAAGTTGAGGATGTTTCCGTCCATTAAAAGTGGATTTAAATGTTACTTTCTTTATGTAGTTTTTGATAATGAGATTTTAACTGTTTTATGAGAATACAAATCTTTGGAACATTGTTGCCTTTTGATTCTAATGAATGATACTACCATTGTGAAAGCATAACTCTGTTTTTGGTTTAAATGAAAATCTAAATAAATCTATGCTCTGTTTCTCCTAAGCTACTGCCCTTCTAATTGGAAGCATAAGAAGCTGAACATGGGTGAATTTATCTAAAAAATGAAATTTCATTTTTGGCATTATTTACATTCTTACCAACTTAAAAGAGCCAATGAAAGCTGAGTGCAGTTAAGCTCCTAAGAAACTGACAGAAATGTGCTTAGAGAACAAATTCTAAAATGGTAATGAGTCACTATTGTTTCCTCCTCGAAAGGGCAAAAATGAAAGTCACTTTGAGAAATCGATTTGCCTCAGTAAGAGAAGGTTTCCTCTTCTACACATCATGTGTGGAATAAGAATATTCACCACATACACAATCGTTAGAACTGGGAAATTTTGCTCTTATGACTGATTACACATAGTGAGCACTATTCAAATACTGTCAATTTGGTCTTATAATCCTCCTATATTAAACATTCTCATTCATTTGCAATTTATAAAATTACATTAAAAGCAGTCCAAAACACAAATCAAGATGGTTAACTGTCATTTTAAAGTGATTCTAATTGTTCAGTGATATATTTAGAAATGGTTCTTGATTTTCATAATCTCCAACTGAAATTCCTTAATTTATTATTTTCCCTTGCTTTTCATGTGAAACTGTGATTCTCCAGTGATTCTGCATTACATTAGACTTAGCTCTAAGCACTCATTTTAATTTCAAACTTTCTTATATTTACTCTGAATGTTCATCATTGAATTCTATCAGTGATTTCATCTTATCACAACAGAACTGCATTTTCCCCTGTTTTACAATCTTTACAAATTGATGTGTCATAGCATAAAAGAAACTGTCTTGCATTGATCAGGACTACTATCACTGCAAATAAAACATACACCCAGCCTGAGCTGTTGTCTCATGTAACTGGTAAAATGGGATGGGGGAAGTTAGGCAAAGCTAGGTCCAGAATTTTAAGTGATGACATCAAGCTCTTGTGTACTCCCACACTCACTCTTGCTTTCACCCTTTCCCTTTATTCACTTCATTCTCTATTTCTGATTTTTCTGAGATAGGCTCCCTTTTAGTGTTGACAAGATGGCTATAATTCCAGGGTAAGAAAGATTATCTTTCTCAATAGCTTTCCCAAAATGTCCAGGGAAGAATTAAATAATTGTTTTAATAAGGCAACAAGCACATAGCTAGTCTCCTGGTGCAGTCAGGGATCACTGCTCTGACTACCCTGATGTTGGTTCACATAACTTGTCTATAGCGTGTGGTGGACAGAGATGATTCTTGTTCAAATCAAATGTGTGGAGAAGAATTAGTATGTAATAGGATTGACAGAGTTCTTCAAAGGAAGGTATGTCCATCATGACCTCAGAGCTAAGTCTTTTTCTCTTGTTATAGTCCTCTCCATCACATTTTGACTGCTTGAAAGATAATATTCGTGCATAATATAAAGATAATACTATGCACGAATATTATCTTTATCAGATCACTCATTTAAATACACACACACACACTTCTATTTAGGCATTTAACTTACAGCTGGGGTTTACTCTAAAAGTGGGTCTAAAGTGATGTTTTTCCTTGATATGTGCTATTAAATTTGGAAGAATAAAAGAGAAACACAGAGATGGAGAATAAAGGTTGAGAAAGAAAGAGAGAGAGAGAATTGATAATTGTCACCTAAGAAGGCACCCAGCTTGGTATAGGACTGTCTCAAAAGTCTATGATTTATCTTTGCATTTTTTGGCCAGAGGACTCATTAGCTGAGAGATCCAATATGGTGTATTTAGAAATATTTTTGACTTAAATATTTCTCTATTAAAATGTTTATATATAATACTTTTAGTCAAATTCTACCCAGATAATTTCTAAAAAAAAGTTTATCTTAACAATTAATTTTGTTAATACTGTCTTATAACTTATCTCTGCTTTCCATAAGATAAATAGATAAATCATTGTTTATTTATATTTAATATCTATCATTTGTTAATTTTAAGACATGTCACTAAGAAATTTACATATAATGAACATATAATTCATACTTTTACATTTATATAAAGTACTTATTACTGCACATTTATTGGTTCATAGCTGCATTACTTTCCTAATATTTTTGACATTTCCCAATGTTTCTGCTGGAACAAATTATCACAAAATTAGTGGTTTGCACAGAACTAATTATCTTACAGTTCTTGAGGTCAGAAGTCTTGAGTCATAAGGGACTAAAAATCAAGGTGTTGGCAGAGGTGTGTTCCATTTAGAGGTCGTGGGGGAGAATCCAATTCTTGCATTTTCTACCTTCTAGAGCTTGTATTTTGTGGGTTGTTGCCACATCACTCCTACCTCTGCTGTGTCATCACCCCTCTGACTCTGATCCTCCTGTCTCTCTCTGTGTCATTACATCAGATCCATGTGAATAATCCAGAATGAACCTCATATCACAGTCCTTAACCTTAATCATACTAACAAAGTCCCTTCCAACATATACAGTAAGATATTCTGAGATTAGAACTCGGACATCTTTAGGATAATTATTATGCTTACTAAAATAACTAATGCAAATCAGGTGGATTTTGGCTGCCTTAGAGTTGCAGATATAAATCTCATCAGCAAAGTGTTCAGTTTTACATGTGCTGACCTTATGAACCTGACACCAGAGCCTGGAACACCAAAACAGAATCCCCAAATCAAGTTCTGTTTGACAAGAATTTACTGAGTGCCCACTGCTATCCAACATGCTATAGCTTCCGTACATGTCCTTAGAGTTACTGATTTTGTTTCCTGGGTGTTTTCCAAAAAACTTGTCAGAACCCTTTGACTTTAAATATATGAAAGTCGAGGACCCTCATGGATAAACCTCAATGGTTTAGGAAACTATGGAAAATGTAACTCTGTGAATACATTTGTAAGTCAATTTTCTGTTCAAGTTGCCATATATTCAGCTTTATTTTGTGGGAACAAAGTATCTGAACTACATATTGCACCCATTTCTGTATTTGGAGATTCAATTATGTATTGATTACAGTATTTAAGGAGCCTAGAATACTTAATGAAAAGCTGGAGCCAAAATAGGTGAATCAATCAGAACATAATTTGGGAAAACTCATACCCTGCTTATATATAAACTATCAGTGCTTTTATCTAAAATCAATCCTTTCCTTTGAGCACTAGTTTCCATTCTCTCTCACTTTGTCTAGGATGTCCATGCAGTCATTTTCCATACCAGTTTTCTCTTTCTACTGAATGAATCCCATCAACATGCAAATATGCTGCTATTATTCCTACTTGAAAATATTTTTAAAAATAAGAGAAAATACTCTTGGTCCTCTTTCTCTTGACAGTTATTAACCCATCTTTTTGTTCTTCCTTCCAGCAAAACTCAAAAGATTTATAGTAACTAAGTTTTTCTCTTAAAATTACTCTAATTAGACTTTGACCACACCACCATAATAAACCTGCTCATGTCAAGGTTAAAGTCAACATTGTAGTCCTCTCTTGCCAATTCCCAGTCCTTTTTAGCATCAGCAGTAACTGTCATTGGGATTCCTCTATCCCCTTGGATGTTTTTCACTTTCTAAAATATCCTAATATATCATCTTTTTACTTATTCTAATCTTATTGAATATTCCTTTTAGTTTCTTTTTCTAATTCTTCTTTTCCCTGATACCTTAACATTGGAAAGTTCCAGAACTCGGGATTCTTCATCCCACTTTCTGGAATCATTCATTTATCTCACTCTGTATTTCTGAACTTGAGTGTAATAGATGTCTTACACTCTGTATGCATGAAAGTAGACCCTTGTTTCTCATCCTCCACAGCTGTTCTATCTGCAGTCTTCCCTATCTTGGTCAATGATAACTCTAATACACATAGTGCTTATTGTGAGCTGAGGAATCTTGCAAGTCTTTTTTAATATTAACTGCTCAAAGTAAACCTGAGACACAAGTTCTATCATTGTACCCATAGATAAAGAAACCGATAAAACCCCTAACCAAGCTGCCCAAAATCACAGCCACTGGGTGACAGAGTCAACATTCAACCCTAGTGCCTCTCCTCCAGACTCATCCTCTTATCACTGCACCTTATGATTCAAACTCTTCCCATCTTTCATAAAATAGAAAATTGGAGAACCCCATTTATTCCCAGATAAGATTAAACTGATTACTCTCTTCCCTAAGTCTCCATTTCATCAATTAGTACTTTTTATTAAGGTACTAATAATATTTTTTGGTACAAGCAAGAGTTCGCTGCCCAAAGCTCATAGAAGCCAATACTATGGCCCCACCTGATGAGGAGGGTGGTAGAGGTGGAAAAGCAAGATGAGGACACTGTCTTAGACTCAGAGCTGAATCTGAGAGAGTTAGTCATGAGTATACAGATGAAAACACTCAAGCCTTCACTTCCTTTGAGCATGTTGGGGTTTAATATTTCTGGTAGATGACCAAAACATTTTAATTCCCCAGCAAAGATCACAGACAAGCTAATCTAGACATCTAGGCAATTTCCAGATCGAATATATCCAGTCTGAGGCCTCATTTAGTCCATGGTCTTTAGCTCTACCACCAAAATTTGTTTCTCCTGGAAAACTTTCCTTTTTAACACACACACATATGTATGATGTATATATATGATGTATACACACACACTTGAAAGCAGTTCAAGGCTAACTCCCTGCTAGTTTGGTTCATACAAAAACAGGTTAAAATTTTCAGTGAGGAAAAATCCAGAATGTCTCTGTATAAAATTCTTTTAACACAGGCACGGGGTACGTTCTTCTGGGGTAGGGAGTTTTCCTGCTTTACAAGCCCTCGTTTCTTCTTTACCTTCTCACTCAACAAGGTAATCAGGGCTGGTTTCATTAAGAATACACACCTGTATCAACACCGCCAGGCAATTATGTTGGGAGTGGGTGAAACACCCCTACCCCAACCCCACATCTCCGTAAGGCAAGGTTTGCAGTCAGAGAGCAAAGCCTTTTATCTCCACAGTCAGAGGACCTTCACTAGTATCAGGCCCAAGACATTTTACTACAGGCATCCAAAAGCCAAGCCCTCGTACCCAATCCTAACAAGGAAAAGAGACACAGACAAAGTCCAAAGGCCCGAGACTCTAACCCAGAGTTTGGGGTGATGACCCGATTCTCTGAGTGCCTCAGCTGCTGTACCCTGTTGTCTCCCTTAGGATGAGGCTCTAACCCACAATTCTGAGGAGATTATTAGACAATTTAGGCACAGGCGAGCTTTAACAAGGTCAACTCACCGAAAAGGTCTGACCCAGGAGCTGTTTCTTCTCACAAAGTAGCAGGTGGGGCCTGGAGTGCAGCAGCAGGGAAGCAGGAGCCCGACAGCTGACTCTCTAGATGGATTCAGTCGAGGTGGCCACGCAGCGTTGGTGGCAAGGGCCCCTACTCTGCCGGGGGCTACAGCGCCTGGGGCACATGGTCACAAGACCTAAGCCCCTTCATGGTCAGCAAAATTGTCACTGAGGAAGGGCTCACTGCCCGAGGTGCATGGAGGCCAATATCAGGGCACTGGCTTTTGAGAAAATAGCTTTATTGCAAGGTCAATCAGCAAGAAGACAAGAAGCAAGGCTCTGAAATCTGTTTCCTGGATCCAGCGTTCTGAGCACAACTGAAGAAGGTAGAGGAATTTCAAACTTAGGAGCTGATTGGCTAGTCCTGAATCAGGCTATATAAGCTATTCGTGTGGTTGGAAGCCAGATTTCTCTTTTTGAAGGGCTTTTCCCTTTGTGAAGGGTTTTCTATTCTTTAAATTCTGTAGACTGAAGATTCTTGGTTCTGGGGTCATCCTGGAGACAAGGGTTCTCATCTTGCACATGTGCAGTGCTGTGTCTAAAATAATTCCAAGTTTGATTACTCAACCACCTGTTTTAAGGGGAAGAAAATAAACAGTTTAAAATGGTCAGTATTTTAGGTGCTGTTTCGTTTTTGTTTCTTGATCGAAGCTCAGCCCCTTCATGTTACTGTGTCAAATTAAATGGCTTTCAAAAGGCCTGAATATTTGTTCATGTTTTAATTAATTTATTGATTGCTGGTGTCAGCTTACCCCAGTTGGAGCCTTTATCAGCACCAGAAGTAGCTGTTTTTTGGGGGGGTTTTTTGTTTTGTTTTGTTTTTTTACTTTTTTTAAAAAGTTGAAGTATAGTCAGTTTACAGTGTTGTGTCAGTTTCTGGTGTACAGCATAATGCTTCAGTCATACATGAATAGGCTGTTTTGACTTCACTAGTCTCAGTCCTACATTGTGGCTGAAGTAATGAGACCAGGTTTTATAATATCAGAAGCTGCTTCCCCATTGGTGAATGAAGTGATCTACAGTCAACTCTTCATATTGTGGGTTCTCCATCCACATACTCAATCAACTACAAATCTACAATATTTTTTAAAAATTCAAAAAATAAGAACTTACTATATAGCACAGGGAACTACATTCAATATCTTGTAATAAACTATAAAGCAAAAGAATCTGAAATACATATGTAACTCAATCTCTTTGCTGTACACCTGAAACTAACACAGTATTGTAAATCAACTATACTTCAATTTAAAAAAAAATCCAGTAAGTTCCAAAAAGCAAAACTTAAATTAGCTGTGTGCTGGTAACTATTTACATTGTATTACACTTTATTAGATACTACAAGTAATCTAGAGATGATTTAAAGCATTCAGGTAGATGTGCATAGGTTATTTGCAAATACTGCATCATTTTATATGAGACTTCACCATCTGTGAATTTTTGGTATCTTGCAGGGAGTGTGTTCTGGAACCAATCCCCTGAGGATACCTATGGACAAATGCATTTTTAATTCCTTGCATACGTTAAGTTGGTATGGAAGAATGGAACTTTAGTTGTGAGTGTAATGTAATGCTTCTGCCTACCTAATTAAATCCATCCTGCTTGGCCTAAGTACATGATTTGGCTTCTTTACAGTATTCTGGTTTGGATTTCATTCCCTCAGTGGGTCAGCAGGTTTTTGTGGTGGTGGTTGTTTGTTGTATATTTTGTTTTTGTTTTTCTTGGTACTGATCAAGGCCGCCACATTAAACAGCATGGTGGAGAGCCACTTATATGGTGGTCTATGTGGAAAGCACCTCGTGGATGTGTGGGGTATGGAGATCTGCCACAGCCTGACTGGACATTACGTGTAGCCCTGGACTGTACCTGGGTCTGGGTGGATTTACTTTATTTGTGATTTTGGAACCCATAAGATGCTGAGGACAACTGCTAAGCAGCATCTCATCATTTCCAAATATGTTTTCTTGATGTGGAATTCACGGATAACAAAGGGAGCCGCTAAAGAACCAGAAATTCCTTTAGGAATTTAGGGATTTACACTTCTGGTCCTTCTCTGGTTAGTTTTGACACCCCTATGACAGTTAAAAACTTAGAAGTGAGCATTTCTAGAGAATTCAGAGAAAACATCCATACAAAATCAAAGCAAAATAACTGAAGTACCTAAACTTCTGGTCTCATCAGCCTCCCAAAATATCAGCTACCCATTGTCTTGCTCCTAGACTCTCTAGATTTGGGGAGTGGGATGGGAAGGGCCAATACTTTTCAACCATGACTTGTCCCATGAAATCCTTTAACAGCTACATATTTCTCCTTTTTTTTGGAACCAAGAATTATTAATTTCACTAGTGCCATAGTTGAAATAACAGCCAGTATTCAAACATAAAAATAAGGTTGGCATATTGATCATCATGAGGAACGACATTAAGAATTTTTACAAGTCACATTTCTAGTCAGTCACGGAGAAAGTCCAGAGAGATGGCAAGATTCTGGGACTACTCTACCCAGAATGCATTTCTGTGTATGTATAGTTTATATGTAGGAAAAAAAGTGGCTCCTTGACTTTTGTTGTTGTTTTTATTAATAATCACCGCGCTAGATTATTTTCTTTCTCACTGATTTAGTTGTTTTGATTCCCTTAAGAGTGGAAAAAAAAGTTTGTGAAATTCAATCTATCTATAGAATTGGGCTGAATTTATTTTCCTGTAGCATAACTGTCAGCTCTAATTAGTGACTTTTCATGGCCACGACAATATTGTTATGCTTTGGTGCCCATCATGTATAGAACAATTCCAGAAAAATGTTGTGTCAGTAAGAGACATTCTGGAAATGACCAGACAGCTGCTGCATAAACATGTTTTTCTTAATCAAATAAAGTCTATGATGCCCAAAACATAATGGGGCTTGAAAAAGCCATGATTACAGAAACCTCAGTAAGTAGTACATGTGTGTCATACCTCGTTAGCAGATTTTAATAACTTGCATACCATTATGCCTTGTTACATGTCTAATAAAATGTGTCATAAAATAAAACATACTTTCTGATTAGTTAATATAAATTTCTGCTATGAATTATAGTCATTTCTGAAGCAAAAACCTTATTTATTATATCAAGTTGTAAATACTTGGCATTTTGTAGAGTTGTATGAATTTGATCTGTATTTAAGAATGAATAGAAGTTTGATTAAATCTAAAGTTAATTTACTTTCAGTTATCATTTACATAGATACACTCATTATCAAGGAAAAGCTTTGTTATAAGCAGCTCATATTTCTTAATAAGAAAAAAACAAACCACCCAATTCAAAAATTGGCGAAGACCTAAACAAGCAATTCTCCAAGGAAGAAATACAAATGATCAATAGGCACACGAAAAAATGCTCACTATCACTAATTATCAGAAAAATGCAAATCAAAACCACAATGAGGTATCACCTCACACCAGTCAGAATAGCCATCATTCAAAAGTCCACAAATGACAAATGCTAGAGAGGCTGTGGAGAAAAGGGAACCCTCCTAGACTGCTGGTGGGAATGCAGTTTGGTGCAGCCCCTGTGGAAAATAGTATGGAGATTCCTCAAAAGACTAGGAATAGACTTACCATATGACCCAGTAATCCGCTCCTGGGCATATATCCAGAAGGAACTCTATTTCAAAAAGACACCTGCACCCCAATGTTCATAGCAGCACACTATTTACAGTAGCCAAGACATGGAAACAGTCTAAATGTCCATCAACAGATGACTGGATAAAGAAGAGGTGGTATATTTATACAATGGCATACTATTCAGCCATAAAAAACCGACAACATAACGCCATTTGCAGTAATATGGATGTTCCTGGAGAATGTCATTCTAAGTGAAGTAAGCCAGAAAGAGAAAGAAAAATACCATATGAGATTGCTCATATGTGGAATCTAAAAAAAAAAAAAAAAAAAAAAAAAAGAACATAAATACAAAACAGAAACAGACTCACAGACATAGAATACAAACTTGTGGTTGCCAAGGGGGAGGAGGGAGGGAAGGGATACACTGGGAGTTCAAAATTTGTAGCTACTGACAGGCATATGTAGAATAGATAAATAAGATTATACTGTATAGCACAGAGAAATATATACAAGATCTTGTGGTAGCTCACGGTGAAAAATAATGTGACAATGAATGTATGTATGCTCATGAAAAATTGTGCTCTACACTGGAATTTGACACGACGTTGTAAAATGACTATAACTCAATAAAAAATGTTTTAAAAAAAGGAAAAGCTTTGTTTATGAATGAATTGATCAATGTGTTCTATTAATAATCTTCAAGCATATACATATATACAAGATATGAAACTAACAAAATATATTTTGAGTAGAGTTTACATTTATTGATTTTTGGTTACTATGCCTTGCTACTTGGCTTCTGTAAGAAGAAAGTGTAAGTTTCCCCAAATAATCTGCATATTACCAAATCCTAAGAATACCTTAAGGCTTTCTCTCAAATGACTACTGCATTGCCCCTTAAACATACGCAAAAACTTGAGGAGCTACTGCTTTTTTTTTCCTTTTTATTACTACATAATGTTCATCATATTAGAGAGAAAGTAATTTCTTAAGAAGTTTTCTACAGTGTGCCAAATGGAATCAGAGACTAAATGATAAACTACAACCACCTTGATCAAATGTGATTAGTTAATATTGAGAAAATATGAGTAAAATGACATTTAACCAAATAAAATGGAATAGTTTTTTCACTGTCCTTCTATTGTTCTATGTTCATAAATATATACCACATAGATAATTCATTTTTGCAGTTTTTCTACTGGAGAGATTTAATTAGAACATCCTGTATAATTCTACCACTTCTACAACCATTATTGGAAAAATTATTCATAGCTACTTATTGAAACTTTAAAAAATATTTAGACACTATATACTAAGTGATTGCAGCCTTTCACTCCATAAATATTATGCATTTTATTTGATATAGTTTTATATTTATAGGTTACCTATCATTTTACTCTAATCTAATAGCTTAGAAATTCAAAGAGATTATTTTTATAAACATAACTCTAATTATAAAAGTAATATATACTCACTGTGGTGAAATCAACTACATTATAGAATGACAATAAAAATTTAAATCATATAATTTTATCATTTATGGATAATCAATATTAAACTTTTTCTACATATTTTCTAGAATATGTATGTATATATAATTATAAACATACTCATTATAAAATCAATTCATAGTATATAAAGAAAGTTCATTATTATATATTGATATAATAAACAGTATAAATTTTAAATATAGCTTATGTTTTATTGAATAAATCAAACTAATTTATTTAATGCATCACCTTATGTTGAGTAGTTTATTCCTGATTTTTTATTATTATAAACAATACTATGATGGACATTCTTGTACAGATATCTTTGTATATATATGTACATTTGCAGAGGATAAATTCTTACAAATGTAATTCTTGGGTCATATATCATGTGCATTTTTAATGATTTCTGTCTCCATTATTCTTTGAAAAGCTATAGAATATGATGCACTAGTTGCCCCTTTCATATTAAAATCCAGACTCTGTAAGTTTTACTTAATTAAATTTAATATCTGGTAGTACTAAATATTATTTTTCTTCTGAAAATTTTGGGCTATTTTCTCTTGTTGATAATGTGTCTCAGCTCTTTCTAAGATGGTACACTTGTTTTTATACGGATGTTTTCAGAGGAAATGTCATTTCTGTTACTCATACACTCCATGTTCATTTAATAAATAAAATGTTCACACTAATTCTTTTTGGTTTTGCTAGAATTCCAGAATAAGCTGTAAAATTTTATAGAAAAGAAATTTCTCTTTTATCCTAGATGTACATGTGGATTTACAAGTCTTACTATTTTGACAGCCCTAGATCCCATACAGATGGCTGACAGATACAAGAAAAGATGCTCAACACTAATCACCAGGGAAATGCAAATCAGAACCATAATGAGACATCTCACCTCATACCTATCAGAATGGCTATTATCAAAAAGACAACAAAACAATTGCTGGTGAGGATGTGGAAGAAAATGAACACTTGTGCACTACTGGTGGGATTATAAATTGGTGCAGCTACTATGGAAAACAATATAGAGGTTCCTCAAGAAATTAATAATAGAATGACTATATGATCCAGCAAGTCCACTTCTGGGTATTTACTCAAAGAAAATGAAATCACAAAATTGAAAAGATACATGCACCCCTCTGTTCACTGCAACATAACTTACAATAGCCAAGATATGGAAGGAACCTAAGTGTTTATCAATAGATAAATGGATAAAGAAAACAGTGGTGTGTGAATATACATTTAGGAATACTACTCAGCCTTGAAAAAGAATGAAAATTTGACATTTGCAACAAGATGAAAGGACCTGGAAGGTAGTATGCTCAGTGAAATAAGTCAGGTATAGGAAGACAAATACTATATGATTTCAGTTTTATGTGGAATCTAGAAAACAAAACAAAGAAACAAAACAAAGCAGAAACAGGCTCACAGCTACAGAGAACAAACTGGTGGTCTCCAGAAGAGAGGGTATGCAGGGTTGGGTGAAATAGGTGAAGGGGGTAAGAGGTACAAACTACCAGTTGTAAAGTAAATAAGTCACTGGGACATCATGTACAGCATGGGGAATATAGTTAGTAATATTGCAATAATTTTGTATGGGGAGAGATGGTTACTAAACTTACCATGGTGATCAATTCATAATGTATATAAGTATCAAGTCAGTATGTTGTATACCTGAAACTAATATAACTTTGTAGGTCAACTATGCTTCAAATAAAATAAATTTTAAAAAAAGAAATTAAAAATTAAAAAAAAAAAAACTCAATCCAAAAATGGGCAGAACCTAAACAAGCAATTCTCCAATGAAGACACACAAATGGCCAATAGGCACATGAAAAAATGCTTAGTATTGTTAATTATCAGAGAAATGGTAATCAAAACTACAATGAGGTATCACCTCACACCAGTCAAAATGGCCATCATTCAAGAGTCCAGAAATGATAAATGCTGGAGGGGCCGTGGAGGAAAGGGAAATCTCCTACACTGTTGGTGGGAATGTAGTTTGGTGTAGCCACTATGGAAAACAGTATGGATATTCCTCAAAAGGCTAAAAATAGACTTACCATATGACCCAGCAATCCCACTCCTGGGCATAAATCCAGAGGGAATCTTAATTCAAAAAGATACCTGCACCCCAATGTTCATAGCAGCACTATTTACAGTAGCCAAGACATGGAAACAACCTAAATGTCCATCAACAGATGACTGGATAAAGAAGAGGTGGTATATTTATACAATGGAATACTATTTAGCCATAAAAATAATAAAATAATGTCATTTACAGCAACATGGATGGACCTGGAGATTGTCATTCTAAGTGAATTAAGCCAGAAAGAGAAAGCAAAACACTATATGGTATCACTTATATGTGTAATCTAAAGAAAAGGACACAAATGAACTTATCTACAAAACAGAAACAGACTCACAGACATAGAAAACAAACTACGGTTTCCAGGGGGAAAGGGGTGGGAAGGGATAAGCTGGGAGTCAAGATCTGCAGATACTAACTAATATATATAAAATATATAAACAACAAGTTTATATTGTATAGCACAGGAAACTATATTCAATATCTTGTAGTAACTTATGATGAAAAAGTATGAAAATGAATATATGTAAGCTCATGTATGACTGAAGCCTTATGCTGCATACCAGAAATTGATACAACATTGTAAACTGACTATACTTCAGTAAAAATAAATAATATATATATAAAATATAGATATACTATACATATATGTACAAAAATTAGCTTTTTGGGTTTTTGCATGTATGTGTATGCCCTCACATTTCCACAGAGAAACTTTAATAAATATTTAAAAATATATGTATATAACTCAAAAGGAAAGAGAGAATGGCATTCATTGAGATGAAAGCAAATGGGAAAGGAGAGATAAGGAATGTGGCATTATCATGAGACTGAGTTTCTAAGGTTACTGTAAGATTAGAATCAATATTATAATAAGAAAGCACTAGGTAGTAATTATCCTACAGAAAAAAGTCATTATAAAAAAGGATTACTGTAAACTTAACAGAAATGTAATATCTATAAAGTCAAACAATTTGCTGAATCATGGAAATGGTAAAGATGATTATCATTATTGCGGTACGAGTTCAATTCCTTAACATTTATTAATTTTCTAAAAGATGCATGTACATCCATCATAAATGATAAAGATAAAACAATATTTATTAAAATAGTTACTTTGAGGTTACAGGAATATGGATAATGGTAGGTGACCTTTCTCCGCTTCTACATTTTTTTTCTGGAATAATTAGCAGAATACTACTAATAAAATGTCTAACCAGTTTCACTCTGAGAAATCAAGAGACACTGGATGTTAACAGAGCATAAGGCATCTAAAGCAATAGTACAATCTCTATATAATGACCCAGACACTGTGTCAGGGAGAAAGAGAATGAGTTTTGGCTGCTGATAGACATTTTCTCTGCTTCTCCCACTTGACAGCTTTGTCAGTGTGGAGCAGACAATGAGTGCTCATGCTCCTCAAATCTGATCAGTATTTTCCCTTGGAATGAGAGGATGCTTGGGTAAAATCATAATGAGTACGGTAACTTCCTACACTTTTGAATTCTACGATAAATTAAAATTATTTTCAGCTAAAACACGAGCAGCTTCTTTCAAAAGTTATATACTTTGAATCATAATACTCTAATCAAGTTTTATAAAGCCTATTTTTTAAAAAAGATAACATTTTTGATTAAATTCCCTTCAGATCTTATCAGGGAAATTTTAATTTTCATCAGCCAAGATTAGAAACGTTTATTGTAAATGAGCATTGAGAAACATTTCTGGCATCAGGACATCAAACTCTCCAGTCCCACAAGTCTTGGGACAAGGAGCCTCATCAGGCTTAGCCCTGCCTCCCGGAAAGACAGAACCCAGCATAGCTCCTGGGCT
Source organism: Camelus dromedarius (assembly GCF_036321535.1). Taxonomy (NCBI): domain Eukaryota; kingdom Metazoa; phylum Chordata; class Mammalia; order Artiodactyla; family Camelidae; genus Camelus; species Camelus dromedarius. Next base: position 40,871,049 of record NC_087436.1, read on the forward strand.
GAGCAGACAATGACCTGAGAGCTCCTCCCCAGAGTTGCCTGTCCGACAACTGTGAAGTAGGATGGACTTCAGTTTTCTAACACAGAACTCTGGGGGAAAAAAATGCTGTGAGAACCCAAATTATCTTATTGGAAAATTATATGGATTTATTAAGTAATGAATTTAAGGATAAGTATAAAAATTTCCAGTTCAAATTAAACAAGAATGTTTCCCCATAAAAACCAACATACATTCACTAAGCTTTTTTAAAAATTAACCACAGGTGTAAATCCTGAGAATATTAAATAATTAATATCTTTCACACTAACTTTACATTAGGGTCTACTTCCTGTGAACCTGAAGTATAATGCACACTTTATGGTGAAGATGTTAAATGCTTTAAAAAAAAAACAGAATTGTATTAATATACATCTTATTCTTTTTTCCTTGAACTCCCCAACATCTTCTAAAAATGTGTTTGAAATTTTAAGAACCTGGAAATCTGTCTTCTTGGTAATGAGGATTTAAAGTATTTGAGACTTGTGAAGTATTGACTGTGGAATCTATGACCCAATATATTTGGCATGCTAGCTGCTTTCAGAGAAAACATTGCACCATTCTGCTAAAACTTTCCTTATATTCATTTATGCATTCACTAAATATTCTAGTTCTCTCTTGCAAACATCAATTTCTTTAAGGATTCGTCTTTTTTCTTTTTCTCTTTTTTCCCCTTTATCATCAAGGCATGATTTTTCACCTTACCATATGCTCAGAGACTATCTTCTTGATGAGTTCATTAAATCTAGAAATTTTTAAAATTCCGAATGAAGAGTTTAGGGGTGCAATTATAGTATTAAATTATTACTATTATGTTTTGGGGTAACAGACAGAAGAAAGTCACTTGCAAATTTGGTCTCTGCCCCCCTGGCCCTTCCACAAATAGGAGATATATGAGATTCCTTCTTCAGCCATATTGAAGCCAACCATCAGTTAAAAGCAATATATTCTTTTCCTTCTAGATCAAAATTGCCAGTCTTTTTAACACTACTTCTAAATATTGAAGATTATATTTCTTTTATCGGCTTTTGACTTTACTCAGCATTCATCAGCTGTCTTTATAATGATAAACTCTAAGTAATTTGTATTATAGCGTATGTTAGCTATATATGAAAATAATGTAATTTAAATATTAGGTAGTTTAACATGAAGTCTTTGAAGAGGAATCCTAAATACATTAAAAAAAATTAAAAGGAAAGAAAATGACTACAGAAAATGTATTTTCTTTCTTTTTCTCCTGAAGCTAATAATGGAGAAAAAATGAGAAGAGATTGTCTAAATGTCATTAAAGACATGCAATACAGTCTGGTTGCTGAGAGTGTGAAATCAGAGGTCAGATGACCTCGTTGTCATTTTCTGGCTCTGTCACTTTCGAGCTGTGTGACCCTGCGCAAGTTATTAAAGTACTTTTGCCTAGGGTTAATCTTAATAAAAATGGGGATGATGATGATATTAATATTACCCACCTCAAAGAATATTTCTGAGGATTCGGTGAGTTAATATATAAAAGACATCTCAGTGCTGTAGCCCAACAGATGGTAAACGTGGTTAATAAGAAGTGTTATAATTCTCTCTCTCATTTTCTCTTATGACTGTCATAGATTGCCTTCACTTGTATTGCTTCTCCAAATTGAAGGTGAATATGAAGTCTTTACTTTTTGAGTTATTGGCTCTATAGATGCTTCTATTCAGTTACAAGGGACAAAATCCAATCTATGTTCCCTGGCAACTTCTAAGATAAAAGTATGGAAAAGTAAAATGGTTGCAATATTAGTGCTTCAGGAACTCGATTGGAAGCTGTTTCTATATTGTACCTTATTTATGAGCACCTGCTCCCAGACTGGCAGCTGGAAATGACACATCTGCCAAGATTTTAGATCCTCATATGCTGTTTCCTTTATCCTGACACATATGCCAACCTGTCTGAATCTTTCATTCTGTAGAGCAGGACTTAATATTATCATTGACATTACCCTAACCACATCCTCAACCATCATAAGCATCATGATTAATCTTCTGTCAAGAATATTATCCCATTATACTGAAATGTAAGTATTTGCTGCATCCGTGGAATATAAAATTATTGTTGGAGTATTTTGGATTTCTAAAAAACATTTTAAGGATCTTAAATATATTGCATCTGGGAGTATCTTCATTAACTAAATGGCTTTTTGTAGTCTTTAAATCTCATTGCATGTTTATGCATTCTATTATAACATAACAGAATATAGCACAAAAGTTTTTGTTGCAGGGAATATAAAATCAAATTATGCAACATGAAATTGTTGTGTTTGAACAGAGCTTTGGCAGTAGAGGGGTGAGGGTGATAGGGGCCAGGGCAGAAATTTCTGAGAGCTTGGATGGTCCGACCTTGCCTTTTATGACATCAAAGCATTAAGAGGTCCTTCTCTGTTTATAATCTAATGAGATCAGATCCTTTATGTTTTTCTTTAGAACCAATAAGGACTGGGTTACACATATTTTCCATAGTTATTATTATCATTATTATTAATCATTTACACCCTTTTAAGGAGCTTACTATCATGCTTTAGAATATGAAAAAAGTAACCAGATCTCTCTAATCACACTCAAAAAATTTCCTGATGATCCTGTTTATATACATGCCATTGGTATTTCCCTTTACTGACTGTAAATTGCAATCTGTTAAAATGGCTTCTTGTTTAATATCTGTGTTTATTTGCTTTCATGTACTTAATCTGAATTCTTGGCTTTAATTAACTTAATTTAAAATATTATTTTATTTGCATATTTAAATGCCTATATATTTTCTTTGACATAGTTTAGAAATTGCCTTGGATTGGAGTTGTAGGGGAGGCATCTCCCCTACCTTTACCATCTTAGGCTTTTTTTCCTAGCTGGGCCTGAGAATTAAATTGATATAAGACAGATCAACAGCAGTAAAATATGGATCTGTTTTAAACAAGTTTTATGTGGCATGGGAGCCTTCATAAGAATAAAGAACCTAAGAATGGCAAAACCTACCTACTTTTATATTAGGTTGAACAAGGAGAGGCAATTGTGCAAAAGTAACTACATTATGTGGGGAAGCTAAAGGAAGATATAAATTATTTTAACAAGGTCTGTTTGTATAGGATTCTCTTGGCCTCGATTTCTCATCCTTGATAAGAATGTTACTTTCCTTTTGATATAGGGAGGGCACCTTACACATGGGAATTTCACCTCCTGTTTTTGAAAAAAAAAAAAAAAGGAAATTCAGAGTGCTTCTCTTGTATTTATTGTTTTCAAGGGCCTGTAACTCAAAATATTAAATGTGCCACACCAGCATTTTCTGAGATGGCACATTCTGAATTCCTTCAGAGTTGAGAGTATTTTTCAGTAAAGGATTGAATTAGTTATTTAAAGGTTCCATTTTATATTCTAATTGGTATGTAGTATGTATATGTAATTTCAAGTTTATTACTATTACTATGGGCCTTCATTCTAGACAAGTTGGAACATAGATTTTTTAAAAAGTAAAATGTATAAATTACTACAGACACATAATGGAGGAATTCTTCAGTTTTAAGAAAAAAGATTTGCAAGACTATTTTTCAATATTTAAATTATTTTATAATCAACAAACTAGGGTAAGCATAACTTTTAAAAAGGTATTTATTTTTAAAATGTTAAGCTACTTATTGAGGTATGATTGACATACAAAAAGCTGTATATATTTAATGTATACAACTTGATGAGTTTTGAGATGAGCCATGAAACCATCACCACAATTTATGCCATAAACATATCTATAAACTCCAAAAGTTTTCTCTACCTTCTTTATTATTACTATTATTTTTGTGACAGGAACACTTAAATAAGATCTATCCTCAGCAAATTTTTAAGTATACACCTTCAGTCTTCAGGGGGAGAGTATTACATTATCATAATAAAAAATATATGCTTTCAGAAAAAGATCTGAATCAAAAAGGGAAAACATAAAAAAATTAATAAACAGAAATGTCAATGAAATAGAGTTGGGAGACCAGAAGGAGGAGTTCTCATGACCTGCAGTGATAGCAGAGTCCAATAGGAAGAAGAAAAGCTTCTTTCCTGGCAAGGACTCAATCACAGAAAAACCACAGATTTTTTGTTTATTATAGCCCTTCCAATTTCCTTTTTCTCTCTATGAAAGTATTTTTCTTCCCTTGCTGTATAAGGGACTCACACATGGCTCACCATAGTTGTAGACCCCAAATTATTGATCCCAAATAATCTCATCTTTGCTAGAGAAATATCTGACAGTCGATTTATTACAGGTCAACAATGTTTTTCAAATCGTAGGTGCCTTCTTTCATGATGTACATGCCTATCTCATTTTTTTCAAAAAAATCAGTTTGGGTGAACATAAAAAAATTTGTGTAAAATACATACAAATTCAATTTCACTTTCATTCAACTAAAGTCTATCTGTGAGGTGTGGCTGTAATTTTTGTCCTTTACTATGAATTCCACAACTAACACAGTACCAGATCTTTACATGTGAAATTAACATTTGTCGCATGAGTGAATGGATAAATCATGAACCATGTATCTACCATGAAATTCCTAAAAGAGAACATAGGCAAAACACATTTTGGCATAAATCATAGCAATGTTTTCTGAGATCAGTCTCCAAGGCAAAAGAAATAAAAGAAAAATAAAAAAATGGGACCTAATCAAACGTAACAGCTTTCATGCAGCAAAGGAAACCATCGATAAAATAAAAACACATCATATGGAATGAGCAAAATTATTAGCAAACAATAAGACCAAAAGAGGATTAATATCTAAAATATACAGACGGTTCATACAACTCAGTATCAAAACAACAAACTACCCAATCAAAAAATGGGCGGGAGACCTGAATAGACATTTTTCCAAAGAAAAAAAATGCAGATGGGTAACAGGCACATGAAAAGATGCTCAACATTACTAATTATTAGAGAACAGTAAATTAAAACCACAAGGAGATATCACTTCACACTTGTCAGAACAGCTATCATCAAAATGTCTATAAACAACAAATGTTAAGAGGATGTGGAGAAAAGTGAACCCTCTTACACTGTTGGTGCAAATGTAAATTGGGGCAGCCACTATGGAAAACATGGAGGTTGCTCTAAAAACTCAAAATAGAACTACCATATGATCCAGCAATCCTACTCCTGGGTATATACCTGGAAGAAACTAAAACACTAGTTTGAAAAGATACATGCACCACAATGCCCATAGTAGCATTGTTTATAAGAGCCAAAACATGGACACAACCAAAGTGCCCATTAACAGACAATTGTCTTAAGAAGATGCAGTCTGTCTGTCTGTCTGTCTATCTATCTATCTATCTATCTATCTACCTAGATAAATAGGTAGTGGAATATTACGCAGTCATTAAAAATAATAAAATATTATCATTTGCAGCAATGTGAATGGACCTAGAGAATGTTATACTTAGTGAAATAAATCAGAGAAAGACAAATACTATGTGATATCACTTGTATATGAGATTTAAAAAAAAATAATACAAATGAATGTATATACAATACAGAAACAGATTCACAAACACAGAAAATAAATTTACGGTTACCAAAGAGGAGAAGAGGGGAGGGAGGGACCAATTAGGAGTATAGGATTAACAGACACCAATTACTCTCCATAAAATAGATAAGCAACAAAGATTTACTATATAGCACAGGGAATTACAACCAATATCTTCTAATAACTTGTAATGGAATATAATCTGCAACAAAAATGAATCACTATGCTGTATACTTGAAACTAACACATTATAAATCAACAAAAAAGGAACAATGTGTCTCTATTTGAAAAGCCTTTGTTGGGATAATCATTATCATACATATGATATGCAGAAAAAACATTCCTTTGTGGCTTGTTGTCACTTTAATGAGATAAAATAATACATATTAAAAAGTCAAGTAATAAATCAAGATGATAATAAAAATAGTAATAATTCAGTTTCTAGTATTTTTTAAAGAGTAAGCAAGTCAAGTCTGAGGAGACACCTCTAAACTGATGATGTCTTAAAAATCATAACACTTATTAAAATTTTAAATCATGTACATGAATGAGATCATTATGCTATTTATATTGTCAGGTATTTTAATTTATGGTCCAGATACATAGGAAATGATTATAAGGTCTGACAATTACAAAGTCAATGAAAACGAATTTCTGTGAGTTACTTTAACACTGAGGATATAACAATGCTTTATAATGACTTAATCTTGACCTAAATACTTGTGTTTTTAATTAAGATTTATATACATTGATGTATTTTGACAAAGAGGTGGGAATATATGCAGGATTTTAGAATAGCTCAGTCCATTTTGTACAAAAATTTGATACACTATTTTATTCAAGACTTATGACTTTTTTTTACCTGTTATAACTGGTGTGTCAAGTAGTGTCATGATTCAATATTATTCTTGATCACATATTCCCCAAAATGAAGATTTCTTAGAAAAAACTATATAGAAATAAAGTATATTAAGTGTGTTTATCATGAGAAGTGGAATATGGACATACGTGGAGAACGTTTCCGAGGAGTCTCTTCAGTCCAGGGGTAATACAACCTTATCTGATCAGGCTGACAGATTTCACTATCCATTCGTACAAGAGCAAGTGTCTCTAATTGTTTTAAGAATACCTAGCAATTCATGGTGCTACTGTCCTTAGGCAATCCATTTTCAGATCGATATTTGTGGCAGAGTCAAAGATTAGGAAGACATAATGAGAGTAACTCGAGTGACTCTATTAATAGATAAAGCTCTCAAGCAATGACTGACTGTGAGCCTAGAAACACAGGAGACTGTGATTCGTATGCAAACAAGCATCAATTGCATCTTTTCAGGAAACTACCAAGAAAACTTTAATTAAAGTAAACACTGAAAAATGGAATTTGTTCTTCACCTACAAATATTAAATGTATATTTTGCCTTATTTTCTATAATTTGATCATTATAACCAGTATGTTAAAATTATAGTTTTTAAAAACTTTACCTCTTGCCTCATGCCATCAGAATATTCAATACATTTTCTTGTTGAAATATATTGCTTTAAAAACTCTCATGGGCTTTTTAACGCAACATTATTTGCAAATCCAGTTAAAGTTATGTAGCAGAAACAGAATAAGAGATTACCTCCAAAAAAAAAAAATGTTTGTGCAATGAAAGTACTCTTAAGGCTAGATCTTTGTCTGAAATAATTCAGTCAAATTGAAAATTAAATATATAAATTCAATATCTACATTTCATCATCTTAAAATGATTTCTAAATAACTCTGTTTCAGACACTTGAGGTAGATTTTTTTCTAGGAAAGCTTTTCACAGCTAATGGTACTTATTAAAAATAAATTCAGACAATATGAAAGACAATCAATAGAGAAAAGTAATTTAAATATACTGTTTTATCAGAAATAGAGTATTTAAGTGTGATAACAATTGAGAAAGGGATGAACTAAAATTCTTTCATTTGGAATAATGGTCAAATTATTTGAAGTTTTTAAAAGAGAAAATTATTACAAAATTTTCTAGGAAAAAAGTTTTAATTCTTCTGTTTTTAGTACATATATATCTTCTTTTACATAACTGAATTTAGAGCTAATTTTAGTTTACTAGTTAATTTTTGTTTAGGGGATATTTTGGCAACATTATTTCACAGACAGCCTGAATTGTATTTCAGTTAGAAAAGCCAAACTTTTCAAACATACAATCATTCAGATTACAAACATTCATTTTAGGGAAAAAAGTGATGCTTTTTTTCCAAAACAAACAAATCGAATTAAAAAAACCCCAGCAGTTCCCGTACTTTTTACGCAAGTTAAAATTACTTTTTTAAAAACATGGCTAGGAAGCATATAATCTTCAATGAGAAATTTCATTAGGAGGAAATTAAAAGAGTTTTGAAGGAGTTGTTTATCAATTACTGATATAGAAAAATTCAAGTTAGAAATTGAAACATGTATTATACAAGCATCTAAATAATGAGTAAACAAATGTTCTCAAAGCATATTTGAGAAAGAACATACAAATCAGTGAAGTTAGGTTCTCACTTTTTACCTGCCATTGTACTTGCTGTTTTCATTCTCTTTTCTGCTGAAGTATGAAAATTCAAGTAGGTAAACTATGTAAGAATGATGGAGAGTTTTCATTTTCAACAGTTTTCTACTGAGTTGTTTTTCAACCATAATGTGACTTTTCACGGGTCTCTGATCCACCCCAATGGCTGTCAAAATGATTGATGAGGCTGATGCTTAGAAATGTTTAAGAGTTTGAGTCTCTGGGTATTTGGACAAAAGAGCAATGCAAAGTTTTGCAGGTCAAGAAGCACGTATTCAAAGAGACGTAATTTTTAGCAGAAAACATTCACATCTGAATTGGTGATAATACCGTGACTGTTTCATGGCTAGTTATAGTTAAATCACTTTCACATATTCAGTCCAGAGATATCTAATGACAACACCATCAAAGTGCTGGGTATGAAAGTACTCAGGATCACAATTTAACTCTACCATCGTATGCTTCATAACAGCCTATAAAGGTGGGTTTAAATCCATAGAAATCTCAGTTACTCCTAGAAATGTATCAGTCATATTCTGGCACAAACTTCCCTGTCTTCATTTGTGTGGTTGATTATGCAGAGAGAATGCTGCCTTTCTCCAATAACTTGTCCAAATTCAACTTTGTGTAATAAAGTTAATAAACTGTGGTACCAGATCAATCAGGGATCAATTATTTTCTGTCAATTACCAGTTTAGTCTCCATTTTTTATCATTAAATAATTCTAATATGAGAGCATAGCTCCCATAGGTGCTATGGGCATTTCAAGGCATTAAATCATTAGACAGATAGCAAAGGCTTAAAACATTTAATTATTTCCCCCTCTCCTTTCCTTTCAGTTAAAGAGATAGTAAGTTTGAGGAAAAATACCAATGGTTAAAAAAAAAGCAGTAGTCAGTCAATGTAGATTGTCAAACGTACTGCAAAACAACAGCTGTCCTCTGAATTACTCAACTCATTCACATTTACTTAGTACACAAAAAGAGTTGGAAAGCTAAGAATCAAAAATTGAAAAATGAAACGAAGTAATAGAAACATTCATAATATTCTAAATGAGTAGTTTAACAATTAAATTTTAATAATTAAAACTTTAATAATTAAATTTTAATTTAATAATTAAAAATAAATAAATAATTGCACTTGAACTTCACTTTTTAAACCTATTGGGCTGAATCCCCAATTTGGTTATTTAAAAAAATCCCAATTCTGCACAAACAAATAAAATAAAGTTTATAAATAGATGCTCTTTGTGCTTTTTCTCTGAGACTATTACCATGTTTAGCTGCTTTTACATTTTGGTCTGGCAATCACTAGAATATAAACCCATGGAGGGCAGAGATTTTTATATGTTCATTAATGTAACCAAAACAAATATATGTATGTTCCTATATGACTGATGTATTGTACTGTACACCAGAAATTGACACAACATTGTAAACTGATTATACTTCAATAAAAATATATGTATATAAATTAAAAAAGTATAAAAAAATTTCAACACAGCAGCATTTCAGAAAATATTTTTAAATGAATGAGTGAATTAAAAAATTAATGAATGAGCAATCCAGAAAATATTCAACAACAATCTGTACTTTGCCAGTCCATTAAACCCAAATGGGTGTTGAAACTAAAGATTAGGTATTATGATTAACCCTTTTTCACATATAATAGGATCTCAGGAGCTAAAGTTGTATAGCTTGTAAGAGATACAATCAAAATAAAACCCCAGGCCATTTGACTTCAGCTCTTAACTTTACCCTGGAAGCATTCATTGGTGTTTTAAGATTTCAGGTGAATATAATTTAACTGGGGGAGGCTGCATTTCTACCACTGACACAAAATATTTACAATGAAATTATCTTTAGAGGAATGAGAAAAATATGGTCATATATAACAGTTAAAAAGTAGTAATTTATCCAAATATTACTGACATAGTGTTTTTCATAAAATATCACAATATGGAGAATATTAAATAAAAATTGAGAATTATGTTACCTACTTTATGTATCAAAATCTGCTTGGAAGTACTAATGCCAAAAATTCCTAACAATTGTCCTAAGCTTTTACTTGAAAAAAAACTATGTGTTACTTTTAAATACTTAACCAGAAATGCATTTTCATTTCTATATATTCTTTAGATCTACCAAACTTTAAAAATATTTATTTTCATCCGTAATGATACATTTTACTTTATTTTGAGATCTGTGACAGAAAGAACAAAGTGAGATAATTCTATGAGTCAAACTTTTTCATCTTTATTTAACAATGGACTTTTTCTTTCCCAAACACTCATGATTGTATTATAAATTATACTTATGTGCCGTTGTTAACAAACCAGAGATTATGATGGTTTGGTCTATTTCTGAGAATAGTTTTCAATTTCCAAATATTTGCATCCTTTTTTAAAATATTCCAGTTATTTATTTCTTAAATATTTCTCTTTGGACCACATTTTAGATGTGTTTAGATAACTTTCTGGGCTCTCTGTAAATGTTCCATGAATATTTGATATGATCATGTGTCTGCTTTCTCTTGCAGAATACAAACCTCTAAGTATACATATGTCAGTCATGTGAGGTTTATCTTTTGAGCAGTCATATTAATTTTACTTTTATCATCAAGTTTCCTGGTTTCTACATTTGTTTTAATTTTTTTAGACATTTGCTGTATGCACTTTAGACATGTTACCCTCTGTTATCTGGAATAAATGAAATAATGTTAGTTTAAACTATTTTGAACTTCATTTTCTTTTATGGTCAATCATAAGAATTAACTGTAACAACTGCCCGCCTTCATTTAAGGTGAGACGCTTGTTCTATTTTTACATCTATGCTCAAATTTCTGCACATTTCTTAATTTTAGGTAAAGTATCAGGATATAGAGTCATATAGTTAAGCTTAATATATCATTTTCAAATACTGCATCTCTAATTCTGGGTTTTTCAGTACATTTCATAATCCCGTGGAACACATTTACTTATATAATAAACACTGCTTCATCTTTTTTTTTTTTGCACAGCTCTAATCTTTATATTTTAATTTCTCTATTCGTGAATTTTCAATTTTTCTATTAATTTACCAGAATAAATATATAAAAATAATTTTATCACTATAGTGTGTCTCTTCATTTCAGAATATGTCTTTATTTTTTAAGTTTCATTTTCTGCACTAGAGTACTTGCATACATCTAACGGATACTTTTGTTCTCTTTGAAAATTTTGTTTACAGTTTCTTCGTAGCATATAAAATAGGAAATGATATTTTAGATTTTTTTTAAATCCTTAATTTTTAAAAATAAAACAAAATAATTCTACACTCAACTTTTGATTAAATGTTTTGAAATTTTATGATTAATGAAATAGATTATAATATTAAATTAATAGAATAGGAGCTCATCATCTCAAAGTTTTAAGTATAAAGTGGAAATCCTGCTTCTTCTCTATACTTTACTTTTACATAAGCTCTATCCTCTGATTTTTATTTTTTTCTTTCCTTTGGAATTCAGCAAGTACAAAGAGACTTCAACACGTCACAATGATTTTTAAATTCACACTTATACTGACTACTTTGCTTTAGCTATTCTCTCCCATCTCAACACCTATCAATATCTCATGGATATTTAAATTTACTTCATGCATCTCATACTCAAAATTACTTCATAATCAAACTGAACACTTATCCTTCCTTGCCAAACTGATTTCATCTCTTGGTTCTTCTATATATCTCAATATACTGCCCCAAACAACTTCCAACATTTGGTAACTAGGTGTTTTGAATGATCTGTACAAACAATCTGGTGTTCCTTTCCCTTCATTGAAAAATGTGTGATCCTTCTGAACAAAAACATGTTCTTATTTTCAATTTTATCAAATCAAAGCAATAGTAAATTTGCTAGCCCACTTGTTTTTCTACTCCTTTCACATTCAAGCTTCCTTCCTGTAATAATTTTTAAATGTCTATATTATAATATGAATTCCATGAAGGCAGAGAGGGGGTCTAACTTGTCTACCACCCAAAATATATCACAATGTTTTTAAGACAACAGAGGCTGAATAAATACTCTAAAAGATTCAAAAATAAAAAGGCAGTTTTGTGATCTTTAATAGTACCTAAAATATTAGCAAATATTTAATATTAATATTATCTCCCTATATGAATACGAATATATTGAGGGAGTTTAAAAAAATACAGTATATATCACATAATTTTAGTATTTGGTACTTCTAATAATTCCTGCTTTTTTCTATACATCAATGAAAACAAGTATTTGCTGTTTTCACTGAAAGTTTAAACTTGTATAAAATGTTGCCCAATAATTTTATGATGATTCATGCAATGTTTTGCTCATATATCTGATACCCAATGCTTGAGGCTGATTTTTGTCCTTTAACATTTAAGATAATGACAGAATTTTGGATTCTGTCAGCATTGATCAATGAGTGTCCCCATGCCATCAAGGAGTAGTGACCTTCTGCTAAGTTTTTACCTTGGCTAAAGATCTCCATGGCTCTTCAAAAGGCTTTTTTAAACAAATATGTAATGCTTAGGTAAAGCTTAACTTCTAGGGAGAATGTGATGATTAAATACATAGAAGTGTCACATTTTAACTCCCTTACTTTAAAAAAGTCTAATACTATACAGTAGAATAGAATAGAAACCTGATAATTCTAAGAAAAGGTGACTACAGTAGATGAATTCTAATTCTCATATTTATTTTAATTTGCTTAATTTTAAAAGGTATTGTCAATATAAAATTTCCTGTACATGCATATTAGGTAAAAACTTTACCAAATTTTGGTGGAAACATAAGATTCTAACTCATTACAGCTCTAATGTGTGTATGAAATACTGTAAGTACAAAAAAGTCACTTTACATTATTTTATAAGATACTGAATTCATAGAAATTTGAAAAAAATGTGATAATATCATCAAGTTAGTCACTGTGGGTAGCATTTGATTTGGAATTCAAATATTTTTTGGCTGAGTTATTTGGATCAGCTGCTAAAAAACAGTTTTTCAAAAGTACAATCTTCCCTCCTTATCCTAGGTTTCCCTATCCTCAGATTCAACCAACTTCAGATCAAAAATGTTAGAAAATGAAGAAAATTCCAGAAAGTCCCATAAAGAAAGTACTTGCTCTAGAGATTATTTATATAGCATTTACATTGTATTTATAATTATTTACATAGCATTTTCATTGTACTGTGTACTATAAGTAACATAGTGACAATTTAAACTATACAGAGGATGTATGTAGGTTATATGCAAATACTACACTATTTTATATAAGGGACTTAAGCATCTGTGGATTTTGGTATCCACAGGAGGTCTTGGAACCAATCTCTTGGGGATACTGAGGGACAACTGTATATGCAAAGACCAAAGGATACTAATGTTTTGTGATCATTTTTGATATTTCATTTCAATTTATGGGAAAAATCAGAAAAAATATTATCTGAGTTCTATTAACTAATACATATCCATTAGACACATTAAAGTAGCCTCTAAGAACTAGAATTCTTACCTTTATTTCTGACATTGAATGCATATCCCATAATAAAATCAAGATTTCAACAGATTTGGTTCTAGTATTCTGAGAAAACAAGGGAACAATGGAGCTTTTAGTTTCTCCTTTTAGGACAGAAAGAATTGAGTAGGGCAAGGAAAAGACTTTGTCCTGTCTAGATTGAGAAACCAGCATCACCAAAGTCTCAAAAAAGACTTTTTATTTATCTCAATAATTTCTCCCTTTATCGATCTTGAATCCTGGTGCTACTTAGTCTAGCTTTTCATTGACCATCTTCAGTATATATCTGGATATTTGCCTCAGTCTTCTCTATCAAAAGTCCATCAACAGTTTTTTCCTTTTAATTAATTCAGCATATCGGATTAATCTTTCCCAAATATGCAAGCTATTTAAACATGTATTATTCGATCTATGTGTTTAATGCTATTATTTGGACAGGCATTATGCTAGGTTCTGGAGACATTAAGAATAAAACATATTCCCTGCCAAAAAGGTCAATCATTGTCTCAAATGAGAACTGTGGGTACAAACTGAGAATGATATTGCAGAGGGTGTTGGAGATAGCTGTAGGGAATGATGGTGTTCCACAGTCCTATCACATTGTCCCCATTCCTTGATTAAACTTCTGATATTGCCCTAGACTTAGAGAAAAGAGATAGTTTATTTTTACACCACAAGATGAATTTCTTAAAACCTCATGATAAATCAAATTATAATAAAGCATGCCCACAATTGTGCTATCCAGCAATTTCCTTACCTCAGCCTCTTTGTCACTTGACATTGACAAGGTTCATCTCTCCAGCTTCATCTTGTTTGGTTTTACTTAGATTTGTTCTTATGGTTCAGGTCATTCTCCTACAGTCAGTTCTGCTCTAGCTAATCATTATCTTTATGTTATCCACCACCTTCAAAAGAGTTTTCATTATCTTGTTTACACTAATTACTTTTCTTCTACTTAATTTTTAAAATTAAGACTTTACTTATATAGAGCAGTTTGAGGTTCACAGCACAATTAAGGAGAAGGTACAGAGACTGCCCATTTACCTCCTCTTCCCACACATGCAGAACTTCACCCAGTACCTACATCCATCACCAGAGTGGTACATTTTTTATCACTGATGAACACACATTCACACATCATAGTCACCCAAGTCTGTAGTTTATATTAGGGTTCACTTTTTGCATTGTACGTTCTATGGGTTTGGACAAATATATGTTGTGTTTTGATTGATCATTATGTGATTGAAATGATGAGAGTATTTTCACTGACCTTAAAGTCCACTGTACTCCACTTATTTATCTCTGCACCCTTCCAAAGTAAAATAAAGCTATTTACTTTAAATATGTTTAGTTATATTAAAATTAATGATGTAAATCAGTTTTTCATGGAATCAATCAAGTCAATTACTCATTTATAACAATAAAATATATGTTCTGTTAAAACATACTAACTACTGTTTTCCCAAGTGTATAGTGGCATGCTTAAACCAATCAGGATTCTGCAAGGATACAATAAATTATCTTATGTTCAGAAAAAGACATTAGTATTAAAATAAATGAAAATAGAGCAGCTAAGATGTCTTATAGGGGAGGAAGGACCAAACTTAAAACAAAACTCCTGTCAGGAACAAAACTAATTTAGTTTCATAAACAGCTGCACCTCAGAAATTCAGGCATATGAGTGATTAAAATTAAGGCTGATAATTTAAATATGCCTTAGTAACTCTGATTGATCTTATAGAGCTTCTGTTGACTATTCATCAAGAAACAATTAAGGATCCAGTTTAAAACAAAGTTTATAATCCTTGTTTAGTGGTTTTGGTACCTCAGGCAATACAGTGCTGTAAAAATGATTAAAATGTGCCCTGTCTCTGTGTAATCGATAAAACCTCTCTCTAAAATTAGTTAGGTTTCAAAGACTCCTGAGCAGACTTGGCAGTGCTGTATCTATACAATTCCAAATACACCCTCTATCTTTATTTCCATACACAAGTTTCGTTAGACATCCTCCTCCTCTCAGCATTAAAGTCAGCTAAATGGTCAAAAAGATCACATTTTAACAATACCTCCTTAGACCAAAACAAGCTTTAAAATTGTAACAGAAATACATCAAAATTCAGTGTTAAAAAAGATTGGGAAACATACATATATGTAAATTTAAGATGATGATCACCACATTCAACAGTGATAGATTTTAAAGAGGGAGCTGAATCAATTTAAAAATTGGGAAAATACAGAAGAATAAGAATGTTTATTGGATGTACTTCTCAAAGGCATTAATCCTTTATATAAAATCTGATATCTAGATTTTTTTAAATGAAATAATGGACAAAGTTCTAACTTTCTAACTAAATTTTAATTCTCATTAGAACTTCAAGAATCTGTCATATATGTATTTACAAATAATGCCATGAAAATTTCTTAATTAATTTAAGCTTTTAAAAAATTTAATCTTCTTTCACTAGTGTTAAAAAATGTAGTACCATTATTTATGTTGTTGCTTGAATACACAGATATAGATTTTTGACTGCATGAAAACTTTCTCAGTGTGTTCTCACTGTCTTATAATTTATGAAACAAAGGCTGTGTGGAGTTTAACTTTTATACGTATCAGTTTTATGAAATTACTACATTTTGGTAAATCTCCATTTTTGAACCTAAGGAAAACTACATATATCCTTTAGAAGTACATCAATTTTAGCACTCATTGTACCTTATGAAAATAAATATCTAAATTAACTTATCACCTTTACAGATATTCATGACTAATCACTTAACTATTTTTCTTGACTAATAACTACAAAGAATAACTTAGTATTTGTCTTAGCTTGGGCTTCTATAACAAATTACCACAGACTGGATGGTCTGAACAGCAGAAATTTATTCCTCACAGTTCTGGAGACAGAAGTCCCAGATCAGGTTGACAGCATGGTCAGGTGAGAGCCTTCTTCTGATTATGTCCTCCCTCAACCTTTCAAAAAGAGGGAGCATTCTTGTGTCTCTTCTTTTTACAAGGGCAGGGGTCCCATCAGGCGGGTTCCACCTTCATAACCTAATATACTTCTAATTATCTTCCCAAGGCTCCACTTCCAAATACTATCACCTGGGGGATTAGAGTTTCAACATATGGATTTCGGACAGACACAAACATTTAGTCCTATTTAACACTATAAATAGGGTTACAGTGTTAAGTAATTTATTTAACCATTTATAATAGCTTATCTTACCATTTGTTTCATGCTATATATGTATATGTGTGGGTGAGAATGTGTGCTTATGATGTAATTTTTGTTATTTTTCTGAATCTGATTGCTTAGAAAATGAACAAACACATGACTATCTGTTTAATATCTACTTGGGGTCCATCACAGAATTAATTTTTTTATAATTTTAAATAGAAATGAAGATAAGCATGTCTTACTGGATTATGATTACAGAATGCTTAAGCATTGCTATGTACATGATAAATATAAATGATTTATTGAATGAATACTCACTATTCTAAGAATTTTATGTGGATTGTAATATTTAACACTCACAACAAACCTGTATTAGGTTCTATTATTATTTTACAGATGAAGAAACTGAAGCACAGAGGATTCTAAGCAAGCACAGCCAGTAAGCAGTCAAATCTGAGAGGCAAACCTGACCATTCTGGCCCCAGTGTTTGTGATCTGACTCATGATATTCTGCCTTGTGATACTCTAAACTGCCTCACTACGTCCTGAAAACTCCAAAAGTCATGAATATATAAACTGAAAAGTCTCAGACTGTTTTATTGCTAGCAAGGGTGAAAAAACGTATTAGCTCACAGACCCCTGTGGCCTGTGTCACTACAGGCTGAAAGCCATTTCCAGGACTATGTTCCTTCTTTCTAGTTTTTCCCTCCCTCAGACCCCTTTCATTTTCTACTGTTTTCAAAACTGTAGATACTGGAAAGCCTCTCACTTTCTATGTGATTATAGTTTAATAAAATAAATGTGGAGAGCATACAATTCACGTTTATACCTTTTCAATTACTACTTAAGGATTAAACTCATCATTTAAACAAAATTGAGGATAATATATTAGACGTTTTAGGAATGCAGACAAGGATTAGTTGTGATTTCATAACATAAAACCAGGAATTGTACTTAAGTAAAATTATTTATCTGATTTCATGCATAAAATGCATAAGGATCATCTTATTACTCATCAGGATAATAGTCTTCCTATTTTCAATTTGTCCTTTTATTTTGAAAAAGATTAAGAAATGCATCTGAAATTTTTAAAAAGTAATTTTAAATTATGATAAATAGTGGGATTAGTGTTCTCATTTTCTATTGTTTCTCCCAATGTGCTCCACTTGAGCTGAAGAGGCTATAATATTAAAAATGACATATCTCAGAGTTCTCATTGGCAAATCACTTTAAATCAATGAGAGGCATTCACAATGAGATTTTGATGGTCTATTGGCCTTTTGCTTAGTCGTTTTCTGTCAACAAACACAGCTGTGGAGACCTGTGGAGACCTAGGATCTTACTGATATCATTCCAGGGGCTAGATCAGTCCCTCCCCCCATAGCAGAGTAGAAGCAGCAGCTCCTCCAACAGGCACTGTCATGACATCTTGGAGTCATTTTTGGAGACCCCATCTAGAGCCAACTCCTGTATTCAGCAGTTATTTCACAAACTTAAATCATTTTCTGTTTAAAATATCTAGAGAAACTTTTTCTGCAATGGAATCCTGAAGACGTCAAATGACAAACAATGGTCCAATGTTCATGCTAATGTAGAAAAAAATAACTTTTTAACATAGAAATATATAAGATATATATAATGTTCATTTTGTTTTCTATCTTATATACCTGTAAACCATAAAATAGATAATTTATAGAATAGTCTATTATTTGGATTAAATTTCAAGAATACTTCAGAAGTATTATTTTCAAAATAAAATTCTGTTTGAAATTAATTACTACAGCTATTGAACAATCTGAGCATATACCTGCTTAAATAGTTGGCATTATTAACTAGCACAATTTCTTATAACAAAATAAATGTATAAACTCCAAATTGAACTTCCTTTCAAGTCTTGTCCAAAACAAATAGGTAAATATTCACATGGCATTGATATTTGTCAAATAACAGATTAAGCTGAATCACAACAAAAAAATTTATGTTTCTTAGGAAATCACCAAGAATAAACAAGATACTGTTACTGTCTATGGGCAATGGAAAGTTGGCATATTCAGATAGTGTAACATTATTGCTGTATCTAAATCTTATTCCTGCTATTGTATAATTTACTCATATCCCAAATGACTGGATATTGGAATACCACCAATAAATATAAATCAGCCTGTGTAGAAGTCTGTCTTTCTGGAAAATACTAGAAAGTTTATTAGGAATCATACAGTGTTTCCAATAAATTGTCCAGCCATGAATATCTCATGTGTTGAATTTCTGAACACTAAGAATATAAGTTCCTTACAAGGCATTTTGTGGGTCATTTTACTATAAAAATGCGTGGTAAAACATGTATGCACCTAAATACAAATGTAAATATGATCTAATTATGGTCTACAAAAATTTCCTCTTTGTAATAAAGTAGAATCTTATATTCCCCATCCTCCTATTTTTTTTCCATCCCCATGCACCTACTCCTTACTGGCCCATAATGGTGTAAACTGAAGTGTGCTATCACGACTTCATCTAAATAGTTTGGCTTTTCACTTCACTGAAGGCTATAAAGTCACTGAACCTTGATCTGACTTACCTAAGGAACATGTAAGGTGCACTGGTGCCACGTTGATTTTTACACTGTTTATCATAACAGTTTGGCTCCTTAATTTCTGTTTTAATAGTAAATCAAAATCTTAGTAACCTGAGAAAATATCAAATTGCCATATAACCATCATTTTTTCAGACTTGAAAATGCATCAACTACTTGATTTGCCTTTTTACTCAAGAGATATTTAAAAATAATTATAGAGGCACCATTGTCATTTAGGTAAATGAATGACCTCTAAATATTACCACTGGCATGAATTTGTTGTGGGATATTTCTAATATTAGTATTAATTCTATCCTACCTGGGCCCTACTCTTCTGACCTCATTTAACTTTAGCTACCTCCTTGTAGGACCTATCTCCAAATATATCACATTGGGGATTAGGGCCTTAAATATGAATTTTAGGGGAATATAATTCAGGCCATAGTAATAAGATAGCTTCTTATTCTATTATATAGTTTTGTAATAGAAAGTCAAAAATCCGTATTAGTCACAGACTAAATTCTGAAAAAACCTCAGATGATCTTTGGTAATTTCACATCATTATTCTCCAAACTCCCTCTTTATTCTTGCTTTTTTGGTGCACATTTTTTTCTTTTGTACATTTGTGGCCCTGGGCACCTGTACCAGATCCCAAACCATCTAGGACTATTTTCCCTGTCTCAGGACTAGATTGCATTTCCTAGTCAATGGTCTGGTGAATGGAAATTTTAAACATTCATTAGATCTAGCACATCTATCTGGTTACTGAAACCACTGCCTCCTTTGTCTGGGTCTTTACACAGTCTGAACCCAACTTGAAGCTAGAGGAAAAGTAACTTCGTTAATTTAGTTTAACCCATTGGTTTGCAGAAGAAGGAACTTGGTAAAACATGATGTAGAATGACTTGGAAAGGGCAAACAGAAGGTCTGTGGCACACCATTAGGTACTGATAACCGTAAATGATGCAGAAGTTGTAAGTTAGGATAGAATTCCCGGAAGAGAAATCATCTGAAGAATCAATTTTAATCAGTTTTAATTCTACTTCACTCCTACCACTACTGTCATTCCACAAAGCCAGTAAGAAATATCTCAATATAAAATCTGTTACTTAATCACTGAAGTTTTTTTAAGTTGTAAAATATTAGTGTTTAACTCTAAAACAAATCATTTTAATCAAGTTTGCCCTGATCAGCTATAAAGAAAAAGCTGACAAAACAATTCTTCTGACAGCAAAAACATAAGGCAATAAAAGAAAATAAAAGGTATACAGATTAGGAAGGAAGAAATAAAATTGTCTTTGTTCTCAGGTGGCATGATTATCTATGTATAAAATTCCAAAGAATCAACAACAGCAACCAAGAAAAAATTCCGAGGAACTAATATGTGATTACAGAAAGGTGACAGGTTGTAGGAGTATTATGCAGTATCAATTGTTTTCCTATATAGTAGCAATGAACAATTGAAATTTAAAATTAAAAACACCATCCTATTTACAATCGAGCCAAAGAAAACCAAACCAACAAAAAACCCCAAAATATGTACAAGGCCTACAAGCAGAAAACTGTAAAACTCAGTGAAGAAATCAAATAAGATTTAAACAAGTTGAAAAACAAATCATGTTCTTGGACCAGAAGACAGACTATAGTAAAGATGCCAATCTCCCCAAATTTAGGTGACATTAACAGAACAACAACGAAAAAAACCCTTGACATAATCATTTTTGTACTAGAAAGAAAATTTTTCAATCATAGTACATCTTTTAGACACTTTCTTTGTTGTGTTTAGAAATCTGGTCTACATTTTCTCTATAGGATAAGGAGGAATTCTGTGCATATGTATGGGTGTGTGCTGTGTGTGTGTGTCTGTATATTTATATATAGCACTCTAATACAAAATCTTAGGTAGAGAAAAATAAATCTTTTTAACCTATAGTGAGACTATTTATTAGTTTAAGAAAAACATTCTAACCCTAATGTAATTTTCTTTTTTCATTTTTAATACTGTCCATCATTCCATACAGGCAATCTTACTTTCTGCAGGCTTATTTATGACTGCTCCAAGTATTCTCCTCCTTATGCAGATAAATGGCATAACTTTTCCCCACACCCTCATCCTTGAAGCCATCATATGCAGTGTCTATGGAAGCTGTGACTTATTCAGTTAATTTAAGAAGAAGAGAAACAGTGCAGCAAACCCTTAGTGTGGTGATAACACGAAGACTATGATAAGGACATTTTAGAGAGCATATTTATTTTAAGTTAAGCTTCTAGGTTCAATCTCAACAGTGTCAGACACTTTTGACAATAACGCGTATCTTGACATTTTCTTCTTGGTACATAGTGTCGTCTGTCATCATGGGAATCTAGTGATTTTAAAAGTAGGTGCTGCAAAGCAGAGGCTGAAATGTTCTGTCTCTGGAACAAATCTCAGTAGAAAGAAGTAAAGATCAAGTAGTTTCAAACTAAAATGAAATTCTCTTATAAGTGTTCAAGATAAATAGAGTTATGTTGACAAGGAGTGTACAAAGTTGAATTTTTTGCAGAAATAAATAGCATGATAGTAAACTATATGCTTTGTAAAATCTCTTTCAACCTCAGGTAATAATCATCTGATCTATAAATTCAAATACGTGTGCATTTTTTAAGATGGGTGCTTTAAACCCAGAAGATGACATTTCTGCCTATTTAACTCACTTTTCAGAAAAACTACGTATAGTATTGTATCCTATTGCACTACTTATTTGTTGGGAGATTTTGGATAGATTACACAACAGAAAGGGCTTCAACTTAATTACCCATAGATTGGCCCTAACTTTACCAATCTCAAATTATTTGAACGAAATTGAATGAGAGATTCCATTATAAAGAATTTAGAAAGTTCCTGTTATATAAGTACACAATAAATTTGTTATCTTTATCATAAAATCAAAATATGCTATCCATAGTAATCAGAGTAGAAGTTTCTATGAATTAAAAAATTTCAAATTGGTAATTGGTAAAACCTCATAGGATGTGACTTTTTGCCATCGACTTTGATCAGTTATTGTCATATCACATTTTAGATCTGAGCTTCCAAAATATACAAGTTTTCTATGACTTACAAATATATAAAGCAAAACGCACATAATATGATTTCAAATAAAATACATTAAAGATACACACACATATATGTATATTCTAATATATATAATCATATAAGGCCCAGGGCTTTACATGATGTAAACAATAAATAAGGACTCAAGCATCCCATTCTTCAAATACGTTTCTCTCTACTGCGGTTGTAGAAAGAAATCATACAAGATTCTAAATTTAGGAGATTAAGAAATGAGGTTACAGGTTAAAATGCCAGGTATAGAACATCACTAATAAAAGCAAGAGAAAAATAAAGGACTTCCATTCAGCTACTAGATATCAAGCTGAATAAAATGGTCCCTCGAGCACAGACAGAGTAGTAGATGAGTTTGGAGATGATTCACTGGGTGCCCTGAGAAAGAGCAGCTGGGCTACAGTCTGAATCTCTCTGAAGTTCTGCTTCTACTCAAGTGCCATATGGATTGTGTATTAGATAAGGTTCTGGCTGGAACACTTCCAGATGTCATGGCCCAGAGAATTCACGAGTCTTTATTGCAGCATTCTGTGGATAGAATTCTTTATGGAACTGAGAATAATTTTTTAAATTATTTCTGAATAAACAAAAATGTGATGGGAATACATTGATGCTGGCAAACCAGTTTTTGTTATTTGTTTGGTTTGGTTTAGTGTGTTTGGTTTAGTGTCCCTATTTCAGGAGTTGCTTAATAAGTATTTCATAGGATTGCATTCAATTGATTATTAAAAATATTCTAGATTAGCAACATCAATTGCTAAGTAAATATATGTTTATTTCCTGGAAAGCAGAGCCAAATGACATTGATTCTGCCATGTTGTATGATATCCCTCAACTGTCTGTCAAGGACATGCATGAGGCAGACATCAATACTTGACTTACCTGGGGCAGTCCAATGTTTTCCCTCTATTTAGACATAGGGCCTCTTGATTGCTGATTGCTGACATTATTAAAGAATAATCAAGGTCTTTTGGGAAGCTTTATTTTATAACATAGTGTGCAAAGAAAGTGTTCTGTTCAAAGAATTTTTGCTGATCAACTTTGTTTTTTAGTTTGTTGTTTCAGCTCTTGCAATTCTATTATAAACAGTCCTAGGGTTGTGTCCTTGGAGACTCCCAGCTGAGTCTAATAATGGGCATGTGCTGACTGGTTTAAAATCTAGCACCAGTTAATGTGACACTTCTTAAAATATCAATAAATATTTATGGTACATTATTTCAATGCAGTTAGAAATGTGTGCTATGACCTCTTCTTTGAAAAGCAGTATGTTGGCTGTTTTAAACAACTTTTATAGATTTTGAGATTGTTTCAAATATATCTATATTTGTTAATGGAAATTTTTCTTTCATGACTGAACATATAGGTATTAATTATCTCTTCCAATTCCAAAATAAGTTTTTGACTCTTAAAAAGTTAATCAGCTAAAATAATTTTATGTTTACCATTGTTACAAACAAACATAACTAGTTTTTCATCAATCAAAAAACTTCCCATAAAATAGATAATTTTTTGTTCTGAGTAAAAGAAAAATTAAAAGGTTAATATAAGTGGGCAAAAGTCATGCTCACTTCATGATATGACGTGAAACTTTAATGAGTTTTATTTTCCCCTCTGATCTAAGTGGAGGTTAGGAACATGACTCTTAAGAATGTCATGTCTTACGAAGACAATAACTCTTGAAGCAGCTCCCCTAATTATCTCTTCTTAAAGACACTTTCTCACCAGCTGCTACTTTCAGTGTTTAAATCATGAGATCTGGATCATCATCATGTAAAAACAAATATTTGTGAGCAAAGATAGTGTTGTGGTACACAGGCAAAATAAATTTCTTGATGATACATCGGTGAGCTTAATGCGTAATATGTAAGACAGTTTGTGTGGTAATAAATGATAATCCAAGGAAAAATGAAGAACCTACCCACTATGTAGAAAATTACCTCATGAGTGAAACACGTTTAATTTACTATTTATTACACCTTCAACATCTATTAACAGTACTATAACCCCTAGAACTGAGAAAATTATAACCTAAATACACAGAAAGCACGTTTTCTTTTTTGATGGAGTGCAGGCAAGAGTAATTAAAGAGGTGATTAGCTAAATCATCTTTTTTTCTTCCTTCCCTTCCTTCTATCCTTTTACCATTTATTTCTTCCCTCCCTCTTTTTTCTCCCTTTTCCCTCCCTTTTCCTTCCCTTCCTCTCCACCTCCCTTTCCTTCTTTTGTCCTTCTCTCTCTCTTTTTCTTCTACTATATATTAATGCTCCTTATAAAAGACATGTACAGTTTGTATATCTGAACAACAACAACAACAATTCCAAATGAAGCAGTTTGGACTAGCAATCAAAAGTAGAGATAATGAAGGCTTCCCCTTTACCATTCTGTTTTTAATAATTCCAAGCAATAATATTTAAAGCAAGTTACCTGTAAGGTAATATATTTTTCCTTCCCATGTTTGTTAATTTCTGTTGTGTTCCTAGATCTCTCCTTACAGACATTAGTTTATAGTTTGGTTTGGGGTATCCTATTGAGCTCAGTGAAAAGTTGCATAGATCATGAGAATATTTTATGGGGTATTTTACTCAAAACATCAAAGACCACCAAGAACAAATCATGGACTATGATAATTTCAACATTTAACTTGCTACTCTAAATCTAGTCAGGTTGATAGTGAATAAAATTTATTAACTTGGGGGAGTAACTAATAAGAGGTTACTTGGTGATATTTACCCTGTTCCTAGTGACATATAGAAAAAAGTTAAAGTACATTTTGTGGAAACCCCCCAAAATTTAAAGATATAAGACAACTGACAAAAATGTCTGCCTTACATAAGCCAAAAGCCAAATGAACATGGGAAACATGTTGACTTTTATCAGGGTATGGGAACTCAAAGTTGGATAGAATTTGAAAAAACATATATACATCTAACATTTAGTCAAACTTAGGCAATACTATGGGAATGTTGGTCACTGATGCAGTTAATGAACAGAATTATCTGTTTAGGCAAATACAGGAATTGATTCAGTATGCAGACTATCTATGGATGACTCAAAATCAAAAATTTCAATGCAAATATAATAGAGTAGAATTCCCAATATGTAATTTAATACAAGAAAAATATTATTCAGAAGATTCTTCAGAGTTTTTCATGGCCTTGAAGTTATAAAGTAATTTAAACAGCAAAATGTCACTAAGTACTATATGATATCTAATCTGATAATACCAAATCATAGAACTGTCAGCTTTCCAGTGGAATAATTCAAATATAATTTGTACATACAATATACAGTGTGAATGAGAAGAATCGCAAATGATTATTAGAATGAATGTAAGTCCATCCTTCTAAGTTATGATTTTGAGAAGAGATAATCCAGTTTTTAAAATACTATTATATAAAGGATGTCACATATTATGCTGCAACAGAATGAATACATATTAAATCTGTGGATATGATACTCTGGAGGCAGAAATAAGAGCAAAAGTATCAAAAAGATTTTTCTTTTTATTTTAATGTGATAGAATTATCAACAGTAATTAGTTTCTCTGAGCTAAAGTCCTATTCTTTTCCTAAACTACTGAGCTGAACAATCTTTAGAAATAATTTTTCTTAGATTTTTTTCTATGTTACTTAGTTTGGAGGGACAGTACTGTTTAGGAAACTTCAAAATCAAGACACGCTAACTACTCTCAAATTTCTGATGATCTTACAGGCTTGTTACCAGATATATTGGCAATTTAAATTTAGGGTTATCTCACGAAGAATCTATGTGTCTTCTCTTCAATTACTGATAATAGAGGATATAGTGAATTAAATAATTTGGTAAAAGGCATTTCTGAATTAAGTGGAGGAATTGAAGTTAAAGCTCTTCAGAATTTGCCTGCCCAAGTTCACAGCTTGACCAAACCGAAAGTACAAAAGATTCTTTGAGAAGCAAAAGACTTCTTCCAGGTTTCTGCCTGGAATATAAAATTTGAAAAAGGCATTGTTCCCACTGTATAATAGCAACAATAATGGTCAAACCATCTTCAAATTCACAAACTTTAAACCAATCAGAGAGATGCTGTCACCAAGCAACCAACTAACTTGAAATTTAAGGAAAAAACAAGTGCTTACCAAGGCAGAGGGTATGAATACCTGCTTATCTGGGGCAGGTGTCTCTGGAGACCAGGAAGAAGAACTGAGCAGCAGTTGTTAATGAACTGATAAAGGGCAAGTATGCACTAGCAAGAAAACGTAGAACCTCTGGGGGTTGTAGATACAAGGGGAATTTTCATACAGTTTGCAGGAGTCTCTCCACAAATCAGACAAGGTCCTCAGTAAAATATCACTGTGAAATGAGAGAAGGATTCCTTCATGGTGAGTGCCTGGGAATGAGAATGGCAGTGGCTACAGTAAAGAAATAGAATCTGCCCAGATCCATTCCCTGATCTCTTTTACTGAATCAAAACCTTAAGCTACTAAGAGAGGGACAGCAAACACTGCTGCCTTTGAGCACTGGTGAAAATCCACTGCATTGAGTTAAAGGAAAATAAAAAACCCTCTACCACTAGGACAGGGTAGGAATATATGCTTGGCCCATACTAGAGATGGGAAGGAGAAAGACTTCTGAGAATTCCCTACAAGAACACAGTAACCACCTAAGACAGAGGCCGAATCAGAATACTGGGACAATTCCCACTGTCACCACAAAGCTAGTAAATATGGACTAAAAAGTAAGAGTCAAATATTGGGAGACAAGAGAGGCCCATTTTGAAGTACAGCAGAAAGGAATGTTATAAAATTGAGAGTTAAACAAAGAATGAGTGGTAAACCAGCCTCCATCTTAAACACAAGTGACCTTAGAGAAATGTGAACCCTTTTATACACTGTGGGTAAGCAACAGCAAATCCCAAACCAAGCTCACTTACTGACCAGACTGACTCAGATCCCCACAGTAAAGCCCTTTCACAAAGAAAGTTTTGTCTATTTCAGGACAAAGATACCATTTACATCTGCTTCTACTATACTATATAAGATGTCTGATTTTGAACAGAAATAATTAGGAGGCACATAAAATATTTTAAAACAGGCATCAAAACCCTATCAAAAGACAAAGAAAACAGAACCAGACTCAGATATGACATATATATTGAGACCATCAGAAAGGGAATGTAAAATAACCATAATTAACTTATTAAAAGCTCTAATCATCAGGTAGACTCAATGCAAGATCAAGCCAGTGATTCTAGCAAAAAGATGGAAACTATGACAAAAAGTCAAATAGAAATGATAGAAATGGACAATCTAGAAGCAGTCATGAAAATGCCTTTTATGGGCTCATCAAAAGCCTTGATACGGCCAAGGAAAGAACCAGTGAACTTGAAGATAGATCAGTAAACTTAGAGAAAAGAAAACATGATGTGAAAAAATAGTAAAACAATCAAAATCCAAAGTCAGAGAATCCAAGAGCCATGGAGGATATCAAATGAAATAATACATGTGCAGTTGAAGTCTCAAAGAAGAGAAAGATAACTGAAGAAGAGAAACATTTGAATGAAAATAATTAATAATTTTCCAAACTTAATAACAAGCAACAAACCATAGATCCAATTAAGTTCAGAGAAGAACAAGTAGAATGAATACACACAAACACACACGCTCATATTCAAACTGCTGAATCAGTCACATGTAGTATGTTACCTAATATCCTGTATCCACAACTCCTCTTTTAGTAACATACATTTATAATAGTATTTTCTTCATTTCTTTATAGATTCATCACATCTCAGAGTTCAGAGAAAGCAATGGTAACCTCATGCATTTCAGAAATAAGAAAACTGAAGTCCACAACAGGAATTGCCTTCCTCAAATTGAAAATGGTCTTGACATTCTTTGACTAATAAATTGTTAAACCATAATTATTATTCAAATTGTTAGAAATAGCAGACAAGGACAACGTATACAAATATTTGGTAGCAACAGAAAGTACAATTTGAGATACTTTAGAGATAGAATGTGATGTAACATTGCACTTTCCATTGTGGCAAGTAAAAACTGGGAAAATATAAGAATTGTGTTTGAAGTATTACACCTAGGGTTAGAGTGTGGATTATACATTGTAGAAGAGATTTGACAAAAGAACCAGAGTTCATCTCTCACTAATTCATTTCAACTTTGGTCATTCCCTTTTATCTAGTTGTTACTATATTTTAATTTTGTTATATATATATAATCCTCAAATTATGCTATCTTAGAGCTGTAAGAAAACTTTGAATATAAATTTAGGCCAATGTATTGGCCAGAGTTTTCCAGAAAAATAAAATCAATAGGATATATTCAGATCCTCAAGGGACTGAGTGATACCAATTCACGATGGAGAGGGTAAATTGCATTACTCAGTCTAATGATTCAAATATTAATCTTATTCAGAAAAATCAGCACAGACACACCCAGAAAAAATGTTTAGCCAAATATCTGGGCACCCTGTATTTCAGTCAAGTTGACATATGAAGTTGTCATCATAAGTCTACTCCTTGTAAAGTTGGTACCTATACCTATCTCCTTAAACTGTAATTAATCTCCAACTAAAAACAATTAACAGTCATAATTCTGCCTCACATGGTACAATTGTGAACAAACCCCTTCCCAGAAGAGGAGCTAAATGAGTGATATTTACTCTTTTCCTTGATATCCCATACCTCAAATAAAATTGCATAAAATTAACAATACTAAATACTATAAATAACTCAATACATCTTATTTTACATGATAAGAGAAAAAAGGAGGAAAGAAAAAAGATACTTGCTCACACACACAAATACACAGATTCATATCAAGATAAGGAGGAAGTACTCATGACAATTACAGTCCTCAGTTCTGTAACTGGCCACGTGGTTGTGGTGGGTACTGATGACTACCTCATTCCACTATCCACTCTGTATCCCCTTTGCCTTCAGCACGTGCCTCAGCTGGTCATGGTTTTTCACCTGACGGGGTGACCCTGAACTTCATCTGGGAGGAGTCTGCCATTCGTAGTCTTGCCTGGATTAGGTTTTTGTAGTTTTTTATGGACCTTAATCACAGGGCACAATAGTACTAAGAGCTGCTCTAAGGGATCTCCTGTAGTCCAGACAAGGACTTCTCACCTCCACTGTGGAGGAGTGGTTCAACTTCCCCTTGGTAGACGGGATTAATCCCTCCTCCAGCACAGTAACTCTCTTAACTTGAGGCTCTGTATGTAAAAGTGAGGTAAGTCAGCAAGAAAATTTAGCAGACTGTTCCAGTGGGAATTTTGTATTTTATCAATTTACTACCTGACATATTCTATTACATATGTCACAATAAACTATGCTTTATATGATGAAGTGAACAATAACCAGAAAGTTAACTTACATTTTGGGGATATTTTAAAAAACCAATATTAAAAAAGAAAGGAGAAGATATTTTAAAATCAACATTTCAGTAAACATCAATTTAATTATTTCTTCTGCAAATAAAGGAAATGAATATTAGTTTCTTCATCTTCCTTACGCAGAGGAGATTGAAATTTTGAAAATGATAAAAGTGTGTATTCTCTAAATTATATTGATATATGTTCTAAGGTAATACTGTGCCACAAACTGAAAGGATAAAGGAAAAAAAGTAATTTTGTGAGTCATTACCTTG
This sequence comes from Camelus dromedarius, assembly GCF_036321535.1. NCBI lineage: Eukaryota > Metazoa > Chordata > Mammalia > Artiodactyla > Camelidae > Camelus > Camelus dromedarius. Next base: position 40,901,189 of record NC_087436.1, read on the forward strand.
AGTAGCATTTTAATTTCTAGTGACTTTGTAATTAACAGCTGACACCAGCAAATGTAGACCATTTTATTTAAACATAGGGATAAAACTGAAAAAGCATAGTTGATGTGATAAATTGATCATAATGATAAATGGCTCAAAATGATGTTTGAATAAAGGTGAACACTTCCAAGCAAAGGCTTCCAATTATTTATAATTTCTTGCATCACAGGGGTGATTTTGCAAATTTCATGCAACTGAAGCATTTTTTATCCTTCTATTAAAAATTTTTTTGTAAACCCTGGGAGAGGGGCTTTTAAGTTTTGTATGTTTTATTAGCATTTAATTCATTTTTTTACATCTAAACTTGTCACTGAGATTGCACCTACTTCTTTCTATAGCTTTAATCTCGAAAGCAAAAATTGTTTTGAATTATAGCAATATAATGAAATAGTGTTAGAAATTATTCTTAAAATTGTACTCAAAAATTTCACTCAAAAAAAGTTCCTTAATTATAGAATAAAAATGCACAGAAAATGCTGAAAAACATGTTTAAATAGGTAATGTAAGCATAGTTAATAGAATATAAACTTTATCTTAAAAAATAAAAACACTTAAAATATATTTTTTCTTAAATAATTTTTATATTTTAAATGACACTGGAAACTAGTGCACGGAAAGTGGCATTTGAAGAACAATTTCCAAACAATTTTGTCAGTAAATTTGTTTTCAGACAATTTTCTAAGAGACAGAAACAAAATATAAAGATCTACATAAAAACAGTAGGGGAAATACAATCTACTGAACATCAAATAGAATCATTCAGAAAAGGAGATGATGCTTAACCACTGCAATACCACACACAGTGTGGATAAATTATGTGAGAAAAAAATCAGTGACAATCAATTTGTTTTTGACCTTGTATTGGCTAGACCCAAACAGCAGAACTTTGCTGCTTCTCTGGGAACATCGGGATCCTATTACTATGCATAAAAAGCAAGGGGATATAAATAAATATCCATAAGATGCCAAATTTGATATGTGAACATAAATCAAAAATATCTTTTACTTATGAGTTAAATATTGTACCTTTTAAGACATCGTGATCTGATAAAATCCAATAAAAGTAATGACTCAAAAATACATCATATTTTCTGATCCCAATGGTTAGGCTTATCTCACATTATTTTGTCTGATAGCTGGTGTAGTATTAGAAACACCCATTATATATCTTTGTGTATTTTATTCTGCATAGCTTTTGGCTGCTGACAGCACATGAGAGAGCATACTCAGAATAAAAGACACACTAACATTTTCAAAGAATGCCCCTTTGTCAAAAGTTACTAAATGTTTCTATTTTATAGAAAATGAAGCAATTAGCTTATATTAGAAAGTTTTAGAGAAAAAAATGGGCTTCCTTTAAAACATTAGAATCATTTTGAAATGTCTCTGTCTAAATGAGATTCAAATTATAACTGTTGATTGATGAGACTCATCTTCAGAAATATATATATATTTCTTGGAACACAGACATGAAATTTCCTTACTTTTGTAACAGTAATCTACATTTGTATAACTCATCCAAGTCATTCCAGTTTATTGACTTGGGGTGAATAACATACAGAAAAGCAGATTTCTTGTCTGTGTATGTGTGTGTGTTGGGGGGGGGGGGCTCCTTTTCATTTACTCTGATAAGCCAAAATAATAATACCTGTATCTATTCTAAGAAATCTTAAGGGAAATGAGAATGTAATTGGTCAGTGAATCTTGGCACAGTGTTCCTATATTGTATAGAAAGAATGTTTTCATCTCCTTGGAGTCCATTAACTCTCCCTTTTCCTTCAAATTTTGCTCATGAAAATTACGTGCACATTTCTGGAGATCAGAAAACTCTTTTCTTTCTAAAGAAGATCACTCTTGCAATCAATTTGTGACTACTGTCTTTGGAGATTTATCAAGAGTCTAGTTTGAAAAATTCTGTCTTGAAAGACAAAGCTCAGTGATTTCTCCTTTCTCTTTGTTGACTTCTACCCTCATTGAGCCTCAGGTGAAGGGTTCCAAGAAAGCCCCAGAAATTACCCCTCCCTCTCAAAAAAAAAGAGGAAAAAGAAAATCATGCAGGTTAATATTTTAAAATATAAACTGTCTTAGTCTGTTTGGGCTACCATAACAGAAATACCATAGACTGGATGGCTTATAAACAACAGTAATTTATTTCTTACTGTTCTGGAGGCTAGAAAGTTCAAAATCAAAGTGCCGGCACATTCAGTGTCTGGTGAGAGCCCACTTCCCAGGAGGGAATCTTCTTTCTCTGTCTTCAGATGGCAGAGGGGGACAACTGTCTCCTCTGAAATCTCATTTATAAGAACACTAATCCCAAATATGAAGATTCCACCCTCATGACCTAATTAACATCAAAGGCTCTGTCTCCTACTAATACCATCACCTAGGCAGTTAGTATTTTAATACATGAAATTTAATTTGTTGGGGGACACAAGCATTCAGATCATAGCATAAACTTATTTCACTTATTTCACATCACAAAGAGACCTACCAAAGTTAAGATTCAAGAAGTGGCTATCATCTTAGGAGGAACAGAGTTAGCTTTTAAAGGAATGACATAAATGATGATTTTCTTTCTGTTAAAAATCCAAACTATGACTGTACTTTAAAGATTGGGGTATAAGAGTCTTTAAAGGACTGAAATATCTCCACTTTCTTCAACTTCCCTGGAACTCTTTCCTTCTATATTGATAACTTGCCCAAGGGCTGTGAACTAAAAGAATAACTTCCCCCGCTCCCAAGACCACTTTTGGCCAACTATTGCTCAGACTTTTAATTAAGGCTCTTGTTAACGCCACCTTTCTATGAGGCAAAAACATGTATTCAAGACTCTTCTAACAGAGTGATATTAAGACAGAAGGCTCAACTGGTTGAATTTCTCCCAAAAAGATTTCCTTCCACACTAAAATACCTCTTGCAACTGCATTATAAATAATTTATTGACATTCCCACCAATGAAAGAGTTTGTCAGAACTACCATGAGGATTATATACATTTTAACTTGAAGAAAACAAGAATATACTTCGCTATTTAAAAACAGCGTTGTAAAATTATGAGTTTAGATAACTTACTTTTTTTGATAATTTAAAAAGATCAATTCCTCTTAAAGCATGAGTCTTCTGACATGGTATGGTAAGTTTGGATGTTCTGAAAAAGAGCACAAATACATTTACACGGAAATTACAACCTTGATCCTTGATAAGTGGTATAACTTTCCTTATATTTCAAAGTCAACATTGAGTGAATTTATGGCCATGCTAATTATGTTATATAAAAGCAGGAGCATTGATCGGGAAGGAGAGGAGAGGAATGCCACCAATCAGAATGATAACACTTGGAAAGATATGATGGTGCAAGAGTAAGGAAGCTAATAAGAAAAATATTTTACATATGAGTGTAATCCCTCATTTATTGACATCTGTGAGTAAGGCCCACAGAAAGAAAACTGATTTCCAGCGTATAAATTGAAAGAGAGTTGCTACGCTGATTGGTACTTGGAACTAAGGAAATGGTACTCAAAGTTTGTCTGGTGAAAATACTGCATGGAGCCTGAGGCAATCCTGAATTAGAGAATTACACCTTACTTAGTGAAAAGACATGTTATATTCCTCTGAAAGACTGAAAACATGAATACGACACTTCAAGAGACTCTGCAACCTGAGACTCTATAATAAGCAATGTGTAAGCTGCTTCACTAAGCCAAGAAAAAATAAGGTTAAAATTACTGTCATATAGGAAATGTACATATAATTTTGAACTCAGGTAGGTACTAGAAGCACAAGCAAGTTACATGAGCAGATGTTTCACCTCCCAGTACATCCCTGCTACACAGTCAACAATTCCTTAACCCATACCTACAGCAACAAAGGCACTTCACTATGACACATTTATTGAAAATATGCAAATGAAGCTTAGGACCTTGAATGTTTTAATTATATGAGCTTTCTTTGTCAGTAGAAATAGCCCTTCTTCCTCTGTCCAAGGTGCTAGTTTCCTCTAAGTGACTTTCCTCTTCTGAAGTAGTTTTTGTGCATGAGACTGCTCTTCAGAACCCACCTCCACCATTTCTCATTACTTCTATTCTAGAAGCAAGGTCCTGTACACTCCAAGCGGTCAAGTGCAAAGTTTGGCCTGTGGAGAGGTGCCATACAAACCAAAAGAATTTCAAGATGTTGGTAATTTACATAGCAAAATCTGGAGAACATGTGTGGAAAAAACTGCAGAGAGTTGGATCAGGGTGGAATAGAAATGTTGAATTGGGAAAAGCTTGTTTGCTATGTATCTATGGTACAGTAATCAGAGATTCCATATTCAGTGTTAGCTTAAGCATGTTGAGAGTGTCTCTTTCAGTTTGTTTGGCTGACTGACTGAAATCTGTATGCAAAGATAGATGACACAGAATGAAAATGAAATGTCAGAACTTATTTCTATGCTGCAAAGAAAGATAACTAAAGATACAGATAGATGGAAAGACCAGCATTAATTTCTTATGTAACAGCCGCTCACACACAACCTTACTCTGGACACCAGCATACCAGCAAAACTGCGAAACATACATTAGTGAGGGGAATGCTAACATCCCTGAGAGCTCTGTGAGAATATCATCTTAATGACAAAGTGACTGTGGGAATTGCTGTCATTGAACTGAGTCTCCTGAATTCAATGAGGGCAGGATCCTGGGATCGTATGGGTCAAGTGGTGGCACTTAAATGCCAGAGACAGGTGAGCATATTTACCATAATTGAAAAATATTCAAAGTCATGATCAGAATGATTTTACACTTGGAGATTGTTGTCATTGGCTTATGTATCATACTATCTAAAGAACTGAGACAGATGGGCATTATAAAATCTTACGTGGCTGGTATAAGCAGAAAAATTCTAGATCTTTTAAATAAGTTTTGAATTTTTTAATATCATCATATCAAATTATCAAATATTATTATCAAAATCATAATAGAGAGATGTTTCTCCTCAAAAAATTCCTAGATATGAGACAGTTCACAAACCCAGAAACTTTTGAATAAAAGAGAGTCCCTTTTTGCTTGAGAAAATGTTCTGCTACTCAGCCAAAACTCTGTACTGTAAATCTTTCTCCGAGCCTTTTCTAAAGGAACTTGACGGCAATTAGTTTTTAGTGTATACAAAGATTGAATTGTGTTGTACACTTGAAACTAATATGTTATATACCAACCTTACCTCAATAGAATAAAAAAATGTGTACAAAAAATTAAAGGAACTTGAAGTCACTTGCCAGGGTGTCTTAGCAATGAAGTTGGTAAAATAACCAAAATGTTTGTGGATTATTTGGTATTAGCCCTGACATGACGCTAATTCTACAGAATCAAAATGCAACAATAGTCAACCAGTCATAGAGGAGTTTATAAAATCAAGGGATTAAATGGAGCTATGTCCTGGTTCTATCACTCTATTAGTACAGTAAGTCATTCCTCGGGGTATTACAGAGACTAATGCTACTGCCAAGGACTTAAAGATTCAGGGTGGTCATGACTATCACATCCTCATTTAATGTGCAATCGGTTTATGTAGAAAAGAGACTGTCTTGAGAAATGGCTACGAGTTATTATAATTTATTCATGTGGTGACTCCAGTACAGCTACAGTTTTAGAAAGCAATTCAACAGAGACCGTCACAACTGGTATTCCTGAAACTGGTAAGTGGTTTCTCTTTGTATGAAGCCCTACCAGGAGTCTTTTTTTTTTTTTCATCTGGCAAACAGTAGTGCCTCTCCAGAGTCAGTTCTCCTGATCTACACCATATAAAGGTCTACAAAGATCTCAGTCATCTTGCTGTTCCACAGAACACACCAGGACTTCACAGAGTCTCATTCTCATGTATAATACTGATGACATTAAGTCAATTGGACCTGATGAGTAAAACCTGGTACATATTTTAAATGCCTTATCAAGATGCATATGAACTAGAAAGTATAATATAAATGCCAGGGATTTCAAAGGCTGTTATCTCAGTGAAGTTTCTGGAGATCCATGGATGTAGAGCATGATGAGATGAAACAAGTTGGTGAGAGATCTTGGAGAAAATGTATAGATGTTAAAGGTAAAACTATGCTATGCTTGAGTATACAACTCTGACCCATTTACCAAGCAAGCCATAACACTTCCATCTGTGAGTGGAGCCCACAGCAGGAAAAATCTCCACAGCAATCCCAGGATGCCATCAGCAGATTGCACCTTGTCCTCTGATCCAGCTAATCCAGATTTACTCAAATTGTCCGTAGAAAATAGAATTTTTCTATGAAGGCACTGGAAAATCCTAACACAAATATCCTAGCGCACACTTCTCAGGTTTGGGAGAAAACCATGCCCTCTTCTTCAGATAACTGATTTTTAAGGAACAACTTCTGGTTTGCTCTTAGATTCTCACAGAAATTGAATGTTTAACCATAAATACCTATGAACTCATGAGGAATTTTTAATAATCTTTTGACCTAAAACAAAAATAATAATAATTGTGCCTGGTTTACAGATACTACAAATAGTCATCAGGCCCCAACTTCCAAATGCATTGATTTTATTTAATTAGCTAGAATAATTGTTGATAGTTACAATAAGCATATTTTGTTATTCATAACAAGGCCCTTTAAACATACCTGAGTTTATATTAATGAGGTGACTTTTGGAACACCCCTGCAACCAGCCATGTGATTAAAAGTTTGGAACTCTCAGTCCCACCACTCCCTCCTTCTCTGGGAAGGGGACTGGGGCTGGAGATTGAGTTCAATTACTAATGGCCAACAACTTAATTGTAGCTACATACTGAAGTTTCCACAAAAACTCAACAAGACTGGTTCGAGAGTTCCTCGGTTGGTGAACACATGATGGTTCAGAGAAAGGGCATGGAAACTCCAAGCCCCTTTCCACATACCTTATCCTATACATCTCTTCTGTCTGGATGTTCCTGAGTTTTATACTTTTATAATAAACCAGTAATCTATAATTAAATATCTTTAGTAAGTGTTGGATTCTGTGAAACACTCTAGCAAATTAATTGAACCCAAGGAGAGGGTCATGGGAATCTCTGATTTATAGCCTACTGGTCAGAAGCACAGGTAACAACTTAGACTTGCAACTGGCTTCTGTAGTGGAGAGATGGGGAGACTGGTCCTGTAACTTGTAGAATCTGATGCTAACTCCAGGTAGATAGTGTCAGAACTGAACTGAATTTCAGAACAGCCAACTGATGTCTCAGAATTGCTTGATGTAAGGAAAAACTCCTATATACCTGATGATTAAAAGTGAACTATTGAGGGTAAAGGAGACACATAATATTGTATTCTTTACAGTACACAACCACTGTTAAGTTTCACAGCTTTCTTGTAATTATGTAGGACAAACTGTGTCCTAGACAGTGAAGTGAACTGACCTGAAATGGACCACCTCCATCTCATCTGATCCCCTTCACTCTTTTCCTTCCCTCCTCTCCCAGGCAGATGCAGCAAATCCTGTCAATACCCCAAGGGTAAGAAAGGATCCCAGATATCTATACTGCCCTGAAGGCAACCCACCACCTATCCAATTGCACCATGTTGTGAAAGAAGAGTTTTACTGGTTAATGAATGGGCTTTTGGAATTATTTAAAAGAGCTGGGGTTGATTTCTCTCCATCAATACATCTTTTTAATGCAGGCATATTCCTGCCTTCTGAGAAGAATTACACCTGACTTACTTTGGTTTATTCTATTCCCACAATTGTCTTATCCTGAGTAACTTTAGTTTCCTCACAATTTCTTAATCTTTTCTATAGCAATACATTTCACTTTATTTTTCTTCAGTAAACAACACCTGAGGCCGCAGTCAGGATTTATTATCTCCCTAAACTGAACTGCATTTTAAACCATTAATTTGAAATCCTCTATCTGATAACAAACACTTATCTCTGCTAAATATATTTTTTCATTTACTTTAGCCTTTAAATCCCTCCATATATTTTTAGATTATCATTTGCTTCTTGATTTTATTTTTATAGCTAAATTTATCATCATGACTGGCCATTCAGGTCACACTTATCTTCAATTCCTGTCTTCTCTGGCTCTCTGCTGCCTTCATTTAAATACACTCCCAAACTGGATCTCTCTCTAATCAAAAGCATTTCCCTCTCCCGAGCTTTGCTGGAGAAAACTACATAACTCTTCCAGATGGGGCAGATTTATGGTTTCCAATTTCAGTTGGGCCCTCAAAATGGCTTGGCAATTCCATCTCTTGTCCACTCAAATGACTCTTGGTTTGATGGCCCTGACCTAGATGGTGGTGTGCGCAAACTCTCCCCTTCAGTGTGCTGTCCTTATTTCTGGCATCTCAGACGAGTCCTTCACACACAGCCATTTGTGAATGCATAAGCTCAGCCCTCAAGCCGTGCTACTCTGGTACTGCAGCTTCCACTTGCTCATACTTGCCACTGTGGCTTCTTACGGAAGTTTTCACCTGTCATCCTAAAATGCCACCGGAAAAGCTTCCCCCAAGGCTCTGAGGACCTTTCCCTCTTGGAAGGTCCGAAGGACACAGAGTTTTCAGTGGACGCAGGTTTCGTGTTAACTGTGGCCACACGCAGTGACCCGAACACCCCGTCTAGAGACTCACAGGTTCTTCCCATAAAGCTCAGAGAGTTTGGGATCCTCACTCTTCACTCTAGGATGCTCAAAATTAATCTGCAGTGAGACAAAGGAAATAAACACCACCATCTTTTTTCTCCTTTTTCCCGAAGTGCTTTCTTTAATTCAAATCTCTTCTCTGTGACCAGGTATAAAACAGAAGATTTCTTGAGTTTTACTGAAGGCAAAGATTATATGCGGTTTATGAAGAAGTATTAACAGAGGAAGCATGTTGTCTAATCCACACTGGGAGCGACAGTGCGTATTCTTTGTTGTACCTGTCTACATTAATTACTCCTTTCTCTTAATTTCGTTTATGAATGTAGAGCGTTCCATCTAAGCCTTGTTTTTTGAAGCCCACTCCTATTCTACTGACTATAAGTGGAAATTATTACCTCTAAATTCACATGTGAAAAAAATAATTCCTCTACTCATCCATTTATTCAACAAATACTTCATCATTCATTCAATATGCAATGGACCACTTAAGTTGAAATAAATACTTTGAAGGCTTATCTTTTGTATCTAAGAGATACATAGTTAAAAAGCATGTAGTAATAAACAAAGTTAAATAAAATATTAGCATGCCATAATGAAAGTTTCTGTGGTATATTGTAATGTCACATGGGGACAGAGAGCAATTTGATTTGGAATATAAAACAAAGACTTCTTTGAAGAAATTATATTAGTAGGATGTGATGATATAAGAAGTGGCTATCTCTCCTGTCTAAGATTATTACAAGCATCAAAATAATACATGTAGAATCACTTTGTTACATGAGAAACAATAAATACACATTTTAAACATACAGATACAGATATGTGAGTTTATGTGTTACATAGTAAGAAAAATTACTTGGCCTTCTTTTCACTGAAAAAAAAACCTGTGTCCATCTGTTCTCATTACTACTATGCCATAGACTATCTGAGCAAATCTATGAGTGACTATTTTTTATTTGTTTTGCTATATACCCAATTTGACATTCTACCCAAGATCTCACTCTCTTACATTTCTTTCTTTTTTATTTTTCACCAAGCCCAACATTTAAAAAAATCTTTTTATTTAAGTATAGTCGATTTACACTGTTGTGTCAATTTCTGGTGTACAGCATAATGTTTTGGTCATAAATATAAATATATATATTCATTTTCATTATAGGTTACTATGAGATATGGAATATATTTCCCTGTGTGCTACAGAAGAAACTTGTTGTTTACCTATTTTATACATAGTAGTTAGTATCTGCAAATCTCAAACTCCCAGTTTATCCCTTCCCACCCCCTTTTACTCTTCTTGACTTTAAATGTTATAATTTACTTGCAAATACTTACAGAACAATTACCTGTGTGAAAATACTATGCTATAAATTATGGATGAGTAGCCTGAAGGGGACTGTATTGATGATTAAGATTTGATCTTTGCCCTCAGTTTCCTGAGAGAGTAAGGAAATCGTAAATGATTATGATACAGATCAGCCTTGGCTTTCAGAAATGAAGCATGAGTGTTTTATACCTAATTTTTTTCTTTTACTCTTTAATGCAAATACTTAAAGTTATATCTAAGTCAAAAGGCAATTTTTCTCTGTTGGGGAATGTATTTAAAGTCATAGATAAGTGAAAGCTCTTAAAACTCATTACAATGGTATGAACATTTAAAAAATTATTAAAGTAAAATTGACATGGAAAAAGCTATACAAATCTAGTATATATGAATGTTGAGTTTGGGGAAAGTATACAGTCATAAAACCATCACCACAAGGGATGAAAAACAATTTTCTCTTTACCCTCTTGAGTCCTTAGCTGAGACTTCTGTAATAAATGAGATTAACAAGAGGAAAACAGCAGTTTATTAACATGTACACCTCATGTATTTGTGGGAGATACCCAGGGGAAAATCAGTAATTCAAAGAGGTGGCTTAGAAATCAATAACATTTCAATAAGGAAAGGAGAGAGACGATGAGGCAATTTAGGGGAGAGTAAAAGATTTTTAGGAAAGGTGAATGGGCCCTTAGAAGCATAGAGGGGAGGTATGGTGGTTTGTGATGAAGTTTGTCTGGCTGCGGTGCCCACTTTCAGTCTCCCTCCTGTGATGTCAATCTTTCCCTGGTTGATGAAACTCCCAGGGAAAAGATTTCTGATAACTGAACTCTTTCAAGGTATCTGTCTTTAGGCAGATGAAGAGAGTTCAGAGAAAGCCTCTCCTGGCACTTGGTGTTTTTCAATTGCGTACAGCTCAAAATAATCAATATACTAAAGCAGAATATTTTGCCTTGGCATGTGCTAAACTCCTACAGTCATATTTTGGGGTGGCTTATTCTGCTACCTTCCACCTCCATCATGGCCAAAAAAAAAAAAACCCATCATCTCACAAAGTTTCCTCTTGCCCCTCTTTTATTATCATTATATTTTTGTATGTAGTAAAATACTTAACATAAGATTGCCTCCTAGTAAATTGTAGCATATGATAAAGTATGGTTAGCTACAGGCACTATGCTGTATAGCAGATCTGGAGAACATTTATCTTGCATAACTGAAACTTTGTACACTTTGACCATCACCTCCTCATTTCTCCCTCACCTGAGCCCCCGGGAACCATCATTCTACTCTCTGTTTATATGAGTTTGACTATTTGAGATTCCACAAACAAGTGAGATTACGCAGTATTTGTCTTTCTGTGTCTGGCTTGTTTCCAATACTATACTGTCCTCTGGGTTCATTCATGTTGCAAATTGCATGATTTCATCCTTTTTTAAGGTTAAATGATATTCCGCCATACACATATACCAAAATTTTCTTTATTTATTCATTTATTGATAGACATTTAGTTTGTTTCCATATCTTGGCTATGGTGAATAACATTGCAGTGAACATAAGAGTGCAGGTATCTCTTCAAGATTCTGATTACAATGTTTCTGGATGTATGTACCCAGAAGTGGGATTACTAGATCACATAGTAGTTTACTGTGTTCCAAAACGGCTGCACCAATTTATATTCCCACCAACAGTGAACCAGAGTTCCTTATATTCCACTGCCTCACCAACATTTCTTATCTTTCTGACTTTTTAATAATAGCCATTCTACGAGGCCTGGATTAATATCATTGTTTTGTTTTGCATTTCTCTGACGATTAGTGATGGTGAGGACATTTTCATATACCTCTTGGCAATTTGTATGTCTTCTTTGAAGAAATATCCATTCCATTTTTAATGTGATTATCTTTTTGTTATGGAGTTGTAGGAGTTCCTTATATATTACTGATATTAACCCCTTATCAGATATATGGTTTGCAAATATTTTTTCTCATTTCATAGGAAATTTTATTGATTATTTCCTTTGCTAAGTTTTGGTTTTGTTGCCTGTGCTTTTGGTGTCGTATAAAAAAAACTCATTTTCAAGACCAATGTAAAAACTTTTTTCTTATTTTTCCTTCCAGTTTTATAATTTTATACTCATGCTCCATTTCGGAAAACTGAGGCTGATCTGTATCACATTCAGTTACTATTTCCTTACTCTCTGAGGAAAATAGTTTGAGGGCAAAGATCACACCTTAATCATCAATATAGGTCCCTTCATTTTTTTTTTCATAATTTATAGTACAGAATGTTCACACAAGTAATTTTTCTGTAAATATTTTCAAGTAAATTATTACATTTGATTTTACAGAACAACATATAATTTTGTTTGATTTTGTCTTAGGTTTCAGTCTTTAATTCATTTAAAGTTGATTTTTGTATATGGTGTAAGATGAGGTCCAATTTCATTCTTCTGCATTTGGATATGCAGCTTTCTCAGCAGCATTTATTGAAGAGGCTATCTTTTCCCTGTTTTGTGCTCTTGGCAGCTTTGTTACAGAACAGTTAACTGTATACGTGTGGGTTTCTCTGGGGGCTCTTCATTCTGTTTTCCTGGTCTGTGTGTCTACCGCAGTACCAAACTGTTTTGATTACTACGGATTTGTAACACAAATAGAAATCAGGAAGTGTGATGCCTCTAGCTTTTCTCTTCTTTCACAAGATTGCTTTGCTGTTTGGAGTCTTTTGTGGATCCACATGAATTTTAGAATTGTTTTTCCTACCTTTGTGAAAAATGCCATTGGACTTCTGCCAGGGATTTTATTAAATCTGTAGCTCACTTTGGATAGTATGAATATTTTAACAATATTAATTCCTTCAATCCACGAACACACACTATTTTTCCATTCACTTGTGTCTTCTTCAATTTCTTTCCTTAATGTCTTTTAGTTTTCAGTGCACAAGCCTTTCACTGCCTTGGTTAACTTTACTCCTAAGCATTTTATTCTTTTTGATGCTACTGTGGAAATGTTTATTTTCGTAATTTCTTCTTTGGATAGTTCATTGTTAGTGTATAGAAATGCAACGTATTCTTGAATGTTGCTTTTGTATCCTGAAACGTTACTGAAATTAATACTACAGGAAAAAAATAATAGAATTGCATTTGATGAAAGATGCTATAGATGGAAAAACTTCTAGTGACAATACCAAAGTCTCAGCTCTTAACTTTTCCTCTCTGATCCCTTGCTAAACCCAAATTGGCCAACAACTGCTATTCACTCACTTATTCAACAACAGTCTATTATTCATCATGGGCTAAATTACAGCCCTAGTCTTAATATGCTGCATCCAGTCCTGTGATGAACACAACCTCAGTCTCTCCATACCATTCAAGTATTTCAACAGTGAAAAATTTTCAGAACCAAACTATACCAAACTTTAGTGACTTTCTCCAATCTATCTTATAAACTTTTAAGATTCCTACTCTTACAGAGGAGTTTTTCCAGCTGTTCTTACACTGCAAAAATATAATAAAAGTTTAAGCAATAGACTTTGGTTGTTTTCCTCCTTCCATAACTGTAATTTTAACATGGTTTCTGAAAATATGACTAATTTGGAATTAAAGGAATTTTCTTTTTAAATTTCCTGACAAAATGTAATATTGAAAAAACAGTATACTGAAAAACAGGACAGTAATTCTTTGGCATCCATGAGGGATTCATTACACCTCCCTTTCAACCTGCCAACGCCTCCATACCAAATCCTGAGGATGCGCAGGTTCCGCATTCATGGATTCAACTGACTGTGACAAGATTTGCAGTTAGCTAAATCTCCAGACGCAGAATGGCTGATTTGGAGGGCCAGAGGGCCCAATGTATACTGAAAATTGCTATTTTAATCAATGTGACACTTTTAATTTATGCCAGTGCTGTATTTGATTAAGCAGATAATATAGTGATTCCATATTTGCTCTTATTAAATATTTCATTAAGAATTTATTCATGTGCTTGTTATTAAGTAAAATCAAATACCATACTATATCTATTTCTCTAAATAATCTTGATGAACTCTTCCTTCTTAAGGATAAAAATAATATAATGCTTTTGTAATATATTTATGATTCCTGTACATTAATGTGTTATTGCACAGTCACATGCACAAGCACATACTCACACACACTTTCATCCAAGTTGGTAAATAATTATACCAATAGGAAGTCTGTACTCATAGCAATTTCCTTCTTTATTTTAACTAATTATTATTTTCTATGGTGATGAGACAAGCCAATACTAAACTAGTCAGAATACATCATTTTTAAACCTATCAGGATTCATGGATATAGAGTCATAATATATTTCTTACAAAATTTCTGCCTGTTGGATATCTGGAGATTTTTTGGATCAGGTAAGATAACACTGATTTTGTAATAAGAGTGTGTGTATGCATGTGTGTGTGTGTGTGTGTGTGTGAATCTATTTTCAAATATCTCTTAAATTAAATGTCAGGTTCAGCTTAGCACTGGAAAGACAGTCTATGCCTGTCCGAGGAGTACCTGTCAGCTTGTCTTTTGTCCAGTCAAATTGCCAGCTGCTGTCTGGTGACTACTTTAGGCCAAAGGATCACAGAACTCCATGTCAAAACTGCTTCAAAAAAAAGTGGAAGAAAATGTGACACAGTCTATTATTTCTTTTGGAGATTGGAGTTTACACTTTGAATTATTTAAGGATATTTTTACCACTTTCCTACTGATAAATCAATATCAGAAATTCATTCAGGGTTAGGCATGGAAAGAGAAGTTGAAATCCATGAAAGTAGTAATTTCCATGAAAAATTGTGTATTTTAGCCTTGTTCTATAGTTGTACTGAAAGTTTTGGTTCTGTTATTTGCAAAAGCAAATTTTTTTTTTTATATTTTTCTATTTGGGGAATTTTCTCATTGAATATCTGTTTAGGTAAAATTTTATTTATGTATGTATCTGTCTATCATCCATCTATTTCTAGCCAGAAAAGACTATGATTAGGATGCTTAGGCTCCATTTTCAGATGATGAGAAAGATATAAGATTCATTCCCCAAAGCAGATCTTTCAGAATTGTTGAGGACATCCAGTGGTGTCAGCAGATGCACCCAGCAGTAGTGGCAGTGTACAGCTGCTCTGGCTGTGTCCACTGTGACAGCTCTTTGCATTATAATCTTCGCAGTATTTAAAGTTTAGCATCACTGTCCTTCTTTCTGTTAACCTAATTTTCTAACTTTTCTGCCAGCCTTATGAGTTAATCAGTGGCTTTCCAACATTTTTCTTCTACTTGAGTTAGACCTTATTTCTCATGCTTGAAATGACAGAACCTGTACTTAAACAGAAAATTTGCAGTTACAGTTTTAGGTACAAGCTAAATCAAAACTGTTATATTTTCCTTCTGAAATAATTATGGTCATTATAAAATGGCTACAGTTTTAGTCAGTATCACTTTGTTTTATCCTTACAGTGTATGTTGTTAGATGGTAAAATAGCTACAACCACTCTGAATTACTGTTTTGTTTAATATAGAATTTGCATGGTATAACTTTTTCCATTCTTGACTCTCTTCATGTCTGGGTCCCTCCATTTTAGATATGTCTTTTGTAAACCACATAGAGCTGTCAGCTAATGATGTAGGTTCCAACCTTACTGTAGATCACAATCGTTCCTGGTGAAGTGGGAAGTGCCATCAACCATGACTCTCCTCCTATTTGAAAACCAATAACAAGCTCTGGAGAGAAAATCATGTCAGCTGCCACCATCATTAACTGCTTTTCACTAGTAGCAATGTATGTGATCCTTGCAGCAACCTTACTTAAATTATTTAATGCAGGTATAATTGTCTCCATTTTATTGTTGAGTACAGGTAAATCAATTTCCCAAGGAGATGAAAGAAGAAAAACAAAGGTTCAAATATTTATAGCTTGTGATTTTATGATACATTCTTTTTAAAAAGTATTATAACATTTTCATGTATAAATTGAGATTCAATTAATTATCCAGCTTCCTGTAGTCATTTTTGAGTACATCCATTTACTTTTTCACACTTCTATCTTCATATGCCCTTTGATATACGATTCCAATTAACACATTTGCCTAGGAAGCAAATGCTTAAATTTGAGGGAGGGAGAGATACAGGGAGGTGACATTAAAAAGAAAAATCCCTAAAAGAAAAAACAACAGTAATCTCTGCCCTAATGTGTGTGTGTGTGTGTGTGTGTACATACTTTTGCCAGATGTTGTTCTATAGGCTTTTAACTGCATAAATTGATATATTAAATCTCAATAGCATCCATATGAAGCAGTAATAAAGTAGTGATTTGTATTATTCTTATTTTGGAGATGTGGAAACTGAGGCAGAGAGATTAGAGGTCTCTTCCAAGGCTTTATAACTAATAAATGGAAGAGCTGGATTTAAATCTGAAGCTTTCTGCTTCAGTTTATGCTTTTAACCACTACTCTGAATAGTTTTTTTTTTAGCCCCACAGGGATTTTGAATAGAAAGTGCTTTGGAAGATATTATTTATTTTGGAAAATTTATTAATAATTTTGGAGAACAATATTAGTTTCCAAAACATCCCTCAAGAAACAAAAGACTGATTTACTGGGATATAAACTCCCTAAGTCTTTTATTTCCTAGTCTATATGTTGTAATAATTTATTTAGTAGACTAAAGATGACACAATACTTATGAAATATGAATAAATGAGCTAACATTTCTTATCTCAAGACACTATGTTTAAACCTAAAGCTAAAAGTAATGCTTTAATTCTCTTTTGTAATCAATAAATTTGAGTACTAGAAATAAAAACAATATCATTTTTCCACAAATATGCATACACTAGGCATTTACCATTCAGCATATAATTGTCCTAAACTCTAGGGATACAGCAGTGAACAAATCACTCGGTAAAATCTGTAATCTAAAAGAATTACATTCTAGAGAGGGTAGATAGACTGTGAATAAATACATAAAGAATAAAATATACTTATCATATATTGGATGGTTGCTACTATGAAGAAAAATAAAGAAGGTAAGCAGTATAGACGGTATTAAAGGCTGGTAGAGGGGTTGAAATTCTAAATTTCTAAGTTTCAGGTGATCAGGGAAAGCGAAATTTATATTTGAAAATCAACATAAAGAGGTAAGGGATAAATGTCCTTGTATTAGAGAGAGAATTCCAGGCAGAAGCAATCACAAAGCAACATTTGTGATTTGGGCAGGTGCCTAGCATGTTCACAAATATTAGGAAAGTTGATCAGGCCTATGCAGAAGAAATATTTGCATCTTTTCTTTCTTTCCAAGGATAGAAAGTTGCAGATCTCATGGACTTAAGAGAGAACAGTGAGTATTTTCATTTAAAATAAAAGATACTTAAGACACAAGTTTTTCAACACTATTATATATATTGTTTCTTATGAAACATAAATATTTTTAGTTACGTAAATTAACCTTGACTACTCACAAAAGCTGATTATTTAAATAAATACAAAACACATTACTTTTTACATTATCCCAACCATTCATTTTACACTTCTTTCAAATAACTTTCAAATACAGCTATATCATTCCATAAAATCTATTCACCAGATAAAATATATTTAAAATCACCCAATTATAACAACAAAAAGAAAAGCAAATTTAAAAAATGAAAACAGCTTAAGAGATCTCTTCTAACATTAAGCATACCAACATTCACATTGTAGGGATTCCAGAAGGAGAAAAGAGAGAGAAGGGATCAAAAATGTATTTGAGGAAATTATGACTTAAAACCTCATGAACCTGAAAAAGGAAACAGATATTCAGGTACAGGAATCACAGAGTCCCAAAGAAGATAAACCCCTCAAAACACACCGAGAAATATAAGTAAAATTGCAAAAGTTAAAGATAAAAAGGGAATTCTAAAGGTAGCAAGAGAAAAACAAAGAGTTATATAAAAGGGAACTCCTCATTAGGCTATGAACTGATTTGTCTGCAGAAGCATTATTGGCCAGCAGAGAGTGGTGTGATATATTCAAAGTGCTGAAAAGAAAAACCTACAACCTAGGATACCCTACCCCACAAGATTATCATTTAGAATTGAAGGAGAGCTAAAGAGCTTCTCATATATGAAACCCATGGTAACCACAAATCAAGAACCTATATAGATACAAAAATAAAAAATAAATAAATAAAAAGAAAGGAACTCAAGCATACAACTAAAAAAAATCATCAAACCAAAAGGGAAGAAACAAAGAGAAGGAATGAACAGAGGGAAAACTATAAAAACAACTGGAAAACACATTATAAAATGGCAATAAGTATATAGATATCAATAATTAACTGCCAATGAACTAAATGATCCAATCAAAAGACACAGACTGGCTAAATGAATTTAAAAAGCAAGGCTTTCTATATACTACTTCAAGGGAATCACTTCAGAGCTAAAGACAAACACAGACTGAAAGTGAGGGAATGGAAAAAAGATATCTCATATAAATTGAAACAATAAAAAAGTAAGTGTAGCAATTCTCATATTAGACAAGATAGACTGTTAAAACAAAGCCTATAACAAAAGAAAATTAAGGTCATTTTATAACGACAAATAGATCATGACAAGAGGAGGAGATAAAATTTGTTCAAATATATGCACTGAATATATAAAGTATGTTAGGAGCACCTAAACATACAAAGCAAATACTAACAGACATAAAGGGAGAAACTGATAATAATACAATAATAGTAGGCAACTTTAACACCCCACTTACATCAATGGACACATTATCCAGGCAAAAATTCAGTAAGAAAACAGTGGCCCTAAAAGACACAATTGGTAGTTGGACTTAAAAGATACCGATAGGACACTACATCCAAAACCAGTGGAATACACATTCTTTTCAAGTGCACATGGAACATTATCCAAGGTAGGTCATATGTGAGGCCACAAAACAAGTCACAACAAATTTAAGACGGTAGAAATTATATCAAGCACTCTTCCTGACCACAATGGTATGAAATTAAAAATCAATTATAGAAAGAAAAATGGGAGAAGAACAGATATGTGGATACTAAATAATGTTACTAAATAGCCAATAATGAAATGAAAGAGAAAATCAGAACATAGCTATAGACAAATGAAAATGGAAACCAAACTTTCCAGAATCTATGGGATGTTGGAATCCTACCAACATATAAAGAGCTAATACCTATTCTTCTCAAAATATGCCCCCTAAAATTAAAGAGGACATAACATTCCCAAATTCATTCTACAAGGCTACAATTACCCTGACACCAAAACCATAAAAGCAGTACATAAAAAGCAAAATACAGGCCAATATCTTTTATGAATATAAATGCAAAAATCCTCAACACAATATTAGCAAACCAAATCCAATGATATATAAAATGATCAAGTTAGATTTATTCCAGGGACCCAACAATGGTTCAATATTCACAAATTAATGTGGTACACACATAAAAAAAGGAAAAACTAAAACCACATGATCATCTCAATAGATGCAGAAAATATTTGACAAAATTCAACATCCATTCATGATAAAAACTCTCACCATAGTGGATATAAAGGGAATGTATCTCAACATAATAAAGTCCATTTACAATAAACCTACAGGCAACATAATACTTAATGGTAAAAAGCTGAAAGCCTTTCCTCTAAATTCAGGAACAGGACAAGATTACACACTTTGCCACCTCTATTTAATGTGGTATTGGAATGCTAGTCAGAACAATCAGACAATAAAAATAAGTAAAAACATCCATGAAAAAGAAAGATATCCAAATTGGAAGGGAAGAAATAAAACTGTCACTATTTGCAGATTAAATAATATTTTATATAGAAAACCCTGAAGTCTCCACCAAAAAATTCTTAGAAGTAATAAATGAATTCAGTAAAGTTGCAGGATATAAGATTAATACAAAGAAATCTGTTGCTTTTCTATATATTAATAATGAAGCAATAGAAAGTAAAAGAAAATTCCATTTAAAATTACATCTAAAAATTTAAAATACCTAGGAATAAACTTAACCAAGGAGGTAAAAGACCTATACTTTGAAAATTATAAAACACTGATGAAAGGAAACTGAAGTTGACACAAAGAAAGGGAACAGTATACTGTGCTCTTGAATTGGAAGAAGCAGTATTATTAAAATGCTCATACTACTGAAAGTAATGTACAGATTTAATGCAATTCTTATCAAAATACCCATGGCATTTTTTAAAGAACTAGAACAAATAATACTAAAATTCACATGGTACCAGAAAAGACCCTGAATTGCCAAAGCAATCTTGAGAAAAAAGAACAAAGCTGGAGGTACGACCTTCTCAGATTTCAGACTACACTATGAACCTACAGTAATCAAAACGGCATGTATTGGCACAAAAACAGACACATATATCAATGGAACAGAATAGAGAGACCAGAAACAAGCTGACACACCTGTGGTCAATTAATGTATGACTAAGGAGACAAAATATACCATAGAGTAAAGTCAGTCTTGTCAATAAATGATGCTGGGAAAACTGGACAGCTATATGTAAAAGAATGAGATTAGAATTTTTCCTCACACCATATACAAAAATAAATGCAAAATGGATTAGACCCAAATGTAAGGCCAGAAACAATAAAAGTCATAGAAGAGAACATAAGTAGAACATGCTTTAACATAAATCATAGCAGTATTTTTTGGATCTCTCTCATAAGACAAAACAAATAAAAGCAAAAATAAACAAAAGGAACCTAATTAAACTTAAAAGCTTTTGCACAGCAAAGGAAACCATGGACAAAGCTAAAAGACAACTCAGGGAATGGGAGAAAGTATTTGTATACAATGTGACTGACAAAGGGTTAATATCCAAAATATACAAACAGCTCATATAAATCAATTAAAAAACCCCACAACACAATAAAAAAATGGGCAGAAGACCTGAATGGACATATTTCCAAAGAATATACACAGGTCTTCAGGCTAACAGGCACACAAAATGTTGCTCAACATCCCTAATCATTAGGGAAATGCAAATCAATACGACAATGAGTTATCATCTCACACCTGTCAGAATGGCTATCAACAAAAAGTCTACAAATTACAAGTGTTGATGAGGATGTGAAAAGGGATCCCTTGTACACTGTTGGTGGGAATATAAATTGGTGCAGCCACTATGGAAAACAGTATGGAGTTTCCTCAAAAAAATTAAAAAAGAACTACCATATGATCACAAATACCACTTCTGGGAATATATCCAGAAAAAACAAAAACACTAATTCAAAAAGATACAGGTACCCCAATGTTCACAGCAGTCCTATTTACAAAAGCTAAGATATGGAAGCAACCTCAATGCCCATCAACAGACAAATGGATTAAGAAAATATTGTATACACACACACACACACACACACACACATTTTACTCAGCCATACAAAAGTATCAATTTCTGCCATTTGTAGTGACACAGAGGAACTTAGAGAATATCACGTGTAGTGAAATGAGAAAGACAAATACTGTATAATATCACTTAAATATGGAATCTAAAAAAATAAAACAAATGAATGTGTATAGCAAAACATAAACAGACTCGCAGATATAGAAAACAAACTATTGGTTACCAGTGGGGAGAGAGAAGGGGAAGGGGCAAGATTGGGGTATGGCATCAAAAAGATACAAACTACTGTGTATAAAATAGGTTAAATACAAGGATATACTGTATAGCACTGGAAATTATAGCTGTCATATTGTAATAACTTTTAGTGGCGCATAATCCTAAAACTACTGAATCACTCTGCTGTATACCTGAAACTAACATGATATTATAAATCAATTATATTTTAAATAAACAAAGTATTTAACACAAATATACATTTTACAAATTTTTAAAAAATTATTGCTTTACTATGGATACATATTTGTAATATACTTAGAAATACAGTTTAATTTGGTAATTTCTGTATCCAATGCAATCTATTACAGATGCTCATTGAATTAGCACTATTAGCTTGTAAGGCAATATACAAGCTTGTACTCTATTGTCTTCAGCTTCTTCAATGAAGTTGATGCTAATTTTTAAATTTCTCTTAAATTACTTGAAAGTATTAGGCTAGGGGAAGTGTTCTCTATGTCTAAAATCTATTGACCACACAATGTTTATTTAGATATTTTGAGCACATGATGTTTATAGAGCACATGAGTTTTTTAGAAATGTCAGCGAAAGATACCTATTACCTAAATTATGTTTAAAGTTTTCCATTCTACCTTGAAGTGGTACTTCTTATTGCTACACAGGGAAGAAAACTTCTTTGACAAGGACTGGTTGGTTTTGCTGCCTTTCCAAAATTTCTGCCTAGATTGGTTTGGTAAGGGTGAGACAAAAGTTGACGAAATACCTGGCTGTTTCATAGAACTCCACAAAGGAGTTCTGGTTGTACTAAAGCATCACTGAGAAGGGAGAGAAGAGGACAGATTCAGGCAGTAGGAACAAAATAGTCTTAACAGGACTTAGCCCTTCTACATATGTACAGTTCGAGAGAAAAGTATGCCAAGGATTTATCATCATTCAGCTTTCTGCTTCAGCAGCTTTGGAGATGTCAGTGCCATTTTCTGAGACAGAAAACTCAGGAGAAGTTTGTCAAGGTAAGATAAATTGAGTCTTGAATATAACTAAATTTGAGATGCCCTTGAGGTTTAAAAACACAGGTAAGTGACAGCAGGTAAATGTAAGTCTTGAGATGGGAAGGAAGCCTCTCAGATGGAGATTTTGGAGGGGAGTCATCACCATATAGAGAGGTAGTAATTGAAGATACAGCGGTGAGAAATCTCTAAGGATGAATATGTATATACTTTTTCTCTAGCTTTATATACATAGAAGGAACAAGTCCTGTTAAGACTGTTCTTACTAGTGCCTGCATCTGTCCTGTTATCTCCATTTTCAGTGATAATACATTAATACAGACAACCGTAACTCTTTTGTGGAGTTCTATGAAACAGACTGGTATTTGACCAACTTTTATTTGACTCCCACCAAACCAATGTCCAAAATACAGCCAATGATATTTTCTTAAATACGAATGTCACTGTGTCATTCTTTTGCTAAAAAAGTTTTCCATGTGCTACTCTATTTTTCTAGAAAACTCTCATCAAGTATCTAGTATCTCTTTAAAGTATCTAGTTTCTCATCATTCTTTAGTTCATAGCATAGACTTGAGTTCTTTGAAGAATTTACACCAAAGAAGCCTGGTTTAGTTTCTCTAAACACATTACTTATCACCATGAATTTTAACTCCTTGATAACTATTCTTCCTCTACAAAGTAAAAACACTAAGAGAAGATATTGTCTAACTTTCATATGCAAAACTGAGCATAGTGTTAGATTCAACAATACTCAGTGTTTGCTGAAGTGAATTACTCTCTTACAGCAGATGTAGTTAAAAAGAATATATGAGTCGAGTCCTATTTTGAATCAGGCAAAGCACTAGATACTATAGAAATGTTGGATATGTAGTGAAGCATTAAGTTGCTGCCCTCAAGTAGTCAATGTAGGCCATGCAAAGTATAAACTCATGCAAAATAATGAATAGTAAGCTGTTTACCTACTGCCAAATACGTAATACTGGGAATAATTTTTATAGAAGATCAATGAAGCACAAACTAATAGTTCTATAATGCTTCTTTCTAGACCCCAATTAAGCCCATTTTCTTGGCTGTCAATAGTGTTATTTCCATGATAAATGAGAATCAGGCATTCAATCTGAAAAACAAGTAAGCATTTTATGAATAAACACATTCATTTACATTTGGTTATATAATGCATATTGAATTTCCCTCATGTGCTCCGTACTGTGCTAAATGTTGGAGACAAATAGCCAGTAGTCTTGAATAGTTTACAAGGTAATGAGGGAAAAAGACAAGTAAATACATAATTTAAAACAATATGGAGATTTTAATGACAGCCATGTGCAGAGGGCAAGAGTCAGTATCAAGACTAGCTTGAATATCCATGCATCTCTGATATATTCAAGGAAATGGGTGGTATTATAATGATTTAGGGCAACTGAATTAAGCTGAATGAAATGTCCAGATGTCATCATTATAATATTATCACTTAAATTTAACAGCTATTTTCTGATATCCTCAGTATGAAAATTTCTAATCATAACACTACATCTCTCTTATTTGATAAAACATAGATATATCAAGAGTTGCAGTGAAAATGAGGAATTATTATTTTAATAACTTGTGGATACTTTTATCTCATAAATATTTACAGTGTAGAGTATTCCTTAACAAAGCCTTATATTCCATCTGAATTTTATATTTATATTTTTCAATCTTTTATAGGCTAAGCAAATGCTGTCCAGAAATTAAATAGCAAATGGGGAAATTTTAATAGTTTTAGTGATTTAAAGCTTTTCTAATAATTACGCAGAGATGGTTAAATCCTCAGTTTACAAACTAAATTATTAGTAAAAGAAAAACTTTTAGTTATGAAATTGATGTGATTCTTGTAAGACAGCCTTTATAAATATTCCAGTAATGTAAAATCATTTCTAAAAGCACAAATACATGGAGCCAACTTAAAAGGCAAGTTTCCTTCCCTGCTGTTTTAGTGCTTTGAACTTAGAGCAATTAGTTTAAGTTAGTTTTCAGTCAATATTGAAGTTACCATTTTATGTAAAACATTTTTAAATTTCTGCCAATTATCCCCCTTTGGGGCATAATTAAAAACAAAAAATTATTAGGAAGTTCATGTCAATTACTGAAAAAGAAGACTAATGTCATCTGCTAAAGAAGGCACATTTCACAGCACCTCATGTAGGCACGGGAAAAGAAAGTAGTTTCCTTCGTAACAACCTTGAAAACAGATGTGAATAAGTAGTAATTCCCCAGAAGCAAAACCGATCTATGGGAACTTCACAAGACACACGTTGCCAGCCAGCAGTGCTGCACATGCGAAATGCTGCTGAAGGAGCTGGAGGTCATCCTGATAGCAGCATCCCAGTGGAGAAGGCAATGGCACATGGATATAGATTTCCCTGCCAAAACCAATTACTGTTTAACACCTTTCCTTGACCCCAGGACAGTTTCTTCTCTCTAAGGACTAAAAACTGGGATCAACTACATGACATTAATAATATTAAATTCCAAAGAGGGAATCATTGAAATGTTTAGTTACTCACATAAGTATCATCCTGCAGCAAGGTAATAAAATAATATAATGAAAAGATGTTTTCATCAAGAGAACCCAGGATTAACTCAGACAGCTTTCTTGATATTTCATATAAAATGTGTGTGGATATCTGTGATTCCATTTCTACATTCTTATATTTTCATACTGACAATTATTTTAAAGTGATAGTACAATAAACCATAAGTCCACTTACACTTTGGTTAATTTTATGCATTTCCCGTATTTTTCAAAGTGATCTCCATGTGATACAACTTAGTGCATTAATTGCCATTATTGTGCTCCTCAGGCCTATCACCTTAAGGATATGCAATTTTTGCAGAAATTTCATTAATGGTTTAACTCCCCACCAGAATTGTAGAGATGTTAGAGTCAAAGCATTTAGGACCAAAGAGCTTAGTAGAACAGTCCCTTCACTTCATACAGGACTTTATCATCACCAGGTCCTAGGTCTTCTACCAGGGTAAATGGGTGAGACCAGGTTCAGCTAACAGATATGATATTATTCTTGGAGCCACTGTTCCCTCTGATGGTCATTGATTGTTAATGTGGCGTCCTGTCACATAAGAGAATCAGAGTACACCAAAGTTTTCTTTTGCCTTCTTTCAGACTCCTTTCGCCCTTCTTTCCCCACTCACACAATTTATCAAACTTACCCCAGTCATTGGGCATGGTTAGTGGCCTTTGAAAGTTTTAAGTAAATTTTGTCGATTCATTCTATTATATAGGCATATACGTGTATGTGTATGTATAGAACACACATGTCTGCATGTACGTGTAAAATGTGAGTGTATGCCATTAGGTTTGTTAAGTGCTCACAGAAGTGATAATTAGACAGAAGAGTAGTATTTGTCTTTTTTTTAGAGTGATATCTAAAGATTACTGAGTATCTAAAGAACACTTGATCCCTTTGAAATTCATTATATCATCTGACTTTGTTGTAAAAAAAAGTCAATAAAATTAATTGCATATTATCTTAAAATTAGTTACAAATATCAGATGATGCTAGTACTGTAGACATTATCCACTAAAACTCAGCCTCTTGGCATTTTCATAAATAAATTTTTGTGACTTTTCTTTAAAAGATATTATAGATTTGGTAACACTACATTCCTCTGCGTTAAGTACAGGTGAGATATTACAAAAAAAAACTTTGATTTAATATAGTTTTTTAAATGACACAAGGAACCAAACAGCAATTACTCCATCTTGTATATATAGATTTTGTATTGCAATACAAGTTTTAGGTTAGTTTTATGGAAAGGCATACACTATTTTGAAGAGATTAATATATACACAATTACTGGGGCAGGAAACATACAAAATTAAACTAGAGCATCTTCTGGTACCAGAAAGTAAGGAAGTGTTCAAAAAGAAAATCAACAAACAAATAAACAAACAGCCCACCCTGCAATGATGAGTATCTGTCAAAGGGAAACCAAATGAAAGAGCTCTTAATGGTCAAACCTGGAACAATTACAGCAAAAAAATTAAGTTCGTAGTATTGTATTATAATCTAAAGTATCAAATAAAGATTCATGAGTCCATACTGATATAAATGTCTGAATATATAAATAAATAGGAGAAATGATACAAATATCTCGTATAGAAGAATTCCAAATAACAACTAGTTATTACACACTCAAGGTACCAGATTGTAACTCCTCACATTGTGGGGCTGTGCTGAATGACTTCCTTGCAAAGAGTACAGTATGGAAAGGGGAAAAAAGAGGAACTCTATAGTGGAGACACGTGAAAAGCACTGCTTCAGTCAGATGATCAAGATCAACATCAATAGTAAGTCATAGTATGATGTCACATGATGAAAATCACAATGTACTTCTGTGCTTTTCTCATGCTTCTAAGCACTTATCCATAGATTTGGGCAAACTTTGGGAAGCTTCATGTGCACCGTATAGTACTACTTAGATTTTGTCTCTTTAGCTCTTGCAAGTATTTCTATATATGCCCTAATAGAAGTCAGTTATTCAGATATTTTTAAAACTATATTTAAATTGTAAAAT
The DNA here is from genome assembly GCF_036321535.1 of Camelus dromedarius. Lineage (NCBI taxonomy): Eukaryota > Metazoa > Chordata > Mammalia > Artiodactyla > Camelidae > Camelus > Camelus dromedarius. Next base: position 40,928,367 of record NC_087436.1, read on the forward strand.
CTTATTAAAATAAGATTTTATTATCTCATATTTTACACCTATACCTAATGACCATGAATATTCTAATAGCTATAAATAGCTCTTTTTAATATTTTAATTTACTTATTTTCAGACATTTACTCTTCACGGGGCATCTAGACTATAAACAGAAAAGAAGGAAACAAGAGAACAACATGGTTCTTTTTAAGAATTTAGAGTATGTTTTTGGGAAAAAAATAAAAAATATCTTCAAAGGGACTTCTTATCATAGTGTTTTCAGTAACACTCTGTTGATGCTTTAAAATTACAGCTTAAAGCAAGAATTATAGGCATAAAAATAAGAAATAGTTTGAATATCCTCCCTACAGACACCATTTTCATTGTTATTTATTGAGTTACCAGGGACGAATTTCTCTCTGTGAAAGCATAAAGTAGGGAAGGGTCCCTGAACATTGAAATCTGAGTATGAGAAGAATCTGAAATTTACATTGAATGATAGAAAATGATTCTATTACTGCTCTTCAATGTATTATATATGCCAGTGCTTATTTGATGCATCCTAACCAGCTTTTTACTTAATTGTTCTGTTCTACTTAATGCGGGTAAAATTCAGTATTTTCTCCTGCGAATGAAAATCACTCCTTTACATGAAGTCTTGGGATCCCACTTTTATTTTATGTTGCAGTTTCAATGATATTAACCAGAGACCAAAGCTCCTGTCTTCAAAACTCACTTTGCATTTGGCTGTTCTCAGGGGAACGATGCCTACACTGAAAAGTGGCAAAAGTTAAAACACTAGTATTTATTTAGATCACATTTAAATAAAAACCCTGTGTAAAGGCAAGTATTCAATAAGAATATCTGAAAGGAAGCTGCCAAAATAAAACCCTCAGAAGAAGAATGTTTCCATTCTATTTCCATATACATGACATCGGGGAACATACAGAGAATGTGAACATGGGAAACCCCATTTAATTTCTCTACTGCAAACAAAAGAGCAAATTGGCATAAAAAGACATCTTTAGTCTTAGCATGACTTTTGTAAAATGTAGGACCAAATAATTTCTCCCAAATGAACAATGACCACAATTGGACACAACTTCAACTTCATGTAAAGTGGGTAGGACTTGTCCGTGTTGCATACATAGCTTGCACTTTGTTCCCGGTTCCTCGCCAGGTATATTTGATACAGATTGTGTCAGCATCAAGGACAAGACACCAGAAGGGACTGGGGAGCGGATGTACTCAGTATAGCCTACTGCCCATAACTTTAATCTTACAAATACTCTGGGGAGAAGCACTAATAATGTACTTCTGGGATAAAAATCCTAACTTACCAGAAAATTTAATTCTGTGAAATTTGAAATTTGTAACTTGTAATTTATTATTTGGTTTGTGGGTCATTTTGAGGATCTGATTTGGGCTAAGAAAGCCTTTATAAAAATGCATGTGTTTGTCATGCTTTCTCAGGATATTTGAAAATTCCCCAGAGTGCATATATCCAAATGGAGAACGATTGGAACTTAAGTTTTACAACTTCTGCACAGAATTTCATCATTCAAATAAAAACAATAGGTAGATAAGAAGATTATAATAGATGATTAATAGATATCAGGTGTCCGTGTCTGTCATTTTTGTTCTTTATGGTATTTTGCAACATCTTAACCAGGCCTTGTTTGTCAGTGAGATCTTGGGATAATGAAGCCAAAATAGATTTTAAAAATATTTTTGAGCAGATTAAATACATAAAGGCCATGAAATGTATTCTAAATCATAGGTAAAGTACACAGCTATAAGAATTTTTTTTTAACTGAATGATTAAGACAAAGAACAAACACTCCTAGTTAGAAAATCAACTCAATGGAGTGAAATCAAGTAAATTATCCCTTGTCTATTATTTTGGAATCTAACAAAGATCTGAAAATAAAAGGTTTTTTGGAAGTGACAAACTTTTGGCTACAAAATCTGAAGTGAATTCTAGTGAACCTATGTATAATCATTATTGAACAGTCTTTTTCTTCCTATTCCCTTCTGAGAATATATATACATATTTTTTTTAATGTAAACTTTTACCTTTCTGAAATCTGAAAGAAAAGCTTCTGAAATACATCTGACACTTCAACAAGGATCACTGAATTAGTCTAAGAAAAATACATTTAATTATACATTTCATTTTTTAGATTGCCATTCTTCTACCATTTTGTTTTTCAGTACTTTCTCTTTTTCTGTTGCAAAGAAAGAGCACCCCAGTGTCATTACCTGCTGAAGACCAGGATTTCTGTGTATTACTGGGAATTTACTGTCTACTAAGTAAAGGCATAGTCAGATTTGGAGTATCCTGTATGCTTATCAGGTTACTAATTTTATTAAGATCAGAATCCTCATTCAATAATAAAAACAAATATATTATACACATCACAGGTTATTAGGAGAATTAGTGTAAGCAAAATTTTGTGAAGTAGGTAAATACTTAGTACATTTCTATTTGTATTCAATTCTATAACTACTTCAGAGGGAATCTGGAAGATATTAATAAAGTGACATCTGCCAAAATATTCTTGTTCTATTAATAATTTATAATTGATGAATTATTAATAAAAGCTGTTCCATTAATAATTAAGATGTGCAGAATCAAAATCTGTTCATTCTCCAATGGAATGACAACAATAGTAACAAAACAATGGCAGTGATAAAAATAACAATAAGAATTATAGGAAATCCTTAGTAGTACTTAGTCTTTGCCTGGTGCTTTCCTAAGCATTTTACATGTATTGATAATTTAACTTTTCTGGAAAACCTTATGCATTAGATACAATTATAATGTTTTGTTGTTGTTGTCGTTGTTTGCAGAACAGGCACACATGTAAGTAATTTGCTGAAAGTCACACAGCTAGTAAAGGATAGAGTAGGCGCTCTTAACTATTGCGCTATATGGTTGCTACGGGAAGCCAATTATGTCCTAGGTATGTTTTATGGGAATAGCAACACAGCATTTTAGGAAATAATTTCTCCTATTAAAACACTAATGCCTCACTAAAATACTATTGTATGGTCAGTATTTTTATTTTCCATGACTGGTTGGTAAACAGTTTTTCTGTGGGGTGCAAAATCGAATTTTTTCATTCTGGCAGATAAGAATCACATGCTTATGCTTCATTAATATGGTTTTAAATAGCATTTCATAAACTCCAACTATTATAGAGAGCTTTTAAAAAATGCTAATGGCCTTGTTAATTAAAACTCAATGTCTATCTTCCACTTTTCTTTTGAACCTGGGGTAATTTTTTTTTCATTCTTCTGTGTCTCATAATAATTAGTTATAGAGTCATAGTTTGAAGCTCAGGGTATTCCTTTCAGGAAAAAGAAAGTTGTACATAGTTTAAAGGATAGAGCTTACATAAAATTGCCTTATATCATTGTGTTTCTGCATAACGTGTGCTGAAAAACAATGCAGCCCAACTTGCCTAATTATCTTTAGGACACTGAACAACTTGCTATGAACACCAGACAATGCTGCCTGCATTTCCCAGAGCATCCAGACACGTACATGCAGAATTTGATCATGCGATGTGCTTGTGAATTAAGTAAAACAGCAAACCATTACAGCAATTGTCTATTCCTAGAGGTATTCCCCGTTAGTCATTCCACTCCTTTTAATGCTCTGCTGCACTGTCTGCTCGGCTTTGTTTTGTATTCCCAGCTGCTACTCAGTTCTTGGCTCTGACAGCTGGATTATGAGTGGTATTTGAGGTTAATTAAATCAGTAATGAATTTTTAAATAGAGGTACAAAATTAGGGCAGGAAGACCTAGGAGAAAAGTCAAATATACTGAGTGTAGTGTAGGGGAGAAACCAAGTATGTTGCCCCAGTTAGAGAGGAGCAGTGCCTGCTGGAACTGTCCAGAGTTTATTCAAGGAAGTACACGTTCACCCTAAATGGAGAATCCATCACTCATTGTAACATCATAGGCAGAATAATACTGGGTTAGTATCACTGGATCACACAAAGTATTAACAAAAAAATCCCGGTGTGATTTCTGAACTTTTGTTAATATTTGTGCTTGGCATTATTTTTGACAAGACTTAGAACACCACCTGTGCAAACATAATAGCTGTTTTTCTTCTGAAAGTTACATATTAAAATGAGGAGTACCAAGCTTCATTCATAACAGTGCAGAATTTTTGTTTGTTTATTTGTTAGTTTTTAATAAAAGAAGGAAAGATGTTTAGGAGTAGTTTAAAATTATCTCCAAACTTTGCAAAAGTAACCTTTTTACGTACTCCCTTTTTTTCCAAGAAGACAAACTTCTTTAACATATCATCTTTTCCTTTTTTTTTATCCTGCACCACTAATGCTAATCTAAACTTTTCATTTTTAAATTTAGATTTCACGTTAAATGTAGTCTAAAATTGGAATTTTAAATTTAGAGTTTATGGTAACTTCATCAGTCCTGTAAGACAAATGAAAATGTCAAATCTCTGCGAATATTGGCATCTATGGGGTATTATGGTAATATTCTGTAATAAGATGCATACTCTAGCAATTTGTCAACCCGTATTTGACAAAGAATAACATGTATATAAGAGTACTTTTAACATTTTTTGATGAAAAAAGGTTGTTTTATTTAACAAATTTTCATTCAATCAATGAGATGTAACAGAGTATTTAATATATTCTCACTATGTACTCAGTACTATGTCTGTAGAACTGACAATAACTACAATTCAAATGGGGGCTTCTACTTCCACGCATGAGTGAGTGACTAAACTGGACTATATGCCAAAGTAAACACATGGAAAACTAGAAAAAATATATAATACTCTTTTCAGAAATAGGACAGAAGGAAGAATAGGACAGTGATCCCTGCATTAACAGAAAACAATAGGTTAACCCTGTAATCCCCTTGATTTTCCAAAACATGGCACACAGAGGAAACCAAGCAGAGCCAAGTTCAGGGATCCTGTCAGCTGGAATCTGTAGGGAAGCACAATGGAGAGGAAGAAGCTAGAAAGAGCTATAAACTTGTGTCCCCTAGAGTATGGAACTGACTATTGTCACACAGGCATAGGGTGAAATTACAGAGGGCAAGAAAAGAATAACAAGGGAGATGAAACAGTTCATACATGACTAACAGCCTCTAAAATTCCATCTAACATGAATGGTGAGTTCCTATTGAATGTTTGTTGAGACTCAAGAAGGGGTAGCTGGTAGTTAAGGTTAATCTGGCCTATAGTGAAAGTTCAATGAAACCTGCATTTACAAAGAAGGAAAACCAGCCTCAAATATTCAGCTGATTCACAAGGAACTTCAATGACTGCCCAACCAAGTCCAAAACCCTGTTCCATGGTGTGAGTTTCTGTTTAGACTGCTTTTCTTACATCAGTGAAATAAAATGACAAGTTAATAAGATGAGTAAGAGGCAGGACCACTGTAAGGTTTAGAAGAGGAGACTTCGTTATCCTTATAATGTATATGGAAGGGAGATACTAAAGGACTGTTGGTGGAAAATTATAAAGCAACTCTTGGAGTTGTGCAGTCATGGCTTTACAGTGTAATAAGTTGTCACACTTGTAAGATTATCTACACAAATTTATAATTGCTCCTATGAACAATAAAAAAGATGGATTCTTGGAATTTCCTAGGGGTGTATTTTCCATGTGAGGTCAACTATGGGGGAGACAGGCAAGAGGTTAAAAGTTTGAGTGCAGGTATAGGATTCTGGGAAAGACATTTATGTTGCCTGGAACTCAGTTTTCTCATTTATAAAAAGAGATGGTTGTTTCTAATGATTCTGTGCAATTTAAACAGTTTTATGAGTTATCTATCTGTTTCATTACAATAAGATGAATTTTAGTTATTGGTTAGAAACGGGAAATTTATGGAGACAATTAGATACTGAGGTTTGTTTGATTTCTCTATTTACACTGAAAAAATTTTAGTAGAAATGTGGACCTAAGTTCCTTAAGAGAGAGTTCAAATTTTGTAAAGGGTCTAAAATATTTATTCTGCTAAAATGTAACCATAGAAAATGAAAGATAACTGTTTGTTATACTCTGTTGAGTAAAGAAGGTCTGAGAAGAAACAGAGATAATAATGGTAGTTGGAATCCAGGCTTAATATAGAAGCTCTCATACTAAGCAGAGGACTGATTTCATTGTAAATATTATGCTTCTATATCAGGCAATTATTTTTTCAATTTTTTAATAAGCAAGTATGCTTACTGATAAATGCAACAGATGCTATCTTAGGATTATTCACATGTTACATATAACTAAAAGGTTTATTGATGCAATATTCATGATTTTATTGTGAAGATAAAATAGTCTGAATATCAACTGAAAAAAGAAGATATAGTTGCCCAATGAAGCACTTCAAAATGAAAAGTGTAATGTATCATGATGGCATTTAAATTTAAAAGGCCATGCCTTTCTTCCAGTTTTGCTTTTAATTTTAATTATAAAATATCTGGCTTAATGAAAGCGTTTATTAAGATTATAATGTTACCCTTTCTCTCTGGAATGAGATGTATATGATTTTTCATGGGACTATTATTCAAATGACAATGATGCTACTCAGTGGCTACATAGCATAGATTTTATTTTCCAAAATATTATGGAGATAGTTTTTCAAAGATGTTACAGATTATCTTTGCAGATGCAAGAAAAAATACCCTTTTTCAATACCATAAAGTAAAGTTTATATTTTTGAGCAGTAAAAACATTCATTTTATATCTGAGGCTATGTAGTCTTATTAAATCAAAGACCAAAGGCATTTACATAGTTGAATTAAAATTCTTAAATTTTAATTCCATTTTTAAAACGTCTTATTATTTTTATTATAATATCAGAAGTGAATGGAAAAAAATTAAAGTACAAAGTGGCTTCTATATCTCTGTGACTATTGTGTCTCTCTCCTCTCTTCTTCTCTATTCAAATGATTAAAATATACGCACCCAGGAAAGAAAGCTGAGAAATATCCTTGATTCTGGGGAGAGGATAAGAAACAAATCTAAGTTCCTCTGCTGAAAAATATCACAATCTAATGTTTTTATTTGTATATGGGTTCCTATGTGTATATAGAAACCTGAATGTCTATAGTAAGGGGACAATTTAAAAAAAAACAAAACAGAGGTTAAATGCAGGACATTTCATTCGAAGTACAGCAGAGGTTGAGTTTGATTCTAAATGCTAGGACCAGGAAAGTCTTTGTGTTGGATGTAACATTTCAGTGAAAAGTTGAATCAGGAATAAGACATCTTTAGGCTTAGCAAGGTAGGAAAAATGAGATAACGGGATGAGCATTAGCAGAGATGTGAAAATGCACAGTATTTTCAGGGGGCTAGGGGAAGTTCAGATAAAATATTTGAGGCAAGAACTGGCTATAATATTGAACAAATTAGATTCAAATTATGAAAGGTCTTAAATTATTTGCTAAGGAATTTGATCTCTATTTTCTAAGTAGTTGAGAACCATAGGGGATATTTAAGAAAGTAAGTGACAAATTCAGATCTCTATCGGGGAGGAAAATTCTAATGAAAATATGAAGGATTGACTGGAGAAAGAAGAGTGTCCTGGGAATAAATGAAAGACTCACAATAATAAAATGATAGAGAAGTAGTTGAAGTGAGAACAGGATGTTAAATGAAAAATATTCACTATTATTTGTTTGAAAGTTTAATTTGAGTTTGTGACTGAAATGACCACATCAATATAAAGACATCCACCTGTTGCTTATATGTATATCTATATTAGTTAAGTCATATATTATAATTTAGTTTCAAGTGTTTACAATTTTTAGTCATTACATTACAGTCATTACATTATTTTATTGAGTGTTGAATGTGTGATAAGATAAATGAGAGTGCCTGTGATATATACTTCAAAATGTATAGATACTAATAGGTTATTTATCATAGATTAAAATAAACTTATGGCTTATTTGTAAGATTTTATATATTAAAAAATCAAGCTTACAATTATACGTGTTTTTTACCTGACATATGCTTCAGTCTGGCAGCTGACATGAGCAATACTCATATTGAGCCTTTCTTTTTATGCTTAGTCTTGAAAACAACATTTAGCTGAAAATATACTCCTGTTTAAATCAAGGATTTAGCATACTTGCTGTCTGCAAATGGTCACATTGCCTCTTTTTTTTTTAATTGAAGTATAGTCACAGTTTCAATTTTCAATTTCAATGTGTCAATTTCTGGTGTACAGCATAACGTCCCAGAGGCATACATATATATTCATATATTTGTTTCCATATTATTTTTAATTAAAAGTTATAATATATTGAATATAATTTCCTGTGCTATACAGAAGAAATTTGTTTTTTTAATCTATTTTTATATATAGTGGTTATCATTTGCAAATCTCAAACTCCTAAATGTATCCCTTCCCACTCCTTACCCTGGGTAACCATTAGATTGTTTACTATGTCTGTAAGTCTGTTTCTGTTTTGTAGATCATTTGTAGTTCATTAGTGTCTTCTTTTTTTCTTTCTCTCTTTCTTTCTTTCTTTCTTTCTTCTCTTTCTTTCTTTCCTTCCTTCCTTCTTTCTTTCTCTCTTTCTTTTAGATTTCACATATGAATGATATCATATGGTATCTTTCTTTTTCTTTCTGGCTTACTTCACTTAAAATGACCATCTCTGGGTCCATCCATGTTGCTGCAAATGGCATTATTTTAATCCAGATAACATTTCCTCTGCACTTGGTTCCTTAGTTTTGCACATATTGAGGTTCAAAGTTGACGGCAAACCCAAATACTAAAACCATCTGTTAGGATCCAGGGGCGTTTGTTATTACTCACTGCTTCCTCATGGTGTAAGGTCAATACTACAACAAGGTATGACTGAATAAATATTCAATAGGAAAATACATTGTCTCAAAGTAGGAACTGCCCACTGTCAATACAATCAGTAACAAAGGATCAGGCTATGCTGCCCCTGGGGATTGATTCCTTTGGGGTGCTGAGAAATTTCAACTGAAGAATAGCATTTGTTAGAAGTGGCATCATTTAATGGTATCTTTCCAGATAAAGTTTATAGTTTCTCAAACACTCTTACTTCAGCATAGGTAGCAAATTATATTTAAAAATAAAGAAAAATAAAAAGAACATTTGTCTTGATCCATATGTGGTACTTGCTACATAAGTTTAGAGTATTATCAGTAGAATGTTGGCTTAGGAGATAGTTAATTCTAAGTAGAACAAAGTTAAATGTTAAAGGCTTCCTCTCAGGAACTAGGGTGAAACATGACAAACTATATTAAATATTATTTTCCTTGTCTAAAAGTGCAACAATTTATTGTAGTACTTTAGGATAACTTCTAAGAGGGAATAATAAAATCTACCTGATACTTAAAAAATACAGCATGCTAAATATCGTATATTAAAAAAATCTCATATGGTTTTCACTCTTTTTTAAACTTTTTCTGGAGCAGAGTTAGTATACCTGGTTCAACACATTAATTCCAGTTTTCAGGGCCAAACATAAGTGCCTGTTCCCTTTCTCTTTACCTTATTCTATATGTAATTGATCATTTTCAAGTCAATGAGAAATGTCTTAATGGAAGTGAACAACATATTCTAGTATAGTTGTAGTGACTACAATCTTTTTGGGCTACATTTTCTGATAAGTTTTGCAGAGGCTAAAGGCATTTAGTATAAGAGACACAATATCAATTCAAAATTACTACACGTTGTCAACCATGTCAAATATTACTCCGCTTTATATTATAGATATAACATAAATTTCATTGTATTAGATTCTTATAATTCCAATAAATTTAAATCTAAGCTTCAAAAGATAAACATTTAGCTGCATTCTCAGAATGTGAGATAAATGCAGATTCCTCTTCATTGCATATCTTATCTCCTAGGATGACCTAAGTCACCCATGTTTGTGATTCCACAAAATCGGAATACTTTCTTAGAATTCACTGCCATGATATTCTTTAGACATCACTCTGTTCAGAATGATAAAGTGTTTGTAATGGTGTGAAGAAATGCAATGATTAAGAGCAGAGGCTCTGGACTCATACTTTTGAAGTTTAAATGCTGGCTTTAAACCACATTAGCTGTGTGTGTGTGAAGATTACATGATCTCTTTAGTTTCACTTTTCTCATTAGTAAAACAAAGATAATATTACTAATTACTCCATTGTTTCAAGGCTTAATAGTATTTCTCAGTGCAAGCTTTTGACATAGTACCTAGCACATAGATAGTGTACCCTCCTCCCCAAAAATGTGTATTACAAATACAATAAGTTCTGGATCACTGAACTGGTTTGGTTGAATAAGGGAAAAAAATGTGAGCTCTGACTTACCTAATCAATGGTTAATTCTGAAATATTTTTTCTTTTAAAAGAAATTTTGATTTGTAATCATCAGAGAGTTATCTAGGAATCTTTAGCTTACATTAATAGATTGCAACAGTCCATTAAGTCACTGTAGAGGTTAATTACTGCCACAGTAATGATAATGAACAAAACACTCCAAAATTGTAAGCTTTGGTGCCTGTATCACTGAAAAAATAAATCAATCTTAAGATCTTAATAATCCTAAGAGCTTAGTTAACAGTGCATTTTTTAGTTTTTCCTCAACTTCTTGGTGAATAGTTTACGTTCTCTGCAAAGCCAGCATCTCTACTTGGATTAAAACTTCTCATTTCTCCAAGAACCCGACTCCAGCAATTTCTCTCTTGTTTCTGCATTAACAGTTATTCTTGTGCACTGTATCTGTTATCCCTCCCATATGAAAACACAAACAAACCAATACCTCTGTAGAATCCCCTGCTAGAACACATAAAACTTTCTTGAAAGAGTTATCCGTAATCAATGACCTCAACTTCTCTACCTTTATTTTCTCTTGAAACCACTTATCTACACTTCTTAATTTTCTTTCCTACTTTGGTTTTTGCTTCATAAAAACACCATCACAACACAAAGGCTAAAGTTTTAACTTATTTCCCTTCTCCTTCTTCTTGCCCACTTCTAGACAATAAAATGAAAGATGCATGATTGTAGGCATTTGAGTAAGTTTTCTTCACTGCTGTATTTTCTACTTTTAGGATATTAACTGATAAATAATAAACATTTAATAAATATTTATTGATAGAACAAATAAGTGAAAGGTTAGAGAATCTATAAATGAAATTTGACATATTAGAGGAAGCTTAGCAGAACAGTTTACAGTCTGAAATAACAGTTTAAGGAAAGGAGATGAAAACAATAGGTTTGATACCCCACACAAAACACCAAACTTAACTCTAGGTGAATTACCCAGTTCAAAAAGAAAAAAAAAAAAGAATAGGAGAAAACAGAGAAAAGTTCTTAAAATGTCTGCTGTAGGAGAGTATTTTATTTAGGCACTTTCAATTTAAAAAAAAAACTTATAAAGAAATTTAAAATATCATAAAGAAAAATATTGATAGATTTGATTACATGAAATGTACTGTATATGTGTGTACATGTGAATATTTATAATATACCCAAATACATGTTTATAATCAAAATTAAAAGTGGATAAAAGTTCAATAACTTCAGAGAAAACACTAAATACCAAGAGAAAAGTTGGTAATGGACATTAACAGACAAGATAGAAACACACATTTATAAAATAATCCCAGCAAGGAGTTGGTCAGGACATAATTTTTTGGAATGCCTTTTTGTAAAATAAACTGCTCATGTTTATTACAAGTCTGTTTCATGGTATTTTTACTAGTACTGAATGTTTCTGGGAAAACAAAGCATAGATACAAGTGTACACAGACGCAATTTTTTTTGGAATGTAAAAATAGGTTATCCAATTATGTCAAAAGCATTTCAGTTGTTACAAAAGTATATTCTTTTCTGTGTCTGTTACTCATTTTTTTGAATTTTGCAAATTATCTTCTGAATATGCATGACTGTCAAACTGTATCTTCAATCTTTTTCTTGTGATGTCAGGAGTCCTGTTAATAACAAATAGATGATTGGCACCGTTCCTTGAAGGGGCCCATGGCATCTTGAACAAAACATGTTCAAAAACTGAAATCACTGTTTTCTGTCAATGTTCGTTGTCCCTACGTTGGGAATGTGACTTACTGAGATCACCATTTTACAGTTTTTCTTGTTCACAACCTGGAGTGGTGTGTCATTCCCCCCTCCTCTGCTACATAAATCAGCTAACATGTCCTGTCACTGCTACTTCTGAAGTTAACATCTCTGCTGCCCTCATACCTGGTGGGCCTTTATGCAGCTTCTCACTACCTCTTGGTTCTCATAGTTACTTGAAGCTCTTCCTTATTCATAATTGCTCTAGATTTTTTTTTTTAAATAATTGCTCTAGTTTTGATTTGCCTGCATCCACTTGCCTGAATAATGTTTCTAAGGGCATATTTAATCATTTCCTTTTCTTGTTCATAAGCCTTCAAAATTGTCTTATTCCCCAGTTCTTATGCTCTGTGTTCCATTCTCGTGATAGGATTTGCCAACCTCAAACCTCAAGAATATACCAGATTCTATTCTCAAATACAGTCAGTTAATTTGTTGTACAAGAGCATCTCTGTGTATGTGTGTGTGATTGTTTTTTTCTTGTTTGTTGATCTCAAAAAAAAAAAAAAAGAAAACCTTAAAAATCTTAGGGTTGGGGTTAGGATTCCACGTGCATTTGCACTTGGATTCCTTTCTGTTAGGAAGTCCTTCACTCTTGTTAGATTATCTTCTGTTCTTTCCCTTCCCAAGCCACAGTCTCCTCCCTGGAACTTTAATATTTATACATGTATAACAATCACTGACTTAGGCAAAAAGTTAGATATGCTATTTTCAGGATTTATGTAGTTAATGCTAAAAACTCTTTAACGGCTATAATGCATTCAGCTCTGGAATCTTCTCTGGTTCTGTAGGGGGCTCTGGGGCCTGAGGAGTCTTGTCGTCCCATGGAGAACTGACCCCACCTACACTGAGAAGAACTGAACATGAGCTGGCCCTTAATACTCCCAGGGCCTTTGGCACAAGTCCACTTGAGAGTTCACATATATTATCATGAAAGTGATCCTTATTTCAGTTCACAAATTTTACATGGATCTTGCTCTTTAAAGATTATCTCACTTCTGTACTGAAGTGTTTTTTCCTCCCAAATTGCATTTTCATATTTTCTATCCTAACCATTATTCTATCATGACTTATTCACAATGACAAGAAGGCTTAAAAATATGTGTTCAATATTTCAACTTTGAATATATTTTTATAAAAACATAAATTAAATGAAAAAGTATGTAATGAAAATTCTTTTATTTGTACTTTTGTCATTTTCCTTTTAAATTATTAAAATTATTTGCTAAAATTAAAAGGCATGATATAATTAAAATGCCAAAAATTCTGCATAAAGCTATTTTTACTTTATACATTTAATTAAATGTCATTAACAATGTTATAAAATAGAACTAGTTCCAATTCTATGCCTCAAAGTTATCTAGTTGACAATATAAAAAATGATGATACATTTCATGAATGTTATGTTTATAGCACATACACAATTTCAAGAGTAAGATGGATTGCTTAATATTACAAATGTACATCAGCCTCCATTTGCCACTGTTGTGAAAATCATCTCTAATTCATGAGTTCCTCTGAAATCACAAATGGGAACATTGAGATAAGCAAGAAAACAGATGTTTAGAACTACTGGGAATCAATACCTAATTATGCAAGCATCTATTGCATTCTTGCTTCCTGAGAAGAAGGATTTGACAAGTTAATTAATTTGTCTTTCCTCTTCTCTAAGCACATCCATCACTCAAATCTTACATAGCTTCTGTATCAATACCCACCCTAACATTGTCAGGAATACAATATATGAACTTCATGGTTCTCTGATGCAGTTGTATTTTATTTTGAGGTCACAGGGCTCTCGTCCTGTATGGAGGACTGTTTCCTTAGGACCCAAAAAGTATTATCACTAGAGTGGCTGTTCAGATTTACAGATGGTGCTCTGTCAAGTGCTAAGTGCTAGGTTGTGAATGAGGTTCTTGTGTGTTTTTTAATGAATGTACTTTCCATTTGTGCTTGTGAAATGCGCCCTCAAAAATGCGGGGCCTTTCTTGCTGGGCTGTAAAAGCAGTATCAATGTAACTAATCCATAGGTTTCACATAATCTTTGGATGTTATGTTAATTCCTCATAGGAACTCCATAACATTCATGAGTTCTAAATTACATAAGGAAAAAATAGACTTTTAACTTAAAATAAATCTTGGCCGAAATCATGTATAAAGAAGCTATAGCTTTTCCTGGTAATGGCCCAGTGTTATCTATTCTAGCTGGGGTAGTCAGAAAAGAAATATCAGTTACCAGACTAAAGTTCCATTGATTTAAACTTCTTCAATATGTATATCCAGTAAATCCAATCCCCTTAAATCCTAACTTCTCTCTTTATCTCATCTGGAGTTCATAACCTATGGCCCATTATCAAATATGACTCTTGTGAGCATTTTAATTCCTTTCCTTTTTCCTCCCGCCTTTAATCTTATCCCTGGAGAAAACTCACCTGACTTCCCTCCCTAAGTATGCTTGTAAGCAGATGAACACCTAGAAGAAGCAACAAAAACTACAACATAGAACGCTGACCAGGCTTACTTTAAAATCATGACTAGAAATGTAAATCAGCAAACACTGCCCAGCAGTGCTACACGTTTCCCTCATGTTTGCTTCCTCTCTCTCCAAAGCAACTGGCTCATGTTTCCCATTGCCTTGACCAACACGCACACCCTGCTCTTTTACTCAAACAACGGCATCACCTTCTATTTCAGTGCAAAAGGAAAATAATACACAACCATTGTCTCATCTCACTGAGAGCAAAGGAGCTCTGCCCTCCTTCCTGCAACAGTGAACAATGTGCCGTGCCTCCCAATCCATAGGCATAACTACAGCCACTCCCTTCTGCTACGCGGGGACTTCCCATCTGTAGCTTCCTCTGTAATACTCTGTAGAGTATCTGTTTCACGCATGCCGCCTGATCAATCCCCTCACACATCAATGTGCTTTAGAATCTTCTACTATAAAATAAGAAAAAAATAAATCCTCCTTTGTACTCCATCTCCTTTTATCAACAACTCTTTTTTTTTAAAGTTACAGTTCAGAACAAACTTAAGGAAAAAACCCTCTCTACTGTTTTATGCACTTCCCCCTCTCCCAAGTATGGTATTAGGCCCCCTTCTCTCTTCGATTCCCGAGGTGAGTTCATCTAATTCTATGCTTTATGTAACAACAATATGTTAATGACCCCTCCTAATCACTCCTGAGCTGTATGCTACATAATCAATTACTCGATATGTGGGAGCCCATGATTGGGTTAATAAATTGTAACAGACCCCAGCCACTGGTGACCTTTAAGAAGCGCAAATGTGCTTTGCTAGCAGGCACCTGTGCATCTGCACTCCTGTCTCCTTGCCATAAAAAACAGAGACAATGCCTTGTTTGCATAGTTGAGGTTTTAGCCTAGGGCTGCCTCCGCAATGGCAAAACCATTCTGTGTCCCTTGCTGTAAATGCAGCACATGGCTTGTTTATCATAAGCATAGGTCCATAGTTTAGGGTTTACTCTGTGTTGTAAAGCAAAGCAAAGACCCATGCCCTCAGCTATAACCGCAGGGCATGCTTTCTGCTGTTTAGATAGTCTATAATCCCCAGGACAAGAAACTGGTGGTCTGTTTTGTAATGAGTTTCTTATATCAGAAGAATGTACCTTGCTCCCCTCCCTCCATGACTGCCCTGAGGGTAAATTAAGCCTTTGTACTCACTGTGGAACTTATGATCTCTACCCAATCCTGTTTTCCTTAAAATCCTGCATTCCATGACACAATTGTTTATGATCTTTTCTTTGATTGTGCACAATAAATATGGGAGTGTTTGAGAGGCTGGAGGAGTTGGTCTCCGACTCCCTCTAGCTCTTTTGACTTTCCACAGAGTCTCATTCATTCTGTCTCAGTGGGACTTCTGCTGGACAAAACCTACATTGATATGAGACAGGAGGGAAGGGGGCGGGGCACAGCCACTCAAGGAATGACAGCAATTTAACACCAAAATGGTGGAAGATTCACCTCCTAGTGGGCCTTAAGGATTGAGAGGTTTAACTTCTAGGAGAACTTGAGCTTCAGTATATGTTCATTGTAACAGCCTGATCAAATAACATGCCTGCAGGCGCCATGACAGCCCCAAGGCCAACCACAAAAGGCCAAAGAATGGGCAGTGGCCCAATTCCTGGTAATCCCAACCCCTTCCCCAGGGCAGTTGGATTGATCCCACATGTAGGCATGTGAAGCTACTGAGACCATAAAAAGTGACAACACCATGCCTAGTGGCCCTTTTCGCTCTCTCCCCTTTGGAGTGGCCCGCACTCTGTCTATGGAGTGTGTACCTACTTTTACTTTAACCTGAGCACCCAATTCCCACACCTCTTTCCTTGCCTTTCTCTTGCTTTATATTCTATGCAGTATGTACCTCTCTAAATAAATCTACCTTTACTCAACGGTGGCTCACACTTGAATTCTTTCCTGCGTGAAGCCAAGGACCCACACTTGGCAGGGCACATCCCAGGGGCTCAACAGAGACCTTGGACTCAGCCCTCCTCACATCCCACATCTGTTTTCCTGCATCATATATATATATATATTTGGATGTCTTGTAAGTTCAAACTTATTTTTAAAATAGAATACCTAATTTCCACTTTTACCCATGTACACAGAAGCTACTATTTTTTCTCTTTTTTCTCAAAGAAGTGTGCTATAATCTACACAGCACCGTAAACCAAAAACTCTAGGATTTTTTCCTTTATGCCTTTTGTGATATTGTGATTTACAGTAAGAAATATATATTTGGTCTTTGTTCCCATTTCTGGCAGAGTTACAAAAACCTAAGGAATTTTCTAAGAGATGAAAGTGGCAAAAGGTAACTTTTATTACATTAATGAGGAGACATTTGGACTCCAACTAAGAATGGGGACTGGAACTTTTAGCCCCACTGCCCCTCCCCCAAACACACACACCTTCAGGAAGGGGAGACTGGCTGGAGATTGTGTTCAGTCATCCATGGCCAATGTTTTAATCGATCATCCCTATGTAATGAAGTCTCCATAAAACCCAAAAAGGACAGAGTCTGGAAAGCTTCCAGGTTGGTGAACACATGGAGATGTCTGGAGAGAGGCGCGTGCAGACAGGGCATGAAAGCCCCACACCTTTTCCCTATACCTTGCCCCATGCATCTCTTCCATCTGGCTGTCCCTGAGTTATATCCATCTATAAACTGTCCCTGAGTTATATTCATCTATAAATTTATAATCCAATAAGTAAAATGTTGCTGTGAGTTCTGTGAGCTGCTCTAGAAAATTAACTGAACCCAAGGAGGGGGTCATCAAAAGCATAGGTGATAACCTGGCCTGTAACTGGCATCTGAAGGGTGAGTGCTTCTTGTAGGATTGAGCCCTTAACCTGTGGCTTTAGGATACTAGGTCCCAGTAGATACTGTCAGAATTTAGTTGAACTGTAGGGCATGATGTTGGTGTCAGAACATTGCTTGTCGGTGCTGTAGAAACCCCCCAAACCCACACACGTACATCTGAAGTGGGTGCTCAGAATTTTTACCTTTGTTTCCTTTACACTCTATATCCGTAACACTAACATCACTATTTTTGTAATGTACACTAAATTGGTCCAACTTTCTCTACCCCTGTGACTGCCATACTGTTCTAAACCACAATCACTTTTCACCTAAACACTGCAAAAATCTCCACATCCTTGCTACTCAGATTACTAGCACTGGTAGGCATTTCCTAGAAGCATGTTGGGAATGCGGAATGTCAGACCCTGCCCCAGAACTCCTTAATCAGAATCTGCATTTTAACAAGATCCATCCCCATGTGATTTATGTGCACAGTGAAGTCTGGATAATGTAATGTGACTCCTGCCTATTTCTGACCTCATTTGTTAGACTTCCCCCATGGCTTATGATGACTTGGTTTTTTCCCTCAAAATTACCACATTCTTCCTTCTCTTAGAATCTTAGTGGTTGAGTTCGCTGCCCATGATGCTCTCCCCTGATTATTAGTGGCTCCATCCTTCTTGCCATTCAGGTGTTTGGCTAAGAATTACCTCCTGAGAGTGTTTGGATTTAATTTTTAATAGGTCTTTCAGGTTTCTGCAAGTCTTGTACCTGATTTTGTTCCTGACTTCCTTTTCAAGGATGTCTGTACAATAAACAGCTGTGCAATACAAAGAGTGTGTTCTGATCTGAAACAGAAGATAAATTTGTTTGCTGTCCAGAAAAAAAAATAAAGGTAATGTCTCATTCTGTGAAAAGGTTGGGCAAATTCAGCAGTTCTTTTATAAGACTGGGGTCTCCCAAGCTTGAATTTCTTCACTGTGAGCACAGCATCAGACTGGGTGTGGTTATCCATCACCCTCCTGGGACTTGGGGCAAAGGGAACTAACATAAACAGGAAGCTTATGCTGCCTACTGTGTTATGAGTAATCAAACCTAGCCTTCTCCCATTACCCATGAAACTGTGGCATGAAACCTGCAGACTCTGGGAAAGAGGAAAGACAGATAGGGCGCATACAGGACTGCTGGAACTAAGGCGGCTAGTGAAAAAGTGGGCCATCCTGTCTCCACAGCAATACTAATGTAACTATCTGACTTTACCTACTAGAACCTAGCTTCCTCAACCAAAGTAAACTGAAATTAAGATGGAATACTTAAAATTTTTTTCCATTTTGAATGCTTAGAGCATCTCAAATATTTTTGAACAGTTAAACCATACTGTTTTGGTTGTTCTTTTGATTCCCTCTTTAATAGTGAAACTGAAACAGGGAAAGTACATCAGTTTATGCTATATGCGAAAATACCAATCATTTTTTACTTTAATACCGCTGCTTGAGCAGCTTCATGGTCCTGGAAAGACTCTAACTCTTTATTCTTTAACAGCTTTGAAATGCTTAAGAGAGACTTTTTTAGTGAATTATGTGTTCCTCTACATGCGCAAACTTTTGGAGATGAAAACTTACTTCAACATCTTCATTAATAGCATTTCTCAAGTATAAATAGCAATAGTAATTAAATTTATAATGTTATTCTATTACTACAAAATCATTTGAGATATATTTCTTGAACTAGTGATTATGGCAAATTTATTCTGCTCATAAAAAACTGTTGTGGTAAAAGAATGTGAGAAAACACACATCAGGAAAATTACTCATAGAGAACTAAGAGATAATAAATATGATAGAGATTGTAGTTATTCTCTTAATGTTGATTGTTAACTTGATGTCAACTTATATAATGTTATTTTATATACTCTAACATTAAAAATAAAGTGTTTTCAAGAATAAATCAAATTTAGCTAAAATTATAAATCAAGAGAGGAAAATGGCTTACTAACATTAGTTAGGTATTTAAATTTCCAATATTCTCATTGTGATTCAACAGTAAGATACATCTAACAGATACTAAAATCTCACGGTACTATAACAGAAGTCAAGCATTTAAAATGAGGGAGGTAATAGTTCTATCCTGCTCTTTACTGGTCAGGCCACACATGGTAGTTTATTCACTTTTAAACCCTTATTTTAAGGAGTATGATGTCAATTTGGAAAACAATGGAATGATGAGAATATTCAAATTCATCAAAGATTGGGTAATAAAATTAAGGATATATGTCCTGTACAAGAGAAAGCTCATGGTTATCTTTAACCACGTGAATAACTGTCATGCAGAAGCTGACTAGCTATATACTCTGTGCTTGAGTTTTTGATAGGACAGTAAGGGTAGAAAATAGTGACATTTTACCAGAGACTTAAATAATGAGATGTAATGAACCATATAAAGATCTGGATGAGCAAGAGCATTACAGGATAAAGTAAGAGTAACTGCCGAGGTTTGAGGCTAAACTGAGAAAGGGAGGTTAGAAAAAGCAAGACTTTATATACACCAAATATGCTATGTATATACACCAAATATGCTATGTATATACAATGTGTGTGTCCACATTACATCAGGTAGATACCTATTAATTTATTTGTGCTCTTAAAATTTCAAAGAAACAGTCTAGGAAGTTGTATAGACATACATACGATGGTTGATGATTCTAACTTTTGCTCAAATTAATCAGTGCTAAATGTTGGTTTAATAAGAACAACTAATTCTTCAGATTTATTTCCAAACTATCTTATTGTCAGTAAACAGTAATATTTGGTTTAATAAAAAATTATATGAAATGGTGCTTAGAAATATTTTCCATGTCTGTTTAGGAAAAATAATTGTGACAAAAACTTATGTTCTGGGGTATGAGTAGAATTTTGAAAATCTTAATATACTAAGTTTTAGCTGACTATTCACAGGCAAATTACCTGCATTGCAATCAAATGTTTCCTTTGTCAAATTCTGACTGACAAGTTATCACTGATTTTGTTAATTCATTTTTTTGTTATGTCATCTTCTCCTCTAAATTTCCACTTTTTTTTCCTGTCTCAAGCTTTTAGCAGATTACTTTAGTACAATTTCCTTATACAGACGTTAATCACATTTTTATGGTCTTAATGACTCAGTTTTTTATTATAAATTCCTGATAAAAAGACTCTTAAAGATGCAATATTAGTTTAAAGACAATTAAAAGACAAGACACAGTAAACCTTCTAGAAGAATACATAGGCAAAACATTCTCTGACATAAATCTTAGCAATGTTCTCCTAGGGCAATCTACCCAGGCAATAGAAATAAAAGCAAAAATAAACTAATGGGACCTAATTAAACATGAGCTTTTGCATAACAAAGGAAACCATAAGTAAAACAAAATGACAACCTACAGAATGGGAGAAAATATTTCCAAATGATGTGACTGACAAAGGTTTAATTCCCATTACATATACTCTGCTCATACAACTTAATAACAACAAAAACAAAAAAAATCCAATCCAAATATTGGCAGAAGACCTAAATAAGCAATTCTCCAATGAAGACATACAAATGGCCAATTGGAACGTGAAAAAATGCTCAATATTACTAATGATCAGAGAAATGCAAATCAAAACTACAGTGAGGTATCACTTCACATTAGTCAGAATGGCCATCATTCAAAAGTACATGAACAATAAATGCTGGAGCGGGTGTGGAGAAAAGGGAGCCCTCCTATATTACTGGTGAGAATGTAGTTTGGAGCAATATGGAAAACAGCCTGGAGATTCCTCAAAAAAACTAAAAATAGACTTACCCTATGATCCCATATGCCCATTCCTGAGCATGTATCTGGAGTGAACTCCAATTTGAAAAGATATATGCACCCCAGTGTTCATAGCATCACTATATATGCAACAGCCAAGACATGGAAGCAATCTAAATGCCCATCAACAGATAACTGGATAAAGTTGTGGTATATTTATACAATGGAATACTACTCAGCCATAAAAAAGAATAAAATAATGCCATTTGCAGTAACATAGATGGGCCTAGAGATTGTCATTCTAAGTGAAGTAAGCCAGAAAGAGAAAGTAAAATATATATCACTTATATGTGGGATTTTTAAAAAAAGGAAATAAAAAAATAAAAGAGGACACTAACGAATTTATGTACAAAACAGAGACAGACTTGCAGACATAGTAAACAGTCCTATGGTTACCAGGGGAAAGGGAGTGAAGAGGGATAAACTTGGGAGATTGAGATTTGCAAATGTTAACCACTATATATAAAAACAGATAAAAAACAAATTTCTTCTGTATAGCACAGGGAACTATATTCAATATCTTGTAATAACCTTTAATGAAAAAGAATATGAAAATGAATATATGTGTATATATACACGACTGGGACATTATGTTATACACCAGAAACTGGCACATTGTTATTGACTATACTTCACTGAAAAAAAAAGATGCAATATTAGGCCATTGCCATCTTTTGAGAGTTGCCCTTAAGATGTATTAGATGGGCTGGGGAGAGGAAATTAGAACAAAAGAAAGCTAGTAAGTCAATAAAGTTACATTTGTCTAAAACAAACATCCACTTGAAATTACGTGATCTTTTTTACAAAATATATTTAATATAGTATCAATTTTATTTTCACAAATTGATAAATAGGGTAGGGATTGTTATACGAATTTTGAAAACTCAGGAAATATCAGTAGACTTTGTACAATTTGTAAAAGTTGAGTAGAAGAGTGAGAGTTAAATATAAAGTTTTCTTGTAGCTCAGGGTTATTTATACCTTTAGACAATCATTTTCCTAAAAATGTTTTCCTGCCAACTTGGAGAAACTGTTCATTTAAGAAAAACAAAAAAATCTAACTAGTTAGATTTCATTATGCTATATACGTACAAGCAAATATATCCCCCCTCAAATTTTCAGTAGCATTTGGTCATGTAAACTTTCTATTCTATTTGAAACTACATTCTCTCTTAGTTTTCAAGATTCTAGGTATTCACCAATCTTCTAATTCTTTTTTTTTTCAACTTCTTTCATTTTATCTTTTTTACTCTCCAATTAGAGGATTTTGGACATGCTTCTCAGTATGCACCCACTTCTTTAAGAATGCATTCATCCTCATGGAATAAGAAATCTGTTACTAAAAGACAGTTCTCCAGTATCTATTTCTAAGACTGAGTGGTTTCCCACAATTCAGACTTCACTCTTGAGTAGGTGAGGTAACTGTAAAGACATGTGTTGGCATGTGGGTATGGGAACCATAACAGTCTGGAAACATTTGCAATGACAATGTTGAAAATGTGATAAGTCAAATAAAACTGAATTAAAAATAAAGCTTATCAGAACTGAAGAACTGACTCTGTCTAACTACTATGTCTATGGAATAAAACTAATAAACCTGTTTGAAGACTTTTTTAAAGATATTTATTTTAAGATTTTATTTAAAATTTTTAGCATACAGCTTCAAAATCTTAAGACAATAAGACCAGAATCAACAGGACATTAGCAGAAGGTGAAGGAGTAAGGGTTATTATCTCTAGAAGAGAGACAAAAAAGCAGACCTCTAAGACCGACAGCAGCTATAAGATCCACAGCAGATCTATCAGTAGATCTATAGCACATCTATAAAATCTATAAAAGGAGCAAAAGGGTCTGTTTGTTCACTTCCATACCCCAGCACCTACAAAAGTGGCTACTGCACTATAGTTGTTCAACAAACATTTGTTGATAAAAATGAATGATCTAAGATACGTGAGTTTTACCAGGGTAGTAAAAAAGACTATAGAGGAGTTGTACTGAAATAGACGGTGTATATGTTATATACTTCTACTCTTGAAAACAGTGGTAATCAAACTCTTCAGCCTCAGGAAAACCATAAACTTAAACTTTTTTTGAGGACCCCTCAAAAGCTTTTGTTTGGTTTATGTGGTTATTTACCATACTGAATGGATATTAAAAAATACGTTTTATAATATAACAATGAACTTGTTACATCTTAAAATAAATCTTTTTGTAAAAAATATTTTTTCAATGTAAAAAATTTATGAGGAAATGGAATTGTTTAACATTTTTCAACATTTTTAATATATGCCTTTCCAGATAATTGTGGATATTCTTCTTTGGTGATAAATGAAAACATATTAAGTAGAAGTTTCTTAACAGTTAGTCTCAGTGTGGAATGTCACAGTAAAATCCACTGGACCTACCTGCATTTTATGTTATTTTATGAGCATTTTATCCATGCATGTTTTTGCAACATAATACTTTGGTGATTTAGAAAAAGTTGGGTTTTTGGATTTTTAAAAAACAGATCCAAATGTTGACACATTTTAACATACAAAATAAAAATAACTGCATCTGTTAATTTCCTCGTCAGAAAAAATGTTTAAGACTGGAAGGGATCAAGCTCAAAGTGGTATATAAAAGTTTTCAAAATCTAATGTTTGCTCTTAAGTTCAAATTTTAAGTTATTTTCCTTAGTGTCAGGCTCACTTAATTAGTTCATTTCTGAGAAAACATCTGTCAAGTACTCAAGCCTGTATAATCCCAATTTGCCTCTCATTTATTCTTTCAAGCTTAAGTCGTGGTCATTTGAAAAAAGTGACTACTTCAGTTTTCAAATCAAACAATCGCACAGGTGTTTTCACATAAGGACTGTACTTTGATCTGCACCTTAAGTGCTTTATGCATATTTTCACTCTGCATATTTTCACACGTGATATTAAAAATACAAATGTACTATTGCTAATATTTAATAATATTAATTTTTATACCTCCATTGAAGATAAAAACTGGATTCTGTTTGTTTTACAATGAGTTCTTGCTGGTGAAAAAAAAATCACTACTAGAAGTGTTCGGTGTCCTTGTCTTAATTCATGCTAAAGCAACAGCAGTTTTACTCACCATTGAGTCTAACTCTTTAGTTTACATATTAACACAATGAAAACAGAAAATAACATCCTAGCATTATTATAAAAATAGTACTGATCTTTTGGACTCCCTAAAAGGATTGTGGGGTCCTCACACAAGTGTACGGATACACTTTGAAAACTGGTATTCTGTAAGATTATTACACTCTGGTTCATTTACTCCAAAATACAGTTCAATAAAAAATAGTTTCTGAATGTCTTTTTCTGATATTCTGTTGTTAATTTCCCTAAATATAAATAACTATCAAATTCTATGTCTAGAAACAAAGCAAGAGAGTATCTGGCAGAAGTGTAAATTTTTGAAAGAGAGTTAAATGAACAGCATGTGCTTTCAGCTTCTTGACTAGATTGGACTGGTATTGATTGTTGTCTGTCTAAGTCTAAGGCAATGTTTTATGCTACTATGGATTTATTCTTTCAGGCTCATTTACTGTGCCAACCATAATTTTGTTTCAGGACTGAGTTCTTGTTACCTGTTTCAATTCTAGGACTGACAGTGCCAAAATAAAGTGTCTATAGAGCGTTGGTTAATACACATGCCTGGGAGTACACAGGCCTGGTTTTTATGAAGCATTCTTTGAATATTAAGTAATACTATCAATCCCTTATTAATTACCATTAATTAAAATTAATAAAGTAGCTGTCTTCATGTTAGACTGTTTTTTGAATTTTTATATTATTGTGATTGGCCTAGCTTGAGCTACGTGCTCAAATTTACCTGATAAATCTTAACCAATGGAGAAAACTTAAGTTTTGAAAGAATATTGTGGTGCTCTTAAAAAGAGGAAAATATTTGGTTTTGGCCTGAGTTACTAAACAGGTGACTCAATTCTGTGATTTACATACATCTTGTATATCAGGTCCAGAGAGCCAGGAAACAAGAACTCCAGGAAGGAACCCCTAAGAGTCTCACTCTCTGGAATGTAAATTGCTAGCCAAGTGACAGAATGAAAAAGTTGGAGTTCATTCACCTTTATGGAAATTGAATGAGGATTCATAGAAATCATATTCTTTATTTCACAAGATTGTAATTCTTTCTATAATTTTATCATAATACAATTTCTGTATGTGAGGAAAACAAACAAAAAAAAAGATTTTAGAGTCTATTTTTCTCAAAACAATTTGTAGACATAGCGTAGGGGACCAAACCAATTACTCTGTGAAAATGAAGAAATTCAGCCATGATATCCGTGATGACTTTGCAACATGTCAACTTGGAGGAGCTAAACTACATTTCCCAGAATTCCTTTCCAGCTTTTTCTCCAGTTAGCACGGGCCATGAGAGAGATTCTTGCTGGAGATGTGAAGGGCAAAAGTGACACAGCAGCCATTTTCAATATCTCCTATACACCCTTGTTTTCCTGCTGGCTCGTGAAGCAGCACATAGGTGTACAACTGGTCCATATTCTCCTGTATCCTCCTCAGCTTCTCTGAGTCTGAGGCAAAGGTGTATGTGTTTCCCTTCATAATGAAGGGCATCCTGGTCTTCCGTTGAGGTCGGAGGCAATAGTAACTGATACAGATTTCTGTCCTCAAAGGCTCCAGTTCATATTTGTGGGTACCAGCTGGTTCTTCTCTCCATCTTACATCCATCTTCCTATCTTAATTGCCTGCTGTTCTCTGGCTTCAAGCTCCCACACCAGACATGACAAGAGCTTTAAAGAAACGACTTCACTAGCTCCTGTACTTGTATAAAATCACACCCCTATAACATAAAACTGCATTCACTTTCACATAAAACCAAGACTTTTGTGAGGATAAGGTTAAATCTAAATTCACATTAGTCCTAGTATGTCAAGAGAAAATTTGTTGTGAAGTATTTTCTCAGATTTTCAGGAGGTGAATAATGGATGTGACAAAATGGCGGGGTTATATACAATTTTGAGGAAGTGTGTAGAAATATGTTAAAGCTGTTTTGGAAATTTTAGAGAGAAGGACTTCACTATCAGCAGCAATCATCTGATGAAGGAGGAAGGTGACAATACTGAGAAAAATTTCCCTTGGGAAGTAAGTTGATTTATCTCAAGCCAGGAGAAGCATAGCAACAAAAATGGAGACTTTTATCGTTTGTTCTTACCAGCTTCTAATATTACATAGCTGACAATTTTATCATGCCATTCTGTCTCTCCCTGCTAGAATACAAGTTTTATCAGGATAGACGTCTTTTTCTGTCTTCTTAATTAAACAGGACCCAGGATATAACCTGGCACAAAATAAGTGCTCAATAAGTATTAGATTGATGAAGAATTAAATGAAGGAGTGAATATATGAATAATTGCAGTGCCTTCCTGTCCTCTGGCTATTTGTGTTTTAATGGCAAAGGAACTCCATGTGATTAAAATAAAGAACAGCCTCTGTGTTCCTGATTTCAACAGAACTGTTTCAGCATATGAAAGCAACACAAACAGGTTGCTCAAGGTATGACTGAGGAAAAACAAAATGACAACAAAACCCCCTTTATTCCTGCTACAGGAAGAAAGTTTATGTACCCCTCTCATCAAATACATATGCTGAGACTAATGCCCAATGGGATGGTATTAAGACATGGGCATTGCAATGTGATTAGGTCACGGAATGAAACCCTCATGCATGGAATTAGTGCCCTTATAAATGAGGCCTTACACAGCTCCCTTGCACCTTCTGCCAGGAGAGGATGAAATGAGGAGTCGGCAGTCTACAATCCAGGAGAGAGCTCTCACCAGAAATATGCTGGCACTGTAATTTTGGACTTCCAGTCTCCAAAACCATGAAAGATAAATATTTATTGTTTATAATCCCGTCTGTGGCATTTTGTTATAGCAGGGCAGACAAAGACAATTCCTTTTCCCTAAAGCGTATGTAATCTCGGCAGCTTCTCTTGATTTTTTTTTCTCTTCTTCTCTGACAGACAGTGACGCTCCTCTTCCTCATATATTAACCTTCCCTTGATCTGTTAGCTAAGCTTTGCCAGCTTAAAATTGGCACTTGCCACCTGCCTCTATGGGGATTGAATCACATTGGCACTTGTCATCTACCTCTGCTTGGATTAAATCATAAAACCACTTCACCCGCTGACTTCCAACACTCCCTGAGAGGCTTTCAGGATGGTGCTCAGAAATGAGGCACGCTGTGCTCTGGGAAACTGGCAGAACAGGCCTTCAGATAGATAGTTTCAGGAGAATATTTATAAGCCCAAATTCTTGTGCCTCTTCTTATCTAGAAAAGCACAAAATCATTAACAGTGACATCTGCTCCTTGTGACTAGTAGCAAGCCTCTGCCTAGACATGTGCTTGACTGCACGTCCCCCTTCACTGAAATCCCCCACCTCTTCAGATCAGTTCTCAGAGCTACCTGAGATGCTTTCTCCTGGGCTATAGTCCTCATTCTACTCTGAATAAAATTTAACTCACACTCCCACATTGTGTGATTTTTATTTCAGTTGACACCTTCTTGCCCTTTATTTCTTTAAACAATCCTAGTTCCATTTAATATACCTCTTCTTTTAGCTTTTATAGATATGAAGCTGAATCCATTTAACTGGGTGGCAAGGCCTATACTGGAGCCATAAGAATTTTTACAAAATTAACTCAAAATGGATTAAAGGCTTAGATGTGAAACCTAAAACTGTAAAACTCCTAGAAGAAAAAATAGGGAAAAAACTCCCTAATTGGTTTTGGCAAAGATTTTTTTGGATATGACATCAAAAGCACAAACAACAAAAGCAAAATACACAAGTGGAACTATGTCAATTAAAAAGCTTCTGCACAGTAAAGAAAACCATCAACAAAATGAAAAGGTAACCTATGGAACAGGAGGAAATATTTGCAAACTATGTAACTGACAAGAGGTTAGTATCTAAAATATATGGGAAACTCTTACAGCTCAATAGAAAAAACACAAATGATCCAACTTTAAAACTGAGCAAAGGACCCGAGTAGACATTTATCCAAAGAAGATACATAAATAGCCTGATGAGGAAAATGCAAATTAAAACAGCAATGAGGTATCATTTCATTTCTGTTAGAAAGGCTTTTATCTAAGAGATGGGAGATTTGTGCTGCCAAGAATGTGAAGACAAGGGAACCCTTGTATGTTATTGCTGGAATTGTATATTCGTGCAGCCATTATGGAAAAGAGGGTGAAATTTCTTTTAAAAAATGAAAATAGAACCACTACATGATCCAGAAATCCCTCTCATGGGTATATAGCTGAAAACATTGAGAAAAGTATCTCAAAAAGATATCTGCATTCCCATATTTTATTTTCACAATAGTTCAAAATATGGACACTAAGTGTCTATCCATGAATGAATGAAGAGAAAAATGTGATACATTTACATACAGTGGAATATTATCCAGCCATAAAAAGAAGGAAATCCTACCACTGTGACAACATGGATGGAAATTGAGGGCATTATGCTAAGTGAAATTCAGACCCAGAAAGACAAGTATTGTATAGTATCACTTACATATGGAACTTTAAAAAATAGTCAAAATCATAAAAAACAAAGAGTAGACAAGGTGGTTGCCAGGGTCTGGGGTTAAAGGGAAGGGGGAGATGTTGGTGTCAAGACTTGTTAAGCCACTCCATTTTGTTGGCCAAAGGGCCTGCGGCAGCCCTTAAACTGACATTAGCCCGTTACGCAAGTACATGCCCTAGATAACAGCCCACAGAGTCACAGGTAACTGAAAGGTCCTGATATCACTTAGTTAATGTGATACACAGTCTCCTGTCTCCCAGTGCCTTCCTCGAGTGCACCTCTTAGGTAAGACCCCCATGGAGATAATCAAAATTCCACTCCTCTGGTTTGAATCTGTCACTGGTTTTAGCCCAGGAACCTGAAAGCATTCCACCAATAGACCCTAATAATGACATATGACCCAGATCCTGTCACTCTCTTCCTGCACCCTACCTTGACCTTGCTGTGTGGCTCCTTGAGGCACGCCATGTACTTCCTCCCAGACCTGTGAGTGATGAATGTCAAGATCACTCTATCTCAACTCCTCTTGTGGTCTTTTGTTAAACTCTGGCTCACCATCTGGTACCCTGTGGTTCTACTTAACAAATGTTGACTTAACAAAACCGTGACAGTTGTTCCAAGAGTGAAAACTTTCAATTATTAGATGAAAAAGTTCTGAAGATTTAATGTACAGCATGGTGACTATACTTAATACTGCATTGCATAGTTGAAACCTGATGAAAGACTAGATCTGAAGCATTCTGTATGTGGGGTGACAGATGTGCTAGTGAACTTGTTTGTGGAAACCATTTCACAATGTGTATGTATCATCATGTTGTACACTTTAAATAAACACAACTTTATTTGTTAATTATACCTAAGGAAAATAAATTTTTATGTATGTAAATAATATATATATGATTTATGTATAAATATATACATATATATATATATACACACACACACACACACACACACACATACATGTTTCACTGGTCAATTCACTTTGCTACCCTATAAAATTATGACATAATAATTCTTCCATTCTCAACTGATAATTACATTTATTATGAACAACTGAAGAAAATATGAAGAGAAGTCCTAAACTCCATGACCACAAAATTTTACTTTTCTACTGCCTCTTCTAAAAAGAGCAAATACTTCTTGCACCTGTCTAAAGTCAGGTTTTCCATTTATGCACCAAAGTTTTAAATTCTCACCCAAATAGGCCATTTCTCTTGCAAGCACTCTCTTTTCTATGTTTTCTGTATTCTCCTATTTCCTAGATCCGTCCAGTTAGCATATAAAGATGACTGAATAAATGTCATCTTTAAAAGAACAAAATCGAAACCAAATAAATATTTTCTTGGCAGCACAAGCATCTCCATTCATTTTCTCTTTCCATTATGGAAATATTCACATTGTTGTCTTGCCACCTTCATTCCTTTTCTCCAGTGTTCTCTGAAACCAATATTACAAAAAAGCTCGTCTCCACGTCACCAATGAGAATTCCTATTGTCAAGGTGAGTTATGACCTCTCATTACCATATCCACATTTCTGTTCTTGTTCCTAATCTTATCTGACATTTAAGCAATGTTGGACCCCGCTGATCACTCTCTCCCTTCTATATTTTCTTTGCTGAGATTTGATACATCATTCCTCCTGGTCCTCTTCTCAAACATTTATCTTTTAAGTTCCATATGTCTTAAAAGTCTTATATGTCATATGTCATAAGTCTCATATTTCTACTTTTATTAACTAATAAATGATGAGGTGTTGTAGGGGTTTTTCCTCTGACTCTTTTCCTTCTTTTTAAAATACTTACTATTAAGGTTACCATGTTTAGTCAACTGTCTAATAAACTATCTCCAATCTGATGACCCCAAAATTTTATATCCCCATTCCTGACGTTTTCTCTGAACTTCAGATTCATATTATGGCTTAGATGTTAAGAGGCATCATGAATGAACCACATCCATGAATAAAGTCCTAATTCATCCCAGTGTCTGTTTCTCCCCTGTGCTACTTATTATAGCAAATGGCATAGCCACTGGCTTAATTAATCATCCAAATTTTTGCTTTCTTCTTGGATTTTCTATTTTGATTCCAATCTAACATGAGGCTGTTTTTATTTCCAAACATTATGTTCCCATTGGAAATGTTACAACTGTGAGACTATATTGACTGAATAATAACTCTCTGATCAATCTAAGATTGTGTCACATAAAGTGGAACAATCACATATGCATCATGTGTTTCGAGAAATAATGTCTTGAGAACTTAACAGTATAACTACAAAGTTGTCCTGTTACTCTTTCTCAAAAAAAATAAAAGCAGTGGTTAGAGAGAAATACACGAATCAAGCTTGGCAAAATGTCGGTAATATCTCTAAGTAGTGCTGAATACATATGGGTGTAATATCCTATTCTTTCTAGTTTTGTGTATGAATGAAAATTGCTATAACAAAATTATATTTTATATACAAAATCACTCATACACACATATTCATAAAGCTGTATTTATGGCACCTGCTTATTCCTCAGACATCCAGCCTTACAAGCCTTCCCCTTATTACTCTTCATCAGCCATGTTATCCCTTGTATAGATCTTCAAATGTACCAATTCCATAACCATTTGAGGGCTTTACATTTCCTGTTCCCTTGCCTGGAATACTCTTCCCCTATAATTCAGATGGCTCACTCTTACACTGTATTTGGTGTTCAAAAATCCCCTTCTTAAAAAAAGTCATATATCACCTTCCCACCTAAAATATTATCCTCTTTATTCCCTCTCTCCTAAGTGGATCCATTCCATTAAGATGAAAGTTTCATGAAGGAGATGAACGTTTTCTGTTTGGTCATCTCTGTAACCTCGGTACCTTGTACAGTGCTTGCTGTATAATAATTGTTTGGAAATGCTTGTAACTAGAATAAATAAATAAATTTGTTGAATCATTCCTTTTTGGATCAAAGAGTTAATGGTACATGCATGACTGGGGCATTGTGCTGTATACCAGAAACTGACACATTGTAACTGACTGTACTTCAATTGAGAAAAAAAAAGAGTTAATGGTATTTTAAAAAGATCCTTGTTGTTATTCAATAATTCTTCTTAAAGTATGACTTAGCAATTCAGCTGTCAGCAGTGCTTTGGATTTTTGATATCCACGTAGACAACAATATTCTAAAATGTTGATAAAAGAGCCCTCTCTGTCTCTCTGTCTCTCTCCCTCCCTCCCCCTTGCTGTTAACAATGTAACCATGCTTACTATGATGCTTTAATTTTTTCATACTTATTTTCTGAGCTTCCCCAGGTCATGATTCATCTTTTTTCTGTTTTCTTATTAACCATAGCTGTACAAAGCAGTCACCTGAGGAGCTTAACCACTGGAGAATGGGTTCTTCACTACAGATACACTACAGAGATTCTGATATAATTACTACAATTATAATTGGGCCATTGACATTTATAAAAAATATTCTTAAACAGTTCTAACATACATTTATTAAGAAATGCTGAATTAACTTTTTGTTTAGTTCTGCCTTGGGATTAGTTTCTATCATTCATATTTTCCTTATAATTTATGAAAGTTTTCATGTTTATTTGGATAGACTTGAGAAAAGTATTCAATTACAGTTCTTTTGATCTCATTAGGGTTTGTGCTATTACCTCATTCTTATTTTCTTTTTAATTTAACTATATTAGCTAAATGTTGATCTCTTCTATTATTTTATATGAACAGAATCAGCTCTTGCATTCATTCAGTAGTCCTATCAATTTTCTGTTTTCTACTTCATTATTTTATGTAGTTACATTTCTTCTCTTCCTCTTAGATTATTGTTTTCTATTCTCTAACTTTTTGAACTGAATGATTATTCAATTTATTTTCACCATCTTTTTAATAAATATATTTAGTTAAGTTTCTGAATATTTTTCTAAACATAATTTAGCTGGATGACATAGCCTCTGGTAAGTCATGGCATTAGATATCAAAGGTTCCAAGACTGAAAGTTGGTGAGAATAATGATCTGCCCTTTGTTCAAAGTTGCTTTCCTTTAGTTTAGTCTTCAAGCAACTAAAACGTATGCAGTTTGAGAACATGGTATCTTGTTTGCCTCTAGATTGTCTCATAGAGATGTGTATGATGTTTGGGGTTCTTGGCAGCTGTCCCAGAGTGAGTTATCTGTCCAGTTAAACAGTCAGTGTGCCTATTGCTCTTTATGTCTCCAGACATGTAGGAATCCCAACAAGCTTACATTAAAATCTAGAAAATAATATTATTACCAAGTGTTCTAGAATTACCATCACTATTATTCAAATATTTTGAAATTCTGGGACAATCCTTCATTATCTTTGTATGAAGTATAAGACATAGATATTTTCTACTTATTCTATTAGAGGCTTTCCAAACTCAAACCTGGCCATCACCTACTGTAATAGTAAATGTTTTACTTTAATTTATCCTTTAGAGAAAATAGATGAAGGAGTCTTGCTTTAGAGTTTATCTACTTGGCATAGAATATTGCAATTTAATAAGCTATTCTAATTGATTAGCACAGGAAAGAATAAGAAATTTGAAGTTAAAAGATCAGCCTGAATTTTAGCTTCATTAAGAGCACGAAAAAATGTATAGATTTCTCATTTGTAAAAGGATACCAGGAGTATATTTTGAGAATTTAACGTGATAATGTATATGAAAATAATCAAATTTCACACAGAGGATAGTTATCATACTTGTTTCCATGATAATAACACCATGATATCTTGCCAGTTTTTTTGTGTTATAATCTTTCTGGATATACTAAAGAGGAGAATTCATTCTACATTTTCTGTTTTGAACAAAGGATTTGATCTACTTAAGCTTCTGTGTAAAATGTGAGAAATTCCAGAATAACAAATTAAACATATAGGTAATGAAATGGCATACTTGTACATAGTAGGTTTCTACATGCTGTTCATAGATAACTTTTAAGAAATACTTAACAGGTTAACTTGAGATTGACTTTTTTATTTTGGAATGATTGCTGTGGCATTTGAAGAAACATAAGATTAAAGTATAGCTACTTTATAGAAAACTCCCATTTATTTACATGTGATTGCTTTTATTGTATTTCAAAGTGTGAGCTACATTTGGGGATTATTAATGAGATCTCCATCGTTAATGTCATCCACAGCTGATTCCTATCAGGAAATGACATTGACAGATTTTCTTTTCAAATGGTAAATGGTATGTCTATTTTTTCTACTTTCAAAAACATTTTCTTGGTTTTATTTGTATATGTGCTTGCAAGAGAACTAAATTTTTATTTGAATGAGTTACTTTGATGCGTGCAAAAACAGTATAATCAATAGATTCCATTAACTCTTACTAAGAACTGAACCTTGTGAAAAGCTCTTAAGCACAAAACATAAGCACAGTAAGAAATACAGCCTTGAGTTAAACATGAGATTGACTTCCTGTGGCAACTTCCACTTCACATTTACTTTATAACCACCATTCTACTTCCCGCATTGATGACACATCTGACTTAATGAGGCGGGTGGTTAGTGAACTCTGCATGTTCTCTCAGATGAAGAACACACTCAGTGTGCCTCATTAGGGTCTCATTCTGACTATAATAAGGATGCTTACTCGTCAAAAAATCAGTGATAAACCAGTTGGCTGATTATTTTTTAAAGTTCAACTAACACATTTTTAAATGACCATGAAAACCATCTGACAAAGTAATTCAGAAGCTTGCACTTTTTTACTTGCATGACAAAGTTAACCTACAAATGATTTTAGAGTACTACTTAATTTCAGTGCAACTAAAATGCAGAAATTATATTCAAAGCAAGCTACAGTATCAGAATGAGCCATAAATTCTTGAAATT
Source organism: Camelus dromedarius (assembly GCF_036321535.1). Classification (NCBI taxonomy): domain Eukaryota; kingdom Metazoa; phylum Chordata; class Mammalia; order Artiodactyla; family Camelidae; genus Camelus; species Camelus dromedarius. The sequence continues at coordinate 40,963,037 of NC_087436.1, forward strand.
AGGCCTATTATGATTATAGTTAAGTTGAAAATAATGAGTTGCTTATTTTTCATTGCTTACTGGACATTTAAAATAAAGTAGGATGCATAAAACAGTGGATTTTCCTTCAGCAATTGGCATCAGTAAGGAAGTGAAAATAGTTACATATATATATGTATATTCAGCTCTAGAAAATAAATGTAGACTGTGTTTTGCTGAATTGTTAATAAGATATAAGTAGAAATGCCTTATAGGCAAGTAACAATATACTATACTGCAATGAAAGGAAGAAGATGGCCACTGACTGGGGGAGAATGGGACATTTAACAAGATTAAAATTTTATTTTATTATTGTATTAGAGATATTTGCATTGTGTTAGAGACATAGATGGACAAAATAGGTGACAGAGTAGAAATTATCTAGCTATTTAGCCCAATTTATCACAGAATATTATTAAACATTTAAAACTTTCTAATTAAATACAAAAAAGTCCTCATAGGTAAGTAGTACAAATCTCCATGTATTTGGTTCATTATTTAAAAAGCTCAAATTTGAAGAGAAGAAAACATTGTAAATGATTATCATAGGCTTAAAATCACTTTAATTTTTTGATTAATTGGATGAAATTATTTCTATGTTTCCTTTGTTTTTTTGTTACCAACTTGATACACACACACACAAACACACATCACAAGTTGTTGAAAGGAGTATAGCACGCATTTTGGGAGGAAGAAGAATTTCCTATACTGAAGGAGCATTTTACTAAGATTTATAACATTTCTGTGCAAGCAGAAGATGCAATTTAACATTTTGCTTGGTACACTTTATCAAAACTGCAATTAAAATTCTAGTTCTGACATTTAATGAAAACACCTAGAATTCATGGTTTTGCATTATCTTCCCCACTAGCCCAGTTTACTGCTTGCTTCTTAACACATCACCTGCCAAATTCAGAACTGAAACAGCAAGCAGGTCATTCCAGACTGAGTAACTAGTATCATTTTTATTGAGGTTGTCAGTCTGCAAGATACAGGTACATTTTCTGCTCTCACCTCAAAACGATTCCAGATATCCAATCATACTCACAACTTGGGCTAGAGTATGGCAAAGTTTTATTTGAGAGTGAGTGTAAAAGCCAATATCCATTTTTGAATGAAAAGTGACTAAAGCATTTGTAGAGCGATGGGTCATCTAAGGAAGGGACAACATATATTGGCATACTGTTAGGGGAGCATTGTCATAAATGGTCTATTTTCCTTTTATCATAAAAATTATGACTCTATAAAATCAAAGCGAATAGACAGAATTTTTGTGTTTGAAATCATCATTAAAATTGACTACGGATAGTTCATTTGATTCTTCTAAAATTCTGAATCTAAAATAGGGATATATTCATGTTTATTTGTATATTGGTAAACATTTATTGAGGTAATCTTAATATTTATGTTTGCAAATTCTGCAAACCATTTTCTGATGCTCAAATTGGTTTACTCATGGCAATGTCATTCTGGAAGTAAGTGATATGGAGCTGGTCCAGCTTTCTTGTTAAATCTGGAATGAAAAGTATTTTCTATAGTTTGCATCTAAAAGTAGATTTTGGAGCCAAATTGGGCAGTGGGAGTGGGGTGTTGGGGGGAGTTGTCTCAATGATAATGTCGTTGCACGAAAATCAATTACTGATCTCCACTTTACTTTGTGGAATGGATATGTTGATTGTCAATTTTTAAAAAATATTTTTAAAAGCTGTAGTTGATTAACAATGTTGTGTTAGTTTCTGGTGTATATACAGCAAAGTGATTCAGTTATACATATATATGCATGTGTGTGTGTGTGTGTGTGTATGTGTATATATATATATGTTCTTTTTCTGATTCTTTTCCATTATAGGTTATTACAAGATATTGAATATAGTTCTCTATGCTATACAGCAGGACCTTGTGGTGTATCTGTTTTATTTTTAGTAGTGTGTATCTATTTATTGTTGTTTTTTTTTTTTTTTGATGTAGGAGAAAAAAGATACATAGTAAAAACTGAAATGTGTTAAATGTTGCCAAGGGCAAAAAAGACTGTGTGGCATTTATTTTGGACAAGAAAAATAGTTTACTATTTCTAACATATCTTTCTCACAAGTCCCTTTATACAGAACACATCAATCCATGAATGTCACTTTTGTCACAGTCATCGCTGCTATTCCTTCTGGAAGCTCTACTACTGCATAGGCACAGAGCAGTTTCTGTCATAGCCTACAAGAATGGGGGAACTAAAATCTTTTCTAATATTTGTTTCCTCAACTCACTCCAGAGTTATCTAATGTTATTGTTTTTCAATTTATTTGCCATCTAAATTATTGTAATGTTACAAGATAGACCAATTAGAAATGGATTCTTTGTCAAAGACAAAAATCTAGGAGCATGCCTGTGATGCAAAGGGCAGAAAAATTTATGTAAAAGGTCCCAAGGCCCACAAAAAATCTTTAAACAATGGCATATTCCGATCCAAAGAAGAGCGATAATTTTTCAAATAGTGAAAATAAAGAAATAGTTGTAAACTTCTACTGTATCAGTCAGGAGGTTTTATCTTACACTAATTCACCAGTTTTAAAGCTGAGTTATGATAGAGTGATTTCTGGTTATGCAAACGAACTTATTTTTAAAAGTCAGTTTGTCATCTTCCCCAATGAATTCTTTCTCACAATTCACTAATTTATCACACATTTTTTTATTTAAATAAGGAGCTTATTTAATATTTTCTTTTACAAAATAAGATGCATGAGAGCATCACTTTTGACACCATTCCTGAGAGATACAATTCTTGTCTGAATTAGAATGTGCTGTCATTAAGGATTATAATTGACATAAATAATTTGGAAGATAAATATATTCATTTCCTAGGGCTACCATAGCAAATTACCACCAACTGGTAGCTTAACACAACAGAAATTTGTCCTCTCGCAGTTCTGGGACCTAGAGGTCCAAATCAATTTGTGGACCGGGCTATGGTTGGAATCCTTCCTTGCCTCTTCCGAGCTCCTGATGGTGGCCGTCAATCCTGGTGTCCCTTGACTTGCAGCTGCACCGTTCCAGTCTGTCTCTGCTGTGCACCATGCTGGTGCCCTCTTATGCGTCCCTGTGTCTAAATTTCCCTTTTCTTATAAGCATGCCAGTCATACTGGATTAAGACCTTCCCTAAAGACCTCATCTTAATTTGATGTTATCTACAAAGACCCTATTTCCAAATAAGGTTACACAGGTACTGGTGGTTATGACTGAAACATATCTTTTAGGGGGACACAATTCAACCTTTAATAAATGCTATGATAGGCAGGTGCTGTATGACAATAGCTATTCAGGTACATATAATAAGTAGCAATCTGATCAGAGATGCCCATTAACACGTAGAATTCTCTAGAAACTCAGCTGGGGATCATAAATAATGGTTTCAAACCTTGTGAGGGAGAAAGGCAAGAGAGTGGCAGGCTCCCAACCCTAGAGGGGCTTTACTAAAACATGGATCATACACACATGGATAAAAAGGAGAATCTATTTTCTAGGGAAGAGCCCAAATTCAAAAATAGACTGCTAGCCCTAATCATGGAAGTGATGCCACTTCAGAACAGAATTTCTCCTCCATTATGTCAAGATAGACTCAAGACACTAAGAAAAGTATAAACCTGAAGTTAGGGAATCAAGCAGAATTTCTGAAGGTGAGAGGAGAACTACAAAAGTTAGAAACCAGTTATTAAAATTCACGCATTAGTATATTTTTCTCATTGTGTTATTTACTTAATATTATATCTGACTTTGTCAGTAAGTCTTGAGCCTAAAATGTTACCCTATTTTTCATTTTTTTCTGTTGAAATTCTTACAAGTTATTTCATCATTAATAAGCATATACAGTTTGTTTCTAAAAATGAGAATACTAGCCATCCAAAATGGCAGTGCTCTCTGAAAGTTCAACGGGATTGTATTTTTTTCTGATTAAATACTATTCACGTGCCCTCCTCTCCACTCTTCTTCCATCTGCTCTACATGGACAGCAGTTTTTGATATGTCATTGGGCACCTACCTACATAAGTAAATAATTGAGTGTGAAATAAAGCCTCATCTGTTTCTGTAAGTTCAGTTTGAAATTACATTAACCATATTAATTATGTTTGTCCATTTCATATGTATTATATTAGTCCATATTTATGATTTTTTTGTATTATGAAAATGGGCTCTTATAATGGGCTTTTATAAGAAAATTTTCTTTTTAGTTGTGATGGGAGAATCATTTGCATTAGTATTCATTAAAATTCATGAGTACTCATTTGATTATGAGTAAGAAATACTAAAAATACTCTGCCAGGCAATTTTTAAAGTATTTTATCCATCTTGACTCAGTATTTAGAATAACCATATGGATTAGTTAATGTTAACCACTTCATATTTAAGATGAGAAAACTAAAGCACTGGAAGACTAAATAATTATCTCAGCATTACTCAGGAGGTAAATGTTGAAGTCTGAATATGAATTAATGAGTCACGTTCCAGAATCTTATCCTGTTTACTGTCTCTCTGGGTTGTGATAAGTGTTCCCAAGACAATATATCAGAACAGGACAGGAGCATATAAAGGATGCAGTACTACATCTTAAAAGTTTTAAAAATCATTTTTAAAATAGAGAAAGAAAACTACTATTTGTGTAATGGAGAACATGGGAAGAGTCTCTGTGGTAGGAGGGTCTATGAGTTAAGAAGTTTATGAAGTTACACTTACACATCTAGAACCTGAGTGTAGTTATTTGGGGACAAAGATTTTCAAAGATCAGTACATTTTTCTGTATTTCTAGAATTTATGAGACCTGGAAAGTAGCATTTGGAAGTAGTGATGCTTATTCACTTAGCCTCCATAGGAATAATGCATTTGAGTCTGGCACTTTGGTAGATATTTCAAAATTATATTATATATATATATATATATTTGAAAGGTATAGCACAGAGATGGCATCAGGAAAGACTATGGACACACAGAAACAACATACATGGAAGAATATTTCAAAACAAAGACAACAGCCTGTGCAAAGACCCAGAAGCCAACACCACCATGCTACAGTCATTTGTGTGATTTTTCTCTGTCCTTCTTTACTTTGTTCTTCAAGAGGCTAACCCCTGAAATACTTCCAGGTGTGGCTCCAGGCTATATGTCACTAATGGGAAGCACCAGGAAAAGACTGGATGGTGTAGAAGCCAGGACATTTCTTCCATTTCACCCTTTTCAGATCATAGATTTTATCAACTACGGCTTCAGTTCCTGATTGACATCCCCTCTTTATGTAGTCCCAGTTCCCTTTAGAGAGCCTGGTATCCTGCCTGGGCTCTGGTCACATGAACTCTTCCCTTTTTCTCTCTGCTCCTCGGCATGGCAGCGGTTTCTGTTATTATCTGCTGGGCTACTTCATCCTATTTAAAAAAATTTTTTTTTGCCTTTATAGCACTTCCAACAAGTTTGTATTGGCAGTATTTAAAGCGAGGTTTGTAAATGAGTTCACTCCGAGGCAAGGTATAGAGAAGAAAGAGGGCAGACACAGACATTTGGCAAAGAAAACTGAGAAAGAGGAGAGAAAAATAAAAGTGGAGGACCAACAGAGGAAGGCCATGGAAGCCAAGAACTGTTCATGGAGGAAGTTTCACCAACGTAAAACATCTAGTGAAGACAGTCTGAAGTTTTTTTTTGTTGTTGGTGGTGGTGGTGGTTTCAAATTAGGAGATTAACTGGCATTTGATTAAAAAGTGAGTTAGTTTAGGAAAGAATTTTAAGGAGAAATCAAGTTTGAATGCTCACTAAGTGAGGAATGAGAGAAAAAGTTGGCCCAAGTAAGTTGAGTGATTGATGACAAGTGTTAATGGCTGAAAATCATAAACTTTTATGCTTTCTCTCTAGCATTCCTCAGGTGCCTAGGTACAGAAGAACAAAACTTCATGTGTAGAGATGATCTACACTTCATAGGTTATGCAGAAGGAAATAAAGGAGAAGGTAATGTTGATCCAAAGAATGCAGATCAAGTGACTAGCCACAGATCTAATATGGTAATGGGAGAAGATTAATAACAGGGAATAAAATGGTGATTACATGGAGTTGAAGTAAAAATTATATAATTATATAGCACATATATATTTTATATTATAATGAGGCATATATAAAAGATGTTTATGTCTCTGAAGACCTCAGAAGAAGTGCTCTAACCTAAGAGAAAAATGCCAACATCATTCAAGGATGATAAAAGGCACGATGAAGGCTACGAGAAGTAGTCTTTGAAGGATATTCAGGTTCCAAGGATGCCCAAAAGGGATATGAGGCCATTTGTGAAGACACTGTGAGTGTAAAGTATTTATTTATGATGGAATGGTGGCCCCATTTGGCATGGGTTAGAGGGAATGTCAGTAGTGAATGATGCATCCAGGTTTCAGTGTTACCAAGCAGAATGGGAAAGAGCATAACAGAAAAGAAAACAGATCCAAACACCCTGTTTTTTGAGATGAGAATAAAAATAATAGGCATGCAGGACTGCATTTAACTGGTGGGCCTAAATACCCAAAGTTTCCAAATACACCATGATAAATATTGAATCCTAGAGCATTTTTATGCCTTTCAATTTTAAGTATTCATATTGGTTTCACTTACTCCTAACCTCATTTCTTAAATTTTGAAAATGTGTATGCACATGTGTGCCTACCTGAGCCAGTCTGTTTCAATCATTATAAAAAAATTTTAATTTCTTACTGTGTCAGAATTTACAGTGAATAATATATCCTTATAAATTTGGTGCTCACAAAGAGAAAAAAAATCACAGGAAAGAACTGAAAAGTCGGGAGGAGTAAACAAAAGCTTTTCTCTACTTAAATTTGAAGTGTTTTTAAGCTATTTCATTGAGGTCAGCTGTTCCCTTAAAATATCATACATAGGTTTACTGGAAAAAGCACGTGAAAGAAAAAAATAATTGTGATATCTTAATAATGGATTCATGAATTCAGTTTCATTTTGATCCATAAAAATAACAAGATGTGTTTTTTTTCAATATTTCATTCTGGTTGTGTCTAAATTTTAAACAGACTTGGTGAGCCCTGCCTCATGTTACATCCAGCTGAGGTCTCCTTCATCAGGCCCTTTCTTTGCAGGGGAGGCTAATCTACAGTTATACCAGTCAAACTAAATGTGCTAGGCAGGTATACCTGCAGTGAAACCATGGCAGTTACTGCAAAAATATCTTCTACAACCATTTGGATTAAATACCTTTTGATTATTCGTGCTACCATTTCTATCTGTCTCTAACAAATTTGCAGTTTCAGGTCAGCAAAAGCTGAAGTATTTGGAGACTATCGTCCTTACCCATTCTTGCACTTTGCCAATATTTCACTACAGTGAGAGCTGCTTCCAAAAAATATCCAAAGCAACATTTGGAGGAAAAAAATTCTTAATTGTGCATAATAATATGAGGGTGGAATATAACAGTCATAAAGTATAATCCTCTAAAGCAGTTGGATATTATGATATGAAGGTAGAATATAACAGTCATGAAATATAATCCTCTGAATCATTTAAGGATCAGTTAAGAGAAGAACCACCACTGTATATAGTTTTTTAAATGAGAAAATTATTCACTAGACTAAGATCTTACACAGTTGGGAATGAAACTTAGATAGTAAAGAACTCAAATGGGAAGAATCAGAAAAAAGCCTACAACAGGTCTCCTGAGTCAGTGGTGCAGTTGAGCACATTGATTCTTGCAGAAAGTTCGGGAAGCTAGCCATGTCCAGCACTTACAAGGTCCAGAGGAGTGGGCTGCGGAATTCTGTTACCTCTTGTCATGAATGTTCCTATGAATTTGCTCCAAGCATCTGAAGATGAGCCCAGAGTTGCAGTTGGTTAGCAGGGACCCCAGGAAGAATAGCTCAATGCAGAGCGGGAAGAGCGAGGACAAGGGAACCTGCCAGGCATCCTGCTTCAAGGACTCTAACTACAGTGACCTCCAGAGAATAATGGCTGGGGCTCAACCTCCTCCTCCTAATTTTGGTTAATTATGTTTCTTCAAAGTCATATGGGCAAGGGGATTCTCTGAAATGTAGTATCATCATTTCAGATTCTATTATCTTTTTTTTTTTTTTTTTGATAGGGATGGACTGCTCCTGCCATCATACAGCCCCTTTGAAATACTGTGTCATCATAAATACTGTAAAATGCCAAAATGTATGTGACTTTTCCTAGTGACTGCCTGGCTGCAGTGTGTTATTCTATTTCAATATTAAATGAAGTTCAAGTATCAGTCCTTTTGGGGTTTGAACATATCAGTTTTAGCTGTTTTCAGTATTTTTAACTTACTGCTATTTCTTCCAGTTTACATGAAACGTATTTGATAATTTATAGGCAATGTCATTCCTATTCTCTCCAGAATTGGTGAAATCAAAAACAGAGCTATTCATTTTATTATGGGTGAGAAAGTTCCTCAAATCAGTGTGAGTGATCCCTTGAGAAGTATTTAGAGTTATATATAAATACATTTAGCTATGCTTCTTATTTTTTAAGATATTACAGAGAGAACAAAATACATGCACATACTTATAATGCATTTCTAATGGGATGACAGTTGGCAAAACTGTTGTATGAACTGAAAGAGGATTAATTTTAGAAAAACGACAAAAATAACTTAATGAAATGATGCTATTATGTTACCATTAATTTTGAGTTTCTCCCTTTCATGCTTCCTTTTTTATTTTTATTTTAACATGTAGTAAATATAAAGCATGAATTTTGCTGTAAAACTTCAACAGTTTCAAATGGGAATACTGTTTCTCCTTTAATTTATTTTAAAGCTGTTGCTAGATTAAATTGGAATTTTCTAACAACTAATTTATCAGTATGTTATAAAGACTATATTTTTGCAAATGTTATCTTATTTTCAGGTTAAAATGAGCAAAAATTCCTTCCCCTATGCATACATAAATGATTCTTCATTAGTTTGCACCAGCAAATTTCAACAAGTTAGGATATTTAGCCATCAACATTTGCATATGGGGGTCTATAACCATATATGTAGCATTTAAATTTTTATCTAGCCTTTATTTTTCTCACACTATACTTTATATTAACCCCTTGCAGATAACACTAATAATCTTAAAGGCATTTTCTATTTGAGACAATTAACTCATTTCCAAAAAAAGATAAAACAATGGTTTTATAATAGTAATTAGGTTGGCCTAATATAATAGTTATGATAATGCTAAATGTTGTAGCCTACAAACATAAAGTTATGTTTGTTCAAACAAAAGAGAATATTAGAATTTTCTTATATTCTCATGTAAATTCCAAAACAGTGTTTCTGATCAGCAGGCAGTGTTCCTTTAATTGATGATTTATAAAGAATCATAAATTCATTAGGAATCATAATCCACATAGAATTAGATCCTTCCAGTTTGTGGCTCAGCCATCCCCAGATGGCTTAGCTCATCTGCCCTTGGATATAAATAAAAAGATCATAGTGATTTAGATGTGATGATTTTAATAAGCCTTATATCACATCTAACAGTACACACTTATGTGGCCGTGAATAATTTGCCAAGAGCCTGAAAAATCAATTCAACTGTATACTGATGAAGAAGAGGAACGGATTAGAGGAGCTGCTAGCCAGTCTCCTTCAAGCAAAGTGAGTTATTGGAAAATATTATTGAAATGCTAGTTTGGGGAAGTATTGTGTCCCAGGAAATAAAATGAATTTGTTTGGAAGAAAAGAGTACTTTAGTATTTGCTACATCACGTTCTTGTTCTCACTTTTGCATCTCACATACTTCCTGGTTAGCTTTTGACATTTGTGAGATAGTCAAGTCTAAAACTATTTATTGTCACCAGTCTCCCTGCACCACAAGAAAAGAGATTGGGAAGTTATCTGAAGGTTGCACATGAGAAAAGTATCCAAGACGGTTGAATCCTTAGAAGCCATGACAAAAGTCTGAAGATTTTGTAATGTGTGTATTTGGGGAAAGAGGTTTATTTATTAGTATAATTTTCACAGTTAACAAATGTGAAAAACAGTCAGTCTAATTTTCAGCTTAATAAGGCTATTGTTATTTTATGGGATCTAGCAGAGTCATCTTGGGAGAACAACACTCATAGGATAAAGTTGGAGAAATGTTTGTTTGAGGTCCAAACAATTCTAAAACCATCTTCTGAAAATAGGTTGTGTGTGGTGACTGAGAGGTCCTTCCCACTGATTTTGCTATCCATGATTTTTGAAAGACTAGATAGTTAAACTTCTTATACAGAATCCAGCACTGACCAGAATAAATGTGATTTGAATTAGTCTACTTATTTTGATACCGTAGCCCACAGTCCAGCATAAGGTAAAATCTAGCATGAGGTGAATGAACATCAAATTTTCTTTTCCTGCATTAACAGCTACCACAAAATGGAAAAATTTACTTGAAAAGCATAACTACCCAAAGGACTTCAATCAATATTCTTCTTATTTTAATATTAAAGACACTTAAACCAATGCACTTATCTTCAGAAAGTAACTAAATTCCCTTAGCTCTCATAAGTATTTTCATATTGTAATGATTTCCATGATTAGTTTTATTGTGAACTTGACCTTCTCTTTGAGATTAATGTTTTTTAATGATGGGGAGTTATTTTAATATTTACATTAATTGATTATATTATAAACTTGACTTTTCCTTTGAACTTTGTATTAAATAAGAGTTGTTTTAATATTTCCATTTTCAATTATGCATCTATTATATTATAAGATAATATAGCAAGTTTTATTTATTGGGATTAATTGATACTTTCATTTACTTAATATGGATTAGTGCTTTTGCATGTTCTAAGTTGATTTAAAGGTGTATTACCCAGGTTCATGATATACCATTTGAGATATTTCTTACAAATAAAATACTTAATAATTTCATATTTTTCATCCTTAATTCTTTTATACCTAATTTATTTGACAAATACAAAACTTCTAACAGCTTTTTTCTGTCTTGAAGTTTATTAATATGCAAGTATTATCAGTTAATGAAACTGCATACAAAATTGTGCCCTATATAGAAATATCTATTTTTGCTATTATTTTTCTACTAAATGAATTTTTGTTGGTTATTTATATTTTAAAACCTGATTTGCTTGTTTTGTGTTGCAATTTTTTTGTTTCCCTCCCAACCCCTTTTTAAAACTGTCAACCTTTCTGCTTAAAAATCTATACAAATTCTGTTAGAGTCTTACTCTCATGCATTTTAAAACATGCCTAGATGTTATACATGGGTTTTCGTGCCCTCCAGTTTTTCACTCTAACTGAATCTTATTTAGCTGTCCTACAGAGGGAGACTATGTTCTCAATGTCTCCTTTACTTACTGTTTTGAATAGGTAAGTATTATTTATTCCCACATAATAGGACTGAGCTCTTTTCTTGACAAAAACCAATAAAAGAAACACTAAATTCTTCAGAGGTAACTGGTTCCAAATCTAGCTTCTTTTCCTGTTCGGTCATTTCCTTTTTTTTTTTAGTAAAATAGCACACCCTGTATATCTCTACCCTTTTTTGGTATATTTGGCTTTTAGGTAAGTCTCTCTGATGAATTTACATGATAAAATAGGGGTTTAATATCTCCTCTCCTCCACTTCTCAGAAATCTTTATTCACACTGGATTCATTTTGAGCAAGAGCAATCAAGAGTATTCTGAGCTATATGCAAACCCTGCAGGGATCCTTGTGGCCACCAGATTTACATATACATGTGTTCCCAATAAAGAAAAACAAACAAGCAAAGATATATAAGGAGTTTTCCAGTTAGATCAAACAATTATATTACATACCTATTGAAACTTGGTTAAGTTTAAAGTAATTTTTAACAACATTATTCAGCGGTTCATAAATTTTGTTATATATCAGAGTAATCTGGAAATTTTTCTTTTCAATGACGATAATGGAACTAAGTCTGAGGGTATCTGGAATTTTATGGAATTTTAGTTCTGGCATGGGCTCTCTCCTCTAGATTTTTTTTTAATTAAACTTTTTTTTTTTTTTGAGATACTTGTAGTTCTACAGCTTGTGTATGTTTACTCTGTTTCCTAGAATGGTAGCATCTTGCAAACTATAGTTCAATATCACAACCAGGATACTGATATTGAAACAGTAAAGATAATGAACTAAGGAGTTTGAACTATCAGAATGATAGGAAATTAGGGAGGAAGATTTAGAAGGGTGAATTCTGAAATCTCTGTATAAATTCTCCTTAACATGATAACTGACTCCAAAACTTATTCATGTGTAGGCTGAGACTCTAAGAAGCACAGTGGAAAGCTAGAGATGTGAGGTTAAAAAGCTTAGCAAAGATTTCAGGATCTCTTTGTTGCCAGAGAGTTCAAATTTCAGGATTAAACTAGAAATCGGAGATTTGCCAAGTGAATGCAACATGTGATTCTGATTATAGACAAAGATAATAAAATGAGAAAGTCTAGAATATTGTTCATTGACTTTTCAGAAAGAGATGAGGCAATGACCAGCGTAGAGAAATATTTGAAAAGATAATGACAGAATTTTTTGATATTAATCTTAAAGCTAAAGGAAGAAACCTTATAAACCACAGGAAAATGAATAAAATCATATTGAGGTACATCATAAAACTACCAAAAGTTAAAATAAAGAGGAAAACATTAAGACAGCCAAGGGAAAAAAAGGTAGGTTACCTTCAAACAGACAACAGATAAAAAAGATTATTTCCCTATGAAAACAATGTAGAACAAAAAGCAATGGACTATTATCTTTCAAAAAGCTGAAATAAAATCCCTGCTGAGTTATAATTTTGTGTCTTTTGATAGTATCTTTCAAGAATGAAACAAATATTGAAAGATTTTAGCAGAACTGCATCAAAATTGCAAAATATCAAAGCATCCTTCAGAAAAATGGAAAATGAACTCAAAATGAAGCTCATTTTGGATGAAGGAATTAAGAAAAATAAAAAGACTAAAAACGAGAGTAAATCTAAATAAATACTAACATATAAAACAATGATATCTGATGGTTATGGTTTTATATGATAAAATATATACAAAATTCAAATATCCAGCAACAATAGCATGGAAGTTGGATAAGCAGAAAGTAGAATTAAAACATTAGAAAGGCCTTACATTTTGATTGCTAAGTCAAGGATACTAATTTTCATTTTCAGCAGCTTGCATTTCTTTAACAATAATAAAAGCATAACCAACAACTCAATAAAATATTCATTACAGATTAATGCAAGGAATGAGAGGGAGAAAAATGGATCCACACACATATTATCAAAGTATTTCAACAGAGACGCTAGAGCAAATTTATTGGTTAAAAAGAAAGTCTTCTCAACAAATAGTACTAAAAATGTTCTAAAAAGATGCCTACAAGAGGAAGATACTTTGATTAGTGTTGACAAAATTTTCATTATGTTCAACAGGATTGGATTAACAAATTGCTCTTTTGGTTTCACTTTCTAATATTCACTCTTGAAACAGAGGGAGTATTTCCATCATAGTTGAAGAGTTGGGAGAAGATGCTAGGGAGGGTGTGGAGAAAAGGGAACCCTCCTACACTGTTGGTGGGAATGCAGTTTGGTGCAGCCATTATGGAAAGCAGTTTGGAGGTTCCTCAAAAAACTAAAAATAGACTTACCATATGATCCAGCAATCCCACTCTTGGGCATGTATCTGGAGACAACTCTAATTCAAAAATATACATGTACCTCAATGTTCATAGCAGCACTATATACAATAGCCAAGACATGAAAAACCTAAGTGTCTATCTATCAACAGATGACTGGATAAAGAAGCTGTGGTATATTTATACAATGGAATACTACTCAGGCATAAAAAAGAGTAAAATAATGCCATAAAATAATGTAGCAACATAGATGGACCTGGAGATCGACATTCTAAACGAAGTAAGCCAGAAAGAGCCATTTGAAGCAACACAGGTGGACCTGGAGATCAACATTTTAAATGAAGTAAGCCAGAAAGAGCCATTTGCAGCAAAATAGATGGACCTGGAGATCGACATTCTAAATGAAGTAAGCCAGAAAGAGCCATTTGCAGCAACATAGATGGACCTGGAGATCGACATTCTAAATGAAGTAAGCCAGAAAGAGCCATTTGCAGCAACATTGATGGACCTGGGATCAACATTCTAAATGAAGTAAGCCAGAAAGAGAAAGGAAAATAACTTATCTACAAAACAGAAACAGACTCACAGACATAGTAAACAAACTTATGGTTACTGGGAGGTAAAGGGGTGTGAAGAGATAAATTGGGAGTTTGAGGTTTGCAAATATTAATTACTATATATAAAGTAGATAAAAAAGCAAATTTCTTTTGTATAGCACAGTGAACTATACCCAATATCTTATAGTAAACTACAATGAAAAAGAATATGAAAACAAATATACGTATGTATATGTATGTCTGAAACATTATGCTGTACACCAGAAACTGACAAATATTTCAATTAAAAAAAAAAAGAGTCGGGAGAAGAATTTACCTCCAAATCATGAATCATTGTTTTTTTCTTATTTGCGGAAAATGATGCAGAAATTAAGGTGAGAACAAGGAGATACGTTTTAATAAGTTCTTCCAAAGATACAACATCTTTTTCAGTAAGTATGTTGCAGATATATTTGTAATGTCAATATTGGTATTTCTGGATGGTAATAAAAGGTTGTTTAGGTTATTTATGTTATTTCTTAAAATATCATATGACAAATCTCCACTTACGTATGTATAAGTCTACATCTCCATTTACTTACATTATTATTTACTACATGTGACTACACTTCCCAAAGGAATGTCTACTTCTATCATAATTTTCTCATCAGTCTTTTCAAGATTAATCAATTACCTAAAATTATAATTACCATGTTCTCACTATATGTTTTGCCACATAACAGCAAATACTATATTTCATCAACTTTTGTATACTCTCTCTGCCATTTGCTACCTCCTTCAAAGAAGTGATTTTAAATAGAATTAAAATTCAAAAATATATATATGTATGTGCTTTTGTATATGTATTTATAGATAAATGTAAATTCACAAGTGTGTTGAATTTTACTAAAATGGTAATTAGGAAAACTCTTTTAGGAAATTTAAAAAAGATAAAGATTTACTACTTCCAAATGCTTAAAGCAATTTGAACTACTAATGAAATATTTCTAAGAAGTAAGTTGATCACTGTAAGTGGACATGTGAATTATTTTTAAGTTATATTATCTATTTGCATACAAATTATTATTAATAATAAAATCTTAACAATAATATTTATTGACTATTAATATGTGATAGCCACTCTGCTAAACACTTTAAATACATTATTCTTATTAACTTTTATAACCACATATTATAGAAAGGCACAGTTAATATATTTTTATTTTTTAAGTAACAAAAGACAGAAATAAAGTGACTCACTCCTGTAATCCAGCTAATAAACGAAGTTAAAACTAGTCCCAGCTAATGTTGGAATTTGACTTCTCTATACTCTGTATTGCTATATTGCTAAAGTTCTCCAAATATCTTGTTTTTGCAGTGAGGTTTACATACACCTATGCTATTTTACAGTATTTTTTGCTCAGAAAACTCTGTGTGAAAGTTTTATTTTTCAGTTTTTCAAAAATTAAATGTCACCCCAAACTTTCCAAATGATTATATTAATGAAATCTGATTCAATAAGATATTCTCTACTGAGATTAGCAAGTAGAGGCAAGAATTAATGAAGTTTCTCTACTTAGATCATCAAAGATATGACAATTACCCCAAGTTACTTTCTACTGAATAAAATTTTTAAAAGATAATAATAATAATAATAATAATAATAATAATATAGTTTCAGTATTGTATTAATTGATTTAAACCAAGATATTGATAATCTCCAACTTTTTGTGACTTAATGCAACAAAAATTTATTTTTCCATTAGCTAAAATCAAAAGCAGGTGCTCCTGTTCTGTAGCAGGAGTGGCAGAGACTTAATGGACTCTATTTCACACAGTTATTTAGGGGTAGAATATTTCAGAATTTCTGATATCTTCAATATATGGCTTTCAAATTTTTCGTCAACATCCAGTGGGCACAAAAGGGAACAGCAGGAAGACAAATGCAGACCTTACCATCTTAAGATAGAAAATAAACATTTCTGATGCTTACTTTTCACTGTGAGAAGAAGTCACCCTAGAAGCAAGGAGTAAGAAATACAGTCCTTGGCTGGTTCAGTAGTTTGAGGCAAGGGGACACAGATTTTTTCCAAACATCTAGTTACCTTTGCCACAAAGAGAATGTTGAGATTTAACAATGTATTATGAAAATTTTGATACCTAGACTTCCTTAAGCAAATGAGTAATCTATCAAGGAAAGTGACGCAAGGATGCTTATAATTAAAATGTAGTAAATCCGTTTGGCACAGGACTTGGCCAAAAGATGATATATTGCAGAACATAGAATCTGGCAACAGAGAAGTTGTGAAAACTGTTCAGTTTAAGACTTGAAATAAAGGTTTTGCCTGGCTTATCCAGCCATAACAGTGGTATTCATAATTTCCTTGTTACAGGAGAAAAATATAGTAATGATACTCAAGAGAACAGGTTTACAGTCCTAAGAAGTCCTTGTTATTTCACACATTGATCTCCAGTGGCTGCCCACTGGAGATCCACATTACAGGAAACTGATGGAGCTGCCAAAGTGATGCAGAAGCAGGGTGCTCAGTGTTTTCAAAGACATAATGAAGACATATACAGCTCCACATCAATAATATAAATCAAATAATCAAAAGCATTTTCATTCTATAAAGCATGAGGTTCTACTGTATATCACAACTCTTTTGCAGGATTAAATTCTCAATGTATTATAAGTATTTCAAACCTCTTTTTAGGCTAATTTGGATGAAATTAAACACATACATCATTGTAACAAATATCTCCCAAATGATTGTGAACTTTGGAAATGAGAAAGGGATTAATGGTAATATATTTCATACTTATGTCCTGTCTGTAATGGTTCAATATTTTTCCATGAGGATTTATTATTTCTACCCAACAGACATTGGACAGACTTTTAATAGACATTACTGGAAGTAATATAAAAAATGACTTCTAAGTACAATAAACTTCACTGCTGTTATTTTTCTCATTGTCTAAGTGACAGACCTAATAACCCATGTCAAAATAACAGGAGAAAATAGAGAGGTAGTACACAATTCTTTTTGTGGTTCAAAAATTATGATTAGCAGTGATAAATAAAAGCATGAAAAAAGTTGTAAACAAAGGACATGTAAGATCAACAGAAGGAAGTGCATTAAACACATGGCAATGATTTTCTTCAGGAAAGCATTATGCATCAAAGACAGTCTGCAGTGGAGGAGACAGTGACTTAGCAGATATGTTCCTGCCAGGATAGTCTATGAATAAGTAATTCAGCCCTTCTTTATCTTCCTCTTTTTCCAGCAATATCATTCACTGCATCCATCTGTCATGTATAGGCAAAAACTTGGAGACTCAATCATAAATCCAAAGACTTGGAAATTTATCTCTGTGAATTTACCACCTTAATTTCTCAGGAATTTTTTTAACTTTTAAGCATACAACTTAGCAAGTCATCACTGTCCCTTTTTTTCTTTTTTAAAAAAAGCTTTATTGAAGTACAATTGATTTATAAAAATCTGCATTAATGTTTACAATTCGATGAGTTTGGACATATGCTTATATCTGTGAAACCATCACTACAATCATAATAAAAAATATCCATCACCTCCAAAGTTTCCCAGTGCCTCTTTGGTTTTTGTTTGTTTGTTGATTTGTGTGGTTTATGTGTGTGTGTGGTAAGAACACAACATGAAATCTGCCCTCTTAACAAATGTTTTAAGTACTCAATAGGATATTGGTAACTATAGGCAGTATGTTGTATGGCACATCTCTAGAAGTCATTCATCTGTGTAACTGAAATTTCATATCCATTGAACAATACCTTCCCATTTCCCTCGTCTCTAGCCTGTAGCAATCACCAGTCTTTCTGTTTCTTAAATTGTCTTTTCCTATTATTGTTTTTCTGTTACTTATCTTCTCCAAAATAAGGTCCTTAGTATAACATCTACTTTGTCTAGTATTGCATTATATATTAATTTAAAATTATTTTACTATCTTAAATAATTTTATATTGATGTTGGTAAAATAGCCCTATCAATGATTAGTCTAATTTCTCCTTTTATAACTTATGACTAACTCATAGAAATTAAGTAAAATTTTCAAAGCCATTAATTCCAAAATCATGATAACATCCTAGATTTTGCTTTTATGTTTTAAATCAACTTTATTTATATATAACTTACCTACAAAATACAAACCATGTAAATCTACAATTGAATGAGTTTTTATAAATATTTACATTCAGTAATCAGTAACTCAGTGAAGATACAGGACAAATCCAACAATAATAAATGTTCCCTTCTGCAGTTTCCTGGTCAGTGTTACCATGCTCCCTGTCCCACCAGCTTAGTTTATCTCTAAATAATACTAGTTCAAGATATTAGGTATTATTATTATTATCCAAGTTACATAATTTTCAAGAATAGAACTTCTGTGATCTCCTTCTATTTATATGCTTTTAAAATTTTCTTGCTTTTTATTTTTATATATCACTTGTCAATGAACATCATGAAAGGTATTTCTGGATATATCATCTGATTATGAATTACAAACAAAGTAGTATAATTTTTAGATCACATGTAAATAATTTTATTCACAGTACTATGTTGTATTCCAGAAAACGTATATTATTTTCACTAGTGTCAGTACATGCTAATTGCAGTTTTCACATCTTACTTACTTGATGACTCACCCAAATAGTAATAACATATCATGTATAAAATACGAGTTGTAAGACTAGGCTACTCTTGCCTCTTACTATGGAGATCTTCAAAATCTTCATACCATTGTCTATTTAGACTAGAGGTACATTAAAGTACACTTGGAGATTATTACAAATCTAGGGTTTGCCAGAGGTTAAGGAAAGGGGTGGGGTAGACAGAAATGTGTGTGCCTATAAAAAAGCAAAATGAAGATCTTTATGGTGATTAATGTAGTGATATAATATTTTCAATAAAGGTCATATTTTGAAGTTCTGGGTAGATCTGAATTTTGGAGAGAAAAAGTATTCAACCCTTTACATCAGTCTATTTCTTTTGTTTGCCAGGATTCTGCCTTCAGTTACTCTCCAATCCCTTAAAATAATTGCTTTTATATTGTTTACATTTTTTATTGTTTTTTAGTGAATGGTAAGTTTAATACAAGCTACCTTTCCATGAGCAGAACTAGACTTCCCATTCCAATATTTCTTTTCTCAAAGCCCTTGAGGGGTAGCTGGTAGTTGCTGCTATCAATAAGCTACATTCCCCCGAGTATATTGTATAATATAATACACGTGATAAAGGCCCAAGTAGTGTTAGAGTAGGTGCACCCATGCATGTATCTGTTATTAAATTAAAATATTATTTTCCAATGGTGTGCTTGTGTCTTTGCCACAAATTCAGCACAGTGCCTTACTGAGTATCTGGTGTATAGCAACAGCTTAAAAATCATTTACTTAATAAAGTCAGCGGTTGAATGAATGAAAATAGAGAAAAGACTTATAATGATCTTAATATTATGAAGACACAGGAACCTCCTCAGATATATGAGAGCAAGAATAGAGTAAAAGAATGAGATTTCAGTTTGATTCTACTATTACTAATTATTTTGATTAAAATAGCTAAATTTAATTAGCACCAATTATGTGCCAAGCAATATGATAATTACACTTTACAGACTGTGAGTTTTAACTTTCACATTAATTTCATGAGATGCTACTCATAGGTCTTTGTTTTGTTGTTGAACTGGATTCCTAGAGTGATCAGCTGTCTGTTGATATGACTCAACAAACTTCTGCTTGGAACTCTTACTCCAGAAAATGTATGCAATTTTCTCCCTTGCATTGATTTAGAGTTAAGATTTAATTTTGAAATCAGTTTAATTTTCTTGACCATTTTAACATATAAAAATTAAGTCTGGGAGCAACTGACTCAGTGAATTGATAAATCTGACCTAATTTACATGTGAAAAACTGGGCTCAGGGTTTGGCTTATGAATGACACTATTTTTTGCCTGTATGAAGAAGGCTGAGAGATTTTGCATTCTAGGTATATTAAATTGGTCTGTTCTGCTTAATGTAAAACAGAGACAGAACAAACATGTCAAAAGCTGGGCTGAACTGGAGACAGCTGATCTGGCAAGTGTCAGAATTAGACAAGCCAAAAGGAATATAGCAGTCAAACCTTTAAACATTTATAGCAAGCGACTAAACAGAGAAAGTGCTAACTCCCGCAGTGTTCCATTTTTCCCCATGGAAGAGTGTGAGTGTGGGTCAAATATATCAAAACGGATGGGGGTGGGTGGCATGGTCGCATGGCTAAGGGAGTTCTGAACAAAAGACTCCTGTCATTTCATGGACCCAGGGGCAAAGGAAAGAGCTAGGAGTGAAGACGTAATAAGTCGGAATGGAAAAAAGTGTCTTGAGATAATTCCTTTCCTCTTCCACAATAAGGAGAATCACCTGAGGAAGCCCTCAGGGAAGGGCCCTTAATAGAGGCTTCTGAGTGGAAGCAGTGGGGCTAGGAATGCAGTCACACAAGAGAATGGCCAGCAAGGTGGGAATGAGTGTTTAAATGCAGCTCTTGTCAGAGAGTACAATGCTCTGTCTGTGCGCCATTTTTGGTGTAGGGAGGGCAGCTTTCCCCATGAAGCATGTCAGCAAAAGCCTTGGTAATTTTCTCTGGTCAGTCCTGAAAGATCACAGGTAGGATTTGGCCTAGAGCCAGACTCTTCAATTCAGCTATCAGTTATTAATACATTAGAGGCAAATAATCTACAACTATGTTCAAACTGTTCTTTATGCTACAGAGAATATATTCTTTCATCAAAACTGTGTGCTGCACATGTAGAATGCCAACTAAAACAGTTCAGCTGTTATTCACGTATTTTAGGTTGAAAGATAGATAATGCGCATATGACTTTATTAGATTGATGGGAGAACTGCATGGTTTTGCTGTGAAAAGGTGATTAAAAACTTCACATAAAGCCATCATCACAATGCGAACTTTGGAACTGTAAGTGATACATGCTTTTTTCTAGATCAATTCAACAAGACAATTTATAAATATATTTCTCAAGGCATGTAATAATGTGATGTGATATTTCTTTGATTGGATTTTCTTTTACTTAAATGCAAAGAAATAAGTGATAAATAAATGATATAGTAAAAACTTAAATTAAAATTAATTACTTTGTAAAATTTTACAGTCTTTTTTTTTAAAACCTAGGAAAAGCTATTCCTTTGCTCTTTTCATGCAACTCTGTCAGAATCATGGATTTTTTTTTTACTATAGCAGTGGAAAAATAAAAAATATATTTTTAACTTATTTAAGCTTTAAATTTACAATTTTCTCTAGAGAAAAAGTACTAAGTTTATTTAGGTGAAAACCTGCTATAATTAAATCTCCTTCTATTGACTAAGATGCAATGGGGAAAAACAAGAAAATCAGTCATTTTCTAAAACATTAAACAAAGAATGCAGTACTCTAAATTTAAACCTAAAATATAAAGAAATACCACAACTGCACCTCAGCAAGATATTCAGAGTTGGTAGCTTATGTATCAAATGTACTCTCTTGCTTCTATTTCTGATATAAACACACAAATATATAGCTTGCTATAGGTACCTAGATAGGTAGATAGTTAGGTAGATAATATTATGTACACATGCATATGTATATTCATGTGGGAATTTATAATTATTTTAATGACAGTTCAGGGGTAGGAGGCATGTAAAGAACCCATATATTAGATAAATTTACTTCCTTATCTATTGAACTAATTAAATATATTTAAGCCTTTCATAGCATAGCCATTGTAGGAATTCTTCAACATTTTAAGATGTGATGATCATAGGCATTTATTATGCTTATAAAATAATGGAAGTGATTTCTAGCATCCACAGAAGACATCAAACTCATGTCACTTAATCTTACTATTAGAGATTTCTCTATGATTTTTTAAAATGGTAGGGATAAAAATGATGTCTTTATTTACTCTTAAAAAAATTGAAGGACCAGCAATGCAACATAGCTCTCTGGGGAATGTATTACAGTTTTTTTAACTATAAAGATATTGAATAATACAATGATTCCCGAACGAAAAGTGTTTTGTTATACCTGGAATATTTTATAAAAGAGGCAGAAAAATAATTTCCCTCAGGGCAGTCCAATGAAGTAATAGAAATTTCATCTTTCTTCCAAACAAGTATCAGCTCCTATGATGTGATAAGTAGGAATAAAATATATAAAAATAACATATTGTGATGGTGTCTGACTTGTCTGTGTGTGTATTTGCAAACAAATGTGTGACAGAGACAAAATAACAGAGATTTTTGTCAAAGAAAACATTTAAAAACATTTCATATTGTGTCCATTTCTGACTTACCTTAACATTTTTCTGATTATTAAAATTATAGAAGATAGTAGGTAATTTAATAGTTATTTTATTTTGTCAAAAACGCATTTGGCTTATATACGTGAAGATGATGTGCCAAATTGTCAAATTACATTCACATGAATCTCACACAATATCATTTGAACAAGTGATTCAAGAACTACAGGCTTACAACACAGAGGTAAACCATTCTTTGGGAAAATTTGATCCTGTTAGACACAGTTCCCTATAAGAAACCTTTCTTTTCTTACATTAGACCAATGTCTGATTTCAGATTTAATGCAAATTACATTTTGATAGTGGGATAACTCCATTTTATTTTCCCACTAATTACACAGTTCATGTTTTATTCATTTCAATAGATGTAGAAGAAGTATTTGACAAGATACAATACTCCATTATAAAAACAACAAACAGATTTGAAGGGAACTTTTCAACCTGATAAATAACAGTTATGAAAACCCTACAACTAACATCTTACTTGATGATGAAGGACTCAATGTTTTTCCCCTAAGTTAGGAACAAGACAATGGAATCTTCTCTCATCACTTCTACTCAACATTGTACTGGAGGTTTTAGCCAGGACAAATAGACAAGAAAAAGAAATAAAAGGCATCTTAATCAAAAAAGAAAAAGTAAAACTATATTTACAGATGACATGACCTGATATATAGAAAATCCTACAGAATCCACATAAATATTTTCGAACTAATAAACAAGTTTATCAAGGTCACAGATGCAAGATCAATAAATAAAAAAAAATGAGTTGTATTCTCTATACTAGCAATGTATAATCCAAAAATGAAATTTAAAAAAATTTACAATAGCATTAAGAAGCATAAAATAGGAAAAACAAAATAAGCGGAATTTAAAGGGACCCAGAATAAACAAAACAGCTTGGAAAAGAACAAAGTTGGAAGACTCCCACTTCAGATTTAAAAATTTTTGACAGAACCATAATAGCCAAGACAAGTGAGGCTAGCATAATGATAGAAATATTACTCACTGGAATAGAAATGAGAGTCCAGAAATAAACCCTTCCATTCATGGTCAATTAATTTTTGATAGGTGTGCCAAGACAATTCAAAGGAAGAAAGAATAGTCTCTTTAACAAAGGTGCCAGGACAACTGGACAATAAAAATTTAACTCAAAATGGGTCACAGATATAAATGTAAGAGGTAAAACTATAAAATGGCTAATGAAGGTGTAGGAGTATATCTTTGTGACCATGGGTTCAGGAAAAGATGCTTAGATATGACACCAAAAACACAACTGATAAAGGAAATAAACAAACATATACATACACAGAACTTCATCAAAATTAATTACTTTGTGCTTCAAAGAATACCATCAAGAAAGTGGGAGAACAACCTACAGAATGGGAAGAAGTATTTGTAAATCATATATCTGATAAGGGATGTGTATCTAGAATATTTATAATATATACATAGATTTATATATATATATTTATATGTTATACATATATATTTAAGACTTGTGACAATGAAATAAGAGGACAAACAATACAATTTTTCAAATGGGAAAAAGATCTCATTGAAAATTTCTGCAGTTGAACAAAAGGTACATGAAAAGATGGTCAACACTACTAACAACCAGGGAAATGCAAACTGAAACCATGAGACAGCACTTCTTACCACTAGAATGGCCAAACAGAAGTAAGTGTGCTGAAAACATGAAAAATTTAGAACTCTCATACACTACTGGAAGAAATACTGCTTTTGACAACAGTGTCCAGTTCCTCAAAGGTTAAAGTTACCATATATTCCAGAAATTCTTCTTCTAGACATATAACCAAGATAAATGAAAACGTGTATCTACACAAAACTTGTGCACTAAAGTACATTACAGTATATCCATAATAGAAAATGTAGAAACAGCCCAAATGTCCATCAACTAATGAAAGGGTAAGTAAAAATACATGGAATTCATGTACATGCAATGAAATATTACTAGGCAACAAAAAGGAATGAAGTACTGATACATGCTACAGCAAAGGATGAAACTTAAAACATTGTAAGAGAAAGAAGACAGTCACCTAAGATTACATATTGCATGAAATGTCTAAAATAGGCAAATATATAGAGATAGAAGGTCGATTAGTGGTTGTCTAGGATTGGGGAGGGAGGATAGGAAATGATTAGTAATATGTATAGAATTTCTTTTTGGGTGATGAAATGTTCTAAAGTGAATTGCAATTATGGTTACAGACATCTGTGAGTACACTGAAACTCACGGAATTCTGCCTTTTAAATGAGTAAATTATATGTTATGCAAATTAGATATCAATAAAGCTGTTATTTTAAAAAGATAATAAATATTCAAAACAAAAATAACTGGAAGCAAGTTCAGTCTTGATAAAAGACTGCTTTCATGTTCATAAACGTGACAACTTGCTTTGTTGCTTTGGAATCTGCGGCCAGCATTGAGGAGAAATCAAAAATGTGTAAAGAATTGCATATTTCTAAAGAGAACTGAACACTTTTAAAGATAGATAACTCATCAGAATTTATTAACAGGAAACCGAGGTACAATGGCCATCTGCAACAGTCTACTCCCTTCTCTCAGATGTATTCCAAGAAATTATTGAAGTCATTATTCTTCTGCCTACTGGGAAGATATTTTTTTTCACTATCCTTATGGAAAGGCAAGATATTTTTCTATCTACCATGTCACATAGGAGAACTCCAAAAGACTCAAAAATGGTGATTGGAAGTCACTGCAAGAAGGTGAATTGTGCATCTTTTTCCCAAATGGCATCTCCTTTTGTGTGAGATTTCCTATTCCCCCATTTCTTTCTTTGAAGAAAAAATATATATTGACAAAAATCAGAATCTTTGAGTTTCCTGTATGTCAAATAGACTATGTGGAAGGTGGCCAGGCATGAGCCCTCTTTTTAATATTCTACTCAAAGAAACTTCCTATGGAAGACAAACAAAAAACAAAACCAAAAACCATAAGTTGTACCATTACAGACAACAGTTGAGCAGGGAGTCTTGGGAGAGTTTCACCAAAAGTGAATCTCCATCCTGCAAATCCACTTAAAAAATCTCCTTTTTTAAAAACATCATTATTGTATATCAGTAATTTAGAAGGAAACTTCACAGATAACACTGAAAAATCAGGGGAACCAATAGAGGACAGAGCAGCGTTAATGAATAAATGTTAATTTCTTTCTTTTCTGCAATCCCTCCAGTGCATTCCCCATAGTAATAGAAAGTTACCCTATAAATGGAAGATAGAAGTAGGTTTGGCCCCTCCCCTATTCAAGTTCTGCTTAATGATTGGGAAAGAATGAGCATTAAACTACATACATGATTGTAGGCTTAACTGTACAGATTTTATCACTTTTAGGGGTTGGGAGTCTGCCTAAGGTATAAACAAAAAGAGATTCAGAAGGAATGGTTTAAGACAGTGAGAGAAGAAAAATAGAGAGTATTTATTTTTTAAACAATATTTGTAAAAAAGAAACAAACTATAAACCAAAGGGAACATACTGAGATTCAGAAAACATAGGTTAAATACATTTATATCACATTACTTCGGATTACATTGCAACTTCAATATTTTAATTGATTACAAGTGGAGGGTAGTGGTGAGGTTGGCTAGTTAGGGGAATGCAAAATGTTCATAATACTTAAATAGAAAATCCAGAGTGATTGATACAATTTTTTAAGGCTTAATTAAACTTATAATGCATACTTTTTTAGAAAGAATCATAACATTCAGGGATTCTCTCCATTAGTTTAAATGGAAATAAGGAGATGTGTTTGTCAGAGTTCATTCATCTTTCTATTGCCAAACTTTTCTTATAAGCAAATAACATTCCCAAGGTTGTGTGAAACTTTAGGCAAGAAATGGAAAATATTCCAGATGTTATACCTTTAAGAAGCCTGTGGTGTATTAAAAACATTATATAAATAAGTAAACAAACACATTAAATATTAATGAATTCTGCAGAATACTATGAAGGGAGCAAACAATATTGAGAGTTAAATCAAAACAAAACAAAGTAAGTGTATGGCTGGATTGACCTAGTTTCTGGATGTTACCCAAAAAGCATCTACTAGGAGGTAAGATTTAAGCTGTGATTTAAAGACTTGTGATGAATTATTATCAGTAAAGTTGAAATCAGGGCTAACAACATTAGCTGTGTTTGGAGCAGGAAAGAGCCCAGGACATGCTAGGAATGGGCAATAACAAGTGGAGGAGTTTAGCACATCAGGGGATGCACATTGAGGGTGCAAGATCAGGGGCAAGAGCACTTGAAGTTTTTGAAAGGTTTCAGGTGAGCAGTTATGTGAATGCATTTAATTTGTACCATGACTGGTTATAGCATGGAGTATCCAGAATTCAGGGAGAAAAAAAGAAAGGATGGTTAGGAGACCATACCAATAAAGAATGCAAGAGGAAATTTGGTGACATGTGGCTTCAATGGAAATGGACAGAATTTGAAACATATTTTGGAGGTAAGTCATGCACAGATTAAGATCAAGGGGAAAATCAGTAACTAGATTTCTCACTTGGCCACTGTGAGCTTGGTAGAAACATTTTTCAAGTTAAGAACATAATGAGGGTGGGGACACAGCAGGTTTAGTGTAAGAATCAAACATTCAGTTTTGGATGTATTAGTTTAAATTTATCTTTAAAAAATCAAACTGAGATATAAAGTAGGTGAGTGGATAGAGAAGACCACTGACCTTGGTTCTAGATAGAAAAGCACTGGCAGGAATTGAAAGTCAGAGGTGAGAAAGACTCTAAAAGATTAGTGAATGAATTGTTCAACCTTCTTTTCTTAGTGTAGCAAGATTATATGGAGGGAAATGAAGCCAGAAAAGGGCAGTACATATTATACACTATGAACACTAATATAAAATTTAGGAATTAACTGTTAAAGGCAATGAGCAATTTAAATGCAAATGTGAAAATAATAAAAGAATAACAGAAAAAAAGATTTGGGTCAGATATTTGAGTTTTGATTTCTCTTAGGTAAAAGAAATAGAGAGTAGTGATAATACCTGAGGCAACAAATCCAGTTGGGGACTGAGGTGAAGCAAACCAACCAAAATAACAAAAATGAAGAAGATGAATGGAGTCAGGGAAGTGTGAGAATCTGGTTGGGACCTTTATTTTCTTTTCAAAGTATAACTTCATCCACTTCATATATGATTTTTCTTCACTTTTTAGAAAGTAAAATGCAGTTATTTTCTGAGTAATATTTGAAAGATAGATGTTTCTAATTTATATGTGATTTTGATTTTTCTTATTTTTAGTATCATCAAATCTTCCTATAATGACTTATCATTTTTGTACATCAAATTTAAAGCAGCTAAAGTAATAAACAAATTCTAAATCATTAAGGTAAAGATAATATCAATGGGATATAATATCAATTAGACAAATTTGTAAAGTATAAGTTTCTTCATTTTTCTTCTTAAAAACTATTTTCACAGACTGATTATAAAATCTATTTTATGGTATAGCTAAGGAATTAATAAATAATATATTTTTTCTTACTTTTTGGTTCAACGAAGTCCGAACCCCTGAGAAAAATATATGGGAGTCAGAAAAAAGTCACATAAAAACGTCGATACTTTTATTGCCTTAATCTATGGGGAAATGAACTAGTATCTTATATCTTTGGGAAAATGCATTTAGTATTTCACCCCTGAGTAGACAAACTTGCCCATCCAATTAACACACTGTTTTCCACATGGTATCTTGCTTCTATCAAGCTCACAACATGGAAGACTTGAGACATATATGCCCTTCCAAACTGGCAGTTCCCACAACCAAGGAAGGAGCTTATTCAACAACTTGTGTTATATTCATTCATCTTCCTTCTCTTGAGAGTAATAATTGGGTGGGTGGTACGAGAGCCCAGGATGGGGATCCCTTGGAGCTCCCCAACCCTGAAACACCATGTATGATGCAGGGAGAGTCTCCCAGAGTTTATCATTCTGCATTCTTATTTTCAAATAAGAGAAACTTACTACAAAGGAAAAGGAATTCTTATGAAGGTATTGTGTTCCTCACATCATCTTCAGGAGAGCTGGAGAATTAGATTTAAAGCTACAGAGACAGGAAAATATCTCATACCAGCCACTGAAGTGACTGATCCAGTGAAAAACCTCTATTGCATTTGCCAAGCAAAACAGGCGGAGCTGTCACTACTGCTTTTACTTCACAAGGGGACTGAACCTACCCTAACAATATCTGCTCCAGAAAGATCACTCCATGTTTCCTTCTTATTTTTAACAAAATCAAATCAGTGGAGTCTAAGTTGTGTGTCATTGCAGTCTTTTACAAAGGAAGCTTGGAAAGTGAATATCTGACAGTTCCAGCATTGCTAGTGGGAGGCTACTGGGATTCACAGCAGGGTCAATTCTGCAAACATTGAAAAGGGGTTCAGATGCTACACACATACACACAAACACACATACACACACACACATCACAAATGTTCATTACAAGCCATCATGTTTGCTGTCTATAATATATTGATCCTATCATAAATAAATTTACTTTCCCCCTCTGAAAACACTCAGCACAGTGAGGGAGAATACCTTATTTAAAATGAAATAGCAAATAAGAGAATATGGTGACAAATTTCGTATCCAGGTCATATTTGGTGTATATAGCATTCCTTATCTACAACCAATTCATGTTCCTTTTACTTTCTGTTGGCACTTAACTGGTCAGACCTCTTTGCTTGATGGCATGACTCAGTCATTCCTGAAGATTCTGATTACTTGGAGCTCCATCCTGTACAGAATTTCATTAGCTTTTACTTCTTTCAATGGTGGACAATGGCAATATTGGAAGTACAGCAGAGAATCACTTTGATTCAATCCATATCTTTTCCACTTCCTTATAAGGGTTAAGGTGAGCACCTACCCATTGCCAAAATGCATTGTTTTGATCACTATAAATACTCCCAAATTCCCAGAGAGCACTTTCAGCTTCTAACCTAATACAAACTTTGTTTTTTTCTTTAATAGAAGCAATTGTAATTAAATATAAAAATCTCTAAGTAGGGGAATTCAGAGTCAATGAGATGGAAAAGAATTTGCTCATGAGTTATTGGGCACAGTGTTGAGAAATTTCAATTGCTTCAAACCCCTTAGATCCAAAATACATACGTTACAATGTTGGAAAAGTTTCATAGAATTTTTTCCTTGTTCAAAGCATAAACAATAATTTGTAACTTAAAGAATATTTTACCAAAGTTCTTGACACTCTAACCAGAACCAGTTAACACTGTCGAAAAAAATCAACTATTAAGAATATTTCTCCATAGGTAAATTGGTATCAAAGCACACTCTATTATTTCACTCATTTCTGTGTGAATTTGTGTATGTGCATACAAAAAACATATTATTTGATTCTAGTGGTTAAGCATTTACATCCAGACGAATGTTTGATGATGCTTACTGAAGCAATAATATTTACAAATGAACACTAAAACTTTTGCCTTGTCTTTCAAGAATCTCATAGTTGAAAATTATTTCCCATTTTAGTAACAAATATCTGAGAATTTAGCATTATTCAATTTTTCCATTTTTCAAAAAGCTTTGGAAATGTGTTTATAGTATACCTGTTCCCAAACTGCTTATTGCTGCTAAGACTTCCACTAAACATTACTTAGTCTCAAAACTGGTTGTACTGAAGATTCTAAGATTCCATAGTCACCTGGACCTCCAGTTCTGCTCTGCGATCTTACTAGTCAACTCTCTAACCACTATTAATATCATTTATCTTACTTTTCCATTTTTATAAATCTCTTTGGAACTTAGAAAACAAGCTCAAACACTACTTCTGGGACAAATCAGAATCATACAGGAATACTTTCCCTTCTGTCCTGCTGCTGGATACATGCAAAAATATCAAATATTTCATAAAACCTACTCTCTGCCCAGCCCTGAATAACTAGACCTAGTTTATAGACAATTGTATGGACCTTGCCATTAGAAGCAAGCAAGAAATAAAAGAGTTCTTCTGACCTTGGCACAACAAGTGAAAAAAGAGAAGGGAAAACTCTGATCTGTAAATAAGAATCAGCAACCACAACCATTAATAAAATGTGGGTCATTGAGTCCCTCAGACTCCACTGAATTAAAGTAGCTGGATGAAAAAAGAAACTTGAGGATGAAGACTAATAGAGGAATATGGGCCACAAAAAAGTAAAAGAAAAGGAGTATAAATGGTATCCTGCTAATCAACATTCATTAAATCATAGGAAAGGAGATTTGAAATATTAACAGATGATTTTTACACACACTAGCACTTGAGAACCACTGATCTGAAAGAATGTATAATTAGCAAGTCCTTTGGACTGTCTCTTTCAAATAGTAATTATCTCAGTCATACTTTTGTCATGTATTGGAAAGCAACCAGTTTATTGTCAAATTATGAGATGAGTACCTTATGTGCATATTTTGTGCAAAGGATTCAAGATAAATCCTAATGATTCATAGTGTGGATGCTAATATTAACATTATGCTGTTAAAAAATTTGAGATCTTGAAAAATAGTCTTTTATCTAACATAGACAAATAGTATTTCCATATTATATTAATGAGTAAATACCCACTCTTAGATAAAATAATTGAAATTTATAACATTTATAAACATCATTGTAGCCTATTTATAAAATCTAGACCAAAAAATATCCACAGTCAGGGACATGACATAAATTATATATAGAAACATTACAAATTACAAAACAATCCCCTCAAGAAGTTTTGGAATATTTTGTATTCTTTCTTTGGCTTCTTCAACTTGATAGTGAATTGTGCAGAATCTATTTATAACAATATCATGTATTTTTATATCATCAGGAATCATGCAACTACTTTTCAGCTTTATCCAAGTAGTAAAATGTTTAAAAATAAATTCACTTGTCACTACTGAATGCAATGGTAATCAATTTGATGCCATAATGACATTAGAAATCAATAATAGTGTTATTCCCTACTCTTTCGAAAACTGTCTATTACAGAAACAGTATCTAAATTTCAAATCAAATGTATTATTTTGAAGATATCTGCATTTAAATGGTATCAGTACTAAAATATTTAGCATGAGGAACTAAGAAGTAGTATTATTATGATTTTATATATGTAAATATGTATATAATTACACACCATTGGAACATTTCAAAATAAAAAATCTTTGAAATAAATCAAGATAATTATTTTAATCTGTGTAAAACATTTATTATTGGTGCTACAAAATTTGAGGATTCTCCTAAGACTGAGATCAACATTTTTAAGAGAGAAAATACTGAGAAAAGAGAGAATTCCAAATTCCACAATTAACTCATTTATAACTCAAATAAAAATTTCAAAATCAATTTTCTACTTCTATTTTATATTAAAAATATACCTCTATATCTTAAGCTATTGAAATATATCACAGCCCTTTCACAGTTCTATACCACATATACAATTTGAAGAACCAAAATAAACAATTATTACAAACATGGGAAAATTAATATCACAACCACGGGAAATGTAATACAATTGCCCATGAAGAATACCTATGCAGTTGCAGGAATACTCAACTAGACACCATTCTAAATAATATGTAGCTCATAGATTATATTTAATCTTTGTCTATGCCAGTTGCCAGTGGACTAAGTAGTTTTTAAAAAATACTATCATTTTTTCAGTGTAGTAAAGTCACAGAATAAATAAAATTTGTGAACATTTTAATAGAAACAATAATATTCAAGCCAGTAAGCATTAAATATGTCATAAAATGTGTTCTTTTAATGAAATGCTTTTGCTTGTTTTATATTATTACATATTTATTATTTTGAATTCTAAAATTATTTTAGTTAAATTGAAATGATAAAATGTTAAATTTCTTCAGTTTTGATGAATATGATTTGTCTAATTTAGATATCATGACATTTTGATTGTTATTAATGAAGACAAAATAATATTCTAATGTAAGCATTTCATTTGAAGAAATACCTTTTTTAATTCCCTCAATGCCATCCTGTGGCCAGTATTGCTCAGTTTTTCCTCAAGATATATACACATTGTCTGTCTATGATCTAGTGGAAGAGCCAGTATGATTCCTTGTAATAAAACTAGTAAGGCTAATTTCTTACCATTTTTAGATTTTAATGTAAATATAAAGGTAGGTTCCAATAGGAAGAATACCTACAGCAGAGAAGCTGAACACTGATAAGGCAATGAAAATTGTAGTAGACAAGATTACCGAAAGGGAAGATTCTGCCACAGATTTTCCCTGGAGTTTTTGGCCATCCTGGACACTGGCAAGGGGCTGAAAGTCCTATGCGGAGCTTGGGGTAAAGCCCAGCAGATGATGTGTGTGGGAATCCAGGAGAGCTATTGGTGGAGACCAGGGGTCTCAAGCACATTAACAGTTTCCCCCCTCAGGACATTTGCTGAATTAACAGAACTCTGTGCAGTATTAAACTAAAAGCCTAAACATAAAAATCTCTGAAAACCTGAGAGAAATTTTTCAACATTCTCACTAGAAGTATAGTTAAGAGTCTTCTGGGAGTAGTCTCTTCCAGAAGAAACTACGCCTTTGGTTAAACAGTCTTAGGTAGACTGAGCTCTGCAGGAAAATACAAATTAATCTCAAATCACCAGTCTCTTGTTGGGATAAGTGACCAGTCATACTGTATTTGACCAAGGAAGGGAAAGGTTAACTCTGCTAGGGAAGGAGATTATCCTGAACTTGAGAAACTTTTTCATATATAACCTTTGGCATTCAAAAAATTTACTACACATGTTAAGAATATGAGCAAAACCAAGAAAAAGCACAGAAAATAAAAACCAATTCATAGGTGATCCAGATATCAGTTTGGCTGTTGAGGACACTGTAAGACTATCATTATACTATTCAAGTAAATATAGAAAAATATGAAGAAAATATACTAAAATGTGAAGAATTTCACTAGAAAGGAAAAATCTCTAAACATGAAACAAATGTTCCTTCTAGAAATAAAAAAATCAAATGTTTGAATTTAAGGATTTATTTGATGACTTTAGGAGCAGACTGCATACTGAAAAACACAGGATTAGTGAACTGTAATATCAGGTCAATAAAAATATAAAACTGAAGAATAGAAAGGGATAAAACTGATGAAATACCCCAAACAATAAGAACTACAAGGCAGATTCAGGAACAATGGTGAATAAATTGTAATTATAGTCCCAGAACAAGAAAAGAGTGAGGATATTTATATAAATAAAGACTGTTTTTCAAAACTGAAGAAAAATATCAAACATTTTCAAGTTCTGCAGATACCAAACAGAATATACACAAAGAAAATTACACTGATGTATACTGAAATATGTGTGGTAAAAACCAATGTGAAGAGGAAAATGGTAAAGCTGCCAGAACAGAAGAAACCTTACCTTCAAAAGATCACTGGTTGAAACTTCAACATTAGTATCTTCTTAAATGTATGAAGGAACACCTTATAAGAAGAAAAACAAATTATTAATAGATACATTGAAACAATTATCTTTGATCATAATTGAAAAGATATAAAAACTGGCATAAGTCTCCCAAGCAATTTCTGTAAAATTATAATATCTGAATTTAAG
Source organism: Camelus dromedarius (assembly GCF_036321535.1). Taxonomy (NCBI): domain Eukaryota; kingdom Metazoa; phylum Chordata; class Mammalia; order Artiodactyla; family Camelidae; genus Camelus; species Camelus dromedarius. The sequence continues at coordinate 40,997,185 of NC_087436.1, forward strand.
TTTGTGTTGGACATGGATGCCTCATTTACCACTGATGACTCTATCACTTAAGTTCACTTAACCAGTGCTTATCCAGCATTATTAATGTAAAAGACACTTTTCCTTGGATCTGAGAATACAATTAGAAAAAGATGGAATATGAAGAAGAGGCAAGCAAGACACAGGAGAAAATTAAGAAAAAATGAGAAGGGAGAAGAAAAAGAGGAAAAGAAGAAATGGTCAATGTCTTCATTGTGATTTTTAGTTTAGTAGAGGAAAAAGATACTAAATGAGTTCAATTTTTAAATTATATATTATAATAAATCTATAAATGACCAAAATGTCTTGAAACAAAAATAATTGTGTTGTGTGTGTGTACATGTGTTTGATGTTTGTTTTCATAAGTGGACAGAAAAAAATATTTTTAGGGAATTAAAATAATCATGATGAATCCTAAAGCAAATATATTTCTAGGCATGTGAAAAAGAGAAAGAACATTTCAAGGAGCAGGCATGATATGTATAACCATCCAACAAGTTCCCGAGTTGGGAAGGTGTTGACCAGCTGAGACAATGAAAGAATAGATTAGATGGATCATAACATGTGTTGGGGGAGTTACATAAGATAAATTTGAAGAGATAGGCAGAAACCAGATAATAGAGAGCCTGGAAGGTCATATTAAGGTATTTGGATTTGATCTTGAGTATTTTGAGAATCTATGCCTGGCAAATTGCAAAAAGAAAAAAAAGTCCCTAATTATTTACTCTCCCAATATCTGTGCCTTTTTTTGATATGACTTTGCCACTCCTCTTATCCAAAAGCAGAGTCACTGCCCCTGGTTTGAATCTAGAATGGCCTTGGGCAAGCTACAAGCCCAGGCCTCAAGAGCCCTGTGTATTCCAATACCCTCCTTCTACTCTACTTTTGTTGTTGTAAAATGACTGAGTTAGCTGTCTGCGTAATAAGACATATAGATCATAGCCAAGACAGCTCAGTTGTTCCAGCTAAGGCTCTGAGCATCTTGGGTGACATACTCAATCAATATCCACAAAGCAATTTAGCCAGACCAATGCTGACCATAAATTCATAAATGACACTTCTGAGCTGAGCATGGGTTGGCAAACATGGGAAATAATAACTTCTTGTTCTTTTAAGCTACTAAATTAGGTAGTGATTTATCACACATCAACAGCTTACTGATATACAATGAAATATGTTTACAAATATTAGAGATGATAATAATGTCAATGTTTCTACTACTCAGGAGAATAAATAAAAATAGCAATTAAGTTATTTGGAACACTATTTCATATTCCATGTAAGAAATTATGAGGCTTTAGGCCATAGAAATAAAGAGAAAGGAAGAATTCAATATACAGTTTGCTAGTACAATCAGTGAGACTTGATGGAGTGGATATAGGGGTATGAGAAAGGGAGTACGTAATCTTAACCTCTAAAGTTCACGTTTGAATAACTGAGTATGTTATGGTACCAATTTTTCTGTTAGAAAACACAACAGCAAAACCAGCAAGCTTTGGAGCGTGGAATGGGGAAGACCATGGTTTTACTTTGAACATTACATACTTGTTTATGTGAGACCTGAAGACACCTGGTCCAGTAGTATTAGCTGTGGTTTACTGAAGGCAAGACTAGAAGAATATTCAATGCGGTTGTGCAGAGAGAAATTATATGAATCTTGAGGACATTTGGCAGAATGTGACTTTTGGAATCATAGGTCTTAATGCCAGGGGAAGGGATATTTCTAGGTTTGGATCTGTTACCATATCCTACTTGAACATTTCCAGTGATAAGAAATTTTATCACATAACAGCCCAGTTTTTTCAGACAACTGAAATTGTTGGATTAAAAAAACTTGTTTATTTTTTGGAGGGTATCTTACAAAGTTTTTTCACATGTTAGTAAAATCTATGTAGTTTTTTGTTCTCGTTTTGGTTGTTTGACTATATATATAATATATATACATATATACACATACATATATACACACACATATATACACACATACAAATACATATATACACATATATACACACATATATATGGGTATACACACACACACATATATATATATATACACACACACACACACATATATATATATACACACACAAACACATATTATATATATAGCATAAAAATTATAGGACCTTGTGTTGTCCTTTCATATGCTAAGGATTCTGCCTCTCCCTTTCCCATCAAATACATTTATTAGCCTTCTTTGCCAGTGTGCGGTCCCTTAAGGTCTGAAAAGGGGAGACAATCATATGAGATTAGAGGAAATAAGATGAGGTAGAAGACATATGCTTGAGGCAATGACTCCTATAGTGCTGGTCAAAAGTCTCCTTCAAGTGATATCTGCTATCTGAGTGCTGGATTCCTGGTTAATGTGCTCTTCAGTCTTCTACTCTTCCAGTCCTTTGACCACTTTTGATAGCCAATTCCCTGGTAAAAATACCTTTCTCTTGGAAGATTCAGAGTAACATCTAATATCTTGAGCTGATACTCAAAGTGCTTGGATGAAGGATGAAATAAAAACCTTTCCTCACCACTCTAACAGAGCCTTATTAATGTGGGGTAAGAAATCAAATGGTTGAGGTATAATTCTCAAGAGTATATTAGGAGTATACTCTATATAGAAAACAGTTAAAATACCATGCCTTTTAAAGTTGAGGATAAGATCAACATTATTTAAAAGAAAATCATGAAGCAAATAAAATTTATAATGAGGTTTCCGACATTTTCTATATCCTCTTTTTACTCTCAGGAGAGATAAAGTAGTGGAAAATTACTGGGCATATAGGCGTATTTCAGAGATATTGCCAGTTTAGCTCCTGACCACCACAATAAAACTAATATCAAAATCAAGTGGGTCACACAAACTTTTTTGGTTTCCCAGTGTACATAAAAGTTACGGTTACATTATAATATCTATTAGGTGCACAATAGCATCATGCGTAAAAAATGCACACCTTAATTATAAAATAATTTATTGCTAAGAAAGTGCTAACCGTCTTCTGAGCCTTCAGCGAGTTATATTTTTGCTGGTACAAGGTCTTGCCTCGATGTTGATGGCTGCTGGCTGACCAGGGTGATGGTGACTGACGGGTAGGGGGACTGTGTCAATTTCTTAAAATAAGAAAACAGTGTAATCTGCCACATCGATTGACTCCTCCTTTCATGAACGACTTCTCTGTACCATGCAGTGCTGTTTCATAGCATTTTTACTCACAGGAGAATTTCTTTCAAAATTAGAGTCAATCCTCTCAAACTCTGCTACTGCTTTATCAACTAAGTTTATGTAATATTCGAAATCTTTTGTTATTTCAACCATCTTCACTGAATCTTCACCAGGAGTTGATTCCATCTCAAGAAACCACTTGCTTCGCTCAAACGTAAGTAACTACTTATCCATTAAAGTGTTATCATGATATTGCAGCAGTCACATTTCAGTCTCCCCTTCTAATTCCAGTTCTCTTGCTATTTCTATTGCATCTTCAACATCTGAGGAGTGTTCATTCAAGAATCTCTGCTGAAATCTGGAAAGCACATCTGGGTTTGCAGCATACTTCCATACTCTCCTTTTCAGGTCTACCACAGCCCTGAAAGCCAGGGGCCTCAAGATCACAGTAGCTGTTAAGAACAGAAGACTTGCAAGCACAGGAAGACCAGGAATGGAGTTTATTCAAAAGCCCATTTCTAGAGCACTGACACTATCTGACCTGTCTCACAACAGCCTGGAAAAGCCCCATTCACTGATTCACTGGAATATCTGTAGGTGACAAATGTACAAGTTGTTGCTGCTGAAAACAATGTGTCCCACATTTTTACAGCTGCTTGTGTCCAATGGCAAAATAGAAAGTGTGGTGCAAAATGAAGGAAAGAATGGCTATTAAGATATGTCTAATAATAAGGTAGTGAAGAAAAAATTAATAACTAGAACTAGCAAAATAAAATATCCAAGATTGAATTATAAAAGCCATCTGCTAGAAAAGAAAGTACAAATAACTGAAAATCCCATATTTAGAAAATAATGTAAAATTTTAGAAAGGTATTTTATTTCATAAAAAGATTTAAATTATATGGTCAGGAAAAACCAAATGAACACTTTTTTAAGAAAAGAAAATTAACACAACAATCAAAATTCTTCACTGGGGAGAGTAAAGCCAAAGCAACTCAATGATTAAAATTTAATAATCAATCTACCACAAAACTACTAATTATGCACAAATAAGAGGTTGTTAAAATGCTAATTATATGTAGTTATAAATTTCATTGTCCTAATTCTATTCTCTCTCATTATACTTCACTGATTTCCACTCAGCCTTTGTCTAGCTAGGTGCAAAGAATTTTCTACCCACATATAGTCATTTCATTTTACAAGAATGAATGTAATTATCACCTAGCTAGAAGCTAAGGGGCTTTTTTTTAAACCTAGCTCGAGTGAACTGACCCAATTAACACCTTGCATGAATACTATGAATATTATTAATTTCATAAGGTGTTTTGAGCTTAGAGTACTTTTGATTGATTGGTTTCTCTTCTTGAGAAGTTTTTTATCTTTTTCTCATTATCTGTATTTGGTTTTAGACTCTCAGCTTAAAAATTACAAGTCTTTTTAAATTTCTAATCATCCTGGGTGCTGCTTTACCCATGAAGTAACTTAGTTTTCTTAATGTTCTATCATAGAAACACATCTAGAAGACACAAAGAAAATCACAACGACCTGCTTCATGTTTATCTTCCATAGGAAGAGAAGACTAACATATTCAGGAGGACATGACCATATTTGGTCTCTCTCTATAGGCATATGTAGTCTTTATTCTAAGTGCCCTTAAAATTAATTCTACAAATGAATAAGTGGGAAACTGCTTAGCTCACGGTTTGTATTATGAAAAGTGAGTTAGTAAGGGAGACTCTAATAGAATAATTCTATAAAAGTCTGTTGATCCTAACAATGTCCATACTTTGAAAACAAAATTGGTTTTGACTTATTTTCCAAAACTTTGTCTTGAAATCTTGCAGTCAGATTTTCAGATCTACACTTTTCTTCAGAATTTACTACATACAGTTTCTCCACTGCATTAAGGTGCTGACAATCCTCAAATGATTCAAAGTGTCACTCTCATCTGATTCACCTCTGTATATCTCACAGCTCCTTCTCATCCCTTTTTGTTGTTTTTTTCTCTATCTCCTTAGCTCTCTAAAGGTTAGAGATTTTTCTAGATTCCATCTTTGGCACTCTTCTGTTTTATTCTTTGATTTCAACTATATAATAATGATCCTCAATAAATTTTTCAGCTGGAGAGTCTCAAAAATAGTTATTGTTTCACTGAATATTATTAGGTACTGATAATAATATTGATTGTTCCTTAGACAGACACTATTGTGTTGCTTTCATACTAACTATTGATGAAAAAGAGCCCATTTATAATCATAAACTATACCAAATTATTAATCACCAATTTGGCACTGAATAGTTCTTTAGACTTAGAGAGTGATAACCAACAGACTATTCCAGTGGCCAATTCTGAATTTAGCACACCTCAGCCACTCTGATTGTTTTGCTTTAATGTCATACTTCAAGGAGATCCTTGATCGAAAGATTTTATTTTAATTTTCTCAGCCTGGGATTTCATCCCCTAGACATCTTCGTGTTCACTCACTCTCTCACTTTCTTGGTTCTTTTCTCAAATATCACTTTCTCTAGTTGGCTTTCTCTGCTTTTTAATAATTACAAAGAGAAATGGAATTTTAAATAAAAAATTCAAGGTGAGATTACATCACATCAGCACTGGTGTTATGTCAACACAAGGAAATTCAAGTATATATCATTGTAGGGTCTAATTAATATCTAGAAAATGAACTAACAAAAAACTGATAAGGAATCAAGCATAGCTATACAGAAACCATACATTGAAGGATTTTGTTCCAAATATTTTTTTCTAAATTTTCTCATCCTGTAAGTAATTCTAGGATAGAAAATACATGCAAGAAACTATGTTATCAGGGTGAAGAAGAAAAAAAGCAAGTTTTGCTGCATTCAAAAAATTCATCACAGAATTAAACACACACACATACATACAGATAGCTATGTAAACAAAGTACATACGGCATCAAAACAGATATTTGAAAAAGTGTTATAAAATCAGAGTGGTGAGAGAGTCTGCATTTTAAGGTAGGAATCTGAAGATTTTTTCTATAAAGGGGCAGAAGGTACATATTTTATATTTTCCAGAACTATGGTTTCTGTCTGTCTGATGCAAAAGCAGTCACAGACAATATGTAAATGAATGTGTATATTTGCTTCTTTTTGCTGCTGTCATAAGCTACCACAAACTTAGTGGCTTAAGAAAACACAATTTTACATTCTTAGATTTCTGGATGTTTGAAGTCTAAAGTCAAAGTGTCAGCAGGGTTATACTCCTATAAAAGGTTTCAAGGGAGAATCTGTTTCCTTCCATTTTATGTTTCTAGAGTCTGCCTGCATTTCTGGGCTCAAGACCCTTTCCTTACATCACCTTGGCCTCTTGTTTCCATCATCGCATTTCCTACAGTTATCTCTGATCCTCCTTGCCTCAAGCTTAGAAAGATTCTTGTGATTACATTAGATTTAGGATAATTTCCCCATTTAAAGAAACTTAATCTTAATTTCAAAGTCCCTTTCATTATGCAAGGAGAATTATTCAGATTATCCAGAGGTTAGGATGTGGACAATTTTGTTGTTGTTTAAAAATTAATTTGGAGGGGGACACTATTATTCAGCCTATCATGGCATGGCTCTGCTCCAGTAAAACTTCATTTACAAAGTGACAGATGAGAGTTGGCTCATGGGTCAAAGTTTGTCAATCCCCCTTTTTTAAGGGTTAGTTACAAACTTCTTTTTCTATTTTACATACTTCCAGTATTTACCCAAGAGAAATAAAAACATGTGCTTACATCACAATGCTTGCATCACAAACTACTTTAAATTTTATTTTCAGTAATAAATATTCATTAGATCAATCTCCATGTGTTTATGTTGGACATGTATAGTAATGGAGAGATGGATTTTTTAACGTCTTTAAAAATGTGGGTATGTTATATACCCACATATTAGAGAAGTTGAGTTTTGCTTCTCAAATCAATTTCACTTTTCTATGTGATACAAAGTCTGATTTCTAAATAACTTATGTTTATTCTTGCATATATTCCTTTCACCGAGATAATATTCACTATAAAGCCATTACATAATATCTCTGTCGCACTATGGCAAAAAATCTAATCAGCAGGCAGGAAATGCTGCAATCCTTTCTCTCAGAATCATATCCCTAAAAGGATGAAGAATCAATATGGGGAGAAAGTGATGAGGAGCAACAAGAGGACAATATAATAAACTTATTGTGAGTGAAGTATAATTCTTGCAATTATATAATATTAATATAGACTAAAGAGTAGAAAAGAAAAAAGGAATCAAAAAATACATTTTTTAAAACTACATTTGTGGTAAATGCTAAAAACGTCTTGTCAATTATATTTAAAAATAAACTGCTTAAACATAAACAACTTTTAATTGTCTGGCTTTTCTACAAAAAACTGACATTTGTTCTATTTTTAAAAATTGATTTTCCAAGTATTAATATATAGGTTCATTTCACCAAGAGATTTCCATTTACAATAATGCTATGGATATGTGTTAGGGTATTACAAAGCTGTATTGAATCTAATAGTTTTCTAATATAGTCTGTTACCAATTAAGAGTATTAAATTACACTTTCAGGTTATGGCAATGAAATCCAGCTTCCAAAGTTTAATTTATTCTGACTCTGCCATTCAAGTAAATTAAAGCTTGCTAAGTGGTTGCAAGATGTTAGACAGTTTACCAAACAGGATAAGACAAGGTACTTAATGCTGAGTAGAAATATAACTTCCCCTGACTAGTCCTGTTACTCATCAAGTACATGATATCTAAAGAAGCAGCCAAAGTTATCACATCCAAGTTTATATACTACTGAACTAAATGCCTCTCATTTGCAAATGGCCTTGGTATGTTATATGCCCAGAATTATATGTGAAACCACCACAGATTTATTCTTTAGAGGAAAAAAAAAGAATCATTTTAGCAGAAAAGATTCAGGCTTATAATCTACAAAACCAAAAGCGTAAATATATATTTATCTTCACTATCATGACAAATATTTTTGTTTCCTGATGAAAACTGTAATTATAGAAAACATGCATGTGTAATTGAACATAATAATGGTAATATATGTATAGGTCCTTTGAAATGTACATTCTATATACACTTTTATAGCATGTTTATTATAAAATATTTATTATGTAAAATATATATTAAATATATTCCTAACAAACATATTTGTACAGCATATCTCCAATGTACATTTCATGTAAATAGACTGGTATATTTATCAAAAAGTTAAAATGGGTAATTTTATAATTGTTTTGCCACAATAGAGGTCAGTTCTCAAAAATTCAGTACAATCAATGAAAGATAATAAAATTCAAGAAGTAACACTATTTTTATTGTTAAGTTTTCCAGAACCTATTACCTATTTACTACATCTGATAAGTTTCAAAATTTTTATTTTAACTATGCCTATCTCTAAGAGAAGATGGTCAAAATTGTTGACAGGCTTGTAAAGCTAGATAATATTGTCTGTTTGTGTGTGTGTGTGTGTGTGTGTGTGTGTGTGTGTGTGTGTGAGATATTGTAGTAGTATTCCTAGGTTTAAATTCAAGGTTAAAAAAATAATTCAGAATACTGTACCAAAAAGAAAAAAAAATGTATTCACACTGAGGAGAAATAACTTTATTGTTGCATGGAAGAAAAATGTTTTCATAAAAGAGCAATCTAAAGGAAATAGCAATCTCTAAGACTCCTGTGACATAGTCTATAAATCTTTATAGTTCATTTTTTCTTCTATCTTAAAAAAAGAAAACACTAAAAATAAAAAAAAGGCCAGTGCTATGTGAAAACTCAAAGGAAAAGCTAGGATTTGAAAGAGTTTAGATATCTGTAACTTATTTTCAGAGTTTTTAATTCATAAACTCATTTCAAATAGTATTCATAACTGTTATAGAAGAATATATAATTTTTTAAAGTTGCAGGTTGCTTGTTTTGCTGGGCAACCAATATACATTATCAAGTACATTACCCTCAGATCCCTGACCCACGTTCTGCTAACACATATTAATGTGCAATTGCTATTTCTTAGATAGTTTTCTGTAGCTAATATTTTCAATAAAATGATTCTCATAAACCAAACAATAGTCCGTATAAGTGTGTGATTGCAGATGATCAGTAGATTTTCTGGGGAATGGGAAAGGGAGGAGGGTAGAGGGAATGAAGACTTCCATACTTCCTTTTTAATCTACTAGTTTGTCTATTATTTTATTTAATTTTATAATGGGTATATGGTCCATTTGCCTTTTATAATTAGCTCAATATTTAAAAAAATAGGACAGTTTTTTAAAGAAATAATTTAGGAAAAGAATTGAGCCTCTGTTTTTCAAAGCTTTTAATAGTTTACATATGGCTCTAGTTTTAGTAACTCATTTGATTCTCACATCTCACATAAGAATGAAAGCTGTGTGCTCTGTTAAAAAGCACTGTGTCTGGGCCCAAAATTCTCAGTTACTTCAGGATTTACCTTTTTCTGACAGATAAGACCTCAGTAAAATTACTGAAGTTCCCTAAGCTTAAGGTTTCACACTTAATAACACAGAGATAATACTGACACCTAATTCACACTATGGCAATCAAGTAAGTTCACATATATTAAAGCAATTTATAGACTCAACACACATTAGCCAATACATGGCCTCATTTATCACCTAAATTCACATGGTTAACATGTGATACAATTTGGGACAGAATTCATCCAGTATACTTTTCCTTAAAGAACACTGTCTCTCTCATCCACCTACAGTTACAAAATGGAATATGCCATCATTCAAATATGATGTCAAGTATAAATTAATCTATTCATATAGATGGTACTAATGATCCTAGTGGTATTATTGATAAATCTATCTGTAGCATTTGAAAAAAACAGTACTTCCCTCCCATGGTTGTTACAAGTGTTGAAAATATCAATACCAAACTATACATTTAGAATGAGTCCTGAAATAAATACTCAGTAAATTTTCCATTTTAACACTTACTAACAAATCTCAATGAAAACGTTTTTAATAAACATTTTATTTTTTGATCATGCTTACTCTAAGATATACTTGACACTACCAATTTGGGTATAACCTTGGGTGTGTTTATCAAGGGTTACCAAGGCTTGAGAAATGCTTAAGAGACACAGAGCAGATATTTTGGACTTTCTGGAAAGTTTAGTTTCTTGCAGGACTAATTATCTATGGGCTAGTTTCTGTTTTTGTTTTTTGTTTTTCTTACTGATTTTTAGAAAATATTAATATATTCTGAATAGGATATTTTGATAAAACTGTACAAACATTTCTCTATGCTTGCTTGTTTCTAAAAATTATGTCTTTCTTTACACATAATATATTTTTGAGAGATTTCATACAGCATGGTTAATCTTATCTGTTACTGGAGATGAAATGCCTGATTTTAGTAGCATCTCCTCAACTTTTGACTGGCTAATTTAGTTAACTCGCCTAATTGTTTCCTTTCCTTGTCAAACAATCGGTAACCAATATACACTGATCATATTACCAAGGGCAATTTACTTAAATACTCTATGCCTTGTTTTCTAACATCCAACAACAGAAGAAAAACAGTACTTACCTCCTATGGTTGTTACGAGTGTTGAAAACATCAATACCAAACCATACATTTAGAATGAGTCCTGAAATAATAAATAAATACTCAGTAAATAATAAATAGTTGCAGCACAACTATATTACTATTTTATTATTACTATTACTGCTATTATATTGCTTCTGTTGTCGGTGTTATTGTTATGGCTACCACATTTTCTACTTCCATGTTTCCTTGTTATTTCTACCATTTAATAGGTCATATTTTCTTTGTCTTATTCCTCCTCACCACTTCAGCCCAGGGGGTCTTTGTTTTGGTGATGAAGGATATTAGTGTTTCTCTCCCCTTGGATTGTTTCTTTCTGCCCTGCTGCTCAGTGTTGTGAAGTTCTCAAACAGTTTTCCATTTTACTTACATACCCACAGCCATGCTACAAAGCCTTCCCACTTTCTCAAGAGTGTTAGCCTGCGAATTTAGCCTAGGTCAGATACCTCAGGGCGGGGGGGGGGGGGGGGGGGGGTTGCTCTTCTCTTGCTGAGGTGCAAGTCTGTAATCACCTTGATGGTTATAGCTGCTTTGTGTGTGTGTGGCTTTTCTATGTGCTGAGGAAGGGTAGGCATTTCTCTGAATCTGTCATCATTTTCACTCTGGCCTTCCTGCAGTGTATTGATTGCTCCTTGGTTCCTTCTACTTTTACCTGCTTTCTATCTACAAGAGTTCCCCAATAATTTCTGGCCTCTAGATGGTATTTATACTCTTCCTATATTTATTTAGTTTTCTTTCTTTCTTTCTTCCTTTCTTCCTTCCTTCCTTCCTTCCTTCCTTCCTCCCTTCCTTCCTTCCTTCCTTCCTTTCTTTTCTTTTCTTCCTTCCTTTCTTTCTTTCTTTCTTTCTTTCTTTCTTTCTTTCTTTCTTTCTTTCTTTCTTTCTTTCTTTCTTTCTTTCTTTCTTTCTTTCTTTCTTTCTTTCTTTCTTTCTTTCCTTCTTCAGGGATTTGGGTAGATTTTAGATTTAAATAGATCCAATCTCTTACTTCATTTTGCCTTAGTATTTATTTACTCTTTGTATATTTTCTTTATTTTTTAAGTCTTAGAAATATTTTAATAAAATCTTAAGATAAGCCACAAGGCTATCCAATTATGCTATTTAATGATGTTTTCTAAAATTAATTAGCTAACATACCTTTATAATCATACTCACTGTCTTTGTAACTTTCAAGAACAGTGAGAAAAACTCTCTGGATATAGACATTAAAAAGTGAAATCTCTTTTAAAATAATTTATTTATAAAAGAATACCATTAAGCAATAAAATTTTAAGAGACAATATAAGATTAAATTATGGTTCTGAAGAAAATTGTTTAAGAGTTCCTGGCCTTTGTCAGTATTTTGCTTTCTTGTCATTTCTCACTATTGATTTTATTGCATTTCTCCATTTCAGTGTCAAAAACCTAATGGCATGCATCTATCAGATTCACCTTCAACTGATTTCAGTGTTATTTCCTTCAAAAGTATCTACAGCATTGTAAAAATTGTTTTGATAGACACAATTTCTTGTCTTTTGAGTGAGTTGCTGACTATGGCATGCTGTATTTTTTATTCCTTAGCTCTTAAGAAAGGTCTAAAAAAACTTAAATATATATTTCATGAAAAGAGCTTTCAAAATATTCCTCTCACTGACTTTGCAGTGACTTCTTTTATTATTCAATACACCTCCACCAAATAGCTGTGTTTCACGAAGTCAGACCACAGTGAACAGCAAAAACCTAAAATGCTCCTTTGGTAAGTTTTAGTAAGGAGCAGTGTTGTTTCTTTTAATTTATTATTCATTTATTTGAGGCATCTGTAGATTTCCTTTCTAAATATGCTCTTCATTTGTAAAATAACCATGAGATTCTGAAGGTCAAGGGAAGGAAATTTCTGTAAATGAATCTTACACATAGCAAGTTGATTATTATTGTAACAACTTGCCTGTGGAATTTCTCCAATTTTTACTTCTATTTTCATGAAATACAGAACAGAATAATACACTGCTACAGTTCAACTTGAGGTCCTGTTAAATTAAAAATTATATACTTATGCACTAAAACAATCTACAGATGGGGAATGTGAAAATATTGTTTATGCTTATAAATAATCATTTATTAACTTTCTATTAATATTTTTTCTGACATTATACTTAAGAAGTTCAATAAAAATTCCCCAAAGCAGTGTGTACTCTGTAATATACATTAACTATTTAATATATAAATATATAATTATAAAATTTACATATATAAGTATAGAATTATTTATATACCTATATATAAATGCACATAGGCATACCTCATTTTAGTGTGCTTTGCTTTTTGCACTTCACAGATATTGTATTGTTTATAAATTGAAGTTTTGTGGCAACCCTGCTTGGAGCAAGTCCATAGGTGTCATTTTTCCAACAGTATTTGCTTACTTCCTATCTCTGTCTCTTCCTATCTCTTCCTAGCCACATTTTGGTAATTCTTGCAATATTTCAAACTTTTTAATAATTATGCTATTTTTATGGCGATCCATTATCAGTGATCTGTGATATTACTGTTGTAATTATTTAAGGAGGCCAAGAACCACATGTATATGAAATGGCAAATTTAACTGATGAATGCATGTGTCCTGACTTCACCACCACCAGTCAGTCCCTTATCTACCTCCTTCTTCTAGGGCCTCCCCAGTTTCTGAGATACAACAATATTGAAATTAGGCCAATTAACAACCCTACAATGGCTTCTAAGTGTTCAAGTTAAAGAGTCAATTGATGTGGCAAACTTCATTGTCACATTTTTAAAAATTGCCATAGTCACCCCAGCCTTCAAGAACCACCACCCTGAGCAGTCAACAGTCCTCAACATCAAGGTAAGACCCTTCACCAGAAAAAGATTACAACTCTCTGAAGGCTCAGCTGATAGCATTTTTAAGCAATAAAGTATTTTTAAATTAAGGTATGTACATTGTTTCCTGAGACGTATGCTATTGCACACTTAATAGACTACACTATCGTATAAACATAGCTTTTATATGGAAAGGGAAACGAAAAAAATTGTGTTACTTGCTTTATTGTGGTATTTGCTTTAATGCAGTGGTTTGGAACTAAACCTGTAACATCTATGAAGTATTCTGCACACAATATATATCTATATATCTATTTACGTATATAAATATTTGGTGTATATATGTATATAATTTAATATATAATACATATTTAGTAAACATTCTATAGACATTCTACCATGCTATTGCAATGCATTCCTTTAGGTTTGAACTAAAATTTCCTTGTGCTCCATTGCCAAATCTAAAGTCAAGTTGTAGATAAGTATAATTCAAATATTGATTAATTTTTTCAAGGTTGTAACTTTCCATCTAGGCTTTTGTTAAAAAGAATAAAAATAAACAAACATTTAATCATGTTGCCGATTGGTTTATTTACTGGCAGCCTACTTCACTTTTTCCATGATAGTGTAAAGTGCATGCAAAGAATGGTAATTGTCTTATTAACATATGCCTAGAAGCTGGAACCATGCCTGACAATATTTGGCACTCAATATATGTTTACTGACTGCAAATTCAATCCCTAAAAAGCCTATTCAAACATTTCAATTTAATTGAGCATGCAAAATAGAAACTTTAAAAACTTTAGAGAAGTTATATTGCACATATTAGAGAAAAAAAATAAATTGTAGCAATGATGACTATTTCCCAGCACTCCCCTTTAATATCCAATGTCTTTGGTCCCAGGATATATAAACTGATGGGTCAGATATACACTTGTAAACATGAATAAGACATATACAAATATGGTGTTAATGTTTCTTTTTGGAAGACTATCAGTTATGTAGGCCCCATCTTGAATAACTAGTGAAACACAGAAAAGTAGAGTTATAGCTCAGATACCATATGAAAAGGATAAGTGTAGCAATCACAGCAGGAGTATACTCCTGTTCCTCACCTATATTATTTATAATTATTCCTCTTCATAACCATTTGCTTTTTATATCCTGTACATTTGAAGCAAGATGCTAATGACATAATGATCTCTCAAATCTTAAGTCATTATATTAGAAGGTAAGTCGCTAATTCATTATTTCAGTATTTATTGAGCATCTAAACTGTACTAGGCACCTACTACATTTTAGGTATAGAAACAGGATTAAAAAATTCCTTCCTTTAAGTAACTTCAAATAATTTACAAAGTAAATTTAAAAAACAATTTTTATATTACATTCTAATAAAAAAGATAAAATGTTAAATGGATATGTGCACATGGGAAATGTCTTTAATTTGGGGGTTACTTCTCATTTATTCATCCTTTTAAAACCTATTTGGATGGAAAATGTCTAATTATTATTGTTCTGATTTATTAGATTTAGAGAGAGAAAAAAAAACTAAGGACATTTCTATGTCCAAATCATGCTAACAAAATGTCATCTCTGAATCACAATATATTATAACAGTGAAACACATTAATATCTGAACTGCAAACAAGGTTACCTGTTATTCTCCAGAAGAAAGAAATAACTATATTCTGAAGGACACTCTCAATGTATAGGTTTGCATATTCATTGTCTTTTTGCAACTTCCTTATAGATATATTCCATAAAAAATGTATCTGTTCTAACAGTATTTCCCAAGTCCATATTTAAGCTAATATGATTTAAAAAGACATGAAATGAGGTAGTCTTTCTACTAACTTACCTTAAACTAGGAAAAGGCTTATTAGTAAGCATTATATTATATAGCTATAATGAATATATCAATATTACATACATATGCAATACATCTCGAATTTTGGAGGGTATATTTGACAAAAACAATAGCAAAGCCTGGCACTATACAATTTGAGGTACTTAAATTCAGCTAAATCATTTATATTCAAGGTAAGGATACAGAAATTATTTCTCATAGATAATAATTTAAACAAGGGTTGTTTATAACACACTAAAAAAAATGCTAATTATAACTGCTGAAGAAACATATAGTCAAAGATAAATATAAGACAGAAAATGAGATAGGACCAAAGAAAAGAGATTAAAGAATTTTAATATTTATTTAATCTTTAATGTTGAATTTTTAACAGTAATTCAATATTAAGTTTGAGTTTTTTCTGTCTGGGGAATTTTACTCTTTAATAGTATAGGGCGGGATTTTTTGCCTCAATATTAAATTCCTTCCAAGTTATTTTGGACATTACTTAAGATCAATATGATTTCAAGATACTAAATAGATTATTATCTCTTCCCCTCTTTTCTTTCTCTCTCTCTCTTTGTCCCAGGATTTATGAAAAGATTGCCTCAGTTATTGCTTTAATAAAAGAGCTATTTAGTGATTTCAACATTTAATAGACCAAAACAGAAGAAAACATTTAAAAAAATAAGATACTAAAATTCTGCTGAGCAACACTGTTATCAGTCATTAGTTTATTGTACAAAAATGGAAATAGGAGAGGCAGGAGTGTGGGGGTGGGTCAGGAGAACTGATAAATCAAATATAGTTATATATGTATTTTTTTGCCAGGAACTGGATATACAATGGTGAATGGTGCACATAATCTCTTGTTGTCATGGTCTTTGATTTTCAGTGAAAAAGACAGACAAAACTCAGCAATAAAGTAATGAAAATAACCATAAATTTTATGAATCCTGGATTTTTCCATATTGCCCATTATGAATCAACTGTCACCCTGTGCTTCATTTACTGTCTTTCTTCACAGCATTCATCATGTTTTAATTCTTTGCATAAATTACCAAGTTACCTCACTTTTCAAGTTTCATCTAGATGTCTCAGATTTTTCTATGGCTTCCTGGTTTGAACAGTAGAGAAAGGTTCAGTGAAGGTGGGTAGCACAGAGATTATAAGGAACATTGGAATTTAGGGGTAAAGTTTGTATAAAAGAGATCTGGGTTCATGAAGAGTAATATGGAGAATACTTAGAAACTGTCCTGGAATAACAGATACCTGTATTTGTACATAGGTAAGTTTTGGCATAGGTAAGATATACCTAACTTTATTTTGCTATTTCCTTTCATTAACATTTCATAATATTAAAGTCTTCCCAAAAAAGTAAAATGAGAGCAAATTAAACAAAAGAGAGAGACTCAAACCTGTTTGTTAAAATTTCAATGATACGACAAAGTGTTCCATCATGAATTGCAAAATAGTCTAACACTGTGAATTATAGAGTTTCAACTAAAGGCATTATTGAGCTAGAAAGTCAAGTCAAACAAGCCTGGGCACTACATTACTTGATTAGAAGGTTATTTCACCATTTTTCTCCCTGTACAGAACTGTCTGAACTTATAAAGTTATTAAATTTAGAGAGTCAGTCTTCTGTCTAACCAACAAGTTTGAATCTGTTTAACATAAATATAAATGTCACTCTAAACAGTAAACCTCAAAGCACTTTAAAAATCAATAACCAAAATCCCTTGTATTCCTCAAGGAAAACATACACCATATACATGATACAATCCCAGGCCACCAAATAGGACTGAGAGTAACATATGCAACTGACACTTCTGAAAAGTATAATTTTCCTTCTCATCTTCTGAACAACAGCTACGCTAGAGGAAAAATTTTGGCTTGTGAACATTTGTATTTGCATAAGAGAATTTCTCTAAGTTGATCAATGCAGTAGAAAATCCATACTGAATTTAGTTACCATATGTTATTATAAGTTCATTTTCTTAAATGATCCTGTTTAAAATGGATTCAAACAGATGGAAAGAATTCCTCTGAATGGATGTCAGCTGAATAATTGAGCCATGGTACTTAACTCAGCAAACACATGGAGAAATACTAATTTACACAAATACCATAGATATCATTTTTTATTTTCTTTAATAGTTTCTTATTGCTGAAAATTGGAAAGTGAATATTGTAATGACTACCATGAAAATCATGACCACTTGGTTCTTTATTATTAGTAATTTGAGAATTCAGTCATCTCAAAACCATCTGCTTTCTTTTGTTTGAAACAGACTGTGCAAATAAGTTTTCAAGCTCTTCAAGGTACGTGGTGAAAAAATGGTAAGAACAAAGCTTGACCTGACTTCTGTATTGGATAATTTAAATTGGCTTGGAGTGGTACAATCCAAAGTATATAACGTAGCAAAACTATACACTGCTATAAATCATTGCAATAAGGAGAAAATATAGAATGAAATATTCAGTTAGAAGTGAAATGTCTCATGTTTGTCTTGTTTTGTTTTGAGCATGGTGGGAACTGTTGATGTAAAAGGAATGCAGACCTGTGACTCAGGAAACCTTAGTTCTCCCTTTGACACGGTCTTTTCCTGTGTCACAGTGTGTTCCTTCCAAAAGACAGTGAATGGGCAATTTAATCTCCAACATGTCTAGTGCTAGCATCAGGAATTTCAGAATATAATTTCTTTTAGGTAAAATATTAATATAATTGATTTATTTTTACCTTTTTTTAATCTAAGAGTTTACAAATTTCATATTTTGTAAACAATTATTTTGATAGATTTATGAAACAGACTGAGAAGTGGAAAATACTGAAATATACATTTAAAGACATTTATTCTGTATATTGACTCAGTTGAAATAGTATTAAGCTGCATATATGCTTTTTAGAACATTCACATGATTAACTTATAGTGTGATTTGTATTTATTTATTTATTTTCTGTATCTATGTTTGAATTACCAGACCTATTAAATGTGGCTAAAAATTAAATTCATAAATTTCCCACAGAAGACTACAAAGCAGAGTTTAGAATTGAAAGTATGACTCCCTTATTTTCTCATTTAATTACTTTGGAAGATAAAAATTATTCCTGCAAACACTAGATGGCTTCCTTGCATTTCAGACAAGGGGGAAAAAGGGTAACAATCAGTGTTTTCTCAGTCCTATATGAAGTTGAAAACCACAGAATTAATTAAATGTAACTTTATGTATTTTAAAAGCACTATAATCATATTATGGAAACACATTAAATAAAAGATAGAATAGTCTTTAATTTTTTCTGGAAAAAAATGTGATATAATCAAAAAGAATTCTTTAATCAGTTAGTCTGTACTTAGGAGATAGTAAGCACCCAAGAATGATTAATTATCAATATTTAATTTTTTTTAACATTTACTGTTTAAAATACTTAGAGTTACCTTAAAAGAAATGTGTATTTAGGTATATAATACATTTTCTTACAAAGGCTTAACTTTTAATTATCATAGCTTAGTCTTATTTACATAATCATATTATCTAATATCCTAAAGACTGTATTGAAATTAAATACACCTATATATATGTGGTAATACAGACTTGATGGGGTATTTTATGCAGCAAAAGCTTCATTCCATAGCTAAATTTGTTAAATATGAACTGAAACTGGCATAATGTTTATCAATAACCTGTATTCATTTAGAAAATACCTTATTCCCAGTATCTACTTGGTGATTAATTTATAATAAATTGCTCTCTTTGAAATACTGAATGCAGATCTCTACCTAGATTTATAACTAAAATTTTAAATGCAATACCATATGTGCTGGAAGAGAATTTCACTTGCTCTTTAGAAATAATAGGAAATTAGAATAGTATCTGTGTTAAGCAGTATATATTAGCAAGAAAATTAATTGGTATTGATCAGAGAATTATGACTTATAAAGCCCTTTACTTTTTAAGTTTTAGTTTATACTATCATTTGAGGATAAGACAAAGCACTTTTGTTTTCCTACTGTTTTTCAAATAATTGTTTTGAACAAATTAGATGATGACTATGATTTATTACTGAGTGCCTTTCTAGTATAAAATCTACCTCCTTGCTTTGTTGATGTTTCTTTATTATGTGCTAATATTTTATACATACAATTTCTGGAAATTGTTATGAATATGCTTCTTAAATATACCATATTAAAATCAACAGGATCTAAAGATTTTTTGGAGTACTTTTTTCCTATTTACCCATTTTAATCAATCTTTTTCTTTCATCTCCTGAAAATTGTAACAATTTTCTCTCATGCCATTGCATATTGGTTTCTACAATGTCAAATATTTTCTTAAATACTTAGAATCTTATTCCTAGAGTAACTTTAAAATTTTACAAAGGATTCTGTAAAATGATTGTCACAGAACTGAAAAATATTTTCAGCAGGAAAAAAAAGAAATTCTGGATTAATGCAAAAGGTTTTGTGAGTAAGAGTTTGGTAATTCTGGTTCAATGATCACTTCACTATGCATAAAAATTATTCTCAATAAATCAGAACCATTTACTTTAAATACTTCACTTGATTCCATGTAGCCCTTCTTCCTAATTTTCTAGAATAGTATCAAACATATATGATAATATAAATATCTGGGATAGATGATACAATAAACTATAAGTTGCATCACTAGATAGGGCAACTCAGGCACTGCCTTGCTCAGATGCTATTGCAGAAAAATAACTTAAAGTAGAATTCCTCTAGAGTCATAGATTTTCAGGCCACCACAAAAACCAACAATTTAAAGAGAAAACCTCTATCTTCTATTGTGTATTTTTAAGTACAGACTATATAGAACAATTTTAATGTTCTTACTTATGAAAGTCCTGATCTCCAACATTTGGAAATAGATTATCTCTCTGTTCTCATTTCTTATGTTTATTTCAACATTTGGTTTTACTCATCAGTATCCTAGTTGGAGACGTCACTTTATCATCATTTTTGGGTACTGAAGATATAAGAACGTTTTAACTGACTCTTAAGTAACAACTGATAATCAGGTAAAAACTCCACTCTAGTCATTTCATTGTAGTATGAATGTTGTTGAGCCTTCTTTAATGTCCATATGGAAAAATATTTTTGGTGTACTTTTTGGTGTTTGGATTACTAAATCACTTACTCTGGCAAACTTAACCTAATTCCTTTTTCCCCCTCTGATCTATCTCTACCTATCTTTACATCTATTTCTCCATTTCATCACACATAGCTTAGAATAACTTTTCTCACACACCGTTAACTATTCTGATTTCCTCTCTGACCTAAAATACAATATAATTCAACAAGCTAAGTTACCAAATGGAAAAAAATTGAATTATATAGGATCCTTATATTTCAGACCTTGTTTGACTATTTCAATTTTTTCATTTGTTCACATTTATAGAATTATAAGAACTATAATGTTCAATGAAATGTAATAATCTTAATTTACAAAAATTAAAGGAAAATAGGCCTTCAAACAATTTGAATATCAAGATAATTATATAAGATTTATAAATGATGAAAAATGAAATAAATTATGTTTTATGTAGATGAAATACAATATAATGTTTTATGAAACAAATTAAGATCCTAAAAAGGCATTTGTAGTTTGAAAGTATGACTTTGATGAATTATAAAATTTTTTTTTAAAGGTAGAAGTTGAGCACATGGAGTTTTGCTCCTATTGACAGCCAAAAAACTAAATGTTCTTTATTAGCCCTAATATGAATTATCACTAGGCTGTTGAATTTGCAGATCAATAAGAACACTTGTAAATCTATTACTTTCTATGGATATGGCCAAATGCCTACATACCAAGTGTAAATTGGTTAATGCCACTTTTGGCAAGGTGTCTTTGGAGATATCATCTTTAGCTGTATAACAATATTAAGAGCAATCTAACCATGTGGGAACACCTAACTTTCCAGAATAAAAGTTTATTCATCTATGCATTCTACTGATGTTTATTACGTAGTAACAATGGATTTTCTTTTTTTTAAATTAGCTTTAGTACTGATTTCACTAATTCATCTATATATCTACCCATGACATTAAATACTTCAGACAAAAAGAAAAATAAAACAACTAAATTTTTGATATTCTGTTTCCCATTCCTATATTTTCCTTATCTTAGCTGCTGAATTTCATATTAATATCTAATATCAAAGGCATCTACAAGCAAAAGCAAAATAATGTAATACACAGAGAAAATGCAAAAGTGCTCAGTTATTGAAAAATACATCCTCTATTAAATTTATTTGCAATCTAATGATATAAATGCATGTTTTTTGCCCCTTGATAAATTTAGACTATGTATGTTGACTACATTTGAATAAATGTTCAATGAAATATAATAATCTTACTTAGAATTCATCAAAGCTATTGTTAATAAAAAGGTTGTAGGTTATTTTTAAAGTTTTATTGGATGTAGTCTAATAGTAGTATATTTTGACATGCTTCCTAACATATTCAGCAAGTTGGTATTTGACAACTCTGTTGTGGATATAGCACACTGAAATCTCAGAAACTGGTACCAAGTATTGTTTGAAATACATGAGCCAACATTTCAAAAGCAATGAATAATAGCATAAAAACTTCTCACTATGCTATAATCTTAGAAGCAAGAGTATATGTTAGTGCTTTTGTGTTGATAACACTACAAAAGTGTCTACCATTCAAAGAATTTCTTTTATCTAAAATGCATTCTTCAACTCCTCAAATTGCCTTTGTAAGTCACGCATTGGAATTAGTCAGGAATTGGAAAAAAAAATCGAAAAAAAGAAAAAAGAAACTGCAAACTCTTGAAAATGAGTATACCAAAATTGTCAGGAAATTTTGCTCCACTACAATTTCAAGACTCAGCCAGCTTCCCTGTGGTAATTAAATTAACAACTGATATCTTAAAAAGAAGAGATGTAGAAAAAGAAAGAGTAACACAGTTATTCAAAAAAGCTAAACAAAATGAAGGCATGAGCAATATATATCAGACAAATTAAATAACAAGAAGCAGGGATTGGATTTTCCTACCAACAAAAGAAAGACGCTCTATGTTAAAATATACAATGCATAATAGAATACAATAGTTATAAATATCTATGTATTAACTAAATCATTATTTGCATAAAGCAGAAATTAAGGAGATAAAGGGGTCCTACAAAATTTGCTGGTAATAGGAAAAAGTCACATGCTACTCCCAATTCAAGACAGGTCAAGTGGAAAACAAGGCATAGCAACAACTCTTGCTGGAATAAAGTACTTTAACATGCAATTAGACAATAAGGTCTGGTTATGCATGTGGGCCGTGGAAACAGACATGGGGTTCTAAATTCTAATTCTGCCATTTTGTAGCAAGACATTTTTGGGGCAACTTAAATCTTTGAGTTTTTTTTTTTGCCAACTAAAAATTGCTGTTCGCCATCTGGCTCTACAAGAATGAAGTCACAAGCCACTACAGTTGCTTCCTCTTATGGGGAATTTCAACTCACCCTGAAAGGAGTTCAGGATTGAGAACAGAAATGAGGCACTCTATGCTCTGGGAAAATACCTAAGGCCTTCAGACACTTAGATATTTTCAGAAAATTTTATGAGCCTGCATCTCCCCATATCTAGAAAAGCACTGAAATCATCAACAGAAACATCTCCTCGTGACAAACAACAGCAGCCTTGTGATTAGCAGCACCTTCTGCAAAAATGTGTGCTTCATTACATGCATCCCCTCTTCACTAAAACCACCTAGATACTGACCACATCTACCTCTTCAGAGCAGTTCCTTAGCGCTATCTGACAGTTTGTCTCTTGGACTATAGTCTTCATTTGGATCCATATAAAACTTAACTCACAACTTTTATGCAGTTGAAACTTCCTTGCATGTAAGGGGACAACAGAAGAATCTTACGAGTTTACCCTAAGGAATATATGTGATGATGCATCCAAAGGATTTAGTCTGGAGCCAGGAACATACACATTTTTCAGGAAGTATTAGCTGCTATTACTCAAATAGGAAAATTATTTCTTTGTTTAGCTTTAATTATAGAATTTTTCAAACATTCAAGAGGAAAAACACTTTTCTCTATGATTCAAAAGTCCAGACACAGTTAAGAAAGAGTTTTAAAATTTGATTTTAAAAAGGCATAGCCAAAAACAACCATAGAAAAGTTATAAGTTATACATGAAGATAAATGTCAAAGTGATACTTCATAATATCTGTAATGCATGTTATAAACTTAGAACTCACTTGAGAGGATTATCCCTTTAGGTGGCTAATTTTAATAAGTTTTTCTTACTGAAGCTTATAGAAGCCAAAACTTTTCTAAACCTTGCCCTCTCACTCTTAGTATTTATCACATCTCTCAAAAATGCCAGACCCCAGGTTTTTTTTTTTTTAACAAATGGCAAGTAATGTTAACTGAAATTTAACTAATAGCAAATGGTAAATATGATTTCTCTTATGCTTTGCAATATCCTACTAAATTGGAATCATGTCCCACCAGGGGAAAAAAAATCTGGCAAATCTAGTCTTGCTGAGAAATAAAGAGATGATGTCAGAGGAGCAGAAACTGGGGACAGATAATGGAGAAATGTGTAAAAGAGTCATATATTCTAGTACCAGTTCAGTTATCTGTTTTCACCAACTCCATTCTGACTGAATATTTAAAGTTGCCTAATTTCCTTGTTTTTACTATTAATCAGTATTAACTCAATTAAAAAAAAATGTTGATGAGGGAAGGGCATAACTCAGTGGTAGAATGCGTGCTTAGCATGCCATGAGGTCCTTGGTTCAATCCCCAGTACTGGTAAATGAGAAAATAAAAATAAACCTAATTGCCTCCCACCCCACACCCCCCAAACTGTTGATGCCATTGACAGATTTCTGTAATTGTTTTGGAGGCTTCACTGCAAGTATGTTACTCTGTTTGCTAGTTGACGGTCAATTATTAACACATTTATATTATCTATTTACTATAATAATAAATAATAGTGGATAATAATAAAAAGTAGAGCTAATCAGTGAGAATCAATTTTATTCTGATTTAGCAAGCAGCAATTGAAATTCTGAAAACTCACTGACTAAATATTAAAGTCAAAATAAGACTATTTCATGCTGTGCTTTTCCTTTTGATAACCATTTATGAAATCCATTTATTCTTAGCACATGCAATTTCAAGCTGGGTCTGTTTTAGATTTTAAAACATCAGACCCTACAAGGTGGAAGTTAAAAGCAGTGTTTACTAAAAAATAATTGACAAATGAACCTTAAATACTGTAACAAAATTTAAACAAAATGAAAATATTATTTTAAATAGATGTTTATCACAAAAAGTAGCTAGAAAAAAAGTCCTGATTCTTCATAGATGACAAGCTTATACTTATTATCTTTCCACAAGTTGGAAAATACTCAAGCAAACAGTTTTTCTTTTCAATTAAACTTACATTTAAGCAACAGTATTAAAATGAATACACGGACATTGTTATCAGTGAAAATTCAAAGCTGAAAAATTCTCAATTATACTCAAAATCTTTAAGGCTGCTATTTGAAATTACTACATAAATTAACTACTATAAAGTTTTTATTTATTTTGCTGTTTTAACTTTATTTGTCCCTAAACATTTGCGCATATGTTTGTGTGTGTTTTCCAAAGTTACAGATTTTCATGGTAGAGTTCATGGCTTTTTAAATATGACAAGTCTACAAATCTAATAGGAGCTCAAAAAATACTTGGTGACTTAAAAACAATTATATCTTGGCAAAATGTAAGGAAATATGAATAATCAGGGTATCATTTACTACCTAGCTCAAAATCATTAAGTTTTTAAATTTTTAGCTGGGTATCTGATGTGATCTTCCTCAAAATGAGAACATGATGGAGAAAGTAAAAAGCCTCATGTTAGTCCCCAAACTCAATTCAGAAGCCACTAAGGATACTGTCTTGTGTGCCAAAAGTGTCTATTTAACTAAACAATCTTTACTAGAGAGAATGTGAGAATTTGACGTTACAAGTGCTCACATGTTCACCAGGTATGAGTATCAAATGTAAGAATTATTAGGATGGGATGTGAGACAGAAGACAAAAGGAACAAAATCAAAAAATGATGAGGACGCAGTTAAACCAATGAAAGGTATCATCAACCGCAATCAGTTCTGAGTTTCAAGTGTCCTGTCAAGTAAAACCACTTTTAACATGAAGAAATAACTTCTCATGATGATTGTGTTTGTTCTCATACCTTATTCAATTATAAGACTTCAAATCTACAAATTTAAAGCTGAATTTTAAATAATTGTTCAAAAACTTTCCGTAAGTGTTTAACATATTTATGTTATATTAATAGATAAAATATAACGTAAAAGTGTATTTTAAGAAATTTAATTGAAATGAAAATAGTAGTATATATTATTTATATTTAACTTCATATTCATGTGAATAACAAATCTCCATAGAATGTTACCAACATAGACATTATTTGTTATTCATACTATTTAGTATTTATGTGCATAAAATAAACAATTTTTTTAACATTTATAATACTATTATTTTATTTCATAAATTCTATACTACACTTTAAAGGTATGGGCAGATGAACAAAAAGTATAATGGTCATATTGCACTAATGAAGTTATTATTTATGAATAACATTATCAAACAAATTCCTTAAAATTCATGATATAATAAATCCACAGAAAAGGCAAGCACTTAACATGACCTAAAACAGTTAAAAATTCAATGTATTCTGTGTCCTAAATATTGAATTATCTAGGCTAATTTGTCTATGTGCTTTTTCAATATGTCATCATTAGCATTAGTCTGTTCAGTGTCCTTAATAATGCAACAATTTTTCTTTAGACCAAGAGAAATAAATCTATTTTAATAATGATATTACAACAACTATTGATAATAATAAAAACAGAAATGTTATATGAAGTTTTATCATAGATCACTGAGCTACCTAATTGACAGAATTCTGGAACATCTTACAAATTTCTCAGACATCCTTTTTATTAGAAGAAATGTCTTTTTTTTACATTTTTAGAAATGATGACATCCTACAGGCATGTATTCTGTTCAGGAAAACATCTTTGATTTATATTGCCTTCACTTAAATGGACCAAATAAAGAGATAAATGAAACTGCCAGTCAACATTAACATTAATCATCTAATTTAGCCCACCTAATTCATTTATGTATTTATTCTACAAAGAATCACAAAAGTTTATTAGATAAAATATATTGACTTCAGTTTTGGTGCCATTTCTATGCTGAAAATTGTGTAAACTATAGTTTCTATCTGATATATGTATAGTTATAAAGCAGCATATATAAGGACAAGCAGAATACCCTTTTGCATAATGGAACTGTAAATGAGACCAACGTGGGCCTGCAGATGTTACATCAGTCTCCTTTCTCATTTGCTCTCCCCATTTGGCCACCCACATAATGACTTTTACCACAGAATCTATTAACACAAGCTAGTGCTCATATATTTATCTCCGGACATTTACAAACTTTATCTAATGTGTTCTGATCAGAGTCAAGAAGAGAGACAATAACCTACAGTTTTCAAACAAACACAAATGTCGGTTTAATCATTTACCACATTGAATTATCATGTTGTTTTAATACAGAGAATTGCATGATAATTTAGGAGATATTGTCTTCATCATGGCCCATTTGTGGTTAGAATCCCAAAGATGTATGTTTTTCACTCAAACTATATACATGTTAAAGCCAGCTTTCTGATGTTCGAAAAAGGAGAATTATATCGAGCTTGAGCACTTGCCACAAAAATAAACAAACAAAAAACACATGGAGTATTATATTCATATATATCTACTGGCATAATTTAAAGATGCTGTGTCCAGAGGTTGAGAATCCCTCCTAGATATATGCAAAACTAAGTGTCCATTATATTCCTGATGTAGTCCATTTATTTCAAAATCTTTATTGCTTTTGAAGATTGAGAATATGACTTACGGAAAACATATCAAGACTGGGAGCAACATGTTTTTAAGAGGTTTTTTTTTTAACTTACAGAAAATACATGCAATTTGAACATATATGTATATTTAACTTCAATATCCATCCATGGAAGTCATAAACAATGATACAAGTTTGGTAGTGATAATAGGAGAGTTTTCACACTCTGCTTTATCTGTTTTATGCATATTTAATAGTAGAGAGTTTTCTTTTAGTAACTGTCAGCAGGCCAAAAATACATTTCTTTAAGTATATATTTCAAAGATTTAGCTTCTTAAATATTTTTCTAAATATTTCTGATACATATTAAAAATAAAATATATTTAGGTAGTAAAATTAATTTTATTGTATTCCTTTGTTGCTAAGTCGTCCTTTTAAAATTCACCATTCAAAAATTACATTTTTCAAAATCCCAAACAACTATTTTATTTTAGTAATTTCTATAGAATTCAATTCTATAGAATCTGAAAGGAAAAATTCATCTCAACTTTGTAGTCAATGGGTAGAAAAGAAAACAGGCCAAGATATATATTTAGACTCAAGTGAAAATGAAGAAAGAGAGTGTAGGGGAGAGTGTGGGGTTCTTAGTGTGATGTCTTTGTTTTCCAATTTTTAAAATCGAAGTATAGGTGATTTACAATGTTGTGTTAGTTTCTGGTATGCAGCATAGTGATCCAATTATACATATATACATACATTATTTTTCATATTCCTTTTTATTACAGGCTACTACAAGCCATCAAATATAGTTCCTTGTGCTACACAATAGGACCTTGTTGTTTATCTGTTCTATATTTAGTAGTTTGTGCCTGCCAATTCTGGTTTGTTGTCTTAACTATGCTGGAACTATGTTTCCCAAGATTCCTTCCTCTGTAATTGCCATATTAAAATTAGCCACAAGGCAATTTTGCATGAGATTTGTAAGGTAGGACTGAAGAAACTCTATGCTCCGTAAGTCAATTTAGAGTGGCAAATGCTGCTGTATTCTAGCACATTATTACTACCTGTTGACACTTTACTGATGAGGGCAGCAGCCAGGCCTTCACTCTCCCAGCCTCCTCCCTATACAAAATGTACAAACTGCACAAGATGTTCTAGCTTGTCCTAATGGGCTCCAGTTTCCTCTCACTTCCCAGGTTTTCATACCCAGCTTTTCTTTCTGACTAGCAGCTGACATTCAAAAATTCAGGCCTATCACCAGATTCAGAGGCTACAACTCTTTATACATATTTTAACCAGTCCCCCACTTAATCAAAGTCTGATTCCTATAACATAACCCTGATTCCATAATGCTCTTGGCAGTTCTGCTTCCCTGACTGAGCCCTAACTGACAGAGAGACATGGGTATTACTTTACTTGCAAACTTGAGTTTTCTCACCTGTTATATAAGGAAATTGTCATGTTCTCACAGACTTGCTGTGATATTAAGTGCAGTAAAATATGTACAGCACTTAGGACTGGATCTGGGAAAGTAAGTGCTATATACCTTATAATAGGAATAACAGTAACTCTTATGTTTGACCTGCTGAAGTCATTATATTACTTTTTCCTGTATTTGTATATTTAAGCATAAATATTTCATTTCTGTGCTTCTTTGCTATGCTTCTATTGTAGAAGTGGTAAGCGTGTTACATTCAATCCTAATAAATCCACTTTCATTTTTATACAGGACAATTTTGAAGTGGAATAAAACTATCTGTAATTATAATTAAATGAATAACAAACAATATTTACAATTTTAGACAAAATAACTCAATGATTTGTTTTTCAAATGTTCACAAATACTTAGAATATAATTTTTCATGTCAATAAGTAGCATTCAATGTAAATATCATTATGTTCAGAGTTGAAAATACTTTATTTTTGACTGTAAGGATAAATAGAAATACTCATGTAAAATTACAATCTATACTATCTGAAATAAACATTTAAAATTTCACAACTTAAAATTATGTGTCTGGAAATACAATATTTGTCCTGGCTTATAATTTTATTATATTTTACTGAAACAGTTATTTTCACAAGTATCTTACTCATAGACAATTTCCTTTCTGTTAAATTTTAATCATCCAAGTACTCTTAATAGATGAAGTATTTCTTATCCTTTGTCAAAAAAAAAAAATCCTTTAAAAAAAGGTTCAGTTTCAGCACCCTAGAAAGAACTGGAAAAATTCCAAGATTCCTAGAATGAGCATTTATATATTTTTTTCAACTTTATACATTAGATATTGTACTAAATTCTTATTAATTTCAGATTCATTTAATTGTGCTCTAAAGAAATAAATCCCAATTTACACATTACATTTAAAAAATATAATAAAATAAGAAAACTCTTGATGGAGATGACTCCCCAACAAGAGACCATTAGCAATTCCATCTTATGCTCCACAATAAAACATGCTGTGTAAAAGTGATTGCATTTGAAATTATTTGTACATTTGAATGCGAACTACCCAACCATGAAAAATGAGATTTCCGTTTGCTATAAAAATAAATTAGGAGGAAATGCTTTGCTGGCAAACTCATTTGAGCATCTCAGTTCATAACTATTTATGGTAACATAAACAGATGTCTTTGCTCATACTGTGAGCTGCCGTATGATATTGTTTTATTCAGCATTACTTTATATCTAAAGTGAATGTAGGTGACTTATTTTAGGATATAATAAAACTATTCTGATGTAGAGATCCTGAGGGAAATTATACAATAATGCTACCTACATAACTGATTTTCTTCTTATGAAATCATGATCCCTCTACAATGTTAGAGCTATAAAATGTATTGTTTAACATCACTATTTCTATGTTCATATCTCAATAAATAATAGAAAGGTATTTTTTTAATGAAAACATATTTTATATAAAGGCAGTCCTTTGGGAAAATAATTTTTCATTTCTAAATTAAAAGTACCATGAAATAAAGATTGAATATGTCACTTATTGCTTATTGACACTAAAATTACTTCTTTTTATTAGCAAAACAATTTTCTCTGAGAAAATATCATAATGGTGGTTCCCAGTACATTTTAAGTAGGAGAGCTTATTCAAGAAAAAAAAAATCAAAGATAAATTCTGCAAAGTATGCATTGGCTTAAATTCCTGGGAAACATTCCTGGGAATGCAAAGATATTATTTTAAATATAGCAGTCCTGTCTGCCCTAATAATGTACTCATGCTCATATCTTAATTCATTCATTAGAAATAATAGTATTGTGTAATGGAAAGAGCAAAGATTTAGAGTTGTGCTGTCAGCTGTTTAAGCTGCTTGAAAATTGTTCTTTTATTCTAGGAAAAAACCTCTAAGAAATGAGATACTGGTTATCTAAATATTCTGAGGGCACCCATCCCACAGGGACTCTGGCAGATTTCATGCTTAAAAGCCTTGGTCCTTCCTCACGTTCACTTCCAATGATATGGACTGATCTGACCAAAGGCAACTTAGGGTATCAATGGCAATTATGGGGAACTTTTGAAATCCCCAAATTTAATTTCCATAAAACCAGATTGGGTTACAATAGCTTAAAAGTTTCCAGAACTGAGTGCAATGCCCATTTTGATTGGTAGTTTGAATAGCTTGGGGCTTTCCAATGCTATCAGGAGTCTAAAATTGCCTTTGCGCAAAATAAGATTTTAAGGTTAACTAAAGCAAACAAATGACTGAAGATAGGGCTCCTGAGGCCTCAGATTCTTCTTTCTTGGCTTCTTTGTCTCAGGCTCTATCTCTGACTCCATCTTGTCTCTCTCTCCTGACTCCAATAGCTCAGACTCCACCTCTGACACCATCTTCCTCCTTCCCTTCTACACTGCCTATAACTCTTGGATAGCCTCACTTTACCCAAACAATTATCTTGCTGAACTTCCCCTTTTCTCTGAAACTCTCTCCACTCCCTTTTCCTCTGATATTGTTAGGATCTGAACTTTAAAACTAAGTCTTCTGAGGATCCAGAGGCTAAACCATTAAGTTTTTATATTTCCTGGACTAAATCTGAACTGTGAGCCATAGCCAAAGATTCTCCCAGAGTAATGGAAGATCCTTACAGATTTGCTAAGGAATTTAATATAGTTATTCATTCTTATCAACCTAGTTTGTCTGACTTACATCAGCTAGTTCACGTGCTTGTCAGAGAAGATCAGGTCCAACACTGGATGAAAACTACTAATTGGGAGAATCCTGAAAGTTCTCTGTAATTACAACCAGGAGACCAGCCCACTAATTTAGTGTATGGTCGAGTCATTGCTAGGTGACTTCATCAAGCAATTCTTAGGGCTTTTCCAAAGCCTGTTGATTGGAACAAAATTCAGGCTTGCACACAAACATCTGATGAATCTCTTCATATCTATTACAATTAACTTCAGATTATTTTTAAATAAAAGTATGGTCTACCTTCAAATGTTGATTCCACTCAGGGAAGCTTTTGAATCTATGGTTATTAACGAACTGAACCTGTTCCTCTCCCTTCTTGTAAAAACGACCAGGATGGAATGGAAAACCTTATCTACTCCAGATTTAGTTAATCTGGCAAACCAACTCTCCCTTACTCTAGGTAAGTGACTTCCAAGGAAGACTGCCAAAATTATTAATCTTCAACTCATAAACAAAACCAAAATTCTCCTAGTTTCAGCTTTTATTCCAAAAGGCCAGTATATTAGAAAAAAATGATTATTACAAATTTAAACGCTTTAGGAACATTTAACCCTCTTAATGCCCTCTCAATTCTCAACAACAAGGCTCTGGTTACATTGGGGCTCTTTCCAATCCTCCTTAATCAGCTTGGAGAAACACTTTTCCAAACTGGGGATAAACTCCTCCTAGTTCTAATTAATAGCAGATTCACATTGTTGGTTCTCAACCCCATTATTAAATACAAAAAAAGTGCCCCTGGCTCAGAGTACTAAGATCATTCAAACAGTGAGGCGCTCTAATAAACCTGTCTCTGAACCTATTCCCTTTTGTTTAGGCTCTTTGAGAGATATCCACTCTCCTTAAGTCCTTTGCCTTTCTTTACCCATTTATTAGGTCAAGACCTCATAGAGAAGTGTCATGCTGGAATTTCTTTCCCAAAGGGGAAAATATTTCTAGAATTTGACAGTTGTCATTAAAGTAATCAATCAAGGGAATTAAATGACCCTTTGACATCTTTTTATTTCTTCCATCTATGACAGTACTAGAGCTGATTCTGGAAATACTGATCATTTGTCCCTATTAAATCAGCTACCATATTCCTTATGGGGAAAATCTGATTAATGTTGGCAAAAATCACAGAACACCTGCCATCAAGATTCAAACAGACCCTTCAAAATTTTTCCCAGAATTAATCAATATCCTATAAGTAAAGAAGCCCTTCAAGGCATAAAGCCCATAATAGAAGATTTTAAGGCTCAAGGCCTCAGAATCATTTGTCCTAGCCCCTGTAAAACTCCTATTTTACCTGTGAGAAAATCTAATGGTTGATGGTAGAGGTTTTTCCAGGACCTCTGAGCAATAAACAACATTGTCATTCCTCCACAGACTGTTGTTTCTAATCTTCATAAATTACTAACATCCATTCCTATCAGAAGCAAATTCTCTACTGTAATTGATTTATGTAGTGCATTCTTTAGTACTCCAGTTGACAAAGTTATCGAATAACTTTGCAGTCATTGGGAAGAACAATTCACCTAGACAGTAATGCCTCAGAGTTTTACTGAGAGTCCTCCTTGTTTCTCACAAATCCTGAAGGCTCATCTGAATGATGCAAAGTTCCCTAGAGGTCCTACTCTTCAGTATATGATTGATTTGCTGCTTTGTTCTCCTTCTCAAGCCTCCTCAAAGGAAGACAGTATCCACTTGCTAAAGCTTCTAGTCTTCAAGGGTTATAAGTTCAGCAAGGAAAAACTGCCACTTGTTCTAACCCAGGTTTGATGTTTGGGGCAACTGGCATCAGAACAAGGGCTACACCTACATTCAGATAGACTTTTTGGTGTCTTAAGTTTCCCCAAACTCCAAACTGAGTACCATCTGTGAGGCTTTCTTGGGCTGGTCGGTTAGTGTCAAAATTGGATTCCAAATTTCTCTCTTATGGCCAAACCTCTCTATGTTTTACTAAACTATAATAATCCCAACCCAATTTATGGGAAGAACCAGATGACACAGACTTCA
Organism: Camelus dromedarius; assembly: GCF_036321535.1. Taxonomy (NCBI): domain Eukaryota; kingdom Metazoa; phylum Chordata; class Mammalia; order Artiodactyla; family Camelidae; genus Camelus; species Camelus dromedarius. Next base: position 41,030,746 of record NC_087436.1, read on the forward strand.
AGGCCTTAAAGGAGAGTTTGATGAATCCATCTGCCGTGGACATCCCAATTACCAGTTTCTTTCTTTCTTTCTTTTCTTTTCTTTTCATATATGAATGGGAAAGGAATACTCTGGGGTACTTACCTGAAAACACTAGGACCACCATTGACCCATAAGATATTTTAGCCAGCAAGTGGACCCTGTGGCATGGAAATATTCCCCTTGCATTAAGGCTTTTACGGCCACTGCCCTTTGGGGTTAAGACCATCAAGAAAATCACTGTGAGAGCCTTTTTAACCATTTTTGTATCTCATGCATTAGAAGTTCTTCTGAATTCTCATTATTCTCAACATCTGTCAGTTAGCCAACTGATCTACTATAATGACCTTTTGTTAACTGCTTCTCACATTACTATTTCATGCTGTAGTAACCTTTATAAAACCACTACTCCTTGCCTTCTGTCACTGGTGAAATCCTTCACAGCTGCTTAAAACTGATGGATCACTTCCTGACTTCGTGTGATGGAAATTCATTTGGTAACACTGATTCTCATGGTTTGCTGATGGTTCTCATTTACAAGGTGACAAAGGCAAATATTGTGCTTAGTATGCTACTGGCAACCCCTTTCGATGTTGTTGAGGCAGTATCTTTATCTATGGCTACTTTGGCCCAACAAGCTGAATTATATGCTCTTATACAGGTTTGTACTTTAGCCAAGGACAAAACTGCTAATATTGATTTTGATAGTAGATATACTTTTGGAGTAGCTCATGATTTTGGAATGTTGTGAAAGCAACATGTCTTCCTTACTTCCAGTGGAAATACAATTTTAAATGGCCCCTAAGTTCGAGTTATTAGATGCAGTACTTCTACTTGCCACCTTAGCTATTGTTAGGATTCTAGGGCATATAAGTTTGACTCTCTGGAAGCCGAAGAAATCATCTTGCTGATATTTCCAGGAGAAACGCTATCCTTACAGGAACCAACTGTAGCCAAACCTCTGTCATGGTACAAAGAGATATTTCCCCAAGTGATAATTGGAAAAAAACAAAAAACAAAAAACAAAAACCCAGTAAACTGGCTAGAGAAGCCAAATAATTGCAGACCCTGAACTGCAATTCTCTGCTGATCCTGAATAAACCTATCTTTGCTGGAGAAACATTTGGCAGTCTATTTAATTCATCTGATCATTACTTACACAGAAATATAGAAAACTTTTCATATCCTTAAGGGTAACATAATCTAATTACTTAAATTAGGAAGATTCACACAAAGCAAATACTTAAATTATATGAGTATAAATTTACATTGCATACCTGAATGAATAAAACATAAAAGTAATTGAAAGAATAAGCAGAAAAAAAAATTAGATCAAATAATTTTCATGGAATATTGCAGAAACTTTTAAAAGCTTGCACATAGTTTGCCTTTGTGACAATTAAAAATATTAGAATATATTCTATTTATTTCTATTGCATCACCTTAAATTTAAATTGTTGAATGTATCATAGTATAATTGAGAAGTGGCCTATATTAATTTTAAGTATAATGCATTTATTAATTCATTAAAAATATTGATTAATGCACTAATACTCTTCCTGAATTAGAATATAGGTCAAAACATCAAAACGTATAAAGATCTTTGCCCTGTACATTCTGAGGAACAAACAATCTAATAAATGAAAAATTACGCAATATTTTAGAAGGCAACAGATGCTATAAAAATATAATCAAAATGAGAAGAATAATGTGTATCTATTAGTCTAAAGGTGGGGAGGAGAGATGCTGCTTTTATTTACACCACTTTATCGGCAAAAAATTTATAATAAAATTTAACCTTCTTCAAGTGTGAAATTCAATAACTTTTATTAAAGTTATAGTTTGTTGCAAACCAAAACAATACATATTTAGAACATTTCTGTGACCTCAAAAAAGAAAATTTGGGCTTCTATGCAGCTATCTCATTTTCTTACCCGCTGCCCAAGGCAAATGTAATATGTCTCTGCAGGGTTTCTTTCTCTGGAAATTTTATATGAAGGAATTGTACAAAATGCAGTCTTTTTAATTTGACTTCTTTCACTTTGGATGTTTCTGAGGGCAATCAATGTTAGAGCATGCAAAATTATTTTATTCTTTTTTAATGCAAAATAGTATTCCACAGTATAGGTAAACCACATTTTGTTTATCTAGTCACTATTTGATAAACATCTGCAATTTTCCCATTTTTTGACTATTATGAATAATGTTACTATAAACATTCATTTATGAGTGTTTGTGTGGATGTCTGCTTTTATTTTTCTCAAGTAGATACCTAGGAATGGAATGGCTTAGCCATCTGGTAAATTTGTGTCTTCATGTTTAAGAAACTATCCAATTGCTTTTAAAAGGGGTTGTACCATTTTAAATTTCCACTGCCTAGGAGTAAGGCATGGAACAGATCCTTCTCTAGCACTCTCGGGGCATAATGACCCCTGCTCACACCAGGATTTTCAATTCATCCCCAAAACTGTGAGAAATATGTGTCTATTGTTTCAAGCCACTCAGTCTTGTAAGTTTTTAAGTTAACCCAAGGAAACTAATGTGAAAGGGGAGAACAACACGGGTCAGAAGATTGCTGTGTTAAAAGGTAGAATTGACAGCATATTTGTATGCTAATGAAAATGCCTCAGGAAAAAGGAAAAAGGAAAAACTGAAGACATAAAGAAGAGAGGCTTCAGTGTCAGCAGTGATAGGTACAGAGCTTGGAGATCATCACCCTGTCCTTAAAAGAAATAGGCCAAACAAACTAAAAGTCAACAATTTTTCTTAGAATCATCAGAGAACAGAGGTCACAAGATAAAGGACCACCCTGAAATCTGGAGAGTCAGGAAAACCCATTTATAACTGGGATCTGTTTACCTAGAACAGAAGCACTGACACCATAAACTGGTGGGAACACAAAGGTGATTATTTCCCTGAACTGTAGGAGCCTGAATGTAAACTAGTGTGCAAGAAAGAAAGTCCAGGGTGCCACTGTATGAGGGGGTAATCCCATAATTTCATAAGGTTACCTCCAAGAGCCCCACTGGGTTCCCACAGTGAAGAGTCAAAAAAGATCTCTTCCTGCCTCTGGCAGGGGGAGAAACAGTAATCATTTTGAAATACACCAGTTGCATTTCTTTTTTCTTAATTAGAAAATCTCACTCTGCAGGAGAAGTCTTTATCAGAGCGGTATCCCACTTTTCCTGAACTCCATTACCCCTAAATTAAGCTTCCAATCTCACCAGAGGAAGTGAAGGTAACAACTGGCTCTCAGTCTTAAAAGACTGAGATTTAATCAGAAGATTAGAGTACTCTTTCCTTCCCCCATATTTCAGCACAACATCAGCAACACTCCCTCAGGCAAGTGGGTTAGAACTGGAAGAGTTGCCAGACACAAATCACAGTTACATTGGTATTCTTAGTCAAACTCAAAGACAACAGGAGAGGTAAGGACCCAGCAGGAAACTGAAGGCTCTGGTATCTACAGCTACAGAAAATGTTAAGTAGAGCCCAACTTTATTAACATAAAATCTCACTCTAAAGTCTTATTTATCTCATTTCTTATTAGCCAATATATCATGCCCAGCTTTCAAAAAAAATTTTTTTCAAATTTCTACAGTTATGGCTTTAGGTAGAATAGAAGGGATAAGGTTTAGTGTATACGTGGGTGGATTTGTTTATTGTAGGAACTTAAAAGTTGATGCATGGTCAGGAGGCAGAGACTATAGGTAAGATGTTAGGTAGTTAGATAAGTGGGGACACTCCGCAGATAAGGAGGGGAGAGGGAGAAAGGTCCGGAAGATGGCGTTATGTCTGCCTCCAGCATAAAGGGACTTTACTTCTAAATGAGCTCCAGCAAGAAACGGGTTAGAACCTCACAGCCACGACTGCACAGTAGCAGAAAGGACTTAAGTGGACACGAGTCAATGTTCATTGTATTATAATTAACATTGTGGTTTAGGCTCCCCCTTTGGGTTTTCTATGTACACAATGGGTAAGGACATGTGCAAAGGGATTAAACATGACTAAGCACTCCAGGGACAAAAGCCGTCAACCAAAAGACCACCTCTAAGCGAAGGTATAAGAGAAAGGGAGACAAATAGCACTGCAATTCCTCCTTCAGTCAACCCACCTCCCACTCTTGGAGGCATAATCTTCTTTTCCTAAATAAATTGTTTTGCTACACAATGCTTTCCATTTCTCGTCTATAAATCTGTCTTTTGGTTAAGCCAAGAATCAGGGCTTTTTTTCTGTTTCCCTTTTGAGTGACACAGATGCTGGTAGTGAGTAAGGGAGATGTGAGAGTTCATGCAAGCTCTTTTCTAATTGCCTGAGTTTCCTTAGGTAAGCAGGAAGCAACATCATCAGCTTTAAGTGTGGACAGGGGAATCAGAGTCATAAGGTCTCGAAATTTTGCCAATGGGAAAGTTGTAAAATATTGAGAAGAATGAGAGAGTGAAGAACATAGGTAAATGCAGTAAAATAGCCTGATAGCAGCATAAGAATCCCATGAAGCTTATGGGCATCAGTTTAAAGTAAGACTTTATGCCTTGATGGTTTGTCTGTTGTGTTGTAAACTCACAGTTGCTCTATTGATTGGTTTGGAAATCACTAACTTAAATGATCAATTACTTGTACAAATGCTAAGAGCCTGTCATAGTGCAAGACACCAGGTTGATGTTTTAGCGTATATTTAAGTCTGTCTGCCTGTAAAAAGGAAACTAACGCCATAATATGCCAACTATGAGATTCCAGAAATAATTATAGGCTAAGTGAAGGATAATCCCACTACAATTTAACCCTCTGAGCATATTTTAATTGTTGCCTATAAAAAGTCAAGAATATGCATTTTGAAAATTTAGATGATTTATGTATAAGCAATAAATGTTTTTTTAAAAAGAGCTCAGTCAAATCATTTAGAGCTAACTATATCATCTTTTCTGACAGATGATTTTACATATCATGCTGAAATATGCTGTGTTTCACAAAATAAAAAGGAATTTTCTTCTCAAGTAATCCATGCTGCATGGTTTAAGCTAGCAAAAAATACTTGACTTTTTCCTCCTTTCCTGCCATTTCCTTGCACTCCCTCCATATGTCCTATCAACAAAATGTTGTTTTGTTGATTTAAGAGCATCAATTACATTGCAAAACATGGTTTCTCTCCTTAAAGGCTAAAAATTTCAATTCTTATGATTTTGATAGTATTGGCAATGCTATACATTCAAGAAAAATACTGCCTTTACTCATTTATTTACCAAGCTCTATGTTGATCTTTTCTTCTTTTTAATTCATTATCACAATTTAACTAAAACTGACTGCCCAATTAACAATGATATTTAGTAGCAGCAATTTCCTTTTATGTATTTGATGTGTATCTAATGATAAGGATTCAATCACAATTAAGCAAAGATTTTTAAAAATTGAATGAGTTTCTAATAATTCAAGTGCTACATGCTGATACTAATTATTAGAATAAAAGTATATTCAGTTTACAAAGTATTTTCTCTCTTAAATTGATGCCACTGACAATTTGATTCTTGATGATTCTACTTAAATATAATAATTTATTTCTTACTGAATTATATTTACAAATGTCTTATATATTTGAAACACTTAAAAAGGTAAATATAAAATTAAAGTTATTTGAGCCCATGATAAATAAAAGGTATGCTGTTTTAAAATATTATGTAAAATATTCTAGATGACTTTTTTAATCTAGAAAATGTAGTGGCTATTTAAAACATGCATTTATCAATTTAAAGGAATTAATTATCTTACTTCACATGAAGCAAAACCTAAATTTAAACCAAGTGCCAAAGGCATAGAAAAAATGGACCAGTGAATTGAAGTTTCTATTGCTTCATTTGAATTCTTTAGTAAATGTTTCTTTCATATGAAACATTCTGTAATCGTACATATATAAATATACATACAACACACAGAGACATACACAAACATATATATAATTACACACCCACACAAACTCAAAATTTTGTGCTCATTGATTTTATCTTTAGTAACTGTAGCAGGCTTTACTCAAAACTATGTCTAAGGTGGCATAAAATTTAATAATATTTAGATCTTTATTATGTTAGAAATGATGCCTGCTTTAAATTCATGCTATTTTAGTTGTGTATCATTTATGGGCAGCTAACCACTGAAATTTGCTTAAATATGAAAACATATTATTAAAACTAGTATTATCCATATTTTACATATTATACAGAATTGAAATTTATTCAAAATGGGTAATATATCTAAGAGCTAAAGCTATAGAGCCCATAAAAACTTAAGTAGCAAACATAGGAGAAAATCTTTTACTTTTTGAGTTGGGCAGAGAGTTCCTATAAGCAAAACCAAAAGAATAATATATTTAAAAAAACAAAAATTATAAATTGGACTTCCTCAAATTTAAAAGTTTTTCTATCTCTAAATAGGTAGTAAGAGAATCAAAAACAAACTCAGAGAGAAATGTTTGCAAATCAAGTATCTGATAATCCATGAAAAATAAGCACATTAAGAAAATGGTTGATACCATTAGTAATTAGGAAAGAGCAAATTAAAACCACAACATAAAAGCAAAACACACACACTAGAATGGCTAAAATAAAAAAGACTGAAGGTAGGCAAGAGTCGACAAGGATTTGGAGAAACTGGAACCTTCATACATTGCTGTAAAATGGAACAACCTTGGAAAACAATTTGGTAAATTCCTGTAAAGTTTAACATACACTTAGATACCAGCAAGAAATTCCACTCCTAGGTATTTACTCTCAGAAAGAAAGAAAAATGAAAACATAGTTCAAAATACAACTGGTACACAAATGTTTGTATCAGCTTTTCCTGTAAGAGTAAAAGTCTAAAAACTATGTCAATCAATAGGTACATAGATAAACCACATGGGGTATATCCATATAACTGAATATTAGTCAACAATAAGAGTAATGAACTATTGCTATATTCAAAACACCAAGAACATGGGTGAAAATATATTTTTAAAAAGCATACTAAGTGAAAGAAGTTAGCAGAAAAGAGCATAGACTGTATGACTATATTTATGTAAAATTTAAGCAAATGGAAATCAAGCCTACAGGGATGAAGGTGGAAGAATAAATGGATTACAAAGGGGCACAAGGAAATTTTGGAGTTGATGAAAAGTTTTGTCATCTGAATTGGTGATAGTTTCATGAGTAAATATACATATCTCTCAAAACTTATCAAATTATATACTTTAAACAGTATTTTATTATACAGAAGGATTATTATCATTTTCAATCTCTTTTTTACAGCAAATAAACAATGCAGTGTGGAATTTATAATATATGTAGAAAGAAAATGTAATATGTTTAGAAATAGAATGTAAAAGAAGAGCAAAAGGACGGGAGAGCAAAACTGAAGTATATTGTTGGCCACATCACACTACTGATGCTAAAATAACTTACAGCCAACACATTTTTCTAATACAAAGTGTCATGAAGTTTGTATCCATAAATAGTAACAATTGTAATTATTTTCCACATTGTTTGTTTAATAAAGAAAAATTAGTTTACCTATAGAGACTGTATCTAGGGTAGGACAAAGGTTGTGCTGTATAATATTTAAATGAAGATTCATAAAGTAGATTGAGGAATGGAGGATGAGAGAGACAGAGAGAATACCAATAATTAATATCTGTCATATGTGTATCTCTCTGTGTGGTGAGTGTGTATTTATGTATAATCACAGTTGGTATGTTAAGCATTCATTTTCAGTCCCAGAATTTTGAGAGAAAACTAATTTTGACTAAGATAATTACCTCTGAGTTCATATTAATTTCCCCAGAAAGTATCTTTATCTGCATCTGCATGGCTTAAAGCAAACAATCTATTGTGACATTCACTTTATTTTTGTTTAATTTGCGATAAAAATATAACTACACAATACAGAAATTTACATTTTGACATTTAATGTTAACATAATTAAAATAATGGAATGATGGTGTCTACCTCACTTGCATGCAATGAAAAATTACAGAATTATTTGTAATTTGTTTGGTATTATGATTGTTATTCCTTTTTAGGATGTTCCACCATTGTGTCTATTCGCAAAATAGTCACCCTTTAGTGTATTTATAAAAGCACGTCTACCCTATTATACCATAACTCCTGAGCATTTGTGACTGACTTTTTATCCATGGATTTTACAAAATACTAACAATGTAGTAAGATCTACTATTACTGAACACTAAGAACACTTCATTCATTGAGTCATTAAAATAACTTGCTGAGGAAGAAAGAATGCTCATTTTGCCAGTGAAAATGCTGGTGTTGGGTGTGAGTAAGTTATTTCCTCTAATTACCTTCTCTGATAAACGTATGAATGACTTGAAAGCCTGTGCCTTTACCTATTAAGGTATACTACATCCCTACGTTGGTATGTTCTTTTATTTGTCTAGTATTACTGTCCATTTTTCTCACTTGTAGAACTTAATAAATATCTTACTTTCCCTTATTTAAAAACATGTTTGAACTGCAATTGAGAAAAACAACTTATTAAATATTATTGTTAGGGAAGTAAATTTATAGCTCATATATATGTGTGTATATATACACATATAACATATATAAATGCTACATAGAATTCACCTTTAAGAAATTATTTATTTGCAGTATAATTAATGCTTTATCAGCAAACAGCAAAGTGATGGAGATACTAGTTCGCTGCTAGTTTAAACATTTGCACTCAATAGTCATAAACTGATTTTCATTTACTCTTTTTTAAGAATTTAATTTAAATTTAATGTTCATCTCAGCTTACCTCTAGGATTCTGAAAATCTCAAAACCATACGAAATATAATTTCATTCTATTCAGGAGCGTGTTATATTTTCAATAATACCCATGTTAACTTTTCAGATTTATGAATTAAGATGAGCTCTATGTCAGCTCATTTACCATAATGAAACTTTGCATTTAGGTCCAGTAGATAAAATTGAAGAGTAAATAAGATGGTACTTAAATAGAGCTATTACATATTTGTATATTGTCATTTCAATAACTGATAGCATTAATTAACTGATATTGTTTTACTCTCAGGAAACATGAGTGCTCAGACTCTGTAATGTAGCATCTATCTGGCATAGTTTTTAATCATTTTTTCCATTTACAACTTAAATCTCACTTACTTTTGGAAGACTTGATAAAGATGTATTTACTATAAATAGAGTGCATTATTCAGATATAAGGTTCTTGACATTCATTATTCAATATTTAAAGGGGTTATGGAGCTCAGAGGAGCCTATAAATACAAAGTTTTAATAGAAAAAACTTTTAATCTTAATGCAGATTTTAGAGTTTTGCCTTTGATGATTTTTCCCAACTGACAATCTACTTATCCCCAGGAGGCTTGATTAGATCTTTAATTAACTCAATCTGGAAGTGCAATGACCTCTAATTAAATTAAATTTTGTTTCTTCTGGCAGCAAAATAATGAACTTATTCAAATGAATTTCACAGCTATCCAAAATCAAACCCACTTAGACAGTAATGGTGGAGTATGTCAATAAGTATACAACAAACTGTAGAAAGAAAAGCAAGTTATTAAAATTATGAGGGTTGAACATTTATTTGATTATTATAAGGGAAGCAAATTGTAAACATTTCATATGTAGTGAATATGAATAAAAGAAATGTATCTTTGTAAAAGCACATCAGTAAATCATAAAAATTGTAATTATTTTTCTGCGTGATTTCTCTCAAAATCAGTTTAGTTTGCTGTTGCTCAAAACACTTTTTTAAGATCTATTTTTGAATTGCCTGCAAAATTAGTAAAGTCACATTGGAAACTCGACTATGTATTACCTTTTTTACTGTATGATTTAAACATAAATGTATAAGATATGAGTAAAATGCTACGTTCTCTGATGGATCTGTTACACAGAAATTTTAGTAATATAAAAACCTCTACTAAACCACTATGTAAAATAATATCAAAGAGAAATATAAAGCTTTGGTAACTTTCAAAGCATTAAATAAAATGCTTTGTCTTATTGCTTATGACCTTAAAATATTTCTTTATTATAAATATTTTTATTTATAATCATCATTAATTGAGAGCTTTCTTGGGGTAGTTTGTTATTTTTCAATTTATCTTTGATTTTAAAAATCACATGTGAACATTTAAACAAAATATAAAATAAATAAATATATTTTAAAAGTTTGTCTTTTAATGCCACAATGCAGATACACTCTGACTTTTTATTTGTATTTTAAATGCTTAGTTTTGTTTACAGAACTTTTTCTTTTGGTAAAATTCTTATGACGGGGTAATACACATTTTATATGTACACATCAGTGAGTTTGATAAAAGCATGTGGCCATACGTGTTCCATTAAATGATAAAATATTTTCATTACCCAGAAATCTCTTTTGCACTTCAATAATTGGATAAATATTTGAAATAACCTATTGGAACTCTCACATTGGCCCAAGCAGGTCATATGAACATTTTCATAAATCCCTTACTATGCCTTATGGTGAGAAACAAGCCCATTGCACAATTAATCATTAGACTGGTCTTTATCTGGGGCTTGATATCGCAACAGATCATAGTATTCTGGCAAGATATGAATGCTAATAACATCAATGCATATCATTTTTTTTTAATGTGACTGACTTGAAGTAAGTAAATGTTTGTTGGCATAGCCAAGGAAATATGGATTTAGTACTTATAAGATAAAATATATCTTGAGACACCATGCCCATATATAATTCATTAATTTGGCCTCAGATTTATGTTTTATATTTATCTCATTTAAGTTTATCACCAGTAATTATTTTAACAATTCAGAAAACAGTGTGAAATTTTGTTCAGTACTTCTTCATTCTCAAAATCCAATCATCACAAAGATCAAAGGGCTTAAATTTCTCTCAAATCCCTTGGCATCTCCTCATTCATACTGAAACTGCTTTAATTTTGTCCCCCATCATTTCTCACACAGACAGATATCTGCTTCCAGTCTGTCTAACTCATCTCTACACAGGCCTTTCCAATTTTTCTGGAGTGATTATCATAAAGCACAAACTCAGTTTTGTCCTTTTTGGAAATCAATCTTTCAATAAATTCTAATCATAAAATAGAATCTTCTCAGCATGGCATATATAATCTGTCTACCACCAGTCTCTCCACCATTATTTCCTGCATCTCTCCTATGGTCTCAGCATGTGAATAATGTAGCAGTCCCTCAAATGCAAATGTCTCCATGAAGGCTTTTTACTTATAGCTTATTTTTCCATTTGCTACTTCTGTAGAAATCACCTCCATCCCACTACCTCTATACTAGTCTTGAGTGATGATATAGGAGGAGTTGATAAGAATCATCAATTAAGTCTGACGTCAAAAAAGAACAATGTGTTTAAAACAGAAAACTTTTTAAGGACATCATAAAACCAGTAAGAATTTTGAGATCCCCTCCTCCTCCACACACGTTTTACCTATTATTCATATATCATGAAGTTTTAGAATGTACTATCTACTTTACATTTTATAGTTCATAAATGAACTTGTGAATTCACATGATATTTAATGTTGAAATAAGTCTTTCAAGGTTACCATATAATTCAGTTATTTTGGGGGGAGGGTTATCAATCCAAAACAGTTAAAAGAGGGTCAAGACATGACAGCTTCCTCTTTACTTTATAAATTTATCAACAGTATATTTTTTTCTGATTACATGTCTATGTCCATGTCATGTTTTTTGAACACAATTTTTTTTTATGATTTTTGTCCCAAACATATTATTGGCCCATTATGTCCCAAAACATATTAATTACCATTATAAATGTTGTCTTTGGAAAAGAAGCTTCTCCAAACAGACATATGTTATAATTCTCAATTAAAAGCATTGAAGCTTAACCACTATATGTGCTTCCATATGATTTGGGAAACAGGCTTCTCTTTCCTATTTTCCTTCTCAGGTAGTCTTTAAAGAGTTTTCATAAGGAGAATTCCATATTTTTTTTTAATAAAAAGAGCACAATTTTTTTTAAACAAAATTGTAAATATTTGCTTCACTTCTAGTTCAAAAATATTAGATGATTTGCATTTATACTTACATGAAATTATAGCAGTCTCAAAGTTAGTACTATAAAATGTTTTACATAACTATAGTTTTATTTTCTTAACTCTTCTATTGAAATTACAAATTCCCAACTCAATTTTTAATGACACTTAAGGTAAAGCAATTTTGAACTTTTTTATAGGTCATGATGCTCCTAGTACCATGTCAGTTCTACTCTGTACACCATGTCTGTACAGACATGATTAAGAAAGATATTTAAAATAAAAGATGTTGGTTTATGAATTGCTTCATGGTTTATCTCTTTTTCTGTTATTTAATCTTACTAGTATCACTATTTTATATTATTTTCTCTTTCAGTTCTACTGAGATATAATTGACATACAGTACTATATGAGTATAAAGTGTACAGCATGACTTGACTTACACATACCATAAAATGATTATCACAGTAAGCTTAGTGAATAATCATCATCTCATTTAGATGCAAAATTAGACTTTTTAGGATATGTCATATATATGGAAACATATAATGTGTAATTTTTGTGTCTAGCTTCTTTCACTTAGTATAAATATTTTGACAATATTTGACAATACCAAAGATGGTAAATATTGATGATAAATATTTATTTATCACAGTTCTATAGGCTGGGAAGTCCAAGAAGCAGATTCAGTGTCTGATGAGAGACCACTTTCTGAAATTCATCCATTTTGTAGCTTCTTTCAGTCTATAAATTTTTTTAAATATTGCTGAATAGCATCACATTTTATGTACACACCATCATTCATGTGCCAATTCACCACTAAATAAACATTTGGATTATTTTAAATTATGAACTGTTACGAATATTGCTTCTACTAAGATTAGTGTACAGTTCTTTGTGTGGATGCGAGTTTTCATTTCTCATGGGTAGATTGACTGAAAGCAGCTGGATCTCACGGTAAGTCTATGTTTAACTTTTTAAGAAAATGCCAAAGTACTGTCCAGAGACAGTACCATTTTACATTCCCTCCATCATTGTATGAGGGTTCGTTTTCTTCACATCCTGGCCAATACTGGCTATTATATATCATTTTAATATGACTGTTCTAGTGAGAGTGAAATGGTATCTCATTACAGTTTTAATTTGTAATTATTTAATTACTAAAAATGCTGAGCTGCTTTCCATGTGCAAATTTCTTTGGTGAAATGTCAATTGAATTATCTTGTAAGTTTTTATTTGATGTCATCACATAGATCCTTAGAAGAGGGTGGCAGGAGGATCAGAGACAAAGAGAAGAGGGCAATGTGATAAGAGAAACAGACTGGAGTGATACTACCACAAGCTAAGGAATGCTCAGATTTACAAGCTGGAAGACCTAAGAAATAGATTTTCTGTGGAGCTTTGAGAAGGAATTAGCCTAGCAACCACCCTGACTTTAGCCAAGAAAGACCAATTTTGGGCTTCTGATCTTCAGAACCTAAGACAATACATTTTTTATTATTTTAATCCCTATGTTTGTGGTAATTTGTTACAGCAGAAATATGAAACCAATACAGGCCCTTTCTGTTCTCTCCTGATCATTGATGCACTTTGACACATGCACACAGCTTCTCAGATCACTAGAGATACATGGGAGTTATCAAGGCCCACTGTGGTTGCCTTACTCCCTGGATATCCTAGTATATTTCTGCTTCATCTATCAGTATTTGCTTGCCCCAACCGGGTAACAACTTCAGACTAGCTGTAATTTTGTCCCTTCATATTTGTTTGCCACCCAGGTCTGATGTTTCCAATGACTCTCGGAGCGTTTGTATTTTTGACTCCACTCCAAAGCAAGTCACCCCCTTATGTCAACAAAGCTGCTAGATTATTAAACTTGTCCTTCACTGGTAAAATATTCTGCTAATGGAACTGAAGAAACAGGAGCATCCCCAGACTGACATGTCATTGACTCATTTTTCTAAATTGTGGTTCAGTATTTTTCTTGACTGTTTTTCAATTTGTTGTATGACTTTGATTCCTAACGTCAAGATTTTGCAAAATATGTCCAGTTTTATCCTTCCTAACTGGAGAAGTACTTGCCCAGTTTCTAACTCTCTCACTCCAGAAATCTTGCTTCCAATACCATTTGATAATTATAGATATTTTATATTATACTTTAATTTTTAATAATATAAAATTAACTTATTATTCACATTTGCTATTATGCATTGACTTTGACAGACATATTTATCCACATGATTTTTAGATAATTAAATTCTTTTCTGACTGTTATGATGTATATATGGACATGTTTTGGTCATAGTAATCATTCTCATCTGTTCAGGTTGCTAAAACAGAATACCATAAACCGTGCGGTTTATAAACAGAAAATATTTATTTATCACAGTTCTATAGGCTGGGAAGTCCAAGAAGCAGATTCAGTGTCTGATGAGAGACCACTTTTAGTTCACAGATGACTGTCTTTTCACTGTAGTCTCACACGGCAGAGAGGGCAGGGATCTGTCTGGGATCTCTTTTATAAGGGCACTGATTCCATTTATGTGGGCTCTACTCTCATGACTTAAATCACTTCCCAAAGGGCTAATTCCAAATTCCATCACACTGGGGATTAGGTTTCAATGAATCAATGTTAGGAGGATTCAGTTTATAGCAGTAATTCTTCAAAACAGCACTCTGTGCCCATGTTGTCAAAACCTAAGGCAGTTCTGATATGTTAAAATAAACAAAATCACTTATCTTCAAAAGTACCGAATAAGTCAGCAAGCAATTGTTTTACCGACTTTGTTTTCAACCAACATAATTCAAATGCTTTCCCTATGTATAGATTTATTAATGGTATGGTCAATAGATATGCCATCTAGAGAACTAAAAATCATACAGATTGATACTTTAAAAAACGTCTATGGGGATATAAATATATATTGCTTATTGTAGAAGAAATTATACTTTTAACTCTTCAAATGGGTTACAGTTGTTAATGAATAGACACAGTTAGGAAAAGCTCTTAATTAAAGCAAATTAGACTAGAGTTTTGTAACTAAGACCCTTTGAGAGCTTTAGAGAAAGGTTTTTTCTTTAACATTTACTTGACATATAAGAAGAGAAATCATTTATTGGTCAAACTGTGAGATTAAGGAAGAGAGAAGGGTAAAACATAACATGAAAAGACATATTTTTGTCATTCAATTTTACTATTAAAATCTTAGACTTGGACCCTTTCTTTTTGTATTTTTACCCTTAACTAAGTGGAATTATTTAACTACATAGTTTTTTTTTTTAACATTTTGTATTGATTTATAATCATTTTACAATGTGTCAAATTCCAGTGTTCAGCACAATTTTTCAGTCATTCATTGACATATACACACTCATTGTCACATTTTTTTCTCTGTGAGTTATCATAACATTTTGTGTATATTTCCCTGTGCTATACAGTGTAATCTTGTTTATCTATTCTACAATTTTGAACTTAACTTTGAACTTTGAATTTAACTACATAGTTTTAAGAAACATTCATGGAATATTGGCTCCCAAATTAACTTCCATCCCACTTTTTTTGAGGAGCAAATCAAACTGTCTAAGCTATTCATATATAAATGATCATTGTTAATAATCTGACGAGACCAACTAGAATCGATCTGCTAATCTAGTCTTCACTATCCAGACTGTCAATTGCTGCCTGGGCCAATCATCACACTGGATGCAGAAAAACACACACCATTATATCCTCAGCAAAAAAGAAAAGAATCCACGTTTCAGATGCAAAGTCTACCACTGAATGCCATACTTGGGACGACGGCCAAAATTTAACTTGTTCGTCTTATGATGGATTAACCTACGTAACATATGGCATTACCCCCAACCAGTTCTAGAAGATAGACTGGTGAACCCTTGCCCCCTTTCAGGGATATTAATGGTGCCTCACTTCTGTTGACTTTTTTTTCACATTATTGTGTTGATGTTCCAACCCAACTGGCTAATTTCTGTCACATATATATGACCACTGAATGAAATCTCTGTTACCTGTTTGTTTTCTCAGATCATTTGCAGTCTGCCACGGTATTCCTATTATTGCCAAAGCCACTCAACAACGGGTGATACCCAAACGTAATATGAACCCAGCATAATCCCTACAGTCCACAAGCACTTGATATCTCTGAGAGTTGATATGGCCGCCTCAAAAATTAACTCAAAGGAAATTCTAACCTTTCTACCCTCACCTTTTTCTATTCCATACACTTTAGTAATGACATTTTTTTAATTTCAATTAATGTGGCAGTCCCAGAAAGTGTCCCAGGTACTTCTCAGGTAATGATCAGAATGAAAGAAATAGGAGTTTATATATTTTGAAAATTTAGGGTTTTATACTGGCCACTGATGGGCATAATACCCCTTTCTTGCCCTCAACTTAAACCCTTGGCCACACTGCTGGGCCAAAAGGAAGCACAGAGGATTTAAATTTCATTCTGGATGTTTTCTAAAAATGCAGTTATCTTGTAATAACCTTCAATGAAAAAATATGAAAACGAATATATGTATGTAAAAATGCAATTATAATAACTCTTGCATTTGCCTCCTCTACAGGGAAAGTCTGGGTGTAAACAGATGATTGAAATTATAGGTAGTGCATGAGAAACACAGATTATGTAGTGGTGAATGGTGTAAAATACAAATCAAAGATGGTAAAGAAATAATTCTCCCTATTGAAAATAAGAGATCCCCCTCCCTTTTCTTTGGGCATTTACTTTAGAAAATGTGTAATTGCAAGTTATTTCTCTGTCTCTTTGTGATGTATGTAAATCTTTTTAAAAGCTAAATCAGGCTCTTGCCAGCATTCAGACTCAGGAATGTTTTTCTCAAGGACCTAGTCACCATCTCTTTGAAATGCAATCATTAGGAAGATAGATTCCTATCTCCCAGTTTCTGTGGAAGGGTAGGAGCCTAACTTCTTCAGGTACCTGACTCCAAATGCAAAACTACCTCTTGTCATAAAGCTATCATGATTTTGTTTTTCATGTGGATAAAGTCAGCTAGCTAACAAAGATGATCACCCAATTACTGAGTAACTTTAGGATGAGATGTGTGATAAGCAGTGCTGTCAAATCCTCTTACACAGTCATTCTCAAGATCAGTGTTAACTAGTTCCAGTAGGAGGATGTGTATCTGCTTGGCTATATAAAAGGATGAGATTTATTTGTCTTTGAAAATTTTTAGCAGATTGCCTGTGATGTGCATCACATTCTGGCTTAATGTTTATTTAATAATAAAACTACTTTCTTTCTTTTCTACCTCTGTAGAAACATTTTTCTGGTTTGGAAGGAGATTTTAATTTTTATCATATTTCTCAAACAACGGAGATCAAAATCCTGACACCTGGGGAAGAGAGAACATGCCATGTCCCACGTGGTGAGGGAGTGGAAGAGTGACACTAATCATTGCTTTCAGAACAGATGCTGAGCCCTTCTCACAAAGGAAAACAGTCTGATGCCTCTGTCTCTCAAACCATTACAAGCATCTTAAACTTAATGGGGTGCTGGTCTGTCATTCCTTCCAAATGGCTTTAACAATGATTTAATCACAATTCCTCTTAACCTTACCAAGAAGCCTATTGAAAATGGCAGCAAATAGTGCCAAACCCTGTACCTCTTACACAAAGCACTTGTCACTAGCACTGGTGTCTTCCCTACCCCCAATCACCAGCTGTTTCTCAATCACTTTGTAGGACAGACACATGCCCTTGTCTGGTGGCATGGACAAACAGGACAGATTTGACTGACTGCAATCTGTCAGTTCTAACTATAAGAACCAGGCTCCATAGTTTAAAGTAAATTGAGAACCCTAAGACTCACATGCTGGCTTGGAAGCCACACTGAATAGACTGGCATAATATGCCCTCTAACAAATGTAGGTCTCTTTGCGGGTCCCCATGAGTTATAGATAACAATGTCTTTCCAATGGCACTACCTGTGTACATGAGACTTCATATTATGCATTGAAAACAGGTGTTAACTTCTCTTTGAAACACTGAGCTTAATTAGGTGTGGTGTGGTCATAAGAGACCTTAATTGTTTAAGAAAACCAATGAATCGTGTAACATTTAGATGATCATGGTATTGCCTCTAAAATTAGGCCATCTTTGGTATTTGGGGATATTATGAAGAAATAATTCACGTGTTATTTATGTCCACCCTGAGGGCAGCCTTCCCTAAAATGAGAATCATCTATTTAGAAAAGAGAGTCAAAATCTTTTTCTGACTTTAGCTGAAATCATAGATGGCAGAAGTTCAGCACTAGAAGGCATTCAGGTCAAACTAAATTTGTTGTCTAGGGTTGTTAGGCATGAAACAGTTGATCTAAATTTTCTCCTCTGTGTCAGAGTTCTATCATGCATCCTTCTGTGCCTGAATTAACATCTCAGGCCCAGCCAAAGAGTCAACAGAGAAATTTCTGGTTAAAGCTATCTGGCTTTCTAAGCTAACCCCTGATGCTTTATGGGATTTGTTCAGCTAGGTGGGTCTAGGACACTGGGATGCATTGCCGTGGTCGAAACTACAAGCCACTTGAAGCCAGACTGCGAGTAGCTTTAGTTAAATGTTGTGGGTTAGATTAATCAAAGTGTCCAAGGGAGAGGTATATCCATAGGGAAATTTGTCAAAAATGAAAGTAGTACAGAAATGAGAGTAGAGATTATTGGGAGAAAATCTTCCATGGATCTCTAGCATGTCTTGCAAACAGAGGCACTTCTGCCCTTTTATTCTGGATTATCTTTCAAATACAGTTATAAAAGGCAGATTTGTTTACTATTCTAATGTAGTAATGTTAAATCTTCTTCTGGGAAAATGGTCAGGGAAATTTGCTTGTAGATTATAAAAATTTAGGTTCATTAAGCTCAGGGTTCCTCAACTGTGATGCAAGTGCACCACACATACAGCATCTACCTGGGCTCCTCTGAATCACTGTAGGACTTGGGGGCAAGGGGACCATATATGAAGATGAAGCTCATACTGCTCACTATGCCATGAGTAATAAAGTTCTTAGTCTCCAACCCAAGATTCTCCTGATTCTTCCAGGATTCTTCAAACTGTTGCAAGCTTCCTTTTCAGATTGAAGTATGGTAAAATCTGAGACCCTTCACAATTTCCACCACCTATCTGATGGTAAGCTTAGAAATCCTAACAAATGTTTTATGGGGGAAGATTTTAAATGCCATACTGAAAATGGTATCCTTCATTACTTAGGAGGAAAACCTCACTGCCTGTGGCTAATATGAGAACCAAACAACCTCTGGTTGTGCTTTCAGAAGATTCATGTAGTAATGGTAACTAGAAGGATATGGAAAAAAGAATAAGACTTGCATCATGGGTAACTGTTAGAATTATCCATGTAATATAGGATGGAGTCAACAGTGGTCAATATAAATTTTAGTCCTAAACGGGATGGGCTCCTCCTCCATTTTACTTTTATTATATTATAAACAACATGATTTAATGAGATGAATAATTGATATTGAAATACTGTCTCAGTGGGTTCATTCATACTTAGTTCAAATTACTAAATAAAAGATAACAGCTTTTTACATACTTTAGAATAATTGATATAGCTGATTCAATTAAACTGAAACATTTCATCATGAAATTTAAATGTAAATATATGATTTGCACAACTTAGATTTACATCTGCTATTTTGAATATTTTACACCCCTTGGGATAAGCCCATGCTATTAGATAAACAGTGAATATTTTGGTTTCAGTTGACTATTAATTTTATTAAATCTAAACCATGTCTACATGTTTAAAGATATGACCCATTATGCCCCCTCAAATAAATCATTACAATTAGTCACAGATACAACTTACACGTTCTAATATCTATGAGAAGTCATCTAATTTCAACTTATTGGTAACAAGAGTAAAGTAAAATATGTTTTGTGGAAGAAAATCTGAGAATATCCAAAATAGATAAAATACAGCTATAATTAAAGAATAATAAATAATAAATCTTAGTAGTAGGAATCATAATAATGATGATGATAATATCTATGGGATCAATAATTATTTCTTATGTTAGACTAAAAACATTGTATATCAGTAAAATATAGTAAAAAATCCTAATGTGTTTATATTTTATTTTAAAACTATTTTATCAGGCTTTTGGAGAAATAGTTCAGTTTTGGAGATATAGTTCAATAGTTCAATTTTTGCTCCTCAAATTTCCCTAATTTTTTTTCAATATAAGAAACAGTGTTTCTTTACTTCCTAATATATAGTTTTGGATAGCATGCTTCATATTTATGGAAAAAGTGAGTAAAGTAGGAATAGAGGAGAACATTCTCAACTTGATAATGACTCTAAAAATCCACTGTTAACACCATACTTAACATTGAGAAACTCAAAGCTGTCCCACTAAGATCAGGTACAAGGCAAGTATGTCCACTCTCACCACTCCCTTTCAACAACAAACTCAAAGTCCTTCCTTATACAATAAGGCAATAAAATAAAATACAAGTATAGAGATTGGAACTAAATGAATAAAACTATCTTTGTTCACAAATCACAAAATTGTGTATGTAGAAAATCTACAAAAACTGACAGAAAAACTACTGAAACTAATATGTGATTATAACAAGGTTGTAGGATACAAGGTTATAATACAAAAGACAGCTGCTTTCCAAAATACTAGCAATGAACAAGTGGAATTTGAAATTAAAATGCAGTATTATTTACATTAGGACCTCCCCAAATGAAATACTTACATATAAATCTTATAAAATATGTACAAGATTTATGTAATAAAAACTATAAAACTCTGATGAATAAAATCAAAGAACTAAATGAATGGATAGGTATTCCATGTTCAAGAACAAGAAGGCAATATTGTCAAGATGTAAGTTCTTCCCAACTTCATTTACAGATTCAATGCAATCCCAGTCAAAACCCCAGCAAGTTATTTTATGAATATTGACAAACTGATTCTAAAGTTTATATAGAGAGGCAAAAGACTCTGACTCGCCAAGACAATATTAAAGCAGAAGGATAAAGTAAGAGGACTTATGCTACCTGGCTTCAGGAGTTACTATAAAGCTACAATAAAAAAGACATAACAATACTGATGAGAGAACAGACAAATAGATCAATTCAACAGACCAGATTACAGAAATAGTCCCCTATAAGTACAATCAATCAATCTTCAACAAAGGATCAAAATAAACATAATGGAGCAAAGATAGTCTCTTTAACAAATGGTGCTGGAACAACTAGACATGCCCATGCAAAAAAGAAAAAGAAAAGAATCTAGGCACAGAACTTACATTCCTCACAGAAATTAACTCAAAATAGATCACAGACTAAACGTAAAATACAAACTATAAAACTTTTGGAAGATAACAGAAAATAAAACCTAGATGACATTTAGTATGGCAATGATGTTTTAGAAACAACACCAAAGACATGACCCACGAAAGAAATAATTCATAAGCAAGAAAATATTTGCAAACGACACATCTGATAAAACATTATCTAACATATACATAAAGCTCTTAAAACTCAACAATAAGAAAGGAAACAATTCAATTGAAAAATGGGACAAAGACCTTAACAGACACCTCATCAAAGAAAATATACAGATGGCAAATAAACATGGAAAGATGCTCAACATCATATGTCACTAGGAAAATGCAAATTAAAAAAAAACAAGATAACTATTAGCATGGCCAAAAACACTGACAACACCAAATGCTTATGAGGAGCAATGGGAACTCTCATACATTGCTGGAGGGAATGCAAAACAGTTTCCACTTTGAAAGACAATTTGATTGTTTCTTGCAAAACTAAATGTATCTCACTCCATAATCCAGTAATAATGCTCCTTGGTATTTACCTAAAGCAGCTGAAAACTTATGTTCACAAGAAAACTTGCACACGGTTTGTAGCATGTTTATAGCAGTTACAATTATATCATAATTGCTAAAATTTCGACTAAACTAAGATATTCTTCAGTAGTTGATGGATAAATTGTGATATATCCAGACAATGGAATATTATTCAGTGCTAAAAAGAAATAAACTATCAAGCCAAAAGGACATGGAGCAATCTTAAATGCATATTACTAAGTGAAAGTTACCAATCAGAAAAGATTATGTTCTATATGGTTTCCAACATTTTGGAAAAGGCAAAACTATGGTGAAAATAAAACAAAAAACAGAAAACAAAAAAAAGTGGTTGCCAGGATTGTGGTGAGTAGGGAGAGAAGAACAGGCAGAGCACAGAGGATTTTCAGAGAAGTGAAAATACTCTGTATGATATTATAATGATAAATTCATGTTATTATACATTTTTCCAAACACATAGAAGGTACAACACCAAGAGAACCCTAAGGTAAGCTTTGGATTACATTATGATTATGATGTGCCAATGTAGATTCACCAACTGTAACAAATGTACCACATTGGTGGAGGTGTTGATAATGGGGGAAATGATGCTTGTGTGGGGAGAGGTGATACATGGGAAATCTCTGTATCTTCCTCTAAAATTTGTTATAAAACTGCTCTAAAAAATAGTCAAAAAATAAAATTTTTTAAAAAAGGAAATCATTTCCTCACTAAGGAAAGCAAATTACAAAATAACCCACTTAATCATAATTGATATTTGCGAGGCTTGGCATGTCACATTAAGTCTCCACCCACATGTTATCTCCTCAGAGAGGGCTACAGTAACTTTGATTTCTCTAGTCCTTACTCAGTCTCTCAAAACAGGATATAAACTTTGCCTGTGTGTGTTTGTGTATGTAGAAACCATGTATTCAAAAACTGCTATTTGTATCAGAAATAGTCCTTAATAATCCTCAATAATGATTCATGTTTGAATCATTAAATTGAAATTTCTTTGACAAACTAGAAAGGAAGGAGGAAAAAAAAAACTGCCTACCTGATAAAAGATCTACAAAAAAAGGAAGTTGACAAACATAAAACATAGTAATTCAACTAAAAGTTTAAAATCATCACTTTTAAATTTGGGAATAAGAAAACAATAATAAATTTTAGTGCTTCAATTAGTAATACAGGAAGACTCAGCTACAACATTAAAAGATAGAAAATAATTACAATTTTGGTAGATTAAAAAACATAACTTATTTTCATAGATACATTTATTGATTTTGAAATTTAAAGGTAGTCCTAGAAATATTATTAAATTAATACGATATTTTCACAATGTAACAGTTAAAATAATATAAAAAATTCAATTGTATTTCTGCAAATAAGAAACAGTTTAAATGAAACGAAAAGGTGTAACAAGAGCCACATTAAGTAAGGATAATTGAGAATAAGCTTAATGAAAGTATGCAAGATCACTATAGAAAAATATAAAATATTATTCCAAGAAGCTTAAATAAATGGGGAGCAATTTCTTATTCATAGATAAGAAAACTCTATATCATAAAAATATAAATTCTTCCCAATTTAAATAAATTCAATGCAATACCAATCACACTTCTGATTTTTTTTAGAAGTCAACAATATTCTAAAATTTAAATAAAAGTGATAGTACTTGCCTTAACATATAAAGTCTATAGAATTAAAGTTGGTTTAATATGGGCTTCAAAAAAGACAAACCTAAAGTCTGCCATTGTTAAGGATCTTGGAAGGTAACCTTCTAAATCCTTGGAATTTCCCTAGTGATAAGAGTGTCTTTGTTATTCATGGTGAACCCCTCAGACTACATCTGATAGTTTATGCTAATGAGATAACTTGTCCTGTCAACAAAGGCTGGTTTCATCATTTCAAAAGTCTGCATGAATTAAGAAATATTAAACTGTCTGTTGAAACTTCCAGCACATGTAAGGATGCTGCTGTAAAGTTTGTACGCAGATTCTAGGATAAGCTACAGTAGGTAGTTATGATTGTCATTAAATATTTAGGGTTGGTTAGAACTGTATCTTCTTTGGGAAGGCAACCTCATTAAGAACTTGTGTGATGAAAACAAGGAATGTGAAGTAGCCACAAAGGAGTTAAAGATATTTTAACTCTCTTATTAGGAGGGGTTGGAGTAGGCAGGTAGCTAGACATGAGCACAGAAAGGGGACCTGAGCCAAATGGCAGGAAACCATATATCCTGTGAACAACGGTCGGGGAGGAGGGGTCCTTGGGCAGACCAAGAAAAGAAGGAACCTCAAACTGATAAGAAACCATACGTTTTGAGTTGACAAGTGTCCTGGAGGCAAAGACAGGTGGGACAAGACAGGAATCTATAGCATCTGAATGTAACCTTTTGCTCATTATGCCCTCATCTAATGCCTCAATCAAGACTAAAAATATAAATCCTTCCTTCCCTTGGGAAGGTAGAGCTGGGATGAAGATCAGGGAAGGTGACCCCGAACTCCTCTCCACCAGTGAATATTCTGTCCATTCAGTTTTACACCCATATAACCAGCCTGCCAAAGAAACTCAAGGCAGCCACCCACATGGTCTGCCCACTGTCCACTTGAGAGTGTACTACCTATTGCTTAATAAATCCTAGCTTTGCTTTCTTGACCTCTGTGTCTCCTTTCTGAATTCTTTCTGTGACAAGACAAGAACCTGCTCTCTGATAACAAAGGCACTGCAGAGGTGACTTTAAATTGAAACCTTTACATAATTTCAATCTTTTTGAGACTCTCAGAGCCCTAAAAATAATGACATATCATCCCCACCAATCATTTGGCTTTCAAATAAATGTTATAAATAACAATAACATAGTTTCAGCACTGGTTTCAATTGTACTTTTGTCCAGAGTAGAAAGATACATAAACACAATTTTTTTTTAGAATAAAAATGAAAATAATATTTAATTGTATCTATTTACATTTTTATTTTTTTTCTAGAGATTCTTCTTTATATGGTAATCAGTTTTGCTCATTATGAATTTTTGTTATTTTTGAGGTAATGCTAGAAAGTATTTATATAAAAGAGCTAATTTTCCCCTAAAGACTTGATCCACAATGATTTCCTCAAAGACTCTTTTTGTAACTTTTATCTGAATCATACAATTAGAGACTGATTACAATTTTTCTGTACAAAACCAGTTCAAAACAACTAGTTTTGAGTTTGAAAAAGTTGTCTAAGATCCTCCTCACCTCTTTTCTACATAATTTCCCTTATTTGTAGGAAGCCCTTACTCAGATATACTAAAACCTCCTTTCAAGAAAATTGTTCTTCATGAGTGGAAATATAAAACAACGGTCTTCCTTTCAAATAGCTACAAATTTTAATTTTTTCTAGGTACTTGGGTAAAGGGTCTTGTTTCCTGTTACTCCTTCTCTATAAGCCTAGACATAAGGTTAGGTATCCTCATATGTGTTTTTTGTACAAATTAGCACCATAAATTTACTTATGAGCATCTTTGTTAGAGTACTATTCATAGTCTGTTCTGAGGACCAACATTAACTAACCTAAAAACTATACGCAGATAATGTAGAAAAAGAAAGAAAACCAGGCATGGCTTTCTTGACACAAAAGAAGCCATTTTTGACCTAAGCCATTTTGTGATGTAAGCCTGGCCACAATACTTGTCCTTGACCAGTTCTCGGTAATTACTGATCTTAAGAGAACAAAAGAATACAGACACAAAAGGCTGTTTTCAAACAAGAGAAGTAACAATAGCAAAGACAGCAGTCATAAAGTCTCCCAGTTCTGTTTCAATAATAAAAATTGGCTTGAAGCTCTCAACCATCAGATCAACTGGAACCTGAGGGATGATATGTTGACTTTTTCTGACCCTTAGGACTTCAGTCAACTAAAGCTTGGACCCTGTCCACTGCCCAAGCCCCTTCATGAATATGCATGTACCCTTAGCTTAAAACTTCCCCTCTTTTGCTGTTGGCGGAGACACTGCTATGGGAAAGATACCTGGTGTTCTCCTTACTTGCCAAGTAATCCTTCTCCCGATCTTTGATTTGGTTGAGCCTTTTGGCTCCACGCCCACCAAGAAGTGAACTCAATTTCTGGGTAACAAACTACTGAGTCTCTCAGTAGACTGAGTTGACTGTTGGCTTAAATTTGGGGTGGAGGTAGTACTGAAAAAACAAAATGGGATCAGTTTGGACTGGCAAGCAGCAATAAGGACTCATTTGTCTGTGATATTTGAAGTGAAGCAGGAGATCTACTGGAAGATTTCTGAGAAGGTTCCATGTATTAACATCCTTGAGGCTCATGCTTCTGACCATATTGCCTTGGAAAATATTCTGTACCAGTAGTAACCAAGAGAGAATTTATTCTACTGGCTGTTGTCCAGGTTTCTCCTCTAAGATACACCATCCTGATGGACTAGAGCTATATTGGTGCAGTAATTTCTAAAGGTCAGAAGTCCAGGTCAGCCTGATTCAGCTCCCAGATACCAAATGCCAAGGTCAAGGTTTCTGGAGGGCTGCATTTCTCTCTGTGTTCAGGGAAGAGTCGGCTTCCAAGCTTCCAGATTATGGGTGAATTCAGTTCTTTGTGACTGTAGGAATGAGATTCCTCTTTCCTTATAGAATCAACCTGTGATCTCAGCTTCTAAAGGCAACCCTAATTCTTTAGTTAGTGGCTCTGTTTAGATTCAAACTCAGCAGGAGTGGGCTGAGTTCTCAGTTTTAAATTTCTTTCTTCTTGTTTTTTTAATCATACCAACAAACTAAATTTTAAAGCACTACTACAGTGAGATAATGTTCCAGATCACTCTGATTCCCTCAGGCCCTTGAAAGAAAATACAAAAATGTGTTTTTTATCACCAAGTACAACTTCATTAACTCTGCCAATGGACCAAACAACTATTTCAACTTTTAAAACCCTCTATTTTATATAAGCTTTCAGATAGGCTATTGATATTATAACTGAGGATCATGCAATTCTTTAGCTAAGGTTTGGGGAAATATATATGATATAAAGTATGCAACTGAAAACATGTAAGCTTCATGCAGCAAGTAAAAAGTAGTAATATATATGAGGTATAGCAGAAAACTTTACAATACTGTTCAAATAATTTTACAGTATTTAAATAGAATGAAAATGGAGTTAGATAAAGAGATGACCGTGAGAATGTTGACACTGTCATGATTCAAGATACTCTAGATATGCAACTAGAGGAAATTAGCAAAGGTAAACTTAGGGACATAAATGAAGAAAGCTATTGTGACAATAATAATGAAGATGTCCCAGAAGAACTGATGCTGCCCAAAAACTTCACAATGAAAGACCTCTCAGTAATATTTCATGACATTGGAAATTAAAAGGATGAAATATTAGAAACTGATCTAAATTTACAAAAGATTACAACAATTCACCGAGGCTTATTATCATAAATTATATGGAAAGAAACTGAAGGCAAAAACATTTAATATGAAAAGTAATATGAAAGCTTTATTCTTTAATAAGCAATAAAACATTTTTTACTCAATGCTTCCGTTTAAAATGTTCTAAATAAATACTAGTTTTATAATTTTTCTTCATTACTCTATATGTGTAAAACAACAGTAAAAGCATTTTTCATGTTTTAACAAACATTTGCTGAGGTCATGGAATAATCCCATTATCTGCCAGATACGATTGTTTGAAGAGATTATTCAAATGTCAGATTTCAGCAAGTTTGCTAATTATGAGTGATATTTAAAAAGTGGAATCCTTTATGACAACAATAGTCTAATAATATTAGATATCTGACAATGTCAGAAAAATTTTGTGTGCAGTGGTCTGGGTGAAAACTTTACAGTAGTTTAACAGATCATGGAAAGAGAAAAATGGAGAAAGTGCAAATAACTCATTTAGGTAACAGAGTTTTCAGGCAAAGGGGAGCAATTATTTTTGCTTTATCTTGTTTGTCTCACTCTAGGTTGATGGAAATGTTTTGAATGACAAACACTTGATGTAGAAGAGATAAGGTAGAATTGGTAGAGTGATGATCTAAGGTAGAGAAGCACAGTGGACTCCAAAGCACAAGTGAATAAATTGGTTTTGTTTAGGACGATAGATAGTTCATTTCTGCTAGAAGTGAAAGTGGAGAATACCTGCTGGGTATTTGTGATAGAAGATTATCCAAACATTCTTTTCTCATTGCATCCATTTCCTCAGTAAAGAAGGAAATAAGACTGCTGAGTAAGTCTGGAAGCCCAGTGCTGGAGGTTGAGGAGGGAAGAAAAGTTGTGAAAAAGTCAAGCTGGAGTAAGAGACTGTCAGTGGATTACGTGTAGTAATGCAATTGTTTGAAGCTTTACGAGCCCACTTAATATCTATGGAGATGAGATAAATGTAAGATTTCAGCATGGTTGTTACCTTTTCTCTGCCCACGCTCTACTGTCCAGGTATAATTATGAATTATGTCTGAAGGCTATAGTACTGTGTCTGGAAAGAAGTCCTGATATTTATATGGTGCTTACATGTATATGAAACAGTATTCTGTGGTTCACATTTTGATGTGGGTCCTGAGGAAGAAGGAAGAACCAAAAATACAAGAGCCACTGTCTCAGACTTCAAGGCATTTCAATTATCGTAACTAGGCAATGGGGCAGAGGGGTTTGTGCAGGAACTGGGAATAAAGGAAACCTATTATATTAGCTTTTGTTTTTTTGTTAAAAAAATTTGTGCATTGAGAGTAAAAATGTTAAGTTGCTTGTAGAAATGTTGAGTTGCTCAATAGAGCCTTGTAAACTGAAGCAATCATTAGACTATAGAAGATTATTTAACCACTGGAATAAAAGTGATAATCTAAGCCCTTTCAGTAGAATCACAAGAGGAGACACCATAATAAAACCTAAAAACACATGGCAGAAGACAGAAAAAACTATGAATAAAGCTTTTTTTTTGGCTCACTCCTTTCAAACAGCTAATATACACAGAATGATTAAACTTTATTCACACTCTGTTTAATTAAATATAAATATTCATTATAATATAATAAATATATATTTATATTTATTACAAATATAGACATTAAGCATATTATTTCAAAACCATATGCTTCATGCCTATATGATTCTGATGGCAAACAGAAATATCAGCTTTAAATTGAGTTGGTAGAAATTATTTCAGATAAAACATTTTTGGGTTTTTAATCTTACAAATCATTGTAAAATTTAAGATTTTTTTTCAGGGTCTTCCTCTCTGAGGCTAATACCACACATGTAGAGAATATATATAATTGAGTGTAGTGGTGGACAATGGACAGTGAGAAAGTCATTTGAAATCACTCAATTTCTAGATTAGGAAGTGGCTAGTGAGAGGCTTCAGGCAGAAGCTGGAGTGAGAGATGGAAAGAAAGCCATGTCAATTCTTGTCTACATATTAATTTTTCCTAAAACTCCCATGGCAGGTATTGACACATATATATCATTTCTACATATAAATTGAATAAATATTATAAGTTTGTTTATGTCTGATTCAAGATACTATGATTCAGCTAGAAACATACACTTAGTATCTTTCAGTGCA
This sequence comes from Camelus dromedarius, assembly GCF_036321535.1. NCBI lineage: Eukaryota > Metazoa > Chordata > Mammalia > Artiodactyla > Camelidae > Camelus > Camelus dromedarius. The sequence goes on from NC_087436.1 coordinate 41,060,222, forward strand.
ATCCATAATGGCCATTCAAGACTGATTCAGTATCTCTCAGGTGATCACATTTCAGTCCATTGTCTTTAAATAAATCAGCATCTCTCCTCAAATGGTGATAAGAGAAGTAGGAGAGAATAAAAACTAGAGGAGGAACAACACTTTCATGAACTCTCTGTAACTGCTCCCTCTCCAAATTCAGAATAGCATGCCACCTTGCCCATGGGAAACCCTAAGTAACTCTAAAAGACTGGAAAAATTGCATAGTACTTCTTCCCAAACTGCAACCATTAAGTTTACATTTCAGCAGCATATTTATTAAGTAAAAACTTAAATTTTATGATAAATGAAAATATACACAAGAAAGGTGCAATCATGTATAATATCAGGGTCAATCATCAAAACGTAGCTAATTAATGTTGAAGTTCTGTAAATTAATTTTAGATAAATTTATGATTTTCTCTAATTCTAAAACTGTTAAAAAATCATAATAATTCTATATATATCAAAGCAATTAAATATGTACAAGGCATCATTTTAGGTCATTTTTCTGACAGATTTCAGGTTTAAAACAGCAAGTTCTGTAACAAGAAAGTAGTGGTTATGAGGAATATGTAACTAATCTGAATTAAGAGGAATAGTAATATCAGAGGAACAAATATTTTTAATCACATTCTTCCTGTAACTCCAATTCAACTTAAAAATCTTTTTTTTTTTTTTTTGACTTTCATTTTAAATCTAGCATCACAGCTACATTCCAAGTATCTCCCAAGCAGATTGATTTTGAGTTTAGAATTCCAGGGAAAAGCCAAGGATGAGAAATCAATTGGCAGAGTATGGATTGACTACTGAAAATACAGGCCTTTGAAACTCCCATTTAAGGGTTTACAATTTGATATAACATTGGTGTATTAACTAGGAGCCACTGAATTTTACCACCGTATGATCCATATTTTCAGAGAAAAGCCTAATGTATATTTTATTCAAATTTTAAAATTTGTTAAATAGGCATTTTAACTTTGAAAAGATGTATCATAAATCAAGATGTAATGAAGGATTTAAGAACCTTAGATTCATTACCAGCTTTTATAACGACTTGTGGTGCTTAAAACAGCCTTTTTTTCCTGCCTTTCTGTATTTCTTAAGAAGTATTTTGATTTAATAATTTTCAAGAATTATTACTATTTAATAAATTATATGCTAATTAAAACTTCATAGAAACAGTCGTAAAATCTCCTTTCTCCACTAGTAAAAGTAAAATTTTAACTAGTAATGTTAAAAACAACACTACAATGATACTACCTTCAAAATATGTGCTTTTGAAGGCATGGAGACTAATTCATTCTAAGCATGAAAAGAGAATTTCAAAAAAGTCATATCCATTTGTTTTTCTCCTATTTCTGTTTATTATAACTAAGGTTGATATATTGCTTAGAGCTACTATTAATATTAAATATTTGATGGATTACATTAGGCTAACCCTCTCTGAATTCAATCATTCTTTCTTAGAGTAGAGTAGAAATGACTTGACAGTTTACTCTTAGAAAAGGAACTAAAAACACCATGCAATATGAACTTACTTTTAAGGGAAAAATCCCATTTGTAGGGTCAATATGCATTACTGTATTTTTTCCTTAAAGATTTTACCAGCTACTGCTCTGCTGAACTTGGGCATATATATTAATATACACAAAAGTTGAAAGAGCATAAATAAATGGATATATTTGTGAGAAGTAGTGTTTAATTATCTAAATAGAGTGTCTCTTTCTATACATTTAATCAAAGGTATTTTATTCTCTAAATACATAAGATTTTTCTTTCGGTTTCTTAATTATGCATGTTAATTATAATTTCAAAAAACTGTATTTTTAAATTATGTAAATTTAGAAGAGATTCAACTCATCATGAAAATTTTATTGACAGTTTCTTCAACTGTTTGATCTTTACACATTAACTGTATTACATATATATATATATATATACTTGGTTTTCATATACAACTTTATACATATATGTAATATATATATATATGATTTTCATTTATCTATGATCACCTAGTTCATACTCTTTATATCCTTTCCTCCCAAAAGGTAAAATTAATTATGTGAAAATAAATATAATATAAAGATATATTCACTGGGGAAAATACTTGGAACATACATTGGAAAGGGACATATATTCTTATATTTTCAAAAATGAAAGTATAGCAAAGATTATTACAAACACAAATCAAAATAACCACCAAAAATGATTACTAGTATTTTCCCTGTTAGTTACTGTTCATCTGATTAAACAGAACTGTGTCTGAAATTTGGCTCCAAGACTTAATAATATGTCGACTACTAAATTACATAATACTTCTAAGCTTTAGCTTTCATGTGTAAAAATGGTGATAATGATACTGCCACCTATGACTGTTGTTAAGATTATGTAAAAACTGTAAGAGCTATAATTGTAAGAGCAGTAAGTATTTTTTTTTATTCTTTAGATTGAGCCTACGTTCTGGGTAGGAGCTATAGCTGTATTCTAAATATTTTCTATATAAAAGATTCCATATAGAATTAAAATTATTCATCAAAACAATTTAAAGCATCTTAATATAATAATATTGCCATTTGATTTTAAGAACCATTATATCAACAATATTGCCCAAAACACTTTTGATATTCTTCCAATATTTTAAACAATATGCATAAGCATTTTTAAATAATCACTGACAATTTGACTGATGAAACCTTTAAATTTTGTTGGTGCTTCTAACTTTTTAAGGGTTTATTTGCTATTTGTATGTTTCTTTTGATGATATATCTGTCAAAATTTTGATCTATTCTTCTACTGAAGTGCTAACTTTCTATTGATTTATTAAATGCATATTATTTTGTGTTAGTATTGACTATAAGTCTCATTTGAATATACTTTCCCAGCTGAGGACTTTGAAAGTATATGGCAGCCAGCAGATCAATGAAGAACAGGGAACCTACAGTGAATGTGCGCATACAGAATTTGAAGTATCATCAAACCTGCAGTGGATTTAACACTTTTTCAGCTCGTGTATTATTCAGCCTAAACTTAATGAAGTTGAAACCTAAGAATAAAGCTGTGACACAGAGACCATAGAATCACTCTAACTTTTTTCTTTTCTTTTCTCTATTTCTGGAAAAACCAAGTTCCACATTTAATGTAAAAATAAATGAATGAATGAATGAATACCTTAATGTTGGGATGGTGGCTACAACAGATTGTATACAAAATAATATATGATTTTGAAGTGTTTTAATGCTGAAATTTAAAGATTATTTATGTTGCTAGTTTGTGTTTTGTATTTATATTAACAGTATTTATTATTTGTATTTTAAAATAATACAATATTCTAACTAATCCAAACTAATTATAAAATTTGAAATACATACTAAGCTTTAATGAAGTATTGCTTTAAAAATATTTATCTTTATCCACTACTGAAAGCTTATTATTCATTCACCTCAAAATGCCTTTTGATAATGGGACATTCAGGACTTTAGCAGTATAGCAGGTTGATGATACTTACTAGATAGTTCTAGATGCTTCATCTAGAAGTTCTAGATTCTTAATTAACCTATACATGAGATAGAACGCTTTAGCCTCAACTGGGGTATAAGAGGGCCAAAAGTCCTTCTTTATTTGCAGTGTAATTTTATTTGATATAAATTACTCAAAAAATTCTGACAATATCTTCATTACCAGAATGAGTGATAAACATCACATGCCTGAATAACATATAAAGAAAGCCTTACTCTTAAATTATGTTAATTCCTTTATAGAAAAAAAAAAACGCATTGGAAAACAGTCTTCAGTCTAGCCTAAATGAGCCTATGTATTTTCATTAAATAATTCTCTTGCTTGTCTTTCAAGGTATGCTTCATTTTGGCAATTTATAAGTTTAGTAACTTTGTCAAGCCAATGAAACATATATTCTCCTTTACCATCCTATGATATGGCTTATACCACCAGATTTTTATTCTCAATTATTTTCTACTCTAATATTCTCCTTCAATACTCCCATGGAGCATAAATTGCTTTGGAGACACTTCTTAGTAATCCCTCCTTCCATTATCTTATTTGATTTAAATTCATTTCAACTAGATTTATTTCGATCAGTATATGTTATACAAGTGTTACATGGCATAACAACTGGCATGAGGGATGCACAGATGGACAAAATATGAAACATGTTTACAAGTAATGTAGTTCACAAAATAATGAAATATTTCCCAAGCATTTGGCACCCAAGGAGCTCTTAATGCGTGTTTGTGCTCAGATAAGTCACATACTTTATATCATTTAAAAACAAGTTGAGTTTGTATATGTCCATGAATAACTGAAAAATTGTGCTGAACACTGGAATTTGACACAACATTGTAAAATGATTATAAATCAATAAAAAATGTTAAAAAATAAATAAATAAAAACAAGTTGAAGAATAAAACATGCTGTTTAAAATGAATAGCAGATTTCAATTGGTAAGAGGAGTACTGTTTGCAATTCCCTAGCAGAAAAAGTGATTCTGAATCAAAGGAGAGAAAACAAGATTCAAAAGCTGGACTTCATAATCATTGGCTCTCATTTCTTATTCATTTCTCTTAAGCTCTCCCACAATTATAAGTCATTGAAAATAGCAACAAATGTTGGAAGACCATCACAATTTTGTTGTATTGAATATAAACTGAAAAATTATAGACAGATTTCTAACTGCAGACTAAGCCTAACACTATTTTTAGAAACTCAACAAATGAAGGTATGTTGGAAGATTAAATATTACAATTTAAGGGGCAGTGACAGATTCCTACTTCAATCTTTATTTAATTGTCTCTGTGTTATTACTTTATTAAAAACCCATGGGGTTATTTAAATATATGTGTTCAAATACGCTTAAATACCATCAAGTCATCTTTCTTATAAGTACAATCACAATATTGAGAAAAAGTTAAATTTCACTACTTGAACTATTTATACATAATTATTTCTTACAAGATTATATATCTTCTTCTCAATCTCAAAAATATGACAATTTTGACCTGAATGTTATACATCTCTTTTCATGAGAATTCCAATCCTGACTATATCCCATATATATCACTTGAGCAAACAATTGAAAGGATACCCTTTATTGGCAATAATCTGGCATTAAAAAATACTTGCATTTTATGTAGTAAAGGTATCCCTGACACTTGGTCTCTGTGACTAAAGCTTTTACTGAATAATCAATATATACTAGATCCTACAGAATCTGTAAAAAATTATATCATGGTGGAACAAATTATTATGAACAAATGCAATAAATATTCTGTAACATAGTACTTCAGATATAATTAGAATTATAATCTAGCATGTCTCCTTCACCTGTGTGCTGCATATGTTCCAAAATCTATTTCTTACAATGTAGATCATTGGTTCAGTAAAAGTGTGTATCTTTTAGACTCTCCACTTGATACACATTCACAGTGTGTATGTAATATTCAAAAATGTCAGCAGTTTAAAAATGTTGCTAATAACTCAATCTATTTTCAAACTATCAGATTTACAATTAATTTTATAGATGAATTTACCTATCAAATACCAGAACACCAACATATAAAAAAAATTTTAATTGTAAAAGAAATACTTGAAAGAAACAATTCTAATCAGAAACTCTACACATCAATAACATACTAGAAAAGATTAATTACACTTTGGGTTGCTTCCTCTTACACTTCCACCCATGGCTCACTATGACTGACTTTTCATTTCACTCAAACAATTTCATATAATTGACGGAATTTAATTCCTGTATGCTAAAATTTCATGACCTGAAAATGTTTATTATCATTTGAATTTAAATGGGGTCATTACATTACAGTTTTCTAGTGGTCAGCTATGAAATCATGAAGATATTCCCTACTCTCCAAATCCTGGATTCTATTTTATTCTATTGCTACATATGTATTTTTCCTATTTAAAAAAAAATTTTTTTATATTTAAGCTATTCAGACTACTTTAAGTCAATCATCTTATCTTATTTATTAGTAATAAATTAGTAGTATCACTGAGAAAGACTATCTGAGATAGTCAGTAAAATAAATTTTTTAAGTCAAATTTACAGTAGTTTTAATATGAATTATGGACTTCAAAAAAGATAATCATCTTGTATAATTTTATAGTGAAGATGAAAACCAATAATATTTCAAATTTAATCATTTTCTAGTCATTAGTTCAATTACTTCAAAAAGCATGTGGAAAATAAAGGTCAACATTTTCTCTAATTAACAGACTTCAGAAGTGAGAGTAAAATTTTTAAAAATATATATTCCTAGGAGGCTCTGTAAGCAAATTTATGATAAAAGAAAGATAAAAATTAAGTGAAACACTGAAAAAAATACAGTCTAATACAATTTCTTAGTTTGGAGAAATTTATTTTTCTGTTTGAAAAAAATCATTGACCATTAACAATGGATTTTTCTTTTTGTAATTTACATATTTCTAAGTTGTAGCCTTTCTTTTCCACACAGAGAAGTTCCTAGCAATTAAATCACAATAGAAAAGAGCAAAAGAAACAAAAAGAAACAAAAAAGAACTACAAAAACCACCCTAACACAGTCAACAAAATGCCCAAACAGTACATACCTATCAATAATTACTTTAAATGTACATGGACTAAATATAAATGCTACAGTCAAAATGTATAGAGTGGCTGAATGGATATAAAGACAAGACCCATATATACATTACCTAGAAAAGTCTCACTTCAGATCTAAAGACACATATAAAATAAAAGTGAAAGTATAGAAAAAGGTATTCCATGCAAATAGAAATTTCAAAAAAGCTGGCGTAGCAATACTTATATAAGAGAAATAGACATTAAAACAAAGATATTAAAACAAAGGAATAGATATTAAAACAAGAGACAAAGAAGGATATTACATAATGGAAAAGGCATCAATCCAAGAAGAAGATATAGAAATTATAAATATGCATGCACCCAACAAAGGAGCACCTACATGCATAAAGCAAATACTACTAGTAGACATAAGCAAAGAAATTAGAAGTAACATAATAATACTAGGGGACTATAGCGCTTACAACAGACAGATCATCAAGAAAGAAAATCAATAAGCCCACAGTTATCATCATACTCAAAGGTGAAAAGCTAAAAGCATTTCTTCTAAGATCAGGAGTAAGAAAAAGATGCCCACTCTCACCTCCTTTATTCAACATAATATTGGGAAGTCCTAGCCAAAGCAATCAGACAAAAAAGAACATTAAAGGAATCCGACTGGAAAGGAGGAAGTAAAACTGTCAACTGTCACTGCTTGCAGATTATATGATACTATACACAGAAAATTCTAAAGATGCCACCAAAAACTATTAAAACTTATAAATGAATTCAGTAAAATTGCAGGATACAAAATTAATATATAGACATCTGTTGTGTTTCTATATGCTAACAACAACAAACTATTAGAGAAATTAAGAAAACTCTCACATGTATAAGTCCATTAAAAATAATAAAATACCTAGGAATAAATCTAGCTAAGGAGGTAAAAGTACTATACTTGGAAAACCGTGAGACACTGATGATAGAAATTGAAGATGACCTAACAGATGGAAAGTTGTACTGTAAAGTGTTCATAGATTGAAAGAATTAATATTGTTAAAATGAACATACTACCCAATGCAACCTATAGATACAGTGAAGCCCCTAAAAATACAAATGATTTTCCACAAAAATAGAACAAATAATTTTAAAATTTATATGGAAACACAAAAGATCCTGAATTGCCAAAGCCGTTTCTCAATCTTGAGAAAGAAGGACAGAGCTGAAGTTATCATACACCCTGACTTTAGAGTACAAAGCTAAAGTAATCAAAACAGCACAATACTGGCATAAAAACAGACACGTACGTCAATGAAACAGAATAGAGCACCCAGATATAAACCCAAGTACTCATGGTCAACTAATCTACAACAAAGGAGGCAAACATATGCAATGGGGATAAGACAATCTCTTCAATAAGAGGTGCTGGGAAAACTAGACAGTTACATGTAAAAAAAATGAAATTATAACATTTTCCCACACCATATACAAAAATAAACTCAAAATAGATTAAAGACCTAAGTATAAGACTGGAAATCATAAAACTCCTAGATGAAAACATAGGCAGAATACTTTTTGACACAAATCATAGCAATTTTTTTTTTTTTTGGATCTGTCTCCTAAGGCAAGGGAAACAAAAGAAAAAACAAACAAATGGGACCTGGCTTTTGCACAGCACAGAGTACCAATGACAAAATGATAAGGCAGCCTACAAAATGGGAAAGAATATTTGCAAATGATATGACCAATATAGGGTTAATATCCAAAATATACAAACAACACATACAACTCAATATAAAAAAACACAAAACCTAAATAAAAAATTGGCAGAAGATCTGACTAGATGTTCCAGTAAAGGCATACAGATGGCCAATAGGCATCAAAGTAATGCAAATCAAAACCTCCATGAGATATCACCTCACATCTGTGAGAAAGGTTATCATCAAAAAGACCACAAATAAATATTGGCAAGGATGTGTAGTAAAATGAACCCTTTTACACTGTTGGTGGGAATGTAAATTGGTGCAACCACTATGAAAAACTTTATGGAATTTCCTTAGTAAGGTACAATTAGAATTACCACATTTATCTACCAACTCCACTCTGGAAAATATGAAAACCCTAATTCAAAAAGATACATGCACCCGTGTTCACTGCAGCACTGTTTACAGTAGCTAAGATACAGAAGCAACTTAAGCATCTATTAACATATGAATGGATAATGAATATGTATATATATTTACAGTGAACTATTATTTGGCCATAAAAAAGAATGAAATCCTGCCATCTGCATCAACGTGGATAGACCTAGAGAAAATTACACTTAGTGAAATAAGTCAGACAGAGAAAGCCAACTACCATCTACTATCATTTATAAGTGAAATCTGAAAAATAAAACAAAAAAATGAATGTAACAAAAAAGAAACCGATACAGAGAACAGACTAGCAGTTATCAGTGGGAAAAGCAATGGAGGGAGGGGTGAGACAGGGGTAGGGATTAAGAGGTACAAACTGCTCTGCATGAAATAAATAAGCTACAATGATAAATTGTATAGCAAAGAGAAATAGCCAATTTTTATAATAATTTTTCATGGAATATAATCTATAAAAAAATTTAAATCATTATGTTGTATACCTGAAACTAATATATTGTAAATCAACTATACCTCAATTAAAATAACAAAATAATAATAATATAAAGTAAGTTAGAAAAAACATTTTTTGGAATGTAGTATAGAATAATCAGTTGAAAACATACTTTTCACTTGATTTCTTAGTTTCTGGAGATCTATCATTTTCTTTTTGTGGTACAGTGTTAATGTGGTTCTTCATGTTTTGATGAGTTCTTCCTCTGTTGTTATATTTAAAGAAGCAAACACCTGTTTGATTCTAAGATTTAACAGGTTAGAATATAGAGACTTTTTTTGTTGTCTAGGAGGTGATGATATAGCACAGTTATTTGTTTTCTCTTATCTTGAGCTGCCTTTTGGTGTATTTGAGAGGCTGTTTTTCCCACCCTCTACCTCATCTGTCAGAGATGTGACCCTATGCCTCCGTTATCACTTCTTGTGCCTCTGGAGTCTTTGGTGCCTGGCCTCTGCCAGTGTTGCTAATATTGCTGCGATGAGGGGAGGTGGGGGATGGCTCTTCCCTGGAGTCTGGGAGCTCCTGAATCATAGATTCCCATGACTCATGGTGGGGGAAGGAAGTGAGGATCCAGGGCTGTGAGGGTGCCTCTGCTATGTCCAGTGTTATAAGGCTGGTGGGCTATGCCACTGCAGATGGAGGAGCCTGGGAACAGAGTCATGAGTACCTTAGCATCTGGAGGGATGGAGCCCCAGGCCCCACTACCACTGCTGCCCAGATGCCACCGTGGCCAGGAGGCTAGAGTTACGTGCACCTCCTCCCCTGCTACTGCTGAGTTTTCTGGAGCTGTGGGCCCCGCTGCTGCAGCCTGGGAGCTGAGACTGCAAGCACCACATCTGCTGTTTCCTCTGTTCTGTCTCCTCTATGAATTCCAGTCCATCCACCTGCAGATGTACAGATGTGTGGAATTCTCCAGAATCCTAGCATGGTGGGCAAAGGCACCTATGCTGCATGTTTTACTGGTTGTAGATTGAAAGAGAGAGACAAACGTAGCTTTTAATTTCACCATGTTGCTTTTGTTACATTCAGTCCTCTGGAGAAATTGAAATTAGGTAAATTAACTGCTTTGGTTGCTTGATTTCAAACAATTGTTTTTTTTAAATTTTTTGCACTAAATTTATTCACTCTGTGAATATTCTGCAAACATTTGCTTTCAATTCTATTATCTAGAAGAAAAAAAAAACTAGGAAGGGAAAATATTTCTAAGGAAGAAAGTTTGGCTATGGCTCTACTGACCTATCTTTTCAAATGATTGATCCTTCTTATAAAGCAAAGTCGCAGAAACCCAGCAGTAATAATAATTAGAGCTATATTTTCTATGATTTCGCAAACCAGTTGACTTTTGTTAACTTCTCTTCTCCTGACCTTCTCTGGCATTAAGGAGTTTATTTCAGGATTATCTGTCTTTCTGAATTCCTTCTGAGAAGTTAAAATATTTTCTGAATAGGAGTGGCTGTCTGGGCATAGGTAAAAAGGATTTTAAAAAGTTTGCCTCAAGTATTCCAGGAATATTTATGAAAACAGATATTCCCATATAAGTGTCCAAAAGCATTCAGATCCCCAGACACTTTGGTTTCTATGAAAACAATATTTTTGTAACTATTTTCACCATGGTTTTTATATCCACATTACTCATTTGGTGCCTATAAAAAGATTAGAGGGCATTACTTCTTGGTGGCATACTGAGTTTTCTGTCCTGAAGCCAGCATCAGCAATTTACCAACAACCTGGTTTCTGTACGCTTAAAGCAAGTTATATTTTTCTTTAGCAGTTGGTGAGGGTATGGCTAGGGAAGCAGAGCCAAAAGGTGTTTAGGGAAAGCAAACCCATTATAATCCTGGGAGAATGGAAAACAACCTGCTATGAGACAAAGAAAACAAACAAAAAGAAAACAAAAACAGGGTGCTTTAAGCATCTCTGCAAAAACCTAACCTTCTATTAAATTCTGACCTCCCTTAAGCTTAAAAGAACAAGTTCTTCTTCTCCTCATAATTACTTATTAACTTAATTTCAACAGTGTTACCATACTGTCCTCCATACAAAGATCAATTTGCATGTAATTGATGGCTCACTCTACTAAAATGGGTAGGTAACTTGTCCAGAGTCACTCATTATGAACAACTCCCCCTTAAACACACACACAGACACGCATACACCCTCATACACACAAACTCAGACACACTAACAAACACTTTCACATATTTTTTCATACACACTCACACACAAACGCATATACGCAAGTCTCAGAAATCCCTCAGGATACTGGCCATCACTTTTATCATTTTTTATTACTTGTAGTATACTTCATAGAAACTTATGTATATTAGCTACCTCCCATAATTATTGAAAAAATGTTAAAGATGAAAATATCTCAAAGCAGTTTCCAATGTAAAATTTTTATTAGCAACTGCATTTGCCCCCTCCATGCCTAGAACTACTGGGGCTTTTATTATTGTTGCAAAACAAATGTAACAAAATGTTGGAATTTGTACTTCTGAGGTTATAAACACTCTTGACCCACTCAGTGAAACGTCTGCCTTACTAAATACATACATGCATGCATATATGCCTAACTATCTACATATACAAAGCAGAGAAAAATGCAATAGAGAGGACAAGAATTTTAAAATGTATTTTTATTTTTCTGTCCTATAGACAGGGTTATAATATTTATCTATTTATTCATTTATTTTTATTGTTTTGTTCAATATTTACAAATGTGGGCATTCATGAATTTCAATTTCAAATAGATGTCACCGCAGACTTTTGCCATAATTGGCATTCAATGAATATTTGTTAAATGACTGAATTAATGATACCATGAGGCAAAAATTAGGTATCTAAAAGCTTTGTCCCCAAAGAAATACTCAGAACTACTTAAGTTTGGAAGAGAAAAAGGAGATTTCACTCATTCTTTCAAGCTATAGACATTGACTGATCACCAAAACTAATCAAGATATAAGTGATGAAATGGAAAACAATGAGTTTTCTTAACAGAAGCAGATACAAGTACTATGAAAGTTCATAAGATGTGGTTTACAATTATACTAGACCAGTAAACTTCACGTCTTTATCTTCTTAGCAAATCTTAACTTCTAATATAACTATGAATTGATTTCCTAATATTATTACAATTAAGGATTTCAAGATCAATGTACACAAGGTAAGCATATTCAGAAAACCGAACAATTCTGGAGATGATTGGTTTTCAACATTTTAAATTCTCTAACATTGATTTGTATTCTTAGGATTTCTGTCTAGGCCACTCAAGTAGACAATGAATATTTTACCTCCTTATGAATTGGAAACTGGTAGTATTTTTGAAAACATAATGTTTATTAACTCAAAAATGCCACTAGAAAAATAGTAAATCTATTCTTTTGGGCATATAATAAATATTTTTAAATTATCAATGGATATTGCATTATTTAGGCAATAAAATAGAGATATTATTATTGATTAAATACTATACCAGATGCCACTAGTTTACACAATGATAAAATTACATTCTGTTAAATATTTGATTAAAATTAAGTACCCAAGGAGCCATTTTGGGTTCACTGTTAGCTAAATCAGAAATAGTTATTTGTGTTGACTAGATCACTTGACATAATGTCTAAACAAAACTCTTGCAAAATTCTTACAACATGTTTCTGAGTTAACTACAGAGAAATATCAATAATTTATCTTGAAGAACCTACTGACATTTAATTAACTAACACTAACTATTTACATGCAAATTAAATACTTATCTGAACAACAATTGGAAGTGTTTCTGTGATGCTTTTATTGATTTGACTAACAACTTAAATTGAGTATCACATCAGTTTTAGCTGTCTACAGTAATAGCAGTAAGTTTTACTATAATCACATCACATAGTAGATGCTAGAATAATATTTTCTGCATAGATGAATACCAGTCATCCAATTTCACAGTCTAATGTGTGACACTAGACACTAGAACTAGTCATCTCCTTGAATTCATTCAAAAACATCAAACAAAGCTAGAAAAAAGATTAATTTAAAAAACATAAATAATAATTAATAGTATTAGATTGTAGTTATATAAACAGAATCACTAAATTTATTTTATATTTCAAACCTACTGAAGAGTCAATACTTTTGTATGCAGTACTCAAACATTCAAGCTATTTAAACTATAAATACTTAGCACAAGCATCTCAAAGAATGGCAACATAGACAAAATGTACTGTAGCATAGAAAACAACTATTACTGGAAGTTTTAGCACCCATCTTTATGTGACATTTCACTAAGTGCAGGGTCTGAGTCAATTAACCTCTCATATAGCATTAGCACCTAAAATTAAATACTTCAATTATAGCAATAAAAATGTTAATAAAAAGAGAAAGAAAGCATAAATTTTTTGTGCATTTTAAAGCCTTTTCTTAGGATTATATATACATTTTCCTTTTTTTTTTAACACTGCTAAGTTCAAAAATGATCTTAACCTAGTTATAATTGTTCCATTTTGTCCAAGTAAATTCATTACTTATATATTGTTAGATTATCATTGTTCTGGTTGAAGAGATTCTTGCTTTCCTGTCTAAAAAAATGTTATTTGATATATTTAAATACACTAAAAAGATGCAAGATAACTTGAATGTGTTTAAGTTTTACATATACACCATTATCTTAGGTAACATATTAAAACTTCAAAAGATATGTTATGAATTGAAGGTTTATTCCTCTATCTTCCCCCAAATTCATGTGTTGAAATTCCAACCCCTAATGTGATTGTATTTAGGAGGTGGGGCCTCTGGGAAGTAATTAGGTCATGAGAATGGAGCCTTCATGAATGGGATTAGATCTCTCACAGAAGAGACCCCAGAGAGCTTCAAGTCCTCTTTCTGCCCTGTGAGGAAATGAGAAGATGGCAGTCTGCAACTTGCAAGAGGGACCTCAGCAGAACCCAACCATGCAGATGCCTTGATCATGAACTTCCCGCCTTTAGAACCATGAAAAATAAATTTCTGTTGTTTGTAAGATATCTAGTTTATGGTGCTTTGCTATAGCAGCCCAAACTGACAAACATAGGAATAAAGCATTTAAATCAGACAAATGAGATGTTTTTCATTTCATGAAAAGGAATCAAATGGAAGAAAAAGTTAATCCATTTGATTTATTTTAAATGTTACTTGAAACTATATAATACAGATAACGTTCCCCTGCCAGACAAATGAAAAGTTGCTCATCCCCCATTGTCTGAATTCTGATGTAAAATAATGTGTTCTGGTAATCCTGGAAATATGATAATCCTCACAAATTTAGTCAAATAAAGAAATAATCAGTCTGCCTAACCAACACTGTATGTTACAGACTCAAAAAAGAAACCCCAGGAGTCTATGTATGATAATGGCACAAATATGTATTGAAGTTATTCTCATCCATTCAAATCTAACTAAAAGAAAATAATTTTCATACAAAATAGGAAACAGAAATTAACATCCATGATGGTTAATTTTATGAGTCAATTTGGCTAGGCTCTAATGCCCAAATGTTTAGTCAAGCACCAGAATATATTTGTTAGATGTTATTAACATTTCAATCAGTAGACTCTAAGTAAAGCAAATGACCCTCTCTCCATAATGTGGATGGGCCTCATCCTGGCCTTAGGTTGAAGGCCTTAAGAGAAAGACTGTGGTACCTTGAAAAAGAAGGAATTCTGCCTGCAGACTGCTTTTGGACTTGAGATTGCAACATTAACTTTTTCCTTGGTCTGCAGCCTAATAGTCTATCCCACAGATTCTCCCCTATTGGTTCTGGTTCTCTGGAGAATCCTGATTAAATCAGATTTCAGCTATATCATATCATGTAAAGAATTAAATAAATATGTTTCCTTGTGGCTGAAGTTGTAAACTTACATTTCACAATTTCTTATCCAATCTGTTCTTACGATCAACCTGCAGATTAGGTAAAAATCAAAACAATCTATATCAATGTGGAAATGACTGATAAGTTTCAACAGACTCCTGGGGATGGAATCTATTAAAATGACAATGAGAAGTAAGTACAGTAAGAAGGAAGTAAGTGGTAAAGTATCAAATACAGACAAACCTATTAAGTTCGACCATGATGAAGAGAGAGATAGAGAGTTGGGGTCAAGAACAATTAATTTTCTAGATTTAATTTTTAAATAATATGAGACATATAAAGGAATGTTAAAAATATTGAGAATATCTGTATACCCTTCATCTAGATTTATCAATCATTAGCATCTCTTTACCTACAAATACTTCAGTGTATTTTGCCTAAGAAAAAGATGACATTCTCATAAATAACTACTTTGCAATTATCAAATTCATGTGGCCCAGATTCCTAAATATGTAATCTTGAGAAAATCAATTAATCTCAACAAGTTGTAGATTCCTCAATTTAAAGCTACAGTAAAAATTTTGATTATTTGGTTTTAAAATTACAGTAAAAATTTATACAAATGTAAATATTTTTTAAATGAATAAGCTAATACTAACCCTGAGGTATGTCCAAAATTAGTACCTACTGTTTAAACATGGATGAAGATGGTGATGACATGAGACAAAAAGAAAATTAAACAAAATAACAAAGTAGATGAAGAAAGAGAAAAGAGGTGACATCTTTGATAATGAAGACCTTCTTTTATATGGAAATAAGTCTTAGAAAAACTTGGTAGCTCTTTCTAATCTCAGAGATGGAATTAGGGATCAAATATCTGAATTTTGGCTGCTACATGGAGAAACTACATAGCATCAACAAATTATTTATCAAAATCAACACTGTAACACTGAGAAAATGAAAGATATTGCAATATAAAAGCAAATGAATAAATAAAGGCAAAACAGAATCTGGAAATTTATTAATGGTGAAATATTACTAACAGATACTCAGCAGATATGCAAATTTCTCTAAATGTCTCAGTAATGTCTTTTAGACCTTTTTTTTTTTTTTTTTTTTCCTAATCTGGAATCTAATCCAGAAGCATGAATTGCATTGAGTTGTAATGGAGAGCAATTTGAGTTTCTGCTCAGGCTTATCTAGCAAGAGATTGTAATTTAAAAGAAGGAAATGGTACAATTAAGTTATAATTCCCTAAATTGCCAGGAGAAGGAAGGCATCCAGCATATGAGTGAAAGATCAGCAACAGAAAGTAGATTTACTAGTGCCAACAGAAGTAAATTTGTAGGTCTGTTGGCAGGAAATTGGTGCCTATTTTCTTAGCAAGGAGAAAGCAAGTTTATCTGCTGAGTGTTAGAAAAGAATTTGGAGGGTCAGAAGTTTAAAGTGTTTGGAAACTTTTTAAGGAGCTTTGTGAAAAAATTAGAAAGAGCTGATGAAGAAAACAGAAGGTTGTTCTGCAATACTGGAGGCAAACATGAAGTTGAACTCTTTAAATTTTATGGTGGCAACAGTCTTTAAGGTTCTATGATTTATTGTGGTAGTATACAGCAGCCTCAGAGTGGCCCAGAAAATGCACATTTGGAATTTCCCAGGGCTGGATTTTTTCCAGATGAGTTGAAAACGTAAAATGAGAAAAATGGATGAAGTATTTGATGAAAAGTGTTTGAGTGATATACCAGGTAGCCTAGCTGGAAAGCTAAAAACAAATAAAGGTGGAGAAAATAAATAGAAGAGCAGGAGGAGCCAAGTACATGACATTAAAAAAAAAAAGGAGAGTAGATAAATTTAAAAAAGTAATAAACCCAGATATCCAATTCAGAACTGAAATTCTCAAAAGGCCAAATATGTGGGGATCACTGAAGAAGAAGGATGGGATGCAAAGATAGCAAGATATTGTAGAAACATGATAGAGAGGCTCATGTTATTAAAATGAGTACAGGTGTACTTAAGAGAAAGAACAGTGGGCAGTATCAGTATGAATGTGATAGTGACCAGTCATTAAGTGTCTGTATATTGTTAGAAATTCCATATGGAATTCGAAGTCTGCACAAATGAGGACATGTATTTTACTAGAGAGTGAGGCATAACATAGGCTCCAAATCCTGCAATACAGTTTATCTGACAATAAATTAGAAGGTAAAGAAGGGTGCTGTAGCTGGTGGAATGAATCTTAAAGAAAGACTATTTTACAAAACATAGATGAGGAGAGATCTAATCAAGGGCATTTGAACTACCAACTTTCAAATTTTAGTCAAAAAGGTTATATGAGAACAATAGCTTTACCGTGAGAGTATAGGAGAGGAAGAACCTAGTTGCTAATATTACAATGAGATGAACGGACTGTAGAGGGAGAAAATTAAGAAAGGAAGATTTTTTACCAAGAGACAGGAAGTCCAAAATATACTGTGAAATAAATTTAGAGAGAGGAGATAGGGAGAAGCTTGGTTAGGAACAGAGGAAGCACAGATAACCATGAGAAAGAAAGCAAGAGTATGGAAAAGATGGTAGTGGTAACTGGCAGTGTGATTTTTGAAAACTTTAGCTAGGACAGATAGATTAGAGTTCACCCAGAATCTTTGGAAGACTCATCAGTGCTCTGCATGGGCTGCAGTCTTGATGGTGTTTTATTCTCTACTTAATAACAGGAAACTAGCCTAATTTGACAAAAAAGAAGCAGTAATTTGGATCTCCTTGTCTTAAATGTTTTCCAAGGGTAGAGGTAGATTCTCAGCCTCTACATAATTTACATGCATGATTTTAGAGAACTGAAATATTTTACTTTAAGAAAAATTCAAAGTTATACAAAAAGAAAATAGAGGAATCTGTGTTGCCCAGTGTGAGATGTTGGAGTTCAAGTGGTGGGAAGGGGACAAAGCGCGTATTCATGAGGGGCAGGGAGTGGAAATAATAGGGACAGCCCAGCGTGTATTTCCAGAGCATAGACAGTCAGAACCCAAGAACAGAAGGAGGGAACCAGAAGGGATGAGACGTTGTTTATACACAGTGGGATGGATCAAATAAATAAACTTATAATAATCAAATAAGGATAATAACTAAATTCCTCACTGTGGGAGAACAGAGTTACAAACAAGGCTCTTGTAAGGTGAAATGTTCTCTTTCTTAATGTAGGTGCCAGTTTCATTGATGCACAAGTTTTTTGTGAACTTGAGTTGTCATTTCTCTGAGATAATATTCCAGAGTACAATTGCTTGGTCTTAAGATAAATGCATGCTTGGTTTAACAAGAAACTATCAAGCATTTTCCAGAAAGGCTATACTGTTATACATTCCCATAATGTACATACAAGGCATCCAGTTTCTTCACATCCTTGCCAGCCTTTGATGTTACAATTATGATTAGTTTTTAAGTTCAGCTGTTTCAAAGGTGTGTAGTGATATCTCTGTACCTGTAGTGATAGATTTAATTTATATTTCTCCCATGGCTATTGCTGTTGAACATCTTTTATGTTTATTTCTCATCTGGATCTCCTCTTGGGAAAAGCCTGTTTATGTCTTTGCCCATTTTCTAACTGGGATGGTTGTTTGCTTTTACTGCTGAGTTGTAGAAGTTCTTCATATATTCTAGATACAAGACTTTTCTCAGATATGTGGTTTGTCAGTATTTTCAGCCCAATCTATAACTTATCTTTCACCCTAATAACAGGATCTTTTCAATATGAATGGTCTTAATTTTGATAAAGATGAATCTAGCAATTCTTTTTATTTCTGACTATGCATTTGTTGTCATGTCTAAAAATTTCTCTAAGGTTTTCTTCTAAAAACTTTATAATTTTTATATTTAAATCAATGAATTATTTTGAATCAATGTGTACATGGTCCTTGGTTTTCTTCTAAGTGTTTTATAGCTTTACATTTTACTTTTAAATTCATGATCCATTTTCAATTTATTTTTGTATATAGTGTAAATTATAGAGTTTTATTTTGGTTTATTTTTGGTTTTGTTTAGTTTGGTTTTTGTTTCTATTTTTTGCCTAAAATTGTCCAGTTGCTTCAGCACTTACCCATATTGAACACTTACCAAACAAATTAATACCTATAAATATAGTCTATATTTGCCAAAACACATTGAGAAAGAAGGAAACATTTTCCAAATGAAATACTCAATCTTGACAAAAATTATTTTTATCTCTAATTTTCAAATCATCCATTTTTTCATTTTCCCAAATTTATTCGCCCTACAAATATTTGTCACTTTATACAACTTCATTCGAAAGTTTTAGGGATATAGAAATTTTTTAAAAAGTCTATTAAAAATGTCACTGTCAAATTAATATGAGAAAAAAGTAACCAGTAATTGCAATATTGCTTAAAAATATGATATAGATAATTTCTAGGAATCTATGAACATAGAATACTTAACAGCTGAAGAACACTGGAAAAGAGGTTACAGAGAATTCAGTTTCTGTGTTTTTTTTAGCCCTGCATTCACAAGAGGTATACGTACTCTTTTGTTAATTAATCAAGACTCTCATACTAAATGAGATTCTACACCATTATTACCAAATACAACCTTTATTTTCCTAAAGAAAAAAATCCTTTTCCTACTATAATTATTACAATCCTCTCACAAAGTCCAATTTTGTTCCATCATATAGTTTTCAATTTTTCTCCCTGTAAAACTGGCAAGTGATGGAATACACTAAAAAGATGGATGTGAGGCTTGCTTGCCATTGTTACTCTGGTGCATTCTCTCACATTCTCCTTTTTGGACAATTTAGTGATATACATATACATATATATGTAAAAGCAAGGACTAATGACTCTCTAAAATTTGATATTTGATTCAAATCAACTATGATAATATAGATCTATACTATCAGAATATATCAAAACTATGTATGTTGTTAAAGAAATCATCTTTTCTTCCATTAGAGATCAAAAACAGCTCTTGCCCGTATTATATTGGTAGATTGCATTAGTATCTTCCAGTTTTACAGAATGTCATGCTGCTATAGCTCAAAAGATAAGATTAAATATAGTTCAGCTTTATCTTTATAAAGGATTCTGCAACTAAGTCTGGTATAAATTGAGCATGAAATGAATGTATTACTGCAAAAGAGTGAAAATAAAACCCATTATAAACTAGGAATTAATCACTGCAATGGCAAATCATTTTGTAAGCTGCAGGATTTTCTTTGAGACTGTTTTGCTTTATACTTTTTTAAAGGTTTGCTGAAAAGCAATCACTTTCTCTTTTCTCTTTACTTTTATTACTTATGACTTTCATATGAATGTTTACCTTGTCTATTTGGTATACATTTGAAGAACTAATTGGTTTTTTAAGGTCTATTGATTTGGTAGCCATGGTCTGTACACACCTTTCACATATCTTTTCAAAACCTCTATGCCATGACTTGAAATTGTCATGAAATAAAATATCTAACAAAGCATAAATCATGTAAAATTAAAATTTCATTCCTTGATATATAAAATAGGAAGGGTTAATGCTCTATAACTATTAAAACTAATTCCTTGTTAGTTTCATTCCATTATTGTTAAAGTACCTTGTGTCATAGCCATGCAGTTAGGGTATGGAAAAGTAGCAGGCCAGTTCATTGGTTGTCTATTAAGTGAGATTATGTATATTTAGTAAATTTCGGGGGCATCGATTGTTATTCTGAATGAATTATCAAGTTAAGGATTGATGTGTATATATGTAATATCTCTCTGTAAAAAATTGAAACTATTTTCTACTTTTTGTAAAGTTTGTTCCACAGCTTTTAAATCAAACATATTAACATTATATAGAGAGAAGTTCCTACTTGAACACTATATATGCATTTGTGAAAAATATTTTTCAGTAAAAACATGTCTGTGGATAAAAATATGAATGGGGCCAATCACACTTTGTAGCCAGAATACACATAAACACACAAAAAACTAAGCAAATAAAAATCCAACACATTAAAATTTCTAACACATTAAGAAATATTATAGTAAATGTTGGCATTTTCAAAGGAAAAAGGTGACAACCACTTGATGGAAAGTAAGAGAAGCATGAAACAGCTGAGTTTCATAAACAAAGGCAGATGGAAATCATATTCAGAAGGTGCAAGTGAAAATGTAGTTAGAACCTCTGTGTGAAATGAAGCGGCACCAGAGATGAGAGAGTCCAGCTCTTTGTTCTGTATTTGATTCCTCACTGAAATTATCAGAGAAAACTGAGAATAAGCTCTTCCAAGCCAGAGCATGAAGTCAGGCTGAATCAAGAGGAAGATCATGCAGGAAGTGAGAATTCCACTCTGTATTGTTTCCCCTTGCCTATGTTACTGAATTTAGCATTCAACTTGTGTGTGTGTGTGTGTGTGTGTGACGCACACGTCAATGAGACTTCCAAATTATATTAAATAATTAACTCATTTACCACTTGCATATGAACGAGCTAGAGAAATATGGACTGCAAGACTATATCCATTTTACACAACTAAATTTAATTTTTTACTTTATATAATAAGAGTATGTGATTTCCACAGAACTCCTATTGGAGAACAGAAACACATTTGTACAACCGCAGTAGATCCCACTGATAATCCTACATTTATGTTTCATGGGGAAAAAATGTCTTCAACAGTTAATTTCTTGAAAGGAATTTTCATGTAACAAGGCCCTAGAAAATATAGGTTGATCCCTCAAAATATTTCAGAGTCATACATTCCTTTCCCAGAGACATGAAAAGAGATTTTCAGATGCAGACTTCATTTTCCAAAAATTGGCTCACGGGCTTTCTAAAGGTTCCCATGTTTCCTCTTAGTCTAAGAGTTCTAGGTTAAGATTCATACTGCAGAAGGGCCGTGATCAGGTCAGTAAGTGTGAGAAAGTTCTCAGATGTGTTCTTAATTAACAAATATTTCTTGAAAGCCTTCTAAAGAAAAAAAATACTACTAAAAGTTGGAGTTGAAGTGTGTACAACTCGTAATTTTTCTCACAGAATATGGTATTCCAATGAAGAATTTTAATCATATAATTCAACAAAATCACAATAGTTGGACTGATGTTTTTCTAAATTAGGGTCATAGCATGGTAACATAGACCCAATCTAGATTGAATTAGAGGCTCTTAGGTGGATGTCAAACTGGATTTGGAAAAATCAGTATACATTAAACAGTTAAACAGGATTATATAACCTTTTTGAAAATACTAAAAGTGACATAGAAGAGTGGAGAATATTCTATCCCCAAATATGCCATGTTAGCTCAAGGATTATTCTGAGCTAAAGGCACTTGAAAAAGAACAGATGCAAGAACATTCTAATTTTCCTTTTTATTCCTGAAAACAAGAAGAAAAACTCTCATGTAAAAGATGCCCTCCCTGTACCAGAAAAAAAGAAACTTTCTCCTAGGTGGAGCCATGGCAGAATTTCATAAAAACAGACTTTGTTAAAAATTTTCTTGTCTTCCTTTAACTTCCCTACACAGGCTACTTTTCCAGAATTGCCTTTCTTTGTTGAATCTAGTATAAAAGTATTCAGGTTTTGCCTTTTGTTTGAGTCTTTATTTCTCATGAAGCCTCCCATGTCACATAAAATTCGTATCAAATAAATTTGTAAACTTTTCTCCTATTAATTTCTCAGACCCAGCAAAAGAACCCTAACAGGGAAGAGAGAAAATTTTAAAATATGTATATATTAGCCTGCAAAACCATTTACAAAAGATGAAAAGATAGAAAATATATCATCTAAAGTTAGTTAAAAATCTGTGTTAACAATGATGTTTAAATAGAATTTCACACTGTCATTTTTCAAAAAATTCCAATGAGTGCATCTTACAATGGTCCTCCTAGAAGACTGGCAAAGAAAGACATGGAAAGGTAAATATAGCAGCCAAGCACACTCAGTAAATGAGATGACATGTAAAATAAATAGCAGATAAAATTAGAAGTCAGAGAGAGCATTAAGGTAAGGAAGAGTACACAATGAAATTAAAGGATTTTCTGCGTTTGAAATGGCAGGAAAGCAATGACACTGATTTAATTTATTTTAAATCATCTAAGAAACAAGGATAAAGATGAATTCACTTCTTTCTTCTGGTTTATTCATTCATCTTATAGAAGTATTTATGCTTCTGGAAAATTTAAGAAAAAATTTTGGGTACTTGAAAACTCAAAAATACTTCTGTTACTTTTATACCTTAATAAGAATTTATAATAGTCATCTCAAATATATGTTGATTTTATTCTAAAGCATAGGAAAATAAAAGCACTTCCAAAATATTTTCCATGAGTTTAGTATAAGATTGAAATTTAAAAAAAAAAAAAGTCAAGTTGAACAAAAAAAGTTAAAGACCAATTGATTGATTAAATTTGGGCAATATCATAAGAAAGTATTGGCAAACATAATCTATCTTTATATTTAAAGATCAATACACATACTAAAATATAATTTCAATGTTAATATCTAAGAAAAAAAACTATAATCACCTCTTCATTTGGTGAAAGTCATATGATAAAGTTTGTATGCCCTCTTGAGTTAAAAATACTGGATAATGGAGAAATTAAACTATATTTATTCAACATTCTAAAAATTATATACATAAATATGATATACTTAAGTATATATTTATGAATTTATGTAAAATGAGAAAACAGTGGAAGCATTTAATTACTCTTAAACATTTTCTGGAGATGTAAGCTAACTTAGAAAAGAGAAAGAAAGAAATTATATAAGAAATGAAAAGATGGAAGTAAAAAAATCATATTTGTAAATAATATGGACACAAGCCTAGAAAACCAAAGAAAACTAACTTAAAACCTATCCAAATGACTTCCCCAAGATAGCATAAAACTTAATATACAACCATCAAAGTACTTAAAGTCCAAAAGACAGTATCAAGTATTGTCAAGATTGTGGGAAAATTGGAACTCTCATATACTGCTGTTGTGATTGCTGAGTTACTTTGGAAAACTATTGGGCAATATCTACTAAATCTAAACACATGCATACAAATTTCCCAGCAATCCTATTTCTAGATACATACCCAACAAAATTTTATATAAATGTGAATCAAATACAAGTATAAAACTTTGACTGTAGTAATATTAAAAACTGAAATCTGGAAATAGCCCACACAAGAACAACAGATATGATAAATACCTTGGGGATTATATTACATGACAGGTTTGTTAGGGAATTGTTGGAAAATAGAGATTTCCTAAAATATATCAGTTTTTGGTATTTGCTAGTGTCAGGAAACACTGTAAAAAGTCTGCAAATGACAAAGTTACAGAGTATTCTGTTAAACTCTGAGGTTCTCTGCCTTATCTTGTCTCTGACCTATTTACAATCTCTAAATTATAAGTATATAAAACATAGCAATAAAAATAATTCTTGTCCTGAGAAATGCAAATGTTGACAATTGTAACACAGTTGCTTATTGCTCTTGGTACATTGATGGCTTTGCCAACTTTACTTGTATTTGGAAATTTGTCATCATTCCTTGCCTGGCTATGTCTGTTTGGCATTCTAGATTCTCCTGTGAATCAGTTGTAACATTGTTTCTCTCAATAGCTAATGAGTTTAACAAAAATGTTGAGGTTATATTTGTATGAGAGTAAACATTTTATTACTTTATTATTTTATAAGCATTAGGCTTTTTTGGATAATGAAATAAATACTATAAGTGATAGAGTACTTCCTTATTATTTAGTGATACTAAAAGACTTTGATATTTCAGTTTTTATAAAAAAGCTATTTTTGTGTTAACTTTCAAAGAGTGGCTATTTTGACTTAAATTTTAATAAAAAATATTCTGGAGTATGATCATAGAGACAATGTTTCATGTGCAATGTATACTTTGAATTATCCATAACCTAGCCAATGCAAAAATTCTACAAAGAAGTACAGGAGATGATCATAGTTCATTCAAACACTTGACGAAAGTACATAGCAGATACACATTTTATAGAAATATATATTCTAAAATCTGTTCATCTTTGCTAGAATGATAATGAGATGTCAGAATTATGTCACCAAGCAGATCGTTTTGAAAAACAAACAGATGCACTTAAACTGTTCCAGGGTACTACTTCTAAAATAGAACTTGTTTTGTGAAGACATAAATTTGAAAATAGTGATTTGGAAAGGGTCCTAGCACCTAGAAGAGACTCAAGTATTCTTAAACTTCAGCCTACTAAGAACCAACAGGAAATTAACCTTTGATTCATACTGCAGGCTGGGTGGAATGTGCGGGAGGTTGTTTCCAGGAATTTGTAGGCGGTAGCTTTCCAGAGGAGGCTGGATGAGCCTAAGGGGAGCATATTGTTTCTTCATCTCCATTAGGAGGTGGAATTAGCACTAGGGACAACAAAGTGCCTTGAAGTGCCAGCAAAATTTGCACCTCAGAGTTGCGTACACTCGTCTGCTGTTCATCTTATTGCAGCTATGTTTCCCTGTTCTCTACCTAAAGTAAAGATACTTGTATCCTTTACCTTGGTTCTTTGTCAGCTTTCTGTTAATCACACACTGCAATTCTGCTACCAATATAAGATAAATATCTTACCCACAGAATTCTCATGACACTTCATACAACTTGGGAAAGAAATGTTCTAAATAACCATTTAAATCATTTTCCACATGGAAAGTTATCAAAATTATTATAATATACACTGATTGGGTTTTAAAAGTGACTGATATCACTGAAGATGAAAATTTATGAGCTGAATTTTTAACAAGTGAATATTGTGATTGAAAATGAACTATCATAATTCAGTTCATGCCGCCCAAGACACACTTATTCCTTTAAGATCAACATATTTTGATAAGTTATCTTTTTCTTCTCTGTAAACATTGAAAACAAGCATTGAAAAATCTACGTGTATATGTAGTCACTTAAATCACTGTATTACAAAGTATTACTTCAAAAATATGGAGAACACCTAAGAGGAATCAAGGGGCTTTTTGCAGATTTTGATTTGGAGGTGTTAAGTATTCAAGTGGGAAGGATATGGGGATAATCAAGTTGTTGGGCAGGGTGCAGGGTGGTATCACAAATTCTGGTTCAAATGTATTAAGATTGAGATTCCAATAGGCGTCTTTCATTTGAGAATGCAGAATTAGCAGGTGAACTTATGAGGATGTTTTGGAATAAGTCTATAAATCAAAACACAAATTTGAGTATTATTACTATATAGACAATAAAAGATCTGTATTATGAATTATTTGCTATTATATTTTTATAGCCTATGTTATAAAATAAGTTTTGCATTGAACAGAAAAGTTATCAAGAATGTGAGTTACTAGGGTTGGGTAAATACTTTAGACAATTCATTTGTATATTTAAAAATAAGTAAATGGTTACAAATAACCAAGGAATGAATATTAAAACTCTTATTTTTAAAATATTTTATCATTTAATAAAGTGTTTAAAATGTTTAATAAGGATGTTTAAGAAAATACATTATCTAAAGCAATAACTTTATATGCAAGATACCCAGAGAAATGTAAAAACGGTTTCTTCTAAGAGAGGGAGATGGGGGTTTTCTTCTACTCACATATTACTGCATATCTTAAAAATTACTGAGGACATGTTTTAAATAGCTATGATTAAGTGAACTAAGCAACTTTCTGCTTCCCAAAAGATAACTACTATGTCTCAGTGGATCACAAATGCATATTAATTAATCATTTAACCAGTTTTTGAGTTTGGTTCATAAGTTGTTAGGAGACACAGTACATGTCATTCTATAAAGATTTCCAAAACTTGTGTCTCTGTTTCCTTATTTTATCCAAATATCTTATATTATCTTTGAGTAACATGACATTTACCTTGCAGAACTGTTTACCCCATGTAGTTTAGAAGCTATTGCCTCCACAATGTTAGCATGTTATTGACATGATAATGTATTCTGTGCACCCAATCTTAGTCTTTCCACTTGAAAAGACTTTGTTATTTATTGTGGAGAAAAAAAAAAAAAGTCTTTTTGTTTTGTTTTGTCTGTTTTGTTTTGTTTTTCACTTGACAAAGCAAATGAAAGTGAAGCCTGATTGGGGAAGCCTGCTTCCTGAGAAGAAAGCTGGCTGTGAAGAGAAACTGGCCCTTTACAGTGAGATGTCAACTTTCAGTAGCATCAGTTAAATTTAAAGACACCATGAAAATTGTATGACATTGCATTAAAATGATTTAGACCTCTCTTTGGATACAAAATGCAGGCTTTACATAATTTTCTCTCTTCCAGCTCGGAGGGACTAAGGCAATGAGGTTAGGCCTTTAAGGCATACTGCGAAGTACTGTAACAGAATGAAAATTCAGGAAAACAACACTTGGGTAAAGCTTATTATTTTCAGCTATAGTTAAAAAGAAAACAAAATAAAACAAAGTGATGTCCCTTTTCATCCCCAAATTAGCAATGACATGTATATTTTTTAAACCCACACACATTTACATCCTAGCAAGCAATTTTTATTTTGTTACCATTCCTTCTGAAATACATCCTAAGAAATCTAGATTTGACATAAAACAGATTTATCTAGTTAAATTGTTTAAGGAGATTATTTAAAGAATAGTTTTCTTGAACCTGAAAACTGAAATGTCACTCAATTTTAGTTGGGACTCTAGTGCATCCTCCAGATGTTGGGAAACATTCTGAAGAAATGGGAGGGCATCTACCCCACCTCCCTGGGAGAGAAGTCACTTAGACACATGTTTGAGTCCCTTCTTCTCCCTTTTATATACACATACATAGATGATAATTAATGCCAGCTAGAATTTGTCTTCTGTGGAAAAAGTTTTTGCCTGTTGTTTTCTAGTAGTCATGAAGGAGAATTAATAAAATGGCCGCACTTAGGCTAACAGATTGCTTATTCTTATGCTTGCCCTTAAAACAGTCAACTAACCTGACTGGCCAGTTGTTACTCACACCTCCAGGCCCATTGTTAAAATAAAGCTACTAATTTTACTGTTTCTACTTTATTCCAGTAATCAAAAGTATTAATCATGCTTGATCTCTGAGTTGATCTCCAGGGAGAAGGTCACGGGACTCCAACCTTACAAAATAGCCTGAATTACCGAGAAGACCACGCGTTGGGTGCTTATAAGATAAAGAGATCGAAGAGCAACCACTAGCCTCTACTGGTCACCTGGAGACACCATGATGCCACTCTGAGTCTATGAGAAGAAAATAATTCTGTTGACTGTTATCGATGTTTTACTGTTTAAGCTATGGCTATATAATTACCCTGCCCCATCCCCTAAGATGGGCTCACAGTTTTGAAGGCACTAGCCTGCTGTGAGTCCCCTTTGCCTGGCAAAGCAATAAAGCTGTCTCCTTTCTTCTAAGCTCCAAAACCCTGTCGCTGAGTTATTTGGCTCATCTGGGAACCTGTTTGCAAAAGTGATTGTTCTCTTTATTTCTGCTGCCATGTAGAAAGCTCTGCTTTCATGGAGAAAGCCACCCTATCTTGCAGGCAAAGCATATCCTCCTTCAACTCTAAATACGTTCTATTTACAGGGGAAGAGTTAAGAAAGTTTTTTTTTGTTTGTTTGTTTTTATTTTTTGTTTTAGATTTAGAATAAAACCCGTATCTCCATTATATCACTTCGAATAGTTTTTTTTTTTTTTTTTTTTACATTTTATATGAGATAGGAAGTCATCCTGTTATGGAGAGTCTAAATGATTATTTTGCCTGTTGATTAGTTTGCCTGTTCAGGAAATAGGCAGTTAGATTTTATTTTGCCTAATATATTAATATTGTCTTTCTTTTATAACAAAGAGAGCAGAGAGCATGAAATTCAATACTGATATGATTGATACTGGAAAATTTTGGCTTTTCCAGCAGCTAGATTATAATACATTTAAAAAAATAATAATGTAGATAGAAGAATCTGAAAAAAAAATCAAGTGTAAGCTCTAAATTGCAAAGAGGAATCAGATAATTTATCTATTGTCTTTATGAGAATTTTATTTTTATCCTGGATAGAGGAATGACAATCAAGCAGTCCAAGTTCTCAGAATATGCGGTAAGATCAAGTGCCTGAATCTGTCTTAGTCCTTTGTACTAAGTTTCACATGACTCTCTTGTGGCACATTCAATTGACAAGTTAAGGAATGTATAAAATTAAGTTTGTTAGAATGGAAGAAGAAAATAATTCTTTTTGTTTATCTGCTTTGCACCAGGCATAAGATAGTAATTTTATACAATCATTTTATTTAGTGCTTCAGTGCTATAGTTAATCTTCCAAGAGCTTCTCATACTTTGTTAGTCCTTTTGGTGGCCTTAAAATGTTTATTAGTCTGACTAGCATATAATCCTTGTTTCTGAACATTCTCGAGCAGGCTGCTTATAATCAGTACTTTCCACCTGAAGTATGTTGTTTCTCAATGTTCAGACTTCTTGAATAAATGCTTGATTGTTATTAGTATAAAGCCATTAGATACTTTTTCCTTAAATAAAAAGAATTAAGATGCTAAGAAATGGAAAACTTTCCAAATTATATGTGTTAGAGTATCTTAGTTCTTTATTCTCCAAACTGCAAATCATTATTTACATGTAATTTCCTAAATTATTCTAAAATGTCAATCACTGATTGCTGAAATAAAGATTGTGTTTTGATAGTTAGGATATCATTATTTTGGAAGGACTATAAATACACACTGACCATTCATTTGAGGAATCTGTTATTCCCTAAATAGATTTCTGAAAATCTACTTGGTAATTTTGGCCATTTTGAAAATATTTAGGAATATAAACTCGCTAAAATGTAGTTTTTCTCTGAGTACTATTCTTTCAACAGCAACAATGTATTAACTAATCAAAATAATTAATTTCCTCTCATACAATTTTAAGGATTATTTCTTGTGCTTTCTTTAGATGGGCAAAGAACTATAGATCTTTTAAAGAAAATTTTTGTCTTAAATACCAACCTTAAAAAGCTTCATAAATCAGATCCAACTTTATATAATCATAACTACAGATTCATTGTCTGCTAAATTTCTTCCCACTAATGGTGTGCAAATCCTATCATAAATTTATTTCCTAACCAATTTGAACAATCATGGCAGTTTCCAGCAACATCTCTAGTTTTTTCTAAAGTGTTTACTGTTACATTCAGTGAAAAAATGCATATTATGCTTGTCCTAACTGTGTAATGGAGATTTGTCACACAGCCTGTTTATCACTTTTTTGCAAGAATACACACCATATTTAGTGCTTGATTCCTGGCTGCACTCTGTGACCCTCAGATTCAAAGGTGTAATTCTCACCAGGCTGTGCTTTTGTTTGCTTTTGTTTAAAAAAACATTTTTTGTGTTTACAGGTGCTAAGGTTAATTTTCCTACCCACGTGAGATAAAATAGAAGAAAATTATGTGTGTTAAGGCCAAGTGTTGCAAATCATAACTGAGAAAGCCACACTGATAAATGCTAACACTGCTACATCTTGTACAAATTTTTATTGCTACTAAATCCAAGGTGTTGTGGTCACTGCAGGAAATGTTAAATGCTATACAATCAGGAGTTGGAACACATCCCTCTTTAGAAGACCCTCTGAAATTCATGATGCCTATGTTTAAGAAGATTCATCTTGACCTCTCTTGCCAGGTCTTGAAAAACTAATTTGCCAACCAGATTAATGGATCATCTTATTGCTGTCACTCCATTTTGTCTTTAAATTTTATCTTTTTCTGATTATGTTCCCTCTAGTCAATATTCCTGCAGAACTAGTATCCTCCTCTTAACTCTTCGGTGGATGGAAAATGACTTTAAAGGATCAGATCTAGCATTTTCTGAGATGTACTCTAGGAATAGATTCATTTTCTACTGATGTGTAACAAATTACCACAAACTTCATGGCTTAAATCACTATACTCTTTTATCGCACATTTCCTGTCTGTAAATCTGGCATGGCTTGGCTGGATTCTCTGCTCAGGGTCTCACTGAGATGAACTCACTTGTTGGCTAGGGCTGCAGTTTATATCAGGGTCTTCTTTGAAGTTCACTTGTGGCTGACTGAATTAATCTCCTTGTGGTCAGAGGACTCAGGGGCCAATTTTCTTGCCAGCTGTTGACCAGCAGCTGTTCTCCTCTCTTATAGCTTACTCACATTCATTCCCACGTGCCCCCTTCATTTTCAAGTCACAAGAGCAAGTCAAACCCTACTGTGTTTCAAATCTCTGAGTTCCTCTTCTGCTGCCAGAGAAAACTCTTTTTTAAAGGGCTCAGGTAATGCTAAGTCCACATGGTATGATTTCCCCTTTGCCATGATTTACCATAATCTAGCAATTGATGTCTCATATTCATAGGTTCCAAACACACAAAAGGGGAAGGGTTTACAGAAGAACAAATGTCAGTAGAGGTCATCTTAGAGTTCTGCCTATCTCAAGTGGTGAACTGAAGGGAAAAGGAGTCTGGTTATTATTATACTCATAGAGTATGCATTTGAGAATGATCTATAATTTTGAGGATGTTTTCAAACATTTTCACATTAAGTAATTTATATTCAAATGTTTTGAATAAGTCTCTTTTAATTTAAAATCACAAATGTAATGTTTATTTTCTGTTAAAGAGTTAAAATAAAGAAAACACAAATAATCATTCTAATGGTAATAAATCTTACTAAACAAGTTTAGAAACCTAATGTTACAGATCACATATTTTTCTGGGACACACCTATTTTGATAGTGGTATTTTGTATATATTTCCAAAGTCACTATTTCTAAAAAGAAGCAGTATCATCACAAACCATTCTAACTTTAGAGGTCTGGCATAAGAGCCAACTGATTTACAATCAACATGGGTAGCATATTTTGCAAGAATCCAATTTAACAAAAAGTGTTATATGACTTGACTGGGTCTCTTTTAAGTGGGGAGATTTGGCTTGTCATGGTCAAGAATTTAAAATAATCCAAGGAACTGACAAATTGAGTTAATTTATTTGATTAAACTTCTAAAATTATTTTCTAAGGAACAGTTGATTTATAACGTATTAGTTTCAGGTGTAGAATATAGCGACTCAAAATTTGTATAGATTATACTACATTTAAAGTCACCAAAAATAATGGCTATATTTCCTTGCTGGCTATCCATTTTGTACATAGTAGTTTGTACCTCTCAATTCACTACTTCTACCCCACCTCTCCTCCATCCCTCTCCCCACTGGTAATGATCATTCTGTTCTTGTATACTGTGAGCCTGTTTCTGTTTTGTTCTATTCATTTGTTTGCTTTATATATTAGATTCCACATATAAATGATAACACACAATAATTGTCTCTCTCTGACTTATTTCACTAAGCATAATACCTTCTAGGTTCATTCATGTTGTTAGAAATGGCAGAATTTCTTTTTCTTTTTTCCTATGGCTGAAAAATATTCCATTGCATATAAATACCACATTTTCTTTATCCATTCATCTGTTGATGGATACTTAGGTTGCTTCCAAATCTTGACAATTGAAATAATGCTTCTATGAATGTGGGGGTACATGCATTTTATCAAATTACTGTTTTCATTTTCTTGGGATATATATCCCAGAGTAGACTGCTGGATCATACAATAATTATATTTTTACTATTTTAGAGGAACCTCCATACTATTTTCCACAGCGGCTGCACCAAGTTACATTCTCACCTCCCTCTTTACATCCTTGTCAATATTTCTTATTTGTAGACTCTTTGATGATAGGTATTTTGACAGGTATAAGGTGATATCTCATTGTGGTTTTGATTTGAAATTTTCTGATGATTAGGGATGTTGAGTGTTGTTTTTGTCTGCCTGTTGGAAATCTGTATATCTTCTTCAGAAAAATGTCCATTCAGGCCTTCTGCCAATTTTTACTTTTTTTTTTTTTTGATATTGAGTTGTATGAGCTGTTTCTATATTTTGAAATTAACCCCCTATTTGGTCATATCATTTGAAAATATTTTCTCCCATTGAACAGGTTGTCTTTTCATTTTGTCAGTGGTTTCCTTTGCTGTGCAAAAGCATTTTAGTTTAATTAGGTTGCATTTGTATATTTTTGCTTTCATTTCTTCTGCCTTAGGAGACGGATCAAAAAAAATATTGCTACGATTTATGTCAAAGTGTCTTCTGCCTATGTTTCTTCTAGGAGTTTTATGGTTTCTGGTCTTATATTCAGGTCTCTATTTAGGATTAAACGTTTTGAGTTTATGTTTGTATCTGGTAGGAGAAAATGTTCTATTTTCATTCTTTCACATATAACTAGTTTTCCCAGTGCCACTTACTAAAGAGACTGGTTTGCCCCATTGTATATTCTTTTCTTTTTGGTAGATTTACTGACCGTAAGTATAAGGGTTTATTTGGGGGCTCTCTATTCTGTTTCATAGATCTAATCAGTCTCCCTATGTCTTTTCACTGGTGCATTTAGTCCACTGACCCTTAGAATGATTATCTGATTATCGATAAATATTGATATTTACTGCCATTTTGTTACTTGCTTTTCTGGCTATTTTTGTAGTTCTTCTCTGTTCTTCTTCATTTCTTCCCATAAGGACTGATGATTTTCTTTAGTGACATGTTTGTGTTTCTTTCTCTCTAGTTTTGTGTATCTGCTATAGCTTTTTGATTTGTGGTTATCATGGGGTTTATACATGTTGACCTATTACCATATCTACTTGTTTTAAAATGGTAGTTATTTAAGTCCACAGACATTTGAAAAGATCTACTTTTTTACTCCCCTCCCATACATTTTATGTTTTTGCTGTCATATTTTATATCTTTATTACTTCTTTATGTTTATCCATTCTCTGGTTATTGTAAATACAGTTGATTTGGCTTTTTTTTTTTATCATCATACTCACTTACTTAAGTTATGATCCTTAGCCTTTACAATATATTTGACCTTACTAGTAGGATTTTCCTTTCCTACAGATACCCTCTTCTATCCTTTTTTCTTTCCCCCAACTAAGAGAATATGCTTTAATATTTCTTTTAGGATAGGTTTAGAATTGAACTCTTCCTGTTTTAGCTTATCTGTAAAGTTCTTTCTCTCTCCAATTGTAAATGATAATCTTGCTGGGTAGAGTATCCTAGGTTGCAAGCTCTTCCATTTCAGGACTTTAAATATATATTGCTACTCCCTTCCAGCCTGCAAGGTTTATGTAGAAAAACCAGCTGATAGCCTTATTGGGGTTCCCTTGTATGGATTCTTTCTTTTTCTGCTGCTGCCTCTTTAACTTTTGTCATTTTAATTGTTTGTTTAGGTGTGGTCTCTTTGGGTTCATCTTGTTTGGGATCCTATGTGCTTCCTGTACCTGATACCTGTTTTCTTCTTCAAGTTTCCTTCTTCAAGTTCTCAAAGTTTTCATCTATAATTGCCTCAAATGCATTTTCAACCCCTCTCTTTCTCTCTTCTCCTTCTGGGACCCCTATAATGCAAATGTTGGTACACTTGGTATTGTCCCAGAGGTCCTTTAAACTGTTCTCTTTTTTGTATTATTATTTGTTATTCTTTTTGTGTCTCTGATTGGTTGATTTCCATCATTCTATATACAAATCACTTATACATTCTTCTATATCACCTAGTCTACTGTTAATTTCCAAGTTGCTGAAGCTGAAGCAGAAGCCCTGAGGATCAGATCCAAGCTGGCTCTGTTTCCTCTAAGTGTATGCTCTCCCTGCTCCCATCAACAGCATCTAGTCCCCAGGGGACCAGTGGTAGAGTAAGAGAGGCTGCAGCAAGCACTTCGTTTGGGTCAAGGGATGGGCTGGGACAGTCCTGTCCACAGTCAGAGTCCTGGGCTCCCCATGCACTGCCTCCATAATTGATAGCGATGGCTGCCTCCACCCTATTCATATGCTGTTCCAGGTCAGAGCCAGCTCTGTCCCTCATAATTGAGCACTCCCCTGGACTGCTGCAGGCCTCAACCCAGTGTAAAGCTGCACTGCATAGCAAGACTGGCCACAACGGGCCCCTGGGGCAAGTCAGGGCTTGGGCTTTGTTAGTCCTGGCCCCAGTCAGAGCTCCAGATTATTTCTGATGTGCTGCCTCTGTAAGCACCCATAATGGCTGTCCCCACCCATTCAGATGCAATTCTGGGCCCAAGCTGGCTGTGCCCCTCACAAATGAGCACTCTGCTTGACTGTGGAAGCCTTTATCCTAATGTGGAGCTGCACTGTGGACCCAGGGGGCTGGAATGGGTGCTTGGATCAGGCTGTGGTGCCCACCTGGGTGACGTTGCAAAAAAACCAGCCAGAGTCCTGTGTAGGTTTGGTCTGCTTCCTCTGCCTTGTTTTGGGAATAAACAAGTCTATGTGTGCTCTTCATGAGCCGATTCTAGATATCTCACAGTCCTCCTGTTAGTCTCCTTGGTTTTCAAATCAGCTAAGGGGACTTATCCTTCCAGTGTCAGACCCCAGGGCTGGGACACCCAACATGTGGCTTGAACTACTCATTCCCCAGGGAGGATCTCTCCTCATACAATCTTTCTCCTCTTCTGTGATCCCTTCCAGGGGCACAGGTCCCAGTCTATTTCTTCTCTTCCATTTCGACCCAATTCTGTGTGACTCTTTCTTACAGCTTGGTTGTATAAGAGTCTTTTGCCAGTCTCCAGTTAGTTTTCAGTGAGAACTACTCTGCATGCAGACATAGTTTTGATGTATTCCTAGAGAGAGAGAGGTGAGTTCTGCATCTTCTTGCTCACCATCTCTATCTCTTCTCCTAAGTTAATTTTTTAGTTTCCCACCACACTGTAGATATTTCCCAGATGTGACACTTATTTTTTACATTTTACTTTTTAAAATCTATTTCATCATCATTTAACTCAATTTTGGAATCTTCATGGATAATTTGCCTTATTTGGTAAATCAGAAACTATTGAATAGTTTTATTCATTATAATTCAAATCTTCTTTGCCATCATTCATTCATATTTATACTACTGAATTATGCATTGCCTAATAAAAACCTTAATGGCATTATCTATCCCCTCAGAGAGCATCATTTTTGATAGCTTTTACTTTGTTTTATTTTTAATTATGGTATGGCACTTTATATTATGTTGTACTATGTTTAATTTAATCATTGCCCTTCTTTGTTTTGAGCTTACTATATTCATATGTATTATCCCTTGTTCTTTATAATGGGCACAGAGACTCAAAGAAAATATTTACTAATATTTTATTCTATTTCTGGGTAAAAAAGAAATTTTCCCAGACATAAGATTTATTTTTCATATTTAATGCAATGCTTCACTTCTCACATGATAAAATTTATTTTTAGAGGTGCACATGTATTTTTACTTCATTTTCTCACATTTGAAAAGATATCTATCCAAGTATGCATTGGGGAAAAAACACAGGGTGAGTAGAATGCCTTTGTCAGTATTACCCTCCTTCACCTTTTTATTATCAGTTCCCCACCTCAGCTCTAGATCTGAACTGTAGTTTCTAAATGAATAGCCTATGTTCAGAAAATATCTCCTTGGTGTTTATCTGTTGAATTGAATTGGACTCTTCTGATGCCGTGACTTTTTTTTTTTTTTTTTAATTTTGAAAGTGTAACAAATAGCTGGCTACTTTACTGAAATGTGCTTTGTTTTGGAATCTTCTATACTTTGTTCCTGTTTTCACTGATTTTCCTAACTGACCATACTTTTATAGAGGCAATATCCCTAATTTCATGCTGGGTTTTGTCTTAGTGTAAGACACTAAATGGGAAAGTTGAGAAGAATGTGGCACAATAACAGTAGCATGGTTTGTACTAAAATAGTTGGCATGGAATTGGGTGCCACATTAGCTTGCTAGAACTGGCATAAAAAATACCATAGGATGAATGGCTAGAAAAATAGAAATGTAATTTATCACACAGTTCTGGAGACTAAAATTCGAAGGTCAAACTGTCAGCAGGTCTGGTTTCTCCTGAGACCTCTTCTCTTGGTTTGTAGATAACCACCTTCTGTGTCCTCACATGATCTTTCCTCTGTGAATGCACATCTCTGGTGTCTATTTGTGTGTCCAAATTTCCTCTTAGAAGGAAACCAGTCACATTGAATAAGTGCTCACTCTAACAGCCTCATTTTAACTTAATTGCCTCTTTGAAGGACCAATCTCTAAATGCAGTTACATTCTGAGGTACTCAATTGGTATTGGGGAAAATATATGAATTTGAGGACTACACAATTCAGCCTATGACAGTTAGATAATACTCTGATTATTTTTTTGTTTGTTTGTTTAATTCAGAGCTTTTCTTCATCTTTTAGTAAATAACAGAGACAAAGTAAATGAAAATTAAGACTAATTATGTTCATCAATGTAATAGTTAATTGTAAATTTTCTCTAGGTTTTGGCCTTTGGTCCACTTTGCCTTTAAAATATGACAGTAGTATATGCATTAGAAATTTAATTGTAGTTTTGTAAGTGCTATATGAGATACTACTATTTAGATATTGTGTTAAATGGTAAATCTCATTTGTAAGGTATTTCAAAGTGGAATTGATCCATATTCCCTATGGTGTTATATTCGTTTCTCTGAGTATCTATTTTGCCTCCATTCAAAAGTTTGTGAATATGGCTGTGTCTGAATTATCTCAAGAGTACAGTATCTTTCTAGGCTCATGTAAGTAATCTAATGGGAGACATTGTCAGTTTCCTCTAGAGTTTCAAAGGATATATTGCTGAAAAAGTATATAATTATTTAATCTTCCCTCTTCTTCATGGAATTTTAAAATTATTATTATTTATCTTGAGAAAGCTTGTCTGCATAGCACATTCTCTGGAACCAAGCTACCTGGACTTTAATTTCAGGTCCACCACTTATTGTGCTTTCTCATCTGTAATATGGTGACAACAACAGTACTTATAAAGATTTTATAATGATTAAAAGAGCCAGTACACAGAACACATACTATGGTGCCTGACAATAAACATATGCATGAGGATTTTTAAAATAAATATTGGACCAGTGACATTTTCCCACTATGATTTACAAAAGTGTTAGGCTGTGCATATTCAAAAAAATATTTCTGCAACTGCAGATAGCATTATCCTCTCCCTTGTGTATTAATATGCACTTTCTAATTTTGCTTTTTTTGTTCATTCACAGTCTTCTTAGCTCTCTAATCATCAGAACTTTTGAAATCTGATTAGTTTTATCTCAAATGCATAAACTGTGTAATTATTATTTTCCCTTGATTTCAGAGTTCATCACTCTGAAGCTCCATCTAAATTCAGTCATCCACAGTGGAGCCAAATGCATGCATGGAAGATTTTATGGTGTTTCTCTTACATGTAATTCAAGTGGTCAATGCATAACTAATCATAAATAAAGAGAAAGCCAACAAAATTATTTTTAATGATATTATAAAATCAAATACAAAGTTATATTACAAATGATATCCCAGATTTTCTGAAATTTTAAGTTAATTATCATCACCAAGGTAGCAGTTATTGTATATTTTCTCTAGACTTTGGCCTTTGGTTCACTTTTGCCTTTACAATATAAGGTTAGTATATGCCTCAAGCTTAGGAAAATTATTTGGTAATTTATTCATGGCCAGTTTCTTTTATGGGCCTCCTTCTTTCTCACTTCTCCATATTTCATACATCTCACTATTTGTTTCCATGCAGTAGAAATTTCCCTGAACACACTCTTGAGTTCTTCCCTCTCCTCATTCACTCTGTCTTGTGGATAAAATGAATGGCCTATCAGATAAGTAAGTTTTATTGCAGTCAAGTTGACATGCATTAGTTTAGCTCCATTTAATCTCTTTGAACTTCCTCTGGGGATTAAATCCTCCTTAGAATTTAATAATAGACTTAATCTGTATCTACTTCCCATGTAGAAAGGCCCATAGGAGTCTCAGTGCTGTCTGCAACTAGGTGCTTAGCCTGATATTTAGAGAGTAGGTCCATAAGGACCACCAGTCAAGTCACATCATCCAATATATCCTTGCCAGGATTACAGGTGATATTCTGATCTTCATTTTTATTCTGTGTTTCATTATGTAAATTTTAAAATATCTGACCATAAAAAAGAATCTATGTATTAGGGGCCTTCTTGATGACCCTCAGAATTATTTTTGTTTTGTTTTGCTTTTCATTTTCCAATTTCGTATTAAGATTTGTGCCTATTTTTACAACATTTTGACATATTCTTATATATATCTGGAGCTGATCTTATTTTTTTAGAATCTGACAGTAAACAAGACAAGGTCCTTTACTTAAAATAAATTAAGTTTAAGATGTACAAATTTTTTTTTTAATTTTTCTATTCAGTTCCTATGATAGGGATATTTACAAAGTACAAAAAATAGAAGCAGAGAGCAATACAGTTAAGAAGTAAATATAGCTTTGCTAAAATGTGGAGGGACTTTTTTTTTTCAAACATGTTTTAATATTCAACATTGGTTTAAAATCACGTCCAGAAGAATGTGCCTTGATCCACAATAAATAAAGAAGCATCAATGTTATATGAGGAAGGGAAGTATGCAAGTTTATGTATAAAACTAGAGACTGGCAGGAATAATTTAATTGATCACAGGAATTGAATTGATCACAGGAATTGTAAGATAGTGTATCTAAAATATACAAAAGTTATTCTATCTTCTCCACAGCTCTGAGTATAGCAACTGTCTTTACATAATATGACTTTTCTTTAAACCAGAAAGTTCTCTGCCCTGATTATTCCATAGTAATAAATCAACAAAGTTTTGTGTTCCTATTAAGATGCCCTCTCTCTGAAGAAATCCAGATGGTAGTGTCCTTCTTTTGAGCTAGAAGCAAAGAATCCAGTTTCTTGGAATGCTTATATGACCTGGTTTTTATTTTCCTATTATAGTATAATATACTCAGTATACTCTGCATTTGTGGTGTAGACATTTGGATGGTAAAATGTATTTATATAATATACACCCACACATCACATATTAAAACAGTATGGAATTATGAGCTGTTAGTAGACATCATTTAATAGTCATTGTGAAAGAATTATTTTCACACAAGTGTCTGAATGTTTAATACAGCTGAGACATGTATTTCAGTTAAGAAGAATCCTGGCAGAGAGTACTTCTAAAGTCGAGTTTTTTTGTTTTTTGTTTTTAGCAACAATTAAGGCTATAAGAAAAATGGAATTTTATCTAATATACCATTCACAAAAAATCAATTCAAGACAGATAACTAATATTTTTGTAAATGATCTATTTTAAGAAAACCTATAAAAATATTGTAATCTTGTCATGATATTGAAGAAGGAAAATATAAGGATAAAGAAGGCCAAATTTTAAACTACAACTCAAAAAATATTGATGATTTCTTTTCATCAAAGTATAACTTAAATTACTGGAAGGACAAACCACACCTAGGAGAGATATTGACAATATTTACAAGGCAAATTATTTCCATGCAAAATACATAAACAACTTCAAGGATCAATAAAAAGCAGCACCACATTCGGAAAATGAGCAGAACAACATTAGCAGACATTACACAGAAGAGGAAACAAATATGATCAGTAATGCATGGGAAATTGTTTAACCTCATTTGTAATTAAGGAACTGCAAGTTAAAAGACATAACTAATGTTTCACACCCAACAGCTGGCAGAAAAATATAAAGTTTGCAACAAAAAGGTTTCATCAGTATGCTCTTGAGAGGAAAGTTGCACTTTAGAAAATATTTTTGCATTAACTATTGAATTTGAAGGTATGTGTAGTCTTTGACCTATTCCCCAGAACATACCTGTGAAAAGCTCTTTCCCATGTGTCTCAGGATAAATGTTCAAGAATATTCAAAGCATCATTTTCTGTAATGAAAAATGAAAGATTATAACCCATTGTCATTTAGCAGTGTAATACGTAAATACACTGTGGTATATTCATATAGTGGATTACTTT
The DNA here is from genome assembly GCF_036321535.1 of Camelus dromedarius. NCBI lineage: Eukaryota > Metazoa > Chordata > Mammalia > Artiodactyla > Camelidae > Camelus > Camelus dromedarius. Next base: position 41,101,145 of record NC_087436.1, read on the forward strand.
ATAGACATAACTGCAATGAGATAAGTCTTTAATTGCAATATTGATTTTATACTGACAATTGTACTGATTTCATAATCATGGAAATAAATTTTTAAAAATGTGTCTTTATATCCTATATAATGTTATTTATATAGAGTTTTAAAATAGGCACAAATAAATAGTACAACTATAAAAATTAACAACATGTATCAGTAATTTCAGGTTATTGATTTCCTGAGGGTGAAAAGAACATTATACAAAATTAAAAGGCACACATTAAGGGATCAAGGTACTGATAATTTTCAGAAATTTGGTAGTGGATATACAGATATTGCTTAATTATTATTGCTAAAACTGTACAAACTATCATGTATTTTGTAGGTACAATATATATACACAACCTTAATGAAATTCTTGAAATAATACGGAATTTTATAAAATTTTCACCACTGCATGTCACATTAGATGTTGTAGTGAGTCATCTGTGGTTATTCTTGAGAGATTTCTATTGACTATTAATCAATAGTTTTAAACTGTAGTAGATGGATTATCTAAGGTCCAAATCTTTCTGTGATATATGTGTTATAAAATTCATTTTACACTTTATTTCTATCTCTTAGAAAGTTTCCTAATGGCTTTAAGGGATGGGAAAATGCTGACTCTTTTGGTTTATATTTATATATGAAAGAAAACAAGTTAGTGATATTGGTAATCTTAGCTGTTGCTTACTAAAAATGAAGTTGCATCCGATACTACTTTGACATCAAATTGTAAGGTTGACTTTTTCGTAAGGCAATGATACAATGATGTGTAATTAAGAAAAAGGAAATGTTCCTGATCAAAATATGTAATAAATATTTATAACTGGATTTCCATCTTTACTTTTACCAAGACACACTGAATCGCAAAGCCTACTCTGAGTATGTACGAGGTTATATTTGTCATATCATTTTACATCACACTATTTTATTTCCCAGTGTTACTATAACCATAGGCATCATAGACAGGAGATATTCTCTAAAGGAATTATATGCAGCTACGTGTACAAATGTAAAAATCCAAGCAAAACTGTACATAAATATTAATCAAGGCAAAGGAGAAACATTAAGATTTAGATGGAGTTTTGAAAGGTATCATATCCATTATCTACTTTAATTTTAATTAAATAAATTTATGTTGGATGAACTTTGAAAAAAAGCTATTTGATAGACTAATTTCAGGGAAAGTTAGTACAATAAAGTTTAAAGGGTCACATAGGGGCTTGGACTGAAATCCAGAACAAGCTTCCTACAAATCTGAGTGAGCCAGCTCTAAGAAAAGTGGTTATAGCCTGAAAAGTCCACAGGCCTCCCAGAAGGAAGTGATCAAACAGTTCTGTGGTGCTCCACAATCACTGGATAAATCTAACTGAGAGTTACCATATTTTTGAAAAATAAATGTGGAAGAGCAGAGAAATGACAAAACTATAGTAAGAAAGAGACCTAGGGCAAATAAAAAAGTGAAAATGAATAAATGACAAGAGACAATGTCAAAACAACACAACAGCAAGAGGACAGGGAAAATAAGAAAGAACGTTATTTAGGGACTTGAACATATTTTTTAATAATCACTTAATTCATAACTGAATATATCTTAGTCCATGGCTAGGGTAGAATATCAAGGATAGACAGGTCTCTCAGAAAATTATTTTTTAAAGTCTAATTTTTTTTTCTAAAATATTTTATGATTTAGCCTTATACAAATATTTTTAAGCTTAAATAATCAACTGTGCTTAGGAGCTAGAAAACCCTATATTAATGAAAATATAAGAGAAGTTTTTAATCAGTTTGTTAGAAAAAGCCTAAGAGCAAGTGCATGCAATAGAAAGAAACATTAGTTAAAATTCTAGTGAGGACTTTCTAGCTGTGTACCTAGGGCAAGTCATTTTAACTTAGTCCATTTTAGATAGTTCATCTTAAAAGTATCTACTACAACTATTTGGAGGATTAAAAGATATAAACAAAAATTACATTTTTAACTACACAGCATGTTTCATAGCATGTAGGAGGTTTTCCTTAAAGGTCTATTTCTCAATTACTTTTCTATCTGTATCATCAAAATAAAAATATGAAACAAGTTTCACTCAACAAGTATATATACTGAAATCAAGAATGCAAATATTTGGAAAGATTTTTAGACACTATTATCTAAAAAAAGAAAATTATCTCTATTCCACTTAACAGTATATGCAGATTGCATGCCTGACACAGCTGGGCTTGCTGGGTGCCCCACCTGAGTGCCACAGCCATGGCCCTGCATACCATAGCCATGGCCCACTCCACCATAGCTAGGCTGGCTGAGCAGCCTGCACCCATGCTCTTCAGCTGTGACTTGCCCAACATAGCTGATGTAGACAACACAGGTGATGCCCCTTGAGTACCTGAGTCTGGGGGACAGTGGGGATTGTGTTTCTGGGCCTCACAGATCTGAAAAGATTGATGAGACCATCTTGGCAGGCTACCACCCCGGGGCACTGCACAAACAGACGATAGACACACATACTCAGGCTTCATGTGAAAAAGGCCCATTTCCTTGTCCTGGAGCTTCAGGCTGAGGGGCAGGCTTCTGGTTGACCCCATATCAACAGGCTGCAGAGGCTCTCCCAGGGAATGCAGGCAGGGAAATACATATTAGTGCTCTCCTTTGGCCTCACCACAGCTCACTAATACTTCTCAGAAAGGAGCTTATACATATGTCAAAAGTGATGATTTTTAAAACTATCATCCAGGGGATGCCTCCAGATCTTCTGCTCTGAAAGTCAGCAGGGTTTACAATTGCAATCCCATAAGACCATATATATTTGAATACATTAAAAACTGCTACCTGAGAATCTGGCTTACAAATAGCCTCAAACTAGGCACTGTCTTAGGTGTGTCCCTCTGGAACACTATCAGGTCTTGGCACACCCTCAACAACTAGAAATTAACAAGAACAAATGAGACTGCTTAGACAAACACAAAGGTCTGAAAGACAACCAGGAGCTGGGGCAAGATTAAATGATTAAGTTCATTTTCTACACAAAACCACTTCTTCAAGACTGGGAGAGGCAGCTGTTTCACATAATACATAAAAACAAATAGAGGGACAAGCAGAATGAGATTCTGGAATATGTTTCAAACAAAGGAACAAAACACATCCTCAGGAAAACATCTTAATAAAGCATAGAGAGGCAATCTATCAGATAAAGAATTAAAGGTAATAATCATAAAGATGTTCATTGAACTAGGGAAAGAGTAAAGGAACATAGTGAGAATGTCTAAAAGAGTTACATAACATAAGAAAGTATTGAACAGATGTCCCAGAGCTGAAGAACAAAATAGTTGAACAGAAAATGTACTAGAAAGCTTCCATGACTGACTAGATGAAGTAGAAGAACAGATCAGTGATCTGGACACAGGAAAGTGGAAATCACCCAAACAGAGCAACAAAAAGAAAAAAAGAAATAAAGATAAGTTAATGGACCAATGGCATCACACCAAGTGGAATAACTTTTACATTTCAGGGCTCCAAAAGAAGAAGAGAGAAAGAGGCAGAAATTTTATTTGAAGAAGTAATAGCTGAAAACTTCATTAACCTGAAGAAGGAAACAGACATTCAGCATGAGACTTTCAAAAAAGATGAACAAAAAGAGATCTAAAACTAAGATATATAATAATTAAAATGTCAGAAGTTATAGATAGAAAATCTTAAAAGCAGCAAGAAGAAAACAACTTGTCACAGACAATGGAATCTCCAGAAAACTATAAGCTAGTATTTCAGCTGAAACTTTGCAAGCCAGAAGGGAGTAGCATAGTATAGTAAAAAATGCAGAAAGGAAAATCAACCAAACAAAGAAAACCTCTAACCAAGAAAACTCTAACCTTCAAGGTTATCATTCTCAACTGAAGGAGAGAAAGAGTTTTCAGACAAGCAAAAGCTAAAATTCATCAAGACTAAACTGGCCTTATAGGAAATGTTAAAGAGTCCTCTCTTTAGTTGAAAAGGAAAGGGACTAACTAGTAACAAGAAAACATATGAAAGTAAAAATCTCACTGGTAAAGGCAAACATACAGTAACAGTAGTGGATTACCCACTTATAAAACTAAGATAGAGGTTGACAGACAAAACTTGTAAAATTATCAATAATAATTTGTTAAGGGACACACAGAATTAAACAGCGTAAAATATGACACCAGAAATAGAATACAAAGAGAAAATAAAAATGTGGAGTTTTTAGAATTCATTCGACTTAAGTTGCTATCAACTTAAAATAGACTTATATGTATATGCATGCATATATATGCATATGTATGAGTATATATCATGTTATATGTGAACTCGTTGTAACCACAATTCAAAAATCTATAGTAGACACACAAAAAACCATGAGAATAGTCAACAAAATGGCAATAAGTACATGCCTACCGGTAATAACTGCAAATATAAATGGATTAATTTTTCTAATCAAAAGACATAGAGTGGCTAAATGAATTTTTAAAAATACCCATCTATATGTTTCCTGCATGAAATTCACTTGTATCTAAAGATATACATAGACTAAAAGTAAGAGGATGGAAAAAAATTAAATATAAATGACAATACAAAATCTGGAGCAGTTACACTTATATCAGACAAAATAAACTTCAAAACATAGAATGTAAAAAAAAAAAAAAATACACACACAAAGAAGGACATTGCATGATGAAAAAGGGGTTAAATCAGACAAGAGGATATACCATGTCTAAATATTTGTGGATTCATCATAGAAGCACCTAAATATATAAAGCAAATGTTAAAAGACCTAAAGAAAGAAAATGACAACAATAAAATAATAGTTTGGGACTTTGGTATCCCACTTGGATCAATGGAAAATCAGACTTAAAGGACACATTTATATCGGTGGGACTTAATAGACATAGAAAATTTCATCAAAAAGCAGCTGAATACATATTCTTTCTAAGTTCACACGGAATGTTCTCCAATATAAATCATATGTTAGGTCACAGAATATGTTTTGATAAACTTTAGGAGACTGAAAACACATCAAGCATCTTTTCTGACCAAAATGGTATGAAACTAGAGATCAAGTACAGGATAAAACCAGGACAAAATCACAAATATGTGAAGATTAAATAACATGCTACTGAACAACCAAATAGTCAATGAAGAAATCAAAGGAGAAATTTTAAAAAATACCTGGGACAAATGAAAATGGAAATACAGCAGTTTAAAATCTATAGGATATAGCAAAAAGTGTTCAAGTGTGAAGTTTATACAGATACAGTCCTCCCTCAAGAAACAAGAAAAATCCCAAATAAACAATCTAACTCTCCACCTAAAGAAACTAGGAAAAAAGGAAAAATGAAGCCCCAGGTTAGTAGAAGGAAAAAAAACAGCAAAGAGCAGCGTAGGAATAAATATAAAGTATAAAAAGACAATACAAAAAGATGAATGATACTAAAAACCATCTAGATATAAACACTGCCAAAAAATTGTTGAACATATTAAAGAAATTTAGCACCTTAAAGTTGGAAAACAATTCATATTGCTTATTTCCTAACCATTCTATTATCATTTTTCCATATCCCAGAACATTGTTCATTATATTGGAAAAAAAATTTAGTTGTCTTGTGTAAAAAACCTAATATTAGACTGAAAGAAGGACCCTAAGCACAGAATAAGAGGATGAAAAAAAAAATCTTGAGAAGCCTGGAAACATCACCATTGTTTATTTTACTTAAGTTAACTAATAAAAAAGAATTAACTGCATTTTCTTTACATTTGAAATTTTGCTTTAAATCCAATTCTAGGTATTTTGTTGTTTTTATACACTAGCATTTCATCTCTCTTCAAGGCCAAAAGAAAAAATAAAATAGCACTATGAATGAAAAAGTAGGTGCAGTATTTGAATGACAGGAAGTGTCTGTTATAAGAAAGAAGATGCGTTTTCAATACCAAATGACTTGCTCAGTCCATTTTTTCATGTAAGCAAAGGTAGAAATTTAAATCCATAAAGAGCATCTGGAGTCAAGAGACACAGTATACAGCTTTCACAGTGAGTAGCTAAATTCTTTTTCAGTGTTTTTTGAGGTGTTTTTTTTTTTTTTTTAAAGCAGTTTTGATTTTTCTCAGAGAGATTTTCCAATACTATGGTTTAGTATCCTTTTATAACTGTTAGGAAATAAATATAAATCTTTTTTTAAGTTAGAAAAAATAAAGAAGTAACATATTTTACAGCAGCATAGGTTAAGTAACAGATTGATATTCTGCAGAATATTGCTTCTTGCTGGTTTTTATTTTTAATACTTTAAAGGAAAGTGAAAATATTCCATGTATAGTAATGCGTAAATATATTTGGAAGGAAAACATTCTGATTACTGTAACTACATCCTTGAATATGTATAATGGATCTTTTAATAATTGACATGCATCAAATTGAACAATGTTGTACACCTTAACTTTAGACTTGATTTATTCATTCCTAGTATTTCTAAAAAGCACACAGAGGATGAACAGACAATTTATGAAGTAAACAGTATAAATCTTAGCAAGGTTCTATCTCATTTTACTAAGTAAATATCTGGCAATATGATGTCAAAATAAAAAAATGAATTATGAGATAGACCTGTGCTGAAAGATTGATTTCAGCATTTTCTTGTGCTATTACCCAACAAGACCCTTTATATCTTTAAATACCAATCTGTTCATTTGTAATATAATGATGATACTGTATTTTCTCAACTCAAATCTACGTATTTCTTTACATCTTTGACATTAGATTACTTAGCTCTCCCACATAACTTCCTCACTGACAGGCAGAGGATAAAGTGGGAATTTATTGCTTTTGTTTAGGTGAACTAGCCAAACATCAGAGGCATCTGCTTGTTTTATTGCTAATTCAGTTGATGTATTTGCTTCCATTGCTATAAAAATTTTCAATGTCTTAGTAGAGGTCAGAGCTAGGAAAGATGTGAGAATGATTTTGAAAGACTGTTAATGAGGTGCTGAATATCTGTCAAAATACAAGTTGGCCTTCAAGAGAAGTTAATTATCAGCAATATGTAACTAAATAAAAGAGACAGAAAATTAAAATCTTAAATGACAGAGTATGTTCAATAGGAAATTTATATAAGCCACACATATTCTCCAACATGCTTTGTGACTATCTTGTTAATTCTAATATTTCCATGTTAGAAGTTACCAGGAGTCTCTAACAGGAAAACAAACAAAACAAACAACAACAACAAAAACTTGCATTACTGTGAACAGTCTTTCTGGCTAATGAAGGCTACAGCGACCTCAGCAGGATAGTAATCTCACTGAAGAATGCATAAAATTAAACTTTGATGCTGAATATGAAAATGAATATGTGGATATTTTATCTTATTATTATTTAAATGGCATTTTAAAATCCACTTTATGAAGGCATAATTTAAAGAGTAACATTTTTAAGTCTACAATTAGATAAATATTGAAAAATGTTACAGGTGTGTGACTGTATATTAAATCAAATATAAGTAATCCCAAACTTGTCTATCCATCTAACCATTGATAGATACTTTGGTTGTTTCCAGTTTTTTTAACACTTGAGATACACTTTACATACCACAGAATGCACCCATTTCAGTGACTTTTGGTCTTCTGGTATATTTACAGAATTGTTTAACCATCACCACGAACAATTTAAAACATTTCATTACCTCCAAAAGAAATACCTCATTTCTGTAATTGCCTCCAACCCATCTTCTAGCTCACTCATGTTTCAGCAACCAGCAATCTACTTTCTAGCTCTATAGATTTGCCTATTTTTCACATTTTATATAAATGAAATCATGCAGTATGTACTCATGTGACTGGCTTCTTTCACTTAGTAGAATTGACAAGATTCAACCATGTGGTAGCATATATCAGTACTTTATTCCTTTTTGTTTCCAAGTATACAGATCACATTTTATTTATCCATTTATCAGTTAATGGACATTAGGGTGGTTTCCACTTACTGGCTTTTATGAAAAATACTGCTATAAATATTCATTTATAAATTTTGTTTGTAGACACGTTTTCACTTCTCTTGGATATATGTCATATAGTATTTCTATACTTATCTTTGTTTTCAGTTTATTTGTTTTGTCTTTATAAACAGAGGTTCTAAGAACATTCAATTAATAGTCCTTTTTTTAGATATAGTTTTTGTTTGTAAATTTCAGAAGTAGAATTTTTGGATTGCATGAAGTTTTTGTTCACCATTTTAAGAAACTGACAAACTGTTGTTCAAAATAAATGCAACATTCTGTATTCATACCATGAATAGTTCCAGATGATTTTCATTCTTTTCATCATTAGGTAATTTAAGCTTTTTGAAAATTTAGACAATAGAGTGAATGTGTAGCAATATCTAGTGTAGTTTTACTTCGTGTTTCTTAAATGATTAATGATATTGAGTATCTTTTCATGTCCCATTGGTACTATTAAATTTTGTATTTCTTCTTTAGTAAAGAAACTGTTCAAATTCATTGGTCATTTTTTATTGAATTGTTTTCTTACTGATGATATTTAGAATTCATTACATATTCTGGATAAAGAATTGAGTCAGAGATATGTTTTACAATATTTTCTCTGTGAATTGCATTTTCATCTTTTTAACTGTGGCTTTTGAATAGCAAACTTTAAACATTTTTGATAAAGTCAAATTTCTCATTTTTTTATACATTCAATTTCTTGTGTTTTAAGAATTCTCTGCCTAGCCCAAGAACACAAAAATGTCACCAGGTCTTATAAAAAATTCGAAGTTTTACCTCTTACATTGAGATTAATATTGAAGTTAATATTCATATGTTTTTGAAGTGAATTTGGACATTCTTTTTTCCGTAGGGATGTATAGCAGCATTCATTGAAAAAACTATCTTGTACACCCATTGAGTTACACAGACACCTTACAAAATCAGTTGACTATATATGTGTGGGGGGGGCTTTATTTTTGGAATCTCTAACTTGTTTCATTGATACAGTTGTCTATTTTTATAGAAACACCATACTTTCTTAATTCTTTGTAGCTTCTTGATAAAACTTGAAATCTGATTATTTAATTTCATTTTTTCCTTATGTTTTAATAGTGTTCTCTCAGTTTCAGGTTTTTGTTTTTCTTATAAACTTTAGAATCAATATGTCAATTGCTATAAAACCATTATGCTCATAATGGTATAGTGAATGGTATTTTATTGATTCTATATATCAAATTGAGGAGGCTTTATATCCTGTAACATTAGGACTTTCGATCTATGAACATGCTATTTCTCTTATTTATTTAAATTATTTAAATTCATCTCAGCAATCATATGTAGTTTTCAGTGAACTGGTTTTATGCATATATTATTAAATTTCCTCTTAACAATTAGATAATGTAAATGCTATTGTAAATTATATGGTTTTTAATTTTAATTTTCAACTGTTCATTGCTGCTAGTGTTCAGAAGTACAACAGGTATAATTTTAATTTGTGTATGTATAGTATAGAGATTATAACATGTGGTCAGTGTTTTTAATCAAAGCTAAAAAATATATGGTTTTTATTTGGTCTATTTAGATCATTTCAATTTAATGTAATTTGAATATGATATGTGTGTATCTTTCAACTTGTTATCTCATTTACACTTGGCCAATTTGTCTTTCTGTTGCTTTGCTTCTTCTTTTCCTATTTTTAATAAACTATTTTTTTCACAATTCCACTTCATGTTAACTACTGGCTTATTGACTCTATGTCTTAATTTAATTATTCATTCTTCTCTTTCATTTATGGATACATTTTTATTTATTTATTTTGTTTCTGGTAGAATCATATTTTCCTGTTCCTGTGCAAGCCTAGTAATTTTTTTTAAGCCTAGTAATTTTTAAATGCATGCTGGACATTACAAAATCTACACCTTTGAGTGCTGGAATATGTTGTATTTGTGTAAATTTTGGACTTTTTCTAGTGTTCAGTTTAGTTAGAATTGATTGTAACCTTTCAAGTCTTACTTTTAAGTTTTGTTATGATGGGTACAGAGGAAGCTTCATCTGGGGCTAACTTATTGCCCTACTCTGCTTTATGAATCCCAAACATAAGTGATCTTTTTCTTAGTAAGACAAGTAATATAAATAAATTAAGGAAAACATATATATATACAATAGATAGTGGTAGATAGAGGTCTAGGGAGACCTGGATCATATATGTTCTCTGTAAAGGCAGAATATGTTATTCTTTTCAGTCAGTTTTTATCATGCCAAAATGTTGGACCATGTATACTATGATTTCTGAATTTTCAAGGGAAAGCAGAAATTTAGATTTTTTTTGTTAAAACTTTTGATTTCTAGGTATAAGAAATCAATTAAAAATCTTAAAATTCCTGGGAAATAAAACATTGTATGGTTCACAATATATAGACCTGGAGGATAGATTTATTAAATGGGCCATAATATGTATAAAATATTATTAAACATTCTTGGGTCTAGTAAGCTTATAAGTCCATATTAACTCCAAGAGCTTGTTGACAACATGTTGTACAAAAGTTGCATGTTTATCTTGTCTAGTACGTGGACGGTAACTCAAGAATCCAAACATTGTCAAAACTAAAAATTAAGTTATTATTTCCCCAATATGAACATTGACTTCCTGGTAGATCAATGTTTTAATCACTGCATTTCAAAGCTACATACTTTGCCTGTCTCCAGCTTGCCTGGCATCTGTTAGAGCAATGCACGATGTGAGGGTGTGACAAGCATTTAATGGAGCTTGGGAGGCAAATGGAATTAGTAGAGGAATATATATATAAGGCATAATGGGTCTAAAGCAGTGTTTACGAAATATTTCTTATTAAAGAGAACATTACACACTTTTTAAGATGTTCTGGACCAAAAATAATCTAAATGTTCAAAGAAACAACTTTGGCCAGAACACTTTTTGCATTTTTAAGCTGCATTAATTATGTATTTAATTTTTAACAGCAGGTTTGAAAAGAAAAAGAGGACATTTTGTTTTGCCTCTTTGATCATGGAACTCTGACCCTTAAAAGACAGCAATCTCAAATATTTCTTTATCTGCAAAGTATAGGCAAATTATTTCTAGCAACTGTTACTTTCTATCAGTTGACAAGTCTTGTATTCATAAGAAAAGTAAATAATATGAAAATAACTTGTTGGCAAATTGATTCAGTAGAGATACTAGGGGCTTAATCGCTGGTCAAGCTTCACAGGAAACAGTTTATTTATTTACTTTTCTGTAACTTGGGACACATATCATAATCTATTTAAATTCCTCACCTATACAATAGAAATCATAATACCTGTTTGCTTTCCTGTTTTGAAAATGAAAGATAACATAAAAGGCGCCTAGCAAATAACAGATGCTCAATAAATGGTAACTCATATAAAGCATGATGACTGCCAACCCTATCCTATGATCTGCATTAAATTTAAGGATTTAAAAAGTGGAAATTGATCTTGTTATAAATGTCAACATTTAAATATAAATGTTTCTTATTGTCTTTGGCTCTTATTTGTGTGTGAAAATACTCAGAGTACATTTAACGCCAGTAGAAGAGCTCTAATATAATATGGAATATTAGAGTTAATTTCACCCTGTAGAGAATTTAACATCAGTTACCTGTATTTGGAAGGAGCACAGTGGTCTGTAGTATTATTTTTAATTCAATTTTTTGCTGAATTGTTAGTAAATTCATTGACTAACGTGTCAGAGTACCTTGAAAATCAGACAGCATTAAACAATGTAAGCAATTATTATTAGGCTTTATTAATATTTTTCAGTTGATTCTGATTTAAATAAAACCAAATACATAGATGAGGTTTAATTGTAGTGCACCCTACCATGCTTTAATTAATCAATCAGTCTTTGGATGAGAATGTTTGATGACATTATCCAATTTCTTTTATTTGCCCTTTAACTTTCATCTAGGCCAACAGAGTCAGATGCAACTGCCATAGGTATTAAAATTCCCAATCTAGGGGAAATGGAGGTTAAACAGTAAGCAAAATACCTCCCTGGCATTGATCTTACAGTCACGCTGACAGAGTTTCTAAAAAAAATTATCAGTATCAGTGAATAAATGGCATCAAAATGACAAAATAGATGGATTTGATTATTTTGCTTTGAAAGGTACATTCCTTTAATCTTGCAAGTGTTTTTCAATTTATAAGAGACTAAATGAACCAACATTATTTTTTAGTTAATGCCATAGCCACTTTGGGTGATTACCCAGAGCTAATCAGGTTATATGACTCACTGGTATTTTGCTACCTCGCTCTAATAACCTGAAATCTATGCTATTCATTGCATATTTTGAAGCACTGTATATATAAGATTAATAGCAGCTAAAGTGTACTGAATTCATTAAGATTGGCTGTGGAGATTCAATAGTTCCTTACAATAACAATCTGTTTGCTGATCAAAATATTTATGGAACCAATTTCCTTGAATAAAATAATAAATTTAGTAAGCTATTCCTTTTATTACATTTGATTATATTTATTTATATAATGTAAATAAATATAGTATAGGTAAGTATCTAAGTAATTCAGACAAAATGATTCAATTCTAAACATCCATATTTTGTATGGATATGCTGTCTGTTTAAGAATTTTCACATAATTTTTTTAGAACTTCAATTTGTGTGTGTATGACTATTCCAAAGGGTTGTTTAACAATTTCTCTAGTATGAAAAGGTATGTTTGATTTTAAATTTATACATATTTAAGTAGAGGAAAAATAAGTTGTCTTACTTTTTAACAAGTAACTTTCTTTTAAAGTTGGCAGAGATGCAAGAGCACATTCAAACTTCCACCACAGGAATACAAAAACCTGTTCAAAAATTTTAAGCTTAAAATTTAAAAAGCCATTGAAAAATCACAGTTGACATGGTAATATAGAGTAAGGTTATATTACTTTATAATTTAAATAGAGCTTTGGTTAAAAAAAAGACTGACATCCTTTAATACTTTAATAGATCCACATTATACGATATATCATGTATTATTTTATAGAATAAAAACATAAATTCTATCTTTAATGTTGCAAAATAGTAACTTTACCTTGATATGAAAAATGTATTTGCATGGAAAAATCATATGCATTTATTATAAATATGTATTATGTTTCAAAACCTGGAAGACATTAGTAAAAGTGAAGTCACACAGAAATGTGCATGTGTGCATATACATATGGATAACAATGCCTACATTATGGAAAAATAAATTTCCTAGAATACATCTGACTAAAGAGAGTCATTTATATAATGAAACTAACATAATATGGTCTATTAAGTATTTTATAATATCAAAGATAGACATACTAAGATATCATCCAGAAATGTAAGACCAAGGATAAAGTTAAATAATCAAACTCAAATATTATGTTACCATCATCAGCACCTATCATTTATCACAACTGTGATCACTAGAATATAAAGCAAATTAATGGGCATTTAACATAATTTATTTTGTACCCTTGAAACTTAATTCCATCATCAAAAGACTACTTTTTAAAAGTGTTTAAAAATGAAGAATCGATATTTTTGAAATAGTTTCGTTTAAAAGCTGGTTTAGATTTTCCAACATTTAAGTTTCTTTTCAAATGTTTCTTGATTAAACATATCTTCTGTTAAACAGAATTATGGTGATGCCAACCCTGATATAATTTACTGGGATCACTGACCCAGTATATTTTGTGTTCAGATGCTTATTAAAAATGGTTGTTAGAATTAGGATTTTTAAAAGAGAAGGGTAACTACTGTTAATCAAGCATCAGTTATAACAGAAATCATTCTGAGATAGTTTAATGAAAAATGTCTATAAGACAGCTAAAACATAGCTGCAAAAGTACTATAAATCTGAGTGACTGGCATATTTCACTGCTGGGATAGTATGTGAGATTCAACTTTTTATGAGTTTTTTTTTTTTTCTTCAGAGTTCATTTTCCTGTTAAGAAATTTTAAACTTATAGCAGTTATTAGATTCAAATTAAGAAAATATATTACCATTCAATTTTAAGGTACTTATACATTAAGCCCTAAAGGAAAAAAAAAAGTATTGGCTCTAGAACATCAAGTAAAATTTTAAGTGAAAATAAATAAATGTTTGAATGTTTAAAAATGTCATCTTGCACATATAGATTTTTATTATATTTTCAAAACTATAGAGTCATTTATGGTGATATTATTTTAAAGTTCAAGTGTTAAAATATTTTCAAAAATTCATGGCAAGCATTAAAATTTAATATGTTATATGGATACATTTAAATATATCAGGAAATAAGTTTAAGACTGCCTAGGGCACACATTGCTGTTATAACAGTTGGTAAGTGGTAGAGTGGAGTTATTTTTTTCTTTAGTATTGGAAAAAAAGAGTTTCAATTTACTTGTCTCTTAATACATGGAGGAGAATGATTCTTAGCAGCAATCATTTAATTGCCCTTTACCAAGTCTGTAATAATTGTTATAGGCACTACAGAAAAGCAGTTAAATTGACAGATAACTTGTTTTAGTTTATTAAAATTTAAATATTTTTATTCTACCTTAAAGTAAAATTTGAAATTTACATACTCTACCCTTTGTTTTTAAGTTTTGTTGTTACTAGTTTTGAGATTGAATTTTAACTTCCTAAATTGGTCAAATGTAAATTAAAATGAAGTCATCCAGTTACAGAGATTTAATATTTAGTAATGAATGATGAGCTAAGAAAGTTTGACTAATTCTACCAATGAGAACAACTAGAAATCTTACAGAGAGAAAAAGAAGAGAAAAGAAAAACTGGAGATCAAATAAGACAACAAAGAATTGCAGGACCAAAATCTAAGCGACAAAGAACAAATAGTGATGTGAAACCTGCATTTAGATTCATTCTTTTCTTGGAGATGTCTACTAATTCAGAAAGATTAGCTGCGTGACAGAAACCAAGCAACAAACAACACTCTTCAAAACTTCCTGGAGTGAAGAAAACAAATGGAGTCTAGGGTCAGGCAAAAATGGTTTTCTTGGGAAAACTTTTAAATTTTCAGTTACAACACCAATTGGACCAAGGGTGAATTGGAATTACATGGGCCCTGCCAGGAACAAAATATAAATCTCTGAAATAGCACTAAGGTGGTCTGAGACTGTTATCACATCTAGTGTTGATAGATGCAATCAAAAATTCCCTCTAGAGGAAGAAAATACCATTTTAGATCTCAAAGTATTTGAAATATTTTTTCAAATAAGCTATCAGGCATTCAAACACAAGTAAATAGGAACATAAAAGAAAATGACATGTTTGAAGACAAATCAACAGAAATTAATCAACAGAGTTATATGTTATAGGGTGTGATGCAGTCTTTAAAACTATTTAGGGAGCTAAAAAGTCAAGAACAAGAATTTATTCAGAAAATTAGAAATAATAATAATACCAAGTAAAAGCTAATAATGAAAACAAAAGCATCAATATTAATGAGGCAAAAATGCAGAAATTCAGGTTAAAGAAATCAACAATACCAAAAAAACCTATAAATACACACACAGGCATATTTCAAGTAAATGTAATTGAATCAAATAAAAATTAACTATTCTAAAAAAATGTTTCGAACCGACAGTCAAATTAAAAAGGAACTAGAGTCAAAATAACACTAAGCTTTTCAACAGCAACCCGTAAAAAAAGTTACAAATTAAATACTTCAGAGTTGAAGGAAAATGACATTAAATATAATATTTTAAAATAATAACAACTTGAAGTATATTGCATTACAATAAACTGCACATATTTAAAGTGAACAATTTGATCAATTTTGACCCAAAGGAATACACACCCTGAAACCATAACCACAACCAAGACAACGAACATTTCTATACTCCAAAAGTTTCCTTGCACCTCATTGTAATCACCCCTGTTCCAAGTCCCATTCTCGAGGTAGCCACTTACCTACTTTCTGTCATGACTTTTTTTTTCATTTTCTAGAATTTATATAAATTGTTTTAATTTTATATACTTTTTCTCCCTACTTTTTTATATTTATCATAATTATTTAAAAATCCATCCATGTTTTTATGTTTCAATAGTTCATTCTCTTTTATTGCTAAGCAGTATTTCATTAAATGTGTACAAATGAGTAATCATCTGTTGGTGGATATTGATTTGCTTTCAGTTGAGGGTTATTATAAATAGGGCTGCCATATACATCCATATACAAAGCTTTGGACATGTTTTTATTTAATTTGGGTATATGTAGGAGCAGGATGACTGAGTTGTATTATATATTTAACTTTTTAAGCTTTGAAACTTTTTTCTAAAGTGTGTTGTGTGTGTGTGTGTGTGTGTGTGTGTGTGGGTGTGTGTGTTTTGTTGTTGTCATTTTGTTTTGTTTTGTTTTTACCATTTTGCATTTCCACTAGCCATGTAGCAGAGTTGTAGTTTCCTCATGTCCTCGCCATCAATGGTTTGGTCAGTTACATTTTAATTTTACCCATTCTAATAATGTCTTATACATTAAAAATGTATATTTTGCTAAAGTATTATTTAAATATAATGTCCTATCAAAGATATTCTTACACTTACAAGACCTGAGGAAATCCTGTGTGAAAACATTCTCAAAGAAGTACTATGGAAAGGATAGTAATAAAGCCAGAAGGTCACTCTAAAATATATATAGGTAGTAAGAGTAAATGAATGGTATGAAAAATACATTGCCTAAAAGAGCAATTAAAAAGCCAAACAACATAGTGATGGATGCTAACTCAGTGTAATGGCAATGGTGATGATGTTGAGCATGAAGAGGTTGAGAAGCACCAATCAAATCCAATTACTTCTTTATGTTGAGGCTGAAATGAAATGATCCTAGAAAATCCTTTCCCTGTTAAAATTTAAGGGCTTTCTTCTGCTTTCTACTACAGGGTGCTTTCATCTCTAGTTCACACCTAGTAAACCCTGCCTTTTGGTGTAGCATGCCATGTCTTGAAGGGAAAAAACCACACACACACACAGTTAACATGCTGACTTCACACTTAATTTAAGTGGTTTGACAACCTTAGAACTGCACTTCTCTTATGTAAAATGAGATGACTAACCATTTCAGGGATTGTTATGGGGTGAGACTCTGAAGCATTATGGATGTTTCAAGTACAGTTGCTAACTTTTTCCAATCAGAAGATTACAATGTCCTCGAAACATTAACAAATATATATTCTACATGTTTAAAATTCAAACATTCAATAGAGGTGATAACTGAATGTCTGAGTTTTAAACACAGTCATACACACACAAATGCACAACTTCAGTATATACTCACATGTGTAGCCAAGTGATTATTCATCCACTAGACTAGTATAATACATATAATATTGAGAATAAAAGTATTTTTGTGATACTCTGAATTGTATTCTCTCAACTAAGCATAGTTTACAACAGCAAAATAAAACTCTAACCATATTCTGCAGTGAGTGTCAGATAATGCCTGCCAAACTATAATGCTAGTGTCTTCCTTCAGTGAACAAGCTTCATTAATTTGCTTTAACTTTGGCAGAAGACGTACTGTTGGGAACACAATGGCAGGTACTTCATTATGAGTCCAGCTGGTGCTCATAAATGGTTGAATTCAACCCAACATATACACCAGTCATTTGTCCCTGTAAGACTGTGTGTCAAGTACAACCCAACATTCATACAGGTAGGCCCAGGGCTCAAAGAGAAAGCCAATTATGTTCATCCTACACTAACCCACGTAGGGACTTCAAGGATGCTGCCCCAAAGGAACAACATCTTTCTGTGATTCTTAAAAATGAGAGAAAATTAAATTCCATTTTAATCAGTAATTCATAATGAGAATTGATATTCATCCAATATGAATCCAGATTCTGTGTGGCTACTTCTGAAATACAACTCTCACAGCTGAACACATTAGAATAACAGAATCATCCTATAATGACACATGCTGGCTTTGGGTTTGCTTTTGTTTTTGTGGCAATTAATCCATTTTGTTTCACAGAAATGTATGAGATTGCTTTAATAAAAAGTATTTTCTTTCTATTTAGAACAACCTGCAGCCATATTATTCTCTGAAGTTCATGTGTTTTGCCATTGGTGGGTATGGAAAAAGCAAAAACCATGGGTAATATATTAAGAAATCTTTTCTGAAGTATAATAATAAGAATAATTTATAGATAACCAGAAATAATAGGCTGTGATCAAAGGTAGCTATTATGAAGTATGACAATATGAAATGTTCTTAATCTATCTATTAATAGGCCAGAATTATTTAATCTTTGTGGGCATTTTACTTTGTATCCTAATGGTCCATTACCTTTACACATTCATCTACCTTCTTCTTATTTTATTCTTTTCCATCCTATTTCTCTCAATAGTGGTTGAAAAAATCAGACTGCTTGGTGCATAAACTGGAGTGTTTAATCATGCTGCAAAAATATTGCTCTTTTTGTTGCTGCTGAGGAAAGAATTGCTATTTTGTCTGTTCTCCTGCCCTCTTTTCCCTACCTGTGTCCTCTTGTGTGGCTAGAATGGAAACTGAATACCCAATTCTATCTTGAAGAAGTTGAAAACTATTTCTAGACCCATTGTGCTAGTTTCCTATTGCAGTTGTAACCATTATCACAAATTCAGTGGATTAAAACAATGCAAATGTATTCTTTTACGTTCTGGAGGTCAGAGGTCTAGAATTGTCTTCTCAGGGCTGCATTCCTCCTGGAGTCTGTAGAACAAGACAAAACTATTTACTCGTCTTTATCGGTTTCCAAAGTCTGCCTCCCTCTAACTTCTGAGCCAAAGCTTATCACTTTCCCACCCTCCCCACCCTCAACCCTTAACCTCCTGCCTCTCTCTTATAAAGATACTTGTAGTTAGAGCAGGTCCAATAGGATAATGCAGGGTCATCTCCCCACTTCGGTAACTTTAAGTTAATCACATTTACAAAGTCTTTTCTGTCATGTAAGATAATACAATCACAGGTTTGGGGGATTAGACTTGGACACATTTGGAGGGGGTGTTATTCAGCCTTCCTCACCCATGAACTTCTAACTGCTTGGCTCAAGGAGGTTGGGCAGGTGAGCATGTCTTCACTAGCATTTCCTGGCCTTGTCTTTATGAAAAGGACTACCACAATGATGCTAGCTAGTAGAGATGTACATGTACTTCTGTTTTGTTCAATTAATGATTTATTTTACGGAGTAGGGACAAGTAAGGGGTTAATTAAATCTAGTCTAATGGTGTTAGACTACTTTAATTTGAATAGTTGAGTTAGTTCAGAATTTTGGAGACCGATTATATATTGGAGAGGCAATCTTCCAGGTTTCTGCCACTACTCCCTTTCCCTTTTAATCTCCTGACTGACTTATATAACCTTACAGAGCAAGAGAAGACTGACCCTACAAATTGCACAAGACCTCTAAACCTTCTCTCATACTTTTGGAGGAGACAGCAGATCAGTCAGTCTGTTCCATGAGCTGACAACCGCTGAAGTGTATCTGATGTTCTGTGCTTCTTTGGGTAGCTGGTTTGTAACAACAGAGTGCTTTATTGGCTATGGTCACCCTTAAGGACAGCTGTGTCTGGTGCTGGGGTCATCTAAGGGTGACAGAGCAACCTCTGTGGGCACTTGCATCCCAGAGAAGCAAAGTGCCCATAGGCCTTAGACTTCAGAAGATAGATTTTCCTTCTCAACCAAGATCCTGTTACCAGTAATTAATTTCCCTTGTATGAACCTTTCTAGAATAATTTCAAATGGGATTAAGCCCATCTTCAGGGCAAATCCCACATTACTACATTCTTGTGTAATTTCTGGGACTAGTGGGAGTTAAATTCTATCAGAATGCAGTATAATATATTGCTATCAGTATATCCTGGGCTAGTCATTCTTAAATAACCCTATGTACAGGGCAAAAATATTCAAGAATGTTTCTTTTTTTTTTTTTTAACCTCCAGTACAAAGTTTTTTTCTTGCTTTTATTATTTGCTTTAGTTTCAAGTTTCAAATTTGTGATTCATATAAAACTATTTCAACAATGCATTCAAAGGCTCAAGAATAAGCAATCCATTAATTATACATTACTCAGAGAGCTGAAAGCTATATGCCAGATTTACATAGATTAGGAGGAACATACTGCTTTATTTACTTCATTTCCCAAGGCAGGAGCATGTGTTTCTTTGGGATCTGAAGTTTTAAGTAAGCTTGGAAATAACTTTTTAACAGAAGCTAAAGAATTTTTTTTATTACATGTTATGCCAAGGACCTAAGGAAATAACTTTGACCCTGGTCAGAACATAAAGTGCATATGCAGTTGGCGGAAATCCTCAGAGGCAGCAGTGTGATTGTATACGAGTGAGGTTCAACAGGGTCTAACAGTGTTATGCTCGGGATTGGTCTCACACATCCTATGAAAGATTACATCAGAGGCCAAATCACTGAATGTCAAAGCAAACAGTGGCTACAATACATGCACTGAATTCATAATACCACTTTACAGGGGGAAAATATGCTACACATTTGCATGATAGAAAAACTAGTACTTTCTCCCAGGAGTGGCAGAACAATGGTTTAGAGAAACCCAAATGACTAATTCCTCATAGGAATGATGCATAGTTAATGCCGATTTATAATCCAAGTTGTTCATTAAATAATGGTTGACTTAATCACACCTAAGGGGGATTCTGGAAGTTATAAATACAATAAGGAAAATAAATAATTTTGACAGTTTATCAAAAATGAGAGCAATTAATGAAACCCCATCTGAGATAGAAATGGTATTCATGTGAGAAAAGAAATTCTATCGACTGGTGATAACCAGTTTCTCTAATTCTTTACAGATATCTCTAAAATGCAATCTCTCTTTTAGTTTTGTAGCTGCAACTTAATAATTAATTTTCAGCATGTCAAAATTGATCATCAAAGGAATCACTGCAATATTTTAGCTACATATCCCAAATTATTGTTCTAAACCTAGAGAATATGTGAAAATCTTATACTTCTTCTAGTGAGGAATTTGTGTCCAATTTTTATAGCTAGGAAAAAACATACTGAGAATGAAGGACTTGTCATATTCCTCACATTACCACAGTCAACAATTCTAACACTGCATATCACCTTTTACCCATTCTCAGCCATTCACGATGAGAAGAACTATATATTGCTTGGATCTGAGGTATCCTAAAAGAAGAACGAATCTGAAAAATTCTTCAGAGTCTTCTGAGAGAAACTGCAAAGAGTAGTATAATTATGAGAAGTGTGTTGGGATGGAGGAGTACTTAATTTTTTACCAGAATGAAAATATAACAGGATCAGTATTTGTTAATATATAAGCATTCTCAGCCCTCTTCACTAGGTTTGTTTGCTAATGTGTCTTATCCTTCAAAATCAGAAGAAAAGGAGTATAAAAAATAGGAATATAAAGACAATATTTTTCAGATATTCTCTGTTGTTGAAATCCAGATAATGGACTAAGTGGAAGAGAAAAACAAAAAATCAGGGATAGTAAATTGAGTAGAATGAAAGTATAGGTAAAGTAAAGAGACTAAAGAGAGTAAGGGAAAATTCCTGACTTACAAACAGCTGAAGATGCTGGTGGGAAGATACTTTCAACAAGGCTCTCTACATATACTATTCATTGATACATAAACACATTGAGTGATGATGGAAGATTACTGGCCAAATTAAAGAGCAAGAGAAAAGTTCCTCCTGTATTTAAACATTTCCAGTTAATTATGTAAATGTGCTAAACTGGAAAAGTTCCAAAGTGATTTGCCTTAATATTAGGAATATAAATTATAGTCCACATCTTATTGGCCCATTTTTTGTCAGATCTATACTGTAACAGTATGGTGGCTATATAATAATTTGTCCAAAATAGTCCATTTTAAAGACCCTTGGACTTGAAACTTGAAAAGTTTACCAATGCCTTAATTGGAATATAAACAATTTCAAGATTATACAGGCTAAAAGTTTATCATGGGTAATTTTCATTTTTCTAACTTCATTTCTGTATAAGAGTTATAAATTCTCTTGTTAGTTAGAAGACAGTTTGATTTTACCTATCTCATTTGCAATGGGTCCATAATAATAAATTGCTGACCACAACGGATCAATTTCTAAAAAACAAATACAAATGAGAACATTTTTTCTGGTACAATTTATATGTTAAAATTCTTTTCCAATGACTTTGGACTAATGAACTTGTTTTCAAGGTGTCCAAATTTGTCAATCTTTGCAAATATTGGTATGCATGGTACTCAGAATTTACATGGTTACATTATTACTCAGTATGTATATAACAACTTCACCTCCAAACTGAGGCAGACCTTAATGGTGCTGGTTCAATTGGTTAAATATGATAAAATTTCAAAAGCAAGGTAATGTGGAAGAAAAAAGAAAACATGTATATAGCCACAAATCCAAGCTAACAGAAAAACATCCAAATCAAGATGAAAATTAATTGGAGATTGCTGCAAGACTGCAGAGTAGGAAGTCTCTGAGCTCACCTATCTTCATGGGCAGACCAAAATTACAGTTATTTTCACAGCAACTATTGATGAGAAAGACTGGAATCTCCCTAAACAGATCTTCTATAACTAAAGATAAAAAGAAGAAACCACAGTGAGACAGGTAGGAGGAGAGGAGTTGCAGTATAGTCAAGACCCACACCACTGGTGGGTGATCCACAAATGGGAGAATAATTAGTTGAAAAGGTTTTCCCTAAGGAGCAAAGAGTCTGAGCCCTGCATCAGGCTCCCCAGCTCAGGGGTTCTGCGAGGAGAAGATGAGCCCCCAGAATGTTTTGCTTTGAAGATCAGCAGGGCTTTCTTTCAGGAGTCCCAGAGGTCTGTGAGAAATAGAGACTCCACCTTTAAAAGGTGCACACAAAATTTTACATGCTATGGGACCCAAAGAAGAAGCAGTAATTTGAAAGGAGCCTATGTCAGACCCACCTGCTTATCTTGGATAGTCCCCTGGAGAGGTAAGAGAAAACAGGAGCTTACCCTGGGGACATAGACACTGGAGGCAGCCATTTTCAGGAGTTTGATCTACCACTTGGACACTGGTGCTGGCAAGAATCAACCTGGAATCCTCCTTCTAGCTTGTTAGTCCTACGATCCAACCTAACTGCTGCCCACAAGCCTGTAGCACCAATATGAGGACACCTAAGGCCAAGCAACTAGCTGGGCAGAGACACAATCCCACTCACTAGCAGCAAAAACAAACAATCCAGTAGGAAAAAAAAATGGGCAAAAGATCTGAAAAGACACTTTTCCAATGAAGGCATGCAGATGGCCAACAGGCACATGAAAAGATGCTCAACACCACTAATCATCAAAACCAAAATAAGTTAGCACCTCACATCTGTCAGAATGGATAGCATCAAAAATAACAAATGTTAGCAAAGATAGGTAGAAAAGGAAACCTTTATACACTGTTGGTGGGAATGTAAATTGGTACAGCCACTATGGAAAACATTATCGAGGCTTCTCAAAAAACTAAAAATAGAACTACCATATGACCCAGTAATTCCACTCCTGGGTATATATCCAAATAAAACAAAAATACTAATTCAAAAAGACATATGGACCCCCATGTTTAAAGAAGCATTATACACAATGGCCAAGAAATGGTTGCAGTCAAAGTGTCCATCAGCAGATGAAAAGATATAGAAGATATGGTATATATTTACAATGGAATACTACTCAGCCATAACAAAGAATGAAATATTGCAATTTGCAACAACATGGATGAACATGGATGGTATTAAGCTTAGGGAAATTAGTCAAACAGAGAATGACAAATACTCTATGTTATCACTGACATGTGGAATCTGAAAAATAAAACAAATGAATAAATAGAACAGAACAGAAACAGACTAACAGATATAGAGAACAAACCAAGGGTTACAAGTAGGGAGAGGAAAGGAGCGAGGGGATAGAGGTAAGGGATCAAGAGGTAGAAACTACTATGTATAAAGTAGATAAGCTACAAGGATATATTGTATAGCAGAAGGAATATAGCCAATATTTTATAACTTTAAATGAAGTATAATCTATACAAAATTTGAATCACTATTTTGTACACCTGAAACTAATACAATTTTGTAAATCAACCATACTTCAAAAAATAAAACATATTTAAAAAGACTAAAATTGATTTAACATAAATGTTTTATTTAAAATATGTCCAAACCTAGAAACATATTTACCATTCCACACATGTCCTACAGAAATGTAAAGATAAAAAAATAATAACTTAATAACATAAAGTAATGCAAATTGTATTACTTCCATGTAGACTAGGCAAGCCTATAGTTACTGAATTGATATAGCTGAGGCACAACTGGTATTAATGATACTATTTTTGAGGGTTGGCCATGTACATGTAAATTTAGATAAATAACGTTAGTGTTCTGGATTATTTTTGCCTCTGTAACTAACTTGTAAACATTTTCTTATATTTTCCTATAAGTATTATATTAAATAATATGGAGTATTATTATTATTAAATAATTATTAAATAATTTAATAATCTGTAATTATTATTTATTTAAATTTAAAATTATTAAATGCTTTAGTAATATTAGTAAATAATGTAATCTATATTATTAAATAATTTATCTATAATTAAATGGTAATGCCATTTATTATTAAATTATTATTAAATAATATTATTAGATATTATATTTATATTACTAAATAACTTAATAATGATTACATAATTTAATAATCCATAGTTAAATGGGGATGCCAACAGCTTATTTTTTTCTGCATGAAAGAAACAAGATTATAATTTATGGGTTGTTAATATTTTAAAAATTCTAAGAATGATGTAAACATCAGTTGATAGAGGAGATAGTCTATTCAGGAATAATATTAGTATATATTAAAATCAAATTGTCTTCTCACTGTGAAATGAGACTCATCAGATTTAATATCATTATGCATAATAAGAGAAAACAAGTTTATATATTTTATTATTCTACTTAGTTTAAAATAGTAAAAGGTATTATGGTACATAGGTTTATATTTTTCTAGTTAAGTATTACAAATTGATGCTAATACATTACAAAATGTATTTTTCCATTAAGTTTTCCAAATTCATATGAACAAAACACAACCCCAAGGCTGGTTCTGTTTCTTCTGTGACTACTGTTCAGAATTCTTCCACATCTGTGTTTCATGTAAGTGTTCATATTCCTAAACCACTACTTTCAAGCTTCTTCTCATGCTCGTTCACACTCTTCGTGGGTGAAATAATCCATAATTATGGCTTTCACCTAAAATCTATATGGTTGGGCCAAACCACTTCCTAGAGCTCCAGATACATTTTATTTTTCCTTGTTAACTATTGGAAAGCTTATTACCCACCTTCTCAAATCTGAAGTTTTCATCTTCCCCTCCAAAACTGCCCAGCAATCTGTGTTCCCTGTTGCTGTGAGTAGCAACATAGCTTATAAACAGTTTTATCAATGATTTTAAGAATGGACCACAAAATTTCCTTTTCTAAAATCCCCTTCTTTGTTCTGAACATGTTGTTAACTTTATTAAGGTGTTTAACTTCCTCACCTGGACCATGTGCTATAGGTGAAGTTGGCCTAGCTCCAGTTCCTGGAGGGCGGGTCCTGATTGATTTAAACCATAGTGGTGCAAGTCAAACAACCAACCATGGGTTGAGTCTGTTCTGGGAATATGAAGCCTACTAGTAAATGAGGCATGAGGAAAACTCTTGAGTTCTATAACATAAGGATAAACTTATCTAACAGAGTTGACTGGAAAGTAATAATAAAAACAATCTGGGCATTTGATGACATTACTAAGACACTGAATTAACTAACAAGAGGACTACCATGCATTGGGACTTACTGCATGCATTGTAAACTTGAGTCTTATTTTTTAGGTCATTATGAGTAATGTATTTGTTAATCTTAAATGAATGAAAGCACCATGATATAAATGGTCATGGCAGAAAAGTGGGAGTTATTCTCCACACCAACTTAAAAGCATTCTTCCACTGCTTTCAAAGTTACATTTTATGTATCATTTGAATGAGCTATTTCCTCTTGGCTAAAATCTGTGCTACCTTTGTTACGTTTTTAAGAGAAATTTCCTGGTATTATTGAAACAGCCTCTGAAATCCATGGACCTAATCCACTATTATAGCCTACATCCTTTTCCAAAAAAATTTTTTTCAGGTTACTTAATATGATGAACTTCTTGAGACTATAATTCAACATTAAAAAAAATATTACTAATGCTTAGTATAGTCCTGGAAATTAATAGATATCTAGTTTCTTGAATGAACAAATGATTATGCAACAACATATGTTAAACTCTACGAAGAAAGATTGGCTTCCAACCCTTGACTTTAATGGTAATGAGTACTGAGTATAACTCTTCTATTTTGCAAATATTTTGTAACAGCTTAAGAAAAATGTTTTAATATTTGTGTCTTGTTTATATCCAATAGTACTCTAAATCCTTAAATAAACCTAGTATAGTATAAAGCAAGATGAATTTTCCATAAAGATCCTATATTTAATTTATGGTTCTTCTGCTAATTATATATACAATGTTCAACTATATACTTGAACAGTATAAACTCAGTCTCCATATATGTATAATAATAATAATTATACCAAATATTACATTACATGAAAATAAAATGAGAATTATATTGAACTTCTTTGAAAATGCTAAAACTGTTGTTATTAAAAGTAAAAATTCTGTAATAGAAAAAAAAATCAATGTAAATTTCCAGAAACTGCTGTGCCAATCAATGATATAATGTCTTGAGGTAATCTCAATCATCTGAGGTACATATAAAGAAAAGTAAGAAAATGAGGATTTGTAATGATCAGACCCAATAACTTTTAAAAGCCCTCTCTCACAATTCTGTGGACTGCTTCCTCTTCTGCCCCAGCACAAATGAATTATTTGATTTTATAAAGTGCTAAACTATAAAGAGGTTGTTTGGTGATTTTCAGAGTTGTATTATAATGAAATCAGATCAATTTCTATCATCTTTCTCCTGGGAAGTCATGAATCAATAATAAACCCACTTCTACAGAAAAATAACAAATCATTGTTTAAAGGTTAGTTCTTCAGATGCCCATGAATCATATATGAGGCATCATCATAAAAGCAGTAAAGCTGATAGCATTGAACACATCTTGATTAAATTATTACATAATATAGTTGAAGATACATATGGGCTTTGTCAGGTATGTTCTGGAGACTTAACTCAGGGAATGGAAAAACAAGCCTTTTCAGATTGAGATTCATTACAAATTGTGCATCACACTTCATCAAGCTCCTACTGAAGAGAATTTGAAAGTTGTACAGCCAAACTAGAGGCAGGACTACTTCAGAATTGATTATAGCAAGTTGGAAAAGTAGTGAATAACTTGTTTATATAACATTTAAAATACATGTGTTAAAAAGAAATTTGAAGGTAGAGAATGTACTAGAATTGATAAAATATAGAAAAAAGACAAAAAAGTAACATCTATGAAGTCTTTGCCTTTCCATATGACCATCATATCAAGCCTTATATGCACTGGTATGAATGAATACAGAGAGATTCTGTCTGGAAATCAATTAAGGACTTAGTAGCATTGCCTATCTAATAGTGGAATAAACTTAAAATTTTGTTGATGAGACCTTGCTGAGCCAATGGACAATAAAAAGCTTCCCCCCAGCTTTTAAAAGTACTGCAAATCATATCGCTCCAGAAATATCTGAGAATTCATATTAAAGATGAGTACTCTATTAATCTCTGTTTTTAAAGCAGGAAGCATGCATGTGCCATCGACTTGAGCTTATATTGCATGGGTAAGGTAAAATGTCTCTAGTTCATCCTTGGAAAAAAATTATTTCATTAAATATTTGAACTTTTTCAGCTTTCTATTTCTTTGATGAAAATATTCACATTCTTAGTTCCTATATATGCATTTACAATCAATTGTATTGAAGTAGAAGAGAACACAACAGATACAAATACCCTTTTGAACAGTGTGCCAGATTAATATAGAATTCTATTTGTAGTTTTGTTTGTTTATTTGCTTGCTTTTTGTTTTAACAAATTATCTATTATACAGACTAAGAACTAGGGTCTATTTTAATTGTAGCATTGTAATTCTGGCTAAAGATTGGGTTGGTTTATCTAAATTTCATATCAATCCCATTGGTCATTTACCTATCTCTCAAAGATTTTAACAATAACAATAAGTCATAAACTTGAAGTAAAAAAAATGTACTTCTTTAAACCATTTGTAAGCACTAACAAATTTTCTTTTTGCAACATGTTAACTGAATCTTATTTTGAAAAATATACTCCTCAAGCATAATAGCTTTTCTGAGATATTATTCTTCATTGATTTTAAATTGCTAACAATATGCCTTTACATTAGCAAAGTCTGATTCAGTTACCAGTAAGATTCAAAATCTACGGTGTTTTATTCTGCCCATTTAATGTCTGCCAACTAGAAAATTTTACTTTAATCATGATGAATGAACAAGAACTCAACTGTAAATTTTAAATAACTATGTTGTAGTAAATGCAGAATAAAAGGCATGGTTTAGAATAAGGTTGAGAGCAAACATTGATGGATAAGATTACTAAATTCACTTATGTAAGATAGAAATAATCTGTCAAAATTACACAAACTATGTTGAATCTGTGAGAGGAAAACCAGTTAGTTGTCAAGCTGAGTAACAGATATACACCCGTTTTAGAATAAATTTCATTGTTCATTTACAAAACATTTCATCAATGATGTTTGATTTCTTGCCTGTACTGATGCTTAAAACAAAAAGATATCTAGATAATCAACATTCCTACTCAAAACATATAAACATGACAATATTCTAGATTTTGATCATTTAAAAAAATGTACACATTGCCATTATTTTCAAAACTGCAAGTCAAAATATTTCTAAAGTAATGAAATAAAGATATTTCTATGATATTCTACTTTCTGAAATTAGCCGAACATAACAAAAATAACATAACTAAGCTCTGACGTGCACACGTGTTCTGAAACAAATAAGGTAAGATCTCTGAAGGACACATTTCTAGAGATCTCGTCTCTCATGCAAAATTCTTTGAAGCCATAAAGTACAACCACTGATTTATTACATGAAATAGCATGGGAAATTGTTCTTCTAAGTCATCTCAGAAGTAAACTACACATTGAAGTGTAAGAATAGTGCCATATCAACATAACAAACCAGGCAAGCACACCATGTTCACAGGGATAGGAAAGCAGGACTACTCTAGACGTCTCTTCAACTACTAGAATGGCTCGAGGTGAAAAGTGATGAAAAACCAAACCAAAACAAACCAAACCAACCTTATCCAACTAGCATGAAGAAAGTGTTTAAAACAAAAGGTTTTACTAAATTGAATAGTTATTGCCTGAGAACAATACGAATACCATAATGAGTTCAATAACTCAGGATTGCATAATTACCTCTAACGACATTTAGGTGGGTTAATCACAAGCAAAAATCCCTTAATTATTAGTTCAACATCCAAAGTCAAACATAGGGAGTTTTATGACCATCAGAGGGCTTAGATGGCTGAATAAAACACTCATTCTGTGATCCTTCTGATACCTGATTTGAAACATGAAGTGACTTGATGGATAACATGAGATTGCATATGTGAGACTGACTCACTTATGGAAGAGTACAGATCCAAGAACTTACTATGTGGGAGGATCTGGGTTACTCAGTGTTCTCAACTCTCCAGCTTCCATGTACACTGAGGCCACTTTGCCAGAAGAGGCAGTGATGCTTCCCTTGAATGAAGAAGCTCATCTCTTTAATAACTAAGAATTCCCTCACCTAAGGAAGCTTCCTTGTAGTGGAAGGCTGATTCTCCCCATGCCCCTCTTCCCCATTGCCTCTATGTCTACCATTAGAATCAGATATCAGCCTGTCTCTGGGAGATGTATAAACACAAGGAAGGTTAAAAATACAAACATTAGAAAATCACTGTGTGTAAATAAATTCTGAGGATGCTAGAAATAAAAGAGAGAGAATATTATATTTTTACATTGGAGTAAATTTTAAGAAATGAATGTCTTTGCCCATAATCTGAATTCAGTAGATCACTTGGAACACAAGAATGTGGTTTGAATTATTCATTCTTTACTTGATAGCTAAGTGGAACATAGCCTTAAAGAAGATAGATTAGAGAAATAATTAATTAGAGGAAACAAAAGATTTGGGGATATAGCCACCTGTACCCAAACTATGCTTCTGTGCTTGAGGAGAGAGCTCAGAAGATAATAAAATCATCAAATTCTTGAAGAACATATTACTAAGGGGAACAATATTTGCATACACACATATATACATATATGTGTACATATCTACTTATTTATACACACACATACACACACATATATCTTTCTTGGTTATTTTCTGTGGGTTCGTGATGCTGCTGGGAGATTGTGTTATTAAAATCTTCTCCCAGACTTTAGTAGAAAGATACAACCTGGGGCAACTGAGACCACATACTTGTACTTTAGTGCCAGACAGTGGATTCCAAAAGAGGTAGAACTGGTTATTCAGAAGGATTATATCAGAAGGAATCATTAATGTTGCTTAATTGTGTACAGGGTCTCTGGATTGAAACAAATGGTCAGCTCACTTGTTCTTCTTATAAATGGTATACCTGACATTATTTCATCCATGTGAATGGTAGCCTAATCTAGGAATCAAAGATTAGAATTATGGACTCTTTCATAGTTTCCAGAATTAAACAAGTGCAGATATTTCAGGATCTGTTTAAAGAAGTAAATGTTTGGTGTATTATTGGAAAGCGTATCTTCCAATAAACTTGCAAGCATATTCTAAGTTTTCTTTTACATTCCAGATTTATATGAATCAACAGTGAAAAACTATACAAAGAGTTCACAAGTTGGGCACTCATCTAGAATGAATTATGCTTTCAAACACATAATACAATAATAAGCTTAGTTCCAGAGTTTCTCCCTGATTCTCCTGGGCTATGCAGTCCAAATTTCATCTTGGAAAGAATGACCTACCTGCTTTATAGGAGTGTCAGAAAGCTGTCAAGGTTGAAGTGAGTACAATGTATTTCTACCTTATTTTGTGATCCACTGATAGAGTCACTAAACAGAGTTAAAATATTGCGCTATTTTTATGCAAAGCAAAATGGAAGTCAAGCACAAGGCTTTGGAAAAGAGAAACAATGTTGGCAAAAATAGCTCTTTCATCAGAAGGTGAACCATCTTCCTCCTTACACTCAGAAAAAAAGAGTAGAGCACATCTATCTTGAGAATGTATCCAAGTAGAATATAAATAGGAAGTTCTCATGTCAATAAAGAAATAGAGTACAGCCAATGCTGGTCTTAACTGTGTTGCTTATGGTAAACTGAGGGTGGTAAACTCTTAGTGAGTATAAAACAGTTATTTGATCCCGCCAAAATTTTTGCATGGAACTACTAGAGTAGATTACAACTGAATAGAATAAATTGAAATAGAATCACTGTGGTACAAATAATATTTTAAATATTCGTTGGGCTATTAGAAATGCACTATATTAGTTATAATTATAAAAAATTGAGATTGTTCCTATAGGCTATGAAAATAATTCCTATCATATTTCACAAAAATAATTTTGAATTCTTGAATTTAAAGTATTACACTGCACATGTTAGTTTGATTCCAGAGCTAAATAGTGACAACTAATCGATGAAAAATAAATGAACATTAATATTATAAGACTCCTTCAACACTTTGTTTATAGCACCATTAAAACAAGCTAGATATTGCATTTAAAGAATCAATATGGTGATATGGAAATTATGAGGCTAATACTTTAAATTTTTAGTGTGATGAATAGTTGTTAAATATTTATTCCTTGATGATTTACCTCCTTGATTAGTTTGCAAAAGTTATTCCACTTTAAAAAAAAATGAGCAATCTGGACATATCGATTTCCTTTACATTGGACTATACAGACATTCTCTAAGGTTGGACAAAGAAAAAAAGGAAAAAAGGTCATCCAGGAAAAAAAAAAGAAGGAAGATGAATTTTAGTTTATTCTGTGTTATGAATTTTGAAGCAGTACAGGATAAAAGAATGAAGGGGGAAAATGCTGGTGGCCTTTGTTTTAAATGTTCAGTTACTTGACATTTAACATCTTACACCATGCTCTTTGGTTTAGTTATAGAATTGTAAATACGTAACTTTCTTCTGTGCCTTGGCTAACTTTCAAATTTATTCCATTATCTTCTACATTAAAATATACAATGTTTGCTATCTTTAAAGTATTTACAATTATAGAAAGAGATTTAAAGAAGATACTTTTTGTAGACTATTATCTATTATATTCAGAAATACTATTTATAGAAATATCCCTGAAGGTCATGAAATCTTATTGGCTTTGTTTGTGATCCTTTTGGATACAGACTACAGAAATTGCTCTGGTTTCTCCTATAATCCTCAGTGTTCAATGTCACCTCATTTTTTCCTTTTATTCACATGTAAAAGAGAAAAATAAGTTATATAAGTCTAATATGCCCAAGTCATTCTATTTGCAAGAATAAATACAATTTTTATTTAATTATATAAAAGAAAGAGGATAACAATGAACAGATGAGGCTTTGAGAAGTTCTGAGAAATCTGTGCAGAAGCCCTGAGAAGAGAACATAGGGCGACCTTAAATATACCTTAGTCTTCACTGAAGACTCCTTTGCCTCCAGTCCCTGAGGTACAACAGAAACATTCTGGGATTTTTAACAAATAAATTGAAATCCTAGTTTGGGAAAAGTTCAAACTGACTTGGAAAAGAAGAAAAACTATTTGAAATTTCTTATTCAAGTGAACCTACTAGCTGAAAACTTGGATGGCACACACACACAAAATAATGGTATAATCTTTTATAATGGTAAAAAAGACTTGATGCCTCTTAAGTTCTTAAAAAATAATCTCAAGATATTTAAGAAAATTGGTTCCCATTTTTAAAACCATAATATTCCAAATAAATCTTCAGCCTGATAATGTACTGTTTATTTTCTTCTTAGTCAGAATTTTTTTCCTGAATATTTATCTATATAACAATTATTTTACATTTCTAATTTTTATTTCCATATTTCAACATTCTAGCTTAAATACATTAATATATTGACACTTCAACAGTTCAAAGCAATTCTGATGCTAACTAGTTAGTGTAGAACCCACAAGTCAAGGGCATGATCCCCAAAAAGACTGCTCTCAGTTCAGATGTCAGCTGCAAATTTGAGAGTCCCCAGGCCACCTGCTCTTCTAAGCAACTGGCTACAAAAGCAGGAAGATTCCATTCCCTTATTTTCAACAAGTCACTGGAAAGACATACAACTTAGGAAAGCACTGTACTAATTATTACAATTGTATTATAAAGGATACACAACAGGAGCAAGCAAATGAAGAAACAAATAGGGCACAATTTGGAAGAGTTGCAAGCTAGCTGCTTCTGTACCCTCTCCCCATGGAATAGGGACACATTCTAAATCTGAGATCTTGAGGGCAAGTTGAATTTGTGTACAGCCTTTCTGTTTGGGGAAATGATAAACCACTAGTTCTGTGGTTTTAGTATAACTACTCCTGACAGGGTAAGAGCTCTATTCCTTAGATGATAATTTTCAGGTAAACCAGAGAAGACTCCTTCTTAATTTACTCTACAATCCTATCTGCTGCCACACTTAACACCACAGAAGTTTATTTCTCAAGTCAAATCAGCACCTTAGAGGTACACTGCTCCATGAAACCACTCAGCAAATCATGTTGATAAAAGCCTTGACCTCTTCAACGTGTGGCTTTCACTGTAGCTCTGGGTATTGACATCCAACTGGCAAATGTGTTTAAGAGGTAGAGTGAAAGATTATGAGCCAGATTTAGAAGTGTTGTATATTACATATGCCAACTTTTCATTAGTCAGGAACAAGGAATGGTTTTGGTAAAGAGGAAGTTAGTCTCTGTGAATTAGTTATCTAACTCTACATAACTTATTTCCCCTAAATTTGGTAGCTTAAAAACATAAATATTTATTATCTCATATTTTCTATGGGTCAGGAATCCGGGACCAGCTTATCTGGGTTCTCTAGTTCAAGGTCTTTCACGAGGCTTCAGTTAACTTGTCAGTCAAGACTTCAGTCATCTCGAGACTCCTATGGGGAGATCCATTTTCAGCTCATGATATTTGTCTCTGAATATATTCACATGGACCTCCCCAAAAGGCTGTTTCAAGACAAAGCATCTGACTTTCTCAAGTAAATAAAAGCAATTTAAGAGACAGCTATACAAATTAGGAGGAAGCCATAGTCTTCCTGTACTTTAATCTCAGAGGTAAAAATCCCATCATTTCTGCCACAGTGTATTCATTAGAAGCATGTTAATATGTCTAGCCCGTACTCAACAAGAGGGAATTACACATGCTCTGAAATATATGAGTTTCCCATAAGTATTTCTTGAGCTTCTACTATGTATATATCAGTGTGCTAGTTAAGGAAGAGGGTGTGAATAAACAAGAAGAGAAGGAGGAGGAAGGTGGGGGAGGAGAAGAAGGAGAAGGAGAAATTATAAAACAGCATGAATAATAGAGAATGAGAATTAAGTTCTTATTAGATGAAAAATGTTGGGTTTTTTTTAAGGTTTCATAATTTCCAGAAGCCAATTTTAATCTTAGAGGTGTCTACCACACTTTATCACAATAAATGTAAGAGATACATTATAAGAATTCCAACCATTCCATATTGATTATAAAGGAGCCATCCACATAAAGTATGTCACACAACATAATTTCCTAACCTTAATGACAGAAATAGGTAAATATATATGACAAGTTGAAAAGAGTGAGAAACTTTACATATATGAAAATTTATTAGGTAAAAACTGTTCTAAAAAGATAATGTAAATGAAAATTGTATTATTGTAATTCTATATAAAACTCACTTAAAGTTCACTTTATTGTGAATAAGCGTAAGGTCAGACTAAATCTTAAATGAGAACTTTGCTTCAAAATTCAATGTTGTGGGGAGGGTATAGCTCAGTGGAAGAGTGCAAACTTAGCATGCACGAGGTTCTGGGGTCAATCCTCAGTACCTAAGTTAAAAAATAAATAAACGAATAAACCTAAATAACCCTCACCCCCGGGCAAGGAAAAAAACAAACAAACAAACAAACTCAATGGTAAGCTGACCAAACCTCTGTGTTTAGTTCACAGGGCTGTAAATGAATCTCACTGATAATGAAGATCAATATATTTTACCCAGAATCCCAATATACAAAATTTTTCATGTAACTGCTTTGCTTTATATTTTTCCTTAATTAATAATCAGTATATATCTAAAAGGAGACATGCTTTTAGTGACGTTATTTGTACCTTCTAAGAGGGATCGCAACTATATTTGTTTCAAAACTCAAAAATGTATAAACACATAGGCGTTCATTAATAGAAAAATAAAAGATGAAATCCATGAGTTGTCAGGCAACATTCTGTGTAGACAAAGAGTTTCTCTAAATAGTATGATTTATGAGATACAGGAAAAGCTTTCCCCAAAAGTACAAACTTTATCAACCAATTACAATGTAGGCAAATTCTAATCCAAGTTACACATGCATTTCTAAATTTCCTTTTAAAAAGCAAAGATGCTATGTAAGCACAATTTCACAGAACTTTTTAAGTTATTCTACCTGTAGTTAAAGGCAAGCTGGTAAAATGTTTAAAAATCAGCTATTCAGGAAACAATAATAACTCCAAATTCTGAATTGTAACATTTGTTAACTTCTGTAGTATAAATATCCTCACCATGATTGAGTCGAAGATATTAACATGACCTCAGTGAATGCATAGTTGAGAAAAAATGTGAAGCAGCACACCATTACATAGCAGTTCCACCCCAAAACTATATGTATAGATCCTCAAGAATATAGATGATAGTAAAATGTAGTAAAATAATTGTGAAGTGATGAATTTTGGGTATTTATTGTGCTTTTGATATAGTTAATTTAATTGTAACTTTATAATTTTTAACAATGGCTAACTCCAATAATCATCCTTCAAAATTCCTAAAAATTTAGCAATCCACTTATTTTAGCAAGTATAGGCCAACTCTAGCTCACTACTGACTATAGTACATTTTGAGATGTTCATTTATAATAGGGGATAGAGGAGAACTTAAGGGGACAATGACACCAGGTCTGTGAAATCAGGAGAATGGAGCAAAAAGGGGGATTATTCTAGTGACAATATTAAGGTAAGCAGAAATGAGTTGTCTGTTTAAAATATTTCACAGAATTGCCTAATGTGGCATCTTGGATGGGCACTTTTTGTAGTGGTAATCTAAATAAACCACTCTTCTATAAACTTGATTTTAGTATTTTAATCTGATGGAAGGAGTTTTCACATATTGAGGTATGGGGAATTTATTATGGCTTCTACATGATTTAACTTGAACTTTGGGCTAACTAAACTAAAACAGCCTATTTGTGGCCTTTTAAACATGCTTTGATATCTGCTGTGGTTTCAAGGTCTCCCCTTGTAACTATGCAAACATTTCTGACACCACCCAATCCTTGCTTAACAAGCACATTTACTTCTTGTCATCTCCAGCTTCTAAAAAAACAACTTACATAATTTTGTGGTTTTTGCCTTTATAAGTTACCCAACTTTGTAGTCTGGCAGAACAAAATACAGGTGTGTTTAGAACCTGTCACCCAGGCTATATTCCTCAGTTTAGCTCAAATAAAACTCTTTTCTATTCCTATTATAGATTGTTTATTGATTATTTCTGTAGAAATATGAATAATTCCATGTCAACCATGCATTCGAAAAATCTTTTTTTTTGTGGAATCACATTAATTTTTTTAAACTTTTTTTTTATTGAGTAATAGTCATTTTACAATGTTGTGTCAAATTCCAGTGTAGAGCACAATTTTTCAGTTATACATGAACATACTTATATTCATTGTCATATTCTTTTTCACCGTGAGCTACCACAAGATCTTGTATATATTTCCCTGTGCTATACAGTATAATCTTGTTTATCTATTCTACATTTTGAACTCCCAGTCTGTCCCTTCCCACCCCCCACCCCCTTGGCAATCACAAGTTTGTATTCTATGTCTATGAGTCTGTTTCTGTTCTGTATTCATGGTTTTGTTTTTTTTTTTAAGATTCCACATATGAGCGATCTCATATGGTATTTTTCTTTCTCTTTCTGGCTTACTTCACTTAGAATGACATTCTCCAGGAACATCCATGTTGCTGCAAATGGCGTTATGTTGTCGGGTTTTATGGCTGAATAGTATTCCATCGTATAAATATACCACTTCTTCTTTATTCAGTCATATGTTGATGGACATTTAAGCTGTTTCCATGTCTTAGCTACTGTAATTAGTGCTGCTATGAACATTGGGGTGCAGGTGTCATTTTGAAGTAGGGTTCCTTCTGGGTATATGCCCAGGAGTGTGATTCCTGGGTCCTATGGTAAGTCTGTTCCTAGTCTTTTGAGGAATCCCCATAGTGTTTTCCACAGTGGCTGCACCAAACCGCATTCCCACCAGCAGTGTAGGAGGGTTCCCTTTTCTCCACAGCCTCTCCAGCATTTGTCATTTGTGGACTTTTGAATGATGGCCATTGAGACTGGTGTGAGGTGATACCTCATTGTAGTTTTGATTTGCATTTCTCTGATAATTAGTGATATTGAGCATTTTTTCATGTGTCTATTGATCATTTGTATTTCTTCCTTGGAGAATTGCTTGTTTAGGTCTTCTGCCCATTTTTGGATTGGGTTGTTTGTTTTTTTCTTATTAAGTTGTATGAGCTGCTTATATATTCTGGAGATCAAGCCTTTGTCAGTTTCATCTTTTGCAAAAATATTCTCCCATTCTGTAGGTTGTCGTTTTGTTTTATTTATGGTTTCCTTTGCTGTGCAAAAGCCTGTAAGTTTAATTAGGTCCCATTTGTTTATTCTTGCTTTTATTTCTATTGCTTGGGTAGACTGCCCTAGGAGAATATTTTTGAGATGCATGTGAGATAATGTTTTGCCTATGTTTTCTTCTAGGAGGTTTATTGTATCTTGTCTTATGTTTAAGTCTTTGATCCATTTTGAGTTGATTTTTGTGTATGGTGTAAGGGAGTGTTCTAGCTTCACTGATTTACATGCTGCTGTCCAGTTTTCCCAACACCATTTGCTGAAGAGACTGTCTTTATTCCATTGTATGTTCTTGCCTCCTTTGTCGAAGATTAGTTGACCAAAGTTTGTGGGTTCATTTCTGGATTCTCTATTCTGTTCTATTTTTCTATATGTCTGTTTTTGTACCAATACCATGCTGTCTTGATTACTGTAGCACTATAGCATTGTCTGAAGTCTGGGAGAGTTACTCCTCCAGTCTCTTCCTTTTTCTTCCATAATGCTTTGGCAATTCTAGGTCCTTTGTGGTTCCATATAAATTTGATTATGATTTGTTCTAGTTCTGCGAAATATGTCCTAGGTAATTTGATAGGGATTGTAGATTGCCTTTGGGCAGGGTGACCACTTTAACAATACTGATTCTTCCAATCCAGGAGCATTTGAATTTAAAGGAAAAAGTATAGTTGGTCATATTGCTGAAATTGCCAGCTGCATTTTAGGAAATCTAATTTTCTAGAATTCTCAGAAAGCTCCAGCTTCATACTTGCAAACATTTCTTAAACTACTTTTATTAACCAGGAGCTAGTCTAAATGCTAGGCATGTATCCCTTGTTTAATTCTCACAATAAAACATTACAACACTTTTTAATATTTTCATTTTAAAGATAGGGAAACTGAGTCATAAAGAAGTTAAGTAACTTTTCCAAAGCCATACAAGCAGTAAAGGAAGTAAGTGGACTTTAAACCTAAGTAGTGTGGCTCTTAAAACCTCTTTAGTCTTTAGGCAGAGTGTATTTTAATTTGTTTGTTTTGACTAATATCAAGTAACTCAGCCTTAGATTGGATTTCTTCATCAGCGAAAAGAGGAAAATAAAAAGCTTCCTCATAGTATTTTTGAGATGATTAAATGAAATGATACTCATAAATGTGTCTAGCTATACAGTATAATTGTAGTTGCAGCATTTATTATTAATGGTATTTGGAGCATGAAGTCTGTCTAAAGAAATAATCTGAGATATGAAGAAAGATTTATATATAATGAAATTGAAGACAGTTTTATTATTATAGTAAAAATGAGAAACAGTCTAAATATAATTTAAGAAAATGGTTATAAATAAATTATGGTACATCCAGGGAACATTATGAAGTCAGTAGTATTATCTTTCAAAAATATTTAGTTATTTGGAAATGTTTATAATGTAAGAATAAATGAAAGAAATAATGAAAATCACATGGAAGTACTTGTATATAAATGCACTCAAATATATGACTATTAGGAATTGCTCGATGTTACTACTGCTTAGTTCTGGCTCGTGGCATTATGATTTATTTTCCTTTCACCTTTTGTAAAATCCAAATTCTCTACAATAGATATCTATCAATTTTATGTAAATATAAGGCGTTAATTTAAAATTTTATGTCTGCAAAAGATTAGAGGAAAAGTGACATTTTATATCCTGATAGAACTTTTAAAAATTTTATCATGATATGCTGTAATGAGAGTATTCATATTATAAAAAATTAGAACTACATTTTAAGTATATATTATTTATAAGTTCTTTTCAAAAGTATGCTCATCAAATTAATAGCAAAATTACTGCACTGCATAAAATTCCCTTTAGTAATTTTCATTAAGTGGACTTCTGGTTTATTTTCTGCCCTAAGCACTACTAGTTTTTTCTTTTTCTGAAAGAAACACTATGAGGCTTAATTATTAATTGTGAAGTATTTGATCTCTCTCAAATGCATGTAAGATATTATTCAAAGAATTGTAATCAGCATGCAAATCCAAATAAAGTATTAACACAAGTAGAATACATTAAATAATTACATCCTGGTCTCTATTACATGACAAAATGGTGAATTCTGGTATTTAGCAGCCCTTCCTCTATCCAAGCCTGTGAACTGCTTCCCCTGTCCCTTAGTGCTAGCTGTGGGCCCAGGAACCCAGATGGCCTCTCATCCACAAGTAGTGCAGAGTGTGCTTCTCCACAGGATGGTGGTGTCAGGGCTCTAAAGGGTGGAGATGAATGCTGCAAGGTTTTTTAAGGCCCAGCCTTAGAAATCAAATTGTATCACTGTACCAAAATGCAGTTAAAGGCCTTCCCAGATTCAAGGAGTCAAGAAATTGACTCAGACTCTTGAGTTGAGAAGTGGCAAAATCACATTGCTAAAGAGCGTGGGAGGAATCTCACGCAGCTGTCTGAGAAAGCATTCTCACCTAGTATCTACATTTCCCCAGCTGTCACCTTAGGCCTACCCAGGGAGAGGGCGGAGCACTACTGTTTCAAAGTGCACTTTGTCATGTCCCTTCACGTTGCCTGTCTCTTCTCTGCACCCACGATTCCCAGGGAGAAGTAAACTCCGGAAGCACAAAATAACATTCTTCATAATCCTTCATAAAGGAAGGATTCAGGCATGATTTTCTCTGCCCATTTTTCCATGAAAAATTTTCAAAAAGTAGGTGGGTATTTTTTATCATGTGGGAGGCAAAGTACATAGGCATGGAAAATGTGAAAGTACAGCAGTGGGCATTTATTAAAAGACATATGTTCAACATTAATAAAATCACTATGAAAGTTAAAAAAGAAACATTAATGTCACTTTCCTTGCTTACAGGAAGGTTACTGTCAGTTTGATAATTCAAACATAACTAATACACATTGAAATTATAAAACAATATATTATATAATAGTTATTTATATAATTATGCATTAATAAGACACAAAATACGCATACAATTTGTGGAATGTGTGGTTAGGGTGATCTTAATTACTGAGAATAAAGGTAATTTAGATTTGAGTAGCTTTTGAAGAACAGGAGGTGAATTTTAGAGATAATAGCTGGAGCTAAGTAAGATAGAGAAGGCTATTAAAAATCAAAGTATGTTTAAGTAGATATGTGGGTCTATATTTGGCAATTTTGAACTGACACCTTAATAACAATTAACAAAATAGTCCCACTATGCATCTGGTTGGTTGTTCAATCCAGAAATGTAACAACTGTCTTTCACTGATGTCCTTCAGGCATATATTTAAGAGTAATGGCCAACACTTACTGAAAACTACATCCCCTACTTTTGAAATGATCAGTGTTCTTGTCTAATAATGGAAATAATAATGTATTTGTTGTAAGCATTAAATAAATTATTAAAGGTAAGACCCTTAGAATATGATCTGTCATATAATAATATTGCAATAAATGTTAACTATTGTCACTATTAATATTTACATCATCGTTATTACTCTATACCAAATTTATCCACTCTTCCCCACCTTTACGGTAACTACCTTATTCTAAAATGCCATCTCTTCTTGCCTGGCTGCCTATAATGGTCCCTTCTCTCAGCTTCCACTTTTGACTTTAAACATAGTTTTTCAAAAAGCAGTAAGATATATTTTCTATTAGCACAAAAAATCTTACCAGTTTTTTCCTGATAAAAAGTTTGTTTTTCATTTGTATCTTTATCTTAAATGTGATGTATC
The DNA here is from genome assembly GCF_036321535.1 of Camelus dromedarius. NCBI lineage: Eukaryota > Metazoa > Chordata > Mammalia > Artiodactyla > Camelidae > Camelus > Camelus dromedarius. Next base: position 41,142,767 of record NC_087436.1, read on the forward strand.
TTTTTGCTTTGGCTGCTTTTAAGATTCGCTACTTACATATAGTTTTTTGCAGTTTGCCTATGCCTATGGCAGACAGACGCTAAGGTAACCCCAATGATTTCCAGTCTTCTAATGTTCACACCATTGTGTATTCTGTCCCCAACCCCCACTTCCCCTGTGTCTGGGCAGGATCTGTAACTTGCTTCTAACCAGAACAGTATGACAAATGTGATGAAATGGTAATATCCTAATGAGATCTGATTAGGTTCCACTATATGGCAAAGGTAATGAGATACCATTCATACGACCCTGTTAGATTAGAAAAGACTTCACATTAGCTGATTAGGGCTAGAGCATTTCCTTACAGGCTTGGTGTAGTAAGGATAAGTGGCCATGTTGAAAAAGTCCACGTGGTAAGAAACTCAAATGGTTTCTAGCCAATGGCAAAGAGCTGGGGACCATTCTTACAGCTACAATGGAATGAACTCCACCACCAACCTGAGCTTAGCAGCAGGTTCTTCTCTAGGCAAGCTTCTAGAAGACAGTAAAGCCTAGCTGTCACCTTGACTGCAGCCTTGTGAGACCCTTACCAGAGGACCACTTGGGCCTGGCCTGGGCTCCTGACCCAAAGAAACTGTGAGATAGTAAATGCGTGTTTTTCTAAGCCAATGAGGCTGCAGTGTTGAATGTGTGAGTGCATATCCAGAGTACCCTTGAATTTAGTACTTTATTTTGAATATGATCTACCTTGCTGATCCTTTAAGAGGAAAAAAAACCAAATTTGATCCTGTAATCTCTAAATATATTTGGAACTCGGATGTTATCTGTTTAATTTCCTCTTATTCCCATTTATTTTATTACATTCTGTGAATCCTCCTGAAGCTACATGACAGAAGCTACACTTCAATTGAAACACACATTTTTAGGTAGTTGTGTCACCCTTTCACTATACCGAGTATAATTAGTTATGTTGTGCAAATTGTTACTATTATGAGAAAAAAAAGCAGTAAGTGTAATTTTTTTTTCCTAGATCACATCCAAAAGCAAGTTAAGTTTCTCTCTATGGGCCCAAACATTTAACTCAATATTCATGTGAATAGCAGAAGGCACTATCATAATTGGGAAATTGAATACAAAACCTTCTAGAATAGAACATACACAGAATAATGATACACATTTATATGGCTCCTTGACTCCCTGATTTGTAATAAATTTGCATTAGAGCCCTATTTAACTCTTTAACAAATTTCCAAACTATTTTACAATTCCATCAAAAAGCCCATGACTAAGATAACTCAAATCTCTGAGAATCTGTTTTTAAAATGTTCAACAAGAGGAACAAATAAATAAATATGAAAATAAAATTCTGTTTCAGAAGTGTTGTTGTTGTTGTTGTTGTTGTTTTAACCTTGTGTTCACCCCTACATCAAGTTGTATTGAACATCTGTCAAATTTCTTGCCTTTCAGGAAATGATTGCTCAGTCATATTTTTGCAGGAAAAAAAAGTTACCTTAAAATAGAGTAACACTCCAAACTCTAGAAAGACAGTCTCATCACTACAGTTCTTACAAATGTGCAGTTTATTACTTCAGAAAATGGTAACTGCGTCTGTTCATTTCTTCCATCTCCAGAAATAATCTCCTGTGAATGCTGCCCAGTATATCAATTTCCCCTCTACCACTCATGGTGTAATAAAGGAGGTATTGGAAATCCCACTTCTATTCATTTCTTTTTTTCCCCTGATTCCAAGGACATAAGGAGACATCAAAAATAGTTCAGAGGTGAGCTTACTGCCATTATTTTCTGATATAAATAAAACTTTTTAAAAAGTAGCTGAAATTTTAAAATTTTATTTCATTTTCATACTCTATCCATTCCTGTATATTCTTGTATAAATATGGGATAAAACATGTATAACTATAGATCCTATAAAGACAATTCATATAGAGATTCACAGCATTAGCAGAATTTTATCCCATTACATATAAAGTCAACTAAAAATTAGGGGGCACATCTGAAAGTTTACGAACACTCACATGGAATTAATATCCCAATATACAAACTTCTCACACTTCACTGCATATCAGTTCAAAATTCTTATAGGAAGAGAATGATCTTTCATATATGATTATTTCATAGAAATCTTAGATTTGAGATAATTAATACACTCTCTTCTAAACTTACAGTGTTCACAGTAGATTTGGGGTATAATCAGTTTCACAGCTTTTTTTATTTGTTTTCTGCTTTTTCTATTTACTGTTTTCTTGAGGAAGATTTGTGAGAAATAAAATATTTGGTCATAAAAATTAACATTCATATTTTCAATATACTAAATATATTTTCAGATATAAAATGTAAGCTTAATAAAAGAAATTCTTTACACTAATTATGTGAATTAATTATGAGTAACTGCTGTTAAGCAGAAAAGTTTAAAGGAACAAGTAATAAAATTTTTATATTTATGCCAGTTTCCAGATCCAGTTGTACTAACTCTTATGTTTCAAACAAGTGACTCTAATAGTCTCAAAATTAGGATCTATGAATAAATAAGAATTCGTAAATCCTTTATGTAACTGATGCATGGATGAAATGAACAGTTTCAAACAAGTAGATATTCAAAATCTATTTTGAAAGTTATGAATGGGTAAAAGTTATGAATGGGTAAAAGCAGCCTGGGTGAAATAGAGTACCAAGTATTTGATTTTTTAATATGATGCTAGAATATACATTTTTCTTACAAACCATGTATGAGTTAAATTTGAAAGTCAGAAGTCATGTAATGCAAAAATTTATGTAATCTACCTATATACATTTTCCATGATATATAAGAAGAGATATGAATTTAAAATTAAATTACATTTAATATCATTCAGCATGATTGAAGTATACAAAACAACTATAAAAAATATATTAACTGAATAGGGCCTACTACTTAAATGTTCAACCAATAGTTACACAGGGCCTCTGGCTCTAGAAGGCCCCACTTTTGGGGTTTAATGTTCTGTGGCAGTCATCTTGAAATTCTTAATTTTATTTTTAAATTCCTAAGTGAAGTATTTGGTAAGTGAGGATCCATGAGGCAACGAATCATGCACCAGGTGCCTGGGATCTCAGCTCATGTGCCATAGCTCATCCTGCCACTCTCCATTTCCCTAGAATGGATTCTTCACCACCTGCTCCCTGTCTCCTGATACTCCAGCTCCACCTGTCCTTTCTCACACCATCTCTCTCCCACAGTAGCTGCTGCTCTCCACTTGGAGTGGCAATTGGGTCCCATCAGCAGATGGGAAAAATCTTCATTTCGTCTTTGCTCTCCACCCCTAGTAGGGGCCTGAGCACAATAAGAGAAGGATTGGGGTCTCCCCATATCTTAAAGCTTCTAGTACAGGGCAAGGTGACAGCTATCCTCTCTCTGGGCTGCAAGCCCCATTGTGCGTTCAGCAGGCAACTCTGCAGGGGCCTCTTGCCCAGCACTGATCTAGGTACCAACCACATCCTGGTGTGGAGGGTGCAATCTCCTGTAGGTCACCCAGTGGATATGAGCTAGGGTGGCAGCCTGTGACAAGAAGATGCTGAATTCTCTGCCTCTTCCCAAGGCCACGCATTTTAATTTTTCACCGAACCCTGAAAATTATATGCAGTCAGATATGACTATGAGTATGTATAAATGCCATTAAGCATTTTGAATATATGAAAAGATTTTTCCCTACCAGTGTTTTTTGCTCAAATAGTTTTTCACTTACTTGATGATTATTTTTAAGGTTTTTCTGCTTGGCATGTAACCTTTTTATTTTGTGATAAAAATGCTTTCATATAAATTTCATCTTAACTACTTTTAGAATGAAATTTTGAAATTGAAAACAAAGTGCGCACTTTCCTTACTATGTATAGGTGGAAATATGCAGTCATTTTATTGGTTATTGGGTTTTTCATACAAACAGATATCATATCACTTTTAAGAGAAATATACACAAGGAAGAAGCCACAGTACCAGTTGGGAAAGGGAGCCTCAGGGAATATAAACTTGTCCTCTCAAATAGACATACATGTAGTCTATTAGTTAAGGCCACAATTCCAAACCACCTGAAGACAAAACATTATATCTTTGGTTCTTTTTTATACAAGAACTATGAACTAGCAAATTTAATAATAAGGTGATATAATGGACTTATGCATTATAGTTAATTGGTTACATAAAATCTTAAACTCTCAGTCTCTGTTTCCCTCACAATTCTCCCTCCCTCACCATCATGTAAATCATAAAATGATGCTTAACACAAAATGGAAGGGACAAAAAAATTAAAAAACAAACAAACAAAGGCACACAGAAGAGGAATCGAGGGAAGAATTTATGAAGATAAAGCAAAACTTTGGGGACCGGGGAGGGTAACCTGGCATAAAAAGTGTGTCCTATGCAAACTTAGTCTCCAATTAGAGCACAGATGACAATGTGGTTCTTTATCTTACCTTTTCTCTTATTGGACATCATACAACTCAAGGGTTCTTACAATCTAAGAGACTTAAATGCTTGAAAGGCAGTGTCTTCCCCTCATCACCGAAACCAGATGTCTGTAAGGGCAGCTTTCACATTCACTTCCTGCAAACTCAAAGGATCCCAAGGAGGAACAAGCAATTTAGGCCTACAATGTGTCTGGGGAGGGAGGAAGCTATAAAGGATTAAGCTGTTGGATGAGAGGCTGATACATTCATGAAGTGGGGCTGGAAGAGGAGGACAGAAAAGCACTGATGTGGTGGGGTCCTTAGTGGTCCATGTAGATAGGTTCTCCCTATCTGTGAATCAACAAATGGCTCTCAGGATAGCCTCACCACTCAGAATGATAAAATGTTACCCACTATGGTAGAATTGACATGTGAGGGAAAAAAATACAGAATGAACAAACAATCTGCTTATTTCAGGGTAGAACTAATTATTTTTGCTAGTGCAGTGAACTTGGGCAGGACTGAAAAAAAAAATTTGTAGACTTCCATGCTAATAGACCCACAAGGTTTCCAAATGAGGCCATAGGCAGATAAATCAGGAAAATGGGAAGCACTTATGCTTCAGTGGATTACTAATTAATCAATCTTCATTGGATTACTACAAATTTATCTCACCCTTCTCTCTCTCTCTCTCTCTACCTCTCTAAACACACACACACACACACACACACACACACACACACGCCTCACCCTAATCACTTTCTCACTAACTTCTATTCAACCTAACAAGCTACAGTCAAGCCTTCATTTCATATTAATTGTACTCAGTTTTTAACAGTACATCAAATACTTTATTGACTATAGCTATTCTTAGGTTTGAATTTTTATTGTTTGATTCTGCCATTTTTCACCTTGGTAATCCCCACTGATCATTCAGGTCTTGAATAAAAGCCTCATTTTTTTCTAGCAACCATTACCTGTTGCCCCGCATATGGGTTATATATGCCCTTCACATTCTGCTGTAATTGTTTAGTTATCTCTATGATCATCATGCACCAAACTATTAAATCCTCAGTTTCCTATCTTGTATCTTGTCCTCTTCACTGTTATATTTTCAGTCTACCAAAGAGTGCCTTGCCCAACTAAATGTGTTAAACATTATCTGGCATAAGCTCTTTTGGATGTAACAATATTCTCATCAGAGCTCAAAAATGCCAAGTAAATCTATAATGACGTTTTGAAATACATGTCTTACTACATAACCTGCTAAAGCAATTGAGTGTGTGTCCCAAAATCAAAACACCTGAGTTTAAAAATGAGCTCCACCTCTTGCAACTGTGTGATGTTGGGCAACTGGCTTTTCTTTCCATGCCTGAGTCATAATCTGTAAAATGAAAATAAAGATTCTGTACCTCATGACTTTGTTTTGAGAACTGAATGAGATTATGTGTGCAAAGCCCTCAGAACTTCATCTGGCAGTGTTAAATATTACGACTGTGATGTCTGTGAAACAATCTGGGGATTAGAAATTTTAAAAAAAAGATGAAAAATACAATCTAAATACATATTTGGAACAAATAATAAATGAGGGAGGTAGATCCAACCAGTTATTCAGATATAAGGAAAATTCTAATGCTATGAAAGAGGTACAATTATACTCTTCCCCAAAAGGTAAGATGAAAAATATAAGAGAAGCAATTAACACAAAAAATGTAAATGGCCAATAAATGTGTATCAGTGCTTAACTAAGTTCACACAGTGAATTGCTGGCAATGTCTTAATAGAACTCAGGTGTTTTTGTATTCAATCTGTTTTCCATTCTGTTGTGTAATCTTTTCTTCAGTAATTATTCAGACTGTCTACTTGTGGTATACAGCAATAAACTCTGTGCTAGAAACTTTCCTCATAACTTTTGTAAATTGGTTTTGCTTCCCTTCAAAAAACGTTCTTCCTTTTTCCTGTTCCTCTCTCTTTCAATCTCTCTTCTTTCCTTCCTTCCTTTTTTCTTTTCCTTCTTTTCTTTCTCTTCTTTCTCCCTTTCTTTGATTTAAAATATTTGCAAACTCTTGGGAAATTTTTAACAAAGATAGCTTTCATACAATCTACCATAAATGTATACACATTAAAAAATTATGCAATTTTTAAAGATTTGATATGTTGACTATTATTCTGTAAATATAAAGGCTAAAAGTGGTTTATTTATCCACTGTACACAGTGAAGATAGCATGGAATACTGTACTAATCTAATGCAAAAAGTCTTGCATTCAGAAAATTATGCACTCATTCAACCTTAGTAAGTCTTTCTTAATTACATTGCAGAGTTGCATTAAATATGAAAAGCAAGCTTCTCTGGAAATCAGCAAACCTTGTATTGAAACATTCTTTCCCAAGCTTAAAATTGCAATTAGCCATTACTATCTATTACACACAGTAATCCTCATAATTGCTGCTTCTGTTCATTAGTTTCCTTTCTTGGAGCTCCTCTTTACATAATTAACAGTCTGATTTTTGTATATTTAAAATACTAAACAGAAAACTTGGTATCAACAAAACAATATTATTCTCTAATTTAAACAAAGGTACCCTGGCATATTACACTTGCTATAATAAAATACATGGTTTTAAACTATACAAACTGCTGAATGATTTCAAAATGTTAATAGCACTAAAATACATCCAGAAGCCTCAAATTTAGTTGGTATTAAAGTTTTCAAGTGGTGACAAACATAAGGTATATTTAGAATTGATTTTATATATAAATCTCGTTTGTATCCTTAAAATCTTACCTCCCAAATGTAGTCCCAAAATGCAAGGAAACGGCAAATAAACGTAATACGTTAAAATGAAGCTTTAAGAGTAATACTAAACATGTTTTAGTAACATGTTTATTTTATAATATCTAACACTTTATATTTTCCAAAGGAGAGAAATTCCAAATATCTAAACATGTCTCCATAGTTTTTTCTTCTGTAAGTAGATTCCTTCTTATATTAGCAATCTCTGTGCTACATTAGCCATATATACATACATAGTAGCACATTCTGTAAAGGATAAGTCAAAGAGTTTTTAGTGAAACACTGATTAAAATAAGATATGATGGCTATTTCATTATATACACAAAATCAGCAGAAGTAGTGGACAAAGATTGACATTGTTGTTATATTAGCATCTTCCTGCAATAGGTATTTACAGCTCATCCAATGAAAAGGTGGAGCTTGTTTCTTTCCATTGAACACTGACATGTGTGTGACAAGATGTGTCCAATGAAATTCAGTGGGAATGATACTATGCCAGTTTCAACTTCAGGAGTTTTTGTTTTGTTTTGTTTTGTTTTTTTCCCATGCTTTTACTCTCTCTTTCAGAAATCTGATCAGCTGCCTTATGAATAAACCTGGACTAGCTTACTGGTGGATAAGAGGCATGTGAAACAGATAAACTATCTAAATTGAAGCTATCCTATGAACACCCCCACCCGCACTCATCCCCACCCCCTCATTGACCTAACAGCTGACAACACACTAATAAACCAAACTCCAAGCAGAAGAACTGCCTAGTTGAGTCTAATTCAAATTGCCAACCCACGAAATTGTGAGCTAAATAAAAATTTGTTGTTTTAAGATCTTATGTTTGAAATGATTTGTTATGAAGCAAAATGTAAGCAATACATTAGTTAATATAATAAACAAAATGGGATATTAAGATGGATGGTATTTGGAACAATGTATGAAGTTTCCTTTCATGATTGAATTACATTCCAGTAACAAAATTTTTAAAAATAATATATACTTTGGATAATTGGCACATTTACATAAACACATTACATACACAGGTACAAAGAGATTCTTAAAAATTACACCAGATAGACTGGGGGTAGTTTGCATAATCCCTGCATCCTGATGTTATACTTTTGTGAAGTCTTCTCCCCTTGAGAGGGCATGGTCTGTGACTAGCTTCTAATAGACTAATGGCAATGGTAAAAGGATGTCATGTCTATTATTTCATTACATTATATAATCAACTTTCTTGCTAACTCTGTAAACTCTAATTCCATAGCTGTTTTTGAATAATAATTGGACCCTGCTGTGAAGCCCATGGGACAGGAAGCTGAAGGTGGACTTCAAATGATAGCCATGAAGAAACCAGAGGTCTCAGTCATATACTTATAAGGAAATAAATCCTGCCAAAAACCAAAGTAAACTTGGAAGAAGATTCTTTCCTGGTCAAGCCTCTAGATGAAATTGCAGTTGAACTGATATCCTAGAGACAGCCTTGTGAGACCCTGAGCAGAGGACCTAGTTAAACTCTATCCAGAATTCTGACCCAAAGTAACTGTGAGATAGTAAACGTGTGTAATTTCAAGCTACTAAGTTTGTGGTAATTTGTTGTACAACAATAGACAACTAATGTGTTGAAGATGCACCTTGGTTTCATCTTGCTGCTTATAATAAATTGCAAGAGGAAAAATATAAATTGAGGGGAAAACTGTTAACAAACATGACACAGGATATGATTTAAAAAAATCCGTATTTAGTTGGTAAGATATGTTAAAATAAAAAAAATTGACTTCTAAGATATGGAATAGAGATAAGCTTTAATAGGCAAGAAATTTAAGATGTAACTTTACAAGTATTTGCTAAAATTTCATAAAGATGAAAAGGTCAAAAGTGTTCAGTCACATAAACAGCCATTTCAAGAGACTAAGGATATATCTCACAGATCTTCTCAATAAAACACTAAGACCTCTCTCTAAAAGCTTAAAAGCATGGTCCTTCAGCCATACAAGCAAAATGTCAAGGTGGGGAAGGGCTTATCTCAAAAGATTTGTGGGTGTGCTTTTTGCTTAATGAATTGAACCTCAATGAAATCTGTAAGAGATCCACAAAATATCTAAAATGTACTTCAGCTAAGGCATCAACAACTTCTATTATAGGGACAAAGAGAGTATAAAAAGAAAGAAGTCTGCTGGAACCCAAAAATACTACTTCCTGGAAGCCAGCCAATGAAATTATTCAGTTGGGAACACATTCTATCTTCAATGAGAAGGACAGAATGGCTCAGGATGCAGAATCAATAGCCCAGAGGGTGAAGGCAAAGTCACAGAGAATTACTCCCAGACCTTGAAACACAATCAAGAAATTATTAACATTTTCCTAAGTGGATTTCAGGATTGCTAAGCACCAGTGACTTTTTTTTTTTATTTCCATTTCCTTTTTTTCTGAATGAAAATATCTATATAGCTGGCCCTCCATATCTGCATATTTTGTAAAACTCACGTACACAGAGGGTCAACTGAATTCATTGTATTATGGCATACATCTTATATTAGGGATTTGAGCAGCCATGGATTTTGGTATCCACGGGGGTTCCCAGAACCAATTTCACACAGACACCAAGGAACAGCTGGAGTTGCAGCTGTTTTCGTATGTCTGCCCAATATTGTATGTTTTGAGTGTTAACTTGTCTATTTAGTATGTGCATATTGGTAGATCAAGAGGAACTATGCCTATAGGCCCTCATCCACACCTGGAGCTGATTTAGATTCTGAAATCTGAGCAGATTCTGTAATGGGATGAGACACTGGGAACCATGCGAAAGGGTGAAGGTACCTTGCATGTGGGAGGAACAGAAATAATTGGAAATCAGAGGAAAGAATGTGCTGGACAGATCTGGGTTGGCCCCCTTTATAATCCCTGCCTCCTGATGTCCACACCCTTGTTTAGCATCTTCCTATTGAGTGAGCATTATTTATGATGTGTTTCTAACTGATAAACAGTGACAAAAGTGAAAGATGTTATTTCTGCGATTTCGTGACATCATATAAGACTGTCTTGCTAGCAGACTCATGCTAGACTCTACCTCTAACTCACTTTGAACAAGTAAGCAGCCCTTTTCAGAGGCCCAGATGGCAAGTACCTAAGAACAGTCTTTCGGAGCTGTGGGCGGCCTCCAGGTGACACCCATCAAAAGGCTAGGAACCCCAGGTTTAAAGATGTATGGAAATAGATTATGCTAAAAATGTAAGTAAACTAAGGAATATATTGTTAAATTGCAGCCTTGTGACATTCTAAAAAGAGGAATCAGCTCTGCTGTATTCAAACTCCATACTTCTGGAAATTGTGAGATAATAAGTGTGCTATTTTAAGTTACCAAGTTTGTGTTATTTTACTATGCAGCAATTGGTAACTAATACAAATAGATATTTGACTAATAACAAACATATGTATACTACCTTAGGCTGTTTAATATATGATTGAAAAGCTTCATTCTTCTCCAAGGAAATCAGATTATTTCTTTACAAATCCTTTGAAGTTTTTATTTGTAAGTCAAGTTTTGAAATAATTTTCTTTATAGGAGTAAAAGTATATTGCTTTAAACACAACATAATTTATTTTTTTTAAATTTCATGCATCTATTTTATAGTTGATGATAGAATTATTATCTCAGTACTAATTACTGAGCTTCCAAATACTGCACATGTGGCTGCTTTAATTTCTGGGAACTGTCTAGTACTTTCACTTAGTTTTCATGGTAAAACAGTTTTTGTCAATATTAGCATATTTGAGAATATTTACTTCCAATAACAACTGTCTTTATATCAATAATACCCTGACTGTTAGTATTCTCTATGTCATGAGCTTTGTCTCCACAGATACTTCATCACTACTGACATCCCTCAACAAAATATTTTTAGTAAATCACATGAAACCCACAGGTCATGGAAGACAGAACTGATAAAAGCTAAGAAAAGGATTTCAAAAGTTAAAGAGTTAAAAGGATTCATGGAAAAAATTAAAGATATGAGAAGATCAGTAAGAAAGATAGGCCACAAGTATCAATGGTCTTCTCAAAGAAGAGAATTGAAATAACGAAATGTTATATAATACAAAATATTCCAGGAATAAAACAAGTTTTAATCCACCAAAATAAATGGTGAATTGATAAATAGTCCAAAAAAGTTGCTGGATTTCTATAATAATAAAAAACCTGGGTAACATAATCAAGTAAAAACTAAGAGGCTATGTACAGACTTCTTTCCAGGGACATTTAGCACCAGAATACTGTGGAGAAATATCTACATAATGCTTAGAAAATAAATTCTGTTCTGAGAAATGTATATCCATACAAATTGTCCTTTATGTCCAAGTCAAGAAATTGGAATATATGAACATGCAATGGCATAGAATTATTGATTTTGTGTTTCTTAAAGCCACTACTAAGAATGAAGTTAACTTAATAATGAATTTGCCAAAAACTGAAATACTTATGTATATATGTAACAAAATATGTATAAGATCTATATGAAGGAAATTATAAAACTCTGATGAATGAAATCAAGGAAGAACTAAATAAATGGAGAGACATCTCCTGATCAATAATAGGAATTCAATATTGTCAAGATGTCAGTTCTTCCCAGATTAATCTATAGATTCAATATAATCCCAATAAAAATCTGAGCAAATAAATTTATGCATATAACAAGCTGATTCTAAAATTTATGTGGAATGATAAAAGACCCAGAATAGCCAAGTCCATATTGAAGGAGAAGAACAAAATTTGGAGGATTGGTGCTACCCAGCTTCAAGACTTATTATATATCTACAGTAATCAAAACAGTGTGGTATTGTTAAAAGATTGGACAAACAGATCAAAGGAACAGAATAAAAAGCCCAGAAATCGATGCCCATTGATTGATTTGTGTATGTTGAAGTATCTTTAGTACAGTCAAGTTAAGTACAGTCAACTGACCTTTGACACAGAAATAAAGGTAATGTAATAGAGCAAAGATGGACTCTTCAACAAATGATGCTGAAACAACCAACAACCACATGCAAAAAAAGTAATCTAGATACGACCTTATACCCTTCATAAAAATGAACTCAAAATGGATCATAGACCTAAGTATAAAATGAAAATTAAAAATCACCTAGAAGATAACACAGGAGAAAACCTAGATCCCCTTGGGTATGGCAATAACTTGTAAGATACCACAACAAAGGCATGATCCATGAAATAAAGAATTGATAAGCTGGATTTCATTAAAATTAAAAACTTCCACTCTGTCAAAGACAAAGTCAGGACTATGAGAAGAAAAGCCAAAGACTGGGTGAAAATAATTAAAAGCATAAAACTGATAAAGGACAGTTCTCCAAAATATAAAAAGAACTCCTAAAATTCAACAGTAGGAAATCAAACAATCGGATTAAAAGATGGGTCAAAGCTCACAGAGAAAAGAGAGAGCACAAATAAGCAAAATAAGAAAGGAAAATGGAGAAATTATAACCAATAACATAGAAACACAGAATATCATATGAGAATACTATGAACAACTATATGGCAACAAAATGGATAACCTAGAGGAGATGGACAAGTTTCTGGAAACATACAGTCCACCAAGACTAAATCAAGAAGAAGTTGACCACTTGAACAAACCAATCACTAGAAATGAGATCAAATTAGCAATAAAAAACCTCCCTACAAATAAAAGTCCAGGACATGATGGCTTCACTGGGGAATTCTACCAAACATACAAAGAAGAACTCATACTAGTCCTTCTCAAACTCTTCCAGAAGATTGAAAAGGAGGGAATACTCCCAAATTCATTCTATGAAGCAACCATCACCCTAATACCAAAACCAGGCAAAGACACTACCAAAATAGAGAATTACAGACCAATATCACTTAAGAATAAAGATGCAAAAATCGTTACCAAAATATTAGCAAATAGAATCCAACAGCACATAAAAAAGATTATACAAAATGATCAAGTGGGGTTCATCCCAGGGACACAAAGATGGTTCAACAAACACAAATCAATAAATGTAATGCATCACATCAACAAGAGAAAGGACAAAAACCACATGATCATCTCAATAGATGCAGAAGAAGCATTTGATAAAATTCAACACCCATTTATGATAAAAACTCTCACCAAAGTGGGTATAGAGGGAACATATCTCAACATAATAAAAGCTAAATATGACACACCTACAGCCAGCATAGAACTTAATGGTGAAAAACTCAAAGCTATCCCACTAAAATCTGGACAAGACAAGGCTGCCCACTATCACCATTCCTATTCAACATAGTCTTGTAAGTCCTAGACAAAGCAATCATGCAAGAGAGAGAAATAAAAGGGATCCAAATTGGAAAAGAAGAGGTAAAATTGTCACTATATGCAGATGATACGATACTATACATAGAAAACCCCAAAAGGTCCACACAAAAACTACTAGATATAATCAAAGAATTCGGCAAGATAGCAGGTTACAACATCAACGTACAAAACTCAGTTGCATTTCTTTACACTAATGATGAATCAACAGAAAAAGAAAGTAAAGAAACAATCCTCTTTAAAATAGCACCCAAAGTAATAAAATACCTAGGAATAAATCTAACCAAGGAGGTGAAAGACTTATACATGGAGAACTATAAAACACTGATCAAGGAAATGAAAGAAGACTTAAAAAAAAATGGAAAGATATTCCATACTCCGGGATTGGAAGAATCAATATTATTAAAATGGTCATACTGCCCAAGACAATCTACAGATTTAATGCAATCCCCATCAAATTACCCAGGACATATTGCACAGAACTAGAACAAATAATAAAATTTATATGGAATCACAAAAGACCCACAATTGCCAAAGCATTACTGAAGAAAAAGAAAGGCTGGAGGAATAATCCTCCCAGACTTCAGACAATACTACAGAGCTACAGTAATCAAGACAGCATGGTATTGGTACAAAAACAGACATATGGACCAATAGAACAGAATAGAGAATCCAGAAATGAACCCACAAACTTTTGGTCAACTAATCTTTGACAAAGGAGGCAAGAACATACAATGGAATAAAGACAGTCTCTTCAGCAAATGGTATTGGGAAAACTGGACAGCAGCATGTAAATCAATGAAGCTAGAACACTCCCTTACACCATACACAAAAATCAACTCAAAATGGATCAAAGACTTAAACATAAGACAAGATACAATAAAACTCCTAGAAGAAAACATAGGCAAAACATTATCTCACATGCATCTCAAAAATATTCTCCTAGGGCAGTCTACCCAAGGAATAGAAATAAAAGCAAGAATAAACAAATGGGACCTAATTAAACTTACAGGCTTTTGCACAGCAAAGGAAACCATAAATAAAACAAAACGACAACCTACAGAATGGGAGAATATTTTTGCAAAAGATGAAACTGACAAAGGCTTGATCTCCAGAATATATAAGCAGCTCATACAACTTAATAAGAAAAAAACAAACAACCCAATCCAAAAATGGGCAGAAGACCTAAACAAGCAATTCTCCAAGGAAGAAATACAAATGATCAATAGACACATGAAAAAATGCTCAATATCACTAATTATCAGAGAAATGCAAATCAAAACTACAATGAGGTATCACCTCACACCAGTCTCAATGGCCATCATTCAAAAGTCCACAAATGACAAATGCTGGAGAGGCTGTGGAGAAAAGGGAACCCTCCTACACTGCTGGTGGGAATGCGGTTTGGTGCAGCCACTGTGGAAAACACTATGGGGATTCCTCAAAAGACTAGGAACAGACTTACCATAGGACCCAGGAATCACACTCCTGGGCATATACCCAGAAGGAACCCTACTTCAAAATGACACCTGCACCCCAATGTTCATAGCAGCACTAATTACAGTAGCTAAGACATGGAAACAGCTTAAATGTCCATCAACATATGACTGAATAAAGAAGAAGTGGTATATTTATACGATGGAATACTATTCAGCCATAAAACCCGACAACATAACGCCATTTGCAGCAACATGGATGTTCCTGGAGAATGTCATTCTAAGTGAAGTAAGCCAGAAAGAGAAAGAAAAATACCATATGAGATCGCTCATATGTGGAATCTTAAAAAAAAAAAAAACAAAACCATGAATACAGAACAGAAACAGACTCATAGACATAGAATACAAACTTGTGGTTGCCAAGGGGGTGGGGGGTGGGAAGGGACAGACTGGGAGTTCAAAATGTAGAATAGATACACAAGATTATACTGTATAGCACAGGGAAATATATACAAGATCTTGTGGTAGCTCATGGTGAAAAAGAATGTGACAATGAATATAAGTATGTTCATGTATAACTGAAAAACTGTGCTCTACACCAGAAATTGACACAACATTGTAAACTGATTACAACTCAATAAAATAAAACTAAAAAAAAAAAAAAAAAAAAAGATGGGTCAAAGACCTTAAAGGATAAAGGACCTTAAACTTGCCAAAGAAGATACATGGAAAAAAATTAAGCATATGAAAAACTGTTTCACATCATAAGTCTTCAAGAAAATGCAAATTAAAACAACAATGAGATACCACTACATACTTATTACAATGACAAAAGTCAGAACCATGTCAACACTAAATGCTGAGTGAGATTTTGGAGCAACAGGAACCTTTCATTTATTGCTGGTGGGAATGCAAAATGGTATATCCACTCTGTAAGATACTTTGGTGGTTTTTCTACAAAATTTTATCAGATGATCCAGCAATCTCACTCCTTGGTATTTATGCAAAGTATATGCATGCAAAATCCACACATGATGTTTACAGCAGCTTTATCTATAAATGCCAAACCTTGGAAGCAATCAAAATGTCCTTCAGTAGCTGACTGGATAAATAAACTGTGGTGCATGTAGACAATGGAATATTATTCAGTGCTAAAAAGAAAAGAGCTATCAAGCCATAAAAAGACATGAAGAAGTCTTAAATGCATATTAACAAAAAGGAGCCAATCTGAAAAGGCTACATACTGTGTGATTCCAACTATATGACATTCTAGAAAAGGTAAAACTATGGAGACAGTAAAAATATCAGCTGTTGCCAAAGGTTGGAGGGCTTTAAGGAGGGATGAAGAGGCACATCACAGAGGATTTTTACGGCAGTAAATATTCTGTATGATATAATACTGATGAATATATATCATTATACATTTATTTAAATTCATAGAGTACACAACACCTAAAGCAATCCATCAACTATGAATTTTGGGTGATGATATAACAATTTAGGTTCATCAATTTAATAAATTTATCATTCTGGTGGGGAGTATTGGTAATGGGGAGCCCGGGGATGTGAAGGGTCAGTGGATACATGAATAATCTCTGTTCCTTCATTTTAATGTTGCTGTGAATTTAAAACTGCTCTAAAAAAATGAAGTCAATAGAAAAAAGTGAAGCAGAGGAATTTAGAGTTACAAAAATAAATAGGTCAATTAGGATGGAGTGCCTAAATGAAAGGGGTTATAGATTTCCTTTGTATCACTGTGTCATTTTAGAAGTATTTTTTCTCCTCCTCTATGTGCATTGGAGAATTACAAACAAATGTTATAAAGCCATTTTGAGAAATAATTATTTTGCCAAACTGCATTAAATTTAAGGCTATAACTAATTAAAAAAAACAAAAACTAACCAAATGAAACAACATTTGTTCTCTGATTCTAATTTAGGAGCTGAAAGAACAAAGAAAAACTTTGAGCTTCATGGTAGCAGCAAGAAAAATCTTGATAATATGTGTTACAACCATGGAAGGAAGTGTGCCCAGTAACAGATGTGTGGCCATCATATGAAAAATAAAAAAAAAAGATGGAAGAAGGAGTGTTCTGTCAACAGACACTACTAGTAAATTAAGTCTTTAAAACCAAGTCAATATTATTTTGTTATGATGAATTTTATTTTGGAATGCCTCTGTGCAGCTTCCTAAATGATTTGTTTATCATTGTCCTTTTAAATACTTTTTCAGTATGTTTTGGCAAGATATGCTGACTAAAAGATGCATCTGTCCAGTTTTGTCTTGTTTAATTTTTTATTGTGATAAGAACACATAACATGAGATTACACACTTAACAAATCTTTAAGTGCACAATACTGTATTGTTAATTATAGGCACAATGTTTCAGCAGATCTCTAGAACTCATTCATCTTGCATAACTGAAACTTCATAACCTTTGAACGGCAACTCCCCAATTCCCTCTCCTCTCAGCACCTGGCAATCACTACTCTGTCTCTATGAACTTGGCTATTTTAGATACCTCATATAATTGGAGTTATGCAGCATGTATCCTTCTGTGACTGGTTTATTTCATTTAGCATAATATCTTCCAGGTTAATTCATGTTTTTGCATATGGCAGGATTTTCTTTTTAAGGGCTGAATAATATTCTATTATATATATATACATACATCACACACACACACACACATATACATACATATATATATACCACATTTTCTTTATCTATTCATCTGTCATTGGGTATGTAGGTTGCTTTCATTTCTTGACTATTGTAAGTAATGCTGCAGTGAGCATGGGAATTCATGTATGTATTTATTGAGGCCTTGATTTAAATTCCATTCGAAATTATATATCCAGTAGAACTGCAAAATTATACGGCAATTCTATTTTTAATTTTTTGAGGAATCACCATACATTTTTTTTCATTGCGGCTGCATTATTTTACATTCCCACCAACAGTGTACAAGGGTTTCAATTTCTCCATATACTTGTCAACACTTGTTATATTTTGGGAGTTTTATTTATTTATTTATTTTTGGCAACAGACAATCTAGCAGTGGTGAAGTGATGAATCATTGGGGGTTTTGATGTACATTTCCCTTATAAGTAATGATTTTAGCAGTTTTTCGTATACCGGTCAATCATTTATATGTCTTCTTTTGTGAAATGTCTATTCAAGATTTTTGCCCATTATTTAATCAGGTTATTTTTTGCTACTGAGTTGTACACTTTCTTTTATATTTTGGATAATAAGCCTATTTTTCAACATAAAGGGGAAACCACTTACTTAAAAATAGCAGAAATAAGCCTGTACACATACATACATATAGTAGATAAGTATATATGCATTCATTTATTCCAAAAGCAACTACCATACTAGTGCATTAAAATTACCTGCCAAAGGTGCAGGTGAAGGCCCAGCTTGGAAGAAGTACTCTGTGAGGATGGTATGCTGTCCTCCAAGAGGTATTAAGATTATTGAATCACAGACCTCTGTCTCTGCATCCTCCGTAGGAAGAAAACATGGATCTGGAAAGCAGAGATGAACTCTCTGACCATTATATCCAAAGATTCATATCTGGAATCCTGTCCTTGAACTCTGGGCTCTGCAGGGTTGGAGGGTCTCATGCTGAAGGGGATGGTATCTTGGCAGTTTCCAGTACACTGTAAACTATGTAAGCTAGGCTACCACTTGGGTACTTTGGACTCCCATGGTCCAGGGATAAGTAGGTCAGAAGAGAACTCATCACAGTGACAGAGGACACTGATTATGATTAAGAAGAGGTAGAGCTGCTGTCACACACTGGGGCGAAGAGGAATATGTGAGTAACTCAAGTAATCCACATGAACTCCTCTCCCTAATTCCTTGCCTAACTGTGACTATGAATAAGTGCAGCAACTCCAGACTATGAAGAGTATAGTTACAAGGGACACAGGCTCCTCAAGAATTGCTGAGGCCAGCAGAGGCAAGGGGTATTTAGAATGGACAGTGATGAAGGGAAACTTTGTGTACCAACTGTAACCATGAAAACTATTCCAACAATGAGGGCTCTACTGAATCTCAGTAACCACCAATTCTGAGTTTATCCTTAAGATGAAAGTCAACTGGAACCCTGGAAGAGTGGCTCTCAAACACCTAACATGAATGAAGAAGGGGATATGTCTTGTGCAAGAAAAAGACAATGAAGGTCATGAAGGAGTGCTGCTTGGATTTCCCTTCAAGAAAGAACTTGCTACTCAGCTAATAGTACTTCCAGGATTCACCCCAGCATTTGAAGTCCACTGCCTTCTCTTCAGGTATCCCTCAGCCAGGGGTTTTAATACAACAGGAGTTCTAAGCATTGGCTATTTCTAGCCAACATGGCACCCCTCTAACAGGTAATCTTTACTTTGGTTCTTCCCATTGGGTTGACAGATAGACACTGATGTATGAGACTTCAGGTACAGAAAACTGCTTCAAACACTCTTTCCTTTCACAGTTGCATCTGAATCACATTTGAAGGCTTTCAGAGCCCGTCTATTTCTGTGTCCCTTAATCTTTATCAACAGTTATCCCAAACAAAACTCGTTCACACTTAACAATGACTGTTTCTTAGAGAAAACTACTGACACTTTGGTCTTTGGTACCAAAATATTTGTATCAGGTAGCACTGAGTTTTAATGTATCATCATGTGGTAAACAGTGCCATAATGAGATAAGGCATTGAAAGGAGTTAATTTTCTTTATAGTTTGCAGGAAATGGGTTTACATTATTGCCTGAAAAAAGCTTTTTATTAAGGTAAGTTTTCTATTACATTTTTTTCAGTGTAGTGTTCTAAAACTTTAACTTGTAATAACTTTAAGAAATTTTATTTGAGCTCATTACATTGATTTAAAACAGTGGTTCTTAACCAGGAGAAATTTTTCTCCCAAAGAGCATTTTGCAATGCCTGGAGACATTTCTGGCTGTCACAGCTTCATGTGTGGGTTTTGGGGTCTTTTTTGGGCAGAGGGGGGTTGAGGGCTGCTACTAATACCTAGTGGATAGAGACCAGGGATGTTGCTAAATATATTACAGTATACAGCACAGACTTTGTCAATAAAGAATTACCCAGCCTAAAATACCAAGAATGCCAAATTTGAGAAATTCTGATTCAAAGGAATAATTTTCCATTTATCATCAACTGGTAATATAAATGTATTTTATTTATTCAAAAATATAAAGTATATTTCAACCAGACTTACTAATTAAATAGTTGATCAACTTAATAAAATAAACTACTCAATCTATTTAGAACACAGACTTAGGTGAGTATATTTTATTCAAAAAGTTAAAAGTGAGAGAAGTGACAGAAATGAGAAAATGTAACAGAAGTCAAATTCAAGCAAATAAATGAAATGACTTCTGAACTGTCAAAAATTCTGTTTTGACTTCGGTATTAATGAAGCCCATGTTTTTAAGATATCAGTTTTCTTCAAAACACCTAGGGCTCAATTGTCTTCACTGTAGCTTTACCCAATTAAATACAAGAAATTTTCTACTTACATTTTTAAAAGAACTAGAAGTTAAGAATTCCATTCTGTTAAGAAATCAATGAAAATCGGCAAATTTAGATTCTTTTAATGCATTCATCATAAATACAACTAAAATTATGTATCATACTTTTGAAATATTAAATCCTTACATATATTAGCAATAATAGTTGTAAATAAGAAATATTGTTATTTTTAAATAAAATTTGAAAGATTGATTTGTGGATAATTTAATTATAATGGAATATTTTATAGAAAGAAAACACTGTGAACATTAAAATAGGCTAAATATATTTAAAAATTATGAGATTCATTTTTTCAGAAATCATTTCTTCAGTGTGTTCATGTTCAATTATTCTCACAGAAAAAAGATAAAATTTAATATTCATGAACAGATCTAAAACTATAATGTTTAAACTACAAAGATCTTTAGAACTGATTAAATTCTATACATAACTCTTGAGATCAAGAAAGGAAAATGCAAAAACACTTCAATTATGTATCAATATCACCACTATCATCTCAGTAAAAAAAGATAATTACAATAATTAAATTCCAAAGTCAAATGAACAGCAATAGGAATGGAGAAATTTGTAAATCTCTGACTTAGCTAAGCAGTTAGTTAAAATGACTTTCAAATAAATTTGTCAGTGTTCTGCCTAACTGTATTGTCACCTAAAATAATCATGAGAAGGAAGATACAAAAGTTGAACTTTTTTATTTTTTAATGTCCCAGATTACTTTCTAGGTAGTCTCCTTGAACTTTTTCCCATGGTCATTGCTAATCAGATAATTCATTATTGAAATGAAGCTCTGAAAAGTTTACAAGTAATACATTTCAATTTTTCTCGAGTGCCCAAATCCATTAATTCATTTAATTAGAAGTAAGAGGCATTGATTTTTGCAGCAACAATTTACATTAAAAGTAATGCACTTTTCAGTAATCAGGGACACTGAGCCACCACAGTCAATGGCTCATTACTCAAATACTGTAAAGGAGCATAGAATGGGATAATTAATAATTATGGCTTCAAATGACATTTTTCCTAGATTAACAAGTAATATAAAGGATTACATTGAACTAAATCTGTGACAACTCTAATTTCAAATATTAAATGTTCAAAAATATAAAATATTACAATATAAATAATAAATAATTTCTGGGATTTCTTTGAAAGTATAAAAAGAAATTGCACCACTCATTATCAGATAATATACTATTATGCAAAGGGATGTCTAAAATCACAAATCTAAGTTGTCATATATGTTTCTACATTTCCCCTGAGATATCCTTCACCAAATACCACTTCTATCTAATTAGGTTTTGGAGCTGGATATATATCACAATATCCAATAGAAATCATAAAACAAATATATATAAAGTAGAGATGAAAACTTCACAGATATAGACATGATTCTTATCAGAATATGAATGGAAAAAAATTTCACTCTTACTTTTTAAAAGCACATTCTAGTACTTACATATGTAGCTTTTAGCAATAGCTGTTGTGATGAGTCTATTAGCATGAACTTAATCCTTAAATACAAAATTTTTCTTATAAAAATACCATCTGGGAGAAATGAATCTGATGACAATCTCCTTTAGAGAAATGTCTGATTACATCATTTCACCAGGACAACGTGCACTGTCATTCAGTCACCGAATCCGTCTGTCACTGGAAGGCGGGATGGCACAGTGGACACCTAAGCAACTTAATGGTTGCTTCATAGCCACTTTCATGTTTTACAGATGTTTGATTATTCATACTTTCTTCAAAGGGGGAAAAAGCTAGGTTCTTTGATTGCTTTGTAAAAATCAAATTGGGAGTATTCTACCTTTGCTAACAGGTCATCTCAATATTTAGTCAGTTGATATACTGTACCATCAAATGATCATTGTCAAGAATAGCTGACTATTAAAAAAAGTTTACAGATCATGGACCTAGACCGCTCATTGTCTTTTATGTATTAAATATCTGATATTTAAAATTAAACATAATTTCAGGTCCAATCAATATTCAATATTAGATCATACCAGATTTTTGATATCATTCAAATCTGTATAGTACATTATAGGTTCTCTTACAACATTCAGCTTTCATTTGAAGTACCTATAGCAGTCATGATTTTATATGTATTTGCATGAATATTTTATCAGTAATTTTTGGTCTAACAGTATTTTAAGCTTATAAATATAGGAACTGTATTTACTATTTGATAATTTATCTTCCCCTATCACTTAACATAATGACTAACACATGGTAAGTTCTCAGCAAATAAAAGAGCTGTAAACAGTTGAATGGCTCAAATCCACCAACTCTCATAAATTTCTAGAGGGCACATTTTTTAGAGTCCTCACAACAACTCCTAGACCATATATGTAAATACTAGATCAACAATGAATTTTTATGTGCTCAACATAATAAAGTTGCATTCAGTTACATACATGAGGTCACTATGCCATCATCATCTCTCTGTCTATCATTATTGTAAATAGATGAGCCTTAAGTCATCGCATTTCACTGGTAAAGATAATTACTGAATTAAATTCTTAAAACAATCCTAAATACATTGGCTTTCTTTTTTTCACTTATTCTTTATAGCTATCTTCCTTTTGGTTGACATTTTTACATGTCTTCAGCAGATATTTATCAAGTAAGCACTCTGTGCTCAAACACTGTGGTAGGTAGAGCTTTGCTACCATTATTGAAGAAAATAAACAGATACCTATTCCTGTGAAGTAGAAATTCTATAAGAAGCTCTAAAATATTAAAATGTATGACTTTCATTTACATAAAAATTGCTGAAGGACTCTCTCATCATAAACATATACATCTGCTCTGAATATGATACATGAAAATACACACAGTAATCAGTATGCTAACTAAACAGTGCTCAGAGATTGAATTTATTGATAGGTAGATTTTATTCTGTTATTGTTGTTGATAGGCATGTCATTTGCAAAACAATGTAATTAAATGTTTTATTTAATGACTTCTGAGATTATTTAGGTAATGTACTAATCTTAACATTGTCGGAATTCTAATGGCATATATCCTATGCTAAATTTGGTAAAATTGCATATATTAAAGTTGAAGACTATGTATAATATTACTTAAATTATACAATTAATGATATTTTCAATGAAATATTTCTCATGTAAATTACAAAGTTACTAAATGTGGTTAACCTATAGCCATTCATTCATCTAATCATTCATATATTCATACATTCAAAAATAATAAGTATCATCTATGAATCAGACATTGTCCCTGAAATGAAAAAAGGAGAAAACTGCAATGTGCACAGCCTTAAAGACCTTAGAATAAAATGAGAACGAGTTAAATAAGAGGGTGATAAAATCTTGGGAAGATACATATTTGCAATAATATCATCTACATACTATGTTTGACATCTACAATATCATAGGCAGCACTTTTATCAATCACTTAATGTAATTACTTTGCAAAAGTCTTGATTTGTTCATTCTTTGATAAATATTAGTTGAAGTTCTATTGGGGAGGCAGACATTATACTTTAAGATCTTGTTAAAATGGTGAACAAGTTAAAAAGGTCCATATGCTTATGATATTTCCATTCTCTTTCAGAAAAGAAAAAGTAAATAGTAAATCTATTAAAAAGTAAAATAATTAAATTGTGATAATTTTAATACACAGTCATCAGAAAGGTGATGATAGTTGACTGGTACAAGCTAAACATCTAATTTTTTTTAATATATGTAAAGGGTATACTTTACCTTTCAGAAGTACATGGACAAAGCATTTCTCTTGGGTGAACTAAGCCAACAAGACCTTAGACCTGGTTCTTAAAGGCTACAACTTCCAGGAAAATCATCTTGTTTTTATCAAGAACAGATTTTATATACCTGCTAGGTCTCCCTCTGTAGAAACTGGTCTCATGACTCCTTGACCACCGGGGAAAACAACTGATGATAACCATAACAATTTCTAAATCTTATGACAAAAGTTATATACCAGTCATTTTCACAGGGTTAAATTTTCAGTTTTATCATCTTCCTCAGTGGCCCAGCCTTTCCCTCACAAGAAGCCAATAATACCTGCTCTAATGAGGAAAACCGCAGGTGTTATAAAAGAGATTGAAAAACTTAACCCTGTATTATTTTAATGTAGTATTTATTATGTACAAAATGCATGCCACATACTTATGTGTTAAATCATACTAAAAAACATAAATATAATACTCCCAATCTCCAAACTAGCATGAGAATTAAAATAGCATCTACCAAATTACAGACCCTCTTTTTCACACTGAAGTACAATTTTTTTTTCACTTTAGTGTTTGCTATTCCCATACTTTTTAAAGTGTAACTTTGTCATTTATAGTTTGTGTCAAAAAAACCAAAATACTGTTTAGTTTTGCTGTATTTGTGCCATATAATGGTATCATATTGTATACAATCTTCTGGGCTATTCTTTTTATAATACATCTGAATACTTCCAACATATATCTAAATTGCTGGGTATAACAGATGTTTATTTTAACAAATGCATAATATTCTACCATGTAAACATTCCATAATCTATTTATTTATTCTTCTCAAAATGGAAGGTTCTTGATTTCTTTTTTTGCTTTATTTTCATTCCTAAGAACAGTCTTTCAGACATCTCTCATATATAAACTTGAGCTTTTTAAGGTACTTAGGAATAGGATTACTTCTCATACAGATATACACTGCTCAACTTTAAAGATAATGTCAACTTATTTTCCAAATAATTTGTACCAATATAGAAACACACTATCCACATATTAGTATTGCCATTGCTCTATATATTTTTTCTCCCACTTGAGCTGTGAGATTAAAAGTGATTGGCCCTAGGTCTCATCCACTTAAAATTTAACGTCATTGGCTCTTATATGAAGGAAAAATAAAGATGAAGTGAATGAATAAAATATAAAGAGATGAAAAAGTGCAGAAGTTAAGAATCAAGTAAGTTACAATCAATTAACTATTAAATCTAATAAGATTTAATCAAGGTTGCTATCATCCAAAATATAAAAATGACAAACAAGTCTTTATGATAATTAAAACACCAGAAAATACCATATATCTGACATACATTTAAAAAATTTTCTCCTAGAAGAAATAAAAGCAAGAATAAACAAATGGGACCTAATGAAACTTACAAGCTTCTGCACAGCAAAGGAAACCAGAAATAAAACAAGAAGAAAACCTACGGAATGGGAGAAAATTTTTGCAAGTGAAACCGGCAAAGGCTTGATCTCCAGAATATATAAGCAGCTCATACGACTCAATAAGAAAAAAATAAACAACCCAATCCAAAAATGGGCAGAAGACCTAAACAAGCAATTCTCCAAGGAAGACATACAAATGATCAAAAAGCACATGAAAAAATGCTCAATATCACTAATTATCAGAGAAATGCAAATCAAAACTACAATGAGGTATCACCTCACACCAGTCAGAATGGCCATCATTCAAAAATCCACAAATGACAAATGCTGGAGAGGCTGTGGAGAAAGGGGAACCCTCCTACACTGCTGGTGGGAATGCAGTTTGGTGCAGCCACTATGGAAAACAGTGTGGAGATTCCTCAAAAGACTAGGAATAGACTTACCATATGACCCAGGAATCCCACTCCTGGGCTTGTATCCAGAAGGAAATCTACTTCAGGATGACACCTGCACCCCAATGTTCATAGCAGCACTATTTACAATAGCCAAAACATGGAAACAGCCTAAAGGTCCACCAACAGGTGACTGGATAAAGAAGATGTGGTATATTTATACAATGGAATACTACTCAGCCATAAAAACCGACAACATAACGCCATTTGTAGCAACATGGATGCTCCTGGAGAATGTCATTCTAAGTGAAGTAAGCCAGAAAGAGAAAGAAAAATACCATATGAGATCGCTCATATGTGGAATCTAAAAAACAAAAACAAAAACAAACAAACAAAAACAAAGCGTAAATAAAGGACAAAAATAGACTCACAGACAGAGAATACAGACTTGTGGTTACCAGGGGGGTGGAGGGTGGGAAGGGATAGACTGGGATTTCAAAATTGTAGAATAGACTACACTGTATAGCACAGGGAAATATACACAAAATGTTATGATAACTCACAGAGAAAAAAATGTGACAATGAGTGTGTATATGTCCATGAATAACTGAAAAATTGTGCTGAACACTGGAATTTGACACAACATTGTAAAATGATTATAAATCAATAAAAAATGTTAAAAAAAGAAAATACCATATAATATACTATTAATGATAGCAATAAAGATCTTAATCTAAAAATCAATGAATTCAAACAAATGTTCACAAATGTATCCTTAAAAGAAGAAATTAAACCTTTAATAATAGAAGTTTTATCTAAACCATTCTATAGTTTGAGAGGAGGACAGAATTCTTTATAGATGCCAATTCTCCCCAAATTACTTTATAAATAATTTCAATCTTCATAAAGTTTTCACTTGAATTTTTGAGCAACTTGAATAAATAGTTTACTCTAAAATTTGTAAACAGAAGAGATGTCATCTAGAGCTAAGCAAATCTTAAGAAAAGATAGGGAAATTACTTACCCTATAAAATGCACTACAAAGCCACATTTATCAACTATGAGGTACCAGATTAAAAACTGACCACTGAAATAGACTAATGAATGCAGAGTCAGGCTGCATATGGAGTCTTCCAGCGTGATGTTACACAAGAAGAACTGGGAGTTTTATCATGTTTGGAGATAGAATTTGATCAAAGACTTTTATAGCATCTGTTACGATCATATTTTCCTTAATTCACTTATATGAAGAATTATACTTATAGATTTACTAATACATCATGATTGTAATTTTGATATATACTCAACTTGATTATGGTATATTTTTATATTTTGTGAATACTATGTTTGACAACTTTGCATATTTATTTGTGAGATTTATTTTATATTTTTGTGCTCTAATGTATTTTCAAGATTATAATGGCCTCATGGTTTCACCTGGGTAGTATTTCCTCCAATTATTTCTTGGGAAGAGTTTTATTAGGCTCAAATCATCTATTACTTGAAAATTTGGAAGAATTAAGTCTCTGTCTTTGGAGGGAAAGATTGTTGCTATTAAATAAATATTGTTAAGTATAGGAATCATCAGGATGTTATCTACATTTGATTCAGTACTAGTATATTTTTAAACATTTTACATCTTTATTTTTCATCACCAATATTACTTTCTACTCTGTCAATTCTATTTCTTTTTAAATCTAAAATTGTCCAGTAATTTTACAGTGGTAATTGATTCCAAATGCTTTCTTTAGCTCACCAAAGAAGTTTGAACATGATTTTGTCTTCCTACTTCACTTTAATACACTTTATATAATAATTTATTTACATTTTAGCCAAATGTACAGAGTACAGGTAAATGGAACTTTTTTTAATAACTGATCTTCCTCTTATGCATCCCTATCTGCAGCACACAGAATAAGACAAAAATAAAGTACATTTGACCAATTAAATTTGATAAACACACTATAATTCTGAAGTATGTGTCTAAGTAAAGCCTCTTAGACTATGCAATCTCCTCAATTACTAAAAAAAAAAAAAAAAAATCAATATAATCTTTTCTCAGGTAAGTTGTACTCTTATCTTTTTATTTCTCTGCCTTTCCTTCCCTATGATATCCAGAAACTAGCTGCAGATTTTCATCATTCTACATTATTTTCTTCTTTTGCTTTAGGAAGCCTCCTCCAGCTAAAATGACAAATGGCATTTAGAAAGGCAATATAAATCAATGAGCATTTTAAAAGTATTGTGCTTTTAAATTCTGTGAGCAGTCATGTTCTTTAATTTCTCTGAGACAGTGAATCTTTTGTAATTAACATTTTTATATTAATTGGAAAAGAAATCAATTTTTCTTTTTAATTTGTTAGACTTTAACTCTCTTATTCAGATAAGAACGTTGATGGCAGCAGCAGTCAATGACTTTATGGCTTTTCTCTTTCTTTGAAACCCCAGGTAAAGCTCTGCCTCATCTCCTTTTATCCAGGCCATAGCTGAGGTCACAGAATGGCCCTTGAGATTTGAGATTATTCCCCAGTGTAGATTGAGTTGAAGAGGTCTTATTGTGCAGCCTGAAGTTTGTATTTCTTTCTTTCCCATTTCCCTGCATGTGAGCAATTTTTCATTTCCAAAATGCTGGAATATTCTTTTCTACATCAAATTTTTATCTTCAGTAGGGACTGGAAAAAGTAAGTCCTTCAAGATTGCATACTGAGTGATGTCAAATAGTCCTAGCAGTTTGGTTGAAAGTTCTAACCCAGAATGGTCAACTTCCAGCTACAAAAACAAGAAATAATAGAAAAAATAAACCCTAAATATTTTAAATCTATATATATTCTCAGAAGAAAGAAAATAAAGAAAAAACACACATACAAAAAGAAAGGTCATATTGGGTCAAGTACAGGGTTCAAAGGGTAATGGTTGAGGCTTTCGTATCTACATGGAAGAGGTCTAGTTTGAGTTCTGGGAGCTAGAACTGAACCCACAGTGAGAAGCAAGTAACCCCAAGGTAAACGTAGGCTCACTGTTATTTTTAAAAATGAGCCAGGAAAAACTGTGCTCACTCAAGGAAAGTACAGTTTCTTTCCCTTTCCCTTTTATTTCTCATTTTTTCTCACTAGGTTAGCCCAGGTTTTCTTTTTCTTTCTATTTTTTTTCCTTCCTAGACCATCTGAAAGAAGAAACAAAGTTTCAAAGATTTCCTCCTTCAAGTGCCAGAAGAAAGTTCAACCGCACAGGTGTCCAAGAGGAGGTTTTTCTACTTCCTGACACTAGGTAACTCTGAGTGTGGGTAATAAAACCATAATTATTCATGATATTAGACATCACATAAATCATTCTCTCTCCACAGTTTTACAGATGATGAAACATAAGTAGCAATGAAGCACTTAAATATTTATTGAACATTGGCCACATTCTCGATTAAGTGATGACTCCAGCATTACAGAACAAGCAAGTACAATATTTAGGAAAGTACTGTGGCATTCCTGTCTCTACTCCTTCACAATAAATGAGCTCTCCAGGTTGAAATATCCTTCAAACTCTGAAATATACAAGCTAGCTAATTTCAAAGGTGAAGTCATCACCAGCTTTCTAATGTGACTCTTCTTTGCCAACCTACAGATCTTGGGTAGATATGATTCACATGACTTGCTCCTTTTTCAGAAACAAGTATATTAGGAATGAAGAACATTCTCATGACTGATACTACATTGGAAGCATGATTACTGATTAGTCTTGCTGTCCCTTGACTGTGTGCTTCCTAGTGTGCCTAGACAAAATTTCTGAGTTGTGAATATCAGGCCTCTAAGTTATCACATAGAACAAAAGAGCAACGCCTTTTTTAAAAGATAAAATACTGAAATATGATTGCATAAGGAAAATGTTCAAAGTCATACAGTGGAATGGTACAGTTAGGTTTTCCATGAATGCTGCTAGACACATCATTTTAGACCCCTAATCTTTCCTCCTAACCAGATTCTCCTGAGCTGTTGCTGTCCAAGATTCCTGGGGCTGGAGAGATATCCTGGAGAATCCCATTCTTTTGGCTTCTTACGCTCTTTTCCCTATCTACAATGATTTAGTCATCATCCTCTTTTTTCCCCCCTTTCCTTTTCTTTGTGTAGGTTAAACAGAGGAAGTCTGTAAAGAATTATTAATTATGATAAAAAGTAAGATAAAAGGTATATAAGGAAACTCTGTAGTACCCTAGGGCTGAGGACAGATCCATGGAAGGACAAACCTGGCATAAATCCAGATGGCGTTGGAAAAGATACTTGGTTTTGGTCACTGGATAACAGAAGAGCTCAGTGGCTTAGCTAAACCAGAGTTAACCTGGAGTTAGAGAGAAAAACAATAGGCTATCCTCTGAGATGAAGTGTGGGGAGAAGCTAATCAGTGTCCAGTATGGTGTGGGGTCCAGTGGAATCCAGACATCTGGAAGGATGGAAGGCCTTTGGAGCATGAAGGCTTTGCAGGGAGTGGGAGTGGGCTGGGGTTGCAGAAACTTTGGCTTCTCATTGTGCTTCTGGGCCACAGGTAACTGTGTGCAGACATGCACGGTTTCCATGCAGACAGGGTTGCAAAATGATTATCATCAGGTCAAGACTATAAGGTTGCAGAACAATTGTGTTCTGGGACCACAGATGAGGCAGTCTCCACTGGATGTCTTCATATCCACATCCTGACCCCTGACTGAGTCAGAAATGCAGGAAGTCT
Source organism: Camelus dromedarius (assembly GCF_036321535.1). Taxonomy (NCBI): domain Eukaryota; kingdom Metazoa; phylum Chordata; class Mammalia; order Artiodactyla; family Camelidae; genus Camelus; species Camelus dromedarius. Next base: position 41,173,529 of record NC_087436.1, read on the forward strand.
CCTCCCCCTGCCTTGTCTCACCAGAGCCTTCTTTTGAGAAAGCTTAACATTGTGTTCACTTTAAAGTGGGTATTGCTTTAAAAAAATTGTTGTTCATCATAGAGTACAGTGTATAGAAGAGTGTATTTGGAACTGAGAGGCAATACATTGATAACTGACACAAGTTAAGTATCAGAGATTAAATTTGACTCCTAGGTCACCCTTTTTTAGACATGTAGAGTATCTTAATTCCAATTGATGGCCATTCTATGCTGTTTACTGGGTGGCTCAAATTTTTCACCCACTCAAGTTCATCTATGAAGAGCAGAAAAATATGATGAGTATTGATTTTGGCTTAGCAAATTAGATGTATTTGTAAACACGGAATTAGAGATTAATCAGGATTGACTACATCCCTTTAAAAAACAAAAGGTAGTTCTAAATCTACTACTTAGACCTTTTAAAAATCACATGCATGACCATGGATGTCTTATTCCTCTCTGGTCTGACATCCCCATGATGGGTGGGTCAATTTGGACTTTACAACTTACAAAGGAAGAGCCCAGAGGTCTCATAAGTTAATATAAAAAAAACTTATCTGAGAATCTTTACTGGCGGATTGGCTCTAGCACCAATTTGTCTTACATGAAATAGTGACGACTATCTTTTTTAGAAAAATCTTTCTCTCCACCTCACTCTCTGAATCCAATGAGCTGTCTCAAAGAGACCCTTGATTTGCAGAGATTTCTTTAAATGCCTGTGCCTGGTTCAGCTAATAGTTCAGCTATACAGGCTAACTGCCACTCTGGAAAACCAGCTACAGGAATAACAACTTAGCACAAGAGGCTGAATTGAAATGTAGTACACTTGCCTTGGACCAGGGTTAGACAGCTACAGCCCACAAAATGTTTCTGTAAGGACAGCAAGAAAGGTCAGAATGTTTTATAAACTTTTAAAGGGTTTGTTTTTTTTTAAGTGACTATTTTACAGAGACCACAAATGGCCTACAAAGTGTAAAATATTTACTATCAGGCCCTTGATAGAAAATATTTGCCACCCTCTGCCTTAGACAATATTTCAGATTGCTAGACATCATATTTTTAATGAACCTTAAGTTAACATCGATGGAACTGGCATTAGGTCTGCTACCTGGAAGGTTAAAAACTAGAAGATCAAATACAACATTCTTTGGGACTACAAATTATGGAAAACAGATCATGGTGGCCAACTGGACATTCATGTAGATACCTACAGTGAAGGCCAATTTTCTGGTGAATTTTTTAATGGAATCAAGCTCCTCATCAAACCATGAAAGGACCAAATCACAACCATTACAACCTAGATTCCTCATTGCATCAGAATGCAATTCATCTACCATTATAAACTGGGCACAAAGTAAAGAACTGTCAGTGAGATAAATCAGAATGACTAAAAACAGCATATTCATGTGAAAATTCACCAGAAGCCTAGGAAACGCCAGACCCATAAGAATAGAAAGGAAAAGATGTTAATAACATAAAGATAATTTTAACATATGATCATTATTTCTCTGCCATTATAGAATACTGTAGTGTTAAATGTTGCTGTCTTAATAAAAACAATGATGAGACAAAGAGAGCCAGAGAAAAAACAAATACTTCCATGTTTTGTTTGCTGCTCTTTTGTAAAATTTTGATGTGCCTGTTTACATTATTTATTATTCTTTCAACATACAATTCAAAACTTAGAATAACTAACAAGAAAAAATAATCAGCAGGTAATTGATGTTTAAGTGAAGATCTAAAAATATTTTTTCACAAATATTAAATCTATCTATATCTTTATGAAGATAAGTATATTTTAGTAAGAATGTGGTCCAAATTGTCTAAAATAGTACAAGGTGTTTACTTCGAAGACATTCATGCATGGTTTCCCTTGGTAAGAAAAACATCATTTTGTAAACATACATATTCCTTTCACAAATATTCCTAGAAATTTATTTAAAGAACTAAATTTCACACTGTGGGGACTCAATTTAAAGGATTCAATGTACATTTTCATACAACTAAATTGTACATTGTATATAAATTTTAGAACTACTTTCTAAAATATCTTTTATAATTGAAAATTACGTTCTCATTTTAGATAAAAAAAGATTCAAAGTGACACCTTTTGGATATATAAAATATACGTATATAAATATATGTACACATATACACATATGTGCATATATACATTAATGTAAATTCATGTTTTAGATACTAACACAAAAGCTTGCTGAACTGTATAACTTATTTTTCAGTAAGAGGTTTTTTTATCAAAATTTAAAACAGAAAACTACTTCCCTTAGTTTTCCACATAATTTGCTTATTATATTGATATGTAAGTGTACTCCTTCTAGATATCATATTTTCTCAGTCACTATGTATACACACACACACACACACATAAAGTTACATTTGAGCATCAGTAACTTCACACACAATACCAGACCCCAAACACAGGTATAGGATGATTTGCACCTTTCATTTGCCTATTAAATACAAACTATTTAAATGTTACGATTTACTACAATTCAACATGTTTTAAACAGAAGTCACTATCTGTCCAACTCATCTCCACCTTTTTACATTTCAACAACTAGGCAGTACGCCATCAACGTTCAATGTATTTTGTATACTGCAACTTTATCAAACATCTAGAGTTTCTTCCACTATTTTAGTAAGCGCTGACATTATTCTCAAGTTTGCAGGTTATCAGGTTATACATGGACATTTCCAGCAATAAATGTAAGGAGAAATAATGTCTATTTTCTGTGATCTTAGAGGAGGAAATGATTGCTCTTAGCAACAGTTGTTCAATCAGTGAAGTACTATCATTCTCCACTTTTACAGCAGGAGCACTTCAAATCTGATTTTGAAGCCAGTTCTTCTCAACTCTGGGTTTCTGTGATTTGGGGTTGGCATTTTCCACTCCCAGCTGTAAGAATAGCCTGACTCCATCTGGCTAATTAGGGCATCAGTCTGGTGACTTTGATCACTCAGGGCACAGAGGAATTTAATAATTACAAGATTTCTTTTTCCTCTGGAGAGTCTAGGAGAGGTGTTTCATTTTTTTTTTTTTTGCTCAATTTGGAATGTGAGATTTATGCCTAATAGCCAGCCACCCTCTGGAGGCAGCCTCCTAGTAAATACAACAAAGCCAGAGTGCAGAGACAAGGTGATATCCTTTGAACTTTTTTTATTTCAACCCAGGGACACTGCAGGTAAGTGACTCAATAAATACTTATTTTGGTTGGATTTTTACTCAACTGCATCTAAATTTTTAAAAAAATATTGTTTCACATAAATACATATTAATATGTTTAACCTTTGATTGATACTCTATTCAACCATATACTATTCACATATATATTTTAGCTCATTAAAGCAAAATGTATTGTACTGACATTTGTATATCTAATGCTATGCTTTGCAAATAATGAATATTTACCAATAATCTGTTGAATTAAATATGACTACAGATAATTCAAATTATACTGTAGAAACTAATTTTTCAAATGCTTATCTATAGTAGAATTAAAAGCAGAATTTTAGAAGAACATATGTAATGCATAGAGAATCCATTCGTATATCTTTTTAATAATTGTTTTTTAATTTATTATGCTTTTACCATGCAAAATATTTAATCTGAAAAATAAATAGTTCTTTTCCATAAGGAAAACATAGGCTAGTAAAGACAGATGAAATCAGTTATAATACAATGTGAAAAGTATTTTTTAAAAGCACAAAAAACAAAGAGAATTACGGTACATGTTAAAAAAAAGTGAGATCTGTCTGGAAAGTTTATCTGAATCAATTACATGACAGTAATTCATGCTATTTCTCCAAAAAGTCCACCCTTTGGGAGGGAAAAGGAGAAAATTATATCAATGGATATTTTGGGAAGGATTTGATTTTATGAGAACAGGAGAAAGCTATAGAAATTTTTCCTGTTATCTGATCATCATAGGTTCTTTCCTACTCTTTTTTAACGTATCAAAAGAGCAATACAGGAGAAATTTCAGGTTCTTTATCAGTTATGAGTAAAAATATGCATAGTCCACATGGCTACCTAGAATTCTAGAACTAAAATTCATGCCCAAGTAACCTTAACGTTAATAGTTAGGCTCTGGTCAAATACACTTTTCTATGGCTTTTAATTTTTAATTTACAAGTAATCTAACAGAGATCAGTGAAGCAGAATAGAAAGTCCAGAGGTAAATCCATGCATATACGGTCCAATTAATTTATGACAAGGGAGCCAAGAATATACTGGGGAGAGGACAGTCTCTTCACTAGATGGTGTTGGGAAAACTGGACATGCAAAAAAACATGAAGCTGAACCACTATCTCCCACCATATACAGAAATTAACTCAGAGTAGATTAAAGACTAAACTTACTATAACTGAGCAGGATCCTATTATCATTGGTGACCATATGGTATCTGTAACTGCTTAACTGTAGGGTTTTTGTCATGCTTTTGCTGACCAGGATTAGGCTGCAAGGGAGGGGGAAACTTGGGTGATCTGACCATCCCCTTCCTTTTGTTCCCAACACCTCAGAGACAGCAGTTGGGTGTCTTGTGCATCTCGGTGTTCATAATTCACCCCAACTACGCATGTCTGCAGGTACAAACTTATCATGGTTTCTCTGTATCCTGTTGTCCCAGCCTGTGCAAACACTGCAGCAAGAGGTCTCGGGCCTCAGTCTGCTTAAAATGCCAGAAGCATATCATCAACCTGACTTTAAACTACACAAGTTTTTCTCTAGAGCACTTTTCTACAGATCCCTTTCCTAAGCATGCTTGTTCTAGGCACAAGAGTACTAGAAGAGTTCCAAAATTGGAGGTGAACATCATACTCAGCAAAAGAAAGGGGACCAGTGCATCTGCACAGACAAGAACAGCTTTGCAAAAAGTTGTTACCCTGCATGTGATCTCTGTGGAAGTGAGCACCACCCCTCCAACTCTTATTATAAACCCCCTACCTTCTCTCCCAGGCAGGCTCACGGTCTTGAGGGCATTAGCCCACTGGAACCTCCTTTGCCTGGGAAAGAAAGAGTCCTTTTTCAGTTCATCCAAAACTCAAGTCTCAATTCAGTAAGAGGGATACAGAGGCCAAATTCTGGCAACAGTAACATCTGAAATCATCAATTCCTAAAAGAAAATATAGGGGGTAAGCTCTTTGACAGCAGAATTGGAAGGAATTTTTTTTTTTTTTTTTTTTGGTTTGACATGAAAAGCAAAGGCAACAAAAGCAAAAATACACAATAGGGACTGTACTAAACTAAAAAAATCCTCTGTAAAATGAAGGGAATTATCAACAAAATTAAGAGTTAATATATGGAATAGGAGAAATTCCTTGTGAATCGAGCGGTTAATAATCCAAAATGTAACCGAGCAGAACTCTGTGGGGCCTTCCAGGGTCAGACACCTCCCTCATCTCCTCTGCTGTAGTTCCTCTCTAAAGTACCCAGATAACTGTATCTCATGTATATTTCCTGAGCTTTTCACAGAGAGAGAGAGGGAGAGGGAATGAGGAAGGAAATGAAGAAGAATAACTAACACCACTGTTCATCAACATTCCCCTAATATTTATTGTAGATTTGTTTAAATTCAGTAATTCCACTCTTTTTAAAGTAAATCTAAAAACATATATTAAACTATCTTTATATCTCTATTGACTGAATTTGATACAGAAAGTCAGTAAGGATACTCAATATTGTAGCTGTCACACAGAAATTATAAAAGTGCCTTCTAGAATATTATATTAGCACAAGAACTTGGATCAGAGATAAAAAATGATTTTGTTTGAGCACCTTTACCATGGGTATAAGCATCATAGAACTGGCATAGAAGATAATATAAATTGTCAAGTAAAATCCAATAAGTTAATAGATTTAGATGCTACCATGATTGAGTATACTGAAAATCAGATGCACTGGCACCAACAGGTCAATTAAGTCAAAGGTTATAGTAACAGGGTGAAGTTAAAAACTTCAACAACAGAAAAGTGAGGATTAAAGCACATAGGTTCATTACAGAAAAAATAAAGATGTAAGGTGAGGTATACAGAAATTTTCAATAAAAGTTATATAGTAAGCCTGAACTCTAGGTAAAATGTTATTTCCTTCCTGGGGCTTGCTAAATTGGCACAAGTCTGATTTTCTGTGAGGAAGAGGTTATACTTAACCTTTAATATCTCTGTCCAAGAGAGACACTATGACCAAGAATGTTTGGCAAAAATGTCACTGATTGCCTTAAACTTTGTGGTATCCCCAGGCTAACCTATTAAATCAGTACTGAAGGAAAGATACATATTATCTAGTTATAAGAAATATAAATGATTACACTATTAATGTTTAAATCAAATCTAAATAAAGTTCAAAGTTCTGTGTATTCATATAAAACAATCCAAGAAATTGAATATCTAAAAATCCCATATATCTTGTAAAACTTTTATGTCTGGTATGTCAAAAATTTGCCCTTTGTCCTTAACTATTTATCTTATTTTATATCTATCATTTAGGTAAAAAATACTTAATAAAGTATAAATTATTAAAAATTATAGAATTTTAAAAAGAATATCAATAGCTCTAATTTAGCTCTCTTACTACAGATGACTGATTAGAGGCTAATAGTACAAATCCATGTTAACAGTTTTATGACTTTATATATTCTTTGAGGAAAATAATCATCTCTGTCACTATATAAAGAAACTAGCATTTTGTTGGTTCCAAAGAAATATATAATATATCATCCAAAAATGAATATTATACAGTCACTCCTGTAGGAAATCTTTGAAAATCAATTCAACGGTTAACTAGTGCAGTTGAATAAATTAATTTATTATTTAAAAAAACCTTAGAAACTCTGCAATAATGGCATATTTAAAATATAATCCTTATATTTAAATGGTTTAGAAGTAGATCATTATAAGGAAGAAATCCATTAATATGTATATAGGTAATAAGGTCATTACTAGGGTTGAAAAGAATTAAAATTGCACGATGATAGTGCTCATTAATACACTGAATGGAATAGCATTAAAGAGATTATGAAACATTTCTGAAAGGTGCATTTCATTTTAAGGAAATATCATATGAGGAAATTTTGTAACTTTAGGTAATTCTCTAAAAATAGTTAAAATATCCACCAAGATTAAATAGTAAGATTAAATTAAAGGTTTTTTACTTTTTTTTTCCCCACAGAGAATAATTTACATTCAACTTCTCTATTGGAGTTAAACAGAGAGAAAATACAGTAATACAGATGGACCAGTGACCTGGAAGTCAGGGACATGAACTCAAATTCTAAATATCAAAATCTATCTTTATGACCTTGTCCCAAGACTCCAAATTTTTCATTGCTTAACTTTTTTGATCTGCCCGTATTATTATGTATGAGGGATATATTGCCCATTTTAAGTATTTTGAAATTTAAAAAGTGGTATTAATCCATATGAAAAAGTGCCTGGAGTTTTTCAATAGCAGCAACAAGAACTGCCTTTTTACCAAGATTACTAGTATGTATCAATCTACAATTACTAATATTAAAAAAAAAAACCAGTGATATATAAAATAATGGATGGCATTATAAACTTAATTTATGAATATAAATTCTATTTTGTCAAGATTCTCCAGAGGAACAGAACCAAGAGGCTGTGGATATAAGTAGAGAAAGATTTACTTTAAAGAACTGGCTCACACGATCATGGAGGCTGGCAATACCCAGACCTGCAGGTTCAAAGGCCCTAAGGCTGGAGAACAGGGAAAAGCCTATGCTGCCGTTCACATCAAAGGCCATCTGCTGGCAGAAGTCCCTCTTGCTCAGGGGAGATCAGTCTTTCATTCTAGTCAGGACTTCAGAGGACTGGATGAGGGCCACCCACATTCTGGGGTATAATCTGCTTTACTTAAAGTTCACGGATTTAAATATTAATCTCAGCAAAAACACCCTTTTTATAAATAGTCAATATAATGTTTTACTGCATATCTGGGCACCAGTGGCCCAGACATGTTGAAACATAGTATTAACCATCACATAAATTAATTATGATTATGAATTATGAATATAACATATTCATTCTTTAATTACAGTTATCTTAAAATTAATATGAGACAGAGAAGTGATTAAGTAAATGATGGGAGGTTCACAGACGTTTACAAAAATCCTTTGTCCTCATCAGCTCTTTAAGCTCATATAAAGGCTTTAACATAGAACACCTCAGCTTTCCCCAGGTCTTCACTTGAATCATTCCCATCCCTCTTGTTTGCATTTCATTCAATCTTTTGGTTTTCATGTATATAAAATTTCCACTCAGGCCCACCCACTACTGGTATATATATATATATGTATTTTTTTTAATGCAAGGTCCTCACTCCAGTGTTGAATAAGAGTCTCTCTCTCCCTGTCTCTCTCTCTTCAGTGATAAAATTTCAGCAAAGGTCCCTCCTGTTTAGCAGAGATCCAACACATTTATTAAATTTTTGTTCAAAGGAGAATGATGTGCAGTGGTTACACATTTACAGTCACAACTCACATGTGAAAAACAATACTACAAAAAGGACAGAATTAGCATCTGCAGTCCATCATTGAATCGCATGGTCTATACAAGTAAGCCTGTTTTCCTTTTCTCAGTATGAATGAAATGTGGCTATCTGACATGTTCAAATGAAGTATGTAGTTTAACAAAAATTATCTTACATAAATTTAGCTACCTGGAAACAAACCATAGGGGGTCTATTTCGAGCAGACTGGTACAGAGCAATGCATGCCTCAGACATACTATGTGTGTGTGCATTTCAAAAAAAAAGAAAAGATGAAGGACTTTAGAGTAACTGAATATCCTTTTTGTTGTAATGTTACAATGTGGGAACTAAAATACATTAATACATTTTTCCTTGCTGAACTATTTGATATTTAAGTGCATGTGTTTATATACATGTTAAAATAACTAATAACCATTTTAGACTATTTGTAACAATTATACTGGACCCCTTTGGTTAATCTGCCATATTATCTATTTAGGCTTATACAGTAGGAGTAAAGGTGATATTGTGAATGAAATAGAGATTCTCCCAAAATAACTACATTTTGCCAAAAAGCTAATCATTTTATTTCAATCAGTGTAGACCCCTCCTTATACATACTCCCACATTCACCTTTATTTCAGAAACTCTCTAACATTTTTTAAAAATAAAATTTTTTTATTTATAACTTTATATCCACACATATTTGGTACTTCTGTTTCAATATAGCCTTTGGCCATTTGAATATTAGGATGTAGTGAATTATTTGCTATTTACAGCTTTGACTCCAATTACTAGCTGGAGGTGACTTGTATGATGAATGAAGAGTATCCTTTGAGATTATAAATCATTGCATCTAGCATATTTTTAATTACACATATAACATATCAAAAATGGATTTTAGGGCCTGAGATTATTGACATTTTCCTGATGCAACTCTCCAATTATGCAAATGAAGCACAGGAAACCCAAGAAGCTTTTCTATGATCACAAAAGTTTATTCTGAAAAATCTAGACCATTTCAGGTCTCCTGATGTTTAATTCAATGTCTTTTTTCAAAAAATGGTTCACACAACCTAATATTAAATTTTTCAGTCTGTCTTGTTCAATTTGTTTTTCTATTATTTTAATTAGCTTATAGAAATAAAGAAACAAAAAGAGAAATTTTATTTGTGAGTTATATTGTTTTAGTCAAAATATCTAACAAACTGAAATTAAATAAAATTATAACAAAAATCAGTCTTATGAAGTGTAGAAAACTGCTGATTTTCTGAAAGATTTTAGAGACATCTAAAGTTCTATACAGTTCAAATAAGCTCAAAATAAATGCCATGACTTGAAGTTATTCCCTTATTAAATAAAATACTTATAAATAAGCTAAATTTTTATTTAGAATTGAACTATACATATCATAACATAGTATTTCATATATTAATTGATAAAACTGCAAAAACACCCTCCCAATTTGGAAAAAAATACTGATTTTTAAAGAAGATCTAATGTTTTTCTTTTTTAGATATAAAAAATGAAGTTGAATGTTACCTAACATCATAAACAAAATCAACTCAAAATATTTCAAAAATTTAAATGTAAGATCTAAACAATAAAATTCTTAAGAAAGCAGGAAAAAAGCTTCAAGCCCCCTGATTTGACAATGATTTCTTGGATGTGACATCAAAAACATAAGCAACAACAACAACAAAAAAAAATAAACACAAGCAAAAAAATAAAAAACAGACAAACTGGACATCATGAAAATTAAAAAAAAAAAATTGTGCATCAAGGATATTATTAACACAATGAAAAGGCAACCCACAGACTGGGAGAACATATTTGCAAATCATGTATCTGATAACAGATTAATTCTAGAATATATAGAGAAATCCTCAAGTTCAACAACAACAAAAAAACAAACAGCATAATCTAAACATGGGCAAAAATTTGAATACAGATTTCTCTAAAAAAAAAAAAAAGATATATAAATGGCCGATAAGTACATGAAAAGATACTCAACATCACTAACCATTAGGGAAATGTAAATTAAACTAGGAGGTGATACCACTTCACACCTACTAGGATAGCTACTATAAAAAGATAAGAAACCCAGAAAACAACAAATGTTGGTAAAGAGGTAAAGAAACTGGAACCTTCATGCATTGTTGGGAATGTAAAGTAACACAGTCACTGTGTAAAAGAGTATGGCAGTTTTTAAAATATCAAAATTAGAAATACCATATGATTTCAGCAATTCTACTTCTGCATATAAATCCCAGAGAAATGAAAAGTATGGTTTCAAACAGATATTTGTAAACCCAGCATTATTCACAATAACTAAATGAAGCAATCCAAGTGTCCACCAATGGATGAATAGATAAGCAAATGTGGTATATACAAAAAACAGAAAATTATTCAGCCTTAAAAAGAAAGAAAATTCTGCAATATGCTACAACATAGATGAACTTTGAGGACATAATCCTAAATAAATAATCCAGTCACCAAAAAAGGAAAAAACTATATGATTCCACTTATATGAAAAATTCAGGGTAGTCAGAATCATAGAGACAGAAAGTAAAATGGTTGTTGCTAGGTTTTGCAGAAAGAGGATGAAATGGGGAGTTATTGTTTAATAGGTATAAGGTTTCTGTTTCACAAGATGAAAAGAGTAATAGAGATGGATAGTGGTGATGGCTGCACATTATTAATATATTTAATACCAATTACCTGAACACTTTGTACACTTACAAATGGTTAAGATGGTAAATATTTTATGTTATATGTATTTTACCACAATAAAAATGAGAAAAACAGAGTGAAAACAATACATGGAGGATAGAAAGATAGAGCTCCTTATAGCAATATTTTTTAGTCCCGCATTTTGATTTTAGGAAAATATCCCATATACATTTTTCTCCAACAAATTAAAGGGATCAGTTGGATGCTAGCATGTTCAATAATTGAATATTGAGTTATTTTATATTTCTGATTCACCTAAAATTCTCTACAATGATGGAGACTTGTTATCAACTTGCATCTTTGCAAGTCATCTGCTTTTGAACCATGTTCTATGAATGTGAAATGAAATCAAGATACCACTTATTATCAACATTGCCTAACTTTGTCATATTTATACATAAGTGCCTGAAAGAACAATTGCTTTTGATTTCATGGCAACAAATAAAAATAAAGTGGATCTATTATCATTGCACATTTTTCAGGGATTAAATTCTGTATATGACTTCAAATATTTAAACTTGTGATAGCTGTTTGCATTAGCACATGCACATTATCTATCTTAACACAGAAAATACCAGCAACAAATTGTAAGATTTCAGTTAAGTTATAGAGAAACCTATCCTCTGAGTATTTAGATCAATGTCTTTTAAGGCTAGATTTATGAACTCATCAAATATTTCAGTTTAGCACTTTTGTCACTATTTCATAAGCCTAATATAAGTATAGAAAGTTTATAAAATTTCTCAACTAAAAAATAACAATGCCCCTAGAACTAAAAAAAATGGCCTAAAGTTGATATGAATTTATCAAATATTCAATAAATAGTTGTGAATGAGTACATGGCATTAGGCTGCCAGTTACAAAATAAATGAGTCATGGGTAAAAGAAGTACAGAGTGGGGTATACAGTCAGTAGCTATGTAATATCTTTGTATGGTGACATATAACTAGACTTCTGGTGATTAGTTCAAAATGTGTAGAAACATCAAATCATTATGTTGTGCATATCAACACTAACATAGGTCAATTATATTTCAAAAACAATAAAGCAAACAAACAAATTCACAGGAAAAGAAATCAGATTTGTGGTTACCAGAGGCAGGGTGTGGGGTGAGGGGGAACTGGGTTAAGGCAGTCAAAAGGTATTGCAGACTTGCAGTTATAAAATAAATAAGTACTAAGGAACTAATGTACAACATGATAAATACAATTAGTACTGCCATATGTTATATGTGAAAGTTGTTAAAGTAAATCCTGAGTTCTCATCACAAGAAAAATAATTTTTTCCTATTTCTTTATTTTTATATCTGTATGAGATGATGGCTGTTCACTAAACTTGCTGTTATAATCACTTCATGATGTATGTAAATGAAATCATTTTGCTGCATGCTTTAAACTTACACAGTGATATGTCAATGATATCTCAATAAAATTGGAAGGAAAAAAAAATCCCTAAGCAACAGCACACCATTTACTTTGAAACAGCAGATGGATTTGAATGTTAAAAAATTAAGATTGTGTTTCTTTTTAATATTTTATTTATACTCATACAAATATGTATACAAGTTGATCAACTGTCACAAACTGAACACACTCAATATAACTACCAATCAAATGAAGAGAGAGATTCTCCCCGGCAAGTGCTTAGGCCCAAGGACACGGTTCTTTCTTCCTACATTTGCCGCCACATTTGTCCTACACGGGTGTTGGTGCCTCAGCCACCTCTGTGTCTAGTACTATATTCCCATCTCCTGCGAAGTGGAGCTGTGGCAGCTGTCAAGTAGTAGAAAGATGTAGGCTGCGATAGTAGGCAAGAGGAAATCACTTTTTGAAAAGTCTCCTTCCAAATGAATTTCTATTGTTTCTGATTCACTCAAAATGGTATGTCCAATAGCAATGTCATTACTGCCGACACCTTTTATTTAACATTAGGAATTCATTAGCCATAGCTATTCCCTTCAGCTGGGGCCACAGAACTTGCTGTCCCATTGTCATAATAGCATCCCTTCCACTGCCTACCTAGAGGACGGTGAGCAACAACCAAGGCACCATCTGAGTGCACTATTAAAATCCTACCTTTGCTGCTCAGCCTCTCAACTTTCACTTATAACATGTACATTAAAGTAAGGTAATGTGATTCCATTTAGATAATTAAAAAATACAAGCCACAGCCTGGATCAAATATTTTAAAAGTACATAACTGATAAGAAACTAATACACTATTAAACAGTGTTCAGTATTAAAATTTAAAGTGATTATAAAAGTTAGAATTATAGTTTGGTGCACCGATTGCATAATAATCAAATTCTTATAAAAGCTCCCATGGTCACCTCTATGGTCACACATTTGCCTTAATCATAGACCAGCGTTAAAGAACTCCACACTTCCCTGACTTCACTCACCTGACTACTTGTAAAAAAGTGAAAATCTTACATAATATGAATCTTCAGCTGGCCCATAGATACTTCTTAGGGAATAAATAATCTTGGAAACAGTCTCTTGAATACTCAGTTGAACATTGGACCCCAAATGAGATGTATCTGTTTCCTAATCCTTTGAATTTATGAATGTGACTTTATTTGTAAACAGCATTTTGGGTCTAATTAAGTACCTTAAAATCATCCTGGATTACTCAAGTACCCTAAATCCAATGATTTTACGGCGCTAAATCTAATGATGTGTCCTTATAAAGATAAAAGAGAAGACACAGGGAGAAGAGAAGGTAGTATAAGGGATTGGAGTGACACAGCTACAAATCAGTGAATTCCTGAGGCCGCCAGAAGCTGGTAGGAACAAGGAAGGAATACCCTCTAGAGCCTTCAGAGGGGGTATGGCCTTGGAGAAAAACAAAGTAAAACAAAGCAAAAACCTTGATTTTGGATTTCTGTTCTCCAGACTGTGAGAGAATAAATTTGTATTATTTTAAACCTTTAATTTGTAATAATTTGTATGGCAGTCCTAAGAACCTAATACAGGAGGAAAGACATGAGGATTTAAATAGATGTAGTAGTCAAGGAAATAGAGAAGAATGGTTAAACTGATGATCAAGACAAACGAGGGGAAATATATTTTATGCTTCCTTTGAGGGAGAAAAAAATAGAGAAAAATAGAGAAGGAAGAAACAGAACAAGAGGGGATGTACACAGAGAAAGGGCCCATGAGAAATGCTCTGTCGTGGACACTGAAAGTCTTCATCAGGCACGTGTTTCCAAAGACATCTATGATCTTTCTTAATTTTGCTATGTATCTCCTCTAACGCTTAGTAAATATTGCTACATTCTAATAAAGTATGAAGAGTTTAATGTGTGTGTAGATTTACAGTAGACTGTGGAAAAGCTACTTGGATATCTGGATTAACAAGAATCAAGGCAGTGACCAGACTAATGGAAACAGGTACCCAGAGTCTGAGGAGAATTTAAAGATATGATATCTTCAAGAATTTGCAGAAATATTAAGGAGTTTTTATGGATTTCCCTATGATTTGAAATCATTCCAGTTTAACATTCACAGTATTACATTATTCTCCTAGTGGTTGTTGATTGTAGCTTTATGATTGGCTAACTACTCTCCCTAAATTAGACCTCTGACTATCTATTTCTGCACTTGCTTGTCAACTCATTCTGCTAAGAAGGTAAAATAATTAGCTGAAAATAATCTGTAAATTGCATTTAATAATAATTTTACAGTTCTTTTGTTTTAATAAAAATTTGAGGGGTATGTTTCTAGAATAAAAAACATGACAAGCAAATACATTTTAAAGAATTATGCTTTATTCACATGGTTTATCAATTATTGGTATGTTAAGATTTTTCCGGCTTACTTAGGCTAGAAAAGAAAAGAAAAAGCCAGAATGGACAACCTCCGTGCAGAGCTGTTCTCTTACACCACAGCCAACAGCATCCTCTGAGATGCTCCATGGTGTGGCATCTGAGGAGGCCAATCTGACTTGGTAAGACAGTTTTTGGTTTCATTCAGCCCTTTTGCTATCTCATAAAGTTGCTACAAATATATAAAGCAGGTTTAGGCAGGAGGCAAGCTGAAGGCCATTACCCTAAAAAAGATTCCACTGATGAAGATTTTTAATATCTATGGATGTTTCCACTTAGTTTTGTTCCAGAAGAGGCATGAGGGCCCTATCGCTGGCCTTCTAAGGAAGTCAGCACAGTGAGGTAGCCTTGGGGGAAGACATGGCCAGGACACATGCCAAGGACACTAGTCACTAATCAAGCACATTTTTTTCCAACAAAGACTAGGCTACTCACCTTTGAGAACCCCCAAATTAAAGGCTTTTCATGAAGTGAAAAAATCTGAATTAAAAGGTCAATTTTTACATTTTCTAAAAATCCAGATAATTCTCAAAAGATACTCAGTTAATGTGCACTTACCTTTTAACAAATGTATTTCATATTATTAGGAGAAATTTACTAGCAATATTCTGGGTATATCAATAGCTGGTGATACCCTTACTGTATCCATACACACTAACAGCTTTCTAACGAAAGCACGTGTAAACTTAGCTGATATGTGAGGTAAGGCGGAAGTCCCAAGGAATTACTGCTCTGGAAACTACCTTTAACTGATGATGAAAGAAACTATGGTATAAGAATGTCTGCCCCTACAGGCAAATCTGAATCTTGTTCCATATTGTTCGCCAGAGACCATAATAAGAGAGACCATTTCCCATACTGTTAATATGCTCATTAATTTATTTTGAGTTGATTTTCTTCATTTCTCTTTTTTGTTTCTACACTTCCCTTTTTCATTTGTCTACTCACTTACTGTTGATTCTTCTAGCTAACTCTCAACAAGACTGCTTGCACTCTGGGGGAACCCAGACTAAGGTGTTTGGGATTTGATATGCCCCTATGGGTAGAGACCCAGGATGGAACTGTGGCGGCGGATGCACTGCCAGCACCATGTCAACAACCCTGCTGAGGCTAAGCAGAGTGTGATACCACCCAGCATTTTGTAGGATCAAAATTAGAATGAATTTTACCCGTAGTAGGTTGGTACTGGGTACAAATGGAAGGTGCTATATTAGTCTAAGTAGAAGCTCACATGCCTGAGAGATGAAGGCAATGATTATTTTCATGATTGTGGAATTGCTTAGCTATTATCAACTGTCACAGAAGCTTCAACGCTAAAAAGATCAAACTATAGTCAGGCAACTAACAATTTTGAACACGACATGAGTGAGTGCCAGAGGATTTCAAAGCAGTATTTAAAATAACTCATATCCTGCAGTGAAAGGACTGACTGTACTATAAATCAGGTCAGAGAATTGATTTTAAGTATGAGTTACAGTGAAAACCGAGTTCATGGTCTCTGCAAGTCTCCTACACTGAAGTGAGGAACCTAACAGGAAAGAAGCAGACACTGAAGCAAGGGGTTAAAACATTTTTCTGTATGTGTTTAAGACATTTAATTCCCAGATAACCTTGAACCTCTGGGTTAGAAGGAGCAGTCCTCTCACGATTTCAAGAAAAAAATATCCTCCCAATATCTGGAGGTTATTCAGTAGTTTCACTTGAAAAAAATTACCTTACAAGATCATGTCTGCCTGTTGGTCTCTTCAAATCCCCACTTATTGCTTCTAAAACAGTATCTGGGGTCAAGTTTCAAAATGGCCTAAGGGGCCTTAAGCCTACCAAGAAGAGAAGCATAATTATTTAACAAGAACGTATACGATCTAGCAAATAAATTCAGAAACAACCCTGAGGACATGCTTGGAAATGGATTTTGAAAGTGCTAGATCACAGAATGTGGACTGTAAAGCCAAATAAGAAAGATTTCATTGATACCAGGGTATTATTAATTCAATTAGTATGCCTTTACAGTTTTTATATTGTGTTGTAATTGCAGCTTGAAACTTGAGAGCAAGGATGGCATATAAGGAAAGAGATGAAAGAGAACTGGTGGCATCGCCTACCTATCCATCAGAAATAAGCCAGGCAGAATTACTGCAATGACCAGCAAGGCTGAAACAGCAAGTAGAGATCCTCACTTGTAGGAATCTGTGGTGATGGCTAATAGACCACAGTAGTCTTAGGGATGAGAAAAAGTGTGTAACCAAATGCAGTTTTTGTTTGCTTGTCTGTTTTATTTATGTAGCCAAAAAATGCTAACAGTATGTGGGCCAATGGCTAATAGTTAATACTATTATAGAAAACCGTAAAACCAAACTCAGTCTCTAGACCTGAGCCAATTCTCAGGCTGAGAGCCAGATGATTGAAGAAAAAGACATACTGTTTCTAATAAGGACCCTGCAATACTTCAGGGAGTCTATCGGGTAGCTATTCTGCAAAAGAGACCAGACTAATACATATCGAGGACAGTAAATTAACCAGAAACTTCCATGAGCAGAATGAGAATATCTGGACGCTAGGTGATAAATGTTGTCCTAGCCCAGGTCTAATTCATAATAGGACCACAGAGTCTATAAACCCATCCTGTAGTTATTTCTCCAGTCCCTATGTGAATAATTGGCATGGATTTACTTAAAAGATGGCAAACTACCACACTGGTCCCCTTTCACATGGAGTAATAAAAAACTACAGCAGGAAAAGTCAAGTAGAAGCCACTGAAAGTCAAGTCCTGCAGCCAACACAGTAAATCAAAAACAATGCCATATCCCAAGTAGAATGGAAGGGAGCAGTGCTACCCTTAAAGACCTAAAGAATTCAGAGATACACATTTAATTCACTGGTTTTGTTCATGAAAATACCAGGAGATCCTGAGAGACAATCATATAGCCCTAATTTTAGAATAAAGTATCTGAACTTATTATAATAGGTCAATATAAGATTGAATTTCTGCCTGAGTCAATCTTTTAAGAAAGGAAAAATTATTTCATGGAAGTTCAAAATGTTAATTATTTTAGTCCGAGTATTGTTAATTGGTAACCTTGAAACTATGTGATTTTGTTAAAATTAATTTCATGCTTAGTAATATTGTTAGAAAATTACTTGAATTTATTAAAATAGTAAACTAGTTCATTTTATGAGGTTGAATTACTAATCCTGTGGTAGCTAACTTGTTAATTATGTATTTATTATAATTATAAGTTGACTGTAATTAATAATCTGTACTTTCCTCATTAAGAAGATTATTTCAAATTATCCTAATTTTCATTAGTTCTTCCCAAGTAGTAAATAAATGGAATTAACTGATTAACTTCTAAACTCACCAAGTAATCTTATACTTCTACTTATCAGGAACAGCTTTGTATAGACTTTCTTTCTTCTATCTTTCTAACAATGTGTACTGCTAATTTTATCATACATGCTATGTTCAGTTCAGCTGAAGCTACCCTATGATTTCTCTCCCTAATTCCTACACAAAGGAGTCTCACAACCTGGAACTGCCTTACACACATCTCTGAAATATTTTCTGTGTACTCTATAGGGTACATATTATTATCTCAGTTGTAGCTATAAATATCATATACAATTTTAAAATCCTTTAATAAAATATTATACCTGATCTTCTCTATATTATTTCCAACACTGATAACTCTGAGTAACACAGAGCACTCAAATATAATTGTCGATCAATAAAATAAGTAAACTTTCAGCTATTCTAAGAAGAAATAAAGAAAACACTAATAACTAATAGAATTGAATTAAAAAGGCCAACAATATTGCTTCCATTGACACTAAAGAATATGAAGAATATGAATAAAAGAATATGATGAACAATTCTATGTCTTGAAATATGACAACTTAGATGAAACAGATCAATTTCTTAAAAGCAAAATCTACCAAAATTCACACAATAATACAGAAATCATTTTAAAAGGCCTATATCTATTAAAGAAACTTAATTGATAATAACTTTCCAAAACAGAAAGTACCAGGTCCAAAAGTTTTCACTTGTGAATTTTACCAACTATTAATGGAAGAAATGATAACGTTTTTTTGTAATCTGTACCAGAAAATAGAAGCAGAGGGAATATTTCCTCATTCTATGAGGCCAGTATTACTGTAATATCAAAGCCAGACTAAGACGTTATAAGAAGGGAAAACTACTGACCAATACCTCTCATGAACATAGATACAAATAGCTTCAACAAAATGTTAGCAAATCAAATCCATTAATGTACAAAGAGGTTACATACTAAGACCCATTGAGATATACCCCAGTTATGCAAGAATCGTTTAGCATCTTTTATTAATGTAACCTGTCATATTACAGACTAAAGAACAAAACTCACATGCTCGTACCAACAGGTCAGAAAAAGCATCTCACATATTCATGATATGTGTTCTCAACAAATTAGAACCAGACGGGAATTTCCACAACTTGATAGAGAATATTGATCAAAAAACCTCTAGATAACATCATCCTTAATAGTGAGAAACTAGAAGCTTTCCCACTGAAATCAGAAACAAAGCAAAGATATACATTCCCACCACTCCTAGTCAACACTGTACTAGAAGCCTTATCTAATTGAGTAAGACAAGAAATTAAAACTAAAAGATAAACAGACTGAGAAATAAAGATAAAAGTTTTTTTTTTCCAGATGACATGATTTTCCATGTAGAAAATCCCAAAGAATCAACCACAAATACCTTAGAAGTAATAATCAATCATAACAAGGATGTTTGTACCAATAAAGCTACAGTGATTGAGACAGTGCAGCATTGGTAAAAAGACAAGTAGGTCAAAAGAACAGAGAGGCCAGAAATAGACCCACATAAATATCATCAACTTATCTTTGACAAATGAGCAAAGACAATACGGTGGAGAAACGACTATATTTTCAACTAAAAGTTCTAAAACAGCTGGACATTCACAAGTAAAAGAAATGAATCTAGACATTGACTGTACCACTTTACTAAAATTAACTCAAAATGGCAATAGACCTAAGTGTAAAATACATAAATATACAATTTTTAGACAATAACATGTTAAGAGAAAATCTAGCTGATCTTTGGTCTGGCAATGAGATTTTAGCTACAACACCTAAAGTACGATTCATTAATTTTTTTTGATATAGGGCTTAATTAGAATTAAAACCTTCTGCTCTGTGCAAGACACTGTTAAGGGGATGAAAATACATGCTGCAGACTGGGAGAAAATATTTGCAAAACACCTATGGTTAAAGAGCTTGTATCCAAAATGTGCAAAGGACTCTTAAAACTCAACAATAAGAAAACATTCAATTAAAAAGTAGTCAAAAGATCTAAACAGACACCTCATCTAAGAAGACATACAGATGGTAAATAAGCATACAAAAAGAAGCTCAACATCTTACGGTCCTGGAGAATTTCAAATTAAAACAACAAGATAACACTAAACAACTTGCTGAGTATCTAAAATCCAAAACGCTGATAATACTGAATGCTGGCAAAGGTGTGGAACATCAGGAACTTTCATTCATTGTTATTGAAAAAGAAAAATGGTACAGATCCTTCAGAAGAAAGTTTAGCAGTTTCTTACAATAGTAAATGTAAGTTTTATCATATGATCCAGCATGCATATGTTGAAATTTGTTGAAAACTTATGTTCATTCCAAACCTGTACATTAATTTTCATAGTCACTTTATTGATTATTGCAAAAAACTGAAACAATCTAAGTGTCTCTCAATAAAGGAATGAAAAAAATAAACTGTGGTGCATCCCTACAACGGAATCTAATTCAGCAGTAAAAAGAAATGAGCTATTAACCCACAACAAAATATACAGAGTAACCTTAAATTCATATTGCTGAGTGAAAGAAGCCAAGTCAGAAAAGGTTGTGTACTATATGATTCCAATTGTATGACTTTCTGAAAAAGGCAAAACTATACAGATAGTAAAAGATCAGTGGTTGTCAGGGGTTCAGGGATAGGGGAAGAAAAGGAGGAATAGGTAGAGTGTGAGGGATATTTAGGGCAGTGAAGTTAATCCTGTATAATACTGTAATGGTGGATACGTTTCATCATGTATCTTTCAAAATCTATGAAACATACAACATAAAGAATGAACTCTAACTTAAAACCATGGATGTTAATTAATAATAATGTATCAATATTGACTCAACACTGTAACAAATGCCCTAAACTAATGGGAGATGTTAATACTGGAGGAAATTGGGATTGTGTGTGATGACGTTTCGGAACTCTGGGTAATTTCATTCAATTTTTCTGTAAATTTAAAACTTCTCAAAAACATAGTATCAGTCTATTAATTTTTAAAAATGAAATAAGGAAACTTTTGAAAGTGATGGTTATGCTACTTATGATGGTGGCTGTGGCTTCATGGCTATATAAATATGTCACAATTCAGTGATTAAAAAGACATGAGTTATCGAGCCATGAAAAATTCATGGAAAAATCTTAAATGTGTATTGCTAAGTGAAAGAAGCCAATCTGAGAGGGCCACATACTGTATGATTCCGAGGCTACATACTTTATAATATTCTTAAAAAGGCAAAACTATTGAAGAGTAAAAATATCAATAGTTGCTAGAGGTTGAGGGGGCAAGAAGGGGGTAATGAACAGGTGGAGTGGAGGGGATTTTCAGAGCAGTGACAGCACTCTCTATGGTACAGTAATGTCATTATACATTTGACAAAGCCCATAGATGTGTACAATACAAGGAGTGAAACATAAGGTAGTTAATAAGTTAGTTAATAACAATGTATTAATATCGGCTCAATTGTAACAATTGTACGATATCAATGCAAAATATTAATAATAGGAAAACTAAGAGCAGAGGAAGAGAGAGTATATGGAAACTCCCTGATCTTGTTGCTCAGTTTTTCTATAAACCTAAAACTGCTCTGAAAAGTAAAGTTTGTTAATTTTTTTAAAAAGTATAAAATAGTTTAATCAAAACAAATCTTGTTTTCATTTGGGTCAAAACTAGACATTTTGTTTTTCATCTTGAATCACAAATGTATTTTTCCATAACTGATTGTGTCAAGGATTTTGGAGAGCCCTTCATATCAAACATTAAAGAAAAAATGAACTGTGTTAAGAAATACTGTTTGTTATTTCATTTTTAAATACAGTGAAATCAAATAGTATATTGGGTTGTCCTCTTGCAAATTGCTGCACTGGACAGATGGTTTTGCATTATCTGTTACACAGAAATACAAGGCTGGTGACAATTGTGTTCTATATGAATGCTTACTCATTTGTGAGAGTAATTTCTGCTGCTTGGCCAGAGCATATCCTCAATCTTCCTGTATATTTGTGACAACATCTGCCTAAAACAACATGTTAATATCTGTATTTTTTGCTGGGAAGATACATTCCATGTCATGTCTTCCCAAAGGCAAAATCATATAAGGGGATTTTTAAAATGACTTCAAGGGATGATTCTCTAAATGTTCTTTTTGCACAAAATGTAAAATCTTACTCAGTACTAATTTTGCTTTGCTAGTGTATGTTCCTAACAGTTAACTTGGAAAAAGTAATTTCTATTTGATGCAGCATTGAAATACAGAATCAGTGCATCAGCATGATTATTTATCTAAATATTATGCTTTATGGATAGGAAAAATCTTGAGTAGATGATAACATTTCATACAGTAAACATTTAAAAGATGCACATATTTTGTGCTTATTCTAAAGGGGGAACACAATACATTGTGCTTAATACTTTTGACAAATGCTGATTTGTACAATTTTTACAACTCCCTGAATTAAATTCACTTAAATAATATATTGAGAATTTTTGTTTTGTTATGCACTAGTGTTTTCTTTTAGGTTGAATATTATCATGTGCTTTGGTTTTGTTTCAATTCTTCCTTCTATGTTAATCTTCCTTAAATAATAATTACTAAGGCAACAGACAAATGCATTTAATATGGTGCTTGAATCAGACGTAGTGGCGATAAATGGAAGGTTACAAGAGTTATTTACCCACTTTTCTCTGTTTCTCATTAGTCTAGGGTTATTTTTCTTTTTTCTGGTGTTTTCTTTAGCAGCTTTTCAAGATTATGTAATTGGCTGCTTGAAGTCAAAAGTATAGCAAAGTCCACTCTTTGTGTTCAGTTTTACATTCATATGCTTCATCAAAGAAGTAAATATACTCAAATTTCTTAGAAAATTCCAAATTAATTTTTTGTGAGAATTATTAAAAATTTGGCATAGCACAGGAAATTACAAAAAGTTCTAATTCATGTTGCTTAAACTGTTTTCTAAATCTCCTAACTTTTGCCTGCCTTTGCTTTTGCACAGATTCTGTTCATATACCAATAATACGATTACAAGAACATCAAAGAAAGACAAATATGCTAACTGAATGTTTTAATTAACTTTTAATCAGATAACAATCAAGAGCTTTGTAACAGTGGCATTCTTAGGTTATCAGATAGTTCCCCCAAATTCATTTCTGTAAAATTCATGGCAATAAATTTTAATCTTTCAATACTCTAAACATAGCTACATGATGAGCTTGAAAATCTAACAGAGATCTTATTTTACTAAGACATAAGATTTTATGCTCATCAATAAGAGCAACCCTTATCATGCAGGGATGTTTTCTTTGGATCATTGGAAATCACAGGTCACTTAGGAGTTGAATTAGCAGCTACCAGATGTAGGAATCCTCTTCTGGTAATGAATATTAAGGCAAATTCGTATCTTGAGCCATAATGAAATTAATTTGTTTCTGTAGGGGGACTGGTAAAGAAACAACAATAAGTATGGGTGGAGAGTGGAAAAAAGTAAAAATCCGAAGAGTAAGAGGACAAATATTCTCTGTAATTCAAATATAGTCAAATTACATTATTAGACATTTAAGTAGACAATGCATTACAATATATCATCTGAAATTTGTTTAAATGTTTTTTTATTTTACTGTATTAAGAATTCAGATATAGACTCATAAAGAAAATAGAACTTCTTACAAATTTTAGTATCCCTGTTAATTAGGGTTAGAGTTAGGGTTGCCATGGAATATGATGTTAGCTAGAAGTTTCTTTGTAGATTTTCTTTATCAAGTTGGGGAAGTTCCCTTCTGGTCCTAATTTGTTGAGAACATGTATCATGAACGTATGAGATGCTTTTCTTACCTGCTGGTAGGATCATATAATTTTTGTTCTTTAGTCTGTAATATGACAGATTACATTAACTGATTTTCAGATGTTAAACAGTTCTTGCATAACTGGAATATATCTCAATGGGCCTTAGTATGTAACCTCTTTATACACCAATGGATTTGATTTGTTAACATTTTGTTGAAGATATTTGTATCTACGTTCACAAGAGATATTGGTCAGTAGTTTTCCTTTCTTATAATGTCTTAATCTGGCTTTGGCATTACAGTGATACTGGCCTCATAGAAGACTAAGGAAAACTCCAATGGTCTATTTCAAAGAAATAGAAAAAAAAATCCTAAAATTAATATAGAACCAGAAAAGACCACAAATAGCCAAAGCAATCTTGAGAAAGAAGAACATAGCTGAAAGCATCACACTTCCTTAGTTCAAACTCTATTGCAAAGCTATAGTAATCAAAACAGTATAGTATTGGCATAAAAACAGACACATAAATCAAAGGAGCAGAATAGTTAATTAGTCCAGAAGTAAACTCTTGTTTAATTTATAACAAAGGAGCTAAGACTATACAATGGGAGAAAGAATAGTCTCTTCAATAAATGGTGTTGGGACCACAGCCACATGCAAAACAAATGAAACTGAACTCCTATCTTACACCAATCACAAAAATCAACTCTGAATAGAATAAAGACTTGAACAGAAGACTGGAAACAATAAAAATCCTATAAAAATCAACATAGAGGATAAGCTCCTTGACATTAGTCTTGGTAATTACTTTTTTGGTTTTGACACCCAAAGCAAGGGCAACAAAAGCACAAACAAACAAGCAGGATTACATTAAACTCCTTCATCCCACTGATCATAAGGTCTGCAGGTGTGTTGGTGAGGTTCGTTTCCTCCTTATTTCTTTTTTCTCCTCACAGATACTGCCAGGATATTTATCTACTACTTCTTCTTCAATAAAAATCGAAATGTCATTAGACCATTCACATCCTGTATCATTTATTTGAACTGTCTTACTGACACACACTAGTGTTTGTGTGCATGTGTGTATACATGTATATATGAGTATTTATAAGTATATACATGTCTATATATATATATATATATATATATATATATACTGTCAATAACTGTATCACATCCAAGTTCATTACTTTAAACTTTTAACTACTGACAACCTTCTTTTATTAATCAAAATTACTTATTCCAGTATTCTCATACCAGATATCATTCCATCACTACTTTCACCAAATTTATTGACACTACCACCTTTTAAACTTCACTATACATATATTTTCCTCCCTTTCTCTTCACATGCATAGAGACAGTGGTTGGTCAATTACTTTCTTGCTCCTCTATGCCTTTTTTTATATTTGTGGTTGTCAAATTTCTATTTCTGGTTGAAATTAGTAATTCCTTAGTATCCATAGGGGATTGGTTCTAGGACCCACCAGAGATATAATCTCTGAGAGTACCCAAGTCCCATAGTGGGCTCTGCATATCTCAGATTCCACATTCATGGTTTCAACTAACCACAGTTCATATAGTACCACATTTACTATTGAAAAATCCACGTATGAGTAGACCCTCCCCAGTTCAAACACAGTGTGGTTCAAGGTCAACTACAGATCAACAATCTCTCAAAAATATGTAGGATAACCATTTTCTCTTATCAAATCTCTACCATCTCCTCCCATCTTTTATCAAGCAAATATACTGCCATCTATTTTACAGAAAATATAGAGAATAACAGAAGAAAAGAAACTCATTTTCTTTCAGAAAATATTCCAACTCACCTGCATCTGTCATTAAATTCTGCCTGTACTCCTGTTATGGAAAATCACTTGCTGCGTAACTCTTAACCTCAGTCTATTCAATGTAAGTCAATGTCTTTGTGGTTAATTGTACAGTGGACATAATATCTTCCAAAACATTTTTGTTGATGCTCCCTAACAAGGCCAAATAAAGCATGGATCTTGGTTATACTTTAAGGACAGCACTTAACTAAAAGACTTAATTAATTAGAAATAGAAAGATAAAAACATTACAGAACAGAGGTTAGAAAGACAACATCTAAACTAAGTTATCCTTGGTAGTAGGATATATATTAAAATTATGTTCTTCCTGTGATTATTCTTGGAAAAGGATAAAACATTAAATCTTGGTATTCCTGTCAAAAATGCCTGAATCTAATCATGGTGAAACATGAGACAAGTATAAATTGAGGGACATCCCACAAAATATAAATGATAATGAAGACAAGAAAAGACAGAAGAACTATCAGTACATACTAAGGGATATTAAAGAAACATAATTAAATGAAAGGTAAAATTCTGGATTGGATGCAGGACCAGATTGTTTTTTCTACAAGTGACATCAGTGGGACAATGGGTAAAATTTTAATAGGGTCATCAAATGAGATACTAGTACAGTATCAATGCTAACTTCCTAATTTCCATAATTGCGCCGTGGTTAAGGGAAATATCTTTTTCCCCCTCTTATCTCTAACTAAGAAGAAAAATTTTATGTATTTCATAATAGAATTCTTCAAGATAATAAAAGAAAATTCAACAGGTTTTTGTCTTGTTTGCTACAGTATGTGGAGGTTACTAACCTGATTCTGCACAAGAAAGGCACATCTAGAAATTCACCTCTCTGAATTCTCTTATAGCTCATTTCAAAATATCATTTACTGAGCCTTTCAAACATATGGGTTTAAATATGCATATTTTATACAGAAAATTACTTGAAAAATATTTCTGTGTTCCTTGAATAACAATTATGCTTTTAGGCATAAACCAGGAAAGGTCTAATTGCTATTTGCATGGATTATTTACAGCTAAGTAGTCTATGAAGAAATAAGAGTACATAAAAATGCTATTGTGTACAAAAAACAATCTGTCTTGCTCATTTTAATTGGGTGTGAAAATATCGGTTTACAGATTTTAGAAACATAACCATATAAATGTTTCTCACAAATAAGAACAAAAGCTATAGAAGTAATCTGTCAACTGAATGTTTTAATAAACTTTTCCTACTGAATGTTTTATTTTCACAGAAAACTGGGCTTACTGTTTCCAGTAAGTCTACCACTGCAAATTAAATATGCATTTTTAAAACCACTAGGATGCAATTTTTATTCTGTAGAATACACTTGTCATTTTGTCTGATATTACTGTAGTAACTAAACACATCTAACATTCGTGACCACAAGGGATATATTTTGTTTTTGTTGTTGCTCTTTTTACTTACTTGGCCTAAACATTTGAAATATTTAAAAATATAGAAAGGACTGATACACAGTCACTGATCTCAGAATATTCACCCTCAAGGAGAGCAGAGGAAAAGAGAAAATGTAGTTACACCTTCTTCCCTTTTGCTTGTTTCAGTGGGAAAAGCAGATGATTTTATTCTGCTCTAATCTAAGTTATTGAAGGGCTTGCACAGACTCAGCATGGCTAACCCCCAGGCTTCCAGCACAGAAGCAGCAGGCTGAAACTGGTCCAGTCTTTCCCTAAAAGAGGCCTTTAGCTTATCTTTATAGCTGTGGCCTGAGGGGCAGGATCCTATTGCTGTAGTCTTTGGTTTCTCCCTCTGCCTCTCTAGGTATGGCCATATCTCCTGGAAAGGGGCTTGTGCACAAGTCTGGGGCCTCACATTCATTGCTGCCTCCCTGCCCAGGGAATGTCTCTAAATTGCCTGGCTCTAATTCCCAGTGAGCCAAATTCATGGGTCCCACAGGACTGTAGTAGACCAAAACAATCCTTGTATTTAAACAATTATGTTTTGGGCCATTTATTAAACAGTAATAGCTAACTGATATAGCTGTGCAGAAGTGAGCAAAACAGCCAGTACTGGGATATTTCGGACTGAAGGACCAGAACATGGCAAGGCTAGAAATGAATCTGTTCTCATTCACAATGAAAAACAGTATGGAGACTCCTTTAAAAATAAAAACAAAAACAAAAACAAAAAACTTTCATATGATCCAGCAATCCTACTTCTGGGTGTAAATTCAAATGAAATAAAATCAGCATCTCAAAGAGATATCTTTACTCCTGTGTTTACTGCAACATTATTCACCATTGCCAAGATATGTAAACATATGTGTCAATCAACAGATTAATGGATAAAGAAAATGTCATACATATACACACACACACACACACACACACACACACACGTACATGTATATTGAATATCATATAGTATTTCATATTAGTATATAATACTATTAGAATATTAGTATATAATATTCTATATACATAATAAAATATTATTCATCCCTAAAAAAGAAGGAAATCTTGTCATTTGCAACGGTTGAACAATTGAACCTGGAGTATATTATGCTAAGTGAAATGATATAGACAGAAATAAAAATACTGTATGATATCACTCATAGGTAGACTCTAAAAGAGTTGAACTGAAAGAAGAAAAAAGGAGAACACTGTTTGCTAGGGGCTAAGAGGTGGGGGAAATGGGGAGACATTGGTCAAAGGATAGAAACTTTCAGTTAGAAGATGAATAAGATTATTTTTTCCAGAAACACTGGTCTAGGAATCTAATGTACAGCATGGTAATTATACTTAATAACAATGTATCAGATACTTGAAATTTGCTAAAAGAGTAAATATTAAGTGTTCTCACCACATACACACACACACACACACACACACACACACACAAACAGGTAACTATGTGAGGTGATTAGTATGTTAATCAACTTGACATGGTTATTTCATAACATATACATATACCAAAACATCATGACATACACCTTGAATGCATACAATTTTATTTCTAAATTATACTTCAGTAAAGCTGGACATTTTTTTAAATATATGAAAATGCACCATATGAATTAATAACAAGGAACAATAAAGTTTAAGAGTTAGACAACATCTAGGCCACATTACTGCTAACCGATTGTGGTAAAATTTGGCAGTTAGGGGAAGAGTCATTTGCATTGGGGACATTAAGATTAGAACAAAGGACAAAGAATGATATTGTTGTAGTACTAGTGAAGTGGGAGTAAAGGGGGCAGGGCACAACCACTGAAGGAATGACAGCCATTGAGGACAGGACAAACTGGTTAGAACCAAGATGGTGGAAAATTCAACTTCCAGTAGACCTTGAGCCTCATGGCAAACCCACAGGTGCCATGACAGTTCCCAGGCTGGCCATAAAAGGTCAAAAAGTGGGTGGGGGTGGTTTCCTGGAAATCCTTGCCCCTTCCTCAAAGTAGTTGGAATAATCCTCTTATTCATTAGCATATGAAATTACCAAGCCTATAAAACCTAACAACTCTGCACCTTGTGGTAACTCTTGCTCTGTTGCCCTCTCCCTCTCCCTCTCTCTCCTTCTGAGAGGGCCTGCACTCTGTCTGTGGAGTGTGTATCTACTTTAAACACCTCACACCTCTCAGCTTCTCTGCTTCTCACCTTTCTGAGATGGCCCACATTCTGCCTATGGAGTATGTATCTCCTAAGCTGTTTCCCTTCTGAATGAGACAGCCTGCAGTCGATCTATGGAGTGTGTATCTCTCTAAATAAACTTACACTTTACCATGCCTTGCTCTTGAATACTTTCCTGCACGAGGCAAGAACCTGTTCTCCCGCAGAGCTTAACTGCAGTTTGAAGAAGGGACTAACAGTGTAATGAGAGTATATGTACTTTTAATATACTGTTTCTTGTTTTTTCACCTTGCTGAAGATAGGAACAACTTCCCATAATCTTCAAGGTCGAAGAATATAACTAATCTGTTGTCATTGAAATAAAATGGTATTTTCTATTAAATTAATGGTGCTAGCTTTTAGAATGATAGCATTCTGCCATATTCCAGAAGCTATAGAGTTGTTTATAAATAACTGGCAGTTTTGAATTATTTCACTTTAATGTACCTATTTGTCAAAACTCTCCTGTATAATAGGTCAGAGTCCCTCAGCTCAAGATTTAAAATTGATTAGTATCCACAGAAAAATAACAAACAAGAAAGTAGACATGAAAGCAGTATCTCCGAAGCATAGTGTATTAAGTGCTTCTATTAGTATGCATACAGCCAGACACTGTAAAAAATATAACTTTATGTTGACTTGGAGTGTACTTAAAATGACAAATATTTGATTCTCCCTTATGGATTATAGTTCTTGAAAAACAGAGTAAAGTTGATTTAGTCAAAAGTATTGTTTTTTTTTGTAAATTCATGATGATTATTGATTATATTGAAGTGCATAAAATTACTTGACTAATGATTTACCAGAGATGATCTAAGACTAAGCATATATCAAGGTATTTTTTAAATATATTTCGAAAGAGAACTAATACAAATCCTCTCAAGACAGTCTGACATAATAGAACGGATATATACATATAATCCATACTCTGAATTTCTATTTGCTCACAAACAATACATTTAACATAAAATCAACACTCAGGAACTTTGTATTAATATAAATAATAATAAAAAAGAGAACACCATGAAAAATAGTAGCAATAATTTAAGACACAATTTAATAAATATTACAACTATACGTCAATTTAATTTGATAGCACATGTATAAATTTAATACATCATATAAATAAATGAGCAAGGCGCTTTGTGGGTGAACTTTAGAGCAAAGAAAGTAAAAGTTAGAAAGTTAAATGTCTATCAAACATTTTATCATGTTGCTTAACTTCTATAAGTAAAAAGAAAAACAGTCTTTAAAACAACTTTTGGTCCAGTTTTTGTTCTGACATGTAAAGCGCTTAGAAGTCATTACTCTTATCCTCATAATTAAAAAAAAAGAAAGAAAAAGGAGGCTGATCAAACTAAAAATCATTAACTTCTTCTAGATTTATCAGATAATTGAAGTCACAGGGCAAACCACTGCTCTGAAGAATGGAAAGAAAGGCAAATACTGAGAATCACAGAAAATATCAGCTTATCTAGAAGAGAAGCCATTAGAATCAGTAATTGAGAGAGAGTCAAAACGGACAGGAAGGGGGCAGGGCACAGCCATTCAAGGAATGCTACAGCAATTAACATCAAAATGGTGAAAGATTCAACCCCCAGTAGGCCTTGAGGCTCAAGATGGTGGGAGATTTAACTTCTAGCAGATCTTGAGCTTCATTATACGCCATTGTAATATGTTACCATGATGAATAACATGCCTACAGGCACCATGGCAGTCCCAAGGCTAGCCACAAAAGGTCAAAGAGTGGGAAATGGCCAACTTCCTGGGAATCCCAGCCCCTTCCCAAACTAGTTAGACTGGTCCTTCCATTTACTAGTATATGAAGCCAATGAGCCCATAAAAACTGGCAACATGGTATCTCATGCCACCGCCTCTCTCTCCCCACCCCTTGCCACTCCCCTCCCGTTTGGAGACAGCCCACACTCTGTCTATGGAGTGTGTACCTACTTTTAATCTGAGCACCCAACCCCCTACACCTCGTGTCCTTTCTCTTGCCTTTCAATGTATCTATCTGAATAAATCTACCTTTACTCAACTGTGGCTCGCTCTTGAATTCCTTCCTGCGCGAAGCCAAGGACCCACACTTGGTGGGGCATGTCCCAGGGCTCAGTCAAAGCCTGGGACACAGCCCTTCTCACGCCCCACATATGTTTTTCCTGTATCAAAACTATTGGCAGACTGCCGGAGGCTAAGTGTGCTGCAGGCTGAGGACTACCTTGAGAATTAAAAATTTCTGGGGCAAGCATTAGGGAGCCCCAACACTTTCATGAGTTTTCTTCCCAGGAGCCTTGCAAGGTTCTCCTGGTTGAGAATGGAGAAAAATTCCTGTGTGTTTCAAGGAGAAAGGGCAGGAAAGTAACCATTTTAAAATATGCTCGTAACATTCTCCATAACAAAGGCCTGCCCTCAAGGGAAATCTACTTTACCTGAGACTTATCTAACCTTGCAAAAGGGCCAGTGGGCAACTCCAACTCCCTCTAGCCTTCCAGTCATACTGAGGGGGTAAAAAAAGGCCAAGAAACATTTTTGAGTATCAGCCCAAGAACTCAAGCTCACTGGAAAAAACCCCTGAAGTTTAATCATAAGGTTATAGAATGTTTCTCCCCTCTGTGCAAACCGTATCAGTAAACAAAGAATGCTGAAACCATCAAGTCATCAGCAGCTGCCCAGTAAAGATAAGCCTGCAGCCCAGCCTCTGTAGCCACTCACAATGGGGCACCCTGAGGGGACTCAGAATAAGAAAGGCAGATACCAGCCCCAGATAGCTAGATGCTTGTCAAAGGAATGAATTCAATGAGCCTAAATGTTTGCTTCCTCCCATACATAGAAAAGCACTAAATTCTTTAACTTGAGATGTCTGGTTTCTTTTCAATAACAAGTAATCTATTGTTCCAACTACCTGGTCTTTGCTGTAAAGCTCCTATATATCCTAGCTCCTCCCCTACCTTTTTGGAGCAGTCCCACAGAGTGAGCTGAGAGACTGTCATCCTGGCTCGAGTCTTCCCGCCAAATGAAATGTAACTCTCAACTTCAAGGCTGCGCATTTATTTCAGTCGACATCTCCAACACCTTAATACAACATCAACAGGACTTTAAAAGTTCAATATAACTGAGAGAGCTGTAACACACAGACCCTATTTAAGGAGGAGTTCTTCAGGAAACCCAAAGCAAAGGCAGAAAGCAAACAAGGAAGAAAACAATAGAAGACTGAAGTCTTTAGCAGCTACAGCTTCAGCAAATTTTAAACACCATCCAATCCTAGCCAGATTGACATAAAGCTTCACAACCTAAACCCTGATTACTTCAATTCCTAGTACCAGATACATTATACCCAGTGTTCAACAACAAAAAGTACTAGGCATGCTAAAAGACAAGAATAAACATAGTCTTAAGAAACAAAACATGTATTGGACCAACTCAGACAGGACACAGATTTTTAAACTATCAGATAGGGAATTTAAGATAGAAAGTAATTAATATGTTCAGCAGTATAATGGAAACAGTAAACAACATGTAAGAATAGATAGGTAATGGAAGCTGACCGATGGGAATCTTAAAACAAATCAAAAGGAGACACTAGAAATCAAGAACACTAACAAAAATAAAGAATGCCTTTGATGAGCTCTTAGTTGATTGGACATGACTGAGGAAACAATCAGTGAGCCTGAAAACATCCCAAATGTAACTTCCCAACTGAAATGCAAAGAGAAAAAAGAACAGAAATAATGAAGAGAATATTGAGAACTGTGGGACAATTACCAAAAGCATACCACGTGCATATTGGGAATAACAGAAGGAGAGAGGAAAAAAGGGATAGAAGAAATATTCAAAGTAATCATGACAAAAAATTGTCCAAAATCAGAACACAGATTCAGGAACCTCAGGAAATATCAAGTAGGATAAACAAAATGCTTACACCTATGCATATCATACTGAACTTGTAGAAACCCAAAGCCAAATAAAAATTTTTGAAGAACACAGGTAGTGGGGCAGGGAACAAACACACCCTAAATTATAGAAGAACAAGGAGAAGAATAACATTGGGCTTCTATTCAGAAATCACACAAGAAGGAAATGGAGTGAAATTTTTAAAATGTTGAAACAAACTAATAAAAAACCCACTAATGTCCTAACACAGAAATCTGTTTCCAGTGAAATTATTTCAAAAGTGAAGGACATTAAAGAGTTTTTCAGACAAATTAAAACAGAGAGAATTTTTCTCCACAAGACTTCTCTTGTAGGAAACAGCAAATAAATTATTTAAAGAAGAAAAATGACACAGGTGAGAAAACTGGGCATACATAAAGAAAGGAAGAGCATTAGAAAAGGAATAAATGAAGGTAAAATAAAATCTTATTTTTGTAATTATAATTGATGTAATAAATAACTGCTCAAAGAAATAGTAGCAACAATGTAATTAGTGATTATAGCTTACAGAATAGTGAAGTGAATGACAGCATTGTTGCAAGGAATGGAGAGAGGAATTGGGAATACTGTTATAAGATACCTGTACTACACATGAAGTGGTTTAATGTTACATAAAAGTGATCTTCGATTATCTTGGATGTATATTGCAAACTCTAGAGTAACTACTAAAAATGTTTTTAAACAATGTGTATTTGATATGCTAAGCGGGAGAAAAAAATGGAACAATACAAAATGCTAAAATCCAGAGAAGGCAGCAAAAGAGAAGAAATTAAAAAGAAAAAGAAAACAAAAGAACAAGTACAATGAATAGAAAATATTATAAATGTTATAGGTATTAATACAACTTTATCAATAATCACTTTAAATCTTAGGCAAAAACTGCCAGAAATGCAAGGAGGAATAGACAAATTTTCTGTAATAGTTGAAGACTACAACATCCCTCTCTCAGTAATTAACAGATCAAGTGGGCATAAAATCCGCAAAGACAGAGTTGAATTGAACAGTACCTTTGATCAACTGGATCTAATTGATGTTTGTATCTAAATACTGATATTACCACCTAAGAAATGCAGAATACATATACTTCTCAAGTTCACATGAGATATTTACCAAGATAAATTACCTGTGGGTTATAAAATAAACTTTATCAAATTAAAAAGAATACGTATTATAAAGTATATGCTCTCAGACCACAGTAGAATTCAACTAGAAATCAGAAACAGAAAGAGAGCTAAAAAATACAATGTGGAGATTAAACAACAATTTTCTAAATAACACATGGAACAAAGATATTCTTAGGAGAAATTTGTAGCACTGAATGCACATATCAGAAAAGATGATCGAAAATCAATAATCTAAACCTTAACCTTACAAACAAGAGAAATAAGGGAAATTTAAATTCAAAGCAAATAGAAACAAATTAAAATTACAACAGAAATCAATGAAATTGAAAAAAGAAAATCAATAACACAGTCAATAAAACCAAAGCTGATACTTTGAAAAGATTAATAAATTTGATGGACCTCTAGCCATACAAACCATGGAAAAAAAAAAGAGACATAAACTTTTCATATCGGAAATGAAAGAACAGTCATTTCTATTGATCCTGTGAGCATTAAAGAATAAAAATGTTAAAGAAGAAAAAATATTTGAAAATATCAATAGATGCAGAAAAATCATCCGATACCCATTTACAACAGAAACTCTCAGCAAACTAAGGAATAGAGTGAAAATTCCTCAACTTGATAAAAACAATATTTCCAAAAAACAAAACAAGACAAAAAAGATAACTAGTGGTGAGAAACTAGATGCCTTCTCCCTAAGATCAGAGGTAAGGCAAACCCTCTTATAACTCCTAGTGACTGGAATTCCTGGCATATGCAGTAAAACTATGAAAGGAAATAAGGGATTGGGAAGGAGGAAATAAAACTGTCTTTGTTCCCAGATGGCGTAATTGTTTATACAGAAAATTCCAAAGGCTCAATTAAAAAATCCCCTGGATCTAATAAGGTATTATAACAAAATGCAGAATACAAATTGATATACAAATATCAATTACTTTCATATAATCTTGTGATGAACAACTGGAATTTGAAATTAAAACACAGTAAATACATAAGACCAAAAAAGTGACATACTTAGGTATAAATCTAACTATATATATATATGTAGGATCTATATGAGAAAAACTACAAAACTCTGATGAAAGAAATTAAAAATGATCTGAGTAAATAAAGAGATGTTCCATGTTCAAGGACAGGAAGATTCTCTCAGTTGAGATGTCAGTTCTTCTCAGTCTGGTCTGTAGACTCAACCTAGTACCATTCCAAATTCCTGAAAACTGTTTTGTAGATTCTACAAACTCATTCTAAGTTTTGTATGAAATAGTGAAAGACACAAATAATACTCAACACAGTCCTGAATAAGAACAGAGGATTGACACCCTTTCACTTTAAGGTTTATTATCAAGCTACAGTAATGAGAACCATGTGGTATTAGCAAAATAATAGATTAATTGAACAGAATGGAGAGCCTAGAAACAGGTCCACACAAATATAGTCAACTGATCTTTGACAAAGAAGCAAGGGCAATTCAAGGAGGGGGGGCAGTCTTCAACAAATGATGACAGAGCAATTGGACATGTACATGCAAAAAAAAAAAAATCTAGACACAAAACTTACTACTTTCATAAAAAATGAGCTCAAAATGGATCCATTTCTAAAATGCAAAATTACAAAGCTTCTAGAAGATACTATAGGAGAAAATCTAGATAACTTTAGGTTGCTGATGAGTTTTTAAACCTAACACCTAATACATGATCTATAAAAGAAATAATTGATAAGTTGGACTTTATTAAAATTTAAAACCTTTGCTTTGCCAAAGACAATATCAAGAGAATTAGAAGACAAGCCACAGAGTCTGGGATGAAATATTTGCCAAAGACTATTCTGATAAAGAACTTTCTATCCAAAACATACAAAGAATTCTTAAAACTCAACAATAAAAAAAACAAACAATCCAATTAAATTAGTGGAAAAAAAAATACCAAACAGATATTTCACTAAAAAGATAGAGATAACAAATAAGTGTATGAAAGGTGATTAATATGATATACCATTAGGAAATTAAAAAATCAAAATAATACTGTAATACTACTACATAAAAATTGAAATCACTAAAATCCAAAAACCTGACCAAGCAAAATACTAGGGAAGATACTGAACAACAGGAGTTCTCAATTGCTGCTGCTGGAAATGCAAAATTGTATAGCCATGCTGCAGACAATTTGGCAGTTTCTTACAGAAATGTTCTCTTACCATATAATCCAGCAGTCACATTCCTAGGAGTTACCTAATTACCTTGAAAACTTATTTCCACACAAATGCCTGCTCTTGGATAGTTATACCAGCTTTATTCATAACTGCCAAAAACTGGAAGCAACCAAATGCCCTTCAATAGGTAGATGTTAAACTGTTGCAGATCTATACAGTGGATTGTTAGTGGCAAAAATAAATATGATCTTAAGCCACAAAAAGACATAAAGGAATAAAACATGAATGTGAAAGAAGCCTGTCTGAAACAGCCACGTACCATGTAATTCCAACTATATGACATTTGGGAAAGGGCAAAAGTATGGGAACAGTAAAGAGATCTGTGATTTTTTAGGACTGGAGGAGGAGGAGAGATGAGTGGGGAAAGCCCAGGGGATTCTTAGGATGTTAAAACTATTCACTATGATATCACAATGGTGAATACATGACATTACACATTTGTCAAAACCCAAAGAACTGTACAACACAAAGAGTGAACTTTAATGAAAACTATGGGATTTAGTTAATCATAATTTATCAGTATTGGCTCAGATGCATCACATTAATACAAGATGCTAATAACAGGAAATTCTATGCAGGAGAGGTAGGGTACTTGTCACCTGCTCAATTCTGTAAATCTGAAATTGTTCTAAAATTCTACCTTTTAATTAAAATCATAAACTCTTACAGCCTTTCCATTTTTATCTCTATTAAAGATTTATTTTCTCTGATAGGATAACACAATCATGGTCAAATCATTGTTCAGCTTTATTAGCCACACACACACACACACACACACACACACACACACACACACACACACACACACTTGAGAACCTAAGGACCTATTACACTCCTTTTGAAGAGTTTCTATTTCTAGCTCAGGATGTGTTCAAATGGTCATGGAACTTGTACTCAGATGACTTAGTATTTTTTCCCCCTTCTTTCTAAATTCTTTAGAAAGCATCTACTTTCACTGAAAGAATTCAAATAAATTTCTCTTAAGTAGGAATACTAGGAGAATAAATGATATATCACTGAAGAATGAGCAGGGTAGTTCATTGAGATACACACATTAAACACCAGTAATTTTTTTTTGGTTGCATTTTTAAAACATTTAGACCTTTTCTGGTTTCTAATAAAGGACTAATATTAAAATATTTTTAAAATCAGTTAGTTACCTGATACAAAATATTATGAGAGAGAGAGGGGAGATCAAGATGGCTGAGTAGGAGGACTCAGAACTCACCTCCTGCAATGAACACATCAAAAATACCTGTGGAGCAACTCTCACTGAAAACACACTACAGACAGACAGACTCTCGTAAAACCAAGCCTGTAAAAAAGATACACATGAAATCAGGTAGAAAGGGGAGAGAACAACCAGGTCAAGGTTGCCTACTCTTCCTACTCCTATTTGTACTGGAATGCAAAGACAGTATTGGAAGTCATAGCCAGAGCAATCAGACAGCAAAAACAAAGAAAAGGCATCCAAACTGGACTGAAGAGGTAAAACTGTCACTATGTGCAGATGACATAATGCTATATAGAAAACCCTAAAATCTTCGTGAAAATAAAAGCTATTAGAACTAACAAATGAATTCAGTAAAGTTGCAGGATACAACATTAATACACAGAAATATCTTCCTTTTCTTTACTATACTATATTTACTATAACTATTACTAGGTGTTGCTATGTTGAAACACAAGGCTCATGTTTTAAAAAGACGGTAAATAATATTATAAAATATGTTATCTGTTCTGGGGTGATTTCCATTCTTATAGTGAAATTGGAAGTGCAGGCATTATGAATGACAATAAATGAAGTGAAAGCCTAATACAAGAATACAAAGAAAAACAGCTACTCGTTCAAGGGATGAAATATAAAAAGGAAAAAAAATGATCCTTTCTTACGCTGATTCCAATATATTTTTTATAGGTCACACAGTCTCTTATGTCTGCTACATATTTTCCTTCAGGAGATTCCTATAGAGTTTTCAACATTTGTTGCATGTGTATGTTTTTGTTGTTAAGAATTTTCATAAGACTATATCCACATGCATCTGGCTAATTTTCTAATTATTTTAAAAATGTAAGCAGGGAGATAAATGTAGCTCCACCCCTCCACTTTATTACACTTTACTCTTGAGACATAGGAATTTAATTTAAAATTTTGTACAATAGATGAAGAAAATGTCAAGACATTCTTGATACTTATTAATGTATTGTGAAGCACTGCATTCTGAACATATAGTCGTGTAAAATAATTCAAACAGTAGTCTATTATTTATACTACCATGTAGTGAGCAACTTTTTATATTAGGAACTCTATTCTATACTTCACATATATTAGCTGGTAAATCCATATAAGAACCCAACAAAGTAAATTTTGTATCCTCATTTTGGAAATGTAAGGTATGTAGCTCAAACTGTTAAATAATATACTCAGGGCCATCCAGCTAGCTTGTGTTAAAGCAGAACTTTCCCAGGGGAAAAGAATCTTTAACTGGGAAACATCTGGCTTCGTCTCTTCTGTCTCACATTTGACCTTTTAACTCCTAGGAAACTCGGTTCACGCTTCAACTTAGAAACTCCTGTGCAGGAACTCAGAGTCACAGTGTTTCAGCTGTGATCTTGAAACTAATGCTGAGGATGGTCTGAAAGCATCACTTAGAACATTTTTAAGCACTAAAAATTTCCCTTGACTGAAGTTGGTCATCTGAAAATAGGAAAA
This sequence comes from Camelus dromedarius, assembly GCF_036321535.1. Lineage (NCBI taxonomy): Eukaryota > Metazoa > Chordata > Mammalia > Artiodactyla > Camelidae > Camelus > Camelus dromedarius. Next base: position 41,213,212 of record NC_087436.1, read on the forward strand.
GTATGTGCTAGATGATGATCATTTAGATCATATCCTTGGTCTGTCTGTTTAGCTTCTATGTCCCAAGGTGGGTCCTTCATGTATCAGTTTATGATTGACTGTTCATTCAACTTTAAGACCAAGGCATGAAATTGCTTCTTGGCAGGTATGGGTGTATGTGCATGTGTGTGATCACTGATTTGTGGAATTCACGCTACAATAAATGGATGTTAACATTTCTTGTTTCAGACCTCCTTCTCTTGATACCCCATCATTCTTCTGATCTCTGTCTTCCTTTGCCATGTAAGCATGGACATATTATTAGGTTCTGAAGATTCTAATTCATGAAACTAGTGTAAATATGACACATTCATTCTACTACATAGGGGTTTGGTGTGAGTAAAATTGAGGTAGGGAAAAATCAGGAAAGAGATGTTAAACATAGTAATATTTATAGCACCTAACTGCACTGGACAGAGAAGATGTGCATTAATAAAATTAGGCATCAAAAATGGCATATGTGTACCATTTCACAAGATTCAAAAAATCCGTATCATACAATATAATTTTTTGTCAAAAGTAATTTTAACCTGAAAATTAATTCGTGAAATAGTAAAGTATATGAGTGTATAAATTACTATACATCTTTTTGTAGCTACCATTATATACCTGTAGCAGTTCACACTGAAAACAGAAGTGTATATATTATATATATATATATATATATAATATATACACACACTTTATACTGTTGTAGTCAACGTATTAAATCAATTTAAGCAGCTATTTATCACAATTTCCATAATACTATGGAAACTGTGATCATACTACACTACTGTCTTTTTTCACTGTTGATTTTGTCAGGCCTTAAATGACTGCCTTGAGGAAATCATCCCTTGGATTAATTACCAGAAATGATAATGTAGGTTTTGATGTAGCATGTATGGTGTTTTGTTTTTCAGTTGGTAGCTGAGTAATCCTTAGCAAATCATTTACTATCTCTGAGAAATTACTTTATCTATAAAATGAAGACAATAATAACATCCACTTTATAGGATTCTTTTGAGAATCAATTGAGATAATATAACACGCTTTGCACTTTGCTTGGTACATACACAAAAAATGGCTTACCAAATATTAGCTATAGTTTTTATTACTACTTTTTAAGATTTATACTGATGTCTCAATAATATTAGGATGACCTTTAAGAACCATGTTCTTCACATATGTATATTTTTGATGTGGACTTTATTTTTTATATCTATTTATACTTCTGTTTATATTTTTATTTTATTACAAATGAAATTTCTCCAGTATATTTGCCTACATCTGTTATTATGTTGTCACCATTTTACATAGGAATATTTTTATTATTTCAATGAACCATATTCTTTGTATAATTAGGTGGAATATCGATAAATATCCATTAAGTTTGGATTTCTTATATTTTCATTTATATGAGATTAAATATTCAGAATTGTAAACACAAAATTTTGCTAAAATAGACAATTTAGGTAAGACCAAGAATACATTTTATTATTTAACACTCATTCAATTCACTAACTTTACTTACATTAGTAAATTACTTCAACTTGGTAATTAACTCTTTTGGCTTGTATATCACTAGGAAAACAGAAATTTTTCATCTATAAAATTTCAATTTAAAGTGACTTTTGAGTCCACAAACAAATGCTGGAGAGGCTGTGGAGAAAAGGGAACCCTCCTACACTGTTGGTGGGAATACAGTTTCGTGCAGCCATTGTGGAAAACAGAATGGAGACTCCTTAAAAAACTAAAAATAGACTTACTCTATGATCCAGCAGTCCCACTTCTGGGCATATATATGGAGGGAACTCTAATTCAAACAGATCCGTGCACCCCAATCATAGAAGTACTATTTACAATAGCCAAAATGTGGAAACAACCTAAATGTCCATCAACTGATGACTGCATAAAGACGCTGTGGTATATTTATCCAACGGAATACTACTCAGCCACAAAAAGGAATGAAATAATGCCATTTGTAGCAACATGGATGGACCTAGAGACTGTCATTCTAAATAAACCAGAAAGAGAAAGGAAAAATACCATATGATATCACTTATATGTGGAATCTAAAAAAAAAAAAAAAAGACACAAATGAACATTTCTACAAAACAGAAAAAGACCCATAGACATATAAAATAAATTCAGGGTTACCAGGGGGGAAAGGCAATGGGAAGGGATAAAATCAGAGTTCAAGATTTGCAGATACTAACTACTATATATAAAATATATAAACAACAAGTTCCTATTGTATAGCACAGACAACTATATTCAATATCTTGTAGTAACCTCTAATGAAAAAGAATATAAAAATGAATATATGTATGTATATGTACGACTGAAACATTATGACATTCACCAGAAATTGAAACAAAATTGTAAACTGACTATACCTTAATAAAAAAATAGTGAGCGTGGCAAACTTTCATGAGAAAATGTAGTATTTTTTCCATTCTATTTTATTTGAAGAAAAATTTGTAAAGTAATTAGAGGTGGATTTTAGAATATTCAACAATAATATATTTCAGTGTAAATTAATTAATTTACATTTTCTTTTGTTGGCTTGAAAATTTCAAATCTGCAACTATTTATTGTAATGAGAATTAAAATGCATTACTGATGGTATTTTAAATATTAATTTATTAAATATTTGAATTAACTTCTAAAAACAATACAAAAATATTTTTCTATAAGCCAATACTCTGTGTTAGCAAAATATTGTATTTCTGCTTTTTGACAGGTTACATATTAAACATTTCTGTTGAATAGGCATGAATTGAGTTATAAATAAAACTACGTAACTTTTGATTCTTACAATGTACTTATCACAGTAATATGTAATCTGGGGAAGAGAGAAGAAGAAAGTAAAGTTCATAGCCATAGTGTCTTTATAATCTACATATCTGAGAATTGAAGGCTATATAATAAAACATCAAAATGAGAAAAAAAGAGAAAGTGTTTGGACAATATACTTTTGAATATTTCTCTAATAATAGATAACAATTAAAAAACTATTATATTTAGGCCTAGATATGAGCATTTTTATTTAACCTATGGGAGCCCTTTGAGATAATTACAATTATTATTCCCATTTTACAGTTGAATGAGATAGGTTAGTCTAAGAGCAGCTGGGAAAACACAAGGATATGAACACCTGCAGTCTAAATTCAGCTCTCATACTTTGCATATTATACTATTCGATATAAATAAAAGTTACAGTTGAAAAACTGCAACTCATTCATTCTTGTTATAATTGTTCATTATAATTTTTGTCTCCTAAGATTTAAAGAACTAACTTACTGCCTCTAACATCTATCACTGCAACCCCTAGAAAATCAGGATGGAAATTACTCCAGGTACAAAGTATTCTTTGCTCTATCTTCATGTTATATACAATTATTAAATATATCTGGAATATACTCAAAAGCAGATTAAATATATAAATCAAGTCCAATCTATTCTCTTTGCTATTTAATTTCAAGAAAACTGTCTTGCTTGAACTACAGTGACATCTTGTGGCCCAAAGTCTTTTGTTCTGTTTTTATATGTAAATTGTTCATGTTTTCTGCTTCTCTTCAGTTCTAGGTTTGAAGCAGCAGTTTTTATTACTGTAGATTCTGAACAATCACTAAACATTGCAGAAACAAAATATTAGGGGAAAAAGAAAACTTGATAGTAAACATGTTCTAAGACCAATGCTGACCTTACTTCTTTCAGAAGGGATTTTATTACTTGAAGTATATTTTTAAATAGTGGAAGAGTTAAGTGGAAAATTTGATGCTAACTTCATCTAAACTTTGAAAGTAGTCTCAATTGTTATGTCATTTTCCGAGTAAATAAAAAGGAATTAACTTATCAAGCAATATGATATTTTAAAACAATTTTTGAATGTGATCAAAATGTTTGCATTTTTAAGTTATTTTTTCCTTCCTATGATATATCATTATTTCTTCAAATTACAAAACTTTTGTTTGTTCTTGAGTATACACTGATAAACACTGAATTTATAATTTCTTTAAGCCTCTCTTTTCCTCAGCTATTGCAGTATTTCCAGATGGTTTTGATTATTTTCAGAATTTCCCAGTTTTAAATGCACCAAACCACAAATCTTCAGATTTTCAACAGAAGTTCAAAAGCTCCTACTCCACATCTTATGAAAATATAATCAATTATGACCTGAATACGTAGAGGAATGCAGTTTATAAATTTGTTAAGGAGTAAAATAATGGTGCTATCTCTGGCACCTAATATTCCAATTTAACTTAACATAACATTCAAGTCATTTTATATATAACAATATATACATTAACAGTTTAATCATGTACATCTAAACCTATTTCTGCTTTATAATCATTTATGTTTTAGAAATAATTGGTTCCTTATAGTAGGTATAATTAAGCCTGTCCCACAGCATTAGCCATGTATGCTGATTTCTATAAATCTTTTGTTACTGTTCTTTGGTTTTCTTCTACAAATTCCAAAATGAGAGTTTCTGTTGTAATAAAAACTAGCTTTCATTTGATAAAAATGAAGGTGATCAGTTACACATTTACAGATTCTCACTGCAAAGAGAAATAACGGCAACACAAAAAGCTTCTTTATTGTGTGTCTTATAAATGAGCCTTGCACAAGTATAGTCATGACTGGGCTGGTTACAGCTTGTTTTGGTACCTCTTCTAAATCGTAACTGAAAAAGTGCATTTACCTTAGGATGTTTTAGATAATTAGGATTAACCAAGCAGACTATTCTTATTCTATGGATGAAATTAACTTTAGCATAAATCTAGAGTAAATTATAAATATCAAGCAGATATAATATTGTTCTGACCATTTCTACTTATTTCTCTTTATTAGAATATTGGTAAAATCTGTATGTATGTTTGCTAAGAACAAAGGTATGTCTCTCACCTAGCGATTTTTTATGTTTCTGAAAATTATGTACTTTATGCTTTATTTATTTTTTATAAATTTATTCCATAAATCAATCGATTTTTTCTATGATTTCTGAAAAGTTCTGCAACCCATGATTTTTTAATTATTCCAACATTTTGGATATGCATTTTAAACAAATCTTATAAATCTTTTCTGATGACGTAAAGAGAAATAGAAAGATCAAAGATACATACTATTAGTAAAGGATTTACTTTGAGAACTATTTTCTTTTCATATAACAAATGCTATTCTGAGAAAAAATAAGGTCCCAAACACTTTAGAAATATTGTACATTTTTAATGCCAAGAGCTATCTACATATATTATTAAAATCCTACTAGATGAGGAAACTGAAGCTAAGAGATGTTATCTTGCTTAAGGTTATAAAAGCTTTATGTTTTTGAAGATAGGGCTCAATGCAAGTTGCCCCACCACAAAAGTTTATGCTTTTCATTATACATTGGTTATCCTCCTTGCATCAAAAACCCTCTTGAATATATTTAAATTTATAAAGTTAATTAAGGGAAATTCAGGTCAGTATTCCAATTACCATACAAGTAGTTTTAATAATAAATCATAATATCCCTGCTTAAGTAGGCCTGTGTGTGAACCCTTAAATATTTAGTCTTTTAAAATTTCTTTTACAATGCCTCAAATATGAATGGACATTCAATAATATTACTTAATGTCACATAATGGACATAGATATGATGTTTATTAAAAGCCTTCATAGATATCTGTATTTGATAAGTAACCTTCAATCACATATCATAAATCATTATTTTACTTTTTATTTGCAAATATTCCATACTTACATATATATTTGCTTTCTTATGTATTTTATTATGACATTTTCTAATTTTATATATGTTGTAGTAGTTTTTATTGAATTCTGCTCATAGTATACACTCAGTTTATATTGTGCATATATTAAAATAACCTTAAATTTAGATTGATTGTGGAAAAAAATGTTGTTTTTTTCACCTCTTTTTCCATAGTCTGAAATGAAAGGAGAGAGGGAGAGAGAGAAATGGAGAAATTGGTAAAATGTGAGAAATGATAATAAAACAAAGAAAACATTAAAAATTGATGAGTCCTGGTAAATGTAAAAGTTAAACTGCTGGAGAAAGAGGTAAAAAAAAAGTTAATGAAAATATTTGCTTTTAAACTTTCTGAAAGCTGTAATATATTTTCTAAAATATAACTGGAATTTCTAAAATAAAACATATTTAGATATCAACATTCAACTTATATTCTTATGTGAATGGTCAAAATCATAGGAGATATGAGAAGTCATTATTTTAATAGAAAAAGAAATGCTTTTACAGTAAAAGGAATAAAGGCTCAAAGCCGATGTACTTTTTTTTTTTTAATGAATACTTTCCCTCTTGTAATCGAAAAAGACTCATCTGTATAACAGGATATGTAATACTTTGAATGCAAATAAGAATGAACTATTGAGCTGAGGAAAAACATCTGTTAATTGATTTTATGGTCCAGTACACACAGCTCTAAGTTCTTTGATAATTCAGGGCAAAGACTTGGTTTTCTTGTAGCATCTGGGTATTTTAGACAAAAGCCAAAAGCAGTTTCTGTCTGAATAACTTACAAATTGGCATCAGCATAATCCAAATGCTGAATTTTAGACATTTAGAAGTAAAACTATCGTATTTATGAATTCAAATATATTCATTTGGACTTACATATTTTAATTTGGAATTACACATTTTAAAAGAAAAGATACATGTGTTCTTTTTTAGACTTTAAAGTGTATTAGCCATTACTAATCACATTTCTTTTTCTGTATTGTATGGTATAATTTACTAAAACAGCACTGTATTTGCCTCACAGGACTCTGATTTTAGTTTACCGCTATTGTTACTTATGTGGACATTTAAGTCTTTCTATACATGATCACATGAGATGATGTGAGTGAAACAGTTAAAAACAAAACAGAACAAAACAATGCTTCATTTATATTGGTTAAACCAGAAAGAGTACAAGAAGAAAATATAAAAATTGTAACTTGACTTATATCCAAAAGTAACTTGAATCCAAACACCAAATGTGGATATATTTTGTTAGAACATTGTGGGTGTTTAGGCAGAGGAGGATGTAAAAACAAACTGCTATTTTTTTTAATTACAAAAATATTAAGGTCTAAGAAAAAAATATGTATGAGAACATAAGAAATAAACAAGAGGTATGATATATATATACAAAATTTAAAAAGAAAGTAACGCTATGTTTTAAATTTGAAAATCTTGATAAATGGACAAGTTTCTAGAGAAAAATAGATATATCTAAAATTTTATGAATAAAATAACTTAATAGACTAATAACTGTGAACAAAGTAAGATATGAAAGAATTATATTAAAATTCTTTAACTCATTATTTTTAGTATGAATGATTTCAACATTCATAAACATATTAACATACCCTCCTTATGAAAATTATTCCAGAGAACAAAAGAGAATATAATGTATTGAATAAAATTATAAAATGTTGATTGTACAAACCTGATTACTCACTTAAAAAATTAAAAATCTTGTGTGTAAACCACTTGTGAATGGCTGCAGATATAGTACTGACAATTAATATACTAGCTATTTTATCAGTATGTTACATGCTATGGCTAACTCACTATAGAGTAAAATAAAAGTTATCCAAAGAACAAAAAATAGATTACTGGTAAAGAGATTGGTCACATGTCAAAAACTTTACAATAAACAAAAGTCCAGGACTAGACAGACTGACAAATTTTACCACTCAAAGAATACCAATCCTTCTCAAACTCTTCCAAAAAAATACAGGTGGAGGGAACACTTCCAAACCTATTTTACAATGCCAACTTTACCCTGATACTGAAACCAGACAAGAACAAAACCAGAGAAGAAAATTATAGGCCAGTATCATTGAGGTATGTAAGTGCAAAAATCCTCAATCAAAATATTTGCATACAAAATTTAACAATACAATAAGAGGATCACACACCATGATCAAGTGGGATTTATTCCAGGGATGCAAAGATGGTTCAACATGTGCAAAATCAATCAATCTGACACACCACATTAACAAAATGAAGGATTAAATTCATATAATCATCTCAGTAGGTGCATTAAACAAAATTCAACCTCTGTTTATAAAAACCTCTCAACAAAGTGTGCATAGAGGGAACATAATAAAGGACATACATGACCAAAAGTAGTATTTAGTAGTAGAGAAACAATGAAAAAATTAAAGTAAGAAAACTGGAAAAGTATTTGTTAAAATTTAAATCAACTTCTTTGAACTACATCATGGGACATAATATATAAATATTAAGAATAGAGAGATTCAAATAAGGAATTTAAGAATGCTTCATTAAGGGATATCTCTAACTCATTGTTCATTTTATAATATATAATTTCAGTAAAAATAATTAAAAGAGTAAGTTACTTACCCGACTATAATCATTTAATAATTTCTGGAAAAAAATTTGGTCATTAAAAAATGTAAAGAAAATATCAACACTTGAAATTTTGTAGAACATCTGAGAATCATAACCGCAGGAAAAAAATACAACAAAAACATCAGTAATATAAATGTTTATAACATGAAAGTTGAGAAATTGTAAACATTTAAGCAATAGCTTATTTAAAAATAAGGCAAAAATTTCATTAGATGATGTAAAAGCAACCAAATTTTCAAAAGATGTATCAGCTATATAAAGAGAGTAAAACAATGAATAAAATATTTAAACAAAGACTTGCAAGAAAGGAGAGATGTACCATGTTACCATATAAGACAATTGACGCTTATAAAGAGGTCAATTACCCAAGAATAATGTACGTATAGAAAACTATTTCAGAAAAACTGTTAACATTGAATTTTGAAAAAAAATTCACAATTAGTATGTCCTTAGTGATTGAACAACTAAAATTGTCAGCAGTCAAAAGTTAAAACAAAAGCATTATTGAGAAAATGATAACCATGTAATGATTATTTCGTACACATTTACTATATTGGTAGTGTATCCAGGGATTAAACTTCAAACTCACTTAGAAAAATATATATTATGAAGGATAAAGAGGAGAAATAAATACTGTGGAGTCAATTCAACAAGAAAACCTAACTCCTAAATGTGAATGTACCTACAGCATAGAATTACAAAGTACAAGAAACAAAAACTGTTAAAATTGAAAAGAAAATCAAATCCATAATTATAGCTGGAAATTAACATACCTTTTTACTAACAGAACACGTAGGCAAAAAATCAATAAGTATATAAATGAAATAAACACATTATTACACTTGACCTAATTAACAGTTATAAAACACATTAACAACAGCATTCACTAAGAAACCATATTTGGGGCCACAAAAGAAACCTTAACAAATTTAAAAAATTGAATCATGCAAAGTAAGTTTCCAGAACATGATGGAAATTAGCTAGAAATCAATATGAGAAAGATATATGAAATAATCCCAAATAGTTCATAATTAAACAAATCAACTCAAAAAAACACTTGGAGTATATTAGAAACTCAAAGAAAGTCACAAGAAATATTACAGATTATTTTGAATTGCATGAAAATTAAATATAGTAAGTTTTGTGATATGCAATGCAACTAAAGAGATACTTAGAGGGAAATGTATAGCAATAAGTGGTTCTATAAGAAGAAGAGAAATGATTCAAATCAATCATCTAATTTGCCACAGGAAAAAACAGTAATATAATAACAGGTTACAGTCAAAGAAAGAAGGAAGGGCATCAAAGAATAAAATCAACATGATTCAGAATGGAAAAATAATAAAGAAAATCAAGGAAACCAAAATCTGTATCTTTGAAAAGTTTAATTGATAAAAATCAACATTGATGTAATCCTATTCAAAATCCATGAAGCATTTTTTGTACAAAGCAGTAAGTTAATTCTAAAATGTATTTAAAAAAGCAAAAGAACTACAATAATTAAAATAATCTCTAAAAAGAACAATTAAGTTAACAATTCTGCTTTGGTAATCTAGAAACAAAATAGTTTGTCAGTTTCTTATAAAGTATAAATACTGAGTACTTATTTTAAGACTTACTATAGAGGTACAGTCAAACCAATACGAAACAGAACTGAATGTATTGAAATAGAAGCCACATTTATAGAGACAATTGCTTTTCATAAAAGCTGTCAAGATAACTTAATGGAGAAAATAGCTATTTTCACAAATGATATTAGAACAATTGGATCTCTGTACATTTAAAAATGGATCTCAACTAATATCTCACTTAACACATATATATTACCTAAAATATGATCATTTATTTAAATGTAAAACTTAAAATGATACAAATTTCTAGGATAAAACATGAAGTGTTTTCTGATCTTCAAATACGCAAAGATTTTTTAGATAATACACAAAATATAAGCTACATAAAACAGGTCGACATTTATCAAAATTAAAAGTGACATTGTAACAAAAAGCATTTTACACAATTTAACATACATTTATTTTAACAAAAATCTTAGAAAACAAGAAAGAGAGGACTATTCTCAACTGATAATAGAGTACCTTAAAACACCATGCAGTTAACATCATACCTAATGGTGAAAGATAATGCTTTCCCCTCTGAGATCAGGATCAAGGCAGGGATTTATAATATACTCAAAACAAATGAAATATTAAGGTGTGAATCTAATAAAATACATACAAGATGCATTCTAAAACTATGAAACACTGATAGAAGTAATCTAGGAAGGTCTAAGTAAATGGAGAGACATGCTGTGTCCATGGATCAGAAGGTTACACTACAAAAAAATGTCAATTCTCCCTAAATTGACACAGATTAAAGATAATTTTTAAGGAAATCTTAGCAAGATTTTTGCAGATATAGACAAGATTGCTCTAAGTAAACAGGGAAAGACAAAGGAACTTGAACAGCTAATACAACTTTGAAAAAGAAGAACACAGTGGGAGGAACAAGTCTTCATGAATTGAAGACAGTGTATAGTAATCAGATTTTATTATTGGGGAAGAGATACACACATAGATTAATAAAACAGAATAAAGAAGCCAGAAATAGTTCTACTCTAGTACAGTCAACTAACTTTGACCAAGGTGCAAAAGCAATCCAATAGATAGGGGATAGTATTTTCAACAAATGGTGCTATATTAACTGAGTATCTATTGACTGAAAAAATAAATGTACCCTTACTTAAACCTCAAATCTTGTATTATAAAACTAAAAATGGTGTATAGACTTAAATATAAAATATAAACATATAAAACTTTTAGAAGGTAACGTCACAAAAAAGCGTTAGAACCTAAGGTATGGTAAAAAGTTCTTAGCTATGACAACTAAAGAACTGTCCATAAAAGGAAATATATTCTAAATTCTACCACATCAAAATGAAACAGTTTTGTTCTTTAAAAGCCTATGTAAGAAGATGAAATGACAGGTACAAATACTTGCAAACCAAAAATTTACAAAGGACTCATATCTAGAATATGTAAAGAAACATCAACCACAATTTTTAAAAAGAAAAATCCAATTTTACAGCCAGTTAAAAAAACAATTTATTAAGTATTCATGAGTTTAAACATACACTTCTGCCTTATGGTTAAAAAGATGTTATGTCTTAGCAATTATACATCTAGGTATTTACCCGAGGTAGGGGGGAGAAGAGTTTATTCACTCAAAGTCATAGAAAATGTTCATGAATTTCTACTAGCTATAATTTTCTAAAACTGAAAATGACCAAAATGGATTTGCAGACACTAACTACTACACAGAAAATAGATAAACAACAAGTTCATGTTGTATAGCTCAGGGAACTATATTCAGTATCTTGTAGTAAGTTATGGTGAAAAAGAATATGAAAATGAATATATGCATGCTCATGTATGATTGAAGCATTATGCTGTACACCAGAAATTTATACATTGTAAATTGACTATACTTCAATAAAAATATATGTGTATACAGAAAAAAAAAATCCCAGTCATACTGTTTTATATTGCCTACATGTTAAAATGATACTATTTTGGATATACTGGATTAAATAAAGTATATTATTAAAAATAATTACATAATCAAATAAACAGTGGATCTATATAATAAATATTAGCAATAAAAACAAATGAACTACGCAAAGCAAAATAAGCCAGATACAAATGATAACATACTATACAAATCCATTTCTATGACGTTTTAGAATTATAATACTGTAGGGATAGAAATAAAATTAGTGGTCTCAGGGGCTGGGTGGTGAGAGGGAGGTGAATAACAGCTAGTGTGCATGAAGGATCTGTTTGCAGTGATAGAAACATTGTATATATTGATCGGTATCTGACTAAAGGATTATATGTGTATTTGTCAAAACACATCCAAAGGTACTCCTAAAAAGACTGAATTTGTTCCTCAATCAAATACCTCAAGAACATGATATAACGACAAAAGGTCTCAAACTTACAATATCTCAATTATTTGAACTCTTTCCAAAGCTCAGACAAGAAGAGTCTTTATAGTATATTGCCCGAAGGATATTTTGTCTAATTTTTTCTGGATGACACATAGATATTTACATATCTAAACTAAGTTTTAAACTCTTCAATTAATCTCTTTCTCTGTTTTGCATTTCTGATAATTTAAAACACACTTTGATAAACTTCAAAAGAGGCATTCTATAAATATCATGGGTTCTATTCAGTAAATAATACGTTTGCATCCATGGTTGCTATATTAAACAATGCCCTCCTTATAAGGAATGTCTTCCTTCAGTACTACTCATTTTCCATGTGTCTAAAAACAGGTTTTGTGCTTAAGGGTGTATCGAGTACAAAGGGCAAGTAATGCTTCTTAAAAATATGTATAGTTTAGAAAGGAAGAATTAACACTCTTCTTGATCCCAGATAATATAAATATGTATGTGGAAATTCATAAGTGTTCTAGATGATGTTTTTCAACAATGGAGACAACAGGATTTCCTCAACTACAGTAGCTTTCCCATGCTTGCTACTCTTAGTCAAGAGGAAAAGTCTTTTTCACTCCTTCCATTGAAATCTGATGGGCTTTTACTGCTGCTTCCATGAACGCAATTCAATAAAATGAGTAGAATGCAATCAAAGTGATGCTTTTGATTTTTCTGAAGCTAAATCTTTTAAAAGTAACATGCCTTCCACATTGCTCTCTCTTGTTATGCTAGTGCTTTGAACCTAGCCACCGTGGGAGAGAGTTCAGCCACATTTAGAACAACCATGTGTCTCACTAATGTCTTTAGCTAAGATCTCAACGGCCAAAATGGATCAACCAAAAATTAGACGTGTGTAAGCAAGACTTAAGATGATTCTAGTGACTAGCATTTAAGTCACCCCAGATAATACTGAGAGGAACAGCAACAACCTACCATGCCCTTCAAAAACTGTAGACATACAAGCGAATTTTGACACTGTTTAACCAGAACACACAAAAAAATCTACAAGAAAGGTATTGAATCAAACAGGTAAATTTAATAATTTCACTAGATTCAAACGGAACATTAAAAATATTGGTTGCATTTTTCATGTTACTTTTATCTTGCTGCTTTTTTGAATTTTTCCCTAGTTTTGGTTTTTAACAGTATAATTATAATGTGTCTTGGTTGGGATCTCTTTCAGCTTATCCTGCTTGGAGTTCACTGAACTTCTTGGCTGTATAGATTCATATATTTCATCAATTTGAGAAGTATTTTGCCATTCTTTCTTTCTTTTTTCTTCTTTGATGGTATCAATTAGGTCTTTTAGGCTCTAGTCTTTTTTCTTCATTCTTTGTTCTTTATGAATCTCAGATTGGTCATTTCAATGGCTCTGTCACCAAATTCATTCTTTCTTTTGCTTGCTTAAATCTGCTGTTCAATCTCACTAATGAATTTTATATTCCAGACATTGTACTTTTCAGTTCCAGAATTTCTATTTAGTTTCTTTTTTAGAATTTCTCTTTCTTGGCATTCTCTACCTGTTCAGGCATTATTGTTTTGATTGCCTATCATTATTTGTTCATGCTTTCCTTCAGCTCTTTGAGCATATTTAAGACAGCTAATTTAAAGTCTTCTTCTTATCTGCCCAATGTCTGGACATCCTCAGGAAATTTTTGTTCTGTTGAATTTTGACTTTTTTTGGTAAATGAGCTATACTTCTGTTTCTTTGTACAATTTGTAATTTTTTGTTGTTGAGAATCGGACATTTTGAGTGCTATGTGTGGTAAGTGTGGAATTCAAATTATTCTCCTTCCCTAGGAATTGATGATACTCTTGGTGGAAGCATTTTGTCATCCATTTGTTTAGTGAGTTTTCAAACTAGTTTTGCAAGAACTATATTCCTTGTTGTGTATGAGCACTGAAGTCTGTTCCATTATCTCCACAGTCAGCCAGTGACCTGACCAATTCCTTAAATGTCTGGTATCGATAATAAAAGTGAAAAAGAAAAAAGTGATCCTCTCTCTTTAAATACTTTAACAGATGCCTTTCAGGAAAGTCACTGACGCCTGAAGGAGTTGAAACAATGAACAGACTGTGTACCACCAGGTTGATCAAAATATACAAACATAATCCAGAATATAAAGGCCTTATTTCCCAGCTTATCACTAGCAGGCCACACCAAAATGTGGAACAGCATCTCCGCAGCTACCTACGTGGGGCTGGGAGAGTGGGTGTGTGATGGTAGCTGTAATGGGAAATACCATAATTCAGTGGAATATTCCAGCCTCTTTCCTCATCAAACTCTTCCGTGGAGACCAAAATTCAACTATACTCTAGAGTTCTGGAATAGTTAATTTGATATATCATGCCATTTCAATACTTATTTTTGATGAACAGATTGATTCCTGGAGCTTCTTACTTCACTAGAAGGGCCTAGGAGAGAGAGTATAATCTATCATCCTCTTTTTTTTAAAACATACCTTAGAGCCCCTGGTTCAGAAATACACATACTTTGTATGCCAGATTCCAGAAGGAGGCAACCAAAATACAGTTTTCTCAGTTGTTAAGCTGTATTATATTTTTGCTTAGTGATAGAAGCAAAGCTTGTACAAATATAAAGTAATGAATTGTAATGATAATTATAAACACATACTGATGTCAGTGGTTATCTTTGGTTTAAGGAAATTGCACATGCTTGGGAAACACAAGCTGCATTTTTAATAGGCTATTTATTAAAGACAAAGATACTGTTATATGATATTTAATTTAAAATTTTAAAGGATTTCTCAGGCACAGTTTCAGGTAGGCTTAGTTCTTACTTTCTCTTCTGTATGTCTATATCATAGATACACCACTTGCCATACTTCACTACTCCTCTACAGGATCAGGCTGAAGCTATCCTCTGAGATCATTCCATTGTTCAACTTACTCATTTTGCTTTCCTCCTATTACCACCACCTACTGTTTTTCAGTGATATCACATCCTTAAGAAGTCATTTGAGGGAATCTGACATAAAAACACTGAAAATGGTTTAGAAAGTGAACATTAAGATTTTCTATTTTGATCAGTAGTTATCCAGATGACAACAGGAACCACATTTTTGATGGTTAAGTAGAATGATGTTAGTTCCAGCACACTGTACTACAAATGATAAGACCTTAAGTGTGGTTAATTGGGATGTGAAGTAAGTAGTAGGAATGTTATTGATTTACACTCTTAGCATTTGAGGGATGTGAAGCATGCTAATCATAGGAACTGTGGAATTGAGTGGATGTGGGAAGAACAATGTTGTGTTGAGGAAAATGACAGGTTCAACTAAACCATTATCCAAATTAAATGTGATAATCAGAAGACCTATATTTTCTGTTTCCAGAAGGCAGACTGCGTGAAGACCAGTTCTGGGATTTGATTGTAAAAAGAGAAGAACTTCTGAAAGGTTAAAATCACAATTCACATGTTGGAAAAAATTCTACACTAAAGTTAGAGCCCCATTAGGAAAAAAGTATGACCCTGAGTTTTGGGTTGTGGATATATCTTTTTGGTGTAAGATAGTGGGTCTGCTCAAAAGACTACTAATTTTTACATAATAAAAAAAATCATGTTAGGAGAAGCAGAAGGGTCATGTCAGCTGCCCCAAAGAAAAGTCAAAATCTTTCATTCATTTTCCATATCATAGCCAGTTCTAGACACAAAACACACTAATTAAAGAAGAGGTCAAATCCCTGGAGGAATCTGCAATGTCAAGGATAAGTTTAGCAACTGTTTCAGGTCTTCTCCAAACGACAATTTTTAGACTTCACATTGGTGCAATAGGGATTCTAAGATCTAGAGTCTGAGCTAACAGTGGACACTGTTAGAGTGGGGCATAGATTTTTTAAAAAATGGAATCCTGGTCCTGGATATCTTATAGTGGATCAAATAGGGGCATAAACACATGCAACATTAAATCTCTGTTTCTTAAAGGCATCACTGGATTTGAAATACCTAGCAGCTACCGACACCTTACACTGGCTCTTTATCTTATGGAGTAAGAGCTGTCATGGTGGCAAAAGCAAAGTGGAGGAACATGAACCAGCCTACTTGCAGCCACAGCAAACACATACAAATAGGAAATCAAGAAAAATACTGTGTCCTAGGAGGAGTAACAGAAATTAGATTAATGTAATTTTCTGATTATAGGATACAGAAATTATGGTCTCTCTTATTCTTCAGTTTATTTAACAATACAGGCACCTATGTTGAAATACAGTTATATCATGTTATTGCACATAAAAAAAATTGTGTTGTGGGTGCCTTCCTAGAACAAATCAACATAGACTCTAGTAAAGTAATTGGTGTGATACTGCTAATCTCGAAGATTTTTTCCCCAGTACCCTCACCAAGGAGAATCAAACCAGTGTGCATTCTCCTAGAACTGACAATTTTTTTTCCATTGTGCTGTTACTGCATGGCTATGTTAACTCTCTCACTTTCTGTCACAATAAAATCTGAACAGAATTTAATTGTCTAGGCATTTTGTTGAGTGTTATTAAACCATTATATTGATGACATTATGTTAATTAAAAATAGGAGCTTAGATGTATTTCATATAACATTTTTTTCGTAAGACACAATATAGATGACAGAAATAAACCCTACAAAAAATGCAGGATCCTGTTACATTGATAAAGTTTGTATTGATCTGGTGGTCTAGGGAATGGTAGTCTATTTCCTCCAAGGTAAGGACAACCATTGAAACACTAACTTTCTAACACTAAGAAAGTGTGCCTAAGATTATTTTTGGACACTTTGGGTGTTTTAGGAAGAATATAATAACATGGGAATCCATATTCTGCCTCATTTATTGGTGGAAGGTTACGCTTCTTTTAAATCTGTCCAAGAAAGGGTTCTGTAGCAGACACTGCTAGAGTGGCACTGCCACGTTAACTATATGATCTAGTAAATTCTGAAGCAAGAAAGGAAACTATAAGAGGATCACAGAGTCTACTATAGGGAACTGCACATCAAATGACAATGTGACCAGAGTTATCATAGGGCTGGCTACTATCATAGTGGTGCATCTGAGCTCTCACTGGCCCTAACAATTCCAAGGAGACTTCAGATGACCCAAATCCCACACCACCTACAACTGTTTCAGCTAATGTTCACCCTCAGTTTGCACTGATGGGAGTGTCTCTATAACTAGTTGAGAAAGTAGGAAAAAAAGTCTGGCTATTTTCCTAGTAAGTCAATTTTGTATGTTAGTACAAGCCCAAACTGGATTGTTACTATTCTACAGCTCCATTAAGGGACAACATCTAAAGACAGTAGTAAGAAAAAGTACTCTGAATACAGAAAACGTTAGTGGTCATCTACTTGGTAGAGAGGGCAGTGACATAAGAGCAGTGGTTAATGATTTGTTTTTGTTCAAGGACTTGCATAAAGTTGGAAGCACTTTTAAGAATCCTTCTTAATGTCCTTTAACAAATGATTGACGAGATCAAAGTTATTTTATAATATACACAATGTACCTACATTTTAGACAACTGTGAGCTATAACTTATATTGCATATATCCACTATGGGATGCAAATGAAACTACCCATTACAGAACTCTATCACATATCACACCCTTGCTCTGTTTCTTCACATTCCTTGTTTTGTTTCCTCTAGTCTTAAACTGTTTTCTCCTGGGAACAGTTCCTTAATGGTTCAACTACACTGGGGTCATCTTTTTGGAATATTTTCTAAAATCTGAGCTTAACATAATACCCACTAAAGAAAAAACTGCTGAATTAGACAATCACGAACTTAAGAACTTTGGTTTATAAGAAAAAATTACTGAAAGAATGAAAGGCAACAGGTTGGAAGAAGAAAATCACAACACATATATCAGACAAAAGACATTTGACAGAAAAAAATGAGAATGCATTGTACAAATGAACAATAAGACAAGGGACATTATAAAAAATAGACAACAGACTTGAAAAGATGCTAGAAAAATGCCACCAAAATGGCCAATTAAAATATGAAAAGGGAAAAGCAAATCAAAATCATATTGAGATATCACGTCAAACCTGTCAGAATGGCTATTGTGAAAAAGACAACAAATACCAAGTGTTGGTGAATTTGTGGAAAAAAGGGAACCATTGTGCACTGTTGGTGGGAATGTAATTTGGTACAACACTATGGAAAACAGTATGGAAGTTCATTAAAAAACTAAAAATAGAACTAGCATATGATCCAGCAATACCATTCCTGGGTATCTGAAGAAAACAGAAACACTAATTTGAAAAGACACATGCACTTCTATTTTCATTGCCTCACTATTTACAATACACAACATATGGAAGCAATTCAAATGCCCATTGATACATTAGTGGATAAAGAAGATGTAGTATATACATACACTGGAATATTACTCAGCCATAAGAAAAGAATGAAATCTTACCATTTGTGACAACATGGATAGACCTAGTGAGTATTATGCTAAGTGAAATAAGTCAGACAGAGAAATACCAATACCACTGATTTCACTAACGTAAAATTTAAAAAAGAAAACAAATGAGCAATATAACTAAACAGAAACAAAGTCACAGACACAGAATAAACAGGTGTTTGCCAGAGGGAAGAGGATGAGGAGGAAGTGAGAAATAGGTGAGGGAAAAATAAGAGGTACAAACTTTCAGTTACAAAATAAATGAGTCATGGCTATGAAATGTACTGTGTGGGGAATATAGTCAATAATATTGTAATATTTTTGTATGGTGGCAGATGGAAACTAGACTTATCACTGAGGTCATTTTAAAATGTATAGAAATATCAAACCACTATGTCATGCACTTGGAACTAACATGGGTTGCAGGTCAAACATACAGACTCACAGAATAAGACTGACAAAAAAAAAAAAAAAACTCAAAGAACAAACTCATGGAAAAAGATAAGATTTGTGGTCACCAGAGGTGAGGATGGAAGAAGGGATAAATGTGGTCAAAAGGTACAAACTTCCAGTTATAAGATATATAAGTCGAAGGGATATAACATACAACATAATTAACATAATTATAAGTGCTGTATGTTATATAATAAAGTTAAGAAAGTAAATCCTAAGAGTTCTCATAACAAGGAAAATATTTTTTCTTTTTTTTTAATTGATATGAGATGATGGATGTTCCCTAAAGTTATTGTGGTAATCATTTCACAGTACGTGTACATCAAATCACTAAGCTATAGAACTTAAACTTAGATAGTACTGTTTGTTAGTTATATCTCAGTAAAACTGGAAGAAAAAAACACAAAAAGGTACTCAGTATCTGCAGCATAATTCAAATAAATTTCACAATAAGATGCTACTGGATATTTACTATATTGCATTCTAAATGGAAAATTATGGAATATACCAAAGTTTTGCAAGAATATAGAAAATCATGAACTTTTATACTCTTCAAATAAAATCAGTACATCTATTTGGAAACTTGGCAATATTTACTAAAGCAATACAGAAGTTCTGAAATAAATGAAATTGAGTGAGCCAAAAATGTTCAATCAAGCAAATTTATCCCAAGAAAGATTACCATATTAATTTTGTAATGTGTTGAGTTCAAAGGGAGAACTAAGTTACTGATACTAACAGCACATAAGAAAAGAAAGAGCTATCGAATTTTAAATATTTTAAGGTACTAGGAAGGCATGTAGTAGAATATTAAGTTTTAAATCTTGTAAACTTAAATATAAATGGTAAACATTTCAAGAGAAATTATATAACTTTTATTCTTTCTGGTAGAGGAAATAAAAATAAAGCAAATCTTACAAAAAGTAAGTTCTCATTCAATCTCAAAGACAGCAATAACAGGAAAAAATTGGATAAACACAATACCTGTATAATATTGAGCCTATGTATATAAAAATCACAATACTATAAATGAAATAAACTCATAATTTAAAAGAGAGATAGAAACATTGTTTAAAATACAGATGGAATAGTTACAAAATATTAAAAGAAATCAGCACTAAATCAAGGAGGGCAATCAGGATGGCAGAGGAGGAGGACATGGACTTAACTTCTACCCCAAAACATATCAAAAATATATCTACGTGTGGGACAATTTTCACAGAAAACTAACTAGAAACTGGCAGAAGAACTCTTATACAACCAAAGCTGCAAGAAAGATCTCCATGTAACAACATAGGATGGAAAAAAAAAAATATGTAGTCAGGACCTATGCCCCTCGGAGGGATCGGTAAGAAACAGAAGATCTGTATGGACAGACCCTCACCCTCACCCTGGAGAGCAAGCAGGCTGAGCCACAATCTGGGAATCCCAGTTCTGGGGTCCTGTGTGGAGGAGACAATGCCACTGGCTTGCTGGGCAATCTGCTGGGACAGACAAAAGGGCTGAGAAGCCTAAACTCTACTCTTGAGGACAGTGCACACTCTAGTTTGCCAATAGTCAGGTGGAAATACCTTGCAATGGTGGCTGGCTGCCTCCTTACCACACCTCCCAATCTGAAGGGCAAACACCCCAGCCTCATTGGTACCTCATTACTTATAGATTATACTTATGATATATAAAAATCTACTTATAAAGTCTGTGGGAAAGAGTAAGATAAATTGTTTCAATGTTTAAATTAAAGAGTTTAGTATGCTAAAATAAAAATAAATTTAAAAGTAAATAAAGTATTCTGCTATGCCATAATTCTGGAAATTATAAGTACATTTTATATGTATATAATTAAGTGATTATAATAATTTATTAATAAGGAAATAACACATACATCTAATAGAATGATAAATGACTACAAGTGCAACATAAACAGATATTAAAGATTTGCATAGATGTTTTAACTTTTTGTTCTCAAATAACAATGCAAATTACTAAAGAATATTAAAGTAAGAAAACTCCTACAGATGTCTTTCACAAACTACAAATTTCAATTTGATTTCTGCTGGGCTGTGCATATTGAAGACAGATGCTATGGCTCACTACAGAATACCCCTCTATCGAAAACAAGATTGAATTATGGAAAATAAAATAACCTTGAAAAAGCCTTATGATAATCCCTAAATTGGAGAAGCATTAGTATACTTGGTAGTTTTTGCTTCATTGCTCTTGGCCAGCTGCCCCTGAAAAAGTACCACATGTGCACAGTTTTAGCAAACAGGGGGACATCACCCTAGTCAGCATCCACCTGGCTTGGTAGAACTTCTCTCCCCTGATGTGGCTGGTTCTGCCAAGGAGGCCAGGCATATCTACACTATATACCCGGCTTTCATTTCAGCAAGGACAAACAAAGATAAATACAAAAATCTGGCCTCAATCCTATTGCTTCTGCACACACCCAACAGTGACTGCAGAGCTTTCCAGGTCTATCTTCACAGGATTTGAGCTGTTATAAAATACACACACATCAAAATAGCCTATTGAGACTTTAAAATCTTAGCTTAGGATAATCTGGGCATTAAAGTAGCCAGAGGCACCAAGGCAAATCTGCCCAAGAGGTCTGTGGGAAAGTAACTTGCCTGGAGAGATGGAGAGATGCCTCCTTATTTAAGAAAAAAGAAACCTCTAAATAGACATTCTATTTATCTATCACCTATCAACCTATCTACCTACTTTATATATAGCATATTTGTAATAAATATATACACAGACATGTATATACATGTATATATAACCACCATTACAGTTATAGTTGTTACATATAAACACTTAGTTATCCCTGACATCATTATCATTGAGCCTATAGTTATACTTTGTTTTACAATATATGATGGAACATGAAACAACTCCAACAATGCAAATGTAACACACCTTTATCACACTCCTTCCAAAAGCTGAACTGAACTGACAGAAGATATAAACTAATTAACAATTCTGAAGAAGAAAAAAAATTCATCA
This sequence comes from Camelus dromedarius, assembly GCF_036321535.1. Lineage (NCBI taxonomy): Eukaryota > Metazoa > Chordata > Mammalia > Artiodactyla > Camelidae > Camelus > Camelus dromedarius. The sequence goes on from NC_087436.1 coordinate 41,235,472, forward strand.
ATAGATCAGTTATTTGGGGTATTCCTAGAAAATAGGGATAGATTTCCAAAAGGCTAGAATAGAGGTTCCATAATTCAAGTTGTTAAAAAGGTAAGAGGGGATGTTTTTTCTCCAGTGGAATTTATGCAATTTTCCATGTTGCTTTATTTTTTAAAAAATACAAAAAGCTGGCATGGCCTTTCAGGCACTTAGGGTAATCATCATCATCAAATAATAAAGTTAATTATTTCCTAATGAACCTATGGCTAGCCTTGTTTTGGTCCTTCCCTTTTCCAATAAATAAACAATAGCTGTCAGAAGTGATGTGCAATTTAATAAAAGCATAAACAATTATTTTCTTAAAAAAAGTGAACATTGTCAGTTACAGATGTTGCCAGAGGAAACAACAGAGAAGAACCTCTATTAACTTACACTTGCTCAGTGAGGAAAATGAGATAACAGTAAAGTGGATCCAAGACAGAAGAAAGGAACAGCTTGCTCCCCAAACTCCAAGGGAAGACTATTAATTTACACAGATCCCCAAACCAGTCCTATTATTCTCAGAGAGAGGTAGTCGAAGAAAGGGACCTCTAGTGCTGTAGAGAAAACTCACCTATGTACCTGAATGGTTTAAACTTTGTGTATTGGAGTCAAATGGAGCAATTCAAAATTACTGATGCCTGGGGACTGTGATTTACCCTGTTTAGCAGGAAGCTTAATATTTCCTTTTCTACTTTTTTTTTTAATGCTCCCAGTGAGTTTAATTTGCAGCCAACTTTGACAAATGTTGGTCTACTGTTAGTATACCCAATTAGGATCATTTCAAATAAGACTAATAGAAAATGCAAAAATTAGGTTTAATGTTTCAAATAACAAGATGTTCCTAAGTAGAGGAGAGTTTGGTCAATTCAGTGGCTCCAGGGTATTTTCAAATACTGCCTACTTTTCCCCCTGCCATCTTTATGGTCAAAGAAGAGCTGCAGCTGCTACATTCTCACACACTAATGCTCAAAGGGAGAAAAAACTTCCTTCCTCTAAATTTTTCTTAAGGGTGATAAATTTTGAACTGGGTCACTTCTGAGCTTACTGATAACAAGAATAGACTTGTTGTAATTACCCGAACCTAACATATTTACTCAAGCCACATGGGACAATGGTAGACAGAAGTATTTGTGCACGGAAAACTGCTTTAAGAAAGCCTCCTAGCTTTTGTGTGTGTGTGTGTGTGTGTGTGTGTGTGTTTCCCCAAACCTTTACAGTTCTCTTTCCTACATGGTAAACTTTCTTTTGAAGGTTCATTAGTAACTCACATTTGAGGGTTTGTTTTTTTTTAAAGCATTATGTAGTTTGAAAAATGGAATTTTTGTTCCTGTTACAATGCATACAAATTTAATTTGTAAATAAACATAACTTTTTCTAGTTAATCATAGAATTTAACTGATGGAGTCTGAAATCCCAGGACATATATATTACTTGCTAACTGTTTTGCTCTTCCTCCATAACAAATGATATAGTTATTAAGCATGCTGTGAGCAACTATCATGATTTGGACAGAAAATGAAAAAATTAATGTGGCACAAACATTGTTTAGTTGAAAGTGGTTAGTTAAGAGTGATTCTGTCCTACGTATATATCAATAACTATTTTTGATTCCACCATATTTTCTTTGGCTTTGTTCTTCTCCATTTTTAGTTTCCAGATAAATCAATCCGGGGTGCATGGGAGGGGTTATGCATGAGGGTGTTTCAAAAAGATAAAAGCAGCAGTTTCATATCATTTTTCTTGATCAGTGTCCTAATTCTATCATTTAGCTTTTTGGCTCTCCATACAAAAGGGAAATATGTCCATCTTCCTGGCAGTACACAAATTAATCATGATTAAATTTTTTTGAATCACTGTTCTAGTTATTCACACTGTTGTATGCTTTTTCTTTGTTATTTTGTGTGTATATTTATCAGAAAGTAGTGTGCTTTATTATGGTATTTATTCATTCCCAACTAATTTTCTTTTTAATTTTAAGAGTAAGATACAGACAGATTACCATTTAAAGATTCAAAGTGTGCAGCACTGTAACAGAAAAACTTGTCAGCAAATACAAATGCAAATCTCACCTCTTCTCTCATCAGTTTGGTACTTACTGTGAATTTGTGTGCTTATCACTTTTTAACATATATGTTGTTATCTCATTAAATATTTACTTAATTATATGATTTGAATATCTTTTTATTTAAGAACATTGTTGTGTGACCGTCACCACCATCAATCAACAGAATTTTTTGTTTTCCCAAAGTGAAATTTTATACCCTTTAAACAATAACTCTCCATTACTACCCTCTCCACAGCTTCTGGCCAGCACCATTCTACTTTGACCATTTTAGGTGCCTGATCTAAGTGGAACCATACAGTATTTGTCCTTGGGCATCTGCTTTATTTTACTTAGCATAATGTCTTCAAGGTTCATATATATTGTAGCATATATCAGAATTTCATTCCTTTTTAGAGTGAAATGCATTCCATTGTACCATAGTTGGTATCCATTCATCCACTGATGAACACTTGGGTTGTTTGTCCTTAGGGCTATTGTGTATAATGCTGCTATGAACATGGGTACACAAACATCTGTTCTAGTCTCTGCTTTCAATTGATTTGGTTTACCCAGAAGCAGAACTACTGGACTGTATGAACATTCTATCTTTAATTTTTGAGTAACCACTACACTGTTCTCCACAGCAGCTACACCACTTTATATTCCTGCCAGCATTGTATACCACTGGTCCAGCAAGCACATTGGTCACCCCAAGCAAGAACCTCCCTGCAGAGTCTAGTTTACTCGCAGAACTGTGAGAAAAAAGAAAAAATGAAACAAACAAACAAAAATCCCAAATACATTGTTGCTTTAGGCCACTAAGAATTGTGTTGTCCTATTACAAAGCAGTAAGTAACAGAAATTAGTAACTAGTAACTAGAAGTTACGGATGACAGTACAACAAAACTTATATGTGACATTAGTTTTGGGATTGGGCAGTAAATAAGACCTGGGGACTTCGCAAGGAGACCATTAATGAAGTACTGAAGGACACTGACTACACCATTAGAGGTTGGAGGAAAAAGGGATCCATGTTATGCAGTGCCAGAACGTTTGACAACACTGCTACCTGTGGTAACGTAGAAAAGGGGATTTATGATGAACTGGAGGATTTGGTTTAGGGAATTTCAATGCAGAATGTTCAGAGTGTCAACTGATTTATTTTATTGTATATGATAAGGTACAGATTGATAAGGTACAGATTGAGAGAGATTTAGAAAAAAAAAAACAGTATAGGTCTCAAGCAGATTTTAGAGAAAATATAAAGTATCTAAGACTTGCTGGGTTCAAAAATAAAATCATTTTTCATACTGTTACTTCTAGCAGAAGCCGTACATACTAATAAATGAATTAAGGATAAAATAATGCCAAGAATATAGATTTCAGACATTTATTGAGAACTCAGATATTTATTGAGATCTCAGAATGGTTCAACAGCGTATTTCTTAGACCCAAGATAAGAGAACTTCTAGAAATATTGAAATAATTGTTTCACAGGACTTTGACTCTAAATACATGAAGCCTGGCTCAGAGGTATTTGAGGAAATGGCCTTTTTTTTTTCCAATCTAGTAAACACTTGTAAGATTTATAGATGTTAAGTTATTAAGAGGCTGGGGCACTTTTAGAAAAAAATTCAATTGAAATGCCACTTATCTTAGGTAACTATACATTTTAATTGTATTGTTTCATTAAGAGAACATCTGAAAATAAAGTTATACTTACTGTATTATTTATATAATAGTTATAATATAGTTCTAAATTTAAAAAATTATGTCAAGTAGAATTATAGAGATATTATTAGAATCAAGGAGGAAATAAAAGGTACTTCAGTACTAAAACTACTAAAGAAAATGCCATTTTTTACTTTTTTTTTAAACTTCTACTGTTATCATTTTTCCTTAGGAATAATTTAGTGAATCATATTCATCACAATCAGTACAGGGCTACTATATGTGATGGGTTTTCTAATTACAAATTTAAAATACTTGTTTATTTCAATAAAAGAAACTAATTTTTAGAACTTTAATTTTATTTAAAATTTTGATAAAATGAATCATAGATTTTGCTGTATTGCATGTATTACATATATATTTTTGAAGGGCTTGGTTCTAGAAAACCAACAATGTACTTTTTGTGTTTACTTTTCTTATTAACAGAATAACCAGATTTCACATCAACAAATATCATATGGGTGGTGAAAATGATTCAGCCTCTTTTTTTGTTTCAATGTTGTTTTCATCTATAGAAAGAATCTTTCATAGAGCTGAAATTATTGCATAAATTTGCTAAAAAGCAATCTTAATCACTTTCCAGACCTTGATTTCTATATTTGCATTTCCATGAATGTATATTAACTTATCTTTGTGTATAAAGGAACATATTTGTGGATTAACTTGATCAAATTTAAATGTTTGTGATATCCCAGTGAGCATGAAACCTAGTTACTTGGTTGCACCTGTTCACATAATTGATTTCTATATTCACAGGGATTTTGAAGCACTAAGTGCATGAGGAGTTATCATTAAAGCAGTTTCACAGGGCTCTGAATGTTGTGTTCCAATGATCCACAAACTCCAAAAGAATATGAAGGACAACTTAGCAGTTGCTCTGCATATCATGAATAGCTGTTAATTTTTTTCTCTGAGCCATGGAAATGAATCACTGTGTATTTGCATTAGAGCATTCACTGCCATTCAAGAATTATGTATTCTATCATGTGGAAGAAATGTTAGCTGAAGATTAAATATTCATATTATCTAGGAAACCTCTCATGCACTTGAATAAGTGACAGTTTGATAAACAAATGATATATATATGTATATTTTTTCTCAACCAGCTTTCACTTTTGTATTTATATAAGCATATTCATCTGGGCTGGGGCATGGGCAAAGACAACTTACCACAAATTATTCTAATAAACCACTGGATTGATGGCCATTACTCTCAAATACCAGATGGATAATTGCTTACAGGTGTTTCCATAAAGAATAACTCTATACATCAATAAAAAGATCAATTTCTCCTATTTAGCATTTCCTTAAATGTCTCAAAGTTAGTACTTAAGGGTTAATAAGTATTACCATAATAAAAGTTTCTAGATCCTCATACATATTCCAAATTAAGGGATTATCAAGGTTAAAAGTTTTTTTTGTCCCATCAGACTTCAAGACATTCGCTAGGCCAATATGCATTAATTTGTTAATCCTAAAAATGTTCAATTGTGTGCGTGTGAATAATGTTGTTTTCAGAGTTGTGTAAAATATGCTTTTGAAAATATTGCATTATCCATATTTCTCTAATGAGGACAAAATGCCCCTTTTATATTTTAATTTGTATAAAAATTATAGAAATACCACACCTAAAATCATTAGGTACAACTATTCAGCCTCCATCATTTGTTAGTGACAGGGAGTCATTAAAAAAAATTAGCATGACAGATCCACTTCAGGAAATTCTAAGTTTACTTTTTTTTGTTTGTTTGTTTTGCTGCAATGATGCCACTGTTGAAACTCCATTTTCTTCAAGTGGTCAGGATTTTTCCTCTTATTCTCTGACCATACAGAAGAATTCCTGGCTTAGGCCTAATCAGAATTTTTTACTTATTTTTCTGTTCACTGTTATGAAGTCTGAAACTATGACTTAAGCTTACTTGCCAAATAAGGGGTAGACTTGGGGTGAAAAAGGAGGTTGATAAGATTATTTAGATTGCACATATAGACCAGGCTTCCTGTGACAATCTCTTGGAGATTCTAGAGAAAGACGTTGCTAGTTTTTCTTCAGACCCAAGGAATTCTGTCACTTTGGCTTAATTCAGCAGAAAAAAATGTTACTTACATTTTCTATAGCAGATATATTTGCTGTATGGAGCTTCAAGAAAGCCACAGTAAAGTAACAACAGAATTCTCCAGATAACTAGTCTCTTGAGATATAGCCCCAGGCCCTCTGTTGAGCCATGTAGAGACAAATCTTCTGAATCAGAGTTGCCAAGAGACCATGAAATCTGAGCTGCCCCTCAAGGACTGACCCATCAAGTTAAAATGTGGAATATATACAGCAGCATTCCAATATTATATGCAAGTAAAACATAGGAGACTGGATTTAAGCAGATCCTGCTGGCACAGTAAACTATCTCACATAGCTTTCCCTCAACTCACCCATAGTGACCTCATGGGACTGCATATATACAGTTGTCTGAGGAATGCTAGTACCATGCATGTGGCTTTCAGGAACACTGTCCCCCTATTCAAGGAAGAACCTGAAGTAGAATAAGTAGGATTCTGAGGTGTGTGTGTGTATGTGTGTCTGTGTGTGTATATAATTATTCATAATTTTATATATATATATATATATAATTATTCATAATTAAGAGTTGGCCAGAGACATGGATCCACATAAATCCATGGACAGTCACTAATGGTTAGCCTAGATGGTCAGAGGGTTGGAAGATCAAGACTGAAGGACAATGACAAGGGACAGTGGGATGGAGTTGTAAAGATGAGTCTTTAATGATGGGAACAAGGTGTAAGAATGACCCCCCAAAGGGTATGTCCTGTACATGAAACCATTAATAATAAGGTGAGCAATGTGAGTAAAACTCTTTGCTATCAGTTGGTCTCTTTTCTCTACTCCAGTATTACTCAATAAGATCACTTGACAAAGTGGTAATGGTGTCAGGACTGCAACAGAAATAAGCCATGAGCAACAGTGTGGGCTTCTGCATATCAAGATTTATTTGAGTCTTCTATTGCAGAGTGCCCAAGTTTTGAAAAGCAGAGACCTAAGCAGATTCTCTCGTATGACCCAATTTATTAGTGCCTAGGAATAGGCCAATTATCTTTGACAAAGACTCCCTCCCTATTTATATAGCATTCACCTGGGCGTACTGCAATTCAGACCTGTGGGACTTGAGGATGTAAAAGAAGTTGACGTGAACATGAATTTCCTGCTTCCTGATACGCTGTGAGCAATAAATTGTCTAAATTCATTTAATTTCATGGATCTCTAATTGATCACATTCATGGAAGTGTGGCAAGCAATCCTAGAATCTCCTGCTGCTCAGTTGACTTCTTATAAGAGGATTTCTGCTCATTGGAATAAACTGTTGCACTGTCCACAATGTTCTGCCAGCACTACTCTTGAACTTACTGATGAATCCATTCTCTATCATCATGTTTCTCTATAACACTGCTTCTTGCAAAGTACAGCAAAGAAACGATAGGCTTATATCCACAAATAGCCCACTACCTTCAAAAATTGGCAACTAAAATTATGCAACTAACTACTAAAGATTCAAAAACAGAACAAGTTAGTGACAACACCTACCAAAGCACATGTGGGTACAATAAAACCTTTAACTAGCAACCAGTATGTAGTGCCGTTTCTTCCACAGCCAGAATACACAGGTCTGGGAACCAAGATGTTGAAAGATGTGGCTTCTCAACCTAGTACCTAAAAAGCCTCCCTTATTTTAAATGGCTTATTTATTATTAAGGCTGATTCAATAGAAGTTTGGATATAATTTTTATTGGTTTAACAGCTTGCAGTTAAGGTCATCTTAGATTTCCCTAGGGCCCAACTCTGATATGAGGATTTGCATAAAATTTGTTTACTTGTAAGGTGTCCCCAAGAAATATTGGTAGGAGAGAGGAGAAATATAATAGGGAAGGGAAAAAAAGCCAGTGCAAGCTACCATGGTGAGCAACTGAAGATACAGCCTGCTGTGAAACTAAGGAATTTCACTTAGAACATACAGCTCAGCTCAGTGTTAATTCACTTGGAGGAATGGGACCTGGGGTATATCTGTATCAATTCCCATTAGTCACTGGTTGAGAATTGCTCCCAGGAGCATGTTAGTTCACTAGCACTTCCATGTGACGTGGGCATATCAGGCTCCACAGGGCGAGAAACCCTCAGGGAAGAAGTCACGAAGCCTGGCAGCTGGAAATTAGTCTGATGTGGCAAAAAGTTAAATACTGATGGGACATTTGCAGCAACAACAGCTACCACACATTTTATCTAGTTAGTGAGGCAAAGTCAATACTAAGATATACACTTGGTTTAATACTTGCAGATCAGGACAAAATAAACGTTTTTTGTGTTTTGTTGTAATTTTTGTCTTGTTTTCTGAAACTTCTCTACTCTTCTTACCTTTTATAGTGGAATAGTAAAAAGAAAAATGCATATTCAAAATTTTCTCACGTGAAGGTTATAATCTTACACCAAGAGCTGGATTATTATATCACATCAAATAAGGTCACTGAGATCATTATACGGGAAAGGACTCTGTAATGTTTAAGTGCTATAATGATTTCAGTTAATTAATTCCATAAATTCACTCACATTTAAAGACCTAATAGCACCGAATGTCTTAACTGAAAAGAAAAGCTAGCAAATTAATCAGGTAAATGGATTTATTTTCATATATAATGTTTTAAAATAAAAATTATTTCACAAGTAAACCTTTCCATAATATGGAGCATATTTTATTTCATTCTAAGACATATTTAAATTTTAATATCTTACATTTCACACCAGAAAGTAAGATTCAAGCAATTCTTCCATGGTGAGTGTGTCATATAAATATGTAAGGTTGCTTAGTAATGTTTTAAATGGAGTTTAAATGTTACATATTGTAGCCTAAGTGAATCATATAACTTGAAATATAATGAAATTTTATAGAAAAAAGTTAAAAAATGATTGTATCATTTACAGAATATTATGCATCAACTGCAATGGAGAAATACAGCAGTAGTAAAACCACTGATAGTGAATACTTTAAAACTGCATCTGGTTAATATAAATACATTATAAGGTGATCGGGAAAGGTTTAGTTATTTTTATAGATTATAATAGTTGTACTTTTACTGGATTCTATCTTTAATAACAATCAATACATTTGTTATAACATACACATCAAGGACTATACACAGAAGCATGAGTTATATATTCCAAAGGTTCTTTCCTTTTCAATAAAACATAATTGCATTTCTGTTATATTAACTTTAATTAAATTCAACTTTATATTAACTATGGCTTCTTTTAAAATATGCCTGTTATTTAAATTATTTTACTAACCTTTTTATTATTTGAGATTTAATTATAACCTAAAGAGATCACTAACTAAAATATTTTATGATGAGTACATTGCTCAGTGAAATTGAAAAACAGGAACTTGCTTTATATATTTGTTATGGAAATTGAGTATGTTTTCCTAAAACTGAAGCTTTTAGTGTAAATTTAGATATTAAGTAAGTTGTCCAAAATACTATTTTCTAAAATTGTAACTTGAGTTATATATAATGTATCTTATAAATGTATATCAAGTATAAATATTCATTTTTAATAACATAATTAAAGTCACCTTGAATATGAAAGATTTTTAAAAGGTTGCAATGGAAATCTTTAAAAGAACTTTATGATGGCCAAAGGGAAGTTTAATACTAAATACTATTTTTCAAATGTACATCAGAACACACAAAAAATACTTTCAGACTAAGTATCTTTACATTTGAATAACTGATATTTTTCTAAAAACCTCTAATTTATACATTTTATATACATTTCTATAAAACATTTACTACAAAAGTAGACGATTATAAACCAATGATTTTGGGCATCACAATTAATAAATTTCACTAAAATACGAAATGTATTTTACTATAAAATAAAACCTATAATAAAATCAAAGTGAAAAATACTAGGATCTTATCAGTTGTGATTTTTTTTTTATCATTAATGCATTCCTTAATTTCTGTATATCACTGTTCCTGGTGGTGAAATCAGGCAGGCCAGTTAGGAAATTGTCATTGGAAGGACAAGAAAGAATACACAGAAGAAGAAAAATCTATGAAGAAAAATCTGTTAGTGCTCAAATCAGGGGAAAGATAAGTACTTTTGCCAGATAGTCACAGAAATATTTTCAATATATTGAACAGTTGAGAACAGGAGGAAGAGAAAAATTCGTGGTTAGTTATTCACAGCCAGCTAGGAAAAGCCAAACGAGAATGTAAAAAAATGTAATTACAAAATCTTAAAACGAAGCATATGAATATTCTTTCTCTACCTCATGCACAGTATCACTACCCCTACTAGGAAAGATTGGCCTTAAATAGAGACTAGGGAGAGTTGTGAATGTTTATTTTGACCCAGAATGAAAAAAGACATGATATTTTCAATAAGACTTCAAGCTAAGTTCCATTAGGCTTCTGAAGTTCTGCCTTGTACATAAGGCAAATTCATGCTAGCCTGTGTTAACAAAATTCACTGGCTAATAAATGAAATTCTGTATCTTGGCTGATAAACTTTAGTAAAAAAGTTTGCAAAGGTTAGAAAAAGGTCTTAAACCAAGGAATATTTAACATATAATAAAGTCTTCTCATTTTCAGGTCTCTAGATGATATCCTTTGAATCATTCTGTTCATCTCATAGAATAATTATAGATAACCTTTATATATTATGAAAAGATAGCTTGGTTCAAAAATGTAAGTAATACAAACTGAAGAGCAAACAGAGTAATTATAAGCACATTTTAAATATTAAAAAGAGATAGCTTGGGTGAAAATCAAGTAAGTAATAGAAGTGGAAGTCTAATAAAAATTGTTTGGGGAAGTAAAACTATAGGGTATGTGCTCTGGAGTCTGGTTCAGAATATATGGAGAGATGCTGTGGCAAGGTAACAGGAACTCAATTTAATCCAATCATGAAAGAAACCAGAACCACTACTGGGAAGTCAGGAGGTGCTCCTCTACTCATGATAGTAACTTAACAGACAAAATCTTTCAGAATCCAGAAGTGAAACTAAATTCTTATCCATGGAGATATCCCTGATATGCGACTATGGAAGTCAAATATCAGTTCCCCACCCTGGAAGCTGAAAATGCAAAATAACTGTGTTTGAAGTCCTTGCAGGTCTAGGAAAGATTTGTAGACCTGGAGTCTTCCACTTACACACCCCCATGACAGATTTGGATTAATTACCAGCCTACCTGCATTTTTGCCCATAAATTTTGCCATTTTTGTCCTTGTCTCTCTGTAGAAACTGTTGATGATCTTAGCCAAGCCCTTGCTTTTTATTTGTGTGCTATGTCACATCTTCAGTCACCAACTCAAGAATATTGCTCCAGTAATGCTAACATCATTCCCTTGCATCACCAATGTTTCTCTCTTAATTGAGTAACTAGATCATTACTATGATGTCTCCAATGTGAAAAAGAAAGTCTTAATTCCACTTCACCTTCAAACTTCCATCTTGGTTCTCTTTAAAGGAAATTTGCTTGTATACAATGTCTATAAATTCTCTCTTCCAATTTCCTGTGAATTCACTTTAATATTTTTCTCATGACCCCTTGTCATGCATCAACAATGACCGTCATTTTGCTCAATCCAAACATTTCACTGTTTGTCCTCATTGTTCTGTCTGCAGCATTTTTTTAATTAAAAATGTTTCATGTGTCTGCAATAATTTAAAGAGCAGTTACTTCTTTTTCTTTTGATCACACTGTGAGAAGAATGGAATTCTGAATTTTAAATAGAAGACGTCCATGATTTAATCCCTCTGGCTGCTATATGGAGAATACTGGAGCAGAGACCTTTTTATTTCTTGATTTATATAAGTGGTTCCTCTTTTACAGTCTGTCTTCACTGTGTCTCCCTCTTTCCTTAACTTCTTAATCAAGATGCAAGTTAGGACTTAGCCTTTAAATCTTATCTCTACCTACACTGACTTGCTTGGTGACTTCATTTAGTACTTTGGCTTTAACATCAACCTATATGGTGCTGTATTCCAAGCCTAGGTGAATATCCACATTTTTATTAAGCTTCTCCTCTTGTATGACTAATAGGAATCATAAATTTAACATGCCCAAGACTGAACTTCTGAAAATTACTCTTCTTCTTCATCATTTATGGCAACTCTTTTATCTTTCTAGTTCCTCAGGACACATGCTTCAGAATTATCTGACTCTTCATATACATACTGCATCTAATTCAGTAGCAAATGCAGATGATTCTACCTTCAAAATAGACTTTTGATCCAAACGTTCCTCTCTCACCATGGTATTGGAATGGCCATTTCACTAGTTTCATTGCTTTTTGGTTCTTGCTTCCTTTCAGTATTCTCCACCCAGGAGCCAGAGAGATCATATTACACAGGCATCAGGCCATGCCACTCCTCTGATTAAAACACTCATACATTGCCCTAGCCCTTAAGGAAAGAGCCAGGTCTTTAATGCGGCCTATATGACATTAAAGAATCTAGACTCTCTTAAGACATAACAGTATTTCTCACTCCCTCATTTCCTTGTGATAGTTTTATCAATTGTCACATTTACAGTTAGATTAACTGTGGTCAAAACTGTGGTCTAATAGTCACATTTCATGATTTATCTCTATAGCACCCATCTAATGTTATTTATTGTCTGTTATTCCATTTTATAATGCAAGTTCCATAGATCAGGGATCTTGGTTTTGATTTCTGTCACAGCGCCAAAATTTAATAGCATTCTGGAATGTAATAATTGATTCAAAGATTTGTATTGAACAAAAATAACTGAAATTATGAATAGAAGCTAAGACCAAAGTTTCTCCCTAGTGTTACTACGGCTATTGGTCAAGCAGGGTAGCATGGGTGGTGGCTTTGATAGTTAAAAGAAGATGAAGTTTGCCCCACAGCACTGGTAAACTATAATCCCTTTAGTAATCTTGAATAGCCTGAGTCTCTGTGGCAAGGAAATCTGGTGGATAAGATGTAGCTTCTAGTGTTCAGCCTGGTTTATATTTCTGCATTTCTCTTAAGCCTCACTACAATTTTATAAGCTACGTGTATATTCTAATCCATCTGTGATGGTTAATTTTATATGTCAACTTGGCTAGGCCATGGCACTGATACCAATCTAGATGTTGCTAGGAAGGTATTTTTCAGATGTGATTAGCATTTAAATCAGTAGACTGAGTAAAAGCAGATTATCCTCCATAATGTGGGTAGCTGTATCCAACCAATTGAGGCCTTAAGAACAAAGTCTGAGGCTTCCTGAAGAATTTTATCTTTAAACTAAAGCTACAACATCAACTCTTCCCTGAATCTCCAGTCTGCTGGTTTACCTTAACATACTTCAGACTTGCCGTATGGCCGCCACAATAAATTTCTGTGAAAAGAGTGTTTATTTGTATTTCTATATATTTTACACTTATTTATTATATATTATTTTATGTTTATATTTATATAAAAACATTCTACTGATTCTGTTTCTCTGGAGAGTTCTGATCAATATGTCTTTCCTAAAATCAGCCAGTGTTGTATTCAGTCACTTACATACAAAACACTTCGCTGATATAAAAATTAGTATAGAGAAACAGAGTGTCAGGAACTAGAATTATAGAGAATTTAGGAGGTGTGATAGAGCTTTGGGGTCTACTTTTGGCTCAAATGCCATGAAATTATACCTGTAATTAAAAAGAGACAATTTTGTCAGCAAATGTCATAAAGTGGAGAAAGACAACTGAAATGTCATCAGTGACCGCTAGTCATGAAATGACTATTACAGGGAAGGCCTGGGGAATCAAGTGTCCCCTGTCATAGATTGCCAGCAAGGTCACAAAGGATTAGAGGACCTTTGCAGGAAAAGAATGTTCATTAAGAGTGTTGTCAAAGAAGAGAATGAGAAATTCAGGTGTCTAAATGTTTGTCTCAAGGCACTAGGGTGCTTAAAAGAGCATCAAAATGAATACTTCTCTCTCAGACCTGGAATACTGAGCCAGAATTCAGCATCAGTTAAATCCACATCAACCAAAACTTTAATAAATACAGGATAAGGCAATGATTTACAAACACCAGAACCCCATAAATTGAAATGGACATAAAAGGAGTATTCAAAAACCAAAAACACACATTATCAGTGAAGTTTTATTACCAGTCTTTTTTTTTTCTCTACTGCCTGCACAATGATGGTGTTTCAGCTGCAATAATCATTCTGCCTAGTTATCTACTCAGTGTGTTAGGTTGCAAGAAGTTAACTTCACCTCCACTGCTCCTCATTTATCCAGATCTGCAACTAAACTTTGATGTCAACACGCATCAGTATGCCAATTTTAAGTCTAAATTTAATATAAAAAAGAATTATACTGAAAAATAAATGAAAAAAAGTCATACTTTATACAGGCAAATGGAGAATATAACTGTAAATTGATTTTCAAACTAAGAATCCAACAGAAGAAAAATGCTTTTGAGTTATACGTATCACAATGGGTGCATTTATCTGAAAATCTGAATCTAATACGCTAGCATTAAAAGTACAACATGGCTTTTATATTTGCTTGGTTAATTACGTAAATGAGGACTCAATGACTGTCCTGTGATATAAAGCTAACAGAAATTTCTTAGAAATTGTGCAGAGGAAGGATTTTAATGTCTTAGAGAGGTTGGACTATTGGAGTAAATTTATCAGTTGAAAATTGTTAAAAAAAACTTTAATTTTATCTGTACATAAAGATCTACATGGTATATATGAGAAATTTATCTATAAAATTGAAAACTACTCAAAAACCATAAAGTTTGTTAATTTAAAATTTTTTAAATGAGATATCACTACACATCTATCTAAATGGCTAAAACAAAAAAAATAAATAAATAAAAACAACAAATGTTGGTAAGTTTTTAGAGAAACTGGATCATTCATACATTGCTGTTGGGAATGTAAAATGGTATAGCTTCCCTGAAAAAACATTTAGCGGTTTCTTTTTAAAAAACAACAACAACAACAACAACAACAACAACAACAACAACAACAAAAATAACAACAACAAAAAGACTCAATTACCATGCATCCAGTAATTGCCCAATAACCTGAATTTACAGAGAATCATTCTGATAGAAATACACTGAATATGTTCTATTCCCCAACTTCCGCCTCTCACTTATTTAACCTCTCCTCTTTTATCTTTCTCCAATCCAGCCACATCTGACTCCTTACTATTCTTTAAACATGCCAGAAAGGTCTCAGCTCAGGGTCTTTGCATTTGATGTTTCTTCTGCCGACTAACACCCTCCATACTCCATCAACCACAATCTCATGTCCCACGTGGCTTCCTTTCACCTCTCCAGGTCTTGCCTTAAATGCCACATTTTCAGTTAGATTTTACCTGAACTTATTTAAAATTTCATCACACCCTCCAACACTTCAAAGGCTCTTCTCTGCTTTATTTCCAAAGAACATATAACTTTCTGAAATACTCTGTATTTTACTCTTTTATTCAACATCTGAGTTCAAGTGGAATACAAACTCTATGAGAGCAAGACTTTTTGTCTCTTGTTTAGTATTGAATGTATCTAGAATAGCGCCTGCAATACAGGCTCAATCAATTAATATTTGATAACTTGAAAAAACTCTAGAAAGTATTTCCATTATAAAGCATTGAGAATTATACCAGTGAGGGTAGCCCTATCGCTTTTGAATAGCTCTTTGTGATTGTGGGACAGATACGGGACGGCCAGTTGAAATGAGTTCTCAGTTTTTCAATGACGATGGCAGAGTTCAGAGTAGGAAAGCTCAGAAATACTTTACCATTAGAGGAAAGGTAAGATTACCAAAATAGGCAGCACTTTAGTGGTATCAGAGTAATTCAATCTGCTGGTACCATGGAACCGAAATAGATGGGAAATCAATTTTTAGTAACAACTAAAGTAACAATAAAACCCCAGATAATATAAACTGAGGTGCAACCTGAGCCACCACAATAGATAATTCTGTCCATACATTTGAATTATTTACTAGATTAATCCACAGTTCCAGACAGCACCAAGTTGACACTAAAAAACTTCAGAAAGGATCCTGCAGTAATAATACAAAAAATATTCTAAATGTCACTCCAAGCCTTCAGACAAATGTCCTGAAGCTATTTAGCTAGGTACTTATAAAAGAAAGGAAAACACCCTTATCATTCAGGACCATGGAAAATATAACTAAGTCAACATTAATTTCTGGATACTGGAACGTGTCTGTGGTTTACTAGACGGAGGTAACATTTTAGAAGTGATAAGAGTTTTGACACAAGCTCAACTAATGGTATACTCCCTAGTGTGCAGATGCCATCACATGATAAACTGTTTCACTACTTTAATAGTTAGAGTAGATATACTTAGAAAATATCAAAATCTCTACAATGGTTACCTTGCTAATGATGCTAAGATTATTATAGTGGGAATCACTAAGTGGAAAGTGCCAGTTCTCTGTCACTACCAAAGATAGATCAATGGCACCCACAAATTCTACAAAGATACCAGTTGGTGAAAATTATCATATTTCACTGCTCTCTCTAATTTCGCTAATACATAATGTATATAAATGAAGGATCACAAGATATGGTTTGAGTTTAATACATTTAAGTAATTACTTTAATCCTAGATTTTTATCCAGATATGATCTCTTTACTGATGACTTTACTGATGTTTCCTTAAATTGTAAACGTTCACTCTTCCCACTTGACCACATCTCATCCTTTCTTAATTCCACACACAGACTTTCTTATGTAGTGTTCTACTGATTATGTGTGTCAAGATCAATAATGGGCTGTAGACTGCTAAATCAAACGATCAATATTCAGCAGCATTTAGAATAGTTAATCACTCCAACCTCATATGACTTGTTTTCCCTTATTTCACAGTTTGATTTTCTACTACCCTACTGGCAATTCTTTGTCTTTGGTTGTCCTACCTGACCATGGAAATTTGATGTGTTCCCGGAATAAGTCCTCAAACTTCTCTACCTATATTCAGCACTAAGAGACACTATCTAGTTCTATTAACTAAATATCTATGCATATTCTAGTATCTCCTAAATTTATAATTCTAGCTCTAATCTTAATTATGCATGTACAAAACAGATGTATACTTCCAGCCACATTCCTGCTATTTTCCAAGTAGTTTTCATCACAGTAAACAATACCAACATCCACCCAGTTGCTCAGGCTAAGAGACTAAAGTGACATTTGCCCTATTCTTTCTCTCATATCCCATATTTAATTTAGTGATCACATTATCTCTTTTAAACTTTCCAAATTCAACGACCTCTCATAAACTGCACCTACCTGCCTTAACCAAGAGTTTCATACCACTACTTTTTAACCTCTTTTTGTCTATTTTATATGCAAACAACTGATCATATTTAAACCAAAGTGTCCTAGAAAAGTACACAAGGTCTTCATTAGGTTCTAATATTGGTCCCTTGTTCTCTACATAATTGCTAGCAATATTTCCCATACAATACAACTCCAATCACATCGGTCAATAATTTTCCTCTATCACATGGAAATGGATGCCCAAATATGATAATATCTATCACTATTTTTCATTACACACTTTAAAGGGAAAAAAGCTTCTTACTAGACTCCAATAAGACATTTAACAAAAATCCAAACACTTTGTTGATAAACTAGTTAAAATGGAAATTAAGTTTATCTTCTGGATAGTACTAATGAAAAATTGGATATAAGCAAAATGTCCTTCAAAAGAAGACTGGTTAACTACATTACAGTATAAATATCTGTTATATGTACTAACTAAATAAACAAATTTATCTGTATTATTGGTAATAAAATTAAATATTTTAATGATGTGAAATTAATTAATAAATGCATCATGTATCTAAATATGAAGATAAACATACACATATACATTCATATTATTTTCATTATGAATAAAAATCTTGATTTTTATTAACTCTTTTTTTCAGGTATAAAAAGACCAGTAAATTCTTTTTCTTAAATATCCTTTGTATTCTGTTTTACATTTAAAAATATGTGTCCTGATTTTTAAATAATATATTTAATTTAGTACATAAATATTACATTGATATTATACTGGATATTTAATAAAAATATCTGATATGCAGATTTAATTTTTAACATTTTATTTAGTGGCAACTGCCAAAAAATTAAACAGTGAAGATTTTTTCTTTGCACAAACATCCCATCTTCTTTAAGGCAGAGAGTAAAGGTCTATCTCACCATGTTTCATCTAATTTTATTTGGTAAATGTAAATAGCACAACTATTCATCAAAAAATGTTAACAAAGACACTGTGCCACTTTAAAAGTATAGACTGTATTAAGCTTCAAATAGTATATCAATCGTAGAAATGTTACAAAAGATTAATTGAAAAGGGTCATAAAATATTAAAAACAGATCAAAGTTGTACAGTCAAATATCACATCACTGTCTTCTGTTATTAAAATCTGAAAAACTATAATATGTAAACATATTGAATGATTTTTATCTTGACCTTAACTTAGTATTCAGGACAAAAAAGTCCAACAAAATCAAAGTATAATGCGGAGGAGTATGAAATAACTATGTAAGTTTTATTTAAGATCTAGATTTAACTTTAAAATAAAGGAAAGGAAAAGTATCTGATAGGTAGTTGGCATCTATGGTACTTTGTGAACCCAACCTTGTTGAACAAAAATAGTTAAGCATAAACAGACTATGGTAGGCTCTTAAGTATGATGATAAATATTAATTCTGTATTCTTTTTCTAAAAATAATTTCAAAAGAATAAAATAAAATTTCTGAGTAATTTCAAATCTAAACATACACATAGCTGTGCACAGAAATACACAAAATAAAGAAAAGAATCATTTTCTTGGGGCAAAATATTATAATTATGCCTACACTGTTTTCTTATTTCCTAAGAATTTGGCTTTAAGGCATGGCAATCTCTTGGTAGTTCAAGTGCTAATTCACTCATCTTTAGGGGTTAGAAATGCCTCTAGCCAAGAGCAATACAGAGGCTTGAAATGCAGCAGCCATATACTTGTATAGGTTATGCATTTGTATTATATTGGTTTAACCCTATCATGCATGCTCATTTAAGCAGATGCAATTTTCAATTATTCCTATAAATGATATGACAGAGAAGAGGCAATCAAGTCATTTATAAATTTATGTCTAGTTTTGTAAACCATATTTCCACTATTAGGAAGCTAAATATATTATTCACCACATTGCATTTTATATACAACCTTGTTGTACTAGTCTTCAACATCCCTTCAACACTATGAATATTTTATGATTTTTTTTTTTTACAAAATCTTATCTGCATATATGTCAGACACTATAAAATTAGATCACCTTAGTTAAACTGTATTGGAGAAAAATGTGACTTCATGTCTTACAACTTCTATATATTTTTTGCTCTTGAAACCAGAAGAACTAGTTTATAGCCTCTTATTAATGACCCAAGAATAGCATTTTCTGTTTCACTTTTGCACAAAGTTAAATTGTCCTTTTATATTATTGATGTGTAGCTAAATGTAACAATATTTTGATAAAATCTATCCTAACACTAAGCGAACCAATTCAAAAATGCAAAAACCTATGTCTTGGGGAATAAGCAGATTTTTAAAAATCTAGAATAAGAAAGAGATCAATCCATTATAAATGAATCACATCATATAATCAAATCTGGGTATATTATTCCTAAATCAATAATGTCCTCTACTAATTAAGAATCTTAAGTATGATTCTTACCATTCCCCCCAAGGAAAGCATTTTTAAACATCTTTATTTGTCTTTAAAAAAAACTGGCAGTGAATAAACTCATTTATATTGAGATATTTGCAGTTTAATGAGAAAAGTTTTGCATGCATGACTCATGTTAGTAAGTTCAGAAGAGGTGTCCATGTCTCCCCAGTAACCTCTATTCTTGTCTCAGTGACTAAGCATCTTTCCTCAACCCTGATCAAGTTGTGATAGCTTGTTCTGGTTCTTGTTACATTATCAGATACATTTCAAATTCCTGAGAAAAGTGTGAGCAATTGACCTCTCATTCAAAATCTGTTGTTTCTGTTATAAACAAAAACATTTCACTGCAGAACTTCTGGTACCTATTAACTGACTTGGAACATTTTTTCGTTTAATTTCCCAGAATATTCAAGTTGACAGTATTTGAGGTTATAATAAATCAGGTGATAAATCTAATAGACACATTTTCCCCACTAAGTTGAAAGCTTAGAGGGTTGCCTAGCTATTTGGAATTGAAATTATGCAAATATCAATTAACATTGTGATTTCTCTGTGAAAATTATGAGGAAACAGTGCTCCTTCTCCATGAAACATGTAAGAAAACGAGAATAGAATCCAGAAAGATCCAAGAGTCAAAGTTACAAGTTAGAGAGATTTGGGTTACATGACCTGTCAAAGCCTAGCCAACTGTTTATAGCATACGATTGTGTTAGTAAATAAATCACTTAGTCCATAGTATTTGAATTTTAATGTGGTTGAAGCAATTTAACAAAACAGAAGGAATGAGCACTGCTAAGAGATCCTGTAGTTTCAGCTGCTAGCAGTAACTGAACTTTGACTCTTTCTCTTTTGAAGAACAGTTGAATGTGATTTTGATTTATGTGAAATAATTACATTGTGTTGGACAGGAAGACTGAACATTGTGTTAAAGAAACAGAAACGAGTGGATATGTGGTTAGAGGGAGAGAACTGAAGTGAAACAGCTATATATTATGTTATTTGGCCAACATGGCTTTTTATATTTTTAGTATTTCAATTGACATTTTTTTTTCATTTGGTAAAATTTCCTTTTCCAACCAGTTTTCATGAGATAAATTAGAAGTTTTCCTTCTGCCTGAGGGTGGGAAAGAGAATCAAGCTATTTCTTTAAAATTATTTTAGTGCCTTAATAGAATATTGAGATGAGTGATACAAAGAAAAGGTTTCAAAAAGAGAAATTTTGATGTAGTATCCTGAAATCTCAGAATTCTCAAAATGATGATGATACTTTAGTTCCTTTTTACTACAAAAGCAAGCTGTTATTTTATTCTTTAACCATGTAATAATTTTTGTATATGTGCATCTGCGTGTTTATTTGTAGGTGGTATATTTTTAGAAATCACTCTGCAGAAACTTATATACACACACACCCTTATGTGGACTTACACCTTAGCCAAGAATAAAACTCCCAGTATTTATACTGATGGTAGATATGCTCTTAGAGTAGTACATGATTTTGGAATGTTTTAAGACAAATGTGACTTTCTCAATTCCAAGGGAAATCAAATTAAAAACAGCCTCTATGTTCAGGAATTATTGAATGCACTATTTTTACCAGCCATTGAGCTATTAAGACTCCAGGGCATTCTAAACTTGACTCTGGAAGCTAAGGAAAATCACCTTGCGGACATTTCTGCAGTTTCTGCAAGGAGTGCTGCTCTTAACAGGACAAATAACAGCTAAACCTTTGTCATGGTCCAAAGGAATATTTTCTCAAACAACAATTTAGAAAAATTGGTTAGAGAATCCCAAAAATTGGCCTCAGAAAAGGAAAAATAGAACTGGAAATGTAACAATTGTTGGTTTGATAAAAAAAAAAAAAAAGCTCTGGTTTTGACCAAATAACAAACTAGTCCTACCAGAGAAACTAAAATTCCTACTCTGTACCACTGTATGTGCATTTACTGACAAAATGATAGTATCCGTCAATCAATATTGGTGGGGAAACATTAACAAGACTGAAAAAGTGCCTACTTTACTTAGTCCACTTACCCAAATTATAACCCGGGGAATCCTGGTCCTACTGCTCCAGGACATTTTAAACTGTCATACCTAAAAAAACCCTGAACCCTGACTAGACTTGAACATCTGGTGACCTTAACTGATGCAATAATATCTGATGATACAGCTTTTCTCAAGATATCTGGACCAGGCCTGTTAGAAGTTTGTTACCAAATCTTTGATGATGACATATCACTTCAGATGATCGCTACAGGTATCTGTGACCTTGATAACATACAGACTTTAACTTAAAAGTTACTTGAGAGGTCTTCGTCCTCTCCTTCCTTGTTACTTGGATGTAACCTCAATATTCCTATCCATGCACTTGCCCTCCAACAAGAGATACTATGCCCAGGAAAGGCAAAAGCTGCTGAAACTGGAAAATCTGACTCTTGATCAACAATGCTTTCAGAGAAAGATCTTGATCAATAGGGAAAACATAAAAAAGAAACAGAAACCTCAGATAGAGTTGGGAGACCTCTCTCATGCCCTGTAACAATAGTAGACATGACAGGAAGAAGAAAGACTCCTCTTGTTCCCTAGAAGGGACTCAGCCTACTAAAAAAAAAAAAAAAAAAAAAAAAAAAAGGACTCTTTGTTTACTATTGTCCTTCCAATTTCCTTTTCTTCATAAAAGCATTCTCTTTTCTTTGTCATGTGGGGGCTTACATGTGGCTCACCAGAGTTGCAGACCCCAAATTGTCAATTCTCTGTCAACTGAGAATAAGTCCATATTTGCTGGAGAGATATCTGGCAGTCTGATTACTGCAGGTAACTATTCCTATATGATCTTGATACTGCCCTGACCAAAACACTCAAAATTTTACTGCCAGAACATGTTTAAGGTTTGTTTGTTTGTTTGTTTTCCCAGAAAGATCATGGGAACATGATGAATTTATCCATGTAAAGTCCTTTTCCACTTCAAGTATGCACTAGGTCCCCAATAAATAAAAGAACTCAGACCAAGAGGTAGAAATTTCAATAATAGGTTCCATATTAACATATAACGCTATAACCAAATGATCTATAATATGTTGAATACTCATGACATAGCAAGGGATTTATAAGCATTAGCTGTAATTCTCAATAGCCTTCCTAGATGTGATAGAAATAAAACAAAGTAAACTAAAGAGGTAAATAAAACTGGTCAAGGTCACACACTAGGAAATAGCAGAATTCGATAAAACTCAAAGGGGTTGACAATACCACTTGTGTATTTAACTATTAATACTGTATCTCAATAATATAAGGAAAAAATACTCCATAAAGTTATTAGATACATTCTAGACAAGATGATATAATAATAAGTTATCTTGTCTATCAAGTTAGTCATTGGTAGTATTCAAATTTTATTTTTTTGAGGGAGAAGGTATTAGGTTTATTCATTTATTTATTTTTAGAGTAGGTACTGGAGACTAAGCCCAGAACCTCCTGCATGCTAAGCATGTGCTCTACCATTTGAACTATACCCTCTCCAATCATTGGTAGTATTCAAATTGATGCCTTAGAGAGAGAACTTCAACACAAATGTTGCACACCAACATATTATGAATCTCAATTATTTTTTGAGATTCCTGTCCATTTTCAGATCTACCTATGCAGTGTGTGATGTAATGAAATTTGAAGTTATAGCTTTGGTATCTTGACTATTAAGATTGTTAATGGACATTCTAATATAAAATTAAAGGTTAATGAATTATGTTAACTTTGCACAGTTTATATTTATATCTATTTAGAATATAGTGAGCTGCCTTTTGATTTTTATTTTTAGGCTGTTCTATTATTCATTTTATTTATTTTTTTGACAGCTTTGTTGAGATATGTTCACATACCACACAATTTACCCAACTAAAGCATACAGGCTGTGTTAATTTATTATTTATCTATTTTGGCCTGTTTTTTTAATTTAAGTTTGTACTGAAGTATAGTTGATGTACAAAATTATGTAAAGTTATAATGTGTACCATATATTAATTCACAATTTTTAAAGGTTATACTCTATTTATAGTTACTGTAAAATATTATCTATATTCCCTGTGTTGTACAATATATTACTGTATTTCATTTTATACATAATAGCTTGTATTTCTCAATCCCCTACTGTTTCATATTGACCCTCCCCACTGGTAACCACTAGTTTGTTCTCTTTATTTGTGAGTCTGCTTCTTTTTTTTATACCCACCAGAAAAATACTGTATGATATCACTTACATGTGGAATCTGCCTTTTGAGTTTTATCTGAAGTATCTCTATCAATGGTTATTTACAGAGACAAGTCAGTCTTCTGCTAGTCATGGGAATTCAGAACATGCAGATTATAGTATGCCTACATTAATTAAAGGTGTTATATAATAATGCAAATTTAAATTTTTTCAGTTTTCCAGAAAAAGTCCACTAAATTTGTGTTATTTTATTAACAAATGCTGAAAAATATTTCGCTTATAAACATTCAATATGGATAGTATATGCATAATAATTGCTGGCAGAGATGTGTTTTCATCTCAGCAGCCTATTTTGAACACTAAGAACAAATATAATATGTGCATTTCCAGGACATAGGAATATGTTCAAACCTAAGGAAAATAAATGTTCAGTATCAGCAGAGAATGTTTAGCTGGCAAAATGACTTTCCATATGAACGCACCAGTCTGCTTTTTTTTTTAATCAAGTTTACAGAGTCTTTATCATATTGACTGTTATACATGTTTTCAGGGCAAAGCTGAGTGTGGTGATTGCATTATTATTTTTAATTTGGAACTTATTGATTTTCTGCCAGTAACTTACACGTCAATTTTTAAAAAGCTATTGTAATCACTTGATTTATATATTTTCTAAAAGATAGTGCCAAAACGGGAAACTTTTCATCAGTCTGTCAGCTGTATAGAGCTTTTATGCTGTGGTCTTTTTGACTTTAAGGTGTGTCAGATTTCTTGTTCATCAAAACTTTTATTTTTTTCAATTTCAGACATTCACATTTTTTATATGAGTAAGAAAGTAAACATGATAAATCGGTTGTTCAGTAGTAGACTCTGATTTCAAAGCTGATTTTACCACATTCAGAATTGCCTTTTATGTGAAAAAAAAAAAATTTCCATAATGACCTTTAAGCTGCAGGGACTTTGACAGAAATGAACCATGGCACTTACATTTAGTCAATCAGATGTAATTGTCATTTGTGCTGACTTCAAACAATCTGTGAGTACTTTTTCCCTTTTTTGTAATCAATTTGATTTGAAAATATAGAAAATACACAAGACAGAATTTTATGGGATATGGTAAATGAAACTTATCAGACAACTACCAATTCTACCATTATAATTTAGCCAGAAATGGGGCTGTTCATGGATATTATCCAAAAGAAAAGCTTCATCTAAAATTAAATATTTTCACTTGAGGATTTTTATTAGCATATATAATTGGCTTTTCATAATAATTCAATATCTGCTCTGATTGGACTGTGAAAATTCAATCTAGAATTTTTAAGTAAGAATAAAATGAAAATATCACTAAGTAAGAATAAGATACAAATTATGATTTTAGCTCTGTGTCTAATTAGCTAAATTACTTTGGAGATGTCAATTTTACATTCCTAAATATCAATCACTGTTATTTTGATAACTAGACTAGAAAGTCTCTTAGAACCAAATCCATGTTCATAAAAATGAATATACTTCATCACAAAGAAATAGTCTGTTAGATGCTTGAATTTGCTCCCCACAAAAAGTCAACAAACTTAATATAGTATTTATTAGATCCCTGCTTTGAATATTTTAATTTATCTCAGTTTGATGCCATTACTATTCTATTATATATTTTTAGATTTGAACCCCATCTGTTTGTTGCTACATCTAAGATCTTCTGGTCTTAGTGATTCTTCTAGTTGTCTTAAGAAACTGTATTTTTATTCTCCATAATAGACAATAAAGCACCACTTACAAAACTCACACTATGATTCAGGCAATGTAATATATAGTGGTATGTTATCAAACATATCTTCATCAAAAATCCATAAATGTATTATTACAAATTTGAAGATGTCAAAGAATTTCAAATATTTGATTTCAGAATCCTACTTTAGATAATAAGTCTTTGATTTTTACTAATCTTTGTTAAAAGATATCTACTACTCACTGGCTTGACTCATCTAGACTTTAATTTCTTATTGACACTTACTGTATTAATTCAGAGTTTACATGACTCACATTAGCTGTTAAAATACACTGGTTTATTATTTAACCTGTCCTAATGTTTTTGACTACAAGCTTTATTAATGTTCTAAGTGCAGTGACACATGTGATCTCCAGAATGAAAGTCATGTGGGGATATCCTATTTACACTTTGTCAAAGTAGCCCACAATGCATTATTTCCTCTGTTATGACTGCCACTTTGAAGTTTGAAAACTTTGTGGCAGTGTTCAATCCAACAAAAGTTCAGGTATGTCTTTTAGTTAAAAACATGATATAAGAGTTTGAAATTGTCATTACATTTACCTCTGCATCATTCTATTGATTCTATCAAAAGAGGAAAGGCAGACTCTTTATAAATATCATTAAAAATTAACAATTCTTTTTTTTTTCTTCTGGGAATTTAAGGACTTGAGATCATTAGACAGTGATTATTATTTAACAGAAATTTGAATGTTTTTCACATATAGCAAACAATTCCCCTGATAAAAGTATCACACTTCCCAGATTTATTTAAGGTCACAGAATATACCATATCCATTCTTCTGCCATTTATCCAAATACATTCAGATGCACAAATACAATGGCATTTCTAACTTACTTAGATTTATTCATGAGTAAATTAAAAATAAAAATCCCTGTGGCAGATTGGAAAAAATATATACAATGTTTTGCAATTTATCCCATGAAGAGATGAAATCTTTTTTCACCTCTTGAATTTGGCCTTGTGTCTTGTTTTGTCTCATGGTCATTAGCAACCATGAAGCCAACAGAGATATGACAACTGCTTATGTTTTGGTGCTTGCTCTTTTTTCCTACTCCATATCCTTCCACCACCATGTGAATAAGCCAAGGATGCCCCATTTGAGGATGATATATCCTGCATAGAGAAGTCTCAGCAATACCAACTGTCAGAGCTGAGGCCCTTGGTATAGACCATTCAGATACTGTTGGGCTATTGCCTCATCACAGATATCAGGCAACCTGGCCCAGTCCAAAAGTAACACTCAGTGAAGCTTAGCCTACAGCCCTGTCCAACTGCTGAACATAGCCTGTGGCCTTGCCCAGGAACAAAGCCATGACAGCAATCCCACCTCACCATGAAGTACAATATCTAGCCTCCATAACTGTGGGATACAGCTGGAGGCCTCTTTCAACTAGAGAGCCCAGCAAGCAACCTTGCTGAATAGTGGAGCACAGGAGTAGCCTACCTGATTGGGAAGCCTAACATATGGTCTTGCCCAACTTCAGGGTATAGCCTGTGGCCCAACCTAATTACAGAGCACAGCCTGAGGCCCTGTCCATTGGCAAAGCCCTGCATGTGGTGCTCCCTGAACCTGAAGTCCAGCCAGTGGCACCATTTGCTCAGGGAACAGAGTGATGCCTGCCCATGGATGTTACAAGCTAACCTGTACAGTACCTAAGGTGAGCTGACTGGTGAGAGACTTTCCTGATCAAAATGAACTTGTAAAGTCTGAAAGACAATAGTGTAATGGAACAGGACCCAGTGTGTCCTTACCAGGACAGAATCCTCCATGTCCTCCACCTTCCTCTTGTCAGTAGACAAACTTTAGCCAAAAAATATATTTAATCAGAAAAAAATGCAGAAACAAAGGAAAATAATCAAACAAGACAACACAGTAATAGTTTAGCTGTTAAACAGAGTCAAGGACCTTTATTTAGTTCCTCCTCAAGGGCTACAGATAATATTCTGAGCCATATCCTTTGAACTGTTCTATAGATACTGAAAGTCCCAATAGGTGGAAGAAATTAACTACATGAATGACCAGAGTATAGTCACGACATAAGCTGCTCCAACTTGCACAATTCCACAACTGGCCTCAAGCAAAAGGGAACAAATCAACCCTGGAGTTTAAGACTAACTGTACCTAAAACAATCAAAATGATGTTGATCAGACCACTGCATGACCAATTTCAAGATTATCATCAGAGATGACTGTGCTGCTCTGCACATAGCACACTCCTCCTGACTATATACCCATGAAACTCCCCTTTAAAAGCTCTTGCCCCCTGATTGACAGTGGGGAGTTGGTTCTTAAGGACATGAGTCTACCATCTCACCAGGATTGCTGGCTCCCTCAATATTGGTATCTTTCCTTTTACCCAATACTTGTCTCTCAGTATTGGATTCCTCGGCAATGAACAACTGAACCTGAATTCGATAACACTGCTTACAGAATGAACAGTACCAATGCAAGGAATCAGGGTTCACAAAGAATATAAACATGACATCAAAGGAAACTAATAAAGCTCCAGTAATACACCCTGCAAGAATAGAGACTTATGAACTTTTGGAAAAAATATTCAGAATGATCCTATTAAAAAAGTTCAGTGAACTACAATAACACAGAGACAGCAAAATTAGTAAAACAATGCATGAACAAAATGAGAAGTTCAAAAAAGAAATAGAAGCCATCAAAAAATATAGAGAGAGAGAGCTGAAGAATATGACTAAACTAAAATTTCTATAGAGAGCTTCACCAGTGATCCAGATCAAGCAGAAGAAACAGCCAATGATCTAAAAGACAGGTTATTTGAAATTATCCAGTCACAGGAGGAAAAAGGAAAAAGAATGAAAAAGAGTGAAATAAGTCTACAGGAGTTATGGGACACCACTAGTGAAAATAATATACATTATGGGAATCACTAAAAGAGAAAGGAATAGAAAGTCTATTTAAAGCAGTAATGGTTGAAAATCTCCCAATCTTGGGGAAGAAAATGGACACCCAGTTTCATGAGGCCCAAAGGAAGCCAAATAGATTGAACCTAAAAACGGCTACAGTGAGAAAGAATTAAATATAAGACCTAAGGACATAAAGCTCCTAGAATGAAAGAACTTCTTGACATTTGGTCTTGGCAAGAATTTTTATATATGACACCAAGCGCATGAGTAACAAAAAACAAAACAAAACAAAACAAAACAAAACCCCAAACAAATGTGATAACATCAAACTATAAACTTCCACACAGTAAGAGATACACTCTACATAATTAAAAGGTAACATAGGGAATAGGAGAAAATATTTGTAAAGCACATATCTGAAGGGGTTAATATTCAAAATATAAAGGATCTCATACAACTCAATTAGCAAGTAATAACTACCATCACACACACACAAAACAATCTTATTAAAAAGTCCTGAATATACGTTATTTTCAAAGATATTCAAATGATCACTTTATTGTTTACTTTATTGTCTTCATTTTAGAGTGTGCTTATCAGTTTCTATGAACTTTTTATATAAAAATAAAGATAATATTTTGAAATAGTTTTCACAAATATACTTTAAGGTTACTGTTATTAAGTTTTATTAGGGTGATATTAATAGATATTTAAGTATTTATTTCTAAAATAAGTTTTTGTAAAGATTCTGGAAATTTCTGGAAAAGACATAATGCTTTGTGATCATGGGGAAAAAAAAAGAAAAAAACCTACCAACATCGTAGTGAAAAAGCAAATCCTAAAAATTCTTGGTTAAAGCTCATGATAAGGTGTTGAAAATTATTAATCATTACGAAAGTATAAATCAAAACCACAGTAAGATACTTGTACATACTTCCTAGCATGGCTATAATATTAAAATAAATAAATTAGATGTTTGGGGAAGATGTAGACAAATTGGAACCTTTTACATCACTGGCTGGAATGTGAAATGGTACATGTGCCGTGGCAATTTTAGTAGTTCTTCAAAAAGTTAAACATAGCCTAACATATGACTCATTCATTCCACTTCTTTGTACATGCCCCAAAGATTGGAAACAGATAACTCAAAATTATACTTTTATATGTATATCCATAGTAGCACTATTCACAATATTCAAAACATACAGACAACCCAAATGTCCATCAACAAAATGATGGATGATAAAATGTGGTATATATATGTACAACGATATATTATTTGGCCAAAAAGGAAATGAACTAATAATACATACTACAAAGAAGACAAACCTTAAAACATGATAAGTGAAAAACCCAGACACAAAAGGCCACATATTTATGATTTCATTTATATGAAATATCTATGACAGGTAAATCCACAGAGATAGGTAGCAAAATGGTGGTTGTTAAGGACTGTGTGGAGGGAAGAATGGGAATAATTGCTTAAATGGCTTTGGGAGTGATGAAAATGTTTTGCAACTAAATAGCAGTGATGGTTGCACAATATATTGAATATACTAAATGTCACTATGTATATACTTTACAATGGTGTATTTTATATTTTGTGAATTTTACCTCAATTAAGTTTTAGTTAGTAAATTTATGACATAAATAGTTGGTTGCCAAATATCTCCCAAAAAACTGTCCTGAAAATAAAACTCTTTACAATATTCCATGCATTATTCTACTGTGTGATATGAGGTCATATTTTCAATTGATTGTTGAAATTTTGGTTTATTTTAATGGCTTGTCAATATTTTTTTATCCACATGAGGAATCAGAGTTGTTCAACATAATGATGCTGTGGAGTTTTAAAAATTATTTCTTTGAAATTTTAAGTATAATCATACATTATCTGAAATAGCCCTATATTATCCTCCCAAATACATTTTAATTGGTTTTATATAATTTTAAATATTCAAATATTTGGTAAATATTTTACTAATTGTCAACAAAATGACATATGCTTAAAATATATGACTTTTAAAATGTACAGAATATTTTTAAGCCTTAAAAGTATCTTTGAAAAATCTTCAACTTGTAATATTTAATCTTTAAAATTCTCTAGATACATTCTTAACTTTTTAAGTTTCAGATTCAGTTACTTTTATATCCCCACTGAATCTTACTTCAAGTGATTTTGATGTTTCACTTCACTTATTTAAGAAAGTGACTGGATAAAATGCAAGCTTTGCACTTTAAATGGATTTGCCTTTGGTTATCTAGCAAGATATTTGTGCCTTCACGACTTTGATATTTCAAGGTCCAAAATTCACAGCTTACTTTTTTAAGAACTACACAGCACTCAATATTTCAGTGTTTGGTTCCTGCTTTTATCCTGCCCTATGTAATTATACTCAAAAATCACTATTCTCAGGTTTAAAAGGCAACTAACTATATGATTGTGGTAAATGGGTCCTCTCTCAAATTTCCATTAAATTATCCATGAAGCCACAGAGTACAATGACTCTGGAATTAAATGGTCAAATGAATATTTTTTCCTTAGCTCTGTAATTGGATAAAATTCTATTAATTTTTAATTCACTGGAAATGGCAGGGGCATATTAAGAAAGGGAAAGTGAGGTTTCCTATAAAGGTTGGGAATGTCATGGATTCTTCTCCTTAGTAAATAAAAATAATTTAAAAAACAAACAAACAAACAAAAAAAACCAAAGAACACAAGGAGGCTGATGACTTTAGCCTTTTCAGAACCCAACTGAATTAATGTAAAACTTTTTGAGAGTTTAAAAGTTGAAAGTACAAACAAGTAAAAGACAGGAAGTACAAATAAACAAAGGACAGTCATAAGGGTCTTTCGACAAAGCCTGTTCTTATTCCATGTGACATGAATCATAATCAGAAATAGCCCATTTTGTTTTCCTCCAGGCTTCAGGTAGGAGACCTTTTGAAACAGTTTGAAAAGCTGGTTTCACCTTGTAAAAGAGCTTCTAAACATGCAGATACAACCTCACCAGTGTTTTAATTCCTGGAAGTGACTGGCTTCAGTTTTTTATACCCCTGACAACTGACTGTGGTGATAATCAAATAATTTTTCACTCATTTGGGCCACTCAGTGGTGGAAATTCCTTAATTTCCAATACTGTATATTAATATATTGTATACTATGTGAAGACTGAAGGCACCTTATAATTTGGCTCCTTTGTGCTAGCATAGAATTACCTTACCCAATTACCAGCATGTGACTATGCTGCTTAAATGATCTATGCCCCAGTTCTCTTATCTTAAAGAGAAAAAATTACTCTTCTTGTATATATATATATATAAATGACCTTAAAAATGGTTGTACTAAATAAGAACTACAAAAATTTTGTATTACTTCATGGGAATAAACTGTCATTAGTTTTTTTGCTTCTTATTATTCTATTAAAATTTATCAAAATTTTCAGAGATGAACCCATATAAAATACCCCAAACCCTAGTTTAGCAAGACTCAGTACTATACAGTATTTCAGAAGGTACAAACTTCCAAAGAATCATTGATGATAGTACTGCCAGTTAATTATTTTCTGTTTCAGCTTTTTACTCTAAATACCTTACTCCTATGATAGAAATCATGATATGAAGTTTGTTGTTGTTGTTGTTTTTTTAAGTGAAAGAGCTAACACTGGGACCAGAATGTTAAAAAAAAAAAAAGAATTCTTGAATTTTAGTAATTTTACATATGGCTGTTTTGATGAAGAAAGTGGAATACATTCTGAACTTTATTCCATGAGCATTGTACTTCTCTCAAAAATTCCGTAGACCATTTTCTGAGCTAGAGAAAGCAAGGGTTAGAATCAGATGTGAGAGATTCTAGTCCAGTGGTAATGATTCCACATCCAATCTTTCTCTAGGCCTAGGCTTGCGTGGGTGCAAGATTCATCTCCCAGGTAAGGTTGGTGATCCCAAAACCCAGGGAAACAAATTAATCTCCAAGGTAGGATCTTGAAAATAAGGAATTGCCCTGAATCTATTTACAATAAAAAGGGTTAGTAGACCAAAAATGATGGCTGACAGGTCTAGGCACAGTGTGTCACATAAAGCCATTCTCTACTCCTGTTTTCCTACATTTTGAGAGAGTCTGAGGAACGATCTGAATTGTCTTATGCGCCAGAGAGGGAACAAAAGTGTTTGAAAAAGAACCGGCAGATCTATTGTGGCCTCACTGTCTGGAAAAGGGTCACTTAGTTTATTTAGACCACTGACTGGAGAATATAATGAGACTACAGGAAATCTAAGTGAATGAAATCAGAGTCATAAGGATATGATGTATGGTGAAGAACTGAAAAACAGAATAGGTGCTTGACAAGCAGGATAGGTCATGGTGCTGCATTTACCTTGGAAATGAGCTGCTGCTGGAAATTAGGGACCACATCCATTATCATCCAAACATGGGGACATTTGAATAAAAATAGGTGATGCCAATAATTATTCAAAAAACAGATTTACAGCAGAAGCTAGTCTGGAATAACAATCAATGTATGTATATGTGTGTATACCATACAACAATCATATACATACGTGTGTGTGTATGTAATTATCTAATCTACAGGAGAAAGGAAGTAGAGAGGACTTCCTAAATTGACTAAATGTAAATTTTAAATGCCTAAATAAACCAAATTTGATTAAAAACATTTTCTGTCCTTAGGTAGAATTATTTAAAATACTATTTAAATTGAAGTATAGAAAAAAATACAATTTTTTGATATGCAAGAATGTGTTTGGAAAAAAAATCCTACCTAATGAAAAGAAACAAAATTCTGATGTAGTCTTGATATAAACATATACATATATAATTCTAGTATACACATGCTTGCATGTTTATAACAATATATATATATATTTCTGATACACATAAATAAGTATACATAATTTTGATGCTTATACCCATAAATATTTAATTCTAATATATACACACATGGTCTCAAATTTAAACCAATACCTTCTTTAAAATTAGCACTGATTTGATAAAACTGTGCAATGAGTAATAACCTCTAATTGGATTATAAACTGAATGAGAAGGGAGTCTTAAATCTTTAAAAAATGAGAGAACTAAAATCTTAAAAGAATCAGGTTACTTAGCAAAGTAATTAAATCATACATATACACATACATGAATACACACATGAAGCATGTATACTCTCTCACTTTGATAAATGTAATAAAACCAGTGTGCTCCATTATTAAACTAAAATTCAGCTAAGAATAGATGTTGAGTTCAAAAACACAGGCAAGGAATATCTTTTCATAGTCTTTCATAGCATAAATCACATCTGAATGATGTGGTTTATCTTAAGCATGGAGTATATAAAGACTGAGAACATGGCAAATGTAAAAATATCAAACTTTAAGTCAAAAACAGTAACAGATAATTAGGTCATTATATAATAATAAAAGGGTCTATCTATCAAGAAGACATAACAGTCATATACATATATATATATACATACACACACACACAAAATATCAGAGCACTTAAATGTATTAAGTAAATACTAACAGATATAAAGGGAGAAATAGACAATACAATAATAGTAGGTAACTTTAACACCTCACTTTCAAGAATGAATACATTATCCAGACAGAAAAACAAGGAAACAACAGACTTGAACCATGTATTAGGCTAAACGGAACTAACAAATAACTATGGAATATTCTATCCAACAACAGCAGAACGCACATTCTTCTCAAGTGCATATAGAATATTCTCAAATACAGATCTTATGATAAAACACAAAACAAATATTAGCAAATTTAAGAAGATTAAAATCATACCAAGTGTCTTTTGTGACCACAGTGTAGATGTGGTCACAAAAGATGAGACCAGAAATCAACAACATAACAAAAGCTGAAAAATCTACAAATATGTGAAAACTAAGCAACACACTTCTGAACAACCAATGAGTCAAGAAAGAAATCAAATCAAAGAGAAATCAAAGAATATCTTGAAACCAATGAAAATGTAAACAATATACCAAGACCTGTGGAATGTTGAAAAAGCAGTTTTGAGAGGGAAGTTCACTTACTATGGAGAACAATAAGGGAAGTTCCTTAAAAAATTTAAAATAGAACTACTATATGATCCAATAACCCCTATATATCTAAAGGAAATGAAAACAGATTATTTCAAAGATATATGCATCTCATGTTTATTGTAGCATTATTCACAGCAGTCAAGGTAAGGAAACAACCTGAGTTCATCAATGAACGAAGAGATAAAGAATATGTGTTAATAGACACACACACACACACACACACAATTCAGCCACGAGAAAAAAGGAAATCCTGCCATTTGTGACAATATAGACAGACCTTGATGACACTGGCCTAAGTGAGATAAATCAGACAGAGAAAGACAAGTACTGTTATGATATCTCACATGTGGAATTAAAAACAAATGAACTTGAAAAAACAGAGTAAACAGCGGTAAGAGAATAAGAAAAATGTTTAAAGGTACAGACTAGCAACCACTTGATTACCAGATAAATAAGTCCTGGATATCTAATACACAGTATAGTTATTATAGACAATAAAACTATTATAAACACTAAACTTGCTAGGAGGTTAGATCTCAAATGTTTCCATCATTAGAAGAAATGATTGTGTAACATGACATAAATGTTAGCTAATGCTACAGTGGCCGTCATGTTGCAATATAAATATGCCAAATCAATGTCATACTGCTTAAACTTAAGCAATATTATATGTTATCTCAAAAATAAATTGATTTAAAAATTACTAGACAGGGGAGTAAAGGGACTTTAGCTGAGCCAAAGAATAGGAGAAAGACACTACAGTCGCTAAAATAAAAAACTAAACAATATGTATGACATGAAAGTAATTATGCATGTGTGTAAAATGTCATTCCTGTGTATATTTGTATATGTAATTTTCCAATGGTTACTATGCTATTAAATTTAAATAACATAAAAAATCACTTTAAAACAATTAAAACTGTGGAACTAGTTGACATTACTATGATAATGATTTCAATAACAATATTTTACTTCAATAATTTCATAACTATTATTCATAAGATAGACTGAGTTTTCTATTGGAATAGACAAAGTTTAATGTCAAATTTGTTCTGTAATTTAAAATATTTTGTGAAATAAACCAAGTAAATAATGAGAATAGTGTTTTGAATTGTCAAATAACTCACAAAGAAAATTACTCTTCCTTGCTGGCAGTGAGGACTATTATTCCAAGTGTATGAACTGTTTTTGTTCAAAAGTGTTCATTTCACTGTTCTTTAACATCTTCGAAGAGTTATTATCACTCAGGAATAGTTACTTTCAGAAATAATATTAACTTGATAAAATTTTCAACTCTTTCTTTTAAGTGTGGAGTATAATATCTATGTCAGAAATAACTGATTAAGTGAGGTTATATTATTCTGCAGAAGAAATACATACATGGCAATGAATATTCTCAAAAGATTGAAGTAGTGTAATTATTATGTATGCTTGTGAAGGAAGAATATGAGAAGGATAAAGAATAATGTTGAAATATAACCCTTTTAGCCCTCAAAGTGGTATTTTTAAAACAGACCAGAAAAGAATAATTGTCCTTTTAAAACATATCATTTGCAGTGATAGTCATGATTATATTTATCATAATAATAGGGTGTTTGAGCCTTCCTTTAAAAAAATATTCTTTGGTACAAAAGGGAAACTAGCTTAAACACACTATCTTGCAGTCTGCTGAGACTTCATATTCCATATGAAGAATATTCCACATGATAATTCATTACTGGAAATATTAATGTTTATATTTTCAATTATTTTTACTTAATTAAAAGTTACTTTAAAACTATTTTGTCTTAAACAAGCATGGCTGTAATCAATTGTGCAGATAAATATCTGTGACACATTTTTATTCCTTCTGAGGAGTTTACATATAGTATCATCTTTAATAATACTGGTTATAAAGTGGGATTTGGGGAATATTGCAGGGGGTCGTTATCAAGTGCTTTATGACTTCCAAAATGATTTCATGAATAATACTAAACAGACTCTTTACTCCAACCCAAGGCATGAGATACTCTTCAATTTATTATTATTTACATTTGTTACTGATTTATTATAGAAAATACACTTACCCCATTTTTAGTGGTAATATTACAAAGCAAAAATCTAATTTCACTCAAATGTGCATTAAATGCAGTAATATAAATGATTAAAATTGAAAATATTTGATGTTATATAATTT
The DNA here is from genome assembly GCF_036321535.1 of Camelus dromedarius. Lineage (NCBI taxonomy): Eukaryota > Metazoa > Chordata > Mammalia > Artiodactyla > Camelidae > Camelus > Camelus dromedarius. The sequence continues at coordinate 41,272,167 of NC_087436.1, forward strand.
TTAAATATTTAAAATTTTTTATCTCATTCACCTAAAAAAGCACAAATACATACCATTTACTATGTGTTAAGCCATTATGATATGAAGACAATGATTCCTATACTAAATGATTTATTTGAAGACTTTAATGTCCATGTTCATTCTTTTCTGATTACACTTAGAGTTGTTTTTGACTTCCTAACATCGATATATATGCTTTCCAGTGAAGGTTGTATATTTAAAATTAAATTCTAGCATAGTTTGACCTTTTATTTTGACATTCAGTCTTCTGCTATTGAAAAACATCTTGCTTGATGATTGCTTTACTAAGGACATGCCTCATGGATTTCCAGATCACTTTTAATGTAGTGTTATTCTCTATTTAATCATTTCAAAACTATTAAAGATATCAGCGTAGTTCCTTAGATTACCATTAAAACTTTAAAATAGTTCATTACTGCAATATCTTCACATTGCTCTATCTAGATAAACATTAAGCAACCATTAAATTAAGTTTTGCCCATTAGATGAATATAGAATATGCTTCAAAGGCATAATTAATCTGCTCTCCAGAGTTCACAAAAATCCTTGCTTTAACTTTGATATTTCCTCTGTTTACTTTGTACTGCTTCCTGAACCATTTCTCTCTTACCAGTAACATTTATTACTCAATAATACAAATAATGGAATGTAAGAGAATTATGCTTTTCACTTTTAAGAACTTTAAAAATAAGCACAGATAAACAATATGTTTACATTTCCAAAAGGCTTTTCCATTTGGCAAACTTTTTTTTTCAGTGAGTATTACTTTGTTTTATCTAGAGTAAATGATATTTTTCTACTTTTCTACTTTCTACATAATTTTTCAATTATGTTCACAATGTATTCTAAATTCCAGGCTATTTCTATTACAGTTAGTATAAGAACAAGCCTGTTTTTGTTGTTGTTGTTGTTGTTGTTGTTGTTGTTTTATTTGTTTGTTTGTTTTCCCCAGGATAGTTCAGGAGAAACTGTTTCTCCCCTTGACATTCTGTACATATAGGCTGCCCAAGACAGCTTTACTGTTTCTCTCAGCTTTAGTAAACTCAAGACAGGCTTCTTCCTGGCTGTAAGTCTCTGACTTCCCTTTTCTCAAAGCATTTGTTTTAGAAAACGTGTAAATTATTTTTTATTCTCCTTTGAGATGCACATCTTATCCCAGCCTGTGCCAGATTTTTACAGCCCAGGGAATGTCATTCTTGTGGACCATCCCTCTGGACTATAATCCCACAGAGAATGGGAGGTAAGGGCACCAACTTCAAAAAGTGACGATTAGCAAACACAAATGGCCTAATCACATTGGCCAGCCTCCGCGGTAACATCTTCCAGTGTTTTTTACTAGCTTTTTACTAGCTCGCCACAGCTTTTAAAAATCTCCCCACCTTTTGTTTCAGCAGAGTTGAATTCACTCTCTCTTCCCTACTGTAACAGTCTCGAACAAAGTCGTCCTTGCCTGTTTAACTCGTCCAATGCAATATTTCTTTGCTAGGGCTATATGAGATTTATATTTAATCCTGAAACGTAAGTATACAAGCCAAAATTTGAGATCACTTGATATGGGAGCCTAATAATAGATACAACAACACTAAATTTATTGAGTGCTTACTATATGAAAGACATTCATTTGAATCAACTTGAATCATAAAAGACAACATGCATACATTTATCTCCCATAATTACCATGTTTTTACTGTGAAATAAAAATTCATATTTTACAGTAAGACAAAAATGTAAACATAAAAAAATGTTCTCTGTCCTTTGGCCCCCTTTCTCCTTTATACTGTGTACTGTGTATCCACATTATGCACTGAGCAAAATTCTCCATCAGCAGAAATACCTATTCAAAAATAAAGACCAACATTCTCCTTGCACCAACAAGACAGCTCCTTAAAAGATAACATTCCTGCTTGATATTGTTAAGGGCTCATGTTTAACCCACTGCTTTGTACTTACAGATCTTAATTGTACAAACTATCTACATTTCATGTATAGCCCTCTGTCTCAAAACCTACGTAACTGTGCTTTGACCTCTAACAGGAAGAACAGTTCTTGGAGCTTTCTGGGAGGCTGTTTCTGGGTTGTAATCCTCAATTTGGCTCAAATAAAGTTTTCCATTTCTTTTTCAGATCGACTGATGAATATTTTTGTTAGCAGAACAAATGCAATTATTTTCAGTATAGAAAAACAACAGGTACTGTTATTAAAAAGAAAACAGTTCTTATAAATGCTCTATTCTTGTCTAATTTCATTATTGCATTTCCCCCTTAAGTAGCACAAAACAGATAAGCTGCTACTTTTTAAATACTTATATCTTCTCATAAATGCCATTTCTACTATAGTAGGGGTTCCAACTCTAAAAATGAGATAATTAACTGGAATTCACAGTAAATCGTGTGACATGGTGGGTGACTAATGAGCAGAACACAGAAGCCACAAGGCCTTTTTTTTATGCCAGTGGGAGGAAATGGGGTTCTCTCATGTAAATGCAGTCTTATCGGTCTGCAGAAAAGGACTCAACTCCTCTTGCCCTCTGGTCATTTCCTGGGTTTACTCATTCTCGTATTGACTCACTTCTCTAGAATTAGCTTCCAGGCTTCCCTAGCAAATAACTTTCAATACTTTTCTTTCAACACCCTCTTTATCTTTCCACCATGGAAAACAAAATCCACTTTTATTTTATACCTTTGTTAGGCAGTTAAGATAGAAATGAGCACCGGGGAGTGGGGAGGAAGGGAAAAGGAGAAACTGTGAAAATAACAGCATGCCTATACTCAAGATAAGGGGCTCCAAAAATGTTTACTTTCTCTAAATGAGGGTCAGCAAAGAAGCTGGCTAGGATCCAACACTGCAGCTGCACAAAAGAGAAGGACCTAGCTCAACCTGACCCAATGCTCATTATAATATAAGTAATATTACAGTCTGAGGCCCTTCTCATAGGTTTCTCTGTGTGCATCATGGGTAAGAACACTCCTAAAAGAGATGGGCGTGCCTGAGCACAAGGAACCTGAGCTGTCAATCAGCCTGAGCACTCAAAGAACCTGAGCCGTGAATCAATCAGTCAGTCATGAAAACACCCTCTAAGCCAGGGTATAAAAACAGGAAAAACAAAGGAGCGGCACCATTTTTCCTCTCTTGGGTTGGTCCGCTCCCAATTCTCGGGAGTCTACTATATTTTACTACCTTTTAACTTTACTAGTAAAATCTCATTTATATCACACTTTCTGTCTCTTGTTAAAAATTCATTTTTTTTCAGGTGACTTAAGAACTGAGGTAACTCTTATTTCCCTCCTCCTGGTAACACCTTGAGTCAATATAATTTTTTTAAATGTCCTTTTTTTCTTAAAGATAGAAAGGCTGAAAGTTCCAATATTCCAGCAGGCAAGATGAAAGACCAATGCTTACCTTTCCCCCATCCAAATAATCAACACAAAAGCAAACCACAAAGTTAAGGTTTCCACATTAACCATATTAAAAATGACAGAAACATTCATATTCTGCAACACATGCATTATGTGGTGACAATTTTAAGCTGAACAGGAGATACAATATTTTATAATAATGATTAAGGCCCTTTGGTATTTTCTCATTTTGCTTTCCTCCTTTAAATAAGATTGACATGTACATCATTCCTAAATACACAGGAAGTTAAATTTGGAAATGTTGACTGTATTGTACATTTAGAATTTTTTAGATCTCAGGGATGTTTCTCCGCAATGCTAATGACACAAATTATTCATGTAACACTACATTTGCTTAAAACACACTCACAAACAAGTTTATAATATAAATTTCACTTACATACCTTGGAAAATTCTTGAGGGCTGGATTTGGTTCTATTTCTGGTTCAATCACCCATAGAGCCTAGAAAAAAATTGAAAGGAAACCTGAGATCTGCAAAATTCAGTAAGAATGAAAGTTTTCTGAAAAGTTGCATCTATTAATTACTTTGTTTTTATTCATCTCTCAAATTTATCCACACCTAAGCTCTTAACCTTAGTAAAATTTAACTTCTCTGAGTATAAATATTCTTTATTTAAATATTATAATATTTATATAAAGCATTATGAACACTGACTACAAAACAAATAGAATTTGATACACATGTCTAGCCAAGAGAAGAAAAAAAAAAAAACTGCAAACAAACAGAGCAATTAAACAACAAAGAGCACACTGCCAGGCTGGGTAGGGAAGCTGCCCTGCATTTGCCCCAATTAAGCCAGTGGAAAATGAAAAGCACCTGGAGGCCTATCAGGTTGCCATCATTCCTAGGCTGTAGTGAAATAGACACGAATACTTTTCTTTTCTTTTCTTTTCTTTTTTTTTTTAACATTTTTTATTGAGTTATAGTCATCCTACAATGTTGTGTCAAATTCCAGTGTAGAGCACAATCCCTCAGTTATACATAAATATACATATATTCAAATACTTTTCTAAATTAAAGATGTATCAAAGTACACCACCCCAAGTTTTCTAAAAATTATAATCTATGAAATAAAACCTTTCAAGAGAATTAGTGAACCTGTACTGGACTTGAAGAAATAAAGCAGAATGCATTGCAGAAATTTTTTTTAAAAAATAGGAAAAAGTGAAGTAGAGGGCAGAATGAGAAGTTCTAACAAATGTCTAAATGGGTTCCTAGAAAAACATATATAGAAAAGAGAGTTAGAGAAACTATTAAGAGTTAGTGGTTAAGCTTTTTTTTTTTTAAAGAATGAATGAAATAAAGGAATCAAAGAGAGAGAGCATAGCTGAGAAAAGAGAAAATTGTAGCAAAAAATGCAGACAAGTAGAAAGACAAAATGAAAATCTTAAAATTAGCGAGAGCAAACACACATTTGATCTGAACAATCAGTACACAACTTACTGTCTAAATTCAAGAAGGAAAATTATATTCAAGGAACAGAAAGTATTGGTCAAGTTAAAGTTTTGTACCAAGCCAAAATATCTGTGTTGGCTTTCTATTGATGCTGCAAAAAATTACCACAAATTTCGGAGCTTAAACAGTACAAATTAATTATCTTACAGTTCTGTAGTTCAGAAGTGCAATATGGGCTTCACTGAACTAAAATTCAGGTGTCCAAAAGGGTGTGTTTCTTTCTGTAGACCCTAACAGAGAATCCATTACATGGCCTTTTCCAACTTCTAGAGGCCACTGGTTTTCTTTCACTCACTTCCCTGGCTAAATTTATTCTGAGGGATTTTATTCTTTTTGACAAAATTGTAAATGAGATTGTTTTCCTAACTTCTGTTTCTGATGGTCTGTTATCAGTACATCGAAGTAAAACTGATTTTTGTACATTAATGTGATATTCTCCAAATTTCTGAATTTGCTTATTAGTTTTAACAGTTTTTTTGGTGGAGACTTTAGGGTTTTTTATATATAATATTTTGGTATCTGCAAATAGCAACTGTTTTACTTCTTCCTTTTATGATTTGGATGCCCTTTATTTCTTTTTCTCATCTAATTGCTCTGGTTAGTACTTCCAATACTATTTTTAATAGAAGTGGCGAGAGTGAGCATTCTTGCCTTGTTCCTGATCTTAGAAGAAAAGCTTTTGGCTTTTCACCATTGAGTATGATGCTAGCAATGAGCTCATCATATATGGCCTTTAGTATGTTGAGGTATGTTCCTTTATATCACTTTGTTGAGCGTTTTGTTTTTTTTAATCATAAATGGACCTTGAATTTTGTTCAACGCTTTTTCTTCATCTATTGAGATGACTGTATGATTTCTATCCTTCAATTTGTTAATGTGGTATATCACATTGATTGACTTATCACTGTTGAATCATCATGGTATCCCTGGAATAAATCCCAATTGATCATGATGTACAATCCCTTTATTTTATTGTTGAATTCAGTTTGCTAATATTTTGTTGAGGATATTTGCATCTCTTCAGGGCATTGGCTTGTAATTTTCTTTTCTTGTGGTGTCCTTGTCTGGTTTCTGTCAGGGTAACACTGGCCGCATAAAATGATTTTGAAAGAGGGTTCCTTACTCTTCTTTTGGAAATGTTTGAGAAGTTAATATTAATTCCTCTTAAAATGTTTGGTAGAATTTACTAATGAAGCCACCTGGTCCTGAATTTTTCCTTGTTGGGAGGTTTCTGATTAGTAATTCACTCTCCTTACTAGTAACTTTTCTGTTTAAATTTTCTGTTTTTTCATAACCTGGTCTTGGTAAGTTAGATGTTTCTAGAAATGTATATACATTTCTAGCTTATCCAAATTTTTGGTGCACAATTGTTCATATTAGTCACTTACCCTTTGTAATTTTGCAGCATCACTTGTAATGTCATCTCTCATTTTTTATTTTATTTATTTCAGTTCTCTCTCTTTTTTTCTTGGTAAGCCTAGCTTGAGGTTTGTCTACTTCATTTATATGGAGGTCTTCTTTAATTTCTCTTTGTGACATTTGGACCTCTTATTGTAAAGATTTTCTCTATATTTTATTATATGTAACCTTAATCATTTCCTGCTTTCGGATGTGATAGTGTATTGAAAGACTGTCTTTTTAAATTTTAGTTTGAAATCATTTGTTTACAGTATGGAAATATAATTATTTTTCTCTATTTTGACCTTATACTTTGTAGTCTTGTTAAATTCTGTTATTTCTAGAAGCTGTTTTGTGGAATATTAGAGATTTTCTACATACACAGTCATATGATCTGCTTAGGAAGAGAGTTTTATGTTTTCATTCCAACTCTACATGAAGGTGTTACTTTTTTTGCATTATTACCATTCTGGCTAGGATCTCAATAAATGATGTATGGCAGTGCTAAGTGTAAACATTTTTACTTTTTTTGATTTTAGAGAAATCATTCAGGCTATTCCTAGTATAATATTAACATTAAGAGATTTGTACATCTCCTTTATCAGCTTGAGATTTCATTTTATTCATAGTTTCAGCATCAATAGGTATTAAATTGTGCCAAATAATTTTTATGAAACTACTGTGATAATCTTACTTCTTTCTAACAATTTTTTAACATGTTGAACTGCACTGATTACTTTTTAGATGTTAAACCAAACTGCATTTCTGATGCAACTCCAATTATCCATGTCATATATGCCTCTGATATATTGCTGGATTTAATTTACATCATATCTTTCTAAATGCTATTTGGTATCTCATAGGCAAGTTAATTCCTCTAGTTACAGCTTAGAGAATTAGCAACTGGTATCTTCCTTTGAAAATAGTTATAAAAGTTGGTAAAATGTACTTACTCATATAACTATTTTATTAATAGCTTTATTGGGATTATGTTGTAAGCCTCATGAAATCAGAATTTTAGCTGTTATCTAACTAATTTATTCTATGAACTGAATAAATAATCATAATTAAATGTGTCAAGTAAAAGAGTTAATTCATGAAGATTGAAACACTGAACTATATGACATAATAGTATACATTTGGCAGAAATGAGTAAGTCATTTTGCTTGCTATCAAATGTAGTACTTGGTAAGACTGGTTAATATCTACATCATGTATCTTATTCTCTATTACTCTGTGGAATATTTGGATTATTTGGAGAATTATAAAAATTATTATTGATATGTAGAGCTCATTTTGTTAAAAAAGAAATGCATAGATAATATTATTAAACCCAGATTCAAGATTTTCTCTTCTACAATGAAAATAAATAACACTAAAGTTGCCTTTCATTTTCATATAGATTGCCTTAAAACTTAAAATTATAGCCATATTTTTAAAGTACATAACTAATCACAAATTATTATGGTATGACAGAAGAACATCCAAAGATATACCATAATAAAATGTAAATTTAATACATAAACAAGTCAATTAAAAAGTCAAAATATAAGCCAATAAATAAATAATATTAAAATACTTGCTTTGGTAATAAACAGTGTATATAAATGTTACAGTCAATTCATTTCAATAAAATTAAATTTATACAATGTCATGAGTTTTCAGCTCATCTTCAAGTTAATATTTTGGTAGTAGTGATTTTAAAATATAGTCACTATATTTTAAAAAAATTCTTTGGTCTGGAGAACTGTAAAGTAAATCAATAAAGATCCTTTTTTTCACATTGTTAAGATGTTCAGTCAGTTGTGTTAATAAGAAATGATTAGAGTTCCATCTTCTATTATTTTTAAAATCACAGTCAATAAAGCTAATCTTCATATATCCCGTGGTGATTCTAAACTAATGAAATTCATTTACAAAAGCAAAATTAATTTCATAGGTGAATAGAATGAGTATTTCCAGTCTGAGACTTTATGTATCAGAAAGAACACACAGGAAACACCTGTCTATCTGAAAGAAGCATTGGCACCTATGATGCATGGAAGTAAACTCTATGACATGTAAATATAGTGAGTACAGAAAACATTTATGAAACTTTTATGACAACATGTTTTCATGTTGTCAGCTACAGTTTGAATTTTAATGCACGTGGACATCAGTCACTTGCTCTATTGAATAGATCCCTTATAACGTCTTTTTTTCTATATCAAAATATAACTTATGTTTATCTGCCCCCAACACCACACCACAAAGGAAAACAGTGAATTGAATCTGTGCTATGTAAGAAATAGACACTCTTCTAAGGGAGAATTCTTTCCTTTTTTCTCCCTCATAAAAGGGGGACAGAAATTTTGCTTGAACTATTTTGTACTAAACTTTTCAGTATAAAACAGTTTCTAGAATTTAATTGCAATATTGCTGATAGCATACTTAGATTTTAATATTTCATGTTGAAATAAAATAACTCATCACTAAATTCCAACTGGTAGAAACACAATAAAATAAACAAATTCCCTAATGAAAGTCACTAAGATAACATAGCTATGATTTAGTACAGGGACAAATTATTTTGTGAATATTCCAGAGCCTTAGGTTTTACTAATAATTATTCTTCTGATTTCATAGAAATATCGAAATATTTTGCAAATGTTTCTAGCATTGTAAAAGCAAACAATAGGTGAAATTTAATATGAAACTTGAGCATAGAGTATTTATTAAAAATAACAAAGAATAATTTAAACCAAGATTAATCAAACATTTGTGTGGCTAGGTTCAAGTATATGCAACATATATTCTTAATCATTAACACAAACTTAAATATAATTTGTAAATAATAGAATTAAGGATACTATTTCAAATTTATCTCCTACATAACAGTATTTCTTCACAATTTAATTGGTGTATATAAAATGTGAAATGCAATCTTTATTGGTAAAGAAACATAAACTAAATTTATGATTAAATTCATACTCTTTCACTTTAATATAACAAAATACCAAAAAGCTTCAGCTAGGCTTCCGTTCATCCCCTGAAATCTATTCTGAGCCACTATTAATCGCTATAAACTTTTTAAAACACTTCATATAGACTTCATCTGGAGGCTCTCTTAGTGGACAAAATAATCTTTTTCAACCTTTCTTTTGATTTCTTATCATATTTTTAACTACTTCTACTGTTCTCATAAAATATATTTTTACTAATAGACTTCCATATTTTACTGTTTCAGATAGTTTTACTAAAAATGTATTTCATTTTTAAAGATTTATTTTTCAAGAATAAAACCTTGGTAATACATCTTGGGACTTTATAATAAAACATTTAAATTGCTTATAAAACTTTTATGAGAGTGTATAGGATTTTTTTAAAATGGCTCATTCTTTGTTCCTACAATTTAAAAAATTACCCTTATCTTACTATTTTATTAGAGTGTATTATGTGTATTATCACTGCTTTGTCATATACCTATTTCTTCCAACTTCATAAGCATTCTGAGATTCATAAATGTTATTGTGTTGTTGTTCTTTGATATACCTTCGATATCATTTAAAAATATTGTTGCATAACTATTTTTCCACTTTATGTTTGACGTTCTTCACTCAATGTTTTAAATATCAGTGTATCATATTGCTTGTGTTAAGCTCATATTCCTATAACAGCAGATAGTAGCTCCATTCTTTGATTTTATTTTGTTTTTAAATGAGAGTATGATTTTTGGCTTACATGAATTTCTTCTTCAAAACAATTACAAATGCTAACCATATACATGTGTTTGTATATGTCTGCTCATGTATGTAATTGTTTTCTCCCACCGGAATGCAAGCTCTATGAAGATAATGCACTTTGTTTTGTCAGTTCATCCATGATACCTGAGACAGTATCTGGCATTATGTGTATTTAATAGTGAATGACAATGGTTTTACAAAACTTTTTCATAATACATGAACCCGTTAATCATGTTTCAAAACCTATTCTTGGCAGCTTCCTATAAATTTTGCAAAAGCCTATCTCATTAATATATTTTAATATGTTAAAGAATTACACAATTTTATATGGCATTTTATGGCATGGTTTGCCATATTTTCTTCCTTGAAAGTTTTATTTCAGAAAGACCAATATAATTTTTGGGGAGGTAGAGTTTATTGATAGTATTATTCGTGCCAGTTTCCCCAACAATTGTGTTCTTTGATATAGTTAAAGCATTTAATCCAATTTCTTTAAACTGTCTGCTATATTGGGCACCAAGTCTTAAGATAAATAGTTCTGACTGAAGAAAATACGGACCCAATATTCACTGGTTAACTGTGTCTGCCTCTATTTTGTACTAGCAACCTTATCTCCACGTGACAATTATGGTCAAGTATTCCTGACAGCAAAATAACTTTTTCTTTATTTGCTCTGACAAATAGCACATTTCAGTGTGATTCCTATGCTGTTGCTGATATGAGGAAATAAAATACTTACGTTCAATCAAATTAGAAAGCAACCTTCCATTTTTTGTAATTTTTATAGTTTCTTATTTCATGAAAATTCCCACTTTACATCATTACATTTCCTGACATTTACTACTTCTCTTTTTTCTTTTTAACAAACCATTAATGACCATCTCTTTCAAAGTGTGGTCCCCAAAACAGCAGCATCAGAATCACCTGAGAACTTGTTAAAAATGCAAAATTTTGGCTCCCACCGCAGACCACTTGAATCTGAAGTTCTGGGAGTGAAGGCCCACAATCTGAGTTCTATCAAGCTCTCCAGGTGATTCTGGTAAAAAAAAAAAATAATAAGGTCTATGAACCATTGCTCTAAGACACTGTCTTCCATCTTTTTGGCACATCATTCTGATATATTTTATAGTCATAATATTTAGTGCATGAATAGGCAGACATTGGCATTAAATACCAAAGACTTTGAAGGAGTGCCAGAACACTGTTATAATAATAAAATTTTCTCTCAGGGACTGAATCCTTATCCATCTTGGGTTAGGTTGCTCAAAAATAGACTCTGAGGGAGAGATTTATGTGTTGGTGATTTAATTATGGCATATCCTGAGGAACCACACCTATGGAAGTAGTCTTGGGTGAGGGAGAAATCAAACTACAAAGCAGTCATATCTTCACCCTCAGATAATTATACCAGAGCTCTAGAGATGGGATGATTCTTCCAGAGGTATATTAATTAGAAAAAAGATGCTCAGGCCTTTCAAAACTCCCCCACTCCATAAAGAAGCTGTGGTATATTTATACAATGGAATACTATTCAGCCATACAAAAGAATAAAATAATGCCGTTTGCAGCAACATAGATGGACATGGAGATCGTCATTCTAAGTGAAGTAAGCCAGAAAGAGAAAGAAAAACACTGTATGATATCACTCATGTGCGGATTCTAAAAAAAAAAAAGACACAAGTGAACTTATTTACAAAACAGAAACAGACTCACAAACATAGAAAACAAATTTATGGTTACCAGGGGAGAAAGGGGGTAGAAAGGGATAAATTGGGGTTCAAGATTTGCAGATACTAACTACTATATATAAAATAGATATTCAACAAGTTTATACTGTATAGCACAGGGAACTATATTCAATATCTTGTAGTAAGCTATAACGAAAAAGATTATAAAAAGGAGCATGTCTATGTATATGTATGACTGAAACATTATGCTGTATACCACAAATTGACATTACAGTGTAAACTGACTATATTTTAATTAAAAAAAAAGTATTTAAAAAATAAAATAACAACACCTCTCCTGCTCCTCTCCAATCAGCCACTGAACTTCAGTTCCCCTCTGGGAGGACCAAAATACTGTTGAGGCAGCTCCCTTCATCTGATTACTGGAAAGGGATTCAGCTATAAGCTGTGCAGCCACTCTCACTAGTGGAGACATGCTTAGGGAACCATAGTGTCCATGGCTTAGACCTCATTCCCTAAGTGGTTACAAACACATGTTTTCTTTCTACACACATGTTCTCTTTGTTTTCATTTTTGTTTTTCCCCAAATCAATTTTCTGAATGAAACCAAAAAGGGATACATATTTAGGTGAGTAAATGGTGGATAAACTGAAACTTTTATAAAATTATTGAGATGTTTATAATTTATATCAAGTTGAAGTCAATTCCAATTATTCATATATGAAAATGCTTAGAGCTTTTAATCTAAAATAATATAAAAGAGGAGATGAAATAAAAACTATTAGTTAAAATTAACAGCACTATGAACAAATATTTATAACAGGGTTATTGACAGATTTCTATTCACAAAAAGATGTTTCTGGTAAATATCTTAAATTGTAGACCTGGTTACCTGGATGAAAAAAGTAAATAAAATAAAAATAGAAAACATGATCAAGTTGAGAATCTTTCCTAGGAAATACTAGAAAAGTGCAAAACTTGTTACATTTCTGATCTATTTTACTCATTAGAAATGTATCATTCAGTGACAAGTGTTATTATATTTTTGAGCAACAGATCAATTTATCATTTTAGCATTTTTCTAATAACATCTCTGATTGCATTTGTGATCTCTACTAAAACTTTAACTTCTTATGTTCTCCACCTACTCCTGGATTTTTTTATTATGGATATTTTAATGAAGCATCATTAGTCTTGCACCATAATTTCAGGATGTAACACATCTATATGTCAATATACAACAACCAAAATGAAAACAAAACCAGTCAACTGATGAGTTAAGATATCTTAACTAGCTCTGCTTCACTAAATAAAGTTGTGAGTTTAGGCCTGAGAAACTAGAACAAGATCAATGAATCAGGCATTCCTGAGCAACATAATATTTAGCATTTACACTAGACTTGGGGCTTATCTTTTTCAATCTTTGTAGAGGGCTCTTTAGTTCAAGTTGTGAAGGTCCCAAAGGCATATTTCCTATGTACAAATGCTACTGAATTAAGTAATAAGAAAGATGTCACTAAAATCCTATAATGGCATGATAATACATGGACAACAATTGAATTCTCAACCTTTAACTCATTTATTATAATGCTGCTGGGACAGAAGTGCCATTTTCAAGAAGACTCATCTACATAATTACTCGGAAATAGGTACAGTAAATATGATGAGCTTAAAACCAATTTAAGGACAAATGGATCATGCAATTGATGACATAAAAGAACCTTTTAATATAATTGTAATTTGAGAAACATTCCATTACATTAATACCTAAAATTCTTAAAGAGGAACCTAGTATTTCATTTCCTTTGTTTCTTTATTTCACTGTCATAACTTTTTATTATATGATTCGAAACTTACAGAAAAGTTTTAAGAAAAGTACAAAGATAAATACTTTTACACAGATTAACAATTGGGTACATTTTCCCCATTGGCTTCTCTTTCCCTGTCTCTGTCTATGTCTTAACACAAAAACACAAAAACACAAAAATTTGTGTGCACAAATGTACCCTTGCTTGCACAAGCGCACATGTGCACGCACACACACACACACCCCTACACAAAAGCCTCACATGGCTTCCATAAGAATGAATTTGTTACCACATTTTAATTAATAGTAATTAAATAATACCACTCCCCAACAATGAAGTTCAGATTTCAGCTTCTGTGGAATATTAACTGTGTATGATTGCACAAAGTATAAACTTTGCTGCTAGCTCATCAGTCCCACAAATAACTACATAAATAACACATGTACATCATGATCAGTGACTAATCATATCATTTCTTTCAAAGTCTGTCAGTATTCTTTTGCTGTTATCTGTATTCAACTCATTCACGAACAGAAAAGGGTATAGCTGTGTCACTTTCTTATCGCCCAGTGATAAACCCATGTGACATTTTATAAAAATGAATTATTGAAAGAGGAAACTGGCTGACAAAGTTGAAAGTGCAACAAATAAATGAAAAGTGGTAATGCTAGAGTGAAATTCAAATTGAACATAAATGGAGTCATGGAAGAAACAGAAACCAACCAAGGGGATGTTGATTCCATTGACATTTGAGAGACTAGGTATGCAGCTAGAGGGAGTTAGTGAAGGCAAACTTATGGACATAAATGAGGCAAACAGTTACAACAAAAAAGATGATGATGCTCTGGAAGTGATGCTGGTAAAAAAAAAACAGTCACATTAAAGGAACTCTCAGAGATATTTCACAATATTGGAAGTGCAAAGGATTAAATATTAGAAGCTAATCCTTACTTAAGAAGCAGAATAGTAATTCCCTAAGGTAGAAAAAAGGTGCACACATGTAAATTATAGTGGAAGAAGAAAGCAAGCAATATTCAAATTTACCTTGGTAAGTTTTACATTATAAAGTAAAATAATTTAACTGTAAATGTTTCTAACATTTTAAATTACAATGTTTAAAATAAATATCGATTTCACTTACTTTAATTTCCCTATACATTATAACTGAAACTATAACATTATAACTGAAAATAAGATAATTTTTTATGTTTTGATAAAAATGTTAAAGGTCACAGAACATAGTAAATTTTCCCACTGATTGTTAAGATGGCTTTGCATGATTTCAGTTTGCACAGTTATTTTTATAGACTGACACAAGTAGACAAAGGGAAGGGTGACATTTGAGAACAGGCTGGAAATATGCTCATTTACCCGTAAATATTTCCATGTGTTTTTTCCCTCAAAGTCCTTGGTCCAAATATGCAATGTATTTATCACAACACTGTTATTGAAGTCATAAAATTTGATATGATAACAGTATTATTATCTAATTTACAGTACATTTTAATTTTAATTGTCTCAAGGTACAATATGGAACTATACTTTTTTTTTTCCAGCTCAAGATCCAATTTTAGCCCATGCATTGCATTTAGTTGTTATGTGTTAGTAATCTCCTTTAATCTGGAACATTTCCTCAGTCTTTCTTTGTCTCTTCTGATTTTGACAGTAATTTTAGAAAATGTTCCTCTATTTGGATGTTTCTTATAATCCTTTATGCTTCAATTGAGCTTATACACATTTTGGCAAAAATGTCTTTTCAGATGCATCACATCAGGAAGAAAGATATTTGTTTTATCTCATTAATGGTGATGTTAGTTTTAGTCATTTGATTAAGGAATTACTCTCAGGGTTTTCCCACAGTATTGAAGTCATTTTCCCCTTTGTAATTAATAAGTAATAATGGAGAATCCATTTGAAACTAAGAAAATACACTGTTTCTTAACTTTTCACCCACTGATTTTAGGATTTTTTGAATATACAGTTAGCACTCTACCTTAAGTTTTTTTTTTTTTTCTTCTCCTCTATCACTGACATACTTACATAAACAAGGACTTTTGGCTTTTTTAATCCAATGGGTTATATACATTCTGTCATTGTGTATTTTGACACATTGTCCCAGATTAGGTGAGAAGGAGTCTGTTTAAGATGGCTTCTTTGTGTTTTACACATTTCTTTGAGCATTTCATTAGTATTTAGAGCCAAAAAAATGCTGCAAATATCTCAGCCTTAAGATGGAGGAGTTCTTTATGTATTCTCAATATGTTATTTAATTGCTATGTGTTTTACAAATATTTAGCATTTGTTTTTGTCTACCTTATTTCTCTACTTGATAGTGTCTTTTGATTAATAGAAGTTTTTTTTATTGAAGTATAGTTGATTTACAACATTGTGTTAATTTCTGGTGTTCAGCATAGTGATTCAGTTATATATATATATATACACACACACACACACACACACACACACACACACACACACACACACTTCTTTCCATATCTTTTTTCTCATTATAGCCCATTACAAGGTATTGAATATAGTTCCCTGTGCTATAAAATAGGACCTTGTTGTTTACCTAATTTATATATAGCAGTTAGTATCTACAAATCTCAAACTCCCTATTTATCCTCCCCCCAGCCCCCACTTTCCCCCTGGTAACCATATTTTCTATGTCTGTGAGTTTATGTCCTTTTTTTTTTTTCCAATTCTACATATAAGTGATATCATATAGTACTTTTCTTTCCTTCCTGGCTTACTTCACTTAGCATGACAATCTCCAGGTCCATCCATGTTGCTGCAAATTATTTTGTTTTTATGGTTGAGTAGTATTCCATTATACTTCCTATCCAGTCATCTGTTGATGGACATTTAGGTTGCTTCCATGTCTTGGCTATTGTAAATAGTGCTGCTATGAATATTAAGGTGCATGTATCTTTTTGAATTAGAGTTTCCTTCAGGTATATGCCCAGGAGTGGGATTGTTGGATCATAGGGTAAATCTATTTTCAGTTTTTTAAGGAATCTCCATATTGTTTTCCATAATGGCTGCACCAAATTACATTTCTACCAACAGTGTAGGAGGGTTTTCTCCACAGTCTCTCCAGCATTTATCATTTGTGGATTTTTAATGATGGCCATTCTGACTGGAATGAGGTGATACCTCATTATAGTTTTGATTTGCATTCCTCCAATAATTAGTGATATTGAGCATTTTTTCATGTGCCTATTGGCCATTTGAATGTCTTCACTGTAGAACTACTTGTTTAGGTCTTCTGCTCATTTTTGGATTGGGTTGTTTGTTTTTTTGTTATTAAGATGTATGAGCTATTTATATATCCTGGAAGTTAAGCCCTTGCTAATCACATCATTTGCAAATATTTTCTCCCATTCCATAGGTTGTTTTTTGTTTTATTTTTGGTTTCCTTTGCTGTGCCAAAACTTACAGGTTTAATTAGGTCCCATTTGTTTATTTTTGCTTTTATTTATTCTGCCTGGGTAGGCTGCCCTAGGAGAACATTGCTAAGATTTATGTCAGATAATGTTTTGCCTATGTTCTCTTCTAGGAAGTTTATCGTGTCTTGTATTAAGTTTAAGTCTTTAAGCCATTTTGAGTTTATTTTTGTGTGTGATGTGAGGGAGTGTTCTAACTTCTTTGATTTGTATGTGGCTGTCCAACACCACTTGTCAAAGAGACTGTTTACTCCATTGTATATTCTTGCCTACTTTGTTGAAGATTAACTGACCATAGGTGTGTGGGTTTACTGCTGGGCTCTCTATTCTGTTCCATTGATCCATATGTCTTTTTTTGTGCCAATATCATGCTGTTTTGTTTACTGTAGCTCTGTAGTTTTGCGTGAAGTTTGAGAAAGTTATTCCTCCAGCTTTGTTCATTCTCTTCCTAGCTTGCTCAGGAATTTTATCAAGAATGGATGATAAATTTTGTCAAATTAATATTCATCTAGTAAGATAATCATACTATTTATTTTACTGTATCACATATGGTAAAATACATTACATAATTTTTGAATGTTAATGCAAATTTATTTTTCTGGGAAAAATAGCATTTAGCCATGATATATCATCCTGTTTACATATTTTAAAATTTGATTTGCCTATACTTTGTTAAGGGTTTATGCTTGTATTGATCTATAAATACTGCATAGCACATTTATCCAGTGTTTGTACCATACTAATGCTGACTTCATAAAAATAATGTGCATCTTCCCCTCCTTTCTGGAAACATTTTCTTTATTATTATTTATTTTAGTAAACTATTTGGCAAACTATTTGGTCCAGGTTTTTGTGGAAATATTTTTTGATAATGAATTACATTTTCTTTAGCAAAAATAAGGTTTTAAAATGTTCCACATATCTTAAATTCATATTCCCTAAGTGGTGAATTTTTTGTCATAAAGTGGTCCATATATTACTCCTTCTCTCTCCCTTTCTCAGTAGTGTTAGCAGTCTATTAATTTTATTCATCTTTTCAAGGACTCAACTTTTGTCTTTGTTAATTTTCTTTATCATCTGTCTATTATCTATTTCATAGATTTTTGCTCAATCTTCATTATTGCACTAATTAACACATTAACGTTACTAACTGAAACCTAACTGAAACCATGAGTAGGAATGGTACTATTTTTCTGTTTCACTGGAGTGGGATGGTTATTGCCAAAATGGTTTGCTGTTACTAGATTACCATTTTTCCTCATCATTTTGCTAGAGCATAAAGGCTTTCTCAAACCTTTTTTCTTTTGTCTGTCTTTCATCATTTCAGGGGTTCAGGCTTCTTTAGAGCTTTGCCTGCTATATATGAAAGACAATAAGGGTGCCCAGGGAACTCATCACCATTTCTTTTTTGAAGTCCTGAGGTCTATAGGCTGTCCAACTTTCTTTTTCCAACATTCAGAGTCTTCTTTGCTTGTTACTTTGTTATGCCTAGGCATCTGTGATTGTATGAGGGAGGATCTTGCGGGAATGCGGCTACTTCATTTGGTGAAATGTACTCTAGCTTCTTTATATTTCCACATTTATTCTAATATTCTATTATGAAAGTTTTCAAAAACAAAGGTGAAAAAATTTAGAATGAACATTCAATCACCTTTTACTAATCTTTACTATACTTGCTTTATCACATTTTTATAGATCTTGCTATTCATTTACCATTTCATGTTTCTTTTTTGATATCTTTGTAAGTAAATTTCATGAAATACAAACATTTTAGCATACATATTGTTTAGCAGAGTTAAATATTATTGCATAGAATTTTAGGTAAAATTTACATGCAACATACAAATCTTAAGGATACATATTCAGAGTTTTGACAGCTGCATACATATTTAGTGACTTAAATTCTTGACACAATAAAATAATATTACTATCACCTCAGAAAGTTTCCACATGTCCTTTTCTGGTCAGTCACTAGTCATTACCCCAGAAGCAATCTCACTGTTCTATTTTTTTTGACCATAGATGAATTTTGCACTATGTGAGAGAGGAATTCAACTTGTTTTTATAAGACTTCTTTCACTCAATACAAAGTTCTGAGATTCATTTGTCTGATTACATATATCACTAGTTTGTTTCTTTACATTTTTATTTAATTGTATAAATATACCGCAGGTTTTGTTTATCAATCCCATATGATGGACACTCGGCTGATTTCCAGTTTTGGGATATTATGAGTTATGCTGGGCTTTTTGTTTTCATTTTTATTTCTGCTTTTGTATGCACACATTTTATTTATCTTTATAAAAGCCTAGGAGTGAGATTGCTGGTTCGGAGTTTTGTTGTGTATATAGGTGCACTATATTAAAAAAAAAAAAACAAAACCTGCCAGAATATTTTCCAAAGTGACTGTAACATTTTACAACTTCAGCAACAAAAATTGAGCACGTTAGTATTCCCTGTATATGTCAGCATTTTATCTTTTCAGTGTTTTTAATTTTAGCCATTTGGTGGGTTTGGTGATATCTAACTGTAGTTTCAGTTTACAATGTCCTAAAACTAATAAGGCTAAAAATGTTCCATGTTCATTGAACATTAGTGAACTCTTTGTAAATATCATCTAAACATTTTCCCCATGTGTTTATCAATTTTTTTTATCTTTTTATTACTGAATTTTAGGAGCTCTTTCATATGGTATATGAATATTTACTTTCAACTTGTGGAATGCTTATTTATTTTCTTGATGGTATATTTTGATTAACAGAAGTTTTTAATTAAAAGTCTATTTTATCATGTATTTATGTGTATTTATGTATATTGCATTTTTTACTTATCTAAGGAAAACTCTTTTTCCCCTAAAGCCACAAGATATTATTCTATGTTTTTCTTTAAAAATATTAGGTTTTGTTCACAAAGCAATAAATATTTTCAAGAATATATGTTACAAGTACTAAAATAGACAAAAAAGGAGCATCCACACATTCAGTGAACCAATAATTATGAAAATCTGCTATGTATCAAGCAGTATGTTTTAGCTATAAAAAACTTTTAGATTAAAAACTGAATTAAAAATGCACTTTCTGTCAGAAAATCTAAAAAAGTGGCAAATTTTTTTTCAAAGAAGGAATAAATATGAGGAGCTAAGGTTAAAAATCATAGTTTGCTGTTTAACCAATAATGCCTCTAGATTTTGCTTTTATCAAGGTCACTGTAGATGACATCCCCTGAACCCTATTAAGTTTTCAATGGAGACTAAAAAGTACTGATATATTAAGTTAATTTTACCCAAATACAATTTATAAAGTTTAATATACAATATAAAATGAGAATATAAATCCATTGTTAAAATATATATTTCTATGTATTCCTGGAAAATACTGAAACAGTAGAATAAAAGATTAATGGCTATTAGAAATAATGGCAATCAAACTATTCGTGTATGAATGGTTTATGTATAACGTACATATTTGTAAATTATATAAGCTATGTAAACCATGATTTTTTTCTACCTAACAGGTTATTGCTAAGTTGTACTGAAATGTTCCCAGAAATTTCTGTCATTCTTGAGGATGTTGTAAACCAGAAGAAAAATTTCCCATACGAAATAGTTTTCTTCAAACATCTGCTGCCAAGAAAGTTTGTTTGGAGCTTGTGATGATGGATGAATTTTTGACAGGTAATTGCAATTCAGATCAGATGCAGACAGATTTAGTACCTAAAAGCTTCTAGTTTATTAAAATCACCATTGATTTATTTAGCACTCCTTCTTCCCTCCAAACTGTCTTGCATTTTAACACTCTTTGGGAATTAATAATTTAGCTATGATACCTATAATTTATACAGTTCATTGAAATATAATAGATTTTTCTTGATTCTGCAAACAAAATCTTAAATAGGGAAGTACTCGAAAATTAAGCAATATTCTTGTATTATAAAACCAAAAAAATGGTATTTTTTACAACTATGCTTATCTATAATTTGTCATTAAACATTTCCAATTTGTTATGCAATGTTTCATCTAACAATTGATTAAGCTTTTGTGAGCAGATAAGACAAGCATTAGCCACCACCTTCTTTTTCTTACGTTGTTTTCTGGAAAAATGACTCTGAGGTAGAGATTTGCACATAGGAAATCTACTGGGGGATCTCTTATGGGTTAACTCCTGAGGGAAGAGAAGGAAGTAAGGTTGGGTAGAAGGAAGAGTTGAATGATGATTCAGTTTCAACAAATCTCAGTAGAGCCTACAGAGACTTCTGGAACCGTGATGGCTTTAACATAAAATGGCCAGATCTTTATACTGTTCTCCTCCCCGCTTACAGACCAGTTAATGGATATGTGTTCCCTATGTAAGGAGGAAGATATGACCTTGTGTGCTGCAGCTATGCAGTGAGCCACTTAACTGAGAGCCATCAGACATGCAAGTACCCTGCTAATGCAGCTGACAAAGGAAATGCCTTAGTCTTAAAGGGAAACCTGGGCAGTGGTATAGTGTGTGTCTGTGTGCATGTGTTTGTGTGTGTGTGCTAAATTAATTTAAGTCAGCATTGTTGTTATAAGTCATTTATATGCAAGTATGTAAATATATGCCATTTAAAAGAATAGTAACCTTAGCAGACATGCACCCACTGTATTACCAACACATTTGAAATCATCTCTGTGGTCACATCATCTCTTCAATCACAACAACTACCATTTTTCTCTAGAAACAATTTCCTATGTTTTACTTATTAACCATATCTTATTGTGATTCCAGTAGCAATTCTCTATGATACAATAGTTTAAAAAATGATTGTGAAAGACACGGGGCAATCTTTGATCATATGACTAAATTTTAACTAATGGGATGTCAGCAGGAATATTACGTGATACTTTTAGGTAGATTCCTAAATCTGAAATGGCTTGAATGTAGACTTGATGGCTAGAACTTCAACAGCCATCTTGGACCATGAGTCTAAGATACCATGAATCCTTAGAAAAGAGCATATTAGGTTAAATAAAGCAATGAGTTAAAGGAAGTCTGGCGGTCTTAACACTTTAGAATGCCATATCAATCCTATACCAGTTACATCAAGACATTTTTTATAAGAGAGATATACATTTCTGTCTTATTTCATCCTCTCTTTTGGTGTGTGCATATGTATGTGTATGTGGCCACCCATCAGTCTAATTATCTAATTATGTTGTTCAAATCTTCTCTATCCATAATTGATTTTTTTTAAATTTCTTTTTCAATTCTATCATAGTTCAACTTTACATTTAAAAAAATAAAGTTTTGGTATCTATGTAAGGGACTTAGAACTTTTTCTAATTTTGTTATAAATGGGATGCTCAGTATTTAGTGTTTTTCTTCTTATAATTTGGTTTCAGGGAGCAAATACAGTACAATTTGCTTCACTGTAACATCTACAGGAAAATTTTGAGTTGACTTTTAATTCACTTTTGAATTCTCCCTTATCACATGAATACCTATTTCATTTTATTTCCTCCTTCTTTATTTTAATACCATTGATTTATCATCACATCTTGGGGGCCTTTTATTTGATCCTTTTTCTTTACGGCTTTATGGTACTTTCCATGCATGCCTTGTTCCTAATTCACTTAATAAAAAAATTTTGATAAGAACACATAACATGAGAACTGCTCTCTTAAATTTTTAAGTGTACAGCACAGTATTGTTAACTATAATCAGAAATGAAAGATAAGATGTTGCAATTAATGCCACAGAAATAAAAAGGGTTATAAGAGACTATGAACTATATAACAACAAATTAGATAACCTAGACACAAATTCCTAGAAACATACAACCTATCAAGAATGTATCATGAAGAAACAGAAAATTTGAACAGACCTTATCTAGTAAAGAGTCTGATCAATAATCAAACATCTCGTAACAAAGGAAAGCCCAATACCAGATGGCTTCACTGGTAAATTCTACCATACATTTAAAGAAGAATTAATGCCAATCCTTCTCGATTGCTTCCCCAAAATCGAAAAGAGTAAGCACTTCCAAATTTATTCTAAGAGGTGAGCATTATTCTGATACCAGAAACAAAGACACTACAAAAAGAGAACATTATTGGCCAGTATCACTGATGAATGTTGATATAAAAATCCTTAACATGATACTAGCAAATCAAATTCAATAGCACATTAAAGGGGTAATAAACTTTTACAGATTACAGTTTCCTGAAGTTTTCTTTTGCCCTCAGAAGGAGGTCTTTTTCGGAAGTGTGTTTATTTATTTATTTTTTTTATTGAGTTATAGTCCATTTACAAGGTTGTGTCAATTTCTGGTGTACAGCATAATTCTTCAGTCATACATGAATATACATATATTCATTTTCATATTCTTTTTCACTGTGAGCTACTACTATTGAATATATTTCCCTGTGCTATACAGTATAAACTTGTTTATCTATTTTATATATATCTGTCAGTATCTGAAAATCTTGAACTCCCAGTTTATTCCTTCCCACAGACCACCCCCCTGGCAACCACAAGTCTGTATTCTATGTCTGTGAGTCTGTTTCTGTTTTATATATAAGTTCATTTGTCTCTCTTTCTCTCTCTCTCTTTTTTTTTTAGATTCCACGTATGAGTGATATCATACGATATTTTTCTTTGTCTTTCTGGCTTACTTCACTTAGAATGGCATTCTCCAGGGAGTGTGTTTATTTTCTGAACTCTATGAATTCTGCTTTATTTTCCTTATTTTATAAGCCTTATTCATTTTTCTCTTATTTATCCTCTTACGATGTATAGACTATTAATCTATGTTGTTTTGAAAACTGCCCTTGGCTTAGGTTTCTTGTAAACATGTAAGAGCATCCCATTCTCAGAAGAGCTCATTTGTGGAACTGCAGGTTGATCCAATGATCTCAACATAAACACTAGACCTGGAAGCCTTTCAACCTTGCTTTAATGCGCTGACAAATTTTGCTTCCATTTCCTGGCATTCTGACACTCTGAGTCAGTGAAATTAAGAAAAATTCCTAATATGTACAGGAATTCATAATGTGTCTCCTCTCATATATAGTTTCATTTATATAAAAATAACAATATTATTGAAGCCTTTGCATAGTTCTTATCTCTACTACCATGACTATGGGTATCTACCACCATGTATGGAGATCCATGAACTCACTGTGTAAAAACTAGGGTGTTTGAACACAGAAGCTGCGTGACAGCTACTGGACCAATCAACCTGTTTACCTGGTTTAGTGCATCTTCTGCAGGGGGTGTTTTCTAGCGATCATTAATGAAACACACAATGATCCTCATATTATACTCTACGACCACTCCCAAGGTTTATTACCATGCCCTTTCTCCATGTCCTCCCTACCTCCACATCAAAATCTACCAATTTTTCTCCTTCTAAGCCCCTGATTGAACAGCCACACCATTCATCACAGTATAGGAGTCCATGTGTAACCTAACCTTAAGCAGTTCTTTTTCTAATGCAGTGGATCACCATTGTTATACACTGGAAGAATTTACTGTGACCACAGTTTTGTAGGGCCACCAATGTGTGAGGCTGTAGTATGATAGAAGCTGACAGTCAACTTGTGGAAATGCATAGAACTGATCTTTGCATAAATCAGACTTGGTTTATTTTCTTCCTCTAGCAGCTGGTCATAGAGTATTCTCCATGATATCATAGATGTGATTTGATGCAAAGATAACTTTATCTACCACATATTCCTCTAGCAACATAAGATCATGCCAAGTCATATCACCATGGACCAGGACCTGCTACAAAGCCAACAATTCCTCTCATGCTCACTCAAAAAGGGCATTCTTTCATTTGATCTGTTAAGTGCCTCAAGTGCAATGTATTTTGCATCCATAATCCAAACAGACCTGCCAATCACTGTTCTTTCTTAGTGGGAAAAGATGCAAGTATAACACCATGTCCTTATAAGGGACATCCAGTGGGCTAGTCCTGGTCTTCTGTGATGCAGACACCAAGAGGATATTAGAAGAACAAGATTTACTGGGAAAAAAATACTGATGAGAAAAATACAGGGAAAAGAACTAGATGAGGCTATAAGGGCTGTCAGACTGAAATGAAGATTTGACTCCTGTGAAGGAGAGCAAGAAGAAAGAGGAAAGAAAGGGAAAAGTGGATCAAAACACCCAGAAACTTAGTATCAATTCAGTAACTGGTTGTATAATACCCAATCAATCACAAAAGTACAGCAACATCAACTGATATTATAACACCTAGCTCTTCACTGGGGATTAGGAGGAAACAATTACACAATACTTTCAGAGAGAAGTAACATCAACATCTTCTATCACTAAAAAGGAACTTATAAATTAAGTCCCATCTAATGGGAAAAATTTTAATATTAAGAAAGCCAATGATATAAATAAGTAATCAACACATAATTCAACCTCAATTAATTATAAATTAATTCTACATAACAACCATATTAGAAGAAATTTATTTAAGATGTTCAAAAATACAAATAAAACATAATGACTAAGACAGAGAAAGATTTCATGAAAAAATAACAAGTAAAAGTAACAAGAACAGGTGTCTATGAAAACATCTCATTGGAAACATTGGAAGATCATTTATAACTATATGTATATCTAGCTATAGTTATATATTTTGCAAATTAAAAATACACTGTCTCATTAAAAAAGGCAGTAGAGTGGATGAGACATACTCACCCAACTAAAAGACACAAACACAAATTTGGAGAAATTTATACATTTCAAAGGACATACAGACAAAAGTATAAACATTCAGTTAAGAAACGGATAACAGCTTAGGATCCTCTAGTAAAATTATCTTTGTTTCACAAATGAAAAGAAAACAAAGTACAGAGTCCTTGAGCACCTTGCCCTCTGGTCACAGAGCTATTAAGTTATCAAGCCAGACTCAGTCCAGGGTCATTTTTAACTATGACTATCATATCTAATGTTGCTTTATCATTCTAAAACCTAACTGCATCTTTCAATAAGAAGGAAACATAAACAGTATAAAGTTTTGTATGTAACTTTTATGAATTTTAGTAAATATTGCTATTTTTACCTGTAATTGAACGATGCTGTAAAGGAAAAAGTATCAATTTGATCTTCCCCACTTGTGACGGAGAAACAGCTAGATTTACTTGTTTGTCAGCCCCCTTCCACCTCCTGGATGCCTTGAGTGTACATCAGAAAATATTGGGTGAAAATAGCCAGACAGAAAAGAGTCCATATAGTATAATTCTATCTATAGAAAATCAGCCACAGGCTAAAGAAATTTATAGTTAGATGTCAGGATTAGCCTTGCAGGGGTAGTGACTCCAAGCAGGGAAGGAAGGCTTTAGGGAAAAACATAGGTTCTATTTCAACAATCTGTGAGAGTACTGGGAATATTCACTGTTTTGATTTGAATGTTGACTGCATGGCCGGTTACATGAGGTTCATTTGGTTAAAACATATTGAGCTTTTAAATTATAACTTCAATGTCTTCAGAATGAATATTATACTTCATAAAAAAGTCTGTGTTAAAAAGCCGTAAGTAGATTTTACTCCTTTCCAAGCAGTATACACTAAGCATACTGTATTCTGAAGTACTTTCAATAGCCACAAAACACCATTATTATCCTTATCCTGTACATTAAACTCATACAGACACACAGACACACACACAGAGAAACTGAGAGTTATGGTGGTTGAGTGACTTGCCAATGTCATCAGTCAGGAAGTAGTTCACCTGAAGTTTGAACCTACACTGTGTGTCATCAGAGGCTGCACTCGCTCCTGATGTGCTCTATTTTAGGCCTTTTCTATGCCCAGAGAGGACACTTCATTGTCTGAAATGTTCCAAAGTCCCTCAGCTTCTCCCCATCGGTATGTTCTTCAACTTAACATAATCCCTTCATCTGTCACAAGATCTCTAATGTACATTTTTTTTTTTTTTTGGTCTGGTGGGGAAGGAAAATTTTACCTGCAATCTCAGTAGTCAGTCTGTTTCTAAATTGCCCATCTCTTTTTACAGAAATAGGCCTTGAAGTACAATAATTGACTTTAATAGAGAATGTAAACCCAAACAGTTAAATTATTAGCTCATGATGAAAATATCATTCAAGAATAAAGTTCCAATCTTTACATATTCAGTTTCTGCAGAGAGAAAGCATGTGCTGTCTCAATAGACAGAGCATTTCATGAGGGACAGTTTCTTAATGCAGATGAGACAATCTGTCTTTGCAAGGAATGTTCTCTTTGGGAAAAAATAGGTTCCATTTCAACACTCCACAAGTGATAAGTGAAGCATTTCAAAAATAGACGCTCCTAGATGTGTTGATGAGACAATATGTCACTGCAAAAAAAAACCCAAAAAAAAAACAAAAAAAAAAAAAAACAAAACTGCTTGAAAAGGCTAAATTTCACCCTGTCCCCACATGCCAGTTATTTAAATTTATACAGCTGTGTAGAGTTAGCAAACCTTATGGTTCAGGAGATGGAAGAAGAGGTGTTCATTTTCATCCAGTTATTGATATTTAGTAAAAATAAGCATTTCTGAAAAAATACATTGAATTAATATTTTCCTTTTAACAAAATAATATAAATCACACTTAATAAAGAGGCTTGGATCTTAAAATTTATAAAGGAATAAAGCTTAAGTCACCTGTACACAGGTGTGCAAAACACAGGTCACCTGCTAATCTTCACCTTGGTGAGAGTATAAAGATATTAGACTTGGAATCAAGAAACTTGAACATAGCTATAGTTGTTTTTCTATTTTGCCTATGTGGTATAAGGCAGAATTATTAATTGATTGTCGGTTTTCCCATTTAGGGAAACTGGGACGTTGGAGTAAATTCTCCTCAAGGTTTCTCTACTTCTGAAATTTTTGATTCCATGATATGCAAGATTTTCCCACAATAACCTCCTTTCTGTTTAAGGAAGTCCACCTTCAAAGGGTTTTGCCCATGCTCTTTCCATAAAACTAAATGCCTTGCTTATACTCTCGATCTAATTAATGTCTAGGTATGTGTCAAGGGTGACATTTGTATGAAAGTATTCTGCCAAATTAAAGATGATCACTTTTCTTAACATAGGTTTTCATTGCTTTGTACCCACCTATGTAGTGTTACGAAAAAAATAAAAAAGTAAAACAGATTACAGATGAAAATGTTAGAAAACCTGTGGACCCACTTTGGCAATATAAGCAGAGGCATGGGGTTTCTAATAAAATATGATGGGCAAAATGTCTATTTTCATTCTCTTAATTTAGCATAGGAAATAGTGAATCAATCTGGACTGTGTGCTTCATTACTCATATCTGAAGAAGAGGAAGGCAAAAAAAAAAATCCTTTAGCTTTGTTTTTATATTTTAACTCAGCCAGAATTTTTATTTTATTTTTTCCAGTTCTGAATGTTATGACACTCAAAATCTGACTATTTAGATAAAACTGGTCATATTTTCCCTTACACTCTCTACAATTTGCTCCATTTTCATTTATTCATTTATTCTGGTACAGGAACCCCAAACTAATCATATATTTTACTTTGTAATAACCTTACACATGGCACACATATTTTTCTCTCTTCGTGAGATATTCACCAGAGCACATTTGTCTATGCTTTTTATATATAATTTCATGTAAATTGATCTTAATTGTTATTTTTCTTCTCCCTCTCTCTGTTTTGAGTTCTTATTTTAATTCCCCTGCTCCCTGATGGCATGAATTGCTGAGATTCCAACTTAATGCCCAGATCAATGTCTTTTAAGTTTTTATTTGTTTGTTTTTAGTCAAATTGTCAGACCCCTCACTGAGGGCAATTATGATAGCTTACAGAAATAATTAGAAATGGCAGTTCTGTGAGCAACCTTCTTCCCTAATTTCAAGAAATAATGCATATCTGTTACTATTATTTTTCTTTTCTATTATGTTCCCTTGCTCTTTTCTTTAAACATTTAAAAAATATGTGATGAAATTCATCTGCTTGTGTTGTCATCTTGAAATGCATACCTCTACTGGTACTCTTAAATCTCGAATGTGGGAAGTAGAACATGTCATTATAAGTAACATATAAATCATGTAAAATGCCAGGTTTGAAATAAATAAATATGTCATTTTCTTCATAAGACAATGATTTATGCCTGATTTTAAAGATGTTATAAAATCAATAGCTTTTTTATTTCTGCTGTCACCTGGAGGTGATATATTAATATTGCTGTCATTGTTTTACCTGTCCTGACACCTCACAGCTAATGCAGAAAAACAGCCTGTTTCTTGTCTAATGCATTCCTGCTTGTGTGCAGTCACCCATTACAGATCAATACACTGATAATAACAACATCTCCATTTATTCCTGCTACTTAGGTACATATAAAAACAACAGTTCACATGAAAATCTGCAGATAAAGTTCACATGAAATTTTGATGAGAAAGATTGGGAGAAGTATAATGCACATTCCTTGGTTAAGTCACTTCATATTTTGCAATATCAGTTTCTTCATATATTTCCTATATTCTAAGTCCGCTTACCTGTTAGGTTTCTATTCATATAATAAAAGGATATCTACTGTTATATGTAAAATTATAATTTTAAAATTCAACTACTCAAGAGTAGGTGAAATTCTTGTCAAAATTCAGACTTTAAAGAATAAAGGAACTTTAAGGAATACATGACAATGGAATTATTAAATCAGCTCCCTTTTATATTAGCTTAATTAACCCTTCAAGTATACTAAAGCTAATATACCTAGTTTTCAAGTTTCATTAAAGTATCAGGCTCTCAAAGAATCTGTATTTAGTTTAACATATGTGTTTAAAATGTAGATAACTTAAACTTGTCATTTCCAAGTGTTTACATTTATCTGTCAATTGTGTATTTGTTTGGCAATTATGGTAACAGAGTATCAAAACTGAGTTTATTTCTTAAAACATATGTCTTATCCAGATTAGGAAAAAGACAATTTGTGGCAAAAGTTAACATCTTTCCAAACACATAATTCCACATATTTCAGGGCTAATGATTGAAAATGCAAGTTGTTAGGGTGTGGTCACTCAGTAGATTGCTGAAACTTTGGGAAAGGCCTAGCTCTTTGGAGTCTTTGCTTGGCATTTTTAAAATCAAATCAAAAAAGGCTTTGATTAATTGCCACAAACCTTTATTCATCAAATTATCTTTCTCAAAATTACTAACCATAATCCTCTTTAGAGCTAGAATAATGGCTTCTTTATTTTCAATTTATGCCTATTAACTGTAGTAGAAGACTAGGCACAGTAAATGGTTATTGAGTAAATGAATACACATTTATTATGGGTCAGAATCACATTGGGAATTTTTTTTCTTTTTTTTAACATTCTTTTATTGAGTTATAGTCATTTTACAATGTTGTGTCAATTTCCAGTGTAGAGAACAATTTTTCAGTTATACATGAACATACATATATTGATTGCCACATTTTTTTTCACTGTGAGCTACCACAAGATCTTGTATATATTTCCCTTTGCTCACACTGGGAATTTAAAATACATATGTCACATAATCCAGAACAACTCCATGACTGACTTAGGATTACTTGTTCTGTTGACCTGATGAGATAGCAAAGAATTTTCTAAGGTTCATATCATAGAGCCAGGATTCACACTTTAAATGTGCTGACTCCAAAGCTATTTATCTGTGTTCCTGTATAATAATGCTTAATTGAACTATATGTCAGCCTACCTTGGTATTTTATTTTACATCACCCGTGCAATCCATATACTTAAACACTACACAAACATGGTGTTTTAAAATAATAGACACATTAAAATACATTCTGAATTTAAAATATATATACATAATGTACTACTTAATTTTTGTGAAAAAATTAGTTTGATTCAGAATAGCATTTTTTGTGCATGGTAATATTATTATTTAGTACATTAATTCATCCATACTATCTCTTTCATATTTCAGTAATCAACATTTTTCTAACTAGAAGGAAACTATTAAATGTTATTACAGATGAACAAAGATGCAATAATCCTTAATAAAATGTTATCAAATCAAATATAGTAGTACATAAAAGGTATAAGTAAACCACACATATCATGACTATGTGTGGTTTACTTCAAGAATAGGAGGCTAGTTCAACATTAATGAGTAAATAAATGTAATTCATGAAGTTAGCAGAGTGTGAAAGATAAATCATAAGATGCATAGAAAGCATTAAGCTAAATTCAACACTTATTTGTGATAAATGTTGAAAAAGATTCCCAAATACTAGGAATAGAAGGAAACTTCCTTACCACAAAAACAGATTACATACAAAAATCTATATGTACATCATACTTAATGGTGAGAGACAACCACTTTCCCTCTTAGACTGGGAATAAGGCAAGAATGTCTTCCTCCACTATTCCTGTTCAACATCATATTTAGAAGACCTAAATAGGTCTTCTAAAAGACCCTCTAGGCCTTTCTAAAAAGAAATAAAAGGAGGCAGAAAAGAAAAGAAAATTGTGTTTATTTGAATAAAAAATGATTTTCAATGTATAAAACCCCAAGAATATACAACAAACAAACACACACCTTCCTAAGTACTCTGATAAGCTTGTACAGTAAGGTTGTAGAATATAATGTTAATATGTAAAAATGAATTGCTTTCCTATATACTAGCAATGAAGTATTTAATTTACAATTAAAAATAACATTCACACTAGCACTATGATAATAAAGCATCCCCTACAAATCTAAAAAGTATGCACAGGATCTGCATGTGGAAAACTACAAATCATTGAAGAAAGAAATCAAAAATGATGTAAATAAATGGAGATATATTTTACACAGACTGAAGCATAGATTGGAAGACTTGATATATCTTAGATTTCAATTCTTCTCAAATTATCTATAAATTCAACACAATCTCAATCAAAATCCCAGGAAACTATTTTGTGGACATCAACAAACTGAGTCTAAAACGTAAATTGGAAAGCAAAAGGACACATGTTATAGTCAATTCTATATATAAAAGGAAAACAAAATTGGAGAACTTACTACCCAATTTCAAGACTATATAACTATAGCAGCCAAGAGCACATGATATTGGTAATAGAATAAACAAATAGAGCAATAGAACATGAAAGAGAGCCCAGATACAGACCAACAAAAAAAACAGCTAACTGATATTTGACAAAATAACCAAGGAATTCAATGGAGAAAAGAGAGTTTTCAACAAATGGAGCTGGAACAATTGGATGCCTACATATAACAACTAAACCTAGACACAGAACTCTCACCATATATATATATATTTTTTTATTTATGTATTTAAGTATTTTATAGTCCTAAATTCAAAATGTAAAATCATAACACTTTTGGACAAAAACATTGAAGAAAATCTGCATAACATTTGGTTTTCTGGTGAGTTTTTGCACAGCACTAAAAATACTACCCATGAAGGAAGAAAAATTAATAAGTTGAACCTCATTAAAATTAAAATTGCACTAAGCCTTCTTTAGCCAAAAAAAGATGATTCCTTCATTCCTCAGTGTGTAGACCAATAATAGTTCTACTGGAATTGGGTTGCTGTTCTCTCTACTGCTTTTAATCACATGGCAATAGTAAAAGCCACAATAAAGGATTTCAGATATCCCTGACATACTCTTCCTT
Source organism: Camelus dromedarius (assembly GCF_036321535.1). Classification (NCBI taxonomy): domain Eukaryota; kingdom Metazoa; phylum Chordata; class Mammalia; order Artiodactyla; family Camelidae; genus Camelus; species Camelus dromedarius. The sequence goes on from NC_087436.1 coordinate 41,304,731, forward strand.
ACCTCCACTGTGCAGTAGCAGTCCAATTTCCCTTCGGTAATCATCATCAGTTATCGAGCCAGTATAGAAAATCCTTTTGCCTATTGATTCAGAGGCATGAGGAGTCCAAAATGGCCTTGTGAAAGTCTTAACTTCCAGGCTATTAAAACAATTGCTGTGTCTTCTGGTGGAAGCATTCCTCCCTTTGGAACTAAGACCTTTATGTCAGCAAAACATAAGGTCAGTGACAGGAATAAAAATTTTTGCTAGTGATTCATTAGAGGTAAGAGTGAATGGTGGCACTCTAATTTTCAAACCTTAATTCCTAGATCTTTATATCCCGGCTATGGGAGAAACAGTATTATATTTTGGACATTGTTTCAGACCCTATACAGCCTCTTGGATAACCTTACCCCAGCCTTGCAAGGCATTGCCCCTAGCTACCACAGTGACTGAGTCTTCAAAAAGCCATTCACAATTTTATCAAGCCAGTTGCTTCAGTATGGTGGGTATTATGATTAAGATCAATAAATTCCATAAGCTTGGGTCCATTCCCACACTTCATTTGCTTTGAAGTGAGTTCCTTGATTAAAAGAAAGACTGTAGAATATTATGACTAGATAAGAAAGACATTGTGTAATTTTATGTATAGACGTTTTGGTAGAAGTACTGCATGTAGGAAAGGCAAATCTATATCCAGAGTAAATATTTGTTTATTAAGAACAAAAGACTGCTCCTTCTATGACAGAAGCAGTTCAATGTAATCAATCTGACACTAGGTAGCTGGCTGACTATCCAGGGAGTGGTGCCAAATCAAGGACCCAGTGCTAGTCTCGGCTGTTGGCAGACTGGGCTTCAGCAGCAGCTGTAGCCTGGTACACAGAAGTCTACACTGCTGAGCTCATGCATAAACTTCCATCCCTGACACCATGGCCAGGTTTTTCATAAGCTCATTGGGTAATGACAAGTGTGACGGGGGAAAGAAGCTCACCGGTATCCATAGAGTAAGTCATCCTACTCACTTTATAATTAAAATCTTCCTCTACTGAGGTCACCTTTGGTGGGCAATGACATGGGACACAAATACCTTCACTTTTTTTTTTTGCCATTCAGAGAGGTCTATCTATAAACCTATTCCCAAGAATTCCTTGTCACCAAATATTCAATCATACTTCTTAAGGGATGTCAGAGAAAGTGGCTATAGTGTTGATGCTGTTCACTTCTGTGTCATGCCTGTACATCATGCAGAAGCATCTGTAAACCACTCCCAAATTTTTAATTCCCTGTCAATTGATGGAAGGGATCCCTTATGAGGCCACATGTGCAGGCCGAGTGTTATGGACTGAATGTTTGTGTCCCACCAAAATTCAGATGTTGAAATCCTAAACCACATTGTGATAGTATTAGGAGGCAGGGCCTTTGGGAGGTAAATAGATCTTGAGGGTGAGCTCTCATATAAATGGGGTTAGTGCCATGAAGAGATAAGACAGTTTGATTTTGCTCTCTGCTCTCTGCCATGTGAGGATACAGTGAGAAGAAGACCATCTGCAAACAAGGAAGCAGGCTCTAACCAGAACCAAATCTACCTTCACCTTGATCTTGTCCGTCCTAGTCTCCAGAACTGTGAGAAATACATTTCTGTTGTTTAAGCAACCCAGTTCTACAATAATCTGTTATGGAAATCCAAGCTGACTAACATACTGGGGTAGAGAAGATGGTGTGACAGGTGTGGAGACCATGGTCATTTGGGCCACTTTTTCATGTAACTTACTCGTGCCTTCAAGGTCTACTTGAGACTCATATATACAACTTCCATTCGATGATTGAGTGAAACATGGTCAACTTTATGGATTAATGGCCCCCTAACACCTAGTTCATGATTGGCAGCTCAAGTCTTATGGTAAACTGGTGCCCCATTGTTTAAGGATTCAGTCTCTACTGAGGTCCCACAGCAGGCCAAGAGTTATTCTCAAAAGAAGAAGAATTATATGCAAAGAATTGCACAGCTTTGCTCCAAAAGCCTAAGGACTTGCACTCTGATTCATCTATAGAGGCCAGCCAAAGACTCCAAATAGCACCCCAATATGCCACTGATACTTCAAGCACTACTGCTTCCACTGTATCATATGGCCCAAGTGTCAGAGCTGCTTGCGTAGCAGTCTGGACCTTCTGTAGGGCTCACTCCTGTCCTATGCCCCACTCAAAACTAGAAGTGTTTTATGTCACTTCTATAATGGGCAAAAGTAACACATCCAAATAAAGAATATGTTGTCTCCAAAACCTAAGGAGGCCCACTAGAGGTGTTGTGCTTCCTTTTTTGGCTTGTAGGAGGACCATCTAGAAATTTCACTGAAGTGGAATGCCCCTGAATTTTTATCAGATTTATTTCCTTTCCTCTGGGGTATCTTAGTAAGTCTGGAGTACTTGCTACTTCTAGCTCACTAGGTCCAATCAGAATAATGTCATTAATGTAATGAACCAGTATTATATCTTATGGAGGGAAAGGTGGTCAAGAGCCATATGAATTAAATTATGATAAAGACTTGATGTATCCGAGATAGGACCTTGCCAGCTGAAAGTAAACTGCCTCTAGTGCTTTTTACTAGACCCATTAGAGACCTAGGAGAGTCAGTGGTGCAGTTTCAGTATGATGCCTGGCAGGCAGAGACCCAAGATAGCTGATGGTGCAAATGAAACCAAAATCAGTCTGTTGAAGGATTCCCTACTGCTCAGGGAGGCATACCTTTTCATTCTACAAGCCTTCAACTGATTGACTGGATGAATTCATCCATATTATAGAAGGCAATCTGCTTACTAATAGACTACTCATTTAAATGTTAATCTCATTCAAAATTATTCTTCCAGTTGACATATAAAGTTAATCACCACACTGCTGCACCTCTCTCCCTCTTCTCTCTTTCAGAGACTCCAATTACATGCATATTAGGTGTTTGGAATTTCTACCAAAACTCACTAATATACTTTTTTAATATTCATTTTTCACTGTGTGTTTTATTCTGGATAGTTTATATTACTATGTCTTCAAGTTAACTCAACTTTTCTTCTAAAATTTCTAATCTACTGTTAATTCCAACCTGTGTATTTTTCATCTCTGATATTGTAGCTTTCATGACTACATGTTTGATTGGTGTGATTCTAATATATTATGAAGGTAAAGTCAACAGAATTTGTTGATGAATTCAATATGGGATATATAAGAAAACTCGATGCATTTTTTACAGAGATGTGTAGCTAAACATGGACAATTTTTTTTTCATTTTGCTTTTGTTATTTTAGGAGACTCATAATCAGAGTTTTTGGGCATTTTTCCCCAGATATCTACTAGGCATTCAGTTGGAGCAACAAAAATCAAAGAAGCACTAAAGGAAACTAAAGGAAAAGTTAGAGCTTGGAATAATTACAGTAACATGAGCATATAAACAGTATTTAAAGTCATGAGACTAAATAGCAACATCAAGCAAATAAATGTATATATAGAGAATAGTAGCAAAGATTTAATCCTTATGTTGGGAAGAAGAGGAGAAACCAGCAAAGAAGATTGTAAAGGATTAGAGCCTGAGGCAAAAAGAAAACAAGAAAATATTGTAGTATCTTACAAGCAAAGGTAAGATATAAAAAAGGGGAGTGAAATGCCTTGTTAATTTTTAGAAGTACGTAAGGACTGAAATTTTGCCACTAAATTAGGCAACACAGAAGTCAACTATTACCTTAACTTTAGAGTTTCTGTTAATTACTTGAAAGAAGAGCCTGATTAGAGTGGACTTCAGAAAAAGTGGGTGTAAGGAATTGGTGACAATGTACATCAAAATGGTGAGTGAGAAATTTTGTTGCATAAGGAACAAAGAAATAGAGTAGTATACAATGAGGAAACAGTTTCAAGAGCATTTCAAGATTATGAGGAAAAAAAATTTTAAATGCTGATAGGAATGCTCAGGCAGATATGAAAAAGAAAGAAAGAAAGAAACAAAAACCCCAAAACAAAAAACAACAGCTTGATGATGGAAAAGAAAAAGAGGGTAATTGTTGGTTTAATGATTTGATTAGACAAGAAGGAGCAGAACTGTATACAAACATGGAGATCCTGATTAGAGAAATGATGGGAAAATGTAGCTATCTATTCAAGAGATGAAACTAAGTCTTATGCCTGTAATTGTCTTTTTTTTCCCTAATATAAAAGTCTTGCCTTAAATATTTTAAGACCGTATTGCCACATTTATATTTATTTTTAATGCAATATTATATGAGCTATTATTTTATAATACATAGTATCTCCCCAACCATTTGCACTACAGAGATATGTTTTCCTCCCATTTAGTTTTCTTATTTTCTGATATTAAAATCAGTAACTTAGTTTTCTTTTAGGTCATGTGTACCTTTTACACACCATCCATTTCTTCATATTGGAACTTGCTATAACCTTTAGATTTAGATGATTCTTCATTGCTGTAGCAACTCCTTGTATCATCAGTCTGTGATTTTCCTTCCTTTAGTTAGTGAGTTTTATCCCATCAATATTTATTATAATTGGAATCAATTAAGGACTTATGTCAATCACCATATTTGGTATTTTCTACACAATTTTCTTCCTTTGTTCCTTGCTTCTTATCTTCCATCTGATATATTAAAATTTCTTTAAAATATTTAAATTTTATTATTTATCATATATATTATGTTTTTTCTTATGTTAGATTTTAAGATCCATATTTATATTTGTTGTTTCCTATTAACTTTCCAAATTCATTAATACCTACATCCTTCCCTGAAAAATACAACACCCCTCTGCTTCCCCAAGTTTCATATTTCTGTGTATGTGGACATTTTATAAAGCGTAAGTTATATATTTTTATATTATTATTTCTGGATTCTGTTTTTATGACAATAGATTTGTGGAGGAGAATCTGGTACTTGGGGTGTATAGTGGCTAAGAGAGCATTTCACTTTAACAATTTTTTGTGCCATCTAAAATTTTACATTGTAGAATTTATTGTCAATTCATAAATTGTAGACATTTCAAAAATATGTGTGTATGAAATGACTAAAATATGTAAGAACATGTTATCTAATTACAATATATTCTCATTTTAATTATAGACACTTCATTTTCCCATTCTAGGTGGCTTTCTGTCTTTTGTGCATTTGTATTACAAAGAATATTGTCTCAGTGTAGCCAGATTACAATGAATATTTTTTATCTTAAATTAGAAAACTAGTTGATTTACATAATTTTTTTCTGTAAAATATTTCTTGAGACATATTTTTAGCTATTTCCTGGTGTAGACCTTAGTATTGCTAAATTAATTACATGTGATTTTTAGGTAGTAGCATCAAATCAAAGTTATTTTAAGTACTTTTGATGAAGTTTAAAAATAATTTTAGAAAATCAGTATAAATTCTAAATTGTTTGAATCTTGTTTAAAAGGCACAAGTTAATCTGATAAGGAAGGGTGACCTTTCCAATATCATATTATCTAAGTTTAATAGACAGATAAAATTTATTTTCCCTAAGATTATGTTTCAACACCTATTTCCATATTGATTCACATTATAATCAAAGCAAAAAACTTTGTAAAGCTATACTTTGCTCCACACACTAAAAACAGTCACATAGATTTCTTATTTCAAATATACACCTCAAGTTTCTCAAGAACTTTTTCCCAATGATCCTAACTGATTCATGGAGTTAAGTAACTTAACCTTATATATATTCACTTCTATAAAATTATTAAGTTATACAATCAAATTATGTTACTGATAATCATTTTCCAAGCATTTTTTGTTTGTTTTTTACTTTAAGGGAAGACTTAGATTGAATTGAAACTACATTTTTGTGATTTAATTCACCATTTATAACTTTGTTAGTATTCAGGAGACATCTACAATAAATAAAAGGATGAGCTATGAATCTCATATTATGGTTGTAAATTCTCACAAAGGCAACATTTCACTGTTGTATGAGTTGAATACCAGAAAGGCTTCCTTGTGATAAATTTATCAACGTCTAAACTCTCTGTTGAAATATGGCTGTTTTTGCCCTTAAAAATGTGGATCAATCAACGTTATTGAGGACTTTTCATCACTGAAAAAAATTTATTTATAGTTGAGACTTTGATAAAGTTTCAAAATAATTTAGTCTTCTCAAATTACTGTTGTAGTCAGAATTTCTTTGTCTACTAAGTTTTAGAAATAAAAACTTACATCTATATGTCCTATTTGGTATATTATTTCAGTCATAATTGCTTTCTGTTTTGAGTTTATTAACACTGAAGAATCACTGAAACAAATTCAAAACAATAATTGTTAAATAGCTAGTACACAGCACTTAACCAATTAGCTGTGGTTATGTGTAATCAATGCTAAGATATAAATTTCAGTAGTATGATGTGTAAAATAAATTCCCTGCTTATATAATTCTAGCCTTATAGGGAAAATACATGTAAGTGTACTGGGAAGTGCTTGCCACAGACCCTAGAGTACACATTTGTGTACAGATGCAGAACTGAGTACTATGATAATGACATATATAAAATAGGAATTTATTATACTTAACATTTTAAAAGAAAATTTTAGATTTTAAAGGCTTTGGAATAAACAAAAAGGGTATATCCATCTGTAAATATCACTTCATCTTCGGAAAAAAAAATCTTGTCCAGATAACCAATGATTTTGCATAACAGAAAATATCAATGTAAGTATTTGTATCATACATGTATCCAAATGTTAGATTGAATCTATCATTTTAGCATTACTTCTTCTTTTATGAAGTTATTTTCAGAGTTTCTCTAACATAAAAATAATATTTTACTAAACTTTATTTTCTAAAAATTGTATTTTTTTTTTTACCACTAATATGTCATGGCTGTTTCTTTAATACAAGTATTTTATGATGAGTTCAATTCCAATGATGTTCAAGTCATTGCTATAAAATAAACTCAAGCATCAATTCTTACTTATTAAATGCCATGATACCCATCTGGTGCTATAACAAGTGTTATTATTCGGAAAAAAAGAAATTAATAAATATATTATTTAGAGAACAAAGTATGAGGAAAATATCCACATAAGAAACTAAAATTGAATTTAATGATATCTCCTAAATATATTGAATTTAGGAAATCATTTTTTTCTGTAATTCTACTTCCTGTACATACATGGTTTATAATATTTTAAAATTATATTTGGGGTAAAAAGAAATGCAAAAGTTAAACTGATTGCTTTTTCCACATTAATTTTGTCTTATATTTTAAACACTTTCATAGCCAAAATGGAATGTTAAAAAAGAACTATGTGATATCTTGAATATATATCCATAATTAGACAAATAATAAATACCAGTTTATATTATTTTTCAAAATATTCATCTTCTTTTGAGATCAAAATTTTACTTTGAAATTTTTATGTAGCTATGCTAACTGTAGTAATAAATATAATGCACGATAAAATTCAGGTAAATAGAAATAGTGACTTAATATAGGCACCATGCCACATTGCATGAATAGTTAAATAATGGCTACACTATCCCAAAAAGCAGAAAACATAGAAGTTGTCCATTTTCATAGACAAGTGCAGGGTAATCTTTTAAATCGTTCCTTCCTCTACTCCTTAGTTCATTTTTTTTTTAGCAATGCACCTAACTGATGATGCAGCAGACTTTTTCTGTGCCCTCATGATATCACATTCCTCCATCTTTGATTTGGGATGCAGCTGTTACAGACAGGTCCAACTCTCCTTTCACTGACAATGTCTTAAGCAAAGCCAAGCATTTTTCCACATGCTGCCTCAAAGAATTCTCTACCATCAAGAGAACTATTTCTCTCTGCATACAAGGGCAACCCAAAAATGTGGGGCAGTTAATCCTACCTCCCTAACTGAAAGAAGAATGAAATACAATTCAGCTTCCAATCTGTCAGGGTGAACTTTCTGGGAAACTTCTCATAAAATTCTTAGAGGTCCCAGATAATTGAGCCTTGATTGCCTACAGCAACAGCTTTGATGATACATTATATGGACTATTTCTCCTCATTTTCTACTGTGTTGTTGCTCTTTCCCTTATTGATTTATTTTGGTTCTTTATATATTCTGCACAGAATATATTATCAACCTTACGTATTGCAAGTAGCTTCTTTCATTCTGTGGTTTGCCAAATCACTCTCTTAATGGTATTTTTTGAAGACATAAGTTCTTGATATTAATGTAGCTCAATTTATCGATGTTTCTTTTATGGTTAGTACACTTAATGTCCTATTTAATATATTGTTCACTACTCAAAGTAACTAAAGATATTGACCTATGATTATTTTTCAAAAGGTGCTGTTTTTACCATCACATTTAGGTATTTTTGCTTATTTATTTATTTACTTATTTATTTATGGGGGAGGTAATTAGGTTATTTACTTGTTTGTTTGTTTCTAGAGGAGGTCCCAGGACCTTGTGTATGCTAAGCATGCACTCTACCACTTGAGCTATACCCTCCTCCCCTTATGATTGTTTTAGAATTGATACTGTGTCAGTGGTGGGTGCAAGATTCATTTTTTATCTCGTGAATATCCATTTGACCTAAATTAACATATTTGAGAAAGCCATCAGGTCCTCATTATGTCACTGCCTGCTGCGGATAGAAGTCCCTAGCTCCCTACTCAGCTTTTTTTGACATCTGGGCAGTGTAGGATAACTAGTTCTAGGTTTCTCAATTGGCCTTTGTTGGCATGGCTGAGTATGAGGCTAGAATTCTTTGTGGTATTTTGCATTTATTTTTCTACAATCTTTCTGTCTTGCTAGTTTTTTGTATTTCTTGTCTTTTGACTAGAGAAAGGAGGCTCTCATTTGGTCATTTTTATCTGCCTCTTTTGGCATTTCTAGGCTGCTGCACTTCTTCCACTCCAAGTCTAGGGTATATGAGGAAAATATCCAATTCAGGAAATTTATCTCTATGTTATTGCTTGGGTCCTAGGTCCTTTAGCTGGTCTGTCCAACTTTCAGAGACATTGCAAGTTTGTGTTAATGTATAAATTCCAAGATTGTTCATTGCTGAAGAAGTGGGAAAATTATGTCTACTTTGTCTTCATAGAAGCAGAAATCTGACCTCTTTTCATGTTTTTAATGTCTAGACTTAAACATCTTTGAGAGAAAAAACTCAGACTGGTATGTTCTCCACATCTTTCTGTGCTTCCCATATCCCTAAAATCTAAGATCTAGGTCAATCAAGCCTGCTACTTTGGCAAGTCTAAGATCCCCCCACCCCTTTTTTTTTTCCCCTGCTCTGGTTCACATTATCACTGAAAGCTCAGTTGGATTATCACCTCTCATTGGCAACTCCGACTCTATAGCTTTTTTTCCCTGCAGCTTGGCACATGGAGTCAAACTAAAATCAGCATATACACTCCATGTGCATTGGTTTTCTAAGATATTTTGGTCTCATTAAATTATGACTTCCTCAAAAGTTCTCCAATGACTCAAAGAAGTATTTTATTTTAGTTATATTATTACCAACATTTTTAGTTATTATCTGCAAGAGTATCAGTTTCTACCAATCACTGCATCACAGTTGAAAATAGAAGTACATCATATATTTTTTAAAATATTAATAAAGATAACTGTGAACACAAAGTACATTCTAAAATAAGTTAATTTTATATTAAAAAGGGATATATATGGAAAATAAGATTTAATACACAAAAATAAAAGATCAATATTAACTGAGATATTTTTGGTAATTCTGACCAACTTAAAAATTAAAATAAATTCAGTAGAATTAAAAAGACTAAACTATACTAGGAATAATATAAGTTTTATACTGATACACACAACTGGAGTTAAAAAATATATTGACATTACTATTACAATATTATTATACAACACAGCCATCTTTATTTGTGAAACAAGGGAATAAAGGCTTAATTCTCTTAAAAAATTAAATATCTGGAGGAAGCTCTAATTTGAAAATATACATGCACTATTTACATGTACTCATAGAAGCACTCTTTACAATAGGCAACCTAAATGTCCACTGACAGATGATTAGAAAAAGAAGTTGAGGTAAAACTGACACAACATTCTAAGCTGACTAAAATTCAACAACAAAAAAAAGGAAAGGAAAATTGCAGGATTCTACAAGTAAAATATATGATACAAGCAGAAAAAAATCAAAAAAATAAAAGCTGAAAAAAAAAAGCAGCTGTGGTATATACATATATACAATGGAAAACTACTTAGCCACAAAAAAGAGTAAATAATGCCATTTGCAGCAACATGGATGGACTTGGAGGTTGTCATACTAAGTAAGGTAAGCCAGAAAGAAAAAGAAGAATACCATATGATATCATTTATATGTGGAATCTAAAAAACATGACACAAATGAACTTATTTACGAAATAGAAGCAGACTCACAAACATAGAAAACAAACTTATGATTACCAGGGGGAAAAGGGGTGGGTGGAGAGATAAATTGGGAGTTTGGAATTTGCAGATATATAAAATAAATAAATAACAAAGTTCTACTCTACAGTGCAGAGAACTATATTCAATACCTTATAATAGCTTATAATGAAAAAAATATGAAAAGGAATATGTATATACATGTATATATGACAGAATCACTATGCTGTACATCAGAATATAACATAACATTGTAAACCAACTATACTTCAATTAAAAAAAGAATTATCATACTATAAACTTTAAAACTGAGAGCAAAACTCACTATCAAATTTTGTACCTGTTAGATAACACAGTGCTTTAAATAAATTATAATTTACTTCCAAAATCACAATAGATTCCAAATCAAAATAAGAATCTTCAGTATATCTTAAAAAAAAAATTGAAACCCCAATAGTATGGGGACTGCATTTTTCCATGAAGCTAAATAGTAGCTGCATATTTTGGATGGAACATGTAGTTACTTGTTTGCCGTAGTACTGCCATTTCCCAATTTGCACTCAACATTGTGGTCAAGAGAAAATGTAGAAACTGGTTTTTTTTGCATTATTTTTTAGACTTTAAAAAAGACTAAAGTGAGAAATCATTCATATCTATATCATTATAAAACTCTAAAAATAAAATTTCTGCATAGAATTTTGTGTGTTATGAGAAAAATGAGCAAGAATGTGGTAGATTATAGGAACACAGGAATCGATAAATCCAGGCCACTTTACTAGATTATATTACCACTCTACCATCTGTAGACATTTTTTAATTGGCAAACCTGATGTTAGAAAAAATAATACTTTTTTATGGAAAAATAAACTAAGGAATGGTTAATAAAACTTTAGTAAAGTGATTATGCATGAAGAAAATAAAGTTCACAAATAAACTAAAAAAAAAAAAAAAAACAAAGCCATGAGATTCAGGCATCTTTCATGGTTTACTTCTACTTAAGCTTCACGAACATGTAATTCCTAATATAATGTATTCTAGAATCATTCCAAATGTATTCAGACTAATGGATGATAGAGAGACAGAGCTGCAAATTGTTAAAATTTTGAAGGTATTTTTTGAAAGAAAAGGGACAGGACAATTTCCTTCCAAGTTAAGTAGGGTTGGGGCTAGGAAGACTTTTAACTCTGTTTTTTTTTCCTGTTCCCTTGTTTACATTTTTACAAATATAAATTTTTGCTTTGTAATGAAGATAATTTCAAAATAATAAAAACTGTTAATTTTTTGATAAGTATCTTTAAGCAAGCTTACAGAATCCAAAGATAAGTATCCCCTAATATACAAAGTAATATTTCTATAAATATATAACTTTTAATTCAAGTGGAATGATTGCATTTTTAATATTATTTAATTAGAAGGTGTGTGATCTCAGTTTAATATCTGGGTCTAAATCTCTAACATGAGTGGCCCACAATGAATTTTATATGAATGGAATAGGTAAAAAAAAAAAAAAACTACTTAATTCTTATATTTAAACTCAAGATTTTAAGAGCAATATGACATACATTTACAAAAGAAAAAATCTTTCTTTGAATTTTCAATTTTTGCATTACAGATATTATAATTTTATATGCGTATTACTCATTGGAGTGCAACTAATAATTAAATCATATAACAGATGTATAAATGCATTACTACATGACAGAAGGTGACTGATTAAAATGCAGGTACTAGGCGGGCAAATGTGTATGTGTTATTCATGAGTCTTCCTGGCACACAACATAAGGAAACATTTCTCCCTTTATTTAAGTGTTAATCTCAAAGGACCTATCAGTAATTAAAATAAACACATTGTGTAAGTAACCACTGTTGAGATTCCAATTCAGTTTGTTAACTCCACAACTCTTAAATCATCTGATGTAATTTTTTTTTAAATTCATTTATTTTTCCTGGAGTATAATATAGTTTTACTAACAGAGATTTCTAAAGGTGAATAGAACAATCTTGTCTCCAAAAATATCTCTGAATAAAAGAGATGCCTTGTTAGTATGTTTTTATCACAAAACTGAGAATTTCTTTTTAAAGGGATGCTAAGTTTAAACAAATAAACTGTTAAGCAGTTAACTGTGGTTAATGTGAGAAGACATGAATGGGATAAGAATTTGCAGATAAAGTATACTTCATCATTAAAAAGAACAAGTGATTTAAATCGTCTCTAAATTTCATTTTATTCTAAAAAACACTACTGTGCTTTTCTGGACAAATTCATGAGTGTGTAAAGCATATAGTCAGGGTTTAATGATTTTGTAAGCAGGTACACTTTATCATTTTGTTTGTTTTGTTTTGTTTTGTTTTGTTTTGGAAAGGGAAGAGCAAGAGAAAACCCCAGTCCCTGGTTGTGATTTGTAGTAGAATCTTCCAATCAGTTTTTGAAAATCATTTTGGACCATCACTAACTTTCAAAATTTAAGATAACATGCTATAATGAAAACACAAGATGATCCTTATCCTTCTCCAAATGTGAAACCCCAAGCTAGTGATAAAAACAAAAGCAAAAAACATGTATATGTAACATGGATAAAGAGAAATTATGAATACATTAAAGCTCAATTTTCTTAGAGAATACTTGCTCTAATATTTTTACCCCTTTGATATTATTTTTGATAAATACTTTGTGTTACACTTTGATGTAAAAGTCTTACAAGTTTTTGTTATTTAAGTAATCATATTTATAGGCTAAATCATTGTTTGCATATATTTTTAACATGTGATTCAAGCAAACAACTTTCTATGCAACTGATTAACTCATCTAGGTTTGAGATGCTTCGTACTTACTAAAATATTTAAATGGAATACATACGAAGTATTTTTGTACTTTTAAAATTTTCTTTTTAAGTATGCCCTTTGGTTTTGAAGAGTAGTAATGATAGTCACAACAACCAATGCTTAAATGTTAGGATTCTAATTATTATTTTATTCTTTACTGTGTTTTCTCTTCTAAGTTTGAACTCAAAATGTAGACTGGTATTCATTTATTTTCTTTCAAGGTATCTGTATGATCAAATCTTCACAAGTGTGTATTTCCTAGCAACTGAAGATTTACTAATTAATTTATTTAAAACATACTGAATTTATATTAAATGACAAGAGATATAATGGAGAACAAAATAAGGTCTCCACCCTCATGAAGCTTAAATTACAACAGAGAAAAAGACTGAGAATACAAATAAGAAAATTAACATAAATTTAATATCATGTATTAATATCATGTGTTCTAGGAGTATAATGAGGCAAGATAAGGAAATAGAAAATTATAAAATTTTTTTGTAGATAACTCAAAAACTCAAAAGCGCAAACATATTAATTTTTTTTTTTTTAAATGAAGACTACAAAGAAGACTTCCATTCACTGAAGGATACTATTGACAAAGCTGGGAATGTAGTTTGGTGCAGCCATTATGGAAAACAGTATGGAGATTCCACAAAAAACTAAAAATAGACTTACCCTATGATCCAGCAATCCCACTCCTGGGCATATATCCAGAGGGAGCTCTAATTCAAAAAGATACAAGCACCTCAGTGTTCACAGCAGTACTATTTACAATAGCCATAACATGGAAACAACCTAAATGTCCATCAACAGATGACTGGATAAAGAAGTTGCGGTAGATTTATACAACAGAATACTACTCAGCTATTAAAGAGAATAAGATAATGCCACATTCAGCAACATGGATGGACCTGGAGACCATCATTCTGAGTGATATAAGCCAGAAAGAGAAAGAAAAATATCCTTTGATATCACTTTAGTGGAATCTAAAAAAAGGAAAAAAGAAGACACTAAGGAATTTACCTACAAAACAGAAACAGAGTCACAGATATAGGAAACAATCTTATGGTTACCAATGTGTAATGTGGGGATAGGAAGGGATAAATTGGGAGTTCAAGATTTGCATATATTAGCTAGTTTATATAAAATAGATAAATTAAGTTTTGCCTGTATAGCAAAGGAAATTATATTCAATATATTGTAGTAACCTATAATGAAAAAATTATTAAAACAAATATATGTATATATGTATGGCTGAAACATTTTGCTGTACACCAGAAATTGACACATTGTAAACTGAGTATACTTCAATTAAAAAAAAAAGACTACACAGAAAATTTTTGAATTAAATTAAATTAAAAAACGGTTTGAGGTTGTGGATTTGCTAATTTTCTGCAAGAGGTGGTTAAAAGCAGATTAAATCCCCATTTGATCAGTGTCCTCCCTTGTACCAGAAGAAAAGCAACATTCTTATCTTCCTTCTTCCTGCTGCTTACGCAGGCTGCAAGAGTGTTCTGTGCTTGAGAGCTTCCCCTTCAGGGCTTCCCGAGTCCATTTTAAAATGTGGTTTTCCTTTACTTACTTTCATAGAGGTTATCTACGTGTCCACACCTAATATAATAATTCTCCTAGTAGATAAATTAGGTGCCACACCTAATGTTTGAATGCTGACAAAGTCTGCCCTTGACCAAACTCTACCCAGGCTCCTTTGAGTTCTTTCTCAACTCTTCCTCAGCTTTAGACTTTTGTGTTCATTTCTGCATTGTTCAATTTTAGCAAGAATCATGCTAAGTCAGTTTAGCAGAAGCCCCCATCCTTCATATCTGATCACCCTCAATATCTAACTGGATTCCTAATCCTCCACTACTCTCCAGGTAGTATCCTGCCTTCAGCAGGAATCCTGTTAGATTGGTTTAGCCAATACATACCTTTACCTCTGATGGTTCTTCTCAGTAATTTTCAGTCCATTTACCCTCACTCATAGCATCTTGGCTATAAATTCCCACTCTTCCTGGTATTTGGAGTTGAGCCCAAACTCTCTCATTCATGGCAGTGGTGCCTACACCTATCACAATACTCCACTTTGAATAAAGTCTGTTTTATCATCTTTACAAGTATCATGAATTTTTTTGTTGAACAATGCTGTGAAATACTAATTGACAACTAGAAGTAATGGACATAAAACTACATGGATGGACATAAAACAGTGCCAAGTGGGAAGAAAAAAACCTTAAAAAATAGTTATTTTATGATTCCATTTATATAAATTAAAGACAACAGCCACATGTTGTACAAAACATATACACTCAAAAGTATAACTACCAAAAGCATTAGAATGGTTGCCTAGGATGGTAAAGGGTGAGATGGAAACAGGAAACAGGACAAAGGAAATACATATTTTTTAAAGGAGGAAGTGGTATGTTGACGATAAACCACTTGGCCTAAAGTGAGAAATAGTAATGCATCCTTCTGCCCTTGATGAAGAAAAAAATGAAAATATGTTTTTCTGAAATAATTAAAACACTTGCTTAAGTTAATCACAATCATACATATTCAAATTATATCTTACATTTGGACTATCATAATTGTGCCTCTTTACATCCATTTAGAATTGCAGACTTTTAAAAATGGGATGACATTTATGGAGATGAAAATGAAATGTTGTCATTATCATACTTTCCAATAGGTAATTGAATAATCTAAAAATGGCAATTAGCATTTTATCTGAACCTATGATTATTTATTAATGTTAACAGTGCTAACAAACAAGATGACATATCCAAAATGGAGTCATTTATGCTAAACCCCATGTCCTCAAACCGAGACTTCACTTAATTACAGTTCTCACTCTCCTGTAAATGGAATCTTGAAGCAGTCAATCAGGAATCACCCAATCAGCAGTAGTTAGGTAATCTACCTGATACACCCCTGCTATCCCCTAAATGAAAGTAACCTTGAAATAACCAATCCTCTTTTTTGCCTAGTATAATTGTCTTCTCGCTTCCTCTTGTCTATAAAAATCTCATTTGTGTAGCTCCTCAGAGTTTCTGTCTGCCTGGATGGATACTGCTGGATTTGAATTGATTTTTGTTTATATAAACTCTTAAAATTTTTAATATGCCTCAGTTAATCATTTAACAGTTCTGATGTTAGAAGAGAGAACCGAAGGAGATCCCAGACACCCCAGACAAGCAGGGAGTGGACGTACCTGTTAAGCCCCTTGAGTTCACTGCTTTATCCCTGCCCCCGAGCTGGTGGGTCAGTCCCTCTCAGTTCCTGGCACCAGAGTTTTTGCACTATGAACTTTCAGACTTTATTTGAGCACTCCCCCACTCCCCAGACTGGGTCTGGAAACCACCAAAGTCAAACTGGGTCTAACTTAAAGCCAGAATGGATCCATGAACTGGCTCTGACTCAAGTTGGACTGCACCAAAGTGAAGTCTCAGGTGAAAGCCTGAGCAAGTACGTTAATCTTACAAAGATAATCTTGAACAGAAGTAGCCACAGTGGAAAATTTTAACCTAGATAAGCTTGCCCATTTATGAAGTACCCTAGAAAAAAAGGGATCTTAAAGTATTCACCATAAAATGTAGAGTGAAAATTATTTTTCCTCCTCTATAGTTTCTGGTGACCAGGATGAGACCTACTAGGACACTCCACTCTTCAGAGCCTGCAGACCGCATCCTGGGAAAACTGGCAGAAGCCAATAAAGAATGAGAATTCTTATCAAACTCAGCTCTGCCAGAGTTCTTTCTCGGGGCCTGGTCTAGAGAGAAAGTTAAAATTTCACTTTGTCCTTCCCTTTCCAAATTCAGATTTACTGTCTGTCCTGGCTGAAACCTGACAAGATATTCAAAAGGATATTTCTGTTTTGTTTTGTAAGTAGCTCTGTGGTCAGAAGTGGCCAAACTAGAAGCTGATAATTCAAAACCTGGTATTGGAACTTTTTTAGATCTTCTCTCCTAAACTAAAATTAAAATTTGTAGTCAAAAAGAAATAAAATCTTTCTGAAGCTTCTGTGGAAGGATTACACTTTCCAAAGACATACATCTCTAAGTCTAGAACATAGGAATCTTTTGAATTCCATGGCAGTTGAAGATTTTTATCCCAATACAAAGAAGTAAACTGAGGGTAATATAGCTTCATGAGTGTTTCTGCTTCTTGACAGCCTTCAGGTTGCAACCTGATTCTTCTGTTAGGTAGTTAGATAAGTGGGGGCACCAGGCTGATAGGTGGAAGAGAGGGAAGATGGGCCAGAAGATGGCATTATGCCTGCCTCCAGCATAAAGGGGCTTTAGTTCTTCTAAATGAGTGCCAGCAAGAAACCATTTAGAACTCAACAGCAGCAACTGCTTGGTAGTGAGGACTTAATCAGACATAACCCAGTGCTTACTGTAATATAATGCTATTGCGGTTTAGCCTCCCCCCGACCCCCATGGGTTTTTCTGTGTGCACCATGGGTAAGGACATGTTCAAAGGGAACAAACATGACTAGGCATTCCAGGGACAAAAGCCGTCAATGAATCAAAAGACCACCTTTAAGCAAGGGTATAAGAGAAAGAGCAAAGACCACGGCTACCCTTCCTTGGATCAGCCCGCCTCCCATTCCTGGAGGTATATTTTTCCTTTTCTAAATAAATCCTTTAAAATCTTTCACTACACAACACACTGTCACCTGTCTGAAATCTTATCTTTCGGATATGACAAGAACGGGGGTCTTTTCCCTTTCCCTTTTGTAGTAACACTTTGAGGAAGTAAAAAACAACTGCATTTGTTTTATAAATCAAGTCTTAAAACAGAAATGTAGCTCTAGAAACAATTCAAAGGCTACTTATGCTTTTTACCAGTTTCAAAATCTCCCCTTATTCATCTCAAAAGACTTGGAATTATTATAAACATCTGGACTTAGGGAATAAAAATTTCACCTTCTTGGTGAAATCTGAATTTTTTTTCTGTGATTTTAAGATGTATTTGTGAAAAAAATTAATAAACAGAAACCTCAATCAGAGTCTGAGTATCAAAACTCTCTCTCTCCCTGTGATGACAGCAGAGCCCAACAGGAAGAAGAAAGACCCCTCTTATTTCCTGGCAACAATTTGGCCAAGAAAAGCCATGGACTCTTTTTTTGTTTGCATTTTTTTTTTTTTTTTTTTTTTTTACTACAGCCATCCCACCTTCCTTTTCCTTCTATTAAAATGTTCTCCTTCCCTTCCCCTTTAGAAACTTGATTTTCATGGCTGCAGACCCCAAATTGCTATTCTCTGCTAATCCCAAATAAACCCATCTTTGCTGTGGAAGTATCTGGCACTCTATTTGTTTTAGGTAAACATATTCTATCTGGCTTTCTCTAGGAACAAAGGTAATTCTTATCAGAAGGAAAAATAAATAGGCAATTTTGAAAATCAGGACTAAGAAAGAACTTAAAATGTCTGTTTCACAAATATTAATGAAAAGCTTTAGCCCATTTGAGCAGGTAACCTTAAATTATTCCTTCCGCCAGAAACACAATTCAGATATAACTGTTCTTTTATAAACTTGTGAGTTTTGCATTGTCATACACATCTCATTGCTAAAATTTTAAAACAAAAGCTATAAATCTCTATTTGTGTCTGCCTGTATGTCTATGTATGTCTATCTATGTATGTTACAAATGTGTGATATTTTTCTACCTCTGAGTGGAATTACCAAAGTTCATTCATTCAAGAGATCTATTTAATTGGCTTCCCTCAAAAGCATTACATAAATCAAGTCTACTCTCAGAAATATGAAAACTAATCTAAATGTTTTTCAAGTTCACCTGATCTAGGATACTATTAGATAAATAAAAGCTAGTTTAAGTTTCCTGGTTTAATTAAAATAAGCATATCTTTAGAGCTATCAATATTAAATACAATGCAGGCATACAACTTTTATTGTACTTAGGCTTTAAAAAGTCAAATAAGCTCATACTATCTCTGTTACAGGATTTGTCAACAGAAAATAGCTTAAGATGATGGTTACCTGTTTAATGTCCTTATTTCATAAAGTAATTTTACAAAAGGAAAATAAAGTGTATATATTTACCCCCACACCTAGCATTTCTGGTGAAATACATTTTAAAAATTTGTTTCATATGTTGTCATTTTTCTTTGCCATAAGAAATTATTTTATATTTATTTACATTGTATTTGTCTACTGGAGAAAAACCCCATCCGCTGTTTTTTGTTTGTTTGTTTTTACTTCATTACTGAAAGATCTTTCCAGGGTATGGAATTCTAATTTGGAGAGGTTCCCTCCTTGACTCCCAACTCTTTTTTTTTTCAGTTTGTTAAATAAATTTATAAATATATTGTTCCAATATGTTCTGGCTAGCATTGTGTTTGACTAGAAGTTTGTGACGCTGTTATTGTTGTTTTTAATTCCCTTTGGTAGGCAGGCAATGGATTCGTTTTTTTTTTTCTTTTTCTTTTTTAATTTGAATGCTTTTACAATTTTCTCCTATATTAATATTTACTGGTTTAGGTTATGGTATTCCTTGCTATAGATGTCTGTTTAATTATCTTGCTTAAATTTGTTAATATTTTAGATATGCAGATTATAGTAGTCATCATATTTAGAATATTTTAGGCTATTTTATCTTAAATATTTTTCTGCCTATCAACACCCTTGGGGATGTGATTACATGTATGTCAGACTACTTGATATTGTCCTATGGGACACTGAGACCCTGGCTTTATTTATGCATTTATTTACTTTGGACATTTTCTCTCTGTGCGTTAGTGCAGATCATCATTTTCCAACAGGACTCTGCAATAATAGAAACGTTTTGTAATATGCACTATATAAAGCAGTGTTTCAAAACCACATGTGGTTACTGAGTACCTGAAATATGGCTTGGTGCAACTAACTCTATCATATTGGAAAGCTCACATTATATATAGATTTGTATGGCTGTGCCTTCATATTTTCTTTTATTTCACAGAGTCCAATATGCTCATTTAGTAATTTTTAGCCAATTTAGTAATTTTTAAAATAAAGCTTATTGTGTTTTCTATCTTTCAAAGTTCTTTTTAAAATGCTTTTACTACTCTCCTAATATTTTTCTTTAAATATTTGAAACATATTTATAATAACCTTTAAAAATTGTTGATTAAAACATCACTGCCTTTTCAAGATGTGTTTCTATTGACTAATATTTGTCGTAAGGTTACATTAACCTGATTTTAATACATATCTAGTAATCTTAATGACAGACATTGCCACATTTTGAGTTTCTCATTATGTTGTCTTCTAGAAGTTTTGAAATATACTTAGGCAGGCAATTAAGCTATTTGAAGAGAAGCTTGATACACTTATGACATTTTTAAATTTGTGGGTACAGATCAGTATTAACCTTTATTTTTGGACCAGTTTAGTTCTTCTACTACGTTGATCCTTCCGGAAGTCTTTCCTAAAAGTCAAGGAGTATCTTTACTGCACATTGACACCTGAATGTCTCTGAAACTTGTGTGACATTTTAGAATTTTTTAGTTTACAACACCTCTATATACCTTTGCTGGTCTCAAGGAGTTTCAACTTAATGTTTAGTCCCAGCAGAGGCAAGGGACTGCATGTTCAGACTTGTGGAGCTCTGTTTGTTATGCATTACTTTTTAATTACTCTGCCCCATGAATTCCAGTTGCCTCAGCCTCCAGTATTCAAACTCTGTTTATAAACTTAGTTCTCTGCTTGGTTCTGACTGTGCTGCAGTCTATAAAGTGCTTCCAGGCAGACAACAGTGTAATTTTTGGGCACCTTGCTTGTTTTTCATTTTTTATGGAATCACAGTCCTCTGTTATCTGTTGCTTGGAAACAATTGAAACAGGAATATCATGTCACTCTCCAATATGAGGGCATACTAAAGTATTATCTAGTATGTACATAGTCAACATTGAAGATACCTGTAGCTATACTCAAACAGGATGAGAGTGAATCACTTTAGACTGTAAGAATAATGAACAGAGATAATTATTGATCCTGGCCAATGATATAGTCTATAGATAATGATATAAAGCAAGAATAATGAATTAGTGTCATAAAGATAAAAAGGGAGAAAATACTGTCATTTATAGGTGAAACAATAACCTACTTAGAGAAGCAAGTGAATGAATAAATAATTACACAGTGTAGCACATATGCTAGCTACAGGCTCAACCTACAAAAATCAATAGCAATTTTCTTCTCATGTGATATCTAATTAGAAAATTTAGGAAAAAATATATTTGCAGTAAAGATTGTTTTAAAAAATTTTTATACGCAATAATGCAAAATAATTCTACGAAAAATATTTATAATTAAAAAACATATATGGTAAAGTAACTGAATACACTGGAAAATATTCATGATATTTATATATAAATTTCATAGAATTATTCTGATATATAGATACAGACAATTCCATAAATAACTTGATTTTTTCAAAGAAGAATAAGAAGTAATTTTTATCTTACAGGCATATATATACATGGCTATATATATATAACTACGTACCTACGCGCACACACACACAGATGCACACAGGTTTTACCTGCATACTCACATAATCCGAAGCGATAATAATTGAATCAATGAAGTTTTCATGTGAAGGAGACAAATAGAATAATAAAACACTGTCTGGACTATAAACTCAAAGGTAGACTTGTCTATGCTTGATAAAGGTAACATTACAAATCAATAGGAAAAGAATGAATTATTTAAGATAGCATTAAAACATAATTTGCTCTACAGAAAATAATAAATGTGAATCTCACCTACTACAATATACAAGTATAGACTCACTGACTTTATGTTTATGCAATTGTTAATGTTTCAGCATGTGATTTTTCTAAAATATAATGTTAGACAATCATAGCTTAATTTATCTGTGAAAACTTTTTCTTTATAACTTCTAGTTGGTTTTGTTTTTAATTTAGAAGAGAATCAATGTTCACCTAAATAGAAAAGCATGGCATTTGCAGTGTGAATGTAAAGAATTTTCATGTCAGATGACTTGCCAACTCCTGAAGACAATGCACAAGTTTCAAAATTATTTTTTTCTACTTTCACCTGAGACAGTGTTAAGCCATAATGCTGCATACTCAAGAACAAAACATGCTGTTCATTGAGATGAATAACAGTATCAGTACAACTGTGAAAAAATCTTTGATAAATAACTGAGTCATCGCTATTAAATCCTAATATCCAATAACTATTATGTTAATTACAGTTGGCCCTTGAACAACATGGGCTTGAACTGAGTGGGTCTACTCATATGTAGTGTATTTTCAATAAATATATTGAAATTTTTTTGGAAATCTGCAACAATTTGAAAAAACTCGCAAATTGACTGCATAGCTTAGAAATATCAAAAAATTAAGAAAAAGGTATGCCATTAATGCATAAAATATATGTAGATACCAATCTATCCTTACATGGGCATAAAGTGACTGATATTTAATATAAATTAATAATGTGTTAGTTTTCTTAGTGTTTTATAACTTTTTTAAAATAATTGTGTTACCCTACAGTATGCCTCTCTCCCTCTCATAATTGGAGAAAGTGAATGTCATCCTATTATCACAGGTAAGTGTTTTTTTTAACATGAAATGTTTCCAATATTGTATTATGAATATGACTGTATTCCTGTATGACATAAAAGTTTTATAATGATTAATTCATTAGTGTATAGGGTAGGCTACTCTGAAACATCTATTACAGTAGGCTACCATAAGGCAATCATATTGCTGCTTGTTTGTTATCAACAAATGAATCATTATACCTGTAAATAAATATAAATTTTTTCACATTATCCTTTCACATTATCCTTGATGTCTAATGTTAGTAATACTTATAACACTTATAGTGTTTTATGTCATATAAGACAATATTGATGTAGATATTGACAGACAATTCATCCTGTAAACAGCCTGCAAATTTACAAGATCGATAAATACAGTATAGTACTGTAAATGTATTGTCTCTTCTTTATTATTTTATTAATAACATTTTATTTTTTTCTAGCTTACTTTATTGTAAGAATACACTATATAATACATGTAACATACAAAATATGTGTTAGTAGTTTCTGTTATCACTAAGGATTTCAGTCAACAGTAGTTGTTACTAGTAGTTAAGTTTTGGGGAGGCCAAAATTTATATATAAATTTTTAAGTGTTTGGGGATTGGCACTCCTAACTCTCTCATTGTTCAAGTGTCAACTGTACTTAAAGTAAGCTCATAACTTAATTTTAAATGAAGAAAAGAGAAAATAAAAATGTGATTTTCTACTTTGTAGAGAATTAATAGTAATTATAGTTTTAGAATGTTCACCTTTCTATTTTTCTTTCTTTTACACTTATATATGTGATGTCTGCTCATAGCCTTTCTTGAATAAAATGATTTTCCGAGGTAGAAAATAAGAATAAACAAGTATTAAACATATTTTTGACAGAAAATTAAACATAAAGAAATAAAAAAAAAACCTTGAGGTTAAGATGACAATAAAACTGCATTTAACCATTATTTTTTCTTAGGAAATGCATTTTAAGTCAATTTCAGAAATACAGTAGATCCTAAGTGTTTATTACGCTGAAATCAGTATCTTCAAATGACAGAACAAATGAAGATGGTCTTTTAATACATTTGACCTGAATTATTTATTAAGAATTTATAATACACAGAAATTTATCTATTTCCCTTGTTACTTACATTTCAACATTTTATACTTCAATTTTTTCTATAAATTTATTTTTTTTAACTTGGAAACGTTTTTATAATTTTTTTTCCATGAGAAAAATTAAGGAGATATAAAGGATCATAAGATCAATGGAATATGTGTCAGCTTAAGTAATTAATATATGCAAAAAGTAAAATACTATTAACCAATGTCATTCATTCAAAATATATTCAGCATTAACTATATGAAAATCTCTATCATATATTCACATATACCTGAGACTGACAAACAATGGCCTGTGGATCAAATCCTGCCCATAACCTGCTTTTGTAAACAAAGCTTTATTGGAACACAGCCACATATATTTGTTTACAAGTTGCCTATGGCTGCTTTTGTGCTATAAAACAGAGTTGAACAGCTGTTACCTTATGGTTCACAGTGCCTTTAAGGGCAAAATTTATTACCTCCAACTTATATTGTTAATTATTCCTTCTTTCCCCACTTCCTTCTTTCCTTTGTTCCTTCCTTTCTTTCCTCCCTTTTTCCTCCTTTCCTCCCTCCTTTCTCTCTTTTTCCTTCTTCTTTTCTTTCTTTTTTTCTTCCTTCTTTCCTTCCTTCCTTCTTTCTTTGGTTTCAGAGAAAAACTCCACTCATCTCAACTATTATCATTCTCCCAGAGAAAGAAGAGCTCTTTGCAGAGTACAGATGTAAGATAATTAGAAACACAAGCTGAAATAGATCTTAATGCATATTCAAATATCAATACTTAATGCTAATTTTGCTATTGCTAAGTAGCAAATATTTTTCATTTCTTAAAAGGTATATTCTCACTTAATAAACAGAATGGCATACTTCTGATAAATGCATTTGCTCATGTAAGTTAAGCATAAAGTTTTTAGCATGTTTAGCTAGAACAGTCTGGAAATTTTCAGATATGTTTGCTATTTATAATTTAAAATGACATATATGTGTTTAGAAGTGAGATTTTATTCTCTTTTTTAGATAATTTTCTTCAAAATTTTAAAAAATATATAGATTATAGAAAAACTTACATTTTCAAAGTTTTGAGCAGTGAGTTTAAATCACAAGGTTGGCAGTTTAGCAAGAGATACAGAATACATTTTGAGTTAAAATTGATGCAAACACACTGTTTCTGGATCATTGTTTTAACACACTGACCAAGAACAGTTTGTGTTGTGGCAAAGGTCCAGATATGAAATAGGCTAAAATAGAATTTTGTGGAATTAAGCAGCTCAGAAAGATACATGTTCTTGTTGGAAGAGTAACTCTTGGAAAAGTAACTGACTGGAAACAGTTTACAGAGTTTAAGAAAAAATTCATCCATTCCTTTCTCTTTTTGCCAGCATACAACCAACCACCTGCTCTTCCTATTACCTGGGGAAAAATTATAATAAAAGAGAACATCTGGGTGATTTAACTAAAATATAAGATTGCTCATTACACTTCTGAGATTTTTTTTCTACAAAATGTTGACAGTAGGAACACAAAAGTATTGGTATAATGGGTTTTCTGCACAGCTACATAAGCTTGATTAATTTGAAGTAAAATGGGAGAAAATATTTATGCTTCAAATTTAGAAATTTATCTCTACAGATAGATTTATTTTCTTTTTCTTTATTGAAGCTATTTGAAATTAAATTCAGTGTGATCATATTCAAGAAATCTCCATTA
Source organism: Camelus dromedarius (assembly GCF_036321535.1). Classification (NCBI taxonomy): domain Eukaryota; kingdom Metazoa; phylum Chordata; class Mammalia; order Artiodactyla; family Camelidae; genus Camelus; species Camelus dromedarius. The sequence goes on from NC_087436.1 coordinate 41,330,292, forward strand.
ATTAGATATATTATTTAAGAAATGCAGTCAAGTTTAAAAAATATATTAAAACTCATGCATCTAAGTGAATATATTAATCAAACATCTTCATGGAAATCAGCTTACTTACTGTAAGTCTTCTCTGGATTGTTCGGCACTCAATGTTGAAATTGTTTCCAGGGTCTGACACATTGTTTAAATAAATTTAAAAGAATAAAGGGTATACTTTATTTACTGTGTATTTTATATGGCCATTTGGAAGTTGAATCTAGTACCTAGTATATGGATCAAGTTAGGTAATATCTCAAAAGGAAATCTCAATGGGAAATACAACACTTTAAAAATAACCCTTACACACCAAATAAAACCGCCTTCAAGTGATGTTTATGCAGGTACTATTGGAAAGGCACACTGATTCTCCAACACTAACCTACTTAGCTATATACAAAATCTCTACTTTCTTACATCCTTCTAGTAATTATTCAAGCATCTCCCATATTTGTAATATAATTAATATAATTAATCTAATCCCAGAAAGATACACATTATTGACCGGACTATGGAAATTCTTTCATCATGTTATGTGCCCATCTTTCTTTCATTCAGTTTTAGCTATGGAAGTATTTCAAGCATGAGTGTGCTAAGGGTTATGCATGCTTACAAAATTCTAAATAAATGCCATTGATTCTTGAATCCTTGCAGTATAATGAAGAAAAATATTAAGATAAACAAATCATTGGCTTTAGTATTTTTGTTATATATTATATTTAATATATGAGCTATGTTTTAAGTTGATATATACACATATATATATGCATATAATCAATTTTACAATTGCTTTGGCATAGATTTTCTCTATATAGGTAAGAAGCAAGTGACAGCAATGATCTTGCTTACAGCATAGAGAAAAAATAACAAGTGTATTTTCAATATATTTTAAGACGTTTATGGATAATAGTTGATTCAAGAGACAACACTAATTTTAGAAATTAAGAGAAAGTTAAAGAATATTTGATACAACCCCTCATTTTTAAAGTTCAAATGACAGATTCAAAGAAATTAAGTTTTAGATTGTTTTTATGATCAAAGATAAATATAAACAAAATATGATTTCTCTTGAATACTTGACACCACGTATGAATTCAAAATAGAGGACAAGTGATGACTGAAAATCAGTAAGAGAAATAATGATATTTGTTACCACTACTTATACACTCATCTAAACAATTTCTAAGGCATGCATAGACATTGCTTAGATTTTATTTTCCAATGCTAAAAAAAATTCCTACTCATTATCATTGATTAATAGTTATACGGAAACAAATAAAGCCAAAGAGAAGAAGAAGGTAAAGGTGAAAGGGAGGAAGGGAAAATGGCAAAAGAAGGGGGAAAAGGATAGGAAGAAGAAATAAAGGGAAAACGAAAGATGTAAGTGAAAACCACAAATTAAAAATTTTGTTTTTTAGTCTTAATTTGTTTTTTGTTTTAAAAACCTGTTTTTCAATCCTAATTCTTCTCTGGTAGAGGAATAAAGACACCAAGGTAAAAATAGACAAATACATAATGAATACATACATACATACATACATACATACATACATACATACATACATACACAAATGAATATATTAGTTAATTAAGTGTATAAATAAAAGGTTAAATCACTTAAAGGTATAAAAATTTTAAACTACTTTTTAAAAATTATATACTCCAAGAGACTCAACTTAGTGATGGAGGGGAGAATGTCCAACTCTACGAACCATACCATGATACAAATAAATGTAACATGTAATATTTATATAATAAATACTGTTCACATTTTTTCATTTTTAGAATCAAACTTAGAATAAAAGGATGACAATTTCATTTCACTTACAGGGAGTATAATTTTCTATATATTGACCATATACAAAGTATAAGAGGAATTTCTACTCCCTGCAATGGCAAACTAGAGACTTTTGTGCCATCAGGCAGCCCCCAAGGAGACAAGGATTTGTAGGACCAGTTAATGAGAGAAAGGGAGTGATAAACTCATTGACACAAACTCACATTGATCCTCGAAGCATATTCCTAGTTAAAGCTGTGGCTGAGATGCTAAGAAATTCAGAAGAGTCTTCAACGGGTTCTTATAGCTGAAATACTAGCAACTGAGATTTAAGTGCTGCCAAGAAGGAACCATGGGTAACACTCAGAACTTAATGTAGGGGTATAATAGCATATTGGCCATATAAGACTAGGACTACTTGGTAGACCGTGTCAAAATAGTGATGGCCTGAAGCCAGTCGCAAATATTCTGATTCAAACAATTTGGGGCAGAGCTTGAACGCGAGATTTCTTTTTTAACGTTTCACATGATTCTAATGTGAAGTCAGTGCTGAAAACGCTGTTCCACATATCACTTGACAAATCTAATTATTACCACACATTTATCTTTCTCCTCTACTAGCTGTGAACTTTCGAGGATAGGAATATATTTTTCACATTTGTAGCCTACTCATATAGAAGAGAGACTGATACCAAGTCACTGTTCAAAAGTTAGTTAGTATAAAAGGGTTGACTTTGGAAAGATGGTTATTTTAGTTTAACAGCTACTAATCAAATTCCTACTATTTGCTGCACTTTATAGGAGGTGTGTAAACAGACGATACAGCACTGGTCTCCAGGGTAATCATTATTCAAAATGGTGCTTACAAATTATCAATTACTATCACGTTGACAGTACCTTTAGGCCACTACATGTTAAATTAATCTTTCAGACTTCCAACGCTCTAAATCTAATATAGCAAGTCATTCTTTCCTTAGGTAATATTTCATTATCATGAGTAATTGAATAAAAAAATAATAAACTAATAAAATAGAGCACACATCAATAATAGACTATATAGTTTTTACAAGTGTACATGGAACATCTATAAATACTATGTTCTAAGACATAAAAATTCAATTCATTTCAAAAATTTAAATTATTCAGAACAGATTATGATCCCTTTAGTGAAAGATAGAAACAAATAGCACAAAGACAACTGGAAAAATCACTACCTGTTTGAAAATTATGCATTCCATTTCAAAATATCCCATTAGTCAAGAAAACAACATAATTTGAAATTAGAGAAGATTTTGAACTAAACAATAATGAATATATAATACATAAAGTTTGATGATGTGGTTAAATGTGTTTTAGAGAGAAATTCATAGATGTAAAGATGTATACTATAGAAAAGAAAGTTGAAAATTAATAAGGTATGCTTCCATATTAATAATAAACAACAGCAAAAAACTGAAAAAAGAACATAAAGGAATATCCTAAAGATAAAAAAATTAATATCACAAAATGAACAAAAAAATTCAACAAGTCAAAATTTGGATTTTGAACCCCCCTAACAAAAATAAAAAAGAGATGATGAACATTTCATAATACTGATTCAGTAACAGAAAAGATATGTTACACGTGTTGAGAAGGACAAATGGATCTCCCAATAAGATTTTCACAGGAAAAAAGAGCCAGATAATCAATTAGTATTCAGAAATAATAAAGGTCACTAGATTCAAATACAAATTTTAAAAATAAATGGTGTCTTTGTATTCTATCAAGAAATGAATAGAAAACATAAAATAACAAAATATACCAGTTATGATAACATTGATGAAACATAAAACAGTTCATTAAAATTTGCAATACATCTATGTTGAAAAATACAAAATATTACTGAGAAAAATCAAAGAACTATGTAAGTGGATGGATATAATACGATGAGAGGTTGAAATTCTCATTTTTGTGAGAATCATTTCTCCCTAAATTTGACGTATATGTTAAATGCAGTATTGTTTATAATCTAAATAGTAAAAGGAAAAACAAAAGTGAGAGTTTGTCAGCAGACTTATTCTATAAGAAATGGAGAAGGAAATTTTCAATCAGAGGGAATAGAATACAAGACAGAAAACTATCCTACACTAAGGAATGAAGAGCACTGAAAATGAATCAAAGAAGATAAAATCCTTTAATTAGTTTAATTGATCTAAAAGATAATGAACTATATAAAGCAAAATTGACTGCAAAGTGTTTTATAGTTACAGCATATTAAGTGTTTAATGCTTGTTTTAAAATTTAATAAAAGTGGTACAGATAATTAATAGAGAAGATAAAACGGAATTGTAAAAAACACTCAGTTAAGCTAACAGAAGTCAGAAAAAGTGGAAATACATAGCAAATTGCAAGGACTTATTCCAATGATATCAATTATCACATTAAATTTGAATTATGTAAGCAAACCAATTAGAAGAAATAGATTGGGTTAAAAAATCCAATTACATGCTACTTACTTTAAACATAGAGGAATGGGTAAAAAGTAAAAAGATGGGAAAAAGTCATTCTATTCAAACACTATTCTAAATAAATCTAGAGAACTACATGTACATATTTAACAACAGTGTTTCAATATATTTGGTACAAACATTGACAGAATTTAGAGGAAAATAAACAAAACCAGAGTTATCCAGACTTCAAAACTTCTCTTTTTGTAACAGAACAAGAAGGCAGACAACCTATATGGATACAGTAGCCCTGAAAAATACTATCCACCAACTTTATCTAATTGACACACAACTGATCAAAAGCAGAATATACATTCACCCCAAGGGAACATGTATCTTTCACTAAGATCAGATCCTGGGACCTAAAACAATCCTCAATACTTTTAAAAGAAAAGAAAACACATGAAGATGGTCTCAGACTATAAATTATTTACATTATTAATCAATGACAAAAAGATACCTAGAAAATTTCTAAGCATTTGGAAATAAAACTCACTTCTAATTAATTTAATGGGTCAAAAAGGAAGTGTGATAGGAAGACAAAAATACTTTTAACTAAATGAAAGTGAAAATATATCACTGAAATATGAGGTTGAAGGCAAAACTATGATTAAAAAACATAAACAGAAAATATTTATATCATTTTTTAAAAAGGAAGGCTTCAAATCAATATAAACTTTTACCTTAAGAAACTATAAAAAGGATCAAATTAAACCCAAAGTCAGTCAAAGAAAGAAAATAAAATTCACAGCAAAATCAATGTGACGTGAGAATGACTGCTGGTTAAAATGTCAATACACAAAAATTATGGACATTACTTATAATAACAACAAACAATTGAAATTTGAATTAAAATATCACTTATATTAGCATCAAAACATAAAATACTTAGATACAAACCTAAAAGAATACATATATAAGATATGTATAATGAACCTAAAACCACTGATGTAAGAAGTCAGAGAACATCTATATAAATTAAAAGATATATCATGCTTATGGATTGGAAGACTCAATTTGCCAGGATATCAGTTCTCCACAGTTGGATCTATAGCCTTCAATGCATTCTGAGTTAAAATTAGGTTTTGTAGATCCTGACAAACTGATTTTAAAATTGATATGCAAAGATGACAGGAATAGAACAGCTAAAATAATTTGGACAAAAAAAAAGCACACGAGTAGAACCCATCCTAACTATATCACAACTTACAAAAAAGAAAACTATGGTATTCATATGGCATCAAGAGAGTGTGGTATTGTTGAAAGGACAGACATCCAAATCAATGGAATAAGACAGAAGCTTCATATACAGACAGCACACAATATATTTATGTGGTTTTTGACAAAGGTGAAAATACAACTCAACAAAGGATAGTCTTTTCAAAAAAGTTCAGAAACTTTCAAAAAGTAAAAAAAAATAGACTTCAATACATATAAAATAAAGAAAACTGCACACATTCCTCACACTTTATTCAAAAATTATCATTAAATGGATCATTTTCTAGATATAAATATCAAATTTTCAACTACAAAACTTCTAAAACTTAGGTGAAACTCTGTGTCATCTTGAGTTTGGCAAAGACTTTATGATCTGACATAAAAAGCATAATACTTAAAAAATGACAATTTGACTTTATCAAAATTCTAAAGTTTCACTCTGTGAAAGATGTTAAGAGAATGCTGAAAAAAATACAGATCAAGAGTATTTCCAAAGCACATGTTTAATAATAACTAATATTCATAACACATAGAAAAAAAATACTGAAAAGAAAGCAAGCAATCAAATTAAAAATGAGCAGCAGATCTGAGCAAACAAATTAATGATGAAGAAATATGAATGGCAAATAGGCATATGAAATGGTGCTAAACACCTTTCAACATTAGAGAAATGCAAATTACAACCATAATGAGGTATCACTACACACTTAGTAGAATAACAAAATCATCAAACCTGACACTATCATTACTGTTACGGATATAAAGCAACTGCAACTTTTACTCATTGCTTGCGAGAATATAAAATGTCGTAACTACTCTCAAAACTCTTTCTTATAAAATTAGATATACACCTACTATGTATTCCTAAAATCCCTCTCCAAAGTATTAGCCCAAGTAAAATGAACACTTACGTTCACACACAAAGAAGTCCATGAATATTTATAGAAGCTTTGCTCATAATCACCAAAATATGACAACTATCTATGTGTCAACTGTAGTACCTCCAAGCAATGGAATCATAACACTCAGCAATAAAGAGAAGCAAACTATTAATTCACACATCCATTATATTAAATGCACTTTGTTAAAGTAAACACATAAGACAACTTATTGTATGATTAGATGTATGCAATATTCTAGAAAAGACAAAAGAAATGGAAAAGAAATCAGTGATTACCAGGAGTTGGAGGAAGTGATGGGACTGACTAAAAGGGACAGCTTTAAAGAAACTTTGAGTTGACAAAACTATGCTGTATGTTAACATGGTGGTAGATAAATCACTATTTGCATTTGTCAAAACCTATAGAAGTACACAACACTCAGAGGGAACTGTGAGTGTATATGGATTTGAATTCTTTAATCATGATGTGAAGGGAATTCAAGATGTAATGCAGACTGATAAATTTATGTGTTACAAATGAATTACATAATAGTGCTTGAGGAAGTAAAGAAAAGAGTTGACCTAAATAACTTCGGTAAATAGTTTACAGTTAAAGACTAAAAGAACTGTATATAAAGATCATACTTTGGTAAATTTGTTTCTCACAAGTCTCAAGATATCTTCCCCCCAAATATGTATAGATTACAAAACGAAAAAATAGTAGAAGTGAATAAAAACATCAGATAATACCTAAACTAAGTGATCAAAGTTTATGTTACCAGTAAGAAGAGATATTGAAATAATGTTTTTTCCAGTATGATGTATTGAAAATGGTACATCATCTTTATGGTATTACTTCCAAAATATACAACTTCAAATTTAATCATGAGAAAACATCAGATATTGAGGAACAATGTCAAGTACACAATGTTGACAAGTACCTTTAAAAAGAGTCAATGTCATAAAAGACAAGGAAAGTCTAAGGAACTGTTATAGGTTGGAGGATATTGAGAAGATAAAACAATGAAAACAAAGTAGACTCCTGAATTGGATCTTGCAACCCAGATCTTGCAGTCCAGATCTTGCCATCCAACGTCAAAAAAATGATATTAGTGGAAAAACCGGTGAAATCCTAATAACATATATAGTTTAGACAATATTACTGTACTAGTATTAATTTCCTAGTTTTTACTTTTTGTAATTGTACAATTGCTATATAAGATATTGACATTAGGGGCACTGGCTAAGGACTAAATGAAAACTTCCTTTTAATATTTTGCAATGTCTCTATAAGCTTAAAATTATTTCAAAATAAAATTATATTTATAAATAGCATATTCAGAAATTCTTAAAACCACTCCTAATTTAATTCTTCCTTATTAGGTGTTAACTAAGTTTCCTGCTATTCTACATGTAAAATAATTGTTGAGGAAATTAAGTAAAATTTTCCAACATTGAAACCAATTTAAATAATACTTACTTTATGTTGGAGTCTTGTTTCTCATTTTATTTCTGTCATTCCTAACTAATATGATTCACCACTAAATTTATAAATTTTATAAACTTTAACATTCAGTATCCAGACACAATCATAGCTACATAATCCATCAAATGTTCTAAAACAAGAACAAACATAATTAATTTTAAGGAAGTATGGGTGAAAAGTCAAAGATTTGTGTAGACAACAAAATTTCATAAGTTTTAACAAAAAAATGTTATATTTGGCTGTCATATGAAGATTAAAAAATTCCAGAAACAAATGTGTCAAAGTCCTAGCAAAAAACACAATATATATATATATATATATACATAACATTTTAGACTATAATTCTAAAGGGATTGCATTTTCATAATAATGAGGCTAGAATTACCCTAAATGATACATATTCTAGGATTATCAACTACTCTCATTATTCACTATGTGACATTTTATTATCTAATTATTATAATCATTTAAACCAAGAAAAACATGGTTAACTGTTTGAAACAGGTAGAATCTGACTGAAATTAGAACCATGAGTAATGATATCCTATTTTTTTGGCCAGAAATGACTAATATTCAACATAAAAAATTAAAATTGAGTAAATTTATTTATTTTGTCTGGGAAATTGTGACTATATATATCCTGTGCATTGTAGAGTGTGTTGTGGAAATGTGACTAGGACTTTGCAACATACATAACTTTTTTGCACCTCAAAATAATAAGGATTGAAATAGTTAAATGCAAAATACATTTCTAAACTATAGAATGCTTAATTTGAATAATCCAAGTTGACAAACATTTATTAAACTCTAGATAGAGTGAGTATCACACTCAAGTGAACTGACAAAATCCTACAGTTACGGAGCTTACAAAATTCTAGAAGAGGCAAGACAGACAATGCACAAAATAAGTAAGAAAATCAAGACGGCATATTGCCAAGATGGCCCTTTTATACTATGGAGAAAAATAAAGCAGGAAACTAAAATAGGGTTTTGTGAAAAACAGAGTTACAAATTGCTCTCTTTCTCACAAATGTGAAAAATTGGTGATTGTTGTAATTTTTTTACTTTGAAATAATTTAGATTTACAAAGAGTTTAAAGATAGTATATAGAATTTCCACATACCCTTTAGCTACCTTCCTATAATGTTAACATTTATGCAACCATGGTAAAATTATAAACTTTATGAAATTAGCATTGACACAATACTATTAAATAACCCTTAGACTTTACACATTTCACAAGTATTTCCACCAATATCCTTTTTCTGATCCTGAATATAACCCCAGATGCCATGTTACATTTAGTTGTCGTGTCTCTTTACTTCGGGTTTTTCTTTTGTTTTTTTTGTTTTTTTTTTAACAGTTCCTTAGTCTGTTCTTTATTTTTGAAACAGGTAGCATCTGCCTATGATGAGAACCATGACTAATGATATGGCCAGGTATTTTGTAAAATACCATATGTTTGATGTTTTCTCATGATTAATCTGGGAGCATGAATTTTGGGGGAGAAAAATCACAGACGTGAAGTGACTTTCTTATATGAAAGGATATGAAATATCAATATGACATTATTGGTGACAAGAATCTGATCACTTGGTTTAGGTGACATCTGCAAGGTTTCTTCAAAGTAAAAAACTCTAATTTACCATGTTATGCTGTAGTCATTCTTCTGTGACCTGGTACTAACTGTTCTTTTTTGTCACAAGTTTATTTCTAAACTTTGTTGATTCTGTTCTGTAGCCCATCCAGTTAGCTACTTTTATTTTAATCGTACAATTTAATGAATTTTTAATAAAGATATACACCTAACTGCCAACACAAACAAGATACAGAACATTTCCATCAATCTAAAACATTCTGCTGTTCTCCTTCTTAATTTCTCTCACTCCACCCCTAACTCAGTCAAACAATAATCTTTTTTCTATCTATAGATTATATTTTCAACACTAGAGTTCCCAATAAGTGGAAGCACTTAGTACATATTTCCCCGAGCATCATTTCTCTCAGCATAACGTGTTCTAGGCTCTTTCATGTTTTGTACAACAGTATTTCTTTCCTTTTTGATAGATCCATATTGCAGAGATATAATAAAATGGGTTTACCCAGACATTTAACTTGTTTTCCATTTTGAACTATTATTAAATTACTATGAACAATTTTGTTCAAGTGTGTGTTCAGACCGTGTCCTTTTTCATCTTGGGCAACTACCTAGTAATACAATTGAAAGGTCGTATAGTAAATACATGTTTAATTTTCTGAAGAACTGCTAGACTGTTGAGAGCTATAGGGTCAGTCATGAGTACCCACTATCACATATCTTTGCTGAAAATGTGTCTGTCCCTCCTATTGATACCCACCACCTTTAGAAACATGGCAAATGTGAAGCATGATTTCCAGCGTATGTCTGTAAACATACTGGATGTGATACCATGCCTCAAGCCAATCCTTTGCTGTCTTTTAGATACTTCTTATAATGTCTAATAAAATAAGATATCTAGTTATTTTATGCAGTTACAGTTTTGTAAGTTTCTATTTTATAATTCATGCTATTTCAAAGATTTGGTACAAGGGTAAATAATACATGCTCAGTCTACACCAAATTTAACAGTTAATTTTAGTGACCAAAACAACTATGAAACAAGTAGTCATATAACTTAATGCCAAGACTGAGACACTGAAATGGTAAAACTGTCACTAGAATAAATTACATTAAATCCAGTTTTAAAACATTTATTTGAAGGCTAACACATTTGTCTCATTATATTGGTAAATTTAAACTATTTTACCAGTAAGAGATATTCTAAGAAATAAAAGCAACTTATGTTTATATATTTTTAAATGTTTTTATACAACATACTTGCTAGGGAAATCCTAAATTATATCATGAACAGAAAAGTTATTCTTGGTGCAATGTAATGAACTATTATAAATTTTATTACATAATTTTCTAAAACTACACTACTATTTTTTTTCTGTAGAATGTATTTGCCTAATATGATTATATTTTTATTCTCTAATAAAATTACCAGGTATTTTTAAAACTATATTTTATGAATAATATATATAAAATTATTGACATATTCAATTGGATCTGCTTTGCAAACCATAATATTTTCTTGCATGGAAATATTGTAACAATAGACAATAAAGTACTTGGTAAGCTTAGAGTAAATTATATCAGTGAATAACATTCATAAATCTAATTTTTGATAAGTATAAATTAAAGATATTATTTAATATGAAAAACTAATCTGACATGAATGTTAAACAGGATGAAATGTTGATATAACACAGTAGTCTGCTGTAAAGTAATTTATGTTTTACATTTTTCATTTAAGCTTTACATCATTGAGAACCTACTAGTGCTACTCACACACAAGAGCTTCATAAAATGTTCTTCGTAATTTAAACAATCCAACTTTTCCTTTTTGTTTATCATATATACTATAACATATTTCTTACATCTTGTGATTTAGTGTCACATCAAACTATATATGTTCAAACTACAAAGCTGTTGAAAAATTTAGAAACATTAACATTCAAATGCCAGCTTATGGCTGCACCCTCCCATAAAATATTATCTACGTAATGCCAAACACACAATGTGTGTTTCTTTATTTTTGTGAATGAGCTAACATTTTTCAAGTCTACAAATTTCTTCCTCACTTTACTCAAGGCATATGTAAAAATTTTCATATCTGATGGAATCAGTATTTTGGTAGCAGTTCTAATTTCACCCAAAGTTCATTTTTCACTCTTGGATGAGATTGGAGTACATCCAAGCATAACATAAGGAAATATTCACGTACATATGCATAAAGATTCCATGGCAGAACCTTCATCCATTTAAATTAGCATACGGAATCACTTTATACACAATAAATCCAATACAAAAACATCATCACACAGAATGAATAGCATTTAATGATTTCACAAAATCTGTTCCTCTATAAATTTCAGTGTGAATTCTTGGCAGGATATTACATTCCTTGCAATATTAAACTATTCAGTCTTCTTCAGAACTTGTGTTCTTTACTAAGATTTGTAGAAATGTCTCATAATCTAGACTCACATAATTTTTTTTATGGATCAAAACTTTTAAAAATTATATTCACTTCTTGCATCAAAATAATTTATAACTACGTAAGATTCACTGCAAACACTAGTATCAACAGATTTTTAAACTAATTTACTGAAATATGATTGACATACAAAAAGCTGTATATAACCTGATGAGTTTACTATACACACACAATTTGATGAGTTTGAATATAATTGAAATCATCACCACGATCAATGCCACAAATATATCCAGCACCTCCAAATGTTTCCTCCTACTCTTGTTAGCTGTGTGTGTGTGGGGGGGAAATACTGACACAACATAAAATCTACACTCTAAGCAATATTTTAAGTATAGTTAAGTGTTGTTAACTGTAGTCACTATACTGCATAGTAGATCTCAAGAAAGTATTCATTTTGCGTAGCTGAAATGTTGTAGTGTTTGACCAATGCCTCCAAATTTTCTCCTGTCCCCATGGCCTGGCAACTGTCACTGTACTCTCTGCTTCTATGAATTTGATTATTTCAGATTCCTCATACATGTGGGATCACGTAGTATTTGTCTTTCTGTATCTGGCTTATTTCACTTAGCATAACATCCTCCAGGTCACAAATGGCAAGATTTATTTCTTTTATAAAGCTAAATCAATAGATATTTAGGTTGATTCCATTGCATAACCTGGACGTGAAGGAAAAACATTCCTAGACTCAAGCTATCTACTCACTGATGCTAAAGTCATGAAAATTGTCCAAAAGATCTATGGAAATATGTCTATTTATTTCTTATATAATTTTTAATACCCTGACATTAAAAAACATATCAAACAGATAAGGTGATCAAAATTAAAGTATGAAGTACAAATGTACATGTTTTTCACATTACTAAACCAGTTTATGCATGAGTAATAACAGACAGCTGGCACCTTGGAAAATATTTTTTTGTTGTTGAACCAAAGAGTAAATATCTCAGAGATCTCTGTTGGAACTTCCTTCAGAAAGTCTTAAAACTCAGGAGGCAGTCTTACATTATTACAAAAGATATGTACAGTCTGTTTCCATAATTATCCCGTGTTATATCAAGAAGAAGGAAGTGTTAAGCACTTTCAAATGATGCTAAGAGGTTAAGTGAAAAAAGGTAAGGTCTACTGGATTTGGTCATGTAGTAGTCTTAGAGAGCACAGCAGGAGTTACTTTATTAAAATAATAAATGATTGCTACATTGGAGTATGAGTAAAGTGAGTAAATGACAAAGCAATTACAAGTACATTTAGAAGTATCTAAGTAACCAGTACACAATTCAAACTAATAAAAATGGTTGTCTATTTACTAATATTACTAAAAATGTACTGACTGTTTTGGTAAAGTTCAATTTAGGTTTTCAAATTATGAGATCAGATACCTATCTTTCTCTAATTTTGGTTCCACTCTCCTTTACTATCACTTAATTTTTTCATAGCCAGGACAAGTGGTCCAGGCCCTACATTCTCCAAAGTTCAAGGTGTGGTAAGAAAACAGAAAGTGTCTTTTTAACTCCAGTACATGCCCATTGTTAGTTTTGAAAGTCTCTGATTGAGACAGGTAGTCATTTTAAACCAAATATTGTGAAGAGTATACAATGCTTTATCAGTCAGGTTTTGTTTACCCTTTCAACTTTGAAGCCAATGAAAAAAATCAACTCCATGTGAACCACGTTAATCAGGGTAGAGGAACAGTGATTCCCCAAGGAAAATTCCAGTGTTCTTATTAACAGAATGATGGATATCAGTCAGGCAAGCAATACATACTAGAGTTATACAGACAATTCTGTAGATTTGGATGTGAAGACAAAGGAAGATTAATGTGAGATCAAAAACAAAGGGATATATACTTTCTAAATGTTGAATTCTGGAGTAATTATTTTTTTATTTTTAATTGATAAGGTGTAATTAGAAGAGGTGGCATTCAAAGGACTGGAGAAAGGTTTGGCCTTAATGCCAGAGACCTATCTTTTAATATAATTGTGGAACAGAAGAAATAGAGTGAATCCAACAAAAGTAGTTTCACACATTTATGAACTTGGATTTGGCAGTAGGAAATCAGACCTTCTAACTGGAGAAAGGGAAATAACAGGGGTGAAGGTTTTGAAGTTTCAAGAATGTGAGAAAGGCTTGGCACATTTTAAGACTATAGTAGAGGTTTTTGCATAGACAATAATATATTTCCCAGGAGCTGTTGAAAGTTCAATTAAGATACTAAATTATGATTTTAGAGTGACTTTCCTCTTGCTTCTGTGTGATTCTTTTCAGCAAGACACCCCTGCTCAGGCGCAAGGGAAAGAAATACAGGGAGGCTCCTCTGGAGTATAAGGCTTTGAGAGACACATGCAACAAAACACAGAGGAATAAGACAGCTTAGTGAACATAAAAATGTGACATGGTAATCCCAGCTACAGAATACAGAAATGAGTATCAGAAAGAAGATGAGTGAAGTATTAGAGCTACTTGACAGGGTGAAATATACCCAATGAATTAGAGTCTAGATTTTATAAATTATAGAAATATTTCAAGTTATAGGAGAAAAAAAAACCACAGAAAGACAGGAGGTTGTGTTTAGAAAGCAATAAGCTATGGTTTGTGATTTTGAGATTAGGAGACTTTCTGTTGATGACAAGTTTTTATGTGTTCCTGGGAGTTGATGGATGGGGAATTTGAGAGGGATGCTTGGAAATGGCACCATATAGGAGGGTCAGGTTTTGGATACTGCAAAGAAGAGTTGAAGAATTTAGGATAATTTTTTGGTAATGTACCAGGAGGAGAAAGTAGAAAGATTTAGGAGATAAGAAAGAAGTGACAGATGGAGTGAGACTCAAGTCAGTATTTATCTTTATGAAGTTGATGATAAAGTAGAGCAGAGGCTGGCACACAGCAACCCTCAGGACAATTGCAGCCTGATACCTGCTTTTGTAAATAGAGTTTTATTGCAAGACAGTCGTGCTCATTTATGTATAAGTTATCTATGGCTGCTTTTGCACTACAGTAACAGAATTGATTAGTTATGACATGGACTGTATGATCCACAAAGCCTAAAGTATTTACTATATGGCCCTTTACGTTTAAAAATTATAAAACTATGAAGATTAATAAACTCAGGAATTAAATGTGAAATGATTTTTACTGATAAAACAGGTATGAGATAATAATATCTTCAAGGAGGGTGTATGTTTAGCATAAGATGACTTTCCTCCTCAGCTGCAGTCGTTGCCAAATTGATGGCTCAATGGCCCAGTAACTGCCATGCCTGCCTGTGTCTACCCTTGCCATGTAACCAAAGGTAATGATGCTTGTAGAGCCTGCAAACGCTACATTTGGAAGAATTGGAGGGAAGGTTATTCCTGAGGTTATAAAATTTACCCAAGAGCCTAGCAAAGAAGTGATACTAAAGTTGTCAGGATAATATAAATGCCCTAGAATGGTGATGAGTTTTCCAGAAGAAGGCTCTTATTTGAGAAATACAGTATGTTGATGGTGTAGCCATATGAACCAAACAAATAGCAAAGAGATCTGTCTGGGAATACCCTGCAGATTTCACATTTTATCTTAATCTTTATGTTCCTTTCCAATTGTTCTTTTGCTCTTGTTGGAGGTTCTGAGATAGCAAATTGTTTGGCCTTAATTTTCTGACTTGGAGAACTAAAATAACATAACCAAACCTATACTTCTCATTTTATTAATTTCTTTATCTAACATTTATTAACCATATCCATATCTAAGGCATTGTTTTAGGCAAAAAATAAAATATTATTTGACATAAAAAGGAATAATTATAAATAACAAGCTACAACATGGATAAATCTTGAAAACATTAAGCTAAGTGAAATGATTCTTAAAAGCCAGATACAAAAGACCACATATTATATGATTCCATTCATACGATGTGTACAATATATGCCTATAGAGATAAAAGGTACAGCAATTGTTATCTAGGACTTAGGAGACTAGGGAATAATGAGGAGCAATTACTAATGGGTTTGAAGTTTCTTTCTGGAGAGGTAAAAATTTCCTAAAATTGATTTGATGATGGTTTCACAACTCTGTGAACATATGCCACTGACATACCCATTTTAAGTTGGTAAATAATATGGTATGTGAATTATATCTCAAAGCTGTTAAAAAGTTATGTTGACATTTAATGTGACTGAACTTAATACATCAATAGAGATTTATTATAGATAAAGAAAAAATAAAGGGTGAGTATTAAGATTTGGAGTGACAAATATTTTGAAATCAGAAAAAAAAGGAGGATCTGCCAAGTGAAACTGAAACAAAGAAGCCAACAAATGGAAAGTAAATGAAGTTACCACGATGGTCAGGAAGCCAGGCACAGTAGTTTGCAAAAGAGATAGTGAGGCTCTTAGGAGATGAAGTAACCTGATATAAAAGTATTAGACTTTCAATTGGCCATGATGAAAACTGTTGATAAACTTAATACATGGGCTTCAGTGGAAGAATAGTTTAAATATATCATTGAGAGAGAGGCAGAGAAAGGGAGGTAAATAATGAGAAATGTTATAATGCCCAACTCTTTGGAGGAATTTTGTTAAAAATAGACTAATGAATAGGTATCTGATGTAGGTATACGTTCCAGGGAGATGTATGTATACGGTACAGAAATTACTAGAGTGTAAGAAAAAGGGCAGACGAAAGGAGACTACATTAAAGGAGAATGGAAACATCATTATGAGAGCAGTGTCCTCCGTTACCAAGAGGATATGTGATCTACTGCATATCAGGGAAACTTGAGCAATTATAATAGGGGGGCAGGTAGAGTCTACATGCACAGGTTCAGGTCGATTAGAAGACATGCTGCCGAGGGCCTGTCTTTTGTTTGCTTATACATTCTCACTAAAATACATGGTAAAATCATGTATCAAATGTAGTATTGGAGTTTTGTGAAGAATGAAGGAGATATAAAATATTCCCAGAGATTGAAAGAGACAATTGATTAGAGAAAGTAGAAGCATCACAGGGTATTGTGAAGGCTTAGCCCAAGATCTGTGGTAATTTATATAAAGCAATAATAATCAGAACAATTAAAAATCTTTTCTCTACACACTTGCTGTTGCTTAATTTTAGGCATGGAGGATGCAAAAAAAAAAAGCTTAAACATAATATTGTTATAATTATCAAACTAAAACATTAATTCAAGGTTGTAGAATTTAAATATGTAGTCAGATACATGTTACTACCAGGTTATTGGATGGGTAACTGCCCACTTACTTGTTTTAGAAATCTCGTCTTTCAATTTAGTATAAAGTTCTGACCTAAAAATAAAGAAGCTGTGGGAGAAAATTATTTTCTCTATGGAAAATGAAATGTATTTAAGATAAAACTTAAGTAAAAATTTACTTCATATGATTGATTCCAATATTATCCATAATCTTTTAGATAATTGTGATCAATCACGTAACTCTTGAAAATTATAAATAAATGGAGCCCTTAAAGAATAACTTTTGAATATTAAAGCAAGCTCCTCTGTTTCACATTTATTACTGATACTTAAGCAGTATTAAATATTAACATTATATAGTAAAAGTGTTCTTAATGCACCAATTATAACATTGGTATACATTGTTTATAAAATATATTCTCCTGTTTTTAAACATCTTTTAATGAAAAACATTGTTTTTAGTGTTCAAATAAAATTAACATTAATTAAAAAATCTTAATGATCTCTATATCCAAATGACCTTTGCGAGAAAACTTATACAGTTCTGAAGCCTAAAATTTGGAAGCACATTCCATATACAGTTGACACTTTCAGAAAAAAAAAAAGCACACATTTTACTATATTGTCATTATTTTTCTTTTAAGTGTTCAATTTGATAAACTGCAGTGTAATAAGTCATATTAGCATCAAGATAATGTTTATACTTTTTTGCTTCCATAAAGACTGACCTTTTAAATTGAACTGTGAGTAACTGAATACTTAGCGATATTAATGATATTTCAGAGGTAATCAGTATATGAGTATGCTAAGAGGCATGCCTCTGCCAAACTGTCAGTTTATGTAACTGCCTTGTGGCAAAACCAATATTAATAGTTGAGAGTTCTTAATGCCCTAGGGCTCTCTTCATTTGCTAAGACATGATAATCAGCTAAACCAGGCAATATGGCTGCATCTCTGCCAACTTGTGAATACATCATTCAAATCAGGATTGTAAACAGATAGAAGTGTAAGATGCTTCTGTCTTCAGAATCTTCTGTCAAGAATTAGAAACTGGCTTGTTTTGGGGAAAGTGAAAGTTAAGTATAAGTCTTACTGAAAATGCAACAGAGTAATGACAACCCTTATTGGAGAACTAACCATTAGGCAAATATTCAATTCCACGATTTCAACGTAACAGAAAAGAACACTGTAGTCTCTAATCCTATATATCCTAAAACCTAAATCATTTATAAGTGAGGTATATTCTTCTTCGCTCACTACATTTCAAGAGAAAGTAAAATATTTTGTCCTGCTGTAACAAAATGGTGGCATGAATAAATTGTTCATTTCCTAATTATTTTACCTTATACTCTTTCACACTGTAAGTCTTGTTTCTCACAGATAATACCAATGTTTTGTAGAGAAAAAATACACTAATGTTTCAATACTTCACACAGAAAGATAATTTTACTGCTACAGCAAAATCACTACTAATCCTAGAATATAACTACATAAATTTATGCCAAATTAATCATCTTAGGAGTTAAAGTCAAAATAAATTTTAAATATGTTTTAACTAAGTAAGCCAATTTACACCTTATGCTGCTAATATACATTGGATACATTTACATTCAGAATTTCATTCCTTCTCCTCTAGCAATGTTTAAATTTCACTCCATGTTACAGAAAAGACAAGCATACTGCTAGGAAATACTAGGTTGCATTCACACATTTTGTACAAATCTATAACTTTAACGTAATTCTTACAGTTATAAGTAAGCTGTAAAATGCCAGAAACTACCAATTTTACTTCATTCACTCAGAGAATCTTCAACAGAAAGTTGAAACTATTGCTCATTTTGTAGCCCCTCTATCTGCCAGCAACCGCTGGGCAATCATTCATAACTATCTTCAATGAGTAGCAAGTTCATGGCCAAGTCAATAATTACAGAATCAAATGGAACATCAATTTCCATCCAAGATTTAATTTGGCAGTATAGTGCTGTGAAAAATAAGATCCTCATATATTATTGCTACAATTTCTGATTTACTGTCTTATTAATGCTTCTGTCCAAGTTAGTGTGAATTATCATGTTTCCATTAATATGATAATATAATCATTTAAAAACTGAATTTTGATAGTAATCTTTCACCTAAAAAGTATTGTATATTGCTTAGTTGCTTACGGTAATTTTTAAAATATGGTATTTTCAATCTATCGCCTTAACTAATAATATTGCAAAGTTCTATTTTACTTTTGCAAATTCTTATTTATGTATATGTTTTTCTTTTTGAAGTTGGATCTGTTTCTGTATGCTTTCTATTTTTAGATATTTTTCTCAGTTCTAGATTAATTCAAGGCAGTTTTTTGGTTTTGTTTTTGATTTTTTGGATAGAAAATCTTCATATATTAAAAATGATGGACCTGACTCACTTCAGAATTCTGTAAAACAAATGAACTGATGTTTATATGGCTTACTTCCAAGAATTCTAATGCTTTTTCCTGCTTATACTACAATTGTTGATAATTCTCCCAAAATGTGTACTTCTGAAGGAAATCCAGTACTTTAGACACTTCAGATATAGCCAGTTTTTTGTTTTCTTTTTAATGGAGGTACTGGGGATTGATTGAACCCAGGACCTTGTGCATATTAAGCATGCACTCTACCACTGAACTGTACCCACTCCCCTGGATATATCCAAAGTTTATTAGTGAAGATAGCTGCCTCTAATCTGAGTAGGCTTTTCATGTTAATGCAAGTTTCTTGTCCTAATTTTTGCATCTCACTGTTGGTTACTCTAAATTCCTGGTTGAAGATTGTGAAAATTTTAAATAGATCACAAAAGTAATGCCTTAGTATCTTTCATTGTTTAAAAAAAAAAGGTATTACAATATTGTAAAATATCATGCTGTTCATTAAGTCAGTATTTGTTGATGTACTGATTTTCAGAGAAAAATAGTATTACACTTTTCTATGCCTTATAAATATGTATGTATTTTTATTTTATTGAGTTAAAGTCAGTTTACAATGTTGTGTCAATTTCTGGTGTAGAGCACAATTTTTCAGTCATACATGAATATACATATATTCATTTTCATATTCTTTTTCACCATGAGCTACCACAAGATCTTGTATATATTTCCCTGTGATATACAGTATAAACTTGTCTATTCTATATATATATATATATATATATATATATATATATATATGTCAGTATCTACAAATTTCAAACTCCCAGTCTGTCCCTTCCCACCCCTCACCCCCTTGGCAACCACAATTTAGTATTCTATGCCTATGAGTCTGTTTCTGGTTTATATTTAAGTTCATTTATCTTCTTCTTTTTTTATTCTATGCCTCATAAACAGATACTTTTTTCTTTGGGTGGGGAGAACCCTCTAATAAATATAATAGAAAGCCTAAAATATTGTAAAATAACAGATGCTGAGTAATAATTTTAAGTGTTTTTAAAAGAAATGGTGAAAATGCAGGAAAGAGTAAATAACTGATTATATCAAGCTATAATAGGTTTCAAAGTAGCTGCAGTGAATATTTAAAGAATGGGAAAGTTGAGGGCAGATTTCTTATATTCTTTCCCAAACTTAGAGTACCATGGATTGGTTTGTTACCTTTCTCATTTTCCCTTGCTAATCCCGGCTTTGTGTTATCAAAATGTCTTATGGTACTTTTTGTTTGTTGTGTGTGGGGGCTATAGAACTCTAACTGCATCAAGGTATTTCTAGATTTAATTATTAATAGCATCTTTTCAATATACAAATCTTTTTAATATTACAAAACCAGACTGAAGTTTAAAAGTTGATTTTTAAATTAGCAATATGTAAAATAGCTTTTCATAGACTTTCTTCTATTTTAAGTTGAATTAAATTAGCTTGGCAGTCTTATATTTTACATAGAATTTGATGATTTTACTCAAAATGCTTTCCTGATACAAGTTTTTAAAGCTAAGTGAACCAAATTACTTTTTCAACATTAATAGTAAATTATTTTTGAAATTATGTTAATGCATTTTAAGTAATACATTTTAATAATTTTAACTATTTATGTTGATTTAATATATTGATTTATTTAATATATTTTAACAATATTATGAGGATATTTCTTGAAGTGTCTGGGGAAAACAATTGACTAACCTAATTAATGTGTGAAAGAATTAATGTAGCTAAGAAGAGCTTCCTTTCAGAATTTTCTGTGGATTATAAGAAGGTTAATATAGGAAACTAAAATGAAATGAAAGGAATATACTGATGTAGATGTGCCCATAATATATTCTATAAAAAAAAACCTTTTGATTTTGATGCCTATGAGCAAAATTCATATTTCACAAGTTGAACTATGGTTAATATTTGTATGTCTATGTGAGACTAAACATTTTATGAGAAAATTTCTTAGATGTTAAAATTTGTTAGATGTTGGATTTTTCAAATATAGGAAAGATAAACTCATATAATATTCACTCATTTTTTTATATTCTTATCTTCCTGACTTTTTATCTGAATTATTTTTCTAAATTTCTATATTTCCAAAATGTGCCAGCTATTGAATATTTAAAAACAGTGCCTGACTTGGCAATGTTTCAATAATTCCAACAACAAAGCTATTACAAAATAAATATATCTAACTAATGATAAACAGTGTTCATTTTTTTAAAAAAATGAACAATTTGGAATGTGTTAATATTCTAAAGAAAAAGTCATTTAAAATTTAATTATAAATATTTTTCATTATTTTGTATAAATATTGTATTTATAAAGTAGCAACTGAATAGATTATTTCTTAGTCAAATTTTTGTGATATTGAATATATTGTGGGATAGATATTGTTTAATCATAATGATGGTCTATGCAAAGGACTAATTCCCACATAAAATGCCTCTTTACATAACCACATTTTTCTTCTGCTCCTTCCATTTTATTTTTATGTGTATTTTTTCTCCTTCTCCTTCTCTCCCTCTTTTCCTTCTGTTTTTCCTCTTCCTCTTCCACTTCATTCTCAATTCTGTCCTCTTTCCCCTTCTTAACTAGAAACATGTACAGTTTTTAAAAAGGTAATTAGCTACCATGTTGATTGAGAAATTATCTCAGTATATTCAATGCAAGCTAACTGTTTTGCATGAATCACATAAAAAGGATAGGTGTATAAAGATGGTATATTGGTCAAGAAGATAAATGCAGTAAATAAAAGCCAATTAGAGATGGTGCTGAAAAAAAAAAGATATTCTAGTAGTGTATAGTAGATAGAATCAGAAGTGTGAATCACAGCAAGGTCAAGGCTTCAGAAAAGCTGGAATATCATTTCAACTTTTTGATTAAAGTTATCAATAGTTTCTTTTTGAAACCCAATCAAAACACTGAGTTTCAAAAAAAACATTTCACGTAGTTACAAGAGTAATTAAGATGATTGTTTATTTGACCTAAGCATCAATAAAATATAAAAAGGTAATGCAGAGTTGAAAGGAAGGAGGTAGACATAGATATAATATAGAGCTAAAGAAAGCATAACACTCAAAATAACATCTTCAGAATAAAAAGCAGATACTGCGTTCACCAAAGAAGATAGTATATACAAAAAAAAAAAAAATGCTAGAAAAACAGATGCATTGAGAAATGATATTAAACACATCTTTTACTAAACAGAATAAAAAGTGAAAATATTATGAACTTAGAAGACAGTTGTAGAATTTATAGTAGTGGAATAATAGAAGTTTCATTATTCCAGAAACATAAAGCAGGTAAAACAGAAAGAAGGAAATCGTTTACAGAGTGAGAAAATACACATGGAATTTCCAAAACTGATGAAATTCAGCTTTTAGAATCCAAAGAACACTTAGCAAAAGAAACAAAAACTATCCCATATAATGTACATCAATGTCAAATTTTGAAAAAACAGAATTATAGACATTAAAATTATATTCATAGAAAAACACAAAGACAACCACAGACTGGGAAAAAAATGTTTGCAAAATATGTATATTTCAAAGGACTTGTATCTGAAATATTGGAGATAATGCTTGCAAAAACATATATTTTAAAGGACTTGTATCTGAAATATGTAAAGAACACTTAAAACTCCACAATAAGAAACAACTCACTTAAAAATGGGCAAAAAATCTGAACAGATTCTTCAAAAAGAAGATACACAGATGGTAAATGAGGGTATGAAAAGATATTAAACATAATTAGTCATTAGGGGATTGAAACTAAAACAACGAGATACCCCTACACACCTACTAAAATGGTTTTACAAAAGAGAAAACCATAGTACTAATTGCTGGCAGGAATGTGGAGTAAAAGGATCTCTCATTCATTGCCAGTAGGGATGCAAAATGATACAGTCACTTTGTAAGACAATTTGGTAGTTTCTTACAAAACTAGACATAATTTCACCATATAATCCATTAATTGTATGACTAGTTATTTCCACAACTGGAAAACTGGTACAGTCATACAGTGGGAAATTATTCAGAGATAAAAAGAAAGAGCTATCGAGTCATGCAAAAACATAGATACATCTTAGATACATATTGCTAAGTGAAACAAGCCAATCCTAAAAGACTACTGTATGATTCCTAATTTATATGACAGTCTAGAAAAAGCAAAGCTATAGAAACAGTAAAAAAAAAAAAAAAAGATGAGTGGTTGCCATGGGTTCTAGGGACAGAGAGTGAGAATTGAAAAGATAAAGTTCAGGGGATTTTCAGAGCAGCAGAAATTATTCTGTATGATACTACAATTGTAGCTTATGTCAATACCTATAAAACTTTATAGCACACAGAGTGAACCTTAATGTATGTAAATTAAAAGAAATCATTTTGTAGGTCAGGGAATTACAGGATGGGATGCACAATGAGAAAAAAACAATTTAACTGAATTATGCATGTGTGAAAACTTGAGGAAGGGAGGAGAAAAATGCTGATCCAAGTAACTTTGGAAATGAATAGAATCTGTAAAAGTAAAGGCAAATTAAACTGTATATAAACACTGCAGTTTAGTTGATATACTTGTGTACAGTGCAGGCAGAGGTACTGGCTAACATTTCTGACAAAGGAGAATTGTTACATTTATAGTACATGAGCAATGCATGTATACATGTGTACTGGAATTGAACAATTAAGTGAATGGATGGAAAATGGTGAGAGCTAGGTTTTTCACTTTTGGAGTGGGAGTTCATATGGGTTCAAGAAAGGGCAAGACTACTTTATGTTAGGTGGTGGTGACACAGATTTATACATTTGTAAAAATTCATCATGTTCTATATACATACATTGATTTTGCTACTATGCTTTAATCAAAAAAATATGCAAAAAAACTAACAAAAACAGTGGAGGGCCTAAAAGATATATTTGAGGAAATAACTGGCTAATTGTAAGATAAGTAAAACATAGCCTAAATTATGGAAATATAGAAAAGTATAAAACACACAGTTACAAATTCAAGAAGCCCTAAAACACTAAGCAGCAAATATACATACATTAGGGAAAACTGCTAAAAATCAAAGACAAGTTGGAAATTTAAAAATTAGTGCAATGTAGTTGGAGTGCCTCAAACAAATAACAATTGCTTTGAAAACTGATATCTTATGAGAAACAATGGAAGCCAGAATCAATATAATCAAATTTTTTGTAGTAAAGAAAATACTTACTAGTCCAGATTCTCTACCAAGGAACATGTTATTCAAACAGAATAAAAAGTAAAAGGCTTTTCAGACAAAGATGAAGTGAAATATTCATCAATAGCACATCTGTACTTACAGAAATACAAAAGGCATAGAGAAAATTATCCCAGATGGTTAAGAGAGATTTGAAATTAAACAGGAATCATTTAAAACAGAAAATGTGTCAGTAAATATACCTACCATTGACAGTATAAAATTGCAATAATATCTTATGTAATGTTCTATATCTATCTAATAAAACTGATCATATAACATATGAGTAGGAAGAAAAATGTGTATTATTCCAGTATCTTTCCATTGTCTGGGAAGAGTGTAAAAATATCAGTTAAATATGAGTAAAAATATCAGCAATTTTCTGGTATGTCAAGAATATAAGTTTGCACACTTTTGCTCCTCTTCCACTACTATAATAGCTGGAAACAATATATAAAGTGACTGGTTGATGACAAATTTTTTAAAGAGTCAAGGAGTTGAGCAGCTGACATATTAAGAGGACACTTTTAGCATTATTGTTTTAATTTGCATTTTCCTTGTGACTAATAACATTGAAATTCATTACAGATGCTAACAGATATTTTTAAATTTATTCTTGGTGAAGTGAGCATTCAAGTGTTTTGTTTTTTCTTTTCTCTAATACATCTTCTGCCCATTTATTATTGATTTGTGGGTGCACCTTCTATAATCTGTATATGAACTCTAGCTTGTCTTTTCAGTCACATAACACTGCTTTCTGGTGACCAAAATTCTCAATTTTAATAAAGACAATATTGTAAATGTTTTCTTTTACAGTTAATCTTTTTTACATTTTGCCAATAAATATATGCTTATTCAATATTACACTAAAATATTAACTGAATGCATTATCTGAAGCCTAAAGAAAGTAATTATGATTTTTCACATTTTGTATCAAATGACTTTTGATACTGTTAAATAGGTCTCATATTGCATTAGCAATTTATACAGAATAATGGCCCCAAAATATATCCACTTTATAATACTCAGAATTGTTGCACATGTTAACTTCATGGAAAAAGGGATTTTGCAGCTATAATTAAGCTTAACGATCTAGAGATAGAAGATTTTCATGGATACCCCAGGTGAGCACAATCTATTATGAGTTCTTAAAAAGAAAAGGATCTTTCCTACTTACAGAGAACCAGAGAGATCACAGCGTGAGTAGAACTCTGCCCAACATTGCTGACTTTGAAGATGGAGGAAAGGGCCACAAGCCAAGGGATGCAGGTGGTCTCCACAACTGGAAAAGGTAAGGGAGTAGATTCTCACCTACAGCCTCCAGAAAGAAATACAACCCTACTTATGCATGGGTTTTAGCTA
Source organism: Camelus dromedarius (assembly GCF_036321535.1). Taxonomy (NCBI): domain Eukaryota; kingdom Metazoa; phylum Chordata; class Mammalia; order Artiodactyla; family Camelidae; genus Camelus; species Camelus dromedarius. Next base: position 41,356,438 of record NC_087436.1, read on the forward strand.
AGTGATATCTATGCTGGAATTCTGACCCCACGACTGTAAGATAATAAATTTGCACTGTTTTAAACTACTAAGTTTTGGTAATTTGTTACAGCAATCCAAAATATATATCTCCATGTGTAAATATACATATACATATAATTATATATATTTTACATATATTATGTGTTATACTTAAAGATCACGTCATAGCACCCCTTATTTCTCTAAACCTTTTGAGTAATGAATTCATGATTGATTTATCACAGAATCAATTTTACTATTTTCCAAATATTTGATGGGTGATATTTGCAGAATATATGTGATGATTCTTAATATTTTGCTGATGTTTTATTGATAGAACACAGGGACTTGACATGATTTTAGATAGCATGCAACCTGAAATAAAAGCTAAAACGTGAGAAATATAAAATGTTTTGAAAAATGTTCAAAGTTAGGATGCTGTGGTAAAGGCAAGTGAAAACAGATGGCTGATGGTGGATCATCATCAATCTTAGTTACTTAGACCAAAATAAACTTCTAAGTTAAAGAAGAGTAATTCATCAGGATAGAGAAATAATCATTAAAATCACTTTTCCCTCAATCTGATTTTACATTCAGAAGCACACTACTTAGCTACAGTTATGTCTATTGTGCAAAATTGCTCCCAACTGGAGGATATCTTATGCAAGCAATTGGTCTTATTTCTCAGACAGACTTAAAGCTTAGTTAGATTACTACATCTTACCTTGCTATGCTGTTAAAATATATGCATGACCCAAGAACTCAAATTGGTAAATTTATGCTAGTATACTTTTTATAAAATACTATGCAATCATATTAAAATATATAGGTTCATACAAATAATTTGAAACAGGAACTGTTTCAAATATTTAACTTAACAGGGATTTATAGGTGTGTATAGTATTTAGCAAAACTAGACAGTCAACTAACATATTGATAGCAGATTTACATCAAGGATCATGGAAACATACACACACACATTCACATACTGGAGTGAAAATATAAACAGATTTACACACTGAATTGAAAATACTATAATTGGAATTCTGCTATCAACTCCCCTATCTCTACTTTCTTAGCACCTGCTGAGAATATTTAGCAATTTCTGAGGGCCAAGAGTTATGTCACAGCTTTGACTGACATGAACTCTTAATTTTCCTTGCATAACAGCATACGTTCATAGCAGTAAAATGTGTCTCTCATTCTCCTGCCTCACACTGTTTGACTAAGATTGCCTTTTTTTGTTAGAGACCATTCCCTATAAATTCATTAGCCTGTGCATTTGCAAATGGTTAAGTATTCATTTTAATACAACCCTGCCTATTGTCTTCATGGAAGATTTTTCCTTCTTTTTATTTTGCAAATGCTTCAAGAATACCTTACCACAGTGTCAACTTTTACTTTCTGGTCAGTTGAGCTACATGATTTCATAAAATCTCCACTCCTAATTACAACCACTGGCAAATGTATACTATAAGTTGATTATAATAACTTGAAGAGATTAAAAAAAATTTAGTCCTCTTCTGCATTTTAAAGCTTACGTTTTGTAATTACATGTTCATACATAAAATATCTTGACAGGATTTTTAGAAAAAGAAATTATAATCCATAATGTTAAAATAAAATCTTATTAAATATTTAACATTTATGTTAAATGCATAAAATAATAAATTGAGAATCTTTTGAACTAGTATAAATGAAAACACTGATTAAAATATAAGCCACATTAATAAACTGAGCATTAATAGCAATGTTAAAACCCCAAGGTACCCAACTGTAATAGGTATTCAAATAAGCACAATATTTCTAGAGTCAACTTGTGTAAATAATAAGTAGTCATGATTGCAAATAGAGTGCAAATATTCTTGATATGTTATTTCTATATTAATTTTATTTTCAATATTTTATCTTATTATATTTAAACTACAGTATTCTTTTTGTAATGAAAACTAATTAATGGATACATGTAGAGTGACTAGAATGTTACTCTCAAGGAAAAAAATCAGAAAAATGTGCAAAAGACTCTATAGGGATGGTATTACTATATCTATAGATACAAAATTGATAAAAGGAAAATAAATAAAATTTCAAGCTTGAGAAAATACTTCAACAACATCAAGTAAAGTAATTTAAAGAAAAAACATCTTTGGAGTTTTGAATCTAATTTTACAATTATAGAAAGCATCAAGGAAGTCCATCAGGCCCGCATGTATAATAATTCCTGGAAGCATGGGCTTCTCCAGTCTCTTGCTCTAGTCCCAAATTTCTAACAACATGTAGTCATACTACTATATCAAATTTTCATCCTCAGTATATTTAAAGCATTTAGGGACACACAACTCCTTTATAGAAACAGGCTTATTCTTCCCCATATTTTCAAAATTATGTATGCTAATGGAAAAAAATCAAACCTATATTAACAATATTCTTAATTGTAATGTTTCAAATGAGAAGGTGTATTTCTTATATTAATTACTTGTAATGTTTAATAAAATATGACATACTAATCCCAACAGGCAAAAATTACAACAGAATTGAATACATTTATATAATAGAATACTAATAAAGGTTTAACCAATTATATTTATATATTTAAGTCAGTAGTTCATAAAGAAATCTTAAGTTTCTTAGACAGGTTTTGTTATTTTTATTTTGCTTATTTATTGTATTTTTAAATTATTTATTTATTATTATATATTTTATCATTTAGTTTGTTATTTAGACAGTTATTTGGGTATTTGTCAGATGTATGGGATGACAATCATAGCATTGTAAGTTTCTTACTTGCATGGTATAGTATTATTTAAAGGCAGACTAAGATGTACTGAAAATATAATTGGAAAATAAATCAACATTAGATATTGAATAAAAATTCTCAAGGAATCCAAACATAGTTAGAAAACTGGGGAAAAGAAAGCAGCAAAAGCATATTGAATTAAATGCAAAAGGTTACATTTTAATTTGGTCATATGAATAATTACATTTAATATAAACAATCTAAGCATACCAATTAAATGATTGCAGAGACTGAAGACTAAATTACATGCTATCTAGTAGAAACACAGCTTAAATAGGAACACATCAATATATAAAATTTAAGATGAAAAAGGTAAAGCACATAAAAACTGTTCCAAAAAAAAAAAAAAAAACAAAAAACTGGAGTAGATATATTAGTACAAGTAATAACAGAATTAAAAACAAGGAACTATTGAGGGGAGGGTACAGCTCAGTGGTTAGGGAGCATGCTTAGCATGCAGGAGGTCCTGGATACAATCCACAGTACCTCCATTAAAATAACTAACTAAATAAACTTAATTCCCTCCCCCCCAAAAAATAAAAATATATATATTTTTAAAAACAGCCTATAGACCTTTAAAAAATCATAATGGCAGTAACTAACAGAAAATACTTATTATGAATCAGATACTTACATAGGGAAAAAAACACAAGAAACTATTATCAGGAATCAAAGAAACATTACAGAATGACAAAGTAATCATTTCACCAAACACATATAATAAAGCTAAATATTTATGGATTTAGCTAAAAAGCTTCAAAGTAAATGAAGCAAAAATGCAAATGATTAAGGCATGATATAGATAAATCCAAAACTATAGCTGGATATTTCAACACTTGTATCACTGCAAATGATGGAATGAGTAGGCAGACAATAATTATAAGGAAAATCTGAAAAACACTATCAAGTAAATTCACTTAATGACATTTACAGAATGCTACAACCAATCACAGCAGAAGACAAATATGTTTTAAATGTACAAGAAACATTCACAAACACAGACCATATACTGGACCACTGAAAAAATTAAAAAACGAAATAATTGATAATATATAGACCAAATTTTTTGACCATAATAAAATGAAACTGAAAACCAATAAGAAAATATTTTTAACAAAACAAAATAGTTTATAAACAATAAAACACTTGTATGGATGAAAAAAGTCCAAAAGTTGTAGATGCCACTAAACGAGTTTTTAGAGAAAAAAGCATATATATACATATATATAAGAGAAAAACAAAAAACTATAAAATTAATGATTTAAGCTTTAAATTTAAGAAACTAGAAAAACAAAACCATAAAATTTAACTGTAAAACAAGAACAAAGAAAATAATACAGATGAGAGTAAGAAAGAATGAATAAAATTGAAAACAGCAAAATAGAGAAAAACAAAGAATCAAATTTACATTTAGTTGAAAAGATCAATAAAACTGATAAACTTCTAGCAAGATTAACCTGAGAGACAAAAAGAAGAAAAGAGAGAGGGTCCTGGTGGGGGGAGGGGGAAAAGGGGGTGGGGAGAGTGTGAGTGCATGTGTGTGTGCGTGTGTGAGATAGAGAGAACCCAACTTACTAGTATTAATAATGAAAGAGGAAATATCACTATAGACCCTGTTGACATCAGAAAGAAAAAAATAATACCTCAAACAATATTACATACACATAATTTTTCTTTATTCAATGCCCTTTAGTCAGAATGCTCATATTTATTTTATACAGTTACCCTCCCCCTTTCCACATACAGTGGTTTTTTGTATGTTCCTTTTTTGAGGGGTGTCTTTTCATAATTCTGCTAAATGAGCAGTGCTACATATAATCTGATACTAAAGTGGAGTAAGTCTTGATATAATTTCTTAGGATACAGTAAAAAGCAACCATGTTAGGATGGAATTAAAGATGGAGCTTTGAGAATATGAGCGACCACCAAGAAGAGTCTAAAGACCTTTCACAGGGGTGCAATTTAGAAGTAGGAGGTGAGAAAAACTGGGAAAGGCCACATGAGACAATATCTTATAATTACTTATAAAACAGACATTTGCTTGACTTGAATATTTATGTGAGACATGAATAAAGAACAGAAACTTCACATAGGTGATGATCTAAGTAATTTAAGTAAGTGGTTTGGCTATATTTGAAATTTTGAAGGATTATGAGGGACAGTTAAATGGCTTTTGAGATGCAAATACAGTGTGCAGAATAATGGCCCCAATCACAGGAGCCTCAGAATATGTAAAGGTATATGGTAAAGGGGAACTGAGATTGCAGATTAAGGTTGTAAGCAAGGTTGCTAATCAGTAGACTTTAGAGAGGTTAGGATGATTGAGGTGGGCTGACTGTAATTATAAGTATCAGCATAGAAGAGAGAAGCAGGAGAGTCAGAATCAGAGGAGAAGTGATGATGGAAGCAAGGTTAGAGTTATGCAATGTAAGAAAGATTTCATCCATGTTGCTGGCTTTGAGGGTGGAGGGAAGAGCCATGAGTTTAAGAATGTGCGTAGTCTCTAGCAGGTAGAAAAGGAAATGGATTGTTTACTAGTCTTCTAAAAGGAATACAACTCAGCTGGCTCCTTGATCTTACACCAGTGAAACCAATTTTGGACTTCAGATCTATAGAACCATAACTGAGAAGTCCAGCAATGGTTAAAAACCTATGTGTGATTTTTTTCCAGACTGACCATAGGTAATCACACAGATTTTAGTCCGCAGGCTTTACAGGGAAAGCTGCCCTCCCCACGGCTGACTTTGTGCACAGCCAGTGCTTCGCAGTCTCTGAAGAGAACTGCAGTTAAGGACTCAAGCCTTCTTGGCTGGTTACACTCTCATATATTTGCATTCCCAGTCCAAATGCCTTCATTTTAAGGTCTCATTATTTGAGACCTTGAGCAAAGGTCCTCTTCAGGCACCTCTACCAAGGTCTTCTAAAGTAGGGGAGGAGGGCTTTCGAAACTCAGATGTAGCTAAGGTGCTCAATCATTCCGAGGAAGCTAAGGCTCTGTTGGGTTAAGACCCTCACTTCATTGGGCAACTAGCACTGCACCCAGCAGCCCCTGCCTAGCACTCCCTTGCACCATGTTCTCAGTCTCTGGGCTAATCTGCATCGACTCAGCCCACATCCTTCATAATGATGAAGTGATGGTTAGAGAGGAGAAGATCAATGCTCTCCTTAAAGCAGCCAGTGTAAATGATGAACCTTTCTCATCAGGCTTGTTTGCAAAGGCTCTGATCAATGTCAACAACAGGAGCCTCATCGGCAATGTAGGGGCTGGTGGACCTGCCCCAGCAGGAGGTCCTGCCCCCTCCACAACTGCCTCAGCTGATGAGAAGAAAGCGGAAGCAAAGGAATAAGAATTTAAGGAGTCTGATGATGACATTGGCTTTGGTCTTTTTTACTAAACCTCTTTCGTAATATGTTTGATAAAATGCTGAACTCTTTAAAAAAAATAAAGTGGGGGAAGGGGGAGCCCTGTTGAAGATGTTTTTTCCCACTCAAACTCAGTACCCACTACTTTTCCATTCCAAGCCATCCTCCCCAGCACCCTCAATGCCAGAGTCCATAAAACTGCTGAACTCTTCAGGGCTCCTTCATAAGAATGAGATGACCCCAAGCATCTGCACTGTTGCTCTTCACTCTCCAATGGTGCAAAATTCCACGGGGAAAATGAGATGGGAAATTTGGTATTTTCTCCACTTTTAGCTTCTTGGTTATAGCAGCATAATATGAGATTAAAGGCTTAACTCTTTCATTCTTGGCTCATTGCTTTAATCAGCTACTCCAACACCTGAGCTCTCTCTTCCAGTTCATCTGAGCTCCTGATACTAAGTAATATATTTGTGTTGTTTCAAGCCACTAAGCTTCTGATAATTTGTTACAGTGGCAGTAGAAAACTGATACAATAGCTGAATAAGACTTTTATCATTATTCAATTTTGTAACTTGCTTTTATTAAGAGAAATATTTTAAATAATCTCTAGTGACTTAAACACATTTGGATATACTCTTGATCAGGCATCATGTTTTTCCCAGTAACAGAAGTCATGTGAAATAACAAGAAATTATAGAAGGACATGTTCCTCTCTGGCAGCACGAGTAACTCTGTGGAATGTCTCTCCAGTAACATAACCATAATTAGTGAAATGCATTTAAAAACAGTTATTTAAAGTGTCTGGAGGTTATCCTAAGGAATTATAGCAAATAAAAAACCATTTAGTCAGAAAAAAATACTAAATCTTGGGGGACAATGAAGGTCTGGGCATTTGAACCATGACGCCTTTCTCACCCATTTTAGTGTCAGAAGCTCAACTCTGGGCAGAGGTGTCCAAGAAGATGGGCTTTTTCTTCCTTCTAGCCTCCAGCCAAAGGATACTGTCTCTCCGAGAGGGGCAGGCTGCCAGCATTTCTCATTACCAGCAGCTTCACATTGCAAAAGCTCTCTTCCAGGAAGGAGTATAGCCAAAAGATTGCCTCTTCCACTAAGCATCCAATCATAAGGCAGAAGCTCTGCCTCAGGCATGGCAACAGAGAATACTGTATCCTGAATCACCGCTGCCCCAGACTGTAAGGTAGAGGTTCCACTCAGGGAAAGACTGACCAGGAAGACCAGAGGCTAATACCCTTGCACAATTCTCTACTTGTACTGAGAGAGAACCAGGGAAAGAGACAACTAAGAAAAGCACTTCTGGGGTTTAAGTTTTTTAAATGTTGAAAAACAAAGACAAAAGAAAATCTTGAAGACAGTAAGAGAAATACTCTAAAAATAAAGGAACCTCAATAAAATTAACAGCTGATACATCATCAGAAACAATGAAGGTTAAAAGGTTGAAAGATGACATATCCAAAGTGCTCAAAAGAAAACCTATTAGGCCAAAGTCCTATATCCAGAAAAAGTATCATTCAAAAATGAAGGCAAAGACATTTCCAAACATACTAATACTGAAAGAATTCATTTCTTGTGCATAGCTTTACAGGAAACACTAAAAGACATTCTTCAGGCTCAAAGCAGGTGACTCAGACAGTAATATTGAATACATACACACACACACACACACACACAGCTCACAAATACGGGCCACTTAAATGTAATCACGTAAATAAAAAAGACAGTATGATTTGATATTTCTTCTCCTTTCTTCCCTTAATTGATTTATGAAGAAATTAAATTTGAAAAATAAGTATATAACATCATTGCAAGGCCTATTACACATAGAAGAGAATTATATTTAACAATAATAGCAGAAAGGCAGTGGTTGGGAACAAAGCTGCACTGGAGTAAGCAAAGAAAATGACACCAGGCAGTAACTCAAATTCACAGGAACAAATGAAGAGAACAAAAAATGGTAAATAACAAGGTTAATACAACAAACTCTGTCTCTATATGTGTGATCTTTGACCATGTTTAAAAGACATAAAATTATATAAAGTAATATTTTCAAAATGTATTTCTGGTTTACAACATAGAAGTGCACCATGTATAACAATAATAGACTAGAAGTTGGGCAGGGATAATAAAGTTATGTATGAGAAGTGCTCTTATGTTCACTGGAATTAAGCTCTTTTAAATCTAAAGTAGATTCTGATGAGTTAAACTGTATGTGGTAAGCCCTAGAACAACCAGTAGGAAAATATATAAGGTGAATATAATTTAAAAATCTCTAAGGGAATTAAAATGGTGTATTAAAAATACTCATTGAAAACAAAAGAGAACAGTAAAGGTAAAATAAAAGAAAAAAGACATAAGACAGAGACAAAATGTAAAATGACAAATGTAAATTCAACTATATAAACAATATCCTTAAATGTGAATTGATTAATGTATCCATTTAAAAGGCAGAGATTGTCTGCCTGTATAAAAAACCAAGATCTTATATGCTGTCCACAGGAGATATAGTTTAGATTCAATATACTAATAGCTGGAAAATTTTTAAAAAATGGAAAAATGTACCATGCAAATAGCAACCTTCAGAATGTTCGAATGGCTACATTGTTATTGAAGTAAATTTAAGACAAATATTATTAGAGATAACGAGGTTCATTAAAATGATATGAGACAATCTATCTAAAAGATATAATAATTACAAAAAAACCCAGAAGTATATGTTAATTACATAACACATTTCTAAATAGGTCAATGAAGAAATCACAAGAAAAAATTAGAAAATACTTTGAGATAAAAAACAAACCCACAGACATCAAAACTTGGGGGATGTAACTAAATCAGTGCATAGAGAGAATTTATAGTTTTAAGTGCATGTATTAAAAAGAAGGTCTCAAAAATTTTTTTTTCTACATTATAGCAGGACACAAGCAAGTTGAACTGTTAGGAATATTCGACTTAGATATGAAAAATCAGGATACTAATATGATTCCATAATTATCAACAATATATGAAGTTAACTATTTGTTGTGATTTTAAATGATTATTTTGGGCAAAGTTTTCACCCTTTTTCTCCCAATATAGTTTACTTCATCTATTAATAGGAATTGTTAAAATAAATTAAATTTCAACATATAATTCAGTGTTTATAAATTCCTACTCAAAAAGACATATTTGAAACCTCAAAGAGAAGAAAAATTCCCACCTGAAATGTTAAATATGCGGAATAAGTTTTATTCTATAAATAGACTTTTCAGAAAACTCAGAACTCCTTTCGTAAATAAGCCAAGAACAGAAACACTTCAAAAATCATTTTGATTCTTGAAGGAGAAGGATTTGTTGGTTCAGTCTGTGGAGCTGAGGTGAAGTTCGGGCCTGGCCCCCGTCTGTGGAGGGACGAGACCCAAGAGCCAAGTCGCTCCAGGTTGGCAGGTGGCGGTTTTAGGTTTTAATAAGCAAGGGGACTTACGTAGGAGGCTGGTCTTCCGGTGCTGCAAGAAGGGGAAAGCTCTGTTCCCGCCAACCGGAATCTGACTTCTTCACACAGAGGCCTTCACGGGGTTGAGTTACCCGTATGTCCGGCCCAGGTGGTTTCCGCGCCTCGCTGCTTCTCGAAAGCTGCGTCCTGGACACAACTGCGGCTGCGCGCGGGCGGTACGGGTGGAGCGAGCTTCCGCAGGACCAGGATATGCGGAAGGCGCGCCCGGCAGCCCCTCCGCCAGAGTCCTGGCGTCAGCCGGCCCTCCAGTCTTCTTCAGGACCTTGTCCCACGAGGCTCTGGGTAGGTGAACACTCTTCCTCTGCTTTCCTTATTCTAGCTACGTTCATAAGTAATACTTTTGAAATTCTGTGGAAAAGGAACGAAAGAAACCACAGAGGCCGTTTCTTCAGGGAAGAGAAAATGGCTTTGCTGGGGTTTTTTTTTTTTTGGGAATTTTTTATTAGGCCACTGAATCATGAAAACGTGTTTTTCAGAAACTTGAAAATTGTACTGCCCTTCACAAACATATAAGTGACTGCATAAATGCCATTTTAGCATAAAAAACATTTTGAAAATACATATTCGTATTTAATAATCATTCTGGATGGGGTTTGCTTTTAAAATAAAGGTTATTATTTGATATGATATACATGATACAGAGACCACATTTTGTTTTATCTTTTCTTAAGGTTATTTATTGTCCCAGCAGCATTTATTTTTTAATTTATTTTTGAAATGACTAACCATTTCCTGTGATTTTTCTTTGTATCTTTGTCAGAAAAACAATTGACGGGTATATATGGTATCTATTCCTGAACAGCCTATTTGATTCCATCTCTTTGTACTCACATCAAAATTACCCCCTCTTAATGAATGTAGTGTGATAGAAAGTTTTAAAGTCTGGTAGGATAAATCCTCCAACTTGGATTCTTTTTCAAGATTATCTAGGCTATTCTCAAATATTTTATTTATATATAAACCTTAAAATAATTTTGTAAACTTTCGCAAAAATAAGGCTGTAAAACCTATTTGGGATTGTGTTGATTCAATATAACAATTTGGGGAGAATTGGTATTTTTAAGAACTTAGTTGCTAATCATGGACTTACGTTATACAACTGCTTTTAAGTCTTAAAATTTCTATCAGCAACATGATCTGAATGTATTCGAATGTACTTTAATAATTATTATATTTTGGTTCTTTTAAATGAAATATTTTAAATTACATTTTCAATTTTATGTTGCAGTATATTGAAATATAATTGATTTATATGTAGTGATTCTGTAGTTAGCAATTTCATTTAATTCACTTATGATTACTAATAGTTCATTTTATAGATACTTTAAGATTTTACATATAATCATGACAATTGCATAAAATCTTTGTTTTTCAAATCTTTATTTGGTGTTGTTATACTGATTAGGAATTACCTTATAATAATGAACCAAAAAATGAAGAAATGCCCTTATGTCTTTTATTCTCAAAAAAGAGAACAAGTTTGATAGTTAACCATTAATTATAAGATACCAACAGGTTATTTGTAGATAATTTTGTATAAATTTGGAAAGATTTGCTTCTAGTTCTAGATTACTGGGTGTTTTATCGTAATGTGTACTGAAATATACCAGATCTTTTTTCAGTAGCTTTTTGGATTGTTTTTTATTCCATTAGTGTAATATCATTTAGCAAATGACAAGACAAATTTGCGTTTTTAAAATACATTACACTTGACATGGTCTTTACTGATCTTTCCTTTTGTTACTACCACTATCTGAAAGAAGTGTGTTAAAACATCTAATTATGTTTTGGTTTACCTATCTCTTACTATTATGTTCCCTTTTTAAAAAGCATGTTTGTATTTATAGTATTAGTATATTTCCTGTTGATTGGCCTTTTTTCTTCTTTATGAAATGCCTTTTTGTGTCTCTAATTCTTCTTGCATTTAAATGTCCTTTGTATGATTTTAGTATAGACATTTAAATATTCTTTTGGATAGGATTTTCAGCCTTTTACTTTCTAAATAGCTGTGTCCTTATTTTTAAAGTATGTATACTATGAATTTGAATATATTGTGTTTTTATCTAGTATGACAAACTTTAGCTTTTAATAAAAGGATTAAGTCCTTTCATAATGAGTGTAAATTACTAGAACAGTTGGGTTAAATCTACCATTTTCTATTTTTTTCTTCTATTCTGTCCTACCTGTTTTTAGCTGTTGTATTCATTTCTTAACTTTTTCAGTATTGCATATTTTTTTCTAATTTTTGATGTACAAACTTGTATAAGTATTTTATTGGTTATTCTAGGTTACGTTCTTCATTTATTATAACAAACTTAACATAGTTTAATTCTACTTTTCCCATTCTCTCTTTTCCATTATTTTGTCATAAATTTTATTTCTATGTATTAAAAAACCCACAAGATATTATAATTACTGCTATAAACCATCATTATACTTTTATATTTAATTACATGTTTGCCTATTTTAGCACATGTCATTTCTTCCTTCAGTTCTGTGCTTCCATCTGTAATTACTGAATTTAACCTGAAGAACTTTCTATATCTTCTCTTGTGATGGAAACCTGTTTGAAAAAAAAAAACGAATCTGCTGTTTCTTTTTGTTTCTTAATGTATTCATTCACTTTCACTTGAGAGCTATTTTGTAGGTACAGAATTCTACTTTGGTAAATGTGCAAGTGTTGTTGTTGCTGCTGATATTGTTATTGTTATTTTCAGCATTTTAAAGACATCATTCCATTGTCTTTGCCTTCAGATTTTCTGTTAAGAAAACCAGTAGTCTTTCTGTTTCTGCTTTGATGATTGTGTCCGTTAACTTTGGCAAGTTTCAAGGTTTCCTTCTCCAATTTGATTTTCAGCTTCTAACTATGATGTAACTAGATGTGATTCAGTTTGCATTTATCCTATTTGATGTTTACCAAACTTCTTGAGTCTGTTGGTCATGATATTCATCATTTTTGGAACATTCTCAGTCATTAACTCTGCAAATATTGTTTTGTGTCTCATTCTCTTTATCATCTCCTTCTGAGATGCCAAAACACATATTTTAGACCATTTAAGTGTATGTATTATATGCGTATCAATGTGATATTGGCATAATTGAAAATAAAACTTTTAATGAACAGGTGTCTACTGGGGGACTGGGTGAAATGGAGAAATGTTTAGACAAAATGTGTACAGAACATTCCAGAGGTCACAGTAAAGCTGCTTTTATGAAACTGAGCAGCAGAAGAGTGTCTAGGATAAACACTGGTCAAGGAGGAACAGGAATTATAAAAACAGGGAAGCAAAGGAAATGTTATATTCATGTAAATTTTTAAAAATCTAGATAGCCTGACATGTGAGGAAATGAAAATGACAGCAAATAGCAACTTTTATTACGTAATATTAAGTTATAAAAGTTAAAAAAAAATAGGGGATCAGAGTAAATGTTTATGATGAGGGAATACAGTCAAAGCATTCCAGCTAAGTAATGTGTGACCACGTTCCAGATGCAATCAGTATGCTCTCAGGCATCTCCCACTGGGACAGAGCAAGTTCTTAGGATTTTTCAGAGCACCACAAAATGTGGCAGCAAAAAAAAAGGACATTCATATTGTGAAAAGTATGGGAAGAAAATAACTGCAGATTACGATAACTCAAGTTTCCTTTTAAAAGTCTCTTTAACCCAGTGCTAATGAAAGTAAGAGAAAGTATAGGTAATTAGAAAAATTGAAGTAAGGGATATTTACCCTTCCACACTTCCATACTTTTAATGTGAATACTCTTTCACACCTAAATTTTTAAACGAAAATTATCTTTGTAACCTAGAAATGATTTTGTTTCCTTTTCATATATATATTCAACTAAATGGTCCAGCTGCATACTTTAAGAAACTGCTTTAAGGAATATGTGAAAATATATGTTGTGATTCTGAAGCCTTTGAACAAAAGTTGATATTTTAAGTCAATTCATACATTATCTCAAGATCAATTATCTAATTGTCATTTAAATGCACTTTTTCATGTAAGTTTATTTTTCTGTTACTGTCAAAGACATTCACCAAACTCTTAGTCATTTTGAGAAATTACGCTGACATAAATTTTATCTAGTTCATATAGTGTTGTATGAGGCATACAGGAGGCTATAAACAGAGGAGTGTTCCTTACTCTGACTTATCAGTAATTGTTGCTTGTCAGCACTAGCATCTGCAGCATGTACTGATTGAACATATTTTTTTCCAGAGAAAAGTGAAATAACAAATCCCACAATATCAGCAATGTCTAATTAGAATATTGCTATTTTAAAATTAAGATTTACCCTCAATACAAATATCTTATATAATTTCAGTACGCTATAGCATGTTGTGACTATCTTGCTATTGAAAACACATGTCATTTCTCTAATCTTATTTAAGTGAATTAATATTGCCTATAAAATTATGTACTATTTCCCTAAGTTGGCATTCAGATTCATCACCCCCTGTACTGTTTCCTTATACAATGTATCCTAGTGTCAAACAAATCTTAACTGGGACTGAAATTCAGTGTTGCAGTTTAATATCTGTGTAGACTTGTGCATGAGCTTTAATTTCTCTATTTGCTCAAATTTAAAATAAGGATAATATTGGTCTCTATCAGGATTGGAAGCTTTGTAAAAATATCCATCTTTATATATTAAAGAAACCTTTTCTTTGCACATAGAAATCTGTATTTTTTTGGCTAAATTGCCTTTTCTTGTGCTAGTTTGTGTGCCTATAATAACTTTTACCTTTAGTACTTCTACTCATTTTTCTAAGTCAAATACCAGCAACCACCCGAAAAGCTCCCAAATTTTGTATTCCCAGGAGGACTCTTACTCTTTTATTACTCCCTGCTGATATCATAAATCAATATACAGCTTCCAGTTAACTTGGGCCAGTCCCAGATTATGCGTGTTGTACCAGTGTAGTTATCAGTAGCATTTCCTTTTACTCACAAAAGTGTCCAAGTAAGATGAGCAATGATATGTTCTTTCATTTTGTATGAATCCAGTGCTACCTGCTGTGTTCTGCTTTGGTTAAGAGTTACTGTACACTCATTTTGACTTACCTAATTAAATTGATATCTGAAGCTAAGTCTTCCCATTTGGTATGGTTTATCTCCTTAAGTCTCTACATACTGCCTTGGACACAGGTGTGGCAGATAGATATTTACTGAACTGTGTTTTGATTTTGATATCATGATTGGCAGTATTTGGCATTATTCAAAATATTTAAAATATTTTTGTGAATACTTTCATAATTATGAGGTTGGAATCTCCATACAGCCCTCTTCTTGTACTTAAACTGTTTAAACAATTTATATGAATAAGTGCAATAATGATAAAAATGAGTTAACTGAGATAATAATATATAATAGTAATTATAAATATTTATTATCTTCCCATGTTTTAGGAACTCTACTAGATTCAGCAGAAACAGAGGTAAATTTTAAAAAGTAAATTAAACATCAGCTTCCTTAATCTTAGAGTATAGTGATATAGATTGGTAATTAATAAATTAAATATCCCCCCAGAAAGGTGGTAAATTTAAATAAATATAAATAATAGTAACTGTAAGTGATTTAGTTAAATTTACATAATTGCTGCACTGGAATGGAATGTCAGATAGTGAAACTTGAGAAGGTTTCCCTAAATCAAGGATTATTTGCTAAAATCTGAAGGAACAGATTTCTATTTCCGTTAACATGATGATTTATATCCATTGGAAAATCCTCCCGGTGGGAGGAAAAACTTGTTAATGTAGAAATAGGTATATTTGCAAATGTATTGCTTTTTGGCAAGATAATAAGAAATAATTAGAAGCAAAAAATGAAGAATACAGTAATAAAGGGGTTTAGTATGTTAGAATCAACTAACTGCTTAACAAACCTGAAATCTCAAAGACTGAAAACGTTCGAAGTTCGGTTTTTTGTGTAAACAGCTCAATGCAAGTGTTTGGTAATAAATTCCATGTAGTAGTTCTAGAAGTTATGCTCCTTACACATGGACACTCACTGAGGATTTGGAGTTCATTGCTTACATTTTCAGTTTATAATCAGTTACCTTTTGCAACTCTGCTGGCACACAATTTCTGCACTCTATTCCATTTTATTTTGGCTTGTAGAAAACCAAATCCTTCTGACCTCAACAATTTTTTAAAAATCTAATATGTTGTTAAATGCAGCTATATTTGCCACTAATATCCTTCCAAGATACTATTTTTAAGTTCTTCTAGAGTTTTAACTTGGTAGCCACTTAATTTACATTCCAGTTAAAGCCCAGAGAGCATTGTTTAGCATAGTATGCTGCAGATTATGCTGTAGAACCAAACAACCTTATACCACAATGGAATGAAACAAAAGAAAGCTTATATTATACTAATAGTACATGCCAAATGATTATGAGTTCTGCTTTGCAACGTCTTTACTCAGGAATCAAAGCTGATAACACAGCTACTACCAGAAAGATTGCTAGTCATTGCGGCAAACAAAACAAAACAAAACAAAACAAAACAAAACAAAACAACTCTGAAGGATCTAACACAATCGAATTAATGCTCTAACCCCAATGTTTTATGTCACTTTTACTTGTAGCTCATTGGATGGGATTAGTTCAGAACCTCCTCAGACTACAAGGGACCAGAATGTGCAAAATATGTTTGTAGATAAGAAGTTAGACAGAAATATTGGGGAACACCAATAATGACTACCACAGTAGATCTCTGTTTGTTCTAATTTTATGGCCTATGTGTTCTGTGAAGCCTTGACCAATGTGTTCTATGAATCTTAGCAGCTGTCACCTAACATTAAGGAATTGCCACATGTGTCATTATAACACTGCAAATGACCAATTTATGAATTAGATAAAGTGATGTTGGTACTCTAAGAGTTAAACATAAAACATCAGTGACTTAAGGAAGTTTACTTATTGTTTATGAAAAGTTAAATCAGTGATATCTGCTTTAGGTGATGATTCAGAGATTCAGTTTCCTAGCATCTTGTGCTTTTGCCATTGTCAGCACATGGACACTGGCCTAGGAGACAGAAGAAAATAATTAGATAACTGCGTGGGAGATTTTTAAAATCTAGATCTGGGAGTTTCATGTAACTTCTCTACATATTTTGTTGTACAGAATTTAGTCGCAGAGCCAAACCTAAATAATTTTACATGGACAAAAATAATGTGGATCCTCACTGATCGATAATATCCCAGTAACAATTTTTTGTTGTATAAGGAGAACAAAAATATTTGGTGCAGTATTGTCTATCTGTGTCATAGCCAGCTTCCACCCTCAGGATATCAGCTAAATAAACCCTAGTTAATTTAGACATGTCTTTTGAAATCTTTGCTGGAAAATAGTCCAGAAAATAATATCAGCCTATATTAGGGAATCTAACAGGGGAAATTTTTATAAAAGTACGATCACAAAGAGAGACATCTTTATTGTAAAACTGAAGGAAAAATAAACCCACTATGAAAAGTATATAATAAAGGAATCTTTCCTGTCCTGATTCTTATATTAAACAGAAGTAAAAAAAATCTGTATTTAATTTGTGGACAACTTTTTTATAATAGCATGGCTCAAATTAAATTTTCTTTTGCTAACTATTTAACAATAAAATTCATGTGGACATTTTTCTTTAAAGTTGTTTGAGCTGTTAGTACACTTAACTAACTGGAAGAAGTGTTTTCAGATTCTCTCTGTAAAACCACATACTCAAACCAGATCTCAAAGAGTGTAGATTAATTTCCCAAGCATTTGAACTTGTGTCAAAACACATACTGCACATTCAAAGGAGAACAATGAGTGAGAGAGAGCAGATCACGACAAAACAAAACAAATTCTTTGCTTTTGGAATTTTACAAAGAATACAAGAGACATGAAATTTATATGAATCAAAACCAAATGAAAAACTTATGCGATAAACTAAAAAGAAGCATTACAAAACAAGTCCAAGAGATTTTAAAAATAAATAATTCTAGATGTAAAGAGTATAATACATGCTATTAAAACAAAACAGACTCTTTAAAAGGCACACCTAGTAAACCGAAGAAACAATCATGAACTTAATTGAACTTGAAAAAGATGTAAAGACATTAAAAATATAGTCCAGATATATAATTAGAAAAATATGATGAAATTGAGATACATGAAAGATAATGTGAGAAAGTGCATAAACATAATAATGTTATTCTAGTAGGAGATAATAGATGACAAAAGGATGATTTTTAAAAGGATATTAGTTAAACTTTTTCACAATAGCCAAGAGATGTACAAAATGAAATAAAAAATTGATAATGAAATTTAAAGAAAAACACCAAAACAAAGTGGCTAAAAGAGTAGCCAGAGAAAAATGTTCACCTACAAACTTAAAAGTGCTAAAAGAGACAGCTCTTTTCAATAACACCTAGAGGAATCAGATGCACACACATATATACACACATTTGACAGTAAATATGTCCTATGTACTATCAGTTTAAAAGTTTAGATCAAGAGAAGCTAGTTTTTAAAGAGCAAGGGCAAAGTGAACAAATTTTATTGGTTCACAAAAAATGAGAGGATTTATCAATAATACACTTTCATTGCATAAGGAGAAAAAGTATTTCAGAAGAGATGCTTTATGATATGCAATATGAAAATTGATAAGTAAGAGGGTAAAACTATATAAAAATTGACTCTTTAAAAGCAATAATTATGCCTAATTTGTATATTTAAAAACATAATTTAAATAACGTATGACAGTAATTTTGAGTGACAGGTGATCAGATTTAAATATTCTACAAACTTTGTTTTATTTAACAGAGTATAAGAATATTGATAACATTACACTTGGTAAAATGCTATTTTAAAGTATATACCATTAAAATGATAGAGAAACAGCACATAATTTTCATAGTAGTACAGGGAATAAATTGAATGAGGTAAATATTAAAAAAGAAAAGAAATAGTTCACTAGATGTGACACTAGAAAGAGCTAGAATGAGAAGAGTCAGTGGCCTCAGAACAGTTTCTATAAGTCACGGTGGAGGAAATGTTATCTTCTATAAATAACATTCTTTCAGACATGACTGTTCAGAATGATGGTTTATTTTCTGTGCCCACTTCTCTGGGCTAAGGAATAAACAGAAAACTGGTAAAACATTATTTCTGGGTGTGTCTATGATGGTGTCTCTGGGAAAGATTAGCTTTTGAATCAGTAGACTGAGTGTATCAGATCTCCCTCCCAATGCAAATGGCTTCATTTAATCCAGTTGAGAGACTAAATAGAACAAAAAGGCAAAGGAATAGTGAATTTACTCTCTCTCTGCTTGAGCTGATACAGCCATCTTCTGCCCTCAGACAGTGGTGCTCCTGGTTCTGTTGATTTTGGACTGAAACTGGAACTTCAATCATCATCCCCTAATTCTCAGGCCTTTGGACTCTGAATTACACTACTGGTTTTCCTGGTTCCCTAGCTTACACGGGGCAGATCTTGGGATCTCTAGGTCTCCCTAACCCTGTGATACGATTCCTGTAATTACGTACATAATGCATATATACAGATGTCCTTCTGGCTCTCTTTCTCCAGAGAACCTCGATGTATAAAAATAGTTCAGCTTAATTCCAAACACAACCCATGGATATGTGCACCAAAAGATGTGTACTAGAATGCTAGTTATATTATTATTTCTGATAATATCAAAACAATCCAAATACCCATCCACAATCTACAAAATAAATAAACTTGTTTCATAAAACACACATGAATCTTGTCTTGAGTAAAATATGCCTGAGACAAAATAAGGCAACATACAGTATGTGATTTACATATATTTCCAACATGGAGAAAAGTAATCTCTCATAGTAACAATCAGGATGGTTATTTTTTAGGGGAGAGGCAAATGGTGTCTGGGAGAAAGTAAGAGAAGTTTTTTGGGGTTTCACTTGATGTTCTGTCAAGTGACAAAAATAAAACAATTGTGTAAGGGGTTTGACATCTTTTATTCAAAAGAAAACAACCCATGGAATGAGGGAATACAGAGCCTCCCAAGCAGTGGAGTGCTCTTCCTGAGAGATGTTTGGGCATAAGCAAGTTTTGTAGAGTGTTAGAAGCAGCAACACAGAGACATGGCATGATTGGCTGGGGTTGCATATATGACTTTTTAAGGAAGTTCAAGGAGCAAGGAAATAAGTACAGAACCTAGAGTTCGCGTGCTGTTTGTGGATGGAATGACTGGTTATATTGTGTTTCTGGTTAAGAGGAGCATTTACAGTAACAGGAAAGCTCACTTTGCTAAAGTGGCACCCCAGGCAAGAGTGACTCGATCTTGGACCTAGAAGTGGATTTCTATGATTCTGTTTCTCGAGAACATTGTTTGTTTATGTGTAATTACCTTATAAAAAATCATCTAGATATAGACATGATTTATTCCTTTTTTATGAATGTATAGTATACATCAACACATAAGTTTATTTAAAGCATTAGTGTTGATCATGGTATCATAATGTCAGAAGGTGCTGGGGACAAGTAGAGGTCAAATCACACAGCATTTCATAAGGCAAATATTAAAGATTTTTGTTTATGACTAAGAAAATTGAAGAGCCATCTACATGTTTTAGTAAAGGGCTTGGTCTCATCATCACACTTGCACTTCAGAATTCTGAATGCAGAAATGGAGATAAAACAGAAGAGGGAAAAGTGGATTTGGGAAATACTAATGTTCTAGAAAACACATGGTAGTAATTTGTAATCTGGGCTACTTTGTATGTGTGATTGGAGAGGGGAAGTGAAGGGAGCAGAGAAAATATTATTAAGAGAAATGGGTAGATTTAATAAATATAATTTAGTTCATACCAATAGAATTTGATGCTGGGCTTGATTTTGGCAGGGCTAGAGAAGGAGAGAAAGTCTCAAATAACATCTCCTAAATTTCTGTCTTGTGTAAAAGAGTAGTTGGAAATGTCTTTTATTAGTAGGTAACAGTGCAAGATGTTTACATAGGGAAATGTAAACTTTTTTTGGTTATGCTTTACAATGTTGATTGTGAAATGTTTTTAAGACGTTCAAATAGAGATGCCAGACAGATATTTTCCATCATGAGGCCTGAGGAGAGATGAGAACTGATGATATACATTTATAAGTTTTCTGTCTGTAAGTCAATTTTGAAACTAAGAATATGGGTAAGATCATCTAGAGAGAGAACATAGGTTGTGACCATCTCCTAGGTCTTAACCTGGAGGGACCCAATTTACAATAGCATTGCAGTTGAAAACAAGTCTGCAAAGAAGGCTGTGAATGGGGGCTTAATGAGGTAGAAAGAAAATCATGAAAATTTTGTGAAAGAGAAGACAGAGCAAATGGGACTTTCAAGAATCAACACTCTGGGTTAGAATGAGTGTTGATTTTTAGTGACAGAGGGGCTGCGGTTTAATTCACCAGGACTCTTTTGGTCATTGAGTCAGAAACCAGTGTAGTCAATTATAAGTCATGTAGATAACAAATTCAAAGCAATAAAAATAGGCACATATTCTGAGAACACTGATTATGAGGGAAGGCTTACTTCCGACTGGGAGCAGGAGGAAGAAGTGGGATTCAGAGAGTTTTGTTGCCATTGCTGTTGCTGCTGTTGTTGCTACAGCTTGTTGGAATGACGAGATTTGAGAACGCTTTTTAAAGTGAGAAGAATGCAATTGTGTGAATTTGATTACATATTGAAGAGAAAGAATAGATAATAAGCAGTGGGAAAGAAAGATAGCCAAAAAGAGATCCAAAGCACAGATTGAGGCATTCTCCTTTCAGAGAGGAAGAGGTGATCATCTGCTATAGCAGGTGGTTGGATTCCAAATCAGTAGGTTTTGCAACTGAAAAAAAAAAACCAAAAACAAAAAAACTGCTTTCCAAATATGTGGTTTTGGAACAAATTTTAAGTATACCATTTTTAATACAAAGTGTTTGTCCAAGTTTGTATTTTTAAGAAGAAAGTGTGTATATTCAGATACATAATTTATACAATATGTATGTATATTGCTCAAGTTGTGTTAAATGAATAAATTATTTAAAAAGTTTTTGCTGTACTCAGTGCAAATCACATCACATACATATATATATTCACATATTTGTTAGTCGTATTATATACTCTTAATAGTGCTTCATTTAAAAGTGTTATTGATTTTAGTGTTTACATACAATTTAGTCATTTCAGATTTTAGGGTGAAATTCTGAGTAATGAAAGAATTATAATCTCTAGGCTTTTTGTTATTTTATTGAAAACAAAATTAAATATTTTACTTTTTATTGTTTTTGTAAGATGAAGTATATTCTTTAGACTAAAAAAGTATGGGGATTAAATTTTATATTAACAAGTATTAATTACATAGAAATAAATGTAATTGAAAGAGTATCTCTATTTGGATCTCCATAACCCAGCCTCTTTCTAATCTTCATTCAGTTGGTTTCATGTTGTAAATATAACAAAATATACTTTAATTGCCTGAGTTCTCTATTGGGAAGACATGACACCAAGCAGAAAGTTATGCAGTGTTTACCTCTGCAACATCAAGTTGTTAAAAATACATTCTGATTCTGAGATACATTTCCTGTCTCTGTTACATTCAGATAATTTAATATTCCAACAATTAGGATTCATCTTAAGGTCAACATTACTAGAAATTTTACAGCTACCAATTAGAGAACAAAAATGATTATTTTAGCCTAATTCTGCTTAATAAATGGTGAGTTTTCAAAATCTAGGACAGACAGATGTGACCTTTTCATGTTCCAAATAATGATCAGAAACTTTTAAATATGTAATAAAATACAGACATGCAGGGGAAAGAAGAGGACACTACAAGTTTAACCAAATTTAAAGAGTAATACACGTGAATCTGATACTCTTTATTTATGCATTACAATTTCACAGTGTACAAATTCAAGATTGTAAGTACAGGCTTTAGAAGGAAACGTGCTACTATGATTTTATGATGTGAAACTGCTTATGCGCCAGTGTGATACAAAACAATTACTTCTTCAGTTTGGAATTTTTTTTTTATTGCAATGCTGAAAATGTAAGTTGTCAAATGCCATCATCAATTAATTTTAACACCTCTAAAACTCGTATTAAATACACATGATTTCTTTTAACAGACAGGATCTCGAATGTGATATTTAGTATTTGATTTGCTCTTTTTGAAATATATGAAAATTATCACTTTCAAGAAATTAATAGATTAACCAAGAGAAGTAAAACAATTTTATAAGATCTTTTATGTGTAAATTTAACATCTATAAAAATGGTGAATAAAAATTTTAAACTTATCTCCACCTATGATTGGCTTCTTAAGTTTAGTTTGCTAAATAGATATTATCACTTACAATTGTGTCATAATGTAAAAAATAATTTAGAAAAAGTTTGCTTTCAGCTACAAATGGGGGCATTTTTTAGATGTAAACAGACCAAAACAGTTGTTTTATATTGACTCAATAACTGAAAAGCTCATATACTGATGTTGATCTAGATATGACAGTATCAAAAAAAGACAGACTCTCTTCTGTAACCTGTTGTCTTGTGGTGTATGTTCTCTATTCTAAGGTTGTCTTTCCTTATGGAAAAATGACTGGCAGCAGCCTCTGATGCTATGCCTTGCCATGTATCTTCTATGGAATATGAATAAATATTCTTTCTCAGGAGCCACAGTTTCTCCTCATGTCTAATTTAGTGAAATAGGATTATTGCCCACTCTTTAGCCAGTCACTCTGGATAAATGATGAAAGGCACCAACCAGATTAAGAAAATAAAGTTTTCCAAGGAAATTCAGAAGAAGGTGGTGCCAATTTATTAAAAAACACCTGGGATATTTCAAGAAAATGTGGACATCCAAACTAAAGTTGTGGAACTTACTAATAGAATTGAAGAATGTACCTGAGCCAAAACTGGCAAGTGTGGCATATTTACGCACATATATAATTAAATTTTAATGTTTATCTATATTGCAGAAAAAACAGAAAATATGAATTAAACTGAAGACCAGTTTTTCTATTTTCCAACTTTCAAAGTGATCTTAATTAAGGTTATGGTTTACCTACAGACTCATACACGGACTCCTTATTGACAGTAACCAAGTGATAAAAAGACAATGAAAATAAATTGTGTTAAAAAACTGTTTCAAGTATTGGAAAATATAGCTGAACCCTGCTCAACACATACCATTTTAATCAATATTGCATCAAAAGTAAAATTTCAGGCTCTTTAAATGAGGTAAGGTTAATGTTTATGGAATTAAATATAGTGTGAAATTTTAATTTAGAAATAAATTTTATGGAATTTTAATTAGCACCAAGCATTGTTTTAGTGTAAATTGTCGATTTTTCTTTCCTTCTGTAGTATTGGCTCTTAAATTTGTTGTGTAATTGAACAAAGAGTCTAAAAAATTAAGAAGTTTTTAGTAGATTTGATTAATTTCTTCAGAATAGTTTTATATGTGTGCAGCAGGAAATTCTGCAGTTCTAAGTATAAACATCTTTTCATGAGAGAAAAAAATGTGCTAACATTATTCTTGGTATTTAGAATAATTTGTTACATTCACTTATTTTAGTATTTATTTTAAATGTCACCATGCAAATGTTAATTTTGATATTTCCCTTATTATATTTAATCTCTTGGGATATATCTATTTTTTCAGTACTAGAAAATGTACAATTCATAAATCAGGTTTATTTATTTTAATTTAATGCTATCATTAGTGGTAACTACCAAGCTGCGTTTCTTTACACCCCAATAATGAAGATACTCTGTTTCACGTGGTAATCTGAGGACTAAGCTTGTAAAACTGTTATTGGCCTTTAAAATTTTAAAAATTCTATTTGCAAAACATTATGACCTAAGTTTTCCAGCAAATGAAAATACAGTAAGGAAGAATTCATTACTTTTTACACCAAGCCTCACATCCAATGACAAATATGTATCTTAAATTCAAAGCTAAAAGCTGAAGTGTTTCTGAAATTTTATACACAATTTTTTAAAAAGTTCTTTTTATTCATTGATTCAAGTAAAAATCACTTTCCATGTACCCCTTCACTTTCCATGTACACTTCATAGTCTTAGTGCACCTTTCTCCAATATTATCCTCTTACACTGTATTGGAATTCCATTTTTTTAAACTATCATTTTATAGACACAAAATTTTGGACTTTAATTTTTCTTTCCTCAGTGAGTTTTCTTGGGCCATGTCTTGTGTTCTAAAATCAGAAGAACAAATTTAGACGTGTGATGATGTAAGAATTGCAGAACACTATATCTCTCTTCATTTTTGAGATAATTTTCTCACTTTTGTTTTCTCATCCAGTAGAATGACTATAATGGACAGAGGGTGGTGATGGATTAAAAAAAAAATGATAACATTTCCGCAGAATAGTGAGAAAGCTATTTTTGGTAAGGTCTGATTTTATGATACTCCATTAAAATGTTTCTACTGGTGCTTATTTTGTGTCCATCCAAATAAATCTTTTGACAAGACTCTGTTATTAGGTATTAATCTGATTTAAAATGCTTATGTAAATCATCAGAATTAAATGTTAAGTGTTAATTCAGTAGCTGGAAGAAAGTAGCTTTGTAGACTTTGGATGGGTCAGAGCTACTTTCCTCCCTGTATCTATTAATATACATAAATTAAGAAAAGATTCTATCAGCAGAATAAAAGGTCTATTTCATCTATGAGACATTTTAAGTAGACTTCACAGTAACCACAAAATATAAGCCTAGAGCAGAGACACAAAACATTAGAAAAGGGGAAAATGATAAAAAAATCAGAAAACCAACAAACCAAAATAGTAGACAGAAACACAATGGAAAAGAAACAATGGAGGTACAGAATAATACAAAATACAAAATTAAAATGGCAATACTAAGTCCTCAACTATCAATAATCACCCATAATATAAATGGATTGAATTTACCTATCAAATGACACAGAGTGGTTGGATGGATTAAAAACAAGACCTAACTTTATGCTGCCTCCAAGAGATTGACCTTAGTTTTAAAGATAGACACGCTAAAAATAAAGAGGTAGAAAATGATACTCCAAGCAAATGACAGCCAAAAAAAGTGAGTGTAGCCATATTAATATCAGACAAAATAGACTTAAGCCAAAAAGATGAGACAAAACTGGAGACTGTATAATGATACAGGGGATAATTCATCAAGAAGACATAATTATTAATATACATGCACCTAACATAGGAGAACCAAACTGTATAAAACAATTATTAATAAATCTGTAGGGCAAAATTGACAGCAGCATAATAATAGTAAGGTACTATAACACTCCCCTTACATCAATGGATAGATCATCCAGACAGAATGACAACCTGGTCAACTGAAAAAGCAGTCTTAAATGAAACATTAGACCAGATGGATTTGATAGATTTGTACAGAATACTCCATTTTAAATGCAACAGAATACACACTCTTAAGTGCACATGGAACCTTCTCAAGGATAGACCATATGTTGGGACGTGAACAAGTCTCAATAAGTTTAAGAAGATTGCAGTTATATCAAGCACCTTTTCCTACTTCAACTACCGTGGTATGAAACTAGAAATAAACTGTAAGAAGAAAGCTGGAAAAAAATCACATATGCGGAGGCAGAACAAAATGCCCCTGAACGACTATTTGGTCAGTGAAGAAATCAAAAGAGAAATAAAAAATAACCTAAAGACAAGTGAAAATGAAATACAACATACTAAAATCTACGAGATCAAAAAAAAAAGGTACTAAGAGGAAAGTTTGTAAGACTACAGGCCTACCTCAAGAAACAAAAATTTCAAGTAAACAATCTAGCCTTACAGCTAAAGGTACTAGAAAAAGAAGAACAAATGAAGTCCAAAGCTAGTAGAAGGAAGTATATAAGTAAAGATCAGAGCTGAAGTAGAGATTAGAAAGACAATGGAAAAGATCAGTGAACATAAGAACTGGTTCTTTGAAAAGACAAACAAATAGATAAACCTTTAGCTAGACTCACTGAGAAAAAAGTTCTAATTAATAAAATCAGAAATTATAGGATTAAATTATATAAAGTGATTGGAACAATGCCATAGCTATTAGTATCGTCATTTCTGTTTCAGAGTACATTTTCCTGCTGTCTTTTTTTTTTTTTTACTCCATTCTTCGGAAAGCATGTTCCTGGAGTCCTTGGTCCTTTGTGGTTGATAATCATTTAGTATATCACACTCTGAAAAATAGCAGTTAATATAGATTTTGACTAGACTTATCCTTTTTGTAATTTAATGTATTAAATGATATTTGATCCATGTGTAGAAATAAGACATGTAACTAAAACTGAGTACCTTAACAATTCATAGGATTCTTAGTCTGTGAGATTATTATAGACATAGGAGAAAAAATTCTTACAGGATTGTTACCATTTGAAAAAATATATTTTTAACTCAAGTAACAGTAGCTTAGTTACTTATTTTTGACAATTATATTGCTTCCTAACTCAGAGGAGGTTATTCTTGTAGTAATGCTAACCTTAGTGTAGTTTTTAACATTTACTTCGTTGTGAGTATTTAGATTGTGATTATAGAATGAATTTATCATATAAGTTAGTGATGTAATTGACATTTGATAGTCCAAGGCTTTATGCTAAGCATATAATAAAATAAAACTTTCATTTGACCTTTATATTATTTCTGGTGGAAGGTTAACTACAGTTGGTGTCCGTCAAATGAGAATGACATTAAACACCTTACCTTTCACCCCAAAGATATATATACTCCAGAGATTTAGGGATGTGCTGTAATCTCTCTTTAGTTGACATATATTCAAGGAGGATATTAAGACGTCAGAACACAAAACAGATTCAGTAAAATACAGACAACAACGTTTCTTTGTTATGTCAAATAGTTTCAAAGGGAGAGAAAGAAGAAAAATGAAAAACATCTATTAAACAAATATGGCTCAAGTGTAGCTTTGTTTATAAAATAAAAATACATTTGAAGAGAGGGTTTATTATTTCATTGGTGTGCTGCTGGTTCTGTTTTATTTTTGTTCTTGGCAGTAGCCCTTGCAGTTTTCACAATGTCTTGGGGCCTAATCTTTGTAGAGGGTGAAATATAGTTTGTCTTCAAAATCTGTGTATAAGTCAAGAGTGTATTTAAGGATATACAGTGGGGCCAGAGTAGAACAGGTGTAGTGAAGAAAGAGTAAATGAAAATAGGTGTGAAGAGATTTCCTTTTTTTCTTTTTTATTAATTCAGGAATGGAAATATCTGAAAATATAAGTAGGGACAATATCGAGCTTAGGGGGAAAGAAGACTGAGTTTCAAGTGGTTAACAAAGTAGGTAAAAGTAATTGTTCAGGGTTTCTACATTAGTTAATTCTGTTTATCAGGATGGGTGATAGAAATATAAATATAATTGGGACAGAATTATTTGTACTTTGTTCACTTAATTGCAGATTTCTTTCTGTATAATAATGACTAAGTGAAGAAAGGAAGAAATTAATATGTAAAGGAATAAAGGAAAGACAGAAACACAATATTCACCTTACCTGGTTCCTCTGATGGCATCAGTGAACTAATCATAATATTCTATTACATGGTTTCCTAAGAAAAAAACTGCAAAAGTCATCAATCACCAGGTGGTGTAAAAAAAATTTTGAAATCATTCAACGTTTTTTGAAACTGTTCCAGCAACCTTTTGCAGGTGTTTTTAATAGAGAAAATGTGCCCATCTGTGAATGTTTACCCACAAAGACTGTTTCAACAGATCCATAGATTCAAAACAGCCCAACATTCAGCAGGCTCCTATTATGTGCATAAGCATATGTGATTAATTTTATTTACAGTAGTTTATTACTGTGTGTATTTATTCATGAATGAAACAATCGGGAAGACATGGTTGCAGCTGTCTGTGCTTTACCATTCAAGTTATTTGAACCCAGTGACTAACCTTTACATACTTCTTGAAAAGGGTTTTATGATAGTTATTAGCCATCTAAAGCTCTCGGTGTTGTTCCTGATTGCCTTTTTTACAGTTTCCCATTCGTGAGAAGCATTACCACATGCTGTGCTACCTGCAGCCATCTCTTTACTAAAACATCGCAGTGGTGTTGATCAAAGCCCAGCAATTACTCTGGAGGTCATAAAATGTGCAGAGGAAGAGGGAGTAGTATATGTCTATAAGATAGTTTATTTGAATGGTTCTCATCTCTGTCTTCACTTTAGAACCATTCCTGTTGAAGGAGATTTTAACATCTGCCAGCACTGAGCCTATCAATTAAGTTAATATCTGGGATGAGGGTAGGGAATCAGCCTTGTATATTTATTTATTCATTTTCACATTTCCTCAGATAATTCCTGTGCTCGAGTTGTGAAGTCCTGCTCTATATAGAAATGTACAAGTTATTTTGAGAGAAATATAAAGTATATTAAATACCAAACATAAGATTTTTAAGAAAAGTAATAGAAGGAGATCCAAATTTAGTTCAGTGGTGGAGTGTGTGCCTGGCATGCATGAAGTCCTGGGTTCAAACCCTAGTACCTCCTCTAAAAATACACAAACCTAATTACCTCCCCTCCAAGAAAAAACCCACAAATAAATGAGTAAAAGGTGGTGGGGGATGGGCTATATGGCTGGTGGACTCAAATGGGTATGAAACGCTTTCATAGACTTAGGCAAGAACAATAATATTATAGGAAGGTTACAAATTTGATATGTTTTAATTAAAATGTATATTATAACAAAAATAAAATCTTTAAGGAGTGTAAAATATACATGTTTGAATTCCCAAAGCAGGCCAAGATCAATGAGAGAAATGACAGGTTTATTATAGAAAAGACCAAAAGAATGAATAAAAATACCCGTATAGTATTTATAAGTTATATTGCAAATCTAGTTTATAATGATTAGGATAATCAAATATTTAGAGGTATTGACAGCTCATTCAAGGCTCTTAACCCACCTGTAATGCATGTAGTGTATCTGGGATTCAGGAATAATTTAGGAATCATTTACATACAGATCATATGTAAAATTGCAGAAATGGATGGAAAGAGAAAAGAGGTTGAAACTCCCTTAAGTTACGATCTCTGGTTATCTTACTCAACATGACTTACAAGGCTACTATGTGCTTGTTGCTGTTCGAGGCAGTATACAAAGTTTTATACCTCAGTTTATTTAGGTTAAAAAAAAGTATGAACAAATTTATGCAAATTTTTATTTGCTCATTCATGGCATATATAAATCTAATCTTTGTAATCAGGTGCATCAATAAAAAGCAGATAAATTCACGGACATGAAATAAATACTTGTTATCACCACCCTTCCCCCATCATGGTCCCAGGACAGCTTGTTCTCTTATAAGAGACATTCTGCTCCAAAGTAAATGTGATTTCAAGCTCTTGACTAGACTTTATTACACTGAATTGTTAATAAGAGTTCTTTTATTCTAAATTCAAAAGGAAGAGTTCTCAGTTCATCACTGAACTTGGAAAGATGTGCCAGTTACAGCAACTAAATACCGTAGCTACAAAGAAGGCTTAGAATTTTAATAAGCACTTTCATTCAGCATGGAATGCACACCTTTGACAAAAAGTCTCACAGTGCTTCTCTACAAAACCCATACTTGAAGTGGGAACTTATTTTAGATTAACTCAGGAGACTTGAGCTTAATAAAGATTGGCCCAACTGATTGATTTATTCTACTTAGAGAGACAGCTAACTTATGAAATTGAGTTATTGATGTCTCCAAGTTTCAATAAAGAATAAAACATCTCTGACTTACTGCTTATTTAATGTAAAATATGCTAACTATATAAAATGTGTTAAATATAAATTTCAGTTTACCATTTACTAGTAAGCTGAAGGACTTTTTTCAATTAAAGAATACTCAGCTTGCAGTGATATGAAAAATTTGACATATGATATTGTGTAGTCTCTCATTGTAAGTTGTACTGTTAGTAGCTGTTTGTATAAATGTGCACATCCGCAGAACATACACAAGAAATGCTAAATAATTTCATTCAGGAGACACAAAAGGGAAAAGAGAATATTTTATTTCTAAATAATGCGATAGAGAATAAAATACAGATTTAAATCCACACAATAACTTTCCAATGACTAAAACTGTTAAGTAGCACATTAGATCTGATAGAGGTTTGGGTGTTTTCTTCAACTTGGAACTCATTTATATACTCATGGATTTAAGAAAATACTACCTTGCTGTATAAAATTTTTGTTAAAAAAAAGATACCTTATATATAATGCTCACTATTCCCAAGGGCCTTATTTAGGGTCCATTTTTCATGTAAATTAATTCTAAAAATTGTATCTGTCATTACCAGTTTATCTATATCATTGTGCTTCTCATCAATTTATCTTGGCTAACAAAACCCCTAAAGGGAAATACACTGGAATATATATTTCATGCAATTAGGGATACCATGGAGTATTAAAACTATGTTTAAATATAACAGGGTGAAGAAAGGGTTATCTTTTATTTGAAAAAATTATAGGTGATATGTCTAATTTAATAAATCATTTTCTTCAAATAATATTTTAAGATTTTGAATAATAATAATTATGAGTTTACTCCCAGTGTCTAAAATAGAAAGTTCTTTATATTAAAGAAAAGCATTGGAATTTTTGTTCTTTTTGTTTTTCTCTCTCTTTTTTTTTTTTAATATTTAGCACCTTTACTCAATATACAGAAATCAGTGTGAAAGTAAAATGAAAAGACAAATTTATTATTCAGTATGATTGATTTTGTTTCATGAATAGCATGAAGTAAAAAGTATTTAAAAGAAATTGGCCTTGGATATTATTATTCCAATCAACTAAGCATGCCTGATTTATATTCTCTCAATTTTTTTTAATTGAAGTATGGTCAGTTTACAGTGTGTCAATTTCTGGTGTACAGCGTAATAGTTCAGTCATACATATACATACATATATCTGTTTTCATATTCTTTTTCATTATAGGTTACTACAAGATATTGAATATAGTTCCCTGTGCTGTACAGAAGAAACTTGTTGTTTATCTATTTTATATATTGTAGTTAGTATCTACAAATCTCGAACTCCCAGTTTATCCCTTCCCACCCTCTTCCCCACCTGGTAACCATAAGTTTGTTTTCTATGTCTGCGAGTCTGTTTCTGTTCTGTAAATAAGTTCATTTGTCTTTTTTTTAAGATTCCACATGTAAGTGATATCATATGGTATTTTTCTTTCTCTTTCTGGCTTACTTCACTTAGAATTACAGTCTCCAGGTCCATCCATGTTACTACAAATAGCAATATTTTATTTTTTATAGCTGAGTAGCATTCCATTGTATGTATTTATGTATATATTCAGATATACCACAGCTTCTTTATCCAGTTATCTGTCGATGGACATTTAGGTTTCTTCCATGTCTTGGCTATTGTATATAGTGCTGCTGTGAACATTGGAGTGCATGTATCTTTTTGAATTAAAGTTCACTCTGGATATATGCCTAGGAGTGGGATTGCTGGATCATATGGTAAGTCTATTTTTAGTTTTTTGAGGAATTTCCTTACTGTTTTCCATAACAGCTGCACCAGATTGTATTCTCACCAACAGTGTAGGAGGGTTCCCATTTTTCTCCACACCCTCACCAGCATTTATTATTTGTGGAACTTACGAATGATGGCCATTCTGACTGGTGTGAGGTTATACCTCCTTTTAGTTTTGATTTGCATTTTTCTGATCATTAGTGATATTGAGCATTTTTTTCATGTGCCTATTGCCCATTTGTCTGTCTATAGAATATTGCTTGTATAGGTCTTCTGCCTATTTTTGGATTGAGTTGCTTGGTTTTTTTCTTATTAAGTTATTTGAGCTCTATGTATTCTGGAAATTAAGCCCTTGTGAGTCTCATCTTTTACAAATATTTATCCCATTCTGTAGGTTATCTTTTTGTTTTGCTTATGGTTTCCTTTGCTATGCAAAAGTCTATATGTTTAATTTGGTCCCACTTGTTAATTTTTGCTTTTATTTTCATTGCCTGGGTAGGCTTCCCTAGGAGAACATTGCTAAGATTTAAGTCAGATAATGTTTTGCCTGCATTCTCTTGTAAGAGGTTTATAGTGTTGTCTTATGTTTAAGTCTTTAAGCCATTTTGAATTTATTTTTAATTGATAATGAATAGCGAAAGACAAAGATAAATCTTGGCTATGTAAGCTCTGTTTTAAAAAAGACCATGTCTCAAGGTTTTCTGTAACTAAATGATTGATGTATCTAGATTGGGAGGCATATTATGGACTTATATTCATGCTCACCTTATTAAGTAGCCCTACCCCTTCTCAAAAAAAGTAGACAGTTCCATAAGATATAGAAAACTTCATCTTGTGGGTTCTCTTAGCCAGCACCCAGTTTTATCTCTAAATGTAAAATTATAAGAGTTGACACAGAATCAGAAAGAAGTACTCAGCAAGACCGCATCAGATTTATACTTCTACATGTTCATTCAAAGAGGAGGGGCAGACAAAAAAGATCTCAGAAAATAATACATTTGGGAAAAGAAAGGATTAAAAATATCTCCATATATGCTCACTTACCTTGACAAAGTTTTAAAAATACTTTCAGAGACAGAATAATGATCAGAGCAATGCATGCTGAAAGACAAGGTCCTTCATGCATTACATAAATCAAAAACTGTAAACTACACCTGAGAACAGCTTAGTCAGGGAGAGCACAGATCATGAGAGTTATAGATGATCTAGAATCAATTCAGAAGACTCCAGTAGATGAAATTGTATGAGCTGTGGAAAGATGAAGTAAAAGCTGGCCTGTAAGCCTCAATATTGTTCTATGAGTTTGGAAAACAAATGTGGAGTATAAATTGAAGGAAGATTGATGATAAGGGGCTCATTTTGTCATCAGGATTGTTTTGGCAATCTTGATAGTCAACCTAAGATATCAAAGTGAGTGGAGTAGAAAGAGAGGTTTACACAGAAATGTGTGGCGAAATAATTACATGGGCTAGAGAGAAGCAGAGAGAAAAGATTCAAAAAATACTTTTAAAATAGTAATCTTTTAATTTGCTTGGACTACCATAACAAAATACCACAAACTAGGAAGCTTAAACAAGAGAAATTTAGTATGTCAGTTAAAGAGGCTAAAAGTCCAAGATCAAGGTACCAGGAAGGTTGGTTTTCTTTGCGGACTATTTGGAAGAATCTGTTCCATCCTTTCTCCTAGCTTCAGGTGGTTTTCTGGCAATTTTTAAATTTTCATTGGCTTATAGAAATATTGCTGGGTGTCTGTCTTCATCTTTACATGGTGTTCTTCCTGTGTGCATGTCTTTGTCCAAATTTCCCCTTTTTATAAGGATACATGTCACATTTGGATTAGGATGCAATCTGCTTCAGTATGACATTATCTTAAATAATTACATTTTCATACCCTATTTACAAATGAATTTACATTCTAGGGTGCTAACACCTAGAACTTTAATATATGAGCTTTTGAGTGGACACAACTCATGACAAATGGTTAGACGAGAAATCTGTAAAATATAATTTGATGTAAATATTTTTACAGAAATTTATAAATTGAGCAAGGATATAGAATAATACCCAGATAACTCCAAAGTAGGGAGTTCGGTGTGTGGAGGAATGAAGATACAGTATATTCAGATGAATATATATTTATTTCTGTGTGTTAAACTTTTCTGATTGTTCAGTAGAAAAATAATTTTAACATGCACAAATTCTAGGTTAGCAGTAGTAAAAAGCTGAGCCCTTGGAGTTAGCCAGTCAATATTATACTTTGGTCGTGTTTTCTTTTAATAACTGACAATCTCTTTTACTGCTTTCATCGCCCAGAACAACCTTATTGTCATGACATGTTGACATGCACAGGTGAGAGAGAGATGGACCTTGCTTGAATAAGCAAGATTCTCTAAGTGACATATGCAAGTAAAACATATTGGCTTTAGAATGCCAGGGTTTTGCAAGAACAAGCAATTAAGCACTTCTAGACTTTGTGCACCTGTGGTGATGCTGGTTCCAAATTCATTAAGCAGGCATCTGGTCCAGAAGAAGACGGTC
The DNA here is from genome assembly GCF_036321535.1 of Camelus dromedarius. Classification (NCBI taxonomy): domain Eukaryota; kingdom Metazoa; phylum Chordata; class Mammalia; order Artiodactyla; family Camelidae; genus Camelus; species Camelus dromedarius. The sequence goes on from NC_087436.1 coordinate 41,391,152, forward strand.
TGTTGATTTTTTACTTTCTAACATGAAAACCAAGTCTAATTTATGCATTGCTACAGTAAATTAGAGAAGAAAAGATTGCCATTCAAGAAGTTTTAGTTGTTGGTGTTTTATTGTTGTCACGCTATTTTTGTTTTCCCTAATCCATGGGGAATTTTATAGATTTAAATGATCTGTATGTGAAAGGATTTCCACTTCCCAACATAATTTTCAAAGCATTTATAGCAATAATAAAAGTTAATCATATTGGGATCTGTAAAAAATCTGATACAAGCTATAAAATCTCTCCTCATAAAGTCCATGTAAACTCAATATTTTTTGTATATTTCAATGTCTTAGTTAAAATATAGGCTGCTTTTTAAGTTGATTAAAAATGACTGAAAGTAGAAGCTTATTTGTCTCATGTAATAGTCTAGTCTAAGAGGAGTGGATGGGCTGTGCTCCAGATTCTGTTTCTTTGTTTCATTGCTATAACCTAGCTGGTTATTTTCATATTTAGTCTAAATATATGATCACTGCTATGTTTGTATTTCAAATAAGAATAAGAGGGGAGAGCGTGGGGGACAATTAACTTCATTTGTATAGTTTTAATCAATAGGTGCATAAAACATTTTTATTCAAGTACAGTTGATCAGTACCTAGTGGCACAGCTACCCCTACCTACAAGGATGGCTAACAAATGAAATGTGTAGCTGAGCCACCATGTTCACAACCAAAACTCCATCAAAAACAGCACTATTATTTAATGGGTAACCTGCCATGCTTGAGTTCATTGAACTCTGGTTATGTGGACACTTTGGAAGTACGTAAACACCTAATATGCCTTGTAAATATGTTCAGATATAAACATTTGTCTGAGAATTTTAATCTGATTCTTAAAGGGGCCTCCCTGCCTCCCAAATTTTTAATAGAACACTCCCTCTTCCATTTGCCCTTATCATTAAGTTGTTAATATCAAAAACCTGGAAATAATTCTTGATATTTCTCGGACATGCCATCACCATGTCCAGTTCACATGTTCTTATGAGTCCTTCCACCAAATGTACTCCTAACGTAGTCACTTACACAAGTTTCCGCTGTTAATCAGCCTAGGCAAAGTCATCAAGGTAGAGATATCATTTCTCATGACTGGGCTATTTTAAGAGCCTATTAACTGGTTCCTGATGTTCTTTTTTTGTTCCTTTCTTATCTCTTCTGAAGGTAAAGCCAGGTATCTTTCTAAAATAAAAAAAAAATAGAATTATATGACTTCCAAACTTAAATGTTTAATGGCTTTTTACTTCTTTAGATCATATTTAAAATTTATTACAACATGCAAGATCGCGCATTCCTGGCCACAATCTCTCTAATGTAATTTCAGGTCACACTCCTCTCTTCTTCATCTTCCAGGCTTTACAGTTTCATTCTGTTTCTCAAACACACCAACCTACTTCCCCACTGAGAGCTGCTGCAAATGCTTTTTCTTCCACCTTAAATGTTTTCCTCTCAGTGCCCACCTTTTCAGAATAGTTTCATTGAAAATTGGTATAGATCTGTATTTTCATGGACATTATGTATTTCGATGGGTAAGCTAACTTATTTGTGTTTGTTTTTTATCTAGTTCTTTCACTTGTCCATGTCTCATTTTCCTAGCAAATGAAAGTAAAGAAGTGTTTACTAAATTGTATTACCTAGATTATAATGCTTTAAGTCCATGATGACTTGACTGATGAATCCTTGCCTCTTCTCTGCTACCAAACATGGTCCCAAATGATTTTTGAGGATCTATAAAAGGGAGCATTTGCCATATTAAGCATTGAAGGTAACATCAGTTGAAACGTCCTTTCTGTCAAGAACTGATTTATCTCAATTGTCTTCCTCTCCTATTCTGGCATTTCTATCTAATTTCATGAAATTCCTCTTAAGTTACTGAAGTTTAGTGAGTATTTACACTACTTCTATTCCCCAGCATGAGGATTTTATTACTTACTCTAAGTATTTAGTTTCCTGTTACCCCCAAAGATATTTTCTATTGCTCCCAAACAACAATGGATTCTGTCAGGTAAAGGTTTAGTGATAGCTGCTCCCTTGTTGAGCTTTGGTATCTTAGTCTCAGATCTGCATTGTTTGTAAACATATAAAGTGTCATCTAATATTTGCCCTAATATAATATAATCAAATATTTAATTTAAAATGCTTTCAATTCCACATAACAGAAATACCCAGCTCAAAACAGTTTAAAAATTTGAAGTGCAACGTTTGTGTGAGGAATTCTAAACATAGAAAACTCATATTTTGATAAATAAAAAGGCTGCTTATTAAGTTATTTTCTTAGTAACTAGCAATTACCAGACACACACACAGATGAATATTTCAGTAAAGATTATAGGCAACCTAATATAAATCATACAACCTATTATTTTGAGTCTAAATAAAGATAGATATTAAAACACCATATCTATATTCCCTCTAAAATAATATTAAACATATATAATGCAACACTTTGATAAAGTTAAGAGAATATAAACAAATACACAAATACAGTCAGAAAACTTAACTCTTTTCTTAATAGAAAATGAAAAAAGTTAAGAAGTATAAAATTTATTCAAACCCAAAAAATAATAAAGGCATAAATAATACATGAAATTAAATTAATGAAATATGGATGAAAAAATATCACGAGACAGACTCCCACATACGGAGTCAACATATTTATGACATAATCAATACTGCTGTGCCCTGAGAAAGTGATGGTCTTTTCAATAATTAGTGCTGGGTCAATTAGATCCTTCAGGAGGGAGATTGGATTCCTAAATCACAATATTCATAAATGTCAATTTTAGTGGAATTGTGAATATAAATATGACAGATAAAGCAATAAACTTTCAGAAGCAAACATATGAGAGTATCTTTATGACAGGTGGTAAACAAAGGTTTCTCAAATAGGGCACAAAAAGCTTTAACCATAAAAGGGAAAATTATAATAGTAACTATATTAATGATTAGATCTTCTGGTTATCAAAATATTCCATTGATAGAGTGAAAAAAACAACTCACAGTGAGAGAAGATATTTGCAAAACAGGTATCTGGCAAAGGACTTATATGGGCAATGTACCAAGAACTCCTAAACATTAATGACATAAAGCTACCCTGTTCAGTAGCCAAAAAAAGCTTAAAAACATAACAGGTACTTCACACAGAGAGGCTATCTAAATAACCAAAAGATACACAGAAGTGCACTTAATTTAGTCATTAAGGAGACAGAAAGGAAAACCACGATGAAATACAACAACACACTTGTCAGAATGACTAATAACATTACTGGGAATGTAGAATGTCTTCATGTCTCAGACACAGGTGGTTGCAGAATAAAGAGACAATATCATTTACTAATATGCTGTGAACCAGCAATTCTATTCCTAGTTATATCTTCAGCAGAAATACATACATATATCCAACTAAAATCAATTGTTAAAAAGATTCATAGCATCAGTATTCAGAATTGAAAAAAAATGAGAATGTGCAAAACACTACTCCATAAGTGATATGGATGTTACCTACAAACATAGTGTTAAAAAAGAAACCAGATGCAAAGTACATGAACTGTTCAATATCACTCAACTAAAGTCCTCAAACAGCAAATCTAATCTATAATGTAGAAGTCTGGATAGTGGTTATCTTGGGAGACATAAATGGAAAAATACAAGGAATTTCTGGAGTTCTGGTGATGTTGATTTATTGATTTGCTTGTTTTGTTTGGACTGTAAAAATCCATCCTGCTGTATACTTATGATTTCTGCATTTTACTTTCATATAAAATTTACATAAAACATCACAGTATATTAAAGGTGACTAAATTATAAAGTGATGTTATTAGTGGCTTCTATATATGCTTTTTAGGTATAGCCACAATATTTAAAAATTGTTACTAAAATCATATATAATTCAATACAGAGAAAATAACTTAAGAAAAATATCTTCAGATATTTTAATCCAGATGTTCTATAGCTGATACTATTGTGTTACCAATGTGTTTGTGATATGTTAGTTTGTATTTCCATATTAGCCTCAATTTATTCTACCAAGCCACAAAATAAGCCAATCAGTGTCAAAAGGGATTATCTCTGAATGGGTTTTGCCATTTAACAAACAATTAAAACAGGACCAAAAAAAAAAAAAACTGTTTCTAAATCAGAGACCCAAATTTAGACTTCAGTACACGCAAGTTTAAGCTGAAGTATGAGTGAAATACAAAGAACATTGTTACACTGACATGAAAAAAAGTAAGTTTAAGATATCTCATGATTTAAAATAATTGATGATGATTATTTCAGGAATTGAAGTGAAAGAAAAATTGCTAGAAGGAGAAATATGAAAAAGTAAAATTATAAAAATGAAATGCAACAGTCAGCCCATATGCCTAACTAGTCTATGGGGAATGAGTTTCTTAAATGTAACTAGGGAAGTGTGAAAAATATGCAGACTATTCTATATCACATGAACAAGAAATCTGAAAACAAACCAGAAATCTGTATCAGAAGGATGCAAAGTGATAATCCTATAGAACTTAGAAAAGAAAAATAGAGAGTTCTTGATAAAATAGGAATGTTAAGGCTTGAGAAAAGAGAGCACATCAGAGTGATAAAATTAGTAAAATAATCACACAAAGAATGGAAATACAGTTGAGAATAAAATCATAGATATGTCATCAAATATGCCAAATAGAATGAAGGACATCAGAATAGAATACTTCAATGATGCCTTTACTATAGCAATATCTCTCAACTATGACCTGTACAAAGACGAATGCATTTAAAATGTCTTAATAAAAACCCCAAATGCCACTCAAACATTGATATGAAAATTTATAGTATAATTTTGGTTGAAACTAAGATAAGAAATGATGACAGTGAGAATGAAGACAGACATATTTCCTTGCTTGGAGTATATTTATATCAATCAGCAGTTGGACTTATTAATTCAATAATTGTTGAAAAGGTTGTGTTTAAAATCTATAGAGCTACTGATTGATAGATATATTTCACTCTTTTTTTAAGGAGTTTTTCACATGACATCTAAGATGAGATTTCCCATTCAATTAAACTTGATGCTCTATATGTTAAATTTTTATTACATTTAAACAAAATAAGAATTATAGTTCAAAGGAAAAGTGGATTTTATTGTATTAGATAGATTTAGAGAGTGGACAGATTCTATCCCTGAATGTCAGAAATGTTAAACACCAACATAGTGCAGGTTTCCACTGCAAGTGTGTTAAACAGATTGTTGAATATATTTAAATATATTAATGAGGGTATTAGTAACGAGTCCTTCATAAGGTATGGTTAAATTCCCATTTGAACATATTTATATTTTTAACAGAGTAGGTTTATAAACCTAGTCTTTTACTAAAGATGTCTATTAGAAAATTATAGTAGTGTAATATAATATCCAATACTTTGTAGTAATACATTTATATTTCATTTATGTGTGTATAAAAATCTCTTTCTCCCTCTTTTTCTCTGTCTCTCTCCCTCTATTTCTCATATATTTTATCAGGGCACTGTGGCCCAGTCAAGTTGACACATAAAATTAACCGTCACACTAATAGAATCATTGAAAGGCAGAAGAGCAGTGGCCGATACAGCCTGTTGGGTGGGCAACTAGTAGAAAATTTTGAAGTTAATAAATAATTTAGGTGTTTTTTTTTGAGGTTTGCCATGAGCACCTTTCTCTGCTACTCCTGTGTAATAATAAGAAATAGCCACTTTATCCACTAATACATTTGAGTGTGATGAAAAATCTAATCAGAAAACATGTTATTTTTCTATCATGTCAGGCTGTGTGGAAAGTGTGACAGCTCTAGCAGTCCATTAAAATCCTCCATAATAATAAGTGTGTAGCTGATCTTGGCTGCCCAGCTGGAATACATATCCTAGGTTCTCATCGATAGGTATGCCCATGTGTCTAGGTTCTTATGTAGGATGTAAACCACTTGTAACTACCAGCTTTAAGAAAAGATGTATGGTTACTTCATGCTCTCTTTCCCTCTGCAACAATAATCTGGTACATGTGAATCAGTTTCAGCTATACAGATGACACCAATGCCCTCAAACTTTTTGGTTCCATTCACCCTAAAAAATCACTGAGGGCTTCAAGAGCTACTGTGTTTGTGGATCATATTTATCAGTACCTGCAGGATTAGAAAACAAAACAGATTCATTTGCAATAACAATAAATTTGTCACATGCTGATGTAAATAGCACATTTTTATGAAGAACAATTATCTTTCCAAACAAATAATTAGTGAGAAAAATGACATTTTACATATAAAAATTTTCATTAATATCTGGCTTAAGAGAAGGAATTTGAATTCTCATTCTTTCTTCAACTTATGGCAATATGGCAATATTGCTTTGGTCAAATATACGAAGAAAATTCAGTCTCACGTAGATACGTAGTTGGACAAATAGACGTATTTTAATAGTTTTTTTGATACCTGTGAATATTTTTGATAGTCCATAAAAACTTGACAAGTTCTAGTTTGTTAAAAATTACTCATGATATGAAATTAGAAACTATGTCAATTTAACTTCTTCCACTCTGTTACATTACACTTCATATAGCAATGATTTTGATACATTGTACAGTGATCTTTGGAAAATTTTGGTTTAGTGGCTTATGTAGATCTTCCAAATGTTGACACATTTCCTTAGGTAGTACCAACTATTCACATTTGTTAATATCTCCACCAATCTCATCGGAAAAGCATTTAAGAAAGAGATCAGGTTCACAGAGTCAGATAAGGGTTTTCCAAAAAAAGTTGTTTTTTTGTTTTTTGTTTTTTTTTTGCTTGGAAGCTCTATTATTCATTAACAAGTAGTGTCATTTTCCTTGAAAATGTTAATTAAAAAATGCTATATATCAAATAACCCAGGCTGTACGTAAGTTTATTTATCAACTGTTTTTTTTCAAGTACTGTTGGTGTTCTATATCCAAAAAATACCAGTAGAAAAAACACACAAGCATAAACACAAAAATAATATAGAGAAAAACATCATATTTTTCAGTAATTAGCAGAATTTATTTATATGTATTTATCATTTTGTCACATAAAATATTAAAAGATGTGTACCTTATGAGAAAGATTTGATAAAATTAATACTTTACTGCTATGTCAAGACAATTATTATGCAACACTACACATTTAAAAATTTGTTGTAATTGCATGGCAGTGAAGATTACAATACCTATGTACAAATAGAAACACAGGATAAAAAGCTTAAAAAGTATTTTAGTAGTACTCTGAAAATTATTTTGACCTTGAAGTCTCCTGAAAATGTCTCGGAAACCCCAGGATCCTATACACCACACATTGAGAACCTCTGCCCTCAAGGGTGTTAGAAACCCAAAATAAAAGAAATCTGATTTCATTAAACTAAGACTGTTGGATGAGAGAAAAATTAAAATTTTGTTAGCAGTAAAAACTACTATATAAAAAGTTGATGAACAACAAGATCCTACTGTATAGCACAGAGAACTATATTCAGTATCCTTTTATAACCTATAATGAAAAACTATGTATATGTATAACTGAATCACAATGCTGTACATCAGAAACTAACACAACATTGTAAATCAACTGTATGTCAATTTAAAAAAAATGTTCATTCACATACTTATTCACAGAGCTTTTTTTTTTTGTTTTGTTTTCTGTTTGTTTTTTAGTAGTTATTCCTTCACTCTAACAGATATTGATTGACCTCACAAGTCAGCTAGTGTGACAGAAAGTATTTGGAATTGGCTGAGAAGTTGACAGCAAGGAAAAACCTATTGCAAACTATAATTAGACGTCTAGACTTGATTAGCCTTTTTATCTCTAGGGAAGGTATCTAGAAAAGAGTTGGGAGTAATTGTTTGCTTCTTCTTTCTTTAAATAAATTAACAAAAGAAAGAAGCTCACGTAAAAAGTTGCCAGTTAGTAAGCAGTAATAGAAGGAAAAAAATGAGAGATATGGGACACTACAGACAGTTTCAGAAAACCAAATGTTCCTGTATGCAAAGTGGCAGGATATATGGCTGTTCCTACGGATTTTCTTAAAGGCCTGCTAGGACTACTAACTCAAAAAAAAAAGAGAAGTTCCTCTGTGCCAAATATCATATAAGAATGTACCTTCCCACAGACAGTTTATTGTCTTAAACGACATACAGTAGCTTCTACTTAATGAGAAAGAAGTGCATGGTGCAAAGTAGAAACCAAAAAAATAAAGTAAGCTTGAGTATTACATCTACCACTAGCACATTAGTGCTGACTAAGCAGAAGCCTGCTAAGTTTTGGAAACAGTATGTTAAAGAGATAATAAGCCTGGCCTGTGTAGCCTTCCCTAAAGTCCATGACAGAAGACAGAGATGATTAAATATTATTTATCCTCACAAGGGACAAAGGCACAGTTCATATATAAGGGAAGTTATGGACTGAATATTTGTGTCTCACCGAATTCATATGTTAAAATCCTAATCTCCAATGTGGATAGTATTAGGAGGTGGGTCAAGGGGAAGTAATTAGGTCATAATTACTCATGAATGAGCTTAGTGCTCCTATAACAGAGACCCCCAGAGAGCTTTCTCATCCTTTCCATCACATTAGGGCACAGAGAGAAGATGGTTATCTGTGAACCAGAAGCAGATCCTCAGCACTTTGCAGCCTCCAGAACTGTGAGAAATAAATGTTTATTCTTGAAACCACCCATTCTGTGGTATTTTTATTATAGAAGTTCTAATGTACTATGATGAAGGATAATGAAATTTTACCAAACAGCAGAACCAGGGGTGGCTAAATGGACTAAGGAAAGAATTTATCTTACTGCTATGGTAGAAAGTTTAATAATTCCTGCACAGATGAATTTTATAATTGCTATCAATTAATAACTGTTTCCCAGTCTTCCTATTTTTAATTGGCTGTTTTTACTAAAGTTGTAGACACACTGTATATTGGGAGGAACAACTAGTTTGGGGCTATTATGTATTGAAAGTAGGTTAAATTTGGGGAGGATCATGAGAAGCCATGTCTAAACTGATACAAAGCTTTGTACATCATCCAAATATTTGAAGTTTGAAGTGAATACAGTAACTATATGAGATTTTGGTTTTCTCACTTTAGGAGGGAGTAAATGTATTCTATCCATGGAAAGTAGGATGATCAGAGAGACGGACTACGGTAAGACCAATAGCATTACACACACACACACACACTCTCTCTCTCTCTCTCTCACACACACACACACACACACACACACACACACACACACACACACGGTTTATTTTTTCTCTTCTTCTTTGGAATTTTCATTGTTGGGGTACAAAGCTTTCCAGGAATACTGTTACCTACTTTCTTCTCTGTTGTATTTGGTCAGTAGAATGTGGCTAGAAGTAATGTGTGCTAGTTACATCTCAAAATCTTGTCATTGATTTACTTCCCTCTTTTCCTTCACCCAACCAGCAGAATTGTATATAGAACAGTGTGATTTTTTGACAAGCCTGACAACAATAATGCCTTAGATGATGGGGTAGCCATGCAATGAAAGAAACTTGAGTCTTTGAGAGTGAACTTAGAGTAGAGATGCATGCAGACTTGGATCATTCACATGATCAGCTACATGGAGATAAATAGTTTCTATTTAATAAGCCTATAAATTTGAAGGAGTCTTTGTTATAGTAGCTTAGCTTTTGTTCCAGTTATTGAAGGGTGTTATAAATATAACATTTGAGATTGCAGAAGCCAGAGTCAGAGAAATATAAAATTCAAGACTCAGGGAATTTGTAGAAGTCTTTGAAAAGCTTAAGAATTGAACACTATAAAATCCAAGGTTAATGTTGGACCAGACCTAGGTATAAAGAGTAAGAATTCCTTAGTGATAAATGTGTCTCACAAGTAAAACACCGTATTATCTTTTTATCTTCCTATTCAAACACGGGGTGGAATTGGATGAGGAACAGATATTAAGTTATGTTTAGCAACAGTATGAAATCCAAAAATGAAGTGAAAGTTGGTGATACCACTGGCTCTGTTATTTGGTAAAATAAATAATGAACTTACATTTTTAAACATCTCTTAAAGTTATGCTAAAATTCAGTATTAAATCAAAATGTGAAGGTTTCTGACACCCCATTTTCAGTCATACATGTATATTATTCCTACCTAGATTTCCAAAACATAGAAAAAAATATGCTACTGCCAAATATGTTATTAGTTATATGCTTCAGAGTGTTAAAGAACTTAACCGTAAATTTTGAGCTGAAGATTGTACTTAAACTAACTGAGGGAAGCTAATTTTTTTCATACTTCTCTACATGTTAAAAAAAAAGACAGAACAACCCAAATCTTCACTAATCTAATGCTGGCATGTTGACTTCATAATTCCAATAAACATTTTTTTAAAATTTTTATACTCAAAATTTTCTGTAAAATTATATATAATCTTTATCAGGGAAAAAAAATAACACATATAGAACCCATGACATTGTTTTATTGCTGCATTAAGTGTGCTTAAAGAGTCTATTTTTGAGTAACAAGGTCCTATCTAGAATTTATGTTAAATACAAGATCTGTACCTCATTTCTCCTAGATACTAAAGCAGTGATTGCTGGGGAGATTTTGTTTTTTGTTTTTTGTAAAGAAAGAAGGCAATATTGATAAGATGTGTTAGAGGATGAGGTGAGTAGGGTGCCTAAAACAAAAAGAAGCCTGAAGTTGGGAGGTATTCAGAAAGAACAAAGAAGGACTTTGGACCATGTTCTTACTACTTAATGTCATGGAGAAAACAAAGGAAGTTTAAATTCTCAAAGTGCATATTCCATTTTAAAAGATTTTTTAAAAAATTGAATCTTCTGGCTCCTACATGAACAAATTCCTCCTCAAGTAAAACTCTGTATAAAATAAATTGTGCTAGAACACTTTGGTATAAGGTGTTGTGACAATCCTGTAAATCGTAGAAAACACAAGTATAAAATCATTATTTTTTATTTGCTTCATAGAGCACATTTAGAGTATGTTACTGTGTATGATATATGTAAAAGTGTTACAGATCTTTTTTTGGGGGGAGGGTCTTTTGGTTGCTTAGTAACAGAGGAATAGGAGTGCTAAAAATAGGTCACCATTAAGTTAGGAATTTTCTTGTTTTTTTATATCAGGAAAAATTGTTTGAGGATAGTAATAGATATAAATCATAGATATGTTATGCATCACTCTGAGACAGCCGAAGCTCTGTGAGTGTTACCATTTTTTTCTATCATTCGTCAATCTTTTTTCTCCCTTCTGGGGAGATACTAAACATAAAGTAAGCCGTTTCTCTTATGCTTCCATAAATGTTAACAATTTTTCTTAATAGCCTGTGAGAACTTCAAATTATATATGAAATGAAATAACACTCATTGAGCATTTAGAGGTACTGCCAGTGTTTATTGCAAAAATAATCACTACTCTGGGAGTTTCAAACTCAAATGAGTCATTCTTTTTCTGCAAACAAAATGAAATATAAAAGGCATTACTTCATTAAAGTTTTGATTTTATGTTTATCGTAAATAGAGGTATTTAGGACATTTAATTTAGACTGATTTAAGTAATCACTTTGCAGGTGTGCTACATTAATTATAATCACATTAGTTTAGTAATATTCTAATTATGTTTTTGTTTGCAGAACACAGTTTAGCCTGAAATCATTGAGGATTTCTTTTCTTAGATCTTAGAAGACACAGAAGCATTATAATGATTTATTTTCCATACTGAAAAAGCATGGCTTTGAATTCTGCTTCCAGATATTCAGATAATTTTTATTAACTGTGAACAAAATATATTTTAAAAAATCCAAATATCGAAAGGCAATGGAGAGCAACTATTAGGAAAACAAAACAAAACTCTAGAAATGAATAGATTCTCAAGGGAAGGGAACTGTATAATAGAATATTTCATTTATATGACTTTCCACATAAAGGCATACCGAACTTTGCACACTAGAGGGCAAATAGAAATCCTGGAATAAGCCCTGCTGCTGCTGATTGCAAAGCTAGGAGCTTCTAGAGCTGGTTGGTAAATAAGGGGACAGATTCTTGGAAGGAAAGCATCATAAAAGGGAAAGTCCCGCACAGGTTGGGAAGATATCAGACTTTTAAGAGAAAAGGAGAAGCTGAAAGATTGAAAAACCTGAGCAAAGATTTCAGCTGCTGCCCACCACAGGGAAGGCAATGTTTGGAATTTTAAGGTCAGTAAAGATCAATGTTATATAGAACAAAACCATCAATATGCAAAAGAAAGTAACAGAATAAAACATTTCTAACAGTTTGCCATTTGCAATGTCTAGTCTAAAGTAAAAATGAGCAAGCAAAAATACTAGGCATGAGAAGAAACATTAAACTATAGTTATGATAAAAAGCATTCAAGAAAAACTGGCCCTGAGTTGGCACATGAATTAGAATTAGCAGTTAAGAAATTAAAGGAAAATATGGATACAATAAATTAACATGCAGGTATCTGCAGAAGAGAAATGGAAATTATTTTAAAAATATAAGATATCGAACAAAATTGTACACTACCTGTAAAATAAAGCCAATGAATAGGATTAACAGTAGATTAGAGATAGCAGAAAAGTGATCAGTAGAAATTGAAGATAATCCATAAATATCCAGTGTGCATGACAACTTTAAAAAAAAAAGGTTAAGAAAAGAGCATCACTAACATGTGAAACAGTACCAGACATTTCATGTATGAGCCATTTGAGTTTCAGAGACAACAGGAAAGAAAATAAAATATGTTTTAAAAGGTTGGAAAAGTTCCCAAATTTTGTGAATAACTAAAACTTTCATACATAAGGAGTCCAGCAACCCAAAGCAAGATAAATGGGAAATAAATAATAAAGTAAACGAGTACAATATATAAAACATAAAAAAGGGAGAACATTTTAGAAGTAGTTAAAAACACCACATTACAAATAAAGTAACAATGATACAAAGGATGGCTCAGTTCTCTTACATTGAAAAAAAAAAAGGAAGACAAAAGACAGTGGAATGGAACTGTCAAAATTCTTAGAGAAAAATATTTCAACAAAAATATATCAATATATCAAAAATATATCAACAATATCAATTCTTAGAGAAAAATATATCAAAAAATATATCAACATATATCTCATTTCCATTTACACAAATGTTCAAAATAGAATCAAAATAATGCGATTTTCTTACAATGATATATAAGAGAATTAATCATCACCAAAAACAGTGTAACATGAAATTCAAAAACAAAACTTCCAGGATGAAATAAAATGACAAAAGATGGACACTTAGATCTATAGAATAAAAAACACAAAAATGATAAATAACATACAAAAGGCTAAAATGTTTCCCTTCTGTTATTTAAAAGGTATTTTTTAATTTAAATGAAATATTACCACACTGTGTTGAGGAGTTCATAAAGTATATAGATACTTCAGATGTATGTTTCATGACAGCTATAAAATAACCTATGGCTATAAATAGAACTGTACTGAATCATGCTTCTTGTATTTGTAGTGAAAAATACTTATTCTCAATTGACTTTGATAGAGGATAAATTTTTTTCCTTACTACAATAAATAGTGTTAAAAAAAAAAACCCTCAAAACTTACTAGAATAATTAAAATGCCATACTAACTGTGAAAAAGAGGAAAGAACAGAGGAACAAAAGACCATACCTCTGCTTTTGACTCAGATGGACTAACATGGACTGAATGTACCCTCACCTGAAACAACTTAAAGTCAGAAAAATTAAATGAAACAAAATTTAGAGACAATGGGCATCAAGCAAAACAGTACAACCATCTCTAAAAAATAGGAAAGAAATGAAGTGAGCCTAGTGGTTACCTCATATTACAGACATGAGAGTATTTCCAGACTGTGGTACAGCAAAGAGAACCCATATTAGCCCAATGGTCTCCCTGAGTAGAGGAGCTGGAGGTAAAAGTCTAGGGAGATCAAGATGGCTAGATCATTCATAAATGGTACTGGAGGGGAAAGAACTACCAGGGGGAGAATTCCAGAGGATCCTTCTTAATTACTTTATAGAGCATATTGATCAGTGCATGCATGGAGGAAAGTAATTGAGGCTGAATAAAGAGCCACATGAAAGCATTAGAGGAGATAGATTAGATTAAAAAAAAGAGAGAGAGACTAAACTCAATGTTGGCACAGAAAAATATTAAATGATGCTGACAGACATTACTCAAGATAAAGCTGGATTGGCTCTATCAATTAGACAAACTGGATTGCAGAACAAATTATATAACCAGGGCTTAGGACTTATATATATCGTAATGATAAAAATGTAAATTTATTCAGAAAATATAACACTATCAAGTATTTATGCATCTTCTAACAGTTAAATCATACAAGAAACAAAATATTATGAAACTCCAAGGAAAAATAGACAAATCCACAATTTTTGACCAATATTTTAATAACTTTTCCCAATAACTGAGATGAAGTAAACATAACATTGATAAGAATATAGAACAACACTACCAACCAACTTGACCTAAATATTATTTATAGAAAAATTTACCCAATAATAGTGGAAAGCACATTTTTGAAATGAACCTCAAACACTTTTTAAGATCATATCATAAAATAAGTCTCAGTAAGTTTGAAAAGAAATAGCTGAAAAATTCCTGTATTAGGGTTCTCCAGAGAAAGAACCAGTTGGGGGGAGAGAGAGAGAGAGAATGAATTATTATGAGGTTTATTATAAGACTTACTATGAGTAGTGCGCTGACATCATTTATAGAGGCTAGGAAGTCTCACAGACTGTCATCTGCTTAAGACTCAGAGGAGCTGGTGACATAGTTCTAGTCTGAGTCCAAATGCCTGAGAACCAAGAGACGCAAGGATGCAAGTCTGAGGACAGAAGAAGTAATGCAAAGAGAAGATTCTCCTTTTTTTTCCTCTATCCAGGCCCTCAGTGAATTAAATGATGCCCACATAATTTGGGAAGGGCAGTCTCCTCTGCTCAATCTACCAGTTCAAATTCTAATCTCATCCAGAGACACCCTCACAGACACACTCAGAAATAATGTTTGCACTCTGTGTCCCAGTCAAATTAACATATGAGAATAACTATCACTGTTTCCAAATGCTGGAAACTAAATAACACACTTCTAAATAATCCATCGGTAAAAGAAGAAATCAAATGAAGATTACAATATATTTTGAACAGAATAAAAGTGAAAACAATCTATCAAAATTTTGGAGATGCTATTAAAGCAGTAGCTAAATGACATTTTATAACACTGAATGCCTACAGTATTAAAGAACAAAAGTTTCAAAGCCATTACCTCATTTTCCTCCATTTCCACAGATTGCAGTCAATAAAATGGAAACCAGAAAATGATCAATAGATAAAATTGATAAAATCAAAAGCTGATTCTTTTGGAAAAAAATACAAGTGATAAACCTTTAGCCAAACTGATCAGGGAAAAAAAACATGAGACATATAAAACCAATCAGGAATGAGAAAGATCATGTCTTTGCAGATTCTAGATATATTAAAAGGATAATGAGGTATATTGTGCCTAGTTATGCAAAAGATATTTTATGCCAAATTAGATGAAATGGATACATTTATGAAAAGATATAAATTACAAAATCTCATTCTAGAAGAGACAGATAACCTTCATGGCCTTATGTCTATTGCAATATTAATTTTTACTGAAAGTCTTCTTTAAAGAGCTCTTTAGGCCCTGGTAGTGAATTTTACCAACCATTTTGAGGAGAAATAATACCAATTTTGTACGAACTCTTGCAGAAAATTAAAGAAGAAGAAATATTTCCAGACTCATTTCACAAATCAGCATCACTCTGATAAAAACAAAACTACAGAACAAATTTCTATATGAACTTTGAGGTGAGAATTCTAGAAGAAAATTAAGTAAATCAAATCCAGCAATATATTAAAAAGATAATACATCATAAGCAAATGAGGTTTACCCAGAGAATGTGAGATATGGTTAATGTTTTGAAATCAATGCATGCAGTTCACCGTTTAAAATAATTAAAAAGAAAGGTGGTATGATAATACCAATAGACACAGGAAAATACTTGGCAAAATACAGCATATATTCCTGATAAAAACTTTCAAGCAAGCTAGGAATAGATGGAAATATACTGAAATAAAAATAGGGCATTGTGAAAAATGTACAGTTAACCAGATATTTAATGTTGAAGAATGAAAGCTTTCTCCCTAAGTTCAGGAAGGTAGCAAGGATATTTATTCTCATCAGTTCTATTACACATTTGAATTCTAATCAGGTAGTAGGTAAGAGAACTAGATAACCAACAGCCAAGTTCCAAAGAAAGAAGTAAAGTTTTCTTAATTTGCTGATGCTATAATAGTCTATGTAGAACATCTGTAACAATTTCCTAAAAAGCAAATAGAAGTAGTAAGTTTGGCCAGATTGTAGGATATGAGATCATTATACAGAAATCAATTGTATTTATCAATTCCAAAGACAAACATAAACTGAAGAAAAAATACCTTTTGCAAGAGCTTCAAAATATGATATATAAACCTTTGTTCACGTATAACTTGGCAAAAGATACATAATAAGATCTATACACTGAAAACATACGCATGGATTAACAGGAAGCACATGATTCTTGGTAAGGGACAGAGATTGTTTATTACTCACTGGGGGAAAAAAACAGCAGCCAGAGCAATATCTTGTATCTCTTCCCTGAGTTTCCATCCTGAGAGAAGAGAGGGGAGAGGGGAGATTTGGAATGTTAGCAAATCTTATCTGAAGAGGGAAGAAAAATATCTTTATATCTTTTTATTTGCTTCTTCTCTGGAATATCTCCAGGAAAGGGGACTTGTAATCTTTACTATTCTGGAATGTCTTATACAAATTCAGATATTCTTTAACTATCTGGAAGTGCCAGCACTTGAAGGCACCAGATCATGCAGAAAGATGAAATAATCATGGGTGAATGTGGGTCGACATCTTTAAAAAAAAAAATAAACTTCGCTTCATATTTTTGCATCAAATAAAAGTTAACTCAAAGTGAATCATAATATTAAATTTAAAGCATAAAACCAAAAATCTTATTAAAGGAACTCAGGAAAAAAATCTTTGTGATCTTGAGTTAGGCCATTACTTCTTAGATATGACTCTAAAATCACAATCTATAAAAGAACAAACTGGTAATTAGGAAATCAGTTTTTCTTACAAAAATCTGCTCTTCAAAAACTGTTAAATAAATAAAAAGTAAAAACTGAGTGGGAGAAATTATCACATGCCATATATCTGATAAAGGACTTGTATCTAGAATATATGAAGAACTATCAAAACTCAATACTAAGGAAATAAAACTAGACATTCTACCAAAGAAGGAATGCTACAAGGCTGGCAAATAAAAATAACGGGATAATCAATATTAGTGTGTAGGGAAATGAAAACTACACAATGGAATATCATTGCTCACCCGTTAGAATGCCTAAAATTTAAAAAGGCTGACCTTGCCAAGAATTGGTAAGAATGTGGAGAAACTATACCTCTCTGTTGTTGGAAATGTAAATGGTAAACAACCTCGGAAAGTGGTTTCATAGTTCCTTAAAAATGTAAACATACGTTTGATCAGCTGTTCAACTTTCAGGTCTTTATCCAGTCAGCTCTCTCCATGAAGTTACTTGGCTACAAAAGTAATTCCATTCTTTCACCCCAATCCTAGCTGTGGAAATGATGTGCTATAATTTCCATGGAAATGGACTCTGGGTATTGTCAAATTGAGGCGTACTCAACAGTACTTTATTTTCTTTGACTTTGTTAGACCAATGAAAAACCAAAATTTCTATTTTGTCACTCTCGTGGAAGTGGTTAAATTATGTTACCTGGACATGTCTTTTTTGGCTTTCCTATATTTGTCAGAAATACTGGATGTAACTATTGTTTTAACTTTTGTCAAACTCAAGAGAACTGGATAAAAGTACCTAATTTTCTCTGAACCTGTAAGGAAATTCCTTTGCATGCATTCCCCACTTTCCAGAATCACTCAGGGAGGGTTGCAGCAGAGGATATTACTCCTATCCTCTGTCTGATTTGTCTAATTCTTTGTTTTCCTTTAGTCCTCTTCAGATTATCAAAATAGGAAGAAGTTGTGAAAACACATTCTGTGTATACTTCATTCAGTTTTAAATCCTTCCCAGTTCTCTGTACTATCCTAAGATTTTTTTTTTCTCTTGTTGTTTCACCTCTGTGGAATCATCTTTCCTAAACTCAACAAGGGTATATTATACAATTTTTTGTTTTCAACTGCATGATTTTTTCTGTATTATTACCTGTTCTTTAACACTAATCAAAAAGGAGGTGATTAAAGGGAAAGAGAAGTAACAGACAGACAGAGAGCCAATGAAAAAGAGAGCGTGCTCCTTGAACAAATCTCACTTCACAGTGTCCCCTGGTGGGGGTGGGGGCAAGTCTGCAAATACAGTCAGTCATTATGGCCCCATTTCTTGAAAATTTAATATGAATTGAAAGCTCAGCAACTAGTAAAAAAAACTCATAATAGGTTTCTGTCTCATGAACGAAAGGCTATTATGGTAAGAACTATCAAGTGGAAAATACTGGTACCCAACAAAAGTAGCAAATCAATATCAATACAGTATGTTCCAGAGGGCTGCAATGTTTATTTCTGCCAGAATACCATTATAGATGGCAAAGGTTTCCATTTCAATCAGAGGTCCCTTCAATTCTCAAGTTTAAGAAAAGCAAAAACTGATAGGTTTGGGAGTGACATGGGATAAGCTTTTTTAGGTGATAAATCCAATTCCATCTGCTATACTAGGTGTGGGCTCCTTAGTAGAGAAAATCAGTACAGATTCTGACATTTGATCAGGTGAATTATTTTTCTCGCTTCTGATAAACAGAAAAATATGAAGATATCATAAGTGTTAAGCAGCACTATTCTGTTCAGTGTAATAAGACATGTAAAATTATTTGTTAATAATCAACAATAAAATTAACAGAACTGTCTAGAATAAGACATTTTCATATTGCTGAGACATAAGATGATATACAAAATTCAATAGTCTGCTAAAACATGGACTACATACTTCAAGAAAATAAAAAATATGTACATAGAATGTGAGTTTGTGAGTATGTATTTGTATATTGTGTATCTTATTCAAAAGATAGACTATTGAATATACAAAATAAAAACTTTGAAGAAATGAACTCACAAAATTTAATGAGCTCTATAAATGTATATCTAAGTCTCCAGTGATGTCAGTTTCTAAAATAATAGTGTTTTATATTTTAATTTTAAAATATTATTGATGTACTATAGAAAGCACAATGAGGACTTTGAAGAAAGATAATAGAGGGGGTATAATTGGTTTCTTGTTGCTCAAGGTAAGATTTATTGCTTGTTGATGACTCAGTTCCATCAACAGGGTCAAAAAAATAAATAAACACAGAGTAAATTTGCCCTACCCTCAAGAAGAAACAAGAGTGAACCTAACACTTAAAGAAAAACTAAAGTTTTGTACTCTCATTGTAAGGATGAAGGGGAAGTCCCAGACCTACTCCTTTCTCCTTTAATAAGCACCAAAATGACTGGCATTCACAAACTCTGAACTGTAATATAGTTTAATGGTATCTTTTATCTGATTATTTCAGAAGACCACCAACTCCAACCTCATTTCCCATACTTTAGCTCTGTAATTTCCATACATACTCTATGGTTTCCCATTCTCCCAACATTCAACTCCTGAAACCTTCACCATTCATTACTAGATTCATAATGTTTTCCACCACTTCTCTGAGTATTTCCTTATAGTTCTTACTCTGGAAATCTATTGCTTCCCTAAAAACACTTCCCATGAATCCCTTTAATTTTTGTTCCATTTCCCCCCTTGATTCTTGTACCATTGAACTTGGATGTAGTTAAGGGGTCACCTTGCTTCTCATGGTCACTTTCCAAGTAATCTTTCTCATAATCCTCAATGGTTAGGTAGGTGCTTTTAGTTTTGAATCTCACATTGTCAGATTATATTACATATGATACCTATTATTGTTGCTATCAGGTACTACCCACCAGGATATTCCCCTTATTTTTCAATGTCTTTAGTCCTTGGCTGAGTGTATTCATCCTGATACTCTTCTGTCTCAATTATTGGCAACTTCACTCTACACATAAATAATTCTTCTGGCATTCTTGACACTCATTTCTTTGAATTCCTCTCCTCTGATGACCAGTTCTTTTCCTTACCTCAGCGTTTGCTCCCGGAGTGCATACAAAGCCTGAAAATTTACTGTAGCCTTAAGTTCATGTGTGTCAACCTGGAAAACACTGTATTTTCAACTCACTCTCTTTTGAAATCTGACTCCAAAAATTGTTCTCTCACGTAGTATCTCTAACCTATTGATCCTGTCTCTTTAGCATTGTTCTTCACCTTCTTGAATCTTCTCACTCTTCCTTGGTCAGTTTAAACAGCACAATACCTTGTACATACCTTCTACTCCCTTGCCCTGTTGAAGGAAGAGAACATTATTCAATATCTGAAACAAAAAGCTGGATTTATTGCCTCTAATCAAGAGAGAACTATGTTTGTAATACTATGTTTCTGAATGAAGCAAACTATAGAAATTTGTAAGATTTGAAGAAGTATGGAGTTTAGAAGGTGTAACATGTATTTTCACTAGGAATGCTAAAATATTGTTTTTCATATGAATAACTTTAGTCTGTCTTGGGAAGTATACAATATGATATAGAAACCCAACTTCATCTTATTTCATATTGATAACACATTTCCAACTCTATTAATAACCACTTTTTCTTGTATGCAATATAAGAAATGGTATGAAATGAAATATCTTTTCATGGACTAAAATTTCACACGTGTGTTTGTGTCCCTTAGATTTCTGATTTATTTCTTTGTCTGACTTGATATTTATATACTTATAACCCAGTATCTTAACTATTAATGCATCTTGTTAAGGTATGTATTCTGATAGGACAAGTTATCCTCCTTGATCATCTTCTTAAGGTCCTTTTGATATTTTTTTGTTCCTTAACTCTGTCACATAAAATTTAAAACCATGACTTCCAGCTCCAGAAAAACCTTATTGAAACTTTTATTGTAATATTATTTGATCTGCAGTTTTATTTGGGAAGAATTGACATGTTTGTGTGATATTGCTTTCCTACCTATGGATATTACATAAAGACATATACAATATTAATATATTAATACATAGTAATACTACAGAATATATATTAATAATAACATTATATCATTATATATGTGTGTGTGTATAAATATATATATAATTTATTTAAGTTTTATTTTTAATCCCAATAATCTTTGATAATTTTTCTAGTGGATATGGTCACATTTTTATTAGATAAATTTCCATGAAATTATATACTCAAATACTGCAGTAAATAGTATGCAATATACAAGTAGGTTATTTATTTACTGTAAATGTAAAAAATGCAATTGACATTGTATATTGTTTGTATATCCAACTGATTTGCTAAACACTACTGTTAGTTTTAAAGTATCTCTAGATTCTTTGGGGTTTAATTATTGAATAATAATAGTATATGGAAGTAATAAATTTTGTTTACTCTTTTCCAAACCTCTAACTTAACTACTTTTTCTTGCTTTATTGAACTGACTAGTTCAATATCAGTGTTGAATAGAAGTGATATTAGAGGGCAGCTTTATGTTATTCATGATTTTAAAGGGAACATTTCTAATCTTTTCCAGTTTAAGACTAATTACTCTAATGTATTAATGTGGTGAATGACACTTACGGATTTTAAAATAGTACACCATACTTGTAAAGTAGAGTTTAAAAATTTGGTGATTGTGTGTTATCTTTAAAATCACTGTTGGTTTTACTGTATCTTTTTTTTTCTTTTACAATTTTGCAACTTGATACATGTAAGAAATTGGCCCATGATGCTTTGCCTGGTTTTTTAACTAGGTTAAGCTTATCTCATTGACTGAGTTGCAAAGAGTCTTTTCATTTTTTTTCCAAAAATATAATATAAAATTAATATGAGCATTTCTTGAAGTTAGGTGGATTTCTCATGTGAAATTCTCTGAATCTGTTATTTTCTTTCTGTGCAGCCATTTAACTACTGCTTATATTTATTAAATACTTTTAGGACAGTTCAAGCCTTTTTATTTAATCTTGAATAAGTTTTGTTGACGTATTTTCTAGGCATTTTCCCATTTAAATTTTGGCTTAAAAATTGTTGGCATGTAGTCATTGATAATATTCTCCCACTATCTCTTCCATCTCTAATGCATCTGTAGTAATCTCTATCCCTCTTTGTGCATATGTTATGTATTTCTCTGTTCTGTCATTCTTGAAAAAAAAATTTTCTTTTATGATAGACATTTTTGAGCTTTTTAAATGCTACAATTTTCTCTAGAAGAATGTAAGATTAGGAATCTGGCATGAATTTAAATTTTTACTCACCTTAATGTATTAGAGTTTTTCAGATTCAGTGTGAACTGTATGAAAATAAAACTTGGCATTTAATTTCCAGAGACAGTAGAGTTTAAAATATAGTCGATATTTCTTAATAGGAAAATTACAAAGAATTCAGAAAGACCACCTCATAACTCTCCAAGTTAAGGTTAAGACAAATAGAAAGAGAGATAATATCAGTGAAATTGAAAGTAGAGATATACCTGAGTGGTTTCTGGTCTCCTTATAACTGAAGACATGCCCTGAAAGACAATTACGTGGAGCTAACTATATTTTCAGTCCCAAAGGGTATTGGATTTAGTGATGCACACTATTTTTTAAAAATCAGAGATAGTGGTTAATCCAATACTATTAACAGCAAATAATTTGATTACTAAAAATATTTGGTTGTCAAAAAGAGTCATAGAAGTGAGTAACAATGATATCTGCTTCCTTTTTTGGCTGTCCTTTCCTGTTCAAGCTGCCAACGAATATTTAAATAATGTAGCTATTGGGGAAAAAGACCATAATATACTTAAGACAAGAACAGTACATGATCACAATAATTTTTTAGGCTACTAAAGCAGTAATGAGTGAGAAATTAGAGGAAATAATGTATTAAAAGTTCTAAGTAAAAAATGAAAATGGAAAAAAAAAAACCTGTGCATTGCAACATTGGTTTTTATTTTAAAGAATCCATAGTTCTTCCTCCACTCAAAACTCCACTCCATATGAGTAATATTTTCCATGTCTATGAAAATATATAACAACTTCAGCACCACTTATTAAGAAAAAATTACCCTTCCTCACAAAGGTGTATTTTTAATTCTTGATTTAGCTTATATTTACTCTCAACTTCACAATCTACTGTTTTGTACACCTAGTATAAAATAAACAATGCCACTCTGATACCCACAATTTGAATCAGGTTTCAGATGGATAACAGTATGATCTTGCCCAAATGATAACTTCAAAATGCTGTAAAGTTTTACTAAATTTATTCAGTTTTAACATTTAAAGTCTAGTTTAAAGCATTTGAATTTATCAAACTTCTAATTATTAAAAAATATGCATTAGTATTTATCCCAAGTTAATGATTTAGTTTATTAATATACATGTTGATAAGAAATGTGTTAGATAATTCCTTACTATTATTAATGGAAACTTTTCTTATTACCACCCAGTAGAGAAGTTCAGAAAACATAATCCCAGTTAATTTGCTCTATCTGGAATGCTGCTTTTTAAACAAATCCAAGCTTTTATGGTCTTTTTTTATAAAATTAAATTACATAAATCAGTAAATAAAATGAAACATATAGGGTAATTAATAATAATGTGATCATAATTTGATATATAAACAATTTAAATAGATTTGAGAGAGTGGATATAACAAAAATTGAACTTTTTAAACTTATTATATACAGAAAAGTAAAATAACAGATTTGAAAGTAGTGATTAAATTTAAACATTCTCATGAACTATATATATACATATATATTATACATATAAATACAAGTTCAACAATAAATGGAAAAATTCCAATTTAATACGATGCCTAATGCATCTTCTGTCAATTTACCTTTATAATAACCATGATGACATATAATAAAGGAAAATCCAATCCATGAACTTGGAAGAAAAATCAAGTGGAGATAAAATGAAAATGCCTGGGGAAGTTTTCTGCTAATCACAACATTAGTAATTGAAATTCAACTACAAGGTCCACACCCTTATGTGTAAATAGACAAGATACTTCAGTGTAGGCAGAGATGGACATTGATTCATTCCCATTGTTTCATTCTAACTTGAGATTGTAGGATATATAATAACTGGAATATTAAGAAATCATACCTACATGTGTTGGAGCTATCTTGCAAGCTAGAGAGTCTTTCAACCCACAATCCATGTATTCATCAGAATTAGTTCTTTTAATTTACCAACTGTTTAGAGGCATTTATGTTTATAATAACATTTGAAGTGGAGAGGAATTTGATAACATGTGTTGTATCCTGGTACTCATAGCCCCAGGGTAAATAGTTGCATGACAATGCAAAGATCAAAACAAGAGAAGGTTTTAAAATGATTATATTAGTAAAAGAAAGTTTATTAAGCTGAACCTATTCTCTAGTCTTGTCAGAGGACCAAATGGTCAGGATATACCACAGAACACCAGTATATGGATGCATGGTAGGCTAAATAAATAATTTCAGTTGAGGAATGTATTTGATAGAACAGTGCTCAAACCATGTAAGCTGAAAGTGAAGGAAGCTAAGGATATCCCACTGGTGTTGCCTATTGAAAACCATCAGGCCTGAACAGAAATGTGTACAGTTAAAATATTGACAGGCCAGCCAGCCCTAGAGTAATCTCATGTTTATACCCTAAAACACCCCCTCCTCTTGAGTATGGGAAGCTCCTGTACCTAGAGTATGTCAGTGTTGGCATGATGTCATCCTCATGTTTTTGCTATGCTGTTTATAGGCTCTGTCACATTAGTATGAATGAGAAAAAAGACTCTCTCCTTTATTGGCTTTGAAAAATGAGCTGCCTTGTTGTGGGTGGGCCAGTGGAGAGGGACAGATTCCAAGGAAATGTGGGAACTCAGTGGTTCCTTGCCAATAGCCAGAGAGAAAATGGAAGTTTATTCTTCCAGACACAAAGAGATGGATTCTGCCAACCACCCCGTGGAAGCTTGAAGGCAGATCTTTACCCAGACAATTATCTGATGTGATGATAACCCTGGCTCCACCTTGAATGCAGTCTTGTGAGACACTACAGTAGAGAACACAGCTAAGCTGTGTGCCCAGAACTCTGACCTATAGAAACTGTAAGATAAGAAGGATGTGTGGTTTTAAGCTTCTGTGTTTGTGGTAATTTGTTTCACAGCAAGAGACAACTAGTGCAGTGATAAAACCTTTACAAAATAAAAATCATTAATGAGAGAAAAAGTTTCATTTATAACTCAGTAATAATAGGATTTAGATAAAATCATCTTCTATGAGAAATGAGTAATCATCTTCTATAAGAAATAAGCAAAATATGTAGTTCATAATTTCCTGTAAATATGAGAGATGTTGCTTTTATGAAACAGAAGCCATAAATGTTTGAAAAAAAAATTCAACAGTTTGAAAAAAGGATATATGTAAAAAGCCAATTTGAAATGTTTTAAATGGAAGAAAAATAAAATTCAGAGATTGTTAAATACCCTAAACACTGCTTAGATAAAAACAATCAGGGCTTTATAGAAATACAACTAATTTCTTTTAAGAGTAAATGCAAGGATTTCTCATAGTAGATAGAAGGTTAAATGTGACCCGATTACCCTACCTTTAAAAATTTTATCCCTCTCTTACGTTCCATAGCCTTATTACCCTGTTTTATTTTGTCACTAAAAATTGTCATCTTCAAATGTATTATATATTTTACTTATTCATTAGGTTTATGAACTCTCTACTCTTACTAGAATAAAAGTCCCCTGAATGCAGAATTTTGGACTGTTTGTTCATTGATGTACCCCCAAATATCTAAAACAGGGCACGACTCATCTTAAGTAACCAAGAAATATTTATCCAATAAATGAAAAAAAAAATGTAAAGAGAGAAGGCAGTGGCAAATATTAATGAAACCAGAAGAGATAAAGAACAGAAATTTTAAAAAAACATAGAAAACACCCACTGGTATTCAGGAGGTCTTAGTCTACAGCTCATTAAACTCATTAATTTCCTATAAGCACTGATTATGTAGTTGATTCTAATGAGTGCTTTAAAGTTAAACAATTTGTATGCATATGATGAGGTACAGAAGTTATTTTCCTATTATTTTCAAATGTTCAATTAAACTTTAAGAAACTTCCATTCAGTTACTAATTACATTCATTAATTAATAGTATTTGTTTATGATATAATACAAAATCAAATACAATATAAATATTAGTAATATTTATGAAATACCTTGGTCTTTATAAAATCACTGATGTAGCATTGCTATTTTCCTAATTTATTTGTTACACATTTTAGATTTGTTTTGATCTAATGCTTATCCAGCCAGATATTTGCTTATCTTTCATTGTATGGGAATACAGGTTAGGTTAATTCAATTTGATAATTTTATAGTTTGCATTTATTTGATGATTTGGAATAGTTCTCTGCAAAAAAATTTTGTCTTCCTATTTATGTTGATATAGCACGTTTTCATTCAGAGCTGTAAATACTTGAAATTCAGCTCCACAGCTGCTCTTCACTTTGCTTAATGTTTTATTTCACGGCCTGTGTTCTGCATCTTACTGGCTTATAAATTATATTTTTATTCCTTAAGAACATCTGGTATTCTTTCTTTTCATGTTCTAAAATGTGTTCATTTGTCTGAGCAATATCTTTTGTAGGTTTGGAATACTTTCAATTCTGAGGTTTATTTTAGTTTTGATAATAGTAATTTGGAAGCTATACTTACAGTTAAATATGTTTCTGCCAGTGACCTCACATTCTGGGAAAGGAAAATACAGGATTTCAGGAAGTATAATTATGCTACAGTGATATCTATTAAAGATAAAATATGATGACACACCGTCTCTTGTAAATTCCTCAAGTATTACAAAATTTACTAGTAATAGCTATTAAATACTCTTGTTAAAAGCACAGCCCTGCATTTTCTGTTTTTTATTCACATAAAATTTCAGTGATATCTTTGATGTTACAAATAATCTTAACATGTTTTAGTGGTTATAGATAGCTAAACTCTTAACTTTACTTGTATTCATTAATGTAAATGACTGTTCTAGAAACGATCGTATTCTTTAATTAATAATCAATGGACAGATATTTTTTGAATAGCTAGGATACTCAACACCAAGCGTTAAGTTTATGTGGAATAGAAAATAAAAAGACTTATTCCTACCATCAGTAATGTTATATTCTACCTGAAGACAGAACTAATACAGAGTTTAATTGCTTATAAATTCCAAAAATATTCAAAGAATAGAGAAACGAATTGTGCAGTAGACATTTCAAGAAGCCTTAGAGAATGAGGGACTCAGATTTTGAAAGCTATATTATATTAAAATATGAAATGAAAGGAATGAAAGTGTGAAGGGCATGGTGAATTTCAATTGTTGATTTAACTACCCCGCTGTAAAAGTCCCGCTTGGAACTATAGCCTAGCTAGTGAGTATATTATAAAAATAAATATGTATAAACATGTTTCACTGTAATATAGGACAGAGGTACATCTGGTATTGCACACCTAAAAGAAATATAATTGATTTTGCATATACCTTTTTTAATTTTATCCATTTTTTCAATTAAAATGATACAATAAAAATTATGAATTTTGATGAAACTATAGTTATTTTTGTTGTAAGAAATACAAATGTACATATTGGACCACAACTAAAATGAAATTTTTATTAAAGAAAACTCTAGGCATTTATGACTTTAGAATATAAAGGTATCTTTCCAAAATGTTTTATTTATAAAGATTTGTGATTTTTATATTTATTTTGTAAAAATAACATTAGTATATGCAGTGTGCATTGATGTTTGTATACTTTTAATTATGCTTACTGCATGTTCAGAATTTTTAAGTTATATAATACATTTTAAAATATTTTTGAGACAGGAAACAATAGAAATATGTTTAGAAAAACTCATGCCAGAAAAGACCAATGGTTCCTGTATTTTAAATATGTAACTTTTATATTTATTTACTTAACATCATAGTTGACACATTATTTTAATCTTGGAAAATTAACAAATTCACCATAAAACCCCTTTAAAAACTTTTATCAGGATTTGGGCAATGTAGTTAGTATCTAGCATAT
Organism: Camelus dromedarius; assembly: GCF_036321535.1. NCBI lineage: Eukaryota > Metazoa > Chordata > Mammalia > Artiodactyla > Camelidae > Camelus > Camelus dromedarius. Next base: position 41,419,449 of record NC_087436.1, read on the forward strand.
GATTTTACATGCCTTGATTAACTGTTCTCTTCCTCAGACTTAATGATTTATTTGATTGAAAATCTTATTAAATAAAGGAGTAGTACCACCTTTGTCATATATAATGTTTTGATGCCTACCTGTTGTTTTCACGAGGCCCATCCCAGAGCTATAGTCAAAATGCAGCTGAGAATTCACAAAGAACTTGGCCTTTCTATCCTAAAGTTTAGGGCACATAATAACATGGAGGCTGCTGTCTGGCTCCCACTTTGTGATTTTCAAATAAGGGAGACAGACTAGGGTGACAGAATAAAGAGAAAGGGCAGAGGTAGTCAGCCTGAGCTACCAGTGTTTGGCATATGTTGTACAACATAGCATGTACTGTACATTTCCTATGTACCTGCTAGATTCAGAAGAAGATAAGATACTTGGACAATCACTATAGTACCCACGAAAAAAGGGCAGCCTTCTTGTGTTAAGACCCCAGAAATTACAGCCTGTAAAAACAAAGAGAGTACATTCCCCAAGACAATAGTGCAGTATTCTCTGAAGAACTCACATCTCCATCCCAAAGGGGAGTCAGCGTTTAATAGTTGAAAGTAGACTGTGAAACATGAAAGATACATAGAATAAACCCTAGACTAATGACTAAAATCTATAGGAAAAGATGTACAAATAAGCCAATAATAGAGAATTTTAAAAATGGTATCATGAGAAATACTCAATCCAACAATGACCGGACAAGAGAGAAAACAGAAATAACAGCATTTAGGAAAAATAGAAAATAACTAGATTTAGCTGTAAAAAGTTACTAAAATCAAATGTTTTGACAGTACTTTGTATTCACGAGAACATTTGGGAAAAGTGCAGGGGGTGTGCTGCACTAGGGATTTACATACTGAAAAGCAGTGGGCTAGCTGTTGAGGAATTACTCTTTAAGGCAAAGCCTATTGTTAAATTTGAAGAAATCCATTACATAAAAATAAGAGAAAGAATTCACGAGTACTATATAAAATTAGTAAGTCAGGAAATTAAAGTAATAGTGAAGTTGCAGAAGATTTGAAAAGCAAAATTAACATAGATACGTTATCTAATCTAATGGATATGTATGCAGATACACATACACACAAAAACACAATTCTTCATTCAGCAATTAGAGAATATACATATCACTTAGGTTCACATAACTGTTAACAGTTTATTCTCCACAATGAAGAGAATATAATTTAATGCAAATATTATTGTGTCTTTTAGACATTTAAAAACCTTTAAACCACTTGTTTATTTGGAATAAAACCAAAATTGTTGTGTATGGGCACAGTGGCTTGAATATATGTTCAAAACCTAGTCTCTGACTGTGTCTTCACCCTCTGTTCTTTTTTTTTTTTTTTTTTTTTTTTTTTTTGTTACACTTTTCAGTAGTGGTAATCTTTAGATTTTTGGGACATAAAGTTTCTTTTTAGTCTGTGTTACTACAGGTACACTCTCCTCTATCTGGAAAACTCTCTCCTCATATTTCTAACACATCACCATCTTCTCTTCATGCTTTACAGTTCTGCTTAGATGCTGCTTTTGCAGGGAGACTTTCTCCAACTTCTGGTTAAGAACAAATATATGTTTCCTCCGCATGTTCTACTTCTATTTTTGAATTCATGACTACTTTGCAATTATGTTAATGATCTTTATTTCCTCCACTAGATTCCTTAAAGGTTAATATCATATTTGCTAAATTCATCATTATGTCCATTGTTCTTAGAATAGTAATTGGCACGAAATAGACCCTCAAAAAGGTTTTGAACTAATGAATATGTAATCATGTTGTTATTATGTAAACCGTGTATTATAAAAAGATATTATTAGCATTTCGAAGCTTCTGTTTCATAAATTTATTATGAAATTATATTGTTCTACTGCTTTTTGCACACAGCTTCTTAAACTAATTTTAACAGGATTAAAAGCCTGACTCAAATGCCTCATTTCAGAAATTATCCTAACCTCAAAGCAGCCTCCACTTCCTAAGGCAAGTAATATTTCCTTTCTCTCATCTTGACTTCATTATCAGCATTTATATTAAAACAAATAACAGAATCTGCTTTGCTCTTTAGCTACTTCCATGCTCATCTTCATTTCTTTTTACCAGATTGCTTTGAGAGACTTAGAGTTTTCATCATTATCTAGATGGAGCTGATGCTCACTCATTATTTGTAGATGGCAAACTGAATGAGGCCAGACAGGATGTCAGTATTTCTAAATGATATGTAGGTACTCCATGTAGTCAATAGGGCACTTTCTAAGTATATGAAAGTTAATTTGTTAAATGAACTCATTAAATAAATAACAAAAGTAATAAATTTTTTGAACAGTATCTTTGTCTAAGTCTAAGTGGGTCCCTGACCACTGGCTGCTTTCCTGTCTGCAAAATCACCTCTGTGACACTTTACATTCATGGCTCACTGAAATCCAGCCTAGTGTGCTGCTGATTCTTGCCTCCTCTTCACCCAAATTAAATTACTGGTTCTGAATCAAAGAAGCAGCCTCACATATTGAAAAAGTTATATCCTTGTAGATGGGAATGCAAATCCTAACAATTGTGTAACATTTGGCAAATGGTCAAAATGGAAAAAATACCAAATGATGGCAAATACTAAAATAAAAAATGGTGGTAAATTACTATATACATATAACATACTTGTGAAAATTAGAGACAAAATGTATTCAATAACTGGCAGATAGTAGGAATTCAAACGAGTATAGTCATTATGGTGACTGTTCATCCATTTAACACTCCTTGGTACAGTTCTTTGCCTTGTGTCTGTTTCCTGCTCATTGTTTATGTCTGATTCCTGAGAACGCTTTGTATTTCCTTCACAAAGCCCTTCTTCTTAGGTGCCCCAATCAATGAAATTAATACAGCTTGAATAGGTTAAAAATAAGATCTAATATAACTGTGAGTAAATGAAAAAAAATGGAAGTTACAATAAAAACTGAGAGGAATTAAGAAAAGCTGTATAAAGTGAAGAATCATGGATAATAGGTAAAAACCTTCCTCAGCAGCCTTAATGGCTCTGGAAGCAATTTAATTTTGCCCAAAGACATTTTGACTTTTAATAACCTATTTTAGCATTACCTTAGCATATCCCGTGAGAATCGTTGCAGAGTTTACTACAGTCACAGGGCTAAGCTGTACTGATTGGCTTCACTCCATTCAGTGTCTGTCACCTGAAGACCAAAAATTCTTATGTGCACTGGAGTATATGCCAAATAGAATACGTTCAAAATTCTCTGTTAAAATACAGCAATGGCAATAAATGCAAATCCATTGCATATATTGTAAATTACTTTACAAGGCATATTAATATTAGATAATTTTCCTCTCCTCATGGTTGCTACAAAAGGGCTGCCTTTCTGTATTGTGGGCATGAGGATTAATGCATCACTTGAAACTATAACAATGTACACAGCAGTGTAAACTACACAGAGGAAACCTAATCTTGAAACCTAACATTCCTTTAACAGTCATCTAAATGTGTGTTACTACAGTTACAAAATGTATCAATGAATACAGATGTTTGCAAAAATTCTTTCACAAACCAAAGTTTTGAACTGTTGCAAATACAGCACTATCTGATGGCTATCAACTAACTTATCCTGTCAAATATGATTTATTAAGTGTTTCTTCCAGAATGACTGATTCAACCATTCAAAGATTTCTTCAGCTTTAGAGAGGAAGAGGTTAGCTCTCTTTGCTAGCGTATCTTTTGAAAACTTTCAGTTAGGTGGTGAGAAAAAGCAAATCATCTCTTAGATTTTTGTTTTCTGCTACTTTTCCACTGAAATTGCATATTTCTGCCATCTGTGCTGTCTTTTCCCGCCTATTTTTCTTTGGTTCTGTGTGGTAATCAATTGACAGCAAGTCACTTCTTCTAAAACATATTATTTACTGATGCACTTAGTATTCTATATGTTTAGAAATCTTAAGAGATTATTTAAAATATAATGGACAAGCATGGGGCTTGTTAATAATTTAGAGGCTGAGCATCTTTAGACGAATTCCAGAGTGAAAACCAAATAAAATTCACAGTGAAGTTAATCTGACTCTGATTGATGTGTGATGGCTGAGAAGTAATTAGGTACAATTGATAAAAATGTGTTGTAAATGACTCCAATTAATATTACTTTTCTACAAACAAACTAAGCTTTGTGTTGTTATTTGGAAAGGAATATGGTCATGGGAGGAAAAAGTTACTGAAACTGCTTCTTCACTTGTGAAACAAGAGGAATCGATCTATTCTTCTATCCTATACAATTTCTGTTTGGGGTTTGAAGCCAGACTTTGGTGACTTTTGGGGGTTTTATCTGAAAACGTGGTACCAGTTTATCTAATTTGCTTCATGAACAAAATCGATTGGTCTCCTTTGTATCTCAAGAATTAGACACACGAGCCTGTGAGCAGAGAGTTCCCAAACACCTTATAGTGGTAGACTTGCAGCTACCAACATATACTAGGTATTTATGGAACCAGTTTGCTACTCTGCATTGGTTCTGTTTCTCTGCTCCTTCATATTTCTGCCCACTAAGTTGAAGAGTTTTTATTGAATACTTTTCAAAAATATATCTCATAGACTTTTCCAAAAAGCATATGTTAGATTTGTTCAGATTTGATGTCACAAGCCAACATAACTTTGATTTGAAGAGAACACTAATTATTAATTTGCCAACTTCCAGCTCTCTTAACATCATAATTGTTTCTGGAGTATAATATCAGGGAGGGCATCGAAGATTTATAATCCTCATAATGGCACAATAAATTACCCTTATTGGTGATGAGGAATATTTGTTAAGCTAAAAATCCTCTATTTAATATTCAGTTTAATTATGTAATAACAAAAATATTATTCAATGAATAAAAAATTGAATCGGCAAGAATAAAAATGTGTTTTTTAGGGTTTCTAGGTTCAATAAGATAGGAATTAATTTAGTGCAATATGACAGCTATTTGATTCTTCAGGGTGAAAAGATAGCTGCCCCTAGATGGCTTTCAAGAACTCATTAGGAAGCAAAGGTGACAGTTGATGCTTTCTTATTATTAGGTACAACTGTTAGAGAAAATTCATCTGGAGAAAAATAAAAAAAAAAGAAACCTCTGTGAGCGCCTGGATCTAGCATTTGGATCAACTGAAAGCACAAAGCCACCCACGCATGCTTATGTTTTTGAAATCACAGTATTATAAATGGAACTCCACTTTGCTTTGCTAAATAGCATCTGGGATGCTGAGTGAAATAGCACCCTTATAATAATTAGAGAAAAAAAATTTTTTCTGTGTGTTTCGAAATAAACTCTTAAGTGTCAAAATTATGAGGCAATACTATAATATATTTCTCTAGCATTTAAGGAAATAAAATTGATAAAAAAGGGAAATAATAATTTTAGAATATGGAAATCACAGAGGAGAGATTTAAACTGATGACATCTGATCCTCTAGAGCTTTGAAATTCAAAGTGTGGTTGGAACTAGCAGCATCAACATTACTTGGAACTTTATTAAAAATGCAGATTGTGTTTTGCCAAGAAACACTCCTTTTAGATAAAAATTAAGCATACTGAGAAAGCAGAATTTAATGAAAGGGGAGATCATGTGGGAGATGGGGAGCAGAAAATAAATTTAACATGTATATCTAGACATTTTCCTTAATTGAATACCATCTCTGCCTTCGTTGTGAAGTCTTAAAATGTACTGCATTATCATCTCGATCACCTTGTTACTCTCCCACCTTGTATCTTGGTCTAATATTTTCTTCTTTTTTCATTACTGCTGCTTTTTTTTTAGCCCTGCCAATGAATGTTTCAAATCCCAGACTTTAGCTCACAATTGTTTTTAATTCTCTTTCCTGAGTAGCTCTTGTAGATTTTCATATCAACTTTAAGGTATTTATTCTCAATGTTGTGGCCATCACTTTTTCCTTAAAACTGATCACAGAAATATCTTCCTACACAATATATTTCTACTTCAATATTTAAAATTTCAGATAAATGTCTAAATCTTTTATCATAGTCCCTAAAACAAGTACTTTTTCTTCTCAAGCCAATATTTGCTTCTCTCAATCCTGCCAGTCAACCAGACCAAATCCTAAGAATCTCTTCCACAGTCTACTATATATACTAAAGTTCTGATATGAGGTAAATTATGTTTAAGATAAAATTCAAAGTAAATAATATAATGTAACAACCTATTACATGGATCAATTATTTTTTGTCCATACCCACTCTAACAGTTCTAATTTTGACTTCATTAGCTCACTTTTGGAATATTCTAACTTAAACCTAAATAGTCTTTTTAATTCTATCTTTTCATCATACCTATTTAATGTAATTTTCTCAAAATCTCCACTTGCATGTCACTAAACATAAGCTTAATGTATTCTTATGCATTCTGAGTTTCAGTACTCTGCTTGATTTTGGAGAGCCTTTGTAATATTCCACCTGGTAGCCTAGATAATTCTTTGGGTTAGTAATTCCTATTCTAGATTATCATTATAGGTTTGTTTTAAGTATCAACTGGCAAAGTGTATGTAAAAACAGTATTTTTTTAAGGTAACTGGTTTTGGAGAAGTTTTAAGAGGTTTAGATAATATTGAACAGAAAGCACAGAGAATTTCCATATGTCTTCTCTCCCAACCAACCTACATGCATTTTCCCCTATTAACATTTTACATCAGTGCAGGGCATTTATAGACCATATTGATTCGTAATTATTAACCAAAGTATATAGTTTACATTACAGTTCAGTCTTTGGGTTTATACAGTGTCAACAGCTGTGTAATGACATGTATCCACCATCACAGTACTGGACAGAATAGATTCATTGCCCTAAATGTCCCCTGTTCTCAACCTATTCACTGCTCTCCTCTCAGGCAACTACTCGTCTTTTTACACTCTGTCCTTAACGATGCCATCAAAAACATTTTCATTTATTTTACAGTATTTTGTTTGTTTGTTTCCAATGTTTCCTTTTGATTCTTCCTTAGAATTTCCATCTCTCTGCCTTTATTACCCATTTGCTGTTGTATACTGTCCTTTTTTTTTTCTACCAGACTCCTTAGAATATGAACCATAGTTGACTTCAAACCCTAGTCTAATAATTCCAAAATCTCTGCCGTATCTGAGTCTGGTTCTGATGATTGCATTGTATCTTTATACTGTGTTCTGTCTTTTAGCATGCTTTGTATGTTTTTGCACGCTTTATTTGTTTAAAGCTGGACATAATATATTTCATTAAAAATTGAGATAAATAGGCCTTTAGAGTAAGATTTTATGTTTATCTGGCTAGGAGTATAGCTGTTTTTACTGTTTGCTGTTGCTGTGGTGTCAAAGCCTAAAATATACTCTAGTTTTATTTTACCTCCTCTGTTGTCTTTGGGTTTCTGTAGATATTCCTACTTAAATAAGGTGTGAGACTTAACAGTTGTTTTGCCTGTAGTCCCTATTATTGTATAGAAGGCCTGCTGATGTTGGTATGACGTGGTGCAAGGAGAAGTATTCCCTAGTCCTATGATTAGATGTTAGTCTTTCAGTGAGCTGTGTCCCAGGTCTGTGACCTTCATGGGGGCTTTTCAGTTCCCCTACTCAAGGTAAGACAAGAAGTTTAGAGAATCCTGGAGTTGGGTATTTTTTTTCCTCCACCTTCATTAGGTTCTTGAAATACCAAAATTTATTGGCTCTGGTAAAGTAGTGTCCCTTGAGGGAAGGCTGTTGTTAAGGAGAGTATTATCACCCGGGGTAGTTTTTCCTGTGAGGTCAAGTCTTTAGTGGTTCTAAGATGAGTTTTTATTTTCAGCTTGTTCAGTTTTTCTTGTTTTGAAGATGATGGCAGCAATTTGCAAATTCTTTGTATGCTGGACCTGGAAATGGTTCTCTGTATTTAATTCATGTTTTACTTAATCAAATATATATAGACACAAATGTGTATAAAATTATAAAAGGCAATATAATCTAAATATTTATAATAAAATGAAAAATCAGTTCCTTTCTTTTACCCTCCAACTCTGATTCCTATTCCTCAGAAACAACAGCTTTCAAATATTATAGGAGGTTTTTTTTCCTTATATTTATCTCCATGTTATGTATAGTTGACTTATACAAAACTTTCTTTATTAAGATTCTGGTATAGCAAGTGCTCCTATAGAAATTTACTATATAGCTTTCATATTCCCTTTTTCTATACCTCTTCCTACCATGCACTTACCCTCATTTCTTATAATTTAGTTATAATATTTGTTTAGCATAATGTGCATTGCATATATTATTATGCCTATAAGTACTTTGTCTATTCTTCATTTGTTTACTTTTCCATGTGCTAAGTATTAATCCATGTTTAATTTCTGTCAGCAATAAAAAATATCTTCTCAATATAATGAGAAACACCCAGGTAATCTGGCAATATTACTTTTTATTTATGGTTAAGTTTCTCTGGGACAAATCCATTCTTTGCCTAATTCTGGAAAATTCTCTCTATATTTCTTGCTGGGTTTTGATTTCTAAGCCTCTTTTTTTTTTTAATTCATGTGTTTGTTGCTTGCTTATTATTTGTTCTATGATTCCTCCTTGTTCATAGCCTCAGAGTTAATTTTTGATAAATATAATATTTAGTCTTATTTCTTTGAGAATATAATGTATAGTTTTAAATTTTATTTTCAACTTCTTTATTCTCTATGTAATCATGTCCAATTCCTAATAACATCTGTGTTTAATTAATTAAATTTGATATATTAACAACTAACTTCTGAGAAAGTTCTTTCTTACTGACCAGGCTTGAACAAGAATCAAACTATAGATACACTCAGCAGGAAGACTTGTGTTTTGTGATGTGTATGTAAACACAGGAAAGTACTGACTTTATGTAAAAATAGCATGTTTATATGAATTTCAGCAGTGTAAATTTGCTTATAGATTTATTATTAAGTATCACTCATTTGTTAATTAAAGTATCCTCTCCATAACAAGTATTTACATATTATTTAATATGGTAGTTTATTAATAATTATCATTTCATGTGCATATTTTTTCAATAATGGACATAGATATGGCACTGATGTTGTGATTTTGTTGCAAACTAGTGGTTCCTGGCCTGAATATGGCCAACTGACTTACTTTAATTGGCCAGCAGGATTTTTTTGTTTGACTTTTGCTCTCTTTAATATGTGAGTACTTTAAAGGACTCATGTGCTTTCTAGTTCATTGGTAAAACAGCTATCTATTTATCATATCCAAATGCTTCACATTTATATCACCTACAGGCCTCGAAGTCATTACAATCCCTAACGTTGAGATCTGTGAGTGAACTTCTCTCCTGGGAACATCTTTTTTGCTCTTATATTCTCTATTGCATCACTCTCAGTTCTTGTAAATAAATTTAAATCCCAATAATCTCTGTGTAAGTTCTTGAGATACCAGAATTAATTCTGAAGTAAAGCACATTTTGTATAATAAAAAATATATCATTCAATGAGAAATTGTAAACAAAGATAATTTCCATGGCATACACACATAACCACCAACTTTTATTTGTAGCTTTAATCATTGATTGTGACACAGGTATAAATACTATTCTATATGAAAATTAATATTGCATACTATACTTCTTCTATTGTAACATGATGTTTAGGTTATGTGAATTAGAAGTGTGACTTCAATCTCCTCCTATATGTTTTCAGTGTACCTGAATTAATTATAGTCAGAAACAACTCAATGTTGTAAATTAGCCTCTAGCAACACAATATCTTTGATGATACTGAGTGGAAATTCTGGTCATTGTTTCTTAATGGGTAAAAGCAGTGTTTACAGCCTTAAGGCATTGGCTGTATTTAAATGCCCTGTAGTCTTTAGTTTCATACTGCGTAAGTTATCGCTTCAATTTATCTGCCTCCAAATGTTGACAGAATTTTCTAATAGATTTTTATTTACCAATGAAATATAATTAAGCTTTATCAGCCCTGTATTAATGCATGTGATAATAGGATTGATTTCTATCAATAAAGTCTGAAAGTGTATTTTTTTTAATCAGACCTATTCCATAAAAGTACATGAGAATCTTAAAATACGGATAGCATAAAAGTTAAATAAAAATTCATTAGTTAAAAGGACCAGAAGGGAGAAAGGTAGGGGAAATAAGCACATTACTTGAAAGGTAAATTAATACCAAAAATAATTACTATAAAGTTACATAACATTTCTAGAGACAGCAAATTATTTGAACCTGAGAATATTGAAAGCAAACTAAATTAAATAAACAATATCAATTGTATATTTTATGTTACTAAACAGCTCAATTTACTTATGATTTAGCATCAGATAGTTCAGAAAGTTTTACTGTCTATTCCTCCTGTTGCAACCCCATTGTGAACAGATGGAGATCTTTATATGGTCCATAATAAGTGGTCTGGAAATAATACAGTGTTTATGCTCAGTAAAAACAGATTAAGTTTATTAATACCTATAAGACATCTCATTTTTTATCCTTCTGTGACATATTTCTGCATGAACACATACACACACATATATACACACACCATGCTTTTCATTTGTCTCTTGGTTTTCTCAGCCTGAGAGAAGAGAAAAGGACAGCAAAGGATAAAACCTTTTTGGGATCATTATTCTTCATTAGCAAAAGGAAGAAAATTATCTTATGAGCAGTTTTTACAATTACAAGTAAACTAGAATAAAGAAAATATAGTAGGTCAGAAGTTGACTTAAATAAACTTAGATTCCTGATTGACTTTAGTTTCCTGAATGATATTATTGCTGAATAGTATAAATTTAGTCTTTCTAAAGAATATACATCTGTTTTAATATCATATTTAGAAAATTTTTTATCTTCCTTTGAATTTTAAGAATAATGTAAAAATGTAAGGTAATGCTTGATTTCTAATATAAAATATTTGAAGAGAAAGACCAGTGAGTACTGGATCTGATTCAAAAACAAACAAATCACTACAAGATATACAGATAGTATTTCAGAAAGTCTGAAATCTCTTTACTAATTCAGAGGCTATGTGCCTAAAATTTAGTTCTTTGGATCACCCTCCATCCTAAAAAATAGAATTCTAAATCACATTTTGCCATGACCCAACAAGAACTTTCCTGATACATTTGTGAACACTACCCAAACACCTTATTGTGGCCTAAATGTCCCACATGGCTTGGACTCTACCTGCCATTGACCTCAACTATTATCATTTTCTCTCCCACCTAATATGATCTCACCTTTAGAAAAAAATCTCATTCCCTTTCTACTTCCTGGCTTATGTTTGTAATACTCTTCCTGTAGATCATTTTGGTAAAGTGGTTCTCTTTTCTTTTATAATTCAGTAAGTCATATCATTCTTCTTAAAAATATAGAATTTTTCTATCTTAATTAATAGCCTTTGTTCTTATCACTAGAATGTATGTTTTATGAGATTGGAAAATACATTTTCTTTTTGCAGTTCTATCCATAATACGTTGGATGGGGCCTGACTCGTAACAGGCAACATATTTACCTTTTGTGAATACAAATATAACTATTTAATTTGATAGACAAATATAATAAGGTTAGAAAAAAAATCAAAAGAGAATATTTTAAAATTGGCTTACTTTCAAGTGATTTTGCATTTATAATTCCTGGATATTATCTGTGAGATATACAAATATTTTTTCCAGGTTTAATATTAATGTCCAAAGTCCAAAGATTCATTCATTGCTATACTGTTTTCACTCATAGCCATGTGGTTTTCCAATACCTATTTTAATCTTTATTTTCTGACTTTATAATAATTTTAATATCACAAATGTCCTGAAATAATTGCTGGATAAAACCTTAGCATGAAGAAATACTTTTATAGTAATTCCTTTCTTCCTTCTCAGAGTACATTTCATTTTCATAAGAAGTTCTTGGGACTCAGACTCTGAGACTAAATTAAAAATTAAGTCAACAGGGCAAGTCTGCAACAACATACAGTCACACACAGAGGGAGGGTACAGCTCAGTGGTAGAGTGCATGCTTAGCATCCACAAGGTCCTGGGTTCAAGTAAATAAATAAGTAAACCTAATTACCCTACCCCCAAAAAAACCAAACAAATGAAAAACATACAATGACGCACAAACATGTATATATATCAAGATGGCAGAAAAAAACGTATCCTACGTTTTGCACAAAAATAATCTGACTTACTGTTGGTCTCAACACTTGATTAGTCAGTGTTATGTATTCATTTTAGTTACATAAATTTTAGTTAATTTAGTTATACCTATCTGTTAAAAATGAAGTTGAATCAGGTGTTATTAGAACATTTAACAGTTTGAAAACTGTTCTATAGTGGAAAGAGCATGATAGTTAAGAGTAAGAGACCTGGATTCAAATCCCAAAATAGCTGCATATTAAGAATATCATTTTTTGTGCATCTTGGAAAATTCTGAACTTGAAAATCAGTGAAGGACTGAAAAACTTTGGTAGGTAAAAATCTGGTTATTACTAGACTTTATCTTTACTAGGCTGCATTTTACCTTCTCTAATCTTAATTTGTCTTTAATGCCTTAGGAAAAAAATACTAAGTTACTGAGACTTTTCAAAAAGCAGTGCATTCCCTGTATCTTTGATCTAATTGCCAAAGAAAAAAAATATTTAACTTCTCTCAAATTTTGCTTTCTAATCAATAAAATAAGAATTGTTTTATCTTCATAAGTTAATAGTAAAAATAAAATGGCCATGTAGGATGACTGGTACACAATAATTTTTCATTCCTCTTTGGCAGTACATTAAACTGATTTTTTATATTGAACTCATCATAAATGGCTGTCAAATAAAGTAATATATTTGTACAACTAAAAATCACCTATGCTTTTACTTGGCCCCATTAGTTCACTTTGTATATGTTGGAACCATGGCTACGGAGAGTGTAATAGTTTAAATGATGTGAAAGCTGTTGATGGGCTTGGGACTAGAATCTAGCAGAGCACGTGTGCTCAATGAATATTCTTCTATCCTTTTACCCAGTTACTTCCCTTTGCTTCCTTTTATTTTATTGCTTTATTTATATTCTTTCCTTATGTGGTGAGGGAAGGATTTATTTTAGCCAAAATCTACAGAGTCAAAAAGATGCAGATTGCTCCAGGAAAAGTGGATATATTAAGTAAAAGCATGCATGAGACCTAAAATATACCCTCGTAGGTTTATAAGATGATTTAATGGAAGTTTACATTTTATATTCACCATAGCTCAAATTCAATCACTCTGTTGCTCTAAGAGATTTACAATATCCAGAATGACTGCTTCTCTCTTTCTTTTTCCTCCCTTCTTCCCTTCCTCCTCCTTTCTTCTTCTTCTTCCCATTCCTCTTCCTCCTCCCTTTCCCTCTCTTATTCTTTTCCTCCCATACTTACCTTCCTCCTCTTTTTATCCTCCTCCTCCTTCTCATCTTTATTCTCTTCCTCCTCCTTTTTCTCCTCCTCTTTCTGCTTTTCATTCTCCTCGTTTCTGTTTAAACAAATCATTATGCACCAAAGCAGCATCCTTGCCAGGGCATTTCCTTTCTCACCAAAAGCAAAGTGTATTTCAAGCAATCAGTATATATATAGACATATTAAAATAGTTATTAGCATCAATGGACTTCAGTTATATTAAGACTTGCTAATTAGCAGTAAAGAATGTAACTTCATTGGCATTTTAATGACATCATCAGTACTTGAAAATATCAAGTCACATTGTTAAGGAAGAATAGCTAATTATAATGTAAACAAGTTACCTCTGACATGTTTAGAATGATTGTCTCCTATAATATTTCTGTCCTTAAATCCAAAAATATTATGAATGCCATTTTACTTTCTACTGATGAATTACCTTGGATTAAGTGAACTGTAGGAGAAAAAATTCTTAGAAAATAGATACAAGCATGTTCTTTGCAATCTTTTATGAAATCAAGGGTAGTTGCAAATGAATATATCAGTAGCATATGTTAATTCTGTCTTGGTATACTGTAGAGATCTGTGGTATACAGTAGGTGTTGGCTTCACATGATGTTAGCAACTAGTTTCAGTTCCCTTCCTTACTATATAATGGGTATTATGATTGTTGTTAACATTTTGAACGTTGATTTCAGTGTTTATTTTAAGGACTAAAGAAGAAAATGAATGAAATACTGCTTACAGATTTGTCAACAAAAATATTTATCTTGTCCTTTCCTCTCTACTAATAGTAACAAAGCATTTTGGCCCTGTAGTCAATATTTTCAGAACATGTAAAAAGGTAATAAAATATTGTTGAAATGGTTGTGTATGCAAACATCATGAAAGACAATCACTGTAAAATTTCATGTCTACTCCTGTTAACAAAGTAGAAAAAGAAAAGTGTAAGCATGCGAAGTATGTATGGAACATCAGGAAATGTATATCAGCTATCTCCACTTCTGTGCTATCAGTTTATCTTAGTTCCAAATTCACCCTAAAGTGTACTCTTTGATATTAGATGATTTTCTTCAAGCATTTCCCCACTAAAGTGAGCACTGTGCTAAACTTTCTGGACAGGGCACTGTAGGGACACTGCAGAAAGAAGGGATGGATTCTCCTGCAGATTCTGGTGACTGTGAGCTGTCTGGATGTGAGGACATACTGTTAAGCTTGCCCCAGCCACATATGCAGAAAACAGTCCTAAGTGACCTCTCAAATTTGACCTCTCAAATAACTTTCCCTGGGACCCTTTCAACACAAACAACAGTGCCTTAAAAACTTCTGCTGTGTAGAATCCTTGATGCCCCCTCTACAAGCCCGTGCAATGAGATACTTGTAACAAGGAGAGTTCCCATTGAGCCTTACTACCTGTGTAAACCCTGGTATGGTCTGCCTGTGTACCGTGGGTTCCTATGTAGTTGGCTCCCTCGGCAGCTCCCTCAACCCCACATTTTCTGTATGAACATGCCAGGAGTTGTTGCTCACCTGCTTCCTGGCTGCAGTTATGAGGGGTTGCTTCCTGCTTGCCCTGCTACTGTGGATCAACTCCCACTTGAGCAAATCAACAAATTTCTCCACTATCCACTAGATCGAACTGCACTTTTTCCATTGATGTCTGAACCACAGCCTTGGGGAGGTTCAAATTTGTTCTTTGGGTACTGTCTCTCAGCTATAGGGTACCATAAAGGGTTTCCTTTTATCATACAGCTACTCTCCTATCATAGAATAATGATTTTTTTCCATCAAATTTCTTGTATTTAACCCACTATATTGTTTCTATATCCTGACTGGCTCCAGACTAATATACATTTAAACTATTATTGTAAGCTGCTACCCCAGTGCTGTGAAAATACAAAAAAAAAGCCATACTTTAAGTCGCGAATCAGCATTCACTGTTTTTCTTTAACCTCCTCTCACTGACTTTGAGCTCTCTCCTACTAACAGACTTTTCTGTTTCATCATATATTCTCCTATTCTGTTGTTGAAACTCAGTACCCTGTTAGACACATAGTAGAAATAAAGTAACTGATTGAGTCCAGGAACCAAGCTCACAAAAATAAATATTGTAATGTATTAAGATGACATGCCATTTCAGCAAATTTGAAAGCATTGATTACTTTTAAGACATAAAGGAGTAAGAGGTGCAAAAGACAATAAATGTCTGATTATACATGTGCAAATGGGAAAATTGAATCTCAGAGAGAAAAACTAACTCATATTAAAGCCAATAGTACTGTGACACTGAGCAAGGATTTTACCTCATGAGTCTGATTCCAGAGTTCATGTTACCTATAAACTGTGTGCTTAGCTCATTGGCTTTAAATTGTACAGAAAAGAGTAAACAAGAAGGGATAGTGAAAGGAAGGGAAGAGAAGAGAGAAGAGAGGGAAGAGAAGGGGAGGGAAAGGAAAAGGAGGGGGAGGGTAGAGAAGATGAGAGAAAAGGAAAAAAATCAAGCAGAGACAAGAGAGTAGAAGCAGTATAATTAAAAAGGTTTTTGAAAAGATGATTTAAAGAGTTTTTAGGACCTACTGAAGTCTTAGTCTGCCATTGCCCATTGTAAATATTGAAGGAAACAGGTTTATTTCATCCTGGAACTCATTCATCTTTGACTTTGCTGGATGCAAACTCTGGCACTTTTGTAAGGAAATGCTGGAAAGAAAGATATTCATATCATTTTAATTTTTCATTAATTTTGAATTATAGCCCCAAAATGAAAAAAATTGTGTTTTATAGTAAAATAAGTTAGTTAATGTAGTGTGCCAGAAAACTGGTTTCATTATTTGCAACAAAATGTCTTTTCTACATACAAAGGTATCGTCAAGGAAATAAGTAATATTATTGATGCTCATGAGAAAGTTAAGAGAATCATATAATGGTATTTATCTGCAATTAAAATATTCATAATGTTGGTATGAAACAGAAAATTAATCCTCAGCTAAATGAACTAGATAATTATAATGAAAATAAGGAATATGAGACTTATCAGTTTGTGTGAGAGACTTAACGTTAAAATAAAAAGGAAAAAAAAGAACATTCAATATAATATCAGCTTCAGAAAATTTTCTTTGCTGGGAGCTAACTATATTTGTTATAGTGGAGAAAGTTTGAGATTAAGATATAAAGTAATTGTGACAAATTTAAAGCAGAAAAGAAAAAACAATTTTTTAAAAGCTTGTAAAATACAGTTTGCTGTAACTTCCAGACTCTAATTTTGATTATCTTATTTAACTACTAAAATAAACAGTGATATATTTAGGACAGTATTGATCATGAGAATCAGGGGTGAGGGGGTGGTCCAATTTTAGCCCAGAATAGAAAATTATCTGCTGTGACTTCTACATCTGTTCACAAAGCAGAGCTTTTGTTGCAGTTTGAAATCGCTTGCTGCATACTGTATTAAGACTAGAAGATACCAAGGTCAGTGTTACAGCCTGTAAAGTTAACTGAACAATAAATATAACAAATATATTAAACACTGATGAGTCTTAAAGCTCTATCTGAAGACAGTATTATGCCTTTTATAAATATGTATCTTATTTTAATTTTTAAAAATAACATTGCATTTTATCAAATCTACATCGGAGTTTGCTTTGGGAAGTATTTGCATATTAATCATGAATAAAATATGTAAGAAAAATGAATGTCACCTATAGCAAAATCTATTCAAAATACTACCATAAAGCTAGCAGCAGGAATTCTCTAAATGAATAGAAATAAATCACATTTAATAAATTATAAATAGGAAAAAAAAAAAGCATGCCAAAATTTTCCTGGAGGCTCATGACCTCAGCGTCTAAATATAATTATTTTAAATACTAAAGTTGCCTTACCTGATATCTGTGATATATTATTGCTGACAACTTTTCTCCTTTGTAATATAATTTTTGTGAAGCTTGAAACTCCATGTACACCAAGGTATGGCTGTGCTGCAGAAATTCACTGTGAGGAATGTGGAATTCAAAGAATCATATTAGAAGAAACAGGTTACTTTTACCTAGCTATTTAATAAAATTTTAGTTTGACAAACATTATGTTGGTCGTAGGGAATCACTTTCGAAATGTAATATCACATTCTCATTTCCTTAGGCTTTGTAAATAAATATACAGCTGGGAAAACATTTGCAATATCTTTTATATTTCAAATATAGTTTATTTAGAAACTTTTCTTGCATCAGAAATATTCCTAGAGTTATGGTAGGGATTCTGAGTAGTGGATAATGTGAAAAAAAAATTTGGTGAAATAATAATTGAAAAAGAAATATGTCTCAGTAACATTGGGTGGTTAAAAAAAAAAAAGTAGCATTACAAACCAGCAAGCACAAAAATAGATTCTCTTTATAGATCTGATGGCCTCGAAGTGAAGCCCACAGGCTCTTGTTTCAAAATGCCTGGGTTTGATCCTAATTCTTACAGTTACAAATTTTATAATTGTGGGAGAATGATATAATCCTTCTATGCTGCAGTTTCACTATCTGTAAGCTAGAGATTAATATGAGTACCATTAGTCATATTTCTTGTCAATTTCTTCTTAATGTAAAATCATACATATGAATATTAATTAATATATAATTAATATATTAGCTATGCTGTGATCTTAATGTTTGTCCATCAAAATTCCTTTGTTAAAGACTAATTCCCAATGTAGTGATATGAGGAGGTGTGTTCTTTAAGAGGCAATTAAATTATGAGGATAGATTCTTCATGTTGGGAGTAGTGTCCCTAATAAAAGAGACCTTGGAGAGCTCCCCTGACCCTTCCATTATGTAAGATTACAGTTAGAAAGTACCATCTATGAGGAAGTAGACTCTCATCAGACACAGAATCTGCCAGTGTGGTACTTTGTTATAGAAGCCCAAAGGGCCTGGCAATTAATTTAAGTTAATGTTAATTAATATATGTTAAAGCACTTAAAGGTTTACTTGACCTACCACATGAACTTTAATAAAAGTTAGTTGTTATTATAAGGTTTTTTTGTTAAATGTTTATAATTTATTCTACAAATAAGAGTATTATCTACATCCAAATTCATTTAAGAGATTAATATGAATAATTTAAAATGCAGGCCTAAGTTAGGTGTATTTCCTTGACATTAGAACCACATGCAAATCAATCTTCCCTTGGTAAATTCTCAAAAGTAAAAGAAAATGCTAAACCTCAATTGAACAATTAAAGTGCATAATTCTCAACATTTTCTTAATGACACATTATGACGTGTTTTAGTCATTCATACTGATTAATGAAATATGTAAGGGCTTATAAATGAAGAAAACCAGTCTTTCAAAACTAGGCTTTAAATGCTTATAAACATAGAGCTTTGTCAAGAAAATGTTGGAAAAGTTTGAGTTGGTAATCTATGACATTGTTATTGTAATTCATTTTTTGAATGTAAACATATTAAATGTATCCCTGAATTTGTATGTTCATACCTATATCAAGTTAGTATTGTGACTTCAGCATTATTTACACTTTTGGAAATATGGAAGCAGTAAACAAAACATAAAGTCTCTATCCAGAAGGAAGAGAAGGGAAACAAAACGTAAGAAACAAATAAATTAAATTCAGTAAGTGGTGCTGTGAAGTAAATAAATCAGATGATGTGCAGAGAGTACTGGGAATGAAGGTAATTTAGAAAAGTTGGTGAATTATGCCTCTCTAAAGTGAAACCAGAAATGAGGAAGGAACCAGCCCTTGGAGGGCGTGGTGACTTAAGGTACAAAAGCTTTAAGGTAGTAATCAGCATAGTGGCTTTACAGAAGGATGGAGAGGAAGCTGTCAAAATTAGAGCACTAAACTAGGGGAGAAAGGGATTTGAAATTAAGGGTCTGCACTCCATTCCGATGTGGTGGAAGGAAGGGAGTTTCCCCATACCAAGCAAGCAATTCTTCAACACAAGCTGGTTGTCCTGCAGTTCAACTCAAGTCTGACACCATCTACTCAGAGATAGCATCAGATTCCACAGGTTAAGGCCTTATTCCCATGAGACTACCTTCCACTTGAGGTGCAAGTCACAGGTTCAGACTTTTACCTGTACTTCTGACCAACCGGCTATAAAAATTGGAAGTTTCCAAGATCCCCTCCTTGGGTTTGGATTATTTGCAGCAGTTCACAAGACTTAGGAAACCAATTTACTCATTAGATTACTGGTTTATTACATAGGATATAAAAGATGAAGAAATATGTAGGGTGACTTCTCAAACAAAGGAGTTTCAGTCCTCATGGAGTTTGAGCACCAGCAGTGGCATGTGGAAGTGTTTTGGTTCTCCAACCTGGAAGCTCTATGAACCCTCCCCTTTTGGGTTTTTATGGAGGCTTTATTACATAGGCATGATTGATTAAAAAACTGTTTGGTGATTGATTCAACTTTCTACCCCTCTTTGCTCCCCATAAATTAAGGGGTGGGACTGAATGTTATAACCCTCTGTTCTTGATTGGTTTCCATGGTGATGATTTGTATATTTAGGTGTTTTTCAAAAGTCACTTCATTCACATGAGAAAAGACACCTTTGTTGCTCTCATACCTTAAAAAATTTCAAGAGTTTAGGAGCTCTGCCAGGAGCTGGGAATTCCAAATATATATTTCTTATTATAAATTACAATATCACAAAGATGCAACCTGAAATATAGGCAGTTAGCAGATCATGTAGGTTTAGATTTTAAAATAGTCTTCTACTGTAGAAAACCAAAAAACCAAACCCAGAGTGTTTTAACAGATGAGGAACACTTAAAAAAAAAAATCCTTCTGGGTTCTATAAGAAGTATATGGTATAGAGACAACAAAGTATAAGCAGGGAGTTGAGTTAGTAAGCTATTACAACAATCTAAATAAAAATATGAATCTTAGACAATAGTGATATTAGTGAAGATGACAGGAGGAGAACACATTGGGCATTTATTCTGAGGCCGAGTCTAAAAGCTCTTTGAAGAATTAAGTGTGGGGATAAAGGAATGAGCCGGAATCAAGATATCTCTTAGGTTTTCGGAGTGAGCAACTGAGGGAAGAGTAATGCAGTTCATATTTACCAGCATGAGGAAGATTGAAATGAAGATATATCTTGTGGAGAGTGAGGGCAGACAAGACATCCTAAGTTCAGATGCCAATGGGACAAACAATTAGAAGTGTAGCAGGTAGTAGTATATGTGGTTCTGTGGTTCAGGGAGAAGTGGGTATTCTAGCTATAAATTTGCAAGTTACTTGTCATATAGGTGACATCTAAGGCCAGAGCATTGTGTGATATCCTCTAGGCAGGGCATGCAGATGGAGAAGTGAGGCTTGGATTAAATCCAAGTGAACATCTAAATTTAACAAAATGGGAGGAATTGGAAGAATTTTCTAAGAGAAAAACAGATTTGAATAAGAATGTAGTTGTTTAGAATAAAATCAAAATAGAAAACAAGATATTAAAAGCTTTGTTTGATAATGAGAATACTGTTGTCATAAACATACAAATACTGATAGATGAAATCTATTTACATTATGTTTATATTCTTTGTGACATTTGCTAGGCAATGTTCTAGGCTTTTAATGAGTGTTAGCTCATTTTTATGCATTTGGCAATAAGGCAAATGGACAGAGATTCAGTGTAGTCCCCAAAGATGACTCTCATGTTAAGTGCCAGTCATTTGATATGAAATGTAGCTAGTCCCACAATAAATATTGTTTATCTAAATTAATTTGGAAAAACATTTTAAATATGTACATAATTTAAGCTGAATTAAGGTAAAACCCCCTAACAAATGTAAAATAGTATGCAGTGTATGACTAAATATAAGTATAAAACCAGAACATAATG
This sequence comes from Camelus dromedarius, assembly GCF_036321535.1. Taxonomy (NCBI): domain Eukaryota; kingdom Metazoa; phylum Chordata; class Mammalia; order Artiodactyla; family Camelidae; genus Camelus; species Camelus dromedarius. The sequence continues at coordinate 41,440,698 of NC_087436.1, forward strand.
TACAACACTGTTAATAGTTTGAAAGTTATGAAATGAATCAAAATCTATAAATTAAAAAAGAATTCTGAATCCTATTGTTACTGAACCAAACTTGGATCCACTTGCCCAGTCTTAGTAAGGCCCCTCCACTGACACTGGGTTGTGGTGAAGGTTTATTGCAAGGTGTCCAACATGGGGCCAAGCAAGGAAAATGGTCAGCTCATGCTTAAAGACCCAAATTCCCCAGCGGATTTCAGGGAAAATTTTTTAAAGGCAAGTTGAAGGAAAGTCTCAGAGTGCATGATCAGCTTGTGTACAATTCTCTGATTAGTTGATGGTCAAGTAACAAGGTGATGTCACAGATGTTAATATTATCAATCCTCAGGCTCCAGCCACTCTGGGAACTACGTGCTCATGGTCGTCATGTCGTTCTTCCATCTGGTGGGGGTTTTAGTGTCTGGAAAACAACTCAGAAATGTGCATCAGACACTGTTATCTACGTCCTTCAGGGAGGAACTAAAGAGTGACTCTCCTATATGATTGGTCTATTGTTGAAATTGTTACCAGTTCTCCTGGCCCAACTTTTATTTTTTGTTACTGCATGTTAACATTTTTCCAATCATTAACTCTTGAACTAGCCTTTTGTAACTCAGGGGAGGTTTGAGAGACTAAAGCTTTTCCATAAACAAGAGGCAGGTGGAGGACATGGTTGGTGGGGTGATCTATCCTAGGAAGGCCCCATAGGGTCCTGCTTGGTTACACTATTAAAGTAATATTTTCTTTCATAATTTAACCTTCATTAAATTCATAAAATTTCTGAAATTCCTTTCATAATTTTATAATTAACATATAATTAATGTGTTCTAGAAATATAATAAAATGTGATTTATTAAGCTATCTGCTGCTTCACTGATTAAATAGCTGATTCCATTGATCTGCTTGACTATTAAATTTTATGTCCTCCTTTACCAATCTGTGTGCACACTATCTGAAATTTAAGGCTGTGTCAGAGAAACATGGTAAAGAGAAGTATAGTTCTTCAAAACATTGTATTCAGAAATCTACAGTTTCTCAACCAAAGAATTTTCTAGTTGAGTGATTCTAGCTGAACCTCTCTAAATATTCCAAATACATCATGACAGAACAGCTATAAAATATCACAAAAATTTCTATACAGATAGCCAAACTGGAAGTTGTAATCAACAGTATTTACTTTTTGTTCCAGCTGAGTATTCTATACAGTTTTTAATCCTGGAGGTCAAAGGTTTTTTTGCTAAAATAGTTTTAATAAGTCTTAAAATTATCTTAGAGAAATGGATAATAGCAATCAAGGGCATGTGCAAAGAAATTTTCATTTTCCTATGGCAAGGTCAAGTTAAATAAAATGGTTCTAAGCATTTTTTCTCTAAATTTATAAATTTCATTTGATGTTCTTGTCAGTAACTTTCATTTTTGTAAATTTTGTTTTTCTTTAATGGAAACTGCTTTTTGTATTTCCCAGTGACACATTTATCTCTGCGATGAGCTCAGTACTTGCTAGCTGAAAAGATATAGTATGTGACATTGTTGCTCAGTTTAACTAAATGCAATACAACATGTATTTGAACTGTAGCATTAAGATGGAACAGAAAAGCTAAACTAATTTTAACTTCTGGAGAAAACACAAAGCAAAGAAGTGATCCCTTCTACACTAACTGCCAGATGTTCATAAATAGACAATATAAAAACCATGTCAAAATTTATTCAGTGACACATTATGAAAATATTAGGAAAGAGCACAGAGATGATACCATCTTAAAAGCTATCAGAGGATAGGTCAGAAACCACATAAAAATAAGATCAAATAGAAACTCTTTACCAACAATGTGATACAATGCAACCTTTCTGATACCTAGCAAAGACTGCATTCAATCATAGGGTGTTTGTATGATCCTGTAGACATATTTTATATTTCATAATGAAACACTATCAGAATCTTCAGAGTGGGGAAAGTTCTGGTAATAAATTTGTCACAACATGATGAATCCAAACAGAGTGAATCAAGATATAAATATAAAACTTTGAAGTTTTCATCCACTCTGGCTCTTAGAGAGACTTGACTGGACTGGCAATGTCAACGTGATAAACTATATAGTGAGGGCTTCTTGGGTTTTTCTTAGAAAAAAATATTATAGGAATACCAAGATCAGTCTCTTGTCATAAGAATTCTGAACATCAAACTTGGAAATAAAGCATTTATGTAGTATATAATAAAATGGAGCATTTAACTTTTACTTGATTTTTTTAAAGTTTTCTTTTTTTTATGTAAGCAGCTGCATCATAAACATATTCAGTGGTATCTGAAAGTTGTTCTTGAAGTGGATTGGGTTCAAATTGAAGATTAAGAACCAAGTTGCAGGATTCCCAGTTTTAACAGTTTTCTCTCAACTAAAGCCTTGCATGCTTATATTCTGTGCATAAGATGACTTTCCCTAAATGCTAAGGCATGTCACATAATTTCAAGAAGAGGTATGGAAATGGAGTAATTCATCACTTATTAAAAAACTTTACTGTAATTTGAGAAAGCCTGAAACTGTAACATTAAAGTAGAAATAAAAAAGAAAATTGTTAACCCAAGCTATAAATATATTAGAATTATTCAGTGTACATATAACACAGTAGTAATGCTTTAACAAGTATTTGTTAAATTAATTAATTAAATGAATAAATGAATTTGTACTATACAAAGAGGAAAAAAATTAAGTATCCCTATTTACCCATTCCTTCATATGCTCAGCTAGCAACTGGGCAAGCACCTCTCATGATTATTTTAAAAACAATTCCTTTTATGTGTAAGAGGTAGAACCAAATGCCTCAAGACCATCCTGGGCATGGATTTGGTGCCATTAGAGTTTCCAGGTCTGATATAGTTATTAAATATTAAATCCTACAAACATATTATTGACTTTGCCTGAAATATCATCAACCAGTATATAATGAGTATTTTGTTTATTTACAGGGGTAGATTCCCCTAACTACATATAGTGAAAATTGCAAAACTAAAAGTGTATTATTTGATAAACTGCCATAGTAGCTCTGGCTTCTGTGTTGAGAATAAAATGCAGAAGCATAAGAAAGAAAAAAACCCATTAGGAGATAAGATGGTATCTGCTTTATTTCAAATACATTTTGTAGATAAAGTAAAAAAGACTCCTGATAAATTCAGTGGGGTATGAAAGATAGGTGGACAGAGGAACATGTGAAAATGAGGGAGTTACTATTAATGAAATTGTGAAAAGATAATCCTGAGTCAGATTTCTGGGGAGAGCACATTGGGAGTTCAATTTTGACACCTGATTGTAAATCTCTATTAGGGCATTGTATGTGTAAGTCTAAACTTTGGGACACATAACTGGAGTATATATACAAATCTGAGTGTCATTGATATATAAAGAGATTATAAAATCATGATACTTGATGAATTCAGTAGAATGGTACAAGTAGAGAAAGTGAAAAGCCAACAACCCGAGTGTGTACCATGGGAAACTCGAACATTAAAAAGTCAGAGAAAAGAATAACAAACAATTAAGAATGATAGGGATCTACCAGGGACATAGGAGTGCTCTTGAAGCCAGGTGAAGAAAATGTCTAAGAAGGAGACTTAATCAACTGTACCAAATGCTGTTGCTAGGTCAATTAAGGGAAGACCTGAGAATTAATGTCTAGATTTAGGACTATGAACATCAAATCCTGACTGACTGAATTCAGAAAGAATGAATGGACAAAAACTAAAGATGGCAGATGAGGCAACTTCTTTGAGAAAAATTTTGACAGAAGTGTCAAAGATATATGGTAGTAGCTAACATAAGTAATGAGATTAAGAGATTTATTTTTTAATTATATGGGAATAAAGAGAGTATGCTTATATCCTGATGGGAATAATCCAAAAAGGAGAGAGGAAAAGTAGGCTAGAAGGGAGACATTCTGCTGTAGGTGGGCATAAAAAATTGACCCAACCTCTCCTTCTGCATTCTGAACTCTAACCAGCCACTAGCTGGACCTACCTTCCCCAACAGAGGAATATACATGAGTTAGTAGAATTTAGCCTCTTGGGCACATAACAGGAAAGTACACAGCAAATAATAAATCTGTCTGGGGAGGGAAACAATGCAGGTGGAGAATAATCAGAACATTATCTTTCTTTTCCCAAATAAAATATTAGAAATCATTTACTCATATTGTAGATAATAAAATAAATAAAACAGTGTTGTGTCAATTACCATTTCAGAAATGTTTCTTAACTAGCTAAGAATTTAAGATATATTGATTTTAGATGATTAAATATTGATATTTAATATAAATGTTAAGTAAATATTATAGAAAATGAGCAATTAATATTTCTGTTCTTTAATAGAAACATTGTTATTTTTATGTGTCTCATGAGGAATTATATATATTTGCTTTGAAATATTCCAATATATTTCATGTGGTCCAAATAAATATTGATAATTATGACTCTATTAATGTTTTCAGTCTTACTGGTTCTTAGCACTCATATTAAGATTTATTTTATTTTTTAAATTTTTAAAATTTTATACAATTTTTATTACTTCCTATTTTACAGTTATTACACAATATTGGCTATATTCCCTATCTCATACAATACATCCTTGAGCCTATCTTACAACCAGTAGTTTGTACCTCCCACCAGTAACCATTAGTTTTTCTCTATATCTGTGAGTCTGCTTCTTTTTTTTGCTATATTCACTAGTTTGTTGTGTTTTTCAGATTCCACAAAGAAGTGATATCGTACATTATTTGTCTTTCTCTGTCTGATTAGTTCCACTTAGCATAATGCCCTCCAAATCCATACATGGGCTGTAAAAAGTCAAAATTTGATTCTTTTGATTCTTTTTATTGACTGAGTAGTGTATCTTCGTATATATATAATTTTGCTAAATAAACAATTTATAGGTACAGATTTTTTAATCTAGAGAAAATGTTACCAATTTAAATACAAGTGACAAATTATTGTTATTAGTAGTAGTAGTATGTATTACGGTTTTTTACAGTTTGATATTACATTTAAACCTCATTAAATTAAGATACTTTAATTCTGAATTTTAAAAAATTTAATGTGAACTTATAAGAGTTTATCTTTTTTCTTTTTGTAACATTTTTTATTGATTTATAATCATTTTACAATGTTGTGTCAAATTCCAGTGTTCAGCACAATTTTTCAGTTATACATGAACATATATATATTCATTGTCACATTTTTTTCTCTGTGAGCTACCATAAGATTTTGTGTATATTTCCCTGTGCTATACAGTATAATCTTGTTTATCTATTCTACAATTTTGAAATCCTGTCTATCCCTTCCCACCCTCTGCCCCCTTGGCAACCACAACTTTGTATTCTATGTCTATGAGTCTGTTTCTGTTTTGTAGTTATGCTTTGTTTGTTTGATTCTTTTTTGTTTTTTTGTTTTAGATTCCACATATGAGCGATCTCATATGGTATTTTTCTTTCTCTTCCTGGCTTACTTCACTCAGAATGACATTCTCCAGGAGCATCCATGTTGCTGCAAAAGGCATTATGTTGTCGGTTTTTATGGCTGAGTAGTATTCCATTGTATAAATATACCACATCTTCTTTATCCAGCCACCTGTTGATGGACATATAGGCTGTTTCCATGTTTTGGCTATTGTAAATAGTGCTGCTATGAACATTGGGGTGCAGGTGTCATCCTGAAGTAGGGTTCCTTCTGGATATAAGCCCAGGAGTGGGATTCCTGGGTCATATGTTAAGTCTATTCCTAGTCTTTTGAGGAATCTCCACACTGTTATCCATAGTGGCTGCACCAAACTGCATTCCCACCAGCAGTGTAGGAGGGTTCCCCTTTCTCCACAGCCTCTCCAGCATTTGTCATTTGTGGATTTTTGAATGACGGCCATTCTGACTGGTGTGAGGTGATACCTCATTGTAGTTTTGATTTGCATTTCTCTGATAATTAGTGATAATGAGCATTTTTTCATGTGCCTTTTGATCATTTGTATGTCTTCCTTGGATAATTGCTTGTTTAGGTCTTCTGCCCATTTTTGGATTGGGTTGTTTATTTTTTTCTTATTGAGTCGTATGAGCTGCTCATATATTCTGGAGATCAAGCCTTTGTCTGTTTCATTTGCAAAAATTTTCTCCCATTCTGTAGGTTGTCTTTTTGTTTTACTTATGGTTTCCTTTGCTGTGCAGAAGCTTGTAAGTTTCATTAGGTCCCATTTGTTTATTCCTGCTTTCATTTCTTGTAGGAGAAAATTTTGGGGATGTATGTCAGGTAATGTTTTGCCTATGTTTTCCTCTAGGAGGTTTATTGTATCTTGTCTTATGTTTAAGTCTTTGATTCATTTTGAGTTGATTTTTGTATATGGTGTAGAGTTTATCTTTTTCTCTCCTAATAATAGCAACGTGTTTTAGAACTTACTGTGTGAACGTGACTGTTTAGTGCCCTATATGCATCACTTTGTTTATTCTTCTAACAGCTTTTAATAAATTTATTTTCCCAATTATATAAATCTATATGAATATATAGATATATGATATGCCCATTTTACATTTGAAGAAATGAAGAATCAGAAAGCTTAAACTGATACTGATAACAGAACAATTAAATGGCTCAGAGCAAGTCTAAGGACTCCACAGAGTTTTTACAGTATTTTATTCACTTGTATGAAGATTCATGAATTTGGAATGTATAGGTAAAAGTTAAATGATCTTAAAGAATAGGATATATATCATATTATATGCATAAATATGTAGTCATATGTATAAATGTCACACTTACATGCATATAATCCACAAGTTATTCTTTCTGTTAAGAACCAGCATATAGGAAGTCCACCAAAAAAGAAAATAAAACAACTTCTCTAAAGAACTTAAATCTAATTGAAAAAAATAGTGTATGTATGAGACAGTCTATATGATACACAGAATAGTTCCTTCATTAATGTTAGGAATATAGCTGTTGTGAATTGGGTAGTTTTATAAAGTACACAAACCTAAAATAGGAATTGAGTAAATTTACAAGTTTTATTAGGAATAGAACACTATTATCTAAATTAGAATATAGGTATCCCACTTCTGTAGGGTTTGCACAGAATAATAATTATGGACCTTCCCAGAAGAAAGAAAACACTTTCATAAGAAATCACTCGAGTTGATTGCATTTATGACTTCTCCAGATCAATATTGTATTAGTTCTAGGGCACAGATGCCCATAGGACTGTAACGTGGGCTATTATTCTCCTGTTAACAGCCTTCAGACATCTTCTAACTCAATCAAATACTTGATGGCTTTTGCAGTGCTAAGGCTAAAATATTTATGAAAGGATTCTAATCACCCTACAGCATGTCTGTAGTCACAATCTATCACAATACAGACTTATATCCTACCCAGTTTGAAGTATTGCAGTATGTTTGTTGTAGTAATCCTTTTTAAGGATTACCCTGCCAAATCACCTAGTGTAAATTTCAGAATCTAACAATTTAGAAATGTATGTTAAATGGAGTTTCTTACACTTGTTCCCTGTAATCTCTGGAATCTAGTATACAGGAGAATAGTAATCTTTATTTAGGTTCCTTGGATTCAAGGTCAAATTTGTCCATTCAGTTTTACTTTTTGTAGCTAGCACTCAGGGCATTCCTTATAAGATAACAAATATAAACCTTAAGAAAACAAAATTGGATTCAGTTCTCAAGAGGGTACTCAACTCTGAATTATTACAGTACTCACCCACATTCTATCTTCCTTAAATATGTATAAATGACATGGCTACTGGTTATTAGTTTACTGTGTCTCTTGATGGATTTTTATTATAACATTCTTAAGAATATTATACATATATTAGTATATATACATAGAAGTGATATTTTTACAGTTTGTTGGTAAAGTTTTCTATAATCTTGAGCTACTCAAGAAATAGAAATGATATGGCTTCTTTATTATAATCGTGAAAATGGCATTTGCCTGAAAGGTCAAGAATAAAGACATAAGTTGAATGGACTGTAGTCTGTGTAACTGGGAGAATTTCACTTGATAAATGAACACTGTTGAAATTATTTTAGTATGCTATGTTTTAGAACTATGTTATAAAATTAATATGTAAGTCATAATTTATTTCTGTTGTATTCTAGTTCAACTAATAAATGCTATTAATTATCTTCTATCTGACACTTCAAATGTAGTATTTCTATTCCTAAAAAGAGTTTGAAGTCAGTTGTTTATTCTCTGAATTTGCAGGTATTTATTAATAAATTATATTAATTTTATTGAAGTATTTTTTGGTTTGTGTTAAGAACAATGACTGATATGGAATATTAAAGGCTTTTTGTTATTAAATAATGGAAAAGAGATAAACCTAGTTTCTACATGAGATTGAGTTTTAATATGAGCATATAGTTCTCATTTTTTATGACTGTTATCAATTCACGTAATTTATGGCTATATAGTATCTTATTTGTATGTTACAGAAAATCAAAAGAAAGAAAGCAGATCGTATGTGTGTTTATGTATATATATGCAAGTACACATGTCTCAATAAATACTTGATTTGATTACTATTTATAGTGGGTTCTAACTGGATTAGCAAAATGTATTTTTAATGTATTTTAGGTACAAAATTATGAAGTCTGAATGCTTTTAATTAGCTTAAGCTGTATCATTTTATGAATCATCTGTCTTCTGAGTTTTAATTACATTATTTTAATATTACCTTATAATAGGAGATAGTACTGTCTCAGTGTGGAAGATGATACTTAATTGCCTATTGTACTTACAGTGTGAGTAAAAACCATTGAAAATAATGTGAGGAAGGCAGGCAGAAAAGCAGGAAGGAAAAAAAAAGTTTTGGGGGGAGCTAGAGAGAAACAGAACAAATAATATTCAGTGCAAATTAAGTCTGGGTTTTTTTTAAGTCTGTATTTTGCTTTCCAAGCAAACCTCATTGGAACAGACCATAATTGTTGTAACTTGAACAATTTATTAATGTATTTGCAGCTAAATTTTAGTTAGAGGATCTCTTTAATTTCTAGCACTGTTATTTAAAAAGGCCTTGGAAATTTATCTGACAAGCAATTATATTTAGCTGAAATACAGATTAGTAAAAATAGTTATCCATTTCATCACCACAATTTATATTGTTCAGTTGCCCTCTGCATTCTAAACATGAACTACAGAATTTGGCAACATGAATTCAAATGTTCATGTTTAGCTAAGAATTTACATTTTTAATGTCATAGTACATTGTTATCAACTTGTTTTGAATAAAATTAGATCTATGAAAAATGGACATTTCCTTAGCTATGTAGTGTTCCAGCAGTATTGCTTATATCAACATATTAGAAAACTATTCACCTAGTTTTTCAGTGAAAAATATTGTAATATTTCTTAAACTTCTCTTTCACACTGATCACCTAATCCATCTTTAAATACTGTTATATTCATCATATTGCAAATCTAAACACATCTCATCATCTCTATCTTTTCTTACATTCCTAGTCCAGGACACCATTTTTTTTTTTAGCAGAGAAATACAGTCACCTCCTAATTGGCCTTCCAAGTCATATTCTTGACTCTGCACTATATAGTTAATTTGGGGGGGGGATTTGGTCATCGCAAATAATTTTTTTTCTTTTTTTTATCTATATAATTGATATTCACTAGACTTATTGTGGTAAATATTTCAGTATGTATGTATGTCAAATCACTGTGCTATACATCTTAAATATCAAAAATCAATAAAATGGAAGAAAATATATATTCTTTAATTTAGTGTGTAGTATTTTATACATAAAGAATGTGAAACACATATGTAAATTATAAAACAAAACGATAAGAGGAACATCCTTCATACTAACACTCAAGAACACATTTGTACTAATACTGTTGCATTTATTTCTGTGCTCCCATTTTAAATCAGATCAGCTTGTCTCTTTGAAATAACCTCTAAAATTTGACCTTTTATTTGTAATTTTATATACTTTTATTAAATATATGTATATCCTATTGGTATTAAATATTAATGTTTATTAACTTTATCCTCAGTGTGCACATGAGGTATCGTGAATCGGAGACATGTTACTTATACCTTATAGTAAATAATAAGTGCCCCTTGCCTTAGTTCTTAACACTGGAGCAATGCAACGAAAACCTGATGGAAAAATAATCCATGTAACATGGTAATCCATGAGTGAGGGATAGAGAAAATAGATTATCTCTACATATATACAGGAAGAAAAGGAAGGAGAAAACTTTTGCTTCATAAAGAAGGCATAGAAAGGTTTCTGAATTCTCACAGTAACCTTTTGAAACTAAATATAACTTTTCAAGAGTAAGATAAATCCTAGTGTCACGGCTTTTACAAACTAGAAATGTCTCCCAAAGTCCCTAGCATCATTTTCCCCTGAAATGTAACAACATACCTCTGTAGTTAGGTAAAATTCTCTAGAGTTCTAGAACCAACTGTACAGTTACAAATTAACTTTACAAGGCTTTTTTTAATCCAAGGATCCCAGGTGTTCAGCAAGATATATTTAGAAAGCCCCACCTCTACATTAATGCTAAAATATTTTCTCTTTAACCCATACATCCTAAAATAATAGCTCTAGTTTTTCATTTTTATTTATATTTCTGTTCATTTTTGAAGAAAAATTCACCCACATGATTCAAACATCCAAACATATAAAAAGCTACACAGTGAAAGAGTCTCCCCATTCCTCTCCTCCCCCTCATTTTTTGGGTTCCACCTCACTACTCCATAAGTAAATATTGTTTACAATGTTTCTTATATTTCCTTTCAGAGTTTCTTAAGTAAATTGTTTTGTCTACTACTTCTGTGTAACAAATTACCCCAAGTTGGTGGCTTGAAACAGCAGTTTATTTTTTAAGTTGAATAGTATAGATAGGTCAACAGTTCCGGCAGAGCACGGCAGGGATGGTCTGTCTGTACTCTGTGATGTCTGTGGCTTGAGCCTGGGTAATGCAAAGGCCAGTAATCCTGAAGCTGGCTTCTGGCATCACTGAAGACTCTCATGAATTTTGCCCCTTGGCTGAAATGACTAGAAGGTAGATCAGAACACATGTACATGGCCCATCCATGTAGCTTGTATTTCACACAGTGTATTCAAGGTTGTTGGAGTTTTCACAGGGCATCTCAGTGCTCCAAGCACGAATGTTCCAGTGAACAAAGTACAAGTAGCATTAATGTTATTACCCAGCCTCACTAGTGATACATTGAACCCAGTACTAAATGAAAATGTTGGCCCAGATTGTTCAATAATGATTAAGAATTTCAAGACTATGAGAGTAGAGTGTTAAACTGAACATGAGACCCTTATAAACAGAGGGTTCTGTGTGACTGACAGGTTGCATGTCCATGAAACAGTCCCTTGGTCACACAACATCACTTCCTACATATTCCATTGTTAACAAGTGAATCATAATCTTACCAAATTCAGAGGGAGAATATGTACATTTCATGTCTTGATGAAGGATTGTTGAAGAATTTGAGACCATTTGCAAAAACCATTATACAATTAAAGCAAATATGTCTTGATTTCTCCTATTTTTCCACAAAATATGATATATATAAACCTGTACACCTTGTTCATTTCACTAGTAACATGTCTTAGAACCTTGCATATCATCTAGTTTTAAGTTTCCTCATTTTTTTATATACCTGGATAATATTACATTAAATAAATAATACCATGATTGAAATAATCTCTTGTTTGAGGGACATTTGCATTCATCCAAACCTTTGGTTAAAATAAACACATTTTGTAGCATTTGGACAAGATAATATGACTCTTCATAGTGTTGTTTAACTCTATACGCCTTCCATTAACATGTGCAAGAACTTAGTTTCTTATCCTGTTTACTTACATCTTTACCTTCCATGTATCAAATACGACTTTTCACCAATGTAACAGGCAAATAGTCATATCTTAGTGTGGTTTCCATTTGAATTTCTCTTAGTATGAGTGAGGTTGAGCATCCTTCATATATTTCACAGTCATTTATATTTCCTTTTATGTTAACCATTGATTGATATCCATTATTTATTTATTAATTTTTATTTGTTCATTCTTAATTGATTTAAATGATCTCCTGTAGTATAACTATCTACAAGATTAATCATTCCAGCATTGCTTGTATTTATTTTTCTTAAAGATCAAAATGATTATTTATAGAATGAATAAATATGTTACGATAAATTTATCCATGCAATGAAACATATGAAGCAGCAAATAGAAAAGCAAATTCTTTTAATTTTCTTTTAAAATGCATTCCAACATATATTAGCTGAAAAAAAGTGCAGAATACATCGCATTGTATACCATTATATCTATTTTTTCAAAAAGAATATTTTATTTGCTTTTATACACATGAAGAACTTTGAAAAAATACAAAATAGAGTAGTAACAGTGGTTATCTACACAAGAAGGGGGAATTAGACAAAGAGAGGCAGAAGTAATAGAATGATTTTTGACTATAAAATATTAATACTTTTTAATTTTTAAAATGTGAATATAACTGCAAAAATAAATGAATATATTTATAAAAATATCAGAGTTAAATAAAAAGTTACAGAATGGTATGGACAGATCTTAATTTTGTATATTTGACAATCTGAAGTTATTTAATAATTTCTTATCTTCTGCAATGCTAAAATAAAATACTAAAATAACAGCTCCATCATTACAAGAAGTCATATTTTTTTCACGTTTGCCATCGTATCTGATGAGACTTCATATGAATAATTCTTAAAATGAAAAAGGAATTTATCTAAAACAAAAAATGGCACAACCAAGGCATTTGTTGCTAGAAATTTTTAACTTAATTTTGTTCTGATTCTGTTTTTTATAATTATGAATCATCGTGTGATAAAAGAATCATACTTTTCACTTTTCATAATCTTTCTTAAAATAATAGGATTTTTATGACATAATTCAGCTTGTATGTTCACAGCTTTATTTTAAAACTGAGATACGAAGCTAAAAATATGGAGGGATAGTATAAACTTAAAAGTTCATAGATCAAACTTTCAAATTTGGAGGGTTTTTTTTTTAATGACCATCTGAGTCATTTCATTCTTATATTTTTTTCTTCCAAATCTATTCAAACATTACAAAGTTTCACTTATCTGAAAGAAAAACTACCATGTATGTGCCATTTTTTTCATAAATTACCAATTCTGTTAATCTCAATAATTATTTAAGCCCATGACCTTTAACTATCAGTTCTGACAAAGGAGGATGATATACATCACTGAGATATTTGGCATGTAATGAAAATGGTCCAATTTAATTAAAATGTAAGTTATTGTTAAAAAGAAAGATCATATTAAGAAAATGTCATTTCAGAAGTATATTAGCAAGCACCCTCCAGTGTTTGTTCCATGTAAAGTACAGAGTTAGTACTTGACATTTACAGAGGAGATTAGAACTATTCATGATATATACTTGACCATTTTTGTGCTCTCATGTTGTATTTTTTCATCTTATCCACATATTTTAATCAGTTAAAAGTTAAATATAACACTGTTTACATTTTATCTTGATTACTCAAGTGCTTTATTAATAAGGGAATTTATTTAAAAATTTTTAAAAGAGCAAATGTAATTTATAGAATATTTGAAGATATTTTTAACACGAAGTCTATGCCTTATACATACAAATAAGTTGTTATAATTGTATGATACATATTTTTATTAAATAAATTTAAGATACACATCTCAATTTAATCTGTCAGGAGCATGGAAACATGATTCTTTGTATATTTCTGGTATTTTTATTAAAAAAAATTAACATATTATAAGGTATGTTTTATGGTGTCACTCGCTAGTGAAACTGAGCGTTAGGTTTTAGGTACTTTGCCACTAAGAAATTAATAGATATATGTTATTGAGTCTGTGAATCTATAGAAAAATATATCTCTAAAGTGGTACAACTTAATAATCTTGATATAGATTAGAAATGAAAATTCTGTTTCCTTAAAATCACTCATTTTCACCAAAAAATACAAGCTCTACTTTTAAACTTATTCATATCATGATGTAGTTCACTGAATACTAAACTATACGGACCTAGACTAAGTTGGCATCCACACTTACTGCATATAATGCAGTCTTAACAAGATTCTTCAATTTTTACTATATGTTAAGTTGGAATGGAAAAAATGTTCAACATTGATTTAAATTATCAATCTCTCATTCTTATAAATTACAGTCATTATTAGGAGGGATTTTGGATTTACTACTTTAGACTGTATATTTTGGTCCTTCAAAGGATGAATTTGACTCTTACATTTTGGCATTATGCCATTTTAATTGATAAAGTCAAAAGAAAAACAAAATTGAACCTAGAAGAATGGTTGAAAGGAAATAGTTGAATATATTTTCTAAAAAAAATTTAGGAATGACACTTGGTGATATTGTCCATTTTATTATTCAATATCTCTTTTAAAATACATTGAAAAAGTAATATCTTATTTCAAAGCAAGAAGAAAAAATGCTTGTGTAACTTCAAATCACATTTTTCCCCCTGTGGATCTTATAACTATGTTTCTATTTTGTAATGACTAGTAGAAAATTCTGAGACAAGATTTTGCAATAATCTAGCAACTGTTTTGGATTTATGACATAAGTCTTTGTGACATATTATCACATGTTTGTCATATGTAATATGACATATTATTGGCTTTGGTTTTAATTTATTCACTTGTAACTTCCTACTTTCTATTTCCTTGTTTTTTATGTACATAGTGTTTGTGAAATACTATACACAATCTCATATCACTGTATCATTTTTATAATATAACCTCATATTTTCACTGATTATTTAATTGCCTCTAAGTAATAGTTCATGACTAAGAAATAGAAACTCTTGGATGAGAGATATAGATTTCATCAGAGATGTTGGTAATGCTTTTCTGATACATGCAGGGCACAATATTGAGTTATCTGTTTGTGTACATATGCTTTTTGGGGGGGATTTCAAATAATGCAATTTTTAATTTATTTCCTGAAATATTGAACTATAATTGTTTTGCAGTATTGTCTTAGTTTCAGGTACACAGCAAAGTGATTCACTTATACATATAAATTTTTTTCAGATTCTTTTCAGTTATAGGTCATTACACAATATTGAATATAGTTCCCTGTGCTATACAGTAAATACTTCTTGTTTATCTGTTTTATTATAGTGGTGTATATCTGTTAATACCATACTCCTAATTTGTCCCTCCCTCCACCTTCCCCTTTGGTAACCATAAATGTGTATTCTGTATCTATGAGTCTGTTTCTATTTTGTAAATAAGTTAATTTGTGTTTTGGTTTTTTTTTTTAGATTCCACATATAAGTGATATATAATATTTGTCTTTCTCTGGCTGACTTCTTTCACTTAGTATGAGTCTTCAGGTCCATCCATGTTGCTGCATATGGTAATATTTCATTCTTTTTTTTTTTAATTGAAGTATAGTCAGTTTACAATGTTGTGTCAATTTCTGGTGTACAGCAAAATGTTTCCGTCATATATATGCATACACATACTGCTTTTCATATTCTTTTTCATTATAGGATACTATAAGATATTGAATATAATTCCTCGTGCTATATAGTAGAAACTTGTTATTTATCTATTTTATATATGGTAGTTAGTATATTCAGATCTCAGACTCCCAGTTTATCCCTTCCCTCCCTTTTTCCCCCTTGGTAACCTTAGTTAGTTTTCTATATTTGAGAGTCTATTTCTGTTTTGTAAATAATTTCATTTTTTTTTAGATTCCACATATCAGTGATATGATATGGTATTTTTCTTTCTCTTTCTGGCTTATTTCACTTAGAATGACAATCTTTAGGTTTATCCTCCATCCATGTTGCTGCAATGGCAGTATTTTATTCTAAAATATTGAGTTTCTTAACCTTTACAGAAAAAGTTCTCTGACCCTATTTTATGTCTCTGTAAATATTTCCTAAAAGTACATATATGGAATCTCCCCTGTGATAATATATTTGGGTAAAATATAATGTTACACCATACTTCTTTTCAGAAAATGCAAAAACAATAAAAAAAAAATGTATGTCAAGTAAAACAAAATCCCTAATTCATGACAGGAGACAGTGTGATATGTTGCCAAAAATGAGGAATAAAGTCCCACCTCAGAAACAGATTCCTCCATTGCTTGTTCCTTGACTAGGAACTTTTAGTAATTCACAGTTTTAGCATATAGTCACCATTGTGGTTTCCTGCTCCCTTTCTGGTCCCTAGATTTTTTTTTCTGTTACTTAAGGTGAATTTTACATATAAAAATGCAGAGATACTCCATGTAAAATTTGGTGAATTTAGGAAAAGATATATGCCTGTGTAACCAATACCCCAGTCAAGATAGGGATATTAACCCCCTGTTACTCAATCCTCAACCCTTTTTTGGCAACTACTATTCTGTTCAATACTACAGATTAATTTTACCTCTCTTTGATTTTATACAAATGAAATCACTCTCTTTGCTTTCTTTGGTGTTTAGATTATTTGTCAACACAGTGCTTTTGCAATGCATCCATGTTGTACATGTATTAATAGTTTATTTCTTTGTTTTGGTTGAGTTGTATACCATTATATGATTATACCACATATCCCTTTCTTACTAATATATATTTGAATTTTTTTAGCTTTTTATTATTACAAATTAAACATTGTACAAGTTGTTTTGTTCTAACAGAAGAGAGAATTTAGAACTAGACCCACACATATATGGTAAATTGATTTTTGACAAAAAAGAAAAAGACAATTATATGAGAAAATGAAAGCGTTTATTTAGCAAATGGTGTTGTCGCAACCGGATAGTATTCATAAAGGGGAAATGGTTCTTGATATTCCGTGTCACAACATGAACAACTGCTACTTAAATTTTGAGTTATAAACTTAAATAGAAAAGCTAAAATTGTAAAGCTTCTATAAGAAAGCACAGAAGAATATTTTGGGGAGGTAAAGATTTCATAGAGGAAACACTAAAACAGAGGGGAAAATGTATAAAATTTGCTTATGAAAATTAAAACCTCTACTGAGCAAAAGTCACTGAGGAGAAAAAATGAAAAAGCAAAGAAACAGTCATAATAGTACAAGTAATTCTATCTTGCACATACAACTTTTGTAACAACAAAAAATGAGTTCCCATGTGTTTAATTCACAGTCATAAACAGAAGTTATTCATTTTCCAAACCTCTCCTATCAGATTTTCGCTCATTATACCAATTGTAGTATTCTTCTTGCTTCTTTTTAACTGAGGGATCAATACAAAAGCTCTCCAAATTAAAAATTAGTCAGACAAAACTTTCACATACATATTTTATTAAGAAAATTATTTTTAATTGTTTTACATCTTGGGACATAGTATTACATGTAGAGAGGAGAAGGGATTTGGATTTGGGAAGCATCTATTTGGAGAAAGCAAGGATATAGATCTTGGTTTGCTCAAGCAGAGACCATGCCACACCCTTGGAGAGCTTGCTAGGTGATCCCTGTTGTTGTGGCAAAGTGTAGACTGTGATCCCAAAAGTAACTGCTTTAGCGACAGAGCCAGGAAAATGCTTATAACCTAGAAAGAATCAAGGACATCCCCAAATTATAGTAAAGTCAATATTATAATTCAAATATCCTAAATATATCAGGCCAGCATTACTCTATGCAAAGTAGTGTTTATTCTCCTATGCTAAAATAAATTACACAAGCATTAGAAAACTACATTGGAATATTGTTTACATCTCTGTGGATAAATGGTTTATTTTTAATAAGGGACATGGAGGATTAGTGAAGACATATTGGCAATTTTGATAGACACAGCACACACGTGCATACACACACTTTCAAATAATTAAATGGCTCTGTGAGACAGCCTTTAACAGTATTAATCAGAACGCCAGGATAAATTTCTTCATATCCATCATTATTCCCTTTACAAACCTGGCACAATGGACCATAACCTTGAGTGTATGAATAAGATTAAAAATAAAAAGATGCAAAGGATTATTGCCATTGCAGGAAAGCTGACTGCACATCCCTTATGTTAAAAAAAAAAGTGCTTGCACATTTTCAGAGTATTAGCAAGGTGACTGAGGTTTTAAATTTTTTGTTCTTTACTGTATGTCAAGTATATGCTAATGGGAACACAAGGACAGACCATAACAACTATTTCAACTCAGCGTAAAAGCATTATAGTACAAAAATTACAGTCTAACCATGTACTTGGTTTTTCCTTGATACACTCTTTGTTTATTAAGCATGCGTATTTCCTTAGGAAAAGCCAGGAATAGGAGGGAATTCAACTGATCAATTTATACAGTGGATACGCAGAGGCCAAATATATGCCTTTAAGATAGAGCAAATACAAAGGTGTGCCTCTGTGAATAAAAGGATCGTTTGAATTGTTGAAATTTCTATCTTTACCTTTTGTTAGAAAATATGTGCATTAGCTAATGAATTAAATATATAATTTAAATTATCAGTAGTCCCATGATTATAAAAGAATATAATTCAGAGACTTAAGAGTGCAGGTAACTCTTTTATAAATTTAATAAAATACCTAAAAGAACAGTTAGTATTTTTGTCAATCATCCATAATATGAAATCATCAGACTTTAGTGGCAGAGCCAAGAAAGTGCTTATAACCTAGAAAAAATCAAGGACATCTCCAAATAGAGGATATATTCAAATCAGCCCTTCTCAATGGGGTTCTGTAAGAGATTTAAGCCCTTAAAACCCAAAAGCATCCATTGAATGTAATTGATTAATTTATCTCCTGGACATATAGAACTGTACTAACTCTGAACCATCCTTGGGACAGTTTAGAAAATAATCTTTAAAAGCATTTTTTAGTTAGATAAATAAGTTCTGGAGCTCTAATCTACTGCATGGTGACTATAATTAACAATATTCTATATTTCAATACTTTAAAGTTGCTAAGAGAGTTAATCTTTAATGTTCACACCATACACACACATAAAGAAGTTAATTATGTGAGATGGTGGATGTGTTAACACATATATAACTAACTTTATTGTGATAATCATTTCACAATATATATCTACACCAAGTCATTACCTTGTACACCCTAGGTTTACACAGTGTTATTTGTAATTTATATTTCAACAAATCTGGTGACAGCTTTAGTGGCCATGATGTTAGTGGTAGATAATGCTGGTAATGCTTGGGAGGTATCCTGCAGGATCCCAGGCACTCAGGCATGGCCTTGTCTAAGGAGAAGGGAGTCACATGCCAGATTTCAGATTCTGTCAAAGCACAAGGTTGATGATCTCCAACCTCAGAGGTTAGTGACTTGGGATGTAGTTGTTTGCAGCATCTTCCTTTCCACAAAGGAACTTCGCTGAGTGGAAGAGTGAATGGTACTTCCCTGTACGAATCCCATCTAATGACAGTTGGTTCCAGGTTCATGAAACATGCTCTGGGCTCTTGCTTCCTAGATCTTATCTCACAAAATAAGCTATTGAAAGATGCTTTCATATACTCTATGTTTGCATTTTCCAACTGATCCTTTTTACTATCAAGAATGATGCCATCTGGCTGGATTCCATGCTCTAGGCAATAGAATTCCCAACGGATATCCCCAATCTGGATCCCAGCTTGGCCAGTGTGAATGGAAAGACAGTCCCTCATACTGAGGTGGTAATCACTATTGAAATCATTACAGGGTTTAATTCTCCTTTCCTACTGAAATTCTCTTATCTAAGAAATTAAATCACTTTATATATATATCAAAATATCATCAAGACATATTTTTAACTTTTTTTATTTCAGGATACATTTGATTTCTTTTATTTTCAGGTATTAGAAATTGGATTGCTCACATGTCTGAATTACAAGTATGTAATTTGTACAAATACAAAATTAAATTTCTATAATAAAGGCAGCTTATTGTCATAGTTATTAGATTGTTCATAATATATTAGTTTGCTAGGGTATCACAAACTAGGTGGTTGAAACAAAAGAAATTCATCTTAAGCTATGTCTCATGTGATTACGAGGGCTGGGTGTCCAAACTCAAGTTCTCAGGAGTACTGGTTCCCTCTGAAGGTTCTGAGGGAAGAATCTGTCCCAGGGTTCTCTCATTGACTTGTAGATAGCTATCTTTATGTTAACTTGCTGTTCTTCCTGTTTACATGTGTTTAAACCAAACTTACATTTCTTGGATAAACCCCACTTATGCATGTGGTTTCACACACACACACACACACACACACACACACACACAACTTGATTTGCTGAAATTTTGTTAGAATTTTTCCAGTTATGTTCATGAGAAGGTCATGATTTAGCACGGAAAGTTTATTTATCTTCATCTGATTTTGAAACAAGGATGATGTTGATCCCTAAAATGAGTTGGGAAATTTTTCTTCTTCAATTATCTGGAAAAGTTTCTGTAAGATTGGAATTATTTCTCATTTAAATGTTGGTAAAGTTCTCCAGTAAAACCACTTCATCCTGGATTTTAGTAATTTGTATCCTTCATAGAATTTATCCATTTTACCTAAATTGTTGTTTATTGTCATAGGTCATTCATAATAGATTTTTACTATTCATTCAAAATTTACAGAGATTATTGCGAGGTTATCTATATCATATCTAACATTAGTAATTTTTACCTCTTTTTTTCCTGCTCTTTTTGGCTAAATGTATATCATTTTTTGTAGTCTTCTCAAGGAACAAGATTTTAGTTCATTGTTTTTTCCTATTTTCTCTTTTGTATTTTATTGATTATTTCTGATAATTATTATTCCCTTAATTACACTTACTTGTGTTTATTTTGCTCTTCTTTTTCTACTTTTTTAAAAAGGAAGCTGAGGTAAAACTGCTTGAGACCTTTCTTCTATTTTTCAGGGGTTTTTTTTATGTCTAACATTTATATCACCTTTATTTTTGAAAGAGATTTTTTGTTTTTATTAATATGATTTGAGGTCAATAGCTATTTTGTTTTTAAGTAATTTTAAAATGCTGCTCCACTCTATTTTGGCCTGCATTTCTTATAACATAAAGTATGATGCCAATCTAATTTGTTCCCCTGCGTGTAATATGTTTATTTCTATTTGCTGCTTTATAAATATTCTCTTTATCATTGATTTTAAGGAACCTGATTAAGATTTGCCTTCTAATTTTATTCATGTGTCTAATGTTTGGGAATGGTCAAGTATCTTGAATCTGTGAATTTCTGTTTTTCATTAACTTCAGAAAATATGTGAGTGTTATTTTTAAAAATATTTTCCTGTACCACCCCTTTCCTGGGCTCTGTTTATATTAGGCTGCTTAAAGTTGTCCCACAACTCACAACAGTGTTCATTTTTTATTTCACTATGTTTTGTCTCTGTTTTTGATTTCAGAAAATGCCTATTACTATATCTTAAAGTTTCTATCTTTTTCTTCTACAATTTCTACTCTGCTGTTAATCCCACTCAGTGAATTTTTCATCTGTGATATTATATTTCTCATCTTTAGAAGATTTTCAGGCCATATATACATATTTTTACATATGTCTAGTATGCTCAATCCTTCCTTTGGCATTTTGAACATACGAAATACATTAATAATCTTTTTATGTCTTTATTTCCTCATTCTATTATCTTTGTCATTTCTCAGTTTGTTTTTAATGATTGGTATTTTATTAACTATGAATTTGTGTTTTTCTGATTCTTTGCATGTGTAATAACTTTTTATTGCATGCCATTCACAATTCACGTTGTGAATTTCACTTTGTTCTGGGGCAGGGTTTAAGTTGTAATTGAAAAAAAGTTGATCCATCTGAGTCTTGCTTTTAAGTTTTGTTGGATGGAACCAAAGCAGTTGTTCATGTAGGGCTAGTTTTGCACCACTTCTAAGGAAAATCTGTCCTGAATAGTCTTGAATTATTAGGTTTTTCCGTATGGCTGGTTGAAGCAGAAACTATTTCTGGGTTTTGTGAGACCCAGGAATCATTCCCTCTGCTTATTTCATGAGGTTCATTTCCCAGGCTCAGTTTTGTTGCATAAGTGCAGTGATTATTAGTGGCTGAATACTCCAGATTTCCATGCCTGGATCTCTCTCTTTCGCTCTCCCCACCACACCCACACACACCCTTTTTCCCTCTCTCTCTCTCTCATTTCCTTCCTTCTGTCCTTCCCTCCAAATGGCAGTCTGTTCTTCAATACTCCAACTTGCAAACTCTAAAATTCTTGTCCTTCCAAGATTCTCAACTCCATCTCTTCAACTCAGAGAGATCACCATGTTTCCCCTCCCTCCCTGGAACTACAAAACTTTTCCTGGCGTTTTCATAGGGTTTGTCTCATTCATTTCCCCTCTCAGGAATCATAGCACTGGCTACTTGATGTGAGATATCTGAATACTATTTTAAAATATATTTTGACCATTTTTAAAATTACTTCAGAAAGTTAAATCTAGTCTATGTTACTCTTATCTTGACCAGAATCAAACGTTGCTGAATTTCTTTAGATATTCCTTAAAAAAGATATATTTTCACTTCCTGAACAACTTTTATTTTGAGGGAGAGAGATGATTCGGCTTTTATTTACTTATTTATTTTTAATGGAGGTACTGGGGATTGAACCCAGGGCCTTGTGCATGCTAAGCATGCACTCTACCACTGAGCTATACCCTCCACCCAAGCAACTTTTAAGTGTACAGCCATACATTAATCTAAGAGAAAACTCTTTGTATTTATCTGTGCCTAGCAGCAATTCTGTCATATATTAACAATGTAATTTTTTGTAGATTTTAATAAACAGTGATTTTTAAAGGAAAGCAAGTATCATATAAATCAAGGGAAGCTGTAATTTTGTTATATACTAGAATGTGCTCACTATTAGGGATAATCACTTCTACAGTGGCAGAGATGCCTATATATTTTTATTGCCAACACAAAACACTTATATCAGTTTTTATTTGTAGTTGCAGCATTTATGAGATTCAAAAAATATATACAGGAAAAAATTAGTCTTCATTTTACAAATGAAACTATAAGAAAAAAATGTATGAACAATATTTCAACTGATACTTCCAATAGGCTTTATAATTTTATTAACAAATACACAGTTACCAACATGCCTGCATTTCTATCTTTTTTTTAATTAGAGGGAAAGATTAAATATTTTGCAAGGAAATATGCTTAAAAAGTTGGAAAAGGCATAAGATCCTTCTACCATCTGAAGGATGAGGATTAGTTTTCTTCAGAATAATGTAAGATATGAAAAACAGAACTAGAAATCTTACAATATTGAAAAAAAACTTTTTCAGCTGAAGAAGGATAATTATCAGAGAAAATCTAATGAAGTAATTAATTTTATTCCATTAAGCAATGACAGTGTTAGAGAAGAATGTATAAGAGAGTGAAAGTTCTCAAATGAGTGTCAAATAATGTCAGCTGAGTGTCAGTTTTGTGTCAAATATGTGTCAACTATATAATAAGCTCTAGTCAAGCAGATTTTCATTACCAGTTGATGAAAGCATCTTGCTTGAAAAATGAAGCTTTACTGCCAGAATTTGTAATGTCCATAAGGAAGTAAAAAGTCTAAGAGGAAACATTATTTTTAATATTTGAAATACTAGAATATGTTTCAGAAACATTTAAAAAATATTTTTTCAGCAATATTTCTGTGCAGAGAAGAACCACCATTTGAATTGATCAGAAACAGAAAAAGTAGTATCAGGTGTTTTGGCATTCCATTGCCCTCTTCATGTACAACATTTAGTATCCACAAATCTCATTGAAAAACTTCACAAGTCAAGGAATGTTATCTATGATACTGATATCTTTAAGAACAATCCTTTGAATGATTGAGAATTTCATAATTAGTGCAGAAGACTTTAACAGGTTTTCCTATACAAAGGAATAAAATTGCTAACTCAAGTATAATTTTAAAAATATTATATTCACTATTAAGTTTTGTTATAATAATTTTATTCTACCAACAGTAATTAAATATCCAAAGGTAGTTTAAATTGAAATGTTAAAAATAATTTAACATTTTCAGATACATGCAAAAAATTTAACCAGGTCTTCTGAATATTCAAGGAAAATGAGGAATCAGTCATATTAAGATGAAGAAAATGTCTATGGTTTTTCATAGACATGTTGTTTAAAAACAATATTAATTTTCAAGAAATTTCCAGTTTCCAGTTCTACTGCATATATAAAGGGATATACTTACACATACTGATTTAGAACTGTGTTGTTCTTATTTGGATGCTATTAAAATTATGATTAGTTGATTTTAAGTTTTCTGTAACTTTTTGGTATAAAGCCATGGTATAGAATGTTTTGACACTCTTTATAGAAGGAGCTGGAATAAAATGTGACTTTGAGATGAAAGCAAATTTAATCTAATTGCAAAATGTTTTATACTTAAGACTAAGAAGATTTTTGAGATTTATTTGGACAGGAAATACTAAATTTGCAAAGACATATACATTGTGACAATATCGTTCAGTCTCATGAATTTTCAAAATATTTCTCATTTTTGTTATTTCTGCATATTTAAACATTTGTGGTATAATGATAAAATATTAATGTTTTGAAAATTGTGTATTGACTCTTCTATGCGTTTTTGTGGTGTTTACTTTTTCTCCATCTTTCTCTGATACTCTCGCCAGAGTTCTCCATAAAAACTATTTTTAGCCTTTCACCCACCACTTCCGTAAAAACGATCTATAGCTTTTCATCCACTCATTCTCCATTCCTTATCACTTATCAAACAATATGGTCCCCAGGGTCTTTTTTAACTACTAGAGGCTGCATGTGTTTCTCAGGGTAGTGTGGGGTTTCAAAACAGAGGATAGGTTTTCTGTGCTACTTCATCATTTTACCAGTGTACTTCATAACATCAAGAATTATTTTGTCACTGAACTTATAAATAAGATCCATGTCATCTGCACAAATAGTGTACTTCATGTTCCTTCTCCAACTTGATTTCGCAGGTATTTGTTTAGTATGTTATTGTGACTTAAATTAAGCTTATACTCTTCTTTTTCTTATTACATACAAATAAATCTGATATTTTATTACTTTTCCCAAGCAGCTATTTTCTAATGTCCACCCATACTTCTGCTTTAAAATTTTCTTGCACTTCCTGTACAAAATGCCTTTTTAAAATAAACTATTTCACTTATAAGTTGATCTAAGCAGCTGACTGCTTTATTATGTTTATCAGGATAATCATTTCTGAGAATTTAGGCATGATTGTGCTATAAATTGTTTTTCTTTTTCTCCCCTTTATATCATGACAAAATCTTCCTTTTTTAAAAAACGAAGTGAATGGGAAGATATTATTAGCAATGAATTTTAATATTATAATAGTAAAAGTCACATTAAAATTTTTTTTTTTTATCAAAAAGGCTAACTGCGTTCATTATAGTTAGGAAGCCGGGACTATGATTACTCTCATTTTGCTATCAGAACATTGCTATCTTCTTCTCAAATTGATACCTTTATGAAGGATTTTTTTATCTGAAAGCCTCTGAAGAAATAAAGTGGGGACCTCACCAGTTATATGTCTGCTTTCATGCTACCTGACATTTAATTTTATTGGCAGTAGATTTCTATCGGAAACTTTATTTTGTTATACCATGAAAACTGTTAGAGACATAGCGAGGAGAAGAAGCAAAATTCCTTTCATGCTGTCTGTTCATACTGCTGTAACAAAATACCACAAACTGGGTTAGGTCATAAAAATCAGAAGGTTATTTTTCACGGTCCTAGAGGCTGAAAGTCTTAAGACAGGTGTACCAGTATGGTCGAGTAAGGGCACTCTTCTGAGTTGCCGACTTCTCATTGCGTTTTCACGGGGCAAAGAGGATAGGGATCTGCATAGGGTCCCATTCATGAGGGCCGCCCAAAGGCTCCACCTACTAGTATCATGATATTGGGCATAATGATTTCAACATATGGATTTAGAGGGAACACATTCAGACCATAGCAGTTCCCATCAATTTCTAACAATCTAAGTCCACTTTTACTTATTAAAATGATATGACAGTTATTAAAAAAATGACTGAAGCCAGTCAGCAACTAGTGCCAGCTCTGAGGGGTGGTGGGACTGTGTGAGCTAATCTTGTGCTACATGGTTCTCTGTTCACTCTGGGTTCTTTGAAATCAAAGCCCAATTTAAAAACTGCTAACATCTTTAAGTTTTGTTACACTATTCTTCCTCTTCACTGGTCTTGTCTTTTTAGGGTATAAAATGTTTAAATACATAAATTGATAGTACTTACTTTCATCCTATATCCTAAAGTACTTTGAAAATAAAATCAGGGAAAAAATGTAAAGCTTTGTGTCATTGGTGATTTTAGTCCCTGAGTAGATGTGGAAAGAAACGTATTGATGAAATATAGCATGTGTGTAAAATGCCCTGGCCAGTTCAGGATCTCTGAGGTAAAAAGGCTACATATGCAGAAAGCATGAATAGAAATCTACAGACTTTCTTCTTGATATCACTCTTTCAACTCATGATTCTGTCCATATACATAATTGGTGGATAACCTTCTGGAGAGTTATTTATCAATATTCATTGATTCAGTAATCTACTTTATGTATCTCTGTGTTCCATGAGTATTTCAACTCATATGCAAGAGTGAATCATGGGTAACTAGTTATTAATATACATGCTGAAAACATATGCAGTACCAGACCTCTCCATTTCCTTAAATTGCATTCAGTCATCATTTCATTATAATAGTAATATCAGTCATTTGTAATTAATTCTCATAAATGATATTATTATCCCATTTATATAGATAAACTGAGGCACAGAAAGATTTCATAATTTACTCGGCATTACATAGCTCTGGTAAGAATGTTAACCCTGCTTATGTGGCTAAATTATTTGCTGTAAATTGTTACACTATTCTGCCTTCTATCTTCTTTAATCAATTTTTAAAAAACAATAGGAACCTTATTAAGATTAGCTAGATATTATGAATGGGACCCTAGCCAAAGGTATGCTTTGTCCTTACTCTAGACATTGCAACAGTATTGGACAATATTTTTCATCCTCTGTGCCTTAAGAATCTTTCTCAAGAAGAAGCTACAATCTTCTCTTTTCTTCCCCGTAAGTTCTTTAAAAAGTAAAAATAGCACTATGCTTCTTAGAATAATAAGAATATCTAATTTGAGTAAAATAGTTATCATGTTATTTAATATAGTTTGTAATTATTTTTGTATTGTTGTATTTAGAATTTTCTTTAGAAGAATAATTGCATTGGGTACAAGTTACATAGTGTATTGTTTTATATAAAATTTAATTCACTGATTAAGATTAAAGCAAAAAAATGAAAGAAATGTTACTATATTTATTACCTGCATGGAATCTTTATGATTGTCATTCTATGTTATTATTATTGTTTTGATAAGAACTCACAAAAATGTATTAAGATATTCAATAGACATTACAGTAAGTAGTAGAGACAGAGGCATAACACATCACATGTATTGAGAACCCTCTCTGTGTGATACAGAAGCCAATTTCATCTATATTCTTTAAAGAAGAAAAAGGCTTATTTCTCCTTCTATTGGCAACAGTCCTTCTTAGCATGTTTTAAAAGAATTTTTGATGATGCATCATTGTTAAGCATAATTATTTTGGCCTTATCTAAATCATAGTCATTCATTGAGACATTATTTAACATTCTAGGGGTTATTATACACCTAAAAAAATATATCTTTCAAAAGAAGATCAGCAAGTTTAGTGTTAAACAATTGAGAAATGTTATTTAATCATTTTTTCATTACTGTGGCTTAACTTGACTAATATTAGCACAAAAAACTACCAATGCAAGATTGATTAGAACTAAAAATGGAAAACACCCTAATATGATCATAAGCTTTCTGTAATGTTAAGTCCAGTCACAAATGGAACTTAGTTCTCATGGTAATCACTCTCTTGACAGTGAAGTCATTTGGATTCATCTCTACTTTTGAAGAAACTCAAAGTTATGATTGCAACCTTTTATTCCACAACTTGTCCCCCTTTGACAAAGAACCTCTTTCCTCTCAATAATGCTCATCACCACATCACAGTGCTAAATAAACAAAACAGAAATGGACAAGATGTGAATGTATGAATGATTTATGAAGTATGGAAAATTTGAAACTGCCTGCTCATACCAAGGTAGAATCCTTCCAAATAAAATTTGTACACAATAACCTCCATGAATATGTGCATTTATAAGATACACACACACACCCACGTATGCACACACACTCGTGGCGATGTCCATAAAGTAATACACAATTGTCTGTTGTTTGCATTGATGTTGAAGTTGTCATAACAGCTGTCTATTAAATGAAAAACAGGTATTAATAAACAAGACCTGATGCTTAAGGGGGCATTTTACAGTATCAGTCCTGTGTGAACTATAGGAACTTTATTTTTAATTGCATGAACTGTCGCTGGGAACTAGAATCAATTTTTAAAGTGACTTTAATTTGAAATCATGTACAAAAACCTTGTTATAACAAAACAGTACTATGCAGAGGCAGCAGAGTCATTTTTAAAAATATACTGTAATAAAAAGTGCTCAAAGGAGAAAGTTTGAAATACAGGGATTTTTAAATCAATGTCATACCGTATAACTAAGCAGCATTTTATCTTAAGCATAAATCTCCAGAAAGGGCAAATAATTTAAAGTGCAGGTCACAAAGCTTACAGTATACGAGGCAAAGAAAGACAAATTGTAGGAACATTGTCTATAATATCACGTTATGTGGCATGCTTAAATATTCATATGAATACCCGTCTCTTCAGCATTCCCTTCTCTGCTTCACTGGAGGTAGAGGTCAATCCTTGTCTTCAGAGAGTTCCACTGAATCCCCTCATAGCTATCTTTGTGTCCCCATCTCCAGAGCCACTTTGGTAAATGCAAGATGATAAAATTGATAACCCAGATCTCTACATGCCTCTCGAAACCAATAATCTTCCCTTAAAACCTTCATATAGAACTACTTGCCTATTTAAAGTCACACTATCTTACTGGTGGAAATCACTTTAATAAACAGAAAAGAAATATTCAAAGAAGAGTTGCTTTAATATATGTTCTGCTAAAATAATTTTAAGTAAAACTTACTTAAAACTTTGCTGTCCTCTCCTGATAATTAGGCCCCCACAGTCCTAAGTTTGCCTATGTTATTCTGGATGCTTAATGTATAACACCCAACTACTCTCTAAGGTCTACCCTCCTGAGGCAGTGCTCTCCAAATACGATTATTGACATCTCTTTTATCAAACTTTCCATCTCATGGTCAATGCTAGTCATAAAGGGAAAAAAAACCTCATGTCACTATATATTGGCATTTGTTTGCATAAGTATGTCATTTAAGCCAAATATTTGTGGTTCAATTTCAGACACTTAGGAGAGGCAGCGCCTGACATTATTTTGAGTTTTAAGAGCTTTCACAGCGTATTGTGGAAATCTACTCCAGTTATACAAAAGGTCAATCCTTTGTGAAACACAGATATGTTTGCTGGAGTGCCTTGGAGTATTAGCTGATGTGTAGAGAAGGAAATACTTCACAGAAAACAGTGAATGGTATGCTATTTATATTTTGGTTATAAAATTATTTAATGTGTGATCATGAAGCTTGATTATATGTGCCCTTATCTATTCCTAAAATTAAGAATTATATTTAAAATATATATATTAGAATGAATATTGTTAGCAAGTCCAAGTTTGCACTGCTTACCTCAGGACAAGCCAATAAATCGAGACACAAGGTGTGTGTACAAGAAATAGCGATTTTATTCAGAAAGGTGGAAGACTGAGAACATGGTAGACTAGGGTCCCAAAGAACCATCTTACCTGAGTGAGAATTCAGGCTTCTTTTATATTAAAAAGGGAGGGAGTGTGGCTGGTTGTTGCAACTTGTGGAAAAGCATTATACCTTTAAAGGGAGGCAGAGCCTAGATAATGGGCTATCATGTATATTTCATGCTATAGGCAACATTGTTTTACAAAGGTGCAGAGCCAACATGGCTAAGCACAGTCAACAGAGCACAGGGTTACAGCTAAAGGAACAGATCCAATATGGAGACAGGTTTGTTCTTCTTTGTTACAGTGTTACTGTTGAAATCAGTAAGATATGATGTTTTAACAGTTTACGTAGGAAGAGTAAAATATGACTGAAAATACTCTATCCTGAGTTACTGGTAGAATTCTCAAAGATACAGAAGGAGGAAGAGTTATTCTGGGAAGAAATATTTTAAAAGAGTGAATTATAAATGATTTGATGCACACAGATTTGGAAGATTTACACATTGGAGCATTCAAACAACGAAATTCTCCAGCTCACTAAGATAAACCCCTCCATTATAATTCTCACATCCAAGGTTTGCGTTTAAGGGTCCCTCTGGCACTCTTCTTTTAAAATCATAATGGCTGATTATTTAGGTCATCTTCAGTTATATCTGAGGACATACGGGCTAAAAGAAGAAGTGTCTGACTCTTCAAATTCCTCGGTCATTCAGTTTTAGGGCTAGTCTTCTAAAGCTTTAATCCAGCAAATCAAAAACTCAGCCAGTTATTTTGACTTCCCTTTATGTCCAACCACACTGGTCTTTCTGCTTACTGTGCACACCAGACACTGCTACTGAAAGCCTTTTCTACTCCCTCTAGCTAGAATGATCTTCTCTACCTTATCCTATTCCTGTATCTTTATGATTCTACTCCATTAAATCCTCTACTCTTGATTTGAATGTCTTCCTCATGCATTTCCATGCTTAGAATAGTGCCTAAGAAATAATGGAAATCCATGAAAGTACTTATTGAATGAATGAAAAAGAGAATTACTAGTAATAGAGAGATAGGAGTAAAATAATTACCCATGTAACTATCCAAATAACAAGATTACCATGTATTACATCCTAATTTATATTGATTTTACCACATTTGGCACAATGCATATCTACTAATATCTTCCTCCCTCTTAGCCTTTTTGCAGTAAAATGTCCACAGAGCAAATGTTCCTGCCAGTGCAAAGTTTTTGCCATTATTGGCAATGCCTGTCCTGTTACAACCTGAGCTTTTGTATATGTGTTTTAATTTTCCCCAGATTTAACTGAACTGTGAGTACCAATGAGATTATAATAATACTGAAAAAAAGAAAAAAAGATTACAAAGCAACTATTACACTTTACTCACTATGCAAATAGAAATTAAAAATAGTCTTATCCAAAATCTCATGATGGCAGTATAGATAGATAAAGATTTTTTTAAGGGAGGAATATGGTCATTATGTCTTTTAAAAAATCAGTCTGATAGTAGAGCTTGAATTTTTGTGAAGTCCAGAAAATAGAAAATCCTAGAGAAGTTATGAATTAAAACAAGATTAATGGAATGAATGAAAAAAAAAACATAGGTATTTAAGAAATATGACTAATGGAAAGTGAAAAGAAGAGAAGAGAATAGTATTATTGAACTTTAATAATGACAGGAGAAATAGCTATAAAATATAGATAGAAGGAAAATGGTGATTAGGTTGTTTAGTTATATTTGTATTATGTTAATTTTTTTGTATTAATAATGCTCTAAACTGAAAATGTAGGTCAGACACCCAATAGTGAGGTCTGGGCTGAAGCTGTAGATTCGAAAACATCAGTGTTGAAGCGGGAAATGTAAGTGTGGAGGGCCACGAAAATTTTTGCAGTAATTGAAAAGTGAATAGGAAAGAGGAAAGTAGAGACCTTAAACATGTACTGATTTTTAAGATGTTTGATGAGACTGAGAGACAAAGGAAGATAAATGAAAGTAGAAATTACATTTAATGGAAGAGGGTATGGTGAATGAACTTGTATTGATTTTCAGATATTATATTTTATGCCTCAGATGTTTTATACATTTTATTTTAAGTGAAAATATATGTATTTTATTACTAACTGCCTAATTTATCAATTACTCATTTTAAATTTTTATGCTTTTATGCTGTTACCTCAGTGCATAAAGATTTATGATCACATTGTCTTTCTTATTTCTTGCCAATTCCCAAATTAATAAGACTCTTTTTATTATTTGAAAATGTTTATTAAGATCATACTATGTCAGATATTAGCATTAAACTTTCAGTTTCTTCTTTATTTCACTTACATTATTTCCTCATTTCATCAGCACCTTGTGTACACATGTTAACTGTTTCATCTCTGCTTTAGACTTCTGCTTTGTAGCCATTATTCATCCATCATGTTAAGTTCATGAGAAGACTTAGCTAAAATTGCTTTTCTTATTTTATTGGATGTTAATCAAACTCACTCCAACAAGGCACCCCATATGGATTCCAGTTAGCTTTGTACAGAGGGGAAATTATTACTGTAGATTGTACCGTAATTACAATAATCCCTTTCACAAATTTATGTTGTTGGTTACTGCAAGGGAAAGGTTAGGTATGAAAATATAATTGACATACATATGTGTGTGTGTGTGTGTGTGTATATATATAGTAACAAATTCACCACCTACTTGCAGAAACTGTTAAACTTAATAAAAAATATATTTTGAAGTCTAATCAATAGCACTCTTCGTATAAGAATCATATTATAGTTTTACTTTAGAAGGAGTGATGCAGTCTGTCTCATTTTGGATGTTTTGCAGATAGGATGTAAAATATATCACCTTTTTCTAATGATTAGGGTTGAATCATCTGAAAAGCATTAAAACAGCAAATCAGTAAAACTGGAAGAAATGGCTACCTTATACTGTAATAATAATATTCTTATTTTATTATGCTATTAGTTATATTCTTGTTGATGTAACCTTGGAAAACTTACTTCACACCAGTCTGAAAACACTGGATTGAAATTATTATGCATATAGAATATCCCTTTTGATAATATGGAGTTTCCATATTTCATATATTCTACTTGGCTGTAATATTTTGCCTTCCTATTTTTCTATCTTAGCTTACCATAAGGGTTTCTTTATGATTTATTGATTAAAATAGTATTATCTTGAAGTTACCTTTTTACCTGATTTTAAATTATGACTCAGTCATTAACAATTATCTAAATTTAACCCCATGATTGTTATTTATTATTTCTATAAATATTTGTAAAATTTCAGCAGTTTTTTATGTACATTTTATAGCTAGAGATCCTGTATCATTTTAGCTGACCACATTTGGCCAGCTTTATACAAATGCAGTATTATGTGGTGATGACCATATATTCACAAATAGAATAGCAGGTCTGCCAAGTCATGAAAAACAATTGTATAAGAATGTTTTTTGTACAGAATGACAATATATTAACTTAGGTCATAAGTTCAAGCACCTATTGTAAATTAAATGCCAGTACTAATTGTTCAATTTATGTAGTTATTCCTGATGTAATCAATGAATAGATGACTAAATCAAACTGTACTCATAAGAAATTAGCAAAGTATGATTAAGCATTTAGCTGCCCCAAATATAAAAATTATTGTGGAGCTATTAATTCAGTGACTAAACATGTTTAATATTTGTTCAAGAAAAGTAAAATGCCCCAATAAAATTTTATTTTCTATAATGATTTATTTTTAAAAAATGTTTAATATCCAATTAATTTCAAAATCATTTTGGTGACTGATTTGCTGCTCCCTAGTGCATGTTCTTAGTCTTTCATCTGGATATTCCAATACAAATTAAGCAATATTAATACACCACTTTGTTATGTTTTGGGAGTTGGGATACAGCAATAAATTGAATTAATTGATTTTGAAGCCTGAAGTTTAGCTAAACATCATTTTCAAATGAGGAAAACTTAGATTAAGTCATGTGAAATGACTGGCCTGACTAGGGAATTAGTTGAATAGGATAAAAATTGTCTCTTCAAAGGCTCAGAAGTTTATACCAGATATAGTTCTTAACCTGGAATGCAAAATTTTTATAGGAACTCACAATATTGTACAAAAATATTTAAAGGATATATAGAGGATTGAAACTTACCCAGTGGATCTAAAGATGTCAACATGCAGAATTTTACAGTATCTTTCGAGTAGAATAATTCCCATTTCATCTTCAAAACAGATGTTAGGATGGGTGATTTATCTCAGGACATGGGCTCCAGGAAGACTGGCTAGGACTTCGGGTTGTATGAGTACAAAAGCTGCAGGGAAAGACCTATTGCTTCTGCTGAAAGGACTGAAACCTGAAGCATGACTACTCCCTAACTGGTGGGCAGGGCGCTGAGGCTGTCTCTGCCACCCTACCAAGCGGGGGCAACGATGGGGTGTCTTCTAGGGTCCTTACTGTTAATAGGGGTTAATGGATTTGAGATGGATGACAGTAGAGGATTTTAAAACTCAGAAGACCTAAATCTGATGTGCTTTATTGGGCTAAATAGTGAGCTTACTCACTGATTGTGTTCTCTCTTAACACCCTCTAGGGAGTGGCAGATATGAGTTAAATTAATTCATTCCTCAGGATCAGTGATGATCATACACTAACATACACGGGACGAATCCCAGCATAGCCTATTATAAAAACAAGTTTCAAGCCTCCACCCGGGAAGTTATAACTGAGATGTTTTGTGTGGAGCCCAAGGATTTGTATTTAAAATATTCACACACACATCCCATGTGTGAGTCTGATATAAGTGATCTGTGGACCTATATTTGAGGAACAATTCTGCAAATATTAAAAAAAAATGTGGTTGTTGTCCTGCTAATATGTGTCTTGGTTTGGAATTGAGTCACAGTCTGCTGACATTTAAATTTTAAAATCCACAAAGTTCCTGGAGGAAATAATTTGTTGTTTCACAGATTTATTTTCATCTGGTGGAATAGCTACAAGGAGGATATTTGTAAGCCACATAGGGAAAAAATTCACTTCTAAGTTAGATTGCCATAGAGCCACCACTGCTTAAGGATGTCGGAGAAATTATAAAATATGTAGTTCAATATAGAAAACTTTGTGGAGAGATATCATACTTTATAAAAGTATATAAGCTTTCAGAAGCTATTTGAATGTTCATTACATTACTGTACATTACATTAGCTCATCTTTAACAGTTTGCATATGTTCATTTATTTCTGTGGAAATATCAATCATTTTGACTTAAATGGTCAAAATTTTGGATTGAATGTCAGCATGTAGACTATATATTTACCTGTAAAGATAAAAAGTTATATTTTGGATATCCCAAAAGATCATGAAAAGTAGACCTTTTTTGAAAGGAAACTCCAGGTGAAAAAAGAACTATGATTTTTCCAAGAGTAAGAAGCAATGAAAGATACTTTTATCAATTGTGACCAAATCAGAATGCCTCAACAGAAGAGAAGAGGAAATGAATGAAGACTTAAAGCCCTGGTAGATTATATTGTTAGATAAAGTCACAAGGGAAAAAGAAATAAATATTATTTTCATGAAAACCAAGATATATATTAGATGAAAGGGGCAGTTAAAGTATAAATACATGGTATGAGTACAGGCAGGTTGAGAATTGAGAATGGGGTATTAGAACAGGCTTGTGAGCTTGAAGAGAGCAGTTTTTATGAACTCAAAGTGTGAAACTCAGAATATAGGAGTATGGAAAGGGATGAGTTGGTAACTGGTAGGTAGAAACTACTCTTTAAAAAGAAGTTTGTAATTTTGAGAATAGCATTTGGGACATTTATTACTTCAAATAAACAACAAAGGGAGAATGCTTGGAACATTAGATCCAGAAATGTCCCCAAACTGAACAGAAAAAAAAGACTTTTCTTTTATAGAGAAGTGTAAGCAGAGATAGCAGGCACTTTGTGGTGGAGTGGGGCAAGCAGGTGGAGGTGAGCCGATGGCATGATAGGGCTATTTAACAGGAATATATTCCCTTCTGCAGTCAGTCATTTCTTAGAATGAGCCTTCAAAGGAGGATGTTTTGCTTCTTTGTGCTTGCTTAAGCTGAGGAGTGAGCCTGTAAGGGGAGACTTGCTACAGTGTAATCAAGTCAAGTCAGTGGGTCCATAATGGGTAAATGTGAACACTTGGTCATTACATACCCACTGTGTAGATAGATAGATAGATAGATAGATAGATAGATAGATAGATAGATAGATAGATAGATAGATTGATTGATAGATACGTACGTATGTACATACATACACAGACAGACAGACAAAAAAATAGAACACAGATTGAGCTAACAGCATCCAGATGGCAGTAAACTTAGGTCGGTTTGATTGCAGGTAACTGAAAAAATGAATTTTTATGATTCTGCCTAAGACTCTTACCCTTTCTGTGCCTCAGGTGCCTCAGTGGTATAAGGCATAAAGTTAGATGCTCTCCAGGCCTACCTAGATCCAATACTCTGATTCTCTGAATTAATTCTGTGACCAAATTATGAAGAACATCATAGAATTAAGACAGCTACATTCAGGAACGTGAATGTGGAAGCCTTGGAAAGGAGACAGAGGCGGGCTCTTCATGGTGTTGGTTGTTGTCAGCATCATTGCTGCAGGTGCAGTCACTTTGCTCTGAAATAAGATGTTTTTCTCTTTTTTTGCTCTCCAGAATAGAAATCAAAGTTTTAGCATTTTTTCCTCAAAGGTGGAGGGAAAAATGCCAGAAGAAGATAAAATGAAAACCAAACCAAATAGCTTAACCTGTTAACATGCTAGAATAAAATGAATAGAACTGTAGAAATCTAAGTTATTTTTTTACCCATTCTGCAGAGAAATAATTTTTGCCACAGCTGTCACTGGCAAATACCGTATATGCTAAATGTTGTATTTCACTTTTCCTGTGAGAAATTATGTAAAAAAGAACCATGATTATCTTAGTAATTGAAATCTGATTACATGAAGGTAAGTAAGTAAACATTTATTCTATCATATTTAAGAAGGAATTAGTGAATAAAATGAATAAAATTGTTTTGGAGCTGTTATGAGAATGTATGTCTTATTAATTTTGCCAAATATCCTTTTTCATACTGCATAATCTGACTTCTTCCAAGTGCATTGGTATTCTAATTAGCTGTGTTGGATGGTTAGGACAACTCTGTGAAGAGTGCTACAGGGCAAGGTTCAGGGCAGACTCATGCCAAGAATAATGGTCTTTTAACATTTTCTTGAAGAATCAAATGTATGCAAGTAGCATATACAAGAAAATTTCCAAACATTATTTTGAAGCTTTTATGATTTTTGTTTCTCTCGTTTGATGAAGTAAACAGCAAAGACATGCAAAGACATGCATTTTGCTTTCTGTCTTACTGGTGATACATGATGAAGCACATGCTAGTCCCCCTCCAGCCCTTTGGCCATTATTTCCAGGGTATTTGATCACCATCCAGCTTTGCATATAGCTTACTGCTTGCTTCTCAGAAAGCTCAGAATGACTTTCATCACAGTGGGTGCAAGGAGGTTGCTTATAATCTGTTTAGCAAGAAAAGCTGTGCGGATGCCTCATTCCCTCTACTCTTAGGGTCAGGTGTTATCCTGAGTGGTGATCTGTCTTGGTTATGAGGGCCTGAGGGGGAGAACAGCAGTGACAGTCTGTTCTATTTTGTGCTCCGAGTGCAAGCAGCAGGGTGCTCTGCATATGGTACTTTTAAAGATTTAATGATTAGAATTTAGGTTCAGTCTGAGGGAAAGATTGATTGATTTTAGCATATTGGTGAACCCTCGCCTCAGGCTAGGGATAAAAACCTTACTTCCCAAGTCTGACGTTATTACTTTTCATTTGTTTTTATTGATTAGCTGTCAGTGATAAGATCTTGCCTCTCAAAACGAGACAGGTGCTGGAGGCCATTTTTCCTTTTTTAGAAGTGTTTGTAGAGACAGCTTACAGAAAATAGAAAGAAAGAAGGCGAAAATGAAAACAAATACTCATGTCATTTTGGTAATTGTAGTTAGACATAAAATATTGAGATATTAGAGTTTTACTGACTCAGAAAGGTAAATTTAAGGATAAAATAATGAAACATACTTTTCACAGGTAACCCAAACACTTTTATCTTATTTAAATATATATGTGTGTGTATATATATGTGTGTATATACATGTGTGTATATGAACATACACACATATATATATGTGAGAGAAAGAGAGAGAAGAGAAATATATTATTAAATGTATAACCTTGGAAAACCCTTCCTATTATCTCTACTCCATAGCTTGACTTCCCTAAAGAAGGAGCAGGGAATATTTGAAACTTTTGTTAGCAGATCATTTTTAACCAACTTCTCTACTAATAATCATGAGAAAAGTCAAATAATAGCAATGTCCAGAAAAGGAAAACAGGAATTATTTTTTATATTAATTACCATACAAGTAAAAATAAATACATAAATCAAGAAAAGCATATATATATATATAACTGAAAATAATCATACAGTATAAGAAATGGGAAAGGTAAAGGATTTTTATTATATTAATGTATTGTTGAAAAAGCACATGAATACAAAATGAAAAACACTTCCAAAAAGTGCACTCTACAAGATTCAAAGAATGCTCTGCACAAACAGTGATGTCATTGAAGTAATGGAAGTTCTGTTTCTTTGTATTTACAGTCACTGTTATTGTTGCTTCTGTTCAGATATCAAAATGGAATATGGAGCACCACAGGGCTTGGAGATTTGACTTGTACCCTAAGCAAGCTCAAATGATTCTGCACTCAAATATTATGCACTAACTCTCCTCGGGAACTCATGTGGCAGAGCTGTGTTATCTTTAGGGCTCACTATATTGTTGGGAGTTCTCCAAATATCTGCATGGAATTCAATTTTTACCAAAGTATAAGTAACATACATGCACTAATTAGAAGCTCAGTTATGTATGTTCAATCAGTAATACCTACAGCTGTTTTCTTGACCAACAAATTGTTTTTTTCAGGAAGAACATTTAATCAGTGATATTAATAAGATCACCAATACAAAAATGAGTTTTTAAAAAATAAAACAGGTTAACATTGAGTTGATTTTATCATTACTTACACATTTTTCATAGACAATGCATCCTCTTCTTTTCCACAGCCTGGACAAACCACTCTAACTGCTCCACTGCTGGTCTGCCACTGGAGAGAATGATTAGTAAGTACTTCAAATAAAGCATGACATCATATTTGAGTTTCAAAACATTTAAATGATGTTGATATTAAATTAATTAGAACTATCTAAGTTGTGTTTGGCAGAAATTCAATTCAACTTGCTATAAGAAGGAATTTATTATTAATGTACTGCTGTAACTACAGAATTGAAATGAAACTTTTAACAAGAGAGTTCCAGGTAACTCAGGCTCTAGAACAAGGAATTGAGTTATTTCTGCTACATTTCTTTCTCTTTCACTTTTATATGGTGTGGGAGAACCCGTAGGATCTTACTGTTACTAAATCAAACTTGGGTCCACTCGCTCTTGTACAGTAAATCTAATCTACTGACACTGGGTTGTGGTGAAGAAACGTGCAACATTTACTGCAGGCACCAAGCAAGGAGTCTGGGCAACTAATGCTCAAAAGACCGAACTCGCTGATGGGTTTCAGGGAAAAGTTTTTAGAGACAAGATAAAGGAAGGGAGTCCTAGGGTATGTGATCAGCTAGTGCACAATTCTCTGATTGGTTGATGGTGAGAAAAAGGGTGATGTTACAGGGGTTAATTATCAATCTTCAGGTTCCAGCCAGTCTGGAGACTATGTGTTCTTGGCCATCATGAAGTTAACAACTTCTGTCTGGTGGGAGTTTTAGTATCTAAAGCAACTCAGGAGTATGCATCAGACATTTATCAATGTTCTTCAGGGAAGAAGTAAAGATTGTGAGACTGCTTTATGGCTGATGTACTGTTTAAATCGTTGCTGGTTCTCCTAGCCCAATTGTTGTTTTTTGTTACTATATCTTCACATTCTTTCAGTCATTAATTCTTGAGTCAGCCTTTTGTGACTCCGGGGAGATTACCGCTTTTTTACAAACAAGAGGCAGGCAAAAGACATGAAGTGGGGTTCTGTCTCGGGAAGGCATTATAGGGTCTTGCTTGATTACATTATTTAGAATTGACATTCTCTGTTGTAACTTTGCTGTCTTAATATAAATGCTGTCTTTGGGATTACATTCGTAACTTCTGACCAAGAAATGAATGGGAATAATTTCTTATTACTTCCAGTTAGAAACACCTATGAAAGTAATCTGATTGGTCTGGCTTACTTTGAGTATGCATTTCCTAACTATGAGTAGATTAAAATAATGTAATTGAAGTTTTTTCAATATTTATTTTAAAATTATAATACATTATAATTTATGCATATATGTGTTTCCCAGTTACCATGGAACTCTTTAGAATGTTTGAGGATAACAGTGTAACAATTATTTTAAGTAGTAGGTTCACAAAAGTCAAGGAGAACTCTAAGAACAATTGGAATATTATGTGATAACTAGTAATAAAATGTAAGAGTGGAGAGGAAAGTTGTGAGCTGCTATATTAAACATCTGTAACTATATTAAACAAATGAAAATATGGTTAAAGAATATTTAGATATATGAAATGAACTTTCTCAGTGCTCAGACCAAAACAAACAAGTTGGGTATTGTGAACATGGACTATGATATATACAAAACAGTGTAAGAGAGATTTCCCGTGTTTGAGGTTCTTGGAGAAATAAGAAACATGTTAAATTCTCCAGCAATGTAAAATTGTATCTGATTGATTTAAATTAATATCACCATCAATAGGTACATTATGTTATGTTATAATATATTATATTTATTACATTATGTGTAAACATTTAGGGGAAGAAAGGTCATGGTTAGTAGGGTGCCCAGCTACATGGAAGATAAGGTCTTTTATTAGGAAATAATAAATTGGCAATAATTAAATCTGAATACACAATGAGATAAAGCACATTTCCACACACAAAGGCATAAACAACCAATGGTCTTGAATAGACTTCTCATATGAACAAATTATTTACATTGGAAAATGAAGAAAAGAAAGGAAAATTTATGATGCAGCCAAATTGAAGGGAGTCTTAGAAACTAAGATATATGTATATGACAGTGCAGAGCTAATAAGTATTTTTAACAGAACAATGGAAAAATGAAAGCAGATTAATTAGTAAAGTCCAGGATTGTTGGAAATACTAGAAAATAAGAAGAAGAAAAAAAAAAGGAAACTGGAAATGCCAGAATAGATGAGATGGCACTATCTGGCTATACAGTCAGGAGTACACAGACTAGATGAAGAGCAGAGAGTACGGGAAGATAGAGCCATTGTCAGGAGGTTATTAATTGAGAACTGCTGAGAAAGGGAACAATAAGCACTTAGTTCTGAGAGTTTTATTCTTAAAATCCCTGCCCTCTGTTTAAGACGCTTTTCTAGACTGTCTCCCAGCTATTGCAGTAATCTTTGGTCAGTCTCAAGTGCAAGGGAAGATGAGGAAATTATTTTAAGTTGACATTGTCTAGCTAGATATAATTGGAAATCTGTTACCACGGGGGAAAGAAAACATGGATATACATGGGTATAGAAAATGCAGTATTACATTTATGCAAAAATAGTAACAGCAGTCTCTGTTTTTAATTCATAGTGATGCAGGAAAACAGATACGGGGCATGAGAAGGGCTGTGTCCCAGGCTTCGGTTGAGCCCCTGGGATGTGCTCCACCAAGCATGGGTCCTTGGCTTCGTGCAGGAAGGAATTCAAGAGCCAGCCACAGTTGAGTGAATTTATTCAGAGAGATACATTGAAAGGCAAGAGAAAGGCCACGAGGTGTAGGGGTTGGGTGCTTAGATTAAAAGTAGGTACACACTCCATAGACAAGAGTGTGGGCCATCTTAGAAGAGGGAGAGAGAGGGGCAGCCCTGAGGCACTGTGTTGCTGATTTTTATGGGCTTGGTGGCTTCATATGCTAATAAGTGGAAGGACCTGTCTTAAGTAGCCTGGGGAAGGGGCTGGGATTCCCAGGAAGTTGGCCGTTTCCCACTCTTTGACTTTTGTGGCTAGCCTTGGGACTGCCATGGTGCCTGTGGGCATGTTTTTCACCATGTTAATATATTACCATGGGTGTATAATGAAGCTCAAGATCTACTAGAATTTAAATTTCTCATCATCCTGAGCCTCAAGGCCTACTGGGGGTTGAATCTTTCACCATTTTGATGTTAATTGCTGTGTCATTCCTTGAAAGTCTGTGCCATTGCTTGAAAGGCTGTGCCCTGCCCCCTTCCTGTCTCAACAGGAAACTGAATT
This sequence comes from Camelus dromedarius, assembly GCF_036321535.1. Classification (NCBI taxonomy): domain Eukaryota; kingdom Metazoa; phylum Chordata; class Mammalia; order Artiodactyla; family Camelidae; genus Camelus; species Camelus dromedarius. Next base: position 41,482,873 of record NC_087436.1, read on the forward strand.
TTAAGCTTTTTCTAAAAGAAATAGCAAATTCTGGGACTGGAAATAAATTGAGTTTCCAGTTTGGACTTAAGGGCCCACATAATTCTGACATTACTTGATATATACTCCATAATATTGAAACAAAATTTTAACCCAGCATATTTATCATGCAATCTCCAGTTTATCATATATTCGAATGAGAAAATAAATGTACGTAGGATTACATGATGGTTTTATTTTGAGCAAATATGGTTGGTGTAAAACTAAAAGGTTATATGCATTCCTATATCAGGATCAATTTACACATTTTGAAATGTTTAGAGAGAAAACAAACCAAGTGGATGTGGGAGCATTTTCCAGTTATAGTAGCTTATCTATAAATCCTTAAATTAAGATAGGCTAAGATAAGTTATGCAAAAAGGAATGGAGATTTTTCTCTTATTTGTAATACAATATCGTGTTAGACAAGTCTTCTAAATATGAATTAATGCAAATAACTATAATTGTATTTACATTAGCATAGGGCATAAATAATAAAGATTTGCTAGATATTCACTTCTTCCATAAAGTGCTTGTGCTGAAACATAACCACCCATTAAGTAAAGGTCAACCAGAGACTTTCTGAAGCTGTTGTCTGAATGACTTTTATTTTTTTGCTGTTGCATTTGTAAATCCTTGTACATGCTGAGCTAGGGCCTATTTATGGCATTCATTCATCACTCTCCTGTTTACCACTGCCAAAGTACCTATTTCAATTCAAAATAATGCATCTACATTTGACATATGTAAACATTAGAGGCAGAAGAGGGATACTTTACCATGATACAAGAAGAAAGAAATGGGAGTAATGGGATGGAATTAAGAGAATGGCAAATACCAAGAGAAATTGCCAAAATCATTTTTTTTTAGCCTTAACAAAGAACTTCCAAAAGAAACAAGGGCAAAATATCCTTTGAAACATTTGACCAAGACCAGAGCAAAAACAACGGGAAATTTAAAGAGTAAGAGTTTCACTTTGAGTATAAAATTAACTGAGGAAACTTTAATCTGTAGTCCCTTCATCAGAAATCCTATTTCATTATTACCTAGGAAAGTACCAGTAACTGAGTTTGAGTAGATATACTGTCTCCCCACCCCCACCCCCAAAAAAATTACATTAAAAAAAAAAAACAGAGGTAATGCATGATGGTATTGTACCTTAAGTCTAGAATAAATAAATAAATTATTCATTGTTATTTTTTTATTCTCAAAAATATTAGGTTTGATTTGTTACTTTAATTTAAATCAGGGAAGATGAGTTTCTGTTGTTTCCTTTCATCCAAGCTCATTTGCAATCAAAGGAACCTGAAAAACTAGTTCAGCGTTTCTTAAAATTTACCAGTTAAAATGACAGAAATCTGTTCATTACTGCAGACCCAATGAACCAATATTTTTGAGGATGATTTTGTATACACTATCATATACCCTAGGGAAGTCCAAAGCACTCTTAAATTTGAAAAGCATTGGACTACACACTAGTATAAACTCTACCCTGAAGGCTTCCTAGGAACCAGTGTAAGTTGAATATCAGTGAAATTAAAGTATAAAAAATTGATAGTCTACTGATGTATTATGTGCATATTTCACATTTATATGTTATTAATGTATACTACACATTTTAATAGATATTATGTATATACATAATATACTTTCCTACATCTGTCTGTGCATAGACAGAAAGCAGTATATGTGTATTATATTCTGTTTAGATTGTACCTTCTTGTAAACTAATTGAAAACAGTATTTTTGCCTGATACATTTTTTATTATATCCCTGATCATTGCACTTTTCATTTAGTATTCTAGGTATTCAAGTTGAAAATTATGCTACTTATATGTTATGAGAACATATACTCGAAAGTATGAAAGGAGATAGCAATATATTCTAACTTGTATGTAGGATGATACTTAAATATGTGATATATTTGGTCTTGTGTGAATACACTTCATCCATTTTTATCATTTCTTCTCAGTTTCTCTGTTATCATCAGCTATTAAAACACAGACCACTCTGAAAGTTAAATATGACTATTTAAAATCAGTCTAAATGGTCTAGTTTACTTTCTGTGAGTAATGGAAGTTAGAATAATTTCTCTGTCTTGAGGATAAGAGGAAGTGGCAGATGAGTAGGTAAACTTAACCAGCAAGTGATCAGATATAAAAAGGCATTTGTGACAATTACAGCAGAAGTTATCTCTTACAACTTAGAGAATGACCTTAGAAGATAACTAGCTCAGCTATACAATTTAAACATTAGAAAACTCAAGCCAAGAGCTATTAAATGAGTAAGCCAAAATAACTCAGAGAATTAATTACGGACTTGGAACCAAAATCTAGTTCTCTGAACTTTAACTTTGATACTATTTTTTTTAATGTGTGTTGCCTTCATAGACTCCATGACATTTACTCAACCTCTTTTTTTATAAGGAAGATCAAAATGTGTTTTCCCATCTTGAGTCTTTCATCAGTATGTGTAATTCAGCATCCTGAGTTGGCTAGCTAGTTATGTGAATGAGCAGTTTGAATATGTGTGTGTGGCTAGTACCTTAGAAAACCCACTGGATTATTTAGCTGAGGCAATAGTTGTAAAATAAAATGAAGCTAGCTTCAACAAGCTTTGTTGTTGAATAGAGGAAAAAAATATGAAGCAGAGAAAAGTCATAACAAAATCAGAAGGTAAAGTAGAGGAACATTAAAATAAATAATATAATTATGCTCACATAGTGAAGCTAGTGAACACCTTTATTCCTTTTGATCCCTTCAGTTGTACCTAAACAAAAATTGCTGATTTTTCTCAGTTTTTACCTTCTTGAAATATGTCCATTGAAGTTCCCTTTTCAGTGTGCTAAAAGGAAAAGCTTCATGGACCAAGTCCCCTGGTTGTTAAAATTGTAAAAAAAAAAAAAAAAAAAAAAAAAAGGAAGAACAGAAATAATTTATGGCATGTGAAACACAATCCACGCCCTCCTTTCCCTTCTCAGATTAGCATGACAAAAACTCTTCTTCTATAGATACAGCCAAAAAACAAGGCTCCTTCTTCCCCTTCCTCCTAGTTAAAGAGTTGTGATATCTTCCTAGGGGGGCAGAATGTCTGTATTTTTCATCATTCCCTCAGCTACCTGTTATACAGGTATTTTCTGACTGAGTGAGGCCAACAGTTGTCTTGTGTGTGTGTGTGTGTTGAGATTGGGGAGGTCCTCCTGCCCAGTCTGCATTCATAGGATAGAGACTACCTTGGACTTGGCACACTTAATTGACCTTACCCTGGCCCTAGTGAGAAGTGGATAAACATTTCTAAATCAATAAAGCTAGTTACATAACAAACAAACAAGCAAATAACAGAAATAAACCATGGGAAATGGGGCAGAACCCAGAATTCTTATATAATGTCTACGTTTCAACAAAAATTATAAGACATGTACAGAAACAAAATAGAATCATACATGGGGAGAGAAAAGCAAGCAACAGAAACTGCCAGTGAGAGTAACCAGATGTTGGATTTAAAAGACAAAGACTTCAGAATAGCCATTGATAAATAATGGCTCAAATTTTCAATGAACTAAAGGAAACCATGTTTAAAGAAGTGAAGGAAAATATGATGATAATATCTTATCAGAGAATATCAATAAAGAGAAATGATAAAAAAGAACTAAATGGAGATTTGAGGTTGAAAAATTCAATAAATGAAATTAGAAACTCACTAGATAGGTTCAATATTAGATTTTAAACAGCAGAGAAAAATATTAGCTAAGTTGAAGGTAGTTCAATAGAGATTATGCAATTTGAAGAACAAAGGAAAAGAATGAAAAGAAAAAAAAACAGAATGTCAGAGAAGTGGTGAGTACCTAAAAGACAACATTGTACATGTAATGGGAGTACCAGGAAAAGAGAGAAAAATATGCAATGAACGTTGTAAAACTTCCAAAATTTGATGAAAATTATTATCTGTGCATCCAAGAAGCTTACCAAAATCTAAGTAGGATAAGCACAAAATAATCTACAAGCAGACCCATCACAATGAAAATGCCATAAGCCAAAGACAAGGAGAAATTTGGGAGGTAGCAAGAGAAATGACTACTTATAATGGACCCCAATAAGAATAGTGGCTTACTTATCAACGGAAACAATCAAGGCCAGAAGGCAGTAGGATGACATATTCAAAATGTTAAACGAGAGGAAAAACTGTCAACCAAGAACTTTACATCCAGAAAAGCCACCTTAAAAAATGAAGGTGAAATAAAGGCATTATAAGAAAAACAAAAACTAAGAGAATTTGAAGTTAGCTGACCCACCTTACAAAATATACCAAAGGAAAGGGTTTTCAGGTTTTCTGTAAGTGATTCCAGATGGTAATTCAAATCCAGATGAAAAAGCAAAAACACTGGTAAAGACAACTATGCAATAATAAAAGACAGTCTCAGTACACATCTCATCTCCTTTCTTCTCTTAGCTGATTTAAAAACCAATTGCATTAAACAACATGTACATAATATTGCTGAGCTTATAGCATATACAAAATAAAATATATTATTCAATGCTAGCACAAAGGAGGCAGGTGTAAGCAAGGCAGTGTCAGGCTAAGTAAATGACTCCAGATTGTAAATGAAACCCACAGGAAAAAAGTGAAGGGAAACAGAAATGGCAAACAGGCAGTTAATATTACAAAAGCTATAAATATAGACTTTTTCTTCATTCTAATTTTCTTTAAAAGATGTAAAATTATAAAAATAATAATTATAAAAATTTATTATTGAGTATGTAACATATATATAGATGAAATATGTATATTAACACCCTCATTACATTTCTGTATTGCACTGGAATAAATCTGAAACAGATTCTAGTAAGATGTATGTGGTAGCCCTAGAGAAATCACTATTAATTCAGAGTTAAATAATGAAAAATGATAGAAAAAGTTAAAATGTCACATTAGAAAATACTCTATTTTGGCAATTAAAGCAATAAAGGAGAGTTACAAACACAGAAAAAGACATGAGAGGTACAGGAAACAAAAAGGTAAAAGGGTAGACAAATTAAATCATATTAATAACTTTAAAAGTAAACTGATTAAACAATGCTATCCAAAGGGAGAGATCAAAAGGATTAAAAAAATATTCTGCATATGTTGTCTACTGAGACACACTTCAGAATCAAGCATACAAATAGATGGAAAGTAAAAGAATAGAAAAAAAAGATATATCATGCAGGCAGCAACCAGAATAAAGCTGTAGTAGCTATGTGAATACCAGACAGAACTGATTTTAAAATGTTTTTAGAGATACAGGGATACATTTTGTAATGGTAACAGTCAAAAACATCAGGAAACTAGGACAATTATAAAAATATTGAAGCATAAAAACAGAGCCCCCAAAAGCATGAAGCAGAAACTCATAGAAATGAAGGTTTATATAGATATTTAACAGTAATGATTAGAAATATCAATACTGCCACTTTGAATAATGGATAGGAAGACTAAACCGATGATCAATGAGAAATAGACGATTAAAAAAACACTGTAAACTGATTAGATCCAACAAACATCAATAGAGCACACCATCCACCAATACAATAATATGTATTTCTTAAGTGAAGATGGAACCTTGTCCATGATATAATAACGCTAGTGGTTTAAAATATAGTGCATTTTTTTTACATGAGGTATTGTAAGGTTAACAGATTGAGAGATAGTTGCGTTGATAAGATAATTTATTACTCACAGTACTCAGAAGGAGAGGACAGGCCACACTGTGCAGGGCCACAGGAGAAAACACTGCTGTTGGCAGCAAACAGACTGAGAGACAAGTGTAGGCAAGAATCTTTAGTGTGGTTTATGTGGGAAAGAATGGGTGAGGCATGTAAAACAGGTAAACTAGACTGTTCCTAGTTATTTGATCCCTGACCGGGCATGATCAGGGCATGTTTATAGTGGCCCAGAGTGTGAGAGTTCAACAAAAGAAGTAGATGGATTGTGGACTCTGGGTTGTTTGGTCTGTATATACAGAAGTATATAAGTGAGCGAGTTTTCAACTATGTCTAAGAACAAGGTACTAAACTGTCAAAGCATTAGAAGACAGAAAAATATAAAAAAACGAAAAACAGACAAACAAAAAGATGATTACTACAGCTAGGCCATAAAATGAATCACAATAAATTTAAAGGGCTTAAAACAATAAAAAGTAGTTTTTCCTTACCACATGGAATAAAACATTAGAAAAGTAAAACAGTAACAAAAATAAATTGGGAAACTCAGAAATAGGAGGAAATTAAACAGCCCACAGAAAGAGCAATGGGCCAATGAAGAAGTCACAGAGAAATTAGAAATTACTTTGAGATGAATATAAAATAAAGACATAGAAATAAAAAAGACAACTTCTGGGAGACAATGAAAGCTTTGCTTAGAGAGAAATTTTTACTTGTGTATGTCTGTATTAAAAAAGGAGAATGATGTCCAAACAGTAGCCTCACTTTTCACCTTAAAACACTGGAAGAAGAAGAGCAAACAAATCCTAAATTATATAAGAGGAAAGAAATGATAATGAGAACAGGAAATAATGAAATGAAATGTGAAATAGAAAAATAAGAAAATTTTAAAAATCCCAAAGTTCTTTCTATAAAAAGATTGTCAAAATGCACAAAACATCAGATAGATTGATCAAGAAAAAAAAATAAAAGACTCCAATTATCAGAATCAGAAATGATAAACACTACTGATGACTTTAGCAAGACAGTAGATCGATAATATTGCTTAATTATTATGAAATGGATCCATTCTTAGAAGTCAAAAACTACAAAAGTTGACTCAAGAAAAAAAAATTTTAATTTAAGAGCTCTATAAAAAATAGATGGAATTTATCATTTATTCAGGGATAAATCAGTTGGCTAAATTAGTAAATGTTACTAAATACTTAAAGGAGAATATATATGTATTCTGTATGTACTCATAAAAAAGATAGCAGAGTAAACAACACTTCAGTTCTGAGGCCAACATTACCCTGAAATCAAAACCCGACACAAATGTGCATGGTAGCACTGCTCACAGTAGCCAAAAGTTGAAAACAACTCAGATGTCCATTAATAGATAAATGAACTAAAAATGGATATATACACACAGTTAAATATTAATTCAGCCATAAAAATGAATGAAGTACTGACACATGGTACAATGTGGATAAACTTCAAAAAATCAAGCTATGTCAAAGAATGTATTAAAAAACATTACAGGTAAATCCATAAAGATAGACAAAAACCATACTGGTGGTTGCTAGAGGGTGGGGAAAAGGGGATATGGAGTTTAATGAGTAGGGGTTTTCTGTTGGGGCATTGAAAATATTTTGGAATTTGATGTTGGAGGTAGTTGCACAGCATTGTGAATGTAGTAAATATCACTGAGTTGTAGAGTTTATAATGGTTAATTTTATGTTTATGAACTTATGTTTATGAATTTCACACCAATAAAACATAAAAAAAGACCAAATCATATGTACTTACTTCTAAATAGGAAAGAGTTAGACTTTTCGTGTTATGTACTATAATTTTTATCTACACTACTTTGCTAGTTATTGATGAGTAATTTGTTCTGAAATAAGAATAAGAAGTTGTGGATAGTATTTATGAATATTTCTAAATTTCCAAATAATCTCTTTTACTGCCTCACTCAGATCTTAATATTAGACTCATATCTTGATAAAACATTGATTGAATGAACAAATAAAATGTGGTAAATCTTAAATACTTATTACAAATATAAAATATATTATATATATATAATGTATATATTAGACCTGGTATGATTAAAACGTTAAAAAGAAGAAACTTACTAAAGGAAATCAGAGTATAGGGTTTTGAGGCCCAAAACTGAATTAGCGGGGATGAAGGCTGAGAAGTAAAGCAATAATAGAAAGAAAAAAGCTAAAGAGCAAATAAAAATAAACCTACTTATAACTATGCTAATATCCATGCACTTAAAAGCAAGAGATATTATTAGAGATAAAAGTGTATTTCACAATAAAAATTCAACAGGAAGTTTTTACAACTATAAATTATTATTCTATTACTAATCTAAAACTAATTATGAAACAAAACTAAATGAAAGAGTATATAATAAATAGTTTAATATAGAAAAATACATGAAAAACACATTTCATATGGTGAAATAAATATATATGTGAGTATAAAACGATTCAAAGACCATTTCATCTGTGTATCATTTTGAGAATACTATAGAACTACTCAAGAAATAAGCAATCAAGAAAGGAAGCTGTAGAGATGTGAAAATCAGATTAAATAGTTTTAAGTTTGCAATGGAAAAATAACCTTTTAATCTAAGTCGTTATATACATTTGAGATGATTGAGAATTGTATGATACTTTGGTTATCTGTGATAATTAAACATTCTGAGAAAGAAAAGAAAACCTTATTAATAGGAATAAATATATGGCATAGAAATACAAGTACTTTAATGATTTCTGCAAAAACTTGTCATTGAAGTGCATACACTTACTATGTTATAGAAGGTTAAAAGTAAAAGGGCAATCCAAGGGGTTATAAGGAATAACAAATCAGAACAGTAATAGCACTCTTAAACTTAGACATAAAGTCAAATATGTAATTGGAGTGTTTTAGAGATATTTTCTGAAAAAAATATTTATAGTTGACTATAAATAAAATCCTTAAATTATTTAAAATTAGACATTTAAAATCTGCATTGCATAAATCAATAAAATTAGAAATAAATAATACAAAATTTTACAAGTTATATACTAAAAAATTAAGAAGTACATGTTTTGATATGAGTGCACAAAGGAAACATTTAATGAAAAATTCCAATTGTCACACTGTCTACTACATCTTTAAAGATACAGTATCTTTAAAGATAAAGTCAAGTATTGGGACCAAATAGCTTTATAACTAAGAAAACATTTCATTTATAGTGTATGCCAGGAAATTGGAAAATACAGTAAGAATGTCCAGTACTACAGCAACACATAGTACGATAGATAAATCATTCAGAGATTTACAGATATACAGATATACAATGCATGTTTTAGGAAGGGCAGATCAAGATATGCGAAGTATTTAAGTAAGTAGAAGGGAAATAAGCATTTAAGTAGAGAAATAATACCAAATTTCCTATTGATAGCTCCAACAGAAAAAAGTTTGGATTGGTTTAAGAAACACAATATTACTAGCAATTGACAAAAATTTTTATACAAAGTATTGTTTGTCAGTAGTTATGCTCAGGAAGATCATATTTTGTGTCACCAAGTTTGGATTTCTAGCTCTAGGTAATATACTAAGGAGATACTGGGCTGTACAGGCAGATGGTGCCATGAATGTGATCCCTTAACTTAGTGGGAATGCTGGAGAAACTCCATAGAAAGGTGAGATTTTCCTCTAAGATTTAAACTGTAAAATCAATTTGAAATAGTGTATCTGATCAGATATAAGTCAAAAGAGACCATCAGAATGGTTCTCAGGTCAGCAAAGTTTGACTAGAATATGAATGAGTGAATTTATCCGTCTAAGAAGTTTGAAAGGCAAAGGATCCAAGAATAGTAAACATGAGACAAATAGCATGGGCAGTGTCCGTCTGTGTACTATCCAGTAGACACAGGACAACTGAAACTATCACAACTTGAATGTCTATGGATCTTCTCTAGGGGAGAAACATCTTTATGTAGCTTAAAACTAACAGTTCCCTCAGTAACATCAATGTTCTATTGTGTGATTAAGCATCAGACAATCAGAATTTGTAGTCACTTAATATTTGGATCATGCAGTCTCTCTTATTCTGACACTATTCAAGGAATAGCAATAATTCATTAGAAGCAATTTATAGGCATAGTATGATTCCTTGAATACTAACTAGGTGCCAGGTTCCGATATCAACACTTTACATATAATACTTCATTTTGTTCTTGCATCAACCCTGAAGGGATTCTTTTACTGTCCCTTTTTGGCAGTGACTACCCTGAGGTTGATATTAAATCAAGAATATACAGCACATTTTGTTGATATAAGAATAGTAATAACAGAAAAGAGTGTATGATAATATTTCATACATCAATTTAATATAAAAATCTGTGTATATGTATTCACAGTGTTAGAATATATATGACATTTTTGATCATAGAGAAAATAAACATGAGTAATCTGTAAACTGTTAAAGTGAGTTTATAAATAACTCAGAAGTATTATGAATAAACTAAGGAAGATGGAGTCTAGTATATTAATGATTTACAATTATACTCTGGAAAAAATCTGAGATGAAGCAAAAGAATTATCTTTAAATTAGATGTGTTTAATAGGAAATTTTTAGATAGGTGAAATGAAGTGGGACTAGTCAATACATATTATATACAAGGCATATATTTTATATTAATTATATAAATGCAATATATATAAAATGCATAAAGCATTATAAGCACAAACACCTATGAAATTAATTCAAGATTGTAAAATATAATCATAATCCTTCAATGGAAGCAACATTCAACTTTATGAATTAATTTTTTACACTTTGAATTCTTTCAGATAATGAAGTAGAGTAGATGTGGAAAATTTTATAGAAAAGTTATAAAGTTCATGAAAATCAAAAGGAAAAAGTGAAGTAGACTTATATTAGTAAAGTGCTGGCAAAAACTTAGTTGATGAATCTGGAAAAATATCAAATAAGAACAGAGAAGAGAAACTCATGCCAGCTAATTTCCAGAACAAATTAAGGGTACAGGCACAAGATGAATCTTACAATGGCTGGCAAGGGTTCAGCAATTATAAAACTGCAGAAGATGCTGTAAATCAAATCAACCTAAAAATGTTGGCAATGGTCAAATTTTGGAATGAACAGCAATAGCCACATAAAGAAGCAAAGTAAAGACAAAGCCATGAACAAGGTGGAATATGATTTATTTTTTCTCATTAAATGCCATTATAAATCACTATTTTAGAAAAGCATGTAAAAGTACGTTATCAATTATAAAGCATTCGCACTTAATATAATTTAAAACAAACATAAAAACAATGTATGAACAGTTTCACACTTCATTTTGTGTACCAGTGATTCTCAACCACCAGCCTTTGAAGTTGTGATGCAGTTTTTTAATCACCTCCAGATAACTGCCTAACCTTCCTGAAAGTTTTAGCTTGATTTCTGTTATCTCTTCTCCCAGTGTTCTCAATATAAAGTTCTATGCTAGAGACTTTAGAAAGATGGCCAGTCTCTTTGTGTGTTTCTAATGGAATCAGTGTTAACAGATTATAGTGAGGATGGAGGAAAACAGCAACCTGAACAATGCAAGAGTGATTTTATATGTTAAATGTTAATTTCTCCGTATTTTATTCTTCAGCCTTCTTGTAATACAACAACCAAAACTTCCTTTCTTTGAGTAAAAGAAACAAGGTTTGACATTTTTACACCTTTCAAACCTTTGAATATGTTTTTAAAATACAGGGACACTTACTACATCTAAAAACTTAAAAATAACTTCAAAGTTATCATATTAAATTTTTCGGGTAAATCTAAAAATTGATTTTAGGTAATAGACACTACTTATGAAAATTTTGTTGGTAACAATAGTAATAGTAATTATTGGCACCAAAAATATTTTTAAAGTATGAGATAATAAGAAGGCAGTTTAAGTGTATATTACAATTACAAATGCTCCCGCACACACTGTGATCCAGAACTCCACATCTGAGAATATCCTACATAATTATGTGACCTCATGTGAAACAAAGTATTTACAATATTTTTACTAAATTACCATTTATAATTCCAAATAATTGGAAATGAATAAAATGTCCATCAGTAGGGTACTGGATAAATTTCAGTCCATGTATCCAATGGAATACTATATAGCATTAAAGAATAATAAGGTTTTATTAAGATAGGGATATTTCTAAAATATATTTTTAATTAAAAGCAAGCAAGATGTAAATGCTGTGTATATACAAACTTTTGTATAAACAAAAGAGAGCAGTTGATAATCTGTAATAACATTTTCTTGTATATCCATAAGGAAACTCAACGAAGAGTTTGGGAGGGGTGGAAACAGTAGATGAAGGGTTGTGATTCAGAAAATCTTTTCATTGTTGATATCCTTTTTGATATTTATAATAAATAAATGAAATCTAATTCAAAAAAATCAAATAAAAATGTTAAATAATTAGATGTAATCTGGCCAAAATACAGTATTTCAATGAATTAGACATAATTTTACGGTCATATTTCTATAAACACTGATAGAATTGCACTATCTACTTACATAGTTGTATATTGAGATTAAAGTCAGTTAAATAGTCCCTGCTTTTTCACAAGTACTTTCTATTAAGGAATATATTTCCTATTAAGTTCTTTTTCTCTTGGTGTTTTGTGTATATATACATATGGCTTTAAATTATTGGTATTTCATTTTATCCCATATGTTTAATACTTACTTTTCAAAGCCCTTTGAATATTTTCTCTAAAATACTGCTATTTCTTTCACATTCCGTTTCTTCATCAACATAGCAGCAAAGTACTTTTTCAAGCTACTGACAAAAATGAAAGTCAAAATCCCTGCCCTTTAGATCTATGGGATTGCAAGTCAGTGTGTCCAAAATAAACATCCCAAGCAAATGGGCAAGTTCTCCAAAAAAAAAGTCTCTGTGTGGTGCTGTTGTGAGAGTGGTAAAGGTGTCCTTCTAGGATGAGGGTTAAATAATCCCTCAGGGAGGAGTTAATGCCTGACTTCTTCCACAGGATGAATAGGAATTTGCTAAATGAAAACCGGGAATCATTAACCAAGAACCAGCCCATGACAATGTACAAAACATGTTGTTTCCATTCAGCCAACGCTTGTTTAGTGACTAGTAAGAAACACTTTCTCCAAGGTGGATCAGTCAGCAACTGTTTCACCTAATAGTTGTGTCAGAGATGCAGGGTGTTTCTCTCTTGATTTGCTGCATCAAATATCCTTAATTCCAAAGGATGCTAGTGTTTCACTTCTCTTCTGATTCTACCAAAATAACGAGTTACTGTTATGACTATTATTATTGTTCCTATTGATGATCACTTCTTATTTCTTTTTAAGATTCAAGATTCTAATTACATTGATTTTAAATGCAAAATTTATCCTTTAACCATGTACTTGATAAAGTTTCCTGGGATAGATTGTTTTGTAAACTATGTTTTTTTCATTTGTGGAGTCACAATTTCATTTACTTCATATTAACTTGTGGTATTTCTGGTTTAATAACTGCTTTCCTGTCTCTCAAAAGGTTATCAGGCTGAACTGCAAGCACTTTTAGTATCTTAAGATATAATTCACAGAGATCAAGAGATTTAAAATCATTTAGAGCAGCCATCTGCTTTTCAAAAATCTCATTTCTTTTGAGCCTCATTTTTCTATTTCAAATATTTGTTCTATGTCTATAGGACATTTCCAAATAAATGTATTATCAACACCTCAAACTCAGCATAACCAAAAATAAACTTGTCATTATCATGTTCCTCCCCAAAGCACAGCTATAGAAACTCCACATTTCATACTTTTAAATGAAATTTTTTTGTAATACGAAAGAATTATGAAGTATTTTCCGTATTCTCTCTATATATTTGCAAACAAAATCACAAATATTTTAACTATATTATAAAGCTAAACAGGAACTTAATTTGATTGTTAATATTTCATAGAAATCATTGAAAAATTATTTTTCTTAAAAAGCTTGAAGACAAATGTTAAGTACTTCCAACATTTCAAAATAACAGGAAACTCATCCTTTAATGTATACTAAAGGAATATTCAGGAAATGTAATAAAAGGCAGGAAAGAATAGTTTAATAATGGTTGCAAGAATTATTCCTTCCAGGCATATCTGAATAATATCACACTATGATGGCTTTTCTCAGAAAGAATCCGAAGGAAAATAATTTTAATTTCCCTGCCTGATTTGTTGAAACAGCACTACATGGAAGGAGGCAGAGGCTCCTAATGTACAGTATGAATATATATTCTTCCACATTAATTACAGCATCCCAGTTTTTAGCTTAATAAAATGACAGTAATGCAGACTAAGTACAAGATTGCACTTCCCAGTCTACCTTGTACTAAATGAGTCAAGTAGCCAAACTCTGAATAATAACTGGCAACTCAGAACAATGATTTCCAGAATATATCCTTAAAAAATGGGAAGCTGCCACTTCCAATTTTCTGTTGTTTTTTTTTTTAATTCTGCTTCTGAGGGTTGGAACACCCCATAGATTGAAGTACTCATTTCTAAAATTTCACCATTACCCAAATTGAACTACAGATTCAGTCCCTATAAAATCATCTTCCCTTCTTCATTCTTGTCTTCCTTCTTGTCTTCCTTTTTTCCTGTTTTTTTTTTCTTTAATTTTAGCAGATATCAACAGCTTACTCTTAAAAATGTTTGGTAACACAGCAGACCCGAACTATTCAAAAAATTTGGAGAAAGAAAAAAAAAAAACAAGCAGAAGGGCTCACACTTCTTGATTTGGCAAGGAAATAGAGAATTTGGAACCTTTACACATTGCTGCTGATACTGTAAAATGGTGCGGCCACTTCAGAAAAGTTCACTAGATCCTTAAAATGATAAACATAGAGTTACCATAGAACTCAGCAATTCTACTCCTAGCTATATACCTATGAGAAATAAATAAGATATCCACCCAACACTTGTAAACAAATGCAGCTTTGTTTATAATAATCCCAAAGTAGAAACAGCCAAAATGCCTCTCAATTGAATAATGGATAAAGAAATGGGATATATCCATACAATGAAAAATCTTTGGCATTAAAAAAGTAATGAAGAAGTGATACATGCTACAACATGGATAAATATTGAAAAGTTCTAAGTGAAAATAACCAGATACAAAACACTATGCCTTCCGTTATTCTATTTATATGAAATGTTCAGGATAGTCAAATCCGCTGATATAAAAAGTAGATTAGTCAGGAGGAGAATGAAGAGTGAGTGCTAATAGGGATAGGGTTTAGTTTTGGAGTGAGGAAGATGTTCTAAAATTAGATTATGGTGATGTAAATACACTAAAACTATTAAATTTTTCACTTGAGTAAGTTTTACAATATGTAAGTTGTATCTCAATAAAGCTGTTTAAAAATAAAATTACTCAGGCTGTATGTATGGGGCCGTCTGTTGCTTACAGTCCGAGATAAGATATCAAATTCTTACTTAATAATTGATAATTTAAGAGAAAGCTATAAGTATTTTTGTCTCATTTTATCCAATGTTCCATATATTTTCATCTCTGTCCTCCAAGTCTTTACCAGCAACCTCGAGTCTTTTACTAATGTTCCCCAACCATCTAGTTTCAAAGCAAATGCCCAATTTTATATCTCTCATATTAGATTCCCTACTTCCAGGTATCACATTTCTGTTTTATTTAGGAGGCTGTTGACACATAACAGATCACCTCAAAATTTGGTGACTTAAAACAGTTATGTTATTTTTTTCTCATGGTTCCTGTGGATCATGGATTCAGGAAATGTTCACCTGGATGGCTATGTCCTGAGGTGTTTATATAGGTGCAGTCAAACAGTGTTTAAGACAGAGATGTTGGTGGGGTCTGGGTGCTGGATAAGCTAGTGTTAGTCCAGCCTCTTTCTTTCTGCATAGAATGCTAGTTTGGTTTTCCTAACAGCATGATGATATCATGGCAAGTGGAATGTTTACATTACACCTGAAGGCTTCAAAATATGAGCATTTCAGTATTCCAGCTAAAAAGACTGAAGCTGCATTGTCTTTCATGACCTATCCTAGGAAGCTGTATAGCATAATTTGACACATTCTGACAGTTACAAGTGATTTTATAAACCATTCAGATTCAAGGGGAGGAGGATTATACAATACTTTGTGATGAGAAGTGGCAAGAATCTAGAAAGGCATGTTAGATGAGAACCGAGATTGTGGTCATCTTGAGAAAATGTAGTATGTCAAAGTATTATATTAAACATTAAATAAATTTATATTCAAAGATATACTGAGGAAAAGTAAAAAGAAATAAAATGGATGCAAAGCAATTTTGGTAAGAATAATATACTGTGAGTAATTCAAAGCAAATGAATGATTGAATATGACAAAGATCATTAATTTGAAATGGAGCATCAATTTATATATGCTATAAAAGTCAGAGAGGTGTGGAATCATGCTGTATTTGTCCTTCTGTGACTGACTTATTTCACTTAGCATAATGTCTTCCAAGTCCATCCATGTTGTCACCAGGCTTCCTTCTTTTTTAAGACTGAATAAATAGCCCATGGTATATACTAGCTGTAGATTAGAGATAGATGTAGAGTGCTGGCTTCGGCAGCACATATACTGGAGATAGAGGTAGAGATAGAGATAGATGTGTGGTACATATCACATTTTCTTTATCCATTTGTATGTTGATGCACATTTGGGTTGTTTCCTTATCTTGACTACTGTGAATAGTGCTGCAGAAAGCATAGGAGTGCAGATATCAATTTGAGATCCTGATTTCAGTTCTTTTGGATAAATACCCAGAAGTGGAATTGTTGTATCACATGGTAGTTCTGTTTTTAATTTCTTGAGGAACCTCTGTATTGCTTTCCACAGTGTCTAGACCATTACATTCCCACTAATAGTGGGCAAGAGTTCCAATTTCTGTATTCCCTTGTCAGCACTTGTTATCTTTTGTCTTTTTGATAGCAGCCGTCCTACCAGGTTTGAGATGATAAATAGTCAGACTTGCAGAAGCATAAAACAGAATGGTCATTACCCAGAGACAGAGGAAGAGAGAAATGGGGAGTTTTTGTACGATGGATATAAAGTTACAATTTGCTTAAAACTTTATTGAAAGGGTAGATCTCATAGTAAGTGTTCTTACCATGAAAACAAAAGCAAAGGGACACATGGAAACTTTGGGATATATGTTTATATTTCCTTGATTGTGGTGATTGCCTTATGAGTATATGCATATGTCCAAACTCATCTAACTGAATACATTAAATATATGCAAATTTTTGGTATCAATTAACCTCAGAAAAGATGTAAAAAATAACACAAATATGATACTGGTATTTAAATGAATGTATAGCAGGAAATAGAAGATACAGGACTTTGAAGAAACAGATAGCAGTATGCAATGTCAGCAGTACTGAGGTGCATTTAATTAGTAATTAATGTGATTTTTATAATATATATTGTACACACATACATATACATAAGTTGTGGAAGGATAGCTTTTCAGTATATCATATTGGTTTGGCAATCTTACAGCTTGTGAAAAACAATAAAATTGAACCTGACCATGTCCTACCTCAAACAGAAATAAGCCAATATGGTTTATTCACAAAATAAAAGCATATAATCATGAAATCACTAAAACCAAAAAGGGTAAATCTTTATAAGTCTCAAAGAGGGAAAGTCCTAAGTTTGTACCAAAGGCAAAGACAATGAAGTATTTTTTGATATACATGACTACCTGAAAAATATAAACTTTATGTACAACAAAAACTAATTAAGTAAGTAAGGATAATTTTATTGTATAACATTTTAAAGGAAATAACTCATTTTTAAAATAATTTCAGAATTTAAAATCATTTAAAATCAAAATTTTTAAAAATTCAAAACATTTTGAGCAATTCTACCAAATATTGTTTCTATGGAAGCTAGCCTTTTGCTATTTTTTTGCCCTGAATATTTATTCTAACCTTCTAACTTTCAATTTTTTGGTATTCTTAATTTTCAAGTGTGTTGTTTAAAATACCATATCATTATACTTTTGCCCAGCTTTGTAAAGTGTTCAGTCAAAGCATTTATGTTCCAGGTCAAAATATTTTTTGCAACTTATAACGATTTACATAATAAATTGGAACATTTAGACCATTTACATTTAATGTGATTATTGATGTAACAAGTTTTATAGCTATTATCAGTGGCCCCTCTTGATTAACAAAAAGTTACTTTGCATGGAAGACAGTAAAATATTACTAAGCCCTTACATACTATTTAAAATGAGGTACTAAAGAACAAGTAACATGGAACCTATTTACTCTCTAAGAAATATGAATTCAAATTGATGAGAATTTTAATTCCTGTCAATAATAATCAAGTTTTAAAACTATCTATCTACCTATCAGTCTATCTAGCTCTCTACCTATCTATCAAATTTTAAAGCATATATATGTGCATGTGTGTGTGTGTGGGTGGGTGGGTGGGTGGGTGAGAGAGAGAGAGAGCCTATGAATGTCAGTAGAATGCACATAAACCTTCTAATGCTGTTGATTAGGGGTTCATTAGCCATCAAGATTCATAATTGGCCATTTTCATTAGTATTAAAATGCCTCCACTTGACATTCTGTCACTCATGATGATGAACAGATAATACATTGCATTGGCAATCAACTAATGAGCAATAAAGTGTTAGGACCATTTAAGAAAAAAACTAAGTGTTTAATACTTTTGTAAATAGACATAGAACCACCCAGCCATGTACAAAATCCTGAGTGTTTAAAAAAAAACTTTGTCAATTTTAAAAAGTATTTATTACATGTTTCTGTTATTGACAAAAAGTGATCATCTGAAGGAATATCAAAATATAAAGTTTATTAGTTCTTACTGTGCTCCTAGAGTTATTTAAGTGCTTTATATATATTAAATATTTTAAATCACATTATTTCCCTATTAAAGCTATATTATTGTTTCTGTTTTATTGCTGAGGCACAGAAATGTTGAGTAACGTGCACAGTGCCACACAGCATGTAAGGAGCAGAACTGTTATTCCAACGAAGATAGTCAGGTTCCATAGACTGTACCCTTAGGCATCATGCTACACTGGCTTTCTCTGTTCTATAAGGTTGTGCTTTGGAGAAGAGGGAAAAGAAGAAAGCCTAATCTTTGGAGGAAAACAAGTATAAATAGGTAAGCAGTCTCAAAATACAAACATTTTAAAATGCAAACCAATAACCTCTGAAAAGCAAGTTTAACTTATAATTAACATAACAGATAAGAGGAAACAAAACAGGAGTTCATAAATTCTGAATTTAAGATTTGATTCACACTATGTAACATTAGAACAAAACTAGGCAGGATAAACAGCATAAAACACATTTTAGTTTCTATGTATTTGCACTTGTGTGAATCAGGTGAGAAAGTAAATAAATGTTTGCACATGGTCTAATGGAAAAAAAACATGGCACTAGAAAAAGATTCCGTAAATGCTGAAAATCTTTTATATCAAGGAATAGAAAAATATTGTACCTTGCAGGGTTTTCTCTTTATGTGTGTCTTAAAAAAAGAGAGAGAGAAAGAAGAAACTAATAGAAACAACTAAAAGAAAGAAAGAAAAAGAAGAAAGGAAGGGAGGCAGGAAGGAAGAAAAGAAGAAAACAAAGAAGGAAAAAGCAAGTTCCAAGGATTTTTGTTACATTAGATCTCATCTGTCAGTGCACATTTCGTGCTCTCTCACTATGTACACCATCTTTCAAACAAGTTAGTCTCTGTGTTTTTCACTTGTGTCTGTTCCTTTTTACATGACACCACTTTATTCAAAAGCTTCTCTCTTCAACACGAACTCAAACAGTTTATGTACTTAATACCAAGTTTATTCCACTCTTACATGAAACCTTTGACTAACTTCAGAGCACGTGTCAGGAGTGCAGTTAATCCTTCATTATTCTGTTAAGTATCTATTAAGTGACTTTCATAACCCAGGAAGTGTAATAGGTTTAGAAATAAAAAGTAAAGTTCCTAAACTCAAGTTCCTAAGGCTCAAGTGTATTCAACACACTCATGATTCAGAGTGAAAAATAATCAAAGAAATCAATTAAGCAGTACAAAGGGATTTTATAGATGACTTGAATGCAAAAAGAAGCATGTCAGAGATTTCTATCAAGATGGGCTCAGAGAAAGCTTTATAAAGTGTTTGAATTGAGAAAGACAGAATGAACAAATACACAGAATTGAGAAATTGCACTATATAGTTTGTATATAGCATGTAAGGATTGCATGTAAGATTGTATATAGGTAGAAAATTGATTTAAAGAGAGACAATGAGACAAAGCTTTTAAAAGATAAGCTGTTTGAATTTTATACTGAAAGCTGTGGGAGCGCACTCAAGGCTTTCAAGCAGGGAAATGTCCTGATCAAATTTGCTTTTTAGAAAGGTCATTCTAGAATTAGTGTGGAAAACAGATTACACAGGAGACACCTGAGAGATAGGAAAAGTAGTTATGAGGCTTTTCCTCATGAATCCACAGGAGAAGTGGTGAGAATCTGAACTATAGCTCTGGGAGTAGGAAGGAAGAAAATGGATTTGTGAGATAATCAGTGACAGAACCTGCAGCATGTATTGACGTGCTAGAATGTATAAAGTGACAAGCTGGCTCAAAGATTTTAACTTAAGAATATGAAGAAATGGCAATTTAGTTATTGAGACAGAGAATACAGGAAAAAAAATTTCTGAGGAAGTGGCAGAGTCTGATTTAGAGCATAAAATCTGAGACATTGATGGAACATGCAGACTTCTTGAGGGCAGGCACTTGTCTCTTTGTCTCTAGAGCCAACAGTTGTGCCTACCTCCATGAAAATTAATTGGATGGATGAGTGTTGAATGAAATAATTTTAAATGAATATGAAATAGAATTGTGTTACAGCTTGGTAAAGACATCAGGATCATCAGATGAGGGTGGGGAAATAGATATTGTTGATCAGGAATTCATTACCTGGTGGTACAGCTATCAGGCCAAGGACAGAACTTTCAGAATATTATTACGTAGCAAAATTTAAATAAAAGGGAAGTCCCGGGAAATAAGAGAAAAATCCAGCATACAGTGGTATCCCAGGAGCTGAAGGACAAAAGATTCAAGGACAGAAATTCTAAGAGTAACAAAAGTTTCAGAATAGTCATTTAATATTATCACAAAAAGACCAAAAATAGTGGCCTTTCTGTTTGCTAAAATGGATGAAATTCAGGAGTTCAGGAAGAGCAGGTTCAGGGATTTTATGATTTTTTTTTTCAGTGTGTATTATATAACACAACATAATATTCTATAATACATGCTACTTAAGAGATATATAGTTGGTCTTAAAATAATACTCTGAGATCCAGCAGGGCAGAGGCAGTAGTCAAATCTGATGTGTTGTGAGAGTGTGTGTGTTTGTGTGTGTATGTGTGTGAGAGAGAGAGGAGGGGAGAGAGAGAGAGAAAGAAATGTTAACAGAAAGGGCTTTGGAATTAGAAAAACCTCAATTTAGTTTCCATTCCAGCTGTGTAAACTTGGATAGCTCTGAGCAACTTTCCTACTTAATAAAATTGGAAAAATAACAAATGCTCCCAAAGAGTTTTTAATCATTAAATGAAAAAAATATAAAGAACTCAGAGCAGTGTCTGAAATTTAGTAGATGCAGAATAAAGGGCAGCTGTTTTCACCTTCAGTGTTTCGAATCTTCTTAGTTAAATGCATGCAGTGAGAATTAAATCTGAATACAAATCTATTCCTTCACAGATTCTGATTACCTTATTTAATATTCTAAAAAGGAAGAGAAGGAGGAAAATTAAAAAACACTAACTAGTTTGTACTATAAATTATTTAAAATATAGTACTGCTTGGCATTGCTAACTAGAGCCTTACCCAAAATTTGAGTAAAGGAGTCATTACCAGAGAGAACATAAGCCTTCTGATAGACACTTTTGAACATATTCAGATACATAATTCAGCTGTGAATGGATAGATGAAAGTTCCTTCTCCCCTGGTCTTTCATTAATTCTTCTTCCTTCTCACCTGATTCTTTGCTCAATCTACCAGTGTTAATTCCTCCACCTTCTTACTTCCTGTGGTCAGATTCCAAAAGATTGCTCTCTCTCCCTTTTTCTACAGAGAGGGCAGTAGTAGATTACGGTGTTTCTCCATGTGCCTCAGATTGTGTTGTCTCCTTTCTTCAGAATTAATCCCCTGTACGACAAATGCATATTATTTTGTTCACATGTAACTTTCAAAAATTATTATTGTGGAAGACCCTACCACAACAGGGTTAGATGAAAACCAGCACTATGGACATAGATTGTCATTGTGTCACACCAAGAAGTGGGAAAAATAATCTTGTAATCTTTGGGTCACAGAAATGTTTACTTTTAGAATATTTTAGTCCTAATACACAAAACCAAATAAATAGTAATATGCAGTTAATGCATGTGTAATTATGTACAACAAACTATAGTGGAACTCTTATATAATCTATTTTTCTTCTCTAAAGATGTGTTTTTTTTTTCATTTTCTTCTATCGGATTGTCTTTTACTGATCCTCATCTGACTATTACTTAGGTTAACCCTGGTACTGGGACATGATATTCTTAAATCAGAACCCTTATTTCTATTTCACATAATTCTCATAATCTGTTACGAGATAGATCAAAGCTCATTTTAAATTGAGTCCTTTTCAATTGCCTTCCTAAAACATTTTGTTCCCTCTAGTATGTTCTGCAAAAGCCCTGCAGCCTGCTGCCTTATAACATGGGAATGGCTCTCTCCACAGACGGCTCAGCAGCTCCCTTTTCTGACCTAAATACTGTGCCTTCATGACCTACATTCTTCTCTTTGGTTTCTGTTTCCTTTTCCTTTTTTCTCTTTCTTCATTTTTTTTTTTTTTTTGAGCATGCTGAGGCAGTGGGGAACATTTTATCCTGCTTCCCATGTTTATCTTCCTGATTATGAGACAAGCCAAAAATGGACTTGGCATTGGGGCAGAAATACGGAACAAGATATCTACTGCATAGCACTTTAAAATGCCTCAGCTTTCCTGTGATGAATGAGCACCTACTAGCCATCTTTAACAAAGTATCAATATGTAGAGAATAACTGATAAATTATTTTGAACACAGGCCAGCTCAGAATAATTTGAAATAGATAAAGTGTAACGAAAAAACCTAAAATTTAAAAATTACTGGATATATTTCATATGTTTTATGGTTAAAGATGTGTGATTTTCCCCACTGGTTTAAAAAGATGCTCTGAAAGTGACTTCTAACCTAAGTTACCATATAATGCAAAATGCATCATTTGACCTTGTTAAAATTAATCACCACCAAGAGATGGAAGTAACATGCAGCCACACCACAGTGTAACTCTCAGACATAGTCTGACATTTCAGCATGAAATTTTAATACCGAACTCTGATTACTCTTCATTTCTTCCATCTGTCTTCCTGCCTGGTTGATACTGTTTATTCCCTCTATTTTGTTTATATATGCTCTCCTGAAGATTTGAATTGTATACTTAGGGTTTTTTCACAGTTTATAAGTTATTTAATTGAAATAAAATTCAACTCCATCTATAATGAATCTACTAAAAATGGGTGTGTTTAGGTGATGTAAAATCTGACTCTGAACAAAGAAAGCTTATTGCCAGTCACAGCAATCTGGCACCCAAGGATCACTGCAAGTTGCACATTTAATTAGAGGGAAAGCTCATTAAAGTATCTGGGAATATTAAGCTGTGTGCAGCCCTTTGAAGAACAGTTGGCTGAGATTGCCAGCACCTGCCTTGACTGCCTCTATCTTACCCACAAACACAAAGATTCAGAAATAACCTTGTGTGTTACATAATCATAAGAAAATCCTGTGTAAAAATACATAGCTCCTACTCAGCCTCATTCAGAACAGCATATTATAAAAATGCAATATATGAAACAATCTATGTTTTTGTTCATCTGAGGCATAACAAAAATTTTTACTAATATTAGGAAGTTGTTCATAAATTATCCTCAGTGTTGAAAGTTAAGAAAGAAATCATTGTCAAACTCTGCAATGTTTCATAAGAAAAATATCTATAGGGTATCAGAAGTACAATTATAATTGAATGATTATTATAACTTTAAAGTAGAATAAAACAACTCAAACATAAAAATAAAATTTTAAGTACTTGCAGTTAGTTAATGAAGATTTTTTTTTTCCTTTTAAAATGACAAAATGTGCAAGTTCTTGTAATAACCTATAGTGGAAAAGAATCTGTACATCTGAACTGTACAGATGAAACTAATACAACATTGTAAATCAACTATACTCCAATAAAAAATAAAATAAAATGACAAAATGTATCATAAAGAAGATCCAAACACCTCTATGAAGAGCATAATAAAATTCCACTTTTATTTAAAAATATCCAATTTCTCTAAGGTTAGGCTTTATCAATTAAGTATCCTACTGTTCTGAAATACATTGAGAAAAAGAAAAATGTCAAATATTTGCCTAGAAAATTAAAGCATTAATCAAGATGCCAATTTTATAACATTTAAAAAATATATATATTTTCTACTATCATACAAATTTGGATACTAAGAATTTGAGACTTTAAGGAGAAGGTTGGCAAAAAACAAAATATGTCCTTGAAATATAGTTTATTTTTAGACAGGAATTAGAAAACAGATGCTTAATAATATCACCACTCATTTGAATATATTTCTATGACTAAAATTTGCAGTATAGCAATTACAGACATATCACAAAAACTGTATAAGATGATGTATGTAAAGCACTTAGTCTAGTGATGCTCCTATAATCTCTAAACTTATAGTTATAGTGCGTCTTATTGCAATTAAGCAACTTGCTATATCCATATGTCTGCACAAAAGTCCAAAATTGACTATTATAAATTATTAAGTAACAAATAGAATAAAATAGCTTTTCCTAATAGAAAAAAAACTGAACTAGGAATAAGAAATGCCTGCACTAAAATCTTTTTTTGGTGAGGGGGTGGGAAGGTAATTAGGTTTATTTATTTATTTTAAATGGAGGTACTGGGGATTGAACCCAGGACCTCGTGCATGCTAGGCATGCATTCTACCACTAAACTATACCCTCCCCTCCACACTAAATTACTAATTCCACTTCTTAAGCATTATGACTTAGATAAGTCATTTAACTTTTTAATTTCTCATTTTATTCTCTGTAAAATACCGATTAAAAACAATTTTCAAAAATATTTAACAAAGATTTTGTTAATTAACATTCTATTTAAAATGGGTATAAAATTCCTATGTAAACTGTGTGTTACTATACAAGCTAACAGCTCCTATCTGAATGATTGCCATTAGTATTTTGTTCTCTGGAATGCACATACCACAACTGGAATAGCAAAACTTTTATTTATAGCATCGCCCATTCTCATATGTAAGGCACTTAATATGTATTATATTTTTTGGTCTTTGCATCATTTAAAATCACATTGTGAAGCATACATTTCTGCTTTCCATCTTATATATTGAGAAAAATAACTGAAACTATATCTAATTTCATGCAGCAAGAAAGAGCCAGAGTCAGATACAAACATATGTCTCTCTTTCAGAACCAATGAAATTTTCTAATACATACGATGTCCTTAATTATACTGATTTAAAAGAATGAGACAATATATTGGAATGAATGTTATATTCACTTTGTAATATCTAGTGTCCCTGATCTCTGTTGTCAAGTGTGCCACTGAGCATTCTGGGAATGGCCTATTATGACAGTGTATCATGTTGCTACCAAATGTCCTGGAATGCTAATTGCCAGTTCTTGAGGAAATTCTCTTAGAAGCCTCTTGAGTTTTTAAAAACTCACTAAAAGAGAAATCTATTTTTTACCCTATCCTTAGTCTCATGTACTTTGGAAGTACATGAAGGGAGAGTTAGCAATAGGTTTCCTTTACTTCTGAATTTCAGAGAACTTTTATAGAAGTGGTGAGAGTGGGCATCCTTTTCTTGTTTGTTCCAGGTTTTAGCAGGAAGGCTTTCAGTTTTTCACTGTTGAGTACTATGCTTGCTGTATATTTGTCATAAATAGCTTTTATTAATGTTGAGACATGTTCTCTCTATACCCACTTTGGTAAGAGGTTTTATCATAAATGGGTGTCAAATGCCTTTTATGCATCTATTGAGATGATCATGTGATTTTTGTCCTTTTGTTGATGTGGTGTATCACATTGATTGATTTGCACATGTTGAACAACCCTTGTGTCCCTGGGATGAATCCAGCTTGATCATGTTGTATGATCTTTTTTATCTGCTGTTGGATTCTGTTTGCTAATATTTTGTTAAGGATTTTTGTGTCTATGTTCATCAGTGATATTGGCCTGTATGTTTTTTTTTGGTAGTGTCTTTGTCTGGTTTTGGTATCAGAGTGATGGTGGCTTCATAGAATGAGTTTGGGAGTGTTCCCTCCTTTTCAGTCTTCTGGAAGAGTTTGAGAAGGACCAGTATGAGTTCTTCTTTGTATGTTTGGTAAAATTCCCCAGTGAAGCCATCCGGTCCTGGACGTTTGTTTGCAGGGAGATTTTTTATTGCTAATTCTATTTCATTTCTAGTGATCAGTTTGTTCAGGTAGTCTGTTTCTTCTTGGTTCAGTCTTGGTGGACTGAATGTTTCCAGAAACTTGTCTGTTTCTTCTAGGTCGTCCAGTTTGTTTCTGTATAGTTGTTCATAGTACTCTCTTATGGTATTTTGTATTTCTGTGGTATTGGTTATAATTTCTCCATTTTCCTTTCTTGTTTTGTTTATCAGAGAACTTTTAGATCACATCTGAGAGACCTGATTGTGTGAACTCACTGTGAGCATTAAAGAACTTGGCTAGATTCACTGGGAGCAAGCTCAGCTACAACTGTCAGATTCAGGATATCTGGAGAGTACTCTGTCTAAATACTAGTTAATGGCCTTCCCTGGCTACTAATGCCCAGCAACCTGAAATATTGTTCAAAAATGTTGTATCACAAGGATAAGAAAGGATGTACAGACTTCCATAGACATTTTCCTCTAGACGCCAACAAATGTACATAGTAATGACCCTATAGAAAGAGGTATAAGCATAAGTTTTCTTCCTTTATCAAAATAAAGTTATCCCTGGTAAAAATTCATAGTGTTGAAAATATAATGAGTAACCATTAATTCATACCAGGGTACTCTATTCTCACAATTTCTCTGTTCTCTACCTTTATTCTTTTCTCTACTTTCTACCATCTGGCTTAATTTCAGTGAGTTTCTATTTGTCTTATTTTTTAAATGATGTATCTATTCCATATCACCTTACCTAAATTGTAAGCATTGAAGTCTTACATACTGGGAATATATTCAGAGCAGTGTGAAGCTAATAGTAATCAACATTCTAATTTTAAATAGTAAACAAATACATTGCTGTTGTTAAGGGAAGGCTGTAGACAGAGGTATGATACTTCAAGTCAAATTTGTCCAGATCTCAGTCCCCATTTGTGGGCAAGGTGGAGTTTCCTCACTACCAACAAGCAGTTCTCAGACATCACATGATACCAAATAATCAACTCAGTTCTGACTTTGTCTACCTAGAGACGGCATCACATCACACAGGAAAAGGGTTCACCCTACAAAACTCTCCTCACAGTTGTGCCTTCTCTCTCAATTCAGATGTAAGTCTTACGCTCAGGTTGTTACCTGTACTTCTGGCCAAAAGACTAGAAATCAAAGGTTCCCATGATCTCCTCCTTTGCTAGAGCAGCTCACAAAATGCAGAGAAATACAGTACTTACTGAATCACAGTTTATTATAAATGGATATAACTCAGAAACAGCTGGTGGAAGAGATGCATAGGGTATGTGGAAAGGAGTGTGGAGCGTCTGTTCCTTCTCCAGGTGCATCATTCTCCCAGTACCTCTGCATCTTCACCAATCCAGAGGGTCATCTAACCCAGTCCTTTGGGTTGTTAAGGAGGCTTAATTACATTGCATAGCTGATTAAATCATTGCCCATTGGTGACTGATTCAAACCCAGCCCCTTGGCCCTCTCCAAGGTCAAGGAAGATGGGACTGAAAGTTCCCATATGGTTGATTCTCTTGGCAGGCAGCCTTCATCCCTAGGTGCTTTCCAGAAGTCACCTGATAAACATCTTTGTTGCTTTCCTCAATTAGGCTACTCCAAGGGTTTTAGGAGTTCTGTGCGAGAAACAGGAATGAAGACCAAATTATGTATTTATTAAAAATCACAATATCACACAAGGTTAGGGAATAAACTAGAGAATATGATGAATGAAATTGTAAAATATAAAAATTTGAATAATTCTTGAAAATGCTTTATTCATATTAAACAAATCAGAGAGAAAATTGAGACATTTATTTGGGATTGGAATGGGAGCTGGTCAGTACCCCTCACTGTAGTGTCACTTCACCTATCACCAAGGAGAACAAGTAAAAATGTTGAAAACATTCACCAGCACATGCAACGCAAAAGCTTGGAAAAATTTCACTTAGTGTAAAGTCGATGTACCATGATTAAAAATAGGCAAACAATAGCTTATTTTGTCTCACAATCTGAAAGTAAGAATACTTGGAAATCTGTAAATTCTGTCCTTCCATTCTTTTTTCTGGCTCAAAAAACAAAATTTTTGAAAACCAAAGCATTGTCAGTAACACTACTGCTATAATGTACTAGATTCCAGTTGTTTACCCAGATATCCATATATATTTCCTCATTTATTAATTCATAGACCATAAATCTTAGAAAACAACTTGGAATGAACTATCTTTACATGCTCAAGCAAAGCAAAGTCAGTGAAAATAAAGACATGAAGAGCCCTAAAAAAATGTAACTTATAGATTGAATAATTTTACTTCTAAGAATTTAAACTATAACAACAATCAAAGTCATATGTAAGGTAAAAGTAGTGATATTTATTCAATATAATTATGCATATTAAATTATAAAAATGTTTAAATCAATTGTATTTCTATGGCATAAAATGATTTAAACAGTTAAATTGTGTTTTTATAAAATGTATCATGATTTTAGAAAATATCCAGGCGATAACACTGTAAAAATATGAAGTTATAGGCATAGTAAAATTTATCCATTTATGTATTTGTAGAAAAATATATGGAAGGAAATGCATCAAAATTATTATAGTGGATACTTTTGATGTGGGATCGTTAGTAATGATTTTTCATGACTTCTCAGTGTTGTTTTACAAATTTTGTTTCATAATCCTGTGTTTATAATCAGATAATAGCATTCTAGAACACTATTGTTTATTCATAAAATTTTTAAATGCAAACACATTATTAAATATTTTCACATGAGCAAAATTATTGTAAAATGTCAGCAAGAAAATAATTTCTAAAAATTTTTCTTTGAAAAATTTGTACATCAAAAACTTAGGCACCAGGACAAACTCACTTTTAAATCTAAAAGAAAAATAAAGACATTCTCAGTTATAAAATGGTTCTACTCTAAACATAAGAGTTTAGAGTAGTATTTTTGAATTAATTAAAAATTATCATAGAATTAACAATAATATCTTTTGAGAAGTAGGGAATTTAGGAAGAAAATAAGCAAAGAAAAAAGCAAAGATGCAAATAAAATAAAATAAATAAAAGCATAAAACTAGATGACAGTTTAAGAACATGAAAGTTTGTAATGATCATAAATGTAAGGTTATCAAATTATTGAATTAAAAGAAATAGGGACATTATAACCAGAGTAAGAGCTAGGTTGAAAATAAATGAAAGTGATGGTGAAGATTTATCAGACACACATAAACCTAAAAGAAATTGTGGAATAATTTGAGTCAATATATATATATCAAACTGTATAATTTAAAACTTAAAATATGATTGTCATACAAATATTCAATAAATACGGGGCCAAAAGCAAAGAGACAAAACTCTATAATATAAAAGCCATTACCCAGGCACTAGTAAGATGGTGAAATTGATTCAAAGAGCACAAAAATTGTCAAAAAATGATAGGTTAGGTACAAGACTAATTAATTTCTATTACAATAAAGTATATATATATATATATATATATATATGCGCTTTATATGTATATGTCTGTGTGTGTGTGTGTGTGTGTACAGAGAGAGAGTTCATTTTTGTTTTGTTTTTGTTTTTATAATCTGCAAGTTAACCAGGAAATTCTCATGCCTGGTATCTGATGTAAGAGTAAATAGCAAAGTTAAAAATAGGTGTATTCTTTCTTTTAAATTTTGAATTGAGGCATAATTGATATACACCATTATATTAGTTTCAAGTATACAACATAATGATTGGATATTTGTATGTAGTACAAAATTATCATTACAAGAAGTCTGGTTAACATCTTTCACCATGCAGAGTTACAGAATTTTTTTTTTTTGATGAAAACTTTTAAGATCTACTTTCCTGGCTACTTTTAAAATACAATATGGTATTATTAGCTGTAGTTGTCATGCCTTACATAACATCCCCATGACATATATTTTATAACTGAAAGTTTATACCTTTTGACTCCCTTCACTTATTTCACTTCTTCTTTCCAGTCTCTCACAAGCAAAAGTCTGTTCTCTGTAATTATGAGCTTGTTTTTTGTCTGTGTGTTTATTTATTATAATAAGTGTATTCTAATAGAGAAATATATAACCCTTGGGCAGGGCTGTTAAATGATGTCTAGATTTAACACCTAATGAATATGCTGCCCCCACCACCACTTTATTTGTAAGTTTACCACCTTATTTGTAAGTTTGAGTTAATTCTTAACAAATATAAAGAAAAGAATATGGAATAAATTATGTAAAGCAAAGCTTATAAAAATATGAGAAAAGACAAAAGCACAATTTTAGTAGGCTACATATTTGATTCATCCTTAAGAAATGAGACAGATAAATAAAGACTAAGATAATTTAAAATTTTCAATAAATACTATTGTGTATATATGTGCGTGTGTGAATTTACACATAAGTGATAATAATATATATAAAATTTTAATAGTATTTATACATAATCTATGTTCATGTATTTACACATACATAAATCCTCACACAAATATTAAATACAATTTATACCTTAAAATGAAATATTATCTTTTTAAGAATAATATTTGATTTTTTTTTAAACAATTTCCTTGAGGTAAAAGTTAGCTCATGATTGTTCTTTTAAATCCTGCTGCTTACCTAAGAATTAAGGGAAAGTTTTTCCATCTTTGGCAATATGTTCTTTGAAGTTTTAGTTTTATAATATTGTTATTATTTTCTATTTCCTATTTTAACTTATAAATTATATATATATGTTCTTGGTTACAAAACTGAGTAAATATGAAGTGATTTTAATGAAAGTATTTGCCTTTATCTATCCACTCCTTTTGTATGATCAGACTTCTCGATGCAGTGTTTGTGTTGATTTTGTTTTAATTCATTTGGGCATTATACCTTTACATAGAAGAAATTTATACATTTCATGATTTATCCATATTGTAATTCCCACTCTGATAGATGTGAGTTTAGCTTGTGTAATCACCCATCACCACATGGAACCCTTTCCCTCTCTATGTCCTCCCTAACTTTAAATTTCATCCTCTCGTTGTTGTTGTGGTTGTTTTTCTATTATCTACAAAAAAAATCACATGACTTCTCTTTAACTTCATTACTAGAGGTTTTAGGAGTAGAAGAAAAGCTGAAAAACTTTTCTTAGGATCTCTCAATTCTGTTGATCCACAGATTACTGGGCTTTAGTGAATGTGGAAGGCTGTCCGTTGTACATTTCTATAATCTTGCATTTGACTGCTGTGCTTGAGGGCTGTCCTGTGAGCAGGATCTTACTGATCTCTTCAGTGGTCATTTTGAATTTGACAAGACAGTTCATTTTTCTTCTCATGAAATTTTTATACTTGCATACACCAAAGGTGCTGATAATTGCCATATGCTACTGGCAGCAAAGACAAAAAACAAATTCAAGAGTGACATAGGTATAGCATAATTACTCAAGGTAGATGTCCAGACCATTCTCGGGTCATTTCTCTAAGTTGCTGTTTTAAATTGCTGAAGTTGTGGCTATTATGTGTCTCTTGTATAACTTTTAGTTGCCTTCCATGCTTCATGTATAGGTTGATTCAATATTCAAAAATCCACAAATGACAGATACTGGAGAGGCTGTGGAGAAAAGGGAACCCTTCTACACTGCTGGTGGGAATGCAGCTTGATGCAGCCACCGTGGAAAACAGTATGGAGATTCCGCAAAAGATTAGGAATAGACTTACCATATGACCCAGGAATCCCACTCCTGGATATATATCCAGAAGGAACCCTACTTCAGGATGACACCTGCAACCCAATGTTCATAGCAGCATTATTTATAATAGCCAAGACATGGAAACAGCCCAGATGTCCATCAATAGATGACTGGATAAAGAAGATGTGGTATATTTATACAATGGAACACTATTCAGCCATAAAAACTGACAACATAACACCATTTGCAGCAACATGGATTCTCCTGGAGAATGTCATTCTAAGTGAAGTAAGCCAGAAAGAGAAAGAAAGAAAAAAGAGAAATACCATATGAGATCGCTGATATGTGGAATCTATAAATAAATAAACAAACAAACAAACAAATAAATAAATACAAAACAGAAACAGACTCACACAAACACAAGTTTGTATTCTATGTGGGAAAGGACAGACTGGGATTTCAAAATGTAGAATAGATAAAAAAGATTATACTGTATAGCACAGGGAAATACATACAAAATCTTATGGTAGCTCACAGTGGAAAAAAATGTGACAATGAATATATATATGTTCATATATAACTGACAAATTGTTCTCTACACTGGAATTTGACACAATATTGTAAAATGACTATTACTCAATAAAAAATGTTTTAAAAAGTTGAAATCTATTAAAATATGTATATATTTTAAATTATGCAAATAAGTTCACTACAGAGATACAATGTGGTAGGCAGACGCCAGGGCCAGGATGGTTCCCTGTGATACCTGCTTTCTGGTGTCAAGTATAATCCCCTCCCTTTGAGTGGAGGCAGAACTAATAGGCCTCAAAATAATAGATCATAGCAAAGTTAATGAGGTATCATTCTCATGATTGTGTTTCATTATGTAGGACTCCATCTTGGTAGTAGAGTCTCTTCAGAGCTTGGTTTTGCTTGCTTGATGATGTAAGTGACTGTGGCAAGAAATTCTGGGCGGTTTCTATGAACTGAATGGAGAGTGACCTCCAGCTACCAGCTGGTTAGAAGTCAGGAACCTCAGTCCTGCAACTGCAAGTTGCCTTACACATTCTGTGCAGGGCACATTTTTTTCCATTCATCAGCACTGAATACAACCATTCAATTTAGAAGATACACGTTTCCTTTTTCATCCTGGAATATTCCCTCTGTTATTTCTATGGTAATGGAAAAATGGACCGGTAAAGATATCCACATCAAATCCTTGGAACCTGTGAATATTGCCTTATTTGTAAAAGGGTTCCTGAAGATACAATTAAACTAATATTCTTGAGATGAGGTAATCCCTGTATTACAACCACCACCTGTTATAGCCCTAAATCCTTATAAGAGAAAGGAGAAAAAGACCAATATACAGAGGGAAAAATGATGTGAAGACAGAGGCAGAGAATGTAGTGATTAGGACTTAAGCACAGGGATTCTGGGGCAGCCACCAGAAGCTGGATGAGAAAGGAACAGATTCTCTAATGAAAGTAGCATGGCTTTGTTCTAAACCTTGATTTTAGACTTCTAGC
This sequence comes from Camelus dromedarius, assembly GCF_036321535.1. Lineage (NCBI taxonomy): Eukaryota > Metazoa > Chordata > Mammalia > Artiodactyla > Camelidae > Camelus > Camelus dromedarius. The sequence goes on from NC_087436.1 coordinate 41,516,376, forward strand.
CTCCAGAACTGTAAATAAATAAATATAATTTGTTTCAAGCTGCCAAGTCTGTGTTAATTTGTTATGGCAGCTTCAGGAAATAAGCATAACCTTTTCTCAAGGTAAAACATAGGGGAAAACACCAATAGGAGAGGAGACCTACTAGGCTCATAAAAATTCTAGTCAGAAAAAAGACCAGGATATAAGCTAACAGTAAAGAAAACAGTCTTTCAGCAGGAAAGAAATGCAGATCTCAGTAAGAATCACAGCAAGAAATGAGGCTGATACTCATTAGAGTGAATAGATGGACTTCTGCTTGAGATGTTTCAACTGCTTGAAAGAACAGAACCCAGAATCTTACAAAACCATCCTCTTTCTGATATCTGAAATTTTACCACTCATTATTATTTGAAATTGTTTAGATGAGTATATAGTTGGTGCAAAATAGTTTTTCTTGTATTTCTATTGACGTGTTAGATACTATCTACTATGGAAACTATCTAGAAAAGTTCAACATATGAATAAAACTACAAAAAGTAAATTTCTAAATGAAAGTCTATGTAATAGATACCCAAAGCCAAGATACTTCTCAGGGAAGGTTGGGTGGACCAATTGTACAGAATCTGTGAGAAGTCCTTATGTTCTACACGGAAGCATTTAAAGGGAACACTGACTGACTTGGAAATTTTAAAGGCAATAAAGTTAAGTTTCCCTAGATACATAGCTTTTGCCAAATAGAGACTTTAAGATTGAAACACATCAAGAACATTTCTTATCAGTTGATTTATTCATTCACTCCGACGAATGACCTTATACCACATAGCGGGTACTGTTCTAGGAACTAGGTATTGCTTGGCCTCACAGAATTAATATTCTAGTGCCAGTAACAGATTAACATATGATTAATAGATATTTAAGTAAATATTTTGGGACTGTAATAAAAGCAACAAAATGAAAGCAGATAAAAGTTCAGAGAAGTGGTATTTTAGGTGGGTGGTAAGGGAGACCTCTCTGAATATCAGAAGCCTGGTAAAGCAAAGAACTGAATACAGGGAGGGAGGAAGTTTCCATGATATCTGGGAGATTGTTCTAGATTGAACACCAGTAGAATATCTTTGGTGTACCAGCTTGCTTTGTATATTATGGAAAAGAGAGAATCCAATTTGTCTGAGATAGAATAAATGAGAAGGAAAGTCATAGGAAAGAGAGTCAGGTGCAGTTTTCATTTTAGGTATCCTGGGAAGCTCTCACAGAGTTAGGCTTCTGAGCCTTGTTGTGATAGGATATTACTGCTGCTTGCAAAGGATGACTATTATGGGCTGTATTGTGTTCCCCCAAACTTCATATGTTGAAGTTCTAAACCCAGCATCTCAGAATGTAACTGCTTTGGAAGATACAGCCTATAAAGAGATAATAAAGCTAAAATGAGGTCATGCGGTTGGGCCCTAATTCAAAATGACTGACGTCCTTGTAAGAAGAGGAAATTTGGACATACAGAGAGATACCCAGGATGTGTGAACACAGAGGAGGAACCTTAAGGATTGTGGGAAGGTGGCCATCTACAGGACAAGGAGAGAAGCCTCAGGAGAAACCAATCCTGCTAGCATTTTGATCTGGGGCCTTTAGTTTCTGGAATTGTGAGAAAATCCATTTCTGTGTGGAAGCCACCTTGTATATGCTATTTTGTTATAGCAGCCCTAGCAAACCAATGCAATGACTCCGGCTAATATGCGGAAAACATATATTAAGAAAGTAGGTTTAGAGGTAGTACAGGAATGAGATGTTGGTGACATGGGCTAAAGAGTTGTGGGAAATGGTGGGAAATATTTAGGTCCTAATATATATTAGGAAATTAGAGCCATTAGGATTGACTGACAGTGGATATGGGATGTAAGATAAATTAAGTCTTCAAGAAAGGATAATCCCAAAGTTTTTGCTCATTGCCATGTTTCATTTTGATTCCATGTTGGAATTAAGACTATTTTTCTGGTCTAAAATATGTTTTAACAAATACTAGACATTCGTTTGATTTTCATAAATAGCTTTCACTAAAGAAAATATGCATTACCCATCATACATTAAAATAGGAGCCACATAACTTAATATTTAAACTCACCTTTTCACAGCAGAGTTATCAGACAGCCTAGTTGGAAATACATTCCCTGAGTGACAGTGTGGCAGGGCTTTTTTCAGTTCTGAAAAATTTGGATGAATTCCAGAGATCAGTGTAGAAATTAATTGCTTACAGTTTCTGGCACAAGTCTTCTCATCAGCACTGATTTTTTGAACAGCCATCATAGCAGGGCACAGCTTGCCAAGGTAAGGAGCCTGACAGTTTTGCAATTAGAGAGGATTGGGTGGATGATCTGTTGGTTTTAGGAGGAGATATGCACGGTGTACAAATTACATGCAAAGGCAAAGTAACCAGTGTTTTAAAAAGAATTGTTTAATATTCTCTCACTTAACTTCTCTATCATTCATTTTATTTCTCCCATAATGGACAGACTTGAAAATAATTAGATATAAATATTTCTGAGGTTAGCTTCTTTTGTATTTGTTTTCACAATATTGTACTTACAATTTAATCATTCTGGAAATTATGGTAAATTGATTTTTATGAAAATAAAGCATCTGGTGACATAAATAATGTTTGCAGAATTGAGTAATTTATAACACCTAAGGCATTTCACACAGTGAACTTTAACTCAAAGTGATAATGAAAAACATCACCCTACCCTTTGCAGGTTTTAGAAAATGCTCTGTGCTATGAAGAAGCACAGATAGATGGTTTGTGTATTATAAATTAGATTTGAATTATTTATAAAATGTTAACTTTACTATCTGATTATCCTATATGACCTGTCAATTTGTTTGCTGCTAATCCTGATTATATAACCAAGTAACTTTTGCGATACGTATTATTTTCCAAATAGTTGTATTTATTTAATTCACATTCTTTCTCACATACGCACACTCCAGTTGTCATTCTTAAATCTGATATGCATTATTGTTTATCTTTATTTTTCTGTGACTCATGTTAATTTTTATTTTCAATTACTTTTCTGTCAAGATAGGAGAAAGTTAATATTAACTGATCTGCTTCTTATCTCCTTTATTCAGGGTTCAGTAAAAATTCTGGAAGGACTTTATACTACCAAGTAGTAGGAAGCATATGTAGTCCTTGTATCATGTATCTATGTACATATCAGCTGATCCATTGAGATGCATCATCCCATCTGTTTGTTTCCAATTTGTAAAAGTTATGAGAATAATCTTTACCTTGTCTCTAAAGATTCTTGGGTCCAGCAGCTCTCTCCAATTATCTGATGCTATAGTTAATATTCACTTGGCTACTTTTCCATCACACTGGGATAAGAAAAAATCTCTGAGAAGGTCTTTACAGATCAGTGACTAGGTTCATGATCACTGTTTTTTGTTTTGTTTTGTTTTTTACTTTCTTGCTGAACACCTGTGGAAAGGAGGGCATGGGCTTTCCCTCTCTTTCAAATCACAGGATACAGACTACTTTGGAACAGGCTGTTCTATTATTTGCCCTTCTCTTGCCTTTACCTGGGAGAATATTTTCTGGTCTTCAGAAAAAGTCTGCATACTTCACAGATCCCTTGTTATATAACCTCTGAATATCTATTAAATGTTTTGCCTTTGAATATAATCTTTCAAAATAGCTTGAGTTCTTGGAAACCAAAACATTAAAAAAAACCTTTTTTTTATTTTTCACAATTGTTTTTGGTTACATCCCTCCCCTAGGAAGATGATCACCAAAAGTACTAAGTGCTTGCATGAGAATTGGAGAAGATGTGAAAAATAAGATAGGAAAAAAAATAAAGAGCATAAGTTAATATCATTGAAAAAAACATATTTGCAATGCAAAATCACACTGATTTTAGAGTCATCTTTGCAGAATATGCTAAATGGAAATTAAAGAGTGCTCTCAGAAACAGCATATTACCCAGCACCTCCTTGCTTTATAAGAAAAAGTAAAGATACACCTGAGGAGATTAAACAAGGTTGTTTGTACAGATAATAAATATGAATTCTTCGTGTGACTGAGGACTTTTTTTTTAATTGAAGTACAGTCAATTAAAATGTGTCAATTTCTGGTGTCCCGGAAGATTTTTATTGTAAAGAGAGCTGTTAGTGTGCTTTGTATTTTCTCTCCTCAAACCCCAATTCAAGGGGGATGAGAGAAAGTGCTTCTTTCGTATCAAGACAATTGAAGGACCTCAGCTAATCATTGGGAAAGCTCTCTGAGTTCACTGGAGTCCAGGGGACATCTGATTCCATCTGGTCAACTCTAAAGTGAGCAGTGACTACTAGAGTTGCCACTGTTAAGCAGCGGAGCGTGGAGAGCTGGCACTCCCAGAAATGGGCTGTGTAAGGATGCACATAATTTTCCTGTGAACTTTGCATAAGGAGTCAGAGAGGTTCTTCTCTGTCCAGAAGATATGCTTGAAGGGGCTAGGATACACAGACACTGGTACCCATCCAGGGCTGTAGGAAAGATGCACAGTCAGAGGAGACATTACTCACTTAGCAGAGTGAACTACCAATGAGAGATGCTCAGCAGTGGATTTCTCTAGAATACCCACGTGAGTATCACCTAACAGAAATATCCAGAAATTTTGAATCTACCATGCATAGATTGCTATATCACCCCCTTACATCAAAAAAGTCATCTGCAAACTTTCACTGTGTCTTCATTGCTCTCCTGCAACTGCTCCTGTCATATGGAAGGGGTTAAAAGCACACAAAGAAGAAGTGAGATGTGGAGCAAGGAAGTGAGTAACAGACACTTGTGTATGCAATTTTATCTGAGGAGAGAGTTTGAAAAGACAATTGTCAACTGAAATAAATGCGCAGCCTAGAAGTTAAGAGTTATGTTTTATTTGGTGGGAGGACTTGAGTCAGGATGACAACCTCTCAGATCGCTCTGAGGGACTGCTCCGAAGAGGTAGGGGAGGAGCTAGGATATATAGGAGCTTTACAACAAAGACCAGGTAGTTGGAACAATAAAAGATTGCTTGTTATCTAAAGAAAACCAGGCATCTTAAGTTAAAGAATTTAGTGCTTTTCTATGTATGGGAGGAAGCAAACATTTGGGCTCACTAAATTCATTCCTTTGACAAGTGTCTAGCTATCTAGGGCCAGTATCCTGTCCTTTCTTATTCTGAGTCTGCTCAGAGTGCACCATTGTGAGTGGCTGCAGAGGCTGGGCTGCAGGCCTGTCCTCACTGGAGGGTGGCGGTAGCCACTGATGACTTGGTTTCAGCATTGTTTGTTTACTGATATGGTTGCAGTATTTTCATTCACATTGCAGTATTTTCGTTCACACAATGAGTAAAATAAAAAGTTTCTCTTATAAAGTCTAGTTTATTCAAAATACTTTAAACATAAATAAAAAAAATCCTGATTTACACTTTATATTATATACTTTAATTTAAAAAATTAAGTTACTGTGTGTACAGATAATATATATGAAATGTCAGTCTCCCCTTTTCCCTAGAGTATTTGCGCAAAAGGGAATTATCCCTAATCATTTCCTAGGGCAATTCTAGCATGTAACTGCCTCTCTGTGCCATTTTCATCTCTATCCATTCAGTCTGCTGCTTATTGTGGCAGGAAGGATCTGAATACTATCATTGCCCTTCACAGTGCTGGCCTCCCCATTGTAACTTAAGCAGAGGTGTGGATATTGGTAGATCACTGCTTTGTGCTGTTTTTACTCCCAGTACTGTTGTTTGAGGCTTTCCTGGGTGTACGAGATTTTACTTAATGTTTGAGAAAATGGATCAGTTTTATTGTGAAACAGGACAAACAGCCTAAAGTGAATATAGCATATCTCTAATATTAGTGAAAAGTTAGTGGACATCTGCATCATTGCCTAGTCTCTTACTCCTCCTCTTGATTTGCATCTCATACTCTCTTCTTTGTTTATGCCTACTTCAAAAACACTGTTTTGTGTGCAGAGCAATTTATCTTTGTCCTTTTCCTCCCTTACTCCTTGCTAAACTGTGTCCTCAGGTCTTTACTTCTAGGCAGGTTATATTCATTTTCATGAACGAAAAAATTTCTAGATATATACATATGAATTTGTGTGCATAGGTATATATGTGCTTATAGTTTTAATCTAGATATAAATATAAAGTAGAAAATATTTTTTCATTTCTTTTACATCAGATTCCTTCTTTTATTTTTAAATTTGAATCCTACTTTCTTTCATCTTTACTAGCAGCAGTTTTCCTATATATAGCCGAGGTTATAATTAGTGTAGATGAATATATTTTTTAAAAGGTCTTCAGCAATCCTAACAGTATAAAATGTCCATTTTAATCAGAATTCTCACATGAAACAGATGGTGATCTCAAAACTATAAATGAAGAGGGTTTAATGAAACAGTATCTATAGAGATAAAGACAAGGTTAAGGAAAACTAATAAGGGATGGTGAATCTCCCCAAGGCTAGCAATAGCAGTCATCAGCTATCACCCCTAGGCTGGTAGGGAATTGGAAGCTAGTGGTTATCACATCTGATTGCTGTATCTATTAAAAAAAAAAAAAAAAAGAGGGGGTAGAAATCACTGCCAAAGTGCAGCCAAACAGAGGTTGAAGTGAACAAGGTAATAAATACCCCTACTTCTCTCTCCAGCTGTTCTTGAACCCCTTTCAGTGCTGTCCATTGGATAACTCTCCTGAAAAGATGGGGATGAGAGGCTTTGCCAGTTGTCCTTAGGAGCCAAATGTTCAGTCTTAGTGAAACAGGATGGAAGGGGGCAGGGCACAGCCATTCAAGGAATGCCACAGCAATTAACATCAAAATGGTGGAAGATTCAACGCCCAGTAGGCCTTGAGGCTCAGGATAATGAGAGATTTAACTTCTAGTAGATCTTGAGCTTCATTATACGACCATTGTAATATGTTAGCATGGTGAATAATATGCCCACAGGCACCATGGCAGTCCCAAGGCTAGCCACAAAAGGTCAAAGAGTGGGAAATGGGCAACTTCCTGGGAATCCCAGCCTCTTCCCCAGGCTGCTTAGACTGGTCCTTCCACTTATTAGCATATGAAGACACTGAGCCCATAAAAACTGGCAACACGGTGCCTCGCGGCCGCCCCTCTCTCTCCCTCTTCGGAGATGGCCCATATTCTGTCTGTGGAATGTGTACCTACTTTTAATCTGAGCACCCAGCCCCCACACCTCGTGGCCTTTCTTTTGCCTTTTAGTGTACCTCTCTGAATAAATCTACCTTTACTCAACTGTGGCTCACTCTTGAATTCTTTCCTGCGCGAAGCCAAGGACCCACACTTGGTGGGGCATGTCCCAGGAACTCAGCCAAAACCTGGGACATGGCCCTCCTCACGCCCCACATCTGTTTTCCTTCATCATTAGTAGCAGGATAGAGTAGGTGTAAGAGTAGATCTGGAGGGACAAATGGCGAATAAATTGTACATTCTACCTCTTTTTCCCTTTAATATAAACTCAGGTGCTTTGTTTGGATAAAAGGCTCAGGTGACTAAGCAGAGCAGTAGAAACGAGGAAAAAATATAAAACATGGTTGCTGTTATGTAGTTGATGATTATCCCTTCTTATATCCTTTTTTCCATGTGTTCATACCCTGTATAGGTGTGTCAGCTGGTTGGGAATGTTTTATGTGGAGGGTTAACTTGACATAAATCTTCAATCCCATGGAGCACATGTCCTCCATGCTCCTGTCTTTACCAGGGTGACCAGTATTACTGAGCATCAGGGAATAGGAGGCACTGAAGAGAATCCCTTCACTTTATAATATAATAATTGTTGGCTGAAATAAAATCACAAACCTGAAAGTTGAGAGTTATGTTTTATTCAGTGGACATTTCTGGGGACTTGAACCCCTTCGAGCCTGGGATGACAGCCTCCCAGATCGCTCTGAGGGACTGCTCCAAAGAGTTAGAGGAGGAGCCAGGATATATAGGAGCTTTACAACAAGGGCCAGGTAGTCAGAGCATTAAAAGATTACTTGTTAACTGAAGAAAAACAGACATCAAGCTGAAGAACTTAGCGCTTTTCTATGTATGGGAGGAAGCAAACATTTGGGCGCATTGAATTCATTCCTTTGACAAGCACCTAGCTATATAGGGCCAGTATCCTGTCCTTTCTTATTCTGAGTCCTCACAGAGTCCACCATTGTGAGTGGCTGCAGAAGCCAGCCTCCTTGCTTGTCTGCATCCAGAGTTGGCTGACGACTTGATGGCCACTGATATGGCTTGCAGTATTTTTCGTTCACATAATATACTTGTTGTTATATGGTCCAGCAGTCCCACTCCTGGGCATATATCTAAAAGAAACCGTAATTCAAAAAGATACATGCACCTCAATGTTAATAGCAGCACTATTTATAATAGCCAAGACATGGAAGCAACCTAAATGTCCATGGACAAATTTAAAAAAATGATATAGTTGTTCTTGACACTATTGTAGAACAGCAACTTAATTTTTCCTTAGTGATCAGTATCAATCACTTTGGCCAGTATATTAACTCCTCTCTGTTAGTTCAGTAGCAAAAGCTTCAAATAAGTGGACCTTTTTAGTTTTAAATATAACTAACCCATAACTGTATTCCCTGGTGAAAACATTTCTTCTTGGGTATTAAGACATCTAAATATAATGATTCTCAGGAATCACAGAAATTGAATGCCAAAACGTTGAAAGTGGGCTATTAGAGATGATAGGAAGGGAACATTCTTAACCACCCCCAACCATGGATCCTAGGCTTTTGCTTTCTTTCTGAGAAAGAGCTCACACTGAATATTGGGCCATAGTGACTATAGTTCCCAATTTATTCTAGGCAGTGCCAGTTCACACCTTTTGTCTTATCCTGTTGATAGTTTCCCTTTTCCCTCTGAAAATGTCCTTGTTTACACAGTAAGTTACAGGATCACCCCATTAAAGGCACATAGGGCATGACATAGAATAACTTCTATGCTTGCAGGGAATTCTCTTTGCCTCCTGGCATTATGAATGATTCTGCGATATGCCATTTTGCAGTTTTACCAGGTCGGCTGCTTCTGGGTGATGGAACACATTAAGAATAGTGAATTCTTTTTTTTTTTTTTTTAACTTTTTTTTTATTGAGTTATAGTCATTTTACAATGGTGTATCAAATAAGACTAGTGAATTCTTGAACATGAACTAATAGCTCCACTTTTTGGTGTTTATACTAATTCCATGGTTGAGGGCTATATTTTTGTTATACCAAGGTGATGATTAAAACATTAGTGTAGCCTGCACATCAGTGCTGGTTGCCAAACTACTAGTTACCAGTCCAGGACTAGATAAATTCAGGAACTGAGAAAAAAATAATCTTAGAAAATTTTATAGATTTTTAAAGCAGTTGTTACATGTAAGTGCATTATCAGTATGCTTATCTCTGAAAAAGTTATAAATCCATTGGGGTCAGTCAAACTTACATAAATTGAACATTGAACAAGCTGTGTACTCACCATGTACAGTAGGCTCCATTGTGATGTTTGACATTTTAAGACTAGTTTGTCAATTGTAACCCAAAATTATATAAAAATCTGAGAATATGTAAATAAAGGCAAATATTTAACATTATATTACAATAATTTTAATTTTTTAACTCTGATTTTATATATTTAACTTTATTAGCTGAATTGGAGAAGTAAAACCTCTATTTATTTTTAAGCTGAATTTAAAGATGCCAAGATAAGCTTCACTAGACCTTTTTATTAAGAAAAGGTGCAGATATTCCCACTGTGGCAATAGTAGTAAGCCAAATGAAGACAATGGAAGTGATTCGGGGAAAAATTAAGATTGAAAAGGTTCATACTAGTTTTCTTTTGTAAAAAATTTCTGGTGAGATGCTATAAAACTAAAGTATGTTTGTTGAGGAGATATATCGACTAATGAAGCAATGAAACCATCACAACTCCAGCTAACATTGGCTAACATTTGGGTGCCAACTGGCTATAGAATACAGGCATACCCTACTCCTTGGCACATTTTTAGATGTCATAATTGTTTATTTATAAGGTGAATTGGAGTTTTTTTTTTTTTTTTTAATGGAGAGATTTGCAAAAGTAATTGAATTGGGAACATAAAATATGCTCCAAAAGGAAGAAACAAAAATTGTGTCTGGTAGGAATTTTAGTTGTGGGTTGAATATGTTTTTAAAGACTGTCTCTGGTAAACATGTGGCTTAAAAAGTATTAACGTAAATTTTAATCTACTTTAAAGAAAGCTGTGTATCTAAGAATCTCACTGTATAGGTAATGGGGAGCTAAATAGTTTGTATAGTTCAGCAAAATGATGGAATACAAAATAAAAGAGAACTAAAAAAGACATCATAAAATAAATGATAAAACAATATAGTAGTTATGACACTAAACTGAAAAAATATTCCTACTGCTAAAGGGGGACATTTTAAAAAATCTAGCCTCATGGTAAGAAACAAAACACAATGTTTGTTTGATACTAGTAATGACTCAAGAAATACTTAAAACTGAATGACATAAAAAGTGGCCATTAAACAAAAACAAAATAGATAAATAAAACAGTATATAAACAGCACACAAAATAGAATCCTTAGCACAAAATTAAATAATTATTTTAAAAGATCACTAATGGACATTTTTTAAAGTAAATGGTCATTATAATTAAAAAAAAAAAAAACTGTACTCAGCAAGCACATTGGAAATTCTTGAGATGCCATGGTAACATGCATCAGAGTTGATGATTTAGGTTCAAAGCAGGACAAAGCTCTCCCAGTAGATGACTAGTCTCATTTGAATTAATTTACTCAAATTAAACACATTTAGTCTTGGAAAACTTTTAAAATACAAATGATAATATTTCTATGGTTTGATGAATAATTTTGTTTTTTAGTTTTATCTTTTATTCATTGTCATAAATCAGGCTTCCCTTAGAAATATACAATTAGAGTTTGGAGATTCCTTACAGATTTTAAAAAACACACATTTTAGAAATTAGTGAAGTGTGGCTCAAAAGGTTAAGAAGGCTGTTCAAAGAGGACTGGATTAGGACTAAATATAGAAATCAGGACTTCCTACCAACCACACCTCCTATTCTTTTTTCTCCCTCTTAATATGCATGCAGTACTTAACTTTACAAAATGCATGAATGAGAGCATATTAAATTCATTTTGAATTGTTATGATTATGGCACAAGAAGTAGGAACTCCATGTTAAAAATACGACTGTTTTTGATTGTGCCAGATTTTCTCAGTACCCATGGAATCTGGTCTCTGACAAACTGGTAAAAATGTATTTTAGCTGGAATTATATGTCAGTTTGCTGACAGGGCTTACATATAATTAAGCTTTCCTTTAGAAGGAACTATAAGTGCTCCTCATAGAAGACAGCTAATCATCTGTTTAAACTTGCTATGTATTTCCAATCATTGGTCAAGAAATTTTAAATTACAATTGCTTGAGATTATTAGTTTTAGGAAAACTTATGAGTTGACTTATAACTGATGTCAGGAATACGGTGATCACTCATCTCTTCTCAAAAGCCTTTTCTGCAAATATTTGTGAAAAGGGGAGCGTCTCAACTGATATTTGGACCACATAAAGTCAATTGAATCAGAGTGACATAAAAGAAGTGATTATGTCAAAAGGAAAATAACCTTTAAAATTGGACAACGGGGAGCTGTCCGTTTCACTTATTCTTTCATTTTTCTTCTGTGATTTAACCTTATGCTAGTTTATCTTTGTATTTTAGATAGTATAATAGCTTTACTGGAAAAATAGATTTATCTCTTGTTTTGTGTTGTGTTTTTGTTGCTGTTGTCCTTGTTGTTTTCCCAAGTTAACCCAGTAAGGTATTCTTAAATGCTGCCACCTTTTACTTTCCAGGAAAACTTTTCTTAAATTTTAGATATTTCATTAGACCCTAAGGCTATTATAATCTGGCTTACTATCATGAATGCATTTTATTTATATTAAAGTTTAAGTAAGTAATAATAATAACTTTTTTTTTGTATTTTTGTACGTCAGAGACAAAAATTACAAAGTCATAAAGATGTTTGAAAAGATAACATTAATCCAAGTCAGCATCTACAATCTTTCCTCTACACTTGAGGTATTTTCTGGCTGACACAATGCTGTGAATACCAACTGTGAGTTTCCAAAGATTTGAATACCATATTTAGGCAGGACATGTTATAGCATCGATTTGGCTTTCAGTAGCTTTTCCTTCTTACAGCACAGATAGTAAAAAGAAGTTGCTTTTCATAAAATTAAGAATAGCTCTTTTTTTTTTTTTTTTTAAACCAGACCCAAAAATGATGAATGGCTCTGGGAATTTTATCTCTCCATAAGAGAAGGATGACCTTTCTTGGTAAGATCATCATGTGTTTATGCAAACACCAAAACAGATTCATTGATTTCCCAGCTCTCTGATGCAATCTGAGATTTGAAAGTTCACAACAAAGATATAGCCAAGAGTAAGCTTATAAAATATAAAATATATTCCCAAAATATGTTCACTTTATGGTTAAACTTCCATTTTAATGTGATTTTTTTTATAAAGGAGTCTAAGTATTTTTATAGTTATCAGAGAGTGATGATTAATGGCATATGTGAATAATATAAAAATCTGTAAAAACAATTTACTATTGCAGTACCACTTTTGGCTAGGAATTTGTTTTTGAATTACATCATCTTGGAACACTTGCATCAAAATATTAAAAATGTACCATTTAAAAATAAAATGTATAAGGAATTAGTTCTGAATCCTTTAGAACATCAGGAAATTGCAGTGGGCCATATGAAAAATTATTATGACCTCATGAGTATTTTTCAAAGTACAAATTTTAATTAAAACTTTTTCTATTTATACAAATCACAGGATTAGTCTGAGAGGTTATTATTTAGGAAAATAATAGAGTGACAATTTATCACTTTTCATTTCATGTTATTTTAATTTTTTTGTGCAATATTGGCAAAATTAATGCTTGATGCCCCCTTATTGCCACAGCCAGCTAGGGGTCCCTGTTTCACAACTCTGTGGAAAAAAAGTCGTTCTCAGCTTATTCTGTGTGACTGAAATTCCCAGAGTTTGGGACAGTAATTTGACATGTTCTGGGAAAAGCTGAAAGGACATGGAATCTGAGAGAAATCTGCATTTCTTTTGAGTTCAGTTATCCAGAATATAAACCTGTCACTGTCAGCTGTCTGAGATCCACAATCTAAGGACTACTTCACTTATAGAAACCTATCGGCATAGAGTTTACTAAGACATTTTGCTCCATGCAGGATCCTTATGCATCCTGTCTCCTCTTGTAGTGAGTGATATTTGAAGCAAACCTAACTTATAAAATTCTGAAAATTGGATAAAAGCACTTTAAATGTCTCATCTCCAGACATACCTTAGTTTTCCTTTTCCTGTTATTATCTGTGACATGTGTGTACTGAATTAAATGCACATTTTGGTTTTTTTTAATTGTTTCTTTATATACTGTAGCCTCTTTTCTCTCTTGAACATAGTACCTCCATTCATAACAGCACTCATCACTCAAGTGTGTGATCATTTGTGTTTTCCCAAAAATACAATCTGTCTCTTCCCTGCCCATTTTCTTATCTCCTTTAGGATTCTGAGAGTTCTGTGTACCACTGCTACAAGTGGATGCTTTGGCTACTTATAAATCCTACTTTCTAAGAATGCATTCCTATAATTGTCAAGAAGGAATCAGCTTCAGCAGATACTAAGCTACTACTGTAAATATTTCCAAGGCTTGTACCTATATTGCCACTGAAGACCAATGAACTCTATGCCATCACCTGTCCATTATTGCTTTCATTCCTCAGCATTTGAATTTTCTAGGCCTCAAATAACTTTTATATCTGCTTCCAAGTATTGTATTTATGTTCTCTCTCCTATTCTTTTGAAGCAGGCCCAGCTAAATTGTTTAAATTTTCTTCCGTTTCTTAAGCTGATTTGGTATCTTTTTCAATAGAGAGGACAAATATGTTTTCTGTATCTCAGTACCATGGTACCTTGACGTTTCTCTTTGTTTTAGGCCAAATCTTTCTTGTTTTTGCCCTAATATGTTTCATTTTATTTTGCTTTCAGAGCCCTCCCTTGTAAGATATAATGAGCCAATAATTTGGAGCCTGCCAAAACATGCATTATTTAAACAAATCCTGTTGACTCTCACTTATTTATGGTTATCCGTCTAGGAGATATCTTCCCGATGTCTAATCAAGGTTTGGGAGGCATATTTTGTCAGTGCATTCATATAGCTCAGACTAACACTTCGCCTCATTCATACTCACACCACACGTAGACACACGCGTACTCACACACACACACCCCCCTAACTCAAATGCTGTAATTTTAAAGCTTCTCTGATCATACATACTTTCCTAACTACAGCAACTGTCACTCTGAGCTTTCAGGACTTTTCCATAAAATTGTTTCAAATAATGTATAATCACCTAACAACTACTGACCAAATGATTTGGAGATTTTCCTCAATTGCTGTAATAATCAGCCTTCTCTCTACCAGTTTCAGAGCACATCTCTTAATTATTGTTCTTGATCCTGCTTTCCCCTGGGTATATAATTCCAGCATGACCACTAATATCTTGACTTTGTTGAACAGTGTTGGGTCCCAGTGGCCTCTTTGACTTAGGAATAACTACACTATTCAGTATTTCCTAGCCCAATTTTAGCAATACTTAGGGATATTTATCTTTTAACTTGTATGTGTGTGTATATATATACATCTAGCTAGCTAGCTACTAAGTTTTTAACATTTTTCACTAAGAAATGCTTTATTTTATTTTTCCTTCCATTGCTTTTTCCTACTCAATCTCTTTCTAAGTCTCCAATCAAACCTGCTGCCTTGAGACAGTTTTCAGGTACACACTGTTATAATGGTCTTCTTTGCCTTTGAGCTTTTAGTAATTCCATTAAGTCTTTGTTTTTGTCACTTCTTTAAAAATAATGGTGACAGATGATATGTACTCTGTACACAAAAGTCTCCATATTGGTTTATGTGTTTATTTATAAAATTTATCTCCATTCTGGGAATTAACTTGCTATCTCAATTCTTAAAGTACAGCATCATAATCAGAGTATATATACTGAAAAATCTGAAATCAGTTTGAGAGCCTGTACGGAAGTCAGTAAGAAACTGATGAAGGGAATAATTCTAGAACCTGTAGTTTGACCATATGAATTCACAGGTTTAATGCTGCCATGACTTTATGCTGGTTCAGGGTGCAACCCAGATAAAGATAAGAGAAATAGAGTTCAACACAGTAAACATCAAATCCAGTGTTTCCTAATTCTTACCAAATAATGTGACATACACATTATGTATACATATATGTGTGTATAATTAATAATACATTAGAAAGTGAAGAATTTTACACTTTAATTTTCTTCACCTTTATTTAATAAAAGGTAATGTATTTTCATTTGGCATTTTAGTTCATTCATGTAATTTAATAATGAGATCAACCTGGGAATTTTTTTTTTAACTAATTTTTTTTTAAGAATTAATTGATTTATTTTTGGGGGGGGTAGTTAGGTTTATTTATTTATTTTTAGAGGAAGTACTGGAGATTGAACCCAGGACTTTGTGTATACTAAGCATGCACTCTACCACTAGAGCTGTACCCTCCCCCAACTTGGGAATTTTTTTAAGTGATTCTCAGGTGAGCTATATAGGGCACTACAGCCAGGCATAGTTTGAGATGGAAAGTTGAACAAAAAATAAACTTATCCTCAAAGATTGTGCTATAGCTTTGACATGAATTTAAGCCCTCATTTGATCTGTTTTGGAGGTTTCTATAATCAATACCTCAGTACTTTTTCAATCATTCATCTTTGACTCTTATAGAATACTGTCCTTCAAACTTTACTAGTCATCTGTGACTTTTTTATAAAAATGAAGATTTAGATTCATTATGTCTGAGTGGGGTTTGAGTTTTTGCATCTTTAACAAATTGTGAGCTGATGCCAGTGGGAGTGGTTCTCAGCATGCCCTTTGAATTAGCAAAGCCATAGCATGCATAAGAAGAGTGACAGGGCGAAGTTACTGGGCTAACATACTGGAGAGCAGGGCCTGATATGTTACTGTTTTCTTCCAGAGAGACCAGCCTAGCCCTGAATGTTAAACTTTATGGGGTGAAAAAAAAAACAAACTTGGGAATAAAAAGGATGTTCCTGTCTAGTTTCTATTGGGGTGTGGTAATATGCATACAGATATGGAAAATTCCAACCACCCTCCCCACGTGAGTGGATTTTAGTGAAAGTTTCAACTTCTTAACCATCTCGTGTCATCTCTTCCCTGAGGGAAGTGTTACTTATCTGATTGGTCAGAGGACAAGAAACTCATTGGACCACACTTTTAAAACTGCAGTTATTTTGCTGCATAAGCCCAAATGCAAAGGGACATGAAAAGACTTACAATAAGACTGGGTAATTATTGGGCAATTATAAACCATAAGAATACAAGTGACACAACCCTAATATTAAAGTATTTTTAAAGAAATTACATTTCTAACTGTCAACGTGGTCAGCTTCCAGTCAGCTCAGTTTAAGGAGAGACTTCACAAGAAAAGGTAAAATTAAGAATAGAAAATGAACAGGGAAAAAAAAATATATGAACTCGAATCAATCACTTTTTTGCCCATTATCTAGAAAGACATCAGGCCACATTTGCGTAGGATTAGATAAATATATCAATTGTATAAAATAGATAATCTAGAAATTTATTCAGGTACATAAGGATTCTATCATATGATCATGGCCACTTTTCAGACAAGGGAGGAATGAAGAAATAAATAATGCAGCAAAAATGCTGAGACAATTTATAGAAAATTAGACATCTTTCTTAGAGCATTTACAAAAATAAGTACCACTAACATTATCTAAAGTACTACTAAGAAATGTAAGATAATATATTTAAATAAGGCATGGACAGCATGGGCATCAGAAGTGCAAAGACAAATGTGTAAGCAGTGTATGCTTGTTAATTAAATGCTTAGGAACAGCAGAAGTATCATAAACAGATTTGCACATAAGCCACAGACCCATAACATTAATATGTGATATATACAACAAAGTACTCATATTCATAATAACTCCAAGAAATTGATGTGAGAAAGCCTAATACTTAATATAAATTTCACAGTGCACGTGAAAATCAAAGACAGAAGTAGAAATTTGAATAGTCAATAAAGGCCAAAAATATCTTTATTCTTACCAATTATAAACAAAATACCAAATTAAACAACTGTTTAAAGCATTTATTAATCATCCTTTTGAGAAAATACTAAAATAGAAAGCCATTTCACGTTAAACTTTTCTCTAGGCATCCTTAAGGGGAAAAAAATGTAGCTGAGGGAAAAGGAAGTTTGGCTCTGTTGATGCACGAATAACAAACTTTTCTGATTCTTAATAATGTGAAGAAAATGGGCTATTTCTACTGTTTATTCTTCACTGTAATATCGCTGAAAGAAAACTCAATTCATAGGGAAAAGGTAAAATATATGTTGTAGCAAAGTAAAGGAATAAATATAGCATGTAGAATAAAGTGCTGAAATGAAAAGGATCATTCTCTCAATTATGAAAAGATTAACCACTCAGTAAATCAGAGAAAAATAAATAAAGCATAAGATATTTTAATATCATTATATTGTAGTATAGACTTAGTTCACATTTTATTTAAAACTGGTAAGAGATTCATGTTAACTACATAGGCCAAGTGTTTAAAAATGAAATATTGTGTTATTATAGAAGCAGATGATCTGTTTTCTCCAGCTAGAGAATATTGTTTTTATGAAATAGATTTTAAGTGAAAGTATATTCCTTAAAACTCAGATCAATGATAATGCAATACATAATGAGAATCTTAAAAATTGTTTCAAAAGTTATCTGTTGCATTTGTGCTATATAGAGAAGCAATTATCATTACCCTAAAAAGTATTTCTCAGCTTTTACAATAAGTCAAAATAAACTGTCTAAATAATCTTTTAGAATCACAGTCTTAAATACTCTAAAACTCGAAAAGATATTAAAAATGTTATTCCTTGAAGGTATTCACTCACTTGGAACTGTTACTATTCCAGCATAAAAACATCACTCCTGAAATAAAGCTAAATGACATGGAAGGAGTAATAATAAAAAATAGAAAAAATGTTTACTTGACAATTATAAACTATAAGAAAATAAGTGGGACAACGCTAATATTAGGGTATTTTTAAAGAAACTATTGTTATAAACATCAACAAGGACACTTTGAAAAGACATTTTCTCAAGTGAATATAAAACAGTCTAAATCACAGATTCAGTATGAAGCCAGTTAAATGTACTAAAGGGAATTGCTAGAAATATATGGAAGAAAATGAAGGAAAAATGACTGTTGAGGAAACAATGCATTGTCAGTTTCTGACAAAGTAAATTCAATAATGATCAGTAGATAATTTTAAATACAGCCAAACTTGAGCTTTTAGACAAATGTATAGTCTTAAGCATATTTACTATTAAGTAAGAAAAATTCACATGGGTGAACACAGCATTCAACACAAAAAGGCTTACGAATGAATACAACTCCAAGGAAAGTTAAAAAGTAATTAAAATAAAAAGAAGGTAGAAATCCTGTATTATAGGTTATGTATGTATGATCCTCTGTAGTACATACAGCCATACAGTTCTCAAAGTAGTTATTCATTTAAGCTCCCACCAACAGTGTATGTGATTTCAAATTGCTTCATAGCGTCAATAACATTTGTATGAGTTGTTGTTTTTGGGTTTTTTTTAGGTTTAATGATTCAGCTGATGTATAATGGTGGGACATGGTGATTTTAATTTGAATTATCCTGAAATCCAATGAAATTGAGCAACTTTTCTAGTATTTGGTCATTTAGATCTCTTCTATGCTTTGTCTGTCATACATTTTGCACATTTTTTCTTTTTCTTTTCCTGAAGTGTGTAAGAACACTTAACCTGATAGATACCCTCTTACCAAGTTTTTAAGTGCACAATACAGAATTGTTAATCATAAGTACATTGCTTTACACGAGATGTCTACAACTTATTCATTTTGCGTAAATGAAACTTTATACTTTTTAACAGCAACTCCACATTTCCCCCTCCCTGCAGCCCCACGTCTTTTCTATTGGTTATCCTGATTTATTTTTATTTATTTTGCAGAAGTAAATAAATGATGATGATGATAGATAGATAGATAGACAGATGGATATAGATAGAAGATAGAGATACAGATTTTTTTCTCTGATACATAATGCAATTATTTTTCTCACTATGAAAATTTTATTTTCACTCTCAAGATTTTTTTTGATTATCAGATTTTTTTAATTTTAATGTAATTCAAATTGTATGTATAGATAGATATATATTTTCTTTCATGGTTAATGCTTTTGTGTCCTGTTTAAAAAATTTTTGCCTACCCCAAATAGGTTTTCATCTAAAGCCTTTATTATTTCTCTTTTCCTTTTTAGATCTATAACCCATATGAAATTAATTTTTAAATAGAGTATGAGATGTGACTCAAAACTTATTTTTTCAATATGGATATCCAATTGAACCAATTGAAAAGACATTTTCCTGCTGTAAGACAGTCTCATTAACCATAAATTACATAGTCATATCTGTATGAAAATTTCTTGAATTTCTGTTCTGTTTGTTGGCCTATTTGTTTTTATTATTGCATCAGTATTACAATCATTTATTTTACATTAGGTCTATAAAAAAATCTTGATATTTACTACTGTACATTCTCTCAATGTTTTATAAGAGCAATTATTAGTATGCAAGTTAATAAATGTTCTCAAAGTGAACACAATCTGGCAACTAGCAATAAGTAAAAGAAACAGTATTACCCAAACCTCAGACATTTCCCATGCATCCTTCCAGTCAGGATTCCTGCCCAAGTTCTGCATTATCTTAATATCCGGAAACACTTAACCATACAGGATGTACTCTGTCATCTCTGGCTTTTTTTATTCAATACTTTGTTCATGAGATTTATGGTGTTGTGTAAAGTGGCGGTGTGTTTTCATTGCTGTATTTCATTGCATTGTATGTTCATGCCACCGTGTTTGTATTCATTCTTCTGAGAGGAAAATTCAGGTTGTTTCTAGTGTGAGGCTGTAATGAATAAATGTATTAGTTTTCTATTACTGCCATAACAAATTAATGCAAATTTAGTAGATAGAAACACATTTATCTCTCAGTTCTGGAAGTCAGAAGTCTACATGGGCTTCTTTGGATCCCTGCCCCAGGTCTCACTAGACTGACTAAGATATCTATCTGGAAGCTCTGGGGACGAGTCTACCTCTAGGATCCTTCAGTTTGTTGGTAGAATTCAGTTCATTTCAATTGTAGGGTTGAATTTCCCTTTTGCTTTCAGATGTTCATGGAAGCCTCTCTCAGCTCCTACATTCCTTGTCATGGTGCCACCTCCAGCTTCAAACAAGCAACTTCTCAGAGTCCTTATGCTTCACATCTCTCTCACTTCTGCTTGTGCTACATCTCTTCTCAGTAGGAGGAAGTTCTTTGCTTTTAAGGGCTCATGTGATTAGATTGGACCTACCTAAGTAATCCAAAATAGTCTATTTTAAGATCCTTAAAGATAACTGTATCTGCAAAGCCCCTTCTACCATGTACCATAACATAATTTTAGCTTCTCAGGATAAGTTGTGGGTGATATCCTGTAGGGGAGGGGTGGCATTATTCTGCCTTCCATGATGCTGCTACTAATAGCATTTTTGTAGATAGATGGCTTTGTGAATACATATATGCATTTTATTTAGCATTTATAGTAGGATAACCTGTTTGGGTCACACAGTGTCAAATTCAGTAGATTCTGCCAAACAGTTTTCCAAAACGTCTATACACTCTAGCAATCTACAAGGTCTCCTGTTATTCTACATTTTCAACACTACATGTTTTCTGATTTTTCCATTTTAGTCATTCTAGTAATGTACAGTATTTCACATTGTGATTTTGATACGGATTCTAATGATAATTAGAAGACTGATACGTTTTTCATGTTTCTTATCTTTGGATATCCTTTATTTGTGAAGTATCTGTTTGAGTCTTTTGCTTATTTTTAAAATTTTGTTGCCTTCCTTTTATTTATTTCATGAATTTGGAAGAATTAAATATGTATTCTCTATATTAACACTTTGTTGGATATATTATTGGAAATCTTTTTCCACTCAAAAAATTGCTTTTATTCTCTCTCCTAATTATATCTTTTAATGAACATATCCTGGTAGTTTACCCATACCCAATAGTTCGTACCTTCTACTCCCATACCCTTAAATTGCCTCTCCCCACTGGTAACCACTGATTTGGTCTCTGTATCTGTCACTCTACTTCTTTCTTATTATATTCACTAATTTGTTGATTTTTTAAATATTTTTTTCACATGTAAGTGATATATAGTATTTATCTTTTCTCTGTCTGGCTTATTTCACTTAGCATAATGCCCTACAAAGCAATCCATGTTGCTGCAAATGGCAAATTTTCACTTTTATGACTGAGTAGTATTCCATTTATACATATGTACCACATCTCCTTTATCCATTCATCCACTGATGGAAACTTTGGTTGCTTTCATATCTTGACCATTGTAAATAATACTGCAATGAACATGGAGGTGCACGTATCTTTTTGAATTAGTGTTTTATTTTTTTTTCAGATATATACCTAGGAGTGGAATTGCTGGGTCATATGGTAATTCTGTGTTTGGTTCTTTGAGAAACTTCCATACTGTTTTTCACAGTGGCTGCAACAGTTTACATTCCCACCAACATTGTAGGAGGGTTCCCTTTTCTCCACATTCTTGCCAACACTTGTTATTTGTGTGTGTGTTTGTTTGTTTCAATGATAGCCATTCTGACAGGTGTGAGGTGATATCTCATTGTGGTTTTGATTTGTATCTTCCTGTTGATTAGCAATGTTGAGCATCTTTTCATAAGCCTGTTGGCGATTTGTATTTCCTCTTTGGAAAAATGTCTATTCAGTTCTTCTGCCCATTTTTTAATCAGATAGTTTGTTTTTTTGGATATTGATTTGTATGAGCTGTTTATATATGTTGGCTATTAATCCCTTATAGGTTATATCATTTGCAAATATTTTCTCCTATTCTGTAGACTGTTTTTTTGTTTTGGAGATAAGAGGAGAGTGAGATTAGGGTCTTATATTTTTAGGCTCCCTTATTTTGCAGCTACCATGGGCTGAGGATGCATTCAGTATCTTCTGACTAAGGTTTCATCTCTGGTCAGGTTGTTCTCTCCATGCAGTCCACTTTGTCTTGTTCTAGAAATTGCTCTCTTCTTTTATTATTTCAAGTCTAAGGCTCTTTTATGGTTTCAATTTATGTTGCCCAGGTCACGAACAGATGAAACATTTAAAGTTCATTTTTTTGTGTGTTTGAGGGAGGGGTGCAGATTAGTTATATTTATATATTTACATATTCTACAAATATTTACTAGGACTTACTACTTCCCAGGAGTTTGTCAGGCACTGAAATACAATAGTGAATCACATGGACAAAGTCTTAATGGAGATGTAAATGTAGTGAGGGGAGGCATTCAGTGAACAAACAAAATAAATGTGTAATGCATCAAGTGACAAAAAAGCTATATAAAAGGAAAAATGCATAGTATAGAGGTAGTGATGGAGGCATGAGAGAGTTTCCATTTTAAATATCAAGTAATCAGGAAAGTACTATGTGTTAAATAGAATTTGAGCCAATGTGATTTGAAGAAAGGGAGTGAATCACATAAATCCGTTTTGGAGGAGAATGTTCAGAGAGAGTAAATGGATATCAGAACTACAGCCTAGGCCAGCAGCCTGCTTAGTGTGTTTGAGAAATACCCAAGAGGCCAGTAATGGTTAAGAAGATTAAGGGAAGATTTCCTCATAATAATTTTAATAATTCCTATTCTTTGTAATTAATATATATTATTTTATGATGTAAAATTAATCGAGTTGTACATGTAGAATTTTGGATGTTAGGTAACATGGTCCATGGTCCATTTTTGCTGCCTTCTGATTCATATGACCCAAGACCATTCATTTAGTTTTTCTAGTGTTTATATTTATCTTCTGTTCAGGACTTGAACCACATAATTTCCTTAGACCTTTCAATGCATATAAGAACAAGGAAAATTATTGTGTAATGTTTTCCTGTATACCCTAGAAACACTCAGTCTCTAGACCTTATTAACATATCAGTAGATCATTTCATTGTTTATTTTTGTGTATTTTAAGATTGTTAAAACTTATTGATCCTTTGTGGAGAATAAATTCAAAAATAGATTTATATAAATTGTAATATTTTCTTTGCAATGTAAATTAATATGTCAGCCTAAATGTCAAATGAAACTGATAGTAAATAAATGAAAACTGTAATTTATATAGTGAAATCAATCTATTTTAAGTAAATCTGGATTCTAAATGACAGACACCCTATTTCATACTTTTTAGTGAAATATAGTCAGTTTACAATGGTGTGTCAATTTCTGGTGTACAGCAAAATGTTTAAGTCATACATATACATATATATTCCTTGTCCTATTCTTTTTTTCATTATAGTTACTGTAAGATATTGAATGTAGTTGCTACTTCATATTTTTATATCTATTTTATTTCATTTTATTTGATCAATGCAAAAGGGCCACCAGTGAATTTTTTAACAGGATTTTCTGACATCAAAAGTTGTTAATTTGTTTCCTTAATGCAAACTATAAAACATTTTATTTATCTTATAGTATCCTATATTTGTTATACTTTTATAAAAAGTTATTAAAGTATTAAATACAAATCATAGTGATATAAAAATAATGTAAAAATTCATTAAAATAATATTCCATGAATAGGATAATTTTTAAATTAAATTTTAGATTTTTTAATCTATTCATAGATAATATGTATTTTAAGTTTTAATTTTTAAAGTTTTGTTTTAATTGTACTTATTCTGGAATAATATTATTCTATAATTAACTTATACATTCTTATTTTATACTTATCACTGATGAAACTTTGGGTGAAATGTATGGAATATATTTTTTTCACCATAAAACTTAAGAAGATTTTTGAATGTAGAATTTAGACGCAGTAAGCTTTTACCCAATTTTCTAACCTAAGTAAATCTTTTAAATCTCAGTCAAGACCAAATAGAGCTATTTGCCCTCTTCCAAACTGATTTGAGCTAGCATTTTCAGCTCTGCTTAGCTCAGAGATTTGCTAACCAAAGACGTATTTTATAGCAGGCTTCAAACTAGAAAGGCGTGACTGCTCTGGGTGAGATTGATGAAAAGTCATTCCTGGTTAGTATTCTTGATTGATGAAAATAAGTAATCCTATAGAGATAAGTGCCATACTCTAGAGTGGATGATTGAATAAATCAATTGCAGTAACAGTATGGTTTTTATGTATATTTTTATTCTTTCTTGGGGTGATAATACCATATATTTTAGTGCCTTTTCAGAAGCTAAACTAATTGACAAGTGTAATTCTATTTTGAAAAAAAAAGTTCAGTGATTGTGTTGCATTTACTTTGGAAATCCCTGAGGAACTTTTTTTCATGTGTAATCTAAGAAAATAAAATATTTATTTTACATAACAGTATTATGAATTAGTAATACACAGTTTCTACTAAAAATAATATATATCAAAAATTATGAACTTTATAAAAACAACAGAGTAAATGATAATGTAAGGCAAAACATGTTTTGAAATTAAATGAGTAAACATGATTGGAGTAAATTCTGAAAGATATATGGCTTCTCTATGCCACTCATTTTCAGTGTCTGGATAGATCTCACTATAGATATTTCATAGTAAAACTGAAATAAACAATTTTAATATTTACATTGGATTAAACCAGTCATTTAACAGGTTGGAATGTTTCATTTATTGAACACTTAAGAAATGTAATGTTTCATGTTTATATAAATACACAAATACGTAATATATTGCAAGTCTTGTTAAGTTCAAATTTAAGTGATTAGATGATGTGGGATATTATCCTTAGTAATCAACATTATTGAGAGTGCTTTGTAATAGTCATCAGCAAATAATAATAATAATTGATTATATGTCAGAAAATAAAGTAGTGTTTATTAAAAAGTCATTGATCTTCTTCTATAAAATTAATTCATTCAACAAATAATTAGTGGTTATATTTCTAAACAATTCAATAGTTATTGGGGATAACTTGACAAGTTATAAATGGACATTTAAGAAATGTATCATGGCCAATCCTGGTTTTCATGGAACTTATATCTATTTGGAAGAGACAAATAGAGAATGAAGTAATTATTTAATTATAATTATAAAAAGTATTAATAGAGTGAAGTAAGGTATAATAAAGAATATATAACAGTAATCTTATAATCTGGTAATGTGGTTAGAGGATTCAGGGACAACTTTTCTTATGAAGTAACACTAAAGCTGAAGTATAATTAGCTCAGTGAAGAGAAATGGGAAAGTACAAGAGAAATGCTCCAGCTCTAGATATAATTTTGTGCAATCAGTAAGTTTCAGAATTTGAGATTATGAGTACTACTCTCAAACAAGCTGTCTCTACATGTCAGTGAAACTGAATGAATAGCAATATTTAGTTACCATGAGAAAATGATGTTTAGTAACCATTGATAAGACTAGGATTGCCTGAAGAAAGCAAACAATTGTATAACTGGTGCACTTTTAAAAAAATACTTGGGTATTTAATGGAATATTTATTTCATTAATACAGAAAATATGTATGGAGGACCCACTATGTGCCAGGATCCCACCCTTATCTCTCCTCAACCTTCTGTTCTAAAAGGATGAAACAGTTAAATAACAAATACAATAGATTGAATTATGATATATATCATATTTATAATTTTAATATAATCAGTATTAATATAGTAAATAGAGCAAGGTGTGGAAAACTTGCAATAGTAAGAAAGGAGATTTGTACAGTTTTTGCAGGGTGATCAGCCACTGAGAATAAGATAATTGAGAAAAGACTTAAAATATATGAGAAAATTGATCTGCCTGTAAGTTTGAAAAGAATATGCCAGGCCAAAGGAAGATCCGTTGCCAAGGCCTAAGGCAGGCATCTGCCTGATTGCATTCATGGACTAGTGAAGAAGACAATGTGGCCAGAGACAAGTGAGGGAAAGGAGAATGGAGTAGAAGTCACAGAGATAAACTGGGGCCAGAAAGCCCAAGGAATTATAGGTCATTTTAAAGACTGATTTTAGGCTGAGTGAAATGGGGGCCATTTAAGAATTTTAAGGAGAAAATTAGCATAGTCTGAAATATGTCTTAATAGTATTTCTCTAGCTGGAATGTAGGAGACAGACTTTCAACTAGGCAAGAAGAAGTAAGAAAACCTATAGGTAGGCTATTGCTATAATCTGAGTAAGAGCAGATGGCAAATTGAACCAGAGCTACAGCAGCTGAGATGATGAGAAATTACCAGATTCTGAATCCAGTTTGATGACAGAGATAGAACTTCTTGCAAAAATAGATCGTGGGATGAGAAAGAAAGAAAAATCAAAGGTAGCTCTTGAGTTTTTGCCTTTTTGTTCTGAGTTGCCCCTTTGCATTCTCATTTTAACAGAAATCTGTAGCTCATCTGAAGATACTACATTTACAGCCACCCTTTCAAGTGCTGACTATTTCTTTCTCCCAGAGTCCTTACACCCCTGTGCCTGACGTTTGTAGGCATTTTCCTGGTTCTTCATTGTTAATTTCAAACCATTCTCCCTCCATTCTCCCTTAAATCCTTCAGTTTTGAAAAATAGGTCATCAGATTACATCATCCAGTACTGCTCATTAATAGTGGAATCAAGCAACCCTTTAGCATATTTCCCTAATTTCTTTCAGAGTTTAACTCCTGGCTCTTTATGATTTTCTCCAACACTAATCATATTTTAATGTTTGGAAATTTCAAAAATTATGTGCCTTTAAGAGAGTTAGTGAATCAGGTTGTTCCTAGATGAAGATATGAGTCAGAGTCGTATTGGTAATGACATAGTCAGGAAAAAATGAATCAACTAAAATTACTAACCTTAAGATCCAGGAATCTCCTAGAATAATATAAAAGCATACTAAGTGTAGATATTTTAAGGTAATGCCATCAGGATAATTCATCTTTCTATTAAACTGTCTGACATTATAAACAATTTTACACTAGATATTTTCTTAGGTGTATTCTTAGCATATCATATGGCCCAAGTATTTGTTTTTTGAAAGTAATGACATTATTTCTTATTTCTGTATTCATAATAATATCGATGATTTCTTGAATGTTCCAATTCTGTATTTTATTCAACTATTTTAAGTGTCAATTTTTAACATTCTAACATAGATTCTTTTGTTTATTCATTCAATGATATATTCAATATTTAGCATCTTCTATTTATCAAACTTTCTTTGATGTATTAAGGATAGGAGGAAAATACTGTTCTCATGAACCTCATGATCTAGTAAGGTCAAATAGATGATAAACAAAGTGGAACAGGAGTTAAAAAGTTCAGGGAGGAGGATGTCAATTTGCAGGTTAATTTAGATGGTAAGTAAAATCATCAAGAAGGAGGTTAAGAAGGAGGTTATATTTCAGAAAAAAAAAGAAGAAACAGAAGAAAAGAAAATATGGCTTTTAAGCAGCTAGACATTTGGAAATCTGGGAGAAAAATATTCCATAAGAGGAAAAAACAAATGCAAAAGTGCTAAGATTGAGAATTTTTTTTTTCAGGTGACGGAGAAAAGCAAGGAGGTCTCTGGAGCAAAGTAATAAAAGAGCAGAGTAGAAGGAAATGAGGTCACAAAGGTAAGCCATTTGATACTAAAGGCAAGTGATTTGATGAAATGTGCAATTTGAGTGATTTTGAGAGGATGGTTTGATATAATTCACAGCATCATAGGAGAACTCTATTTAGCTGTATTCAGTTATCTGCAAGGACAGGAGTAGAAGCAGACAATAGAGTCGATAGATGACAGTAGTTTGGACCAGGGTGATGGAGCAGTGGAGATGGTGGCAAAGTTGTAGAAGCAAGATTTCCTGATGATTCAAATGGTCTAAGAGGAAGATAAATGTCAAGGAAGTTTTCAATATTTTTGACTTGAGCAACCAAAAGGAAGAAATTGGCAATAGAGATGAGAAAGGCTCTGGATAAAGCAAATTCAACATTTTAAGCTTGCTTGTTGGGCATCTGAGTGGAGATATTAAATACAGAGTTAGATGTCCCAAAGTTCATGGGAAAAGTCTAGGCTGAAGATAACATTTGGGAGTTGCAAGTTTCAGGTGTGCTTTAAAGCCTCATGGAAAACTCTTGTGAAGAGAGTGAGTGTAGAAGACAGAACAAATCCAGAGATGCTGTTTGTAGAAGTGGACGATTTTCAAGTTAAAATGAAAAGCCCTGTTTTTTTGTTTGAAAATTATTTTGGGATAATTTATATAGTAAATTCCCCAGTATTATGCCATCAAAAAAGATAAAAGTACAATTTCTCTACTTTAAAAATCAATTTCTATTTTCCTTTGCTAAAGTGCTGTCATGGGTTGAATGTTACATGATTTCTTCATAGGTGAAACTGGCCTATGAACAAGATGAGCTACAGTTCTTTTTAATGTAGTCTTTTTAGATGGAGTCCAATACTTATCAGCTATATGGAATACTGTATATGGTACTATGATTCTCATTAGTGTTATAGTCTTTATAATGTCCTACTTACTGTTATGTAAAGACTAATAATAAGTTATTTATTTACTATGTTTGGGTGGTACTGAAAATATATACCTTTCCAGTAAATTAATAAAAAGTTAAAACTTAATT
The DNA here is from genome assembly GCF_036321535.1 of Camelus dromedarius. Lineage (NCBI taxonomy): Eukaryota > Metazoa > Chordata > Mammalia > Artiodactyla > Camelidae > Camelus > Camelus dromedarius. The sequence continues at coordinate 41,545,217 of NC_087436.1, forward strand.
ACCTTCATCAAAATTGTAGTGATCCATGATTTCATGGTAGCATCCAGAAAAACGTTAGCTAATTTCCTATATCTCATTTAAGCAATGGATTTTTTTAATTGTTTGTTTAAATTCATTATAGGTAGTATGAACCATATACACTAGGACAGTCAGCTTTCTCAATGAATACACATTCTGTTCAATTAACACATTTTTAATAAAGTCATCAGAGAGGCATCAGTGGAAAGGAGGTGTTGAAAACATTTTTTCCTCACTTTTTTCAATAACACATAAATGATATTTCAAAACACTCATAATTTATTCTAAAATGATCATGCAGTACACAGCACGTTTTCAAAAATTTTGCTTTAAAAAAACTAATCTGTTTACTACATAATGTGTTCTTGTATTGAATTTGATTTTATGGTATTGAATGTTAAAAGTGTCATACTTTACGTCCATACACAGGTTTTATTCATATGAGGCATTCTTTTTAATATCAGCAAGATTAGAATACCTCATACTGGATAATACATAAAATATTTTAAAATTATAAATATATGATGTGTATACATTCAATTATATATGCACAGTCATTAATATATGCACTCAATTTTACTCCACCAAAATATTGTTTTTGTTTAAAAACATTTTACTATAATTTGTATATATTTTTGTATAAAAAATTCCCATTTGTTTTGTAAGATCGTAATTTTCTCTGAAATTTGATATTCTTATTATGAATACTAAGTAAAGATAATATTTTAGTATATGAATGAATTTTAATTTTTTTAAACATTTTTTATTGATTTATAATCATTTTACAATGTTGTGTCAAATTTTCAGTTATACATGAGCATATATATATTCATTGTCACATTTTTTTCTCTGTGAGCTACCATAAGATCTTGTGTATATTTCCCTCTGCTATACAGTATAATCTTGTTTATCTATTCTACAATTTTGAAATCCTGTCTATCCCTTCCCACCCTCCGCCCCCTTGGCAACCACAAGTTTGTATTCTATGTCTATGAGTCTATTTCTGTTTTGTATTTATGCTTTGTTTTTTTTGTTTTTTGTTTTTGTTTTTGTTTTTTAGATTACACATATGAGCGATCTCATATGGTATTTTTCTTCCTCTTTCTGACTTACTTCACTTAGAATGACATTCTCCAGGAGCATCCATGTTGCTGCAAAAGGCATTATGTTTTCAGTTTTTATGGCTGAGTAGTATTCCACTGTATAAATATACCACATCTTCTTTAACCAGTGATCTGTTGATGGACATTTAGGCTGTTTCCATGTCTTGGCTATTGTAAATAATGCTGCTATGAACGTTGGGATGCAGGTGTCATCCTGAAGTAGGGTTCCTTCTGGATATAAGCCCAGGAGTGGGATTCCTGGGTCATATGGTAAGTCTATTCCTAGTCTTTTGAGGAATCTCCACACTGTTTTCCATAGTGGCTGCACCAAACTGCATTCCCACTAGCAGTGTAGGAGGGTTCCCTTTTCTCCACAGCCTCTCCAGCATTTGTCATTTGTGGATTTTTGAATGATGGCCATTCTGACTGAGGTGATACCTCATTGTAGTTTTGATTTGCATTTCTCTGATATGAATTTTAATTTTTAATTGAATTATTTGGAATGTCAGGAAATCTTCAACCACTGCTTTAGAGGTGCATGTATTTTTTAAAATAAATTATTATGTGTTCCTGATTTAGTAAAGCTGTATACAATTATGAAAAAAGACAAAGGCAAATTTTTGTGGAATTTGTGGCCTAAAACAAATCAACAGCATTGCAAGTACACCACTTCCCCTCCTGCCATCTTCATTCATAGTGCAAGCAGTGAAACCTCTCCACAGGGGAATTAAATCTTGCTTGGGTAGAGTGACTGTTGGTACAGATACAAATTGCTTGAATGGAATAAAAATTTTAGTTACCTTTTACTAGCAGTTCATGAGAAATTTAGGATGGAGGACTGAGAAAAACATTTTGTCTTTTCTCACTTGAAACATTAGTAAAGTTAGAATAGTAGTGTTTTTTTTTTTTTTTAAGGAACTGACTACAGTAAGTTGAAAAAGAATGTGTTCATCAATGAGCAGAATTCAGTAAATCTGCAGAAGACAATATGTAAAAGGATAAATAGAAACCAAGGGAGGGAGTCACAGCCTAGGCTGCCGTGTGGAGGGCACTGCGGCAGATGCACTGCAGAAACCAGAGGGTTTGTTGTCTCTAAACAGCAGGCAAGTCTACAGGAGGGGAAGAAGGCTGAATAAAGAGAGATAATAAAAGGTTTCTTAAAATGCTTCAGGTCTTTTTTTAAAATATTTCTGTGCAGAAAGCTCAGTATTTTACTTAGGGAGAGAAAAGCCTTCAGTACTTCTTTTTTAAAGAAGCAGAATCAAATTCTTGGAGAAAATATAGTATGCCAGAATAGATTTTGAAGTCAGAGTAAATATCTTTGTTTTGGCTTTTGTCTGTTCTCTACTCACTTGCCTGAAAAGTAAGCTTACTAATTATTTAAGCATTTATTTTTTTTAAACCTTCTGGAATTTCATGATTTATGCTGTAAATTGAGTATATTTCACTTTTCCCCAAAGGTCACTTAAATTTCCAATGACTATCTAAATGAATGATACTGCTGTGATATTTTCCTTAATATATATACTACGGAAGTTGTGTATAATTTTATGTTTTTCATTTTTATAGAAGTACCGTACATTAAAATTTTAGGAACAAATGCTTTGAAATAGTGTTTTACAGTCTACTTTACAAATCCAAGATCAGGGTGCCAGTAGGGTTAGTTTCTGGCAAGGCCTCTCTTCCTTGCTTACAGATGGCCAACTTGTCACTGTGCCCTGACATAGGCTTTCCTCTGTGCACACGTGAAGGGAGAGAGCTCTCTGGTGTCTCTTCCTCTTTCTAAGAGGACACCAGTCCTGTGGGATTGAGGCCTCACCCTTATGACCTCATTTAACTTTACCTCCTTAAAGTTCTTGTCTCTAAATTTAGTTTCTTGGGAGTTAAGGCTTCAAAATATGAATATGAAAGGACTACAGTTCAGACCATAACTCCTTATGAAAAATGTTCCTTTTTTTCTATTGCAGCATGATAATGCCAAAGTCCTCACACAGTATATAAAATGTAAGAAATGGACTCTCACTTCTTCTCTAGCAAACTGTTTTGCTAGCTATTCCTGTTATTTCGACTGCCCATAATCTGCATTAAAAGGCAAACACTTAAAAGGCAAACACCTCTAGTCCTCTGTACCAGCATTGGACACGAGGAGTTTTTTGTTTTGTCTGGATTCTCATTAGTAAACATTTCAACACACATACACACACACTCTACTAACTTGCTACAGATTCTGCAGTTTAAGAGGTTCCTGCTAATCATGGAACCCACCCACACTCTTGAATCTGATCATCTTGGAGGACTTCATTAAACAAAATATCAACATGTACCTCCTCCTCTATATCCCTGATGAATTTCTGTAAGTGGGTCAGGACCCTCACATAAAAATTTGGATGAGGATAATCTTCAGGATGCCATTAACTTTCTCTTTGAGACTGAAACGTAGAATTCATTAGGATAACCCTGAGACAAATGAAGATCATACAATACACAAAGATTTGTTCATTCTGCTTGATTTATCCTGAGAATCTCCTCCAGCCACCAGAACCAAGTAAATTAATACAATAAAGTGTTCAATTACATTCATATTCCTCTGGCTGGCAGAAGCATATGATCACGGAATTTCAGAACTGGTAAGATTGAAAGAGCTATTGACTCCAAACCCTTTATTTCATACGTGAAGAAGCAAAACCTTGGAGAAATTAAAAGACTTCTCAAGGTCACACAAGAAATTAGTCCAGAAACTTTCTTTCAGTGAAATGCCTTTCTTATATTAATTCATCTATTTATGTTTACAGCACATTGTTAAAATAATTATTTAAAACAACTTATCAGTATTTTATTTAAATAATGAAGTTATTAAGTGAAGTTAAATCAGAGTGAAGTCTTAATAACAGGAAAAAGAGCTTCAGGATTTAAATGGCTTGTTATTGAAAGAAAAATCTGTGCTATTGTGTGTAGCATATCCAAATGCATTTCCAGGGCTCATTGAGTTTATGAGAAGCTAAATTCCAAAATAACTTACAAAAATTTGGATTAGCTCTTGCTTTGTTTGCTCATTTGTACTAGCTTTAAAGTAAAGTAGAACAAAGTCCACAGTTCAGTTCTGTTCAATCTGCATCAGTGACATTAACATATCAGCAACATTCAAATCACATCTGGCAACCTGGAAACTGGTTGGTTATCAGGTCATCACATTTTTGACTTTAACAACATGTGGTTGTCATTTTTAAGAAAGATAAATATACTGAGTGCAGTATAAGTGAACCAATGTTAAGAAGAGCAAAGAGTGAACAAATTAATTTCACAGGGCTTTTATATGGAATTATAAATAGCAGATTTTTAGATACCCAGTTTTATTGATAAATAATTGACATGCAGTACTGTATAAGTTTAACGTTACAGCATGATGGTTTGATTTATATATATAGTGAAACGATTAAAATAAGTTCATCTACATTTATCTTCTCATACAGATACAATAAAAAAAGGAAAAAGAAAAGAAAAAAAATCTTGTAATAAGAACTCTTAGGATTTACTCTCTTAACAACTTGCCTGTTTATCATAGATCAATGTTAGCTGTAGTCATCATGTTATGCACTACATCTCTAATACTTATTTATCTTAAAACAGAATTTTTTTGTACCTTTTATGCACCTTCCTCCAATCCCCACTCCCCCCACCATCCACTTCTAACCACAAGTCTGATCTCTTTTTATAAGATTAGCATTTTTCTCTTGTTTGTTTAGATTCCACATATAAGTGAGATCATACAGTATTTGTCTTTCTCTAACTTATTTCACTTAGCATAATGCCTTCAAGGCCCATCCATGTTGTCATAAATGGTGGCTTCTCCTTATTTTTGATGGCTGTATGATATTCTGTTGTGTGTGTGTGTATCTCACAATTTCTTTATCCATTCATCTATTAATGGACGGTGAGGTTTGTTTGCAATGTCTTGGCCATTATAAATAATACTGTTGTGAACATGGGGATGCAGACATCTTTCAAGTTAGTGTTTTTGTTTCTTTATATGTATTCTCAGAAGTGAAATTGCTGGATCATATAGTAGTTCTATATTTAATTTTTAGAGATTCTTTCATACTGTTTTCCACAGTGGTATGTTTTATCTAGAGGTGTTTGACAGTATCTTGAAAAAAAGTTTTCCCCTTGAATATATTCAATTAAATGCTTAGTCCATTATTAAAAATGTCCTTGTTTAACCTTGGTACTCCAAATTTTCCTAATGAATTACATATAGCTTATATATTCCAGATTTTTTGCTGGAAAGGCCTATTTTGATATTGACTAAAGTTCAACAATAACAGCTAAAATAAATTTTAAAAGAAACAAAAATAATGACTACATAATATTGAAGTAGAAAATATATGTTCAAATGAAGTTAAGCACCATTTTGATACTAAATTTGAAGTTGATAAAAACAAATTAGGGTTAATTATAAAAATTATCTAAGCTAATATATGTAGAAGTATTCAAAATTCCCTACACATATGAAATATTATATAATGATATTAATTAACTTGTTATTTACTATGAGTTAAGTATTGTGTTAAATATCTTTGATGCATTATCTCCTAAGGTACTATGATATAGGTACTTTTATGACTTAGGTATTCAATTACATAAATCTTAAAAACACATTATTGACAAAATAATGACTAAAGAGCCATGTACTGAAATTGTTTGATCAATTTGAAAATATAATGTCAAGGGCAGATAGACAATAGAATAATATATAGATAGACACATAGATACATTTAGACACATAGATAGTTGAGTTCTATACTGAGATTATTTAACTGAATCTCTTGGACAGTGCTTTCTAAGAAAATGAAAGGAAATCTATGCATATATGAAAAATTCAAAACTTTAAAGAAAGAAAATGTGAAAGAGAAGGAAGGGAAAAAGGAAGGAAAGAAGGAAGGGAGGGAGGGATTGTCAATTGTAATCTCAACAAAAACTAAATATGAAGAAAATAAATAAATTATGGATGGGGAAAATAACTGGCAATTTTTTAAAAAGGGATATGTAGGGAACTGGGAGTAGATGGTGTTCCAAATTTAAAAGAGAAAACTAAAGGCTTTCTTTTTTCAAATTTATAAAATCAGTGTCTTTGAAAAGGTGTACTAATATTACTATTGCTAATCAAAATAATGACAAGAGTAAATAAGAAAAAAAAATTTCAATTGCTTGAATTTAACAGTTTCCACATTGATTACCTAGTGAATGGCTAAATTCAACATAAAATTTGCATAATGATAAGATTGGCATGACCCAAGGGGCATTTATTGGGGTCCACTCATTTTGTTTTCAAATTCTCATTGTAATAGCATTAGATGCTAATGGTTTCTGGGAAAATAGGTCACTATCATTAGATAAATCTTTCATGGCTTATTTTCCCTCAGGAATTATTTTTCTATTTTGATCTATTTTCTTTCTAATTTTATTCCTCTATTTTAGAGTAATGTGAGGTAAATAAAGAAAGCATAATATTAAGCTTTGTGCAGTAAATGACATACTAATGAAACAGAAATAACCTGAGTAGAGTGTTATGAAGTAGCTTGTAAAATTTAAAGTACGGGATCAAATGCAATTAATTCAAAGAACAATGTAAGTTATTGTGTTCTGTATTCAGTTGTTCAGAAAAAAATAACATTTTAAATTCACTGGTGACATTTAGTTAATAAAGTTAATATAAGACTCCATAAAAATTGTTTTTTAATGTCATTACTTTTCCTATAAAATTTTTTTTTCCTATGTATATGATAAACATTATACTGGAGCTTGAATATTGCCATTGTATAGTTCAAGTCACTTTCACACTTTGCTTCACTTTGTTGTCCTCAATGCAAGTAAATTCACCTTGAAGTAGAAATTTATATACCAAACAAACATAAAATTATCTAATTTAACTTATCTAATCTAATCTTACTTATTTAACAATTAGAAACTTTTCTGGAATTTGTAATATCTCATACAATCATTCATGCCAGAAGGTGGCACCAAAACACTCAACTTCAAAATCCCTTTATTAATAAATTCATAAGATTATTCTATATTTGGATTTCTAAGTGCAGGCAAATAGCAATGCAAATGTGGATTCAAATCATAAAGGTACTGCATACATTTTAAGGCTTTGTGAAACACTAGAAAGAAATAGTCTGTTTTGGACTTCATATATGATACTACAGAAATCTAACAGTGTATGCTCATTCTAACAAATGTGTGTGTATTTCTGAACTCTTTAAAAATAGTTACTTAAAAATCATCAAATGATAGTCCAAATGCCAAGGGAAAGTGTCATGTCTCCTCCTCAATCAAGTATCTTTTTGCTGTCATATGGATTAATTTTCTGTTATGAAACTTCAGCTATTTCAGTTAGTTTGATCACTTTAAAGATATATTAAAGAAAAAATTTCCAAGCTCCGTCAGTATTATCAATAACATAGCATGCCTTTTCATTTGCTTTCCTCTTGAGAGATAGTTACGGTCATTGATCAGGTCAGTGATCAGGAGTTCAAGCTCTGGTATCCAAATGCATGAGTTTGAATTCCTGTTCTGATACTTAGTAGTTGTGTAACCTTGTGGAACTTTCTTAAATTCTCTCTCTGTCCTCTCTCTCTCTCAATTTCTTAAGCTTATTTTTGACAGAAATACAATGGAACTTAAATAAGATACACACTTAAAGTGTTTAGACAATTCCGAACACCTTGTAAGCATCCAAGGAATATCAATGTCAATGATATTATTTCAAAGAGAAGTTTTCCCTTCTGAAAGTTATCTCCAAAGATGCCTTATTCTTAAATTCATAAATAAGAAAACTCCTTGATTAGAAATCATAAAATAAAACATTATCTGATTAGCTTCTCAGCATAGAAAACTTTCTTGATTTTTGACTCTTACCCAATTGTCACAAATAATAAAGATAAAAATATTTTAACCCACTGCTACAAAGAACTTTTTGAAAAACATTTATGCCTGAGTACTTACCTCTTTATTAAGTAGACCAACAGAAAAATATATGGAAGAAATAAAATTTAAGCAATGAGAATGCTTAAGAAATAATAATTAAAAAAACCTGTAGTTAATTTAGGCAGAGAAAGAGCAATTTAGTAAAATAAGTAATATTTAATGAGTTTCATATACAAGATAAGTAATTTTTTTAGGAATTGTATTTTTTGTTTTAACTGACGTGTGGCTACTGTGAATACATAGCATATTTATATTTGAGGCATAAACATCAAAAATAGAAACTAATATATTAGGTAAACGTGCTGTAGGGGAAGACAAAGCTCTGTTCTATTTTATATAATTGTAGCTGCTTTATACAATGAGAAGAATAAGTGTACTTAATCACTATTTGCAAAACAAAGGCCTACAGAAGTAGCTAAAAAAAAAAAAAGCAAAAACAAACAAAAAAAAAGTTGCTTTAATTTGTCTCCATAAAAACAGATCTTAATAATCATAAAAAGGTAAATAAGAAACAGAAGCCAAATACACCATCACAACAAATAAAGAATTGAAGAACTCTTTCTAAAGTGACAACATGATTATTTATATCCCTGGCAAATTGTCACCACATCAGCCTTTTTTTCTGTTCTAGAACCTTCTAAATTCAACACACCTTTATTACCATAGCATAGAAAACCAAAAGTCATATTTGATTATTACATAACTTATAGATCAAGTTTATAGTCTATTTGTTCTTATCAGTAAGACAATAGGACTTAAATTAGTGTTAGGCTGATCTCATGAGGTATAGAGAGTCATCTCAAATAACCATTTCTGGTTGAAATCTGCTTTTGAAAGCTTCTTGAAACAGTCACATTACTCTGCCTTGTTCCTTGTTATTAATTACAGGAAGTTTGCATATATGTATATATAAGTGTTTATTCCATGCTTTCATGTATATATATATTTTACATCTATACTTTTTTAACATCCATCATAATTTCCAATAAATGTCCTACTAACTAAGCCTTTAACATCACTATTCCTTTAACATCAATCTTCACTATACAATGAAACTCCTCAGGATTTTATTTTAACAGCTGCCATTTCACCCTGCCATTCTTGTACTTTTAAGAGAGCTGCAGGAAGCTTTGAGGATTTTTGTTGAGAGTTAAATTTCTTTGACCTTTTAAAATTCTCCTTGTCTTCCTTCAGTTATACTATGAATAAACTCTAGGAATCTAATGCACAACACACTAACTACACTTAATAGTACTGTATTGTGTACTTGAAAGTTACTCAGGTGGTAGGTCTTGAACACTCTCGACACACGTACACGTGTGTACATTTAAGTATGAGAGGTGATGGATGATGGATGTGTTAAATTAATCTGATTGTGGTAATAATATACCTATTTTTTTAATCATCACATTGTACACTTTAAATATATAAAATTTTATTTATGAATCATACATGAATAAAACTGAAAAAAGAGAGTTAAACTTCATTTCAGAGCAAGTTTCAGCTTGCGTTTCTGGTAAACTTGCAATGTTTGTATTTGGTACTAGATTCTTGGGATGCTGGGTGGATGTTCATTTGCTGTATTTTTGTTTTGTTTTGAATTAAATACAAACAAAATGCCAACATATCACATTAATAAAAAAATTCTACTTTTTCCTTAAACATTTCCCAGGTACAGAGACATGTGATAAGTTTTATGTAAGGTACCAAAATGAGCTCAGTTTGCACAACTATTATACGATACAGAAGTTAGCCTAATTTGACCGATAAAAAGTCTGAAACAGAGTGTGAATGATTTAAGGTCATAAAGTTAATTAGACAAAGACAAAGAATTTATGAACAGAATGTCTGATATCAAAGCATATCTTCATATACCATATCATGTATGACCTGGAAAACGTTACTCTATCTTTTTTTCCCCAAATATATTATTTTTTAGGCATCTAGTTTATAAAGAATGTATTAGAATACTGGTTCTCTATCTCATTCTCCATTTACTGTGGAAGTTCAGGTCGTCACAGATACTTCCTATACATGCTATATACAAAACTGAAGGGAGGGGGAGAAAAGAAAAAGCGTGTTGAAGCATTTAGTTAAATAATCTGACATAACATCTAATAGAATTAGTTATAATTCAAATTTTAAAAGTTGTTTTAATGATACAGATGTTTTCTTTTTCCTGTTTTTTTTTTTTTTTTTTTTTTTTTGCTTTCAGTGTATATTTAAATAACTTCCTTCCTTAGCTCAGAATAAGACTTACTTTAAAGTTTCCTTTCTTAGAATTTTAGAATGTCAGTTCTTGCATTTACTCTTTGATGCATTTTGAGTTAATTTTTATAGATGTTGTGAGATAAGGATCTGATTTCATTTTTTGGCTTGTGATTATTTAGTTGTCCCAACACCCTTTGTTGAAAGGCTGTTTTTTCCCTGACTGGTTGGTTTTGGTATCCTTGTTGGAAATCAGTTGACCAAGGATGTATGGGTTTATTTCTGGACTCTCAGTTCTATTCCATTGATCTGTATGTCTATCCTTGTATCACAGTCTCTTGATTATTCTTGCTTTGTAGTAAGTTTTGAAATCTGGAAATGTGAGTCCTTCTACTTTGTCCTTATTTTTCAGGATTATTTTGACTATTCTGGCTGCCTTACATTTCCATATAAATTTTAGATCAACCTCATTAATTTCTACATAGTCATCTGGGATTCTGTTAGAGATTATGTTGAATCTATAGATCAGTTTAGGGGGTATTATCGCTTTAACAGTTTTAAGTCTTCCAGTCTGTGAATATGGAATTTTTTTTCATTATTTAGATCTTTAATTTTTTTTCAACAATCTTCTGTAGTTTTCAGAGTATATATTTTACGCCTCTTTTGTTAAATGTGTTCCTAAGAATTTTATTATTTTGACACTCTTGTGAATGTAATTGTTTTCTTAATTTTATTTTCAAATTGGTAACTGCCAATATATAGAAACAAAATGGCTTCTTGTGTTAATTTTGTGTCTTCCAATCTTGCTGAACTCAGTTATTAGATATAATAGTTTTCTAGTGGATTCCTTAGGATTTTCTATCTATAACATTTTGTGAATAGAGTGTTACTTTTCCCTCCAATCTGGATGCCAGTCTTTTATTTTTTAATTAATTTTTATTATAGACAAGTCTATAAGCCCTTCTGACAGTGATGAACTTTTATTTTACCTACTGATGTTTTTAATTTCATTTTAATATCCTAGTCAGTACTTTTTCATAAAATTGTTGTTGATATTGTTTTGCTTTAGACATTTTCCTCAATTTTGTAGTTAAGTCAAGGCTAGGATACTGATTATTTGGTGGGTTTTTCTACTTATAAATCTCTCACTTGTGATACAGCTCGCTGATAACCAATAAACTTCCTAGGAATGCTGGAGATCCTAGATATTTAGAATATTTTGTAATTGCCTATGACACTGTGCCATTTCATGATGACCTTACTTAAGAATAAAAATACAGCTATTGATTTTAGCATTAACTTGTTGCATCTACTTAAAATTATTTTCTAAATGTTTTCCCATCAGAAACCTTCAGGTACCAATGGAAATGTCTGTATTTTTCTTTTCCTCATGCCTCATGTTGAGTGCGAACAAATGCATGGGAGGCAAAACATGATGCAGTTAAAAATGCACTGTAAATGCAATACCAAAGGCATATCAAGTTGAGTAAGACATTCAGCATCTCATTATTCAGAGTTAATTGCTATTGTATGCTAGGCATTTAACAATTAATTGCAAGCACCCTATTTTTATGCTTTCCTCTTAACTTACTTTGTTAATAGACTCCTATAATCAACTTTTTATAAGTATTATATTCTCAAATAAATTAGTACACTGTTTCAGGAATCATTTTAAAGCCTGAAAAAATGTACTCTATAAATCCTTACTGGTAAAATCTTCTGTTAAGATTTCTAACTATTTACTATAGCACAAATATATTTACCAAATTGTAGTTAATATAAAGAAAGGGTTTGGTCAATGTTGAAAAGTACTTATTTTTCCATTTTCCTTTCTAAATAGTGAGTCTTTGAATAATATGAACTTGTCTTATCCTACAGTAGCTTATACTAGACTATTGGAGTCATATAATGAGAGTGTCCAGTTTCACTGACCAATATTTTAATTCTGATCCACTGCTCTGGTTCTTGATAAGGAATGGACTCTGAATAATATAGATTATTTTTATCTACTGATTTACTATGAATTCTGATAGAATACCAGTATGACCTGAAAGCAGAGCCTCATGATTTCTCAATAAATCATTCCATACTTAAAATTTCCATTGGCTACTACCTTTATTAAAATTCATTTATATGCTTCTTATCTTGAGTATTCTTAGGATATTTTCTGGCACACAGGTAGTGCTTCATAAATATAATTATTATGTTTGGCATTGATGATGTGATGATGATCTATGAGTTGTATCATAAAGATAAGGTAACGGAGAATCAGAGAGGGTAACTTGCTTAAGGTTGCACAGTTAATAACCACAAAATAGAGATTCTAAATCAGGCTATCTGATTCCATATCATGTGACCATTATTACAAAGAATCTGGCCACAGCTATTTCCTAAAATAAGTCTGAAATAAAACCAACTATTTCTATCTCTGATTTTCAAATAAAAAGAGGAAGTCCAGAATGATAAATCAGCCAGTTAACTATAAGGCATTCACTCTGAGTGCCTACTTCACACTCAGCATTTCTAGGATTTGTGAGGGATATAAGAAAAGGAAATATACACACAAATACACATATCCATACATACACCCACACAGATATGAATATTTATTTAAAAATAAATTAGAAAATAAGGCATGAAATAATTGAAATAATTGCATTATTGTTTTAAAATGCTGTATACTTCAGAGAGGGAAAATATGTGGCCTTAACTAGAAAAGGCTTTGTAGCAGAAGATACGTGGTAGTCAATCATAAACAAAGACTGAATAGAATGAGTGAAGTCCTGGGAATCCCACTGGTAAAAATTTACCTGCACTGAAGCTTGCTTTAGGTGTCTGAGAAATACTGGAAAATATCATTGCTCAAGTATAGCAAAATCATATTATCCCAGATTATGAAAGCCAGGAGAGAATATTAGATTTAACAAATTAAATAATAGCATAAAATTATGTACATAGAAGAACTATAGGAAGAAAGCAATTATTTATAAAGGTTATGTGAACAGACTTCAGGCTAAATTAGAAAAGGAATACTGTGGGTGGTAATAATGTATTCATTCAACAAATATTTAAAACCAATCCCAAGAGGAGAAATGATTCAGTGGGGAAGAACGGCCACTTTTAGTAGGAAAGTTTAAGATCACATTAGCGAGGAGAATGTGCATGATTAGACCAGCAACTGGATAAGGTAGACCAGTCTATCAGTGGTCAAATTCCTGGGAGAGACAGAAATAGAACTCATACCAGTGAGGATGGAAAGTTGTAGAGTGATGGGGCTGCCCAGGGTTAGCTCTTCCAAACCATACCGCTCCTTTTACTGTACAGTCAGAGAATGAGCAAACCATTCATTTTCCATAAAGTAGGTCTCTAAGTCTGAGGCATGTTAGGCAGAATCACACTCTCGTGAATGAGACTTCTGTGAGCCTCTGATAGTGATGCTGGGTGAAGTCTGTGGACAGGAGAGGCAAACTTATAACTGGAATACATGTAAACACTATTAGAATGAAATGTTGTTATTTCCAGGTTAGAAGGGGTGCACTATTACCAATTTGTCACCAAGACATTGGTTGGCCTCTTTAGAGCAGCACGCCACTAGCCTCTGTGGCTGGTGAGACAGATGCTCAGTGTGAGTAGTAGTAAATTGGTGATGAGAGATCATTGCTGTTACGCAATATATGTAGGAAATACTTTAATAGAAAAATATTTAAAAGTCAGCTTCAGGAAACCACAGAAGCTAAAATTAGACATATGAATATTAAAACATGGAAAGGAATTCTATATGTATATGTATGCATATATATACATATGTGTGTATATATGTATATATACAGTTATATATATGTAGTTTAGTGTTAAGTGATAGAGAAATGTGGTAGTAAAACAAAGAAATTCACAGAAATTATATAAACTACATGTGGTAGAGAAGGTGGAAAACAAAAGGATTGAGCAGAAACTTTCATTACTTATACCTATTTATGAAATTATTCATAATATTTTAGAGATAATACTTGATAAGCATTGCTAATTTAGATAGCTCTTTTGTTGGCCAGGGCTTTGTCATTTTTTTTAATAATTGAGCCTATTAGTAATAGTAATGAATTAAATTTAAACAGAACTTAGCACACTTTATACTTTCATATATAAAACTTGGATGAGACCATTAAAGTCACATCTACCAGATTTCCTGAACTTAAGGAGCTAAGAACAACAGTAAATTATTTTGATGAAAGTATTAGAATTCAAAATGATCCTAAAAAGCTGAAACAGTGGGCTGTTTCAGCAAAAATAATTAAACACTGAGTTTAGAGATAAAGAACTTACCTACACAAAGACAACATCATCCTAAATAGTCCCTGTGGAAATGGAAACTAAAGTACTTAGCAGCACATTATATCTGTACATGTCTATGTATGTCTATCTATCCATGTTTATATCATACAGAAGATAATTTATTAAAGTGTGCTATGAATTGTTAGTGCGAGGAATGTGTCAAAAACTGATAGGTTTTGGCTCCTTTAACAGGAAGATAGCACAGAAAACAGGATGCTAATTGTATCATGCCTCTGACCAGGTGTACTTTACTGGTCAGGTTAAATCTGCAATATTGTATGAAGTTCTCTGAGTCATAAGATGATGTTAAACATAAAAACATAAATAACTTAAGTTACATAAGAAAGATACCAAATTTTAGAACATCAAAATTATGGTGTTTTGTTAATATTTACTCTTTAATTTAAGAAACCTTATCTTTAATGATTTGCTGATGCTTGAACTCTGTCATTATTTCCAATGCAATCTCAATTTTCAATTATAAAGAAAGCATTTTCTAAGGTATTAAAAGATAGAATAGTTCAATAAACCCCCTTATGGCCATGATCTAGATTAAACAATTATTAAGATTTTGTCATATATGTTTATTTATTCAATGCTCTTTATGTGGATAAGTTGAAACAAAGTATCACTTATTATGTAATTTTATTCCTATATACCTCTGTATTCATTTCTATAAAATCTTCTCATTTCCTTGCAATCAACATAATTATTATCATAAATTCCATAAATCACAGTTAGTGACATTTGAAAACACATTTTATGGAGTGATTTAAAGAGAGAAAAGAACTCAGGTTTAAATATTAACTGTCATCAAATATTGGATGATACATCAGCTGGATGGAGAACTATGTATTTCTGTAGTCTCCAGACAGTAGAACTGAGACCAGTGGTTGCAGTTTATATGCAGACAGATAATCTTACATATGAAAGACAAACAGAAATAGGAAATTTACCAGGAGGGTATCCCTGGAATAACAGTCTGTTCTCAAATACATACAGATTTCTTATCTCATTCTTATTTCTTACATTTTTCCACGTGTACAACATACAAACACCAAGGTTTGTCCTATAAATGTGTACAAACACCAAGGTTTGTCCTATAAATATGTACCCTTAAACCTAAAAAAGAACATTTAAAATTTTCAAAGTATAAATCTGTTTTTTTTTCCTTAAAAGCTAACAATAAAGAAACATAGCAAGCTTTTAGGGAACAATGAAAATACTAAAACGTTTATCAGAAAATAACCTTCCCAGAGAAATAGCCTTTAAATCTTAAAAAAAAATCACGTTAATCTCAGTGTGATTATTTGTGTGCATGTTGGACTTTGTATCCATTAATACATATTTTAATTTCAAGTTCAAATCAGTAACACCAAGTCTGTCTGTAACTCCTGCAGCCTCCACTCTCCATCACTGAAATTTTCACAACCTGATACCTATGTTACCTATATGGAACTCTGAGAAGACCTATTTAGTTAGGGCAGGGGTAGGAGACAGTCATCAGCACAACATAGTCAAGTTTACTGAACTTCTGTCCCTTGGAACACAAATGGAAAAATAAACACCTAGAAGTGTAGTTGTAATTGAAATGTTTGTAGTGTATCAGTGATGGTGTTGGCTTCTAGGAAAATTGACCTGAAATAAAAGTGCTTTAAACTATAGCTGAAGTTTTATGCAGGTAGCTCAGAGCGGGTTGTGTATCTCAACAATGTCCCTAATAGGTGCTAGGATTCTTCCATCTGTCAATGCCATTTTTACTACTTCAGATTACCTTCTGCTCAACAAGATTGTTACTAGAATACCAACCACTAATTACTACTCATACTCAGGAACAAGAGAAGGGGAAAGTAGGGAATGTGCCAGCTTTCCTCAAAGTTCCACTCAATGGCTTTGCAGTATACGTTCTGAGTACTCGTTTTTGCAAAGGGAAGACAAGAAATGAAGGAGTTTTTTATAGCTGAATTTACTCATATATTCTTGCTTCTATCAACATACTCTTTTTGTTACTAAAGTAAAAGGAGAGAATGGATCTTGAATCAGTAATTAGTAATCTCTGCCACATTTCCGACATAAAGAAAGTTTCAAATACTCTTGGATACAAATTACTTGAAAACTTTAGGGAGCAAGATTTGGATTAATTAATACATTTGACAGATTCTTTTTAAGCTTACAAATACTAATTTTTTCAATATTTCTTGAATACAAAAATGAGATTTAATAATATATAATGTAACATTCTATATATGCCATTATAAAAAAAGTTCATTCCAATTCAAATCAAAATAATAAGCTTTTGAATAATGAGAATGATCAATTTGAAATGACCTTTCATAAAATGATTTTATATAATCAATAGTAATTTTAGGAAAATAATTGCATTTATGACCCTTACAAGGAAATGTTAAATATAGTCTTTAATATTTGAGTTTAGTGTGTTACCAAGGCAATAATATAAAGAGAATGTATTTTCTTTTAAAATTGTGTGTAATTATTTAAATTGCTACAGTGGTATTTATTTTCATATTTTTATGTTCCTTATCTAAGTTGGTGAACTGAACCAAAGAAACATAATTAAATCGTATATATTTGGCACAGGTATGCTCACTTAATTTTGTCATGCTTTTTATAAAACTTTTTATTAATGAAATATTTCATTATCATAGTGCCTTTATATATTTTCTATCTTTTCTAATTCTATTAGAATTTTCTCAGTGTAAATACTAGCCTTCCTCTTAAACCATTAGAATATTCAGGTCAGTATTTTCAGCATGTCTAATATGAGGGAATATTCAGAAGATGGCATAAGCAAGCATCATTGATTGTCTCATTTCCCTAGCCATCCCTCAGTCCATATCTAAGTTCCAATCGTCTGTTCTGTGACCACAATCACCCTCACCACTGTAAGAAAACAAAGGAATGAAATGTTTGGGAGAACAGGATTGGATAAAGGGAAAAAAAGTAATGAGAGAAGAATAGCCATAGAGTAAAAAGAAGAAAAGAGGAAAAAAGAGAAAGGAAAAGTTTAAAAGTTTCAAGTAAATATACTAAGTTTACCTTCATTTCAATTCTTATTAATCTGTTAAATGATCTTTATATGTTTCTGATATCCTCAAGATTAATGGAAGTTGGTAATGAACAACTCAACTTTCCTTATTGGAAAATGAAATCCAAACAAGAAAGACTGTCAGAGTTATTTTTTATTTTTCTTTTCAGAACGATATCATAGCCATTGTTATTAATAAGTAAGCCAAGTACCTGGTGAGGCCACAGCTAAGTATTAGAGAATTAAGCAATGCAGTCTGAAATGCTTCTGTAAGAAATTTGGTTTTTACTTAAAGAGGCAACGGGAGAAAAGAAACAACTGAATAAATAAGTGGCCGAGTATTCATTCCCTTGGCTCCATTCCTCGATCAGGTGTGTTTGTGAAGTTAAGGTCAGTTCCCAATGACATGTACAGAGCAGCCGCTGGAAGGCATTGACTGGTTCCTGCACCTGCTGAGTTAATCTCAAAATGTCCATTTTGCTGCTCCTTTGCTATAGCAACGAAGAATTTTACTCTCTTGATAACCAGTTAGTCATACACGCAAATCTACAGCTCTACTTCTTTTTCTCACTGTTTCTCACCTTTCCATCTTGGCTATTGCCATTTGATTTCAACTTTTAGTTGATAATTTCAAGCATACTCTCATTTCTGCTTTTTTGGAAAAGATGTCATGTGTAAGAGTCTGCTGCTTAAAGTAAGTCATTTACAGAAAATTAAAATGAAAAGTTCACAGAGAACCTGTGCTTTTAGAAGCCCTGAAATGGCTCATGCTGTTGCCCTGACTCACTTTGGTCTTCCTTCTGAATGAAATTTTTCTTCATGGTTTTTGATTATGCATTCAATTGTGATGCCTCTTCAGCAGCGACCCATTCATTGATGACGGTCACTCATCTGAGGAACAGAGACAGAACATGCAGACTAATCAGGATTTGTAATATAATAGGAAAAGCAAATATGTAAAAACTGAAAGGAATGAAAATATTTCTTAAGCAAATCACAAATTTAAGTGTTGTTTTACTCTTACTTTTACCAGACAGCAGAAATCCAGGAATTTATGTTAGACCTATTTGATATCTTACGTGGTAATTATAAATATAAATGCTGAGCAGATTCAGATATTCAATGATATGCCATCAGGAGGTATGATTACTTTTCTTTATATAGCCTTTGCTCTACTCTATATGATAAAGCAATCTTTTAATTTTTATTTTTTCCTTCCTTTGTTCTACGGTACCTAATTACCTCATTGATTGGCTAGGGAGAAATGATTACATTAGTGTTTATAACTATTAAAATATGATTTTTTTTAACTAAAGTTGGGTTGTATTCTGTCACTCAGTGTATCTGGCTTTACAAGAGAATGATTATTATTTTAAAAAGCAATAGAAAGTGAAAATAGCTTGCATTCATGCCTTACTTACAGATGTTTTAGAAGAAACATTCTTTCTCAAAGAAAGTAAGTGGCACCAGTAAAATGACCTAAGACATTTTAGGTAATGTCTGTCCTCAGTTGTTCAGATTTCTATACCAATAACCCATCTGTGATTTTAAATGAAATTACTACTTCTATGAGAAACATAAGGGAAAACTTCTACCCAAACAAAACAAAAGAAACTATTGCTTCTGAAAATTATATTCCAATGAAAATTTTGATGGAAGTCATACCTTATTTGGAGAGTGTGAAAAGGTAATTTTAGTTACATAAAACCCATCAATGTATATTATTTAATAATAGGAAGATATATATAGAGATATATATGTGATTTTCATGACTCAATTATTGAATATTTAAATTATGCATTACTTTATTACATACAGAAATTAGACTGAAGAGTATTTAATGAGAAGCACTGTACTGTATTCAGTCTAATTTCTATGAGCCATGAAGATTAAATGTGATATCAAATGTGAAATACCTAACGTAGAGCTGAACATGAAAAACATACATCCACTTATGTAAGAAATATTTGGGTGCTTGTTCTCTAGCAGTCACTTTTGTAGATGCTAAGAACACTGAGGTGAATCAAAATATATTACTCTCTGCCCTGAAGGTGTTTAAATTCTTATGAAGGTCTCAGACAATAATAAAATAAGCAAGTACATATATTTTATGAAGAAAGTAAGAAAGCGTAAGAAAATTATAGTTACAGATTATATTACATAGGTTCTTGAAAACAGGACATTTGAGCAAATGAAATTAATAGAAAGGAGAATTTGAGGCAGGCATCTTTGAGATTTCCTCTTCAAGGAAGAAGGAAAGGGTGCTATGAGGTCCCTGCCATTTGAATGAAATCCACATTTTCAAAGAACGAGATTACAATGCCTTCAATGTATCAAGAGAGGCACAGAATGGTAAGAAATGAAAGTGAAAAGTTCACCAAGGGTGGATTATATGAAATTATAGTAAATATATGTGATAGGTGGAATAAATGTCCTCAAAAATATTCACATCCTATTCCCAGAATCTGTAAATATTTTGTTACATGGTATGGAGGAGGATTAATATTTCAAATGGGATTAAGTTTGCTAATTAGATTACCTTAAAAAGATTATCCTGAATCTTCTGAGAGGATCCATTGTAATGACAAGTTCTTTAAATATGGAAGAAGAATGCAGAATAGTCTGGGTCAGAGTGATGTATTATGAAAAAGACTGGATATTGCTGGTTTGGAGATGCAAAGAGGATATAAGCCAAGGAATATAGATAGCCTTTAGAAGCTGGAAAAGCCAATGAAACACTCTTCTATAACCTCCACAAAGAGTATAGCCCTACTGACACCTTGATATTAGCCCAGTAAAACCCATTTCAGACTCATGAACTCCCAGATTTGAGAATAAATTCATGGTGTTTTAAGCTGCTAAATGTGTGGTTATTTGTTAATGGCAACGGCAGAAAATGAATATAATACAATAAAAATGACTCTGGTGAGTCCAGAGAAGAGCATGATCTTATATGATTAACCCTTTAAGACAGGTATTCACCTGCTGTAGAGAATAATGTGTAGGGAACAAGAGTGGAAGCAGAGAAGTCAGGTGGGTGGGTATTTCATTAGTTCAGGAAAGAGGTGATGGGCACTTGGACTTGGATGGGATAGATTATGGTGGGAAACAGATTCAGTATTATTTTGATACCAAAAAAATTTGCTGATAGATTTGATACAAGGTGTGGTAATAATGAGGAATCTAAAATATATTGAAACTGTTTGCTTTGATCAGTAGGATAAATTGTGAAGCTATTTGTTAAGATGAATTTGGAATGTAACTTTCTTCCTATTGTACATATCACACCTAATAGCTTAACAACATAGTAAGCATTCAATAAACATTTAATGAAAACAATACGAATACTGACGAAGATGATGATAATAATGACAATGTCAGAGGTAATGATGCAAAATGATCTTAAAATGTTGAGAAAGATAAGATGAAAAAAAGAACCTTAATGGGCCTTTATTGAACATTACAGATAAATGAATTAAATAGCACTAATTAATTTTCCTTCATTTTTTTTCAGAATTCTAGTGAGTCAGATGAAGTGAGACAAAATCAGAATGCACCATAAGCTACATAGAGATTTTGTTCCACACTGATGCTTAGTATTTTCTCTCAATTTGTCTTTTTCTAAATTTTACCACGTTACTTTTAGTCAAGTAACTAAAAATTAATTTCTATGATCATCATTAGGCCTCCATATAATGTAGAAAAACCTTAGTAAGGGCTATATATTTAAACTTTGTTAATGTTGAATTATTGAAGATTGTGTGTTTGTCACAAGTTGTGGGTTCTGGCCAGCAGAAGTCCCACCGAGACGGAATGAATTACCCAAGACTTTGGGGAAAAGTCAAGAGAGTGAGAGGGAGTCGGGAGCCAACTCCACGAGCCTCTCAAATCTCTCATATTTATTGAGTACAGTCAGATGCAGGAATTTAGGGAAGGACAGAGTGGGATCACAGTGAGTACAAAGGCTTTGTTTGTGGTTGGTGTTTGGCTCAAGGTCAGAAGACCCTTTTTGGTGAATCATAATCATGTTGAGCCTTTCAGCTTATCAGCGTGGAACATATGAGAATCAGCTGCTTGACAAGATTTTCCTGGACTCAGGCAGCCGTGCCTGTCTTAGGTTGCCCCCTCAGGGGATCTTACCAGTCATTGGCTAACCAGCCTTCTCACCTCTGAGTCTGCAGCTTCTTGCCATTCCAGCCCAAGGCTGTTTTGGGGATAGAAGACTAACAGCAGGCATGCCCAGCATTCATAGCTGGGGGCCTGGGTCATTGCTAAAACCTCAAGGCAGGTACTAAGCACATCTTCTTTAAGGAGATAAGTGGCTCAGATTGTTACAATTTGTTAACCCAATCATAGGCTCCCACAGAAGGTTTTGTCCATTAAGGTGGAATTTTGCTTTGTTTACTGCTTTGCCCCAATCACAAAGAATAGCAATTGCATATAAAGTTCTCAATAAAGATTTGATAAAATGAACAAGTGGATATGTCTTGTCTAATCTTTCTTTTCTTCAGCATTGCCTGAATAATACAGATCCTAGAATGATTCAATTCACCACAATGTCCAATAAATTAAATTTGTTTTACATTCTACATGGGTTATACTAGCATGTTTATGACCATAACAGATCATATTCCAGGCCCAAAGTTCAGACTTTATTAAAAAGGAAATTACTTCTGTGTGGGATGATACATTCATTCTAAGCATACCGTGCAGAAATAATAAAGTAAGACTTAGATTTAATAGTGTGCTTATTAATATATTACTAATTTTATCTCTAATTTCATAATAAAGAAACATACATTAAAACAAACACTTCATTACTTTCCCTTGAAAAATTACAGAGAAAAGATAATCAGATATTTACATATGCAGAATGTAGTCACTATTCCATTAGTGAATCTTCAGATGTATAATGCTCATTTGTGTTCAGAACCTTAGGAGTTGTCCCAGCCAAAGCCATCAGATATTTAGAAATATTTTTAAAAATAAGACTTTTTGAATATTGAAAAAGGATTTCCATTAACAAACATACCATATTGAAAATGAAAATGAAAAGAAGATGTTGAATAAGTTGAATGACTCTAGTTTTGAACCACAGTTGATTTTAAATGCCTAATTACACTATTTTTAGTTACTTAATTTTATAACAATACAGCGGTCACTTATTGGCAATGTTTATTTTCCAACTATTAGTGAAATTTACAAAATTATGTGTAACCAATCTCAAATTGGGTATAATTGAAATTTAAACTGTAACAAGATATTATTTATTTATGTACTAAGGGAAGCAAGCAAAACTGTCCCAACTTCTAGATATGTTGCAGTTTTAATTACTGAATAGTTTTATCCTGCTAATAAGCTTTTGTAAAAACTCAATTAAGAAATTTTTAATGGTTAAAATAATACTAAATTCAAAACAAAAATAGTATATTAATTTGAAAATCATACTAAATAACATAAAATGCTGCAAATCTTTAGAAATTGAGAATATAAATTCTTATATGTAATTGAATTTTCTTTTCATGAACACATGTAATGATACAAAAATTATCATGATCACTGCAGAAATGGTGAAATATAATATAATAATAGGTAGCTTGTAGAAAATCTGTTGTTTTTTTTTTTTTTTGATAATATAGTGTTGGGAAGTGTCCAAGAGCACACTTAGGCATAGCTTTTATAATGCTACACCATCACAAAGTAAGGGATCAGATCAAAGATATAACCTAAACAGTGTGGGAATGTTGAGAAGCAGTCTTTAGATACTTATTATTGTCTTTAGTACATTTGTTGGGTTGGGATGCTTTAACAAAATACCACAGACTGTGTGGCTTAAACAACAGAAACTAATTTTCTCAAAGTTCTGGAGGCTGGAAAGTCCAAGACCAAGGTCCCATCATGGCTCAGTTCCTGGTAAGGCTTGTATTCCTAGCTTGCAGACAGCTACCTTCTCATTATGTCCATTCATGGTTTCTCCTGGTGAGTGTGTGCAGAGAGGGATAGAGTGAGCAAGTACTCGCTCTTGTGACTGTTCTTAGAAGGACCCTATTCTTATCAGATCAGGGCCCCACCCTTATGACCTTACTTAACCTTCAGTACTTCCTTTAGGCTCTTTCTCCAAATACAATCACAATGGGAGTCAGGACTTCAACATAATGAATTTTAGAGGGACACAATTCAGTCCATAGCATTAGGGAATATTACCTAATGATGGCAGTTAAACTTTATATAACACCATACACCACCCGTTCTTCTAAGTAATTTACAAAGGTCTTATCATGCAATCTGCTAACTCTGTGGAGTAGATATCATCATCGCCAACATCATCATCATCATCATCATCATCATCATCATCATCGTCATTTCCAGTTATAAATCAGAAAAAAAATGATCAAAACATTTTGAGAACCGTGTCCAAATATACATACCCTGTACATGATGAAATTTGGAATCAAACTATTCTGTTTAAATGAAGCAGTTTATGATTTGAATCACTATCTACTGCTGTCTCTGAGGGAGATACCGTGAAAAGAAAGGAAAGAGGATAGAAATATTTAGTTAGAATATTAATCAAGAGATTATCATATCTCAGGGCATGAAGAGTCTTGGATTTTAGTCATAATTAAGACAGTTGTGTGATTTCCAAAATTATTCCAGTATCACAATTACAATGTGAATGTTGATTAGGTACATTGATATAAAAAATTTTTATGTATAAAAAAAATTTCTACAACTCAACACTATGTAGGAATCAGTAATAGTCTTTTGATTTTAATTCTACAATTTAATTATTCTTGCTATTTAACTAAATTTCTGTTCTCTTCTGGAAAGGCACAAAGTAGTCATACCTTGATTTCTGGGCCTTAAGACTGAAAAGTCTTTCTCAGTATAGACACCTGAATGTTAGAATATCAGTGTACTAAAAACTCCCAGAGAGTTCTTGAACTATGACAGGTATAGACAGTTCATGAATTTAGCTATGATTATTAGGAAAGGCATAATGTATATTATCCTTTTCTATGACTTTCTGAAACCTTTTTTGAAAATAGTTTTAGATTTAGAGACTAGTTAAAATACAGCATAGTGTTCCTGTATACCTTTCATCCAGCCTCCCTTAATGTTTACATCATACTGAGTTAATATTTCTGTAATATGATTAAATGAACCACAGACTTTATTTTGTATTATACTAGATTTTTCACAAATATCCTCTTTATGTTCTGGAATCCAGTCTGGGATACCACATTGCTTTTAGTCATCATATCTCCATAGTCTTCACTAATCTGTGACAGTTTCTCCATCTGTCTTTATTTTTCCTGGATATTCCTTATTTTCTCTCAAATCAGGTTTGAAATACCAGGAGAAATGTGCCCTTCCTGTTTTATCACAACAAAGGGTACATATATCAGCACAACTTATTACTGATTGTGTTAATCTTGGTCTCTTGGTTAAGGTTGTATCCTTCAGGTTCCTCTACTGTAGAGTTACTGTATTTCACTTTCCATATCAGTTCATTAGAAGCAAGTCACTAAGGCCAGCCCATGTTCAAGGAGAAGGTAAATATAAGCTCCACCTCCTAAAGAGGAAAGTGTAGGATATCTGTTAGTCTATGTTAAAACCGCCACAAACATCAATAAATATCATTAAAATATTTTGAGACTATGTAAATATCCAGGTTTTCTTAAAGTTTATAGATTCTTTGGGATTTCCTACATAGATAGTCATGACTTCTGTGAAGAGGGGAGTCTTATTTCTACCTCTCCCTGTGGGTATTTTATTTCTTCTTCTTGCTTTATGAAAATTACCAGTATTTCCAATAAACTTAAAGTGACGAGAGCATTCCTGCATTGGTCTTCATCTCGGGGAGAAAGCATCCAATCTCTCTCACCATTCTTTATGATTTTTTTTTGTTTTCTTGTAAATGTCTTTTATTAGGTTACAACATTAAATGTCCATTCATAATTTGCTGTGAATTTTTAATCATGAATGAATCTTGAATTTTGTTGACTGCTATTTCCATATTAACTGATAGGAGTTTTTTATTCAGCCTGGTAAGGTGGTGAATTATATCAACTTATTTTCAAATGTTGAGTTAGCTTTGTATTACTTGAATGAACTCCACTTGGTTGTGCTATATTATCTTCTTAATATATTGCTACATTCAAATTGCCTATATTTTGTCAAGGACTTTTGCTTTTACATTCATGAGTGATATTGGTCTCTAATTCTGTTTTCTTGTAATGTTTTTGGTACTAGAACAATGCAGACCTCAAAAATCAGCCTGAAAATATTCTCTCTTCTATTTCTGGGAAAAAAATTGATATAAATTGGTATTATATATTCATTAAGCATTTAGTAAAATTTTCTAATGTAGCCATCTTCCCCTGCAGTTTTCCCTTTTTCAGAGCCTTTTAAGTATTGATTTATTTAATAATAAAGACTATCCTCAGATTACTTAATATTTTATGAGTGATAGTTTTTGTTTTTCAAGGAATTTATCCATTCAGATAGACTGTTGAATTTATGGTGATAGATAGTTTGCATGTCCTTACTATGCTTTTAAAGTTTCTGGGATCAGTAGAAATGCCCTTTATCTCATTCCTGATGTTGGAAATTTTTAAATTTCCTACGAAATGTCTTCTTTGGCCTGTGGGTTATTTAGAAATATTTTGTTAAATATTTAAATATTTCAGTGATTTTTCTGATATTTTTGTTACTAATTTCTGGTTTATTTGTGATGATTCAAAATATAATTTATGAGATTTCTATTATTTTAAATGTGGTAAGACATGGCCTAAGACCCATAATTAATGCATATTCTGTGTACAGTTCTTTATAAATATGCATTAAATCAAGTTAGATGATATGGTTTCAGGTTATCCATGTCATTTCTGATTTTCTCCCTACTTACTCTCTTAACTAATGAAAGAGGAGAGTTGAAATGTTCACATAAACTTGTGGAATTATCTATTACTCTTTTCAGATCTACATGTTTTTACCTCATGTATTTTGAATCTCACTTGTTAGGTAAAGCTACATTAAGAGTTGTTATTTCTTCTTAGGGACTACTCTCTGTATTATTATGTAATATTCCTATTTATTCCTGACACTATCCTTTGTTCATCACTTGGTCTGAGATAAATGTAGCTATTCTAGCTTTCTTTTGCTTAATGTTTTCATGAAATGTCTTTCTAAACCTTTCAATTTCAATAAGACCTATATATCTTATATTTGTAATATTCCTTAGTATAATATATAATATACAATAATAAAATTATAATATATAGTATGTAATATATATTCCTTTTCATATCATTTTTCATTATAAGCTGTGACAAGATACTGAATATAGGTCCTTGTGCTATACAATAGGATCTTGTTGTCTGTCTATTTTATATATTAGTTAATATCTGCAAATCATGAACTCCCAATTTATCCCTCCCCCACCCCCTTTGCCCTTGGTAACCATAAGCTTGTTATCTATGTCTGAGTCTGTTACACTTTTGTAAATAAGTTCATTTGTGTCATTTTTTTTAGATTCCACATATAAGTGATATCATTTGGTAATTTTCTCTTTCTGGCTTACTTATGATAATCTCCAGGTACATCCCTGTTGCTGCAAATGGCATTATTTTATTCTTTTTTATGGCTGAGAAGTATTCCATATGTGTATCACACCTTCTATATCCAGTTATCTGTTAATCAACATTTAGGTTGTTTCCATGTCTTGTCTATTGTAAATACTGCTGCTGTGAACATTGGGGAGCATGTATCTTTTTGTTTGTTTTGTTTTTGTTTGTTTGTTTGTTTTATGTATCTTTTTGAATTAGTGTTCCCTCCATATATATATGCCCAGAGGTGGGATTGCTGGATAATAGGATGTCTATTTTTAGTTTTTTAAGGACTCTCCATACTGTTTTCCATAATGGCTGCACCAAATTACATTCCCACAGCAGTGTAGGAGGGTTGCCTTTTCTCCACACCCTCTGCAGCATTTGTCATTTATGAACTTTTTAATGATGGCCATTCTGACTGGTGTGAGGTGATACCAAACTGTATTCGGACTTGCATTTCTCTGATAATTAGCTATGTGAAACATTTTTTCATCTGCCTATTGGCCATTTGTATATCTTCACTGAAGAGATGCTTGTTTAGGTATTCTATCCTTTTTTTTTTTTATTATTAGTTTGTTTGCTTTTTGTTACTGAGTTATATGAGCTGTTTATATATTCTGGAAATTAAGCACTTGTCAGCTGCATCATTTGCAAATATTTTCCCCCATTATGTGGATTGTCTTTTGTTTTGTGTATAGTTTCCTTTTCTGTGCAAAACTTATGAGTTTACTTCAGTCCCATTTGTCTATTTTTGCCTTGATTTTTATTGCCTGGGTAGACTGCCCTAGGAGAACATTGCTGAGATTCATGTCAGAGGATAGTTTGCCTATGTTCTCTTCTAGGAGGTTTATAGTGTCTTGTCTAATGTTTAAGTTTTTAAGCCATTTTGAATTTATTTTTCTGTATTTGTGAAGGAATATTCTAATTTCATTGATTTATGTAGGGCAGTCCAGCTTTCCCAGCACCACTTGCTGAAGAGAATGTCTTTTTCCATTGTATATTCTTTCCTTCTTTGTCAAAGACTAGTAGACTGTAGGTGTTTAGGTGTATTTCTGAATTTTCTTTTCTGAGCCATTGATCCATATGACTGCTTTTGTGCCAGTACCACAATGTTTTGATTACTATGGCTCTGGAGTATTTGTCTGAAATCTGGGAGGGTTGTTCCTCCAGATTTGTTCTTTTTCTTCAGTATTGCTTTGGCAATTCTGGCTCTTTTTTACTCCATGTAAATTTTAGGATTATTTGTTCTAGTTCTGTGAAAAAATGTCATGGGGTGTGTCATATTTAAAGAGGGTTTCTTGTAAAAAAAAAATATGTTGTTGGTTCTTGCTTGTTTATCCAATATGACATTGGTATGTTGAAACCATTAAATTTAAACGAAATATTTATATGGTTAGACTAAATCTACCATCAAGCTAGATGTTTTCCATTTGTTCCATTTTTTCTTTGCTTCTTTTTTTGCCCCTGTTATTCTGCCTTCTGTTAGTTTGAGTGTTTTTATAATTCTCTTTATCTTATCTATTGACTTATTATGTGCATCTCTTTTTCTTAATTTTTGTAGTTTCCCCAGAGTTTATAATATACATTTTAAAAATAAAATGACTTCCATCAAAGATTACAGATTTATACCTATGCAGTATAAAAATCTTCTAACAGTATATTTTTTACTCCTACCTTTCACCTTTTGTGCCATTTTATTTATGTATTTCACTCTTATATATGTTCCAAACACACACTACATTGTTTCTCTTATTGCTTTAAATAAGCATCTATCTTTTAGAGGAATTAAAAAATAAGGAAAAACTGATGTTTAACCTTTATTTATTCCATATTTGATACAACCCATTTCTTTGGTAGACCTACCTTTCTGACCACATTGTATTATTTCTGCTTGAAGAAATTACTTTAATATTTCTTGTAGAACAAGTTGTCAAAAGCCCCTTTTTTGAGGAATATTTCCTTTGGATATAGAATTCTCAGTTAACAGTTATTTTGATTTCTTTTTCCTTCTAGTACTTTAAAAGTATCACTCTTTATCTTTTGCTTACATGGTTTCTGATAAGAAATTTGCTATAGTTGTTACTCTTATTCCTTTTAGGTAATATATATTTTCATCAGTTACAACAATATATATTGGTTTAGGGTTTTTTGTTTATTTGATTGATTTTTGTTTGTCTTGTTTGTTCATTTTTGGTTTTTATCCTGCTTGATGTTCTTTGAGGTTCTTGCTTCTATAAACTGGTGTTTGTCCCTAAAAAACTGTCATCCATTATTTTTTCAAATATATTCTTTCCCTTTTTCTTTTTTCTCTTTCTGAGATATCAGATATATCTGTTTGCCTCCCACTATGGTCACACAGATGTGGGATGCTCTGTACCTGTCCTCCTCCTTTTTTTCTCTTTGTATTTTAATTTGAATAATTTCTAGTAACCTATTTTGCAGCTTACTTATTCTTGCCTTGGATGTCTTGAATCTACTGATGAACTCATCAAAAGTATTATTAAACCTCTGTTACTATGTCTCTGATTTCTAACATTTCTGTTTGATATTTTTCTAATAATTTTTAATATCTGCTGAAAGTACCTATCTGGTTGTGTACACTGTCTACCTTGTCTATTATAGTCTTTAAGTATTTATTTACTTATTTTAAATTCTCTACCTGATAGTTCTAATATCTGTGTCATACCTGAGCCTGGGTCATTTTATTCCTTTTTTTGTTTCTGACCGATTTTCTTACTTTTTTGTACGTATTATAAACTTTGGTTGAAAGCTAGCCATATTGTATAAGATAGATAGCAACTAAGATAAATACTATTTTATGCATAAAGATGAGTATGCCATCCCTCTGGTTGCCTTTAACGGAGATTTTAGAGTTTATGTAGTTGAGCTGAGTCTGAATGTTTCTTTCTGATTGGTTTTAGATCTTCTGATTTAACTCTAGGCTTTCCCTCAAGGTTCTTACCAGAGAAACTATCACTTGCAGCTTTCCTGAATGTATTCTGATTTTATCTACATTTGATGTTTGTTAGTATGATGGCAGATATGAGGTAGGGAGGTAATTCTCTGTTGTTCTGAGTAAGTCTCAGTCCTAAGTAGGCACTGTGAATTTTGGACTTCACAAGTGTCCCTACCCATTTTCCAGAACTAATTCTTGGCTTGGAAGGTTAACTGACCCTTCCCCAAGTGTAATATTTTTCTCTTTTCTCCTTCTCTCCCTTCCTTCTTTCCTGTCTTCCTTTCTTCTCTTTTTCTTTCTTTCTTTTGTTTGACTATCCCCCTCCTTCCAGCTGCCATGGATTTACACATTTGTTCCAATACTTACAGCTTATTATTTTGTTTCCATTCTCCCTGCACTGTAAGGCTTTTGTTGTATAGGGTAGATAGAGGAGATAGATAGAGACAGATTTTCAGTGATGGCTGCTGTTCTGTTCCCCAGCTCCAGTGGGTAGACACTGGTGCCCCAGGCTACTTTTTTCCCTTGACCTTTACCCTGTAACCAAATTCTGCTGTTCCATATGTGAAAGAAGGAAAATGGATCTAGTTTTATTTGGACAGTGGCTGTTATTTCTCACCCCAGCACCATAGGGAAAACTTTTTAAAGATTCTCATCCATATTTCCTGTGAATCTCTTGGGGTTCTTGAAGAAAAGCTTTCAAGATGGTACAAATTTCCCTATTTCTGTGACTCCCAGGAGCTTCATATACTCACTAGCCCACATTCAGTCTTCAGCAGTTTTTTAAAAAACATTTGTAGCTGAATCTTAACTTGTGTAACATCTAATAGAATCTGTCCCAGTTAAGCAAATTCTCAAATCCTTCTTCTCCCTGCAGGTGCCTGTATTTCTCCAGATTTAAAGTTATACTTTTTTTATCTGTGACTTCAGTTTTTTTAATGACTTCAAAGAAATTTTGTGCATCTTTTTTTCTTATTGTGGGAGCAACATTCTTTAAAAGCACTCTATATCTGCAGGCTGAAACTGTGTACCCCTTATGAGACTTTTGATTTTTGTTTTGTTCAGCCAGTACATTAAAAATTAACCTTAAAATATTCAGAATACCTTCTTAACGTTAAATGACATTTGTTAACAGTGTATCCTCAAGTTTTATATAGATTCTAGGTGGAGGGTATGGAGATATCCATATACAGAGACATGAGCTTAGAATGTTTTCTACAATCAGGAAAACATGCAGGAAAAGCCATTTCAAAGTTGTTTGACATGTAGGAAAAAAGAACAAACTTAGGTCATATTTATGTGAGTTCAAAAATCTAATGTATATGAAGTACTGAGGGTAATACTTATCATATAATAGGTATACAATGAACATTAGAAGTCATTATCATTACTAACTAAATGTCATAAAGGTCACCTGCAAAATTTTAATTAAAAACACCCATAAGAGCCATCCTAAATATTAAATTCTGTGACTACAAGATAAATAGTTACATTTCATATTGAAGTCAGGTCAATGATCATTTTGAAAAGGCTTTAATAGCAATCTAGTGACTGTTTAATAAATATGTCTATTGTGTTCTCATCACTGCTCTTTGAAACACACACAGACACTGGCACACACACACACACACACACACACACACACACACACACTTACATGGTTCTCAAATTAATTGCCACATCATGTGATGAGGTAATATCTGCTGCTGCAGGTATTAAATTAGGAGCTCACAGAAGAGGCATATACAGTTGATCCTCATTATAAGTGAATTCCTACTATACACAAATAATTTGTAAGAAAAAAATTAAGTTACAGTGCTTTCACAGACATTTGCAGATATGTGCAGAGTAACACAAAATTTGTCACCCTAGGCTTGTGTTCCCAGCTGTGAGGTCAAACAAGGCAACACTTTGCCCTCTTATTTCAGCTCTCATACAAAAATGGCCAGAGGGTGGAAACTGGAGGAGCCAGTGCAGTGCAGGAAACTCTGGCTCTGGGGCCAGTTGGGTAGAGTTTATAATCCCAGCTCTGGCACTTGTTAATGGGCTGGCCTTAGGCAAGTCACTAATACATCTAAACCTCGTTTTTTCTCTTTTGTTAAAAAAAAACAAAAAGACAGAATCCACCAGGATGAGTTGTTTTTAGGATTTAAAATTATAATCTATATGAGATATGCATGTTCATAAATAGATATATAGGTATATAATTTCCCCTGGGAGTACTTCAGTATTCGGTTATTCAGTGTTCACAGCAACTTTATAGAACACAACTCCCGCAGATGAGGAGAATCAACAGTATATCACTGTGAAATCAAAAATGTGTGTCTTAAATATGGTGAAAAGACACATCTCTCTTAGATAAGACTTCTCAGCCAAGACAGCACCATACATTTAGAAATACAAGCATGCCTGAGAAGTGAGAGCTATGGGAGAAGGACCGTGAGAGAAGCTCAGGTTATGGAAAGTCTTAGGTGCCAACTTGAGGCATTTGGATCCAATATGCTAGACAGTTCAGAGAAACAAAAGGTTTTGACCAAGGGAATAAGTGCTGAAAGCAATGTTTGAAGAGTGTTAATCTGGAAACAACATAGAAGTTACATATTCTGATAAATGCAAAGGAAAGAGGGATTGGAAAATCTTGTTGTGACAGGCCAAATGGAAGAGATGAATCTGAGGGTCATTAACAAAGGAAAATTGATAAGCGATCTAATTGGAGGTGAAACAGTAATAGAAGTCAAAGTAATGCTAAAATTGTGACCCATAGTAATTGGAAAGAATAGTAATGACCTTGATGGAACTGTGAATTTAGAAAGCAGACCAGGATG
This sequence comes from Camelus dromedarius, assembly GCF_036321535.1. Taxonomy (NCBI): domain Eukaryota; kingdom Metazoa; phylum Chordata; class Mammalia; order Artiodactyla; family Camelidae; genus Camelus; species Camelus dromedarius. The sequence continues at coordinate 41,578,300 of NC_087436.1, forward strand.
AGGAGACAGATGTAAAGCACGACATCTGAACAGCTGGTGTTTTCCATTTTAAATGAAGGCAAAAGAAATACTATCAGGATGCACCAGCACACAGCTGAATTCACCAAGGCATAGATGTGGAAAACAGAGAAACAACAGTGGCAAACAAACAAAAATGATGCACAAGCCAGCAAAGATGAATTGTTCTTTTTCAGCAGTGACTTAGTTAGTAGAGGTTGCTAACCCTGCCAAATTATTGCTGGGGAAACTGAAATGTTCAAAAATAATTTTAGACAGCCAAGAAATTTCTGAGTAGCATTTGGATATAATGGGAAAGAAAATTTTTTTTCTCCTGATAAAGTCACAAGATGACTAGCATTGATTCATTGTAATGAGGCATCTGGATGTCAAACTGACTATTTCATCTTGCCTCTTTGGGCATGAATCTCATTCTTTCTGGGGAACTACATTAAGTGGATATGATTAAACTGGAGCAGCTTTTTTTTTTTTTTTCCCTCTAAGAAGAATAAGAGTGGCAGAGGGTATTCCCTGCCAATGTTCATGAGAAACTCCTTCTGTGGTTCTGTTGATTTATTTCCTGGTCAGCGGATAAAGTTTTCCCTTCAGTCCACCGCTACACACAGGGTGTGCAAAGTCCCTGTCTTCCATTGGTTTGAAACAGAGCAGGGGCATGTGCTTAGAAATGTCTTCCACTGTTACAGTGTAGGCAGCTTGCAACTAAAAACATACTCAGTGGTACTTTATCCTCGCCGTCCCTCCCCCGTCTCTAAGGCTCTCAGTGGTGGCCTTCTTTGTTATACTAAGTACTTGACTTCCACCAGTATATTCCAGCAGATTGCTTCTCTCTTTTCTCTCCCTTTTCAGGCACTTAAAGGTGAAATACTGCTTCTACAAATCAGAATTTTTGTTACTCTTAGATTTGTGTTTTCTTTGAATCATTGGTTTTTGATTTACTATGGTTGGGGAAAGAATATGTCCTGAAAAAAGCAAGGAGGGAAAAGAAAACACAGTAAAAAAAAAAAAAAGTGCTTTTGATTTTTGCTGTTTTGGTACAGCAGTCTGTGTCCGCCATATTTTCAGTGAACATGTTTTTTCACTCTTAACATTTACAAATCAGTAAATCATGAATCTTAGAAAAATCACAAGGCAAAAAATCAGAATGATAAACTACAATAATGTATTATCAAATTACATAATTAATTTCACATATTTTCTTTGTGGGAAATAAAAGCTTACTTGATCTCAAATATATTTAGATTTCAAAAGTTCGTAAAAAATACATGCACAAATAGTAATTTAAGTATATATATGTTTTATATTGACAGGTAAGAATGTAGCTCGTGGCTGCTTTTAATTGTTCAGCCATCAGTATACTTCTTGCCTTCTTTGGGCTTACATTCTGATGAAGCAGCTGGTTGTATTTCCCTCAGTTTTATTAATGTGTAATTTGTATACAATAAAAATATAATTTGTCTATTTTAAATATACAGTTTGATGAACTTTGGCATTTTTACAGTAATGTAACTACCATCACAATCAAAATACAGAACATTTTCACCAACTTACATTCTATCCTGTGCTTTTCATGTTGAGCTCCACCCTCAACTTTCTGCTCTGGCAACCACTGCTCTGCTTCTATTACTAATTCTCCTTTTCTAGAATTCCTATGCATCAAATCATACAGTATGTACTTTTGGTGATTCAATACCAGTATTTTTATAATTATCCATGTTTTGTTCATCAGTATACTACTCTATAAATTGCTAAACACAAGAACACAGTATAGATATAACACTATCTTTTAATTTACCAGTGATTGACATTTTACTTTATTAATAGTTCTAACTATTAAAAGTAGTACTGCAATAAAATATTTATTGTTTACAGATCTTTCTTTGAAAGCATATTTTTATTTCTCTTGGGTGAATTCTGAAGAATGAGATTGCTGGGTCATATCGTAAGTGTAGATTTAATTTTATAAAATACTGCTTACGAATTTCTGAAAGGATTATGTAATTTTACATTCCACCAGCAATGTATAAGTTCCATTTGGTCAATATTTTTGCCAACACTCCATATTCTTGGCCTCTTTATACTTTTAGCCATTTCACTGAGATTGTAGTAGAAACTCCTTGTGGTTTTTTAATTTGCAACTTGAATGTCCAAATTTATAACTTCCATCAATTTTATATCTTCCGTCAATTTTAGGAATTTTTGATCATTATTTCTTCAAATATTTTTCATTCACATTTTTTCTTTCCCTTCACACTGGGATTCTAATTTGTTACTATGTTAATCACTTTCATATTATCTAACAGTCTTCACAATCACTTTTGAATTTATTTTTTAGTGTTTTTCTCTTCTTTGTTCAGTCTATGTGCTCTATCTTTAACTATACTTACTCTTTCCTATGTTATCTTCGTTTGACTCTTTAGTCTTTACATTGATTTGCTTATGTAAGATAATGGATTCTCAGTTCCATAATCACTTCTTTTTTATAATTCAGTTTCTCTGCTGAGATTTATTATTTTTTAATCCTGCAAGCATATTTTGTTTTACATCATTGAAAGTATTTTAAAGAAACCACATTAACTTTCTTATCTCAAGTTGCAGTTACTGGGTAATTTCAGGATTGGAATCAGTGAATTTTATTTTCTGTGAAGAATGAATTCCATTTTTTTTTTATTTTTACCTTTCAGTTAATTTTGGATTGTATCATATTGTAAGTGATGAAAAATCTGGAGTATATTGTTTTTCTCTAATAAGTGTTGTTGCTTTTGCTTTAGTAGGTAATTATCTTGGTTGGACTTGACTGTAAACTCTATTTTTTATTTTTCCCCCAGCTATATTGAGGTATAACGGACAAATAAAAATTATATATATTTAAGATGTAAAGATGATGTTTTGGTATCCATATACATTGTGAAATGATTAACATGATCAAGCTAATAAATATATTTAACACCTCACCTTTTATTGATGAGAACAATTAAAATATACCTTCTAAGCTAATTTCTAGTATACAGTACAATGATACTAACTATAGTCACCATGCTGCACATTAGATCTCCAGAACTTACTCATCCCGTATAACTGAAACCTTCTACCTTGTAAGCAACATCTCCCTATTTCTCCTGCCCCCAGCTCCTGGTACCCACTATTCTAGTTTGTGCTTCTGAGTGTTTGACTTTTTTAGATTGTACATAAAAGTTAGATCACACAGTATTTGTCTTTTTTCATCTGGCTTATTTAACTTAGCATTAAAGTTCTCTAGGATCATCCATGTTGTCACAAATGGTAAAGTTCCCCTCTTTTTTAGAGCTGAATAATATCCATATATATATATATATATATATATATACACCTCACAATTTCTTTATCCATTCATGTGTCAACACTCAGGTTGTTTCCGTATCTTGACTATTGTAAAGAATGCTGTCATGAACATAGGAGTGCAGATATCTCTTTGATATACTGACTTTATTTCCTTTAGATATATACTCAGAAGTACGTTGGTAGATCATATTGTTATTTTTTGAGGAATTTCCGTAAGGCCTGTATCAATTTACAATCCCACCAGCTGTGCACAAGGGTTCTCTTTTCTTCACATCCTTGCCAACAGTTGTTATCTTTTGTCATTTTGATGGCAGCCATTCTAAGAAGTTGAGGTGATATTTCATTGTGATTTTAATTTGCATTTCCCTATGATTAATGATGTTAAGGACATTTTCTTATACCTATCTCAATTTTTTTTTTTTTTGGTTTTCCTTTTGAAGGAAAAGTCTCAGCTCTCTGCTTCTTTCACAGCCATGCAAAGCAGTGTAGGATGCAGGAGGATGCCTGCACCTTTTCTTTATTGCTAACTGTTCCAGGGGACTGTGTTCTCTAAGTTGTTCAGTGTTTGGTATGCAGCAAGATAGAAATTTCTAAAATGCTGGGAATGAGGTCCTCTTCACTTCTCGCCCTAATGGAAGAAAAAGAACCTCAGTTCTGGACCGATTCCCAGTCTCACAGAGCTGTACTTCTCTGTAAGGACATGATTTCCCCTTTCCTTTGTTCTTACCTCTGGCAGAGTAGCAGGCTCTGCAAGTTGTAGCACCCCTTGTGAGGTGAGGTGGGAGCTGGCCCCATGCAGGATGCCCTGAGAGACCAGGAGCACGCTCCAAATTCTCAGTTTCCCCATGGAAGAAATCAAAGGCAATCTTCTATCTTGGCGCAAAGAAGATCTGAAGAAAGGACTGTCAAGGGTAAAGTGAAATAGCTCTTCTTACCCACTGAAATGTGACAGCTTTCAGTTTGTGCTCCTCCAGAGTGCTTCTACTTCTTCACTGTATGCTAAATTTCTCTTCAAGGTATCTTGGTACCAGTGCCATTGTTAGTTCATTGTATTGGTGGAAGAATGAGAGGTAGGGATTCCTACTCCTCCATCTTGCTGACATCACTCTCCAAAGTCTATTTGAGGACCAAATATTTCAGTCTCATCAGATATTTTGAATTGAGCAGCTTTGACTCTGTTTAGCATATGCTTCCTTCACACTGGCCAGAATGTGGGTAGAGAGAATTTGAGGATCTCCTCTGTGGCTTTTTTCTACCTGACATTCCCTATCTACTTACCCAGCAGTCTTCCTGAATTTAGGTTTCTGGCTCCTTAGACAAGAATAATTGTATATTTTCCACCAACGCCGCAGGTATCACACTGGAATGTGTCTGGCTAAAAGTTGTGAAAACGAGAACTCACTGCATGTGACTTGGTTCCTCCAATTTGTATGCTCATAAGAATTTACCCGCTGGGTTTCATTCTCTAGTTCCTCCAGGTAATTTCTTATGTCTACATTTTATAGTTGTTTTTTGCAGAGGAATCAGTCCTATAAGAACTTAGTCAGTAGTAGAAAGGAATTTTGCTATTGTGTTTTGACTACATAGATATTTGAATTTCCTTCTCAACTATTACTGATTTTTCAGTTCTGAGAAAATGTTAAAGAGCTTTATTTATCCAAGAATTATATTAGTAAGGTTCATCCAAGAATTATATTAGTAAGGACAGTGAACTCTTTTAGGAAAAAGAGCATATTTTGTTTAAATCTGTGTTACTAGTGCTCAGTACAGTGCTTTAAAAATTGTATTTTTTGTAAAGTTTTTAATGAAAAGACACATTTTTTAATCAATCATTTTTTAATGTTAGTTTAATAATATTGCAGTGCTTATTTACTATGACAATTTGTAAGAAATAGATGTTTTCTATCACAGGTTATATTGCATAAAGCTGACTTTGATGGCATATCTAATGTATGTTCTATGAAACAACCAGTTACAAAGTTCCTCCAAAGGGAACATACAAAACATTATTGATGAAATTCCAAATTATTGTATCTTTTTTTCTCTTGGGGGTGTACAATCTAATTAAAATATTTCATAAAAATTACTTTATGTATTATGGAAATTCATGTGTTTTCACTGTCTGTACCTTTCCACTGCTTTAATTTTTATTGTAGTATTAATCTCTCAGTGATATGTGAGAGTCTCTGTAAAATTTGTTCATTCTCCAGCTCTTAAAAAATATAAAATCCATGACAGGAAAACTCTCTGTATTTTTTTGACTGCTGTGTCCCAATCCCTAGAGGAGTACTTAGCACAAAGGAGAAATAAATGAATGGCAGTATCCCTTGTGCATTTATTCGGAAAACACTAAATACCAATTAGATATGAGGCTTCATTCTAAACTCTGGGTATAGTGTAAGGAATAAAATACTGGTCTTCCCTGATGGAGTTTGTATTATTGATAATTTCTGAAGAAATAAAGATAGCAATTATCATATAGTCTATAAAAATATAAAATTATTCTGGATTATTGTCATCATATGTGGCTGAATTGAAAATAGAGTTGAACACAAAGTAGCTGGTCTGGCAATAATTTAAATATACTTGGAAACTAAATAGAGAAACATAATAAGCTTCTAAATAAAATGGACAGTTCATTTTTCAGTCTCAAGATATTTTACTGCTTTATTTTACAAGCCATTACTTACATAAAATATTAAAAAGCAGTCCTTTTCCGCAAAATAAAGTAAATTAAAAGAAAATGTACTTGAATAGTTTTAAAACTTGACTGTTCTTTTATTAATTTTAATATAAAGCTGTGTAGGGAAAATTACCTCATAACCATTGCCATAAAGAGCAAAGATTGGTGATGTGGTTACATAACAATTCCTTTAAGGCATAAACTACTATGTGGAATTGTATTTTTTGATCCCTAGTAGATATCTTTTTTTGTGGATTTCATTATCAAATGTTCTCTATTAGATAGGCAGAGCTTAATTATTATAATTACTTTCATAAGAGAAACAATACTTAGAGAAATTGTTAATTTTTTTAAAGATATGAAGAGAAAATCTTGAGTCTCCTCATTTGTTGCTAATTTAGCAAAGAGCTACCACATATGAATTTAATTAAGAGTTGTCCTTGCCCTATTTACCACTCAGTGAGCTATAACAGGTTTGGAAGAGCTACTGCCAATTTTCTGAGTTAATGCAATATTTAAATTAATGGCATTCATAGATAATATATGAAACTTGTAAGTTGAGTTTATATGAGAAAATGTTACCTACTTTGAATTTGTATTTCAGAAGAAAATGTGTCCCTACATTCTCTTTTTTGAAAAAAAATAGACTGAAATGCATATAAAGTAATGCAAATTTTATAATCTTACTGAGTCTTATGTTCCTGTTTCTCTTAAATGTCAAATATTGATTGTTTATAAGTGTCTTCCTGATAGCATACTTTGATGATTTTTCTTCTTGTAAAGTATTTTCCATGAAACGTGTATCTGAACTTATGCTACTCTATAAGCCCTATTCCTTCACTGTAAACTCAATGTGTAGCTGAACTCTACACCTGGCTATATCATCCTAAGCAAATTATATGACTTCCTTGCATACTTTTTTACTTATAAAAAAATGAAAAATATATCTTAGACTGTGATAATTAATATAACAGTACTTTAAATCATTGAAATGTATACATTTTATAGTCCACTAGAGTTCAACAATGTATCTTTTAGATATTTTGCTTGCCCGATAATCCTCAAATGATTTAAAATATCACTTAAAAGCATAATAAATAAATTTGGCCATAATTTTGTACAAATAATATCTTTTATCTAACCAGGAAGGAATCAATTGAAAGGGCTTGTCTTAGAAAATGTATTTATTGTATTTTTGATGGTATCTTTTATTTTTATAATTTTTTGAATGAAATACCATATTCTATTTTAAAAAAGAAAACACGTTCAGAGAGTCAATAATTTTTGAGACATAAATTATTAAAACACTTTTCTGTATTTATTAACAATCTGTTACTTTACTTGTGAATTGAATAGTCACCTTCCATATGAAGTAACTATATGATAATTATAACTGATTTTAAATATAGTGAATTATATGACAATACAGAGCCCTTTCCTCCAGCTGAAACCTAATGTGAATATACTGAAAATTATCCACTAATTATGCAATTAATAAACAAACTGGAAAATCATGTGAACATTATTTAACCAACTTAAAAGTACATAAGTTCAGGTGACTTAAAAAGTGAAAGATAAAATATTTGCAATCATTGAATTAATCAGTAAATATGCTAGTAGTTTGAGTGCTAAGACACTTCAGGATACCTGGATTCTAACCCCTGATACATATGATTATTTTATTAAAGTTTATGACTGGATTCTGTAACAGTATTATTAAAATGATGGAGGTTAATACTGGTAAAGTATTATCGGTTTAATACTTTATATTTCTTTATTTTAAATAGTTTACTCTCTTGTTTAATAATATAGTAATTCTAAAAAAAATTGTTTCACTATTTTGATATATTTTGTAGGTTTTATAAGCTGATGTGTATATAGCCAGAAGCTTCATAAGTATATTGTATTACAAAATACGTTAGAGACAAGATTTCTGGGTTCTATTAGGAAATGGTCATGTAATATCCAAATTTAGAATATTGCTTGTAACATTATTTCAAGGAAAGTTATTATTCTAACTGAAATTTGTCTTAATTATTTAATAAGAACTTGATTCTCTGAGGAACCCAAGATTTCTCTGAGGAAGAGACTGTGAAACATTGCAGCAGGAGAAAAGTGATCTAGATATATCATACTAAAAAGTTTCTCTGTTTTCTCATACTTCTGGGTAAACTAAGCTTTAACTTCTAACTTATCTTTAATATAAAACTTGTTTCAATAAAACATGAAAATCATCTAAGACATTTGAAAGTAAGGCAGCATTAAAAATCTAAGTAAGGCAAAATTTACTTTTTGATATTTGTTTTTGTTTTTTTTTTTAACATTTTTTATTGTTATAATCATTTTACAATATTGTGTCAAATTCCAGTGTAGAGTGCAATTTTTCAGTTACACATGAACATACATACATTCATTGTCACATTTTTTTCTCTGTGAGCTACTGTAAGGTTTTGTATATATTTCCCTGTGTGCTATACAGTATAGTCTTTTTAATCTATTCTACATTTTGAAATCCCAGTCTGTCCCTTCCCACGCCCCACTCCCTTAGCAACCACAAGTTTGTATTCTATGTCTGTGAGTCTGTTTCTGTTTTGTATTTATGTTTTTTTTTTAATTCCACATTTGAGTGATCTTATATGGTATTTTTCTTTCTCTTTCTGGCTTACTACACTTAGAATGACATTCTCCAGGAACATCCATGTTGCTGCAAATGGCGTTATGTTGTCGGTTTTTATGGCTGAATAATATTCTATTGTATAAATATACCACCACTTCTTTATTCAGTTATCTGTTGATGGATATTTAGGCTGTTTCCATGTCTTGGCTATTGTAAATAGTGCTTCTATGAACATTGGGGTGCAGGTATCATTTTGAAGTAGGGTTCCTTCTGGAATGGGCAAAAGACCTAAACAAGTAATTCTCCAAGAAAGAAATACAAATGATCAATAGGCACGTGAAAAAATGCTCCATACTGCTAATTATCAGAGAAATGCAAATCAAAACTACAATCAGGTATCACCTCACACCAGTCTGAATGGCCATCATTCAAAAGTCCACAAATGACAAATGCTGGAGAGGCTGTGGAGAAAGGAGAACCCTCTTACACTGCTGGTGGGAATGAAGTTTGGTACAGCCACTGTAGAAAACACTATGGAGATTCCTCAAAAGACTAGGAATATACTTATGATATGACCCAGGAACCCTGCTCTAGGAGAATATTTTTGAAATGTATGTCAGATAATGTTTTGCCTATATTTTCTTCTAGGAGGTTTATTGTATCTTATCTTATGTTTAAGTCTTTGATCCATTTTGAGTTTATTTTTGTGTATTGTGTAAGGGAGTGTTCTAGCTTAAATGATTTACATGCTGCTGTCCAGTTTTCCCAACACTTTGCTGAAGAGACTGTTTTTATTCCATTGTATATTCTTGCCTCCTTTGTTGAAGATTAGTTGACCAAAAGTTTGTGGGTTCATTTCTGGGCTCTCTATTCTGTTCCACTGGTTTATATGTTGGCAACATTTACTTTGGCTTGAATATAATGTTGGAATTTTTAATATTAATAAGGTTAATTATGTAAAAACATTAGTAATCATATGTATGAGGTAAAATGTTTGATGGCTGCCAACAAACATGATGCTTAAAATAGTGATGAATGTGATCAATTTGCCATCTGTGTGATGTAAGTCTATTATTTCCCAAGACTTTTTAATGACTAAGCGAAGCATTTGGAGATATTAGAGATAGTTTTGTAATTGCATATGTTTTATAACCTGTGATAATTGTATTAATTTGATGTTAATTTCATATAGATAATATAAGTTTATATTTGCATTTGGGTGAAAAATTTCATTCAAAATCAATCAATTTATGTTATTTATAGTACAGTTTTTATTGAAAAATACAAGGCTGAAGTGCTAAGTTATTCTTTTTGTTTTTTTTTTCTAATTCTATATTTGCCTCTGTTTCTTTGTCCACTAATTTCCTTTAAACATTTAAATCAACCAAAATTGAATATTTAAAGTCATGATAAAATTATATACCTTCCCTAGCATCTTATATTTTCCCACCTTAAATTTTCTTAATAAACACAAACAATCTGAAATAATGGTAAAATATTAAGTGGTAATCACCTTACCACCAATATTAAGAATTGAAAAGAAAAAAAAGACTTATTAATTCAACAGGTCTTTTATTCTTGATATCATCTGTCATTTCTGCATTAGTGTATTTATTTTTATTACACATCAGTAGACTATTTGTTTTTCAGCTCAGATATGGAAATCAGTTGTGCTAAAATGGCTTTATTTATTTTTGTAATATATGCTCAGCAGATACATTTTTATTTTGGAAAAAAATATTATCTGTGACTGACACAATTCATGTTATTACTGTTACAGGGAAGAGGGGAATAAAAAATTACGTAGGTTCTTAAACATGCAGAAAAAATGAATTTCTAATAGGAGACAGACAGCATGATATAAACAGAAGATTTTATTAGTGAAGTGAAAAGGTAATAAAATATAGTACATTCCCCAAGAATTGGGGGTGGGCCAATCCAAGAGAGGAAAAATAGTGCCTCTCCTTTGTTTTTCCTGTTTGTCGGGGGCGTTTTTGTGATTGATTATTGATGGCTTCCATTCTTTGAGTGCTCAGGCTGATTGACAGCTCAGGTTCTTTGTGCTCAGGCACGCCCATCTCTTTTAGGTATGTTCTTACCCAATACGCACACAGAGAAACCTACAGGAGGGGGCTCAAACTGCAATGTTAATTACATTATAATGAGCTTGGGTCAGGTTAAGCCAGGTCCTTCTGCCTACTGCAAAGCAGTCACAGCATTTGAATCTAGTCAGCTTCTTTGCAGGCCTTCATTTAGAGAAAGTAAAGTTTTTGGAGCCCCTTATCCTCCGCCCAGGCATACTGTTATTTTCTGCATTGTTCCCTCCCCCTTCCTCTCCCCTTGCCTGGTGCTCATTTCTGTCTAACTGCCTAATATTACTTTCCTTTTATTTAACCAATATATCATTTGAAGATATGAAATATAGGTATCTATTTGTGTATTGTTCTTTCTAACAATGTCTTTCCTTCCTAACAGATTCTTTTCAAATGTATCTTTCATGATATATCTAATTTTTTTTTCTATCCAGGGTTTTTGAATTTTATATTTGCCTCCCAATGCAGATACTAGAATAATTTAACTTTCTAGAATGTACTTTTAGTAGTTACTATGTAAATAATTATTAATAAAAAACTTCCTTAATTTTGCCACATAGGGTTTTAGTACATTGTATAACTTTTACTGGCAGAGTCATGGCAGAAAAAGGAGGGCATTGTGCTCCTGTTTTGATGCCACTTAACATTCTCACATGCTTTAAAATTTTTTTGTTAAATATTTCAAAATACCAGGTAAAATTATCATATTTCTTTTAAATAACTGTCATTATTTTGTTTTTTTAAAAAAGACACATACATAAACCTACATGAAATTCTAATAGCTCAAAGATAAAACATAATCAACAATATCCAATCATACGATAAAAAGCTTTCAGGCAGAAAGAGATATACTACTGTAATTGTTTACCTGCTATAGCAGATGTGTAGTGATTTCCCTTCATCACTTATTGCCTCCCTTCTTCTATCAATATTACCATAATTTCTTTGGTAGAATCACCCATCCTAATTGTATTGCAGCTGTCACTCAGAGAAATTTGCAGGACTAAATGTCTTTGATAGAGCACGTCATCATCCTACTCACAGTTGTTCTAGGGATGGGCATATAAAACATTTTGCACTTAAGAAACGGTAAGTTTGAAGAAGGCTTATTATTAAAAAATGTGATTTTGCTCATTAATAGGAGATGTAGTGCAGACATTCTGTATTTCTCTGAATTAAGTAACATGTCTGTTTTTGCCGGTAAAGATGACTCAGAGTTGAAGCATACTACAAAAGTCAAAACTGAGTTTACTGCTACAAAATGCAGCAACAATGCTGATGATATTATGAACTTTTCGATCAAATGAACCCTAAAATGAGAAGCATTCCAAAACTCCTCTACAAAGTGGAAGTCTGGACCAAAACCATTACTTGAGCCAACTAATGCCTTTAATCTAATGAGTATCTTTTTTTAAAAATTGAAATATCTAACATATGTAGTAAGTGAAGCTTGGTAAGACCAGCATTAGACTTCTTATATTTGATAGTGAAATATAATAAAGTCCTGGGTGGTGGATAAGTCAGGGGAGAAGTGAGAAAAAAGTAAAATCAAAGGACCTTTTATAGCCATGATAACATTCATCTATCAGAAACAGAGAATAAGATTTTCAGAATGCAAGGGCTGAGTTGCTATACCTCTTGTGCATCCTGTCTGTGGTCAATACCAGAAAAACTACTCTGATACTATTGAACTAGAGACGATGTCTAATACAAGAGAATTTACATCAGAAACAAGGTGATATTGTGTTAGCATATTGCTAAAGGTTAATTGGTAAATTTCATTTCCATAAGACAGAAATAAAGTGAGTTAAATAAGAAGAAAATCCTGCCAAATAATGTGTTATCTGTATTACAATAAAATAATATGTATTTCAGTGTAATAAAAAGATATAAACAAATTGTGCCTGAAAACACTGATATCAGAGTAGAAGTTAAGACTAAAAGGGTTAAAGTAAGGAAGAAATAAAATTACAATTATTATATAAAATAAAAAATAACAGTAAGATACAGAAAGCAAAAAATTCTTTAAGAACAAAATATGATGAAAACAAGTTTAGGAGGAAAAAAATGAAGTAAAAAAAATGATGCAGCTTTATCCTTACATTCAGCAAACATCATACTTTTTCATATGTCTTTGCAATTTTATCTAAGTTTTGCACTAAATATATAGAGACTAAAAGCCAAATGTTATAATTATATATTGATACATAACTTATAAATAATAAAAAAATACCCCAGATTCTTGACTACTTAAGACAACTTAAGAATAATTAAAAAAATAAACTGAAATTATACATTAACTAGAAATAATAAGAATAAGAATACTTCTTCCTAAAATCTATAACATACTGTTAAAATATATGCAGATGTTTAAATATTTTTATTTAAAAATATGACAAATGATAATAAAACAAGTTCAACTTAATAAATTAGAAATATAAAACAAAGTAATTAATAAACACATAGAAAGAACTTAAAAAGATGAAATAGATAGATAGGAATGTTCCATATAGTGAATATGATCAGTAAATGTAAATATAAAAATGTTTTTAATAGAGTAATAAGGGCCAGAATGATGAATCTGTGAGCAGTTGTCCAGCTATGCACAACCTAACATATCTTTTTGTGAGATTATGAGAATTTCATGGGATCATCTGTGTTCTGCTGATTATTTGAATTTGTTTTTCTAATAGAGTCTATTTTATATTTATACCACATGACATTAGGCATTTATATATTTGTGCTGGTTGTGCACAATTCAACTATAACAATTAGACAAAATAATTCAGAGGCTTAATGAAAAATAAATGCTTATTTCCTATAACAATCTCAAATAGCAGGTGACCCTGGTACACATGGTCATTTATGAATTGAGATCCCACCATCTCTTTTTTCACTATCTACTGAATGTTTCATTTATACATATGAAACTGTTTTGCAGGTATTTCCATGTTCTAGCTTGTAGATAGAGGAAAGACTGTGAAGGAGCAAACCTGATTTTTTTTTTTTTTTTGAGTTTTGTGTTTTTTAGGCCAAGTGTAGAAGTATACATATCTCATCTTGTATGGGGAAAGAACTAATTCAAATATCTACAATTAGCTTTCATGATGGCTGGAAAATTCACAGCTAGTCAGCCTATCCCAGCTACAACTCTATGACCAAGAAAGTGGCGGTGAATTTATGTTGATAGGCAGCCAGCCATCTTACCATGATATGAATAGAAATGTTGCAGGTTTTAAAAATCAGTAATTTTTATAGGAAGTAATGGCTTGTAAAATAAAGCAGTAAAATATCTTTTTTAACTACTTATTTTAAGATACATGAAATTTATATTTATATACTGTTTTAAATTCAGAAAGTAATGTTTTCTACCCATGATATTGTTAAACTTTGGGAAGATAAGAAAAGGTGCAATATGAAAATTTGACAATTTAAAGAGGCTTTACTTGAGATATACGTAGTTTAATTTTTAAAAGATTATACATTCAAAGTCATTAAAAGAACTCTGTTCATCATACCGTATGAACTGCTGCAGAACATGAAGAAAAATTTCAAGCTTCCTTTCTGTTCAAAGGAACACACACATAGGGTTATCACGATTTGGGAGTAAATACCAAAGCTTTGAAAGATGAAATAACTCCTTTTTTCTAAATAAGAAATATCAAAAGAAAGACTTTCTAAAAACAGTATCATATCCAGTGGCTTTTTCTCAAACACTGGGCTTTTGCTTGGCATTAACTAAACATAGTAATATTAACTGTTATGTTATTACATAAACCTTGTTCTTACCCAAGAGTTCTTTCCAAATCACTGACTGAGACCTTCTCATGCAAACCTGTCTTTTTCTCTAATTATAGTGATTTTTAAGCATGTTGATTTAAGGATTCTTAAAAATACCAAGATTTTACTTATAACAGAGTGAGGCAGTGATATTCCTGATTTACTAATAATTAGTGGTTTATGGTTTATATAAAAAGAGGTTTTTTTTTTTTAATTGTTCATGCATTTCAAGAGCATATCCTCAACTCCATAAACATTTAACAGGTAAAGGAAGGTAATTTAAAGACATGTAACTCTATGGAAGCAGTTCTCAATTCACTGTAGTAAAGTCAAACTAACCACTTTGTATTATCCACATTAAAAAAAATAATATTTACAATAAGGAGAGTAGCAGCACTTCACCTAGAGTGCTGCTTGCTGATGTGACCCAACTACAGTTCAATTTCCCTTTTTCAGCCTGAGATCTCAGTAGAGATCGTTCTCCAAGGAGACCTCTAGCTCTTTCCTGAAGACTCACAAGACTCTTTCTGCTATTCAGAGTGCCAACCAACCAGGTGTCAAGTTGGTCAATTGGAGCAATAAGCCAATGTGAAAGTAACAATGAAGACTTTATTCACTTAGCACAACAGTGTAAGCAAGGAACAAAAAAAGTAAGGGGCCAGCTGCCCGCTATCCATTTCTCCCCATAGAATGGCACTAGGTAGGGGTCAGATAGATGCAGTACAGATGTGGCATGTCTTCTCCTGGTCAAGGAGTCCCTACAAAAGGGCATTGTCTCTTTATGGACTTGTGGGCAGGGAAGGACTAGGAATAGAAAGCAAATGAAAGGACGGAATAGTTCCTTGGTGAATATCCCTCATAGCGCCTGTGAATAGAGACACCAGGACCAGGTGCTTGAGCATGGCTGGTGTCGAGATGGAGGAGGGTACTGAGTCCTGACTCTCATGCCCTGCATAAAACTAGAAAGCATTGTTGTGCACCAAATTCCGAGCGAGGAGGGCAGCTTCCTGACATAGGGTTGTCAGTTAAACTGTGATGGCTAAAAGTCCAGCTGAAATATCACACACAGGATTTTGTCATGGAACAGACTCCTCACACAGCAACTAAGATTGTCTTAAATGTATAGATGTGATTAATCATAATTTATTCTATGATTCATGCATTCATGTTTCTTGGTCTTTCTGTTAGAAACTTTTATTGGTAGAAATTTTTATTGTTTATTCACATCTGGTTCTCCTCCAGGAATACTAGAGAATTATGTTTCTTTGTCCCCTGAGAGTTAGGCAGAACCATGTTTTAGAAAAGTGATGGTTATCACTCTGGGCCAAAATGTTTGTCAGTGAAAACTATCTAATGTTTTCATCCCTTACTGAAGAGAGAAAGATTACATGTTCCATATGGTGTAGTTAGAGGCCATTAGGGCATAGTGTAAAATGTTTATACTTTGTTTACAATTGATTAAATTTTGTATTTAGCATTATATTTAAAATTATGCATTGTTTTACATCAAAAGTAATTACTCTTTTTCACCCTATTTTAATGAGAAAAATTATAATTTCTATTTCTCTCCCTTCCACATTTCCAAGAAAACCATTTGCTTTATTAGGGTGTGCTTTTATAATGAAATATTTCTGTTGTTATTACTGACTCCTCCAATATATTGGGAATCAGTTTTATATGTCATATGTTAAGTAGAGATAATTTGAAGTCATTGATTCAAGAATGTCTTAAAGTTGTATGCAATGTAATGATTAAGACTGACCAAATGAAGTCTTGTTGAAGTTAAGAAAAATGACTAGTGGAAGAAATGGTTAACAAAACATATGGACATAAGAATAATTATATATGGAAGTGGTAGAATTGAAATGGAGCCAACTAGACAACTAGATTTGATCTAGTAGAAAAGAAAATTAAAGTGAGAAGTAGTTATTATGGTTTCAGATACCCACAATAAATTCATTAAAAAGCATATGAATAACTGTATGGAATGTTTAACTTATAAACAATCATGGAATAATTTCACTTTGAAAATAAGTATAATTGATGTGCCCTACATTAGTATATAAAGTACAAAATTTTGAATTAATAAAACATAAAATAGATGATAATACTTTATCTAATAACATGATATTAAGTTTGAAACATTTCCTTTGAAAAAGAGATGTCATAGGATTTATCAAAACAATATAAAAATAATAGTAATAATGATGAAGAAAGTATTTTTAAATCCATAATACATTTTTAATGCAAAATTATCAGAATGGTTGATAAATAGGAGAAATGTCAGTGATGAACCCAACTTTATATTCATCAGCAGCATAATTAATATTGAACAGATAATTTTAAAACAATTTAATTCAGCTTATTTGACTAAAGATCTTTAACTGAAATAGCTCTATTCATAGTCATTAATATCTTCTAGTTACTGGAATAAATTTAGTAATAAATACAATTCTTTTATAAATTTATGTGGTATAAAAGCAATTTGCATCAAAATATATTTTGACATTAGAGAAAATGATATCAAAATTAAGTCCAATAATGAAACATTGACTTGTTCTTTATTTTGTTTATTACAAAATCTGCATTAAGTATAATGAAACTAGAAGAGTTTTGTAATCTCATGATCTGAAAACATAGATGTTTTTGTATGCATGTTTTGTAAATTGTTGCTAAAGAAAATTATTTCAAGATGTTTGTTATCAAAGTGTTTTAACGAATATATTAGAGGAATTAAGAAAGGAAGTGTTTTTTATTAAAAAGATGTTTTTCCAACATCTAAAGATAAAATGAATGTTTAAATTACAATTAATGAAGCAAAAAGGAAGTTATAACTTTCTTTTCATAATCATTACCTCTCAGAAATACATAATAATGCTATTCATACATTTTATAACATCTTCAAATAAAAGAGGGTACTTTTTTTTAAATCCAACAATATTATAAATATAAAAACAGGCCTACTAACAAGAATTCTTTCTCATTGAGTATTCATTATTTACAAGGGCTAAACAAACAAACAAACAAATGAAAATCTGAAGCAAGAGCCAGAAAAGACATGAGAATATGTATTTGCCCCAGGGCATCATTATAATAACAACTCAGTAATACAAATGTTCCAAGCAACAGAAGCTTAGGTAATTTTTTTAATCCCCATGAGTGACAAATTCAAAGATTTCAATAGTGGGATGTGTACTGTAGAGAAATATTGGAGGGAAAAGTGAAAACAAAAGTATCACTGAATTTTATTAACTTTTTTCATATAATTTCAATGAAAGCTAACTAGGAATTTTTCAATATATTATTTGTGCCAGAGGTATTTTTTTGGTTACCTTAATTCTATCTTTATTCTCTTTTTCATATATGAAAGAATGGGAAAAGCATGCCAGCAGGGAGATAAAGATATCCATTTCCACAAGAACAACATTAGTATTGACTGTGGAAGCCGTAAGGAGGAGTATCAACAACAGATGCTCTTGAAATGTCTAAGGCACATGGTCATCACTAATGACAAAATAAGCTCTACAATAATAAGGCAGTTCTATATGCCCAACATATCAAGAAGTCTCCTGTAAAATGTTTATCATGAAAAAAATGTCCTGCAATGTTGTTGAAAAAAACTCCAACAACCTTGAATGTTCTTGAATGTTCTTGAACATTTCCTAGGCAGAGTGTGATCTTTTATAAATGAATTAAGTATTTTACAAGGAAAATACTATGACCCTTTCCAAGTATATCATTATTTTAAGCACTTATTTCAAAAAATCATTTTTTTAAATTATAAAATTTGAAGATACACCTTTCCCTCTCCTAACTGAGTGTCCTCAAGTCTCTTACCCCACAGTAGTGTCACAGACCCTATACCTCTGTTGATTTCAAGGCCATTTTCAGACAGTATTACACTTAGGTGTTCAATCCATTTTGAGTTTATTTTTGTATATGTTGTTAGAGAATGTTCTAATTTCATTATTTTACATGTAGCTGTCCAGTTTTCTCAGCACCACTTATTACAGAGATTGTCTTTTCTCTGTTTTATATCATTGCCTCTTTTGTCATATATTAATTGACCATGAGTGTGCAGATTTATTTCTGGTCACTCTATTCTGTTCCATTGACTCGTGTGTTTGTTTTTGTGTCACTATCATATTTTTTGATTACTGTAGCTTTGTTGTATAGTCTGAAGCCAGGAAGTGAAATTGCTCTAGATCTGTTCTTCTTTCTTAAGTTTGTTTTGGCTATTCAGGGTCTTTAGTATTTCCATACAAATTTTAAACTTGTTTTAGTTCTGTGAAAAAAATGTCGTTGGTATTTTGAAAGGGATTGTATTGAATCTGTAGATTGCCTTGGGTAGTGCCATTACAATGGTATTAATTCTTCCAATCCATGAATATGGTATATCTTTCCATCTGTCATCTTCAGTTTCTTTCATCAGTGTCTTAGATTATCCCAAGCATAGGTCTTTACCTCCTTAGGTGGGTTTATTCCTAAGGATTTTATTCTTCTTGATGCAATGATAAATGTGATTGTTTCCTTATTCTCTTTCTGATAGTTTTCTGTTAGTGTATGGAAATGCAACAGATTTCTGTACATTAATTTTGTAGCCTGCAGTTTTACCAAATTCATTGATGAGCCCAAGTAGTTTTCTGGTGGTGTCTTTAGGATTATCTATGTATACTATCATGTCATCTGCAGTGACAGATATCTACAATCTGCCAAGACTAAATAACTCTTGCCACCTTGTCCATGTGGTAGAAGTTGCTGCCAAGAATGGCTGCTGCCAGTGTCTATGTCCCCAGGGTGAGCTGCAATTGCCTCCTGTCTCTTCTGGGAGACTCCATGATCAGCAGGTAGATCTGACACAGGCTGCTATCAAATTACTGTTCCTGCTCTGGGTTCCAGAGGGTGTGAGATTTTGTGTGTGCCCTTCAAGATGAAGTCTTTATTTCCCCCAGCCTCCTTGGACTACCAAAATTAAGTCTTGCTGGTTTTCATAGCCAAATGCTCTGGGGGCTCATCTTCCTAGTACAGGAACCCCAGGTTGGGAAGCCTGGCATGTGTTTCACAACTCTCACTCTTTTGGAAGAACCTCTGCAATGTAACTATTTTCCATTCTGTGGGTTGCCTACTTTGGTGTATGGGACTTAACTACATCGTTAAGTCCACCCCCTCATACCCATCTTGTTGTAGGTCTTTCTTTATGTCTTTATTGTAGTAGATAATTTCTGGTATGTTCTAGTCTTTTTCATTGGTGGTGGTTCTGCTGATTGTGATTTTGGTATGCCTGTGAGAGGAGGTGAGCTAACGGTCTTTCTAATTCACCATCTTGCTAAATGGCAATATTTTTGACATAAAGATTTCCCTAACAGCTGAAGACATAGAATTTGAGTACATCTCAGGAAATGGACTAGGCTCCATTCACTGAGACAGTAAGGTGCCATGATAAAAAATAGTTTTAAATAATGAATATAAGGAAACACCTCCCATTTAAAACATGCATCAAAGATATTTGCCCTTTATAATATAACTAAGAGTGAATAAGGTAAGGTTATAGAAAGGCTTGGATTTTTAAATAATATCAAACTCTTCCCAATTCCTTTAAAATGAAAATATCTCATAAAACTCAGCTATAAACATCATCCTCCACTCTGACAGTCCTATCTAGTGGTTAAGATACTACTTCCTTCTAATTTTTCATTTTTTGTGTTTCTACAATTCCTATGTGGCTCTACTTTCCTATTCCTGAAATTTCCTCAGGTTGACTTATTTGGGATTATATGGAGTTAAGCCTAACTAGAAGTTAGAAGGCACCATCTTCCAGACTGCCAAGTCTGTACAAGACTTCTGATACCTGTCACAAGTTCAAGGGTTCCCAAGGCTACCCCTACTTCAGACAAGTTGACTGCAAATTTATGACTCTCCACAGAGTCCATCAGATATGATAGTCCCTAGAATGACTCAAAGTTCTCAGAAAAAACACTATACATGTACTTACAATTACAGTTTTATTATAGCAAATGGTACAAATTACTCTTAGCCAAAGACAGAGAAACATAGGGTAAAGACTGGAGCGCTCCAAATATGAAACCTCCATCATCTTTATGAATATGATATCTTTCCAATATCCAAATGTAATGATTCTCAAAGAGCACCACCGACTAGGAAAGCTCACCTTTTATCTAGATGTGATTGACTAAATTTTTGCCATCTGGTTGAATTCAATCTTCAGCCCTCTCCCCACAGAAGAAATTGAACAAATATCACATGGCTCAAAACCCCAACCTTCTAACATGGTAAATCTTTCTGACCTGGCCAGCCTCCACCTTTAGTCATTGTGTTAGAATAAATTATCTAGGGGCCCACCAAATTTACCTCATTAGCATAAGCTAACTTCTCTGTTTTCCATCCATACCAGATTAAGTCATATGAAATTGCTATTTATAAGTCAAAAAATGTCAAATATTGTCAATTCCCTGTAGTTCAAACTATCTGTTGCCTAGATTAAAGATGTAATACTTCTAACGATGACATGTTTCATGGTCAAAGTAGTTTGGAAATGTATGCTTAGAAAAGCTTACATTCTACCCCTTCCTTACATCAGGATTCAGCTTTTACCAAAAGTGTCATTTTCTTCAAAATATGAAAGAACTCTTGTTTGGTCCTGCTGGGATAAATTAATTAAAACTACCATCCTTCATATATTTAGCTAAACATTCTCACAACTCAGTTTTAAAAGGAAAGTAGAGAACTGAATGATCAGAAAGTCGCCCATTTTCAGAGATTTTTTTTTTGAACTATACTATTTTTTCAAAGTGTTGTAAGAATTTTCTATACATCTTGTAAGCAGTGAAAATTATTTAGAACTTACTTCAAGTATAAATGTTGGAGAAAGCCTAAGGCGCATGTTTTCTTCTTAAACTTCAGTAGCAGTGGTGTTCAACTTCAGTTAGTCAGCAAGATACAGAAAATTGAAAAGTGCTCTCCTTTCATTACCATTTTATATCTTATTATTTTAAAATATTTTTTGAGTTTTTAATGGAAACGTTTTTATTTTAAAAGTTGAGTGCTTGAGAATATTTTTTAAAAAGTAGTCCTATAAAAATAATGTTACTCTTGTTATTTTTTTAAAAATATCCCTATGTTACTGACTGAATCGTTTCCCCAAAATAAGATAGTTGGAATACTAATCCTCAGGACCTCCAAAGTGACTCTTTTTAGAGGTAATTTAGTTAAAGTGAAGTTATTTTAGAGGTAATAGGATACATAATTAAGTTAAAGTGGGGTTACTAGGGTAGGCTCTAATACAATATGCCTGATGTCCTAATAAAAAAGGAAACTTTGTACATAGAGACAGGGACGCTTAGACAAATGCAGTGTGAGGAGACATAAAGAGAAGTCATCTACAGACCAACGAGAGAGACCTGAGCAGATCCTTCCCTCAGCCCTTGGGAGGAACCAGTCCTGCTGACACTGATTTTTCACTTCTAACCTCCCGAAATGTGAGACCATGAATTTCTGTTGCTTAAGCCACCAATTGTGCTTCTGTTCCAGCAGCCCAGGCAAACTAATGTACTTTACTAATATATACTATTACTATATTCCTAACCTTGTAATTACAGAGGTAGTATTATTTTGTAGTAATATTTTCACTGCAGTTTTTCTCTATAAAATTTATGCTGCTGAAGAACTTAATAATCTATTATATGATGTTTTACATGAACAAAGCTATAATTCTATGTACATCTAGCAATTGAAAGTTGACTAGTACAATGTTAAATTCAGTGCATTTTGCTCGATCCTGTTTGATATTACTATGTTTTCAACTTCTTATGTAGTTCGTTTTTTAACACAAAATCCGTGCTCTGAGACACTTCTTTGATAAGATGTCAAATTTGCCTTTACATTAATTACACTGATAATGTCACAGCTCATGGAACCTAAATGCATTGTTAATAGTTGTACTTCACACTAAGCATTGCCATTAAAACTGCAAACTCTTTGGAGTCATACAAGACATAAATCTATAAAAAGCAAATTTGATATTCAAAAGAGCCAGGTAATAGGCTTAGTAGGTATAAAGATTTTAAATGACACTCTTAAGACAAAATACTGTGTATTTTATCAAACCCTTAATACTACTGCTTAATTGTTTAAAATGTATGTTTTTGTTGTCTTTTTAAAAAATTAAAATTGTCTTAATTATGAAATCTAAGAATATTAAGTTGGAAATAAAAGCAGAAAGAGATTTTAGAATGCCAAACAAAGAATTATGGATTCTTAATTTTGCTGCAGTGAGAATATTTTAAGGATTTGAGGGCAAAGGCATGGAAAGGTAGGAAATAGAATTAGAAAATTTGAACTGGTTGTAGTATCTAAAAGAATGGAATGGGGAAACATCAAAAGCAGGACCAATTTTATGATTATATTATGTTTAAGCATTTGATAAAGTAATCACTTATATTGTCCTTGAATTGTTTCAAGGTTTTTCTTCTTAATAACTTTTGTTCATGATCTCAACCAAACATAAAAGCGCCAATATTTAAATTGCATCTTACTATTTTCACTTTAGGGTTTTTGATTCTATTTAAATCATATCTGGCATGATTTTTGACTGAAAAGTTCCTCGAGGGCAAGAGCCTGTCTTTGCCTGTTTACGTATCTCAGAGCATGTTACATCACACAGTACATGTAGTAAAGCACTCAGGAAGTGATTCGCAAGTGAATAAAAGAGAGTTTCAAATACCAGAATAATTAGTTGGAACTGCTCAAAAGCAAGTCTAAATTTTACTTTTATATTCCTTTAAAATTTGTAGAATTTGTACATTGTGAATCTGAAGATTAAAAATACTAAAATTAAAATATAGTAAGTATTGTTTTTATAGGTTTTGTCTTAGCAGAACAGTTGATTTCTCAGGACCACTGTCATTCTTGAAATTGTCATCCATTTGGAAACTACAAACACTAGCAAAAAAGACCAGATACTGAGGGGGAAATAGCAACAAGAAAAACAATAAGCTGATCTAAAGACAAGGTAAGGTTAAAAATGACAGGTTTCAGATTAGGATTTGGCCTTGTGGAGAGGAGGATCTTAGGCAATAGGTATAGAGAGTGACCAAGGAAAGATATTTTAAATGTACTGAGTTTACCCTTTGATAATCAATCAGTCATCACCAATTTAAATTAAGTGGTTTACCATAACCCATACGTTTTAATGAACAAAACAGGAAGAATAAAGACATTAAAAGTAATCATAATTTGATGCACTTTTAGGCTTATTGGTAGAATTTGGGATGCATTTGTGTACAGGTGTATGTTTGTGCCTCCATGCAAAAGCAAGGAAGATGTAAGTGTAAATATTTTTCTATCATTTCTCCTTTAGTTAACAGTCTCCTAGAGAAAGAAAAAAATAATTTTTGAATATTGTTGGTCAGCTCCCTCTTGTTAATACACAATTTCCAGGAAACACCAGGGCGGTTATCAGCCTTTAAGATTAGCATTTCATTAATAGCTCTGATTGTCAACTGGGGATGAGATGGGCACCACAGGACATTTGGCAATGCCTGGAGATATATTTGGTTGTCATAACTAAAGTAGAGAATTGTTAATCACATGTAGTGACCTAGTGGGTAGCGAGAGGCATGCTGTTGAACATCCTACAATGTCCAGAGCAGATTCCATAACAAGGAATTATCCCACTTAAAAGAGCAATAGTTCCAAAATGGACAAACTCTAACTCAGAGCCTTATTAACTTTGAATTGACATTTCAGCTTTCACATGCCTGTGTTCTATCATTAATAAATACTATAAAAACTTTTAGATATCTATTTATATATTCAATCTAATGAGATGTGATAATGTATCCCATAAAATAATTACACACTATATAAAGCAGTTCTCATTTGTATATGATTTAGCAGTCCCTTTTGCAAGCATGTTATGAATAAGAATTATATTTGCAATCTGCTTATCACCTGTCATACTAAGACTAATGCTCAGTTATGTTTGGTTTTTTCTTTTGCTAAGAAAGAACTCATTTTTATCCTCAAGCTTATGAACACCAAAGATTTTTGTGACATTAAATACTCTAACATCCTAGGAAGATATATTTGTGTTGTGACAGAAATAGTCACTCTGTAAGTGTTTAGCTCACAGATGGTGTTGTCTCAGCCTCTCCCCTGCCAACATCTTAGTCTCCCTCACCAGCAAGGGAGAAGCACATCTAACCTCACTCTGAATCATGAAAAGCAGGCATCCGTTTGTAGCAGTGGAGGAAATTAAGAAAACAAAATAAGGAAATTTTGATAATGGGCCATGATATCTTGTTTTGAGTTAAGACAAGCTCTGTAGACTTACATGTTTGTGGACATGCCCAGATTAAGCAAGCCTAGTTTTTCATCCAAGCCACAGCCATCTTGGTTAAAAATGAAGGCCATTTTAGAGTATTCCTGTCAGAGAGAAAACAAACTTGTGGTTGCCAGGGAGGGGAAAGAGGGTGGGGAGGGATAAACAGAGTTCAAAATTTGCAGATACTAACTACTGTATAATAAAATAGATAAACAACAAGGTCCTACTATATACACAGGAAACTATATTCAATATCTTGTTTTTTGTATACATACATATATTATATATATGAATCACTATGCTGTACAACAGAAGTTAATGCAACAAAACCAACTATTCTTCAATTAAAAAACAAAAGTCTTCCAGAGACTAAACCTGCCATACTCCCCCAATGCATTTTAGTACCCTGTCTTTAGTGTTTTCTGGATAAAGACATTAGGAATGGCAGACTCTGAAGGACCAAAGACTATCTGAGTTTCATAGATTTAAGGTCTGTAAAAACTCAGGTTTGCTAAAGGTGTGTGCTCCCACCTGTTTCCCACATAAATGAGCATTACTGGACTAAGAATTATGTTGTGAAGCTTAAGACAAGGAGGCTAGTATTTTGAGATTCTAACAAGACCAAGGGCACGTTTGCTTTTTAGGGTTCCTTGGAAATGTATCTAGACAGAGGTGACAGTACCAGGAGAAAGAGGAAATGGATATGAGAGGAGAAATGAGAGATAAAGCCCCTAAAAGATGTTGAAGAAGATAGAAGCAGGATGGCAGGATGGCAGGGTGAGATGCTACTCCTGGTGAGAATACACTGTTTTCCTCAGTGATTACTTGAAAAAGGAAATTGATACTTTTCAGAGAAAGAGAAAGAAAATTATACTTCATGGTCTTTATCATGTCATGTATAATGCAAGATAGTCTGCTGACCAGTAGTGATGGACATGAGGTTGGAAACTTTAGTAGCATGGAAATATCTAGAAAAACAGCTGTGGGAAATGTGACAGAGTTTAAAATGAATCAGTGGCTTAGTAAAGAGCAATGAGAAGTCAGTAGATAGTAATTATTTTCTAATGGAAATAGAAAAAGAGAAAGCTGATTCTGATCTCCACACTCAAGTAAGGAACCAAGGGTATAAGTACAGAGTAGGTTTAAAGAGAGTATATCCAGCTACAAAAGAAAAAAAGGGAATTCTCTTAAAGATAATATGAATTTACAGACTAGGGAAATTTGGGGAACTGAGGTTCGTACTGAAGACAGGAAGACTCTCAGTAGAAAAGAGAATAGGACGGTGATCAGAGTGGCTATTTAAAGTTCCAATGCTTTTATTTTCTCTTTTGCCTCTGTTAATGAATGCATTTATTCAATAAATATATTGCAGCATCATTCTGGGTTATGTGCACTGAAAGGCAAATTTTGCAAAAAACAGTCAAATCCAGAATAAAACAAAAACCAGGGATACTTCAGCATGGCTTGTTGCTCATTACCCACTGAATGTTAATTTATTTGTAGTATACATTCAATTATGTGTCAAAATCTTTTCTTGACAACGGATGTTATTGTTTGAGTATAACAAATTTATATGAATTTACTGTGAATAATGTTTTATTTAATCAACATTCTATATCTTGGAAATGTTGACTCTAAAATAAAACTCATGACTGTTTCTTCTGTATGTTATGAACACTAGGCATTTTATTTTTTGTTTCCTGAAAGACTGAATTTTTTTTCCACCTACACATCTACTTTCAACTAGTGCAGTGAAACTAAACAAGTAATCAAATTTTTAAAAATCCCTAGTATAATCCAATAAACCAAGCTTCAAAGAGTACATAAGTATATCCTCTCTTCAAGGGTAGAATATTAAAACTCATTTAATTTGAGCATTCTGCACAAACGTAATCTGCAAGACATAAGCTTATTTCCAGTGATCAACCATTTATTTTTCCTCTCATAAATATATTTGAAGAATCATTTAAGACTTGATTGTAAAGAAGCAAGCTTCTGAAGCACTAAAAATTTATGTCCTGAGATTTGCTTTTGTATAAAAGATGAACTCCGTACCAACATAGGAGATTAATTTAGTAGCTAGCTATCATGCTGCAGTTAATCCTGCATAACAGCCTTTATCTTATAATCAGTAGAAGGTAGCTGGTCAGCCTTCTCATTCTATTTAAAATGTCAAGCAGAGATATGAAAGATAGAAAGGGCAGGAAGAGACTTCGGTGAATGGTTTAAACCGTGGTATTTACAGTGTGCACATGAAAGCAAAATAGATGAATAGTTAGATCCTTGGACTTCAGTGATAATATTGATCATATGAAGTTAATTGTAATTTTCTGAGAATAATGTTGAGGATTGAATTAAATACTGAATGTTTCTCTGTAAACTCTAAGAACCTGTTAATATTTAGTCACATCTGTAAAATATCCCCAAATATTCCCCTCTCATTCCATTTACTCCCTTTATGATGGACTTTGCAGGGGTTTTTTTGTTTGTTTTTGTTTTTGTTTTTTTTCTACTAGAGGGGGAATGTACTTCTTTGCCTATTGACTTTGAGCTTATCATAAGGCTTGCTTTGGCCAGTAGAATGTTACATCAGTCATAATGAAAGCAGAGGCTTGAAATATGCTTGTGTCATTGAGCTTGCTTCTTTCTCTTCTTCCATCATATAATAAGAACATACACCTGACTGAGCAATGATCAAAAAAAAAAAAAAAATACACAAAGCAGATCTGGTCCCAAGGTGGAGGTTGGAGCCAAGCCCAGCCTAGAACAGCCAACCCTCAGCAAAAATGCAGATACATGAGACTAATAATTACTGTTTTAAGCTAATTAGCTTTCAGTGGTTTGTTACATAATATTATTGTTAAAAATACAGCTTATTTTTAAGTCTTTGTTTTATTAATGAGCAGTGAAAATACAGAAGTCTTTTGTAGAGTAAAAGAAGACTATAAGAATTAGAGGGTCTAGAACCAGTTAAAACACAGTCCACTGAATCTTGATTAGATTCCTCCAGTGTCAGTGCTATATTTTGTCATGTTAATATATCTTAATAGTTTTTAATAGTTTTTGATTCATAGTCCTTAAGTCACTATGGAGCTTTCATGATAAATATCACTATGCTAAGAATGACACTGAGTAGCCAGCCAGTTAAGGCTAGTCTCTTCATTTTCAGGTAGGTTCATAGAAAACAGTGAAACGATATTATTCAATTGTAAAATGGGAAACAATTTATTTGTATTTGCAGCATATATATCTAGTCTGAGGGCTTGATCATGACAGTGGTATTAATAAAAGCATGCTAGTGGTCAACAGATATATGAGTTATGTAAGAAATGGATGAAGTGCCAGGTGCTGTGTAGGTTATCTTACCCCTAAAGTATCAAAATTATTTGAGATTTGCAGATGTTAACCACTATATATAAAAAGAGATTAAAAAAAGAAATTTCTTCTGTATAATACAATATGACTATATTCAATATCTTGTAAGAACCTTTAATGAAAAAGAATATGAAAATTAATATATGTATGTATATGCATGACTGGGACATTGTGCTATACACCAAAACCTGACACATTGTAACAGACTAGACTTCAGATAAAAATAAACATGTACATACGTACATACATACATAACAAATTAAAATGAAAATTAAAAATTTTAAAATTTTAAAAAGTATAATGAAGTGAAGCATAATTTTGAAATGCTTCTAAAAATCAAAAGCAAAGTCCATCAAAGAGCACAAAAGCTAGCAGAAGAGGACTGGTAATTAACTGCCGCCAAATACCATTGTTTCTCCTAGGCTGAAAGACAAATAGAAGAATGTTGTAGGCTGAATTGAATTCTTTCAGCAGTCATTTGTTAAAGCCCTGACCTCCGGGTATATCAGAATGTAATTATTTAGAAGACAGGGCCTTTACATTTTGATTCAGTTAAAATGAGGCCAGTAAGGTGCCCCAATCCAATCTGACTGGTGTCCTTATAAGAGGAAGAAATTTGGACACAGGAAGAAACACTAGAGATGCACATACATAGAATAAGGATCACATGAGGAGACAGCAAGAAAGTGTCCGTCTGTAAGACAAGGAGAGAGGGGTCAGGAGAAACCACACCTGAAGACACCATCATCTTGGACTCTGAGAAAATAAATTTCTGTGTTTTAAGCTGCCCAGGTTGACAGCCCAAAAAAAGTAATACAAAGAGGGAAACTGGAATTATGATGGGCCAGTCAAGCACAAGGTATAACCATGAGGAAATGTAACTGTTGGAAGATACAGTGCGATGCAGAGGAGGTGATGTCTCTCTTCCTATCACTCTTCACTCCCTAAGCTTCCTTACCAATCAGAAAGGGAAAAAATGCATAGCTTCTTACCAAGTTTCAGGGGCTTTGTTAATTTGCTTCAGCTAAAGTTGGAATCACCATCTAATTAAGTTTGCAATGACAGTGTTCCTCAGACTTCATCAGGCTTAAGTGCAGGTACAAGATGTGCTCTCCTTTTCATTGCTTTTTAGGCAAATTGAACTTTATGGTTGATCTCTTCTATCTAACAATAAATATATTTGTTATATTTCAATATATATTTTTATTTAGGGGCATAGTTACCATGGAGAATTTACTAAGCTTTAAAAAAAAATAAGCGTGTTAGGGAATGTGCCAGGGATATACAAAAAATATATTCCCCACTCAAAAATAAAAACAAAAATTGCTATGTGATAATGTAAGTAATAATTTGATTGTATGTTAAATACATGAGTTACTTTGATCTGTCTAAGCTGTCTATTAAAATAATGTTTACTAACACCTCCTTTTTCAAAGTTTTATTTTCCTTTTTTATGTAAAATGTTTGATAGTATTGACTATATATTTAGTTGGTATTTTGAGATGTATGTAAACTTATGAATGTTATATCTAATTCCTAAATTGAGCTTTTTATCAATACATGATGCCCATCTTCAACCTATTGATAATCTTATCATTTGAATTCACACTTATTTGATGTTAATAGTGCCACTTTATTTTTATGTGTTTATCTACTGTGCATCTGCAGATTTCTTTATATTAACTTTCATTCTGCACTTGGTTTAAAAGTCATTTAAAGCAATTTATAGCATTTATTTTATCCCACCCAGTAGGACAATATCTGATATTTAATGACCTATTTACCTTTAATTTATAAATATATATATATATGCCAGTTTGATGCATATTACTATTCATTGTCCTTTCCCCCCTAGTAATCTGGTGGTTCTATTGCACAAATCCGTTCTCTCTCCAAACTAGAAGTAACTATTAGACTAATGTGACTTCTAAATTTTAACCACATCTGCTGTGATCTGTGAAAGATTTTACTCCCCACCTTCCTCCCACCTAGCTTTCATGTTTGACTCAGTTTCTGTTATTCTGCTCTTCTTTATGATATATGTGCTATACTTCAAAAATTCTCTTCAGCATTAATATTACAAGCTGAGACACTCCTTAAACACGCATACATAGGTAGATAAAGAAGAGAAAGAGAAAAACAGGAAGGGAGGGAGGGAGAGAGGCAGAGAGGGAGAGAGAGAGAATAGAAATTTTGATCACTCACTATAATCCTTCTTCATCTTCCCCTATATCCAGTTATAGTTTAGGTTAATACACTGTTTTGTTTATGTCCTTTTCTGAAATATTTTCTTCACATATAGGACATAAGTGATAACAATCTCTGGACCCCTAAACTTTGGAAATATGTTTCTATCACCCTGATCGATACATCATGTATTTCTTAGTTGCATATAAGAATATTGAATTCCAGGCTTATTTTTTGTTATTATGTAGATGTGATTCACATCCTTCTAGCTTCCAGTTTTGCACATAAGAAAACTCATATCAGTCTTATTATTTCTACTTTTACAAATCATTTATTTTCTCTAATTGGAAGTTTGTCAGATTTTGTTTATCCATGGAATTGAAATTTTTACCAATATATGCTTGTGTGTTTGTGTATGTGTCTTTGTTCTTTCCAGTCTTGCCTTGAACTTGGGGAAAAAAAACCTTAAAACAGCAGAATTTCACTTCAAAAGGTTTTAAAATTTGTAGTGTGTTTTATGTTTATCTCTCCTTAATTTTATTTTAAAAGACTCTTCCTAACTCTTTAAATTATTTTTACATTAGTTGTCATTATCTGACTCTAATTATTTTGTCTCTTTTTTCATGATTTTTAACTTTCTGGAATTTTACTCTAATTTTTATGCTATTTCTTTCATTTAATCTTCCAGATAGGGATTTATCCATCCTATAGTGAAAATTTTTTCAATCTCTTGATTGCTTACAGTTCAAAAAAATTTAAGTTCCACAAACTGTTTTGTGCTTTAAAAACACTTCATGACAATATTGAACCTTACTTGAGGCCTCTACTCCTGGAAAGCAGTAAAGATTAAGAAATCCCCTCAGCCTGAGTGTCCTAACAAAGGACTTACTGCAAAGAACCATCCATCCCCATATGACTTACATGAAACTCGGGCACCTCCCTGTGTACTTTTAACAAGACCAGAAATGGATCCTTCAGATTACCATCCTTTGTCTCATTAATTGATCAGTTGTAACAACATGCTTGCTAACCAAACTTTGGTTAATTTTCTCTCCTTCCTGAAGGTCCCTTATACTTTCACCCACCGTCAGCCTGAACCAGCATCCCAACCCTCCTCAGCCTCCCCTGAGAATAGGCCGGCCTTCAGGTAAAACATTCTTGGATCTACTGTCCAATTACGCCACTTCTGTTCATCCCCCTTGCCCACACCTGGTTCTTTTTCACCTTGTTCAGTTCTCTGTATAGAAGAAAATCCTTGAGACACTTGCTAATCTTATGATCAGAATGTTCTCCCCATTTCAATAGGGCCCCTCCCTAATTGCAGTAGTAACTTTGCTCTTCTTGCAATATCCTTTCAAATAGTTTGTCTTTACTAAGGTTGGATTTCTTTTTCTTAATTTTACACCCTAATATCCATGCCCCTGTATGTCTCTCTCTTCCTCTCGTTGTTGTTCAAATTGCCACTTCTCTCTTCCAAAAATTCTTCCTTACTATGACTTGTCTGTTTGATATGTTCAATTTGTTTTTCTTTTTTCTTTTTCTTTTTCCTGGCAGTTAGAACACATTAGGTACACTGTCAGAGATTTTAGACTACTCCTTGGGGCATGGCTTCAGGTAGTGGCTTCAGTGGACCCCCAGAGGAGTGGGGATTATTAGATCTCACTCTCTGTGGGCTAGAGCTACAGCAGCTGGAAATTTGTCACTTCCTTTGTCCAGAAACTAAGAGAAAGCTTTTCTCTTCCTCATGTTGGCTAGGTACTCTAGCTTTCAGGTTAGAGAGGCTTCAGTCTATCTGATTTACTAACTTTCAACCTCTTGTAAGTCAAGGAGAATGACACCTTTCCTCTCCACACTTCATAGATCTATTCATTGAAGTGACTCTCCAGAATCTCTATTTATGAATGCATGTCCTGGGATATTCTACCTGTGGCCTACCAGCTATCATTTGATCTAAGGGAAAAATGTCTTGTAACTGTTTTCATTCCATTGTACCACATTATTTTAATCCTGACTTTCAGACCTCAAAGAGCTATTTTGTTACAGAGACGTTAGCGGTTTCTATGAAGCTGGGAAACATGCTTAGTAACTGCTTTGTACTGCCGTTTTCTAAGATTTCACACTAACCTTCTCTAGTGTTAATAGATTCCCTGGTTTTACAACAATACTATGTGATCTCAGGGTTCCCTAAGAAACAGAAATATTTCTAATGAGTTATAGAAAAAGAGAGCTTAAATATGATATCATAAAAAGCGTTAAAGGCAAAACAGTGGAGACTTTACTGATACAAAGAGGCAAGACGAGGAGGTTCAGCATTCTTTGTAATGCTGGGCAGTTATCCAAGCTAGTGAACCCAGGTCTTTGTTACAGCCAGGGTCAGAACAAGCAATCATTCAGTTACAGAAACAATTTACAAAGTGATATCATTGCTTTAAGTGAGAAAAATGGCCTTGGTCCAGGTAAGTAACATTAAAAAAATGCCAATACTGATGTTTATGGAAAACGCCTACAGAAATATAGCTCATCACATCATTTGTACTGAGAATTTCTAAGCGAATTTGCTTGTGTGTACTTGGGATTACACATCAAAGCAATTTTAAGTGAATATATCTGATACAACAAAAACTACCCAAATGATTTGATACTACCAAATATGTTAGGCTACTGAGCAATAACTGAGTTTTGATTTCTGATTCTGTTGCATTCATAATTCAAATAAATACAAATACAAGCTCTGCAAGTTTATGCAGAACACTTACACTAGCTAAAAGTGGTTATGATCTCAATATAATTCATAACAAAGAGACTGGAGAGTTTAGGGAAGAGTTTTCTGTGAAATTTTCTTCTGTTATAACAAAACCTTATAAAACGGCAAAGGAATAAATAAGACCCCCAATCAGTATAGAAGAGAATCAATAAATTTGGCAAAACAGAAAAAAAGAAAGAGGAAAGTACAATTGATGCTGAAATAAAAATTAACACTATCAACCAACCCCAAGGTAGTAAAACTAGTGCATCAGGAACTTGAAACATAAAATATATGATAAAATTTGCCAGAAGTTATCTAGGGGAAATCAACATTTTGTTCCCCAGATAAGATAGATTGGGACCAATATTGATGAGTTTTCTTTTGTTAATTATATATTTACAACCAGTGTAAAAAAGGGTATGAAATCTTGATGTGGTGTTGCTAAGGAAAACTGTATTCATACACCATCTGCTACTGACTCAATTAAATGCTTCCTTATCTATGCCTATACTGAATTTAATTTTATAGAAAATAATATCCATTGCACATTTTGAGATAATAAAACTATTTTGGCTAATTATATCAGTTAAGATGCTAAAGTAGAGATCGTTCAACACAAGCATCAAATCAACATTTACTTCATACTACCTTCATCCATTTTGATGACCAGAAATTATAGATGCTTTGAAACCAATTAATCCAGGAGTCAAGTACAAAATATACTGTAGATAACACAAACAATAAATTAATTAGACACAAAATTATCACAATTAAAAATTTGCCCTGCCACAGAAATAAACAAAAAGGAAATAATATACATAATTCTGTAATAACTTTGAAATGAAAAAGTGTATTTTCCAAAAAATTTTTAAACTGACTTAAAATTTTGAGTGAAGATGAATTGATCAATACCAATTGTAGAAAAATTTAAACTGTTAAAGAATTAATTTCAAGAAACTGACTGAATCCAGATTAATGTCAATTCTTCCGTTTATTCAAAACCTATTTATCGATCCGCTCTCTGCCAGGCACTGAATTAGGTGCTAGACACTCAATGGCAAACAAACCTTGTGTGGTGGCTGCCTCCTAATCTGAGGGAGGGGGAAAGGCAACTAAATATTATAAAATTTTTATAGGAGACAGGATTTATAAAAGAGCAATCTCACTATGATCTCATTTTGGAAAACTGGCTAGAGGAGGTAACAGAAATGAAAAGGAGTGGATGAGTTAGAATTTTTGGCAAGGAAAAATCGTAAGAAATTACAAGTGAGTATCTGAACTTGGTTTACAGATGAACTATAAGATGAATGTGTGATCTATGTTACAAGAGCAAAAGAAACAACCATGAAAGGAAAGATTGTTAGATTTATTAACTAAAATGCTTCGTATTAAAATGACATGAAGGTAATAAAAGTCAAATAACAAGATATAAAATTTTAAATAAGGCTGAAAAAACAGGTAAGATACTGCATAAAAGTTTAATATTTCTATACATAAATTAACCTATAATCAATAAATGAAAGCCTATACCTTTCAACAGAAAGTTTTCAACAAACATGCATAATCCACTCACAAATAATTGTTGAGGAAAGATGTTGCTAAGAAAAATGAAAGCTAATTGAAATAATAATGTACAAAAATTATAATAATGTACAGTTTTTTTTTCTAATTGATGATAATCAATACAAAAACAAAGTAGCAAATGTTTAAAGCTTAGTAGACATTAAAAATTGCTGTCGAACAATAATTTGAGTCAATTTTACTCAATTTAACAAAACCATAGAAACTTGTCAGAGTAGTTGACAAAGTAATTCTACTTTAAAGAATTTCTATTCAAAATATAGTGCAGTAGTTTATAGAGATATGTATTCAAAAATTATTAAAGTACTTAAAAATTGAAAAATAAAAGTGGCAGTCATTAGTGATGTTCAAAAATGTTATATTCTTGTTTACTGAATATGTGGTAGGTATTAAGAGTTCAGCTGTATTCTCTCAAAAATAGATATGTTGAAGTCCTAACCCCCAGTACCTCAGAATGGGACCTTATTTAAAACATAGAGTTTTTGCATACTTAAGTGATTTAAGATGATATATTCTATATAAATATGCATCTGTATAGATACAGCTATATGTATGTATATATAAAAACAGATGATTTGGGCTTATGAAAGAAGATAAGTTTAAGAAAACTGTTGTATGTAAAGAAGAAGAATAATGCTGGATCAATGCATGCATCTGTATAAAGATTGCTTTAGATATTAAAAAAAAAATATGGAGAGGCTTGATATGGAAAGAAAGAACCTTAGCAGTGTTTCTCAGTTCTTGTCAAGACAGTAAACTGGTACAGTCTGCTGGTTCCTCGCTACAGAATAAAATGGTGGAAAATTATTGAAAGAGAGTAGGAAATGTGATTAACAGAAATGAACAATGCTACTGTGAAAAAATCTTGGAGACACTGAAGTCTGTCTTGAAGTGGAATATGTATTGAGTAGTGGCGGTGGCTTGAAGCCAGGGTTAGGTTGGTGCAGCAGTGAAAGAGTAGGTTGAGGAAATGTTTAATATCTGCCTTGACTTTTCTTCAGGTTGTCTTTGGAAATACTGACTTTCTCTTAGCCAGTAGTTGGGGTAAAAGCAAAGCATAAAGGCTCTGATACTCACTGCTGACATTTGGTTCTTTCACATTCCGTCTTCCTCCCTGTCTGAACCCCTGAGGCTGGTATATTTCAACCTAAGGACATCCATCAACTTTCACCACTGTCTACAAGAGTTTACAGTGAAATGCTGAGGAGCAGGAGCAAAGTGCTGTTCACTGTTTCCCTCTTTAAATACACTATGGCAGAAACAAAGGTGTCAGCGCCAGGGTTTAGGAGTCCAAAGTGCAAAGACATATAAATGAAAAGGATAAAGTGTTGAAGAAATAATGGGAATACATTTCTCAGATCTAGAAAATGATAAAAATGCACAAATTGAAAGGATTCATAGAGTAATAAATATGAGAGATCAAGAAAATCACACACCTAGACACATTATAGTTATATTTAGAAATATCAAGTATAAAAAGAAAATTCTAAAAGCTTTTGGAAACAAAGAGCAAATAATGTTAAAAAAAAAACTCATATTAAGTGGATGTAAGGCATTTAGAAAACAATTTGGGTGACATAATATATTTAAAGAAATAATATAAGATATATTTTATTACTCTACTAAAATTGAAGTGGGGTATTTTTTAAGGTACTTGATAGGTTTACTCCAAAATTTCCATAAAGGAACAAAGATTCATGAATAAGTGAGCCATACTGCTAACTGGAAAAAGAAAGAAAGAGAGGAAGGAGAGAAAGAGGAAAGAAGGAAGAAAAGAAAGAAAGGGAGGTATTGCTCAGCCATAGTTTTAAAATAGAAAATGAGTAAAAGATGAATATGATTATATCAAAATAAGAATTCATTACAATGAAGGACATCACTGAAGAAGCTAATAGATTGATGATGTATTAGAAGAATACATTTGCAATGACCAAAAGTGACAAGAAAATTATACCTAGAATATGCAAGGACTTCTTACAAGCCAACAAGAAAAGATACTTAAAAATGAAGAAAAATTTATAAAAAGGAAATGCTTAACTCTGGCATGTATATGAAGAAAAGCTCGAACTTGTGAAATAGTAAAATGAAAGATCAAACAGTCATATGATGACACTAATTATCAATATTTTGGTTTTCTTAATATCAGGTCATAAGACAGGACCTTGTTGCAGGCAGTCGTCAGAGGTAATCACAGGAAATACAAATGATGGAGTAAGGAGAGTAAGTTATGAATGAGACAGAATTAACTATGCAGTAATGAATAGGTGGCTGCTATCGGCAGCTGGGACCAATCCTGCCTACAATTCTGAGGAAGCACATGGACTGTGCCTAAGAATTGTTCCCCCAAAGAATTGAGAAGTGCTCCTTCTAGGTTGCTAACCTAGTCAGTATGTCTTCCACTGCCTAAATGTTAATGTGTATCTTTATCTCAGATGATTTCTCCCTCCATGCAAAACTGATGACCACATGTACTGTTTGAAATTCTTTCCCCTGGGGTATTTCCCTTCAACATTATCATTTAATGCTACTCCTTCTGTGGCAGTGGTCTATTTTCAGATCACATATATATTTCACTGACTCATCCTTGAACTAGTCTTCAATATTTCCCTCCTCTATCAGCTGACTGTATGAAACTAGCTCTTAGCTGAGGGAGAGGTGTTAGTGCAGTAAATGTAGCTGATGTTGGGTGCTGTTCATATAACTTATTTGTACCCTCCCAACCTCCTCAGTG
This sequence comes from Camelus dromedarius, assembly GCF_036321535.1. NCBI lineage: Eukaryota > Metazoa > Chordata > Mammalia > Artiodactyla > Camelidae > Camelus > Camelus dromedarius. The sequence continues at coordinate 41,615,771 of NC_087436.1, forward strand.
ACTGTGACTCAGTCACGACTGAACAAATTCCATCATGTGATGGATTGCTACTGTGCCTGTGTAAACTTATTAAGTGGTATATCTGACAACCCAGTTTATGAAGGGTAGAAATAATTTCATAATCTCTTGATGCAATATTTTCAGATACTGAGTCTCTTCTATTGTCTAAGAGAATGCTAGAGGCTGCTTGACAAAGAGCAGTAGTAATTACTGTTTACTAAGAAGGCATAACCTTACTTTAATATCCTAGTGGTCTGCACTGCTACCCACCTGCCAGAGTTGGCCTACACTCCTTATATGGTTACCTGAACCTGTTGCAGATTTATCTCTTGCTCTGGGCTTCACTCAGAACACATAGTAGCCCTTTGATCCCTCCTTCCCAGATCTGAGCAGTTCTCAGAACAAGAGTGGAACATGCGAAAGGTCTTTTCTTGTAGGAACTAGAAAAAACACATTTGCCAGATCAATAACTGCACATCAAATGCTGGAGACTTTGTAAATTTATTCTACTAAAGATACCATATCTGGCACAATAGATGCAGATAGGATTCTCATTCTCACATTATAAATCCATCCAATCACGCACATCCCTCTGAGTCTTCTGACTCCTTTTTTCAATTTGCTGTCAAGGCAGTGAGGATTATATCTCTTTCCAAGCTTTCAAAGAGATAGACTGTTTGAAAAATGGTTCAGTTATCTACTCCTTCTAGTACCCATTTCTGTGCAATATGACTTTGCAACTCAAGAGGGTAGAATCTGTTTCCTTACTCTTTGAATCTCAACTGGATCTTTAACTTGCAATGACCAATAAAATGAAGTAGGAGGGACAGTATACCTGTATCTAGCTTAGAGCCTTACATATTTCAGGTCTTTCTCTTGAACCTCTGTCTCACCATCCGGATGAGTACAAGTTAATCTCCTAGAGGATGAAAGACAACATGAACCAAGGTAGTACTAGAACAACTATATTCAGATCACCTGTCTGCCAATATCATGGGCCTGAGATAATCCATTTGCCATATATTCAGCCAGATCTAGAACAGAAAAATGCACTAACTTATGAAGAAATGATTATTATCCTTTTAAGTCATTGGGTTTTGTGGTCATCTCTCTTACAGTATTATTATGACAATGGAAAACTGATACAGAACGACTTTGGTGGTATATTAAGACTGGCTGCAGGATTTTTATCAAATCAGATGATTCATAGATATCACTCCCGTAACAATATACTTTCTTGCTAGCCAGCTTTATATCTTTTTTTTTTCTTTCCTCTATGCAGTATACTCAAAGTCTAATGCTATCTCCTGGCTTGTGCTATTTTTTTCAACTTTTTAAGGAATAATTGACAAGTAGAACTGTATATATTTAAAGTACATAATGTGATGATTTGGTACATAAAAATTGTGGAATGATTACCAAGATCAAAATAATTAACACATCCATCACCTCACATAGTTAACACTGTTTTTGTGGTTGAGAGTGCTTAAGGTTTATTCTTAGCCACTTTCAAATATACAATACCATATTATTAACTATAGTGACCATGTTATACATTACATCTTCAGAATTTATTCTTCTACTGTTACATGTTGGCCAGTTTATGAAGTTCTTGCAAATGAATAACCTTTTTGTTCACGTAATATAGCCAGTATTTCCCACTTAATACAAAACTTTGACTTATTAATTTAGGGGTAATGAAGGCAGGAGGCAAAAGACCACGAGGAAAAGTATCATTAATGTACTGCCTTTCTTAGGTATGGCCATCCTGGATTTTCAGGCAGTGTAACTTTTAGCTTCTTTAGCAAAACATAGGACACATTTTCACCAGCTCAGAGGACTCAGAAAAATCTGAAGTTCAAAGTTAATCTAGTGATTCTATCCTGTGTCCTTTCCTGGGTTTCTGCTTCCCAGTCCTTCTTTGTTAAGGAATTAACTTTTTCAGTGAACACATTCTGTGGTTGTGAATGTAACACTCTTTGGTAATTCTGTAGCTCCCAAAATAAAAACATGGGTTTGATTTTCAGCAAAATTTGAGTTTTAGTTACTAAAGATATGAGTATCTCTAAATTTTGCCATGAAGGGTTTCTGACTTGCATAGTGTACCTTGAATTGACGTCGACTGGCCTAAACCTGTCATTCTCTCTCTTTTTTTTTTCACCATTTCTAGGTCAGTGTAACCAACTTTAAACAAAGTGTAACCAACTTTACTATCTTTATAGCTACTGTTGCTCCAATATGTTTCAAGTGCTGGAGCCATTGCATGAAACATTTTCCTTTCTACTTACACCTGATTTTATTCTCTGCAAACGAGGGTCTATGTGGCTATGGTGCTTCAGTTTATCATACATTACCGATCTAGCAGTTTGACCCCATTTGTCACCAGCAGTGGGGCTCTTGGTGCTCTCTAATTCCAGCATTTCATTATAATTGCCTCTACTATTGCTGTTTTGGTATCATTTCCTTAACATAAAATGAGTAAAGGTTTGGGATGTGAGTCATTTGTCCAGGAGGTAATCACAGGAAGCACAAGTAAGAAAATGGGGAAAGTGATATGGGGTGGGGGGGAGGGAGACAGAGCTGCTTTCATGGATGTACAAGCTGTGCTGTCATGTGGGCCTGTGCTAAGGACACCACCCATAATGTAGTGCTCTGCTGTCACCATCATGAAATTCTTATTAATTTTATTTTTGAATTTGAGTTTTGTAAGTGAAGTATGATGGAACAATGGAGTGTGCATGTGAGCAGGAGAAATATATGCATTGTGCATGTCAGTGTTTCCTGTCACCCCATTACATGTATTATGTGTCACGTGTAATGAGTACAGAATGCCAATAGTATGGGAGTTCAGTAAGACCCACAGTGTGTGATCTAAGGCCCCCAAAGAAAGCAAAAACCAAAAGGAACTGGAGTTAGAAATACGAATCTAAAAGTGCTAAGGTATTAAGGAAAGCAATAACATTTTAAGGACAGGAGATGAGGGGAGAAAAGAACAAGGAGAGGGAGAGAGGGAAAGAGAGACATAGAGTATGAGTTAATAAGAGCTTAAAAAGTCAACAATATCACAACCGCACTTTAATGAATGGACGCTTAATTGTAATAATGCTTTTTAAAATGCTAGTTTTCTGAGAACTTATGTAATACTTGAGAATGGATAATTAACTAACTGAACTCAAGATTTGTGTATGGAGGGAAATAAAACGATGTTCAAGAAGGATTATTAACTTTGGCTAACCTGATAATACCATAATAGTTTAATAAAGGAACTCAGAATAACTTAAATTCCTAACTTTAATGCTTAATAATTCTTGATATGACTACTAGAAAAACAACGTAACCTGTAAATACTACAGACTTGAAAACAAGTCCAATTTTATGCTATATGACACAGTGATTTTGACTATAGCAATAAAATAATAATCAAGCCTGAGATACAAGCAATGTCAAATAATAGCATGTATATTTAAAGGATACAGAAATTTGGGTAACTGAAACATATGCCCTAAATATTTTTTTCAGGAAATACACAATGAATACCAATAATTTTGTATAAATATTACAATACATTCTCCTTATGGAAATACCAGAGAATTTGGTTAAACCAAAAGAAGCAAACAAAATTCATCTATAAACTGAAATCAGTCAGAAAGAACAACAGCTCTGGGGCATGTATCTTTAAAAGATATGTTTGGCAGAATAATAGAATCCACAAAGAGGCCCTGCCTGATCCCTGGAAACTATGATTATGTTACCTTACATGGTGGTAATATAGAGATTTTACAGATGGGATTAAGGTTAAATACCTTGATATCAAGAAATTATCCTAGGTTAGCTAGGTGGGCCCAATCTAATAACATGAATTCTTAAAAGTAGAAAACAAGAGAAGAGCATGTCAGAAAGATGCAACATGAGAAGTTGTCAAGCCAGTATCCTTGCCTTTGAAAATGCAGGAAAGAGGCTACGAGACAGAATGCAGTTGTGTCTAGAAGCTTGGAACCATCTTCAGTTCACAGCCAGCAAGAAGACAAAGACATTAGTCCAGCAACCTCAGTGAACTGAATTTTGCCGATAAGATGAATTGTCTGGAACTGTATTCTCCCCTACCTTCTTCACAAAGAAATACAGCTTACCAATACATTTATTTTAGTTGGCTGAGACCTGTACTGGATTCCTGACCTAGAGAACTGCAAGATAATAACTTCGTGTTATTTAAGCCATTTGATTTACGGTAATTTGTAACAGCAACAGGAAACTAATGTTCATGTTATTTACTTATCTTAGTCTACTTTGTACAAACTGTTCATTTTTTAAACAAAATTGTGGATTGTAATTTATGTAACACTTTGTTTCCTCTTTTATTTATCCTACAATGTATTGTGAATATCTGTCACAAGAAGCAATATAATAGTTGGGAGTACAGCGTCTAGAGCCAGACTGCCTCAGTTCAAATCAGTTACCTGTCTCACTACTAATCTGTTCTCTATTGCTTCCCATAGAAAATGAGAAAGATAAAAATAATACTAGTTTATCAGGTTGACATGTTAATAAAACATGTTAGTATGTGTAAAGTAACTAAAACAGCATTAAAAACATCATAAGTAAAAAATAATTAATGGTGTTTAAGTTTTATCATTATAACCCATCCTGCTAGTTACAGATCTACCTCTGCAATTGTTAAAGCTGCTGTATAACCTTCCGTTTTAGGCATGTTGCATAATACAAACAATTCCTAACATATAATATTTAGCTTGTGAGAAGCTTTTGCTGTTTAACAAAGCATTTCAAAACAAGGTGGCTTAGAACTGCAATCAGTTATTTAGGTCATAATTTTATAGGTTATCTGGGCAATTATTCTGAATTGGGCTAGCTCAGCTCATCTCTTCTGGACCTTCACTTGCGTCTGTGGTCAACAAGTCTATCATCTGGTGGTTTGATGCTCCATCATGGCCTCGCTCATGTGAACCGTTTGCAGATTGTCAGCCAGGTTGATGGTGGTACCAGGCAAGTGTCTTTCACCATCTGGTAGCCTAACTGGGCTTATTTTCATGGTAGCAGGAGCCCCAGGAACTGTAAGAGAGGACAGACATTCTGTGCAAGTAATTGTCAGGTTTCTGCTTCCATCACATTTGCTAACAGGACATTGTCTCAAGTAAGTTGCAAGGCCAGGCCCTGGTTCAGAGCAGTAGGGCAGGTCACAAGGCAAGGAGATCACAGGGCAGGAAAAATATAAGGCCATGTTTGGGATCTATCACAAATATAGTTTACTTCTGCTCTTTTTATTTTTAAGATGATGAACAATGCTGAATGAATTTACGACCTCAACTTGTCTAGAAAAGCTCAGATGTGCTTTATCTAAGTCAGACTTCTCTGGTTGTTTATTCAAAGAAATATTTTAATAATTTGGTTTCTAATCATTGTAAAGATAAATATTGTACTATCAGGTAATATATGATGCATAATATGCAATGCAGTATTTGGCTAATTTCTTGCTAATGTGAGAATTTATATAATTGTAATATTTATTGCAGCATGCCAAATAATGTGTATAACATCCAGTTGTAATTTTAAAATTATTCTCCTCAGTGATTTGTTTTGGTCACATATATTTTAGAATCTATTGAATTTTTATTATTGAACTACATTTCATTGTTATTGCTTCCATTTTCTTACTCTTCAGCTGTGATAAAACGTCTGTACTTAATTTAAGTGCTGTGGACCATCATGCCAGTAATAGAACCTAATAGAAACCACAAATTAAACTGTGTGTGTGCGTGTGTGTATGTGTGTGTGTTTAAAGTGGCCGGATCATATATACTGACCATAGCATTACAACTGCTGAGAGGATTCTGCATAGGTTTCTATTATCCACTGCTAGTGTTTTCTGTGCTAAGCCGATGGCATTATTAGCAGTTAGCCTTACAAAGACTTTTATACAAATGGAGGCTGTACCATCTCCAATAACAAAGCAAACTGATTAGTTAGCATAGGGTGTAAAAGTGTGCTAAGAATTTTGGGGTAGTTCTGTAACTTTGTTTTCAAACCTACTGTTACTTGATCTACATGAAAGTACTATTTTATTTTTTTAAATAAATGTTTTACTGTGCACAATGTTTCCCTCTAGTCTTAAAGCTCTAGGAAAGAATGCAAATGTCTTTAAGCTTAATAATCTGACGTTTTAATGATGGAATGATGTTTATTTATGTTGCTGATAATTATATTCGAAAACATTGTCAACACTGAAAAAACAGTAGGTTTCTAATGACCCAAAGTATGAATTCTGTAAATTTCAAAAAGTAATTTATTCCCTTTCCTTCTTTTTTCCTGAAAATGATGCCTTTTGGTACTATGTATTGAGAAGACAAGAAATTTTCTTTCCTTATGCAACGTATTTCTTTAATCCTTCAAGTTTGGAATGGCAACTGTAACATCCAGAAATACTTCTTACTGAGGCTTGCACTGTTTTCACTGTCGAAACAGAGAATTCTGTTAAGAACATGAACTATGACAAGGGAAGGAATAAGTAGTAGGTCATCTAGACTCCAAAAAGCATGTTGTCCTTGTAGGTACAATCCTACAGCGCTTTTAATCATAATCAAACTTGTGCTGAAGTCCATGGAGATATTTGTCACACAGAGAATAAGCATAGTCAAGATGTCTGGTTCAGTGAGAAAATATTTTCAGATTGAATTCATGTGTTCTTTTCCTTGAAAAATCCAGGGTGCTCCCTAAATTGTGGGACCCACTACAGACCAAACTGCAGAGTAAAAGTACCCTTAATTAAGCAAAATAGAACGGTTTTATGAGGTATTTATGATAATAAAGAGGAAGTTTCTCAATGTTACAATATTGCTAAGGTTTAGAGGAGCAAATAAAGAAATATGGTTGCTTGAAATATAGCCGTGCATTGTAATTGTAGATTTTCTCTAATTTATCTTCAAACTAGGACATTTCCTAGGCAGAAATACTGATGTCCTAGTGAAGGTATGTGTAACCTTCACAGAGTTGGAATAGCTTCCTCTTACTTTGAGTGGGTATTTCATTTAAAGAATGTATAGTCAACAAAAAGTAAGATAATTTATTTTTTGAAATTAAAAGAAATACTTAAATGGGAGCACAGTTCCACAATTCAGTAAAATGTATATAATTATTCCCCTTCTCCATCTCTCCTATTCTGGTAATAACTCTCGCACACAATGTGGCTGCTTCCAAAAACTCTCGCTTGTGTACATTCCAGATTTCTCCAACTAATCTCTCCAACTCATACAGTTCCCTCTTGGCTCTCTTCCTCTGCCTTTCCCTTCCATTACAGTTTCCGATGCAATTCCTCTACAGTTGGCCTAGATCTCCTGTCACTCATTACTTCAACCTGCATATTGAGGCCCTGAAAAAAATGAGGCCCCTGAAGTTTAAGGGTACGTGTTTATGGATAATTGAAAGGTAGATAATCAGTATCATCCTCCTGAATGTGTGGGGACAGGCAGAGGTGATGACCAAATGTACTCACCACTGAAAGTTTTCTTTATGTTTTGCATTCATCAATTCGTTAATTTCACAACAAATCAATGAGATATGTGTAATTGTCACTAATATTCTACAGATGAGGAAGTTCAAGTTTACAGAGGTTAAATAATTTGCAGAGACCTACAGTTAAGGCTTACCTTTGGGTCTAACTCTAGAAGCCATGCTCTTAAATGACAAATGATGTTCCTGTGTTAAAATCATCTGTGCTAATATTTTTAGTCCATGTCACACATGACTGACATTAAGTTGAACCAGAACTCAGAAAGAAAAGAAGCATCTGGAAGGGAAGGGTATATATGCAGACACTCTTCCCTTGTTTAAAGCTGAATGAGGGCAACAATTCCTTAACACTAAGATATCTACTTAGCTCATATCCTTATGGTTCAATGTTCTGTGTGTCTTGTCTTATATGCAAAGGTAAATATCAAAGGGAGTTGGTGAAACCTTAGATTATCATTATTTCGATAAATGACTCCATCTTAAAAATCATAAAAAATCTCTACCCACTACTCAAAATTGACAATCAGAAAATTAAAACCAGGGGGGTGGGTATAGCTCAGTAGTAGTCTCCAGTATCTCCATTAAAAAAAATTAAAACCATAATTTTTAAAGTTACCTGATGTGCTCTTCCATAGAGAGATTATAAACTAAGACTTTAGAAAATACATTTATGATGTTACAAAGAACCAGGTACATTAGCTCAGTGTTTGTATTGATTTAAGTACTGTATTTGAAATAAAACATCTCCATTAACCAAATAAAACATTGTAACAATATGCCAAATATTTTTATAATTTACCACAATTTCCTTATACTTGCTGATTAGCTTATATCAAGTTTTATTTGCTGGCCAGTTTTGGGAACTGGAAGTTTAGCATTGCAGGGCTCTAACTTGTAAGTTCTGGATAGTACTCAGCGAGAATAACGTGCTTGCCTACTGGTATTTTAGCACTAATTACGTAAAGTATTCTTAAAATGACTTCCTTTCCAAGGTAAATTTTAAGAACCAAAAAAATTCCTTGATTTCCAACTTTTCTCATGACCATTGAATCATTTGTTTTAAGGATATTATTTTTCTTTGTTACGTTAAAGAAATATCACCAAAAATTCATTCAATTTTTAATTTTTTTAAATGAAGCCATAAGTGTTACTTGGTAAAAATATGGGCTAATTGTTGGTTCTCTCTTATTTTAGTAAGAAATACTACCCAAGTACTAGCCATTCACCTGGCAAAATGTGGGTATTACAGACAAAATTAGATGAGATGGTGTAATTATGATGTGAAACATCAGGCCTTATTGCTGACTAGTAACTACAAGATCATAAAGGAAAGTAAATGTATACTGATATGGAGACCAGAAGGGTCTTCCACACTTAGTTCATGTTTCACTATGTCTGCATAGATCAGTTACTTTATTAGCTGGATCAATCTGGTAAGAATTATTACCTATAGTTTTTTTGCCAGTTACATATTGTCATGTATCCACCCTTCTGAGTACCTGCTATGTGGCAACCTGAGGGGCCCATAATCTATGAAGAAGAGAAAAGTGAAATAGATTCTATGGCATGATAAAAGTAACTGCACAATTCCATGAAAGCCTATCAAAGGGGTACCTAACTAAATTATTTGATCCATGAACACTTCACAGAGGAGAGGACATCCAAAGTGAGTAAAGTGAAGTTAGCCATGCTCAGGGCTGGAGTTTGCAAGGCTACTCCAGGCAGAGTGAGGAACATGTGAAACACACAGGTGTCTCTGAGCATGAGTGAGTGGTAAAAGGAGTGGAAAAATAAATAGAGTTTGATCAGGATATTTTTCAAGTCATACTTTGTTGTTTTTCTCTTTTTTCTCAGGGAAAAGTAAGAAGTCATTGAAATATTTGCAGCTGAAGAATGAAATGATCAGATTGGCATTTCTGAAAGCTTGATTTGGTGTAAAATGATTGCAAGAGAGTCAGCTTGGAACCTGGAAGGACAGGTAAAAAACTTACAAAAATCTTGTTTACCTAGAAGAGTAACCAGCCAGTCTTTATCCCTAAGAGAGTGCCAGCGGGTTCCTAGATATGTGTGTTAAATTAGATTCCATGCCTCTCAGGTCAACAATTTAATATAAGCAGGTGAACATCCTTCACTTTAAAGTCTGGGCACAATCAGTTGCCTCTGAGGAGGTGAGTCTGAATGCACAAGCCCTTTAAGAGTGGCTTCTAAGATCACCAGGGTCTGGTGGGTCTTGGGATATGAGCCCCATTGGTTTTCAAAGTTAGATCCTTTGGGGGTTTATCTCTCAAGTGTATGTCTTAAAAGCTGAAATGCCTGAGGAGTGGGTCTGAAGCTTTTACTCTTCACGGAGAAGCTCTGGGTTTGAGTTCCCTCCTGGTTGTGGGACACTGCACTAGGGCTGGGGTATATGTTGAGATTGTTTCTAGCATGTCCTATCTGCTTTGATGTGATTTCCTTCTCATTTGCTCAGTGTGTACTCATTACTCAGCCAGTCTTTATGTTTTTGTAAGAAGAAATTGTTCTATATGTAGCTGTAGACTCAATGTGTCCATGGGAGGAGGTGAGTTCATGGTCATCCTACATGGCCATCTTGAACAGGAACTTCCATACGATATTCTTAGGCAATTTTTTCCTTGATTTTCAAATTAACTAAGGTCTAAGGACCTTTCAAAGCAATACTTGGCTGAATTAATTTAGACTGGCTAATGTGTGTATATATATGTGTGTGTATATATACATATACTTATATATGGTTTTGTAGCTCTGTTATGCTTATTTTATAATTTAGACTTAGCTGATTTAGATTGACTTTACATAAAAATGTATTTTATTAGGTTAGTTTTATTAAAGTTATTCTCAGTTAATTTTCCTCAGAATTAACTTATACTTTATAAAGAAACAAGTTTGTATATGAATTATGTGATAAATATACACCAAGAATAGTCTCTGCAGGCATTTATTATGTTTACATGATGATTGTTGACGTGTAATAATATCATAATCTTATATCATAAAATCAATAATGTTCTAATTAATCATTAAAAATATATTTATACATATATAGTATTGCAAATTTCAAGAATTGATATTTTTATTGTAGCTTTTATGAGAATTTTACACCTTAAATTCTGTTAGAATTCCAACATATAAATCCAAAACTCAGTGTTTCAAAGTTTTCATCAAAAACTTTCAAGTCTGCATTGCTTTTTCCAAAGACTGCGGATTAATCACCCAGGAAATATTTTTTTAATGTGCATTGCTTTAGGTTGTACATAAATCTTGTAACAAAGTAAATCCCTATAATTCAAAGAACCAAAACTACTTTCACTTCAGCATGCTGTTTTCCCCTACAGCCCTGTTGTTGCTGATTAATTTCTCAGTTTAAATTTGAAATAGAAAAATAAGCTTCCCAAGTTTAAGATCAGCTCCAATGTGGTGAGCTCTTCTTGCAGGAAAACATAATTTCAGTGAAACTCCAGATGTTGCTATTCATTGAAAAAAATTATCCTTAAGTAAACATTAGAAATGAGGATGCATGGAATACTTTTTATTCTGTAAAAATACATGTGGAGTATATATTCTCATTGGGCACTTTAGGGGTAATAACAAAAGTCATGGTTGTACATGAAGAATGCACTATTGGGAAATGAGAGACCCTGGTTCTAGACTTGTTTCCTTTAGATGACAGAGAAGTAAATGTGGATATCAAGGTCTATTAAGGGTATGAGGTTTGCCTACTTGCAAGCTAACAATTTTGCTGCCCAGTCTCATGTGTTTTGGTCTAAGAAGGACTTCTACTCAGAACACCAGGCGGCATGAGCTTTATGTTTTCATTGGCTGCCCTAACCCCTAAGTTCCATGGGGATGATGTGGAGGAGCCCAGGTGGATTCTGTACACACAATGAGTTTACATCACAGCTGAGTAACTTCGAGCTAAGGAAACCTCCCAGTTGTGTAGATGGGCTGCTAACAAATGTGCCAATCAATGTCCAGGAAGGAGACATTGTTTTTATTAGTTTGGTCAGGAAACAAATCTGCCTTCTGTCTGGAGAGAGATACTATTCACTATCCTACTAAAATGCCTGCTATACAGTGATCCTTGAAAAGATATTCCAGAGAAAAAGACTTTGCTTAGAAAAACAGAAACACAGAGAGAGACTCATGGAGAATTATCTTCCATCATTAACCACCCCATGTTTCTACACCATCTTGGCTTTAGGTAAATTTTGCCATGAGCACACTCCTCTTTCAGCTACTCTATTCATCTGTCTAACAGAAGCTAAACCCAAATCTGATCAATTTTCCTCAGACAGAATTGAACTAAGGTTGCAGTCAGCAAGACTCCATGCAGCAGAGTGAGGCCAGTCACCAGTATTGACTTCAGCCATGCCCTCCAGGGTCCTGGCTGAGCAAATTTGTGAAGCCCTCAATGTCCACCATAGAAAGCCGTATTACTGTATTGAAAATGTCCATTTGTTCTGAGGACTGTACGGGTTCTACCTTGACCTGCAAAGAGGAAGTCTAGGGCACTTCCGTCATCCTTAGAACTTTGGCCAGTGAGTTGAGGCTGACTCAAGTGCCTTCCAAGGTTGAGGTGCTATTTCCTTAAATGCTTAAAGATCTGTTATGACCCATGTAAGTTGCAAGTTGTTGTATTCTCAGAAGAGAGGCAAGTTAGTGCCTCATTTTCACACTGGAAGTAGAGTCCTAAGAAGGCAAAGAGAGTCCTTGAAATGAAAGTGCTGTTCACACTTACTAGGGCTCCCTAGGTAGGACTTGCAAAGGGAGGATAGGTTGAGAGTACTTGCCACCTGGTCACTCCACTGGCTGAAATGCATTAAAGCTCCAATTCATTTTAGAGTAATTGAGTGTAATTCTTCTTTGGGGGAACTTCCTGAGACCAGTTAAACCCACTTGTCCTGTTTGCCTGTGCCACCAGTCAGATTGCATTTGTGTTCCCAAAGAAATGATAGAGAATGTGATTGGAGAAGTTCTCCATAGGTACTTTGGGTTGGGACTATCCCTGCAGTTTCTAATTGTTTCTTCTAAGATTAAGGGGAATGGCAATCAAACTAAGGTCAGAGTTTTATGGCAGATAGCAGACATAGCAGTCAATTAAATTTACAGCACTTGTACCAATTTGAAAAAGCTGTGCCATCCACAGAAAATTTTTCCTCCATCCGTATAATGTATTAGTAAAGTATTACAACAGTTCTCCTGTCAATAAAAACAGAAGTGTTCCCCATACAGTGTGATGGGACCATCAAGGAGAGGTTCTGGGAGCACGTCCATCTACAACGTAGTAGGTGGCCATGCTTTAATTTTCTAGAACCTGGTGCCTATTTCATAACTTGTAATTCCACTGATGAGTGAGCGAGATGACAGGTACAGTAGAGGACAAGTGACCGTCAGCTCAGAAGGTCTTTTCATCATAGATTCCACTACCATTCTGATAAAGTCCAGGGGCTGGGAAGAGCCTGTGCACACATCTGAGGCACAGAGTCTAACTGCTGCACTGCCACTGGATCCACATGGCCAGATATGATAATGACTGTTTGTAAACCTGGGAGGGAACTCAAGAAGTGCTAAATACTGCATTCATAACAAGCACTGATAATCTTCCCCAGGGGCAGTTCACAGAGACAAGATAACAGTAATAGCCTCCCCTGTCCCATATTTCCCAGGGTCTATGACGTTGCCTCTGCAGATTTAGAGTTCTAGCTCTACCTCTACCTCTGCAAAATCTGGTATTCCATTCTAGCAGCTGTAAATTCACAATTTTTCCAGTTATCCTTTATTTGAATCCAGACCTTTTATCTGGAAGGATCATGTTTAAGAGGGACACAGAGAGCGGGAATCTCTGCATTGGAGATATACAGTCAGGCTTGATCAGCAACTTGATTCTAGTCTTAACAGAGAACAGACCTTTACTGAGCGCTGCAGACAGTTCAATCACTGCTAAAGCTCGATAATACCAGTCAGGAACATTGAGACAGAGGGAGGCTTCTAACTTGCCAACCAATAGGGCATCATCTATGTAGTGACAGGTTGGAAATCACAGGGTAGAAGTGATTGCACTAAATCCTGACCCATCACTCACTGGTGGCAATACACAGGGCAGTTTGTCTTACTAGCACTTCTATACTCTCAGCTCTTCCCTGGTAGGAATGTTTTCCTATTCCTACCAGAGACAAGGAAGTAAAAGCATGTAACACATCAATTCCTACCATGTATTCAGAACTAGAAGCAACAAAAAGAGAACATAGAAGTAGCTTAAAGGGTTCAGCCCTCAATATCATGTTCATCTCTTCCCATACTGTGAACCCTGAACAGACTCACTGTGTTGAAAGCAATAACACCTACATGCCATGGAGCTGAGTAGGATGATCCATTGGGTAATTGTATTCAGTAAAGCTGTCCAAGTCTAAGTCCTTTCCATCTGTCTCTTAGCATATTTGGACAGGCATATATGCCCCATCTTTAATCATCTTCCCTCTTTTTTTTGTCTTAATTGAAGTATAGTCAGTCACAATGTGTCAGTATCTGGTGTACAGCATAATGTCCCAGTCCTACATATATATACATATATTCATTTTCATATTCTTTTTCATTAAATGTTATTATAAGATATTGAATAGTGCCCTGTGCTATACAGAAGATATTTGGGTTTTTATCTATTTTTATATATAGTGGTTAACATCTGCAAATCTCAAATTAAAGTGGCTGATGTTGGGATGGATAGAAAGAGAGAGCAGAGAGTACAGGAGGGAGTGGTCTTGTTCTACAAGCAAGGTTTCACATTTACTCTCTGTTTTGAGCAGCACATTGTCTGCCTTGACTTAACTAAGCAAACTCTTCAGTCCACACAAAGCTCTATATCCTCATTGCTGATATGATTTTTTCATCTTTGGGGACCTATTGACAATTCCTCCTCCTATCAGCAGGAGAGTATATAACATCCAAAGTACCTCTTGTTTCAATACTCACTAACAGGTAGGACACTGGAGAGCCTCTATACCAATCCTTCTTGTCAACAACTTGGGCACAAGCATTAAGGGCCATATTCCAGAGAGTTTTCTCATATCTCCTACCCTCAAATGGCCATTATTGTTTCTGTTAGAGAAAGCCATTTCTCTTTCAGCAACTAATCTTTATCACCAAAACTTTCAAGAATTTGAACGGGTCTGAGATTTAACCTACCTGCTAGATAAAGAGTTAGCTTGCCACAGTTTTATGGGCACTGGCAAAATATACAAGAATGTTGGGTTGGAGACACAGAAGAGTTTATTACTTATGGCAATCACTGTAGCTCTCACAATTTACTAGATCAGTGGTATTTATGAAGAATTTGCAATTGCTTATACTCTGTTTACTTAAAAAAAGAATGACAGATTCAGGTCAATCAGTTATCGATTCAAGGCACATTTCGGAAGCTAGAAAACCTTTATGGAAACATTTAGAGATAGACTCACATCATCTGCAGTTAAAGGTCAGATTATGCTAAAAATCAGTTATGATTGTAGGGATTGTAGAACCACAGAACAGACTAAATGCCCAGCCTCAGTATGTCTTCAGTGCTAAAATCCGGTTGTAGTTTCTCCATATCTTATGCAAAACTTGATACTCTCAATGTTTTCAATTTTACCCATTCTGGTGGGTATATAATAAAATCTCATCCCAGGCTGCTTTCTATACAAATATCCTCAAAAAAAAAAAAAAGTCTATAATAAAACCCACCAACACCTTTGTTCAGTAGATGGGCAGAAATTCAAAAAACCCATGGAGAATCAGTTTCCAACAAGGGGCAAGTCATTTTTCCTTTCAGTGAACATCAATTACTCATTTATCACAAGCTTTAAAATCTCAGTGCTATTTACGTCAGAGGGTTGTTCTGAGTAACATAATCCAGTGGATAATGGAAAGGAAATGACTTTCTTTTACTTAAAGTGTTATTAAGAGGTGTAGAGTAATAACAATGCATTCATGTAACATGCTTTAATATATGAATTATATTATTAAAAACTTTCATCATTATCTTTAATTTTGATTTTTAGCTGCCTTAATTACTGTGTTGGCAAATACTAGTTTTTGCTGGCAGATAAAAGTGAAAAATAAACTCAATATAACTTTAGAGATGACTTGAACTTAATGGTTAGGGAAGACATTTAGAGACTTTAGAATAAACTAGCTGTAAGCAACTGGATGACCAGAAACTTTTTCAGATGCCATGACTACTGATGATACCTAAGATGCACAAGAATTGAATGTTTCACCTACTTGTGATAAAAGTTAAAGTAGATAAAAATTGTATTTGTGTTAGAGATTCATAAATAATCACCCAGTTGGATAAGTCACTTTCATGTATTTGTGTGAGTAAATACACAAAGAGTTCTTTCTTTTAAATAGTGCCTTTAAACAGTAGCTATCTGGTTTCTTGCTGTTTGGAAAGCATGAAAGCTGATGTGGAGGAAATAAGAAATTTTTAAACGTAGGATACAAATCACTGTATGATAACAGCTTCTCTTTCAAAACAATGTCAACTCCGAACTTCTTTTTTTTTATCACAGTGTGATCAAGGAGTGAGATTTTTCATGGCCAAACTGTTAAATTGAGTTGTTGCAACGTCATCTGCCTAGATAATGAAAAATGTTCCCAAGTCAAGATCTGCACCAGTGTGTTCAAAACAGGCTTAATATGCCTGTGCTCTGGCTATAGGTTACAAGTGATGGTTTTCTTACAATTTTCCATTTATCTTGTAGAATTGCAAGATACTCTTCCTTGCCTGTAGGAAGTTAAAAAGAATGACTTAATTTAGACCCAGATATCTCAAATTGCAAGAGATTATAAAAATTATTTTTCCTTCAATACTTGTATTTATTTATTACAGTCTATCAAAAATCTTCACGTTTGATAGAACGACTGCCTTTGTATGATATTTGCATTTGGAATATGCCTGGTCTTCATGTTTGTATTTTAAACTATGTAGTGAGTAATGAGCTTTAACCTTATGCCTTTGGCTTTCCTGTCTATAATCTTCCCCTGTGCTGTTCGAGTTCAGAATGAAATAGCCCTCTTTAAGAATAGTTGCCTGTTCTGTATTGGCTTATAGGCTTAATGGAAGAAGATGAGATCTTGCTTATTTCTCTTTAAAACTTTCTTACTAGTTTTGAAAAATATTATTTTCATGAAAGTGAATCACTTAGGGACTATGTAAGGCAGAGCACATTGATAACACAATTGTGGTTTCTGTCTTCTAGATCTGTAAGGTGAAATACAGTAAGATGGCTGCAGCTTTTCTTCCAGGCATTTTAATTATGAATACAATAGGTTTCTTCCAAAAATGTTAAATCATTTTTATAATTAAACTAAAACAAGAACACAAGAATAGAAAGACAGTGGACCAGTTTCAGAAGGTAAAAGTAATGAAGCAGATGACTACCTTATAGGAGAATCTTTTTCAATATAGGAGCTTTCCTGCCAAAAGTTACATATTTAAAATGAATAATTAACTTAATGTATACTCATAAAATTATCTGCAATCAAAATATATAGAAAACATATTCCAAGGTATGTTTTTGTCATAAGAAATAATACTGTGTCCCTTCTGGTAGCATAATGCTAGATTCCTAGACACCACTAGAAAATTCAATACCTAAGAGTTTACTTTTATTTTCTTTTGAGATTTAGAATGCTTGTATATCACAATATATTAAAGTACTTAAACTCTTGCCCAACAGATACATACAGCAAGAGTTGCTTGTTTCTTTATTAAGATAGTTTGTTACTTAATTATTTTAGGCTCCAAAGAGCAATAAATATTTTTAAAAATCTACTTTCAATGCAAATAATCTATAATGGTATACCTGTGGAATATAATAATTCCAGGTATTTTCTCTGTTTTCAGCTCCTTTACCCCTAAAAAAAAAAACTTACTGTAGCTGCTTCATTAATATTTTATGACAATTCAAAGATTAAAATGAAATTTAAAATATTTTATATGTATAAAGCACTAAAAGAGTTCAAAGCACACAGTAGGTGTTCATGAAAGCTTGTTATTTGTAGTGTGATTAAGGAGAGAGAGAATGGATTCTTAATAAATGCCAGCTAGGTGTAACTAGAGTTATATTTGTAATAATCATGGTAGTGTAGCAGCAGTGGTTAATTCAAAATTATGTTTTAAATGGCAGCCATTTTATAATTATTATCCAAAATAACCAATTACAGTGAAATTTATAAATATTATTGAATCTACTACAATAATTGCACATGTAGCTCTGAAATGTCACTCAAATGTGAAGTCATGCCCACCCTGCAATAATTTAAATGACAATGAAAGGCAAACTTTCTGTACCAGAGACCACTCCTGAGACTAGAAAACACTGAGACTCTTCTAGTTAAAATCATGTTTATACACTTGTTTCTCCTGTGAAATTAAGGCCCTTGAGAACAAGAACTATTCTGATTCAGTTGGTATAACTTGTTTTGTTTTTTTTCAATCAAATCAAGGAACTACAATTGCTGATTGATTGAACTAATGATCTACTCTTCTTTCTTTCGAGAGGAATCATAAGGATGCTTTCAGTTGTTCACAGTAACTGAAGGTTTAAAGGTCACTGGCCACTGCTAACAATTCCCTCCGCCGCGTCTACCAGCCTGCGGTCCAGCCTCCTCCCTGCTGTTGGGGCCTTTTGCTCACTCCTCTCCTACCCTCTCCCCTTATCCCCACCTTCCTGCCCAGGCCTTAGTTATATGTGTTTAACTTTTTCTTTATTATTATTTATTTACTATTAACTTTTTATTTATTATTATTATTATTTTCTGTATTTTCACTTAAGAAGTCTTACTTGAGATGAAAAGGATAAAAAGTATGAATATGCACAGCTCAGTTCTAGAAATAAATTGTCTCCAGAAACCCAGAAAGTTATCTTGCCCCTTCCCAACTGCAAATACTTCTTTCCTTCTCCTAAAGGTAATCACTATCTTGATCTTAATATTACTTTATGCATGATATACATGCTTATTTATAAATTATATAATACAGACTACATAAAATATACACAATGCATTTATTATATATACATACATACATGTGCATCTATATATAAACACACATTTGGTGTACTAATTTTATGTAAAGTATTTCTAAGCTACATTGTGTACATATACATAAATACAGATATAGATATAATATCTGGCTTTCACTCAACATCATATTTATGAAACTCATCTCTGATGTTAAGTGTTGGAGTAATTTTTTATTTTTAATTGGGTTTTAATATTTAAATTAATGAATTTATCAAATTTTATTTATCCATTTTTCTTATAATAAATAATTTGGCTTTTTACCAATATTTCCTTATTGGTTTCTGTATAACATTGCTGTGGATACTCTTGTACCTGTCTGTAAGTGCCTATAAGCACATACTTCTTATCTATCCAGGGGCACAATTGCTAAGTCATAAGGCTTATGTATTTTCAACTGAAGTAGATTAGGTCAAAACATTTTCAGTAATAGTTGAATAATTGCCTATTTACATTCCCTTTATCTGTGTAAGAGAGTTACTATTGACACATCTTAGGCATTACTTGATAGTATCAGTTGATTTATTTTGTTTTGTTTTGATTTGATTTTGCCATTTTGGGGAGTTTGTATTAGTATCTCTTTGTGCTTTTAATTGCATGTCCCTGATTACTAATGAGGTTGAGCAATTTTTTGTATAGTTGGTTGCCATTGATACACTTTGATATAATGTGTTTTCTCACATCTCTTGCTCTTTGTTCTACTAGGTGCTCTTTTACTTAATGGCTTGTTTGAGTTCTTGAATATTCTGGAAACAGGTGATTAGTGTAAACGTTGAAATAAATTCTCTCACTTGATGTTTATTTTTCACTTTTTAATGATATTTTTTGATGAGCAAAGCTTTGTAATTTTTAAGGTATTGGGTTTATTGTTTATAAAGCTTGTTATTATTGTCAGGGCTTTTATGTCATATAAAGAAATCCTTTTTTATATAGTGGTCATGAGGCCATTCTCCTGTGCTGATTTCTTGAAGCTTTGTTTTGCATTTTACATTTAAATCCACAATCTACCTAATTCATATTTTTACAGTATGAATTACTGGGTTAAGATTTATTTATTCCTCCATTGGACTATTTAT
Source organism: Camelus dromedarius (assembly GCF_036321535.1). Classification (NCBI taxonomy): domain Eukaryota; kingdom Metazoa; phylum Chordata; class Mammalia; order Artiodactyla; family Camelidae; genus Camelus; species Camelus dromedarius. The sequence continues at coordinate 41,635,450 of NC_087436.1, forward strand.
TCATTTGGCCCAGAACTTCTCATTGAAAAGATCATATTTTCTCCACTAGTCTCTATTGGTAAATGAATTTTCTGTATATTCCTGGGTCTTATTTGCATATTCTTCTGCCAATATTATGCTATTTATTACTCTAATTTATAATAATTCTTGATATCTTGTAAGGTGTTCAGTCAGATAAATGATACCTACAAAAAAAAAAAGCAAATAGCATACTTAATAGTAAAGTGCTGAAAACTTCCTTCTAGGACTGGAAATGAGACAAGCAAACTCACTGTCAGTCTCACCTTTACTTCAAGAATGCCTTGCTATTCATGGCGCTTGAATCACTATGTAAATACTATACCTAGTTTGTGAGTATATACTATGCATACATACATACACACAGATGTATTTCTGTTTTAATAACTTTGGGCAAAGCAAGGTTTTTGTACTTATTTCTAAGTTAATCATATCTTGTTTGGTAGAATGAATATGCTCTAAAACAATTTAAATGCTTGAAATATAGTTTTAAGAAAATAATTGCACATGTAGAAATACTAACTTTATAAGTGGATTTGAAAAATATTGAGGTACCTTATACATATCTTCCCAAGCTCTTTTCTATGAACTCAAAACACTACATACAAAATATGACGACCAACAAAAATTTTTGGAAGAATCTTACCACCTGCTTAAAATAAAATGCCTCTGGCCTGACTCTTATAAATCTCAATCAGATGTTTTTCACTAAAGTCCAAGCTTCTTATCTTTGTTTCACTGAATTTCCAAATTTTGGACCTTTGAAATTATTTTTGATAGTTTCTGAACCCTTGAATTTGCTGACCAATTTGTAATTCACTCTGTGGCTTAATGGACTAGCATTACTTCTCATCTTTCCTTCTATCACATGACTCACAAGCTCTGTCACTGAGATACTTAGCAACTGGAACAGCTGCAATCTGCTCAGGTTTCAGCCATTTGGAAATTCAAATTATATACAAGTAATTTAGATGTTAATTTAATAGTATACTAGAAATCATCAAACTTAGGTGGTAAAAACTCCTTGGTAAGTGTATATCCTATGACTTAATCCTAAAAGAGCTAATAAGTGGAGTTGTGTATCTTTATTTTGACTCTCAGATGCTCATGCACTTAATTATCAATGTATAATCTAGATACCTATTTATGTCTTGCAGTTTTGATTTTTTCATCTGGAATATTTTAAATTTTCATTTCTATTTTATGATTAGAGTGTGAAAAACTAATCATATGCTTTATAACTCATAGAAACAAATATTGGCGATATAATTTGTGGAGCCAGACATATTGATCTGTAGCATAGTAAAATGTTTGTGTGCATCCATAATCACTGGCAAGAGAAAGTAAGCTCAAATGAAGGTTCACAAGTGGCCTCCAAGTTAAAACTAAGGAGGGAAAAAATAAAGTTTAAATAATCAAAAGCATTGTATCTAATTAGATATATTTTATATACTATAATAAAAAAGAAATATGACTGAAATATGTATAACTTAAGCATTTTAATAAAGATAGAACCCTTTGAATATGTGTATTACAGAATGAAAGAGAAAGTTTGTAGATAATAAGATATTGCTTGCAATTTACAAATGCCTAGTGAAATTTTAATTACTGCATGTTAAAAATAATTTCCCTCAAATCTGAGTCAATAATCAATAAAATTAGTAAGCGTCTCCTATTTTAAAATGGAAATAGAGTGCATTGTAAAGATTTTTTTGATGACTTGTTTACCCAGTCATACATAATGTGCATAAGTGAAATATGTGTGTATTCATGTTTAAGTATGCTTATCTATATTCTAAGCATAGATTTCTACATAGCCCAGTACATATAAATACATATGCTATAGTAATACATAATCCAATAGTAGCTTTGATTTGAGAAATGCTGAAGCAATGTAAATGTTTTAATGGAGATAGATTTGCATACAAAGGAATGGTTACAAGCTACAGTGATAGTTATAATTTGCTAGGATATGGCCACTGCAGTGGGAAATAGTTTATAGCATGCTGACTTGGGTTTATAATTGTGAGAGGAAGAAATCAATGATCACATAGCTTAATCAGAGAAAGTCTTCAAAGCCAAGACCCTTCTGATGCAGAATTTACTCTGACAAAATATAAGGCTATATTCAGTATATTTATCAACAGAACAGCAGACTTAGCCCTCTACAACATTCTAGTTAAAATATATATTAAACATATTACTGTATAGCCTAGAGTTTTTAACTCGCAGGTCAAATAACAAAGTCAAATACTTTGCCCTGTAAGTCTCCACACAAGCGACAGTGGTATTGAGAAAAAAATGTGTCGTCCTTATCAGCTTGTCTCTCTTAAGTCAAGGGTAAGATCTTGGTCAAAGGCAAGGCTGGAAACTGACTATTTTGATGCCTGTGTACATGCTCTTTATTTTTACTTATTTTCCAAACTTCTAAGTCCTCTCCAATAGCTTAAACATCTGGAAAGCAAAAACTAGAAAGACTTGCTTTTTTTTTTCACTTTTTGATCTGCGCTACACTTACCGGAGGAAATTAAATATAGAGACAGCTAACTTCTTAAATAAGGGAAGGTTAGAATTTTTTTAGGAAAAAAGTTAAACTTTCCAAACAATATGTATCCTGTAGCAGTCACATTACTTCTTTCCTGAGAAGGTACAAATGATACTTCTTTCTGCATGCTATCACACTCTCATTCAGTGCATCATTCCAAGTTTAGGGTAGTTGCAATAGGCAACTGTTTTTGTGGAGTAGGCTCTGACATCAGGGATTGTATCAAACCTAGTTGCCATGCAGAACTGGGACATATTTTTATATAACTTATATTAGATATGATATTTTCCCTTACCTCTAATCAAATTTGAATTCAAAAGCATAGCAGTAGGTCCTATGATTCTTCATTATATTACAGCATTTAAGCACAAAAGGCTCAATATTTTATTCTTGTATTTCTGCTTCATACATGCCTGGGTGGTGGGTTGGAGGGCAGGAGACTCATTTTCATTGCTGAGTAAACTGTGCCTGGTTGGTTTTGCTGTTTTGATTTTGAAAATTTGAAGCATAGTCTGAACCATTCTCATTGCCATCCTGACGTTTGGAATCCCTTTGACTCCAGTGGTATTATTTAGTTATTGTATGTCATGTCTCTGCCAGGAGTCACTTACCAAAAATCCAATTAAAATTTAAACTTTATGTTAATAATGTTACAAAGAAATCTCAACATTTTTAGAAGTTACTTATCTCAAATCAGGTAGCAACAGCATCCAGATAATTAACAAGCAGGAAATACAATTTCAATTAATGAGACTGTCTTTCCCGTTGTCTCCATGGCCTCTCCCCCATGACACCTCACCTAATTGTGTCCCCTTCATGAACCAAAAGAGAAAATGAATTAAGACTAAGGAAGAAGAGGAGATGATTTTTTATTCTCTCAAAAGAATATGAAGAATTCCTTTTAGAATTTGAATGTGTGTACTATGCCAGTTCTGTCTCCAGCTGTGAAGACTACCACTAGAGAAAGAATTAGACCACTAATGAGTATTTATAAAAGACCAATCTAATTTCAATGCCTAAATTAAATAGTGAAAGAACAGAACAGTAATTTTATGAGATAATTTCTGAGAAATCTCTGGCTTCTGCAGCAGATGCTTTAGTCAAAGTCACACTCACATACATCTTTGAAGAAAGAGATTAAATATTGTTACCTGAAGGAAGATGGTAAATATAATTCTATACTTTACTGGCGGAAATGAAGTTGTTAAAAAGAGAAAAAGTGCCTCCCGTTAATTTTCAAAGAATAAAGAACTCTCTCTTATTTCTAGATTGAGAGTATGGTTCATTTACACATGCTCGAGTAAATAATTTCTTCCAGTTATTTCTTCATACGTAAAATTGCAGTAACAGTTTTGTCCTATTCCTTACATTTTCTAGAAGCCATTTCTGCAAAACTGTTGGTTTTAGATTATTTATGTTCCAATGTAGTCTTTCAAACTCTGTCCACAAAGGATGAAAGTCCTTATTCATAGCCAAGGCAATTATAAAGAAAAAAGGTATTACAGCTTTTCAGTGAGGCTGTTGACATCTTTAGGACAAGTTTAGAGGCACAGATGGTCAAACTTGGAAAGCTTTCGCATTACTACAATAGTTATATTGCTCTGAAGGGCAGTGCTCATTTGATTCTCAGCAAGAGAATGACCAAAGTGTGTCATTATTAAACCACGTTTTCCAAAATTGTTGCCGTGAATAGGCCAGGCTTTCAGAGTGTTGCTACTTCATCTACAGTCTCTAAAAAGAATTCCCAAGTATCCTCAGTAATCTGTTGTAAGTCTCAAAAACTCCACGTTTTTGGCCATGTTTCACCTGAATCATCCGTGAAATAATTAGATGCTATTGCTACACTTAGTAATCTTTTTTTTTTTTTTTTTGGTCATTCAGGAAAAAAAAATTCTATTAGCAGGTTCCTGTTTACAAATATAATTTACTTTATTTTTGATCTATAATTTGGATACTTCAATGCATATTTTAGATGACTTAAAATACATACACTCTCATAGCAAATAAAGTAATTGGACACAAGTAATGAATGGGAGTAGGGCGAGCTTATTTGTGGTGAAAACTTAGGCTAAATATATTACTGAAGTTTAAGACTATCCTGTTCAACTTGTGTCAAAAAATTCGAAGTGTGAATTTAGTGAATAATTGGCTGTAATGGTCTAAGTGGAAGTCCATTTTTAGGAGGAAAAATAAAACCTTCAATTCCAATCACTGGGAATAATTTATGTTATGACTTTTTATATAAATTATATTAAACAGAATTTAAATAATGTCCACAGAATAGTTTTATAAAATCTAAAGAAGCTTCTTCAAATGAGCATTTCTAATATCTATCATGGATAGAAGTTGGGTTTGTAATATCAAAATGTAAAGCTATAAAACCATATCTGAAATTTAAAATACCCAAAAGTCCTAAACAGAAGAGTTAGTCAAGAATGCAGTCTAGTGTAAAAATGAATTGAAACTGAAATTAAGTGGACCAGAATGGAAGAATGGATTCAAATTCAGATTAATTAAATTACTATTTTTCTCCAATCAGTTGTAATGAAGCCCCACTGTTCTCAATACAGCAAACATGTTGCCTCTCCACCTAAGAACTACACTATGGTTAAGAAAGAGTGAAAATGAGCAGATTTGCAGTAGAGAAGCAAACAGTGTTAGCTATTAATTCTTTAGTATTTTATGTCTACAAAGAGACACAATTCTAGTAATTATTGTAGTTGCTGTTTTCATTCATATTTATTTCAAAAGATCTTAAAGTACTTTCCTAATGCTATTTTACCTTTAATAAATCTGGCTAGTGACAACTGCAATGATTAAAATATTTTGTAATTAGGGGGGAGGGTATAGCTCAAGTGGTAGAGCACATCCTTAGCATGCATGAGGTCCTGGGTTCAATCCCCAGTACCTCCTCTGAAAATAAATGAATGAATGAATGAATGAATGAATAAATAAATAAATAAATAAATAAATAAATAAATAAATAAATAAATAAAATAAATTTAAAAAGTAAGTAAATAAGTAAATAAATAAATAAAGCTAATTACCTCCCCCCAAAAAACAAAATAAATAAATGCATTAAAAATATATATATATTTTGTAATTAGTAACAAATGCCAGACATGTAAATATTCTTCCCAAGGTGAGAAAATCTTTAAGTCTTTAAGGAAATGCACTACTGATTCATTTGCTTATCTTTTTGTAAATGTCTTCTATATTGGTTATTAATAACTAAATTAAAAACTAATATTTTCCTATACACTACATATTAACATGTTCCTGACAGTAGTCATATTATAAAGTGTTTTTAAAAATATTGACGATATTAAAATTATATAAATATGCTTTTTTAATTAAAGATAGTTGATTTAAAATGTTATGTTGGTTTCTGGTGTACAGCATAGTGATTCAGTTATATATATATATGTTATTTTCATATTCTTTTTGGTTATAGATTATTACAAGATATTGAATAGTTCCATGTGCTATACAGTAAGACCTTGTTGCTTATCTAATTTATGTATAGTAAGTAGTATCTGCAAATCCCAAATGCCCAATTTATCCCCCTCCACCTTTCCCCTTTGGTAACTGTAAGTTTATTTTCTGTCTGTGAGTCTGTTTCTGTTTTGTAACTTATATTCATTTGTGTCATTTTTTTAGATTCTACAAATAAGTGATATTACATGATATTTGTCTCTCTCTGACTTACTTGACTTAGTGTGATAATTTCTGGGTCCATCCATGTTGCTGCAAATAGCATTATTTCATTCTTATTTATGACTGAGTAATATTCCTTTGTGTATATATATCACAACTTCTTCATCCAGTCATCTGTAGGTGAACATTTGGATTGCTTCTATGTTTGGACTGTTGTAAATGGTGCTGCTATGAACATTGGAGTGCATGTATCTGTTGAAATTAGAGTTCTCTCAGGATATATGCCCAGGAGTGAGATTGCTAGATCATACGGTAAGTTTATTTTTAGTTTTTTAAGGCATCCCCATACCGTTTTCCATAATGGCTGCACCAAATAACATTCCCACCAGCAGTGTAAGAGAGTTCCCTTTTCTTCAGACCCTCTCCAGCATTTATCATTAGTGGACTTTTTAATGATGGCCATTCTGACTGGTGTGAGGTGACACCTCATTATAGCTTTGATTTGCATTTCCTGATAATTAGCAATATTGAGCATCTTTTCATGTGCCTTTTGGCTATTTGTATGTCTTCATTGGAGAAATGTCTGTTTAGGTCTTCTGCCCATTTTTGGATTTCATTATTTGGTTTTTTTGGTTGTTGTTGTTATTAAAAGTTGTATGTGTTGTTTTTATATTCTGGAAATTAAGCCCTTGTAAGTTGCATCATTTGCAAATATTTTCTCCCAGTCTGTAGGTTGTCTTTTTGTTTTGTTTATGGTTTCCTTTGCTGTGCAAAATCTGGTTAAGTTAATTAGGTCCTATTTGTTTATTTTTGCTTTTATTTCTGTTGCCTTGGGAGACAAATATGGCATTTTTTTTCTTTCTTATATTTTGATACTTACATCTCTGTAACTGGGGATGAAAGAAGGCAAAAGAACTGACCCTTACTGAACATTGGCACAGATTTTACAGTTATAAAAAACTATTCCCATTGTAGGAAAATAGGGCTCAAGGAATTTAACTGAATCAAAATCACATTTAAGAAAATGATAATCATTCTGAATCGTTTTCCCATCTCAGGACCCATACTCTTTCAACAACAGTACAAATGAGAAACATGCTGAGAGCACCAATGTCATGCACTTACCCAGTTTGTTCCTAGTCCTCCCTTTGCTTCTCTGATACTGGACATCCACATATATAGCCCACTATGCCTGAACACAATGTTATAACTTTCATAAGTGTTCCCTATCCATTCATTATAATAGACCTATGATTTGAAACTATTCCTTGCCTATGAATTGTATAGGTACTTGGGAAATTAAAATTGAGGATCAATGTCCACTAGTGTTCCTGGATATAGTAAGAAAGTTGAAGAAATTTAGAGATGAAAAATCTGTCTGATCTAACAACAAGATTCAGCCTTATAGTGATGGGGAAAATTGGGGTGTAGGACTAGAATATGAGTTCTTCATCTGGACAGAAGCATCAGATATTCTGAGATTATGTAGCACCAGATGTTAGCTCTGAAGAATCTATTACTGAAAACAATTATAGCACTTCACAGATGTTTGTACACAGATGTGGGCATCACACTAACACAAATGGGTGCAATTTGTAGCGAAAAAATTTTAAAACCACTGATCAAGTGTTTATATTTTCTTATTAATGAAGCTAATCATTTCCCTCTCCATTTTTTTGGAAGCTTGAACTAAAGGTAAACAAGAATGTTTCAGGAAAAATATCTAACTATTCTCCATATTCCCATTACCTGCTGAAAGAATATACAGAAACTTGGTAATAATTTTACATCTCTGTTTCCCTTTATTTATTCTATTTTGATTAATCATTGAAACACCTATATATTGTCATTCTCAAAATCTTCAGGTCCTAATGCAAGACTTTCTATAGTAATTATTAGCCCATTTTCTCATGCAGTATGTCTAATAAATGGTCAGACTCCAGAATTAACTTTAGAAAATAACTTCATCTAGACCTGGTGTACTGAAATACTTTACAGATACAGTGTTGAAATTTTATAGATACATTCTTAATTTACACATATTTGGAGCACTGGATTTCACTGCTATTTCTGATTTTAAGCCCTGTTTTTGCTAATTTTTCAATATAATGCAATGCTTAAGGTGAGTTACCTTTGTCCTGATGTTATATTGACTTCAGTGAAAGACTGTGCAACAGAATAAGACTGCACACAGAAGTTCATACTCCATTTACTGTCCTGTTTCCCTTGTCACCTCCATGGGGTGCCATCACAACTAACTGCATGGGGTGAAAAATCTTATGTCCGCATCAAAACCATTTCAAGTTCCCTGTTACAAGCTATAAATTCCACCTACACTGAGGTATCAGTTATTGAGCCATTGTCTGCTGGCACAACATCACAACATTTTGTGCACACAATCACATACACACACAGTCTGTATATTGGAAGCACTAAGGTGTGATGGAGCACAGACTTGGAGTTGATCGCTCTGTCAGTAGACACACACCACGTCCTCAACATCTCCTGGGTCTTGAGGGGTAGAAAAAGCTTGCAGGAAAGGCAGTACTCCCACAGGGGTGAGAATTGCGATTTTCCCCATCCTCTGTGTAAACCTGTGGATTGGAGAATTAAGCTTATAATGTGCAAAATTAAAAGAACAGTAGGAAGGAAAATGCATGTTTTGAAGAGAATTTTAGACTGAATGTGGGCTTATTCAATGACACGTGTAAGAAGACTGAAGTTTAATATTATTAAAAGGAACAACAAGGTGCCTCTGATTCTATCATTGTTCAGGTTGTGAGAAAGAACAAAGAAGACACTTTCGCTTTTGAATATACTATATTTTAAATAAATTTAGTTCCATGTGAAACTGACATTTATGACTAATAGTTATTGCAGTTAAGAATCAGAGAAAAAAGTGGGATTAGAACTGTGATTTCCAATTTTAATCTAAAAGAAAGTCACAAAGAAAGAAGAACCATTCCTACTTAACCCATAATTTTCAAGCTGTAGGTATCAGCACTTTTGGAAGAAGCCAGATGAAGAAAATGATAATAAACATCCAAACAGCTTTTAAAACCAAAGAACCCTGCCTCTGTGTGTGTATGTGTGCTAACATTTTAAAGTGCCAGGAGTGAAAAAGAGTAGTGAGCTTTCCTCATTCAGTTCCAGTGAATAGAATAATTAGCCATCAGTCTTACTATTAAGATGTAAATCTAGATAAATTACTTCTTCTAAAATTGCCTTTTTTCAGAATTTCTATTCTTATACTCAGAATCAAATTCCTTCTAAAAGGAATTTTGTCTTCCTTTATATTAAGTATACATATAGGTTGTGCAGTGTAGGTATATATATGTGTAAATATATTATATATTGTATATATGGGAAATGGAATTATGCTTTTCCTCCTTTAAATTTCTGTTCAGATAATTATCTATATAGAAGTTTAGTTCATGCTTTGGGAAACATTACCCAGAAAAACAATCTTGTTTTCTAAGTTCTTTCATTACATTTATTTAGAAATGACAGATTTTGGAATGGGCTTCTCATTTTTTACTATATATTATTATATTAAGCCATCACTACCTAACATGACTGCCAAAAAGATATGTGGATAAATTGTATAATTTTTGCAGCTGGAATTTTTGATAAACATAATACAATTAATAACAATGTTTTAAATCCACAAAAATGTGTTCTTCTAAAACATAGGATACAAGAGCATACAAATTTAAAAATGACCATGCATGCAATGAATTACCTAATTTTATCCTCTCTTAATGTGAATCTAGCATGTTGCCTGTGTTAAAAATGTGAATAATTCAATGCTTTTCACAAGTTTCTCATAAAAAAGACTTTTTAAGTCTGACTTATTTCATATGTTTTAAATTTTTTTAAGCAATCAATTAAAACAATGACTGAATCTACTGAAACAATTTTATCCCTTTACAATTATGTATATGAATTTTGTTCACTCTAACAAAATGTTCCTTTCTCATTTCCTATAGATACATTTGGAAACGACTAATTCAAAATAAGTAGAAAAACACTTATCTAGCTTACTAATATGTTTGAGATTCAAAAGATTTGTTGAAACTACTTTGTTGGATAAAATATAGGGTCTTCAAAGAAATTTGCTGGTAGTAGCTCCATTGAAAGTAAGTTGCTTAAATGTAACTCTTAATTCAGACATTTCTTCTGGCAGCCAAGCTAACAGCCTCCTATTTTATTATGTAACCTCATAGCAGCTCTGCTGTTACAGATGAGGGCTAAATTTACCGGCTCAATTCATAGTTGTTTATAGAAACCCAAATTGTTATGATGAAGAATTAGAATAGCTTATCACCTGCCATGTGCCAGGAGTAGAGCCTTGTGGTTTTCCTATAGTCCATCTTCTGACAAACAAGTATCCATGTTGAACTTTGTAGGACAATTGGGAATTCCTTCTGCTGTCTTTATGCATGTCAAAGGCCTACCAGAGAACTGTTGTCTGAAGTTGTAAATCACTGACTAATTAATCCTAGTTTTCAGAGTAACAGTTGGTCGTCTAAGCAGATACACTTTGACCCAAATTCTTTACTTTCATAATTTTATTAGTGCATGTGGCACATGAAATAATTAAAATATAAGAAAAAATTTTATGTTTGAAGAAGTCAAATATGATTACTATCTCAGGAGAGTTTTATTCTGTTTGATCAACTCTTTCAACCTTGCGTTCCAAGGAAACTAAGATGCTATTAAAATCAAGGCAGTATTAATGATGATTTTATACACAGCACCCACAGCTTTAGGTTAGATTTAAGACAAGTCAACAGGAAATCAACTTCAAACATATATAAACTGTGCTGGCTTCTTGGAGTCTTGTAGATTTTGTTATTAAATGACTATTTAAGAAAAACCAAACAAATTTTTTTTCTGCAGTGTAACTTTATTCATCGTTTCCTTCTTCAAGGTCCTTATGGAATCATACTAGGAAAAAATTCATAAAACTTTATTAATCATTCATGTGTGTATCCGATTGGTACAGTAGTCATAGGTTACATGCATTATAATCTAAAAAAATTGTACAGTAAGATGTAAATGACATAGTTTCTGTGAAAATATTTGTGAAATATTTTGTGTAAAAATTGATTATCAACATAGAATTATTATTTTGTCATTTATTTTTTCTTGTTAATGTAACATCTTAATGTAATTAAGACTAGGGTTACCAACCTTTTTATAATTCTTCTTATATATCTTATATTCTAATCTATCCATGTTTTCCAGTGAGAATTGCACCTACTATTTCTGTATTTTCTTACTACAATTTTCTTTGGACTCTATGCAGTTTGGCTTCTCTTGTGTTACTTGATTAAAACTTAATTAATGCAATTATAATGCACCTCTTATTCAAATCATTATTTATTAGGATTCAATTCTCCCTTTTCTCCTTTCAGTCACGTTTGATATTTTAGCATGTCTTTTTAAATTTCCACCCCTCTTTGGTTTTCATGCCAAAGCAATCCCTTGGTTCTCTGTTACATCTCCAAAGACTCCTTACATGCCTCCTTCAGAGAATTTTTTGAAGAATACTATTTATATTTCTCAAACTTATTAAAACACTCTGATCTGTGCTCTTTTGTGTCTCCACTCAGTCCCCATGTGTGAACAAGTTTTTGTTGTTTCAACTGTAGACTCCCCTCTAATTATTCCCTACTGAATAGTCTTTATACAGAAAAGCCACAATGGTTACAAATTCAATTCAAACTTCTTACTTAAACTACAATCCCACATCACAAAGAAACATAGAAGAAAATATCTCAAATTGAACCTATTTATAAATAACATGTTTCTCTCTTTACACTTGAATTGCCTGTAAAAACAACGGCAATTCTTTCCTAAGAATCTGTTTGTTTTAGAGGGAATATAATTTCCATTCTTCATATTTGTTATCTTAGAGGTATTTTAAAATATTTTACCTCTGTTTAACATTAATATTCAGACTTTTTAATCTTTGGTTATTTCATTGTCTTTTTTCTCCTTATAATCACCATTACCACAACAGTATAATTTGAGAAATAGTTAAGAAACTAGGAATAATGATGTTAGTGCCAAGTAACATACTAAATTTAAATTTGAAGTAAAATAATTTGAAATAGAATGTATGTTAAGGTCTTGGAAACTGATAGAAAATATTAAAATTTTAAATTAAGCTAAATAATACTCCCTTAATATATATATTTTGTAAAATTGCAGTGGTCTTTAAATCATTCCAGCTCAATTTATTTGGTTATTCTTTTTTAAAACATGAGTGAAGAGGATCTCAAAATTATGTATAATGCAATTGATTTTTTCTTGAAATAAATAGTTTGGGTGCAGATTTTTACATTCAGAAGAAATGATCTAGCTATTTAAATCTTGGATTTGTTACAATTGGTTGCTCTGTTATGTGGTCTCTCTGCAGTATTTCTACAAACATTTCCAAGAGTTTGAACCATGGTCTTTAATTGTTTTATCACAGTGGTAGAATTAAGTCTACAACAGACACATATTCCAGGTAAAAGTTACTGAAAATGACATCTATATAGACATATTTATTAAATAAATTGAGCTGCCAGAAAAAAGAGAAAATATCTATAAACATAGGAAACAAAAAAAAAAAGTTACCCAATTAAAGAAAAGTAAGAAAACAAAAATAGAACCAGACATTTTTGCAGTATAAATATTGAAAAAGCTAGAAAGTTCTTTGGAAAATATTTAGACCTATCATATCATTTTCAACTGTAAACATAAAGGAGAGTTTTAAATAATTTGAAGATGTGTGACTCATACATTGTTCTTGAAAAAAAATTACTTAAAGGTGTAATCCAACTGACAGAGTGAAATAATCAAAATACTTAATTAGAAAATAAGAATTGCTTTGCTAAACATATTGGTGGTGATCAGTACACCAGTTAATTTAGGATTTCCTAAATCATTAATAAGATGGACACCAGATGCAATGTGAATATCAAAAGTTGCCCTTTAAGGGGTAAATAAATAATGCAGGAAATAATATTTTATTTTAAACTCTAGCACTAAAAGCATAAATTTTTTATTAAGATAGATAATTGGTGATGTGAAGAAAAAAATTAGGGAATTAATGTGTTAATTTTTTTATCATTCGTCACAGATTACAGTAATAAAAAGAATATACATTAAAATACTATGAGGATTACACTAGTAAAATTCTAAATATATATAAATAAAGTACATAAAGCAATTGTTACATCTGAGGTGTGAACTGATATTCTTGCACTCTTATTTATATATTTCTGTATTTTGAAATATTTTGAAAAGGAATACATAGCACTTTTATAATTAGAAAACATGTTTGAAACTACAAATTTTAATAACTTGTAAGAAACTGTTATAGTAGAAATCTACTAACAGAAAGAGATTTATTTATATTTTTATATGGATTAACTTTAAGCTGAATTAATCTGGGCAAAAATCTGTGAACTACTCCACATGCTTCCCTAGAGTCCAACTACAGTGTTCAAATAATGAAGAAAAGAGGGTGAATATTTATATCAAATGAAAGAAAAACCTACAATGATAAAGTCTGTGCAATAACGCATACCTGACAAGTACTTGAAACATATACTAAAAGTCAGAGTGGCTGCTGAGAGATGGGAATCTGCTCCCTAAATTTTAAGTAAGAAAGATATTTCCCTAGAAGGAGATAATACAATAACAAAAAGTCTATTCAATGATACTTTGACTAATTTGAGAACAAGGTCCAAGAATGGGAACAAGTAAATCAGAAAATGCTTCTAAAATATCTTCAGAATATATTCCTTCTATAAATAAAAGGGAATAAAAAATGAATCCATAAAACCTAAAAGCTTGCTATGAAAAGAAGCAGGAAGCAAGAAAAAGAGGTCATGGGAAATAAAAACAAAATTGTCTAGAAAAAAATCAATATGTGTATGGGAAAATAAAACGTAGGACAGCTACCAATACCTGTCTAATAGAAATTTCTGAAAAAGAAAAGTATATTAGTCGAATAAAGGAAATAATCAAAATAATAATAGAGTACATTTTCACAAAGCTAAAGAAAGGCTTTGTACTTTATTTTAAAGGCCCTGTCAAATGTCAACAGACTGAATGACACACATTCTCCTAAAATTGGGGGATTCAGAGAATAGAGATAAAATCATGAAGTCTTCGAGAGTGAATGGGAAGACAGCTACAAGCTGACAGTGTTTGTACACATACAGTGTAGCACACACATCTGGAGACCACGTTCTGTGTTCTCACCCCTGCCACCGCCATACCTTGCCTCATGCCTGGCTCTCTTTGCCTTAGAATTTTCTCAGCTCGTTTTTGCCCAGTTCCACAACCAGTGAATTCCACATTCAATGCCTAGCAGAAATTGAAGCATCAACTCCTTAGTCCTTCAGCCCTCACTTTGGAATCACTTTGAGGAAAATCATCTACACTGAATCCTAGGGATCTTCTGTGGGATTGGGCTTCAGTTACACACAGTGGTAATTCGCTTGATAGCAAGGCCTCCGCTGCCTTCCCTTCTTGGCATAACTTACTCCTTACCCTTCAAGTGTTTTTTAGGTTATCTGAACTCAACTATTTGGGATCAAACTCTTGCCTCAAAGGCTGCATTGAGGAAACCTCAACTAAGGAAAAATGCCTATAGGCTTTGATAAGGCTTTTCATTAGTAATTTTAGAAAAAAGTAATGCCTATATAGTTCTCAAAAACAGGAAAAACAATTTGCCACCTAAAATCCTATGCCCCATTGATTAATAAGGATTAAAATTTTAAAATTGACAACATGCAAAGAATCAGATACATTTCTTAAGTAATGAAATATGACTGGAAGAAAAAGACCTAAAACAAGTTAAAAATATTAGAATTGAAGAATAGCCCAGATATGCATTGAAAAGAGATCCCAGGACAAGAGCCATATACCCACTTAAGTAAGTCAGTAGAGACTTACTTGTTTTATCAAATAAAGATGTTAGTAATTTATTCTTTTTTTCCTTTAATAACAAGATGATAGGAAATAAGTAGGAAATTCTGGTGAAAGAAGGGTTCAGCAGAAAATATGTATAAGAAAGTGAACATTTTTAAATGAAGTAAATTAAAACATTTTGATGGTTGAAAAAGTATAAGAAAATATATTGCATCTGACCTTGAAATTTGAAACAGTATGCTTAGTGACATATAATAAATCGTTCTCCATTATTAAATCAGATTACTTGGTTTAGAGAAAATGTTTATATACTAGGGAATAATCTCTGAAACTGGGAAGACTTGATCAAACTTACTGCGTACAACTGCCTTGACTATGTAAACATAACGGGGGAGCAGACAGATTAGGAGATACAAAGAGGAAGGAGAGTTTGAGGGAAGTGTAGAGGTGCTACTTTCTTTTTTTCTTTTTTTTGTTTTTAATTGAAGTATAGTCAATTTACAGTGTTGCTACTTTCTTAATTTTATATACTGAGTAGATAAGAAATAATGTCTGAAGTTGAATGATTAGGAAATAGAGGTCTAAATACAGTATTTAAAAATAAAGCTAACCAATAGAAAATAAAAATTGAAAATTAAGTAATATTGGAGATTATGGGAGGAGAGATTATTTTTAACTGAACTAAATCTCACAGCCTTTTTAGTGGAAAGTTAATTAGAATTATCTGAGTCCTTATATGAATTAAGAAATCAACATCATGTTGACACAGTTAAGCAAGCAACCATGAAGTCATACCGACTGTAAGCTTTGAAAGGTACCTCTTGTGTTCTTTACATAATGGGGTTAATAGTAGTAGGTACCTATTCAGCCTATGGTGAGTATTAAATGATATAACACATTTAAAGAACTTAGATGTGCCCAGCATATAATAAGAAATCAATAAATAGGACAAATCATAAATTAGTTTACTAGGCTGTTGTAACAAAGTATCATAAAAACTGAATGACTTAACATCAGAAATGTGTTGTCTTATAGTTGTATAGATTAGAAGTCCAAGGTCAAGTTGTTGGCAGGGCTACATTTTCCCTGAAGGAACTAGGGAAGGGTCTGTTCCAGGCCAGTCTCCTAAGTTCTGGTAATGCTTGGCTTGTGGAAGCACGACTTCGTTCTTGACGTGGTGCTCTCCCTGAGAAGTGTCTGTGTCGAGATTTCTCCTTTTTATAAGAATGCCAGTCATAGTTGGATTAGGGACCCATTCCAGTATGACCTCATTGTAACTCATTACATCAATAACAACTCTATTTCCAAATAAGGTCACGTTCTAGGATACTGCAGATTAGAACTTCAACACATGAATTTGGGGAGAGGGACACAATTCAGTTCCTAAGAAATCACTGTGAAAGAGTCACATTATTTAGAGTTTGGGTTTGAATTATCAGACAGACTAGAAACAAACAGAAAAGGACAAAAGTGACCTGGAGTTGTGGTAATGGCAGATAAAGAGATTTTACTTTTAATATTAGGCCCATTTGGATGGGTTTAAAATATAAAAATTTAAAATGTCCATCTATCCCTTCAATAACAGTAAGAAGAATAAAATGAAAAAAATTCACTTTAAACAACTAAAGATTAATGATGATTACACTAACACAATCTGAAGATAAACACAGTCTTAAGATTTTAGCAGTGTTTTTTTTCAGTCATTGAAGTGGTTGCTTTGCAACTTGATTTGAAAATCTTGTTAATCTAAACCTTATATTACAAACTGTGGCATCCCCACAACTCATATTTTGAATCCATAATTTATATTTTGTTTTAAATTTTGACAAATGGCTTTGAAACAAGTACCAGGATAGAAACATCAGCATTTTCTGCTTGAAAATTTGACTGAACAGTTTATTAGATAAGTTCAATTTATCTGTCAGACATGATATATATTTGTAACATAATTTTTAAATTGCAACATGGTATTTTTATCACTTACGCCAGTCAAAAGCAAGCAAAGTTTTCAAATGATCTGTGGGCTTTTCTCATTATCACAGCGGCTTTCCTGACCTAAACTGTCTCCCTAATCTAAAATGGTCTCCCCTATCCATTCCCGGATATTTTCTTTCCCATTATCCTAATTTTATTTTTTGTTTAATTTTAATTTTACATGACACTTATCACTATTTGAAATGCTGTGACATGCTTTACTTAAGTGTCATTTACTGTCTGCCACTAAAATGTAAATGCGACGAGAGAAAGGAACTAGTTTGTCGCATTTCCTTTGGTATCCCCAGATCTCAGAGTGCATATAGTATGTGCAAGGACATATTGTAAAACACAGTAAATAACTGTTGAACAGATAAAAGTCATGCAAAAGAAAAAAATCCTAAGGATAGTTTTAACTAATTTTTCTTTTAGTATCTCTATATTCTTTCAATTTAAATATATTAAAGAGACAACTTAAAGAGCAATATTGTAAGAAAAGATCTTGCTTAATCTCTAATCATATGTGGATTATTTAGGTTATTTCTATGATAATTTTAAGTGAAGTGAAATCTTTATTTGTATAAATATAAAACTTTATGTTACTTTAACTTATTAGTTTTAAGCTGATTTTTAAAAACTTTTAAAATGGTTAAGAAAAACTACCCCTAAACTATTATGCTGTACACCAGAAACTGACACAACATTGTAAACTGACTCTACTTCAAAAAAAAAAAAGAGTAGAATACACCAACAATAAAAAAGAATAACTACCCCTAAACTTGAAAATAAGGCAAACATCTGAGTGGTACATCTTTCCAATATCATATGGGGCAAAGACCCACGAAAGGATTATGGCTCATAATATGTAAATATCCTCTAGGCCATTAATTAAATGTGTATCTTACTCAGCAAATCTTATTATTACACTCCTTTATTTGGTTGCCTATAAATACACAGCTTCTGAAACACTTTGGGTTGGTCTGAGCATTTTTCTGAGTCTCTCTTAATTAATGAATTGAATAAAATTTTGACACATTTTCAAATTTTATAATTTGCATTAATATGATTTTATCTTTTAAAAAATGCTTTAACATTTGGTAGATATTAAATAGTAAATATAATATTTATGTTAATTTTGAAAGTAATAATGAACACTTATTAAGCCATTACTCAGTTTAAGAATAAGAACATTACCTAAAGCACGAAAATCTCTCCTGTACTTCGGAAGGATTTTTTCTCTCCATCCCAGAGGTATACACACTACTCTACATTTTGATTTGTGCATTTTCCTGTAATTTCTGTCATTTAATTTTTGGATGCCATGAAGTTTATTCAAACGGACTCTAATTTAAATTCTTGGTATAAATATTTTTAAAAACACACACATTTAACAACATAAGTAAGGCCTTTCACTACTGTACTTAGCTTTCCTAAGACCCCCTAAAAATGCAAAATACTAAAGAAGTCCAGATACGTAATGAAATTCATTGCTTTAAGAGTAGCTTACTAATAACATGGACTTTAGTCAGAAGCAAGCTGAAGGAATATACATGATGCAGTTGCCAAGAATGTGCATAATCTTAGACTGCATTTGAAAATATTTCAATAGGGAAGGAAGTAACATTCATTTTGTACTAGGTTCACTAAATTTTCACTAGAATAAGAAAAGTGGAACCCATTCAGGAGAGATAATAATTCCTGTATCACTTATGAAGATGTAAGTTGGAAAATTTATAAGGCAAAAAATTTTATAAAAGAAATGACTAGAGAACTATAGTTTTAGAGAGAAGTTAGAGTTCTATAATAAAACACACTTAAAGAATAGAACCGGGAGAAATGAAAGATTGATTTAGGATCAACTTGTAGGAGAATCATGTAATAGTGGTGGGGGAATTATTTCATAATGGATACCTAAATCAAATCATCACATTGACATTTTAAATATTTTACAATTTTATTTTTTAACTATACCTCAATAAAGCTGAAAAAAGAATTTCAAAAATGAAGTGAAGCTACTGAAGTAATTTATAGTTATAAAATAGATCTGCTGAGAATAAAGGATTCAAAATAAATATAATGTGATTAGTAACAGTGCAAAAAATTTATCCATCACATACTTTCTTATCAGCTGGTAAGACAACTTGATAGGCTTTTGATAGAAGTTTGGTACTACTTGAACATATTATGCACAGTGAATAGTAGATTAAAAGAACAGAAAGTCTTGGTTACTTGTTACTAAAAAAATCAGATATGTGTATGGGTGATTATTACTAATAAATAAGATTTCATATATAATTACAGTGTATTGTACAATAAAAACTCAAATATGTATCCCTCACTATATGAAATATGAATGTTCTATAAAAACTAATAGAAATGAAAAATTCTAATTATCTGTAAATTAATTTTCTTACCAGATTATTTTTAAAAGACAAGTTAAAACAAACTACAGAAAGTAGTAAAAAATTACCAGGATTAAAGAAATGTACTAAAGAACATTTTTTTCTGATAGTGGACCTTCAGAGAATCTTATCAAAAGCTAAGAATTTCATACAACTCCTTCCACTGCACTCATATTCCCAGTTAAGAGAATTAGGCAGCTTCAGAGACTTGTCTCTACTGCAAATTAGATGGACCAGCGCTAGCTTTAGTTTCAACATGAGAAAATAGAGAGACCAATAGCTTAGTCTACAGAGACCTAGTTAGAGAACACACTGAGGAACACAACAAAAGCAGCATATGTTTATGGTTTTATACCTGTTTTTTATTGTTCATAGTTCTAAACACTAAAAGAAAATAAAAATTGAATGATACTATCTCTAATGTATAGTCTATAAAATATATCTATAATGTATATGTATATATAAAGACATATTTTCTGTAAGTTTCTTCCCAGCTGGATACAATATATAGTTCCATAAAGTAAGAAATATCTATTATGCCACAATATGTGTATTCAGTACACAGATATCTTAACTGTAAATGAAAAGTATATTATGAAAGACTGGTTTTCCTTTTACAGAATATGATTGCAAATTATAAAATCTGTTCCTTACCCAGGATCCAAACGGAGGGATACAGTACATCTGACAAAATGGCAAGACCTAAAAATCCAATGTAAAAATTTTAAAAACAGAGGAAAGGGATTTAAGGCAATTTTAAGGTAGTTTGAGGAGGTAGTAGCTTATAGCAGAGGATGGTTAAGCCCCACTTTTAAAATAGAACTTTTAACTTGTATTCTCTCTTTGCCACATTGCCCTAGGCAGATCATTATTTCCCTGGAGTCAGTGTGAGCCAGGGAAGCTTCACAGAGAAGACATTTCTGTGGTGTTACTCCATCTGCAAGAGTGGATGGCGCCAGATCCCAGTTGGGGTAGGAACAGGTCATGGTAGATGTAGGTTGAAAGTCAACTTAGTTTTTTTTCTCTCTACCATCTACAAACTCTGACAGACAGACACAATAAAGGTTGGGAGAACTCTTGGAAAAAAGTAGTTTTTAATTCAAAAGACAAATTTACTTGGTTTTGCAAAAAGATTTTACAGTCCAGATTGTGGGGAGAGAAGTTCCCAAGGTAGAATATGCCTACCCTTCATTAAACTCATTAGAAGAAACAACATAAGGCCCATTTTCATCTCACTCCTTAATAGATTTCTAGGCAAAATAGCTTGTACCCTAGGGGAATGTGACTCATATGGAAAAAAAGCTAATATTTCAGAAGAGTACAGATACTACAAAAATAAGAGAACAAAAACTAAAGAATTTCTTTCAAAAGCGTCAGAATGAATGATTATGTGAAGCATAATTTCAAGCATAATTAAATATAAATGTAATGAATAGCCCAAAGAATATAAGGAAAGACTTTGAGAATCTAATATATGAGCAAGCAGACCTAAAAAAGGTCGAATTGGAAAGATTCAGCCATAAAAGTACAGTGATTAAAATAAAAATTTTAATAACAGTTTGAGTTAAAAATAAATATAGCTGAAAATTATTTCAAATAATAGATAGAGAAACTCTCCCCCAATTCATCCACAGTTGATAAAGACATGGGAAGTACTTAAGAAAAAAAAAACTTTTAGGTAAACTGAAGGATTGTAGTCTTAAATGAAGAAGATTTCATAAAAGATTTCATATAAAGAAGATTTCATATAAGAAATAAATTGGGCTTGAAAATACTTGAGGCAACACACAAATTTTTTAAAATTAAAAATGAAAACCAGATTGAAAAGGCAGATGAATAAATACCTTGTTTTGCAAAAAATCCCAAGGCTCAAACACTCTTAGAGGAAAATTTCTAACAACTGTAAAGGACCACAGAATCCCTAAATTGTTTTTCCAGAAAACAGAAAAAGATGAAAGAGCTGCCCATATAATTTTGTGAGGTATATATACCCTTGATTCCTAAATTAAATAAGGAAGTGTGAGAAACTGAGATTATAAGCCCATTTTACTCCACAATACAAGTTTCAAAGACTCTTATTTTTTACCATATCCCTATTTTTGCCTTTTCCATTAGTGGTATACGCTGATCTTTAGGTAAATGCATGGTCGACCGAAATAAGTCATAAAACAGATCTGACTATGTGATTATATCCTGACTAAGGAGAATTAAGCAGAGGCAGTTTTGCACAAATTCTAGGAAATGTCCTTAAAGGGAAAGGTTAAGGCCCTGTTTCCTCTTTGTGCTTAATGCTTTAATGGCCATTACTCCAGTAGCCACCATTGATCACAAGTTGAGCTATGGAATGGCCACATTTATGGCAAAGCAATAAAATAAAAAGAGACTCAGAATCTGACTTCTCAGAGAACTGATCACACCAGCTCTGATTGTACAACTTCTAAAATTTCAAAACATAGGGAAAATTTTTTTTTCTTTTTATCTATGATTATTTTCATTTAAGGTGTTAAATGTAGCCAAACCTAATCTTAACTAATATGAAACCCTTTTTAAAACAGGTTTTATAAAACTATGTTTTAATAGTGGGTTTCAATAGAATGCAAGTGATTGTTAAAGAATTAACACTCCATGACCAAAGAGAGTTTATCCCCAGGATAGATGGAAAATACAATGTAAGAATATCTATCAATATGTAGGACCCTATTTACAGGTTAAGCAATTGTCTCTGACTGCCTGAGCCTACAAAGTTTCTTGAGATGTTAGACTTTTGGTGCTAAAATTGGGATAGTCTTGTGCAAAGTGAGAGGTCTTGTCCATTTAGTCTGTACAATGTGCAAAAGGAGAAAATAGATGATCAATTCAGTATATTTAGTAAAGCACTTAATAGTGTAAACATTCATTCATGATTAAAAATAAATTTCAGTTCTATCCACGGCAGATTAGTTTGTTTCAGATCTGTACACTCACTAATAAAAACTAGAAAAGCTAGGAAGACAAACCAAAACCAAAACAAAAAAGCCTTGTTGAAAATGTCAGAGATTTAGCAAGGTACCAATAACTTGTAAAGCAAATGGAGAGAGAGAAGGAAATCCTAGAGGAGTGGACCAGTTGAGTCCTCTTGCCTGTTGGAGGCACTAACAAAGAGTCCAGAAACTGACCCACACTTTTATAGACATTTAATTGATGACCAAGGTGGGCTCTAATGAGAAATAGGGAAAGAAAGACCTGGTCAACTATATAATCATAAAAAACAAATTAACAAACAAATGAGCCTGGTCCCAATCTTCCACTATTCACAAAAATCAACTCTTACTGTATTCAGATCTAAATGTAAAGGTAAAAATATAAAGCTTCTTGAAGATATTATTGTCGACCTTTTGTTAAATAGACATTTCTTAATCACAACACAGAAAATACAAATTATAAATATACCATGTTTGATTTATTGATAGAGACCATCAAAAGAGTAAAAATGAAAACTGTGACTGGGAGAAAATATTTTCAATACATGAAACTAACAAAAATATTTTTCTCCCCAAATCAAAAAAGAAAGTCAACAAATGGGGGGGGAAAAGTCAAACAACATGAGTGGACACTTGTCACACAAAAAATATCCCTAATGGATGATAAACATTTAAAAAGATGTTCAAACCGACTAATCACCAGTGAAATTCAAGTAAAAGTCACAACAACACAACCCACAGCAAAATTTCTAGAATGGAAACATGTGAGAGCAAGTTTTAACAAGGACTTTAAGCAACAGGAGAGGAATTTGATAAATCATGTTAAAGAATTCCTTGTATGTTATGGCATGTAATACTAGAAAATGGGAATTTTTCTTTTTAGATATATACCCAATGCTCAATAAATGTGTCAAAAAACATGGACAGGCATATTCATCTACAATATTTCATTCCAAACACTACTGTTTTTATTTTTTCATGTTTCTTTAAAAATCTTAATCATGTTTCTTTAAAAATCTCAAGTTTTAAATATTTAAAACTATGAGATAAACACATTGCCATAATGTTATCAATGTCTTTCTAGTATATTAAAATTCAAAAGCAGATATACTTCCATGTTTAGTTAAAGGGGGCTTAATTTTCTCAAAATAATTGTTTGAATTGAAATTTGTCAATTTATAGAATGCATCAATGTATTATTATGATATATGAAATCGCAGAAGTGTAACTATTTTTACTAGAATTTGTTGATAAAAATTACTGATAATCAAAAGGACAACATGTGACATTTCCTGATTTACTATATTTTTTGGCTTTGCTAATTTAGTCAAAATCATGCTTGGCGCTTGTCATTAATTAAAATAAAATGAAAAGCCAGTTTGAAAAACAGCCTCATGAAAAATGTATTTCTTTTTTCACTTGATCAATCATTTGTAGTTAATTCTAGCTCCAAATATACTCAGTGTAATTCTACTTGTTTATCTTGTAAATGACTACACATATTTTCAACATCTAATAGAGCCATGAAAGTCTCTTGTGATTGAATTAGTATCCACTGAAATATGCCAAAATTCGTATGTTTGGGTATCTCCAAAAAACTAAGGTTTACCATGACCTACTGTTGGTACCTTAGTGTGAGAAATCTGGATTATTACCAACTCCTGCCATGCCTCTTTAAAGGTCATGCAGATGTCTGTTGGGGCATTATTTGATAGTAAACAAAACTGCAAAAACAATTCAAAATACAGTTTTCACAACCATATCTCCTTCTTGAAAATAAATAAATACTTCACTGTTCGATAAGAAAACACAGGTATAACTTAAAAAGGATATTTGTACCAACACCTTACCATCTATTCTCATCTTAAATTTCAGAGTTCACTGTGCTCCTACCATTCTTCAAATCCTTTAATTAAAATTTTGGTATTTTTGTGCATCTATCCTTATCTGATTCTTTCAAGCAAGCTATCTGATAAGTCTCATACACTTTAATTATTCCATAAATGTTTGCATTAAAATGTTTATTATCTTTTGTGGATCTGTATTTGGTTGACTCTGAGATTTCTTAACTAAATCACTTTAGAAAATTCAGACTTTTGCATGGAGATACTTGAGAAGAGATGCAACACTTCACTCCATTTTATTTTGTAGTTAGGCAAATTATAGTGAATTTATCTTTAAAGGAGAGTGATTAGGACTTCTGATTTTAGCTCCAACATATAAAGATCAGAGAAGCCATCACTCTCCTCCTTACAAGAAGGAAAAAAATAGACTTAAATCAGAGACTTTTCTTGAACCTAGCAGGAAATTTAGGTCATTGAACAAATTACCACCCCAGTATCTAGAAAGACAGTACAGCCAGAGACATACAGCAAGTGAGATCTACTTACCTGGAACAAAAATGCCTGGAACCATAAGCTAATATGAACATTTACATGGCTAATTTGATTAATTGGTAGAAGCGGAGTGTGGAGTACCATGAGACTGATAAAAAGCACCATATGCAGATGATTTTGCTGGTAAAATCTTTCATGTATTTAATGAATAAATAATACTAATACATCACAATTTATTGAAGCAGAAAATAGAATCGGAAGGAACATTGCCTTGCTTATTCTATGAAGTCAGCAATATCCAAATACCAAAACGACAATATAGATTGGTATGAATGACTACATTCATCATCAGTTTTTATATTTTAAATATATATTTTAAGATGTTTTTGTCAGAATACATATATAAATATAAATGCATATAAGTATATATCAAAATTATATGGACCTATTCTATTTAAACAAAATATTAATTTTTAAATATTCATGTATCTTCAAGTGTGTTTCCCATGAGCTGTCTTTTTTGGGGAGACAATTTAAACTTTGCTACCAATATTATGTTTTTGTCAATTTTACATTCCATTTTCTATGATTATGATTTATTTCAGAGCTAATTTCATAGATTGATAAAGCCTAACGGTATGTTTGCTGAGTAGATTATGACTTTTCTCAACATAAAATATTTATAAATTGTCTTCAGATTTCACCTTGACTTCTACTTTGTCTGGTATTTAATGTTTATATGCCTGCCCTCTATTTCTTTATTTTTCTTATATTTACTTTTACTGAGGTATAATCAGTTCCAGTGTGTCAATTTCAGGTGCACAGCACAATGTCCCAGTCATGCATATTACATACATATATTTGTTTTCATATTCTTTTTAATTAAAAATTATTACAACTTATTGAATACAGTTCCCCGTGCTATACAGAAGAAATTTGTTTATCTATTTTTATATATAGTGGTTATCATTTGCAAATCTCAAACTCTCAAATTTATCCCTTCCTACTCCTTCCCCCCAGTAACCATAAGATTGTTTACTATTTCTCTCAGTCTGTCTCTGTTTTATAGATGGATTCATTTGTGTCCTCTTTTCCCCCTTTTTTTCTTTTTTTAGATTCCTCATATAAGTGATATCATATGGTATTTTTCTTTCTCTTTCTGACTTACTTCACTTAGAATGATGATCTCCAGGTCCATCCATGTTTCTGCAAATAGCATTATTTTATTCTTTTTTATGGCTGAGTAGTATTCTATTGTATAAATATACCGTAACTTCTTTATTCAGTCATCTGTAGATGAACATTTAAGTTGTTTCAATGTCTTGGTTATTGTATATAGTGCTGCTATGAACATCGGGGTATATGTATCTTTTCAAATTAGAGTTCCCTCTGGATATATGCCCAAGAATGGGATTGCTGGATCATAGGGTAAGTCTATTTTTAGTGTTTTGAGGAATCTTCATACTGTTCTCCATAATGGCTGCACCAAACTAATTCCCACCAGCTGTGTAGTAGGGATCCCTTTTCTCCACAGCCTCTCCAGCATTTATCATTCAAGGACTATTTAATGATGACCATTCTGACTGATGTGAGATGATACTTCATTGTAGTTTTGATTTGCATTTCTCTGATGATTAGTGATATTGAGCATTTTTTCATGTGCCTGTTGGCCATATGTCTTCATTAGAGAATTGCCCTCTATTTCTTAATATTTGCTTGGTATATATTTTTCTGGTTCTGTATTCTTAAACTTTCTGGATTATTTTCTTTGTCTTACATTCCTTATGTACAGCATAGAGCTGAATTTTGTCATTTAGTTCTTCATGTTTTTTTTAATTTTTTTATATTCTCAGAATATAATGTGAAAATATAACCAATTCACACTTATTATGGTATTTTTGAGATTGTTTTTTATTTTTAAATTTTTTTCATGTTTTTCTTCCAACCTCTTCCATACGTCTTTGAACTTTTCAAGATGCCCTTTTTCTCAGTTCTTCTGTCTCTCTTTCTCACTCTTTGTTTTAAAATATGTTTATACCTATTCCTATTCTTTGAATTTACAAATATGTTTTAACTCAAACATATTTGAGTTTAAATGTGTTTAAGCTAAAACATATTTAAGCTTATATTTTCTTTCAAAATTTTTAATTAATAACTATAAACTATTACATCCTTTTACTCCATTTCCTCTCACTCTACCATCTACTTCTTTTTCATAAATAGTGATATATTATTGTTTTTAATATTTTGGACTATATAGTGCAACTGGTGATCTTGCTATATGTTTTGTTACTTTTCCATGGTATTTTCTCCCCACTATTTCTTATAAAACACATATTCTGGTTTTAGATTTTTTGTTTGTTTCAAAATTATATCCCTTTAAATAATTTAAATTGATTTAGATTTGAACAAAGAATTCTATATCCATTGTAAACTAGCATTCAAGAATGAGAGCAGAATAAAAATATAGAAAAATAACCACTTGAGTATGTCTAAGTGTATAATAATAGTATTTTTGTTTTCTTAAGTAATATTTATTAAAGTTGTCTCCAATTTTATCTATTTCCCTGATTTAGTTGTTTTACTTTTTCTGTACTGTTTTTCTTCCCTCATTGTTGGGATCTTGAGTTTGAAGTTATTTTTCAGGGTATTAGCTTTCCCCCAACATTTGTATTAGTAATCCATTATGAACACATAAAGTACACTAGTTATCCTCATTATCATCATCATCATTATCATCACCTTTATAATTATGTTTATTACTTGATTTTGTATTGCTTTTGTGATATATATATGGTGAGTGTATAAAGTCTAAGAATTATAAACACAGAGCACAATGGATTTTTAGATATCAAGGTACTTGTACAGCTATCACGCAGATAAACATATAGAATATATTTTCAGAACACCAAAAGTTCCTTTTCCACATGCTCCTTGTCTGATATGTCCTCTAGATGGCAATTCTGACCTTTCAGCATAGATTATTTTTGTCTATTTCTGAACTTAATATAAATCGAATAGTTAAATAATATATTCTGGTTTAACTCCAGAAGATGTCTGTGAGATTTATCCATGTAGAAGTTGTTAATCTTTCTTACTTGTTGTGTGGTTTTAATCCATTCCCCTAGTGATTGTTTGGTGGAGGATCTCCATATTGGTGGGACCCAGATCACTAAGAAGGAAGTGCTGCCTAGGTAGCTTTAGTATCTCTGAATGCATTATGTTGCTGCCAGAATGGAAAAAAAAAAAAAAAGGACGACAAGGACAGGAATAAGAAATACAAAGAAAATTCTAAGTTGTGTGATGTCTGGCATTATAGTGTCTTTTCAGAACCCCATATTGGAAAATCCTATAAGGGAGCTAGATGGCAAAGAAGCTCTGCCATTTGTAGAGCCCAAGACCCAACATCCTAAAGCATGGCATAGTAGATTGAGTGTCAGGTTGAGACAGAAGAGTTTAATACCCAGCACTGATGTCAGTGGCCTGCTTCTAACTATTGTTGGGGAGAGATAAGGTATGAGTTTGAACAAGCTTGCTTCCCTCAGGGTGATTGTAAGCTACTTTAGTGTTGCTCCTAATAACTTGTTTGTCAGTACAACCCCTGGAGAACAGAATTCTATTCTTCTACCTCCTTTTGTTCGTTCCTTATGAATAGGGTGTGAAAATTACATCAAATTGTGCTCTTTTATTTTCTTGAGCCCTCAAACCTATGTTACAACACTTCCCAGTAGGTCATAAGACCCTAGTTAGAAGCCAGGCTTGTTTTTTTCTCTGAGGACAAATATCATTGCTGCCTACTACTCAGTGTTAATAGGGGAAGAAGAATGGTTTGACTGACATCCTGTTTAAATTGCTGAGCTTCCTCCTGCTGTGTTTAATTGATGACTTCTAGATTAGAAATTTGGGGGATGTACTTTGGAAGAAAATTTCTTCTTTGACCTTTATCACTGGGAATAGCTACACCAGTTTTTATCCTCTGTCTCTTATTTATTGGAATATTCAGTTCCCTTGAAATCATCCATTCTTGTCTTTTCAATATGTTTATACACACACACATATGCATACTAAAGTATTAATGGATTTTAGCAGGCAGGGGAAGTAGATGTTTTGATTCAGATCATCATCTTGATGCATTCTCTCTTTTCCTTAACTTAAAACCATATATTACCTTATAGTGACAAAGCTTTTCCAAATCAGCATCTATGTGAGTAGACTTTAACAATAAGAGCCCACGGAGAAAAGAACAAACGCTATTTAAATTATGGTCTATTTTAGATTATGTTGGATAAGTCAAGTTCTTGATAGGAACAGAAGCTTAAATTGAAAGATTATAAATTAAACAAGAGCAAACTTTTTAGAATAAAGTAAACCTGTTTTCAGATATATTTATAACTGCCTAGACCTTCTAATGCTTTGGACTAATTTTTATACAATAGATTTTTCAAAACTGCATCTCATAAAAGAGATAATCTTCTGTTATACAAGACTTCAGAGGATAGAAAAAACAACCAAAAAAGATTAATGATTTTATTCATTAAAGAAAAGCTGTGATAATTTAGGTTTAAGATTACACTAAACCCGGATAAACCCATGGTTCTCAAATTTTCTGCATCAGAGTAAACTAAAGGGCTTGGTAATACACACATTGTTGGGCCCCTATCCCTGGGTTTCCCATTCTGTTCTGAGGTCTGGGTGACACTGAAAATGCATTTCTGAAAAGTTCCCTGGTAATACTGATGCTGTCTGAGGTCTCCATGTTGAGGACCACTGCTGTAATCTTGTAGAATATATAAAATGTCATATAGAAATATAAGCATTACCCAGTTAGCAATAGAATACATAATTTAAATCATATATGAAAGATTTTATATACTTTGAAATGTGTTAGATATTATCTAATCAGTGTTAATATTACCCCTTACCTAAACACGTATCTGTGTACCTGCTATCTTAACTCTACAAACCTATCACGTCAGGATCATTCCCTGATGACCTTTTAAAATTCCAACCTGTAGAAACATCTAAGGGAGGTTTTAGATGACTGAATAAATGAAAATGACACAATCCATGTACTCTAAAAAATGGGAAATACAGTGAATAAAAAAGACAAAATAAAATTATTTTATTTGTATACAGTCATTTTCCTCTATATATTTTTCTGTGCCTAGAATTATTATATATAAGATCCATGTATGTGACACTTCTGAGAATCTGTAAAAGAGGAAAGATTTAGGAAGTACATGCAGAATGCAAACAACCACCTTGAAAAGAATGAACATTCATTCAAAGTGGTCTGCTCTTAATATTTTTTATGAATAGAAGTAAACTATTTTTTTTTAATTAAAGGGGATCTTTCTCATTTTAAAATCAATTTGGATATTATGTTTTAAGTTAAAATTCTCCGTGATCACTTATGAATGCTTAGAAATGTTTTGAAACCTATTGTGGGTTAAATCAGATTAATTCATAGCTGTCCTCGAGGGCTGCTTTTAGGGCCATACGTAACTATGAGAAGATTTCTGTCTGTGCTAGTTGGGGTCCAGCTATTAGATTATCCAATGACCAGAGAAGGTTTGGAGAGCAAAGCTTTATGTTATGAGGAAGAAGAACAAAACAAGGGCTGAGAGGAGAGAAGCTGGAGAACTAAAGATAACTTGTGACCAGGTGGCCTTGGGTGGGAAATAGTATTGTCTAGTAATAAGTATCGCTTGAGAGACTAACAGCGTGTTCCACTCTTCTACCAAAGAAGGAATCAGAAGAAATTAATAGAGATTGTCATTCCTTTTAACAAAGAATGTCACCACTATGACTGGTAAAGCTCTTTTATGTCCCTGCCAACCCCCAGAAAGTGCAGGAAGGAGTGAAACCTCTCAGTAAAATAAATCTATTTTTCTTGGTGTAAATGTCCAACAGAGAAAATTTGTTTTTCACAATTTATTAGCTTTTTTCCTACAGGAGAAACGGAAGTGGTTTTTAAAAGTTAAGTTACAAAGAAATGTGGAGGGTCTTAGTACTCAGTGGTAGAAATGTTGGAAAAAGTCAAAGGGAGAGACTCAATAATGTGGTCCATAGAACCAGGACATAGCAACCCCTAATCCCATCTTAATGTTTGTCATCATTTTAATACCTGACCTCTAACTCAAAGTGAAGGAAGGTGACAGTAATTAGTTTTTAATGGAGATCACATGAAATTTTGATAGGAAAAAAGGAGAAACAAAAGTGCTCAAAGAATAAGATAACTTCCTGTGGAAGAGGTTCAATTTTCCCAAAGGAGAGCAGTAAGACTGGTGGTCTAAGAACTGAAGGAAATGCTATGGTGGGGCATGAAACTGAAGTCAGGAATGGAAGGAGGAGTCCCCAGCAGGGACTTCTTCCATGTGAAAGTCTAGGTGTTTAAAAAGGGATTAATTTCTATATAGATGCAAGTGGAATTCTGAGATACCTGGTATTAAACTGTCACTTCTCTATGAAAATTAGTTTATTTTCTTTAGAGAAGACTCTTGCACAGTTAATCTTGAGGAAGCTAAGGGAAAATGTCGACAGGCGAAAGGAGAGCAATATATTCAATCCTCCCAGCCCCAGGGGCACGAGAGGCAGCCCTGTGCTTCTATTATTGTCACAATTTGTGATTACTAAAAGCAGGAAGACTGAGAAAGATCCATTGAGAACAATCCCCGGTCTTCAGGGAGTGTTCCTTGAGGGGAAGCATTCATGGGTGATAGTAAGAGAATGTCTTTTGATTGTCCCAGATGTATACAGGGATTCCCCTGGGTAGGGCCTCAGGAAACTCCTGGGAGAAATAGTTTTGCAAGCTGTATGAATGAGTGCGTGTGTGTCTTGCATTCTTTCCTGAACCTAGGCACACTTTTTCAAGGATCTGAACCTAATTGAGGAAATATGGAAAAAGAATTTAGGGCACTTTAATACAGAAAAGTGAGAGTTAACTTTATCAGGATAAAAAAGAAATGGGAAGCAGTCTGTTTCTACTGTTTAAAGAATTGCTAAGTGTGCAAACAAAACAAAACAAAACTAACTAAAAAGCTAAGAACTGAATTGTGAGCAGTAAGCAAACATAGAACTAGAGTACAACTTTATAGGATGTAAAACTAAGTCTGGGGCCAGAGGCATTGTATAGGAGCCAGTTCTCAGATGCCTACATTGCTAATGTAGTACATGTAGCATGCTAAAATGGTTCCCATCAGTGCCCATTCAGTCCTGGTCAAAAGCAAACCTAAATTGCTTTTGGAAGAAACATAGTCACTTAGCACTGCCACAAATTGGGTATAATCTAATATATTGTACTAGTATAAAAAAATTATCAATCACTTAAGAATATGCCTTATAAATGAATTTCAGCACAAAGTGTAGTTTTAGATCTTTAAAGACTTTAGCTTTGGAATTACATAAGGAATGTAAAAAAGCTAAACCTGATCTCTTAAAAATAAAGGTGGAATTAAAATAAGCAAGCAAAAACAGAATCATCAATTGGAGGATAACAGTGAAGAAATAAATTAGAATAGAGAGCAGAAGGACAATGTGATAGAAATATGAAGTGAGCTTAGCAATATGGAAGGTAAGGAAGATGAAACCTAGGATTGGGGAGGAGCACATGGTGAACATCAAAGGTAGCTCTGATGCTCTAATTTTTACATTTGATTGGAGGATTCACTCTAATATTATTATATTATTCAATCTGGAACAGTACAGTATTCTCTCCCTCTCTCTCTCTCTCTCCTTTAATTATTATAATAAAGCAAGAAGGCATAGATGTGCTTTCTAAGGAATCAAGATTTTTTTATATTTAAGTGCATTTTTAGAATATATGTATAAGACAAAGAAGAGAAAATGATCATAAAACCTTAAAAGTTAAACCAAAAATTTAATTCTGCAGAGGATGTTTTAAGTTTATTGATTTTCCATTGATTTATTTCACAAGAATTTATTAAATACCTACAGAAGCCAGACAGTGTTCTAATTACTAGGTACAGAAAAGTAAGGAGACAAGTCTGTAGAAGATTACCTTCTAGGTTAAAAAATAGAGATAATTTAAAAAGGATGAGTGGGGAGGGTATAACTCAGTGATAGAGCACATGCTTAGCATGCACAGGGTCCTGGGTTCAATCCCCAGTACCTCCATTAAAATAAATAAACTTAATTACCTGTCCCTCCAAAATAAATGAATGAATGAATGAATAGGATGAATAAATGTATAATGTGCTATAAGAGAGTATGTAAATGTTATGGAGAATAAATAATTTTAAAATAAGCTGAATACTGGGAGGGTGCATTAGTCTGCTCAGGCTGCATAACAAAATACCGAAGACTGGGTGCTTAAATAACAGAAATTTACTTCCCACAGTTCAGGAGGCTGGAAGTCTAAGATCAAGAAGTCAACAAGGTAGGTTTTATTCTGAGGCCTCTTCTCTTTGCTTATAAGCAATCACCATCTCTGTGAGCTCACATGGCTTCTTTTTTGAGCACATATTAGAGAGAGAGAGAGAAAGAGAATGCTCTCTAGTGTCTTTTCCTGTAAAGTCACTAATTTCATCATTAAGGCCCCATCTTCATACCTCATCTAACTCTAATTACCTCCTAAAGGTTCTATCTTTAAATATCATCACAACAGGAGGTTAGGACTTTAACATATATATTTAGGGGAGACATAAACATTCAGTCCATGATGGAGGCAGGGGGGCATCAATAATGTTACTCTGGAAAAATGAGTCATCTGTTTCTTTCAGGATTCAACCAGATGTCGAATAATACATTACCAGATAGTATTTCTCAACTTGATTCCACCATAGAAAATATATTTTCACTCTAACATTGTTAAGAATAAATATTTCTTCATTATATTCTGAATCCTTGGTAGGCCTGATGACAGTATCTTCCATAAATGCCTCATCATAAAAACATATGTATATATTTATATATGTAATATATTGATATATATTAAATATATAATACACATTTACTTTTCTTTATGTTTTTATTTTAAAATGAGGAAGAAAACTGTATAGTTAAAATCTAATATGAATATATATGTTTTACCTCATCACACTTGAGATTCTTTTGAAGCTATCATAACATCTGAGATTTGTATATCTATTTACTAAAAATTACTAAGGCATTCAGTTTCATAGAAGTCAGTGTGGTAGACTGAAATCAAACTGTAATAGAAGTTCCCTATTTAAACTATTGTTTAATACTTACCAACACGGAAATATGTTTTTTTCCAGAGTATGACATTGAAAAGAATTAAGAGAGAAGTGTTTGGCTAACATAATTTTATTTGTGTGGTTGTGTTAAATTTTGGATTTCCTTTCATTTCAAATTTTAGATTTCATGTTCAAGTACCTTGGAGTCCAGGCAAGGAAGGGCTAAATGGTCTCCTGCTTCAGAATGTAATTCAAGCCCCTAAAAAGTAGAAGATACCTTCCCATAACCTTAAATCAGGAAAAATAAGACAGACATCAAGACACACAAAAGGTAGATGAAAGTAACTTATCAGCATGTAGGCAGCTACAGTGGATTCACTCTCCCTTGCCTAGCTATCACCAGCAGGATTAGTTCTATTATCTCTGCCTGACAAGAACATTTCTCTTCAGTTTAGAGAATCCTGTGTTTGCAATAGAAAAAGAACAAGAGGAAGGGGCATTTTTTAGAAAACTGTGTCCTAATTTTTAAAATTTACGTGCAGTTTAAGCATGATTAATCCCTAAGAGAGCACTTCTTTTCGTGGCAGTGTAAACAAATCAATTAGGTAAGTACATTATCATAATAATAGACCTGGCTACCACTTATTGGGCACTTGGTAAGTACCAGACGGTGTCATGTATTTTAAATGCATTTGCATTTAATTTTCACAAAAATTCATTGTGTAAATAGTATTATTCTCATTTTGAAGGTTATGAACCAAACCATACAGAATTTAGAGGTGTTAATTATAATGCCCAAGATCAAACAGCTGATAGTGCAATTGAAATTGAAATATGCTTTTAATAAATGTACTTTATTTGGGGGATATTTGAAGTTTATAGAAAATTGAGCAGAAAGTTCCCTTTCAGTTACCCCTATTAACTTTTTGCATTAGAATGATATATTTGTTATCATTGATGAGCTAAAATTAATACATTATTAACTAAAATACATAGTCTATATTAGAATTCACCATGTTACATATTCTGTTGTTTTTGACAAATGTTTTATGACATATATCCACCATTACAGTATCTATCATGTAGACTAGTTTCACTACTCTAAAATCCTGTGTGTTCCACCTGTGCAACTCTCCTTGCCTCCCCAAGAACTCTTGGCAACCACTTATTTTTTTTACTGTCTCCATAGTTTTGCCTTTTCCAGAATGTCATATAGTTGGAAACATATAGTAAATATATATATGTATATGCTTATGTATATTCTCCTTTCAGGTCGACTTCTTTCAGTTAACAATATTCACTTAAGTTTCCTCCATGTATTTCACTGGTTAATAGTTCATTTCCTTTTAGCATTGAGTTATAGTCCATTGTCTGGATCTACCACAGTTTATTTATTTATCTACTTAAAGACATCGTAGTTGCTTCCAAATTTTGCCAGTCATGAATAAAGCTGCTATAAACATCTGTGTGCAGGTTTTTGTGTGGACATTAGTTTTTAGTTCAGTTGGGTAAAAACCAAGAAGCACAATTGTTGGAGCTTATAGCAAAAGTTTGTTTAGTTTTGTAAGAAGCTTCCAAACTGACTTCCAAAGTGGCTGTTCCATTTTTCATCCTCAGTAGTAAAGAATGAGTCCCTATTGCTCTACATTTTCACCAGCATTTGGTGTTATCAGTGTTTTGGATACTGGCCATTCTAATAGATATGTATCTTCTTGTTTTAATTTACAACTTCTTAAAGACATATGATGTTGATAATTTTTCAGATGCTTATTTGCCATTTATATATAATACATAATACATAGTCATCTCCCAATTCAAAGTCACCTAGCTTTTTCCAAATATACCTTTATTAATGAATTATAAATTAAAAATATAACTGAGGTATTTCTATCAGCCTTAAATTTTTTTAGTTTAGTTTTTCTGTGCCATTTCTCTTTGGAGTTTGTATTGTGTATGTTTAGACTGAATTGAGAAATCTGGAATGTGCATTAGGATGAATATCTTCCCAAACTCTCCTGATTTGGAATAGCCCAAGTTATCTGTAAGTATATTTCTGAAAAAAATACTTGAAGAGTTGATTCCCAGCATATACAATGAAGTTTTTGGATGTTCACAAATTTCTGTGACAGTTTACAACTCTACAATAAAATGAAAAACAATTAAAAATTCAGTCCCTACTATATTGTATATATGGCATAGATAGTCCATCACCTTCCCCAAAAGACAAATGACTAAATTCCAGTGAAAACTGTGTTCAAAGAAATGGAATAAGAGGTGATTACCCAAGAGGTGATTACTCATAAGGAGATACTCTTTTTTCCTTGTAATGAATATGAATTATTCAATTACCAAACTGTTCTGAACAAAACAAAGAATAGCTGTGAGATAATTACATACTTGTATTTTGTAAGACAGTGTGAAATGTCCTCTAGGTTCTCAAGTCATTTTCTTTGTAAGAAGAAACAGACTTATCTAGTGTTCAAGTCCAAAGCACTCTCCAAATATTACATGCTGTACCATTTAGAATTTATGTAACATTTAGGGATCTTACTGAGCTGGAAAATAGAGAGATGCTCTTTTTTTCCAATTTGTTCTTCACTCATTTTCCAGTCTAGTAGCAAAATAATGCTCAGAAACTGAAAGTCAGTAAAATTGCTGTAGGCTCTTCATGGTTTCCTTTGGGAAGAACTAGTAGAAATACTTGATAAAATTTATAAAGTTCTGAGGCGACAGCATCTTGGTGTCAGAAGTAAAATATTTTTTAAACTGCTTTTACAAAGTAACTGTAAATATGCTCTTTTCAGATTGAAAACATGTCAGATATGTTGCATAAATCGATTGAAAAAGCACAATATTATGCAAATTTTTCCAAATTAAGTTCATGGTTCAGTGATCTAAGCACCACCAAAAAATTAAAAAGACGTTCTAAGGGATTTTGAATCTAATTATATATCAGCGAATAACTGCTGGATAAGGCCTTGGACAAGTCAAATAATCTTTCTAGGATCTACATATCTTTACAGCTCAATTTCTTCTCAGCTATAGCCATGCTCTGACTTAATGAAACAGAATTTAATGAACATCTTAGCAAGCAGTTCTAGAGAGTGGGAGAGTATGCTTCTGAAACAAAGCATCTCTTGTTTGGATAGAGGAACTCTTCCCCCCTCCCCACCTCCCCTCTAGTACAGCCATCTACTATAGACAACTCTCCTATCTAGACCCAGAACATACTTCACTCTGGTATCAGGACAATGAATTAAAAAAAACGCTCTGCATTACTTGGTACTGAGATACTTAGGCATTGAATGTTATTTTTCTGAAAGAAACTATTTTATTGTTTAAGTCTAAATTAAATAGTATCTCCCTGGTCAAGTTAAAATAGCTAGGAAAATCACTTAATTTACACCCACAAGGCAACTTTCATCGAAAAAAGATCAGCATTTTAAAGTCATATTTTAACATGGTCTCTAGTCTGCATTTTTCTACACTGTATTTTTGTTTAAGTTCAAGTAGGTTGAAGGGTACTAATCTTTTTTTGTTGTTTTAATTTGTTGAGAGATTTTCTTTTAGTGCATATTTCTTGTGACATAATTAAACATAAAAGTTTGTGAATAACAG
The DNA here is from genome assembly GCF_036321535.1 of Camelus dromedarius. Classification (NCBI taxonomy): domain Eukaryota; kingdom Metazoa; phylum Chordata; class Mammalia; order Artiodactyla; family Camelidae; genus Camelus; species Camelus dromedarius. The sequence continues at coordinate 41,673,055 of NC_087436.1, forward strand.
TGATTCCAGTTTCAGAACTGTTTTGTCATCATTCCAAACACAAAGTTAATATCCCTGTATAATCACTCCCCTCAAAAAAGAAAAACAGCAAAAAGAACCCTGTTGCTCTGAAAACAAAATGAAATACCATACAGTTCACCTTAAATTATCATCACCCAGTTTAAATTACTGTTTTCCACCACCTGCTGTGCAACTGAGGCGATAGGTCATATATTGATCTTGGGTGTATGTACAGTTCTACTGATAGTACTTAATTGTCATTCTGTGAATTAGCTAAGACTTATTAACAACCCCTTTTTCTGCCTATACAGAGCAATTATATATGATACTATTAGCAGTATCAATTAAGACAGATAAAGTAATAGCCTAATTGAATGCATGAGGAGTATAATGGCTTTGCTTTCCTTGGTAATGGATTGCACTCTATCCTCAAGTACAATAAGCCAGACATCGGATCAATAGAGTTTTATGCCTAGAAAAATTACTAGCCTGAAGGATACCAATACCTAATTTAGGACTCATTATTTAGGTTTTTAACTTAATTAATGGAAATATGCATAAAAATAAACAGTTATTTCTGAAACCAAAGTTCAAGTTATTGCATCTCCAAACACTAAGACTTTAGTCTTTTTAAAAAAATGTCTATATATGAATGGTCCATCTTATAGCTATAATATTCAATTCAAAACCCTTGTTTTGTTTTGGGTCTTGCTGTTTATGACATTTTTATGTTATACAAAATGAACTTGTGCATGGGTGTGTCAGTGCACCAACATTCCAACAGTTGCATAACTCAATTACCCATGATAGAATCTGAGGAAAAATGTGAAGTTATTGTAACTTGCTAGAGCACTCCCCTGATGAAAGTTAAACTTATTTTGGTAGAGAAAGGAATCTTTATTTTGCAGAGCTTGTGAGAATATAATGTCTCATATCAATCACTGCCTTGCATTCAAGTATAAAGCAGCCTTGGGAAAGCTTCAGGCTTCTAGATATTTTCCAATATCCTTGATAGAAGCAATTCTGGAAAAGCAGAGGGATGACACAAGAAATTCAAGTGAAATTTATGTAAGCAACTCACTTAGGTGAAGTTAGAATATTTTTAAGCAACTGTAGAGTGAATGAGCTTTGCCACAATCCAAGCTTTAACCAAAACTTTGTAAAACTGACAAGCCTTACTTCTTATATTTCCCTCATCATCTAAATGAACAACAAAAGATACCAAACTGATAGCTATTGCATAAAAAAGAAAAATAAGAGGCTCTTTGTGAGAAGATGTTTTATTATAGCAGTGACAGTTCACAGGTATACAGAATAATGACATAGGAGATTTGTGGTCTCCAAGCACAGTACAAGTGGTCTCACTTAGTATACTATAATTTAAATGTGGATATTCATATTGTAGTGTGTAATGTGGGGCAATGGGCATAGTCAAACATAATTAGTTGGGAGTGAAAGTTGGTACAAACTTTCTGAAGAGAAGTTTGGTACCATCTGCTAATATGTAAAGGGCACACAATTATTGACACAGCAATTCTATTGCAATTATTTTATGTGAATATATACATAAAAGTTTTCCGAGATGTATTATAATATAGATTAAACTGAAATAGTAAAATTAGGATGCAGTTGAAATGCTAATAAATTAACTTAGTGATTGTTAAATAAACTATTGTACATGTACATGAGTCATATATCTGCATGGACTGATATAGAATATTTTCAAAATATTGTTATAATTAAAAACTACAGCAGAGGCAAGATGTAGTGTATGATCCCACTGTAGAAATACAAATTATGAGGAAAAGATAAAATATAGAGGGTGGAAAAATGTTGTTACATTTTTCTGGAGGTAGATGCAAAGAATCATTTAAAGCAAGTTAACTGTATTGCTAAGGATTACATTGTTCTCTTTCGGTTGGGTTTTTAAATCACATCTACATGGAACTTTTTCACAATACAATGGCATTCTCATGGGATTGTGGGCTAGTATTTGTAATATACACATCTTTTAAAAAAGAAAATAATACATATGTATAATTATTCATAAAGTTGCTATGTTAAGATAAATGTTTATTCTCACATAAAGTTATAAAATATATTTGTATCTATTTAGTATGCTTTTGGTGACAAAACCATCTTTAATTACATAAGCATCTCTGTGAACATGATTCTTACCTGGTTTAGAAAATTTTAATCCTGAGATATTTGAGCATTGTGAGTCTTTGAAAAACAGAAAATAAATCGTTGATTAGCAAAAATACAATAATAAATATGATTATTATTTTTAAGATGTTAATAAAAAATCAATGCATAACATTATTATATTAATCAAATGATTTTTTGGACTCCTATAACTTATAAAATATATGTCATAGAATGGATTTAAAGATATATACATCAAATGCATTTTGAAATTACTTTAAAATTATAAGTAGTAACTTTGAATGTTAAATCCATTAATTCCTTAAATAAAATGATGATACTACTACTAAAAAATTAGTTAAGTATTTATTGAGATGCCAGGCAGACACAGCTAAGCACTTTAAACACAATACTATGTGGAACTACGATCTGAAGCATTCTCAAAGCAACCTGATAGAAAGAAAAGCTAGAACTTTAAAAATAAGAGAAGCTAAAATTAAAATATGGATTAAAACCTTATGGAATTAGTGTTCTTTTTATTAGTGGTATGTTCTGCATCTGTTAGCAGTATATCATGTTCATTGAGTTTCTTTTGGCCCATGAAGCAAGCAGCAGAGAGGACAGTCTTTGATAAATAGCTGTCTAGCATTTCTGAATCATCAAGCCTACCAGGCAGAGTACATTACAGACTGTGTTTCACATAATCAAATCTTCAATTAGAACCTGAAAGGCATCTTTCCTACCCTAATGGGAAGATGTAATGCTTTCATAGTATAATACATTTTTATTTTCCTTGCTTTTCATTTTTTTATCATAGCCTAAGAAATCAGACTTTGCTTGGTCATTGGTCATTGGTCATTGAGATTTGGCCTTCCTTATATTTCCAAATATAATAGTGCCATTTTCAGAACTAGAATATATGTTTGGAAAATTCTACTGTGTTGACCTATTTGCTTTCATTTGTCAGATTGATAAGATAAAGCTCAAGTATTTTAATTTAATAGAAATTTTACTTAAAAATATTACTAGAAATTTAATCTTGATAGAAAAAAGTCTCCTTGTAAGAAAATATTTTATTGTAGCACTCCCAGTGCACAGGACAATACATAGAATAATTATATAGGAGCAAATTGGTTCCTCCATTATAGCATTTAAGCACATAGGACATAAATGAAAATACTCTTTACATGAAAAGTTCTTATTTATTGTAGGAAATTTTGAATATATGGCAAGGAAATCCATAAAAAAATAAATAGGTAGATAGATAAATAAATAAAATTTTAAGTTACTCATCAATCCATTCTGGAAGTCTTATGAATTTTTAGCATTAATCTTAATAGAAAGAAAAAAGGCTTTTTCTGAATAAAAACAATGAGAAAATAGCAAAAAATATCAAAATCAACCTTTTCAGGATTCCAATATTAACTAAAGATTTGTAACAATCTGAGGAGTGTTTATTCAAGAAAAATAGCTGAATCTCAGTAAGAACAGTGAGCTTTATGGCATTTTAACCTGCCCTAATTCTTTCCTCAGCTCTGGGATAGCCTTAAAAAACAAGATCTCCCAATTACAATAACTTTGAAAACCAATTGTCAAGCAGTCCGTGAAATGGGCAGAATCAATTTGGAGCTCCACAAAAGCCCCATCCTCAGATTTTTTTTCACTGTTTTAAGCTGTCTAGCAGCTTGCTGAAAAGCTTTGTTCTTAGGATTTGTCTTTACTTGATCTGGTTTAGCATTTACTTTGTGCAAATAGTCTTATTCCACATACATTTGTTGAAAACAGTAAGTGGCAGTTGTTTTAACATCACATCTTCCTGGGGCAAATTACCAGCTGAGGCTGTCAAGAGACTGACGAAAATACTCAGAAAAAAAAAAAGAGAATCAGATATTACTAGGCACTCTAAAAAGCAAGGCAAATTCTAGGGAATATCTAAAAGGTCATATACATATGGGAGAAATTGCAGTTGCTCAGGAAAGACTTGTAAAGGTCTAAAGTCAATTTCTCTAGCCAACTCTATCTCAAGTCAAACAGAAAATGAAGCATAAGGCAGAAATAAAAACTGCCTGTTGAAATGTTGAAGACATACCCAAATACAAAGAGCCCTTTATCAAAAGAGGAAGTCACAGCACTTAAGGAAATCTCTGTCTAATAATTATGTGACCGTTAAGCTAATCAGGCAAAGACTTCAGTGGCTACATATGACAAATGATAAGCATTTAGAGAATTAGTTCAGAGTTCAGAAAATTCTCTAAGCGAACATCAAGAATAACAATGATAATCCCTTGGTGAAGTTATATGAATGGGAGGTATCTGATTTTCAGAATTGCCACACTACATTTTTAATACATGTATCTGTTTCAAAAAGTATATAAAGAACACTCACAAATTAAAAATAACAAAAAATAAGAAAAGGACATAAATAGACATTCTCCAAATAAGATATACAAATTTGTATATGGCCCAGTAAGTTCATGGAAAGAGAATCAATATCATCAGCCACCAGGAATGTTCAAATTAAAATGACAAGGTACTCTTTACAAGCACTGGAGTTAATATAATAAAAAAGACAGATAATAAAATATGTTGGTGATTTCAAGGAGAAATTTGAACCCTTGACCATTGTTAAGGGGAATATAAAATGTCTCTTTTGAAAATAGTTTGACAGTTCTTAAAAAAATAATTATCATATTATCCAGATACTCCATTTCTAGATAAGAGAATTGAAAGCAAATGGCCACACACACACACACAACTTGCACATAAATGTTCATAGCAGTTTTATTCATAATAGCCAAAAATGTAAGCAACTCATACGTTCATCAGTTTATGAAGGGATAAATAAAATGTTAAATATCCAACAATTGATTTTTTGAATATAAAAAAAAGGAATGATAATTGTATTAGAAAACAAAATCTAGATATCAGGAGTGGTCATCATTATTGAGTTGTTGCTATTCCTTTACATCTCAATAAACAGCTTGGAAATATATATAATACGTAGTGCATGTGTGTGTATGTGTGTGTATACATACACATTTATTTCTGTTATCTCTATACCTAAACCTATACCAATATACTGAAATCCACAAGCTCAGACCTGTATCTTCAATGCCAATCTAATACTACAGGGTTTATTTCAGTTTATCTTCTTCCCTTATTTGTAGTTCTTTTATCCAAGAAATCTGGCTCCTATAATTACCAGTAATTTTACTCACTTGATCAATGAGTAAACCAATGTTCCACAGGTGTCAGTCATCCACCCTCCAATCTCAGCATAAAGAGATTTCTCACATCACTTTTGTTCTAGTATCATTTTCTGGGCCACTACTATCTTCATCTCCTGCACAAATGACCTCTTCACCCAAATCAGGCTTCATCTCATCATGCCATGCTGCCAACACCCTTCCCTGCCCCTAGAGAATCTTCCTTATACTACACAAACTTCAGCACACTGTTCAGGATTGAACACTCCAGTGTGGTACCATCTTTCTCACCATACTCATGGTGCCTTGTCCCATGCCAGGCCTCTGTAGTCAGCTTGCTTCATAATTGCTTTCCTCACCCTACTTGGGCTCAAATGCCCTACTATAGGACTCCTACATACCATGGTTGCCTTTCTCACACACCTTGACCTCTGATACATGTGTTGGGCAATTCTCTCACTCAGATGTCCCCCTCACCCTGCTTTGGCTCTGAAATTTTCCTCCAGATACATCACTGCACCCCTGCCTACTTAATGGCTGTTCTACTTTGTTCCAGTTAAGATAGTTTCCACTAGGTCACCATAGCTGCCTCTCACTCTTCTCACATTTCCCATATCTTTCTTGGTCTCCTCAAAACAGGCTTAATCTATAGTGAAGAGAAGGGAAGGGGAATGTAAAGGAAGGAGAGGGGAACAAAAAGACCAGAAAGAAGGAGAGCTGTAACTTCCTTTCCAAATTTTCACCATATATTTGGAACATCTTACTATGTTTATGCATGTCAACATATTTTTAATATTTTCATAATATTCTGGCATATTAATACTTTATAGTTTATTTAGTAATTTTCCTATTTGAGGACTGTATTTATTTCCAATCATTTTTCACAATTAGAAATTCAAAGAAGTCAAATTATTTTGTTATTTTTAGAGCTGTAAGTTGTTTTCCTGAATTCCTGGGGTCATTTATATTGCACCAGCAGTATGTGAGCAAACATTTTTTTCTTGCCTTCTCTTGACATTCTGGTTTGGGCTATTATTTATTGTATAATATGAGAAATAAATTGTAGTCTCTCATTTTATTTTGTCTTTGGTACGTGTGGGATTTGCTATTATTTGCATTTTTACTCTTATGAATTTCTTGTGTATATTCTCAAATCATTTTTCCTATTTTGTTTTATTCCATTCTATCATTAATTTTCATATGTTCCCTAGACAAGATAGATAAGTAGATATATAGATAGATAATAGGCAGATGATAAATAGGTGATAGTGTTATAAAAATTAAGACAGATGCTTAACTTTTCCCTACCCATATTTTGAGTGAATATTTTTTGAATTCATTTTTTTCCATTTCTCTATTAAGCTTTGGTTTAAAAAATTTTGGTTTTTTATGTAAATATTTAAAAGTAATTTATTTTATGATTTTTATCTGTGATTTAAACTTCTAAAATCCTCCCTTATCATAAGGACTTACATAGAGGTAGACATTCGCCTAAAATTTTTTTAATTCTTTCATTATTTCTTTTCAAAATATAATCTTTAAATTGATCTAAAATTATTTTGGCATTTGGTTCAATATAAGTATCTAAGTTTATTCATAATGCATTTATTAACTAATGAATTACTTAAATTACAACACACTGAGGCATATTTGTATCTTCTAGGTTTTTATTTGTTGATTTCAATGCTAGTTTAATGTGTTATGATTATAATATATATTAATATCTTATACAAAAAGTCCTCTTCTATTAATGTTTTCAGAATTTTCTGATATTCTTATGCATTTATTTTGCAGATTAATTTTAGAATAATGCACTCATAATTTGACTGGAATTGTATTAAATACAAATATCAATTTTTGGAGGATATATAATTATCCTTTTGTAAGATATTTAGTCAGATATTCATTTGTGGCCTTCAATTTCTCTTTTTAAATTTATAAATCCTACAGATTTCTTATTAAATGTATCCCTTGTTTTATGTTTTTGGTTCCTTTGATAATAGAATGCTTATTTTTCCTTTTTATTTTTTACTATATTTTTCTTAGCATATCAAAAAGACATTGATTTTTATATACTTTTCTTTAAAGTCATCTTAAATTCTAAGTATTCTCATTTTTTTCCCAGTCAAATCTCTATTTTAAAGTGAAAATATGTGCAGCATTTATGATTTTTATTTTGTTTGGTTACCTACATTTTGAAAATCCATTTCATGTTGACTAAATAATAAATGTGTTGTACTTTATAGAATTTTTATTATAATGAATAGAATGATCTTTTCACTTATGAATATATTAAAAAAAAACTTGTTAAACACATTCTCCTGGCTAGTAATAACCTATCTTATAGAAGAACAAACTTCATGATTTCCCTAGTTTTCAACGTTTGGTTAATATCCTTTTTTTCCCCTTTTCTCTTTGGATATTAAAATAATTCTGTAGAAGATAGCAGTGAAGATCATGTCATTAAAGTTAGATAATTCTGAGCACAAAACCCAGTGCAATAATTTACTTGTTGTGTGATAGACACAGTCTTGAATTAAGGACATTAACAAAGTACCCAATAGGATGTTTGAAAAGATTAAATGAGGTTATGCATGTAATGTGCTTAGCAGCATGCCTAACACATAGGAAGTGCTAAATAAATACATATATATACAGGAGAAAACAAGAAAAGAGCAAAGACCACATGGAGATAGATTCCCAGAGGTTAAATTAAGGGGTAAAGCTTCACAAACATATTTAAGGACTTGAAATGTTACGTTAAAAAAAAACTTTTTGAGATAGTTTAAGATGATTTTTGATTTACATGCAGTTGTAAAAATTAATGCAGAGAGATTCTGAGTAACTTCTACCCAGTTTTCTCTAATGGTGATACCTTGCAAAACTATAGTATAATATCACAGAAGGTGTACTGATATGAATTTATTTGAGATGCAGAGCATTTCCATCACCACAGGTATCCCTCCTGTTACCCTTTTATTTTGGAGGGGTACTACACACAGCTTATTCCCCACATGTCTGTCAACCATTAATCTGTTCTTCAATTTTTACTTTTGTAATTCGGTATAACTGGAATAGTAAAGTATGTGGCCTGTATTAAAGCCTGATTGACTTTTTTCACTAGACATAATTCTCTAGAGATTCATCCAAGTTGTTGCTTACATCAATAGTTTGTTCCTTTTTAATTGCTGAGTAGTATTCTTAGGTGTGAATGTAGCACAATTTGTTTATTCACTCATTGGAGAACATCTGGGTTATTGCCTGTCTTGAAGTATTACAAATAAAGCTTCTGTGAATATTAATGTACAATTTTTAAGTGAACATAATTTTTCATTTCTCCTGGTAAGTATCTAGAAATGTGAGATAGAATAGCTGCATGTTTAGCTTCATAAGAAACTGTTAAACTGTTTTCCAAAGGATCTATACCATTTCATATAGTCATCACCAAGATATTATTTCTCCACCTCCTTTAAAGCATTTGATATTGTCATTTTTTTTTTATTTTAGCTATTCTGATAGGTTTGTAGTAATATCTCATTGTAGTATTACTCGTATTTCACTAGTGACCAATGATATAGGACATACTTTTATGTATTTATTTGCATCTGTGTATTTTCTTCAGTGAATATCCAAACATCTCCTTCTATGGTTGTTACAAAAAGTTCTATAGTTTTACATTTTAAGTCCGTGATCCAATTTGAGTTAATTTTTTATAAGGTGGGAGGTTTATGTCAAGGTTCTTCTTTTTTCTTCCCCTGTAGATGTCCAGTTGCTCTAGCACCGTTGTCAAAAAGTCTATCCTTTCTAAAATAAATTGTTTTTACACATTTGTCAAAAATTATTTGGGAGTTTTTCTTCCAGCTGGACCCCTCTGGCAGTACCCTGATGTGGGAATCAGAGAACATCCTGCTCTCTCAGATGGGGCTGGAGGCTCACTTTATCCCACCAGATAGGGGAGGGAATATCTGCTCTCTCCCTGGGCCAAGAACACAAGGAGGGGGACTTGAGTACTGCCTGATTCTGCCAGGTGGAGAGGGACAGAGGCCTGGGGACATGTGGGCGGGTGAGGGGGTGGTTTCCATTGGTAACAGTTTGGAGAAGGATGGGTAGTGGCAAAAAGATTTCTGTCCTTAGTCCAAATTGTTTTTGTAGTCCTCTGATTAAAAACAGGCTTTCCTTGGAGATTCTTGCCTGTGTCTGTTGGCAGTTCCTGATTGGAGGCTTCTGTAGCACTTTGTCTGGGATATGTGGTAGGGAAGGAAAAATCTCAAGGAATTCATCACCAATATTTTCCATCCTCATCCTATCCTTTCATGTTAACTTTGTCTTTTTATTCTGTATTTTAGAAATAACATCTCAACTTTATTCTTTATATATTTGATTGGAATTTCTGCAGTGCTAATTCTGTTTATCTGCTTCTATGTGAATAATTTGTTTCTTGTTTTCTTTTTCCCTCCAGTATTTTTTTTTTCCTGGGTCCTCTTCTTGTCAGTTAATTTACTTGGTTCCTTGGTTCAACATACTCTGTTGTTTATTCATTATCCCTTACTTTGCTTAATAAAGATTGTATCATTAGACTTAGGAACATAGAACAGATTATGTATCTATACACATAGTTTTTCTTCATTATTAAAAGTGGGCTTTTCTTTTTAGTCTTCAATGTAATATTTCCTTTCAAGTTCAGCATTTTGTCTAAGCCACATTTTTGATGTTTCTAAGTGACTAAAAGTTTACTGTTTGTCACCAGGCACGGTGCACTACTTGGTCTTATCCATTTGCTTGGTTTTGGAATTCTCCCCTCTGTTCTTTAGATTCTGTTGTCTTTAGTAGAGAATCATTAATGTAGTTCAGTGGAATAAAAAGTTTTCACCAACCCTTATGTCTCTTTTCTTTGACTTTACACAGAAGAATGTATCTTCCAGAATATCTAAAAAAAAAAAAATCTTACTTTTTTTTTCCTTTGCGAACATGCAAGAAAATGAAAAGAACTCTTTATCAGGGCTCTATCTCAACTTACCCAGAACAAGAACACCTTATGCTCTTTGATGATACCCTTCAAGATGAAGTGTCCTAACATCATTCTCTTCAACTATAATCTGGTGATAGCCTTAGAATTGCAGTACCCAGGTGGATGATAAAAACATGGATGACGCATGATACTCAAAAAAGACTCTAATAGAGTAGGGACAAGGTCACATTTTTTATTTTTTTCATCAAAATCTTCATCTTAATGAAGAAAGGGAAAAGTAGTTAAGGCCAAAATCTTACTATTTCTACTTCCAATGTAATAATGCTTGTCTCAAATTTATATATATCCAAATGAGTTTAACATTCAAATACTTCATCACTTTAACTGCTGAAGGTTTATTGCATAATCTTACTATTTTTCCATGGTAATATTGTTTACAGTTTTATTGTGCTGAAGGACACTGTGATGTGGAAACAGGAGTAATTAAATCAGGAGCTAATATTCTGGCATTATGTTAATTCAGAACTTAATGCACATTTCAAAAGGAATGTAGGAGATGCATGAGAATCTTTTATAAAAGTACATTACACCAATTCAGAGGCATGATTGATTAAGTTTTTCCTTTCAAGTACAAGTAGAAGCCAGATTTTACTCCCCTCCAAAAAGACCCATTTTATTTAATAGCTAATTATGTTAGATTTGTTTATTGCTCTAGAAAATCTCATCATTGTAGTGGAGTCAGGCAGATATGCCAAAATTAATTTAAAACCCATCATGTACTAACAAATCATATCAATATATGAAAACTTTTAGGAGACAAAAAAAAATGAAAGTTTGGATATTATACTGCCATGGCATCAAATATCGGTGAGAATTTAACAACTATCTCAGCTGGAAATCGAGGTTTATCTATTAACAATAAGGTAAAAATAGAAGAAAAAGTGCAGTGTGTGAATGAATGCATGAATAGTTGAAAGAGAGGGAGTCTGACATGAAACAAAAAAAAATAAGAATGGAAGTTTGTGTGGATCCCAGTGTGTATTCAGTATGACAACAAAAAAGCTGTGTCCTTACAAGTTGCCATTTGAGGGCAGTGAATAAATACCACTGTCATTTTATGTTAATGGAAAAATGTAAAGTGATTAGAGCAAATAGAGTCTTGGCACAAATAATTGCCAAAGATTTTTATATTTTAGGTCCAAGCATAAGAGTAAAACACTAATAGCATATCTGATTACTACATGATTACATAGTCTTGGCATTTTAATCTTATTCATAGAATTAGGCTGATATAGGCAGCTAACTTTATGTGTTCTAGTAACTTTGAGGAATTCTTTTTTAGATTGTCTTATAGATAACACATTTGGAAATAGATTTAGAATGTGCATTTTGGAAAAATATTTGATAAAATATTGACATATCTGTAGGCAGCATGACACTTCCTAGCAAACTCCTGACAGCTGGAGAGCACCATCAACCGAGTTTGCATTCAGCTGTTTCAAATGGCATACATTTGCCACAAAACTGCATAGATACATATATCAGTTTCTGCAGGCTGTGAATTATAGATTCTGTTTAAGAATGTGTTAGGCATGCAAACTCAGAGAAAAAAATGAGCTGACAGTTGAAAACTACTAATTTTATAGTATCTAAAATAGGTGTTAAGCATTCCAACTTGGAGCTAATTTATTCAGTGAGTCAAAGATAACCACAATGCAGGACAGCTTTTATGATATATAAAATCTTAATAAGTCCAATTTTATTTTATATATTTAGGAAGTTGATAACATCTCATTCTGCATACATTTTGTTGTCTGGCTAAATCATGATAGGAGAATATTATGATATCAATTTTCTGTATTTTTCTTGCAAATTCTGTATGATTGTGATAGATTGCTTGCTGTTCACCAAGATCCTTTCTCTACTCTTTCCATTAAAAAAAAAGAAAAAAAGAACTGTAGCTGGACATACTACTTCTCAGCTAAACTATCTTTTCCAGTCTTCCATATAGTTTGAAAGGGTGAATAAATTTTTGCTGATTGACTGTAAACCAAAGTAATATCTGTCACTTCCATGTTTGGATGTTACAAAAAGCAGTATGCTAATTCCACATTTTCTTTCCTCTCCTTGCCAGTGAAGACCCAGCTTCAACCATGCAGTAACAGTGCCCTAGTACAGGGGTTGGCAGACTACAACCTAAAAGCCAAATCCCTCCCTCTGCCTGTTTAAAAAAAAAAAAAAAAAAAGGTGTATTAGAACATAGCCATGTCCATTCATGGCATAGAGTCTGTGGCTACTTTCCCACCACAATGGCTGAGGTAAGTAATTGCACCAGACACTGTATATCCTGCAAAGCCTAAAATATTTACACTCTGTCCCTTTACAGAAAATGTTTGCAGATCCCTGCCCTAGAGAATGGCTGAACATGGTGGAAGCAGACTGGGTCCCTGGATGAGCACACTGAGCAGAGCTGCACCAATGTCCTGGACTCATCACTCCAGGAGTGTTACAGGAGAGAGAAATGTATTTTTTTAAGCCATCGTATTATTGAGTCTCCTAATTACCAGCAGCTTGGTGTTTTTCTAAACCAAACCACTCTGAAAAGGGTATGAAATGAACATTGGTAAGGAAAACCCTAATTAGCACCATTTTAACTCTATAACATGACTATTTCATTCTGAAATTTTTTTCTCTTTAATAATAAACATCATAGAAACAAGTATACTATTTTACTCTAATTCATATGCAGGTAATATAGTTAACTAGTTTAATGGAGGATATCCATTTTGCAAACAAATGTTTGTCTTAAGTGCTGTATGAGAATTAATAAATATTTTAAATGTAATATCCCATAAATATATATGTGCAATTTTAATGTAATTGGTCTGAAGTCATATAATCAACATTTTTCATTTGTTCATAAAGAATATCTGACTTTTATATAAACCAAGTTATTATTGTCAAAGTTATTCTATTAAATGCTATATATTAAAAAGTGTCAGTAACTTTGACAGGAGAAACATAATGTTGAATGGCAGTCAAGACCTTTTCCTAAGGTACATGAAACAAAGAGAAGTTATGCATTTGAAATTGAGCTAAAAATAAATACGAGCATTTTACTTTTTAATATAGTACAAAGAAGTTATTTATAAATGGATATAATTCTTTTGAAGAGCCAAAAATTTGCAATCAATATAGGACTACTGTTCATTTTCTAAATTTAAAAACAATACTATAACCAAGGACAGTTGTACCTTGTTAAAAAGTCCTTTTTACGTAGTTTCATATTACTTGAGAGACTTTAGGAACAGCCTAGCAAATTGACCTCAAGACAATCTAAGATTTATGAAATATAAAAAGACCCACCAGGATTGGGTAAGAATGAAGTGACAGACACTGTTAGTTTTGCTTAAGTACATGAGAAAATTCTTCTCTTGAAGTGTGGGTACTCCTAATCTGGAAAAATAGAGATGGAGTTCATTGGAACAATATTCCCTATTTTTTTGAACTTCCAATGATAACTTTTTAAAAAAAATTATCAACTGAAAAGGGCATTTTTCTGGACTCTCTTTAGATATTCTACTATTTTTTCACATAGTCACAAAAACAGAAAATGATGAAACTCTCAACATTTAAAACTAAAAATGACAGATAACTTTAAAATGTGGAAGTGATTAATATGAATTACAAGACAAGCAGAACTAGAATAAGAAAAATCTACCAGCTCCCAACATAGTGCTGACTTGTTTTGTGAAACCGGAACCAGATGAGGAATCTAGACTCTCCTCAGTTCTTACCGTGTTTTCAGATTGTGAGACTTGTTGAGAACATTACCTTGTGAGGTTAATTAATTATTCCTCCCAATTTCTAACCCCTTCACCTTTTAGTCTGATACTGTTTGCCACAACCAAGTGATTTTACAATTCAAAAAATAAAAATGAAAAGAGCTAAAGACAATGGGCTGTTTTTTTTTTTTTTAAATTCAGGGACTCATAATCTCCAAAAGTAAATTTTAGAACATGATAGCATGCAATAATAAGCTTTTAATGCTGGCCCTTTTGTGCTGGGAATAGTACTTCTTCATATATTACATTCAGAATATCAGAAAAACAGGAACTAGAGACAGCAGAAAAACATTACACTGCAAAGGTAAGTATGAAAGGTATAAAGGTATAAAAGTTTAATGGTCCTAGAGGAATTCAATTCACCTTGCTTGTCTTCTAAAAATAATAAAAAGTCAAAACTAAACTTCCTTATTAAATAGCATGAAATATTTACTTTAAATTCAAAATCTCATTAGCACCATTACAATATCATCTTGGCAATACTAAGGAAAAAATGATACCATGAAAACAAAATATGTAATATAGAAAACCAGAGATTTCACAGATGGACAAAAGACACAGCCATAAAAATAATACCTTAAAAGTATTGATTGAAATTAAAAGGCAAAATTGTAGTGTCATGATATGGGTAATATATGCTCATGACCCAAATAAATTGACCATGTATCAATTGATTAAATCATCAAAATTATGACAAAAGTCTGTGTACATGCTAGTCATGTTTGTTGCCTATTTGTGATCAATATAGTCTGACTCTGAATTACACAGAAACTAATTTTTTCATGTTAATTTTGACAGTTCACTGAAAATCTGGAAGGAGGGAGAAACAGGCTCAGAAAGTCAGCAGGAGGAAAAGAAAGCTGGCCAGCCAGAGCTATTGGCCAGTTATCATTCTCCGGTCTGGTGAAGGTACCAGCTGCTACTAACCCTCAACACCAGATAGCACAACACCTTGCACCATGGATACAGTTTCAAATGGACATTGGATGCGACCCTTAGCAATAATGCTACTGTCTCCCATGAAAACTACATGTTGCTGCTTCCACTAATGGCTCCAAATACATTAATCCTTGGTTCTGCTTCTTTACATCATGAAATCCTGCATACTAGTCAGAGGTAAGGGCCTTGGAAGCTAAGGCATTTTTTTTGTGTGTATGTGTTGTAGTTGAAAGGGCAACTAAGGCAGTGAATATCTATTCTTTTTTGGTTTCATATAATTGGAATTAAACCCTATATTCATATGTGTAGATAATTCCCCAAAGAAAAAGGGTCATATGTTGGGAAGCCAGAAAAGAAAAAAGAAAAAAAAGTCCTAAGTAATTCAAAATTTCGCTTCACCATGTCAATATAAACCTTTCTCCCTCTTTTCACTCTCCCCAACTATGTTCTGACTATTGTAATCCAATTATCCTCAAGCAATACAAAGTACATTTCAAGACTCATTAATTCCACATTTATCTCAAAGCTAAATATATCTGGGTGATGGCCATTCTTTCTTTAGTTCTGTAGACTCAGAAATGAAGCCAGAAAAAAAAAACCAATAAATTTTCCTACACAGATAAATTGATATAACATATATGTTATATATGTTATATCATTATATAAAACAAAATATACATCAGAATAATATATATAATACCTATTTATATATGTATTACACCTGTGTATACCTATTACATCCACCTATATAATATATGTGTTAATACAGCAGGTGTTATATGTGCTATATGTGTGTATATGATATCAATATGTATGCAATACAATAGGAAAGAGATGCTAGTATAGGACACAATTCTCAGTTCTCACTTCACTTCTCTAACTAGTACTGGAGCATGGCTGACATATAGGATTCCACTCTGTTATTCTTTCCTTCTTTGTCTTTATCTTCAACTATTGCTTTACTGCAATATTTTTTTAATCCTGAATAACCTAAAACTTTGTCTCTTGGGATCTAAGATATTGGTGGCCTGCACATGAAGTTATATTGGTGGTCTTAAACTGTACAGACAATACCCAAATGGCCCTCCATATAGAGTTAGGATTTCCTTAACTGTATGCCAGTGTGTTTGTTAATGAAGGATGTACTCTAGGTCCACATTCCTGTTCCTTCCTTCCTTCTTGTCCTCCAGCAAACACTACAACTTCCTGTTTATTTTAAAAACAGATGATTAACTACAATAACCAAGTGGTCTGTCCCATTTTGGCATCTTGGAGACAAGATATAAGTGTATTGGCATTGGGAAAAATCATCCCGTCTCCAGATCACTAACCTGAGTATATTTTGAATGCTCACTTGCTTAATGTTGGCATCCCTTATTCTTTAAGGCTAGGTGCTTTGGGGTAGTAGATTATATATAGTAACACCAGCAAATCTCTTGAACAATTCCTCCATTTGCTCTCAAATAAGTTCCTGAATGTGAAGCAGTGTAGGTAAGCTACCATGATATAACCAAAGGCATTCAAAATAACCACAAAAGTCTTCAATAATTGTGCAAGAAAGAAAAGCAAGCATGGAAAGCAAGAAGAAATTCAGAACAAATGCATGTTTTCCTGAGAAATATCACTCCCCCCTTCATAACAGAAAGGGTTCCGGCATAATCAACTGCTGTAAGGAGCAGGCTGGTCGCATGATGCGTTGATTACCATATTTGGTTCATGGCTGGTTTCCACTGGAAGGAAATTGGTTCATATGAAAAGAGGAACTCCATATGAGAAGAGAAACATGTTATTGAAGTCCTGTAATAACTTCCATCCTGCCATTAAATCTCCAAAAGTATGATCTCTGCTCAGAGTCCTTTACTGACTGTTCTAGCTAAAACATCACCTGTCCCATTTAATCTCCATCCTTTTGCTCTGCACATAGCTTTATCTGAAATATTATTATTTATTTACCTTGTCTATTTAATTTACTAGATTAAGTCAAGGAATTTGCCTGATTTGTTTACTTCTATATTCCTTGAACCTAAAATAGTGTCTGGCACATTGAAGCTCCCAACTAATTTTAATTTTGGCTGAATGAGTGAATATACCCATTGAACAAGCATGGCAGGAGACAGGAGATAGCATTGAATTCAGCATCTGTAAATTTGTCTGGGTGATTTCTAAGAATCTTTTCAGCAAATAAGCATTTTAATGATAACTCATAGGGCACCTATATTTTTGTGCTATAAACTATTAAAATGCCTTTCCCCCAAAATCTTGACACCAATCCTTAAATATTGCTTCTTCAAAGTCCGTAATCATCTAACAAAAGAGAAAAAAATGACAGCTTGTAAATAAATGTATATGCTTTTCTCAGACCTGATCTTCTAAGCAAAGAGGAAACAAAAGGTACTCCTTGAAGTTTTGCCTGCTGGAAATATTTTCTACTCTAATTGTCCTTTTGGACCTTTTTCAGAAGATTTCAACATATTGGAAAGAGGCATCTGTGGGGTACAATAGGAATAAACACTCTCATATTCTGTAAATAGTTTATTTTACAAGTATTTTTCAAATTTATGATAGATTTTGGCTTATCCTATAATAATGGTACTTACAGAGTAAGAAAACAGATGGAATAATTCTACCTAAAAATATATTTTCTAACTATACTACTCAACTTAGGAACTTTGGAAATACAACTGAAGTTATTATAGGGTCTAATGGGGATTACTTGGAGTCAGGCTTGTGTCAAAACCCCTTTTAATAACTGTCCTAGATAAGCCATCACAATGAAGAGTAAAGGGTATTTCTAATTCTGCAAGAATTAGTGTTAATCTCTCATAATTCTGGAAACATCTGGATATTTTGGTTTCTTCAGTACAAAGGTAGCCTGGTAATTATTCCCAATAAAAAGAAATATTCACAAAAAGTCTAACAATGTTGTTGCAGGATCTTTCCCTAATTGTACCTAGATTTTTCTTCATTAAAGGTTTCCTAGGTATGTTTACTAGCTTAGGTCTTGATATTGGCTGGTTAACATGTCAGACGAAGTATCTTTATGATAACCATGTCCACCTTGTTACTGCATCTTCTTAAGTATTTGTTTTGGCCTTTGCCATCCTAGGATCCTAGGAGCCAATATTATGTGACACATGTCTCACCAATACCTCCAGGCTACAGGGACCATCCAATAACAAACTTTTCAAATAATCTGGAGATCCTTTCTAAGAATTTTTAAATGCTTTAAATAGACTTTATTTTTAGAGTAGTTTTAGGTTTACAGCAAAATTTATTGGAATGTATGTAGAGTTTGCATATATCCTCTA
Source organism: Camelus dromedarius (assembly GCF_036321535.1). Lineage (NCBI taxonomy): Eukaryota > Metazoa > Chordata > Mammalia > Artiodactyla > Camelidae > Camelus > Camelus dromedarius. The sequence goes on from NC_087436.1 coordinate 41,691,467, forward strand.
CTCCCATACATGCACAACCTTCCCCACTACTGCCGTGTAGAATCACAGTGGTACATGTTACCAGTGATGAACCTACATTGACACATCATTAACACTCAAACTCCATAGTTTGTATTATGGTTCACTCTTGGTGTAGTACATTCTGTAGGTTTTAACAAATGTATGATGACATGTATCCACCACTGTAGCATTTTATAGAATAGTTTCACTGCACTTAAAGTCCTCTGTGCTCTATTCATCCTCCTGTCTTCCCAATCACTGACAGCCACTGATCATTTGCCATTTCCAGAATGTCATATAGTTGGGATCATACAGTATGTATCCTTTTCATGTTGGCTTCTTTCACTTAGTAATATATCTTTGAGCCTCCTAGACGTCTTTTCACTGCTTGATCATTTCTTTTAACACTGAATAATATTTCATTGTTTGGATTTACAATGGTTTATTTATTCATTCATCTACTGAAAGTCGTCTTGGTTTCTTCCAAATTGTTGCAATTATGAGTGAAGCTGCTATAAACATCCATAGGCAGGTTTTTATGTGGACATGTTTCAGCCTTTTTAGGCAAATACCAAGGACTGCTTTTGCTGGATCATATGTTAAGAGTATGTATAGTTTTGTAAGAAGCCACCGAACTGCTTTCCAAAGAGGCTGTACCATTTTGCATTCCCATCAGTAATGGATGAGAGTTCCTGTTGCTCCACATTCTCTGCAGAATTTGTTTTTGTCAGTATTTTGGATTTTGGCTATTCTAAAAATAGGTGTTTAGTGGTTATCTCATTGCTATTTTAATTTTCAATTACCTAATAACATACAATGCTGGGCATCTTTTTATATGAGCTTTTTATATCTTTATATGAGTGTGTCATTTGTATACCCTCTTTGGTGAGATGTCTGTTCAGGTCCTTTGCCCATTTTTAAATAGGCTGTTTCTTTTTCTTTATTTTTGAATTTTAAGAGTTCATTGGATTATAGTTCTTTGGATAAGAGTCCTTTATCAGATGTGTGCCTTGCAAATATTTTCTCCCAGTCTGTGGCTTGTCTTCTTATGCTCTTGACAGTGTCTTTAGCAGAGAAGAAGTTTTTTAATCTAAATTAAGAACAGATTATCAATTGTTTGTTTCATAGATAGTGCTTCTGATATTGTATCTGAAAAGTAAATGCCATTACTCAAGGTCATGTAGGTTTTCTTTGTTACCTACTAGAGGTTTGTAGATTTGCATCTTACATTTAGATTTATGATCCATTTTGATCTAATTTTTGTGAAACATATTAGATCTGTTTCTAATTCTTTTTCTTTTTTTTTTTTTTGGCATGTGGGGATCCAGTATTACAACTTCATATATGGAATAGATCACCTTTGCTACATCATATTGCCTTTCCTCCTTTGCCAAAGATCAGTGGACTGTATTTATGTGAGTATATTACTGGACTTTCTATTCTTTCCATTGCACTTTTTTTTTTTTTTTGCCAATACTATACTGTCTTAATTACTATAACCTTATAGTGCATCTTGAAGTTGGGTAGTGTCAGAGTTTTGACTTTATTCTTCCTCTTTCAATATTGTGTTGACTGTTCTGGGTCTATCGCCTCTCCAGATAAACTTTAGAATCAGTTTGTCAGTATTATTAAAATAATGTGCTAGGATTTTAATTGGGATTCGCTGAATCCAGAGATCAAGTGGAAAAACTTAAATCTTGACAATCTTTCTATCCATGAACATGAAATACCTATTTATTTAGTTCTTCTTTGATTCTGTTCCTCGGAATTTTATAGTTTTTGTCATATAGATCTTGTGCATACTTTGTTAAAATTATATCTAAGTATTTCTATTTTGCGGAATGCTAATGTAAATAGTATGGGGAATGCTAATGTAAATATTATTGGGAATGCTAATGTAAATAGTAAAGAGTTTTTAATTTCAGATCCTCGTTTTCATTGCTGATATATAGGAAAGGGATTGACTTTTGTTATTGACCTTGTATCCTGCAACATTAGTATAATTGGTTTTGAGTTCCAGAATTTTTCTGTTGATTCTTTCAGATTTTCTACACATGTGATCCTATCATGTGTGAACAAAAATAGTTTTATTTATTACCTCCCCAAATGTTTATTTGTTATCCTTTTCTTGTTTTATTGCATTTGTTAAGACTTCTTGTACAATGTTGAAAAAGAGTGATGAAAGGAGGCATCCTCACCTTGTTCCTGATCTTGAAAGCATCTAGTTTCTCCCCTTCAAGTAGACACCAGCTATAGTTTTATTTTAAATATTTACTAAATTAAGGAAGTTCCCATCTATTCCTGGTTTACTGAGGGTTTATCATGAATTGGTGTTGAATTTTGTTATATGATTTTTCTGCATCTATTAATATGATCATCAGATTTTCTTCTTTAGCCTGTAGATGTGATAAATTGCTTGAATTGATTTTCACATATTGAATCTGCCTTGCATACCTGGGATAAATCCCACATGATGTGGTATATATTCTTTTTATACTTGTTTGCATTTTATACTTATTTTGCATTTTATACTTGTTTTGAAACCATTTTGTTGAAATTTTTTGCATCTATGTTCAATAGAGATGTTGGTTTGTAATTTTATTTCCTTGCAATGTTTTTGCCTGTTTGTATGTATGTGTGTTAGGGTAATTCTGACCTCATAGATGAGTTAGGAAGTATTCCCTCCACTTCTGTCTTCTGAAAGATATTTTAGAGAATTTGTATGATTTCTTCCTTAAATGTTTGGTAGAATTCACCAGTGATTCCATCTGAGCTGGGATTCATTTTTACAAATATATTCTCAATCCCTGATAAAGATAATTCTGTAGATCTATTGAAGAAAACTTAAGGTCCTTGAAAAAGATTGTACATATTAAACTTACTCCCACACCCATATTTCCTTACATTTGCAATTTTTTTCCTCTATATCATACCAAGCAATATCTGGAACTTTAGGCCCATCACCATTATGTCACTGTTGAATCAAAGTTTCAGTCAACCATTAAAGCAAACAGCCTTTAGAGCAGTTCTGTCCACTAGGACTTTGTGCAGCAAAAGAAAGGTTTTGTATCTGGGAAGCCTGCAAAACAAAAGCACAATAAAGCATCAATTACCTCTAGTCAATCAGTAGTATCAGAGACACATTATAAACTACTACACACAGAGGAAAATTGAAGAGTCTGGATCAAGGCCAAATCCTGTGTGATTTTTCAAGCCCAACCCTAGTCAATTACAAAGGCTTTACCTGGAAGGCCTTACAGGGGAAAACCACCCTCCATATACCAGACTTTGTACATAGGGAGTGCACTGAAGTCTCTGAATGGAGTTGCAATCAAGGGCTGAGGAGCTTACCATCCATGGCCTTTTACGTAGCTGCATTCTGAACCCAGGTGCCTCCATTTTGAGTCCTCCTTATGAGTGTATTGGAGGTAAGGAGGTCTTGAGCCAAGGCTTATGCCCATTGCCTCTGCTAAGATCTTATCAGGAGGGAAAGTAGACGCTATGAAAATATCTTCTTATCTCTGATTCAGTACTTTTCCACTTCCGGCCCTTCTCTTCCTTCTCTCAGGTCCATAAACGGCATAAGCCTTTGTTTCGGACTCCCTCAGCAGGGAAGGAATCCGAGGTCTTAGCTGGTCCACATGACCCTCACCCAGTGCTGCTCCTGGGGGAAAATGGGACCCTGAGGGAGCCAGTTCTTTTTTCTGTTTGGCCTCTTGTTTAGCATCGCAGTAAGTGATTAAAAGCTTGACTGATACCTTTATTTTGCTTGTTGTTTTAATTGACCTCTTAGATACCCAGTAGCTCAGCCCTCTCCAGTTCAGCTCTTGACAATTCTCTAGCAAAAATACAATCAACAGATGGCAATCCTATGATAATGAGGACTATAAAGTAGATCATAATCAAATAACATGAGATAAATGTAAACATTCTTGGAATGAATGGAAAGATAAGAGTTCTCAACAGAAAAGTAGAAACTTAAAAAAAAATGACGGAAATTTCTGAACTGAAAAATATACTATCAAGAATAATAAATTTTTTGGATAGGTTATTCAGCCAATAGAATAGAGATGACAGAGGAAAACAATGGTTAAAGACACATGAATATAAATTTTCCAATCAGGAATAGAGAGAAGAAAATAAATGGAAAAACAAAAAGGAAGAAAAATAAAACATCAGAACTGGATTGTGGAGTAATATCAAAATGAGCTAATATTTGCATGATCAGAATCCCAGCAGGAGAGATAAAGGATATTGGTGGAGAAAAATATTTGAAGAGATAATGACTCAAAAATTTCCAAATTTGGGAAAAAATATACATTTGAAAATCAGAAAATTCCAAACACAATAAATTCAAATAAAACTACGCCCAGATACATCATAAACAAACTGCTGAAAATCAAAAATAAGGGGGAAAAATGAAAGCAGTCAGAAAAATAAATGATACAGTTCACATAGAGGAGCAAGTGTTAGAATGATTACAGTTTCCTGTTAGAAACTATGAAGTGTAATGGTATTTTAACTAGTTAGAAAATAAGTAGCAACCAAGAATTTTATATCCTTCAGGCATGAAGGGGTGAAAAAAAAAGAACATTTTCAGAGGCATAAAAATGAGGAGAATTTGTCAACAGCAGACTTGCGCTGAAAGAAATATGAATCTAAATTCTTCAGGCTAAAGAGAAATGATCAGAAGGAAAATTGAAACTTCAGGATGAAAAGCAATAGAAATGGCAAATATTTAAGTAAATACTATTTTTCTACTCTCAATTTTTTTTACTATATATTACTCATGAAACAAAATTGTAAAATTATCTAGGGATATTTTCAGTGTATGTAGATGTAGTGCATATGTCAACTATAGCATACTGAGGGGAGGGTAAGGGGCTGATATGGTTTTAAAGTTTATATATTTTATTTGAAGTGGTAAATATAATCTGTAGGTAGACAGTGAAGGGTTAGATTGAACAATCTATGCAATCACACACAAAAGAAAAATACGGAGATAGAGCTTAAAATCCAAGAGATAAATTAAAATGGAATACCAAGTAAAAATTAAATAACCTAAACATGACAAAAAAGTGTGGAGTAGAGGGGGGAAAAAAAGAGAGGCAAATAGCAAATAAATAATAAAAATAAATACTTAAGTCCAACCATATCAGCAATTACCTTAACTGGAAAAAAGTTCTACAGTTGCTTAAGCACATATTTACAACTTCATGTTGAAATTCCACTCTTAATTGTTTAACTAAGAGAAAAAAAAGTTTACAGAAACCTGCATGAAACTGTGTTTGTAGCTTTATTCATAACTGCTATAACCTGGAAAGAATTCATATGTCGTTCAAATAGTGAAGATATTTTTAATTGGTAATTAATATGATGGAATACTACTCAGAATAAAAAGGAACTCAATATTGGCAGAAGCAACAACATAATTTATTATGCTAAGTGAAAGAACCCAGACTCAAGAGGTTGCATATTGTATGATTACATTTATCTGACATTTGAAAAGGCAAAACCTTGAACCATTGGGAAGTTTTTATGGGTTAAGAGTGAGGGTGTGGATTGACTACAAAGGGTAATCATGAGGGACTTTTGGAGGGTATTAAAATTGATCTGTCTCGAGTGTGGTGGTATTTACGTGATTCTGCATTTGTCAAAGATAAATGAACCATATACCAAAACAGGTGAATTTTACAGCATCTAAAATAAAAACAATTTTTAAAAATGCCCTACAGAAATATTCAATAAATGTTAGCTGTAATGGTTATCATTATTTTATGTTAATAATGTGTTAGTATATTTGAATACAGAATGGCAGGTGAGTCCAGCAATATCTATGAACTTATCTCCATCTAAAATTTTGTTCTTCTTTCCTTTGTCTATACTTCCAAAATCCATTCCCACATATATTTGTTCAGATTTTGTGTATACAAAAGAGAAAGGTCTTACAATTCTTTAGTGAGGCAAGTCTTCTACTTTTGCTCTTGACTTTATACTTTGCCCATCAGAGTGCTGAAATCCTGACTCCAGTTGTGTTAACAGAGGCAATGAGCAGCGTTGGAAGAGGAAGTTTAGAAAGGGAGATTTTTGCAAGAAGGAAAATTGGCTTCCCCTCACATGCAATTTGCTTACATTAAGTTATTACACAAACTTCAAGGAATGCAAGAAACCATTCCTGAATAATAAGAAACCAGCTGTCAGGTGGTAACCCGCCATGGGTTTTAGGAGATGAATTACTGGGAGCCCCCTTCCAATTTTTAATATCCCCCTCTGTCTTTTTAAGTATCCTCAATTTCATTTTTAAAAACTTATGAGACAGTAAATCCTACTAACAATTACAATTGGCCAATTTGTAACAACCAGTTCAGAATTTGCATATGGTTTTTGGCTGGGGCCCTATGGCTGTATGAATTTAAAGAATTAATAGGAAGTGCAGGGATTCAGTCAGCCTTGAGATTAAATTGTAGATGTTTGAGCTTGTCTTTCTCTTTCTCCTTGTTATCTATAAATATTAGAGACATCCAGTCTACCCCTAATCCTCATAGTTCCTCCTCTAAAACAGTTGTGTTATGTTGATGTTTTATTGTTTATTAGTTTTAACCAATGTCTACTTGAGTTTTCAAAGTCTTCCTTAATGTGCCCTTCAATTCCAGATGATCACATATTATTATTTAATTAGTTGTTTTACTACTGCATGCTGTATGCTGCCAAATTCTAATTATGTGATATCTGCTGAATTTTTAATTGCTCTCAGCTCCAACTGGGACCAGATAATCAGTATTATATTACCACATTAAAAAAAAAATCTGTCTGCAACCAGCAACTATTCCTGGCACTTAAATCTCTTTTATCAGTTTTGGTAATGTCAAGAAATGCAGACTGATTCTGTCTTAAAGCAGGGGGGAAAAATTATTGAGTGTCTGGGAAATCTAGAGAAGCAGGCTGCCCTATTTTCTAGAGTTCAGAAGAATTTTGGAAAATATGTACTCAATACCTACGATGTAAAGAATACAGATAAAGATACAGAAGAAATAAACAAATATAAAAAATATATCTACATGTGATTTTGGTCAAAATTGCAATTTTCATTAAAGTCAAGGAAATATTTCTGTCCTGATTTTGTAATTTATTACTGACTCTCTCATGATAAGAGAAATATACAATTTTGAGACTTTTTACTTAATAATGCTTTTTAAGCATGGTTTCATCATTTATTTTATATTCTGTTTTATTTAGGAAGCTTTTATAAAGCTTTTTTATTTAGAAAAATTAATGAGGTAAAAGGTGGGTATGAAGGGTTCCAAGAAGGTCCTTCAAATTTTTAATGTTGCTGATAATTGATTATTAAAGAGGTAAATAATGCTTGACTGATTTATTTCACATACACAAGTTATTATAATAAAATTCAATTATTATAAGAGCCAAAAAAAGAAATTTAAGGCTATAAACACTGCACTGAACGGAAAAGTATTTTGGGCCCTAAAGAGTTAGGACACTTCCTAAAAAGATTATTCTTAAACTGAATCTGGTAGTTAGTGAAGGGTAGCAGTTAAGACTATAGACTTTGGAGGCTTATTGTTTGGATACGTGTTTTAGTCCTGCCATCATTATGAACTGAATGTTTGTGTCCCTTTAGAACTGATATATTGAGATTCTAACCCCCAGTATGATAGTATTAGGAGGTATGGCCCTTGGGAGGTGATTAGGTCATGAGAGCAGATGTCCTTTTCATGGATTCATGTGCTTTAAAAGAGACCTCAAACAGCTCTCTTGTTCTTTCTGTCCTGTGAGGACACAATGAGATTGGCCATCTATGAACCAGGAACTGGACTCTTACCAGAAACCAAATCTGTCTGGTGAGATCTTAAACTTCCCAGACTCCAGAAATGTCAGAAATAAATGTTGTTTAAGCAGTGCCTGGAAGAGTGCAATGTGGAAATTGTTATTATGACGAAAAAGAGGAACTTGCTTTTGGCATGGGGACAATGGAGGAACGGGTACTGTGAGCTGTGTCCCAGGCTGGGGAAAGCAGGCCAGCTTAGAGAATAGATGTCATTGCTGTTTTGCTGTAAAGTGCAAAAAGTTAGTAATAAATGAACCTGGAAATACAAGGAATACTGGGAGAATATTGACAGCAAGAGTATTGACAATCATGAGGAATGCTTTGTAGGTACAATGTGAAGCCAGCAGAGGTACTTAAGCCTGGAAGTTGCAAAGTGTTAGTTGTGGTTGTTGTACAGCTTTTAACTTCATTTTAAAAATATACAGTATTACAAAATAAATGTTTTTCCAGTCACACAGTTTAAGCTTAATATACAAATTGATTCTTATTTGTATATAGGAAAATATCTAAAATGTAGGGTACTAGATCAAACTGCAGAGTCACAAATAGGAGTAAATTGTAAACTTTCTATTTATGTCAAAATACCTAGCTGAGAAAGAAGCCATTAAATGTTCTCACAATACAAAATGCAAAGATGCCCAATATAAATATAAAACATCTAAATGCATATAATGAGTGAAATCCTAAATTTAAAAGATATCATTTCAAGGGACATGAAAGACCTAGCCATTAGGAGATCCCAAATTTATAAATCAGAAAATAATACAAGGAGTTATTTGAGACAAATACAGAAAAACGTATTAGAGAACAATACAATCTCTTAACAACAGATCTTCTAAGATTCACTGATTAAACCTAAAAGTCTTTATTCCTTGAATGTCATTTTAAAATTAATAATTGAATGTTTTTCCATATCCTGAAGGAGGACTAAATCCACATTAACCATAGTCAATAGCAACATCTATTATTTATTAGGCATATTGGATGTTCCAATCACTTGGCAGCCTTCAGGCATATTTCTAATGGAAAGAAGGACACTATAGGGTTTCAAAACAGTCTTAATTTGCAGATTTAAGTACAGGAATGCAAAGGCTAACTTGCCTACAAAGACAATATTTTATTTACATATACACCTTTATACCATTTAAAGCAGAATTTGCAAAATTACATTTATTTCTGTTATTCTGTTCATATAGCCACATTTAAAAATAATATGAGCTCAGAGAATTCAATGACCAATTACCTCCTGAATGTCACTCACCTGGGAAAGCTGAAAGTTATAGGCCTGCAGGGTAAATGTCAAGTGAATGTGTTTGGAACGTGGCCATATCTGATTAGCAAAGCTGTTTTCAGCATATTCAGTTCCTAGGCATGTGTAATTTGCCCTATGTTCCTGAAACATAATGGGAGAAAATAGGATATTCTGCAACCTCTGGACAATTAAGGCAGTGAGGGTGGGGATTCAATTCCAATTAATAAACATTTATTGAATGTTTAAAATTATTCAATAAATGGGCTAAATTTTGTCAAATCCTTTTATAAAATATTCTTCATACTGCTTCAGATCTCTATTTAAATATTTGAATTTTTCACATATATTGACCATATTTATGATCAGATGCTTGACATATTGAGTTAGATACAAATTGTTTATTGATATATGTCTTCTGTCTGTGACTGGATTTTAAAAATGCCTGCCAGTGAGGTCATATATTATTGGAGTCTTTGCCTTGTGCAGTGTAACATATAAAGTAGATACTAAAATAATTACTAATTAAATGAATTCATAGATTAATAGATTTTCAATTTTTGCTTGTAAGTATGAAACATCACTTGCACAATAGGCAACCTCAAGAAAAATACTTACAAATTTTGCTGGACTCAGAAGAGTAAAATTTGGATGAATTGAAGAAATGCATATTAATAAGCTTTTCAAAGGAATTATGGTGAGGCCCAAGGATGAGACTGCTGTTGTCCAAAGGTCACATTGTTAAGTTGGCTGAGAAAGTTTGATAGGTTTGAATTTAAGCAGTAAATGATTGACTCTTTCCCAGTGATTGTGATAATGAGAAATGCTCACTTTAGGAGTCAAGATTCAACTCTTAATGTGCTGTATTGCAGAATGATCTTTGATGCAGTATATTTGGGGACATCTTAGAAGTGTAGAGAGATTGCTGTCACCTCATGAAAATATGATGTGGAGGGCAATCTAGTTACCTATGCAGGATTAGTCTAAACTGAATCACAAGTGGTAATCTAATCCCTGACATTAAACTCTCTAATGAATGCTATTCAGTTTTATAACTTCTCAAAAGCCAATGAATTTTTTTTTGATACTTATGACTCAGGAAGAAATAGAATAATGCACAAAATATACTTAGTATGACCATAATCTCTTTTGATACTGAAACATTTTTCATTTTTTCATAATGTAAATCATCCGTAAATGGCAATTTTTTAGTGTTTCATAAATATATTTTATCAGTTTTTCCAATGAAGGAAAAGATGGAAATGAAAGTAGAGAAAATGCATTACAAGTAACCTTTCTAGGACGTCATTTTTCAGTGTCCACTGGAAGATTGGCTCCTGCCCTGAAGTCATGATTAGGCTCATGAATTATATGCCCATCTTGCAACATAAAGCATACCCCGAAATGTAGAGTCACACTTGATCTCTATGATATTTCCCCCTATTTTAGAGAGAGTAAATTTAATTTGGGTAGTCTTCTATTTACCCCCAATGAAAACACATTTTGAAATAAAATATATTCATATTTCATAAAATTTATATTTTTCTTTAAACAGTTTATCCTTTAAGCACTTTAAAGTAATAAAGGTCACACTTATGACTCTGTCAGTAGTTTAGTTGTGATGACTGAAACTACTTACCAGAGGTAGCTATCCCTAATATGCAATGTAATACATTTGCTTGGCATACCTATATAATCAATACAACTTCCTAAGATACATACAAAACCTAGCAAATAAAATTGTTCATAGAAGAAATACTAAGCTAAATATAAAGAGTGTGATCAGTTAATGAGCCAAGAATAATCTAATTCAATCTTAGCAAGCTTACTCATGACTCTTTTCAGGCCTCAAAGGTAATAATTATAAATTAATTCTGCCAAGATTCTAGCCCTTGATAGGAAAAACTATACAACTTAGGAAAACATAGACACAGACACATCAGTTTTTGAAAAGAACCATTCAAAAAACTAAGAAAAACAAATTAAGACTGAGTAACATCATTCTATTCATATTTTTAAAATAGAAAAAAGGGTTTTAAAAAGCAGGAAGGAACCTCATAAATTATCCTGCCTTCTTCCTATGAGTAGACCTGGCATTGTCACAAAGAAATCATTTTTAAAAAGATGAAAATGGCCTAGTGTCTTACTAAAAAAAAATTTCACCAGAAAAATCTCATGATGTATTTAATCAAACTTTACACATCTATTGGGATATGCTTTCATATATCATGAAATTATATTCATGATGTATGATTTACAAAATCATATATAGTGAAATAATATTTATGATATCATTAAAAAATTAAATTAAGGAAATGTGCATTTCTCACTTCTTTTTTCTCCATAGAAGTAAATGATTTATCCATTGCTTTCACTGAGTAAATTCAGTTTAATTCCTGCACAACTAACACTTTCTAGAATTCCCTTGAATTTTTTGTGCCCTGCGTGGTGTGTAAAGGGATTTTCTAGAGCAGTGATTGCACAACTTTATAAATGGTTAAACATTAACTTACATATAAATATATGTTTAATTATTTATTAATAAATTATATACCTATATTATTTTATCAATATATACATATTATTTGCATATAATAATCAAAAGAATAACAGGATAAGACAAAATAAATGTGATAAAAGTTTAATATTTTCTTTTCCCACCAGTATTGAAACCGCTCTTGGGTACACATGTTTGAGTGTCAGTATAGGTCATGAATATTCATATACTTAAGGAAGTATTTAAATACACTTAAATCACACTATTATCTTTTCTTTGGTTCTTTTTCTGAAATGGATGATGCCATCCTATGCGAAAATTAAATTTTACAACATAGATGTCATTATTACTCTCCTTCAAATATGACCAGTTTTCTATAAATCTTACATTGCTCAGTCCCAGAACTAGTAGTAATATTCTAAGTAGTATTCTATTAATGGTCAGAGTAGCCTAACAAAATTAAAATAGACCTCAATTTTATTTTGAGAATCATGGCTCTTAATTTTTAACAGATATAGAGAACTGAATTATATGTAACACAAAAATCTCTTTAACAGCTATATTCCTTTTTTTCATATCATTGTCCATTAACAATCACATTTATAATTGAAATAGTTTTTATGTTCTTGTATATTTACAACAAACTATATATTTTTTTTATTTTTTGAAACTTGTGATAAATGTCTTTTTAGTGGTTAAATGTAAATGGTATCTCTAATTCTTAAAAAATATATATAAGGGTAAAGAAAAAGCAGAGTGAAAGTATTCCCAAGTGTATGTTCCCCGTCCAATGTATCTTAAACAGTTTGCATAATATGGATATTATTTATTTATGTTATGTTATATTAATATGTTATATTAACATAATGTATATTATGCTTTGAAATCAAAGTATTTTTTTGTCCAGAATTCTAGGCTGTTAAGATTCTCAACACTTTCCTGGTAAATGTGTCTGTATTTTTGCTATTATTGTTTTTTGTGTGTGTTTTTTTACTTAAACATATGGGGAGCCAAAATTCTTACATTCAGTTTTAAAATATATCTAAATAGCATTTCTAACCCATGACTCAGTTATTAGTGTTAATAACTAATGATTAATTAGCAGAGCCTAGGGATGAGTGAAATACAAGGCGAATATTATTCAACACACTGTATAGATGAGTAAGCCAAGCTGAACTGTGACTGTTTAATGATCAATATCAATCTTCCTTCATAAGAAGTCATATGCTTCTGATTTATAAATGTGTACATTCTAGAGGGAAAAGGAAAGAAATTAAGATTATGCGTTCCAAGCAAAGTGACAAGTAAAATATTCTAAAATTGACCCAATTACTAATCTTCTCAGTGTATGCTCAGGAGTTAAGTAATAATGAAAAATCAATTATTTAATGATTAACCTCTGCCCCAATGGCTTTGTTCTCTGTTGTTTCCCATTATTGCCTTGCAATAATGAATAAAATACAAAATATGTATATAGCTGTTGCATACAACATGTTAGTATTCAAGGACCATGTAATTATTGAATGTCAGTATTTGAAAGATCCTTGGACTGGAATAATTGTGCAAACAGACTGGCTGTGTGGAAATGGGGAAATGATGCAGTGGCAACAACTGTTCCTTTTAATTACAATCCTGAATTTATGAGGAAAATGTCTCTAGGAATATTTAAGAATGTATGTGTATGTATCAAATGTAAAAGCAAATAGGAAGCTGGATGACTGTAAGGCGAGTAAGTGGAAGTCATTTTTAGGTCTTCTTATTTCATTCGAATTTTATAAAGTGTAACTTTGGGAAATTAATTATAAGCCAGAATTTTGAACGTATTTTTAAAGTGCATTTTTGCTATCTCCTTTCTATTGTTGCACTTGACAAATCACGTGGAAGAATAATTATACTTTATACTAACATCTATTAACAGTTTCCTCTTCTTGCAGTCTTGATGAATTCTTGGCCCCACCATTACCTCTGCTTGAATTTTCCTCTTTTAGCCCCCATGTTGCCATTAAAAATATTAATGTACTTTTGAGTCCCAGATTCTATAGTCTTTCCTGACCCCTTCAGACCCCTTCAGTAATCTCTTCTTCCTTAAAACTTCTTTATCTCTTATTTCTATACCAGAATATTACGGCAAAGTGTCTTAGATCCTTGTTTTAAGTTTTTAATTAGTTTTTTTTTTCATTTTTTTGTTGTTTAATTAGAGTTGAAGCTCTCTTAAGGTAAAAACACTGCCTTGTCTTTTAGATATATACACACCAAAGAGCACTAGAGCTATAACTTGCTAAATCAATTTTTAATTTTGTTGTGTTGATTATTAGCTTTTGACAAATACTTTCACATCTCTGAGCTCCAGCTTTCTCATCTCTATTTAGAGAATATGTGACTCACTGGTTGTTCAGAAGGTTAAGCAACAGGATAATAAGTTAGGGCAGCACCTTAGTATTAAGCTGATCATCAATAATTATTATTTAAATAAAAATTCACATTGTATTGTGTATCTAGAACATAGTAGATGTTCTGTATGTATGGAAGATATAACAGGACTTTTGATGTATATATTACATTTATATTTTAAAACTAGAATTGTATACAATGTCTTATTTGATATTCAGACTTCCTATGAAAGGTAAGACAGCTGGTGTTTCAGTTCTGCATAGAGCAGCTGTGAACTTTGTGTGCTGAAGTGTTTTCTATGTACACTTGTAGATTCTGACCTTGAGTCTAGATCTTCTGATTCTTAACTGCAATATTTTCTTACTTAGATGTTGAATTAAAGTCTAAATAAGTTTTATGTAAAAATTTGCCATTTTCTGGTAAAATGAAGTGCAGAGCACTTGTTCATCCTCCCCCACCGTGAGTATACAGCACACCATACAGTGCATTTACTCTGCAGTCCCTGGCCCATGTGTGGCTCCGAGTTGGAATCAATACATACTGTTAGTTGGTTTAAAATGAAAAAGTGAAAAAAATCTATTTCCTTATTTTCTGATTTGCATATATTTTCAGAGAAAGTAATATATTTTCAGAGAAAGTAATACATTATCAGAGTAAAAACTTACCTCAATGCCAAACTCTCTTAATTAAAATGGGCTGCTTTGACCATCCCTCTATAAATCATATGCATTTAGCCATTTTGCTTGTGATTTCAACAAATAAATGGAACTGTATTTTTCCTTAGTCAAAATGTGAAAAATTTGTATGGCATAATGTGGGTAATATGTAGAAGGTATGCTGTTATTTTGTTAAGAAGCAGGACTATGGGTTTATGGGTTGTGCTTTTCATTTACCTCACTTTGTCACAAAAGTGGCATGACAAACACCCAAAATAAAGTAAGGGAGAAGAGATTTTTGGCATTTGTTACTACTGCTCTGAGAATGCAAAGGAAAAGCTAATGAGAAGCTAGAGTAAAGAACTGCCTTCCTGGTCCTGAACGTAGCATTAGTTTCCTGTGCATGGTAATGATTGTACTAAAGCATTTTTGTTTTTCTCACTGTGCTGACAGGAACACTACATAAAAAATGCTTGCTTGCAACCTGCAGTGTTCCTCAATGTTAATATCCCAAAATATTCAATCATAGTTCACATGGAAAAGGGTTACCCAGGGAAGTGTAGAGGCTAATGTGTTTTTATAACAGTGTAAAGTTTTTTTCATCCATTGAATTATTAATTTGAATAATTATAGGAGTGGATGAGAGTAGGATTATAAAGAGATTTATGAAGTTAAATTGTGCCTTTTTCCTTATTAAGTTTAAAGATGGTATTATGCCTTCAAAAATGTAATAAGAGATGATGGTAATTAAATTATACATGTTTAAAAAACAAAACTATTTCTAATGAGTTAGAAGTAGTTAAATCCATAATAATTATGCTGTTAATCACACCTTAGTTGTCAAGAATATAGCTTGGTTTCCATGAATGTGTATGTGCACATTTCAGCCTTGCTCTTTAGAAAAATTCAAAACAGTCTTCCAAATGATGATGGACCTTTGAATATTGAGGAAGATACTATATCCTCTTTGATTCTTTCCTGTTTCATTCTAAGCATTCACATATCCTTGCATAATCATTTATGTGTCATGCATTCCAGACACTCTGCACTTTTTATTTTTCTTCACTCGAGTCCTCTAGTTAATCAGTGTAACATTTTAAAATGGATTCTCAAGAACTCATTATGGTCATTCAAATGTGAGAACCCAGTCCAGAATACATTGAAATTATAATTGTTCTTGACCTCTGTATTACAATATCAGACACTTTTCACTGACTGTTTAACATTCATTCACTATTTTAAATTTCTTAGAATCCTGACTTCACTAAAAGTGCTCTTCACATATAACTCACTGCTGAAGAGGAAATCTTGATGTGTCTAAACTAATTATAACGGCCCCATACGGTGGTGTGCCAACAAATGTTTACCAGTCATCTCTATAGATTAAAGAGGGAGAGAGAGAGGAAGAGAGAAAGAGAAAGAAGTCCTGTTTTGTATTGTGTACTGATTCTTCTGCAGTAAATAATCTCACCACAGAGTATTCTAAGCTACTAATATTTTGTCACTGAATAAAGGAGTTAGAAATCAATGCCCAGGGTCAGCTCTCACGAACTGGTTCAAGCCATGAACCAGCTGTTCTCATCTCTCATGCTGGACCTGGTTTCATGAGGGAACTTGGTTTTGATTTAGACATGTGTTCTAGTTTTGGTTAGTGAAATGTGAAGTGAGGTTCTCCTTAACAACTCTGCTAGCCCACTCATCTTCCTGGAAACATCCAGAATGAACTGTTTAATGTTTACCCATCCTGATCATTAGAAAGATAGGTAAGTAGATAGATAGACAGATAGATGGAAATGATAGCTAAGTTTGCATTTAAAACATGCATACTTATAATTGTGTGGACTTCTATAACAGAACTAGATTTTTTTTTTTATCAACAATACATCTTTTTACTGAAGAGTCTGCCATAGTTGGCAATCTGATGTTTAAAGCATCTTATGTTTAAAAATGTGTTTGATTTCGAATATCTTATTTTTATTGCTCTTTCTCTTTTTGTTAAAAAAAATTAACTGTGCATGTTTGTTTCTTATTTGCTATTGGCTTTCTGCCTTTTCTGTTAAGTTATAAGCACTTTTGTTATATAAAGGATATAAGCCCTCCACCATACACAGCAAATTTTTTACCCAGTTTATCTGAAAAATAAAAAGCTACAGTAGTTAAATATTGCATTTTTTCTTCTTAAGTTACTAGCATTTGTGAAAGTGCTTCTAACATCGAAGTTTTTCTTCATACTAAAATAATAAAAATAGCCACACATATTTCTTAATATTATGGTAACATTTATACTTCCAAGGCTTGAATAATAATGCAACACAAATACTCTCACCCCATGATCTCTACTCATAGGGAGGGAATAGGGAGCCTCTGAGAGACTTTGTGAGGCACAAGCTTGAGGGTCGGGGATGTCTCGTTAGTTTGTACTTGCTTTTTTACAATTTGAGCTGTGCTTTGAATCTAACAGGTACCTCCTATTAGCTGTATCAAATTGTCTGTGACAAAATGTTCTTTTTCATTCAAGTGTATATCGCCTAGAGGCATTTAGAATTGCACAGAGGAGACTAGAGACCTTGGAAATAAATCCCCCTTTTTCCAGAGATTTTGCGTAAGTTTAATCTTGAATTGTAGTTTTAGATGGACACTCCCCAGTAATGATTGTTTTCCCCATGGGAAGCTGATCTCAAAAACATATTTTTTCCGTCTATTTAAATGCATTATCCTTGCTGTTTCTCCCACTTAGTCAGCACGCACCATTTATTCTTAGTATTGGAACTTGGGAGAGAGCCTAAAACCCACTCTTCTAACCTCAGGCTGACTTTGTTGCTTTTACTCCAAATTAAACCACCACATCTACTTATTGCACAAAAGCATAATCAGCTAAGCCTGCTGCTTCTCCAATAACAACGTCATGGTTATATGGTCCAAAATAAACTTTCTACCTTCTTTGGCTTCCAGCTGTGCCCATTGTTTGCATTTATCGGTTCTTCTTCAGTTGTTCACACAAAGTGCTATTTTGGCATCATGCCTATTGATCAAATTGCCATATTAACTCCTCAAATTCCCTCTCTTAGTTTTTCTTCTTGACACATTCACTTAAAAACAAAGAAGAGGAAAAGGGAACTTCTGTGAAATATCTGCGTACTTTTCTACGCTTACTCTTGGCTTGAAGTAAAAATGTTCACAGTGAAGAATTGCCATAAAAATACAGTTAGGTGTATACAGTTAAAAATGTCTGTTGCTCCTTTGCTTTCTTTTAGCACAGTGTACCTTTTTAATGTTCTCTTAGCTTCATGAAGTCTTGAGTCCTTCTTCTTATAGAATAAATGAATATGATTTTTTAAAAATTACATTAGGGTGCTTATGTATATATATGCACATATTGTCTTCAAATAAGTATATTCAGAAAGTGTCTACAGCAGACAAGTTCTCCTGAATCAACTCACATCTGTGCTTAATATAATCTCTAAACTGAGCGAAATGTCCTCTTGCCCATCATATGTTTCTATCTTCATTAAAAAAAAATCTCCAATCGGCTTTTCTGACTAATTTAGTGGACAGTGTTTTCTAGTTAGTCTGGGTTCTGATGATGTTTAAAATCAGTACCATTGGCACAGTCAACACAACATAATACTCTTAGAGCATTTGCTCATTTAGAACATACCCCTGGCACTGGTTCACAGGTGCAGATGGACATAGACAACAGAGCTCCCCTTCATATACTTGGTACCTTATGCTTTTTTTTTTTTTTTTTTTTTTAGCTTGTACAAACTTAAAGTTTAATTTTTCTCTCTGGGAATATCCATTTCCTAAGGAGATCCTGTGACTGCCCATTCTTCTTGGATTTTAGGAAGGCACCAGGGAGACTGAATTTCCCGAATTAGAGACTATCTATTCTTCTTAATTTCCTAGCACCTAGCACAGTGCTTAGTGTATAGATAAACATTCAATAAACCTAAGTAAAGTGAATTAACATAGATTTTCCCGTATGCTATAAATGCTCCAACCTCAGCCACATACGAGAACACCAGTTTGTGCAGGTCTTTGCTGAATGTCCTCGGAATTTTTTTAAAAAAAGCTTTGATGGGTCTGCAGTAGGAAAAAGTGATCAAATCAGTAAACAGGTTTGTGGGAATTGGAAGGGAGGGAGTTGTAAAGAGAAAAGGCAAAACAAGAGGGAAGTTAATAGCCGAAAAGATCAAACCAAAGAATTGAGAACACAACATTTTAAAATAAATGGGCAAATCTATGTTTTGAGGCTGCAAGAACTGGGGGAAAAATACTATTCAGACTAATCAGCAGGAGGAGCAGTTCCTGACACTTAAATTCATGGGAATTATCAATAACAGCCTGTATCTGGTTTTACCTGTGCTTATCCTGACACAACTGTCTCTCATTCTCCCTCCCAAGTACCTATTTATTCACGTGGAATAGAGAAAAAGAATTTGAAGGGACAATCCAAATGTGTTATTTACATTTAGAATTTCTTCCAGAGTTCACAGAACTTTCCATAAAAAAAAAAGTCAGTGCTTGCTTCTCCTGTTCGTTGCTCCATATTACCACACAGAGCTTGCCCTAGGAGCAAACCTGAGATGACACTGTAGGTGGAGTGAGAAGTAACTAAGGGAGGGCTGAAAGAGGTTGAGAAGTGAAGACTTTGCTATTTCCCATCACCACTAGCAGAAAGGAGTTGGCCTCTACTTATTGCATCTTTCATTTAATCTTTTTCTGCCTTGGCACAGAACACATCTTATTAGTTTACCTGTAAGTGTATCATTCCCTTAATATGAGAAGCAAAGTATACATAAAAAGATTTAGAATATTGGTTCACCTGGGGACCTAGCCGATATTTTCTCTCTGCCTCCAGCTCTGAAAAGCAATGAATGTTCTTAAAGCCTGTACTGGTCTCTGCTGACAGCCATGATATTGATTCTAAAAGAAGGAAGAAAAATAAACCTGCTAGTGTATGTGCATGTACTAAGCTATCTGGAAGTCAGAATTATCCATGGAAAATGTTTGTATTAATGTTATTTACAATCCTAATGGCAGAGGGCAAATATATGTGTGAAATATATTGCATACCATAATAGCATAGGTATAGGTAACAATATATATAGGAAACAGAATTTCTACATCATTTCCTATATTTAATAAACCTAATAATCATCTTAGATATTGGACAGCTTATCTACATTTTTCCTTAGAGGAGCCAATAACAGAGACTTCTGAGAAAATATATATAGCAAATATATAAAACATGATAAAATACTAATTTTTAGCATTATAAGTATGTAAATATCAAGAATAATAGAGATTGTCATACTAAACAATTAATGTACATATAGCCAGGTATTTTAATCCCAGGTTCAGAACATCAGCCAAATATGTCATAGCTGCATGCAATAACCCTAATTGAAATTCTTGAAATCCTTACCTAGATAACGTGCTGGGAATTACTGTGGTCCTCGCATCAGTCCACTCATGGAGAAAGTGAAGCATTTGAGCCAGATTATCTCAAAGACTTCTTCCAGCTCCACAATCCTGGTGTTAACACCCTTCCTTCACCTTTTACTACTTTTCTGCCCGTTTCCCAACATGTCAGGGTGATGTAGTGTAGAAGAGGTCAGCCTGCAGAGCAGTGAGGAAAGGCAAGAAGACTTAGCCCTGCCAACTGTAGATCTGTGGAACTGGGTCACTACTCAAACTTTATATGCCTAACTTGAAAAACAAGCAATTAGTAGAATACCTGTGCCTTATGATAATGAAGTAAAAAATACATACAAATTATCAGAAAGGCCGTCATTTATTATGTGTGTGATATGTATGATATGAGAGTAGAACTCTCTCCCTTTCTCTTTCTCTCTCTCTCTCTATAGATAGATAGATAGATAGATAGATAGATAGATAGATAGATAGATAGATAGATATAGATATAGATACGTATGATATCTGTGTGTGGTATTTTCCATTGGGCAGCTCTGGTGAATTTCTTGACAGGCATCAAAAATTTTAAAAATTATGCATTATCTATGACTCAGAAATTCTACATCTAGGAAGGTATACATGATTATCTCTCCTTTCATAGCACCTCATATTTATTGAGCTGTTTCATGTTCCTGTTACTGTACTCAAGAAGTATTAGCTCACCTAATGCTCACAACTCCACAATGCAGCAAACATTTATCTACATGTTCAGTTAAAGAAACAGGGGTACAAAGAAGATAAATAACACAGCCCAGGTCATTGGCTTGGAAGAAGTTATTCCACAGCCTATATTTTATTCCCTATATCCTGTGGGTGTTATGTTCAACAAGAAGCTATTTCATTACCATTGTTTTTATAAAAATCCTCAATGGGGAGTAGAATAATGCCTTTAAAAAAATAGAGTTATGCAAGACTATTTTATGACATGGCAAGATACAAGACATTGTAAAATGAAGGATAGAATTTATTAAATATCATACCACTATGATTCTGGTCCTGAAAGGCAGAGGGGGGAAGGTGAAAATAAATATACTGCAAGCATGATTATATCTATTTGGTGGGCTATAGATAATTTTTATTTTTCTTATTTTTGCTTATATTTTCTTCACATATTCTACAATGAACCCCTTTAATCTTGTAGTATCAAAATACGTTTGTTTGTTTTAGTACTGGTTCCTTTGAAAGACTTGAAAAGCTGAGCAAATCAGCCTTATTTGAAAGGATTATTTACTTTGGCTGAAGCCTTTCCAGTCAATGGGAGGTAGTCACTTGCCACTACAGATGGGTAGGTAGGAAATGGCCTATTCATTTAAGTATGATTCACATGCCTGAAATTATTATTTTTTTAACCTCAATATTTTGGTTTTGTGTTTGTTGTGTTTTTAAAGTGTGATTTTCACCTTTAGAAAAGTCACTTATATTGAACCTACCACAAATTATCCAAGATTACCTTATAATGTGAATATTTTTTCAGGATTCCAATAAAGCAAAATTCAATAATTTGAAGCTATTTAAAATCCTCACACATATTAAATATTTCTTTCATCCATATTTCAAACACTCAGCATCTAAATTCATGCTTTGATATTCTCAGATTTTAATTTCTTTTAAAATGTCCCCCTAGTAGATCAGTTTTCTGGGTTTGTTTTTAATAGTAAGTGGTGAACAAAAATTCTTTTATTTAAATATCAAAGACCTTAAATAAACATATCTGTTTCACCTAGAATAGCTGTTTAAAACCCAGGAAAGTGGTGATGATATCAACAAAATTCTAATTATGACTGCAAACTCTCTGTGATGTATTCATTGAAAAGCAAGAGTGGTGCCTACAAAGCTCTTTAAAGCACTCAGAGGGAACATTCCACATAACTGGAAATGGAGTGGACTTCTGCACCACATTTTGTTGTTTTTTCCAACATTTCCTTTCACTCAGATTGTTGTCAAAGAGACAGATAATGTACAAGTGACCAAATACATATTTTAAGGTTATGGAGAACTCATTCTGAACCAGAAGAGGCAAAGTTCAACAAAGGTACTGTCAAGACTTCACCAGTCTATGTACTGTTGAAAATAGGCAATTTCCTACTAAATTAGGCAGTTAACTCCACTGTACTTTTGGGCTGTCTACAATCCTGTCCATTAGTACATTGTTTGAAGTAAATTAGACTCATAATAAATTATTTACTAGTATTTCTTGTCTTCTGCAGGCTACCATATGTAAGAAAAGTGAATTCTTATGCAGATGTTAAAATGCAGACTATAATGTGCCACAGTCAGACATTCTGTTTCAGTAGGTCTGAAACAGATGGTCAAAAAAAAAAAAAAAAACAAACAAACAAACAAAAAAAAAACACTTCAAAGAAAAGTGGTTCATAGAGCATGGGATTTGAAGCCACAAAGACTTAAATCCATATTAATAGCAAATGTGACTTTGACCTAGTTACTTAATCTTTTTAAATCTCAAATTTCTCATTTTTATATGAGTATAATGATAGTATCTCTCTCACCTGGTAGTTAGGAAAATTAACTGAAGAACTGCATGATAATCATCTAAAGAGTAGTTATCTACTACATAATAGTGTAATTGCTCCTATATTATCCTTATTATTATTGTTATTCATGAGTAAAGCATCTCTATACTGTAAAATCTTTTCATTCACTTTTTAAAGTTTTGACTATATTTTGATTTGCATTATTCTAAATTCAAGGTTAAATTCTGACTCAGGTATGCTGAATAAAGATCAGATTTTATGTTATTTCACTGTAATTCTCATTTAACTTGGAAATGCTAAGTTCTAACCCTGTAATAAATTTTATTTTTGTCCTGATGTACAATAAAAAGTTTTTTGCAAGGACAGCCCTGTTCCTAATTTTCTTCTGTCTAGAAGATATGCATTTTAATTTAGTAAAATAAATTAAAAAATAAAACTAGGAAGATCTGTTTATCTAAAAGACAATCCTGAGGGAAAAAAAAAGTATTAGGCAAATACTAATACAAGAGTTATAAGAAAGATAATAAGAACATGCATTTAAAAATAGCAAGCATATAAAATTAGCACTGCATTGAATATACTGGATATTATAAACTTTATTATAAATCAAAGACTAGCTTTATAACTTTGCTTAGTAAAGACATATATTAAATGCTAGAGGTATGAAGTCTATAAAATGAAGGCAGAATTGCAGTAGATCAGAATGGCAAAGAGAAAAATCATCATCCAGAACCATAACTAGTTATGATTTCTCATTATACAAATGTGCCTTGAATTTCCCCATTACCGGAGGGTTATTACACCCAGTAACTATTGACCTCTAGGTCACAAATTAGAATCAACCAGATCTACAACTCCATTTAAATTATAATGCCCCTCTCATTTCCTGGAAGAATCTCATCATGGAGATCATAATTGCAAATTGGCCAGTATATACATTAGAAGTACTTCGATTTATTTTAAATTGAAAAAGTAGTATCTAGTATATCCCATCAACATAATAGGAAGTTGTTTATAACACATTTAAAAATTAAGTTTGAGCATTTACTTACCTACTCTTAAAAAATATAAGGGACATATTTAAATTAATAACATGGATGTCTTTCAGTTGAAAGTGCATAGAAAACAAGTATTGCAACAAATACAATTCACCTTTATTCTCTTTTCATAGATTCATGACTAAAATAGTAAATATTTTATTAAAAATAAAAATAATATTAATAATAAATAAGGCTTTATCATACCCCTGCTTACTAATAAAATTCCATGTGAATAACTTTCTTTAGTAATGACACATTTTAAATCCAAAATAATTGCTTCTCATACTAAGCAAATAAAGGGATGACACCCATAGTAATATTCTAGAAACATAATTTTCAGGTAGGAAATTGAAGTGGCCAAATGAGTTTAAAAAAAGTATTAAGAGACATTTTTGTGCTGGTCACCTGCTTTACAAGAATTCAAAAAAAAAAAAAAAAATCCAGAGTATAATTATCTGCTGCTGTCTGAAATACCTTCCAAATAGAAACTTTTTATCTATTATACTTTTAGCCTGGAAATAGTCAGTATACCAAGTAGTATTTCCTAATATAAATCCATCTTGTGGGAATGTAAATTTATTGGTTTTTACCATAATCTTACTGGGAATAGAAATTGATGATTATGCCAACTACTTAACCTAACCCAAGCTATTTGACTGGCTCATTTCCCTCTTAGGATAATACTGTGACATCACCACAATTCTTAACATGTCCAAATATGTAGTGTATTTAACATCTATTAAGGGTGTCAGGATAACATGCAGAGCTTGCTAAATAAAACTTCAGTGTTGTTTTTTTATCTAAAGATCAAGATACGATAAAGGTAAATCCCCAAAAAAACTCTTAATAAGTGAATCTGAGGAAATTGGTTTATTTAAATTTAATATGTAACATACTACTAATTGCAATAAAATCAACTTGTAATTTCAGTAGTATATTACTTTGCTTACATGAAGTAAAGAATTTAAAAATCGAGGGAAAAAATACTGATGCCAAGATTACTATGAAAAATTATATGTTATTTCTGCTTACAAATTTTTAAATTCCTCATTTTGAAAACTTAGATTTTTTTGTTTTGGGTTTTTTTTGGGGGGGGATATTCTTTGTCATATGGGATTAATCGGATAAAAATAGCCCTATTTATTAAAGATATGGAATAAGTGTTAACATTTTTAGTTTGATTCACTACAATTACTTCTTTACTATTGGATCTCTCCTCTAAGTATTTAAACATAACTCATTTTTTCTGTCTTTAAACGTATATATATGTAAACATATATGAAAAAACCTCTTCCTAATCCCTACCCCACCCTGTGCCCCAGTAGCTATGATTCTATGCCTTTAGTCCTCTGCATATTTTAGTTTCTTTAAAATGTTGTCTTTGGGATAGAACTAACTTAAGCCAACTAAGAAAATTTAAAACTGGCTTTGAGAAAAAGTGGAACCAAACTCTTGAACTCCATCAGGACTAACTTACTGCTTCTCTTCTGCCTTTCTATTTGCTGCATTCTCTTCCATTGCTGTCTTGTTTTCTCCACACACAGCTGCTTCAGAAATTATCTACTCACAGCTGACAGGAGCAGAAAAAAATCTTTTTTTTTTCCAGTTCTAATTTTACCTCTGATTACCCTCATTTGGATCACATGCCTACTCCTTTTACCAATAACTGTAACCAAGAGAGTGGAGTACTTCTTATGATTGGTCTAGTTTGAGTCAAGTGCACACTCTTGAGCCAGAACAATAAAGGAATGGCAACTGGGAAGACTAAAATGACAGTATTCACTCTGAACTCTTTCTGTACGTTTTCATGACAGTTTGTCTACTTTAACTATCATCACTAAATTAATGATCCCAAATCTATATCACTAGTTCAGTTTTCACTATTAAGCTTCAATATTTAAATAACTCATGTGTATCTTGATCAGGAAGTCCCATGTATCTCATATCAGCATGTCCAAAATCCCCACACCCAATCACCAGCCTTCTCTAGGTCCCTGGATGACACTTTAAAGTTACCTAGTTCACTAACTTGAAACCTAATAATGCTCTTTGAAAATTGCATTTGCCTATCCCTCTCATTACTAAGTCCTAGTGAATCAAACTTCTTTAATATTCTTCAACACCCACTTAACTACATCCCCATTGTACATTCTGAGTTCAGACCATCTGCCCTCCAGGCTGGACCACTACAATGGCCGGCATATTGATCTCACTACCCTTGGGCTTAATACTTTTCACAAATTGGCATTTTACCAAAGCAATAATTGCAAAATATCTATAGCAAATTTGAACTTTACACAACAAAATGTTTGTAATAAATGTCATATTTACTTTATGCCACTTAATAAATTTTAATTCATTTTACATTGTATCCCACTAGAGGAGCATAAAACTCAAAGAAATTGTTGGAGGACTTCTACTTTCAGATTTAGGCAAAGGTCCTAGGAGTCATACAAAATCCAGAACTGGACAGATATAGGT
Organism: Camelus dromedarius; assembly: GCF_036321535.1. Taxonomy (NCBI): domain Eukaryota; kingdom Metazoa; phylum Chordata; class Mammalia; order Artiodactyla; family Camelidae; genus Camelus; species Camelus dromedarius. Next base: position 41,717,594 of record NC_087436.1, read on the forward strand.
TGATATTTGCATGTACCCACAAGGATTCTTGAGAAAAGGGGGCTTGAAAGTAACATTTTTCTGAAACATATCTCTCTATATGACCACGTCTTGAGCATGTACTATTTGGACATTTCTAGTCTGCTTCCTTTTTTAGAAGGATGCATTCAGCACTTCTCCTTGAATGATTGCTTCTGCCCCCTCACTTTCTCACTACCAGAACCCATTTCTCTCACATTTGTATGTGACCCTAGGCTGAAGATTCCAAAAATCTCTTAAAGGTCCTAAGACTGTTTGGTTTGGAATAAAGACTGTTTAAAGATTGATTGATTAAGTGATAACATTTAAACTGCAGGTGGTTTCATATAAAAATCTAGATTTATAGCTTCTCTTGAAAAATTGAACATCTGGCCAACACTGGGCCTATATTTCTTTGTGTGAAGAAAGCTGAGTAATGACTTCCTAATTTATAAGACTTCTCTTCAGTTAAGCACAGTGCCTAACATTCTTTACTCCTCTCCTTTCTATGCTTATTTACCTTTGCTGGCAAAATGTTTTGATGTAAAATGCACATATCATGATATTAATCTCTAAATGCTTCAGTATGCATCTTTAAAAAAACTAAGGTAACTTTTTTTCCAGATAGCTACAGTAACATTATTACACCTAAAATTAGCAGTAACGTATGAATATCATCTAATACTCAGGCTATGGTCAAAATATCCAATTATTCTCCCCAAGATATTTTATAGTTAATTATGTAAACTGCTTATTCATTTCTTAAACATGACCAAGTTTACTCATTTGGTTTACTTACCTAATTCCAGTTGACATTTGAAGTTGTATAACCAACCTAATATTAGGGAAAAATTACTCTAAAAAACATGCCAAATCTTCTATTGGAACAAAGGTAACTCTAAGATTTCAAAACCTAAAACACTTACTAAATTAGATCCCTCTTTACTTCTTTGGGGTGATAGTAGATGAAACTATAGCTGGAGAGGAGAAATTAAAACCAATAAAAAATAATAAGCTCTCATTTTCCATGATTCTTTTATAATAACAAACACAACTTAGAATCTCTCCAGGCTTTCCTGACGTGTTTCAGTCTTTTGCAATGGCTAGTCTTGTACTCGTGTTAGCACAGAGAAAGACAGATGTACTCTAGGCTCAGGGAGTGGAGAATGTGTCACAAAAAAAAAAAAAAAAAAGAGGATGCAAGGAAACTTACCCAAAATCCTGGAAGAGAAAGAACACTTCAGTCCCTTCTGAGACTTCCCGCAGTTCTGGAGATAGACTCAAAATTCATGAATGCGGCTTATAATTCACATATCATCTGCCTTCAGTGTACATAGCAATTTTTTTTTCCTGCCATTTTACCCATATTGAATGTGTTTTTGTTCCCTGAATCTGACACTGTCTGGAAAGACTCTTCTTCAAAACTTGTCTTAGGTGAAATGTCACTATCAAAATGGAAACCTCCTTAGTACCCACCCATGTCTTGATCAGCAAACCTCTAATGTACTTCCTCAGAGCTTGTACCTCCACTGGCTGGTTTCTGAACATGCTCCCCCATGGTTAACCATTAATCAGTCTTTCTTACACAGCTACTCACTCTGAAAGCTGGAGCCATCTCTAGCTCATCAGCATTTTGTCTTTAGCACCTTGCATGGTCCAAAGCACATAACAGATATCCTAAAAATGAATAGAAAGATAGAAAGTGACAGTGTTATTCTAAGACAGTTTTTACTAAAAATTTAAAATGTGCTCATCAAATACACTATAAAATACATTGTATACACTTCAAAACACTGTCTTATTTCTTCTTGAATATACTTTACTGCCATAAATAAAAGCACAGGATATATTCTATAAGGGGAGGGGACTTAGAAGAATATAATGTCTTAGCAGATTGCTAAGGGTTTCTAGTTTTGTTTCTGCACATTATCAGTTCATTATGCATTTCCTGACTAGATTTTCACTTGCTCCATCAGAAAATGACAAAAATCAGAGCCCATTTCTTTTCTACATCTCCTAATCAAAGAGGAGACATTTAAACATGATTAGTACTAAAACATTGGTTTTGGACTATAAGAAGAACTTTGAAACACACAAATGGTAAAAATTCAGACTTCAAATGGCTAAATTGACGAAAAGATTACATAAAACAGTTATGAGCAAAGAGCAAATTTTATGTAAAGCCAGTGCATAAAAAAAGCAAAAAATGTAAATATGTTTATTATAACCTTGCACAAATGATATTGTTTTTTGCATGTATGTTATTACAGGATTCTAAACTAGAATCTTGTGGTGCAGGCTCTGGTCAAGGACTTCTAAATTCAGTGCCACACCTGCCAGGGATCCGTGACCTTGTGCAAATATCTTACCTGTTGTGGTCTCATTTTCTTTACATGTAAAATATGAGTTTGGTAGATTGTCTCTAAGGTCTATACCATATTAAGTTGTTCCTATTTAAATTCTTCTCACTGCTTTCAAAGTCAGCATATTAAAGATAGCACATTTATTTGACTTAATGAGTGGCAATTTAGCCCCTTTTTGAAATCCTCAGTATACATTAAAGAAAGTTTATATCGTAGCATTTTTGTTCTCATTATCTCATTTGAGACCCAAACAAATACGTATATTCCCTTTTTCACATTGGGAAACTGAGGCTCAAGAACTTTAGAGAATTGACCATGACCAACCACACTTTAAGTAGTAAGTGATAATAAAGCCAGGAACCCGGGTCCCTGGTTGCTGTGCAAGTATTCTTATTATTCCAACACATTACTAGTCTAGTTGAAATGGTTACGAGTTTTTAATGTGTAGTTTAACAGTTGTTACCCCAGAAAACTCCATAGGGTATGTCAAATGTTACTAACCAGCCTGGTTCCTATATTCAGGTAGCTGTAAACAATGATGCCCTAACAACTGGCAAGGAATTAGGAAATGAGTCCACTAGCTGGCACTAAAAATAATAATAATGATTAGATTGGAAAACATGTATACTGAAGTAGTTTTAAATATAACTGCAAATTCTTGGATACCCCCTCCCCCAGGCAGAGCTGGAGTCTAATTCTCTCTCTGAATATCGCTGGCCTTGGTGACTCACATTCAGACAAACAATACTGCAGAACTGACACCATGACTTCTGAGGCTAAGTTGTAGAAGCTTCCACCTGGCCTCCTTTCCTATATTCTTGTTCTTAGAACCCATCTGACATGGCATGAGAAAGTCCAGGACACACACCAAGGACATGTGGAGGTGTTCTGGCTGACAGCCCCTCCTCAAGTCCCAGGTGAGACATGAGGATAAGAAAACCTTCAGAATGACTCACACCCAGCTACCAATTGACTGAAACTCCATGGCAGCCCCACTGAGAATTGCCCACCTAAGCCCAGTCATTCCCAGAATCATGAGAGATTTGGGAGTATGTTATGTGTCGAGATAACTGGAATTTACATATTTTATCTAAAATCATCTTTTTATATTTCTCTCACACGTAAGCCCAGGCAGGCAGAAGGTAAGACGTCACCTTCCCCTGTAACTTTAAGTTGCATATGTATTACAGACTGATGCAGTATCAGCCACTCCAATTAAGAATTTGAACATTGGAATCAGATACCCTTGGGTTACAATTATAACCCTACATCACTGTATAATCCTAGGGAAATTACATAATCAAAAACTCAATCTTTAAAATTTAGAAAATAATGGAACCTATCTTGTTAGTTTTTTTTAAATATAATTAAGAGATGTTAGTCATACAAAGGATCTGGCACAAAGACTAATGCTGCTCGCTTGTTGGTTGGAAGACTCATAGAGCGCGTTTACCTTGACCCCACCTGTACCACTTTAGCCCCACACACAGGCCTGCCCTGGTTCCCACATTGTCCAAATGCTAGTTTTAAATGCTTCTGTCAAAAATGCACTAGTCACTTTAAGAAAACATTTAGATGTAAACTGGAGGTGTGCAAACAGAAGAAGTTAACTATATATGTCTACTCTAAAGTTGATTATCACCATAACCAATTTCTGGGAGGGCAAGTTTCCAGAGGAATTTGTGTTTATTCCAAGAGGAAGAAGAAATACCCTTTTAATACAAAGATGGCGATTATAATACTGATGACAAAGTATACCCGGTTGTCTTAGTACCATACAATATTTTAATTCACACTTTCAGATGCATTATATGTAATGAAATATCCACTGGGAAGAATTAATTCTATGGAATCAAGCCAAGTCTGGAACTAGTTTTACCCTCTAACACTCACTTGATTTGAAAAAAGATAATAAAACTCTGAACAGATTTAAATATTTCCAGTTGTTTCTTAAAATTCTTGATATAATGGGCAAAACTTTTTAATGAAGAACTTTATGACTTATGAAATGCATGACATGAATATACAGATCTCTCACCAGATTTTTTTTTTAACTGAGGCAACATTCTGACCTATGAGAGCTGAATTTGACAACTTTATTAAAATGAGATGATTTAGGGATGAATTTTCCATTACCCATGCAAATCTATTGCCCTGAAATCAAGGTTTAATTGCTTTTAAGAATGAAGTAATGGGAGTATATATGTGTTAAAGACAAAAGAATAATATTTAAAATTCATACTTGCTATTCTTAAATTCTTAAAAATGTTTTAAATAGCTACTTATGTATTTTCAAGAGTTAAGAGAAACTATTCTACCACCTTAAGTGTGGTATAAGAAAAAGTATGATTTCAATGATGCCTAGTATAGATCTGCAAAAGCAAATATCTCATCAAAGCAAGACGTTAACTTTGCTATCCATGGTATGAGTAAAAAGTATTCAAAAAAGTTTATCCTCAGATAATTGACTTGCACAAACATACACTCCCCTTACCCCAGGGATTTTCCAACAGGCAAGGCAGGTCCAACAATTCCATGCTGTTCATCAAAAATAACAAAGTACACTAGCTATTGAAAATTATATGGTGACTTAGATATACATGGTAACTTTATTTATTTACTTATTTATTTATTTATTTATTTGTTATTGAAGTATAATTGATTTACAATGTTGTTTTACTTTCTGATGTACAGCAAAGTAATTCAGTTATACATATATATATATATAAAAAATATATTATTTTTCATATTCTTTTCCATTAAGGTTTATTAAAGGATATTGAACATAGTTCCCTGTGCTATACAGTAGGACCTTGTTGTTTACCTATAATATATATAATAGTTTGTACCTTCTAATCCTGAACTCCTAATTTATCCCTCTCCCACTCCTTCTCCCCCTTGTTAACTGTAAGTTTGTTTTCTATGTCTGGGAATATCTTTCTGTTTTGTAAATAAGTTCATTTGTATCATATTTTAGATTCCACATATACATGATATCATATGGTATTTGCTTTTCTTGTTCTGGCTTACTTCACTTAATATGATAATCTTTAGGTCCATCCATGGTGTTGCAAATGGCATTATTTAATTCATTTTTTATGACTGAGTAGTATTCCACTGTGTGTGTGTGTGTGTGTGTGTGTGTGTGTGTGTGTGTGTGTGTGTGTGTGTGTATGTAAATATATATATATACCACTTGCCTTTATCCATTCATCTGTGGATGGATATTTAGGTTGCTTCCATGTCTTGGCTATTGTAAATAGTGTTGCTCTGGTGCATGTGTCTTTTCAAATTGGAGTTTTCTCCTGATATATGCCCAGGAGTGGGTTTGCTGGATCATATGGCAATTCTATTTTTAGTTTTTTTTAAAGAAGCCTCCATGCTGTTTTCCATAATGGCTGCACCAATTACATTCTTATCAACAATGTAGGAGGGTTCCCTTTTCTTCACACCCTCTCCAGCATTTATTATTTGTAGATATTTTGATAATGGCTATTCTGACTGGTGTGGGGTGATACCTCATTGTAGTTTTGATTTGCAGTTCTCTAATAATCAGTGATGTTGAGCATCTTTTCACGTGCCTATTGGTCTTCTGTATAACTTCTTTGAAGAAATGTCTATTTAGATCTTCTGCCCATTTTTGGATTGGGTTTTTTGTTTGTTTGTTTTGTTTTGTTATTGAATTGTATAAGCTGTTTGTATATTTTGGAAATTAAGCCCTTGTAGGTCACATTGTTTACAAATATTTTCTCCCAGTCCATAGGTTATTTTTTTGTTTTATGGTTTCCTTTGCTGTGCAAAAGCTTGTAAGTTTCATTAGGTTCCATTTGTTTATTTTTGCTTTTATTTCTATTGCCTTAGGAGACTGACCTAAGAAAACTGCTACATTTTATGTCAGAGAATGTTTTGCCTATGTTTTCTTCTAAGAGTTTTATGGTGTCATGTGTTATGTTTAAATTGTTAAGCCATGTTGAGTTTATTTTTGTGTATGGTGTGAGGGAGTGTTCTAAATTCATTCATTTACATGCAGCTGTCCAGCTTTCTCAACAGCACTCATTGAAGAGACTGTCTTTTCTCCACTGTATATTTTTGCATCCTTTTTCAAAGATTAATTGACTGTAGGTCTGTAGGTTTATTTGTGGGCTCTCTATTCTGTTCCATTGATCCACATGTCTGTTTTTGTACCAATAAAATGCTGTTTTCATTACTGTAGCTCTGTAGTATTGTCTGAAGTCTAGGAGGGTTATTCCTCCAGCTTCATTCTTTTTCTTCAGTAATGCTTTGGTAATTCTTTTGTGATTCCATATCAATTTTAGGATTCTTTGTTTTAAGTCTGTGAAAAATGTCCTGGATAATTCGATAGGTATCGCATTTAATCTGTAGATTGCTTTGGGTAGTATGACGGTTTTAACAATATTCATTCTTCTAATCCAAGAACATAGGATATTTTTCCATTTCTTTAACTCATCTTCAGTTTCCTTTATCAGTGTTCTGTAGTTCTCAGCATGTAAATCTTTCATCTCCTTGGGCAGCTTTATTCCTAAGTATTTTATTTTTTGATGAAATTTAACGGATTTTTTTTTTAATTTCTGATATTTAATTGTTAATGTAAAGAAATGCAACCAATTTCTGTATGTTAATCTTGTATCTTGCTACCTTGCACAATTTATTAGTTCTAATAGTTTTTTGTGTGGAGCTTTTAGGGTTTTACATATATAGCATCATGTCATCTGCATATGCATGACAGTGTTACCTCTTCCCTTCCAATTTGGATCCCTTTTATTTTTTATTTACTTATTTATTTATTTATTTTTGGCTGATTGCTATGACTAGGACTTCCAACGCAATGTTGAAGAAAAATGGTGAGAAATTTTCTTGTTTGAGATTTTAGCAGGAAGGCTTTAAGCTTTTCACCGTTGAGTGTTATGTTGACTGTGGGTTTGTCATAGTTTTTATTATGTTGAGCTATGTTCCCTCTATACTTACTATTCTAGCATTTATTACACTGGATTATAATTTTGTTTACATCACTGTATATTACAGTTATCTGGTAAACTTCAAAAAAGACAAGGGACATGGGTCTTTTGTTCATTTCAGTATCTCCAGTGTACTAATAACTGATGGAATTACATGTCCAGTGAATATTTTTAAGTGAATCCATAAAAGATTCACCCAAATATCCCTAGATTCCACCCAAGAAATTTATATTAAATTAAGGAAATAATTTTGGAGGATAATGGCTCTTCTTAAATACAGTGCAACTCAGCAGACAATCATGTTTATTTAATGCTTGATATGTATAATGTGTGATATATGCTAAAATAGGAAAATTCTGTGGTGTTATGAAGTCAGATAGGAAGGATGCAAAACCCCAACATGTACACAAGAATAGAACATCCTGATAAAAGTGTGCCTTTTAAGAGTCTCCCAAATTTGGAGCCCTTCAAATTTGTAAGAGATAATAGACGTTTCCTTCACCTAAATTAAAATAACCTCACTTACGTAATTTAGTTATAATTAATTCTGGTTTAATAAGTTGGATATTTTTATAAGATAGTTTAACTGTTAGGTTATTTAGTTAATTTTTGTTGTTTTTGCTTTTATTTCTTTTTTGCTTTTGGTTGGTTGATTTTTGTCTTGGAAAAAATACATGTTTATACTTATCGCACAAGTGATGAAGCTCTCCTTCTATGTCACTAAGTTATATGAAGAACATAAGTAAACTTGAGCTCATAACCTTCAGTGAGAGATTGGAAAGTTCTCTACTAGTGAAAATAACCAGTTACTGGGTTCGGTAGTAGCTTACAAAGGGTGATGAAATAATATAGCTGGTATCTATTGAGATTCTGATCTTATCAGTTAGAAAAAGGGGTTGAAGAAAAAATACCTCTAGGCCATACAGTATCACCAGCCACTAACATACCAAATATGTGGAATGACAAAGCAGGTGTACCGAATCACTAAAGGACCCCCTTGAATTTAGGGTGGTAGTAGAGTGTATGTTATTTGCACTATACAATAGAATAGATAGGGTATAGATTAAACTCTGTTTACAATAACTATTAACTTTTAAGACACAAAAATTTTTCTAAAATAGGTTTTTGCAACTCTGATGCTATACTGTCTGGATTGTGACCTTGACACTCTAATGGATTAGCTGTGAACATTTGGAAATGTTACTTATTTGTCTTAGAATCAGTTATATATTTCTCAGAGAATACTGTAAAATAGAAGGACAAACAATACCTTGCTTCGAATGTTTATGGTTTGATTTAAAGAAGATAATATATGAATTACTTAGCAGAATGCTGAGTTGTAGGCAGAGTGCTAACATTCAGCAATACCCGTGTTCTTCTTCTTCATCTAGTAATAATTCTAAACTATTTTCTAGCAACCTAGCAGATACGTGGGATCATGTGACACTTATGGATAACTACAATGTGGACAGAAATTATATATTTAAAACCTCCAAAACTTACATAAAATATCCCATAAACAGTCTTCATCAGTTTCCATTTATGAGGTTGGATACATTTGAAAATCACTACATGGGCAAGCTGTTATCTTTGAATGAATACGTGGAGCAGAGACCCACGTTGGCCTGTGACTTTTGGCTAAAATAAATATTCATCTACTGAGCTTGCTTTGGTTGATGAGGTTGGAAAATGTGCTGTTTATACTGTGTGTAGATTGTTATGAGCCATATTTAGTTAGATATTCAATATAGAGGGAGCACACAGAGAGGGAGTTCTCAACAATCTGGTGGACAGTATTACCTGATTTCTGAATATTATTGCATTAGTTTCTTACTGGAACTATAGCAAATTATCAGAATTATAATGGCTTTAAATAAAAAAAATTATTAGTTTTAAAGTTCAGAAGTCTTAAAATCATGTCAGCTGTTTCCTATATAAACATTCTTCAAAATATAATTCAGAACAAAGGGTGGTCAATGCCTTGCTTTGGAAGACATGTAGAAACCTAAGAGATTCGTGGAGGATTCTCTCTCTCCCCTAACAAGGGCTATTGTATTTCTGATCCATTTTTGAGCATTAAGCTAATAACAAATCTAGCTTCTTGTGGTAGAAAGAATCATGCCTTTCCCCAAAGACATCCACATCCTAATCACAAGAAAATGTGAATATTTTAGGTCGTGTGGTTAAGGATCTTGCAATGGAAGGTTATCTTATATTATCTTAATAAGTCCAATATATTAATAAGGGTACTTATAAGAGGACGGCTGGATAATCAGAGTCAGAGAAGGAGGCATCACAGAAACAAAAGCAGAGAGAATTATTCTGTTGAATTAGGTAAGATATGATTGTGGCCTAGTCAAATACAATGGCTGTAGAATTGATGATGACTGTTAGCATTTTGTTTTGTTTTGTTTTAGGTTTTTTTTTTTTTTTTTTTGAGGGAGGTAATTAGGTTCATTTATTTATTTATTTGATGGAGGTACTGGGGGTTGAACCCAGGACCTTGTGCATGCTAAACATGCGCTCTACCATTTGAGCTATACCCTCCCTCCGTTAGCATTTTTGATATATTGATAAAGTATAATCAATGGGAATTGCTGCCACCTTGAGTAAAAGCTGGAAGAGGGGATGAATCAAGGGTAATTCAGGATGATTCCAAAGTTTTTGTTCTGACCAAATGGAAGATGGACTTCAGATCAGTTGAGATGGGGAATATTACATGTGGTTTAGGTTTGAGGGAAAATCAAGAATTTAGTTTTGGATATGTTGTACTTGTGATATCTGTATTAGACGTCCAGGTGGAGAACTGGATCAGTATGTTAATAATACAGAGATATAAATTTGAGAGTTATTTACATAAAGAGGGGGTTTGATACCATGGGGCTAGAAGAGACTGCCACATTGACTGAGAAAAGAATCAGAGAAAATGCCAATCTGGATTTAACTTACTTCATAAATCATACTTGCCAGAGAAAGAAATATTGAATAGAATTAAACTTTAGAAAAAATAATTCTTGTAAGTTCTAAAGGAAAAAAAGACATCATCCTATAGCCAGGCTCAAGACAGACTGTGATTATCAAAGCTAAAATGTTGACATTGATAATGCAATCAGAAATTGAGGCAGCATATCTGCAGATAGCAGTAGAATACATGTAGTTGCTCATTAATCGGTTTATACCTTTATAAATATTTTTAAAAGATGGAAGGATGGAATAAGTAAAATGCTAAAAATTTACACTGTCTCAGAAGCTAAAGAATAAAATGAGTTGATCTTTCAGAAACAGTAAAATAATTACTTGGACTAGACCATGGAAAAAAGAGAGACTGAGATAAATAAAGAGCACTATGTCTTTAAATTAGATTGCATAACATCTAAGAACACAATCAGTTCTCAAGCATTTTTCACATATACCCATCCCAGTTCATTTTCATGGTCATTCATTACTTTGGCTCAGATATTGACCATCTGGCTGCTAGCAACCAAAATTGGGTAGAATTTCTGTCTATTTTTTTCTACAAGGCACTCTACAAACAGCATTTCTTTACTAACACAAGAAATCTTTATAACCAAATGCAGATATTTAATAGTTCACACACACATTGGCTTGTTTCCTCATGCAGCAAAATGTAAAGCGGCATTCCTGTCTAGTTGCATGGTGTAAATTGTTAATAGTCTTTGGTCAGCCAGCAAGTACTTCTTTCCAAAGTTCCCAAAAAAGGGTTAACTTTTTAAATGGCTTTTTCTATTCACTCTTTCTCAATATATATTATTCAACTAGGAAACTACCTTTCTGCTTCCCACCACTTTTCCCAGCAAAATCTATCACAGAAAAGTAAAGTAGATTTACTACCATGCTCTCATTTCTAGATGGCAGTGAAAATAATTTTAATTCACTAGAATGAAAATGTATCTTCTGTAAACTAATTATGCAAATAAGTAGTTAGATAAACTTCAGGTAAATTCTTTGAATTATGCAGTTTTGATGACAAAAGAATTAAGCATTAATGATCACTTCATATTATTTCCTAAGTACACTCGTTTTACTAATGTATGACAAAATAATTGGGAATTAAACTTGAACTGCAAAGTATATATGAAAAAGATCATAAATGTATAGTTTTATCTTTTGAAAATACCTTATGGAAGCAGTATAATTATCATTGCTAATAATAGTATTCCCATTCTCTTTTTATCACTTGCCTCTCTCTGTAAAAAAAAAAGAAAGTAAGTATGTGAAGTTTCTTTCAGTAAAGTGCAACTCAATGAAAGTAACATTCTGGCTTACTCTTTGGTGATCCCTAAAGCTAGTATTGTTCAAATTTGTAGCTGTTTAGTTACTTAGTTATACTTATCTATATTCTAGAAGAGGACAACCAATACACTGCAAAGTATTGGTTGGGTTACAAAAGTTCTTATTCTTCCTCAACTGTCACTTTTAACCAACTAATTTTCTCAAAGTTGAGAAAAAAATTAAATAAATGGGCATTAAGGAACAAAAATCAGAGTTCTGCCAGTCCCATCCAGTTCTTCTGGTAACCATGCATAAAGTGGTTATCACCTAAAGTTTGGAAGCGAGGTAATTAAACATTTTAAGTTGTCATTCAGTCGTATTACTTGTATAAACTCTATGTATTTGAGATTTAGATTCAAAATACGTTTAAGTAATTTGCATACATTTAGTTTATTCATTTATTTATCAATGAAACAGATGGCTTTCTTTCCTGATAGTAAGTATATATAAGTTATTAGAAATGACATTGTTGATAATTATCATGATGATAGTGATGATTGTGTATTATTCAGTTGTTTAAACTTTTCTTTATATAAATTCTTTCCTTATTAACAGAAGCTGCAAAACGATACTACTGTTCAAAAAAAGTTTTTTTTTCAGTGTTGCCTTGACATTGGAAATAGTATTTGTAATCAACACAATTCTATAACAAATGACAGATCATTAAGTATAGTTTTAAATTTTGAATCTTATGTGTCATTTGCTGATGGGTCAAACCTGAAATACAGTGTAAAAATAATAGTTTCAGGGATGTATCAGGCAAATAAAGAAGAGATCCCCAGGAAAATGTAGATTAATAAAATAGCTTCATAGATATGATGTATTTGATTTTGCGTCATTTGTATAATTTTACTTAGAGACTTAATATTTCTATAATATTAAATTAAAATTAAGAGTATGGAGTTATGCTTAGAGACGTTAAACCTTGATAGATGTAAAATACTAAGCATCCACATTATCTGTTTTTGTTAGGGTATCTCTTTTCCTGAAACTTAAATTTCAAAATTTATTAGTCATCAAATTCTTTTCACTAGCCTTCAGGACTCTGTCACCAGAACCCCAGGATTTTGATTAAAGTACATATACTGTTGTTTGCTATCTGAATGTAATTTCCTTCTATGCAGATTGGAAGAAGGAATATAGCTTCATGTCAAAAATATATTGTGGTTAACTTTTTCAAATGTAAGCTGAAGAATTGAGAAGGAAATTCGTAACACACAAGAATGTTGACTTGTGTTCTCCACTGATTTTCTTTAAAAACTCATAGATATTTTTTACTGTGATTCTGCTAATTCTATTTGACTTTCACATATTTCATTGATCTTTTCTGTAATTACTTATCCTTTTTTATTTTCTTTTGATATGAAGAGTATGTATATTAATAACAATAAAATACCACATAAATTACATGATGGTAAGAATAATAGCAAATGCATATAACCTTTCTCAAAAGAGCATCATTGGCCAACAGTAGTAATTATTATTCATTGAGTGTTTATCATGTGCTGTCCACTTTAATAAACATTTTATATGCACTACCTTACTGTCCCTCTGGCAGAAATATTTCCCATTTTACAGACAGGATTGAGACTGAGACTGAGAGATGTTATAGGGTGGCTGATGAAGGTAAGATTTGAATATTAGTTTGTCTGATACAAAATCTGTACTTTGCCATACAATTCTTCACTATATTTTCTTTCTTATTTTGCTGTTCTTATATTTTACTATTAACATACATGTGCAATTGAAATTATACAAAATGGACACTGAGAAGTGATTGGCTAGGTATTATTTTAGAAAAGAATAAAATTAAAAGTGAGAAAATTTATATTCTCAAACTTTTAAGTAAGCACAGTAACACAAATTTCTTTTCACCAGTTTTTAAAAATGAGATCAACCTTATGCTCCAACCTAATTACCCTCTTAAAAAAATGTTGCTGAAATATTTTCTGCACATACAAAAAAAGAAAGAAGAAGTCATACAAATTACAAGCACATAGTGATTATCTCAAAATCTTAGTGCTGAAAAATGAAGCTTAATACCAGTTAAGCTGTCACTAAGTCAGAGTTATAAGTATAGTCAGGTAAAATTCTTGATAATTGCTTATAATTTTCAGTGTTTGGAAAACAATTTTCTGGGCAGATGTTTTTGCATTGTCCTAAATGTTCTTGTCTCTATCAAGTGTTGAACATTTTCTGTGGTTTATGTTCCAATGTGTTAATCATTTCAAGTCTTTAACATACAGATATACAATGGTAACTATGCTATTATGAATTCCTTACACTCTGCACACTTGAAAAAAATCAAAATTAGTCTTTGTTACTTGGTGTGGTGCCTTTTTCAAAAGCTGAATTTATCATTAAGTCACTGGCCTTGAATATTAAGTATTAATTGAGCTTGGACTATTAAGAAATTATCTCCAAAAAATATCATTTAACATGTAATTCCTTCAAATTTGTCATATTATGAATCAGGTTACTGGGCCAAAAGCTTGTTTATGCCATTGAAATAAGTTACCATCACTGCTTTTCTAAGAGCAGTGAATGCTTATCAAACCTCCCTTACCAAACTTTATTATAAATTTCAACCAAGTAGTAACTATTTCAGAGTTAATTATCCAGTTTATGGTTTCTCTGCATCTTATTTTTGTTCATTTCTATAGTTCTTTTTTTCTGTAGCAATCAAAATGCCACAATCTTTAGAAAATGAGAAAAGGAATATACATTGGATTCAGTTTTATTAATTATATCTAATCCTAATAAAATAATTTATTATAAAGATTATTGATGGTTTTAATAAAATAATACTGAAACACTATAAGTTTAGTTTATTCTGGTTATTTAAATGCCAGAATAATTAAGGATTGTGTGGTGATATTTTGAACTGAAAAGGAAGTTAACCCTAAAGAAGCAAATATTAGTTGTTAAAGAAAGAATGATAAATAATCTTAAAATCTTAAAAATGTTAACTATGACATTATTTTCTCATCACCATTACCTTCAAAATATAATCAATATAAAACAACCTAGACAGTAGAAATGTAGAAGGTATCCTATAGAAACATTTTTTTATAAATTAATAGTTTTTCCAAATTAGTTCAGACACAACTTACCTAGATTTTTCCAAAAGAATTTCAGTCCTCCCTCAGAAGCAAAAATTGGTAATTAGCAATTCTGTTGAATCTTCCATTATTTTATCCACTGGGGGAAAAAAAGATATTTCAGTGTTGTGAAGATAAAATAAATTCTACCTTAAAATGAAATATCAACATTGGTGATTCCTTAAGCGGTTTATAGCTTTGCTACTTGATTTTCAGTTTTTAAAGCAACAAACACAGAAAAATAGTTAACTCCACCCCTCCAGTCTCAGGTCAAATTCTTTAACTCATATTTTTCTTTCATATACCACATCTGCTCCATTATCAAATCCTAGTGACTCTAACTTCAAAATACATTCAGCTTTCTTCACCATGACATTTCATAACTTAGTCCTAAACCATTATCATTTATCACCTAGATAACTGAATATTTAAAAGATCACTTCCTGTGTACAGTTGCACTTAAAGAGGCTTAGAAGTCATTACTCCATCCTAACAAGTAAAAGCTACATATACTGAAAAAAATCAAAATTCTTCTTGGATCTATAAGAGAGGGGAGGCCACAGGGAAAACCATGGCATCTGCAGTGTTCCTTGGTAGTGTAACACAAAGGAGTTGACAACCTAAATCCACACAAAACCCTGTTCAGGGCTGTTTATAGCAGCTTTATTCACAGTTGCCAGCAGTTGTTAACAATCAAGATGTCCTTTCGTAAATGAATGGATAAATAAACTGTGGTACGTCCAGATAATGGAATATTATTCAGCACTAAAAGGAAATAAAATATCAAGCCATAAAAAGACATGGAAGAATATTAAATGTATATTGCTAAGTGAAAGAAAGCAATCTGAAAAGACTATATACTGTATGATTTCAACTATAGGACATTCTGAAAAGAGCAAAACAATGAAGACAGTAAAAAGATCAGTGGTTGTCAGAGTTAAAGGGAAATAAGGCAAGTTAGTAGAGCACAAAGGATTTTTAGGACAATGAAACTACTCTGTATGACACTGTAGTGATGTGTACATGTCACTTATATATTTTTCCAAACCCTTAGAATGTAAAACACCAAAAGTGAATTGTAATGTAGACTTTGGGCTTTGGGGGGTTATGATGTTATCAACGTAGTTTCATCAGTTGTAGCAAATGCACCACTCTGGTGAGGGATGTTAATACCGGGGAAAGATGTGCATGTGGGGCAGGGGATTATATAGGAAATATCTGTAAATTCCTCTTAATTTTACTGTGAAGTTAAAACTGCACTAGAAAAATTATATCTTTAATTAAAAAGAGGAAAACATGGTTTTCTTATTCCTATCCTTATAGAAATCAATGTATTCAGAAACCAGAAGGTTCTTTTTACAATGAAAATAAGGTTGTAATGGTTTTTGTAGTCTAAAACTCAATAATACAGTCATTTTATACTAAATGAAAAGCTAAAACCCATAACATGCCTCAGTAGGTGCTCGGACTCTGTGCCTCCCCCTTCCCCAACTCTCTGTCCTCTCCTCCTCAAGGCCAACCCCTTAGTTCACTCTGCTGCAGCCATGTTGGCCTGGTGGCTATTCCCATAATTCATTAGGCATGATTTGACCACAGGGCCTTGGCACATGTTTTTGTCTCTGTTGGGAAGCTTTTATCTCAAATATGTGAGAGGTGGACTTTCTCACCTCTCCTAATCTTTGCTCAGATACCACCTTCCCAATTACTCTTACCTTTAACATTGCTTCACCACATAACCCATATTCATTTTGCTCCTCTATTTTCATCTCCTATTATAATACTTTTTAAAACACTACATAAATCAGTTGTAAATTTTATGTCTGTCTCCCTCCTAATATAACATAAACCTTGCTTTTTATACTTTTATATACTCAAACGAATAGAAAAACACCTGTCTGCTAATAGACACTCAATGGATATTTGTTAAATAAAATATAACTAACAGATTAAAACATTTATTAAAATAAAACATAACCAAGGTATCATAAGTAAACAAAATGGCTTAAAAAAGAATTTAGATATATGCATTCATGTTAAGTTTCCATTAGGATCAGCAGGGGTAAGGCAGTATAATATATACAAAGCATGGGGGGAAAAAGACTTCAGTCTTCTCACAAAATATGCTGCCTTTGAAATCAATATTAGCATTGCTTAGTTCCTTTTACCTACCATAGCAAAGCAGGAAATAATGCAATTATTAAACAAAATGATGTACCAATTAAAAAAGAAATAGGGACAAGGTTCATAAATTTAGATTTACCCATAAGATCCTCAGAAAAGTATCTGCCTAAGAAGTGTGTTATGTATTTACAGCCTGTATCTAGGTGGTAAATTGTGTATTGCATCAGAATCAGTTTGTCCTTCCAAATGCAGAAAGTCAAAAGGAATTAAACTTGGAAGAAAGAAATAATTCTTTGTGCTTACATAGAAGCTATGAATTTCACAATCACAAAAATATTATGACTTCTTTATTTATAATGAAACTAACTAAGCTTTTGAGGCTCCCTCCATGCTGATAATAAAAAACAAATGCCAACACAAGGTAGCTCTATTAGTCATGGTTTATACTCTTTGAAGAATTGTTTAATTCATGTGTCTTCTTATAATTTTCTGCCTTCTCCTTCCCTTCTCCCCAAGTATGATCTAACCTAAATACTGGGCTAAGAATGCTGCTGTGAGTGTAATTTCTAACACTGGATAAGGACCTCATGAGTCAGCTGGTCTTTGTTGGACTTCAGTCCACATTGGCATCACTAAAATGTGTGCATTTAATCGGACTTTTGGCATTTGTTTGTCCAGTCATGGCTATTGGTGATCAGATTGTTATCCTCCTGATCTCAAAACCAACATATATAAATAAAAATGTGTAATAAGATAGATAATAAGTGGAATGAAGAGCAAAGGCAAAGGGGGTATGGGAAAGATTTTTTGAGGTGATGGGGGCAATTTAAATTAGGATGCTTGAGGAAAGCATCACTGAAAGGGACATTTGACCTGAAGGGAGAAAGGAAGAAAGTCAGGCCTCGGTGACATATCTAGGTAAAGGCATATCTAGCCACATGTCTAGATAAAGAGTGTTTCTATCAGTTATTGAAGTTTAAAACAATAAAGACCTGTGAAAAATCTACCTAGGATAACAAAAAAATTTAAATATGATAAATTTTGTATGAGTGACACCTGCCTCTAGTCCTCTACCCTGTCTCAGGAAGAGGAGGGCTAGAGTTCTTGCTTTCTTTTGTTTGAGCGAAGGTAGACCAGATAGAAAAGAAGGGGAAGCTGAGGATGGTGGAGAATCAACAATGGAAATTAGTAATTTAATCCAGAATGAAAAAGGGCAACTAGCTGCACCAAAGCAGAGTGGGGGCAGGAGAGAATGAGCTGGCAAAGTCAGCTGTTGTCTATAATAGGATGCTTAGGCCATTTCATTAATCTCAGAGTAGCATATCCCTGAAGGTTAAGATCTTGATCTTTTGGACCCACCGTACTGTGATATGTTGAAGTTTTACCGACCTTATATTAAAAAAAATAAATAAATATATTTTAATTGATAGCCACATGGAGAATTTACTTTTAAGAAAGGAATTTCTCTTTCCCTCATTTTGTAGAAAAGTCAAATTGAAGCTTGCTGAATTTGTTTAGGTTAAGCAATTGTGTGTATGTTTATATATACTCATTATATACTATTTTACATATGCATATTTAGTTTATGCTCTGCAATAAAACACAAAGATCTAATCTTATGAATATTTTGATTGTTAGAATTTAGAATGGTTTCTTCGTAAGGAAGATACAGTGATTGAGTTAATAATTATAATTTCCCTTAGCTTTAAGAAGAAATTCTGTGAGAGATGACCCCTTTTTTCATAAAACTGTAGGACCAGCTACATAATTTTCAGGACCCAGTGCAAAATGAAAATGTGGGACCCCTTGTTCAAAAATGTTAAGACTTTTAGGATGGTAACAGCAGAGCATAAACTAAATATGAATCCACTCTGAGCTCAGGGCTCTGTGTAATGGCACAGTTCACATGCCCCTGAAGCTGGCCCTGTAAAACAGTTCTGGGCAAGGGAGCAGAAAGAGGCAAACATAAATTTGATGAATAGAGTTGGTCAAGAGTTTGAAAAGGAGTTTGTGAAGGAGTCACCAGTCAGATCTGGTAGTCAGACAACTATGTTTGATCTGTGTTGACCTTTTTCTCAGAACCAATGCAATAAATGTTTTCTAATCTCACCTGTCCTTCTGAAGATTTGGTGAGGAGGCCAGTTGATCTGACTCTCACCCAGGAGGAGCCAGTGAGTCTGTATTTGTTTTCATCTACATCCATCCAGTAGGAAAAGCTACACAGAAGAATCCACTGTATTTAATATATAGCTTTAAAGTTTTATACTTTCTGGGAAGAAAGGCATAATTCTGGCCATGAGATCATTTGTGGGGCAATAAAGTAGGTTTTTATTCATTTTGTTAATTTAGGAATTATTTATTACAATTACTGGGGACAAAAACAAGCATCAAAAATACAACCAACCATGCTTAAATAGTGTTCTCTTCAAGACAAAGTTTCCTTATACTACTTGTATTTTTTATAATTTTATTATTTGTTTTATATGAATAGTCCTCTAAGGTAAAATCAGTGGATAAACAAAGGGAAAGTGTATTATAATGAAAATAAGAATGGCTTGCCATGTTGTTAACTCTCTTGATATCATGTATCCTCTAAGTTTTCTTATAGATTTCTTTTCATTATTTTTGGAATCCTTCTTTTTGACCATTTTGCATAGGGAAAAAATGGTAGAATCTATTCCAAGAAACCATCTATTATAGAATGTAATATTAAGGTGCCTAATATTTAGAGTACAATTAAGCAAAAGAGCAGCCATGGTCTTGGTTTTTACACACAGGTACACAGTGAGGAGACTTTACTGAAATTTTAAAAGAACTGAATATATTGCCATGCCTGGAAAAAGCTACATAACAAATGTTCTCTCCACCTGTCTAAAGAACTTAGCTTCTGTAGGTGTAACAGTGAGGCAGATCTAGAACCTTTTAATTATCATTAAAATAATCCATAAAGTATATCTTCTAAAGAGCAGACCTTACACTTTTGAGATGCAGAATACTTTTATCATCTGATAAAGTTGTGCTCTCCACCCACAAATTAACATATCCTCATAAACACAAAAACTCTTCAGAATAACTCAAAGCCAGATCCATGGCCCAAATTCGACTGTCAACTCCCTTTTCAAAAGACCACCAAGATAACCTGTTGCTCAAGTTTAGCTAAGTTTATTAGACCTTTTATTAAGGGAGAATACATCTTGGAAGAATCTTTGTGGTTTTGGAGAAGGGAATGGCTAGGAGAGTATGTAAAGTCTGGGAATCTGGGCTCTGGTGGTTTTGTAGGGTCGGAGGAGGGAAATCAGGAGAGTATGTTTGTAGGATTTTACAGTCTAAGCTCAAAGCAGAGAACCATTTGGTCTTGGCTGAAGTTTGTGACGTAATAAAGTGAGCAAGTCTTAATATGTAAGAAGCTGTCTGTTTGCGTAGGTGAACAGTCTGTTGTGCTGATGGGAGAAGTATTTGCCCAAATGGCTAAACTGTTTAGACGAATGGTCTCCTAGTGGCAGTTTATAAGATAACTGAGTTGCATGAATAATTTAGTTTCCAAGATAGTTTTAAGTGTTAAAGTATCATTTTCAATTGTTAAAAATGTGATTCTCATACATTAATAGAATGTGTATGTTTATTATTTTATTCAACTGATTGATTAATGAACTAGTAAGACAGTGACTGCACAAGCATTTAAAGAACCAGAATATGTCCATTGCAAAAGTCATTTAAAAAAAAAATTATAAAATGGTTGCTACATCAGATACAAACCTAGTTAATGTTCATAGTCCTTGGAGTTGCCTTTTCTACCCAAAAGAAATGCATAAATCAACGTGAAACTATACAGTGACTGGGCTCTAATCAAATAGCAAGTAACAGGTAGATTCTCCTAAAGAAATTAATAATTTTCAGATTGGCTTGTTAAAGCTGCCATATACTTTTTATTTTTTATAGGTTTTTGTATTTTTTTCTTACTAGTTTCTCCATTTTGATAATACTCTTAAACGGTACTTGGTTTAACAGGAGGCTAGTCTCGTTTTGTTCTGTTCTGAATGTTTACAACTGAAAGTATTAACTATGCAAACCTCCTTGGACACAAATTATTGAGCAACTGCTGAGGCCATAGGATTAACTTCTACCCTGAGCTTTCATTAAGGAATACAGGATTGGACCTTCTAAAAGCTTCTGTTATTTCAATAGCAGTACTTTTTGATTTTGGGGAAATTCTGTCTACTTGAGGATCCCAAAATATACTGAGGTTTTTGGCTTGCCAGGAAGTGATACCGAAGTCCTTTAGGTATAAAACAGGTAGCAGGCCAGTTTTTCTGGATTTTTTTTAAACATTTCCTTTACATATAACACAACCCCTTTTATTTAATAGAAGGGTTTTTATTTCTGATTCAATGAGATTTAGTCTCAAATATGACACCAAGTATGTCTTGGTACTACAGTTGGCGCTTATTAAATAAGTGGCAGCAACAGATTCTTACTGAATGTATGCAGACACCTACACTGCCATAAAAATTAAGGGGACGTTAATTTTTTTTTTCTGAAATCTGAAATCAAGCACATTGGGTCATTAGTAACAGAGTGATAAACTCAATGGTTGCAAAGCAGATATTCCTGTACTTGTAATTGTTCTATCAATACAGTTTTTTTTTCCTCTCTCTCTCTCTTTGTAGGGCCAAATCCCTTTTGGCAGGAAAAAAAGCCAAAATGTTAAAGGGCAAATTCAATATGATTGACTCAATTGTATAAGAAAATCAGGGAGTTAACTTAATGATTAACTTCCCGTTGCAGTTGAAGTTGAACTTGAATATTTCTTTGAGCAGCCTGCGGGTATATAGCTTTGTAAAAGATTGGATTTGTAACCAGCTGTGAGTTTTCAAGACAATGTTTTGGGCTAAATGAATTAGCAAATACCTTCAGCCAGACAGGTTAATGTATGTGTCTAGGAAGACTGCAGCATGTTTAATACATCGTTTTTCTCTACTACATGTTGCTTATTTCGTTGTACCTGACCTTTTTGGAAGAAAAAACTGCACTTCTGAATTAGATGTAATGGCTCAGTAGAAGTTTTAAATGGCTAAGATACACCTCAAGTCTTAAATGAGATAATCCACATAATTTTTGTTAAATGTTTATATTCAGGCTATTCTAATGCTTTATATCAGATTAACTGCATATGTTTATGTGATTTTTATGTGACCCTACACAAAGGAGATGCAATAGCTATGCATAGTAAGCATAGCCATTGATCTTCCAAAGTCATGATTACCTATTTCTCACATTAATAACATTTTATACCCTCCCCCCATCTATTTATTTGGTCTGTGTAGATCGACAGAATTTTAGAATTAAAACTAGTTTATAAATCATAAAACCTAAAACCTTTCTTGTATACATGAGGGAAGAAGACCCAAGAGTTTATGTGACTCACTCAAGGTCCTATAGCTAGTCTGCAGGAACTTTAGCCTGTGATTCGAGACCCTTACTCCAATGTTCTTGCCTCTGTATCATTCTGCTACAATGGAAAGATTAAATTCAAAAAGTTTGTTCAGGTACACTTATAGAGGGTATCTTGGCATCCATGTAATTTTAGTTAAATTGCCATTTTGTCAGTTGGATGAAGCAATTAAAAGACAGTAGACTCTTTTTCATGCTGTCCAATATTGTAGGCACTAGCCACCTGTAGTAAATGAGTACTTGAATTGTGTCTTGCCCAAGCTGAGATGTGCCATAACTATAAAATACACACTAAAATTTGAAGGCTTAGGATAAAGAAAGAATGTGAAGAAACTCACTAATATTTCTGTGTTGATTATATAATATAAATACTATTTTGGATATATGGGCTTAAATAAAATGTGTTACATTTAATTTTACTTGTTTCTATTTTTAACGTGCTTACTAGAACTTTTACGATTGCATATGAGGTTCGTGTTATTTAGCTGTTAGGCAGTGCTGCACTAAACTGATTTTGAGAGCAAACTGACAAATTTAATTCAGTTGACATCTGAAAACTATACCTTTATGTTCAGCTAAATTAAAATGTCTATTTAAATAAATTATTTAAGAGGGATGGTCCATTAGTATCCATTTTTATAAACAGTTTTTGTCTGAAATAAAGAACTTTATGTAGCACTAACATTTACCTTGGCATTTAACTCTGTTCACATTCAGTCCCTTACATTTTGTTATTTTTGCATTCATACATTATGTCTT
This sequence comes from Camelus dromedarius, assembly GCF_036321535.1. Classification (NCBI taxonomy): domain Eukaryota; kingdom Metazoa; phylum Chordata; class Mammalia; order Artiodactyla; family Camelidae; genus Camelus; species Camelus dromedarius. The sequence goes on from NC_087436.1 coordinate 41,740,655, forward strand.
ATTGTTGCCATTGTAATTTATATCCCTTAAGGGGAAAGTCCAAGAACCATTCGATTTGTGGCTCACGTTACTCATATAAGAGGGCACAGGCTGTGGATATTTAAATATTAACACCGTGAGCAACTGCAAACAGAATGCAGAGAAGAAGCTGGTTAAGGATGAAATGAAACAAGTGTCAAAACATTTTGACTCAGCCCAGTGGGTGAAACAGAGTCTGGCAAAGATTGTAATCTAGATTTTACTCTGTGTAGTTAAATAAAATAGAATGAAATCCCTTTCCCATTGTGGAAATCTGAACAGAGAAAAAGGAGATTGATATAATTTATAGAGATTGAACACAGACCTAGAAGCATTTGTGGATACAGGGGCTACTTGATAGAGTTGGCAGGCAATCCCCCACGGGTCTCTCATGTTTCTGCATATCTTCACAAGCAAAGGCACTGACTACCTTTGTTCTGAACTATCTTTCAAGACTGCTTTTATAGTAAACAATTTGGAAGATAGGAACAGTGTCTCCCTCTGGAGCAAAGGACAAGTTCAAGATTGAGGTTCAAGTTCCCAAGATTGAGGTTATTCTCTTATGAGTATAGGTACCATTTTGTCTTCTTAGTGTTGCCTTGTGAGAACTGGCACTTGGGGAATCACACAAGGAAATGCTGATACATTGGCTGATGTTACTGCTATGAGTAATAAACGCCTTTGTTTCTGACCCAGTAGTCTCTTATTTCCTTCCAGAATCTATGAAACTGTGTGTCAGAGTGACTTGCTAACTTACAAATAGAGCAATTCTCAGACCCTTCATAGTTATTGTCAGAGAGGTAGTATGTACACTCTATTTTGCTTTTTAAAGAAAATACTGAAGAATGTAATAAGCCAAACAATACATGTACTTAAAATAAATTCTGTACTTTAACAAAGATTCAACGATTTCTCCAAAAATTATGAAGATCTTTTATAAGAAAACAACATCCCAGCGTATGAATATAGAAAAAAAGAACTTTGTCAGAAATGAACAATAAAACCAGAAAATTTAAGAATAGAGTTCTTTCGTTTAGCAACATTAGCAAAGGGTATCTCCAAATGTCTCCCAAATGAAATTTTTAAAATTCACATCAAATTGTCAGCTGTAATAGTTTTATTCTGCATTTAGTTGAAGAGTAGGTATATAGCATGCATTTATATATTTAAATATAACTATATAACAAATTTACATATATATTAAATAGAACATATACTTTTATACTAACCTATATAATAAATACAAGTATATATGTGCATGTATACACATATATGTAATTTCATATGATAATATCAATTCTGTTATTCAAAATTAAGGTAACGTTAATTTTTTTATATTATATGTTATTATTTTTAAGTCCTTAAATAAAGATTTATCTATATTATATCTGTTATTATTATATCTGTTTATATTATATTTATATTATATCTGTTATTATTTTTAAGTCCTTAAATGAAGATTTTTTTCCAATATGCTTAAACAGCAGTATGGACCTCAGATGAACATTACAAGTGATTATGTATCTTGTTATTAGTCAAGATTCTGGTGCATAGAATAAGCAAAATACTTAAGTAACACTTTCAGAGATGGGAAATGTCCTGTTATGGTGTCCAGCATATCTCAGTAGCATGAAATGACAACTAATAAATAAAATATATCTGTGTTAGTCATCCTAATTATTATTAATTACTATTTAAAAACCCACCTCCAACATCTCAGTGATTTAATGTAGTCAGAGTTTATTTCTCACTCACCATGGGGCTTAAAGGCAGTTGGCTTTTGGAAGATTCAACTTCACAGAATTATTCAGAGATCAATGCTCCACCTTTACGTGGCTTCTTAAAGACCTTGGAATAATCCACTAGATTATCTTTATCTCATCAGTATATGAGGAAAGTTAGAGAATTTGGGAGATTATGTGAGAAATTGTACATGTCTGAGAATTAGGCCTGAAACTGATGTCCACCACTTCTACTAAAGATGCACCAGCCACAGTTCCCAACCAGAAGTAGAAGGCCTGAGAAATGAGTCTAGCAGAGTGTCAAGGAGGATGAAACCACAGCTATTTGTCCAAAAACTAACCAGACATCTTAGCAGTATCCTAGAATGCAGGGAGCAGAAAAATAGAAAGTGCAATGTTAGCACATGTGAGAAAGAGATTCACGCTAGGATCACTTACCCTCACATTCTCTGTACCAACGAATTTCAAGTTACTTCCCCTCTGATAACATTCCAATTTCATACATTGCTTCCCCTTTCTTCCTTTTATGGCTTCCATAGAACATAGAGAAAAACTCTGAGACCGAAACTGCTCATTTGTCATAGAGTCTGTAGACTGAAAAACCAACTCAGGGCTTCTTTTGTTGTGTTGTCACTCTGGCTCACGTGGTTGCTCTAGCTTGGTAAGATTATCAGACTCTAAGTTAGAGTAAAACAATAAAGGATAAATAATGGATATATATATTTTAAATCTAACTCAGTATGTTTATAAAAACATGCTTATAAAAGATATATGGAGCTGGGAGTGTATAGCTCAAGTGGTAAAATGCATGCCTAGCATGCACAGGGTCCTGGGTTCAATCCCCAGTACTTACAGGAAAAAAATAAATAAATAAGTAAACCTAATTATCTCCCCTTGCAAAAAAAACAAAAAATGGGGAAAAGATAATATGGAAATCAGAAAATCGTGTATAGTTCCAAAAACAAAACTCTTAAAATAATTCCACAAATAAAGTTTATTATTTTGTTTTGTTTGTTTTTGTTTAAAAACTATGACTAGCTCTTACATTAACATCTTGTGAAAGCCAAAGGGGTGTCATCTATGTTTATGCATTTGTTCTCAAAACTTATTCATATTTGGTTAAAAGTTTAGAAAGCAAATATTTAAAACATTGTAAAATGAGAGACACTTTAGCATCACAGATTAAATTGATTAGAAAAAAGTCAGTAGTCTGTGGTCTACTTAATTTTGATTTATCAATGAAGAAAACAAATTATTTTACCTTTGAAGTAGTATAGCTATGGAAAAATCATTTAAAAACTGCCTCTTTTACATTTATTTATGATATAAAGTATAAAAACACTTTATGCAAAATAAATTTTAATAGAATTTGTGTTTCACATCATTTGCTTATTGTATGCAGCAATGTGAAAATTAGAGTAGCAGTTTGACAGGCAGAGGGAGAAAGCGTTTAAATAAGGACAGCATATATAGGAAACAGGAAATTCATGACTAAGAACAAAAGAGGAAGTGGTCATGTATATAAACCTGTACAAAACGACTGAGTGTCAACAGACCTTTGAACAGTGGGCAATTAACATTCAAAAGATAATTTTAAGATTTTTTTCAAGTTTTCTTCTGTGATAATAAAATTGCATTGTTTTAAAATGATTAAATATACTCATTGCACATCAGGCAAAGAAGCTGAAATATTTTGTTTTCTTGTTAACTATTTGACTATAACACTAAATTACAGCAACTTGAAAATTATCTATGTTCCAGAGGGAGTCATTGCTTTTGGGTTTCATTTATAGTCAGAAGAAATTAAACTTACCAGGTCTAGCTTATAAAGCTACAAGATAATTCAACTCATTTCAAGAACGTAAGTTAGTGAAAGTAGTTGATGTTAAGATTGAATTTTGAATTCTTGAAAAAAGTTATTCCAGCAAATTAATTTATATTTATATTGGAATTATAGGGATATGTCTTTGGATGTTAACTGTGCCCTATATAATATTTTCTTATGTGTTTTTATAACTCTGCCTTAGCAGGAATCAGAGTAAAGGTCAATTCTCATATTCAAACCAGAACAAGGTTAGTTAGTTGTTTGTTTGTTTCTGAGAAACATGTTACTGGATTAAAAATATAAAGGAACTCTGTACATGATTTTTTTGTATGAAAATAAATATTTTGTATTGACCAAGAGAGCCTTAACATTCCCAACATGAATGAACTTTGGCTAGTATTCTTCCTGACTATAGTCCCCTGACCTCCCTTTTCTTAGAGCATTTACTTTAGAAAACTTGCCATGGAAAATTCTTCCTCTGTCCCATGAAATATAAATCTTCCACAACCCAAAGATGTCTTTCTCAAAGACCTGGAAATCATCCCTTAGAAATGTAATCATCAAGAAAATAGGGCTGCTATCTTCCAGTCTTTGTGGGAGGGTAAAACTTTAACTTTGTTAAGACAATTGGCAAACAACAGATGACCTAATCACATGGACCAACCTCCAGACCTAATGTCCTCCAGTACTTTTCCATTAGCTCACACAATTCTTTAAAAATCCTCTTGCCTTTTTTCAGTGGCGTTGAGTATAATCTCTCTCCCCATTACAGTAGTCTTGACCTTTATTGCAATAGTCTTGAATAAACTCTCCCTTGCCTGTTTTACTTGTGCAGTTTTTCTTTGACAGTTCATATACTATCTTCAAAAATAGTTCAGTAGTAATTCATTATTCCCAAATGTCCTTCCTGCTATTTTCCCTCCCAGAATTAAAATATACCAATCCACCATGTCAAGACTTGTTTTCCAAAAAAGAATTGGGCCAACAGGGAAATAAATATCAATATCAGGCAACTGTCATAGTTTGTTTTCAACCTATTCTAAAAAATAATAACTTAAGATAACTTGCTTTTGTATGTGTTTTTGAAAGTCTCGTACTTAAATTACTATTTATTAAAGCCTTACTTTTAACACCACTATTGGCAAAAATCTCTCAGGAATGTTGAAATTATGTATTAATAGTAGAAAAACTAAAATTAGAAATATATATAGTACTTAAGCAGTAAAATGTTATTTAAGTGAAGAAGAGAAAAACAGCTTTACATAGTGTCAGAAATTAAAAATCAAGATAAGATAAAGTATAAGTGACTTGGCTGATTGTTTAAAATACAGATAACACCAACAATATTTGAAGAAGCACCTAGCATGCAGCTTGCTGGTGAGAAGCTCAGAGCCACCTGATAGGATCGATGTAACTGAGTAATTCTTTCCCCAGTTTTACATAAACTTTTATTTTAAACAAGTCTAGACAAGTTCTTTTTCCCATAACTTTCTAAGTTTCTAGAAACACGAGAAGGCAATTCAAGTGTGAGATAAGAGAGTACTAAAAAGTGAAGGTTTTAGTAAATTAGGCATTGACTTTGCTTAATTATAAAGGATTTCAAAAGGAAAAGGAAATAAAATAACCATAAAGTCAATGGCTACTTAATTAAAAAATGCTAGAAGAGTTTTAACTCTTTGTATATAGTGAGTCTTTTCTCAGGATTACACATGATGAAAGCAGTAAGAGATCATTGTTCTGGGCCGCTAAGTATTGATTGCCAAGTATTAACTGATTGACTAAGGGAGCTGTTTCAGGGTGACAGGAAAGAGGCAAAGAATAAGTAGGCTATTAACAGACATTCTCTGGGGCAAACATCATTCTAGGCAAATTCAACCTAAATCAGAAAAATGTGCAACCCCAAGGAAACCAGCAAGAAAAAAACATATCAAAACAAAGTACTCAGACATTACCAGTTAAGGAGAATGAATGGACTACTACTATGAACAATGATGTGATGGAGCTCACAAGTGTAATATTGAGACACACAAACTCAGAAAAGTTTATCTGATTCTGAACAGATACACAGCCATATTTTCAGCAAAAAACACCACAAGAATGTTTACAGCAACACAACTAATAAGAATCAAAATCTGGCATCAACCATATATCCATCAACATTAGAATACATAAACAAATTGTGTTACAGTTATGCAAGAAAAGTCTTCATAATAATGAGAAAATGAATAAACTACTGCTAGATACATAATATCAAGTGAAAGAAGCCAGACACCAAAGAGCATTTTGCTGCATGATTCTATATATATAGTTCAAAAAGGGTAGAAAAGTGTACAAGAGGTAACTTCTGTATTGCTGATACTGTTTTCTTTCTTGGTCTGTGTACTGGTTATGTGAGTAGGATTTACTTCCTAAAAATCTGTAAAACTGAATTCTGATGATGTATACACTTTTATGTTTATTTTTTGTTTTGAGTTTACTTTAAAATACCCTTCCTTTTTAGTATAATTTTAACTTGTAAAGAGATGTCTTTTCACAAAGCCAAATATGTGTTAAAAAATAGGTTTAAAAATACTAATTAATTCAATGGACAACTTTTGTGGTTAGAGAAAAATTATAGTTCATTTTGCTATTGTAATTTATTTAAGATGACCACAAAATAAATACAGACAAAGAAATGGTTATAATATTTGTTTTATAATTTATTAGAAAAATGTCTAAGAAATTTTTGAGGTTGTTCCTTTAGTGACATAATTTGTATTCTGTTACTGAATACTGTATTTAAAGATCCAAATTATTGACTTGTATCTTGCAGTGCAATAAAAATTACAAGTATTATCTAATTTCTCTTCACATCATCTCTGGACCATATATTGAAGTAAGTGTTGAGGCAAGTATTGTAACTAGGTTCTGCCTGACACTGAAATCAATGCTGTAGGTGTACTGGACTGTAAATTCCCTGAAGGTGAATACGCATCTTACCCAATATTTTAACTGCATCTAATCCTTACTTGGTTCATAATAGATAATGTGTATTTACTAAAAGCCTACTAAAAGAACGAATGTGCTATATATCAAGCTATATATAGTGAATATAACAAAAAAAGAAGCAGACTCAGATACAGAGAACAACTTAGTGGTTACCAGTGGGGAGAGCGAAGAGGCAGGTAAGGGTAATATAGGGATGAGAGTAAGAGGTACAAACTATTCTGTGTAAAATAAGCTACAAGGATATATTGTACAACACAGAGACTATGACCAGTATTTTATAATAACTATAAATGGCACATAAACTTTAAAAAGTATAGATCGCTATATTGTACATCTGTAACTTATATAATATTATATATCAATTCTAATTCAATTTTTTTTTAAATGGAGGAAAAAGAGTGAATGTGCTAAGTGATGAAAAACGTGACAGATTTTGGGGAATCCTTTTACATGAGGATATAAAGTTATTGGACCTCCAGTATTTCCAAATAAAAGAGTTTCGACAGTCTTAGGTGAGAGATGATTGTTTATTCTACCAGAAGTTGCATCATCAGTGATGATAAGGTTAGAAACGATTAAGGTTTACAAAGACCTTCTGTTTAGGAAGAATATTGAGGACTCCAGCCAGTAAACATTAGTGCTGGTTAATTTCACTTCTCAGCGTAGTCATAGTTTTCACAGTTTTACCATCCTCTTTATTGAGCCTATTGAGAGATGCAACATTAATTAATTTTCTATGCAATGCCACTTGTTAGTTTATGTTCTTGCATATATATACACACACACACACACACACACACACATACATATATACATATAATATGGCCATCTATCTATATAGCTATAGATATATATGGAGAGAGATTTGTTTGAATGGAAGTCAATATTTTCATTTCCCTCCTTTAAAACAAAGGGTGAATTTCTAGTTTTATAGTGCAAAGACATATCATAAGACATTGAATACACCTTAAGCATTTTGTTTTACCTAGAAAATAGAGCAGGAAATTCATTGATATTTTCTTGAAGTCAAATTGTTCTAACGGCATGGAACTGCATTTCTAGAAATATGAGCTATAATTATTTTACCTTTATAAATATATTAATGTCAACAACTTGTGAGAAAATGGTGTAGAAGTTCTAAGTGTTATTTGCATTTGAGAGTTTTCTAAAACTGTTAGGACAGTTTATGAGTAATGGTGGAAATCCTGCAGTGCCTTGAGCCATCACTCTGTTGTCATCCAAAGTACAGTTCAGGTGTCTCACTAATGCAGAATATCATGACCACCAGCTGCTGGGTATTTTCATCTGCACTGAGAGGACCTGGGCTTCATTGTAATAGATTCTGAACAACATGTTCTCAAGGTGAATTTTGCCTTGCAGAATCTGTGTTCTAAATTCTTATCTGCAAGTGAAATGTTGATGCCATCTTCTGTGGCTGAACATTTCTCTGCATATATGAAATAAATAGAAAACTTTCTGAGTTCCTTTGTTTTGTCTTATAATACTCTGTAAACAACATGCAATTGGAAACTACACCTTTGAATAAAGAGGTATCTAGTGATGCAGTGTCACATGCTAGTTTATTTTCTTGGGTGAAGTCACTTTTGTTTTAGTCAAGAGATGCCAGTAAGTACTCCAGTTTGAAATAGCATATGATTAGTGGCATATGATTGAAGCTTTTTCATCTCCCCATGAAAACACAGAAAGACCAAAAAAAAAAAAAATCAGAATGCTTCAAAATATTTTGTTTTCTGTCAACTCACTTTTTGTCAGAAATAATATTTAGCTTTACTGTGAGAGTGTGATGATTTGAATCACCCAATAAAGGTATTTTGCAGAATGGAGCCATGAATGTTCTAGTTAACAAAATTGTATAGGGCTCTGAGGCAGTTACAGGCAGAAGATAAATCACTCTAAATATTTTCTATGGAAAGAATTAACATAGTCCACATATTTGGGCCACAGGTCTTTGCATTTCTTTGTTATCTCTGTAGTGTAGTGATATCCAGTAGGGACCTGAAAATATCAATAATAAATACTTTACTGTTCGGAATTTTTTATGACCAGTGGAGCTGTTTTCTGTTTTTCTCCGAAGACTTCAGGTTTAAACTCCCACAAGCAGTTTGAGAAATTACATCCTCCTCCAGTTCAGATTGAAAATGCCAAGAGACTGTATCAGTTGTCAACTGAAAACAGCAGCATTTCTTTTTTCTCAGGTCAGTCAGAGTTCATGAATGATATCTGAAAAATGCAAATCAGTGAGAATGGAGTTAAGAAAAATGTGTAAAAATGGATGTCTGTCTTTACAATGTGGGCATCTCTCTGCTGGCCTCAGCACCATTCAGAGGGAGTATCCTGCAGTGGCTGAGAATACAAGTTTTAGAGGTAGTGCGTCTATGTTCAAATCTTGAATCTCTTTCCAATTGATGAGTTATTTAATTTGTAATCCTCAATTTTATTATATATATATACATATATAAAATAAGAATATTTAAAATTTCCACCAAGTAAGAAATAAATGGAATAATTGGTTTAAAGCATTTAGTTGAATGTGCATAGTAAGCACACAATAATTATTAGCTGTTATTATTAATATTAGTAATAATAGAATCACAACAAAACTCTAATTTATAATATTGAATTTATTTAGGGTTTTACAGAAATTTTCAGTTGTAATTTTATAAAAATTCTATATCAGATGGCTTTTCACCCCTCTGTTATGTTTCTCAACCCTTGGACCTTACTCTTCAACTAAGACACATTTCAAGTGTTATCATACTTAAAAGATTATTTTTGTTTGTAGCAAAAAATACAAAATAGATCTTTCACTAAATCAAAATTCTATGATACGAAATCTGAATTGAACATAATTTTTTTCTTTCTCTGGAATTTGGAGGTGGTAAGTTATCATAAATTCTCAAAGGAAGACTAACCCCAAACATAAATTTGTTCTGCTTGAGTCTTGTCCCAGGCATCATAAATTCAATATCTTCTAATTGTTTGCACAGAGGACACACGCAGTTTTTCATTTTCCCTGAGACAATTTACCTCATACTTAAAAAAGAAGCATAATACCAATCCCTAAGACCCAGGCAGATGGAAAACCATTCTCCCTATAGGTTATATGGGAGGGAAGACAGAAGAGCACGAGCAGTAGATAGGAAAGCAGTTTTTATGCCTCTATGCTTGGGGGAAAGTGTATGAAATTTCTATTTTGTTGGAAGGATGCAATTATGCCTCTCATATTCTTTGAAGAATAAAATATGAATTAAACATCGGGTGTTTTACAAATCCTGATATATGTAGTTAATACACTAATAGCAGAGGATGTTGTTCTCACTCCTCCTCTATTTCAGATTCTGGCATTCTCTAGTCCAAAAGATAGCTCAGCTAGCTTTCATATGAATTTCCATGGAAGCATTTAAAACAAAAACCTATCTGCACATCACCATAAATCTGCTTTCAAGAAAGCAGCAAGGCTTCAGAAAAATTTGCTTATTCACTCCTCTATCTTTGTAAAGCATCATCTTTCATGACAATACTGTTTATCCATTATTTAAAAACATATATACTACATATTATTTCTCCAAAAAAAAAAAAAAAAGGATAAAGAGGGGAAAGCAAGAAGGAGAAAGGCCAGGCAAAACTGAAGAAATATTTTCTTATTTGCCTTTAGTTAAATATTATTAACTAAATTAAATGATGTTAAAATAGCTAATGTAGCCTATTTTAAGGTGGAAATTAATAACATTGAAAGATAGGTTTGCATTATACAAGAACTTTGGTCAGAGAAGTCTGATTTGGATTTGTATTCCACTGTGGCAAAGTTATTTTAACTCCCTAAGCTTCAGTTGTTTCATAAGCAAAGCAGAATTAATACACACTGCCAAGATATTTTTGTAAAAATTAAATTATACAGAAAGTGAAAATTATATTGTAGATGGCCAGTGAACTGTAGCTGTAATCTATAGTTCTATAGTTACAGGCTTTATCTTAGTTTCAATGTGTTTTTAAAAACACAGAATGCTTTCTTATTAAATTTTCATGCTCCCCTGAAAGATTGATTACCAAAATAGTTTACTATTACAGTTGTATTTGTTACTAAAAAGTGAAACTGAGAATTTCTGTTTTTATAACTCCCATCTTCCATTTAGATACAATAACTTTATAAATGGTTTATTATTATTTACATAACCCAGGGATTTCTTATGCATCTCTTTCTTGCTATTTCACTGATTGTGACACTAAAACACAGAAATGTGATATTTTGTTTTGAGAGTTTTATTTTCTTCTGCCTAAATCATTCCCAGATCTCAAGTTAAATGAGCAAAAAGAAGTATTTACTTGTATGACTCACTAGAAAGCTATTGAATAAAGATAGTAATATACCATTGATTTGAAAATATACGATGATAAGTGTTTTAGGCAGAGGTCTGTGAGGGAATTAAAAATGAAAATAATTCTCAGATAAGCCCAAAGTCAAACTATTGAATTCATACAACAATTGATATAGATCTCAAAGTTACAATGCTCAGTTGGTTTACTTGAAGCTAATCTGCAAAGTTCACATACTGTAGAGAGAAGAAAACAGATTCATGATTGCCAAGGGTTAGGTAGAGAGGGTTAGAAGGGATGTCTGTGATTACACAGAAGGAACACAAACGATATTTATGGTGATGAGGTAATTCTGTGCCTCATAATATATGAATATTATGAATATTTGTGTACGCATGTGATAAAATTGCATAGAACTATGTACACACACATTTCACCAATGCCAATATCCTGGTTTTGATGTACTATGGTTACATAAGATGTAACCAGTGAGGGAAATTGTGAGTGTATGTTTACAGGAACCTCTCTCTACTTTCGCTACAACTTCCTACTAATCTATAATTTTCTAAAAATAAAAAATTTAGAAAAATGTTCTTCTCCCAAAATACTAAGTTTCTTTCAATTATTTAAATAAAAGTTTTGAAAATTTTGAAATTTAGTAAAATTTAAAGATATTTTCTTCACTGAAGAATTAATCTCAAACATATGAATATTTTTCTACTTCATAACATGTTGTGACTTACTACCTTCCAGTCATAATTTGAAATTGTGAGTTAAGAATCAAGGTTCTATATTTGAATTAAGAAGAAAACACTGGTATTATTCTTATTCATCCTTACACCTTTAGTAAAGATTTTGGGGGGTTATATGTTAAATACAAATTTCATAAAAGAAGATACCTGGAAAAAAAATCATTGATTTCTTTTTAAGTTTATTTTGACCTGAGATGATAACTCAGTCATTTTAAATGTACTGAGACTTGTTTTACAGCCAAGTACTTGTAGAAAATATTCATTTTGCATTCATACAGTTTAGTGATCTGTAATTACCAGTTGGTCAAGGTGGTTGGTAGTGTTGTTCAGATTACCTATCATTGTTTTATTGATTTATATTCTTTAGTCCAGTTGTTTTCTAAAGTGATGAAAAAGGAGTTTTAAGTTTTTCAATGTGATTTTTGAATTGTCTATCACTCCCTTTAATTCTGCTGATTTTTGTCTCATGCATTTTCAAAGTCTGTTATTAGAAAAAATAATCCTGCAATTATTGTGTCTTCCTAAAGTATGACTCCTCTTTATTTGTGGTAAAAATCTTTTTCTTGAAGTCTATGTTATGTCATATTAATATACTCATTACTGATTTTTCATGATTTCCATGTTTATGACAAATCTTTTACCATCTATTTACATTCAACAAATCTTTATGTTTGTATTTAAAGTACATATTTTGAAGATGGCTTGTAATTGAGTCTTTTTATATTCTAAGAATCTCTGACTTTTAATTTGAATATATAGTTGCAGAAAACATAATCCATTCAGGATTTAAGAAGAAAGCAATCTATTGTGAGGATCAAATGACATAAGGAAGCATTCAAAAACTGGAGAACTTAGTCTGATCTATCAAGAAAGTGTCTGAGACATTGTGAGGCTGGCTTGGCCAGAAAGCTGACACTGCTGATACACCTTTCACAACCAAGGGCTTTAAATCAGGATGTGGCTACTTAGCAACATTCAGTCTAGGGACTCTTTGGACAGTAGAGCCTCTAATACAACTTTCTCAGAAGGAAAATAAAATACTTTTCTCAAAGGTTTCAGAAGAGCTGTGCAGTGGTCACTTTTAACCTCTGTGACTCAGAAGACCGTGTGTGCTTAGTGTAAGCTGGGTTATATGCAAAACCTAACGTAAGAAGATTTGTATAATGTATACTTTACATTTCCAGTACTCATTTTATAGGAATTCAAGCTAAAGTAAGAGGATGAAAAAGTGTTAAAGAGTCCGTTTGCCATATCTCTTTTCTTTGTGAACTGGCCATAATACAAGTACCTACCTCTTAGAGTTGTTAAATGATATTAAATGCCCTAATACATGTAACATATATGGTACATTCCTTGACATTGTTGTTGATGGGGTGTTTTTCCTTCTAGATTCAAGAGATAATACCTTTCTTATTTCTCCTAGGGTTGAATAAAATTTTCACAGGAGATAAATAGTACTCTTAAAACTTTAAAAATACATTATAGCCTAAAATAAAGATTATATTAAAAAATTTAAGTAGATTAATTGATGGCTTAATTTCTGGGATAGAAACATAACTTATCAACGTAGTTTTTACTATGGGAACAGTTTGGTAGAGATTTTCATCTTATTACAGAGATATAAAGAATGAAATATCATTATGAATTTAATACAATACATTCACAATCAAATAGTTAAGAGATACAGAAAGCAATAAATATTTAGTGTGATTTTTATAATATCACTGTATGATCAAGATGCCCTGGTATAGTTATAGGATGCAGAATGTTCTCATAAAAAAAAAATCAGAATTAATTAACCATTTATTTATTAACAAATGTGGTTTTTATTTGAATGGAGGGACTCTCAGTTTTATTTGATACAATGTACTGTTTCTATTTGATGTTGTTGTTTTATTGAAGTATAGTCAGTTTACAATGTATCAATTTCTGGTGCACAGCATAATGTTTCAATCATATATATACATACATATATTCCTTTTCATATTCTTTTTCATTATAGGTTACAACAAGATATTGAACATAGTTAAATAAACTCTAAAACATTCTAAAATATCAAATTAGCTAAACCTTTTGGGTATAGAAATGTACATATATGACATTACATTAAAGCATCTTTGTAAATCATATTTATGTTCCATGATACATATATTTTGGGTAAAATATGAATAGAAATGATATATTCAACTTTATCTGCACACTATTTAAAGACTTGAATTAAGTATTAAGAGTAAACCTAATGTAAGTATATGAATCTCATTGAAGTCTTGAAATGTGTGCAGCTACAGTTTGATTTGATTTTAATTGATTTTTGTGTTGACTCTGATGACCTCCAATAAAAAATTTTTGTATTCACCAAAGTGATTTATGATGGTAGACTTCACTATTACATAAATATTCTCCAAAGCATTAGTTATTAATGTAGTATGTTATTTCATTAAAACAGCAAATATAATCAATTTAAATCAGGTTTATATATTAAGTGAAAGAAAGGAAAGTTCCTAACTTCATGGGTTCAGAATTTAAATTGTATAATATAATATGATTGTAAAGAAAGAGCTAGTAATCTTAAGTTTTTACCCCTGTGCATACATCTAGGATATCTTATTTAATAAATTGTCCATATCACTTTATGAAAATATATACATAAATATCCACTAATTAAAGTGTATTTAAATAATTAACTGTAATACTATATAAATGAATTTAAACAACTGTCAAAATTTCAAAGTATCAATCTCTTGATTAAAAGAAAATTTTGAAGGTAAAAATACAACATCTTGGGCCAGGTACACAAAGGGACCCTAATGCTGCATATTATGCACAAATTGGTATTTTTAAGCTCACAGAAAAGAACAGAAATTTTTATTGGTCCAATAAGAAGTGATCTCAATCAGTGTTAAGCAGTGAGCACATATAAAAGGGAGAGTTTCTGTAAGCATGTTGCTGGCAGCAAAAACAAAAGTTACCTATGAAACTTCACTTTGGACTCTGTGTCACAAGGAAGCAAAAGCAAATCGCCAGTGGAAAAAAGACTCATCAGTTTAGGTCTCCACATTTCTCAAGAGTTTGTAATCAATCAAATATGAACTCAGAATCAAGAATCAGCTAATATACAAACAAGAAAAATATCAGGAATGAGAATTAGCCCAACAAAGGACAGATTTGGACTATCCAGTACTTTAGATATTAAGATTATCTGCAATGTATGTATATACATTCCTATGAGTGGATGTTTAAAGAACAGAAACTTAGAATGACAAAAGTGAACAATCAATAAGCATACTTGAAAAAGGAACAAAAGATTTTACATAAAAATATAAGTGTTGACAAAAACACTTAAAATTTGGATTAAATAACACAGCAGATATAGCTGAAAGAGAACAACTCAATTGAAAGAAAATTCTAAAGAAATTACTCAGAGTGAACTGTTAGAGATAAAGAAAAGATAGAAAAAAGTGATTTGAAGTTATAGAAAATAAGTTCTAAACAAATACACTAAAAAGGAGAGACTTGAAAGGAGAGAAGGACTGAGAAATAATGAAATTATTCAGAACTGATGAAACACCTAAATTCACAGGTATAAGAAACACAAAATGGTATCAAATATAATGATTAAAAGAAACCCACACAGAGATGAATCAAAATATAACTGGATACAGGAATGTCTAAAAGAATATCTTAAAGCCAGAGAAAGAGAACTCTTTTTAAAGAACAATAATGAAGCTTTATAGGAAAAAAAAAATTTAAAGACTGTAAATGAAATAAAACTTTTCCAGATAAAGAAAATTGATACCATTCCAGAAATAGACCAAAATTAAAGAGAGTTTTAAAAATACACTTTAGGAAGAAGGAAAATGATACTATCAATGAGAAAAAATTAATAAATATAGGTAAATCTAACCATACCTTGTCTGTATAAACAACAATAATCATAATGTATTTTTGTTTGTTTGTTAAAGGTGTAAAACTCCTGGCTAAAAATAGCATGACATTTCATAAAATATTAATATAAGTTAGAGTGTTCTAAGGTCCTTACATTTCTTGAAATAGTGTTAAACTGTATGTGTTACACTTTAGAAAGTATAATTTCTAAATAATAACCTCTATAATGAAAAAAATGTTAAGTTCAACTTCCCAAGGAACAGAAAAAAACTAGAGTGAAAGGTACAAATGTACAAAATAATACCTAAAATTTTTCTTAAAAGCTAGAGAGTCGATGGAAACACAGTGAAGATGGAAAAGCAGAGAATAGCAGAAACAGATTTCAATAAACAGGTATTCTCAAATAAACTCTCCATTTAGAAGCAGGAAATTTTCAAATTTGACTTTTGAAAATTAGGGGTATGATGTTTATAAGAAAACTTCCTAAAGTTAAGAAGAAAAGAAAAACAGAAGAATAGCTACCAGGAAAATATTAACCAAAAGAAAGCTGGTCTTAACACTGTAACTATTATATAAAATAATGTTAAGAAAAAGCAGCATTAAGGGCATTATATAATGATTAAAGATTCAATTCATCAAGAAGTTATAACAATTCTAAACTTGTATTTCTTAATAAAATTGCCTTATAATATTTAATAGTATGTAAAACAGGGAGAAGTGGGTAAATTCACTATTTTAGTGAAAAATTTTGACAATCCTTTCATTACTAAAAAATCACAGTGAAAAAATTAGGGAAGTAAGACATAGTTGAATAATAAAATCAGTGAATGTGATTTGTTGAACATATGTAGAACCTTGCACCTAACAATGAGAAAACACAAATTATTCCGTAGCACACATGGGCTATTTATAAAAACTGACTGTAAACTTAGCACTAAAAACAGTCTAAAAATGTTCAAAAATCATTATCATACAGAACACTTACTCTACGTGCAATACAACTAAATTAGAAGTCAATAGGATAATACAAGCAAAGAAAACAGCATCTGCTTTGGATTTTAAAAACATTTCTCTAACTACCTCAGGTTTCAAAAAGATGTTAAAACCAAATCAAACCAAACTATTATACATTAAAACTTGTAGGCTGAAATAAAATGGTGATGAGAGGGGAAATCTATAACTTAAAACGTGTGTATTAAAAAACAGAAAAAATAAAATGAAATAAGCTAAAGATCTACATTAAGATATTTGAAAGGAACTATAGAATAAACCCAAAGAAAGTAGAAGAAACTATAATAAAGTAAAGTACCGTCTATTAACAGGGGTAATTTCTATCAACAAAATAAAAAATAGTGATTAAGTAGAGATTGAAAAAGTAAATTTTTTGAAGAAAATAATGAAAAAGCAAAATTTCATGTTGTTTAATAAATTACAAAGGAGTGAGAAGGAACAAATAAAAAATTGGCATAACAATGGACAAAGCAGATACTGTATTTGTCAACTAGGATTAAGTTTGCTGTAGTAACAAACAATACCAAATCGCAGAGGTTTACAGGAGCAAAGGATTATTACCTGTTCTGGTTAAATTCCTCATGGTTAGCTGTGTTTATCGGTTCCGAATCTTTTTTGTTCTGGAGTTTGCAGATTTCATGGCTAAGGAATTTAAAAGTGTTGTGATTTCATGCTGGCTCTTATGACTCCTGGGCACACATCATACTTTTTCATGTTTGTTGACCAAGGTCGTATGGCCAACTCTGTTGTCAAATGGGCCAGGAAATATAGGACATATAAAATTAGCATTTCTACAAATATTAGGATATGGATAGGAAGTCATTCCTATAGGGAATGATTGTTTAAGGAAGAAACTGGTAGGAAACTGAAGCAAATATTTTGAATAATTATCACCAGCTATCAAAATAGATAATAATGCTATGAACTAGTATTAACAGCAGTTTGAAAACAAATGAAATTAATATATTCCTATATATATGCAACTTAACACAACTGATTTGGTGATAATTAAGTCAGACTTTCCACATTTGCTATCCCAGTCTGGCTCTAAAAATTGAATTCTTGTTTTGTTCTCTCATGTGATCAAGATCTGTTACATGTAAAGTGCTTTTCATTCTTCTACTCTGTAATGCACAATTTGGCTTCCTGCTCAGATACCTGCTTTCACACCACGACTCCCCCTGCACTGGAAAGCTGTCTCGTAACCTCCATTTTCTATGACTGTTTCCCAAATACTTAAGAAACAACAGCAGCATAAAGGTCAAAACAGAACAAAAGAGGTAAACATAGAGGCTAGGGACAGCACCAAAGGGATGGACGTACTTCAGCTGAATCCATGTACATAAGAAGAAATATCTGGGGAGCAAGGGGAGAAGTATCATTAGCTGAGGGATGAGCCTGCATGCAGGAGGACAGCAGTGGCCCTTCTCAGAAATGTCACACTGATATAGGCAATGGGAATGATTTTAAAATGAAATACTACGGTTTCGTTCATTGATAATCTGTTCTTTACTTGCATTCATAAAGAAACTGTTTTTATGGCTGATTAAATAATTAGATTCATCAAGTAAAATTTTAAAATACACAAGAAAACTATTTCTTATAGATGATCTTATAAAAAGCATATTATTTGAGCTTTATATACTTTTTTGTCTTATCTATTAAGTGGGGCAAAAATCACAGTAACTAATAATTGTTGAAATTATAGGATTCACACCGTTGTCATTCAAATCTATTTGTATGTGTTTGAAAGAAAGGAGTTAAGCTATACTTTAGATAAAATGCATTTCAGTTAGAGCAGGGAAAATATAACAGAACCATGCATTATAAATTTACAGTAATGTCAGCACTTGTGCAGAGATGAGCACAGAGACCCTAGTCGACAGCATTGCCTTCAGTAGCTTGTGCATGAGCCCTATTTTCTACCATTTTAGGAGTTATGGTACTAAAAAATGGGAAATGAGCATGAATATCATCTTTTCTTCCTATACCTGGGAAGATAAGCGTAATTCTTTTCCTTAAGATCAAGATCAGATGCAGTTGAGTTTCTGTGGAGTTGAAACACGTCAAAAGACTTGTTAGGGAGAACACCAGGTTTTAAAATAATAGGCCTATGTGCACTTGCTCACTCATTTACTTTGCCTACCAGGAACTGCCAGATACTCTTAAATAAGCTGACAGTTATTGTTAAACAAAAACATATATTAAGACTCACAAAGACACAGAGCTGTTAAAGGAGAAATTATTTTATAGAAGGAGATGCTTAGTGGAACAAGATAGAGGTTCGGTTTAAGAGAATTAACTTGGGTAATGAGACTATTATAAGGTCCAGGTTCCTATTGTTAGCAAATGTCTCAGCTCTCCAGAGTTAAAGGTTGTGAATGCAATCTGTTATCTGTCTCCCATGCGTTTTGTGAGGTGAGTCAGTGTCTCACCTTCATTTAGAGATTGTAGCAGCTTTAATATTTAGCAGGACCTGCTGTCTGGCTTTCAGACAAAGAAATTAAAAAAAAAAAATCCCTCATTTGCTTTTCCCTCTTCTTTCCTTTCTGATAAAGAACCAACGCAGACCTGTCTCTAATCCACGGTAGTAAAATTTTGCAAATATTTTGCAGGTATTGCCTTTTGTCAAAACATATTATTCTGCAGTATGTTCTACTGTGAAATGAACATTACCCGATGGTAGGCACTGTGCTTTTCTATTTATTATGCTCAGGACCTGAAATAAATACCAAATAGGAATGCTGAAGATTATGGTAATAATGCCAGGAAAGTTCTTAGAATACTCTAATGAAATGCATTATTGGATTACAAAATAGTTAATTGAAGTCATCATCAGTATAATAGCTGATTCCTTTGATGTATTGCTTCTAGGCATGATTAAAGATTTAACAAGATTGGTCTTATATCCTGAGATGTGAAAAATGCCTAATCATTTGTTCAATAGTGTAAGGATTGTTTAGAATCAGAAAGCTAGGAAAATGCTGTCTGCATACAAATTAGCCTGACAAATTTATTTTCCAATCATAACAGCATTTCTCATTTCTAAGGAATACATATATAAAGAAGAAAGAATATGTACATTTTTATTAAAAAGCATGCAATTTAACAGCTGAGAAAAATAGAATGGTATAGTCAGTATAACACGGAGACACACAGATTTGAGTTTCAGAAGACCTGTATTCTAGTCACAGATTCTCTGCTTCCTTGCTGGTGCTTTTCAGAAGATTATAATATCCATCTGGATCTAGATCCCTCCTCTTTTAAATACTAACCTCCAAGTTGCTTCCAGTTCAAACCTTCTATATTATTAAAGTAATAAAACATAAAAATTCCACCTCAATATTAAGCTAAATTAATATAACCCAGGATATTTATTTCAAGGAATATTATAACATTATCAGGAAAAAATAACTTAAGTCTTCTCATTCTTAAACATTATTCAGGATTTTAGGAAGGTTTTTGGATACAGACATCAAACTAATAAAAGCAGTGACTGAGGAAAAAAAGATTAGAAATCTCTAGTGATTGAACATTAAATACACACATTTCATTTCTCATAGTATAAGTAACTAACACTTGCTGAGCATCTACCATGTGCCAGGCGTTGTTCTTTATGAAGTGTGTGTTACTATTACACCCAGTTAACAGAAGAAAAACTGAGGTACCCAGAGCTTAAGTTACTTTTCCAAGTTCAAATACTAGTAAGTGAAAGTCAAAAGCAAAAGACAGACAGTCAAGCTACAGAACCCACACTTTTAACCTCTTAACTACAGAACTAGTCTCACGTGTGTCCTCATGTGTTCTCACATGATCAAAAGCGAGGTAGCACAAGTTCTCATTAATCATTCCTTAATATCACTTAACAAGAAAAACATTTATTTGTTTGAATTTTGCTCAAGGCAGATTATTTGGTTTATGCTACCTTCCCAAAAGAGAAGTACTTACCCAAACTGATTGTTAAGTACTAATGTTAAAAATTCTTTTCAGTATTTAACTTAGTAGTGAACATATATATATGAGACATAATGTAAAATATTGAGAGTTTTTTCCCTTTAAATAAAAATTAGCATTACATAGGTCTTTGATATTTGATCTGTAAACATTTTTATTTTAAAGATAGATATTCGCAATAAAGGACAAATAAATCTGGGCGAATGCAGCTTCATTTAAAATCAAGCTGGTTATTCCATTATGCCTGGGGCTTAGCAGCCTTGAGGGTGGAAGTATTCTACTCTGAACTTCGTAAGTGATTATAGAAGTTTGAACCTGTTCACTAGAGGAAGTTTCCCATTTGGAAAGAGTTATTCCATTTAAATTGCTTTGTTTAGCAAGGCATTTCTGACTTCTAGGAAGTATTTGTGTGCATATATTTGTGATTAAAGAAGTTGAGTTGGAAATTATACAGTATTATTTCCATTTTATTCCCAAAGTCTAGGAATTTCTAGAATCAAGAATATCAGTACAAAGATTTAATAGTAGCTACCTAGATTAATATATGTGTAGAACTGGGATTTTAAAAACTTGATCCTAGCTTATTTTTAAAGTTCTTGGCCATTTCAGTATTCAAAGTGAAATAATTTTTAATATTTTATTATAATTAAGAATGTCAAATTTCTTTTCCTTCTTTTCAAATGAAATATGGGTTTCTCAAGGGTGTTAGGACATTTTTAATATAGTTTCTAGGAGTCACAATTTTTATTTTTACATTAGCTACCCAAGAGATCCTTGTCTTATAAAATCCATTTTTAAAAATCTGGGCTTCATGGTAAGGTGGAAAAATTAACCAAAATCACTCAGTTTTTTTAACCAAATCAAAATTACAAAGTATAGTAAAAAAATCAATTTAATAAATTTAAACATATATATTCAAAAATGTAACAAATAATTGTTAAATACTGACTACCTAGAAGACAGAAGTCAGTTTTGTTTTTTCATGCAAGAGATAAAATTAGTTTCGGTCTAAGTAATAATGAGAATTAAAGTAGGAAAATATTGTTGGTCCCCTTCATGAACCAGGGAATAGAATATGGAATATTACAAAAATTAAGTGCTATATCCTGTTCATGGTATAATACCTATCAAGGGCCAGACATCAGTTAAGAGGAAATAGACAAATCTAGTACTAGACTACCTAACAACGGAAAAAATTTAATATAATAGAAGAATTTCCTAATAATATAGAAATATCTGGCAAATTATTGGAATTAATCAATAAGAGGTGAAGTACCTTGAGAATTTTCTAAATTTCTGCTAGTAACAGTGGATATAATTTCAGTGTAGAAGTACCAAAGGCAAAAGTCACTTTGATGTGTCTGTTGGCCTTTCAGTTAGTTTTGCATTTGGAATAAGATAGGCTTCATAGTTTCATACGAAGTCATGTCTCTGGACCAGAATAATTTCCAGGTAAAGTGATACTTAACCAAACCCGGTTTAAAAAGTCTTTCCTTTGATGGTTATAGAGTCATATCATGTGGATTCAATATTTGTTTTCTTTAAATCACTGGTTCAAAATCCTTTCTCATTATATGTAATTTATTCCTTTTTTCTTGCATCTCTTGAAAATTCTTGGCCATTTCAGTATTCAAAGTGAAATTACTTTTGAATATTTTATCTATTTTAAATATATAAATAGTAATATCTGTAGGATAAATATATTTTTCCCAATATGCATAACAATATTAAAGAAACACATTCATAGGGTATAACATGGAAGACAGAGATACAATCATATATCTTTACTACTAATCATTGAAAAGCATGAATCTTTCCTGTACACCAGTATAATCCAATTTATGAAAACTTTCTTCAAAGAACACACAGTCTAGAAAGAACTATGGATGAGCCAAAACTTCTGTTAACATAGTTTGATAAATGTCTTGAGTGAGGCTATAAAGGAGGAATGCAATATATTAGATAACAGAAAATAATGTAAATATATAAATTCACAAATAATTGCATACCTAAATTTTAAATAAGTAATTTTTAAAGCAAATGCCTAATATATTCATCAAAATAAAACAAATAAGTGGTCATGAAAATATTAAAATTTAAAATAAACTCAGAAAGATTTCAATTTGATTCCACTACTTATAAGCTTTGAGACCTAAGGCAAATTGCCTCATTTCTCCAAGACCCAATTAATAGCTTCATTGTTCAAAAAAAAATCAAAAATAAAACCTGTGACACAGAGAGCTGTTGAAGACTAATACCTGGTATATAACAAACACAGTTCAGTAAATGACTTGTTATAGAATCATATGAGAAAGTTGCCTCTCCAGTTCCAAATGCAAAAGTTTATCAAAGAAAATCAAGGGGTGTGTGTGGCGTGTGTGTGTGTGTGGCATGTGTTTGTGTGTGTGTGGTGTATGTGGTGTGTGTGTGTGTGTTTATTCAGAGATAGTATTTCTAGACCTTGTGATGCTGGCAGGAGTTGGTAGCCTTTTATATTCAATAGTGAATTGAATAGTGAAAGTGTTACAGACATTTTAACAAGTGAATTGTACCAGTATGTCATGCAGGAACTCAGAATACTTTTTTTCATATTCAGTCAAATTCCCTAAGAAGTATGGAAAGCAAATTGATATAAATTGCATTTCTGGCTTTCTAAAATGTAATAAAAGACTCTAATGAATACATGCCACAGAGATCCACAATATAATAAGAGTGCTTCCAGTAACAATACACTATAAGAGGTAACTAAAGTCAATTTGTGCATGAGTTTAACAATTCTCCTATGTGTTTAATCCTCCTAAATTTAATATCATTACAAATATATTATTCAAACGGTGAGGCATTTAGATTCCCTTATCTAATTCCCCTTGATTCCTGAACTACATTTGTAAGTACTGGGCCTTTCTCTGTTTTTCTCTAATTCATTTATGATGTAACATAGTTCTTTAAAATTTCAGAGGCTGAGAAGTTTTAAAACTAAAGGCAGTAGGGGTTTAGGTGGAACAAACTCAAGGGAGGAAACAAACTTGGTTAAAATGTATAGTGTTTATCAATAAATAGAGCGTAAATGTTATAAATGTGCATAACTTATATACATATATTTGGAAGTTTATGCAATTGATTATGGAAGATAGTTATGTGAAAAGATTTATATGATAAAGTGTGGGTCTCAAAATTTAAAGAACTGTTTTTATTCATCAGTTGAGGTTGTGGTATAATTGCTCTACCAAACTATGTATCTCTTAAGACCATGCAGAATTTACTATGTTAGGTGTGCTTTCAGAGGATGCCTTAGCCTGGGAAACCCTTGAAACAGAGCCCCAAACAAGGACTTAGATGTAGGAGTTTGTTAGGAGTTATTCTCAGTGAGCAGGAGTTAAAACCTTAGAGAACTGAGGGAAGGAGGAAAAGACAGTAAGTGTGAAATGATGCTCACTGCTGTGAACAGAGGCTCAATTTCAACTGGGATATTCAAAGGAGGGTACTGAGTGCCTCCTGAAAGTATCCACCTGAGTTTAAGTCTCTGCTTCCATCAGCACATTGGTTAAGAGGTGTTCTCAAGGGCACTGACTGCTCTTTGTTTTTGGGTTACTATTGAGAGTATTGGAGTAATTTCCATTTATGTCTGCAGCTCTGGAGAAGTCTTCAAACAGACAGGAAACCATTAGCACCAGGTGTCTCAAAAGCCCATGCAGAACCATCCACAAAGCCTCAGTTAGAATTGTATATGAGACAAAGAAGATGTAGAGTGAGGCACCCAAGACATCTGATATTTCCCACTACTTGTACCACTTTGGTCTTTTCTGTCATTGAGTTTTTGAATTGGGGGCTGTCTTTTGTATATAGTACAACAGACTACATGCAATGGTCATTGAAACAAAGTATAATTGCCACTGTTTGTTAGAGTCATCATTTTCTTCTTCTACCATTCATTCTAGATTTCTTTCAGCCTCAATCAGCAATTCAGCTGGCTAGACTGCTTTCATGGTGGGTTGATTCTTCCTTAAATATTCCCATAAAGCTCTGAGTTCTTTTGCCTTGTCCTTGCTAGGCTATGGTCACGACGAAAACGTGGGAATAACAAGAGAAAGTTCAGTGCATCCCCTGAATACAGGACATACTCCTGCCCACTTCACGTAACCTCCCTAGCTAAACAATCTAGAAACTTTTACTAATATGGCATGTCTCTGAATTTTTGTAAGTTTTATTTCCCACAAGCAGACATCTGTGTATCTTAGCATGCATGACATACTAACTATATGACATTTCCTGCTCACTAAGTCCAATTTTCATGATCTAATTAGTGAGCCAATGTGATGTTCTGCAGAATGTCATGATAATCAAGGTACTGCAGATTTTTTCTGAACAGAGAAAAGTATTGTTAACCTAGGCTTAGGGCAAGATAGTACATTCCCCTGTTCTTTTCACAAAAGGCAAACTGTTTTGGATCCTCCCAACTGACTGAGTGTGAAAAAATGTATTTATCATATTAATAGCAGCATAGTAAGTGTCCAAGACTGTCTTGATAAATTTTGGTAAAGATACTGCTTTCAGGACTATAAATGTGATAGGGGTTAACAAATTATGGTTTAAATTATGGTAATCCACTATCAATTGTTACAATACATCCAGTTTCTGCAAAACCAACACAGTTGAATTGAACATAGAAATGATAAAGATCTCATTTTCAACATCCCTAAAGTCTATAAGGGTAGATTAATCTCTTCTTGAGATGTATCATTGCCTTATTTTACTATTTTGCTTGGTAGGAGTGGGGCAATTTCAGTTCCTTGCAATTGGTTTTTCCTACCACCTTAGTCTATCAGTTAAAGAGACAGTGATTTTTACCAACACTAATTCCTCCCAAGTAGCCATTTGTATCATTTCTAGTAAGGATGATTTTTATGGATAGCCCTGTGACCAAGTTCTCACCTTAAATTCTAGTTTCTACAATCTGGAACTTATCTTGCACACCCATGTGTGAAAAACAAGTCTAGGTGGACTTGCAGATGGGAGTATAAAGTCAGAAGACACTTCTGAAAGTCAGGACATGCAAGTTCTAGTCTTGAATCTCCAGTAAGCATGGATGTTTACTTTCAAGCAACTTTCTTGGACTCTCTGTCACTTTAGGATCTTAGCTACTAAACCAAGAGGTTGGACCAGATGATCATTTGATCATTTATAGGAATATATTCATTACAGGAATGTGATACAGGTTTTAATCTGGTAAATATCTATAATATTCAATCCACATGTAAAAAACATTACTAAAATAGGAAAGAATTGTTGCATATTCAAATTCAATCATTGCCACGTGAGGGATTAATATTAACAACTGATCCTCATTGACTGTTTACTGTGTTCAGTGCTTTATATTGGCTTCCTATTTTATTTTCTCACCAAAAATGTGAGATAAATGTTGTTATGATTCCCTTACACAGATAATAAAATTCACAGAGAGGACAGCATGTCCAAGATTAATCAAATAGCTAGTAATCAATAGAAATATGATTTGAACCAAGGTGGTCCACTGCCAAAGTTCATACTCTGAACCTCTGGATTTTTTTTAATGGTTCATTTCTGCCAAAGTGGCAACTCTGGTAGCTCTAGTATGGGGATAAATTTCTTAATTTGGCATTTATTCAGCTTGTGTTCTTTATTGTTATGACTGTTACTAAATAAAAACTTTGAAGAAAATAGTGACATAAAATATTTCTACAGAATTTTCTGGAGCTTTGTGAGAGATTTGAACTTTTCTTTCCTTCAGAAGAATGAGAGATCCAAAGACAGAGAAAAAAATAAAAGGGAAGCAGTTAAAAGGAGTATCTTTGCAACCTCTCCAGAATTTCTTGATTACTTCTCATATGGTCTAATTTTTCCCTGATAAGAAGCTGTGCTTGAGAGTAATAAGTACTGCATCAACTAAATACATCATACTTGACTGTCTGCATGATGGCAGTGGTGGAAAGGAATCAAGTAGATTTAGGTTTCATCAACCTGCAGCTTTCCATGAACAGCAAAATGGAGTTAGCAAAAACCACTTTTTGCACTCAAAAGAGTGAACAGTGAGGGAATATCAAGCGTGCTTGAGTATAACGTGCATTTCTTTAAACAGCTCTCGTCTCGTCCCCAACTCCTTCGACAGGAATAGCGCACCTCTACTGCACAAACATACACTGCATAACGTAGAGAGACGTTGTGCTAACCCTATACTACTGATAAATCTGAACAGTTACACAGCTGATCATATACTTAAAGTTCAATAAGCATCAGCAGACCTTATCTTCATATATATATACACATATATATATGTAATATTTATATATTTTAAATTTAGAACAGGGAAAAGAATGATTTTTGATAAAATCATTTTCTGAAAGTGGTATAGTGAAAGCTATGCTTCAGTTTAACTCTGAAAGCTTATTTGAATATTTTTAAGTGCCTCACTACTATCAAAAAAAATCAGCTATCTGATACATAGCACATATCTGCCCCATTATATTATATTTTGAACAATAAATTTGCCCATTTTCCATGATTCTTTAAAGGTACTATGCAAACCAACAGCAAAA
Organism: Camelus dromedarius; assembly: GCF_036321535.1. NCBI lineage: Eukaryota > Metazoa > Chordata > Mammalia > Artiodactyla > Camelidae > Camelus > Camelus dromedarius. The sequence goes on from NC_087436.1 coordinate 41,767,737, forward strand.
TGTTTGTCTTTTTCATTGTGATCAATTTTTTTCATGGGTTTTGAAAAGGCAAAAGAGGCTTTTGCTTTGTTTTTTGCAGGCAGAAAAAATGTAGGGAAACTTCATTGAAAATATGTTTGGCCCTGTGAAATTCACCTTTGTCATTTGTTAAATGCTTTTTTTTCCGTCATTCTATCCAAATTATTTCATCCTCAGATACAAGCAGGCCATTCATCTATTAGTTTCAAGCTAATCGCATGAAATTAAACACCAAGATGTGCGTAATTAGAAATCACCTCACCCTGGAAAATGGGATAATGACAGAGTCCTTGAATCAGTGGAGGTTAAAGCTGCATGTGTAGAGCACATTTGTACAAACCTGAGATAAGCTTCTGATTAAAGATATTGTATGAAGGCACAATTAAAAGTTATGTTTAATCTAGAAGGAAGAGTTTATTTTAAGTACTGTGACCTTAGAATTGCATCATGTAAGTAGCAGAATCTCTGGCAAATTTATATATATATAAAATATATATATATATAAAATACAATGCCCTTTCCTCAACCTTGTGTTAAGTTCAACTGCTTTCCAAGGAATCGCTTAGTATGAGTAACAACTTTAATATACAATGCATATAAATTATTAGGTACAATGCACTAATAAAAAGGATTGTGACAATTGTGAGTTATTTGAATAGGAAAAAGGTTAAGACTGACCACCTATCATGTGGCCCAATAAATACAGATGCACTAAAGATGCAAATCCTGAAACTATACATGTAAAACAAAATATGTCAATATTCTTGAATTGGGAATTGAGATTGTCCCTCTAAGCATAATAGCAAAAGCAGAAATAATCGAAAAACTGTAACTGACTCAGGGAACATGAGATAGACATTTTTGTTATAAAAATGTATGTGGCATAATACATATGAAGAAATTTTATGCATACCTAGTGTCATTAATGGTGCCATTCCTGAAAGAAACTGGAATAAAATAAACATACTGAACTCATGACAGGACTTCTGGAGACATTATAAACCCAATTTCCTAATCTTTATTCTAGTGGCCTGATAATAATATTTCACATCTGTCTCCTGATATCCTCTCTTTCTTCCTTAATAACCACCTGAAAGTATTTATTTATTTTTTTAAATTGAAGTATAGTTGATTCACAGTGTTGTGTTAGCTTCTGGTATACGGCATGGTGATTCAGTTATACATATGTGTGTGTGTGTGTATTTGTTTTCAGATTGTTTTTCATCATAGGTTTTTACAAGATATTGAACGTAGTTCCGTTTGCTATATAGTAGGACCTTGTTGTTTATCTGTTTTGTATATAGTAGTTTGTATCTGCTAATCCCAAACACTTAATCTCTCCCTCCCCCACCCCCTTTCCCCTTTGGTAACCATAAATTTGCTTTCTATATCCATGTGTCTTTTCTGTTTTGTAAATAAGTTCATTTGTATCATTTTTTTTTTAGATTCCATATATAAGTGGTATTACATGATACTTGACTTTCTTACGTTCACATTTAAATTCCTGGGTGGTGGCTGAGGCCAGAGGAGGTTCTGATTAGCTTTGCTACTATTGTCTATACTTGGTAGCAGCCTCCACACCAAACCATGCTGTGGACTACTGGCTAGCTACACAGATCTGCACCTGAAAAGATTCTACACCATGAAACAAAGGGGAACTTGAGTTCACTACATCAAGAGAAGCATGCTAAAACTACTAAATATTTAGAATTCTGGGACTGTGTCTAGAGATTATGATGAAATATGAGATAAAGTAACAAACTGAAATGAAAAAGAAAGTGATTAAAATGCATGAAAAGATTATGTGGGAAAAAATACTGTTAAGGTAAGTAACACTTTCAAAGCAATATTAAAATCAAATTTAGAGATCATAAAAAACTGAATTAATACTACAGAAAATAAAATCAGAAAATCGAAAGAAAACTTGAGAACTAACCACAATTGAAAATATCAAGGAGATCAAAATAATATCTGAGAGGTTGCTAGAAATCTTGAAATGGTTATCTGACATCTAGAAGTAACCAGGACTAGTGGAATGTGAACAATAATTAAATTAAAACAGATTTTCAAAAAGCAGTGATCTTAAAAATGACTAAAACTTAAAAAAGATAATGGCTCACTGAGATTTCTCAAAATAAGTAAAATAAGTCTCCATCCTTGAAATAGGTGGTTTTTTTTTTTAATTTTTAAGAAGAAAATAATCTGGAAACATTGAGACAGAAAAACTAAGTAACCAATCAAAAACAATGTAAGTTAGGAAAAAACAAAAATCAAATTGGCCAAAGATTTTTCAACAACAAAATTCATCAGTGGATGACCATTTCTGTTCTCTAATACTGAGAAAATTTTCTAGACCTTCAAGGAAATGTTAGAGACTCCAAAAATTTAAAAAGATAGCATGGTGGCATTAATTCTCTGGATTATATAAAATAGAACTCACAATTCACCAATGATCTGTCAAAAGACACAACTAAAATCATCACATGAGCACTTAAATTTGTTTTACCTAGATAATTGTTATATATAATTTTATAAAACTTAACATGAACATTAAATTGGAGAAATAAATTCTGAAAAAGAAGATTAAAAACAAGCCGGAAAATTCCTGAGGAAAATAAATCTAATAAACTAAAATAAATTAGGAGGATAGAACTGGGTAACAAGGAAAAAAATTGCTCAGCTCACCTAAGGTGATGCTAGCTACTTCCAGACAAAGGGTTGCTCCTGAGACTGCCTCTTTTATATCTTGACCTCAGATCTTGCATGCCTAGAGCTTGAGAAACCATCTTAAGACCATTAAAGAAAGGCCAGAATAACATTGAGGACACTGATCCTCTTGTAATTCTCTAAATGAATGCCAGCCATGACCTACTTCAAAATTGTTTTTTATAAGAAAAACTTCTATTTCTGTAAGGAAATGTAATTTGATTTTAAGGTACTTACAGTCAAATGCAATCCCAGTTCTTAAGATGTAATGAGATCCTCCCTCATTCTTAAAACTCATAAAAAATATTGAATTAGCATATCATATTTAGCAATGAGCATAAGCATAAAATGACCACTAATGAAATTTAAAACACTATGTACACTACTCAATTTCTCTAGAGATTAAAAAAAGAATATAAACAAAAATAGTCTGTAAGATGAAAACAGAACAATGAAAGCATCAAGAACAGAAGTCACAAAATGAAATAAAACAAAAGGTTTATAAAAAATGAATTAAAATCTTCCTTAAAAAGTTGTCTTTACTTTTGCCTGCTCCCATTGGCATAAGTAAAGTGAGGATATAGGAGAGTTGATAGCACATTTGTGTGCTAAGTATGTAGAATAGCTCTTATTTTTAAAATTTGTTCCCTAAACAGATTCAAATATCATTAGACCATGAAGAAAATCTCAATAAACTCCAATGGGCAGAAACTGTATCAGTCACACCTTTTTTGGAAAAGTTAAAAAAAAAATTATTACCTAAATGACAAAAAAGTCACTGAAAGTATTGATTTGAATAAAGTAACATTAAACACTTGACTCGATTAGGATATTCTACCTACAATTAGAGATGATCGCTGAAAATGGGAGTACTTTCAAATGCTTTAGTAAACAGAACTATTTTCTGAAATTAAATACTTTCATTTAAAAGTGAACAAAATTAGTTAAACATTAACTTAAGAAGTTGAAAAAAATTTGAGAAATTCAAAGAAAGAAAAGAGCAAATAGAGAAGGTCCCCAGAGAATTTATGCGACAGACTTACCTCCAGGCTTTGTGAGTCCGCCTAATAGCTGCTGTGTTGCTTTCTTAGATTGAGGGGTACCCACTATTTTCCCTTGTTGAACTAATCCTCCCTAATTCAACCAGAGTTAGTGTTTCTGGCTGCCTGTGCATGGTTCCTGAGACCTATCATAACCTCCCAGAGGTGCTGGCCTTGTAGATGAGATCGACCACAACCCTCATTGTGGTGGCCCACCAAGTTTCACTTTGAAGAATCTTGAGTCTCTCACACCCCGGTTTGCCACCCAGAAGGATTAGGAAAAAGAAGTTGGAAGAGCTCAGAATGTAAAATAAGTGGAACTTGATCTGAGAGAAATTACTGGAGTGCAGTGCGTCACAACTAGTGGAGCACCCCTCCAGGGGGATTTTGGGTAAGAGCAAGTTTGACAAAGCATTTTAGAAATGGCAACTCAGAAACATGGCATGCTTGAACAGGAGGTCAGGGATTTCCTTACAAGGCTAACAGGTCTTATTTTCTAGAAGATTGGAAAATTGTGATTGGCATGTATTAGGTTTCCTTGTGAGTGAGGTGTTTCCCATAAGTGCAAGCTGACTTAGGTTTAGATTCTTGATGTGGGCTGGGCCACTGGGCTGCCCCTATTTTGTGGGAACCGATGTACAAATTACCTTTATCAGTCGTAAGGCAATAACCTGGGAATGGGAAGTCTAAATACAGACTTTTACACAGTCTGTTTTCAGTTCCCCACCTGATTTCTGCTTCAATAACTGAAGTTTCCTGGAGCTATGGAAACAATTCTTTTTCATGTCAGCCATGCCCCCTGGAGGTACTATGTTGTAAGTGAGGAACCACGCCTCTCCACTGCTGGGGTTTTACCTCTTGTTCTCTTTGAACTTAGAGGTTTTCATATACTTTGAGTTCCTATTTGAATGAGTTTTCATAGGAAAGGAGATATATGTTAGTGACCCTTCAATTCTCCATGTCTAACCAGAAGCTTCAGGGTCAAATTAGTGAATCAGAAGGATGTAATCCTTAAGGAAGGTATTGGTTTTGTAATATTTTGAATATATATATAATCAATATAATTGGTATAAACAAATCAACATTATATTTATGCATTTTATCTCATATAATCATCAATTTATCTAGTGTTAATTTATCATTGACCCTGTTACCGAACCTCAGATCTGACTGCTCGCCATTCACAAGCCAATATAGAGGCATATGTTGGTAGAAAGGAAATTTTGCTTTATTCTGGAGGCCAGCAATCGGGGATGGGGGGTGAATATGGGGATGTAGGGTGCACTCCTATCCAGAGACCAACTCCCCCGCTGTCAATCAGTGGGCAAGACCTTTTAAAGGGGGAGTTGCAGGGATGTGTAGGGGATAGATGCAGAAGAGCACAGTCAGCTCTGACAGTCATCTTGTAATTAGTCATGCAGGGGTCTGATCAGTCATCTTGATTGTTTTAAGTACAATTAACCTTTAGTTCCATGGTCGGTTTGTTCCCATTTCTTTGAGACCGTTTCTCAGAATTGTAGCAGCTTATGTCATGGTTACAGTTTGGGCATCACGTAGTTAAGTTCTTCCACCAGGTGGGGTTTCCATTATCTACAAGACAGCTTAAAGGATATGGCTCAGAGAATTATCTATAGCCTTTGAGAAGGAACTAAAGGTCCTTGACTTTGTTAAATGACTAAACCATTATTTTCTTTTACTTGACTATTTCCCTTTGTTTCTGTATTTCATTTCTCTGATTAAACTTATTTTTTGACTACAGTTTTTCTAGAGACAGGAGGCAGGCAGAGGACATTTGGTGGTGGTGGTGGGGTCTGTCCTGGGAAGGCCCCGTAGGGTCCTGCTCTATTTCAACTCTAGGTAGGTGAAGCAAACGTTGTCTCACTTTAGGCCCTAGAACTTAACCTGGCCTTCGTAAAATCTAGCAGCAAAATTTGAAAAAAAAAATGTATCATGAGGTTTGAAATCACTCAATGTCATTTTTTTACCATATTGCTATTATGAGTTATTTATTTTTATTATTTAGTACTTCCTCCTATAAATAAAATGAAGAAAATATTGCAGTTGATTCATGCTCATTATAACCAGTTCCATTTAATTAAAAATTTAAATTTATGTATTATAACTAATAATTTAATTTAAAAATGAATTTCAGCTGCATGTTCACGATAGGGAAATATTTCACAAGTATATGTTTTTAAAAATTACTATTGTCTTAAAATATTTTTTTTCTAAGTCACTGAAACCATATTTTTGCTGAGAGCAAATAAGCTTAGACCTCAGAGGATCTACTTCGGAAGTTAAAAGGTCCACTTAGGAAGTAAAAACCCGCAATGCTCTAATGGAATTTAAACATAGCAAAATCTCTTCTCCCCCCTGTTATCATTAACTGGTGTGAGGCTTTTTTGATGAAGTTTAAAAGGCTTCTTCAATAAATTCCCACCAGCAAGCCAAAGTAGGAACAATTTTAGAGCTTTGTTTTCTTGTTTGATTTTATATAATAGTGCTGTATTGCTTTTAGCCAGTTTATTGTTTTCTATAACTTGACCCTTGAAATAAAAACCATACTGTTTGTTTTAATATGAAAAGACAATAAGGAGTGAAGCAGGAAAGGCAATGTATGAGATTTTTAAAAAGATATTTTGGGAATTCACTAACTGTCTTTTCTCATTTCTACATGCATGAATGCCTTCCCAACCATAAACATTATTTCTGAAGTCACTTGGTAGGAATACTTTCATTTGCACTTAAGGCTTTTTTAGAAAAATTTGGTAAAATAGTCTCAGGTGCCTAAAAAAAAATGTTAAAGACAACATATAACTACAAAAAGATCAGTGATGTTATATTTTCTGAACTATTAAGAATCAGTACTAGCTATTTAATTTTTAATCTTTCCTTTGGTACTATAAATTTTATAAGATTACCTCACCAAAAAGGATTAATAAAATGCCAGAAGTTTCCATTTTTTTCCCAAAGGGTATACATCATATTGAAACTTTCTTTCAGTCATATTCTATTTTCTAATTTTAGAGCTCAAAACCTTAGACTTCAGCATTTCTGGCCCCAGAGCAACAAAGCCTTTTAAATTAGAAATTTTTAAAAAATGAGATAAGTTTTCATCAAGATATTAATCACAGGTAAATAAGTAAGTGACATTCAAACCCAGTACCAAATAAAAGGGAATAAATAGCTTAAGTGATATGGCATGTCATAGGATTTTCCACTGTCTCTCACATACAAAAATTCTTTTTGCACAAGACTCGAGGATAGTTAGAAGATTTAGATTTTCTTCTACCCAGCTTCCTTTACTTCTCCTGGGGTTTAATTCTCCTGCTCCACCTTCTACTTTAGTTTCCTAATTCCTTCAAGAAGGTCTAAGTTATGCTATACTAGCAACAACTTTAAATTTTTTTTAGCTTAACCCAATATTTATCTTTGCTTACACATCACTGTGAATATAGGACATGCCCCAGGCTGTCTGCCCTCCCTGTATTTACTTCAGCCCGGAGGCTGCTCTTCAGTACCTAGCACCTCGACCTCAATATGCTTTTACAATCACTGAAGCAAGGAGGAGTCATGCTGAAAAATTGATCACTGACTTCCAACAGAAGTGAAATGCCTCACTCCTCACGTTCGGTTGGCCAAAACAAGTCACATGATCACTCTTTTAATTCATGGGGATGAGGACATGCAGACTTCCTATACATCTGGGAATACAGAAGAAACATATTGTGGTGAACATTTTTTAACCTACTTATAAATAATTTTAAATTAATTAATATAAATTAGAATCATAACTTTATTGTTGGCTAAAAAACAAAACAAAGTGTGTACAAAGGTTTTGTGTCAACGAAGAATTGACAATAACGTTAACATCATTCATACTCCAGTCCCTCCCCCATATTTGTAAGTTCTTCAGTAATTCAGTAGACCCTCAGCACTTTCTATAAATAAGAAACTCCAAAAAACAACTCTTTAAATTTATCAAGAAAGAATATTTTCCTCATGAAAACCAAAGAAAGTCAAATTGTCTTCTTTGGTCTCATGATATCCATACTCATGTATTTTGCACTGATGTCTGTATTATGTTTTTCCATGTCAGAAAGTTTATTCTAGAAATATTTAAGCATTTTATTTTCTTCCAGTTAATATCTATTCTTTCTGAAATATAATAGAGTCTTGGAAAAGAACCTAGTGCTAGTCCAGCTTATGGTTACAATGTCTGCTTTTAAACTTGCTTCATTTATATCAAATTGTAGAGGATTAAGAGTTCCCTCTTCAGACAAATTTTTAAATAATTGATTGCCTTACCCTTCTCCATCATCAGGGTTTCACTCTTTACTGGACCATTCCTATTAGCCTATAAATATGCTCTACACCCAAACATTAAAATAATGTCCTCTTGTCCTTGCTTCCCTCAAAGTAGGATCTAAATTTTCTGCTTTTCTTCACAGCAAGACTTCGAGTTACTTATAATTTCTACTTCCTCACCTTTCATTCACTGCATTTTAATGATATTTATTGTTTTGTTTCTTTTTTTTATTTAGGAAATTTAAAAATGCAAAGAAGAAAATAATAAGTTCTGATATTCTTCTCACTCCAAACCAACCATCCTTAATAATTCTTTTGTAATTGGTATTACAGTCACATTGTGATTTGTTTAAGAATCTGTTTCCACACCACTCTGCCATCTTTGCTCTATCTCAGATCAGTTTTCCACATATACATGGGGATTTTCTATGCTCTGGGTCTGTGTAGCTCTCTCTTCAGTCCCTTTTGTGTATGTGTTTTGTCAGCTAAATTCTCCCTGTGTTAATTACCGTATCTTTATTGCTACTTTTTAATATGTGGAAGAACCAGTCTCTGCAAATTGTCATTTTTCTTGAATGCCTTTGACTGTTCTTGATTATTTGCTCTTTGACATAAATTTTAGAATCAAATTGCTAAATTAAATATAAAAGTGAAACAAATCATAATTTTACTAGAACGGTAGTCTTTGTCAACTGATTAAGTTTATATCACAACAATGCTCAGTATCCCAATCATAGAAAGTTATATTTCTACCATTTTTTTCAGATTTTCTTTAATGTCTTAAAGTTTAATAATTTGCTCCCTACAAACTTTGCACTTAAAAAAAGATGTGTTCCTTTTTTATTGCTACTGTAAATGATCACTTTTTATTTTATCTTATTAATGAGGATGTTAACTGATTGCTACTAGATTTTAGAAATTCATTCATTTTTTAATTTTGAGTCTTGGTAAACTTTCTTACTTAATTCTATTAATTTATCAGTAGATTTTGCAGGGGGTTCTCTATGGAGAGTCGTATCATATAAATAATAGAAACTTTTTTTTCCATTTCTCACATCTATTTTCTTTTTTTAATTTGCTATCACTGGCAAGGACCTCATAATTATGTTTAATTGGGAATAACGATGGCAGGCATCTTTGTGTTGTTCCTGATGTTGAAGGGAATGCTTTCATTTTTTTCTCACTCAAGTGTGATTTTTTTAAAAATTCTTTTTGTGTATGTACCTTGCTAAATGAAAAAATATTTCTTACTTCTCTTTTGCTAAAAATTTTATAAAGAATGAATGTTGAATTTAATTGCACATTTCCATCATTTATCAAGATAATAATCTTATCTTTACCTTTTTGTTTGTAATATGTGAAAGTATATTAATCACTTGGAGAATTTGTAATTGTATTATCTTCATAGGTTTTCACCCCAAGTCAAAGCTACCTTTTGATTTTGAATGCATAAGGGGAGTTTTTACCTCTATCTGTTTTCAAGGCCAAGATTGGAAAGTTTTCCAATCTGTCTTTTTCTGGGCAGTGGGGTTTAATTTTCATTAAGCTGTTAGGGTTCTGCTTATGTTGAGTCACCAATCCAGTTCTACACCATGGGCAGACAGAAGCTTTATCGTCTGTCCTCTATGCTGTATGCAATCATTAAAGCAGAATCTCTCAGGGTTTGGCAGAAACTCTAGCAGAAAACTAGTTTGGTGCTTTTGAAATAAATTTCTAGACCCAAGATGTCCTGCCTGTAGTGCCATGTCAGCATGGAAGTTCAGATAACTTTTGTGTTCAAGAAATACTCGGCTTGACCACAGGGTCAGCCAGTCACCAATTCCAAGCCAACTCTGGGTCTTCTCATCCAAACAAGGTTGACTATGTGGCCCCAACCAATCAGATATCTTGTTAGTCTCCTTTATTCTTTATTCTATAAAAGCTTTCTGCCTTTTGCAGTTCTCCAAAAAAACGACTGATCTGCTTCATGAAGTGTTAAAAAGTTTGTTTGTATAACCCAAATTATTTTCTTTAATCATTTTTAATTAGTTTTGGTGAAAGGAATGGGATCCAAAGCTGATTGCTAGTGGCCTGTGGAACAAGGTGATGCATAGACACAGCACCCACTGAACCCTTTGTTTCATTGTTCCTCTTGCCCTTACCCTGGGCCTTTGGTAAGTGACTCTCAGATCTGCGCACCACCTTCTTGCGTGCAGGTCTCTGATCCAAACACACTTTGTGTGTATGTGTGTGTGTGTATAATGTGTGTGTGTGTGTATATATACACACATAAATATACATACATTGTATATATATACACACACATATGCATATAAAAACATACATTTTATCTATATAGTTCCCAGAAAGGTTCTAGGTCCCTTGAAAAGTTCCAGGATAGTAATACCAGGAGCCTTCACTGTGTGGCAGCTAGTAGGGGACTCACAAAGCCTTGAGGTAAGTTCACAGCATAAACCACTAGGGGACTTGGAGAAATACATTAAGACAAGAAATTCAGACTGTGTCAATCATCAAAATCTAAGTAGACACAGTTCAGGCCATTAAAAGCTATCAGGGCAGATACCACTGCAAAGAAATGTTTTTGTGAAAGGAGTAATAGATCTGTTGCTAATGGGAATCTCGGAAGCCAAAGCCGCAAAATTGGTGGTCAGGAGTCAAGTACTTAAAAGCTGTTAGAGCACTCCCGTCTAACTCTAAGACTGCTGTGCCAGGATAAGTTGGTCATGGAACAGGTTAGAGTGACACTAGGTCACCACCAACCTCAAAAAACTTTCCATGCAACAAGGTAAAACACCACAAAATCCCCAAGCCAGTGGCATGTTTCTAATAGGTATTAATTTAGCTCTGAGAGACCCAAAGTTTAGCTAAGGAAATGGGAATCTTCAAGTTACAAAGAATTGAATATACCACCTTCTGGCACACTTGCTTATTTTCTGTCTAAGAACTGGGGTCCCAGAAGCTATAAATAATACACAAAAATGGCAAAATCTTACTAAAACAACTTAGAATTACAATGGTCATTATGGGAAATGTTCCAATTAGACAATCATTTATTTAAAAAGTGCTCTTGAAAGCAAAGTTTCCCAAATCAACAAACAGGATGGGGTACCTATTTTAATTGGTATCCAGAAGCTTCCAGAGGCTTCAAAATTCCAAAATAGTGTCATTGAAAGGTTCATTGCAAAAGACTAATGAGAAATTAAAGACACAAGTGGTACCTAAAACAGAACACTGTAAGACTTACTTGGCTCCTGCTACTCCCCTCTATAACCTTTACCGAAGAACTCAGTCTCCTGTGCCTCCATGTGAATTGCCTTTCCACTCTGAAAAGACTACAAAACATAAAAAAAAAAAGAAAAAACAATGCCCAGCAAATTAGTGGCCTTATAACTCCTGCAGCTCCAAGGCCGAAAAAATAAGAATACCTGTGCCTCCCTCATTGTACTTCCCTCTGGGTCCATCATCAAAATACTGGCCCAGAAATCTGTCTCATTTGCAACCAAAGGTTTTGTCAAATTTTTCCACACCAACTTGAATGCTCTCATATCCATCCTCAAAGGAAGACCCCTATATGGGTCCCTCCCAGAATTGACAAGACTGTGCAGGATTCTCCAGTAAACTGCTACCAGTTAGTTATTCTCTTAAACAACCAAGGAGAAACTACAATTTCTTCCTTTCCAAATCCAGACTCTTGTGAATCCGGCTTTGAAGTACTTATTGTTGTCAATTTTTTCTCTCTCAGGGACAGCTCTACTTTTTCTTTGTCTTGTTTTGTTTCCTGAGAGCTTGGCTTGGCTTTTGTATCTAGATTGTCAGTTCTTATGTATTGCAAGCAGCTCAACCTTCAGTTTTGGGGCCCAAAACTGGCTGGTCAGAAGTGTGGGCTGCACTCCATTTGTGGCTAGGGGCCTATTAACTGTTGCCAGCTTTCAAGGGGAAATTACCTAAGTCATTTTTTCTTTTGATTATCTTTGGGAGTGGCTCTGGATCTTGGGAGAGTAGTAAATTTGGGGATTGTTCAATACTGCCAGGAATGTTGCTCTTTGACTTGGCTGGAACTTGACAAGATAGTTGAAACGATTTTTTTTTTTTTTTTTTAAGTAAATCTAAGGTCAGAAGTTGCCAAATTGAAAGCTGGGTTTCAGAGCCTGAGAGCCTGATAGGGAGTTTTGTTTAAGCCTCTCCTCTAATCTAAATGAAACTATCTACCCAGAGAAAAAGGAAAACATTCAAAAAGCATACATTCCAATAGCCCTAAATCTAGAACAAGGAATCTTTGGATTTTCATCTTAGTTGAAGATCTTCTCTCTGATACAAAAAAGCAAGTTGAAGATAATTCTGTTGGATGGACGGGTCAGGCCCTTGATATCATTCAGGTTGCAACCCAGTTCTTTGAGGAATTAAAGACAACCATCCTGAAAATTGAGGACAGTTTGTGCAACTTGTCTTACAAATTGAGCCTTTACTTTTTTTTTTTTTTAACCTGGAATTGTTTAATATATTGTGAAGTAGGTAAGGTTGATTTTTTGTTTTACATATATATCCAGTTGATCCATGATCATTACTGAAAACACCATTTCTTCTAATTTTACTACAGGATAAACTTTGTTACATCAGCTCAATACGTAATTTTGAGTCTTCTAGGTGTTCTATTCTTTTCCATCGGTCCGTTTTTCTATACTTACGCCAAAACACAGTGTTTTCATTACTGTACTTATGCATGTATTTGTGACTGTGATAGCATAAATCCTCAATCTTTGTTATTTTCTTCAAGATTTTTTGCTAATTACTTACTTTAAAGTATGTTCTCATTGAGTATGATGTCTTTTGTTCACATTTATTTTTCTTGATATGCTGAACATTTTTAGTGATTATGGGACATTTTGCATTAATAATTCTAGAGACTCTGAATAATTGTATTTTGCTCTAGAGAGGATTCATAATTCCTTCTGCTGAATAGCTGAAGCAGGGCAGAATATCTGAATCCAATCAAGAACTGAACTAGTCTTGCTGTATTTACCAAGAGCCCCTCTCCTCATTATGTCCTCTAATTGTTTAAATCTCTTCGGCATTTTAAGATTGTCAAAAATCATATGATATTTTTGAGCAACTTTCTCTTTAGCTTCTCTCCTTCTTTAGCTGTGTAGTTTAAGAATTCGGTGAATGCCCCAAAGTGAAAAAAAAAAATCACAAGATTTCGCCTCACTTCTCTATGCTTCAACTTTTCTGAGATCTTGGCCCTTCAAGTTTCACCTGCCATTTTAGCTCTAAACTCTACTTTTTCTCCTGAGACTTAGGAAATTGCCAAAAGCTCTGTTGGTTTTCCTATCCTCTTAGTAATAGCTCTGTGTCTGACCTCACAGCCTTTTTGCTTTCTCCCAAATTGACAAATACACTGTAGATAGAGCAGCTTGCAGAACCTCAGCCCATCTCTCCTTGGCTGCCTCCAGTCCTGGACAGCAATTCTAGAAGGAAATTGTTTTTGATTTCTTGTGGACTAAGAAGTGGGCTAGAGGTAGAAAATTTAAACTGTTAAGCAGAAATGAGGATGTCTGTTGTCAATAAACTAAATTCCAGAAAATTATATAGTTATCTATAGCAATTTTTGCCTTACTTTTTGTTTCTCGTCTGTATTCTGGATAGTTGAAGTTGACATATAAGAAAGATGTGTATTAAGACAACTTGTAAGATTAGTGAATAAGGATTATTAAAAAAAAATCTAAACCCATGTAAATGGCTCCTCATTTTTTCCTTTGTCTTCCTTTGATTATATTAATGCTATTTGCAAATTTATATCAAAGCTATTTAAAATAACTACCTTAATAACATCTTAAATAACATCAAAATTCAATACTAATTCCCACAAGTGTTATTCTTTAAATTTCTATTTTTTATCCCTTCCACAAACCCTGTCTTGAGCTTAACCTCATCTGGTAACATTCTCAGTGTCCCAGATTGGTTGATTCCAGGACCTACATATCTAGGTTATTTCTTCTGACTGATTTTCTCTTCTCTTCATTTACCATCTGTTGAAACACAATTTATTGTTCTAAGTCCAACTTAAATTTGACTTATTTTTAAAACTTTTTCTGTCCTAAATTAAGAAATATAAAGGGCATTGTGCTCACATACACTCATTGAATGGGGAGGGGGAGGCTGCACATGTGATTGTTGGACTTGATCTTATTAACCAGGTTAGTTATTATGGGGCCCTCATAGCATGAGCCCCATAAGAATAAGCTTGCAGAGTACTACAAGGATTGAGAGTACAGCAAACTTGTAATTGCTCGTTATATTTTCTTTCAATGACCTTTTATACGATTCTTTAACCATACTGCCAAGTTGCACAAAATTTCCTGACACCTTTCATAATATGAAAGCCCATCCACCACCAATGCTAAATCGTATAATAATCTTTGCCATCTATATTTTCAATCACTTTCTTCCAATCTATATGACTTCCATTTTAATATCCTGTGTGATACACCTTTTACTTCTTTGAAGCACTCAAGCTCCATCACTGGCTTTTTCTTTCGTCAGGCATGTGAGTCAAAACTGTTAATCAAAACAAAATGGAAACACCAGCTAGAGTTTATAGTGGTGTAAACCAAACTTCATGATAAATTCATTTAAGGACAGCAAGTTAGAACAAATACTGGCTGAGAGATATAATAGGATAACACTCAAATAAAAATACAGATTGGACTATAACATTGTTTTATTTTAGTGTATGCAAAATTATCAGAAGCATTTCAGAAACATTTAGCACTATAATAAACCAGCAGGGTGGCATAAATGACACATCCATGTGCAATACTTGGCGTATCTATCAGTAGATGCTCCACAAATTTCAGAATGTTATTTCATGCTCCCTTAGGTAGAATTAAATGCTTTCTCAGTTTATATCTATAGCATTTAAATATTCCTCTATCACAGACATCAGCCTGGAAGGTCTGTGGAATTCAGTAGTCACCTCTGGCTTGCTCTCCCCTGCATCCACAGCACGGTTCAGTATCTGGAACAGCCTATGTGTTCCTTTAAGTATTTGCTGAATAAATGAATTAAGCCACAGTATTTCTTCACTAAAATAGGACTTCCCTAGGCCTGGAAAGGGCTTGGTAATAGTAGATATTCAACTAATACTTGCTGAATCAATTGCAGTGGTACCTCAGTATCAACAGAGGATTGATTGGTTCCAGGACCTCTGAGGATACAAAAATTCTATATGCTCAGCACCCTTGCATAAAATGGAATAGTACAGTTGGCCCTATGTATCTGGACTGGGGAGTCAACCAACCATGGATATGGAGGGTTCACTGTATTTCAAATAAAGATCCATTGAGTGTTTATTGCCTGTCATGAACTACGCTGGACTGGATTAGAATCACTGTGAGCAAATTGGAAATGTATCCCCTACTACCCTCCCATCTGCCTGTTCTATCCTGTTCTAATTCCATCACATAAAATTTTTTTATTGAGAAAAATAATTATTGAGGACAGACGTTTAAGAAGGCTGAGACAGTATAGATGCCTCTTGAAAGTCATTTATGTTTAAAGTTTTTATTCATCTCTAATGTTAGATATAATCCTCGATTTTTTTCAGATTAATCTTCCATCAACAAAAGACAAGTTCCAAGGGCACAAGTATTTAGAGGGTGACTGGGGAAAAGACTGAGTGGTCAAAATCCGAATTTACATTAGAGTTTCTCTCTCCTGGGGGAGGCGCCCTGTATAGAAACAACTGCAAAATCTGCTTGAAAGAAGACATTTTTCAGTAATTCAAGGTTGTTCGTTTGTCATTGATCTTGTGTGGGAATGGCTCGAAGGAGTAAGAAATGGGGAAAGAAATCATAATTTAAAAGATAAGAAACATATTTAAAATTCAGTTTTTAGGGTTTTAAGAAAGACAAAATTTAAATGCCATAATTTCCTAACAATTTAAAGTTAAACCTGTCATCTCCTGTTCACATTCTTTCTTACATTTGTTAAAGACTTACTGAGTACTTGATATTGCATTGAAGACTGTGGATAGCATTATACAATCCACAAAATGCAATCCACGTAATCTATGATAGACTCTGAGAAGGTTCATAATTTATCAGGGAGTCAAGAACATGAAAAACTGTTACATGAGTATAATAAACAATTGTTACTTATTTTTACTTTGCTGTGATACTTTACTCAGGACATATTGATTCATTCCCCTGGTGAGGTTCTGGACATCTTCACAGAATTTGAAGAGCCCTAAACAACAAATAGGAATTCAACAATTAGAAGTGAAAAGGAAGAAAATTTCAGGCAGAAGGAACAATATATAAAAAGAGGGAAAAAAAACATGGAAATGCACACATTTCTCTGGGAAAATCATGCCACCTGACAGGGCAAGAGAATGATGCAAGAAAGGGAAGGGGGAAGAGATGTGCAGAATATTGAGCTAGAAGTAGGTGTGGAAAGACTGGGGAGAGTCTTAGACCCTGTAGGCTTTGGCAACCATCAAGATATTTTTATGTTTTATTTGAGTGAGAGATGGGTGACTTGTTATCAAAAAAGATGCAAGGTCATTACCTAGAGACAAACAGTCACTATGCTGAAGAATATCCTTTTAACCTATATACACGAAATATATGGAACATGTATTATTTTCATTGAAAATGAAATGAAATACTAGGTAATAAAGTAGATTCTTTTAGTCACGTGCTTTTAGTTTTATATAATATATTCATGTCAAAACACACTTTCACCATATTTTTAAATTAACAAAATATGATTCCCTTGTGGTGATATTCAAGACTTTTCCTTTACGCAGGGAATTGTTAAAATCAAGTCTACATTAGAAAAGAACTGCAAGATTTTACAGGAAATTTTAGATAAATAGGAACTGGGAACCAGAAATAAAGTGGGAATAGAAAGTTATTTCACAAGCAAATCTGATAAAATTTAGTGACAGCCTATATGCTAGGAATGGGAGAGAGTGAAGAGTCAATGATAACTAAAGTTTTTTGCAATGTGGGAGCCACGTAGAGCTAAAGAACGAGTTTAAACAGAATAGGAGACACAGATGGCGACAAATCAGAAGATACCACATGCCTCTGACTGTCATAGAATTAAAGTGCACCTGAAAAATAACCCAAAACTCCAAAGGGAACAAAAATACTTTTTTTTGTAATGATATACCAAACTCAAAATTATTTACTGTTCTTTTTATTGATTTTTAAAAATTACATTAAAAACCTCATTATTGTAGAACATCATGAACTAATTGATATTTATTGAATTTCTTGTTTTTCCATTTAGTTTCCCTTCCCATTGGCACTCTGATTAGAACAAACAGTCAATAGTACCAGAGGAAATGGAGGCCCTGTTCTTCAGGGGCATGAGGAGCCCCATAATTTGTCAAAGTCAACAGATCCTCTTGACTGTTCCTTGACATGTGTGATTAATTGCCAGGAGTCACTTTATTCTCTGCATCTTCCTCACCCATCTTGCTCAGACTTTGCTCTCCAGCTGCCACACTGCATCTCTCCAAAGAATTGAAATATGCCTTTATATTCAAATTTAGTCCTTGTGATCAGGCTGAACCTGTCACACACCTGCCATCCTCACCTAATAATAGGCAAGTCTGAGTGAATACTAGTACTCCAAGTGTATATTCAATACACTATCCACTGTGTGAAAATACTGATTTGTCTCCTGGAGTCTGCACTGATGCATACGTTTGTTTTCTCTTTTGCCTCCTCTTCTTGTCATCAACATTTTGTAATTCAACCCAGTATTTGGTTAGTTAATGTTTACTGTGCCTTCTTTACTTGTATATTTACTTCAAATGGAAAATCACCAAATTTACAAACAAACTCCATCCTTCAGGATTTTTATACCTAAAAATTACATAGTCAGGTAGACAGTAGACAGGTAGAGTGAAATTAATTGTTACTAATTTTAAATTGTACCTCAGTGCATCATATTTCCTGGATTTTGAAAAAAAATTAGTTAACTTGTCTTAAGATTATTTCATGAAGCATGAAAAACGGAGCCTTAGTAGAATGCAATCAGTACTTCAAAAACTTCTATTAATGACAGCTTAAATGAATGCTAATCCAGTGTGTTATTACAGTGCTTTGTATTTGTCACAGACACCCTCAGATAATTCCAAATGGAAATAATAGTCGCATTTTCAAAGATGCTCATTAAGTTTCCAAACAAGAAAATGAAATTCCTCCATTTTTACACCTGGAGTTGACACTTGGTATCATCAAGCTTATTCATTTCACTTATTTCTTAATATTGAGTTCAAGAGAAGGCTTAAATATGGAAAAGGCACCTCAGCTTCCATTTTTCACATGTGTCTCCTTTAAGTAACCTTTTGAAACTAACTTTCCCACATCACATTCCTTCTCTTGTGTACATTTCCTGCCACATGTCCAGGAGCAAGCCGTAGAGTCAGTGATAAATATAAACAGTGATCTATCCTCCTCTACAAAAACTATATTCTTCCTTGCTGGAATATACTCTGAATTCTATGCTATAGCATCGTCTCTTAGCAGCTTCTGTTTCTCTGCTCAGACAACTTGCAGGTTGAGCAATGAAATGTTTTTCTCCCCTGCTTTCATAGTAGCACGAATTCAGATTACTCTCAGGAAGGAAAAAGGAATGTTCACAACGTTGAATTAGCTGCATTAAATATTCTGTATAGATGCAAATATAATGTTCAGTCTATTTAATTGTATAAAATTGTATTGTATCCATACTGCTTTCTTCAGTTCAGATCATAAAAAGCTCAGGTCACTTTTTTTTTTTTTTTTTTACTTTAATAATAAAGTACCCATTGCCAAGTGTGTTTATTCAGGTGTCTTTCACAAACTTCAGGTATATTTTTAAAAAATTTATTCACTAATTAATTTATCTATTCATTCTCTTATTGAAGCAGCTGAACATTTTTTCACTAGCACTGATTTTTAACTGGGAATACAAAAATAAAAGTCAGTCTTACAGATTGGTAGATATTGACTTATAAATAAATTGTTGATAATTCCATGTACATTGCAATAGCCCAATTTTATATAGCTAGTTGACATTTCAGTTAATTATGAATATTTCTAAAATCCTTCCTATAAAGATACTTCAGTGTAAGAAATTTGATTCTGTAGACTGTTTTTTCCCAATAACACTGCTAAGAAATTTCATGTTAGATATTTGATCTTTTAGATTTTCCATTCAAATAACAATTAAAAGATATGTTTGGTAATGCTGTGTAATTTGAAGTTACTTATGGAAATATTTAATTGAACAAGTGGGGATCTTTGAGTATAATCAGAAAACAAACGTATTTCCCTCCCTTTTCTATTCATTTAAACCTGCTCTGTGAGAGTAGAACTTCCCTGCCTTAGATGAAAATTTTGACAGTTTTGTTAACTCTTTTGATTACTTTTAGTCTTCATCCAAATGAGAAAGAGGATCTCATTTTAATAATTAACAGGATCCATCCAGCATAATAATTAAAGACTAAGAACTCCATTCAAAATTAAATCTTGCCCCTTCCAACAAAGGGAGTCTTCCAGAGCGGACACTTACAGAAGGAAAGGGCTGATCGTATTGTTTCTATTTCCTGCCTCAATTATTACTCTCCTCTCCCCCTCACTAGGCTGTGGTGGGCTGCTCCAAGATTAAAAGGAGTAGAGGAATTGGTGAGAAAAGATGTAAAGGGCAGGAATTTTGTTAGTTGACGGTTATTGATGTTATTTGGCATTGTATTTGTGCTTTTCGGGTCTTTAACACTAACTCTTTCTTGAAGCACGTTCAGGCTGCGTTTTTGCCTGGCTAGTCACTTAGAATTTCCCCATCAGCTCCTGATTTTGTGATTTCAACTCACTGAGCTGTTCTCTTTTGGAATCCCCTTCTGAACCTTTCTCTTGTAATGCCTTGGAGGATTTTTCCACCATCAAGCTCCAGTTGTTATCAAATTGTTCTTAATATTGCATGTACTCATTCACTAAACAATTACCAACTCCTTAATGTTATAGACCATATGTGTGCACTGGGGTCTATGACTGCATTTGTTTTGAGGGACAGAAGTTAGGGAGGAATGATAAAGAGATGAATGCATGGAAAAAAAATCCTCAAGGCAAATTGAGTCAAAATGAGGAGAAGTCAGTCACATAATTTCTTTTTCTTTTTTTTAAAGTATTGACTTAAAATATTGCATTAGTTTCAGGTATACAACAAAGTGATTCAGCTATACATACATATGTATATATCTATATTATTTTTTGATTATTTTCCATTATAGTTAATTACGGATATTGAATATAGTTCCCTGTGCTATACAGTAAATCCTTGTTGTTTATCTATTTTATATACAGTAGTGTGCATCTGTTAATCTCATCTCCTAATTTATTCCTATCCTCTCTTCCCCTTTAGTAACCGTAAGTTTATTTTCTATTTCTGTGAATCTGTTTCTGCTTTGTAAATGAGTTCACCACATAAATAATTAAAATAAAATATAAAAAGTAATGAAATAAATAAACAACATGCTTTGAGAGCATAATAGAAGGTCAAATGAACAAAATCATCATGGGCCTACTGGAATGTAACAGTTTCCTTACAAAAACATCGCCATGGGTGTTTATAGGATAACTGAATAATCATTCAGTTAGTTTTTGACTCCAGATAAGAAATACTAGAATCCAGTACTATTAAATATTTAACATGTGTCATGTGTTACATCATTTGCTCCTGACAATTCTATGAGATACATAAGTAAATATCATTCTCATGTTATAGATAAGGCAGTTGAAGTGTTTAAGTGAATACCATTTCTGCATTCCTAACTTCTGACTCCAGAGTCCTAACTTTTATTTTATGCTGTCTGTTTGGAAACAGGATACTGCTCATAAAGATAAGCTGGCCGATTTGTTAAGGTTGATTTCTTAGTGATTGGTGCTACTAATCATCTCACTTGATGCTTAATAAATTTTCTGAAGGAGAACATATATTATAAGAACACTAAGTTAGAGAGTAACTCAGAATCTTCTGAAATTTAGTGATAAAACAAGAACAAGGTAAATAATTTTTTTATCATTATAACCAAGTTGCTGATTCTCAAGGCATATCAGAAAGAAACAGAGAGTGGATGCTATAAGGTTATGACAGGTGCAAAGATTTGCCGGGCAAAGGGAGGGGTAGGGGGGAGGAGAGCAGGCTGTGTGGTGAGTGACCGTGGGATAGAGAGGGACCAGCAGGCTTCCTTTTTTTTTTTTTTTCCTTGCTCCACAGTTTTACCAAAAAACTTTGGTGAGAGAAGGTGATGCATAATGATGAATTTATTGTGGAATATCTGTATTTTAAAGATATTTATAATAAAGAGCTACAAAATTCCTCAGGGCTTTAAGAGTTGTCCTGATAACTTTTAATGTGACATCTCAGAAGTTACCCATTATGGTGACTAGTAATATCTAGATTAAATCTGGGTATCTATCTGCCTGGGTATCTCGAGAGAGAGAGAGAGACTGGGGTGTATATCAAAATATTTTACATGGAAGCAACTCCAATATAAAATATTTTTTAAATGAACACTTGTAAAGTGAATTGAGTACTGAACTCTAGATAATAATATGAGAAAAACATCAGAAAAATGTGTTTGATTGCATTATAAGAAAATAGGTCTAAATTTCAGCATCACTTTTAAAGAACAATGAAATGATTTCTCAGAAAGATATTGGAAATTCAACATAAAATCATCCTCTAGTTTCATCTAAATGGCAGTGTGGTTATGATCACTATGCATCAAAAAGGATATGATGGAACCACAAATGGGCAATGAAAACGAACTAAGATATAAGGGAAGGAAGATTGTATCAGGAAATAGTAAAATGAGGGACTAATTTTAAATGAAGAATTAAAATGAGGGAGATGGGGAACAGAATTTCAAAATTATGGTTTTGAAGCCATGAAGGTAACCTCAGATTTACCAATTCTCCACACGCAGGAAGAAGGCGCCCAGTAGTGAATGGTTATTGTTGTACTGGCTGGACACCCATCTCCCCTTCTTCCAGTAACTGAACATCTATTTTCCCCCTTTGAGAGCAATTTCTCCACCACTTAATTATCAGTTATTGCTATTAGTTTGGGGAAGATCAGGGATTGTCTCAGGTTTGGGTCTTCCCAGAAAAATTCATCCAACTCCATCTGGACCAATGAAAGTCAGTGGTCAGGAACTGTTAGAACTGTTGAGAAAGGCACATACACTTTTTCTAGCATGGCTAAGCTGATGTAATATAATTTAGTAATTTCTTGAAGGAAGCCTGCACTAGATTGAAGCCAACAAAAGAGAATATCAAGTTGGGCGATGGGGAGAGAAAGAGTGAGCTGCTGAATTCAGCTGATAAGAGCTAGGGCTACCTCGGGGATTTTTAGGTATATGAGCCAATAAATTCTCTTTTTGATACTTTTTAATAATTTCTTTTTGAAATAAAATATGTAACAAATGATATATTACAATAAAGTCTAAGTTTGGAGGTTTCTTAAAGGTTATCGAGGCCATTCTCAATCTTATACAGATCAATTAACAAGTGAATGTGTAGTTTCCACTTCAACTTTTTGCATACTTCCTTCTGTACAAGGTAACTCTTTCTATTGAAGGATATTTTAGTTATAAAGTTGTTTCTTACACTGAAATGAAATATGTCCCCTTTCAAATTCAAACTATTATTTCTCACTCTATATTCTGAAACAGTACAGCTTATTTCATTTAAGCTATTATATTTTCCTTTAAACTTCTCTACTCCAAATATCGTCAATCTATCCAAACATTTTTCATGTGTGTGTGTGTGTATCAATGGCTTACTCTGTGCCGAGTGCAGTGCTTGGCAGGAGATACAGGAGTAAGCTGAGTAAAGAAAAATGATCCCCCCATAAATCATATTCTCTGTATGAAGAATATATAGACATGTAAAAATAAAATAAGGTTTATTGCTGTAACCATAAATAAACAAGATGATGAGAAGATGTTGCCCTGGGAGGGAAAAAAAGATACAGTGAATGATCAAATCATTCATCTTTTAGCAGGTGATATTTCAGCTGAAACCCAAATGATAAGAAAGGGCCATCGTGAGAAAATCTGGAGAAAAAGTATTTCAGACAAAGACAGGCAAAGAATCTCTAGACACATAGTCACTAGGAGAAAACCGCTTTGCTTATTTTATGACTTCTAATCCCCTCTTTTCTGATGCAGTCTAGATTTTTTTTTCACCTAAAGTGTTAAGTCTCAGAGATATGTATATTTTCAACTAATTTTTAACAAAGTCAAATGCAGGAAAATTACAATTTCCTGTGATTCGATGCCTTGGTTCAATTCATGCAGCCTGAGATTACATTAGCCTTTTTAGCAGTCATATCACATTGCTGATTCGTATTAATGAAGCACCATTTTCAGTACAATTTTCAAAAATAATTTTTACCAGGTAATTAGTTTCATCAACATGACGCCTTTCCCTTGCACTCTTGGGATTAACTAAAATAGGGAATTGGGACTTTTGCAACAGAATTATATTAATAGTTATAATTAACACCAAAAAACTTTATGTCAGTTGCTGTTCTATGAGTCTGGAAAATCTTTCTGTTCTCTGCAAACAAATTCTAAGTTTTTATTGGTGTTTGCCTGCCGGTTTACAATAACTGGAGATAGAGCAGTCTTTCTGTTAGAGCAGACAGATAGCTAGATATGAGCAGAGAAAGGGAGACACAGGCCAAATGCCAGGAATTGGGCAGAAAGGAGCGACACAAGCCAAATTCAGGAAACCACACACCATGTAAGCACCAGGGGTCCCTGGGAAGAGAAAGAAAAGCAGGAATCTCTGGGCTGGTGGGGTGATGAGCGAGCGGCCTGCAGGCCAACAAAGAAATGTGGGAAAAGGCAGGAATCTCCAGTGTTTGAATGTAACCTTTTGCTCATTATGCCCTCATTTCAATAAAATTAACCTTGCAGATTAAAAGTACCCATCATGCACAGATGCCATGACACTTCCGATCCAGATAAATAAGGACAGAAATCCCTCCTTCCTTTGGAAAGATGGAATTTGGATGAAAATCAGGGAATACGACCCCAAATCCTTCCCTCCCTAATGAAGATTCTGCCCATTCGGTTTTACTCTATGTAACCAACTTACCAAAGAAACTCAGGGCAGCTGCTCACCTGAGCCTGCCGGCTCTCCCCTTGAGAGTGTACTATCTATCCCTTAATAAATCCCCACTTTACCTTCTTAACCTTTATGTCTTGTCTCTGAATTCTTTCTGGGGTAGGACAAGAGCCTGGACACCTGTTAAACCTACTGACAGCATTTCTAGTTCGAATTCATTGACTTTGTGCCTTTCTGAGATGACTCATTCTTTGCAGTCGCCATAATTGTCCTCCTTTCTATACTGATGGGAGTCACCAGGCTACAGGTGTATGCTAATTGGCCTTGCTAAAACTCACCATCCAGATACTATGAAGTTCTCACTGATTTCACAAAAATGAAAAGAAGTGGTCTTATTTTTTTTAATTTGATAATCATCTTTTTATTTTTTTCCAATTCCTACCAGGTGCCTGCAGCTTCATCATTTTACTGTCCCCAAGAAGGTTGTTTCTAATCTTCCTTGGTCTAATTTTCTCTCTGTACAAACTTCTTTTTCCCTTTAGCCCTTGTCATGTCCCTGTGTTTTTCTGTGGTTTTATTTGATTATTTTCTGTGAATAATCTACAGTGGGCTGTCACGGAAACACTGACACTACCTAGCACTCCTCTTGAGCTATTCTTACAGAAAATGATCTTTCACTATCTTCACCATCATTGTTTCTCAGGACTCAATTTTAACCCTTAGGATAATGAAATCCCATATCCCCATTTCATAGAATAGAATGTTGATTATGATAAAGACTGGTTGGGTAATTTGATCTTTGAAGATAAAAATTAGAGTTATGCTGATTAATTAGGTCATATCAATGCATATTCTTTATAGACTTCGCTCGAAGTAAAGAAGAAGGAGGAAAAGAGAAATTTCCATGGCATTTGCACAAGGTGTGACCTTCAACTTGCTGACGCATCTGCTGGAGTCATAGCCTGATACGTGGGCTTAGCTTCACTGGCTACACCCATGACCATCCTCCAGAGTCCTCAAAAGGTAACTTCTAGAAAACTATACCTTCCTTGGCTAAATCATAAACATTAATATTAATAATATTATCTAGTATTTACTATGTTCAAATTGTTTTCTAAATAGCTTGACTCAATTTTCTAATGAATTATATTCTTTTATCTGAAATTTCTGACATTTTTAGAAATAAGAAAAATATCTGTGTGCTTATTTTCTAGTTAACAGCATAGGGATATATCGTTGTCTACAAACTGCTATTTTTATTTTTTGAGCTTCACAGTCTTCCTAAACATTATAAGGCTTCCCTGAATAACTGTTCCCTAAATGTCCCAGCTATTTGTTCCCTGTGTTATAGCCCCTGTTAACATTTCATACTGGGCTTATGTAATAGTAAAGGGGCTAGGGTAAAGAGTGTCAGCTGTTTCAGGCAAGTTATGAAATGTCTTGAAGTCACCATAACCAGAATTTGTTCTCAGTTATTAAATAATAAAACATAATTTTCTTACTTGACTCAGAGGTAATCAGACTTCAGAATGCTAATCCCCAGTAACCAACCTCACTAGAGACTGATAGACACAACTCAACATTAATCATTAATTTAAATGAAAAAGTATAAATATGTAAGTATTATGATATTAAAAATAGATTGAGAGAAATTTTAATCTAGGCATTACTAGAACATAGCTAATATAATGTCTGTAACTTGCTCAATTTTATTACACATCTGAGGCGAGATTTGGGTCTTACTAACACAATTTATGTATATGCACATACAAGCTCATAGAATGTGAGAAATTTGAATTCCTATTTATTAAACATAGAAAATATTCAACAATTTATATTCAGTTGGAAAGAGGTTGTTCTGTATTTCTATCTAATCTTCAAATCTTTTTTGGAAAACGTCATTGAAGTTAGACCCTGAAATCTTTTTAAATCCATCAGATTTATGTACAGTTGTGTAGTTATCTTCATCATATATGCAGGGCAACCTTATAATATCCTAAAATTATGGTTCCCAATTGCAGATGTGGAGTATCTAGAGAAATCACCTAAGGATTTTTCAAAATAAATGTTTTCCTCATTCCCAGATAGCAATATGTAAAAATGCCATCATCCTAGGGACTGCAGAGGGTATGTACTTATTTGGTGAACTATCCACAGATTGTTCTGATTTTCCATTTCTCCCCAGTTGAAAACCAGTAGCTTGATTGAATTATAGATGCTCAAATGCCCACAAACTTTATCATTTGCTCATGTCAGAAAAAGAACAAAGAGAGAGAGAGAGAGTAGAAAAGAAAGGAAGGAGGACGGGAAAATATAAAGAAGGAGGGAAGGAAGAGAAGGAGTGGGAGAGAGAAGAAAAGAGGAAAGGGAAGACAGAGGAAGGAAGACAGAAGGGAAGAAGGACTGAAGGAAGGAAGAGGGGAAATAAAGCAAGCAACGTGTTCTTCCAACTTTAAAACACTGCAGCCATCAATGAAAATAAACTTTGTAATAGAGACATTGAACAAGAGAAGAACTAAAAATAATGTATACATACAATGTATCTTATCTTTATTAAATATAACTGAATTTTTCAGATAACCAATGGACTATTCCTTCATTTAATGTAAATCTTTTTCCTTTTTATCACAGTGTATATTAAAATGGCAGCTCTGGGTAAAAAGGAGTAGCAGCATGCAGTTTCCTAGTAATTGCATACACTTTTTATGATGAAATGGTTAAAAATGCATAAGACACATTATTTCTTGAAGTCTGAACTATAAACCTTCTGAAAGCTAAGAACAACAGAAACAACCATAAATCTTTATTTTGCCTATTTAGATGTTCCATATCTCTATGGTATAATGTCTCCAAAAATGAAATTTATTTTGTGAACAATATGTTGGCTGGCAAGCTGGAGGCCCCTGTCATACTAATGGGTCTGTCAGAGCTTCTACTAAAAGAATTTCTGACTTTTACAGTATCAAAGCATATTTGAAAGAACACTGAAAATCTCTCTCTTCTCTCTTCTCAACTTGAAATTCAGATACCACCTGTATTAGTTTAGGATTTACATTGTTAATATTTAATTCGGCGTTTACAGAACAGATGTGCTGAGCTTTTTGGTATATATTTAGGAAAAGGAGTCAGTAAACACAGACAGACACCTATCTCCTGGCTGTATCTCTGTCTTTATTTTAGGTAAGCTTCTCATATCAAATTAACACCAAAAATAGATAAAACATTTTTAAAGTTAAGTTGTATTTTTCTTTAATTGTTATAAAGTTTATTTAATGTTATTTTTGCTATGTTAAAATGGTAGTAATATTCCAGAAGTCAATATTCAAAAGGTAGTTTTACTTAGACGTACAGAAACCTAAAAACTGGTCATTTTTCTGAAGCAGTAACTTATAATAGTGATGATGACCACAAACGATGTAAAAAGAGGAAAGGAAGGGCTATTCTTATAAATTCACAACTAGCTCAAGCTGGAGCATGAACTTTTGACTGATACTAAGTTTTTCTTATTTGGAGTCTAAAACATTCATCTGAGGTCTCTCTTGCATACTCAGCTCAGAACGTGTGTTGCTTACATCATCTTTTTGATGAATTCTAAGCTGAAATAAATACAGTAAATACATGTCCTTCACTAAAAAGAAAGAATAAATGAAAAGATAGTGACCATTAAAACTTGGAAGAGAATGGAAGTAATACACATCTTGAATATAAAGGAACAAGAAACATACAGAATCATACAGTTTAATGTAAAATTTACCCAAAATTTAGCCCAATGTATCATTTTTATATTCCACAAATGTCTATGCCATTTTAGTAAACTTTCGGTCTTTTATTCCACCAAAGTATGTTATTATGTAGACCCATATTTCATATAATATAAACATATTCAGGTGAAATGGGTAATTAATTTGTAAAACTTTGGACTACACCTAGAAAGGGTTTACATGAAGTAAAAGAATATATTGAAATCTGTATGTAAGGCATGAATGAGTGTCTTCCAGTCCGTGATTGATTTGGTTGTGAAAACTAAAGAGTTGCTTTCTGTACCTAAAATTAGAAAGTTTATTTTTCCTTTCTTTTTCTTTTTCTTCTTCTTTTGAGTCCATGGAAAGTTATTACTAAGGAGAAAGAGAGAATGTAAGAACTTAAGAAATAAAATATATCCTTTAATTTTGATACTGAGCAGCAACTTTTATCAATCATCTTAATATATGATTTAGTCATTTCACTGATTTAAATAGATGGCTTTTTTCCTGAGCTTTACAAGTAAGAGATATATTGATTTTGAACAAGAACTTTTAGGGGAAAAGTATATTTTAATAAAAAGTTGCCAAGTGTAACTTGCTTAATCTTTTCTCAAGGAGTGTCTTGGTTAGGAGCCTGGACTCTGAAACCAGACTGCCTGGGTTCAAATCACTGCAACATCCTTTGCCAGAGGATGAGTGGAGAAGCTTATTTAATCTCTCTGCTTGTTTCTCCATCTGTAAATATTGTGCTGAAAATGAAAACCGTTCATAAATGAAGACTATCTAGTATATAACATGGATGCAATGAGCTCATTACTGGGATAGCAAAAGTGTGCCTGTGCTTGTGTGTGTCTCTGTGTGTGTCGGTGTGCCTCTGTGCGTGTCTACTAAGAACAGAGTGGGCAGAAGAATAATATCCAAGAATCCCTTTCCATTTTTCCAATGTATGAGCAAATATTAATTACCTAATCATGCAAATTGTGGAAGGGTAGTTTTTTTTTTTCAATATATAAACCCAGGGACTATAATTTAATCTCTGTACACTAAGATGCATACCCTTTACATGTATATGAATAGCCTGCGATTTTTTCCCCAGAGGATATTATTTCAAATAATGGAAAAATATGCTTTAGGACTTTTAAGATCTTATAATAAAATATTTTGTGTATTTTCAAACAATATTACACAAAAGGAAACAAATTTTGCAAAGCACTGTGCTTTTGTTGAGATAAATAAGAGCAAAGAAAACTTTTTTGTTTGCTGTATACCAATTTTTAATTAAAATGGGATGGAGAGGGGGGAGGGTATAGCTCAGTGGTAGAATGCATGCTTAGCATGCACAAGGTCCTGGGTTCAAACCCCTGTACTTCTGTATAAATAAATAAATAAATACCTAATTACCACCCCCCCAATGAAAAAAATTAAATAAAATAAATAAAATGGGATGGAGAATACTATTTAACTTTTAAAGTTAGAGAAATTGTATACATTATGAAAAGTATTTTTATATTAAAATGTAAAAACAAAGAGAAATGGAAAAAGTATTGCCTTTTTGTTCAAAATTAACTGCCCAGATTTTTACCTTCTTTGGAACTAATAAGAGCTGATAAGATTTCAATAGTAAGTTTAAATAGAATTTGATTATTTCTACATATATATAAATAATAAGATAGAGTTACATATTGATTTTTTTAATTAATTTTTGAAAATAACATTATATTATGCAACATATTTGTCCTTCAACATTGAGGATTGGCACCTTTAAAAATACCAGGTTTTTAGAAGAAAAGTCATTAGTATATATCACATATAGTAATTTAAACCACAGTAAATATTTATATGTCTTATGGAATTCTTTTTACAAAGATATTTAAATTATAGATTGCATATATTTTGAAAAAATGGATGCAGATTTTTTTTTTTTTGCTTTACAATTGCATGTATCTGCAAAAATCCCTCAGCTGATAAAATTGATACAACAGCTCAGTAACGTAACTGCAGCAAGTTATTTATACTCCAAAATGCCAAATGACAGTGATTGCAACCACATAATTGATGAGTTAAATGAGTTTTATGTTCCCAAAACAATTTTAAAGCTGAGTAACCCAAATTTATTAGCCATATCCAGATGGAATATAAAGTCAATATATTGCTGTTTATGTATCAAGTCAGAGAAAATTATTAAGGATGATTTCAGCCATGGATGGTTAGGGTGGGAGACCTTGGTTAAATTCTGAGGCTATAATTCAAGGAAATTTTGGTAGCTACAAAGCTAGTGTAACAAATAAGATAACTGTGCTGTAATAGACTTTAGCTGAATTATTTTCTTGACTTAAAAAATGTACAACCGAAGTTGAAGTAGCAACTCCATAAAACATTTCAAAATACACTGTTGGAATGAAATATTTTATTCAGACTTATTAGCAAATAAGACTTCATATTCATGGAACTTGTAAAAATTATATATAAATAGATATTTTAATACAACTAAAATGGAAATGAGCTATTGGCAAGTACTTCAAAATGATTCTGTTTTAGCACCATTTTTATCAAATGAAATTGGAAGGTTTTTTTTTTTCAGAATGATAAAGTACTAAATGCCTTTAGCTGAAAGTGAAAACATGCATCTTGGTCATTAATAATGATCATATAAACATTAATATAATCATGGACTATCAAAAGACATTAAAGGGATACATGCAAAGGAAGATTAAAAGTACATATTTTCATAGACACTGGGGTTTTTCATTCTAGTTTTAAATGATACTAGGTAGAATACATGGGAACCATCCTCATTTTGGACAAGTTACTTAAATCCTCAAGACAGTACTTTCAAGCATGCTTTACCTCAAGTCATACCTGCATAACCCATTAGTATGTATTGTCAAGAAATATGAAGATTTGAGATTTTATCCTGTAAACAAGTTAGCTTGCAAAGGTTTCATGAATGCTTGGAGAACACATAAGACTCCTTGGTCAGAAACAAAGGACTGTATTACATACAGCATTGCAGGTGGCATTAGCATCAGCATATTCGTATTAGTTTCCTTTGCCCCCCAACCCCACAAAGACAAAGCATATGGGCCCAGATGGATGTCTATACATATAATGGGCTGTGTTTTAGGAAAGGATTTCTGAACATAAGCATGCCTATTCTATACTCTGGAGAGAGAATTACTTTTATTATACTAGACAATAAGCATGTATCACCTTTGCTCCAAAAGAAAACACTCTATCTTCAAAGGTTATTCACTATACAGACAGCCTTGAAAAGATACCCAGAACAAAATGACGGCCAATGTATTACTGCAAGATATTCAGAAATGTGAGAGAACTATGAAAACTTGCCTTCCAACAGTAACAAGCACCATTCATTTATTCAAAAACTGTTATGGAGTACTGTAGCTAGACACTTGTCTAGGGATTCCCAGTGCAATAATAGTCAGGCCAGGACCCTGCTTTCATGAAGGTCCCTTGCTCTCATGCATTAAGCAAAGCAGAGAATTTCAGGAAGTGTTCAGCTTAATGACATTGAAGAACACTCATTGTCTGTAAGGAAATCATATAGTGGGGTCAGGGAAGTCTTTTTTGAGATTGCTTTTGAGTTGAGTCCTAAATTATAAGATCTAAGGAAATAAGAATCATGACCGATGGAAAAGTGGGAAAAAAGGCCCTGAGAGATGAACAAAAATAAAGATAGCAACGTTAATAAGCTTGAAATTAGACATACGAAAAAATTCCTACAAAAATATATTTTATCTTTCTCAAGATGAAATATAAAGCATAAATACCCCTATAGCCATTGAAGAAATGTGTTCAGCATTTTTTTTAATTTTCTTACAGAAGAATGTGTTTGACAGACAAGTTTTAAAAAATATATGATCAATAAATATATCTGAGAATTCTTATAGTATGTAAACTTCACAAAATAAAAAGGAATGAAAAAAAAAAAAGGGAACATTACCTAATACAGTATATAAGCCTGGTGTAAATTTAACACCTAAATTAGAAGAAGAGGGTATGGAAGGGCTATTAATAGCCTATTCTACTCTGGAACAGAGAATCAAACCTATAAATAAAATATTAGTGAATTAAAGAGAGACTTTTAAAAAGGAAAGATGGCCAACTTGTTTTGCATACTGTTGAGAGCTCATGATTCACTATTAAAATTTTTGGCAATTCATTCCTCATGACCTTAACCAAGAGTGTTTTCAATGAAAAAGTTGAGAAGAAAGCCCAATTAGCATTGGGTTGAGGAGGAAACAGGGGTATCAAGTGAGATCATGCATATCAAACCAGTTCTTTTATTTTACAGTGTTAAGATGCAGCTCAAATGTCTCCTCTCTGAAACCTTTCTCAGACTGAGTAAAACGTCCATGCTCTGATTTTAATGCAGATCTTGTTTGTGGTTAGTAAATAAGGTGTCACTCCATAGATGCTGAGCATCTTTGTCATCTCTCCTTTCTTCTGTTAACATTCAAAACTGTCTTTGTAAGTTAAAAGAGATTAGTAGAATGTTTTCTAAGTCAAATTGAATTGAATTGAATTGAAATGTAAGGTAGTATTATTAAGGTAATATTATTCATTGAATTTAATAATTGTGTATATTTTAAAGAAAGAATTCACATTATTCTTCATAAGACCTAGATTCATTCATAACTACTCTAACAGTATGTCAACTGCT
Organism: Camelus dromedarius; assembly: GCF_036321535.1. NCBI lineage: Eukaryota > Metazoa > Chordata > Mammalia > Artiodactyla > Camelidae > Camelus > Camelus dromedarius. Next base: position 41,800,366 of record NC_087436.1, read on the forward strand.
CCAAATATTTTGGGGGAAATATAGCACCACATTTAGACATGTGTTCAGAAATGAGTACATTAGTTAAACTCACCATGATGATATTTCCTAAAGATCATGTATTACTTGAAGGCTATTTAAGCTGTCAAAGCAAGGCAGCAGGGGACTGTGTTTTCACACTACTTAAAAGTGTTAAAAATATAGTGTATGTAGGGATAAGTATGTAAACAACTTTAAATAATAACATTTTATCTGAACTTTATTCAAGCTTGTCTTGTAACTTGAAGCAAAACTAAATATAGAGCTGAATGTGACTTCCTCTGCCATCAGAAGCATGCTTTCTCTGAAATCTTACATTTTTCAATTTGGCTTCTCTAGAATAACAGCAGTTATTCTCACTTCTTTATTTGTATGATAAAACTTACATTTATGAAGATGTGTGGTTTTGTTTATATTTTATTCTGATTCACAATAATAGTCTTCTTGGCAAGACCAAGGAATGTTTATGAAGTGAAAATGAATATAGTTTTTATTTGACTATCACCTCTTCTTTACATGACTGAACAAAGCTCTATGAAAGTGTAACATATGATACAGATGAAAACTAGGTTAGTCAAAATTTGTCCCTTGATTTAAAGAAACCTGTCTCATAATTTCTTTCCTTTGCATATTTTCCTTCACTATATTTATAGCAAGTATAAAATACTGAAGATGGTTTGCTTGTAAAGGTGATTGCAAAGAAATGCAAAACATTTCTTTAGTCAATCTAGTGAAGTATTTTCTATGGATATGTGTAGTATGTTTGATACAGTATCTTCTGTAAAATACCTGAGAGAAATTGTACCTGATCTGTGCTTCCATCTCAAAGTTAGTTAGTCCTCAGTTACTGGTCCAGTTTAAAATCACATATTCAAGAAAAAAAAATACTGAAAAAAATATATATGTACTTGGAAATTGTCAAAGCTATTAAAAATTTGAGTTTCTTATTAATAAAGTAGAAATCAATCAAATAATGGTTTGCAGATGCTGATTTAAATTCAGATGTATAGATACTCTGATTGGGAATTCTGATTCACTGGAAAGAAATGCTAAGATTCACAGTGATGGAAGTCATCTTTACTTCAATCTCACTTCTCCCTCTATTTTCCATCCCACACCTCTCCTTCCTTTCAACCAACCTTCTCAACTGCCTCAGTCTGCTAGTTCCAACATATCTTCTTGAACTCATTCAGATATGATTTTCACTCTCCCACTCCCTGAAAGGGTAGTTAATTACTTCCACTCTGCCCAATCCAACTGCCTTTGCTCAGTCCCCTCCTCTTTGAGTTATTAGCAACATTTTGACACTCCTTTATCTTTGAAACATTATCTTCACTCTCCTCAAAATCTATATTTTCCTGATTTTCTTTCTCCCCTTACCTGGCTGCTCTTTCTCCTTCTCTTTTAGTGGTTCTACCTCATCTCCAATATCAGAATACCTCCGCATTATGACCTTTTATAGACCTTTAATGACTTCTCTTTTTCATCTTCATTCAAACATTTAGTGTTATCATCCAATTTTATCATTTTAAATACCATTTTATGGTAATGACTCCCATATTTATATCTCTACAGTTCTCTACTGAAATTTAGATTCATAGTCACCTAACTAGTGTTTCAGCTTTGATTCTTACAAGTATTTTAAACTGAGAATCCCTAAAGCTGAACTTTCAATACTAACCATCCCTCCCCATCACTACCACTCAAATTGTCTCTTCCCATAAACTTGCCATTTCATTAATGACAACTTCCTCCTTTCCATTACTCAAGCAAAAGCTTAAGAGCTCTTCCAATCTCTTTCCACCTTATTTCCAATTTCCAGAAAACCTGTTAGTGTTTTCTTCAAAATATAGGCAGAATCCTACCACTCTTTACTGCCTCCACTGCTGCTTCTCTGGCCAAGTCACCAATATTTCTCTCATTTCCTTGAAACTAGTCTTCCTGTCTCTTCCCTGACCACATTTCAAGCTGTTCTTCTACATAGCAGTAAGATAATCCTGTTAAAATGTAATTCATAAAACATGGAACCCTTTTGTAGTCCTCTATGTCACTCAGAGTAAACATCAAAGACGTGAGAGAAGCGTGTAAGCAAATACAAGATTCCCACTCCCACCAGCACCACCACCAGCACCTTTCTAACTTAATAACCCACTGAGAGGTACTTCAGCCAAACTTACATCCCTGCTCTGCTGGTCTCACACCAGGTGTGTTTCTGAACCACTCTTGCTCTCGCTGGACTTCTCCTGCCCTGCATACCTACATGGCTTCACACTCACGCCTTCAGGTCTTTACTCAAATGCCATTTGACTGAGTGAAACTTCTCTTTGCTACCCCATTTATAATGGCAATTGGCTCCTTTCCTTATTTAATTTGTCTTTATAACATTGATCACCATTATCATACATTATTTATTTTACTTATATATTTTGTTATTTTCTATTTCACACCACTAAAATGTGAGCTCATAAATGACATTTATTTCTGTAAAATTGTGATTTTGGACATTCTCTGTTACTCTGATTTTTTTTTATTATTTCAAAAAGTAACAAAGCAAATTTTACCTCTTTACTTGATATAGATTAGTTTTTCTTTCTGTATACTTTCATACTTCTTGAAATTAAGAAAAATTGATGTCTTACTGTGGAAAATTAATATATTCTATTATAAATTTGAAACTAATGTGCCTCATGATTTTTTTTTAAAAAATACAGACAAGATATTTTGAACATGAAAATTCTTTTCTCCAGCGAGTACTTTGGTGACATACTCTACAATTTTCATAAAATTATAAAATCCTCCTTGGTGATCTTGTTGAATTAGAACTTTTATAACACTGTCTCCACCATGCACTCAATCCTCAGGCAGTATAAGCAAAAGAGAAGAACTTCTAAGTTAGCCTTGATATATTTTAGAAGAAACCCTTTCCAGATTTAAATTACTTATTCTAAATCAGCCAGTTCCCTGCTGTTAAAATGTTTTAATTAATGATTTGAAACGTAAGACATTATGGCATAGTAAAAGCAAGAAAGTACATAAAGGCATAATCATTTTTTAAAGGCACTGTGGAGATGATGTAGGTTAAATGGCCTGCTGGTCTCACTGTTCCTTCTGTCCAGTGTGTCACCGATATTTCACACCCCTCCTTATTTGTGAAAGGTTAGGTAGCTTGATTTTGCCTTGTACAGTACACACTCTGATTTGGGAAGTTGTACCCACTTTTGGTAATAAATGGTACTAATCATAATATAGATGCTTGGATTAGTAAGGAAGACATAGGAAGTCTCAGGAGTAAAGCTCTCAGGTACAAAGATTTAAGTAATTTCTAGTGCTTTGGATATTAAATGGAGAAGTAATATATTGTTCAAATGAAATACAAAAGCAGGAAAAGTACATTAAATCAGAACAAGGATAAAAGCTACTGAATAAAAAGGTAGAAGATTTAAGGGAAAATGACCCCAGAGCTCTTCTTCTACCTATGAAGACCCAAACATTTCAGGAAATTTGATGTAAATGAAGAAGAAATGAGACTTATTCATTATTGTATTTTTTTTCACTTAAATACTCCTACAGGTATAGAATGCAATATTTTTTAATATTATAAGAATGAAATCAATTATAAGGAAGAAGTATCATTAGTGTTAGAGACCTAAATAATGAATGTTGCTTTCTTAGACATTTTTGTTCCACTATAGGAGCTTAGAGGATGACATTAATATTTATTTCTCTCTATTCTTGGGTCTAATTAAACACAATCAACTGTGCTTGATTGATTGTCTTTGATTAATAATGTCTCAATTCCCTTCATTATAAATACTTATAATAACTTTCTACCTTAGTGGAATATTCTGCTATTTACTGAGAACCAAAGAAATCCCAAGAAAATTAATTTACCAGGATAGAAGTCAAAATACTATGTAGAAATATGCATGGAATAACTTTCTTTGAATGTTGCTGTTTTCCAGCAATCATCATTATGTTTTAATTTTAGTCTAGACTGAGGAGACATAACAATATCGAAACTTCTGGTAGAACTTTTATTCTATTTCTTTTGGTTAGACTACAATTTTATTTAATGTAAATACTAAAATGTTTCCAAAATCATAAACTGGAAGTACAATATGTATTTAATGCAACCCATCGGCTGAGGGCAAAAATACAGTTGCAGAACTTAAACCAATTGTCCTGTACTTTTACTGCAATTCTGCTCACACACCCCTGCTATGATTATGCCGTATCTGGTGAGAAATACTGTCCCTAATCTCAGCACACATATGCATCGCTCCAACTGTACATTCTTATTGTTGGAGGCAGTGATACAAAAAAGAGATGAAGCCTGGGAACAAAGTGGAAGTGGGTGAGGAGACCAGAAGAAAGAAGACAGTAGGAAAAGACCTACAAGTGACAGAGAAAAATCTCATACAACGAGAGAATCCGTGGAAGTACTTGTCTCACGGTAGCATTTTATGACTAAAATAGGAACTAGTAAATAAGAAAACCCACAATATTAAATACAAAGTTGAATAAAGTCTTCAGGTAAAAGAAATGAGCAATTAGAGAAAGATTTATGATACAAAAAGACGTTTCCAGCAAAATGATTTCTCATGTGAAATTTCACATGAAAATGCGGGCCACAGTAATCAAAGGAAAATATAGAAAAGACTTTGATATGTATTTTATTATATGTATGAATGGAAGTGCCCCAATATTCTTCCAGCAGGAAACAAGTTTAAGTGATCTTTAAAAAGTTAGAAAACTAGTTCCGGGCCTCTATATCTAGCAGTAGTTTGAGTCAAAGCAAAGAGGAGCAAATAAAATAAGTGACATGATTTGTTATGTCATTTAAATACTTCAGAACTGTTATCTGTCACTTATGTCAATTCTTTTGTCTCGTCTCCAAAATCTATGCCTTCTCATCACTGGGTCTCTCTTCAGATATATCCTTCTCTCATTTCTCCCACATTCTTGGTAGGAGACCTTGCCTCCAACTTCCCTGGACATTAATGAGTCAATTCTGTCACTTGGAAATCCTCCCCAGCTGTTCTTCGTATCCTACCAGTTTACGCTGTGCTCTCTGCTATCCTTGTCAGTGGTGATCATTCTTTTATGCTTTGGATTTCATACCCACTTATTCCTTCAGGGATCTTGAGCCATCAATCATCTTCTCTTCTTATCTTCAAATCCTTACTTAATCTTTACTCCCATAATATAAAGCATATTCAAATCACTTTATAAAGAAAAGCAGAAAAACTGTTCAGAGTTTCCACATTTCCATCCTCTCCTTTATACCAAATATTTTGAGGAAATGCTAAATGTACGTTCACTTTATGGCCATTTGCTCCTCCGGAATCCAGTACTTGGCGTCACTCTCACTACTGCACTGGAACAGTTCTTGCCAGGTCCGAAACAGCACTGCACAGTGTCCAATATAATGGGAACCTTTTCTTTTCTTAACCACTATGTACATTTGATGCTATTGACCATAAAACCCAATTTAGGTTCCTTTTTTCTTTGGCCTCTGTCTCTTCTGTTTTTTGTTTTGTTTTCTTTCTTTTTTTTTCCCCCCCGAGACTCTTTCTCAGCCACCATTTTGGATTATTCTTCACTTTGTCCTGAAACACAGTATGATTTAACTACATTCTTCACTTTCCACTCTTTCTCTTTAAACATTTTCTTTTGATGATGTCATCCAGCCTACGGATTCTATAAGGAGAAAAATTAGTTCATTTATTTAACAAATAATTATTAAGGGAATATTATATGCCAAACACTCTTTTAGGCAATGAGAACATAATGGCAAACAAAATTGAATATAATCTCTTCACAGAGCTTAGATTCCAGTGAAGTAAATAGGTAACAAATATAAAAATACTTTGTATCTGCTATAGAAAAAAATGAAGCAAAGTGAAAGCGTTAATGGGTGTCAGAGTCAGGAAGCAGGAGCCGGTATTTAACAAAGGTTTGTAAAGGAAAACCTTAAATCACATTTACATTCCAGTAGTCTAGTCATGGTTTCTGGCTCCTATATTACCTCCTGTGCCCTAGGTTGTCTTTGTTGCTAACTCAGCCTGACATCTGGTGTGCCAAATGTCAATATAGAGAAAACTGTGTTGATCAATGAAACCACACACTATTAAAAAGTAGGGTAAGCAACACAATATGTTAAATTTGTAAGATCAATGTCAGCTTATAACCAGAAAGGAAATATTTTTCAAGTTCTTTCACTCATAAAATTGCCGCAGTAGCAATATCCTGGCAAAACACTTACCCACCACCAACTCACCAGGGAGCCAGTCCCCTGCTTATATTCTCTACTGAAAGAAATCAAGACTGCTTTGAAGGTCCCCAATTCCATGCCTTGGGACTAAGAAAATGAGGAAGGAAGGGTTGAGAATATCCTGCTGCCAAAAATGTTAGAGGAATGAGTGAAAGGATAAGAAGTCAAATTAAAGGGGCTTCTACTAGCCAAATTTGTACAATTTAAGCATTTAGAAATAATATTACTTGTTTAATTTATTTAAAACAAAGTGAATCTGAGAAAGCTGATAAGTATATCCAAAAGAGTAATTAAGTGCAAAAAAAGTTGGCCTATATGAAAATAAAGGCAGAGTTACAGAGAATTGTATTTATTTAGCTTTTCTAAATATGGAATCTAAGCATATTTTATTCTAAATTATTAAGTTTGTTTATAAAGTATAGATATATAATTGTTTTAATCTATATAAACAAAAATTATAACCCTTAATTGTACCTTGTCTGTTTCTATGTTCTACCCAAGTGTTAGGAAACTAAACTGGCATCTCAGAATTTTTTTTTTAATGTACATTCACTCAACAAATATTTATCAGGTGAGATTTTTGCCAGATCCTCTGAGGCACTGGAGATGTGGTAATATAAAAAACAATACAAAATCCATGACCTTATGTAGTTTTCATTCTAATGGAAGAGAAATAAAATTGTCTTATTAAAAAGTGAAATATATGTTATATTAGGTGCTGTTATGAAATATTTAATACAATTTATATTCTAAGAACTACTATGCAGTCACAGTGCTCTAAGGGACATTCTGTCTAGTATTTTTATAAGATATTCAACTGGGCAGTGGTCCCATATACTCTTCAAGTAAAATAAAGACAATCAAGTAAATTTTGCTGCTGCTTCTTCTTAAAGATTTGCTGTTAAATTGGAAAACCCCTCTAAATACTTTTAGAAGTAATATTTAAGCTATCCTACCTTGGTTTCTACAGTGGCCACTTAAGATCTTAGAGCATCATAGTTATCAAACTTTTGTTTATAGGTATATACATATAGTTAACATTTTACAAAGTACTGGCACCAGTTTACCAGTCAGCATATCAGACAAACATCATGGCAATCACATATATAATGTGAATAAATTAATCAAGAAATAAGTGGAAGTACAAAGAAATAAAAGAAAAAGGAGCAGAAGTCATCCTGGAGTCGCATTCTGTGCTGCTGGTACGTAATACATTTAAAGCCAGCTATCTCCAGGAATTCCTTTGATCCCTGGGAATTCTTTTGAGTCGTTGCTGAGCATGTCTAACATGGGTTCCTCTCACTGAAATACTCAGCAAATGAGAAATATATATATACACGAAATTCTACCCCAGTGAAGTTAAACGCCTTCCTAAATCACTAAGCACAAGCGAGGTGGAGAACTGAAAATAGACCCAAGATATCCAGGGCCATAATTGCATCATTTAAGCTGCACTCTCCTTTTGACAAAAGCCTTAGAATGATTAATAAGCTTATGGGTTAAAGCACACAGGAGAAACTTCCCTTGTAGACCAACAATAAGGAGATGGGTTCTCATTTTATTTTAATACTTTAGCAAACCACAGATAAATATATTAAAATCACATTTTGCTGGATGACAAAGGGCTTTCAGAAATGAAGTAAGAGATCTTATGCTGACTTTTACTTCAACAGGTTTTAAAAGAACAATCCATTAGCGTTCTTGGCTTAAATCCTGATGTTGCTGATACTATTTGATTTGACTTATGTAGTTCGTTTATCCACTAGGATCCTATAGACCATTTGCCTAGAGAATTTGAAAAATTATAAAATAATGAGATGTCACTGGCACTTCCATCCATAGGAATCAAATGATTAGCATAATATACTAAATATTATCATCCTCTAGGCTTGTAAATTCAGCCCTTCTCCTATAAGACCAAGTTTTATTTCTTCAATAGTGAGAATTACTGTGTCACCTTCTAGAAAACAGTGAATGAACTTCGTAAGTATGTAGTGTTCAGGTGAAGGAGTATTGAAATGGGTCTTCTGAGGCGAAGCTATTAGGGAGGAAAATAGGTGGGTGAAAAATGTTGAACACAAATATGTTTTTATATGATATGATAAAAAATGAGAAGTCATTATATCTCTTTGGCAGACACTGACCTGATAAAATGACATTAAATGAAGATTGTTCTAATACCTTAGTTGGATGAAACCAACATTGGCAAACCTTCCATGGTTAGGAAAAGGATGTGGGCTATAGCTTATCTTTTTAACAAAAGCTCTGAGATAAGAAGCAGCCTCATAGCACTAATCGGTCTATTTGGGGACATGAAATAAAATCCACTATATTGTCAAAATAAAATTGGACAAATTACCTCTCTCTGTGAGAGTCTCTCATATTCTGCCAAATGAATAAAAATCTTTCGAGATACCCCGGCTTTCATTTCATATAACTGTTCTCTTTCTTCTATCTACAGTGGCTCTGTTTCTGTGACTTAATCTCTGTTAGCTTAATCTTGGTCCTAAATCCTGGGATATGATGAAGGCCAGGGTAGATTTTATTTTAGAATAATGTATAATGTTAATGAGTTGAGAGTTAAATCATAAACTCAGAAGAATAATTTCTTAATACAGAACTCTCTAGTAGAGCTGCTTTTGAATTGATTGTTTTGTCCAGCCCCCGTTTGGAGAACATTTCCAGAGCACTGCTGCATAGGTCAGCTGGTCAATATAACAGTGCAGTAATTTGAAAGTTCAAACGCCTTTTATGAAGAAATAAACCTCTGTTATGAAAATAACTCTAATAGCTGTAGGAACAAAATGTTTCTGTACCCTTTAAAATGTTTCAATGCAAAACAGACCATTTAATACTTATTAAGTAAAAGCAGAGGCATCCAAAATTTTGACCTTTTAAATCTAATACGTTTTGCCATGAAAGTAACTATATTAGATAACAGAGACAACTCTTTGGCAGGAAATTGATATCTGATTGAAATTCAAGTTATCATACTTATTCAGCAAAGACCTAGCATTTCCCCAAGGACTGCTCTTACACAGTTTGTGAAACTGTGAATACAGCTTCTTCAAATTTGCTGTCAGTTCTTGTAAAGTAGTAAGTGTTTGCAGATTTCACACATAGATGTCTTTAGTGCACCTTACAGTTCCTGAAATATACTACTACACCTAGTATCTCACTGGTTCTCATGTTAAAGACTGTAGGCCTAAGTCAGTCTCTTAGAGACTGTGTGATTTATATTTGAATACATGCATGAGCAGAAAACTCTATGATGATATAAATGTATAACTTTTATGCTATGATTATTTTTAAAGTTAGTTATGAGATGCAACTGAAATTTGAATTAGTAAGAAAAATGCTATTGATAGTCTCATTTTAGTTGTTCAGTGACTACGGCTTAACATTTTGTGTCACTGGGGGTCTGTCATTGTTTTCTCTGTTACCTCCCTTGTAAGTCGGCTATATTAGGGAATATTGATAACAAAGAGTGGAAGAAAGAAAGAAAGAACACATCCCATGCAGATTTGCTAAATCTGTAAATACTGAATTAGAGGCAATTTCTGTGACTTGTGATCAAAATCTCTGGCAAACCTTCTAACCCATTCCAAGTCATTCTTAGATACCTTATGAGGAACACTGTCTATGAGATACTCCACTCGTTGTCCTAACTAATACTTAACAGTTTTCATCTTAGTGATCTTAAGCAGTTGTTTTTAATAACTTCACTGTAGTACATGGGATAGTCCACCTGGTATTGTGGTCACCTTGATAGTGGTTTGCCTCTGTCTATAAATTCTGGGTAACTTGACAACCATTCATCTTTGTGTCCCAATTAAGAAGCACAAGACCCAGTCTTCCATGTAGGTTTTCTGAACTGAGCTGAGATAGGAGATTTGATTTTACTTTTATATTTAGTGGTAGTTCTGTTATTTTATGAATTCTTTCCAGATTTCTTTTACATACCTTCATATACACTAATGAGAGAGCCTTATAGTAGTAAGTAGATGCAATGACAAGGGGAAGGAAGGAAAGATGGAAGGAAAAGGGGAATATAGGTCATTTTCATAGTGAGATTGACCGCACAAGCTTGATTATGTCAACATCGGAAGCTAACCAGCTAAGCTGATCAGTCACAGAAAGTTGCAGAGGTTTAAATGTCAGTAACAAAATAAATTCCAAGCTGTTGGCCTGCACATAGGTATGCCTAAATATAAGCCCTTAAAACGGTGCCTCTGGGTGAAAGGAAAAGAAGGTTTGGTAAAGATCTAAATCTCTGTCTGTGCAGCTGTAAACGCCACTGTGTAAAGAAACTCACATAAAGGGAGTAAATGCTTCCAGTGCCCATGTAGACAAAAGGTGGAGCCTCAGAGGACAATGCATGGTTCAGGTGCATGATTCAGATTACACATTTCCAGTGTGTGGCTTCAGGGACCAGAATAGAGTCTACCTTTTTACACTACACAGTGTTCAAGGCTTCAGTCACTACTGTGTAATATGTGGTTTAAGAGATCCCTGTGTGTAACTTGAGACACCTATATACCCAGAGTTTGGTGCTTTAGACATCATCGGACACAATGAACACAGCTTGGGATTCAAGGGTATACAACTTGCATAGCTTCTGATACCAGAATTTATATGTTTGGATCCAGAATATGTACCTGCATTCACTAGTGGATACAGTTTCATGTGCTTGAGTAATTCCAACCCAAAATTTTCCACCAGGAGAAATGGAGGTAAGAAGAGAATTTCACAAATAAAATGCATATAGTTCTATTATCAGTCTTTATTTAAAAAAGGTTCTCTTCAAAATCACCCATTCAAAATATTATACTACATACAAATTTAATGTGTAATGCATTTTAGGCCTGATTTCATACAGTTTAGAATGTTCTTCCATAATTCATGAAATTCCAAAAATAAAGCAAAACAATTACAGTCTAGAAGGCCGTGAGAACATTGAGTTCTATGATATTTAAAATGACTGCATGACTTAAAGTTGTAAATTTTCTTTTAAACTTGGTAGCTACTGGTCCATTTATGAAGAAAATCCTGCTTATTCACAGTAGAGCCACATGGCAAGAGAAAAATGGGTGTAAAGTCATAGAGGAACGGATATCATTGCTGTCCTGCTGTTATTATCATGAGCTCCTGTTAGACCCCGATGTGTAAGTGTATTAAAGGGAACGGGTGGGGTTCATGCAGCTTTTACCTGAGAGGACACAACTGATCTCATTGTATACTGAAGACTTCTTATACAAGTAGATGAAAAGATACACACACAGGTGTGCACGCACACACACACACACATATATCTCCTGTATTATATTACCCTGCATTTATATATATAGGGGTGTGTGTGTGTCCTTTTCGTACACATACTTTGTGGGGAGCAGGGTAAGCCTGCCAGCTATTAGAAGCTACTTCTTCCTTTGGAGGCTGTGGTGAAATTGGGTGTCCTCCTCTGCCAAGCTCCACACATGATGTGAAAAATAAATGTCCAGTTCTTACTATTAAGATCTGATATGGAATTACAGCTGCAGTGATTTTATACACACACAGACACACACACACACACACACACACACACACACACACATATATATTATCATTGTTTGGTTGGTCTTAAAGTGTACACTATTGATACATGTATAATGTTTTCAAGTGAACCATACAGAGAGGAATAAAATCTTTTAATATCTATCTGGTATTTCTTGCATACCTAGTAAGTTTTAGATCCTACAAGTAGTACGTTGCATGTTGTATGAGTTTCCTAGGGTTACTTTAACAAAGTACCACAAACTAGGTGGCTTAAGACAACAGAGACTTATTGTCTCACAGTTCTGGAGGCAAGAAGTCCAAAATCAAGGTGTCAGCAGGGCTCTGCTCCCTCTGAAACCCGTAGAGGAATCCTCCCTTGACTTCTCCTGGCTTCTGGGGGTTTGCCAGCAATCTCTGGCATTCCTTGCCTTTCAGCTTCACAGCTCCGATCTCTGTATTCCTCACAGGATGCGCTCCTTTGTGTCTCGCTTTCTTCACATGGCTATGTTTTTATAAATATGCCAGTCATATTACATTAGGGACCCATACTACTCTGTAACCTCATCGTAACTAATTGTATCTGCAGCAACTCTATTTCCAAATAATATCACATTCTGAGGTCCTGGGGGTTAGGACTTCCACATATCTTCTTCAGAGGGGACACAATACAACCTTTACCACATAGGTTCTCTAATTTCATGCTATTTAGTCCTATTATTTTGTCTTCGACTATCAATATTTTACAGATATGAAGAGGCTCTAAGTCAAAGATGTTTAATGAACTTCCAGCTAGTAATTGGAGGAGTTTACATTTGAACTTCATCTTTCTAATCACAAAACCAGCGAGAAAGTTCTCATGAAAAATAGCCGACTAAAATACAGGACATAGTTAAATCAATGCCACTGACTAAAGTAGAAGTCAAAGGAGTAATTAATTACTTCTCACTGGAAACATCATGAAAGGCTTACTGAAGTTTATTACAGTTAAGTTCAACCTTAGTGGGTGGGTTGGGATTCATTAGGGAAAGAAGAAATGTGTAAAGACTGGGAGGGCTTTGAAAAAAGTATGGAAAGATTATATTATTTAAACCAATTGTCCCTCAGTTGCAATTAACAAGTCTCAGTACACTCCACTCAATCTCCCTAAAACAGAAAGGAAATTTATTGTTTAATGTAATTCAAAGTCTAGAAGTAGTGCAGCATTCACAGTTAGCTTAATTCCGTGGCTTCAGGTCTTTGGATTCCATGTGAATTTCCCTTAGCTCTGCCCTCCTCCTGCAAGGTTTCTTCTCGGATGTTTGTCTTACAGTGACAATAGCAACTACCATTTCTCTGTACACCAAGACTTCCAAAGAAAGAGATGATGTTCTCTCCTGGCATTACAAGAAAGAGTCCTGCAATTCTCACTCATGCACACGTGTTGCCCCTGATGCAGTGACTGTGTGCCATAAGTTAGAGCATCAATGCAAAGAATTTAGGAGAGTGTATGGGATACCATTAGTGTTACATATATGTTAGTTGCTATTACTAGATGTCCATTTTTGGTGACCCAGAAAACCCAGCTTATACCTCCATCATTATCGCTAACATATGGTATAGAGGCTTTATTATTCCTGTGAGTATTTCCATCTCTGTTCTGAATTTCTTAATAATGGCTATCCTCTTACTCATCTTATACCTCCAATGGTAGTTCTTGCATAGCAGTGTTTAAGTGTTTGTTGAATGAAGGAATGTTAGACAAATATGAAAGTTTATTAAAAGTATAAAACAAGACCTGGACCATTTTTATGAGAATTAGGAATAAATTCACTACCATATTTGCCCCTTTAAATATATAAACATATAATCTTGTATTATTAAATTAAAAGAATAAGGAAAAATTGTACTGATAAATTGCTTTGAATAACTTGTTAACTCCATGGAACTCTTAGGGTGATGTGAAGTTTCACCCTTCTTAAAGTGCTCACCATTTAATTCAACAAGTGTTTATATATATATGTACCAACTATGTTACATGATACAGGAGGGAAAGCATTGAATTAGTCATTGTGCTAAAAATACTTATTGGTAAGAAGTATCACAATTAAGTAAACATGTCATGTCCATGACTTCAAAAGTTTTTATTAAGATTCCAGAAAGGCATTAGCTTTTTTGAAGCTGTATATTTTGGGTGTTATCATTAGAAACATACATATTCATAATATATACATTATGTATGTTATTATGGTTGTGCTAAGGTTAGACTTCATCAAATTCATTCTATTTGATCTGCTGTTACATGAATACAACCATCTACTATCTGATTCTTCTCTTTCTAGAAAAGTTTTGTTATAATTTCAAATATAATTTTTCTAGCATATCTGTTGTTTTTCTTTCACAGGAAAGCCCATCTGCTTCTTATAACAAACAAACATTTAAAAAAACAGGACCGTGTTTTGTACAGATAAGATGTAGATATGTAGTCAGGCCTTTAATAATCACTATTCCCTTAAACCATCCTATTTAACACAAGACACTATTTCTGTCATTGCTTTATGATTTTTTATCCTTCGTTATAAAAATAAGTAACATGAAGTTTCCACTGATTGATTCTCTTTTTTGTTAATACCAATAACAGATCTCCTTTGTAATATAAATTTTAACATTGATCTTCTGAATATTTATGGGCATACAAATTATTTACTAGAAATCTCTTTCTTTCATGTATTGTACCCCTTAAACAATAATATTTAGGAAAAAGCCTCATGTTAAAACATTCAGTTTAATCCTGTCAGTTCTCTTATTAAATAAATAATTGCAGAACAGAATTTGGGACAATCATTATTGTCATCTCAACATTGAATGGGAAGGAAATTTATTGGGATGTTCTGTTTTTGTTTTTGCTTTTGCTTCTATAAAACACAAATCCATCAAAACTTTACTAGATATTTAGCAGGAATGAGTGAACCAGTAGGACCTGGCAACTTTTCTTGTTGGTGTTCGTTCACATTGAATCTCTCTTTATCCAGTTCAAAAGTTACGCTGCTCCTCTTTAAAGATCAACCTCAAATGCAGACAAAATCACCCGTCCTTAGTTCCTTTAAAACCAAATTTTCATAATGATCTTTTAAAGATATAAAATTTTAAAATAAATAAAACGGAAAAAATGATAAAGACAGAAGTTTTCATTATAGTTGTCTCATTTCATACCCTTTCTCCAAAATACCAGCTATTTTACAAATCAGCGAGTGGGTATCATTTCAGTGACAATGCACCTGGCTTCCTTCTATCAAAATACTGAGTTCCATCTTGCTTTTCCTAAGAAAGAAACTTTTCATAACCAAGTTGAACCTTTGAAAGTCAAATTCAGTGCATCTGGTTTTTAACCATTGATGCCGCTTTGACATATTTTGGAATTCTTTCAAAATGCTATTTTATGAGTTAAAGAATACTTTTCTCTTAAATAAATTAATTGAAAGGTAATTAGATAGTGTTAGATATAGACAATTAATAAAAGCTACATATAACGAGTTCCCATCAACAATCATGGGAAGACTTTTATACCTCATTAGAAGTTTTAGCAGAGAAAGTTAAGGGAGAGCACTACTTTGACAGTCAATTTTGTCTCAGAAGAGAGGTTGAAGTTTGAACATTTTTGTGATTTTTATCAGATAAACTGCTTACCTGTTTCATTTAGTTCTTTTTCTGAAGTTTTGTCTTTTCCTTCTGATTGAAACATATCCCACTGTTTCTTTGTTTTACCTGATTTTCTGTGTTTCTTTCTATGCATTAGGCAAATCAGCTCTCTCTCCCAGTCTTGAAAGAGCGCCCTTTTCTAGAGCTACCCTGTGCGGCTCTGAGGTGCAATCTCTCCTGGCCCCCAGAGCCGGGCACTCAGTGGTCTCCCCGGTGTGGTCTGCTGTGGCAGTGCACTGGTGGGCAGGGCTACAGCTCGGCCCGCTGTGAGACCTGGCTGAGGCACAGGGTGAGCAGGACCCTCTGCAGGTCATACCTACTGATGCCAACAGGTTAGACGGAGAACTTCAGAATGGCTTCCGCCGGTGTCTCAGTCCCCAGGGAGTGTCCCAGCTGGCTCCTGCTTCACTGACAGGTGCCTCAAGATTTGTAAGTGGGTCTCCTCCACCTATGACCCATGTGTTTTTCAGTCTGGTGCTTTTGTGCTGGTTTTCATGATCAAGTGAACCTGTGTGGGGGCCGCTTTAGAGTGGGCTTTACGTTCCCTGCAGTTTTGTGATTTTCCTGGGTGTGTTCCCCACTGGTTCTCAAAGCCAGGCATTGAGGTAGTTGTCTCTCCTGGGCAGGATGTAGGGGTCGGTGCCCCTTATGTGGAGCTCAAATCCCTCTCTCCTCTGGGAAGAGATCTGTACCTTTGTAAGCCTTTCCAGTTATGGATTGCTGCTACTAGGGTGTGGTTTTTTTCCCATGATGAGACTATTTTCAGGTCCCTTTCTGAGGGAATCAGTCCATATATAGTTGTAGATTTGTTGTGTTGGTGGGAGAAGGTGAATTCAGGATCTTCCTATGCTGCCATTTTGAAACCTCTCTAAGGTAAACTTTTTCTTTACAATAATTGAGAAGTCAAATAATAATTATTATTACATATTTATGTATTGTAATCAGTGTCTTACCCTAATTCTAATAAGTATTATAAATATTTTTTCTAAAGTATATAATTTTACTATAGTATTTTATTTTAATTTCTTTTATAATGGTGCCTGTAATCTTCAAAGTTGAATTTCATCATTAATAAATTCTAATCATCCACACTTTTAATTAACTCTTCTCTGCAGATCACGTTATGTTTAACTGAGGAAGTGTTCTGTTTGGGATTTCAAGATACCTCCTAAATGGAGGCTCTTCTCTTGTTCATGTTTTGAATGGAAGTATATAATATTTCAGAGGTATAGTCTTTTGATCTCTTTTAGGGTACCTTTTTTCAACACTTTTTTCAAGACAAGATCTCTCTAGTTGTGATGATTTTGATTAGTTCATCAAATTTAGCTTCGGAATGGTAGACTTTAATTTTATCCCATTTCAATATATACTATCAATATATGCAATAAAATAGAAAAGCCATAGAGTTCTTCCTACATGTCATGATAATGCAAAGTACATATTATATAATTCAAGAATTCAATTTTATACACCCCATGAGCTCACATAATTTGGTTTATTTGATACAAATCTTGCCTTTATAGAACGTGATTTCAATGTTTTTCTGTTTGCAAATTTTGTAGTTTGTAAGTCAGTAAACCTTGAAAAATGAGGAAATTTTGGTGCTCCATTTTTGAAATACCTTATTCATATTTTCTAAATGCATTAGAAAAGGATTCAAAAAAATACAGAGGACTAATGCATTTAAAAATTAAATACCATTGTAGGGCATTTAGGTTGATTAACAAAATAGTTCTTCAAAAGGCTAAACATCTCTAAAATCTGACTGATGACATGCAGCAAATGCAAGAAGGCACATACTGCTGTGCAAAATATATAAATGTATGTATATCAGCCATCATCTCCCTGACAAAAATACCATAGTTCAGTTACTCTAGCTTCATATGCATATATATACACACACCCAAATATTTGGAAGTTATAACAAGTACACCTTCTCTTTACATTTGGAAAATAATTGAGTTCAGAATCAATCACAAATTATGCCTGTACCACAACTGACTTTAAGTACATTTCAAGTCCATTCTTGTTTTTTCTTATTTTAGCAAAAATATTGTTTCTATCATGATTCTTTGCTCTACCAAATTCTGCAATTTTAATTGTAAAACAAATTACTTTTACCATCAGTGTTGCATTTCAGTTGGGTTTACAATGACACTTGTAATAATATCAAATGTCACATTAACTTTTAGTAGCTTTACTTTGATTCCAAGAATTGGAGAAAAATAATTTGGACCATTATTGAATTTAACTTTTTCCAGTGCATGCTTTAAATCTCTGAGTATGCTGTCTTCAAATGACATCATAACTTTTTATGGTATTATTTTTCTTCTAAAGGACCAGTACTAACAGATCTCATTTAATACAGAAGAAAAATTATCATTGAAAATGACAGCAGTTAATTTAGGAGAAGTCATCTGACCTAAATGAAAACTCGTATTTCACAAAATGGTACATAAACACCATTCTGGAGCTCTGTATGACAAATTGTCACTCCAAAACACATTCTAATTAAACTACCTATAATGTTTTAAATAGATCCTAGAGCTTATTTAGCAGATTTGCAGAGTTTATCTTAATAGGAAATTTTGTCACAATTGTCTTAGCAGATGATAAATGTTGATGTTTTATCAACATTTTTTGAAAAAATTTAAATACTTTTAAAATTTTTATATAGATTTAAATTTCATTGCTGTAGAAGAGCACCATTGCAAAATAAAGCATGTCAAGTAGTAATATAAATAGTTGCAAATTATGTCATACAATATATTGCAAAAGCACTGTAGTGAGAATATTTGAACTATACTCTATAATCTCTTTAAACTCTGTGGTAGGGCTGCTCATTATTTATTACCCACTCATATTTCACATACACGAAGATATAATTTTTACTGCCCACTGATCTCCCCGATTGGCATTCTGGTGGCTTCATGCGTTTGGCAGGCTTCAGGACCTGCATGGCACCCCAGCAGCGTGAATTAGGTTCTTGGCTAACTTGGCAATTATCCAAGCATCACCTTCATTTTATCAACAAATATTCTAAATGCTGAGCTCAAAAGAGAGTTGAAGTTAAGTTGAGAATCAAGTGGTCTAAGGGAAGAAGAAAAGAGATGTGTTATTACTGACTAGCTTTTCATTCTTAACCACATAGTAAGGTAAGAATTCTGTGCGTTGCACATGTGTCTTACGTGATATAAAAAGAAGACATGGCAGAAGCTGGGAATAGAAAGTCTGAGTCCAGCAACCTCATATAGGTTTCTGTGACTATTAATACTTATCCTGTATTTAAAGAAAATGAAAAAAAAAAAAAAGCCAGGAAAATGCTAAGCCAGGTAGACAGGATACCTCACTGTCCATGTCAAACCAGGCTGTATATGCTACTTTACTTATTATTCTCTTTTATGATTAGGTACATTCTTAAGTCTTAAGCCGACATTACTTATAATTGCTATTTATGTATTCAATTTATTGACTGTTGTCTGCCAGGATTTCCTTTTTATAATAAATTGCTTCTAAACTTATCTTAGGAACAATTTAATGTTTCACTTTGTTTTCCACTGTGATGTTCTCTGTTTCCTAATTCAGACATTTTGAAATGTAAGTCATTGGAAGATTTACTAGTACTGTGAAAACTACGGACTGAAAGAGCCAAATAGTTTTATCATCTTAGTGCTTCTCTTCCTATTTCTAGGTCATTAAGGTTAAAATTGTGAACTCAGGAGCTGGACAAATCAAGTTCACATTCCAATCCTACTACCTTGGGCAACCTAGACACTTAGCCCCTCTGTGCACCAATATCTTCATTTGTATTTTATGAGCTAGATTTTTTCATGGGATTCAGTGAGTTAATAAAGCAAATTGCTTAGGAGATACCAGGCTCACTCAGTGTTTGCTGTAAGTATTATTATGAGGCTACGACTTCATTTCCACTCTGTTCTTATTTACTTCTCCTCTTTTTTTTTTTGTTCTTTTACTGTTATTCTCATTTGTCAACTCATTTTGGGCCGTAAACAGCTACATTTACAGAATCTGTGCACTCTAAAATGGTTCACCCAAGACCTATCCCAACTTGGCCTGAATTTTATTTTAAAATTTGACTGTTTTTTCATGGAGAAAGCTGGAACCATTTGGCACATTGCCCAACTCCTATGAGGGTTCAAGAAATAGTGGTGCTGTTACAGTCACTGCCCTGCTTGGTCAAACTAGTGGTGGCACTATTACTGCTGAGGTCATTGCAACTACTTTATATTATTATTTGGGAGTTATTATTATTTCCATTTCTTAGAATCCAAAAGATGAGGGATTTGATGCATACTAACCATTTGTCAACATATTTCTTATATAGAAATATTAATATATCTTCAGTTAATTTTAACAAAAAGAGAAAGGGGCAAATCAACAACTGCCTTGTTCAAGTTAGAAATCAAATTATGTGGTTATTACTTCTTTGTTTCTTTGTTTTATATTGTTGACTGGACAAAGAATAATGATCTTTGTAAGTATGAATCAATGAAATATGAATTTTCGTTTACTTCAAGCAGACGAAATTACCCCAGTATGAAAACTCATGTTGAGAGTCTTGTTATGAGTGCATTTTACTATAGTTTAGTCTGCTTCCTCCACAATTGTTGCTTCCCAGTAAAATTGATGGTTCTCTAATCCTTTCACAAATGATATCAGTCAAAAAAAATGTCTTCCTTCATACATTTAGGATCAATTAGTACCGAAACAAAATCCTTTTTTTTAAGTTTTATTTTTAATGTGGCTTACTCTATATCTTCACTGGGAAAAAAAAGCCTATTGACTCTATGAGTGAAATTTCTACTTTGAACTCCATCTTTACCTTTGCAATAAAATAATAAATTTGTTAAGAAATATGAAATGTGTTTGCTCCAAGAATATGGCAGAACTTAACAGAGTGAAGAAAAATCTTGAAATTTAGTCATATTTTTAAAATGTGCTTTAAAAAATCTTACTATTGAAAAATATTTTTAAATCATATAATAAATTATGATAAAAAATGTGATCATTATTTTTCTTGTTTTAATTCACATTATATATTAAGAAGAAGAAAATATTTTTAAAATGGTTTTAGACACAGGAAAGCAACTTTATGTGTCAGTTAAATAATTCCATGTAACAAACTACCAAAAATTCAGCAACTTATGCATTTATTTGACTTCTTAAAATTGTCTGAAACTTCACAACTTGTAGTACTGAAGTGAATTTATATATTGCTAGTCTGCGATTATTTACATAATGAGGGTAATATTAATAAGTAACTTAAAGCTTCATTTATTTCCATGTCCGTTGCATTAATAAAGTCTGCCTTTTCCTCTCTGCTCCTGTGTTGCTTGTAAATCAGCAGATCAACAGGGGTCAGCTGATCTAGTTGGGCTCTGCCAGCCTCACTCACGCATCTACAGGTCAGCTAGGGGCTCTGTTCTAAACTGGACTTGTCTAGGACATCTTAACTGGGTGGCCTCAGTCCACATACCCAGGCATGTTCTTCTTACAGTGATAATGGAATTACAAGAGAATGAGTAGAAACCTATTATGCCTCTCAGACCTCAGTTTGGAACCAGCATAGTGGCACTTTCTTCTCAATCTATTGTCTAAAATACATCATGTAGCAAATCCAAAAGTAAAGGGATGGAAAAATATGGTAGCCCTCTTATTGGAAGGAACTACAAAGTCCTGCAACAAAGGGCTTTAATACCGGTAGGAGTAACAATGTAAGGCCAATAATGCATTCCACTCCATTTTCCTTCTTTCTTCTTTATTCTGAAGCACTGATTTTTTTCCCCCTAAAATTGGAGCTGCACATTTCACAAAAGAAAAGCATGGATTTTCTTTGTTGTTTTATCTTTTTACTTTAGAGTTAGGTTGGAACTATTGTCACTATAGACAGTGCACAACTAAAATGAGCTTATGAGTGGCACTCTAAAAGCAGTCTAGCCTTAAGGTGTCTATGATGCAATTAAGTATGCACTTTCTATTTTCCCACAAATAATCATGAAAAAATACTGAGTGCTTCCTTCATGGCTTTATGGTTTCTCATTTCTCCTTTTAATTGGAAGTTTGGGATTTCTAAGTGTTTGTCTATAAATTTATAATTGCAAACAATTAAAATCCTAAAGGGAATTAATATGTTAGTTACTTTATTGTTGTCTACATTAACAGGCAGTGTTATCATATAACTGAAAGTTCTGTTTGTTTCTATGGTCATATGTTAACTTGCTCTGCCTCTTTAGACCTGTATTCTCTGAAGAGTGGCATTGTGTATTGACGGTCACTTTGTGAAATAAAACCAGTGTTTTTTTTAAAAGATTTATGAAAATAGTCAGCTTAGTGGAAAAGTTAGAAAAAGTTCCAATTATAAAATCATAGAAATGACTTGATTTTTTTGTATTCAGTAGTTTATAGATATATATGAGTCCAGATTCATTTCTTTTCAAAATGCAGGTGATGACTCATGATATGCATTTACATTAACAGATAAAGGTTAGCATTTCAAATGTTTATGAAAAGGAATTAAATAGAAAAAGATTGAATAGAACAAAAAGTAAAGTATTAAATGTACTCTGCACATAGTTATAGTAAGAACTGTTGTATGAAACTCTTGTTTCTGTGGGTATCTGTGTGTGTCACAAAAAACTGACAACCAGTAATCTAGATTGTGATATCAATAGCATGGATCTGAGAAATTCTCTGATTCATTCCTATCTCCACCAAAAAAAAAAAAAAATTGTATAATTTAAATAAAAGTACACAGAAAGTATAACCTCACAAAAAACAAACTGATTAAAAATGGGCAGAAGTTATAAATAGACTTTTTTTTTCCAAAAAAGATACACAGATGGCCAACAGGCACATGAAAAGAAGCTCAACATCACTAATCATCAGAGAAATGCAAATCAAAACCATAATGACATATCACCTTACACCTGTCACAATGGCTATCATCAAAAATCTACAAATAAAAAAAATGTTGACAAGGTTGTACAGAAAAGGGAATCCTAGGACACTGTTGGGGGGATAATGTAAACTGATACCATTGCCATATATAACAATATGGAGGTTCCTCAAAAAACTAAAAATAGAACCACCATATGATCCAGCAATTCCACTACTGTGTATATATCCAAAGAAAATGAAAATACTAATTCAAGTAGATACATGCACCCCAATGTTTATAGCAGCATTATTTACAATAGCCAGGACATGGAAGCAACCTAAGTGTCTATGAATAGATAAATGGCTAAAGAAGATGTGGTAAAGATATACAATAGAATACTACTCAGCCATAAAAAAGATTGAAGATTTTGACATTTTCAATAATATGGCTGGACCTAGAGGGTGTTATGCTTAGTGAAGTAAGTCAGACAGAGAAAGACAAATACTGCATGTAATCATTTATATGTGTGGAATTTAAAAAATAAAGCAAACAAATGCAACAAAATGAAATAGACTCTTAGATATAGAGATAAAACTAATGAGGGGAGGAAAGGGAAGATGGACAAGACAGGGGTAAGGGATTAAGAAGCACAACCGACTATGCATAAAATAAATAGGCTACAAGGATGCATATTGTATAACCCAGGGAATATATCCAATATTTTATAATAACTTAAATGAACTATAATCTATACAAATATTGAATCACTATGTTGTATGCCTGAAACTAATATTATAAATCAATTGTACTTCAATAAAAAAGAAAGCAAAAATCTCATAAATTTCCCTTATTTTATTTTCCCATTAGCATATTTCAATAACTATGATTCCCAATATTGCTTAGTATTTCTAAAGCCTGACTGAAATCCTTCTTGCTGTATGGCCCTTTAGACGAATTCTAATTTAGATAAGCTTTTGTGTACCAGATATTTGTGGAACTGATTGAAATTTGAATGTTACTGAATTATTGATAACTTGCCACATAGAGAGGTTGAAAGCATGAATCCTATCCCATCAAATGTTTTAAAGAGTGTAGGGTTTTAGACGGCCACCTGAAAGGTTATCCAGCTTATAGAATTATATAAAAGAGCGTGGTCTAGACAGATCCATTCAGAGAAACTCTTTGGTATAGTGTAGAGATGACAGGGCTGGGAGTCACTGAGTCCTCTTGTAGATTCCAGATTTGCTGCTTTGGGTCTCAGTATTTTAACCTGTACAATGTTCACAATACCGCATTAATCATGGAATCATTGTGAGACTCAAAACAATCTATGGGAACATCTTTTGTAAACTCTAAAGTACTTTTAAAAATGATTTGGAGATAACATAATTTTGGCATTGAATGTATTATGAAAGCAAGCATATTGAAACAAACTTCTGCTGACAGCAATGACAGAGAACATTAAATTTGACAAACAGCTTGTTTCCCTGCATCACCCTAACAGTAGGCATGGAAGAGTGGTTCATGCTGGAGGAATAACTCCATCCAGGATAATCTGGAAATCTGAGATAAGAATATAAACTAGATTGCTTCAAATATAGCTTTTGCTTAATTGCAAACACACACACCCCTTAGTTAGTTTGGCAGATTGGGAAATATTAGTTATTTAGACTTGAGGAATTGTACTTGATAAGTAATGAACTTTAAGGATTAGCATGAGTTAATTTAAACTAAACAATTTATTTTACTTTAGTTTGACCTTCATGTAGAAGGCAATATCCTAAATAAAAAGTCTAGTTTTCTATTTCTTATGACTCAGGGACTAAAAATCTGACTTACAGTTTTATTCATTTTAGTTCATTTATGTTAGCCTTGAAATATTTGCTATATGATAATCATCATAATAATCTTGGAAAGGACATCATATAGCAAGGGAAACTTACAAAGTCATCTCTCCTTCAGAATTGCATCTGAGGCATATCTGATAGACCATTAGAGCATGCCCCATCATCCATGGGCTCCATATCACCACATGCATTGAAATCTACAGATAATTGGGTATTCAAAGTAATATAGAGATTTAACTGTATTATACATGCACAATGTCCTTCCTTTACTACTGTCAGCATAATCTCAATACAAATTAGCAGTTACTATAAAGGTCATTTGAGAATAAATGCTTCAAGTTGTAGTTAGTTATATTTAGTCTTTTGGAGAGGAAGGGACTTCTGGTGAAGCAACTATTTTTCAAGTTATAGGAGAGGTAGGAAAGTGAGTGCATGCATATTTGGTGATAGAAATAACTTGAAGATCTATAGCTAAGTATAAAATTCCATTCTCTATGCCTTTTCCCTGTGCTATGGCTTTGTCCCTGTTTAATTTCTACTGTCCTTCCCCCACGTCACCCAGGTCTCACTCATGCAACACCCTTTTACTAAACAGAGATTATTGTGATTCAGTGATGCTAGACTTGAAATAGTTACATGGCTTTCTTATTTTTAGATCACCTTTCACCTTTCAGGCATTGAAAAAGGCACTATTCCATTAATATTTCTACTAGACTAAATAATTCCATATGTATGGTAGTTGTATGACAGAATGCAATCTACTATCTGAGATTCGGTGATTGAGTCCAGTTATAGGTGAAACTGGAGGCTATTCACTCAAGTAATCTACCATTAAGTAGGATACCAAATTAATTTTCTCTGCTCTTTGTTTCTGTGTGCGTCATTTTATCTATCAGTCAGAGTTTGAGGGGAAGAACAGCACCAAATTTATGGTAACAGCAGTTTTCTTTAAAGCACATCAACAAAGATGAATTGGCAGATTCTTGGTTCACCATCTTTTATACAATATTGCCCTCTATGGGAACCTAAAATATTGAAGATTTTAGTAGAGTGATAAGTATATTTTTTGATACACTTCTGTGCTCATCACATGCTTTTTCTTTCCCCTCTAAATTTCATTACTGCTTTTTTTCTCAACTTCTAACAGATACAGACAGCTAAACCAGCAAACAAATTTATCATTCCTTCATTAGGTAGTGTGTTTACAGTATCATTTTACTTTATTCATTACAGAATTCATTTTACCTTATTTAATTTATTTATTTTATATTGCATTCAATTATTTATTTTGTCTTCTTTTGGTAAAATAGTCCCATCTTCAGAGTACTCTATTTATTGACTCCAGTTAATTTATAGTCATTTCATGAATGATAATTTCTATTCAGAAAGGGGAAGTATCAATTAAAGCCTGAAAATAAAATGATACTTATAAAAGATAGACAAATCATATTATATGATGGAGCATTTATAAATTACAGTGTCATTCCTTTGATTCTATAAATACAAGTCAAATTATATGTAAAGTATTTAAAGAAGAAATAAAGACTTTATCCTTACTAATATCTTTCTATTTGTAATTAATAATAGGGAGATTTAAATGACATGGGTTCTAAAAAGGAAAACTAATCTGGGTTTTATTATCCATGGGGAAAATTGCTTTATAACGCCTCTTTGGTTTTTTTGTTGTTTTTTGTTTTTTAATTTTTTTTTTATGTTGAGGAGGGGAGGTAATTAGGTTTATTTGTTTATTTACTTTTCTTTTTTTTTTCAAAGGAGGTACTGGGGATTGAACCCAGGACCTCATGCTTTCTAAGCATATGCTCTACCACTTGAGCTATACTCCCCCCACTTTATAACTCCTTTTTGTGACTTCATTTTGAATTGAGTTGTTGCATCTATTTGTGGAACACAGAACTGGTGCAACGATTTCATTGAAAATGTATTTGTATATAAATATTAGTTAGTGCACCCTTCTCCCCATTTCCTAACCCTAAGTTGCCACCATTCATTCATTCATTCATTCATTCATAAGTTTAATTTTTAAAGAAAGTACAAATATCTACTTTATGCCATGACACTGCTCCAAGTGTTGAGGATATAACTTTCAAAAAAGGGGAGATGGAGAGGAGATGATCTGTTCTCAAAAAGCAAAGACTTCATTGCTTAGACTATGACTGGGGACTCAAAATTAGTGTGGTTCTCTAAGAAAGGTAATGATAGCAATATAGTGCTGGATACCTAATTACTAGGTGGTTACAGAAGGCACCACTGGGCTTATAGGAGGAGTACAAGCTGACCCTGGTCATATATCTCATATGTTTATTTGTATCACCTCTCAAGCATAAGGGAGACTTTCAACCATGGCTGGCTAGCTTTCAAATGTCATATGCTTATACCATTGCTCACAACTCACCCTCTCAATCCCTGCCCCCAACACACACACCACTATACTGAAACCAAATAGGAGAAGGAGTGAGACTGTCTGGTGAATTATCCCAGAGTGATGGTAATTTAGAGTGAGGCATTGGAGCTAACAGGACAGAACTGATTTAGGAAGGCTTGGTGAGACACTAAGATTTCCCATGCTGATCAGAACATTAGCAGGAGGAGCTCATAGATGAGATGCCTTTCCTCAAAGGACTGGAACAGACAGAAAACAAATGATATTGAGATACCTAAGATAAAAGGAATTTGCTAACAGATGAAACAAAATACCCTTTAGGACAAAAGAGTTTTTACAAATTTATCCTCGTGATGCTAGGATTCTGGCCCACAAGTAGGTTTCTCATTTTGAGCACTTCAGACTTTAAATTACAGGATATAAAATGACTTGACTCGTACGGCTTATTTCAAAAGGAAAGTTGCCATTAAACCATAATGAAATTTTGGCAAACACATTACAAAGAGAAGAAAGAAATGAAGAAGCAAAGTGAAACTCCCTATGGTAGATACCCCATTCACACTGAAGCACTTTGCAGTATTTAAAGATTCTCCTTGGGTAAGAGACTCCCAATGGAGATGTGACCTAATTAATGTACTTTATGAACTCTAACCACTTTTATTTAGCCTCAAAAAGGGAAATTCTCATAACAGGGATCAGACCATGGAATAATCATAAATTGAATTTCTAGTGTCCTCCCTCCCCTCACCCTTTGCTATACAACAAAGATTTTTGTGATTCAATAATGCCTTGGCCAACATCTGCTATTTATTAAAAATCATGTTCCTTTAGGCAATTGTCAGCCAAACTGGAATTGGTCTGTTTAGTCTGTTTGTTCTCTCACTTGGCCTTTCAAGCTTTGCGTCTTCAAAGGATTTATTTGAAGCATTAACATGCTGATCTCTCTCTTGCTAAAACAATGCACTACAAGAAGATTCTTTCATCCAACCTGTGGTTCCCATTTGCCCCTCTCTCAATAACTTGCTAACAAGAGATCCAGATGTGTAATAAGGTAACATTTAAGTCTGAGACTGGAGTGCTTATTATATAATTAATGATACATGTCACTAATTTTTCTCACCATTTATATGATTCCAGTGGAGCTAAACTGACTTTATGCTCTGTCTTTCTCACATTTTTTTTTCTCTAAGTAATTACTAGCAGAAGTTTTTTTTTTTCCTTTGAAAAAAAAAGTTTTTGTACTAGTCACCCACAGCCCAATTAGAGGCTTTTCCCCTCAAGGCATTAACTTTGAACATAGCAGTTTCTCTTATTCATGCTTTTTCCTTTAAAAAAGAGTTAGAGCCTTTCTGTGTTACTTGGGACAACTGGAAAGTTGCTTATGATTTAAAAAAAAAAAATCTTTATAAGGAAAGGGGAAAGAAAGTGGCACCATGGTAAAAAATCCTGCACACATGAGCTTTAGTAGTTTAAACTGTAAGATAAATTAGTATTTAAATTGTACATATTCAAAACTGTCATTTCTATGGTAGAATTAAGGAGGAGAAATGAAACTTGGAAAAATAAAAATACATATTTAAAACTATACTATTTATAATCTGTACATGCATGTGAAGGGTTTTAAAATTAGAAATGACAAGGCACTTGTAAATATTTCTTTGGCATTTTCTTTGCAAATTTCTGTTTATTGTACATGCATAGATTTAAAACTTGCCTTTAAAAATAATTAACAATAAAGAAGTTAATGAGAAAAAAATAATGAATGGATATTTTAGCACTTGTTAAGTTTGCTGAATTATTCTGAATTCTTC
Source organism: Camelus dromedarius (assembly GCF_036321535.1). Taxonomy (NCBI): domain Eukaryota; kingdom Metazoa; phylum Chordata; class Mammalia; order Artiodactyla; family Camelidae; genus Camelus; species Camelus dromedarius. The sequence continues at coordinate 41,828,828 of NC_087436.1, forward strand.
TGTTATTTCTGTTAGTAGATATACTTACCCTCTGACTTTTACCATATAAAAATGAATTGACACATAAATCAAACAGTGGGTTTCTTCTTTAATAAATATGTCTTGGTTTTGTTTCCTGTTTCCTCTACTGAATAAATAAGCACTGATATATTCTTTATATGCTCTGTATACATTTTAAATGTGTATTATGGACTATTTTCAAAGTTTTATTTTTTATAATTTCAAAACCATGCATATGATTCATTTTTTGAATTTTCTAGGAAACTCATTCTTCTTTTAAAAGAGTTTTTGATAGCAATTGAATTAAAATATATAGAGTACCAAAACTTTATTTGTTCAACAAATTCAATTCAACTTAATAAAGATCCATTAAGGGCTTAGTATATATCTCAGGACCTGGACCTATGTCTAAATAGATAAAGAAAAAATTATACTGTACTTTGTAGGATGTCAAAAAATAATAGAATTCAACTATGAGCAGGTGGGCAAATGCTTTGCATAATGTGTATTATTACAAGCTAACTGGATAGATGCTATATCTAACTTAAGTGCAAGGCCTATAATCGTGGAGCACAAGTTGACTGATTAAAAAACACTTTGAGAAAATAATTCTTCCCTGTCTTCTCTTGCATATCACATTCCTTCTTTCCAACACTCAAGATCATTTAATTTCCCCAACATAACAGATTTTAAAATAATAAATATTAAAATTTTCACATAAATTTTTTAATAAAAATACAATATACAAAGGAAATTATAAGATAAATATTCAAGGTATTTTGGGGATTATTTTATTTGTACTGTTTAATATGGACACTATGAATTTCTCCAACTTTCCCCAGGAGTAGCAAAGAAAGCACTTTTTAGTTGGTTTCCATCATTTATACATGGTATATCTGGTAGGACTCTCTGTCGCCAAGACTTTATTTCTGAATGAGAAATGAACAGTAAATTGCTTTTTTTTTCTTTTCCTGCTAGGAAATTGAACTCAGAAACTTGGGTTTTTTTATTTTGAAGTTTGTCTTTAACAGATAATTTAAAATACTTTGTGTTAATATCTTCCATTAATGTTGTATATAACACTTACATTGTCAGAGTGGTTTCACTTTATTATTTATTACACTCCAAATGATAATGCTGTTGCTTTAGCTACAAGCATTGTTTATAGACTAATATTGGATAAAAAAACCTACCGACAACTTTCACTTGTAATCAGTTCACAACAGCTATGGTTATCACCAATGCTAAGGATATAAATATGTCAATAGGATAAAGAACTTTAGTAATTTTAAAATGTTTATGTTTATTTTCATTTTGTATTTGTAAGGCAGAAATGATGACTAAACTTGAGTAAATAAAAAGACATTAATATGGGTGCTTACATAAAATGGAAAATCTTCAATGCATTTTTTAAATTTATTTTACCTCTCAGTAGTTAGTGTTTGGCATAATGCTGGCCTAATAATAATTATTTTATTAAGCTATCATTAAAGTATTTAACTGCAATTTATTTATCCATTTTGAATTTTGATGTGAATCACTGTGGAAATCCTGACTTGATCTTCAAATACATCTTTGCCTTCCGAAGATTCTTTAAAGGTAGTAAGTAGTTCTTTGACTCTTCTCTGAGGGGTTTCAAAATACAAAGTTTTCCTTTAGCAACTTTTAGCTTTTGCACCTGAAAAAAAATAACTGACACATGATCCACAATTTAGTAGTGATAGTGTTGTTAGGTTATGAAATAACTGGTAGATATTCTTTATAATTTACTAGATTTTTTTTTCTAGCCTCTACTTAGCATATGCCTACAGATTGCTTAACCTCAAAACCTTGTGCAGCACAATAGCACTAGTAAGACTGAGTGCCTTAAAATTATTCACCCAAAGACCACATCATGAATAAATCCTGTGCTTCGAAGGATAACCTCCTCCACCTGCAGCATACTGAAAGGGTCACTGACACCACCCCAGCAACTCAAGCAGAACTTTTTCTCACCAAAGACACAAAAATACCAGAAAAGAACTCTGGGTTTGAGGAAAGTTTGCAGCTCTGTTCTTTAGCCTATAAGGGGTCTTGGGTCAAATTGTCATAAACACAGTTTATCTCATTAAATTGAATGGTGGAGGCTAAAGAAGATTCAAAAGCAAGAAAAGCCCAGGGAATCAGACACCCTGGAATGAGGAGATACACTTGATACCTTTGCTTTCATCTTGTACTTATCTGAATAAAGGTTTCAAAGAATTTTACATAATGTAATTAAATGCAATTTATAATATCTTTGTGAGTTAATATGAGTTAGAAGAGAACAAATAGCAGATAATTTTCATCCTGTACTGCTGAGTAGAAAATGAGACATGGGACAATTAATTTTTGTCCATCCTGGGAGTAGAAGAGAACTTTTCCATAATAATCTAGTAATTTGCCTCAATTAATGAAACCATTTATACACTAAACACACACATGCCTACTCATTTTGTTCTTCTTCCAACATTTATTATGATCTAAAATATTATTATTAATTTCAGGAGTGTGTAGGTCACTAATATTTCTCCAAGTTTCCTATGGCTCATCTTTGGATTTTGTTGAGTTCATAACTCATGGGTTTGACTGGCACGTATTTACCGGAGAAAACCTTGCCATGAACTTTTCTTTTTTCACACAAGAGAGAATCTTTCAGTATAGTGTCATAGCTGCAAAGTGGAATTTTACTCTCGAATTTCGTGGGAAATAGTCCAACTGTACAATGAAAGATTATGCAAATCCTCAAGGAGCATCTAATCAATCACCGTGGTGTGAGAGGAATGCAGCTGATCGCTGAATTAGCTTCTGTTGGAACGTATTCATGTGTAACATCCCACTGACTGGATGACATCACAAGAGCTCCAGGTCCTTGAAAGTCTTGAGGATGATTAGCTGAAGGAATTGGCTGTTTCTGCCAATCATAATCCGGCAGAGCTGCCTTTATAGTTCTGGAGATGTGAGAGAAAGAGGGAGGGAGGGAAAGACCGACCACAGCTAAACAAGCAGCACAGCAGCAGCAGCAACAGCAGAGCAGGAGCAGCTGGTATTCCGGTGATTAAATAGTTCTCATAGCCTTTTTCTGTACTCGGTCCGCTCCCTGGTGTAATTCTCGTGTCCAAGAAGGAAGCTGCATTTTAACGGTGTGCTGAACAGAGGTTTGAATCATTCCAGCTGGCTGCTTGTTTTGAAAAGGACAATGTGGGTATAAATAAAAAGAGACTCTGCTGGAAGAGTTGAGATACTAGGATTGGAGCTAAAGAGTGCGCTCGGAATATTAAGGCAGATTGCACGAACGGAAAGCTCCTTCTAATTAACCTGGAGTCAAGTGAATCTGAATACCGGATATCTCATTTTCTAACTCGGGATAAATTCAAGTTAGGAAAAGAAAAAAAAAATTGAAATGCTTCTCTAGGTAAGTTATTGCTTAATTTGCTGAAACTAAGGTATGTACATTAAATGAATATATGCTGCTTAGCTATGTAAACAAGTTGATCACAATAAAGTTTTATTTGTGAAAGATTTATGTAGAAGCAGGTATTTTTTTAAATCAAATGTGGTGTCCCTTTTCAGCATACGTGTGCTTACCTGTCATTTTATGCTTTGTAGAAGTTATATTTGCACTGTAAATGGAAAATACAGTCCTGCCTGAAAAAAAGGAACTTGAAATATTTGTAAACTGTTGCTGGAAAATTTGCATAATAAACATCTCACTTGACAACAGTTTTAGCCTTTTTGTATTGAAAATGCCGGCATTCCAAACTCAACAGCAAAACTGTGGGGTTATAAATGTTTGCCTGAGAAGTGTTACTGATAACATGGCATTCAAATTACTAGAGATGGGAACTTCTCTCTTTGGGACCTGAGATTTATAGCCACGCTCTGTCCTAATGGTCTGCTTTGGAGAAACAGCTGTCACAGACATTTGAAATCGTATGATACAGTCATAAATTGCTGTTAAAAAAATAGATGCTTTCCTACTAGGTCCTATTAGGAAAGAAAAATAAATTTTTAGAACAATATATGCTATAAGCCCTAAGCACGGATTCCCAGGAGGACAAAAACAGCTGTGTGTTATACCTGTAAGTACTTCCAAATTCCTCATGAACAGAATAAGTTGGAAAATAAGAAATGTTATTCAAATATGGTTTTCATTCAGCTCTTCCAATACCTCTGATAGAGAAAGCTGAAAAAAAAGGGGAGGAGGGGACTTTAAAGCTGTATTTTCCTTGTAATTTGTCCTGATTAATAAGATGCTGTATTTTTCAGTTACTATCAAGAGTACTTCCAAGTGATGATATATTTTGTTCATTATAATAGGTTATACTGTGAGTTCTACTATAGCTCTGAAAAAGTTTCAGTAGTTTATAGTTTATTATGTTTTTTTCAAACTCAGCTTTTCTTGCTTTCACGGTGTCTATCAGAATATTTTTCATCAACTGAAGATCGTAAATGTTTGAAGGAAATTGCATACAAAGATATTGATGTGTTTACTTAACGATTTTAGTTATGCACTTTCTCACCAACTTCATGGTTCAAATCCTGTGAGTTTGTTGACACAAATGGAAATAGATGAAAACAAAAGTTGCTGTAATTGGTTGAATATCTTCAAAACTAGGAGGCAATAATTTTTTCCCACAAAGACTTAAAAGGCCTTTTTTTATATCAAAAGAATAATTTTAATTTCTTCAATTAAAATATTCCAGTTAGCTATATCCCGATGCCAGGTAGGTGCTGTGTTGGTCATGGTTTTTCATGAAGCAACTAACTGTATGTCAAGATTGTAAGGTCCACTGACTAAAACAGTCTAAGTCTTAAACTGGAATTTATAAAAAAATGAATGATTAATAGGCAAAGTATATTCACCAGTTACATTTATCTCAGTGCAAAAATGAAAATTTAACACCTGCTGAGATCATTGATATTTTTATAATAAGGAATCCTGTGAATATTCATCTTACAATGATCAATATCACACAGCACCTACATTGATAGAAGGCTCATGATAAGCTAGTGGAGAAGATTTTTGGAAACTGAACACTAAACAAAATTATCTTTTTTTTTTCCTTTAAACTCTATCTTAATGGCAGTTGGTCAGCACTAAGATTGATGGTTAGAAAATCCTTTGAAAAAATAATAATATGTATGACTTACTAACTATAACATGAAATTCACTCTTAGAGGGAGGCTATAAATGCAATTCAGAAACTCAGGCATCATTCCTAAATAAAAAGAGAGAAAACTTCATAAGGATTTTTAGTATTTACTTTCTATAAACTTGCCAATGTATGCAAGTTGCATTTTGTCAGCTGAAGTTATTATCTGAGAAATGTGTCCATTTAAGTGATTTTCCTTAAATACCAAAAGAAAGTAAATGGAGACTATTTTATATATAAATACATAAAAATCCTAATTAGGAATTTTTATATTTGATAACCAAAATCAAAATGCATGTTTATGTATGTATTCAACTCAAAAAGGACAATCGTTCATATTTTATCTGAGTATTAAAACTATTGTACCTATTCTGCTCCCCCCCAAAAAAATCATTCTTAAGTGAGTGTAGTTTCTTAATTCAAATCCAAATGCTAGCCTTATTTCTTAAAGATGCGAATAAATGCTTCTAAGTCAGATGCTTCTAAGTCAGTAAAATATTTGTACCTAATAGGTCTAACATTTATATGATCCTCTAGCACATTCTGTTTGAGCGGGAAATGTACCACTGAGAATAAAATCCAAAGATCAAACTTTCTGTGCCTCATGTAGTAGTAACTACTCAGGGAGAAAAACAGAGAAGCGTTTTAGCATGCTTTGTTCAAACCAGAAGACTCTAGCTGGTGTTAGAAGATTCCCAGATTTGGGAAGCAGCTGGGGAAACTTATAAAATAAAGCCAGAATATCAGTCCTGGCTGGAAGCCAAGGCAGAGAAGCAGTGCACCCAGAAGGCTAATTCTTTACGGGCTGAAATTCATTGATAACGCATTATGTTTAAAGTCTGACCTGAAGTTGTACTTTTTTTCTCTCTAGTACAAGCTGTGGGATATTTAAGGAACACATATCTTTTCTGAATAGAATACAATTTTAAGATAGCAAAGTTTTCTTCTTTATTAAAGGTTGCTCTAATGAAAAATGTAAATAGTATAGCTGAAACTCTTCTAAAATACAGTTTATACTTAGGAGCAGAAAGAGACAGAGATGAGCTGCATCGCCTAACCATTACCTTGGAGATGACAGAGTGGTCAGAAATGCCACACGTGGATACAAGCCCAAAAGAAGTGTGAAGGTTTTCTGAAAGTAACTGGCCTAGCAAAATTTACAGAAGTAGACATGCTAAAACTGAGGTAGTGTATGTCTTGTGAAGCTAGACAACAAAAGAGAAAGCTACTCTCATCCATTATGTATTCCAAATAACTAGGAAAAAGGGAAACCATGTTGTCTGTGAATTTATTTTAAGTTTATGAAGTGAGAGAAGTGGGTCGGGTGGCAGACATAATGCTGCTGCCTTCAGCCATCCGGGAATAACATTTAGTCAACCTTTTCTTTAACACTTCAGGAAATTTTCAGCTATACTGTTACAGGGAGTGTCAAATGGACTTTTTTTTTAGTTATTTTGAGCAAACTTTAGACATCAGAAGTGTCAATTGCAGTACAGAACTTTTATAAATACAGTCTTATTTCCAAGCTTTCTTTATCTCAGTTTTCTAAGGAATGCTATCACATTCTAGAGTTGACAAGTCTAAAATTTCTTTTAGAATAATATTGAATTGATAACAGATTTTTCCCCAAAGCCAAAACAGTCTGATGATGAAATCCAAACCTATCAATGGCTTTGAGCATTTCAAAACAAATAGATTTTTAAGAATGTGAATAGTAACACGTTATTCATTCCTACTGGTGAAAATGTTTGCAGATATAAACTGATCTATTCATTTCCTTTGCCATCTTATAATTTCTCTGTAGTCAAAATATCCATATAATTCAGACCATGACAGACTATGATAAAATAGCCTACATAAGACAAACTAAATGTTGGCTTTAAACTGACTCACTAAGGAAATTAGCATCTATAGACCACCTTAAAAATATTTTTTCAGGAGATATATTTGATACTTTATAAATATGAAGTGATAATCATGATTAAGTAATTGGAATTAAGGAAACTTGAGAAGAAATGAAGGAGTTAAAAAAGATTGTGTTTGAATGCTTGAGAACTTAATTTGGTGTGATATACTCAGGAGATTTTGAGAAAACAAAACTGAATATTCTGTTAAGTTCTAGAATAAAAACTTCTGTGTCAAACTCAATTTTCACACTTCTTAGAAATTATTGTTTTCAATATTTAAAGAGTTTGATAGGAAGGCAACTTTTAACAAGCTAACACACACCACGTGCACACACACAACAAAAACACTTCTTCTCTTTCCCCAGATTAAGAGAATTTTCCCCACTTTGGACCTTCTACCATCAGATGAAGCTGTGTTGTGCTTGATTTCAAATATTTAACCTCCTCATTAATAGTCTTTAATGCAATGTATTTTCCATCATAACTTTATGGAAGTTGAAAGCTGGGCACATGCGTTCACACAAAAAGTAAATGTAGAAATGCTTCCTTAATCTCTTTTCCCCCACTTTTTTCTCCTTTTCTTTTCCTCCTTTTCCTTCTTCTTTCCTTTTTCTTCCTCTCTCTTCCCTTCCCTTCTCCTCCTTTCTTCTTGGCTCCCCTCTTTTCTCTCTCCCCACTTCTTCCTTTTCTTTCTTTCCTTCCTTCCTCTCTCCCTGTCTCCCTCCCACCCTTCCTTCCTCATTCCCTCCTTTCTCCTCTCTCTTGACTTTTGCCACTTCAGCTCAGAGGCTGTCGTGCAAAGTCCAGGAGCACAGCACTCGTGTTAATACATCAGGTATTATTCATCTGAAGGCCAGGTCAGAACATGGGAATGGGTGGGGAAAAAGGCACAGAAAAAGGGGGTAAGATACGCGAAACAATAAAAGAAAGGTAAGATAGGATGGGAAATTCATGTCAGAGAAGTAGTGATGTTCACCTTAAAATAGTACCTGTTCTCCTACCTATGAATTTCCATTTAATTGACTAAATTCTTTAAGTGGAATCTTTTGCTCTCTTTCCATATGCTTCCCTTTCACCGCCAGTGGAAATTTTTTCATGCAGCAAATGCAGCTTAGTGGCAAAAATAAAATAACAATAAATGGAAATAATCTTTATGCTGGTATTTTAAACCCCCATAAATCATTTTTTTATTTAATAGTTTAAACATAGTAACATTCATATGCAGCCTAAAGGCCGACTGCCATGTGCTAATGGAAGAAAAAGAGAGAAGAGAAAGCTATTTTGCACATTAAGATGCTCTGGCTTGACTCCATTCCTGAATCAGAAATTCAATTGTAGACTGCTGATCCACAGAATTTGTCATATTTCATCAGACATCTCGAAAGAGTTCTTCTTCTTGATGTACTGAATAGTCTTTCACGCCTACATAAAAATAATTTAAACCTCAGAAATAAATATAGCGACATTAAAGATTAATACAGGAAAAGGAAACAGATGCAGAAATGCATATGCTCCTGTGAACGCATATAAAAGTCTTAATTCTATTCATTACTCTAAAGTGCAAATGAATAATTAGAATTTGAATTAAATTTCATTTGTTTCCCAACCAGTCTTTCACAAATAGTTATGTCAATCCAATTGAGATTTCACATACTATAATACATAATAATACATAATACATAGTAAATAATACATAAAGTCAAACCCAGGCAATAAAATTACACTTATTAATTCATTTCAACTATTATGTTTCCTGATGATCTCAGTTTGTGAAGCCGCTTTCCTTGAAATAGGGCACTTTTTTAATAACCACGGAAAAGATGCCTAAATTGGTCAGTCGAAGTTTAACTCAATTTAGTATTTAGGTTATTCTCTTTCTCCATCTGGACATATTTTTCACTTTAAACAGAAAAAAAACAACTTATCATTTTTGTTCAGTAATGTTCATAGTGATAAAAATAATAAATATACATATTATTTTTAACATGGCACCGTTGAAAATACGAGACTGAACAAAACAGCTCTCAGGAGACTTGCATTCTGGTGGGAGAAGAAAGGGAGTAAACAAATGAAGACCCTGTAGTGAGGCTGTTTTGTTCTATGAGATGAACAAGGTGCTAGGTTCAAGGGTGTAGGTGAAAGCTAGAGAGCTGATCAGGAAGTACAGTTCTGATAAACTGAGACTCAGAAAGTCTATTTACCATAGACTATATGCCAAAGTAAGAACATTGCTTCATTTTGTAGACAAAATGTAATGAGGACTAGCAACTCTTTGTAATATGCAAGCTGACAAGCTGAATTTTGACTCCGCCTTTTGATTATTCTCCTTGATTCTGTGAAATTGTCTGGTAGAGTTTGGGGTATGACACATGGTTTACTGTTACTTTCCCTGTAAAATGGAAAGATCAATGTGTTTTAGAAAATGTAATTCTCAACTTTACTTCTACTTTTTACATTCCAAGGTATTTAACAAGTAGTGTGTGAGTAGATTATCTCAAATTATTGTATTTTTTTTCTAGTGCCTGAAAGTTAATGCTATTATTTAAACTCAAGCAACAGAAGAACTGGTCCCCTATCTCATTCTCACAAATTGGTGGGTGTGAGAAGTTGTATTCCAAATCATCACTCGGTTGGCTGGAACGATGGACTTAGCATAATGAACTTACAGAGGGATAAATGTAATTACTGAATTTTTAAAAAAACATTCCATCAATTACGAAAGTATGTGAAACTCAACAAGAAGCAAAAGTTTAATAAGGCTAATACAATGCTAATCAACCTTAAACTGAATTCACAGAATCACAGCACCAAGAGCAAAGAAACAGTGATCCTAGTTAGCACAGGTCTGACATCATTTTGCCTGCTCGCCCATCTCAGGTTCCTGATGCCTCATGTCGGGAGCAGTCTTCTCTGAGCTTCCTTTCCCTGCCGGGTGGACCACTGTCCTTGCTCTATTCTCGTGATTGTATCACAGTGCCTGTTGCCTTGTGATGTAATTATTATGTGTTTATCACCACCCCTCATTTAACCAAAAAACTTGATAGCATGAATGCTTAGAGAGTGTTTGACCAAGAGGCAGATAGCAAGAGTGTGATAAATGTCAAATGTGATGAATGTAAAATGTGACATCTGGGTAGCCCGTCAGGTGAACAAAAGTTGAAGAAACCTTGATATGATATATAAGGAAAAAAAGACTATGGAGAAACAGTATAGGTACCTTTATATGTTGCAGGGCTTTTTTTTCTTAATGAAAATGGAATTTGCTTTAGAGTATGTGGCACCAGCAGACTAATATGAAATATATTGGGATGTAGTTTCTGTCCAATATCAAGAGAAACTGTACATCCTGAAAATCAGTGAGATTTCAGTCAGACAGAGCAATCACAGGTTGGAGTGCTACTTATCCAGAAGACTTCTGTGGAAGGAAAGTCTGCCATGTGTAGATAAATGTGGCTACCAAAGTGTCTTGAGTTTTTCATCATGTGACTGTAAGGAGTGTGGATAAAGGCTTTAGAGTAAACAATCTGCCCACTTCAAATGCAGCTCTAGCATTTAGTTAGAAGACTGGTCAACAAAATTCAAGTAAATAATGATTAGGTAAAATTACATAGCAGGAATATTTGTATTAATCAGGCTGTGTCCTAGAGCATAAAAGCAACTTTTCTTAAAAAGGTCATTTTAAAAAGTGCATAAGCTCTTAAAGAAAATGAAATGATAAATTTCTTAATTGAGCAATGAATTGATTTTTTTTTTTATTTAAACATATTGGTTTAACTCCTCATTCGAGCCTATCCAAGGAAGAAAATATCAAAAGATTAGGTGCATGAGTGAGAAAGATAATTCTGGCTTCCATGAACTTCTAAGTGATAAGGATTATAAAGATTGTTTGGCTTCATTGTGACATATGAGTCTTGTTAGAGAAGAGTTGCAGTCATGTTATCAAACTGAATTGATTTAAATGTGAGGTGGCATTACAACACAGAAGGCAGGAGGTAATGTTAAATTCCACCAAAGCTAGAGTTAGAATCTTGTAATATAACCTTAACAAAGCTAATTAACCCTTCTGGGCCTCAGATTCATGATCTGCAAATAATAATATACTTTTTTTAAATATAAAGAATAATAACTACTTCATAGAATTGCTGGGAAAGCTAAATGTGACAATAAGCATAAAGTTCTGAGTGCAATTTTGGAAGCATGAGAGGTGTTAAAATAATAGAAGTAATTATTACTTACATGTGTCAGTACTCTGACTGTGGCCTGCAATGGAGCATTTTGTACTGATTTAAAGAAACCCTTGAGTGATGAGTATTGACTGTTTCCAGTCCTCTTCACTTGGAGATAATGGTCGAAATCACATTTTGCACTGTCTTTACTGTATTTTTGATCACATATTTGAATATTAACAATATTAAATCCATCTTAAAGGATCAAACTTCATTGGTCAACAGTTCATTCTGACTCCACACAGTTTTGAAAATTAACTGAGATTCAAATATCTTAAGGGAGACAGACCATTAACCAGAAGAAAATACTATCAGAAAAAGGTGCCAAACAGTTTGTCTTAATTTTCTGGCATGCTGAAGTAAGGAAAAATGTGGGATTGGAAGAAGATAAGGCAAAGTTTCAGAAACTGAAACTGGATAGAACTAAAACAAATACAAATGTTACTTCACTTGCAATTTTCTCTAGTAAAACACTAAGAACTATTTCATGTGGTGTCTATATTGACATATTTCCTAGAATTTTTACAAAAGTTACTTACGAATGTTTTAAAAGGATGCTAGGTACTGAATCAAAATAATTCTTTCAGGAAGCCTATTTGGTAGAAAATACTGGGAACGTATGGCATGTAAAACATTTTGTTGATCTTCAGGATATCTTTGGGGAAAAGAAAGAATAGGGAAAATGAAAAAAAATGGTTTTGTTTTACACGTGGAAACCATGTAAACATGTGAAAATTATGCTGCTACATAATTTTACCCAGTTGTTTTCCTGGAACCAGCTTTGAGGTGAGCAGACTGGTTATTATCCACATTGCTTGTAGCCCCACAATGAGAAACACAAGAGAGCTTGGTAACCCCCATCTTACTCCTACTCAAGGCAGGCCTTCCTTTCACAGATACCTTTGGACAATAGACTGAACTTCTCTAAATTACTAATGTTGACCCAGACTGAGAATAAAAAGATACCGATTATATTTTCAGTTTTACCACACACGTGTTGGTATCTTAAATTGACCTTATGGCTTTCACATTTAGCACAAGATCACTTGCACTCCTCCTGTTCTTTTCTCCCAAAGATAGTTTGAAGATCAACAAAATATTCTACATTTCATGATCTCCCAGTATTTTTTACCAAATAAGCTTGGTAAGTGATTATATTGGTACAGTGCCTAACATCCTTTTAAAGCATTCATAAGTACTGTTTGTAATAATTCTAGATTCCACTCATCGAGTATTAAAATAGGAGCCTCTCAAAAAATGTTGCCTCTGAAAAGTAGCAGAATGCTTGAAATCATTCCATGTCTCTTCTCATGAGTTTTTATCATGAGCTTTTTCCAAACTTTGAGAATTGTGTATCCTGAATCAGTTTGGGTGGGAAGATGAACTTCTATATGGAATGTATTTATGTGTGACCAGTCATGTTATTTCTGGTTGATGGCCAAGCTGGTGTTTTACTCTGCAGTATCTAAAAGTTAAAATAACATAAAATACAAAGTAATTATTTAAAAAAAATAGACACAGATTACCAGTGAAACTGAATGGAGCATGTCTGTCTTTGGTAAAGGACTGTCTGACTCTTTTGTGCTGTGTAAAATGAAGAAGCTCTGAGAGAGAAAAATAAGTAAACGGTGGAAATAGTAACTATAAGATATAGAAAAGCCAGTTAGGAAATAGATCAGCAAAAAAAAAAAGCTCAGTATTTCCATTTCAATAAAGTTCTTTATATCTCTTGTTTATAGCAATGAAATTCTACCTCTTGCCATGTAGGGTGTGGCTACAGATCAGCAGTAACGGAGGAGGACACCTAGAATCAGTCAGAAAATGTGGGCTCACATCAGCTGTGTGATTGGACAGGTGTCTTCGCTTTTCTGTGCATTAAATTCTCCACTTATTCATTCCTGGAGTTCTTTAAAAAAATAATTTCAATAACTAAAGTTTATAGCTGTTTGTACACAGGATAAAGAGTGTCCTTTTAAAAAGAGTTTATTTATATTTCCATTACAAGCAGCTCAAAATCAGTAGTATATAATGTTACACAGATAATATCCTGATAGTGAGATAATATAATGAAAAAAAAAACCTACTAGAACTTCCTATAAACTAGATAATAGACTTCAGTTATAATGCCCAAAAACAATCTAAATTTTCTCCAGGCATTTATGTATTGAGTCCTTTAAGAGTCTCTAGATAAGAAAGTCAGTGGTAGAAAAGTGGTTGTTGAAATGAATTTTAGGAGATAGTAATCTTTTGTTACTCTGCTGTAGGCAAATCCTATCAATAATGATAAAGTAATACTTCAGTTCAAAGGGAGAATAATTAAAATATTGGAAGTATAGATTCTGAGAGACTCTGGATTTTTATGTAACTTGTGAACATAAGTTGTAATACTATTAGTAACACATTAAAGTCACAAATAAAGACAATATAAATTTTTAAGTAATTTATAGTTTAATAAATCCCTTTGTGATTTCTTGAAATTAAACTTTGATACTAAATATCAAGCAAAATTCTTTTTCTCTCTGCTCTATGCATTTATAGGTCAAGAAGTTCTCATATGGTAATTTCATTCATTTATCTCTATATCTTATAGTTTTCTTACCTGTAAGAATAGGAGAGCTAAGTGAGCATTTTATGTTTCATGGATAACCGCTTCCACGATTGTCTGCTGAGATAATTAACAAGGATGCAGATCAATACTAAATATAGTAACAGTATTTAAAGAATGATTATTGAGCTAACCCAAAGCAATTATCAGTTGATGGCAGTCACTTTATTGCCATTGGCTATAAGTTGATTTAACTAAAATGTTGGAAGAAAAATACCAAAAAATTAATACTGTATTGGAATTCTAAGGGCAAAATCGGCATGTCATTCCCCTGCCTGGTCCTGGCTCTTGTTTTCTTCTCTGTTTCAGATCTCTTCCCTCCCCCCTAAAATCCAAATCCTCTCATTCTTCAATGATTAGACGAATTTACTTCCTTCTCTGAGTCCTCTCCTAACTACTTCAAGTCCATAGGACTCTCTCGTTTCCCTGAAATCTCAGCACACCCTTACAGTTTTCACTTGGCAACAAGTTTATGTTTCTATTAACTCTTTCGCTTTTTCTTTTTACTTGCAGTTATTCTTAACTTGTTCACCACCTACTTCCTTCTCAACTCAGCTTAATCTTTTACTTGACTTCACTACACACTGGACATTTTGTTAAGGTCATCAAAGTCAAGGTCAATTTTTCTGTTGTATTTCTTGATTCATTTATAGTGTTCACTTCTTGATCAGACACATTTGTGTCCCTTTGCCTGTAGCTTTCATGGCTGTCTTTCTCTAACCGTAATTCAAGCCGTGTCAAAGGTTTTAATGGTAGACCTATACCCTTTAACTTACCATTCCAGCATAGACCTTAAATTCTATTCTGATATATTTAACAGCCTAGTGGACATTGTTTTTGAATATCTCATAGACATTTCCAAAAAAATGTATTGCGTTCCACTTATTTTCCCTACCCACATCTTTTCTGCTTCCATATAACTTTTTACTTTTCCTCTTATCACACTTGTCATGGTCTATTGCAATTGCCTTTTTACTCCAATGTGTCATGGAATAGATTTCCACTGCTTTGAGAGAGAAGAAGCAATGTTTATCAGGTGAATAGTGCAGCTGTTACTTGGTAAGCATTTAGTAAATATTGAATGAATGAATGTGAAAGTCTGAAGTCTTTTGGAGATTTTTTCCCCTCTCCATTCAAATACCAAGTCATGAAATTCAAATACCATGTCATGAAATTTCTCTTTCTTATGTGACAGAATAATAAGAATTCATATGAGAATGTTCACAATATTGCCCCTCCAACAGAGTAAAACATTCACCCATTCCATTTCCCCCCTTAAGAGAAAAATACTTCGTTTTCTGAGTATAAAGTTAATTGATCAATATAATAGAGTCTTAAAGGAAATGAGTAAGAGGAAAGGGAAAAGAAGAAATAGTGAATTAGTTGGCAGAAGGGAAATTTTGTCATGTGGGATTTCCACAGTAGCTTTGGGGTACAGGAAAATTGAAAGTAGGAACACCAACATTTTAGAAGTGTCATTTTGTTTTATGAATTGGAACTCTAATGCTGTTTAGAAAATGTGAGTGAAGAACATAATTTCTTTCAAATAAATTACTGTAACTCTTATATTGTGCTTCTTAAATGCATCTAACTGTGCTACCCAAATGGGGCTACAAATATATAAGAGCTAAAAAATTATATATAAATGCTGTGAAACTTCTTACACTTAAAAAAAATGCACTTCACTTTTTAGAGCAGCAAAAATGATCAGGAAGTACACAGAGTTCCATACACCCCCCGCAACAGGGATACATACACATGCTCCCTCCCTCACCGCCAACATTCCTTACAATTGATGGGCCTACATTGACACATCATTATCACTAAAGTCCATAGTTTATATTAGGGTTTATTCTTGGTTCTGTATATTCTCTGGAGTTTGACAAATGTGTAATAGATGTGTTCATTGTTGCAGTATCACATGGAGTAGTTTCACTGCCCTAAAGATCCCTGTCCTCCACCTGCTCATCCCTCCTTACCTATTCCCCCAACTGACAACTACTGGTCTTTTTAGTATCTGTATAGTTTTGCCTTTTCCATTTGTCATGTAGTTGGAATTGTACCGTATGTAGCCTTTTATAACTGGCTTCTTTCACTTGGTAATGTGCATGTTGGATTTCTCCATTTATTTACGTGGTTTGATAGCTCAGTTCTTTTTAACACTGAATAATAGTCCATTATTTCATTATTTGGTACAAATGTACCAAAGTTTATTTTTTTATCCATTCATTTACTGAAGGACATCTTGGCCATTTTGTTTCCAAGTTTGGGGAACTCTGAGTAAAACTGCAATAAACATCTGTAGAGAGGTTTTCTTGTAGATGGAAATTTTCAACATTTTTGGGCAAATAACAAGTTGCTCAACTGCTAGATCATAAAAGATTATGTTTAGTTTTGTAAGAAACCGTCATAGTGTCTTCCAAAGTGTCTGTACCACTTTGCATTCCCACCAGCAATGAATGAGATTTCCTGTTGCTCCCCATCTTTCTCCAGCGTGTGGTGTTGCCACTGTCTGGGATTTTAGCTATTCTAACAGTGTGTAGTGGTATCTCATTGCCATTTTAACATGCAGTTTCCTAATAACATATGATGCAGAACATCTTCCCATATGTTTATTTGCCACCTGTATATTTTCTTTGGTGAGGTGTCTGTTCAGGTCTTTGGCTCATTTGTAAGTTAGGTTATTAAATTTCTTATTGTTGAGTTTTAAGTGTCCTTTGTATATTTTGAGTAACAGTCCTTTATCAGGTAATGCCTGCTACAACTATTTTCTCCCAGTCTGTAGCTTGTCTTTTTTTTAAATTGAAGTATAGTCAGTTACAAAGTGTCAATTTCTGGGGTACAGCTAATGTCACAGTCATGCATATACATACATATATTCGTTTTCATATTCTTTTTCATTAAAGGTTATTACAAGTATTGAACATATTTCCCTGTGCTATACAGAAGAAATTTTTTTCATCTATTTATATACGTAGCTTGTCTTTTTATTCTCTTGGGAGTGTCTTTCACAGAAAAGGCTTTTATTTTAATGATGTCCAACTTATCATTTTTTTCTTTTATGGATTGTGCCTTTGGTGTTGTATCAAAAAAGTCATCACCAAAGCCAAGGTCACCTAGATTTTCTCCTGTGTTGTCTTCTAAGAGTTTTATAGTTTTTTCATTTTACATTTATGTTTCTGACTCACTTTGAGTTAATTTTTTAGAAGGGTAGAAGATCTGTGTAGATGTATATTTTTAACATGTGGTTGTCCGGTTGTTCTGTTTTCATTTATTGAAAACCTATCCTTTCTCCACTGAATTGCCTTTGCTCTTTGCAAAAGATTAGTTGACTGTCTTTGTGTGGGTTTAATCCTGGGGGCTCTATTCTGTTCCATCGATCTATGTATCCTTTTGTTTGCCAATTACACACTGTCTTGATTACTGTGGCTTTATCATAAGTCTTGAAATTTGTTAGTGTTAGTCCTATGACTTTGTTCTTCTTCAGTGTAGTGTTGGCTATTCTGAGCCTTGCTTTCCATATAAACTTTGCTTGCTCTTTTTAAAATCCCTATCTCTATTTTGTTAAGTCTTCATCTGGACTATTGTAATCAATTCTTAATTAGTCTCTTGTCTCATGGCTCCAGTCTGTCCTCATACTCCCTCAAATTTTTTTTTTAAAAAACAACATTTACCATGTCAGTCTTGAAATTAAAGTGTTTCAGTCGTTGTCCAATATTTAAGGCAATGGTAAATCTGTAACATTTTGAATAACATCCTTTATCTTCTGGTGCCTACCTCTCTTTTCAATTCAATTGCCTACTGTTCCCTTTTAAAGTAAGGCATAGACACTGAGAATAGAAGAGAACAAGAGAGAATAAGATAATAACATCCCTGATTCAAAGGCTGAATTCTAATGAAAATGATAGACAAGAAAAAAAAAGTAATATTACTGATATAGTATAATAAGTTGTTAAAATCACACACATACACACAAGAAAAACAAAAGGAGAGGTTAAGAAGTGTTGGGAGGGGGCTTGCAATCTTGCATTGGGAGGCCAGAAGCAGATATACTGAGAATATTACATTTAAGTAGGACTAAAAGAAATGAGAGTGTATGTCATGTTTACACTTGGGGACAAGTATTCTAGACGGAAGAAACAGCAAGTGCAGAGGCCCAGAGCTAGGTATCTGAAGAACACTGCATGCTCACAGAGAACAATGAGAAGTCCGGTGTGGATGCTGAGAGTTCAGTGAAAGAGAAGTGGTAGATTAGGTAGAATTGTATAGACCACTCTATGGGTTTTACTCTTACTCTGAGTGAAACGAGGGAGCCCCTTGAGAGTGGAGGTTGATCAGAGGATCAATTTGCCTGATGTACATTGTAAAATGAATCTTCTGGCCAAAAATCTGATATAGGGGAAGGGTTGAGGCAGAGATCAAATGGGAGGATATCTCAATAATCCAGTGGAGACATAATGCTAATATGGACTAGGGTGATAGCTGAGAAGATTTTAAGATGTGTTCAGATTCTAGATATATTTTACAGTTAGAGCCAGTGGGTTGAAAATCAAGTGGGTCTGGTGGGAAAGAAACAGAGGAGTCAACTAACCCCAGGAGTTGGGGGGGGGGGTTGTTTGTGCATATGTGTGTCCCTAAGCAAATAAAATGACAATGCTATCATTTACTTATCTGGGGAAACTGAGAGGAATCAGTTTGAGGTTAAGAAAATATCTGGCAACTAGATTGGGTTTTATTCAAGTCTGAGATGTCCATTAGATTTCCAAGTGGAAATACCAAATAGTAGTTGAATATACAAGTAGAAGCAAGTAAAAGGTTTAGTTGGAGATGTGAATTTTGAAGTCAGCCTCTAGGCAGTGTTTAAAACCATGAAACAGTGTGAGGTCACCAGGTAAATGAATGCAAATAAAAATTAGGTTCAAGTGCTAAGCCCTAGGAAACTAACTCCACATTTGGAGGACAGAGAGATGAGAAGAAATTGGAAAATGTGACTAAGAAGTTATAGAAAACCAAAAATATATGATTTCCTAGAAGTTGGGTAAAGATAGTTTTTGTGTGGATAATGGGATAATTAGTGATGTAAAATACTCCTAATAGGTAAAGTAAGGTGAGGAGTGAGACCTGACAGTTGGATCTCACAACATAAATTTTTTTGAGCAGTTTTGATAAGATGATGAGGGTTGCCTGATTGGAGCAGGTTCCAAAGAAAACTAGACACATTATTCCAAAGAGTTTTTCTATAAAGAGAAAGAATGGAGGAATAGCTTATGGGGTAAGTGAATCATGAGAAAAATAATAGAATGTTTATATACTAGTATGAATATTCAATAGAGAAGGAAAGCACTGTGGCTGTGGAACAGAGGAGAATATTATTAAAGCAGTGCCTCCAATGATTAGGTGATAAAGCCCAGAACTGATACACAGGGGAGGGTTGTTCTTAGCTAGAATGGAGGATTCATCCATAGGAAAACATCTACTCACATAAGTGAGTACCTGCACTATGGAAAGTCTTTATGCTTGCTACTGTGTTCTCCATGTAATAGAAAATAAGATCATCAGCTGAGAGTGAGGGAAAGGAAAGAAACAGAAGTTTGAAGAGAGAGGACAAGGTTATAAAACAGTCTTATAGGAGAGGAGATAATGAATGGACTAAGAAAATGTAGAATGGTTGACAGCAGCATTGAAGGGCCACTTGAAGCTACTAATCAGGAATTTAAGGGGAGACCAGTTAGTTTGGTGAAGTCCCATCTATCTTCAGAATAGCAGGTGAATTGTGAAATTTAGTCTTGTTGTTTAGACAATTGTGACTGATGAAATAAGAGAAGATAAAAGGATTTAAGAATAGATTAAATGGAATGAATATAATTATTGATTATGAAATTTAAGCTGGGTGGGAAGGGATGTGAGGCCATGAGATCAAGAGTAAAAAGTGAAAGGATCATGCCTTAAAGTTGAAATATTTTTGAAGTTGGGGGTGACAGGTGAATTGAGCTAAAAGGATAGGAGATTGATATTGCATAGCAGACTATATAAAATGAATGTTATGAATGGGTTACAGTTATACAGTTGTTTGTTATGATGAAAAGCTCTAACACATAACTATGGGACTAGGTGGCAATGGCAGGGAGAAAGACAAGAATATTAAAGAGAGGACTTAAAAACTGAGTGTATCCCATGGTAGGAGGATCATCTATAAAAATGTCTAGTAGTTTTTAAAAGAACATTATCCAGAAACTAAGATTCCAAGGGTTAAAGGAGCCTAACCCAAGCACTAGTTGACAACTGCTATAAGGAGACAAGGTGTGTGCTATGGTCTGACAAGATGAAAAGTGAGAGATTTTTCAGGAGTAGGAATGGAGAATAGTCTAGAATTAACAATGAGAAACAAGAAGAACATCTAACCAACCTTCTGACCCAGTGGTAGCAAAAATAAATCACCAGAGGGGTCCAAGGTCCTCAAGGGAGGGGCAGGTTTCAGAGCTAGAAGATGAAGAAAACTTTCAGAAAAGAGTTTCACTGTCTAGGGAAAGAATTTTGCTCGCAATTTACCATGTATTCTGAGAAGCACAGTGAAAGGTTTAAAAAAGATGGAGAGGGTGGAGAATAGGACCATAAAATCATTTTCTAGAATGATAAGCAAAGTCCTCAGAGTCGTGAGTGTATGTGGTGACTGACATGGTCAGGAAAAAAATGGCATTATGAGAGTAGTTGTGAGGGTCCCTTTACGATGAATTATGTCCTGAGGGGCCCAAATAATCAGCAATAATCAGGCTATAAGAGTTGGATGGGGTGGGCCATGCAAAGACGAGTAGGAATCCGGTGGACAGTTAAAGGTCTCTGTCATAGTTTTGGAAGCTTTGATTCATTTCCTAATGTTAAAACCAACCCTGTATTTCACAGCTACTAAATTAGTTTTCTAGGGCTACCATAATAAAGTAGCACAAACTGAGGAGCTTAAACAACAGAAGTTTATTGTCACACAGTTCTGGAGACTGGAAGTCTGAGATCAAGGTGTCAGCAGAGCCCTGCTCCCTCTGAAGGCACTCGGGAAGGGTCTGTTTCAGGCCTGTCTGTGGCTTCTGACAGTTCCTTGGTTTGTGGCAGCATAATTCCAGTCTTCGCATGGCATTCTCCCTTTGCATGTGTTTGTGTTGAATTTCCCCATTTTACACTTTCCTTTTCACCATTCATACGGGTTTAGGGGTCTGCCTTACTCCAGTATGCCCGCATCTTAACTTAATTAGTCACACCTGTAATAGTCTCATTTCCATATAAGATTCTGAAGTACTTGGAGTGAGGACTTCAATGTACAAATTTGGTGAGGGACACAAGTCAGCCTGCAGGAGCTACTCTCAGCTTTTTTATAGATCGCTGGTTTGCTTTATAAATACTTTGTTTAGAATTTTTGCATCTTATATTCATGGGTCATATTCCCTACAATTTCCTTTTTCATATTATCCCTTCATCAGTTACTACTATCAAGGTTACAGTAGCCTGATAAAATGGGGTTGACAGGTATTACTTTTTTTTCATGTCTCTGAAAAAGATTGTATAAGATTGGAATTATTTGTTCCTTGAGGCTTTGATAGAACCTTATGGTGAAAGAATCAGTTCCTGGAGTGTTCTTTGTGGAAATATTTTTGACTGTTTATTCAAATGCTTGTATTTTGCTTTATTCATTTTGAGGTTTCTTTTATATCAGTTTTATTAAGATACATTTTCTCAAAAGTTCATTTGCTTAAACTCTTGAAATTAAAACATTTTCTTATCAATTCATCAATAATTTTATTTTTTACTATCTGAAGGAAATGTTATCTTCTCATTCTCATCCCTATATTTTATATCTTATTCATCTCTTTTTATCTTAAAACTTGTCAAAATTACTAGCCTTTTTAAAAGAACCAAGTTTTAGGTTTGCTTTTTATTGTATTTTTATTTGATTATTTTCAGTTCATCTCTGTTATGTCTTTTCTTCTACCGTCTGTTATTATTTTATTATTTTCTAATTTCTTGAGAAGAATGCTTAGCTTATTAGCTCATTAATTTTTACACTTTTTTCTAGTGTATGTTTCTAAGGCTGTAAAATTTTCTATTATGATAGCATAATTCACAAATTTTGATATATGTTATTTTGGATATAATTTTAAACATAATATATATTCGTCTTTTTCTTTGCCTTAAGTTATTTAGGATTATGTTTCTTAAGTTCGTAATAAATTAGAATTTTCTAGTTGTTTTGTTATTAGTTTCAAGATCAATTATAACATGGTTATAGTATATCTCTGTGTGGTTTTTAGTTCTTTGAAATTTATTGAGACTTCCTTGGGAATCAGTATGGTTAATTTTTGTAAATATCTTCAAGTTCAATATGCATTCTACAGCTGTTGAGCACCATACTTTAAATATGTCTTTTAGAGCAAATTTGTTAATCGCGTTGTTTAGGTATTCTTAATCTTACTAATCTTCCGTCCGAATTTTCAATTTATTTTTGAGAAATGTCAAACCCATCCTCTACAATCGGGAATTTGTAAATGACACCTTGTAGTTTGGCTTGTTTCTGCTTTACATATTTGAGGTTAAGATATCAGATGCATTCGAATTTAAATTTTAATGACTTCCTAGTGAATTGAACTTTTTATTTTAAAGTGGTTTCTGTATCTCTAGTAATTCTTTTTGCCTTAACTCTAACTTCCTGATATTTACATAGCTTTATCAGTTTTCTTTTAATTAAAATATTTCTGATATATCTTTTTCCAGATATTTACTTTCATACATTCTTTTTTATGTCACTTTTAAACAACATATAATTGGATTTGTAAGGTTTTTTTAGTCAATCTGCCAATCTTTGTTTTTAAAAGATAATTTATATTGAATGTAATTACTAACATAAAGAGACCTATTTATTTTGTGTTTTACATTAGTCTTACCTATTTTAGGTTTCTTTTCCTCCCCTTTATTCTTTTCTTAATTGAATATTTTCTTACATTTCATTATTTCTCCTCCGCTCCTTTGGATATGTATTCTTTATTGGTTTCATTAGCAATCAAAATATGCACACTTAACAACATCTGAAGTCAATTAATATCATGACCTTAATACAGGGTTCTTAGAACATCTTCATTTACTCCCTTCTGACTTCTAGGGTATTGTTCTTATTTCTTTCAATTAGTCTTTGATTTTATTTTTAATCCCCTAAGACTTTATTATTACAATTTTATGTATTTAAGGTCATTTAGATTAAATTACATTGTATCAATTACTTTATCTTTGCTCTGTTCAACAATTTGAATACTCTTCCTATGTATGAGAAATTCATGATTTTAGAAGTTTCCATTTCTACACTTTACATACTAGATAATTATTTCTCAGCTCCCCTCAGTCAAGGCATGGACATGCCAACTACAAGTGTCTACTCAGATGTACCACTACCAGACTTGGAATCAGAACCCACTGAAGTGAAGAAACCAGTCCAGAGCAGATTCCCTTTAGGTTAGGCTGTCTTCACCTACGTCCATGGTCCAGAGACATCAGTAAAAGAGTCTCTTCAAGAACTAATCTCAATAATGACAATGCTGTTTGTGCAATATTTTGCCTATGGACACTTTTTCCAAATGGACCTTTATGATTTGGGGTGTGTGTGTGTGTGTGTGTGTGTGTGTGTGTGTGGCCATAACTGTAATATGAACAGAATGATGTAACTAAATCTAATTAAGAACTATTTTTGGATTGTGTCTTTCAATTACCTTGATGTTTAAATTCCAATTATAGTTCGTAGGTTATATTACCATCTGATTTAGTACTCATTTATGATATATTCTGTGATATTGAACATCATTTCTTAGTCTCTAAAAATACTTTTCTTTAAGAAATTTTTAAATTGAGAGATGACTAGATCATGTAAATCATTACATTTACACTAGAAATGTAAACACTAGAATGTTTACATTTCTCTTTTGTGTCTAAGTTGTGCTTATTATTCATTTTATGTTACTTTTTTACTCTTAAGATTGTTAAAAGGAGTTAATCATTTAAGAAGATTCAAATCTTCAAAAATCATGTCTTTTAAGAAAAATGAAATTATTGCACAAACATGATTGCATAACAGAGAAATGTAAAACTGAATGGTAATTCTGTTACACACAAAAAAGCATATTATTGTATTTACTTAAGATACAAATGCATATATCCTAAAGAAAATGCTAATTTGGAAATAACATATGGTAAAGCTGGTTTTATACATCTTTGACTTACAGATATTATACTTCTATCCCCTTAAGAAAAAGATTTAGATCTTAAGAGTTTGCAAAAATTAGCAAGCTATTAAGAAGAGCTGATAGTTCATTTATATTTTGGGGGGCACAACAGCAAAAAATATATATATTTAATTAAAAAACAGAAATAAGAATTCAGAAACAGAATCATACAAGCAATATAATACTGGTTGTTTATATCAAATATGAGGAAGACATTAACTAAATGTATCAGTGTATAGTTGTGGCATAATTGGTGTTTTAACAGGAAAAATCAGTGATGTTTCTTTTATCTCAGCAGCAGGATACTCTCCTGAGAGCAAAGTTACCTGTGAGCTCTGTTCTCAGATACTTAGCACTTAAGCTGGAAGAGGAAGCACTATGGGTCTATTTTTGCAATAAAAGCAAGAACATATCGCCCTCTTGTGTTGAAAAAGCCAGGAGACTCAAGGATTGCTTACAAATACAGGAATAATGCATTTTCAAAAGCAAATGTCGTATTTTCTCTTTTCAGATAAATGTGATACAACAATATTTAGATTAACATTTTGAATTCTAGAAAAACAAATGGCAAATATGATTGATTAACCTTTTTTATGTCCTCTGTTTTTAAAAAAATGACTAGATTATTTAACATTTTGCTGTTTTTTTAAAAAACATATTACATTTTATTGTAGTTTTAAACTTTATGAAAAATGAATTAATTATAATACTTTATCTCCTAGTATTTGTAATAACTTTGCTTACATTATAAAAAAATTAGTTGTAAGTATTCTTTTAATTGTTAAAAAAGCAATGAGCACAATTCTGTAGCATGGGTCACCCAATTGGCAAAGGAGAATTTATGCGGTTTTTGTAGCAAGTGTGTGCCTAGTGAAAAATCTTTTCATTTCTCTAAAATGCAAGATTGAGGACTATGAGAAAAGTTTGTTAGAAAAAATCTTTTAGAAAATGTAAGTAGGAAGTTAATGATCAAGGCAGAAAGAATAACTTTAATCATTATATTCAAAAAATGAAAGACTGAGACAAAGTAAATTCTGGGGGAAAATATACTAATATTAATATAATCCAAAACTTTCCAGACTCCCACTGTGTGTGGGCACAAATGGGGTCTGGTTAATAATAATATCCTATGAATTACTGGCTCCTCTCTCTTGTCATGCAGTCGTTTCTGTGTCCTTCAGGGTCTCACTTGTGCTTGTCAAACAAATGGTAGATCTATCCTGGCTTTCCTGCCTGTCACCAGTCTCAATGCCCAGAAATCACTGAATGTCTCAGCAAGGCCACTGCTGCAGGTGCCCACCGTGGAAACACCGGTGTGCATGCAGAGCTGTGGCTTCCTACACCCCCAGTGCTCCATGTGCATGAGGGTCTTGAGAAAATGTTGCAGATCATCCCAAACAAATCCATGAATGCGTGTTTGCCACTCCCTAAAGACTCAAGTTGATCGGAGATACCACAGCCTGTCTCAGGGGGAGACAAAACTTTGACATGTGGGGATCCTGACAGCCTTTTTAATCCAAGTATTTTATTCTCCTTTTCAATAACAGATTAATACGAATTTGGTATTTTTAAAGAATTACTTACATATATAATATCTTCTGACGAATTTGGACTCTTCAGAAACAACTGATGTATCATAATATCCTAGTCATAAGTAAACTTAAGAGATAATTTGGAGCAATTGATTTTCAGGTTTTCAAAACCTTAGGCTTAAATTCTGAAATCATTTCTCCAATAGGACGATTACAAATATCATAACATGGAATATCAATTTAACTGATTTAGTCAAGATTACTAAGGTTCAACTACATGTCTAATTTAGTTTTGGGTTATGCTTGAGGGAAGAGAAAGTATTTTAGTGTGAAAAGAAATTAATATACAGACTAGGCTACTGAAAATGTACCGACAATCATCAATGGGAAGACATGTAAATCAGTTAAATAAAAATGTAAAATTATCATAAAAAAGATATGGGCAACATATTCTCCAGCTATTTAGAGGAAGAAGGATTACCAAGGACTAATATGAATAGGGATGGCTTCTTATTCACAAGATTATAGAATTTAATGATTTTGAAGCAACCTTAATGTTATGAAATTCACCTCCTTTTAAATTTTCCTTACATGTTTTATGAAGATAGTACATAGCTCCTACAGAAAATTTAAATATAGAAAAATATAAGGAGAAGATGATCAATCTTTTGATGAGTAGCCTTTCAAATCTCCCCTTTTGGATGGGTACATGGAAACAGAAAGATAAACAGCTAAGTTCCTTTCTTTTTCCAATGAAGAAACTGAAGCTCAGACTTGTTCTCCCACACTGCAAGTCTCTGGAAAGCATATGAACTACTCCTTGGGGTAGAGAAAGAAAGTTAATATATGAAAGATGTGAATAAATTCACTTAGCATGATTATTTTGTGCATGTGAAAAAGACTCTCTGCTTGACCAGACTTTAGGCAGGCTTCTGAACCTTCTCCCAGTTGTGCACTTTCTTCGCAAAATCTCGTTTTAGCAAGAATCCTGCTAACTCCATTCAGCCAGAACCCCTCACTCTTAATATCTGGTCACCCTCAGTATCTGATCAGGTTTCCCATCCTCCACCGTCCCCTAGATGATATTGATAACCCTTCCCTGCCTTCACCAAGAATCCTGTTAGGGAGTTTTAGATAGAACCACCCTTACATATAATGTTTCCTCTTAGTAAGTTTCCAGGCACTGACTCCCACTCTGCTGCTTGTCTATAAATTCCTGTTTGTCCATACTGTACTTGGAGTTTAGCCCCAACTCTCTCCCCCACCATAAAACCCCACTGCAGTGGTCCCTATACCCGAATAAAGGTTGCCTGACCACCTTTAAGTGTCGTTTTGTTTTGTTAAGATAATGATATACAAGGTGGTCTACAACATGCAGAAGGCTCAATTCGGAATAAATCACCGTCCCCTCGCTCCATGGAAATTCATGGATAATTAAATTGGAATGCCCTTTAATAGAGGCGGCACTGAGATTGCACAATGGAGACACACTCATCTGAACTAGCTGTTGCAGGGTGAGGAAGGGAGAGGGAATTTCTTGATGTGGTTTTATCTAAACTGAATTTCTAAAGGTGAAATCGAGCTGGTCAAACTTAGAAATAGGAGACACATATTGATCATTCTAGAACTGCAGATTGTTTAGCATGTAAAGTGCAGGAAGAAAGAACTGTGCAAGAGAAAGCGTAAAGATTTGACTCTAATGGTGCAAAGAAAGAGGAAGGCAGTTGCTAGTATTAGGTGTGGGGGTAACTGTAAGAGGAAATTTTACAAAGATGGATGTGAGTTAAATTTGTTAAGGAGAGTTTATCTGGAATCTTAAACTAAGATAAACAGAGGCCAGGCAGATAGACTTAAAGTAGTGAGCAAATGGGATAGACTAAAGCCATTCAGATGTTAAAATATTATAATTACTGGACAAAACACATGCAAATGCTGTTTAGATCAAATTACAAACATGGTTAGCCCCGGTTTTTGACTAAATCCTCAGAAAAGAGAAGTTGAAGTTCTAGGAAAGAGGTAAAGACAGAAGCAAAAAGAAGTGACTTTACAAGCAATACACATTTTCTACAGAATCAGGAAGCAAATAAGTAAAGTGAGCGATTCTTTAGGTTTGGGAAGCATTGATGTGAGCACCTTCGCTCCCTGGGTGGCGTTCAACTAGTTCAACCCTCACTTTCTATTTTCTTTGTTAGGGAGTTAAGTAGTGGAGCTACCAGGCTTAGGAAGTTACTGAAATCATCAAAATATAACAAGTTGGGGCAACAGAAATGAAAAAATAATGATAGATGTAAGGATTTCTCAAACTTGTTTCCGTTTTATTATAACAAGTTATGTTCTAATTTTAAGTTAAAAGATAGAATTAAAAATGTATGTTTTTAGCTCA
Organism: Camelus dromedarius; assembly: GCF_036321535.1. Classification (NCBI taxonomy): domain Eukaryota; kingdom Metazoa; phylum Chordata; class Mammalia; order Artiodactyla; family Camelidae; genus Camelus; species Camelus dromedarius. The sequence continues at coordinate 41,856,908 of NC_087436.1, forward strand.
CAGAGAAAAAATGTGACAATGAATATACATATGTTCATGTATAACTGAAAAATTGTACTCTACACTGGAATTTGACACAACATTGTAAAATGATTATAAATCAATAAAAAATCTTTAAAAATGTATGTTTTGTAATGACAACTACAAAAAAATAAATTACATAAAGAGAAAGGACTAGAAAGAAGGTACATGAGGTTTTTTGTTAAGCAATATTCATATTATTTTTATTTTCCTGGGTTTTCAAATTTTGCATGCTTTTGTAGGAGGCAATTTACATACATTGGGTAAAGAAAAAAAGTAGGAGTGTCAGTTTTTTAAAAAATATTTTTCAAATTATCTTTGTAGATGAGACAATTTATAGAAAAAGAGCCTGCTTTTGAGAGAAAATTGTTAATAAGATTATGTCTAAATAAGGAAGCATACCATGACATTGTATTTCCTCAGTTATCTTTCATAGCTCTCCTATAAATTATTTATATTGAGAGAAAATAAAATGGAGATAAGAAATGGAAATATTGTTAATGCCCACACTCTTCACGTTAATTCTATTAGCACAAGCTTTACACCAATAACTTAAAAACCATCCCCTATTAAAAAAAAAAGGTGGGGAGACTTTCTAGAGATGAAAGGAGAATAGATAGTAAATAAAGAGAAGAAATTAAGAACAAATGAAAGCAAAGTAAGTTTGGTGTTTTTCATGATGATATTATATACAGTTGAATATGCAGATGTGCCTGCAAAATAGTAGGCTCTTAATAAAGGTTAGTAAATTTATGTGTTGAATGAATGTTGGATGAATGTCTTTGTTTCTTACCTAAGGGAGAAAATAGGAGCATCTCCAAACTTGAACTGAATTTTACACAGCCTCTGGTCTTACTTGGATCATGAATGCCCCATGGTATATAATACCCCCAAGTCTAGCCGAAAATGAGACAGAAGCTACAGATCTATTGAAAGTCATCCCAAGTTTCTACAGGAATTTTCTAGATTTCAGGTACCTTTAGGATGGATACAGGCATTCCAAAGCTGTTTAATTCTATTTAATTCTGGACCATACTGAAGATATTATTTCAGTACTGTTAAGGCAAAAAATCAATAATGAATTTTCGGGGTTTTTTGGCTTTTTAATATGTTTTTATTGAAGTATAGTCAGTTTACACTGTAGTGTCCATTTCTGGTGTACAGCGCAATACTTAAGCCATATAGGAACATACATATATTCGTTTCCATATTCTTTTTCACCGTAAGTTACAGTTCCTTGTGCTATACAATATAAACTTCTTATTTATCAGATTTTGTGAGAATCATCCTGTATTTTGAAATGAGAGACACTCTGCCAGAGTTCAGCAGGTGTTCTGTGCGATTCAGTGGGTTTGTAGACGTAATTCTTGGTGTATTTGTGGGAGAGGGCGAGCTGTGAGTCTCTCCACGCCGCCATCTTGGCTCAACCCCCAATAATGAAATTTTGAATATTAAAATAAAACAGAGTTTTAAACAATGATTACTAGGTCATCCCACTTGGGCACAAATAGCATTTCTGCTACTATAAAACTCGTATGTGGCAAAACAGAATAAATGTCCATTTAATATTTTCCTTCTCAAAGTTCCCATGTTTTTCTAATGAGCAAGATAAATACACAGATATTTGCGGTTTGATTTTTAAAAACTAGATTCTTCATTTTGAAAAATTATATGTTTCTCTGCTTTAGAAAATAAGACCTAGGAACATGGAAAATAAACTATATATATGTATGTAGGAAATGGTGAGAGAAGACATCACCTGATATTTACTCTTCTATTTACTGATTTGCCTTCATAATCTTTTGAAGTGTGAATATTGCTGATAGCTCAGAACTATATACCTAGTAATATGTTGCAATATAATATGGTGGTAGTAATACTATTATTATGTTTGAAATAACATTTTTAGGAGTTTGCACTGATATAAATGCACAGTTTGGGGACTCAAATAAATGTACATTATGTCCCTGAAATCAACAAAATATGAAGTGTTTAAAAGTTAGGTAACAGTCAATTGATTATTTACAAGGGTAGAAAAGATCATTATTGCATAAAATCATAAACTAAGCATACACCTTTGATTTTGATTAAATATAACAATTACTAATCACTTTGGACCTTTATTTGAAAAAACTTATATGTGCAGTTATGGTTGTTGCCCCAAAATAATACCACAGTATTTTGCATCACTGACGTTGAAAGGAGCTTCAAGTGACCAAAACCATATGATATCAACCAATTTCAGGTTCAAATTCTGTTGAATCAATAATGGATGTTTTCAGGAACCACTTGGACTCGTAAGAGACTACATTCATCTTCAGCTAAAACCTCTGTGGTATTTATAATTCTCTTAAAACCAGGTAAAATGATTTGAATTAGCTGTGCCCTCTTGCATAGTGTTTCTCAAACACTTCTGACCCTTACTCAGAAAGAAAAATAATCTTACATTGGGATCCAGAAACACAAATAGACACACACACACACAAACACACACAAAATGAACAAACACGTTTCCTAAAGCACTACTTATCTTTATCCTTCATGAAGTACATCAATATTTCTATTCTGGTCTATTTCATTTTCTTTTATGTGACGGTGACCTATAATTTAAAAAAAAATCTCTCTTGAAATATGGTTATAAATTTTAGAATTCTCTTCTAAAGAATGAAATTGTCATTAATATATTTCAATAAATGGTTAAATGTCTTAATTTTCATTAAAAACACTGCTTTATTAATATGAAGTATAAGCTAATTCTTTATAATATTCTTAAGGGCAAACAAAAACTCATGAAGCATATAGAAACAGGATACTTGATAAAATATATTTTCCCTGCCATGTATCACAAGACGTCAAAGTTGGTCAAATTATTGCAAATTCTTATTCATCCCAACTTACAACACAGCTTCTTTTGAGCTGATCCAAATCACTTCTGGACGTTTTCTGAATTTCTGTTAGATATTTATAGCTTTAAATATCTGAATTTTTAGAGTTGAAATAAAACTTGCTGATATCTGGATTAAAGTACTTAATTATGCTAACTGCTAAAGTTTTGGTTTCACCTAACTTAATTCTTGTTTTTTCTCATCAGTACAATGGTGAGTAAATAGAACTTTAGCATCACAAATCATTAGTGGTGTAATCTGTATTTCTCTTACGCACTCCAAATCTCAATTTCTTCATTTTAAAAATAGACATATAATGGCTAAACAAGATGGATGCAAAAAAATGTAGCATAATGACTGGCAAGTAGTAGCTATTCACTAAATGCTGGTAAATATTTTCTTTTTCTTTTCTTTTCAATTTCAGCTGAACTTTAAGAGCCTCTTTGATGATCTGTATAGTTCATCAGATCACTTTCAAGAAAGAAAGTCATGTGTACAGTAACTGTGATTCCTAGCCCCTGGCTTACTTCTGCATTTCCTTCTTGCCCCAAAATAGTAGTAACTACAATAGTACCTGCAGTTACTTTGTTTACTGATTTCTCTGCTGTGGTCAGAGATTACTAAAAATTTACAATGATTGAGAACCCTTGGTAAATGGACTCTGCAGACTGTATTTTAGAAAATCTACTAACAGTTTGCAAATAAGTCAAAGAATGATTTTAAAACAGATAGGCAAAATAATAATCTCTTCATAGTATCTAATCTTAAAAGATAGGGAAATTCTTGGGAGACATTTATTCCACTACCATTGATGTTGAGTCACACTTGGAAGATTAGAAGTAAAAAAAAGAAAGGAAAGAGAAGAAGAGTGAGAACAAGGAAAGGCACACCTTAAAAAAAGCCTCTATTTCTCACCACAGTCTGCACAGGATTCACACAGCCCAAATTTTGCGATAGATTGTTGCTGAAATAAATTTACAAATGTTTAACAATAGATTCATTAGAATATGTGAAAGGCAGATTTAGCAGAATTGGGATCAAGTCCTATTTAACTTGCTTGATCTGGTGCTTAAGGAAATGTCAGTTCTTCACAGATGCGACTTACTCAGGCACCCACACAGTTGCTCATTCATTCTGTAACGAAAAGCCAACATCATGGTGGAAGTGGAAACTGGGTTAAGAGCGCTTTTTAGTGTCATTTGTTGCTAACTGGTCTCAGGTTCGTCCTTCACAATGGATTATATTTAGGTCAAATGAACATTTTAGGCTGTCACCTAGACTCTTTAAGAACAGATGCCACATGTTTTTAGACTTTTGGAGCAGCATTTTAATGCCTTCACCATTATCCTTAAATGAATATTCTTAATTTGATATGACTCATTTAACATATGTGTGTCTTTTAAAACAATCTCCATTGTCTTATTTGACTTTTCCAAGATGCTTAAGTTCATGTTCCTACCCCTTGCACTTTGCCTAGCCTTTCTTTTTTATTTTTTTAAAGGGTCACAGTACTAGACAGGTGTATAGAAAACCTACTTTCCCCTCTGTGTGTTTCTCCTTTACTGTCACACTTCTACCACTCTCATAACACTTCTGACACCTGACACCAGTGTATGAGGTTCCCCCCAATACACACACACACCAAGCACTGCTTGGTGACACCACCTGGGTGTCTTACAATTCAAATTTGACACTAACCAGGATTAGCACAGACCCCTCAGGTTAAGGTCTCAGTCCCACAGGACCACTCCCCTTTTCAGCTCCAGTGGCAAATGGTAGGTCTCCAGCGCTGTCCAACTCGGCTGCAAATCGGAGCTTCCCATGATGTCCCCACCTTGGATTTGATTATTTGCAGTAACATCTCACAGAACTCAGGGAAATATTTACTTAGATTTTCCAGTTTATTATGTGATAGAGGACCCAGATGAACAGCTTGATGAAGAGACACATTGGGCAAGGACTGGTAGGGTCCTGAGAGTAGGAGCTTCTGTCCTCATGGAGTTGGGGTGTGTTACCCTCCCGGTGAGTGGATGAGTTCACAAGCCTGGAAGCTCTCCGAACCTCGTACTTTGGGGAGATTTACAGAGGCTTCCTTCATAGTCATGATCAATATTTCTAGCCCTTCTCCCCTTCCCCAGAGGACAGGGCTGAGCTGAAAGTTCCAAGCTTCTAATTATTATTTGGTCTTTCTGGTGTCCAGCTCCCATCTAGGAACCCATTAAGAGTTGCCTCATTAGAACAAAAGACTTTCATATCACCCAGGAAATTAAGAGGGATTTAGGACCTCTGTCCCAGGAACTGGAGGGCAGAAACCAATATATATAGCTCAGGGCAAGTGGCCCAAAAATGTACCAAAGTGGCATATTGATTATTTTGAATTACAGTTACTTAAGAAGTAGCCAGTGCAAGAACACTCTAACTCTTCTTTGTCTCCAGAAATCAGGAGATAAATCTGCCATGTGAATGGTACCCTTCCTGCACCAGGAGGTAGAGAGAATCCTTATCACAGAGATAGGGTGGAAAAGGCTGTGTAAACAAACTCTGCTTAGATTTTTCACTAACTAGTAGCCAAACCCAAGTTTCCTTGTCTTATAAATTCATCACAAATTTATTATTTCTTTACCTAAAAGGCATAAAAGCTGCCTGCTTTGGTCACTTAAGTCTTATATCTACAAGACCTCCATGTAAATGAAATGAAATTTGATTTTCTCCTGCTAATGTGTTTTCTTTTTCATTTTAATCATTAGACCAGCCAAAAAAACAAAGTGGGCTAGGGGGAAAAATTTTCCCCTCCCCAAATATATCTACATATCTATCTATCTATCTACGTACCTACCTATCTATTGATCGATCTAACTCTATTTGATTTAAACAAATCACAAACTACATCTCTTTGGCATCCCAAACAATGCCTACTATCTCCGATTTCAAGCACAGAACATAAGTGAACTTTCTTGTTATATCATCTTTTATTGTCCAGGCTTCCTCACCTCCTCTGGCCAATTTTTGTTATGGAAGAATAGATGGGAGGATGGAATGGGAAGTATAATTTATCCACTTAACACACACAAACAAAGAATGAAACACATATCTACAGTGGTAATAATGTGCATCTATCATTCTTCTAACTCTGAACATATTAATGTTAAATAAATGTCACATTTAAATTTTATTTATTCTTTTGGTTGGCAGATTCTAGTCCCATATGCTTTTTTATTTCTTTTTCACTATTGCATATTAGAATGAGTTGTTCTGATATGCAAATTGACATCTCATCCTTTGTACTTTCAAAAATAAAAGTCATATTTTTGATGTCAGAATAGATAACAATTTAACAAATATTACCTTGTCGTGCACTTAGCTTCTTTTCAAATTCCTGATTGAATGTATTCTTAAAATACTAAACAAACCACCAGAGTATGTGGATTTGATATGTCCTTTTGTGAGGTGATGCAGGGTGGGGGTGGGAATGGACTGATTCCATGTTTCCTTAAATGGGTTTTTTAATCGAATGCATGAGCTTTGGAGAAGTCTGGGAAGGAATATAATACAAGACTGGATAATTTTCCTGGGCAAATTCCAAATATCTTTCAATATTTATTATATATTATGTATATAATTTAGTTTGATTTTTATTTTTAAAATTTACTGTATGAACATTTTCAGATACACACAAAAATAGAAGGTCGACCATAATTGGCTTATGTATATTTATACTAAACCTAACACTTTTTATTGTTGTATTTTATTTCTTTTTAGTAAAATCTAATTCAATTTCTTTAAAAGGAACAGAATTTTAAAATAATTGAAATAATTTTGGACAGCAAGTAATTATCTTAAAAATTATTTTTGATAGCAGGGTATTAGTAACTTCTTAGCATGTGGAGCTAATTTTCCTTTAAAGGAAATGTGAAATCACTGGGGAGATTTTTAAAATTGATTCATTGTCTTTTGAAAGGGAAAATTCAGGTCTATGTATATGTTTAGAATTTGAAGAATTATGTTTGGTAAACTTTTAAATTTTAAGTTGTGGACTTTTGAGATTGTTTTAAAAATTTTTTTCCAAAATCTAAGACAAAAACATTATTTCAACTTATTGTGGATTTTTTAAAATTTAAATTGCTAAGTAGGAAAAATGATTTTCAGAACATAAAAGTATTAAATGAATGTATTAATATATTATATTTAATCATTTAATCTAATAATCTCTTAATATCATTAATTATTCAAATTCCTCAAATTAAAAAATTTTAAAAACTTGTAAAATATTTATAACATGATAGAATATATGACTCATCTAATAAAACATGCTAATCTGATTCTTTATGATATAGTGCATCAGTAATACACACCTTAAAGTCTAGGTATCAGATTGAAAATCTGAGCTCTTTTGGTTACTTTCCTAGGGACACTATTTTGGCAAACTGGGAAATGGAGAATTCCATTAGTAGTCTAACACAGTTTTGAAGGGAATGAAGAAAACTTGTATAGAAAGAAATTCACTAAAAATTGGAGTCATGCATACAAAGAAAAATGCCTAAAAATAACTGAAAATTATGTCCATTTGTAGTGAAGCCATACAGGAAAGATTGTTGTTGTTGTTGTTACTGTTTCAATGCTTTCTTTATTTTTTTCTTTTGAACCAAAGAAAGTGATAAGGGAAACAGAACATGTGATTGTTGGATAAAAATTAACAATGAAACACTCATTTTTATTCTGATTATAGAAATTGGCCAAATTGAAGTATGTGCTTTGAGAAAAACACATCAAGGTTTTTCTTCTCCTCTAGGCTCCCTGGCCTCTACTTCATTAGGAAGATCTGACGATGCTTGTTCTCATTTAGTTCTTTGTCCCATAGCTTCTCTCTCACTTTGCTTCTAAGAATGGAAGAGAAATCCTATTTATTTTGGCTGTTATGATGAAGAGGGCCAAGTGACATCCTGTGACTTCAGAAAAGAGTATGCCACTAAAGGGAACCCTGTAACTACTGTATACTTAAGGCAAAATCATTCCCTCAGTTTGGCATTCCAGAAAATTTGGTGGACACTGAAGAGCAGGTTCCACTGCTCCAACCCCCACACAGATGCCTGATTTCCTGATTCTATAATGTATATAATGTTTACCAGCCTTGTAGAAGCAAGGCTTGTGGTAATTACCATTTTACACTAAGCTTTTTTTCTTATGTCTTGTTTTTTGAGGTGACTAGTTTGAAAAATGATCTCAATCTGTGTTTCTATATATATGGATATTTTGGCAAAATCAAATAGGCGTCCTTATTCTTGAGGACATGAAAAAAATCTACTGTACTCTAAGTAGTAAAATCTAGACTGAAAACATCAGGCTATTAATATTTTAGCATATTAACACACTAAAACTATCTTTGATATATTTGTTTCCTATATATTAGCACATGTATACACATAAATACTTATATTTCTATTTTTGTTTTAGTCTTTATTATTTCTCATCTTTTTCAGATAATGTTTAAAGGACCCTACAGCAATCTTTGGTGTTGGCCATATTCAAAATCTCTTCAATTTTTACCCTCCTGGTCCACTGCCCTCCAGCTTTAACTTGCTTGCAATCCCTTCAAGCATTTTACATGTTTTGCAATGGTTACATGAACTTTTGGAAAGTGGCATTTGCACCATCTCATACTTTATTCACAATGGCACTTTAGGAAAAGAACTTGGAAAAAGCTTCCAAAGCAGTATTTTAAAAAATGAATCTTATTGTGAAGCTTCGGAGAAGTTTTCGAACCCTGATTGTTCTCTTAGCTACCTTTTGCCTGTTGAGCATTGTCATTTCTGCCTATTTCCTCTACTCTGGCTATAAACAGGAAATGACTCTTATTGAAACCACTGCGGAAGCAGAATGTACTGACATTAAAATCCTACCGTATCGATCAATGGAGCTGAAGACAGTTAAACCTATTGATACATCCAAAACGGATCCTACTGTCCTCCTGTTTGTGGAGAGCCAATATTCTCAACTTGGTCAAGATATTATAGCTATCTTGGAGTCCAGCCGATTTCAGTACCACATGGTCATTGCCCCCGGCAAGGGAGACATACCTCCTCTTACAGACAATGGCAAAGGGAAATATATTTTAGTTATTTATGAAAATATTCTGAAGTATGTTAGCATGGACTCATGGAATCGAGAGCTTTTAGAAAAATACTGTGTGGAATACAGTGTTAGTATAATTGGTTTTCATAAAGCCAATGAGAACAGCTTACCAAGTACACAATTAAAAGGTTTTCCATTAAACCTTTTCAATAATCTGGCTCTAAAGGACTGTTTTGTCAACCCTCAGTCTCCTTTGCTGCATATTACCAAAGCCCCCAAAGTTGAGAAAGGCCCTCTTCCTGGGGAGGACTGGACAATTTTTCATTATAATCATTCAACCTACCAGCCTGTGCTTTTAACTGAGTTACAGATGGAAAAACCCCTTCTATCCTTGTCTGGCAAACCACTCTATGCGACGGTGATTCAGGATCTGGGGCTTCATGATGGAATTCAGCGAGTACTTTTTGGCAACAACTTGAACTTTTGGCTGCACAAGCTCATCTTCATAGATGCCATCTCCTTCTTGTCAGGGAAGAGGCTGACATTGTCTTTGGACAGATACATCCTCGTGGACATTGATGACATCTTTGTTGGGAAGGAAGGAACAAGGATGAATGTCAAAGATGTAAAGGTAAGAACATTTATAAATAACATCATGATGTTTTCTTCACTGACTTTGTGGTATTGATAAAATATAATTTTGAATATCTTATATTCCTAATTACTCAAACCTTTAAGAGGCAGTAGGTTTGAAATAAAATAAGCGTTAAAAATAAAAAACTTGAACTAAGCCTTATCCATTCCTCAGCTACACCTTAGATGTGTCAGAGGAGCATTGAATTAAATATTCCAAAGAGTATTTGAATTTAATCCCCCTGCCTCTTCCTAGGCTTTGCCCATCCCAGCTAGCCCCCCCATAGAAACGGCTTCCTTTACTCTGCACATGTTGCAGTTTGTAGCAGTGAGACTAATAGAGGCATGGAAACCTATCACTGGGCTGGACTAACTATTCTCCTGCCCGACCTGGGTTTGACAATGGTGTATGAAATACAAGATGGAGAAGCAACCCAGGACCTTTCTGCAACCTCAAGTAAGCATAATTCTTGCCTATATGAAATATTCATACACTTGTAAATATAGCTATGAACAAAAAATAGTTTTACAGGAAATGTGGTATTGGACTGACCTCAGGAGGCTTCCATCACTATCTCTATTATCATATCGTTTTGTGTAAAACAGTAGAGTTACTGGAATCGCTCCTAGGTTATGATCAAATTGACTGCAGGATAACAAATTTACCCCATGATTGCTATTAGATAAAGAAAAAGCCAAATATGTTTTGCTGGGTTAGGTAGGTAGTTCTGAGAATAATTCCTTTTTTTATCATCTTGATTCAGCATTCTCACTTGGGTCTATCTTGTTTTATGTATAATTAAATTCATTCTGTGAATCAATAATTTTAGCAAACATAGAAACAAAAATAATAGGACACAGCTTAGAATTATAAAGGAACTAAAGATTGCTACGATCATATCATCTTTTTTGAATTTCTGCTGTTTAGTCTTTTTATCCTCTAAAGATGAAGCCTTCATACCACTTCAAAATAACAGCTTTTTCCCCTTATCCTAACATATTATGACCACTATAATAAAATATGATTAAAACCAGTAAAATAATTTCACTTTTTAAAAATCTTCAGAGGAAATGTAGACCAAGAAACTGTTTTTAGTGAGCCACTAAATGAAGAAACACTTAACTGGGATCCAAAAATTTCATTTTGGGCATAGTTGTAAAGGGATTTCTGGAGTTCAATCTAGATTTCTCTTTTTTTTCCCCCTTATGTTTCTCATATTTACTGTTCCTTTTAATTAATATAAATGCTAGTTTTATTTTAATTTCAAAATCATAAACTTAAGGCAAGGTCATGAGTTCAGACGGCTCTCTAAATGATTCCTATCCTGAAATCCTGAAAAGAGAAGGTTTCCCGATGTCAGTCTAACAAACTATATTGCTTGAAAAAGTTCTTTATAACTCTAACAAAATTTTCCCACTCAAATTCAGCTATCTCACTTACTCTCTATAGAATAACAAAGAGCTATTCACCACTACTCAAATAATATACAGGATTATTGATGATTTCTTAAGTGACATAACCCCAAACAAAATAACTGAATACTGAAATTTAACAAAGGCTAGAGCAATGCCACAGGCAGATAAAGAATCAGTAAAGTTGAGTGTGTGTGTGTGTGTGTGTACATATGTATACTAATTGTATAGTCCTACACACACACACACACACACACAAACACACACACACACACACACACACAGAGTAAGTTAACTGAAAATACTCTTTTCTACCCCTTCAGATGTTATTTCTGGTTCTCTCTCAGAAGTATTAATCAAAGAATATCAGAAACTTTGTAGGGAGTGAGGTCTATTAACCTCTTGGGTTTCTTACAGGTCAATTGGAATTATTGGTTTTCAATATAAAAATCATAGTTCTAGTCTTTGGCATTTGATTTCTATTTTGACTAATGTTTTTTCCATAAATATGATTTTGTGGGAGAGAATCAGATTCTCTGTGTAGAGAAATTCTGCATACTCCCAGTTTTCCATCCTCATGTTCATTTCCTGGTGCTGTAACATTTCATTACACACAGGTAGATGAGCAGAATCCATCCTCCTTCAAAAATGCCCTGAATTTTCTAGAGGAAGGGTACTGGATATCTAGTAACATTTTTCTGTATTATTCCGAAATTGAGAGTACAAGTGTTTTGTTCCCCAGTGGAACAAATTGAGGAAAGCTGGAGGGTCATGGTTGAAAATTCTTGATTATGTGTGCCACTCACCCCAGGCCACTCCCACAGTTAGATTGGGAGCAGGGAGCGGGGAGCAGTTAACAGCAGATTCAAACATAGCCTTGTCTGCAGCACTCTATGGACAAAAATGTAGTAGCATATTTTTATTTGAGCCAATTTACCCACTTTGAGATAGAGATTCTGGATCACAGTGCTAAAGAATCAGCATTTTTAATGTACAGAATCTGATGCAGTGAAAAGAATATGAGCTGTTTAACTGAATTTGAAAGTCCGTATTCTTTCCACTGCATGGTTCTGTCAGATTTAAACTATAACATACCTAGTTTTGGGGTTTGGGGGGGTTTTATTAGAAATTTTCATGCTTTATCTTATTTCATCATGCTCTCATTTGACCAAAGCTACTGAGACAGAAATTAATTTGTCCATTTCCAAATCAGGCAAAATTAAGATCAGGCAGTTTCAGTAACTATCATCTAATTGTTAATAAAATTTCATTGTGTATCTAAAAACTCACGATATGAGAGAAAAATTAATGAATAGAAACTTCTAAAAACTAATTTATATTTTGAAAAATTGTGAAATATTAATTAGGGATAAATCAGAAAATATAGCCACATTTTGATTTGGTAATATTTCAGTGTGGTCCTCAAGGCAATCCCAAAATACTTCCTGTATATCTAAAGCTCTATTAGCAAGATGACCTTAGGCTATTTAGGGGGATTTCTTATACACTCGAATTTATTCTTTCTTGGTCTTGAAAGCAATTCTTGTTTTCATTATGATCTTAATTATATGTAGGTAATGTTCATTCCGAAAGTGGTATCAGTTCAGTGAGCATGCATTTTTAGAGAAATCTAAAATAATAAAGGGCCTTCCTGATTATTAAAAATTAAAAAATTAATTTTAAAAGTTTCCTTGCAGCCCAATAACCTGATTTCTGTGGACAGTGTTTTACCCCTGGTTGGGACACTTGGTACTGTACATAAAACTTTGGTAGCATACAGAAAATATGTTCTTTGTTCATAGTTTCCCTAAGGCAGAATAAATGCTCTTTCTCAATGAGGTTTTTGAAAATCGTGAACATGGTGAATGTAAGCTTCCACACTGGCAGCAAAATCAGATTTATTATTGATGCTACCAGTAAGTTTGGTTCTCTACTCAGGCATGTTGACCTGTCGTTATTCTTTCTGTTGGCAACGAAACATCATTAGTAGCATTTTTATATGTCTACACTTCTTGAAGAAATACATCCATTTATTTATTGAACATCTACTGTATGTAAGGATATATTTAAGTCGTTATCTGCCTGAGAAATCCAAACTTATTTTAAGTATGTGATCCTGCTTAATTTACCTTTTCAATATTTATTCTTACTACTTCTCAATACACACTGTTTCTGTTAGGCTAGCCCACTGTGTATTCATTCCTCTGTGACTGCCTGCTCATCTTTACTTTCACCTCCTTTCTCAGCTTCCATGCCTTGACTGAAATACTTTCCTTGAATCTACCCATATTTCAAAAGATAGTTCAAGCAGCAACTTCCTGTGAGAAGGTGACACATGTAGAAGGTGACTTCACTTTAAACTGAAACTGAGTCCTTGAATAATCATTGGCCTTAACTGTCACTTAGCATCTTCAAGTACATGAGTCAACTCCAAAAGCAGGTGGTGAAATAGTTTTCTCATACATCTAATTATGTCCCAACATATGTAATAAGCAACCTTAGACATAATTGAAAATATTATATTGACAGTTATTATACTGTTTTTAACTGGTGAGTGCAGAATTAATTAGTCTCAGAATTGGCTTACAACTTTAGAAAATAGTAACTTAAATAATAGTTTTGAGCTTTGTCTCAAAACTAGTGATATGTATATTTTGAGTCAGTTGCAAAACTAGGGGGAGAAAATCTACATTGTAAACCTGAAGTCCAAATTAATAATAGACTCTAAGCACTGGGCTAATCGTTAATGGGTAATATGTCATTTAATATGACAATACTAAGAGGAAACATTTTGTACGTTTTCTGTATGAATAAAATGAGGCTTAGCAATATTAAGGTACTCATCTAGCTAGTAAATGGCAGAGCAAATCCAGACTATTTGTCCTGGATGTGTGAGCTTTCTTTTAGAAAACAATGGCTTGTGCTTGGGTTTCAGTCTGGGCATCTACACTTAATAGTTAACCTTGAATATGGCTGAAAACCTCTCTAATTCTGAGATTGCAGATCTGTAGCACCACAGGAAGCAACACAATTTTTAGTATCATGGTGAGCCCTGAATGAGAGGAGTGGAAGAAGCTAGGACAGAGCCTGGCCTGTTGGATTGACTCAGCTTAGCTTGGTGGCAGTCAGGATGGAAAGGGGAGATTGAGAACACCCAGACAGAAGTAGAATTGACAGGACTTGTGCACATATTCAAGGAAGGAGCAGAAAAGAAGGTGGAGATGCTGTAGCATCATGATTTTTAGCCTGGGTATGTCCGTAACATATGCAGAATCAGGCAGAGGAAAAGTTGCTAGGAAGATGAGCAGTTTGGCTTAAGACCTAACAATTTAACGTGGGACATCTAGATGCAGGCATTTGAAAAGGTAAATCTAGATTTTGGATACCATCAGAGGTGGCAGTGTAGATTTATAAATCATCAAGCTTAATACTTGTAATTTTCATAATGATCACTAAAGGGAAATGAGTCAAAGAAGAAGAAAAACAGATTGAATGCATCATCTTGGATACCCTGGAACAAATCCTAGGTCATTAAAAGTTAGTTTCACACAAAGAAAACTCATCGCATGTACCAAGATGGTAGCCTTCCCCTTAGCCTCTCATTGTTTATAAAGAAGAAAGCCTGGACCTCAGTAAGTACTGGCAGTCCTCAGAAAAATAAAATTAAAGGAATGCCTGACTGGGAACAACAGTATGTTTGTGCAGCAGAAAAGGCACAATCTTTCATCTGGAATCTATAATTTTGAATTTTTTTTCTTCTCATTTATGACCCCTTGATTAATAAGAAATGCAATAGGACCCCCTCCTAACATGACTGTGAGATGTACCAAATGTCATAAATATTCCTGAAATTTGTAGTAATATATAGAAGTTAAGTGTTAAATGAACAAGGAAGCTAAATCTTTGTTTTTAGCTCTTGTACCCAACAATTATGTTCTACTAAGAGCATTTTACTTAGTTTTTATGTATTATTTTTTTCTTGATGACATTGTTTATTGTGAATGTCTATTTTTTTGTTAGAAAAAATGGATTTTAGAGGCATACTTTCATTTAAACCTGTTTTCTGGATTTCAGTCAATTATTATTACTTCTTTATGAAGCATATTTTAAAACAAGACCTGTTACCAAGTAAGGGTTTTCTTTTTTTTTTAAGTTTTCTATATGCAAATGAGATTTTAATTTATGATTAGACATTCCCTGAATTCATTTGCACTCAAAACAGGCTAAATAGGAATGGATCTGACACTAACTTGAGTGCTCACTTTGTTAGTTCACAGTATAAGGTAATTACTGAGCAGAGAGCAATCTCTTGATACACCAGGGGAAGAACAGACTTAAAGTCTGGGAGCTCCATTTTGTTACTCAAGATATAGCTGTTGTCTCCATGGGAAAGAGAAAATGTTAGAAACATTTTGGTAAAAGCAACCAAGCTGGCCAGGTCCCAGTAAAATAAAAAACAACCCCAATTAGAGCCCTTAAATGTTATGAATAATGCTTTAAAAGCCCAAGGAATATCCATGGGGGGTATTTTCCAATTGGTTTTATATATTTTGCCATTCTCTGTGATTATACAAATAGTGATTAATTAATTAGCCAATTAATTGGCTCAGATTATAATAAGGCTCTTCAGTGAAAGTTGTTGTTAATGATAATCATCAAAATATACTACAAAGTGGTTTCCTATCTGAAGCATGACTAAAGAGAAAAACAAAACAAAATAAAACTTGCTCCTTTATACTCCTTGTAGAAATACACAGTATGTTATAAAATATATTAAATTATCACAGAGGAAAGCACCTTGGTTATAGAATCTTGCAGCAGCTAGAATATATTATTATAATTATTCAGATAACAGATTAAAATGTTAAAGCTGTCATAGGTATTGAATTTTACTTTCATTCAACCCATCATTTTTTTATATCTACTCTGAGTTTTGCTCTCCATCTTTCTGCTGGGGTTGATCATTTCCATCCATTAACTTTTTCTTCTTTTTTTTTTTTAAATTGAAATACAGTTCACATACAATATTAAGTTAGTTTCAGGTTTGATACATAGTGATTTGATATTTTCATACTTTACAAAATGATCACCATTGTAAGTCTAGTAAGCATGAGTCCTCAGAATTATTACAATATTACTGATCATATTTCCTATACTGCATATTATATCACTGTGGCTTATTTATTGTGTAATTGGGAGTTTGTACATCTTTATTTGCTTCACCTAAATCACCTAACCACCCACTATTCTCCTGTCAGGCAACCAGCAGTTTGTTCCCTGTATCTATCCATCTGTTTGCATTGTTTGTTTTGTTTTTTTAAGTTTCCATATATAAGTGAGAATATGCAGTATTTGTCTTTCTCTATATAGCTTATCTCACTTAGCATGATACCCTCTAGGTCCACTCATGTCATTTTTTATGGCTGAGTAATATTCCACGGTACATATATACCACACCTTCTTAGTCCATTCATCTATTGATGGACACTTAGGCTGCTTCCATATCTTGGCTTTTGTAACTAATGCTATAATGAACATTGGCATGCATATACCTTTTGGAATGAGTGTTTTTGTTTTCTTCAGCTAAATACTCAGAAGTGAAATTGCTAGATCATATGGTAGTTCTATTTTTAATTATTTGAGGAACCTCTATACTATTTTCTATAGTGGACCCACTGATACACAATCTCTCCAATAGTGCACAATGGTTCCCCTTTCTCCACATCCTCACCAACACTTGTTATTGTTGTTCTGATGATAGCCATTCTGACAGATGTGAAGTGGTATCTCATTCTCTTTTCGATTTACATTTACCTGATGATTAGTAATGTTGAACATCTTTTTATGTGTCCATGGGCCATCTGTATGTCTTTTTTGGAAAAATGTCTATTCATGTCTTCTACTCATTTTTTATTGGATTGTTTGTTTTTTTTCATTTTGAGTTGTGAGAGCTCTTCTGTGTATTTGAATATTAACCCTTTTCAGATATATCATTTGCAAATATCTTCTCACATTCAGTCGGCTTCCTTTTCATTTTTTGATGACTTATTTCACTAAACAAAATCTTTTCAGTTTGATGTAGTCTTTCTTATTTATTTTCACTTTACTTGCCTTGTCTGAGGAGAAAGATCCAAAAATATACTGCCAAGGCTGATGTCAAAAAGAATACTGCCTATGTTTTCTTCTAGGAGGTTTATGATTTCTCATCTTAGATTTGGGTCATTAATCCATTTTGAGTTTATTTTTGTATATGGTGTGAGAAAATGTTCTAATTTTAATCTTTTACATGTAGGTGCCCAGTTTTCCAACACCACTTACTGAAAAGGTTGTCCTTTCCCCATTGTTTATTCTTGCCTCCTTTGTTGTTGATTAATTAACCATAGAAGTGTAGAGTTTATTTCTGGGCTCTCTATTCTGTTTCATTGATCTATGTATCTTTAGCTGTTGAAAACTTTTTCTGCTAGTCTTCAGGTTGTTCTCATGGATAGTTGCTCTATTAATATATATGTAAATCTCTAACTAGATAAATTATAATGACACAAAATAACACAATATGGAGTATTCTTCCTGCAGTAAAAAAAAAAAGACTGTCAGTTAACTTTTCTGAAGCAGCAATGGAAGCAAGATCTAAAATCATCTTTCTTTATGGGTGATTAGTCTTTTCCTTTGCTAAACAGAGAAACAGAGTTATCTTCTTAGCATAGACACTGAATGATGGGAAGATACTCTAACCCAGTCTTAAAAGTCTACCTCAAACTAACCTGATCTGAATACAAGTTGCTTGTTTTCTGGACATGAGCATATGTTTTACTGAAGGAGATGATTTGGGTGAAAACAAAATTTTCATTGGTAGGTGAAAATAAAATTTAAAAACACTGGTTTTGAGAACAGGACTGAATCCTGGTTCTTCTAGTCATTAACAGTGATCTTGTGCAAATTACATCATTTTATGTGCCATCCTTTTCTCCCTAGTAAAGTTAGATCAAGTAATACTACATATTCAACGAGTTGCTGGGAAGATTAAATGATTTAACCCATGAATAACACTAAGAAACATGCTTGACATTTTGTAAAAATTAGTTAATTTATTTAATACTAGAGAGTTCAAGAAAAAAGATTTCTTTTTTTTCAATAATTTGCTTACTGTATTTCATTGATTCTGATTCACATTTTTAGTTTCACAGTTTAGCATCTCAGATGCTAAAGTGTAAGGGTATGTCTTTTAATTGATAGCATCTTATATGCTATGAAGTTCAGTGATCTATATTGATTTTGTTTAAACTGAGATCATAGTTCCTAATTTACCTACCAGATTACCTAATATAAGTTCACATGATCAAATCTGAAAGTTGTCACCATTAGGTGTTTTGCCCTTTTGTTTTGAAAAATAAACCTATGAGAAAATCTTTGCTCATCAGGAAGATAATACTGTATAAACAGAAGTGCTTCCTCCAGTTGCTTATAATAAAGTTGTGGGACGTATAGTTAACATAACCTTTATGATTCTGTGTGATTGCAAATGGATGAGTTTGGAATGCATCAAGTAATAGCACATACTTTTAAATGAAAAAGATGCTCTCCCTATTTAAAACACATAAATAAAAAGAGTTTCTGAAGTCTGTATTTCATAGTTAAAACTTTCACAGTTATTTGCTTGCCAGTAACTCTTACAAATAATATTTTATAAAAGATATTTGATAGCCAAAATGCCTTATGAGATTTATAACACATATATGCTGCATCTGTTTTTCTTTTTAAAGGAAAGATGTAATGAACAAACCACAAAATAAATATAAGTTAAAAAGAAAACAAAAATTTTTCTTTCTTTAGAATGTCTATACTTGTAAAGCTTATACACCTGGGCAAAATTTTTTGTATCCTTGAATAATGTAATTTTTCTTTAAAAAAAATTTGTCTATCTATCCATCTGTATTATAGTACTAACATGCAGTGTTTAATTCTCAATTAATTTTACAAAGGGAATTGAATTCAGTAAATAAATATTTCCTATTGCTTGTTTTAATTTTATTATTTTTTATTCACTTTACTATTCCAGGATAAGCCATTACACACAGTAAACATTACTCATATAAGATGAAATATGTAAAAAGTTCCATAGGTTTTTTTCATGCCCACTGTTCCTTTTCCAACATTAACTTCATTTCACATATAAGTAGAAACAGCCATAACTTTTGGACTATTTCATATATTCTTAATAATCGAGCAATATTCCAAAATCTTATTTCAATATACTCAACTAGAAATGACTTAAAAATACCAATTTGAAAGATAAAATTTGCTTACTCTATTTGTGTATTATAGTTTGCCTAATTTAATTATTTTAAGGACTTCTCACTCATAAATGCTACATTCAACCTACAATGAAAGAAAAAAGAAACTTTTTTTGTGTCTGTGGAGAAATGTTCATATGAAATACTGCTGCTAATAAAAAAAAGTACCATTCCTTATCATACAAACCCCCGAATATATACCAGACCCCAAAATGATATGTAATAATACCTACAATGGATTCTCACAGTCTGCTTTTGTTACTCCCACATTCAAAAGACATAAATTTTAAACAGTAAACTATGTTTCAAATATTCAATTTTTATCCTATTTGGGAATTTTGAATGAAATTTTAGTTTTTGTTGCATAACTATTTAAAATTTAAATCTTGTTTTTAAATTTCTCAGACTGTCAGTAATAGTTATTTGATTGAAATTAAAGCTTTTATGATGCTTAAAGACGACTACCTTGACCTCTCAAAATAAAAATGCATTTTGTATTTTCACAGTGAAAAGGAAGTTATAGTAATTTACAGGAAATACAGTAAAGTGCTCTCTCATTTAAAAAGTTTTACCAAATTGAGGCAGAAGAATGTCCCTGCTGCAAATTGTTCATCTTAAGGCCAATAAACCTTGTTGGGCCTTTTTTTTTCTCCAAATGGCACAAATGAAGAAAAGATCTAGCACATTTTTAAAAATGAAATAGGAAGTCATTGACTGACAACTGTGTAGTAATACTCTGGAGTATAAATGAATTTCATTTGAATGATTTGTGTACCAAAATAGCCACTGTTACCATACTGTATTTGTCACTTACTACATAGAATGTAAACAATAAATAAATTTTTATATGGGAAATAAGAAGGTAGAAAAGGAAACATCTGAGGGAAGACAAGAGATAGCACTTGAAAGAACAAGCTTTTAGAGGTTTAGCGGGAACAACTCAAGACACATGTCAGGTTGTTCCTATACTGAAGCTTTAGAGAGAGCTAACCTAGTAAGATTAGGTGAGTTCCAGGAACACTATTATAAAAGTTTTAAGATTTCTGGTGACTGCTCCTTTATGTGTCGTTTATGGAATTTGTTTTTCTTTGTTTAGTTAAAAATCTTAGAAAACTTTGAAATAGATGTGACTAATTTGTGGGGTTAGTAGAAAATAGAATGTATGAATGTGCCTCTGTTTAAAGAAAGAAACTTGGATGAAACACAAGGTTCTGCTAGAATAGAAAAAGTGGGTGAAAAGAGAGATGATCTATAAAAAAAATTCTCCAGAAGAATTTTATGAGGAAAAAAATCATTGAATTCTATAGGTTAGTAATGTCTACTGCTTTGACAGTTCTCTATGGCTGTCCTTGGTCTCTGCACAAATGTATTATCAGTTCATTGGAAGGCCAAATGTATCTCTTTGTAATCCCTCATTGTAAAATATTACATCCAAGTATGGTCACATGTGTAACTTATGAAACCCCTTCCCTAGTGAAGGTAATATAAGACATGGTGAAATGAAATATTATGGATGTCTGCAGGTATGTGTTTGGGGTCTGTGAGCAAAGAGGTAATATGCAACTGTGTTTATTCCCTAAGATTATATTGCTCATTCCATATCCAATTTAACATCCATTCCATTTAATTTCTGTTTTCTTATCTTTGGTTATGATCAATTTTCACTGTATTTGTTGTTATAGTCGAAGTCAATTTTTTTTTTCTTTTTCTTATTTTGATTGTTGGGGATGGATGAAGTTATATTTTGGACAGTTGTCTTCATCACACTAAGAAAAATTTTAATAATTTTCTGTTCAGTGCTATGTGCTAATAGGAAAGAATATAAGTTCTTGCTTCTTAGTCTTAATAAATTTGGTTTTGAGTGTGTGTGCAACTTAAGAGTACTTTGCATGGTGCCAGCTACTCTTCTGTTCTGACTCTCTGAAACCTTTTTTTTTTTTAAATAAGAAAGCACAATTAATTTTTGCTACCTGCTAAGTTTATATAATTTAATTCTAAGCCTTTCTTACTGCTCTACTCAAGAAAAAGAAAAAGTGTGGAGTTCCTGTGGAGTACAATTTTACTTTGTACCATTACTACTTAAAAAAGAGAATTGAAAGAGATCTTGAAATTGAAACTGTTTCAGAATATGCTACATTCAAACATGGCCACATTTACCTCAAAGCAGGAGAAATCAGTTCAAGGCTTTGTGTTCTGCTATAAAAAAGTGTATCTGGATTTCAATGTCTTAAAATGTTAAAAAAAAAAGAAAAGGAAAGAAAAAATAGATGGTGTACGTTGAACACAGGATAAAGTTAAACTATGTTTTAAAATCTCAGAACAAAATATTAAAATTTAACAGGAAAACAAAAAGAATTGTTTCCTATACTGGAAAACTGAGCATAGGAAGCACAAATATCTTACTCGGATAACTAGCTCATCCAAATTTAAAAAGAAGTTTTATAATGATTAGCTTGAAAACCTTTGTTGCAGCAACAAACCCATCCCCCCAAAAATAAAATTGTCAAATATGTTGTTTTTCCATTTGCAATGGTACTATTGAAGTTGCTTTGCTATTCAGTGCAAGTAAAAGAATAAGTCCTTAGAGCAGTAATACAATTTAATATCATTAACATTATTCAAGCAGTTCAAAGTCCTGTTCATCAGTGACAGTAATGGCTCAGGTGGGCTGACAGCTATGAAAAGGTAAAGGTGTCATTTCCTATCCACAATAAGGAGGAAAAAAAGGTGGAAAGGGACCCCTGTATATATATTTATTGATATATAAATACATACATGTGTATACATATATACATATATAGTGAATATACGTGTGTGTGTGTATATATATATATATATATATATATATATATATATATGGATTCCCATAAAAGACATCAAGCAGTAAATATGCACATATATAAATATGCTTATCTGTAAAAGTCATCATGCAGCTTGATAAACAGGAATCTCACATCTGAAACCTGCCCATTCTGATATGTGTGTGTGTACATGCATTCAAATGTGTGTATACATGGGTGCAGTGATGCAGAAAATTTCTAGTCACAAAATCAAAGCTGTGTCTGTGTATCGCAGTCATTCCTTCAAGCACTGCAGCTGAATTGATCTGTTTATTAAATCAGCCAGAATAGTCTTGAAAGACTAAATTGAAATATTTAAATAGTTTATGCTAAATGTAAACAGGCTACCTATATGCAGCTGTTTTCCAAAACAAAAAAAATTAGGTTTTAAAATTTTGAAATTTCTGCTGATGTCTTATGCTTATATTTAAGCATTGCTTGATTGGATCACTTGGCTGAAAAAGAAATGAAATAATAAGAATGCCATAGTAGTGAATGGAACTGAAGTGTTAGAATAGACATTCTAACAACAAAGCAATAGGTAAAAAAAGCAACAATGATAAACAAAAGTGGGTTTTTTTGGTTTTTTTTTTACTACTGACTATGCAAAGCATTATTCTCTGTGTTCTACAGATTTTAATTTAAATCCTCAAGATTAAGACATGGGTGCTTCTAGTACTCCACTTTACAGAAGAAACAACAGAGATGCTTTTGAGTTTAAAATACTTGTTCAAAGTTACATAACCAGAAGGTAGCAAAGTTGTTGTTCAAACTCTGAAAGTCTTAATTCCTACTAAATACACTACAGTGCCTCTTAATATTGACTTTTGATCTTGAATTTTTCCATTGAACATTATATTTTCAAATTGTTTGCTTTTCTGTAGATATTTTTACTTGAACAAATCTTTTGTAATTTGACTGTCCTCATTAGAAGATGTAACCTTAGTATATGGAAATTTAAGATAGGTATTATAATTCATAATTTGTTCCTTGGTTCATCTTTTTTTATTTTTAAAATATTATAGTGAAGCTTAAATTTTAAATTATTAGATATTATTTGATCTATTACATTCCTCCGTTATGAGTATTAGATTTTGATAAAACATCCAAAAGCACATATTACAGATGCAAGTGTTTATATACTTAATCACATTAATAAAAGTGATTTTTTCTTCCAAAGATCTGAAAATTTATCTCTTTATAGCTAGTCTGTTCAGTTCTTACTATGTAATACTGGAAGGAAGAAAAGATTTTTAGAAATGTACTTAGTTTATCTCAAGCATATATTCTAACAGTGCATAGATATTACTATTAATGGTTTGCCTGTTGTTGGCTATATTTTTACTTTAATGCTCAAACAATAAATTGGTAAAAATGCTTTGTTTTAAACATCAGATATACAGGGAGAATCTTGGTAAAGAGTCTTGAAAACATATTTTAATGAAATATGTTAGATGACGTTGTGAGAGTTGTTTAATTCTTTAAAAGTAATTTTTCAGTATTTTAAATCTTAATTCACTGAATTACTCCAAATTTGATTTTTTAAATGGTGTTGGAAGTTAAGGAATTTGTAGGAAAGTAGCAGTTTTACATCTGGTTCTTCTATCTTAAGGATTTTGGTCATATTAAATATCATTCCACTATAAATACCAGAATATGAAGTGAAAGACTGAAAATACTTTATCCATTTATTTGGATATGAATTGATCTGTATGCACAGAAAGTCATAGATGATAGAGAATACAGAATATTTTAAAATTTCAGGATATTCACATTTTTGTTGTCTATTTGGTTGAAAAAAACCACAAAGTCCAATTTTTTAATGGAAATTGAAGCATATTTTTTAGCCTCTGAACTGAAACTGCTTCTTCCCTTACGTGGGTTTATAATTTTAATATAGAAATTTAGATTTTCATTATAGGAGAACTTTACATTTTAGCTGATCAAGAATGTATGAGAGGTGTGTGTGTGTGTGTGTGTCCATGTGTCCTATCAGTCTTATAGTCCCTGGAAACTATTTAATTTCTTTTAGCATATAGACAGGACACATCAGAAAGCAAGCTTCTGATAGTCTTGTTAAATATGGTTAATCAGTAAGTCAACCACTTTATGCTTACTTTATGCTACTTCCAGTAAATATCAAAATATGTAATACTGTGTACTTATGTTTACTTATAAATGTTAGTAATGATACAGAAATATGTCAGAATTATCTGATATCTGCCAGTAACTGGTGGTCATAGAGTTCAACATAATTTAAGAGATGAACTGGTTTAGCTATGGTTGAGATTCAAGAGAAGCTAAATTCAATCAATAAAATGTATCAATGAAATTCCTACTGCAATCGAAGTATAATTTTACATGATTAGGGTTAGAACACAGGAATAGCTTCTGGAAATTTAGGTTAAGATATATAGTCTGCTAGAAGCAACACATGTGCAAATAATTTAAAGGTATTACAAAATATGATAAAAGCAAGATACAAATAAAAAATGGATTGTAGCCACTAGACTGTTGAAATTGTGATGAAGTTAACCAGGAAAAAATTTTTATGGAGACAGTAGTATTTGAACCAGACTATCAATGATTTAAGGGAATGTCACCAATCAGATAATAGTATAAACAGAAAGAATTCCTCAGGAAAATTCTGAGGAGAGAAGGTACAATATTTGTCTGGTGTGGCTGGATCTTGTATTTGTGTAGAAACTACGACAGAGAGACTAGAAAGTTATTTTAGTATGATTTTGTGTAGTGTCTCAAAGGACACATTGAGTTTCGCTTTATTCTGCAGTAAATGAAGAACCATTGGATGTTTTGTGCTTTTGTTTCGTTATGTTTCAAGAAGGACCAATCGAAGTTTTGATTTAGAAAAATAACAGTGTAGGATGGGTGGTAGGACTTGAGGCAGGAGACAAGCCCTCAGAGACATGGTTCAGGGACTTGTGGCAATAAATCATGCAGGTGATAATAAGGCATAAACAAGCCCTGTGTCAGCAGAAATAGACAGGAGAGGATGGATCCAGAAGACATCCCACAGATAAAACTGTGCTTCTTTCAAAGAAGGGATAATGGAGGCAGGCAGGCATCTCGAAGGAAGAGAAGAAAAGAAACAGTCAAAAATGATTCTAAGGATTGATCTAGTGCCATTTAAATGCTGGTGATGCCATCCAGAGAGAAAAAAAACTCAGTGTGTATTTTGGGGGTGCAGTTAGGGAGAGAGCTGGAGTAATAAGAAATCCAACTACGAAATAGGAAACGTATTACTGTTTAAAAATGAAAAAGCAGTGAACTGTTGAAAAATTTAGGTCGGGTTCATGAAGATGCTGAGTATTGATATGATTGTTCAAGAAAAGCAGAAAGAGAGAGAAGAAAAAGGGCACCCTGTGGAAATCCAGCAGGGAAGGAGGGCTAAGGAAGGATTTGGAAGTCCTTACAGGGAAGCATTAAAAGTCACAAATGAAATTAGCTAAGGTAAGTGGTGTCTTTAAGTATATTTGTTTTGCTCCTACAGACCTAATGAAGGGAGTGACAGGGGTTTGGCAGGAGAGACTTTCAAGGAGAGTTGTGGTATATTGAAGCAGGAAAGTATATCCTACGTGAGATTAGATCCTAAGATGAATACAAGCAGGAAAGCAGGAAGTGCCACTTCTAGGAGGTGATGGTGATTACGTCAGAGTGTCCACATAAGAGCTGGAAGGAAGAGATAAACCTGAGATGTTTAAAGGACAAGTCACTGAACGAGAAGAGTTGAATCAGACCCATGAGTATCACTTCAAGTTTACATTGTGAAACTAAGCTGTGGGGTGGAGCTAATACCATTGACACAAAGAAGGCCTTTGGTGGAAAACCCAATTTGAGAAGATTTCCATTTTAAGCAAATAGACTTGGTGAAAAAAACAATCTAAAGAAAATACTTGTCTAAGTTTAGAGACACATATTTATAAGTTAACAAAAGGGAAAACAAATAAGAAAGGTTTAGAACAGCATCTCCTGATGATCTTCCTAATATTTATTAATAATGTGGAAGTTATATTGCAAATATGTATTTTAAGTGTATACATTGCATTTGGTAGTTTCTATTTCCTCTAATCTTTTCAGTAATTTAAAGTGTTTATAATTATACTTGGATCATTTTGAGGATTTGAATTAAAATTTTTGGAACACTAAGAATAATGCTTTTTTGCACAGAGTAGGTAGTAAATATTGAGTGATTCATTTAAAGCCACACAGTGTGAGAGTGATGCTGAAACAGAACTGAGCATTCTGGTCTATATCCTTGTCCCCACGCTTAATTATAACAGATTTTGATGGAGGCTTGTGGTTACAAAAGCGACAATACTACAACACTATGAAACAACAATTAAAATGCAATACTGTACATCCAACTTTTAAAAAATCGTTTAGCCACCTCCATATCTGACATTAATTTCTGGCTGACATTTTTCTGCAAGTCCCTCAGGGGTTGCTGTATTGCTTTCTTCTCCCCTCCTCCTTGCTTTTTCCCTCTTCACCTCCCTTCCTCTTCCTTCTGCCTGCTCATCCTCCTCCCCCTCCTCCTCTCTTTTCTCCTCCTTTCCCCCTGCTTCTCTTTCTCTTCCCTCCTTTCACTTGCTGAATGCTCATCCAAGACTGCCGATTTGACAGTTGACTGCCTTTATCAAGAACAACTTAAACAGCTCTTTGTTTAGCTATCTCCTCTTCCCTTCCAATCTTTGCCCTTTCATGGGCTAAGGTTGCTGAACAGTTGTACCTCCATTAACATATTTGCTAACCAAGGACCGCCACTCTCTTTCTCATAAGCAGAAGCAGCATAAACTCTGCGGTTACGCATGGCTGATTTACTACGTATGTAAGTCACCTTGGTTGAAGTAACTACAATACAATGTACTACTCCTCCTCCCGTGCAGCAGTATATTAATACAAAATATCAACTCTTACATTGACCATTGACCACCTCCTCATTTGACAGTACCTATTCCTGTACACTGAATATGCTGATGTCTTCCTATTAGGCAACATATAATCTGCTATAATCTGTTGTCTGATGCCTTCAACTTTGGAATTTCCTCAAGCTTAGATGACCAAGAGGCTATGATGCATAGTTCACCAAGACACTGACATGACAGTGTAATCTGGCCTGATCATTATTAATAATAGCAGCTTCAAGAATGGCAGCCTACTATATCTGAGAGTCTAGATGTTAAGTTTAAACTAATACTTGATATGGTCATATTTGTGATAGATTTTGTTCCAAGTCTTTTTTTCAAAGACTCTTTATGAACAAATGTGTGTGGAGGGGGAAAGAAAAAGACAAAATACAAATAGTAAACCAGAGGCATTACATTAAAACCATTTAAAGTATTTGTAACTATGCCTATACTAGTATGGAAATGTAAGACATTTCTATTTTTATTAATGTTAGAATCCTTAGGGAAATAAATGCTGCCTGAAGTATGTGATCTATGAGTAACAATTCCAGTTAAATTGACATTTTAATTTCTAAAGATAATTTTACCATAAACTGAATGTGTGTGGGGGCGGGGGGTATGGGTGTACGTGTGAGAGTAAGAAAAAGAAAGGATGAAAACACACAAAAGAGCAGAAAAATAACCCAAAATGGGGTTACTTTTTCTTACCAGCATTTGTTGTTGATATTAGGACTTACAATAGCTTAGCTTTCAGAATTGAAACCTCTGATTAAAAGCATCCAGAGGCACGAAGGATTTCTTTTTCTGTAATCAAAATTTCTTAGAAAATGAGCAATTAGTCTTTGGAAATAAAGAGATCATGTTAACATTAAGATCCATGGTCTTGCAAGTCTATAAACCATGCTTAAATCATAGTATAAATATTTATTCACTGAGCATGACCAGAAATATAGTGAAGAGTTTGGTTTTATGGTGATACAACAATTTCTAATAAAAGTTGTGTGGCACATTGTGAAAGTGGCATTCTATCATAGACTGGGTAGACGGAATCTGAGTCTGAGTTTATTTCCTATGGCCAATGAAATGGCCTTTCAGAATGCTTTATGAAACTACAAATCATTTGAGGTGCTCCCTGGTTGAGAAACTTAAAATTAAATTGGAAAGAACCTCCAAGACAAATCAGGAGTCTTCTGAAACTAAGTTAACTCTCTCAATACCACCATCACCCTTACAAGATTACAACTCATTTAGAGGCCTATGGGGGTTGCTGTATTCTTTTAAAAAGTATAAGCTAATCTTAGGATTTTAATGCAAGTTGCTATCAGTTGCACTATTAGTCAAATTTGAATGTTTTACTGGTCCCTTTTAAAGAAAAATAATTATAAACCACAGTGATAATTTAAATCAAGTTTATACTACAACAAATATTTGTTAATACTAAACTAAAAGTGAACTCGTAGTTTGTATCCAGTTATAACCCCCCCCCATTTGTAATTCACATAAAAAGAAGGTTAACTCACAGTCAGTATTAAAATTTGAAACATTAATTTAAATGATAGAAGATGTTACTACTTAATTCTTCCCTACAATGTGAGTAACCTGAGCAGTGTGAATGTGGTACATCTGCTGTGCAGAGACTCATTTAAGTTCAGTGTCCTCAAACTTTCTCTTGGCATCAGTGACTCATTTATACATCCTGTTGGCCTTTGCTTGGTGTCAACCTACTAGTTATTTATTAATTATCCCTGTGTCCTTTCTCATTAACTTACAGAATCAAATAGGTACCACTTGCACAAATTACACTAAAATAGAGACCCAGGTTAGGCAATAATATCACCTGGACTAGGCCATGAGTTGGAAAGTTAAGCAAGACCACAAAATCTGTTTGGACTCAAGAACTGACATGAGTTACAGTTTGAATTCAGATCAAGCTTGTTTTTTAGTTTATTTCCAAATGAAAAATACAACAGTAAGAGGCTTTGTACAAGTTAATAACATGATGAGGAGGACAGCTATCTATTCCGTCATGGGTATGTGTGGACTTTACAATGAGCAAAGTAACTGTAATGGAATAAGGAGCACTCCAAGTCAAAGGAGATTTGAGTTTTGGTTTTCCTGACTTTTATAAAATAATCAGCTGAGGGATAGGGACCACAAGAAGAATCAAGGACCTAAAATTTCCAGATAATAGTGAGATATGAGGAAATTCTTGATATGTAATTGTCAGGTCTACACCATAAGGCTCATAACAAGCCATTGGCTGCCCTCAATGTTTGGATCCGCACTCTACAGAGGAAGTGGGTGCACCCCATTGGAATGCCAAGAGAAAACATTAGAGTTTTAACTCTTTAGGTTTCATCTCACTTTTCTAATAATTACATTTTGCAGCATGTCTGTTTAAATCTATATAACATCAAAAGGGTTGGTAATCATATTTCTCTTTGATCTGAAATATGATGATACTTTTAAAGATTATCATTGAAATAAAATACAAAATTATGTGTCATATATGATTATAACAGAGATCTTGTACGTTCACTAAAATAAATCCAAGGAATCCAGTTTAAAAAATACTGCCCTAGATAAAGGCACCAAATCACAAAGAAAATGATTCCATTCAATGACGTTTTGTCTGATACTCCTTTCTTACTTAGTGAAACTCATGCAAGTGTGTGACTCCAGTGATTTCTTGGGTCACAATAGATATGAGGTTCTGTTTATTTGTCTAGTTCTTCTGTGATTCTTATAGTGAAAATAAACCTGCCATGTCTTATCTTTTTATACCATTTCATGTCTGTTTAGATAGATCATGCTTTAAATATTGTAAATATTTATGTTATTAAATATTACAAAATTTTAAACTTTAATGATTCTTGTTACTTTTTTCCTTTTAAAAAACTTTTTAAAAACTTGGGTCTCTAGTTTAGTGTAATTTGTTTAAATAGTGACTTGTTAGCATTTAGAGAAATTCAATGGGTAACACACCTAAAGATTAAGTAGATACAGGATTCTTTACTGAGAGCCAACATAATTAGGCCCCATTATGTTTTCATATCTGAGACAACTGCACAAAGACATTTTAGATATTGAGGTAGATGTCCCTCAGTGTAAGAAGGGGCAGTAACATTGTCATGACTGAGTAGTTACGGGAAGCTGACGAACCAGTATGGTATTGATTAAAAAGCTGAGATCAGAGGCAGTTGGGAAGAGCCATGTTATCTAGATTCATATTCCCTCACTCTCTTCATCAGATGGACTGTACTTTTCCTAACAGTGTAAGTGCATGGTAGGACAGTACTAGTTATCATAACAACAGTTTCAGTAAATAGTACATCTGATATCTGCCTCCCCAGGAAAATGTTCATGTCCTTGAGTATCATTTTGCATATGACTGTGTTTATTATTCAAGTGTCAGAACTACCCAAGCACATAGTAAAATATTCTGGGAGTACAGCAGACTGAGGATTTAATAGTCAGTGAAAATCACCCAGAAAAGGGTATGGCATGGAAAAGGAGACAGAATTAGGTTCCAGAAAATAATAAAATGTGGAGTCCTGAGACAGTTATCGCATCAGTTTTTCCAGCTTTATTGAGATATAATTGACATATAATGTTGTGTAAGTTTAAGGCATACAACATGATGATCTGATACACTTACATATTGCAAAATAATTACCACCATTCTCACCATTTTTAAAGAAAAAGTCTATGCATTGAGTATTTTTTTTTGAAATTCCACTATTAAGTCTTTACTACTGGTTAGAATGTTCTTTAGTGGTTACCATCCAGATTTCTTTATAAATCAGACAACAAGATCTTATTAACATTGCCTTTATCGTCTGCATCTGCTGCTCACTGGCACTGAGAGAAATGTGTTTCTTTTTTTGTTTTTTATTGAAGTGTGGTTGATTTACAATGTTGTTTCTGTGTTAGTTTCTGGTGTACAGTATAGTAGTGATTCATTTACACATATATATTCCTTTTCATATTGTTTTTCATTATAAGTTATTACAAGTTATTGAACATAGTTCTCTGAGCTACACAGTAGGACCTTGTTGTTTATCTATTCTGTATATAGTGATTTGTATCTACTAATTCCAAACTCCCAATTTAGCCCTTCCCTCTCCTTTCACCTTTGGTAATCATAAGTTTGTTTTCTATGTCTATGTGTCTCTTTCTGTTTTGTAAATAAGTTCATTTGTGTCATCTTTTTTAGATTCCACATGCAAGTGATATTATATGATATTTGTCTTTCTCTGTCTGACTTACTTCACTTAGTGGGAGAAAAGTGTCTCTCATTCAGTTTTATTGGCGGTTGATATACTGATCTCCCATAATGTATGATGGAGTGTCCATTTATTGAAAGTTCAGCATATGCTGGCCACCCTGATTTTTTCCACTGGACTCTAGTATGGAATAAATGGCCTTGTTTCCTTATAAACAACTATCTTTTGTGTAAGTCATACAGTGACATTTTGGCATAAAATATTCTTGGTTTGTTTGTTAACTTGGTTTACAATTGTATTTAACATCTGCATTAATTATGTGGCTTTTCTACACTAGTAATCAAGACAAAGTTCGAAGTGATTATCCTCTTTCTTAAATGCCTTTCTCTCAGCAGGTTCTTAATAATCATGCTAAGTGGGTTAGAATGAAGCTGCCAACGCTGTACAATGTTTATAGACTCCACTGAATATTGGTTTGAATGAATGAAAAGGTGAATGAAGGACTGTATCCTGGAAAAATACAAGATGAAAATTTATATCTATAACTTTCTCTGTGTGTCTTCTGAGAGGAGTTAGGTAAAAACTATAGGGGATAAAATGCTGTTTCAGTCTGATTGCCTATCAACAGAGCTGGCTTGTAAAGCAACAGCAGGCAATTCTCATAAAAAAAAAAAAACTGGAGATGGAAGAATATTTAGGTTTGGATTCATGTAAATTTTAAGCCAGTCCTTCAATGTTTGGGAAGCCAGAGCCCAGTTTTCCCATAAAATTTACAGGAATATATGCTTTATGTAACTTAGATAAACAGTATGTAGAGGCTCTGAATTTTGAACTATAGCTGGGGACACATTTAAAACTAAAAGTAATAAAAGCAAATAAGAATTTAATAAAGCTAGAAAATTTAAATAATAACTTACTGTTTGGGGGAAAAATATAGGAAACCAGGGAACAACTCTTAGTTAAGTAAAATCTTGCAATTTTAAAAAGAATTCTATCTATAAAAAATTGTTTAGCTTGAAATTATAAAAGCATATTCTTATTTAGGTAAGTTCAGAGGTACTTAGAACAATTTTACTAAAATGCATACAATCTAAATAAAATGCAGTCTGTCACTCTAAGAAACCATTTCCCACTGATTAATCTGGGGATTTGCTACTGGAATAGGATTTTCTGCATTACAAATCCATAGTATTTTCCTATTTGAAGACTTTATATTATCGAGGCATGTATAACCTACTTATTTCTACAGTCATAAGAATTTAATATAGTGTAACATCTGACATCTCATATTTTAGAATTGTGACTAATAACAGTCCATTTGGAGAGAAACATGCAAACACAGACTACTAATCCTTAATGGCGCTCACAAGCTGTGCATGTCTCCTCCCAGTAGTACCTGCTAAGATTTATAGACACAATAACCAAGCGTGATTAGGATATTACAAACTATAATTCTATTCAATTTATTACTGAAGATGAAAACAAAGTTTCCCATAAAATGACATCATTATTTCTTTGAGAACTGGAAGCACTCTTCTAAAGCATGGCCAGGACCATAAGTACCATAAATATCTCTGGGCAGTCTCTGAAGTATTTCATTCCATTAAAAATCAACAGACATGTTCTCAGCAGTGTGGTCTGTGTGCATGTGTGTGTGTGTGTGTGTGTGTGTGTGTGTGTGAGAGAGAGAGAGAGAGAGATGCTTCATTTTTAAAGCAATATGTGCCAAGTAAGTAGATATAATTTATGATTAACTAGACTCTTAGCTGTTTACATGCTTCCAGAAGGTCATTTTGCAATATTTGTAATTGATGCCCTCAGAAAAGTTTTAATTTTGGTGAAATATACTTACATGTTTGAGGATTGTGGTTTCCCAGGGCATTGACATAGAACAGACCCCAACAATTATTATTAAGATCTTTCTTGCATATGGAAGAGTAAAACTTTAAGAAATCACTTCATTTGTAATCTAAAAGGAGGAAAAATGTGAACTGTGTGGAAGTTGGTAGGAATACATGAAAACAACATATTGAAAAAAAGTCACTTTAAAAAGGAAGAAATAAAGCAATGACCCCAATAATCAGAAAAGTCAGATTTTAGACCTAGCTCTGATAGAATTTTACACAAAACCACCTCATTTATAGTCACTGGGTTTCAATGTCTTCACCTGTAAAATAAAAATAATAATGGACTAGAGGTGCTATAATGAGCTATAAAGACTCCTACACATTACAAATTGATTATTTTGTATGGGTGTAACAAAGAGCATAGAGCATGTTTTACATAACTTCTTTTTTTTTTATCGTAGTATAGTCGATATATAGTGTGTCAGTTTCTGGTGCACAGCATAATATTTCAGTCATACAATATATACACACGTATTTGTTTTCATATTCTTTTTGATTATATGTTACTACAAGATATTGAATATAGTTCCCTGTGCTATACAGAAGAAACTTGTTGTTTATCTATTTTATATATAGTAGTTAGTATCTGCAAATCTTGAGCTCCCAATTTATCCCTTCCCACCCTCTTCCCCCACTGGTAACCATGAGTTTGTTTTCTGTCTATGTGTCTGTTTCTGTTTGTAAAATAAGTTCATTTGCATCTTTTTTTTTAGATTCCACATATGGGTAATAGCATATGGTATATTTCATTCTCTTTCTGGCTTACTTCACTTAGAATGACAATCTCCATGTCCATCCTTGTTGCTGCAAATGTCATTATTTTATTCTTTTTTATGGCTGAGTAGTATTCCATTATATAAGTATACAACAATTTTTACCCAGTTATTTGCCAATGAACATTTAAGTTGTTTCCATGGCTTGGCTATTGTAAATAGTGCTGCTATTAGCATTGGGGTGCTACATAACTTCAATTTTAAACTCCCCCCCTTTTTTTCTCTATTTTTTTCTCTATTACCCAAACTCCAACACTTTTTTTTTTACCTCTCTCTCCCTCCTCACACACATGTTCTTATATCTCAATTAATTCACTATAGGTTTAATCCCTTGTATACACCTTCAACATCTGGCCATAACTCACAGGGAAAAACTCCAGCCATGTTTAAATCTAACTGTCCATTTACCCCATTTATGACTCCAGTTGTTAAAGTTCATCAGAGAAAAACACACAATCACAATCTGATGCACTTTTAATTAATTCCCTCTTACCTTACAAAGGTGCTAGTGTTAACATGGTCATCTACACAACTACCCTAGTGCTGGGGTCTACCAAGCTGCTGGCTTAAGAGTATTCCCTGGAGTGCACAAGGACATTTCTAGCATGAATGGTTTTAAGCGAATCAGTCACAACATCCTCAGCTTTCCTATGCCTTCTTTCTTGCACTTGGTCTACACGAGATGGCACCAAGATCCCAACGTTGTACTTGTCTCCTTTTCCACTCTCCTTTGCATAATTGTCCTTTTCCCAATTTGTAAAAGAAAGACATTATTCCTCATCAACCTAAATTTTGCCACAGTGCATTACTCAGTTACAGAACAAATAGCTTCAAAATATTGGTGTTGATAGAATACACTGACTAAACATGAATGAACAAATCCTGTTTCAAGTGGTTCAAGTCAAGTGGTTCCCATTATTGCTTTCAACAAAAGTAAGTGAACATCCTCAATAATTCTGGGAGGTGAGGGGGACACACAGTATGCATAAAGAAAGCCCTTCTTTAAGATTCAAAAGAATTATTGTTTATTTGTTTACTATTGTTTGTTTTTTCCAAAAACTTTGATTCCACTCAATTTACCACACACAAAAAACATTATCCTAATGTACTTTATGTATGGAAATATTTTGTTGTTCATATGCTCACATAACTTTCGCAAAATGTAATAACTTGAAATTTTATAACGTATTCCATTCCCTCTTTTCTGTAAAATTCTAAGCCTTAGAAAAGTATTCTTCTGGATTGAGTTAGCATTATCATTACTGAGATTTTGACCAGAATGCAGTGATCGTATAAACTTTGAAAAGGAATTAGTAAGCATAAAATATTTTATTTGAAATGATGTCTTAAGGATGCTGAACGAAGCCTTTTTTTCAATGAGTTTATGTTTTCATGAATAAATTTGATTTATTTTAGAAACAGATTAGTTCAATATCAGTTCTTTCTACCTTTTGTTTTCATAACTGTAATGCTAAAAGCTTTGTTTGTATAACTAAGTAATTCGAATTGGAAGTTGTCCTTTAGCAAAATGATTCAATTCTTTTAACTGCTTCCAAATGAGATGCTAAAAAAACCCCGGGAACAATCTCTCATTCCAAAAAAAAAAAAAAAAAAAATTCTCTTAAAAGATCTGTCAGCTAAACACTTGATTAGGTTACATGCTCCTTCAACTTTTTCAGGTAAAAAATTATAAACCTCCTGCTCTATAAACAGAACGTATACCCGATCCTTAGAGTCCATTCTTTATTAAGTTTCTGGAAAGAGCACAAAAATACTTTCCCACATTTATCACATAACTACTTGCATACTACAATTTACATAATGCCATTTTGTTTAATCTCGTACACTCAGGAAGTATTCGAAGAATAAAAATATTATATTTTTAATTTTATTTCAATTTAAACAATGCATTTTTTCATAGGATTTTTTAATTGGAAATTAGAGAGGGAGACATAGATATATAGCCATCACAACTCTGGAGCTGTAGATTTGGCTCAATTAATTTCTTCAGCATATCTGCCATTAAAACTATTTGGCCTGGGCAGTCTTTACTGTCAGAACTATCAACTAAATCATACTTATTTACTCTCAGAAAAGTCTATCTTCATTATTAAATTTAAAAAATACTTTCATCATAATATTAAAAACTACTCAAATAAATTAAAGACGCATCTTGTGAAATAGGTTACACAGCAAGCAGAATTAAAATCAGATGGATCTAACTTCATTATCCTTATAAGGAGATGATAAATACATGTGCTATTCTCATGACTAATTTATAATAATGCTAATAATGTGTAACTAGAATATTATAGATGGAGCAAGACAAACAATATGCTAAAAGTCTTACTTTTCCTTTGGTTAAACATGTGCCTGTCTATCCAGTATTTGGCTTGGGGAATATTTATAATATTATAATAACATAATACTTACTAATAATAGTGATATAAAAACTCAGAAAGAATCCTACTAATTTCTGTAAGTTATATAAAAATAAGTATGTATACTGTTAAAACATAGTGGGTCTGAAATATCACATAATTTTACTTTAACAGGTTTTAAAAATATTAAATATTTTAAAATGAAAAATAGTAATAGACTCTAATGGATAATTTTGTGATATAACTGATAACATAGTTTTTAAGTATCTTACTACTACAGATGAAAGAAATTCACACTTACATACTTTTTTTCTGGAGGTTTCATCTATTATATCTTGCAAAATTTAGAAGTCTTGGAAAATATTCCTATTCTATTTTAAAAAATGAATCCCACTAAGTGCTTAAACTGTTAGAATATATTTTGTAGTCTGACTAAAGATACAAACTTGGGAGGAATTTCAAAATTAGTTAAAATATATTTATTTAAATATGTGAAAATGAAGTCATTTTGGGAATTAATGCTTCATGATGATTTTCTCTTTGATTTGCCCTCAGTGGACTTTCTGTCAAGTGCAATGAATTCTTTGACAGTAATTCAAAAAAGGAACGTATATTAATAAACAACTGTCATTACTCCTGTCACCCCATTTTTCAAAGTTCTAAATAATGTTCCAACAAATACAGGCTTAACAGAAGTTACCCTTAATACCAAATCTATATATGTGTGTATGAATCATCTATCTGATACACACACACATACCAAACAGGAAAAAATTAAAAACCTGATGTGTTTTTGATATTGATTAATGATTAAAAGAGGCTATCATAAAATCAGTATTACGAATTATCCCTTTGGCCACCCCCATATACACCAAGAAGTTTTCACCTTGGGAAAATATACCACAGTATAACACAACTGAGGCAACGGGTCTTTTACTGAGTAGCAGAAGGACTACCATGAATGCAGGCAAGTACTAAATATATTTTTAATAAAAAGAACATGTGAAAGATAAGGATCTGGACAGTGATTCCCTTGAAGTTAGTGTAGTTTGGGTTCCCTAGAAACAAGAGAATTGTTTTTCAAGAGATTAATTGAGGAAGGGCTTAGGAGGAGGACAACATGGAGGCAGGCTAGGGCAGGTTAAGGTAAAGAGGCAGGATCTCAGCTCGTAATCAGCTTTAGTCTTTTCCCAATGGGAAATCAGGCATGAGCTGCTTCACAGCCATTGACCTGGGATAAGGGTAAGGTAGGCGGGTAGCTCTTCATAAACAGACTGGGCAAGTAGGCTCCTGTTTGGCCTAGATTAGAGAAGGAAGGAAACAGAGAAGGAAACAGCTGTGGACCATTAGCAAGACATCAAGAGACCTACTACAACTATACATAACCCCAATCCTTTGCCGTTTCTAGAATTAGTAGCTCGATATGGAGTTCATTGCTCATGGACTTTGCTTCAGCAATTCTCCCTTCCCTTTCCCCCATAAATTTTTCCTTCTATTATGTGAGACTGCAAGATCTAGAACATACTTATGAGAGTGGGTCCCTAAATAGCTTTCATATCTAAAAACACAGCCATTCCTTTCATAAAATATTCTTATGGAAATGACTAGAAGACTCAGTTGAAGTTGAATTCCTCTAAGAGATCTACATTCACTTACATCAATCTCCTAGGGGCATGATCAACAAAAGATAATCTTAATTAAATTACCCAGGGAGGGTTTTTGCATAAGTAGTATGATTTTGAAATTCAGATCTATGAGGATTGGCTTATGGTCCCAACTTCTTCCACCACCCAGGCTAATTTCCCCACCACTTAGGCAGATTTCCTTGTTCCTCTTCTATAAGGAAGGTTATTTTCCCCTTCCCCTTCAACTTTGAATGTAAAAACCTGGGTTCTCATTTTGGTAGGTTTCTCTTGTCAGACCTCATTAGAGTTTTTCTAGGAGTAGAATTGCCAAGTTGTAGAGGATGCACATGTTCATTGTTATAATTAGTGCCAAACTGTTTTACAAAGTGATTCTACCAATTTTCTTTCCCTCTAGGAGAGTATAAAAGTTCCCATTGCTTCACATTCTTGCCACCACTTAACATTTCCAGACCTTCATCCTTCCCCATCTAGTGGGTGTGAAATAGCATCCATTGTGAGCTAATCTACATTGCCATGATTACTAATGAGCTTGAGCATCTTTTCATATGTTTATTAGCCATTTCTGTGAAATTTACATGGTCATTTTCTTTTTGGTCTTATTTTACTTGCTTAATTTGTCTGTCTATCCTTAAACATTCACACATAATTATATTGTATTGTTCATCTAATAACTCCAATATCCAGTGTTCTTGGTGATCTAAATCTTTTTTTTTTCCTCCCCCACTGCTGATTTTTACTCATGTTTCCTTATGTGTTTGCAACATTTGATTTTGAGTTTAATCTTTGAAAATATGTAGGGTCTAAACTTGGAGATGCTTCTCATCTGAGAAGATTTGTGTTTTCTCCTACTGCTGAATCAGTAGGAACAATTGACTTGGAATATTTTGGCTCTTATGAATGAGACTGATTTAATTAGAAACTCTCTGGTTGACCCCCTCCATCTTGCCATCGCTCTAAGATTTATTTTGTTTCCCTATAAAATACTAACATGGGTATTTGCCCTAGTGGAAAAAGCACCCTTTACCAGTACCTCCCCCTACTCACCGACTTCCTCTTATTGCTTCCTGCTCGTGGTTCAGCTTATATGTGTGTATGTGTGTGAGATTATTACTCCTGAATCTTCAGTCTTTCTTCTCTTAATTTTAGTGAGCACACCAATGTGAAATATATATGCCATTGTAATATGTTCCAAATCTTATTGTAATTTTATTGTCAATATCTGCATATAACCCACCATACTCTTAGAAGAATCAATCCCTACCTGTGTACAATTTGATTCTGAAATAAAAGTTCTGATCTGACTCAGTTTCTGTCCATACTTTAAATCAGTTTCTTTCAAGCTATGTGACATAAAAATAATTTAGTAGGTTGTAAGCAAGATGCATCAAATATGAAAGCAAATTATTATTCTGAGTGTATTAAAATTTTACCAGCAAAGCTTTAATGAGTCATATAAAAATTCATTTTTGTGGTCATGGTAAAAATTTTGAAAGTCACTGCTCTAAGCTGCCCTCAAAAGCTACTCCTATAACATCTTTTTTGATTCCTCAAGCTGTAATTTCTCCTTCCTTGGAAATACCATGGCATTTTGATTATATTACTCATATAATATTTCATGAGGTAACCTTTTCAACAACATCCCTTCTTTATTTCATTTATTCAGTATTTATTTCATTAGTAATGTGTGACAAGCAATAAGCATTCTTGGTATCTTATTTAATTCAGAACAAGTTATGAATATTATTTGCCCATCTGACAGATGAGGAAAGTGATGTTCTAAGAGACATTAGACAGTTTGTCCGTGACCTCACAGTTATTTCATTGATTGATCCAGGACTCTAATCCAGGTCTCTCATACTAAAAATCTATGGTCTTCACTTTATCATGCTGCCTTTATGAAACGCTAAACTGTGGTTCTTGACTTCATTTTTTGGCAAAAGATATGGCCCCTGATGAACAGTTGTATATTACCAATACTCATAAATGTATCTTGTATAAAGATAATACTGAGCAATTCCTGATGAGCTGGATATACATATAATAGTTTATTTTCTCCAGTCAATAAAATATGTAGAAATAAAAGTACATTTTAGTGATAACTTTGAATCAACTTTATGCCATTTTTAAAATATACCTCATTCTCAAACCTTGGGGACTGTAGCTCATACTAAACATTCTTATACTACCTCTGCCAACTATGACACACATTCTAGTGTATTAGTAGAAGACCATGACTGAGGACCAGTACTTTGAAGGACACAGTATTGGATTTCATTCTGAATTTTAGCTATAATTTTATTTATATCTTGACTTGATTTTTAAAAGTGATTTTTAAATTGATAGGATATTTCTGGTTTCTTTATGGTCCGAGTCCAGACGAAGAGTAGGTACTGTTTTTTATATCTAAGCAGCACGTGTAGTGGGTTAAACAAGTTAAATCTGCATTTCCCAAACTGTGTACCTCAGTACCTGGGGTGCACAGTAACCTGCCAGGAGTGCCACAGGATCTTTCAAATATTTGAGAGAAACACAGGGACATCTCCCAGGTACCACAGATACTACCATTATTAGGTTTGAGAAACCAAACATGTAATAATGGAACTTTGGATATTTCCCTTGGTCTAGGAATACCATGAAATAAATTACTGAGACATTGAAAGTGCTGTGAATGGAAAAAGTTTGGGAACCACTGACATAGAAACAGAGAGCCAACTCTCTGTTTAAGTCACCGATCTGTCAGTTGCAAAGACATATAGTATATAATGTTTACAGTACTTGTAAACTCTTTGTTAAATAAATTTAATATGTAAATTATTGTATCTCTAGCATCACCCTTGGAAGTTGGCATATAATAGGCACTTGATAAATATTTGATGACAGTGAATAAATAACTGTCTAACTAAGTCCTTTCCAAGAAGCCTTTACTTCGTAAGGAAAAAATTACCACCTGTTTTTTATTTCTTAAGTTACTCCACAAATATCTAAGGGGCATAGTCTTTACTGAGTGTATGTTGAGAAAATTCAAAGCTATAGACAGGGACTCAGACATCTCACAAGTACATAATGTGATCTGTCAGAAAAAAAAATAAATGAAAAATACCAAATTCTGGGGATAATGATCAGTAACATCCTTGGAATGAAAAGGAGAGTGATATCAAAGCTCTGTGATTAAAATAACTTCAAAACAAGACATTAAATCCTTTTCCTTAACAATCGTATTTCAGTGATACACTTTCAATCAGAGGTAATCCTTCTCAGAGAATGCCATTAGCCAGTCTGTCAGCACAGGGCTAACCAGAAATCACCTTGAACTGATTTGCATTATAGCCATATTTAATATTGAGGATTTTCTAAAAATCTGTTTGAATTTTCCTTCAATGAACTGTGAAAGTTCTTCTGGAAGACTGAGGCAACTGATAAATAATTACATGTATTTAAAAAGTTATATTTAGTAAATAATAAAATAAGAGATACAGGGAAAAAAGCAGTCACTTGTTAACTAATTTGTCTAAAAGTTATCTTTAACGTACTCTGTATTTTCTATAAATTGAGAGTTGGGTCTAGAGACTAGATGAGATTCAGGCTCAATATCTGAGTAAGGCTCCTTCAAAAAAAGGGTTATCCTCTTTCATCTGGAGACACATAACGTCTGGCTGTCTCCTTTTGTTTGCTTTTAGCAGCCATTAATGATCAATGCCTAGATCAATTAATTCATTAGGAGTTGTGAAATGATGATACTGTAATTCCTTCTTTATTCATTAACTAGAGTACCTCTAGAAAGAGAAAGTTCTCTTCTATTCAGTTATTTGTGGCACAGTTCATAAAGGAAAGGTGAAATAAATGCCATGAGCACCATGAAGGATGCTCGCTGTTTTCATATCAAATACATTATCTGTTTAAATGTCATATTCCCAACTCATACTTGACCACAAGGTTTCATTTCTGTCTCGCATGTATATCTCCTTTATGCAATGCTGAGAGGTCGTCAACGACACTGAGAATACTTGAAGAGGACATAAATGACTTATTTCCTGTAACTTACGACTCCAACTCTTTTGTAGTTCCTTTACTTCTTAAGATATATTCCAGTAGAAAAGTACAGGACAGTCATTTTGATTAAAAGGCTGATTTGATAGTAGCCTACTGCGTGGTTATTCCTCTGACTGGATGCACATTTATCTTCATTTCTTTCATTTCATTTTTAACATTTATAGATTGCTTTTTAAAAAATAATTTTAAAAATATATAAATTTATCACATGCTTCCAAAGAAAAATTCACCAAAGAATATTCGAAGAAGTCTAGTATTTATGTCTGTCTTCATTCTATTCCATCAATCCCATATAGGTTACCTTTTCAAAAAACTAGCTTTGATTTATCCTTTTATTTTTTAAAAATAGAAGTAGATACCTATGTACTACTCATACTCCCCTCTTTTTTAGATAAATGCTATTATACAATACAAACTCTTCTGTATGTTAATTTTTTTTTCTTAACAAGAGAAACTGGAGATGAATTCATACTAGTATGGAGAGATATACAGCATATTATTGGATTTAGACTTAAGCAGTATGAATACATTTTCTTCTAACAGATGAGTTAAGCCATTATATTTATTGATTAATCAAATTGTATAGCTTTGGTTCTGTTATATTATGCATATATGTGCACAGACACACAAACATCTTGTATCAATGCATTTGCCCTGCTTTCATTCCGTGCTTAATTTGGATTTACTGCTAACAGATTTTTTTCCCCGACTCAGTATAGACTTTGTTCAAACTGAAAGCTTCTGTTCGTTTGTTCTGAATTCCATATGCCCAGATCTCTCTAATTCCTGTAACTGTACGTTTTCCTTGGGCTCATTTGTTTAAGGACACATGTCTGTTCTCAGGTGTTTCACACTTTGCTCCCTCCCCTACAGGTGCTGTAACTACATTAATCTCTTGCCTGTAGGTAGTTTGACCCTACACTTTCATTTTGAGGGTTTCATTGGACTAACTGCTCACCTACTTTTGTATTAGATGTAGTCTCTGGTTTCTAGTTTCCCTATATTTCTATGTTTGTGGGATATTCAGAGAGATATGTTGCTGTAACCATATTCTCAGAATATTTCTTATAACTTAATTTTTAAAGCAGAAAAGTCACATGTTAAAAAACTTACATGCTTATTAACAGCTTCTTTAATGCTTTGAAAATAAATGATAATAAGTCTTTATTTGAAGGTAGAATATTGATATTAGAGATGGGGTAAGTCCAGTTTTTTTCATTTGTTGAATGTTAAATTTAACGAATGGACATTAGGCCATTGGACCCTTTTTCAGACTTGGTTTTGCTTCACTGGCTTTCCTTTTTTTCTTTTTTTTTTTTTTTCTTTTCTTTTTGTTTTTTTGTTTTGTTTTGTTTTTTGTTTTTGTTTTTTTTTGCAAAAGATCAGAGAAATTTCTGGCTTCTTTGATGGTATTCATAACACCCTTCTTTTGCAGAAATATGAATACCATCCTTTTTCTATTGTCTATTCTTTCCCCAGCTTTCCCCTCCTGTTACCTCTGAAGTTAAGAAAAAATCCAATTATAATGATTTTCTTAGCCAACAGCCACATAAAAAAGATTGAAGATAGCAAAAAGAAAAAAAAGGGGGGGGGTAGTTAGGTTATTGGACTTCCTAAAATTTATTGCAGTTGTCCCTGTTTATAGTTTCTCACTCTTTTATGAAATGGTAAAGAAAAGCCCACTTGAGTACATTCACCCCCTAAACAAACATTAATTGAACAGGTATAAAGTGTAGGGCACTGTGCTTGATTCTAGACACACAAAATATACAGTCTGTTCTATCTAGATGAGGTTTTGACTTCTGTTTTTAATCCCCACTTTCTGATTTTGGCTTCAGATGCAAAGTCAAAACATGCATTTAACATAGAAGAAGAGTCACCTGTGAACTTACCTCAAATTCCCATCTTTGATGGCCTGTTTATTCCAAAGGGTCATTCTCCCATCCTCTGCTTGCTCCTTTCAGATATTTCCTCATAAATATATTTCTTCTACTTTAAGTGTAAGGTTTTGAAGCTGGCATAATATTGTGGCTTAAGTCACTGAATACCAAAATCATTCATGATGACTCAGAACTGATGCCAACTAGAATTACTAGCACCCTAACTTTGGCCTCCAGCATTAGCTATTTATTGGAAGTTGTTCAAACTAATTATTTATCCATTAATTCTAAAAATATTGAACACATGTGAGATTCTAGATACTACATTTATGCCCTGGAGATATTTTTAAAAGTCCCTGATCACAGAGAACATTCTGAAATGTCTGTACATCATATATACATA
Organism: Camelus dromedarius; assembly: GCF_036321535.1. Classification (NCBI taxonomy): domain Eukaryota; kingdom Metazoa; phylum Chordata; class Mammalia; order Artiodactyla; family Camelidae; genus Camelus; species Camelus dromedarius. The sequence goes on from NC_087436.1 coordinate 41,901,254, forward strand.
AACATACATGTATAAATATGCATACATGTAACAAGATAGCAAGAACAACCAAAAATTCTGTTACTGAGGATTTGCATGATGTGTAGGTAGATACTTCAAAAGATGAAATTACATCTTTCTCAGTTAGCTATGGATTCACAGACTCAACTTTTGGTCCACAAATTAGCAAGTATATGTTTAACATTCAGAAGTCACCCATATCTTCTTCAGCTCCCCAGTGGTACATTTTGCTTATTTACCTTGACTTGTCTTGCTTTGACTCTATTTCCATGGGTCGTTACTCTAGCAGTGTTCACTGTGTTACAGATTACTCTCACCTCTCCATCTTATTTCTTTCTGGAAAGCTCATTAATGCTCGCCATCCTTACAAAAGAAAGAGAACCTTAGGGTTACAGCCTCATTGATCTTAGTTAAGTCATTCTCTCTTTTCGTGAAAGCTCTTGTCGCATACACATTCCTTCTCTGTCCTCCCCCCACCATTCCTCTTTCACCTCTTCCATTTGGATAAAAATATTATAAGTATAAAAATAAACAGATATGAAGAGTATTATGTAATTGTATTCATTATTCAATATCAAAATGTTGAAAAATTTTGTTTCTATTGAATATTGATTTTGTTTTAATATCTTTATAGTTAAGACTGTCTTTAGACATCAGAGACTTGAGGTAGATATTTCATATATCATTAAAGTGTACCTTTAGGTTGATTCTGTATATATAGAAAAGATGCACAAACTTGCAGTAAAAATCCTGGTAAAGAATTTGAGTTTTAACATCTGCCTGTTATATAACCTTGGGAAATTCATTAATCTCTTGTTGTAGAATCTTCACTTATAAAGGAAGAATAAATAAGGATTTTTATTTTCATCCTTCTGCTGAAATGACTAGATAAAGTGATGTATTTTAGATCACTTTATAAATTATAAATATTTAGTATTATTTCTTTTTCTTGTTAGAAAATTTATACTGTTTATTTATACCACATACATTCACATATGTAATTACTATATTTAAAATTATAGAAATGTATAGTTTATACTAAATCTGTGTTTTAAAATGAATAGTTTATAGCTGTAAACTGTTGCAACCAGAGATGTTTTATATTAAAATAATAAGAAAGTAAACAGAAAAATCATAGTTTTCTTTAAAACTTGTGTTCCAAAGATCTTTTAAAGAAAAAGCTCTGTTAAAAAAATTATACAGTAGTCAACTTACAGAAGATTTCCTGACCAATGAAAATTTTCCTCCTTTGAGAAGTAAGATTTTTGAAATAAGAAACACAATTACATTTACATTTTTAGTAATTCTGAGTTCCTCCACTACCTATTAAAACTGCTATGCCTTAATAAACAATCAAAGAAAGCAGTCTAACTAATCACTTATTTGAATCTTTGTTTCCCAAGATAACTACTCAAAAGCTTAGAATCCCAATTATCTTGGCCTGCATACAGTGGCATAAGATAAATCCAAGCTATGCTCTCATTATCTTTCTGTATCCTTACTGGTAATGACATTTTCCATTTTACGTAGAGTTCTATAATTGACTTTCAATAAATGAACTAGATTTTCTGCTACATTCTTGGTATGCAGCTGACAAAGGAGGCGCTGACCAGGGAGTCAGGAATCAACATGGTACTTCTAGACCCATATGTGACTGATATATTCACTGGTTTTAAACATTCACTACGCACATATCCTTATGTCGAATGTTCTTACTCCTTAACTGGTAGTTCAGATAGGTACACTTACAGAATAAAAGTCAACTGATTAAACATTTCATTAGGTTCTCTTAAAACCAAAAACATGCCATTGTAGGTTAAATAACATGGCATGTATTTTAATCTCCAAATTTAAGGGTGACTATAAATCATATTTCCATAGTCACTCATTACTTTTCAAGCATGTCACACATGCATTTTGTTTACCTCTTCTATAGTTTCTATATCCCTTGTCTAAACAGTCCCTGTGACTCTCTTTCCTTGTATTATCTTACCTTAAAGAACCAGCTCCAATCCTAAAACCATGTAGACTTTACTCATTACTTCAGCTATGACCTTCATCTTTTCACAAATCGGAGCTTTTGTTTTCTGTTTTTCTGTGTCACATAATGAAATACTATCTAGTGAAATTTATTTTATTCTATTTTGCATATTCCTATTGTTTAAGTTAGACAATCTTTTTTTAACCACAAATTTTCATGGCCTTAATGGTATGGATTCTCTGGTTTGAGGGGATGATATTAAATATATGGTAAACAAGTATAAGCTGCAAGCAAATGAAATATCAGAATAATGGGTTAGTATTTGACTATGTTCTAGAATACAACAATCTTTGGAAAAAATAAAAGAAAATTGTAACACCAGTAATTCAGTCCCTCAAAGACTATTTTGTTCATTTGAGTACTTTGAGGATAGATGCCAAGTTGAGATTAGACATGCAAGAAATTTGTTGGAAGGAAGGAGGATGGAGAAGAGATGCTAGATAAATGAGAAATCCTTGATCCAGAGATACCCATTAAATGAGTCATGTTTCTCACAGGAATAGTCCTGAGTTAGCATCCCTGCTGTGCTCAGTGATCAGGTGGGAGTAGGATGGTGTGGAACACTTGGTGCAAAAGGGGATCATGGATCCAAGGGACCACCCCTGGGGTCATCAATCAGGGATGCTCCCTTAGGAGATGAGAATAGAGCATTTTCGTGGTCATCACAATTATCAAGACGATATTTTGGTTATTTTCTCCCAATCGTTTTAAGGTATATATATTCTAGAAGAAAGTAATAGAATTTTGAATCCTGCATATTTCTATTTACTATTATAACATAAGCACCTCAAATGTGATTTAAGTTGTTGTAAAGATTTATTAATCATTCCATAATATTTTATTAGTGTTTTAATCACCTCCATGTCACCCTGTTGTGAAGGTGGCTGAACACGTAATACTTGACACTGGACAGATAAGATCAATAGCAGTTTATTGCTCATATATACTCACAGCTTGAAAAAAAAAAGGAAGACACCACATATCATGCAGGGCCACGTGGGGCTGTACTTGGGAAGAGAGTGAACAACCAGAGGCTGTAGGAGACAGGCTTTGTATCATCAAGAGGACAGGGTGCCTCTAGCTCTTACTGGAAGATAAAATTGACTTCTTCAAAAAATTCTGCAGGCTGGCAGGGAACTGAAGCTTGCTGTTCAAGAATAAGGAGGAACTCTGCCTGGTCGCTTGATAAGGAGGATTTTTGGCTAGGGGACCTTTTCTGCTGGAGCAAAGTGAGAAGGGGAACTTGTGGTTAGGCCCTTCGAGGCCCCCTCTATTCACCAGATGTCAAAGCAGCGCATAATTAATAAGAGTATTAATATGCCTTATACCACAATAAGTAGGGTCAAGATATAATTAACATGTTAGTATCAAAATACAGTTAACTTCTTTCGATACTGAGTCATCAGGTTGTTTGCAACTAACCAGAAAATTTAAGTAATTCTGCAACTAGCATATTGCGAATAATCTTTTTGAATCGAGATTTATTCTAAAATAGCTTCTCAGAAGTTTGTGTCTTATTAATTTTTTTAAATGCTTGATAAACATTGTTCAAGTGCTACCCCAAAGACTGACAAACAACCTGCCACTAGGCTTAGGTGGTGGAGCATTTCTGTACCACCCTCACTAATGGGAATTATCACTTAACAAGTGATAAAAATGGAATCTGAATTGGTGGGTAAAGTCTGCATTATTAAATAAATAGAATTGATTTGTGAGAAAAAATCAAATGCGAACTCTCCATATAATGTGTCAAAATAACTTACCATTAGATTAAAAAGTGGAATATTTGGGGTTTTTTTCAGTTTACATTTATTTATTGTTGTAACATTTTGTTTCAAACATCACACAATGCACCCAAATATCAGCTGCTTATTGTAAGATAATTGTCTTTGCCATAACTAAGAATAGTGGACTGATGTTTACAACTCATTTCTGACAGCTTAAAACTTATTAGTGGCATTGCTGTCTAATAATCAAATACTTCATCCTAGACTGAATGTCATAATTAAATTAACAAAGTTCTCCCCTCTCTCTCTTACTTTCAAAACAAATCAAATAAAAAAAAAAAAGCAGTTTTCATTTGGCAAGAATACTTATTCTAAACAAAAAGTTATTTTTTGTTTCATTAACCCAGGAGGCTCCAAAACAGTAGAAAACAAGACTTCCAGAGTAAATATGTGAATACTGAAAAAGGTGATAAAATTACCTGGAAGAGTCTCCTTTTCAACCACTTGCAAAAAGAGGAAGAGTTTACTTTCTATATAATTTTTTGAAAAGCCTTGCCTGCACCTTCAAGAACACATAATCCAAAAGAGCCGTGTGTGGTCTCCAGGGCAGAGTAGGTCCCAGACATTCCTTAGCTCTTCTCCTCAGATTTTTAGCAGCTTTCATTTTACAACATCACACTGGTAAGACTTTGCTTTTTTCAGCTGAAAACTACGCAGATGTTTTTAAGCACTGCAAGCAAAGCACTCACACGTGGGACTAACGTGGCATGCTCCCAGCCCACACATCACTTCCTGGCGCTTGCAGACATGCAGCTGTCCACACCACACCACACCCTGCAAGCTTCAGCATGTGGACATCAAGGCAAATATTAAAGTCAGATTAAACTGGAAAGAAAGAAAGGGGCCATGGTCATTTTACCATTGGAGCCATTGAGAAAATGGCTTAGAAGAGCCCAATCTGCCTGCGATCTCCCTGTGAAATCATCCATCACCGAAATCAGAGCAAGGCTAACAGTTCTTCATGAACTCAGCATCATAAGGGTCTGTGTACTAACACACTCCAGGGCATCTCTCTTTCACAGAAAGAACAAATGTCATTAGTACCAAATGGCAGTGGATTCTCAGCACAAACTTAATACTTTCATAACAGTATAGTAATAGTAACCATCCGCTTTCAGCAAGAGACACTCCTTTCGATAAGAAGGAAAAAAAAAGACTCATGTTAATTAGCGTATGTACCCACTGGATCAATCTGCAGTGACAGAATGACCACATCTAGTGCTTATGGACCCTGGGACAAAGGGATCAGCCACCGTCAATGCAGGGCTGGGGGACCCGGCTTTTCTAGTTTGACCCCCTAAGAAGCCCTTTGTGTCCAGAGAGAAGAGCTTATCAAGAAAAAGAAACTTTCCAATTAAAAACTCCTTAAAGGACAAGGTAAAAAGGACTTCAGAAGGTGTATATTAAGATTTTCCATTGTGCACATATGCAAAGAAGCCCCACTAAGCTCAGGTTAAGCACATGAAGTTCACATTCTTCTAAAGCAAAGGAGGTCAAGAGGTCACGCTGATGCCACCTAGGAGATAAAGTAACGGCAGGACTGCCCTGCTAGGAGCTTAATTCACTGACTGGGCAGAAGTTTGTATTAAACATCACCTAGTTTCCCTAACCCACTGTATATAACTAAACTCACTAAGTGATCAGTCCTTGAACTGTTTAAGGTGGGAAGGTTTGCACTGGAGGAAGCCTGTGTTGTTCCTCCTTTTGGAACATGAGTGTCCAGGCTGTGCCACTGAGAACTGTGTTCAGGAGACCTTACTATTGTCTCTGTATCTAACAACACTACGAAAACTTCTGAACTAAGTCAGGGACTTCAGCTTTCTTGTTTGGGAAATAGCCACCCTATTTCTCCATCTCTAGATCAGTTGAGCCTTTATGTGCTTACTTGTCATTCCACTCACTTGTTCCTCCCAAAGGTAATAGAAAACACACGTCATGTTGCCCTCTACTCAACAGCCTTTAGCCTTTAAAAAAAATTGTATCCTCTACTTCATAAAGAAAATGAAGGTAACCCATATGATCTCACTAATATAATATTTCTCATACATAAAACATATCTAAATATGCATGCACCCTTCTTTTTCTTTCTAAAATATCAGATGAAGAAGTGTCCCTCTTCCTCTTTACTACCAGCTCCTCATTCTGTGTCTCTGATCCCAACTCATTCTTCCCTGGAATCTTATTATATGAATGAATCACTCTGGTCTCTATATTTTCAATCTATCCTCCTCTAAGGCATTCTTTTTTTTTTTAATTTTAATTGAAGTATAGTTGATTTACAATGTCAGTTTCAAGTGTACAGCAAAGTGATTCAGTTATACATATACTTACATATATGTATTCTTTTTTCAGATTCCTTTCCACTGCATGGTATTGTAAGAAATTGAATATAAACCTGTGCTATATAGTAGGTCCTTGTTTTTTATACTATATATAAATTATATATAAAATTAAGAGTGTCTGTTAATTCCCAACCCCTAATTTATACCTCTGCCCTTTCCCCTTTGGTAACCATAGTCTGTTTTCTATGTCTGTGAGTCTGTTTTTGGTTTGTAAATAGAATTTGTATCATTTTTAAGGCGTTCTTCTTTACAGCCTATTAACATGCCCAATGCTTGCTTATCCTACAAACCCTTCATTGAACTCTCATGCATTTCTAGGTGCAGCTGATGTTTTTTTCTTTTCCTTCTTATTGACACTTTTTGAAATAGTAGTCTACTCTTGATTTTAACACTTCCTTTTATCACATTTGTGCCAGATTATTTTACATGTGCCTTTCCAGATCCGGGCTGACCTATATGGATTACATCAATGAACTACCTTGTTCCACAGCTTCCAATTGAGTTTTGCTGATATGAAACACGTATAGAAGCTTGGCAGAAGGAAAGTGAGATAAAAATATCCGTTTACCTGTGGGGTTGCTGCACTCTGGCTGAGTGTTATGACTGAAACTCTCGCCTCTCTTAGGTGGCCCTTCTACATAGAATTCATTTTCTCTTGGATCTGATAAACACTCCCTCCTCATGACCTCATGACCTGTAAGGTTTGAAAGTGGTAATGTAGCCCTGTGTTTAGGTCCTAAGCTATTATCCTTTGTGTTTTGCCTACTCCCCATCCTCATTTTTATAAATCACTTCATTATAAATTCTCTTCCAGTCTTCTTAATTTTAATGAGGCATGCTTTCTGCAAGCATCTTAACTAATAAATACTATGGCCAGTCTTCACCCAGTGTACTCTGGCTTCTACCACATCTCTGTAACACAGCCGTTTTTGCTAAATGTTCTAAATACTTGCTAAGTGTTCCTGATTTCTATTTCCAGTTTGTCTTTTTTAATTCTTATTTTATTGACATTGCTACTACAGATAGTGATATGCTCCTGCAAACTTGCTATCTTCACAAATTCAGACACACAGTCATCTTCTTGTTTTCCTTGTAGCTCCCTATCTCTTCTTCTTCTTCGATTCTTTTTCTTTTTGTATCTAATATTGCCTTTGGAATGTTGTTGCTCCCAGTGGTTTCAGCTCAGCCTATTTTTATTTTTATTCTGCACCTTCAGATTTGTGAGGCTCATTAATAGAGTTTCAGCAATGACATGTACACTAATATACTCCAAATTTATGCTTGCACCCACGTCTCTTCCCCAAGATTCAGATTTTAATACTAAACCACCTGTGAGGCACAACTCTCCTGGCAGTTCCTGTCTAAAGTGTACCCATAAATTCTACCCTTTACAAAGGATTTTCATCCTACACTTTTATTGTTCTTTAATAGCAAGTTCATACAACCAGACGTTCATACTAAGAGTCCTGAGAGTCATGTCTGATCCTGTCTGTCACCTCTAACACCTAATCAGGACTTACTACTGATTATATCCCATAAATATCTCCTGAAATTTATGCCTTCCTATCTTTACTACAAGTGCATTCGTATGAATCACTGAGATAATAATTTCTTCCACTCGGGGTTATCGTGAGGAGTCGGTGGATTAATATCTGTGGAGCTCCTATGACAGCACCTGCCAAAATAGTTAAGTGCTCAAAAACAGTGCTTTAGCATGATGTTAAACTTTAAGTTTCCAACAAGATACAACAGACACGAAATTACAAAATCAGATCAGGATATGAAGGGTTTACAAAAGAAATAGTCAAAAACTGTATCCATGATACTTGAAACTTCCCACTCACTAAGAGACTGTTAAAAAAAAGATCAAGAGATCAATTTGAGAAAAATTCTTCAAAAAGACCTTGTGAAGCCTCATTTTCCTCCCCAGGAGAAGGTAAGATGTAGGTTACTCTCTTTTTCATGTCAAACATACAGAGATTGCACCTCAAGGAGACAACTCAGAGAGCTTAATATGTTTTACCTCCAGTTTTGAGACTAACTGCTCTCACCCAGAAATCCAGAAATCAATACGTGGGCTGACAAACTGCTCTGGTGGAGAAGTTAAGGGAGAGAGGGTTTCATTTACCATCCCAGAGGGCAAAGTGTGTGTGTTTCAAAGGGGAGCAAATGTAAGACTCAGGGGCAGAAAGGGCAGTCCATTGGTTTTAAGTCTTGTCTAGGAGGAACTTCTGTGGACACATACAGACTCCAGCATGTGTACGGAGCTGCCCACCTGTGAAACTCACTGAAAAGGAGTGAAACAGGGAAATTAAATACCACACCTACACAGCACGGGGAAACACAGTCTGAGAACTCATAGGATTCACAGCATTGGGAACATTCAAAGAACCTGTGAAAACACCCCAACAGAAGAGGGGTCAGCCAGGTTACCTCTTTTCCCAACCATCCTTCTTTTGAACCAGGCTGGAAGCTAAACAGCAGCTGAACCTCAGGAAAATGTGGGAGTCAACAGATAAGACAGGAGCCAATCGTACCTTCTTTTAAAAGACAGGCTGGAAAGTGAGGTAGGGAGATGTCTTACCTGAAATGTCGGTTGATTTGTGTTTAATGTGATTAATATTTTCGTCTGCCTAGTTTTAACTATGGAGTGAATGAACCTGTGAGGAAGGAGGACTGACTGCTATTTAAAATTGAGCAGGAAAGTCAGAAAACTGCTCAGGTTTTCTTTGTAGTACAGAGAAACACTGCACCTCATTGTATGCATTCAAAATGACCATGGAAGACGAAATAAAGTCGAGTTTTGGTTATGCCGCAAGCTGCACCCAGGCTCTCTGGGTTCATTCCTATGATTGTTTCTATTATTATCATTAATGATGATCATGATGATGGTTACTATCCTCTCTTTTGTAAAATTGTAACAGCTTCCCAGCTCTTTTACTGATTCTACTGTGGTTCCTTTTAAGTTCATCTTCCACAAAATCACAAGCAGAATCCATATAAAGCATGAACCAGTCACGTCTCATATAAAGTCCTATATGAAACCCTTCAGTGACTCCTTTCTCTGTAAACTTCTGTGCCTTACAGTAGCCTCCACAATGCCGTGCCTGCACATCTCTCTAGTGGCACAGATATCTGAGATGACAATCTGAGTCAAGGCCAAAAAATAGAGCATGATGAATAAGGAACGACAAATCTCTCCTATCTGGACTTGATGTGGCAGACACAGAGTAGCAAGAGAGTAAACCAGAGAGGTGGTGACAGTCGGTATTTCATGAATTCTGTGTATGCAAATTATTTTTTTTCCTTCAAGAAATGAAACTATGAGAAAACGTGTGTCTGAGTGTGTGTATGCATATGACTGTGTACATGTGTGTGTAAATTTGTGTATGTATAGGACTGTTTTTGAGAACAAGCATGCAGAAACTGTACTTCAAATATATTTTACTGAGAAGTTAGTCTCCACCATATTTCCTGTTTTAGACAGTGACTTACAACACATTTTTCTTTCAGAGCGCTAAACTGACCCAAAGCAATGTGTTTCCATAAACACAATAAACTCCACTAAAATCAATGACACAACATGTTTGTTATAGGAAATTAACTTCAGGTTTACCTACGTGCAATCAAATGGAAAGTTGGCTACCCCAAAAAGTTGAAAGGTAAAAGTAAGCTTTATTATTCTAGAACTAGAGCAAGGAGTTTTGGAAAGAAAAGCACTCATTTATGACATTCAGTAATATGAATGGAAAGTCATAAATATTAATTTTAAGACTATAAAACCCGTTCAATAGCAATACGAGTATTAGCTCACTAATCTAAGTGACACTTTGATAGAAAGGAACAAACTGAACAGATATTATTTGAGAAATTGGTTCAGTCTGTAAGAGATTTTTGTAGGATTTACACAAACTCTCATCAACAAAGTCATAGTGTAAACATGCTTTTAGAAATGTGTCCAGGACTGGTCAGCTTGAAAGTAAATACTTCAGGCATCACTTTAAATTATGTCCCTGTATACTAATTTCTATTCATTTATGGTGATAAATATATACCACAGGATCTATGAATTCTAGAAATGTAATGCATGCTATTCACATAATAGCAAGTCAATAGGACTTTTATGGAAAAAAATCAGCTTTGATCATGGTCATTATGAAGAACAAATAACAGAGATGGAAGCTTACTAATAAATTTAAATTTCCCCCCAAAATAAGATTCTTTCAAGAACTCTCAAATATATCTTTTAGTTTTAAGTTTATTTTTGAGTGTACGGTTTGTTTCTTCATGTTGACAAGATAAGTTTTATCAGGAAATTGCATATCTTTGCCTCATCAAAGTCATTCTTTCTCCAGGGAAGGTTCTGAGCTAGAAAACAGAACCAGATTGTCAAATCAGACTGACATGGGTTAAGTATCATATAGTCTCACACTTTCCAGAATTTCAAGGATACAGGCAAGCAAGAAGCTCAAATGAAGCAGAAAATGTTCCAGGATGACAAGGCTGCCCCCCAGGTTCCATCTTCCCATGTTAAACACGCCAGTCTCACCCAATAGAGTGAGGTCCCAGGGGGAGGTTTTGAGGTTCCTAGCACAATGGGGAGAAGTTAAATTATGAAATTTGTTCATTTTGTAACCTGAAGGTTTCATGGCTTATATAATATTCTCATAGAGAGATGCAGAGTTCAATTTACTGTAAATAATCTTAATTCTCAGGGCATTTCAAAAATCTGGTCTCTTCCTTCTAGCAAATTGAATCAGGTTATTTACCCAAAGATTCAGCTGACAAGACTAGACTAGGTCACCTGCCTTCTGTTCTTTTTTTCTGAGGATGTCCTCAAAAAAGGGAAAGCTCAGATCACAGGTCAGTTGCTCTGACTCCTTTTCCCAGGTAATATATTCTGTAACAGTCTGTACATACATGTATAATCCTTGTTTAAAGAAATGTACATTTTCATGAAAGTTTTTACAAAGTTTCCCTTAATAGCATATTCTGTTCAGGGGGATACCTAAGAAGCCCGTTAGGCTAGGTTAGCAATTTACCCAGAATTATGTATTTGGCATAAAATGTCTGAAAACATTTTTCAAATAGTTAAAGCAAAGCCAGATATTATATAGGTGAGGAACCTTTCCTTAGTCTAAGTTATTTGACAACCACATTGCTGATCATGCAGGATCCACAAGAAATGGTAAAAGAGGACAAGAATTGTTAAATGAATATTTGGAGAAAAACAAGAAAGAGGAGATGGTTTTGAAGAGAGAGCTATAAAGAAGGCATGGAGGATGTGTTGTCTTAGAGTTTATGGTTATTACCTTAAAAATTAGCAGCTGTGTTCTGACAGAGAAAGTATACTTCTCAATAAATATAAGAACTGACACACTGTTTTGAAAAAAAGGAGGAATTTTAGAAGATCACAGTTTTCACCTTCCAGTGCCTTATTTTTGATTGTATTGATTGATATATATTTTACTGACCAGGAAGGAACAGTAAGCTTAATAATAATTTTATAAATTTTATAAGTGCTTTATTATCTTAGCTTTACAACTTATTTTATGAAGATTCTGAATTTTGGAATCTTAAAAAGTAAAATAACACACATCTACCACAGACACCATTTAATTTTGTCTCCTGGTGTTTATGTAAAATTCTGCCCAGGGTACTAATTGGTAAAAGAAGATTTATAGTCCATCTTGCAATCACTGACAAATCACTTATTTGAATAGAATTATATGGAAACACACTTTAATAATTTTGATTGAGTTCCTTCACTTTTAGCCACTTGTGAAAAAATAAAGTCAAAATAATGCAGCTGAAATTGCTTCCAAAGAGGAATTTTAAAATAGTTAATGACTCCTCAGTGCCTATATTGTTTATATTGAAAAAGAGGTTTCATAAACAAAATTCAAATTAACACATTTCCGTATTGTACAGAGAATCTTAACTCTGTCTTGTATGAAGAAACCTGCTACCCATCATACTAGTTAATATGGCAAAATTTCTGCTGCACATGCACATATGCAAATGTTGCAATTTGGGTTGAAGAGACTTGGAAATCAGTACATCAGGAGTGGGGTTGGTCTTTGCTCTCAATGGTTATCTTTTTCTATTTTTGAAAGTAAATTACTATTAGTTTAATTTCACTTATAATTAGTAATTTTAAATATTTGGGGTACAGGAGTGTTTAGTGACCGACATAAGCATGCTTCAACTGCATTTTGATTTATAAAAATAACTAGATCTTGAGGAAAATAAGTATTGTTCAGATACATATATCCAAGCCCCTACTACTGATCCATAATATCATACCTTTATTAATACAGTAATATGTATTACATTTTTCTTCTCCAATTTTTTATGGGAAAAGATCTGTAATTGTTATAAGCAAAAAAAATACGTGCTACTCTCCACTCCTCTCTCTGCCTACCAGATTAGGAAAGGGCTGTGAAGCTGGGCTCTGGGGGCCTGTGCTTCACTTCTCAATGATCTCTAGCCCAAAATGTTTGGGGTGCACTGTTCTAGATAAACTACTGCTTTCTTATTCCTAAGTAATCAAGACATTCTATGGTATAGCTAGCATATTTTTACACTGGCTTCACACCTTGTCATCTGAATGTTTTACTACACATTCCTTTAGGAAATAAAATGTCTTCCTTTCAAAGGAGTGACTTAGGTGGCAAGGAAAAATCAAATCCTTGTGTGGTGTTGTCCAAACTAACCTTCATGGTGTGTAAGGATTCACAGCCTGAATGGAGTTAAGATGATACTGGGAATTTACCTGTGTTTAGGGAAGGAAGAAATGGCTATGGAGGGAGTGCTCTGGAGAAAAGAGTATTGTATGTAGCAATGTTTCATGCAGAAAAATATTATGTGGCTCTTTATATGGATGATATGTTTGGTGGATAAAACAAAGAAGAAAAATATGTATGTTGAAAAAAATGCCCTTAATGTAATTGAATTCCATAGAATTTGAAAGTGACATTAAGCAAAGAAAATACTTAGTAATCTATCCTTGCTTTTCCTATAATAGTTTGCTGAAGTTTTAAAAAGCTAATTTGCTTTCTTAAATAGAATGTTCTCCCTTAATGACAATTAGTAATATTTGACAACCTTTAAGTGTTTGTTCTGTTTGAGTGACTTAATTGTAATAGAAACTGTTTCATACTTAAACATCAAGTAACTAATTGAGCAATAAAATTCATTTCAAAAGCACAATAAATCCCTAGGTTCTGTTAAAGAAAAACGATTTCTTAATTTTAAGATCTCTCATTTTTTTCCAAAACTACTCTGAAGTCTGATTCTGATAGTTAGCAATATTTTGTAGTATATTTGAAACTTGCTTAGAGAATAGATCTTAAAAGTTCTCATCACAAGAAAGAAAAATTGTAAGTATGTGAGGTGATGAATAGTCAGTAAACTTGTGGTAATCATTTTGCGATATATACATATATCAAATCATTATATTATACACCTTAAACTAATACAGTGTTACATTCAATTTTATCTCAATAACATTGGAATAAATTAATATATTCATGTATTAGTCAGGGTTCTCAAGAGAAACACAATCAATAAGAGATAGAGATAGAGACAGGGAGATTGATTTATTATAAGGGATTGGGTCACATGATTATGGAGGCTGGGAAGTCCCATAATCTGAAGACCCTGGAGGGCTGATGGTGTAAGATCCAATCTGAAAGCCAGAAAGCTCAAGATCCAGAAAGTGCTGCCTTTTCATTTTAGTCTACAGGCAAGAAAAGACTGATGCCCCAGCTCAAACTGTCAGATAGGAGGAGTTCCCTCTTACTCAGCCTTTTTCTCCATTTAAATCTTCAATTGACTAAATGAGGCCAACCCATATTAGGGAAGGCAGTCTTCTTTACTCAGTCTCCCAATTCAGGTATCAGTCTCATCCAGAAACACCCTCACAGACTCCCCTAGGATAACATCTGAACAAATGTCTGGGTATCCTGTGGTCCAGGCAAGTTGACAGATAAAATTAACACAAGGAATTTCAGTTAATTGAGTTATTCATTCAATAAATGTTTGAGACCCCACACTAAGTATGGTAAAGTGGTAGCAGATACAAATATAATGGACTATTCTTAAGTCCAACTGGAAGTATAATGCATCCATAATTTACTTATGGTAGAATGTCATTAAATGGTGTAAATAATGTACTCAAGGCAGGACTTTAAGTGCAGTCCATGTGGCTGAGCTGTTAGTTCAAGCTGGTTGGCTGGGGAGGTAGGAGAGGCATCATTTAGGCTTAGAGGAGAAACCAATATTTGCTCTAGGCTTTGAATAATAAATTCAACTCGAATAGGTGAATATGAAAGTTGAGCAGAATGTCATTTCCCATGGAAGATGGAACACAGATGATGTACACAGAAAAATTTCCCCATTGGAGCTTCATTTAATATGATGTGGACTTGGATGGCAGAAGGACAACTCTGGGAGGTAGGCTCGGAAAATGACACGGGAGACACATTTGAGAGGATTCTGTGTGTCAGACAATAGCATTTGTATAAGCTACAGTATATAATATGTAGCCACTGACTATTTTTGACTGGGCTAACATTGACAATGGTCTAGTACTGGGTAGGTAAGAGTCTGGAGTAGCTGGAGGCAATGAAAAGATTAAAAAGTGGATCATGAGAGGAAAACTCTTGAAGACACAGTAGGTGGCAGATGTTGAGAGACTGGAGCATGACCTTGATTGGTTTTAGCCTTGGGAAAAACATTAGAAATGATTGCAGCGTTAGAGGAAATCAGAACACTGGAAGGAGTCTGATTTTGAAATGGAGACGGATTAAATTTTAGATATACTGAACTTGAGGTGATGGAAGACATTTGACTTGAGAAGTTCCTTAGGCAATTAGCAAATGGACTGTGACTCAGGAAAGAGTTCCAAGCTAGATGTGTATTTAATGGGCATATGTAATATGGTGATAGTTAAAATAATTTTATTTTAAAAGTATATAAATTTCATAGGAGTGAAAGAAGTAAGTATGAGGCTTAGGAATTACTCTACATTGAAAGATAAGGAAAGCCACTGCAATAGAAAAGATAGGAGTAATAGAAGAAGCCTACCCAGTTTAATAAATCCTATCATAAAAAGACAGAATTTGTAAAATGTGATCAAAGAAAATAAAGACTGAGAAAAAGATCTATTCTGCAATTAGATTTTCTTAGTAGAAATTTATGATAGTGCTGATTCTAGCTAAATTATTGGAAAGAAAGGAATAAATGTAGCTTGTTTTTCAAAGACGCTTGCCAATAAAAGGACAGATGGAATAATACTGAGGGAGCAAAAAAATTTTGGTGTCTTTTTTTCCAGAGAGGGATTTTTTTTTGTGTTCTTTATACATTTAAGTACAGTTTAGAAAAGGCAAAAAAGAAAAGTCACAAGTTAGAGGTAGAAAATTCTGTTAATTGAGTTATTCATGAAGTGCTTGATCACTTGGCAAAGTTAGCATAGTCAGCAAAATCAGTTATGGTGTTGAGAAGATATTTACATCAACCTTTACATTACAGGAATTATAATTTATTTTAAGTTATATTCTTTATCTTCAGAACCATAGAGCAAGCACTTACTCCAATATAAAATATTTATTTTACTTATTTAGGTGAAGAAATTCCAGTAAGAAAAAAGAGCAAGTGAGGTCACTTAAACTATGGTGTTGGGATGATAGTTTTATTTTGTAACCATCAAATAACAGCATTGATTTAGAGTGACATTGAGCCATAACATCAGGTTGTGAAAATTTAAGATGCCAGTTCAATTTCCCATCAGATAACCCAGCCGTTTATAAGTGAAAGCTCCCATATATCAGTGATAAACGTTAAAAAAAGATGTTTTTCTGGTTGTAAAAAATGGCCTCAGGAATACCTGGCTTTAACAGGCATAATATCTAGATTGTAAAATTGATAAATTATCATTTGTTTTATGGTGATAGCACTGACGGTTAGAATCAATTGTTGCCTCCCTATTGGTTTGTATTTTTTTGTTTGTTTTATTTTGTTTTCTGAAATGATGGATTAGGTCTAAGACTCTAGTACTCATTTTAGGTGGTCATTAAATCCTCCTTTCACTTCTCCACCCACTTCTGGCATAGGCACACACACAGAGGCACAGACACACACACACACACACACACACACACACACACAGACACACACAGAGACATACACACAAACACAGACACAGACACAGACACAGAAACTCTTTCTCTCTTTTTCATTTTGCTATTTATGTATCCTGCTTGTAAAGTCTTTCATGAATTATTACAATTCTTCTATTAAAATTAACAAACTATGTGTTTTTGAATGTAGACATGAAAAGTTAACAACTGGTCTATGTATCTGCAACACTCTTCCTGTAGGGCCATGTAACTATTATAAGATAAATATGTTATTTTGTATTTCTGTTATTAGAGGTTGGGTTTCAGGTGAAATAGAATCCTTTTGCCTTAGGAAGATATATTGGAATATAAAATAAAGTAACTTCTGCAGTTCTTCAGAGAGATAAGATATTTTTAAATAAATTATAGATATTGTATTACTTATGATTTGGAGATAAGTAGACCTTAAAGAAATAGATTTTTGTTGTCTATTATTACTTGATATTGCTATTTCTCTAACACATTAAATACTTAAGAAAAGGGGTGTCTAAGTTGACAGCAGTAGATCTTATAAGAAATGTCAGTTCATAAAACTATCAATCATTTTAGAAAAGCAAGTACACATGGAGATTGAAGCATGGAAAAAAAAAGTGATGCTTTAGTGTCGGTTGGAAACTGTTATAAAAGTAGAAAGTTTGATGGTGCATGAAGTATAATGAAAGGTTAAGAGAGAGAGTTGAATGGTGTATCTGAAGGGATAAGTGATAAGACTTTTCTCAGAGTGTAGAAATCAGATAAGCACCAGGGTGGCATGACAGCTGTGCAGTGAGGTTAAGGGAATTGTTTAGATACCAGTAGACACGTGACATAGAGATGAATGGAAACTATTCAACAGACGAGTCATATAGTGGGGTAAGATAAGCACGTTATGTCTGACTGCTAAACTTCTGAAGGCAAACTGAATGTAAATATCATGGATGATTTTATTATTTTTCTGTGTTTTACTTGTCAGTGGCGAGTTGCCCCATATTGTGGTGACTGCTGGAAAGGAAAGGCACTGCAATTAAATTGCATAAGAAAACTAAACTATCATCAATGGGAAAAAAACCCTACAACACAGGCTTCTTTGATTACCAATGTTCGTATTATCCAATTCTGAGCTAGTGATAAACGTCAGCATTTTATTTAATCAAATGTTGCTGAATGGTTGCTAAGTTTTCTTAAGCAAAGTTTCATCTCTTATTTTAACTGAGCAAAGTGCATAGCAGCTTTATTTTTAGACACAATTTAAAAGAAATTTAGATTGTGTTTTAAAGAATGAAGAGTTTATATACAAACTGTCTTTTATATCATCTGAAATTCCAAGTCTGTATTCAGACAACCATTTAAGATACCGAAATCACAGGGAGCCATTTGACAAAATGAAGTTACAGATATCAAGAGCTCTATCTATCTTATGTTAATTGGAGTGACAGAAGAAGAGACTAAATAAGGAAGGCAAAATATTTTAAGATATAATGGCTGAGAATATTCCAAGAATATTCCAAAATTGATGAAAGATATTAACATCATATTCAAGAAATCAGGCAAAAAACAAGAAAAAAAATACAAAAAAAGAAAGAAAGAAAGGAAAAAAAATCTCACTTAGGCACATTATGTCCAAGCTACAGAAAACCAAAGTAAAGGAGAAAATCCAAAAGAAGCATACATATAGGGGAGCAACTATACAAATCATGGCTGACTTACCAGAAATAAAAGGCTTGAAGACATTGAAAGACATCTTTAAAATGCCTAAAGAGAAAAATAAAACCTGTGTATTAGTCTACTTGAGCCACCATAACAAATTACCATAAGTTGGGTGGCTAATGCAACAGAGATTTATTTCTCACAGTTCTGGAAACTGCGAAGTCCAAAATCCAGGTGAAGGTTGATTCACTTCCTGGTGAGACCTTTCTTCCCGGCTTGCAGATGGCTGTCTCCTTGCTGTGTCCTCACACAGCCTTTCCTAGGTGCCTGTATGCAGAGAGAGTGATCTTTCTCTCTCTTCCTCTTATTATAAAGCCACTAATCCCATGTGACAGCCCCACCTTCATGGACTTCTCTAACCTGTGTTACCTCCTAAAGGCCACATCTCCAAATGTAATGTTGAGGATGAAGGCTTCAGCATATGAATTTTGAGGGACACAAACATTCAGTCCACTCTTTCTCTGGCTTCCCAGAGTTCATGTCCTTCTCACGTGCAAAATACGTTCATTCTATCCCAACAGCTCCCCAGATCTTAACTCATTCCAGCATAAAGTCTGAAGTCAAAGTTTTATCTAAATGTCATCTAAGTCAGACATAGTGAGACTTGCAATACAGCTCATCTTAAGGCAGAATTCCTGTCCAGCTGTGAACTTGTAAAACTGGAGAAGTGTTTTGAAAACACAATGTTGGGGCAGGCATAAGTAGACATTCCCATTCCAAAAGGGAGAAATAGCTAAGAAGGAAAGGGTGACAGGTCCCAAATAAGTCCAGTCCAAAACCTAGCAAGGCAAATTCCATCAGATCTTATGCTCAAGAATAATCCTCTATACAGTCTCTGAAATAAATTGTCTTGGAAAAAACGAATATCCACATGCAAAAGATTTCACCAGACTGTCCATGTTTCTAGTATGTATCTGAAAAATCCTCCAGTTTCTACCCATTACCCGTTCCAAAATTGCCTCTATACTTCTAAGTTTTTGTTACAGTAGCACCCTACTTCTCAATAAAAAATCTGCATTTGTTTGTTCAAGCTGCCCTAGCAAAGCACTATAGATGGTGGATTAAGCATCAGATTTATTTCTCACCGTGTTGAAAGCTGGAAACTCTAAGATCAAACTGCTAGCTGATTTTTTCCCTGGATTTAAGAGAGCTGACTTTTGCTACATCTTCACATGCCTTTTCCTGAATGTAGAAATACAGAGAGGTATCTCTTTCCACTAATCCCATCATGAAGACCCCACAGTTATTACCTAATCTAACTCTAATGACCTCCCAAAGGACACATGTCCAAATACCACACACTGGGAGTTACGGCTTCAACATATGAATTTAGGGGGGATACAAACATGTAGTCCATAACAATCTGAGACTTAGAGTCCTGTACCCTGTAAATATATTCTTCAAAAATCAAGGTGAAATAACATTTGAGATAAAATGAAAATTGAAAGGGTTTGTTTTCAATACATATAACCTATGAGAAATGGTAAAAAGATGTTCTTAAATCGGAAGTGAAATAATGCCACATAAAAGCCAGTATCTGCAGGAAGCAATTAAGAACACCAATAAGAGATTAATATTATTGATGTCTTTATGTTCTGTACATACAGAATTTAATTTTTTAAAAGCCTATTAACTGTTTAAAGTGACAGAAATAGCAATGTATTTTGGAATTCACAGCATATGTATCAGTAAAATATATGCCAAGAGCACAGAGAAAATAATTACAGGATTGTAGTATTGTAAGGCCCTTACATTGTCAGCGAAGTAGTATATTATTTGAATATATACTGTAATGCCTTAAAGATACATATTATAATATTTAAAGCATTTAAAAATTACTATAGCTAAAAAGTCAAAAGAGGGGAATGACTAGAACATGAAATGTTCCATTTACCCAAAAGAATGCTTAAATGGAAGAATAAAGGACAAAAATAAACGTATGAGACACACCGAAAATAAACACTGAGACGGTTGATGTAAAACATAACCGTATCAGTAATTATTTAAATTTAAGTGATTCAGACTCCAGTTAAAAGACAGAATATAACATTGATGCAAGCTCCAACTCTATGCTATTTATAGGAAACTCATTTTAACTATCAAGAGTAAAAGTGAAAGGGTAGAAAAAATAGAGGCATGAAAGCATAAAGCAAAGAAAGCCAGTATGTACAGATTAATAGCAGACAATAAAATTCAGCATAAATAGTGCCACCAGATATGAACAGTGATTTTCATAATAATGAGAGGGCCAATTCATCAAGAAAAAGACATACTAATCCTAAACATGTACACAACTGATAATGAAGTTGCAAAATACATAATGGCTGTATTATTAAAATAATGATAAAACAGACAAATCCATAACCATAGATGGAGATTTTTAAGACTCCTCTTTCAGTACTTGACAGAAAAAGTAATAAAAATTTAGCAAAGATGCAGAAGACTTGAATAATGCTAGCAACAAAAGTGACCTAATTGGTATCTATAGAACATTATAGCAAAGAACCATGTAAATATGCAAAACATTTTACATTGAAAACCACAAAACATCACTTAGAGAAATTAAAGACCTAAAAAAGTAGGAATATACAAGTTCTTGGATTGGAAGAATTTACATTGTTATGATGTCTGTTCCTGCAATTTTCCACTTCTCAACAGATTCTTAGCATGTATGCTTCTTGCTTGTTGATATCTGTAAGAATCATGAAGCTGAGACTCTATAACTTATATTCACTTTAAAAGTGAAAGTATAAAGTACCCTAGTATAATGTGACACAAAAGAGTAAATCGTCATCTGACAGGGTGAAAGGAAGACAGAAAGAGCATACGACAGAACTATTTCTTGAAGAGTTAATACTAGTTTGGTGTCCATACAGATATTTTAACAAATGATTTTGGAGATGACAGTCCAACTGCAAAAGTCTTCTCCAATTCAGTTCCCTCTCTTGTTTAATTACCTGTTTTCAATGAACTCGTTCTCAAAATTTTAAAGAGAGCACAGCACATTACCGACACTGTGCTATATATCAATAACTCATTTGTCCAGAACAGCTATTTCAGAAGCAAGTGAGTGGTTAATTCAGTGAGTTTTATGAGGAGTTTTTTTCCCCCAGAAATACTTATTGGAAGGTTACTCTAGTAAATTATTTAGTAAAGCACTGAAAGATCAGGGAAATTGCTGTGACCTCATCTCAAAACATTTGAAGCTCTGCAGTTTATGGGAGGGCTAATAGGCAGATTGTATCAACCTCAGAAAACACAGTGCGCCGTCTGACATCCACACGAGTGAGTGCAAGTGTGTGTGATTGCTTTAGGCAAGAGCAATGGCAATCCGCTGTGTTAACTATAGTATGTGTGTGATATTTTTTGGTCCAATATCATAAAATAAGCTATTTGTAAATCCTATAAAGCCGTGCCTGTGTCTTTCAAAGACTATCACATATGTCACTGCCACATACTATTGCCAAATAAATATAGAAGATAAATGAAGTTGAGGCAAGTGCAACAACTTCTACTCAAGATTACCATCTAAAATTTTAGTTGAAATCTGGAAGAAATCTTGAGTAAACTATGAGTCTAGGTAAAGGAAAAATCTTCTAAAATATTGAATTTATGGAGCTAGACTTAGACAGTCCATGAATTTACTCAAAAGAGAACTACAAAATCATCTCATCACAACAGGCTATGAATAAAAGTCATTGGTAACCGTATGGCAATAAGGAAAAGACAAATGGTATATTTATGACATAATAGTTTTTATTATGCTGTCTTGAAATATATTACATTTGATGTGTGTATGACGAAAATTGTATAGTGAAAATGTCCCCATCTCGTCCATCCAGAAGGATCTATAAGAGTTTATCATATCTTTGAGGCTATTCTTAAGGCCAACTCAGAGATTCCCTTCTGGATCAGAAATCCTAGAAAAAACATACTAAACTCTAGGTCACTCCCTAGTTCTGTAAATACAGTCAACAACTATTTAGTGAAAAATGAATAGAAAAAGTGATAAATGAATTATTATTCTTTTTAGGCAATGTAGCACCAAACATATAATAGGTATTCAATAAATGTTCATAGAGTTAGTAATAAGACTTTAAAATATTAAATTTTAGCAATTAAATTAAATATAAACAATTTAAAATTAAAGAATCAAGTCCTTGTTAAAATTAGAAGGAAAATTCCCCCATTATGGTAAGACTGAAAAATGTTCAACCTTGTCAATTCAACTATATTTCAGTTTGATCACCTGCAAATTAAGTTAGTTACAGCTTAATTTTCCTATGAAAGAGGTTAAACTATTTTTCACTTTTTCTCCTATCACCAATTTAGAGACAATCCTAGGAATTCTTTGCCCAATTAGTCCTGAAAAGGATGAAACATTAAGTACTGAGGAAATACCATACATGTCATATATAACTCACCAAACTAATACATCTGTTATAGTAGAATAACTTCCTATTATAGGTTCAAATGGTACTGTGATTTGGGGGTGACTGAGAAGGGGCAGTTAGTGTGACGAGCAGCAAGATGAAGATACATTTATACCAACTCCATGCTCAAGGCCAGTTTAGTTTACGGAATGACAGATAGCTATGCGGTTTGTCTGCCACAGCTCAGAAAGCCTCCTGTTGTACTCAGCGCGCGTAATGCACTCAAAGCTTAGGGGCTGGGGAATAGAGTATTACCAAGTGTCAGCCACAAAAGCAGTTGGCAAAGGCCTTTTACCTCCCAAAGGAATGAAAACTGAACTGTACTATTTGGACGACTCTTTTTCTAGATCTCCACTGAAAATTCTTTTATCTTTATTGTTTTCATAATTAATAAGTAATACAAATTTAAAGCCAAAACATGTATTAATATTGAAGGGTGATCATGATAAAACACCTCTAATTATTTGTGTTTGTTTTAATGGGCTGTGGCATTGTAGTAGTACAAGTGATTGATGTTTACCTCACTGTTTATATTTTAAATTTGAATTATTTTATTTTTGGCTACTTAATTTAAACAATTAAAATTTAGGAGATTAGATCCATGTAGATAAGCAAAGGGCAGGACATTTATTTAATTTTGAGAAGTAAAGACAGCCATTGGTCAGTAAGTAAGGAGAGAGAAGGTCATTGCTGTAACAGGCCACCCAGTAGTCTAGGGACACACAGATCCGAGTCTCCTCATTCAGCCACTTACTGACCATGTGAACAGGCAAAATCCACTTAAACATTTTGTGCTTCACTTTATTTATAAAATTATTATAAAATAATTAATATTTATTAAATCCTAGTATCAATTCTATAACTCCCTTTACATCATAATATAGTAACCTCACAATTTAAGGTAGAAGTTATCTATTTGTTCTTTAACAGAAGAGGAGCAGACCACAGAGACATTGCATGATGAAAGCACCTAAATGCTGGAGCAGGATTCAAACCTCTCTCTGCCCATGCTCTTTCCTGTTGACAGTGCTGTCTTCAGGGATAGCAATAATATGTGTCTGGGGAAGTGCACACAACGAATATAAAAGTAAGTTGATTTTATGAAGCAAATTGAAAATTGTAAACCGTTATTGAAAACTGGACACCTTTTAAACATTACTATTAAGTACTGCCCAATGCTATGTTGCTGGATGCTGTAAAAATAAAATATGCTACATGATTTCAACCCTGAAGGAGTTTACGATATTATATACAGTCAAGACTAACACACTAGTGAAAAAATAGCTAGTGAAAACACTGGTAAAGATATAACTAAATTCTAATATGGGGCCCCAGTAAAAGTTACCTAATATACACAGTTGTTTTTTGGCGATCAAACAGGGTAAGACTCTGGTTATCTTAGGCAAAGTCAGTTGGTTGGAAGCTATATGATAATTCACGTTTTATTAAAAGGTTGGGGGGGTGAAAAAACAGTTTTCAAAACAGGGAGCATGACTGATAGTCTAGGTGGGGGAAAGTAATGGCCATACTTTCTACAGCATCTCTTTAATAAGTCAATCAGATCTAACCGTCTGTCTATAGGTCACTCCACTGAATAATTAAAATCCTGGAAAAGACAGCCTGATTAGTCTAGTTTGACTGCGTGCTCACTTCTTAGGTAAAGCTGAGCAGGCATTAAGAATCTCACTAAGACCTCATACAATGGAGGAAAATTAAGGTGCTGTTACCAGTACAAAGGAAATGAATAATTGACAGGGAAAATAAAAATGACCGCTTTAAGGAGAAAATCAAATATTATGATGGGTGGAGGATTTCAATGAAATCTTCAGGAAAGATGTAGATCCTGAGAGATAAATAGGATTTGAACACATGGATGCAGAAAAATCTTTCAGAAGTGGAAGAATTTTTGCATAAAAATTAGTATCATATCAAGTCTTTGGACAATGAAGACAGATTTTTAAGTTTCTGCTTCAAGGAATCTGGGGACTGTTTTGTTTTACTTTGCTTTCTTTTTAAAATGATTGGCAAGCCACTTGGAACTGTGCTTAAACAAAGTTCTCACTGCATACGTAGAAGGGAGCTAAAACATCTTAATATCCTTTGTATCTTTGTGATTTATCATCATGAGTTGATTAATGGAAATATCGGATTTCTTAGCAGACTTCTAAGAAGCTCATATTCCCATGAGGCAATATATAAGAGAAATGAAAGATTAAATTCTTGGGAAATCAGGTAAAATGTTAAAATGAAGATACTTGATTTCCCTACATTGTCTGTAATTTATATCAGTTAACTTTACCCTAATTTTATCATTCTTTTGATTTGGCATAATAGTCAAATCAATTCCCATTCAATGCCAGATGATCTAGCTGCCATGATATTTCAGAGCAAATTGAATTGATAAACATAGCTTTTAAACAATTATAAGATTTAGTATTTTAAAACATACTTTTATATTCCATTACATTCCAACGTAGAATGACAGATGTTAGTGACTGCTGATAAAAAAAAGTCAGAAGCGTATACTAATTGCAGATTTTGAATACATTCTAGAAAGATGGTAATGTTGGCACAAACTAAAATTGGCAAAGTGAGAATTGATAAGTATAGGTCTTTTAATTGATCACCTTCACTAAGGGACTTCCAAACATGTCAATTTCAGGCTTACTAAATATCTCATTGAGACTGTGAGGTATTATACACTTCCTGTCCTTACTATATTTTTTCCCCTACTGCAGCCCATATTTCAGAATAATCTTCCTGGAAAACCTCTATGGTTACCAGGTGCCTAAAAAATAACTTCCAACTTCTTAGCAAGAAAAGAACGGAAAGAACACTCAGAATGTTTTACCATTCTGTGAACAAGCTAGGACCTTTGATAAGTCTGTCCTTCTGTGTTTTTTCTTAGGCTTTAAATCTTCTCCATTTGAGAATGTCAGGTATCCAGTAAGTTTAGTTAAATGAATGCACATCCAGATAACATTTGTGATAAAGGTTTTAATTTATCATAATATTAATCATCTTTATTGAGCACTTTCTTTGTGCCTGGAAGCAATTCTAAGCACTTTCTATGTAACATCGCAATTACTGCTCACGAGAAACTACTGAATAAATGCAAATATTAGTCCCATTTTACAGATGATGGAATTAATAAATAAATAAAAATCCAAATGGTCACACACCAGTGCTGAGCAAACCAGGATTCATAATCCAGAGATTCTACAAGGGATCTAAAGCAAGACCATCTATGATTAAATCTAGCCTTTGCCTTACACCAGCTGTTTTACTTTAAGCGATATTCTTAACCTCTCTGAGCCACAGTTTCATCATCTGTAAAATGAAGCAATAGTATCATGTGCCCAATTGGTACGATTAAATGAGTTAATATGCATATACTGCTTACAACAGTGCTTAATAAATGCTCAGTAGAGGTTAGTTTTTTTATTACCTATTAATTTCTACCTGAAATTACATTTATAAATGTACAACCTAAAAGCACATTTACAAAAATGAGCAGATGATTAAATATCTCAATAAATCATAAAACGGACATTGATGTGTTAGTCTGTCCATTCATTTGCACACATGCATTTAAGTACTTAGTACAAACCAGAAACTGCTTGGCATCGGTGATAACAGCAGTAAACAAACAGACTTGACTCTGCTTTCATCAAGCTTATTCCCTAATCTTTTGTGATTATAGTAGGAGATAAACAAGATACATTCTCAGCTTGATCCAAGGTTTAGGCCCAGAATGGAGGGGATAGCAAATCATGCCTTGTTACAAGCCTTGGGACTGAGGTGACTCATCTGAGAAAGGCAAGCCAGATTTAAATCCAAAGCCTAAAATAAATCTTTCTGCGCCAGCAAGAGACCCTCAACCAAAGGGCAAAATATATGCCATGAGGCAGGAGCGTAGGCAAACAGAGGCAAGACCACAAAACACTCTATTGATTAAGCCTGGAGTTTAAGTTAAAAAAAAAAAAAAAAAAAAGAAGTCTGATTGCAAAACTATAGTCAGACCACAAGATTTCCTCTATCAGCAATGTCACTTTGATGATATATCTGAGAGCAATGAGGCTTAAAATCCTGAATTCTAGCACTTACGTTATGAGACTGCTTTTAATTCTTGCCCAGAGCCTGCTTTCTTTTAGAAACAATGTTTCCCTAAGGCCTTCATCAAGGGGGTGAAGTATGTGCTACTCCAGTGTATCTGCTACCCAGGGAATAGTTAATGGGGTTGCACAATGTGAGTCCTGACCTCCAGGTCTCTGCACTTTGGGGAATCCGTTTTCAACTCGGATTCTAAACTGGAAGTGATTCTTTGCATTAAAACAGGTTTTAAAAAGCCTTTCTCATGCTCATAGTATGCCAGTAAAAAAAAAAAAAAAAAAGGATCTCCAGAAGAGGCTGTAGATATATGATGCTCACTTGAGGGGACAGACAGAGAATGTTGCAGAATGAAACAGCCTTTCTTGCATCTAGCAAAGCAAACGCTAAGTTTTGTGGACAGTTGAAGAATTCTGAGACTGGAGAACAGAACGGGAAAGCAGGCAAGGGATAAGAGCCTCTGGTGGAAATGATTAATCCCCGGGCCCTCTAAGCCCAGAAATCCAGTCCAAAGCAGAATGATTCCATTAGCCACAGTACTTAAGTTATCATCAGTGGAGGAAAACCAGAGATGACTATCACAATGTATTGTAGATACTTATGTATCATAGGCTACATATAATTTCCAATATAGAGTGTCATTTCAAACAAATCCTTTAATCCTCTTCAAAAGGATGGAAGTTTAAAACCCCTAGAACCAGGGAAATATTACTTTTATATTAAAATCAGGATTTTGATGGTTGGAGTGGGCAAAAAGAACATCACTTACCTAATTCTTCCATAATGAGGCATATTTCTCTCTGGGTGTATTAAGAAATCCAGTGGTATATTCAGTTCAATTCAGTCCAATACATACAGGGCCTAGACTCAGGACAGTGCATTGTGTGTGTTTGCTTATAAAAGAAATATGAAAATAAATAAGATTAAGTTCTTTCTTCCTAAGCCCTTGCTGTCATGTAGGAAGTTAAGAATAGACCTACAAAAACTACAAGACTGAATCATTACACAGCTTTCCTTGAATATAATGTTATTCCTATATATTCAGATTACTTATAAATGCAGGTGGACATTATTTTCTACCTTATGGGAAAAATCCGTCACCAAACGATTAGAATGGTGACATACTTCTCACCTTTAAGAGCTGATTTTATGAATTGTTGATACTATTATCACCCATTTTACAGATATATGTTTCCTTTAGAAACTTGAAGAACGTATCTCCGTTTTTTAACTTGTTCTATCTCCTTCATCTATGTTGATGACTAAATATGCTAAGAGAAGTAAAATGAAAATAAGATGGAAAAGGAAATGCTCTCCTAATAAAAAATTGAGAAAAACATGATGGAAATTTTAGATGTATAAGCAGATTTGGAGGAAGAGTAATTTTTATAATAGGTAGAGCTGCAGTGGAGTAAAAAGTACCTCATAAACACAGCAGCTCCAAAGTTGGAAAAAGAATCGTATTTGCTATGCAACAGGCAATAGCATCAGCCTGGATGATAGAGAAATGAGAGAAGATGCAAGAGATAATACATGACTCCCTCCAGGGTCCCTCCGTTTAACTAAGTACAGCCTGGCCAGGTCAGATAGCTGCTTCATGGAAACCTGTTCAGCTGAACACCCTGCAGCATCATTGATTTTCAAGAATGCATTGAAGTAACAGTAAGTAGTTATTTCTTCTAAATGTGACTTTTTTTTTTCATTTTGGTCTATGAGGCCACCTATGAACACGTAAAAAGGAATTCTCCAGAGTCCTTTTCTAATTTAGCCTGAAGAGCCTCATACTGGCAAGTAATTTGAGTTCTCAATTTAAACCAGTGGAGGGCTGCATACTGAATGAAAATTGGATTTTTAATATTGGCCTTGTTGAAATAACTTAAGGAGTTGGCAGTAATGAAAATGAGGGATGTTTATTTGATTCCAGGCTGATCACCTTTCTGACAGGTACAAGGAGGGGCACGAGGTTTGCTGCAGAAAGTAAGGGCCTCCAGATCGGACATGGAACTTTGGAAACAGAAGTAAGAGATGAACATTTGGCCCTTAGAACGCCTCTTGCTTATTACTATGACTTAAAAATGTCCTTGAGGTGAAAAGGCATTCTCTGACACTACAATTTGGAGGTAGACGTGAATAATAGCATAGCATAGTAAAAAGATGAGGGACTGGGAAATATGCATCCCAATCTCTACTCTAAGATGAACTCCCTGTAGGAATTTAAGCAGTCTTATGACCATAGTATTCTACTTCTTCATACATAAAAAGTATATGCACAAGGCAGGTTTTCATGATTTATATCGTTTATATCTCATATTAATTCTTCAAAGTAGGTCTTTTTATTTCTATTTTAAAGATAGGAAAAGCAAGCTTCAGAAAACTCACTCTGTCAGTAGACAATCCACATTTCTACTTTAAATCTTTACTGCATTATAATTTTAATGCATCAAAAAATGAAGGTTTTTTTTTTACAGTAACAGAAGAGATTTTAAAAGAGATGATTATCATAGAGAAATTATAAAAGGTATTTGTAAAAATCAAATGTACAATATAGGAAACAAATAAAAACCAGGGCATTCTAATTAAAACAAATGACTGGGAAGATAATTTTGGAGAATTCAAATAAAATTTGCACAGAAATTTTAGGATCATTTAACATCGCTTAGTCTCTGATCATATATGGTGGCCTAGAAGAAATGTATTGGGCTACACAAAACAACTGTACACATGTGTCTAAAGTAGATTCTTTTTCAAATTAACATTGCATTTCAATGTCAGAATTCTAGCAGTATAGTAATAATAATTTTATAAAAGAGATGTCAAAATACATCTTTCATTACTTCTAAGTGAAAATAGAGGTATCATTTTATTGAAAATGAATCATAGTACAAATTATTATGAATTTAATTTTTTCTTAATTCAAATTAAAATGTGTCATCATATCATCGTAAATGTTTCATGTGCTGATTCCAGGTTCACAATTCCCCTAACAGATAGCTCTGGCTTCATCTGATTATATCATTAAACAACAATTCATAACTGTATAACTTCCTGCCCAGTTTAGATGATATTGGAAAAAAAAGAGAAACAATAACAAATGCTTCTCTGAGATTCTGGGAGAGGAATTGTGTGAATTAGAGCAGACAGTTCAGCACACATTTCAGTCTCTAAATTTACACTTACTGTACCACTTCAATGATCTGTAATAGTTACAAATCAGAATTTCAGAGATTTCTTGAAGTGACCTATTCTAAGAAAAGCAGATAATTTATTCAGAGATTTTTCTGTTGCTGCTCAAAGTGTCTATTGAGATTTTTATGGTTTTCTCCATTCAGTGTGGCATTTTCTGGTTAGCTAATCATGAATACCTAGTTAGTTCTAGCTTGCTGATTAATTAACAGGAAAAATGAAAGCTGTTAATTTTGTTTAACTTTAGGGGTTTATTTTTCACAAGATCAAAGTGTTCTTCAAATTGTAATATTTTCCTTATCATATCATCTGATTATCTAACTGAACAGGCTCAAATACCCAGCTATATAAAATGGCTCGGTAACTAAAGAAAACATGGTGTACGTTTGAGCATGATTCTCTATTCATCTCAGCCAACTGGCAGTAATTGCAGCTCCACTCGAAATGTCTGCACCCTGGTACTGTGAAATTTGAGCACCTACCTTCTAGTAATTGATTTCCGTTGATTCCAAACACTATCATCCTTCATTCCATGCATATTTATTGAGCACTCTATGTTCCAGGTGCTGTTTTAGCCTTGTGGGATATATCAGGGTACAAAGAAAGATAGGTTCCCTACCCTCATTTGAATGTGTGTGGTGGGGGAGACAGTTAACATATATAATAAATAAGTAAATTATACAACATATTGAAGATGTTAAGTCCTATGGAATATAAAGAAAACGTAGAACAGGATAAAGAGTATTGGACGAGGTTTGGAAGTGGCTGCATTATTAAATAGCTTGGTCAAGGTTGACTTTAATGGAAATTTTGAAAGGGGTCCCGGAATTAACTATCAGTACTGCTTGAAGAAACCAAAAACCCTGCTTTTCTGTGTAAAACCAAGAAAATCATTGTTAGCCAAGGAAGAGATATTCAAATAATTACATGAAATGATGAAGCGTAACTCCCATTACATTTGAAATGCAAATTATACTGAATCTCTTATCAAGAGTTCTCTTCCAAGAAAGAGGTTGGGTCATGGTTGTTTTGTTTCATCTTTAAATAATAACTTCATCAGATTATTTTTATAGAAATATATTCTAACCCATATTGAAAATTAATGTTCTAGAAGAGAGGAAGGAATCTGCTAATATATCCCAGCTACAGTTGACACAGGGGCCCCCACACATTGGAAGTTAAAACATATTGAAGACTGACAAAAAGAAAGGATGTTTGAGGTCGAGTCAAATATCTCCAGTAAACAGTAAATATGTATATTTGATTTTATGGATATAATAATATAATTTCACACGTTGGGGAACCTGCATGGCCTCAGATGGATTCTTTGTTGCCATATAACAACAACAACAATTCGTGCTCATTGAAGGCTTCTTATGTACCGTACATTGTCCATATATGGGAGCATTATATGTTACTTCAGTTATTCTTCCCAGCAAGTCTACAAAGTATATAACGTCCTCAATTTACAGATGGGAGAGTTAAGAGACAGAAGGCATAAGTAAGGTAACTGGTAGAGCTCGTTTTGAACCCGTGCATTACTGACTCATGAACTCTTAACTATAATGTGCCATTAACTCCTATAAGAAGTTTTGACAACCACTGCGGGTTGAATAGAAGGCAGTCCATTGGCATTTAGGAAAAAAGTTTTAGGACATTGATTGATACTCATCTAAAAGTAAGAAAGATACTGACCTACAATATTATTTTGTAGAGGTGAAAACCCCGATGCCCCACGAGGCTGAATCTCAGGCAGCCTCCTGTCTCAGACCACATGCACAGCATCCTTGGAAGAGAGAGGGAGTGACAGTGAACAGGGTTGACAGTAGCAACCTCACTGCTTTCTTCGGGTTCAGTCTGTTACTACATGTTGTAGTTTATAAAACCATACAAAGGCATTTACAGATTGTTATGCTCCAGTTTGACTAAATTAACCCTCCCAGATGAAGCAAATAGTTTGAAAACTCTTCCTTGGAAAAGACTGCTGATTAAATGTAATACCAATAACTCAAGCACAAATGAACAGCAAGAAAATGGCAAAGTGACAGTGCTCCCATTTCCTCAGTGCATGTTTTGTCAGTCAAGTCACATTACAGGTTTCAAACAGGATCTCTAATCAGACTGACTTGTTCAGTCACATTCCTTTCAGCTAAAGCATTATGATTTTTGTTAGCACCAGAAAAGGTGCTAGGTCGTTAATAAACAGAACAAAATATTTAAAATAATGTTCATTTCATTTACTTGTTTCCATTTTGCATATTTTATAAAGTATATAAGTGATGATAAGAGTACAAGTATATGATTTATAAAAATAAATATCCATGTATTAGGGACACCGTCTCAAAATATTCACTGATAGTTGTGAGGCCATGGATCTAGATCATCAAAATGGTTGTCATTACAGATGGGAATGAATTTTTATTATGAAATTAACATTAATTTACTTCTGTATTAACATACAAATTAATAGGAATTAGGTGTCCATACTTACAAGTTTTAAATAATGTCCCTAAATGTCTGAATGAATCTTACTGTTTCAAGCGTAGTTATAATTCTGATTTTTTCCTATCCTTTTATAAATGGTTAAATTTGGGAGATAAGCATGCATTTATGGAAGAATATCATATGTGTAATTAATTTTCAGGTCATTTTAATTCAACTAAAATAGTGTTAACACCCCCCTGATGTCACCATTCACACCAGCTCGTCCCTTTGACTTCAATATCTTTCTATGAATGGGCTCCCAATCTATGAATGGGCTCTGACACTAAGGCGCAAAGCTTTCTCTATTTCCTCTCTATTTCTTGGCACTTAAGCAAGTTGGCAAGTCCTGTGTTTTCTTCCTCTGCAAGGCACTCCATTTTTCTCTTTCTTTCCATTCATGGCTACCACCATCAAAGCTCTTAAAGCCCAAATATTATTTTAATAACCTCCTTTTTTATTGCTGGATTCCCCTATCATGTCCAAATCTCCTATAATAGCCATGATTGATCTGATCAAGCCACACTTGCCAGATTATTCTAATTTTAAAGATTAAATTTTTTGAAGACGATTTATTTCCAGCCCTCTTCAATAAACCATTCTGAAGTACATAAATCCTCCCATCTGGCTCATAAACCTCTCTGTCTCACCTGTCTTATCTTGTACCCTTTGGCCTGCTCATTCTCTATGTTGCCCGTTGTCTGGCACAAGACAGGAATGTCAAGCCTCTTTTGAACTTTCAGAGAACTTTGCTTGACATTTTTTAAGCTTTTTATTATAATTACTTAGGTACATGTTTTTCTTCATAGTGATTACCCTTGAGGATAGAGACCCTGTTTCACACATTAAAAAGAAAAAAACCAAAAACAAAACCCTTACTAACTTCTAGTATATTTGCATGTGATGAGTACTTAAAATTAATATTTGACAAGTAAAAATACTCTAAAATAATGCGATATTTCCCTGGTTATTTGAAATTCACTTTAACATATTCCAATACCTTCCAGGCCCTAATATTCTCTGTTTGTCATTGATCAGTATATTTAAGAAAACATTAGCTAATGGAAAGTCACTATATATGTGGAAGCTACTTAGACACATGTACAAAAAGGTGCAGGAATTGGACACTGTGTCATTTTGTGGAAAATGTGGAAATAAAGTATATTCTCACAGCTAGATATTCAAACTGTGGGATGTCACTTAAAACAGCCCAGTTCGCTCCAAAATCAGAGAAGGGGGAGAAGAGAAATAAAATTTACAAAACAATATGATAGTAAATAATTCACCTTTGCATACCCTCGCTCCTTTTTTTACACTGGGTCAAAGGTTACAGTCTCCTCAAAGATCTGCTTAAAACTCATTTACTTAATGAAACACCCTCTAATCAACACTGTGCTACTCTGCTCTTTTCTTTAATTTGGATTCACTAAGCATTTAATTCTGTCTAGTTGCTTCTATTACATCCTCATTTTCATGCTACCTTTTATGCAGCTTTAGTTTGTTTTTGTTTGTTCAACAGAAATTTACTTTTTTTGGATATAAGGGCAATTACTTTTATTTATTGTGGTTCCTGCTGAGATCACGGAACAGTTTCAAGTATCTACTAAGTACTCCACTTGTACAAGTTTTATTGAATGGGAATAAGAATATGATTTTTAACAGGTAGAGCACTCTATCAAAAAAGTCATTGCATTCTGTTTGAGACTTATATAGATGTATCTTAACAATTTGACATCAATCTGAACCAAATAGCAGGGTAAAATATGGCTTTCAAAAATGAAACAGATGCTGGAGCATACTTTTAGCAATTTCCCTAAGATTTGCCCATAAACAGTGTCCCTAGAAAAGACAATACAGAATGTATTGACCATTATGACTCATGAATAAGAGCAGAATTACTAATCAGCTTTTACATCTTGAATTGAGGTGGTATAACCAAAATCAGAGGAGCAATGTCTTCATGGAAGTTCACTTTAAAGACAAAGACATAACTTTAAATAACAAGAGAACTCCTTAGCAGGAGATAGACGTTATGACTGCACAGGTTTCCCGGATTCATACAAAACTGGTGTAGACAATTGCCTTCACCACTTGGTTTTGAAAACAAAAGCTCAAATATAAGTTTTAAAATTATGTTTAATGTGTTCCTCTGTCAAAAAGAGATGTAAAGAACACATAAATTATTCAACAAAAACATCTAGAAGTCAGCAGAATAGGTGTCCACTGGAAGACATCATACCAATTTGGAAATAACGCTGAGACAGAGCTATTTTCTATGTCTTATTCTTCCACTCACCGACCACTACATCTAACACTAGTCTTCTTTGAAACAGAAACAGTAATTTTAAGATGAGAAGGCAAAGCAACACCTAAGTATGTTTGCAGCCTATCCTGTTCCTATCAGATAAGAAAAAAATATGAAGAAATGCATTACTAATTCAGGTTATTGTCAAAATAAATGAGTCCTAAGCTTTTCAAATTGAGTCCAAATTAGTAGTGCACACCCAGGTAAAATTTTTATATCCGAAACACCTCTAGAATCCTAGCGTGTAAATAAAAGTAATGAGCAAGAAGGTGTTTTTTCTAAAATCTCAACTAAAATTTTTTTTAAATAGATGCTTTGCTATTTGAGTCTCACTTCTTTATTTGAAATTCCAAGCACTTACTATCTATAGCAGTATGAAACTAAATTATAAATACATAGCACTATTTAAATACTAATTCATTTATGTGAGTTTTAACTCCTTCCTTTAAAACATTAAATTCTGAAACTCAAGTGGCTGTTTTAAGTGAAATATACATAGCACAGCTAAAATATTTAAAGTTCAGCTAACCATCAGTAAGTAGATGATGTCAAACCTAGCACGGTAGCCAGAGTCCCCACAGGAACTATGAGGAACGAGAGGTTGGAATCATAAGATTCAGATTTCAGAGCCTGGTTGAGCCAAACCACTTTCTAGATGAATTATTAATCTCACCTCTCAAATAAAGATAACAATACCTAGAATTATTTTAAACGCTAAGTGAAATACTATGTGACCATATTTTGAAAATTTTAAAATGTTCAACAGACATTTTTCATAGTATAGTAGTATAGAGTAATATTTTCTCAACTTAAAAAAAAAAACAAACTTTTGAAATAAGTCCTCATTTTTTCAATTCTCTTCTTTTCCAAATCTTAATTTTCCCTTTGGAAAAAGGCAAAGAAATTGTCAAAGGGAAATTTTAAAGCCAATTTTATTGTCCCTCTTAACTGGATATTTTCGGCTTTGAAGCTAATCTGTATTAATATTTATTGGATAACTCTCAAGAGCACACAATTGAGCTCACCTCTCATTTCACTTTAAACACATTTAGGCAAGACTATAAAATGGTGTGTAAAGAAATATATAAAACAATTTCTTTATGATCAACAACAACATTCCTTAAACACAAGGGATGTTTCCTAAATTGTCTCTTTCCCACCTCACTTTACCCTAGTCCATATCACAGTGTTATATACATAAAAGATGCTCAATAAAAACTGATCTGCCTTTTTGTATTGTCAGTTTATCAAATAAACTTTATCCCAGGCATTATGCATGAAAGAAAAAATTTATATGAAGGACTTCATTAAAATTGAAAACTTCTACTCTTCAAAAGACACTGTGAAAAGAATGGAAAGACAAGCCAGAGAAAATATTTGTAAAACACACAGCCGATAGAGGACTTGCATCCAAATATATAAAAAAAACTCTAAAAACTCAGCAAGAAGAAAACAGACAACCAAAATGAAAGGTAGGCAAAATAACTGAACAGATACTTCACTAAAAAGATAAATAGATAGCAAATAGTATATGGAAACATGCTCAACAGCATGCATATGTCATTAGGGAAGTGCGTATTAAAACAAAGAGATACCCCTACCACACCTTATTAGAATGGCCAAAGCCAAAGCACTGATAGCACCAAATGCTGGGAAGGATGTGGAGCAGCAGAAACTTTCATTGCTGGTGGGAATGCAAAATGGTACAGTCACTTTGGAAAACAATTTGGCAGTTCCTTACGAAACTAAACATACCATACCATCCAGGAATTGTACTCCTTGGTATTCATTCAACTGAGTTGGAAACTTATGTCCACACAAAAACCTGCACGTGAATGTTTACAGCAGCTTTATTCATAATTGCCAAAACTTGGAAGTAACTGAGATGTCCTTCAAAAGGTCAGTGGATAAACAAGCCATGGTACATCCAGGTAATAGAATATTATTCAGCAATAAAAACAAATGAGCTGTGAAGCCACAAAAAGACATGAAGGAATCTTAAATGCATATTGCTAAAGGAAGCCAATCTGAAAAGGCTACAGACAGTATAATTCCAGTTAAATGATATCCTCAAAAGGGCAAAACTATGAAGACAGTAAAAAGAACAGTGGTTGCCAGGAGGAGAGAGAAGGGATGAATAAGTGCAGGGGATTTTTAGGGAAGTGAAACTATTCTACATGAAATTGTAATGGTGGATACATGATATTCTATGTTTGTCAAAACCCATAGAATTTACAACACAAGCAAGGAACTCTAATATAAACTATGGACGTTAGTTAATATTAACGTATCAATATTAATTCATCAGTTGTAACTAATAGGGACTCTGTGAGAGGATACAAGGAAAAGAGGGTATATGGGAACTCTGTACTTTTTCTTACTTGTGTAAACCTAAAACTGCTATAAATAAAAGGAGGAGGAGGAGGAGCCAAAAGGAGCCTAAGGAGACAAATACTTAAATGTAATGTGGTATCCTGAAGCAGAAAAAGGATAGTAAGGAAAAACTGAGAGAAATATGAATAAAGCATGGGCTTTAGTTAATAATTGATCCATATTGGTTCATGAATTGTGATGAATGTACCACACTGAAATAAGACAGAGTGGGTGCTGGTATAACAGGAACTCTCTGTACTATCTTTGCAGTTTTTCTGTAAATCTAAACAATTCTAACATAAAAAGTTTATTGAATAAAAATATTTATTGTTCATATACTCTAAGGCAGGGACAATGCTTAGAAACATAAAAACGTACATAGTAGTTTTCATATATAAATATAAAGTTACTGAAGGCATGTGTTTAAATCAAAATATATTATTATTAAGCATTTAGATGTTAATTAGAAAGCAATGTGAAAGATTAAAATCATCCATGTGTGAAATGTGTATGTTGTCAGAGCAAAATGAAAATGTTTGGAAAATGTTTAAAGTAACCACGCTATTTGTTAAGTGCAAAGGCTCTATCTAATTGTTATGCTCTAATCTCTTGGTTTCATTCATATTAAAATTTTCATAAGTAGCAAGTTGTTTGTACTATCCGTTATGACAGGCCTATATGTTATTCAAATTCACCTTCCCCTGTGGTCAGAGGCATGCATTGCCTACCGATGCAAATAACAACTGACATTCCCAGGAATTTCACAGTCTGCTCTGAATACACAGATTCTTATATCTCATGCTAGGTCCACATATCCTTTACATTGTTAAAAATAGCTGCCCCCCTCCAAAGTATTGATTTACTTTTGCTTCACATTCTGTGATAAAATATTTGAGATTAGTTTTTCTTGCTTCAATTAATATGGTATGTTTTCCCTCAACCCTGTAACTCATTCCTCATGCAAAAGACAAATCTTGCTCCTGCAGCCCTATTGATCCAGGTGGCCCTTTTGGTTAAGAGTAAAGTCTCTTTAATTACTTTGGCTGACTTTCATTTTTTACAAAGTCTTAGGCACATTAGCTATCATGCTGTAGTGTTCCCATTTGTCTTAAATTTAGATGCACCTTGGTCTCCGGAGATTGATTGACTGTCTCTAAATTCTTAAGAAACCACCGCCTGCCCCAGACTATACTAACTCAGCTCAGCTTAGAAATCTGAAAGAGCTATCTCTCAGCTTCTCCCAGGGTTTGATAACCTCTTCCCTTTCCTTCACCGGAGGTGTTTTGACCTTTAATTAAAAGGAAAATTTGTTGTCTTCCTTTCCAAAGACAGCAAATAATGAACTCATTAAAATGAGGTTAGTGTTCAGGCCTTAGAGCAATAAGAGTTGAAGTCTCATTAGCAGCTAACAATGCAGAACACAGCACATAAATAAACCTAATATGGCACAGCAAAATGCCTCGGTGCATTAAACTTGAGCAGAATCAAATGTTTACCGTCAATGATGTCTAGGGCATGAAGTTTTAATGCACTTAATAAAGGAAAGCAAATTGCTTCCTATTAGCCATGAATTGTTACCACAGAAATTGCCCCAAAAAGTGCATTATGTAAATGTGGGGTATGTTAGTAATTAACTAAGATATTGTAGAAAAATATCTGTCTGGCTTAATAGATGCAGCAATTAGGGAGAATAAAGATGGCTCAAAATCTCTAAAGGTAATTCTAGAGATTAATGTAAAATAACATGGAATGTGAGAGTAAGATATTTTTAAGAGGCTTTGTTTCATTTGTGGCCCAATGTGAGAGATATTTGCAATATCAAACTAAAGAGTCAGTTAACAAAATGAAATGTCCCTGTAGCTGAGTAAATATATTCTGGGAAAAAGATTCCTTGAGAGCTTATTTAAAAGAATTAACTACCCTTCATTTATAGAAGTATGAAGAATTGTGTTTCAACAAATTCTAATACTTTGTAAGTTTCTTATGATGCTAAATGAGCCATAGTTGGTAAAATAATAATTAAGTTTTGAGTTTTATTTCGACAGTTCAAAGAATGAAATAAGAGTGTAAACCCTGTTTAATATCCAATATCTATACATAATATTTACATAAAATGATTGGTAATGATGTGATTTTCATTCTACATTGTTTTAGATTCCTGAAATAAGGTTAGTTAAACATTTTTCAATATATTCCCACTGCATTTAACCTGTATCTATATTCTTCTTAAATGAAAAATCATTAGAGCAATATTTTTACTTGATATCTCATGCCACCATTTTTTCCCAAAACACTTGAAAAAGCTTGCTTTCAGTCCATACTTCGTGGACTCTCAGGAAAACACAGAAAGAAAAAAAAATGTTGTTTGGACCAAAAACTTCAATGGATTAGGAACACCTGCTTTTTGTAGACGATGCCAGCTCCCTAAATGATACTCTGGGGATTTTGAATAGATTTATTTTGCTACTTGAGAATAAAGGTAATTTCCAAACAAAGTTCATCTGATACACAGAGTATAGGAACAAATGCAGGAGTCATCATGCACCATATCCAGTTTTTTCACAACCTGCATTCAATTCATCATTTGATATTTAAAGTCCTAAA
Organism: Camelus dromedarius; assembly: GCF_036321535.1. Classification (NCBI taxonomy): domain Eukaryota; kingdom Metazoa; phylum Chordata; class Mammalia; order Artiodactyla; family Camelidae; genus Camelus; species Camelus dromedarius. The sequence goes on from NC_087436.1 coordinate 41,940,780, forward strand.
TATCTTTATATCCCAAATCTGACCACTTTCTTCCTACATTACCACAAACTCCAAGACACTCCTTTCTCAGTTAGGCTAATTCTTTCTTCTAAATGTTTCCTTCTTCCATACTTGTCCTCTTTGACCCAGTCAATTCTTCATACAATGACCAGATTTTAAGGTATGATGAACCTTTTGCTTGAGCAAAACTCTCCAGTGGCATCTCAGTACCATCATCTTACTGCACCGTAACTTTTATTTATTTATTTATTGTCTACCTCACCCACTGGAATATGAGCTAATAAAGAAAGAACTTTGATTTCTTCAAAGCTGAATCTCCAGTACGTACAACAGCTAGACTACAGTAGCCGTTTAAATATGTCCTGAAGAGGTAAATACAGTAACATATTTCATGTATTTGAGAATCCTTCTTAAAATTAAATTATAACCAAATCCCTTGATAAAAAATATAATGTGAAAGGGGCATAATGTTCATCACAGAACTCTGAAGGATACCATTTACATAGAAAATATTTTGAACATCACCTTCTTTTGTTGGGAAATGAGAGCTGTATGGGAAATGTCACCATTAATATATTTTTGTTTTTGTTGTTTTCCTATAGGAACATCTCACTAGTTTCCTTTCATTTACAAGCAGAGTTGATAGACTAGTAGGTGTTTATCAGATGATGTCAAGACTGTTTTGTTATGAATGTGAATTGTAATTAGGCTTTAAATAAAATTGAGCTTGAGGAGGTGACAACAAGATCTCACAGGAGCTTTTTATTTTTGAAACTCTTAAGTTTTTGTCAGAGGTTGAGAGAGACTTGCTAGAAGATGAATTGTCTGCCATGTACAGGAGAAATCCACCTTAAAATATCTGTACTATGAATTGTAATACATTTTGGTTACAGCTTCTGTAACCAAATCATAATTCTATATGGATAATGACATATGTATTCCATATTTATTGTTTTAATTTAAAAAATTAAAAATTAGAAATAGATGTATCTTTTCCTTGTTGGCAGTATAATAAGAAGATTCTACTACATATGAACTTAGATGATAAATAAGATTTAATGCCTCAAATGTATATAAATTGATTCATTTGATGTTTAGCCTTTGGAAATAGTTTCTGCGATATGCATTTTAAAATATATGTATCTGAATGTGCATTTGGAAAATACTAAACTACATAGCATGTGAAAAATCTCCAAAAGTTTATAGAATTGATCATGAAAATTTTAAGTAATCCAGGTTTATTCAGATATGGTAAATAACATGAAAATAAGACACAGAAATGTTTTCACATGGAGACTATTTACATAGAGGGGCACAGTGTATTAGCAAGACCTAGGAGACGGCTTGGAAGACAGAAGTGGTTGGGTAATGCTTGCTTAAGTACAGTCTCATGTAGATAAAGTTTTTGGCATTCTTAAAATCTGTTTGGTTGCTACAGGTAGATGTGTTTATTTACAAATAAATTTTCCTCATTTCACCATTTAGTTAGGTAAACTAAGTACTGAATTTATGCTATTATAATGACTAAATGAAACTGACCATTGCTGTTTCAATTCTGTTATCAGTAATAACCCTTTTTTGCTTGTTTTCTAAGCCATTGGAATATTGACTTACTTGGAATGTTCTTAAATTTTTTAATTTGTTACTCCCATCTTGTTATCCAAATATGTCAATATTCTGAAATAATGATCCTTTTTAAAAGTCTAAATAATTAAGTGATCATGTAGGACATTAGTAGAGTAGCCCCAAATGATAAATAATAAATTTGTTAATAGATGTAGATCTGTTAACCCGATTATGTATTTAAAAGTAGATATCCTTATTCAGAAGGAAGATTAATATATTCACTGTGGGTTGTAAAACACTGTGGCTACTGAAAAGATCATATGGATTTTAACCTGGAATTTGTTTATATTTTGAGTAGAGAGAAATTATGAATGTAATCACATAGAAGAAGGGAAGAGACTATTCCTTACTAAGAAAAAATGGATAAAAACCTGCAGATATCCCTTGATACTCTCAGTAATGTATCCCTTGCTCCCATGGGACAGAAATGGCTACAGAGATAAAATTTAAAATTAAAATCCTGAATACCTCCCATCTACAGAATTCCCCTTCTATGGTTCTGATGCATTTTTAGAAGAATTATTAAAAGACCAACATGGTTGTCAAAGCTACAGCAGGAATCTCCGAAGCCTGTCTCCAAGATTGTAAAAATGTCACAGAGCTCAGATGTTTCCAAGGTGCATCCACAAAAGAATGGGGAGTTGTTGAAAACTGGGAATAGAAAGTATATCTCTGTGCTCAAGAAACATTTTGGAATTGTTACAATGCAACATTTAATGAAAGAATGATTTAATATAGCTAATAAGTGAATATCTCAACATGAAAGAGATTCCTGACTGTATGTGAGCAGAGAGTATTTCTAGAGATGAAATTAGGGAAGTCAATTTCAACACCAGACAACAATTACTGAATATCTATGTTGTGCCAAGATCTGTTATAAGACCCCCTAGACTTGTAGTGAGTGAAGAGTGGATAGAGAATGAGAAATGTGAGCAAAGGGAAGCAGGATTCCTAAGGCAGAATATCAATATCTGACCTTGAGTAAGGAGATAGCTGCTTTAGAGGCTCACATTTTTTAAGGCCTAAAAAGTAAAATGAGAATTTTATTTTTTTGATCCCAAAGTAAAAAGTAATTTTGGCAATGAAAACAACTTAATAGCTGTTTTTAATAATTTTTCAGTAAGATGCTCCAAGGAGTAACATCATATTTATCAAAAGTGTAATTATTTCTAAATATATTTCTACAATTTTGTAATATTAAGAAATTGATTCTTACCTGAAGCTCTTTTGGGAGAACAATTCCCGGAGTAATAGGAAAGCACTCTTTTCCGCAGATCGCATGCAGAGAGCTAATGTGATTATATAGCTGAATACATAAGCAGAACCACATTTCATATAAAATCACAGCTATTATATTGTGCAGCTTGTGTTGGATACTAAATAAGAAACTGTATTTAACTGAGGTTATCATGACCCCAGGAAATACCTCTACCTCCCAGGTATTAGCCATCCTCTTAATGTTTTTTCCTAAGACTGTATCTTAAAATTAGGCAGGTAGGAGTGTGTATTGTTGGCAGACAGTCTGGGGAAAAAGCTAAAGTAAATCAAGGGCAAAATTTTTCTTACAAAAGGCTTCAGTGTGTGGATGTGAATTAAGAACCTCCCAAAAGGGGTATAATATAGAGTTTTTCCCAAACATTTTGAACATGGAATTACCTTTTCATGAAACTTAAATTTTACAGACCTAGTGACCCATGGATCACCGTTTGGAAAATACTCTTCTGTAATCCGGACTCCTGTTTCCTTGGTTCTCCTCACTCATACAATAAAATCACCCATGATGACTCATTATTGAAGGCAGCCCAAACCTCCACACTCCGAGAACCCCAAGCCAGTTCTGAAGATGGTGACTTGTGTCTGTTTTGATTCTTCCGTGGCAGGACAAAATTTCTATCAAGCAGGCTCTCCAACGCAGAAATCAGGACTATGTGGGGTGATTCAGGTTACATTTTAAAGTTTCAACCTAACATAAAGAGAATTGGGGCCCAGTTTAGTGCAGATCCTCCTTGAGAATGTCTGGAAATATTTTGAGTTATAAATAACTTTGCTTCCATCCTCACCTAATACAGGTTTGACTTTGTTATCTTGTGCAGGTGCATTTCTCTCCCGCTGTCTGATTCCTGATGACTCTTGAAGCCATCTGTCAGTCTTTGGGCTTATGACAGCCACTTTCATTCCACAGCCCCCAAGAAGTCCTAATACAAGACAGTTCTATCTTACTACTGCTTTATCATTTACTTAAACACTTAGGCTGAGGGAAAATGAGATGATTATTTTTGTTTTTATTTTATAACATTCTTTTAAGGAAATAATCATGCTACATGAACCATGAACTCTAAAGTTACAGTATATATGTATCTTTTTACAACTCAAAAAAACCTTGTAGGCCACAATAGAGACTTGGGAGCAAAGCTTATAGAGAAGTAAATTAAATATATAATTGAAGATGAGAAATAAAGGAACTAACTTATAAAGGAGAGCCAGTGGTTCTGAAGGGTCATACGAGTTCATATTTGATTCAAAATTCCAATCAGTTTGGTAGAACATGAAAACATAGAAACAGAGTTACAGAGAACAGGGCACACCCACAGTTTAAAATGACCCTTGCGGACTGAACCTGAGAATCCAGTTGAAGAGAAACCGGGCTTATTAAGAACTGGGAGGTATTTCACCACATTTATGGAATTTTTCTGATCCCAGGGAGAGAACCAGAGTGCTAAGCAGAGAGAGAAGCAGAAGCTCATCTCACATACTCTCAGAATGGACCGCAGTCAGTGGCTTAGAATTCTGTGGACATAGAGATGCCAATGGCATTCCTCCATAACAAAGTTTAGGGCACAAGACAAAACAATCCACAACCACCAGGAAGGGAGTCAAAGACACATGGAGTGCTTTGCTGATACAGTCAAATAAAATTTACAGCATTGTAAATGCACTTCAGGTTTAATGATTTCTATAACCTTCATTGTGTTCTTTTGATAATCAAGCAGAAAATACCATCTCTTCACATACGTGACATGAATTAATATTACAAGGTCAAACTAATTTTCAATTTTTCTCTTCTCTTTGCATGTATCTTTAACTGTTCAGTATTCAAAAAGCTCTCCTCGAACTATGAGACCACTCCCCTTACTACTATATTCATTCATTGTGCAGTTACCTCCAACCATGGGGACCAACGTTTGAATGCAATGACAATGTGGGACTTAAACTCTGTTTCTCCTGTTAGGGGGGAGGTAGAGGTTTCAGCAACACAGTCATCCTGTTGTGGGAAAGACATGCTTAGTGTGGCCATGGAAGTATTGACTTTTCCCCTCAAAACCTTTCTCAACTCTTCCCCCACCTCACTGAATGAATGTCAGATATCTGAATCACTAATGAAATCACTCCACTTTACTTTCCATGTCAGTCCATCAATAATTACACTCTTTACTTCTTTCCATTCCTAGTATGACCAGTAGAAGCCGGACCTTTATTTTCTCTTACTGGAACTACTACAAAAGCCTCCTAAATGATTTCTGTTTTCCCTCTAGTTTTCCTACAATTCATTCTCAGCAAGTAGCCAGAGGAATCAATTTAAAATGTAAATCATATCCTATGTGAGGTGAAGTAGACTGTGGTGTATTAGGAAGATGCCAGGGTCATTCCTGACACAGAACCCTGTTCTCACTGGCCCCTTTGCCAGGAGCACACCCCCAGAGCCCCCATTCTGGGCATAGCTGGCTTCTCATTTCTCTCTCAAGGAAACTGCCACTTTTTCAGGGAGACCTTCATGGTCCTCATTGCCCATCCTGTTAAAATGCAGGTACTCTGTTGTATTAGTTTCGATAATAGCTTGTATAATGATTAATTTTGCATCACTAATATGAATATTAATTAAATAATGATTTGATCTGCCATGTGTATAAACTGTGTGTCTAAAAAGAATGTAAGCTCTGTGAGAGCAACAAACTTGGTGGTTTTGTCTACCAGGCACCTTCTCTCTCCATAACCTTACATAGCTTATTTAGGCTCTCAGCAACTTATTTCTCTCACTTGTAAGATTGAGTTAATAAAGGGATCGTGGAGAGATTTAAAAAGATAATTCGAGTGGGGTGCGTCTAAGAGTACCTAACACACAGTAAAAGCTCAGTTCTAGTAGATATTGTTACCACTCTCCACCATGTCCTTAGTACCTAGAAGAGTGCCTAAAACAGGAAGCCAGGATTCTATCAGTATTGTTTGAATGGATAGATGAGTGAATGACGGCACGAGGAGGAAGAGAGCCTAGAGAGCTTCAGATTCCTGGCTTCCTGGAGACTTAAGTGAGAGAAGAGAGATGGCACTGAGAGACTTAGGTGATGGGCAGAAAGACAAGAAGATAATTGTTCTGAAACATGATGTCTTTCTGCCCAGCAAGTCATTCTTCAAACTGAATATGATTTCAGCAGAAGGACCCCCAAACCCCAAACCTTTCTCCCCACAACAGACACCCAGATCTCTTCAGTATTATTATGAGATACATGTGTTCATTCTACCTTAGTTAACTCACCAATCCCACAATCATAGCTAAACTGCTCAATAAGAAATTCCTTAGAAGACTTAACATGTTGGCATAATAATTTTTGTCAATTTATAAATTATATCAGACAATTTCCTCTTTGCGTAGCGATAAGAGTTTATCACAAAAAAAAAAAAGAAAAGAAAAAAGGAAGAGAATAGATTCCTGAAGGAATGGAGATTGCCTCTAAGAGGAAAGAGTGTGCATGAAGGGAGGCAGAAACTATCAAAGGCAAACTTCAAAAGCTTCATGCTTTCACCCTGGGTCAGTCCTATTCATCTTCATTTGTACACTGACAAATAGTCTCGGCACAAAAGTTCATGAAATCCCGAATCTGTTTCATCTTGGGTGGCCATACCGACTTTTTGTAGTGAGACCTGAAGTTATTAAGGTTGAACCAAATGTTAAGGCAAACATGTTCAATTTTGGCACTCTCCTTGTGTTGTCTGGGTGGGCCATTTAAACTTTCCATGAAGCAATTTTTTTTCTCTTGGAAAATAAGTATAGATGTAACCTCTTCTGATTCCCACATCAAGATCTTGTAAGGATAAATAAGACACCATTTATATTTGAATTACTGAATATAAAAAAGACTGTACAAGACCGACAAACAAAAACTATCACCCTTAAATATTTGGAAATTTTGAAAGCATTACCCTATACCAAAGTATGTATATAGTCATGCCTTATTAATTATGTAGGCAAAAACAAACAAACAAACAGACAAAAAAGAAAACAGAGGAAAGGCATAGAAAAAGGTAGGAGATGGGGAATAGTTCAGTGGACAGGGTGATTTGGGGGAAACAGCAGTGCATATGGTTTAATTGGAAATGTGGGGGCACTGCTGATACCTAATTGGTGGGAAGAGAATGACATTTTAAGTGATCATTAACAATATGTATTGAGTTCTAAGTACCAGGCACTTAGCTAAGCACTTTGTATGCCTTATGCAATGTAACTCCCTCAGTAACGGTGTGAAGCAAATGTTAAGCATGACCCCATTTCACAGATAAGGGAAAAGATGAGAGAAGTGAAATGACCAACAAAGTTGAGTCATTTACTGAATGGCCTCCCTGACCTCAAGGGTGAAGCACATTGACTGCCTTTGGGATGTTAGCAGGACTGCAGAGTGTAAGGTAGAACAGAGGAAGTGGAGAATATGGCTAGCAGTCTACAGTGTTTTAAAAGTCCAAGGAAAAGACAATGAGGCCTGCCTAAAGTGATGGCAAGTTGATTGGGGAGGGGGGGGAAGACTGTTTGATTTTACTTAGATTGCCCCAAAGAAAGCATCAAGTGTGGGCCACTTCCCCAGTCTAAATTAAATTGCTTATTGCATCTGTCACAACATGCTCTAGATTTCTTTTGTTGCACACTTATCACAAGTTGTAATTAAACATCTGTGTGATCCTCTATTTAATCTCTTTGCCCTTCTCTTGTCAGTGTAGTCCAAGTTTACAGAGGCTGTGCAGGCCAAGCCCAACACTCTGTCCACCTATAGTAATTATGTACTGAATTTAATGATGGATGGTGGATAAGTAAATGTGGAATAAAGAATGACTTCAAAAACCCAGAGGTAGAATGTTGAGCAGATGGGGCTGGAGTGGTGAGGAGAACAGGAGAAGGAAGAACTTAAAAAAAAAAAAACCAACAACTATTGCAAAATATGAAAGCTCAGGGACTGTTCATTGAACAAAACAAGAAAGCCAGAAAAAGGAACTCGCTAAGAAAAAGAGGCATGAATTTTTTTTAAAGCTATATTCCACAGTATTTACCAATAAGCTCAACTAGTTCAGTAGTTTTATTTTTAACTCCACTCTTTTTAGTATTTAGTTTGCTTTTGGGGAGAACTTTTTAAAAATAGTGTATATAACTGAGTCAAACTAATAGGTCTATTTTTTCCTTTTTCTATTTAATTGATAATATTTAAATAAGATTGGCTGGGATTATACCCATTATAACTGTAATCTTGGATAATCATAGACTACATAGCTTATCATACAACCTGTTAATTATTTAGTCATTTCTTTCTCCTTTTTTCTTTGCAAATTTTCAGGACAGCCGTCTTAATTCTGGGGGAATAAAAAGTTAAGTTCACAAATTTTTGAGGCAAGTGCTTAGCTACCATAACTTACGCTCAAAAGACATTGTCTAAACCTCTGGCAATTCGCCTTAAAAGATGGATAGCAGTAACTAAAAATCAGTCTTTGTAAATCTCTGGTTTGAAATGAGTTGCTCATTTCCATCAGAACAAAGTAAGCCTCCTTTAAAAAAATCCATTTAAAAAATTGAAAAAAGCATTCCGAATCAGTAAGCAAACTAAAAAGCCCAAGGATAAGAGAGTTCTGAATTACACCACGTATATTGACATACGAATATTAACAGTGGAAGGACTGGCAGAAAACGTACAGGACTAACTGATGCAGAGACTACTGGTATGCTCTTATCCTGTCTATAAACAAGGAATTCACGTAGAATAATTCTAAAATCAGAAATTAGGAAAATGTTTGCCACGTTTAGAGAATAATTCTTTATGGGATTACTTATTCCTACCTGTCCTTTCCTTGTTCATATCTCAAGATTTGCAATTAACACCCTATAAAATACAAATTGCTCTTTAGTTTATAAAAATCCAAGCTTACAACTCAATAATTGTGCCTTAAAAATGGCAGGAGAGGTAGCACGGTTAAATAAAACACTCAGTTGCAACTTAAACAAAAGTTATGTTCCTATCTCTTACCAACAAATACAAGATTTGTCTACATCCAACAATTCTGAAATATTTTCCTCAAGGAAAAGAAGTATAATAATCAGAAATTCAAGAAATGTCTCACACAGAAATGAAAAATGATTTCAGCGCTGTGTGGTTAGAGAATTGCCTCTCAGCAATTTATAATATGCTTAGGACTTAACCACTTCATAATTTGGTAACCTTCAATAAAAGTAATAACAATAGTGATTATAGTACCTGAAATATGAATAGCACATAACAGTAGCCGTCAAACACCCAAAAAGCAACAAAGCCCACATTATTCTGTTTCACTCATGCAATCACATTTGAAAAAGAGGCATCCCAAAGCTTCATATTTATTTTTCTAAAATCATGTTAATTTCTTATTTATTTCAGGCATTACTAGAGACTCAAAATTTACTGCGCACTCAGGTTGCAAATTTTACCTTCAACCTTGGATTTTCAGGGAAGTTTTACCACACAGGTAAGAAGGAGCTTTGTGTTCTCAGGCAGCTACATATAACTAGGAGAGGGGATTTTTAATGTTGCATAAGTAGGAGAAATGGAGTATCCAGACCGATTATGGGAAAAACTTGGGTGCATTACGAGTGGCCAAATCCAAAATCAATGAGTTTGTTTACTTTGGCAAATACTGTTAGAATCATGGGCAAAAGAGGAAAGAACTGACTTTGTCAGCTTAGTAAAAGAAGCTATAACCATTGTTCTAAATGTGTCTGTGAATCTTGTGTCAGCGTAGTCTAAGTAGGAAGCATGGTGACCATGATGATGATAATGATGACAATGGCATAATAATGGTGATAATGATAATGGACAGTGCTTTTAAATTATAGGACAATCTAGGTGACAGCCAGTTTTGTATATATTATTTTCCTTTGTAAAATACCTGATGATGAGAGAGGAATTTTATAGCCCCAAAGAAGTTTACTAGATTTTCAGAATCATCTTGCTGAATTTACCATCCCTTGCAGGATTTTCTTTAAAAATATTAGAATGACTTGACCCAACATGCATTAAACCCATCACAGTCAGTCTTGTAGTTCTTTCCACATTTATCGGGTCACAGTTGCACCTCTGTTCAGTCTCAGCCTCTCAACAAATTCTCAGAACGTGGTTAGCGTTCCTGCACTACTCTATGTTCTGATATTTCTCACTTCTTTACCCATCTTCACCTCCAGAATGTGACTCTCATTTTCTGAGGAGCAGCGTTATAATGTCAGGCACTAGTATAGACAAAAGTATGTGCGTAAAAGTGATTGTCTTATAATAATAACAAAAATGGCACAAAGTGGTGTCTCAGAGCCTGTACTAGGGCAATACCTATTATCTGTTCCTATTTCTGAATCTGTAGTGAAAGCTAAATGCTTTGTTTAGGACTTTGCCTTGTTGTTACTTTATAGTATCTTAGTGAAAACATTTCCTAGTATTCTCTATGCGTGCATGCAGTTTATTGACTCATTAAAAATTCCCATGCAAAGGTAGTCTTTAATTATCATAAATGCAGTTCGTTTACCCAAAGAGACTTTTTAATGTTTACCCAAATAGGCTCAGCCTGGTTTCTTAGAATATTGAAGCAGCAATGTCTTATTGGCTTTTCTTTTGTGCTTTTTTTTCTCCTGCTTTGAAACATGTAAAACTGTTTAAAGTAATAGAAGGATAATTTGTATTTAGACCAGTTGATAAATCAAATCATTGCATATTTTAAAAGGACATTTTGCAGAAAAAGATTTGGGTCAGCATATCTGCACAGGCAAAGCAATTCCAGCTTACAATTTTGAAAATAGACATGGTTTTGTATATCTTTTTCAAAAGCCCCCTCAAGAAATGAGTTCAGACCTAAGAAGCATTGACTATGAAGTTATAAAGTAGATAACTCTAAGGCTGTATCTCCTCATGCTGGGGGAAAAATACGGGATTATTTGGAATTCACACACAAACAATACTATTTTGTCTTAAATAGCCGTATAGGGTAAGTAAAGTCATTTTTTGTTTGAAATATATCTGGATAACTGCCTCAGCTTTTATTTGCTTTTCATATTGAGACCTATTAAACCTGCCAGACATTTGCAGAGTTAATGTTGATAGCAGGTTATAACACTTGCCATTTCTTTTTCCTGAACATGTTTGTACTACACATCCACTCAGAAATGAATAGCACACTAGCTAATATCACAGGGATGGTTGTTGGAGGAGGATATCAAACAACAACAACAACAACAACAAAAAAAGACATTTTAATTGCATGTCTTAAATGGACCTCATTGACACTTTCTGTTGGTACTGACCTAATAAAAATAATGGGAGAAGCACTCTCTTCTGTTATGCTGCACTGACAGTGCATTTTAGAGACTACACTGTAATATATACATATACACACACATATATATATAAGTCCTAGAGGTTTAATTAACTTCACATACATATGAAACTTTATTTGATTTGCTATATTGAAATGCGTCTGTAACATTTTTCAAGGGTGCAATCATACTATATTAAGTACTTACTTATTCACTCGAGGATATCACGGTTCTTCCACAGTGGAGTTAAACACTGATGATACCCACTATCGGGAGGGCGTGCCTCTTCCCTGTGTAATCACACTCCTATATGGAGGTTTCACTATCAGGAGGCTGACAAATCAGAAGAGCGCTTCCCTTACCTGTGCGCTTGACTGGGATGTGTAACCATGAGAAGATGGCCTTGTCACAAGGCCTGTCTCAGCTCTCTCCCAGGATGACCTAATTTCCCAGGGCACGAAGATGCTGATTGATGAGCCTTATCGTTCTGAGGACATTTAATCACATATGCCCAGTGCAATAATGATAGATTCTGCATTCTTAGGCCGCTTCATTTATTTGTATTTCCCATGTATTCTTTCCTGTTCAGTTTCTCTGTCCTTCACACGCTAAAAACAATCTCACCCAAAAAAGGACGTATTACTAAGCCTTCCCCAAAAGGCAGTCACTCACAGGCGCCACATTGAAAGGAGAAAGACATACTGTTGATTAAAAGTAAAACAATAAAGGCATGGAGTTCAGAGTAAAATATTCTAGTCTGGCAATATTTAAAGCTTGATTAGAACTGCACAGTGAAGGCTCAGGTGAAAAATGGAGATATGACACGATTAAGATGCTTGTAGGAATGAAGGGCTGCAAATATTTCTTGTAGGACATGATTTCTAGTGACAATCAGTTCCATTCTTCGTAATTTATAATAAATTGAATATGACTCAAACAATTACCTCATGTATAATATTTGCAAATTGGATAAATATTGCTCTTTTTCCATGAGAGTTCATTTTACAAGAAAATAGACTTTTATATAAAACTATCAACTTTTAATAACGGAAAAAGCAATGTTACATTCATTCTCTTTTGTTTGTTTTTGTTTTCGCTTTTCTGTATAACATTGGTTCAAAAAGACATTGGAAACAGCCCGCTTTTTTTTAATTCCAGGCTCTGACATTTCACTAACTATGTGAACGTAAACAGATTACTTTTCTGTGCCTCAATTTCTGCATCTCCAAAATGGGAAAAATAGTAATATCTCTCTTATGTACATGTCTCTTATTTACATGTGTTACATGACACATGTCATGCTATGTATTTATTATTATGAGTTTTAAAAGTATTTTTGTATAAAAATCAAGTACTATCTATTTTTCAATTTTTGAACTATAGATAACTTTTAATCAATTTTCATTACCAAACAATTCTTTTTATTTAGTATGCTGTTTAAAATTATTCTATACTCACCAATATGAACCTGTGCCAGGTTCAGTGTACAAAGAAAGTTAGAAATGTCTTTTTGCCATTTAGGGATTATAATTTTTCATATATAGTAGCAAATATAAGACAAACATTTGTACAAAAGCAATAATGCAGCACTAGAATTTTATGTTTCTAATTTTAATGTCACACTGTGCCTAGTGGAAACTAACCTATAGCCCAGATCCTGCTAAAATTATTCTTATTTTGGCAGACTTAAAACTTTTAGAAGTACACTGTCTTCTCATAGCACATATCCTCCAAGAGGGGAGACAAAGAAATGAGTTCTTAAATAGTTTATTTCTGAATTAAAACACTGCTAATTAGGAAAGTAAAATGATAGAATATGAAAACAAATATATGTATATTCATGTATGACTGAAGCATTGTGCTATACACCAGAAATTGACAGAACATTATAAACTGACTATACTTCAATTTAAAAAAGAAAAATGACTTAACTTTTAAATGAGAGCAAAAACTATCATATTTTTAATTAATAATGATGTAAGTTTGAATCTAGACCAAGTTAGAAGTGAAAGGCTCAGTTTGAACATAGACCCTTTAATGAACAGGCACTAGTGATAAATATAGTGAAGTATGAACTACAAATTATAGTCTCACATGTCATTTAAACATCAGTTAGGTATAGAAAAATACGTGTTTACAGTGAGTCAAAAATTTAATATTTTCATTTAGTTGGATTTGAAAACATTTGAAATTCTGCTTTGGTCCCTCAGCATGACTTAATGTCATATTTTTCATTAAGCAATTTCTAGTGTCATGAGCTGGCCTTATGTGGCTTTGAATTATATGACCTGTATAAAATGAGAAAAAGGCTGATGGGAAATTAATCTATGGATAAAAAAAAAAAAAAGAGGTTTTAAATATCACTTCTAACCTTGTAGAGAGTGCTTATAAATTAACACACTCTCTGATATAAAAATTACCAAGATTTTATGATCAGTCATGCATCTGTTTATATGAATAGTCTGCAAAAATTTTTCTTTAAATTGAGTAATTGACCTCCTTCCTGATCAAGTATGCATAATGTGCTTCCTGCCTCTTCCAGTAACAGTCTGTGGAGTTCAAAGTGAATGGAAGCGTTTCTCACACATTCTGTATTCAAAGCACAACAGAACTGTGGGAGAACCATCAATTCATTCATCACATGTGAGATAAAGTAGCTCTTTCTAACTTACGCCTTAGTCTGCTAAATTATGACCACGAGAAACACTTGGTCTATAGTATAAACAATTCATACTTAAATCTATCTGAAGGAAGTGCCAAACTTCCCTTCATTTGGATTTCAATATTTGAAATTCTTAATATATTAAAGCTTAATGAATTGTAAGTCTATATTGCTAACAATTTTGGCTCAAGTTAACAAAAATTAAGAATTTTTGTCTGTTCATCTTATTCATAGAACTTCATCACTTTCAAAACTAATATTTCTTTATCCTTTAGTAGCAACTGTTACAGTAGTAATAGTGCCAAAACGCTAATTAAACTTGGTGGTCCTTCCACCTTTTGAAAACTGTGGATTGTGAACTACGTACCAGGAAGGATGCTACGCTTAAATACACACAAAAGTTGACATGCACTTAAGCAGACATATGAAGGCTCTAAAGTTCACTGACTATACATTAACACAGACAGAACTAAATTATTCCCTTATTTACTCTCCTGGGGAAGTGGCATGAGACAATGTAAGTTAAAGGGATCCAGACTTTAAGAATTTAATCATCTAGGCCGGCAATGTTTTTAAGAATGTGTAAAAGTATGTAAATTTAGAACACCGCAGGTATAAGCCGGTAGATTTATTTTTAAGAAGAAAATGATCCTAACATTTATGAAATGCTTACTGTCTGCAAGTCACAATGTTAAGTGGCTTAATAAGTTGATCTCATTGACTCTTCACAAGAGCCTATGAGATGGACATTTACATCCCCATTTTAAACCAGGTAACCAAGACTCGGAAGTTAAGTGTACAAGATCACATATATGCCTCACAAATGCAGGTTTTAAACCATTTCATGGCACTACTACATGATCCATGCAGTATGTACTGTAGGACACACACACAAACGGAGTATTTGAGGAAGACTCTTTAAAAAAAAAAGATCTTTAATATTTATTTGTTCAACTTAACTTAAGAATATAAAATTATCTATAAAACATATTCTAATTTGAAAAAATATTCCAAATAAATATACCTCATGCTGTACTTACTTAGTTAAGAATCTAGAGCCCACATAGGACTCAATTCTTATACTATCAATTTAGAATAGTTTTAAATCGGACTGAATATTGTAAAATTGTAGAAAATCTGTATGAGTCATACAGTGATGGTGTTCTTGGATAGTTACAGTGAATTCCCTTAGAAGTAAGTTGCTGATGTTGTTTTTCTTTCTTTTTTTCCCACTTGTGGCATGACATACGGCTTTTTTCCACGCATTGGACATTGTTAACAAATTTTCCTAATAGAGGATGAGAAATTAATATTTTAGTTTTAAATTCTCAAGCCGCTTCTATTGTGTTCATAGATTTATTGTTTACATTTTATGAAATGTCTGTATCAAAATGGGAAATGTTTATGTTTATAATGGTAAGTTGAAAATATAAGGACACAAACGTATTTATACAATAAGACCTCAACTTTTAAAAAAATAAGTAGAAAAAGATTTAATGAAAGATACCAAAATGTTTCCACTGGCTAGTTCTGGAAGATGGTTTGGGGGTTTTTGTTTAGTTTTTGTTTTTGAGTTGTATGTATCACTTGTCTGTGCTTTCTATGTTTCTTCAATAAGCTCACATCACATATTTGTATAATCAGAAAAACAGAAACAAACGTCATCAGTTACATTAAAAATTTTTCAGCTCAATGTTAGATTTATATGCAGAAATATTTTTCAGTAAAAAGAATATTCATCTCTCTTCAGGTTTCTCCTGTATATGCAATAAAGGAGAGAATTAACAGTTGATAAATTTAAAACAAAAATAAACTAAAACTCAGTCGGTTGTTTTTTTTTATTACCACCATATGCTAGCAATTATAAACAATGTCAGTGATAAAATAGCCCTACTTCTAAATTAAACAACCATCTGCACCTGGGACCACCACACTTGCCCCACCCCATCCCAACCCCCAACCCCATTGCCCCTCATGTCATTTAGGCTGTGGTCATTTTTCTTGTATTAAAACAACACAAAATTGGATTTATGTATCAGTAGCAAGAAGAATAATAAAAATCTGACAAACGTAGCCTTTCAGCTAATACAAGACTTTCACTTATGCCATTTTTATACGCTTTACAGGGACCGAAGAGGAAGATGAAGGAGATGACCTTTTGCTTCGGTCTGTGGATGAGTTCTGGTGGTTTCCTCACATGTGGAGCCACATGCAGCCCCACCTCTTCCACAATGAGTCATCTTTAGTTGAGCAGATGATTCTCAACAAGGAATTTGCACTGGTGAGTACATTTCATTGCAGGATTTTTTGAACTATGAGTTGTGATGTATTAGTGGATCATAAAATCAATTTATTGGATTTAATCCAATAGAAATGGAATGGAGCAGAAGCTACCAGAGTGCATCACAAGTATTAAGGGTACATATTGCTTTGTATTATTTTGTTTCAGGCATGTGTGTCTATATGTATTGGGTCACGATGTGTATTTCAAAAAATAGGTCATGGTCAGAAAGTTACTATCTCCTGCTTTAAAACGGAAGGATTATTCTTGCCTCTGTGAAGAGGGAGAAGAGTACTTTATCCATTGTATTCCTGGTGCACGATAACTGCCCTCTCAAAAAGCATTTGTTGCCAGGGTGAATGAATGGATGGATGAATTGAATCATTACAGCAGTGATCCTGGACCAATGGTTCTCAAACTTGAGCAGCATTTTTTTCACCTAGAAAACTTCTTTAAAACATAGCTGCCAGGCCCACTTCTGGAATTTCAGTTGTAGTAGATTGTCCGAGAGGCCTGAGAATTTGCATTTCCAACAAATTCTCAGATGATGCCTGTGCTCCTGGGACTACACTCTTGAGAACCACTACTCCGGACTAAGATTTCCCAAACTGTGGCCCGTAGGCCACATCTGGCCTACTGCTTGCTTCTTATTGTTCTCAAGCTAAGCTCATTTTGTTTGGGTTTTTTTAATTACACTTATAAATGATTGAAAAACAATCAAAGACATATTTTGTGACATAAAAATTATATCAGATTCAAATTTCAATGTCCAGAAATAAAGTGCTCCAGGAACACTACCACACTCTTCTCTTTATGTATTGTCTGCAGCTGCTTTTTCACTATAACAGCAGAGTTGGGTAGTTTCAAAAGAGATTCTATGTCCCACAAAGCCTAAAATATTTAGTATCTGGACCTTTACTGAAAAAGTTTGCCCACCCCTGTGCTAGACAGCAAGGAAGTCAGGTATCCCTTTAACAATCGAGTGAAAGAAATCTTTTCCCCAGAAAAATACTCAGAGGCACAGTCTCACATCTTCACACGGTGGGGCAGATTGTCACAAGGAGTCTGTGAATCCCCCAAAGACCCTGAGCCCCAGTTAAAACCTCTTTCTTAAAGTTTTCATTTAAAATAAGCAGTTCATTTGCACTGTGTGATTACTGACATGTTTCATTTTTTAAAAGTCAAATTAGGAGGCATAGACCCAAGGCCAGATAAGCATCATATTTTACAATGTTGTGTCTCGGTATTGTGTTAATGGCTCACCCCTCTTTCCACCTCTACATCCCCAGACCTGGGTCAGATCTGCACATAAACAGGATCCTTACTAGTAAGTGTGGGTAGCATACAGAGCAGTTAAGATCATGGACTCAAGCACCAGAATGCCTGTGTTTGAATCCTGACCTTCCATCAGTGGCTGCCTGATCTTGGACAAAAATTTCTTAGCCTTAGTTTCCTCATCTGTAAAAACGAGAACAACCGTGGCAACTACCTGTGAGGACTGTTTGAGGATACATATAATAAAGTGCTTAGAGCAGTGCCCGGCATGCGATAAACATTCAGTAGGTGTTAATCAATTACGATCTTTGTAAATCCAGACAAGTATGCAGTTCAGTCCTGCTTTTACAAAGCCAAATATTTTTCAATATATGGACTCACAAGAGATTGATCTTCACTTACTTTTAGGGAACGTCTAACAAATTTTGTACTGCTTCATAACATTGGAAAATTAAGTAAATATTCCCTTTACAAAAAATAAACTTCCCTTGAGCATGCATGCTGAATTTTCCTAGTGCGGTTACCTTGAAAATAAACTGTGTTTATCATTTGGCTTAAACCTCCCCCATTTCATTCTCACTCTGAAGCCTTGCTTTTTAGGCATGTAGATTATATTTCATAATGGTTGATTTCACCTGTTTGTGTAATTTCTTTTTTAAAAGCCATGCTGAAAGCACTGGGAAAGACTCAGATGTAATTGCTTTGTAATGAAATGTTGAAAGCTATTTGGAGTCCATTCAGAACAATTACATTTGTTTAGTCAGTGTAGCTAGAAGCTAGACTGAAACCTATAAATGTATTTTGTATAAGAAAAACAAAATCTTATTATATGTTGCATAATCAAAATATTACAACTAAAGTGAAGTCCGTTAAACACACATACTGAAATGACATTGTCCTTTTCCTTCTGGTATTAAGCTCAATAAAACTTCTCAGGACTCCAAGCAGTGACACACAGAACCCCACCTGTAACTGTAAGCATAGGATGACAATATGTGTGTTGTCCAGAGAGCCAGGAAATGTATTTCTTTCTTATTAAATTAGTATCTTTTCATATCCAGATGACACTTCAAAACCCTCAACGATATCAAGATGGGAATAGGATAGTGGAAAGCACTATATTGGCAGGCTACATTTTAGCCCTGACTGCTAGTAACAAGTTCTAACACAGCTGGCAACTCATTTAATGTCTTCATGCCTCGGTTTCCTCCCTTGAAATGGTAATGATTCCCTTTTTCATTCTCGAAACTACAGAGTTTTTAGGTAATTAATTTACATCAGCTCATCTGCCAACCAAAAGCACTGGACCAGATAAGCCACTGATCAATTCCAATTCTAAAATTCCGTGATCATTGACAACGTCAGTCCACAAATTTGGAATGAATGTCTTGAAATACTCATCTAGCTGGAACTGAAGCAATTATGGAAAGAGATTTTCAAACTAAATGACCAGTTTATACTGAAAAAAATCAAAAGTGTTTAAATCTCCTTCTTATTCCATGCTGACATTCCTCCCTGTTCCTTGGGATGACCTTGGCTGGCAGAGGGATTATGAGTGGAAAGCACAGTTGTTCTCACAAGATTTACAAAAGTGATTCAAATAACATAGCTGTATATTGATATCTTAAAAAATTAGGCAATCAATCAAAATGTGTTTTTTGGTAGAATTTCTCTGAATTCTCTTGGGATAGAGTTTATTTTCTGTTCTAATATGTCTAAAAATCATGAGAAAAACATATGCAAGAGTGTTTCTTTACTTCATTATGTTAGAAGAACCATATTACTATGAAGTATGGTCATTTCTTAACCCATGCATACTTATGTATGCAATATGTTTAATCCATGCACGCGTGTGTATGTTGCATGTGTGTGTGTATATATATATTTACATCTTTAATCCATGAACACATGCCATGTGAGTGTGTGCATGCACATGTATATTTGTATAGAAGGTGATTCTAACGATTTGCACAGGCAGCCAAGATATGGTCATTATAAGATGCTACACTTGTATGGCGATGGGGTGGGGGGAAATATTTTTTAATTCTTTCTCTTGCTAAATAATGTTTTTTGCTGTCACTAAATAGAAGCAAGACTTCAAAGATGACAGCAAACAAACTAAGGCTAAAGAGAACAAGGATCATCAGCTAATATTAAAATGTCTGATGAAAAAGTTACTAAAAATTGTTCCTGACCTAACCCACATCTCCTTTTCAAACACAGAGAGAATGCCTGTAGGATAAACCTGAATTATTTATTTTTATTCCACAGTAGATTTGGGAGGGGGGGGAGTACGAAATGGTGTTTTGTTGCTTTAAGTTTTGCATATAGATGCATTAAAATCTCCGAATGAGTGGGGCCTTTTCAGTTCACTAATAGTAACAGACCAAAAATCCTGAAGGGAAAAAGAGTACTTTTTGTCTTCAATGCTAACTTCAAAAATGCTGTGCTTTTTTTTGACATTTTGTCAAACAGTTGGAAATCTTATTCATGAGTAAATAAGTGAAGTATTCTTGAAATAAAGGCATAGGTTTTTAAAGTCTGCTTTTAAAATGCTACACATATTTAAGAACTTTATGTAATGTTTTTTCTTAATAAGACACAATATTCGTGATATGAAAAATTCTGACATTTAAAATGCTCTCATAAAACCCAAACTCATCAAAGAGTGACTGTGGACAATCTTCAAGTGTCATAATGGCCTGCACACTAAATCAGCTATGTAGAGATTTCAGTTAAAAATAAAAGGAGTATGAGAGTGTAATTAATGGCACATTAACATAAAACAGAGAGCGGGCTACCTTTCAATAGCTGCTATGCCTGTTTCTTTACTAAATTATGCAGTATATAGCCTTGTACTGTGCGACAAATACCAGATGTCAAGAAACCCTGATCAGTACAATTAACAGGGTATTTCAACGTTAGGAAATGTAGAGGTGATACTATTTAATCAAAATTTTGACCAAATATTGATTTAATGAACGTTTACTATGGAGCAAATAGTGTATTTTGGAGGCTTAACGATGGGTAAGGCAGTCTGTGCACTCAGCAGAGCGGACACTCACATGAGATGGATGTAGAGAAAACACGAAGAAGCAAAGCATCCAGGCGCAGGAAAGTTTAAAAGACTTGCAGCAACTGCATGAGTTCCTGAGGGAGCCTGCAGAATACACACCCGTGTGGTACAAATATCTACATAAAATACTTCAGGAATTGAGTGTACTTGTTATCTATTGCTTCATAAAAAGTTAGCCCAAAACTTAACAACTTAAAACCAGACACATTAATATCTAACAGTTAATGTAGGTCGGGAAGTTGAATGTGGCATAACTAGATCCTACATGTCAGGGTCTCTCAGAGGACGTCAACCAAGGTGTCAGCCAGGGCAGCAGTCGAGGCTCAACCAGAGGGTGGACCAGCTCAGAAGCTCACTCACGAGGCTGTTGACAAGATTCAGTTCCTTGTGGATTGTTGGCCTGTGGACCTGAGTTTCTCTCAGTTGTTGCCTCAGTTCCTTGCCACATGAGTCACTCCAGAGGGCAACTCACAACATGCAGGTTGTTTGGACATTTTGGATCCTTTGAATGTCCATATCAGTTTTAGGATCAGCTTATCAATTTCTGCACAATGGCCAGCTAGGAAAAAATGTAGTAAATTTTTTGTTTCAGTATTTGTATGTTTCAGTTCCAGGATTTCCACTTGATTCTTCTTTACAATTTCTATATTTGTATTGACAACTCTATTTGATGAGTCTTTGTCATTGTACATTCCTTTCTGTCTGTATGTATGAAACCATATGAATTTTAGAATCAGCTTATCAATTTTCAGTTCTTAGAGTATATTTGAAATCTTTGCCTGCTAAATCTGGCATCTGGGTCTTTTAAGGCAATTTGCACTGCTTGCTTTATTTTCCTGTGTATGGGCCACACTTTCCAGTTTCTTAGCATAGCTTGTAATTTTCTGTTTAAAAGTGGACATTTTAAATAATGTTTATAGCACTCTTGATATTGATCCCCTCTCCCTACCATTAAGGTTTTGTTGTTATTGTTACTTATTTATTTATTTGTTTAGTATATGAACAGGCAATTTAAGTGAAGACTTTCTCCCCTGCAGTGTGAAGCCTCAGTGTCACGGAGGGAGCACAGTCACTCTGGAATAACAGTAGTTTTAGCAAGGTTACGTTTGCATCTTTTCCTGATGTCTCTGTTAAGCTGTCTGCCTCTGGTATAAAAGTTAGCCAGATATGAGCTTACCCTAATTACCAACAACACATTCTACTGTTTTTGACAGTGCCCTAGGGTGCAAATTGTGCCATAGTCTGGACCAATAAAATGTGGTCCTTTTTGCAATAGTCTTTGAGGTCGGTGTATGAAGCTTTTTATGACTCCAGGAGTAACATTAGCTATCTCTTTCCCTGATTATCTGTAGTAAACTTTTGTTTGGTCTATTATCAGCTTGTTGCTGATTTTAATTAAAATAAAAACAACCTCCTCTTAATTGCTTACCATCAAAATTTTCATTTGTTTCCAAGGGTGACCTTAGGCTGGAACTTAACTTTCTGTCCCAAATAAAGTCAATTCCCTTGGACAGAAGTTAGGAAAGCTCTCTCTTTATGACCTTCCTCTCACCCTGGGCAAATTCTCTGCACCAATGCTCCAGAGCTGAGGGTGGAGACAATGACTTACTTCTCTCAAAGTGACTCCCAGATTTATGATCAGGGTGCTGGGTTGTGATGGTAGCCTCTGGTCTTCTCAGCTTGCCTCTCCTGGCTTAGAACCACCACCCTACAACTGAGCTGGAGCCAGGACAAATCATGGTTCCAGTGTTCATGGTCTGCCTTGGGGCATAACTTCAGCACTATGACTGTGGCTACCTAAAGGAGGAGACTGCCAGATCCCTCAGCTGTTCTTGCCTAAAATAGAGACTCTGCACCCAGAGCTGCAGAGAGGAGAAATGCTGGTGGCCTATCACTCTCAGGGAGAATCACAGCTCTAAACTGGAAGCGAAGGAGAAAGGAACCCCTATGTTCTTGGATGCACCCAACTTGGGTGGGATTTTGTCACTCTAAACTGAAACTAGTGGAGAAAATGGTGGGTCATGGTTCAAATGCCACAGACTTGCACTGTTCTTATCAATCATAGTAGATATTCTTGAATAAATGTTTCTTCATTTACTGTATGTTCTTGGTTCCTTTTCCAGAGATTTGAATTTTTTTTAATAATTTCTACCAGTTATGGTTGTTTTGCTGGGAGAGGGTCCACAGAGCTCCTCACAGCACCATTCCAGAAGTCTGAATTCTCTCGTCATGTTGGTTTGTTTCAAAGCCTCTTCACTGGTCTCCAGTTCCACTCTTGGTCCTGTTGAGTCTATTCTTGTCAAAGCAGCTACAATGATCTTGTTAACATGTAATTCAGATTCTATCGCATTTCATCTCAAATGCTTCCAAACTATCTTAAAATAGCCCACAAGGCCCTCAGATCTGACCCCTTGTTCATGTACAGTGTGCTCCTATGTGACTTTTTTGTGCCTCCCTTCACACAGTCCTTGATAACAACGGTTGATCTTCACTGTTGTCACACTTGTGTTGTGCTCCTTCTCCCGGTTGGTTGACCCTGGTTTTGACCCCAGGGTTCTCCTACTCTTTCTATAAATCACTGCTGACCTAACTCTGCTCAGGCTCTGGGGTTCTTGAATTTGAAGGAGCATTTCCCTACTTCCCATTCTCCATACCGTCTACCCACACTTAAGAACAAATTAGAAAGGCATGGGCTAAGGAATATTTTAGTGACATCATCTTGTGTTAATTCAAAAATTATCCTTGCCAGTAATGAAAAGAAGTAGAGGAGTTAGAAAAAAGTATTTGTTTTGTCTCTTCCAACTAAAAGTAAATTATGTTCTAGTCTTATCTTCCATTTCCCCTTTTCCTTGCTCCCTAAGGATGTGATGACTTTCATTTTACGTCATTTTTTTATGTATTTCAATCTAGGTAATCCACTATCCTAACTCTCCATACCAAAGTTGCCATCCTACTTTTAGATTGAAGCCCTGTGATAGACATGCAGCTACAATTGTTGGTAATTTCCCCTGATAAGCTAGAATTTCTAGACTGGGTTTTCAAATTAAAACTCTGTATTTTTGGAAGTAATTTGTTTGTTAAATCTGTTGTGTCTCTTATTGAATCAATATTTTAAATCCTAAAGCAAGGTAGGCATAACATATTTTTAAATTTGAAAAAAAGCATTAAATAATGAAATCAAGTATTAATGGCATTTCCTTGGAAGACAGAGCAGTGAAAATTTGCTAAATGCTTAGTAAATGGAATATCCGTATGATCTTGAATATATTAAATTCTACTTATTGGAAGCCTATGATGAGTAAAATGGTCTTAGGAAGGAAGAAATAATAAAATCACAGTGGGAAGATTATAGGACACCAAACAGCAAACTTGAAGCTCATTTATATGAGCACTTAAATGATTTTGTTGCTAAATATAAAACATTTATTTATAGATGGCATTTTCCAACAGTTTAAGAGTTTTTCCATATATCCACATGGTCAGCAAAGATATCTCTTAATCATTATGTCTGTTAATTATTTTTTTCTCTTTATGATGTACATACATTTCTCATAAATTGTTTGAAAGTGTTGTTCACAGACACAATTCATCCATCACCATATTCCTTTTCTGTGACGATATTGCCTACCACAGTCCTTTGTACTTTCCTGTTAATACTCTTGTGTCTCATTCAGGATAGTCAAAATTCCACACCTATAGATTCAGTCTTTAATATTTGCTATATCAAGGTGGAATATTGTGTTACAATGAGTGAACTATCCATTTGTCACTGAGAAACTTCAGCATTTGAGTGCTTTATTGTTTTAACCATTTCAGAGAGTCACTGTCTAAAGTACATAATTGATTGCTTTTAAATTGCTAAACGTGTGCTGAGCATCATGTCCCATTTTTCAGGAGGACTAAAGGTTTTCATGTTAATACGAATGATTTTACTGTACTGTGTTCTTGCTGTGCTCTCAGAATTGGCTGGAATTATGTGGAATTTTTGTTCCTAAACTGTATTCCTAGAATTTTTTAGTTCTTGTGTCTACTTTTCAATTTTTCCAGTCTATAGTTTGTAATATTGGTAGCTTCTAGCCATCGTCTTGCTATCTGGGTCTACCAGCCAGATTCCCATTTCAGTAAAATGAAGTGGTCAGACTAGATGACCACTGAGGACCCTGATGTCTCTAAATCTGTATGAATTTGAGTTGCCCTGAGCTTGGAGATCACATAGAGCAAGTGTCTTAAGCTTGTTTCTAAAGTAGTAGTGAAAGCCCTCAATTTCACAAATGATAAAACTGAGCTCATAAGTGACTTGTACTTGGTCACCCAGAGAACCCATGCTCTGCTTTGTGGTTCCTAATCCAATTCTCTCTCAATTGTACCACACAGCACACTCAAGAAAGAGCTGATCTTCTGTGGGAGAACCAGACAGTATGTCCCCAAGATAAAATGAACCAACTTGTGTGCCCTGTTTTCCTAAAGGCATTTTGTTAACCATAGTCCAGGTAATTAAGGTAGTATACAAGTGACCTCTGCAAAACTGAATAAATGGTGAAGAACATAGACTTTTCTTTCTGTATGAGAGAAGATGTTATTGTACAAACTTCAAAGATTAGTATGAAAAACTGAAGTGTATAAATGACGTAATGATCAGTGTATTGCATAACCGTTAAAAATACTTTGATTTCTCTTTCAGCTACCCATTAACAGTGGATAGGGTTTTTACCCCTTTTTCAAGTAGGACGATATGGCTTAATAAAGTTCTTAGCTAGTTTATTCAAGCAGTCCCTAAGATTTTCAATTCCTGTTTTCACCAAACCTACAACATGAAGAATAGCATGAACTTTTTGCCTGAAAATTAGAATTGTTTTTTTACTAGCTATTAATATTCATACTACTTAGTAATGGATTTAGAGGGGAAAACGGCTTTTCTTGGCATGTGTTGTATCATGGTAAGTCCTTGACTTGCTGGTCTGGTATTGACAGCTGGATGAAAGAATTTCCCTTAGAGAGAAAATGTCTATAATACATGTTTATCTATTTGATTTCCTAGCAGAGGGCACCATCAGATACCCTTATCCCCCAAATTCCTATTTTAGCTGCAGCATCTTTTTTTTTCCATCAAGTAGCTATTGTATTTCTGAACATGTTTAACCTCAGAGGAATAAATACCACCTACAACATGCACTTTAATATCGAGCAGCAATAATTGAAGGAAATGAACTATTTTTATCACTCAAATGCATTAATGTGGATCTATCAAGGCTTGCCTCTGTCTGTTCTGGAGAACTTGTTATCACTATTTTTGGGAAGTGTAAAGTCTTCAAAGTCATTCCTCCTGCTTTATAGCTCTTACACATTTAAATCATCTTTCAAGATTAACTAGAGGAACTCCAATTATTTTCAAGTGCTGATACATAAAACAGTTGCAACAAAGTTTTCCCCCTAGGAGATAAGCTGCTAACAGCTTAAAGTAGTTGTTAATATTTAATTTCTTGCTTTAAAGTGAATAAATATTTCCTCTAATTATTAAGTTTTATTTGTATAACATGGAGCAATAAACTATGCACAAAATACAAAAGAAAAAGTCATGTTCCTCTGAAGAAAACAAAACCTTAGCTATTTTTACACATAAAAATCTTTCAGAACATGAGTTTACCCTATGCGTGCCATTAGCTAATTGCTCACAGTATTAGTTACTGTCATTTTTACCTTATTTCTTCAGGAAGTAGGTGACAACTGCTTTTGAAATAAGGGGTTGATGATGATAAAACCACCATGTGACTTTTTCAAGGTCATGTAACATGCAAATGAAAGATGAGCGTTACTTACAAGCACAACTTTTACACATCAATGCTTCTTTTTTTTGGAATGTTTGGCATTAATGATTAAAAATTGTGCTTTTAATCACTGGGACATTGTGCTGTACACCAGAAATTGACACATTGTAACCAATGGTATTTCAATTAAAAAAAAAAGTTGTGCTTTTAAAGAAAAAAGTGAAAAAAATTTTTATAGAATTGATACATGTATATGTGAACTCGAATTGTTGGAATTATTGCTTTATAATTATGTCCAAAATTTTTCAGACACTTCCTCCAGTGTGGAAAAAGTACCTCCCGTCTTTCATTTGTTCAGTGTCTGTTCCTTTCTTTCTACCTTTCCTTCCTTTCTCCCTCTTTCCTTCCCGTCCTTTCCACAACAGCTAATCAGTGAATATGTATTATCTGCTAAGCACTTTACTCAGCACCTGGGATGCAAAAATGAATGAGATGCAGCTTATTCTCAGAGATTTTACTGAAATTTAACAAAATGGCTTTTCAGGTTTTTGAGAGAAATGTACAGAGCCCAGCAAAGCCACAAAGGAGACACGGGTTAGTTATAAAAGGAAGAAAAACAGTAAACAGAGACATTTGAGGTAATGATATTTGTGAAAAATGAGTAGATGTGCTTGAGGCAGAAGGCAGGGGAGAGCATCCAAGCAGAGTGAGCAGGGTGAGGAAGAGCACAAAATAGTGCCTGAAACAACATCTTCCACTCTTCTAACACATAACATTTCTTCAGCAACGACCTGACTGTGAACCAGGAAACTGTTGCCTGAGGGATTTGTCCGGCAGCTTGTTTTTGTATCATTGGTATGCTAAGAGTGGGCTTTACATTTTTAAATGGTTGTAAAAACCAAGTAAACAAAACAAACAAAAAAAAATATGTGACAGAGACATTATGTTGCTGGCAAAGCCAAAAATATTTACTACATGTCTCTTGAGAGAAAAAGCCTTCTAAACTTTGACCCACACACATAATGATGCAGAGGAAGGTGTATCAAATTAGAATCAAAATAATGGACAGTATTTCATAAATCCCTAATTAATGCACATTTATCCATAGTGATTATTGGTAACCTGCTGTGTCCTTAGAAATATGAAATTTATGCAATATAAAATATGTTCCTGATAATCCTGGCCTTTATGAGTCTCCAAAAGGATCATGAAATATTGAGGAAAGGAAGAAGAAATTGATTTGGTGTCAGAAGAGGCTTTGAGTTGGGAATTAGGAGATGAGACTGTGTGGCTTACGTGGGGCCTGAATTCCTATTTTTCTCCCTAAGCTTTAGGGCCTTAGAGACCCTAAATCCACCTGTACTGATCACTTTTGCTTAGAATTCTACTTTTTGAAATTCCAGTTTTCCAGATTCTCGTGTCACCTCGCCTAATTAATGTATTCTAATCCACTGTTGTCCTGTAACCTCTTAGATCAGCACTCTTGTGTACCTTTTATACATAAGAGTAGAAGTGGGCTGCTTAGCCACAAGGCATGAGAATGCTTTTTTTTTTCTTTTTCATATTCTTTATCATTATAGGTTATCATAAGCTATTGAATATAGTTCCCTATGCTAAACAATAGGATCTTGTTGTGTATCTATTATATATATAGTAGTTTGTATCTCCAAATCCCAAGCCCCTAATTTATCCCTCCTCCCCTCCCCTCCCCTCTGGTAACCATAAGTGTGTTTCCTATGTCTGTGAGTCTGTATCTGTTTTGTAAATAAGTGCCATTTCAAGTTCATTTCTGCCATTCTTTTGGATTCCACATATAATTGATATCACATGGTATTTGTCTTTCTCTAATTGATCTACTTCACTTAGTATGGTAATCTTTAAGTCCATCCATGGTGTTGCAAATGGCATTATTTCATTCTTTTTATGGCTGAGTAGTATTCCATTGTATATATACACCACAATTTCTTTATCTAATCCTCCGTCAGTGGACATTTAGGTTGCTTCCATGTCTTGCCTATTGTAAATAGTGCTGCTGTGAACATCGGGGTGCATGTATCTTTTCAAATTAGAGTTTCTAGGACATGAGAATTCTTATCTCTACATTCTTATTTCAGGGTGCAGATGTCTTTAATACCTGGCCATCACTTCTAAATGCATACTCAGTGCCCATTTTCACATTCTTCCTAGTGAATAAAGCCAAAGTTTGCTCATGGATCCAAAACATCTAGATAAAGGACTGATTTTTCAGCTTTTATTTCAGGTAGTGAACACTTAACATAATTCTGGCTGATTAGATGTAAGCATAAGTCATGGTATGGGACTTCCAGGAAAGCTCCAGGAAAGGAGGACAGATATGGCTGCTGTTTGCCCTTCTGCCCTTTGCTTTATTCCTTTCTCTTGCCTAGTATATGGTCCTATTGGCTGGGACTAAGACATCCATCTTAAAACTATTAAGGAAAGGCCAAGAGATTCAAGAGACCTCACTTCTGGCATTCTTGAACTTCTGAACCAACCACTTATCTTCAGATTTCCAGTTACTCAAGAAATATAAGCTATTATTTTCAATCCACTGGTTTTTATTTTCATTTTTGTTTTTCTGATACAAAGTTTGAACTCATTCCCTCTCCAATGCTTTTTCATTGCATTGTTTTCTCTTAAGCTGTTTTTAGATTTGCCTACATTCAAATTGTCCCATTGTCTATGACCTTTTGAAGGAATATTTATATAGAATATCCTAAATATATGGCTTAACACTTTTTAAGAAATGTTGATAATGAAATTTATGCCTAATTATCAATCATTAGATAGCAGTTTTGTGAGTGAATTCTTAGAATGCTCAATGATAGCATAATTAACTTTCACTGGCAGATTTTAATTTTAATGCTTCAATGACCAAACTTGTTTTTATTATTAAATGATTAAGTTAATCAAGAGCCAAGGTTTTCAAGATTTTTTTTTTAATTTAACCCCTATTCTACTGAGTATACCCTATTTAAATTGGATAATCCACCAAAAGCATGAATTACCAGATGTTTTTCTTTTTCCTTTTTTCCCTCTTTTGTTTTTTAAATTTGAAACATTCTTTCAGCTTGATAGTTTCTTTTAGACTTCATCTCTAGTGGCTGAACATTTTCATCATTCTGAGATTACCTCTTGAGAGTCAACACTTCAGTTCCCTGCAGTCATTTCTGCAGTAACGTGAGCAATATGAGAATATGAGAAATTGTGTTCAAACATGTTGACAGCAGAGAGAGTTAAAGCTGGTTAATAATACAGCAGAATTGGAGTCTTGAAGGGGAGTTGTTTTGAGATGAAAATTGTGTCAATACTTTAATTTCCAAATACGATGCCACTTTAACATGAAAGATAACAAAATGGAAATATAGTATTTGGTATGACAACATGTCTATAGAAAAATAGAGTAATTTAATCATCCTTATAGGCAGTTACTTAAGTGATCATAATTTACTTAAGATTTTTGATTATATAGGTACCATTTATTAACATAAGCTTACTTTTTGTCTGATGAAATTTACTTTACATGATAGTAAGATTTCCACAAAATTGGGAACAATCACAGATGGGAATTATTTTAACTCTTAGAAGAGGCACAGGATGTCACAGAAGGACAAAATGTAATAACACCTTGTATTTTGGAGGTAGGGGCAGAAATTTACAATGAGAGGGATGGTTCATTCCTCCACCAAATGTTTAAAGCAGTTTCCATAAATGCATTAAGCTGACATTAAGGGGAAAAAATGACTCCTAAGGGAAATTTCCGCTTGACTCAAAAAATAATATTAGAAATATATTCCATTGCTCAGAGTAAGTAATAGTTTATGCAAATCTACTTCTGCAAAGTGATGGGCTTAAATTAATTATTCCAAATCATCAGCTATATTATTGTGGAAGCATCCAAAAAGTTTGGAAATATGTGCAAAATTTAAAAATGAAGGACATTCTAGCCAACTTCAAAAAGGGCAAGTTGCCTCTTTAACTTGTCTGCTTCAGACACACCCACCCACCCACCTGCACACATACCCCTAAGCATTTCACTTAAACCACTGTTTTACTCCAGGAACGTAAGCAATCAAATAGAAGATTGGCAAAAAAAAAAAAAAAAAAAGAAAAGAAAAAGATGTATGTCATGAATAGATATTTGAGGTACTAAGAATGGAGAGTTATGGCAAGGTAAATCAGGTGTATTATTTACTTGAGATAAAATTACAAATGAACATACTGTGAAAATGCTGATTTGTATTAAGCAAAATTATTTTGAGTATCTTTTTTTTTGCATCTTTCTGCTTACAGTCACTATAGAAATGTCATAATGGGATGGATAATGCTTCCCGTTTCCATCTGACTCTTTACACACGTTAGAATCTTGAACGTTATTCCTTCCAGCGTAAAGTCATTGTTAGAAGCTCCAGAATTTTAATATCTGGTATCATTTCTCTTGCTACTAAGTTAAATCTAGAACCAGAACTTTCCATGCAGCAGAGGCAGCAGTGAGGAGAAAGGTACTGAGATGCCATTCTGGCATTCCTTGAGACAGCCTCATCTCACATCTTTGCTGCCCCTCCCACTTCTCAGGTCCTTGCTTTTCTCCTTATTCAGCTTTTCTCAAGAACCAATCAGCACTGGCATTCCCTTGAATCCTTTCTGAACTTCTTTAGGCTTCTGGATTCATCATATTCCCCTGTAAAGCCTCAACTCCATTTAAATCCAAATCTCTACCTAGTCTATGCCTGTAACCCTGAAAATGAATGTGGCTGGGACCAACACTGAACTGTTCTCACTTTAAAGCCAAGACCTCAGTGGCCACAGACCTCAAGTGGCCCCTCATTGCTGCCCAGAGATTAAGCAACAAGTCCTTATTTTGTTCCTAACCTTACTCTCCTAGATCACCGTTTCATACCTTCTCTTTCTGTAAACTATGATACATCTTGCCCCTCTACACTCTCAACTGATGAGCGTCAATATTTCACTGGGGAAAAAAAACTGTGTGTGTGTGTGTGTATATATATATATATATATAAATAGAAAGAGAACTTCTGCATGCCCCATTACTACAACTACTGCTTCAACGTGGTGATAACAAAATGGAAATGTAATAATAGGTTTGATTTTAATTTGAAATGTGAAGGTGTCTACACAGAAAAAAAAATTAAAATTATAATATCTTCATAGTTAGTTACTCAAGTGGTCATAATCAATTAGTAAAGTCTTTTTGAATGCATAAGTACCACTTATTCCCAGAAACTGTTAGCAGTGACCGAAATACATATTGCGGACCGGCGTTCTGTGAGGGCAGCACACAGTCTTGGCTTCTGTCTTAAAACAATGAATAAAAGAACTAGAAATGCAAAAACCATCGTTTTATACTCTTGAAACTCAATTCTGTCCCTTCCCAACTGTTCAAGAAGATCATTCCTGGCCCTCTGCCCAGAAGACCCTGCAGGGACACAGCCCTGCACGTCCGGAGCTTGTGAGGCACAGGGTCCAGCCCGCAGCACCAGCGCCCCCGCAGCGATGCCCATCTTCGCGCGGGGAGAGAACGGCAGCCCCGCGTGGAGGGTCGTGGGCTACGACGCGGCGGACACGCGCCTACAGATTCTGGGCAAGCCGGTGATGGAGCGCGGGGAGACCCCCAACCTGCACGCGCTGACTGCCGCTGCCGCCTCCAAAGGGGCCCGGGTCCTGGAGGTGGGCTTTGGCATGGCCATCGCAGCCACGAAGGTGCAGGAGGCCGGCCCCCAAAGACAAGTACTGAATCACTGAGTGCAATGACAGTGTTTTCCAGTGGCTGCAGGACTAGACCTGGCAGAGCCCCACAAGGTAGTTCCCTTGAAAGGCCTGTGGGAGAACGTGGTGCCCACCCTGCAAAAAGTCACTTTGATGGGACCCTGTACCACACATCTGAAGAGACTTGGCACACACACCAGTTCAGCTTCATTATGGACCCTGCCTTCTGCCTGTTGAAGCCAGAAGGAGCCGGGGAGCTGAGGGGAGGTCCTCACCTACTGCAGCCTCACCTCCTGAGAGGGGAGCTGATGAAGTTCAAGTACTCAGACATCACTACCACGTTCCAGGAGACGCAGGTGCCCTCCCTGCTGGAGGCGTGCTTCAGACAGGAGAGCGTCCACACACAGGTCACAGAGCGGTCTCACGGGCCAAGTGCGGCTGTTCAGCCTGCCTTCCAGCGGATGATCACATCCCTCCTCACCAAGCACTGAGCCCACCCCTACACCATCCCGAGGACTCTGGGCTTCAAGAAACCCCAATCCCCATGCCCCTATTCAGAGCCATCGTCGGGGGCAGTGCAGGCTGTGGACTCTCAGACCCGGTACACATGCACACCAGCTGCGTGGCGCCAGCAAACTCCCCTAACCTTCTAACGGGATTACCACTACCTTCCTCCCAGGGCCTTGAGGATAAATTAAATGCTAACGCTGGGTTTCACCAATTTCGGTGGGAAAACAGTACACACACACACACAGTTTTCCCCTCTCTAAATCATTTCCTTCTCTTTAAACATGCTTTTTTATTTCTCTCATCTTTACATAATACTATGCTTATGTTGTTTCTCCCTCCAGATGCAGCACCATTTCTTGACTCTACATTTCAGCAAAACTTAAATAGTAAACTCACTGTCAACATTTCAGCTTCCCCTCTTCTCTCTTAAATCCAGTCTGATTTGCTTGCCCGTCACCACTCCACCAGATCTTCTCTTTTCCAGCTCATTAAAGGACAACCAGTGTTAAATCCAATGGGCAATTAGTTCTCATTGGAAAGTCCTGGTATTCATCCCATCTCACATGCAATACTCTTTCTCAATATATTTTCTGGATGTCTTCTCTCTGACTTCTTAATGCTAATCTGTCTCAAAGATTTACCCTTAGACCTCTTCTCTGTTTACACACTCATTCTGTTGGTGATCTTAATGAGTTTTATGACTTAAGTAAAATTGATATGTTGATAACGCACCAAATTTAGGTCTCCAGCTGAACTCCCTCGTCTAAATGCTGAGCTTATTTATTTGATTTCCTACCTGAGATAATCAATTGGCTGTCTAATCTCAAACATATGTCCTATCTTTCTCCCCCAAAGCTGTTTAATTTTTAAACTTCCCAGTCTCACTTGATGGAGTGAGACTGGGAATCCCTCTAGTTGAACACTTTCTCTCATGTTTCATATTCAGTATTCAAGCCAGCATCAAATTCTGTGACTCCACCTTCACAACATACCCAGAACAAAATCACTTCTCACTATTACCTTGTCCCCACTCTGCTCCAAGCTATCAATATCTCTCATCTAAACTGTTACAGAAACTGGCTCCTACTGTCCTCCTTATTTCCTTTTAGCCAGCTCTCGACATAGCAGCCAGAAGAATTTTTTTTTTTTAGTGATAGTCTACATCATCTATCTGCTCAGAACTTTCCAGTAGTAGCTCCTCATTTCACCCAAGATAAATACCAACACCCTTATTCTGGCATGTAAGGGCTTAAATGATCTGCACCCATTCCTTCTTGCCAGTGATACTGCATCGTACAAACTCTGTCAAAGCGTAGTCAGTGTGAGTGGTGCCCACTGGGCTCATACAGTAAATAACTGACAAGGCTTCTTGCAGAAACGCTGCCTCTTGACATCATCTCTTGCTATTCTCCCCCTTTGCTAATTCTGCTCCAAAAACAATTGAATTCTTATTCTTCCTCAAAAATACTTGAGGTGCTTTCAACTAAGAGCAATGTAAGTACAGTCCCTTCTGCCTGGAATGATCTTTTGCAAGTTATCTGTACCACTTCATCTCTAACAAATTTAGACCTTGACTCAAAAGATTACCTTCTCCATGAGGCCCTCTCTGAATAATCTGTTTAATATTGCAGCCTACACCTCTTCATGCCTCTCTTTTTCTCTGCTTTATTTTTTCCTCCAGAGTTCTTAGCACCTTCTAATATATTACACAATCTACCTTCTTGTTTTTTGTAATCTTGGCTGCACCCCACTGAAAATATAAGCTTCCTGGTGGCAGGGATTTCTGTCTGTTTTGTTCACTGCTATAACCTCCACATCTATAATGGTCCCAGGTACATTATGTTACATAATAAATATGTGTTGGATAAAGGAAATTAATGGACCAAAATGTGTTGAACATTTTGATTGTCAGTGAAGTGGGAATTCTGACCACAAAAAGTTAGCAATGCAAGTACCTAATCAACCATATTTTATACAGCATGAATGAAGACAGTTTTCCTGTTCTCTTTAAGCAGCGAAGTAGATCTTCAGCAGGGTCAAGATTATTAGAGGAATGTGTCTCAATTGCCCAAAATAGCTCTACTTAGAACTGGAAAGTTCACACTATAGAAGCAATGCCATTGCTGTGCTATTTCTTTTTCAAAAGAAAAATCCATTTGTAACACAGAGCTCTCCAGAGATTTGTCACCATTTACTAGGCTACCGTCCAAAAACTGTCAAGACTGACCCAGCCAATTTCCAGGGTCACACAGTCATTGCTTTTATCACTTATGAAAACAGAAGACAATTTTAGTTCCCAAAACACGGTGCAAAATAAATGATCCTAGGACCATTCTTACAGTTGACAATATGATTCCAAGTCCTTATTAAAAGGGGAAATAGATAATGAGATCTGTTTTCTTTAGCACCAGTGTCACTCCCTGGAAGCTGTGTATTTAGGAGGACAAATCAGTACTGTAAGTTCAACAGGGTACTTTCCAATGCATGATCTCTTTACTATAAGTGCATTCATTTATGCAATCTTTATTTCATTTATTTTTCTTTTAAATTTATTCATTAAATATTTATAATGAATTTATTTAATGAATTTTTGTCTATTATTTCCTTAAAAAATATTTATTAAACACCAACAAGGTGCCGGGCATGTTGCTAAGCCCTGGGAATATAGCACCATCCTAAACGCGTTAGGTCTGGTTTCACAAGCCATGTCTCCTGGAGTGCAAACAGAAGGTGACAATAATAGGGAGAAAATGCTGTTTGGCTGGCTCTTCCTCCTCTCTGTATCAAGACCTCATTCGGGTTTCTGTATTTGTGGTAGATCCAGGGAATGTCTCCTATGTGTCCATGAGCCCAGTCCTCCTAACTCTCATTTTTCTCCTTTTTTCTCTAGTTCTCTATGCTAGGTCTTCTAAAAAGTATCTACCAGTGACTGACCACAGAATTGTTCTTTCTAAGTCTTCATGTGAAGCCTGCAGATCCTTTTGCTTATTTATCAAAATGTGGTTATCCTCACAAGGGGATATTGCATTACATGCTGGCACAAAGGTGTTTGCAGTCATCAAAATTAATCTATTGGAGCAATGTTCTTTCAGTAGAATTTATTTCCCTTCATTATGTACAACTATAACATATGGTTTCACCATGGTGTTGACCCATGACATTTATTATTTATGTAGACTAGTCTCCTAGTTATTTTCTCTACACACTAGTCATTAGCTGATCAGTGCATAAGACTTAACAGTCATATATAGAGAGATAGATACATAACATGATAGTATCCAGCTAGACGAATTGGTGTTTCAGTGAGTTTTCTTGGAGAAATACTGGGCAGCGTTTTAGCAAACTCTTCCTCTTTTCCTAGAATTCAAACTACTAACATCTCACCTGAACCCCTTAAACCTTTTATACTTATTAGAAAGGGGCAAAAACAACCTTTTTAGTCAGATTTCCATGACAGAAGCAGAAGCCATTTGGAGTCATTTTAAACAAAGAAAATTTTTATTCTGCAATTTAAATGCTTCCAAAAACTTTGAAAGGGCTGATGGAGCAGACTCTAGACTGTACTCCTCTGGGACTTGCAGAGCCAGACAGAACTGCTTCCCTAGGGCAGCGACCGCTTCTAACACTGCTACTGGAGCTCTGACAGAGGCAATAAATTTCCAGTGCTGCCTGCAAATGGGCAACGAATACTGCTTCTGAAAAGATCTTACATACCAGCAACAGGAGCCAGGAGCTGCCAGACTTTAGCACCTCCCTGTCTACTGCCTTCTGACATCTGTCCTGAGGACTTCTAATTGGCTGAAACTTGTTTGCCTCAAAAATGATAGCTGCAGAGTTCGGGAAATGGAAAATTTTGCTTTATAACCCCTCCAATTAAAAAATAGAGCAGTAGGAGTTCCAATTCAGAAATATGTATTAAAATCAATTCCCTTTTGTCAGTAAAGTACTTCTCGTCATTAACTGAGAGTGGGGAGAGAGCCACGATAGTAACAACTTAGAAAAGCAAAAGCAATGTGTCTAGAAGACTTGGGTATATTTTCTAGCTCTGGTATTTGTGAACATGAGCAGATCATTTTCCTCCTCTGAGACTCAGTTTCCACATTTGATAAGAGCATCCGGGCTACCTCATAGGGTAATCATGAGGATAATGTTAGACACAAATGTAAAAACACTTCATAAATATCAGGTTCTAAGCAAATGCAAGCAGATCTGATCAGTGAGAATGATTCAAGAAAAATTAAATGAGTTCACTTCTATTACTGTTAGCATGTTGGTGCTAAACAGATTTAATTTTATTCTAGTTTTTGGAAAGAGATGACCCTACTTTTATATGGTCGGTAAATTATCACATTATCTCATTTTCCATTCAACTGGCAATTTAATGTAACTGGGAAACTAGATCAAGAGACATTCCCCTGTAAATACTTGTGGTGTCATGTTATATTATGATATCATAGAACTCCTAGATCCTGTAAGATACATTGTTTTAATAAATAATAAAAGCCATGTTTGGGTTACTTTACTTTGTCATTTCTGTGTCTAATTTTATAGTCTCAAATGCTTCCTACAGTCACATTAGAAAGTATTTCAGATTTTGTAATTTTTGTGATCTTGTGTAAATATTTATTTAGTTCACCTTTTGGTTGACCGAATCACTGTGAAGTTTTAAGCTCCAGACAGTAAAGAATGACGGTTTCTACAGCAAGCCCCTTGATAACAGAAAAAGAGCTACGAGGGAATTACTTTTCATCTTGTGTTATCATTTAGATTGAAGAAGTATAAACTCGTAATTATCTAGTGTGATTTACTATTTTGATTGAGCTCCAGTTGTCAGTGTGATAAGATGACCTTATGAGCAGTATAACATTAAGCCCCCAGAAATCAATAAATATAATAAAATCCTTTTACTGTCCCTTCCTTCCTACTCACCAAATCAATTGCTTTTTACCTTCTGGTTTTTTTTCATGAAAGCTCCACAATTCATTTTACTACCTGTCAAAAGTGAATTTTTTTTTTCTGAAGAGATACAGTTGTTTAAAATTTCAGTTCTCTTTATGATTTTATTTTTCATCTTTGCTTCTGGAAGCTTCACACACTTATCTAGCATTCTAGGCCCAAAATTTGGAATAAAATATTATACAGTGATAAAAAATGAGGACTAACAAAGTGGCTAGTGAAGACTGTTAGGATGCATGCACCATTGATTTTGTTATTCTTGTAATCATGGGACAAGACTATTACGAAACCTCAGTATGAATCACTTGAAAGTGTAATGAGAGCATAATAGTCTTCCCCTTTTTTGTAAATCAGAAGTGCTCCTCTAAGCAGCAGTCACATAAATTCTATTTACTAGACAGAGAGGTTTGAACACCCTCGACCTTAGATTTCCCCCAGGAGAAAGTGCGTCTGTATCTCACGCCCAGTGCACCCGCATCTTGGCCACTCCGTGGTACTCATCCTCGCGTGATACTCGACCACGAAGATGATTTTTGTGACACTTCACTGGACAACATGGAACTGACCAGAGATAACTAAGGCTTTTTCCAGTAATGTTCCCCAGTGATTGTCAGGGTAACAGTAGTTGCCCGTCCCCCTTGTAGTTTCCAAGTAGTTCTGTTACTAGACTTTTCCATCCTGGCCTTAAATTGAAAATGCAAGCTCCTGGAAGAAGCATTTTTCCTCTGCTCACACAAAGAAATGAATTTTCCCCCGTACCTAGCCAAAGACTCCAGCTCATTTTACAGCGTTGATATCATAATTCAGTCTTTCTCCGGAGTCATTTATTGTAATAGATGTTAGAAAACACATGCTCCTGATGAAAGAGAGGTGAATTTGGCTCTACAATGAGGGTCACTCCATGAAGGGAAAAATGAAGGAGACTTGCAAGATATTTAGGGCCCATCTTCTGAACTGATTGTGGCATATGACTTAGGCATTGTAGATATGTGATCCATTCACTGCTTGCTTATTATGCCAGAGTGAATTCTTTTCCTATGCTATGTCATGTAATAGAAAATACCAATGGCAATTGTCAAGTCAACACTTTGGTGTTCTGTTTATTGATTAAATCAGCCTTCATATATTACTGTGTGTTGTCATTTATAACCTCAATTGATGAGATTCAATCCTATAAGGCATCTTTATAAAGCAGACAAGCATTTAAAGAGAGAAATACAAAGAAGCAGAAATTATAAGACTGCAGATCTCTATCACATACCTCACAATATAATACCATTCTCTGACAATGTTTTGTACTCTTGTTTTAAATATATACCCCTTTTCCTTTAGAGATGACTGTTTACCCAAAGCAAGCATCTCATAGTATGTAGTAGGTTTTATAAAAATGAATTGAGCTTCTAAGGTCCAAAACCAGTCTTCACTTTTTATTTACCTTCTGTATCCAAAACATCACTGAATCTTGTATGGCATTCAACCCCAGGCTTTTAATCTGACCACCAATAATCTAGTTTGGGTACTCGTGTTCCCTCTAATCTGCACCATTGCAATAGCTTCCTAATGCACAGCCTTTATTCATTTCTTCCTCACTTCTATGTGTGGTTACTATATCCTCGTCCCTAAAGGCATCTCATGGTCCTCCATGCTCAGAGAGCTTCCTCACCTACACCATTCCAATAGAATGAATTCCCACTTCCTCAGTTTAACAGTAAAACTCATCACTTTATGGTTCATACTTAACCTTTCTGGTTGTCTTCAACATCACAGACTCACACAGACGCACTCAGGCTCACACAGACACACACACACATACACCACATTGTGCTCTTCCATCTCTCATATTTGGGTACTTGCTCAAGTGACACCTTGTTTTTCTATATCTATCTGAGGAAGGGCCATGTTCTCTTCTTATCCTCCCCCTAAACTTTCTGTATTCAAAATTCAGAATCAATCTCACCTACACACCACACACCCAAAGTATTTACTATGTTTATCATACCATCAGAGCATCATAAGGTTATGAGCTGCTGAAGGACAAAAACTGTATCCTATTTGTTTTATATATTGCATCATTAGCATAGAATTCAGTGCAAACAATTTGAACTGAATCGAATTCAGCTGACCACATGTCCTACGATGTTGTTCTGGCTTTCTTTTAGGAGCATGGAATACCTATCAACATGGGCTACGCTGTGGCGCCACATCACTCAGGGGTCTACCCAGTTCATATTCAGCTGTATGCAGCTTGGAAGAAGGTCTGGGGAATTCAGGTCACCAGCACTGAAGAGTATCCACACCTGAAACCTGCAAGATACCGGAAGGGCTTCATTCACAATAGCATCATGGTGAGCACATACTGCTGTGTGTATTGAAGGCTCTTACTATCTACATGTGGAATAACGACAAAATGTAACTTCAGAACTTTTTTACATGAGTATCATAACTTCCTAACATACCATGTTGATCACATAGTGACACATTGTTTAGCTGTATACAGACTTGCTTCTTAAGATGTGGGGAAGTTTTGGCCAATTCCAGACAAGCTCAGAATATTGGAAATGGGTTTCATATAGATTATCCATGGCAGTTTCTGGATTAAAGTTTTGTCTAGGGACCCTATACTTCCGGGGAGTTTCTCCATGTATATTTGTTTGGGTGGTTTTATTTAGAGTTTTCCGGGCAAAATGTGGGTTCATAAATCAAAGAAACACCTCTCAAGTCACTACACTGTCAACAAACAGAATCTAACAAATAGCATCTGAGAGCTAAGTTTATCCACTCAGTTTATTTTAGCTTTCAGACACTCAAGAATATCTTAGGATACCTTTTTTTTTCATTGTTTTTTCCCTTGCATATTATAAAAATGAAGGTGTATATTTTCTTTTCAGATATATTAATTGAAAAATACTAATCTGATGTAAAAATGATGTATCTGTTTCTCTAGATGAGAATAAAACCAAATGAATTTTAGATGGGCATTTATAATTGTTTGTTGGAATGAAAAAAATGGTATTCTTTACATTCAGTTAAAATAACCCATCTTAAAATCTCCATTCCCATATCCAGTGCTTTAGGTCATTTCACGTGACCTGATCAGTTGCCTAGACCATAGGAGAGGTTTACAAACTGTTCTCCCTCCTTTAAATATTCGTATTTTCTCAATCCATTATACAGATTGCTATTAGAATTATCTACCTGTTTATCTATCTAATAAGTATCCAAAACCAAAGAAAAAGCAATGTCACATGTGCTTAACCAGATCTAATACTCAATATTTTTGATCAGAAAACTTAATTTTTTTATTATAAGTTGGTACTAGAAGACCTAAAGAAGCCTCAAATTTAAATGTAGCTATTGATAATGCAAATAATGATATTGTTGTCCATAGAAATCCAGAAACTATAAAAAGTATTACTCTTTATAATTGCAAATCAGAGTGAAAGTACTCAGTTTTTTTTAATTGAGTTGCATGACCATTTGATATATTATTAAATAAAAACATTCTTTTTGACCAGTAATACATACATTCATTTACCTTGAATTTAATACAAATTTATGAAAATTAAGCAAAGAATAAATAAAATTATAGCTATTCTGTACAATTGGATGCATTTTTCCATTAGAGTATAAGTAGTTTATTATTCAAAATAAGTTTTTGGAATAAAATTACTTATTGCTTTCTCTGTTGAACATTCAGATTTACAACAGAATTAACCACAGAATATGCCAGAAGCAATCATTAGAAGATTGACTATTACTGTGATTGAAATTTTAATTCAGAGTAATAAAAACAAAACAAAGGTAGCCAGGATGATGAAACTGATTGTTTTGAATCCCAGAACCCGAGGACCATGCAAGACTTCATTTCAGAAGCAAGAAGAGTTAATGGTCTAATACCATGAAAAATGTAATCTTGGAAAATCTCTATATTTGAATTAAATTAACCCTAAGAAGACTTTTATTTTTTACCAATTTTTTAACATACCTCAGCTGGTGGGTAAGATTTATAGAAATGAGTGAAAATGCTTTCAACCTGTATGTCCTATAGCTCTGATTTAGCAACTCCTTTTAATATTTACAGAGTTATACCAACATCAACTCTTGAATACAGTAATATTTTGGCTTTTGCAGCTAAGGAACGCCAACAGAAATGATGTGTAGACTCTGAAGTCATGACACAGTGATGGAGATTTTCATTAAGTCATGTCAATATGCTGCTTTTACTTTTTCCTCAGGTCCTCCCTCGACAGACCTGTGGCTTGTTCACACACACTATTTTCTACAAAGAGTATCCAGGAGGTCCCCAAGAACTGGATAAAAGTATCAGAGGAGGTGAACTTTTCCTCACAATCCTTCTAAACCCAGTAAGTATTCTATTTATGCTTTTTATGATAACATCAGAATTTTCAGTATATGTCTCATTTTGTTTTTATGGTCAACCATTTCACAAGAGTAGTTGGGAAATACTAGAGAGAAATTACACTACCTCTTCAAATTATTCAATTTCCTTATAATCATCAATCAAGAAAAATATAGATTTATTAAGATTCACATGTTGAATATGACATTTAAATATAAGATAACATCTCAATGTTGGCTTTTATTCTTGAATTGTGGTAAAGACATATTAATATACCTTTCTCTAGCCAAAAATTAACATTCACAATATGGCAGTGCATATCTTGTCTATAAGTTGAGTTTGCTTCTTGCTCAGGATATCAGTAGACATCCATATTTCAGCCTCTAAAAATGATGACGGTGCAAAATTGCATCGAAAATACATAGCTGTGCATTACCTTTGTATACTAGGTTCATCTGAGGCCTATTTTTTAAATCTCCATTAATTTTATTTGGAATCAAAGACAGAGAATTTGCACCTTTTTTCTTTCATTGTGCCCTTTCATCTTCCACAGTTTTGCAATTTTATTTACAGTTATATGTAGAAAAGTATAGCAGTGTGGGAACATATCATTAGAAAATGTTGGGATTCTTTCAGCTTTCTGACTGTTTTTCCATAAAGATTTTCATTTCTGAGGTCTTAGAAAGGCCATGTTCTATTTTACACCCCAGTGTGCACAGAAAATATGAAATAGTGGGTTGTATGCTGTGCCCACCTTGTTTAGTGTAAGAAATTTTCATAGTCAGAGAAAATGGTTCATGCTTTAGACAAAACTATAGCTCAGTTGTCTGTGGCAAGGCTCCAGGTACGTTTAAAATGAATAATTTAGATAATTTATGTATGGTATTTTTAATTCCCAAAGAAATTAAATAAAAACCTACATTGTGTAAAGATGAAAACTCATAAATTGGATTGGAGGGGTAAGGAAGTGGGTGCAAAAATGCTTTATCTGACGGTGAGTGATCAACAAATTTCTCCTCAAACTGCAGGGCTATTCAAAACAAGACAAAACAAACAGTCTGTTGTGTTGGGGAGCCACTGAACTGGGGGACAGCTTGAATGCTCTATGATAGCAAAAAACTCTATTTCTCAAAAATTTTTGCTCTCCTTTAAAAACAATCTTGTTGAACTAGACAACCGTCAATTCCTTATGGCTATTCCAATATTTTGTGTATAATTCAAACTCATTGAGACTTAAAAGATGTCAAAAATATTATAAAAATAGTTTTTGGAAACTGAGGTGTACATGTGAATGTCAATGAAAGCAAATGTGGGAAATCTTTCACTTTACACCTTCCCCCACTAACTGAGAATTTGATCTCCACAAAGGCAAGGGTCACATCTTCATACCATTTTCACTCTGGGGCTACACTCCTGACCCCAAATCTGCTCTGGTCACCTCCTCAAGGGATGGGGATAAGCATCAGAACACTGATGATGGCCTCTCCTAAATCTCTTGCCCCCAGATCTAATTGCTACTGATGTTTATTACCTGGATGCCCGTCTGACTACTTGTCATTAAAGAGATGGGAGTATAATTCAGTACTCCTTATAAAGCATCACTCAGATTAATTGTTGGTCCTTTATATAAGATGGAAGACTATTTGGCATTTCTATCTTTGGCACTTGTGGTGAACTAACAAAACAATTCTAACCTCACTTTAAAAGCTTAACATTGTCACACAGTTTTATTTGAATTACAGGAGGAATAGAAGGGTGGAAGAGGGGAGTTTTCAGGAGACTTCTAGTATCCAATCACAAACTGCACTTACTGTGTTATTGTGAATTGATGGTGATCTCAAAGTAGGATTTATGAGTAAAGGAGAGAGACCCAGAGAGACACAGCAGAAAGAGAAACGCTAGAGATGGTCAATAGTGTAGACAATGTAGGGCATCCTATGTATGGTGATGAAGCCTGGATTAGGCAAATATTGGTCCACAAAGATATGGGAGTAAGAAATAATGTTGCTCAAAACATGAATGGTATAGTTATAGGCAGTCTAGGTAGATGCTACTCAGCTCTCTAGGGAGACAGGCAGCAGGCAGCATCTGACAGAACCCAGGTCCAAGTAGGGCTTGGTTCTAGAGCTGCATAAGCAGAAGTTACCAGATGTATTAGTCAGGGTCCTCCAGAGAAACAGAACCAATAGGATGATGGGGGAGACATTTATCACAAGGAATTTGCTCATGTGATTATGAAGGTTGACAAGTCACAAGATCTACAAGCTGGAGACCCAGGAAAGCTGGTAGTGTAGTTCCAGTCCAAAAGCCAGCAGGATTGAGAGCCAGGAAGAGTCAATGTTTAGTTTAAGATTGATGGCAGGAAAAAAAAAAATGTCAGTGTCCCATTTCAAAGTCAATCCAGGCAGAAGGAGTTCCTTTGTACTTACAGGAAGGTGAGACTTTTTCTTCTATTCAGGCCTTCAACTGATTGGATGAGGCCCATCCACAAGGGAGGGCAACCTGCTTTACTTAGTTGACCAATTCAGTTATTAATCTCATCCAAAAGCATCCTCATAGAAACACCCAGAATAATCTTTGAGCAAATATCTGCATAACCTGTGGTCCAGTCAAGTCAACACAGAAGCTTAACCATCACACCAAATGAGGTGCTTAAGGTGGGAAGCAGACTGAAAGTGAGTGAAATAAAATGGGGAACACAAGAAGAGGGGAGAAAATTATGAATGAAGAAAAGATAATATAAGCATGGAATTTTTTTCATGCCTGTGTCTTATTATAAGTAGAGAGGCACCATAGATGATGGGCTATGATCAAACTTCACTATTGTGGAGAAAAGAAGCTGCTTGATTAATTACTATTTCAAGTTAGATGGTTCCAGCAAGTCTCGCAAAGAAGAAGCCTGTAAGAATGGAAGGAGGAAAGAAGAAAACAGACAGAAAAATAATGCTGATACCCCCAGCCTTTTCCTCTGATCTATTTTTTTTTCTCCAACCATCACTTA
The DNA here is from genome assembly GCF_036321535.1 of Camelus dromedarius. Lineage (NCBI taxonomy): Eukaryota > Metazoa > Chordata > Mammalia > Artiodactyla > Camelidae > Camelus > Camelus dromedarius. The sequence continues at coordinate 41,985,620 of NC_087436.1, forward strand.
ATTCTTTGTCAGAGTGATGAGTATCTCCTTGTTCGTTCACCAAAACCGTGCTGAAGAAAAATATCTGTAAATTCATTGACGTGACACTATGTTATCAACATGAGTTAATTAATAAGCTAACTCTAAAGAATATTTGTATTCTAACAGAGCCAGTTCCAAAAGGAGAGGTTTAGGATTACATTATTTAGGTATCAAAGTCCCTTAAGGAAATATAATTTAAGTAGAAATCACCCAGCGAGAATGACCGCCTCTTCTACCTACTGCTCTAACTGATTCTAAATGTGGAAAACTGATTTTGTGAGGGCTTATAAGTAGGATAAGTGATCCCTAGTGTTAGCATAAACTCTAAAGGTTTAAACCCAATCTAACTTCATTTCATTTTTTTGATATGACCTATATTTTCACATCTCAGAAATACTGTAGACATCATATATTATGACATCTCTCTTACATGGTGATTTTCTCTGTGGATGTGTAAGTGATCTATAGATTTTCGTCCTTGGTATTGGATTTTAGTATGTTAATGAATGGATGAAAAGGGATATATATAGCATGACATAAAGCTGACAGTGATGGTAAATACACCAGATGATCATCTTAATAGCCAGTTTTACTTAGCACATTGGAATGATAGACTAAATCCAACAAGATGAAACTTAACAGGGAGTAATAAAAAGCCCCAGAATTACTTTCAAAGAAAACAGTGGTATAATTCTGGCAATACATAAGGATAAATGTTCTATAAATATAGATTGAATCTGCTAGAAAATTGTATGCACTGCATCATGACTTATTCAGCTCTTTATCGTTGAAGTTGTCTAAACTGAAGTTTTGTAGGAATGTGGAATCTATTACTTTTAGTTTCTCATCTAATGCTAAGACTATGTGATTCTGTTCTTATCCAGTTTGTCATGGGGTATATCTCTTCCATTGTGAAACATAAAAAATATGAAGTAGGTTTAATTTTACATGTCATAAACTGGCATTATATATTTAGTTATACTCTGTGATTGTAAGATCAGAGGGAAAAAGAGTAATGGTAACATAACAACATGTATAAAAATTAAAAATTACACAAAATGGATAGATATTCAGTGGTGAATGTATTCAGGGAAGTAGGGGAGAAAAAAATGTCTCTCATCAGTAGCTGAAAGAGGTTTTATTTCAAGATTTGGTGGACAGTTTTGAACTGATTGGTAGTTTCCAGATTCATTTGTATGTAAGCATCCTGTGAGGCTAATAAAAGCTGGGAAAGGTACATGAGGGAAGGTCCTGGAATCTCCCTCTCAGGGGTACTTTAAAGTAGAATCAATAACTATATAGCTCTTTCTCATCGCCTTGGGAGTTCATCTGCCTAAAGAAAGGGGACTGCATTAAATAACCTTGAAAAGTTCCACTTTCTTTTTCTGGTTTATAACTTTCACAACTCTGCTCAGTAGTCAAAAAGGCACAAAACACACCAAGACCAGCATCACTTCTTTTCCTGTCCAGCTTTAAATGTAGAAATTCACATTATTTTGTGCTGCCCACCTCAGAATAGACCTGTATCCTTTCTGTGCTCAAAAGTCTCTTATATTTTTTCTTTATGAATTTACAACAGTTAATTTTTCCATTTAATTCTGACTCCAGCTGCTATCCTGTTCTCATAGTTTTATACATTTTAAAAATATCGTTATTTTCTAATATAACATAAAACAAAAAAATGCAAATTGGAATATATTTTTACATCTTAACTCACATATGAATTCCTGTTACTGCTGCATATTAGATCTTTTGATTCAGCAAACTGCAAGAAATGGGGTTTCTTGATTTCCTTAGATACCTACTTGTTTTGCCCAAATTAATCTAACAATTGAAAATTATATAATGTGAGGACTGTTTGAATGGCATTTCATAAGAATAGCTAGACATCTGTCCACTCAACATTCAGATAACCTCCTCTTATTTTTCTTAGATTCTATCATGACCACATCACATACTGATATTTTCCTGCACTGTTCCCCACTTGTCGAACACTAACATGTATTTCCCTGGTGCAGAATCCTACCTGTATTTTCAATAGAATCTTTGCACAGACAGGAAGAAATATAATTTAATCATGTATGAGGTGAAACAGCTTATACCAGGTAACCCACCATCATTCAAGTCAAGACACTACCCTATAAAATATGTAGCAACTGACAACAGAAAAGAAAGTCTGGAGTCTTATCAGATGGTGTCACTAGTAACTATAAAAGCTTGATGTGAATATGCCTTACTGGATTTATTTTTTTTTCTGACTTACGTTAATCTTGTGCTACACAAAGAACAGTATGAAAATAGAATTTTCTGGATTTTCTTGACAGATATATTTAAAGAAGCTTTGATTCTAAAACACTTTAAAATGGCAGTCTGCTGGAGCCAGGAAATCTATTACACTGTCCGAAGTTCAGAGCAGTGCCTAGAGTCACTAACCTTTGTCTGTTCTTTGGCTTGTTGCAAATTCAGATGAATAAAAAATATGTGCCTGAAAGAGCGGTGTACTTGAAACTGACAGTAGAGTATAACGGACCTGCAGTGATACACTTCTCCATGTGCTGTCTTCTGAACTTTCATACACCTAGGCTGGCTAATGAGCTTTCCTTCTTCGTGTATATCAGTCTCCAAGTTCATGGAATCTAATAGCAGGTGCAGTACGTTATGGATTAGTGCTGGCTCTTCAGACAGATTAGAGAAAAGGCAGCTGCTAGGTGTAGAACATCAACACAAAATAACCTGAACCAAACTTTTTATTTTTATTGCTGAAATAATACTGAAGTAGATATGTAAAATAATTCACAGAAACGTATTTTATGTGCAGTGCAACAAAATAAAATGCAAGCATCCCACATCTTTTTTTTAGAACAGATTGTGAACAATTACAGGTTACCCATATACAAGGCTCCAAGTATTCTTTAATGATTTTGATGTTGATTTCCTGTAAATGCTGTGCTTTATAGAAAATTGTGACAATCAGATAATATTTTATGTAGAACAAAGCAAATATATATTCCATCAAAATATACTTCTTTATAAAATAATATATTAATAGTTCTAACTCAGGGTCACAGGAACTGACACATGTTCCAACATGTTTATTTTAAAAAACATGATAAACTTCTAACTGCTCTACTGTAGCGCAGTGTGCCTTTTATCCGGGCAGGACTTCGAATCAATTAGTGTTACTGGGAGCTCTGAGGCTTAGGGCCTAGGAGCACGGCCACCAACTGTGAGAAGAATGGATCCCTGTAGAGTGTATAGATTGTGGGAAATTCTGTTTCCACTCACTGAAAGACCTACAGTCATCTCTTTTTTCTTTTCCTTTATCTTTTTTTTTTTTTTAACTTTTCTTAAAGATTTGCAAGACTAACCTTTACAAAAGAATGTGAATCACCACTTCTGCAGTGATTCGCTCACAGCAGGGATGTTGTAGAATCTGGAGTCAGCTGAGATCCATGGCCTCACCTCAGATGATATTATTTTTTTTCTGTCCACACTGAAAATCAGGACCAGAGTTTGTATAAGAATTCAAAGAACGTGGAGAAAATTTTGCTTTTTTTCTGATTTGGGCGTAGTGCGGGTTTTAATTTTCCAGTCGGATTTATTTAGCAATGGGTAGCTCAGAATGTAAAGCACACCACCAGAAAGAAGAGAATAATATTTTTGTCTCCCAAACCTGAACTCTGTCTTCTCATCAAATAAGAGGAAGGTTGCTAGTATTGTGTAGACATGGATCTTTTTAATGTAGTGGTTGCTACGGATCCTGATGGAATACAATTTACATTCTGATATATTTCTAGATCATGAACAAATCCATCAAATTGCATTGTTTTCTTTCAATTTTGTTTTCCTAGAAAAATAAACGAAAGCAACAATATTTTATTGGGGAGGTCTATTTCATTTTGTGTAACTGGCTAATTTAGTTTTCCCAAAGCATGTTATGAAAGGTAGTGGAATAGCTCTTTAGCATAAATAAAGTTTCAACAGCAAAAATATACAGCCTCCTATTTATTTAGATGTTAGTCAATAGATAAACCTTTTTTTTTTACTTTGAGGCTTGCAATATATAAATATTAGGTGCATATGCCTAACCTCTCTGAATTAGTGTTTATATAACTTAGTCAGTTGGTGAGATAGTAGGAAAGGAGGTGGGTTCTGTAGAAGCCCACAAAATTAATATTAAAAATGTGTGCTTTTTTTGGTGTGTGAGTTTTTACCCCACCATGGAGTTCAAAATATTGGTTTTAGTCTCTCTTTCACAAATTATGTAACACTTAGTATTTCAATACACCTTTTTTTCTTCTCCTTGATACTTATTTATTTTTAATTTTAAAGTACAGTGAAGTAGAAAGACCATTTTGGATCACTTTATTTCATTTTGTTTATTCCTACTTCATTCTCCTCTGGCTGCTCCTCAGCAGTAGATATTGTGAAAGTAAAAGTATGAGCTCTTTTCCAAAATATGTTGATGTTTTCGTATGTTTGTGTTTCAGGAAACCCAATTATTTTGTCTTAGTTTTTCCATTAGTGGTTTGATAAGGAGTATTTATATAAATACTAAACTTGCTGGTATCCACTGAAGAGAGAAAAAGAAAAAGCCTTATCATTTCCATCTATATGGTGTTATCAGCAGATGTCCAAAGGGTTCTGTCACTCAAGTGAGCTTGAGTTGATATTTATCTATTAAATTTTTCTTTGAGATTCATAAAATTTATGTAAAAATTATTGATAAAATTAATTGGGAGTCTGGCACTTAATTTATAATGAATTGTTAGAATGCCTTCAGTTGCTTAGAGTGCAAAACCTCCACTACTATTTGTATCTCAATCATTTCATTTCTTTGTTTATTTGATTTTTTTTCAATGAGATCTTCCTGATGTGTTCACTATAAAGTAGTTCTATTGTGTGGATGTTCATGTGTGCAGATGACTCTGTCACGGAACTTGTGGGAATCCTGTCCAGGGAAGTTGCTCTTTGAGCTGAGTTGCAGGGATTCACCAGACAAATGAGGTAGATGGTGGGGATGGGGAGTTGGGGTTTGCAGTGGGAGATGGCGGAGATGTAGAACGTTACAGAGGGTGTATGATCATGGCAAGTTGGGGAATTGTCAATGTTTGGGTTTCGCAGGAGTACAGAATGAAGATAAAGTCGTAAGCGTAAAATAATAAAAGTTTTTGTATGACATGTTGACAGTTTGAATACTATTACTCTTTTGAAGAGGGAAGAAATTTAAGCAATGGAGTGATTGAATCAAATAATTATTTGTAGTTCTAGCTGACAATTCAGGGCTTTTGTACACATTCCTTATGCTTACAGTATTTTTGCATTCCCACTACTCCCCCCTTAACCTCATTATTTACCCTCAGATTTTACATCTAATTTCTCTTCCTCACCTGAGCCTCCTCACAGGTTTAGGTCCACTTTCACTGTTATAGGTACACGTAGAGCTACATGCATAATACTGTTCACAGTGGTATCTTTGTGTTTGGTGAGTGTTATCTTCCTCACCTGCAACATATGCACCCCCAGGAAGGCAGTACTGGCTCAAGAGGTACTTGTTGAATCAGACAGTAAATAAAAATTATGACATCAGATCTGTATGTGTCCACCACATGCTGTTTCCCATGAGTTGATAAAGTTGTATTAGAAAGGAGTCAAGGATGGAAAGAAAGAAGAAAGAAAATGGAAAGCCCTTTCCTCCTCTTTTGTAATATTAAATGGGTGGCAGGAATGTAACTATTTTCTAGTAACTAAACTCAGAAATTATTATTTTATTTTATTTCTCCTGACTATATAAATACTGAAGAACAAGTAATATAATTTCCTTATGCTTCAGAATTTCTTGGTCTATAAAAGGGAGAAAATAATATTGCTTCCCTTACTATTTTGCACTGATAGCATGAGATGTGGCAAAAAGCAAGGGCTTTGATTTTTCAGAGAAAATAAATAATTTGGGTACATTTCTTATTTGCAAAAGGAGAAGTATATATCATTTTTATTATCAAATGATATTTGAGGTGTGTCAGCAACCCATAAACTCTGGGTTTATTTACAGTTTGAATTCTGCTTGATTGTTTCTCCTGGCTAGAACACATAAATCATGGGATAAAGACATTCTCCTTTACAAGGTGTTTATTTCATTATAGGTTTTGCTTCTGAAAACATTCTTGGTTGTGTTACTTTATTATGCTTTCTGAGCTATTTTTAAATGATAAAATTCCTGTCATTATTCTTTATTTCAGTGAAAAATTGAGTCATCAAATGCAGAGCTTGCTTGGTCGGTCAAGACTGCTTTTTGAATTTGATTTTGTTGTCTACCAAGGTACCTCAGCTGTTCCGCCAACAGTTTTTGTTTCTGTTGTTAGTGTTGCTGATTTTTAGGCCTTTTAAAAAATTATTAATAGAGCAGTTTGCTGGAAACACGAGGTCCATACTTGGTGCTACTTTATAGTCAACACGGACCACTGTGCTCAAATGAAGAAGAAGTAGAAGTACAGCCATCTCCATGTCCAGTCCATGAAATTAATGATATGGAAAATGGAAGACCTTCCCAAATGAAACATAATTACAGATAATTTAGATGAATGAATTGAACTTATTAAACATAAAAAAATTCAACCCCACAAGCCAAATAGAAAACCCTAGGCTGGATTTCATTACATGTCACTAGAGGGGAACCACTCTTCCTGTCTATCAGCATTGATCCTATAGATGTGTCTCCACTGAACTTCACACCTAACAGAACAGTCAGTGTTCAATTACGTCTCTGTGATAACATTAACTAGAGATTTAAGAGTAAAGAAAAGGTCATGTTTGGGGGAGCAGAGAGTTCTTGGGGACTGCCAGCCTCCTTTAGCACTATATGAAAATTACTAGCTTAAACAATGTAAAAGACAAGATTTCAAGCATGAAGTGGTTCCCTGATTTATAGTTGTCACTTTTAACACAATTTAAGGTATCCAATAATGCCGTTTAGAGTATAAAGTATAAGTGGCAGAATTTTGCTCTTTCTTGAAGCTGTTATTATATCCACTTAAACTCTCTCTCACACACAGGTACACATTCAAATCAATCGTGAATAAAAGATGTGACTTGAAAATTGCCATTCTCCTGCAATTTCCTTTCAGAAGTCCATTCTGTAGTTCACTTAAACAACTTGCTCGAGCAATCAAATCTATATGGGCAGAGCTTTCTGCATGGGCTGAGATGTTATGCTCATAAACACAAAGATTTTAGGAATTATGAGCTATTTAAAGAAATAAGAAAAGAAACTTTAAACACATCACATTGCCCTAAATTGGAATCACCTTTTATCCCATCTTTTGCTGAATGCATCTTAAAAATCTATATGCTATAGCTTATAATGATTGCTGAATCTTCAGTCATTTAGATTTTGGAAAAGAAGCCCATCCGTACAAGCACAGTGATAGTGACTTACAGTGGAAGGAGTCGTTGGCTCAATGACCATGGTTCTGGAAAAGACTTTCTAGAGAGCAGACAAACTCCCAGTAATGTCAGAAGACATTCTTTTTACAGGTTTATGCTTGCAGTAGGTCTGATTATATATCTGTTGAATAACTAATCCATCAATAAGTACTGTTAACTCTACTTTCAAAGTATGTTTCAATTAGTGCTTTTCTCTCCATCTCCACAGCCAGCCTGCCAGACAATAGCTGCATTCTCTCTCCCCCAGAGAACTGCTACCATTCTGGCCACAAAGACTCCATTATCCCCAGAGCAGTCAGAATGTTATTGTTAAATGCAAAATAGAGTGTGTCATGGCCATTCTTAAAGCCCTCCAAAGACATCTCACTTAATCTCAGAATAAAATTCAAACTCCGGTCTGTGACCTGGCCCTCTGCTTGGCTTCTCTGCTTGACCAGGTTCCACTCTGACCGCACCATGCTTTTCCACACAGCCCTTCCGACAAGCCGAGATTGTTTGCCCCCCAGGGCTTTTGCATTACCATCACTTTGCTTGGAATGAGCTGCTTCCAGGAATTTGTAAGCCTTGATTTCTTCTCCCTTTTATGTCTCAGATCAGAAGTCACCACCTCTGAGAGTGGTTGTCTGACCTTTTTCCAGTCATTCTCTTGCACTTTTCTGTCTTATCTGTTCCTGGCATTTTCCACTCTCCAGAGCTCCTCTCTTGATTTATTGCTCACCATATGTCTCCCTTCCCCAATTATGTTCCCCACCCTCACACACCAATGATCCACTCCACAGTAGCCCAATGAGCCCAGCAGCGTTTATGTTGGGGTGGCGGGTGCAGGGATGATATGTGTGGCATCGAAATCACTAAACCATTTGATGGCTAATCACTGTTTATTCCTGGGTACATATCTTTGTGAGCTCTGGAAGTGATCTTTAGCTAAAGATTTAAAGTGTTAATGTGCCAATGAAAGCAGTTCTGTATATTTGATCATTGTTTGTTTATATATTTTGGCCCACAGAGGTAATTTTCCAATTGTTACGGGAAACAATCTACATACCTGAAGTGTTTTATAATATTTATTATGCAAATTTGACTTAGAGTAATATTTTGTTTTACCTTACCTAATAACTGGTTAGATTAATAGCTGCTTAAAATTACAAGAGGTTATGGAGTGATCGTATCTTAAGAAACACAGATCTAAATCTGGAATATGAGGGTAAAATCTACAAAATCCCTGTGATATCCAAGCCATCTTCAATATTCACTCAAGTGTTGACACCCCCCCCATTATTTTTAGTGTAATAAAGCTCTTTGTTCTAATTATAGTGCCTAGTACTTATTCAACATCAACTATATTTAAAATTCTAAATGCTTTACATGCATTAACTCATTTAATCCTCCCAACAACAATATAGTGAGGATTTTATTATTATCCCCATTTTCTGAATGAAGAAATTATCCAGAGACTTAGCTAATTAATCCAATATCATGCAGATAGATAGCAGCGGGGCTACAATTCAAACTCAGGAGGTCAGGTTCCAAAGCCCCACTCTTTGAGCAGTCCATCGCACCATCTCTCCAAATCAGGCTGTTCAAAATAGTAACATAATTTGGGAAAAAAATTGATCCTGTTGAGGGAGAGTGATTTAACAGCAACAACTACTCTATCAACTTCCAAGACTGAATACATTTATGTAATTGCAGATATATCTGTATCTATCTATCTATCTATCTATCTATCTATCTATCTATCTAGATACATACCTTTCAGGATTCCATGCTCCTCTCAGAGCTGTAGGCTCCTTGATTCATTCAGTAAGCACCTATTAAGTATGATTAGTGTGCCAGAGATATAAAAAAAATCATGAGTGCAGTCCTCACAGACTGGTGGGAAAAATAAACATACAACAGAAAATTGGGATACAGTTTAATGAGGGCTGTCACCAAGGCATGGAAATACAGAAGAGGAGAGATTGGCACTGAGTGAAAGCATCAGAAAAGTCTACAAGGACAATGCGACATTTGCCGAACAGAATATATCGAGTTTTGACTGTCATGGAAGGGGAAGGGTGTTTCACACCATGAGGAAGCTAATGAGCTAATGAGCTGGAGGCATATAAAGAAAAGAGTATGGAAAGAATCAGTAACAAAAAGAGGGAAGGATAAGGGTGATGGGAGAGAAGGAGACGGACAGAGGGCTGGGGGCTGCACTGTGAAAATTTTTATGGGTTATTCGTAGGGGCGCTTAGGTGAGTGATGTGATACTCAGGTTTAGAGAGAATGCTAATATTCTTATTTCTTAACATTCAAACTATTCCATCAAAATAGTGACTTTCCTTGAAAAAGGATAGTTGTTTGGGTTTTTTTTTTTTTTTTTTTTATCAGATTGTGGATTTGCTAGAACTAAACAAAAACAAAAACAAAAACCAAAACAAAAAACCCTGTCCTCATCTCAAGGAGCATAGGAGTAAATCTTGTTAGTTCTTTGTTCTCGAGTAAGATAGGGTTATAAGAGACCAACAGTATATGTCCTCCTTTCTTCCTAGGCTGTCTTTGCGAAATGAACAACCTTAGGACTTCTGAAAATTAGTCTTTTTGAATTGATTTTAAAGCTGAGTAACAAATAGAAATACTGCAATTTTGGATCCAGTCTTTGTGTTTTTTTCCCCTTTTCCTTTCTTTTCTTCTGTCTTATCTCCTTCCTCCCTCTATCCTCTCCCTTCCCCTTCTCCTGCTGCTGTCTTTAATTAACAGCTGCAGCTCATTACTTCTAGAATTATTATATTATTAGACCACAAAAAAGTAGTAATTATACACTATCCACTGACAATGTCACTTATAATGATAAAAATAATAGACTCCGATTAACAACCAATGAAGTAGACTTTAAAATGAACTCATATTCAGAAAAACACACAGGCTTTATACTACTTTATCTAGTGTCTTTAATGAAATGTTTTCTGTGTTAAAGGAAAACAGAAAGAAATCTGTTCTTAAGATTGTCACTACCCAAGAAAAAAACAACTTTTTATCTTATAACTTTAAAGATGAAAAGGAGGGCTGTAATTCTTTGCACATTTTGACTGTTAAATAGGTAATTATAAAAGAGAAGTGAATTTAATTTCTTGTGTATGTGTATATACATATGTATATTTATAGTTTAACTTCTAATTTGACTTATTAACCTCATTGCATCCTATCTGGTGTCACTTGGGGGTAAGTAGTGAGCCATTAAGAAATAAAACCAAATTCAAGAACATCTGGTCCACTGGCCCCATTATGGCATTAACTATTCTTTCAAGGTTCTCTCTTGGGAATCTGACAGCCTTGTGGTTTTGTTCTTAGAAGGTTGAGCAGAGGCCACCTATTCATGATTGCTGGAGAACTCCTGAGAGCAGAGGGAGGCTAGTGAGAACATTTGCCTTCAGGAGTTATCTTACCATGTCACTGGAGGACTTTGCTTTTAGGGTTCATATCTAGCACTTTTGTTAAACAATATGTTATATTCATTTTGTTCTTCACTTTAAAAAATTCATAAGGATAGTGCCAATTTAATATTTTAAGAGCAAACAAGGATCAGATCAACATCTATAGTAAAGGAGAAATTACAGGACAGACATAAAAAAATGCCCCTATCTTCACCTGCCACTGTCTGCATCCAAGTTAACCTATTGTCTGTCTGGCAGCGATGCCAGGAGGGAGCAGGAACTTGATGAAACATTAAAGGGAAACAAGCAGTTGTTCTTGCCTTTCAAAAGTTAGTGATTAAAAACATTAACTGGAAATTCAAGTCCTCCCCATCTCAATTTCCTGCTACCTCAGCTTTCAGATGAACTGCAAAATTCAATTTAGGCTGGTACCATGATTGTTGAAGTTTCAAGGAAATCTAGAAAAAAAAGGTACTAATTCTGAAAGAATGATTGTTACCTTATTAAAAAAAACAAAATGTTCCTCATAGTTTACACACAATCTCCAGCTGGCATTTAAAGGTTATTAAATTGTGTTTGCTGTTTCTCTTGTATGGGTGGTGAGAAGTAAGGAATTCCCTCTAACATAGTGGTTACAGTCTGTTTAGATATACACCTTCTCCATAAAGATGATTTTGAGCAAGTATACACAAAATATTTATAAATATTTACTTATAAATGAAATTTATTCCTATGCATTACTATATAATACACTGAGATCTAAAATAGATATAAATAGAATTATAATATATTTCTGGAAATGGGTTTTATTAAACTTCCTGAGGTTCTTACATTCTGGGCACCACTGCAGTAGTAGACTGAAAAGCTGATTAAGAAGCAGAAATGTATTTTAAATGTGTGGAAGAAATTTCATCTGTTATTGAAATCTGTTTTTTAAAAACAAAAGAAATAGGTAATGACAGTGATCTCATTCTATCCCACCCAAGTTCATTTTTTCTATAGGCCAGTGTTTCTCAAAGTATAAAAGGTAAACTTACTAGAATCATCTGAATCAGAATTTTGAAGTCTGGCTATTTACGAGTAGCATAGTCAATCTTTCAAGGAATGTTATTGTACGTACTAAAATTTGAAAAGCACTACTACAGGTGAAAATAATCAGTTTTGAGGGGGGGAGTAGTGCTTTTTGTTTTGAAAATTTCTGGAAAATTATAATTCTAACATAGGTAACTTGGGATCAGAAATGTTAATCAATAAAATTCACAGATTCCAAATTAGCCATCTGAGTTTAGAAGTGTCATAAGGAATTAAGATCACAGCATCCATATTTAACATACAGTAAGTTTTAATGAAATGATACCAAAAGATATGAGTTAATTATTATTTTTGAATAATTATGTGTTTATTGTTCTTTCCTTGGCTCATGACTCCGTGGTCAAAAATTGGATGTAGGTTACATTATATGAGCTCAAAAATGTATTAATGCTCCTAAAGAACTTACACTGTAATATTATGGAGAAAGTCAGATTCGGTAGTCATGTCTTTTGATAAAACGTTGTAAATTTCCATTTGAGTAAGATATAGATATGTTGCATCCACTCTTCTCTTGGACTTTTACTCATAAAAGTAAATTACTTTTAAGTGGGCTGGATATATAACAATTTATACTCATAATGCCTACATTGGCTGTATAAATAGAAACAACTCATTTTATATGACAATGAGTTAATTTATTATTTTGACAGTAATGACCTCAATGGTGAAACAAACACACTAATTCTTGCCCAAAAGAATGGATTCAGGTATATTATTCTGTCTACAATTTAATCTGAATGCACAAACATTTCCTGAGAGAATTTTAACCACTTCTGAAGGAACATCTAGCAGTCATCTTTGAGAAAAGGTGGGATGACAAGTATTCTTGTTAAGCTTCTTGATTTTATTGAGAGATTAATTCTACCACCTTGCTCCCTGCCCTCCATCCTTTATACCTGTTCATGGACCTGGCTTGTGGTTTAACTGCCAATATGAAAGAGTTGCACTGCAAGTACTTCAGAAAGTGTCATTTCAAATTCATTCTGACACAATACCCATCAAATACCTATATTTGGGGTGAAAGATTTAAAGCCTATGAAGTCTTACCATTTTTCCACATGTTCTTAACATCTACTTGAGAATTGGAGCAGATACGAAGAGAGCTGTGTTCCCAGGTCTTTCACATCACGAACAAGGCAGCTCACTGCCATCATCCTAATAATGAATGTTCTTCAACTAAATTGTGTGTTTGTGTTGCCGTAGGCTTTCTAAGAAGCGGCTCTGTTGACCTCATTATTTATTGCATTGATAGTGCCATTTTTTGAGGATCTTAAAAGAAATTCCTGACAAAACGTAGTATCAGAGATAGTTATTCTTCTGAAAATTGGTCTTCTTTATTTTTTTATAAAATGATGATTTCCATAGCCGACTCGTTTCCCCTTTTCACTATTAGAAAGCTTAGAGCCAAATTTATGTTCCACTGACAGCAGGTTATTTTTATAAACATGTTTATTAGACTGTGCCTGGCAACATCTAAGCTTGTAAACATTTTCCTCTTTCTCACCTACCTTTAGTTTATGTTGTACATTCATCTAAGTTCTTTTTATACCCTTTCTGGAACTAGGTAAATGATAGTACTAGAAAGATAGCTAAAATCATGAAAAGACACAGGGGATATAAAAATAATTTTAGAGTATTGTAATAATTCCATACTTATTCTAATAAATTTGATGATAAAAAATACGTCAGGAAACCATGGAAGGGTGTTTTAAAAACTTCACTAACTAGAAATTTAGTAGAAACTACAATAAGGTTACAAAGAAAATAATGTCTAACAGCCACATTAGTTTTATAAATTTTTCTCCATTTTTCTATGGAAGAACCACAAGTGTTATGGAGGTATGTGGTAAGAAAGGTCTCTGTGATGAGGTGATGATCGGCAGGGAGCAAGGTGAACTGAAGCAGTTGTTAATGTGGACGCCTCATGGAAGAGTGCTCCTGACAGAGAGGCCAGCAAACGCACAGATCCTGGGGCAGAACTTGGTCAGCATGTCTAAGAAATAGAGCTCCCCGGTGGTTGAGGCACAGGGAGCCAAAGAAGTGATTGGAGATAAAATCAGCAAAGTAACAGGACCCATTCATGCAATGCCTTGCAGGCCATGAAAAGAGTTTGCATTGTACTCTTTATATTTTTATAAGTATATTTTTACATTTTTATAAGGACTTTGTATTTATATATATATAGACTGTGAGTCATTGGAAGGTTTTGAATAGGAGGTCTAATACAGTCAGATTATGTTTTAAAATGAAGAGTCTGAGGTCAGCAAGTGTGGAGCAAAGATACCAACTGAGAGGATATCACAAGGCAGAAATGTAATGCTTGGACTAAGGTGGAAATAGTGGAGATAGTGAGAAATAGTTGAGTATAGAATATATTTTCATTGGTGATGGATTAGATGTGAAATGTGGAGGAAAGAATAATCAATGATGACCGAAGTGGTTTAGCTTAAAGAAGCAGATGGATGGAAGCACATTTACTAAGATGGGGATATTGAGAGAAGAGTCAGTCCGGGGAAAGTGCTGTCAACAGTACATTTATTGATAAGTTGATTTTGAGATATACTTTCGGCATTCAAACCATTGTTTGTTATTTGGCTACCTAAGTCTGCAGCTCAGAACTCTGTTAACAGTGAGATATATTGGCATCAAGATGGCATATAAAGTTACAGGATTGAGTAATGTATCTACAGAATGAAAAAATAGATTCAATAACATGCAAAATTCTTTCTCATACTTAGGAATCATATCCAGACTGCTATGTCTTACTAGTAATTGCGAGGAAAATCTCATTTTCTCTAGTTCAAAAAACCAGCCACTACACACACACATACACACACACACACACACACAAGCCACCCCCTTGAATGACTGTCATTATATTGAAATATGATGATGTTTTAGGGTCTCTTCTTTCTTCTAATAGAAATGTTCATTTCCTGAAATGGCAATTCTGAGAAATTAAGGACATGGATGATTGAGATGAGCTTTCCATTTTTGCTCACATACTAAAGTTTATGCCTCATTGGATACCTTTAATTTTTCCCCTATTTCTTCACCAAGCTTTCGAGTGGGTCTGAAGAGAAAGTGCTCTGACATATTTAAGGCGTCCTCAGACAAAATCTGTACCTATGATTGTATCTCTTCAGTGTCTACAAGGTCTCATAGTATCTTTTTTCCAGCTCATCTTTCTTGCTCCTTTGCCATTTTGGACGATAAAAACCCAGCTCATAAATGTTTAACGGACAAGATAAGCTAATAAATACAGCTCTAAATATCATCCCCTTACAATAGTCTAAGAATTATCTGTCCTGGAATAATTCCTTATGCCAACCAAGAAGAGCTCTCTATAAAGCCAAGCTGTTTAAGTCAAAATTTGAAATAAAATCTACATTTCAAATGAGATAATAGCAACTCTTCTGGCATTTTAATGATACATCTTGCAACTCATCTCAGTAACCTTATAATTTCATATTAATGCAGAAGATTTTCTTTACTAATGAGTAAGGATTTGCCCAAGGAAATTGGTCATATCTTAATCTATACATTCTTGAATGGCCATTGAATTCATCTAAATTAGAAATTTAGATTTCAAGTAAGTCTTGGCAGTTGAGATTTTTTAAGCCTCTAATCCTGATGCCATGTCAGCTTAAATGTAATGAATTACCTAACAACCTCTCCATCCTCAATATGCTTTATTCACAGTCATCATAATGATTAAGGGCAAACATTAAATTTTTGTATTATCATGGCTGTTGTTTATTTTTCATTGAAAGGTATACCTGAATAGGAGGAGGGAATTTTTTGATAAGTGAATGTTGAAAATAATAATAAATATTCTTCAATTATAAGGTTTGGGTCAAATCAAAATACTATTTTGGTTAGGATATTGGCAGAGGCATGATACTGAGGTAATAGAATAAGAACTGGTACATTCCAAGCATTATATTTTGTAACATACTTTTTTGTAAAAATTTCCTTTATTTTTAAATGTAATACTATCAGAACATATTCCATATCAGTTAAAAAATTTTTAAAATATATTATTTCAATCCGTGGTTCACTTTCTTTACCATAATTGTGAAAATTAAAAAAAAACTCTGTTTAATCAAAAATGCTTCAGAATAGTAAAAGTACAAGCTTACAAGCATTAATTTATTGGTCTAAGAAAAAAGACTTGAAAGTTTACTGTTGATGTGTTTATGTGTTACTATGTTCCTTGACTTTGCTCTTTTTTTCTGATAGAGTAGAGAGAAATATCTAACCTCAGATAACAAAAATAGTCATCTAAATTCAAATATAATTAATAACTGAACCTGCACAGTGTCCTGCAGCTGCTAGTCTATAAAATGACTGCATATCACACAGAATGGGAGGACCAAGCATTTTATAGTTAACAAATTCTACATAATTACAGAGGAGGTTGGCGTAGTGTTTTTACTGCCCCAGAAGGGGAGAAAGCCTCACCAGAATGTAATTCAGCAGAGTTGACTTTAAATGTTTAAAATTACGTATTTTTCTGATAACAAAGGCAATAAATGCATGCTTACTGAGGAAAACGTGAAAAATAAAGGAAAATAAAACAAGACAAAATTCATCTACATCCTGCCATATTTAACATTTTAAAGTACCTCAAAGTCCTTTTAAAATATGCATTGCCATAGAATTATACAGTTTCTATCCCATTCCCATTTGTTTAACTTAGTATTATAACCTGAGGATTTTCCCCTGACATCAGAATTATTTAAATGTTTCTGCTATAGGCTAAAAATGTGACTTGGGCATTGTTTACTTGATCATGCTCCTGCTGCTGTGTATCTCCTACCAGTGTTTCTCCTTTAATTCACCTTCCACACACCTGCCAGAGATACATCTCATGTTAAACAAAAATCTTTTCAAGTCCTCATGCCTCTCAAAATTATTTAATGCTTCTCCTTGAAGTCCACACCTCTGAGCACAGATGCGTATCTCTTCTCCATCTGAATCTAGCCAGCGTTGCTCGCCCACCTTTGCACAGATTGTAACATCCAGCAATGTTGATGTTGGCTGCTTCCCAAGAGCCACTTTTTTTCCTCATGCCTGTAGAATAGAGTCTGTGTTCTTCCCATCCCCACATTTGCCTTCTTTGCTTAACTTTTCCCCTTTCCACTCAGTTTAGGTACCACAGCCTCTTGGAAATTCCCTGACCACCCCACTCCAGGGTTGAGTTTGGTGCTTCCCCTCTCTAAGCTCCTGTAATAGTTTGTACAGACTTCTGAGTACCTATCATCACATATTAAAACCCCCTTTTCACTTGTCTGTTCAGCTCGTGTATGCAATGACTCTAGTCTTGACAGACAGGCTTAATTGTGAAAAATAAATGCCCCAGAGTCTCTTCAGAAGACCTGGAGTCCTAGATATGTTTGAGTGCTAGTTGATTGGATGCTTACCTGTAGTCCAGACAAAGGCTAGATTTATACGTATAATACATATCCTCCAAGTTTAAAGTCAGAAGGTCTAAAACAAGATAGATAAAGAATATTATTTTATTCTGCTTCACTACATGTGGCGAAAACTTAATTATTTTACAGATATTGTATCTGTGGCCCCATGTGAAATTGACTGACTTAGGGAACAAAATTGGTTAACCACATCCATTTGTTTATATCATGGAAGTTTTAAGATTACATTTATAGCGAAAGGTATGTTACTAAAGAATGCATATCTGTAGAATAATCTCCCCCAAATATCCCCTTTCATAACAAGAAATGCTGCTAGAGGTGATAACATGATAGAAAAATTACAGTACAAACATTAAAGTCAAAGGGACTTTTATCATCCAACTTCAGATATGTGATTAAATCTGTTTCTTCCTAACTCAAGCTTTTCTGCACAATTTTTCTTCCTAAATATGATTGTGTAAGTCTATCTTTCTTTCCAATCCCTCTCCCTCATTTTCCTTCTTAATACAGAGTTCCTAAATGAAGCAAAATATCAGGGTGTGTGGGGACTAATACTTTTCAGCTTCATATTTTATTGTTAATTATGTTATGACTCATAGAAAAATTGATCCCAAGGTTCATAATTTTTCTTTTTCTAATTTCTTCTGTTCAAAAGCTGCCTTTCCACCACTTCCTCATTAATATAAACCAATAGTGGTCCTTGTTTGAAAGCACTTCATCAGAATTAGCCTCAAGTGAGTCAGCTAATGCAAGAAATAGTAATAAATGAACATGTGTCAACAAGAGGGCTGTTGAGCAAAAAATTCAGTTACCTTCTAGCACAGACTACAGGATAATTTATTAAAGTGTCAGAAGCAAACCTTCAAGGTAAAAAATAGCTCATACAGAATTCTCTGATTACCCAAAATGAATCTTTAATGTAAGTAAAAGGTGAAGAACAGAATTGCAACTGTGCTGTTCACCATTCAAAATTAATTGGAAAATCGTTGATCCGAAAATACCATATACTCTAAAAGTGATTATATAGTGAATAAAATTAATTCCAAGGATTGTTTACACATAGGAGAGCTCCAAAATGAGTGTTAATTACCATTTGCAAGTGCTTTGAATGATAAACGTTATTTTTTTAAAAAAAATGCACAAAAGCAGCTAAACAGAGGAAAACAAAGAGAAAGTCATGAAAACAAAAAACTTATCTTTTGTATCTCAGTTTTACTAGTTCTTCGCAGTTTTTTGTAACTTACACTTTAAAAGGCATTCTTAATCTAAGGTAAAGTCAAATAAAGCTCTTTCTCTCCACTTACAAGGACATTCTGATTAAAAAGTCAGATTAAGTCCTCTCTGTGAGTAGCTGGTAAGTTGATAAGAAGTCCCTATTAACACATCACAGAGAGGTTGAATTTGTGTGTGCTACACAATGGCTTTAAGGAGAAGCTAAATATTATCTGTATATTTCTATCCAGGATGAATAGCTCACTTAACAAGCTTTATTATCACAAATTAGCAATGAAGTGGTCCAGGGATGCATAATTTAGGAATTTTATAGGGTACTACATTAATTAGGTTGAAGCTATACATGTACCACAGACTGATCTGTAAGAGGTGGAAAAAAAGAAATAATTTCCACCATACCACTATATTTTGGGCAGGGTGGATGAAGAAAGAAACTGACTTCAAACAAATTATTAGAGCCTTTTTTGTTTGTTTGTTTGTTTGTTTGTTCATTTGTTTTCCATTTTCAACCTGGGTTGATAGTGTAGGTAGTGTAGCTTTAAGAATATGTTGAAATTTTAACTCTACAACCTATTACCAAAGAGTGAAAATGTTCCTTTTTGGGTTTGTTTCAGTCTTTAATTAACTGTTAATTATATGGATGGCCAAGAATAGCAGAGTCTCAAAACTGATTATTTGAAAATTTCTTTAATACATGTGTGGCCTACAGTAATTAGTAAAGGGAATAGTACATGTAATACCTATCAGTCCACTTGGAATTGTATGTATTTAATATTATTGCTATTCATATTTTATATCTTGTTCCTTATTTAAAAACAATCTCCAGAAGTCACCAAAATGGTGCACATTCTTTTTGTCCAATATCTCAGAATTATCAACATAGTTATTCTAAAATTTTCTTTTAACATTCATCTATTGCTAGCATCTATGTAACAAAGCAGTTGGATAAATATTGTCAAAAGTAGGTTTGAAATACACAGACATTTCTTTTTTTAATATGTATTTGTATGATCTTTAAGCAATCTGGTATCACATGCACATAAAGTAAACATGTATGTATCACTGATACTAAAATTTTCTTGTTAGATGAGATTACTAATGAAAGTAATGGCAATAACTTATACAACTCTAGAATGATTAAACAATAAAATTCTGTGAAATTTCCTGTTTTTACACTTTGGTTATCACCCTACCGTTTCATATTCCTTTATATTTTAGATAATTATTAATGTGTTAGTTGATGAGAGGAAAAATAGATGAGAAGTATGTGATTTGCATAGCAATAAAAACTTATTTCATCTGAGTGAGAAATAGGAATTGTTAAAAGTATTCCTACTCAGATATAATTCGTATGGAAATGTATAACTTTTTTGTGAATTAGAGGATCTTTTATACTTCCCTCATACTTCTAAATATGCATTAATCAAAGGTTAAATATTTTTATACTTACACCACTAATATTATGAAATACACAGGACATCAGGACTAACTTTTTTTAAAACATGAATATAATAGGAATTATGATGCCAATCCCAAAGAAACCCTAAACTAAACCTTGAAGAATCTTATTTTATTCCATTAGTACCTGTCTTTGATATCTGTAACTTAAGTGAAAATTCCTCTAGGTGTCAATAATCTAGAGATTTCCAGCTCCTGGAGAGTTAAGATAGAAACCAAAGTTCAGATCGCAAGTGTTTCGAGTTTGAAGATAGTGCTTGTGCTGCCTTTTCTTTATTTCTTTTTTGTGTTTCTTTATAATAAAACAATGCATATTTCAGGTTTCTGTTCTGGCTTGTGAAGAGTTTGGAAGTCACCACTCCATCCTAACAACAAAAACTGAACAAACTGAAAAATCCACAACTCTTCTTAGGTCAGAGAAGTGAGGTCACAGGGCAAACTGCTACACCCAAAATCATGACTTAATGGAACAGAAACCACCAGTCTAACCAGTGGCCAGGTATTAAAACCTGATCTATAATTTATAAGCTGCTGGAGGCTCAGTCGGGACGAGTCTGAGAATCCAACAGGGGGACCCAGTGTTAGGGGAGTCCCTACACTTTTATGAGTTTTACATTCAGAAGCTCATCCAGGAAACTTATTACAAAATAAGCCACAGGGATGTAACATACAGCATGAGGAAGACGGTTAATAAACTGTAATAACCTTGTATGGGGACAAATGGTTACTAGACTTAGCATGGTGATCATTTCATAATGTATGCAAAAGTCAAATCACTATATACTACACCTAGAACTAACATAACATTGAACATCAACTACATTTCAGTAATGATTTTGTTTTTAAAGAGTGAATATCTGAGAAAACTCCTCTTGCGCTTCCAGCAGGGGGAAGGATAAAGGACATTTTGAAATACCCCATAGCACTCCGTTTTTCTTAACAAGGTCTTTCCACAGGAGAAACTGTTTAGCCAAAGCCTAACTGACCTGGGAAAATAAAAATGCCCAGCTCCAGGCCCTCTAGCCATTCTGTCCTACCTGAGTGACAAAGGTGACTGAGAAGCCCTTGAGAAAATCACTGTCTAAGGCATAGGCTCACCATAAGAGTGAGACCTAATCGTAGGACTGTAGAGTCCTTTACTTCTGCCCACACCTCACAATCACATCAATAAAGGCCTATTTACAGTGACTTTTTATCCAGTACATCATGTCAGGCTATCAAGATAAAAATTAAAGGCATATTAAAGGATAAAAAAAAAAACACAGTTTGAAAAGACAAAGCAAGCATCAGAACTAAACTCAGATAAGACAGAGATGTTGGAATTCACAGACCAAGATTTTTAGCACAATTATGATTATTAATATAAGGGCTCTGATAGAGAAGGTATACAGCATGCAAGAAGAGACGGGCAATGTAAACAGAGAGATGGAAGTTCAAAGAACCAAAAGAGAAATGCTAGAGATCAAAAACACTAACAGAATGCTCTTATTTGTAATCTGGATATGGCTGAAGAAGAATCTCTGAGGCTGATGGATATCACAATTAAAAAAAACTCCAAACCTAAAAAACAATGAGAAAAAAAGACCAGGGAAAAAAGAAAAAAAACAGGATATCCAAGAACTGAGACAACTAATAAAAGTATAATATACATGTAATAGGAATATGAGAAGGAGAAGGAAGAGAAAAAGGAAAGAAATAGTTAAAGCGATAATGAATGAGAATTTCTGCAAATTGGACATCAGACACCAAACCATAGAACCAGGAATCTGAGAAAACACCATGTAAGATAAATGCCAGAAAACAAAAAACAAAAAACTACACTGAAGCATGTCATGTTAAAAATCAAAGATAAGGGAAAAATCCTGAAAGAATCCAGAGGGAAAAAGACACCTTATCTATACAGAAGCAAAAATAAGAATTACATCCAACTTCTCCATAGAAACCATGCAAACAAGAAGAGAATAAAGTGAAACAGACCCATAGATACAGATAACAAACTGGTGGTTGCCAGGGAGAACTAGGGAGTGAAGAATGGATAAAATAGGGGAAGTGATTAAGTTCATAAGCTTTCAATTATGAAATAAATAAGTCATGGAGATGTATTATACAGAATAGGGAATGTAGTCAACAGTATTATAACAACTTTGTAGAGTGACAATGGTAACTAGATTTATCATGATGATCACTTTGTAATATTTATAAATATAAGATCACTATGTTGTACACCTGTAAATAACATAATGTTTTAGGTCAATTATACTTTGATAAGTAGAAAAAGATAGAAGAGAATAGAGTAAAATATTTCAAGTGTTGAGAGAAAAAAATCCACCAACCTAGAACTCTATACCCTGTGAAACGATCCTTCAAAGTGAAGATGAAATGAAGACTTTCTCAGACAAAAATTGAGGGAATTTATTGCCAGTTGACCTGCCTGCAAGAAAAATGCACAAAATCAGCTAAACAGAGGAATATGTTAATCCTCACCTAAAAGACTATCATGATTGAAAAATCGCACTAGTCAATGTCTTTGTTCTCAGTTTTATTTCAAAAGAAATACAGGTAAATGATCTCAAAGACTGGATCATGACTGACCACACCACAGAGACAGACTTTCATAGTTGTCATTGGTTAAATGGTATCAAAGCTTCTATGTCTCTGAATTTTATACCATTATTCCATGAATATGAGTATATGAAGTATGTTTATATTGTTCAATTATTCTTTTATAACAGAATCACATTTATCTATTGCTTTGTGAGATTAAACACAAGATTCTGGATTCCTCATACAAATTTGTTAGGTAGATTTAATCCTTTTGAAAATGCAGAAGCAGATACAGACATGATCTCAGCACTCACAATCCCTTTTTAGGCCTTCTCATCTCTCTAGCATACCCATTTCTGTCTCTCTTCATACGTGCACTCTCTAATAACTAATGAATTAGCTGTGAGGGCATAATATATGTGAAATGCATTTATCTGTGTTATAAAAACTTAAGTAGTGTGGCTATGAAATAGAGATATTTTGGGTGGTGAAATATACTGGTTACTCAGGCCTCATTCTTTTACAAAAGGAGGATAGCACTTTATGACTCTTGAAGAAAGTAGAGCAATTCACACAACTAGATACCAAAGCTTATTATAAAAATATATGTACCTTTCTGTGTGTTTTACTTCAAAGCACAGAATGTCAAAAAAAGTATCAGGGTAGAAAAATTTAAGTAGGCTAATAGTACAAAGTTAATTAGTCACACTGTATCTAACTATAAAGGATGTATATGGTGTTCATGATCAACTCATAAATTCAATAAGTTAATATTAATTGAGTGATTATAAATATAAATATAAATATGCTGGGCAATTTATAAAACTCAATTCTACCTTAAGGAGCTTCTAACTTAATAGGGAAAAATGTTAGTTTACCCCAGGTAAAATTGCCTGTACTCAACTATTTTTGGCCTACAAAATGGCAGTTTCATGTGATTCACCTAATATAACAAAAATCTCAAACGGTATGTGTGGTACAGGCAGTAGGAGAAGGATGGAGTACTACAATTATTCAGGAGGTGAGCTTGAAGAAGGAATAGAATTTCCACAAGTAAAGTTGGAAAGGAGAGCATACAGACAAGAGTATATACAAAGGTACAGGGAAATAAATGTTCTGTTTGTGGAATGGCAATGGGATGCGGTTATATCAGTCCAGACGTGAGACTGCAGGTTGGGATTATATCCTAAAGGGTCTCAAATTGTGTTGAAGTAGCTTCAACTTTAATTGACAGGTACTGAAAGCAGTGAACATTTCTGAGGAGGAAGACAGAGATATGCTTGATGGTGAATAATGTAGTGGTTGATGCTGAATAAATTATGGGGGCAAAGATGGAAGTTGAGACCTATGAGGAGATTCTTGCAATAAAGCTAAGGAGACATTAAAAAGACTCTAAATTAGAATGATGGAAATGTAAATGGAAAGGAAAAAACCAGCAAGAGAAGTGCCATGGTAGATGTCATGGTCAAATAACATAAAGGTCCTAAACTGATAGAAATGGTGAAGAGAAGTTGGTTTGAAGAGAAAAATAAGGAGTTGAGAAGACTGAGAAGTCTACATCTCAGATTGCAAATGTGGCACCAAATTTTTTCAGTCTTGAAGGTATTTCTGATTCCTTTACATTAAGACAATAATCGAAGACAAGACCTTTTATAATTTGAGAGAGGCTATTGCATAGAAAGAGAAAAGGAAAAAAATGTATGCAGAACTCAGAGAACTTTTCAAGGGGAGAGGAAGAATCAATAAAAGAGAACAAGACTGACCTGAGTTCGTTATCATGATGGAAGATGAGCATTGCAAAGACAAAGGAAAAGTCAACATTGTCAAGAGGGGTGGCATGTCAAATGGGACAGACCTCTAGATACGAGGTGAAGACCTCTAGATTTGGCAACAAGAAAGTCATTAGTGACTTTCAAACGAGGTAGTTTCTGGTATGAAGGTTAAAACCAAAGCCAAATATAAAGGTACTAATGAGTCAGTGCCTAGGGGCAAAAATGAAAGAATTTGAAGAATTCAGTCAGGGCAAGGGAGGGAAGTTTGCATAGCAGCTCCAGGGTATAAGTAAATTGAAGGCTATTTTAAAATAAAAAGACTAGATGATGGTAGGCAAAGTGATAGTGGGGAGTAGATAGAATAAATTTGCAAGAGTATATCTTAGAATAGGAGGAGGGAGTGGGTAATTAACAGGAAGAATGCCCTGAGGACAGAGGAGAGTATCACCAAGAGCGCAAGGGATTAACTTTGGGTGGACCGGCCTAGTCCGAGCTGTTCTGAGGAGGCAGGAGGAGTGAAAAGGAGAATACAGAAATTGACACTACTGTACTTCAATTAAGTAATTAATTAATTAAAAGGTTCTCATGCCAAAAAAAAAAAAAGGAAGTTAAAGTTGTTTGAAGATACTAAGAAAGAAGTTGCAGGAATCCTTAACTATCTCTTAGCACTGCTTCTTATACTGAGATAGGAATAATAGCTGTTATTCTTGTTGGGGAAAAGCTTCTGCATTGTAGTCAACCTCTATAATTTTAGTGAAAACATATAGGTGGTGATGACTCTTGAGGAAAAGGTGTTTCCAGGGCTTCTCCCAGCGCATTTCCCGTAATGAGTCATTGTCTCATTACTTGTGAGGTGAACCTATAGGCAAGGCTTTGTGTGTTAATGAAGTTTTATCAGAATGCCCCTGACTTCCTGCTTTATTTACTTAAAGTTCCTCTAACATTTACTTTATATTCTTGCGGTAAAAGGGAAATAAGAATTACCTCGGTTCTTAGTCACCTGAAAAAAAAAGAATTTTTAACAAGAGACAGAAGGCGTGATATAAGCAAGATTTTCATTAGTAAAGTATAAAGGTAGTAAAAGATAGTACACTCCAGAGAACTGGGAGCAGACCAATCCAAGAGAGGAAAAATGGCCCTGCTCCTTTGTTTTTCCATCTTATATCCTGGCTTAGGGGCGTTTTTGTGATTGATTGATTGATTGATTGATTGATTAAGGGCTCAGGTTCTTTGAGTGATCAGGCTGATTGACAGCTCAGGTTCCTCTGGCACGCCCATCCCCTTTTGGGCAAGTTCTTCAGAGAAACCCATGGGAGGGCGCTAAAACTGTAATGTTAATTATATTATAATAAGCATTGGATCAAGTTACTCCAGGTCCTTCTGTTATGCGCAGCTGCAGAGTTTTGATTTTAGCTGGCTTCTTTTGCTGGCCCTCATTTAGAGAAAGTAAAAGTTTCTAGAGTCC
Organism: Camelus dromedarius; assembly: GCF_036321535.1. Lineage (NCBI taxonomy): Eukaryota > Metazoa > Chordata > Mammalia > Artiodactyla > Camelidae > Camelus > Camelus dromedarius. The sequence goes on from NC_087436.1 coordinate 42,011,502, forward strand.
GTTATCCTGAATGCAGACATACTGTTATTTTCTAGGTTGTTCCTTTCCCCTTCCCCTCCCTTGCCCAGTGCTCATTTCTATCTAACTGCCTAACACTCTGACTTGTGATCTTCCCAGTCCACTGTATTAGATTTGTAAATATTCTGACCCCCAAACTATAGCTTGGAAAATGGTGCAAATGTAGGCTCCCAAAAAAGGCATATCAAGAGACTTTAGAAAGAAGGCAGAATTTCTATTTTTAATGATTCAGAATTCATATATTTGCTTTACAGTAATTAAAGGAACTATCAGTGGATAAACAGCAAATGATTTGGGGTGATATACAGCACTGGAGTTTCCAAAGAACAGCTTGAGAAAGGTACCAAGATTCTTAAGATCCACCTCTGTCATCGTTGTACTTTCACTGTATGTTCAAAAACACAGTTTTGTGTTCACTATGAACCAAGTACTCTTCTCACAACTACCTTATGATGTGGGTATCATATCCCCAGTTTGCAGATGTAGTGACTGAGGTTCTAAGAAGAAAAATAAATTCCCCAAGGTCAACAGCTAGAAAATGATGAAGTCAGAAGTTATATATGAAAGCATCTGATATCAAGTTCTGTGCATTTTTCTCATCCAAGTCTACCTCCCTGGAAGTTGCAGCTGTTCCATTTGGAGACAGCACAGAACATTTTTTAAAAGAAGTTTATAATTGATGCTTGCTTTGACATTTTCTAAAGGTCTTTGTAAACCTCTGTGAGGATTATCAGTTTTGCTGCACCTCTCTTGAGTTTTGTGCTTTGTTCCTAGTATGGCTTAACTTCAAATACTTTATTACCTAATGTGAACACCAGTTTTATTATCTCTACCAGATATCACATTCAGCATAGGGTTTACGAGCATGTGCTTCTTATTTCTTGACTTAGTATATTCTTCAAGATTATCTTCAGCCTACTCCCTTCTTCGACTTCTTAATACTTGATAAGCAATAACCAGTGATATAATCTGTGTATTCATCACCTGTCTAAAATGAATGGGATCAAAATCCATGTAATATAAAATGTACTAAAACGAGCCACTTATAAATAAATTGCAAAGGCAATCTGAAGAAATACCCCCATTTTCCAAAGAAAGGACTGCAAATTGAAGTATTCAATTTTGTGGCAAAGAGGGTAGCTCTTCTTTTGCTCAAACACAAGTGCTTTTTTGAGATATAAAAATCTATGAAAGTTGGTTTGAAAATGTAGATGTGCATATTTTATATCATGAAGAAAGTTATTTAAGAAAGTATGATAATATCCAGCATACCTAAATGTTAAGTGTGAGGACAGGACAGCTCAGCAGAGATGTGTGTATGAGAACCTGGAGGTGAAAATGACATTCAAAAAAAGAAAAAAGAAAGAAAGAAAAGAAATAAACTAAAGGAAACTAAATCTAAAATAGAATTAAATTAGTGGTTTTGATCCCCCAAAGTATCAAAAACGTAGAATGAGAAAAAAAAATCAGAATGAATATGAGATGTAAGATCCAATAGCTACACTGTCATGAGCTCTTCAAAAGACACAGTGACTGACTGACTGGTTTTCTTAGGGCCAAAGTCAAGGGCTACTCACTGATCAGGAAAGTAGTAACAAGGCCAACAACATTAAAGATGGTTAAAGAGGAAATTTTTATCAGATGTAAAAAGAAAATTATAGATTAGACAAAAAAAGAAAAAAAGATACGTTGCACATAGAAAACTGTTTAAGCAGATTTGAGAGTCGTAAACTTTCTGTGTTTTAACCCCGATTTGTGTTCTTGTGAGTAGGTTATGTAAGCTCTCTGGGTTTAGCTTCTTCGTCAGTTAAGTGAACACTAAAAGGCTGTTGCAAAGACTAGAGTGTGAGTGCTACTAAGTACCAGTGATTAGACATTTTTAAGCCTCATTTATCCTCTGAATCAGTGACTAGGCAAATAAATGCTTTTAAGCTTGAGCCTTAGTGAATGGGTAGCTTGAAACTGAACTGATTCTACTTCTCAGGTGTATTATTTCTCCCTGGAATTTCCATCACTTGTAGGAGAGTGTTGTTACATTCAAGATGCGTGCTAGCAGTCATGAATCCGGGAAAGAGCAGCAGTATCAATATGCAAGCTTCAATAGAAGGCTTACTAGGACCCAGACAACCAATCATATGAGAAGAATCTACCTCCCTTTTTACTATAATGAAGGCAATCAAGGAAATCTGAGATTACCTAGTGACAGCAAGTAGAAAATCCCTGACTAAAACATCAGTGTCCCTTGCTCACCTGCCGTCCAAAAGATGAAAAGTTAAATTGCATGGAGAAAATGTCATTATTTTACTAAATGAATTGAATGTACTCCAGGTGAGAAAAGAAAGATATTATCTAACATTTCAGGGATTTTAAATGCCAGGTTACCTTTAGCTAAGTAGTTTGGGATTTCATCGAATAATTATTAAGTAGATCTACACATGGATGCCTGTTTATTTTTGTGCCAACAAACAGATGGGAGATGCTTGTAAGTCTTAATCACAGAGGCTCGTCTGAATAGCTGCAGCTGAATGTCAATTTACCCTTAATCTAAAACTCAGCACTAAACCTTGCAGGTGTGTGTCCAGGCAGACATTTCCCTAAACAATTCTCACTTAAGCACAGAAATCTTTCTTGTTCAGGTTTGAAATCTTCTCCTGCATGATCCTTAAAACAATCCAGATTCCGCTGTCACAATATTTTCTAATTTCTGTTTATCTAGTTTCTTTATGTACGTTAAAAATCAGACTTAATTTTTGAAGTAAACTAATATTTACAGCAATCAAAGAGCTTGCTGCTGCTCATTAAGGAATACCAAGTTAGACCCAGATATTCTGAAGAGCCTTTATTCATAAATAACCTGGTTTCCCCTATAGAAACTGATTTTGAATTCAGATTCTTTGAGAAAAAAACTTCAGCACGTTTAGGAATACTTGGTTTCACATTCGCCTCGTCGCTGTGCCGTCATTTTCTGAGTGTAATTCACAATGGATTCATTGCTATTATGCACCTCTTAAAAAGCAACTATGTAGAGCTATCTGATAGATGATACCACATACTCACAAAAACGGGTGACTTTTTCTTATCTTTTCTGGTTTTCTCAGTCCTTCTGTGAGTTCCTTTATTTGCAAGGGGTTCATAAATCTAAGCCATCTGTACTCCTATAAAAATATTTAAAACTTGTTTGTTATTTGCCAACAAGCAGGCAGGAGATAAGGAGAGGTGGAAACCCAGAGCCAGGTAAGCTGCTGGATTTCGTTCACTCATCCCATTTTCTTCTCGAATAAAGCAGTAGATGGTATCTAAGAGTAAGAGAAATCAATTTTTCCCACCAAAAATGATTAGCTCTACCAAAAGAGGCATGCTAATGAGCAAAACCATAAACTGTAAACATAAAAATTTAAGAGGTTTGTAATACTTGACAAATTAGGCAATACTCCATAGTGCACAACCTGCTCCACTGTTTAGGTCCACAACCTGATCACTTATGTCACAAATATTTATTTCTCTTTACCAAGAATTGGCCATGTAAAATCTTCACACATCGTGGAGAGTTACTTGCAGGAAAACAGTAAACAGCTACAAGAAAGTGTTTTCTGTGTCCATCTAAAGAGTTCCTCAATCCATCTGGGGACCTGCCTCTATGTTCTGAAGAATTTGATGTACATGCAGTTCCTTGTTTGATTCCAAGAATGCAATAGGAGAGCTGCAGAGACTGATACTTCTCTATTACGTAAGACAGTGAAACAAGCCCCCATATGCCACCCATCCCTTCACTTATCACCCTATAAATATCTTTCTCAATGCTGATTGACTCAATGATCTCCGTCTTCCCGTAAGCTTTCCTGGACTATATCTCACTGCTCCTCTGGATAAATCCTCTACTACTGCTAAGATGGCATGCTCACTGTGTTAGTTTGCTAAGGCTGTCATAACAAAATACCACAGTTGAGGTGGTTTAAACAGAAATTATTTTCTCAAGTTCTGCAGACTAGAAGTCCATGCTCTTCCCTCCTTGGCTTGCAGATGGCCACTGTCATGCTGTGCCCTCGCATGGTGCTTGCTCTATGTTCATGCATCCTTGGTATCACCTTCTTCTTATAATAACACCAGTTCGATAGGATTAGGGCCCATCCTAAGGGCCACATTTTAACGTAATCACATTTTTTAAAGGCTCTATCTCCAATTACAGCCACATTCTTGAGGGACTGGGATTTAGGGCTTCAGCATATGAATTTTAGGGGGGCACAATCAGCTTGTAAAACTTACTATTCCCCAATGTGCCCTTTGTGTCCCATTTTCATGCTCTCCTTCCTATGCAAGGTGAAATAATACTAAGCACTTTCTTCTTGAGGTAGTCAAAATTCACTGATACTCAAAGTCTAATTGAAGTCCCTCCTATTTCATGAATTCTTCCTGGACTGCACCAACCCGCTGAAGACCTCCCGTCTGTTTTCAAAGCAAATGCTACCTATTGTGTTCATCCATATGCCTTATAATATGTTTGCATTGCTTGTTTCCATAATTTAACATTACTTCCTCTGTTGACATTTTCATTGAATTATATTTTATTCTGCATCATAATTGTCAATGGTCCCAAGTAAGTATAGCTCCATGAAACTAGGACAAGTGCTGGAATTGTCCAATGCTCTCTTTTTACACCTGCTGTTTCCCTATTAAACAGTGATCTCATGAAGATATAAGTATTACTTACTAATAATAATTTTGAAAGCACAAAATTTCAAATTGCATCAGTGCTTGCAGAATTTTAAAAGTAGTTTTTCCTTTTCTTTAAATATTTTATGTTGCCATATATTGATCAAGCAATCTTTCACTTATCTCTTCATGATTTTCTAAATTTCAATACAAATGTTTAAAGGAAAAATAGTTGAGGTTTGCTTTTAGATAACTTAATGACAATTTCAGTTTATTTGTAACAGTCTTACATAGCTGCTTAGTGTACCACATGGATCCCATCACTGAGATTTAGAAATTCATGAAGAGATAAGTGAAAGGTTGTTTGATCAATATATGATGGCTTAAAATATTTAAATTAAAGGAAAAGCAACTTTTCAAATTTGTAAGCACAATTTGAAAACCATCTCTTTGTGCTCTTGATTTACCAATTTATATAGATAAAAAAAGAAATTGTACTGTATTTTATTTTATTTATAACTTTAAACTCATTATCAGTAGAATTGTTATTAGTTTTATTAATTAATATAAATGCATATATTTTAATGAATGATACATTTTAAAATACGAACAACTATTTAATGAAATCATGTTACAAAATGAGTGGAACATGAAAATACATAATTTTTGATGCCCTGCTTTTAGCTATTTATATACTGATTGAGTACCTTCTTCAAAGTTTAAAAAACTGTCAACCAGTGACCTAAGTTCAATTCATAGACCTGTTTTGTTTGGGAGGTCTATTGTTCACTATTATTTAAAAATGTAAGTATATCAGCATGGCTATCTACTAGAGCGTAGCGAGCAAAGCTTGAGTTTGCCAAATCAGTACTGAAACCATACTCCCTATTGCCTTGAACATGAGTTCGAGCTTTCTATCATGTACATCTTCTTTTGTTTTTCTTTTGCTTTTCTAAATTTAAAATCCAAGATGTTTTATTATAATTTAATTGTTGGCCCCTACATTCATTTGAGAGTGTTTCCTGTTCTTACACCAGGAACTGTGCAGAGTCTAAGATAAAGAAATGTATAAAATTTATCCCTGCTCCAGATGTGCTCACAACCAGTTGGAAAGAATGATTGATTATTAAAATACAGTAAACGATAGCAAAAAGCCATATTCAAAGTGCTATGGTAACGCAGAAGAGAAAAAATTCTATTTGAATGTTGCCTCTTTGACCTTTCATTGAAGAAATACTACCGAGAAAACACTTAATGCTTACATCAGATGGACTAAAATAAAAACACACGATAGCTATACAAGTACCAATTAAAGCACGGGAACAATTTTCAGGTATGTAAATTGCTTTTTATCAGGAGCAGAAGGGTCATGAATATGAAAAGTGTTGAATTCTGAGACAGTTTGTTATTATTAAAATTAGCACTCTGTCAGTCCAAAGTCTCTGTTTCAGCAATCCTTTTGTGTTACTGCAGCTGTTTGTTGAGTTACCAGATCCAAGTGTTCCAGGAGCTCCAACAGCAGTGAGTGGACTACATACTTTTTAATCTATAATAGCAGACTGTAATCTGTAATGGTAGACTGTCAGAGATGACACATGTTAAACACTCAAATCTCAAAGAACTGCTGTGACAGATAAGCAAGGATGGAGCTGTTTTGGACTGAGAAATGGACATCTGACAGGAATGTTTTTGTTCATGATGCTATTCTTATATTTAAAATTATAGCCTGCTGGCATGAAGATCAGACTTTGACAGCTTGGAAATTACAGAACATTTTGCTAGTTCAGTAAAATACTGAGGCCAGCAAAACCCATAGCTGTATCAGTATACAACACAGAGTAGAAAGTAGGAAAAAGACAGACAGAGGCGGGAAATGGTGAAAGGGAGAGATAGAATTTTATCTTCTTACATGATCATTGCAAAACCGCAAAGGTCACAGGTCACTGAGATGACTGTCACACAATAGGGTCAGCCCCCAAACCAAACTCATTTTAGTCACCTGGCTCACTTTAATCAAAATTTTAGTCCTCCTATTTTTAATATCACACTACGTATTGTTGATATTATTTGTCAATCACAATGTTTCAATGGAGGATTTATTCTAATACTCTTTGTTTAACATAAGCTGGAGAAACATTTATATCCTTTATGTGGCTTCTTTACTAAAAGACAACAAGGGCAAAAAAAAGAAAAAAAACACAAATACTTTTAAATGAGGAACGAATACCCCTTAAAAGTTAATTCAAATCAATATTATAAATGGATATTGATTTAACCCATGTTAAAACAAGTTTTAAAATAAATATAAGCATTACCTTTGTTAAAATGTTTAGATAAAATAATTTTTAAAGGTACCATATTATAGTGAACTATTAGAGAACTATTGTTGGAAAACATGATTATATAACACGTTTATTGAAACTTGCCTGTGCTACATAGAACTCTGCTTCCTGTAAGGTAGAGGATTCCATAAGAAGAGCTTAGCCAGAATCCATAACTCTTTAGCCACATTTATCAGAACATTATAAATGTTTTAACTTAAAAGTTGTGATTTTAAACCCAAAGTGTTTTCCTTCTCCCAATGCTATGTCTGCTTGTCTCCCTAGTAGCTTGGAGTTGGTGGGGGTGTGCACACAAGTGTATGTATGGATGTGCAAGTGCATGGGTGTGTGCATGAGTGTACCTGCACATATGGGTGTGAGTATATGTGTGAGTGTGCAAAGTCTGGTGTCTGTTCTTGGCAGTGTATGTGCTCTTCTTTATCCATGAACAACTCCTTCTTGTTCTGGAGCCAGCTTTTCTAAAATAAAATATAGGTACTCTAACTTGTTTCATGTCAGCATGGCAGATCTCTGTCCATCCTTTTACTTTTAACTTAGTTGAGTTATATCGACTTAACTTGGTTTCTTGTAGACAACATATAGTTGGATCTTGGTTTTTTTAATCCATTCTTGCAATCTGTATCTTTTAATTGGTGTATTTATAACATTTACAATTAATGTGATTATTGATATTGTTGGTTAGTATCTACCATGTTATAACTGTTTTCTTTTTGTTGCATTTCCTCTTCCCTCCCTTTCTTTTTTTGTCTTCACTGGTTTTAACTGAACATTTTAAATGACTCCATTTTATTTCCTCTTTCAGCATATCAATTATACTTTTAAAAATTTTCTGTGATGGCCCTAGACTTTACAATATACATTTTTAACTAACCCGAGACTACTTTCAAATAACACTATAAGCTGCTTCATATGTAGTGCAGATACTTTGTAACAGAGTATTCACAATTCCTGCCTCCCATTCCTTAGGACATTCTGTAACTATACAGTGAGTGGCTTAAAGTATAAAAATATATTTTAAAAGATTGAAAATGTTGTTAATTTACAGAAAGCACATTGGGATAATTTCAATCTCTGTCTGCCAATTATCACTAAGAAATCCTTTGTCCCACTTTTCTTCCGTTCCATAAGTCTGGCAGTCCCCAAATCTGGAAGAATTCAACTGTCTGCTCCCTTTTTTTCAAAAAGCCTTCCACAAGTCTGAGATCACTGCCCAACCCACCTGTGTGATATCACAAAGCGGGGAACTTCCACATCACATTGTAGCGTCATCTGCTATGTTCTTTTCTATATTGCCCCTAACCTGAAGCTCCTTCAGGCAAAAACTATTCGTAATTTATTCATGATTATCTTTCTAGTTCCTAATAGACTGCCTTTTAGTAGGCATTTAATAAATAAATATTAATTGGTTGACTAAATAAAAATTACCTTTTTTCCCCTGAAAGCTGTTGAACTCTGAGGCTTTAAGTGCAACTTACACCGACCACTAATGGACATGTTTTCTCTGCCGAGGAGCTGAAGTACCCATGATTATTCCTGGGGTTATGAATTTGCACTTCGGTGACTTTTACGTGGCATCATTGCAACATGGTTAGAAAGGAGATTTGATCCCTTGAAAAGAGAGTAATGCTAAGTAGCTCAGATGCATAGCAGCTTTGGTTGTTTGTGTCTCTTTGTGTAAAAATGGTAGATTTTTGTTCAAAATCAGGGCATCCTAAAAGGCAATTAAGGCAACATCTAAAACCTCAGTTCTGACTTGACTGTTAAAGGAATACAAAACACAATTATATGCAATAGTGATATGGTCGTGAGCATGTGTTGCCTTTTAATGACATAGGCTTCTATTAATGTACAAGAAAAATGGAGAGTCAGGCTCTGGCTCACTGAAATAGAGCAGAGGCCTTCTGTCCTCTGTTAGAACAGCTGCCCTATTTACGGCTGCTTTCACGAAGTCACTGCCCAACTTCTTTATTCGGGAAGATGAGTGTTTACACTCTAGTTGGTCTTGAATCAAAACAGTTCTGATTTGTTAATAATTCACTAACCAAATATTATGACTGAAAAACTGGGGCACTGGTAAATAATCAGACGCAGAATGGAACTTCTGTTGCATTTAGTCTGATCGTGGAAATGGAGAACACAAATAAATAATGTAATTTAGCGATTCATCATACCCCGTTAAATGCCAGCTGTTTTCAGGGATTTAGGCTAGAGTGTTTTATTTTTCCCCTCACGTCTTTGCAATCTGGGGAATAATTAGAAAGCAATTAAATTATTTCATATTTTTTGCTAGCAAGAGAAGTGTATGTTACCCAGGATTCATGTGTTTATTCAATAAACATTTCCTGTGCACCTAGTACTGCCAGACATCTTACTAGCACTGAGGATGTAGCAGCAGTAGAATAGCTGGACCCAAGGAGCTTACATTCTAACACGGGAGTGAAGGAAGGGACAAGAAATAACCAAATACATAATGTATCAGGCAGTGAGTGCCCTGAAGGTCAAGGCAGAGGGCGGGGGTACTCTTTGACTTAGGGTGCGTGGTGGGGGACAAAGCAGACATCAGCTCACATTGCTACTCCTCTTGAGTACTGTCTGTTTGTAAAATCTCCTTATTGCGCTTTTTGAAATGAAACAAAGGATTCCATTTAACAATCTCCTCCTCTATTGATTTTTTAACTGCAGCTGTCAGAGGTGATTCTGGGAGATAAAACTTGCATTTATTAAGAAATTACATGAAGACTATAAAAGAGCTTCATGTATTAGGTATCAAACCCAGTGATTTTTACTCTGGTATACACATATCCAACATTTTCTGGTTTGACTAGGAATCACAGTAATTATCAGAAGCATGGTATATCCAGAGATTTCAGCAGAGCAAAGAGACACCAACTTCACTTACAAAAGATATGATTACGTCTGAGACATGAATCCACCAATTTAAAATTACATTTGATGTGTTAACTACACCGTAGTTACCTTAACTGAATATGCATAATGATGATAAATTTTATACAGAGCTTTTCATTTTACAAAATGTTTTGGAATACCCCAACCCATTTGAGAATCACACAGAACTGTAAACTTAAGTTATTGTTTTCATTTGGAGGAGAGAAGTCTGGGATTCTGAGAAATTAATCGATATAATAAGATAAAGACAGTTCCCAAACCTAGGCATTCTGTTTCCAAATTTCATGTTGGTACTGTCCCACCTTGTGCAAACCAAACCAGTGTGAGTTATAACAACAACCCAAACTCATTTCTCTATATTTTCTGACTTATGCAATAAAGATCCCCAGGATAATATTTTAATTGCTATCTGTTTTATTTCTTCAAATGTTTGATTAGCATTGTTTTCTTCATTAAACCTGCTCCAACTTAAAAACAAAGGTTTAGTTTTATTACACACCCAAGAAAACTCTTCCTTTAAATAGTCAAGGTTATAGGATGTTAAAACATCAACTCAGAATAGTAATTAATTATAAATAAATGCCTGTGGTGATGCATATCTTACATGAAACCACATTGAAAGTCACATGGAACAAAAAAGCTCCCTCTGCTTAGGCAAGTAGCCTGAGTTGTTAAATCAATAGCTGGAGTTTACTCAGTAGAGATTTAAAAACGAGAACTAAATCATACCTATTTTTTTTCCTGTCCATCTGCCCTACAGATGGTGAGATATGGTTGATGTTGGAGATTTTCTTTGCTTCTCTTTCTTCCTTTTATTTTCTTCCTTCTGCTCACCTGCCTTCTTTTCTCTCTCCCTTCCTTCTTTCCTTTTTCCCTTCCTTCTCCCCCTTCTCTTTCTCTTTCTCTTTCTAAGAATAGTTCTTAGAGGAATACGTCTTGAAATTTCTGTTACAGTCAAACATGTTTCTTTAAGATCAGAAGGTTGGAGTTACTTTCCATTTCTATTAAGAAATATGGTAATCTTCATAAACGAAATAACCATTTCTCTCGTCAGTATGTACTGTCTTGAAATGTTGAGTCAATAATCATTTGAAATGTACAGGTGTATAGAGAGAAAAATATTAAAATAGTGACTTCTTTTTTTTTCCATTTCAAAAAAATTTTTTTCATATGTAAATAAAACTTTATGTTGGGTCAATTCTAGGAAAAATATATCAAAAAATGTTAGTTTTAACCTGCAGATAAAATCTACCAGCTAATTAAAATGATAGAAGGAGGAAAAAGCAAAAAGTAGAAATTAGATAAACTTGTTACCAAAGCCTCCGGCAGAACCATGGGTGTGAGAGAGCACTGATTCTGAATTCCCATGCCCAACTTTGAGCACTGGTTTGCTGGGGTTCCCTCTGTAATCTCAGATAGATCATTTTAACGCTTTGATCTTCATTTCTCTCTAAAATTAGAATCTTCATTTCCTTTTCTCTAAAATTAGCATGAGTTTTTAGTATTTAATCAAACAATACAACAAAAATGAACATAAAACTACTTGGTAAAGTTATATCAATAGATTAACATTGATTCAACAACATCATGTATTTAAAAAAAGAGCAATCCCTAACCAATCATTCAATATATGATACTTGGTATATCTCAGCAGTAAATTACAACCAAGCTAATGTTGGGTTTTTAGACTGAGTGGCAGAATAGTATAATTCTATTAAGTTTGGGCAAATATTATTTACGTTTGGCATCTGAGACCACAGATGTATGCCTATATCAAGTTATTAGTTGCCCAGGACTGAAAAGGCAGTACTTGAGCTGTCTCTGATAATTGCACAAAAATTATGTCATGGGTATTTAAATCTAGAAGTGTACCAGCATGCAAATTGGTAATGTTAAGCCTAGTCTGACTCAGTATCTCTTGTGTGGTTCCAGACTATATTCAGAGTAAATAAAGACATAAAATTGCCTTTTATAGGAAAAATATGAGTCCAACGCCAAAGCCCATCAGATAAGCCACCGGAGATGCTTTCCCCTATATTCCATTTATCTTCACATTTTATGAGAACTAAAAGCCTAATCAATAATTTAACAAACTAATGGACATATTTTTAAACACAATGGACTCATTCTGAAAAGTGGCATACTGCCAGGGCCACAGAGGCAAAAGTGGAAACTAACTACCAATATTTAATGTTTATCTTGAAAATTTCTGTGCTATGGCGTGAGCACAGGGCAAGCTGCCTTAAAATGGGGTACATCTCTTCTTGTGCTGCAAAGCTATTGTTTTCTTTCTCTATTTGTTATAACAATGTATTTTTCCTATGAACCATGTATCCGAGTACTCTGCAAATGACTTCATTTTTAGAGACACTATAAAGGCACAGAAATGATATCCAAGTATTTAGTATGTCCTTTAAATAAGAATATATGCTCTAAAAATGATTTTAAATTCCTATTGAAGATACTATACTTGATATTCTGGTTATGGATATTAACATCCATACAGTTTGCAATGACACTGTGTTTGTCATACAAGTGGGAAAAGCAAGGAAACTATTCTGGCATTGGCAGTCTCGAAATATTTTCACTCAGTTTAGAGAGGGTTGATGTTTCATTTTACAGATAAAATGAAGCCTTTATTTTTTATTTTATTTTTCTCTTTTCCCTTTATCCTTTCTACCTCGTAAGACAGCCAAAGTAAAATGCTACACAAAGCAATCACTTGACTCACAACTAAAGACTCAGAAGAGTAGCCACATTTTTATTACACTATCCTGTGTCACTATGACAGGTAGTGCTTTTACCCACATTGAAGGATTATCCTTAGCTTTCCATTATTTTTATCCAATTCCCTACTATCAAGATTTACACATCACTATATTTAAAACCTCCTTTTTCCTTGCACTATAGATACGTCATTAAATGGATTTATTCCACAGGTAATGAGCTGCCTAAATTTGGCGCACGCGTATTGAGTCTGGCATTGAGAAATGCTGTTTTATGTTTTAACAAATAATTAGAGTTTGAGAGTGTCTTCAAGCTTGGTTTTTAGTTTTTACAACAGATAAAAGGAAGAATTTAGATTTGTTTCATGTTTGGATATCACAGATTTGAGAGTGTTGAGACTTGAGGGAGGGACATGTGTACCAGCGTCGGTGACAAGGTGGTGGCAGCCTGGAGGCCAGCTTGATGACAGAAGCCCGCACCTCCGTGACCTCTCTGGGGCTGGCTGCAGGTGGCCTACTGACAGTAGCACTGGACATCTTGTTCCTCAACTCATCCATCGAACACGATGTCCTTGCCTGTCTTGATCACGTGAGAGGTCAGGCGCTGCTTGTCTGAATCCGTGCCTATCTCTGAGATGCGGTATTTCGAGGTGCAGCGGGCTTGCCTCTAGAAACCGTCTGCAGTGGTGTAACACAGTCATACTGTTTCTAGATGATGCTCTGGGGGAGTACTGAGCCAGAGTGGTCTTACTATATACACAGGGAAGTAACAATCAAAATAAATAAATAATAGCACAGGATAAGCGGAGGAACCTACACTGTCATGTAAAAAACAGTAGCAATATATGATGTCTGTGAAAATTTATTTGCTACTATTTCATACTGCATTCTTCTGATTTCCCTTACTTATGCTTCAAACTACATCCATTCTTAATTTGTCTTATTCTTCCTACACTCCCTGAATTATTTTTGTTTTGTTTTGTTTTGTTTTTAAACAAGCCATTTGCCCAGAAATACTGAAATTAAAATGTTCTGTCTACTCAACAGGTGCTTTTAGAAAATCAGATATGCACAGTTAAGCTGTGCTTGCAGAATTTTTCTTCGTAAAGTGCAATCAACTGACCATGTACCAGCACTAATTTAACAGGCCAGTTAGGCATGTTCACATGCTGCCCTGTACACGGTGATTGCGACTATCCTGGCCAGGGTACTCAGTGTTGTTGTTTTTGTTTTTGTTTTTGTTTCTCAGCAAAGAGACATTTAAATGCAGAAGCATGCTTCAGCTTATAACCACACAGCATCTCCAGATACTGCTTTCTTCCAAAGGTGGATTTTCCATGTGCCCTGCATTTGTGTTATACTTCCTTCAGAAGGCAAGGCTTGTTCTCCTAAGGAAATTCTGTATAAATGGCTTAGAACTAGCGGGCCACAAAATCTTGTAAAACATTATGGTAATACCTAACGAAATAGTGTATATCTGCCCATGATATAAAAACAATCTTTACAATATTCTCTGAGGAGTATTTTTATTTACAAATTTGTTGGATTTTAGACACTTAACACCTGTAAACTTTCATCTTAACAACCCTTAAACTTTAAATCCTTAAAGTTCCATCCTAACAACACTCTCTAGAGGTCAAGTGGTAGATTTCTAGGGCATTATTGTATTTCTTCAGGCATTTGGCCTGCAGTCTGGTTTTTTATAATAATTTCAGTTCTAAGAAATTATAATTATCCTGAAGAATACTACTTATATTGTCTTATTTCTTAATTACAGTAGTAACATGAGATAAATGCACACTTACTGGGATCAAATGCATATAATTTTGTGGTGATGAGAAGTTCTCTTGACAACAATTGCAATTATATGGTCATCAACTACTGATACTATATTATGTTTTTAAAATTCTATACAGTCCTGCCACGAGGGCACTTCCCATTTGAAAAAAAATAAAAGAGGTTAAAAATGAAAGCAAGCTGGGCCAATGTAAAAATCAGTGACATTGTTACCCTGAGCCTAATTAAAGGATTCCACATGAATCACAAAAAACATTGTACCAATTAAAATTTGAGGGGTTTAATTTTAAATTTCTATCTAAACAAGTTACATAAAGAATAGTCCTTAAAATGGCTTTTTTTTTTGACCTTTAGAATAAAAGGTTTTAAATATGCCCCCTGTGGGGAAAATGGACTGGAAACATGATAGGTATGATACTGTCTTCAAAGATGAATTTGCAGTCTGTCAGTAAAATTTGTTTCAAATACTATATAATTCATTGTCATAAAAATTTGCATGTAGGAGTCCAAAAATAATTTATGTTCTATCATTTCAATTTAAAAAAAGGGAAAACTTTAAGTTGCCAAGATAATATTTACATAGATTTTCCACTTTCTTTTATGGATAGATATTCTTTGTCTTTTATTTCTAAAAAAGCGAAAGGGTGAAGTGATGGATGTCAGACTCTACACATAAAACTGTTTAGGTGAAGGTTTGGGGTATATTGTGCCAGATTTGGAAGCCAAGCTGCCTAGGTTTTAAATTCTGCTCTGCCATTGACTAGATGTGGGACTTGAACAGATTGTTTAACTGTGCCTCAGTGTCTTCATCTGTCGGGCACAGTAACCGTACCTACCCTATGGGACTGTTGTGAGGACTTAGTCATCTCATACGTGTAAAGCACTTAGATTCTTGCCTAGCACATAGAAAATGCTATATGCTTTTTAAGTGATATTTGACATAATTGAGGATATTGAGGACAATGGGCTGTCACTCTCCTTCCCACCTTCAACCATGGTGAGGAATCGCTTTCATCATTTTAATGGATTTTCCTCAGAGACTCCTTTTCAGCTTTCTAGTAATGGGCATTTGTTAAACCTGATACTTTTAACTTATAACTGATGCTATCTTGCCAGAGTATTGTGTTTGTAATTCTTGTGTAAGCTATTATTTTTTTCTTCTAGTTTAATTGCGATAAAATTGACATAAAGCACTGTATAAGTTTAAGGTGCACAGCACAATGATTTGACTTAATATATATCTTAAATGATGATCACAGTAAGTTTAGTGAACATTCATCATCTTATACAGACACAGAATTAAAGAAATTAGAAAAGGAATATTTTTCCTCGTGATGATAACTCAGAATTTACTCTCTTAACTTTCATATATAGCATACAGTAGTATTAATTATGTTTATCATGTTGTGTATTACATCCCTCATATGTATTTATCTTATAGCTGAAAATCTGTAGTTGGGACTTTCTGACTGCTTTCGTCCAATTCTCCCTCCCTCACCCCACCCCTGCCCCTGGTAGCCACACATCTGAGCTCTTTTTCTATGAGTTTGTGTCTTTGTTTGTTTTTGATGTATAATTGGCTAACTGCACTATTTAAGTTCCTGTTACACAACATGGTGATTCGTTATTTCTGTACATTTCAAAATGATGACCATGGTCAGTCTAGTTACCATCTGTCACTGTACAAAGTAATTACACATTTATTGATTATATTCCCCACACTGTACATTTCATACCTGTGACTCATTTATTTTGCAACTGGAAGTTTGTATCTCTTAATCTGCCTCACCTGTTTCTCTCCTTTCTTCAGTCCTCTGCTCCCTGGCAACCATCTGTTTGTTCTCTGTATCTATGACTGTTTCTGTTTTGTTATGTTTGTTCATTTGTTTTGTTTTTTAGAGTCTACATATAAGTGAAATCATACAATATTTGTCTTTCACTGTCTGACTTACTACTTTTACCATGTTGTCACAAATAGCAAGATTTCATTCTTTTTATGACTGAATAATATTCCATTATATATTTCATATATATAAATATATATAGCACACATATACCACATCTTCTTTATCCATTCATCTATTTATGGGCACTTAGGTTTTTTCCATATCTTGGCTCTTGTAAATAATGCTGCAGTGAACACAGGGATACACATATCCTTTAGAATTAGTGTACTTTTTTCCTTCTGATAAATACCCATGAGTTGAATTGCTAGATTATAAGGTAGTTCTACTTTTAATTTTTTGAGAAATGTCCATACTGTTTTCCATAATGGCTGCACCAATTTACCTTCCCACCAACAGTGCATGCAGGTTTCCTTCTCTCCACATCATCTCCAACACTTGCTATTTGTTGTCTTTTTGATAGTAGTCATTCTGATAGGTCTGAGATAATATCTTATTGTGGTTTTCATTTTCCTGTTGATTAGCAATCTTGAGCATCTTTTCATGTGCCTGTTGGCCACCTGCATGTCTTCTTTGGAAAAATGTCTGTTCATATCCTCTGCCCATTTTTTAATTGGGCTGTTTGCTTATTTGTTTGTTTTTGATATTGAGTTGTATGAGTTCTTTGTATATTTTGCATATAATGCAATAATGTTCTATTATTTTTAAGACAAAAGGTGTCCTCTTTGGGCATTCACAGTTATCAAGTGACATGTTAGGTCTTGGGAATAAGAGTTTTGCAGTGTATAACCTTTAATGCAAGGCTGACAATTCTAACCAGGTTGCAATGATATGATATTGGAACGGTTTACTGAAAACTCACTTTTATTTCTAAAATAGCCCATAAAAAAACCAAACCAGTACACCAATAAGCAGAAACCCTTAAGAAAAAGTTAGTAAGCAACCATATAAAAAATAGCCACATGACACTTGACTTTCCTTGTATATATTGATCTGTGAATATTATTTATCTGATTAATTTCACATGTTATATTTGCTTTAATGTTATTACTCATACCATTATATTACTCTTACTTTTCTAATGAAATTAATGATTTAATTATATTAGTTGTTCTGAAGTATTTATAGATCTAAACAATAAGTAATAAAATGAATTTTTAAAATTCATATATATATATATAAGACTGAGAAGCAAGTACCAATATTGTTTTAGAAAATTATGAAATCCCTTTCTATGAGTTGCATTAGTAATTTCTGCAATTTAGATCAAGATTATGCAAGTTCTCTTTTATTTAGTATTTTTTTCATCCCAACTGCAATCCTTGATGGATTGAATATTAGATTGTATCTGTAATCACATTCAAATTTTTTGTTGATATTTCAAGAGCAATTAATCTAGATTTCACTTTTTCCTAGTCTCTGATCCACAAAAATGTAATACCCAGATATTTTTAGAGTTAATATTGAGGTAGGAAAAACTGTAAAATAATGAATGAGTATAGAAGATTATTGGCTAAATGCAGTTTCTTTGCAAAAATTGTTTCTTCATTGAAGTAAAAATTCCTCATTAGATCACAGAAAAACAAATTTTCTTGAGTCTGATTTCATCTCAAGCTGTACACATATCTATTCCAAAACAACTGTTTAATTTTAGAACTTGTCTAATTCTGGTTCTTCTCTAGTCTAGGATTTATTAGATTATTGGGTTTGATGGTGTTGATTCCACAATGGAGAAAAATTGATGTGTAAAATAATACTATACTTTCAGTGAGCAGTGAGGGGATGCCAATCCCAATTTCAATTAATTTTAAAAGTAAATTTAAGAGTGTCTTTGAAATAGAAATCAAATGTGTAGCTTTCTACCTGTATTAGTCTTTGCAAGCTGCCATAACAAGACACCACAGAATGGGTGGGTTAAACAATAGACATTTATTTTCTCACAGTTCTGGAGGCTAGAAGTCCATGATTGAGGTGCCAGGAAATTCAGTTTCTAGGGAGACCTCTCTTCTGACTTACAGACAGCTGCCTCTGGCATTATACTTCTCCTGAAATTCCATGTTTAGGTGAGGTAGTGCCTGGAGCTTCTATGCCACTTTTAAGCATATGCATCTGATATTTATGGCCATTTTCACTTCTTTTTCAGATCAGCATTTTCATGACCCATTTGTCGAACTATGGGAATGACCGCCTTGGATTGTACACCTTTGTAAACTTGGCCAACTTCGTGCAGGGCTGGACCAACCTGAAACTGCAAACTCTGCCTCCACTGCAACTAGCCCACAAGTACTTTGAACTTTTCCCTGAGCAGAAAGACCCTCTCTGGCAGGTAACATTGAACATTCTATCCTGGGGTGAAAGAAGAGCGACTATCCATATGGGAATGCTGCCTTGTTTTAGGAACTCTGCGAAGATACTGAACTGGCGTTTAACGCAAACTTCTTATTCATCCCGTAGTTTCATTCTCTTCAACAATTTTTATTTGTCTTATGGATGAAGTGTTAGTATTTTTGGTTTGTTTTTCTGGGGTTTTATTGGCTGGTTGGGTCAGTTTATAAGATTTGCATTAAGGATATTGTTTTATTGTTGAAGTTTTCTCAGATCTAATCATTTTGACTTGCATTTAGCATGAGTACTAACTAGCAGTAGAAGGTTAGGTGTTGGGTGGCTAGGAAGATAGAAACCAAGGGCCACCATAATCTAAGACCCTGTAACTAGACCCTGATAAGTATGTGTACAATACAGGTGGTGTAAATAAAAAGAGGAAAAGCAGTTTTTAGAAAAGCAGAATCTGTCTTTATTATGTCTTTGTGTTATTTTTTTTAATCTAATCTTTCACCAAGATCAGATCTATTGATAAAGAAGGAATTGTCAGTTTTAAGATTGCTTTTACAAATAGTTCATCTTTATTTGGGAGCCCCTCAGCCTCAGGGCATGAAAATGCAAACCATCTGCTTCTTAGCAGTTATCTGGGAAAATGCTACCTCCCACTCTCTTGGTTCTTTATGCATCAGATGACATTGACCCACGCAGTCAATAAGCCGGCTGCAGAGAGCAAATCAGATAGCCCCCCCGCCAAGTAGTCAGTAGAGGAGTAGCATTGTCGTTAATGAGAGATCGCTGTGAGACAGACTTTGTACCGTCCTCTCTCCCTCTCCTGGGCTTCTCCCTATCCCATAATTCATGTTGCATGCCCCTCTGCGTCTGTATGGTCAGGAATTCATCCACCAGATGTTTATTGAGCATCTACTACATCTAAGACAAAGCTAGTTGCTGTAGAGAATGCAGAGAAGAGTAAAATGCAATCTTTTCTCTCAAAGTCATTGGAAAGATTTCTTGTTATTCTTATTCACTGTTACATATTTCAGGGTGTGTTTAAAACTTCTACAGTAGGTCATACTTTATTTTGAAGAGTTCTTCAGCAGCTGGACCAGCTATATGTTTGGTGTATAAGTTAAATAGACAGATGAGTAGGTAAAGACATAGTTCTTGTAGTGTATATAGTCACATCAAGTAGATGTCAAAATCTTAATCTTTTTTGGGGGGGAGTAATTAAGTTTATTTATTTATTTCAATGGCAGTACTGGGGATTGAACACGCGACCCTCTGCATGCTAAGCACGTGCTCTACCACTGAGCTATACACTCCCCCCAAATCTTAATCTTAATACTATGTGAGTTGTTTAAAATTAAAGAATTTTATGTATTGATACTGTTTTGACATCAGTGACACTGGCCATTTTATTAGGGAATGAATATAATCAAAGACAAGCCAGCTCCAATATGACCTGGTCAACATGACGATTCTAAATATTGATTGAATGTTTGTTAAATATGAAATATTGCACTAGTTGATTGGGGGTATAAATGAAAATTAGAAACAGAAAATAGAATTGTTCCTTAGAGAACTGTGCCACTTAGGAAGATATGAGAACATATACAGATACACACACATGCACAAAATATTGCATGTGTGACTATTTTAATTTTGAATAGCATCATAGAAGTAAATTCCTAGGGAGTTCTTAATAAATATTATGATTAGTCAGAAAAGGTTTCAAAGAGTTCACTGTTGTAGCTGTCATTTTTATGTCTAGAAATTTTCATAAGTATTATCAAACCCACTTAGTATAAGAATTTTCAAATAACACTCAAGAGTAAATGTTTACTAAAAGACTCCCATTTTATCATGTGAATGATATTATTTATATGGTTTCTTCTGACTGAAAAATAAAGTTGTGAACCTCTCTCCTTAACTAAAATGCCATATATTCTCAAATATATTTAAGAAGGAAAACAAGGAATAGAACGCAGAATGACAGTTAAACTCAAGAGGGAGTTCTCCAGGTGCATGAGCTTTTGAGCAAATCTGAAGCAAATCTGATGAACTTTGCCAGTCATAAATGATGTCAGAAAACTGCAACGGTCAAGTAAAGATAAAGGACATAATACTTTCTGAGTTCCCTTCCCTGGTGGTTTTCCCTTCTCATATTCGTATTAACAATAGCAAACAAAACAGCTGTAAGCACTATCATCGTGACTTTTGTACAGTATGAATTTCATTTTACAAAAAAAGTATAAGCATAACCAGCACTAAGTAATAGCCCATTCATCACAACCCCACAGACTGAGGATCCATTTATATTGTGTGTCTCGGCCATTGCTATACAGTCTCTAAATTAAATGCTGCAGGTACTTTATGGTATTTATAAGTATGCCTTCTTACTGAGTGTATTTCATTTTTAAAGTCAGTCATCTGTTATTTTTCCTTAGATTTTCAATTCACACTTTTTTATTACCACAAATGAAATGAAAACAAGCAAAATGATAATCTTCACAACTGTTTAGCGTCCTTTGGTTCCTTATATAAATTTTCATTAGCACCAACTACCATATATATGAAACCTGCTTTGTCACCTAATTAAAGAGTGCAGTATGAATATCTGTCAGTGGACAGCATGGCAAGTACAGTGTGTACAGGATGTGTGTGCTCCCTCTGTTGGAAGGAGAGTCTTTCAAAGCTGTTTAATGTGAGAATACGTGCTGAAGGCAGACATGGGACTGTGCAGTGAGAGTGCACCCGCCCCAGTGCAGTCCCTGGTGTGTGAGAGTCTTAAAATTATACTCACAAGTTCCTACTAATTCATGGCCCTTCTTGTTTGGGTAGAATAATCACCATTAAACAAAAAAGAATAAAGTTTCCTCTCTCTCTCTCTTTTTTTTTTTTTTTTAATCTCATTATCGAAACCAAAACCACAACATGGAGGCAGTTGGAAGGTCAGATTCTGGCACGTTCACTAATCGATGCTTTTAAGCTCTCAAGCTGTCAGGTCAGCTCAGTCTCAGGCTTCCGTCAGTCACTCTGGAGTCTCACTGTCAATAAACATGCCAAGTGTGATGTGGATTCCTGCTTGCCCATGTGACCAAGGGAATGCTCAAAGAGCGGCAGTTTCTGTCTTTCCAGGCCAGTATCTCCAGGATTAAAAATAAGCGAAAGCAAAGCCACAGTGTGCTAAGCCTAGGGAGTGAGCACCTTCATTGATTCTAGCTGTGAAATCATTTGACTCCAGCTTAGAAATGGTAAGACATGAGTATCTGTAATATAAACAGATCACGAGATCTAGGGACACACATACTGTAGATCCTGTTAGTCTGTGTCTGTTGAAGGAATGCTGACACAGAGAATAATAGATTGTAAGAGCAGGAGAAGAAGGTAGGGGCATCTCACCCAACTTACTGACTTTAGATCCCTAAGGAGGTTTCCCCTGGTCTTGCTAAAAGTCACTTGGCTTATTAGGGGCAAGTCAGGACCAAAGCTCAAGTTGCCTCATTCCTACTCCAGTGTAGTTCCAGCCACACCCAAGACAGTAATTTTACACTTAGGAAAAGGAATCTACTTGTGTCATCAACTGTCTTTGTAGAATGAAATATTGGGAATACCTTGTTTCTTCCGAAGAATCTGGTAGTGTATTCAGTGTGGATACATTTGACCTATACTTTGGAAGTATCTACGTAATAAAAAGAAAGGTCTTTGCCTTTCTGGAATTTACAAACCATAATAGCTCCTGGTTATGTGTACAAAATGGCATTTGTCAATTTGTCTTTATATGTATCCCTCTTTCTACTGCTCTGTACCTCATTTATGACTCTGTATTGCGGACACTTGTGCTTGTCATATACCAGCTCATGCAAACTTTAAGGGGTTTGACTATGTTTATTCATTCATGTTTGTAACCTAGAACCTAGCCTGGTAGCAAGCTACTGTCGTTAAAATCTCATGAATGGATAAGCAAAAGCAAAGGGGTGTGCGTGTGCACAAAAAATAATAACAGTGACACACTAATTTCTTGGGGAAGGGTAGGATGTAATAGGACGTAACCCTGAGAAGCATGTCAGAGTCAGACAGGAAAGCTTTGAGAGCTACCAGGGTAATTTGGGTTTGATATGCAACAAGGAGGAACTACCTGTGGGTTGCAAAAATGAGAGTGAAATCATTTTTTTTAAAGTGTTGCCAGTAAAGATGATGCTAGAAGCTTTTTTTCCACAACAGGTAACAGGGAGGAGCTGAAGTTAGGATAATAGTCTAGCTATGAGAGAGGAAAGCCCTGAATAGCTTCATGACTATGAGAAAAAGTGAGACCTTTGAAGAAAACGTATTAGAAATTGTTTGTGGGTGAGATGCTGAGATTAAAGGAACACTGATGTGTGAGTAATTACCCCTGCAGCTGGGGAAATAAGAGTGCTGTAATTTCATGTTCTTCACCGCCATTTACTCATATTTTTGCCTTTCCAGGGAAATAGCCAGAACAGTTTTTTTAATCACTTCACAGATGCAGAGCAAAGGCACAGACTTCATGAGCTGACATATTTTTCCTAATCATCATTTGGATTTATGTGTTACAATGTTACATTTCTCTTCCTAACTCAGAATAGTATTTAAACCTCTCAGGAATGCTTCCCAAATACGTAGGTAATTCTTCACAATTTTATTTAATTTACAATGAAGCACTTTACTGTTTTTGATTACACAAGGCTGTCAGACATTCTGACATCCAGAAATGGTGACATAAGTCGTGGATTTTCCTTTCCCATCAATCAGTGGCAAGTATGATCTTGTCAGGTGTCAAATTCTCCACACAAGTAACTTACTGGGGTTTCGTCATGGAAAAACTACTTGAGGATAGCTCATAAAATAAAATTAAAATTAAAATCAAATTAAATGTTAGTATACTTTCATACATTCTGAATCAAAGTCATCATAAAATAAATATACTTGAGTCCCTAATTCAATATAACTATTTTTTAAAAAACTGATTTCTTGTGTGTGCCCTACAAAAATATCTTGACAGCTTTAATGTCATACTGTGAGTGAATACATTATATTAGACCAACCTATTAATAAGAGTTTAAAAATACTTTCTTTTATTGAGTTAGTTAACCAGATTCTCTGTAAGGATATTCCATAAAACTATAAATAATAATATAAGATATTGTATGCAAGAGTGCACAGTCTTCTGTTTGGAGATACTCAGCTACAAAGTAAATGTGTCACCTTCTCCTGAGGTCAGTTTTACTTTTGAGAATATTTCATGGGAAAATACAGTCTGAATTTATTGAAATAAACATGGTGTAACATGGTGAAGAATGCATAGACACTTACGATAAATCAGAGGGATTTTGTACTTAAAGCAACACTTACCATGCACTCACCCCAGATTCACACATGAACCACAGCTACACCCCTTTTTACCCACTCCCACCCACAGAGATTGGCGTTGATGCTTCTCTGTAAATCGGAGCTCTTTGGTAGAAAGTCTGGGTAAGAATCAGAATATTAAGTGCTACTGTGGAGCGAGCATTCATTAGGGATCTGTGCACTCAGAAAGGAAAGGCTTTTCCAAGGAGCTGATGGACTCACTGGTTTACTCTCTGGTTCAAGCAAGGCAGAGTCTGTGAAGATGGTGTGTGTCTCAGAGTTTCTCCGTAAGGATTTGCTGATTGAAGCGTTGAGAATAAACATCCCTAACCTATTAAAATTCCTCATCAGTGTACCTGGATTGTGTTAGGCTTAAATGACATCAAGAGACAAAAAATTGAAAGTCACCAGCGTGTATAATACAGATTTGGAAAAGGATTTGGTTTAAAGACACGTACACGGCAAAGCTTAATAAGCAGAAGAAAATTTAAAACCACACAACCAGATGGGGAAGAAGCAGATTTCAAAAGAAAAACAAAAGCACCTTTCCTAGCATTCTTCTTGAAACAGTGAGGTCAGAACAGCGGAAGGCAAGCAGAGGGGTATGGAGCGAAAACCAATAACCTGGAAATGTTTGTAATTAACAAAATAATCCTTCTGCCAGGACCACTGGGCATTTTTAATGTCTCGGCTATTAAGGTCTAGAGGTCGCCTAGTTACCTGGAAAAGGCACACGACTTGAGAGGGGATAATCAATCTCATTGATAATTCTACCGTGTCCTTGTCAGTGAAGGATGTGGAGACACAGTGAGCAGGGAAGATTGTGAGTACAGAAAAGGCAGGTAGGTTGGAATAACCAGCTCTAATGAGAACAAAAGTTATTTTCATGTATTCTGTAAAAATATGAACTTCAAGATAAGGTCAGTAGTGTGATTTTTTAAAGTATGTGCTTTTCACTTGATTGTAAATTGGAAATTTTACTTAATGAGAAAGAGTAAATTGGGGTGCTCATCCCCTTCAAAGTAACATGATTTCATTAGAATTTACTGCCCTTTTTAAGTCTGGTTATCTCAGAGAATCTTCTGTCCACTTTGCTTATGTCTACTTAAAAGTAAATCTTCCTCACCTCATCCTATACTCCGTGTACAGAACCACCTGTCCCTCCCATACCTGTATGAAAATTAAGTCATGAACATTTTTACTATACTGGCTCTGCAACCATTAACTGCATAAAGCAATTTTAACTGAGTTTTTTCAAAGTTTCAATATACCTATAGTACGAGATACTGAAAAAAGTAAATTATTGTGTATAGCTGTTTCAGATACATGGGGAACAATCAGATAGGGATATAATTGCTTTGTAATTTTCTGACCTTTGAAATGAAAATGCTAGCAATAGAACCAAGTATGAAAGTGCATGAAAATGCTTTTTTTTCCTTCATAATCATTGCAGAATCCTCTCTCTCTGTCTCACGCACACACACACACACACACTTTAACTGCAGAGACAACCTGAGCTTTAGCTTTCAAATCTGAAACTAATGTGCTGTGTCACCTTCAGCAAGACCTAAATAAAACACCTTGCATCCCAGCTTCCTCAGCTATGAAGAAGGGATAATAATATCTGTCTTGCCAGGTTGCTTTGAGGATTAGAAATAATCTACGTCAAGCAAGTGCCTGGAATATACAAGGTGATCAATAAAAGTTAGATATTATGTTAGCTGTTATTCAGCCAATGTAAGGAAAGTCAGAGTAGGAAAAGTCTAAACAAACATTTTCAGAATATAAAATAGGAAATGCAGACATCCTGCTATTAGAGTTGTGATTAACAGACACAAGGGCAAACATGCCTGGAAAAGAGACAAAAGAAGAAATATGGGTGTCCGGATAGCCCTAAAATAGCTTAACATGGAGGGAATGCAGTTATAGAGAAAGAGAGCCTGCCTAGATTGAGGTATACAGATGCCACCAACTATACGGCACCTACAGAAGGACTAAAGTAATGCAAATTGAATTGTTAGTAATAAAAATATTCAGAATAGCAAGTGTTGTAACATCTTAGCATTCAGGTAATTGAATTAGGATTATACAGGGGTCTTTGGGTCATCTGGTACGTTAGCCTATAGCTTCACGTTTGACTGATGAAACTCCGAGCTATTTCCCCATCAGATAATTCATATATCCCAGAAGTCTAATCACTCAGCTGTGATTAAGGGGCAGCCACCTTAGGTGCCAGTGCATTCTGACAGTGGACCCAGAAGTCTGTTCTGGGGGTGGATATCCACAATAAACCAGTCCACCGGCAAGAGTAACCTCTTTCTGTTACTTCAGTTCCCTAACTAATGTGGAGAAAAGGAAAAATAAAAGCACTAGCTCATTTAACACTCTCAATAATCATATGAGGTAGGTACTATCCATTATTATTTTCTGGAGAAGGAATCTGAGGTCCAGAGAGTTTAGGAAAATGCTTGAGACAGAGGCAGTCTCCCTCCTGAGCTCACACTCTTAACAACTGGGCTATGCTGCCCCTCTAAGATAAATAGGTCGAGATTTGCAGATACTAGCTACTATATAAAAAATAGATACACAACAAGTTTATACTGTATAGCAGAGGGAACTATATTCAATATCTTGTAGTAACCTATAATGAAAAAGAATATGAAAACAAATATATGTTTGTATATGTGTGACTGAAACATTATGCTGTATGCCAGAAATTGGCACAACATTGTAAACTGTCTATACATCAATGACATTTTTTAAAACTTGAGAAGGGAAAAAAAATAAAATAAATAAGGAAGATTTATGGTACATATTAACTTCAATGAGAAGAACTGGCAAGATTTTGACTATGAATTGTGGGTGAAAAATAAGAGCATTACACAGAAAAATTAATTATTCAAAGATTCAGGCGCTGGTATAAGTATATCTATAGTAGCACATGCAGTATAACCGAGGCACTAAGCTGGTGTTGACAGTTTTTAGTTCAGAGCAGTGCTACTCAAAGTGTAGTCCATGAACAGTCTTGAATTATTTGTTGCTGATTTGCCATGAGACAGGAAGTTTGTGCCAACAGGTAAACCAACTGTATCACTAAGCAGCTGGTTGCTTCGTCCGGAATTTTCTTTTTTTTTTTTTTTTTTTTTTTCCTTGAAGCAAGATGTTCTTGTTGAAGCATGCAGTGCAGTAATTCACATTCTGACACGAGCTTTTTACCTTCTCACAGACAAGTGCTTTGAAACACACTGAGTTAGAGTAGAGGCAATGTTGCTATAACGATGACATTCCAAAAATACAGTGGCTAAATAAAGTAAAAATGTATCTCTCCTCAGACAACTCTCTAAAAATGGGCAGACAGTCTAAGAGAGTTAGACCGCTCTGTTTCACATGGCTGTCCAAGGTCCGGGGTTGGCAGGTGTTTGACATATGTATGGTTTCCACCTCTGAGTCCAAGGCACATGCTGCAATTGGAGCCATTTTTACAGCTGGCAGTAAGTGGAAAAGGGGAAATCTAGGGAGAGTGACTTTATCCTTAAGAGGATACCTTACATCATTTCAGCTCACTTTCTTTAAACTGAAATTGGTCATATGAAGAGAGCTCAATTTGAGAGACTGTGAAATAGAGTCTCTAGCTGCAAAACCAAAACAAAATAGGGGATGTTCTGAAGGAAGAAAGGGAGACTAGAAAGGTTAGCCTTCTCTGCTATAGTGAAAATTATGTTTAGAGAGTTAAGCTGAAGCTAGACTATGGAGGATTTGAGATTGAATACTGAATAAAAAGATTACAGAAAATAGAGTCACCAGTAAAAATAAAATAAAATTTCAGTTATTATGTGAAGTACATAAGAAATTTTGAGTTTATTGGCTTGTAATTAACTCATTTTCTCACAGTTTCCAGAGATGAATTCATAAAGAAATGCAAGATGTATATGTAGTTGACTTTCTATGTAACTAGTCTTTTGTTATTACACTCTACTCGTATTCCAGCGAAAAGTGGGGATGGAAAATGCATTGGGATCAAGTCTGAGGTAGGGATCTGGTTCAGTGATTTACTGAGGAAATGCTTTTAGGGAAACTCTATAAGGGAAAAAGTAAAACAAGAAAGAGACGAGGAAAGAGCTGAGCCCAGGTGTGGTCTTAGGAAAAGTTTGGCCTTGGTTGGATCTGCAGGGAGAAAGCTAATCACGCAAACTGTCTCACCTTGAAGTAAGCAGGTCAGGCTTTTACACCCCTGTGTCAGTCAGTCTTTGGACTTGGACCAACCCCCTGGAGAGTGGGAGAGATGCATAATTTCCTGTCAAGGGGTTCCTACTGGCCAAGGCAATACTCAGTCTCCCTAGCTGGGGGCAAAAGTGGGCTGAGAATGGGGATAGGGTGTTGCACCGGCCAGAAATAAGGTGTTTCCTTCAGTGGAGGAAAGAGCACCCCCGCCCTGTTCGACACCTCACTTCACAAGTTATACTTGCTTCTCAACACACTCACTTACCCAGGTGCAATTTTTCCACAAGTGTAAAGGTAATTCCTGGGGAAGCCTGTAAGGAGGGCCGTTAGAAGAACTGCAACCCCACTGCTGCAGTTGGTTCCAAAGCTGAAACCAGTGCATGTTTCCTCCCACCTCCACCCCCTATTCTGATTTCACCCCACCTGTGGTTAGCACTTCTCCCGGGCTAGATGGCTCACCTGGTGGGTCAGGCACAGCCTCAGGACCAGCTGCAGTAGCAACAGCTCAATGTTTGTCCCACTAACTCTTTTCTTACAAATTTCCCCCAAGAATTATGACAGAGAAAGGCCATGCCTGGGTGAAGAGAACTTCATTTGTGAAGCAAGGAGTACACTGTGGCAGACTGTTGTGGTGCCCAGAACAGCCCTAGTCAGGCTGTGCTTGCTGTCCTTTCTGATCTACAGTTAAACGTGGGCACCAAAGTATCAACAAGTAACCCAGTGTATTACTTGAATACCAAAGACATGTCTCCCTGTATAGTGGCTGTTCTGCCTCTCATGATGATGAGGGTCAGGTGCGCCTATCACGATGGTAACTCATTTCCATGCCTGCTGGTCTGCTGGCACAAGGAGTCCAAAGTGAATGGAAAATAGTTTCAAATTTTAGTGTGGTGGTCCTCTTCGGTGCCTCCTGGTGGGAGCATCCTTCTTCTGGGAAATAGAACTCCTAGACCCAAAGACCTTAAAGTTGTGGAGATGGAAAGCACCAGTTCTCCAAATAAGCCATTTAATTCTCAAAAGTGTCATGAATTGGATGGTAAATTTGGGTCACTCGAATGGAATGAAGATTGGCACAGGAGAAGGTTGAGATGGGGATAAAATGGACAGATGGCTGTGTTGGGTCTGGCATTCCTTCACCACATCTACACAGCAATGACACCTATGCAATTTAAAATATAGGTCTAAAGTTCAGGAGGGAGGTAGGAGCTAAAAATAATGAACTACACGCTACCAGTTTATGGGGTATGGCCAGTGTATGAGATAAGCTGGGTCAGCAGAAAATAGCACATAGTGTGAAAAGGAAAGGGAACGTGAGCCAAGTCTGGAGTTCAAGGATGGCCTTCCAGCCTCTAGGGGAAAAAAATAAGAAAGATTAGGACAGAGCATGGATATCCAAGAAACTATGGTCAAACCAGGTAGAGACAAGTTAAGGCTCAGGTTTACAGATATAAAACATAAATTCAGAGATAGGGTGGAATCTCAGCAGTTAGAACCTAGCCAAGCCTCAGAAGAGGATGAGGGCAGAAGAAACTTGAAACTGAGTCCTAGCCTTAGAGAAAGGATGGTGCCGTTTTATACGGAAAGATTTGGAAATCAGAGAACCAGAACCAGACCGAGGTCCTACTCCCAGTTCTAAGATACCAGTCAAGAATTTGATCCTGTCTTTTGAACGATTTTTGTGGAACAAAGCCAGGCATTCATTACACCGCAAGCGTCATTACTCTTCCTTCTTGCAGAATCCCTGTGATGATAAAAGGCACAAAGACATCTGGTCCAGAGAGAAAACTTGTGACCACTTACCAAAATTCCTTGTCATCGGGCCACAAAAAACAGGTGAGAATAACCAACTTTCTTTCTTTCTTTCTTCTTTTTCTTTTGTCATGAAACATATTACGTATGGTGTTATTTGACTGATTATGTTTTACTTTGTGAAATATTTAAGCACCCACGCAAGTTCATTATTTGAACTGCTCTTCATTCCTGTGTATCATCTTTATACCACGATCCTCAAAGAGACCCTAAAGTTGCTTATTTAATTAGACGTATGAAATAAATTTTTAATTATCAACTTTACAATTGTTTAACAGACATCAAATTTTTAACAACGTTGAGGTTACGTGTCACAGTCGTAGTGTCTAATTTTTTATTTCTACTTTTTGTGGCTTTGCCTAATTCACTCCTGAATTAATTTGTTTTAAAAAAAAGGGCTTTGGTTTGATTCAGACTATTGTACACTCCATATGGACCTTGAATTGATTTTTTTTTCAGAACTGCTGCCATTATTACCTTCAGATATTCTAGATGTGTGGCTTGTTCGTTTTTTTTTAATAATCATTACATATATATATGGTTTGGACTTATTTTCTGATACACATAAGGTTCATCAGGCATTTTTTTCCCTTGGTATTTTCTCATGTGCTGAAGGACAAGGGTATAAGAACGTAGTAAAAGAGAGTAAAAGTATTTTACCAATGAGATGACACTTTCAATTAGAATATTTTATACTTTCTTCAGTATGTGACAGTTTTATATACTTTGCTCGTGTCCTGATTAATTAAAGTTTTTATTGAGTTGCTATATTTTGAATTCACTACTTTGACTAGAAGCATTTTCATCAGTGAGTGCACAAACCATAACACAAAACAAGCCGTCACAGTAAATAAGCCTGGCCCGGATGAAGATAGGTGTAACACAAGCAAGTAGATCATTTTAAAGGTTGTGGGCAAAATTTCCAGACTATTAGATTCTGGTTGTTGAAATCTTTTCTTCCTCCAGGAATATAAATTTTATTACAACAGTGCAGGGAGGGAAAAAAAAGCAGCACATATGTTCAGATATATCACTTTTTTGTTATTGTTGTTGTTGTTTAAAATGTGTGTTAATTTTCTACCAAATCCCTCACAGCAGTTCTAACACTGGAATGACAAGTAAGAAATAAAGCATTCCTTTGTCGTAAAATTATGTTAAAAATTTAATTTAAAGACATATCGTCCATCATTTGTCATTGAATATTACAACTTCTTAGTTCTGCTAGAAAATTACAGGTTGGTAAATGTAAATCTAGTATTCCTCCTTGTTGTTTGTATTTATAAAGATAATAACTTACGCTTTAGATTTTGATGTTTGACCTATCAGTGTGGAAATGATAAAGCTTTTAGCAGGTTTTGGCTTTCCCAAGACAGACAAACACGTTAAAGTAAAGAAATTGGGTGATAATATTTTATATGCTATGAAAATGCTATTTAATGTGAAAACGATTGTGATAATTCTTAAAATCCATTCCATCATAGAAGTCTGAAGTCTTTGTTTGTTCTCTTTATTGCTTCAATTGGCAAAACTCCCACTGCTGTCAGAGGCTGTAAATTCCCTGGAAGTTGGGCACAGATACATGCTAAGAATCTGGCCTTCAATGCAAAGTTGTCTTTAAACAACTTCAACATGGCCCATGCATCCCTTGCAATACACGTGAAATATAAAAGTGGTCCCCAATCCCCTATTTGCTCAGTTGTTGTGAGATGAGAACAGAAGGATGAAATATCCCACTTCTCCATTGCTGAATCCTGGAAAAAATTCCCATGGGTTGAAAGTGGGGCCATGAAGGGGAACGGACAGATTGCTGGGTAGCCCTGGGCTTAAGGCACTTGAAGTTAACATTGTAGTTCTGCTAGAATCCCTTGGACACATGAGCATTCTTCATGATTCTGGGTCAAATTTTGATATTACCAGGGTAGGAAAGGATTTCCAAAAAGATTAAATTTAGCACAATAATTCTAAAAGCATAATTCATTGGCTTTAAATCTAGAAGATCAGAGTCCCAATTGTCAATATTGATTTCTCACGATTTGACTGGCTTACCCTGGCAAACTTACTCTGGTAAAATTAAAAAGAAGTAAAGAAGTTGATTGTATGTAAAATAGAATAAAGTTTCTCCTTAGAATGTTACAAGGTGTGATAAACTTCCTTTACAAACTATTTATATCAAAGATAATAGTTAAAAATGAATTTCAAGGATAGATGAAAACACAGGTGGTAAGAAAATAAATACACATTTTCAAGCAGTGCACCCAGATTTTATGGCTGATTATAGGAATGGCAAGCCATGAGTCTACTGATGACACTGTCCCTAGATGAACATGTATTCTCCTCCCTTCCCCTCAGATGCCTGGCGGCATGAAGGCGTATGGCTCAGAACATAAAGGCTTTGACTTTCTTTAGCCCCAGGGAGATCTGGGTGCAATTCTGTGACCCTCAGGGTGATTAAACACTGGTACATGCTACTGAGTGTGGTTCTGAAGTGTTTATTTTGAAATATTTAACAATAATTCAAAAATACTCCATTATCTGTGTCTTGGATCCACCCAACCTCAACATCTCAGGGATGTTAAGCTATCAATATTTCCAGCTCTTATATGTCTCAAAAATCTCTCTCTCTCCTCTCTCTCTCTTTCTGTGTCCCTCTTCCTCTGTCTATTTCTCTCACACACACACGCAAACACACAGATACACACACGCACACAAACACACACTTCATTCTCATCATCAACTATATATTTTTATGTAGGTCCCATCCTAAAGAGTATTTAGAAAAAAACATCTGGATTCCCTAGTCCCTTCCAGCTGCTATTCTGTGCTACTCCAGCTCTAATTTATTTCTTCTCCTTGGAACATTTTTGTTCCTCCTTTCACATTTTCTCCTTTGTGAATTCGTATTCTTTTCTGGAGAAAAATCAGATCAGTTCTCAAGACTGCTATTGACTCTCATGACTTTCATGTCTGTATTTTTCAGTGTGTTTGAGGTGGTTCTTCTGCCTGGCCCTTTGGGCCTCTAATTCAGTTCTTAACCGGTTCTGGCTCCTTTAATTTTTTTTATTACATTTGTATAATTTGATTCTATATTTGTTAATTTTTAAACATATTTTTCAATTAGTAATTAAATCTCCTTAAGATTGCATGTGTAATTTTTGTCCTTACTTTCCCTAGAAGTCACCCATTCTCAATGTCTTAACATGTCTTCTTTTGAGGGTGGCTGGTCCCCTTAGATCTGCTCTTCATTTCCTTTAACTGCTCACGCTTCTATTCAGTACTGATGTCATGTAAATCTGTGAGGATCTACACAGGCAACATTCTTGTTAATGCTTAAAGCACAGTAGCCTTGGCTCATGTGAACCTGAGATATGTGAGAACAAAATGCCAGTTCTCTGAAGATCTTCTCTGCTTCCAAATCCCCAGCTGCAATAGTTATTGCCCTGCCAGGCCACTTGTGTAGCTCATTCTCAACAATCCTAGGGCTGGGAAATCCACCAAAGTCCCCTGGGTCCAGCGTGTTACACAAGGGATAACCTTTTCCAGAAGGGAAGTTTTGATTTCTGAGAGCCATGAAGATCCAGTCACTTCATGATCCTTTCTGCTGTGGCCCTCAGTTTCTGGCCTCACTCAAACGGAAATAAAGTTCAGAGGTGGCATCTGAGCCTTCTTTGATGGGGACACTCAGTGGGTTCTGTCAGCTAATCTGTTCAGCCTAGTAACTCAGGTATCAGACTTGACTGCCCCGTCTTGACAGGGTAGGACGTTCCACTGGCCATCTTCCAGAACCCCGCACTCCTCTTTCAACCCTCCCAAAAACACTTATGATTTTAAGGTGCAGTCTTAGAAAACACTTCCTCCTGGAAGCCTTCACTGACCTCCCAAGTCTGAATCACCCATTTTCTCAAGTATTGGAAAAACACTCTGGTTTTCTCTCATCATGGAACCTGCCTCGCTATGTTGCAATTACCTATTTATTGACCCAGGTCCACACATACACTTTAAGTGTATTGAGGCCAGCCAATGTGTTCTTCTTATCAAGAGTTATTACCAATCATTACTACAGTAACTTACACAGAGTTACACCAGTCAACATCTGTTGAGTAGATTGATTTAATTTAATTGATCTGAATATAATATTAACTGAGACTCAGGTATTGTGCTGGATGCCTTTGATGCTTTAGCCACTCTTCTGACTCCAGGAGGGAAGTAGAACCACCTGATTTCTGAAGTTCTCCCCGAGCTGTATCATCAATCTGCTTTACTTTGGCTGTGTACTCATATTAAATGAGTTGTTTACATCAATAGAATCTTGAAGACTAATATAAGAACACTTAAGTCATTGCCACACCCAATGCACTTAACTGACGTTCAGGAAATCATTTTGACCCTGGAATGAATTGGTCTTTTGAATATTACTTTTTGAGCAAAAATTTTGGTAAAATATATTTGCTGCTTCTTTGATTGCCATGTAACCTTTTGCCTCCTTTTTTTGTAATAGGAACGACTGCACTTTATTTATTTCTCCTTATGCACCCTTCCATCATCAGCAATCTCCCCAGCCCCAAAACATTTGAAGAAGTTCAATTCTTTAATGGCAACAACTACCACAAGGGAATTGACTGGTAAGAAAAAAATAACCAACAGTAAAAATAAAGTCCATTGTTAACACATGCTCCATCACAGCTGAGCAATTATAGATGTATGCATAGCATCTACATAATTACAGAATAAATTTATGTTTAATTGTACCATAGTGAATTAGAAATTAATTTATAATGATAATATGTTTAATCAGTGTTGCCTATAATTTGATTTGGACAGCGCAATAATGATAATATTTTTCTGGTAAATTAATATGATTGAATAAAGAGGATTATGGCATATTCTTCATCAGAATTATTCATAAAGACATTTAAAATTCTCCTTAAGCATATTATTATTTTACTGTGCCTACAATGTTTTTAACTAAATACATAATTTATCTTCACAATGACGCTTGAGGTTGTTTTATTTTATAATCTGTGACGTGTATCTTCATTAACCACCCAGATTATAAATGTTGTATTATAATATAAGCTGATATTTGTCTTGCAAACAAAAGAGCATTTCCAAACCCTATTAATGCTAGTCACACATGTGCATAAGAGGAAGATTACTTTGTATTTGGTAAGTTATGAAAACTTAAAAATCACAATATTTTCCCTAAACTGAAATAGAGTAAACCTGATATTGGCACTGATCTTCACTCTGGGGGTTTTTTTCTAGCTCTATCCCAGTTTTCTAAGAAACTATGGTTCTGATTTCCAGTTCCCAAATATACAAGGCAAATGTCTCCTGAGGAAAATTCCCCTCAATGCATACCTCTGTAACAGGTGACTTGATGTCAACGTCACACGTGAACCTGTCCTCAATGAGAGGCCCATTCTTTTAAGATGCAGCTAGGCTTAGAGTTGGGTAGGGGCGATGTCAATGAGCAGATCCGACTTCTCATGGTGAGTAGAGACATGTCCGCTCTGCACCTGGGCTATCACTATTTTACCTTACTTAAAACAGACTAAATGAATTTTGAAATTGCATGCAAGTTACTCAAAGTAGAGCAGCAATTTTATGTGTGAGCTCAAGTGGAACACAAATTGTTAAGCAGGAATATAGATGAGACTTTTCACCACTTCACATTTGGGAAACATAATAACAAATGTCAAAGAGGAAAATAAGTGTCTTATATGAATTCTTAATTGCACTCATCATTTATTTCTAGAACATTTGAGGGTTAGAGAAGTGATGAGCTATAAGGAGGGTTACACACATAATTAACCCCTTGCACTGAATTAACCTCTGAACATATTGATTCCATAATCTACACACAGAGGAATAATCCGACAGCATATGGAGGAGTGAACCTATCGAGGCACCACGGGATCAACTGGCAGGAAATATCCCCTTAATTACCCTAGATGGACTATAATGTGTTCACATTGCTACACATACTACAAATTATGCAGAAGTTAAAAAGGAGGAAAGCAGCTATGCCCTAATCTGTTTGGTGTTTTATCGCTATTCTGACTTACACATTTTCCTCTTTTGTGCACTTTAATCTCAAGTTAAGTATTTTACATTCAAGTTTGAAAACATAAATCTACTATTTTAAAACATTTACTAGGCAATATGGTATAATTTGCTCTTTGCCAAGGGTAAACTTAATTTTTTTGGATTTGGCTTTCAGTAGCACAGAACATCAACCCAAAATCTAAAGGAATTTCCCTCTGTTCCTTAGCAACCCATCTATTTCATCTCACTCTTTCCCCTGTCCTAAATAGTCCATTAGAACAATAATATGTTAGGTTGTTTTCACATTTGAAGTGTATAGAATAGTCTCTGTTTTGACTATTGTAACACCAATAGTTAAAAATTAATATTAATTAATGTAAAAATGTTTAAATTATTTTATATCCATTGTATGGCAGGAAAAAATTATATCTCAAATTAATTAATTTCTTTCTCTGCCTTCAGGTATATGGACTTTTTCCCTACTCCATCTAACATTACAAGCGACTTTCTATTTGAAAAGAGTGCTAATTACTTCCATTCAGAAGAAGCTCCCAAGCGAGCTGCATCCCTGGTCCCCAAAGCCAAGATCATCACCATTCTCATTGACCCCTCAGACAGGGCATACTCTTGGTACCAGGTATGACGCAATAAAAAATACTACTAAAAGCATGTGTTCGTAGCTTGAATGTAAGAAATGGTGAATTATCCAAGTAAAGTCCAGATGTATTGAACAGTTAAATATTAAAAGAGCTAAACAAACAAAACAAATTATGAGAAATGAGCTGAATATTTAATTCATATCAAGTTGGGCAAGGAATTTCAAGCATAATACAAGAGAAAAAAAATCACACACCAAAAAATTAATCAATCTGAGCCATATAAATATGTAAGATAGTTGATCTGTCACAAGTAACAAAATAAAAAAGTAAAAATCTAAGTAGAGTATCATTAGCAATACATGGTAAATGGCATAAATTCCTTAATTTGTTTTAAAAAAAAAAAGCTTCTGCCCATTGACAAAAATTAAATAATAAATATAACATTTTAGTAGAAAAATAGATAAACAAATTCACACATACACACACAAATGCAATTGCTCAACAATTTATGTGAAAATGATCAACCCAATTAGGGATCAACAAAATATAAATCAAAATGATACTTTTTAAAATATCATCTTGACAAAAGCTGTCATATTTATTCTCTCTGCTGTCAAGGGTGTGACGACAAAGGTTCCCAAACATTCCAATAGAAGCATACATAGGGAGGTATTTTCTGACAGCTAATTTGACAATATTTATCAAAAAAGGTTGATAAAGATCCTTTTGTGTTGTGATTCCTCTTCTGGAAGTGATCATAAAGAGAACTTCAAAAGGATGAAAAACATGTAGCCCTTTTTTTAGTCATCACAGTACCAACCATAATAATAATACCAACAAAGGGAAAGTAAATATCCAGCAATGTAGAATTGTGTCACACAAAATGGAGTATTCTTCAGCATTTAATGATGGTTTTAATCAATACAATGATAATTAAAACATTATGTTCATTCTAATGTGTGGGTAGATACTAAATATGCATAAGGATATATAGTTAGAAATTTTGAATGCTCTGTGAGGAAGTATGGAAGATTCTATGAGAGCATTCTCTATAGAAATAAACTTTAGACTTAAAACTGAAGGATGAGTAGGTATCAGCTGAGTGAGGGTAGAGGGCAACTGAGGGAGAGGGAAAGTCTGTGTAATCCACTGGTGCAAAGAACCATTGCACAGTTAAAGAATTAACGTCCATGTGGTTATAGAGTAAAACCCGAGGGGGAGACCTTTGGGCGATGAGTCTGCAAGGCACGAGGTGCTGGAAGCCAAGTAGGAGAACCATGTGGGGACCATTCCTTGAGCAATCAAAAGCCTTTGGAAAATGTTAAGCTGGTGTGTAGTTACCAGAATTCCCCTTGGAAAATTTGATGCTATCTGCTCGTTGAAGAATGGATTGGAGTGGCAGAAATGACCACTCAGTGAAATCAAGTAGAGACTGTTGCAGTAGTCCTGCTGAGAGACGGAGGTAGCAGGGACAGAGAGAGTAAGTAGAAACTACCAAAAGAGATCAAGAAAGTATCAAGAGATGTTTAGGGATTAAAATCAACAGAACGTGTTGAGAAAACAGTGTCAAGGATAAACCAAATTTCCAATCCGGGCAACTGGGTGATGACCATATATTCCCATGGAAAAGAAGCACTGAAAGATACAGGAGTTGTTGGGGGTTGTGGGGAGGCTAAGGATTGCACAGCTGGTGATCAGGAGGTACAAAATCACTGTCATGCCAAAAGGAACAAAGAGGTCTGAGCAGGAGACAGAAATTTGTGAATCAGAGGCAAAAGCCACACAAAATGGTGAATTTGCCTAAAAAGAAGGTTTAGAGAAGAAAAGCACAGAACAGGTGAGGCAGCCAGTGAGACAAGAGAATAATCCACAGGAGTAGAAGGAAAAAAATCCATCAGCGTAGCGACACCTAATACAAGGAAAGGAGTACTGCGAAGTGGAGGAGGAGACAATAGTGTCAGACAGCTCCTAAGATGCTGGACAAGTAGGCAGAACAAGACCTGAATTATTTTCACTGAGTTGAAAAATATGGAGGGAAGTGGAAACTTTAGCAACAGAGTGAAAAGAGCAAACCCAGATGGAAATGGCAGAGAAATAAGTAAGTGAGGATGAAGAAATAGAGGTGGCCCTTGCAAAAGATGCAAACAAATGTGATTCTGAAGGAGAGAAACTAGACACAGTGGGTCAAGGACAATGTGTTCTATGGGGTGGTGATTTGAATTATAATGAGATGTTTTCAAAGGAAGAGGGGTGTTAAAGCTCCCCCCTCGGGGGGAAAATGGGGAATCAATCAGTGAGGAGCCTGAGGGGCCAGGAAAAAGGCTCTAGGAAGTAGCTCAGGTGGGAGGGAAGCACTCCTTTTCCAGAGTTTTTCACTTTTCCTGTGCTGGGCACCTTCTGCCAGTCTGGTGGGGTCTTACACTACATAGTACTACAAAGGAAACAACTACATAGAAATATAGTTATCAAAATCACTTTTTAAATCAGTCACAAATATTATTTATTAAATCAGTAAATGGCAAGATCTAATGATGGGACTAATACTACTGTAATTTGGAAGTAGTGATGGGCAGAAACCACACGTGATATATCTGAAAGACCTGTATTGTGAAATAAAGTAACAGATTTTTACCGGTGGTAAAATCACAAGTACAATAAATACTGAATTTTACTTAGACGTTACTAAAAATAAAGAGGCTTTTTTTTTTTTTTTTTTTTTTTTTGCAGATCCGCATTTATAGATCCTCTGATTTCTATCAGTGGGTCTCTGATTGAGAACCCCTGCATTAAAAATTAAGGGGTAGAAGAGGGTGTAAATGTACATGCTGGTAAATCTGAAGGTCTGGGATAGAGAAATTAAAATAACTATGATAACCTCTTTTTTCTTTAAAGTTGAGAATGAGTTAATCTGATGAAAAGGAAGAGGATTTTGAGAGGCAGTAGTTTGAGGAGAGAATAAAGGAATCTGAAAGCTTGGTACAGGAGTGAGATAAAGTTGACCAGAGAAATGTAAAATTGCCTGCAGCAATTAAAGGCTAATTAAAGCTGATGATTTTGAATTTATGGTGGTAACAATCCATATGTACTAAAATCCCAATGATATGAGTGCATAAGAAATTAATGTCAAAATAAAAAAAAAATTAAAAGAATAAATTTTAATAACAGCAAAATAGCAAGTAATTTTTATTTTTTCTTCATTCTTTTTCTTGACTTTTCAAAATTCCTTTAATAAACATAGATTGCTGAGAACAAATGATGATGAACAGAAAAATATGATACTGCGATTGAGATTGCAAGTGGTTGGGGATCCAAGTGGAACACTTGTTTTGGGAGCAAAATTCAGAAATTATTATTAGAATCCATGAATCAATGACTCCCTCAAGATACAAAAATGTGTCTTTCTCACTTTATCAAAATTCATATTGCAAAGCAAGATAAACCTACTTTTTAAAATTGTGCCAAAAATATTGAGATGTTAAGCCTTAATTAAACATTTTGAATGCCAATATTTGGGACCAAATGTTGCACATTTTCCTAGCAGAAAGCATGGTCACTACTTAGAGCAGATATATATGAATCTTTTTTTAAAAAAATGGATTAAATCATTTACATAAAAGAGAATCTATGCATACTTCTTCAAGTAAATTCTTTGAACATACATGTGTAAAAAGAATATTTTTTCTGATAATACTTTTTATTGTTATATTGCTAAGAGTAGTGTCCCCAGCCTGCTCCACATTTCAAAATAATGAAACCTATTACTTAGCCAGTCCTATCTATTCAGTAAGTACCGTAAATCTCAGTCTCAGCAGGTGTAATTCAGAAACTCCTACAAATGTCGCCTGCCACTATAATTTCTATGCCACATTTTTATAATGGGCCTCACAGAGGACCTACAGTGCTAATTTTTCCTGTCCCTTTTTGACATCTGGTCATATTTTTATGCTAATCTTTTTAGTTGTAGAAATATAAAAAAAAGGTTGGTGTTAAACTGGTATAAGTCATTATAGAGCAGATTAAGTACAATTCCATATTATCACTGTGTAAAGCAGAAATGTTAGCATCACTGTATTAGTATGTGCATAGTATGTTTATATTTCCTTATTCAAGTTTTGTAGTATCTGCACCTTATATTAATTAAATGCATTATGTTATCTCCATTTATGTAGCATAATACATTTATAAATAAGGTCAATAAATATATAATAATAAGGCTTCAAAAATTTTATTATTTCTACCAATCTACCACTCACTAGTTACTCCTTAACCATTCACCACTTTTTAATCATCTTTACTTTCTTAGTAATTTTTACTTCTCATTTACGTATAAGTCCTGCTATGACATAATTCTATCAGGCCCTATTATGCTTCCAGCCTTATCCTGTCGTATATTTTCTTTATGTTCACTTTTAGATATTTTGCAAAATCAACTCATCCATTCCCACACACCTCATCCAACTTCAATCAAATTTACTTTAGAGATAAAGTTTTCTTAGTTTCCATGTTTATTCATTTCTGCTTATCAAAATCTTTCTCACTACATTTTAGCTCAAAAGCTTCAACCATTAAAAAAGATTTCTTCATCTTTCATTCAGATCTAATCAGTCATTGGTCTGGCCATCATAGCAAATAAGTTATTTCTCTAATCAAATATGTGACTTCATTACAATCTGTTAATCTATTGTCTATCAACAAGATTTGGATTTCTTTGAAGATAGTGATTTTGTCTTGCCTATGTCTTTTTATCTCTAGAAGCTAGTGCGGGTCTTTGTTCTGGCAAGGGCCTTAATAATGCTTATGAAATTGTATTGACTTGTGTTGGGCTCTTGAGCTTGACCACTGATGATTTGATGTGAAAGACTCGGAGGATTTAGTACTAAAAAACAGTAGTGAGTTGGTATTTAGGAATTAGCAGAGTTAGGTGGAACCCTTGGGAAAGCAAAAGCAAAGCGCCTTGGGCAACATCAACATGAATATGACACCTCAACCTGCGTCAGGAATAGACATCCGCCTTCTATACCCGTAGCACCTGCCGCACAGGGATACTGGGGAATTTTCAGAACCCGCAGGAGCGGCTGTAATGAAACAATGAGCACAGTAATAGGTAAACCTACTCCTGCCAATCAAAATCTCTGTTCATCAGGCTTGATTTGTTTGGTCCCTGACATCTTTTCACTTCTAATCAGACCCATGGAGGAAATCCTTGCACCCTGTCTCTTGTCTTGCATCTTGCACCTTTTAGACGTGAAGACAACCACAGGCTTATCTGAATGCTACTTGATAGATACGGAAGGCTTATACTTTAAATAAGCAATATGCAATCCCTAGGTTTCAATATAGGATGCACTTTTCACCTTATTTTTCATTCTAGAATCAATTAATAGTTTTCCACTACTTTTTTGAAATAAAAGACATCAACACACATATACACATATCAAACACCCACACATGCATACATACCCATGCAGGCATAAAGAAAATTGATTTTCCAATTGATTTTTTTATTAAAGCACCAACGATCACATGAAGATCCAGCTGCCCTGAGGTTTAATTTCTATGAAGTTATTACGACAGGCCATTGGGCCCCATCTGAACTGAAAACTTTGCAGAGGAGATGCCTAATACCTGGATGGTATGCAGTCCACATAGAAAGATGGCTAACTTACTTTGCTACTTCTCAGGTAATGTCCTGAAATGAATTTCTTCTGTTTATTATATCATGATTACTTTGCACTGACAAACAAGAAATATAAATTAACATTGCCACAGATAGCAACTTATTATCAGAGATGACCATACCTAAGGAAGAAACGTGGATTTTCACATTTTTAATGTCAATAATAGCATTACAGTGGTAAGTGGCTGTGAAACACACTTTAGGGATCTTCTTGGATAGTAGCTGGCCTTGGAGTGGTTAAGTCCTTGCACGGGAGACATCACGTGTTTCACAGGCAGTAACTCTCAGCCGATAGCAGAGCAGCCAGTTAGACAAAACCTTTGTGGACCAGCATGTGCAGATACCCTTGTGTCATCTGTCCTGTGGGACTCTTATACAGGAAGAAGGAGGTCGTGGATTAGACTGTCAAATGGGAAGTGCTGTTATAGCTCCAGGAACTTGGGATAGAGGGCGAAATTAGGATTTGAGAAAAGCGTCTGTCTCCTGTATCTTCTTCATTCCAGATCAGGTTGCCACTGAAACCTGAGTTCTCATTGTGGTTTGCAAGGAGAAGCTATAGGTAATTTTCATCTGTATGCCCACTATTTCTAAGCCCTTGGCTCCAAGGGTAACTCATGGGATTTCATAGGCTGGATAATTACCTGATTATGGAACAGATGGAAAACCATGTTTCTACTGAACTACTAAATCAAGAGAGTGTCAATGTTTGTTTCTGATTTACAATCAAGTTAGTTAAGGGTTATAAATAATGCCTTTGGCAAACTTTGTTGTTTATTTGGAAGGACACAGGAAAAGTAAACATTATGATGTATTCCAAGTAGCATATATTGTATATTTTCTTCCTATTCACGCTGCTCTAATTAACATCATACCAGGTCAAGGGAGGCAGCTCAGTTGACTTCATTTAGTTTTGTTCTTCATAAAGTGATTATTTCTGACTCCACAGCTGCTAATTATTGATGGACAGCAGCTGAGATCTGACCCAGCTACTGTGATGGATGAAGTCCAGAAGTTCCTGGGAGTTACACCTCATTACAATTACTCTGAAGCACTAACGTGAGTCTATTCTCATGCTTGACTTCGTTTCCATTATTTGCCATCATAAATTATCACTGGTAGGTGTGTATACAGCATCATTAATACTGGCTGTGAATTTATACATCATTATGCTACTCAAAAGCAGTCCAAGGAATATCCTCATTATTCATGTAGTGTCTCCTCTTTGAATACCAGGGACACTTTATCTTATAGGCATTTATGTATCACAAATTTCCCTTTTTGTAAGCTTTATCCCACTATACATTTGATTAAGTAAACTTTTTTTTACATGCCTACTCTGTGCAGAAAGTGTCCTAGGAATTGAAGTTGCAAAAGTGAAAAAGATATAATCTCTTCTCCCAAGTAATTTACTAGTTAGAAATAAAATGCGGATGGCCACCATTAGCTTTATGAAAGTGACCAGTATTGGGGGCAGAATTGGGAAGGGGACACATCTATGTTTTACTCTGTATTTATTAAATTATGTATAAGCAAATATAATCACATAATAATTTTGCAGTTGTCTATTATTGCCTGACAGACCTTCCAAACCTACCAACATATAACGGTAGCCATTTTTTTATGCTCACGGATCCAGTGGGCTGGGACTTTAGACAGGACACATCCAGGACAACTTGTCTCTGCTCGAAATACCTGGGGCCACCTCTAGGAAGACATGACTACCTGGATATGACTTGAATGGCTGGGGCCTGGAATCTTCTGGAGGATTCTTCACTTCTCCGCTCACCTCTTTAAGGGTTCTTGGGCTGGGATGGCTCCAAGCTGAGTTCAGTGTGACGAGGCCTCTCTGTGTGACTTTCTCACAGTCTAGTGGCTGTGTGTTCTGAGGGTGTGATATGTCCATGGAACATGGTCCAGGGCTGTCTCTGAGCTAGCCTGGCATGTCACACAGCAGCACTGACATCATATTCTATTCATCGCAGCCA
Source organism: Camelus dromedarius (assembly GCF_036321535.1). NCBI lineage: Eukaryota > Metazoa > Chordata > Mammalia > Artiodactyla > Camelidae > Camelus > Camelus dromedarius. The sequence goes on from NC_087436.1 coordinate 42,055,874, forward strand.
AGTCACTAAAGCCAGTCCAAATCCACGGCGAGGGGAGGGGGCCTCCCCCTCTTGATGGAGCAGGGCATGGGCATCTTGCAGAAGAGAATGTGGGAGGGGGGATAGTGCTGCCGTCATCTTGGGAAAATAAAATCATATACTTGCATAACTGAAAATGGAAATAAAAAGTATAAAGAAGCAAAATAACAAACAAAAACAAAAGCTCCAGGCAGCCAAAATATATATTTAAAAACGCATGTACTTGACTCCCTCACAAGGCCTGATATAAAGCCTATTAAATTGTAGACAAAATTCTAACAAGCTTGATTATATAATTTCCCAGTTCACAGCGGATTATAACCAGCAATTAGACAATTAGAGAGGGTAATGGAGGGACAGGAAAAGTAGTAATAAGATTGCGTTGTTCCTTATCCACTAAAAGAAGTCTAATGAAGTTTTTCCCTACACTTGGAAATAACAACACAAGGCATGCCCCTGCTGATTAAGTAAACAAAGCTTCCTCTAATACATTTACATTAATAGTTATCGATGTCGGCATGTCTTCCCCTGCCTCCCTGCAGGAGTTTAGGGAATGATTCTCTCCTGTTCACTACAAATAGTGCTTATGGTTCAATAAACCTGTAAGAGCATACTCCTAAAGAAGAGATTACAAACAAGTGCAGAATATATGGCTTTTAATATGTCTCACCCATTCCCAAAATTAATAACGAGAGTGATGTTCAGTGCAATAAACGAACTCATATGGCAACCAATTCATGTCCTCAACGTTGTCTGACGGTTATTTGAGAAAGGCTTTGCATCTTAGTTTCACAATTTCATGCCTACTAAAATCAAACCATAAAGCAATGCTTTGATAGAACTTAGCAAGAATAAATGCCCTTTGTCAGACTTAGGGTAGATATAATGTTGTCCGTGCCGTAAATGAAACCAGGACAGCACAATTAGGTGGATTCAAGGTGATGGCAACCCTATTGAAAAGAATGACTGTCACTATTCTGGATGGCTCTCCTTCCTCAGGTTGTATTAAACTCTGCCTCACAACAGCGGCTGTGGAGAGCAAGGAGAGACGGCCGCCCATCCTGAGACCTCTGCACACCAGAGAGCAAAGAAGATGCTCTCAGTGTGTGTATAAATATTTTGGCTTGGTTGCCAGAGCTGTACTTTACCTTAATGCAGTTAAAAAGTCTCATCCTGTGGCAGAAAATGCTGCTTAGGGGCACCGTTATGCCAACTTCCCCGTCTCATTTTGCACAGCATGCTGAATTGTTTTTCCTCTTGGGAAATTAATGAAAACTAGAGACAAGGCTGTGAGAGGCAAGGAGCAGATTGAAAAGTCCAGGTTAGAAATGACCCTGTCTTCCTTTTATCCATTTAACCAGTGATGTATTTAATTTTAATTGATAACATGTACTAGGACAACCTGGACTGCAAGGATCAGGTCTCTAGTAATAGGTTGGGCAGGGAACTGTGAAGAAAATTTCTCTCTCCCCCTAAATGAGCTCACATATGTGCAGAAGCAAGCTGCAGGTGAACCGGCATTACAGGAACGGGCCCAGGGCAACAAAATATTCTGCAACTAATTAACTTTACATCCTAGTCAATTATGCGTCATCCTTCTAAAACATCTGCTGAGCAACAAAAATGCAAACCTTTTCGATGTTTTATGCATGCAGCAAGTCCCATAGCAATACATTTAAAATTTCCCTGCTTATTTGTTCATTCTTTCATTTTTCCTATCTTGTTAGTCCTAAACAAAAATTCTTATAGACCAGAGTCTAAACAAATAATTAAGCCATGCATTCTTTCTTTTGTAAATTTGGGCAGCCGCATGGGCAAAAACAACATTAGAATTTTCTTTAAGAGTATAGGGTTCTGAATTATCCAGTAGGATCATCCACCTTCGACAAAAGAACTGACGAATTGTCTAGTCTTCCACTTAAACCATTTGTATAACCGGTGTCTCACATTGTCTGGAAAAATACAGTGAATTATATTTTTACCCTTTTAATTCCTCCTTGAAAAGTGAAAACATTCCAACTGTTAAAAAAAATACAGTATTTTTCTTAGAAGCATTAATTCATGTTTATATTCACAGAAATATGTTTATGTTACATTCAGTCCCCTTAATATATACTATTGAATGATTTCAAAGAAATCTGTTAATATATTTTAACAGGGAAATCATATTAAATGAATATTCTAAATATTCTAAATATCCTTTTTATAGGGGTGGTAGTTTTGTTGATTCATCTTTGATCTTTTATGGATGAATAGGTAAAATATGGAACTTAATAATTTCAACATAAGGAAAGAAAAAAGATCTATATGTCTTTTTTCCTAACAATAGAACTATTCAAAAATATATGACATAATTTATTTAATCTCAATTAAATTCTCTCAAATCAATTCAGTGAATTATATTGATAGAGCTGAATTAAATTAAATCAAAGCAACAGGCATACAAAAGTGCATTTCCTTTATACAATTGGTGAGGCTCTCTCACTCGAAATTCTGTACACAATTTATAATCATTATATTTTATTATCATTTATATATTTGATCTTTTGTAGTTTTGATCCCCAAAAGGGCTTTTGGTGTCAATTACTGGAAGGAGGAAAGACCAAATGCCTTGGAAAAAGCAAAGGCCGAAAGTATCCACCCATGGATCCAGAGGTAATGTTTTCCTAATCTTTGAAATACTGTGTGCATACAACTATTTCAAAACTAGAAGACAGTAAATGTGCTTCCTTTTTTTGCTCTTTCTTTGCTATCAATACTTTTATATATTTAGAAGATAGACCAACAGATACCGATGATCAATAAATATCCATAGAAATTGTGTGTTGCTGGGATGCAATTCAAACATAAATATTGACTGTACAGTAACACCTTTCCAAATGTGTAAGGTACTTATATAAATTATCTACTAAACAAGCGATTTTGGATAAAATATATAAGCATTATTATTATATATTAAATATATGTATCCAACGCCTATACCATGTGTGGTACTGAGTTAAACAATGGAGAGTAAAGTGTTCTGATCACCAGCTACAGCATGTGGGTGGGTACGTTTTTCCACCAAGCGATGGCCAGACCCCAGCTGCATGTCCCACAGTTCAACACAGTTCTAACCACAGTATAAGATCCCACAGGTTAAGGGCCCAGTCCTACGAGATGGCCTCCCTCCCCTCCCCTCCACTTCACAGAGCAGTGCCAAAGTGCTGATTATCACCTGGGCTATCCGTTAGAGGTTCCAACAACTCCCTCCTTGAGTTTGATTAATTTGCTAGAACGGCTCTCAGAACTCAGAGAAAATGTTTTCTTACTAGACCACTATTTTATTACAAAGAATATAACTCAGGAGCAGCCAGATGTAAGAGATGCTCAGGGAAGAGCATGGCTCTTCTGTGCCCTTGCCGAATGTGTGCGCTGCTCTCCCCATTCTCCACATGTTCACCAGCCTAGAAGCTGTCCAAACCCTGTCCTTTTGGGGCTTTTATGGAAATTCCATTACATAGACAAGATTGATTAAATCATTGGCCAATGGCGATTAATTCAAATGCCAGCCCCTCTCCCTTTCCCCAAGGTTGGGGGGATAGAATTTAAAGTTCCAACCTTCTAATCACAAGGTTGGTTCTAGCAACCAGGCTCCATCCTTGGGTGGGCTCCAAAAGCCACCTCATTAACATAACAAAAGATACCTTTATCACCCTCTCACTTAGGAAATTCCAAGTGTTTTAAGAGCTCTATGTCAGAAATGGGGTCAAAGTCCAACTACATATTTCTTACTATAAATCACAATATCGCAATTAGGATACAGGATAAAACAGTTACAAACCCAAATTTATTATAGGAGGGTAAATAGTTATGATCACTAATTTATAATAAGATACATAGAACAATGTCAAACTACAAAAAAGCAGGAGAAAAAATCTCTCAATAAAAGTTATGGTATGAGGAGATAAGTTAAGACTGGGAAACCAGTTAGCAATCAGCTGAGAAACTAGAATGAGTATCTCTCCTAAGGCAAGGTGGGCAAAAGGTGATTGGAAGTGATTCAGGTGTTACTATGGAGATAGAAGAACCAGAAGGTCCTCAAACCTACCTTTGAACTCAATAATTTCAAAAGGGCTTCAAAAATCACTTTACTCTGCCAAGAAATCAATGTAATGTTCCCATGACTTCTATAAACATCTTATCCAGAATTTGAAGTGTTTACAGCCTGGTTTAAGGGAAGAAATGTAATGAAATACCTGGTGAATGGTCCAAGACAACATGTACTTGTCTTAAGTCCATTTCCACAGTATAGACAAAAGTTGCTAAGGGACTTTTACGAAGAAAGAGATTCATTTGTGCTAAAATATTGAGAAGGCCTTAAAAGAGAGAGTGTAACTCTGACCAGATGGAAAATGATGTGTGGGCCATTACTGCCCCCATTCCTTTCTCACAGGAAAGCATGCTCAGCTCAACTGTTTAATCAAAGAGACACAGAACCATGTTCATTGGGTTATAATATGAGGTAAGTGACATCCAGAGAGAAACCCAATTATAAATTTTCTGCTTTCTAGAAAGAAAATAAAACAAACTAAACCCACTGATATATTTGATAATCCTTTTTTAAGCCACTCATCTAAAAATGGCCAATCACACCAGCTTGACTAGAAATATAAGAATCACCAGAAAGATCGTTAAAATGATCTTTGTAATGAGACCTTATAATATTTTTGAACTACAAATGCATGATAATTTTTTTTTAAATCTGTTTTGGTCCTGATAAATATAAAAAAAAATTTTTGCAGTGTTGCAAGTTATTTCTTTAATCATAAAATTTAGCTTTTATGATTATGTTCACTTTTTATTTTTATGTTATGGCTCAATTTTATAGAAAGTGACCGATTTCAAACAAAGAGGTGTTTTTTTTTTGGTAGACTTAGTACCACATCAGGTTCCTACCTACTTCATTCTTCTTTAGAATTAGATCTCTCTCATCAGCCTTTCTCCCTGTGTAGATTTCATGAACCACACAATACACAAGTGCTGTCATGGTATAGTAGCCACGTAAGTTATACCTGACCCGTTTTTACTTTACAGCTATACTTCTGCCAAATCTTTCTGAAAGGTAAAAATGAGTAATATCTGTCAGAAAATACAAAGAAATGCATCCAGAAATACACCCAATCTCATTTAATGAACTTGTAACTTCCTTCAAGTCTTCTTTTTCTGTTTGCTTTCCAGTCTAGAACTTTCCTCTCTAATTACTACCGAGATCATAATGTGGAACTGTCCAAACTGCTACATAGGCTGGGGCAGCCTCTACCGTCATGGCTGAGACAGGAGCTGCAGAAAGTGAGATAGCACTGGGGACGAGAACAAAGGCTCACAAGCTACTGACTCTTCCTGTGAAACAGGAAAAAACAAAAAACTTTTATCCCCTTAATGCACTTGTGATTGTCAACAAAGGACCGTGTGACTAAATCTCCTGTCTTTTTCATAAAATGAAAAATGTTGCATATGCACGCATTGGCAATTACTAGCATCAATCCCTGTGTGAGCTTTTGGGAAATAATGTGGGGTTTTGTGGCATTATCCAGTTTCCAGTGTGGGGATTATGACACAGCACAGTTCCTCTGTTAACCATAAGGTTTTGGAAACTCTGTGTATGACTAAGAACCCTGATTATATACAAGTGACAAATTAGAATTCTGAGGAAAAGATAAGAACTGAGATTCTGTAAATGAGGTAGCAGTAATCCAATATCTGAAGTAAGGGCTCACATTTTCTCTTTGCTAATTTAAAAACAATTTTGCTTTTATTATGAAAAAAATTATATAATCCCACACTCTTATTTTGAGCAGTATTTATTTATTGTATTTAGCCCATACATACTTTCTTCTGTTACCCCTCTTTATGAATTCCCTTGACTTGCTAGGGAAGTTGTGAAGTTGTCACCGCCCACGTTTTTGGTCTATGTTCCTGCTGTAGGAGGACACTATCTGGAAGTTTCCATACTCATTGATAATACTCTTTTTTTTCTGGCAGGGCACGCCATTCTCAGTGAATTTTGCATTACGGTTCCAATAAACTCTATCAGACATTTTTGGGGAGAATGAATGAGTAAGTGCATACTTTGCATAATATATTAACTACTAGGTGTAAGGCCATCTTTATAGGTCAAAAATCTTACCATGCTATTAATCTAGGTCTTGCCACCTTGATAATGATGTAGTATTTATGTTTTTTTTCACTACCCACAGAAGAAAAAGCCTTTATTAATAAGATATGGAATGAAGATATCAATATGTGTTTACAGGTAGAGTGCGGCACTTGTGCCTTTTATGTAGTATATGTCAGTCGTTTAAAGCATGAACTTTTATATATGCCAGTACATATACTAGTGCAGAAGATTATGTTTTTAATGTCTATTTAAAAGAAGAAATATAATCTAAAACTTACCTCTTTAAACACCACTGATTCTCTAAACTAAATCCTATTTCTCAGCCATGCCATCCAAAAATTAATTTCTAGAGAAGTGATGCTCTTTCTGTCTTAGAGTTACAGGTTCCTCTCCTATTTGGAGATTCTTGTCATGCCGGTTGGATTTTTGTCTCATTTGTCAATGAAGATGTGTTAAAGCTTTGTTAATCTTCTCAGTGATACATGAAGGTAAAATTTCTGCAGATCAGTAAATCAAACTGGCTTTGGTAGCTTTATCTCTCAATCTGCCCTTCCTCCAGAGTAATTTTTCTATAGGCTGTAAATAATGTTACTTTCTCCTAGAATCTGAGAAATTATGCTTGACATAATTCAATGTTGTCGAAGGAAATTGAAGATCATTGTTTTCTTGTTTATTTATTGTTTGTTGTTTTGAGAAAGCAATTCAAGTCTAATTTAAAAGAGAATCAAGAATTTTTACATACTTTTGTCAGAATTCAACATTGGATTTATGCTTTATTAAAATTTTGTTTGTTTTCCTGTTGTTTTCCCATTGCATATAAAGGCTCTTAATCTTTTTCAGGAAATGTAAAATTTTTCTTGGATATGAGTTGATACAAATCACAAACTGTTACTTTTGCTGTTTCTTTGTTAAGTGAGAGGCTGAATTTCTCAACCTTACCTAGGTAAGCATGTGCTTGATAGCATTCCATTAAGCACACTGAAATCACAACAGTTGTGTATTTAGAACTCTAATTTTTGATTTATTTGTTCACTAGTTTCCTTTACATTCTATTTTTCTCTCTTTCATGAACTAGAGGTTAACTTTTTTCCCAAGTTGGGTGACAGAGATATTCATAGAAAAGAGGGGAGATATTTTTTATATTAAGTAAAATTCATGTAATTTAAAGTCCAACTCATCACCAGATTTTTTTAAATGTAACTAATTTTCTGCATTTCCTTATTTTTTTCTAACTAATATACAAAGTATCATTCAGTTACCTACAGATAGCTGGTGGCAAAATTCCCTCAAATTCAAGTAGTCTTTTCTCCCCTAGTTCATTTCAGTCTGTGTACGTTCTTCTTATGATTGATAATGAAGACAAAAAGCAAATTTTAATTACATAATTCATCTTCATTTCTTATAGTAAACTACTTAGAGGGACTCTGGGCTATGAGGAGATTATAATAAATCTGGAAAAATTTTAGTTTTAAGAATATCTTGGTTTTCCCAATTTTTACCCACTGGCTACTTCAAAATTATTGACTCAAGATTTAACATATGTAATTCTTTAACATTTTAAGTAAATTCTCTTTTGTACTATTGAGTGACATACTTTTTAAAAGTTTAAAGATCTTCTAAAACCTTTAAATAAGCTAGTGTCTTCTCTTTGCTTCTTTTTCTTTTTTCCAATGACCTAACAAATACAGTTGTTGATTACATTAATAAAAGTAAGGAATAATATTTGATTATAAGCTTACATCAAAATATTGTATATACTTGTCAAATACCAGTCTCTAAAAGTTCTATTACAAATCTCATACAAAAATGAATTTTGTTTGTATTTAACAATGGCTCCAAAATAATTAAATAAGCAACAGGAAAGAATGCTAATGAGAATAATTTATATTCTTTCTAACAGTGTATTTTTCTCTAAAAAGAAAATAGCTCTTCATTCAATAAGAGATTTTCTTTGTCTCAGTTTCAACAAACCCATTTACATTTACCTTATGTAGTTTTGGTTCTTCTATGACACTGTATTAATATGATATAAGGTAACCTGTTTACTATGAATAGCAACTCATTTTAATTATGCAAGCAATTTGTAGTGGAATAATATCTTACAAGCCTGTTTTTAGTGGCTAGAAAACATATTAACCATTTGCTTAATGGAGGTACGTCAAAAACAATGCTGGGCAACGATTTCAAGAAGAAAGAAATCTAATAGTCTTGCCTATTGGATTTTACCTCAACTACAGGAACACAGCTTGGCCAGGGGTACATATATATCCTCAATATATGTACATATATATATGCAAATGAATATTTTTCTGCGTGAGCCAGTGAAGTGGGTGGAAAAAACAGAAACAGAACTCAGCATTTACCGAAATTGTTAAATAACTGATTTAGTAAGTGAATAACATATCTTTGGTTCTCACTTCTTCAGAATAAATACTACTGCTGGTATGGTCACTGGAGTAATGTTGTTTCTCCTCTAAAACTCGAGGTTTTAATCAATAGATGAATCTTTTTCCTTCCCTTTTACTTTGTTCACTACATATATACCCCCTGAATTCCAGCCATATAACAAGTGTAACCAGGAAGTTATGGGAGTGGACTTTGGATGTCCAGGTTCTCTCCCCAGTTCTGTCTCTAGCAAGCTGTGTGGCCTCAGATAATTTGTGGAACTTCCCTAAGTCACAGTTTCCTTTTCTGTAAAATAGAGACAATAATGTATTATTCATTGGGTCATTGTAAACATTAAATGAGAATATAAACAACTTAGCACAATGCCTAATGTAGTTATGCTGGACCGTGTTTGTTACAAAAATAATGTATAATATTCAAACCTCTATCTCTTCTCTCATCAAACAAAAACATGTTTTTCTACTCCCTTTAATAATAAAACATGTATCTTAAACATATCCTTAATTGTATTTGGTTAAGATTAGAAACTGTTTTTCCCATCATTATCCAAAAATCAGTTTTGTATGCCTCCCTGGTGTTGCTCTGATCCACTTTCAGAGCAGAATAGTCCCATCTCAGTCCACTGACGTCTCTTTATGCCTTCCTCCTACCTACCTCTTCCTTAGTCCACCTAGTAGAATATCTAACTTATACCTTCTCTTTTTAATCTCTCTCTTCAAGAATTTGGCAACTCAAACAGATATTCTATCAGGAATATCAGTTCTAGAGGTACAACTTTCTCAAAGGAAAGTCACAAAGTTTAATGAGAAGATATAGATATAATAACAAATCAATGCAAAAGCACCTAGATAGATAAAAATTACAAGAAAATTTATCTGAATTCTCTACAAGTCTTCATCTCCTATTTCACCTTCATCGAATAAGGTCTCCTTTCCACAAATAAAACGTTCTCTTATATTTCAATATATTGTTTTCAATTATATTTATTAATACCAAACAGTATTTTTTGCATTTTTTATTGCAAGTATAAGGTATTTCAGGCCTGAAATAAGACATTTGTTTTTTATTTATTAGTTAATTTTCATTCAAAAATATTTTACCATTTCTCATGTGTCTACCAAAACCTGGCACATAGTAGGTACTCAATAAAAAATTCACTGAAATGCATTAAAATGTGCTGAGTGGTACTTATTTACTTATTTGCCCAACCTTAATATATATCATCAACCTTATTCTTGGTTTGCTTTACATTCCAGGTCTAGTCATTTTATTATGGCTTTCAATGTCAGAACTAGTAATTCTGTATCTCCAGCCTTAAATGTAGTCATGAATTCCAGACCTATCTTACTCTGTTCATCACCATCTAAATATCTGCCTGACACCCTATTAAGTACATCCATTATGGAGCTCTTCCCTTTTCAGGTACATTTTCTGTTTCCCCTCCATCTCTTTTTATTTTTTTAAAAATACACCCAATCAAATCAAGCTTTTAGGCTTCTAGGAATCTTTCTCTTACATAAGCCCAAGTTACACTGCTTCTTTTCCTGAATATCTTTCCCTAAACCAGAGCCACTAAATAGAAATAGAACATAAGTCACAAATGTAAGTGACCCATGTAATTCTAAGTTTTCTAGGAACTACTTTGGAAAACTATAAAAAGATAAAATTAATGTCAATATTTTATTTAAGACAATATGTCCAAAATATTATTTCAACATAAAATCAGTTTAAAAATTTTGAATGAGCTGTTTACATTCTTGTGCTCCTACTAAGTCCTCAAAATTGAGTTGGTCACCTGTACCACACATAACAGGTTTGGACTTGCCACATTTCAAGGGTTTGATAGTCGCGTGAGGCTCGCGGGGTCTGTGTTGGACAGAAGAGCTCTAACTTCTCTCCTCTTCTACTTGATTTTGATTGCCTCCTACTCCCCCACTAGTGAGGGAGGGGTTCTTACCCTAGGGTTATCAGGGGAAGCAAACACAAAACTCCCAGTGCTGCACAGAGGGGACCTACAGCAGTTTATCTGTTACATATCCTCACAGCCCAGGGAGGAGGACACTGGAGGACATTACACTCCATGCCAGGCTCCCGAGAGTCTCTACTTGGGAAGGAATGAAGAAGCTTCTGACCTGGAGCAAGAGGTGGCATCTTGCTTGGTCTATGGACCAAATGTACAAATGAAGGTGTGTCAGGAGAGGAAATTCCACATTGAGTACATTTTCCCTTATTTTATTTGCTGATGAGGATGGATCATAAAGATAGAATAGTATTCGGGGTGGGGAGTGTTTGGGGTCGTGGGCTTATTGTAACACTTGGCATTTGAGGCTCAGAACAACAGGCTGTGATCTGTCTACATTATTTAAAATAAGCTGTCTTCACTCTGTGCTCTACAGAGAGAAGCTATAAATACATCTTCCCCCTGTACTTTTAGGTAATAAAGTCTATATACTAAACTCTCACAGGTCCAAATCAATTGTAATTTTCTCCTACATGTTCCCAGGACATGCCTGGGAATCACACAGTCTTTTCCAGAAGCCTTTCATATTTTGATAAAATTAAGCATATGTAAACCTGTAGCTATGTATTGAAGAGATAATGCTCCCACAGACAAGACTCTAAGGACACTTGGATCCCATTTCAAAACACGGCAAAGCTAAAAAGAAATAAGATGATGGACGTCATTAATAAGAAGTCTATCATTAATAAGAAGTGTTACCTTGGTCACAGGTAACACCCATACAATATACACAGACTCCAGCCACCTCTTTCCTCAGCCAGTTCAATCAGTGTAAATAATAAAAGCATTTAGCAGTGTGTGTGCCATTCTCTGCAATGAACCAACGTGTATGAACCCCTCATAATTTCCATAACAAAGTCCATCAGACTATTTTAAATGAGTTCGACCTGAGGAAGTACAGTGTGTAATATGGTGTGTGGGTGTCTGCAGCCGGAGTCACAGCTCAAACCCTGGCAGTACCACGTACCCATCTGTGAGGTCCTCGGGCACATTCCTGACACTTACTATGCTGCAATTTCCTCATCTTGGCATTGCAGGTAGTAATAACACCTTCTCTTTGAGGTTTTTGTGAGGATTACATGAGTTAAAACACATAAAAGCACTTACAACAGTTACTGGCCACTATAGGAGCATTTGTTCTTAGTCACTTTGCATATACTTTTCATTTCTCTGGATGCACAGTCTGCTCTTTTCCTGTTCCTAGTCTATATGCTGATAGTATTGGAGTTTATGGGCCCTAATATGGAATGTATTATTAAGATAATTATATAAAGGATAAAACTGGAAAGGATATACATTTCAGCAGGCAATGTTGTAACCTGAATTCAGCATGAATAAAGTAATTAGATACAAGTTCCTAGTTTTAGGTCCAAAAATACAGTTGGTCAAAAATAATTTTAGTTAAGATTTCTCAAGCTAATGCACTACAACAGATAAATTTTGAAAGCTTAATAAGTCAATAAAGTTCATTTTACAGTCACATAAAATCCAAGCAATCAGTAGGAAAGGAGAATGGGTAAGGGAGGAAATTTTGCTCCATATTATCATGTTGCCATTTTAGGCTTTGACATTTTTAAACACAAACATAGCTTCCATCATCACGATAGGCTTTGGACATCCTGCCTGAGACAGGGGAAGTGAGAATCAGAATCACTTAGGAATATTTTATGGGCCTTAGAATAATATATGAAACTCAAGCACATATCATACTGGCCAGAATTTGGTCACAAGGCCAATTTAACTGAAGGAAGTCTTGGAAATACAGTCTGGCCAAGAGGAAAGAGAAAGATGTCTGGTAAATAGTTAGACATTCTCTGCTGTAAACCACTCTTCCAGTCGCCAGATATTCATCATGTTCTTCCTGCTACACATAGAACACATTTGCCTTTTCCCCAAGGAAGATAACACGAAGTCCTACTAGGTCACTTCATTCAGCTCAGTGTAGAGAATCTCTGAATCATGCGTTGGCCTCTCCAGCAGGTCCAGAAATGACTCCCATGGCTTGGAAATCCATGTACAAATCACCTTCTCTCATCACAGGCATATATACAAAGGTGTCCCAGGCGTGATAACCACAATAGACATTCCCATTTGAAAATGAAAAGAGCAGGATACATTGCTGTCAGTGGGCAGTAATGATGGTGCATTTCTGCTGGGAAGGCAGGAGTTGCCTGGTAGTGGGAAATTTTTTCTTGATTAGGATCTAATTTTTCCCACACAAAAGAACTCCCTTGATAACTTTTTTCCCTCCTGATGGTTCCTATCTCTAATCTCTAGGGTCATTTTTTCCCTCAAAATCTGGCCTCATAATTTCTTTGCCAATGTACACCCTCAAAAACTTAGTAGGTATCTAATCTGTGTCCACTCAGTTCTATGTGCCGTTATGACAAAAACTCCTAAAACTGGTACTCAAATCTACTTGATTCCACCAATTTCTTGCCCTAGTCATTCTCTCCTTCTCCCTCTCCTATCTCTCTGTCTCTCTCCCCCTTTCTTCCTCCATCTTTCCTCCCTGCTTCAATTTAATGGCAACTACTAAAGAGCCACCAGTCGCTAGTGGAAAAGTACCGTTCAGTCTCTTTTGTCAAAGGGCTGACTCTTAATGGGCCTTTGTAACTGAAGTTTTCTTTCACTCTTACACCAATTTTGAGGTTCAGGGAAATTCAGGTTTTTAAAACTTTTGAGTCCTCAAATATCTGGAGTCTATAAATCATTGTACGTTTGCCTATAAACCCACTAATTCTTGACTGAGTCCATCTCTTCCTTCTAAAGTCTTCTATTACAAATCAAACACATCCTATCACAAAAACTCTCTACAGAGCAATAAAGCCTTGGAGGCATCTTTCAGGTTATGATGTATGATGGTTCTACCAAATGTTCTGCCACTCTTACCCAGCCTCCCAAAACAGTCTTCTCATCAACATCACCTACACTCCTGGACAAGATGACAAGTGTTAATTTATCTTTACAATAACACCACTTCTGTAGCTACCAATATTCAAACTAGTTAACATACTAATAACTACTGTAATAGATTAACACCAAATGCTTAGTAGTATCATAAAATAAAAGGTTGTTTTTTGCTCACCTGTACTCCAAATAGTGGACAGAGATGTTCACCTTCACACTATTTGCGAAGCGTCTGCCTTCTTGACCGTGTAAAGCCCAACATTGCGTTGGGTCAATTTCCAGAAAACAGCAGGGGAGGAGAGAGTGGAGGCTTTCTGAGTGAGAGGTTTTTTTTTTAATCTATGGCCTAGGGAAGAAATTTGTGAGTAGAGGACTGATCTCTAAGTTTTTGAAACACAGTCTTATTCTTGCTAACTTCACTTTCCATGTCTATACCTCATTTTCAAATCAAGTAATCTTCTTTAGTCAGGAGAATACACATACTATGTATATTATATAGTATATATAGTATGTATAGATGTATGTATCTGTATAGAAAATACATACACACATCCGTGTATAAATGCACACACATATGTTACATGTGTGCATTACAGTAATACAGATAAGTAATCATGTCTTCAAAACAGCAAGCATGAGGCTACGCCCAACCACTGTAGTTTGCAAAACTGAAATTTATCATCACAGGGAACGCAGTGTTGTTATCTTTTTCAAGCTGTTTCACTTCTAAAAAGCAGCAAGTAAATACTTTTATTTTGTCTGTAGCATTTTATTCTTCACATTATGACACTTATACCACTTATCACTAAATCCTTTCTTTCTGGTTGACTTTACGATTCAACTTCTCCAATAAAAGTTTTATAACAGGAGTCTAATGAATTAGACCCTACAGAAAGAAAAGTAAATTGGTCTGTTTCAAAGCTCAAAGCTACAGCAATAAGTTCTCTGGATTTATTGCAGACCACTCCACTGCTCCAGAGAGGATACTGAATGCTTTGTTTCCCATCCTCCTTTACAACCTTTTTTAAAGGCAGAGACTGCTAAGATCTATTCCACCAGGATGACAGAAGGCCAGAGAGTCACTGTGAAGCCAAACAAGAAAAGCCATGTTGGATTCAGTAACTTGAGCACCAGGAGATAATGGTGATTATGTGGGACAAGTTAAAAGACTGCATTCAGGTACTGGTCTTAGAAAGCCTGTACCATGACTCACCCAAGGAAAACAAGGAAGGTCACAGAAATAAGCCTAATCCTTTGGGATCACATCAGAGCAGTCTCTGTGGTAGGACTGGCCAGGACAGGACAGAGGGTCCATGCAGTCCGGGAAGCTCAGAGGAAATGAAGCACCAGGAAGTCAGGGGATGTGACTTGCATCTCAATGAGCCCAAGGCAAGAAACTTAGAAGAGGATTATAAAATAAAATGCGTTACTTTATCAGTGTTAAATTCTAGGAAGGGATTTTTTTTGTAGTTATTGCTATTTATCTCTCTAGGGGCAAACCCAGGAGAGCTGGGAAGGTGACCCTGCACTGATCATCAGGCACATTGACGCTCATTAATTTTCCCAAAGGCAGCAGTTCTGCTACATATGTCTTGGTGTCAGATTTAGATAAAAAAGGAAAAAGAACTCAAATCATTGAATTCATTGGTAAAATAAGTTTTAAAATAGAAAAAAATTAAGCATAGCATTCACATGATTAAGTAAATGACCACTCATTTTAGTTGGTATAGGTGATAGTTATCCATAATTTATCAAGTCATAATTTAGCAACCAATAATTTAATTTAAAAGGATTTTAAATGTAAATGAAACAAGTGAAAATACGAATGAAAAGTTGCTAAAATTTCACTATTTTCCTTCATAATATGTTTAAACCATTTTTAAAACAATTAAGAAAGTAAAGTTAGTTTGGGCAATTGGTACAGCATTTTTGATCAAAATAATCATTGTAAAGCTCCAGAGATTAACCAGAAATTTGGGGGCAGTAAGCAATAGGCAAACTTTAACCCATTGTATTGGTAATATTACATGAAGTATCACTTTTTCTAGTATTTACGAAGATGAAATATATAACAAAAAATGTGGTCTATCCATGACACCCAAACACATAACAAAAAGCTTTTTTGTCCATGTGTTTTATATTACTGGCCAGTCCATGTATGATTAGAAACACATTTTTCATTTAGGATACATTTGTGCATACTGACACTATCCTGTAATTGTATGATAACAGAAAATGCCAATTTTTTAAAATGAATTTGTTTTCCTTCATGCTAATAAAATCGTTGCTCAAGTATACTATGTATTATACTATGTACATATATTAGGGCTGCTTTGTTTCAGGAAAAGGCTCTACCAAACATTAACATGTCTTCCACTACTTGTTTCTGCTGGAGCAACGATGGTGCCTCAGTATCCCACAATAACCCCCGCTGACATGTCAAGTGACAGCAATTGTCCAGAGCCCTCTTCTTCATTCCCTCTATGGGATTAGAGTGCCATTTTTATCACATTTTAAATTAGATAATATAGACTCTCTGTTTGCTTCATTTGAAATATCACTGTACTAGTATCAAACTTTGTTGATCAACACAGTTTTTAGTTTAAAGTATTAAAATTATTCTTTTTAATTTTTTAATTGAAGCATAGTCAGTTTATAATGTTGTGTCAGTTTCTGGTGCACAGCACAATGTTTCAGCATAATATTCCTTTTCATGTGGAACAAAAAAAAAGACACAAATGAACTTATTTACAAAATAGAAAGAGACTCACAGACATAGAAAATAAATTTTTGGTTATGAAGTGGGGAGAGGGATAAATTGGGAGTTGGAGATTTGCAGATTCTCACTACTATATATAAAATAAACAACAAGTTTATACTGTATAGCACAGGGAACTATATTCAATATCTTGTAGTAACCTATAATGAAAAAGAATTATCATTGATTTTTAAAAGTTCTGTCTCTTATTTGTTTATTCTACAATAAATTTTAATATTTGACAAAAGTATATATACATGTCAATCCTATTAATGTGATGAAGGGATTCGTATTATATATAAAATAAAATTTCAACTATCATTAAATTACTCAGTTTTCCATTAAAATGTTGTGCATTTAATTCTTTTTGTATAAAAATATTACATTATAAAATAAAATTTTAGAGATATCTGTTGAGACATCTAATTAATATTAGTTAGTCCCACACAGTTTATAATTTAACTCACGTTATGCATGGGGAAATATTTTCTTCAGTGTCGTTTCTAAAGCATTAGTTTTCATTATAGAACAACTATTGTTCCCATGGGAGAGCTATGACATCTTTTGATTATTTTGGTTTGGTACTACATGATGGTTTTCCAAAAAAAGTTTTTTGCAATGGATTTCTTTGAGTTTCTTGAATGGAAATTTTTGATATAGAAAATTCATGATAATTTTAGCTCTTCCCTTCATATAGCCATATAACATTTTTTTATTGTATCATTAAGAACTTTAAAAAAGTTGACCCAGGAAGGAGGGTTTGGAAACATTTCCTAGAGGAAGATATTTCTGAACTGAATTCTAAATTGTGAATGTGAGTGAAATGGGTATGTAGGAGAGGGGAGAGACAGGAATTAGAGAGGGCAGGAGTGAAGAAAATCCAGAAAGTTCAGTTTAATGAAATATATGATTATTATGTAAGTTCAGCTGGGTTTCCTTCCAACTGGAATATGTGTGTCTATACACATGGCCCAGGGAGGAGATCTGATGGTCTATCAATATAATTTGGGGTCAAAAAATTCCTCTAATATAGCAGGTAATCAATTCAAAATCAAATCTTTTTTCAGACTAGAGTGATACAGAAAACTTTTTTTTTTAAGCATTACAGTACCTTTTAAAAAGCTTTATTGCATCTGCAGCAATTGGTACCACATGTGTTTTCTGGTCTACACGCCCCCACTATTCCGATGTATAATGTACAGAAATATAGTCCAACTTACAGGATACAGCTGTCATATTAAACAATCTGGTTTTGAACAAGAAAACAGGGCATTCTGTATAATTCTTAGCTATGAAAGTTTCCAATGTTTTAGACTCTGAAACCACTCTATTTAATATTTTAAGCAATCACACAAATTTAACAGATACAGCATTAATTTAATGATTTACTAGTATATTTTAAAAAAAGCACCTAGAAGTTAGTTACAAGATGGAAAATGGTATACCTTGATTTTGTGTTTTTAAGAAATACCAAATTATTTAAATGGATACTTTACTCTATTTTCTCAAAATGCAGAGTTTATTAAATTTGTATGTAAAAAGCCCTTTAACCAAAATGTCTACGTCAACTTTAATTTTTGTCGTCAATACAGCAGCAGCAAGAATACTTTTTATAAGTGTGCTCTAAGTAAGGCACCCCAGCAATAAAGTGAAATGATTATTATAACTTACTATAAACATACATATATACAGAAATTAACACACTGGTAACAAAAAAGTGATATGAAACTGCAAAGGAGGTGTTTGCATGACCTAATGCATAATATCTGCTTTTTATATTAAAAAATCAAACATTTAAAAAAGTTACTATAAACAAGTGAGTTACCTTGAAGAGACGTCAAGGAGTATGAGCACGATGTCATAAACAGTATTTGGAAAAATGACCTCCTTAATGGTCATCCACAGCTCATTGAATGTGGTTTTACTCTGAAGTTAAGGGCACTTTTAAAATTTAGTTTCACAATTGAATCACTTAAGTAACAGAAAGTGCATTTTAGATTGATACATTTGTAATAACAATAAAAATCTACTGCATTTTTACAGACTGAGATGCTTCCAGATGCTTGTATGCTCAGGAATGACATTATATTTTGAAGACTTCTTTGTTTCATCTAAAGAATGAAACACATCTCCAAAGGGGAGATTAAAATGTGCTCATATTTACTGAGTTCCAGGTGTATACTTTAAAAAATATACTAAAATGACTGAAACTTGGGCCTTGAGATGAAAAATGCTAAAAAATAAAACTTTAAAGTTTATTACATACTGTAGAATATTCATAAACTAAGCATGCCTCATTTTAAATGTTTCAATCACTATAAATATATTATAGGGACTTCTACACTTATTGAAAAGAATTCAATTACCAAGTCTAAACACTGAGTTGAGTGAATTAGTGATAGCAATATGTTTTCTATTTAGGTGATTTGATGAAAAAACAAAACTATGGTTTAGAATAATAGATTTTGCATTTTGAAAATTCAAAATGTTATAGAATGTTTAAAATTTTTCTAAAAATGAAGTCTTTCTTTTGTGTTAAAAGATTAGACTTAAATAAATATCACAAATATATATGATATTTGGCAAGGGGGTTGAGATTTAAAATTCAACACTTTCCTTATTCCCAAATATCATATCTTTTTAAAATAAATCTCACATATTATTTTGCCTACTTATTTTGAAGTAATTTAGCAGAGAATTAGCAAAACTTAGTGTTGTGTGTATACAAAGTAACAAAATTATATTGTTATTTTAAGTACCTAATATCATAATAAATAATAAATAGCTTATATTAAGGCATTGGACAGGGATGGGAAATAGACCCCTGCATATTAGCATTCAGGCTGAGCAGAATGACAAAATGTAAACAACAAGGGCAATGAATGAAGAAATGTAATATCACTTTATAATGCTTTCTTATAATAGTGTATCTAAGAAAGTCATTAAATTAAAACAAAGTGTATTCTGTAATTGCCTTCATTGAACAGAAAATTGAAAACAGAATTGCATAAAGCACATTCATTTTACATTGCATTAATTTCCTATTTTTAGGAAATTGACAAGACTTCAAAATTATTCATTACATTTCACACTCACTTAAATGGACATCTATATAAATAATGCTGACTATAATATGATAACATGATGTATGATTTCAAATGGTGTGTTTGGGGCCTGTAAGAGTCAATCCTATTTCCAGACTTTTCCTCTTCTTTTGACTAGCCACAAAAGTCCTTTACCATACTACCACAAAACCTAAAGCTCCTTCCCTTCTCTTTTGAAAAAAAAAATTACAATTATATGTATTTATAAGTGTCTATAAATAAAAAGATACAGTTATATAGATATAAATCTAGAGATATAGACATACCCCTCACAATAGAAGTCAGAATCCAGCACAGTCTATTATTTCAGTGTATCTGTTACTCTCATTCCTTCTTCCCTCCTCATCAGTACCAGCCAGGCCAGAAGCCTCAGTCAGGCCACACTAGTCATCTAGAAAAGGAGAAATGTAAGCATGCAAATAATTTTACAAAATAACTCAACTTGGAACTTAGAGATTGAATTAATTGCCCAAATAAAAAATTGGCTAAGAAACAAGAATAGGCATATCGTAGAAGAGAAAACCTGAATGGTTAATAAACATGTGAGAAGGTGCTCAAAGTCATGCATTATCTCACCTAGTACTCAAGTCCATGGCGGAAGCGCTGTTATTGTATCCTTTTAACAGATGGGCAAACAAGTCTCAGAGAGAGTCAGTGTATTCATTATCAAGGTCACACAGGTAATAAGTTACAGAGTTGAGATTGAAATCCAAATGCTACACTGAGGAAAGGATGATTTGTTTAAGATAATGAGGAAAAAAAATTTTTTTCTGATTACATAGAAATTTCTTTCTATTGGAAAAATACAGAAGGCCAGAAACACATGTAAAAGTGAGTAGGATCCAAAGAAAGGCAAAGACGGTAAGAGCATGTTTTACGTCTTGGGCCTGGGGAAGACAGATCTGGAAATTTCATAGGGTGATGTTTCTGGCCGAGTTCCACAGCTCTTTTTTTTTTTTTTTCTTTTCTTTTTATAAAAATGATAACCCAAGCACTAAATTCCAAACTTTAGTAAGGTAAAGAAGGCTGTAGTCTTCCTCACAAACAGATTCCCATTACAGAGCAGGGTCATTGACCTCTAACGTGCGTTCCCATAGAGTTACTGAGTGGGTGGATGCATGCATGTATTAAAGAAGAGAACAGCAAACAGTATCTAATGTAATGAATTTGCCAGTAACATTCCAACTCTAACGCTGCTTGCCGTTGTGGTGATGACACATGCACTCCAGGGTACCCTTTCTTTCTATTACTTTATAGGGAACTTACCGCACCTTCTCTACCCTCATTGTTACAAAAAGAATTCTCTCACTAACTCTAGCAGCCTTAGCACGTTTTTTTTCTCCCAATTTAACCAGAAATTGACTTACTGTAACTGTCTGTACTTCGATTAAAAAAATGTGAAGAATAAGAAAAAATAGTATTTTCCTCTAGGGGTCAATATTTGTCACTAACATTTCCTGTCGTTTCGACTTTAACTGAGACACCAAGATTTTCAAAATACCAAGATGAAGGCAGAAAATGCCAATGGGGATCAAAGAGACTATCAAATATCAAGTTCTGTCCCTAATAATAGAGGTATTTTGCTTCTAACCAGTCTGTTTTCTTCTGGTTTTTACCTCAAAGTGTCTAGAAGTTTGGGGTTCTGATTTATTCTCAAGATATGGTGTCTAAGTTATTGTAAAGTTTATGATGGGATACAATTATAGGATTTTAGGTAGATATGTTTCTTTAGCAATCAAATGAAGATGGGTATCTCAAGAAATACTAGCTGAACAAGATAACACAGGTAATATATTTGTAATATCCCTGGAAATTATTATGGGGATAAACATCTCAACTTGCCAGTCATGCCACATACCACAGACAACACCATGTTAGTTTTCCCTGATTCTAAAAATTTTCCATAATTGCCATAAGGCACACTTCGTACATTTCTATCATGTGAGAAACGATTCATTTTTCTTTCATTGGTGACCACCTGGTATTTACTCAGTCTGCTGTGTGCCAGGCCTGGAACCTGTCCTGGGTACCTACTCTTTAGGCGAAGTGCTTTTCACAGGCAGTTCACAAACATGAGACAAAATGAGTTCTATCCTGTTTCTCAGTGTTTCTTTCCAAACTGTCACTTATTTTTGTTCAGGCAATACTTCTTTGTATACGGTCATCAACCTTTGCTGTTTTCTTTCATCTTCACATCTCCCCTCTCATGGAATGAAGGAGACCTAAGGTCAATGAAAATAAGAGAGAACAAAAGGGTATAGAAATGTAAAGAAACACAAACTTCAAGTTAGCGGAATCTAATTTATCTGAAAGGAGCTTGCAAAATGATGAATGCACATGCAGAAAACAGGCAACTAACAGGCAAAAAATTAAACAAATGTGTTTATGTTATCAGCAAAAATTTTTATGAACTTGATGTGATTCACAGAAAAGCCTAATTAAAAAAAAATACCATTCTGGAATGCATTTTGCCCAATAAATGTAATAGTTGCATCATACTTGCTTTTTTCAAAAGAATCTTGCATTCAGGAACCAAAATCTCAACCGAAATCCAGTACACATGTGCACTTCGTTCAGACCTGTGTGTCAGATCCCTTCCCTGGGAAATGCTTTGAGTTATACAGGGTCCTCTTTTCCGCACTCTCTAGCATTCTTACAGACCTATGACTTTGCCCCTCTGTCATTTTTCTTGGAGAAACAGCCTTCCAGTTTATCTCAGAAAATACATCACCAACCCTTTCTCAAGCTCAACAACCTGCTGTGACAGACAGCAGATCCCTGCCTACATGTCTTCGTCTTGCGGTGTATCCATTGCTTTGCAATTTCAGGTTTTCATGGTAAAACTGGCCAATCAGTTGGAATATGTCACAGATCCAAAAAAACTGCCCTTCCCTTCCTACACTACCTTTAAACTAACCAATTTTGCAGAGGAAACCCTTAGCCCACTTAGTATTTAACAAAGAGCAATGTAGAACTTTGATGTGGATGCTATGACAGGGACACACCAGATAATGTTATGGAGTCAGGGCTGACGGCCTCGCATGCTTTGAGCATCGTCAACTCTTGGACACTTGGCGATAGATTCACAGGGAACCGCCTCACCCACGGTCATGCCTCTTTCTTCTGTGGCTCATTCAGTGAGTGATTTATGTGGGAGCCTAGAGGCGTGGCCTTCTCAGCTCAATCTGAATAACACTGAGCCAAAAATCCAGTTCCCTCGCTCCTTGTGGGAAGGTCCAAACCCATCTAGGGGCCTGGGTCCCAGCTTGGCTCTCTGTCTACCCACTCCTCCTCCATCTTCTCTCTCTCCCACAGGTGCTGATCTTAACACTAATAATCATCTTTCATACCAAATTTCATCTCCTCTTTGGAAAAGGCAAGGACATATTCATCCTTCAAACCTTTCTTGCTTATTCATAGGGGCTGCAATTTAATGAGGATTGCCCCAGAGTCAAACAAAATGACATCCGTATCCTACTCACAGAATCCACAACCTCCCAAGACTACTTAAACATTCTGATCCTCAGTTTTCTCATCAGAAAAATAAGAATAATCATATCGACACACAGAGTTTTCTGTGGAGGTTAAATAAGGTAACCTATTTGAGAGGCAGAGAGAGAGCTCCCGTCAGTAAAAAAATAAGCAGTCCTTCCACATTAGTTATCTTCCCACCCTTTTCCTCCACTATTTATTACTTGATTTATATTCTGTGTTTATGCTGATAATGATGCCATTAGATTTTTTTTTTCTTTCTGCAAAGCTTTGCACTTAGTCTTATAAAAAATGGGTTAGGGAAAAAAAAAAAACTGCAGCCCAGTTACAGTCCAGGTTATTCGTTAATTGCAGCACCCCTCAGCTTTTGCAGATATGTATGTGGCTGTGACCCAGTTTATAATAATGCTTAGCAGCATTACTTCCTGGTTTCTATATTAGAACATGATGCCATGTTCTATTAGTCACACAACTGTTAAGAAGTTCCAGCTGCCTGTGGAAAAATAGAGAAAGTAAGTAATGCTACTCCTCATTAAATTTTAGGCATAATATTACAATATCTTCTATGTATTGGATATTAGAGCCTTATAGTTAAGATCATCAAAATATTAGAACACGAACAGTGCACTGTTAAAAGTTAAGAGTAATATCAACAAAAGCAAGTTACAAGCTGCCTTCCTAAAGCAAAAATAAATATATGATAATAAACCAATCTCTAACCATTGACTTCAAAATCTTGGAAGGCATAAACATAATAGTAATTCTTGGCTATCTTTGAAAATTAAATGCATATCAAACATTATCAGAAGTCTGCTGAAAAAAAGAAATTATTGTACATATTTTATTTGGTCCACTCATAATTCCTAGCTATCTACTTATAAGAAATTTTTGTTATTTTTCTGGCAGAGATCTTATTGGAAGTCTAAAATTTCATCATCATTGCCAAATGTATTTTGAAGGTATCTCCCTGACTCGAGAGTGCATTGAGAAATGGAAAAGTCTGTTAGAAACTCTTTAAATACAGTGTAATGGTGAGGTACTCGTTAAAGTGACATATTCCATTGTAGAGTTATCCTTCATTTAACGCTGTTAACAGTAACTACTTCATAGTTTAAACAACAAGCCTGCTGTAGAGTGTAGAGACCCTAAACTTTCTCCTTGCCAGCTCAGAAGTGACATCAGATAAGCTTGAAATATTAGCTCTTTACTACCACATGGCCTGGGCATAGTTTAAGTCATTTATTTCTTAAGGCTTCAATTTTTTCCATTTATATAATCGATGTAAGAATCAAATTTGAAAAGATAGTTAAAACACCTGCATAGAGTTGTTTTCCAAACAATTTAGCTACTGCCTCCTCCTGTCCTTAGGTTTTTTGTGTAAATAACTGCAGAAAAATCAGGGGTAAGTGTTTGAAGAGGCTCAATAGTAGGCACTGGCAGGTCCCAGTGTTTTGAACTGGAGCAGGAATATTAGGAAAGGCAGAACATTTTTTTTTGGCATCCATTTGCAGTAAAATATAAACACGTGCATGGGAAATATACACACCGCCTTGTTACCTTGAGCTTAGATGTATTTGTAATATTATATTTTGTTAAAACATCTAAATCCCTCTGGCAAATCGTAATATTTTTAATCTTGATGGTTATGATTTTCTGCAGGTTTGAAATATATCGCAAGTGGGAAATTGAAATTCCTTGCATAATTATCTTAAATGTTACATGCACAGTGAGCTGGGAAAAGTCTTGACATATTATGGTGCCATCTGGAAAATTTTTCTTCTCTTTAATATGAATGTAGATTTTGTATCTGAGAAAGCCATGTGAGTTGTTAGTGTTTATATTTCTGTAAGTGTCTTTACTTTCCAAGATTTAACAATGAGAAAAAATTCTAGGGGAAAAAATGTGGAGAATTTAAAGGAGCCAGGACTTGAAATGATTAGGATTTTGAAGTCCTTCCTTCCCATGGTGTTATTTTAGCCAGAATAATTCCTACTTTCCTGAAAATAGAATATGGCTTATTTTAATCATCGCTTTCCCTGGTAAGAGGACAAAGAAGTTGGCGGGGTAGGGGGTAGGGGTGTGTGCTAATTATAGGGTGAGAAAAATCCTTGTAAATGTAAAATGTAAAATGAAATTTGTCCAAAGGTGATTGGCGTCTCACACTAAAAGAATAAATAAGTGGCTTATTCTGAGAAATGTGGATATAGACTCAGGGCAGCAAGACTAGGAATAAGAATGTACTTATTAAGGGAATCTTGTAAAGGATATAAATTATAGTTCTCTTTTCTGGTCTGGAAACAGACACAGTTAACTTCTAACTTAATTCTTTTCTCTGAAATACACTCATTTCTTATTATCCTCAAGTCTTCCAAGCCAGATATGCATAATTGCTGTGCGTTATGTGGGACATGGGAAGTATTGTGGTGCTGAGGCCTGGATCTGTCTATGGGTTTAGAACTGACCTGGTCTGGGAGAGAGTTAAGTCCTGGGTTTAGTTCCTTGGTTCCAGGGAAAACCAAGGCTAGCCAGTGATTGACTGAGAATAGCAGACAGAGGTGGGTGAGAGCAGAGACTAAATTCTGACAGAGGCTGACTCAGTGTGGATGGGAGACAGCTCCCCCTCCCCTTCTACACAGAACTGCCAGGCGAGGAGGCTGAAGTAGGAAGCTTGGGGACAGACAGAACGTCTGGTTTCTTATCTGTTTCTACCTTTTTTCAGTGTTTGTGTGGAGCCCTAAGGAGGTGCCTCCACGACTCTGGGTAAATGGTTAAGAGAACTGATAAGACAGTTGAGCTGCAGATCTAGTAATCCTCTTCACCAAAGCTTTTCATATGGACTTCCATCTCAGAATTAGTTTGTTCAAAGAGTCCTGTGACAAGGACCTACTGTGTAGCACAGGGAACTATATTCAATATCTTGTAATAACCTATAATGGAAAAGAATTTGAAAAGAAATATGTATTTATGTATAGCTGAATCACTTTGCTGTACACCTGAAACTAACACAACATTGTAAATCAACTATACTTCCATTTAAAAAAAAAAGATTCCTGTGACACAGAAAAGGAGCAAATAATAGATCTATTTTTGCTAAATGAGAATGTTCATATAACATAGAGAAAATAAATAGTATTTTTCCACAGCGTCAAGATATAAAGGTAAACAGTTAAGGTATTTGTCATGGTAGAGTGACATTTTAAAGATTTCTATGATACTGTGAAATAGGTTACTTTTATTTTTTACTTTAAATTTTCTGTCTGTGTAGGATTAAGATAATCAATCTCTTAGTGCTTATAAGCAGAGATTTTAAAAGAATGAAAGAAAGAAAGTGGTTCTGTGTTGTACAGAATTTAAATGTACAGAAATTAATCCCATATTGGAGAATTCATTAAAGTAAAGGTCCTCTCTGTCCTTTCAAACAGTTGCTTACTTAGTAATTAATGATAGGTCAGCTGGTCTAAATAAGAAGTAGGAGAACTATGCCCTTGAATCTTTCCCATCCCCTTTGGTGAATGCCCACTCCTTCTGTTCCATCATTCCAAAATGTAATGTTTCAGTCCTCCCTTCTTGACTGGCAAGACCCCAGAAATCCCCTTTAGAAAGCCTTTTTCATGTGGTAACTTATTGAATCCTTTCACTAACCACAGAGCATGACCATTTTTGTCATTTGTAGCCCATTTCTTTAGTATCCCTGCTCACTGCTCTGAGGTGGGTGCAGTGTGGGGCAAGTGGAACGAGCTAAGACTGTGACCTTGTTTCCACTCCTAACTCCATTACTAACTGCATCACCATCAGTAAGCCTCCATGAGGTTGTGCTTCCTCACTTGAAAATGGGAAAGTTTATTCTATAGAATACTGTCTTCTTCAGATGTTAATAAGCTTTAAGAAAAATGTTAAGCAGTATAAAATAGTGTTATTTCTGGCATAACTTTCCAGGACTTCTACTGTGCAGGTGTTCACTTAAATCTTCACAGTGGAGCCATGGTGTGCACCACTTCCCAGCTTTATTTCATTATGAAACCCTGTGTTATCAGAACATCTTATAGAAGTAGTATCATAGACAGCAGATTTAGGGAATATGGCTCTTGATATTTCTCTGTACTAGAATTCTACCCTATGTCTTTTTGAACGTAAGAAAAGTAAAGGTATAAACGTCCAGTAATAACAGTAGTATTAATGGGTTTTCTCAGACATACTTAATCAAAATACCCAGGGTAAGGGGGTTAAGAATCTAAAATCATCATGGGTGAGGGTAATATAACAAGCAAGAAAAGTTCAAGTGAATGACTGAACTTACGCAAAAGTAAAGGGAATTGTTCTAAAGCCTAAAACAATGCGTACTTGTGAAACCGGAGGGGTGGTTTAGTAATGAAGCCAGCTTTTGCCCTGGCACCTTTGCCTGGGTTAAGAAGCCACAGAACCTAAATATTTAAAGTAAGCCAGAAGAAAAAACAGGATGATGTCCTCTGTGAATGAGCCTGAAAAAAAAAAATCGACCCAAAGAAGGAAATGTGAAAATACTTATCAGTCTTCCCCTTTATAATTCTTAACCACAAGTCCATATGGATTTGGTTCTAGAACTGACACTACTTTGATAACTCCAAAATCCCAAGAAAAAAGTAATCTCAATTGGCCTTAGTTGTGATGGCCCAATGTACCTGTAAGATGCTCAAACAAACTCTGAAAGATGACACTTTAACTGCACCACCAGAGGCCCCACTCTGGTTGTTGGTGGTAAAGGAGTAAGTGGCCCTTGACTTCATGGAGGTTAGACTCTAGTGCACCCCAGTGCGTCTCAGACATCCACCAGCGGTATAAGAAAGAAGGCAGGAAAATATAACATGTTTACATGTCCTGGGTCAACTTTTCATTTTAGTGTAAAGATGGTTTTATGTTAGAAAATCAATTGATGGAATTCACCATGTTAACAGATTGAAGGAAAACAGACATATGATCACATTAAGAGAGGCAGAAACAAAGGCACTTGATGAGAATCAAAGCATTTATTTATTTATTCTTGTGCTAGACACAGAGTGATAAATCTTTAACCCAAAACACATCTTTGTTAAACAGATACTCTTTTAAATATGTATATGAAATATTCATGATAAAAAATGTTTATATAATAGCATCCTATGTGATTGTATTTCATAGCCATGTCTAATAATTACTGTTCTGTCCGGAGTAAATGTAAATATATTGAGCAAAAATAATCTACAAATGTATTTTCAGTAAAAACTCTAGACTTGTAAAAATAACACATATAGAAGCATACCATCTCTCACTATCAGTTCCAGCTAACCTTAGAATATAATATCGGTAATGCACACAGGTGTGAGTTCTTGTTGGCTTCACCTGAGGTTGTCTTTTTCTGTTGTTGTTGTTCATTTTTTAATAATAGCTTTATTGAGGTCATTCACATTCCATAAAATTCACCTTTTGAAGGTGTACAGTTCAGTGTTTTTATTATATTCACAGGAATGTGTAACCATCACCATTATCAAATTTTAGGATAATTCCATAACCCTCAAAATAAATTCTGTGCCAATAGCAGTTAGCCTCCATTTCCCCCTTCTTCCCAGCCCCTGGAAACCACTAATCTACTTTCTTTCCTATGGATTTCCCTTTTCTAGATGATATAAAAGTAATTATTCAATGTGTGACCTTTGCATCTAGATTCCTTCACTTAGCATAATGTTTTCAAGAGTCATCTGTATTGTAGCAAGTATCCATACTTCATTTCTTTCTGTGGCAGAATACTATTCAATTACACAGGTATACCACATTTTGTTTATCCATGCCATCCAGTTGGTGGACATTTGGGCTATTATAACTAACATTTGTATGAACACTTGTGTACAAATTTTTATGTGGACATATGTTTTCAGGTCCCTTGAGTATACACCTAGGAGTGGAATTACCAGCCTTACAATAACTCTATGTCTAACATTTTGAAGAACTGTCAAACTGTTTTCCTAAGTGGCAGCAACATTATACATTTCTACCAGTGTGTACGTGGGGTCCAATTCTTCCACATCTTCACCAACACTAGTTATTCTTTTTTTTTAAGCATCTATGAGCATGAAGTAGCATTTCACTATACTTTTGACTTGCACTTCTCAAATGACATTATCTTTTCACTTGCTGTTGGACTACTGTTTATATCTTTTGAAAAACATCTATTCAAATCGGTTATCCATTTTTAATTAGGTAAATTGCCTTTCTATTGGTGAATTTTGAGAGTAGTTTATATATTTCTGTACAGGTCCCTTATCAGATATATGATTTGCAAATATTTTCTCTCCCCATATGAGCTGTCTTTTCACTTTTTTGATGGTGTCCTTGGAAGCACAAAATTTAAATTTTCATGAAGTCCAATTTATCTTTTTTTTTGGTCACTTGTGCTTTTGGTGTCGTATCTAAGAAACTATGCAGATTTACTCCTCTTTTCTTCTAAGAATCTTATGCCTTCAGCATTTAGACACAAGTCTGTGATTCACTTTGAGTTAATTTTGTATATGTATAAGGTAGGTAACCTAATTTCATTTTTTGCATATGGATATCCAGCTAACTCAGTGCCATTTGTTAAAGTCTTCCTTAAGTTTTAATAAATGAGAAGGTGTAAATGAAATCCAGATGAAATGGCCAAGCCGCTCACAAACTTCCCCTTTAGACGTAAACTAGAGCTTGTAGATAGCGTGGGAACTTTACCAGAGCTCGTAATTCTGAAAAACTGGCGCTCAACGTCTATTCTGGCCAACGTGGAAAGTCTTGGCAGCAAATTTTTTTGGTGGGGGAGGTAATTAGGTTTATTTACTTATTTATTTATTGAACCCAGGATCTCCTGCGTGCTAGGTATACATTCTACCCCTGAGCTATACCCTCCCCGACTTGGCAGCAAATTGAATCGTTTCATATGTAAGTCTCCCGCAAACTAAACAATTTCCTACTGGCCAGTAAACTTGTGAATAATTTTGGAATTTTAAATATAGCAGTTAAAAGCCACATTCACTTCCTAACATGAGAAACAGGTGCCCATTCAATCACTAAGTGTATCTTACAAGCTGCATGTCAAGTAATAGCCAAGTGGGAAAGATTCTGCGGTGAGTAAGGCAGAGGCAGGCTCTGTCTTGAGGGAGTCTGACCAGCCGTCCTCATAAAGCAATATGCTGTGGGTTTTTTTCCCTAGAAGATGATGCTCTATTTCATTTCCTTTCATACATTTTTTTATTCATTCATTCATTAAAACTAATTGCCTACTCTGTGTCAGGCACAAGCTAGGGAAGAATAATACAACAGTATTGAAAAGCGGATACCATTCTGGTCTCACAGGACTTTAAACCTAGGGATGAAGATTCTTATTAGTCAAATAAACTGTACACCAAAGACACAACAGCTGCTACAAAAAAAAGATTAACGATGTGGTGAAATTCTCTCATGGAGGGATGAATCTGACCTTGTCAGAAATCAAGGGAAATGTCTCAGCAAAAAGCACTTCATCTAAGATCTGAAGGCAGAATGGCATGGAAGAAATCGGGATGCCCTGAGGAGAAAGGGATACCAATTTTCCAAGCAAACACGGTATTAACCAGGAGTGGTGTATTTGCTTGCTTGCTTTTAAGTCAGAGCAAGATGATTAGATGCTTCTGCCTGAATTTAGGGAGCAATGCCCAGGTCTGTTGTTTTCATGTCTTCTGTGCTGTCAGCCTTCATAGCCTGCTGGCCATGTGTTTCACCTGTACAGTTCTCTGTTCCTTCTCTAGCAACCTGCCATTTCTAGTTAAACTCCTAGATAGCACTATAATATCATAGTGAGGTCCTCCCAACCTAGTCCCATCTGTGCTCCTTCACAAGACTGTCTAAGCCCTCGGAGGTCACTCTGTGAAGCTCTTCTTGGCACAACTGTGACACAAACAAGTTATAAAACCTCGAACAAATTTCTTTGCCTTACTTAACCCCAGTTTTCTCAATGGATGGCTTTTATTGCCCCTTCTAGCCATAAAATGAGAAGATCCTACGTTCAGCAAATTTCTCCACTCCTTCTGCATTTCAAACTAGCCATCCTTCTTGTCATTCCTAAGGATACTCCAGTGCAGCCTAATTGTATCATTTTCCATAAAGTAGCCCATGCAGAGAAGATGCTCCTTGCATCGGAACACTGTGCTATCCCTTGGAGCGTGGTTTCGAGTCTACCCTTTTCTTCAGGAATTTCTGAACTGCCAAAAACAGAGTTGGCTTGAGAAGGGAGAGAAGAAGAAGGAATGCTCAAATGAATCACGAGAGTTGACTCTCCTCAGTGCAAATTGTTATTCGCCTCCTGTGAGTGGGTAAATGACTATTTGCAAAGCTATTACAGGTCTCATTAATTGTCATTATTATTCACAGGTATCACTGCAATTACCAGAGGGCCTCTGTACACTTTACCTTGGGGTTCTCTTTTTAATTAGTCATATTTAATGTAAATAGCTGACCTCCTTGCATAATGAATAAGGCACAGGAAGAACACAGCAAGGTGATTAAAAACAGGATCTTCCTTGTAAGACAGAGAAAGGAGTGAATCTATGAGGATCAATCAGTGGTACTTCATCACCAAGCACCGACTGCAATTTTACCTGCACAGAGACCAAGAGCAATGACATCGTTACACATGCAGAATAATGACATTTTAATGGACTTCCTGTCCTCCAGGGAGGGAGAGGAGAGACTCTGTTTTCCAGAGCCTGGAAATCAGGAATTAAATTGTCAACAAGACTCCTATCATCCTGTTATTTAAACATTTAACACAATGCCCTGGTGAAGGATGATTAATAGGAAACCTGCCCGTGGTATCAATTTATGTTGCTGGAACTCATTGTCAAGTGACATAAGCACATTGCAGATTTACAATATATTTAGGCTGATTTGTTCTTATGGTTCACTCGAATATAATATTGGGTTGTTTATCTACATCTAGCAATTTCTAATCCACAAAGTAATAATTTTTGTTTTGTTAATGCAAT
Organism: Camelus dromedarius; assembly: GCF_036321535.1. NCBI lineage: Eukaryota > Metazoa > Chordata > Mammalia > Artiodactyla > Camelidae > Camelus > Camelus dromedarius. The sequence continues at coordinate 42,087,741 of NC_087436.1, forward strand.
TGTTTCATCAGCCCTTTTGCAAATAATATTAGGAATAAACTTTCAAAGAAGCATTTGTCCTTCGCTATAATATACAATGTTTGCTACTTACATCAGTCAGTCAAAACTGTTACTGAGCACCTACCACACTGTGCTAGTTGCTGAAGTGAAAGATTAATGATAACAGAAGTGTAATTAACTGTTACAGCAAGTATTTTAACAGGCCATAATCAAAAACTTTAAAGAAGGAAGAGATGTATGGTAACTGAAGCTATTGGATAAACTTCATAGAAGAAATAAAGATGGAACTGGACCTGATAATATATCTTGACAGGTTTATATATAAAAAAGAATGATAATCCAGACAAAGGGACACACCAAACCAAAACAAAAGGTGGGAAGATTTTTCTTATATTTTTAGGTCAGTGAAAACCTTCTCCTAAAGGGCTCATTTTGAGAAGCAGCAAAGAAATATAGAATAGATAAACAGGAAAAAAAAATGTATAGAGTTTCAAAATGCAAGAAGAAGGTTATAAACTTGCTATGTGAAAATCATAATTTATAAGTATGGCTCTTGGCAGTTCTTTCAAGTGTTCTCCCAGTTAATCATCTGCAGTGGGCAGGCCAGACATTGTCATCAATCCTCAATTAATAGATGAGAAAACAGCCCCACTATGAGTCAGGGGAGAGTAAGTAGTAGCCACAGCTTGTTGAGGTGATCTGACTTCAGGGGCAGGAATCCGACAAGATGACTGTGTCTGTCAAAGGAAATTATCCTTACTGCTCATCCAGGATGGATTAGGGAGATGAGAAGCTGGAGTCAGGCATCAGCTTCAGTGTCTCCTTTGACTCAGATGATGGGATGGATATGGAATAGTCTGAGGACTCTTAGTCTAGACGAATAGTCTAGAAGTGTGATGAACCAAAGAAGACTAGTTCAGAAAGCAGATAATGATGAAACTCATAAAGATTCATTTGCAGATACTAACTACTATATGTAAAATAGATAAGCAACAAGGTCCTACTGTGTAGCACAGGGCACTATATTCAATATCTTGTAATAATCTATAATTAAAAAAGAATATATATGTAACTGAATCACTATGCTGTACACTGGAAACACAACACTGTAAATCAACTATAAATCAATTAAAAAAAATTCAGATTTTGATTAAGCAGATAGATTTTACCAAGGATTGAATCCACATTCAGATTTGTATATTTGAATCTAATATCCAAAAGGAAATAGACGTTCTGGGTGAGAAGACAAGGATAAAGACAAAGTTAGTGTGGAGGTGATGGAAGTGAGGAAATGAAGGAGCCCTGTAGAACAGGTGCCAGCACCTAGTTCACTGGCACCTAGCAACGAGTTACTAAGCCCTGTGAGAGAAGAGGAAGAGGTAAACGTGGGTGCAGGTACAGGTAGGTTTTTACACCCATCCCTCTCTGCCCTAGCCCAAACCCAATTTGGGATTACTCAACTATTAAGTCTTTGATTTCCTTTGAAGTGAGGGTAGACAAGAGAGCTTTGACAAAAACTAGAGCATGTTTGATAAAGTTATCATGGAGAATGGGAAAGGGAGCTGACAAGAGAAACATGGCAGTCGGGTGGTGTTAAAAGACCAGCTGAAGTTGCAACTATACCTTTAGAGTGGTTAATAAGATCGCGGAAGCTTTACGGAGACTAGTTGAAATGGCGCTAAATGCTGGATTAGAGCAGTAAAAGTGTGTTCCCTCTGTGAAAGCAGACTTGTTTAGGGAGGAAAGCAGTATCTCAAGAAAGTAGTCACTTGCATGAAAATCTGTGAATCCTCAGGGACAATGCACGTTGACTAGTAAATATATCACTAAAGAGAAATGGAACGGGAAATGGAAATACTACTATTGTGGAAGTATTCTAGACCATCTGATCCACTCTTGTCACAAAGATTAGGAGCCATTGGCAACTTCCAAATACTAGGAAATCCCTGGCATTTGGTTTGGCTAATAAGCATAATCCCTGACAAATTCTCACTGTGCTGAAAAATCCATCTTGGAGAGAAAGAAAACCACTACTCCAGACCCATAAGGATGAATTTGTGTTGAAGTGAAATTAGCAGGAATCAGAAAGGATGAAGCCACAGAGAATTTGAAAACAGAGAAAACAAGATTTTTTTTGGAGAGTTAAGCTATTAATACATAAAGTTTTAAAGCAGAAATAGGCAAATTTGCCTTGGGGACTGTGGGCCAACAAGGAATGTTTTATGTTTCTGCATGCTTAAGTCTTTCTAAGCAAATCACTGAAACTTGGCACTTGGATTTAAGACAAGCCTTTGCAGGTAATTTATGACTGATTGGCTAGCAAAAGATAAGAGAGATTTAGTTGTTAATAGGGAGGTAAATGGCTTATCGACAAGACTCTTAGCAATCAGGATTCAATAAGCTAAGATGTCTAATAAAAACTCTGGTGTATATGATTAGAAATGGAAGGAAAGAATTGGGCAAAATCACACTTTCAAATGTCAGCAGTGTTTTTGGTGTTATCCTGGGCCAACGATCCTACTCAACTATAGCAGAGTTTCTCAAAATTGAATAGGCTATGGAGCTTTTTATAGAAGAAAACATACTGAGAGCCTTGAAAATACTGTCCTCAAACGTATACAAGGCTGTTCACATCAATTTCAGAACATTTAATTGAGAATTAAAAATTATTTTCAACTGTGAATAATTCCTAAAAAGAAATGGAGCCTGATCTTCATAATTCATTTTTTATGAATCTAAAAGTGTAAAGCAGAAGTAAAATATAATCAAAAAGTTAATAAATCCTCAAAACACATTGAAAGTCTTTCGAAGTTCCTGAACAGCAGTGTGAAAAATATTTCATATTTAGATATTTCCTTCTCACTAAGATAGAAGCATCACATTCTCACAGAGTGATGCCCTAATGATTAAAACCATCCAACTCATTTTAATTAATCTGATTTCATGATTTTAGATTACAATTTGACTTTCGGTGCACGTTTGACTACAGAGAAAGAATAAGCTCATCATTTAATGCAAGTATCCACATGTCCTGGTTGATACAGATTTGTTAGGGTAAATTCATAAACTGTCATCCTGTTTTGTTTTGTTTTGTTTTGTTTTGTTTTGTTTTTTTATTTTGCTGTGCTTTTGGCTAGTTTTGCAGCTAGGCTGGTGACTGTGCATACATTAACAATTATATTTCCAAGACAGCAAATCTGGGAACAAAAGCCTGAAAGGTGATCATCAGTCACTTCTTCTGAAGGATGACCAGCTTTCCTCAGGTGGCACTATTCCTCTCATTGCAAAACAGAAACAAGGACAAAGAAACTCTGTCATTTTAGAGTTTATAATAACTGAGAAGATGGAGTCATGTATCCTGGAAGGCAGAAATCCAAATATTTAGGAAAGGGTATTGATCTCACGATATGAGATTTTGTCCTAGAAAGTGCTTAGGGGTTCTCAGAAATAAAATATTTATTTTTTAAATCATAAATGATCCCATCAAGAAAGATAGAAGATGATAGCTAAAAAATGCCAGGAAAAGTATATACAGTGTGTTCACACGAGCTCACACTTTAAAATCCACACAAAATGGTGGGGAAAATGTACTTAAAGATAAATAAGGAGATGTCACACAGCAATATGATCAATGTCCTCGCATCTAAAGCCCCTAATGAGTTTAGGCTTAAAAAAAATTGCTCTTAACAATGTTTATTCTTCTGTTTAAATTCAAATCAAAAAAAGGTGATGAAATACGAAGGCTTGTTTTCAGCAGCCTATGGTGTACTATTGATGGACAACATGAGGCATATCTTCTCTGTTATCATGTTCCTATTGTCCCTCTCAAGGAGAATGATTTTCAGCATGGTAAGAAGGAAATAAAACATAATATGAACAAGGAGATTGCACAAGAATAGCCAGGCTGCTGTAAGTGAATCAAGTTCTCATGGTGGGAAGATAATTGTATATCAGGATATAGGAAAATGTGTAAATGAGATCAGTGAACTACTGTTGGAAACCTTTGAAGACTTTGTAGAGTATGAATAATGCCAAAGTCCTGTGGAGAAATAAATACCACAGCTAATTTAAAAAGAGGAAAGAAATAGAGTCATTTATCATTTTATTATTTATTACATATTTATTATTTATACATTTATTTTTTCCTACTAATTTCATACAGGCTTTGAGGGGATTTACACAACAGCACCATTGAAATAATAACAACAATCAGTGAAATATAACAGAAAAAAATCATTAAATGGGGTGGAGAGGGCAAGGCCCTAGTGGTTGGTGCTTGACGTGCTTGTAAGTAGCTTATGTCTTCTCCAAGCTGGACTCTTTTCCACTGGCCACAGCTAACTGACTGATTCAGGGTTGAGCAGATAATCATCTGTGGACCATTCAGATGATTATTTCCAGCAAACCGAAGTTCAGAACGAGGTAACATGGAGGCTGGAATTTGTTGGAGCTCCATTGCATACAGTGCCCTAGATATAAATTGAGTGAAGTGTCTGCTGAGATTCTCACAGCTGACCTGGATCCTTCTCTCCCTGAGACGTGATGATCGATCTTGTCTTCTGATACTTTCCTCTACAGGCTAACTGTTGTCAACAGGAAGCCTTCAGGTATCAGCCACTGACCACAGGAAAAATGTGTCTGCTGCTAACACAATAGCCCGATGGGAGTGGTGTTGGTAAGATGGCTCTCTTAGGAGGTGTCCTTCATTTGAAAATTTATAGACTTTGGCAGCTTCTTCCATCTTGTGACTCTGCCTTCCTCTAAATCCTGAGTTGAGCAAGGGAATAAAGAAAGTGTTTATGGTCCAGCCCTGAAAGTGTCAGAATCACTTCTACACTATCCATTGACTAGAACTCAGTCCAATGGTCACACATTATCTGCATACCATCTAGCTGTGTGCCCAAGAGAGAGAAAAAGAGTTTGGTGACCAGCTAGTCAGTCACTGCCATAGTTAACCCTTCTGGTCACCAAATGCCTCTTACTCCTTCTCCCACACAGGAACATATTTACCTCACACTCAAGAGACACCATTCAAACATCATGTAGTCACTACATCCTGTTCACATTCCCAGGAAAGGGCAAAAGCTTGCTGCCAAGTCTCCATCACACTCAGCATTCTTTGTCTAAGCTGATAAGAGTAGATTTACGATGAATGCAACCAAAAACGTTACCTAATAAGCAACAACTGAAAACAGTTTTAAGGCAGTATTTTTTAGTATGAGCTGGATCTTGGAATTACTTAGAAAGTTTTTTATTTTTTTGTTTTTTTTCTTTTTAATACAAATAGGCTCTACCTTCAAAAATTCTGATTTAATTTAACTGGCTTGGGACCCTGTCATTGGTATGCTTTAAACACTCCCCAGATGCTTTAATGTTCAGGCAGGACTGAGAACTATGTCTCTAAGAGAAAGGTGAAAAGACAGCAGCTGCATGTGTAAGTAACCATCCCTACAAGATAAACAGAAGCAACAAGTTACAAAGAAATGGAGAAATATAGGAGAAAGCTACTCATTTTCTAGCCTTTGTCAATAATCATCTGAGTAATGAGCTCTATTTATATGCAACACATATGTATTAATCTATTATTGCCAAGGTTACATATCAGAATGAATTTTTTTTAAAATGTTATCTGAAAGAATTTGCATTCTGACATGAATAAAAATGATCACAGGAGCCAGGAGACTATAATCACCTGAGCTAGAGTGAAAGAAATCTGGCTCAAGAATGCTATTCAGTGTGAGTCTGTGAATTAAATCTGTGTCTCACAGAGTATGGAATCTCAAGATGCCACTGTGGTTTTCCCCCATTTTTAAGAACTCTTTTTTTTTTTTTTGGTGAAATAACAATTTCAGATGAAAGAAAAATTTAGAGGAAAATCTACCCCAGGCTTTGTTGGCTATTTATAGATATTGAATTTCTCGCCCCCTCTCCTCACAGGAGTCCTTTATCTTGCTGGACTTGCTCTCTCCTTCCACCTCCCCACAGGCAGTCCTGTGAAGGCGGGACTGAAATCCTACCTGCAGTGACAGAAAAGCCCCACAGGCCACCTGGGTTTGGGACTTAGCACTAAACTGGGGAGCTCAGACTATTAAGCCATCTGCCCTGAAGTTTTCCCCCAAATGTTGTCATAGGATACAAATAGGCATACCTTTAAAACCACCTTAAGATTTAAGCAGACTTTCGGAGATTATCGAATCAAGACTTTCAGAAATAAAAATGATGGAAGCAGACAAGCAGGAAAAATACATTCTTTTACACCATGACTCGGACTTGGAAGAGATTGATAAAAGTAAAGTTTCAGTGATGCATCAGACTCAAAAAGGGTAAGTGTTACGATATGTGGATAGACTAATTTTATTCAAAACCAACTGCCCAATTTACAGCTGTGTGTGTATATGTGGATGTAGTGTAAATGAACACTCAGAAATTCTATCTTTAGGCATACAGAGGTATTAGATTCATGACAGTAAAATGTTTTATCTAAGCATTGGAATATGAGACAATGGGATATTTTATTACCATATGCCATTACTAAATGATTTTAGTAATTTTGAAGAGAGGATTTAAATGGAGGGCTATTTCTCAAATTACCTATCTCTAGGCAGAAAGGTATCAATACAAAAAAGACTTGTTTCTTGTTGTCCTGCCAACTCAAATTCAATCCTTAGCTTCCCCAAACCTGTTCATTTAGAGGCAAGCATAACTGAAAAATGAAAAATAAAAAGCCATGTGGTTGTTGTCCAATATTGATTAGCTGTAAATAAGGTCATTTTGGAATGTTCATCGCCAGGTGTCTTCCACTTATTTTTCTAAATCATAGGCATGTGGATGGGCTAAAATTGAACCACTTCTGATACACATAATGACTTGACATTTATAAGAGTATGAATTTAGAGCTTGCTTCAGACTAATTGGCCAAATCTGATAAGACAATTTTCCAAGCTATTTTATATAGTTTCATTTCACAATCTTTTTATTTTTAATTTTCTGCCCATCACTCTCTTTCAAACTTATCACTCAGTCTTTAAAAGCAAACTGATTACAGTCCTTTGGGAAAACAATTCCAAAGTGTAAACAATAATGACAGACAGTTTCAGTCTTCAATTTGGCTCCAAAAAAAGCTAATCCTACACAGGAGAAAGACATTTCAATTAAGAAATGGCAGGCAACAATGAAAAAGAGACACTGACTGGCATAGAATATAACTCCTCCTAAATTCTCAGCATTGCTTTTAGTAATTTTGTGTAATGTGAAGGCTGCAAATGCTTCGCGTGTGTATTTTTATGGAAAATAGCTATAGGTGCTTTTGGTAAATTGCCTAACTCCACCATGTTATGACATTAACTTTCAATGTCTATTTGCATTAAGTCTCCATTATCAAAAGATGCTGGAGGTAAGTATAATGTAATACTAGGCATTTTTTCAGGATGTACTAGGGTCATCAACTCTGGATAAATCTTGTTGATAAGCTATGAAACTTATATAATGTTATAAACCAGTGTTAAATCAATAAAATAAATTTTAAAAAACACTATATTTTATTTGGACATGATAAAGTGCTTTACTTACCCTAATTAAGATAAAATTGCATTGCAGAAGTCAAATGCTTTGTCATCATGATATGTAAACATTAAAACAAGAAGCATATTAAATGATAGGACAGCCAGTGATTTTCAGACATCATAATTAATCTAGGGTGAAGAGTGTGGAAAAAATAGTCTGCCTAACTTGGAAAAGTAAAAAAGTTTTTGTTTTTACCCTGGGAGATATATTGAATGGTTAAAAGCAGTATTTTCATGTTTTGTGTCCCAGTTGAGAAAGTATATTTTTCACATGATACACAGTGACACTTTCTTGTAAAATAGATTAAAATTGAACCCACTAAATCCAATGTCTCTAAATCATACAAAACACTAACAATTCAAAATGTCATTTAGTAATCCCCCTCTGCTCGTGGCGCACAACAAATCCCTTCTTCTTGCGCATAGAAAATTGAGAAAGAATTTGCAGGAGAAAGATTTTCTTTAAAATCCATAAAGTTCTACCCTAGTTGTCTAATGATTCCATTAAAGAGAAGAAAAACAAGAGGAACAGGGAACAATTGAAATTGGGATAGTTCACCCCCTCAAAAGAAATAGTCTCTTTTAATTAAAAGTATAGAATTTTGTTAAAGGAATTGCTCAAATTACTGACATTTTAAATCCTTTTTGCTTAAAGTTAATATATTCCTTCCTTAAACAAACATGTTAACTGCAAAGTGCATCAGGAGAATAATCATTTATGTGGTAATAATTTAAATATATAGATTTTAGGCTGAAGGTTTTGCTTATTCAGCTGTGACTAGCAGGTAGGTGTAACTTCCAAGAGCAGGAAGAAAACATGCATGGGGCTTTGTTTGGTTCAGTTTGTCTGGTTTTCTTTTGTTTGATGCTGTTTCTGCTCATTCCTTGACTCCCTCAATATACTGACCACTAGAAACGTTGATATTTGCACTCTCAGAGTTCAATTTCCTCAGATTCCAGAATAGATAAGCACGAACCAGGTTTCTTTTGAAACTGTAAGCCCTGTTCCTCTGTGCTGCCTTTCTATTTCCCCTTCTTCCAAGAAGACTGGAGATAATAATTCCCTTAACAGAGACAAATAAAATGTACCCCAAGTGCAGAAAGAGGGAAAGAAAGAAGGGGAAAGTAGGGAGGGAAGGAGAAAGGGAAAGAAGAAAGAAAGCAAGGGCCAGAGGGAGGTCACTGTGACCAAGATTACTTCCAGACTGTTCCTCAGCTTTCTATGGGACAGATTACAGATTTTTCCAAACATGGATTCTAAATTTAGAAGCTGTATTGGACTGCATTTAAGTAAGGAAGAGCTAAAGTCTGTTTAGAAAATTCTCTATTTTTTCCTTCAATCTTGTACTATTGCAAAGTTCACATACAAAGCCTTACTAAAATCAAGTCACCATTTACTGAGCATGATGTACAAAGATTACTGAATATATTGTCTTCACAACAACATTATAAGGTAGAATTTTGTAGTTTGCAGATGAGAAAGTTGAGGCTTAGGAAATGCTGTTTGCTCTGTTTCTAAGTATTAAAACTAAGAATTAATCTTTAGTCTTTCTGACAGTTTCTATCAGTATTGAAACCTTTGTGCATTTTACTCGTGGCAGGAGGTAGATTAGGAGTTCAAGTCTTACACTAGCTCTGATGATGTCTAAGGCAAAGGTTTAACACCTGACCGGCCCCTCACAGTTGTGGCCCTGGGTAGGTCACTCCGATGGCCTTCATTAGCTCTCTGAAAGCCTCCTTAACAGCAGCCATCTCGCTGGTGTTAGTGTGGGTGATGCCCGGTGGCCGCCATAGATTGCGAGCTGCCCAAGGGCGGTGCGTACTCTGTCAAGTGCTTTAGCCTCCACAGACCGATGTAGTTGGGGCTCAGGAAATGCTTGCAGAAACAACTGGTTATAAATTATTATAATTTACTGTGATTTCAATGTACTTGGGGGAAAGATAAAATTCTGTGCAAATGGTAACCTTCTAACAGCAGCTGCTTAGATGGTTAACTGCTGACATACTGCCTCACGGTCAAGTATTTGCCTCTGGTTGGAAACACGATACGCAGTGAGTTCAACTTGGAGAAAATTATGTGACTATCTCATCTGCTGATACTTGAGTCAGCTTCCATTGCCAGGCAAGGCCTTTTCTATCCATTGTTAGAAGGCACAGAAGAGGGTTTTCTCTCTACTTCTATGTAAATGAAAGCATAACTTCATTCAGAGAAACTGATTTCACTGAAGTTTCAGGAATAAATCTAAATACGTTACTTAAAATCAGAAGTTAGAAAAAAATGGTTCTTTTTATCATTTCTGCCTGGTAGTGTATAAAACTTATTCTTTTCCAAAGGGAGAAAAAAACAAAAAAGATAATCATCTTGGGCTAAGTGTGCCAAATAAATCCTTCCTTTGCATCCATTATCCCCATCGGCTAACTACTCAGGTCATTTGATTGTTCTGGCACAGTAACTTGCCATCTGAGAAATAGCATTGTTACAGCAAGAAAACTGTTGCATCTCGCAGTGTGCCGGGTCCGAGCAAAAACACAGCAAATTTATAATTAAAGTGAATTAAACAATTTTGCTAGAATGGATAAAGGCAATTGATATCTGCAGACATATATATTTAGACAAACATAAGAAGCAAATTGAGCATGTCATTGTTTCAAATTGGAAATTAAAAAAATAATAGATTACTCAGAAAGCCCAGAAAGCCATCCAGGAACACAGAAAAATCGGCCATGGTGGAAATTTTAAGTGTGAAAGTGATGCAATTAAATATAATTGGACATCGCTCTGAACAGCAAGATGATACACAGGGCAATCAAGAATAGATACAGAATAGGAAAGAAAAAATTGAAGACGGCACCATCAACAGTCATATTTTTTAAAATGTAGTCAGGCAATGTGCATTATGGCTTTCAAGTAAAATTACTTTGACAGTTTCATTTGGCCCATAAATGAAGTGTTTTGTTCACCAAATCTCTATAGTACCTCAGGACTTCCGAAAGTCATTCGTGATCCTTAGAACAAAGGGCTGTTAAATTCAAACTTGAAAGGCTCACAGTGATACTCTGAGATACACCTACGTCGTTTTATTTATACATTAGCTCAACAATCTCTGATATATTTCTACTACGGGTCAGGTAATAGGAAATGCCAGGACGTATGATCCTTGCCCGCGTGATCCGATTGCTCAGAGTAACGTGTTGTGAGAGTCTTACACAGAGTGCTAGGTAATCCCAGAAAGAGAGCTACTAACTCCCTGGGATTATGAAGAAATCCAGTCTGACCTGAGTCTTGTTGAAAGAGTAGAAATTTGAGAGGTAGAGAAGAGGTAAAGCAATTCAGATCTGAAAGATCAAGTAAGAGGGGAAATCTCTTTAGCTCCTTGTGCTAAAGCAGCACCAAGAAATATTACAGCCTATAAAGGAATTACCTCAAGAGAAATAGCACTAAATTAAATGCATATATGGCAGCTCTGATGCCTCCACATTTTATGCTCTTGGAGAAGGAGGAGAAACCCTTCTATGTTTCCCCACGAAAATCCAGACCGCACGTATTCTCTCTACCCTGATCAAGAAGTTGTGATACACTACGTTTTTGCATTTCAATGAGTCCTCCACTCTCCACATGATGTGAAGAAGTTGGAGATGAAGTAAATCCATAAAGAAGTTATGTCCCTTGAGAGTAAAGCATATTTTTTTAAGAACTGAGACTCTATAGTCAGACGACTTGAGTTAGAATCCTGGCTCTAACATTTACCAGGCAGCTTTGGGAAGTTCAGCAAATTTTGTCATCTTTCTGAGCCTTAGTGTCCTTATCTATGAAAAGGAAATAATAAGGCTTCAAAGGTTGCTGTGAGGAGTGAATGTGATCATGCTTATTAGCGTTTTGCGCGCTGCCTGCCACTGAGGAAGTGTTTCGTAGTTTAGTTATGGTTGTAATAACTGTAATCAGGAGTCATGCACATACACACCTGTGCATGCAGAAGAAGGGAATTTTATTTTATCTTGACAAAAATTAACCAGAATCGGCTAATTGGTGTCTACCGCCTCCTTGACATCCTTTATCATATCTTAAGAATTTTTATTGAAAGTAAGCAAAGTGGTATTGGACAGCATGCTTCTCCAGTCTTGACAGCACAGCCACCCGTCATTACTAAGACTGCTTGCTACGTGAACAGCTAAGGGAAATAATAAGGCTGTCCCTCCGATATGATGTACTGTCCAGGTGACATGTCTTTAAAAATTTTTTTCTCCCAAGATACATCCACTGCCACCACTTTATACTATTTTACTCTCTTTCCATTTATTCCCCATCATAGGGATAGCTGAATCCTTACCTACAACTATAGCTCTCACTCCTCAAAGAGCCAATTGACAAGTCCTTCTGCTCCCTCCTTTTCAAAACTATCTCTTCCTTCCATTTCCACTGCTATCAACCCAACCCAAGCCCCAGGCTCTCGTATGTGACCTACTGTAATGGCCACCTGTCCTCCAGACTGTAATCCCACCAATTAATCCTCAAGTTCACGGCCAGAATACCCCTATGCTCAATAACCTCTAATGATACCATTACCTTTAAGAAAAAGTTAACATTGCTTAGGAAAATGTTCAAATGGAAAACTCAAAGAAGGAAGAAAATCACACTAAGATGCTTTTTCCTAAAAAAGCAATAGGTAAAAAGATAGACACATGGAAGGAAGGAGGAAGGAAGAGGGGAGGAAGGGAGCTCTTTGACTTTACAAATGAAAGTCAAGCTGACATCTAATGTGCTAACAGAGCAGCAGCCCTGCATTTCTCACCATGTGCAAGAGGAGAGAAGCTGCACATCATGGCCTGGTGACTACTACAAGATCTCTTTCAGGTATATTAACTTATAACATTGATTTTTTTTCTTAAAAACCGTCATTATTAACCAAATGTATAAAAACAAAGGGATTACACCATCTCAGGGATATATTATAATTTCAAATGATAACTTCATTTTAGGTAAGATATTCAATGTATCGTGCTGTGCCATTTTTCTTGATACATTCTATGTATTTTTTGTAGTTTCACTGGTCACTATAGAGAAGTATAGTTCTCCTCTTGCTAACCATCAGATAAAATATACCCTAATTAAAACAACTTGTTGTCTCTATCTCGGCAGGAAACTCCTCTCAAGAAGTCATAAAACTAAGAAGTTTTCATCCTCTGATCAACTCCAAAGTCTCTCTCAGGCTCTTTTTGTGCTGCTGATACTCATTTCCCAGATATTTTTAAGTTTCTTTGTCCTAAAAATTCACCAGGATGTGAGCACGCTTGAAAAAAAGGGAGCATCAGCACAAATGAAAGGTAAATGAATAATGAATTTCTTGTTTGTTCTAAATCCCATTTCAGTTCTAAGTTAGAAAAGCCTTGGGTAAAAAACTAGGCTTAGGTAGCTCCACTGATTCTGCTTTAATTTTTTTGAGGCTGTAAATTTTTACAGTTCTTTTCTTTAACAGAAAAACTTTCCAAAATTTTCAACAGTGGCTCAGACACCACCACCATTGTTCCCCTCCCTCAAATTCTATCTGAATAATTTTTTTCTGAGCTCTGTTGAATCATAGAGCTTTCTGCCATATATACATATATAATATTACAAGTGTAATGTAATGTCTTAAATGTATTCATGCCTGTCTCCAAATATTCTGTGAACTATCAAAGCCACCCATTCCCAGGGACCAGCACAAATTGTGTGAATCCCTTTATAATCTTTAAAATGGCACACACGCACAGAAGTAAAATTAAACTGAAGCTTGTCACCCTTATGTGGGCATTTGGCAAAATATCTTTAATAAATAAACATATATATTTTTTCTTATCATAAAACTACCTCAGGCCTGCATGCTTCTTCCACTGGTAACCAGTCCCACTCACCTTCAATATTTTTAAGATATTTTTCTGGAAAAATTCCTTCATACCTCTTGAAGCTGTGTTTGCTCTTTAACATAAAAATACGTAATAACTTTTTGAAAGAGTGTTGTTATGGCAGAAATAAGATAATACATACATGTGCATAGCGAAATTGCTGGACAACATGGCCATTTCAGTTTTAGACAATTTGGCAAGAGGGATAACAGACTTGTCATCAGGGAACTGGTGAAAAATTTGCGGTTAAACAAAATGCCAGTAAGACAGTCATTTTGTATTTACTCCAATTTCTAATATAATTATCAATATTTTAAAAACAAAACAAAAATCAAAATGCTTTGGGCCAGAGAAACTGATGTGAAAATGAATACTTAGACAATAAGCAATCGGGGCTACAAAGGCTTACCTGAGCATTAGTTTTCCATTCCTCCTCTTGGATACAATTAGATTTACAACTCATCTGAAGCTGCATTCCTTGACAACTTTATAATCTGAAGAACCCACAGCAGCTGGCTCGTAACTCCTCCTCTAAGATTATGACTAACTAGTCTACCTGCCACCACCCCAAAAGTCATTCCCTCCCTCACAACCAGATGTCACAAAATATACCTGCTCAAAGCTTTTCAATGGCTCCAACTGCCTTCTGAGTAAAAACTAAATTTCCTTGCACAGCACTTTGTGATGTAGCTCTGCTTACTTGGCCTCAGGGCCCTGCCATCCTATTCATGGATTCTCCATGAATGCTGAAAATAAAATCTGTGGCTCCCCAAGCACACCATGGATTTTCCAAAGATACCCTTTCTTTCTGATTCCTCTCTTCCATGTTTACTACCACTTCTCATTTAGGAATCTGCTCAAATACTGACTCTTTGAAGAACCCCTCCTTGGCCATTCCCCCCTTTCTGTCCAAGAATCTGCCTTGTGGAAATGGAAGAGTGTTCCCCACGTTCGGCTGTGCTTCTTTACTCTTGCCTTCTTCACCAGACAGTAAGCTCTTGGAAGGTCAGGGTGCTCTCTTTCTCATGATTTCTCATGTCCCAGTACACGGCTTACTGCCTATCACAATAAGTATCCATCATATTCTGCGTTCATCTATAGCATACGGAGCACTCAGGAAGGACTGTCCTGAAGGGCAATAAAAAGCACACAAAAGTTCTTCACTAGCCCAAAGACATTAATAGAGAATTGACTTCTAATCTGTTTGAATCTGTATGTTCTTTAGATACAAGACCTCCAGATGAGATCTTCTAAAATGTAGAGGAAAACTGTAAGCCCTTAAGTCTAAAAAATAATGATACAGAGAGTCACCTAGGGCTAGTCACTAAGTTTGTGAATGCCAGATGACAGATTTGATGTGCATGAGTGACTAGTCACTTCTTTTTACCCTATCTGCGATAAATAAATTACCACCTCACACTCAGCAAACCCAAATATTGTCAATTATGCTTTTTAAAGTCTCCTTAATAAAGAGTAAACCAATTCAAAGGACCTGATTGATATGAATATATATATACAGCCAAAGAAAAATGGTAGCATTAATGAAGTTAGGAAAGGCAAGGAAAACAATTGTTGAATGCTGGCAACTTGCCAGGTGTTGTCTAAAATGTCTTACAAGGTTTGAGGCCCACAACATCCTGTACCCAGTTAGGAAAATACTATCACAATCATTTCACAGATGAAGAACCTGAGGCTTAGTGAGGCTTATCTCTCACCCAAGGTCATGCAGCTAACAAAAATCAAAAAGCTGAGGTTTGGACCCAGAGAGTCAGATAGCAGTACCTGTGTGATTATCCACTCTGATCGCCTACCGTGATTCAGTACTACGCCATTACTACCTGCACTACCTGTGCTTAATAATAATGATAATAAGTTAGGTATCAACCTCTCTCTTCCCCTGAAATTATATAAGAAATAATACTCAACACTGTCATCTTTAGGGCTAGACTTCAACACATAATTTTGAACAAGGTAGGTAATTTGGAATGCATGTGAATTTGCAATAAACATGACTGAATTTTGAATTGCCGAGATGCCTCTAATAGTTTCAGGAAGACACGCAGCTTGCCACATTCCCTTTCTTCAACCACTGCTGCTTATTCTTCCACTTACATAGCCTTTCCTTATAATGCAAGCTGTTACAAAAACACACTACACTGCGAAGCCTGAAATATCAGCCAGTTTGAAGAAGAATATCCAGCAGGGCTCCTTTTATGTATGTTTGAGAGTTTAATCATGTGCTGCTGGGCAGATGTTTGGCCCGTGAAGGTTACACAGTGGTCTCTTAAAGCAAACTATAAAAGTGCTTGTCCAGGGGAACAACCCGACAGGCTGATGACGCTTCCAGCCTGGGCAGTTATTTCCACAAATCTCCATACTGTGGACTTCTTAAACCACATGACCCATTCTTATATCCCTGGGTCTATGAATTAGAAACAATGTCACTTAGGAAAAATATCTCCTTCAATGTACTTCCTCCTCTGATCTTAGCCACAGGGAAAGCCGTTAGAAGTTCCTGGCCCTTCAAGGGAATGAAAATTCAAGCAGCTTTCAAGATTTTCATACACACACACACACACACACACACACAAAGTATTTGATTATCTAAACTTGAGGGGTAATAAAATTTTACTGTATTCAGCTGTTTTGAAACCATTTGTTTCACTCTCTAGTTTTTGGAACTTGCCAAATATTCAATATCCAGAAAACTCTTTTGACCTTATAAGTAGGCATGGGAATCATAATATTGACTTCTCCCAGCAAGATGTCCCCCTTGGGAGTGGTGGTGAGTTACCTGATCTGGGTGTACCACCGCAGCACTGGACAAACCCTTGAAAAACCAAGGTTGCCAAGATGGGCAGCCCAGCATTAAAGATCATTCTGAGATTGGCATCAGGTTCATTTGTGGTTGCCTGTGACTCAGCAGAAATTCAAGATGGACCCCGAGAATAAAGTCGGCTTTGTGGCATTTGTCAACAAAGCTATATTACTGTTTTGATCTAGATGACTCTCTAGATAAAAGAAAGATGCCTGTAAATCATACAATGGATGTAATTTCAGATGTGGTGAGCAAAAATGGCCCTGAGCAGCAAAGGATACTATGATTCTTTTTTTTTTAATTCCCTGGATTATTAGTGTCACATCCCTGCCAATTCCTTCCCCCCATTAATTCTATCAGCTGGGAAAACACCTTTAGCATCGAGAAGGGAAAAAAAAATCACACTTAGCCGCAGCAAGGTCCTGCTGAAAGGGACAGTGGTGTTCACTGCAGCAGTTCCTCTCTGTGGGACCTCATGCGACCCTCCAGGCCAGTTTACAAGATACAATTACTGGGCCTTATACGGTAATGAAAAAATGCATTTACAATGAGAATGTTCATCTTAAAAAAATTCAGAACACTTCCTTTTTTAATGAGAAAATACAAGTTTTACTACTATGCTAGTTCCTACCAGCCTTAGTTTTCCCTTATGTTGTATATTTATGACTTTTTTTTTATTAACCTCAGCACTGCCTTGAGAATCTGTTCTATTATTCTGTTCTTCCTGAAGTAAAGTATTTAGGTTGACATCAACAAGGACTGTGTACTGAAAGGCACTGACATATTAGATTCAAAAGTCAGCCGTTGTGACCTCGAGCACTGTTACTATTAGGACAAGCACAAGGCGGTACTTCTGGTCAGATACTGCTATCTGGTTACTTCTGCCCTCATTAATTTATTTGGAGGCTGGATTTTGGCTTGAAAATGTCCTACTGATTGCACATATATATATATTCAGTTTTTCCTCAAGCAAATAAAATATTCCAAATATATATAAACCTCTGATGATAACTTTTCAAACTTTGCATACCAAGTAAAATATTGTCTTATGTTGTAGCCTTTGTCTATAAGAGCAGACCATGCTGATGAATGAACTGGTGGATCTCTTCATTATTCAATCTGTTCTCTGTTGGTATATGCTTTGCTAACAACATACTAAATTTCATTTTCTCAAAGAGCACACATTGCATTTTTTACAAATAAGTTCTAATAAAAAGAAGCTTTCATAGATTTTATTTTTTTCAAAGTGTTTTTCTTCTCAGTACTAAAGACTTAAAATTTGTTCATGGTGAAGTAGCACTATGTAAATAATATTTGTTTACAAGGACAGGGCATAAAAGAGTGAAAATAAGTTTGCTTTGGATTCAAGCAATCTTAAGCTCCCATCGGCTATGTGACCTGGGGAAGTCACTCTCTTCTTCTGAATTCATTATCCCCATGTTCTGATAAGGAAATTAATACTAATACCTGCTCTGTAGGGTGGCTAAGAAATTCAAACTACTGATTGGAGAGTGTCTACTGTCTGGTGTAGTAAACTCAAAGAAAAAGCAGGATTACTATTTTTAACAATATTGAAATCACTTACTTAGTTCTTTTTTAATTTCAATGACTCTTTGTTTTTCCTCTGTGACTTTTTAGCACTTTGAGCTTTGTTTTATCCCTGGTCAGATTATTAATACAGCTTCTGGATGGCCTCTGAAAGTTACACATATATGACCGTGGCCCTTATTAATTCAGGGCTGTAGAACTATTCTCTCAGTTTTCTTTTTCTCTCTCCAAGTCTTACCATACTCCCTGGTGACTTCATTGTGAAAAATCAATTCATTCTTTCTTCCTTGCTTTCATTTGTCTTTAAATACATATCTATCATTTTAAACACCTTGCTGGCAATTGAGATATTACAAGGAACAAAACAGGCACTTTTTCTGCCTCCAAGGATCTCACAGCCCAATTGTGGAGCCAGCCTTCAATCAAACAATTACTAATACACCAGAAAATAATAGTAGAACATAACTTTGCTAAATACCACATAGGAAAGAAGCATGGTCTCTGTGACTAAATAGAAAAGGAATCTGGGAGCCAAAAAAAGCTTTACTGAGTAAAAATTAAAATTGACATGAGATTTGAAAGACAAGGAAGAGGCAAGTAGGTGACAGGTATCGTTGGCGAAAGAACAGAAGTGAGCAAAGCGGAAGAAAGAGCAGGAGCCCAGGCCCTGGGGTCGGAGGGGCAGGGCGTGTTCAGGCATCTGAGAGAAGGCTGCAGTGGCTGAATGGGACCCAGGTGGGAAAGGAGGTTGGTCGGGGAGGTGTGGGGGATGAGACTAAGCTGTGTCCTCAGATATATTAACGATTTTAATCTTTAGCCAGGTAAGCCACTGAATTTTTTTTAAGAAAAGGGTGGGTGACCTGACTATATTTGCATTTTGAAAGAACTCTCTGAATGCTACTTAGAGCATTGGGGACCTGGGAGCTTTTCAAATCCCATGTACCTACAAAGCACCTGCAAATGTTGTTAAATGCAGGTTCTGATCCAGTATGCCCAGGGTGGGGCCCAAGAGCCTGCATTTCTAACAAATTCCCAGATGCGGCAGCTACTGTGGGTCCACAGACCATGCTTTGTAGCTACGGGTTTTGAGAAAGGAAATATGGATAGAGTAAAACGGGAGGCCAGGGAATCAGTTAGGAAGATGTTCCTTAATTCATTTAATCATCCCTACGCATTTAGCATTTACTAAGGAACAGCCCCAGCCCCTCTTCCTGACTGTGGGAACAGGATGGTTAACAAACCAGGCAGGGTCCCAGTTTGTAAGGGGCTTACATGCGGGTGGATACTGCACTATGTAGGTAAGAGATGACAGAAGCTTAGGCTGGAATAGTGGCAGCCACACAGAGCACAATGAGCAGATTGTGGAGATACTTACTTACCTGGCAAAATGGGATAGAGAGACACTGGCTTTTGAAGGATGAGAGACAAGATTTGACAAGGCAGACTTAGGTTTCAAGCTATCTTCGAGATACCCACATAAAGTACATATTTACTCTGTAGATTTAGAGCTAAAAATAGAGATCAAGGTTCTCAGTGTGATCATGAGTTAGCTTTTCCATAGGTTGAACGTATGGTACCTTAAATATATTCATGTGGGGCTGTCAGGTAGCAGCCTCCCTCATCCAGCCACCTGCCCCATTGCTCAGCCCCATCCCCCTGGCCTCCTACTTTTCTGAGAAAAATAGGGCCTGTTCCCACACTCACATTCAGCTATAGCCGATCTCACCATCACTTCTTTTCTACAGTGTCTGAAGTGTGATAGCAACTCTTTAAAGTCACATTCCTTAAATTGATAATTTATGCTCAATGTGTTCATTTTCTCACCCAGCTTTCCTGGTTTACCCACTGCAAAATAATTTCTACCTTGGCAACTCTTTGAATCAGTCAGTTCAATCTACAGGTTTAAGTCCTCAACTTGTTTCAACTTCTCTGCTGCAGTATTGTCTACTTCTGTCTCCTGGAAACTCATTCCTCCGCCTCTCCTACATGTATTGCATACGTTTTCCTTTTATCTCTCAGAGGATTTCTTCCAATCACTTCTCCTGACTGTCGGTCTTCCAGAAATCTGTTTAATGTTGACATAACCTAAAACTGTGTGCACTCGTTCTTCTCATTGCACACGAACACTTCTCATTAAACACTTAACCCAGTGATTCAACTGCCATTGATATGCTTGAAAACTGAACCACTAACCCATTCTTTTCTGAGCTCCAGATCTATATAGCCAAGTGCCCACAGGACATTGCCACTTGAATGACCGCAGACACCTTAAAGTCAGCATGTCTAAAACTGACCTCACCTTCATTTACTGAAATGTCTCCTACTCTGTTTTACTGTTCTTGGTAAGTATTCTTGGCAGAAACCTGAGATCCAGTCAAGACTTATTTAACCTTCTCCTTCCTACCCCCAAACCAGAAGATAACCAAAATCTATTCATTCTGCTTCCCCTCCACCCTCACCCCCACTACTGCTTTCCTTAGGACCTCTTCAGTCCTTCCAGGGATCACTGAACCAGCCTCAACAAAACAAAACAAAACAAAACAAAACAAAACAAAACAAAACAAAACAAAAACAACCTCTGTATGTCTTTGCTCTTTTTTTCTTCTACTTCATCTTCTAACCAGTGTGAATTTCCACTTTGTAGCTTAAATATCTTTCCTGGTTCTCTGCTCTCTCTGGGAAAATGGCAGAACAGACCAGCATACTAGTTCTTCATGATGTAGGACTTCTGTATCTTTCTGATTTCTATTTCTCATGATAATCTTTCTTTTAGTCCAGCAGTACTGAGTTCCTGGCATTTGCCATTGGCCAGGTTATTTCATTGCAATATGCCTCCCAGTGTGGAGCATCATGGGATCCTCCTACCTGGAAGGTGCTTCTCTGGTCAGTTTGGAAGAAATATATTCATCTTTTCAGACTCATTTCAAGCATCTGCTCTTTTTTTTTTCTTTTTTGAGAATCTTTCCTGATCCTGCTTCTCTCTCTTTTGTGTCCATACTGTACACATAACATGTTCCTTTCATGGCAGAGCAATTTATTTGTTTATTTGTTAATATGCCTCATTTACTGAACTGTAAATTACTTGAGGATAAGATTTTATCTTTCTTGTAACTCTGAATTTCCCAACCAGACTCTGTAATAACATAACCTTAGCACACAATCTGATATATACAATAATAATTCAGTTTTCAACCCATGCCTGCAGAGTGCCACATCTTGTCCCATGCCACTGTGAAATCCACTGTCCTAGTCAGCTCTTCTATTTGCATGGGGTTATTTCTACCGTGGATCTTTTCCTTTACACATCTAGGCAGTATTCCAAAATAATCTCTCTTCACAACAACTTACAACAGGAAACCCATTCCTCCAAGTCTCCCACAACAAGCTTAGATCTGGCATCGATCTCTCCTTATTCACCATACACCATAGACTGTCATCCTGTCCTGGGAAACACATCCTTGCCCCCTTCCCCGCATCTACTTTGTACACATTAGTTGTAAAATTGAGCCATTTTGGAGGGTGTTAACTCCCCTATACCTGGGACAAGAATAACAGAAATCATCTTGGACAGTCTTTTCTGGGTATATCCTAGTTTATTCATTTTCATCATAAAGTGACTATAAATGTATAATTTTTCATGTGTGACCTACACACCATACCAGAAAGCAAAACTTCGATTTGGAAAACTGTCATCTATTGAGCATTTATGAAGTGTCAGGTACTCTTCAAAATGCTTTGCTTGTGAAATGGGACAGCATCAAATCAGATAAGTTGGAGACAGAGAGAGAATGAAGGGAATTATTTTATTTTATATTTAACAAAACTGAATTCCCCTATAGATTTTTTTTCTGTTTGGCAGTAACTAATCTCACTACTTACAGATATGATCACTTATGAATCAAAACAAGCTGACTATTAGGTGAATATTCAGCCTAATTAATGTATTAATCTCTCAGCCAGTGCTTACCTGTCCCTCTCTGATCTTCTTCCAATTCTCAAAAGTCTTTCCCTCTTACTCCACCTGTTTCCATTTTTTAAATTTTCCTGCTTGACTTGTGCCAGGAGCTGGGAGCAGCAAGGACAGAATGGAAGTATGGCTCATGGTTGAGTGCACGTCGGCATAATTGTAGGTAGAATGTCATTTCTTCAGTTTCATCTGCTCCTCCAGCTGGTACAGGTACCTTGCGGTCTCTCTTGGCATAGATGGCTTCTGAGGTTGGTTTTTTTCGTGCAGCCATGAGAATGACCTTCAGGTGCCCATATGGTCCCCCTGCAGCTTCCTCACTTGGGTGCTTCTCTAGAGGCAGGGCTGAGGCTTCCCCTTCTCTTGCCCAGTGGGTGACAGACCCCACGTCCTCTGCTGGTGTGGTCATTGGGTCTGCTGGGCTCCTAGATGGGTTTAATTCCCCTTCCAGCCCGCTGAAACACTTCAGAAGAAAAACTCTAAGAATAAATTTGTTACTTCTCACAGCCTCATGTAATGTGCCAATTTGATCAGCATGCCTTATTAACTGAAATAAAATTATTCATTCAAAATGTTAAGTATCACTATGAAGAGAATAGAGCTCTGAGCCTTCACATTGGATATCTTTCTGTGCTAACAACTCATAAAATTTCCAACCTTTGTGTCTAATTAATCAACTACTCACTATTTTACCTAATTACACCAGAAGCCATCCCTCATTCTCATCCACAAAAACGCTATTAAAAGTTATTTTCACTGTCTTGCAGAAAATCAGGTTCTCTGTGTTTAGAAAATTTCTGGTAAACTTAACAAGCAAGGAAAGGAGGGAAGGAAGAAAGGAGATTAAAAACTAATAAGATACAAAGAAAGGAGGGAGGGAAAGAGGGAGGGAGGAATGGGGAGGAAGGAAATAAGTAAGAACCAAAAAAAAAAAAAAAAAAAAAACAGAGAGGAAAATTCTCATTATTGATCCTCACTCAGTTCGCTGTGATGCTCAGTGTAGTCCTCCCTAAGTGTCACAAATCAAGAGCTTATTAGTCCCTTGTGTGAGGTCTTGTTCATGATTAAAAAAAAAAAACTGATAGAACTCTTCATCCCAACCAAGATCTTATCTAAGAAAAGCAAAGCCCTGATGGGTTTTTTTAAGTTTTTTTTTTAATTGAAGTACAGTCAGGTACAATGTTGTGTCAGTTTCTGGTATACAGTGTAATAGTTCAGTCATACATATATATACAGATATTCATTTTCATATTCTTTTTCACTATAGGGGACTATAAAATATTGAATATAGTTCCCTGTGCTATACAGTATAAACTTGTTATTTATCTATTTTATATATAGTAGTTAGTATCTGCAAATATTTAACTCCTAATTTATCCCTTCATACCCACCTCCCCTCACCTCCCAGTAATCATAAACTTGTTTTCTATATCTGTGAGTCTGTTTCTGTTTTGTAAATAAGTTCATTTGTCTTTTTTATTTTTTAGATGCCACATATAAGTGATATCATATGGTATTTTTCTTTCTCTTTCTGGCTTACTTCACTTAGATTGATGATCTCCAGGTCCATCCATGTTGCTGCGAATGACATTATTTTATTCTTTTTTTATGGCTGAGTAGTATTCTATTGTATAAATATACCACAACTTCTTTATCTAGTCATCTATCAATGAACATTTAGTTTGTTTCCATGTCTTGGCTGTTGTAAATACTGCTGTTAAGAACATTGGGGTGCATGTATCTTTTCAAATTAGCATTCCCTCCAGGTATATGCCCACGAGTGGGATTGCTGGATGATACAGTAAGTCTATTTTTAGTTTTTTGAGGAATTTCCATAGTTTTCCATAATGGCTGCACCAAACTACAGTCCCACCAGCAGTGTAGGAGGGCTCCCTTTTCTCCACAGCCTCTCCAGCATTTATTGTTTGTGGACCTTTTAATGATGACCATTCATACAAATGGCCAATAGGCTCATGAAAAAATGCTAAATATTGCTAATTATCAGAGAAACACAAATCAAAACTACACTGAGCCCTGATGTTTTGATTGGGGTCTCAGGGCAGGTACTTAGCCTCTCCCTGTACCTCATCTTCCTCACTGCCCCCCCTCCACTGCCCTCCCTCTTGCACTGTTACCCTTATGATTTCTGGTAAGAGCCCCATGGCATGAAGAACCATAAGGCACTGGCAACCAAAGTTTGTAAAACTGCAGTTGTGTAGATCTTGTTCTGGAATTGCTTCAGGCTCACCAATCTGCAGTACAGGTAATCTATTCTGTCTTCTATTTATTGGAAACCAGGATGTTATTTTATGCCTCCAATTTTCTAGCATCCTTCCATTTTCCACAAGTCTTCACAATGTATTAGCAGCAGACATGTGGACATCTCTTCCCCAAGTTCCCTCAGAACCGAGGCTCCAATCTGTCTGGGTCATCTGGAGCATCAGGTCCACTCTGTAAATTATCTCACCTCTCTTGCTGATCAATTCCCATCTGATGACCTGTGCTCTGCCCTCTCTAGCTGAGGGATCATTTCCTTGACAAAGCAGCTAAAGCTCTGTGAAGTGAAGGAGCTCTGTTTCTCCCCTGTCGTCTGTTAACATTATGCCATCTGTCCCAAGCAGCCGGCTTATACTTACTTTTGTCTTCTCCTTGCTTTTAACATGCCGGAAAAAGCCCTTTGGTACTGTTGACATTTTTCTGAAGTCACATTTTATTCAGGCTTATAGATTTCCTGCTGTAATCTATGTAAGTTTACAGCACTTTTAATATTAGTTCTTGGTCATGTCAACCAATTTCCCTGTCTTGTGCATGACAAATTCCACTCGAAGTCAATTAGAACGTATGTGTTAGTTAAAGTTCTAAAATATAAACCTGAGCTCTTGAAAGTGTTCTTTCTAGAAAGAGCAATGTCACTACACCTGCCCACCCCCACCTCCACACCCGACTTTTACTCATTCATGTTGGAATCGTTCATTAGCAGGATTTTTTTTGTTTTTTGAGTTCTCAATTCCTGCCAAACTACTTTTCCTTTTAAAGTCCCAGGATGAGATTCCATAAATATCATTATTCTTACCTATTACTATCCACATTTCTCCACTTTCTGCTGCTCATGTGACTTTATCTGCCTGGTGTTCCCTGCTTTAGTTACCATCATCTGTGTCCAACATTTCCACATATCCAGCCATCATTATCTGATGGTCACCATTAGGTCCAGAGTGCTAGCCCTAATTATAGTCCTGTGTTCTGAAAAATGAAAATGTCATTCAAGGTCCCTGTTATGGGTTGAATTGTGTCCCCACAAAAATTCAAAAATGAAGTTCTAACCCCTCGTATATCAGCATGTGACCTAGTTGGAAAATAATGTCATTGCTGATGTAATTAGTTAAGCCATACAGAGTAGAATGGGTCTCTTTTTCAATATGCCCAGTGTCCTATAAAGAAGGAAAATTTAGACACAGACACACCCAAGGAGAGCCCCATGTGAACTTGAAGGCAGAGATCAGGGTAATTCATCTACAAAGCAAATAATGCCAAAGATTGTCAGTAAACCTAGGAGAGAGGCAAGGGACAGATTTTCTAAACAGCTCTCAGAAGGAGCCAACCCCACCAACACTCAGATCTTGGACTTCGAGCCCCCAGAACCATGGAGCAATACATTTCTGCTGTTTAAGCCGCTCAGTTCACAGTACTCTGTTATTCCACTTCGGTAAGCCGATATACCAGTTACAAACACATCAGCTAGTATGCTTTTAAAATAATCTGTCTTCCAGATGAATCCTCATGATAAGAAAATTCCATTACTACAGGAACTTGTATATTTCCTTTGTCAGGTTTTTAAATTTTTTCCTAAAACCCATCCTCCATTTTCTCCATCTGGCTGGAAAGTCTTACCTCTGTGTAAATTTTACTTTCATTTTGTTTACTGCTTGGTCACGTTAGAGAGAGGATAAATAAGTTTCCTGACGCTCTTCATGTTTCCTTCACCAAATTACTCGGCACTTTCTCTGTGATCGCCTTTCTTATTGTGATGTGATTATTTCAGCCAGACAGACAAAATAGTATTCAAGTCCATGAACTCAGGAGTTACACTGCTGATTTTACATCTTTACTAACAATACAACCTTGACCAAGGTTTTTTAAAAATTTCTTCAGGCTCCATTTTCCTCATCTACATCTGATGATTTAAAGAAAGAAAGGGGAAAAAGAAAAAAGAAAACCTTACCCAGTAAGTTAGTGGAGATGACTAAACAAGCTAATGCATGGAAGAATCTCAGAGCACTAACAATGTATATTTAGTGCTCAATAAAATTTAGTTCTCATAGTCTATGCACTCTAGTTTTTTTTTTAATTCAATCAAACAATTGTTTGGTTTTTTTTTTCTCTCTCCCTTCCCTCTTTCTACTTTTAGATTAAAATCCTACTGATTATATCAGCAATGTCTGGGTCACTGTTTTTTGTCCTTAGCAAATAATTCAATCCAAGTCAAGGATACATTCTCATAGACTAAAACATGTCAAGGAAAACAAGTCCTGTGTTTCTACGCAGGAATCCTTTGTTCACTCCCAATTTTCTTTCTTCTGTAAAGTTTTAATCTTCCATTCTAAGAGGGAAAATCAAATCTATCTTCAAGCCTTCTAGTTTTCTACTCGGAAGTCCACACTTCCTCAGAGATCCCTTGCCAATTGATCTGGCAGTGGTATTTGTTCCAATCCAGACCAGCAGGAAGAAGGTCATTGCAAAAATTCCACCAGATACTCTGCCATGCAGACAATAATTAATGGGGGAGACAACACCCCTTCCTCCTCATAATAGCCCGTCCACAAAAACTCACTGTAC
Organism: Camelus dromedarius; assembly: GCF_036321535.1. Lineage (NCBI taxonomy): Eukaryota > Metazoa > Chordata > Mammalia > Artiodactyla > Camelidae > Camelus > Camelus dromedarius. The sequence goes on from NC_087436.1 coordinate 42,114,349, forward strand.
ACACCAGTCATTACCTGCCTTGGGTGTTTTTCTTGGGGGCTGCCAACAGATTTCCTCAAAGATGTTCATGATTAAAAATCCTCTTTACTCTTTGGAAAAAGAAAGGCGGCTGCATTTCCTCTTTTTTTTTTTTTTTCATGCCATTTGTAGCAACATGGATGGACCTGAAGATTGTCATACTAAGTGAAATAAGCCAGAAAGAGAAAGAAAGAAAAATACCATAAGATATCACTTACACGTAGAATCTAAAGAAATGACACAAATGAACTTATTTACAAAACAGAAACAGACTCACAGACATAGAAAACAAACTATGGTTATGGGTGGAGAGGGGGAAAGGGATAAACTGGGAGTTTGGGATTTGCAGATACTAACTAGTATATATAAAATAGATAAACAACAAGGTCCTACTATACAGGACAAAGAAGTATATTCATATCTTATAATGCCTATAATGAAAAAGAATATGACAGGAATATATATAGGTATATATGTAACTGAAACACTATGCTGTAAACTAGAAACTAGCACAACATTGTAAACCAACTATACTTCAATTAAAAAAAAAAAAAGCATGTCATTTCCTCTTTAGCTATCTCAGTTCTGCTCACGTGAAAAGGAAGGTATTGGTCATACAGCATTGGTGGTTCAAAGCTTCTCTCCTTTCTCCTCAGCGTTTCTAGTCACTAGCAAAGTTTCCCTGATTTCAGTGCCTTCATCTTCCCCATAATTCCCCCTGCTTTTTAAATTCAGGTCATTTCTTACGTGCTCTCTGGGAATATTTCAACCTCAGTAAAGAAATCTTCCTCAAACCCTCACAAGTTCTTTCCCTTCCTTCTCTTTCCCTTTGGCTGTTAAATTCAGACATCCATAATAATCTGCCCAGTGATTAGCACTAGTCCCCGAGTTATTTTTTAATCACAAAATGCAAACACAGATGTAATCAGCCACATCACAGCCCTGCAAAAATTTTTTTGAACAAATTTCTGTTTTCTTAAATTTAAAAAAGTCTGCTTCTCCCCTCTTCTTGGCAGGCCTTTAACCATTTCCAGATTTAAAAGAAAGAAAGAAAGAAATCAGTTACTGATAGCAACGAATTAAATCAAGAAAAGACTTCCCTAAATTTGTCATGCAGTATTGTTGGTCAAAGATAGTCCTGACCTGAAGTCCCTGTTTCCCACTTTTCTTTCCTTGAAGACTGCCACGTGCCTGATGATTTAATAATCCTGTTCCTGGCATGGGGAGGTATATGAAAGGACATTTGGATGAGACTAGCAAACTCATTATTCACATCAACCTAAAATGTGATCCCTTGAATTCTAGCGGTGAAAGGTTAATGGTTTAATTCACTAGACTCCTTTGAATTTTAATTAAAATTATAAAAAAGATCTTGAATTTCAGTATGACCTGGAGCTTTCTATATTGACTATCAGATATGTCATCAAAGCTCAATCTCTTATGTGCAGTAAATGAAGAACTCTGACAATACTTCTCATTTACTTCTCATGAATTTTATTCTGTAAACACTTCTGGCAGTGCATCACAAATGATCATCCTTCTTCTTTAGTGGGCAGTGCTACACACTATCTGTCAATGAGCTATATGTACCACATCCCAAGAGTCAGACCCTCAGAATGATGCTGATAGGTATCTTCAGAATATGCAGTATGAAGCAAATTTGTATTTTCAATATTCAATAGAATATTCTTTATATGTGTTTATCTATTGCATGTTCCCTTTTCACCGTGCTGTGCTTAATTTCTTTAGATCTTAAAGTAAAGCCTTTAGGAAATTAAGTTAACTCTTTTTCCTTTTGTTATTAAATGTCAAAAGAACTGATCTCTTTGGAAATCATATTACAAAGTACTACTACATACTAATAATATTGATAATAGCAAATATGTTGGTAATAGCATACCGCTAAACAATGCTTATTTTATGCCAGGCACTAGTCTAAGAGTTTTATGTATATTAAAACTCAGTTAATTCTCATAATAATCATATAAACAGGTACTATTACTGTCCCAATCTTCCAGAAGATGAACTTAAGGACAAGGAAGATAAGTAAGTGGCCAAGCTAGGATTCAAAGCTGGGCATCTGAAACTAGAAACCACAATTCATTTTAAATAAAATCAGTTATTATCTCCAGATCTCCATAGGCAATGAAACTTGGTATTTAAAACATGAAGATGTTTCCACTTAAATAAAACTTTATGCTAAATATGGTATATGCAATATTGTTAGACACCATGGTGTGATGCTAAACATTGCAATTTGGTTTTCATACTATTATATATATATATAAAAGGAAGGAGAAAGGAAGCAGGATTTCAAAAATCAAAAAGTGGTTTAGTAGGTGCTCAGGAAAACAGGCAGTAGAGGAGGAGTGGCCCGGAGCAGCTGGGAAATGTCAGTGGGGGAGAGGGATCCATCTTTCAGCACACATATTATGGGTTGTAGTCTCCAACATGCCCTTGGTATTGGAGCCAAATGCCATGTAATACCCTTCCATGGCTAGAGTTTTCTGATATTTCAGTGTTATTGTGTTATTGGGTGCATCATTGTGTATTCACATTATGTATATTCATATTAGTTCATATGGGATATAAATTTACCTTGATTATTTTTTTCCTCAAAGATGGTAATAAATAATCGTTCTTTTAACAATCATTTTCTAATAACCAACTTTGCTAGAAAACATCAATTCCATTTGATTAGGTATGCTTGCATTTATAATTATAAATTCAAAATTCTCAGGATAATTCTAAATGATTAATTATTAAGCCTTATTACATTGTTTATACTAAAGTATGTAACTTATTTATATAATAAGTATGGTATTGCATATACTCTAGTGATGAAAATCCATCATGTTCTGAAAAACATTTCAAAAGTGATCTCACTGTCTGTCTTTTTCTTTTAACAGTATCTTTTAACAATGCCAGTGAGCAGACGGATGTAGAGACAATTAACACCCGGAAAGAACAGACGGAATCTGAATTGAAAGATTTAAGCCAGCAGGTAAGGACAGATTCATGGTTTACCAAGTCTAGATCTGTAGTTCGAAACAGTAGGTAGAGAGAAGATATGATTCAGGAGAAGGGGATATCTTTATTCTAAAGAAATGATCTATTAAACAGAGTACTATCTTTGAATTAAGAATGGACACTTACTAAACTGACTGACTTTGTAGAATCAGCTATCATGTTTTTTGTTTCTACTTTGCTTCTCTTTTCCCCTTCTGAGAAGCATGAAAATCCAATTCTTTTTTACCCTGCTGATTTTTTGACATTTTCCATTTGGCAAAAAGGAATTTCTCTCCCTCCATGGCGTTTCTAATGGACCTGAAACCGTATGATTAACATGGCTTCCTTCCTCACACTAGGCTTGGCATCAATAAGGCTTTCAGAAGTAACGTGTACATCTCCTCAGATCAAGTGCTAATTTCTGTAAGTCCTAGCTGAAAAGCTGTTATACGTAGCCTCCCTCATTCGGCATGAGATCTGAGACGAAAATATTTTTGCTGCTTAGGTTTTCGCCTTTAAATTATTTAGAAGGAATTAAAATTACGTTAATGGAATACAAGATCAAGTTATGAAATGCTTCCTCTTGGCGGGGCGCTACTCCCCCTGACTTAGCACAAATGGGCAATGTTTCAGGATTCCTAACCCTGCTGCAGAGTAGAACCATTTGGGGGACTTTTTAAACTGAAAAATATCAGTACTCAGACCTACCTTCCGAAAGTCTCAGTCACCTGTTCTGGAGTAGCACCTGACATCAAGTAGTTTTTTAAAGTTCTCCAGGTAAAACTAATGTACAACTAGGATTTAAATCATAGGCTTATTCTACCTAACCTCATATAACTGAAATGTTAAAAAAAAAAAAAAAGGCATGGGTGAAATCAATGATTTGGGATCAAGTCACATGAAATATTTTCATTTAAATAGAAATCCTTTACCAAGGTAAGGCAGTCGTGCTGATTCAACATTTCATGCTTAGCAAACTTCAACTTCATGACCAAAGCTTAAAATCAGTTCTAGTAAAGCAGTCTTTCTTTCTATTAAATATTTCTTGAGTGGCTAAGTGACTGAATAAATACAAACAGCAATCCTGTAGGATCATATCTTTAAAATAGGGTAATATCTTGTTTTTTTGAACTGTGATTTTATTTCTAATTCGTTTTACATGTTAAATGTGCTGTTCTGACACTCTTGGAAAACTGTCCAGGCTCTCAGATTTTTTCACGTAGGGAAACAGATATGTAAAATAGTCTATTTCAATATTAAGAAGCCATCCCCATAAAACTATCCCCCAACCTAAAATCATTGTCATTTCATCCTTGTACACACAACTTTCCACTTCATCACCATATTACTCTAAAAAATGAACCGACTCCACTACATAGCAAGCAACTTACCTGTCTTCCCATTATTTTTGATCAGGATATTGGCCTCAGAATCCTTTATCAGGGCTTTAAATAATTTCTAAATTCATAATTTCACCAATTAAAGCAATCTGATAACTTAACTTGATTCAAAAGAATTTGAAAGACGTTAACCACCTCAAATGCAAGTAAGTGTTGCATCTTCTCTCCTTCCCAATAATAAATGTGATTCTTTTGTTTTGGGCTTATTTTTCTCACTTGTCATTTTCTTAATTCAACAGATGCTTTGCAGCGCCAGGCACTGGTCAAGGAACTTAGGTTCACGATCCCTCCTTGTGGAGTGTACATTCTCATCTTTTAGTTCAGTGACAACTCAACAATTGGTTTCATCTTAGTATCTAAAAATTCCTATTCTAAGCAAATCTTGATCAGATGCAGTGTTAAAGATGTGTGGACATATTTTAAAGAATAGCAAATACCAGCTTCGCTGATGAAAACACTCACTCTACTGCCCTGAGAATCGCGAAGCTTGTCCGCATTGGAGACACCAGACCTGGGCACCCGTCTCAGCTCCGCCCCTTCCTGCCTGTGTGCCACTGGAAACGTTACTTCAGTTCTGTACCTCTCACAGTTTCTGTATAGACCAAATGGGAATAAAACTTCACAGAGTTGTGTTAAAATCCTGTAAAGCACCTACAACATCATTAGCCAATAGCAAGTGTTCGCCAAATCACGGTTAACATTAAATTGTAGATAACAAAGTTAAAAAAAAAAAAAAGTAGTCTCTATTTATAATGTTAGTAAATTAAAAAAAAAATAACTCTTGATGATGAGGCTCAGCAATCCTTTTTAGTAAAGCAAGCTAACCACCTCTGATGCAATTGGGCTCTTTATTAGGGTTGGAATAATAGATTCCCTACTCCAGAGAGAATTTATGGCCAAGCCAGATTAGGTAATTCCTTTACTCTGTTCCCCTCTTACCTAGCCCTTTCCCTTCCCCTTCCCCACCCTTGTCACACTCATAATTATGTGATTCACATCTTTTTTACCACTTCACTGCAAGCGGCCAGACAGCAGGAGACGGGCTCTAGCATCTATAGCACAGTGCGTTTCCTACTGAATGCCCAGCACACAGCTCAGGGGCTGGGACACAATACATACACAACAAAATTTCTTTTTATTTTTTTTTAAATTTTTTATTGATTTATAATCATTTTACAATGTGTCAAATTCCAGTGTTCAGCACAATTTTTCAGTCATTCATGGACATATACAATCTTTTTAATTGTAAAGCAATCAGTAAGAAATTTATAATTTGCCTCACAGATGTTCGGGGTTTTTTTTTCCACATAGCCTAAGTCATCTTTAGGAAATGTAGGTGCAAATATCCTGGAAAACAAAGCAGACCAGTTGTAACAGCTTGTATTTTTATCCATAAATTTGTTCTATCTGTTGTGATTTTTGTTGGTTTACTTACTTTCATTTTATTTTTCAGAGAATTGCCTCCATAGAAACTATTATTTCCAGAAATACTGAAGAACAGTCTGCTTCAGCTGAGAAAAATGAAACTGGCTTTCCTAAAGAGACAAACCAGGTACTGTTACATGGGAACGAGGAATGAGCTGAGAGGAAAAGGCTGCAGCTCCCAGGGCTGCTGGTCAGTCCTTTCTTATGCCTTGTTTGTGAGGTTCTGGGCCAAGTCCTTCCATGAAATAAATACACGTTGAACCCTCACAAATACACTGTGATGGGCCTTCTATTACTGGGTCCATTTTGTCAATGAAGAAGCATGTGTTACATGAAGTTAAGGATTCTCTGGGGCACATGATGATAAGAAGGTGAAACTCGTCTCCTGTTCAGGACTCCCTGACCACATGTCATGGATGTCCTGAATATCTCATGAATGTCCTTTTGTCATCTTGATCCTGGGTTCAAATAAGAACAGCTTTACCTATATTACAAACAAAAAGTAGACTCATGAAGTAATCAAAATATAAACAATGGATATATTTTTTGCAGTTTGCCTAAAAAGATACCACAAAGAAATGTTTCATAATCACAACTTCGTTTCAAAGTGCAATTTTTTTTCCTCCAAGGTAGTAATGTTGAGGAGCTGTGATCTTTACAGTTAGAAGGAAAAATATATTCTGTAATATTACAAAGTCACAGTCAATAGTAAGCTTGCTTAGGACTTCCTGAGATGTAGAAGAAAATAAAATGGTGTAGCAGAAATATTAGCAGTAAATATTTGGTAAATATTTCCACATTGTTTGCAATATCCTTCTTTCAGGTACACAGACAAAGAATTGGTATATATAAACCAAAATAAGTAAGTTCATACATTCAGTGTTGTAACTGACACACTAATATAAACGCTAGACTAAGCTTAAAGCAGTGAAAAGCTTCTAGCTAATTTACTGGGTAGTGTGAAAAGTTGCCTACTTAATTATATAAAGTCTCTAGTTTTAATGACCTCACAACAATTTGCAAGTTACAAATTTAGATATTATCAGTCCCTCAAGACTATAGTAAAGGGATGTGACATTAGATTAACCTCCATTCTCCTGGGGAACAAACTGAAACACGAGCAGGTGACTGATCCAAAGTGACTCTAATTGCAAGCAGAGCCAGAAACCATAAAGAGGCTCTCTTTTGCAGAATGTCCCTGACATTCCTACCCATCACATGCAGGTACTGAGAGCTTTGTTTCTCACCATTACACTATATCAGGAGTTGCTTACTGTTGAAAATGTGGTTAAGTAGTCTTATCAAAAAAGAGGTTGAAATTTTGGTGAAAGAACTGAGGTGACATCAAGGATATTGAAAAAATCTAGGGAAAATGATGAAAGAACGGAGATATGAGGAAAGAGAAGATTATTCTTTCAAAAAAGGCACTGATGCCGTTCTTCAGAGTAGCAGCTTTCATTTCCTTAAAAACCTGCAGACTGTCCTAGTTTCTTTAGAAGCCATAACCTTCAACATGAGGATTGCTAGTCCATACCACATTGCTGCAAGTAAATGCTAGAAATTAATTTCTTGTGGATGTAGTAGCAAGCACAGTAAAGGCAATGAATTCTTAAGCTATGCTTTTTGATCAGCTTTGATACAGTCTTACTGCTCCGAATCTTCCCTCTTCACGTAATATCATTTCGTAAATCAACTGGGTATATTTAGGAGGTGTGTGTGTGTGTGTGTGTGTGTGTGTGTGTGTGTTTGTTCTCCAGAGCAGCCCAGTTCTAACCTTGGCTGTCCTAATGCTCTTTCATTTGGATGTACTTCGGATTAAAACAATTGCGAAGCACAAATATGGATTGCCAGCAAAGGTGACCTTTCTTTAATATTAGATTACAACATGTTTTTATAAAACTGAAAGTTACCTTGGAGCATTGCTGTTCTAAACCTTGGTTAAAAGAACCGATGCTTCCCTAACTTATTTCTGGTCAAGACTTAACATTTAATTAGGCATTTACAGGGATGAATTGAAGAGTCTCTCAACTGATGCAAAACATCTTCACGCTGCTGTTGCTTGGCATTTCCTTTGAAGAAAACAGGTACCAACAAAAGAGCCAGTCACGCGTATTCATGGGGAAGAAGGTCATTCTACACAGACATGAAATGTTGGACTTTGCCAGTTCATGTGGTCTGGCTGGCTATTTTTAGAATCAGGTGGTGTCAACTCTTGGTTTCTCAGAGAACTCTAAGCTGGGTCGATGCCTGGTTTGAATCGCTGACAGCAGCCCCAGCCAGGTTATTGCCTCACAGTCTCCCCTGCCAGCTGCACGGCCATCTACCTGCCAGCCACGCGGTCACCGCTGCTGCCTCCTGGGGCTCCCAGCTGCCGAAAGACAGCCCCTGCCAGTCACACGCTGGGGCCTCTGGCCGCTCCACAGCGGCCCCTGCCGCCGCGCGGCAGCCCCTCACCTGTCGTAGCAGAGCTGCTGTCACGTGCAGAAAAATCCTTCAGTGGGTTGCCTAAAATTACCTTTCCCACACAGCCTCTTTTCCCTGGGTTTTTGGTTTGAGTGAGGTGTGGTGTAACTTTCTTCTTCTAGACAGTTTGTACATTTCACACAAAGGGATTCTTTTGCTGGAACGCGGACTGAGATGCTCTCGAATACGTATTTGCTTCTCACACTTTCGACCACAGTTTTATTGAACTTAATCAGGTCATTGAACATAAGCAACTAAATTTTAAGTCTGGAATCCAGAGCCTAACCAAGGACAGGAACTTTAAATCATCTTCTACTAAATTATACAGAAAGGCATAAATTAGCGAGAGGAACTTCAGAAATCATAGCTCCTACACTTTTCAACTCCCCAGAGGGTAACAGTTTGGGCAAAGTTCTCAAAGTCTTGAACAAACTGTCACTGAAAAATCTACATTTTTTTTTAAATAGTAGCCAAATACCTACTGGGTTCTAAGATATTAGAATAGATGGAGAGATAGAAAAATGCTCAAAATACAGGCTCTGTTCATAAGTAGTTTTCAATTTACTCTGGGATCACAATAACGTTTTACAGAGTATTGCAACACCAAAAATTCAGTTCTTGTTTAATTACACATTGTGCCCCACAGTCTGTGTGTACACACGTGGCCATGTGTTAAGGGAAGATAATTGGTTTCTACATCGAGCTATGAAGGCTTCTAAAAGAAATGGGTCTTGAGTTGGGCTGATTTGACTGGACTAGGGAATTTGTGGTAGAAAATGCTGTGCCCAGATTGTGAAACCTCTTGCATACCCAGGTTATGGAGACTGAATTTACATTGCCAGCAATGGGGTGTGATTGAAAATGTCTTGGGTAGAGGAGACACATGATAAACTTGGACAGGTTGAACCCTATGAATTTGTCCTTTTTCTGTTAGGTCAAAAGCATTCAGTATCTATACTTTCTTAAGGTTCAACCTAACATAAACGACAAGATGAGAAAAAAACAAAGAAGCTTTCTTTTTTCAAGAACTTTTTGCTCTATCAACTCATTTGCCAAATTACCCCCTTTAACAGTGTCTACTTTTTTAAACAAAGACATGAGTAAGAAAAAAAAGATAAGATAGAACAAAAGGAGAAGGAAACAAAAAGGCAGGAAATCAGGAAGAATCATGGAGCATCTTAAACGTTCTTTGACGAAGAAAAGTGACTATCTTCTTGGAAAGCTCCCAGGTTAATCTGTACTAACACTTCAGCTAGGTCAGAAGGAAGAGAGCAGTTCTGAAAAATATACCCACAGGCCCAGTTTGAATTGAATAAAATATAAGTTGGATCTTTTATTTGTCCCTTCCCTCCCCAATTAGCTGTTATTTACATTTTCCAAACAAACAAAAACTAATTCATACTTTCAGGCTCTAAAGAAATTCTGGCAACTTGTTTATTGATCTACTACTTGGAACTACAGTTCAGAGACTATCTATTAACTTGTGTTATATTTGATGGAAGAACTGAATTTTTCACTAAACTTCAGATGATACAATTGAAATGCCAAGCATTTGGCTTCACAAAACATAAGCACAATGTCCTGCTGGTCTATAATCTTCACAGCTGGGACCATTTAACTCTCAGCCCATGCTCTTGGACCTCTCTGCCTTCACAAAAGAGAATCTAAGGAGCCCGGCTCAGGCATGAAATCAGCAAAATCTTACTCTCACTGTTGCCTGTGAACACCATGCAGAGCTTCCTGGGTGATGAGCTCCCCGTGCTGACTTCAAACACCCCATTCATTCGCCCACACTCTGCTGCTTCCTTCTTCTCTGCAACCACCCTTCTCCCAGCTGGACATTTTCTCTGGGTCCATTACAGAGAGAAATGCTACCTTCTTGCCCCTTCTCTACCCTTCTTTCTCTGAAACAACTAAAAGAAAACATAGAGGACACAATATAATAGACAGTGTTGAAAATTACAAACAAAATACTAGTCACGACAACTGCAATAGTCATTCACGTTTTATTCAGATTACACTGGGTCTAGATAGGTCCCTGCATACGTTCTATCTTGTTCTTTCACTGGCATAATATTCTCCTATTTCCATGAAATTTGAGGTCCAGTAAAATATCTCTCATCTTCCTACTAAACTATGAAGGGTCCTTTGTTCTTGACAAGAAACTCCAGTCTTGGTTTTTATAATTCTGAGACAGAAAATAGAACTGATGAGGGTTCAACTTTGTTAAAATATACAAGAAGTTTCATTTTCACGGGCCAAGACCTCAGCCAATAGCCTGTATTTTAACCCTTGAACTTCCACTGATTGTCTGTACCCATCTTTGTTTAAAAAGACACAGTTTGTCTCAGATTCACTTTCCAAGCATCAAAACTCAAGTTCCTAGAGAGTCCAGGAAGATAATATAAAGGCATGGCAAGGAAGCCAGGTGTAAGAAAAATAAGGAGTGACAGGGACTGTGATGAATTGCAGGACATGTGCCTCATCTGAAGCGGGGCACACAAATACGTGCATAATTGCCTTGTAAAAAGCTGGGCCAATGTTTCCAGCCCTTTTAACTTCTTTTCAAATATTTTTATTTTGAGAAACCAATTTAAAATTATTCCAAACGTGACTCAATCAAATGACGAATCTTTACAAATGCACCTTAAAAACATTCATTTTAATGGTAAGTAATTTAATGCAAATCAAGTAGGTCATCTGCAGCAAGGGTGGGCAAATTGTTCTATAAACGACCAGAGTAAATATTTTCTATTTTGCAGGTCATACAACCATTAAGGTCTAACACTGTATTGAGAAGGTAGCCATATGTACACAAATGATCCGTGGTTATTTTCCAATATAACTTTATTTACCAAAAAAGGTCAGGGGCCAGATTTGGCCTGTAGTCATAATTTGGCTAACCCCAATCTACATATACCTCCTTAAAGCCACCAGTGAGTGATGTACTGAGCATGTATCTAATAGTCCATGTAGTCCTCATGTCTCAGCTTAAACTGCGCTGCTTCCCTGGGCTCAGAGTCAGAGGCCCTCTGCTCCGTGTTTCCATTGCACCTGGGCCTGCCCTGCTACAAAATTCACCAAAACACCACATTGTTTTGTAACTTTTAATTGGCTTTGTTTTTAGTGGACTGTAATCCTTGAGAGAACAATGACTTTGTCATGCAGCTGCCCAGCATATAGTAATTATACAATAAATACTTTCAGTAACTTTTTTCATCTTCTTCCCTAATGAATCTAAATTGGAAATATTTTACTAGTTTACTTTTGGAAGGAAAAGGCAGGGGACTGTAAAATGGGTAATGTTTGCTGGTGCCTTCATCAGAACTGGAATATATCATCCTCAAAGGTGTTCCTATGAAGGGGCACATTTAATGTCTGCAGTCTTAGCACTAGGAAATTATGGAACTGATTGCAGTGATTCCTCGCACGTAACATGAGGGTTAAGAGCCAGATTCCCGGAGCCAGACTCCTTGGGTCACAAATCCCAGTTTCACTCCTTCCTCTGTGTTGTCATTCGAGTGATTTGGCTTTTCTGTTGGCTCAGTTTTCCTGCCTATAAATGGTGGCTAATACTTGTATCTTCCTCATAGAAAGTTATTGGATATAAAGCCCTTACAGAAACACCTAGCTGTCCTAAGCACTCGATAAACATGAGCCGATCTTTTCACCGTTGTGCTTGAGATCATCCCTTACTCTCCTCCAGGACTGTGCGGAACCTACCTGGTCAACGCTTTGTCCTGACCACCCGAATGGAAATGCCCTCTGCACAAAGAACACCTAATCAGAGTGACCTTTGTGTGTTCCCTGTAAAAACAGGGCCCCCAGTCATATCATAGTCTCCTTGTTCTACATTGTTTTTCTACAGAACACATATTGCAATTTGACATATTACGTGATACATACCATTCACTGTCTGTGCTCCACACACAGAATGGAGTATCAGCAGCCTGAGAGCAGAAAGATTATTGGTCTTCTGATTGCTCGATCCAGGACATCTTCACTAATGCTGAATGCATTGTAGATGCTCAATAAATGTTTTTGAAGGAATTTGTCATATTTATTCAGATTTTATGTGTATTTGCAAATATCTCTGACAAGTTTATTTCTGTGATATTCTGTGGCTCCAAGTAATGTTGCATTTCTAGAAATGCCAACCCCCACCTCCCCAAGTGGAGTCTAAGTGCATTCCAGGGAATATGGGGCACACCAAGTCTAAACACGGTGGTTTTCAGACAGTGTGTGATTCATGAGGCTACTCTAAATACAGGTGTGAGGACAAAGTTATAAAGTGGATTACAGTCTAGAAAAAGGAGCCAAGGATTAGGACTTGGAAAGGCAAGAAAAAAAAAATTACAGGTACAAACGCTGAGTGAATCTATTTAACTCTGGCAACACAAGCAGGGTCTTTCTTCTATGAAGCTGTTCTTAATGGGTGGGCAGGTGTGGTTCTACTGCCCAGCGTCTGAGGTCACCGCCCAGTACCTTCCCAGAAGAAACTCTGCTTTACGAACTTTTGTAATCTCAGTGCTGAGCAAAGTATTCTACACATAGAAAGCGCCTAATGAGCGTGCAATAAAGCTGAAAATAATAACTTAAAAATTAGGAGATTTACAACCCCAACTTCTTAAAATGCATGTGAGATTCTCAGCAGGTGAATACTCTCAGAAATGTGTTTCTTTAGCAGTTGAAGCACTTTGCTTGCATTTTGTTTCCCTGTTGAAGTCCAGACTACTGCCTGCCAGCTAAGCGAACAGCAGAAATAATCTTTGTGTCACTTTTCTTGGAAAAAGTTGTGAAAGACGTAAGAAATAGATGTCAAAGAGGAAAGAGCAGTCATGTTTGGGCTCTCCCCCGTGGTGATGACAACATTTCAATACTACGCTGATTTAGTATTTTCATACCTGTCATTTTATTTCTTTCAAAGAACACTCAATATCACCTCTAACTTGACAGGTGTCTTCATGCAAATATTAAAGAAAACTCTGAAATGTCTCTATTGTCTCACTAGCCCAGAGAAGCTTATTGGCAGCTGGGCATATTGTAACTTACATCTGAGCTACTTTGTCTTTACCACATTTGGAAATATATCCAAACTACTCTCCTTCCTCATCAAAGTTAAATTCCCAATGAATAAATATCTGAAAATTACCATTTTAATGGATTTTATTCACATATGTCACACACATAACAAAACCTATCAAAGGTAAACTTAGCTTTATCCAAAAGACAGTGACTGATTTGGGTGGCGGGTGTTCATGTTAAATAATATATTATTTGATGTTTAAATGTCATTGACATAATATTTGATGCTTGGAGTTTAATTTTCTGCAACCTAAGCCTTTGCATCTCACTTAGGATAAAATAACTAAGATAACTTGGGGTCGGGAGGGGGGCACTTTGCCAGGCACTATTCTTGTTCATTCTTCTAGTCTCAGCATAATTATGAGTAATGCCACTTGCATTCAGAAAAGCAACTGGATAATTAATTACCTGGTCATCCTAACCATACGACCACTTCATGACGCCAATATTTCTCCAAACACTTTTGGACTCTTCCGTTGAAATTGTTTTCAAAGCTAATCACCAAAACTGGAGTATTAGAATGTTATTTTATAATCAGATGACTGGGATACTATTATACAATTTAATCACTCATTTTCAAAGAATTAAATAAAAATATTTTCATTTGTTTCTGATAATCAAGCACACTTTCGGAAAAAGAAAGAACTGCCACTGAGAATTTCAAAAAGTGCATTAGCCACTCAAGGCAAAGACAGCTGTGGTGGCAGGACTGGGAACTGCGGTCCAAGCAGGAGCAGCAGCCGTGGAACAGTAGCTGCTAGTCACTGGGCCTTTGCTGCTTGCCAGTCCCTGTGCCCAGCACTTTATCCAAGTAAGTGTGTATAGTCTTCATGTCAGCCGTAAGAGCTTATGTTATTAGCCCTCTTTTATAGGTGAGATACGGGGGCTTGGGCTTAGTAATTTTAGGTAACTTGGTCAGGCCTCATGGCCAGCAAATTGCAGAGCAGAGACTCAGGCCCGTTTAAGTTGAGTCCGAGATCCACGGCCCTCGGCACTGAGCCCTGCTGCCTCTCCAGGCTCTCCCCCTCAGAAGGGGATTCTCAGCACGTGGATGAGGGAATGTCCTGGGAGTGGGGGTGATCCGGCGTGGCTGGAACGGAAGGTGATGGTGGGGAGCCGTGCAAAAGATGGGATGTGGAGCCGCCTTATGGGGGACCTCAGGAGCCATGTTAAGAAATCTTCACTGTGATGCACACGGTGAGGACTAAACAGAGTTGTTCAAGTAGATCAGATTTGTTTCAGAAACACAAGTTTGAGAGAAAGAAAGATAAAATTAGAAAGGAGAGAGACCAGACATCGCCGGCGCAGTTAGGAGACCAGTTCTAGAAGTGAGACAAGATCAGGCATAAAACCTCTGACTGGGAGTGGGGTCAAAGGGGTTTATTTCAGAGGTGCTCAGGAGACAGGGAAAGCTCCCAGACTGACGGACTGGGGTAAGGAAAGTGAGTAAGAAGGGAAGGAAGACTGTGAGGTGTGGCTAGAGTTCCTGAACAAAAGGTGCTCTACGGTAGTGGGACATGGGTAAATTGTAGGTCAAGGTTTTGGGGGACAGTAGGGGTGCACGTGGAGATGAAGAGGTGACTTTAATAATTGTTCAGTCTGTGGTTCCTGGTGTCTATATAGAAACAACAAGGGACGGCCAGGAAAACGGGGAGCCTTGAGCTACTGCGATAGAAAAGATCATGAGTTAAAATACTCTGAAACTTGAGTACAAATAATTAAGGCATAAAAGAGAATGTGAGCATCAGGCTATGGAATTTCATAGCAACATTTACCTGTCAGGATTCCTATCTTGCCTAAGTGAATTCACAATGCCTCTTTGCCATTCTTCTTACAAGTAGAAAAACGGTCTCTTTTCCATGGTATAAAGAATAGAGACTATTACTTAAAACCTAGATAGTTGGTACATTGACACTTTTAAGCCAGGAATAGTGTGCTTTTGTGTTCAATGTAAGTATTACTGTTATTCTTGTCCGATCAGTTTTTAAAGCCATTTTTGCATTTCAAAATAGTAATAATAAAAGCCTTGTGGCTCCACCATTGCTGTCTGTTCTCCTTAACAATAGAGCATCATGGTGTCGTTTGCCCAGAGCAACAAGGTGCAGGGAAGCAACAAACATAAAATAACAAAGGGTGATCCACTCTTTCCAATTGTTTGGTAATCTTTTAAAATGAAAATGGGGAGAGACAAAGTAAAGACCTTTTATTCATGAGCACCAGATGGCTTTAATACTAAGCCCTACACCCATTTTCTCTTCAATGCTGCTCATATATACTCTGCAGTTTCAACAAGGCAATAGTATACACTGGGAAATTGTAATTCTACATGCATTTTTATTGTTTTATTGTAATAAGTATATGACTCAGCTAATCTCTCTCCTGAAGCTTATTTTTGCTTAAAATAGTGACATTTCAAAATACCATGTGAAATTTAATATTTATATTTTGTAAGAAGTTAATCATAGGTACAAAGGAGACAGGCACCTTGGTGTAAACAGTGCCAGGTGTCTGTTCGCTTGTTTATCTTCACACATACATGGAAAATCTGAGGCTGTCACTTAAAAGTACTCTAGAAGAGAGCACTTAATAAGAGCTTTACTCCATGCATTAGGAGAGTGTGTATAGAAAAAGATGAGACCAGTGAAATAAGAGGCCCTGATTGTTGAGCTCACGGCATTTTGGTCCATCTTGTTCACCTTTTGGTGATCAGTCCTTATCATATTATCCAGAAATATAAACTGAATTAACCTGGAGACAACATTTTCTCTGAGGCATTTTCTCTCCAAAGCAAATGAGCTCTTTCTTCTAAATCCATGGCCTTTTCACTGTATTCATACAGTGTGCTATAGTAAAAATAAAACTTTTTGAGAATCCAATCAGTGTAAGGTTGAATATCTGATTCATATTCTTGATATGCAGGGTTTTTTTTTTTAACTATTAAGGTAAGATTCAAAGGAGAAGACTCTCACATGAACCGCTCAAATGTGTGTAGGTTGTTTTCCTTTGTTTATATTGGATCCGAAATCAAATATAATTATCTTTCTCCCAAATGGCTTTCTTTTGAAATTCATCTGATGAAATAAAAGTTTCTATTCGGTCATAAAAGACCTTGAAAAAAGTGGTGAGAAACCTCAGCAAAAGGCCAAACGGACAGCATTTGAACAGCCCAGATGCAGCACAGGCCTGAGGAGGCCTGAAACGTTACTCGGATGGAGTGGAGACAGAGCACTCAGATCAGCCGGTTTGTGAATAATTTATCGTTTAGTGTAGGAATAATTAAAATCCCTTCTTAACCTGAGATGAGTGGGAAGAAAAATCTCCATTATAGCATCCTCTGTTCCCTTCCATCAGGGTCATGGCATTATTAGGATTTCCATATACTAAAACTGACACAGACAGATCATCTGTTCTGTTTGTTCCAAAGCTGAACCTATTTTAATGAGGTTTCCAATTAAACTCTATTATTTTACTTTGATACATATTCAGTGTATATTCGATACTCATAAAACATTTCAGTATCTTTGACCACATAAGATGACACATACATCTCAATACAGACAAATGTTTTTGTTCACTCTGAAACCATATATCTACCCTGTGTGAGGCGTGGCAGAACCAGAGAGACATAAAGCAAACACCTGCCCTCAGTGACTTCAGTGTCAAGAAAGAAAGGCTGATGTGCAAATTAATCGTTATAATTGAATAATGTAAAGACAATAATGGAGATATATGAAACTCTCAAGTATCCTGGAGAAGAGAATAGATAACTGCTCATAGAATTAAGAAAAATTTAGAAAGTAGTTGAGATTTGAGACAGTATTTAATTTTGTTTTTTATTGAAGTGTAGTTGATTTACAGTGTTAGTTGCAGGTGTACAGCAAAACGATTCAGTTATACATATATATACACCTATTTTTTCTCAGATTATTTTCCATTATGTTATATGTTATTACAAGAAACTGAATATAGTTCCTTGTGGCATACAGTAGGTCCTTGTTTTTTATCTATTTTATGTATCTGATGAGCAACTTTATTATAATTAAATAATGTAAAGACAATAATAGAGATACATAAAATTCTCGATTATCCTGGAGAAGAGAATAGAAGACTGCTCATGGAATTAAGAAAAATTTAGAAAGTAGTGGAACCTGATGAAAGTTTTGAAGGCTGAATAAGAACTTTCAGGTGGAAAAAGTCAGAGAAGGACATCTCAAACTGACTAAGTAACATGCAAGCAAAGGAAATATAAAGGAATATGGCCTCTTTATTACTTAGTGTAAATGCTAAGTGCTATTAGAAAAAGACTTGAGATGTATACAAGTAAAACAAAAGCTTACATCTCACTCATGTAAAGTGGATGCACCCGGTTGACATGTGGCTTTTCTCCACGCACTAATTCAGAAATCCAGTCTCCTTCCTTCACCTTCAGAGACTCTGCAGTCTCCTAAGGCATGATTACTTTTTGCATCCACCCAACAGACAGGGACCTTGGAGGGTCATGACTGCTGGCCCAGAAATGGCACACTGTACATGTATTTATATTCCATTTGCTGCAACTCAGTCAGTCATATGGCCACGATTAACTCCCAGGGAAGCTAAGAACTCTACTCCAGCTTTGTCTTCTGGGATTCAAGTGTACTTGGCAAGGGAGGCTAACTTCTATGGGAAAAAAAAAACAAAACCTCAGTGTCTTATCATAATAAATGTTTGCTTCTTGCTTGTGCCATCATATAATAAGGGTTATCAAGGAGGTACTGCTGCATGCAGTCACTCAAGCCACATCCTGGGACCTTAAGGCTCTGCCTGATCCTCAGCAGGGACCAGAAGACAAAGGCAGAGAGAGTTATGTGAGGAGCCAGCCTGAAAGTGGGGGACAGCACCTTCACCCATGATCCCATGAGCAGAAAGTAGTCACATGACCCCACCTATGAAAAGGCTGAGAAGTAATGTCTAGCCACTGGCCAAATAAAATAGATATCTATGAACAACTAGCCAGTCTTTGACACCCCTGTGTTTTGAATATACCTTTGCTCTTCACACACAGAATACCCTTGCCACCTTCCCAAAAAGAGACAGGCAAAGTCTCATTCAGTCACTGCTTCTACTTCAAAGTCTAGACCCTCCAGGAGATGTGCAGTCCTCAAGTGCAAATGTTATTTCTGGTGATTCTACATGTACTAAGAAAACAAATTTATTTATATATTTAATTATATATTTTATATATAATAATTTATATATGTAATTGTAGTTATCCTGCAATATCCTGCAGTTATCCTGGATAACTTCAGTGAATATGCCCATTTAAAGAAGGTAAGAATGAGAGGAACAGTCATTTGAGAGCAATGATTCTGAAATCCTGTTGGGTCAACCTGGGAGGATATAGGTTTTTGTCCCAACACTTGGTAGACATGCCCAAATTAGACCCTGTTTCTGCTTTCTGGGAGGAACTCTTTATTGATCATTCTTCTTTTTGGCCCCTGACTCAAACTCTTAGAAGGTTCATCCTTTTCCATCACCCACACTGGGAAGAATGCCATCCTCTGGGGGCGCCCCGCTTTCACAGCTCCTTTCCCCTTGGAGTAAGCTGGTGGTCTGAAATTTGTTTAATAGCGTGAACATTCAAAGGCTTTTTCTTTTTTTTAATTGACACTGTTTCATTGACAAGTCACTCGGAAGTGTAGTAGTAGGCTTCTGATTTACTTGACTTTCACGTGCCAGTAGCTACGCTCGAAGTGCTGTCCTTGACTTCGTGCTTGTTTCTGTGCTTGCTCACCCCCAGCCCCCATCTCTCCACTCAGCGGGCTCCGTTGACTTGACATCCAGTGGAACAACAGGCTAAATGGGAGGACGCCTTTAATGTGATTTGTCCACAGGGCTGAGTAACCCACTTCACTTGAAAAGTCTCACTGGGTTTTTAGGGCGCAAAGCCTCCTTTATGCCTCTCACCATTTGGAGCTCAGAAACAATCAGCTTTCCCACCTTAGAAAGGCCTCCAAAAGTCTCCTGTTCCTTTCTTTTTTTTTTTTTTTTTTTTTTGTTAAAAAATAGGCCAACTATTTTCTAACCCCTTCTCTTTCCTGCAATACTCTGCCAGACTCACCGAATAGTAACCGATACTCATGAATGATGTTCTGTTTTCCAACCACTTTTCATAGAGACAATATTGGCAGGCTTGAGGTCTGCCTTTCTAGCTATTTATTAAAAGTTACATTTTTACAGAATAGTTGATCACGATAAAGAATGGATCTCAATGTCATCCTGTTACATCGGCTCCTTTGTAGACCATTGTTCAGCCTCTGAACCTCTGACACACACTTTAGGTTTTATTACAGCAGCAAGCCCCCCACCATTTTTGTGTTAGTCTAGTAGGCTAAAAGTTACTAGAATCAACAATAAAATATCAATGAATTATCACCACCAGAAAAGCTTCATTCTTGTTTACATCACAATCCATTGTAGGCTGAGAGGGGACATGGCTCCTGTAATCATTCTCGGATCTAAACTCCTGTACCCTGTAAGCTCAGCACCTTCCATTGCACTGTCCACAACTGGCCTGCGGACAACGAGAAAGGGAGCATGGAGGATTACATAAAGCTTTAAGGACCAAGCCTGGAAATGGTACATATCACGTCTATGTAAATTCTGCTACCCAGTACTCAGAAACATCGCCCCATTTTATGGCAGAAGACTGAAGCATATAAAGAGTATAAGGAGTGAGACAACACAGTGATTACAGCTGGGAAGGTGAGCTACAACACAAAAGAAAATGAATTTTTGGCAAGCGAATGTCAGTTTCTAACCGAGCCCATTTCTAGGATGCTGTACTATGTAGAAATTGAGCCAAGTGGTTTAGTGCCAATGCAGCTACTAGGACTTAAGCCCATCAGCTGTGACTAAGGGTGAGAGGGGAAGAGTTATAAAATAGCAAGATCATTCAACTTTTTTGTGCCATGGTAGAGACTTGTTTTCCATTCTATAGTCAGGGAGATTCTATCTGAGATGTTTTATTTTTACAGTATAATAACACAATCAAATTTGCATTATAGAAAGATTAGAAAGGTAAGAGGAAGAAGAAAACTAACATTAATTGGACGTCATTTAACACCATAAATTAGGTAGGTGTTCTTTCATTTAATTTTAGCAGTAACCTTATAAAGAAGGCAATTTTATTGTGTCCCATTTTGACAAGTGAGGAAAGTTTAAAATCAGAAAGCTTTAATTATCTTTTCTCTTGTCCAACAGTAAGTCTCAAAGCAGTATGCAAACTGAGAAATATCTGACTTAAGAATCCATATCCTTTTCATTAGCTAAGCTGGTTAATTGGAAGCGAGACTAGAGATATAAAGGCATTTTTGAAAATTCTTTTAATATCTCATGCCGAGTAATGAAAGGGCATATACTAGGTCAGCAGTTGTGGGGACCCATTTGGGTCCCTGAGAGTGTAACAGACAGGACCTGGGCCTCCATCAAATGTGAGAGGTAGGGGAGAGGGAGGAAGCAGGGCTGTCTCCAGCCTCCAGCTTGGGAGGAACGAAAGATGTTATAGGAGGAGAAGCAGGTTTAGAGGGAAAATAGTGAGTTCAGTTTGGGCTATTCTGAGCTTGAGATGCCTGTGTTCATCATATTGAGATGCACATTAGACAGTAGAACATGAAAACTTAAAAATAAGAAAGAAATCAAAGCTGAAATCTTACCATTATGCTGTGGACATGCATTAGTAAATTCCCCTATATCCTCAATTTTCCTTCTCTAAATTTTCTTTCACTTTCTTGCCCTAATGAAAACACAGTTCTCCTCTATGAACCTTGCTTTCCTCGAAATGTCTAACATTGAGCTTGATTTCCCTCTTACAGCCCTTATACTCCCGGACCTACAAGTGAAGTAGGGGTCCTTTTTTCTCATGGTGGGTTCCAAGTCATTTTCCCTCCCTCTTCTGTATAAAGAAAAAAAAAAAAGCTTTAAATTACATATCTTCATAATACTCTGCCACTAGCTCTGCTCATTTCTGTCATCTACTATTCTCAAGTGTCATAGTCAGCACATGCTGCATAACACTGCACCCCCAATGTCATCAAGGAAATGCAAGTTAAAATAATGAGATACCACTACATATTTACTGGAATGGCCAAAATCTGGAACACAGACAACACCAAACACTTGCAAGGATGTAGAGCAGGAGAAACTCTGATGTATTGCTGCTGGGAATGCAAAATGGTAGAGCTACTTTGGAAGACAGTTTTGTGGTTTCTTATAAAACTAAACATACTCTTACCATATGATCCAGCAGTTACACTCCTTGGCATTTACCCAAAGGAGTTGAAAATGTATGTCCATATAAAAATCTGCACATGGATGTTTATGGCAGCTTAATTCATAATTACCAAAACTTGGAAGTACCCAAGATGTCCTTTAGTATATGAATGGATAAATAAACTGTAGTACATCCAGATGGTGGAATATTATTCACTGCTAAAAAGAAATGAACTATCAAGCCAGGAAAAGACAAAGAGGAACTGTAAGTTCATATTACCCAGTGAAAGAAATCTGAAAAGGCAACATACAGTATGATTTCAACTATATGACATTCTGGAAAAGGTAAAACTATAAAATCAGTAAAAAGATTAGTGGTTGCCAGGAGTTATGGGGAGGGATGAATAGGTGAAGCACAGAGAATTTTTAGGGCAGTGAAATTACTCTATGTGATGCTACAGTGGTGGATACATGTTGTTATATATTTTTCCAAACCCATACAATGTACAAAATTCAGCCCTAATACTAACTATGGACTTTAGGCAACAATGATGTGTCAATGTAGAGTCATACTTGTTGCAAGAAATAAAAGAGTCGTTCTGCTGAGGAATGCCAATGATGGGGGAGGCTCGACATGTGTTGGAATGGGGGGGGGTTCAATGGGAAATTTTTGTGCTTGTCTCTCAATCTTGTTGTAAACCTAAAACTGCTCTGCTCTTAAAAAAATAAAGTCTTTAAAATATACATATAATCATCCCTTTCCTCTAGTAAATGGAGCCCCACATCAAGGCACCTGGCTTAATAAAAGCCTTCCCCAGCTACCCTGCTTATAATTGTGATTTCTCACCCTACTCCCACCTAACCAGAACACTCCTTCTTCCTTCTTGAGTTTGTTTTTCTCCATCGTATAGTCTACGTCTCACTGGTTTACTTTGGTTCCTTTCTCTCTCCCACTCTAGAATGCCGGCTCCGTGAGGATGGACATGCTTGTCTGTCTTGTTTCCTATTGGCTCCCTGGTGCCAATGAAAGGACCTGACACACAATAGGTGCTCCATTATTCCTAGAATTAATTATATTTTTGAATAAGGAAACCTAACGTACTTGAAACATAACGAATGTGATCACTCAGAAAGAATGTTTCGAATGAGAAAACATGGAGCAGAGGAGACAAGGAAGGACACTTAGAAGTAATGGTTAAAATATCTGACTTGATTCCAGCCCCCCAAACTCATAAAAAAGCCACTGCTTCCTGTGAGAGCATAAATCATACCAGTGATTCCTGCAGTTGTCAAATTATTCCTACAAATTATTATACAAGGACTATGTGAGTATGAGTGTGTGTTTGGTGGGGGACTTTGGAGCGAGAAGGGATGACTAAAAAATTTAGCTTTATCTTCAAAGATCAGAAGTCTCTGGGAATTCACTGGCAGCTAGCCTGGGAAACCTCAGGCTAAAGTAAATTTAAAAAACAATGTTCAGTTTTATTCTTGTTTATCTTTTCTCTGATTGCTGTGAGTCTCTCATAAAAGCACAAAAGCACAAGTGGTGGAAATATATGTCAACAGCTCAAAATCAAAGCAGCCAGCATTCATATTTGAAAAACAAAAAATAACCCTTTGCCATATCATTTTCTGCTAAATCTACATTTTAAACTCTGTTGACTCCACTAAAATTTCATTTCTTTGCATCAGTGTACCTTCCTGGTGCTGAGTTCTTTCAGTTTGATTATAATTCACTCAATTACATAGAAAATATTAGAAAGTAACTTTAAAAAAAATTACTTCTTTGCTTTCTGGGCGCCTCTATTTTTCACCTCATAGGACGTCCCCGGCTATTTGAATGCGTTCACAAACTGGGTATGTCCACTACACTGGAACTTCAGGAGATGAAAGGCAAACTCACCCAGCTGCACCATTACATGCATAATTTGTCAGACCAGTTACTCTCTATGGAAACAGCTGTGAATTCTCTGTTCCATATTGTCAGTTCTCAGGTTTGTGTTATTGCTCATTGTCATATTACTTGCTGAAATGAATTCAAAAAGCATGACTCCCGATCCCATGACACTGGATTCCGATTGCCATGGGCAGCACGCTCCGGCTGTCGGCTCAGATTAGCAGACTGTTCGAGCCAGGTCTTTTCCTTGCCCTTTGTTTGCCTAATATTTGTCCTGCTCCACTAGCCAACTTGTATGAAATTAATTGCTTAAAATCGTCAAGTGAGGCATGGATTATATAGAGAGCAACGCTAAGTAAGTGTTTTTCCATTTAAAATTATTTGTTGGACAAACAAACTATAAAAGCTCTTTCACGGACAAATGGCAAAATTTGACAGTGGACTGAGTATCAGATGGTATGAAGGAATTTTTATTTTCAGACACGGTCATGTTATTTTAGGTGTATGTGCGCTCATAGTTTTGTAAAGCTGCACATTGGAAGTACTTCGAGGTGAAATGTAATGATGAATGTAATTTAGTTCACAATAGCTCAGCAAATAAAAAATGGAGTTATAAAGTGAAAAATAAAGCTATCAATTCCCAAAACATAATTGATGGTTTTCATTAGCTCTTACATTGGCATATATTCTTCTAGTTATAAAATATATTACTACTTAATAGTTACAGAGTGCTCATTTTGTGCCAGGTACTCTAATTAAGTATTTCATATGCATGATCTCATTTAATTATCCAACAAACTTGTTTTTTAGGTAATACTTTTTCCATTTTAAAAGTGGGAGCAATACCTGAGAAAAATCAAAGAATTTTTCTGAATTACAGTTTTATCAGTTATCTTCCAAAATGTACACACACACACACCCACACACCTGCTATAACAAGAACACACATACCTCCCCAAAGGCACCCATTCAAATGTGATCTTTGTTTCTTACATGTATCCCTCACTACTTCCCAAGTTCCTTAGACACAGACTCATGTACCTTCACCTGAGTGAGCCTCTAAAGACTTTTGGGCTTGCAACCCCAGATTAGAGCAATGGTTTTCAAATTGTTCATTGCAGAGCTATGTGTTCCATGGAAGACTTCAGGGGTCCCATCTCAGCCAAAAAAGACTCCATCAGGGTAGGTGCCTCTTTTAATCCATTTTAAGTATCAGGCTGCACATAAAATCCCATTTGATAAAAGCATCTGCTACCAAACATGTGTTTGAAAAATACATATGGAGATAAATGGATGGATAATACCATCTTTATGCAGTCCTTTATGACTGCATTTATCTCAACCAAGCTTTTGAAAGTGATTGAAAGGCTGGTCAAGATTAGACTCCTGGAAAGGACCCTGAGTACGGTTGCTTCACTGTGGGAGTTAAGTGCAGAGCTGTTTGCTTCCATAGACAGGTGTGCTGGGAGCGGACTGACATCCTCTTGTAAAATTTTAAAAGGGCATGTACCTGACTAGAGGGCCTGATCACCTCTGCTCCCAGGTGAGCCAAGTTATCCCCCTGGGTAAGACTAAAATGGTCATCACACAGCAATTCTGGTGTGGTTGCATACAGCAGCCAGTGGGCAGGCAAGCCTTCACAATTCCAAGCCATACTGCACGACTGAACATGTTTACAGGGTTCGACCCACGGCCCCTTAAACCGTATAAAAATGCCCGATAAACCATGCAGAGCACAAGAGGAGCCTCTATATATTAATTTGCAAGAAGTTGTAAAGAAGCCAAATGTTTTACCTAAGTTTATTTTCATTTTAGAATATTTTATGTGTAGCTCTTTTTTCTGCCAGGAAATAGATAGTTGGAGCTTGTGTCTATTAAGACCACTATTAGATCCTGGTCATAAAGCGAATTCATTTTCATGCAGGAGAATGCTTATCATTCAATTGTCTGTAGCAGAGGAATATTCATCTAGAGATGTGAAATGTTTATGGCGTATGTTAAAACAGGGAGAGAGTGACCAGAACCCACCTCTATTTCCTTCCTCTTGAAGGCGTTATCTGACGCATCAGTAACTCATCCCTGCTGACTTTCGTGCTCTTAGCAGCACCACGGTGCAAAGCTTTATACGTGGTTAACCAGTCGATGTTGATCAGTGCAGTGTAATCTTTAATAATCTTTTCCACAAATTTAAAAACTGAGAAAACCATCAGTGAAAGCCAGTTTTAGATTGCCATGGAAATGCTTGATGACAGAGTGGTACAAAGGACAACAGTGGTTAGTCCTGGAGCAGCAGTGCCTAAACGCAGCCTCCATTTCCTACAGAATGTTGGCCTGAGATAGTTGTCCTTGTATCAAGCGAAAAAAAAAAAAAAGCACACTTTATATATTGAAATCTTAACAAGTTCATATTTTGGGTGAAATAAAGAGCTGCCTTTTAAAAAATAGAATGGGCCACATTCAGAGTTATACCAAGTAGGAAAATAGTGACAAAAGCAAAACAGCTATGAAAAATCTACAGTCATAAAAGAACCAGCCTCCCCACCCCCAGTTCACTATTTAACCAGACCTTATCATTTTGGCTCAATTACTTGTATGGCCCAATCGCAGAGTCGCTGAGAATCTGCCAGTGGTACTGGTAGGCTATCCTGAGAAGAGTAAATCGCTCCTGTGTGAACCTGTGTCTGAGTTTCAGCAGATTACTTACCACATTCACGTACGGATGATCTGTCTCCTGATCTACCCTCCGTCCTGGATGTGTCCACCAAGCTGGGTTCCCCCAACAGAATTACTTGTAACTAAGTTGCCCGAAATAAATACATACATTCTTACATTTAATCAGATTCTGAATGACCGCTTCCAATTTTCACCTTTCTCATTAGCTCACAGATTAGGCTAGGAATTTTTCCACTGCCTAATCTATGTCAGGGCAGATAATAAGCCAGAAATGTCTCGTTTTCTGGGATGTTGAGCAGATAAAAAAAGTATAGGTTATTTATCGTCTATGGCGGGGAAAGGAGACACTCTGGCTCAAATGACAAAAGAGTTTTCAGTGGTCTTCAAGTAGCAGCAAATCTCAAATACAACCTGAAACTACTTTGTTCCTCTTAGCATTTTCTTTGCCCCGCCCTATCTTGCTCAGTTGAAATCGGTATACAGAGAGACCCAATACTGTAGGAAAATGTGCCAATTAAAATTTTGCTTCAATTAACCACACTTCAATTTAAAAAAAAAAAGAAAAAAATGTAAAAAATAAACCAACCCAACCCCTTTCATCGATTCTCGTCTCAAGTACCCCAACATTAATAACATTTTTTTTCCCAAAACAATAGGAAAATACTCTCGCACGGTGCATGGCACACAGTAGGCATACAATAAGTATGTCTTGAATCATTGAATAAATGAATGAAAAAAATGCTGTTAATCTGGTTTTCTGCATCCTGTCCATCATGGCTCCCTTTTCAAATTTTTTTTCAATGAGCTCTTAGTCTTAACTATTAAATTTATCTGAGTTGTGAATAAGAGTCAATTTATTCCTGTTGGGTAGCACCCACACTGCTTTCTGCTGATATGAAAGCTACAAGCCTAAGGTTCTGATTTCCACTGACATCAGTGGCATTTCAGAAAGATTCCTTCACACAGGCTGTGGTTCAGTGCACCAGCACGAATGGCTCGTTCATATTTTTTAATTATTAAAGCACATCTGATTATGTAATATTAGAAATTCAACCAAACATTCACTCAGCCCAACCATACCAAATTATGGGGGGAAATTCCATGATAACGAGTTCTCTTTAGGATGAATAACATATCTTTATAGCCTTATTTTAACATCACAAATACAATCACCATATAAGCAAGTGATACATATTTACTTGGTGATGATAGTCTGATGACCTAAGAAACAAGTATTTGCCTGCAGCAAGTTTCCAATAATCAACCACAACAAGAAGAGATTACAATGGAAAATTTTTGACATATTTGTACAACTATGTTGATAATTGTTTTAAAGGGACATGTAAGTTCATATCTCTGTATCTCTATTACTTGTATGGCCCAAGTTCATATATCTATATGAACTTACATGACTTAAAATCAAATGAATTCTTCAGTGTGGATAATTTCTTAGATTTACCTTGCTGAAAAAAAATTATACTCTATGCAGAAAAATCAAACAGCTTCAAGTAATTTTACCTGCAATCCAACTAATGATCTCATTGTTTTTGCCTCATGTACTGCCTTTGAGATGCCTCTTTTTTAGCAGCTACAGAATCCTGTTGGTTCAAAAACGAATGCCTTCGAGAAACGACTTGAAAATATCACCACCACTTTGAATAACCTTCAACAGCGCTTAGAGGAGGTCAGTAGTCTGTCGAGGTTGGTGCACAAGTGAGGATGATTAATTTTTTAAAAGGCTAATAATTCAATTTTAAAAGATACACAGTTACTCACCTTGAGTGCAATAGCCTGTTTGTTCATTTTGGAGGTGGTTGGCAGGAAGCTACACAATGATTTCTCAAACTGCAAACGGAGGTATGGAGCATATCATAATATATTTATTAAGGACTAATGCAAACCACATTGAGTTATAGGAAGGAAAATGTATTCCCCAGTGCTTAGAATTTACTGAACATGAAGAAATCAAACGAGATTGTTTTGTAAGGAGGAGGAATTTCTACCTACCTCCCCAAACAAATAACTCACTACTTATATCCTGGGAATGTTTTCCAATAAACTATGTTTAATAATACAAGTAGTGTTAATAACTGAGTCTATATTCACATGTCTTTCCTGCTTTACATTTCAAATGTGTACTTCAGACTAGGACTGCGAATATTTTATGTTTAGGATATAATACTAGGATATCAAGTAGGTTACCCTTGAATCGTTCTTTTGTGTGTAAGACAGCGGCAGGGTTGCCTCACTGAATGGCGAGCTTGTCTTCAACCATAAACAGCACAGAACAGTTCCGTGCAGCAGCATAAGAACATCTTTGAAGGCATCCCTATTCCAGTCCAGAAAAAAAGGGTCAGTGGGCTAAATGGAAAAAAAAAAAAAAAAAGGAAGCGTTCTTTCTCAGATTTGTCATCTGCTCATGCCATTTTGTTGAAACTTTTTCTTTGTTTCTGAGTCAGTGTCTTGTTGCTAATTGATCAAATGTTAAGTGACTCACTAACATGCAGGCATGGAGATTTTCTTGGAAAAAATGCTGCATTAAAAGAGTGAAGCAGGGTTTTCAGAACTCCTTGCACGATACATCTGAGATTAAATGTATTTAGGAGACATCTGAACAAAATTGCATGGAAGTGAGCAAAGGGACAAAGGGTAAAAGACAGACACCTAGACTCGAGGTCAGATCTGAGTGCCAATGAGCTTATCAGCAGACTTCATATTAAACATTATAACCATTCAATCAACGAATATTTATCAAGGTTAGTGATGGGCAAAACAGGCACTAGTGATACTGTAAACTTGAAGTATTCTTTAGAAAGCAGTCGGACAACGCCTACCAAGAACCAACAAATAATCCTACCCATTGATGGACTGAATTGCTATTCCATTTCCTTTTTTCTTTCACTTTTTTTTTTTTAATGTATAATGGACATTTAACATGGTGTTCATTTCAGGTATACAACACAATGATTAAATATGTGTATATACTGCAAAATGATCACCAGGTTAAGTCTGGTTAACATTCATCACCACACACAGTTACAGATTTTTTTTCTTGTGATGAGAACTTTTAAGATTTACTTTCTTAGCAACTTTCAAATATGCCATACAGTATTATTATTAACTATAGTCGCCAAGCTGTACATAAACATCTTCATGAATATTTATTTTATAACTTGAACTCTGTAATCTTCTTCACCCATTTTGCCCACACCCTCTGCCTCTGTCAACCACCAGTCACCAATCTGTTCTCTGTATCTCTGAGCTTGTTTTACTGTTGCTGCTGTTGTTAGATCCCACGTAGTGCAAGTGAGAACATACAATATTTGTCTTAGTCTGACTTATATCACTTAGCATAATGCCCTCAAGTTTCATCCATATTGTTGCAAATGTCAAAATTGCATTTTTTATGGCTGAATAATATTCCATTGTATATATACACCACATAATCTTTATCCATTCATTCATTCATCCATCAGTAGACATTTAGATTGTTCCCATGTCTTGGGTATTGTAAATAGTGTTGCAACGAACATGGGGGTGCAGGTGTCTTTTCTAATTAATGTTTACCAGCTTCCATTTCATTACACATCAAATCATGTTGTGGGAATCACATAACTCTGGCAGCACTGGGTGCACTGTAGGCCTCAGTTAGAGTTGTGGGATCTGAATCCTATAGCCAAACATGCCAGTAGATCTGTAGATTTTTTGCAAGAGGACAAAAAAATTGACCCTTTTTCTGGAAAACAAAAGAGCTTAAGGATCATGTGTGATACCAAATCAGAGAAAAATTCAATACCATAAAAGATACTCCAAAGCAAAGTAAGGGCTTTGGTTTCTTCAACCTTGATATTCAAGACAGACAGACACCATTAATTATCCCCCTTCACAAGCCTGTAAAAGTCCTGACGCACCAGCTATAGACACTTTCTCCCAATCACCAAAGCATCACAGCAAACATGAGTGAGAAGAGCATGATTGCAGAGTGATTTGGGGTTTGCTCTATTTTTTTTAAATAGTAAGCCATTTCTTGTGACACACACTGCAACTGATCATACCCTGCAGTCTTTCAATTCTGTATTTGAGTAAAGCTTTCACTTTTAGTTCCTGAAAGAAGACAGACTAAAATAGATTGAAAATCTTTGTTTTAGAGGCATCTCAGAAATAGTGGATAAAACTTACCTTTTCAATATGCATCCTAAGTTTCCCGACAAAATTCGTGTCTCGTTATCACAAAGTGCCACAGGCTCTCGCAACGCTCCATTTAGTTCTAATTCAGTCGATGCCAACTTTCCCAGCTAGACTGGCTGTCCGCTCCACGAAGGCTTGGCTCCGCTCTTCTCCACTGTCTCCCCAGACACAATGCCTGTGGCGTGGAGTAGGTACTCAGTAACTGGTTTTTAATGAATTGATAAAAACAATACTTGTCCCTAAAATTTTGACTACTTATTTCAAATATTTCCTTGTTCATTTAGAGTGTGATCAAGGCAGTGGGGCATATCTAGCAGAAAGAAAACACGCATTTCCCCCCAGGAGCTCTGTAGTCTACGTTATTATATTCTCTCTCATTATTTCCCTGTCAGTTCACAGGGCTAAATCAACACAGCAAAGTGCACACTAAATGTTTAATTTAATCAACATAGACACATTAATGTAGGTAAATGAGGCTCTGAAAAATTGAGTTTGGATTTAAATGCTTAAAGCAATTAAATTAACTGGGTAATTAACAAAATTCTAATTCCACTTGTAATATGTAGACACAGCCTTTAGAAGAATAATTGTAATTTTTTTCCCTACTCTTTGGTAGAATTTTGTTCCAATGAATAAATAAAGCATATAGATAGTCATATAAAAGTAAAATAAGGTCGGAATTTAGGGGAAGCTTGAAATTTGTCTAATCCAATATGTTCATTCTAAAAATGACATTGGACTTAAAGATATTAACTAATTTCCTGGGATTTCTGTTAGTAAATATACACCTGAATACAGGCTTTGACTGTCTCTAGCACTGTATTTCTGCCACTGAAACATGTTGACTCCAGCTCTAAGGGGGGTTCATTTGTTAAAAATATAGATCATTTTGTGCCCTACAGCCAAGTGAAAATCAAAGACTTGCCAAATTGTTTGGCAAGTTATTTTGCTCAAATAGCATATAATTGAAAACTAGGTCAACAAAATTTGCTGCCACCAATTATAAGGACATCTTTACTCTATCATCCTAAAAAATATAGTGGTAATAAAATATAATGAATAATGGCAAATAATGGAAAATAGGAAATATATACACAGTTTCCAACTTTCTCTTATTCTTAATCCACATTCCTGGAATATTACCAACCAGAGCAAGTAGTGTGGTACTTCTACTTAGAACTAGAGAAGAGCTACACCAGGCAAACATAACTGCATAAAAAGTATATTTACAATATAAGCTGGGGAGCAAATTGTTTTAAATTTTATTCACTATGTAAGTTTCTCACAATAAAATGTAAAAATCTTTAACATTTACTTCTCTTTTATGTCTTCCTCTTTGTTCTTAACAAGCTTTAAGGTTTTTTATTGAAGGAAAGAATTTTGCTAAATTTCTCCATTCTGTTCCAACCTCCAATTTGTCCTAGCATCACTCAAGATTATATACAGTAGTGGC
This sequence comes from Camelus dromedarius, assembly GCF_036321535.1. NCBI lineage: Eukaryota > Metazoa > Chordata > Mammalia > Artiodactyla > Camelidae > Camelus > Camelus dromedarius. The sequence goes on from NC_087436.1 coordinate 42,146,210, forward strand.
ATCTTAAAAGTTAGAAAAAAGTGAATAAATAAATCTATATTTCACCACTAGATGTCACCAAAGGTTTGTTTATCATTAGATTACCCGTACAGCATTTAAGTCACTGGATCTCTGGCTCCTGTCGGAAAATTATTTGTTCTATTTGTCAGCATAACCAGGAAACTAATTTTAGTAAAGTGTTCTTCACATTTAATATCTCAATGCTTAAATTGTGTGTTTCTAGATGCAACACAAAATAACTGAAGTAGATATTAATAGAGAAGTCACTGTTTATCATTTCAAAGTTCTTAATAGACCCAGCTGACAGGTGTTGCCATATGAGTTATTTTATAGTGAATGTATATATATATATATATATTCATGTATATTTTCTCTACAGTTTGCATTAGAAAATAAGCATAGGTTTTCCTCTTTCACCCCTGAGATGCCTCACTGATGTGGGGAATTATAAGACTGTTTGCAGTTGAAACTTTTTATATCATTATGAACATTATTATGAGCCCAAGATGGAAATTTGACAATTAGTTTTACATGTTTAGTTGTCTTAAATAATTTGAATACATACTTCTCTTTCACTGGATTTATTTCTATAAGAAATAATAATGGAAATATTTGCCTCATAGGGTTTTATGGTAGAATTCCTTCAAAGAGTAAACTTCCATGCCACATGTATAATTTTATTTCAAATAAAGTGCAATCTAATGATCTCTCTTCTCCATTTAGATTAAGTAAGGTACAGTTCACCTGATAGGCAGACTTTTAAACCTCAAGAGATCAAGAAGGAAAAATTGATAATAAAATAATTTAAATAATAAACTATCTTAAATATAGACTTTTTTGTAATGTACTATTGGAAGCCACCTTTGTGTATTACATATTTTCTCTAGATGTGCTTTTGTAGCATCTCTTTTTTTAGGACATAATGTAATATAATCAAAATTATTTTGACTGAGCACTTTCTATCTTCTTTTAAACACTCACTATTTACAATTTGCTTTCTAGGACCTGGATGATGTGTTTTTGCAGCTTTCCCAACTGAAAGACAATCTGTATGTTATGGAGAATACATTGAATATCACCAGGACAGAATATTTAAATGTATATACATCACCAACTCAATCCTTCCAAGAAAAAGAAAAGAAATTTTATACTACAGGACTGCCATATGTCATGTCTAGTCCAAATTCTGACATTTCTGGTATGTTGGTCATTGGTGATACTGATAATTTGCTTTAGTATGATACTCAGAAAAGGGCGGGCATAGTATATGTTTAGTAACTCATAGCTTATTTTCAGGCATATTTCCTGGCACATATTAGGTATTCTGTACATATTTGTTGAAGGAATGAATACATGCATGAAAGATACATGGCAATCATCATGAGGAGAGAATTCGGATTTTTCCAAACCAATCCCTGCTTCTGTAAATAATCCAAATGCCACATGTACTAGTAACGACAATAACATATTGGCAAAGCATTTGATGTGGGAAATATTTTATTTGAGCAGCTGACACTTGCAAAAAGGCAGAGATTATTATCAACAATTCATGAATGGAGAAAATTAGGAGATCTTCCAATTTGTCACAGCAGCTTGAGGGAGATTAACTGAGAAAGCAAGTCCTGCATTTAACAGACTTTTCTTTGACACTTAGGTGTGAATATTCCATATTCTTTGCAACCCAATATTTTTGGTATTCAAGTCCTCTCTGACCAGGGGTAGAGCTTGGAAGGGATGTTATACTTTAAGGGATGGATTGTTTACTTATATTTAAGGAGAGGCCACCTTGAAGATTTAGTGCTGCCAACAGAGAGAATACATGGATTGTCCTTGGCTGTTCTCACATTTTGTTAGAAACATCCCCTCTTGAACCTTCCCTTATTCAACAATATTTATTTAGCAAGTACCAGGTGTCAGATCTTGCTCTGCTCACTGAGGACCCAGCACTGAAGAAGATCCCTTCTTCAGGAAGCTCTTGCTGCATTACTCACTGGGAGAAATAACCATAAACAAGGAAAAAAGAAACACATAAATTGGACAATCTTAGATAATGATAAGTGTTAATAAAGAAATTAAGAAAGAGTGATTATATAATAAACCACCCGAGAAGACTAGTTTAGACTGAGTGATCAGGAAAGACCCCTGAGCTGAAGGCATTTGGACAGATTCCTATGTGAGAAGAAAGGGGACCCACGTGAAGACCAGAAGGAGGGGCGTTCCGTGCAGAGGGAACAGCAGTGCGAAGACCTTAGGGGAGAAATGAGCTGAGCCTGTTGGAGAAACGTAGAAAATCCAGGAAGGCTGAAGCTCAGTGAGGAAGTGGGAAGTGTGGGAGAGCTGGCTGAGAGCACAGGCCATGGTGAGAACCATAGGATCATGCGGGCTGCAGTATGCAGAAGCCCGGGGGGCTTCACCAGGGGAGGGACATGGCAGGATGAAGATGACTCTGGTTGTTGTTGGGTAGAAATTAGACACCAGAAAGCCAAGAATGGAAGGTGAGAGACCTCTTAGGAGCTTTGTGTAGTAGGCTGGAAAGAGGTCCTCATGGCTGAGGCAGAGAGAAATGAAGGGTTTCAGGAAAACTTCCAATGGTAGAGCCCACAGGACTTAACTGATTGATGAATGAGGAAAACAAAGCAATCAAGGTGTCTAAGAAACTGGGTGAGGATTAGTGCTATATACAATATGGGGAAAACCACAGAGGAAACTAAAAATTCTGCTTTTAACATTTAAAATTTGAAGTGCTATTAGACTTTAAAGTAGACAGTTAAGTTGGGAACTGTAGCGACAGGTAAGAGCTGAAGACGTGAATTTGGGGCATCAACATATGTACAATAATCAAGGTCAGGGTGCTCTGTGGGATCATTCAGGGAGAGAGTTATGACAGAAAAGGGAAAAGGGCTCAGGGCTTCAGTTCTGAGGAGCTCCAAAATTTAGAGACCTGACAGCAGAGACATAGCCAGAAACCAAACCTAGAAGTGATCACAGAAATAGGAGGGGAAATAGGATAGCACATCATAGGACACAATAATAGCTTTCATTTACTGAGAAATATCATATGCCAAGCACCATTCTAAATTCTGTTCTTGTATTAACTCATTTAACCATCACAACCATATGGCCCAGGTCAAACATAGGTACCATGTTCTCTTTTATAGAAGAAATTGAGACAGAAAAATTAAGAAAAGTTATTTCAAGACAGAGGGAATTATGTCAAACATTCTGAGAGGTTAAAGTTTAATAAGATAAAGATGAAAATGATCCTTGATTTTGATAAGATAGACGTCATCGGAAGTCTTGGAAAAACAGTTGGATAGAATGATATGAAGGTGGAATTCTAACAAAAGTGGATTAGAAGTGGATTATATAAAGAATGGGGAAACCCTTTGGAGAAGTTTTGTTTTTAACAGGGAAGAGAAAATAGATTAATGGAGGGAAACACAGTATTAAGAATTTGTTTAAAAATATGAGTGAGAGTGAGAAATATTTTTATGCTGCTGGAGATATATATGGAGAGAAATTAATACACAGGAAAGATGGTGAGTAATTGCTGTAGTACATCCTTGACAAATCAGAATGGTATCTAAACTGCAAGTAGAGAGGAACTGACTTTTTTAAATTGAAGTACAGTTGACTTACAATGTTTCTGGTGTACAGCATAGTGATTCAGTTTTATATATATATAATTTTTCATATTTTTTCATTATAGATTATTATAAGATATTGAATATAGTTCCCTGTGGTATACAGTAGGGTCTTGTTGTTTATCTATTTTATATATAGTAGTGTGTAGCTGCTAATCCCAAATTCCTAATTTATAACCCTCTCCCTTTCCCCTTTGGTAATTGTAATTCTGTTTTTTATGTCTGTGGGTCTGTTTCTGTTTTGTACTTAAGTTCATTTGTATCATCTTTTTAGATTCCACATATAATTGATGTCATATGATATTTATCTTTCTCTGTCTGACTTACTTCACTTAGTATGATAATTTCTAGGTCCATCCATGTTGTTGCAAATGTCATTATTTCATTCTTCCTTATGGCTGAGTAGTATTCCATTGTATATATATACCACATCTTCTTTATCCACTCATCTGTCAGTGGACATTTAGTTTGTTTCCATGTCTTAAGTATTGTAAATAGTGCCGCTATGAACATTGGGGTGTAGGTATCTTTTTAAATTAGAGTTCCCTTGGGATATGTGCTCAGGATTGGGATTGCTGGATCATATGATTACTCTATTTTTATTTTTTTAAGGAAACAGTATGGAGATATTGTTTTTCATAGAATTTACATTCTTACCAACAGTAGGAGGCAGAGGAATTGACTTTTGATGGGAACTGAGATATCATGTGTTTTAACAATTATCAAGGCAAAAAGGATGTAGATACAGAAGCAGGGAAGGCTGGTGGATTTGATGTAGAGTACGTGAGGAAATTCATGACTATTTCTATTTCCTGAAAGAAGTATGATGTAAAAGCATCATCTGAACCTGAGAGAGAAGAGGGACTGTAGGAGGATTAATAAAAGAGAATGCAACAATAGAAAATCTACTAAGAAAGGATAAAAGGCAGTGTTGACAACCCAGTTAAGATTGGGACCATGTGTGTAATGAAAGACTGACCAGCACTGTGGTGTCCTCTAGCAATAGTCAGCTGTTCTGGTGCCAGTGTAGAGCAGGGAAATAAACTTTCCCAGAGAGTAAGCAGACAGTGTTGGTTTTTCCCAGAAGAGTTTGATGAAGATTCACATCTGAAAGTTGGTGCAGTGGTTAGAGTATAATATAGAAATGAGCCTTTGCTGGACTAAAGTGAGAATTTCTTGTCTTCACTACATGCCCCTCTCTCAGAATAAGAGAACTTGTACTTTGTATGTACAATACATTTAGAGCTATCACTCTCACAAAGTCCAGGATTGAGAAATTGTTGCATTTAAAAAGTTTGGGATTTGAGGGGGAAGGGTATAGATCAGTGGTAGAGCGTGTGCTTAACATGCACAAGGTCCTGGGTTCAATCCCCAGTACCTCCATTAAAGTAAAATTAAAAAAAAATTTTTTTTAAGTTTGGGATTTCTAATTCATATTATAAGCATTTTTGTGGGTTCAACAAAGTGAATCACAGCAAGTTGTCCTTTCCTATTCTCTAGGATCCCCAAAACTCCTGGGGATCTTCCATTCCTCCAGCATGACAGAGTCTTTCATATCATGCCATCTGATGTTTTATATGTAGTCAGCGTTCCTCTTCCAGTTCTCAAATGGGTAGCTCTTGTTTGGTTTCTTGAGCTACTAGAAGTCATTCTTTTTATATTTGTCATTGTCACTGTGGCTATTTTTTAACAGAGTTGGTCGAAACGACATTTGAGAAGACTAATTATACTAGAATTCTCAACCTGGGCCCGTTCTACCACATCACACTTCCGAAAACCTCTTGCTATCAAGCGTACTGTTAGACAGTAAGGCCTTTGTGCCAAAGACAATGTCTTATTCAACCTGGTAGCCACGTACATAGTCCTGTGCCTGGCACAGAGTGGATACTCAATAAATGTGTCTTTGAAAAAACAAAGAAGTGAATTATCCTTCTGAGGAGTCACACACACAAAGCACTGAGCCAAGTGGGGAAAAGGAAATGAAACATTAACCTGTGAGAACATGTAGGCATTTTACTGTGTTTGTAACTGAAAACAGCATGGAATGAAACATTGTGTTCCAGATCACTTAGTGAGGTGATTATAGACTTAGAGTGATAATTTAGACCCACATTTTGTTTGCCTCGCTATTCACCAAGTATGTGGCTATTCATTTTCTCACATCACTTATACCAGGATCACTGACTGTTCTGCTCTCTTTAAAAAAGCTGTTCCAGAGCCAGCATCACAAGATCCTAAAGATGTGGTAGATTCTGGAATATTAGAAGAGAAGCCCAAGATAATCATTTCATTCATAAAGAATCTTACAGGTAAGTTTCACAATCTGACATAAAGCTAGTGCCCGTGCATATCGTCCAGAAAAGACTCAGCAGGTAAGAGGTAGTTTGTCTCCAAACCACCTGTCTTATTTTTAGTAATATCTATCCTGTAAATACTAAGTATCAAGATTTTAATTATATGTATGTATACTTATTCTTTTGCCCAAACATTCAATATATTTTTATATGTTTAACCCTAAAATAACTCTAGGGCTAGGGATGACCAAAAAGTATAATTTCTTCATTTTGTCTGCAGGGCTATGTTATAGTTTATTCTGTAAAATGAAAGCAAACATTATATGCACTTAAATAATTGGTATCCAAGTTTTAGAGGGATAAACGTAACCACGCTAAGACTGTGAGTGAAATTTGTCCACTTATTAAAACTTTTGGTGACTTGTGTATTATCAGGATGTTCATGAGTAATCTGTTAATATTGATTTATAAAAAGATAGGAAGCCTTCCAACATGAGGGAAATGGTGATTAAAGAACTTAACAAAATGACCAGGTTGCCTGCCTTTTGTTATTATTTCATTTTACGTTTTCTACTAGGGTTAAAATAATATATTTGCATTTATTTGTATTTTTAAATAATATTTTTATTGAGATGTAATTGATATGCCAAAGATTATAGCATATAATTATATACACAGTGTATAAAATCATGGTAAACTTGGCATACTGAATTCATATTTTCCAATAAACATGGAATGCCTTACTTTGTAACATCTCTAACTTAAGCAGGACAACAAGGAAGAAAGGCAATACTACACAGATAGTGTCAAAAATAAGGCTATCTTTGTTACTATTTTTTTTAATGGAAGTACTGGGGATTGAACCCAGAGCCTTGTGCATGCTAACCATATGCTCTACCACCAAGTTATTACTTTCCCCGCAAGGTCATCTTTAAAGGATCAAGAATAATGTGGACTCAAGAAAAAAACAGAGCCTCTCCCAGTCTTCCCCTAGACTTCCCCCAGAGGGAATTAATTGATTATTTGTGAACTTATTCTGTGCTGGACACTGACTATACATCAATGAACAAGACAGATGTGGCTCCTGCCATGAATGACTCAAAGCTCAGTAGGGGGGAGAAGAAAATAAACATGTGCTTAATGCTAGGAGAATGCTAGAAAGGGGGTTCTTACTTGAGACAAAGTGGTCAAAAGGTAACAGTTAAGTATATTTTGTCTCATCATACGTAAATTTAGCCCTATTCCAACCCTGAATTCTCATCCCAGATCCTAACATGTGCTGACATGGAAACAGTAGGGCAAAAAAGAATGAGAATGCTCTTTCATTCATTCAGCAAACACTTAAGTGTGTTTCCTGGGTCTCAGGTCTGTGCTAAGTGCTTGGAATACAGATATAAAAAGTGTTTCTAATACAATGTCTATAGTGGAGAAACTGATATATGAATAATTACGATGAGCAGCCATGAGCACAGAAAACCATAAGAGAAATTTGGGGCAGAAAGGCATCACTCAGACTAAGAAGTCTTGACTTAAAAGGTAGCATCTGAGCTGGTAGTTGAAGAGGAAAGAGCCCAGGGAAGGGTGAGGACAGAGTTGAGAAGAGATGAAAGAAATACTAAAGCTCATATGTATTAGAGAGGGTAGAATACACAGGACAGATTGCAAGTAGTTCCATTTGTCTGGTGAGTTGGTGCAGTAAGTGGCAAGAAATACCTTTGGGGATCGTGCCAAGCACCACATAATGAAAGGGTTAGTATGCCAATCTAGGTTTTATCTTATTATAAACAGGGATCTATTTAATTAAAGACTTTTGAGTAATAAGAAGTAACATGATCAAATGTGCATATTTAGACAGATTATTCCTTAAGTAGAAGGGTAATAGCTTGTTAAAAAGGAAATCTGGAAGCAGGAAGAAAAATTAGGGAGGAGCGGCAGTAAGTCAAGCTAAGAGATAACCCTCTGAACTAAGGCAGGGATGAAAGGGCAGAGACTCAACAGACACCAGGAAGATAGAATTAACAAGAATGGGTGGAGGTGGTGAGTAAAGAAGGCATCTAAAATAATTGCAGGGTTCATGGCTTGTGTGATTTATTGACGTGAATGTCATAACCAAGAGAGGACACGAGGAAGAGGAAAAGATGAGAACAGAGACAAGAAACAACTGATATTGTGTTCTACATGCCAAGCACTTTCCTTCTGCCCCCATTTAATTCAATCTTTATTTGTGGCTAAATCTTGAATGTGTTTCTCTGGCCAAGTTTTCATTCCTGAGTTCCAGAGTTGTATATTCAAACGCCTCCTATATATTCTCATTTGCATATTTTGAGGACGTGACAAGAATGAAGAATTCCAAAGTGAAGTTTAGATAATTTAATTTAGGCACTAAGAGGGAATGTGTGCAAATTTTGCTTATTGTTTGTTTTGTCAGATTGTTATTTTTTTCACTGAAACTGCAGAAAGGAAGGAAAGGTAGGTATGGATACAAATGAGTTAGGAGAAATGACAGGCTGTGAAGGAACACTTGCTTCTGCGCATTATTTTTTTCAGTAGAGTAAAAGCAGGCTTATCTGCTGGACCCAATGGGGGTCAAATGACAAGTTAAAAGACCCGAGGGGAAAATGATGAAAGTTGAAATGGTTATGGAGAATAAGAGAGCTGAAATGGAACAAATCAAATGATAAGGAGGTATCACTGATAGGCCGGCTAAAATGAAGAGCTGGATTTTTTAGTATCATCAACCCACGTGGCTGTTTGATTTTTGCCAGCATTGCCTACAAATCTGGGTCTAGGAGTGGAGAACACAGGTGGTTGGGTTGACCCAGGATTGGACTTTGGACAGATGCAGCAGAAATGTAAAGAAAGAGTTTGTCAGTCTACACAACAGAATGTTTAAGTCAAGGATCAAAGGTCCAGGCTTACTTTCAAAAAACAAAACGAAATGAAACAACTTACAAAAAGAACCTTTTAGATAGAGAGAAAATGGAAAAGTTATGGAACCTGGATGCCAATGAAGTGCAGTAGAACTGGGTACTGGGGTAACAGGAGGCTAAGCCGGAGAGTGAGATCCTACAGTAGAACATTTCAGAAATGGAGCGTCCCTGTGACAAAGAGCTCAGATTTGGCTCGAGGTGATAACTGCAGAGGAAAAGAAGAAAAGGTCAGTGGCTTTGACAACACCAAGCAAATATTATACTAATTTGTCCGATGGCCCATTCACTATTTGGAAAAACCTTAAAGGCCACTAATCCAACCTCCTTAAAAGAAACTTATATTCAAGTGTAACTGTCCATAAATCTTGGCCAAGCAGCTGTCAACCTAAGCATGAAGTAGTGACCCCAAATAGAACGTCCTCTAGGAATGATATCACTCACGTTCTCTAAAGTGAGTGTGAAATGAAGTCTGTGATACCTTTGGTTTGTTGAACATCAATGATATTTGCATATCATAGTTTGCATTTTTTACTTTACTTTCAGAAGAAAATTGTGGGTATGATTTGGAGAGAAGAAACTTTGGATTCTCTCCTGGTCGAAAGCGCTTGAACAAAACTTCTAGCGGGAGGAGCAGTGGAGGATGTGGCTGAGGTTCCCTTGGAGCTGACATTTAAATCACTTTTCATTGCACAGGCGTGATGCCAGTCTCAGCTTTCCCAGCGCAGCTACTGCTGTTCAGCCAGCTCTGTTATCTTAAATGCCCAGGTTTGGCAGCTTATCAGACAGCTAAAGCCTGTTTTTTTAACCTTCATATAAATGCATCCTTGGACTTAATATGGAACCAAACGTAATTCAAAATATCAATAGCTATACTTGTAGTTTTGAATCTATTAGATGATTCTACCATTCTCAGCCTCTATGGGAAAAAAAAAAAACTCAAAGCTGCTCGCATCCCCAGCCTTTTTTATTTTTTTCTCACTTTCTCCAAAATTAAGTCAGAATCGAGAAAAAAAAAGTTTAGTTTCCCTTCCTCCCTGAGGAGTGTCACTTATTGGCAGCTGCAGGGATACAACAGGCCCATTGAGGTCACACAAGCTAATCAAACCTGAGTAAAGTGTTAGAAGACACAACATTATAAACTGACTATACTTCAATAAAAAAAAAAAACCTTTAAAAATAAAGAATAAATAAAATTTTTTTAAAGTGTTAGAAGATACATGTAGACGCTTCCTGGAATTTTCCTGAAAACTTTCTGAACTTTATAGCCTAACTCGATTCACCCACTGGCAGAGAAGTCATTGTATCCGAGAAGAGAGCTCACTATAGAATTAATCGTCAGATGTCACAATAGCTTCATTTCCCACACGTGGTTCCTTCAACCGCCCTGAGGTTGGGTTTGCCCAGCCGTCCCTTCCGTGCTCTGGGGAAGCTTTAGCAGTCACAGCTGACCTGATGCTGGGACCCGGGTTTGGTGTTTGGAATACAAGCTTTTGTGAAATGGAGATGAGTAAAAACCGTAATAACTGCTAAAACAGTGCCCGAACTGTAGGAAGGAAACAAGCGCTAACTGGATGATATGCATGGCGAACTTTAAATTCCCTAAAAATTGTAATATGGAACATTCAATCGTTATATTTCTTGTATATTATTGTCATTGCCATAGTGATTCCTCTTTTTCTCATGGACAACGTCATGTCGTAATCTCTGTACGTGCGTTTAACCCACGACTGCCTAGATAGTCATAAAGCTCACTCCGTCCCTGTCATTCTTGAGTACTCTCTCAGTCCCTATTCCTCGGCATTTGTTTTTCTTTATCATGTTAAGTAAAAACTAATGTATAAATTATTGCTTTTGCTAAATCCTTTCATTACCTGAACATACTCGTTCATATTTTCAGACGAAAAAATGTTCATTTCTTTTCCTTCAAACTAGCAAAGAAGTTGTCACAACTATCACACTACTTTGCAGATTTCCTAAGCCAAGCAAAAGTAAACTTAAGGGTGTTATTGTTTGGTCTTTTTCTACAGTTTAGCAGGATAGAAGGGCCTTTACATTACATCAAACGCTCTGTAATGCAGGAAACTTGACACCAGCAGTGGTGAGAGCTGTTCTGTAGGGCCAGGTATTCGGCACTGGGGTCCGGACACGGGCGTCCCAGGAGAGACGCTGCACAGCTAATGCGGAGCGGACTGTTTGGCGGTGATCAACTGAAGAGCCAAAGAGAAGACTGTTGTCAGAAAATATTTTTCCTTAGTATGGTGGTCATCTCTCCTTCGCCACATACACTCTTGTCAGAACAAGCTACTGGCAGTTTCTTAATATGCTCCACTCCTCCACAAGTTAACGCCGTTGACCGTAGGATCATGCCCTCCAAAAATCACCTCTAACCACTTCTCTGCCTGGTGCATTTCTGTCCATTCTTTATAATTCAACCAAACCAAGCCCTGAGTGGAACGCTCCCTCGTTCTCCTCTATGCCTCAATGGCACATTGTCTGCACCTACATTACAACAGATATTCCACTGTTTGCTGAAACGTCTTAATTGCTGATTTTGTCTCCTTGAAGTCAGGGTCTATGCCTTCTTCACCCTTGTATTCTCAGTGTCACATACCGTGCCTGGCACTTTAGAAACACAGAAAACAATGTATGATTGTGCTTTAATAAAGGCAGTACTTAGAGCAGTGAGATGGAGAGGATAATAAGAATACTGACAAAGGGATGTTATTTAGTGGCCTTATAAATGGAGGAACAACATTTGATTATGTATAAATTAAAATAAATGTTGTAGATGACATCCAGCTTAGCAGAAGAGACGTCCGTATGTTCAGAATTGACAGCAAAAAGAGGGGGCTACTTTTGATGTAGCATGAAGAAATGTTAGAAAAATAGGAGGTAGGACGTGAATACAAGCAAATAAGTAAAGGATTTGGGATAGAAAGATCATTAGAATTTAGTCAGATGGATGTTTTTCGTAGAGAATAAAGACCAATAGATATATCAAAAACTGTAGTATACATAAAGAAGAATATTCCATTAAAAGGCTTATATTAATCAATGAGGCAAATAGAAAACAATAAAAACACTGAGTTTATGGTTTACTTATAAAACACCATGAGAACACAGATAACAGGATAACAAGTATAGGAAATGATCAGATAATTCAGAGTAGAATGAAGAGACATGATAAGCTGGTGTTAAAAGAAAGGTAAAAATTGACTGACTTGTTAAAGAGATGTGCAGCAAAATGACCTTGCTGTGTCTGAGGGACAGAGACCCTAAGCCGGTGGGGACGAAGTGCTGTGTTGGAGGGTGGTCGATGTTTGGGTTGACACCAAAAATCTGAGTTGAAACATGCAAAGTCTTTCATTTCCACAGATCTTCAAATCTTTTTCTATGGTGCTGACCACAATGCCAACGGCTATTTGACTTACAGTGAGATAGAGAGCCTCCTAGGAGAAGAGACACCAGCACAAGAGCAACTAGAGCTATTTGATGCTGACAACAACAAGACGTTCTCCTACCCTGAACTTATCAGAGCATTTGGACTGACTGGTAAGGGGCTTCAGGGGCTGGAACACTGGTGAGGCTGGGGGACAGGGAGCCTGGAACAATGTTCTGTGTAACAGCCCCAAACTAAGCAATCCACAGCTTAACATTTTTAGTTCACAACTGACTCCAAAAGCAAAGATTATAAGAAAACCTCGAAATTATCAGACAGAACATCCCATTCTGAATGCTGTGATAAATGGGAAAACAAGTCATTCAGTTTAATTGCATGAATAGAGGGTTTCCTTAACCTCTAACCAGAAGGGAGGTTAAGGAAAGGCACAGTGATCTGTCATCCTCTGTACTTGCTACAAGGATTTTAGGATGATACTCTTAAGGCTGGAACTTTAAAGCTCAAGTAGTATAGAGCAATGAGGTGAAAAGAAAACTGGAAGGCCACTATCCGTGAGATAGAATAAAAAGTGACAGCAATGTAAGTGACATGAAATCGTACAGAATCTAAAAACACCTCTTAAATTGTACTATTTCCCTCATCTGCTTCTTTTCTATTTAGTTTTTATACACTCTGTTGTGGAAGGAATTCCACATTTACAATAAATACCTAGGAGTAGTTTCTTAACCAGTGATGTTAGGAACAGCAGGAGGAAATACGGACAGCTATAAAAAGGAAGTGTTTGATCAATAAACTGAGAAAATTTCAATGGGGAAAAAAAGTAAAAGAGAAACTTTTCCAGATCTTCATTCTTTTGAAGAGATATTAGCGCTAACATCGGAAGCTGATGGGTTAATAGAACCCAGTTGGCCATGAGACAATATTCCATGTAATCAAATGCTAGATTTAATCTATTTACTTTCAGAATCAGAGGATAATAAATTATTAAATTGCTGTCATTTCCTTCTTGCTTGAAAAAATGAACAATAGCAGACAGGTGTTTTGCATTTCTCCATCTCCACACACACACACATATATATACACACACACGCACACACACACACACACACACACACACACATACACACACGCTGATGCTCCCTGTCCCTCCAGTGCTCTGGAATCACATCTGTTCACGCTGAAAATGGCATCACTGAAACATCCATGACACGATAGGACCCACACGGCTGTCGATGCCTGGATATTGCCAAAGTCTTGCATTTGCCCAATCCCGTTGACTTCCCTGCATCCCATATTCAGGACCTTTAAAGGTGTTTGCTTGGTTTTATTGCTTCCCACCTTCATTTTGGTGAAAACAACAGCAACAACAATTTAAAAAAATAAAGACAATAACAACAAAAAAGATGGGCTATTATTTAAAAAACAAATTGCACAGTTGGAGGAACCATTCATCCAGAGCATGAGAGCCATTCTGAGGTAGTTTTTGATCTGAAACAGCTGCCTCCTTCCCCGGGTGTCCTTGCTTTGCTCTCTGTCTGCTGCTGTGGGGAAGGTAAGTGCTCTGCCAACCTGGCTTGAGAGAGGGATTTGCCTGCCTGCCACCTGTCAGGCCTGGGCCTTTCTCTGGCTCTGCCTGACAGCTGGCTGCATTTCCAGCATCTTCTGTTAATATCAGGGGTACGGGTGACGCTAAATCAATGAGAGTTAGAGAACCAGAGATACAATGCTGCCTGGTGCAGAAGATCCTTTTTGGAGCCCTAGTAATGAATATAGGCAGGCTCCCACCGGAGAAAGATAAGGTCTCTGTTTGTACAAACCTGTTGTATAAAAATGTTAATTGACCAAGTGGGAATTAAGAAAGGGTACACACTGCTTGATAGTTTAAAGATCACTAAGCTACGCCCCCAGACCAGGTCACAGGGTCCCCTAACCAGAGGGCCAGGCGGCGCCCTGCCCAGTGTAGCGTTCCTTCCAAACCTGCAGAGAAGCACCATCTGCACATTACTGTTTCCGATGGACCTTCCATCCTGAGTGGCATTCAGCTCGTGCAGACAATAGATTTTTCAACACAGTTGAACATTTTCTCAATCTGGCATTCCGTAATTTGGAACACTTGAACCTCCAGTTGTGTTTCCACACTCCATTTAAGAAACAGAGGCATTGTTAAACCCATAAGCACAATCTATACGCCGTGTTTCTGGAAATGGTAGGGCAACTTAGAAATCACTGAACAGTAGAAAACCCAGAAGAAGAAACCAAAAGCTTGGAAACAAGAAGAGGGGAAGCAGGAAAGGGAGGAAGGCAGGTTGTACAATATGTCACATGAACTCTGGAATCACACGCAATCCTTAAGTTACTTGTGCTTTCACAAATGGCCAGACTGACTTAGCCATTCTCTTGGATCTGTGAATCTACCCAGAGGTACGTGAGTCAGTTTCTTCCTCGCTCTCACTTCTTGAGACCCCACATTGAGAAACTGTCAGTTGAATTCATTGCAAGAGATGTTACTCATAACTAGGATCTAGTTTAAACTTCTAAATCTCAAACTGGTTTTTATTCTAGAATAAATAAGAAGAGGGGAGTTCCAGAAAGAAGAATATACTCAGAGTAGTAGCTTGATTTTATTTTACAATAAGTTCATCCTGTTTCACAATATTGTAGCAAGAAGTGTCACCGAGGTACGTCTGACTTAGATGCTAAAAGTCTCTAGTTCTTTTGAACATGATTCGGTGGCAAAGAGTTTTTTGTTTCTTCAAATAGACTTTAAGTCCGTAATACTGTCACTCCTTTAAAAAAAAAAGCAGAGTAAGAATTTTTGGTTTCAGTTTTTAGAATTTAATTCTAAAAAATTGTTTAATATAGCTTAGATGCTAACTACACACATGCACACACACAGGTTAGTATTAGCATTATGTATTTTTTCTCACACATATATAATTTGTATTTGCTTTTTTTTTTCTATTGGACAACGCTTGAGCCAGTTGTTTACATTGGCATATTTAAGTACCTAGAACCACCTTCTTGTTCATAAGTTGAACTTGTTATATCCAGAGGGAGTCAGAGTTGGAAGCAGAATTGATGATTTGTGTGATTTCACAGCCTTGGGCTTTTCTAGACACCTGGTCTCTACCAGTTCCTTCGATGTGTGAACAAAATGCATAGACGTCACCCAGAAACACAACATCACACATCATCGTTAACATGGAATTTAATGTTACATGGTATTTATCTGGTATGTTTATACTCAAAGTTACCATTTTCTGCTAAAAGTAAGGAATACCATCACAGTTCCATGAGGGCATCTAAAGCAGAATTAGCATAAATATAGAAAATTCTTCCTTTCTAACATTTTAGTTATTTGACATTGTATCGCAGTGCTAAGAGTAACAGAGCCTTCAATATCAAAATTATGTTTGTATCTAGGATCTCAATAAGAAACTTTTTTGTTATGTTGTCTTTTACTTATTTTTGACCTAGATGGAAAATTGATCATAATATTAGGACTGACTCATGGCTTAGTGGACATTTCCTTTTCAAAGTGTGGATATTATATTGAATTTAAAGTAACTCTGCCTTAGTAATAAGAAATGATCACTTATTGCACAAAATAGGGTCACTGAGAGTAAAAACTAATTGTAGATAGAAACTAACATAGCAATAAAATATTTTTTATTGTACAAAATTCAGTGAGGGCTTCAGGTTCTATTACTTAATAAATGAAAATGCTTTGTAACACCTGAGATATTTAATGTTGGTGTTAGACTTTGAGTAGATTTACACTGTAATTCTTTTATGTAAATAACACAGTATAATTTTACATGTAGTTCTGATTTTTCAGTATGAACTTGGATTATATATTGCTTGTTGAATAAATCTGCCAGTTTTATCAAACTAGGCATATTATCAGAAATCTCCTGGATTATGTGAATTATTTCTTAAATTATGTCTTATTCACCCAAAGGTAAAGAGTGCAAATTATATACTTATTGTGTGCCTTTTGGTTTCCATATTTTGAAAATTAAGAGCACTCAAGCTAGTCTCCCCCTGCCCTGAGTCAGAAGCTCAAATACCCAAGTTACTGGGAAATTGTAACATTTTGCAGAATTTGTAGAAAAATGACAATATGAATATCTTAATTGTATGGATTTCTGAGGCACTGCTAACTAAAATTTGTTAGAAAAATGTTTTGCTATCTGCCAAAATTTTCACTAGCATTTTTGCATGAAATGATGTCTTTAAAAGCTGGCTAAAATTTTTACCATCTCAGAAGAAAGGAGGATAATGCATATTCTGGGGAATTTCGCTAATAGAACTCATTTATTCTTAAACTTTGTCATATAAGATTTAAGTTTTCTATTTCAAATTGTTTTTGATTATACCAATTGCAAAAAAAGCATTCTCTTAATGTGATTTTGTATTTACAAACCAGCTGAATTACTTAGAAAAAGAAAAAATAATTATATTTTCAATAATAAAGCAGACCACTGTATTTTCCCTTGAAGTTGTTTTGTCACTTTATTTCAGTTCTCTTGTTTTTAAATCTTTTTGAAGTGGAGTCATTCAATTTTAGCCGCATTTTGGGATTTGGTGAATAGCTGAGCTATAAAGAGAAAAGACAAGACATAACTGATAGCCCCTGCACCACTGGCACCTAAAATACCACCAGCTGAACAGAAGGCTTGGTCAACGGTTGGTGAATGAATGAATAAAATGTATTTCTTAAATAAGAACTTTCACAAACTGAAAGCACAAAAAATATGAAGTTAAGTCTGTTTAGTATATCCAGGACCATTACCATAGATTTGAGGGCTCATTCTGTGCTGGCCATTATGCTAAATGTTTTAAACACACACACACAAAAACTATTGTAAACATTTAGTGTAGTGGCTGGCACAGAGTATGTGTGCGGGCACGTGTGTGTGTATGTATTTATGATAAGCTCATGGAGTAATTGTTGTCATACAAATAAGGAGTTCAGAAGATACAGATTAGTAAATGTTGGAGTGAGCCTTCAAAGTCTAGACTCTCAGACAACCAGCGCCTGAGTTTGAGATACGACTCAAAAAATAAATTCCTGAGGATGTTCCTGATGAAGCAACAGATGGCATGGGCGTTACATCACAAGCCAGGAGTGAGTGTGGAGCTCTGTGGTGCACACAAAGGCTCTCTGACGTATTCTTGCCTCCTGAGTGTCCCCAAGTGCCCTGCACATACATCTGCACATACATCATACATAGAGCACTTTACCTTTTAAGTACCAACGTGTCCTTGTCTCCCACCAGATCACAAGCTCCGTGAAGGAGAGGTTGCTCTTATCATCTGCAAACTCCCCTGATACTTAGCATATTGACTGGGACGTAACAGGTATCACTGAAAGTCAAATAATTTCCGCTCCCACCCCTTCAAGGCAGTTCCTAAGTTCTCGTGGATAAATATTCTTTCTTCAGTTCGCTACAATTGTGTATTTCAGAAGAGGTACTTACTGTACAATGGTCTGCAAAATGCTTCACAACAAACTGAACTTCTTTCATGTTGACTTCATTGCCAAGTTTTATGCGCCACAGTGTCTAACTGCAACGTCTAATGTGTCTAATTATTATGCAAAGCTGGAAGCTGCACACTGAGACAGGTCATCTATCGGGTCATCTGAGCACAAATATTCTTGCAGTTTTGGTGGAGACAGTAATGGGAGGGAAAACACCAGGATGGGAAAACACCTCTTGTCTCCGCAGTGCCTCACCACTACTGGCTCCCGGCAGGGAAAGAGGAGGGCTGGGGCAGGTGTCAGATCACATGAATAGCTGTTTCGAATCGGAGCCCTTTGAGGATCCAGTGGGGGAGAGTCCAGCTCAGTTGGAGAGGGGGGTTGTGTATCACAATCTGGGGGCAGGGGGAGGGGGCTGGGTAAGGTTTGGAGACAATTCTTTAAGGACAGTAACCCCAAACCTAAGTTAATAAATAAATATCAGCAGAGATTTTACCGGAAAATGGTCAATGTTGTACTTGGGAGGCTGCGAATGTCCTGAAATTGGAATATAATGTGTCTACATCCGCAAGAGAGAATCTCTAGCTTTCTTCAACTTCAGCCATAAACCGTTGCTTGAACCCAAATATTACTCCCCTCCCATCCTGGATATCCAGATTCTGCCTCTGTGTCTACGGGGAGGGAGAGTAAAAGTTATGGCTCCAGAGGGAAAAAGGATTGATGTCTTAATTCTCATTTGCACTCGACATGATGATGACCAGCTACAGAAATATTGGTAGAGGATCTTTTTGAAAAATAAATGAATAAATACCTTCTTGAAAACTTTACTTTTATTAGAGAATCTAGCCCAAGTGTGGAAAATTTAAAATCACTCTTTACCAAAACTGGCTAACAGTAAGCTTACTAGAAAAAAACAACAATAAGCAGTAAATACCTACACTTAACATTCTTAATTCTGGGACAATTTTATGATTCATGCTGATGTACTTGTAAGGTAAATCCTTCTGTTTAAAAATAATAAAAAAAAAATTCTCACATGTAACACACTGTTTTCACACTCATATACACATATAAAAGTTGGGAGACCTGTCTCAGAAACACGTTTATAATGAATATACATATTATCGTGAAATAAAATCTGAATAAAAATTTTATTCCAACAACATTTCTCTATTTTTAAATCATGTTTATTGTTTAAGTTTTTATCACAGTGGAGATTAACTTATGCTTAATCATCCAATTAAGTGCCTACTGTCCACTTCATCCAATTCCAAAAAAGCAAAATCAACTCATTCATACACTCTAAGTCCTGTTACCATCCCACCATTCATTGCCTGTGTCTTTTTTCCCCTTTAACGGCAATATTATAAGATTGTGAAAAGGTATAACTAATAGGCTTATATGTGTAATACCATTTCTTCAAGTATTCAGGGAGCAATATATTTGCCTGCATTGTACATTAGAAAACTACTTGTGACATTATTTCTAAGTACAGGAGAGCGGCTCCTGGTGGGCGTGTGATGAAGTTGTATGTCATAGTGTATGACAAGGATTTACAGCATTCTAGAATTTTCACAACTCTTCCCATGTTAGTGAATGTCATTAGGTAAATGTTCTATTCTTCTACTCTGGTCAGACATAAGATTTCAAACTACAAATAAATAAAGCATACACTCAACACGCGCAGTGCAAATGCTAAGTAAACAGGATGACACGGGATAAACTCATAGTTGCCAACGAGGGAATGGTTTGGTCGGGTGGTCCTGATACTATGATGTCTGTAACTTAACCCCTATTCTCACACAAATACTGTCACTGTCCCCTGTCACCAGAATGGATCGAAGAGCCTGCCGAGGTGGGAGTGGAGGGAGTGAGGAGGGAAGGAAGAAGGCATTTGCCAAACAAGTGGTACAAGTCTTCTGTCACTTCTTTCTATTGGGTTGAGCTTGACCTGCTAACCAGACCCCAAACCTCTCAGACAAGGCAGGTGCCCATATGGCAACTGCGAGTGGTCCAGTGAAAAGAATCTAACGTTGGCACCTATGTCAGAGAGACTGCATGGCCCAGACAACAAAATGGGATGAAGAAGGCGGTTTTAAACTTAAAACTTTGGGAATATCACACCTGAACATTCAAAAATTATGTTATAGAAAAGCCATCAAACCGTTACAAAAACATTCAAATAATGGCCCTGTTTAAAAATGCCACATAAGCAGTAATCTTCAGGATTTTGAACAAAAGTCAGAGCTTTGTTGCTTTGTCTTAATTATACACTTAACATAATGCTATTCATTAAAACGAAGTAGAAAAAAACTATAAAAATTCTCCCAGAGGCAAATTATTGGCAGGAGGGGGAAACAGAAGTAAAATGTGACAACCAATTCACACATTTACTTAGGTGCGTGGTTTTCCCCGAGGGCTGTAAGAAGAGGAAAACAAAAACAAAAGAACAAAACAAAACGAAACAAAAACTGAAACAAATAAACAAAACCCCCTAAAAGGATAAAAACTGGTGCCATTTATCTTTCCATTTTCTTCCTCTGCATTCACTTTTGAGGGAAAAGTGTTCTTTCACGGTAGTGTTCTGAGTTCCCATATATATTTAAATCTAGAAAAGAAACATTTGGATCCTAACTTACTATTTCATTTGTGAACATGTTGTACCTACAACAAATATAACGAGCAGCCAGCTAAAATCCTCTGAATTAGGAAACACACACACACACACACACACACACATACACACACAAACGAGTCTTTTTAAGAGAAAAGAAACCCTTCCTTACTGGGATATACATATATCAAGATTTAAAACTAAGGTCTGACACAGTCACTTAATTGATTTAAATAATTAAGGCTTCTACAAGGTTCAGTGCCAACACTCTCTGCATCAGTATTCAAATAAAATACATTTTTTTGCATTTTAGGTTTGTGCTTTTTTACAGCCATCTTAATTCCACAGAATTTCATTAGTAAGATCAGATAAGGGGGTGTTAGAATTGTTTACTGATGTTTTACTTTTAGTGGTGGTTAGACTAAATTATAGCCATAAAAATTCAATGCCTGAACAGATTTGTTACTATCGGGTGGGCTGTTGGCTCATTTCACCTTCTTTTCGTGTTTAATATGGCCATTTCTTTTGTACTTGCCATTGAGAATGCCATTATGGTAATGTCCATTAACCGTGCTATGCTTATTTCTCGACCACAAACTTTTGATTTTTCTGTAGATAAATTTTGTCACCCAGGACAAGAGGAAGTAAAACAAGGCAGCACCAAGCAGAAGCACAAAGGCAACATCCAGTAAAAAATACTGACAGAAAGAGATTTTATGGACGGCGGCCCGTAGGTGATGGGCTCCGTTGTGACGGAGGATGTAATCGATCCAATAGACAGTCCGATTGACGGGGTGACCAGGTTGATCCTTGTGGATTTCTGAAAGCTTCTGAGCCGTCTGGCGGTAGCTGCGGAGGGGAGGCAAGACACAGAATGATCATGTCGAGACAAGCTCAGGATCATGACTCCCTAAATTTAAAACTGGGGAAGATTAAAAAAAACAACTATCCTTGGTTAAGTGCCTTCCACACATTACCTTACGTTAGCATAGCAAAATCAATTTTAAACAGATGAGGAAAATGAAAATTAGAGAGACGAAGTCACCTGACCAGATTCAGGTTCAAGTTTTTCTGACTCCAAATCCCATACTCCTATGCCATACCATACCTCTTATGCACATGGAATCCCTCTCTCCATATGCTTGTAAATTCTATTAAGTCAGTGAGTCTCAGCCAGGAAGAGGGGTAAATTTAGTAGATTCTAAAAGAGAGGGATGGAGGAAAAATGGCAGAACTTTGTCTCAACACCTTTTTCTTTTAGCAGCAAGATTTAATTTTGTCCTGACTTGAAATAACATTAAGTGATAGTGTGAGATTATTATGTTTATTAAACAGACAAAAAGGAGTTGACAAGCACTCTGAAACTTATGTGACATTATAGGCTGTAGCTATTTATGTATGTATATATGTGTGTCTGTATAAAGAAAACTCTCTCTTAAATGATTAATAAATCAACTACAGAGGAAAATCACAAAAAGTGATAAAATATTATATCACCACTTTAATTTAAAATACGTAACTGCACATTTGTGTGCCAATCTTTGACACTTGGCCAAAGTCCTTTTGAGCATGGATCCCTGATTAGAGTTTGCATTATTTAAACGTAGAACTAATTTCCACCAGGAGGTGGGCGAGCGAGAGTATCCCAGAACAAATTCACTTGGAAAGAGTGTGCAGGACAGGGTTGTTTGGTTGGAAATTAGGCTGGAAGGTGAACCTCGTTCATGGGTGCTCAGAATGACAAGTAGCCTGGTTCTTAGAACCAGGAACCAACAGATTAGAGAGACTGGCTATTAAGCCAGAGTTCTGGGGAGGATTAAAAAAAAAAAAAAAAAAGAGACATGTTGGGAAGATCATTCAAAAGATCTCATTAATGGCCAAAAAGAAAACTGCCCTCCCTTTGTCAAAATGGCAGTGGGATTAAACAGACAGGGGAAGTGGTGTAGTGGAAAAGCTGGCAAGGAGTCAGTAAGAGTCTGGATTAAATGTCAAAGAAATGAAAAAAAAACAGATATAACTGCAATGTTTCCAACTTGGATGATCACCTGGTAGCCACTGCCAGGATACAGAAACACAGAACACAGGACAGGCTGGGGGAAATGATCTTACTTGGGGATGTAATGAAAGGTGAGGTCCAGAAAGCAGCTAGAAATGTGAGGCTGGAGCTATGGGATCATTAGTGCCTAATGAAAAAGCTATGAGTTAACTGCATATGCTATTCGTAATTATTGATGAATATAAATACTTATGCACTGACTGGATAACCTTCTTGAGGTTATGACTTAGCTCTAGCCCTAACCATTAAACTTTAACAAATGTGAAAAGAACAAATTTGAGAAGCAAAAAAAAAAAAAAAAGAAAAAAAACCCAGTAGGGTCTTGCTGGGACTGAGAGAAAAAGCAAGTCAAGGCTATTACTTATAGTTTTCTTTCTATAGAGTCACGTAGATTGAGAAAAAGAGAGGAATATTATTAGCCTCATACTGCAGATTAGGAAAGAGCTGAAATGGTTAGGACCATGTCATACATTTGCTAAGTGGAACAGCTAAAAAGTCAGCCATAATGTTCTGACCCTCAAAGTCCATGATCTTTCTGCTAAGTCATATCGTCTGCCATGAATTGAAAAGTTCGTAAGAAAACTACAGAACACTGGAAAATGTTGGTTAACTATTGTTATCTTAAAATTGTTTTCTTATATTTTTTAATAATTACATAAGAAATTAAAAAGAAAAAGTACATTTTCTCTATCAAAACAGCCTCACAACAAAATGACTGTTCTACAATAAACCCAGTGGTATTAAAAGTGTAAAATCTCACCCAGCTATTAAGAGGCCATCCTCACCTTGCTCTGTAACCTATCATTATTTCTAACTGATGGCAAAAGATAAATTAGAAACTTCTGAGTACTCTGCTTCGTGGGAAATTTCTCACAGGGTACAAGGACATCTTTAAAATACAGAAATGAAACATGGTATCTTAGAAAATTAAAGTCAACTTTCTATATCAACAAAGAAGGAGGATAAAAAAAATCTCAGGCACCTAATGTCACTGAGAAAATGACCCATTCTTTAGAGATGATACACAGATTGCATGTGACAAGGATTCCTCTGTGGGGACTCTGACTCCTGGCACTGCTGAAAAATCCAGTGCCTTCTATGGAACTCCAACAGGTGCACTGATCCGGGACCAGTCCTCCCCTGCCTCAGCTTCCATGAGCACAGAGTGAGGACTCGTCAGTCAGACCCTTAAACCCTCACCTGGGAGTGGACCTGCAAAGCTGGGTCTTTACTCATCAACCCAGTCTTCTAAGACTCTTCCTTTCAGAGGGAGCAAGTCCATTGGATCAACTGGGAAGGAGCATCGGGGATTTCACTGACCAGTCAGTTTGAAGGGGAGGAGGTAGTGTCCATGCGAGAAGTGTTCTTAAATTTAATGGTAAGTGGCACTGTCCTTTCAGCTAGTTCGCTTTACAATTCAAAATTTCTTCCAGTAGGAATGTGAAGATTGTAGGGGGAAAAGAACAGTGTGATTAAACTGGTCACTTAGGCTACTTCTAAACTATTCCTTTCAATGTCTTAGATAAAACTCCCTTTAATAAAAAACAAAATTATCTTGTAAGGGACTTCGTGACTTGCACATTGTATTTTACAAAAGACCAAATGTCTCCTGTTAAAAGTTAACAGTCACAGGCTGGGTATGTGCTAAGTTCGTAAGAATTAACTACCTATCTTTCTCTACAACTTGCTTTAATAAAATCTCCAGATTCAAAAGAATTCCTTTTAAAGAACAAAAGCAATAGCTTGTTATTAGATAAATCCAAACAACAAGTAAGGGAAGAAGATGTGCTTTAAGTTATAAGTTAAAAAAAAAAGTAATAATCTTTTAACAATATTGGTTACTTCGTTTGCACTACAATAGCCTGGATACAATTTTAATGAATCAAATCAGCCTTTTCAATAATTACTGCATGTTAAATGTGGAACATTGTCATATATTTGAAACAAATAAAGATAAATGACTTCAGTTTACATATAATTACTTTTAGCAAAGAACACCCTACACAGATTATTGTCATTTTTATAGTGACTAAGACATCTTTCTACCCTGAACCTACAAAAGTCTTCAGTTAAATATTTAAACTTTTCAAGGGTTATATGCAAGTCTCTTATTTATCTCATCTGCATACTTTGGGGAAGGACATAAACTTATTCACTGCACAAAATAAAAACTATTTTGAAATCAAGCACTTAGATATACTTAAAGATTGCAGAGCTGGGGTTTAACTGCAGTGTGACCCAAGACTGTAGCCTGGTCTCTGATTTGGCCCCTCTTATGCCTCAGAGAACACAGCCAGACTCATTTCGTGTTGATAATCCAGCCTTTTGCTTTTTCTGTATGACAGACCCGATCTCAGCAGCTCTGCCACTACCCCCTACAAACTCTTCTTGAGGGTGGCATTTTACAAATCTTTCTAAGAAAGCCTGTATGAGATACATCATTTTCCATGTGAACATCATGATTTGAAAAACACTAGACTTTTAAAAGAAAAGCTAAGAAACACAGATGAAAGGATCCCAAACTCAGGCACCTCAGATCACAGGACACACAGCCCCAGGCACCAGGAGTTGTGACCCAGATGCTGGATCCTTTAAGGGGTCATCAACTCATGAAGGCTGCCTCTGAGCCCACCCAGGGCAGCATAATGAACCGCAGTGTGCTCGCATCCAGCCTTTGGTATAAAAACTACATCGTTTTACATGAAAGAATTTTTCTTATTGTTGGTTGTTTCTTAGACTTGGCAGTGTTTCTCAATCCAGTGTTATAATAGATTATATCCGGTTCTCAACAGGAAAAGCTCACACTCTTCCAGACCTTAACGTCATTTGAAATGTAAGATCAATTAAATGTCACATAAAAATGGGAAAACTGCTGCTTTGTTGTAAAACTACGCAGGCCAACTCTCTACCCTTTGAGGCTCAGTTGTGAATGGTGTTAACTCAAGACACATCAAGAATTTAAGACACAAAATAAAATAAAGATTCTAATTCGTTATGCACCTGAGTGAATAAATCGGAGTTTCAGGGACACCCTGTGTTAGGGAGACCCAGCACCAGGTGGTTAAACAGCACTGGCTTTGGAGTCAGACAGTCCTGGCTCAAATTCCTACTGCAACAGCTGTGCAACCATGGGCAACTTATTTAAGCTCTCTGAGCTTCAAATGCTTCATCTCTACAATACGAAAAAGGAAAAGGGTGATCTAGAGTTTCTGAGGATTAAAATGAGATAAACACAAATTTTGACACACTGTAGGGCCCCTATGGTAGCTTCTTCCTTCCCTTTGGTAAATCTTGGTAGAATATCATTCAAAGTCTGGCTAAATGATTGCTTTTTTAATTTTTCAAATGACAGAAACATGCACAAGGCATTATACACAGGAACCTAAAGGATATTTCTACAATTGGTTTACTGACAACCTATTGGCAATAATCAGCTATTGACAAATGCTGTGGTAGACAGATTCACCTGCTTTAATATGAGTTGAAACCTCACCTGGGGTTATTGATAACTTGCACTAGTGCTTCGTACAGCTCTCCTTCAGTCACCGTCTTCCACTCCAGCAGTATCCCCATGCCCTTTGCCTGTACCCGGGTCATAGTATCATAATGGTCTCCGAAGAGTGGGATTCCCACTACAGGTACACCGTGATACATAGTTTCAAAAATACTATTCAAACCACCATGGCTCAGGAAGGCTTTAATATTTGAATGGCCTAAAGAAGCATTAAAGAAGAAAACAACTTACAATATTGCAGATTACTCTAGGAAGAGATGTTCCAGAAATTTCTTAGATGTTGACATTATAATAAACATGCATTTCAGATATAGGATTTTTAAAGGCATAATTTCACTGATTCCTGCTCTATACCAATTACAATGCTTGTTATATACGTAATTATCTGATTTGTATGGATCAATTAAAAGCCTTTTTTAAGTATTGAACATTTACAGCTTTAAGAAGTATATTACAACCTTCTCTCAAAACACAAATATCACCTGGGATTTAAAATGTCCACTGCATTCAAATGGACAGTAATCAATAAGATGTCAATGAAAGCAAGAAACAACGACAAATACCAGGGTGCAACCACATTCTATTAAACACAGACACCCACATTCTGGTTCCTCAAGCATTTATCTATGTTAAAGTCAAACACACCTTGTAAAAAAATATGTAAAAATGTGGGGCTGGATTCCAGATGTCCGTGAAGAGTTTCCGTGCTCATCCGAGGAGAACACACACATAGCACTCAGCATTCACACCATTCAAGTCACGTCACACCTGGGCTTCACAATCTTAGGGTCCAATTTTACATTTTAGGTATACATGCAAGTGGGGACAGACAGTTATAAAAATCAGTTATAAGAGATGGGACATCCTATCACATCCAGTTGTCATGGGGATAAAAGAGATAATTTCTCAATATTAATGAGGTATTTAAAAGTCCAGATCTCCTTGTGAGCAGAAAGACTTGCATAAGAGGTGTAAGACAAAGAAACACTGCACTCAGGAAGGGTATTTCCATGGCCAGGAAGGAACTACAGCTTGCAAAAACACAAATATTTCAAATAAACCCACGTCAAGTGAAACGGGAACTGTGTGTGTGACCCTGGGTCTTGGTGGGGCTCCAGGACTCTCCCACTCTGACATCTAGCGGGCTGGTCACTCAGTGTCTCTCGCCGCCCTGACCCACAAGTGGCTTCTTAACTCAGCGCACTGAAGGGATCTGCCCTCGTGGTGGATTTCAAGCTTTCTTTCCAGCAGCAGAACCCTTTTCCTTTGAACAAAACCTTACCGCCACCAAGCCCAGCCATGAAAAATAAAGCAGAGCTGATGCGTGGAGAGCAGGGGGAGGTGTGTGTGTGGAGGGGGGAAGACCCTGATTGGGTTCCTGCCTCTCATCCTGGAGGAATCTTGTACCATAGCTAGACACCAACAGAGGACCCACCAAGGTCATGGCTAGAGTTAAAAAGGATGCTAATCTCAGAAAAGGCAGAGAGCTGGGAGTCTGAGGAACCCAGAGGAGAAGTGAACTTGAGAAGGGCCTCTGGGTGTAGCTACATCCTGCTGTAGAGCCTCATGGAAGAAAAGCCTTGAGACCAGGCTGAGTGTTCCCAGACAGCTGTGTCCCAGGGCTGCCCTGAGATGGCTGATGGCCAAGATCTCTTACCTGCTTCTTTCCTACCTTCTATGGAATCTGAAGTCATAATAGCAAAGACAAAAAGGAAGAAAATACAATTACCAAAAAAGGTAAATTGTCTTATTTTTTTCTCAGTTTTACCATTTATAGAATAATATTTATAATAAAGTAGATGAATAGGAATTTTATATATATAATTTCTTACTGTTTTTTAGTTACAAATTTAACTTGCAGGTTTTTAGGGGGTCAACTGAGCTTCTAAAAGATACTTCTCAAGAGTCTATTTTTAGGAACATAATTTAAAGCTGCTTTTACATAATCTGTTAGATTAGAATTATTGAACAAATAAATGATGGTCAAGATTGCCAAAATCAATAATATTTTTATAATTTCCTTAATAAGTAATATCTTAAAGGACAATATGGCATTATGTTTTCCTAGAAATTTAATACTATCTGTGCTTATTAAAGAGAATTATTTTGATTCAAATAATTCAAAAAAAGATATGCACATAATTGGTATTTTAATTTTGAGTTGAGGATCAGAACTCCAGTAAGTAAATAAATCAAAAGAAAAAAATATTAAAAAATGCCCAGTGATTTAAGAGGAAATCGAGGCAGATAATCCAAATAAAGTTAAAACAAATTGACTGTTTCTTTGGCTTTCTGCTTCTCTGTGGTTTCAAACAAATGAATAACTTCAAATTTCCCTGGGTTCTCAGATACATCTGTGATAAAACTATAATACAAATCTAAATTTTCACTGTTTTAATTTTAGTACTTTTAGCTGATCAGCCTAACTCTAGGCATAACTTTACACACCACTAATTTATATATTGTTCAGCATATTTTTCAGAAAATGTAATTTGTGACTTATGTAAAAATTTTAATTTATAGGCCCAAATGATTATACTTTAAAATTATTCTCCAATGACTAAATATCTGACTTGTGGGTCTGAAATCTAGGACTTAAGATGCTAGATGACAGAATGACTCTATCATAAACTACACACAAACTGTACAAGCCACTCAAGTGTAAAACTCACATTCACACAATTAAAATCTAAAAGCCCAGTAGGCACCCACATGTCATGACTTACCAAGTAGGTCATTTTGCGGTAACCACTCTATGAGCTTGGTGTTGTTTCCTAGATTCTTGGGCTTCGTTCCAGAAAACCTGAAAATGTATAGCAGACAATGAAATCTTCCAAAAATCAAACATTACTCCTGGTATGGGCTCTCTGGTTAAATTTTTAGATTTAAAATAAATGTTACATGATCTTTTGTCACTATTCTTTAAGAAGGAAACCATGCTTTAGTAACAATAAAAATTTAAGCTTCTTTTTCAAATTTTCATTCATTGAGGGCTAAATAAGAAATGCTTTGCTTAAATTGAGACCTATTTTCCTTCAGCCCTTCTCACCTATGCACAGACATGGAGGGAAAGCAACTCAATAAACCTATGCTAGAAAATCATTTTCCACCAGAACCCAGAAGGTGAAACCGGAAGGACCAGGGAGGACCACCCCTGGGTGGTCAATAGCTCAGGTCCTTGACACTGAGAGCCTGAGGGGAGGTGTGAAAATGGAAAGAAAGCAGCAAGTACCCTTCCCCAGCGTGGCCCCAGAGATAGCTCTGGGGGGCAAAGGACTTAATTAGGCTGTTTCCTGCCTTGATCTTTGAAAGATAAACCATAAAGGTGCTTAACAACTGGGAACATGGCAAGAGTTTCAAATGAGCAGATACAAACTGTCCTAAATAAAGCAGGTTTTGGGCTAACCCTAGTGGAGGAAATCTAATAGGGCTGGAATCCAAAGGGAGAAGGCTTGAAAGGTTGGAATAAAATATGTATCCATTTCAGAGCTCAGCCGGGAGAAGCAGGAGCTAATCCTCACACAGCTGTTACAAAGGAAAACCCGGATTACTCAGAGCCTACTTGTGTGGTTTGAGACGGTGGTGCCGACGTTGTTCACCGCTGTACCCGTAAAGCGCTCCCCCCAGTGGTGGGGGCAGGTACTAAATAAACACACGCTAAATAAGAGTTCAGGTCCGATTTTCACACATGGGGTTAGAAATCCCAGAGACAGACACATGTTGGCAGGGCCTCCCAAAGGAAGCTGGGGTAATCACATGGGTCTGTTTCAGTTGGCATTAACTGGCAAGTTACTGTGTTTTTAAAGGTCTGGTCTCTTGGATAAAAGAAATCGAAAGCATTTATAAACGAAAAGGAAGCCCAAAAGTTTCCACGAAATATTTTATCTACTAAGTCATTCACCCATCATTTTCTACCTCATTCCAACACTGACTCATTTGAAGGAGTATGTAGAAAGGCATGCAATTACACATTTTAAAAATGATAATTAATAAGAGAAGGGTAAATGAGGGTAACATAAAAGTGCACCCGTCACAAGGATAAATCATTGTGCATCGTATCTGCTTTCTATGCTATGGGCTAGACGTCTCTTTATCATTACACAATATTATAAATAAGTCCCTAGATTTCAATACACTAGGAAACAAAGTGAAAAGTCAGGGGCATCCTACTAATCTTGCTGAGGAACCAACAATGTGCTGGGCACTACTCAGACCTGTGGGCTAAGCAAGAGGATACTGAAAATCCACAGAGAAGAAACAACCTACATTATTGCCTTACCTCCAAATCACTTTTTGGGGCAATCTTCCCAGAGCTCCGGCCAGTTTGTTAGCGATATCGTCTGACAGATACTTGACACCAGCTCCGAAAGATACCAGGACAAAGCCATGTTCATTAGCACCATTTACCCACCTTTGGAGATCCTATAAATCAAAATGCAGCAGTTACTTTTACAAAAGGATCATATAGTTCATAATCAGTGTTATCAACAGCCCAGTTTTTAAAAAGCTTTCAGATAATTTTCTTAAACAATCGGAAAGTGAAGAAGACATACTATTTTCCTTTAAATAAATGCTGTCCTTTAAAATATTTCATCTGACAATGCTAACTAAAATAAGGATGGGCAGATAGTTAATTTGGCAAGCACAGTAAATAACGACAACAACAAAAAATCAGTAGCTAATGGCCTGATATCTCAGACATAAGAAAAAAACTGAAACTGATGTTTTAAAACATGGTCAGAGATAAATCTGTATGAGGATATAAGTAAAAGATGTAGACTGGACAGATGACAAAATAATTAACTACCACCCCCCCGACACACCCACCCAGGGAGATTTTTATTTTAGGAGAGGCTCATTTTATCTTAGTCTAAGCTTGATAATTTTCATCTCTGAAGAGCATACTGTATTATACGACTGAGGAAGAGAAGAAAGTAGCTAATAGTTCCAAAGATCCAGAGGCCTAACAAGTTTCACTATTTCTCTAATTATTTCTTCAACTCTCACAGAATAGAAATCATACATGCTCTACAGTCAGGCATCCAGGGTTCTGGAAGTCCCTAAGCAATCGCTTTCCCTCTCTGTGTGGGAAAACGCTAAGTCCTCAAACACATCCACCTACGGCGGACAGACGCAGGGCCACAGCAGGTCTGATGTTAAGCAGAGACCACCCTCAAACTGCAGGAATTATTCGTTTCACAGGAAGACACGTTAACACATCTCTGCCAGTCTGGTGCACTTTACTGAAAGTGAAAGCAGTTTGTTAGAAGGGATACCACCCTTGCTTTATTTTATTCTGCAGGCATGAGCTTGTTTTTACGGTAAGTTGTCCCTTTGAATAAGTCTTTGTCAGAGACACTGAGCTGCAGTTTCCCATATGAAAATTAATAAAGCCACAGCACTTTGAAGAACTCATAATTCCACGTAAGGAAAACAAACATGCTGTCTGTCGGCAACACCTATGCCATGATGTAGTCGCGAAAAAGGGGACAGACCCACTTTGTATTCAGAAGGCGCAGAGTGAGCTGCCAGGGTGACGTCTCAGACCCTGCAGCTCTCTCGTTCAGGAGGAAGAAGTCACTGCGATGACTGTCACCCTCGCTGTCTTAATTTCACACCACTTTCTGGCTTAATCTGATTTGCAGCTGGGAGGTAACTGCTCAGTAAGAAGTACCATCACAACGGCCTCACCGCGTAGCTCAGAGCTGAGTATTTTTTAACATGGAACGTTAGGCCTCTCTCTGCCTTTCTTTTCTTTGCTTCTTTCCCCTTTACTTTTCCTTTTATCACTTAATGAGATCTGCGTTAACTGGCTCTATCACATTTATTCTTAGCAGGGAGAAGGGGACCACATTTTATGCCCCCAGTGAATTAGTGAACAGTGTTGTTAGAAGACCAAGACGGAAAGGAGGGGCACCCTTCTGGCTACTGAGTGAGTAAAACAGGTTATAATCATTTATTGTTATCAAAACACTTACTTTTCCAGGAAACTCTATTTATTAATGAATATAGAAAAGACATAGAGAATACATCAACTGTGGATTAAAGCTTCTAACTTATATTCTACTACATTTACCAAGAATATCACATGTGCTGAAAATTTAACAGTGTGAGCTGTGGATTCAAAGAAACAAAACAAACTGATTGAGAATTTCCCTTTCCTATATAGTCTTAAGCCAGACCAGACCTACTTAACACAGATATAAATGCTGCAGAGTAGAATGATTTGAATACATATGGTATTTTCTCCCTACGGTTTGTTTTCAAATAACTTATCACCTACTATTCAATTCTCTAAAGATAAAACTTTCAGGGTCAATGCCATTTACAAAACGTTTACATTCAGAAATACAAAGCTGTAGGGGAATAACACATTATTTAAATTTTGTTTCCCAGGGACTTAAAAGGTCTTTGGGCTTCAACTGACTTCATGCATAGCTAGTATAAAATCTTCTCCAGTTGTTTGTTCTTTGTTTTGCATGATATAAAATGAAATCCATAAACCTATCTGTCCAGCTTTTTTCCTACTGTAGTCATTAACCATCACACAAATATATTCAAGTATAACGTCTTTATTGAAATGGAAGGGAGTAGAGAAAAGATTATTCATTATGGTTCCCTTCAGGGAAAGTACTCAGCATCTTGGATCATATTCCACTTGGCTTGGAGGGGAGAGTGAGGCCCTAGGTGATACCCCTACTGCTATGTCCTGAGCTGAAGGCAGAAGAGAGGAAGTGAGAGGTTGGAGCAGAGGGAGTGAGGGAGGGGCACCTGGCTGGTCCTGGATGGGCCACCTCCCAGCAGACTCCAACCCGCAGCCTAAAGTCACAGAATGTTTGGTGTGGCTGATGTTTCGTGGGAACACAGAAGGGGCTGGGTTTGGGTTTGGCTGCGAAAGTGACCTTCAGCTGGTGTGAGAAGATGCAAGAGCCAGAGGCTGAAGGGATCTAGAATTTGCTCAACTCAGGGTGAAGACTTTGGAACTGGAATTTCAAGAAAATGTGTCTAGCTCTCCAAAGGACTGGGACGCCAGGGGCATCTCAACTCTACACAAGTATGCAGTATTTTCTGGAATTTAAGACCTTATCAATTATAAAGTATAAATTGATTTAATAACAACTCTTCACAAAGGAAAACGTCCTTCATAATAAATGTGATTAATGTAAAAAACGAAAACCAAAAACCAATTCTAGAAGCCTACCACAGCTAAAAATATAGGCACTTTAG
This sequence comes from Camelus dromedarius, assembly GCF_036321535.1. Lineage (NCBI taxonomy): Eukaryota > Metazoa > Chordata > Mammalia > Artiodactyla > Camelidae > Camelus > Camelus dromedarius. The sequence continues at coordinate 42,179,374 of NC_087436.1, forward strand.
AATATCCCATCCTTGGGGCAAATATCAATTTTTAAAAATTGACCTGAAATAGCAAAACAGAACAAAACACCTCACAATATCAACAAAAATCACACATATCTAAGAGTAGAGTAAACCTAACAAAATATATAAGATGCACATAAAGAAAATAAGAAAATTTTGCCAAAGGACAAAAAAGAAAACCTGTTCACACGAAGAGATGTAACATGCACCGGGAAGGAAACATCGATGTTAAGAAGATGCTAATTTTTTTACAAAATTAAGTTCAATGCATCCTCAGCCTATATTCCAAAAGGATTGTTCTTTGTCACAGAACTTGAAAAGCTGAGTCTAAAATTCATCTAGAAAAGAAAATATATAAGAAAGGCCAAGAAAATTTTGAAAAAGAACAGAGAGAGGGCTTATCCTTCAAGATACTAAAATGTACTTTAGAATCTAGAACCATCACAGTGAACGTCTTCAGTACCAGGGGAAGAGAGAGCAATGAGGTGACAGAGAGACTGCCTGGCAGGTAGGAAGTCAGGGTTTATTAGCAGAGAACGGAGGACATCCAGCCATGAATTCGGAAAAAATAATGAGTTAGAGGTCCTTCCACTAATACAAAATACAGAAAGATTAAAAAGTTAAATGAATTAAAATATATGAAATACTTAAAGAAAACCCACAAAATTAATATTATTGCATCTGGGTGGGGAAGACCTTCCGGAGCCAGTCACAGAGCCCAGAGGTCATAAATAGAAAAGACTGATCAATACAACCAGGGAACAATCAAAATCTATAGTATGAAAGACATTTAAAACCAAAGAAAGATAAATCAATGCATGAGTACTTGTAACACATATAATAATGGACTAATGTCTAAAACAACATAATGAGGGGAAGAACACAAACCACTTGGGAAAACATCCACTTCACAGACGGAAAGCAAATGGGATAAACACGGAAAGATGTTTCGCTTCATATGGTTAATCAAATACAAATTCAAACTGTTTTCACCTCTTATTCTCTCCATGGTCTACACAGCACTCTATTAGATGCTGTCAATATATTATCATTTAATTCATTTTAACTTAAGAATTAAATGTAGTATTTACCTTTAAGTATTCCATATTTTTATGTCAACTTCTTTTTTTGCTAAGTGGTCCCTGGGTTTATTGTCTTATTTCGCAAACTTTTCCCACTTTTAGACTATCTTTTAAATATCCATACTTTCCTTTAGTAATTTTATATAATTTCATTTCTTTAATTTTTAACCTTTCCTCATCCGGAATTTTTTTGGGGAAAGAATGAGACCGGGATCCATCTTTATTTTTAATCAGTCAGCCTTCTCAACAATACTGAATATTTCATCTTGTCCTCATTTATTTGTTGTCTCAGTAATTCCTAAATTCTACTCTGTCCCACTGGTCTGTCTGTTCATTCCTGTGCCTGTGTCAAAGAGTTTTATTTATTGTGCTTTTATAGTACATTTTAATATTTGCAGTGTTAGATTTATCACAACTATTCATTTAAGGACTTTGTTTTTTTTAACACATCAACTGCCATTTACTATCAGGACCACTTCTAGTACACTCACGTATGTTATGGACATGTGAGCATATATGTACAGAATAAACACGTTACTTCACCTACCCCATGAGCTCAGAAATGCAGTCAGCATTTTATACCTAATTGGCCAGCGCTGCACACAAGGCTCCACTAGGTGGCGCAGCAGGAGCAGAGCGTGGAGGTCTGGGCTCTGCAGAGAGCTTCCCAGACTCAGGCCCCAATCCAGAGCTTGTATCTAGGGTTTTTCCTGCTCATTGTCTAGGGGAAGGAATCTGTCATTTCCAAAATGTAAATAACAGCAAAATCATCACATAGTGGGTCAAACATGAGGCAGGAAAGAAGCAACAGTCAGGTGCTTCTCTCACTATATGACCATGAATAATTCCATTTCTGTGCAATTAAAGTAACCAGTTTAGACACTTACCTACACTTTGCTATGTAGCTTCTCAAAAGACAACCTCACAATAAGAATAATCATTTTATCTTCTTGTAGAGTTAAGTAAGTAAAGCGTCTTAAGCCCTTTGTGGAAAAAGTTAGCATAATAAAGAAATATGGATTATATATTTATCATAATCAAATGCTACATATTAACATACTTCCTTTTTTTTTTGATCATGACCCGGTACACGTGATATGTTTTCTTGTACTGCCGAATTTCTTTTGCTAGAGTAATTATACACCAAATACCTTGGCTTGGTTGTGGGAAGAATAAAGCACCACAGAAAGTATCTCTTCTAACCCCCTCCCCACTTCCCTCCAGGTAGCACCGTTCAAAATGAGCGGGGTGAAGTCGCCCTACTCTGTGAGACAGGAGATGGGGATGGAACAGAAACCAAAATGGGTACCAGTGTTAGATTGGGGGAACAAACACTCCCAGGGTATAAAACGTTCAATAACTTTAGGTAATGTTTTGACATGACGAATGTCGAGAAAACGGAAGATAGTGGAAAAATATTCAAAGAATGAGAGTTGAAAGCAGGATCTTGAGACTTTCAGAAAAGATAATCATTGGGTGACTTGGGTGACTCCTTTTTGATACACTTAGCTTCCTACCCAAAACAAACAGAAACACCTTATTAATTGTAGCCAATGTAAAACACATCCCAATTTCAGAAATGCAAAAGTAGACTTTTAAAAGGTAATCACTCTAGAACCAAAGAAAGAATATCTAATTAAGAGCTGGGGTGGCGCAGGCCCACCCCTACCCTGTCTAGGCTTCATTTTGAGGACATCAGAATCTGGACTGACCCCGAGGGAAATCTTTAACAGCTCCGAGGCCTGGGGACAGACCAGGCTGCAGAGGTTAGCACCAGATCTGTCCTGACGGCAGCCTATGAAATCTACTCCTTTCTCTTCCCACAAAATAGAAGCCTTGAGAGGGGGCCAGTGCGGCTGAGAAACCAATAACACTGCATCCTTTGTCAGCGCCAACCATTGGAGGCAAAGAATGCCTGGACTGTGAGAGAATCCTACACAGAGATGATTGGTGGTGGTGGGGGGTACCTCTTTTTTTATTCCGAACATCAACATCTTTTTTTTATTCCGAACATCAACATCAACTCTCTTCCCATTTGAAAGGGTTCAGGTGGGCTGCACAGAATTGAAATACTCATTCTGCAAGACCCATTAGGTAGGATAATCATGAACATTTTCATCAGGAGTCATCAAACGTGGTCTTTGACCACTGCTAGGAGAGTTAACCATGACTTATTAAACAAACGATAACAAAAAAATACCACTGGAAATATGAAAGTTACCATTAAGAATGGAAACATATCAACCATTATTTTCACTGAGTTAACTGGCAAAGGATTTGGTTTAAACCCCAGTTCCATAATTTGCTACGCAATCTTCAGCAAGCTAGCTGCCTGTTCTCTCTGAGGCCCAGCTCTCCCATCTTTAAAAAGGCTGATAATACTTCACAGGGACACTGGGAAGATTAAACGAAATCAAATATATAAAAGTGCTTTGTCACATAAAAAGTATGCTGTTATTTTTCCCTGGGCAGGAAATCTGATAAGCAATACGCAGATTATGGATGGAAATGATATCACAGTGAGAAAAGGGGAGAAAAAATACAGTCATTCTGCACCAAGATATTTTCTCTCAATTACACATAACTCCGTTTTGCCATGTTTTTGATTCTTCAGAATAAAGCTGGTTAAAACAAACACACAAATGAGAAGTAGTACAAAAAGTGTTTTCTGTGCAATATCAAATCTAATTGTCAGTGTTTCAGAATTTTCAAGTTATTTCTAAGATTATCTAAAGGGGTTAACCACAGCTAACCCAAAGAAGCAATAGAGTGGTTATTGTCAAGGTGATGGTTCTATTTAAAAAAAAAAAAATCTCAGAAGATGTCTTCACTACCACAGTGAACATTCAGAACTAAGTACCTAGCAGGGTGTATTCATTTCCACTGAGATTCTGCAGTATCTTTTTTCTTTCTCATAAGGCTTTTAATTTTTGGCATTACATTTACAATGAAAAGAAGTAAGCAAAATTTGAAACCCCGACTTGACTTTGAAGACAGTTGAATTTTCAAAGCTCTTAAAACCTTCAAGAAACTACACACAGTCAGGATATCCCAAGGGTATGACCGTGGCAAGGTACAGAGGGCACTCCAAAAAGAAACCACTAGGTGTAAAAAGATGAAAATCTCACAAGAAAAAAAAAAAAAGTCCAAAAAATGACATCTAAATCTTTCTCATGTTACAAAAGGAAATTAAGAATCCAGAGGCTTGGGGAGAGAGAGAGAGATGTGAACATGCTGATTTGTAACAGACAAGGAGAAGGGGGGTGTCGGGGGAGGGCTACAGATGCAGAAAGAGGAGGCACGTGTTTTCTTCACACGTGTGACTGCAGCAGACAGATCTGCGATCCTGGGACATTCTTTCCAAAACAATCTGCTGTCAACTAAATGCTCAAAGTTCTGCTGAGAAAAAAAAAAAAAAAAAAAAAAAAAGGCCATTGCTATCAAATACTAGTTAATCGAACAGTATTCCAGCATGTCAGGTGGGCTTCAGGGTCTACTCATTAATTGAGCAAACACTACTGAGCACCTGCTGTGTACCATCCCTGGCATTCTTCCAGGCACTTGAGACATATCAAAGAATACATTACATTTGTGAACAAAAATTCCTGCCCTCAGAGAGTTTACGTTCTTAACAACGTGCGCATAATCTAACTTTCTACCCTTACCTCCCATCAGGTTTCTACAAGCATCCCCTCTTCATTCCTCAAATACAGCCTGTGGTACCTGGCATTTTCTCCTCACAACACAGTTGTTTATCGCAGTCCCGACAAAGGATTCTGACTCTGTTATCTCTCTCAGGGTGCATATCACATCACTCGTAGTGTGTGAGTTTATGCACAAGACTTTCTCTCTTCTTCAGTGCTGAGTCATAGTAGGTTTTCACAACTTTTTCTTTTAATAAATCAAGAAAGCTAATAGTAATCCACATCCTTAAAAAAGATAAACAATAAATACATTGCTTTTTTTCATTCAGTTCCTTAGATAAATAACACTGTCTTTTCCCTAGAAATTTGAGCTAACAAAGAGAATGCTGGGCATTTTTTAAGTTGAACAACATGCCCTGTTTGGAGAAAATATACCTGCCCGCCTTCTTCCTTCTAGGAAAAGCAAAATGAAGCTTTCTTTGGGATAATCACAATGTTGGGTCACAAAGACACAATGAACAAGGCAAAATCCATGTCTGGGGTGAAGGCAGATGAGTGAAATGGCTGTAATAAAGTGAGATTCATGCAGGAAAAGACTACCGTAGGACGTTTTACAGAAGATGGGAGAGTAGAGTGAGGAGACGGGGCAGGACGGAGCTGAGGGTCTGACCCAAGGCAGCGCTGCCGAGAAGAGGAAGCAGTGGGTGCAGGTGGGTGTTTCTCAGAACCAAAGACTTAGTGAGTGGTTGGGAGAGGATGGGGTCTAGCATGACTTCCAGGTTTCTGGGTTGGAATACTTTTACAGTTAACCAAGAGAAGAAACATATATGGAGATGCAGGTCTGAGAGGGGAAGAAGAGTTTATATTTGAATGTAATGAATTTTAGATTTCTATGTAATATCCAAGTGGATCTATCTAGAAAGCAGTGGGAAATAGGAAACTTGGGAGGGAAACTGGGCTGTGCATACATCTTTGTAGAACCCTCAGTTACATCGAGGGGAAACACATGAGTGTCAGGGACACTAGGAGACCAGTGGTCTCTTTATTGCATCTTTCTCCCAAAGGGAACGTGGTGAAGAAATTCCTGCAATTCTTAAGGAGAAGTAAGAAAAAGAGATTCTGGGTCTAAAATCCCTAACAGAGTAAATGAGTTACACTTCTGCTCAGAGCACTACTTAGAACGTGGTCCGCTAGTTCAGTGAGCAGGGATGCAGAAAACAGAAGGGACCTGCCTGCAGTTTGAGCCCAGGGGAGCCCCCAAAAGGTCAGTTGGGCCCTATGCTCCATCCCGTTCCTTCAGGGAGGACCCCAAAGCAAATCAAAGTCGCTCAATGACCATGACTGTGATTCCACTAGTCCTCTTTCATCTGATGGCTTTAATTCCATGGAGTCCCAGGCTGGGCTCTGCAGACCACCTGCAAACTGAGCAGGTGGGAGCAGCGGTGTTTACAGCTGGAGTCTAATAACCCATTGAATTCAGCACCATTCAGGCAGAAAAGACAGTGACTTCCTGACCAGCAAAACTAGCACCTGGCCTAAAAGAAGACTATGTGAAACAAAATAAGGACGTTTGAGAAAGGAAGACCACATAAATTTTTATATTTCTTAGAACTCATTATTTTCAGCTGAGAAATTCCTGCTAAAAATGTCTCTATAACTCCCTGTCCTATCACATAATATAACTTAGAACTATAAAGAAATGGACATGGTAGTTCACTGACAAGTATGTTTTGCTCTATGTCTGAATTAAGACATTGGACTAAAATTAAAAAGCAAAGTGAAATGGCATATAGCAGAAAGAAACTGGACAAAATTACCTAGAAGCTGATTAGTCTTTATTTACCTTTGCAAGAGAAGGATGTAATCATTTTATTCCTTTTATGATAGCATTTCATTATAAATCCTAACTCTTTGCTCTCCACAATATTAACAAACTTGTTGTTGTCTCACTGGGAACTATAAATAAAAGATTGTAGATAATCTATTCATTTTTATTTTTAAATTTAAACTTTCCTCCATCAATTTCAGCATCTGATTAACACATTTAAGGGCAAATTATTTTTTAAAAAACTAGATACAGGGAATTGGTAAGTAGTCTATCTAGTAAAAACAACCTAGGAAGATATAAATTATTAATCATATGTGAAAATCACAGCAAAAGACATAGGACGTACATTGTGCAGTAGACTGTGTTTTCCCAGCAATAATTCAAGCAATAATGTCACTCTCGCACGTGCTTTCAGAACCTTCCTACTTCCCATCATGTGGGGCTGTGTACACAGCCTTTGAACCTCGGCAGGCTTGTGACTTTCCTGATCAATAGAATTTAGTGGAAGTAATGACATGTGCCCGTAAATGCTAGGCCATTAAAAAAAGGATACCGATGCCACCTACTTTCTCTCGGAACATGCACCCTTGTGCCCGATCACCCTGCTACGAGCAGATCCACACCATATGGGGGGACCACAAATCGGTTTTCTAATGGCTGCAATTAAGGTCTCAGCCACCAGCCAATATCAATAGTCAAATACTGGACTCAATGAACCTGCAGATGATTCCAGCTTCTAGCTCTCAAGTTGTCCAGCTGAGGCCTCAGACAACAGGAAGCACTGGAAAGCCATTCCTGCTGAGCCCTGCCTGAATCACTCACCTACGGATTCTATGAGCAAATGACTGGCTGTTTAAATGTCACTATGGGTGTTCTTACAGCTCGAGGAACTGGAATGTCTCAAAAGATCTTCATGTGCTTACTTTCTCAAGAGTCACAGATGGATTTTAAAACAGAGCTAAGAGAGCCGCATGAAATCCCTAGCCCAGAACTTTCCTTTTTCACAGAAGAGACTGGGGGAACAGGGAGTAACTAACCATCACTGAATACCTACGTTGTGACTTCTAACCCATCTCAATGATTTCTTCTAAGAAAACAAAATAATGAATAAAGTTGAGGTCCAGTAATAAAAAAGAACCTAATTCGGAGCCATGGACCTATGATCCACATCAATACTTCAGTAGAGACAAATGTCATATTTACCTGGTATTTTCCCCAAACAATTCTTATAGCCACGCACCCTTTTGATGTGTATTGATATTAGCAACGGGGACTGAGTGCAGTGCCCTTAATTAATCTGCAGGCATATTCATGTCATCAGTAATTCAATACAGTTAAACTGTCATTGGTCCCTTTCAATGCTCCAGGCAATAGGTGCCAGGAATACAAAAGAGCAAGACGTGGGTCCCTGCCCAGAACCTCCAGGTCAGATGCATGGGCTTCACCATCAGCTTCACAGGAATCCTGCCTTTGCCCCATTTCCTCCCTCCACGCTGGGGAAATGGACACTCTGGAAATATACTCCCAAAATACTCATTTACATTAAATTTCTGTACATTGTAAGCCAGTTTGCTCTTGATTTCAGAGTTGAATTTCCAATGGCAAAATGTGATGACAAGCAATTAAAAGTTGTATGCTAACAGTTCCCAAAACAACTGGAAACACACTGATAGTTCAATTATATTAAAAGCCAAAAAAAAAAAAAATTCTTTGGCAACTAAAGAATCCCTTCATAAATCAAAGAAAATCTCTCTTTCTGATGTTACTATACTGATGTTCAGAGTTTTGAGATTATAAACCTGTAAAGAGAAGAACAGGAAATGCAAATATTGACTAACATCAGTCTGGTTCATAGCACCTTCAGGGTAAATCATTCAATTAGATCCTTCAGGTCAATGACAGCATCAGAGTGCACCCGAGCCTCAAGCTTCTCCAGAAAGAAATGCCTAAAGAAATAGGAATGAAGCCAGACAAAGACCAAATTATGCAGTAAGATCATATCCTATGATCTCATGGATATTTTCCTTAACTCTTGTGTCTTTCCATGCTGAGCATGAAGAGTGTCCATGGCCAGGAAGAAGGCAGGAAGTCTTCGGTTTACTTTTGCTCTCGGTGTGGGGTGGGTGACTATACAGACTAGAAAACTAGGGACTGACCCACCCCTCCCCTCCATCTCACTCCCCCTTTAGATAATCTATTCCCACAACTATTCAGGAAGTACCACTCCTCCCATGGGACAAAGCCAATGACCCAGAAAGGTCCGGGCGATGGTGCCTGGATCCCGGGATGAGCACATGAGTCACCTCAGGGAAAGCATTTCTCCCTGGGGCAGAAACATGCAGAACCATGGCAACAGGGCCTGCTAGTCTGTGTAATCGTCCACGTACCACCCCATATAAAGACAATGCACAAAGCAAGTCTCACTCTCTGCTTGGATAGAGAACAGGAAGATCAAAGGGAGACAAAAATCCTAGCAGGGCCCAGCGAAGGCTCTACAAATGAAGGATGACCACCAGAAGGCTGTGCGGGGCTGTTAGGCCTCTCAGCCTCCCTCCAGGTACTGCTCGGACAGGGGCACTCCCTCAGGATATTCGTACTCTAAAGTCAACTCCGTGGAACTAAATTTTGGATTTATCTGTTCTTCTAATTCACCAATGAACATGACTTCCTTCCATTAATATGAATAACCGCAATGCTCCCAGAGAAGCCTGCAGTAGACATCTATCTTTGAACAAGCAACCCAAAATGTCCTTTCTCACCACTTTTCTTTTTATCCTAATGCCTGGGCCCTCTCAAAAGTTTACTGTCCCATCTGAACCAGTGTATCTAAAAAGTCTTTTTCAAGGACTTGCCACTCAAGGCTCAAGTTCTCAATTTTTCTTAACTTTATCAATGAGAAAATCTTAAAATTTGCATTGACAAAGCAAGGCTGATCTGTTTCTCACTTCTTATACTGAACCACACTGGATCACATTCCACATTCTCTTAGACTATCCCATCTCTGCCCACACTGGGGACTTGGTTCACTCTGATCCGTTGGCATCATGGTACTTCCCATCTATCCAAATTCAACAGGCTCTTCAAAGTAAGAACAAATGCCACCTTCCACATCAATCTGATCTTGCCAAGGTTAAGAATTTATTCTTTATCTCTCTTCTTTGATAGTACTTTATATCTCTCTTATGGTAGTGTCCATGTTTGAACTTGTTATAAAAGTATTTGTGTATGTATGTCACCTCCTTTAGCAGACTATAAATTCCTTGAATATCAAAGCACCCAAAACAGCATACTGCCCATAATTCATTTACATTCAGTAAACATTCACTGAATATACAGCTATCTGATGGGCTTCATCATGAGGCTTTTTATATTATAAAAGAGAAACACAGCTAAAGAAAAAAGGCTGAAGTAATACTTCTCAGAAGAGGATTCTTCAAGTATTCTCAATTAAAGAAAAATGTTAAGAATAAAGACTTGCCAAATCTTTTTAAGTCAAATCTTGCACATATTTTCTTGATACACATGGTTTATTTCACTACGTGGTTCCAAAGGAAAATCTGCATGATGATCACCCACTAGAACGAAGAATTGGGAAAATGGATAAACAACTCTTCCCCGAGTTAACAGCTCCAAGGAGTTTGCTGGCAAAGATCTCAAATATCTCACCAACTTCTGAAAATAAAAGTCTAAGACTGGGCAAACAGAGAACAAAAGTACAGAAGAAATACTGAGTCAAGCAGAGATCAGATTTCTCCAGGATTGATCAAGTAAGGAGTTTCTGAAGAGGTGAGTTTCAGGTAGGAAAGTTTATGATATTAGAGACAGAAAATAGTGGAGTGGAAAAGGACTTTTGGGGCAAAGGGAAGGACATGTTCAATGGAAAAAAGGCAGTAAGAAAGATGTTGCTGAATAGAAAGAGAACTTGAATATCTACAGGAGAAAAAAAAAATCCTTTCTATGGAAAAGCAAGAAATGAACAAGGTCAGTTAAAGAGTAGGTGCCAGTGGGCTCAAAGGTTAAAAAAACAAAAAGGAAACCCTGAGTTTATGAGCTCATCTTAGATTCCTGTTACCTGACAGTTGATTCTGACAAACTGAATAACCCTCAAAGTAGATGAAAAATCAACAACCAAAAGTCAAAATCAACACCCAGAAGGAAAGTCTTCTAATGAAATTAGAAATCATAGTCACAATATTGGACTAAGTGTTTCATAAAAACATAAGAATGGACATACATCAATTTAAAGGAAAAAATGGACAAATTAACTTAAATATATTTGTATGCAGTAGCTGTACACAGCTTGCGTCAAAGCATATGATTCTTAAAAAAACACCTCATGCATAAGAGAAATGTGAATGTGGGAAAATTACCCAAACATGCTATTTGTAATACTGTAATCTACTCCAGGAGAACATGCAGATAAGGTGGTAAGAAAAAGGGTTCCAAGGATGGCCAATTGCTAGTCATTGTGAAATAATGCAACTCCAAAGTCAGTAAATGTGACCACACAGTTGGAATCACAGCAAAGAATTTAGCATCTGGGAAGAGAGGAACCAGTGATCCCTACACATCAGGTCCTCAGGGTAAATGCAGAATCTCCAGCTGAGCTTGGGAAAAATCACTGCATTCCGATCCAATGTAGTCAAAAAACAAAACAAAACAAAAAACCCAGTGGTCCAAAACATTGCTGCTTTTAATTAACAGTTCACATAACACTTTAAAGCGGTGTTTACTGATTTTAGAGTCACATGTAAAGCTGTACTTCTCAAAGTGAGAACAGCCAGGTGTAAGAGGGAATACACACCATAAAACCATAAAATGAATGCATTATCCTAGAATGGTCATCTTTATCCATATATAATGTTAATATCCTTTTTTTATAATAAAATAAACGAAGGTACAAGATTGTAGGAGAGACTGATAGTTGCCTAGTAGTATCTACATTCTCTCCTTTCTTAGTAATACTTGCCAAGCTCTAGCTGAACAAAATAAAGAAAGAGATATGCAATTTTAATAGGCATTAAGTAAGGATAGGACATCTTAGGAAAAGAAAGATTTTAAAATGCACAGACCACAAATTATAAGTTGCATTAACTCATTCATTCGGTGTATATTTATGGAAGGCCTACAATATTCTAACTCCAGGGGTGAAAAAATGATGAAACACGATGTCTACCTCAAGAAACTCACAGTCCAGTGAAAGAAAGATGAGTAAATAAGTCATTGCGATTCATTACAATGTGCTAACAGAGATCATGACATTCTTATAACGGTACCTAAGGGTCCAGGAATAGCCCTAAGGGTCCTCAGATGGAGTGGTGGTGACATTGGGGACCAGATTAGCTGTGTGTGACTCGTGAGGAATAAAATGAGAAAGACAAGGAAGCAGGTAGGCCTGACTGCAAGTTTCAGGCTTTTGAACTTGATCGTTTATGTATGGGACCCACACAGAATTGTCAAGAGAGAAATAACAGTGCTGTCTTGCTTGAAGATTAATTAGTCATTGATTTTAGAGAGGATCAGGTTCAGGGAAGAAGTGACTGAAGGGTGAAGCCTGGGAAACAGGTTAGCGGGCTCTATAATTATTCACACATGAGGTCATTTCAATTTGCAGAAAATGCGAGTGGAAAAAAAAAAGGAACGGAAAGGGACAAAAAACATGTCCAAGGAAGAACTGCCAGTATTTGTTGAAACCAGAAAGAAAGATGCATTGAAGGAGTTTAAGAAATATGTATTTCTTTTTTGACGTGTTGTGGCTTTCAAGAGCTTCCGACAGAATATTTAAAAAGAATGCCCGAGTTAACCAAAGGGATTTCCGTTCTATAACTGCATATATTATGCTTAAAGTCTTAGTTTCCATCCAAGCAACTAATATAAAAGTTACAAATGCATTCATGCATCTAAGAGACTCACTGAGTACCTCCTGTGCATCTGCCAAATTCCCAGCTCAGCACTAGCAGTAGGAAATAAAGTTTGAGTGATTTATTTATTTGTGAAACAGTACCTTACACTACAATAATGCCATGAAGAAGCTCCTTAAGTAATAGTCAAGTAATATTAACCTCACTCAGGAAAACCTCACTTAGAAAATTTTTTCTAAGACTCACAAGTGCCTTTTTACGAGTACCAAATGGAATATCACAAAACACGTAACCACTTCCACCTGTTACCCCATGGCTCAGGACTCCCCCTGCCACCAAGGATTTTCCCATCTAATTGTCCCAACTGTAGTTACACGTCACCTACCTTACCTGGATGCTTTATCATTCACCAACAACTGTGTAACTATTAAAATTTAAACTTCACGTTTACAGCATTTCTTTCCATCCTCCAGAACGTGAGTGCCTAATGGCCTAGAAGCTGCTTTTGATGCCACTGCCATCATCTTGCATCCAGAATTGTTTTCATAACTTAATGTTTAAACAAAAAAGGCAGAGAGAATGTGACCATGCATCTTAAGTACTGGGCCCTGCCCTTTCACAGTTTTTACCTTGACATTAAACCAAAATTATACAAACTTAAAATACCATGAGAATAACAAGAACAACAAAAAAGGTTTTTTGTTTTTCTTTTAAAACCACCCAAAATGATTTCATATTTTGGAGAAAAATAATCCTTTAAAAGGGCAGCTGTTTCTAACTTTAATCAGAGTGATGCTTATCAGATATCACGTATCTTATCTCAGAGGCCAACAGAATAATACAAAAGAAAAGCACCATATTTTGCATTAAAGAGAATTTCTTTAAATGCAATAAGAAAATGTGTCTTTAGACAATTCCATCATATTTATTTTTTCCTGTGAGTTCTCCTTTTATGGGACTTTAAAACAACATTTTTTTTTAATAAATACATTTTTCTCTTATACCAACAGAAAGTCAAACAGCAAACTTAAATCCTGTTGTTTACACAGTAAGACAGCTATGAGAGAGAAAGGAGAAATGAAAAAAATGGCGTCTTATTTACTGAATTGTTGAGTGCCAGTTTATTCAGCTGTCCATACTGGGTGATTCATTACACAGCTGCTTGTTCAAGTGAAAATAGAGAAGTGGGCTCAGGAAGCAAAATATTCATGGCCCAATAAGCTGGTAAAAGGAACAGGTTTAGCTAAAGAATCTCATGTTGAAAAGAACAAACCAATAAAATTCTAACTAAACATGTAACAGTATGTTCATCTTACTATCAGCTAATATCTATCGGTCACTGTATGCCTAGTATACAGCTGGGCACGGCATTAAATATGTGCTTTACCTACTCTACTATCCTATTTAAACAGCAAACTATCACCATAAGGTAGATAGTTTCCCCTTTATATAGATGAAAAACACTGCAGGCTCAAAGTTCCAATATCTCAAAAATATAAATGGCTTAAAAAAAAATTCCACCAAGGTTAATGTAAGTTGAAAAAGCTCATAATCTTTCCACCAGCCATTAGTGCATCTGACCTCACAATTCTATTAAATACATGGGGGCCATGTTAACAATTTTAACAAGAGAAGACTGTTAGTGGGAACTCCCCTATCTACTACCTTACAAGACATAATGGGCCCATTTCCTCCTCTTATTGATGCTTATTTCTTTCCCTTTAATAGAAATTTCCACACTTAAAACCTATTAAATTTCACCTTGTAACATTTCAAATTCACTTTTTATATTATCAGTCATGTTGTAATATCTTTCAGTACACAGATGGATGGAAAAATACTGACTACAAATTTTCCCTTTTTCTGTCAAATTGTAAATGAAGATGAGAAGACAAATAGGTAATGGAGAAATTTAGACCCCATATTTCCTTCAAGCTTAGTTGCGACTGTTTTAGGCTCTAAAAAATCTAATAGAATCTCAGGCACGCAAGGCTGGTTCAGCATTCAAAAATAAAACAACGTAATTTATCACATTAACAGGCTAAAATAGAAAAAAATCACATGACCATATCAATATATGCAGTAAAAGCATTTGACAAAATCTAACACCCGTTCATGATAAAAACTGTTAGTAAATTAGAGAAATACCTTCTCAACTTGATAAAGAATATCTACAAAAACCATACAGCTAACATCATATTTAATTGTGAGAAACTAGAAGCTTTCCAACTAAGATCAGGAAAAAGGCAAGGATGTCCCCTCCTTTTTAACATTGTATGGGAATGCCATGCAATAAGAAAAGGAAATAAAAAATACACAGACTGGGAAGGAAGAAATAGAACTGTCTTTGTTCACAGACGATATGTTGATTAGAAAATCCAAAAGAAACAACAAGAAAACTCCTGGAACTAATAATGATTATGTCAAGGTTTCAGGACACAAAGTTAATAGACAAAAGTCAATCACCTTTCCATATACAGCAATGAACAAGTGAAATTTGAAGTGAACAACACAATATTATTTAAATTAGCATCTCCAAATATGAAACATTTAGTTATAAATTTAACAAAATATGTACAAGATCTGTATGAGAAAAAGTATACAACTCTGATTAAAGAAATCAAAGAACTAGATAAATAGGGAGATACTGCATGTTCATGGAAAGGAAGACAATACGGTCAAGATGTTAGTTCTTCCCAACTTGATCTATAGATTCAATGCAATTCCATCAAAATTCCAGCAACTTATCTTGTAGATTTCAACAAACTGATTCTGAAGTTTATATGAAGAGGCAGAAGACCCAAAATAGCCAACATAATATTAAGGAGGGGAACAAAACTGGAGAACTGATGCTTCCTGACTTCAAGGCTTACTGTCAAGCTATAGTAATCAAGACAGTATGGTACTGGCAAAAGAGTAGACCAGTGGGTCAATGTGACAGAACAGACAGCCCAGAAATAGACCCACAAACTGCTCTTTGACAAAGGAGCAAAGACAACAGAATGGAGCAAAGACAGTCTCTTCAACAAATGGTGCTAGAACAGCTGGACATCCACATGAAAAAAAAATGCATCTAGACACAGACCTTACACCATTCACAAAAATTAATTCAAAATGGATCACAAACCTAAATGTAAAGCACAAAAATACAAAACTTGTAGAAGATAACATAGGGCCTGAAGACCTTGATGACCTTGGGTATATTGATGAATTTTGGGATACAACAACAAAGCCATGATCCAAGAAAGAAAGAATCGATAAGTTGGACTTCATTAAAATTAAAATCTCCTGCTCTATGAAAAATAATTTTAAGAGAATAAGAAGACAAGCTACAGTTTTGGAGAAAATGCAAAAGATGGATAAAGGACAATAAAATGAACAACCTAATTTAAAAAAAGGTCAAAGATTTGAACAGAAATCTCACTAAAGAAGATATACAGATGGCAAATAAGCATATGAAAAGATTCCCCATATCAAATGTCATCAGGGAATTACAAATGGCAACAATGAGACACCACTACACATCTGTCAGAATGGCCAAAATCCGGACACTGACAATACCAAGTACCGACAAGGATGTGGAACAACAGCAACTCTCATTCATTGCTGGAGAGAATGCAAAATGGTACAGCCACTTTGCAAGAAAGTACGGCAGTTTCTTATACAACTGAAAATATTCTGACTATACGATTCAACAACTGTACTCCTCCTTGGTACTTACCCCAAAGAGCTGAAAACTTATATCTACCCAAAAACCTGCATATGGATATTTACAGCAGCTTAATCATCATTCCCAAATTTGGAAGCAACCAACATGTGCTTTAGTAAGTAAGGGGTAAATAAACTGTGGTACATCCAGACAATGGAATATTATTCAGTGATAAGAAGAAATTAGCTCTCTTTTATGCTGTAAAAAGGCATAAAAGAATCTTAAATGCATGTTCTTTAGTAAAAGAAGCCAATCTGAAAACCCTACATACTACAAGATTTCAAGTACATTCAATTCTGGAAAGGGTAAAACTATAGCGATAGTAAAAAAAAGATCAGTGGTTGCCAGGGGTCGGTGGGGGCGTGGTGGGTGAATAGATAGAGCGTGCAGAATTTTCGGGCAGTGAAATTACTCTGTATGATACTATAATGATGCATACATGTCATTACACATTTGTCAAAACTCATAGGATGTGCAACACCAAGAGTGAACCCTAATGTAAATCAGGAACTGTGTGTGATTATGATGTGTCAACGTAGGCCCATCAATTGTTATAAATGTACCACTTTGGGGTGGGGTGTTGATAATGGGGGAGGCTACGCATGTGCAGGGGCAAGGGGTATATGGGAAATCTCAATTTTGCTATGAGCCTAAAACCGCTCTGAAAAATAAAGTCTTTAAAATATTTAATAAAGTTTTTTCCTCCGTCCTCCTGTCTCATTTTTGTGTAAATTTTTTTCAGTGGTTAAACTCATTTTATGAATCAGTAAATATCATCAAAACACTTGGGGTCTTAATCTCATTATAACACCAGTCATAGAAATATGTGTGAATAAATCTGCATCCGATATCCGCTGAGGTTTGTAGACAAATATCCTTTTTCTCTTTTTATCTTTTAAACTAACATTCTATTATGAAGATTTTCTACACCAAATAATTTTAGATAAGACATTGCTTTCTCATCACTCGTACGAACTGGAATCTATGACTGGGTCCTTTAGAACAGTCACCAGACCAAAATTTAACACAATCCAAATTCAAGTACTGCTTTGTTTACGGCAATAGAAACAAAGTGAGATTGAACAAGGACGGACAGATGTCTCACATGGTTGGAAGAAAGGGAAGGAATAAACTAAAAATGATGCTGAATTTTAAAGTAACACTATTATCGAGGAAGATGGCAAAGCTGCAAACAGTTGGGCTTCCTTTTTCATTAATTGATTATCAGTTGACAAAGATTCACAAAGAAAAATTTTAATCCAAACTTCATCCTTAACCCTCTAAAGGCTTATTAATTTTAGCTTTTGAATTTAGATTTTGCTTGTTATGTTTTTGAACACAGCAACAGTCAAAAGTTTAGCAAAATTTTTTCCACAGAAATTAAGATGGACCACAATGATTAAAGTGCCACAAAATTCAGGGCTTTTTTATAGAGTGATATTTTCTAGGATACATTTTTGAATTAAATAAAATCCAGGAATACGTGGCCCTAGGACATCATTTTTTAACACTATTTTTGATAACACTCATTTATTTGGGATGGCAGCTAGCATCTGCTGAGGTCCACAGCCATACGTGTATTCCTCCTGAAGACTGTCACAGGCGTAGGAACCTGAGGAGTGCTTCTCTTCTAAGCAAAGTCCTTAGAATGTTTCTTTACATGAAAATGATCAATCTATGAGATCGAAACAGTGCAAAGCAAAGTGAAGTCAATGTCACATGCAGGTAAAGTCAACAATATGTTCCATGCATCGAACAAAGCACCCGCCATCTCCGTTCCAGTCACTGCTGACCTGAGATCCCCTTTCCCTCCCGCCAGCTCTGTCTGGAAGACAATGTTAGGCAACCAAGGGAAAATAAGTCTACATGTGCCAAGTACTTACAATTGATCGGGTTTATTTTTACAATGGAATTATTTTTCTTATTTCATGAATAAAAAAGTTGAGGT
The DNA here is from genome assembly GCF_036321535.1 of Camelus dromedarius. Classification (NCBI taxonomy): domain Eukaryota; kingdom Metazoa; phylum Chordata; class Mammalia; order Artiodactyla; family Camelidae; genus Camelus; species Camelus dromedarius. The sequence goes on from NC_087436.1 coordinate 42,197,449, forward strand.
TCAGAGGAATTAAATAACTTGCCCAGTAACCTAAGACTAGTAATAGTGAAACCACGATTAAAACAGGTTTGCCTGGCCTTAACGCCTGTGCCCATTCCAGTACCAGGCGGCCTCCTTAGTTCCACTTCCAGCAAAGATGGTTTCCAAAAGTAATGGTGCTTGGGTCTTATGGGGAAAGTCAAGGGAAAATAGAAGAAAAGGCAAAATAAAGAAATGGGAACGATTACAGGGCACAGATTCTTCATTCCATATTAACTAAAGCCCAGGGGGCCTGCCTTTCCCAGCACTACTTTCTCAGCACATAATCCCAGTTCCACTCTCTGCCTCAACTGTGTGCCGAGGTATAACGGTGACGTGAAAGTCCATGTTCAACATCAGAGTGCCCATAAGGTCAGGTTTCGGGATGGCAGCCTCTTCCAGTTCCTTTAAAGAAGGGCATGGTTAACACACTACGTGGCCATGGCATTTAGACTAACGCCCAACACTCAATAAATATTTGCCAACAGACCTAATGAAGGAAAGAACTAAGTGAATGGAATCTGATAAAGAGGGTGGCAGAGAGCCAGAGATGGCTGTCTTTTCCTCCCACCTGGGGTTTTCTTTCCCAAGTGGAACCAGCATTGAAATCCCAACGTGCTATAAAACTTACAGGTCACACATAAGATCTTTGGAGGTTTAGGGACTATGACATTTTATTGTTTCCTCAGCATCGAATGGAGTATCTCGCACAAGGCAAGTGATCAACAAATATTGCTCAATAAGGAAATGAGTGAATAAACAAAGGATCTAGGTAAGAAGGACGAGGCATTTTCTTCTATAAGGATGAAGTAACGTTCTCAAGGGAGATTAGGAAAGTCTGTGAGACCTAGAGAGCCTCAGTGAGCTTGGGATGGAAGCTTAGGAAAATCTTCTGCAGTAAGATATCTAAGAAGGGCAGCTGGACCAAAGGGTGGATGTGCAGGTGACAATCAACCTATAAAACTTGGTGAGATAGAAAAATGACAAAGAGAATTCACCACTCAAACAAGCAGCTTATGGGAGAGAGTAACTTTCCAATAAGTAGAGAACATTCAGCAGGAACTAAACATCAGAACGACCTACAACCTCAGCCACAGGGGTAGCAGAGGGAGGTCCCACTTCCTGTTAAAGGAGATGAGTTTTAAAATGTCCCTCACACATGGTGACCCTCAATAAATTATTATAGAAGGGTGGCAGAGGAAGGAAAAGAGGGACAGAAGTGGAAGGAGGGACAGATGGATGGCCCCAAACTGGCCTAACCTGAGCTTTGCATTACTACTCCTTCGGAAGAGCTTTAGTTCTGGGCTCCCCAGAGGGTCTTATTATAAGGCGGTGGTCTTACCCAGTAAGCATTGCAGCACAGATCTAGAACCCAGGGATAGAAAAACTACAGTGGAACATCCTTGGGGCCATTTGCCACTCTAGGTTCTAAGGCCACACTCTTTAGGTCCCATGTTTTCCTTCGTAGCACTTACAAATGTCATTTAATGTGATTAGAAGTTTAGTATCTGTCTCTCTCACCACACTGAAGTTCCCTGAGGACACAAGCCCACTTTGCTAAACCTTCTGTTTCTGGAACCTAACACAGTCTCTTAAAAAAAAAAAGTGTTCTGTGTATATTCATTAAAAAATGTAAAAGTAAAAATTTTAAAGTGTTATTTTATGGCCTGATCTTAAAGGTAAAAGGCATTTTTGGCTAGTTTAAGTGAATAAAGCAAGCACTGCACACCAGCCTATTCTGTACCATATATCCTCTATGGAAAATCTGATACCAAGAAATCTAGCTGAGTTTTAAAACTAACAGTATTATTCAGGCAAAAGAGACACATGAGGTTACATATTTTAGCCTGTAATTCTAAAGGTTAGTTTAGTGGAAGCTCTTCATTTCACAAATGAATAAACTGGACCAACCTTGATGAAATGGTTCTGGATTCCTTAAGTACAAGTACAAGCTACCCGAAGCCTGTTGTGAACCGCATCTCTCTGGGTACTTTAGGTTACAAGACAGGAAGGCCTACTGTTGATGGACATACTGATAAGAGATGCTACACACTTCATGCTTTGATTATACAGAGAATTATCTGATTATAAACATATGAACTTAATTACGTTTTTGTGTCTCTGTAACAGAGTGATGCTTTCAGGGTCTGCTACGCTAAAAGGCCCCAGAGGGCTGTGCGCTTTGAGCTACTTGTAGTCTCCTTACATTTACTCTGGAAGGGTCTCTTTTTCCTGCCAGGTTATTAAATTGTGACTTTTCACTGTTTTCAGTGCACCAACATGAACGATTGATTTGTTTGACTCTTAATCTTAGAAATAAAATAGCAAGCTGTTTCAAAGGTGTATAATTAGAGTGAATTAACTCTGGAGGAAGAAGGTCTCTACGGTGAGTCAGTATACGAATTTTAGTTCCTGGAGATATTTTGGCATTTACTTTGGCTTCCCAAATGTCTTTTTGACTTAGATTTTAGCCCTTGGTTGTCATCCAGATAAGCAAGACTGCCAGGGAAAGCCGGTGTGTTACTGGAGTTAGTGGGAGCGGCAGATCAAACCTCAGATCTTTGGTCCTCCACTACATGCTCTCTTAAAAATGCAGCTCATTTTGGTAAATAATAAATTTCTAAAAATTCATAATGTATATCTCCTACCTAATGGTTCAATAATCCTTTACTTTTATATAATACTCTGTGATTTATAGGTACAAAGGTTATTTCAAGAGATCTTCAGTGAACATTTTTAATACAGACAAAAATATTACTAACCCTCTCGTTTGACAAGTAAGAAAACTGCAGCTGGAAAGTTCATGGGACAAGACCCACGATGTCAAAGCTAGTAAGTGGCAGACATGCGACACTGAATCCCAGAATCCTGAATCCCAGAATCTATTGCTACTACACGGACATAGCTTTGACAACATGAATTAGTGGAGCAGAGCCAGTCTACACAGGCTAAACACAGCAACAACAACAGCTAAAGCTAAGAAGGATGTACCTGTTGAATTTTAGGCAGTCATTAGTTACTTTCCCAAATGCATATTTCTCAACCAAGTAAAGCTTTCAAGAAAATCTTTGCCACTTACACATTTTCAATGCATTTAAACACTTTCTGCACATCTTAGCTTCTCAACACAGCAGTTGTCTGGCTTGCTTAATTCTCAAACTGAAAAGGAAGAGTGAAATCTCCCTGAGTGTTAAGCACCCATGACATTAGCACCATGTCGGGCCCCCTGACATTCCTATCACCTGTTAACTCACAGGGTTATGAGATTTGGGCTGTAAAAGGCTAAAACTGCTGCATTACCTCCTTCCCGGAGTAAGTATGAACCTTTAAGAGTATAATCACCCAAGTGAGAGGGTGATAAGAACTGGTATTAGGGACGCCCAGAGTGTGCCCCTCATTCTCTGGAACCATTACCTTGCCCTCTTCCTCACCAGACTAATTACAAGGCTGGTATTGATTCTCCTGACTTATTCTTACTGTCACTAGACTTCTGATTTCGTATGAAATATTCACTACTCCTAGAAAGGCAATACGTTAAATTGCTACCAGCCAGGAACACAGCATGGAAGAAATTTCTTCGTCCTCATCTTGACTACAGCTAAGTAACTGCATCTGAGGTTTGGAAACAAGGTGGTTTTAAAAAGAGAAAAGGAGAAGGGGATTGGGGAGCACTGGACAGCCTGAGCCAGAGGAAGGCTAACCGAGGGTGCTACCCTGGGGTTCAGATTAGAGGTGGAACAAAGCAGAGGGAGGAGAGCAGGAGAGAGTTCATGCATTTGGGCCATGGGGGTGGATATCAGGGTTTGGGGGCTACTGAAAGGGAGCAGAATAAGAAAAGTGCAGACTAGAAAGAGAAATCAAAAAGCCCCATGTAAACTTGACCATTCTGACTAAGGCTGGCCATATTTTAGAAAGAGTATAAATTTCTATGAAAGGATGATATTGATAAATTATGCCCAGGGAGTTAAAACATTTTGTTAAAGATTGCCTCCTTTCCATACTCGGTACAGATGCCTACTGGTGAAACCACGACTGCGTAAAGATTATTTATTTATGTTTCTTCAAACAAAAACGGTTTTTGTCTCAACTCCACTGGGTACGCTTTGTCCAGTTTGATGTCCTAATTAGCAATTCGTAGCATGATTAAATGCTAAATACACAGCTGTGTGAGGCTTCAGCTGGTAGTAACCAGTAGTGCCTAATACTGACTTTTTAAGGAGAAAAACAAAAGTACTCAAATACTGGATATAAAACTTTTGAGGCCCTAATCAGCTGAAAGAAGTAAAGTTACCAGTATCAGCACTGATTATGTACAACACGTGAACAAAGCCGATAGCTACACAGATCTGTCATCTCTATCGAAAAGCTATTTGGACTAGAAACAAAGTAAGCCTAACCTCCTAAGTAGCTGATTTAGTTTAACTCACATAAATGACATATTACATATGATTTCCATTAAATCCTCGTAGTTTAAAAAAGACATTATTACTAAGCAAGTCTAGAGGGATAAATGATGTATATTCCAACATTATTACAGGAAGCCCATATATGCTTTTTGGGAAAATGAACTTTTCTGCATTCAACTGAATATAGGTTGCACATAATAAAGTAGCAGATAAATAGCCTCACTTTTTATCTTTACCTAACTTTAGTCCTTATAAAAATCAAACACTTCTAAACAGTTTAAAACAATGGAGACTTTTCTATCTTCAGAACAGAAAAGTGACCCAGATCACACACCAGTATAAATTTCCCCTTTAAATCTGTTAAAATCCAGTCAAGGAGCCTCATCTGAAGTTTTATTCATGAAGTAAGTTACTTAAAATTTAACTGAAATAACTATAAGCCGTCAAAAGAAAAAAAAAACCCTAAATGCATTAGTAAGGCATTGCTAACAGAAAACAGGTTTGTGTTTAGTGCCTCAGATGACTGTTCTCAATCTTACACATATTTCTAATTATAACTAAGCCAAGTTTTGATACATTTAAGTTTTGGCGGCACAGGGGGCAAATTATCTCCTTTTTTTAATACTCTATACAATATTCAACTAAGTATGCACTTTACCAAAATGAAGCCAAATTTGCAAGGGCTTTAAGCACTTTTCTGTTATTTCAATTTTTGCCTTGGAGAAGAAAAGTATTTTACAAAATCCATTCACAAATTCTCTATCGTAAAAAGCTTAAAAGATATAATCTTTAAAGTGAGAGGAAACCAAGTGGTGTGTATGCTTTGATATGTTTACAAATTCTCTTTAAGATTACAGTTCAGAAAAATATCCTTCAATAAAAGGGGTAATTCAATTATATTCCCTATATTGTGCAAAACAGAACTAAATGATGGTTTGAATTTTTAATCATAAGATTTTGAAAAAGCAAAAGTTATTTCTCTTAATACTATTTCTAATTATCCCTTAATGACTCACCTGAAAATCAAAGATTCGTCACACATAAATTGTAAAATCAGTACTCTTCCATACATATCCCTCGTCCATCCTCTACAAGCCCCCACTTCTATGAACTTAGAATACACTTACAGAGAGGTCTGCTTGACTTTGGTTCTTTCATCATAACTGCACCAGAAATAAAACTGTTTTAAGTTAAGAATGAAAGCCTGTGTTTTAATGTATGTATGGTGCTCAAAATGTTTTATTTCACACCATCACTGAAGTGGAAGAAACTTTAAAAACCAGTCCTATCCCCACCCACTCACCTACCTACAGCTTAATGATAAAGAAACGGGCCCACGAGGGGAAAGTGATCTCCCCAGGGGCTAGCTGGAGACCGTGACTATGCAGCTGACCCTTGAACAACTTGGGGGCTGGGGTGCCAAGCCTCCCTGCAGTCTATGATCCCGGTATAATTTATAGCCGGCCCTCTGTATCCTTGGTTCCTCCGTATCCACATACAAATGGACCCATGCAGTTCAAATCCATGTTGTTCAAGAGTCAACTGTATATACCTGCTTGGTTCTAGCCGGTGCTCCTTCACCTTTACCAATGGTCTGACGCAGCAAATGCAAGGCTGACTGTTAAAAGTGAGCATGAATTTGGTTTTCTGTTCTATTTATCTACCCAGTAGCAACTAAAATGGTCCAGTGACATATGACCACGTGTATACATCCCCAACTAACACGTGGAAACACACGATTCAGCAGCAATAACTTGTGAACCTTCCCTTCCTGAAACACCCAGCCCTTGGATCCTAAAACACCCCTTTTTCCTGGTTATGCTTCCTGCCTCTGGTTGTGACTTCTCAGACTTCTTGGAGGTTCCTCTTCCTTTACCCGGCCTCTGCATGGTTGTGTTCGGGTCTCAAACCTAAGTCTCACCCCTTCAAAGCCTATTTCTCTTTGGCTATCTGTCCTGTTTTCTTGCTACAGAAATATCCATTACAAAGCAACCCTCAGCCCAGGTCCAGACTGGGTTTATCAGGCAAGGACTTGTGTAAAGCTTATGTGCATGTTCAGGGTTTGCTAACTTATAAGAAAGATGCCTTCCACCACAGTAAAAAAGATAAAGTAGTTCTCACAATATAAAAATGCAGGTGACCCTTGAACAACATGGGTTTGACCTGAGTGGATCCACTTACACATAGATTTTGTTCAACAGTGAACACTACAGTATTATACCATCTGGGATGAGGAACTGTGGATAATACATACATAGAGACGAATGGAAGTTACACGTGGATTTTCGAGGATGCAGAGGGTTGGAGTCCCTAACCCTGTGTTGTTCGAGGGTCAATTTCCTGAGTAAGCAAGCTGATATAAACCTGTGTAAAAAACAGACCCTTTTGCATTTTGTTGTATTCATAGTATTGACATATTATAAACACAAAAAATGATCAATGGGTAGTGAGCACTTACGGAAAGCAATATAGAGTAAAAGACATTCTGCTTGCTCCTAGATTTTGGATATAAGATTGTACATAAGAACAAAAATAATTTTGGCATATAATTTCTTAGAATTTTAGAAATAGGCATTTATGTAATAAAACTTTAAAATCACAGCCTGCTTTGATTCAATGCTGTATATTAACCTGAGATAAAATATTCTTAGAATGTTGTAAAAAAAAAGCGGTAGAGACAAGTGAAAATAGGGAGAGAAGTTAAAGGATATTAGTTCTGAAGATCTCGCCTATCAGGAACATGGCTGCACACGGATGTCCTATTTAGATCTGCTTATTAAAGCAAGGGTTGATAATTCAACAGCATCACTGTAATTTCACAAAACAGAATTGTATGGTAATGAGCTCTCCAGACAGAAAATGGAAGCCAGGGCTCTTCTAGTTCTTGAAATCTAGATTTGTGTATATATTTATGTTGGTACAATTTACACTGAAAATCATTTTCTAGAAGAAGAGTAGCCTATAATGAGCAGGAAAAATATCATTCTCATACAAAATATATCACACAATGTAATTAAAATACCCAGTCCACACACAGATAGTCTGAATCTGAATCAGGGGTTCCCAGAGTATGCTTAGTCCTCAGACCAGCAGCAAAAAAGCACCACCATCACCTGGGACTTTGTTACAAATTAGGAGATTCATCCCAAACCTCTGGCCCTACAATCCGTGTTTTAACAAGAACGTGATGGGATTCGAATTGAAACAATACCACGGAGTGTGAGGGATTATACAAAGGCTACGACTGAGGCAGACTATAGAGACGAGGGAAGAAGTCAGGATGAACACTGAGGTTGACTGCAGAGTCTACGCTCGAGATCTTAGAAGAAAATCTTCCATTTTTTTGAGGATTATAGGTTACTTAATCTAGCATCTAGTTCAGCAGGGCCTCCGTGTGGAAGGGAACCCGGATAGACTCTGGCTAGAAGGCAGGCAGCCATTTGCCTGGAGCTTCCCCTACGGTCCCTCCAGAATGAGATGCATAGAAGGAGAAGGAACCAGGGTGGAGACAGCAGAACCAGGGCTGGAGTTTCTGCTCCTCCTTTTAAAGGACAGAAAAACCACAGATAATATGACTAAGCCTAAAGAAGCCAGAATTCAGAAGTCCCAGGAGGCTACTCTTTAATTCTCCTGCCCTTACAAGACAGACTTTTCAGACTCTGCTCATGTCTTTTTTTTTTTTTTTTTAATGTTGGTATTGATTGAACCCAGAACCTTGTGCATGCTGAGCACGCCCTCTACCACTGAGCTGTATACCCTACCCACTGCTCATTTCTTAAGACACTGAGATAGTCTAATGTCTGCATATCTCACTTACTTGTCATTCTTCTTCGACTTCAGTGAGAAAGAGAATGAAAGAAAGGATTTAAATAAACATCCCCAAGATGGAAGTAGAAATACCAAGTATCAACCCCTAAGTGAGTAGAAGTGAAGCCAAAGATATTTCCTCCACGTCCTTCCTATACGCCTGAAACTGTTCTTTGATTTGCCATGTGGAGAACAGCAAGGGACAGTGATTCAGTCACAGCTCATCCTCAATGACAAGAGTTATCACAATACAGCAACAGCAAGCACCCCCAAGTACCACCAGGGCTCTCGTTTGCCCAAACCCTCTCAGGTAGGCACTGCTGGCCTCATTTTAACGAGGCCAACTCCCAGCCTGGTCCAAAAGAGACCTATTAAGGCCAAAAGATGAAAAGCCAAGACCTTTTGGCTGAAAAGGCCCATGTTTTTCCACTTTGCTACTTTGCCACAGCCCCTGGAAAGTGGTATAAAAAATTCTGTAAACAAAACTATAAACTAGGTAGTCTGTCTCCAGTGCCGCTGATTTTTCAGAAGCTCCTGCTCACTCCCTCCTCTTTCAAAGTCTGCACTCAGGAATAGATCTGACAAACTCACTAACAGTAGTGATTTTAATTTCAAAACTAGACTGTTTGGCTTGGAATGAGAGTATCTGTGAAGAATATACCAAAAACAGGTGCTAACAGCAATAAAATTATGAAAATTATCATTTGTAAAAATGAATAGTCAAAAAATATATCCCTTGACATTGCCAGTGTTTGAATTAGTATCTAAATGGACAATTCTGCAGGGCACCTAAAGGTTAAATACGTAATAGTAGACGGAGGAAGGTGTTTAAAAATCATGTCAGATTCTGCACATTTGGGTCTCCTAATGTATCAGGAAACTCTTGTAAGCCCATAATGCTTACAGAAGCAACTGATAAGCTATTTAAAACTACGATGCTGCTTAGAAAATTACCATATCAGTGAACTGAACAGTAAGTTATTGATGGTTGCAACAGTGCCTGATTTACTTCCTGGATAGATTCACTCAGCCATGTAATCTGGTTTCTTACTACAAGATAAAGACAAAATAAAAGCTCAGGCTAACTTTTGCAAGAATTATCTGAAACAACATTTTACATTAATGAGTTCCCATAGGGAATCTAGCATTTATGCCCAACTATTATGTTGTGAATATTTAAGCTAAGAATCAGTAATTAGAATTAAACTGTTCATCTCCTGCAAATATCATAGTTCTCCATTTTCGGATCCCCACATAGCAACCAACAGAGCAGTGGTACTACAGGGATGAACACATTCTAAAAAAGTATTTGTGAGCCATGGTGTTCAAAATAAGGAACCAACTATAAAAATATATATTTTGATTAAATACTTATTTAAAAGGAGGCACTTTAATCAATATGATAGAATGATTATAACCCTGTCTCTAGCTTTATGTTTCAAGAGATAACTTATATTTAACATACTATTAAATGGCTTTTGATTAAAATGGCCTTAGTTTTTCACAACTGCTGCAATCCGGGATCAGTCTGTTAACCCCAAGGACTCTGGTCCCATAACTCAGCCTAGACATTTATTTACTGTTGGGGAAGTCAGCTTCCCACTACCACATGTAATAATAAGTAATGGCTTATTACTCAATGCAATGTACATACAATGCACTTATAAATGTAATATAATTACATTACCATATGTAATAACAAGTAATGGTTTATTACTCAGTGAAAACTAAGTATAAAGTCTCTCTTTTGATTTTTGGTTTTATTCTCCTTCTCATAACTTGATCTGTTGCACAATGTCTGTTTTTCCCCCAGAACCTTTCTCTGTGAGGGAGCTCTCTGGTAAATGACAAAATGACAAACAATGATTATCTCATGACCCCATTCTTGGTCTCACGCTCTTTCTTATCTCTGTTTATCTCTTATCTGTATCTCTCACCAGGACTGTTTCCGCAAATTAAAAATGTCTCTACAAATGGTGAAATGAAGATGCCCCTCATACTCCCAGCCTGGCAGTAAGGCACCTCTGAGGTCCACCAGGTGAGTGTCACAGCACCCAAGCCGTCTTTCAGGCAACAACAGCGGGCCCGTCTTGCACTGCTGCCCTCGTTCACACGGGTATTTGGAACACAGGAGAGACCATTTAGCTCACCAACTGGGTGATTTCCATTTCTCAGTATCGATAACTTTAGGTAGCTACTCTAATTCATTAAAATAACTCAGCCTGGAATGTTTGGTGACTTAATGACCGAGAAGGCATCTGGACGTAAATTTGAAATCAACAAAAAATGGTTGTAATACTAACAACATTGATGTACTAGCTGAATCACCTACTTTTTTGGCACCTATTTCTATTTGACGCAATTCATTCAATTTTAAATGGCTACCATTTTCCAAGTACACAAGGCAGAGGAGAGTAAGTAGGTTATCTACCTTATTATATCCACCCTTTAAGGCATCCACACCCCAGTTAGGGAGAGAACCGCGCGAAAAAACCGGTAATTAAGGTACAGTCTATTAGGTGCAATTACAGTTCAGGGCTGTAGACGCTGAACAGTGGCAGAGACCAAGCGCCCGGCAGAGCCAGACCACTCCAGCCAATGGGAAATCATCTAAAATTCATCACCTCAATTTTAATCATCGAAAGACTCCCTAAGTAAATGTACTATTCTTCGGTGGTAGTATTGTTTTTACCCCTTAATAAAACTTCTCAAAGTAAATGTTGTTTTAAGCCACTAAGTTCTGGGGTAGTTTTTTATGCAGAAATAAATAAATAAATAAATAAATAAATAAATAAATAAATAAATAAATAAATAAATAAATAAATAAATAAATGATACACCCTCTGATTCACAAAAAAACCAAACAAACTACTAAAAGCTACAGTCACCCCCTATTACATATTATTATTTCATTCACATTTATTACCTGAAGGACCTAACCAAATAGGAATCTATGTTTATAGACCTCCTTCCTGGCCAAAGTAAACCTTTTTTTTCCCCAACTTTTTTTTCTTTTTGAATTCATATCATGTTCTCTACCACTCTGTAATGAAAGAGATAGGCTACTATCTGGATATGATCCAACCTAAACCTCTTCCCCTTAATCCTCACATTTTAAGGACTCCTACCAGGTATTAAATAGTACAATAAGTTAGGCACAGGCATTTAAAAATGATTCTGTCATGAAGGCAGGCAATTTCTTCACTCTACACCAACATAGCACTGTAATCAAAAACATTGGGACTGTGGCAGATTTCTTTATTACTAAATCTCTACAGCATCATAGGAGTCCAAATGCTATCTTCTGACTCTCATAGTTAAGTCCTCACAGTCTTTGACATACCAAATGAAGATTAGAGAAACTGTCGTCTCTGCAGAGTTCGGCACACACTATAAATGTGTAAATGAGTAAATGAGTGACAAGAGACACAGGCATCTTGACAAAATATCTCATCGATAGCAAAACAATCCACATGTCACTTGGCTGAGCCACAAGCTTTCTGTGTGGCCTTGGACGAGACACTCAAACTCTTTTAATCTCCTACGTGACAAACGAATGGGCTACTTGCTGCATTTTGAGGAGGAACTGGAGCTGAACCAGATGCTCTCTTGAGTTTCTTTAGGCTCCAACATTATGAAAGCTTCTAAAAAATGCCGTTTAGACATTTCTCTAACTTTTCATCCCAGGTTGTGAAATGAAATCCCACTGTCCAATCACTTCCAGACATCTGGAAAACCTAGACCACTCCCAGTGTAAGACACCGAGGTAGTTAACAATTAAGCTGTTCAGTGAGTCATGTGTTCTAAGTGGCCACTTGCTGGGCCCTATTATTTTAGTGTCACTACCACGACCTGTAAATAATACAGGCATTTGAGAAACTCATTAACTTTTAGGACCCTGAGGTATAGTTTACTGTATCAGGCAGATCCACTAGAGAAGTCCCAATAGGAACGCTTGGGTTCCTAAGCACATAAAACCTCGCTAGTGTAAGGAATATCAGAAATTTTAAGACACATCATTCTTCAAAATACTCCCTCTATTGAAGAACTTTGTAAATGCCTCACCAAAATGAAAATGGCCTTCATTCTCATAACCTAACCCACTCTCAATGACGATACACTAATCTAGGTCCACATGCCTAACGCAGGCACATGCCGGATATGTATGTATTTGCCTGTGACACAGAACTAAGTGTCACAGCCAAGGCAATGCTTGTAAATGAATAGCACATTTTCAAAAGAATCATTACAGAAAGCCCCAAGAGGAAAAAAGAACAAGGAAGCCCCACAAAGAAGGTCAAACTAGAAGTCACGGCAAATCAGAAAACATTTCGAGTAGTAACCTTATAGGAGGCTCCAAAAACCAAAAGGTGCTTTTAAAGTAAAACAAAGCACAGCAGCCCCTGTTGATCTCCAGGGTTTATGTTCCAAGACCCCCCAGTGGACGCTTGAAACCTCAGATAGTACTGAACCCTATATATACCAGGTTTTCCCTGTACATACATACCTGTGATGAATTTTAATTTATGAACTAGGCACGGTATGAGATTAACAATAATTAATAAAATTGATCACAATACACTGTCATAAATGTTATGTGAATGTGATCTCTCTCTCTCTCAATATCTCACTGTACTCTACCCAGCCTTCTTATGATAAAATGCCTATGTGATCACGTGAGGTGAAGTTAATTACGCAAGCACTGCGACACAGAGTCAGGGTACTGCTGACCTTCTGACAGTGCATCAGAAGGAGAATCACGTTGTGCTGTACACCAGAAATTGACACAACATTGTAAACTGACTATACAATTAAAAATAAAAAGTAAAAAAAAAGGAGAATCGTCTGCTCTGAGTGACCCTGGATCATGGAACCATGAGGATGTTGATGGGTGTCTGGAGCAGTGTCGATGGTTGGGGATTCTGGGCAGGACAGGACAGAGCAGGACAGAGCTGGACTCTGCGAGATTTCATCACGCTACTCAAAACAACGTGCGATTTAAAACTTATGAATTGCTTATCTATGGAATTTTCCATTTAACATTTTGTGATCGCGGTTGAGCGAGGGTAGGTGAAGCCACAGATATGGGGAGGATTACTGCAGTGAAAACTAACAGGCGTAAGGACCCATGCTATCTTACGAAGCATAAAGTCGTATTTGGTGCTTAGGCTGTGTAGTTCAAGCTGCTGCAACTCAAGAAAAATGTACAGGCAGTCAGAAGATTCCTTATTATCATCGATCCCTTCTTCAACCTGAAGAAGGGAGACAGCATTCGAACAAAAACCCGAAGGAGCAGGAGGAAGGGAGGTGCTCTGGCTGGGAGAAGATGAAGACTTGGAGAGAGTGGGCTTGATCTGCCTAACATTATTACACACTCAGTTAAGGGAAAGACAGACTTGCTTCCAAGTCTTTTAGAAGCTGCTTCTAACATCCGATTTTAGGAAGGGAGTAATACATCACACAGTGACTCTGGGAGACTATTTCCAGGATTCCAAATGGGCTTGGATGAATTCACGAATGGCTGAGGCACACTGGACTTAATCCCCATCCTTTACAGCTGGTGTCAGAGAGGACTGTACTCGCCTCGCAGCTTCCACCAGTGGCATCTGGGGTTTATGGGCTGAAGATCTGGCAAGTTCTGTTTTTTCATGTTACGTGAAATATATCATATCAAAGTATTATTTATACTTTGTATTTACACTTCTAATGGAGGTGTTATAAAAGTCTACAGGTTGTACACTCTGATCATCTTACTTCCCCACAAGAAAATTCTGCCCGGTGATGGTGCTCATTTGATGCCTAGATGAGAAAATCTGGATTTACTCTTCATCAAGGCCCTGACAGGTTCTTCAGTATGTAGAGGCCAAAGCTAGAAATGAACAATTGTTGTTCTGAGTGGCTATTTTCAAGATTTTAAGAGTAGAAATAGTTGCAATAGAGAAAATCATAGAACAGGCCCTATGCTTCTGGTAAATGCCATCAGATGTTGAGATTAAATCCAGAGTCAACCTGAGGCTAGAAAACCCCCTACAATAACAGATATGCAAGTACAGGTCCTGTGAGTTTGAGATACCTAATAAAAAAACAGACTGGGATGGAGAACAGAACACAAGGGATTTGATGACAGTTCAACCCCCACCAAAAAAGAATTCAGGTTTGACTTAGAGAGTAGACAGGTTTTGTTAAAAACCTAATTAATTCTGTCTTTGAAATGAAATCACAAGGGGGCATGAATTCTTTAAAACAGTCACATTTGCTTACTAACTAAGTAAAAATTAGTTGGCTCCCTAGTTGGATGGAAGTTACTACCTCACTTTTGTTGCTGGACACAAACTTCCTAGCAGTTATGACTACAGAAGGAAGGACACTCTTCATGTCATTCTACTTATTTGAGTTCACTGGACCTAACCTAGATGCAGAGACCTGTGTTTGCATTGTCTGGGGGAGATCAGAGGGAACTCAGTGTTTAATCAAAAGCAGAATCTCTTACACTCAGTAAAACGAACTATCTAATTACACTCTCCTCACATACTATGGTTATCGCTTAATTCCAAATCAACTTCGCAGCCAGTCTACTGACCACACGGTAGAGGTCCCCTGGCATTACTGAAACGTTCAAAGCAGAAATGCTTTCCAGGGGAGTGGGGCACCCACAAATAAAGGGACCTTGGTAGGCTCTGTGCCCTAACCACTTTTCAAAATAGCATTTGTAATCCAACAAGACCCAATCTTATTTCTTCCAAAAATTAAAACTGACAAACTGACATTTATATTTAGAAAACATTACCAAGGAGCTCAGCAAACCTTACTTCTGGTAGTGGGCTGGCCGGTTTGGTTAGGATTCCTCCTACATAAACCACATTAGGCAGAGTGGGTCTCGGAAACTCCAGTGCTACATCTGTACACAGCATCCACAGGCTGGACCCATGGACCAAGTCATACATGGACTTCTCCGGCAGCAGGTTGTACTTCTGCATTATCCTTTCATATTTGGGGAGAACCAGAAAACTGATCCCTAATCTGGAAATGAGGTAAACGCCGGTATTTTTCATCCTTTGCAGCAGGTTCATGTGGTCCGTGAGGAGTGAGTTAAACTCTGGGACGTAAGCTAATGGGGCAGGAGCACCCACTTCAGCAGGATACCAAAGGCCAGTTGAGAATACAGCATATTTAACCCCCAAAAGATGAGCTATCACAAATCCACACATGTCATTAGGGTCCACCAGCAGCAGGTCAAACTTTTCCTTTTTCAGACCCTGGATCAGGGCACGGTTGCCAACCATCATGTCACAGTTCTTAGTATAGCGATCCAGTATGTCAAACAGTTCGATTGCTGTCAGTCTCCCAGAGAAAATATTCCGCATTTTGGACTGCAGGAACGCATCCGAGGTGGTGCTGTTAAAGATCCCTGGGTAGCGCTGGAGGCTGTAATGATTAGATGGCGCGATGTCTCTGCCTTCAGAGAGGAGGAACACTGTGCGGTGGCCTCTCTCGTGCAACGCCGAGGCGAGCGTCTTAAAAATGTACATATGGCTTTCAAACATAATTGGCGGCACGATGATGATTTTGGCAGCTTTTGCTATCCCAACAGCACTCCACAGGAGCATGAAATATGGAGTGTAAGACTTCATAGCTGAAATGACAAACAGAAAACTATTTAAAACAGAATGCAATCCTTACCACTCAAAACAATCACAAAGACATTTTTTCAAAGTATCTGATGACCCAGTACTTTGAGGATTGCTTTCAAAAATTACCCCAATACTTGTTCCGATTACCTCTTTATTTTTGAAAGATATTTTTTAAGGTATAGAACTGATAGCAAAGCTGGCATCAACTGAAATATTTTTAAAACGTATCAGTTTTGGAACACAATTACGTCAATAATGGAAAACTAAGTTTTTTTAAAAATTTGAAATGAAACTTCAGTCAGACTGAATGACAAAAGATCTCTCTTCTTTGAATAATAGCTATGAGGTATCTATGAAACCTTTTCTTTTGATTGAAAATCAATGTTAATCCCAGGAAGAAATGCCAAGACTTTTTACTTCCAGGTATATCAGCATGTATGTCTCTTTTTAAATCATTTTATCACAGCAGTTACATTCTCAACTATGACCAAAGCATATCAAAGAACGATTATGTTTTAGAAAATAATTCTTTCAAGTCGTAGTTCTATAGAAAAGACATTTTTTCCACAGGGAAAAAAATAACCTTTAATGTGAATTCCTCCTTTATCTAAACATCCTTAAGTATCCTGGTTTCTGTAACTTATATCAGTTTGCTGATTCATGTCAGGACATTGTCTAAAAGAGAAGCTTTTAATAGAAAAGTTCAAGAGAGTTAACTGGACCTCAGTAAACGCTTATGAAAGAAGTGACTGAGGGAGGGTATAGCTCCTGTGGTAGAGTGCATACTTAGCATGCAGAGGTCCTGGGTTCAATCCTCAGTACCTCCTCTAAAAAGTAAAACAAACCTAATCACCTCCCACACCAAAAAAAAAAAAAAAAAAAGTTAAAAAAAAAGTGACTGATGAGTTGATGAGTGAGTATGTCCCTGACCACACTTCCTGGGTTGTACCTGTAACTTGGGTGCAAAGGGCAAGTCAGATGACAGCTGTGCACTTGGTGGCTAAGGCTTCTTCTACTTTTTTGTGTTAACAGAGTATATACAATAGTTAGAGTCATCTTCTATTATTTTTTAGAAATAACACCTATGAAGGGCCACAGAGTGTGCAAACTCCCCCTAAGCTACCTAATATAAGTTTTACTTAGGTTCTAAATTAGCTTCCAAATAGGGAAAGATCTAAACAATAATTACCCATGCAAACTGGACACTTACTTCAAGGAACAACTCAAAATATATTTATATGCAATCACCAAATCTATATTTAGTTTTATTCATTATTACATATTAACAATTCTACTTGTACAAATTCCCACCATCTAAATGCAGTTTAAACAACTATACCTTCTCAACATTCAAACACTGCAAGCAACCTAAAAAAAAAAAAAAAGAAAGAAATCAATAACAGGCAAATGATCGACTCTCCCAATACCAAGATTAAATTATAAAACACATTATATTTCCCAGTGCTTTTCCCCTCTCTCACTACACGGACATTTTCCAGCCACTTCTAGATGAGTTGATGCCATACTATTAAGAGTAAACAGAAGTAATGCACGTTATAAACATAAAAGCCTATGTTAAATGTTGCTTGAATTAATGTGAGGGCTTAAAAAAAATAAAGCTGGAGAAAACACTGTTTCTACAGCAATGAAGTAAGTTTATTCTACAATTACATGGTCAATGAAGGAAGAAAATTAAGTCATCAGTCTTGCAGAAAACTTTCCAGGCCTTTATTCTCCTACATTGCCTCTCCAATGTATCTCTCTGGTATAACCTTCTTCCAATGCCAAGGAGGAAAAAACTAGGAATTTTAAGTAGATATGCTATTAATTCTAGGAATGAGGTTTATGCAGCAAGAATTGTTTCAGCAGCTACTGCCCACCACCGTGATTGCTATGCCCGTTATTATCTGCACGCCTAGGAAGACATGCGGGATGATGGACCAGTGCTGGGCAACTGCTCTGCCTGCTGTGTTTCGCATCTAGCTGAGTAGTGAGCACACTCAGTTTGTTCAGCTACAGTTAAAACTACTACTTTATAAATAAGAAACAAAACAAAAAATAATAGGGGGGAAACAAATCCTTTCACTGTGTTTTTTATTTTATTCTTCCTTTTTTACTTTAGTATTTTATTTCGATTAATTACTGCAAAGTAAAAAGAAACCACACAAAAAGTTTGTTTAATACACAATTGCTTATGTTCCAGAACAGCACTGCCCAATAGAACTCTCTGTGACAATGAAAATGTTCTGTCTCCTTTCTGTCCAATATAGTAGCCTCCACTGAACAGCTAAAATGCTGTCAGTGTGACTGAGCGACTGAATTTTAAATTAGTACGAGTGGCTACTGTACCAAAATTAGGTTAGAAAAAGTCCATAGATTCTGTAGATATAAATTCTAAATGTAACTATTCAGATACCAATATTCATGTGATAAAGTATCTTCTAAAAATAATGTCTACTAGATCCTCATATGGCTTCATGAAAAAATAGTAATTAAGATAAAGAAGCATCATTTGCACAAGTTTGTCATTCTGCTGTTCAGATACAAAGCTAATTATGAAGGATTACAACGGCACTTTAATCTCATGAATACCACTGTGATGGATAACCAAATGACTAACACAACTACCAACAGTGAGGTTCTGCTAATCCAGAAATATCAGTGTGTCTGTCTACTGATGAGCTGGACTTCATTAACAGTAAAGTCTTCTCCTCTGAGAAAAATAAGGGAATGAGAAGATATGCAACAGTCTGGGAGAAATATCTGCAAAAGACCTATCTGATAAAGGACTGTTAGCCAAGACATATAAGGAAGGAACTCTTAAAACTCACCAACGAAAAAAACAAAAATCAAACAACCTAATTTAAAAAGTGTTCAAAGATGTTAATAGACACCTCACCAAAGAAAACACAGATGACAAATAAGCATACGAAAAGATGTTCCACATTGTACATCATCAGGGAAGTGCAAATTAACACAATAATGAGATCCCACTACACATCTATTAAAATGGCCAAAATCCAGAACACTGACACCACCAAATGCTGAAGAGGATATGGAACAACGGAAACTCCCATACATTGCTGGTGGGGATGCAAAACAATACAGATACTTTGGAAGACAAGTTGGTGGTTTCTTATAAAACTAAACACATTCTTACCGTGTGACCCAGCAATTGTGCTCCTTGGTATTTACCCAAAGGAGATGAAAACTGATGTTTGTATAAAAATCTGCACACAAATGTTAATAACAGCTTTATTTACAATTGCCAAAACTTGGGAGCAACTGAGTTTACCACCCTCAGGTGAATAAATAAACTGGTACATCTGTGTAATGGAATCTTATTTGGCACTAAAAAATGATTTCTCAAGCCATGAAAAGACAGGGAGGAAATTTAAATGTCTACTTACTAAACGAAAGAAGTCAACCTGAAAGGACTACATACTGTATGATTCCACCTATATGACCTTCTGGAAAAGGCAAAACTATGGAAACTGTAAAGAGATTGGTTGCAGGGGAGGAAGGATGAATAGGCAGAGAATACAGGACTTTGAGGTCAGTGAAACTATTCTGTAAGATACTACAATGGTGGATTCATGCCATTATACATTTACCCAAACCCACAGACCTCACAACAAGCATGAACCCTGTAAAGTGTGGACTCTGGGAGACAATGATGCGTCAGTGTAGGTTCACTGATGGTAACAAATGTACCACAGTGGTACAAGATGCTGATAGTGGAGAAAGGTGTGCAAGTGTGGGGGAAAGGGGTATTTGGGAACTCCATGTACTTTCTGCTCAACTTTGATGTGAATGTAAAACTGCTCTAAAAAGTCAAGTTCATTAGTTTAAGAAAAAAATGTAAAAGAAACTGGAAAAAATTAATGAGAACAAAATAAACTAGATAATTAAAAAAGGGTTGGCTGTATCAAATGCACTATAAACAAAATTAAATGGAAAATGACACCCTGGAAAAACAACCTACAACATATATAATAGATATTCAACCTCTATATGCATTTTCATGAAGTCATTGTTTAGGGCAAGAGAAGATGGTTACTAATTGCAAACACTTGGAGATATGTTAAAATTCCCAATAACTGGAAACAGGTTAAATAAACTGTCATTCAGTCATACAATACAGCCACTAAAATAATCTTGTAGAAGAATATTTAGTGGCATGGAAAGATATTCAAGATTTCCTACTGACTAAAAATTAGGTCACTGAACATTACGATAGCATGTACCACTTTGTACAGATATATAAGTGTACGCACATAGGGATGATGAGCACCAATGGGCAGTTTTTTTTCTGGATGGTATGAATCTTATAAAAGATTTTAACTTTTTCTACATTGGACACGTGTTACTTTTCTTTTAATAAAAATAACAACAAGTATTATTTTAAAGTAAGTTATGATTAAAATGATCTCATTCACAGTAACAATAAAGTACATAATTACGTTTAAAATTAACTAAAAAGGCTATTTGTTGGCTCTACTAATATGGCAAGCTTTTCTCTGAAGACATATACAGAGAGATAATAATTGCATAGAGATACTATAGTATTTTAATCGAATACAATATTTTTAAAAAGGCAATCCTTCTTTACCTGTATTATAAATAGACTAAATAATTACTCTCAAAAATCTCACTGGATGGTTTTGTTTTGTTTGGAATTTGACCAAATTATACCGGTTTATTTACTAGAATAGGCAAGAAGAGAGAATACATTGTTGAAAAAGCAACAGTAATGGCTTGGGACAGCAAGGTAAATATTAAAACAAATTTTGTAATTAAAACACTGTGGAACTAGCCCAAGAATCCTAATTCAAATCAATGGATCAGAGTAGGTAGCTTATAAGAACTTCTTGAATAAATATGAACATAATATGAGATGAAGGAAGTACCACAAGTAGATGATGAAAGAACAGATTATTCAATATGAAGTGTTAAAAACTGTCTTAATATTTGAGAAACAAAATCACTAAATTTTTTGCCTTAGACTTTTCCCAAAGTAAATCAAACAGAATAATGTTAAACTGTTTTTTAAAATAAAGCAATCAAAAGTGCTGAGCTTTAAATGATCTCTAGGAAGAAAAAAAAAAACAACATAAAGCAAAGGAGAAAATTCACTATTACAAATATAATTACATTTGGTTATATAATCATTAAATATTTTTGGAATTTTTAAAATACCTGGAGCAGAGGTTTCCAGTCCAAGATGGTTGACTGAACAC
Source organism: Camelus dromedarius (assembly GCF_036321535.1). Lineage (NCBI taxonomy): Eukaryota > Metazoa > Chordata > Mammalia > Artiodactyla > Camelidae > Camelus > Camelus dromedarius. The sequence continues at coordinate 42,218,551 of NC_087436.1, forward strand.
AGGAGTTTCTACTCCTTTCCTCCCAAAGCTCCTCTGGAAATTAGAGTGAAGAATATAAAAGAGAAAAAGTACCTCTGAGAACTGACAAGAAGAAGAGAGGTGTGGCCGAGGCCACGGCCATCAGTGGAATGGATTTCTGATCAACAGATTTTGGCAAATAGCTTATTGAGGGATAGAAAAGAATGGATGAACTCATGACCCAGAAATACAGAGGAGAAGCCTGCAGGAGAGATGAAAACTGCTTCCAGAATGGCTAAGAGCTTAAGGGGACACTCAGAAGAGCAAGAGTAGGGGGCAGAGCAGGAAGTGAAGGGGAAGAGCTACGGAGGAGCTGGACCAGTTTCCCATCCATCTCGTCTCCCTTCAGTCCCACAGGGTTGCAAAGCAGGGGCTGTTGTATTCACCCCCAAAAAGTAAAAATGAAGGCCAGTTGTCTAGATAAAATGGATAACCTGTCTTAAGAGTGATTACAACTCATAACTCAGGGGAAAACTCTCCTCATGTTGATCTCTGGGAGGTGGCACAGGGCTCTGCTTCTGTGCCCTGGAGAGGAAGCACTGGTCACAGGGCTCGCGGCACCTCCACATGCAGTCTGACCTCAGCCTTCCACTTAGTCTAAGGAGCTTGAAACTTGCTGAATGATTAAACAAATGAACCAAAGAGATCTGTCTTTCGCAAAATCAGCAAGGATGTCATTTTTAATGATAAGGCTCAGTCCTTGCAAAGATATAGCATAGTTTTAGGCAGCTGGTAAAAATGTAAATCGGCACAAATATTGTGGAAAACAACTGGCAGATTATTTTACATTCATGAAACTCTCTAAGTCAGAATTACCAACATGTATGTCCAAAGATGTTCCCTGCCTTCCCTTCCAACAGCAAACAGCCAGGAACCACTAAGAATCCAGCAGTAGAGAATTGACCAAAGTATAGTATGTTTTACAATGGAATGCTATAGAACCATCAAAACTGATGTTTAAAAAAATATATTTAAGTTGAGAAAGTGCTTGTAACATAATAAGAAAGCAAGGAACTGAATCATGTATGTAATATACATATATATATACACACATAAAATGATTATAATGACAACTAAGTAAATATCAAATGTTATCAAATAGTAAATTTGGATTGTCAAAAAGAGTGATTTTGTTTTATTTTCCCATTTATATATTTCTGGATTTTTTAAGTTTTCTACCAAAAATATATAATGTTTATAACACACTCATTCAATTTACATGCCCCTTGAGCACGCCTTACACTCACTCTCCCTTTGGAGTCAAGTGTCTTAAAACATCAGTCTATTTGCTGGGCCCTGCTCACTCCCTAAATGATTCCAGTCTGCCACTGACTCCACCTGAACACTCTGCCTGAACACTCACTGTCAAGGGCATTAAATACCTCCTAATGCTCATACAAGTGCCCCTTTTCCCAGCAGTTATCTGCTTGGACTTCTCTATCATGCTAGATACTACTGAACCCCCTTCTCCACATTCTCTCTTGGCTTCTGAGATGCTGCTGCTACCTGACTCTAACTCACTGCCAGAATATTGAATAAAATACAAAATTCAAAGACTCTAAACAAATTTCATTTTGTGTATCAGACCACCCTTTCTCCTATTTTGTATAACAAATTTTTCTAGGCCTGCATTCAAGACAGGAAACAATGCCAATTTTAGTAAGTATGCCCACCCCTCACTATATGGGAGCCATTCAACATTTAAGTATGAATTAATTTGAGCAAAATGACAAGGATATTGGGGTGGCGCTGTACCTAAATGCTGCACATGTGAAACATTCATTTGCAAAGGTGATCCCTCCAAGGCCCAAAGAAAGGTTCTAAACCCTTAAGAGCACCAGGAAAAATTAGATTAGCTATACATTGCTCCAGCTCCTGAGGAACAATGGTTCACACAGGCTGAAACTTGACACAGGAACACCCCAACATACTATTGAGATTTTTAAAGATGACAAATAGACTTTATGATTTCCTATTTTTCCCATTTTCTCAAATATCAGAGCCTAACACCATACTAGACTTCTGGCAACCTTACTATTTCCATCTACTTACTAAAAAATTTTTTTAAAAAGTAGGGGCATCACCTTGGCCACCATTTGAAAGAGTCATTTCCCTGGTTTTTTTCTGTTTGCGGTTGGATCACTAATAACTCCGAACTGGAAAGCATACATGAGGATGAACTATATTAGGAAAAGAAAGCGACAGGCACACAAACCACGGGAAAGAACTTAGCTTTTGACAGTGTAGCATCCCAGCAGCACAAAAATTCATAGTCTATCTTTTTAAGAAGGAATTAATCAAAGTGTTTTGGCATTAAGAAAAACAAAATAAGGGCTAATGGGAAATTTCAGATAATGTCTGTACATGGTGAACTGGGCTATTTAGAAAAATAAAGTGAATGATTTAGTCCTCAAAGCAGATTATGTAGTCTAGCAAACTCAACAGATGAACTTCTTTGTGCTTTTAAGTTTCCTTGACATTTAGTGTTACGTGGACTGCAATAAGAAGAGAAAATATATCAGTCATAACTGCCACCACAGGTCAATCTTGGTACTATATGAAATATTGTGGAGTAATTTCATCTTTCTTCAAAATATCTTCTAAAATAAAGCTCTGGAAAATACCATCCAGTAAAATAAAAACAGAATAAAAAATAAATCCATCAAAGTAAAGCCTAACTAGGTTTTTATTTTTTTACTTTTTATTAAATGTTCTAACTTAACTAGTGTTTTTAAATAAATATTGATTTTATTTTAAAAATCTATTTTTTCTCTCCCTAATGCAAATTAAACTCCAAAAGGGTAGAAACTGTAGTAAAAATTGATAACTGTTTTACTCCCATTGCCTAAGCACATAGTGAAAGCTCAGTAAAGATTTACTGAACGATGACTATGATTGTGATTTTGCACCAGGATATGTAATTGGACAACAGGCACCTCCACTAATGGCCTCATTTTTTTCCCCTTTGATTTTAAATGAATGAACTTGTAATTATATCAATTGCTTTAATTCTGAACAAAATTCTAAATCAATAGTCTTTGCCTGAGGCCCTGAAGTTAGTTACATATCTCGTTTATGGACAAATTTTCTAGGGTAATGGGAGAAAGAAAGTATCAAGTCAAAGTATAGATTTCATTACAGCTTTTCTTTAATTCTAGGGGTCTTTTTTCATCTTATTTGTTAACTTCCTACATATTCACAGCAATATTGTAAATGGCCAGGAAAATGATCATTTTATTAATTAACTAGAACAGGAAAGGAAACTGGAATTTGTTGAATGCCATTCATACACATATAAGAGACAACGGTGGGATATATTTTTCTTCTCTTTTCTAGTAATGGAATCCTCTACTTTAGCTTGGCCCACACTCAAAAAGACTAAAGATATTTTCCAGCCTCTCCAGGGGCTGGTTTTAGCCACATAAGTAAATTCTAGAACATGGGCACGAGATGGAAGCAGAGTGATATGTGCAATTTCTAATTTTTGCCCTTAGAGGTTTCACTTTTCACCTTCCCGCTTGCTGGAATGAGGACATGGTAATGATTAACATCCTGGACCATGAGACAGAAGTATAAACCAGGAAAGGTGTAACAACAAAGATACTTCAGTCGAAGCTGCGGAACCGGAACCGGGAGATCAGCCCTGCCTGCTTCTGCCCATTAGAACCATTATCTGCAAGGAACTCAACCACCTTTTTGAAGCCATTGTTATTTAAATCTCTGTTTCCAGCACCAGGGTGACCAGCCATCCCAGAAATGGGAGCCTTTCCAGGATGTGAGACTGCCAGTGCTAAAACTGAGAAAGTCCTGGGTGAGCCAGAAGGAGCAGGTCACCCCACATCTTGACACCTATATCCTAACATAAAACTCTCTAATAAACAGCAGCTCTTAAACAGAGCTGTTTTATGTACTATGTACTATGTACCTTTCCTGCATTACAGGCTTTATGAGCATTATCTCATTTTATCCTGAGAAAACACGCAAAGGCAAAAATAGTTGTTCCCACTTACAGATAAGGAGAATAAGACTGAGACTAAGAATCAGGTAAAAACTTGAGCAAGATCTAACATTTAGTGTATTGCAGAGCTTCATACCCATTTTTAATCCACTTTTATCATAGCAAGCAAAGAGAGGAAGATAACAAATCTGAAAAAACAGATTGTAACTGAGGGCAAATTGGGCGAAAAGTCAGCTTTATTGCTATAAAGTTGTTAAATGGCCCAGGTTTAAACATTTATCTTTCCCATGTAAGAAATATCTTGTGTTCTGAAGTTCATTGTGACTGTCTATTTGCAAGTAAACTCCTAAAGCAAGGAGTGCCCTAGAATCACACTGTGAAACGGGAACACACTGATTTGGGGTCGGGGGATAGGGAGAGATCATTCAGAAAATTAAGGCCACCAGTTGAGGGTTAATAATCCTTCCTACCCGAAAAAAAGCTGTGATCTGGCGATAGTCTGGCATAATTTAATTAATTAAGAGTGCAAACTGGATGAAAAACCTACATTCGGTTGGCTGTTGGCTGTTAATTGTTAATAAATAAAGGTAGGTAACTCTCAGATTTTTCAAAGTCTGCAACTTCACCAAACTAATGGTTTGATTCACTCAGAAAAATTAAAGACATTTATTTGTATGGAAGTACCCACCTTAACTTCAGAAATACAAAGTACTGAGGGGAAAAAACCATCAGCAGTACCATTCAAAAAATCTAATTCTGCACTTGGGACTTTGATGAGTGCCCAGGGGTACACAAAACACACCTCCTCTTGAAGGAGAAGTGATAAGGAATGTTTCTGTTGTTGTATACTGTTGTTGCTGTTGTAGCACGCCAAGCCAGCTGCACTTAACCACGTTTCTACACTGCCAGCACCTGCAGTTACCTCTTCCCAGACATCTATAGTCCAGGTAGTGAAGCTGTACTGAGAAACTTGATGCTATTGGCTTATCAGTGACAGCTGGCCCAGGCCCACCTGGGATACTCCAAAATCATCAGGTGGGAATGTAAGAGAAACACAAGAAAATAGAGAAGAAAAAATAGGATAATATGGATACCAACAGATATTGCACTCAGTACCTAGTATATTATTTGTATTCAATTAATGATTGATGATGGCAATTAAATTTAACTACATTAAACATAAATTTAATCACCTAATGAAATGGTTCTCAAATGTCAAGTGTCCAAAAGAAACACCCAGGATACTAACTAAAAATGCACATTCCGGGGTCTTTTCAACACACAGGCTATTCTTAAGTCTGGGGAGAAATTCCAAAATCTGCAACTGTAAAAAGCAGCTAAAGATTCTGATACAATTCAACTGTCAGACTGAGAGACAAGGAACTCACAATGAGTCCTTATGCACAACAGGAGAAATGTAAGAGATGCAGCAGGCGTGTGGATCTGCAGTACAAAGACCTGATAAAGCTCAACTGTCCTGCGGATTCGGAAAAGGACAATGCCCAGCCCCCAGGGTCCTGAGGAACTCAAAATAAATAGTCCCCCTTTTTAAATGTCCTGTAATAAAGTACCTGCAATCTCTCAGGAGCACATGCATACAAGTTTAGCAATGTATAAAGACATGGCCATACCTTTCCATTTTCATTCAGTTTAATATCACATATTCTACTTTCCCATTATCACTTGATTATACAAATTACATACAATTTTAAGATAATTTGAAATATTAGTGTACTAGTAAAGTATTATTAATATTAGTTTAGATAACTTAAATACATGTCAATGTGTATTTAAAATTTTGGTGTTTTGGATATGTCATATTTAGGTAACCTAAGACTGTCTTTTCAGGTAGCTCATGTTTCAAGTAATGATATGTAACAATATCACTTTAAATGACCCTATCACAAAGTCTCTATAATTAAAGGAAAAAAGTATATATATATATATGTACACACATGGCATGCATCTATGGATGCCCAAATCCATAACCTTTGTAATTTAAGGCCAAGTCATTCAATTTCTCTGCACTAATTTCCTTCACCTGCCAAGTGAGGCTATTAAATTAGATTGGCCTTGAAGATTGCTTACAGTTGTTAAAGCTTAGTGGAAAATGGGTTTAAGAATAGGTTTCAATGAGATTGATATGATTTGGTTCATAAAGGTAGTTAAGACCAGATCAATGGATGCTAAGAAAACAGTGAAGAAAACTAAAATTTACCTTGATTTTAAACTTAATGTTCTAGAGAATTGTTACTGTGAAGACGAATTTCATAGGGGTACTATTCAAATGCAAACTCTGACTCAGTGTATCTGGTGTAGGACCCCAGATTCTCTCTTTCTAACAAGCTCTCTGGTGACACGGGTTGCTGGTTGCTGCAGGTGCAGGCGCTGCACTGAGGAAGCAAGGATTTAGAATAAAGCCCAAAGCTAGAATAGAGTCATAACGTGTGACTAATGACGTGGTCAACCAGTCAACAATATCAATAACCTGCTGGAAAACAAATTATTTTTTAATCACACATACACAAAAGGCAATTTGCTTAAAATAATGAGAGGACCCAACAGATTGAACATTTTTTAAGGAACTGATCCATGGTAGGTGAGCAATCTTGGAATGTATGGCTACATTCCAGGCTCTCAACTCTGACAGCTCATTATAATCACCTGGGGAGCCTGTGAAAACCGAAGATGCCTGAAAACCTGCCACCCCCCCAACCTAGATCAATTAAAGTAGAACTTATGCAGATGAGGCCTAGGTCTTGGCATTTTTTGTTTCCTTTCTAAATGTTCCCCAGGGAATTATGATATTGTGAACCACTGGGCTACCGTTACACAAAGTCATAGCAAAATACACAAAAGTAAACTAATGCAATCCACTTTTTATTGTTGTCTTTTAATAAGCAGAGGAGAGGAGCACCTCTGTGTGTGTGTGTGTGTGTGTGTGTGTGTGTGTGTGTGTGTGTGTGTGTGTGTGTGTGTGTTGACAGAACTGAGAACACTTGAATACCCCTGAACAACCATTTAGTAAATAAAATATAATCAATATCATGAATTGAAGTTTTTATAACCAACCATGAAAGAGTTAACCAGGAAAATATTCTGAAATTTATACTGAATTTTTCTTTTGTCCCTAAAATGATTAGAAATTATTTCATCATATGAGAACACTGGAACAGACTATATTTAGTATCACAGATCAGTGGTTCTCAAACTTGGGCATGCATCAGAATCACCCGGAGAGCTAGTTATAAAAAAGACTGTTAGGCCTGCCCTCCGTTCCTGATTCTATAGATCTGGGATGGGCCCAAGAATCTGCATATCTAACAAATTCCCAAGTGATATTGATGCTGCTGGTCCAGGGACTATTTTGAGAATCACTGACAGAGAAAAAAGTTTGCAATTTCAAAGAATGGCAGTTTATAGATACAGCTATACATAGATAAAGTGTGGGTCTCTTTTTCTGCTCCTCCTCAAGACCAGCTTGGTACCAGTTCTCACCATGCATCTGCATCATGTGATCAACATTCAGCAAACGATGAGGAAACTCTTTGTTTGATTCTGATCTCATCCTTAAACAAATGAGGAAAGTTTCATAAATCATACAGCCGAGTTTTTATGAGGCTTTAAGTTCTGATAGGTAAATGCTTTCTTAAAAAAACTGGTGTTCAATTAATGTTTTAAAATGGTTTCGTAGGACTTTTTATAACTCTCTTTTATTGGGATTTTAATTAGCAGAATACCACAGTGAATGTGGAGGAAATCCGTATCAAATTTTCATCTTTCCCACCATGAGACAAATTTACATGTGGGAGAAACAGCTTTTCAATACATCATTACTTAGAGAATCTTGAGGCTTCAGAAATGTCTCAGATCAATAGATTATGGGATTGTTTCTCCCACTTATTACTACTTTAAGTTGATTTTTAAACATTATCTACATTAACATTATTACGAGTCACAAAATAAATTCCTATGTGACATCTTAAACATGGTTTAGGATCAAAAATGTCAGGCCAAATATAACCAAAGAACAAATTTTTAAAAATTCTGAATATTTCCCTATTCAATTCCTTACAAGTCCTGGAGAGTGAACAAATAACAAACTTCCCCATCGCTGTCTCATAAAATGCTAGTAAAATCATGAAAAGAAGGTTGCTATGGAGTGTCAGATAAGTCAGCCAAGTTATATTATTCCCCGGAAGAGGAAGATTTTGGTAGGTCCTGCAGAAAGACAATGCATTTCTCTGATGTTCCCTTATTAACAAGTGAAAATGTCATTTTGCGTCTTCTAAGCAGACTCAGCACAATGAAGCAAGTCCAGAGAAAGTCTTTTGTATACCATCACCATTGTTATTAGTCTTGCAAACATAAATATACTTAAACATTTGAACTTAATATATTTGCTATGAAATGATGCCAAATATTTAAAAAAATATATATATTTTCAAACTCTATGAAATAAATCAGAGTCCCAATTTAAAAACTAAAGATAACTGAGTCCAAACCATCTCATTTGTAGAGAACACGACAAAGTCTCCAGAAGGTGGTTGCCAAGCATCACTTAGCCAGCTCCTAGTTACTCACTGGCAGAGTCGGAACTAGCACTCAGGTTTCCTGGGTCCTAATCCAGTATCTCTTACTGGTACCGTATAAAGACTCTCCAAAGTTGCCACTGCCATATGTCAGATCATAGACTGACTATGTCTTGAATTCTGGGAATCTCAAATCAAAACAGCAGTCCTTGAAAAGCCTGCTTAAACTTTTACACATAAACCTTTGAATTTTATACTAGACTAAAAATTAGTGTATTTTGATTCTAAGGCAGAAGAGTTCTACCATATAATAGGCTGCTTGTTGAACAAATGGCTGAAGTAATTCTTATGTGTTACACATGCTCACTACACAAACCTCAAGGAATTCGACAGGTCTCCTTCCAAATGTCTCCCCTTCCACACCCTTGTGAATAGAGAGTAGGAAAAGGAGTAGGAACGCGTATATAGTATCAAAATAATAAGCTGAATTATTTCTACTGGTAAAGATAATGATGAGAAAGCATAAAGCATTTAGGGTCCATAAGGAGGCTAGACAATCACTATAGAGTATGATTTGAATAAAATGACCAGATCCTACACTAGTGATGGTGTGATGACTCCATCCCCACCCCACCCCATGCCCTCTACCCACATCCTTCCCCAACAATCTGTAAACAAATCAACTCCCCACCAAAACCAGGGACATTATCTCTGGAAAAGCAGACAGGTGTAGAGGAGAGAAAGAACGGATGGGACGGAAGAAAGAGGGAGCAGGCAGCCAGAGGAGCTCGTTTTGGCATATTTTTTATTGTTTAGAAATTTGAAAAAAAGCACATTCCAAAGCATATGCTCAGAAAAGGTCTAACTGATCAAAATAAGAGTTACGTTTCAATGGTCTCAAGAATTATTTAAAACTGGCAAATAACAGGCTCAGGCATCGATTCTTCTTAATAGTCTTACCTAACCTGTTAATTTCTTTTCATTTATTTTTCTGCTGCAGCGATTCCTTAAAATCTATTCTTATTCCTATTCCTACTCCTACTTCCCTGCCCAGAAGGAGATGGGAGATGAGACAGTCTGAACCAGAGAATTCTGGCAATTATGAAAGGAGGAAATAAGCACAGAAGAGGGAAAAAAAGGAACTCTGCCTAAGCTGATGCTTCCATTTAATTGGTATGAAAGGTCTTGGGTAGGGAGGGAGGCCGGTGGGAATATAAGAGGCAGGAGAGGAAGCAATTTGAATGTTTCCAAAGTCAGATCTTCCTAATACACGTAGTTAGTTTTCTCTCCAAATACTGTTTCTTGACATCAGATATACTTAAATATAACTGCAAACTAAAAACTAAATACACTTAATTATCTCTGTCATTGATTCCTCTTATTGCCGTTCCTATAATTAGCTGTGAATGTACTTCCATCGTTTAGAAGTCCCAAGTAAATTCTAAAAGAAAAATGTATTAAATTATTATAAATTTTACCATGAAGAGTTCAAAGACCTATAATATGACCTTTCTACAGACCAAACTTTTTTTTCCTGTTGTGACTAAATGACAGCAGTCTATATAGAACATTTCCTTTAAAAACAAAGGGAACATTTGAAGTTTGAATAATACCATTTTGGAAAAAAAAAAAAGGAAAAAAGCATCACTACACATACAGAATTTTAGGTTCGTCCTTTGCTGCTTTATGAGTCACTGAAGGTACATTCAATTACTGGTAAGTACCTTATCTCCGATTAGCATGTTTGTCCGGGGTATTAGGATGAAACTAAGAGTGAGAGTCCACCCCCTAAGAGCTCACACTCTTCTGAGAGGGAGAATTAACTAAGTATGAGAGGATCATGAACATACATGGGGATGAAACTCACAGAAGAGTAAAAGAGAGCGAGAACCAACGTTCTGAGGTGGGACTTCAGTGTCAAAACCATGAAGGGTGAGAATTTGAAAGCACAGAGGAGAAAAGGCAGGACAGTTCAGGTGGAGGAGATCCTGAAGCAAACGCCTGGGGGGGTCAAATGGGGCTTGATACCCCAATGGCAGCAGGAAGGCAACGGGACAAGAGAAGCTCTGAAAGGCAGGATTTCCCACGTGAAAGTGAATGGCCAGGAGCTCAGGTACAAACATCAAATCCCCTGCAGACCGTCCTGGTGACTTCAGAGCTCTGCTCCCTTAAGTCATGGTTTGTAACATGTGACAACCTACTGAACAACGTTTGAAGGGGGCAGAATAAGAATAAAATGACAGAATGTGTGAGTAAGCAATTTGCAAACTACGACAGAGCTGTATGAAGGTAACGTTTTACTCTTGTTCTGGGGAACTAAGTATTCCCAACACACAGGTAGAGTCAGAGATGGTAACCACAACATTTTCCCATCAATATTCCTAGGAAACCTCAGCCCTGAGCCAGTGGAGTGTTCCCTCTTTGAGATGCTGAGGACAACAGGCATTTGTTTTAATTAAACTCATGCTCAGATCAATACTATGGTTTCCTGCCACGATGCACCCAGTTCACACAAAGCCCACACAGGACATTCAAACACTTGTCCTTTCCCTCTTGTTTGTTTTTATTTTTTCCCTCCACTACAGTTTTTCCATTCCCACTCCCCATCTTCTTCTAGTTTCCTGTTTCTTATTTACTTCTCTTTCTGGTTTCCCTTACTCTCACTTTAGCTCCATTAAGATACATTTTCACAAATGTCCCCAAAGTATTTTCAAAACCAGGAGAAAACAGTCAGTGATTTACATTAATATTCCTTAAAACAGTTTCACCCTTGACCTTATCTACACATTTCACTGCACCTCCACCCCTTCTAAATAGACAGGCAAACCTGTTTGACTAGTTTCCCTCTAAGCCCTGCTCTCCTGATTGGCTGGGGAGTACAAATGACCCACGGGTACAGCAGCACAAATGCAAAGACTATGTAAAGCACATGGCCTTCTTCTTTGGGAGAAGCCGCAGCGAAGGGCCTGCAGGTCCTGCCAGGACAGCCTGGGCTCAGGGCAGCTCACTCCAAGCAGGAAGGCAGCACGCTGGATGGCTCATTCCGTCACTGGTTTAAAAAACAAAACAAAACAAAACAAAACAAAACAAAACAAAACAAAACAAACTTCTCCCTGTCAATGCCTTCCCTTCTGAATAAGGGATGTTACGAGGGGGACGAGGTCTAGAATCAGACTGAGCCTGTATCTCTAACAAGTTTAAGAAATTTTGGTGGATGTAACTATATTGACAATGTGGCACAGGGGTGCACCCAAGTTTTGTTGTTGTTGTGTATTTGTCTTAAGCCAACTAGGAAAATTTGAATTTGCAAAACAGATTAATCAAAATGGGAATTCTCCTGATGTTCTTTGAGACTAATTTAAACAGCAAAGGCTCAGGGTACATTTAAAATAAGATACGTTTTAAAATCACTGTCCATTTTTTGGGGGGCTGTCAATTGTTTCAAACACACAGAAAAGTATAAAGATTAATGTAAAAAAAACTGTATACCCATCACCTATATTTTAAAGGAGTTAAAATTGCCTTATTTTCAAGTGTCTTGAAAATTTTAAATTCTATAAATATTCAATTCATAAAAACTGATTTTTATACTTTTTTTCAGGAACATACTACAGAAAATTCAGCATATCTGTACACTTGATTCTACTTTTTAAAACAATTTTAAGTCCATCGGAACATATTATTTAAATTATCTTGCTTGGAGGAAAATCAGCCCCATGATTACTAATAAAGCAAGTAGCAGCCAATGTTATAGCTAAAAAATTATAACTCAGTGTCTTGGATATATTTCAAGTATTAAATTTGAGACGGAATTGAAAAGTGCAAAATAAGTTTACACATATATTTGTATTAATAATATTCCCAAATCAGGCAAATATTTACCAAATCAGTTACAATGTAAATTTTTTTAGGGAAATGGAATACTTGTAGGTGCATTTCTCTTATCTAAATCAAGTCAAGGGAAATGATTATCTCCAAAATAAGACCAATATAGTGACTGTTTCCATTATTAGTAATTCAGACAAGTGTCACGACACTAGTAGCAAAATACACAGTATCTCTGAAATGTTCCTATCTACACATTTTTTCTGTCTAATCTGAATGTATTAATGCTTATATACATTTCCAGCCAGAGAGTAGGACCCGAGCTAGGCTGTCCTAGATACCCTGCCATTCATAAATCCAAAGGTTCCATTTTTGTTCGGGCTCTGCACTCTTCAAAGCTGACCTCCATGTAAGTCAATTTCAATGTGGCATCTGACATCTCTATAAGGGCGTCCTGAGCAGGACAGTATAGCGTCTAAAACTGAGCTGGTGAATATACAATATGGAACTGTCAGAAGTCCTAAACTGAATATCACCTGCACTGACCACTGAACTCTGCAACAGTGGGACCATCCATGATGAGGGAGTTAGCACAACAGACCAAAACTCAACTCCAAAGTAGAGAGCTCTTGATAAAAAATGTAGCTACAGAATTTCAGGGAAACAAATCATCAAAGATAAAAAACTACATACATAATGAACTTCATTCAGTCCACCTTAAAAATACTGAACATCTAATTTCATTTTATTCAAAAAAAAAATTATTGGGCGTCCTAAAAACTATGTACTCCTCTATCTGCTATATACATAAAGGATGTGGTGAATACTGGTAAGTATGTACTGAAACAGACTTACTACTTTGAACTAAAAAAAAAAAAAGATATTATTTATAGCCAATTTACCACCAATATGCTTAACAACCAATTAGTAACCATTATGTACTATGTTCAATTGTTGATTGGTTCCCAAACCAGTTCATATATGTAAATGTTTTTTTCAAAATACCCACTAATGACAAGGTAAAAATCCATATACATATTAAAATAGAAATCTAATTTTAGATATTCATCTCTAATGTAAAGCATTACTTCATCCAAATAGAGGAAATCCTAAAGAAAAAAAATAGTTTAAAATATTACTATAGTTGGCTCAATTTTTTTAAGAAATCTACAAATCAGTCCTTTTCCATTACACAGGTTAATATTTGCTTTCCATAGTGTTGATTTTAAGACCCCGTAAGATACGGAAGTGCCTTCTGAATCAAACATTAAATTATATTTTGTTCAGTTTTACTATCATCTATCTTGTTTTTTATTGTTTTTGTTTTCAGGTTCTTTTAAAATAAATACACTTTGTCCTTATTAGATTATCTAAGAAACCAGAACTCGCTTAAATACCAAGAAATCTTAAATAATACTTTAAAAATGTCTGTGATTTGATTACCGGGTGCTTTTAAAAAGCAACAAAGATGCTATGGACGCCCAGGCTGGTGAAAACACGGCTTGTCCTGAGGAAGCTGACATCTCCCCAGAGCTCCTGATGCAACAACCACTTCCCCCTTCAAGGACCGTGTTCCAATGGCTCTCTCTGCTCCCTTCAAAATTTTCAATTGCTATTGTACTGGCTTCCTCCCCAAAGGCTATAAATATGATCAAGTTTCCACCTTTAAATATACCTTGTACTCACCCTTCCTAAACCTGAGAGCAAGCACTGCTGAAAGCCAGTAGTCTCCACAGACCTCCTCATCACTAAATCCAAGTTCTGCTTTCCATTAAAACAGCTAGCACTTACTGAACACAAACCAGTAAACTTCCAGTCACTAAGCTTCATAGACTTTATCTCATTTGATCCTCCCAGTGGCCCTAGGACGTTGCACTTTGATCCTCATTATGTAAATGAGGAAAGGGAACTAAGTTCTGAGTTCAAAGTCATAGAGCTAGTCAGGCGCAGGGCCAGGACTGTCTGATACGCCCTATTTTAGGACTTGCCTTCACACTTCTTGAAATTCTTTTCCCCTTCAGCTACTAAAAGCTCCCCTCCCCTTAGTCTCCTCCCGATTTCACTCTGTACCCTCTCATTCTTTACTGCTCCCTATTTGTCTACCCAACACTTTGATTTTAAGCCTCTATTTCTTTATTACTCTTTGAACTTGTCCTAGAAGACCTACTGACATCCTGTGTCTTTTTTTTTTCAACCACCCATATGTTGAAAAGAGCTAAAGCAGTCCATCCATCCATCCATCCATTTATCTACCTAACTATCTAGCCCAGCCCTCTCTGCTCAGAACTGCTGAGCAATGGATCCACTGGACACTCATCTCCAGTTGGATTTCCTATAAGCATTTCATATTCTCCATGTCCAAACCTGAACTCTATCATCCTTGGTCCTCAAATGTGCTTCTCCTTTTAAGTCCCTATGCCATCTTCCCATATCCCCACCATCCAGAGACAGTAGAATCTGAGAGATTCTACCACCTTAACACCTGTGTGACAAATCACTTTTCTTCATCTCACTGCCACCACTTTGGTGTAAAGACCTCAACTTCTCCTAAAAAAGATCACCCAATATTTTCTAATCTGTTATGCCTGTCTCACACCTCAGATCCATCCTTCTAGACTATGAGAGCTTTCTCCTCATCACATCACTCTTTTGTTTAAAACAACCTTGAAGAGAAAATGGTTCATACTCCTTAGGATGGCAAACAGCCCTCCGTGGTCTGGCCCCTGTCTACACTGACTCCTCTGATGTTACCTTCTCTATGAAGCCTCTCTAGTAGTCTGTCCCCACGTAGAAATGGCCACTTCCAAAT
Source organism: Camelus dromedarius (assembly GCF_036321535.1). Taxonomy (NCBI): domain Eukaryota; kingdom Metazoa; phylum Chordata; class Mammalia; order Artiodactyla; family Camelidae; genus Camelus; species Camelus dromedarius. Next base: position 42,233,693 of record NC_087436.1, read on the forward strand.
GCCTGTTCAGGGCACTCTGCATATCTCTGTCACAGCACTCACAGAATTAACAGCACTATATTGTACTTACTGAAACTAATTTGTTTTCTATCAGTCTAATCCTCTTAAACCCAGAGTCCTCCCATGGTTTTCTGTATCTTCATATCCCCAGGGTACAAGAGCATAGTGCCCGATGCATAGTATGTTTTCAATAAAAAAATCTGTTGAATAAAAGAATGAATGTTTATGAAATGCTTTAGATTAGGAAGATACGATTACCACTGTTTTCAAGACTAAATTAAACAACCTTATTCATACTAATTTGATTATGTAGCTCCTGCATACACACATACGCAAAATAATATTGAAATGATTCACGTAGCTTCAAGTTTGAGAATCAGCACGATCAAATCACACTTCTTATTCCTGGCTTCCAGAGTAGGGAAATAATGCCAAAATTTCATATAGCTAGTCAATTTCAATGGCAGAAAGTAGGATGTAAAGTATTATTGTATACATATTTCTAAACAAAGACATTCTGGGGCTACCACAAGAAAAGTAAATTTTTTTAAGGGCTTCTTCAATTTTTCGGAAAAGCAAGGACTTTCCAGAAGACTAAATGTCTGAAATTAAGATACTCTTCTAAAGATCTCGTATATGAAATTTCTATTAAAAAAAAAAAAAAACAAACACATTGAAACCATTCATATACAGGCCACCCTTCTAAGAACCTCAGCCATTCGGCCCACTATCCAGCCCAGAAACAAAGGATGAGAACAGCAAGTATCTGTCACAAAGTACATAGGCTTTATACTTGAGCAATAGCCCACATCATTTCAGGGGAAAAAAAGACAACAGATAATACAGCAGCAGGGCCCGCTCACAGCCTGACAGCAGCAGAAAGCGATAGCTGATAACAGAAAGAGGACCCAGAAAAACCATAAAAAGAAGAATAGTACTTCTGTTTCCATACTAGTATTTCAACTGGGCAGGCTGAGACCATTTACTATAAACAAAAACAGCTCTATACACCTCAAGGAATAGCACTATTCAATTCTTTATGAATTCATGTTCACAACGATAACCCAACAAAAAAATTAACTTACATCCTGGGGAGTAAGTGTATAAAATTTAGAAATTGCTTATCTGTTTTACTAGTTAAATTTTTAAAGTTTCAGTAATTAATGGTGTGAGGGGTCAGCTATTTAGAAAATGTGCTTATGTAAATAAGCAACAACCCTGATGGTGTCAAATAAACATTATTATTTTTTTTTTTCCTATTTGGACAGATGTACATTTCTAAGTCACCTTTTGAAATATGAAACATAGCCTGGGGAATACCCTCTGTTCTTTTAGCCTAGGAGATTCTGGGTTTGAACCTGGGTTAGGAACTACTGGTTCAGGGTTTATGCTTTAAACATTTAAATAGACAGATGGCAAAATAAATATTATTAAATATTGCAAAACAAAAGTTCTTATTCTCGCGTTGTACTTTGGAAGTCTAATGTGAATTAAACAGCATCAGCCCAATATTATTTGATAAGTAAGCACATAAATTACTTTGAAAAGTTGTCTGAGAATCGAGAGCATATTTAATTTCTTCCTTTACCATCAGTATTTACATATAATTAAGCTGATGGTTAATCATAAGGTATCAAGAAATATTTTAGGTAAATTAAATGTTAATTGTCAAACTCTACACACAAAAAAGATTTTACAAAAATTAAATTTTGTTATACATATTTTTATTTATTCCATTGGTTTACTTATTCTAATATGTGCAAAGGCATTAATACAAGTATACAGCTCCAGAAATTTTAGATTTTTTAAATCTAATCTCTACAGCAGTACTATTGAGAGAAAGTCACAAGTACAGTTTTTACTCAATTATGCCCAAGCTACTAATACACTATCAAGCTATTACAAATATCAGGGCACTATGCTTCACTGTAGTTTTTAAACACTCCTATAGCTGTAGATCACACAACACAAGATGACAACTTTACCTTGTCGGTGGCAGGCGAACTAAATAATAACTTGAGTGTTCCCTCTGGAATTACCTAGAATGGTTGCTGAACAGAGACATTCCAAAAGCAAAACCTCAAACTGCCAGGAGATGGTTTCTATTGGAGAAAACTGTTTGCCATTCCTCTCTGAGACAGAAAAAACACAGGCTGATTTATGATTTAATTCAATTAACACAACGTTCTGGACTCCCTACTATATAATACTGATGTGCATGACTCTTCATTTAAAAATCTCCAGGGAATAAAGTGTGATTACTCCTAATACTATTAAAATACCAATTAAAAGGCACTTTCTATCCTTCCTTTAAGTGGCTTTTTTTTCCTGGGGATGAGTGGAAATAAAGCACACCAATTACATCAATTCTGAGGGGAGATTTTTTTTTAACATAAAATTATCAGAAACAGAAACAACAGCACACTTGGCATCTAGCCAAACTGCCACACCTTCATGGCATTAATCTTGAAAAACTTATTATACAAGGTGACAGCCTGAGGGAAGTGAAGGATTTTAGAGTAGTGGTTTTCCAACCGTTTCTGAGTGGAACCACCTGAAACACAAGCCTTTCTCTATTTTAATACTGGTTCTTTGTGGAGGTGACTCTTGGGGTCATGTCTAGTTGAGAATGCCACCCACTCCTCCTTGTGATACGCCCTCTCCCTCTAGAGAACGACTAATTAACACAATCTAGCCTTCCAGTTAGTTTGAACTAGTTAGTTGCCGAAGTCTTAGAAGTTCTCCCACTTTCTCCCCGCCCCTTGCTTTAAGGTGATGAGAATCAGCGGTACAGGCACAGAGGTCTCCTTTCCCTAAATAAGTGCTGCAGCGTGGCACATTCCCCGCACTCAACTTCATAAACCCTCAATTAAACCGGTGAATTTACCTATGCAGACTGGGTACTCCCCTTGCCACCCCTGACTGTTCTTTTGCCCGGTCGCACTGCATATATTTGCGCCCTCCGATACGGTTTTCCTGGCACAACCCCAAACTACGCATCCCAGGCCCCCTCGCCGCTCCTCCAGCCCGAGGAAGGCGCCCGACTTCCTGCAGCGCGTCCTTCTCTCACCTCCTCTCTAACCCTCGGGTCCCGCACACGCTCCTCTAAAGCAAGGGCAAGCCATATGGTTCCCACATCCACGCCCACGACCCTGCCACCACTGTCCATTCCTGGCGGTCCCACGGGCATGGGGGCACGGAATGATCCTTGTGTCCGTGTGCGTGCAGCCCCAAGACACTCCCCACCCACAACGCACCCAGGTCTAGCTCCCCCTCTGAGAGAGGACGAAGAGAGGAGAGTTGGAGAGTTCCCGACGCACCTCCCGGTCCCTCATCCCTGGCCCGCAGCAGGCTCTGGCCTTGGGGCTCCGCGGTGCCCATCCCTCCAGGGTCAAGTGCAAAGTCCTCGGCCACATCCGCGCCAGGTTATCCCCTCTCTCCACCTGCACGCACGAACGCGAAAGGAACCTCAAACGGGTGCCATACGGGACGCAAAGGAGCGCGAGAGCGATCGAAGCAGCCTGGAAATACCTCCTTTACACCCCGCCCCACCCCCCAGTCTTTCTCCCTACTCTCCCCCCCACCCCATTCCCTAACTCCCTCAGCCCAACCCCATCTGCACTTTCTGATCCCTACCCCCAACCCCTGGCTCGCGGCCATTCGCCAAGCACTCACCTCCAGGAGCAAACAACGCCCCTCTCCTGTCAGCCCGCCTCCCTACCGTGCGGTGGAACGGCGTGGTCCCTCCGCTTACCTCGGCTCTTGGCTGCTGCGCGTGAGTTTGAGTGTGTCTCCGCCGCGTAATTGTATCCGGGGACAGAAGGGACCCGTGTTCGTGCGCTGGATCAGGTGTCGCCGCCTCCGGTGGTTTGGGGGCGTGAGGGAGGATGCAGAGTTAGTGTGTTAGCTTAGGACAGACTCTCTGGGCTCACAATTAATGGCAAAGCTTTAACTGTGCCCTCCCTCGGGTCCGCAGCGCGCCTGCTCCTCCGCCGCTCCCCGCTGGCGGCCCGGCCCCCCCCCGCTCCCCAGCCGCGCCCCGCCCCGTGCGCGGCTTGCTGAGCAGGAGCGCGCCGCTCTCCTCCCGCGTCTGGCTCAGCGGGGCACGACGCGGGCCGCCACGCGCTCAGCCTCGCATCACACGCCTGGAGCTCCGAGCGTCTCCTGCTCCCTCGGCTGGGGCATGGATGCGGACGCGCCTTCGTGCCACGAGCTCGAGGGCTGACCGAGGAGCAGTGTCCTGGGACGGGGATGCTTGAAGGCGGATTGGCGGTCGGCGGGCAGACTGGGACGCTCGCGAGCCTCCGGTCGCGCCAGAGCTGGGAACCCTGGGACTGGCACGTGGCCCCGCCCCCTGTTAGGCTTGCGCTGTGCCCTCTCTGCCACCTCCTGTCTGGTCCCCGTGCCCGCCTTTTTCATCCCACCAGTGCCGCGCGAATTTGCGTGGTGTGGTTGTGGCACGCCCTCTCTACCTTCGCAGGCTCTTAGTTTGCCTCACTTCTCCCAAACCCATTAAAAAGTTGAACTTGGGCTAGGTGGAGGAGATACGCGAAGGAAAGGAGTGTAGGGGGCGCTTAGGTGATCAGCCAGCCACCTGCCTCGTGGATCGGAAAGCGTTAGAAAACGCGAGTTTGGGGATCCCTGAAGAAGGAAATTGGGTGGCTGGGCTCAGTAACATCCCTTCTCGCAGGCTCTTGCTGAAAGGGCCATTTATGCTTTGCTTGTTTGAGTCTGTGGCGACTTTATCCTGACTAATCTGTGTTGCCAGCAGCGGATCCTTGCCAAGTTGGCGTCCCCGGCAGGAAGCAACTTTGCGTACCCAGGCCTGCTGGAGCAGCCTTGCTGTGGTGGCTCTGACCCGAGAGGCCAAGCGCCTTTAAAAGTCTGACCATAGAGAGTGAGCTGCCTGGAAACTAGGAAAATCTAACAGTGTTGTTCGCTTTCGGTTTGAGTATAATTGGCAATATGTTCGATAAATATGTATACGACATCAGCGGAATTATGTTCCAACTTTTAGAAAAGCAAAAATCATGTCATGTTGGGTGTTAAGCTCCAGAAGCTAAGAAGCAGCCACTGCATGTCAACGTTATACTTTTAAACACTGGAAAATAAAAAATGCCAAGTCAGACCATTCTTTCCTTTCTCGAAACCGAATTTCAGAATTATGACCTTAGAAAAGAAAACGGAAATCATGTTTTATGTATATAGAATTACTTAATGATAAATGGAGGAAAAACTAACATACACTGTTATCCACATTTTATTTATGTTTCTGTGTTTAATAAGTGAAAGGTCCACAGTCCATAAAGAATGATAACGGATAGACTTCCAAACGTGGATTTCAAAAAATTTTGTGATTACCTTCTTTGCAAATTAGAAATCTGAAATATTGTGAAAAACACAGGGAGTTATTTTTTCAGCCTTTGTACCTGACCTAAGGAGATTTCTATCTTCTATATTTTAAAATTTAATTTCATTAGAAAAACCTAAAACATAAACACAGATAGCAATCCGACATAAATGAATGTAAGCATTCACTTTAAAAGCTCTGTTCTCTCAAGGGTCAAGTTTCAAGCAATTGCAAGCTATTTTTTTGGATAATGCACTTATAAATTCTTGATTAAAAAAAGATTATTAGAAACTAAGCAAAACTCTAACTTTTATGAACATCTTTTTAAAATTGGTGTCATGCTTAATCAAGTCGTGCAAATTGACCATCATATAAAATTTTTGTCAGACTTTTGGAAAGAAAATGCATTGCTCTATTATGTGTGGATATGTCCATGTTTATTGTTTCTTTGGTTTCTCTGTTGCCTCCCACAGTCTTTATGTAATGATTATTGAATTTCCCACAGCTCTGCACACAAAGGACATTCCATAACTTAAAGCAAGTTAAGTCAATCATTGTGTAAATAGTTGAATTGCATTTTTGGAGTTTCTAGAGCTGTGGAAGTGATGCAGAACTTCTAGATTCTCATCAAAGATACATTTTTTTAAAAACTGTCTAAAGGAATATCTGATATAAAGAGCCCCCCCCCCCAAAAAGCTTGTATTTTTAATGTTGGTTACATGATAGTAGACATAATGAGTGGTATAAACTAATGAGCTTATATGTCCTTCTAAAGCAGTATTTCTTTACATGATTAGAAAAGATCATTAATAAAGCTTTGCTCTCTAATCTAGTAGCCAATAAGTTAAATCTTTTAAAATAATTTCCAAAACTTCATGATGAACCCTGTTCAGACTTAGTTGTTGAAAACTTGTAGAGATAGCAAATCCTTTCAGATCTGGAAAGTTTGCTCTACTGGATTCTTTTATAGCCCTATATTGAGTCTCTGTCAGTGATACCACCCAAGACTTTGAAAGAAAGTAAGGTGGTACTACCTGACATCAAAGCTAAGGCTGTGTTCACTGTAGCTTCCTTTCCCACCAATTTTGCAGGTTTGACTTATCACAGCCTTTCTATGTTCAGCCTGTAATGCCTCTTGGGAATAAAGAGCTTTATATTACAGTTATGGCACCATAATTTATTTGACCTAAATACCCTGCAAGCTCCAGGCAATACCAGCTAGTTCTAATATTCCAGCGCTAGGTGAATTAGGTCATGTTCACCATATCTACTTTATACCTTTATACATACCAATCTTCATCTATATCTTTTTATTAATCACCCTTGTACAATAGTTCTCAGATTCACTGAACAAAATTCTAAAATGTCAAAACTTTGACCTATATTACATCCCCCTGGTACCATGGTCTGGGTGCTTCCCAAAGCAAATATTAATTTATCTGCCTAGTCAACTTGCATGTATTGGGAAAATTAAAAAAGAACCCCAGAATGCACAGTTCTTTTTTTTTTTTTTTTTTTTGGATTATATCCTCCACCTTTTTACAGAAAGAACTAATTGTATTATTTTCAGAAAAGATGTACGTGACTTGCACTGGCAGATTGGTATAAGCAATATTTTGTGACTCTTATTTCATACAGTTACCTTAAAATCATGATGCTTAAATAGTCACTTTCTCAGTCTTTAACTTCCAAATGAAACTATTAAGTATAGTTTTGTTCGTAAGTGTCAGCCCTAAGCCTGACCCTCCCAAGGTCTGCAAAGAAAGTATGTTTCTGTATCAATGAAAAACAATAAACACTGAGGACTTTGCCCCTGGTGTTCAGACCTATCATTATGTCACCTATGTGTATTTTATTTTATGGTTGGAGTCCCGTTTTGAGTATCTATTTTCTTGCCTTGTTCATTCATTGTCCCCCTTACTTTTGTGTAATAAAGAACTATGGGGTAATGAATAAACTATCTGAAGGGGTATCTCATAAACAGGGCAATCCAGGTAGAGAAAAAAAAAAAAAACCTAGTCAGTGACAGCATTATTTTATAATGTGAGGATATCAGGATTGTGTGGTTCCTTTCAGAGTGTAATTAGAAGTTGAGGTTCTTACTGTAAAGCAGATACAGACTACTTTTAAAATTGTTTTTAAAATGTGATGGCTAATTTTAAAATGCCCCCAATTATATTAAACGATTTCCTATCCTTTCATAGCCAAAAATAATCCTCTCTACCAGACAGACCATCTTCCTCAAACCATTTGGTTAAACCATTAAAACATACCTAGGGTTTCAGAAACCTGCCCTAACCCTGATCAGATAGAAATTTTTGATAGAGTAAGATGACTTCATAAGTTGATGCTTTTGCAGAACCTCTTGTTTCAAACAAAAATGTGTGCCTCTTAAATATAAAAGGAAAAAACACACCGATTAGACATAGAGGAAGTAAGACAAGGTAAACATCATTCTGGACTAGAAATAGAACTGAAATGCAAAGCAGGGAGCCAAGCTGAGGCCAAGAGCCAGTGTCTGGGACTGGACAGCAGTGGTGGTCTTGGGACTAAAGGTGCCTGTAACAGACAGACCCCAGGGTAACCCCATGATTCTCACCTCCTGACATCATGATCTCTCTAATTCCCTCCCTTTGTGTGTGGCTGGGACCTTGACTTGCTTCTGGCCACGAGAACATGGCAAAGGGAAAGGGATTTTTCATACACAGTTAAGGCTCCAAATCTGGATTTTTCATACACAGTTAAGGCTCCAAATCTGGTGATGTTGAATTAATCCGAAGGGAGAGTATTCTTTGTGGATATGACTTTAAGTGTATCAGGTAAGAAGAGGTGCCGGGCTCTTCCTGAGAAGAGAGACTCTCCTTGCAGGCTTGATGAAAGAATCTGCCATGTTGGGGAGTCCTCGTGGCAAAGAACTATGGGCAGATTCTAGAACCTAAGAGTAGCTTCCGACCAACAGCCAGCAAGCAGTTGGGGTGTTCAGTCAGACAGCTGCAGGGACATGAATTCTGCAAACAACCGAATGAACTTTAAAGAAGATTCTTCCCCAGACAAAAGGCAGCAGCCTGGCCAACATCTGGCTTGTAGCCTAGAGAAACCCCTGTCTCAGGTAACCCATGCTCACATTCCTGACCCATAGCTGTGAGATAATAATTGTGTGTGGTTTAATCTGCTGAGCTGTGGTAATGTGTTATATTATAGGGCAATAGATCACTAACTCAGTATGCCCACAGGAAGAAGATGAGGCCAGAGTCACTGCTTGTAATAAAGGGGGTGGGGGGAGAGCAGGACTCCCACAGATGTGAATGGGTCTGAATAAAAAGGTGGGAGACCTGGCTCCACAGAAAACAGTGGCTATGGGGGTGTGAGGACCCAAAACTAGGACTCAGATTGAGTTGCTAGTTGACTCTATTTGAGGGACTATCAAAAGAAGTAAGAAAAAAATAGCTAAAAAATGGACCTTTGGTAGCCTCAATATCTCCCCAGAGCGCAAGACTTAAAATGCTGTTATAAATCTTGGTCCTAGATTGGTGGTTCAGGAGTGCCAGGTGAAGGCAACCAGGGACACCAGAGAACTGTTAGACAAGAAAGGCAAGACCAAGAGAAAAAGTTATCCCTCTTCAGTCAAGATAAAATATGTACTAAGATCCAGAGACACATGAAGAACTCTAATGTTAAAACAGGCAAACAAACAAAAACCACAGTGCTGCAGGCATGAATTCTTTGTAAATATTAATTTTATGGAATCACTTGATGAAGGCTTTAAAATATACTTAATAAAGAAATAGCATCTAATTAAAAATCTTAGGAAGCAACTTCCCTGTATGTACTTCCCACAGGCTCTGATGCCGAAGTAGAATTAAAAAGTATGATGCTGCATGACCACAACTAGCCAATACATAGCATCATCACTCAACTGTGCTAACATGAAGTTTTGGAAATTTCCAGCTAAGTGAGTTGGCCTTCTGAAAAATTTGGAGCCATTCCCTACATTTCCCTCTAATGCTTTTTCCAAAGTTGTGTGTTTTATAACCCAGAAGTTCAAGCTAATTTTTTTTCACTGCTAATTGCTAATTAAATATCTACTGTCAACTTATGGAATCTTAAGTTTGGTTCATATTCTTGGAAATCCATACACACTGGATTTTCATGACACACTGAGAGAGAAAGACCTTGGTGAGGAGGCCTTAAAGTTTTCACATAGTGGATACCAAATATCTACTAAATTCACTTATAAACATCTATTGACAATATTCTCTTTTAATTCAAAGATGTTGATACTGGTCTTTGCCCTCAAACAGCTCACAGTTTATTGAGGGGATGGGGGGGCAGGAAGAGGGATGGGGAGAAGAGAGAGAGAGAGAGAAATAGAGGGAAGAGCAAATTATTGTTATGCAGGGAAAAAAAGCCAGCAGAGCTTACCAGCAGGTAATATAGGACTAGAGCCTGAGAAATAGCTGAGAAGGCTTTCTTGAGAAAATGACATTTGAGCAGAATGTGATAACTAATTTATTTGCAAGCTAACCAAAGCTACCATTACAATTTGATCTCCCTGAGAAAAGGGATTTTGATTTTTATATTCATTATGTCTTCAGCACCCAGAACACTACCTGGTTCAGGGTATGCTAAAAATCATGGTGTTAAATGGATTTAATAAATGAGTGGCTGCTTAGCACCAGAATGAAAATATTTTCTCTCCAGAGAGCTGAATCATATCTAAATACAGGTGACAGTTCCTGACACCACTGCTTCTCACATAATTTCACATAGAGCTAGGTTCAATCTGATTAAATAGGTGACTCCGGTCTTAGATATATCCAATTTCCTCGGGGGCACTGAAGAATTCTGGGAAACAGGAAGGATCTGATAATAAGAACAAATAACTTTCAAAAAATAGTCTGAAGTTGAGAAAGAGGAAAGCAGACCACTAAAATCCCCACTCCTCCAAACACACAGATTTACATGGCCTGCTGGGCTGGACCAAAATTCAACAAATCTATATGATAAAACCTCACAGAACACCTTCTTGGATCAACTGAACAGAAATAGAATGAAGAACAAATGAAAACAGATTGCAGAAGTTCAGCATGCTTTTTGCAATACAGTCCAAACTGACTGTATCCCAGTGTAAAATCTTCACTCCAGGCAAAACCAAACAGTCTTTAGACTTCAAGATATGGATGTGTGCTATGTGGGAGATATTACATTATAAATACAGAGAGTTATAGAATATACTCTTCTCAGTTTTCATTTTTTAAAAAATCCTAGCCATCACTGAAATGTTCAGTCCATTGTGAAGCATCCCTGAAAAATATCTCTCCTTCCCTCCTGCACCCATGGTTCTTTGGACAGGGTTTTCACTTGACAGGGTCTGTACTTATTTATGTACATCTCAAATTCCTATTAGAATGTGAGTGCCTTGTGCATATTAACTATATCTTTTCATTCTTATATCTGACCTCATATCTTCTAACTTCCTCTTACACACAGATAGGATAGGGTAGACAATGAAACATATATATTTATACACATTTGTTGAGTGAATTCAGAAAGAAAACTGTAACCTAACATACTTAGAGAAAACACATACTTGAAATTTTCTAAAGAGGAATCCTGATCTCCAGAATATATAAGCAGCTCATATGACTTAATAAGAAAAAACAAACAACCCAATCCAAAAATGGGCAAAAGATCTAAACAAGCAATTCTCCAAGGAAGAAATACAAATGATCAATAGGCACATGAAAAAATGCTCAATATCACTAATTATCAGAGAAATGCAAATCAAAACTACAATGAGGTATCACCTCACACCAGTCAGAATGGCCATCATTCAAAAATCCACAAATGACAAATGCTGGAGAGGCTGTGGAGAAAAGGGAACCCTCTTTCACTGCTGGTGGGAATGCAGTTTGGTGCAGCCACTGTGGAAAACAGTATGGAGATTCCTCAAAAGACTAGCAATAGACTTACCATATGACCCAGGAATCCTGCTCCTGGGCATATATCCAGAAGGAACCCTACTTCAGAATGACATGTGCACCCCAATGTTCATAGCAGCACTATTTACAATAGCCAAGACATGGAAACAGCCTAAATGTCCATCAACACATGACTGGATAAAGAAGAAGTGGTATATTATACAATAGAATACTATTCAGCCATAAAAACTGACAACATAACGCCATTTGCAGCAACATGGATACTCCTGGAGAATGTCATTCTAAGTGAAGTAAGCCAGAAAGAGAAAGAAAAATACCATATGAGATCGCTCATATGTGGAATCTAAAACAAAACAAAACATAAATACAAAACAGAAACAGACTCATAGACATAGAATACAAACATGTGGTTGCCAAGGAGGTGGGGGGTGGGAAGGGATAGACTAGGATTTCAAAATGTAGAATAGATAAACAAGATTATACTGTACAGCACAGGGAAATATATACAAGATCTTATGGTAGCTCACAGAGAAAAAAATTTGACTATATATATATATATATATATATGTTCATGTATAATTGAAAAATTGTGCTCTACACTGGAATTTGACACAACATCGTAAAGTGATTATAAATCAATAAAAAATGTTTAAAAAAATAAAAGTAAAGAGGAATTCATAAAGCAATACTGATACAGCATTTATGCATGACAATGTAAGAAATAAAAATTAACTATGAAAAATAAAAGGTGATATAAAAAGCATGATATAATGTTAAGAATACTCACTGACATTGGTAGACATATATTTTATCAAAATCGGGGGATGTATGCTAGATATTTTCTTAGGGAAGACTATAGCTCCATTTCTGATAGCTCTAGAATCAATAGCACTTACACATCAGCAAAATGCCTTTTTAATGATCACCCAAGGGCTACTGCTCATTCCTTAAATCAGTTAGGAGGACTTTATCTAGAAATATTGCACCCCCCACCTATAGTGGCCTAATCACTAAGGTCTTTATCTCATATAATAAGTAGACTAGAGGTTGGTGGTACCAGGTTTGGTGCAGTGATTCAATGGTGCCATCAGGATTTGGGCTTTTTCAACCTTTCTGCTTTCATGGTTGCAGCACGGATGACAGGGCTGCACATCCAGTATCCCAAGTAAGAAGGCAAGGAGTAGACAGACACTAAGGCTTTCTCCTTGAGTACCTTATTTATGAGGAATATGTTTCTTGGAAGACATTTCTCAGCGTATTTATTCTTACTTCTCATTGGCCAAGCTGAGTTACGAGACCAATCACTGACAAAGAGAAAAGGTATTACTATGATGTGTTTAGACCAGTTAAAATTCACCCAGTAGAGCTGGCACATCACTGTCTTAAAAAAAAAACTGGGATTCTGTTAACAAAATATTAACTCTTGCAAAGGAGATCACTAGTATCTGTAACATAACATGAAACAGTCTCCATAATCATTATGACAGAGACAGTAGACTTCTGTTAGCCTTGCTTTTCATTAATTAATACAAATATCTGAAAATCCTTTATCATTTTATTATTGAGTTGAAACAATGTTTTCAAAGCTTGGATGAAGTGGCAGTAAGATCTGTGTTAATTTATAGGATCTGTAAATCACTGTAAATAGCAGAGAGAATTTTAACGTTTTAACTCACAGGGCCTAATGAAGTATCGTAAGTTAATGGAACAGATTGTTTTAACAAAAATACCGGAACTTAAGACATCCAAATGAATCATTTCCTACAAAGTACTTACCTTGGGAAACTGTACTTGTCTACGGTAGCCACGGGTAAAGAAAGCTAGAACTAATCTTAAAGGGTTGCCATCAAGGCCTGTGGTACAACTCTTAGGAGAATTTTCAATAATAAGAAATCTTTGTCTTTTGTGAATGAATTTGCTTGTTGGAAATAAATGCCATTCTGAGCCAAGCCTGGTGAACTGGATCGAGTCAAGATGGTAAGGTCCTATTTTGGTCAAGAAATAACACGATGAAGAAACATCTTATGCAAAAGGAAAATCAAAATGAAGTTGGTATTGGTGAGAGAGCTCTGTTAAAATGGAGCTGGGAGGCCACTGAGGAAGTATGACTTATGCACATCTCAGAATCTGACTTTTAGACCACTTATTTTCCTAACGAAGGCATCCAGAACATCTGCCAGAAGCTCAAGACACTTATTAGACCCTAAAATTACTCCTGATTCCTTAAGGGCCAATATTTCCTGACTTATGTCAAAGTCAATCACAGTTCTTGCCAGACAAATTTAACAACTTTGTGGCTTTTGTCTTTATAAGACCCTAACTCTTTCTCTTCTCTGGAACACTCATTCAGATTTTTCCTAAATCCATGTCTCTTGAATTATGATTCTTAAGACACCAAATAAAGCTCTTTTGTTCTTTGTAGCCTTGATACTGATTATTGTTTGAGACATATGTTTAATGTGGCTTGTCAACCTGCTCTAGAAACAATTCCAAGTGGGAAATTCCAAACCTAGTTTGAGAAATGGAAACATAATTGAAGGGCATCCCAAAACATAGTTGAAGGACGATCTTTAGGCAGTTACATTTGAAAGTATTTTTAAAATGAATTTGTACATGTATATTCACCTTCAAATCAAATAAATTTTTAATAATATTAGCCTCAAATATATGCTTCAATATAATTTTTTTGAAAATATGTCTTTGAAGTGAGATTCTCAATTTTTAAAGACATTTACCCTGAGTGCTTAGGACATAAAGGGGTGGAGGTATAGCTAAGGGGGCGGGGTATAGCTCAGTGATAGAGTCCACGCTTAGCATACATGAGGTCCTGGGTTCAATCCTCAGTACCTCCACCTAAAAACAAACAAACAAACAAACAAAAAACCCAAAAAGCTTAAACTTAGGACATAATAGGCAGTTGATAAATACTACTGGATACTGGAGTGATTCAGTCAATCTCAAATAATAGGTTGAAAAACACCTGCTTGGAAATGGTAATTTTTTATATTTCGATTTTATGAGTATTTTCTGGTAGTAAATGCAGTCTTACTATGGACAAAGAGTATCTGGAAACTGAGCTCATAGAGAAGCAGCCCACTTAAGTGTGCTGTAATAGAACCTATTACTGTTGTATTCAAAGATACATTCCGGTGGAAGAAGCCTCATAATATGGAATAACTGCCTAAGCTTTTAGCAGCAATACAGATGACATAGATCCTGGATTGCAAACCTGACCACGGATTGGCCTGCAACAGAGGTTGCAACTACTGAAACATTACAAAATAAGTAATCAAAGTAGTTGGCACAGCTCTAACGATTTAAGTGCTTTCATTTCCCCTGTAGATGTCTTAATTACTGAATTAAGCAATTAGAAAATCAATAAAGTCATTTAGAAATTTAGGTATCTAATTATTAGTCTTACTAGTACTTTATGGAAATTACCCTGAAGTAGCAGTAACTAGTTTACCTAACAAAATGGTTGGGTTTAATTTTAACTACACCTGTAAGAAGGGAAATTAGTCCACAAAGAGAAGGACTTTTAGTACATGTGAGTGTGCCTTCTAGCTGTGGAGCTACTCCTATCTTTAGCTGAGTACACGACAAGAACAGACAAATACAGAATAGTGAAAGATGGTCAGGTGTTTTGAAAGTGTAACTGACATAGTATCTTAGTGTACAATACTTATATTAATTCAATGACTATTTATTCTATCTTAGTGCAAAAATTCTTCATCATAGATTTTGTTTGCCTTTGACTTGTTGCATTTCTCTTTGTTTTCCCCCCAACATTTTTTTAACTTTCCAATTTATATAGAAATATAGTGTGTACATAATACATATTAAATATATGTATGTCACATCACTCTGGATGTGTATTTTTTTATCACCTTCAATTCATGACTTCCTTCAAATTGCTGCCCTTGATACAATACAAATGTATGAAGAGCTGGAAACCATACTAGATTGTATATTCCTGAGGAATCATGCCTTACTCCGACATTTCCCAGAAAGGATGCTTGGCACATGCTTATTATCTATTGATTTACTCTGGAAGGGGAGATACGTGTCCTCTCTTGGCCATCTCTCTATTTGTGTGACTTTGGAAAAATAAATTTTCTGAGCCTTTTTCCTTATTTGATTACTGAACAATTTATGGTTATTCCATATATCCTAAAATTAATCTCATTCTGCGTAGGAATGCCATCTCTACTGGAATTAAGGTGTCAGGAATCTCTGTGTTTTCCAATTATTCCCCTTCAAGCTAGTTTCTGCTGGAAACACACACACACACACACACACACACACACACACACACACACACACAGACACATTTATGTTTTATCCTCCTTTCCCTCATTATAGAGAATATTATAAAAATACTCTTGCCTTTTTAGTACAGTTTAAGAGTGCACCAAGTGTAAAGGGTTATTGTCATTGTTTCTCATCTGTATATGGATGCAGTCTTCTATTTAATGCCCATCTTGTGCAATGTACTCTTCTCCCAGGGAACACCAGACAGCTTTGAAATCATTGTCTCACTAATCATTTGTAGAATCCTTGGAGCCTGATAATAAATATCACATGTATTTTATAAAGAAATAATAGTCTAGCACAAGGTATGATTTATTAGCTCAGAGAATATCATTAAAGGCAGGTCTGCAACTGAACTAAGAGACTGAGGTTTTTCTGGCAATGATAACTATACAACAAATATATGAAAACTAGATACAAAATTTATCTTTTATAATCAAGTTCACATGTCGATGGTCATGGCAATAGTTCTCTGATTTCTGTAACACGATGGATGTGCAATCAAAACCAGGGACCAAGAAGGAAAAAAAATATGATGCAACAGCCTTGGAAGCATTGCTCCATTACTACTGTATGTAGGAGTACATAGCTATTCATATGTCTATTACAGAATGTGAAAACATATATATAATAGAGATATATACTCTGGATTACTAGAACACAGTTCACTTCCTTCCCCACTTTATAATCTGTTCCAAAATGTCAAGGTGCTCAGCTGATAATCCAAGGCTTCAATGGATGATGGATACTGATCTCACCAGACAGACCCTGAGCCATAACAGTACAAAACTATAGAACTGTACTTCCCAACAAATATATAGAGAGCTTTATCTACTCAGTATTCCACTGAATTCTCTAGAAGGATGGGAAAAAAAATATGATGTTGTCCTAAACCTTTCAAGAAACAGGACTAAACATTCTCACTGTGCCATCTGAAGATCTTCTTAATATGTTCCTTGAACACTTTTCTGTTGTTGCTAGTGGTGTGAAACCTTTTGCTTTTAAATTCTTTATTTTTAATTTTATAAAGTATGTGGAGTGCCTCTGTTCCTGCAAACTTTGCCTGGCTAGTCTGCTCAGGTCTCAAGCTTCTCTTCCTTGGAAAATATCCTCTGAGCCCTTGTTGAGGTTGGTTACCCAACTCTGTTCTTTCACTACCGTGACCTTTATACTACTTTACTGTAATTGTTTAGTTGTCTCTCTCTCCTGGTGAACTCTGAGATCTACAGTGACAGGGACACTGCACATAATGGGGAAATTATGAATTAATGAGTGACAGTAGATACACTTTATCAGAATCTTATTGCTTGAAATATGCATATTAATTTCCAGGTATGTTACCCCGCAAATCCAAGACTTCCCAGGTATTGGAGACTCGTAAGTTGAAAACTACTAATCTGTAACGTAAGTCTGAAGTTTTTAGTTAAAAAATACCAAGGTACTATCTTACTAAATAATGCAAATAAAATTTATATTAGCTAACGTTTGTCACACACTCTGCCTGGATGATAAGCAGTTTACCTCGTTATTGAATTTACTCCTCACAACTCTAAGATGTTAACATGGTTCCTATTTTATACCCAGGGCAAATTAACGTTATCAAGCCTAAGTAACCAAAGATCATATAGCTATTAAGTGATGGGGTCAGGAACCAAATTTGGGCAGCCTACCAGGCCTAATCCTCTTATCTACCACGCAATGCTCATCACTATGCTCCCTGCACCAGTTTTTATCTTATCTCTCGGCCTTTCTCCCCTGTGCTTTGTGATTCTCAGGCTGAGAAGCCAGGTTTTTGTTTCTGCAGCTGGGTCTGTGTTAGTTTCTGCCAAGAGTGGGCATGTGAGGGGGTGTGAGGCTGGAGAAGGAGGAGGAAGGGGCACACTCTTTCCTGACTGTTTCCTGGGGGATTCCTGTAGGCTTCTTGTCTGCTTATGCGTGCTATGGACATTAGCCCTGCAGGTTTCTCACTCCCACAGCAGAATTCCTGTCTCCAGCTGCATGAGAATCCACTCTGCAACTGATGCTTGTAGAACCAGCGTCATTAAGCCCCTCTCCTCAGAGGTCCAGGTCCCTTGACCTTGGGGCCCTTTCCCTAAGGTTCTAAATTTCAGTAACTCCATCTCTTTGTTCCCCTAGTATCAGAGATGAGGGCCGCTTCCAGCACTTGCAACCTCTGAGAAATCTAGAATTCGACTTCATTTAACCTAAATAACAACTTTATACTAAGGTAACATTCAGGCTACTGGTGCTCTCTGTCCCGACAGGACCTTGACCCATAAAAGGTCATATGTACAGCTATTAAGTGTTAGTCAGGAACTAGAGTTGGGCCAGTCACTGCTCTTATCTGATGTGAAATACTATTAACACGACGCTAACCAGTATGAAATTGCATTAACTTGTCCTTATTTTCTAAATAATCATAAAATACCAGTAAAGAAATTTAAAAACGGATTAAGTGTAAAACTTAGAAATTGTCAAATTTAAATCTGCTGTTGGTCATGCAATCACAAAGACTTCTTTAGATAATCTTTACACTTCTCATATAGGCCATATAGAGATATATATTTCACTAGCCTGATAACCATCTGTATCTGTAGATATATAAACATAGATATGCATGTAGATAGAAAGCTATATTATATAGCTAGTATTAATTACAAAGCTAATATAAAGCGAGGGAATACCAACTCGTCCGGCTCTTAATGTGGGCTTTGAGATGTTTGATGAGGGAGTTAAGAATCATCACTTCTCACATCTAAAACAGTTAATTAGAACGTCTGTACCAATTATCCAGAATAAATGCTGTAAGGGAATCTCTGAGTTTCTATTTCCATGTGTAACGTCACTGGATTGTCACTGCTGCTGCTGCTGCAGTTTTCCACACCATTCCAGTTATAAGTAAAATTTTTAAAAAGTTTTCGTATTTGGAGAATTTTTAGCAAGTGATATACATGGCCTTTATTTGATTGCAAATAAGCAAACATTTTAATCACTTATATGCTGGGTGCAGGGCCAAGCGCTAGTTACACAACGACAAGACAGAATATGCAGTTCCTGTATTGTCCCGCAGGGGAGATGGGAGTTAAACAAGTGAATATTTTATAAAAAGTATTTAACTTTAAGTCACTAATTTCTGCGTTTTTTTCCCAGTGGCTCTTTGGTAAAAATAAGAAAATACCTCAAGGTACAACTGGATGATAATGGTGAATATTTTAAGTGTTTTTTTCTAGAAAATGAATTCATTATCTCCATCAAGTTCAAGTTCCACAGAAACCTCAGCAAGATCAAGGAGCTACAAAGTGACTATGTCTTGATAACCCTGCTTTCCCTAATTTTAGGCCACGTCCCCAAATTTAAATGTCTATACACAATCAAGTATATTTGTGGAGTGGGTGGGTACAATTTCATTGACTCGTGAGTCCTATTTACCTTTCATAGGTACAGTTCTCACAACCCACACACTGAAGACTTTCAAAGGCTATCTTTGGTATTACTGCAGAGTGGCTTCATTTCGCTCTATGAAAAGGTGCTGTGACTGGACGAAAGGAGAGAAGGATATTAACATCTGCCCCTTGGGCTCCCACCATTCATTGTCTCTGCTCTCCATGCCAGGCTAGTTTTAACGCTGTAGTTACATTGTACCCAGGTATCACCCAGGAAGATTGTCAGAAATGCAAATGTCTGCACTTCACCTTCAGAGATTCCCATTCCTTAGGTCTGGGGTGGGGCTCACTGCACTTTCAAGAGCATCTACTGGTTAGGAAGCCTAATGCAACAAAATCATTGTGTTGAAGGTCAGCCAGGTGCACCGGAGTGACAGTGAACCAGAAGACAGGTGTGATATGGGGCCGGGATCCTGAACATTATGTAAATTAACCCCACAAGCGTTCTGAAGACATCTTGGGAAGATGATCACTGTCACTGAAGATGACCATCTGAAGATCATCTGAAGTTCTACAAACTTGCCTGATGATTAGGGAACTTTGGGTAAATTTGAAGCAGATCATCCCTTGCTTTGTCCCCTAGGGCAGTGATTTCCAACTTCTCCTGCCCCATAGAATCACCCGGGGGCACATTTAAAAACCCAAATATCCAGGCCACACCACAAAATCTCCAAGGCTCAGCCCAGGCATGAGTATTTTTTTATATTTATTTGTGAAATACAATTGACATATAACATTATATGAGTTTCAGGTATACAACATAATGATTTGGTATTTGTATATACTATGAAATGATCACCACAATAAGCCCTGTTAACTGCTAGCACCACACATAGTCAACAAACGATGTTTATCTTGTGAGGAGAACTTTTAAGATTTACTCTCTCAGCAACTTTTAAATATCAACATGGTACTATTAGCTATCATCACCATGCTGTGCATTACATCCCCATGTCTTATTTATTATATAACTGGAAGTTTGTACCTTCTGACCTGTTTCACTCATTTTGCCCCACCCACCCCTTGGGGAACCACCAATCTGTTCTTTATGAGTTCTTGTTTGTTTGTTTGTTTCTTGGATTCCACATATAAATGAGGTCATATGGCATTTGCCTTTCTCTCTGTGACTTATTTCACGGGCATGAGTATTTTTTAAAGCTTCTTAGTGATTTCAATGTGCAACCAAGGTGTGAGTGACTAGAAAATGACGCCCGAAGTGAGGGGTGGTGATCAGGAATCAGTAGTTTTAGCACAAGCTACAGATGATTCTTATGAATACAAAGTTTGGAAGTTATTAAATCTGATATACAAGGATATGTTTCAAGTTATTTATAAGAAATAACCATCCACATTTGACTAACATCATAATATACAGTTCATAATATACACAAGGTTTCTCTTATTTAGGATCGATGATTCTGACATTTCTTAGTTCAAACTGCCTACTTTTAGTTGTCACTGACAATTGCATTAAATACACACACTGTAGCATTTTACCCTATATTGTGAAATAAGGACTAGACACACACAGATGACAAGTTATTATCTTAAGATTTACTGCTTCTTGACTAATGTGAAATATTATTTCCCTGAAAGGTGATTTTTAGGGTGTGGGGTTAAAATTGCTTTTCCTGGTTTAAACTTAGCATTCATCTCCATCAAGCCCTTTAAAAGACAAAGTGAAACAAGTTGTTCCCAAGAAGAAAAGATTCCACCCCACCTTCCAAAAACAGAAACTGAAACTCAATGTATGTGCCACTTAGTACACCAGAAAAAAAGTTATGTCTTAAACTGTACCCAAGAGGGCAGACAGTTACTTATTAAAATACCTCAGTGAGACCCCACAGTGTGGACACCAGGGTAGCAGTCGTCTCACAGAATCCTAAGACCCTAAATCTGAACTGGACAACAGAGACCTCTGGTCTAGTCCAACCACCATGTTTGAAAAAAAGGAAAATGATGAACAAAGCAATGAACTGATTTGCTTCAACTCAACACAATGAGTTAGTGCCTGGTTTCCATGCCTCCTGACTCGCAGTGCAGGACTTTTAAACACCCCCCACCATCCCCACACATACTGTTTTTCTTCTCTTCTAACCTACTCACCTTTAGGTTAGCTGTTATTAAACACTCTAAACTCCAGTTATGTAGGAAGATCTAACACTCCTCCTCATTCACCTCTGAGGGGTTAAAAAAAATTAGACAGACAATTCCCTGATTTCCATCCCAGCTCCACCTTCCTGAGGGGAGGAGGGATTTTGTCCTTATTTAGTCTGGATCGAAAGTGCCATGGTGTCAGTGCACGATGGGTACTTCTACTCTGCAAGGCTAATTTTATT
The DNA here is from genome assembly GCF_036321535.1 of Camelus dromedarius. Classification (NCBI taxonomy): domain Eukaryota; kingdom Metazoa; phylum Chordata; class Mammalia; order Artiodactyla; family Camelidae; genus Camelus; species Camelus dromedarius. The sequence goes on from NC_087436.1 coordinate 42,255,078, forward strand.
GAAATGAGGGCATAATGAGCAAAAGGTTACATTTGGACACCAGAGATTCTTGCCTTCTCTCATCTTTCTTTGTCTGCCTCCAGGATACTTACCCCAAAATGTGTGATTTCTTATCAGTTCAGAGGTTCCTGCTTTTCCTTTGTCTGCTCAAGGACCCTAGTTCACAAAATGTGTGATTCCTGCCATTTGGCCCATGTCCCCGTTTCTCTGCTTATATCTAGCTATCTGCCTGCCCTAACATTAAGACATCATGAACAGTGTGTGTGTTCATGGGAATGGCCTGTTTTTCATCTAGGCCAGAATTTCTCCACCCGGTATGTATTCTTTGGCATCCTAGAATTCTCTACAAGAAACTAAGTTAATTTGTGTGCATTCTGTAGCTTTTGGAAGGCAGTCTTTTATCCTAGGACCCACATTTGCATTTGTGTTCATAGGTGTGTTCTTATCAAATGAAGGTCAAATAATAGCATAGGACGATGTAGGAAGGAAAGTTTTGCAGTAGTTCAAGTAAAGAAAAATGTGAGGATAATTGAGTCATTACAGAACACACGGTAGGATAGACTCCATGGTAGTAAGACTCCGTTTTTATTATAATTTGATAATTTGTTGATTTGGATCCTTTTCTGTGCAAAGCAACTTAAAGTAGTATAAATGGTAGCATCATGGCTCATTCCAGGAAAACTTACCTGTAATAATCCTCCACAATGCTCTGTAAACATCTTGCAGAATTACTTCACCTGTAAGTGAAGTAATAAATATGCCAAAAAATAATTTTTATGTTCTCTATAACAGCAATCATTGGGTTGGATAACATATTGTATTCCAGTGGATTTCATATTTGCCATAATACTTATCTCTAAGTAAGTAAGACAGTCCTGGGCTATTCTCAAATTACCTCTCATTAAATTAACATTTTATACTGCTTGAGGGCAGTTTGATTACATATGCAATTTGATTAAACAGGCTTAGAAAATGGTGATGAAATAAAGCTTCCTGATCAAAAAGCTCAGGTTCTAGAATTAGGATGCCTGGATCCAAATCTTAGTTTTCTAGAGTCTAGATCATTTTACTAGACAAGTTACTGACCATCAGTCTCTTAATTTCCTGATCTCTAAAATGATGACAGTTTGTACTTCATAGGGTTTTTGTGAAGATTAAATTAATGACACATGAAAGATAGTTATAATAGTGTTTTAGTGTTACACTAATTGCTCAGAAAAAGTGGTAGTAGTAATAGTAGTATTGAAGTTGAAATGTAGAAACATTTTAATTCTAATTTTACATCTTTCTCCCATTTCTGCCTTTAAATCCAGCACTGGTGATTTAGGTTCGGTAAAACAGAATTATCTGCTACAGCAAAAATATTCATTTTAAATTCCATTTAGCGGGTAGGGTATAGCTCAAGTGGTAGAGCGCATGCTTAGCATAATGCATGAGGTCCTGGGTTCAATCCCCAGGACTTCCTCTAAAACTAGACAATAAAATCTAGTTACCTCCCAGCTGCAATAAAAAATAAATAAATAACAATAATAAATTAATTTAAAATAAATAAATAAATTCCATTTAATGGGTAAAGATGGTGCTGCCTTTGGAGTTAGGCAAGCAAGTCAGTTTTGGGCAGGGCAGTCTGGTCAGGATGTTCCTGGTTGAGTAAGGAGCGTTAGGAAAAGTATTAAAAAACACAAAAGTTAATGTTAGTTATATTTAAATGAGAAACTGGATTACACGGTACAAGATAGAATTGAAAAGGTAGCTTGTTTTCATTTATCCATTCATCAGATATTTAGTGAATATTCAGTAAGTTCCTGGAATTACAAATATAAAAAACAGGGGTACTGCCTGTCTACTAAACCTATAAACATATCATTACAAGTATTCCCAGTGTTTTGGGAACCCAAGCCAGAGGAATGCCAAGTAAGGCTCCTCAAAAAGGGTGATTTGTTAGCTTAGTCCTGTAGGTTAGAAAGAAATTCTTTTTCATGTGGAAACAGAGGTGGAAAAAGTGAGTCAGGTGTATGAGAAAGATGACACTGAATTCCTTGGTTTGAGATAGAGATGGTGAAAGGTGCCAACTGGAGCCCGACTTTAGACTTTACCTCATAGGGAATGGGAAGTAGTGATCAGAACAGAGGAAAATGAACCAAAGAGAGAGATCAACATTTCAATAGGTTATAAAACAAAACAAAAACAACAGATTATAAGATCTTTCTTTAAGACAAAATCAGTGAGGAAGGTGAATGCATTTTGAAGACTATTCTTTTGAGTGTCTTGGATGTCACAGGGAGAAGGGGATTGGCAAGTAACTTGAAAGGTTAAAAAGAGAGATTTCTTTCTTGAGAATGAGTTCAAAGGGATAGAGATGGCCCAGGGCTCAAGGAGAAGGAAGTGCTACCAAAAAGGGGAGGTATGTATGAAAGAGAGAGAGGTGAAGGGAGACAGAGATGGAGGGAGAGTGATTAACCACAGGAAGGAAAGAGAAAAAGAGACATAAAAGAAAGAGTAAATTATCTAACATTTGATCCTCTCCACACAGGCTCAGCTTCATGAGAGCAGGAGCCCCATTTATCTCATTGTGCACTTAGTAGGAATACAATATATGCTTATCTCAGAGGAGAAAAGAGGGGGCTGAGTCAAGAATAAGAAAAGGATGGTCTAGTAGTCTGCTCAGGTTGCCATAAGAAGGTACCACAGGCTGGGGAACTTAAACAACAGAAATTCACTTAATCACAGCTCTGAAGACTACGTCTGAGATAAGGGTGTCAGCATGGTTGGTTTCTGGTGAGGGCTCTCCTCCTGGCTTGCAGGCAGCCACCATCTGGCTATGGTCTCACATGGCCTTTCCTTGGAAAGAGACAGAGGCAGAGAGATAGGGGGGTCGGAGGGGAAGAGGGCTTTCTCAGAGGTCCCTCTCTATTGTCTCTTCTTATGAAAACATTAATTTTATCAGATCAGGGCCTCAGCCTTATGATCTCATTTAACCTTTATTACTTCCATAAAGGCTCTATCTCCAAATACAATCACATTGGTGGTTAGGGCTTCAACATATGGATGGAGCTAGGGGAGTGGGTACATAAACATTCAGTCTATAACAGATAGATTAGGCTTTGGGAAAAAAGAGGGTCAGGAAGGGAAAATGGATAGAGGATTATTGCAAGAAAATAAAAAATAATGAAGTTGCTTCATTCTTTTGGTGTTAAATTTAGGCAAATTAGGGTGGAGGGCTGAGCTCCAGCTTTAGGCAGTGGAATAAATTCATAGGAGTTCCTGTTAGGGAATTATGAATTTATCTATGCATTGTTTTCTAAATTAACCAGATTAAAAGAATCAATTAGAATATTATTTTAAAAGCCAAATTTTGTTGGTGATTCTGTTTCTTTGGGTCTGAGGTTTAAAAATTTTAACAAGTCTTTAGAGAGATTTTTATAACTTCCAGGTAGAGGGAGTTAACTAGGAGTGAGTAAAAGGATTGGAAGATAAAGATTGGGCTCAGGTTAAGGGGTGAAAGGAATCTGAGGTGTTGGTGAGAGTATAGTTGAAACAAGGCGGAACAGGGATAGAAGTGAAGCCAAGAAGGAAGAATAGGCTTGGACCAGGAAGAAAGATTAAGGAGCTATCAGTCTTAAAAAAGATAATGAGGGTTGCATTTACTGGGAGACGTAAATGAGCAGGTGGTTGTAGTAAAAGATTTCAGAGATCAAGGTCAAAGTAGCATAGTGGATTCTGAATTTGTGTGAATGCCATGGAAAAATGGCATAATAGTTCTTCTGGCTTTACTTCCTTTTAATTCATGATCTACAATCTGCCAAGGAGCTCTTTTTAAAATGAAAGTCAGGTCATTAGTTTCTATGGCATCAAATGGTATCCTAATTCCCTACTGTCTAAGGTAATTCCAAAACCCTTACCATGGCACTTGGGGTCTTTCTTGCCTGCAAACATTACGTACCATTAGTACCACACTGCCTTTACATCCTTGAAAATACTCCATTCGTTCATGTTATGCCTTTGATTATGTTGTTTTCTCTGCCAAGTCAACCTGGAAAAATGGCAAATTTGTTTCTGTTTGGGAAGATCTCTACAGGAAGGTTTTGATAAGATACTCCTCCTTCCCATGCCCTACACATGCCACCTCAGCTTTTCCTTTGCCGGCCTACTTTTGTACCACGCATGTGCTTTTATTGTTGCTCTTAACCCTGTAGGGTAAGGGTCACAAACCAAGTACATGCAGAAGGTGTGCATTTAACATAAATGCCAGAAATAGGTAGGATGAAAGACAATTCGTGCTAAGATGCTTGTATTGTAACCAAGTATAACACCTACAAGTTAAAACTGCTCTTTTAAACATTGTTGGTGTAACAAACAAATCAAACAAAACACATCCGAGGCACTTACAGTCTTCTTCTGCTGCACCGGTTGCAGCAGTTATGAAATGAGAGGTCCATGTTGAGATGTAGCAAATAAGAAAAGCAATTTAAACTTCAGGTGAAAAGGAATTGTGTGTGTCAATAGAATACGGTATTTTAGGATAACAATGCTCTGACAAGCTTCCTGATGTGTATCTCTTACTCAGAGGCTCCAGGAAAACTAATGGCACAGAATCACTACCCAGCAAGGAGATGAAGGAGTGAACTTTGAACTGAGATGTAGAGACCTACAGAGTCCAGCTGTCACTCTGTTGGCTGTCCCATCATAATGGCCTTTAGAATGTCTGAAAAAGATCATGGGATTTTCCCCAAAGTTAAAAATTTTCTGTGATTTATTTCTCAGTGTATGGACTACTTGGAGTCAGCCTAGAAGAGAGATCTTTAAGAGAATGTCTATAGAAGCAGGTCTTGGAACAGTCCATTCAGCTGCAATAGCAAAAGACAACTGGAATTTTTTTCTCTTCTGATGATTCAAAAATGTCTATCTCTAACCATAATTTCCCTCATGAGCTTCACAGATAGATATCCAACTTCCCTCTGAACATCTCTTAGGTGACACCATAGGCATTTTGAACTTAATATGCTCAAAACTCAGCCTATTATTTCTCCCTTCATCACCAAAAACAAAGAGAGAACATCACTTTACTTCAAGATTCTGCCCAGTGCAGAAACCTATGTGTCATTTTGGAGAACTCCGTTATTCTCCCCCTCCATATCTAGCCAGTCATCAAGCCTTATCAATTTTTCTTCCTAATTTTCTTTCAAGTCCACTCCCAGAAATATAATCCCACTTGGCTCAGGTAACTAACAGTCTGACTCCTGCTCTTTGACAATCTTTTTTTTAACTTTATAGTCAAAATGATCTTTCTAAAGTACAAACAGTAGCTTAAAGGTCTTTCTCTATCTCCTACTACTCTTAGAAAGGACTCTCATGCGATCAGGAAAGCCCCACTTAATCTGTCTCATGGAACTCTGGTTGATGAAACTCACACTCTTTGCCTCTCCTCCAGCTACTGTTTAGCAGAATCAGCCCCAGTGTGGCTGTATAGTGAAGTCAGGAGGAACGGCTTACCCATCTCATATCACCTACCACTCAATACATACATGAAGGACACCTGCGGCGTAGCTCGCAGAATTCCGACTGACATACACATTAATTTCTTGCAATGGAAAGTGGGAGACAAAAATGCGACAAGGTCAAGTTTAGGTTTCACAATGATCTGTTGAATTTTAAACTCCAAGGTGTTTTATAATAAGCATTTCATGTAGCATGCCATTATTATCTAAATAACTTCTCTCTCTGCTTTTACTCATATTGTTCCCTAGAACGCCTTTTTGTGCCCCTTAACGCCACTGTACTTTTTATGTCTAAATCCTACCCACCTACCCTAGCTCAAATGCCAACTTGACCAAGAAATATCAGATTTGCCTAGCTCGAAGTGATCTCTCCCAGCCTGCATGAGACCTTAAGTTCTGACGCCAAGTGTATACATCTGAGCTTTCCTATGGGTTCAATTTCTTGAAGGCTTTGTGGTTGGTAGGTGCTTGCAAATATTTGTTGATTGAATAGGTAAATGAATTACATGATTAGGTAGAGTAGATGACCTCAAGTATTCTAGAATACTGAATTAAATCGCTGCACTTTGAAACGTCAGCATTCCTTGTAACTTTCTGCTCCATAGAGAAGCTCATCTTCAAGCTTACAGCTGAGAACACTTCTCTGACTTCACAGCTTCCTCCTCCTTCCCGTTTCTTCAGCCATAGTGTTCAACATTCTGTTATTGAACTGGTTAAGTCTGTTCCTGCCTTGGATGGTTTATACTAGCTATTTCCTGAGCCTGGAATTCCCTTCTCCCCAGTTTTCTCTCTCTACGTGGTGGGAGCTTCAACCTTCAGGTCTAAGGTCAGACACTCCTTGTTCAGAGAAGCCTGACTCAACTGTCCAAGCTAAGTTAGGCTAATCAATCATACCACGTTTGATTTTTTTTAATAGTATTTATTAAGTTAGTCTGTCTTGTCTTTTTTTTTCCTGGTTTATTTTTCTGCCTTCATCAGATTGAAACCTCTGTGGGAGAAGAAATCTTGTTTGCCTTTGTTGCTATAAGTCCAGCTCCAAGAAGAATGTTTGAAAATGGAAGATGCTCAATATGTAACTGTTGAATGAATGGATGAATAAAAGAACAGCTTCCAAATAGAAGTGCTTTTTATGTATATTTTTAGTGAAAAGCACCAGGGCACACAAAAGCACATGGTTTTGTATGCTGAACTTTCCCTGGGGAGTTGGCCTGGTTCAAATTCTCTGCCCTATGGGAACTTGAGTCATAGCATCTGCAACACCTTGTTATTTGTGGTATTATTATTGGTAATATCTTAAAGACAGGGCAGGACCTTGATAATACATGTATTCCCCAGTACTTAGCACAGCTTATGGCATTAAATGGAACAAATTTAGTAAAGGATTAAATAAATGTAGCTTGATTCTCAAACTCTGATTTTTCTTTTTACCTTCATACTTACCTAATTCTTAATAACAAGAGCTATCATTTTCAGAATAGCTACTCACTAGACAGGTGTTTTATATCCCTTATTATATTAATTCCTTTCAATAACCTTTTGTGAGAAAATTAACATAATCCATTTTAAAGATAAGGAAAGCAAAAAGTGATTCTTTGGCATTGGACCAGGGTCTCATCTCCAAAATTCATGATCTTAGTTTAATCAATTACCTGTTCTTATTAAACCAAAAAAATTCAACATTAATTATTATTGGAACATTAATATTTATTAATGGAACATTAATTATTACCTCAAACTTTGCTAAATGCTTCCTAATGCTCTTCACAGAAAGTAACTAGCATTGAATCTATTCCTAATATCTAAACAAATCTATGGAGATTTTTACTATATATTTAAACTGTCATTTTAAAAAAACAGTTTAATATGTAAAATAGCTCTTTTTGCAGTTGTAAAAAAAAATACTTATTGCAAAAAAAGTCAAATAATGCAGAAAATGTAGAGAAGAGAATACAGCCTAAAATCTCATCTTAAATATATATAAAATTTTACAGAAAGTGAATCAGGTTGTATATGGTATCTTTCTTTTACTTAGAATTATGCCATGCCACTATGTCTACAAAAAAAAAATCACGAACTATTATGTGTGTTTGGATTTATTATCTCTGTTTAACACATGTGGCACGAATGATTTTTAAAATCTGAGTGAAACCTATTCTGACTTCATTCTCAAGTAGATCAACTGATCTAACTGCTAAAATCTAATTGGTTTGGTTGATTTTGCCAGGTTTACTGTCATATATGCTTTCTCTGTGGCATAAAATCAACAGAACTCTTACACTGGGAACTGCATAAATATTTATTTAATGAACTACAAAGAACTGAAGCAGAGTTTCAGGTTTGTTTTTTTTTTTTAATGCTTTCTTGTTTCTGCTGCTTTTCAACTTTTGACAAGGACATTTTTTTCACCAAGGGTCAAAATATTAAAGGTACCATTGGTTCCTCCTTTCTTCCCCACTGCATCCTTTCTCTTTCATTTCATCTGCCACTGTCCAAACTTAGGAATCTATTACAATTCTCATATATGTTTGGCACAGTCCAACCCATCCTGTATATATCAGATGGGTCTTTCTGAAATATCCAAATTTTAAAAAATATGATTACACCCAAGCTTCTCAGTCAGACATTCCAAGTCTCCCACAACCTACTTTCCACCACCTCTGAACCTCATGGGCTCTGCATTACGTTCAGACTATTCTACACAAATTTCATTTAGTGCTTCCAGGAAAAATGTTCTAAAAATGCTTAGCCCTTTACACTAAAATATCATCTTCCCGTGAAGTCTTCTGTGACTACTCCATCTAATATATTTCTACTTAATGCAGGTATCCTTCATATAATTCATTCAATCCTAGAATATATATACTGAATATTTACCATGCAACAGACACCGTTCAGGGTACTGGGAATATATGAGGGAATAAAATGGACAGAATTCTCTGACCTCATGGAATTTGTGCTCTTATGGAGAGCATGTTAGCACAAAAGCTGCCTGTGTTTCAATAAAACTTTACTGACGAACAATGACATTTGAATTTCACATCACAGAATATAATTCTCCTTCTGACATATATTTTTCAACTAAAAATGTAAATGCCATCATTACTTTGTGGGCCACACAAACACAGGCAGGGAGCCAGATCCGGCCCACCGGTTGTAGTTTGCCAGCTCCTTGTGTACACCACTGAAAGGCTGAGATTAGTGAAGACTTGACAGTGAGCATATGGATACATAAAAGTAGAGTATCCTAGGCAGAGGGTACAGCCATTGCAAAGTTTTTGAGAAAAAGGCATGCCTCCTGATGTGTTTGAGGGAAAAACAGTAAACCACTGTGACTGGAGCAGGTTGAGAGAGAGAAGTAGGAGATTACGGAGGAGAGGTGATGAAGGTCAGAATGGATAACATGATCTTCCACAATCACAGCTGACAACTACAGCTTCTCAGACCTGGGGAAGAAAACGTTAAAAGCTCATCTATTCCCAGCCTATCCAATAGGCTTAAACTCAGAGAATCAACCTTAATGGGACATTATGTTGACGAAGATTCTGAGACCAAATTCTGTCTTAGCCAGAACCACTTCTACGATCCATTTTAGCAATGCCTGCTCAGGGGTGAGGGCTATGGTTGCTATGCATCTGTGTTCTTCCTCTAGTCTGTCACATTTTCATCACTCTAACACACTGAACTTTCAGCAGTTTCCACGTCATATTCAATATTATCATCTAAGTAATGACAGGACTGCTGAATCTCAGATTAGCAATCTTCATTGTATCTTGGTCCTTCCCTGTTTTCGTGTTTATACTTAGGGCAGTGATCAATACATATCTTTCCTGGGGAAGCTGAAAAGATACTAAAATTAAAAGCTGTATAGAGTTAAGGATTACCAATGCAAATTTTATTCCCTTAAATCTATAAAATCTTTACAGTTTCTAAAGCACTTTTGTCTTTATCTTAGTTGAGCTTTAGGTTGGCCCTATAAATCCTTAATAACCCCATAAAAAGATTCCATGGCCCTAAATATGGAAAAGTAGGCCCTCCAGGCATCTCTTAACTTAAACTGCATTTGCCTGTGATGGCTGAGAATTTTTTTTTAATAGTCCCCATCTATAAAATTTAGCTTAAAAATTATTTCCAAAGTTATTTCGTAACTGTTTCTTAAACACTTCTTAGTGTTCTTCGAGCAAAAGAAAGGGAGAACCAAAAGTTCCAAAATGTTCAATGATAAGTTTAAAACTGCCATTCTTTCTGTGCATTGTGGGGAAAAAGAGGAGGAGTTTGTGCTGAGCTACTGTGATGACTAATGAAATTTTTATTCTTTTCAATAAGAAGAGCTTTAACAATTAAGCTGTGTTATAATGAAATGTTCACTTGTCCAAACTCTGATTTCTGGTCCATCAATACCTCTTTGTGAGAGGTACATCTCTAAAATATGCCTTTGTCTTGCATGGAATGCAACCAGAGGCGTTTAGTGCAAGGACTCTCAGTAGAGCAGCCTGAAACGAACAATGGGCTTCAGAAAAGCTCAAATTAAAATGTATATATATATTCTTTCTGTACCATGTGCTATTCATTACCTGACAAAAGATCTAAAACAATAAGGAATAAAACTTCACGTTTTAATGTAATCATAGAGAAAAGTTAAAAAATCCAAATTATAAGGGAAGTATATTTTACGTTCTCCTTATCAGTGTAAAGGATGTCTGGAAAATACTTTTTTGTTGAATATTTTTAAAGGGTTTCAGTTCAAAACTATCTAATGATTTTAAATAGCCCATGCTTGCCAAGAAATATTTTCAGTTTTATATTTTGATAAGTGTTCATTTTTTTCCCTTTTGCTAATGCAGCTGGAGCCATTTGGGATCTATTTTAATTGCTTTCTTGTTCTTATACTACTTCGTCTTCTCTCATTAGAGTTTAACATTTAGGGAGTGCCCACAAAATGTTGGATCTGTATTAAATATGACCTTAGTCACAGTGGGCTCCTATTTCCCCCATGACAGGAAAGAACCTTGAATTTTTAAAGAATGTACATAGCAGAGAATGGAAGCGACATGATCATAATTTGGGGGATTTATATCACCTGTAGTTTGATTCTGGTTCTTTTCATAGCTTGAGATCATTCTAAAATGCAACAGATCGTGCTTCAAGGGGACACGTTAGCTGGGATGGCATTCAAGTGAGTAAAGAGTAGTGGAGCTGGTCAGGTTCCCAGGGGTGGCGGGAAGTGAGGCACAGGCAGGAGTGGGAGCAGTGAGCAGCAAGGGCGGAGGAAGGCTGCGGGACTCTGCTCATCTCACTGTACACTGGTGTGTGGTCAGCCCACGGCTCCACGGACACCTCATGGGTCTTTGATCTCTGTTCTGCTATCTTCTTCATCTTCCCACCCATGTTGGAGCATCTAACGGGACACTGGAATCACTGGGCCTTTTTTTCTCTCGTGGACAATGCTCATATTCTGTTCTCCTGCTCCTAGAGTGAGATCCCACTTTTCACACCTAGGTAATTTTTAACACACACACACACACAAATTCAGTGAAAGTCACCTGCTGTGAAAATCTTCTCTGGTGTATAGCCTGTATTAAATGCGCCTCGTCTGAACTCTTATAGTATCTTGGGAACACTTCTATTCTCACCTAATTATATGTAGTTTTAACATGTGATTATGTGTCCTTTTTTATTTTTTTCTAAGTTTCTCTTAATACATTATAAACTACTTGACAACAAGGAGAATATCTCATTAAAACGTAAATCTCCAGTGCCAAACACAGTTCCTGGAGAGTGACAGGTACTCTGGAAATGCTTATTTTTCCTCTATCTGAGGAACAGAGGAGTGATCCTGTTTCTTATTCTTTTTTTTTTTTTTTTTTTTTTGCCCCTATCAGGTCATTTTTTTACCCTTAGAAAGATGTTCTAAGTAAAAGAAATCGAAGTCCAGGTACTATGGCGTTATAGAAGCTTTGGTAAAAGTGGAAGTGATCCTAAACGATAAAAAGTGGTTTGTTGCCTTTATCAACACATGGTACATGTGAGCAACATCATCCATAGGAGTTAATTGCAGTGAAAAATGGTAGCAGGTAAAACTAGCCTGCGTAGCAGGGACTTTTATAAAGCTTGTACAGAATATTATACCAGGCAGTATTGACCTAAACAGGGAACATGTTTTATCTTCACAGGTAATTTTCTTAGAGACACTGATAGACTAGGCGGCGCCTGCATATAATACCTGATACGGTCCTGAGAAGCTCCCAGTATGCAACCATCGTTCCTCTACCTGCCTTCATGTTGAAGCTGTCATGCATTCTTTTAGGCTAATGTTGTAACCATTAGGAGAGATAACACTAGGATGTTGTCATTTCTCATTGTTTATGCCAGTGAGAGCTTTCTACTCACTGCTTTCTAAGAACCCTTTGCAAGAACACAGGTTGTGTGTTAAGAAGAGAAATGTGCAAAATCTCAGAATCTGACGTTTATCTTAGAACAACATGAGCTAGAAAGTATGTGTGGTACTTTGAGAGACAGTCTCAATGCTTTGGGGGCTTTAACTGACCAGCTATGAAGTAAAGGGGTAGAAATTTTGAGCTTTATAATTCCGTATTTCTAAGATATTTCTGCCATCGACATTTTTATAATAATTGAGAGAATAATATGACAGGTCTGTACCACACCGTTAGCAGGCTCTTGGGTGGGATGCTTAGTAAAGAGCCCAGACAGGCAAGGAAAACCATTTAGAGCTGCTAATTCAGAGTATGAGATAATGGGTGAGGTTTAGTGTCTACTGATTTCACCCATTTAGCAACTTTGTTGAAAGCTAGTAAGAGAGAATTAAAGAAAACTGAATGACAGACACAGAAGTGGATGGTCCTGAGAGCAATTAGAATCTTGAAAGATTACTAGAATAATACATCTGAACCTTGACTCTAACAGAAATAAAAGAAAATGAAGTGCTAGTGGAGTTGAGATTTAATAAACACATCTGACTGGCTGCCTGAGGTTTTAGTTACAGAAATCTGTAACCAAAAAATTGGTTTTATGTAAAAAAATAACAAAATAATATCTAGTATTAGCTATTCTGTTGACAGGCACTTGCAAAGTACTCCTTTTATCCTCTCCACCATCCCATGAGGTACATATTCTTTTTACTGGCATTTTAACAATAAGGAAACTGACATACAGGAAGGTTAAATAATTTGCTCAAAGTAAACGGTAAAGTGTGATCTGAGGCCAGGCAGTCTGACTTCAAGTCAGAGTGGAACTCTTATCCATTAAGGCTGTGCTACATTGATAAAAATTATCTTAAGGTAGATCAAAAACAGTTATTTAAAAACTCAACAATGTTTTGAAAAGTGATGTTCTTAGAATGATGTAAAGCGTGTGGAAGTTATTTCATCCCCAAGATGCCTGTCGGTTCCTTCTTGTTGTTGCTAATAAGCATCTGTGGTCAGAACACGCCAAGAGGGAAGCAAAGTTTGCTCTGGCCACAGCGATCTTCTCCCTCACCTACATCCATCCTGAGGGGCCTCTTAAGATGCTTTTTCTCTCCAGTCTCAAAGCTCTCCCTATCCTAGTAAGAGCAAGCCAGGTTAGGCCAACTGGACAGGCATTTCTATGTAGAAAAATGAAATGAACGCCATCTCTGTGTTGTCCCTGTTCCCCAAGACTCCCGACACAGGACTTATGCTCACACAGATAAAGACATTGCCCTCTCTCATGTCAGAGATTTAGGTCCCTGGCAGGCAACAACTTCCAGAATGGGGTTGAGACTCACATTGCCCCAAATACCCATTCACCACTTTTCTTAGCTCTGTAGCAACACATACTTGGTTTTCTTTTGGCAAAGGATAAGAAATTAAACTATTAGGAGAAATACCTCATTATCACTAGAAATTTACTGGGAATAAAACTTACAAATAAAACATATTTTAAAATTTACCCATTCACCATACCACAATAAAACACTCCTTTAAAATTCTATGATTTTTATGCCAGTATATTTTGGGAGTGCTTTCATGTATATCATTCACAAAATCACAGAATTATACAACTGAAAGATTCTTACACACTCTAGTCCTGTGCCTAAGATTCAGAGAGAATAAATCGCTATTACGTTATGATGTAAAGTTCTCCCAGCTCTTACTTCCATGTCCATTCCATTACACCGCATTGTGTTGGAGTTTTGACAACACGAACATTTAAATAGTGGCAGGATTTATCACAGAGCTTCAGACCACTTCAATTGTCAGAGGGCAGAGTAGCATTTTTTTTAAGTATAGTAGTCTCTCTCATAACAGTAACCTGTCATCCATCACACAATCTGTTACAGTGAGATTCTCCAATTCATGTAACTTCAGTGAAGACCCTTTTAGAAGCCATCCTGAGAGATGAAAGCACTGAGTTTCTAGGGTATAGAATACAACAAAGAAGAGAATAAAATAAGTGGGAAAAGAAAACTTGTCATAGACTATTCTGTTTGAAAGTTTGCTTAGGACTAGCTGCGTTTCCCAGGGTTTCTAGAACATCTTGGAGTACAATCAAGACATAGCAGTTCTCTGCAGAACCTGAAAGTTGGCTGTCAGCATGTCCTTGGGCATATAATGTGCGTCTGCAGGCAGGAAGAGCCTGAACTTTCAGAAGCCCTGACAGACCAGGAAAAACTGCCCTTTGCCATGGGTCCAGTCCAAAGAAGACATAACATATTTTTCTTCTAAAACGATTACTGAAATATGTGCTCTTTGAAGTCCAGTTAAGATGCTGTGGGTTCTTAGACTTCACATAACTCATATGTGTGGCCACGAATGTACTCAAATGAGTTGGAGAGAAAGAGCATCGCACGAGGAAAGGAGGTTGTTCACCCCGAGGAAAGCTGGGCAGCTTATCAACAGTGACTTTGTACATAGGTGGTTCATTATAAAGGTGAAAACCACCAGCTAATCACCATCTGCACTGCAGTGATAATCGGAAGTAACAGATTCAAAGCACAGGAACTATGTGAAACGTGGAGAACCTTTCCTAGTGGAAGGGCCTGACGGCATCTCCCTTTCCTCCCTGTGATTGGACAGCGTGTGTCGAAGGATTATACCGGGTAACTTTCCTCGGATAAATAGTTCACTGACTTTTCTTTTAATCATAATTAACCTTTCAAACTGCAAAGATAAGAACTGTTCCCTAGTATTCTGTAAGAAGATAACCTAGTTTGTCAATGATGTTAACAAAATACAGTGAGCTAAAGGATTATGAAAAAATACACAGTGTGTGTTTAGTTTTGCACATTTTTAAGCTAAATATCAAAGTATAGAGCTGCTGATAGAGGTCCAATATATGCTCAGATAATCTCTGGATCTACAAAACTCTAAAATTCTCTGCTAGGAGAGTGCCCTTCTCTCCTCCTGCTAATTTTACATGTAGTTTTGTTCTAAGTTTTAAAGGGCTCCAGGTAACTATAATGGTGTTTGAACTCCAATTTACTACTTCTTAAGAAAGATGTATCCTAATTTAACCAGGGGTGAGGGGGCGTCATCCTCTCGGATTCTACCAGCTTCCTTCTATACACACATATTCATTCTCCCGATCAAATCTGAATTCAGATGAAATTTTTCTTCAGAATTTTTCATTCAATATACTTTGCTTATTATTTCAACCTTTCTATCTCATCTTTTTTTTGTGGAGGAAAAGCATCTTCTCTAGTTTACTTTGGAATTAAAAATTCAGTAAAACGTGTTTTTCACAGATGTAATTGTATTTCTAAACTAAATTCTAACTGAGGAACAGGGAATTATAAAGCAGTGAGTTGGGAGTAACAGGAAAACTGAAATGCTACGTGCATCCAAAGTATTTGCCTTGAAGCTATCACCACACCTCACCAGATCCACACTCGTGACAAAAGAAGTGGTCATTGTCTTTTGAGTGGTTATTCATTCAGCTCTGCTTACAAGCTAAGGGTGCTTCCATTTTTAAGCTTAAAGGAAATCTTGAGTGATTTCTTGATAAATACCAGTTGTTTTCCTCTTTAGAACTCACATTCATCAAAGAATACTATCACAGCTAAAAAGAAATGATCAGTGAGTTAACAGACAATAATCCAATATTAAATTCATTTTTTCTTCAAATTTACAAAATTCAAATTGGCCTGATTTCTCACTTTCAGATATACGACAAAATAGATGCAAAATGTCAATGCTTATAGTGTTAGAGATCCATTGTCCTCTAGAATCAGTTCTGTCTTCCATAGGAGCAAAGAATGAAAACCACAGGTAGTCACTCAGTCACTCTTTCTCACCAGCTTTAGCAGCCAGAGTAAACATGTGACTGAGTTCTCACCGATAGAATGTGATCAAAAAGAACTGGTGCCACCTCCAGGGCCTCATCACACCACCAGGAGTGCTCCTTTGTACTCGCCTTTCTCTCCCCTGGGGGAAACTCGACTCCTTAGCGATCAGACTTCAGTGTGCAGATGAGGATGATGCCCTGGAGGATGGTGAAGCAGCCCTACTTGTCAGGGTGTCTGGGTGATGTCAAGAAGTCCAACTACCCTTCCTGGACTTTTACACATAAGAGAGAAATAAACTGTATCTCCATCGGAGCCATTGTGTTTTTGGACCTCTTTGCTATATATAGCCTTCACCATAAACTAGTACCAATGGACACCTAATATAAATCCATTTGCAGCATTTTTTTCCGCTAAAGCAGGACACTTTGTTACTGGAAATGGATATAATTCAAGTGATTAAGTTGAGGGAGCCCTATCCTTTATGTATTTATTTATTAGTTCATGCTAATTCCATTGGTTATAAACAAGCAAGACCAAGAATTAGCAGAGATTAGGACAAGGCACTGCCTTGGTATGAAAAAAATGTTGGGTTATTTAACTTGAGAGCTTTCTGCTTTGTTTAATGTGAAAATGTAAAAGTGATATGTACAAGAAGCAATGTAACTGGATTGGACATGATCCATGACGTTTGAACTTTATGACTTTGTTCTAAGAGCAATAAACTCCCTTTAAAGCAGGAAGTATCTATAGGGTAAATACATTTATTGTATGTATTCTTCAGTTCTGTAGACCCTAACACCCTTCCTGCCCATTAAAACAGTTCTTTTTAAGTTAATTTTTCACAGCATGGGGATTCTTAGTTCTTCAACTGCTGCATTATAGCAGAACAGTCTAATGAAAAAAATTTATAAAAATTATGGAATGATTTGGAAACCAAGGTCCATTTAATTACAGGCAAAATTTATAGGAACCTGGAGAAAGTTCGCATCTAATAAGTGCTAGGTCAGTCTCGGAAAGTCAAAGCGCACAAAGCACTGCTGCTACATAAGACCAACAGAGTATTTTTTGGTGGGGCAAACCCTGAATGCAGGTGACAGCAACATCATGCTTTCTGGTCCAAACGATTTCATCACTTGAAAGTTTGAAAGTGTCTGGGCCATGCCATGAGAGAGCAAGCTGTGCTCAGAGAAAACAGACTCCCCAAGAACAATGGGGCAAAAGAGGCATAGCTCAAAGGACAGCTCATAAGGCTCTGATTGTTCCCCAGAGGTGTGCCAGGCTGGAAATCCCCATTTACAAGCACATCTTTTTTTTTTTTTTTAACATTTTTTATTGATTTATAATCATTTTACAATGTTGTGTCAAATTCCAGTGTAGAGCACAATTTTTCAATTATACATGAACATATATATATTCATTGTCACATTTTTTCCTGTGAGCTACCATAAGATCTTATATATATTTCCCTGTGCTATACAGTATAATCTTGTTTATCTATTTTACAATTTTGAAATCCCAGTCTATCTCTTCCCACCCTCTGCCCCCTTGGCAACCGCAAGTTTGTATTCTATGTCTATGAGTCTATTTCTCTTTTGTATTTATGCTTTGTTTTTATGTTTTGTTTTGTTTTGTTTTGTTTTTAGATTCCACATATGAGTGATCTCATATGGTATTTTTCATTCTCTTTCTGGCTTACTTCACTTAGAATGACATTCTCCAGGAGCATCCATGTTGCTGCAAATGGCGTTATGTTGTTGGTTTTTATGGCTGAATAGTATTCCATTGTATAAATATACCACATCTTCTTTATCTAGTCATCTGTCGATGGATATTTAGGCTGTTTCCATGTCTTGGCTATTGTAAATAATGCTGCTATGAACATTGGGGTGCACGTGTCATTCTGAAATAGGGTTCCTTCTGGATATATGCCCAGGAGTGGGATTCCTGGGTCATATGTTAAGTCTATTCCTAGTCTTTTGAGGAATCTCCATACTGTTTTCCACAGAGGCTGCACCAAACTGCATTCCCACCAGCAGTGAAGGAGGGTTTCCTTTTCTCCACAGCCTCTCCAGCATTTGTCAATTGTGGATTTTTGAATGATGGCCATTACAAGCACATTTTTGAAACTGCTACATCTTGTGTGTGCCTTGACAACAACTTCTAACAGTAAATATGTCATAGGAAAGTATCCTTTGACTAATATTTTTTTCCCTCATATGTGCACTGACATTAAAAATATGTAAACATTTTCTTTTGGGGGGATGTTATAGCAGACATGCTCTTTGGTGCTCAGAATCTATTATTTCCTTCACCTTCTATAGTGAATCCTTATACTCCTTAGTTACCTCCATCTCAGCCATGCAGCTTAAGTGCCTCTTAGAAAGTGGGCCTGGTAGTTCTAATGCTAGTCCTGCTCCCATTTTCAGTGTTTGATGCAGTGACAGGCATGAGCAACATTCAGAATACTGACAGTCTTACAGTAATTTTCTGGGAGCTTGTGGAAAAGATCCTCTTCACTATTCTGGAAGAATTTCTGGAAGCCAATCTTACATTTGCTGTGAACAAATATGTATGCATCATCAGTGGCAACTGTTAGCCACTGTAAAACCAGGTAAGGGATTAATATTAGACAGAAGAAGACAATGGTGGTCACAGCAAAGACACAGAAAGACCCGGGGACTTGAGGGTCTATATCAACCAAACTCAAAGCCTGGGCCTCCCTGGATTCTCAGCTGCCTTAGTCCAATACTTTCTTCCACCACATAATACAGCTTCAACTGGTTTTTGTTTCTTTCATTTTGTTTTGTCTAATTACTCCCATATCAGCCTAGGTAACATATAATGTCATAAAATATATTGTGTAAGCCTGGGTGAGGTATGCATTATGCAACCAGCAAACTTTTCTAAACTGGGACACATAAGAAATGCTTTCACAAATCACAAATGAGTCAATAATGTTTGTTGGTTGAACCGACCACCATTTTTTATCCCACTTTATTGAAGTATAGTGGATTTATGATACATTAGTTTCAGGTACTCAACACAGTGATTCAATAGTTTTATAGATTATACACCATTTAAAGTTACAAAATATTAGCTATATTCCCCATGCTGTACAATATATCTTTGTAGTTTATTTATTTTATACATAGTAGATTGTACCTCTACCAATCCCCTACCAATATCTTCCTTCCCTTCTACTTCCTTCTCTCCTCTGGTGACCACTAGTTTGCTCTTTTTATCTGTAAGTCTATTTCTGTTTTTTTGGATTCACTCATTTCATTTTTTAGATTCCACATATAAGTGAAAACATACAGTATTTGTCTTTCTCTGTCTGACTTATTCCACCAAGCACAATACCCACTGGGTCCATCTATCTTGTTGCAAATGGCAAAATCTCATTTTTTTTTTTTATGGCTGAGTAATGTTTCATAGTGTGTGTTTATGTATGTGTGTGTGTGTGTGTGTGTATGTGTATGTATATCTTCTTTATCCATTCATCTGTTGATAGACACTCAGGTTGCTTCATAACTTGGCTATTACACATAATGCTGCTATGAACATTGGGGTGCATTTTCTTTTTGAATTAGTGATTTTCTTTGGGTATATACCCAGGAGTGGAATTGCTGGGTCATATAGTAGTTGTATTTTTGTTTTGAGGAACCTCCTTACTGTTTTCCATAGTGACTGTACCAAGTTACATTCCCATCAACACTGTACAAGGGTTCCCTTTTCTCAATATCCTCACCAACATTTGTTCATTGTGGTTTTGATTTGCACTTCTGATGACTGAGCATCTTTTCCCATGCCTGCTGGCCATCGGTATGTCTTCTCTGGAAAAACATCTGTTCAGGTCTTCTGCCCATTTTTCAATCAGGTTTTTTTTTATATTGAGTTGTATGAGCTCTTTATATATTTGGGGTATTAACCCCTTTTTGGTCATATCGTTGCAAATATTTTCTCCCATTCAGTAGGTTGTCATTTCATTCTGTTGATGGTTCCCTTTGCTGTGCAAAAGCTTTTAAGTTTAATTAGGTCCTTTTTGTTTATGTTTGCTTTTGTTTTCTTTGCCTTAGGACACAGATCCATAAAAATATCACTATGACTTGTGTCAAAGAGTGTTCTGCCTATGTTTTCTTCTAGGAGTTTTATGGTTTCCAGTCTTACATTTAGGTCTTTAATCCATTTTGAGTTTATTTTTCTGTATGGTGTGAGAAAGTATTCTAATTTTATTATTTTACATGCAGCTGTGCAGTTTTTCCACCATCATTTATTAAAGACGATGTCCCTTGTCCATTGTAAATTCTTACATACTTTATCATACATTAATTGGCCTTAAGTGCATTCTGTAGCATTGATCTTTGTGTCTGGTTGTGTGCCAGTACTATACTCTTTAATTACTGGAGACTTGTAGTGTAGTCTGAAGTCAGGGAGCATGATTCCTCCAACTTTCTTCTTTTTTCTCTAGGTTGCTTTGGCTATTTGGTTGACTCTACTTTTTTAATTTTACAAATGGTCAGTCATCTATAAATGATATGAATAAATAAATCACCTACAATTAATATCATAGTTTTTCCATCTGTTGTTTTCCAGCATTATACAGCTAGACTTCACCTCTCTTGGGCAACATTTCTTCTTGGTTATACTGACTCAAGTCTATTCAGATATTAATGGCATTCTGATGCCATGCCAAGATTAGTATATTATTAAGTTATAATACCTTGACAGTACTGTATGATTCAGTGCTGGTGTGCCTGTCTTAACATTCATAGTGAGAATGACTTAGCAGTCACTAATAACTGATAATGCTCAAAATGTTACACAATTTGAATGCAAGCACTTCCCTGGATAACATAAATTTGCTCTAGAGATTAAAGCCATATTGACACCATTTTTCATTTACCAGATCCTTAAAAGTGTTCTGATCTTCTTTTTTCTTTTCATATTACATAGCAACAATTGCCCCCACAGAAAAGAATTCTAATTAGTTGAATAATACTGCTTTACTTCCTATGTCAGTCTTTGTCCATGTCTAGTGGAGGCAACTGCTGCACTGTACAGAATTCAGTTTCAAAAAATCATTATAATTACATTGAAGAAAGTTTGGAAATCAATATAATCTCAATACTCACTGCAGATATTTCACTCATTCTTTTTTTCATATGCTTATATCTACACACATAAAACTTTATCCATAGTCAGATAGTTGGAAAATATATAATTTTGTACCCTAATGATTTCAACCAACAAATACCATGTGATCTTTAACTGCAAGAAGAACATTACAAACTGTGAATAGTGATCACTTGTGCAGAAGTCTCACTGGATATTTGATGGTGGAAAAGTCACTCACTTTACACTTTATATAATAATTTTATAAATTAGTGGATTATGGGTTATGTTTAATTCCTTACTTTACATTTTATGTATTTTTTTCTTTTTTAAGGTTTTTAAAAATTTTTTAAAACTAACTTTATTTTTTTAAATTTTATTTTTTTAATGGAGGTACTGGGGCTTGAACCCAGGACCTTGTCTGTGCATGCTAAGCATGCACTTTACCACTGAGCTGTACCCACCCCATTTTCTACATTTTTCTAATAAAAAACTAAGATAAAGCACAATAAGCTGTGAAAAGTGCTACCAGGAAAAATAAAACCAGAACTAAACAAAATACATCCTTCACTTTGACAGAAGACCTTCATGTAAATCTTTTAAATGATCTATAAAATATTCAAGTGATTGAAAATACTAGATTTTGATCAATAAGCTCTTAGTTGATGAACATACAAGTTGCTTAAATTTTTTTCACTATTCCACTTAGCACTATATAGAAGATATTTTTACATAAAAGATTTGTTTTATTTTGATAAATTTGATGTATAAATTCCCAGAGGAACAATGATTGCATTTGAAAAATTGTGTGTCACTTATAACAAGTTTTCAAATTAATTTCCAAAAGGGTTGAATCTGTTTACATTCCCATCAGCAATATAGAATTTATTGCAATATCTGAAAGAAAAAAAAAAGGTAGCAATAAATATTTATGGGATCTCTCTTTGTCTACCACTCTTAATAACTTAGCTTCTTATCACAATTCTGGGAAGAAACTGTTTTTACCCCCAGGTTTACAGAAAAGAAAAAGGAAGCTCAGATAGGCTAAGAATTTATTAAACATCACACAACTGAAAGATCTAGGGCTCTAGGATTCAAATCTAAACTGTCAGACACCAAAGCCTACATTCTTTTTAGTTGATCATGCCATAATTGAATATTATTACTTTAGAAGTTTCTATTACTTTGCTGATTTGATGAGAAAATTTAATACATTATTATGTTTATTTTCAGTCTTTTTGATATCAAAAAAGGAAAAAATGTTCCTATTTATTGTATTTCTTCATGTGACAATCACTTGCTCTTGTGCTTTAGTCATTTGAAACTACCGCGGTTTTGATAATTTTCTTACTAACTTACAGAATCTATAGCTGGATATAGAGAAAAAAATACTAGTTTTTGGTAATGTTTGCTTAATTCAGACTTACATTTTTATTGTTTGCTTTTAAACTTTGGTTTTAACAGTTAAAAATTCAGATTAACACATTGCATTTTACCTTTATTTTTATTGATGTGAAAAAATTGAGGGCATTAAGGAAATAAGTAGTAATCTCATTAAGTATGAAGAAATTTCTTTTGTACTCAGCCCTCTTGTTTTGACAGTGTAATTGTATTTATGATTCATTTAATGAGTCATAAGGCCTACTAATGGAGAAATCTTGATTTATCAGTTATTGTTTGAAATACAAACTAGCTTTTTATTAAAGTGCACTTTAATTTGAAGTGAATATTTTGATGGGATGTTTTAGAGCTTTCTTAATCCCAACCTGCAGAGAGTACAATCCTTGCTCATATTTTCTGTTAATATTTTGCTTTGATCATTAGTGGGTCTATGTACAGTTGCCATAATAAATGCTATTATGACTCCATATAATCATTTAGTTTTATCACTATAGTCAATAGAGATGTGCTTACTTTTCTCAATGAGTCATGTTTCCTTCATACATTTATTAATATGCTTTATAAGCTCACACTCACCACCATTCATGTCTCTGATTAATTGCCTGAAGGTGTTTTGATGGTGAATTGAAATCTGTTGTAAGAAAAACTGTCTAGAAATAAGCTTAATATTATTTTCCAGCTTACATAAAGCCCTGCAAATAAAATAAATAAAATATTGTATAAAACTGTATTAGTGGTGTTAATATCAATGACTTACAATGTTGTAACTAGAGAAACTTAAGGGTTATTTTCCGCTACTGCTGCTATGGCTACCGGCTACCATTTACTGAGCAGTTACTAAGTGCTACACACTAAGTATTTCACCTTTTTAAAAATTATTCAGTTTTCACAATTCTTACACATATATATGTATGTATGTATGTATATGTGTGTGTGTATATATATATATGATGATTAAAATGGCTATTTTTTAAAGAGTATTAAATGTTACATATTTGATACAGGTCTTATAGCTAGTGAGTAGGTAGAGAGTATGAATTTGAATCAAGTTATAAATTTACTTGAACACAGAATATTAATTTCAAAAACATCTCTTTATAATTCTTGGGAAAGTTGTGTTCCCCAGAACAGTCTAAAAATATCACCTTTGGTACTCCAGGCTTGATCAGACTTTAGAAGTATGAATACTTCAGACAACTGCATGTAAGTCAATGAAGTTAGAATACTCCCTCATGCTACACACACATCAAAAAAACTCAAAATGGCTAAAAGACTTAAACATAAAGTAAGACGCTATAAACCTCTCAGAAGAAAACATAGGTGAAACACTACCTAGCAATGTTCTCCTAGGGCAGTCTACCCAGGCAATAGAAATAAAAGCAAAAATAAACAAATGGGACCTAATTAAACTTATAAGCTTTTGCACAGCAAAGGAAACCATAAGCAAAACAAAAAGACAACCTACGGAATGGGAGAAAATATTTGCAAAAGATGAGACTAATAAGGGCTTAATTTCCAGAATATATGAGCAGCTCATACAACTTATTAAGAAAAAAACAAACAACCCAATCCAAAAATGGGCAGAAGATCTAAACAGGCAATTCTCCAACGAAGACATACAAATGGCCAATAGGCATATGAAAAAATGCTCAATATCGCTAATTGTCAGAGAAATGCAAATCAAAACTACAATGAGGTATCACCTCCCACCAGTCAGAATGGCCACCATTCACAAGTCCACAAACAATAAATACTGGAAAGGCTGTGGAGAAAAGGGAACCCTCCTACACTGTTGGTGAGAGTGTAGTTTGGTGCAGCCATTATGGAAAAAGAGTATGGAGATTCCTCAAAAAACTAAAAATATACTTACCATATGATCCAGCAATCCCACTTTTGGGCATATATCCAGAGGGAACTTTAATTCAAAGAGAAACACGACCCCAGTGTTCATAGAAGCACTATTTACAACAGCCAAGACATGGGAGCAACCTAAATGTCCATTGAAAGATGACTGGATAAAGAAGCTGTACTATATTTATACAATGGAATACTACTCAGCCACAAGAGATAATATCATAATGCCATTTGCAGCAATATGGATGGAGCTGGAGATTGTCATTCTAAGTGAAGTAAGCCAGAAAGAGAAAGAAAAATACCATATGATATCACTTACATATGGAATCTTGAAAAAAAAAAAAAAAGACAAATGAACTTATTTACAAAACAGAAGCAAACTCACAGACATAGAAAACAAACTTACGGTTACCAGTGGCGGAAGAGGGTAGGAAGGGATAAATTGGGAGTTTGAGATTTGCAGATACTAACTAATATCTATAAAATAGATAAATAATAAGTTTCCTCTGTATAGCACGGGGAAAACTATATTCAATATCTTGTAGTAACTTATGGTGAAAAAGGACATAAAAATGAATATATGTATGTTCCTATATGACTGAAGCATTATGCTGTTCACCAGAAATTGATACAACATTGTAAACTGACTATATTTCAATAAAAATATTTATATATAAATAAAAAGAAGTATGAATACTTCAAGAAGATTAATGAGAGAAACACAGAGAAATCAGAATGCAAATTTTATCAATGTACAAAAATGTACAATGATAAGCATAAATGCTAAAAGAATTAAACGCTTCAAGTTCTTCAACCAGTGGATTCCATCCCTGACAGCACATTATAGGAAAAGCAGCATTATAAACAGAGAATTTCTGCATGTTGAAAGAAAAACCACAACAGGGAAAACTGGTTATTTGAAATGAGTGTTTAAAAGCATCAGGCCAATGCATCTTTCTCCACAAAAGACACATCTGCCACTAGACTGGGTAGCTCAAATCCTTGGACCAGGGATCACTCTTCTTTGAACAGTTCTTATATGTGAATGACTAATGTTTGCCTCTGTGATCATATCTTTCGTAATGCTGACTTAAACTCACTTTTCTTTGATAGACATTATTTCTTTAAATCGGTTAGACTTTCAAAAAAAAAAAAGCCTGAAGAAGAATTTGTCTCTTTGATATTATTTTGCGTATTTTCATTTTATACTGATTAACATAGAGAAATGATTTCCAAGGTAAATGGGTGAGAAGGCAGCTTGGGATGGGCCCTAAGGCTATCTCAGCTATCAGGTGCTAGCAGTAATATAATAGTACTCACAGATACGTTATAATCAATAAACAAGTGAATTGGGGAATAAATGGACTTCACATTTGATGTCCTGAAAATTTCTTGTTTAACTGAGGAAAAAATGAAATGTAAATTAATTCTTCATATAATTCCTTCTGCGTTGGTTTTATTACCAACACATCATATAAAATCCCAATACTCCAAGACCCATCTGGTACTTTCTCTATGTAGGATAGTTTTGTTTTTGCACCTTGAGTAATACAATCACTCTATGCTTTAATATAGTAGGTTCCCTTTGATTTCAACTAGACAATGCTTAGGACACATTTTTTGGCTTTACCTCCTGCTCAGAGTAAATGGTTATAATACAGAACTCACAATTACTCAACTCTGGCAGGGCAAAATCTCTATTCACATTTATCCACCCTGTTACAAATTTCGAGATTTCCAACTTCCTTGTTTATTGTGCCCACTCCTACAAACTCCCCTACCACCACCACCACCACCACCACCACCACTCCTCACCCGTCATGAGTTCATCACAGACTTCAGAGCCTTCTGCAACCAGAGAGCACTACCGAGAGTAAGAGAGGCCAGTAGGCGATGAAAGCATGTGGCTTTGATGGTCTCTTGTTAACTAGGGAAGTGGAAGAAATAGGAGGTGAGTGGAAATAATGTGTCTCTTGGATGGCAAGCGTGGACCTTTATACCCACAAGTGAATTTTTATCAATTTAACCTTACTGATAACCTCTATATCCACATTAGTTATGAGTCAGTTTGCTGAAAGGAAGGTTATTTAACTGGGAAAAGGTAGACTTTGTGAATCAGCTGGTTTTTCATCTTTAGCTGTGTGGAAAAGAAAGAAGAAAAGAGTGCAAAAGGACTCACAAGGGGAAGTCAGAGAGGGATTCAGAGCAGGAAAAAGATCATTAACATAACGGACTAGATAGTTCAGCCAACTTGCCAGAGGAACAGGCCTCGCACTCTGGAAAATGGCTGGGAGCGTTCAGGAGCCGTGTGGAAATCAGCCAGTTTTGTTGCTTACCTAGGTCTCTTTCTCTAAGTTAGTCCAGCTGCTGTCTAATTTTCATTTATCCTCTGTGGGAAGAGGAGAGGAGGAGAGAAAAGCACAGAGAGGAGGAAGAGACAGAATTATGTCCCTACCAACTTACTTCCTTTCTCTTTAAAGTCAGCAGCATATAATTTCCTGGGATTTCCCTATTAACAGAACACGTTCCATGTGAAATGTCCAGCATTGTCCGTGATGCTTCCACCACTGCTGCTGAGCAGCTGGGTGTCCTAATCCACCAGGCTTTTGACCACCTGTCATCACTAAGATGCTTACTGAGCTTGTTTTTCTTCATTGGAGTGGCTACACGAAGCACATTCTCACTTATCTCCTTTAGATGCACTGAAGAGAGTAAAGTGACAGTCTGGGCAGGGCAGTAGCGACACTTTTTAATTTTAACACAGCTATACAAATGTTTTTATGTTTACTTTGGTTAGCTGAATAGCTTTTATATTTTCTTGCTATAATTTATCATCTATATCTAATTATATATATATCCTTTTATATATCCTTTTCAAGATGTAGTTATAGATACATTTTCCAACTTATTCGTGAATGAACCACTTGTTCTGGGCTACATATACCCAGAGGGGGCCAATGACAACTCGTACCGTTTTTAAAATCTGAAGTAGCCATCCGAATCTATACTTGAGAAATATCTAAAATATGAAAAATCTAGTCTGCTAGAAAAATTGCAGTGTCACTGAATACAATGAAAAGTAACTTGAATGAAAAACTGGAGTAAAAAAATAGTCAGTGACTGTGTATTTAAATATGTGTTTGGCTGGCTGTCTCCTGAATTGCTTTCTTTACTATGCTTCCCTCAGACCATTATTTTTTAATCAAGGTAAACACCTTCAATATTTAAGCTCATTATTCAACAGTTCATAGTTGTACAGGTATTAGTAATATGAATTAAGAAAATATTATCAAAATAAAGCAACCTACTTTTTAACTAACTACTTTGCAGAGTAACAACTGAACTTGTTGCCAATATATAACTTTGTTAGATGATACTTAACTGAGATCTACATTTGCTAGTAGAAAAGGATAACACAAAGACATGGACAGAAGTAAAAGTTAAAACTTTTCAATCCTTTACTTATCATCTTTGACACAATAACCCTCTCAGCCTTCTCACACAAATCTCTTTGAAGGGTGCCATCTGGTGTTTTTAAGTAAGGGGGCCAAACACTTTACTAATATTTTGTGTTCTTGGATACAAATTATCGCTGAATTTATTTGAGAACTTTAAATCCAGCTGTTCTTTTGCTTCAGAAACCACTCTACAAGTCTGAGAACTCTTGGAATGCAGGAAGCCATGCAGGTTAGTACCAAGTATAACAATCATCTAAATATTTAATCAGCATTCATTTGAACTAAAATTTATGCAAAATAATGAGCATTCTTAATATTAAATAATGTAAACACAATCTCGCTTTCCTCCCAGGGCAGGGAGCTTGACATTATTTATAATGCTGAATAGAGAGAAGGTTAGATACTGCAAGCTGAAGGCTTTGAAACCTTTGCTTTGAAATCATATAAATTATATCCCTGACATAATTTTCTTCCTTTTCACTTATCATTGTATAACTTAAATAGGCAGATACTGACTGTATTTTTATATGTGTTTGGTTGGGGATGGGAGGATAGAAAGAAGACTAAGTAATCATGCTTAATCTGGAGGTGATGATAATATACTTGATTTCCCTTGTCACAAGCCCCTTCTAGTGACTCTTATATACCATAAATACCTAGCTCTCCTCTTCTGCTCTTTTCTCTGTCAACCTTCTTAGCCTGTTTCTACTCACAATAGTCCTAGGTACATCTATTTCAACATTTCCCCCACCCCATACCTAGCTGGGTGTGGCACAGAAGTTTCTAAGCTTAGTTTGGGAAATGCTGTCTAGAACTCCTCCTATTTGATTTCTGTACTCAGCAGGTCTGGCTGCTGTTCCTCATTTGTGTTTTGCATGCTAATATTCAATCCTAATTTACTAGACAGCAATAAATAATCAAGAGAAAGGCAGAAGTTGAAAACTGAAAGCTGGAAAGATGAATCTAAGAAGCTGTTGACTAAGCTATACTTAAGACTGCTGTCATAATAGCTGATGGAAATTTTGAACAAAAATAGGAGTGTGGCAGGGAAGGAAGAAGACTGATAGAGTTTGGATGGAACAATAGGAAGCCAGAAGAGGAATTAAGGTATGGATGAGTTCAAAATGATGGTTTAAAAATGAGGAATAAGGAAGCCTACTTAGAATATGACTGGGAGAAAATACAGGGAAAGGGAAGTTATTTTAGAATTTAAAGGAGGTTATAGGAGTGGGAAAGGAGGTTAAAGTGGTTTCCAGAGGTCGGGAGGACTGGTAAGATTGACCAGGCTCTACTGGCAAAGATGACAAGCTGCTCTGCAGGTACGATGTTGTGTCTTGTTACTTAATGTGTGGTACGTGGACCTGCAACATCAGCCTCGCTCAGGAACTCATTCGTACTACAGGATCTCAGGCCATACCCCAGACCACCTGAATTAGACACTGCATTTAAAAGTGTCCCCATGTGAATTGCCTGCATATTAATAAATAGAAGCACTCAATCCCACTATATTTTGGGATTTCTGCATGTTTGTTTGGCTTTGCTTTTAATCTTTAAAAAGAGACTAAAAGTAATAATTTCACAGAATTTGAAAATTATTAATGAAAATATATACTAATGTTAGGCATGTGATAAGGTGCTTAAAATATCAATATATATTCCCTTTTGTTGAGGGTTTCTCGCCTGGTAATTTTCCTTCACAGTTAGAACAGAAACGAGAAATAAAGGGAAGACATTTTAAATTTCAGCAGAGGAAGATTAGATCATTAAGCTCTATCCTTGAACTGATAATAACTTGAAAAAGTAGACTAATGCAAGAAACACATGTGTGAAGGCATTGAAAGAAACAAAAACAAAAAACCCCAAAAGGCAATGAGTAATTATGGAAATAAAGTTTGTCACAGAGGAAGTGCAAAGAGGTATGTCAGGGCACTTAACTTTTCCCCAGGGGTATATGCAGATTCTAGAAGAGGAAACTGAAAGGATGAGAAACTGAACAAGGAAATCAACAAACTCAACAGACTCAGAGGCCAAAAACCAACATTCAGAGTTTGCCATTGGGAGAAGGGTACTGATAAATCCACAGGTTTTGGTAGGTACCCAAAAAAGTTAAATCCCAGGAGTAATGGCAAAGCAAAGCAAAGCAAAGCAAAAATACATAGACTTCTTCATTAAAGTCTAGTTTTCAATCGTCTTAATTCCAGGACTGGATTAAGGTGGTCTGAGACTGATTCTAGCTCCCTGGGAAAAAGAAACTATAAATTATTTCTGGAGGAAGTTAACATCATCCTAAATCTCATAATATTTCTATAATTTTTCACATAAATATCTGGTATTAACTATAAGATAAAAATTAAATATAAACTATTTGATATTAAAGAGGCAAAAGTGTGCCCCAAGGCAAAGAGATATAACAGATAATAGAAAAAAATGCAGAGAATCTAGATACTCAAATTAGCAATCATATACTTCTAAGTACTTATGCTTAAAACATTCATAGATACAAAATATAAGTGCAGAATTTTGACAAAAAACTGGAACTATGAAGGAAAGAACTAGGGGGAAATTCCAGAACTGAAAAATACAGTAACTAAAATTAAAAACCCAATGGAT
This sequence comes from Camelus dromedarius, assembly GCF_036321535.1. Taxonomy (NCBI): domain Eukaryota; kingdom Metazoa; phylum Chordata; class Mammalia; order Artiodactyla; family Camelidae; genus Camelus; species Camelus dromedarius. Next base: position 42,285,272 of record NC_087436.1, read on the forward strand.
GGGTTAAGATACAACTGAAGAGAAAAATAATAAACCTTTGATGTATGTTAAAATAAAACACTGAAAACAAACCAGGGAGTGACAATGCATTGGAAAATACAAAAGAGAAGGTTAAGATAAATAGTACTATGACAAGTTCTAACATATGTATAGAGTTTCAAAAGGAGTAGAAGGACAATGAATGAAGAGAAGCAATGTTTGAAGAAGTGAAAATTTCTAACACCCTGCCCTTCAAAATTGTACTGGACATCCTAACGATGAGAGATGAAAAAAATAACTTTTTAAAAAAAATATTGGAAAGAAGAAAATTGCCATTATTTGCAAATACTATGATTGGAAGGTTAGAAAATCTAAAATAATACAGAGAAAAAAATGTTAGATTCATAGTTTGGTAAGATTGCTAGATACAAGAATCAGTGAATGTAAAAATGTCAATTTTGTGCAGTCTAGAAACAGAAAATGATTCTTAAAACTGACAATATCATAAAACCATCAGGTATTTAAGAACAAACTGGAAAAAAATGTACAAGAAAATACATAGAAAATACTAGAAAACAGTAAAATGTTATTCAGAGAAATTTTTTTTAAATTAAGTAAATAGAAAGATGTATCATGTTCATAGGTTAGAAGTATCAACATTTGAAGTTTTCAGTTCACTGCAGATTGACCTAGAGATTCAATTCAATCTCAAGAATCTCAATAAGTTTTTTCAAGTTTTTATAAAACTTACACAGAACTGCAAAAAACTCAAAGAATTATCAAGAAAATCTTGAAGAAGAAACTGGCAAGGCAAAAGGCATATGATAATGTATGTAGCAGCCTTACTTGTATAAGTAAAAACCAGAAACAATCCAAAAATCCATTCACCAGAAGAATATATAAATAAATTGTGTTATATCCCTATTATGGTAACAGCTATTAGAATTTTTTTAAAAACTACTTAGAAATGAAACCAAGGTTGAATCTCATGAATATTTATGGAGCAAAAAAAGACATAAACAAAAGATAACATATTACATGACTTTATAAAGTGTTCAAAAATAAGAAAACTAAACTATGAAGTTCAAAGTCAGTATACTGGCTATACTTGCAAGGGGAGGGAAGAAGTCACAGTTGTGAGTGGCTTACTGGGGGCTTCCAATATTCTTATAATGTTCTACTTCTTGATCAGAGTGAAGGCTACACATATATTTTTTGGTGATAATTTTTTGACTTACACATGTAGTTTCATGCACCTTATATTTGTACCATATTTCATTAAAAATGTCAAAAATAAAAAAGAACCAAAGGAACAAAATTGATGCCAAAGAACTTCTGCTAATTTTTGTAAATAAATTATGGTAAAATGAAACAATAATTAGCAGTAAAATAAATAAGGATTGGAAACAAAGAATGAAATTATTACTGTTAGCAGATTTTATGGTTTTTTACATAGAAAACCCAAAATAATTTATGGAAAAACTACTAGAGATAATTAATAAAGCTGCCGAGTAACAAAATAAAAACTTGGTTTAAATCTTTCATAGTTAACTCTAATTGAATGTCAGTATGCCTAGATAACAACTTTACAATGCATTTAATAGACATTCAAATATATAGTGAATGAATAGATGAATTGTATTTTCGACAAAAGTGGGGACACTTTTCCTAATTTCTAAACTAAAAGAGTGTGTGTTTGGTCCCTAAATGGTGATACCAAGTTAGTAAAAAAAGAAAGTTAATAAGTTATTAGGACACAGTACTGAATTTTACTATTTAAAAATGAAACATAGTTCACTAAAAGCTATTTTCACTCTTATTCAGTGAAATCTTGATAATTTTCAGACTACACCAAACAGAAAAGTATTTGTCTTATTTTGTAGTTCTTGTCAAATTTGAAAAGTTGTATTTTATAAAAGAAAGAGGCTGCTGATATAATCTTGTTTTCAGTGATCGATTTCAGGTCAAAAATTTTCATTATAACAACATATCTGAAGGTGACCTCTTTTAGTCCATCCTCACTGACTCCATCACATTCAGAACACAGAGGGCTGATGGTGTAACAAATGATATGGTGTCTCCTGTTGTGAATTAATAATTGGACTCCTTTCTTTTGCCAGTTATCTGCAAAAAAGCAAATTGACTTTGAAACCTAGGGAAGAAAAGGGCCAATGATTCAATTTTTCTTATTAATGTTATAATAACATGTGCTTGTGTTAGACAGGTCCATCTAAATCTCCACACTTCATTTGTTCACTTCAGGCAAATCTGCTGAATCAAGCAAGCGCCCTGCACTGTGAAAGTCAGTGTTTTTTTTTTCAGGTGTGGCATGAAAAAAAAAAGAAGCATAGAACCAGGAGCTTATATGCAGGTGCAAGATCTAATTAATTTGAGTTGTTGATTTGGTCAGAGGGATACAGTGAAGAATTTAATAGCCTACCTAGAGAAAACTGTTCAGAGCTTGTATGACTAGTGAGCTCTCAAAATCTAACATAAAATGTATAAAAGAGAAACAGTTTTGTCTCCTCGGTACCTTTCTGGGCTCTCAAGTGGAACTCTTAACAATGTAAAAACTTCAATTCCTATTTTCATTTACACATTCTACCGATGTTTAGCCACAAGGGGCCAACATCTAGAAATTACCACTAGGATGATTTTATATTTATTTTTTGAAAACAAAGACTTATTCACAATATACTGGAAAACATAGGTAAGAAAATATAAAGAATTCACCCCAAATCTTTTAGATTCAAGAAAGCTGCATTTTGGAATGTTCCCATTCTCTATGTGTTGGAGATACGGATTGGGGCACACTTCTCCACAAGACCAGAAATGACTTTTTAAAGAAGTCAGAGTCAAAGGGGGAGGATACAGCTCTGTGGTAGAGTGTGTGCTTAGCATGCAGGAGGTCCTGGGTTCAATCCTCAGTACCTCTATTAAAGCAAACAAATAAACAAACACACAAACAAACCTAATAACCTCCCCCTAAACAAAACAAATAAATAAAAACAAAAAATGATAATAAACTTTATTTAAAAATAAAGAAGTCAGAGTTAGTTCAAGAGGAATTGTTTGTGTGTGTGTGGCAATTACAGCTTAGGCCTATGCTAAGTGAAAGAAACTCTTAACATTATTTCCTTTGAAGTTTTATCCATAAGTTTCTTCGGGAAGCAAAGTCTGCACCAACCTCTGGTCTCCCAAGTAGCTGTCTGCAGGGGTGACTCTGCCTGCCCTCTTGTCACTAGATACACTGCTGGTCTGCTTGGTACTGTGACTTCTCAGTTCTCAAAATATCAATCACAATGCTTATCTTCATCAGCTGAGATATAATGTTAAGAGATTTCTTTTGTTGTCTAAGAAGATGTGTCATTGTGGATTAAACTTTTAACAGTGTCTGTTGCCATCATGTGAGGTGGACAACTAGTTTACCTTTATTTATTCATTCATTTACTTATTAAAATATTGAGAGTCTACTATGTGTTAGACCCTGTTCCAGTGGCAAAGGCTACAGAAGCAAACAAAACAGATCTCTCAAGATTAATGCTTCAAAAAAGTATAAAAATTATTCTGGCTTTTAATATTCAAGTAAAACTGAGACTGGTCTGGGTTTATTCCTTTGTGTCCAGATACTTCTTGACTAGTTTTAAATCCTTATCATTCAAATACTTAAACAGGGAAGTTAGGTTTCCTTACATTAACATGTGCAATCTCAACCAAGGTAGTCAGGTATCTTTTTAAGAAATGGACTCTGTCACCTACGTTTTCACCCTCATCACTACCAATCTTCCTCAAGAATCTCATTCTTTAGCCAAACTGTGATCTTTCAACTTCCTGACCTTGCCTGTGAATAGATAAGACATAAATTGAGGATTGGAAAAGAGAAGGGTAACCTATGTTAAAGAAAATATATATATTTTCTTGAATATATATATTCAATGACACTCATTAAGACAGTAAGGCAGGCTTTATGCAGGGCTGTCATGATAGTCATAGGGATCACTGCAGTGGGGTTTTACAGTTGGCAAGAGAGATGGGTTCAATTCTGAATATAGGATGGGCAAGTGGGAATTTATAGGCAGGAGTGGAATGGGGATCAGTGGATGGGAAATTATTCTGAGGGAACATGAGGATAAGGGGGAATTTATCCAAACCTACCTAACAGAATCCTTGGTGAAGACAGGCCAGGGTGATCAGATATTGAGAGAAGGGAGTTCTGATCAACCATCTTAACAGGGTTCCTGCTAAAACTAAATTTTACAAGAAAGTGCATGGAAGGGCCTAGGAGAATCAGTGGAGATACAGCCGCCCTTAATTTTCTTTCCAGTTCTTGATAAAGAACCATATTTTAAAGAAGAAAAAACCTGTAATACCACATTTATTCTGTGGATATACTAATTAAGGGGGCATTAAAATAAGACTAGAAAAGTTTTACCTGGCAGACATTAAAATATGGTTGAAGGTGCAAAATATTTGTTAGGGATCAATAAATCAATAAACCTCCAAAGAGAAGGAAGGAAGGAGGACTGGCAGACAAAGAAGACAACCTAGGAGGCAAGTCAACCAAAGCTTTGCAAAAAGAGCAAGGAGTTCTTACCAACCACATCAATAAATACATTAGGGTAAGTGATTTAGACCTCTAATTATAAGGCAAATTGAGAGACTAGATAAAAAAGGAAGGCCTCACTCTACTACTTGCAAAAGACCCACTTTACCTATAAAAACACAGGCAATCTGAAAGTAAAATGTCGGGAAAAGATAACCAATGTAAACACTATTCATAAAGATGATGGTGTAGACATATTAATGTCAAAAAGAGTAGGCTGTAGGATTCAGAGTGATAGCAGAGACAAAGTAGGACATTTCAAAATGATAAAACAGGCCAGTTCATTAGAAAGATATAACAGACATCATGTTAGACCTTTAAACATATCAAACCAAAACTGACAGGAATAAAGGGAGAACTATGCAAACCCATAAACTTGGGTGGACATTTCAACTCCCTTCTCTCAGTAATTGATAGAATGAATAAATCATGAGTAAGGATATAGAAGATCTGATCAACATTAGCAATCAACTTGATCAAATTAGTAATTATAGAACAGCACACAATGCAGAATAAACATTGGTATTGGCTTCTACATGGAATGGTTACTAAGATAAACAATAGGTTAGACAATAAATGACTCTCAGTAAATTTCAAAATTGAAGCCTTAGATAGTATGTTCCCATACCCCAAAGGTATTAAATGAAATATCAATAACAAAAAGATTTCCAAGAAAGCACCAAATATTTTGAAATTATACAGCATACTTCTAAATAACCCAACAATCAAATAAGTCACAAGGCAAAATTTTAAAAATCAGTGAAAACAGAGTGACATCAGCAAATATGGCAGAAAAAGTAGGTCCTCTGCAAAAACACTGCAAAACTGAGTGAAAATTGCTAGAATCAAATGAAGAACTCTGGGAAATAGTAAAAGGTTTTACAGCAACAAAACAAATGATGATCAAGAAAAGGCAACTTTAAAGTAGCAGGAAAGTCCTGTGACATTTTCCTTGATCTTGCCCCACTCATTCCTCAGCTCAGTTATGTTCCCAGTTTGAGAACTTTGTCCCTGGTCTGGAATGATCAGAGCAGACCTTATTCTCAGAGAACAGTGTTTTGTTTCTACGTGCCTTGGGGCTACCTGAAGGAATGAGGCCTTTGTTTCTCCCAACTCAGAACTGTCTCGAGGTAGAAAAGTGTCTTCAGAGAAGGCATGCCTAGAAAACATTGGAAGGCAATTAGACAACTCACTGCCACTACTGCATGAGGCAAAAGGTTACAATTGAGGCAAACAATAGACATGCATGGGAGGAAAAGCTGGGAAGAAAATTAATTTTGGAGATTGGGGCACCAAAAAGCACTTGCATATACAAGGAATTTAGAAAGCCACACACATGTCCAGGTTAAGATGTATGCTCAGAAAAAATCCAGTAAGACGCTAAGCTTTTATCTCTTGCTAACCGTTATGCTCAGCACAAGCAAGAACTGAAGGCTAAGGAAGAGTTGCAAACAGCCTGGCTAAGCTTTGAGGGGGTGCGATGACACAGAGCCAATCTGCAGAGACTGGGAGAATTGCTTTGCATGTTTTCTTTTCTTTTCTTCTTTCTTTTTGCTCTTTTGTTCTTTCTTTCTTTTTCTTTTTCTTTTTTTCCTTTTTTCATGAATGTGGATCCAGGCATTCAAGGACATTTCTGTTAAAACACTAGCTGACCATAAGGTAAAGGAACCAAGACCACACATGACAAAAGGTAGTTTACAAAAAAACTTTTACAAAACCCATTTAGAAAAGTCAATAAACAAACAACTACAACTCACCGCAAACAATGAAAACATACCCTGAGAAGGGTAAATAATATTGAGACAGGAAGAGGGCAGGGCACAGCCATTCAAGGAATGCTATAGCAATTAACATCAAAATGGTGAAAGATTCAACCCCCAGTAGGCCTTGAGGCTCAGGATAATGAGAGATTTAACTTCTAGTAGATCTTGAGCTTCATTATATGCTCATTGTAATACATTAACATGGTGAATAACATGCCCACAGGCACTGTGGTAGTCCCAAGGCTAGCCACAAAAGGTCAAAGAGTGGGAAATGGCCAACTTCCTGGGAATCTCAGCCCCTTCCCCAGGCTACTTAGACTGGTCCTTCCACTTATTAGCATATGAAGCCAACAAAGCCCATAAAAACTGGCAACACAGCGCCTCGAGGCCGAGCGAGCACGCTCTCTCTCTCTCTTCAGAGACGGCCCACATTCTGTCTATGGAATGGGTACCTACTTTTAATCTGAGCACCCAGCCCCCACACCTCGTGGCCTTTCTCTTGACTTTCAATGTATCTCTCTGAATAAATCTACCTTTACTCAACCGTGGCTTGCTCTTGAATTCTTTTCTGGGAGAAGCCAAGGACCCACACTTGGCAGGGCACATCCCAGGGACTCAACTGAAGCTTGGGACACGGCCCTTCTCACGCCCTACATCTGTTTTCCTGCATCAGTATGACTTCCAGATTTACCACATTATACTATCCAAATGTCCAGTTTTTAACAGCAATAATAACAGAAAGATGAATCATGGAAAGAGACAAGGAAGTAGAGCCCATTCACAGGAGAAACTAACAGAAACTGTCACTGCGGAAGCACAAATTAGAATTACTAGAAAATACTTTAAATCAACTGTCTTAAGTATGCTCAAAGAGCTCAAAGAAGCCATGGACAGAGACAAATGAAATCAGGGTAATGACTGAACAACAACAAAAGAATATAAACAAAGAGATAGAAATTTTAAAAGTAGTCCAAACATAAATTCTGAAGCTTAAAAGTATAGTAGCTGAAATTAAAAATTCACCAGTGTTTCAATAGCAGATTGAATAGGCAAAGAAAAAAAATTAGTGAATTTTAAGATAGGCCAATCAAAATTTTCCAGTCTGAGGAAAAGAAAGAAGAAAAAGAGGGGGGAAAAGAAAGAAAAAAAAAAAAAAAAGAAAAAAGAAAAAGAAAGAAAAAAAGGAAAAAAGAAAAAAGAAAAGGAAAAAAAAGAGGAAAAATGCACAAAGCCTAACAGATCAAACTTACCAGCATACATATAATGGGAAAGCCAAAGGAGAGGAGAGAAAGGGACAGAAAGAATATTTGAAGAAATAATGGCTGAAAAGTTGCCAAATTTGATAAAAGAAATGGATCTACACATCCAAGAAGCTCAGCAAACTCCAAGAAAGGTAAATGCAAAGAGATCTACCTGGATAAAAATTATAATCAAACTGTCAAAAGATAAAGAAAAAAAAAATCTCAAAAGCAGTAAGAGAAAAAATTCATCAGATTTAACAAACTCTTAGTATGATAAACTTATAAATGAAATAGAGAACAGAAAAATAGCAGAGAAAACCAACCAAATCAAAAGTTGGCTCTTTGAGAAGATTAACAAAATTGACAAACTTTTAACTAGAGTGATTAAGAAAGGGAGAAGACTCAAATTATTAAAATCAGAAATGAAAAGTAGAAACATTGCTACTGACCTTGCAGAAATAAAAAAGACTATAAGAGAATACTATGAACAATTATATGCTGACAAATTAGACAGCCTTGATGAAATGGCAAATTTCTGTAAACACATGAACTATCAAAACTGATGCAATACATGATAGAAATCCAAACAATGTAACAAATAATGAGATTGGATCAGTAATTTAAAAACTTTCCAACAAAGATAGCCAAGGACCAAATAACCTCACTAGTAAATTCTACCAATTATTTAGAGAAATAACAATCCTACTCAAACTATTCTAAAAGGTAGAAGAGGAGAGAATACTTCTTAACTCATTCCATGAGGTCAACATTACCCTGATACTAAAGCCAAACAATAATACCACAAGGAAAGAAAACAAAAGACAAATATCTCTTATGAATATAGATAGAAAAATTCTCAACAAAATACTGGCAAACTGAATCCAACATCATATTAAAAGGATTATGCAATGTGACCAAGTGGGATTTTTTTCTCCTCAGGAATGCAGCTGTGGTATATCATTTTAAAATAAACCAATATAAATATAAATTAATGGAATGAAGGGGGAAAAAGCATAATCATCTCAATGCAGAAAAAAAATTTGACAAAATCCAACACTTTTTTCATCATAAAAACTCTAAAGCTAAAATAGCCATGTTAAAGGACATTTATGAAAAACTCACAGCTAACATGTTTAATGGAGAAAGACTGAAAGTCTTAAGATTGGAAACAAGACAAGGATGCTTGTTTTCACCATTTCTGTTCAAAACTGTACTGGAAGTTCTAGCCAGAGCAATTAGATAAGAAAAAGGAATAAAAGCATTCAAAGTGGTATGGAAGAAGCAAACTATTCTTATTTACAGCAGACATGATCTTATATATAGGAAATTCTAGAGAATCCACATACACAAACTATTAGAGCTTATAAATAAACTTTGTAAAGTTGCCCCCAAACTCATTTGTATTTGTATAAATTAACAATGAATATCCAAAAGGAGATTAAGCAAACAATATCTTTTATAATAGCATCCAAAAGAATAAGACACCTAGAAAAAATTTAATGAAGGAAGTCCAAGACTTGTGTACTGAAAACTATAAAATATTGATGAAATTGAAGACAACCAAAATAAATAAATGGACAGACTTCCTGTGTTCATGGACTGTAAGACTTGATATTGTTAGATGGTAACATTTCCCAAGCAATCTACATATTCAATATAATTTCTCTTAAAATTCTAATGGCCTTTTTTTTCCACCAGAAACAGAAAAGCTGACCCTCAAATTCCTACAGAATTGCATGGGTCCTTGAATAGCCAGACCATCTTGAAGAAGAACAAAGTTGAACATTTCTGATTTCAAAACTTACTACAGAGGTACAGTGATCAAGACAGTGTGGGACTGGCATAAGGATAAACACAGAGCAGTGGAATAGAATTGAGAGTCCAGAAGTTGTCACACACTTGTGGCAAATTGACTTTTGACAAGGTGTAAATGAGAAACTAACAGTCTCTTCAACAAGTGATGCTGGGACAAATGGAAATCCACATGCAGAAGAATGAAGTTGGACTCCTATCTTACAACACACACACACAAAACTTTACCCAAAGGTGATCAAGTACCTAAATATAAGAACTAAAATTATACAACTTTTAAAAAACACATACAACAGGGGTAAATCTTCATGACTTTGGATTTGGCACTGGAATTTTGAATATGACACCAAAACAACAACAAAAAATATAGATAGATTGTACCTTACCAAAATTAGAAACTTTGGTACAGACATTATCAATGAAGTGAAAGACAATGCACTGAGTGGAAGAAAATGTTTGTAAATTATATATCTGATGCCAGTCTGTAATTCAGAATAGAGAACTCTTATAACACAACAACAATAGCAAAAGACAAACAGCCCAATATAAACAGGGTCAAGAGATCTGAATAGACATTTCCTGCAAGAAGATACACAAATGGCCAAGCAAAACATGAAAAGATGCCCAATATTATTAGTCATTAAGTACTTACAAATCAAAATCACAATGAGATACCACATCACACTCATTAGATTGGCTATTACTCAAACAAAGCAAAACAAAACAAAACAAAACAGAAAACAAGTGTTGATGAAGATGTGGAGAAATTGGAATATTCATAAATTGTTGTCAGGAATGTGAATGGTGCAGCCACTGCAGAAAGCAGCTGAATTATCAAATGACCCAGCAATTTTACTCCTAGGCCAATACCCCAAAGAACTAAAACAAAGTACTCAGACACATACTTTTACATGAATACTCTTGGCAGCATTATTCACAATAGTTGAAAGGTGGAAAAAACCCACATGTCCATCAACTGATGAATGGATAAATGACATGGAATATTATTCAGACATGAAAAGGGATTAAATACTAATATGTGCTAAAATGTGGATGAACCTTGAAAATATGCTAAGGGAAGGAAGTCAGACACGCGAAAAAGACTCATATACTGTATAAACATATTTACATGAAATATCCAGAATAGGAAAATCTGTAAAGGCAGAAAGCTGATTGGTGATTGCCAGGGCCTTGGGGAGAAGGCGGAAATGGGAAGGAAGTGCTTTATAGGTACAGGGGTTTCTCTTGAAGAGACAATTTTTCAACTTGATAGATGTGGTAGTCACAAAACATTAATAATGTACTAAATGCCACTGAATTGTACACTTCAAAGTGGTTCATTTTATGTTATAGGAATAATAGAATATTATAACGAACTTTGCCAATAAATTTGATGATTTAGGTGGAATGGAGAAGTATCATGGTAAACACAACTTACCAAACCTGACAAAAGAAGAAGTAGAAAATCTGAATAGCTCTGCATCTTTTTAAAAAATGGAATCCATTACCAAAACCTTCTCACAGAGAAAATAGTCACCCATATGGTTTTAGTGCTGAAATCTATAGATCAGAAATAATGTCTACTGCAAACTTTTTTAGAAAATAGAGGTAGAGTTAGCAAATTCCAACTTGTTTTATGTGAGTGGCATAACCCTAATGTGACAGAGATATTACAGAAAAATCATAGAACAACTTCATGTAAAATGAAGAGCTTCTAGTCTTGACATCTGTTCGCATTTGATAGTTGTTATAAGGACTGGAATGCTATAAATCATTCTCCCACAATATGAAATATTTTTCATCAAATATCTCAGGAATGCTCAATACCTGGAAGAGGTATTCCTAATAGACTGCAAGGGGAAAAATTTCGAGAAATACAAGTTTCTGTCTGTTAGTCAGACATAACTAACATTACACTGTAGAGAAGCAAGAAGTCTAGGGACAGTCACATTGTAACACAAGCCACAGGCAGAGAATTTAATAATTTCATTACACACCATAGTTTAACATAGCAGTAGGAGTCCAAGACTATTAATGTCTCAACAACTTAAAAGGTGCGTCTTCACTCAGCAGATGCTAAAGAACAAGGTGTGCTCTGGGAAAAACATGCCCATAACTGAGTGCTCATACATTTTAAATCTAGATAAGGCTAAGAATAAGGGCCAAAGAGAGCCGGTATATCATACCACTAAATCTTATTAGCAGAGTTCCAAAATGGGAAAATAAATCCATTTAAAACAGTACCTGTTATTGTCTAGTTGATGACTCTTCTCCTTGATGGATAATTTTAAGAGTCCATTAAAAGAATTCCTACATTAAGACAAACCTATTGTCAACATTTCTTCCCTGTGAGGTTGTAAAAATGTAATACCATCTTATTAATTCTTATTACACATCTGAGTATATTTGATGAGTAAAGAGGGAGTTGAATTAACGTTTACGACTCTTGCAAAGATTTTACTATTTCTTCATTGAATCAGCACTTGGTTAAATCCTACTTATTTATTGCTTTCAACAACTCCTTTCAAGATACACACTCCAGGGCTCTTTATTGCTTTTATTTATGAAATATATTTGTGAAAACCTTTCCATTGTGTCTACATTTTCTTCATCCTCAAATAACGTTATCGTGAATACAGTCTTGCTAAATTTGTTAAGAACTATTTCACTCCTTTATGATATAGTTTATCTTCATATGTGGCCAAAGCAAGACATCCCTTTGTAATGTCCTTATTAAACTTTCACTGGATAGAAAAATAAATATCTATCCATATCTATGCCTATTAAGCTGAAGCCCTTGAAACCATTGGTAGGATGAATAAGGCAAGTCATAGATTAGAGACACTAGTAAGTTTATTAAAATTCTACTCTGTTGAAAACGTAACCTAGAATATTGCCCAGACAGGGATAACAGGAGTCAACTCCTGTTATGTAGATGAAATGAATGTCTACTTTGATGTTACCCATATAAATAATATTTTTTCTTGCCTCTGTTTTCATATACAGAAATCATTATCCAATATGCCAACCTCTCTTACCACACATCTTATTGCCACATAACTTATTTCTTAAGCAAGTCAAATTGCAGCACAATAAGGCAACTCATAAACTCACTTTAAACAGTTTTTATTTTTACTCATCCTGTGTTCATGTCCTTGTTCCTCTTTTCTTGCATATATTGGGCGCATCTGACCTTCCCCATATTCACTCACGACATTTTCCCTGTAGCTCTGTGTGTTAATGACTGCTAGCACATGCAAATATGTGTGCAATGAAACATAAGGTCCTGTCTATTGTCATCTCTGCCTATTTCTACCTTTTTTCTGGTTTTACTCCTATTTCAATTCAAGCCAGAGACACTTTACTTACATATTCTGATCAGTCAGGAAGTCTGCTTTTTTGAGTGACTCATTTTCTCTGTGTTTTCCCATTCCTCAGCTAGCTGCTTCTTGGACCCTTCCAAAAACATCACTCTATCATACTGTCTTCTGCAACTTCTCTAAAAGCTTCTTGATTCTCATTTTAATTCTCTATCTCAGGAGAGGCCTGATCCTTTTCCAGTTCAGCTCTAAGAAAGTCAGGGAAAATTTTGTCCTTAAGAGGGATCTAGTTCAGGGCTCAGTAAACTAGGGCTTGCTGGTCAAATCCAACCTGTAGCTGGCACAGCTCATGAGATAGAAATACTTTCTATGTTTTTAAATGATTGGGAAAGAAATCAAAACAAAATAGTTCATGACATAAAAAATTGTATGACATTTAAATTTCAGTGTCTGTAAATAAAGTGTTAGTGGAATCCAGCCATGCCCATCCACATATTTTGTCTGGCTGCTTCTGCACTAAGACAGCACAGTTGAAAAACTGCCGACAGACACTGAGTAGGCTGCAAAGCCTGAAATAATAATTACTGTTTGTAGAAAAAAGTTTGCCAATCCCTGATCTAGATAAGACCCCTGAGTATTACAAAATGTGAATTTTTGTTCACAGAGCATTAAATGATTTTCCCAAAGTCATGGGACTTTATTGCTGAAAGAAGGCGGGAATTTTGATTCCTTCATTCACTGCCTGCCACTCTCCTCACTGTATCACGTGCAGCCTTCTTATTCAAAATGTCTGTTTAACCTTGTAACTGAAAAATAAGGGGAGATATAACATTTCCTGAGGTTTTCTGCATTTCCAACATTAATCAGTTATAAAAGGCACTGTGTAGGAGATCAATCCTTAGATGACTACTGAAACAAGGATTATTGCACAATGCATAACTATTTTGGAAGCAAAGATTTATTATACCTTCACTTACTTATGGATTAAAAAAATCAGAGTTGGATTAATATTCAACCTACTCTATAGTATTGAAAGGGAGCAGGACTCTGGGGGACCTCCCTGATACAAATCATTTCTGTCCCGCATCTCTCTTTTGTAAGAAATAGGCTTCATGCAGCCTCCTTGGCCTTCCCTGAGTTTCAAAGGGCAGATTCAAAAAGTTGCTAATCAGGGAGGGAGGGAACACAGAAACGAGGGAGGAGCACTCAGGAAACAATAGTGCAGCCCTGGGATAGGGTCCTGGTTCCTCCTCAAGGAATATACATAACTATGTCTTTGAGTTCTTCTCCAGGAATTAAGGCTCCCCCATCCATGTCTCTTTGTTTATTGGCTGAGCAGAATCTTTGGAGATATTTTTGCTGGGGGGAGATGCTGGATCCTGTTGCCCCTGGGATCATATCCTTGCCCCTCCCTTAGATAGAAACCAATAACCCTTATCCAAGTCTCAGGAGGCAACTGCAAAGAGAAGAAATAAGAACTGGTTAAAACCAGAGGAGCCCAAGATGGCGGAGGATTTGACTTCCACTGGACTTTGAGCCTCATTATGCCTTCACTGTAATGTATTAGCATGTTAAATGACACACCCACCAGCACTGTGACAGTTGACGATTGCCATAACAACTGGAAAAGCCCATACAAGGACAGAAAAGAAAAATGATTGGCTCCAGCACACCCGGAAGGAGGACATGATGGCAGAAGTCTCCCATAAAATCCACGTGGCTCGAGCCACAGCTGGAGCTGTCTCCATCTGCCGTCTTGTCTGATAGCTCCCCGCTCAAGTGCCTTTCTTCCCTTTCCTTTTTTGACAAATGAAGCAGCTCTTGCTCTGTTCCTCTGCCTCAATTGTGAGTTCTTTCCCGCCGGCAGGCAAGAATCCACCTTTTGTGGGATCCCCATTCTAAGGGGGAGTCTTTCATCTGCTAACAGTATTGCGTTTCACACATTACTTTTATATACATATATATCCTCAGGAGAAAGTAAGAACAATTTTCTGAGATAATTTATCATCTTGCTTTTAAATGAAGAAAAGAAATAAGTTCTGTTGCCTAGATGTTTCCCACGTATTTCACTCATGTCAGGAAAAATAATTGTTTGATCAAAATAGCACCTGCCTACATGCCCCAGCTGAGGAGGTGATTAATGGATTCTCATTAGTAGTTACAACTCTAGAATGATCCAGGAGCCTTTTGAGATCCTCACCCTGATCATCCGCCTCCTTCCCCTATCTTCGCCTTGAGAGTGACTGCTCTGCCTCCTCCAGGCATTTACAGACCTGCTAGGAGACAGAGGTTAAAAGCAGGGATTGCAGTAACTCCCTGTGTTGACTGAAAAAAACGCACACCCTAAAAGAGAGAGTTATGTTGTATTTGGCGGACTTTCTGAGAACTTCAAGCCCAGGAAGCAGCCTCTCAGATAGTTCTGCTCCAAAGAGGTAAAGGAGGAGCCAGGATATACAGGATTTTTTGCAACAAAGACCAGGTAGTCAGAATATCAAAAGATTACTATTAATTAAAGAAAACCAGATATTTCAAGTTAAGGAATTTCTAGGTATGAGAAGATGCAAGAGTCTTGGCTCACTGAAATCATTCTTTTGATATGCACCTTGGCCTCTAGGGCTAGTATGCTGTAGTTTCCATCCTGAGACCCATCAGAATGCACCACTGAGGGTGGCAGCAGTGGCTGAGGGCTTGGCAGCAGGTGGCCCATTTGTCTCCATCCTGAGTTCCCTCTGGCTCATCATACTGGGTGGCTATAGTGCCTTGATGGCTGCAACATCCTTACTGATGGGGCAGGCAGCATTTTTTATTCACACCGGTTTATTCTTTCCCAGACCAAAAGAATAAGAAAATTCAAACAAAATGCTCTAATTACCTCTTTGTAACTGTATTCTAAATTTCTATTTCTGCCTTTGGTGAAAATCCTGTTCCTACATACTGAGGAAGGGAAAGGAGTCTTTCCCATCCTTTGCTAAGCCCATCCTTGGTGTTACAGCTGCTTCTCACATCATTAGCTCTCCCTGGGCCTCTGATCACTGCACTTGTGGACCAGCTCCCTTGGAGCAGTGGCATTACTGCTGCCTTGGCTTCAGTGGAGAGCACGTAGGGGAGACCACACTACCCTCTACTATCTGCCCCCTTAATTCCCCACAACACTACTAAACCAGTGTGTGGCTGTGTCCTGAGGTTACAGGCACAACTAGAGAGAGTAGGTGGGTAATAGGGTATAGGAGGAGAATCCACTTAACACTGAATGCTAAATATGACTGTTGCCAGAGTCCAGGGAAAAGGCTAACCTCAGAATGGTATCTCTACTGTGGACATGAGCCAGTTCATAGACCTGCTCCTCATCTTGCTCCACGACTCAAGAAGAGATCCTCCTTTATCAGATACCCAGAGGATCAATTTTCCTACCACTTTGGGAAAATAACTACCAGTATCCACACAAATTATATATACCTGGGGCCATTTCTTTATTAGGGAAGTACATGGGATTAAATAAAAATAAAACAGCATTGGCTGGGGCTTTGGCAAGAAATGCCCTGATGTTGGATTCCTGAAAAGTATTATCAGACACTCTTGTTAATAAAGACAAACTCAGTTTATTCTAACTGGTAGCAAGGGAAGTAGAGTCTTAGCAGTATCTCAGAAGGAGGAAATTTAGAAGGTTTGATGTCTAGGAAGGTCTTTCAAGGCACGGAAATGGTTAGGATTGGGCAATGTTTGTGATACAACAGTTTACGGCTGTTGGATGCAGTGAAGTGAGGGTTCTGAAGTGATGAGTAAACTGTTATTTGATAAACTATCTCCTTACTCATGTGAGCAGAGTATTATCTCTGATAAATTGGATCTGTAGGAATTTCTTACAGCCAATAGTAAAATTATTCATCAGCTTAGTTTTATCCTTTCCAGGGGAAAGTTCCTCCCCCCAAGAAAACAAGTCACAGTGACATAGCTGGTTCCAGTTCTCACTAGGATGCTCTTTAGTGCTCCAAGTAGCAGAAAAGGCCAGCTGTAGTACTGGCAATTCAAATTGATGAATCTGTGGTGTTTCCAGTGGTGTAAGCAAACACACACACAAACAGCAACATCTCCCAAGAACTGACATTAATTTTTTAGAGGTGGTACAGCCATGATACTCAGAAAGGAAGAGACCTATTCTTCCTCAAGTGATACTGTTTTTTAGAGATTTTCCCTAACCAAAATAAAGATAGAGATTTACACTATCACCTAGATGAGTCTGATTGTCCACTCTGTCTCTAGATCACTCCAAGAGATTTCCTGATTCATTCCATTACTAATAAGGAGATTCTAAGTACCTTGTCAAAAACAGAACGATATCGTCCTTAAAACTCCTAACAAGAACTTTGAAATTAAAATTTTGCTTTATTACGGGCCAGGCCAAATTCACTAATATTTGAAAACTGAAAGTAAATCACAGAAGCCCCTTATTATATCTAAATTAAAGGCTATCACTACGTGTGGCAGTTCTAGATAAATAATTTGCAAATAATTGTGTCTCTCTTCTTTTTCCTTTATCTTCTATAAAAATGACAGCAGTTGTGCTTAAAATGGTCTGAGAATTTATTGAAGAAATAGTTAAGCTAAATTTAATTCATTTGATACTGATTGCTGTATAGTATTTTAATTTCAGTAAAAAGAATGTTAAATTAAAACTTCTTGGTGATTTTAGCATGCAAAAGTTGTTCATTCATTAAATTAGCAAATATTTACATACTATTTTTAATAGGCACAAGGTTTTTTTAAAAAATGAAATAAACAATGCAATTACTTTTCTGGAGTAACTTTTGGTCAGTAAGTGAGATGCACAAACTCTTGTAGTACAACATGATAACCTAACTGTGATTACATAAAGGTGTTTTGGGAGGATCCAAATCCATTTTATGTCGGGTTTGAATAAAGTGGAGCCAGCTTGTGGGAATGTGGTGGATTTGACTACCTACTGTGCCTCAAGTACCTTATATTATTAAAAAATCACAATAGCCTGTAAGAAATGCATTGTTATCTCAATTTTATAAGTGCGCAAATGTATGCTTATAAATGTTAAGAATGCTCAATGCCCACACTAGTGAGCAGCCAAGGCTGATTTGGAACCCAGCTCTTCTTGGCTCTGAATCATTTACTATTTCCAGGAACTAAGCTGAAGCTCCAAAAGACAAAGACCTGAATTCTAAAGTTTAGGCAGGAAATATCAGTAAATTATTCCAGGAACTGAAGCGGGAGAATAAATAATGAAAGTAAAATTTAGAAAAATAATCTGAGAGGGATGTTAAGGAGGAGGGAAGTGTATCTACAGAGAAATCAACCAGCTGACTAGAGTATCGACATGGGAAGGGCTTACTCTTGAATGGTTATAGCAAATGAAAATTAACCCTAATTAACCAATTACTAGGTACCACTTTCTCTGCTAGGCATTCTAATAATAACAGAGTTCCTAATTAAGTGTATTCAGGTGCTAAAATAATTTAGGCAAACTTACAGAATGTTTTATGTGTCATGAAACAATCAACCATTTGATGCTAATTAAACACAAAAATGGGGTTGGGATTTTATATTTTAAGTTATATGTGTTATCTGGGTTTTTATTAGATTATTGCTATAACAATCTAATTAGTTTGTAGTCATTATTTTAATGGATTGACAAACAGTAACTGGAAAAATTTAGAACTTTGTCTCCTTTAGAAACATGGCTTTACATTCTTTCCTTAAATTGGCAGGCATGCATGATTAAAATAGCATAATCATTCCATAACTCCTTCAAACACCCAACACGTGTCAATAATATTCAGTATATTATTACATGCTATCCTGTCTGCAACACAGAGATTTAATAAACATTGATTAGCTTAACCTTCACAAGAATGCTATGATTCACGTTACACACTTACTCACTTTATAGAGAGCCTATAAAAGAAGGATTATATAAGCCTAAGAAAGATTATATGACATGCATAAAGTTTCTTATCTGGGAAACAGCAGGGCTTGGATCAGACATTAAGTCTATTTGAGAGTGGCCCATGCCCTTGCTGTTCCCACTATCTCTTTTTTAAAATATTTTTTAATTGAAGTATAGTCAGTTTACAATATTGTGTCAATTTCTGTGAACAGCATAATGCTTCAGTCATACATGAACATGCATATATTTGTTTTCATATTCTTTTTAACCATAAGTTGCCCACTGTCTCTTGAATCCTTGATCACTATAGGTGACAATTCAAAACAATATGAGTATTTCCATTTAACTTTCAGTGAGTGGATCTGAGGGAATAGTAAAAGTTATCTGGTTTGTCCATACTTTCTTTGCTTTCTCAGCACTTAAGAAGATAAAGTGAGAGAATTAACACAGAAAACAGTCACACAATACAGGGATTTTTTTTTTTTTTAACTTCAACATTAGTTGAATTTTATATGCTTTTATTTGGCTGTCCAAGAAAAATCTGATAGAAAAATCCTTTCCCTCTTAAGTTTTTGTAGTAGTTTATTTCCACACAACAACAAAGCAAACAAAATCTTTCCCTTTAGGGTTTTTCTCTTGAGATTCTGTGAGGACTGCTGACCTTGAAGTTCACGAGGTTAATGATTCAACCATAACCTGTTGAAGTTAATTAGCTATACTTTAATGCCTCTCAAAAGGCACTGCCTGGCTTTCTCACACTCCAATAGTCTAGTAACTAAACAACGCAGAGATATATTAGAATAAGTATTATCTGGCTCACCTACTTTTTTTTTGGTTCTATTATAGTTTTCTTTTTATACTTTTTTAGATTCTTTTCTCCTTTTTCTCTTTTAATTTAAACCAATAAATTTTCTTCAGTGTACTACTTTTGTTGCACCCAATTTTGTTGTGATGTGTTTTATTGTTCAATTTTAGCTATTTTCTAGTTTCTAGGATGATTTCATATTTAATCTATGTATTATTTACAAGCATGTTTCTACTACAAATATACAGGGATTTTAAGTTTATCTGGTCATTAAATTCTACCTTAATTCCCTTTGCAGTCAGAGAAAGTAATCTGCATGTTACATATTTATTAAAATTTGTTGAAGCTTATTTTATGTCTTAGTATATGGGTTTTAAAAAAAAATTTCCATGTGTGGGGTGAGAAATGTATGTATTCTCATTGCTAGATATAGATTTTGATACATGCCCACTAGGTCAAACTTGTTGTGTCGTTTTGTTGAGACTTTCTATATCCTTGTCAATGTGTTATCTGTTTAGCTTATCAATAATTGAGAGGTTTCTGAAATTGTCTAGTATGAAAGTAGATTTGCAATTACTTCCTCTAGTTTAATCCATTAATGCTTATATATTTTAAGACTATTTTTATTAGATGCATATCTATTTAGAGATGCCATATCATATTGGTGAGGTGATCATTTTCTCTTAATGTAGTAACTGTCTTTATCCCTCATGGTTCTTTTCGTCCCAGAGTGTTTTGTTTGATATCAACATAACCTTATCCGCTTTTTCAGAATGATTTGTTTTACATGTTCCCCATTTGCCAAATAAGAATTTTATTGTGACTTCCTGCCCATTCTTCTTCACCACATATTAGGTGTGTGTTTTGGTGGCAGTAGATAATCTGTCACTTTAGTTCAGACCTTCAGGACTAAGAAGAGCCACAGATGGATCTGAGGAGAGAACTGTTTATCATCTAGATATCCTGGATTTTATGATCATTGCAGTGACTGGAAGGGACTTGGGATTCCCTTTGGGGGAAGAGAGTTGGGTGGAGAAGGTGGAACAGTTAGCTCGGGCCTCATCAGTACCCACAGTCTTCAACTCCTACCCCAACTGGGTATGCATCACTAGTCAGATTTAACCCCTAAGGATTCTTGTACCAGATGACTGAACCTCTGCCACTAACTCCTGAGGTGAAGGGTAGGCATTCTCACTGCCCAAGGCAACATGAGGATGGTGGGAGTGGGGAGCATGGTGGATAAAAATTCAAATGCAGAACTCAGACTATTTTTCCTCAATTATCCTAACATTACCAGCTGCAAGCCTCCTCTTTCTCCGGTCCATAGATATGACCACCCTCTGCACACACATACCATTCTAAGTAGTACCCTCTTCTCCTCATCAATTACTCACTGTTTACTTCTTTATTGTTCATACATTTCTTGCATGTCTTTATAGTCTGTTAGGGTTGATCTTGGGGAAAGGAACAATTAGCTAAAGTTAAATAAGTATACTGACACAACCCAAATGACAAAAAATGTTTACTTTCTACTTCTACTCTATCATTCTATAATAATGTGTAAACTTTTTTAATAGAAAAAAAGCATTTCCAAATTAGATCAGCACCTGTCAATAATTATTTGATACATATTATTAGCTAATCACATGATAGTTCATAGCTGAATTAAATAACATTTTAAATACCTTGCTCTCTCTAATAAGGTTCAAAATTTAAGAAAAAATGGAAGTCTCACTTAAATATTGTACCTGTAACAAATATCTACACCTACTTTAAGAACTAGCTTCTTTAATCTACCACCTACAAGTCCTTCTACAAACTTCCTGAAAATGGAGTTCTGAGACAGATAATTCCATGACACTGAAGTGAATTTCATCACCGCATGAACTCTGGTGTTGGGCAGGGAGCTATAAAGATGAAGAAAAACCAATTGTTAAAATATTAAAAGCAGGTAGGCCAGAAGCATCATCTCAGAAAAAGTGATTTAATTATAGATAGGTGGGAATTAGCGACTGATAAACTAACTCCTGTGTGGCTCTAACGATTATGACTGCTTCTTCTCTGCAAAAGTTTCAGACCAAATGTTCAGGTAAGTGTTAATCTGCCAAATGCAACAGATTTTTCTTTTTAGCCACCCTCGTTTTTAGCTGCCAACAGGATAATCCAAGCACACTCAGGTGAAGAGTGTTTAAGACCTAAATTTTCTCTTTACTCATTTCCTTTCAATTAATTAAATCAGGGCATCATTCTTTTTTTTTTTTTTTTTCTCTTGAAGTATAGTCAGTTGATAATGTGTCACTTTCTGGTGTACAGCATCATGTTTCAGTCATACATATATATACATATATTCCTTTTCATATTCATGGTATCATTCTTTAAAAGTAAAATACAAACTATTGCGAAGTAAAATGTATTACTATGGATCACAATTAAAAACAGAAAGCAATCAACTGGTAAAGATAACTGCACTCTCTCAGAAATAGTTGGCAAAACTTAAGAATACAGCGTAAGGTCACTGAATACAGAATCACTGTGCAGAGCTATTATTAGTTCCCTTCCCCGAACTTCCTTTCCTTCTTCCCTACTTGAGTAGGGAAGCAATGCACCTAGTGGAAAAAACAAAACAAAACAAGTACTTCCTTGCTTCCCTTGCAGCTAGAAGTGTCTTTGTGACAGGTTTCTGGGCAGAGACAAGAGCAGAATTCATACTATGGAGCCACAGGGAAAGCTGTTGACTGAACCAGTTCTCTTGGCCTAGTTCCTTGTTTGCCTCTGCTGTTCTCCCTTTGCGTGTGCAGAACACAGAAGCATGGTTTGAGATGCAGGAGTCACCTTCAGACCACAAGGATCACTACCAGAAACTAAGATTAAAAAGAAAAACACAAAGAGCCTGGGTTCCTGCTGGCATCTTTAAGCCCCCATTTAAGCTCTTGTCTGTTGTCCTCTGGACTTTGTTTTATTAAACAATCATCCTATTATTGGTTTAAGCCACACTTTGGGTAGAATTTCTATTACTGCCAACTGAAATCAACCTTAATGGATACCTGTACAATTCTTATGATTAAGTTTACAAGCCATTTTTGAAGACAATATTTAAATTCAAATTCTTTCATTAGTAGAGTAGGATTTTTGGATTGTATTTTCTATTTGGTTTGTATGGGTAAATATTTTTGAAGGCAAACCATCTCATTAATTAAGCACATTGACTTTGGAGTCAGAATGTTAAAATTCTGGCTTGTCTACTTACTAGCCATGTGACTTGGCCAAGTACTTATCCCCCATGGACCTCAGTTCCCTCTTCTGCAAAATTTGTACATATCATAGAGTTCTTTTGAGGATAAGAGTTGTATGTGACACACTTAGTTCTTGGCATAGAGTAAGTACTAAATTATTGTTTGTCATTATTATCATCATCCAGGGATTATTGGTTTTAGGTGGACATAATAATAAATTAATTTGCTTGTACTGTTGACAAAAACATTGCATACATCTTATTGTAGTTTTTCACATAAAGCTCTTAATTTTCTCTCACAATGCTATAAATTTGTTGAAGGCCAGAGGGACATTTTACAGAATTGTACAGTCTAATACAGCCATTGTTCCTATGTGACGATTGGGCACTCAAAACATGGCTAGTAAGAATAAATGTGTGATGTAAATGTAAAGTACACATAAAACTTAGTACTAAAAGAAAACTGTAAAATATTCTATAATAATTTTTATGTTGATTACATATTAAGTGACCACTTAGGATATGTTTAATTAAATATATTTTTAATGAATTTTTAATATTTTCAGTGCAGCTAATAGCTTAAAATTATGTATGTAGCTTATATAATATTTCTCTTTATAGTTGCTTAATACAACAGGCAGGCAACAGATACTTTAGGAATGATTAAATTCTAATTGCTTAGTTACTTGTCTATCCCCCCTTCTCCGTGACCTCCACCGCCAGCCACTGCCATACACTCTCCCTGGAATAGAAATTACTCACCACTGTATTTTAAGAGCTTCATCACAATGCCTGGCACACAGTATGTAGTTCTAAATAAACTTGGTGAGAAGAGTGAGGGATGGATGAAGAAAATCTGTCTGCACTTGCCTATTCTGTTCATACGGACCTAAAGGGGATTAGACAACTTTGTCTCTGTTTCAGGAGCTACAATAGTGTTCAGCATGCACTAACTTATTTAGTACTCTCAGTAGCTTCCAAAGATACATGTTATTCCCTTTTTTCTAAAAGAAAAACCTGAGGATCACAGAGGTAAAATAATTGGGATAATGTAAAACAAAGTGTCCTGGTGACACTCATATTGGAATCAAAATATACATAACTGCAAACCTAGTTCTTTTTATTTCTCTGCTCAGTGCCCTCCCAACATGTAATCTGTCATCCAGTGACATCAGTCTTTAATTTAACAAGTAAACTTTGAAGACTGGCTACATTTTATTTAAGGATGCATAATCATGAATGATTACATATTACATTAATCCTGAATACTGATCTGTGTTCTGGTTTAGAAAGCAAGAAAAGAAATGTGATATGTTAAATATAAATATTCTAGTGGGGAGAGGGTAGAAAATTTAGATGAAAAGGGTACAAATGGATAATTAGGATATGATATAGGCCTGTTCAGAAGAGAGAAACCTAACAAGATAAGTAGCTGTGTCATATGGAGAAAAAAATACGTTAAAAGCTCAAAGTAGCATGGAAAAAAAAAAAAAAAGATAACCAAGCTGGATAAGGAAGAAAAACTAATATTTAATCACAATTTATTGTCAGACTGTATGGCAGGTTCTTTTACATGAGGTGTTACACTAACACCTAATTATAAGTTCAGTTGATAAATATTAGCAATTTGACTTAAATCATCAAGGAAATTAAGATTCAAAGATTTTAATTACTTGCCCAAGGTGGCAATGATTAGTAGAAACAAAATTTGAGCTAAGATCCATCTAACCACAAAGCACATGCTTTTTCCAGAGTGCTTCAAAAGCTGACTTACAAGCAGGGACCCAGTTTGTAAGTGGGAAAGTCAATGGACGAACAAATGTAATGGCAGATATATATGAAATAGCCTTGCAGATGGATGGGATAAAAAGCAGCATGATGGCTTTATATAGATGTTAACTAGATGGGCTATAATAAACTTTACAAAGTAGAAACAGTAAAAATTTAGAAATAAATAACAAGATTGAATTAATAAATTGTCACCCTAATTATTTATTGACTTGTGAAAAGATATAACTACAAAACATAGGAAATGGTAAAACACAGGGTCAATGGCCGAAATATTCTCATTTTGTTAATGTGTAATAATTTTTAAATCCTTAGATTTATATTTTCTCTCAAATATAAGAATTCACATTAAATTCATTAACTTCAAAAAATGTACTCACTGATTGCATTCTGATTGTAATCTTATTATTGATAATCTTTCTCTATTAGGTTTTGTTATTCCCCTTCTGCTTTCTTATACTGAACACAGGGTTTATTCATTTCATCTTTTCTTCATTGATAATAAAATATTTATAACTATTAATTTACCTGTAAATAGAGCTTTGATCATGTTATTGTTTGATTATACAATATTTAAACTTTGTTACCTTTTCATAGTCTGTATTTTTTAAAACTTTCTCTTTCTTCCAAGAGTTAAATGAGGTTGTTCTTGTTTTAGTCTTTGATTTTGAAGTGGCAAGTGGTTGGATTGGGGTTTTGGTTTTTGTTATTTTGTTAAGTTGGACTACTAAGTCCTAATTTTATCACATCAATGACTTTGCAATATTACAGTAGTGAGTGACATTTGTAGATGTTCTAATATTACACCATCCTTGCATTTCTGGTTTATCTAATTTATCATGGTATGTTATCCTTTATATACAGTCTTGGTTTCTATTTAATAATCTGAGATTTTGCATCTCTATTCATGAATAAAAGGTATCTAAAAGTTTTACTTGTCATCCTATTCCTGTTTGTCTTTACTGTGGAATTATTTAACCTCATAAAATGAGATGAATTCCTAGTTTTTCTATTCTTTGAAGATTTTTGTTTAATAATAAATTATTTGCTCTTTGAAACATTGGATGACCAGTAAAACTGTTCAGATTTGGTTTCCTTAGAGAAAGAACTTTTAACTGTTAATTTGATGGCCTCTAAGTTTTACTGGTTTCTAGAGACTTGTTTTTATGACCTTAATAAAGAAATTAAGAAATTCCCAGGTGGAAACGTGAAAACCAATGACACCAAAACTCCTAATACTTTAAATGTGCTAGGCCTTAAGGAAAACACTCTAGGCTGAGGGAAAGCTATAAACCTATTAATGTCTTTCTCTTTGAAAAACAGGCTTTTCAAATGGAAATACATAGTGTATATGTGATGTGTGTGTTTGTGTGTGATGAAAGTGTGAATGAGACTCCACATGGCCTACATATATTCCAACCTTTTGTCAATTCAGAGTCTATAACTACCTCTCTTATCCATCTATAACTCCCAGATAAAATAAAAAACAGTATGCTTCCACCTCACCTGAAACTACACTTTGCATTACCAACGGCATGCCCTTCCTCTTCCTCAAAGAGGAAACCCGAAGTCTCATACATATATTTTACATACCTCTGGTTGATATTTATTCATCTTCTAGATCAACTGCAGATCTTTGATCTCCTGAAAAAATATATGAAACAGTAGTTTTTGGACACTGGACAGCAGGCAGTATAAAACTGACTGGTGATAGAAGAGTGACATTCATTTGTCTCACCTTATTGCCTAGAAAACTCTGCCAGGCCACAACATAGAGACAGGGAACACAAATAGAACCTGGCAATCTTACAGACTAGTAGAGAAAGAAAATAGTGTTTGAGGAGGCCAAGAAGCTAGAATTTTGTGTCAGAGTATCAGAGAGGTTGGAACTGCACACAAAGAGCTCTGGAGATCTGTATAAGGATTTCCTTGAATCTATGCATAAGCTCTGATTGGTACGTTTGCGAGAAGAAACTTCCCAAGACTGAAGAAAGAATCACCAAGAAGTAACAGGTCAATTAATTTCTGGAGCATAACAGACTGGGGATATTTTATGTTATTACCTGACAGCAATCAGAATCATACCATATGCAATGTATCTCATCCAATAAAAAGCAACAAGCATGCAAAGAAGCGAGACTGTATCATCAATAACTTGGGAGGGGGAAGTCAGTGAAGATCCCACAAAAAAACTCAGGCAGTACAATTAAAAGTTAAGAATATTAAGGCTGCTCTTATAAATATGCACCATATGTTCAAGAAGGTAAGAGAACAGAGTTATAATAAGGAGAGAAATGGAAAATATAAATAGATCCGAAGTAGGAAGAATCCCTGACTTAGCCAGCCATCAGCAGAAACTGTTCCCCAGGGGAATCAGCTAGGTCTCTGGTCACAGAGTGTATTGGATCTTCTCTAATATGGAGAGACAGAAAATCGGCTTTACAAAGGTAGTCATGGATTCTGACTGTTGGTAGGCTATTTTCATCCACAGTCCTTATGCCACAACACCATCTATGGACTTACAGAAAGCCACATCCAGTATCTCAACAGCATCAGTTCTAACCAAACCAACCATCTATAGCAAAAGAAGTATACAATTGAGTCATACTTATGGAATTTGGTAGACTTACTAAATTTCCCAATACCTAGTACTAATCTACTTGACTTGGCAGAATAGCCTACTCATGTTTAGCAATTGTACCAGTTGGGGAAAGTGGAAAGAATAAGATTAACATATTGGTAACAAGGAGGTCTGTATTAGACATATATGGAGGACTATTCCCTATAAAGTTCATATATGCTCCTACAGGATGCAATATATGCCCTAAAGGAGCAACAAGTACATAAGTGCCATTTCCTCCATCAGAATTATTAAATCCAGGATGAAGGAATGTCAGTAAAACTCAGGAACAAAAAGGTAAATAATTTTTCCAAGGACAGACTGCAATTAAGTTGAGGCACTGGGATATGAACCTAAACCTGCCCATAGCCCAATCTCTTAACTGGATCTCTGAAATTATATTTATTCATCTACATTTATTAGCATTTATGGATATAAACCCCAACTTTTTCAAAGGTCTCCATAAATCATTTTATATAGAAATGTCCTTTTTTTATTACATAGTCAATAATTATTTGTTCTTTTGATTTGGCTTTAATAACTAATACCACTCTCAGTCTTATTTGACACAAATTAGAGATAACCTGTAGAGACTAACAGCTATTTTGCTTTTAATGATGCCTTTAATATGCAGAGGAAAGTGAAACTTTGAAAAACTATCTTTTAGATCTATTTTCTATGGTTAATTTTCTTTAGAGTATTTAAGACCTGTCTGCTGAAATGTCAGATTTTAGGCTTTATTCAATTGACAGCATTTTATGAATGGTAACTTTAACAAATGTATCTAACCTTAAACAATCTTTCTTTGCACTTTGAAATTATGAAACATGTACCCCAAAGTGATGGTTTGATTATCATTATGTTAACAAGTTAATAAATGTAATTACCCAAGGGAAAACTGATTGTAGATCATTGGCCATTTTTATTTAGAGGCTACTTTTCTTGAATGTTCATTCTATAAGTATAAAGGTAACAATTATTACTCTATTATGAAACAAAGTCGTCATGTTCTCTAACTTACAGCTTATCACATAGAACAATACCAGGCATATAGTAGATGTTCAGTAATTTTTAAGAAATGAATAAGTGGTTCATATCTTTTATAATGATTCTCATTATTTTCATATTTTGATAAGAAGCAGGTATTATTCTGTTGGGGCCTAAGGTTGTTGCATCAAAACTGGTCACTTACTTTTCAGTAGAACATTTATTACTAAGAATCTTTCAGGAAGGCAGCTGTTTACTTTTTCATCGGCTCAATGTTTTTTATGTTACCTCAGGGGAAAAACAGCAATATCCCAAACTAAAACATTCTTATGACCAGACCTCTTTAACTAAGCCAAAATTCTCTCTAACTCATGTTATATTCAAAATTCACATAGTCAAGTACAGTGTGTTTTTACCCCTTGGATTTTCAAGATAATATCAACTCAGTTGTAATGGTGTCCAATAGGAAAGCTCCCCATGGAGTACAGGCTGGCATGGGCTCTTCCATCATCTCTACAGATGAGTAGAAACAGAATTTGAATCTGTCTTTTAACAGGTTGTACAGGTATTTGTTCATCACACATTATTGTAATATGATGGCATTTTCATTTTCAAGGCTAGTTTGTGTTTTGTTTCCTTTCAGAATTTAAAAATCAGTGGAAGCAAGCCAGTTTTTTTTCCCCCAACAAATCTTGCATAGGAAAAGGGAAGAAAGGGCATTTATAAGTATACAATATTTAAATAAGATGATTAATCATTTGGAGTACACAAGAAAGTTCCAGGATACAATAAATATATTGATACTCTCTTTCATTCATCAGGGTATTTCTAAAAGTATTACAACAAGCAAATAAAAAAAAATATTAAAGAACAAGAATAATTTTAAATGGATCCCAGCAGGTAAAAATCATAAAAAAAATTAAATAGGTTTTGGATTTATGTTTCTTTATATGGTAGATGGTTTCAATATCACCAAAACTTAATAAAAGTTTCCCTTTCCACTTATTAAAAGTGACTTAATTTAAAAGATATTTACATCATTTACAGAACTGTTACATTTTAAGAAAAATTGTTCACTTTTGTAAACTTGAAAAGAATTACATTTATAACTTTGAAAAGAATTACATGACAAAGAAAAAACCAGATACTACAGATTTTTAAAAGTACTCTTGGGCTGTTCTTTACTTGTTTAGTAACCTTTGTTTTGATTTAGCAGTATTGATGTAAAGTAACTGAAACAAACAGCTAATAACATGGAAGCGGTATCAGGTAAGCTATCTGAGCTTGTTATTAATTGTTAATTGTCTTCTGATCCTTAAACTAGATACCTAAACTGAATAGATCACTATCAGCAAGAGATGCAAATTATATGTGTAGGTGCCCAAACACAAGTGGATTACTAAATATTTTATTGCTTTCTTAAGTGTCACTGAAGAATTCTACATAATTTTCCTTATAATCTAAAAGAGGTAGTGTCAACATATTTGTCCTATTATAAAAAAATTAGAACTTATCTCAGATAGAATTTTACTGAGTGTTTGTCTCAGAAAACTAGCCAGAGATTGCATTAGATATATTTTCTTAAGGTAGATGAGAATTGGGGGAAATATATTCTACTGTTTGTGATAATAAAGTATCAATAATCTTCCATTCCAACCTCATTTTAGCCTATGCATGTTATATTTATGGCGGACTTAACAATTTACTTACTTTTCCCTCTAAATACCTAGCATTCTCATATCTCATATATTTGCCTGCATTCTTATGACAATGTTTTCTCCCAACATCTGTGTTGCCTGACAAATCCTCTCTCTTCTAGCTAAAAGTATTTCTTCTTTGAAGCCTGCCCTGATCCTCATAGATAGAAATGACCTTTCCCTCCCTTCTTTGAATTCGTATGATGCTTTGATACTACTTTTACGGCATGAGTCTCATTCTGTTGTATAATGCAGTTAGCATTTCAGAACTCAAAATTACCGTAATAAACTAGAGAACCTATTGGAAATGAAATCCAACAGGTAGAATTCAAAGTGTTTCACATAAGGGAGAAAAAAAACAAGAAGTAAATATAGCACATATAATAGTAATAAAGTAACAGAATATGAATGGAAGATGGCCAGGCTGTCATATCTGGGTGTGTTTTTATCTCATAATCAGAGAAGTTGATTAAGAAACACCCATTATGTAAAAGAGGTCAGAAATTACAAACTTCCGGTTATAAAACAAATCCTGGTGATGTACAGCATGTGACTATAGTTAATGATACTCTATTGTATATTTAAAAGCTGTTGAGAGTAGATCTTAAAAGTTCTCATCACAAGAAAATAATGTTTGTAACTATGTGTGGTGATGAATGTGAATTAGAATTACTGTGATGATCCTTTCACAAGACATACAAATATCAAATCATTGTATTGTACACCTGAAACAAATACAATGTTATACATCAATTACATCTCAAGGAAAATAAGAAACATCCATTATGGAGGCTGGGAACTATGAGGGGGAAAAAGGGTGAGAGGAAACTTTTTTAAGACGTAAAAAAGGGATTTGTGCAACAAGTGATGATTCATTATACTTCAGTGAATGAAGAAAAGTGAGGAATTTTCCTGAGAATTAAGTCTTTTAGAAATAGTTATTATTTATTAATGGAAGGAAATCCTGGTGTCACCTCCTACCAAAATTTTTAATAAGTATAGAATTCTATTTTTCTCAAACATTTTAATGAATTCTGTTTGAAAAGGAAAAGTGACCCTGTAAGAAACCAACTTCATAAGTACAGCCACAATCAACTGTGTGTTCCTTTTCACTGACGTTTTCCACACAGAGCCTCAGACCCAATATTACTGAACTTAAAAAGTACAATAAAATTCTACATAATTTGAAAGCTAAGAAAATAGTGTCAATTTACTTCTTTGGTAAAGGGTTAAACAGAAAGTCTTAAGGAAGATTACGTCACCTTTTTTCATTGTTGAAATTTTTTCCAAAACTTATCAGAACAATTTATATTTCACAGTATACAGCCTTTGAACATCACTTCATTTTCACCAAAGCTTTAGGAAC
The DNA here is from genome assembly GCF_036321535.1 of Camelus dromedarius. NCBI lineage: Eukaryota > Metazoa > Chordata > Mammalia > Artiodactyla > Camelidae > Camelus > Camelus dromedarius. Next base: position 42,316,399 of record NC_087436.1, read on the forward strand.
TTGCAGGGCATTGGGTTAGTAACACTAATGCTAAAGTCCTGTATTTTTTGGCAGTGTGTATTTAGGTATGACTTCTGTTTAAACGATGGGGTTAGGCACGTTGTGGTCCACATTATGAAGCATTGATCCTACTGACCATTCCATCGTTGCCTTAGGCCACACATACTCTTCTAGAAAAGTCCATATTTAAAAGTGACAGAACTGCGGCAGATCACTGAATGGAGTCTTCAGTTTTACCCTTCCTGTAGGAGATACTGTCTACAAATAGGAAATTCTGGAGATACTATTGACCTGCTAGATTTGGCATGAGTGTGTGCAGGGGGAGTAAATCTGCTGACAAGTTCAGCTTCCCGCACTCATCTGATCTGAGGAGACACTGAGTCAACAGAATAGAATTCCAATAGCTTCCCTACTGCAAAGCTGACGCCCTTCAGAGTGATACCTTTGACCTCTGGGGCTTATTCAACTGCTTTAGGAAAGTGATAGGCTGAGCAATAAAAATAGGATACTGTCCGATATGCAGAGGGGAAAAAAAAAGTTTGACTTAGCCTAAAACAGTGCAGTACATTTTCAAAAAATTTTAATCTGTTTTACTTTCATTTCTGGGCATATCTGTGTAAAATTAAACCTGCTTGGAAACAACCATTTTACCGCAGTTTGTTTTAGGGTATCTGACTCCTCTCCCTAGTCTCCTTCTCTCCTATAAAACCATGAAGGGTTTAAAAATGTCTCATCTCTCTGAAACACACAATATGAAAAGAGGTGGGAAAAATTAGAACTCCTCTGAATTGCCAGTAAATCTAGCTTCTATTCACTCATTCATACATTCACTGACATCTGCTCTCAGGAACTCCAAAGCTAGGAATTGAGTCTAAATAAATGAACACACCTTGACCTTTTCCCAGGCATGGGTACTAGCATTCACTTTTACAAGTGGCAGGTAGTTTATGTGTTTGAAAATCACATTTGGTAAAAGCCCATTTCACAACAGCTTAGGACAATGGTCTACTCCTATCTTTTGATTTTTACCTATGAAAAAATTAAAGGGAATGACTTTATAAGGCTACTACTAAGTAATTAGCAGAGGGAAGACTTATAGAGTATCTTAGAGGATTTTGAAGTTAGGTTAAATAATCATAACACCATTTCAGTAATAGATTTCTATGAAATTATAGGACTATTACATTTTATGTTCATTTTCTATAGCAGTCTAGTTATTCATTCTAATATTATTCAAGCACTATGACATGGGCACTATGCTAGTCAGGCAAACTACAATTTTGACCAAACATGGTTCCTGTGTGTTTCTCAAGGGATACAGACAAACAGGAAGTTACAAAGTGGTATATAGTAGGTGCTCCATAATATACAGACTGTGATCATATGGAAAAGAGCTGGCTGAGGAGAATCTGAGGCATCACAAAGGCCCCAGAGAAAATTTGTGTGTATTTTGGCTACAGAACCACATTCTTGGAATGTGACATGTGATTTGTGAGGAAATGAAGAGACTATATATAAATTATGCTTTTAAGAAATTTTGTTAAGCAAATAAACAAAAGAAAAATGAGTCTGTGTTATAATGATGGGTGTCAAGGAGGGAGTCCCCCACTCCACCCCCCATCGAATGGAGAAGATGAAAATATTTATATACCATAAGAAGGAATCTAACACATAAAGAGAGAATTCATGGAGCAAAACTCCTTTGGAAATGGGATGCACTGGATCCAGATCATTGGCCACTCTTTCTAAAAAAGAAAATAAGATAATGGTAAGGAATACACACTTGACACCCAAATATAAAACAGTTGCTGGCTAACAGAAAGCCAGGTTAGGCGGGGAGTAAGATGAGAGAGGTGAAGGCTGTCTTGGTTCTTGTGGGAGCTGGAAAATGGAGAAGAAATGTCAGAAGCAGCTGACCAAGAAGGCTTTTTTTTTTTTTTTTTAAATTTTTACAGAAAGACTAGCTGAGATGAGAAAGCATGCATTTTTAGTGCCAATGATAAAGCTCAGCAATGCTGATCAGGTGAGAGGAATACTAATGGTTTGGGCATCTGCAGGTCAGTGGAGAAGAAACACATGGGATGAAGGGTTTAGGAAGGCTGCAGAGAAAGCATGGGAAGTTATGAACATCAAACTGCCCAAAGTATAGAGAAAAACGTCAACCCAGGGGAAAAAGAGGGGGACTAAAAGGTCTCAATTCAGTCAGAGACTGCAGACACTTGGGAGAAGGAACTGAGAAAGCCAGAAGGGAAGGGGTTAGATGAATAAAGCGGTAGTCGGATATTAAAATTCCTGGGATGGGAATTTTCAGATGGTAACGTCCACTGTGTCATCTTGAAGTGTATATTGAACCACAGTAAAGGAGAAAGTGACTGGATTTGAAGATCAAATAAATAGTGTGACGGGGGTTAGATGGACCTCTGCTTCCATACGGAAATCTTCCAGAAGAATGGAGAAAAATGAAGTGGAAAAAGAATGTAAGCTGTGAGTAAAACCCCTCAAGGAATATGGGGAAGGATCGATTTGCCAGAAAAATGACAAAAAGGGGGTCATTTATAGAGGGTGGTAAATTTGGTTACTACAAACTTTAAAGGATGAAAAGTTTTTTCTTGCATGTGCATAGAAAAGTAATAATCTAATAGACTCATGGACATAGAAAACAAACTGTGGTTAACAGAGGGGGAAAGGGGCAGGGAGGGATAGATAAGGAGTTTGGGATTAACAGATACACATTACTATGTATAAAATAGATAAACAACAAGGACCTACTGTATAGCACAGGAAACTATATTCAATTTCTTGTAATGAGCAACAATGCAAAAGAAACTGAAAAAATATATATGTATCCATGTATATATATAACTGAATCACTTTGCTGTCCGCCTGAAACTAACATTGTAAATCGACTACACTTCAATAAAAAATATGGGTTAAAAAAAAGAGAGAGAAAAGTAATGATCTAGAAGTGCCAAAGAAACTAGGAGAATGTTTCAATTGCTTTAGGAATTTGGGGTGTAAGAGAATAAGCAAGCCTGTTCTTGAAAGGAGTACAGTGAAGTCAGGTGTTTGGAAGTCAGCCAGGTTTCAGTTGAGGCACATAGGAGAAATATATCGAGAATCTGTCATAGACTTCCATTTGGAATATTACACTATGTACTTAGATTTTCAAAGAGGACCATTTAAAAAACTTCTGGTGCCTTTTCAAGGTGATTTCTTAAGGACAGGAAGTGCAAATGCACATGTTTATCTCTGTCTCTTGTGCCCAAATAGGCATCTGTGTACTCTAAGCTCCTTGAGATACGAGACTGAGATAAGGATTTGTTGAATCCTCAGTATCCAATAGACACCTTAATCAAAACTTGTCCTTGTCATATTGTAGGTGACTGTCACATAGTTATGGAATGACCATATTGTCTAGGACACAGTACAAAGCCTTGTTCATGTTTGCTTCTTGTCTGTTCTTACCTTTGAAGAATATAAGGGTGAAATAAAGGTACCCAAAGAGAAGTTTTTCCCAGCTTGTGCATCTAAAAAACTTGTCTGAGATCATCTCTTTAAATAATTAAATTAGTGAAAGGAGATATTTTCTTTTTGAAATGGGTAACCATTTTTTTAACCTATGAGAGATTTCATTTCTGTTTATATTATGGTATAATTCATGGATTTTTATTTTAATGAAAAAAGTCCATTCAAAAAACTATCATTTTTATTTCAAGTCCTCTTTAAGTAGATACCTAAATATCATCCAGTCTCACAGTGGACATCTATATTTTTCTCTTATGCTTATAGGCATTCTGTGTTTAGTGTCACATATGAACATAATTCAAGTTAAGTCTAACAGTGCTGCAACAGTAACTTTTGAACACTTCCCTAAACATCCTTAAAAAATCTAAAAGTCAACATCACCATCAGTGAAAGTCCTAATAAATTCTAGGTTGCATGTGAAGCATTTTGCAGTTGATAATTTCATGTGTTTAGAATAATGCAGATAAATTTAGTCATTGGATATTTTCCCCATAACTAGGCTATTAAATTATTCATCATTCTCTTCCACATGCTTACATTTAACTTCACCAAGAGTACAAATGGATTTTAGACAATGGAATACTACTCAGCCATAAAAACCGACAACATAATGCCATTTGCAGCAACATGGATGCTCCTGGAGAATGTCATTCTAAGTGAAGTAAGCCAGAAGGAGAAAGAAAACTACCATATGAGATCGCTCATATGTGGAATCTAAAACAAAAAACAAAAAAACAAAAAGCAAACAAAGCATAAATACAGAACAGAAATAGACTCATAGACATAGAATACAGACTTGTGGTTGCCAAGGGGGCAGAGGGTGGGAAGAGATAGACTGGGATTTCAAAATTGTAGACTAGATAAACAAGATTATACTGTATAGCACAGTGAAATATATACAAGATCTATGGTAGCTCACAGAGAAAGGAATGTGACAATGAATATATATATGTTCATGTATAATTGAAAAATTGTGCTCTACACTGGAATTTGACACAACATTGTAAAATGATTATAAATCAATAAAAAATGTTAAAAAAAGAAAAAAAAAGAGTACCAATGATATCATTCACTTAATGTGAATTTATGTAAATATTTACCCTACTAATACAAACACCTGCCTCCTTAGACTCATTTTGAGTTCATGTGTTAATTTTCAAATATTCAATATTTATAGACTGCCTACAATGCACAAAGTAGTGTATAGATTTTTGCTAGGACATTAGGATTAAATTGACATCAGATACAAAAAGTTGGGTTCATATATAAGACACACTGTTTGTTTATAAAACTGCAGAGGCCCATTACAGAATACTTCAATGATTATCTGTATCTTTTTAATTACCACAAACAGTTCTGAGAACGATATATAAAAATATCATTTCTTTTGAGTGCTGACAAACTTTGTTCTTTTTTTTTAATTGAAGTATATAGTCAGTTATAATATGTCAATTTCTGGTATGCAGCACAATGTCCCAGTCATACATACGCATACATATATTCGTTTTCATATTCTTTTTCATTAAAGTTTGTCCTTTTGGATTTCTCCATTCTCTTATTTCACTAAATTGTGCTCTTATTATGCTATTGTATTCCCTTGAACTTGGCAGGATGCATTATGCAAATAAGTGCCTGCTTCTTATGTATCAGCAAATGAGATCTCCAGAATGTCTGTGTTTACTTACTCATTAAAGTTAACCCCAAGCAAATAAGAGAGCACACTAACTTTCACTGTAAGATAGATGTCAAGAGGTGTTTTATATTCTTTCATACACGGTTCCCATTATAAATGTGACAATTAAAATGTTTTAAGTATATACCCTGATACGTTGAAAGATTGAGTGTTATCCAAAGAAACGCTTCTTAAACAAATCCATTGACCTCATTGAGATTCACCACAGAGAAGGCATTTATTGCTACTGATGAAAGTCATGAGTGCCTAAGGTTACATTTTAAGTAACCATGAAATTGTTAATACAACTCCAGAGCATATCCTATAGGCAACAAATTCTACTGAGTTGTATAATTAATAGGATACAGACTGCAGGCTGGGACAGATATGAGTACAAATGAGTTCCAGTGGTTGGGCAAATGACAACACTACCTTCTGGAGACTGCACTGCCTCACCTGCAAAATGCATGTAATATTACGTATTTTATAGTTTTGTGCTAGTTTTCTTTCTATTTCCTATGTTTGAATATCTATTAATTTAAAATTAATTTGATAAAAATATTTGCAATAGGGAATGACATTCCACCAGAAATGACCAAGTCCTAATCTCTGGAGCCTGTGGATAATGTTAAATTACATGGCAAAAGGGTCTGAAGGCTGCTCACCAACAACCTTTAAATAGGGAGATTATTTTGGATTATCCAGATAAACCCAGTGTTACCATAAGGGTCTTTAAAAGTGGAAGAAAAAAGCAGAAGAGGAGAGTAAGAGAGAAGATTTGACAATGAAAGCAAGGTGAATGGTCTGACGTGAGAAAGACTTGACCTCTATGTTTGGCTTTGGAGATGGAGGAAGCGGTCCATGAGCCAAGGAACGCTGGTAAAAGCTAGAAAGCCCAAGGAAACAGATTCTCACCTAGAGCTTCCAGAAGAGGGCATAGCTCTGCCTACATTTTGATTTTAGCCTGGTAAGATCTGTGTCAGACAGAACTGTTTGTCCTACAGAACTGTGAGATAATAAATTTATGTTGTTTCAATTCAGTATGATTTTGATAATTTGTTACAGCAGCAATAAGAAACTAATACAATGCTTAAATTTTGAGACTATCTTTTAAACTAAGAAAACCAGCACTGCAAGAACTTGATATTTTTTCTACAGACTAGGTTTAAAAATTAATATTTAGAATATTATATTTTAATAAACTTACTGAAATTGTTTTTAAAATATCTTTTTATTTAAAATTTTACTTCATACACTTTACAATTATACATTCACCTATATTTTAGCACTGTCTACACTGGATTTGTAACTTACAGCTTTATAAAGAAGGTTTAAATGTAAACGAAATATGAATAAAGCATGTCAATTATTTCCCAATAAAGATGAAAAATACTATTCTACATTTTAAAAAGTAAATTAAGTAAAAGTCATTTTACTAAACTTTATGAGGGAGGCCTGTAAAGCTTAAAATGGATACTCCATTACCGAGATGGAAGCTAAGAGTATGTTATGGTTAATTCAAGCTAATATGAGTTATAGCCTGAGGGATTTAGCATTAAACATTGTAATTAAAATTATAATTATTGCAGTTGCTCTCATTGGTTATTCTTTGGTGAAGATATGCATTAATAAACACTCTATAAGCTATCAAGTGCTTTTTATTTAGAAACAATGCTTAAAATTTTAATCTCCAAAGAAAATGATTATAGGATTTAACAAGGTACAGGCTGAAGGAAACCAGAATGTCACCCCACAATATGCTACTTTGACATAAGGATTGTTTTGAGCTGAGGGCAAATGAGAAGCAGCAGATATAGGAGCTCTCTGCCCACCACCTATTTGCCTAAAGGCAGGACACACATTTTCAAAAGTATCCCTCCCCTCTACCAGGAAGGACAAAATTAATCATCCGAGACAACCTGAGATCCTTATCCTGAAGACTGCCAGAAGAATCTATATGACAACCTTTACTGACTAGGATTTACCATCAGTTTCCCATATATTTACTTTCCCACATTTTGCCACCCTTTGAAGCTTAAAATGACTCCTTTGTGCTATCATTTCTCTACAAATTTATTATCTCTGTAGCCTGAATAGCCTGAATTCTAAGCCACGTCTTTGAGTTACTCCCATGTGACACAGGCATGATGCACATGTTAATAAACTTGTTTTTCTCTTGTTAATTGGTCTTTTCTTATAGGACTCCAGCTGAGAATCTAAGATGGGGAGAAGAATAAATTTTCCTACTCTACAAGGTTATCATGTCCTTGATAATAGTTTGATGTAGCAGTGGGGACAAAATATTCAATGTAATTTGTTCAAGAGAGAATAGGAGGAAGACGTGGAAATGCGGTGAGTATGGAGAATCTTTTTGAGGAGTTTTGCTCCAGTTATGAGCAGAGAGATGGTGCAGAAGCTTGAAGATAGAGTGGAAACAAAAGAGGTTCTTTGGGGGTCTTTTTGCTCTTTATTTTAGGATCAGAGAAATAACAGTATGTTTGTATGCTGATGGTATTATGCCTTAGGGAGGAGCGGGAAACAATGCAGGAAACAGATGGGATAATTGCTGGAGCAATTGAGTGGGAGATGGGGGTGGGATGCTAGCTGGATGCATGTCAAGTTCTTTCATAGAACCAGGAGAAGCTTGAGTTTCAGAACACTGATTCAAGTAGATAGGCAGATAGAGTGGTGGAAGACTGTCCAGTCTCCTCTGACTGCTTCAATTCTCTCAGTGAAGTTGCTATTCATCAAGGATAATGTGCAAGTGAAAGGGCAAGGAAAATATAGATCTAAGACATGGTAACAACAAACTCTTCCCAATAGGTTTATTTCACTTAATTCTCTTCTTAGCCTGACAGTTACTTCTAATGGTTCCAGTGGGTTTTGAGCAGCAAAGGGGATTCATCCTTCGGGATGTTTTCTAAATACTATTTTTGTCTTCAGTCCTTACTGCAGAAAAAAGAACCTAGAGCCTCTTACAAAAGGGAAAAGAAACTCTAGACTCCCTTATTTGCCCTTATAAGATAGTGCATGCATCAGCACAACTTCCTCTCAGGAGTGTAGATACCCCATTAAGATGCTAATTGAGTGCTTGTCAGGGAGAAATATTTGCCCTTCCTGTCTTATCTGTTTTCCCTTGCATTTGAAATCTAATCTTTGGCTGCAGAATCTCAATTCAAGACAAAGATATTCCTGGGAAAGCACAAAAATCTTTGGTAATTGCAAACAATGCTTAAGTTCTCATTTGGTAGAAATCCCTTCCTAAATCCGTCAAAGTTTGGCACTTGTGTTTAAAATGACTGGAATGAAATACCCATAAGGAAGATTAATTTCAAAACAACACATAACCCTATGGCATAAATATTGGTGTGAAGACCTCAGAGTATTAGAGAGACAATGTATAAATTCTGAGTTTGTTTTTATGGGTGGTAGCAAAAGGCTTGTTATAATCCATAAAGCTCAGTTATAATTACTAAATTTTAGGCATTAAGATGAGTAGCTCAGAATGAGAAAAGTGTAAGTTTTACATATGGACAACTATTGATTTGAACTTTTTAATAACCAACTAGGTAAGTTATTTATGTAAATGGACAGATTAAGTGAATAGTTGTATGGTTATTCCTAAACTAGTTAATTTAGTAAGTAGTACTTTTTGTTTGTTTATATGTATGTGTTTAGAAAATATACTCATACTGTAATATTTACATTAGTTTGTTTCCTTTAACATATACCTACTATGGTTTAGGAGCATAATCTATAAGAGGAAATCCTGTGATAATAACCTACAGCTAACCTGGGATACGTTTAAAAATTAGACACAAATAATGCAAAAACTGAATTATATATATGGGTGTTTTTCAAGAGGTCACTAAACTTGAAAAAATGCATAATTTCATCCATTCATAGGCAGAGTGCTCTTTAATAGCTATATTCTAATTTTAATATATTAATAAATATAATGCAATTATTAAGATTATACCTAAAGTGTTACTTTTTTTTTTAACTTCAGAACTTTCCCATATACTATTTTAGATTTTGGTTTTCAAATGAAAGTATATTTTAATCTAAGGTGGTTTTAATAATAATCTTTTTTTGAAATAAAAAGCTTGTGTAATTATACCTTGACTTTCCAGATTATACTAGAGAAAAAGAATTCTTGTAAATGAGTTATATTTTAATCACTAGAGATCATCCAAGATAATAAAATTTTATTATTTTAATTTTAGATTTGCAGTTATACATCTTAATAATTTGAAAAATTAAAATGTAATGAGTAGACATGTAACAGCGTGACTGGTAGGTATGTGTAGCAGAAGTAACCCTATATGTTAAAACACTTAACTACTGCTTTGTATGACTACTACCCCATAAATTCTTTTAGGGCAACAACTGGGTACAAATGATAGTTATTATAGTTAGCAAGGAAAAACTATTCATGCAATATAGAATAAAAATTTATCCTGCTTTATTAAAAACACTCAGTTCCAAAAAGTTTATTCAGTGGTAGTTTGACCTTTTCCAGGAATCAAAACTGGTACTCCATTGTGAATATTGATCTGGGGAAAAGCTGGTATCTGTATTCTTCCGCAAGTTTTGTTCATTCAATAAATATGGGTGGTTAGATTCTGTTATGTAGGAGAGGAAGCTTATCAGGGGCAAGAATGATAAGAATGTGTAGACAGAAGTAGAAACAAGAGAAGGAAAAAACCTAAAGACACTCAAGTTTGGTTACAGTTCAATACGAAAGCGCACATTGATTCTTGCCTTGGGTTCCATGAGTGATGCCAGAATCCTCATAACAAATTACACTCAGACTTATAATAGTTTATTGATTTTGTGATGTACAACTAAAAGTATCCTAACAAACACTTGATGAATAATTGCATTCAAAGCTGTGGATAAAGTCAATGATTAGTACCAGTTATTGACTTGGGTAGATGGAAAGGCCGTTCATTGAGATATTTGGTGGGGGAAAAAAACAGAACTTGCTAAGCCAAAGAATCTTCTAAACAGGTTCTGTGGAATGTATATATATATATAAGCATATTCATATACACATACATAGTCAATCCTTATTATTCATGGATTCCATATTTGTAACTTAGTCTGCTCACTAAAATTTGTAATTCCAAAATCAAATCAACATTTGTGGCATTTTCTCACATGCAGAGAGCAGTAAAAAAAAAAAAAAATTTGAGTCATCCAATGTGCTTGTTCCTAGCTGAGGTCAAAACAAAGTGATGGCCTTCCTGTTTTAGCTCTCAAGTGTCCTTTTTGTGTTCTATTTAGTGCCATGCTTTTTGCATTTTTGTGCTTTGTGTTGGTAATTTTGTTGTTGAAAATGGCCCCCTAGTGTATGCTTAAGTGCTATGTAGCATTCCAATGTGCAAGAAGACTGTAATTGTAACATGCTCTTATGGAGGAAATACAAGCATCAGATAAACTTCATTAAGGAGTAAGTTAAAGTCTTATTAGCCATGAGTTCAAAGGTAATGAACCAAGTCAATAAATATGTGTATGTATATAATATGTGTGTTTCTATTTAGAGACACCTTAAAACAAGTTATGTAATGATTAGCTGACAAAAATGTGTCCAGAGACTTGCAGGAACCTTACTCTGTATTTCCCCTGGGATCAATGCTTTGTTAATTCAGTGTTTCTGGCAACATTATAAAACATGACCCTGAATAATGAGAATCAACTGTGTGTATACTCCCATTTTACAGTATAAGTGAACATAAGGTTGACTAAAAAGAATGTAAATTATTAATTAAATGAATAATGTAAATTTTACTTGTTTTTAAACAGATTTTCAAATTTCCTAAATCAGAATTTTACTCTTTAAGATATACATCATTTAGGAATTAATGAGTTCTACTTTTTGCCAGAGTTCATTTTCCTTGAAGTTCAAGACATTTACCAACTGAATCACAGGAAAAACACTTCAGAAAATTAGAAAACAAGATGGTTATTAGGATGAGTTTTTTTTTAATCCAAGCCATTAACAAAATCAATCTGTCTATGCACTTCTGTGTATTTACGGATGAAAAATACATGTATATCTAAAAGATGTGGTTTCCAGCTGGATAGGTAGAGAAGATGAGAACAGATTATTTTCTATTATCCCTTACTACTGCCAAGTCAAAATATCTCAGCAACTACATCAGTTGTCCCTGTTTCATAATCTTCCTTCTTTTTTCCTCAGTGATGTCACAGCCAAAGCTGAAGAATGGTCCACTATTGGCTTGTAGTTCCTCCCTCCTTTTAACTACAAATGCCTCCAACCTCTGTTCAAATGGAGCTCCTCATTGCCAGGAGCACATTCTACATTCTGAGACCTAAACTCAAGGTCACATATCACACTCTCCAGCCACAACTTTTCTTGGTCCCTTGACTTCATCTTCCTCTAGTCTTTTCTTCCTTCTCTGTATTATCTAGAATACTTCAGTCCATCACATTAACCTTTTACGGGTATATATATCACTATATCTGCGACGAATATTGCAACACTTTTTTTGGTCCTCAGAGGCCATTTCCTCCAGTTCTTATCCCACGTATCTCACTGCCATATTTCAGTCTCTACTTGGCTCTCTTCCTCTACAAATTTTTTAAGAACTTGTGTTACTTGAGGGGTATCAGCCTTGGATGTCTTAGCTTCTCCCTCTACATGCTTGCCCTGTGTGATCACACTATTTGCATGGGTTCAAACACTACTTTTATCCATTATTCCCAAATGAATATATTCCATCACCTAGACTTGTTTTCTAAGCTGCTCATGTATATACACTCACTGCCTTAGACAGCTGCACTGGAGTGTCTCATGGGTACTTAAAATTCAACCTGTACAAGTCTTAATTCATTATCCATCTTCCAAAATGTATCTCCCTAGGTTTTGACCTTCACAAGTCCTTCACAGCTTTTTATCTAACCTCTTTAGGTGAGGCAGGAAGGCAAGAAGAGACGAAGTTGGGTTTCCAGCCCTTTCTACAAGTCCAAAAAGTTCTGACCAAATCTTTTCCCTTGTTGCTGGGTATGCCTTTTTTATGGAGAACTCTCTGGACTTCTTTCAAAATGGTTACTTTTCCCATCCTGTGGTCAAACACAAACTGTTTTCTTTTTTCTTTTTTTTTTTTCTTTCTTAATAAGATTGGAGGTATACAGCATTCCACATCTGTATACAATACAAGTCTAATTAACCTCTATCACCATACAGTTGATCCTCTTCACAGGGTTTGTTTTTGTTTTTGTTTTTTTCCCTCTAATCTTTACCATGAGAACCTGGTAAGGCTCCTGGAGATAAAACTCATGAAAGTATAGGGGTTGCCCCTTATACTAGGCTACCAGTTTTTAAATCTCAAGGTAGCCCACACTTAGCCCCCAGAAATGCACCAGATTATCATTTAAATGTTCCTACCAGTTACTGGCTCCAGAAGTTTCTGCTTCAGAAATGCTGAACTATAGTCTCTGTTTGTCTCTCTTTATAGTCTTGAGGGTGTTGGTTTGTCCTACGACCTCAATTCTAGTAGATCTAAGACAGTTTTCAGTGTGTTCAGCATTTTGTCTTGTGAGGAGGACAGTGACAATTTATAAGCACTTCACATGTCAGAGGGGAAACTGGATGCCCCTCTGACAAGTATCACTTTTTGGAGTACAATAACACTGAAATGTTTGAGATTCATTCATTTCAATCCATAAAGCTTCCCTCCAAATTATATTTATGTTGTCCATGTAATTGTAACTTACATAGCTCATATTTCACAACATGAAAGCTGCTTTTCAGCATATGTCATTAATAGCTTTTATCAAACCAAAAACTTATTCATAAATAGCCATTTTATAAAATCTGTTAAATATTTGATACATAATTTATTGAAAATGTTTTTGTGTTATAACTTGCCAGAGAAAGCTACACTGAGGACTCTGCTTTTTGCATGTGAATGTGACCAAGAATAGAAGTTCAATGCCCTGAGTTTCCCAGAGAAGGATAACTTAAGGTTAGCATCCATCAACCTGGTAGAGACAAAAGTAATGCTTTGGAGCTGAGCTTAATTACCAAGGAGACCTCCTACTCTTCTAGAGATGAAATCTGTAGATGAAGTCTTTTGGACACAAAACTTTTTTTAAAAAAAATCCCTGATAATTGATGGCAACTCAGAAGCCATCCTAGGTATCTTAAAAATCCCTTTTGTGATAAAGAACTTTTATTTGGAAGAATGTTTAGGATTCCTGGGCTACTGCAAAAATCCCTTTTCAAGGGGAGAGCAACAGCGACCCCACAGGAGCCCTGGAGGCCCCCAGCCTCTCCTGTTATCCACAGGAGACAACTGTGATGGATGGATTTTGTTTCACCCTTCAAGTGTCTCTTTTATTTTGTACCACTTTGGGGTGTTCTGGGAAATGAGCAAACATCCCGTGCTATGAAGGATGTACCATTTCATTAGAGAGCATGCTGAGTAGGAAACTTGTTTTTTAAGGTTGTAGCAAGTTGTTTTTGAGACCATTAGATATCAAAAGTTATTTTATTGCATTAAAAGGCAAAAATGGTTGATATTTCACAAACGTGAAGTGTTTAAGTTGTGGCATTAGTCTTCAAGACAAGAGAACATCTACACTTGGGTAAGCTGAACTCACCTCTGATTGTTGTGAAAAGCACAGGCAACAGAAAGAAACAATTGCAGCCTAAGCGCTGTCTTGCATGAGTAAGTTAGCATTAGCTAACTTGTGTGTGTGTGTGTGAGACAAGCATTAGCAACAGGATGTTTATATCTTGTTTTTTTACTAGCTATGCGTGTAGTTTCTGGCTTGTGTGAAAAATGGCTCGTCTCTATTTTCAGAAGACCCTCTAAGCACCTACTGCATCAGGAACCACATTTCAGCAGCAATTCTGAACCTAGTCCTCTATACAGCTTTCCTTTCATATGAAGGAATTCTGGGGTCAATATTGGCAGTGTCTTTAAAACCATACTAAATTTTTGTGGAAGTTGTTATTGTCTGAATCTTTAAAGAACCTTCTCATTTAATTGCTATTGAGTTGTTTTGTTTTGTTTTGTTTTGTTTTTTAAGTTTTAAACTCTGATGCTGGCTGCTTCATTTCGATGTCATACTTTAATATTTGTGTTCTCGCTCAGAGTTGCTTATTGTTATTTGTTAAAATTGTTACTTTAATATCTTCAGTGTAGTACAAATACGTTTATATTACATATTTAAAACAAACAGCTGAGCTGACCATGTTACTTTAATGAGAGAGAAGAGAATATGACATTTCTTGATCGCCAACTATATATCAATTACTGGACAAAGTAGTTAATATAATTTAGCTCATTGCTGGGAGATGGCCTGAGTCTAAGCTGTACTTCTAGCAAATGCAGAGGTGGGAGCGGTGCAGAGTACACAGTAAAAATATGCTGCAGGCTTCATCCCATGCCCTATTATGTCTCACTTACCCGAGACAGTGTGATGCTTCTTCCTATAGTTATAGACAACATATATTTCTCACAATCATTATTAAATATTTCTAGGATTATCCATAAATTCTTTGTTCTCCTACTGGTTCAGGATAATCCCAAGAATAACTTAAATGGAATCAAAATGAGACAATCTGGCATCTTACACAGAACATTCTTCAGACACCCACAGTAGATAGCATTCATAACATTGCCTAAGTAAATGGCCCAAGATTTACAGAGCAGTGAATATTAACCACAGAATAAATTGTACACTTCCCAAAATCTACTTTCTAGCACACACTGATTTTAACCATGCGCTAGGTTGTTTTTTTTGTTTGTTTTAAAACACACACACATTTTGTCAAGCTCAGAGTTTGAAAGGAAAAAAGTAACCCATTTTAATATAATTTTCTTGGTGGAGATGAAAAGGGCATTGCACCCTACACTAAATTCCAGCCAAGAAAAAAAATTTGCAGTTTGACAGATATTCCATTATTTTAAGGAACTATGTGCGTCACATCAGAAGAAATTCTTTTTTGAGTAAAATTATTCAGAAACAGAAAAACCACTTTTAAAGCAATAGCTTTTCGTGTTTCTATAATTTTCTTAATTCTCTCCTTGTTTTGATTATAAAATTTAAATACTTGAATTGAAAATGTACTGAATCCAGTTAAAAACAAAAGAATGAACCAGGATTAGGTGTAACTGTTACACACTTGCAATCTGTATGTCCTTGGAAGTTTTGTCTACTTTCCCACTTCCTCCCTAAATCCAGGCCCCACTGAGGACACTGACCTCCAGGCCGTTGAGCAGGGTGGGGTCATTCAAAGCCTCACTCAGTCTGCTTGATAGGAGGTGGGTGAGGAGTTGCCTTCACCCACACCAGGGAATGGGCCCCTGCTGCCCCGTTGGTCCACAGCATTAACCAGAGTAAGCTGACATGTGTATAAAGTTATTGCCTCCTTTGCCTCCCAATATATTCAGCTTCATAGATAAAAAGCCTAACTATTTGGCAGGGAAAATATTACAAAAGTTCCATTAACAGTAGGGGTTATAGAATCTACAACTAAAACATCCAGACATTCTTGGCTATTATCTCTAGGCTCAAAGTCCACAAATGTAACTTATACTAGAAACCTCTGATTCTTCTTCATCCTTGTAAAACAACGCATGAACATCATGTTGTCTGCATAACTTGGAGCCTGTCAAGTTACACAGATACGGAGTTCATCATCCTCGTACACATATTTTGGACAGAATGCTTGTGCTCCCCCAAATTTCATATTGAAGCACAAACTCCCAACATCATGGTATTTGAGGGTGGGGCCTTTGGGAAGAGATTCGATCCAGACGAGGTCACGAGGGAGTAGCTTCCCTAGAACGTAAAGTGATCTCTCACCACCATGTGAGGGCACGTTGGGAAGGTGGTAGGTTGTAAGCCAGAAAGAGTCTTCACTAAGAACCAAATCTGCAGGCACCTGGATCTTGGACTTCCCAGCTTTCAGAATTGTCAGAAATAAATATCTGCTATTAAAGCCATCCAGTTTATGGTATTTTGTTATAGCAGCCAGAGAAGACTAAGACAGTATATCATCATGGTTTGACTAAGCTATAATTAAAAACATTGAAGAAAAGTTTAGGATCATATCCATTTAAAAAGTTCACAATCATTCAATTTTTATTGAAACTACATTTATGTTCACCTTTCAAACTCAGTGGTAATGACTCCCAGGTCTGAACCTTCAGTTTAAAGTTCTTGTTGAACTTCAGCCCTTCATCCCTGTCTACTCTGTTTACTCCAATGGACATAATGTCTTCATCAAAACATCCTGTACAGATTTAACACGTTTCTGAAAGTGTTTAAGCATTTTGTGCATTTCATAGCTATTTTGCAACCATTTTATAGATGTCTCAAAATTAGCCTAGGGTTACTTTCGCAGATAAAGAAAGAAACAAAAACTCTATTTAGGAGTTTTAAGTAATGTCCTAGGAAAGTAACAAGAATCACCCCCTTGACCTCTCCACCTTACCTACCCACTAAAAATTCATGTTAAGTGACCCCAAATGAATGGTCCTGGGATTCAACTAAACATCAGTTGTTTATATAAAATGCCAGAAAGGGTATAGATCAACCAATGGTTCCAAGAAAGGCTAATTAATAATAATTCCAAGAAAGGCTAACCAAGAGCCTGGTTCTGGGGAAACTTGAGTACTGGGTACTTGAGAGAACAGAGGATTATAGCTCAGGCCGAAAAAATCAAGTACACTTGTCAACTTTATGTTGTAGCTCATATTTTCTCAACTGAAACATCTGAAGAATCATGGTAATAGGTAAAGTATTATACTCTACTTTCAGTAGCTCTAATTACTCTACTTTCAGTAGATCTATTGTTAGAGAGTGGTTATTCATTTTACAACATGGTGGTTTTTAAAAAGTTTTGTTGTTCTTAGTAATTCAGCTTATAACTGTTATTTATATGTAACCATATAGATATATTTTGAGGAAAGAGGCTAAATTGGGAGTAAAAATCCCTTAAGACTACTTAATTCTGGATCTACAATTCCTTACTTCACTGCCTTAATTTTCTCATCTGAAAAATTAAATTGCTAAAATGATACAAGGCTATGCATCTACTAAAGAAAGTGATGAAGTTAATTCATATAACAGGATCCACAAAATGGAGACCAGCTCAAGTCAGAAATATCAAGTCAACCTGCACCTATTACGGGAAATACTTGTCAAGGAAACCTAACATTCACCAATCACAATCCTCCAACTCAGCTTTAGCTAGCTTATTTGACTCTGAACAATAGGACCTGTTAGCCTTATAAGGCAATCCCTGACCTCCTAGGCAATCATGCCCTGTTTCTGAGTCACATCTTCTAATGCTCCATAAAACTCGCTCTTGACCAAAACCCTTCAGAAAGGGTGCTTCAGTGTTTAAGAGGCACTGCACTCCTTCAATCCATGGATTTTCCCTTGAATAAAGGACATCAGACTTGTTACTAAATTATTTTAGTCTTGTCATTTGACAAAAGCAATGTTCATGGCTGTGAAAGTCAGATTTCCACTCCTGTCCTAATTTGGATTGTTTTTCCCTATCAAATATCTTAGTAGGTGTAGTATAAGAATTCTTAAGTTAAAAAAAAAATCAATGGAGTATTTCAAATCTAATTTTATTTCCTGATGATGGAACTGTGAATTTGCTGGGGTTTAAGAACTTACCAGGTTTTTTTATTCTTCTGGAATTAGTTTGCGACAATATCTTTAAAAGCTTCTAAATAGACAAGCAAACAGTCTTAAAGAGGATTTGTGTCCTGTGTACTTGGGTACCACAAAGCTGATCCCTGAGCAATAATACAGCATTGTAAACACCCCCAAGGCTACATGAAAGCTACAGTGTGCTAAGTCTTTTCAAAAACATTCCTAAGAAGAACAGTGTTAACTGTATGCAGCTTTCTTAGATCTTAAAGATAATTATGAAAACTTTTAAATAATTTTAGAATGCCTCCAGCTATATATCAGAGTAAATTTTTTCCCCAAAGAACTTAGAAATCCATGGAATCAACTTTATGCTTGCAATTTGATAAAATGAACTCAATTTGATTTTGAAAAACACTAAACATTTAAGTTTCCTTTGCAGGTATACATATTACTCCCTGTTTTTCTGTTTCTTCTAATTTCAGAAATTGCAGTTCATAATAAAAGGCCAGAAATACAAAGAGATATTAGATACACAGATGAATAGATAGATAGATAGATAGATAGATAGATAGATAGATAGATAGATAGACAGACAGACAGATAGATAGATAGATAGATAAAATCAGGGGTTCTGGAATGCTGAAACTATTAAATGACATGCAGCCTTAAGTTTAATGTATGATAAATTTCTGCAGGCACAAATGATATTGAATCTCTCTTTGAAACAAAAAAAGAAACAAAATCTTGTAGAAACATTTTTTTTCCTTCTTTATTCCTGGAGTACCTAAAAAGGAATACTCAGTTAAAAGCATTAAGTTATCCATGGAGACTACTAGAATGTTTCTTTCATTTCACTCTTCCACTTTTCGCTTTTGGCTTTATCTTAAGAGTGGAATGAATGCCTCCCATGGCTACACTCTGTAGCACTTTTTAAAAAATCTACCACCTGAATTGAACATACTAGGTTTAACACCTCAGACACTCTAGGAGGCAGAAATCCTTGACTTTCTGAGTAAGAGCTATCTCTGGTCAGCCTATAGAAACATTATAGAAAATAGAACGTGTTGATAGAAATGTCAACTAAAACCATTGCTCCTAAGATGCTAACTATTCTGTAAATTGTTCCTGACATTTGCTTATGACAGGTTATGCATTGGTGGTGTCTACAAATATTCTAGCTTTATAAAAATGTTCTAATCAATCCACTTTATTCCTACAGGTACTTCATACTTTACATTCAATTTGTAATACCATTCTCAGATGATCTACATGAAATTGAGTCAGATAGTAACTAATCACCTGGAATAAGTGCTACTATGAATGAGTTTTCTTCTACTGTTCTCTATAATTCTTTATGTTACCAGTTCATAATTTTCTGTGGAATTCCTTAATAAGGGTCCCATGATAAAATAAGTTTGGAAAATTATCTATTGGTTAGCTTCCTATTTACTATAAAATATTAAAGTCTCTAAATGATAAAGACATAGAGAAAAATGCTTAATTATGTTATTCCAAATTTATTTAACCTAATATTCTCCTTTACACTACACTTCCTAAATTAAACACATGAACACTGATTTTTTAGTAAATACATTTTGGGAAATAATTTATGCTGCTATGAAAATTCATATTTATACATACATTTTAAAGACTCTAAAATTGGTTTTAGGAGCTGCTTTTGACTATTTTATCTGCTTTGATAGTATACTATGATAAAAGATGAAATGAAAATGGCAAATCCACCCACATGATGATTCTGCTCACTGTGTGTATTCACTAAAGACCTAAAAGCAAAGATTAGGGCAAAATTCTATTGACTAGGAAGTGAGTGGTGTCATTTAGAGGTGAACAACATGGCAGCCTTATAATGACAAAGTTAAAATCAAAACCAGAAAGTGGTTGAAGTAGCATGATTAATTCATTTATTATTCATTAGAATTGCTCAGTTCTCTATCTGGTATGTTCTTTCTGTATGCAGAGTGACTGGTTTAGAGTAAGTATGCAGGAAGACTAATTATAGTTTAATTTGTAATATTATATTGAAAAAAGGTCAAGACTGGATCACTCATACACTGTTGATGGGGATGAAAAATGGTAGAGCTACTCTGGGAAATAGTTCAATAATTTCTTAAAAAGTTAAGCATATACCTACCATTAAATTTAGCAATCCCACTCCTATGTATTAATCCTAGAGAATGAAAGTTAATATTCACACAAAATGCCTATGTTTATTGCAGCTGTATTCATATTGGCTCCAAACTGGAAATAACCAAATGTTCTTCAGTGGATACATGGATAAACAACCGGTACATTCATAAAACAGATGTATATATATGTACACACAAACACACAATAGAATACTACTCAATCATGAAAAAGGTGAAATCTTGCAATTGATGACAACACAGATGGACCTTGAGGGTATTAGTCTAAGTTAAATAAGTCAGACAGAGAAAGATAAACAATGTATGATTTCACTCATGTGTGAAACAAACAAAATAAAATGAACAAACCAATCCAAAAAAACCCAAACACATAGATACAGGAAACAGAGTAGTGGTTACCAGCAGGGAAAGGGCTTAGGGGGAGGGCAAAATGGGTAAAGGAAGTCAACTGTATAGTGACAGATGGAAAGTAACCTTTTGGTGATGAGCATGGTAGAGTATATACAGAATCAAAATATATTGTTATACACATGAAACTCATATAAGGTTATAAGTCAATGTTACCTCAATAAAAAGCAAATAAAATAAGAGCACAAATTACTAGGAAAGAAAAAAGAAGAAAAGAATAACCTGAATGACTCTCAAATGCGTTATGAAAAATGTTTGAAAGAAACCAGAGTCAAAAAATTACTTACTATGTGATTCCATTAAAATGAAATTCTTAAACAGGCAAAACTATAGAGATGGAGAACAGACAGGTGGTTGCAAAAGATTAGGGTTACAGAGTGGATTTGATAAAAATTAAGTAGTGTAAAGACATTTTTGGAGATGAGGGATCTGCTCTGTATGCTGATTGTGGTGATAGTTATACAGCTCATTCATTTGTCATATCTCACAGAACTGTGGGGGGAAAATGTGAATTTCACTGTACGTAAATTGAAGTATCAGTATACTAAACATATGATAAATAATAAAAAACTAAATGGACAGCTATATAATATTTATTTTAAAAGTAGCCCCCCTAAATATATATATATATACACACACACACAGCATATCTTTTTATAAAATGATAAACTGAAAATAAAATATATAGTTATTAGAAATACATAGAAATTTAAAGGAAATTTAAAGGAAAAAACGAAGTCTTTGCTCATCCTTAAACTAGATACAAGGACAAGTAAATTGAGATTGTCAGCCAGATGATGTATGCAAACTCTGATATAGTTAGAATATGTACACTTTTTCAGGACTGAGTTCATTATTTTCCTTATACTCACATAGGAGTCCAAGAACAACAACAGCAGCAGAAAAGGTTAAGGACCGTTTATACTGAGGGAAAAAACACTAAAATGAGGCCTAAGGCGATTCATGGTTTGTGCCATTTACCAGCTGTGTGGGCATGCCACTTACCACTTCTGGGGAATCAATGATTTCTAAAGCCCTTATTGCCTGAAATTTCTGTGATCTAAGGCCAGAAGCCTTTCTCAAATGCTGACTCATCCAACAAATTCTTTAACGCAATTCACAGATACTCCTTCCTTATTATCTTCATTATGTGGTACAATAATCCAATTTTGCTACAGTCAGAATTGAGGCCAGCTGAGTGTAAAGCTATAAAACACTCTTAGTCTTAGGCCTAAAGGACACTGAAGATCTAGAGTGCACAGATTCTTACTCTCAAAGCCACTATTTTTTATGACATTTAGACTGAGCTTTCAAGGCCAGAGTTAAAATAGGAACACAATGTGGAAGGAAAGCTGCTGTGGACAGCAGTATAAAGTTCACATAGAAAAAGACTGGTCATTCTTCTCTGGTTATTTTTATGTTCAGGGTAGAAGTTAAGGTAGTGAGAAATTACTCAGAGAATATTTCTTACAACTTGTCATCCCCTAACCCCACACCTTTCAAAGTTTATTAAAGAAAAAAACAAAAAACTCCCCTTTTATATAAGAGATTTGAATCTATAAAAAGATATTATTCTACAGGCAACAATGTTAACTTGAAGAATTTTGAAATAAGGCTATCCTTTAGCTGGTGGTATTCAAACTGGATTCCTTACAACTCAACTTCAGTGGCCATTTTCTTCAGCAAATGAGAATCAAAATAGATGAGGCTTGAGGACACTTCTTTAATTAGAATTTTCTTTTTAATCTATTAGAATGCTTATAAGGTTTTGAATGAAAAAAAAAAGTTCTGGCACTAAACTAGACAAATAAATAAATAAAATTTGAAATTTGCAATTATAAAGTAGAATGAGGTTAAGACGATCCTGGTGGAGTTCTCCACTGAGGAGGAGTTACCCTTTTAGTATTCATGGGACTTGTGGATATAAAAGGCCAGAACATGCCCCCTATTTTCCAAGATGGCTAAGAGTATAGATTAACCTCCCAAATACTTACTCCAGATTAACAAGCAATATAAAACATACTGACTTGTTAAATGCATTTACCTGGGGGTCTGATCTCTGCTATGCTCTATTGCTTTTATCAGCTGAATCATATGCTTACCAAGAATCAGCTGCACTTTTCCCAAGACCTATTACATGACTGTAATTGTCACTGTAATTTTGTAATTTAACTAAATATTGCATAAACAGATGAGTGGGTACATAGTCAAAGAGTCTTCTCTATTAATGCTTTTGAAATTTTCAATAGTTGTGAGTTGCTACTTAATTAAAATAGACACAGCAACACTAAAAGTCTGAAAAATTTATAAAATAAAGGAATTTCTGAACTAGACCTCTTTTCACTCTACTTTTGAGAAAATACAACTGCATTTTGTGTGTGTGAGATGGAAAAGGACCCCACACTCAATGGAAAGGCCTTCTCCCCAAATTAACTAAGAAAGGTACATTTGTATGTTTTAAAGTAAAATACAATGTTTAAGAGACTTATACATCCTTTCTTTTCTGTTACTTCAAATAACATTTTCAAATAACCAATTAACTCTTATACCTTAGGGGTTGGATAAGATGGCTTCTATTCTGTATGTCAGAAAAGGAGTACTTTTAAATAGGAATTTCCTTGCACTAGATAAGATGAATGAAAGAAAATTTGAGATTTGTTTTAAAAATAGGAAAAGAATTCCTGCCATACTGTTGTGGAAAAATGTGTTACAGCTCGGTGTTACAGCTCAGTTGGGAAAGCAACCCGGATCCCGTCGAGAGACCAAGCAGCACTCGGAGAGTTGGAGAACTCAGGTTTATTATGCCAGCAGACCCAGAAGAGTTAACACTCCAACCTCCGGACCCTGTCTGTAGGTTTACACCAGCTTTTATAGGCTGCCAGTTTACACTTTGCAACATCATATGTAAATAAGGTATAAGGAAAGTTGACTAATTAAGAACAAGCTTTGAAGAAATGGAGCAATCAGGAGTGAGAGAAATAACCAATCAGGAGTGAGCTCCATGCAAATGAAGTACTACAAATGGACCAATCAGAAGTTAAGGAAATGAACCAATCAGGAGTGAAGGAAATAACCAATCAGGAGTGAGCTCAGAGAACCAATAGAATTTTAAGTGTAAGTAAGCTGTTTCAGAGGCAAAAAGTGAGATAGAGCCTCTGGGCCAGGGAACCGGATAGTGCTAGCAGGAGAGTAGTGGCCCTGCCTGGGGGTCCTGCTGGTCCTTCCATGGGGCTTCCCACCTCAATACAACACTTAATATGCAAAAAGGTGTGGTGCAGTTTGTATCAATACAGCCTTAATGTTGACATAGCAAGCATAAACATGAAGTCCAGAATGTACAAACAGTTCAAAACTTCAGTTTCTGCTAATGATTTTGCAACATTCAGAGTGCACTAAAGAAGTCACTACTCAGATCAGCAGAATGGAGATCAGGGAGTGTATTTCCTCCAGGCATCTCACCATTAGCATCTCTCTGGGTGTCAGGTAAAGTGAATGCTGTTGGTACCTTGCTCAGGTCCCATTTTCCTGCATGCTGCACTCAACAGCCAAGTGTTGTGAGTGATGTCAGCTGCTTCCTTCTTGAAAGAATAAACCTCAGCCAAACAGAAGGCATCTAGCTTAGGGGTCTATGCTCATCGTAGCTGCAGATCACAGGCAATGTTTAATCATTGGCATGAAGGTATTAAGAAGACAGGTTCCACGTATTGGGATAAACTAGAAGAGAGTTCCTAGGAGTGGACATTTAGGCTGCTGGGTCAAGAAGGGAGCTGGATAGGAGAGAGTTGGTCAACATGGAGTTGTGCACAGAGCTCCAGGATGATTCCAACATGCTGCAAGATGGCTCTTGAAAGCAGCAGCCTACAGTAAATGAAGCAGAGATACTAGATTGCTGCAGGCAAACTGTGGAAAAAGGAAACTAAAGGTTCAAGGAAATGGGCCTGCTTGAATGAGTCTACCAAATAGAGATGCACAAGGCATTAGCTCTCCATGTTCTCCAAAAGGACCTGTAATTGGCTTCAGTTTTCACCAACTTACACAGATGAGTTGGCAGAGGGTGGAAGCCTTAGGGCTAAAATCGTTGCCTGATCATTAAGCCGTGAAGACACAGAAGCAACCCTTAGGAATCCAGGCTAAACAATAAAAACAAAAATAAGAAAAACTGAACAAATACATTGGTGGCCACTGCGGAAGATGTAAGTAGGTACAACTTTCAAAGTCATACCCTCACAAAAGCAACACTTATTCTGTCAACCTCAAAACTTGCTCTGGAAATTCCATGCCGTTCACAATCAACTCTTGTACTTTTTTATCTTTGCATTCAAACCACAAAGGCAGAACCATAGGAAGTTTTGTCAGTAGAAATTAGTGCGATAGGCTGATAAAATTAATGAAAAATTTAAAGTGACTTAGTATGTTCCATACAAATTGACAAGGTTCTCACTTTATCTGAATCAGTACCTTCTACCAACCCATAGGGAAGGAAGCTTGAGTGAGAGCAGAGTGGAATTGAGGTGGGGTCACCAGGTTGTGAAGTGAGATGGGACTCAGTGACCTGCAAAACCCAGCTGTACCAGGCTAGGGCCCCATGCCCTTTTGGAGATTGTTTTAAACATTCACTATTGTCTCCAACACAAATGAGTGATGACTTGGGAGTGTGTACTTGGAGATTACATGAATATTCTCATATTAGTAACAAGAGCTGGGCAATTTTGCCTAGAATTTAAACAGAGTCCTTTCTTTTGATGCCTTACCTCCATTCCCAAAAGTTGAGCTTGCAGGTTCTCGACTCCCACTGACTGTCTATCTAAAACTTTTGCACCACTCACTAAGGCTTGATGCTGAGTCACCACTCCTGTCAACCTATTTTGAATCAAAATTTTGCCATATTCTCAGTTCTTCTCCACCTAAGTTAATTGCACTATGTGAGAAATTTAAGGCGGCACTCAAGTTAATTCTTTCCCTAATTTTGATTTACAGATCTTGGCAATAAATGCTTCCTCACAATATTTCTTTAAACTACACTGGCTTTCTGGTCAAGTTCCATGGTCCCCTCTGCATTGTGCACATTTTTATAAACCCTGTTACTTAATTCAAAATCTTTAAGCAATCTACCATAATGGGTCATGAAAGGGTACATTGACATATGTGCCCTTACCGCATTCCATTCTTCCAAAGACTTACTCTAAAACCAGTAACAAATCATGACCAAGACTGACACATCCTTGACTTTCAACCTGACGAGTAGCAGAATATGCCAGCCCAAAATATGCCACCTTGGTATATTAATTATTTTGATCTGGGGACACTTGAAAATCAGCAAATGCAAGGAGTGGCCTTCTTTGTACTGCCTTTATCTGCCTCCAAAAGGAACTCAATTGTCATAAATCCCCTCCCTGGACAGTTCATCAGCCAGGGAAGATTGACTCATCACAGGAAACGAGACTAAAGGTTGACACACACAAACTTTGTCACAGACTATCACGAACCATCTATTCTTCTAAGAGCCCATTCACCTTTCTTAAAAATCATTTACTCTCCCCTAAGAGGTCTGCATCTCCCCTCCCCTTTCCCTATTAATATGGTACCTAAGCCTGAATTCTAAGCCACCTCTTTCAATTATTCATTTTCCCCTGAGTATCTCCCATATATACATAAGGGACATGTATTAATAAACTTCCATTTGTTTCCCTCTTATTAACAGTCTTCTGTCACAGGGTTTTCAACTAGAAACTCAAAAGAGTAGAGGAAAATTATCCACCCCTCACCTCCCTATCCCTTACTACAAGCCTATGTTTTGTTTCTCAATTTTCATACTTAGAACATTTGTGTAATATATTTTCCATGATTCAAAATGATCACCTCCAGACTTTTGCCTCCCCTCAAAAACTCAAAAACACTTTAGCTTTTAGAACCCGGGATCACAGAGAATGCAGTAGTTTTGAACTGATTGAGGGCTGGCGGTTTCAGGCAATCTGCTAGGCTACAAAAAGAGTAGCTTCCTGATCACATCTGCTCTGGCCCATCCCCCTTCTTCCCATACTGCTAGTGGATATGCCTTTCATTTATTCTGAAAGCAAGTCGTCATTAAAAAAAAATGTTTAAGAATCTTTGCCAAACAACTGGAACTTTCAAAACACTGCACAGGTGACATCTCCTATGGGAGGTTTTGAAGGAAACCAACAAAGTAAACTTCCAGCATAGCATAATTCTGGGTCTCTGATTAAAGTATTTATCACAAATATCGTTCTCACAAAATGACCCTTACTGTGAAATTATTACTAATCATACTGTGTAATTTACTTGAAAACATTTTCTTTTTTTTCAGTTAAAATATAGTTGATGTACAATATTACGTTAGTTTCTGAAAGCATTTTCTAAACTAAATCATAATTTGTGCTAAGACTGTTTTTCCTCATTGGCATATTCTGTTAACAGTTCATATGTTGGAACATTCTTTCCTTCAGAATAATGAATATTTTGATATAGAAATAGATATAGATTTAGACTTAGATATACACCATGTTCAACAATCTTGCATAATAGCATCTGCTTCTCTGCTACAGGTCATTCTAGCATTTTTATTCTTATCAAAGAAAGAAGAGAATTAAAGTCCATAATAATATGATCAAATCAGCCAGGGAAACTGATACATACAGATTAAACCTTTACTTTGTGTTACTGAGGGGCAGACATATAAAAGTGGATTTCTAGTCTATTAAATTTTATCCAAAAGGTACACAGTTTTAGTTATAAATACTTGGAGCACCTTACATGGTCTCACCCACTGCCTACTGGTAGTCACGGTCATCACAGAGTGTCTCCCACAACTCCTCATCCTTTTAGCCACTTCCTCCCATTAGGTCTTATACTCGACTTGTGTTTTGGGTTGCTGATGAGTTATCTTTGTCCAGTTCTGTTTTGTATAGGGTCCAAAGTGTGTGTGTGTGTGCGTGTGTGTGTGTTTGTATGTGTTAGGGCAAAGTTGGGTTGGCAATGGGAGTGGAGGGACAATTACATCTTGTGATGAACAGAGAAGATAAAAGAATCTTATGGCGACCTATTCTTATGGTTTATATATAAAAGGTATTAAGCACTGGCAAGATTAAATCCTGCATGATTATTTCTAGTATATATTTGTGCTAAAATAACTTTTCCACATTGTGTTGCAACATGAAAAGCCATTCTCTGTATCCTAGCCTTGTTTGATGTAGTCTTTCACATTACACCCACCACTGCCTGCCAAAATGATGGCATGCATCCTTGATCTGGCAATCAAGAGCAGCCCTTCTTCAGTGACTGTCACAGACAGGGAAGACAAACTCCTGCTTACTCAGTCTACTCCTTGTCTGGTGAGTCCATTTTTGGTTTTGGGGGACTGATCACCTTGAAGATACTGGGACAGATTTGTTGTATATAGAGGAGGCAATAAATTATGAATAGAGTATGAATAAGAGTATAGCATTATACTCTAATGTATATCAAAATTCCTAAAAGAAATTTATTTAATAGAATGAGTATTCTATGCTTCTTAGAAACTAGTTATTAATAACATTCTTATCAAAAGAGTGTGTCAAGTTAGAAACTTATCTAGAAGTGTCTTAAGAAAACAGGACAGGCAGTTACATTGTACAACCAAAGAAAAATCACGAATCACGTGGAATATTTGGCAGTGCCAGGGAGAAGGATCTAGAATGGGGTAATATGATGGGTCCCCCTGGCAGCCCCTCAGACTAGAGACACAAGGTCTGGGCTGGATGGGGAATGTGATAAATGAGAGAGAAGAGAGTTTGCCAACAGAACTGATGTAAAATAGCTCTTCTTTTGCACCTCTGCTTAGGGTTTGTTTTTGTGAGGTCAATCATAGTGCATAAATAGAAAGAATTAAAGAAGGGAAAAATCTGTATTTATGTTTAGCCTACTTCTTCCCATGCCTGCCATAGTAAATGTTGGTATCTACTGTGGACTGAATATTTGTATTTCTCCAAAATTCATATGTTGACACCCCAGTCCCTAATGTGATGGTATTAGGAGATGAGGCCTTTGGGCAGTGATTAGGTTATGAGGGTGGAGCCCTCATGAATGGGATTAGTGTCCTTGTAAGAAACCCCCAGAGAGCTCTCTCCTTTCTTCCCCTCAGTCATATGAAGATACTGCAAGAAGACTGCAGTCTGTGAACCAGGAAGTGGGATCTCATCAGACACCAAATCTGCTAGTGCCTTGATCTTGGACTTCCCAAGTCTCCAGAACTATGAGAAATAAGTGTCTGTTGTGTAAGCCACTCAGTCTATGGTGGTTTGTTACGGCAGCCCAAACAGACTGAGCCAGTGTACAGTACTAGGAAGAAAGTTACTTGAGACCAGGGATTTTATCTGTTTTGATTATTGCTATCTTGCCTGCATCCTTTACAGAGTTTAGCACTAGGATATTATTTGGTAAATAATTGTTGAGTCTGTGAAAATCAATGAATGAATGAATGAATGCATTCTGTACTGTAAAGCATTTCATATACATATGAAGAAAGGAAGTCACCTGTAACTAACCCATAGGTTCTCTGCACAAAAGGCTCATCTGAAAATAAAAATATATACTATTAGATAGTATTTTGTCACTAGCTTCCAATTAAGCTTTACACTATACAGTAGAAACACATATATATAAAAATTCTTCTGCCTGTTGTGCACACAACCAGAATACCACCTCAAAACACTGTTCTAAGTGTAAGAAATGTAGAAAGTTCTGAGAGAAAGGAGAGAAATAACACATGCTCTGAAGTAAGACCGCTTGGGCTTATATCCTGGATTCGCTGCTTAATAGTTTTGTAACCCTGGGAAGAGCACACTAATGAACTAACCCTTAGTGAATTAAAATGCAAACTACAAACTATTCCTTTGTATTTTTATATTCTTAATATTCTCTAAGCAAGGTTCTCCAAACTTTCTAGATGAGGCACTCCCATCATATTTGAGCATGCATCCTAATACACGTACCCTATTTAGTTTCACATTGTATTCATTTGCAGCTGTACACATGAATTGTCAACATCTTGAAACATGCAGAAAATGAGAAACACAATAATAGGTGACCGAGACAAAATATACCAAATATCCTATTTCAAATGATTAATTTAATTTATAATGGTATAGAAATCATTTTTGCTCTCAGTAAAATTATGATCAGTTAGAACACAGCTTTGTGAGAATGACGTGATTGGACATGTTATATTTAATTAAATCTTCATGGACTTTACTTCCTTGTGACTGAAAAAGTGGTAAATATTAGGAGAAGCATCAGCTCTGTCATTTTCTTATTGCTTCCTTCTTCATACTTGCATTATCAAAAGTATGTACAATTTTATTAAAGGGTTTTTTATGCTACTAATCTACTTTTTAGGATTAGTACAGTTTATGTAAAATAATATAACATGTAAACACATTCAAGTGGAGACAGAAAGGTTTCAATACTTAGCAAAATTCCACAAAAGACCAAAAACTAAGAATAATGTCATTTAGGTAAAATTAAATATAAATAGAACTTTCAATATTTCTCCTACTCCAGTCAATGTTGTTTAGATTTGACTTGGAAACCACTGCTCTAATGTGCATAAATACTTCCCTTCCTACCCTTGTATTTCTAACATGATGTATTTTATCGTTCATATATTAAATTGACACTAAAAAGAAGTAGGTAGTTCCCTGCAAAATAGATAGATCTTCATAATGTAAATCTCAGAAAATAACTTTGGAAATGTGTGTACAAACTAATCTTGTGAGGTTTCATGCAGACTTGACTCTGTGGTTATAAGGGAACATCTTATATTATAACGGAAGGAATCATCAACTTAACCCCAATGGGTGAATAGAAAATCTACTGAACAGTGAAACTATTGAAAATAATGATCTAAAGTGTATTTTCCTTTCAGTAAAAATGAAAGTTATTTAGGGAAGTAAAATATAAAATTGCATGTAACTTTTCTGCCTTATTCATATTTTCCTACAGCTTCAAATGGTAAACGTCTGTACGGATTTAGAAGAACTCTTGCCAGTTGGCTTGTGACTATTATTAAAAACCTGTGCTTAAAAATCAGATTTATTATTTAAGGAAACATAATCTGGGGCATTTTTTTAACTTCCCTAGATCTCATTTCCTTAGTCAGTGATAGAGGAATACAGAAAGAAACTATTAATACCAAGTATGATCTAAGATAATATAAATAAATTATCTGGCACAGTGCCTGAACTCCAACTGCCTTGTCTTCTTGAAGGTTTTCACGCCATCTGTGCCTGCCTTGGGCCTGTCTGTCATAAGATCCATCTTTTGTTATTCTCCTGCTCTGCCCTGTGTGGCAGGAGGTTGACCTCTGCAGAAGTCCTCCTCAGGCTCCTGTATCAGCAAGCATCCAGCAGGGTCTGGCCAGTGGGAGACACTATAGGAAGACTGGAAGACTCAACCCCTCCCCGTGCCTCAGGCTGTGTGTCTGGCAGCTACCACCGCTCTTCCAATGAACTCAAGTGCCCCCTGAACCGGGTTCTGTGGTTCCAACTGCAGCTGTGCGCCTCTAATGCCTGGACTCTGGTAACTCACTTCCCACCATCTCTCTGACCTGGGGGCGGTGGTGGTTTTCTACACCTGTTAATTAGGGTCACCTCAGTGTGTTTCATTTAGCTTCTCTGCTTTTCCATTATCTGTGTAACAAAATCCCTATGTTGAAGTCCCTCTTTCTTAAAATCTTAAATGCTTTCTGCTTTTAGGTTAGACCTAGTATCAGTTTTCTATTGCTATGTATCAGAGTACTCATATTTTGTAGCTTGAAAGAACACCCATTTATTATCTCAGTTCCTGGTCAAAATTCCATGTGGGCTCAATTGGGTTCCCTGCTTAGGATCTCATGAGGCT
The DNA here is from genome assembly GCF_036321535.1 of Camelus dromedarius. Lineage (NCBI taxonomy): Eukaryota > Metazoa > Chordata > Mammalia > Artiodactyla > Camelidae > Camelus > Camelus dromedarius. Next base: position 42,347,713 of record NC_087436.1, read on the forward strand.
GAAATCAAGGTGCTGGCTGGGGTCTTATCTGGATGTTCTGGGGAAGAATCTGCTTCCAGATACATTTACATTCAGAAATCATTCTCCCTTAAAGGGCTTATGTAAAGAAGTTAAACCCAAAGGAATAAGCTCCCTATTTTAAGGTCAACTGATTAGTAACATTAATTGAGTCTGCAAAATCCCTTTTACCTCTTAAGGTAATTTAATCAGGAAAGCAATAGCAGGGGAGAAGGTCATCATAGAATTCTGCCTTCCACAGAACTTTAAGTGAACTTGCCGGGTTTGTGTCCTCAAACCAAAAATTTAACCTCCAAGGGCCTTAGATTCTTCATTTATAAAATGTTTGTAAACAAGAGAGACAATCTTATTGCTGACGTTCCATTTCTACAATATTATTGTTTTGTGACCAGAGTCCAACATTATTTGGGCCAGCAGGGAAACTAGTGTAGGTTTTGCTATCTCCTCTTGTGCTCCTCTCATGGGGGAGCATTTTGATTTCATTCAGAAAAAAAAAGAGAATTGTGTTCCATAGAAACATTTCTTAAGTATAGTCACAATGAGAATGTTTATATTTAAATTGTATTAACTTCAGTACTTAGAAGTGAGTTACTACTTCTTTTGGTGCAGCCAATGCTGCTGGAAGTTTTGGCATAAATCAGTCAGACCCCCATGTCAGCGTTCCGGGTGGTGCTTTGATGTGATGGTGAGCTGGAGTCTACAGAATAATGGACCTGGGTGGGGGTTAGTTAGAGAACCCTGTCGCAGATGACTGATACTGCCAGCCCTGGGAATCTCAGGCATGCCACATAACATCTCTGAACTTCAGTTGTATCATTTGTAAAATGAAGAAATTAGAATGGGGGGTGTGTCTTAGGGTCCCTTAAATTTTAACAATGAATGATCTTCCTCCATCTTAAATCCTTGGTTGTAATAAAACATGGTGACCAAATATATAATGAAAGAGTAAGTTTATTAAATTCCTAGGTAGAAAGAAAGCTGAGTACTTTAAGCAGAATCATTTGGAAAATTATGTTCATTAAACAATTGCAGTGTATAGTTTTTAGATGTTAACTTTTTTGTTTTTCCCTCCATAGATCTAGTCTTTCTAGATGTTAACGTTATGTAACACACCATCAAATGGTAGTCACGTAATGCCCTCTTCTGGCTAAAGATACAAGCACATCCTTTCTCTGGGCTATGGCAGTATCTGAAAATTTGTATGTTCTTAGTTCTTTCCTAAACATTTACCTGTCAGTATATGTTTCAACAATATTTAGTCTGTTTAGTCCTTAGTAACTCTAAAATAAATGTATTTTATTAATGCCATAGGCATTCACTTGTTTAACAACTCAATTTAATAAACATAGGTGACCTAAAATAATTTAAAAAAATTTTTGGAATGGAATCTGTCTAGTTGGGGCATTTCTTACTGATAAAATTTACCAACTTACCAGATCCACATTTTCCATTGCATTTATAAAGGATATAGTGATAAGTTCTAAAACAATCTTGTATTATTATAATTAATTTTTTCAATACATTTGTATTTCTGCCTCCAGACATGTGTAGGAGCTAGCTACACGATTTGTGCTGCTCCCTAATCAAGACAAACTCTTTGTGATATTATTTTACCATTACTGTTCTTACAGTTTTTACTGTCTAAAAAAGTGATTATCAACCCTTAGGGCCATATCAGAGTCACTAAGAGGTATGTTCAGAAGACTACATTTTCTCTAACAATGAAACGTGTGGTATTGTTCAGATGTGTTGAGACACTCTGATAGTCTTCTATATTTAATTTATTATTAAAATCTGGATATTTTTGAGGGCAAAAGAATCATTATCAACAATTACACAGGCTATTGGCCTATTGTAGTGAAGCAGAAGTTGGGTCATTGTATTTGTATTTTGAAATGTATCAGTAGGACTAATAGGGAGCTGAGGATCATTGCTGAAACTCTGTTTTTACTTTTATTTTCAATGCTGTCTCTCAACTTTAATTTATAATTTTTGTTGTATGGCAAATAGAAAACTTGTTAAACATTATATTCTCTTTGGAGCCAGATAACTTGGATTCAAATCCTGACAAATTACTTAATTTTTCTGTGCCTCTTTTTCCTCATCTGTATGATGGGAATAATAATAGTACTTAACTTACAGGGCTGTTACAAGGATCAGAGAGTTGACAATGAGTTAATATGTGGTTAACATTTAGAACAGTACCTGGAGCATAGTAGACCCTATTATTAATAGTAAAATTATTAGTGTCTGTGAGTGGATGATAACCTATTTGAATTTTTGCAATGTATGGGCATTTTGGAAGTTAACATTTATGTCAAGAAAGCACTTGTTGTGGGCAGCCTCTAAGATGCCCTCAGTGATCCCCGTCCCCTGGTGTCCATGCTGTAGTGCAGTCCCCTCCCCTTGAGTGGGCTGGATCCACTTCTCACGAGTAGAAAAAACAGCAAAAGTGGTGGGATGTCACTTCTGAGATTAAGCCACAAAAAAGCTGTGACTTGCATTTTGCCCTCGCTCCCTCACTCTTTCTTCTCCTCTATTGGACCTGTTGCTCTAAGAGAGAAGCAAGATGGCATGTTCTGAGCATCCATATGGGGGCCCACGTGGTAAGGAACTGTCTCTGGCCAACAGTCAGCGAGGACTGGAGGCCTGACAGCAACCATTCCAGTAGCAAATGGTAACTTATAGATTATTAAGGAATCCAAATGAATACTAGAAAAATGTGATTTCTTCAGTTTCCATGCCAAAGAAAAAAATCCAAATATTTCATCTCTGTCCATAAATAAAATCCTTAGATGTTCCAAATGAAAAATGGCTCAGGTTGTGTTTTGAAATGAGGATATGTTTAATCATAAATACAGCCCTGATAGGAATTCTAGTATGGAAATTAAACTGAATGCATTTTGAGACTAAGAATGTAACACTACAGTTTCATGCCAATTTTACCACTTGATGGAGCTATAATGCCAGATAATGTTCTAAAAACTACAATGTTTACATGGAAGTGCTCTTTTTGAGAAATGTAGATAGAATGTATAATCCTAATCATCAGTTGCAAGTGTTCATTCTAGTGATTACTCTCCACCCTGGCCAAGCAATTTCCATAACACGTCAAAGAGAAAACTTCATGTAATCTTGGGCTGTTAGTGGGGGATAATTTTATTTTCACCTTAGAAAATTTGAGGAGACTATCCCTTGGGAAATACTTCTGTATTTGTACCAGGAAAGATATAATCTAATACAAATTTAAGGATGAACATTAGGTCTTCTAGAAGTCACTGTTTGGAGATTATGAAGAGGAAAAGTGAACCTTCTTGGAGAGCAAGGCCTAGGAAAGATTCCCGAGTCCAAAGGTAGAGGAAGACTGATTTTTGCAAAGAGGAAAGAGGGCAAGGGGTGGAAGTGTCAGTCACAGGCCAACATAAAAGATTCATAGCCTAATCCTCATGACCTCTTTTCCCTATTCAATCTATTTTATGCGGTAAACACAGGTCCCCAGTCCCTTATCTGAAAACTTTATGGCTGACTATACTTTTGAATTCAAAACTTTTTAGATTTTAAGGAAAGGAACACAGTATTTATACCATATAGTACATGACAATAAGAGGTAGCACTCTTACATAAACATGCTGTCTCAGGCTAGGTTCCACAAGAATCAGGCTTTGAGCCAGAGGGTTGGGGAAGAACGTTTATCATTCCTGTGGCATGACCCAGAACACCATTCCAGAGGTTTCTGAGCCCCAGGTCACCAAACTGTTCTCAGGAGAAGATGATGGAACTTTTCCACTGAACTTTTCCATTGACCACCAAAATTTGTCAAGGAGGCATCAAGAGGTACCCCAATGATTATGTGAATATCAAACATATTGCTCTTTTCCCCCTTTGTATTACTTTTACTGGTGAAAACGAGCAATTGCTCCTACCAATGTGCAGACTCACTCACATTCTGGTCATGTGCAAGAGGAACATGAACTATCTAGGAGGCAAACCTTAGCTGATAGTTCAATAGGTCTCTTGCTGTGTCCTGGTGGACATGTGCCCTTTTGGAGGGAAGAGTGCCTGGAGTGGCAGGGATGGGAAGCATACATTTGCCAGGTGAGTCACTGAGAGCGATGATAAGCAGGGGTAATCCTGCTTCTACATCTTGGTTCCTGGACTTACATATTCTGCTTCCTGGAGACACTGCACCATACAAAGGCCTATGAATTACAGTGGACACTGTGTCCTGAAGGAATAGCGTCACTGTAAAGCACCTCCTCTGAACCTGTACTTCAGCTTCCACAGCCTCCAGCAGGCTATTCCACTGCTCTACCTGGCCAGCAGCTTCTGGATCGCACTGTATGTAATATCACTAGTGGAGCACGTATTATGCACCATCTACAAACCCCCTTTTCTATGCAGTGAGTCATCTGATCTGACATAATATTAACACGGAGTCTTGTCAGGATGAATCATATGTTTTATAGACTGTAGGACAAAGGTGCTGGCTGGGGCTTCATGGGTAGGAAAAACAACTCCATAACTGTAATATGTCAAATGAATCACTTATCAAAATGAATCACTGTCCTTTCCAAGGTGGAAGGAGTCCAGTGCATTCCGCAGGCCTCCAAGTGACCAGTTGTGCCATATGGACAGCCCAGCAATGTTCTCTATGGCAGGCAGGCTGGACATTTCATGGCTTTGGCAAGAAGGGCCCATAGTGTTGGCCCAAGCTTAGCCTCCATTTCTGTCATCACAAACACTTCTTTTTACGTGTCCATTGTGTCAGCACTGAGGACTGCTGACAGAGGCTGGCTTGTGTAAACTGGCCAGCTCAATTTTATTTACCGGAGTGTTTAGTGCCGCTTTCACGGTGGAGTTCTCTAGTGAGCATTAACATGGGACGTGGCTATCTCCACTGTGTGTAGCCATTCTCGTATGTCCACTGCCATGTCTCTAACCAGAACTCTTTGAATGTCATCTTTCAACATTTCTCTTTCCAGTGCCCTGATCAGCCAAGCCATTTCCCACTGCCCATTATTCCATATACATTCTAAACTTGGGCCACATCTTTATCCACACAAAATGGATGAGCAGGGCACTAGCTGAACTGCTGCTCATTGAGATGACTGCATGTCATCACTGTCTTACCCTGAGTGGTGCTGTAGTGCAGTTGTCATCTATTTCTGTCTTGTACTCACATCCCCAGCTCACCTATTCATGAACCCAAAACCCTCCATCAGCTGCTTATAAAGGATCTTTGATGCAGCGATAGGTGTGAGGCGAGGGAGAGGCACAGGTGCGACAGTGATGGATGACATGAGGGCCGTTATGATCTGTTGCACCCGCCAGTCTTCTGATGGTTATGCAATGCCGCTGGCCTTTATTGTTAGGGGGTTTTATTCACTTCTGCTATTACTAGTGAGCGCAGTCTTACAGTACCTTGTCCTGCCTCAGCCTGCAGAAGAGAGCCACCAACATGCTCAGTAAGGTTGGTGCTCTTCTCACCAACGTAAGCCTCACTTCACGTGATTGGAAAAATCATGGGATATCTGGGCTCTTTCATTTACTGGCTTTATTAATAATAATTAAAACTATAAATGTTACCATGTCAGTTCACATAAATTTCTGCTGCAAAATGAATTTGCAAAAAGAAAAATAATTATCAGATGTCAGAGATTGAAGATGTGGTAGAAAAAAATTCTAAGAACTCTTCAGTGTTCATATTTGTAGACTGCTGTCACTTTAAAATCAAAGAAAACAAACTGAGAAAAACAATGGTGCAGCATGGCAACATTTATGTTTCTAGCACTGGTACATCTTTCTTAGTCTCAAACTTTGGAATCATCTGTGACTCTTAGATCTATTTAGATCCCACATTGAACCAATTTCTGTAATTCTTCCCTTAAAAGGCATTCAACACTTATGTTTTGTTTCCATCTCCAGCTTTTGACTGCAAACCCTTGTCTCACTTTTTGATTATGGACTAATATCCTAATTGAGCTTTCCCTGTCTAAATAAGCCTGCCTACCACTGCTAGATTAGTTTTTCTGAACATCTATTTTTGGTACCCTATTTTTGGCTAAAAAATATAAAAAAAAATCAATAAAAGTTGCTTGTTAAATACACTTAAACAATTTTAAAAAGAAAGCCCCCAATCTGAGAAAGTTTATTAGCAACACGTTTGAAGGATTAGTATTTAAACTAGGTACTACATAAGGGATGCTTCCAACTTAGCAAATGACAAAGTCTCCATAGAAAATGGGAAAACATCATGATAATTCACAAATGAAGAAATATAAACAGACAATACATCTGAAAAATGTGCAGGTTGATAATAATAAAAATGCAAATCAAAATACAACTTACCCCTCTGCGCTACCCAGCCACACAGCCTTGATCTGGGGTTCCCATCGTAATTTAAGGGAAATTTTCACAATGTCCAGAGTCCTTGATGTTCTGCAAGTGAGGGAGGAAGACGTTCGCAAATTCCTTGCAGCAGGAACCCACTTAGGTGGCACCAAACGTGACCTCCAAATGGAACAGTACATCTGCCAAAAAAAAAAGAAGAAGAAGAAGCAGTGGCATCTATATCATAAATCTGAAGAGGACCTGGAAGAAGCTTAGATTTTGTTGGCAGTTTGTGCCACTGAAAACTCAGCTGATACCAGTGTCACATCCTCCAGGAATACTGGCTGTTGAGCTGTGCTGAAGTTTGCTGTTGCCACTGGAGTCATTCCTGTTGCTGGCCACTTAACTCCTGAAATCTTCACCAACCAGACTCAGGCAGCTTTCTGGGAGCCACGATTTCTGGTGGTTACTGATCCCAGGGCTGACCACCGCCTCTCACAGAGGCATCTTACGTTAAATGCCTACAATCTCTCAGTACAACACAGACTCTCCTCTTCATTATGTGGATGTTGCCACCCCCAGCAATCACAAGGGAGCTGATGTGGTGGATGCTGGCCCAGGAGGTTCTGCACACGCGTGGCACCATCTCCTATGAACACGCATGGGACCATGCCTCATCTCTACTTCTTCAGAATTCCTAACGAGCTTGAAAAGGAAGATCAGGCTGCTGCTTAAGAGGATGTGACCGAGGAGGAATTTCGGGATGGGTGGACTGCTCCAGCTCCCAAGTTTACTGCTACTCAACTCCAGGTCACAGGCTGGTCTGAAGGTTGGCAGGCGCCCTCGGTGCCTATCCAGCAGCCCCCTTCTGAAGAATGGAGCGCTCAGCCGGCCACTGGAAGACTAGTCTGCAGCTCCCACTGCTCGGGCCACTGAATGAGTAAGAACAGCACTGAGTGATCTTAAGGTGTTCTACAGTCTCTTAAACAGAAAATGGAAATAAGGATGATGGAAAATAAACAGTTAAAAAATCTCATTATTTGTCTCTCAATTTGGTTAAGATTAAAAAGAATGATAATATCCATTACCAGTAAAGTGTGGGGAAACAGAACTTCTCACAAACACTGATGGATTGAATGTAAATTGATGTAAACTTTTTTAGAGAAAAGCTTTTAAAATTCAAAGTTATATATGCTCTTTGACCGAAGATTTACACTTTCAGGAATTTATCCTAAGAAAATTGTGCATTTGCCCAAATATTTATTCATAAAAATGCTTGACTCAAAAATTTTTATGTCTGAAATATGAGATAGGAGAGAAAAATAAACAAATAAAAAACTTGTTTAAAATGTTGTATAATCTTCAGTTGGTATAATACTATATGCAATCATCAAAATGATATAGCAGAATAATGTTGTAGACTGGGATATATATTTGAGATACAGTGTTAGGTAACAAAAATAAATTAACAACTAATATGTATGGTATGAAATCATTTTTAAAGGAAATTAATGTACAGAAAGAGAGAAAAAAGTCTCAAAATACATAGCTCAAAATACTAACAGTGTTTTTCTCTAGGTGGTAGAATTATAAGTGATCTTTCTTTTTTAATTAAAAAAAATTCCAAAATACAGAATATTTTGTATAAAATAAATGAGTTGGCAATTGTAAAAATAAATGACTATTACTTTCATGGTAAAGGGTATACTTGAAGACCACAGACCCCACAGACCCCAAACATGTTAGCCTGTATTCCTGTCATGTCTTCCCACTTCCCTTCCCTCCCACACAACCAACCCGGGTTACAGAATCAACACAACACACTCAGTGTGAAGGCTGTTGCAAAAAGGACAGATACCCTGGCTGCATAATAGTTCTTCATTATCTGGGTCCACAACCCTCTTCAAAATGCAACTTCAGAGAAGAGATACACAATGTCAACCAGATAAGCCACATGCCAAATCTATCTAGGTGATTAACAGGTGACAGATTTTGGAGTTAGATTTCCCTCATATTCAACTGAAGCAGTTATATTTAAGAATAGCAATTTTTTTGCTGTTCAAATGAAAGTATTTATTTTTATAATTGTTTTCTTCAGTCAGTTCATCTCTAAGTGCACTTAAGAGACAGAACAAAGACCCTTATTTAATCTTGTACCAAGTTTAAAAGAATAACCAGTAGCTTCCATTTCTTGTTTTAGATGTTATTACTATTAACTTATATTCTCTTGGTATAAAAATATTTTTTAAAAGAATCCCAAACTAACACATAAACGAGCAACAAGCCTATCAACATATACTTATAAACACAAATGTAGCTAGTACATACATGTTAGGTAAAACAGGAATGGTATTTCTGGGTGGTTTAATCATGAATGGCATTAGGTATTGCAAGAAAAGAAGTTTCCAGAGTGTGATCAATCTTTGTTTTTAGCACAGGGTAACTTTTCATTTCATGGTACATATATTACTATATTAAAAAAAAAAAAAACAACCTGGTTTACTTGATTAAAACCAGGGAAGAATGACCGTGTTTGTGAGGAGCAATAACTTACAAAAAGCTCCTTGGGGGCGATGCGCTGACCGCCTGGGGGGTGGGGTCCAATTTCAAAGTCTGACCCATAAGGCATAGGGACAAGCTGTCAAATTTTTAACTCTGTAGATGTATCTTGAATTCACACAAAATGGTAAAAATGTGTATTCTCCTGTCTGTGTTTAATGTGCTCTAACGATGATCAATTTGGGGGAGAAGTGCTCCTTCCAAACCACAAGTAGGATCGTTTCCAAATTTAAAGAAATGGTCATCCTTTTCTGTGCCTTCAGGTGTGGAACCAGAAAGTATTTTCCTCTCTTGTTGGTGCAGCTTCTTGGCCTCCTGTTACTTCTGCTGTCCCTCTTTTTTTTTTTTTTTTTTTTCGCTTCAAGTTTCAAACAATCTTCAAAGGTTTTATTCATCAACTTCTGCTATGTGGCAGAATCCTTGAAGCCTCCGAGTTCTTCTCCAGCTTTGATCGCCTGAAACTGGGGCTTGAGGACCATCTGCAGGTTCTCCTTGAGTCGTTCCTGCTGCTTCACTTTTTTCCTCCTGGAGAATTTTGCACTGTTTCCAGACCCCTTCAACTCAGTATTTTTCAACATCTGAACTGAAAAATTTCTGCACTACTTGGTTGTCCCTCCAGTTTTTTCTCTTCTCCTTTTTCATGAAATTCTCATTGCTCTAAGAATTTTAGTTTCTTCTTTTTTCACTAATTTCGAAACCAATGAATTCAAAAGCCTCAATTCTTCATTCTCTTTGTCTACTTAAAAGTCAGGGTTCTCAAACATAACTTTAAAACAATCACTGGTGAGAAAGAATATTAGGAAGGCTCCTAACTTTCTTCTTCCATGTAGGTTTTTGCTTCTCTTCCTCTTCCTCAATTAAAGTGCTAGTAGCACTGTTAACTTTTGTCAGTTTCTTGAATTGGACTCTGTGCACGTGTTTCTTCTGTCGTTTGTCATATCTTATCTTTCCTATATACTTCAAAAGCAAATTGATTTACCATGAATATCATGAGTTTTATGATAGATAGAGTCTTTTATCCGTGAAAAATCCATGCCTATATGCACAGAGAAAAAGTGATCCAGAAAGACAAGTGAGCCCTAAATTTTCAAGGGCTTTCTTGGTAACAAGTTTGTAATCATTATAAGCTCTGCTTTCTGTATCCTTCCCCAATTCTTCTGTCAGGATGTCTAAGAAGGAACACATTACCCGGGAGCAGAACCCAAAGCTGGATTACTGGTTTGTTACAAAGGAATACAATTCAGGAACAGCCAGATGGAAGAGAGGCATAGGTTGAGGTAAGGGGAAAGGGCGTGGAGCTTCCATGCCCTCTCATCCAGCACCCCTTTCCCTGAATCTCCATGTTCGCCAACCCAGAAGCTCTAAGGATAGTGTATTTTTGTGAAACAAAACATGAAACATAGATGTCATACATAAAAGAATACTTACGGGCAAGTGAAACAGCATATTTTAAATTGGAGTTGCCCCTGGTAACCTGGGACAAATGATTGGCTTAGAGGCATCTTCAGAAAGTGGTGGAAAAATTGCTTTTCTTCTTATGCTCATTACCACTCCCAGGCTTTCAGAGACAATGAGAAAAATCAGGGTAAGCAATTCTTAAGAATTTGAGGACATCATGCCAAAAAATCAACAATAAAGTACTTCTTAAAAGTAGCAAATGTATCAACATTTTCATAATGAAACCATAGAACTAAAAAAGGATGTGACTTTTAAAATGCATTCCATATGCTAGGTACCTTCTTATACACTAACTTCTTGAAGCCTATATATCCATTCCACAGGATATATATATATAGAAAAGGGTTTAGTCTAACTACTTTAGCAGAAATACTAAAGGAAATTAAATACCTCCTATAATCTCGAGGAGAGCTGGAGGAGAACCAGACTTGAACACTGCACTGACAGGAATAGTACAGGAAGGAAAAATTCCCAAATAGACCTTAGATATGAAAATTATTCTGAGAAGTTAAAAAACATAAAGGAAATTATTACTAATGGCATCATGAGAAACTGTAAGTACATTAGAAAACATACTCAATATCTTCTCTCAACTTTGATATGATCTTCATATGATTAACCTTCATCTAATTTCATGGCCATTGTAGGTACTCGAAAGCAGCATGTGTCCATCACATTCAATTACATTAACTTTAATTCTAGTGATGTGAAAAGTAAACTTTACAGACTACAAGACACTCAGCAAAGTGATTTAGTTATCAGTTGATAGGCTAGAGTAGATGTATTATTTGCTCACAATTATCGGTCTCCTCCCCACCCCTGTCATGCTTCCCCATTGGTAGAGAATATGTCCTCCTGCCCCACTGACATTGGCTTCACCGCGTAACTTGCTTGGGTCAATGGAGTGTGAGCAGATATGACACACACCCGTCCAAGTAGAAGCTTTAAATGCCTTGCCTGGGTTGGTTCTGTCCTATTTAAGCAGTTGTCCTCTGCCATGAGAACACCATGTCTCAGATGGCGGCCCTTCCTTCAGAAATGGATACAGGCCTGACAGGACTCCTGGAGCTGAGCTGAGGCCAATGAAGCCCAGCGAAGAACTGCTTTCCAGTCACATCCACAACAGTTAAAAATGAGTATTGAGGAGCCCCTGCAATTTTGAGTTTGCTGCCACTGACAAAAGTTGGATGACATACAGGTAAATATAATTTTTTAATGTAGGGTCAAATTTAGGCATTACTACATTTAAAGAGAAAATCCCTAAGATTAAGGTTGAATTAATTTTGCTTCCAGATATCATCCTAGTAATTTACTTCTCCCAGCAAGAAAGACCTTACACAGAAAAAGTATATTCCACAGGGGCCTCAGTCTAGTAAAAGAGAGTGTGTAGGATGTATATTACTTTTATATAATATCTAAACACCTTTTAGAGAATTTCCTAAATCGTAATTTTTAAAATCAGAATCAGTTTCAGATACAAATACAAATAAAATTGAATATAGAATTCGGAAGTCATGATAATTAGCATAAATTTGCTTTAAAACAATGGTAAAATTTCTATGAACTAAATCTTAATATTACTGCTGGGCATAATCAAATATAAGCCAATTTTTTTTTCTCCTAAAACATTAACCCTCAGATAAAAGGATATAGTTACTTGATATCCAAGGTCTTAAAATTCTACTTATTGCTGTTCCTCTCTCAATTTACTAAATTTTGACTAATCAAATACTGTTTGCAGACATTAGTCTTAAACCATGTATGTCAATACTAGTGTTAAAGGAGTAACTGAATAAATTGGTGAGAAAACAAGAAAAAACTTCATACACATTTCTTCATTACTCTCACTGACGTGACATCATAATTAAAAGTTTTTGATTTTAAACAAGATTTCTAAAGTTTACTTAAAAAGCAAAGCAGAAAGTGTGGTTATGTTGGGGAGATTATAAACACATGTACATAGGATAATATAAAATAATGTTTAATGTTTTGTGATTGTATATTCTCAGGATAAATTTTCCAGTGAGAATAACATATATTGATCCAAAATGTGTTCTGTCTCAAAAAATGTGGACCAACAAAATTTTGTTCTGTCAACAAAAAGGATTCAACAAGTAACTCTGATGGTGATGAGACTACTTTTGTAAGATACATATGAAGATGTTGAATAAAATATTTTTAAGAAATGTGAAAAGGTATATTTCTATATTAATAAGGTAATTATATAAGTGATTTTGAATATATTTTATAACTTATTTAATAAATTAGATATTTAAAATTACTGTTATAATTGTATATTTCTAATTAAATATTAATATGATATTGTTATTTTCGGTAATATGGTATAGTTAGTAAAAAACCCACAAACCTTTTGGATCTTGGGAAGATGGGAGATGGCTTTTTTTCAATGTGTGTCTGCTGCCAGGAGCTAGTTTACCAGCCTGTGACAACAGATTGCCTCCACAATGTCTGTAAAGATTGCTTACAGCGCGCCTTTAAGGCCCAAGTGTTCTCCTGCCCTGCTTGCTGGCATGATCTTGGCCAGAATTACATCATGACTCCCAGTGAGATTCTGCAGAGTTTACTTTACCTTTTCTTAATTCTCCCAGAATAGCATTTAGTGGGACTATCAAAGTTGTATCAGAAGTTTAAACCCATGTCCTCTCCAGGAGAACATGGCAGAAATATGATAATACAATGATTCTCTTGGAGCCTATCTGCAAAAATTTAATTTTGACCCCTTCAGGCAAGCTCAGTCCAATATTTTGATTTAAAAGACTAGTCTTTTTTTAAAAAGTGCTATGTTTTTGGACGATTAGATCTAAAAATGTTATAAAAATTGAATATATTTGTAAAATTTTTTGGTTTCTACTCCCACTTCTGATCTCTTTTCCTGCGTAACCAATTCTTATGCCAAACTAGTTATCCCCAGCTAACCCCTTGTTTCTTCACATCTGTGGAAGATGTTATCATATATGCCTGGCAAATATGCCCTAGACCTTTGCTCTCTGAAGCACGGTCTATGGTCACATATGGCTCACAGAAGAGCCGACTAGAAGTGCAGGCTCTCAGGTTGCACCCCAGACCTATTGTATCAGAATCTGCACTTTTAAAGAGTAACATTAGATGGTTGGTTTGCACTTTAAAGTTTGAGGAACGCTCCTCTTGGGATTTCTTTGTCATTACTCTTCAGAACAACAGTTCTCAGCCCTAGTTGCACATCAGAATCACCTGTGGAACTTCCAAAATTCCCAGTCCTGATGCCCAGGCCACACACTTGTCTACAGCAGAATCACTAGAGGGGTCCAGGCATTAGTATATTTTAGACATGCCCAGATGAAGTACAATCAAAACTGAAACCCTTTAGAGTGAATCAGAATCACCTGGTGATATTCTCAAAGCACAGATTCCGGCCCTTAAATACCCAGAATTCCTGATTTTGGTAAGGGATAGAATCTAAGATGTTGTGTCCTGAGAAAGTTCCAAACTGCTGTTGCTGCTGCACAGGTGGCCATGCTTTGAGAAATACTTAGAGGATGTGACTCCAAGGTGGAAATTTCAAAAATCATTGCCTAGGAAAAATATTACTCTATCTCCAGCCTGTCTCCTGCTATTTACCTTATAAATAAATTGATGAATCCAATATTGATGAGCCTTCCGACAGACACCCTGAACTTCCTTACTCTGAAACCCGTATCTCTACTATTCGTCAGAAACCCAATCACGGAGTCACATCATGGCATTTTCAGCACCCAGAACAGTTCCACTTAAAAAAGGTCAAACTCCATACTAGATAGATACACTTGAGCACAAGAACCACTGACAACATACTCCTCTTTCTGGATTTCTCATCCCAATAAATGACATCTCCATTTACTTCAGCTATGTGATCTATTATGTCCTAGAGTCACCTTTGATTATTTTTTTCTCTTTTACTTTATGTCCAGTATGCCAAGTTGTACTGATCATTTCCCTGAAACATCCTTAATTGTATCTTCTTTCTCTATTAGCCAAGAGCAGTCAGCTTAGTCTGTCTCTGCACAGATGATTGCATCTTTCCCTATCCTCATCCAGTGAGGCACTGACTGAATTGTGAAAATATAAACTGCTTGTCACACACAAATCTTGCTTCCATAATTCAGAAGTGCCAATATTTCTCCATTACACATACAATAAAATCTAAAATAAATAGGGCACTCAGAATTCTTCCACAATCTTATCTTCTCCCTCAGTATACCTTTCCAATCTATCCCCCACAACTTTTTTTTCGTAAGCCTGCTAAATTTCCAAACCCACTGAATCCCTCATGATTCCATAAACATGCTACTTATTCCCAAACTTTTGCATATATCTGTATATGTATATATATATATGCAACTAGAATATATAATATATATTCTATGTTGTTCTATATAATTCCATAATATATAACTAGAAATCCTCTTTTCATTGTTCTCCTTTTAAAATACAATTCAATTGTTAAGACTCAGAGCTCATTCCTTCAGTGCAGTCCTCTTCAGTACCCTCAAGAGGAATTAGTATCTTATTCACTTAGCATTTTCCTTCTGATAGTTTTGCATCAATATGTCTGTCTTTATTCATAATAGTATCTCTCACAGCATTTAGAAATACCTGGCTCTCAAAAACTTGTTGAATTATTATTACATAAACAGCAGAATTATCATCAAATAGTAATTCTCTGTCTTTTAATATTGTTACTATGCCCTACTTCAAACATATACAAAAAAGAGAGAATCAGGGAAAAATTCTCTCTCTAGTGTAGGTGGGGAATCCTTTTCCATTAGTTTCTATGGATTAGACAATCCTGATTATGCCATTAGCAGTTACTGCAGTATTCCTCTAAAAGAATAAGTTCCAAGTCATCAACCAGGATTCCAAAGCCATATTTCAGCCCATTTCTGTAATGAGAAAAGAACTGGGGTGCGAAAATAATGGGGAAAACTTTTTTTTCTCATTAGGTAACAGCTATGTTCCTCTGACTATCGAAAATAATAAATCTGATCATCTCTTTTCTGCCAATTTCAAATACAGCTCTTTCACATATATTTTTACACCAACATCTAAATTAAGGGAGAAAATTTTCCTTTTTTTCCAGCTGAGCAAACTGAGACACAGATAAACTAAATAATTTTCACGTCGGATAATTAAGTATAAGTTCTAGCTAGCAGTCTGCTTTTTAACACACCAGGAGACTTTACAGACGATAGCTGCTTTCCATTTCAGTTATGTGTGTAGTCTAGAGAAGGCTGAGAGAGTGGTAAGTGATACGATGTTTATTATACTACTGAAGCCCAGAACTGGAGGACTCAACTGCAGAATTAAACTAAAACCAACTTGATAGATATTAACCTAGCAAAAATTTACAAATTACTAATAGAAATTTAGTCATTGAATTATGTAAGTGTTTAGTATTACTAAATAGTAATTTAGCAGACAAATGTATTTCAAGAAAAATAAGTGAATCTTACTTCTTAAAAGGATCATTTGTTATACTCCCTGACTGAATGTCAGCATGAGGCAGAGTAAGAAAAAACATTATAACTAGTTCAGAGGTTACTCAGCTAATATTATGATATAATCACATAAGTTAATTCAGAAACAATCAAATTATTCAGAATTTAGGTGAGAGGTAGAATATAAAATATATATGAACAGCTTCATAAAGTTTATTATGTTGTTCCCTGCCTTAATAAAGACAGTAGATTGAATGTATTTAAGCATTTACTTGGTGACTCAGGGTAATTACTTTATATCAATTCTGTATTATAATACAGAAACATTTCTCCCCCTATCCTTGACTTGATACTTTGTGTAAGCCATATCTTGCTTTTTGCCAAAAATTCTGGCAGACATCTTCGCTGTTCTAATTGCTCCTATGTCTTCTTCTCTATGACCTGTCACTTGTTACTGCTGCCAGACTTTTTTTGTTTCTTCGTTATCCCATGGCTCATTTCTCTAGGTGTAAATTAGGATGGATTTGAGGATTATCAGGAGATTTCAGAAACCAAACCATAAAAACTATCAGAAAAATGCTGTCAAATACAGAGAGTTGCTCTTTTCATTGAGAAACTAGTGTGTTGGGGGGAAACCCAGTAAAAGAACAGAATCTGTCCCAGCAAAAGAAGGAAGAGCTATCACACTGGAGATGAAATCACAAAGGGACTCTGATTGGCATACCAAAAGCATCCTGGATTATTCTGAGTATCTTGGACACAGGGAAATAAATGTGACCTTGTAAGTTACTGAGACCTGCGTGTTGCCCTATTGAGGAAAGAAAACAGACTTTAGAGCCTGAGACCATCTCTGAGTTTAGAGGTGAAGTTTTAAAGGAGCCACTTTCTCTGAAAGAATGAGATTAGGATTGTACTACAGATGAAACAAGGCTAGCAAGACAGCACATGCAGGAGTTTTAGAGATTATAACACACTTTCTTGAACATTAGCAACCAGTCTTAGGTTTCCTGTCCATCTCCCAAACCATGATTTCAGATTAAAATTCCCTCTGGTTATCATGAAATCTTTACTGAGTCTGTAACCTTTATTCTAGGTGCAGGTATAAGAAATCCTGGGAGAGGGCAGTAAAGAGAAGTCAGACTTTCCCTGTATGACAATCACAGCATGAAAACGAGAGGATGGTGGCACTGGTGTTCTGGAGGGTTGTAAGCAGCTTTTGGCAGTTAAGTGCTCTTTGCAGAAAAGAGCTCTCTGCAGGAGGGCCCTTTTGTTTTGTCACTTCAGCAAAGCTATATTTTAACTAACCTCTGGCCCAAGCACACCCTTCAAATTTTTTGATCACATAATACTTTGCCTAACCTGCTGGTGCCTTCCTAGATCAAAGAAGTAAAAATGAAGAATAAGTAATGAACAGATGACCAGAACTTTCCCCCAGCTTCTCCTTCAGTAATCTCGCAGAACAAACTGTGAATGAGACAGCATCTAAAGACAGATCACAAGGAGTAGACCAGCCTGCATGCAATGGGAGATGGCCACAAGTCTGACCCCCATCTCAATGACTAACTGAGATCACTTCCCCTTTTTTCCTTTAAAAACTTTCATGGCTGAGCAGAATCTTCGGAGTTGGTTTTGGGACACAAGCCTGCCTTCTCCCAAGAATGCCAGCTTTCTGATTAAAGCAAACATTCTGTTTAACCCAGCACTTGCCTCTTGAGTACTGACTTTCCAGCAGCCAGCAGCCAAACCTAAGTTTAGCAACAGAGTTAACCATAGTGAAGTACCCCAGGCAGCCCTGAGAGTGGCAGGGAGAAGAAGGCAGTGTGGAGAAGCATCTGCCACTTGGTTTGACTGAAGGCATGTACGAAATATACCTTTTTTACTGCTTACTATACCGTAGAAAGGTGACCCTTAACAGGAGAGGTCACAAGTTACAATTTGAATTATAATAAACAGACTTTATAACTACTATAACTAAACAGACTTTATTTCATTAATTTAACTTACAGTGTTTTCTTGATTTGTTCAAGATCATTTCAGAAGTCAGAGGTTGCTGTAAAGCTCTTGTTTGTTTAGTGGTCACTTTAAGCACCAATACAGTCATACAGGTTTGCCAAAGCTAGTTAAAGATAAAAATCTGGGGCGCTCTAGAAAGTGAGTGTCTGTTGCCCTGGAGCCACACAGTAATTAACCACGAACGCACGCACGCACAAATACACAGGTGAAAGATAAAGAAAGAAAAAAGAAAGAGAGAAAGAAAGAAAGGAAGGAAGGAAGGAAGGAAGGAAGGAAGGAAGGAAGGAAGGAAGGAAGAAAGAGAAAGAAAGAAAGAAAGAAAGAAAGAAAGAAAGAAAGAAAGAAAGAAAGAAAGAAAGAAAGAAAGAAAGAAAAGAAAAGAAAAGAAAAGAAAAGAAAAGAAAAGAAAAGAAAGACAATGCAGTCTGCACTGTAAATCATTTCCCTATTTTTATAATGTGCACATTTAGACATTTTGCTGGTCTAAATTATCCTTATCTGTTAAAGGCATACATCATGTTCTTCCCAAGCAAACTGATGTAATTAATATTTAAATGTCTAAGGTGGATTACAGTACATTAGAGGTACATTTTAAGATCGTATTATTTCTCTTTGGGAGATTTTACACTCTGTTAGGGAAGTATAGTTTGTTATTAATCATTAACTAGAATGAATTGAAGAACCATATTGAAATTGCAACACAAGGATTACTTTGCTACTGGGAATTAGAAGATAGAGTAAGAGTTTGGAATTAATCAAGCCCAAAGTTTTGGTATCTTTGAATGTGTATCTTTCTGAACCAAATTTTAGAATGGAGTGTTGATGTTTTTGTGTCAATCGCTATGCTGTCTAATATGGTAGCCATTAACCCTATTTGAATATAAGTTTAATTACAGTTAAATAAAATTAAAATTTTATTTTTCAGTCACACTAACTGTATTTCAAATGCCTAACAGCCACATGTGGCTAGTGGCTACCATATTGAACAATACAGATACAGAACATTTCCATCATCTCAGGAATAAAGAGATTTCCATCATCTCTTTATTTAATAGTGCTGCTGTATAGGATTATTTTCCTTTTCCTTTTTTCCTTCTACATTGCCTAGGTATACATTAAAATGTAAGCCATTATTTCAACATTTGAGAATGGCATATCCCAATACTCTGACTAGCAAAAGAAAGACAGTTTAGTGATACAAACACATTTTCCCCTGCTCCCCTTTTCTTTCTTGGACTTAAGACACAATAAAGTTCAAATGCTTTCAGAACTCATTCAGTCCTCATGTTTAGCTAGGTTATGACCATGCCCCTGAGAAAAGGTAATGCAGTTGTTTATCCTACCTGCGTGCTGGGGTATTACTTTTTGAATTCAGTCTTGGGGAATGACAACATACAATTTGGCAATTAACACACAATTAAAGAAAAATGCATTCCCCTTCCCTGCCAGGTAACAGGAGAGCACAGAAACATATACTTGCTCATGGAAACATCAAATAATGCCATGAATTAAAGATCCCTGCACCAAATTCATATCTCTTCTGTGAATTCCCAATGAGTATTAAATTTAAATACCTCTCAGTTTCTCACCATACAGCCATCAGGACAAACATAAGGTATTTATTGGTATTATTTACTTTCTCTTTTCCCAGATAATTGTGTTTTGAAAATGTAATCAAGACTAGGAATTGCCTTCATTCAGGCAGAGATGTGATTTAGTTAAATAGGAACCTTTATTTTTAGTATAACCAATTAAGAAATGCTCTATGTGTCTGAAGATGAGACATCTACTAACTGGTCTGAGGCATCTCATTAATGTACTTAGACAGTGGACAGAGAGGTTCTAGTTTGAATGCCAGTCTATAATAGCCACAAAGATGTTTGAAAAATTTTTGGCATCCCAGAGCAAGTGATAAACACCAAGACTTCGCAGGTTTCTAGGGAGCTGTTGGAAAAAAAAAATACACCAGAGGTTTAGCTGTGGATTAGTTGTGCCTTGAGCACTCAGCAATTAGGATTTCTATCAAGATTTGAAAGCAATGCCATCTGATAGTCATTAACTTGAATTATCAGAATGCCTTAGAAGCTACTGAACTTTCTAAAGACTGTGTCCTTTATCCAGTCCTCTGCCTCTATATACACTTTCTCATTGGTCAGAGTATGTTTCCTTAACTGTTTCAGAAGTCTGGTCGACCCAAATATACAACTGTAATGTCTCAAATAAAGAATATAGGACTATCATTTACTGAGTGTCATGTTGCACTCAACTCGAATACTATGCAGTTAAGATTTGACATATAGTTAATATGGTTTGCTTGGATGAGTTACTTGAATATTGTCAAGAATATACAAGGAACCCATTTATACAAACCACAATTACTGTCCCTGATGATGGATTTTGGCGATGAAAATGAAAGGATAGCTTAGCGAAGACACCTCCGGTAAAACTGTGGCAAAAACCTGCCTCAAATGGCCTCTCTATTAGCCTGTCTCACATATTCACATCACGTCATGATGATGCTTGAGATGTTACCAAGTTGAACTTTACCAAGTCAAAAAACCTTTTCTCTTTTATAATAGGAAATCTTGTCAGAAGGGTAAAATGACCAGTACAATAAGCTAGTAAAAATTACTTCAACCAGATTGTTCTCAGTATACTAAGACCTTGCTCGTACCATCTAAACCATGGGAGAAATGGGATGTTGAACATAAAGGTGGGAAATTAGTTGGAAAACTAATATGTAGCAGGAGCATCTTATTTATCTGTAGTTAAGAATAGGGAGGTTCAGGGGTATAACTTAGGAGGTAGTGACCAGGAGTTGTAGGATTGCTCTGTGTCTAACCATACCTGTGATTTAGAAGACCCAGTGACCCTGTAAGTTAGCTCAGGGAATCAAGGAATAGCAGAGAACAGATAGTCTTGATCCTTCATAACAGCCCCACGTGTGCTAACATTAGTAAGCTTCTTAATTACTTTGCATCAAAAAAAGGGAGAGATCGATTTATTGGGAGAGACCCTTATATACCATATATATATGGCCAGTCCATATACCATATATTTAAACATGTTAAAGTTATAAATCAGAATAATAAACTGTTATATCATATAGTCCCCTCTAGACAAATATATATTCATAATTAAAAAATTAAAAATAGAAGTAAAATCATTGTTTTTAAGTATTGAAAGTTGGCACAAGAGAAATCAGTCTTAAATCTGCTGTTGCCCACCTTTTGATGTTCTATTGATGCGCTGAAAATGTTTGAGTAATAAATGAAATATTGATAATTTATAAATGATTTTATATTTATCTCATAAGATTTATTTCTTATTTTATACACAGCAAAATCACTCTTCTGTAATAATCAAGATATTCACATAACTTTTTTCCCTCATGGCAGACAGAATTCTAAGATGACCCCTCAAAGTATCCTAAACCCTAGTGTACCAGGGGCTCCCATTTATTGCCTTCAACCAAGGACTAGTCTAGAAATTGCTGTGAAGGGATTTTGCAAATATAATTAAGATCTAAAATCTGTTGACCTTAAAACAGAGAGATTATTTGGGTGGGCATGACCTAATCACATGAGCCCTTTAAAAGCTGAGGTCAAAGAGAAAGTCAGGGACTCAAAGCATGAGAAGATTCATTGTACTGTTTCTGGCTTCTAGATGGACAAAGCTACATGACAAGGAATGCAGGCTATCTCTGAAGCTAAGAGCAAACCTCAGTCCAGCCAACATCTTAGTATCAGCCCTGTGCTATCCTGAGCATGAACTCAACCACAGTGTACTGGACTTCTAACCCACAGAACTGTATGCAAAAATGAGTGTTATTTTAAGCCACCAAGTGATAATTTGTTGTGTATCAATAGAAAACTAATACACTTTCATTAAAAAGTTATATTAATGACATTTTTAGGGCAATGTAATTGAATGTCACTTTACTTTTTAAATCTTGGTTCAAAATTTTGTCATATAAAGGTTAGAAGATCTGATTGAGGTTATTCTGATACTTGGCTTTCTTCACTGTAGCTAATAAAGATCTCACAATGATGTATCAGTCTTGACTGAACTTACTAAATAATGATAATTAGTTTTTTTATTGCTCTCCATTCATTATACAAAGCCTTCTGCTGAAATTCAAGAAGCAAATGTTTTATTTCCTAATGTTTGTTAATCAGTTATTCTGGAAACTAATCAGAAGATATTATATTTTTGTATTTGTAATAAATGTGTTCAAACTTAACTAAAATTCTTTTTAAAGTAGCAGCTAGAGACTCAAGCCAGGCAGATAATATTCTTCCCTCTTAATGTTTCATTTTATACAATTTAGTAGGATTCCTTGACGTTTAAAATCTCAATCTTGTTACTGAAAATAATTTAATACAGTTGTTTAAAGCAAAGTTTTTGAAATCAGACCTTTATTCAAATCTTAATCCTACTGCTTATCAGGACATTGTGAGGAGGCTCCTAATTGTTTACATGTGAAAATGATTCTCTGTCTAACCTCATGTAAATAAAAAAATACCAAATCCGTCTAGAGTGATTCTAATAATGTTACTCAGTTAAAGTGGCAATCAGGAAAGTGAATTCAGAGTGTGCTACGAATTAGTAAAAATTTCTCAAATATATAAGCAAAGTAATGATATAATTATAGGAAACCATACAGCATTCCTGTTTCCAATTGAAATCTTATACAGCTCTGCTTAGATAAATTCCTGATAAAGATGAGATGGCAAGGATATAGGCATTTCTCTCATGATTGTAACTTAAATAGAGATTTTTCCAAGACTATTTTCTTGTGGGTCTCAAAAGAATTTTTGAAATATATATATCTACTAGATATATAAATTTATGTATATTCCTGGGTGGTAAACAATGGGGTATTCATAGTCTTTAGGAAACAATGGAATTTCATTGAATGCAAAATCATGTTAAATTTGTGTCTATCTGATTCAGCAGATGTCTGTGTTTGCATTTCAGGAGCACATGGTGATATTTATATAAAGTGTTTACGTTTATAACATGTTGGGAGGCTTGCTTCTTTGGGCAGAGGATGAGTTACATATTTTATCCATAAGTACAAATTTATTCCTAGTTAGTGCTAACTTGCTTTCTAAATATTTTCCTCAAGATAAATTACAGGCAGTTCTAAAATGAAATATATGCAAGCATGAATGAAAGACACACTAACAGACGATTGCTTACATTAGTGTCTGTAGCTAAACAAGTATTGGCAATTGCACTGGACTATTCAGGGGAAAATATTCATATCAGGAAGAAAGATGGCTCATTTTTCTCTGTATTGATTTCTGTGGTTGCTAAAGGAGCAAGGCTTGCTCATAACTTTCACAGGCAATTCACGTAATTCATTCTACGTGTTAAAGTTTTTTTTTAAATATCCATTCTTAATCCATCTAAACCTATTTTCTAACCCTATCTCCAAAAAGAACTCTTCATTTAAAGAAGATTGTGTTTCCATGTTCTTGGCCCTTTCTGACATACCTGTTTATTTGTGCGGAGGGCCAGCAACTCGATATTCCTCTCTTAAATTTCTTTTCCTTTTCAGTAGCAAAGAAATCTCAGGGATATCCCCATAATTATTTTACCATGTTTCTTTAAAGGAAAAAATTGGTATCCCTTTACTACAAATAGTACTCAATAGAACTTTGGAGACACTTCCCTGGTAGTTCTAACACTAGGTTCTTTCAAGTTTAAAAGAAACATATTTTCCTTTAATTGCCCTCAGTTGAATTTTGTAGAGCTATCTGACTTCCTGGAAATTTTCAGGTAAAATGCTATACATGTTCCCAAAAAGGGGGATAATTTCTGACTTGGAGGTTTATTTTGGTTTATGCACTATTTGCTTATAAAGCAGCATATTCACTTATGTAAGCTTTTTTTAAATAAAAAGTCAGAAAAGCTATTTCAAGGAAAGACAAGAATTCTTTATTTTTATTTTCTTAAGTTGAGATAATAATTACATAAAAATGTAAAAATTAACCTCCATAGTTTTTGGAGGTTAATTTTAACATTTTTAAAAAATTTTTACATTTTTGATACAGGTTTCTCTTAGAAGTCCTGGGGTTCTTTTCATAGAGAAAAGCTAAGTTCAATTTTATTTGAGTATTTTGAAGATATAAGGAATTAAGGGACTTATTTGAGTACTTAACTATTTAATTTTATCATATATTTTAATTGCATTGTGATATTTCTGAATTTTCTACCATGTATTTTTTCTTTTTCCTTCCAAAATAGATGGCAAACATGTGACAATGTCTTCTACATTATTGCTATTTAATTCCTGCTCTGTATCTCATCGTCTACTCAAAATGTCTTCCTGAATGTTTAATAAGCATCTCAAACCTGATAATCTCAAATATGAACTCTTTGATCCCTAATTCCACCTCTAAAGCCCCATCCTCCTTTCCTATTTTAGTGAAAAGTCTACTTCTTTCTTCCAGTTTTTAGGCAAAAAAATCTCAGACGCATCCTTAACGTTCTCTGTCTCTCACATCCCATATTTAATCTATCAGTGTATCCTATTAGCTCACCCTTCAATATTTATCCAATATTTCACCACCTCTACTGCTACAACTACGCATGAACACTTCACCATTGTCCCTTTCCTGGACAGTTGCAACTCTCCTCCACGGCTTTTTCACTTTCATCTTTGTACAACTACAGTTTCTTCTCAACACAACAATTACAGCAATCCTTTAAAGAAGTAGTAGATCTCATCACTCTCCTGTGCAAAACCAGCCAGTGCTTATCATTTCATGCACAGTAAAACCCAAGGCTCCTGCAAAGGCCTGCACATTCCTTCTGGATCTGTCCACACCTCCGCACCTCCTGGAACTCACCCTCCGTACTGCACCCCTCTTACTCCTTACTGCCACACTGAATTCCTTACTGCTTCTCCAACGGGTCAGGGATGCTCTATCTCAGGATTTTTGCATTTTCTCTTCTCCTGTCTGCAATGTTCTACCCCAAATTGGCTCACTTCGTCACTTCCTTTGGTCTGTTTTCAAATGTCATCTTATCAGAGAAATCTTCCCAGATCACTCTATATAAAATAGCACCATCTTATCATGACCTATCTCTAATCCCTTATCCTGTTATATTTTTCTTTGGACTGCACTTAGTACCAACTGACCTGTTGTGTATTTCTTAGAATTTGTTTTGAGTTTTTCTCTACCTCCATTATATTATAAACTCCATGAAACTGGGACTTTGTTTGGTTTTCTTTGTGTCCCAGTGCCTGGTAAACAGACTCCCCACAAGCATTAACTGGAAGGGTGTATGGGTGAATCACACTGTTCCCTGCTCCATGAACACCCATTGGCATTACAACACACATTCTGGGTTGAAATAGTCATGTAAAAAGTATTAACCACAGCCTTGTCTGTATTTAGAATAATCCCATTTTCACAGGGCATTTTAATGAAACTTGGGTACATGTGGAATCACCAAACTCTTGGTTAAATAGTTCTTACTTTAATTTCAAAAACAAACAAAAAACCTGTGTTAATCATTATTCTGCTAAAACGGTTTGTTTCCTATCAGATTCCCCTTCAACTAATATTTATTGTTCACCTGCTATGTTTCAATTCTAGTTTGTCATTATTTCTTGAGTAGCTTACACCTTGTTTCTAGAGAAGTGACAGCTGGAAGATTAAAAGATAAAGAAAATGTATACCTAATACATGTAACGTTCAGGACTATTGCTAGTTACTATTATTTTATTGGTTCAGAACAGACTCTGAAATATTTCTGGGGGAGTTGTGTCACCTACCAGCATGTCACTCCTTATGCTTTTAATAGTTCTCCATCTCAATAACTGACTGTTCATTGCTTATTAATTTCCAGGGACTAGGACTGTAGTTAAGAAATATGTTGAACACTTGATTGTCGATCAACCTAATGACAGTGTAGAGCCACACAATATGATGATTAATTGAAAAAACCCTCTGCTTTATTTTTGACATTAAAAGCACTGTTTTATTACTTGTTTTAATTTTTCTCTTGGCTTCTGCTGTTAGTATGTTCTAGTTTCTAGTCACATCACACTTGATCCTTTTTAAGCCCTTAGCATTCTGACTGCTCAAATATTTAATCTTATGATAATAATCTAAAATTCAAAGATTTACATGAAGACTTACAAAATAACAGTGTTTTAAAATTTTTTTCTGTTTTTCATTTCCCAGGTTGTCCAAATTGGGCCAAGTGGTTTCTGTACTTAACACTGTGCCTATAAGTGCCTGGTTTCCACTCAACCTAATAAAAAGCTATGCTTAAAAGTGTAGTTCACCATAATAATATAGGTAAAATAATGAGACTAAAAATCTGTTAGCAACAGCCAAATGAGTTATTTACAATAAAGCAACTGATAGGCCTGTTTAATTTTCTCTTTGTATTTTGCCTCCAAACTACCTCTTCAACATTTATGTTTAAATATCTTATCTAGGAATGAATTTTATGAACCAAAATAATTTTGTCTTCCATAAACTTCAGGTTTCTATAAAACTTCTTCATTAAAAAAAAAGCACACATGAGAGAATATGCCATCACAAGCAATATACTTCATTGCCTGGTGTAAGATATTTCTTACTTGGTAAGTGTATATAAAATATCTACTTTTTGTACTATAATGATTTCAAACACACTAGCACAGCTTTAATTCCCAAACACAGAAGACCATTTCATTTACTACATCTGTTACTTGTATGATTATAAAATAACATTGGAATTTGGCATGTTAAGAGCAGGTACTCTTCTTTATGTATAATTATTTTTACTCAGAACAGTCTAATTGGGTCTATAATTTTTCATTTACAAATGAGATTTTTAGGATCCATTTACAAAGTGATTTGTCAGTACCTGGCAATATTTGACACTGAACTTTGTTCTTACTGGTATTGTATGATCTGTTCCAAAGCTAGAAATAAATGTATTTATGATGCATTTTAAAGTCTAAAGTTGCCTGAAGAAGGGAAAGGAATACTTTTTAAATGACTGAGTGCTTTCTAATATTGCAGAGCATAAACAGTTTTCTACCCTTAAGTCCCTCAGATCATCAAACACTAAGAACTTTTATTCCTCTGGCTCAGCTGTGCATCAGTTCACCAAAGGATTAATGACTATTTTTTAAAAATGGTCTTTTGAGATCAGTCTAGGCTGAAGAAAAATATTTTACTAAACCTTCTCTGCCTTGGTAAATAGTCAGAGGCCACTAGAGAACACATACCTGGGAGTCAGGACATGTGATTCGCATCAGCAAGCCCTTTGGGATGAATTTTGAACAAGTTGGGACCTTGACCTACAGGTCAGTTCCATTACTTTCACATTCTGTAGGTGAAAAACAACCTGTTCTCAATTTTTCAAATGGTGCTTTGAGACCTAATTAGAATTTGGAATTAAATAAGAATGTGTTTGTGACCACTTATGGTACTCAGACTTAGTTGTAGTAGAGGCTTGAGAATGATGTGGAGAAAAGTGAACTGACTGAACATTTCAACTTCTGTGAGAAGTAGTGTGATGTGAAAAACCAAGAGCTTTGGGGACAGACAAGGAAGCGTCTGACCTTGAACATTCAGCAGCAAGCCACGTATTATCACCACCATATCACTACTATCACTACAAGTGCAGCTGTACTTCAGGTAACCTGCTCAGTCACAGACACTGAAAAAAATAACTTCTTTATGTCTCAGGGTTTTTCTTGTTTTTATTGTTTTCCCAACTGAGAACCTACCTTTTGCATTGCTGTAAGAATTAGAATTAATTTCTATAAAGATGTTGGCATTTAGTGGGATGTCAAAAATTGAGTGCTTTTCTACTGTTCATGGTTCGTGTAAGGACACCTATGGATAGTTCTTAAATCTAAACTTACTGAATTTAGCCCATATTTAATTGTAATAGTGGCAGACAGCAAGAATTTCTTTTTTTTAACTCTTAACATTTTCTGAAATCTAGAGTTTAAGGCTACTTTGATTATAATCCATTTTCCTAAAGATTATCAAATGGAGCCATGTGTACACCCTTGACTCACAATATCTACTTGTTGAAAAGAATTTATTGACTCTATACATATAAGTAAAAATTCTGAAGACTTTGATACCCATTTTTTTCACTAAAAGTATAGTCAGCTGACAATATTATATTAGTTTCAGGTGTATAACATAGTAATTTGATATTCTGATATAACTCTATTTGATATAACTCTATACAAAATTATTATAAAATGCTGAATATATTCCCTGTGTTATATATTACACCCTTGGAACTTATTTATTTTATACCTAGTGGTTTTTACCTCTTAATCCCCTTCACCTATTCTGCCCCTCTCACCTTCCACTCTGGTAACCACTAGTTTGTTTTTTGTATCTGTGAATCTGTGTCTGTTTTATAATAATTAGTAATTTGTCTTATTTTTTAGATTCCACATATAAATGAAAATATACAGTATCTGTCTTACTCTGTCTGACATTATTTCACTTGGCATTATGCCCTCCGGGTCCATTCATGTTGTTGCAAATAGTAAAACTTCATTTTTTTTTTGACTGAGTAATACTCAATTGTAAATCTTGACGAGGATGTGGAGAAAAGGGAACCCTTGCGTACTGTTGGTGGGAATGTAAAATGGTGCAGCCACTATGGAGAAAGTATGGAGTTTCCTTAAAAAACTGATATCTATTTTTTAATGAACATATTGAATTTGTAAAGATGTACCTGAAACTTTGATCTGTAAAATCTACTAGAAAAAAGGAACAAGTTTGGGAAAGAAGAAAATGTTGTTTATTGTGTACTTTTATGCCCCAGGTAACCAATCAAGCACTTGAGTAGAACCTAGGCCAATACATAAACATAAAATGGCTTTATTTATTTATATTTTTTACCACCTGCACAGAGCGTGCTCTGTCGAGCTGTCAATCCATCCATGGTTGACAGGAAATGTTCCCTGAACATTTCCAGGAAACACATTAACCTTGTAGTCCTCTCCCATGACTTTATCTCAATCCACTTGTACAATTCATTTTCAGTAACTTTCTATTACTTGACTACTACTATAATTTTTCTACTAAGCCTGTGCCTAGGAGGTTAAACTTTAGTGGCTTAGAGATTTAGCAGTGTATGTGTGTGGAGGATACTCCGGTTCCCAAATCTCTATCTCACACTCCCCCTAATGCCTTTCTAGAAAAGTTAGAGTTAAGTGGAGGGGAGGGGAGGCAGTCTCCCTGGATAACACCCATGAAAAAACTATGGTCCACTCTTTAATTGGTATGAACTCCTCAATTTGCTCATTGTCCGTGGGCTTGGTGTTGACATATGGGGCCCTGTAGGTGAAAGGCTTACTCCCATGCAGCTCACTTGGGCATTGGTGATCTCTTATAAATTTAAGCCACATACTTTCATCCTCCTGGCAGCCTCATATTTCATTCCTCTGAAAAGCACATGCCTTTGATCCACACTCCTACGGTCTCCTGTTCAACTACGGCTCCATGTGTTATCTGGTCTCCTGGTGAGTTCTCAGACCAGAGACACTTGTGAGATCAGACACTGAGATGACACTGTTTTTCTCTCTTTCTTCTCTCAGATTGGAAATCCCAGCAAACCGTCATCTCTCATGTTTTTTTAAACCCATGCTTTGGTAGCACAAAAAGCAGGAAGTCTGATGGCTAAATAGATATCCCATCAGAAAGCAAAATGTAGGTCCCTCATTTTATAGGTATCTCTAACTTAAAAGGGATTCTCTTTGGGCTTCCCACATGGGTTTTCAAAAGTAAAAGCATGCTGCCTACCCAAACGAGAGATGGACAGATGAAATGACTCCTTTACATAACATTTCCCAGCATTTTCTGCTTTTAATCTTCATCTATGTCAACAGGGAGTTATAGTGGTTATAGTATCAAGAAGTGGGTGGCCTTAACAGTTGAAGATTCTCTGAATTTAGGACCTACATTTCTGAGCTGTGGGTCTTACTCATTAACTTTGATGCATATTCTATCACCCTGATAAATTTTCACAAGTTTAGTACTCACAATTCAGTATATTTCAAAAGAAAAAAAATACATGGTTTTGTAGTTAAATTGGACCCAAATTTCAATCTATACTCTACCATCTATTAGCTGTATTAATCTTGGGCAAGCTTATTAATCATTCTGAGCTTCAATTTCCACAGTTGTAAGAGGTGAATAATAAATTCCTCATAGATTGTCAAAATAATTAGACAATGTATGTCTTATATAAATAACTTAGGATGATGTATGGCAAATAAAGACATCGAATAAAGTTATGTCCTCCATTTAGGAAGGAAACTCTATAAGGAAACCAATGCCTCCTAGAGATTACCTAACTTTGTCAAGATTATTAAAAGTAGCGGAGACAGTATTTGAACTCCGATCTATCTGATGCTAGGTATTTTCCGCTGCTACATGCCAACACTATATTTGGTATTTAGTAAGAAAAATTAATCAGTTGACTTATTTTCCTTACATGTACAAAAGCAACTTATAATTTAAAATAAATTTTTTTATCCCTAAGGACTTAGTATACTGTTCAACTATACATTGCTAGAATGTAAACTAGAAGTAGTGAGAAAACTATGGCAAAGGTCAAACAATGATCAGTGTAAAATGGAGTCAACAAGGAGACAAATACATAAAATAAATGCTATGAAGGCCTCTCTTCTTCATAATGGTGGGTTGCTGAGAAAACTTCCTGAAAAATCACATTCAATTACACAATTCAGAATCAAAAAGATAAACACCAATTGTTTAGGGGAAGCACAATAAGCTCCTTAGTTCAGGAAATACCCCCTTCAAGGGTATTTATGAAAAGGATGCTGAGCAAAGGATTACAATGTACCTACATGCATTCTGCCAGTGATAAAGAGAATCTCTCAACATAGGCTAATGACCTTACACCAGCTGGAAATTATGAGGAGCCAAAATGTGCATGCACAGTGCTGATAGATACATCTGAAAGTGCCTCAGGCAAGAGGAATCCTTACCCTAAATTCTTGGACCAACCTTACGTTTCAAAGCAGGTCTATGAGCCTCTGAAATTATGTGCAGTATTTTTATGTGAATGCTTATGTGTGTTCAAAATGTGTCCATGGGTATTTAAAGTGTTTTTACGAGAAAATTAAAATGAAAACAAAACAATAAAAAAATTCCGTAGTAATCCTTTGTTCCATAGCATTGGGTGATTATTCTATGAGAAATTCTCCTGTAAAGTCTCTTTTTCTTCACCGTGATGTAGATATGGTGCAGCACTGACTCTGAGATTAAGAAGTCTGCAAAATACTTAGAGAACAACTCTTTTTATGCTGTGAATTAAACGCAGACCTTTGTGGCGAAACAGGCATAAGGACTTGGGCTAGCACCCTTTCCAAGGCGGTGTGGCTCCTGGAAGACTGCCTCACCTCAGCTTGCAGCTAAATGCAACTACAATTATCTACCAGAATTTGAATAAATTCTCACAACAGGAGTTGGCATCATCTATAAAACCTAGATCTATGCACACTAATTTGATCATTATCTGTCATTACATATTTGAGGGCACAGATCCAAGGCTCAGGGCCAAAAACTTTGCCAAAGTAGCTTGCACCACAAACCTAATTGCACAGAAAAGTTGAAAAAGTCTTCAACAATTGTTCATCATCATCATTAATAGCCTCATCTGAAAAAATTTAGTTTTGTGTTTAAAAGCTTCGTTTTAAAAAAGCTAAGCTTTAAAATCTTAAAAATTTTTGAATGGCAAAAGCTTTAAAATGTGTACGTGTACGTTAAAAGAATCTAATTATCATAGAGACTATCATTCTGCTTATGTATTTCACTATTTAATCCAAGACTCATTTACACATACCAATTTATTTACTGCATAAATCAAATTTCATCTACAATACAGTAGATGTATAGTATTTGATTTAAAAAAAAAGAACTATCAAAAGACATTTTCAGCCTAGCTCAATCTTATAATGCTATTCTTTTCTTAATAATCTAGGATAATTAAAGACTTTTTTGAGCTAATAGCTTCAAAAATGAATATAGCTCCCCAAAACACCAGAACTTACTCGAACTTTCTTAAATTCAGCCTGCTTCCTTTGATTTGTTTTGGTACTATATCAGATGTAAAGTATTGCTTAAACTCACTTTAAAGGAGTAGCCAGCTACGCTAATCATCTCTAAAGAAAAATACATTAAAAGCTGTAATCTGCCAACATTTTAAATTTTGAAAAAAAAAGCAATAGAATCTATACTTCATCAATGAGAGACATATAACTCAATACTAATATTGTAAAGACGAGGAGAAAGATGCAAATCTTACTGAAATCAATATATTGACTAAATTATTACCTATCATAGAAGTGGTGGAGTATTTCTGATAAACCATTGTAAGTAATGATTATATATTAGGAGTTGACCTTTTGTTGTGTGATCCTGTCTTCATCCATTGGTGATGCAAAAGTTGAAAATAACGTGAGCACTGGATTAGCATCCGATCTGACATTAGTCTGTCCTGATAGTTGCATGACTTTTTAAAAATTGAAGTACATTTGATTTACACTGTAGTATTAGTTTGTGATGTACAGCATAGTGATTAAGTTATACACATATATTCTTTTTCATTATAAGGTTTTACAAGTTATTCAATATAGTTCCCTGTGCTACACAGTAGGACCTTGTTGTTTATTCTGTAAATAGCAGTTTGTATCTTTTAAAATTCTACTTCATTTCCTTGAGTCTTAGTTTTCTTATTGTACTTGAGAAGTCTTATAAGGAGCAAATGAGATGGCATGAATGAAACACTCTGTAAGTGTTGAAATCATTGTTTTGTGAATTATGGAACACTATGTGTCCTTGCACAGTGTGTAGTTTGTATATATACACAGCACTAAGGGAACTCAGTCAGGACACATGCTCTGATGCACCCCAGGGACTTGGAAAGACAGCACCAGGGTTTGTACCTAGTCCATCAGCCTTGGTCCCACTCCCAGCAGTTATGGTCACTACTCCAGAATGGCTCAGGAGAAAACTCTTCAACAAGACAAGAAAGAGATGGAGAATCTTTACCCTAGGTTAGAATTTAGCCAAAGATAATTAAGAATTATCTTATCCTGTGGTCTTTCTAGAATCTGGAAAGCCTGGAACCTACTTTTCCCAAGATCACTCTTGAGCAGGGTACTAGTTTAAGTTTCTCTGTTGAAAGGCACCACATAATAGTTGGGAGATGAAAGAGAATCAGAGACATTTTGCGCTGACAGCAGTAGGTCAGTATATGACCAAAAGATACATGTGATGCTTTTCCAGTGGCTTCAGGGTTCTGTAAATCACCTGTGTCAGTGCTACAGGCAGATGATAGTTCTGATCATTTTCTTTGCCACTGGTGGGACTTCCAGAAATCCTGAAAGTCTGTGATGCCTTTCCTGACCTTTGTTTTTCTAGCTCTTCTAATGTTTTTTTGCAGGCACATAATTTATTGTATTAAACCTCTTCTTGTTTTCTTTACAAAACTCTGACAGAAACAGTATCCCATTTACCTAGATATTTATGAGAATTTCTTTATCAATTACCTAATTACTGCACAACATAAACTTAGTGGCTTAAAGCAACATCAATGCAGTTAAACTAGAAATCAGTTAAAGAAAGATGCCTAGAAAATCTATAAACATTTGGAAACTAAAACACTCTTAAATGACCTCCTGAGTCATAGAATAAATTGAAACAGAAACTAGAGAGTATTTTCATCTAGACGAAAATGAGAACACAACATCTGTGCCAAAGTAGTCAAATTTGTGAGATGCAGATAAAACACTGCTTACAGAGAAATCAATAGAAATAAGTGCCTGCATTAGAAGAGAAGGAATATTTGAAATCAATGACTTTGACTTCTATCTTAAAACATTAGAAAAAGAAGAGCGAATTAAATCCAAAGTAAGGAGGAGAGTAAATAAAAAGCTAAGAACAGAAATCAATAAAATGAAAAACACACACACAAAGAGAAAAAAAATCAATGAAACAAAAAGCTGGTTCTTTGAGAAGATCAGCAAAATTGATAAATGTCTAGCCAGACTGATCAGGAAAAAAAGGAAAAAAGGCACAATTTAGCAACATCAGGAATATTAGAGGATGTAACTACCTTATACACATAACTACCTTATACACGCAGGCCTTATACATATTTAAATAATAATAAAGAAACTTTATGAGCAACTTAATGATAATAGATTTGACAACCTAGATGAAATTCATTGGCAGACACGAACTACCAAAGCTCATCAGGAAGAAATTGTTAAACAGAATAGCTGTACATTTATTACAGATGTTGATTTGTAGTTAAACACTGTCCCCAAAGGAAACTTGGGACCTGAATGGTTTTACTGATGAATTTGACCAAATATTTAAGAAAGAAATAACAACAATTTTACATAAATTCCTCCAAAAAATTTAGGAACAGAGATATTCTACAAATCACCCCATGAACTCAGAATTTTTCTGATATCTAAGACAGCACAAGAATAGAAAACCACAGACCCACATACCTCACAAAAAGACGTGTAAAATTTCATAACTTTTTAGCAAATCTATTCCAATGATTTATAAGAAGAATAAAACATGATGATAAAATGGGAGTTATTATAGAGAAATACAAGTTTTGTTTAATATTTAAGATTAGTCACTGCAATTCACCTGTCCACAGAGTAAGATATATATATATATATATATATATACACACACACACGCACACACACATATATATGATTATCTCATTAGATGCAGAAAAAAGTGTTTGACAAATTTATCAGCAAATGGGAAATAGAAGGAACTTCCTTGATCTTAATGAGGAAAGATTGAATACTTTCCCCCCAGATGTCAGGAACAAGGCAAAAATATCCACTCTTATGATTTCTATTCAACATTGACTGGAGATACTATTCAGTGCAATAGGCAACAAAAATATATGAAAGTATTCAGATTATAAGTAAATAAGTACAACTATATTTATAGACCATCTGTGTATGTAGAAAACAGTAAAGAATTTATAAAAATAATAGGGAGTTTAAAAAAATAGGGAGTTAAGCAAGGTTGCATACTACAAGACCAACATAAAGAAATCAGTTGTTTTTCATATACTAATAACAAGCAATCTGAAATTGAAATTTAAGATACCATTTAAAATAGCATCCAATTATGAAATTTTGGGGGATAAACTTGTCAAAAAATATGTAAGATCTGTCAAATGAATACCACTGAAACATTACTGTAACAGAGTTTTAAAAAAACTGAATAAATGGAGAAATGTACTGTGTTCATAAATGGAAAGCTCAGTATTATTAAGATTTCAGTTTCTCCCACCATTGAGTCTATAATTTCATTCTCTGCCCACCATCAAAAAAATCTGATTATCTTTTTGTATAAATTCATATGCTGATTGTAAAATTCATACAAATGAATCTTATCTATAAAATCCATAATTATTTTTGAAAAAGAACAAATGTTTAGACTTAAAAGCTAACTTCAAAATTTTTATAAGGTAACAGCAGTTAAGTCTGTGTGCTATTGGCATGGGAGATACATAAATAAATCAATGGAACCAAAATGAAATTTCAGAAGTAGACCTACAAGTATATGGCCATTTGATTTTTTTTTTTTTTTTGGTCAATTTATTTTTCACAAAGGTGACAAGGGGAAAGAATAGCCTTTTCAATGAATGGTGCTAGGACAATTGGTTAGCCATGCAAAAATATGAACTTTGATCCATACCTTACAACATACAAAAATTTACTCAAGATGTATCATTGACCTACATGTGAATTTTTTTCTATAAAATTTCTAGAAGAACACATAGGAAATATTTGTGACCTGGGACTAGACAATTTTTTTTATATCCAGCAGTAAAAGCATAATTCCTACATTGGTATGCATTTGGATGATAAATGGTTGAAAATTGGCACAAGAGGCCACTGACAGTAATGGTGAGAAAAAAATTTAAGGAAAATCTTTATAAAATTTTGCTTTTTATTTTCCCCTGTTATCTTTGGATAATTGTTGCTTGCTCTTTATTACTGGAAATTGGCAGCAACACCCCAGACTGCTGACGTTGATTCTGATGGAACAACCAGGGAGGGAAAAATCCCTGCTGAGGTGATGGAAACATGTCTAGGCATTTGCTCCTTTCCTACTTCCATTTCCACACCTCAGAGTTGTAGTTTATTTCTTCGTAAGGGTTTACTTGTGATGAAACTGTGATCAGAAAATCTGCCTGACACTGAGCAAAAATCAAATATGGTAATGTGAGACTATCAGATTGCATTCAGAAACAGAATGCACTAATGTGTTCTCTATAAGAAATCTACTGAAAAACACCAAACAGGGTGAAAATAAAAGGATGGAGATATATAGATATATATAGATATATACCTATATATATACATGGTAAATAAAACTAAGAAGAAAACTGGGGAAACAATATCAATATCTGATAAAACAGATTTTAATGTAAAAAGATATGATAAGTGTATTATTCTTATAAAAATACAATAGGGCAAGATGATATATCTATCATAAACAGATCTCCATCTAATTGTATGGACTCCAAATAGCTCAAAGCTACAACTAAATGGCAAAAAGGCATATATAAACCACCAATTATAGTTGTTTGTTTCATAGAAATTGATAGAACAGGTAAAACAAAAACAAACATAAATATTGAAGACTTGAAGAATACAATGAAAAATCTTGAGCTGGTATATCCATCTATCCTGCTTTACTCAACAGACATTAAATACAGATTCTTTTCCAGAACATATAGAACATTAAAATAACAGATTACGTATTAGGTCATAAGTGACTAAATTCCAAAGGATTAGTATTTTTTTCTTCTACCAAAATGAACTGAAATTAGAAATAAAAAAGAACAGCTAAGAAAAACTCATATGTTTTTAAATTAAATAACATATTTCTAAATAATCTTTGGCAAACAAGAAAATTATAAGAAAATGTAAAGATAGTTACAACTTAGTAATAAGATAGATATATAAATACTTGGATATAGGTATAGATACACAATAGTTATATATTTATATTATATGTTAATATATTGCATAACATAATAGTTATATATATATAACTATATATATAGCAGCATTAGTTTGGAACAGCTAAAGTCATACTTGGAGGAATATTGATAGCTTTACA
Source organism: Camelus dromedarius (assembly GCF_036321535.1). Lineage (NCBI taxonomy): Eukaryota > Metazoa > Chordata > Mammalia > Artiodactyla > Camelidae > Camelus > Camelus dromedarius. The sequence goes on from NC_087436.1 coordinate 42,384,761, forward strand.
TACTTTTATCAGGAGTTAAGAAAGACTAATAAACTCAATAGTCAACTCAAGAAGCTAGAAACAGAACAAGAAATTTAACTCAAAGAAGGTAGGAAGTAAAGACAAGGGCAGAAACAAACAAAATAAAGAATGAATAGAGTATTAACAAATTCAAAATAACATTAATTAAAAAGATTAAGGCTGGCAAATTTGATTAAGAGAGAGAAAAAAGAGAGGAGGTAAAAAGGGAAAAGATGCAAATAAACAAAATGCATAATGAAAATACAAAACTACTACTGAGACACAAAGATTAAAAGTAAAGCAAAGGACAATTAAAATCACTATTCACCAACAAATCTGAAAACTTGATCACATGAATAAATTTCTAGAAAAATAAATAATATCAAAAATTAGGTCAAGAAAAGTATGGAATTCAAATAGACAGTATGTAGTAAACAACTGCAATGTTCATAAAAAATATTCCCCTTTTAGGAAAAATTAGACCCATTTGGTTTATAAATTAATTCAGCCAAGCTGTAGATAACTACTTAATTACTGTCTTATAAAAGTTTTGGAAAATTAAAAACCATGAAAGCTATACAGCTCATTTTATTGGTAGTGATTTCATATGGTCCCATCTAATATTACATTTGTGAATATTGATTCAAAGTTACATAAATAATACAATAAAATATAATTTTAGGTCTATTACACTATGAACCTAGAACAAAATGTAGTAATAGGTCATCAAATCCAAAATGTTATTTTAAAAATACTTTAACATGATCAAGTAATGTTAATTTCAATATTCAAGGATTTTCAACATTAGACAGTTTGTCCCTATAACTTACCACACTAATAATCTAAAGTAGGGATTGATAAACTGCAGCCCATGGGTCAAATCCAGCTTGTTTTTATATGATCATTGAGAATGGTTTTTACATTTTTAAAGGATTCTAAACAATCAAATAAACAACACAACAAATATGTGACAGAAACTGTATGTGGTCTGCAATCTAAAATATTTACCATCTGGTCCTTTGCAGAAAAAGCTTGTCAATTCTTGGTCTAAATAATAAAACTAATGAATAGCTCAATGAATATAAAAAATACATTTGATATTTATGATGAAAATTCTTGGTAACCAGGAAGAGAAGGATACTTTTTTAACTTACAAAATTTTTATACCATAACACCTATGGCAAATGTTAAACACAATAGAGGAAATAAATGGTGCACTCCTTTTAAATTCAGGAGCTGTAGAAAAAAGGCTATTGTCACTGCCTTAATTCAACATAAAACTGGAATTCTAGGTACAAGCCATAATGAAAGAAAAAGAAAGAAGAAGTTTAAGTATTAGAAGGAAAGAAGATAATTTCTTATTTACAGATTATATGATTATCTACCAGGAAAAAAACAACAGAATAAATAGATTATTTGAAGAAGCAAGAGCTCAACAAACTTTCTGGATATAAATGTTTTGATATCAGCATAATCACTGAAAAAATAATTTAAAAATAAGGCACTACATGTACAAATAACATAAAATAGAAAAACTAAGAAGTATCTTAAGAATCATCTAAGTCAAACATATGTAAGACATCATAGAGAAAAGTTTTAATTTAGAGGCTTTTATGTCCTTGGATGAGATGAGTTAGTATTATAAAAAATGTCAACTATTCATAAATTAATGTATATAGTCAATGTTTTCTAAGTTGAAATCCTAGTAGACTTTTTTGAGGAAATCAGTAACTTTTCTCTGTATTTGTCATCTTAAGGAAGTTCTCATTTTGAGCCATAGGTGACACATTAGAGGTCATTCTTTGCAGCACTGTTTGTGGAGATGAAGAATTGGAGGCACTCTGGTCTCATCACTAGGGAAGTTGAAGGTAAAGCGGGAGGAATACACCCCATGGAGTCTCACGCAGGAGACAGAGCAATGAAGACACATAGCCACATTCATGGCTGACTTTAAAGAAATGATGCTGAGCGGAAAATAAGAGATAAAGACAACAGAAGAAAAAAGGAAATATGTGAAACAACACCATTCTCATAATTTACACAAAATACACCCAAATTTTGCATCAACACGATGAAACAAAAGTAAACACATTGAGTTGATTAAAATAGTTGCCTTTGGAGGGCTGGAGATGAGGGAATTGGGAACGGGGGCGTGAGGTCAGAGGAAATAGAAATGTAAGTCATTAAAATAAGAGCAGGACGTCACACAGATACAGACACAGTGATGATGGTGCTGTAGCAAGACCTGAGGATTTCAATTCATGCAACAATCTGAGCCCAGACTCAAGGGAGATTAATATAAACAGCCAAAGAAAAACACAGGCAAGAAGGTACTGTTTAGAAACCAATAACTAGTTTCCTTTGTTCCATAAATCTATGGAACAAAAAGTGACTGATATTTTTTCCTCCTTATCTGTTTAATCTTCAGGCTCTTTCTTTCCTCACTCTTTCATCTGAACTTACATTTATTCAATTTTCTTAAATTGTAAAATAAAATAATATAATAACTCTTCCTTGACCCTTTACCACCCAGGTCTATTCTCTTCTTTTCAAAGATTCTTAGAAAAGCAGCTTATGCCCAATGCTTTGTTCCCACACCTCTCATTTACTGTAAGTGAGCCACCAATCCTCTGACGTACACATGACATATTTTAATGTTTGCATATTTAATATCTATTTCATCTATTTAATTTAGTGTGTTTTAAATATATTAATATCACATTTAATGTATTTTTTCCTATATGAGATAAGAAGTTTCTTCAGGCCACCCTAGGTATAATTCATCTTTCCATCCATTCACACGTCTTAGCACAGTGCCTTGCAATGTTAGGTATCTCAAAATAGTAAATGAATAAACAGAGTTTTGACTTAGTAAAGGTAAAAAAGTCCAGTTATAGACGAAAGTGGGAAGTTGGTACATTTTGTTTTTAGAGTCCCAATTTACCTTTTTTTTTGTCTTTTGTCACAGTCACAGTCTGGGTTTAGATGTTGCCAGATCACTCAGTGCCTACTTATGTTGAGATGTACATCGGGAAGGACATTTAGCCACTCCAAGCTTCCATTTCCTCATCTGTAAAATAACAAAGGCAGAGTATCTATCACACAGGGCTGTTATGAAAATTTAATAAAATAAGGTTTTACGTAGTTGCCTATTCCACAATCTGTAAGAGCTCAAAAATAATCACAAGTACTGTAGTTACTTAGCAGTCCCTCAAATCCTCTTCCTACCTTCTTTTCTCTTGTTTTCTGCTTATTCCCTATCAAATTGGAGATTATCAGATCTCAGTTATTTAAGTCATGAGACAAAGTTATCAATCTTCATCCTGGCTCCCTTGAAATGTCAGTACTGGAGTCTAGATTGTGATCTGACAGACCAGACTGGGGACAGCAAGGATTAAAGCCAGAAATGATCTATCAATCAAGAAAGCCAATAAACTGGCTTTGCAGAGTAAGGGAGGTTAGATCTTGGGGTAAAGATGCTTTTGGCAGAAAACAGGCAGACATTTCCCCAGGCAGTAGAGCATAGCATTGAAAGAATGTGAAGTAGAAGGCACACTGAAATTTAGACACAGTAATCACTTACATTGGAATCTTGGGGATTGATTTAAAGTCTCTCAAGAACTGGTTATGCACAAAGGTGCAGGATTGGGCAAATCCATCCTAGAGAGAGACAGAGACTTACGCATTGTAGAGGACACGCCAATATAGATTCTTCCTTCCCCTTTACCACCAATAACACAATATAAGAATGTATCTTTCTGCACAAAGTCCATGTTCTTCACATGAAGTTGACCCACTCCTAGTTCCAGGAGAAGGGCTGACTGGCTAAAAGTGGTCCATTTCCTTTTACGTTGTTTGGTGAATACGAAGCAATACATGATACTTTCCTGACCTAGTGTAAGGGTCTGGCTCAGTAATTGACTTAAGAGTCTCTCTGTGCTAATAAGAGGCAAATGAAGACACGCTGGGGGTTTGGGGAAAGAGGTTTTCTCATTCTCATTCGATTTGTTGCCAAAAACTGGTCCACTCTACAGTTTGGAATGATGTGGTATGAGACTTAATCCCAGAAATGCTACAGCCATTTTTCCTTTCTGTTGGGAAGTCCATCATAGCAAAGAATGCTATATGATCACCAAAACCAGTTTTCTTTTCCTCCCTGGGGCTATGAGAGTTTCTGTGCCCTATGCACTTAGGGATACCCTATATCCAAGTGACTAAATTCTGGTGCCCGCAGTGTAAACTGAAATGTTTGTGTCACTTCTGAGCAAAGTGGTAATAAGGAGGTATGCTCCCCCATGCTCTCTTTTGCCCAACTGTAGAAAACTCTGAGGACTCAGAAGAGAGTGGAACCACACATTGGGAGGAACCTGGGTCCCTAAATAACAACACAGAAGGCTGATCAATCGCAAACATTCGTATCAGCTGATGATATGACCAGGAAGTTAATCTCTACTGTGTAAAGTCTCTAAGAATTCAGGACTTACCTATTGCAGTGGCAAACTAAACTATTTGCCTTAGAATTAAGCTGAGGCAAGGAAGACAGAGTAGAAGTGGAAAAGCAAGCAGGTCTCTGATGACACATTTGAGCTGCTGAATCAAACAATCCCTGAAACTCAAACTATCTTGAATCTTCCAGTAATGGGAAAAAATAAATCGTCATTACTATTTAAATAGTGTGCATTGGGTTTTCTGTTACTTTCAGCTGAAAGTTAATTTTGTGAAGACTGACACAAAAACCAATCAGGGGATGAGGTTATAAGGCTAAGCCAAGCCACAAAGAACACGGCAAAGAGATGCTGAACAGAATAGGATGCAAGACGAGTAGGTTTCTAGCAATAAAGTATTAGAGCCAATTTGATGCTGAACTGCAAGCTATGAATCCATGGATCTTTGTATTATTTTTATGCCCTTGAGCCAAAATTATCCACTAGGTTGGGTTAGAGCTAAGACTGTATGTAGGTGAAGGCCTAGTAGCCCCAGGTATAGGGAGGTGTACAAGCAGGAAACCTGCTTCCCATTACACCAGAAACATAAATCAGGAACTGGCTGGCCTGCAGCTGATGGAAGTCTACTCCAAGTGGCTGATAAGGACAGAACATCCTTTTTAGTGTCTGTTCTGCACTAGTGAAGAACTAACCTATCGATCCCTGCCAGTCCAGCCACTTTATCTCTTCTGTTTATCCTTTATATAGTCTTTCCTATATTGGTAATTGTGAATATTTCACTCTCTCTGATACTCTGTACATATTTTCTGATACATTTGATTTTTCTCATTAGTACAGTTCATATTTTAATATTTAAGTCCCTTGTATTATATACTGGTGTGTATATCCCTGCTTCCTCTATCATTTTGGCCTCTAATAATACTACTTATGAGAAACTATGTCCCTGTGATACATACTTTGCATTATTAAAAATGTAATGTTAATATTATAGTAGTATCTTTCTTTACCAATGAAAAACCCTTGATTATTTCAAGCAGCCTGTAATGATAATGCTTTTTGCATATTCAAGGAAAATAGGTTAACAGTAATGAAGATCTTTGTTCAATAAGCAACATAATTTATCTGAGAGAATTAGATCACATTTTAAATCTTTCCCTAAAATCTAATAGAAAAGTTTATCTTCCCCTTGGGTCTATTGTTTTCCCTGTAAATTATGATAACTTTTAGGGTTGTTAAATTTTTCTTTAATTGTGTTATCTGAGATTCCAGAGACAGCGTAGCTTTATAACTGCAGCTGCAAGTGACCAAGTTAATAGCACTCAACTGTGGTCCTGAGGAAGGACTGGACAGGAGCCTAGTTTAAACTTTTCCGTAGTTAATCATGAAGAGAATGAGGAGATAAAATCACAACTAAATCAGGAAAATATCTGAAGCTCAGTAAGGCAGGATTTCACACACAGTCATTTGAATTTGTTCAATACAAATGTAGAAATAAAAATATAATTCAAACAATAGCCCAGACTACCTTTCAGTAAGTCAAGGAATATATTTTGAGGATCTTTCAGTGAATAGTTCTGTTCTTGGACCTCTAGTAAACTAGCAGATATTAGATGCAGTCTCTTCCCTCAGGCAACTTAAAACTCAATAACTTTATTCAGGATTTAGTGTTCCTATTGGGGAAAAAAACCCTACAATGTAATAAAATGAAAAATTACACCAAACATAAAAGAAATGAATTGTTTTAGACAAAGCACAGACTCTCTAAGAGCCTGAGGGGCTCATTTTTCATATAAGAATTACATGTTTTTCTGCACCTGCAGAATCTGGACGCTGTGAGTTCAGCAGGTTACTACGAATCAGATAACCATTCCAGCTGCTACACATGCAAAGAGCTTAACTAAAATGAAAAAATTTTAACACACTGAAATTATTACATGATGGTCGGCAGAATTTTCCAAATTCTATTACTGAATAGACAATTGTCTAAGGAATCCTTTGTATTGCTTTTGCATACAAGAGCAAAGAATATTTCATTCACTTTTTTTTTTTTAAGATTGAAGGACTAAAATCCCAGATGGATGTTTAAATAAATTTTCAGTGGAAGAACCATTTATTCTGGTATACCATAATGGATTTGAGCAACCTGAATGTGACCTTGGTTAAAAGCTGTTAAAATAAAGAGATTGTGGTGGAAATCTTAAAATCAGTTTTAAGTAACAAATAATAGTTCATTATTCAGCTCAACCAAATACAGGAAAATGCTATTTTATTTTTTATCATTCTCAAATTTTTAGTTGAAGGTTTTAAAAACTGAAATGAAAGTTTTTAGAACACTTTCCAAGTATCAGCCTGATAAATGGAATTCAGACAGCAAAAACCTTAAGCTAAATAAAAATCTTGATCTACATTGATTCATGAGCTTGTCTTCAACTAGTACAAAAAGCAGAAAGCATTGTAAATCATACTGTTTGTGGTGAAAATGATTTCACCATTGAAGTTTCCCAATTTTCCCATACATAAATGGACAAGTTAGATTTAAAAAAATAAACTGCAACATTTTAAGTTCCACAAAGATTCTGGGGTATTTGTATATCACATTACTGAGTTCACATTTCCTTAATGGGACAGAGTAGTTTACATTTTGCAGAAGAGCTCTGTTATCTATTATTTTTCTAAGACAGCGTCTTATTTCTTGTGAACGTTGCCTGGTTTAAGGAATAGAAAAGGGTGAATGTAAGGGTATTGGTTCAGAACTGGAGGAATTTTGCTTTCTGAAGGAAAGGGCTGTTGAATACTTGGTTAACTTGAAATCATGATAGCCCTTTTCTCATTCTGAAGCAAGACATTTACTTTCTCATACCTTTAGCTGAAGAAAGAGCAAACTCTAGCATTTTTCTTAGAAAGAAGTAGTAATTATTCTTATTTCTATTCTTGTTATACTCCATCCTTTGAAGGAAGGTAAAATGGATTGAATGCTTGAGTCCCTCAAAAATTCATGTGTTGAAGCTCTAGTCCCAATATGATGGTATTTGGAAGTGAGGTCTTTGAGAGGTATTAACCTTGTTTATAAACCGCCAGTTTGCAGGATTTTGTTTTAACAGCAAGAGCTGACTTAGAAAGAGCATACCCAGAACTGACCCGGTACTCACACTGAGGCCATGATGTTCTTCTGTTGAACATAATCCCACAACCAACATCAGAGAAGGCTACTCTGTGACCATGGTGAATTGTGACAAAACCAGTACTAGTTCTAAATCATGTTTGAGCACAGATATACACTAGATCAGTATGAAAACACCAAAAAGACCAAACACCTCCTTCTCCCAGCTGACATGAGTGACTGTGACTTTTTAAACGTTAAACCAATTACGGCTTTAGCCTCACTCTTCTAGCTTCCGAGATAAAATTTATTGATATTCAATCATAGAATTATTCCTTCTTTCTGACAGCTTCCTTGAACCCTCCGCCAAATTATCTATCACAAGCTCAAATCCTATAATGAGTTCCTTCTACTACCTTCTTACTGAGGTTCCCCCATTCCCCATGGTACAAGGTGTCTGCAACAAATACCATTAAACCCGTTTGTTTGACTACAGATGTGTTCTTTGGTGGTCTTTGACTAATGGGCACCAACTTTATGCCTTAGTAATGTAGTACATTTCATTTGTCAGGACAACTTTGTCTTTGATTAACCACATACAATCTAAAGTGTTTGAAACCCAGGTTCTACATGCAGATTCAAGAAGCCCAAACTTCAAAGGCTGTAATTATCTGGTTTACTTTTCCAGCCAGCATTACTTATCTCTGCCCTGTTATAGATAAACTGTTCTCTTTGAGCCATCAATAGACAGCCCTCTCTCTGAGCATTAGACAATGAAATAGGAAAAAACAAAAAAAAAACCTTCTTAAAAAGATGTATTTGTTATGCACAAGGTAATACTTTGTGGAGATAGAAGTGATGTTTATGTTGATTGTGGTGATAATGGTCGATTGTGGTGATAATGACTGTAAGAATTGTTTAAAATTCATAGAACTCTACACTAGAAGAATGGATTTTAATATATTTAAAGTGGACATCAATAAACCTGACCCTCACCAAAAAGGTGCATTTGTGATTTGCATTAACAAATAAGGCATAGATGCAAGACAAATGAAAATAATCAAGGAACCCACTCACTGTGTCATTTAAAAATATTCATATACTCAAGTGTAAGAACTACTTTAGGATATTTTATGTATTCAGCTAGGGCCCATAGTCTGATGATCAATGAATGCAACTGCTCACATGTTGTAAATGTGTAATAAAGTCCTGATTAATGTAAGGCAAGTTAATAACAGAAATCAAGTGATGTTTTCATACCATTTGATGGCATTAACTCTGAACAACATAAAGAGCCCAAATGCTGCCCTGCCAAATCACTCACGCTCAATCTTACTTGGTTTCCAAGTAGTTATACACAAAGAACACAAGCTGAATAGAGATCAAATGGTCTTTAACTTCATACCTGAACAGGAATCAATGCAGATTTCTGGTAAAGGATTAGTTGATACATAGAAAACACACAGAGTCTAAGCTTAAAGCTTGAGGGAACTGCTGCATTACTCTTAAATATTAGTATTGGGAGCAATATGTCCAGTTGTGTCTTAGAGGTGGAAAAAAATGAGACAAAGAGATGGGGGGAGGGGAAAGATGGAGACAGAGAGAGAGGTTGGATTAATTAAATTCCAAATCTCATGTTATCCCATTTTTTGAATATCTGAATGTTTAACAGAAACTAAAAGACTATCTCAAAACTAGTTCTCTACAAAAAAAAATCATTAAAAAAATGCAAGTTCTTAAAAGAAGCTATTTCAAACAAAATGATGGTATTAGCCAGGAATTCAACTCTACTGACTTATATAAAAATACAAAATGTAATGTCGCTTATGGCAGAATGAGCTATGATGCTTCTGGATCTAGGGGCTCAAACTGTGTCATCAAGCCTCTCTCTTCCCTTTTCCATCTCCTGGGCTCTCAATTCTTCCAAGTAGGATTCATTACGTAAAATAATAATAATAATAATAACAACAACAACAACAATAACAGTAATAATAAAACCCAGAAACTTCAATTAGAGTTGAGAGGCCAGTAGCGGGAGCCCTCACACTCCGGGAGGATAACAGAGCCTAACAGGAAGAAGACTTTTTTCTTTTCTGGCAAGGGCTCAACCAATGAAAAGCCATGGACCCTTTGTTGACTTTAGTCCCCCCAGCTTCCTTTTTTCTTTCTGCAAAAGCATTCTCCTTTCTTTGCCTGGAGACTTGCACATGTCTTACCATGGTTGTGGACCTTGAACTGCAATTCTATGATAATCCTGAATAAAGCCATATTTGCCAGTGAAGTACCTGACAGTCTATTTAAGTCAACAATTCACAAGCAGGCCATTCAACATGGTGGCCCTCAGCAGCTTCAAGTTTACAAAATTCTTCAAGGTAGTATTTCCAGCAGAAAGAGATGCGCTCTTCCAAAGAGTTACAGACACAAAAACTGAAGATTTAGCCTCATTGAACTGATATATCACATGCTCATCAAAGATCAGAGCAGAGACGTGATATTTTCCGGGAAAATAGGGATGGAGAAAAGATAAAAGAAAATCTTGGTTTAACATTATCCAGAATATCAGTTTGGGAATACTAGTTGTCCAGAATTCATAACAAACTCATTTAAGGGAAAATTCTATTAAATAATTAATTTTATTGCCAGATGTTTTCACTATGTAGAATCCAAAATTCTGTGCTTTTGCTGTTGAATCTTCATAATCTCTGCCTCCAGTGCCTCAGTGAGAATTAATGTGGCCTCTGCCATGAACTTTGTTCCCAAATCTTATGGTAGCCAAAGCCCTTGCTAACTGTTGGCATTTCTTAATTTCCCATAATGTTAGAAGGTATATTTGAAGCAATGACCTCTACCCTATGTTAGTCCTCAAACATTGCTTTTCTTCTTCTTTTTATGAACTTATTCCTGAGGTATCATAAAGTCCTTTCTCCCTCCTTATTTCTGGCTATAGTAAGACCTGACTTTCAACAAAGAAATTTTCTTAGCCTCAAGAAATGGAAAGGAGGAGAAAAGACAAAAAAATGAAAAAGAAACTCACATATAAACACTGAAAATAAAATAAAATCTTCTGATTCTAAGGCTTCCAATCTCATGTCACATAGCAATTCTAGGAATTAACAATAAAGATGCCAAAAATCTTTTTACCCCTAATCTCTGTTAGAGATTTCTCTGCACCAGATAATCTTGTTTAAGAAAAAAGCTTTTTATAAAGTGTTTTATGGTGAGTTTAATCAGTCACTAGTAAGAACCTTTCCTTCTTATCTACAGAGTTTCTAAAGAAGAGCAAGAAAATAAATATTTATATCTGGTCAACTTGGGATCCCTTTTCTCACTTCAAGGTCTCAAATAACCCTGCTCTGCAGCCCAGGTGAATCACTCTTCTTGCAAACCACAAACACCAGCTGTTATATTTCCCTGACGTCTTTGACCTCCTCATAGAGTATCTTACTCCAAAATGCTGGCCTCTCTGTAGCTCCATATTTGGGATTGAGAAAGTAGCAACGAGGATTCATTTGGATGTTAATTTGATGGTATTAGAATGTTCAAATCATGAGCACGGTGTTTTGTGCAAGTGACAGGTGCTTCTGTGTGATTGTAGCTTGGAGGGTGACCAGTATGAGAATGTTGAGTCTGAAAAGACATGTTAAGGCTGCATTTATGTTACTTGGGCCATGCTACCTAGGTTTTACTCTATAGGCAATGGGGAGATTCCCAAAGTAAAAGATACGATGTTTGTATTAAATTCAGCATTAAAAAGAAATATATTTCAATTTTATTAAAGATTTATGTCCCTAATTGGCATTGTAATCAGTTTAAAAGAGTATATGAGTAATATAAGAGCATGCTTTCAGAGTTAGCTTTTTACATTTAATATCAAAGCCAATTAGAGATAGGAAATTACTTTCATTTGGGCTACTTTGTTATATTATGAAAGTCTCTCAATATCTTATTGGTAATATTTTTAGACAAATACTGAGAATGTTACTTAACTCCAGGAGTTAATCCCTAAGAAAGTATCACCAAATTTTGCTGATATTCAAACAATTAAACTATGATTTAAGCCACTGAAGAGGATCTTTTAATCACTGTATCAACAACATAGATCCAGAGTATCTTTTTGAAATGACCCTGCATTCACAGGCTCCATTAGATCAGTCTGCAAAGTGCATCACCAAGAGTCATATGAAGTTCCTCTGATGGCAAGAAATAGAAATCCATTCAAATAAACAATGTTCTGGTCCACTTGGGCCTCTATAACAAAATACCGTAGCCTGTGGCTTATAAACAACAGAAATTTGTTTCTTAATAATTACGGAGGATGGAAGCCCAAGATCAGGGTGCCGGTATTGGCAGTGAGGGCCCTCTGCTGAGCCTCAGGCTTCTTGTTGTATCCTCACTGGCAGAAGGGGAAGAGGGATCTCTCTGGAGCATCTTTTACAAGGGCACTTACCCCATTCAGGAGGGCTCTGCCCTCATGACCTAATCACCTCCCCAGAGCTTACCCTTCTAATGCTATCACTTGGTGGGGCAGGGCAGGGGGAGAGGGTGTCACATCTTCAGCATGTGTTTGGAAGGGACTGGGAGACACAAACATTCAGACCACAGCAAAGAGGAAATTTACTGAAGGGATATGGGGGAAAAGCACAAGGAATCTTGTAAAAGTGAGTCATGGACTGTGAAACCTTCAGGGCCTGCGGCAGCCATTCTTCCCATTTCTCTGGAGTCACATTTTTCCTCATCACTCCTGTTTTGGCATGTCTCTTACTTCTTGCTACAAACTGACCTAGTATTACTCACAAAACCCCACATGGCTTACAACGGCCACTGTGGCTCTGAATCATATTTTCTGGATGCCTTGTTTCAAACTGGTATGAAAGAATTCTGATTGGTCACTGGTCATTCGTTGCCTTGTTATTCTTGGATTCTCCGACTTCCTGGCCACATGCTCCTCACAAAGCTGACTAGAGTCCACTGTACACAGACAGAGCTGGTGTGGAAAGTTCCTAATGAAGGGGAAGAGGGTGGGGAGTAGTCTCCTAAAGTGGTTGACAACCTTTTGTTTAAATAAATGATAACAATGAATAGGCTATAATGGTTATTTTAGTTTTGATCTAACCTAGTGCTAGACTTTATACTCCAGTTAAGATTAATAAACGAAACCTTGAATTAGTCACATTTTTTTCTCCTTCCATAAGTCCAAATCCAAGTACAATGGCTGAAATCAAGAGGAAGAGAGTCACTTAAAGAATAAATCATTAGACTTAAAAGTTTTAATGACTTTTACCTTGGAGTTATATAATTTTTATCTCATTATTTGGAATAATTATTTTGTTAAAACTAGATTTTTAAATTTAGAAAAATGTTATGAAATAAATTTATAAAGAAATGAGGTTATGCAGAAGAGCAAAAATAGACATCACCATGGTAACTAGATTTTTACACATGCACTAATTGTGCTTCTGTGATAAACAACAAACAAATATTTAGTGGAAAAGAAAAACTCATATTTTGAATAAGACAGGTAACTCTAGTTATTGTTTTCAGTGTGACTAAAAAAACCCTCAAATGCGACAGTCACAAAAAATATTTTTTCTCTCTTTTCTGCCCTTTGATTCATGTCCATTTAAATAATCAGACAGTTGAAGTCAGGAATACACTTTTATAATAAAGCAAAATGACAAGATTCTGTCATGCTTGATTGCCGCCTTCTCCTTATTCCCCCTCAGGTATAAAAGTAGAACATGAACAAATATAAATAAGAAATTCTTAACAGAATTAGGCTGATTTTTAAATAAAATCACTCCTAGAATTTTGAGAACTTACGTTGCTTCAGGCAACATGCCAAATGCTTTACATACATGATCACGGTTCATTTAAAAACAACCCTGTGGTTGGAAGTTCTATTATTACACTTTACATTTCTACAAACGAGGAAACTGAGGCTCACAGAGATGAATTAACAGATACTAAACTGTGGAGCCTGGAGAAGAGAGTGAAGAAAGAAGGAAAATGTCAAGGGTGACTGGGAGGAGAGTATTCTGAAGGCAGTGGTTGCATGGAGAGAAGCTCTTGGCTAGAGTGACCATTTGTAAATAAATGATCTCGTTAAATCAGGTATGGCTTGGTAGAAATTTCCCACACTTAGTCTTGAGGAACAAGCTTTAGGAAATGTTAATGACCGGGTTTACCACTCAACCCCCTAAATGTTGAAATACACTTCAGATGGAACAAGTTATGTAATTGTTTATTTGGCAGGCAAACTGCTCAAGCAGCATGACAATCCCATAAAACCTACTTGTACAATCTTGGGCAAATCACTCGAACTATCTAATTATCAGTCTATTTATCTGAAAACTAAGTTTCTAAGGGAACTGTAAGTTCTAATATTCCATAGTTTTATGAGAATTTTTTTGGTTTGTCTCAACTCCTTTAACCTCCATTTATTTTCCTAAGAAGTCTGTTCATAAGTCTGTTTATGCAATCACACATTTGGCTTTGTACCAATCTTTTCACTTTTATTCATAGTTAAATAATTGAGACAGAGAGTGCAACGGTTATGAAACTAAAACATATAAAACTATTTACATTTTTTCTGCTTTAAAAAGTAAATATGTCAGTCTGAATTTTCTTCTCTCAAAAGCAGCTGTGGAAACGTAGCAAAACCATGTCATCTGTATAATATTCTTTCCCAAGAAAATGAAGGTCACTTTGAACAAACAAATGATATTCTGTGGCAGGTGGGAGTATTCTGAGTCATTAAAACCACAGTAAATTTGAAGCACTTTAAACGTAAAAGGATTGGGAAACAAACATGGCAAGAGAAAAATCCACAGAATTTAGAATTTACCACAGATCTTCAGAAATACTTCATCAAATAACGATTTAAAAAAGAGAAATGCAGTTAGTATTCCTAGTTGGTATTCCTAGTCATAATGAAGACCTACTAGACTACTGTCTAGGAGGCAGTTGGGTTTGATTCTAAAAGAAATTTTTACATGCATTCTCCATCTCCATTTACCATAAAACCACCATCATTGTGAATTTAGTCATGATAGGCTTTTGTGAGATGATCAGTAAAATACTTACCAGCAAAGCCTTAATTTATCGTAAAAGTTCAGACTGAAGTAGAGGTTCTTCCTAGAACTGGTTTACCCTTGTCCTAAAATGTAGCTCAAAGCCCACTTAATTATACATGGAGATCTAATTAAATCAGAAATGCTGTTCTTGTCTCCCTGATACTTCATACCCCTAGTCACAACTGAGCAAAAGGTTTATGGACAATCAGTCAAGAATTACTAAAAATATTCCAAATGTTTAATTTTTGGTCATTCTATCTTTTTGATTAGATCAGCATTATTCCAACATGTTTTGGAGGAAAATATATTTCCCTCCTGCAGTTTTCAGATATTATCAGTGACCATTTACTAAGGTCCAAAATATTTTAATTAAACTGTTTGTTTTTAGGTTATTTGGTGAAAATTCATTGCACAGTACCTTATGCTGTTTGGTAGATACATTTTCCCTGATATAAGAAAAGAATTTGATTTACCCAAGACAAAAACAGACTCATAGATACAGAGAACAAATGGGTGGTTTCCACAGGGGAGGGTGAGGTAGGGATGGGTGAAATAGGTGAAGGGAATTAAAAGGCACAAACCTTCAGTAATAAAATAAATAAGCTATGGGGATGTAACCTACAGCATAAGAAATATGGTCAATAATATTACAATAACTTTGTATGGGGACAGAAGGTTACTAGACTTACCATGGTGATCATTTCATAATGTAAGCAAACGTCAAATCAGTATATTGTACATCTGAAACTAACATAACAGTGTACATCAACTATATTTCAATAAAAGTAAAAACAATGCAAGAAACAACAACAACAACAACAAAAAGTATTTGGTTTATAGTAATTAAATATAAATTTTTTGAGAGCTCCTCCTATTTTCGAGAGAAAAGTTATTGGCACTCTACAGAACTAACGTCCTTAGGATCATATTTTTTAAAATGCTAGGCAAGAGTTATAAGATTAAAAGATCCTTAAAATTCTATAAAAGATCCACCAATGATTTATTTTCATCTCTTTCCACGCTCTCATCATGTCCTACATTAACAGCAACACAGCCCCTGAGATGTTCCTTTCTATATTTTATAGACATGAAGAGCTGATCTGGGGTCATTCTCTGTTTCTCTGTTCATTTGTGTATCAGTTTGCTAGGGCTGCCATAACAAAATACCACAGGCTGGGTGGCTTAAACAAAAGTAATTTATTTTTCACAGTTCTAGAGATTGGAAGCCCAAGATTCAGGTGTAGGCAGGTTGGCTTGCAGGGAGCTACCTTCTCACTGTGTCCTTGCGTGGTCTTTCTTCTGCAGGTGTGCCCCTTATGTCTCTGAGTCCAGATTTCCTCTTCTTATAAAGACACCAATCAGATTGCATTAGAGCCCACCTATGCGACCCCGTTTAACTTGATTACCTCTTTAAAGGCCCTAACTTCTAAAACAGTCACGTTCTAAGGTTAGGACTATAACATGAATTCAAATAGGGAACACATTCAGGCCATAACAACGTGTAATGTGCTCTTTCCCCAACTCCACTCGATGGCTCCTTTTATATTTTCTCCTTATCACTAGTTTTCAGAATTTTGCATGATGGGCTTTGGTGTGATTTTCCTTGTGTTTACCCTGCTTGGGCTTTATTGTGTTTCTTGGATCTGTGGGTTTATACTTTTTATTAAATTCAGAAAACTTTTGACCATTTTTTTCTTCAAATATATTTTAGGTTCTCCCTTTACTTCTGGATATTTATTTACACATACTATTTTGTATCTCAGTGAACTAGTTGAGTCTTGTGCCCTCCTTTCTACTGTTTTTATTTAGCCTGTTTAACACCAATTTTTAAAAGTTTATTTGTAAACATTGTTAGTTCCTTTTCTATGGATTGGTATACTGGATTTATTTCCTTTCAGTTTATCATTTGTCTTTTGAATTTTTTTGTCGTAGTTGGTTGTTTGGAATTTTGGAGGGCATGCAGAAGTGTTTTTTAAAAAGTTAATTGAATTTACCCATCTTTTTTTCTTGTTTCTGATTTTGGATAGTAGTTAGAAAGATATTCCCTATGTCTAGAATAAGGGATTTGCATGTTTTTTTCTAGTACTTCTATGTTATTTTTTATATTTAATTTTCTGATTTATTTGGAGTTCATTTTTTACATGTTGCAAAGTATAGTTTCAAGTTTAATTTTTTTCACTATTATTTGTTCCAACATCTTTTATTAAAATACTACCTTTCTGCAATTGCCTAGATATTCCACATTTATCATATACTAAATTTCCATGTGGATGTGAGTCTATTTCTGACTTTGCTATTCTTTTCCTTTAGTCTTCTGTTAAAGTGTCAGTATCACACTATTTTAAATATGGAAGCTTTACAGCACATTTTAATAACTATTAAACTAATGACCTGCAATTAATATTCTACTTCAAGATTTTACAAGCAAATATTGTATCTTGATTATTCAACATGAACTTTAGAGACAACTTGCTTAGCTCCAGGAAAAAAAAATAATTTGGTGGTATTTTAAATAAGCTCACATTAAATTTATAAGTTATCTAAAATATAATTATGCATGACAACTTTATATTGTTGAATTAAAACAACAAATGTATTTTCATTTGATGAAGCCTACTTTTGTGTTTTTCATATGTATTTTAAAGTTTTCCTTATACAGGTTTTACATATTTCTTAAGTTTATTCTTAAGTAACATCTCATATTGTAGCTATTGTAAATGGTTTTCTTTTCCATTATATTGTCTCATAATTGTTTGTGTATTCGTGGACTACTGATTTTGTGTGCTAACTTTGTTTTCTGCTATGTAATTAATTTATTGTTTGAGTTCACAGTTTCATTGGCAGGTATTAGGAGTGTAACTTGATGGAATATTCTGGGAGCTGGGAAGCACAGAAAGCATCCTGTTAGAAGACAATAGAATAGATAACTGATCTTCTCCTTCTGGATCTGGTACCAGATGGCAGGTCTAGAATCACAAGAGATTAGCTGAGATGAACATCACCTGTGCAAGCAGGGTGGGCTGAACTGCAAGTGCAGGACAGTTACTGTGCCTCTCCCTCCTAAGATTTTAGATATTCTCTGCCTACAAGGAGAGACATTTCTGGAAGAATTCTTATTGTCTTGCCTTGTCAGGGACATTACCTTTGTAGAGATCCATGAGGCCTCCAGTTACTATCAGATTATTATGAGTACTCATTTATACTCATTTCAGTCTTCAGTGAATGAGGGCAGCTGGACAGAGACTTCTTTTAGAAATGCAAATAACTCTGGGGAAGATGCAGGTAATACTATAAACACAATATGATAAGCAATGAGCCTAAAACAGTCAGCCAAAAGACAGGAATCCTTCCAAGATGATGTTCCACCACAACCACCCTTCAGTTCAGTCTAGAGTAGAGAGGGGAAAACAAGGAGAGGATATTGCCTTGGTTTGTTTTGTTGTTGTTGTTGTTTTGTTCTGTTTTGTTTTAGGTATCTAAGTTAACTGGAGGGGGATATCTAAGTGCAAGGCAATTGTGCTGTTGGCAGGCACCTCTCCACCCTCTTGACTGCTGGGTCACTAACCAATAGCTGAGAGAAGATGAGTCTTTGGGGATGGTTATCCTCAGGGCACGTACAGGGTTAGGTAAGCAGTCCACCCCATCGGCCAGTGAGTGGTGATGAACTTTGGCTGATACAATAGTATTTGTTTCCACTTTTCTATTTCTCCATTGTCCAGCAGGTAGAATAGTAGTGAATCACATGTGACTTACATCCTACCAATACAGGTTCAGTGATTGGCAGATTAACTCTTGGAAAAATGAGATGACAGCCAAAGTCAAGAGTACTGCAATGCATTTTTGCCCTATTTTCTATTCTCAGTTTCAGGTGCTTTATCCTACCAAATAGTAGACATGGGAAAGTGGAGAGGTAGGAAACAAGAAGGAAAGAGTGAAAAAAAAAAAAAAGATCAGATCAATGGCTAACTCCTGGAACTGACATCGCTGACATTTCACCTGCAAGACCACTGAGTTTCATTTGTAAAAAAAATTAATGAATTAATTAAGTATATGAATGAATAAGGAGCTCAATGCATAGGTTATAGATACAAAGCAAAGATGATGTGTTGTATTTAAGTCAGTAAGACATTAATGGAATATTCTCATTTTCATAGTCTTCTCAACACATTCTTATTTACCCCAGAAACAAAAGAGCCCATTATGCTAAGCTTCTCTGAACCAATGTTTAACTCTCAAGATGATGATGTTTAAAGCAACCTTACTGTAAAACTGTTAAACTTAATATTTAACTGTTAAACTTAATATTCCTTATTTTCTAACACATACCTTTTTGAAAATGAGTAACAGCTTAAGAATTTCAGAAACATGATTCTTCATGATTCAGAGTCAGGAACCCCTCTAAATGTGTGTGGTTTTGATATACAGTCACATCTATTTACATATACAGCTTAAGTCAGGTATTTCCTAATCACATTGTACTTGCCTACTTAGCTTGGTTTTATGCTTGATATACAAACATATTTTAAAATCAATACTTTATAAAACTCTAAGATGCAATTCTAATTAATGATTTGGTACAAATTCTAGTATATTTTCTGCCTAAGTCCTACCAATAAACATCAACTTAAGAGTGAAATTATTTTCACACACATCATTCTACAAAACAATTTCTTCTGGTTATAACAGCATGCTACCCCAAGAAAGTGTTTAGCACAACACTGTGGAACGACCTTCCCATAAGGTCTATCAGAAACAACTAGCCATCCTGACTCCCAGTATAAGCCTTCTATTGAGGCAATGTAAATTCTCCACAGATTGCAGAAGGAAGTGGAGGGAGAAGGCAAACCCTTGTAAACAAGATAAGCAACATTTAGTGCAATATTATTTAAAATTCAAATTATTTTTAAAAACATGATGAACAAAATATTAAAATTTTAAATAAAGACAAGATTTGATTTTGCACTTACAGGATCCTATCTCACTTAATTCACCCTACTCTAAGCTCTGGTTCCAATAAAACTTTATTTACAAAAGTAGGTGGATAGGCCATAGGTATGGCACGTCAATTTAAATGTTTAAAAATATTGTTTATCTTAATAACTGTGAGTTTTGTACTCCCTTGAATAATGCTTCATCTCACTCTGATTTCCATCCTGGTGGCATATATATCAAACTCTATTAAACTGCTCACTTTAAATAGCTTCACTTGGTTTTACATCAATTATAACTCAATGAAGCTGTTAAAAATGAAAAAAACTCTTCATGTATAATGCTACAGAGACTCTTACTTACTTTCACTCTCATATCTCACTAATATATTCATAGGGCATTAAATTCTACTGGCTTGTATTTGAGGATAATTTGTCTATTTTATTTCCGTGTTCTTGTCTGGAAAGATGTAGATTGTGGCTGGGTACAAGAAGGGACTGATGATTATTTTCTGACAACATAGTTGTGTGCTAGTTGGAATTAGGCTTATCTGTCAGTGACAGAAAAATAGCAGCACTTGAACCAAAGTAAAGCTTGTTTCCTTTTCTCTTTTCTTTCTGGGCTACAACCTTCATTCTTTTGGCCTAAATGGGTGAACTCCAAGCTCCTACAGCAGAATGAGGAGAAAATAAAAAAGAGGGCAAAGGGAACATTCCAGTTGTCCCTTTGGGAAGGTTCCTGGAAACTATCAAAATGTACTTCTGTTTTCATTCCTTCTATAGATTTTAGTTACAAGGATACATACCTTGGACACAAAGAGCTTAGCTTCAAGGAGACTGGGAGATTACTGTGGGTGGCCATATGCACATGTAAACATTGTACCATCATGATTGGGACTTAACCTTCCCCATTTCTCAAAAGAGGGGATTTACTTCATGACACTGATGTTTTCCTGAGATTTAAGATTTTGTATTTTAATCAAAAACAAAGCTGGATCTAATTTGGGGGCTGCTAGAAGTAAAAAGGGGTAATAGTAATAAAAATATACCTGACTAAAAATGGGCTCTCTGCTTGAATGCAATAATGCAGAAGAAAGTACAATTTCAAAGAGAAAGAGTTACACTGAGTGGTTAAAATATCCATTTTAAGATCCATATTTATAAATTCTAAACTGGATTAAAAAAACTGAGGGAGCTATTTTAATAATACTTGTCACTTACATTTGAAAATCTGTTTATTTCTCCCATAAATAAAGGCGTACTATTCTGTTCTTTCTCTCTTGATTAAAACTCTTTCAAGCTGACTAAAATTTGCATGTTCAATCTGACATTTGTTTGTCTTTGGGGGAGATTTAGTGACAATGACTAACCTGTTCAACTATCATATTGTAAGACAGTGATCAGCTTTTAAGGATGTAACTGGGGAGGAGATCAAGACGGTGGAGTAGGAGAATGCTGAGTTCACCTCCCCACAAGAATACATCAAAAATGCATCTACATGTGAAGCAGTTCTTACTGAAAACAATACTGGAGACTGGCAGAAAGTCTCTTATACAACCAGGGCTCTAAGAAAGATCCACATGGAGTCGGGTAAGAAGGAAAGAGAAGTGATCAGGTCAGGACCTGTTACATAGGCTCAGAGATCCTCCTTGGGGAGTGAATGGTTCAAACCACACATTGGGTGGCCTAGCCCTGGGGTATGACACCAGGAAGACAAGTCCATTTGGCTGGTTTGAAGACCAATAGGGCTGTGAGGGAGTCCACTCATGAAAAGTGTACACACAGGCTTGCTTGCTCCAAAAACAAAGTGGAGGAAGATGACTGAGACTGGCTGAGACCTTGGACGGTTTCCTGAAATTGCCCTAAGGCATGCCCTAACCCATGCTAAATGCCCACTCTGGCACCTCTTGCTCTGTGGCACAGCTCCCTAGCAGGACAAAGGCTGCCAGTGCTGAGGAGAGTGTGCAGTTAGGGGGATGGAACCGGCTCAGACTCAGCACTACATCTCAATGGGGTCGGGGTGGTTATTGCCGGTGCTCTTAGAAGCAGCAGATTGGGAGCCATCTGGAACCCTGACTGGTGTGCCGGGACTACCCAAATGTGCACGTGCTCCACGCCTTCTTGCTCCAGTGCATTCTCCCCTGGGATAAAGGTGTCAATGCTGGGATGGAGGAGAGCACACATTTAGAGGGACTGGAACCAGCTAAGATCCCACCTTCAGGGTTTTTGCTCTAGTGTCTTGAGACTCTACCCTGCCCCCAATAGCATGCTGTTGGCCACTGAGTGTAGGAAGAGCCTCAGCATACCTGGCTTTGGCTCTTGCCCCTCCATATCCAGCCCCACCTCCCATCAAAGTGATAGCTGCCAGCACACCCCGAGAAAGATATGACTCATGATCATTTCAAATCCAGCTCTTCCAACAAAGGCAGTGGGCATACAGATGCAGCCACACAAGGACACCCCTTCAAGACTGGGATAGAAAACTATTTTACCTAAATTCATAGAGACAGAGAAAGTTAATAAGCAAAATGAGAAGATAGAGGAATTTGTTTCAAATGAAAGAACAAGAAAAATACCTTGAAAAAGCAACAAACTAAATAAATAATTTACCACATAGAGTTCAAAGTATTAGAAATAAGAATGCTAGGTCTGTTTGAATCCTATGTTTATATATATGTGTATATATATATTTGGCTAAATTTGGCTGATTTATGTTTCTAGATATGACTTATTTGGAATCAAATGGAAAAGTAGCTGTATTAAATTTACTTCTCAGGAAAAACCTATTAATCACAGCAAGGAAAAGCTCTTGGTATAAGCACTTTATAAAAAGCTTAGCAATAGGGGGGAGGGTATAGCTCAAATTGTAGAATGCCTGCTCAGCATGCACTAGGTCCTAGGTTCAATCCCCAGTACCTCCACTGAAAAAGTAAAAAAATAAATAAACCTAATTACCTCCCCCCTGCAAAACAAAAAATTATAAAATAAATAAATAAAACTCTTTTTAAAAAAAAGCTTAGAAATGACCTCACAATAGTAGCAGGAGTTGGCAGACACAAGCCAGTGAGCCTTCTCAGGCCAAACAGTACAGTTTCTTGGCATACATAGAAAAAATTCTAAAAATGGCATTTTCCATGTACAAGGCAATGAGAATGGAATGTCTTTTTTGTTACCACCATTTATGGAAGGAATCCAGAGTTTCTTACAAACATATAAATTTTGTTGTAGTAGCTAGACACAATACCAACATGTGGTAGACAGAGAAGCAGACATTTAGAATTATATTACATAACATAATTTTAAAAAACCACTTCCATTAGCAGTCATGCTGGGAGAAGTGTGACTGTATTTCAGTTCATGACCATACATAAACAATTAAATAAGGAAATGGCACCATATCCAGGTACAGCTGCTGTTCTCATCTGTGCTTTTATCTATGAGGTCACTGTTGATTTGTTGAATTAGCCAAAACTTGACATTTTTCTGTAAAAAGTGGACAGGATGCCAGAGTCTACTTCACTTTAAAATGATTCTTTCTGTGTCTTCCAAGCCTGTGTAAAATTTACCCATTCCTTACACTTACCGAGTCTTCATTCAGATTTTCTACCTTACCTGAAATCTTTGAGCAGTCTGGTCAATAAACCAGTGAAATAAGTCTAGGACATATCGTACAGAACTTGCTCAGTTTTGAGGAAACATTCATCAACCTATTTGAGAATGACCCAGAATTTTATTACTCTATTATGCTTTGCCATTAATGGTATGTGAATTGTTCTGTTGCTGACTCTAGACCTGGAATTTCCCTTACTACTTCTAATGGAGAAACTTTTGGGCTTGGAAATGTGTTAAACTTTAAATATGAGTCATAAATGAACATATATATATATATAATATATATATATATATAAAATTTATATGTATGATTGTGAATTTTAGCATCAATCATAGTTTGATTTGTATTATAATTAGTTGTGCATTTTTGTATTTTTCTTATGACACTGGGCTTCATGGATAAAAGGTGTGGTATATCAACTTTTATTTACCAAAAATACAGAATTATTCTTGGAAGAAGATAGCGAGCACTCAAGATATCTTTTTTTTAAATTGAGTTGAGTTGAAGTGAATTTCATTTTCAAAGCTTTATTATACAGATATTTTGTGGACAACATTCTGCTTGGATGATGCCCTACATTGCTTAAGCAGAGCAGTACAGTTAATTATAGTAGTTTTAAATTGATTTTTGGTGAATTCTAGGCAAGTCAAAATGCATTTTCAGAGATATTGCTGTTTCTTTTCATCTTTTGTTACCACAATGTTATTTCAGAATCTTAAATAACAAAAAAAAATTTATAGCTAAGCATATGTTACTTTTCCTTTCAGCCCTCAAAATTATCCCACCAAACACAGAATAGTACTAAAGAACCTGGGTTTGTGCCTAGTATTTGTTGCTAATTAGTATTTGACTTTAAGTTGGCTTCTTAAGGCTTAAAAATCACACTAAATTTTTAAGAAGGGAAAATTGGTCTAGATATCTTGTGTCTCCTGAAATCTAAAATTCCTTTATTTTCTAAAGTCATTTTGTGTTTACAAAGTCCACTAAGACATGGGGAAGAGAAGATAGGCAAGCCTTCACTTCTGTCCTCAGCTTAAGAAAAAGAAAATACTATTTAGGTATCATTATTTACCATTGAACTTTTCCATGCATTAGATGAAGGCAAGGTACTAAGATCCCTCTTCCTCAAGGAGACAAATGGAAACAGAGACAGCAGAAAACTGAAACAAGCTCATTTAATCAATGGAAAAAATATGATTAGATTAGGTCTCCTGAGTCCACATCCTTTATTTGACAAATGACTTATTTTCACAAAACAGCCCAATTTTTTCTCAGTACTCTACTAGATAGTTTGCTTCCACTCTGTCGACATATTTTCATCCTCTTTCGTAACGCATCCCTCCCTATATTCTTTATCTTCCTTTCTCTCTCTTTAGATTCCTTCCTATGTTTTAGAAAACTTTTTCCATTTCTTTCTTTCCATGAGAGAAATCCTAGAAGCAATTGTCTAATTATTTCACCCTTTTAACAGTAATTGTAACAGTGAAAGCTAAAGTAAATACACATCTGATGCCATATTTAACAGCATGCTATAAAGTTTACATTTCAATGGACCTTGAACTACATGAAAATACATAAATCCTTTTCCTTTCTTTGTCCTATGTCAACTCCTTCTATCAACCCCCTCTATCAAATTCTACTTGGAATCACTTAATCAGGGCTGAGTTGAGACTTTTTTAAAGTAACTGAATGCTAATTACTGTTCTCCAATTAGACATAATTTTAACTTTAAGGTAAGAATTCAAGCTGAGTGCTTAAATTAGTTGTACTCAACTTTTAGCAGTGGCCACATGTAATGGAATGAGAAACATATATTACTGAAATAACAGAGAATATTAAAGATATAAAAGGAAAGAAAGGAGCAGAATTCAGGTTAAAAAACAGTTTGACATAACACTGTTACGCCTTTATTCTTTGGGGTACGTGGTGATTGTTTTCTTTTGAATCCCTGTAAGAGGGTTCTCAAATTTTAGAGAAGCAGAATCCCCTGGAGGGTTTATTAAAATACATATTGCTAGGCCCCACCCCCAAGGTTTCTGATTCTGTAGGTCTGGAGCGAGGCCTCAGAACCTGCATTTTTAATTGGCTCCCAGGAGATGCTGATGCTGTTAGTATGGGCTGTATAGTTGTTTCTATCTTAAGAGAAGATATTTCTAAAACCAGTTCATGTTTTGCTTTCAAAACTATGCAACCTCTTTTTTTTTCTGGACTTAGATTATATGCGCTCTCTTTTTAGATGCATTTCATTAACACTCACTGTTTTTAGTGAGATCTTAAAGCAAGGGTCAAAATTTTCTTTAAATTCTGGCTTAATAAAGTAACAAAAGCAGGCTGGCTGGAAACATGTATACAAATAGAATTTGCAATCACTATAAATATGAAATAAGTATCTGCGATATGTAAGCAGAGCACCCAGAGAAAAGGTATGCTGCTTTCACAAACCTTAAATCATTCCAGACTCTTCAAAAGACCAGCAGAGCATCATAAAAATTATATAACACAGCACACAGACATACACATTATAACACTTACCATGATTTTGAAAATTCTCCAAGAATATGTGATATGAAAATCATAACGGTATAGAAGTGAAATCATGCAGATTGTTGAAATGTTGAAATACATATTCATTTTATACAATGTCACTGGGGAATAATTCATTACACTAATAAAAAGAAAAGATTTACTTATATAATAATTCTATGACTCTATGAATATTATCAAAATTCCTTAAAGAGATGAAAATGTTAAGAACAAAAAACAAAAAGAAATTCTAGAGATCAAAAACATTGTAACAAAAATGAAGAATCCTTTGAGGGGCTTATTAATAGGCTGAACACAGCTGAGGAAAGAATTTCTGACCTTCAGGATAAGTCAGCAGACAATTCCAAAACAGAAAAGCAAAGAGAAAAAGGGCTGAAAAAAAAAATGGAACAGAACATCCAAGAACTGTGGAACAAATACAAAAGGTGTAACATATGCATAATGGGAATACCAGAAGGAGAAGAAAGAGAAAAGAAATATTTGAAGCAATAATGGCTGAGAATTTCCCCAAATAGTCAGATACCAAATCACAGATCCAGGAAATTCAGAACACTAAGCAGGATAAATAGCAAACAAAAAAATAAACAAAAAATTGCAAGTAGACATATCATAGTCAAACTGCAGAGATCAAAGATAAAAAAATCTTGAAAGAGCCAGAGGGCAAAAACATATTCCCTAGAGGATCAAAGATAAATATTACATCCAACTTCTCCTCAGAAACCATGCAAACAAGAAGAGAGTGGAGTGAAATATTTAAAACGTTGAGAGAAAAACTCACTAACCTAGAATTCTGTATGCTGTGAAATATTCTTCAAAACTGAAGGTGAAATAAAGATCTTCTCAGACAAGCTAAAATTGAGAGAACTTGTTGCCAGTAAACCTCCCTTGCAAGAAATGTTAAAAGAAATTCTTCAGAGAGAAGGAAAGTAATGTAGGTCAAAAACTCGGAATTATGTAAAGAAAGAGCATTGCGGAAGTAATAAGTGAAGGTAAAATAAAAACTTATTTTTCTTATTGATTCAACACCTAAAAGTTTGTCTCAAATATTAATAGCAACAATGTATTTGATTATGTATGCTTATATGTGGCTTATGTGTGCTTATGAATAAGTGAAACAAATGACAGCAATGTCACAAGGGACTAGAGAGAGGAATTATAATAATTACTGTTTTTCAAATTGAGATACAATTGACATTAATTTGAGAAATTAGAATTATTCCTATTTTTTAACTGAGGTATAACTGACATTAATTTCAGGTATACAACACAATGATTTGACATTTGTATACACTGCAAAATGATCACCCAATAAGTCTGGTTAACATCAATCATCACATAGAGTTACAATTTTTTTTCTTGTGAGAGAAACCATTGAAAAAAATTTTTAGTTTTAAAAAATAAGCACTGAAGAATTCACTGCATGTATAATTCTTGTTGTAATGAGAATTTTTAAAGCTACTCCCTTAGCAACCTGCAAATATACAATAAAGTATTATTACCTATAGTCATCATGCTGTACATTACATCATCCCTAGGAATGGATGTTTGTACCTTTTGACCCCTTTCACCCATTTTGCCCACCTCCTACCACCAAATCAATTTAAAGAAAAGAAGAGCAACAGAGAAAAAATTAACAAAAGTAGAATAAATTCTTTCATTTTTAAACTCTTAATTGGTCTAAAACATAACTGTTTATAGCAATAACAGTAGTAGTGTATTAGGTGACTATAGCATATGGACAAGTAAAATCAATGACAACATTGTCATAAGGGATGAGATGAAGTAATTCTGTATTGCTCTGCACCACATGGAAGTGGTTCCATGTTATTTAAAATTAGATTTAGGTTATATAAAAATACATATTTTAAACTCTAGGGCAACCACTAAATTTTTTAAAGTGAAGTGTAATTTGACACACTGAGAGGAGATAAAATTTAGTCATGTAAAAATGTTCAATTAAAACCAGAGAAGGAAGAAAAAGAAGGGGAAAGAGAAACAAATAATAAATGTCATGAGTAGAAAACAGTTACAAACATGATAAATATTAGTTCAATTGTATCAATACTCAACTTTAAATGTGAAACAGCCTATATGTACATATTGGAATAGATTGTCAGTGTGGGTACAAAAATATCCAAATAAGTTTTCCACACTAATATCACTTTAAATATAAATGCTCATATAAGGTAAAATGAAATGTATGGGCTCAGACAGTCCATGCTAACACTAATCAAAAGAAAACTGAAGGGCTATATTAACTTCCAACAAAGCAAACTGCAGAATAAGGAAGATTTTTCAGGCATAAAGAGTGGGCATGGTATAATGGTAAAGGGGTGATTCTCCAACAAAAAATAATGAACCTAATAATGTATTCACCAAACAAAAGAGCATCAAAATAAATAAGACAAAAATGGATGGAACTTACAGAAAAAACAGACAAAGCCACTACTATAGTTGAAGACTTCATCAACCCTCTATCAGTTATTGATAGATAAAGTAGGCAAAAAAAAACCTAAAAATATAGATAATGTGAACAGTACTATAAATCAAATTGATCTAATTCACATTTATAGAACACTCCATCCAACAGTAGAATATATACATTCTTCTTAAACTCAAATGGTGTATTCACCAAGATAGATTGCAGTATAGGTCATAAAATACATCAAAACAAATCTAAAAGAATAGAAACCATAAATAGTATATTATTAGAACAAGCTTAAATTAAGTTGGAAATCAATTAAAAAAAAAAAAAGACAAACTTCCCAAATATTCAGAAAATAAACAGCTCTTTATATATAATCTATAGTTCAAAGAAGAAAGTTTATGAGAAAATTTTAAATACTTTAAACTAAAAGAAAATAAAAATATCCTCATCAAAATTTGTCAAAAATAGCAAAAGCAGTGCTTGGAGAGAAATTTATAGCTTAAACAAATTTATTAGAAAAGAAAAAAGGATCTTAAATCAATAACTGAAGCTTCCAATTAGGAAACTGGAGAAAGAAAAGCAGAAATTAATGAAATTGAAAAAAAGACAACAATATAGAAAATAACCAACAATAAAAAAATCTGGCTCTTCCAAGGACCCATAAAGTTTATAAAACTGTAGCCAATCTAACCAAGAAAAAAAGAAAATATGTAATTTACCAATATCAGAAACAAAAGAGAGTTCATCACTACTTATTGTGGACATTAAAAGGATAATAAAGGAATGCTATGAGAAACTTCACACCTACAAATTAAGTAAAATGAACCAACTCCTTAGAAGACACAAAACTGTCAAAATTCACACAATAATTATGAGAGAAACTAAGTCAATAAATTAACAATTTCCCAAAAGTAAAGCAAAAAGAATCTAAAAGCACTGAACTCATAGAAACAGAGAGTTGAATGACAGTTGCCAGAGGCTAGTGAGGTGGGGGAAATGGGGAGATGTTGGTGAAATGGTATAACTTTTCAGCTATGCAGGATGAATAAGTTTTGGAGATAATGTATAGCATGGTGTCTGTAGTTAGTAATACTGTATTGTATACTTGAAAAAAATTTGTTGAGAGTCGATCTTACATGTTCTCACCACAAAAGAAAACTGGTAATGATATGAGGTGATAGATATGTTAATTAGCTTGACTGTGGTGATATTTCACAGTGTACGTTACATATATCAAAACATCAGGTTGAACAACTTAAATACATACAATTTTTATTTGTCAAATTATCCCCCAACGATCAATAAAATAAAATAAAGCATATGGCTCAGATTGGTTTACTGTGAATTCTACACAACATTTAAAGAAGAAATAATAGAAATTCTCAGCAATCTCTTCTAGAAAATAAAAGCAGGGGACACTGATTAACTCATTCTAGGATGTCGGCATTACTATACAAAGTTCAGATCAAGATACTGCAAACAAACAAACAATGCCCCCCCCAAAAAAGCCAACAACAACAACAAAAAACCTTACAGACCACTCTCTCATAAAGATAAATTAAAAATCCCCAACACTTTATTAGCAAATTGAATCCAACAGTATAAAAAATAATTATACATCATGTTTTAGTGGGATTTATTCCAGGTATGCAAGAGTGGTCCAATAGTTGAAAAATCAGTCAATATAATCCACCACATCAATTGCATTTAGAAGAAAAATCATATGATCATATTAATTGATGCAGAAAAATTATTTGGCAAAATCCAACATTCATTCATGATAAAAGTTCCTGATGTAGGAATTGTACACAAAATATACAAAGACTCTTAAGCTCAATAAGAAACAAACAACTCAATTAAAAACATCACTAATCATCAAAGAAATGCAAATCAAAACCACAATGAGATAACATATCATACCTGTCTGAATGGCTACCTTCAAAAAGACAATAAATAATAAATGTTGGCAAGGATGTGGAGAAGAAGAAACTTTCATGCACTGCTGGTAGGAATGTAAGTTGGTACAGTCACTATGGAAAACAGTTAACAAAATTTAAAAATAGAACTACCATATGATCCAGCAATTCTACTCCTGGGTATATATCTAAAGAAAGTGAAAATGCTAATTTGAAAAGATGTATACACTCCAATATGAACAGAAGCATTCTTTACAATAGTCAAAATATGGAAGCAACCTAAGTGTTCATCAACAGATGAATCAATAATGAAGCTGTGGTATATACACAATGGGATACTACACAGCCATAAAAAACGATGAAAATTTGCCATTTGCAGCTACGTGGATGACTTGGAGGGTGTTATGCTTAACAAAGTCAGACAGAGAAAGATAAATACTGTATGTTTTCACTGATATGTGGAACCTAAAAAATAAAATAAATGAATGAATAAAAAAAAAACAGAAGCAGACTTACAGATACAAGGAACAAATAGTGGTTCCCACTTGGGAGAGCGGTGGGGATAGGGGAAAGTTGGGGAAAAGAATTAAGAAGTACAAACTATTAGGTATAAAATAAACAACATATAAGGTTGTAACATATAGCACAGATAATATAGCCAATATTTTATAATAGCTTTAAATGGAATATAATCTTTAAAAGTACTGAATCACTATATTGTACACCTGAAATTAATATAAAATTGTAAATCAACTATACTTCAATTTTAAAAATTAAATTTAAAAATGGGCAAAAGATCTGAACAGACACCTTATCAAAGAAAATATACAGATGGCAAATAAACATGTGGGAAAATGCTAAATAGCATTTGTCAATAGGGAAATGTACATTACAGTAATACATCAGCTCTCATTTGAAACCTATTTAAATGGCTAAAAAATAGGAAATCTCATACACTGCTGGTGGGGATATAAAATGGCATGGTCACTTTGGAAGAGTTTGGCAGTTTTTTACAAAGCTAAATATACTCTTACCATATAATCCAGAAATCGCACTCCTAAGTATTTATCCAGCTGATTTGAAAACTTATGTCTATACAGAAACCTGTACAATGTTTCTATCAACTTTATTTCTAACTGCCAAAAACTGAAAGCAAACAAGATGTCCTTCAATAGGTTAATTGATAAACTACGATATATCCACACAATAGAATCTTTTTCTGCAATAATAAGGAATGCACTATCAAGTCACAAAAAGACACATATGAACTTCAAGTGCCTTTGCTAAGTGTCAGACACTAGTCTGAAAATGCTACTAACTTTATGATTACATTTATATGACATTCTGGAAAAGACAAAACTACAGATCGCAACAGCAAACAGATCAGTGGTTGCCAGGGACTTGGGTTAGGGGTTAAGGTTGTTGAATAGGTAGAGCACAGAGGATTTTCTAGTGTGGTGAAATTATTCTATGTAATAATGTTATGGTGGCTACATTACATTCTATATTTCTCAAAACTCAGTACTTTATAGCAGAATGAGTAAATCTTAATGTATGCAGATTTAAAAAAATCATTTACAGGGGATCTCAGCATAGAACACTGTGACAAAAACATTTAACTGCATTATAAATGTATAAAACAGCCTTTCTGAAAGAGTGGGTAAAAAAGTTGCTGACCAAAGTAACTTTGAAAATGAATGGAATCAGTAAGACTCAAAAAAGGCAAAAAGAACTTCACATGAGTATAAAACCCAAGTTGAAAAAGTTGTTTCCTACAGGGATATGGGCTAACATGTGCACTGGAACTGAGTAATTAAGTAAATGGATGGTAGCTGATCAGAGCCCCAGGAATGGGAGATTTCGACAAGCTAGAGGAGAAGGCTTGAATGACCCATGAGGTAACTAATGATAGTCAAAAACTACACGAACTCACTTCTTGGCTTAATGTAGACACAGATGGAGATATCAATATAAATGTTTATGGAGATATAAATGTTTCTATTAGCTGAAAGTGTCTAGAAGCAATGACATTCTAGTAGCAACAAGCATACTAGTTCCCAGATTTTGGTTTCCAGTACCATTCTCTAATAAAAGAAACAAAAGCTTCTGGGATAAATGGTTTATTCTAAAACTGGGGCAGGAAATATATAAGATGAACTTAAAACATCTTAGTGCCAAAAAGTACTTTTAAAAAACCCCACAATGATGGGGGTATATCAAAAAGACACAGCAGTCAACTGAAAGAACTTCGAATGACCAAAGCTAAAACAATTTGAACAATAAGTAATTAACAGTATATTATAACCTAAATTATAAAATAAATATTCCTGAGTCCACACGGATATAAATAACTGATTAAATAAATAAATAATTGAGTGAGAAGAGACAAATCTCCTATGCAGTAGAATGCAAACAATTATTGTAGATGACTCCAACCTTAAGAAGATAGAGCATTAACTCCCCACTACTTAAGTATGGGCTGTTCATAATGACTTTCTTCCTAAGAGTAGATATAGAAAGGCAGAGAAAAGAGTAACTTTACAGTCCAGAGACCTGAGAAACATTTCCTCAGGTCACCAAGGTCAACAGCAACAGTGATACATCATGTAGATAGTATGTACTCTTGATATGATGTGATGAGAATGGCACTTTACCTCTGTGGTCTTTCTACCAAAAACCTAAAACCACACCCTAATGACAAGAGAAACATCAGACAAATCCCAATAGAGGGAACCATATTTAACCACTACTCCTCAAAACCATCAATGTCATAAAAAACAAGGAAATTCTGGGAATGTGTCACAGCCAAGAGGAGCCTAAGGAGATGCGATGACTAAATATGACATGGTATCCTAGATGGGATACTGGAATGTAAAAGGACCATGAGGTAAGCAATTAAGGACATCTAACTAATAATCTAACTAAAGTATGGACTTCAGTTAATAATTATGTACCAGCTGGTTCATCTGTTGCGACAAATGTACCATACTAATATGCAATGTTACTAACAAAGGTAATAGTAATCTCTTCACAACTTTTCTTTAAATACATATTCTAAAATAAAAAGTGTATTAACATTTTAAAATTTTTATATAAAAATCTTAAATTTTAGATATATAGATCTATAAAAAACCTTATGTATCAACTACTAAAATTTCCTCATTTTACCACACAGGAAACTGACCCCCAGAGGAACTCACTAAACCAAGATCACACAAGTCCAGAACCCTTGTCTGTTACTACCGAGCTTTACCACTACGCCTGTTAACAGTGAGAAATTTAAGTTTCTTCAAAATTTAAAGTGTGAAACACATTAGAGCAATATGGAAGAAGTTTACAACATGCTTTATAACTCTTTTTAACGTAATACATTGATTTTAATTCTTCCTAAAGTATGTCTTGTTGAACACATTGGGCTCAAGGAAAGCCATAAGTGTTTAAAAATCATGACCTTAGTATTACATATAAGACAGAATGATTTATTCAGAGTAGCAAGACTTTAAGTCATGCTGCCCTCTGAGTCAGTCTGCTCCAGGGATAACTCTGTAAGATGAGCCTAACTTTCAGAAGAGACTTCTGATTAAAGAAAAGACATGAGTGCTCAAAAAAAATATCCTGTGCTTTTTATTTCTCTGCCTAATAGAGAAATAATTGTCTTAGGAAACTGTGACCCTGAGGAGTTACATGAATTCCTTGTGGTAATTTATTAAGTCAGTGGCATAATTCCTTGTTAGTTCATCTAGTTTACATTTCTAAATCCTATATGCCAGAATCCCACTAAAATTACTGAAATGTAATTTGATGGCATCAAATAAAAGTGAATCCATTAGGACCCAAGAAATAACAGATCTTCATGGAGGGCCCACAGGAGAACAGGGAACATGCTTTGTCTTCTTTCAATACTTTTTTTCCCTCAGTATCTACTCTGACTTCTTCCTTTAAAAATTGAAAAGTTTAGTTTCCAGAAGCAAAAGTAATGAAATGACATGATACCCTTCCAGCCCTACAGAAATATTAAATCTATTTTGTTAGGTTAGCCAGTAGGGAAAGCATTCAGTATTGCTCAATTATTCTCATCCATCTGTTCAATACAGTGAAGTGACCTTCCTAGTCCTTCTCTCCATGAAAAGAAACAATGTAGAGAAAAATTCAGTAGGTGTCACAAAGATAAATAATAAGGGAAGTAGATTATTATTAAACCTCATGAATAGTCCTTAAAAATGTTTCTATATTTTGAATCTAAATACGATCGAGTACTGTGGGGCAAACAACAGTTACAAAACAAGAACAAAAATGTTATTTTTAAGCCTTAAACGAGGAGCTCAGCTTATAGGGCTGCTTCAGCTTCTGTTCTTCTATTTACTGTGTTATGATACAGACTCTATAGGACTTACATCTGGTGAAAAAGGCTTTAAAAAAAAGAAACTCTGAGGTCCATTATGTTCACTTCTTTGGTGATAAAACTATATTTCTAGGTAACTTAAGTGAACAGTAATTTTAACACTTCTTTAAAAAAATAAAAATTAAGAAATTAAACTTCAGTATTCTAAACCTTCAATATTTTTTCTGTATCTTTATGAAGTCCATGAAATACTGCCTTTTTCTTTTTTTTCCCCATGAGTGGTCTTTCTATTAACCTTAGTCACTGATCTGCTTTCTTTCTTCCAGTCTCCTAAAAGTCTTGATTATTATGGCACCTGTTAAGTTATTTCACTAACACCAAACCAATTCTATGCCTTCACCTCCCTTCTCAATTTAATCTAGCAACTCCTTTCTCTGTAGACTTCATTCTTTTTTCATACCAGGACCTTTCCCCTCTTCTTTAATTCTACAAATCATTCTTTAACTTCGTGAAGTTCATATTACATATTCAGTTTAAGGGCTTAAAATAGCACACATAATACTAAATTCCATTTTCCCCCGTTCAACTTAACCTTTTAGGCCCCGTGGGCCAATTCCAGTAAAGACTGTGAAAATCTGGCTCATTTATTACATTTTTGTGAGTGAATAAAAGGTTTAAACGAACTGAAACCATACTAGAAAGGAAAAGCCCTAAAAATGACATGCTTTGCTTCCTCCATATTACACTGATGGGCTGATTGACAATGCTGAACACTCTTGCTAGGTAATAAAATTAAATGGATACAGCACACGGTGAGGCTGGTCAAGAAAGATTGATGGCTATATTAAGTTGAAGTTTTCTCTTTCCTTCAAAAAGCCAAAGTAAATTAACAACTGAAAACACAAAGCAGCCTTTCTTTCTTCCTCCCTAAAGTAAAGTTTCCAAAAACTAGAACACGGTTGCCTAGCTCATGATTATTTAAAGCCAAAATCATCCATATATTATGCAATGACGTGTATGTGTAACATCATGATATGATACAACAGATTTAGGTAAAATAAAACCTCAACAAAATCTTCTTGTGATGCAATACCAAAATAATCCATTAAGGAAAGAATTCAAATATAAAGTTAACCACTTTCACCTAGTAACGTATTTGAAAAACTCATTTTGGTAAAATATATAACATTTCTACGTAATAGGTGAATTTCTCTTTGAGAATTTTTGCATACCTATTTTTTTTTTTACTTTGTATGCATCTGTATCTTTCCAAATTTCTTACTCATATTGCCTAAAGCACCTCAGCCTTGATTCTACATTAACAGTTATAATATTCAGTTTAATGTGTTATATTGACAATTATGTAGATATATATATATATTTACCCATTTAAACATCTTTTCTGGATATTTTGAAACATTTTCATAAATTTGTAACCAAAATCCAAAGAAATATTATATATTTTATAAGTATTAATAAAATTATTACTTCATACCAGACCATCAAATGATGCCTTTTGTGCAGCTCTGGGAAATCTAAGTGACTTCTGTACAATAATAATTTTCATTTACATTTAAGGAATAATAATAATACCATTTTGAATAGTAACAGGAAAGTTACAGTTTATAATTCAGAATATTTAAGAAATATTTTGTTACACTGAACACATTTTTATTTGACTAAAGATAATAGATATTTAATTATACACATTTACTATAATATATACCATAAATACTGTAATAGTTATGTATTTCAGTATGTTATATAATTGATACTCTATATTATATATTTTTTAAAATTTAAAAGATAAAAGAAAGTAAAATGAATAATAATAAATACAGACCACACCAACCATGAGAATCACTTGTAACTTTAGGCTATTTTTTCCAGTTATTTATCTATGCAGAGGGTATTTTTCTGAATATAATTTAAATAAGTCTATACACATATACACAGCTGTATGTCATGTTTTTATATAATACTTATATTACTTGTTTTTATGATTTTCTTAAACATACATTTTAGTGGTAGTGTCATACTTAACACCTATAAAAATTCATAATGAATGCATGAATCAAGAGGTGTTTACTAAGGCTGATAGGCTGGCAAGTTTTCCATCTTTTACAAATCTAGTTCTTTATTTTAATTTGATTTCCTTCTGACTTTTAAAGATATTTAGCCCTCTGATTATCTAAAGTAAAATTCTAACTTTACAGATTTTTAATTTTGAACTTATTCATAAGATACCTATCCATTTATCAGATTAAAAAATCATCTTGGCAGAAATGAAATTTTTTTTATATTTTTTTATTGAGTAATAGTTATTTTACAATGTTGTGCCAAATTCTAGTGTAGAGCACAATTTTTCAGTCATACGTGAACATGTATATATTCATTGTCACATTTTTTTCGCTATGAGCTACCACAAGATCTTGTATATTTTCCCCTGTGCTATAGAGTATAATCTTGTTTATCTGTCCTACATTTTAAAATCCCAGTCTGTCCCTTCCCACCCCCTGCCTCCTTGGCAACCACAAGTTTGTATTCTGTCTATGAGACTGTTTCTGTTTTGTATTTATGTTTTGTTTGTTTGTTTGTTTTTAGATTCCTCATATAAGCGATCTCATATGGTATTTTTCTTTCTCTTTTTGGCTTACTTCACTTAGAATGACATTCCCCAAGAACATCCATGTTGTTGCAAATGGCGTTATGTTCTTGGGTTTTGTGGCTGAATAGTATTCCATCATATAAATATACCACCACTTCTTTATTCAGTCATCTGTTGATGGACATCTAGGCTGCTTCCATGTCTTGGCTATTGTAAATAGTGCTGCTATGAACATTGGGGTGCAGGTGTCATTTTGAAGTAGGGCTCCTTCTGGATTTATGCCCAGGAGCAGGATTCCTGGGTCATATGGTAAGTCTACTCCTAGTCTTTTGAGGAATCTCCATACTGTTTTCCACAGTAGCTTTCCTTGCTTCCCTCTCCCACTCTTAATGATTTAGATGTCTTCTTTTACAATTTTGTGTTTATTCTTTTTGTAATTCATGGCAGTTATCTCCTTTCCAGTTATGAGTTTCTCATTTTTGTAGCATCCTGCTTCTTTTCTATTTAGAGTAGACCTGTCAATATTTCTTTTAGCATGGGTTTAGTGTTGCTAAACTCTTTTAGTTTTGCTTGCCTGTGAAGTTCTTTCTCTCTCCTTCTATTCTGAAGGATAGCCTTGCTGGATAGAGCATCCTAGGCTGCATCTTTTCTTCATTCAGGACTTTGGATATATCTTGCCACTCCCTTCTGGCCTGTAGTGTTTGTGTAGAGAAATCAGCTGAGAGCCTTGTGGGGGTTCCCTTGTAACTCACTCTTTGTTTTTCTCTTGCTGCCTTTAGGATCATTTCTTTATCCTTGACTCTGGCCATTTTGATTATGATGTGTCTTGGTGTGAGTCTGTCTGGGTTCTTCCTGTTTGGGACCCTCTGAGCCTCCTGTACTTGGATATCTGATTCTTTCTTTAGGTTTGGGAAGTTTTCAGTCATGATTTCTTCAAATACCTTTTCAGTCCCCTTTGTTCTTTCTTCCCCTTCTGGAACCACTATTATGCGTAGATTGGCATGCTTTATATTATCTCATAGGTCCCTTATATTGTTTTCATTTTTTTTTAATTTGTTTTTCTCTCAGCTGTTCTGATTGGGTGCTTTCTGTTGTCCTGTCTTCTAGGTCACTTATTCGTTCCTCTGCATTATCTAGCCTGCTTTGCACAGCCTTTAGGTGAGCTCTCATCTCAGCAAATGAGTTTACTAATTCTACTTGGTTCTTCTTTATAGCTTCTATTTCATTTTTCACATATTTTATATCTCTAAACACTGTTTCTTTAAGTTCCTTCAGTACTTTGATCACTCCTCTTTTGAAATTTTGATCTAGTAAGCCATCAATGTCTATTTCCTTGATCAAGCTTTCAGGGGATTTCTCTTGCTCTTTTAATTGGGAGTGGTTCCTCTGCTTCTTCATATTGCTCATATCTCTATCAGTTATCTAGTTCTCCTGGAGATGGTGTGCTCTTAATGATTTTATCAAGAGATCTTTGTGTCTTTGCCCTGTTTTGCAAACTCAGCTTGCTGTTTCTAGAGGCCCTCTCTTCGCGACCTCGCCT
Organism: Camelus dromedarius; assembly: GCF_036321535.1. Lineage (NCBI taxonomy): Eukaryota > Metazoa > Chordata > Mammalia > Artiodactyla > Camelidae > Camelus > Camelus dromedarius. The sequence continues at coordinate 42,423,298 of NC_087436.1, forward strand.
GTGCTGCTCCCAGTAGCTGTCAGATAGCAGATTGCGCCCTCTCCTAACACTGGGTCAGGAGCTGAGCTCTTACCTGGTGGGCGGGCGGGTCACTCCCCCTCCCCCTCCCGATACCACAGTCAGATGCTGTGCTTGGGGGAAGGCAGATGGGTGGATCGTGCCCCCTCCCAGCACCATGGTCAAGTGCTGCGTTCCTGCCAGGAAGGGGGGGGTGGCAGCCCACCCTCTCCCAGGGCCAGTGGCTCTGCTGCTCTGTGCAGCTGCCCGCTCTGCCTCGGGTCAATGCTCCGAAGGTGGGCTCAGGGAAGACTGCGGAACGGCCCTTCCCCTGCTCCATGCCAAATCTCAGCTCCTTGTTTGTCTTGGTGGGGCAAGTTCTCTGAGGTGCCAGGGCAGAAAAATCCTATCTGCCTTGGGCTGTAAACAAGTCTCAGTCCTGCCTAGGAGGTTGAGGAGCCCCCCGGTGCAGATTCAGGGCTCGGCCGGCCCCCACCTGGGCGCTGCACACAGGAGGACATGGCAGCTGTGGTTAGGCCCTGCCTCTCTTTTCACGAGAAGTGCCAGTAATGGCGGCACAGGTCTGAGGAGACAAAGGCTACAGCACCCCTCCCACCAGGGCACACCAGTTGTGTTGCTTTGCTTTTTTCGCAATTTATGGGGGACAGAGGTTGTTCTGCTTCATATCCCCTCCCAGCCATGGCGTGCAGCACCCTGCAGTCCCCCGGGGCTGCCTCAGTGCAGCCGCCCCAGTCCTCTGCCCGGCTTGGGCAGACCATAATGGCCCCAGCTGCTGGCTCGCACCTTGGGCTGGGTGTTGCAGGGACCCTTTGTGCCCATTTTACTCAGTTCTGTTGGTCAAGGGGTTCTCGGGGCAGATCTGAGCCTCAGAGGCTCCCCTTCCGCCCTGCTGGCCTCTCCGTTGGAGGAGGGAGACCCAGCGAACGAGCACCAGTACTCCTTTGCCGCTCCCTCCTCACAGGATCGGTCCGGCACTGTTTTGCTTTTTCTTCTTTCTTTTTTCCTTTTCTCCTACCAGATTTTTGGCATCTTTGCCTTTCGAAGAGGGTGATGTTCTGTCAGAGTTCGGCAGGTGCTCTGGTTGGCTGAGTAGGTCCATAGATGTGAGTTTTGGTGTATTTGTGGTAGAGGGTGAGCTACAAGCATCCTTCTACTCCGCCATCTTGCTTCTCTCCCTCGAAATTTCTTTTAATGCCCTGGGTGCACTGAAGGGTTGGTGAAGCAAACAGAATCATGCATACGGATCATGACATTCAACATGAAATGACTGGAAGACCCTCAGGTAACATAACTGTGCAGTTTGGGGTCACATGTTACATAACTTGAGTTCCTGACACCAGGCACTTGAGGTAAAAGTGACAATTATATAGTCACATAACATTTTAATCATCAAATACAATTCCAAAAGTAAGTTGAACTTCATGACCAAGTAAACAATGTGATGTGGTTAAGGAGAAGGGTGAGTTAATTCAGAAAACTCTCCAGATCCATCTTGAACTTGAATGAAAGGAGAGGAATGAGATACGTTAGTTTCAGTATATAGACCTGTTTAGATAGACTAATTTGTGGGCCTTCAGTGTCAAATGTTCTTTGTGGACTCATAAATTGAGTCATGCTTAATTTTGTCCAAGAAACATTTCCTACCTTATTTAGAAATAGGGCAATATTAGTTAGCACTTATAAAGTCTCACAGAACCAAGGATGATGCCAACACATTCTTCTATCAATTCACACTTGAATTTAATATTTAGTTCCAATGTTTGCTTATAAATGTCTTATTTACATTAGATACTTACAGTGCTGTTTTTCTTGTTTTCAAAGATTTATTGCAAAGAGGTTAAGAAGGCAAACAATATACAACTGTTTAAACAAAAAATCTTTGCCAAGCCAAAACTGACAAACCTCTGGCCAGGCTCACCAAGAAGAAAAGAGAGAACACAAATAAACAAAATAAGGAAGGAAAATGGAGAAATTATAACCAATACCACAGAAATACAAAAAACCGTAAGAGAATACTGTGAACAACTATATGGAAACAAATTGGACAACCTAGAAGAAATGGACAAGTTTCTGGAAACATACAGTCCACCAAGACTGAAACAAGAAGAAACAGACCACTTGAACAGACTGATCACTAGAAATGAAATAGAATCAGCAATAAAAAAAAAAAAAACTCCCTATAAACAAAAGTCCAGAACCAGATGGCCCCACTGGGGAATTCTACCAAACATACAAAGAAGAACTCATACTGATCCTTCTCAAACTCTTCCAAAAGACTGAAAATGAGAGAGCATTCCCATACTCATTCTATGAAGCCACCATTACCCTGATACCAAAACCAGACAGAGACAATATCAAAAAAGAAAATGACAGGCCAATATAATTGATGAACATAGATGCAAAAATCCTCAACAAAATATTAGCAAATAGAACCTAACAGCACATAATAAAAATCATACACCATGATCAAGTTGGATTCATACCAGGGACACAAGGATGGTTCAACATACACAAATCAGTGTGATACACCACATCAACAAAGGAAAGGCCAAAAATCATGTGATCATCTCAATTAATGCAGAAAAAGCATGCGATAAAATTCAACACCCATTTATGATAAAAACTCTTACCAAAGTGAGTATAGAGGGAACATATCTCAACATAATAAAAGCTATTTATGACAAACCCACATTTCTAATTTAAGTCCACAACCTTAAATTTTTGTCAGAAACTAGAGGTTCCTGTTAGTCAATAGTTAAGCTGTACCAATGTTTTTGAAAATCAATTAAATCTTCACAACCCACTTTTTTATTCCAGCTGCTACTTCCAAGGAAATATTTACATTAGAACATAGAAAACTATCACATAACGAAGAGTTCGTAAAGAATTGGGGACAATCTCCTACAAACCATAGTGTATAAGATGTGTTCTTTTTGTCTAAATCCAAGGGGAAGGTCTAAAATTCCCCCTATCTAAGAAGGATGAGGCATACATCAACAGTGCTAAGGAATGTATATATTTTTGTTTTGGCTCTAGTTTGCAGGTGTTAGTGGGGCATGTTTTCATAGGAAGAAAGTGTGTTTCCTGAGTTTTCAACATTTGTGGGAAAATGTGTGAAAGGACACAGAAACAAAAATACTACAGCAGGAGAATAACAGTCCAAGTGAGTTATTTTTCCCTTTATTAAAAAAATTGAAAACACTACTTTCTTACAAGTTAAATCTTGAACGAGACAGTCAAGAATACAGAGTTAGAAGACAGACATAGCTATGTTCAGGTGAAGACCAGGACTGAAGTACAGGCATACTTCAGAGATATTGTGGGTTCTGTTCCAGACCACCACAATAAAGTGAATATTGCAATAAAGTGAGACACAGGATTTTTGGTCTCTCAGTGCATATAAAAGTTATGTTTACACTATACTGTAGTGTATTAAGTGTGCAATAAAATAGTATTAGGTCTCAAAAAACAACATACATTCTCTAATTAAAAAATATTAACCATCAACTGAGTCTTCAGCAAGTTGTAATCATTTTGCTGGTGGATAGTTTAAAATATTACCAGAATTACTAAAACTTAACACAGAGATAGGAAGTGAGCAAATGTTATTGAAAAGAGAATGCCAATAGACTTGCTTGATGCAGGATTGCCACAGACTCTCATTTTGTAAGAAATGACTATCTGTGAAGCATAGTAAAATGAAGCAAGGTATGGCTGAATAGCCTTAAACAGATCAGAAATTCTTTCTAGACCAAGGAGAGAGCCCAGGAAAAGGTCCATATATGTGGATACAGTGTAAAACAAAAGATATAGTGCAGGGAAAGGAGGGAATATTCAATAAATTGTGCTGAGAGTAGTAGTTAACCAGAAGAAGAAAGAAATTGAACATTAATCTCACAACAGTATAATGATCAATTTTAGGTAGATTAAAGGCTTATAAAAGGCAAAACTTTAAACCTTTAGGAAGAAAATATAAGAAAAGAATTCCTTTGTTGTTTACTCCACATAAGAATTTTTTTCCAAGGGAACACAAAAAGTACTGCCCATTAACATGTTAATAAATGTGCTTATATTAAAATGAAGAACTTCCATTCAATAAAATATATCTTTCTTCCCACCACCCACACTTGTAAAAAGAAAAATTACAAACTACAAACCGGAGTCAGGTATTTGTTAATACGTATGACTGGCCAAGGATTCATAAACCAGAATATATAAAGAAAATGTTCAAATAAGGTTTTTAAAAAGACAAAAAAAATCTAAAAAGAGAATGAGTAATAGAATAGCCATTTCACAGAAGAAAAAGCCCAGATGAATAATAAATATATAAAAATATATTCAACCTTAGTGATTAGGGAAATGTAAATTAAAACCAAAATGATTTATGTGTACTAGACCAGAAAAAAATATTTTAACTATCCTGAGCTTTGGAAAATTTGTAGGTGAACAGGAACTCTTATGCACTGAGGTGCGAATGTAAAATGATACAATCACTTTGGAAAACAATTTAAAATTATTTTTTAGTGAATATTCACATACACAAAGCCCATCAATTCAACTCCTCAATATATGCTCTAGAGAAATTAATGAAAATGTGTATCAAAAGACAAATGCAAAAAAAACTTAGTACCATTCACATCACTTATTTATCACTACTCATTATGGAAAAATATTGAAAGCAACACCAGCATCCAAAAATAGGAGAACTGAGCATAAATTGTAATAGTTCACACAGCTGAATATCACACAGCAATGAAAAAAAGCCATATGGAGTAAAATGGATGGCTCTTAGAAACATACTTTTGAATGGGAAAAGTCATAAAAACAACATATATAGGATGATACTATTTTTACAAAGCTAAAACACAAGCAAAACTAAGTAATATATTATTAAGAGATGCATACATGTGTGATGAAACAATTTTAACAAATATAAAGAAAGCAATAAACACAAACATAAACATACTGGTTATCTTCCAGGTGTGGTGGGGATATATAGGAGAATGAGACAGTGGAGAAGCCACTTACATGTATACAACATGTAGTCTTTCGTTTATCCAAATTATATAGTAATATAAAACTGGACCAAACAAACTTTATAGCCTAATCAGAACCGGCAGTCTAGGAGCTTATATAAGGGGCCTTTGTTTGAAGTGATACGGGTTCCTAGAATTTCTGAGGCATATTTTTCCTCAGAGCATCATCTTTGGTAATACATAGTTGGCTTCTTAAACAATGGCAAAGGGAGGCACAAAAGCTTACCATAGTCGGGGAACTTGCATGCTTCCAGTGCCAAAATTCTCCTCTGCAGTGCTTAGTTAACTCAGCCTAACCTGGGTTCTTTCCCAATTTGAGGGATGGCCTAACCTGGGTAATGTTACAGAATTATACCCTAATTTTCTCAACCCTATTTAAATTGAATTTATGATAATGAATTTGGTTATAAGCTAGTATTTTTTGTTTAAATGTATCATGTCCAATTATTTTTACATATAGCTAGCTCTATTTATAATATTATTATATTCTTCCAATTAATTGAAGCATTATAATAAAAATTGCTGTTTTGTTTTCTTATTAGAAATCACAGACCAAATTAATTATAAGAAGGAGGCCAAATCAATTCCAACCTTACCAAATTAATTAGGATAAATCAGTGTTACCTATCTTTGTTTCTCATTCTTTGAGAATTCATGTGCATAGTTACAAAATGTATAAAATTTTTAGCATATTTTATGTATCTTTTTTTTTTTTTCTGAGCACATTCAACCAAGGATTTATAAGAATTCTACTCTTGTAATTTTCCTCTAGGTCCTGTTAAAAATCCATGAATATGGCTTCTTAAATTCCTATTGTTGCTTTCTTAGCCAGGTTGGGTTTGCATATTCCCAATCACGTCAGTGCTACATTCTCAATGATGTTGTCCTCTTTTCTTGCATATTGCACATACCTTCTCTACAAAAGATTAGGCTAGGTATCCCAGGGTACAGAAGGTTACACCATATGTAGCCAAGAAGTATAGTGAATAGGGAGGCTTAACATGCCTGTACACTTCAGCACAAGAGGGAGGCACAGGCCCTAAACTAATGGCAATATGACAAAAATTCTTCCAATGTAACCAAATGCTGAGTTCAGCTCCTTTAGAGAGCAAGCATTCACTGGAAGGCCTGAGGTAAACTCCCCAGTTGAAGGGAGAACAAAAGAGAGGTCTGAGCCTGTGTCCTGCTTTGGGCCATGAGTGGGAGGAAGAATAAACAGAGGAGAAACTTGCAGAGCAGACAGTTTTATAAAATGGTTCTAATTGGTTTGCTCAAGAAGAGGGTATACTAAAATAGGCTGTGGATGGCTTTTTAGAATTCTAATTTTTTGAGATTCCTCTCAGTGGTCTATAAATTGATATCAATGAGGAACATCTGTCATGAGAATAATACTTGTTTAACCCTAGTTGTGACCAGAGACAACAAAGAACAACAGTAAAAGTAAGAACAATAGTGAATTAGCAGAATTTGTGCATTCAGTATAGTAACTGGTGAGAAGTCGTGATGATGGAACTCCAGAAAACCTCAGTATCTTTCATTTCTTTGATTGACTTTTGCTGCTTTTTTCCAACTCACAAGTATGAAAAAGTAAACCCTACAGACTATTTACAGAAGATACTTATATAATATTTTAAACCCTTTGGTCTGATTCATTGACTAGATTTCAATTTAAATGCCCTTCCTCCATCTGCCCACAGTACCATATAGATCTCTCAATGTAGCGTTTATGCATATCACTGTAAGAACATCTGACTGCCTCCCATCAGAATGGAATGCAAACTCTATGAACATAGCAATCATATCTCTGTTGCTTACCATGGTATCTTTAGACTTTAATGAAGTTCCTAGAACATGAGTGTTGCTTAGAAAATATTTTTGCATGAATGAATAAGTGACAGCATTCTGAAGATGATTCTACTTAAACATAAGCACAGTGACGTCAATCATTATTTCTAAATTGTAGGTTATACAGTTTTCTGAAACTATCTCCAATCATACATTCAGTAGTATCCTGTGTTCAGTTTATCCAAATGCTCACAATCTCTGCACTGCCTCATTCCATGATACTTCACACATCAAAGTCTAAATAAGATGCCCCTGGGTTTATGCATTACCAGCCCAATGGCCACACACGGCACCCTGACCTATGCTGGCCTAGAGTACCACTGAAGACCATAATGGAAGAACGGGGGCACACAGTTTAAGAGCACAAAAAAATGTGTGTTTTAAAAAGAGTAATTTTCATTAGATATGTTTTTTTTTGGGGGGGGAGGTAATGGTTTATAAGATGTGACTCTGTCCTAGTTAAGATTCAACAAAATTATCAATTCAACAAATGTTTTCCCACTTTCACTCGAATTATATCAACCATTGTAGAGAACATGCAGTCCTGTTCATTCAGCTTTTATTCACATCTCCAACTACAGTTGTGACCCCTTCTTCTGAAATCATTCTAATTCATTTTGTTTACACAACTCTCTGACAGGGCATCCTAACACATGAAACAGGTTACCATTTTACACATACATGTTCTCATTCCTAAAATCTTGGGCTACTGCACATCTTGTTGTGTCCTCCTAAACACTCAGCTCTGCGATTTATGAGAGGGGGTACAGACTACTTAAAAGCTGAGGGGCCTGGCCTCAGGCATGACTGGATCCAGGGATTGTATCATTATTGTCAGAAGCTTTTACTTTTTCTTCTGTCCAACTCTCATCTCTTCTTTTCTTTATCTTTATTCTTAATTTTCTCTACACGATGAACAAAAAGGCTTTGATACACCCTCATTTCCACCCTCCCTTTTAAATGTGTACATAGGATTCATACCTACATTTCAACCACTATTAACCTTAGTCATTTTATTGAAAAAATTCATATGCCTATCATCATACTGCAATAAAAAATCCCTTTAGAGTACTCAGAATTGAGGTAGAACAGAGTATCGAAATAGATTTGTCCTAGAACCCAAACTCTCAGAAATATCCTACATGCACAGTGTCTTTCATGCTACAGCAGAATGATTCTTTTTTTGAAGCAGTATAGTAAATAAAACCTGTTTCACCACATTCAGATTATGTTATGGTGCAGAATAATTCACTCGCTTTCCTTCCTTATCAGTACACACTTTTGTTTCTGTGCTTGGAAAAATTGGTGTGAAGTCTGTTTCAAATGGAATGTTTCTGTGTGCTGCATCTTTCTGGAAACACGGATTCCTGAGGTAACGAGGGAGGAAAGTAATCATATCAGCAACTGTGAAAAGAAGCCCTTTTTGCCTATGTATGGTCATATACAATTTCTATAGTAAATAGCTTAGGTTATTATTTCTGCAACTTAGCTGTTTATGTAAAATAGAGGCTTATTGTTCAAGAGTTGGTATCTGTGTTTTTCAGCTGCTGCTTCTCTTTGGAGAACTGTCTGAGGGATGAAAAACAGAAAGCACAGTCCCAGATGGCAAATGCCGCATTTATATTGGCATGAAAACACAGAAAGCACATCCAGCACTTGCCATCCTGGTAAGTGCCCCGAGAGCAGGCGCAAGCCCAGACAGTAATGCACATCTCCCAGCTAATACGTGCTTAGGTATGCACCAGGCACACCCCAATGTGTCACACCGTCTTCCACTGTCCTGGTTCTTCCCAGTGAACGGGTCAGAATGGAGACGACATGATGGGGGGGAAGTGACATCGCAAAATGAAGAAGGCTCTAAGGCAGCCAAACTAGGGTTAAAGGATGCCTGTCTAAGTGGAAAGTGTGTGAAAAAGCAGCTCTGGTGTCATTTCTTGCCAAATACTCTCAGCAGCTCATGGAGATCAGAAATATGCCTGAAAGGGAAATAAGTATCTGTGCAACTTTGATTTGATAAGTGGTGCGTCTATCAAATCTCTATTTCAAATTATGCTGCACCATTCCAGGAGGGTATCATTGTTCCCTCCTCTTGAATTCTCCTCTGCTGACACCTAGCATCCTGTCAGTCATTAGCGCAGATGACTCTGTGTGGCCATACAGGTGCTGAGTGCAGACAACTGTCTCCTGGCTTTAGGATGGTTGTCAGCACTTATGCCATTTCTGTGGCTCCGTCATCCTTCAGAGGCTGCATTCTCCTGAGCATGGTGGGAAAATTTATACCTTCACTTAATATTTTGAACTATCTTTTATAAATCAGAAAACTCATGATACTCTTTATGAGTTCATTTATTGTGCATCGTGAATTATAAATACTTTAATGTTGTTATATAATAGGTTGCATGCTGTATTAGCTTTTCGATTGATGCCCCACACCACTGCCATAAATTTAGCAATTAACAAAAATCCTCCCATTCATGACCTAACAGTTCTTCGGTCAGCAATCTGAAGGGGTCTCATCAAGGTGCTGGCAGGGTTGCATTCCTATCTGGACTCTCTGGAGAGAATCTGTTTCCTTGCTCATTCAGGTTGTTGGCAGAATTCTTTCTCATTATAGGATTGACATCCTCCTTTCACTGGTGACTGTTTAGAGCCACCTGAATTCCTTGACTCATGGCCTCCTTCCGTCTTCAAAGCCAGCAACTCTAGGCCAAGTTGCTCTCATGCTTCAGATCTCTCCTGTTTCTTCTTTCCCGGTCACATTTCTCACTGAGTCCTCTGTCTTCCTCTTTCATTTAAGAATTCATGTGATTACACTGGAACCACCCGGGTAATCCTGGGTAATTTCTCCTTTTTAAGGTCAGCTAATTAGTAACTTTAGTTCCATCTGCAAAAATCCCTTTTGTTATGTAAGGTAACATATTTACAGGTTCTGAGGATTAGGGTGTAGACATGTCGGAGCGCTGTTATCTGGCCTACCACAAACACTTACAAAAATCTCTTATTTAAAACACTTACTCACATAAAGACTGATTTTCATAAATTGTTACATATAATAACCCCAGTCAGTGATATGTACATAATATTAAACTTTTCCCTTTGACTTCTTTTCCTACAAAATACTGGTTATTATTTTTCTCTGTTGGAAATATCTAGGAAGGAGCTAAATTTCTGTAACTCTTTGTTTCAATCCCTGAAGCTTCTCAGGGGATAAAGTAAAAAAGAATTGTTTGACATTTGTAGCTTATTACTTTACTGCATTCATTTAGCACATTCACAAACCCTTCCAACAATCTTGAAAGGTTCTTCTAGCAGTCACCTAGCTAATGCCTTTCCTTCTGCCTCACCTCATCTACTTCTTGGCAGATATTACCTAAATTTAGCTATTCTCAGCAGAGAGGAATCTCCATGCTTATTTAATGACAGCATGGCTCTGAAGCTTCAGTCTGTCATTTTTTTTGCTCATGCATATCATACTTTACTGTCAGGAAATCTTTCTTTGTATTTAACCCAAAGAATTCCTGACATAATTTAAAGATTTTTAACTTCCTCTTTTAAAAAGTAGTGGATTCATCCCTTAAGTGCTAATGAAATTTTATAGTTCTTCTGATCTCTTCTCCCTAAAAAGTATTTTCAAATCCCAGAAGTTTCAGTAGCATCAAAATAACACCCGTAGGAAATCACTACTATTAAATATTGTGTAATGCCAAAATACATTTGTCAATAATACTATGACAAATTATTAATGAACAGAATCTTTGTGAGTAGAACTTGCTAGTCAAAATATCAATATAAAAATGCAACTAAGAAACATAAAACTATTTTTGTGCCTCTAGTTAACAAAGAACAAATTTTGTGTAAGGAAATGTGAATTCTTTTGACTCCACCACTAATTTTAAAAAACATACTTAATTAAAAAACAGGTGTTGGCTAGCTCCTATGAATTCTTTCTGTGTCCAGGGAGTGGAAATGACAAGGAAATTCTACAATTTGGATTAAGAAATACTTAGCTGCAGAAAAAGAAGGCTACTAGGAGTCACGTCAAATTCCTTCTAGTCTAGAGAATTCTACACTTATGAATTCCTACAGCATTTTATCTGAACTTCATTGATGGCGCTTTTCACTAAGTATATTGTGCAATAATTGTTGTGAATATGTGTATCTTATATGGAATAAACTTTGGAATCACAGAGCCATTGATATGAGTCCTGATTTTAGCCCTCCAGTTCATGTCAAGCCCTTTTCATATAGAAGATTAAAACAGAGTTTCTGCTCTCAGCTTAGTTTGGAACTCCAGTTCAGTGAGGATAAAGGCTGTATTGGAAATATTCATAGGTGTCACATAAGCTCAGAGGCAGCTAACTGTCTGCCAGTAAAGATTTATGCAGGAGGTAACTGCAATGGTTTTAGCAAGGTGAAGAAAGACCTGGGGGCAGGGTAGGTGTCCTTGTAACAGGAAACAACACAAATAAATGTAGGGAGATAGCAAACATCCTTTTAGAGTGGTGTTAAGGATGCTTATAATGTGAGGTAAAAGACTATAAAGGTAGAGAGGTAGGCAAGAACCTGATGCTGGATTCCCCAGTGTACTAGACTAGAGCAGGGATCCTGACTTTTTCCTAAAGACTGCGTGGCCTTGGGTAATGCTGTGTGGCCTCGGATTCGGTCTCTGTAAAATAGAGATAGTGCCTATGTCAGATGCTTTTTAAGAAAAGTAACATAAAACATGCAAAGAGCTTAACAAATGCTTGTCAGAGAGCAGGTATCCCAAAATGCTAGCCATCTGTTTCTTTTATTCATGTCATTTCTAGGGAGTCTAAGTACATGGGTCTATTCTTGGGAGAATTTTCAGTGGTACTGACCCTAAGCCCATGCTCCTTCACTGATGCTATCACTAGTTCTCCATTCTTCTGAGCATTCTTGGTGCTCAGTTCTCTCCAGGCTTCTTCTGCCATGGACACTGCACTCCCATGACTTTGGAGAAGCAATTATCCTTCAAGTGTTTTTAGGTCTTCAAGCTAGGCAAACCTACTCTTTACAAGAGAACATGGATAACCTACTCCTCAACAGGTTGAATTATTTTTTCAGTTTTAAAGTCTTTCCTATTGAGAAATATATAGCTTTTTTTTTTCACACTCTGGGCTAGAATCCACATAAGTGATACCATACTGTTCTATCCACTCCATCACTGGGCATGTGTATTTGGATTTTCTTTTTCCCTAATTTAATAGTCCCCTAAGTTCCCAGAGCTCTACCTCTCCCTAGCAAATACAAAAAGCAGACCACCTCTGTGCTCCCCTGACCACTGCAGGACATCTGATGTACAGTTGAAAACCTGTTTTCAGTCTCATAATCCTCTTCACCATTTCTCCCAGGGATCCTAGGGATGCTTGTGAAAATGAAATCTGATGTAGCCTCCTTTCTTATACAAGAACTCCTTAGGTAGGTACGGCCAATACATCTACTTTTCTGTATATACTTCTCATTGTGCTTCACACATATAGTAAGCAGTCAGGAATTCTAGTATATATTACCAGAAGAGGAAAGAAAGGGAGAAAAAAAAATCAATCAATCAATCAATCTGTCCTGGTGCATACTAAAGCACTCAATAAATATATTTTAAATAAGAATGAATGATTAAGTACATACAAAGTTTATCCCATTTAAAACTATAAATTATCTTAAGATTAAATCACTGAAAAAAATGAGACCAGTATATGAGCAGAAATTATTAAATTCCAAGTCACATGTTTGAGATGAGTAGTTTAAAATAGTAATAAAGGGAAGACAATGAAGTCCAAGAAAGTATATGAAGAAGTTGGAACATAATTTGTACCTTAAAGGACAGGTAAGCAGTGATTTTTAATCTCTCCATATATTATAGGGATAAATGTGGGGTTGAGGGGAAGAACCAGTAAAGGCTTAGGAGCAAAAATACACAGAGAGCATATCTGAGGATCCAAGTAACCTGCTGCATGTTCTCCACCTTTAACACAGAACTCACTAATCTTGGTAGATTACTCCATTCCACTGTTCTCCACAGCCATGAATTCAAAGGCTTGAAAATTATACAGCTCTTTCCCTGCCACAAACCTGCCAACAGTGTCATCAATTACTTTCACCAAGGACAATGACACAGTAACTGTTCTACAGTTCAGCTGAGATTGATCATATGCCTCACAGATCTGGAGATAAAGACTTTAGACCAGTGATTTATTGGTGTAGATTCATGTGCATTTTTTTCAGCATCCCACAATAATACATTACGCAGTTAGTCTTTTGCTGTGAACTGTGGGAAGATATATTGAACCATACATCAGATTGAGCAGAGCAACAGGCCTTTTACTAAACATGAAATCATGATCCAATTTCTGCAATAAAAAGTGATTCAGTGATTCTTTAGCAGCATTCCACATTTGGAAAGCTAGGTGAATGAAAGGAGATTATATAATAAAATTAACCAGTGAGCAATTACTCATATGCACAGGATTATGGAGAGTAATAGTGAGGATATCTTTTTAAGTACCTTGGTGAGATTAAAATGACAACTAAAGAAACTAAGAGACTAGACTCGGACAATGAGTATGAACTTGAAGATACAATTAATTAGAAGGCCTGTGAAATCAAACATCTGTAGCTCTCCTGCCAGAACAGAAAATGAGGGGAAAACATACACAATTTTAGAACAATTTATCTATCGTCCATTTACTGATCTATCACATCTATAATTTTAACTTACTGCCTTCTGATGTTGCTTTACTTCCCAAAGATGCCAGCCTTTACCAATCCTAGAGTAAAATTATCAACCATGATGTTAAAATTGCCTTATTGGTTCTATTTATTTTATATTCACTCTAGATCTTAGTAAAAATAATTATACAGAGTATATGATTTTACCTCAAACCAATATGACTATACTTTTCCACATTTCATTGAAGAACAATATACATACAGAAAAGTGCACATTTCGTAAAGTACTCATAGCCATATAAGGGTTCTGCACAGAAATCATGAAATAGTCCAAAGTATTCTTCAATGAATATTAATTAATGAAAAGATCAAAACATCTAATCTACATCATTTATGACAGTAAATGCTGAATAAGGCTCACAAAGCTATGGAAATTGAACTGAACTTTCAGAATATTTCATCTTATAACTGCCTCCATTAAGTTTATTATTATTGGAAGTCACTGCAACAAACCCAGGGAAATCGCTCTTTGTTGTTGAATTAGAAATACATCACAAACCTAGATTCTCAACTGTATTAGCTATGTATTTCTACATAACAATGTGACCATGCACTTTGCAGCTAAAAACAATACACATGGATTATTTCACAGTATCTGTGGGTCCTGAATCCAGGCATGGTTTAGCTGAGTCCCTTAAAAATTGTCAGATAGGACTGGGTTCTCATCTGGCGTCACCTAGGAAAGGATCTACTTTCAAGCTCATAAAATTATTGGCAGCTTCTAGTTCCTATAGGCTACCAGACTAAGGGCCTCAGTTTTTTTGCTGGCTGTCAGCCTAAGGCTGTCCTTAGTTCCCTGCTGTCTGGTCCTTTTCATATGGCATCTTACTACAACACGGCAACTTGTTGATGCAAAGCCAACAAAGGAGAAAGTCTCTTAGCAAGATGGATATTTCAATCTCATGGAAGATAATCACGTGCCTCCTGTCATCTTTGATATTATTTTGTTGACTATCAGCAAATTGAGGAGTTTTTAATTCAGAGAAATTAAAAACTTATACAAAAGGGTCCACAATAAAATCTCCCAAATATGCTTATTGACACAGTTAGGCTAGACTAAATCATGCTGTGATAACTAACAGTTCCCAAAATATCAGTAGTTTAAAACAAAAATGTTTATTTTCCACTTATATCAAATAAATGTTCATCACAGGTCAATTAGGAATCTAACCAGAGAGTTAAACTCTAGTAGCCACACAATACAGAATATACCTGCCCAGAATTTTCCAGAAATATAGATATGAAAAATAATCTTTCAACAAGGTAAATTATTTGTGAATAATTCTATTGAAAAGTAAACCTCATATAAATATTAAGCTTCGCTTTATATTTTTCAAATGAATCAATTTACAAATGATTTTGAGGAACTTGCCCACTGTATACAATTACATCATAAACAGATACATCATAAACAGAGCCTTTTAGTAACCAAAATTAAGTAAATCATGAAAATCTCCCAAAGATCCTGAGGAAAGATAGACATGGAATTAATTAATTAATTACTTTTAAATAAAGATAGACATGGTGAAAGAATGAAGAATTCTTAAGATGATTTACAGTCCTCCTGCTTGTACGCAATGAGGTGGGCTGGGTGGACATGTCAGATTTCTTTCAACGTGAAAAGTATGATTATATAACTTCAAGAAATAATGCAATTAGAATGGGTTTCTAGAAATAAATAGTGCTTTCCTTACACAAAAAGGTGATGAGTGTTTCTGTCCAACATGAAAGAATTATGCTGTCAAAAAGCCGTTTGTTTGAATAACTACATCTTCATTTTGTTAAGTAACCGCTTTTCTTTGGGCATATCACCAATAAAATTCCAGCACTGAAGAAAATTATGTAATAAATAATTATAAAACTTGACAGAATGCCTGTCTTATATAAATTTGCTCAGGGAATGATTGAAAACAGAACTTAAAATAGTTCATCTAGTCAGAAGATTAATAAATTATGAATGATGCTACAGATTTAAAACAAGGAAT
This sequence comes from Camelus dromedarius, assembly GCF_036321535.1. Taxonomy (NCBI): domain Eukaryota; kingdom Metazoa; phylum Chordata; class Mammalia; order Artiodactyla; family Camelidae; genus Camelus; species Camelus dromedarius. Next base: position 42,438,929 of record NC_087436.1, read on the forward strand.
GCCAAAATAATTAAAGCCATGGAGATGTAATTTATAGGATTATCTATATAAAATGTAATGTTTCTGAAAATATTTTAGGTTCTGAATTTATCTTTAAAAGACCTACTTTAAAGGAGTATATACTCTATGATTGATTACCATAATTAGTATCAGTTAGTGTTCCTACTTTATTAATTATCATGGCACTATTTCTGTCTGGGCCAAATTGAAATTTACAACCTAATCCTCACCACAACACCATGTGATGACTGAGGCTTAAAGACTAGACAACTTTATTCAAAATGTGCAGGCTAGAGAATTGTTTTTTAAATGGTAAAGCTATCTAGGACAGGATGAAGACTGAAGGATGGGACTGAACTGTGAGGAGAAATTAGAGGTCATTTGAAGGAGGCTAATCTGGCAAAGAAGATGATGAGAAGAGTCCACAATGATGGCATAATTAAATGAGGACCTTGTATAAAGACAAATGAAGTTTCCATGAGAGCATATAGTGGTCATTTTCAAAGTGTGGCCCCCAGAACAAAAGCATCAGCATCACCTAGGAACACGTTAGAGATGCAAATTCTCAGGCCCCACCTCAAACCTACAGATACAGAACTACAAACAGAAACTCCAGGGGCTGGGGTGGGAAGCCATCTGTGTTTTTGGTGATTCTGATTCACTCTCAAGTTTGAGACCTGCTGGTATAGAGTCATGGAAACTAGGGAAGGGAAAAATAAAGATGGAATGGTTCACATGCTGAATGCTACTGAGAGCTTGAATAAAATGAAGACAGGAGAGCGTCCATTAGAGCTGAGCATGGAGGTCACTGGGGACTGTTATGCAAAAGACACAGATACACATATACTAGTCTCTAGGAAGTATTTATTAGGGAAAGCGTAGAGGCAATAGAGTCAGTAGGATGCACAAGTTACCTTTCTATTCATCATACAATGGGCCAGATGGACAAAACATGGAAAGTGCTGTATGAGAAGGACTCTCTCTCTCTCTGTGGTACATATATTTATTGGACAGTTAAGAAAAGTCAAGGAACTGGAGCCAACCACGTAATAATGGAAGCTTCCTGGCTGTGGATATGGCCTTGTAAGACAGTAACTTAGGAGAGGTCACATACTAATGTCACTTATGAGATGTAGAGACCTTGTGTTCTTTTGATGGGCTTACCCAGTGCTGTGGAGCCAACTCTTTGGCAAGTCACCTAGAAAGGGAACAGACAGGGCAACTAGGACCATGAACCAAGGCAACCCAAAAAATAAGAAATATGTCTCTACTATGTGACCTTGAAAGCACCAGATTATAGACAAAAGTCTGGCTACATCATAAGGAAGTAAACAGTATTGGTAGCACAAAAATATGTGTGGCCAGGATTTTTTTTTTTAAATATGGGAGATACTAGACCACACTGGTGTGTTGAAAAGAATAATTCAGTGGAGAGGTAATACTGGTATTTCAGGACTGAAAGAGGACACTCAGGTTAGCCAAGATATTTGAAGAGATACACAGAGCTGGAATCTAGAGAACATGTAGAGGGAATTGTCATGAAGGTTGAATTGGGAAAGAAGAAAAAGAAGAGTCTGGATGTTGTAGGTTTTGAACGCATTTATTCCTATCTGCTAATTTGATAATCTCTTGGTCTGGACCATCTCTTTCTAAGACCATGGCTTGACTGTGTGAGACACCAAGTTTTCTGTCTATGGAGAGATTGAGAAGCAGCATTGGGTCTCAGGGTGTCATCAGAATCAGATGACTCAACAGCAGCTGCCACACCCCTGAAAACTGAGTCTAGGGCTTAGTGTGTTTACAGTGCTGCCCTCCCTGTTCTATGCATCACAATGCAATGGCCATCCATGCACTGAATAGGGTCAGGAATCCATCCACCAGTCCATGTACTTGGAGGCTATTAGATCAAAGAACTATTTCTTGACTTTTGTACACAAGTAAGAGAAATAAGAGAAAATGGACTTAATCCTCATAGGTAATGATCACCTTCACACAGGGCATAGTTTATTTGCTTAGGTCAAGATGTAGGAACAAAAACATTCTTTCTTTCCCTCTTAAGATTTTCTTCCTTCTGTTTCCATTGACTTATACACGAAGGTGAATGGAAGAGAAATTACGAACTGCAGTACTAAGAACATGTGAAATTTCTTACTGAAGACTCATTTTTGAGGACATTGTGGAGTTACACTGTGCACTCAGAGCTTATGTGGTGACAGAGTTGGAAATACCCAAAAGGATTGAGAGTATAAAAGTATAAAATAATGCACTATAATCCCACTCCATTATTCCTTTTGTGGAAACAGGACAAAAAATATTGGGGGTGTATACTTAATCTTTACAGAAGAAAATTCATTTAATTTTCCCAATAACTTGAAGCTCTCCATAACACGATATTAAGGCAAATGAATTTTTAATTGCTGTTTTGCAGTGCTTCATGTATGCTATGGCATGTTTTTAAAGTGATTTATTGAATGTGATAAGTGAAAATAAGCCATAACACAATTTGCCTGGCAGAACTGTCTCACCGACAATTATAAATCATGTGTAACCACTTGGAATGTAACACTGTATTCTGAGTGAAATACAACTGTACAGGACATTACCCTCTCTCATTGTATAATATTTACAGATAACCAACAGCACCTGGAGCATGAGATAAAGTCTGAGTCCTCTATTATTTTATATTTCAACACCCTGAAGGCAGAAACATAAATTGAAGTGCATGGTTCTTCAAGAGTGATGTCAGGCTCTCTGTAAAAGTTCAATGACCTGAGGAATTAGCAGTGAAGATTAATAGCCTATTATACTTCAAAATAGACTTTTTGCTCAAATAGAGTTAAATTTTCCCACACTGTCTGCCACAGATAGTTAAGAAGAGTATTTCTCTCATTTGACTTTGTTAATCATAGAATCATGCTGACTGACCTATTGTAAATTCATGCTGACTATTTTCAATTGTGATCTCAAAGTTACTTGACAATCTGATTCTTCACCCCTAGATGATAAATTAGTCCACCCCTTACAACTCAAATTTCAAATCTCGCATCTTCTCAAATTCTCTTGCCTAACTTTCCTACACACTCTAGATCTTCAGGTAGCCTTGCCTTCTTGTTTACTGAAGACATTATTGTTAAGACTATTAAGCCGAAACTCTCACTTCACTCATTATAATTATATCTTTATTAGGTATTCTTTGCTTGTGTCTCAAAGGAAAAAATTATCTGTTTTTCTAATGAATTCCTATGGCATTTTGTTCCACTAATATGGTACTTATTTTGCGCTTATTGTGCTGCAATTACTGCATGCATGGTTAAACCTTCTTGTCTATTACACACTTCCTGTGTATAGAGGCCACACCTAATAAAAATAAGTATCTCCCACAGTGCCAAGCCTTGTAAGCAAACAATTCTTAATTAATATTTGCTAAATGAATGTATCTGGAAGAAATGACAACATCCTGGCTTCTATTACCATTCTATTTGTTTCAAAATAAAAATAGTGTAAAGGTATTCTACAGGCTGTATAATTTATTTTCAAATTTAGAAGCCAATAAAAGGAGAGAACAATAACTACCTTGTTTAATAAAGGATCTCAGAGAAGGAATTTTTAATACAAATGGACAATGATGAATGATTCTGAATCTATCAATTGCCATTTCTTTTAATTACCTTAGCGTAGGTATAGCCAAATTCCCTAAGCCTGTGTGCCAAAGTATGCATTTGGAACACGTGTCTCACTCATGATGGTAAGGGATGTTCTGTAAGGACAACTTTGAGATCAAGAGGTTATGTTAAATAGGATGATCTCCTCCAGAAGATTCATCTTATACAGTAAGCTATTAAAGAATCTAGAATCTTGTGGTAAAAAAAAAAAAAAATCTCATTTAACCCAGCATTTCTAGAAATCCAAAATTCTACTTTGTCACACATTAATATCTAATAGGACATTAGTATTTAATAAATGATAGTTTGGGAAATTCCATCTTGAAACTTGGAGAGAGTGATATGGCTTTATGTGGCTATGCAGTCTTTTAAAACAAATTCTCTGAGATCTATACTGTCATGAATTATTAATGTATTCAAAGACTTTATTAAGCACCACCTATGCATCAGCCATTCTAATAGACACTAAGAACACACACAAACAAAATGGGCATGGTCTCGTCACTCAGGAGTTTTGGCTTAATTAAGACGCAGTAATTCTTTCCAAGATCTGAAGAAATAGACTTCATTAGACAAGTAAGCTGTGGGAGGCAGAGCATTCCCTATAGAGAAAAAAACATGTCCGAAGGCCACTTGGTGGGAAGGACTGTGGATGTTTAAGTCCAGCATGGCTAAAGACAGAGCACATAAGAGGATGGTGGAGACAGAGCTGGAGCAGTATGCATGGACAAAAACATACAGGGCATTTTAGGCAAAATTTTAATCACTGTTTTTATTTGAAAACTAATGGAAAGCCATTTAGTTATCATCAACGGAAAAGTGATATGCATTCTAAAATGATTGCAGCTATAATGACAGCAATTTGGATGGGGACAAAAGGAGATATGGGCAGATAAATTAGAAAGTTAATTTAGTAGCTCAGGCAAGAAATAATGACAGCTTGGTGCTATATAGATTGAATTATATTCCTCCCAAATTTATATGTTGATACAGTAAAGCCCCCATGTGACTATATTGAAAATAAAGCCCTGAAGGAGGTGACTAAGGTTAAATGAGGTCATAAGAGTGGATCTTTGATCCAGCAGAACCAGTGCCCTTATAAAAGTGGAAGAGATACAAATATCTATCTCCTTCTGCCATGCAAAGACACAGTGAGAAGGTGGCTGTCTGAGGGCCAGGAAGAGAGTGCCAAGGAAATCAAACTCTCTTGAAACCTTGCTATTGAACTTTTCAGCCTCCAAAACTGTGAGAAAATAAATTTCTGTTGTTTAAGACACTCAGTCTATGGTATTTAATTTTGGCAGCCCAAGCACACTAAAACACTTGGACTAGGGTGTTGGTAGTAGAGATGAAAAAGAGCATACTAATAGGACAGATGTATAGGAGGTAAATATCAACACAGCAGATGATATAGAAGTAAGAGGGGAATGTCAAGGATGAACTTTTGGTTTCTGATTTATTAGTTTTCTCTTACACATTTTTTTCTCCTGAAATATTTATAGATCTTGAATGCTGGTCTTTATTTCTTATTGTATTATGGTATTCAGTTCCTATTTGCTATTTGCTCAAATTTCCATGTTTTCTCACCTCAAGGCTTTTGTACATTCTGCTTCTTTTGCTTCAAGCATCTATTACTCCTCAAGTTTCATTTCACTGGATAATCTCTACTCAACCATCCTTCAACACAGTGATCAAGCATCAGATCCTCTAATATTCCTCATATATGTGCCTCTAAGTACTTATCATTGCCATTTTAACTGTCTGTTAATTCATCTCTTTTTCCGATGACAATGAAAATACACTGTGATGTACTGGAGAAGACGATGATTAAGGTAACTAGATGGACAAGCAGGAGGCAGTCAAGAAAAGAAGAGGAATAAAGGTCATTCTATCATTTTTGCATCTACAGCAATTCCTGTAATACAGCATGAGACAGACCCACTAGATCATTGCTAACTGGATTAATAAAGATGAGTGAAACATACATTTATATTTTATAGTAGTTTATTTAGGCCATCTCTTATGTATTTATATCAGGATAATATTACTCAGTTTGCATGCACATATGTATGTGTATGCACACATGACTGTGTCCACTCTGCTGGTAGAAATCTAAATTAGAATAACTTTTCTGAAAGCAAAGCTGCCAGTTTTATTGGACATTTCTACCCTACTTGAAATTCCTCTCAACTCCACCTCTCACTCTTGACGCTGCTACCTGCTTTTGTTCATGTACAATCAACAGCCCTTTGCCTCAAGCCTTACTGTCTCTCTCTTGCTTCAGGACATAGGGCTTGTGTGATGCTCTGGTGAGGGTTTTCAGTGAGAACTTTCTCAGAGCAGCCTGCAAGCAAGATGGAGTTAATGCCTGAGGGGCCACCCTGACCAATGGAGAAAAGATGAAACTTATTCCCTGGGCAGACAGCACTAAGAATCATTTCCTACAGTTCCTCATAAGGTGCCAGGAAATTTAGCACCTGTGCCTGAAGTGGTGGACATTCAATAATACATGACTGTTTCATGTTTCCCTCCTTCCATGTTTCATTACCCTGTGCTGGACTCCTACTTCCTGGGATCGTATTTCCAAATTACCTTTCTAGACCCAGTCCTCTGTCTCATGTTTAACATTCAAGAGAACCTACACTAAGAAAGAGTCGGTAATATATAAAAATTTAAGGGTGTATATTTTTTATCCTTAGAATTCCATTCTTGGAATTCTTCTAAGGTGAGAGAGGAGAATTGAGACAGACACAAAAGATCTACATTCAACTATAAAAGACACTCCTTAAATCTCCAGTTTTGAGATTGCTATTAAACAGATATCTAAATATCAGAGAGATATTGCTGAGGGTCTTTCTCAATGATGCTTATAATGACAGCCATAACTTTAAGTAAATTTATATTCTGTCTTGCTTTGTTTATGGGCATGTATTAGTTTCACTAGAAAAAAAGTAAAATAAACCTTTTCAATTTATAATTAAAAGAGGTTCACTGGAAACTTCCCAGATCCTATGAATATAGGTATATGTGATAATTTTATCTTGTTTTATAATTCTTCATGAACTAAAATACAATACTGTTAAAATATTTTCACAAATTTTAGTTTATACACATCAATCATTATCTTTAGAAAATGAGAATAAGCTTTTACTGGGAATTATTTTATTTTATACAAGAACAAAGGATAAAGAAAGTTGATAATTATTCTTTGGGATACCACAAGAGTGCCAACAATCCTTTTAAAGCTTAAAAATCTGAAAAAATATCACTGTTATATTAGCAAAATGTTTGCACAGAAACTTGCAAAAAAAAAAACAGAATGGAGGTCTAGAATTGAAGAATTTTAAGGTAATTTATTTGGAATAACCAATTTTTAAAATTTCCTTTAAAGTCAGCTATCCAGAGACTTGACCAAGTTTCTTCTAAAATGTGGATAATAAAATTTCTCTGTAAGTTTCAGTAAAATTCAAATTTTAGTGAATTTGTTACATGTATTCTTTGTCCCTATTCATTGTCATAATATTCTTAATAATATTTTTGGATATTAAGTTATCCTGTCAACTGTCTTCAATGTTCATTGCATAATTTTTTCATTGGGTCTTGCTTCCTTTCTGATTTTTAAGAGTTTATTTTTATACTAGGAAATTACCTAATGTCAAATATGATTCTTAAAAACTTTGCAATTTCATTAACGAGTTAATTAAATGTTTGAGATACTCATTTTATACTTGTATATGTCATCTTATTAATTTTTCAAAAATTATACATCAACATGTCTTTCCTGTAAAGTGAGTGACAAATAATTTTTCTAATTTTACAGCTGTCTTTTGACTCTTTTAAGGATTTTTTTGCTATATAATTTTAAAATACTTAATATAATTTGTCAGTTATTTCTTAGCTTTGTGAACTTGGGGTTTTTTTATATTATTCAAAATCACTCCACTTCCTAAAAAAATTACCTAAACATAAAACTAGCATTCTATAGTGTGTGCTATGGTCTTTAAAAAAAAAAAATTTACATCTTTCTTCTATCTGCAATTGTATCACATATATGGAATTAAGTGTATAATCTGCTTATCTTTTTCTTAACACCTTGTAAATTTTCACAATAATTTTATAATTATTAAGTAACTCATCTTTACATGTCTAGTATGAAATAGTTTTGTTATATTCCAAATTTCTATGTGTCTTTAAGCCTATTTCTTTTCTGCCTTTCTGTCTGTGTAATCATGAGTCAGTACCACACTGCTTTAATGGCTCAAGCTTAATTTAAAGCTTTATTCTCTGGGAAGGCTAGCTCCAGACAGCTCCTTTACTCAGCTTTCAAAGGTTTCCTGCCTATTCTCCTATATCTACTATTCCAGTTAATCATTAATATCATCATATCAAGTTTTAAAAAAAAATCTCTTGTTTTATCAGGATGACACATTTTATAGATTAAATTAGGAAGAATTCACATCTTTACAGCATTAAAAACTATTATCCAAATATTAGGTGTGTCTTTTATTGATTCAAATATTTTTAAGTCCTTTTCCCTTATCAGCAGCAAGAGAAAAATCACTTACCTTTATAGTCTTTCAAGGATTCTTTTCTTAGATTTAATTATTTTTTATACTCTTTGTTGCTCTTGTTTTCTATTGAATTAGTAGCTTTTACTTTTGCTAAAGTATGAATAGAAGAAAACTATTTAAAATTATGACGGAAAAAAACCCAGCAAAGCTCATGCAAGTTGGTAAAATGCTGAAGTTATTAAAAACAGAAAGAACAGAGGGTGCTTACCATCACCATTTACATTCAACATCTTTAGGCTATTCCAGCAAATTTAATAGGCCAAGTGAAAAACTTATTCTTATACATAATTGGCCAAAAGTAAATAAAACGAATTCTACTGACAACATGTAAAGTTTGGCAGGTGCCGAATAGTCACTCCTACCACTTTTTTTGCTAAAAAACTAGTCTTACTTGGTAACCTCCCATTTCCTTGATACTCATGGTTAAGTCCTATTGGTCTAAGTCAGTCATGGGGTTCCATCTGCATGATCAGCTACTGGTTTTGGTAGAGGCATGTAACACAAGTGTCAACAATTAGACACGATCAGAAATCTGCTGGCAATATTTGGGAAAGTAATTTTCTCAGTCTTGAGAAGGTTTCTCCCATGATGTGTGCTCTGTGTATTACTCTAATAGGAATATCACTGTGTGACACAAGAAACCGTGCAGTCATCTTGTAATAACGAGAGTTGCTAGCTGAGAGGAAGCTGACACAGTGACAGGAAACACTGGGAGGTAAAGAACCCACATCCTTGTGTCACTTAACTAAACAATGTCAGATCTCTTCTATGTATGAAACTCATTTTGTCTGTGGAAATTAATTTTCCTTCTAGCCTAAAGCTATTGAAGTGGGATTTTGTTTGTGCTCCTTACAGAATATATTGCTATTATACTTAGAAAAATCCAATAACTTCTAGCAAAAATAATACAACAAAAATCAAAACTACTGAATAAGAAAATGTTGGAAAATGTCTGATATAAGGTACATTTGTAGAAAACATTAACTTTTCTCTAAAGGAGCAATATCCAGGTCAAAATTTTTTTAAATTTAGGTTCATTCACAATAACAAAAGAAAAATATAAAATACATTTAACAATTGGCATAAAGGTGTATATATTTTAAAATTATAAATCTTATTAAGAGGCTTAAATAAGAAAGTATATTTTATTTTCTGGGCTGCGAAGGCAAGCATTTGTTTTACTTTCAATAACATAAAAATTTAATATACATTTAATTAAAATCCCAAATGATTATTAATTGAATAGAATTACTTTAAATTTAAAATCTGTATGTTACTGATATGAAGGAAAAAAAGACCAAATATATCCACTGAAATAAATACACAGACACATCCCCATGTAGACACATCCCCACACAGACACATAGATGTAATCTATGATGAAGTAATAATTTCAATTCAGTTAGCAAAAGATGGTTTATGTATAAATAGTGCTACTACTACTGGCTCTCTGCCTGGAAAAAATAAAGATCCTATCATACACCATTTATAAAATCAATTCCAATATATTAAAATTTAAACATAAAATGTTATTTAAAAAGTAAATTTAAAAAGAAAAGAAAAGAAAATTTAGGAGATTATACATATGTAACCTAGACATCAGGGAGACTTCCAACTAAGACCAGTAAAACAGAAGTGCTAAAGACAGACATCCTAGATAGATATACTGACTATATAAAATTGATAACTTCTGCATCACTTCAGATATAAACAAAAGCAATAGACCAGGAATAGATTGCAAAATATTTCAAGGATGCTTATTACACACACAGAGTTTAATCCTATAATAAAAAGTCCTTTATGAAATGAAAACAAAAGAAAGCTAGTAGAAAAACAGGTCAAAGTGATTAATAGAAAGTGTCCAGCAGAACTAATAAAAAGGATTAAAAATATATGCTCATCTCGTAAGTAGCCAGGGAAACAATAATTAAAGTAATAGTGATATATAACTCTTATCATGACCAACTAGGTTAAAATTTAAGAGTGATAATAAATTGGTTCAATCATTTTGGAAAATGGCCATTAGCTACTTGATTGATTATTAGCTACATAATGCTTATAAATGCTGGCCCAGACATAGGGGGAGCCAATATCCTCTTGTGGGTTTCATTTACACAGTTCTCACCTAATGAGAGCCCTGAAAAAACTGCCTCCTGAGTAAACTTCAGTGGAGAGGTAGAAACTCTAAGAAAGAATCCAACGAAAATACTAGAAAAAAAATAGTAGCTGTTCACTACAGCACTGTATAAACTTGGCAGTGATTTGGGGGAAGAGGATGGTTGGAAACAGAATGCCCAGCAATTGAAAAATGATTGAATAATTAGTAAATGAGCCATTTCATGAAATCGTCTGCAGCCGTTAAAATGAATGAGTTGATGAAAATAAAACGTCCTATTTCAACTCTTTGGTCTTTATTTTTGTGGCCTAAAGCGGTCAGTTTTCTGCTTTTGAAATATCCAAGTACATAAATAAATATGCCTCTCTAAAATCTACTTTATTATTCATGCTTATTTGCTCTTCTATATTCATAGTGTCTGTTTGTTCATCATGGGCTCATGTGATAAAGTTTCATGTAACTGTTGTTTTTCTATGGATTTTTTGCCTTGTATTTTATCTAGTTTTTGATTTATGAAATTTGAGGCTATGTTATTAACTGGATGAATGATCAAGCAAGATCTTCACAGTTTGTTTTCAGGACCACTTGTAAGATATTTTAATCTTCATTTTTACTTTGTGAAAAGTATCTTCATTGCTAATTTATTTGTGTTTGCATTTGCTTAGAATGCTTTTGCACATCCTTTTGCTTTCAATTTTTTCTCAACTATTTTATTGTAGATGTACTTTTTTATATGGTAATCAGATATTGATTTTGATTCAGAGAATATTTCTTTTTAAAAATATGTTTATATCATTTTAAAACTTAAAACAACAAATAGTTTTACCTTAATTTTGTTATCTTACTTTATATATTCAGTGTTAAATGCTTTATTCATTTTCTTTATTTTCTCATTTGGTTTTCATTTTCTTTGAGGTATATGTGTATTAGTATGTGTTCTCCATTTGATAATCCTTAAATGTTTTTTTATTGTGATAAAAACCACATAACATAAAATATATCTCCCTAACCTTATTAACCATTTTAAATTAGAAGTAGTAGTATCTATTTTGTCCATTGTTGTGCAACAGGTCTCTAGAACTGTTTCATTTTATAAAACTGAAAATCTATGTCCACTCAACAACAGTTCCACGTTTTCCTTTCCCCCAAGCCCCTGGCAACCACCATTTTACTTTCTATTTATAAGAGTTTGACTATTCTAAATACTTGATATAAATAGAGTTATAAATATTAATCTAGTATTTGTCTTTTTATGACTGGCTTATTTTACTTAGTGTAATATCTGCAGTTTATTCATGTAGTCATATGTGGCAGTATTTCCTTTCTTCTTAAGACTAAATGATATCCTATTGTATCTAACATCTTTTCTTTATCCATTCATCTGCCTATGGATATTTAAGTTGTTTCCACACTTTGGCATCTATTAATAATGTTGGAATAAACATGGGGGTGCTAATATTTCTTCAAGATCTTGATTTCAATTTTGGGGGGGATAATAATCCAGAAGTGGGATTGCTGGATCTTATGGTAGTTGTATTTGTAATTTTTTGAGGAAACTTCATACTGTTTTCCATAATGACTGCACTATTTTACATCCCCACAAACACTGCACAATGGTTCTGGCTTCTCCACATCCTCATCAACACTTGTTATTGTCTGTTTTTTAATAATGTCATCCTAACTGGTGTGAGGTGAAATCAAACTATGGTTTAGACTTTAATTTTCCTAATGATTAGTGATGTTGATTATCTTTACCTATGATTACTGAACATTTGTATTTCTTCTTTGGAGAAATGTTTATTCAAGTTCTTTGCCCATTTTTAAATGAAATTTTTGTTTGCTTGTTTTTGAGTTATGGAAGGTTCTTTATATATTCTGGATATAATCCCTTATCAGATATATGGTTTGCAAATACTTTCTCCCACTCCAGAGGTTGCCTTTTCACCCTGCTGATTATTTTCTTTGCTGCACAGAATTTTTTAAGTTTTATGTGGCTCCATATGCCTGTTTTTGCTTTTGTTTCCTGTAGTTTTGGTGTCATATCCAAGAAATCACTGCTAAATTTAATATCATGAAGATTTCCCCTATGTTTTCTTCTAAGAGTTCTTTAGTTCAGGTCTCATGTTTAAGTCTTTAATCAATTATAAGTTAATTGTTGCATATAATATAAGGTAAGAACTCAACTTCATTTTTTTACATGTGGATATCCAATTTTCCCATCACTGTTTATGGAAGAGACTATCTTTTCTCCGTTGATAGTGTCAGCAATTTTCCAAAGATCATTTAACCATACACGTGAGAATTTACTTCTGGGTTCTGTATGTTGTTCCATTGGCCAATGTGTTTTCTTTATGCCAGTAGTATACTATTTTTCTTAGATTACCTTAAGAGTTTGTCAATTTTGCTGATTTTTTCAAGGAAACAACTCTTAGGTTTATTGATTTTTTTCTATTTTCTTACAATTTCTATGCTGTTATTTATTATTTCATTCCTTCTGACATTGGGTTTAGTTAGCTCTTCATTTTCTAGTTGCCTGATGTGTAAAGTTTGGTTGTTTATTTAAGATCTTTCTTCTTTTTTAATGTATTTACCAGTATAAACTTCCTCTTAATACTTCTTTTGCGATATCCCCTAAGTTTTGATATGCTGTATTTTTATTTTCATTTGTCTTCAGATATTTTTTAATTTTCCTCATGATTCTTCTTTGACCCATTGGTTGTTCAAAAGTGTGTTGTTTAATTCTCATATATTTGTGAATTTTCCAATTTTACTTTGATATTGATTTCTAGTATTATTCACTGTGATTGGAAAGGATCACATGGTATGATTTCAATATTCTTACATGTGTTGAGATTAGTTTTGTGACTTAACACACGATCCATCCTGGAAATTGTCCCACATATGCTTGAGAAGAATGTTTGTTCTGCTGTCTTTGTGTAGAGTGCTCTGTACATGTCTGTCAGGTCTAATTGGTCTATGGTGTTGTTCCAGTCCTCAAGTTGTTTCCTTGTTAATCTTCTGTCTGGTTGATCTATCCCTAATTGAAAGTGGAATATTGAAATCTCTTACTATTGTCATTTTACTATCTATTTCTCCTTTCAAGTCTGTCAGTGTTCGCTTCATATATTTGGGTACTCTGCTGTTAGATGCATATATAACAATTTATAATTGTTATATCTTCCTACTGTACTGATACTATCATTATATAGTATCTTTGCTATGACAGTTTTTGACTTAAAATCTATTTTGTCTGATATAAGTATGGCCACTTCTGCTCTCTTTCGATTACTATTTGTATGAAGTATCTTTTTCCAGCCTTTCACTTTCAGCCTGTTTTCATTCTTATATCTAAAGTGAGTCTCTTTTAAGCAGCATATAGCTGGACCTTGTTTTATTTTTAAATCCATTTAGCCACTGTCTTTTGATTGAGGAGTCTGATCTATTTACATTTAAAGTGATTACTGATAGCAAAGAACTTACTATTGCCATTTTGTTAATTGTCTTCTGTTTGTCTTACAGTTATTTTGTACCTATTTTCCCCTCTTGCTACCTTTGTGTTTTATTGATTTTTCTGTAGTGGCGTGCTTTGATTCCTTTCTCATTTTCTTTTGTGCAAATTCTATAGGTATTTTCTTTATATGGTTACCATGGGAATTAAATATTCTTTAGTTCTAGACTTTCTGTTTGGTTCTATTTTATAGCTTTTATCTCTTTGCTGATAATTCTCATTTTGTGAATGTGTAATTACCCTGATTTGCTTAGTTGTCTATCCATGTTCCCTGTGGTATATTGAGCTTCTTTAAGAAAATTATATGCAATACTTGTCAGGTAATTCATATATCTCTGTTTCTGTAAGGTCAGTTTCTGAAAATTTACTTGGTTTCTTTGACTGGGCCATGTTTTTCTGCTTCTTCATGTGTCCTGTTATATTTTGTTGGATTTTGTGTTTGGAAAAACACCCATCTTTCCCAGTCTTTATGAACTGGCTTCATAGAGGAAAATACCTTCACCAGTCAGCCCAGCTAAAGATTCTGGGGGCCTCTCACACCCTTTGTGGACATGCACTGTCTCTGGGCTTGGGCATTTAGCTTCCAAACTGGAGAGTCTGGACAGTTTCTTTGTCAGGAGCTGGTCATCTCTTACTTCACCTGGTGTCTTTCTGTAGTACTGCAGGTTCTCTGGCACTACCACAAGCTACTCTTTTGTTCTCAATGGCCCCCATGCTTACAAAGCATGTCAGTTCCTCATTCCAGAGTCAGGTCAGAAACTAGATCCTTGGGCAACTCCCGGTAAAGTCCGAACATTGGACACTTGGTCTGCTTTTCTCTTTTTCTCCCATGGATAAGCTGCAAAGTGGTCTCCCCCCACCCCCACCCCACTCCCTGCTCCATCACAGCAGGCAGCTCACTTCTATCTGCAGTATTATAAGTTCTCTGGTGCTGCCAAAGGCCACTAAGCTCTTTTGTACTTTCTTGTTCTCATCCAAAGTATGCCGGTACCAAGTCAATTCTTAGAGGCTGTTTTTGGTTCCTTCAGAGTTACTCTTTGTAACTCTGTCTAATATACTTACCTATGTATTTATTTATAAATTAGAATCCCTTTGAATTCCTGACACAGAAGAAAATGAATTGCATTTATGCTTTGTTCTAATCATCTGTCACACAGTTCCAAATTTTCATTAGTCAATCATTTTACATTTTAATGTTCATAATACAATAGTTTGTTCCACAAACCACAATTTCTGTAAGTTTGGCCTTCATCCAAAATTTAAGAGTTATCAATGCCTTTTTCACTTCTTCATTTATATTGTGACTTCATCATTTTAGTTACTTATTTCGATGCAAGTCCTGATTAATTTTGCCATCAAGTATTGTATTTTTACATTCAATAATGATACAAGTGCTAAATGTCTTAAGTTCTTTTGTGTTTCATAACGTCTGTTGTCTATATTGGAATAATAGCTTGTTTAGTTATATAATTATTTGATTGCCATTTCTTTCCACTGTGTTTTCTAGACTAATCACCCCATCTTCTAGCACTGAAGAAGTCTGGGGCCAGTCTGCTTTTCCCTTCATAACTGCCTCACCATTTTTTTGTATAAACTCTCTCCTTGAGGTGTGACAATTTCATCAAGGTATTTCCAGGGATTAGTTTCTCTTTATCAGTTTTTCCTGGAACACAACTTGTCTTATTTCAAAAATGCTCCTTTTATAATACAGTTAACTGTCTTATTGCTTTTTTTTTTTTTTTTTTTTGCTTTGCTTTGCTTTCTTTAGGGAAAAAAAAGCATAAATTGAATACATTTTGTCTATCTTTCATACACATCAATTCATCTGTAATCATTTTTATTTTCTATATTTAAATAATTTTAATGACAATTTACAAAATTCCTCCATTTCCTTAACAATTTTTCAGCAGATTTAATTCTATTTTTTCTGCTTTTAAGATGACTTCTATTTTTGTGATGCCCTTACTGTAACTTTTATTATTTTCCAACATCTGGGAGATCATCTTTCACTCTCTCCTATTATCTGTTCTTTCATCTAGTCCATTCGTGTCTTCTTTGATTATTATCTCTTATTAGAAATCATTTTCAATTTTAAATATATGTTCTCATTAATCTTTCTTTTTATTTAATCTTTAGTTCATTTTCTTTTCTTCCTTTCATTTTGTAGTATCATATGTAACTCCTTGCTTATGCTTGAGCTCATTACTTAAGTAGTTATTTCATCTGGGCTAGTCATCTACTTAAGACTGTTTCAGGGCAAGGCCAGTAGAGGTAACTGGTCATTTGAAATAATTTTAATTTGAATATATCTGCCCCAGTTCACTTATTCTAATAAGTTTTGTTCTATATCCTTGGGATATGGCATTCATTGGGGGTGGGGGATGCTCTAAAGACATGCTACTATCTTCAGTTGGAATCCTGGCACTCCACTTGTCAGCTATGTGATAGAAAGTCATTTAACTTTGCTGTGCCTCAGTATTCTGGTCCCTAAAATTGGGATAAGGATGACAATACCTGCTTTGTAGGGTGGTTGAGAAGCTTAAATGGGTGAGTAAATGTATAGTGTTTAAAATGGTGATTTGCATTTTTTTTTTTTTTTGCCTAATTGATTTTGATCTAGAAGACCATCTCCTCTCTTCACCATGTGGCTACTGATCCTTTTATATTCGTATTCTAATGATTTCATTAAAGTACTTTTAATTTTTAATTAATTTATGTTCTTAATTGATAGAATATTTCTAATCTATTCCAGACTAGGTAGGATATAAGTAAAAAGGAATAAATAATTGAATTTTTTAAAAAGATCAAATTGTAAGCATGGGGTACATATATGGGATTGCTGAGTATTTTTTCTTCCCTTTTTTATATTAATTAATGTCCCATTTTACTATTAAAATTTGAGAGCAACCTAGCATCACTGTATTTATTCCCCCAAAATAAGAAACTATTTTATTTTTCTCAGGAGACTCATGGGGGAAACAAGCTGTATCCCCACAATGTTTAACCAAAATGAGGCAGCTACAAGCAGGGCAGACCACCATCCCCCGCTCCTGACACGTGAGGTTGAATAAAGAGAGAGTGTATCACCCCAATGTCAACACCATGGAAATACAACCATTATTATAAACAATAAAACCACCCACAAACAAAAGGTTGTCTAAAATATATGATCATAATTATTCTCCCTGCTATTTAAACATAGTGGATATGGTATCCATAATTGCAAAATGTAATTTTTATGCTTAGTATTATTTTTCATATTACTAATGTATAGGAATTATCAATCCATGAATAAATGCCAGATGAAATGTATATATGTAATTATCAATATAATTCATTTTATCAAATAAGCCAAATCCTGAATCTTCTACCTCCTAAAACCACTTTGCATTTATGGGTGTTTTAGGTTTCTACTACTATATTATTTAATTCTTCATTTGATCTATTAGTCATATGTAGATTTTTTAATCTTTGTGAAATTTTCTTCTTGCTCACAGTCTAAAGCCTGTTGCTATGACTTCTTCCTTATCCTTCCTTATTTGTTTAAATTAGTATGGTTGCATATTACTCTTATTTTCTCCTATGAATTATGAGTATTATTAAAAGGCACATTTTTCTCCCTTCCTCCAGCTTTACTGAATATAACTGACATACAACACTCTGTAAGTTTAAGGTGTATAACATGATGATCTGATATACAAATATTTTGTGAAACTGTTACCACAGTAAGATTAGTTACGATTAGTTATCATCACACATAATTACCTTTGTGTGCTTGTGTGTGATAAAAACATTTAAGATCTCTTCTCTTAGCAACTTTCAAGTATTCAATCTAGTATTGTTAACTATAGTCACCACACTGTACATTGGATCCTAACAACTTATTTATTTTACAACTGGAAGTTCATTACCCTTTGACCAACATCTTATTTCCCCCATCCCCAGCTCCAATCTACTCTATCTATGTTTTTTAGAGTCCACATATAAGTAACACCAAACAGTATCTTTGTCTGACATTTCCTTGGCATAACGCTCTTAAGTTTCATCCTGTTGTCACAAATGGCAGGATTCCCTTCTTTTTTATCATGAATATTCCATTGTATGTCTATTCCACATTTTTAAAATGCATGTAGAACTATTTTATGTAAAATATTGTTTTTTTATAGAGAATATCCCAGACAAATGCACATCCTTTTTATTGTTGGAAGTAGACCCCATGATATCTTTCTTGTTATGAAATGAAATGATGAAAAAAGAAAAGAAAAATAGGAGGAAGAGGATGAGAAGAACAAGAAAAACAAAGAGAACATGGAAAAGACGGTGATAGCAATTATAGGTCTTATGCAGTTAATATGTTTTTATATGAACCAAAACCAAAAAAATTTGTGGTCAGGTATTACCTTTTATTTCCTATTTAAAAAATGAAAATGAACTGTCTTATACAAATATATGTAACACTCTAAACGTGCAAAGGTAAGTCTATTGTTAATACCTTTTACACCCAGTATAGCTAATGGTCAATATGTATGTTAAAAATGGTATAAAATTTTAATTAAATTAATATTCAAATACTACACAGCCATGATTTTATATTTATTTTTCTAAAAATCTATCTGATGTTAAAGAACTTGCATAAATATATGACTAATCATGCTTATTTTTTTATTTTCCAAAATTATGTAATATGATTAAATAATCAGCTCTTCCAGAGCAGTTAGGAATACAAAGGCTTCATTCCTAAGTAGCATCATTTTGTAAGAAAATTCTGGAAGATGAGTAGAGGGGGAACTAATGAAAGAAAGAAGGTGAAGGAAAAGAAAATGAATAGACGTTTACTGGCAACAATCAAAATTCCTGTCCTGCTATTTTAAACAGAAATGGAGAACAACAGAACTCTTAATAGACTACAAATCACTTGACAGGACAAGAGATAGCCTGTAACAAGAACTGAGTATCAACCTAAGCAAAGTTACTCACTAAAAGAAAAGAGAATTAAGATTAGCATCCTGGGTTTGACCTAAAAATATTTAACACTTCAACTGAGGTGGAATAGAACTCACTTACTTCTAGCAAGAACTTCCTTTGTCCTGTGAACTCATAGCACTTACACATCTCTTTTTGTAAAATCCTACACTTCTTTGTGACATCTCATAAATTAGATTATTATTTAACATTTTGTAAGAATTCAAAATGCTATGGCACCTATTTTATAAACCTCTCTCCAGTAGGGCTCTTCTTGCTATCTTGAAGCACACCTACTATAACGATGTATACCTCCTGCCATAATTATCTCTATGTTCCCATTCCACTCAGACATTTATTAATGGACACAAAAGATTGTTCAGGCCTTCATATTTGTTGTTCCATCTCTGATTGCTAATTAAGCAAGAGCTGGCCTTTAACAAGCCTTTCCATCCTTCCCGTTCCTATTCTTTTTCTTTTCAGACATTAAGTTTTTTCTTGCAAAGTAAACCATTTATTCATGTGATAGGCTTATAAAAAATTTGTCATCCTATCTTGCTTCTACCCTGAGCTCCAAATTTCCAATATTGTGATATTTAATTGCAATGATAAATATGTAGACATGAAAAGTTATTGTCTCATTTTTCTTCTACAGCTAAAGATTCTCACTGTGTACCTTTTCTCTGGGATCTGACTACATTTAGAAGTCTAGAAAGCATTTTTTGTATTTTTCCTTTGACAAGGTGTTTCAGAGATACAACTCTCTCCTTGGTTCACATTTTGATTTATAGGGACTACAGATGTTTAAATTTTTAGATCCTAATTTTCCTTTCTCTTATATGTTCTCACCCCCCAAACTCACATAAACACAGCACTTCTGCAAATATACATTGAACAGCTACAGATTACTGATTAGCAAGAAGCTCTGTGAAACAGGAAGGGAAAAGAATATAAGAAATGTGGCCTCAATAAAAAAATACAATCCCACTAAAACATTTTTAGTCTGACCTTATGTAGAACCTACTTAAGTGTTATCAGAATATTCCCATCCAGAAGACTGTGATGGAAATTTAATCTTTGAATTTATGTAAACTAATAATATATGTGCACACTCACTTTCATGTGTATATATCAAATGATGTCCCCATAAGCATACATAAATAAATATCTAGTATGAAGAGGAGCAATACTGAATCGTATAAAGCTAATAAAATTTACAGATCACTGAAAATTAGGTGGTAAAGCAATGTGAAATAAAATTCTGAATTAAATTAACATTTTCAAAAAATATAGATTTACAAATATACTATAAATCGGAAGTGAAAAACTGGTGACCTGCAGGAAAAATCCATCACACAAATTTATTGCAGTTATTCAGATGACCACGTTGGTCATCACAGCTTCTTAAACTTAAAATAAAATTATTTGTCAACATTTAAATATATGTGAATTCCCACGAAATCTAAATAGCTGGCCTTTTAAAAAATCAAATTTCCAGCAATACTGGCCCTTAATTCCCAAAAGATGATACTCAGCTGGAGCTATGCTGGAGCTTGTCCTCATGGTTTTAGGGCATTTCTGTCTTCCTATTGCTTCTGCTGGCCTGAGGACAAGTGTCTGTTGCCTAATGGTTTTACAGATGAACATTTAAAAAATGTTCTGATGTCGATATTCTGTCAAAAATAGGAAAAAAAAAAGATCAGCAGAGATGGCTATGTATTTCAAAATAAGGTGGGCGTGAGAGAGGGGAGGAGCATATGGTGGAAACATAGACTTTCTACATGTTCAATATCAAGCAATAAAGGAAAGTTTTGTAAAAAAGAGTAGTCTTGCCTGCTGTACTCATTTATTCATGCCATGCAAAATTGTAAACTTTGTTTTAAAAGACGTATCTGTTCCTGTTTCCCTATCAGATCAGAAAGAATAAACAGAAATATTCTAACACTGCCAAATTCACATTCACCTTGTTTATTATTCCTTACCCAACTCTACTTCTATTTCACCACTTACGTTAAAAATACTACCATGTGTTTTAACTCCATAGCAGGGGTTTTCAATGCTGGCTGCACACTAGACTCACCTGGGGACTTTAAAAATATTGCTGCCATGCCCCCACCCCTAGAGCCGTTCTTACTTAATATGTATAGAATGTGGCTTTTGCATAGTGTTTTTTTTTTTAAAAAAGCTCCCTATGCGATGCTAATGGGCATCCGCAATTAAAATCTCTGCTCTAAGGACTGAGCCGCCTTTTAAGCACTGAGTACATGCACCCTCTGCTCTCTCTCACTTTGCAAATTTCATGAGTGCATCTAGGCACTTAACCTGCTTAGGTCTAATATATTTCTTTATAAAATGCTGTAGGAAGTGTCACAGGGCCAGTTCTTCCAAAAGTCAACCCAAGACAAGGATTCCAATGAAAGAATATAATATACATGCTTCCAGGAGTAATCAGAAAGGCTGTGAGGAGAGAAGAATAAGGGAAATGAGACAAACCAAGCACAGGTGAATTTTCAGAATAATTGGTTTGATACCAAGAGGAGCTTTGAGGTGTAAATTACACCTATAGTAAGATCACACTATGCATGAAAAGCAGCTGGGCTTTTGAACTCCTGCACCAGTCATTGACTTTGGGGGCTTCGGAAATAGAGCACGTCCCAAGAACTCTCTGTACATCCAGCAACCTCTACAGGTGAGAAGATGCCACTGCAACCCTCCAAAGGTCACAAGAAAGCACTCAGAAGGTGGGGGATGAGTGCACAGAGCTAGAATGTGGGATCCTAGGGGCACCGGTGTGGGACACCATGCTCCTGCAGAGGGAAGGTGCAGGATGGTGGTGGAGGGCGTGTTGGTGTTGAACTAGAAGATCTCCAAGACATTTTTCAGGTTAAAGAAAATAAGTAAAGCTACAAAATGTTATTTGAAACAAGCCCTTTGGATCTTTTACTTGTAACTAATAAACATTTAAAGATTTTACTTTGTCTCTGCCTCAATAATCTTTTGATTCCTGTTTTGGTAACTGCTTGACAGTTTGACAAGGATACTAATACCTAAAACTTAGTCCTTTCAAGCAAGATTAAGGAAATACTTTAGTGCTTTAATAAAGAAAACATTCTTCAGCATGATACCTGTTGGGTCTTGATGCTATGTATTTGTAATAAAATTTGGAGTTATGTAACATGACCAAAGATTTACATAAATGAACATATATATAGAAGAGATGATATATTTTTATAGTTGCCAAATACTTATTAAATAATTATAAGAATATGTAAAAATAATTAATGCATTAAGCAAAAGACATCTATATACAATTTAGCCTCTGTCATCTGTTTTAATCAGAAGTCCCATAACGGACTGTCTAAGACTTATGTTCAGATGATTTAGGCTTAACTGCAATTACATTTTCTCACTTGCAGAAAATGCAGAGAACAGAAAGCAAGAACAGATCTTCAGGCAGTTTAAATTCTTTTGATATGAAAAACTATAATAAATGAAACACAACATTTTCACCCAAAATGAAAAATGATAACTCAGTAATTTACCCTAAAAAGTACTGTAGTAATCCCAAGGATAATATTTTCAAGCATATTAAATTTGACTTTCTGAGACAATAATGTCTTGGAAGAGCACCAGTGTTATAGAAATTCACAGTACAACCTCAACATTAGCCACAGAAAATAAATCTAGGAATTCTGACCCAGTTTTCTGACCACAGTCTCTGCAACTTTACCCCTTTTAAAAATACATCAGAGTTGCTTTTTGCTATTGTCAGCAAACTGCCAAAATACCTACATTAAATAAATAGGACAGGACTAGAACATAGTCAAAAATTAAATTCCTTGACATTCTTTTCTTTAAATTAGTAATTAAGTGAAATAAATTAACACTAAATAAATAATGTTAAATAAATTAACATTGTAAGAAAAATGGATATGCATGCCTGTGTGTGTGTTAGGGGAAGGAAATAATTTATGTATCTATTTGCCTGCATTATACCATGTATATCATATCAATTATTTCATTTAATACAACAGTCCTAATAAATATGCTAAGAAAATTACAGGGTAGGAAACATATTAAACAGGTATAATTATTTGCCCCAGGTGACAGAGCTATTAACTCTGAAGTTGAGATCAAAATCTCAGTCTGTCTGCCTTCAAAGTTTATGTTCTTTTTTTACTACGCCAAGCAAAGAAAAGAAGGTATGTAGTTCAAAAATATAAGAACACCACAAAACTTTCTGCCTTTTCTGAGATCAAAATCTACTTTTACAAGTTCTGGTTTAGATTTAGGTGAACTGAGTCAGTCTCAATGGTCCTTCTTCTTTGAAAATTTTCACTTTTTACATTGCAATGAAAGGAGTCTTTTTTTTTTTTTTTAATTTTCTCTTAAGAGGAATTAGAACATTTATGAGAAAAAGGAGGTAAAGTTGCCAGCTGACCTTGTCCTCCAACCCTGTTCCAAGGGCAAGAATGGAGGATTCATGCCGGCTTCCTGACATCTGAACTGCTTTATGCCTGAATAATGAATTCTGAAAACAACCCACACTTTCTTTGTTACTTGTATTTTGTTTAAGAAAAAAAACATAAAAAGGAATAGGAAATCATTGTTTCCTTGATACTTTTCTGGACTTTGGCAGCACTGACAGGAGCATGTGTTTCCTAACAAAAAACAGACACAATCTCAGGTGTTCTGTGTTTTGAAATGACAACTGAAGGTAAGGACAGGATTGCTAATCAGGACCCCAAGAGCAAAGGCTGTCAGTAAAGAGTGACTTTTGATGTGGAAGACAGGATTTGACTATTTCACATTATATACATGTTCTTTCTTCCAACGTTGACATCTTCTTTTTTGATAAAGAAATTGAATTTCTTTCATTCTGCTCTAGAAGCATATTTTCTTCATTTGATCTCACTGACGTAAACAAGGTTCCTGTGTGGAACACAGTAATATCTGTGACAAGCACCTGCCAAAATCCAGGAAGACAGAAGAGTGAGCAAAACAGATAGTAACTCTGCCTTCAGGGAGCACACAGGAAATAGGAGGAAAGGTGATAAGCAAAATAAATAAAATACATAGTATGTTAGACAGCAATACATACTATGTAGAGAAAAAAACAGAAAAGGATATGAAAGGCTGGGGGCTGAAATTTTACAAAGATGGTCAAGGAAGGCTTCTTAAAAAGAAAGTGACTTTTTAATAAAGAAAGTGGGAATGTGAATATTTGGGAAAGGGAATTTTAGGTAATGTAACAGCATGTACAACAACCAAATGGAAACTTGTGAAGCAGCCTAGCAGATGGGTAAGAGATTGTACTTATTTAGTGGTCCCACTGGAAGACACTCAAGTTACAAAACCTTGGGTAATTATTAGTTAAATCCATTTCACCTGCAACCTGCCTTCACTAATCAAGGTTGTTTTCATTGTTGCTATAACAGGCTTGCATGTCCCTCAAGTGGCACATAGTCTAAACAATAAGATGTTTGCCAGGGTTGTCTTCCAAGAACTTGGAGTGAGCTGTATCTAGTTGGAGCTGAGCCTGTTAAGATTAGATAGTACTACCCACTCTCCAACTGGGCACATGTGAGTGTCCACTCCATAACCTTCTGTCAATCAGAGGACAGAAAACTCCAACCTCAGACTGTGCTAAGCGCCTCCATTTTTGAACGTGTGGAGGTTTGTAGTTTAGTTACCCTTACATAGAACATTTTTCCAATCACCTTTTGGGTGCTTCCCACTCTCAGACAGCCCTGTTTCTTTATTCTTTATCCCATAAATACCCAGAGCCCCTTTTGTTTGGGGAGGCAGATCTGAAACTTGTCCAACTGTCTCCTCACTTGGCTACCTTGTGAAGAAATCCTCTCTGCTGCAAACCTCGGTGTCCCAGCATTTTGGTTTGCTGTGTATTGGGCAAGATGAACCTGGTTCAGTAATGGTCACACTAGTGAGGAGATAGTAAGCTATATATTCTACTAAACCCCAAATACAGATATCTTTGGCAAGTTTCCTCTGTTGCAAGTAGCTCAGACATTTAAACAAGCTTAAATTAAAAAAAAAAAAAAAAAGAAAAGAAAAGAAAGGAAATGTTTTGGAAGACCTCTAGAGTATTTCAAGAAACCAAGAGTAATGGGGCCACAACAAATGCCAATATGGAAGGGAAAACAAACAAACCAGTGACAGAATATTCATTACAAAAGACAAATCATCATCTAGACAAATTGTCACTGAAAGCCACCTCTCTTCTATCTAATTGCTTTCAGCTAAAGTGTGTTGAGTAGCTTCACCTATGACTGTGTTTGGCTTCTTTCTCCATTGCTACTTCTCTGAGCTGTGACCTCCTGGCTCCTAGTATAATGGAACAAAGTTTGCATTCAGAATCAGAATTCCTGGATCTGAGTCTCATTTCCCCTTTTCCTACCCCTTTTCACTAGTGCACTTTAGGCAAGTTGCTTCACTGTCTTAGATCTATTTATTCAATAACCACCATAATATTTCCATTCAATTTCCCTTCAATTATAATATTTTATGGTTTTAGTAAATAAAAAAAGTTAATTAATTGTGTTCCACTTAGAATCTACCCTTAACATGAGATCACTCAAGAAAAAGTGAGAGAATGAAAGGAGGACTGAAAATATTACCTTTGTGAAAACTTATTTTTAGAGGGTAGAAGGAAAAGATGAGGAAGGTAGAGAAGAACCAGAGGAATAAAAATAATCACAGAAAGTAAGAGAAAGACACAGTTATTAAAAAAAAAAAAAAAAGCGATGGAGATCAGTAGTGTCTTCTGAGTAGATACGGAAGTCAGTCACTCAGAAATAACCATTAAAACTGGTGACAAGATTATCTGATGAGCAATGAGGAAAAACAGGCTTGGAGAGAGAAAGAGGGAATGAAGACTGGGTGCTAGAGATGGAGAAGCCAAATTGCAAAAAGATCTTAAAGTGAATGGGTGATGATAGAAATGAACACCTATTTTTGAAAATTTGCTTTAACTTCTTTAAACTAATTGGAATACTGATCATAATCCTTTTGACAAACTCCTTTTTTTCAAACATGACTACAGTCTAATGGCAATAAGTATATTTCATGGGCAGAAGCCATGCATAATTAACAAATCCAGACAATGATATTGTGTGTTACCTATGATCTCTAAGACTTTTTTCCATATAATTGTGAAGATAGAAAAATTCCTAATGAGAAGGAGATGCTCTCTCATTGAAACTTTCTGTACCTTGAAAAGCAATCAAGGAGATTAGTTTAAATAGCACCTTCCCTGCTGTACTCAGTGTGGTGGACATCTTGTTATGTGATCAGGATACACGTACTATGTTATTACCCCCCTAGGATATCATTATTTTTAAGTATGAGGAATTGAAAGATAATAAGCTCTTCACTTCTCCTGAAATTCCACAGCTTCACATAATCAGAAGGTTCAGGGTTTTTAGTTATTTATTTGAAAGAGAAAAGAAAATGACTTTTTAATAATTGGATTTATCAGCTCTAAAGTCAAGTGGGTACAAAATCCAGGGGTAGCTAGTGCAATGCAATAGATAATCCTCCATTTTTATTTTCCAAACCAAAGGCATTTATAAGTTTATTCAAGCATGTAATGGTTATGGGATTCATTTTTTTCTCCTAAAATGGATTATATTTCATAACAACACCATTAAGATCTCTCTGTTTGTATCTTGATCAAACCAGATTTATTATTTTTCCCACTTATATATAAAGAGGTAGATTTGGGCTTCATAAAAAAAAAAAGAAAGCTCTACAGGTTTGTATTTATTTTAAATACCAGGTTTAGGAAAAAAATTCACCAAACGTTTAAATAAAAGCATAGAATCTAATCCTTTCTTCGTCATTTCCTTATCCTTTCTATTCTTTCTCTGTCATCCTCAAGCTGGATGGAGTCATAATATTTTTATAACTATAAGTGAATTTAATAATCCAGTTATAGATTTTTTATGAAATCCTTTGAGAAAGATATGTTACAAATACTGTTCCTAGAAAAATGCATAAGCACACATAAAAATAACGTTTGCATACAATCTCAGGGTTCTCCAAATCCCAGGATAAGAACCCTAGACCTAATCCAACCCTGTAATATTTATAAATAAATAAAGTCTCTAGAAGGATACTTTTTCCAGACAATCACACAATTTTCCAACATCAATACAACTGATAGGTAGCATGGTGGAAATTCAAAGCTGTGTGTGCAAACAACCTATTCAACACTCTTTTCCCATAAGCATGTTCCATACAAAATTAATTATAATTATTCAGTAAGTTTTAGCCATATCCAGAGTAGAGTCCACACAAGAGACTGAGATCGATGCACAAGGAAGTCAATAGAGAGGAGCTTCTGGAGCCAAGCAGGCCTGACACACCAGCGGTGTGACCCCGGACTGGGGATTATCTGATACAAATACCATCTGCTCAAGAGGCATAGCTCTAAAACCTACCTAATGGGGCTTTTGGAGAATTACACATGCTAATAGATGAAAAGAGTTCATCAATGTGCTTGGAACATAATAGTAAATAGGTAAGTTAGCTAGTAGTAGAACTACTATTACTAGGTTATTTGGAAGTTAAATTGGCAGGAGCCCCTGCCTTCAAGGATTACCAGGTTGATTAGGTTACGTATAACTTTTAACAACACAAGCCATTAACAAGAGCTATGACAAGTTCTCTAACTTCCAGTCCTAATATTTACAGGGTTCTAAGAATGGTACTTCAAGCCCCTTGGAGTTTGGTTCAGGTGTCTGAGGTGAGCATGTATGAATACACCTGTTTATTTCTTTTTAGGCTTACAATTTTAATTCAAGAATCAGTCACCAGATGAGCAGTTATGGCTTTACGCTATAGCTATATGACCGTGCGTCCAAGTTTCCTCACATTTTTAGATAAGTAAGAGCCACTGTAAGCTAACAACCTGTATTTTTACTATTAAAAAAAAATAGCAAAACATTATGGCCAATCATTTTAAATAAACATAATCTATGGCAAGATTTTATAATTCAAACACTGGCTTTTGTGGCTATCCTGCTTTAAAAGCAGATAGCCCCCTCACCCAAAATTTGGTTCATGTCAAGGCCAACGACATCACACACATCAGGAGGGTATGAAGTGGTTTGTTAGTTACATAATTAAGGCTTTTCTGAGCAGAGCAGGGTGGGCTTCCCAAGTAAGCCTGAAATGGCTTGTGAGAGCAGAAAGAAACAGGGAGGGTTGGGGGTTTTAACGCAATTGGGGAGTGGGGCCGGGTGCCTTCCCATATATGGGCAGGAGCTTCTATGGTTTGAATCAACAGGAACAAAGGAGGGAGCACCTGGGCTTCCTTATCAGCTTGCCCAGAGCTGGGGCACAGAGGAAAAGATACGGTGGGCTTAAAAGCTGTCAACAGTAACATTTCAAAAAAGGGAGTCAGTCTTTATTACTCTATGTATGGTGAGGCATCATCACAGTAAAATTAACCATTATCAGTGCTTAACCACTTTCAATAGGTTATTCTAATCCTATTGAGAGAAAACATGAAACTCATCTGGGTGCCTGAAGCCTCCTTTGGAACAGTCTCAACTGTCAGGGCCACATAAGCTAACAATTCTACTGAAACTTAAGTTTCTTACAGCCAAACTAGGCTCTGTTTTTGCAAGTGCTTTAGCTACGTTTCTGCAAGAGGAAGAAGCTGACCATTTGCAACTATCCCCTCATATAATCAGGGAAAATAAGGAACAGCAAAAATGATGGCTATGCTTGGCATATTCATTTATGACTATCTTTTTCTAATCAACAACAGATTTTGCTCACATTTCAAGGATTTAAAATTCAGTAGATTTAACTTCTTATCAAATTATATAGATTCATCTAAGTTTATTTCTACTTTTAAAAGTGCCAGATACTTTTTCTTGCTGAACATATTAAAAATAGCATGCATAGCTGCACAACAAAGAGATGGCAACTGTGAATAACAGTGATAGACAATAGTTTCTTCCCACTCTAAGTGTCAAATGACCATATGGTACACAACATACATGTTTTAGGGCCTCAGAAGAGACACAAACTTGCTTGAAATGGACTGAACAGGGGAGATCTGAAAGAAGATTTAGAGACAGTCAATGGAATGAGGTGGAGGAAATTTCAGATAAGGAGTGAAGCATAACACTTACATGCATGGGTAAGTGAAAATATAAGACCCCCAGTTTGAAAGCAATATATGTATGTATACCTGTGTTTTAAGTATACTAGCACTTAAGTTCTAGCATAAAATAACAGCAGAAAGTAACTATCTTTTCCTTACATAATTCAAAGACCATGTATATTCTTTACATTATAGAGAAAATCCTTTTTGAAAAAGTCATTAGAAATCAGCTGAAATTGCCATATCTGCTCAAAAACAAAATCTACAGAACAAAAATACTACATGAGAACTATGAAAGTTATAGAGATTTCACAAGCACTTTTGAGACTAAAGAAAGGCTATTAAATTTATAGCACAGGTAGAAGAGAAAGGCTACCTGGGAATTAAGCAGGCTCCCTAGAGAACAGTAAAATCTGTCAAGAATCATGTCTGTTTGAATTCAACCTCACATTGGTGGTGCTTAAGCTAGTGCCTGAAACATAGTAGGTGATCAATAATTTTTTAATGAATTAATAAATGAGTTTTCTTGGGAATAAGTGCAAAAGGCTTGGCACTGTATAATACTGAGCTAATAAAACCTCTTGCAGAATCTGGTTAGAGTCTAAATTCAATTCAAATCCTTTCAAAAATGAACTATGTGTCTGCAACCTGCCAGTCATTTTAATTAGAAGACAAGCCACTCCCATTAGAAGGTGATCTTATTCTTGAAAATAGTAAATTACTGTTATGATAAAAGCATTATTCTGAGAAAATGCACTGTGTGAACACGGGAACTATTGGAATTTGTTTCCAGTCTAGAAGTGCAGGTGTTTTGTGTGTATTAGTATTCAGGCAAGACTGCTATCAAGAAAACGGAGAACAGAAAGTTCTCTTCAGCACACTAAGTGGAACATATTATTACCAAAGGAAGTTCCTTCCCTTTGCTTTAGAATTATTTTTCAATGGGGTTTATTATTCCCTGTGTAGTGTATAAATCACACAAATTCATTTCAGAAAATCTGAAGTAAACTCCTCAAAAATATAGTTAAGATGGAAACTCATAATCCCTTATCTCTGAGATAGCTGCCATAGACACATAATTACATATATTATATAGATAGCATGTATATAGTATTTATAATTATCAAAGCCAAATATTGAAAGTGAGTCTACCAAATCTCTACATTCAGTCTTCCCATCCACCCTCTCCCCAACCATATGTGCCAGCTTTGGCTGATACAGTCTGTTATTTTCAGGTATTATTCTCTGGGTCCAGGGGCATTCATCAATCACAATCCTTCTCACCAAAGGGGTTAACACACTAAGAAATACACACAGGAGCTGTATAGGAACTAGAATGTGGTGTTAACTTTATTTTCCAAAGTATACAGTTTTTTGGTAAAACTAACTTTGAGAACACAGCTTGACTGAAAGACCAAAATGGAACACTTTGATTCATTTAGTCAAAAAGTACTTACAGAGATATGCCAGGAACTATCCTAAGCACTGAGAGTCGAGCAGTTAACTTACATTCTTACAGAGCTTACATTCTAGGGAAGAGACAGACAATGAGAAATAATAAACTATATGGCATATCCAGGAATGGGTATTTTGCTATCTTAAGTAGGGAGGTTTGAAAGGTCTCTTATAAAAGGGACATTTGAGCAAAGGCATGAAATAGCATTCCAGGTAGAGGGAACAGTGAAAGCAGAGGCCCTAGGCTGACACATACCTGGTTTTTGACCTGTCTTTCTGAATTGGATTGCTTTACCTATATACCTGGGGACCCACAGCCTACTACAGTGGGGCACAGAGCAGCATCACAATTCCTGCCCTTCCCACTCAGCCACTGAATCTTGCTTCATTCTAGTGCACGGCTTATAGGAAAAGGAGCAGAGAAATGGTTATGTTTTACCTGTACTCTATATAGAGTAAGAATCAGGATCTAAGGCTACGCTGGAAAAATGTCCTTTTATCCAATCTTACCAAGTACAAAAAGGCATCTCCCTTCCCATGGAAATGAGACAAACATAGGAAAAGAGATAGGAATCAGAAGTGACCCCCAAAGTTAAGAATTAAATGTGATTCCCTTTACCTCTGAATGTGCAGAATGAATAATAAGTGTCTTCCTATTTTAACATTATTTCATATTATATATCTTCTTCAGATATTCTAAAGTAATTGACTTTTTTATTCTAAGTCAGCATGAGTAAAACTCTCTCTGAAATAAGAGAATTACTCCTACTATCTTCCCTGTGACTATTGTTCAACCACTTGGGTTACTCAGTTGTACTAAATAAATATGTGAATAATTCTCTACATAGAGAATAAAATCTTCGCAAAAATCTGAGATTCCTTTTCAAATGTCAACAGTTACCCACATCCTTTTTATGAGAAGTTATTTTTCACTTTTTTGAATGCAGTTGAAAAGTGAGAGAAAGGGGCTGCTGAGCACTGACTCAGAACTCACTGACTGTAAAAAGAGTCAGATGTGGATAAAGTATGTCCTTTAACCAATCTGGGAAGGAGCCAATATTGTGGGCTCTACTTTCTTCTCCATTTGGAATCTGAGCAAGCCAAAGAGAAACAGACATAGATGGGATGAATAGAAGATCATGTATGTGTCCATTTTGATAATTTTGATGAAAAAATAATTAGCATTCCAAAATAACCAACTATGCAATCAACACATATCTCCAAGGAAACTCACAATTTAGCATTTCAAAATGTTTGAACAATTATAGAGTCAATTTTCTGTACTAATCACCAGTTTTCATACAGATAACTTCAGAATAATTCTGAACATCAAATGTGGTAGATAGGAAATTGGACTTCTCATTAAACTAATGTAGTTAACTGTATCTAGTCCTAGAAGAACATTTACTCACAAAAGAAACACTCTAGGCTACATCATTTTATGTACCATTTCAGCTCTAGTTCCTAAGAGGAATTTTTTTTTCAATAAAGAAAGGAATTCAAGTAATGTTGAAACATTCTTTAGACAGCAAATTGTCAAATTAGAAATGAGCCTTGTTCATCTCATTTTATGGAAACTGAATGATGTTATCTCCTAAAAAGCATCCTGAAAGCATGTTTTCAGAAATCCTTGGGAAAGAGTTGTCTAAGCCCATATCCATGACTCTCTTTCTCTCCCTATCCTGTCAGAGACGGCTCAACTTGTATTTTGCGTGAAACTTATTCCTGGAAAATAATAGGGCTCCTAGGCACATCTGAAGCTTCCATTCTAGAGAGAAGAGGGCGGTCAATGCCAGGAGATGTTAGCATTAGAATGCCCCTGCCTCCTACCCCACAGGAGGACTCAGGTTCAGAGGTCTGAGAGACGGTGTTCCTCCCCAACAGCATCCGAGCAAAGATTTCTGACCTCACAGCTGCCAGCGTGTTCCAGCTCAGAATGCTGAACAGATTTCTTACCACATACAGGTGAACCACTCAGCCTGCTCACAATATGTATGCCATTGGATTATTTCTTGATCAAACAAGCAAGTGCTTACAACAATAGTAAAGCAGGGATTATGGGAAAATTAAAACATTAATAGTACTTGATGATCAATTTTAAAGTATCTTATGAGGACCACAACATGGTTGGATTTTCTTATGCTTATTATTTTTATTGGGGATTATATATAGTGTAAGAAGTTAGACCAAACCAAGTGTTCAGAAAAGTGATTTCCATTGAGGATGTATTTAGCTGGAAAAATAAAAGACAATCTTGAATGAGCTGTAATGTAAATTCTTCAGATTTTACAACACAGCAAAATGAACAATCAGAACTACAAAAGAAATAAAGTTTTAGGAAAGAGAAATATGTTTTCAAAATTTTTAATTTTAATAATGAAACTTAAAAATGCTGTAAATCAAATTGTATCTTGGGATGTCAAGGGAAAGCATAAAGCCGAAACAACAGAAGCCACAGATGAAAAGATAAGAGACATGGAACTAATTCAGGGCTTCCTAAAAACACGCAGGGCTAGCTGGGCAAGAAGCAATAATCAAACAGATAATGGAAGAAAACTTGCCTGACAAATAGATTTAAATCAACTAGAAAGGCTCACTGAGTTTGAAATAGGGTTAATTTCAAAAGTGGTAGCTAAGGAATTTGCTGAATAACAGAGATAAAAAGAAAATATTATAAGCCTACAGGTAGAAATAATAGATTACTTACAGAAAAAAGAAAATCAAAACAGCACCAAATTTCTCAGGTAAGCAAAGAAAATAGATTGCCAGAGGAAGGAACCGTGATCCATGAATTATATCCTAGCTATTTTTTATTCTTATACAAAGCAAAAGACATACATTTGGGGACATGCAAGGAAGCTAAAATTACTTCACTTTCATAATAATTCTAAGTAACTGAGAAAGTTCGGAAGAGTGAAAATTAAACCAAGGCAGAGATCTCTATCAGAGTGTCTTAAACTGCTTGGGCTGCCATAACAAAATACCAGAGGCGAGGGGCTGGTTTTCTTACAGTTCTGGAGGTTGGACATCTGAGATCAGGGTGCCAGCATGGTTGCTTTGTATAGAGATGGCTCTCTTCCTGAGATGCTGCCTTCTCTCTGTGTCCTCACATGGCAGAGAGCAGGAAAGTAGCCATCTATAAGCCAGTAAGAGAGTTATCACCAGAACTGACCATGCTGCAACCCTGATCTCGGATTTCCAGCCTCAAGAACTATGAAAAAATTAAGTTTTGTTATTTAAGACACTCAGTCTGGGGTATTTTGTTATGGAAGCCTAACCGGACTAAGACGGCTTTCGGTACTGGGAGCAGGGTAACAAATACCTAAAAATGTGGAAATGGCTTTGGAACTAGATAATCAGTAGAGGCTGGAAGAGTTTTGAGTGCATACTAGAAATATGTACATTAAGTGAAATTCTGGTAAGGTCTCAGACATAAGAGAGGAATATGCTACTGGAAACTGGAGGAAAGGTGATCCTTATTACAAAGTGGTGAGTATTACTTGGCTGAACTGTGTTCTAGTATGTTTTGTTCTAAACTTGCGACTGATAAAAGTTGGATATTTAGCTGAGGCGATTTCTAAGCAAAGTGTTGAAGGTGTGGCTTGACCCCTTCTGACTGCTTATAGTAAAATACAAAAGGAGAGAAATGAATTGAAGAATTGTTAAGCAAAAGGGAATCAGAACTTAAAGGTTTAGTGAATTCTCAGCCTATCCACACTGAAAAAAAAAAAAAAGAAATGTGTTCTGAAGGGAATACTAAGAGAGTGGCTAAACAACCATTTGATTAAAAGATCATCTGTGCAATTTATAAACTTAATCAGCTATCTCAACAGAAGTCAAGATAGAAAAAGGATTACACCAGTAGAGATACTGCCAGTTTGAACCAAAGAGGGCAGAGAAGGCAGGACAGAATTTTAAAAAGCTATCAGACTTCTTGGATTTCACACGACAGGACCATAGAGCTATTCATTTCCAAATGTATGCTATTCTTCATGAGAAAGGAAGAAAGACCCAAAAGTGATTCAGAGATTACAAGGGCTGCTACTTTCACCACAGCCCCAGAGTGCACAGGCCTGGGGGAGCAAGGCTAATTCCAACTCAGTTTCAAAGGGCAACTCACCATCCAGCAGAGCTACAAGGGGGGGACCACTGAACAAAGTAAGAAGCAGTGATAAATCCCCTGAGATTATTCCCATGGCTTCTAAGGAGCCCCTCCATCTCCTTGCTTTGCCTCCAGTTGGTGAACTTAGATTTTTTTTTTTTCCCTTAGTGTAAGCATGGTTGTTTTCTTTTGTTTTTTTATGAAGCTTTCATGCCAAGTCTCTTGAAACATGCCTGATAGTTGCTGAAATAGTAGGCTCCTTCTATAGTGGTTCACAACTCTTCCAGCACATTGGTAGGCTGCTGGAACGATGTGGGAAGTCAGATGGTATTCCTTGCTGGCATCATTCTATTCACTGCCCTAAGATATCTCCTTCTTTAAGTGTCCACTAATGTATTCTTATTTCCCATTTCTAGTTGGTATTTTTAACATATGTTAAAACAATCTCAAGGGCTCTCCTTTCCATTTGGGTTGCAGAGAACGAGTATCCACTAGGTATCAAAAGTTTAATACAGCATCAAGTGTAGGCTTTATCTTAGACCCTATGATGAGCAAATATCCTGAACTAAAAGAAAAACCTTACATAAAAGTCTTCATCTGTTTGAATATTTCCACAAAATTATGTAAAACTCAGCAGAACAGACAACAGCCTGCAGTTGGTTAAAGTCCATGCACTCTTCGGGAAGAAGGGATATATATATGTAGGGTGAGGCCACAATCCATGAAGCCACCACATAGTAGAGGACTGCTTGGCTTCTCTGCATTGAAGTACTATCGGTGTTGAGGGATATTAAGAACCTGATATTCTTTAAGAAATTGGAGATGATTTTTGGTGCACTTACTCTAAGATAGTAATTTTGTCTTGGCCATCAATGACTGCTTTGGGGTAGGGCCCAAGCTGAACAGCTGCTTCAAAAGCTACAGCAATATCCTGGGGGCCACTATCATCTAACAAGCAAAACTCCCACATGACCCTGTTGCACTCCAGGGTTATACTTTTGTGATGCCAATGCTCTCTCCACTCACCAAGTCATTTTCTTCTCCATTTTCTTAGGCTTCTCCATTCCATTAACACAGACCTTCAGGTGACTGTGGGTAAGGCCTAGATGAGTGAAACACCAATTGACATAGAACCATCTGGGATGACTGTGGTATGGATCAATGCCTCCTGTTTTCAGGGGTTGTCCAGGAGTTCAGCCTCTAGGGTCTAAATAGTCTGAAGGCTACAACAGTGACTATTCTTAAAAAGTCCTTAAACAAACTTTGTTATAGTGGGGAAAAGACCGATACATTGAAAAGTGATTAGTATGGATTTGAACAACATAAAGAAACAAAGTCCAGGAAATGTGAATTCAAGGTCAAATGCCGTAATGGTAAGGGTAGTGGATTGGTATGCATGCTAACAAGTTGTGCTTTGGAAAAGCTTGGCGGAGTATATGAAAAGAGAAAATCATTTCCAGATGGACATGCTGTATTGTTAGGTGAACAGCCAAGCATTAAGCTGGGTACTTATAAACTGGTAGTTCAGCAATTATCTCAGGAATACTGAGCAGTCATGATGAGTGAGACAAACCTGGCCCAAAGAAACAGTGTTAATCATTTATTTTTAAAATGTTTTATTTTTCCATCTGGGTTAAGGAGGATAAAACTTTCAAAGGAAAAAAGATACCAGCTACCAGTATATGAAAATGAGGGCAGAATAACAAATATGGTATGTGAAATAATGAAGGAAACAATAAAAGTGAAAATAAAGTTGCTTATTAATAAAAAGTTAATCAGCTAGGGTAAGAAAAAAGAATTAGTAATAAATACCAAAACTAGTAAAACAGATATATTACTGTAAGAATATGAATAGGAAAAGCTGCTCAGTTTTACACACAATTTGGAAAATGCAAATAAAACTACAATAAAATATTATTTCAAAACTACTAGGGTAGTATGAAGTATTTCTAAATTTTATTATATTCAGTGTTAATGAGGGTGTGGGGAGAATACATCTATACACTACTAATGGGACATTAAATTAATACAATTTTTTGGAGTAAAATTTGGCAATATCTATAAAAATTAAAAATTACATATATTTGACTTGACAATTTCACTTTCAGAAATTTAACCTAAACTCAAACAACTCAGCAACAAAAAAACAAACAACCTGATTTTAAAAATGGGCAGAAGGTCTGAAGGGACATTTTTTTCAAAGAAGACATATAGGTGGTCAACAGGCACATGAAAAGATGTTTAACATCACTAATTATTAGGGAAATGCAAATTCAAAACCACAAAGAGATTTCATCCCACATCTGTTGGAAGGGCAAATCTCAAAAAGACAGGTGATAACATCAACTTCCTCTCTAACACAGAAAGACTGGCTGAGGGTAAGGGTGGGTTCCTGCCCCTGAGCACCAGAGGGCAGGGGGCCTAGTGGGTCTCAGGGGTCCCAGGCTGCTACCATGGAAGAGTCAGGTGGAAAAGTGGTTACCAAAACAAGTCAACAGAAGGATTTCTGCAGGTAGTGGCATTTGGGCACATACAGAATTCAGGGCTAGCAACAGTTAGTCCAGACAGAGACAGATGCTAGGTGGTTATATGGCTACTTAGCTGTACAGTCTCACATTGTTCTGTATAATTTTCTATGTCCTTCAGAAGATTATTAAAAATTTGAAGAAAAAAAAAGAAAAGCTTTTAATATTACAAACTCTCTTAATATAATTCATTGTATCAACAGTGTGGCAGGTTTTGTAGACGGCTTCTCTCAATGACCATTCAAGCCCCCCTGGGGCACGCTTCCTTGTACTTTAGAGGCTGGAAGTCTAAAATCTCTATTTCCCAGTCACACTTGAATCTGGGAAGCTGGGTATAATTTAGGTTCTGCCAATCAGACACACAAATCAGACTCTGACATTGAATTTGGAACTGAATTAAGCAGGAGGAGAGGCAAGGAGTGAGAATCTGCTTTGCTATAGATCAAGGTAGGGCTTTGTGGACCCATGGACACAGCTTCCTGACTCAACAACTTCGGCTGAAAGTCAACAACAAACTGCTTTCCACCTGAGCGCAGTGGGTCTGCTGCTGAGGTCTGGGGCTGCACTCAGAAGCCCAACCTAGAGTTAGCTACTCCAGCTCTTTAAAAGATTTTAAAAGCCATGAAATATCAGGTGCAAACTCCTTTTCTCCTTTAACTAGCTAGGGTGATATCTGTTGCCTACAACTGACAAACAGGTCAAAGGAAGAACAACAGAGCCAGACCCTTGATATCAAAAAGATTTTAATAAACTGCAGTTATCTTGATTCCTGTTAGAAATTCTTAATGAAACTGTGACATAGGTGGATACTTTCTTTATGAAATAAAACATATGTCTTTAAGACAAGTTGATATTTATGCTTACTGAATGAACACTAAAAGCATTCCCATTAATGTGCAACACAAGGTTGCCCACATCTCCACCAGTATTTTTTAAGATTTTTTTCCTGGATGTAACAGCCAATATAATTAGAGAAGTGAAAGGAAAAATAAGCATAAAAACTTATGGAAGAAATGAAAGTTTTATTATTTTTACAACTAGAAACTCCAAGAGAATCAAGTAAAATTAATAAAAAAATAAATTATCTAGTTGTTAATATACAGAAGTCAAACTTCTCTGTTTACAGATAACTTCACAGAAAAAAAAAAAAAATGGGGAGAAATCCCATGTATAAGCCACCAAAAACAAGAGAGAACAAACAGAACCTAGAAACAAACATAACAATGTATCAATTCCATATGAAGATAATTTTAAAACCCGAAGAGACATAAAACAAAACTTGAATAAATAAAAAGATATTTCTGATTATACATCAACACTCAGTATTTTAAAGATGTCTAAACTATGAACCTACATATTTTATATGACTCTAAAAATAACAAAAGACTATTTCATATCCGTTTTTGAAACTAGATTAACTGATTTAAAAGTTTACACTGAAAATAAGCACTCCAGGAAATCCATGAAAATTCTGAAATGTTAGAAATGAGGCAATTTATGACAATAATTACTCACCACTAAAATTCATTTGGCAGCTATAATCATTAAAAAGAATGTACTGTAGTTTCATAATTAGATGGAGAGTTTCAGAAATAGATAGTCCTAAATAAATGTCAGCAGGTAGGATGTGAAAAAGGTGGCATAAGGTGGCAAAAGTGGTTTTAATTTCCAATCAGGAAGAAAAGATTTTTTAAGAAATAATTCCAGATAGATCAAAGATTTAAACTTACAAGAAAAACCTGTGACATTACTAGAACAAAAATTAGGAGAACTTTAATCCAATTTTGCTTTAAGAAACTTTTTAAAGACACAATTCAGAAAAACCATAAAGAAAACTATTGATAATTTTAACTTAGTAAAAATTCTGTATGGTAACCACACTATAAGGTAAGTAGAAAGTCAAACAGCAAAATGGAACAGTGTATAATTTAAACACATTAGTCACAGTACTAATTTACCTTTTTAT
The DNA here is from genome assembly GCF_036321535.1 of Camelus dromedarius. Classification (NCBI taxonomy): domain Eukaryota; kingdom Metazoa; phylum Chordata; class Mammalia; order Artiodactyla; family Camelidae; genus Camelus; species Camelus dromedarius. The sequence continues at coordinate 42,477,934 of NC_087436.1, forward strand.
AAAGATTGTATTAAGGTATAATTCACATACCATGTAATATTCACTTAAAGTGTACAATTCAATGGTTTTTAGTATATTCACAATGTTGTGCAACCATCACAACAGTCAATTTTGGAATATATTCATCACCCCAAAAGAAACCCTATATCTATTAGCAGTCACTCCCCAATTCATTCCAACAGCTCCCTCAGCCTGAGGCAACTTTCTTTCTATCTCTACAGATTTGTCTATTCTGGGCAATCCATAAAAATGATTTATTATATTCAGTCTTTTGTGACTGGTGTCTTTCACTTAGCATGATGTTTTTGAGGTTCATCCACGTTGCAGCACAGCACGTCTCAAAACTTCACTTTTTTAATTGATGAATTTTTATTGATGATACTCTTTAGTTGTATAAACATACCACACTTTGTCTGTTCATCAGTTGATGGACATTTGGGTTGTTTCTACTTTTTGGCTATTATGAATAATGCCACCAAAAACATTTCTGTAGAAGTTTTTGTGTAGACAAATGTTTTCATTTATCTCAGATATATATCTAGAAATGGAATTGCTGGATCATATGGTAATACAACTTTTTACACTTTTGCGGAACTGCCAGACCATTTTTCAAAGTGGCTACACCATTTTCCATTCCCACCAAAAGTGTCGAAGAGTTCCAATTTCTACATATACTTGAGAACAATTGCTATATCTTTGTGAAGTGTTTTGTGAAGGTTTTGATTTGCATTTTTCTAATGGCTAACAATGGTGAAAATCATTTCATGTGCTTATTGGCCATTTGTATATCATCTTTGGAGACATCTATTTAGATTTTTTGCTCATTTTTAAATTGCATTGCCCTTTTTATTGAGTTGTAAGAGTTCTTCACATGACACTAATCCCTTAAGAGAAACGTGGTTTGTAAGTATTTTCTCCTATTCTGTGGGTTGTCTTTTTCCTTTCTTGATAGTGTTCTTTGAATCTGATCTTTTTCCAGCATGGAACCTCCACCCTGTGAGTGGGCAGGGGCAATCTGAACCCCCATGTTCTCACCTTGCCACACCTGGAGTGGAGTCTCCACTCTATGCATGGGAAGGGAATGAAGGAAAGGAGCCTACAACGTCTTAGCCTCTTTTTTATTTTCCAGAATTTTGCCTCTTCAACTTGGAGTTGGAGGGAATGAGAAAAGTTAGCAGCTTGCCTTTCAGATGAGACTGCATACCTTGATTGGGAGCTGAGGACACCCTGAGTCTCACCTTTTTGTCCACACCCACCTGGAGGCGGTGGAGAGGGAAGGAGTGGGTCATGGCTCACGTGCCACAGACACTCACTCTTCTTACTAAGATTCAGTCTTTTCTTTTTTTTCAAAGAAATGTTTTCTCACTTTCTGCATGTGCCTAGCACAATTTCCAGAGATTTTAATGTTTTGTTTTGTTTTTTACAATTTTTACCAATTATGATTGTTTTCCCGAGGACAGATCCATAGAGTTCCTAATGCCACCATTCAGGAAGTGAAACTGTACTAATCTACTCTCCAAACGGAGTTTAGAAATTTAAAAAGTAAGGTAACAACCTTCTAATTTCTCCATTCTACCTGTTGCATCAGAATCACAGAATGTTACATTTAGAAAGAACTTTTGGAATCATCTATTACAATCATCTCATTTTATAAATGAGGAAATCATTCCTTTAATAACCAAACAATTTTTGCTGAAGGTCACACAGCTACTCAGTGTTAGAGCCAGTATAGGATCTATTGCCATTCTATTTATATTTTTAATGTTGACTTGGGAAAGAAGTCTTTATACCAGTGCTGTAAACCCAGGCTGGAGGGAATAGCATTACCACTGCTTTCTTTACGTATTTATCATACTCTCATCATGTACAGCAACTTTTGCTTTGTTTGCATGCTGGGTGCTAAGAAGACAAGAAAGCAAGGTAGTGTCCAGAATGAGAATAAGAAAAAGGAGGAGAGAGTTTGGACCATCATTGCTAACATCTTCAGCAGCAGCATTTCTAATATTTTTTAAAGGGTTATTTTGGACAGACAAAGTAGAGATCCTTCCTACTGAGGACATGAAGAAAATTACCTTGGTCATAAATCTTAGTTATCTGAAATACTCACAGACTACTTTTCCTCCAATCTAAATTTACTTAGTGGTTTCAACATATTTTGTACTAAAGATCTTTTCTGATCCACAGAAGAAATCTTAGGTTTGAATCACGGTATAAGGGTACTTATGTAACTACAAGCAAGTCTGATATACCTGGGACTTAAATGCACCTATAACTAAATGTTACTTGTTAAAGGTCAAAGAGTCACTTATCGAAGTTAAATTACTGGCTGCATATAAATACATATTTAAATTTTCAACAATTTCACCAGCCTACTCTTCATGGTTTGATATCTACCCTTTCCCTTTGCTACCTCTGGGTTAAAAGAAGCATATGCCTGCAGTGAAAAGAGCCACAAAACCTTCCCATCCTTCAAGTCTCTGCCTCCCTCAGCCAGGCAAAATGCCCAGTTGGCTGACTTTGAGGTCAGACTGCAAGACATATTTATGTAAAATATCTCCTTGAGGCTAGCAGTTTTAATAATATTTTTCATCTTTGAAATACTGCTGCATTTTGTTTTATTTGATCCCTGATGCAGCTTTTGAAAAGACAGAATCAAAAACCCACTAAAATGTAATATAAAAGAGGTAGAATGGGATAAGATAAAATAATGACAAAGCATATTTTTAGGAAATGCATTATTTGAAAGAAAGAAGAAAGAGAAAACTGGATATAAAAAAAGATAAAAATATAATGAGGAAGAAAACGAATAAAGAGCAAAGTAGATGACAGGAATAAGAAAAACTGGAAAGGATGGGAAAGCAAATAAAATGAGGGAAAAGATTTACACCTGTTAATTGTATTGTTTTAACTGCTTACTTCCATACCTCCCTGTTCTGATCATTGTTGGTTTTATTTTCATCTGTTTCTTTTTTGCTGGAACATAAAAGACTTGTAGGATGTGAACAACAAAATACGCTTCTTGAATAACTTTGTGTTATCATTCCAAACTTCAAAATAACATTTATTGCAGATTTACTATCAGTCAAGTAAAACTTCTGTAGGTAAATGAATGATGTAATGAGTTAATATTAGCCTAGATGCTAAACACACTGGAAGAAATTTTCTTGAAAAAAAAAATTTAGGTTAGAGTAATTGCCTCTTTCTCCTTGCAACAGTTCTGAATTACATCAAGGCATGCATTTGTTATTGAATCAAAAAACTCTTCAAAAGGTAAAGTATAAGTATTAATGAAATCTGGATAGAAGCCTGAGAGCTCACCTGCAAACAAAATACAGGAGACTGGGGGCATCATCGTCCTGAGATTTCATTTTGCGTTGAAGAGAATTTTCCTGCAGAATTGTAAGAGTAACATATTGTTTTTGTGTCTCCCAGTTTAAGAGATTTCTGGATTACGAAGAGCCACTGAACAATTCCCAGAGTGTCTTCTGTTGACAGGTCAGCAGGGCTTGATTATCTGGTTTTCCTGCCTATGACAGATTAGGAAACACAAATTAGAAATCAGGGAATAACAGCTAAAAACAGACACACTTTCTTAAAAATAAGTGACAGCTGACAATCAACAGGAGAGAGACTCTACCAAAACTTAAAAATGGGCTCAAATTTTTTTAAAAAGGTATAGAACTCTGGGAGAAGTGAAACATAGTTAATTCTTTATGGATAGCTAGATGATAGCTAGATGATGGCTAGATGATAGCCAGCTAGCAATGACTCCAGCTCTGTCCCAGCAGAATGAGGAGACTGATGTTCATAGAGCATCCATAGAATGATTGGCTTATCAGCTCTTACCCTTTGCTGCTTCAACTCTTTAAACTATTACCTGTAGCTTCAATATTTTCCAAATTCTAAACTGAAAAATTTGGTTTTGTTAATCCTAATCTTGCATAATGAAGATTTGAGGAGCCAAGCGAATTTTCTAGTTTCATTCTCACCTTTCACTGGGGGTTGTCTTATGCTCCACATTAGTGACTGGCCTAGCCTGTATTCAGAGCTCCAGATGCTCCGAGACCCTGCCTCATTCTCCAGTTTTCCTGGGTGTTTGATCCCTCTCTGGGGCTGAATCCCTATACTTTCTGGTCAGAACTCCCTGCTGCCACCATCACATCTACCTGAATTTCAAACTATTGCTCCCTGCCAGGTTGGCCTGATGTGGCTTCTCTACCTGTTGTAAGCAGGCTGCCCAGGGTGGCTCATCACTGATTCTCACTGTCCCCTTGCCCAGCCTTCTCCCATTGCTCGCTGACAGCAACTCTCATCCCACTGCCAGGGCTCTGTCTGACCTCAAGCCTCTGGCTGTCCCATTCTGCCACCACTCAAACCTGGGTTATAACATACTGAGACCCTGGGAAGAGCTCAAAATCTGTTCATTGCAATTTTAGAAGGCAAGGATCATAGAAAGCACTGTCATGAACTGTCATTAACAAATCCTGAAGAAAACATGGGGACCCGCAGTGAGTACATACCCAGATGTCTGGGAAAACCATTCATGTAGAAAACTTTTTTTAACCACAGTAAGTACAAGTAAATGTACACATATGCTAATTATTCCACTTGACATAAATATACTTAAGATAAGCATTTAAAGTGCCAATTTCAATGCAGTGCTATGTGCGAAGACATTAAAGCCCTGTCTCTCTGCTCACAGGCTTTGGAGTTGTTTCTGCTTATGGAAATAGAACAAATATTACTAGAAGCAAACAGTTTAGTGACCACATTATCTCTTTCATCCAACCCAACACTCTTCTGAAAGACAGTGACTTACACCTCTAAGTCACAGTCTATATCCCTTCCCACATTAAGCACTTTCTCTTTTCCGTGTGGATGCAAGGACAGTCTTTACAGGAGAAGCCTCACAAACATTCAAGTCATCCTGCCACTAGTGGCCACACCCTTTGGCTGTGCCCAGCTTTAAAGGATTTGACAAAACCTCCCTGGTAACTGCACTCCTGTGGCTGCCCACCATGGTGTGTGCCCTGTACAGATGCCTACTTCAGGTTCCAAGTACCTTAATATTAGAGCAGTTTGCCTTGTCAAGAAGGCTGCAGCAGAAAAAAGTCAGTGATCGTGTTCCTTTTGCATGGCTCTCTATTCTAATGTGCAAAATAGCACACTTCAGTCCTCACTGAAGAAAAATAATTCAAACATGTTTTACGATAAAATCTTTTATTAAAAAGAGAAAAATTCATTACAAACCCACTAATAGGTAGAATATCAGGAAATTTCACCCATATTTGGAAAGAAGCGCATCAAAGAAAAGTTTGTGTTGTGTGTGTGTGTGAGTCATCTTTCTTTTACTGATCTATTTGCCTGATTGGACAGTCACCTATAAATTTCTATTTTGTTCAGAGGTAGCATTAAGACTGAGAGAAGTTGAAGAGCAAGGTCCATACCATATAACGAAGGCAACCCATTTATCAAAACTATTCTGACAAAGAAAATAAAGCTAACTATTTTGTGCTATTAATCATGGCGCAAATATAAATAAAATCAGGGTCAATGCCAATTATTCTTGTATTGCTTTCAAAGGGGAAAACCAAGTGAATTACATAATTTAAACGGAGCACATCAAATGCAGTGATGCAGGAAAATATTTTCCATGTCTTATAAATAAACCTAAAAAATTTCTAAACATTGCTCCTTGAGCTACTAATTTTCTATATATTTTTTTAAAATACGCTTCCTTGTGTCCTATGACATAGTAATAAGTTGCTTAAACACCATACAGAGGCAGAACAAGAACAGTACCAAACTGCTGGATCCTTCACTGATGAGACAAATAGTCACCAATCAACTGACTGATTGACTGATGATATAATCAGCGTGGACTTGAAGCCAAGCACTGTACCCTTACACCAAGACACAACAGGAGCTGTGTTACCAGTTAGACAGAATTCTGCCTCTATTAGAAGTGAGATTTCTGTGCTCACTGCTGTCTGACATATCTATGACAGCCAGGTGGATTTTTAATTCTACGCAAATTGTGTTCTGTCCTATGAAGACAAAACATCGATGTCAGCAAGAGGACCCACCGTAGTTGAAGGATGAAGTATACTGATTGACCAAGCATAAGGAGTATTCCAAGACACTCTTCATGTAAGAAATATACTGAAATTTAGAAACTCCTAAGCAAGATTTTTTTTCTAGTGTTTGCATTATGAATGTTTTGCACTCATGTTTTCAAATTCAATGAAATAAATCAATGTACACAAAATTGTATCACATGTGCCAAAGTCTTGCCAATTAAAAATGTCAATTTTTAATGTTGGTTTTCATGGGAAAGAAAATACAGAAGAACTGGGTTATATTTGGTTGAGTATTAGTGACAGTCATTCAGTTATTAGAACACATTACAGACAGTCAGATTGACAGCAGCTTAACAAGAGAAAACATGCTGAAAGGTCCTACTGGAAGACAGAGAAGCCCTGATAGTTGCCTTACATCTGCAAAGGTGCACATTCTTACTGCCGGGTGGGGGGATGTAGAGCAACCTTGGAAGCCAGGTATTAATAGCACAGCCACCTGCCAGCAGGCAATTACTTACCTCTGAGTTTTGGCTTAAGAAAAAAATAGACTTTGATCTAATTTGTTTCTCTAAATATTTGAGCCCCTTTGTTATAGCAGCTTAGCCTGTCTCTTAACTAATACAACATCTAATCCACTCTGTACACGTTTATTTAAATACATGTATTCTCAAAAAATAAGTAGTGTTGTCTTATATGGTTTTTAAAATACATGAAGATTATTATGCCATAGACAGCATACTATTTCCATCTGTTTACCCTAAACAGCACTGCAGTGAACATTCTCTGTGTGTACTTTTGCAAGACTTTCAAGTTTTCAGTTTATACTAAAGATGCAATTGCAGTGTACATATTCACATATGTGTATATATACACATACATACATAGATATACGTCACTTCACTAACTGACAAATTGTTCTTCAGCATCTTTTCACCAGTTTTCATCATATCAGCAGTGAATGAAGGTCCCTTGTCAACACCCTTGACAGTTTTATAAACTGTTTGTCAATCTGATTGACAGAAATTGATACATGCAACTATTCTTTTTTTAAAAATCTTATTCTTGTTTCCTTGGGTTTACTGTTGCTCTTTTTCAGTCTTCTTGAAATGAATATTTATCTCATTTTTTCAATTATTTTTGGTATCTGAAAAATATATGAAATGTATCACTTTTCCTAAGTGCTGAATTAAATACTTTTCATACATTTTGACATACAATGTTTTCCTTCTATTTGGTTCTAAAAACTTAGTAATTTAATTATTGAGTTCCTCTTTAACCAGATTGTTTTTCAGTATTTTTTAAAACGTTTCTAGTCACACAGGGGATTTTACAGCTAATCATTTATTACTGATGTTTAATATTAGTGCATTCTGGTTAGGGAATCTAGCCAGTATGATTAATCTCTTGAAAACTGTTCGTGCTTTCAAGGGAGATTAGCAATTTGTAAATGATTGTAAATATTCTATGTGTGTTTGAAATGAACATCATTCTGTATTTGATATAGATACATTTGCATAAATATATAAAGATTGACAGACACAAGCTATATATATACATATATAAGCAGACAAGCTTATTGCTCTTGATATTGAATTTTTCCATACCTTACATATATTTTATTTGCTTGATAAATCAATTTCTGAGCAAGTCCTCTAAAATTTCCAGCTCTTGTTCAAAATCCCTCCCACTTAATGGGGATAAACAACACCTTCCAGAATCTAGAAGCTAAACTTATACTCAAAGCTGTATCTTTCTTGTTCCTGTAACTTTTCCTCAGTATTGTTAAATATGGCTTATTTATCCTAAGGACCTATTTAACTGTCCCTTTGGGGAGATGGGAATTCAGCTGTTCTAATACTACTGCCATTTCTTAATGAAGGAATTTTAAAATGCATCATTTAATTAAGAAGTACTCTCTGGGAAGACTCAATTACTATGAAATAACATAACACTTTTAGACTGAAAATATTATTTGTGCGTTTTAATAAAATGTTGAAAAAGGAAAAATAGTTGGATGGTTCATTAAAATATGTCTTCCTATTAATTTCTTCTTTGTATTTCAGACCACTTCCCTATAAATTACAGCTACTTTATGGTGAAGAAACCTTAATCAAAATGCAAAGTGCAAAAGGACAGGATTTGGCTGACATATGTAAATGCAAATGAAAAGCATTCTGTAGGGAAAGTGAGACTTCATTGAAGGTGACCCGCTTGTGGAAGGAAGATATGCTGAGTAAGCACCTAAGCTGAACAAGCAATTTGGGGCAGTGCCATAAGCTTAAGGCATTATAGAAAAAATAGATTGGAAAGGTAATTGGGAATGGCTTGGGTAATTAGACCCCAAACGGCACCAGTCGTTAGGACTGCAAGAGCAGAGGAAAACAAATTGACAATCAATAAGAAATAGTGATAATGCAAACGCAACAACAACAAACACATAAGGAGAAGAACACCTTGCTTTCACTTGTGGGTAAACAACATTAGAAAAGTCTGTTTAAGTTAGATGTATACAGATGCAGATTTATTCACGTTGTGTGCTCCTTTATGAGTGTGTCTATAAGAGAAACAGATCTGTTAACACAATATAAATTGTCTTGGAAACATAGTGCTGTTTTGCAGCCTTAGATTTTATAAAGATATTCTAAAGGAATCTCTCTTCTCTACAACAGAATTTGTGATAGGGAATCAGAACAAAGAGACTGTACAGTGGAGGAAGTTTTCCAAAAGAAAAAAATTCATCTTCATCAGTTGTTTCTTCCCCCTGGCCAATGCAGTCTTGTTATACCCAAAGCAAAGAGAAAAAAAAAGTGTTACTGTTTTCAAAAACAACATGGAAGCTATTAAATGCAAAAAAAAAAAAAAAAATCAATGATACTGGGGAGATAAAATAAAAGAAGTGCTTTTCCATCCAGCTTCCCTAAGTGGCACCTAGTTCAGAGGCTAAATAACTCCCAGTTCCTCTCTATTTAGGAAAATTACCAGGCCAAAGATACAATTATACAATCTTATGCCTAGTCAAAAGCAGACTGCATAAGAATATAAGGTCTTCGGCTATACTTCCCACCATTTGACATTTCCTGCTTACCCTCCTTATATCACCTTTCCCAGACATAGGTGTATTTGTACAGCACTGTATATAAAAGGCAGATCCCAAATGTGGCCTCCCCTAAGTCCAAGCACATGATTTAATAATAATCTCTGGGGTAGCCTAAGAAATAAATTATTCTTCCAAAAGCTAGTGCAGCAGAAAATTGCCCTAATGAAACTGTCACATCCCTTCTCAAATGCGAGATTACCTGAACCATCTATTCCATAACTGACTCATTCAAAAAATATCTATTGAACTCTTACTGTATTCAGACACTATAATAAGTTCAGGGGATAGAGCAGTGGAAAAAGAAAAGACAAAAATCCCAGCCCTCATGGAACTCATATTCTAATGGGAGACAGATAATAAAGGAGAAAAAAATAAGAGAAAAAAATACAGTACATTAACTGGTAATGGTTCCTTAAGAAAAATACTAAGCAAAGGATAGGAACAGAAAATGAGGTGGCAGTAGAAATTTAGTAAGTAGTAATTTGGGATATAATTGGTGAGATAAAAAAGACACAATATCAAATGGGATAAGTAAAAGAAGGGATATAGCTAACGAATGAGCTAGTGAGTTACAAGGTTGGAATAAGAAATTCATAAAATGGCAGAAAAAGACAAATAAATTAAAATATATACTTAAGAGATAGATAAATAAGAGATACTTATATCAACATAATAAAAGTCCTAGAACAAGAAAAAAATTAAAAAGAAAAGGAAGAAAAAAGTGGAGACAAATTTTCTTCAAACTGAAAGGGTCATAATCCAACAACCTCTCACCACTTCCCTCCTACTACTTAGTTCACACCATCGTTTCTGGCCTGGGTAACAGCAGTAGACCCCAGATAGCTCCCACTCTTGCCCCCCTGTTGGCTGGTCTAATATGGCAGCTAGAGGAAACTTTAAAAATTGTAAATCATAACACATCACTCTTCCCTCAAAACTCTGTAATGACCACTCTGATTAAAAGTCAAAATTCTTAGCATCTAGATGTTGGTTTCTAAACCATTAAAAGGAACCAGAGTTCTTGGAGAGACAGTGAATTCTAGAATCGGAGCAGGAAACACACAAGGTAAACTTAGACGTCTTATAGTGCCAGAGAGTAAGAAAATGTTCAAAATAAACACAACAATGGGAGTATGACAAAGGAACATAGGAGCCAACTGAAACAGCTCTCAGTGGCCAAGTTTAGAAAAACTAGTTGGATTTCTTCTTAAAAATCAGATCCTGGTGCCCCCTTTTGACTGACTACATCTATATCTCTAGGGATAGGACCCAAGAATCTGCTTCTTAATAAACTGGTACTATATACACTAACATATGAGCACTATTGATGAATTGAAATAGCGCTGACTTTGGAATCAGATACATTTATGTGCAATTAAGTTCCAATGTCTCTTGTTTGTATGACCCCTTTCGGGGCATGAATTTTCTTATCCATAAGGTAAGAATAAAAATAATATTATCTACCATATGAGTTTGGTGGAAAAAATTAATATAATAAAATATGTTTAAAATATCACATTCAATTAACATATAATTTTCCTTCGCTAACTTTATCAATACCCATACACTCAGAAATGCCATACTGATAATGGCATCAGACAGTATCTACCACAATACCTTACATGTCAGAGGGACTAGAATGTGTTCACTTAAGAGAGGGCAATGAGTAGAGAAAATCTGTTTCTAGAAATATTGTATTAGTACACATGATATTATAATTAGGTAATTTTAGAAAATTATTTAAAGATCATTTGTGAGTCTTTATGAAACCTTTTGGTGATCACTACAAACAAAAATGTGGAGATATGGAAGATAGAATTCCCATATCCCAGGAGCAGAACAATTCTATACATCCCAGAGTGGTGCCAAAGTGATGAACCTCAGCCAGATCCACAGCTTCCTAAAGTGCAACAGAATTTAGGAAAGTTTGGGAGGTAGCTGAAAAACTGGCAAGGCATAGGGCTTGGGACAAAGGATGACTCAGCAGCTCCCCACAGAGACCAGTGACTAAAGACCAGATGGCAGTGAGGATGCCCCAGCAGCTGCCGTCAGGATGGAGGGGACCCTGAATAACAGATGCCCTTGCCTCCTGTGATTCGGCACTCTGTAAGGCCCCTGAAATTAATGGGAACCCAGGTCAAGGAGTTGGTGAACCCTGAACTAACTAAGATTAAATTTCTGTCAGCTGATAAAATAGGAGATGAAAATTAAAATTAACTTAAGTAACATAAAAATGTAAAACATTACATGGCCTAAAAGTCATACCTGCAGCACAAATGTAGCTTGAACGTAAATGTTAGGTTAACCATTTGAAAGTTGGGGTAAATTAGACTATATTTATATAAATATTGTACTTACCAGATTTAGAAGAAAAAAAGACAACTCAGGTAACATCATATAGTTGATTGACTTAATTTAGCATTATCAACTATTTTAGAATACACAGACATTTCTAAGAAATGCTCTTATCAATATTACTTCTTGCACTTTCTTTCTTGCCTCTTGCTAGAGACCATCCTGTTTTTTATGCACTTGTAGAATACACTTCTAAAAGCATCCATGCAATAGCACAACTGTTTTACATCAGTGGTTTTACTGCATATGAATAAAAAATTAAGCGAAATGTAGATGCTGCAAAAAGTCTTAAAAAAATCAGACTCACAATTATAATCTTAACTTTTAATATCACACTTTCTACTGTTACCAAGATTGTATAACTAAATCATCAGCTTTTAGTTAGGAATGTCATTACCTTTAGGGCTTGATGTATGCCATTGATTAAATCCTAAATTATCCAAAGAAAGATGCAGAACCCGAAGCCTGGTCAGTCTCAGTCCTGCTTTTCTGTAGCCTGCATATGATTAGTCAGTGTTGTATCTGGCCTCTGTACCTAGCCCAGGAACTGAATGGAGTATTTATGGTGCCTGCTTAAATGGCAGAGACACCCAAAATTAATCTGTCTGCTCACTGCTTCCATGCTAGAATTATATAATTTGACTTTCTCCCTGTATGTGAGACAAAATTTTTCTTGCTTTTTGTTCCTTCTAAAAACATAATTACTTTAATTTGAATAAAAAATAATCTTCTAGCATATGAAAAGTAAAACGATGCACTTAGTACCACCAGAAACTGTATGAATGAAAATTATCAAGACACATTTTGTCACAGAAAGGCAAAACTGAGAGTTCTGTGAATCTAAATAATTTATCTTGTAAAGCAAAATATCAAAAGTTTTAGAAGATCTTTTATCTTTTAAAAATGACAAATGCTTTTTGGTTAATTATCTGGAAAATAATCTGGAAAATAAAACAAATTAAGAAAATTAAAATGACTTGTAATTTATTGGTGAGAGATAAAACCCAACATCTTGGTAACTTCCATTTCATTCTCTTTCAAGGGATAAAAAGTATAAAAAGTATATTAAAAATTATATAGTTTTTGAACTTTTTTCTTAATAATGAATCCTTAACATCTTTGAATGTAATGAAATCACCCACAGGATCATTTTTAAAGGTTGCACAAGATTCTATTGTGAAACTTTAACACAAATTGATTAGCCCATCTCTCGTTGTTAGTCTCAGTTGTTAAGAAAATTTTCTCTCTGATAAATCAGGCTTTGATAAGTAATTGATATAATGGAACATTTATGAACATCCACAATTAATTCTTAAGGATAAACTCCTAGATCTTACCAACAGGATGTGGCGTACTCACTTTAATTGGCTTTTTGTTGTCATGGCCAGTTCATTCTTAAGAGTCTCTACCAGTACTAATCTCCTCTGCAGTATTTCAGAATGCTCATGTGCCCAAAATTTGACCAACATGGAGCATCGCTCTCATTTCACTCCTACCAATTAAGGTATGTGTCCTATCTATTTTACTCTGCATTTACCAATGAGTTTTAACCTTTTTAAAATTTTATTAGTCAGTTGTATATATTCATGATTTTTTAAAAAATTTCTTGTCCTTTAATACACTTTAAATAGGGTACTTTCATTTTGAAGAGCTCACTGTAGCTATTAAAGAATTAACGTTTTGTGTAAAATACATTGCCAACATTATTTTTACCAATTTATTATTACTCTTTTAAACTCTTCATTCAAGCATAGTATAGATACAGAAAAGTGCACAGCTTGATGAATCTTCACAAAATGTACACACCTGTGTAATAAGCAGTCACAGACAGAAACAGAGCATCCTGGTCCCCAGGGACCTTCCTGCTTCTTCTGATTCTTTATTTTCCCCCAAAAAAGTGACTCATATTCTAACTTCTAATAGCATAGGTTAGTTTCATTTGTTTCTTTTAGCCTCATAAAACTGGCATTATACTGCATACACTCTTTCATGACTTGCTTATCTTATTCAACATTATATTTCTGAACTGTATCTAACATACTGCATTAATCCCACTGTATTCCATTGTGTGGCATTAATCATATTGGTGATAGCATTTGAGTAGTTTTCAGTTTGGAGCTATTAACTACAGTGCTATATAGTAAATATATGATGGTCAATTAAAAATAAATAGAAGAGTTGGAATACAAAGTTTAGGGAAGCATCCAGGAAATGGAAACAAAATCAAGAGATGAAAAATGTGAGGAAAAAAAGAGATTCAGAAGACAAATCTAGGAAATGCAACAAACAGAAGAAAAAAAAACAGAAAATTGAGAAGATGAATTCATTTTAAAAGTAAAATAAGTAAAATTTCCCCAGCTGAAGAAGAAACAAGCCTTCAGACTGAAAGAGACTACCCATCAATAGCAGGACAAATGAAAGAGGACCTATAATTAGACACAGAAATATGAAACTCAAGTATCTCAAGAATAAAATCATCCTTGGGAGTGGGAGGGTAGACAAAATGGGTGAAGGAGTCAAAAGGGACAAACTTCCAATTATAAAACAAGTAAGTATTGGGGATGTAATGCACTGTACTATATATATAACTATAGTAGGAACTATAGTTAATAATACTGTATTGTATATTTGAAATTTCTAAGAGAGTAGATCTTAAAAGTCCTGATCACAAGAAAAAAATTGTAACTGATGATGAAAGTTAACTAGAATTATCATGGTGATCATTTCACAATATATACAAATACTGAATCATTATATTGTACACCTGAGACTAATGTTATATGTCAATTATCTCCAGATTTTTAAAAAAAATAAAATCATCCAGAAAGAGAGAAAAAAACATGTTATGTTCAAAGCAATGATAATCACACTGGCATCTCACTTACTATCTGATGTACTGCAGGCAGAACAAGGAAGCAACCCCTCCAAAAATGTAGAAAAAGTTACTTTATTTCAGAATTCTATATCCATCCACATCAGTATTAAATATGTAGATAAAACAGAGATATCATGAGATATGTAAAGCATTTTAGAACATTTATCTCCCAAATATCTTCTCTGCATAATTTATTTAAGGATCTATTCTGGAAAAAATGAAGGTGCAAACATAAAATAGGAGACAAAGGGTCCAATCAAGGAGATGAAAAAAGGGAAGTCCCATCAGACAAGTGTTCATTCAGATCTAGAGAACATTTAGGTAAGATTCTAGGAAAGTAAAAGGCAATGAAAGATAATCAGAGTCCAAATATAAAGACTACTCAAACTGGAAAGGGAATTCAATGATCTTCAATTAAGGGCATGAAATACAGTCGAAGCAATACATACATCAAAGCAGAAAGATGGCTCCCAAATTTTGTACCTTTAGAATCAACTCTTAGGAAAGCTGTAAAAATTTAATTGTGATTACAAAATAGATTGCGATTTTATCTACTTTAACCATATATATATAAAGGTACACAGACAGCTGTTGGGAAGTGGAAGGGGGAGAAAAGTAAAGCATAAGACAAAAGAGAAAATGTTCCCAAGTTTCAAGTTGAGAAAGTAAAAGACACTGAATAATAAGTAAAAGTTTGAATATATAATTTGTACAGAAATATGGACTCACTACCATTCAGCAGTACAAAAATAATGTAGTTTTTTTAATCCTAAAATTGATCTAATCTCTCTAACAAAGCTTCTGTTAAACCCATTGTTGCCAGTTTAAACCTCTTTCTTTTGAATAATTCAGTTTATTCAAAATAAATGCCTTGTCTTTATGATTTCTTCCCCCTCATGTACTTTCCTTCCCTCCAACCCCAACCTGATATGGAATCTAAGTAGGAGAGTTTTGTGAGAGGGTGAGAGGATTCTGTGAGCTCTTGTACTGCATTCCCCTAGCTCCTCAGGTCTCCTCAGGGTTGTTCCTCACCTGCCTGGGTACCCACTGGCTTCCCCTGTTAACATTTGCAATGAAGAACTGTATCTGTTCTCTTGGCTATTTTTGACTTAGCCCCACCTTGGCTCTCTCTGGCTGCCCATTCCTCCAGGTCTCAGCAGAGGCCCCCTCCAGCCCTTGGCTTAGTTCACACTCAAACCTCCACACTGTAGCCCCCATAGCAGGCCAGCTGGTCTTCATCTCAGCTACTTCTCCGTCCCCAAAGGACATGAGGAACTTGTAAATCGATTCTATATCACAGTCATAAATTACATTCTTTCTCTCCGTAACCACAGTGAGCCTCCATGCCTACCCTGCTGTGTTTGTGCAAGAACACATTTCCACAGACCTCACAGTCTGGCTTTTCCTCAACCACACAGTACTCCACCCTCCTTCCCCAGGGATGGGGAGCTGGGGGAAAGTGTGTAAACAGGTATGTCTACTGCTTCTCCCCCTAACCTCTTTCCCACAATCGACTGCTGCAAAGGACTGTCATTTACTCCCCTTCTTGTCTGGCAGGTGCTCCATCTACATCATATTCTCCACATTCCATTTGACTTCCACCCTTTGACCTATGATGATAGAACTGCTATAAGAGAAAAAAAGGAGTAAGAAAGATATTAGTTTAGTGGTTTCAAAGTAGCTGACTACCTATATAAACTTAACCAATAGAGATATTTAAAAGAGTGGTATATGTAACTATATTTGGGAAGAAAAAGAGTACATGCCAGAACTGAAACAAAAATGCTGAAAAGTATTGCTCTGGGTATGAGAATTAAGAGGCTAAAGAGGAAGAGCATGGACTATTGCTTTTTATTATAAATCCCTGCTTACTATTTAACATACTATTTCACAATCCAAATTTTTATTTCCTTACACCAACTACGCCATGAATTCATGAGCAATAGTTTTCAGCAGCTCAGCCTCCTTGCCATCGATTCTTAAGATGAGCTTCCTAGTGGAACAGACTGGCACTTCAGTTGAACCCAGAGACCCAATTCTTTGTCTTCTTTTTATGATTACTTGCCTTATGTATTTTGGGAATCTATCTCAACTCGTAGAGGACTCATGCTCAATATGCTCAATACACATATTAATTTTCTTGTTAAGAATCTTGCCCTTAATCTGCTTAACATTGTAAATCCTTCCAGCTTTACCAGGATAATATTTGTTAAGTAGATGCAGCAGGACTTTGAGAAAATTATTTAATCTTTCTAATCTTGGTTGTCTCCATCTATAAAATGGGGATAACATGAGAGGCTCAATAAGAGACATTATTATAAAGACAAAGACATATCAAAGCTAAATTCTTGCATCCAGATTTCTTGAGTGCTTGACAAATTATTTCATACTCTTGAAATAAAAATTTACCACGATATGTCTAAGGTATTTTTTCATTAATTTTCCTGGTAAATAAGGAAAAAATTTTAAATCACATTTAGTTATTCTTTATTTAAGAATATATTCCTTTTACTGTATTTTCACTGCTGACTTTGTCCATTTGTTTTGTTTTCTCATTCAGAAGCACAATTTTCTTCTCACATTAGTTCACTAAGTTAATCTTCTTTATCCATAATAATCTCCTTATTGTCTTTCTTCTATTATATTACATTTTACTTCAGGACATATATCAATTTGTTTATTATATCACTGATTTAATTTTATGTAATATTTATTCTATTTTTCAGTGTTGAGTGCAGATTTCAATTCTGCTATTTTTAGTTTCTTACTAAAAATTCCAATATTTTCTTATCTCCCCCAGCTTCCTTTCATATCTCCATCTTTTATATTAAATGAATAGTTCCTTGCTCTTTTCATAAAGTCTGATTCCTTGAATTTTTTTCTAGCTCTATGCAGAGAGTTTTTAAAATGTATTTCAATTTTCCTATAGTAAATCTTTTCCAAGCATATTTTTTCCACATCTTCTAAATTATATTCCTTTTAACATTGAAAAGTATTTCCATAGACCTCAGTTTGTTGGGGTATTTTTTTCCTCTGTTGACTCATCCTAGAATAGAAATTTATCCAAGCCAGATGTCGGCCATAAACAGGACAGAGGGCTCTTAGAACCATTCACTGACCACCTGGTTGTTATTAGAACCCTATTCTCAGATATGAAGCGTCAATTGGAGGCTGGTTGATAAAATTTCACTTCCCCCGTTCAGTGAGTCTGGGAACTTCAGGAAGAAATCAGAGTCTTTGAAGGGCAACTCAGTCTCTATAAGCACATTCCTCTTTTTAGTGAAACTGTAGCACTAATTTTTAACTTTGGTTTCCAACTTCTTGGCTGTCCAGTCTCCTCTGACAAGTGTGAGATGTGACTGTACCTGCCCTCCTTGTTGGTTATAATAGCTAGATCAAAGTGGAGCTGCATCACCCTGCTGGATTCTACAGTAGAGCTATGACCTCCCTCACAGTTTCTTTTTAATACAGTGGTAAAAACGTAGGTCTATTCTCGCTCCTTTGACCTTCCCTTGTCCTTTTATTTTAGGAGATTTTTTTCTTTCTTCAACCAAGAAAAATAAATCACATTTCCATTATAAGGTTCAAATAGTATTATAAAATTTTATGGAAGATAAAATTTATAGTTTTTTCTCTACATAGTTTGTAAAATGTATGTTTACTCTCTTTTTTAAATTTCAGGAATCTATAGGAAAAAAATCAGATCTCCTAGAATTTTATTACCATATTCTGAATGTTCAAGTACCAATAAAGAGTTAATATAGGAGGGATGCATGAAATGTTTGTCTTTGGCTCATAAGTTATATGATTTATTTTATAATCTTGGTCCTTCCTGATTCTGTTTGCACTGAGATCCTTTCCTTGCTGCTTTCCTTGCTTGCTTTTGTGTCATAAGGGGAAGGTAGGGGTGGGAGGAATTGAGTCCCACCAGGCTTCCATGTCTCTTGGCTTCTGGCTGGTTCGGACTCAGGGAAGTGCTGGTGGGTCTTTGGAAAGAGGGAAGAAAGAGAGCAGCAGCCAGCCATATTCCTTCCTGGTCCCCCGGTGGCATTCCCAATTCGTTTTTTCTCTCTCTCCAACTCCAATTGATAGGCCCATTATGACTGCCTTCTCACAGATGACCCTGTGCTCTGAGCTTTGATAAAACTATCTCAACTCTTTCTCCCTCCAGCCTAGAGATGGTGGCTTCCTACAATTGTTAAATTCTGAATTACCTTGCCAACCTGATAGTGTCTTAATTCTTGTATAATATATGTAACCAATTACCTTCATTCAACTTCTTCTGCTTCAAATACTTAGTGTTTCCCAATTAATCACCAACTGACATCCAAGCCATTACATTAATATATATAACTATCTCAAGTTTACATCCATTATAAGTGGATCCACTTTAGTGCTGTGTTCTCAGTGGATCTTTAATGCTATTGATGGTGTTGATTATAATATGAAAATAAATGCATATTTTAACTCCTTTTCTCAGATTCCTCCTCAAAACCAAAAACAAAGTTGCTTTACCTATATAGGACTTTATATTTTAAAGAGCTCTATGATAGCAGTACAAGGTCAAATAATACTTGTGTAACTTTTGCTTTATATGAAGTAGTTTTCATATAAAGTATGGTTTTCTTTCTATTTTCTGCCAAAACACTAAGCATCCAGACCTAATTTAGTTATAGACTGTTAGGTGCCAATTAACTAACAGTTGAATTCTGATATTTGTAAAAATTTTAAAATACTAGTGGCATGATGTTACTTATTTTCTGAGTAAAAAAATAGTTTCATAAAATATAATTTCAAAAATTCCATTTTTTCACAAAATTGAAATACTCAACTGAAAAGTGACTGATTTTATCACCACGTTAAGCAAGTGTATCAATTCCCACTTCACAGTTAGATAATGGTTAGTTATATACTTTAAGCGTTGTATTTTACAAAAATAATGTGCTCTGGTTAAACAGAAATAGTAATTCATAGTCAATTAAATTCAGTAAGAAATTTCCCTTCGAGTCACTTAAAAACTGAACCAAAGCCAATAGGTCTTGCCTTCTAACTACAGAATGGCCCATTTACACAGCTTCTGCTAATGCAGTAAGACTGAATGGGCCAAAGCCTTCTGAGTTTTCGCCAAAAGACTTGGAAATTTCCTGTAATTACTACATCTGGGTATTTTGCTGGAATGATGTGTGAAAAGGATTAGAAAAGTATATGGGTAAATTGATATGATAATTGCTACAGCTTTGTTACATTTTATCATTTTATTGCAGTTTATGGGTTCAGCTTTGGTTGAATGGCTCTGCTTATTTTCTTTGCACAGGGCTTGAAATTTTTTCATGACAGACTTTCTGTTCCACCTACACACCATTATCCTCTGGGGATATCAACCATTTCATATTCTGGTGTCTTTTTTCTCTAGCTAGAACTCTGTAGACAGAGCGAATACATATTCTAACACAGTGAGAAAATAATGTACATACCTTGCTTGATCCACATTTTTATTTGTGCAGAAGCAGAAACTTTGTCTAGACAATTAACACCAGGAGATTCCCAACAGTTATTTTACTCACTGCCCTACTGCATTACTCAATACACTATTCTATAGTATCAGGTATATCCCCCTGGTAATCCACCTAAGAACCATTAAGAAAGTAGTCAACCGTAAGTCCATACTGGGGATAAAATTGGCTTTTCTATATAGTAAAACAGCTGGTTATGAAATATTTTAACAGAAAAATCACAAAGAAGTAGCCAAAAATAATAAGTAGACCTCTGTGATAAGGGTTTCTGCAAAGCAGGGGATGGGAGTAGTATGTGAGTATGGATGGAAATGGAAGAGGTTAGTGTTAAGAACTCTAAAAGTATCAAGGAGTGAATGAAAAAAGGCACAGTGAATGGTGGAGGGGAGATCCCCTGTGCCAACTGCTAACTAGTAACCATTCAACTCCAAACCCACTTTTCTCCTCTCTGCATTCTGATATTGAATCTGAGATTACAACCCACATTTGCCAGTTGGATCCGTGTTAGAATCTACCAATAGGGGGCACTAAAGAAAACTGGGTGCCTGGAGGAGGGATAAGGTACTTTCATCTTCCTGATTGCTTCCTGTGGACATCCTGGCCTCCTCTTGCTCTGTGACTATCATTCTAGCCATTCTTTTTCACCCCAGCAAGGGCAGTTCCTTCCCATAGAAAATACTGAATCCAGGTTTCAGTTCTTCCATAACCTGTACAAGTTCATCATGTGCTGCTGCTTCTCAGAGGCACTACCCTCTGCTGGCTAGTTTCCTCTTCCATGGCTTGGTTCCCAAGTTTCTTAAGTTTTAGTAATTCCAGTCTCCTCCCTAAGGGTGTTTCTTGAAATTGCTACCTCCATGAGAGCTTATAGTTCTTTTTTACCCTTTCAATTACCTAACCAACAACTTTATACCTCATTAACAATTCATACAAAATTCTCTGTTAAATTTGTATTATGTCATTTCGGTTTCTCCCTTGGACCATGGCCGATACTGCACTCAAAGAGGCAACTAGATTATGAATTGTTCTTTAGACAGTTGTAAAACCCATTCTACCGATATGTAAAGGTGAAAAGGACCCAGGATAGTGGCAGTGGAAAAGCATGGAAGATGCATGCTGTCACAAAAAGCTTGAACAATATTCTTTCTGAAAAATGCATTATAATAAGAAAGCAAGTCAGTGAAGGTCAAAGAATTAAAATGAACCTGAACCTCCCTACAAATAAGAGTCCAGGACCGGATGGCTTCACCAGGGAATTCTACCAAACATACAAAGAAGAACTCATACCAGTCCTTCTCAAACTCTTTCAGAAGATTGAAAAGGAGGGAATACTCCCAAACTCATTCTATGAAGCCACAATCACCCTGATACCAAAACCAGGCAAAGACACTACCAAAAAAGAGAACTATAGGCCAATATCGCTGATGAACATAGATGCAAAAATCCTTACCAAAATATTAGCAAATAGAATCCAACAGCACATAAAAAAGATTATACATCATGACCAAGTGGGGTTCATCCCAGGGACACAAGGGTGGTTCAACATATGCAAATCAATCAATGTACTATATCACATCAACAAGAGAAAGGACAAAACCACATGATCATCTCAATAGATGCAGAAAAAGCATCTGATAAAATTCAACACCCATTTATGATAAAAACTCTAACCAAAGTGGGTATACAGGGAACATATCTCAACATAATAAAAGCTATATATGACAAATCTACAGCCAGGATAGTACTCAACAGTGAAAAACTCAAAAGCTTCCCACTAAAATCTGGGACAAGACAAGGCTGCCCACTATCACCACTCCTATTCAACATAGTCTTGGAAGTCCTAGCCAAAAGCTTCCCACTAAAATCTGGGACAAGACAAGGCTGCCCACTATCACCACTCCTATTCAACATAGTCTTGGAAGTCCTAGCCACAGCAATTAGGCAAGAAAGAGAAACAAAAGGTATCCAAATTGGAAAAGAAGAGGTAAAAGTGTCACTATATGCTGATGACATATTACTATATATAGAAAACCCTAAAAGATCCACACAAAAACTACTAGAGCTGATCGAAGAATTCAGCAAGGTAGCAGGTGACAAGATTAACGTTCAAAACTCAGTTGCATTTCTTTACACTAACAATGAATCAACAGAAAAAGAAAGTAAAATGAACCTGACCTTGAGGGGAGTTGAGAACACAGAACTTCTGACTTCTAGAGCATCAGAGCTCAACCTACCTCCTAAATCATCTATGTTTCAATCCTACTGACTATGTATGAATTTCAGAAAGATATGTAGACATCATGGGTGTTAGGACTTCATGAGATATTTAGCATTAATAATGAAGCAGAGTAAAAACAAAATTTGTTATGTATCTCTTTATCAAGTTTATTTATATAAATCATCAGCTAATATTATTTTTATGAAGGGTGGATAAGACTGCCTTTTCCATTAATATGCTGATATTAATAGAAATTCTAGGAGTATAAAGCAAATGAAGTTATTATCCTTCACCAAATTAGTCATCATGAGATATAATTTAAAAAATATGGCTGATTCGGAATCTAAAGAACAGAGATTTATACATTGATCCATTTGTTATTTCCAGTTAGAACATGTGTAGAATAAAGAGCTTTATGAAGAAACCAAAGAACTGAAAGAAAATATAGGTGAATATATACATTATTGGGATGAAAAAGAACTTTTAAGACAAAATAATGTCAGAGACCATTAAAAGGAAATTTTATAGACTTGACCACATTAAAATTGAAGCATCAGTACCTCAAAAATGACCACAAATAAAAAGTAAAAGACAAACTGAAAATATTAATTTTACAAACCTTAGTATATTTTATAAATAAGCAATCATAAATCAATATAAAATGCTGAATGTACTAATACAAAAAAGGAAATGGTAGTTAATATATAATTCATAAAAAGAAATACCACTAGTCAATAAACGTATTTAATAATAATAAATGCATTAGATGAGATATTTTCCATGTGTCAAACTAACAAAGTTTAAGGAAATGGGCACTTTACACACTACACTGGGGTTGTGGAAGAGGATACTGCTTAAACATTTTCATCAAACAACTTGACAAGGGATTTTTTTTTTTAACTTTAAAGTATTTATACCTTTTAACCTAGTAATTCTTTTCCTACAAATTAATCCAACAAAAATGATCAGAAAAGTGGGCAAAATCTATACTGAAATTATTTACAATTCCAAAACAATTCAAATAACTGCATTAGAGGATTAATCATGTTGTTATAATATTATAAAAATTAGAATATTAAAATATAATATTTGTTGATATTGGAGAAAGTCAATATTTTATTTGCTCAAAAAACAAATATATATGCCTCATGATGTTATACTGTACTGTGCGAGGCTGTATTCTATTGATACGTGTATTTCTACTGAAAGGAAATATGACAAAATGATAAAGGATATTTATGGGTGGTGCAAAATTGGTGACTTTGAAAATCTGTGCCTTTCCAAGATTTTATTTTTGGCTGATTTTCTTTTCATTCTCCTTGCCCTCCCAAATCTACTTAAATGTAGTACTAAAATTTCTGTGTCTCTCAGTTTTCTGAGTTCCTTCTCAGATTGCAGTATTTTTTTGTAGTTCTTAATCATTTGCTTTTAAGGTTTTTGCAGTTAGGAAGGAGAAGTGAATACAGAAAACTATAAATTAAAATATTTCACAAAACTAAATAATACATTCATAAGTTTCACTCTCATTATGTAGTATTTAGGGAGTGTCTACAAATTATCTCACCCCTGATAATTTTCCATTTCCTCTCTCTAAATTAAACCCTGATTCTGAACTCCAGTTAGAATGATTATGAAAATAAGGTGCATCATTTGGAGAAAGACTGTCCCTTATTTATACAAGGTTATATGTGCCATATTAACAGTTTCCCAAATACATGGGTATTTACTTTGAGAATGGAATTATTCCTTTAACATTTTCTTTACGGTGAAGTTTTAAAAGCATTAGAACTAAACTTCTCAAGCTCTTTTTGAAACCAGATGAGGAAAATTCTTAAAGATATTTACTTCTCTCTAATCTCAGCATTTTTCTTTAAAGGAAAAAAATAAATATTTAAAAGTTCTATGTAATAGTCAACTTGAAATAAGTAAGTTGTAGTCAATAATACAAGGAAGGTATTTTTTCCACATTTTCCGAGCACATTAAACCAGTCAGGCACAGATGTGTAAAGTTTCTCAGAAGAACCTACAATATCAGGACATTATTTAACCATAGTAAAAAAACACTTCTCTTATTCCACACTGTTGAAACAGGGTCACCAGTGTTTAAAATGAAAAAAAAATTATTAAAGATGAATGGAAAGCCTTATCAAGTTAATTTCATGCTATTTCACCATAAATTCCTTTTAGTCCTCTGGGTTTTATTTATTATGGCATGCTAGTAAAGTACATATTAGAAAATGGTTACACCATGGAACAGTTACTGATGGCCACATTAAACTTAATATGTGGCAGTTTAGAGATTTGTCAGTGTAAATGCCACTTTCTAAACTGTAAGGGAGGTATGCTATGTTTGTTCTATTTAAGATGGTTTCAATCTAACAGAGGAATTAATACAAGAAATAACTGATAATTGTGAAAATATCACAATAAAAAATATATGCAAAGCTTTCTTTTATTTGATACTGGAATCGGAAAAGAGTAATTAGAGAATGCCCGGATAACTAGACACAAATACCAACAATTACTTTTCATTGTATTTAGTGAAACACACAAGTTCAAGCAAAAGTATACTTGAATATCCTTCTTAATTACAAATTCACTTATTGTTTTTTCCTTTCATTAAAAATGTACTTGTGTGAACCTATTTACAAAACAGAAACAGACTCACAGACATAGAAATGGTTACTGGGGGTAAAGGGGTAGAAAGGGATAAATCAGGAGTTCAAGATTCACAGATACTAACTACTATACATGAAATGAACAACATGCTTATACTGCACAGCACAGGGAAGTATATTCAGTATCTTGTAGTAACCTATAATGAAAAAGAATATGAAAACGAATATATGTATGTATATGTATGACTGAAACATTATTCTGTACACCAGAAACTGATGCAACATTGTAAACTGTACTTCAATAAAAAAGCCCCTCCCTCAAATGTATTTGTGGATAAAAGCAAAAATAAACAAATGGGACCTAATTAAACTTCTAAGGTTTTGCACAACAAAGGAAACTATAAACAAAACAAAAAGACAACCTATGGAATAGGAGAAAATATCTGCAAACAATGCAACTGACAAAGGCTTAATTTCCAGAATATGTAATAGGGAAGGACAAACCTGACTCCACATTAGATCTGTTCCTTTGGCTCTAAGCCTGTGCTCTGTTTCCTGTGCTTAGTCATGCTGGTTCTGCACCTTTTGTAAAAGAATATTGCCTAGAGCCTGAAATATACAGGATAGCCCATTCTCAAGGCTCTGACCTTTAAAGGTACAACACTTTAATGGTACAACACAATACAACAAAGAATAAAATAATGACATTTGCAGCAACATGGATGGCTCTGAAGATTGTCATACTAAGTGAAGTAAGCCAGAAAGAGAAAGAAAAATACCATATGGTATCACTTATATATGGAATCTTAAAAAAAATGAAACAAATAAACTTATTTACAAAACAGAAATAGACTTACAGACATAGAAAACAAATTTGTGGTTAACAGGGAGTAAAGAGGGGGGTGTGGAGGGATAAATTAGGAGTCTTGGATTTGCAGATACTAACTACTATATATAAAATAGATAAACAGCAAAGTCCTACTATATAGCACAGGGAACTATATTCAATACTTTGTAATAGCCTATAATGAAAAAAAATATGAAAAGGAATAAATATATAACTGAGTCACTATGCTGTACACCAGAAATTAACACAATATTGTAAACTGACTATACGTCAATAAAAGAATTAAAAAAAAATAAAAAAGTATTTGTGAAGAAAAAATGAAGCTAATGATTTTAAAATACAAGTTCATTGTATTAATAAATATAATTTCACACTTTTTCTTACAAAATCAAGTATTTTATATAAAGTTAAATTATAATTTATTTCTCATATAAGCACATCTTTCCTGTCATTCTTTTACTATCACACAGTATGGGTATACCATATTTAAACTAGACGGTATCTGTATAGGTATCATATAGCTTTTACCTGGTCTATCAAGTAAATCATGTTTTTTTTTTTTCAGAATGAAGAACAATTTTTATTCTAAGTACCATGCTTTTATTCATGAGAAAAATTAACAACTTTTCACAAGTGAAGAAACTACCCCAGTTAAATGCTATAAACTTGAAATTCTCCAAAGATATGACTGTGATGGAGCCTAGAGCTATGCAGTAGCATGTACTGCCTATCCTGGTACATGACAAATGACCATTTGCTTTAGCATTTTCTAAAATTATTCTAAAGCCAGTTCTTTTTCAACATTGTGAGAAATACTAAACTGGGACTTAAAACTTTGCTTTGATTTCTTTTGCTCTGAGTTTCCAGTCAAGACCTTGAAGAATATACCTTTCTCAAGAATATTCTCAGTGTGACAGCTCCAGTCAGGGAGGATGGGTGAATTGAGCTTTCAGAAGCCTGGAGGAAAAGATTTCACTCCCTTTAATGCCAAGCCCAACAAGAAGGCAGTTTCTACATAGGAGAGATTATGCTCCTCCACAAACATTACTATCTCATTAGTTTTTCTCAAATATTGAAATAACTGGACTTGGAAACTTCTTTATTGTCTTTGTTTAAGAAATGAGACAGAAAATGAAAACCTCTTTAACAAAAAGCCTCAGTAAGACTGTTCTTTAAGGAATTCTATTAACCAAGGTTTTCCTCACTCTTGGCAGTGGAACTGCTGCCCTATTTGGCAGGGAGGAGCCTCCCAGTTTATTTTGCCTCCTAAAAAACAAATGCTTTAATTTTGACTGAACCTACACTCTATATCAAGTATTATATATAATTTACTATCTGTGGTTATACATAAAGTAACTATAAAGAATGTAAAAATGCAATTTTGATATCAGGATTTAGCCACTTCTCACGTAGGACTCAGGGCATTTTTAAGCTTCGAGCATTCTGAGCTCATCTGCTTCTTTCTCTGCTTGTCACACAGCACTCCTAACTCATTCAGCTGTCCTGACAGTATGTATCCTGTTCTAGTTTCCTTAAACAGACAACTCAATCCAAGTCCTCTGTGTCTGGTCTGACTGTGGTTGATATTTTTATACTGGTTCAGCATTCAAATGCCAAAGATCTTCGGAAAGAGATGTTAAAATATTTATCGTAAAAGAAAATCCACCCCCAATACAAATGGAAGCTGAAAATAGATGAAATACTATATTTTAAAAGTGATCACAACTATATTTATTTTGCTATAGTGAATACCATTTTATAGTCACCACCGATCACCCAGAACAGCACCCAAAATTTTTACAGAAGTAAATTACTTCATGTCCAAAACCAGTTGGTTTATATTATACCCACTACAAATTACAACTAAGAACCTATGTATCTAGAAAATACATTTGCTTTTTATATTTACTTCTAGCCCACCTTTCCTCTCCCAGTCTTTTAGGAGCATGAACCATAGTAATAACCAGTGCATCTTAGTTTACTGGCTTTTCACATAGTTAAAGATAGTTTTAGATAATGAATGTGAAAACACTGGACAAGTACAGAAGCCCATATAAAACCCTGAATTATAATGGTAAAGAGGTCCAGAGGCCTAAAAAAAAAAAACTTCATAGGATGTGTACGGAACATGTTGAAAAAGAGAGTGACGAGTAGCTAAAGAGGAATTTAGGGAAGAATAATTTAAATATAAACTTAATTTGTGGCATTAATCAAATTACATACATTGATTACTTGACTTGAAAAACATTCAGGTTAAAAATCTCCTACTTTATTTGCTTGTAACTTCTTTCCCTCTTTTACTTTTTTGTACTCTTAACAGTTTTTGATTTACACGTTATGGAACTATGTTATCTGAAACATGAATATTTGTGATATCTACATTTTTGTTGTAGGTTATACTTTTGAATATGTACAATTTTCATTGACATTTTTAACTCTGTTTGCCTTGAATTATTATATAATCTATTACTGTTATTGCTGTCCTTGATTTCTTTGTGCTTTCAATGACTGGGTGATATTTACAATATTTATTTTAACATTTTTTAGTTAAATATTTTACATATCACTGAAGTAATTTACATTTCTTTTAATAAGAATTTGAACTCAATCATATTTATTATAAAATGTACAAGTTTGCTTATTTGTGATTTTATTTTATATTTCCTTAGCAGTTTTAATGTTTCTTTTTTTATTTTTATCTTCATGTATTGAACATGGTTTCTTAGCTGAAGCTTTTTCTTTAATGACTTAGATGTTCTATACCTTGTTTTTAATTCTGTCAATAACTATTTTCGTATCTCTGTAAATGTGAGCATGTATTTCTCTATTATTATCAATAGAGAAGCAATAATGACTCACTGTCCCATTTTAAGGTAAAAATTTTATTCTATTCCCCAAATGTCTCCCTCATACTTCTTTTTGTTTTTGTTGTTGTTGTTGTTTTGTTGGAATGATCCAAGAACTTAGCTCTAGATTTTATTATTACTCTACACTGTTTACATGTCCTTTTATGAACTATTTGGCAGCTGCATTCTTTTATAATAATATTAACAACTTTTAGACAATAACTTCAAGTTACATGGTCTCATTATCCATTTCTTTTTCTTTTTTCTTTTTTTCCCAGTTGTATCATTGTATTTATTTTAGCGGGCAAAAAGTGTCCACTTGTGTGTGCATTTTAAATTCTTTATTTTTTTTTTTACATTTTTTTACTGAGTAATAGTTATTTTACAATGTTGTGCCAAATTCTAGTGTAGAGCACAATTTTTCAGTCATACATGAACATATATACATTCATTGTCACATTTTTTGTTTTGCTAAGAGCTACCACAAGATCTAGTATATTTTGCCCTGTACTATAGAGTATAATCTTGTTTATCTATTCTGCATTTTAAAATCCCAGTCTGTCCCTACCCACCCCCTGCCCCCTTGGCAACCACAAGTTTGTATTCTATGCCTATGAGTCTGTTTCTGTTTTGTATTTATGTTTTTGTTTTTGTTTTTTTTTTAGATTCCTCATATAAGCGATCTCATATGGTATTTTTCTTTCTCTTTTTAGCTTACTTCACTTAGGATGACATTCTCCAGGAGAATCCATGCTGCTGCAAATGGCGTTACGTTGCTGGGTTTTGTGGCTGAATAGTATTCCATCGTATAAATATACCACCACTTCTTTACTCAGTCATCTGTTGATGGATATCTAGGTTGCTTCCATGTCTTGGCTATTGGAAATAGTGCTGCTATGAGCATTGGGATGCAGGTGTCATTTTGAAGTAGGGCTCCTTCTGGATATATGCCCAGGAGCAGGATTCCTGGGTCCTATGGTAAGTCTATTCCTGGTCTTTTGAGGAATCTCCATACTGTTTTCCACAGTGGCCTTCCTTGCTTCCCTCTCCCACTCTTAATGATTTAGATGTCTTCTTTCACAATTTTGTGTTTATTCTTTTTGTAATT
Organism: Camelus dromedarius; assembly: GCF_036321535.1. NCBI lineage: Eukaryota > Metazoa > Chordata > Mammalia > Artiodactyla > Camelidae > Camelus > Camelus dromedarius. Next base: position 42,507,488 of record NC_087436.1, read on the forward strand.
CATGGCAGTTATCTTCTTTCCAGTTATGAGTTTCTCATTTTTGTAGCATCCTGCTTCTTTTCTATTTAGAGTAGACCTGTCAATATTTCTTTTAGCATGGGTTTAGTGTTGCTAAACTCTTTCGAGTTTTTGCTTGTCTGTGAAGTTCTTTCTCTCTCCTTCTATTCTAAAGGATAGCCTTGCTGGATAGAGTATCCTAGGCTGCATCTTTTTTTCATTCAGGACTTTGAATATATCTTGCCACTCCCTTCTGGCCTATTGTGTTTGTGTAGAGAAATCAGCTGAGAGCCTTATGGGGGTTCCCTTGTAACTCACTCTTTGTTTTTCTCTTGCTGCCTTTAGGATCATTTCTTTATCCTTGACTCTGGCCATCTTGATTATGATGTGTCTTGGTGTGAGTCTGTTTGGGTTCTTCCTGTTTGGGACCCTCTGAGCCTCCTGTACTTGAATATCTGATTCTTTCTTTAGGTTTGGGAAGTTTTCAGTCATGATTTCTTCAAATACCTTTTCAGTCCCCTTTGTTCTTTCTTCCCCTTCTGGAACCACTATTATGCGTAGATTGGCATGCTTTATATTATCCCATAGGCCCCTTATATTGTTTTCATTGTTTTTTATTTGTTTTTCTCTCAGCTGTTCTGATTGGGTGCTTTCTGTTGTCCTGTCTTCTAGGTCACTTATTCGTTCCTCTGCATTATCTAGCCTGCTTTGTACAGCCTTTAGGTCAGCTCTCATCTCAGCAAATGAGTTTACTAATTCTACTTGGTTCTTCTTTACAGCTTCTATTTCATTTTTGACATATTTTATATCTCTAAACACTATTTCTTTAAGTTCCTTCAGTACTTTGATCTCTCCTTTTTTGAAATCTTGATCTAGTAGGCCATCAATGTCTATTTCCTTGATTGAGCTTTCAGGGGATTTCTCTTGCTCTTTTAATTGGGAGTGGTTCCTCTGCTTCTTCATATTGCTCATATCTCTCTGGCACTGTGGCTTAAGGAGTATCAGTTATCTAGTTCTCCTGTAGATGGTGTGCTCTTAATGATTTTATCAAGAGGTCTTTGTGTTTTCGCCGTTTCGCGAACTCAGCTTGCTGTTTCCAGAGGCCCTCTGTTGGCGCCCTCATCTGTGCTGCTCCCAGCGGCTGTCAGCTAGCACATCACGCCCTCTTCTAAAACTGGGTCAGGGGCTGAGCTCTTAACTGGTGGGTGGGTGGGTCACTCCCCCTCCCGATGCCAGTCATATGCTGCGCTCGGGGGTCAGGTGGGCGGGTTGTGCCCCCTCCCAGCACCAGGGTCAGGTGCTGCGTTCCTGCCAGGAAGGCTGGTGGCTGCCTGCCCTCTCCCACCGTTGGTCGCTCCGCTGCTCTGTGCAGCTGCCTGCTCCACCTAGGGTTGGTGCTCCAAAGGCGGGCTCGGGGAAGACTGCAGAACGGCCTCGCCCCTGCTTCGTGCCAAATCTCAGCTCCTTGTTTGTCTTCGTGGTGCTAGTTCTCTGAGGTGCCAGGGCAGAAAAATCCTATCGGCCTTGGGCTGTAAACAAGTCTCAGTCCTGCCTAGGAGGTTGAGGAGCCCCCAGTGTGGACTCAGGTCTCAGCCCCGCCCCAACCCTGGCTCTGCACACAGGAGGAAATGGCGGCTGTGGCTGCGCCCTGCCTCTCTTCTCGGGAGATGCACCAGTAATGGCGGTGCAGGTCTGAGGAGACAAAGTCGCCCCTCCCCCCAGGGCACACCAGCCGTGTTGCTTTGCTTTTTTTGCAATTTATGGGGGACAGAGGTTGTTCTGCTCCATATCCCCTCCCACCACGGTGCGCAGCCCCCTTCAGTCCCCGGGGCTGCCTCAGTTCAGCTGCCACAGTCCTCCGCCTGGCTAGGGCGGCCTGTCCCGGCCCCCAGCTGCTGGCTCACATCTCAGGCTGGGTGTCACAGGGACCCTTTGTGCCCGTTTAACTCAGTTCTGTCAGTCAAGGGGTGCTCGGGGCAGATCTGAGCCTCAGAGGCTCCCTCTCCATCCTGCTGGCTCTCCATTGGAGAGGGGCGACCCAGCAAATGAGTGCCAGTCCTTCTTTGCCGCTCCCTCTCTGTGGGATCAGTCCTTCACTGTTTTGCTTTTTCTTATTTCTTTTTTCCTTTTCTCCTACCAGATTTTTGGCGTCTTTGTCTTTCGAAGAGGGCAATGTTCTGTCAGAGTTCAGCAGGTGCTCTGGTTGACTGAGTAGGTCCGTAGATGTGAGTTTTGGTGTGTTTGTGGGATAGGGTGAGCTACAAGCATCCTTCTACTCCACCATCTTGCTTCTCCCATTTCTTTTCTCTATGCTATATCTTTCTCAATTTTGTAGGGTTTTACCTTAATTAACATACTTTTTCAGACTTTTCCTTTTGTTTTTATTTTCTCCAGGGAGAATATGGGAGTAGTGTTCTTTCTCAATTCACTCATTTCTAGAATGTCTTTCAATTGTCCTTAAACATGAAATACAAGTAATTTTCTTCAAATAATATCTTTCCCTCAAAACTGTAGAGATACTTTTCCAAGGAATCATTAAAGCCTGATCCAATTTTTTTTCTTGCATAGACAATCTTTTTATTGCTTGAGTGATTTTTCTCTGCATTCTTTACTATCTATCCTGTGTAGGTTGCCCATACACATACATTTCCTGCACATCTTCTGCTTTAGTGACCCTCTTTGGTGGCCACATTATTCCATACATCAGAAATGTATTCTCCCCATCAAATCGTGACTAATTTTTAAAACAGTTTATGAGCTACTTCCTCCAATAAACTTCTCTTGCTTTAACCTGTATTAAAGTTTATCTGCATCTGAATCACAGCTCTGCTAATTGTTAGCTGTGTGATTCTGGGCACACTGCCTAACCTCTCTGCTGCAGTTTCCTCATATGTAAAATAAGTATAAAATACACATTTTGGTATTGTTTGAAAGATTACATCAGATAATGGAAGCAAAGTGCCTTATTTGATACCATAAAATGGATACAGTTTCTATCTTCTTCTAAGGGGCAATTATATAATTGTTATTACTAATGCTATCCATTGCAATAATAATGTTTGGCTATTAAATGAACAGAGAATTAAGCAAATGTTAAAAAGCCTTGCTTGTTTATTAAAATTTAACTAGTAACATTACGAAGGTATACTAATGCAAGAGTTCAGCTAAGTGGAAGTAATAGCTAAAACACTTAGTGCTATGTGATATAATGTTGGTTTGTTTTGTTTTTTTCAAATGGGAGTCTAATCCTTGTTACTAATAATATACAATCACGACATTTAAGCCAATGTGAACATGTATGGTATGATGTATACAGCATGGTATTTCAGTTTAGGAGAGGAGGTAATAGCTGCAAGGATGCCTCATCTTCCTGTTCATGAATCATTAGCAGAGGGGGATGCTTCATGTTTCCACAACAGAGCGTAACACGTCTACATCACTTCTCTTCTGGCAAAATCCCACTAGACAAATCTGTTTGCTATTCCCAAGTGATATGGATATCTTCCCAGAATTGATTTCAGAGAAGTGAACTGAGCATATTTTCAGGTTTTAAAGGATCATTCTCTCCAGTCTGTCATGACCAGATTTTTAAGGATACTGTTATAAAAGTCTGCAGGGAAAAAAAATTCTTCTCTGAGAAACCTCAGTTTAAAATTACTTCATCTAGAAGAAATCCCACCACCATATGTTTGCTTGGCCTAAATTTCATTCAATAAGGCTTTCCTCCTCGTACACTCTTCACAGAGAAACAAAATTAAGAGTAGTCTAAGTGCCAGCCATTAAATGCCTATGTCCTGTATCAATTTTCAATCAGATCTTGTCAGTAACATTTAACGGTCTCTTGCTTCAAACTTTAAAATTGTAGAGAGCAACACAACTAGAACTTCTAAGTGCAAGGGATTCTTAGTCCCTGCTTTTCTGTAAAAATATTGTCTTCTTTTGTCCTTGCAGAAATTCAAAGTTCTTTTCATGTTCACAATCCAACTTTGCTTATTTTAAATGCATATGGAGTCTTCCTTCTTGTTTTAATATTACCTTTGATGACTTGTTTCCTTCCTGTACTCTTGTAGAGATTAGGCATTGTTGTGAAAAATTGAAGATATTTAATAAAATAATATGGGTAACATCACAGTTCTCAACCCACAGTGTACATTTAATGTTGAATAAACATGAAAAAGAGGGGACAGAGGGAGAGGATATAAAACTAAAGCATTATGTGAATGAATTGATGCAAAATTATCACTTCTACTTAAAAAAAGGATGACGGAGAAATTTTAAGGGTAAAGATTTAATAGCTGAGTTGCCACATGTAAATTAATGTAATATAATTACTTAACATAATTACTATAAAAATGTTTTTATAACTTTGAGAATTAGCACAGCATCAGCATTGAAAACTTTATTTGTGGGAAAGGAGATCAAGATGACAGAGTAGGAGGACATGGAGCTCACCTCCCCCAATAAACATCCCCAAACACATCTACACATGGAGCAATTCTCACTGAAACCTAACTGGAGACTGGCAGAAAGATTCTTATACTACAAACGCTGTACAAAGGATCCATGGGGAATCAAGTGGGAAGGGAAGAGAAGCAATCAAGTTAGTACCTGTGCCCCTGGGAGGGGACACAGATGAGGAGGGTTACATGGACGCATAGATCTTGCCTGGGGAGTGAGTGGTTCGATCCACATATTGAATGCCCCAATCCTGGGGTCCAACACCAGGAGGACCAGTGGAACTTACTGGAGGGCTGTAATAAACCTAGACTCTGCTAGTGAAGAACATGCACACACTTGCTTATTCCCAAAATATGGTGGAGGAAGCAGAATGAAACTGCCCTGGACTCTGGCTGGTTTCCTGCAACCACCTGAACCAAGCCCTTGCCCCAGATACACTTGCTCCGCGGCAGAGCTCCACCCTCCTAGGGAAAAGGCTGCTTTGGCCAAGGAGGGTACGAAGTTGTAGGGGATGGGACTAGCTCAGACCTGACATAGCATCTGAATGGAACGAGGGCAGCCGTTACTGGTGCTGACAGAGAGAGCAGACTGGGAGTGGTCCAGCACTCTGACTGGTGCTGGGACTGCCCCAGCCCATCCCCCAGCCCATGCTGAGTGCCTGCTCCAGCCCCTCTTGCTCCAGTATACTCCCCTCTGGGGCAAAGGTACCAACCACTGTTGGGAAGGGAGAGAGCACACACTTAAAAGGAAGAGAGCTAGCTCAGACCTGACCCTCAGGGCTTCTGCTCTAGCAATGTGGGGCCCACCCCTGCTCTCAATAGGGTGGTGTTGGCCATTAAGCACAGGATAAGTTCTGACTCACACCTGGCTCTGGCTCTAGTCCCTCCATCTCCAGCCCCATCTCCTACTAAGATGATAGCTGCCAGCACACCCTGAGAGAAGACATGACTCATCCTCGTGTCAGATCCAGCTGTCCCACCAAAGCCACTGGGCACATGCAGACTGTACAGGGCTACTCCTACACAAGGACACCCCTTCAAGACTGCAATAGGTAACTTTTTCACCTAATATCATAGAGTAAGAGAAAGTTACGCAAAATGAGAAGACAGAGAAATTTATTTCAAATGAATGAAGAACAATTTTTAAAACACAGAAAAAACATAGGCAAAACACTCTCTGCTATAAATCATAGCAATATTTTTTTTGGATCTATCTCCTAAGGCAAAGGAAACATTAAAACAAGCAAAAGGGACCTAATCAAACTTAAAAGCTTTTGCACAGCAAAGGAAACCAACGACAAAATGAAACGACAATCTACTGAATAAGAGATTATTTGCAAATAATATGCCCAATCAGAGGTTACTACCAAAATATATAAATAGCTCATACAATCCAATATTGAAAAAACAAACAACCCAATTTAAAAATGGGCAGAAAATCTGAAAAGAATTTTTCCAAAGAAGACATACAGATGGCCAATAGGTACATGGAAAGATGCTCTACATTGCTAATCATCAGAGAAATGTAAATCAAACCCACAATGAGATATCATCTCATACCTGTCAGAATAGCTATCAACAAATAGTCCATAAATAACTAATGTTAGTGAGGCTATGGAGAAAAGGGAACCCTTGTACACAATGAGTGGAAATGTAAATCGGCACAGACACTATGAAAAACAGCATTGAGATTCCTCAAAACTAAAAATACAACTATGATATGATCCAGAAATTCCACTCCTGGATATATATCCAAAGAAAATAAAAACACTAATTTGAAAAGATACATGCACCTAAATGTTCACAGCAGTATTATTTACAATAGTTAAAATAAAGCAAACCTAAGAGTCCATCAATAGATGAGTGGATAAAGAAGATGTGGTATATATACATACATGGAATATTACTCAGCCATAAAAAAGAATAAAATTCTGCCACTTGCAACATGGATGGGCTTAGAGGGTACTAAGTTTAGTGAAATTAGTATAAGTATAGCAGAACAGAAACAGACTCACAGGTATAGAGAACAGGCTGGTGGTTACCAGAGGGGAGAGAGGCAGGATGGGGGTAGGGGATTGAGAGATACAAATGACTATGTATAAAATGGACAGGCTACAGGGATGTATTTTACAGCATAAGGAATATAGTCAATATTTTATAATAACTTTAAATGGCATAATCACTGTTATACAAATGAAATTAACATAGCATTGTAAATCAACTATAACTAAAATAATTAATTATTTAAAAATTAATAATCTAAAAAAATGTTAAGTAATAAAATGTTACTTTTTGGAGACAATGCCCCCCCCAAAGAAAAAAAGAGAAGAAAGTTATATTTATGAATGCCTATTACTATTACTGCTGGAATGAAGTTTACAAATAAGGCACATATGTGTTTGCACAGAAGTCTTAGAATGAGAAGCTGTATAGCTTGTCATGGCCATAATAATTATGCAGTCATATTAAATCTTATTATTCATCCTACACCAAACAGTTAGTCACTGACAGAGTCAGAACTAGAACTCAGGTGTTTTTGTCTCCTGATCCAATGCCCTCCTCTATGACCCTGATAGATCCCACCAACAAACAGTCCTATCAGTGTCTGTGGGATATTTGCTTCCTGCATGATTCTATGGCATGTTCTACCCTCACTTCTCTGAAGCTGAAGTTCAAGTGTATAAGATATCAAGACAAAGAATGAATTGACTAATTGTTCCCAATTAACACAGAAAGATGTTCAAGAAGAAATAAATTGAAATTGCAGTAATAAATTATATTTTAGAACTATATAGTTAAAGCTAAAAATTATAAGTACCAGACAATGTACCAGATCACTTACAGTGCTTTGCATCATTGCACTCTTTACTGCTCACAACCAACTATAAAGTAGATACTCTTATGAACCTATTTTACAGATATGAAAACTGGAACAAAGACTATAGGATTAATTTGTCCAAGGTCACAGAGCTATCAAGTAGCAGAGGCTGGGTATGAATGTCAACAAGTCTGCACCAGAGTACACATTCAACTACTCTTACAAATCTTTAATTCATAGTCCATAATGGTTAGCCAGTATGTCAAATCAGTGATGGAGTTGGGGCATCACCATGTGACATAATCCCTGTATCCTTCTTCCTCTCTGGAGTACAGTTATGCTATCTGGCATCTGTGAATCGCTAGGACTTCCCTTAGACTTCTCAATTTTCCTTACACAATCCCAAGCCATAAATATGGAAAACTTTTCACCACAGAATCATCAACTTGAAAATTCTGGCTAACAATGATTATGCTCCATCTTGACATAACATCTAATCAGCTGTTATGAGTCAGGCTCCTTCTGATTTTAAGTTTTCCTTTTACTGTTAATAAGGTCATCAGCAGCTTCCCTCGGATATTTGCTTACATGCTCATAGAGACCTCCATGCCTTTTAAATTTTCTACTTCATTTCTCACCAGGATAATTTGCCCTTATAAAAATGAAGTCTTGGTAATTAGAAGCTGCCCTACCTTGATACACTGGGATATCCTACAGGCATTCTGAAGTGTGAATGTGTAAATGTGTGAATATGACTCTGGTGCATAGTCTGTAGAATATTTTAAGGCAGTCTCCTGCATATTTCTATACAACTCTCCTGGATTCTTTGGTGTACAGGGGACTTGATCTAAGAGTCATGTTCATGTACTCCACTCAATGCTGAGGTTTAAACACAGAATAAAATAATCTGATATTTTGTTAACTAAGAGAACTCGAAACATAATGTGGTATTTTTTCTTTTAAAGAACCCAGAGGTCAAAAGCTTTCAACTGGGTTAATTATCATTGTTAAATTCACCAAAAAGACAATTACAGGAGCACAATTTATTTAATGATCCATACATATGCTATACTAAGGCCAAAATAGCAATAATTTGCCCAGAGATTTCCTTTTTTGGCCTCTGTTCTAAACATTCTTAGTTGAAAAGCATCTTCCCATGCTCTTTAATAAGGACTGAACAGAAAGAAGCCAGTTATTGCCTGCTATCCTCAAAGGAATTCTTTCTAATTGCATTTTGAAATTAACTACTAATGAAATGTGAAAATGTATGCAGGGCCCTGGAAACAGAAGAAAAATAAAAACTGGGAGGATTTGCCTTAAGGAATAAACTATGAAAAGTAAGTGCACTCCAGAGGATTATATGAATAAAATATTACATAGTACGATATGAGACCAGTTTATGACAAAACTCAGTAATATTCAATGGAATTTGGACCACTGCAAAATAGGAAATGTATTTTTCACAAAGGATTTTTTTCTTACCCTTTCATTGTTCAAAAAGAAATCATCACAAGCACTGCATAATGATTGAAGATGACCTGGGGAGCTGCTGAGCTTATGTGAGATCTGGGGTAACAGACAATTGCTAGGAAAGAGCTATGAGAGGATTACAGGGAAAGAGAGCAAATACGATGTGTGAAAATGGTGCAAAGACAACATGACTATTTGCGGCAAACTACACCTCGCAAAAGTCAAGTATGGAAAAATCAGATGAACTTTGAGGAGCTTTTCAGAACATTTCTCCAAAAATCTTTAAAGAAATTATTTAATAAGGAAGTTATCAGAATCTACATTTAGTCTAGTGACCTCTCTTATGATATCAACTCTAAAATGCTACTACACATTTTAAAACTCCCCTTTCCATTATGTCATTGATTATGTTTTCTGTTCAGTACATTGTACAATAGAATCCTGACAAATTACTAGTCTTTTCAGATTTTTGGGAAAAAAACTTAAGTAGTCACAGACTAATAAAAAAAAAAACACAGCTAGTTTAAAATAATTCTCATACATAGATTTGTTTTTCATCAATATTTCTGAAAAAAAAAGGTAGTGTACATTGTCATAAGCAAAGACTGGATTTTGAGAACAATTTAAAATATGTTTAAAACACCCTCCCCCAAATAAAAGGAATACATATTTATTGATTGAGTAGAGAAAAATGGAGTTTATCTTTTCTATCTGTGTGATGCCATAAAACTCATTTAACCCAATTTCTCATCCGTAAGCTAGATGTGCTCGTGTTTATTTTACCTCTCTCCATGAGAACTAAGTGTGGGAGCCGGTGTAAAGTGCTCTAAGGTTCAAAAAGACTTCGTCTCCTTGCCTTATGCTGAGTAAAGAACTATCACATTCTTCCCAAATACTCTTCATTGACTGTGGAGATAATATGGAAGAGCTTTTAAATTAGTGATTGTAAAAAAGGAAAAAAATTCAATAAATTCTGAATGAGTGATCTCAGTGCCATTAAAGACATATTCTTACTGAATATGTTACAAAAGATGTTTTTCAAATTCAGGAATTAATGATTCTAATTTACGTGACTTTGTGGAGTTAAGAAAACACAGAATCTGAGATTTTACGATGCTACAAACTGGTCGTTACTACTAACTCTGAACTACAGTCAATAATAATAACCAGATCATGTTTTAGTAGTCTTCTTAGAAGAAGTATTTTAAAAGACAGTTTAAAATCTAATTTAAGTTCATTAATCATCTGCTCCGACGAGTTTCCTCCAGAAAACTGCTGTTTCTGAGGAAGTCAGACGAAGATGGCAGCTTAGGAGACCCCAGCCTCCGTCTCCACACAAAGATCAACAAGAAACGTCAGCAACGCAGTGGAACAAAAAAACTGAGAATAAGCACACAGAAAGAAAAGGAAGAGAGCTTCATTTTGGCTGCATCATGCCATCCCCCAAGCTAGCACTGCTCAGCGCCACGCGGGAGCTCCCCAGCTAGAAAGAGTTCCCCTACCCAGAGAGGGAGAGCGAGCTAGCCAGGCGCAGCCAGCTTACCCCGCCTTTCAGGGCAGCAGAGTCCCGCTTGGGTACTACCCAACCCAGAGCAGCAAAGCCGAGACATGCAGGGGTGGCTAGAACAAGGAAGAAAAGCAGGGACTACCTGTAGCACGCAGTGGAAGCAATTGTGGTTCAAAGTGAACTGCTCCACACATAAACCCAGCAGTCTTGACCACTGAGGAAGCAACCAAAGGCCAGCACAGCTACCAGGGACCCCCTGTAGATTTCACCAGCTTTCACCCCACAGGTATATGTCTGCTGGAGCTCCTCACTGCTTCCCTCACCCTCTCAGGAGCCCGGGACCCTAACTGGCGGCCAGCCCAGGCCTCTGCGGCTGCGCAAATGCAAAACGCCAACCTAGACCCCTATGGCTGACCCCTGCTGCCCTGCGCACGCCCAGGGCTCGCTCTTCCAGCAGTGCACTTGCGTGCCTCCCGCCTGACACCGCTCACTGGCCTCCACTGCATGCCCATACCCGCGGGAGACTGTTCAGTCACAGGAGAGCACTTCTGATGGCCAGGGCTCCCGCAGCTGCTTGGCCCATATCAGGTCCTGCCTCGGTCACTGGTCTGCATCACTGTGCTCACATGTAGCTAGCCCCTCCAGCTATGCACCTGCATGCCCCCAGCCCCACCCCCTTCACTGGCAACCACTGCCATGGGCCCCTGGCAAGACCCAGCATCCGTGGTAGTACCCACTGAAAGCTAGGGCACCCATAGCTACCAGTGTACCCACTCTCTGCCTGCCCTGGCCCCCACCACTACATGTGTGTCTGTAACCTGCACTGCCACTACACAGGAACCTGCAGCTGAGCGTGGGCACACCACCAGCTCTGGCCTCTGCCACTGCCTACCCTGCTCCCTAGTTACTGGATCTGGAAGTGCCACTTGGGACCTTAACAGACCTGCAGCCACAGTGGACACCCTACAGCTCTCACCAAGGGCCACACAGTTTTCAGTGTTGTGAACTCCAGCAGCTGGAGTTAAAGAGACACTATGACCCCTAGACTAGACACCCCTGCACTTGGTGCCCTGCAGGACTAGACCCAGGGTTACAGCACACTTCAGTTTGCCTCTCCCACAGGTCAGTCTTCCCAAAGCAAAGTCAGTCCACAAAGTCTGGAAGAGGAGGCTAGGAAGCTGTTTCTTATATCTGATAAGGGGTTAATATCCAAAATATATTTTTAAAAAACTCATACAACTCAACAGAAAAACAACAACAACAACAAAAAAAAAACCTCCAAGCACTCCAATTGAAAAATGGATAGAGGCTCCAAATAGGTATTTTTCCAAGTAAGGCATCCAAATGGCCAACAGGTACATAAAAAGGTGGCCAATATCATAACCAGCAGGGAAATGCAAATCAAAACCACAGTGAGATATCACCTCACACTTGGTAAAATGGTTATTATCAAAAAAGACTAGAAATGACAAGTGTTGGTGAGGATGTGGAAAAAGGAACCCCTGTATACTGGTCGATGGGAATGTAAACCGATGCAGCCACTGTGGAAATTGGCATGGAGTTTCCTCAAAAAAATAAAATAAAATAGAGCCATATGAGCCAACAATCCTTCTTCTGGGGGTGTGTCCAAAGAAATGAAAATCGGATATTGAAGAGATACCTCCACTCCCATGTTCACTGCAGCACTTTTCACAACAAGATATGGAAACAACCTAAGTGTCCATCAATGGATGAATGGATAAAGACTTGGTATATACAATATATGGTATATATGTGATATAAATTCACACACACATGCATAATGGAATATTATTCAGCCATTAGAAAAGAAGGAAATCTTGCCATTTGTGACAACATAGATGGATTCTGAAGGCATTATGCTGAGTAAAACAAGTCAGACAGAGAAAGACAAATCCTGTACTATCTCACTTATACGTGGAATCTAAAAAAGAGGAAACAGAGCTGAATGGTGGTTACCAGGGGCTCTGGGGTGGGAGAAACAGGGAGATGTTAGTTAAAGGGTACAAATCAACATTCATAAGATGAGTAAGTTCTGGGGATGCAATATACTTCATGGTGATATAGTTAATAATACTGTATTATATATTTGAAAACTGCCTAAAGAGTAGATCTTAAATCTTCTCACCACAAAAATGAAATGATAATTATGTGATATGATGCAGCTGTTAACTAACACTATGGTCATAATCATTTTGCAGTATATAAGTGCATCAAATCAACATGTACACCGTAAACTTACACAGTGTTATATGTCAACTGTATCTCAATAAAGCTGGAAAAAGAAAACTGCCATTATCTGAGTTTACTGTATATGAGATGGAATTAAGGGCACAATGACTGAAGAAACAAAAACACTAACATAGTGAGTTTAGAATCTTATTATTTCTGTTGCCAGCTTTCTTCTTTTTATCTTTGCCCTGCTTTTTATTAGAGACATTGATGTTATTCCCTGCAACTCATAGAAGAACCAAATAACACATAACAGTTACATCTTACACCAGCTGAAATATCACAATATAGATTACAACCAATGTTGTGATATACACACATGATCCATTAGGAGAGGGACAAGATCAGTTTTCCATCCTTATATATCATCAGTTTACCCAGAGGCAAAACACCATGCCTAGCATATTCATTCATTCAATACTTCGTAAATTTACTGAGTATCAACTGTGTACAAGGGACTCTTCTAGGTACTGGATGTACACTTATGAACAAGACAGAGTCCCTGCTCTAGTGGAAATGGCATTCTAGTCAGAGGATACAGATGAAAAAAGCGCAACAAACAAGTATATAATATGTTAGTGATTAGTGGTAGGAAAAATCTGAGAAAAGACTAAGAGTGTTTGTGATGTGAGTCAAAAGTCCTCTTTGAAAGGTGATATTTGATCAAGCACCTGAATAAAATGAGTAAACTATGTGTATTTGGAAAGGAAGCTATGGAGGAGGCTATGGGTACCTGAAATCAGAATGTCCAGGGAAACGGAATAGTAAGTAAACAAAGCAGAAACGTGTTTGGTGTGTTTACAGAAGGCAAGTGTAGTGAAGCAGTGTGAGGGAGGATGTATTTGTTTGCTAGGACTGCCAGAAAAAAGTACCAGATTGGGTAGCTTAACAGAAATTTATTTTCTCATAATTCTGAAGGCTATAAGTCCAAGACCAAGGTATAAGCAGGATTGAATTCTGAGAGCCTCTCTCCATGGCTTCATAGATGCATTCTCACTGTGTCCTCACATGATCTTTTTTCCTGTGTGTATCTGTATCCTAATCACCTCTCCCTACAAGGACACGAGCCATAGGGGATTAGGGCCCACCCTGATGACCTCATTTAACTTAATTACCTATATAAAGCCCTATCTCCAAATACAGTCACATTCTGAGGTACTGGGGGATTAGCAGGAGTCCAGAGGGCATACACGTTGCAATTGATCTAGAAATGTGCAGAAAACAGGAGGAAGAATTATAAGCCCTTAAAAATTTTCCCAGATATTAAAGGGACTGTAGCCCTCAACTGACCAATGCATTATTTGAAATAGATTTCAACTGTTTCCTATGTTTTTCTTTCCAATAAAAAGGGGAATTTTCCTCCAGTTGTCAAAGACTGCTAAGGGTCTGAGATATTACCCTGCTTATAAGCTAAAAGGTAGCCTGCTGCAGTTTTATGGATTCTGGCAGAAGACACAAGCCTCCCGGCTCAGTGACAGACTTGATTTCTCAAGGTGCTGCAAGCAGCACAAGCATCAGCATATTTTACAGCAGTTCCTACAGTCCCAATTTCTAGGGGGTGACACAAAGGCTGAATAACAACTGCACGCATTGTGGGTTGCAATACAGGAAAGAAACCTGAGCTTAGGGAATGCAGATCTTTTATTATGAGCAGTAAGTAAGCCTGCCTTCTGTTCCAGAGGGAGACACTATCTCTGTCTTTCAAGGCTGTTCCTGTACAAACATCCGTGTAAAGATGTTCCAGAACAACGGTCAGTCAATTCCTCTGCTCACAAGATGTTCTGACACTTGAGACAACTGTATTTTCTCCCAACAATATCCACCCATCATTTCTGTATCATCTTGACATCTGATGAAAATTTTTTATGAGTAAGCCATCCCATCACCCACTCTGATTAATCTGACCCACACAGGCTGGAACTAAATTCATTCAATTTGTTTCATACAACATTTCATTAGAGCTGCTGTTCCAGGATGAGAGCAACTAGCAGTCCTGACTTCAACCAGGCCCTTTGGGTCCTGGACCCAAAGAGCTTAACAAATACCACAAATTCTTAGGCTCTATCTTAGAAAATGTATAAGTCAGCTGGGGCTGCCAAAACAAAGTACAGGCATACCTCCGAGATATTGCAGGTTCAGTTCCAGACTACCACAATAAAGCTAATATTGCAATAAAGCGAGTCACATGGATTTTTTTTGTCTTCCCAGTGCATATAAAAGTTATGTTTGCATTATATTGTAGTCTATTAAGTGTGTAATAGCCTTATGTCTAAAAAACGTACATATCTTAATTTAAAAATACTCTATTGGTAAAAATTGCCAAAACAATTACAATAGTAACATCGAAGATCACTGATCACAGATCACCATAGAAATATAGTAAAATCAAAAAGTTAGAAGTAGTTTAAGGATTACCAAAATGTGACACAGAGACATGAATTGAGCAAATGCTGTTGGACTGTATATAATACATTATCATTAACTATAATCACCAAGCCTATACATTAGTTCCCCAGAAATCAGTCATTTTATAACTGGAAGTTTGTACTTTTTGACCACCATCTCCCCATTTTCCCCAGCCTCTTGGCCCTGGTGATCACCATTCTACTCTATGTTTCTAAAGACAAGAAATAACAAGTGTTGGTAAGGATATAGAGGAAAGGGAACCCTTGTGCACTGTTGGTGGGAATGTAAATTGGTGCAGCCACTATGTAAAACTGTATGGAAGTTCCTCAAAAAATTAAAAATAGAACTACCATGTGATCCAGCAATTCTATTCCTGAGTATATACAAAGAGGAAATGATTTTGAAGAGATATCTGTACTTTCATGTTCATTGCAACAGTATTTACAATAGCCAAGATATGGGACAAGGTAAGTGTTCATCAGTGTATGAATAGATAAGGAAAAAGAAAATGTGAGATAGATAGATAGATAAAATTTAGTGATGAGAAAGAAAGAAATCCTGCCATTTGGGGCAACATGGATGAACCTGCATCTTGAGGGCATTATGCTAAGCAAAATAAGTCAGAGAGAGAAAAACAAATACTATACGATATGACTGATGTGTGGAAACTCAGTACTTTTTCTAACTGGATGACTCACATCACAGGGATAACTACCAACAGGGTACATGAAAATGAGACAGTTATCCTTCTGGGAAGCTCTCCAAAGAAAGTGACAGTGGAGAACACCAGAGCCATCTGAGGACCACCTGGTCTACTGATGATGTTCCTTTAAACACTGGTCTCAGATGACAACCTCATAGCTACGTTTTCAGGAGGGAGGCAAATTAATGTTTGACTTCCTCATCGGGTCAGTTCTAGAGACACATCTGATGCCCTTGGAAAGAAAATGCTGTTTACAATTGTTTACCCTACATTAGCTGGCAGAGCACAGGTTGACAGTACCTCCAGTGTGGCCTCATAGCCAGCTGATAGATCTTAGGGTTCCCAGTGAAGTTCCAGTAACTAAGTTCAATTCTTTTTTTTTTTTTTTTGTAGCTATGATGTAAGGGCAGCCAGTCCAGTCATTTTCCCTTCACCACCAGCTGAGTGGAATTTGTTTGCCACACATAATGACTGAGCAGCAGATTCAAGAATGGGGCTGGAGCAGACATCCACTGGTGGTTATAGATGTTTTGCATAGAAGGTACAGAAATTGGACCGTCCTCTGCTATTTCTAATAAGCTTCTTAGTAAGATTGAAGGGAATTAATCTTATGATCAAATTACAGTCAGAGCTGTCTAGCAGAGGATAGCAGACCCACCAGTAAGTTAAATATTATTGCAACCATTTGGGAGAGACATACCAGGTCATTTCTCTTTTGTAAGAAAGACTCTAGGACCAGCTCCAAAAGAGAAATGAAAATTAGTGTCTGTCCTCTCCTGTACCATCCATTTCCAGGTGCCAAAATTATTGTTCTCCTTCCACTGGCATAAAAGCAATGTGTTCTGCCCCACTAGCTATAACTTTACCTTTCTCCAATCATTCCCCAATCATATCTAGACTTTTCATCTACAAGAGTTAGCCCAAGAGGGACAAGAGCATTTCTACAGAACTTAGAGAGACCCATTATATGCCCTGCTTTGGTCTTCATGAGGCTCTGGAGAAGAACTCAGCCAACACGTGTACTCAACCAAGCAGTCATTCTTACTATGACCGAGGACCATGTCATTCCCACACGAGAATGTAAATAGCTGAACCAGCATTAAGTTTGAAGACACTAGCTCCCCTTTTGGCTAAGCTACATCTGGAAAATGTACAATTCAGACCAACCTGGGGTTGCAGTCAAGGGAAAGAAAGAGGTATCATGTCCAGGAAAGGTCACGTTGGAATCCTAAGTTTTCAAAATTGTTTTATAGAACCACCACCCTTAATCATGTCTCAATGTAATAGTTTCCTTAGGCTGCCATACCAAATGATCACAAACTCAGTGGTTTAAAACAGAAGAAATATGTTCTTTCACAGTTCTGGAGACTAAAAGTCTAGAATCAAGATGTCAACAGGGTCATGCTCCCTCTGAAGGACCTAGGGAAAAGTCCTTAGCTTGCCTCTTCCAGTTTTTGTTGGCTCCTAGTATTCCCTGGCTTGTGGCAACACAACTCCAATTTCTGTGTCCAAATTTACATGGCCCTCTTCCCTGTGTGTCTCTCTGTGTCCAAATCTACCTCTCCTTCCTTTTATAAAGACACCAGACATTGAATTGAAGGCACACTATAATCTAAGGATGACTTCATCTAAAGATCCACAATTATATCTGCAAAGACCCTTTTTTCTAATAAGTTCACATTCTGAGGTTCCAGACAGACATAATGCTTAGGGGACACAATTCAACCAAGTATGCCCAGGAAGCGTGCAAGAGAAGACAACACCTTTCTAGGGACAGCAACATTTGGTGACCAAACCGCCTTACAGATACGTGGACCAGGAGGAGGTGAGAGGTAAAAGCAGAATAGTTGAGTGAACTTTTTAAGAGGCAAGTCAAACAATACCACTTCAGCTTAACAATTGGTGAGCCAGGCCCATGCATTTAAGGGAAGCTCTGGTAACTGGGGGCTCCACTGAACCAACAACTTTGCTTCAACAGTCTGAGTAAGGATGAGTTTTTTTTCTAATGAGATAATTGTCACTTTTTAACAAAAAGCTGAGGTGCACTGGAGCCAGGCCAGCTGTGTTCTTCGCTGTTCCATTTCTGTTTGACAAGAGAGGTGTACTTGGCCCTCTCCATCTTATTAGTCAGGGTCTCATTTACCCAACACAAAATGAGGCTATCAGAGCAGAGAGTCACAAGGACTCCAGGAATTAGCCATTCAATTTCTCTAAGACCATAGTAGCAGGCTAATGGCTGCATTTTGAAAGATTTCCTGGTAGCCGTATCATGGAGATGACAAACACAAAACCCAAAGGATGCCTCTGAATGAATGAGTCTTCATTCAGAGGTATCCTTTTGCCAGAGGCAAAATCACCAAAATAATTAGTCACAGAAACTTTTAGCTCAAAGGGATCAGTAGGTTGTGGAGCCCCAAAGTTACTAACATTTCTCTACATGCAGCTGTTAATGATTGGCAGACTCCTCTCTGGCACTTATCATAGAGAGATACACAAGCATATAGCACATTACTTACTACTATACATTTAGACAGAATCTAGTGTTGTAGAACATTGAGATGGGCTAACAAGACAAGTGTCATGAGATTACATTAACTTTCTATCACTATTGTGGAACAAGTCCCATAAGGTCACATTCGTTTCCTATCACTACTTTGGAACTTGCCTAGACCCTAACAGTTGAATTTGGTTGCTCCTCCCAACATGGAGCAGAGTAGGATGAGACTTGATTGCCTTTCTCCAACAAGTCTATAGGTTTGAGTCCCTCTCATTTCTGAAGCTTCCCGTTATAGTCAGACAAGTGCCTCTGAAACACTTAGGGACATGGAGACCTCTGATCATCTTTCTCCTTAGGTGGCTGGGTGTAGATAAAGGAGGAGGCAAGAAATCAGGGGATGTGGAGGGAAAAGGAAGCACCACACAAGTAAGCAAGACACATACATAATCAGACCTTCATATCCACAATCTCCACATCCTCGGATCCAATACAGAGCAGATGGGAAAAAAAATTCCCAAAATTTCCAAAAAGCAAAACTTGAATTTGCTGCATGCTGGCAACTACTTACATAGCATTTACATTGTATTAAGTATGATAAATAATCCAGAGATGACTTAAATTATGTGGGAAGATGTGCATAGGTTATATGCAAATACTATACCATTTTACATAAGGGACTTGAGCATCCTTGGATTTTGGTATCCAAGAGAAGTCCTAGAAGCAATCCTCCTCTTGGATACCAAGGAATGACTATTTGTATTCAGTTCCAGGTAGTGGCTGCTCACAGATTCATCAAATTTCTAATGTTTTCATTCCACCCAAAGCCCTATATTGAACAGTAAAGTGATCATTACTGATTACCAGAGATTTCAGGATTGAGGACTCCCCGACTACGCAGCCACATCCACTTTGCTTTCTGGCTATACCCTTTGGCTGTCTTGGGCTTGACTCAAACAATAGCAACTCTTATGAGTCCATCTTAAAACAGGGCTTTTGCTGCCACACTGTCAAGATAACCATTCTCAAGTTTTCACTCATTTTATCATATGGGATAAGGAAATTTTGTGGGGCAGCAGTCTGACCACAAGAATTTAACTCAATTATTTTGGATCAGGTGTCCGTTTTCCAGTGGTTCAATTTCTTCAGCTTTATAATACCAATCCAAGGGATTATACAATCCAAGGCAGTAAGAACCCAAATACTACTGAATGTTTTATTTATGATTTCCCATGAGAGTTGACCTATCTCATAGAACTCTTACTGAGAACACAAAAAGTCCCTTACAGTAGCCACAACCTAGTGCAAAAATAATTCTGATAACTTTTACTATTGTTTCTGAATGGCTCTAAATTTGGCATGATATACTTTCCACTGTGTCATAACACACCCTGCTCTTGCCATTCTTCCTTAATAAGCATTACATGCCTGCCCCTCATCTCCAGGTGAATTACCCTAAGTTATAATGATTTGTCAGCCTTCTGACAATAAACATCATGAATTTCCCTCCTGTTGCATTCAGTGTAGGTTCATGATGATTAACTTGTCTGAAAAGGGGGCTGTATTTGTCAGGGTTCTCCAAAGAAACAGATATATATATATAGAAAGAGAGAGAGAGAGATTTATTTTAAAGAATTGGCTTACATGATTATGGGGGATAGCAAGTCTGAAACTTGCAGTGCAGGTCAGCAGACTAGAGAACTAGGAAAGAGATGATGTTGCAGTCTTGAATCCAAAAGCATCTGGAGACCAAATTTTTTCTTCCCTGGGGGTTGTCAGTCTTTTCCTTTAAGGCCTTCAACTGATTGGATGAGGCCCACTCATATTATAGAGGGTAATCTGCTTTACTCAAAGCCTACTGATATAAATGTTAATTACATCTGAAAAAATACCTTCACAACAACATCTGGTAGTTGACCCAAAACTGGATACCATGGCCTAGCTTGGTTGACATATAAAATTAACCATCATAGAGGTAAAACCTTCTGGCTACTCATGAAGAATCTTTGAACTAGTGGTTACAATAGAGTAACACTAAGACTGTCCACCATATTGATATAGAAATCTTCCCACCCAGAGGGAACACCCAAGATGCGATCTAGCCTGCAGTCAATTTCCCCAGTTCCTCATTATTAATAGCCAATAAGTTAGGGGATCATTTATTGCCCAGTTGACCATTCAGCACTCACAAGACATGCAGGAAATGCAGCAGATCCATAGCAAGTTAGATGGATATCAAGCACCAACATGTACTTTACTTCTTCCCAAAGGTGAACTGTCTTTTTTTATTGCTTCTTTGTAAAGTAGATATATTCATAAGTCTTCTTGAGAAAGAGCTCCCATCATGGGCCAAAATGATAATTCTCTCCCAATGTGTGTAGAGTATGCTAAGGATATGTGTGTAGTATAATGAGCTGAACTGGAAACTGATTTTTTAAAATTAGATAATATGAATCAAAAACAAGGGACTGAAACTCAAGCACAGGGGAGGAAAGGAACATGTGAGATTATCGAGCAAACAATAAGCATTATAACTTTGTGAGGTAGTAAAGATCTGGACCCAAATGTAGCAGAAATTACACAATTTAAGTCATGATACAGAGGATGGGAAGAGAAATCTAGCAAACATATGAGGAAAAAACATGTACTTATTAGTTATTTGAAAGAAAGATTGATTTTTTTCTTTTAAAAGATAAAGCTTGCTTTCTAAAGCTAAGTGACACTTGATCTCTGAATTTGGTTGTAATAAGACAGTTTATGAAATACTTCAGCAGCTCAATTCTAGCTTGAGTTTCATATTACTATTTTAAAATTGAATACATCTGCTGAAACAATAAATAAATGAGATATCAAAATATCCTTTCTTGTTCTACTGAAGTTTCTTTTTAAACACACACACATGCACATTCACACTTTACGTTCTTGGAACAATTTACAATATTGAGAATATAAATATTAAATATAAAATATTAACAAATATTAATAATACATTGGAAGAGGATTATCTTTTTTTTTTTTTGATCATTCCTTCCAACCTTAAAAGACAGACATAGCACATACTATTTTTCTGAGATAAGGAAACTGAGAACCAGAGTTGCTAACCAGGTCTAATTTCCCTGACAGTTAATCCAAACACTATACCATGATTCTGGAATATCAGTTTATAATATCACCAGTTTCTGGGTAGAACTTACTAAACATTAATATATACATAAAATGATCACACCACTGATCATATATGGATACACGATTATTGCATTAGCCCCATGACAGCTGTGTGAAACATACAAGGACTGTTGAAAACCTGTTTTATGTTAGTGCTTTATGGATCATGAAAATACAAACACAAATATAGTTTAAAGAATGAATACCTCATAGCAATTTCACCAGCTCATATGTGAAACAATTTTTGGAGTTAAACATCTACTTTCATATTATGTGAACTAGTAAACATTTTTGCCATAAATTATAAAGTACAATTTTCTCAAGAATTTCAAAATGAGTCTTTTGAGTACATATTTTTGAGATTTTTATAATGCACACAAACATTAAATCATCTGTGATGTAATTTTTTTAAATTCCATGCTTAAAACATTTATTTTCAATTGTTATTTCACTACCCATGCTTCTCAAGACTGTTTTGTGTCAACTCTGCTTGTTTGGGTAAAAATCTAAAAAAAAATTACAAATGTTAAATTAAGCTGAATTTATTTTTTAAATTCATTTCACTATTGCCTTAAAGAGGTAATTTTGTCTCCTAAATTCATTACTGATACTGATGCCACCATACTTTCTTTAAAGCTTTTAAACATTGAATGGTCAATAATCACACACACATACATACATAAACACATACACACACACACACACATACACACATCCCCCACACCTAAGTCAAGTAATGAGTCTTCAATGGCCAGAACCTACCCATTAATTCTTTTTTCAAAAAGGAACTACTTGTTGTCTCTGGAACCTGCCTCACAGCCCCATCCTCTTTGCACATGTCATGTTCTTCTTTTGCAGTATGTCCTATCCCTGCCTTTGAACAGCAGCTTCTGTAACCTGCACTTTGAAAGGTTGGAAATGACTTCTATGTTTGTCATTTCAGTAGTCATTTCTCAGTCCTCACCTTATATGATTCATTAGAACTACTCAGCCAGTTGATTTCTCCTTCCTCCTTGAAATACCTTCTCTTGTCTTCTGAGACAGCTCATTCCACTGGTTCTCTTCCCATCACAATGATTGCTTTCCCCCACTCTCTCTTGCTGGTTTCTCCTCATCTAAGTGTCCTAGGGCTTAGTCTGAACCTCTTCTCTATTTGCCCTCACTCCTCAGTGATCTTATCCAGCCTGATGGTTTTATACATCACATACACACTGACTTTTACATTCATATCCCAAGTCTAGTTTTATTACCTAAATACCAGAATTTTTTATGAAACTGCCTACTCTCCCCTCTACTTGGTTATCTATTACTTTTTACTTAAATATCAAATAGATTTCTCAAATTTGGCATGCCCTAAATCGATCTACTCATTAAAAACCACTGTGCCAACATTTTTCTCAACTTAGTAAATGAAAATTCTACCATTCCAATTTCTCAGGCCATCATCCTTAAGGTCATTCTTGACTCCTCTCAGTCTCTCACATCCTACATTTATTTCATTGGCAAATTTTATCCATATGTTCCTCTGTTAACACTTGGTTCCAAGACACCATTCTTTCTGTCTCTCTCTCTCACCTAGAATAGTAAATACTCTACTAAATCATGTCCCTGTTCACTTCTCTCCTTCAATACCTCCTCTTATTCATAGAAAAAGTTGCAATTCTAGAAACTGTCTCCCAGGCCTTATGTGATTTGGTCCCCCATCTCTGTGACTGCATGTACTACAATCCCACTGGTTTCACCCTGAGCTATCCTTAAGGAACTAAACTGAACCTCAGACTGAGGAATGAAATTTCAATAATCAGATATGGAGCCATGGATGGAGAGAGGTGGCTATTTTAAATAGGTATTCTCGTTGAAAGGAAGTCATTTGAGTAGACAGCCAAGAGAGGTGTGGGAGTAAGCAATGTGGTCCTCTGGGAGAAGAGTGTTTCTACCAAGTGAACAGTAAGTGTACAGGTCCTGGGGCAGCAACATGCTTGGCAGGTTGGAGGAACAGAAAGAGGCCTAAGGTCGAAATGTCAACCAAGGGAAGGTGACTGTATTTAACAGCCCAAGTGAAAAGTTTTGAAGGCTCTATCTGCTTTGCTGACAGTAAGAGATGAAAAGAGGAGATAGCTAAGAAATCACTGCACTTACAAATGTTTATTAGCTCCTCTAGGCAAAGCATTTTCCTAGACACAAGAAATAATATTAGACCAAAATGGTGCCTGCTTTCACAAAATAGCGCCTGCTTCATAAGACACACAAATCTGTCTTGTAGAGAAAACAGATGTTAAACAACAGGATTTGGCAACTGTTTTGAGAGTGTGGAGTAACAAAGAGAGATGATTTCAAAAGGAGAGTTGAACCTGGGTAATGGTTGTAAAAAATAAACAGAAACCTCAGTTAACTAGGGTCAGGAGACGAGAAGGAAGAATTCTCATACCCTGTAAGGATAACAGAGTCCAACAGGAAAAAAAAAAAAATAGACTCCTCTTCTTTCCTGGCAAGGACTTAGCCAATGAGAAGCCTTAGACTCTTTGCTTCCTATAGCCCTCTCAAGTCTCTTTTCCCTTTATAGTGTTTTCCTTCCCTTGCCATGTGGGGACTTGCATGTATCTCACCATGGCTGCAGACTCCAAACTACAATTCTCTGCTGATCCCGAATAAACCCATTTTTGCTGAAGAAATATCTGGTGGTCCATTTGTTTTAGGCCAATGTGGTTCATGAACACAGTTGTATATGAATTAAAACTTACATGGAATTCTTATGAAAGTTCTTAGCAACTTCCTTAGAGCTCTTCAACAGCGATCCTACTGAGAGGGTTCCTAATCAGACATGTAAAAAAGACAATACGTTCAGTTTAAAAAAAGACAGCAGAGCACAGTGGGATCACAGACATCTAGGCCTGGTTAGTATCCCATCTCTGCAAGCCACTCTCTGTAAGCTTCAATTTCCTCATCTGAAAGAAGGGGATAATGCATTGCACATTAATTGCAGGGTTATTGTGAGGCTTTAGGTTAAAAAACTTCACATGGCATCTGTTATAGAAAGCATTCAGTATTTACATAGCAACTAATAAATATAGACAGACAAAATCTTGAAGATGTCTAAGAAAACACCTACCTCGGAGGAGTGAGCTCTCATAATATATTACTTCTTATCAAAAAATTATGTAATAACCTAGTGAATCAACATTTGCATAAGGCTTTGCTTCACTGTTAATGTAACATAATAAAAACTAAATAATAGTTGCTCTTTCAGTGTATTTATTTGCAAAATTCTTATTGCAATATTCTTCTTTAATCTCATGTAAAAATGCAGAGGAGAGATTTTACTATATATTCTAGAATCTCTGGATAATTTAAGTGGGATAAAGTTCAGTGCTGAGAAACAGATCTGTGACAGCCAGCATTTCCCATCACTGTGCCTATATCATGACCTCCACACTCAAAAGTATCAATAGCACTACGGCATGATGTGCAGTTTTATAGAATGATGTGCAGTAACAGCCTTTATTTTTTATATTTTAAAATTTCATTATGAGTCAGAGAAGAACACTATCATCATGTTAGGAAATATTTACCAGGATAAAAACATCACCATTGTGAGCACAGACAGTTGAACCATATAGTCATCATCTTCTGAGAGCAAAATACTAACATCAGGTAACTGAATGACATAAAAATACAAGGAGCAGGTGATAATATGAGTCCTGGCCAGACAGCAATCACAAATCTACTTAAGTTAAATGAAGATATTTTGATTAAGAAATCTAAAGGTTATAAATTTTAGGTCAAGATAATGGACTTCTTCCCTCTTGAGAGAATATTATATGGCAGGAAACTAATTTTCAAAGAGGAAACAACTCCTAATAATAAAAAGAATAGAAGATGAGTGCTGGAGTTATCAACAAATAAGTTATGGTAACCCATTTCTGTAATTCTGTAATGGGGAAGAGGCCATAGTCCAGAGAAATGCACTTAGAGCTCCTGCTACAATTGTTGATTTGTCAAATTCCTCACAGTATGTAAACTTCGAAATTATAAGGCATGTAGATAAATGTCTTTCATATTTTCTTGATACTTGTTATTTTTTCAATACAGAAAATCCCTCCTCTTCTTTCAGGGTTTTCCTTTTCCTTTTCCTTTGCAATCATAGTTTAATTTTTTGGCAAAATATAGAATTCTAGGTAAAATTTTTGAGGGCATCCTGTACTAATCTGACTTTCGTTTTTTGTGGGTTATCTATGTTTCTCTCATTATTTTTAGGATTATCTATTTAGGTTTAGAATTCTGAAACTTCACCAGGATATCTTTGTACGTGGGTCTTGTCATTAACCCTGCCTGACACGAGTCAAGCATTTTTAAACCAAAAATGTAAGTCTCTTTTCAAGTCTGGGATATTTTTGTCTATATTTATTTGAAAACTTTCCTTCTTTCATTTTGTTTTCATTTTCTTATTTTGAAGCCCCTCTAGATTGGGACACTCTGAATAACTATTGTATTCTTTATAGTCAATATTCTCTAATACAAACAGATTTATTTTTATACAATACATTGTTTAAGTAAATCAGAAATTATGTTTTTGTATTATATTCTATTTTGAAAGTTAAAATACAGATAGCAGCAGATAGGAGCTAAAAATCTACTTTAAATTATCAGTGGGCACAGATCTAGAAGATAAAGCTTGCAACTCAGAAATTAAGGACTTTTTAGAGGACTTTTAGAGTTCCCTTAAACGCTTTTTTTACAATGTAAGCTTCTTAAAGGTAAGTGATTAACATGATTTTTTTTTTTTTTTTGGTTTGGTTTTAGGGTTTTTTGTGCTTTATTTTGGTATAATACCTTGCGCTAACTCATGTGATTTATTAAGAATTACTTCAGGAGAGACAAAAAGAAAAAAGAAAAATTACTTCAGCAAAGACAGATGATGTTTTAGGTCAAAGGACTATTGCTCCACGTGGCATGAGCATTCACGCTGCGTCTCCTGCCTCAATACAGAGGTTTGCTTGAAGCCTTTTTACTGAAAATCTACACTGACACCACTCCTTGATGTCAGTTTTATTCTGAGTCAGACAGTTCTTCCTGAAATTTGGCAGAACCCTTCCCCAAGTCCATTATTAATAAAGGAGAAAAAGGAATAGAGAGAGTAGAAAGTAGACAAGAAGGATAAAGGAATGCCTGATATATTGTTAATATACCTTAAAGGCTTTGAACCAAGGTAGTATGAAAATGAGTTCTTAAAAGCTCAAAGCCAAGGAAGAAAGTTCCCCTCGACTTTTGGTTAACAAAACTCTCTTTGTTTGTCAGCCAGCTAACACCACTCTTAACTTTCTAAAATCTGGACATAACTTGAGGAGTGAACGTTCTGGGGAAAAAAAAAAAAGACTGTTACCACTGACTATTGTCCTCCGGAGCCCATCTCCTCAAGCATGGGGTGGAGCCATGGCTAATTCCAACAAATGAGCACATGATCATTGTACTACATAAAACAGTAAGTTCATCTATAAAAAGCTCTGGGCAGGACTGCAAAGATGCAGTTGCACTGACTGAAAAAGACAGTTACTATATTTTCCATCAAGTGCTGTAGAAGATACTGAAACTTAGTGAGCATTTCTGCAGTACATCATGAATGTAATGGGTTATATTAATGTAGCAGAGAAGAGGTAATGCTTGGCTAAATGAAAGACCAAGTGTTACACAATTTAATTTCATGAAAACATCTATGTGATATTTAATCTATTAAAAGTTACCTGTAAAAATTATTCCAACAAAAAATTGTCTATTTTTGTGGTAATGTAGTTTTGTTCTGTTTTGTTTCTTTTACGATGTTACCATATAGGCAATTTTGGTTAAAGGTACTTTTTTTCACAATGCCCTACCAAATATTATGCACAATTATTTAAATATTTTTTTCAAAGCAATACATAGTAGATGTTTGAAGGGGTACTGAGTTTATCATTCATTTTAATAACAAAAGAAATTTCATGAAATTTAGTTTTAAACTGAAAAATATGTACTGTGCTCAGAATGCACAATATATTTTAAATATTGAAGTGTTTCTATTACTGAAGAGTAAATCTACTGACTTTATAATACCATGGGTATTTTAATACTTAAAATAATAGTTATGTTTACTCCAAATGCAGTTTCCATAGAAACAGTACACTTATTAGACAAAGAAAGACCAGAACTGACTACTACACTGTGAGGTCCTTTCACCTCTGATTTCACTGAATTCACATATGTTGAAACACACTTCAAACATTTAATACATTTTGTTTTGAGATCATAAACCCTTGTATTTTCTTGACAATATATTTATACTATTTAAAATACACTTACTATGTTACAGACTTTTTAATACACATTTACACAAACACAAATATAGGAAGCAGGATAGACAGGGACAGACATAATAGGCATAATAATGATACACTTTTCAAGTCTATTAGGTACTCTCTAAGAATATGACACGTTTAGAAATTTATCAATGTAAAAATACAGTAGCTTTGTTCTGCATATTTGAAGAATTGAGTTTTTAAGTGATCGAGATATTTTTAAATGATATGCAATGTAGTGTTTCGGTGTACCACTTCTCAATCAATAGTACTGAATTCATCAGTGTTAAACTGGTGAAGGTAGAGATGTCTGTTTAATATTTATGACCTGGGGTAGGGGGAAGTAGGGGAAGACATATGAAGGTGGTGTGATTAAAAAAAAAGTACTCTGAGTCACCTGGAAAGAGTTAAGCTAGAGTGAAATCAAGCTATCTGTCAAACTTTAGAATATATAGTGTTTATAAATATTCAGATTTATTTATCTTCATTCACCCACTAGTTCAAGTCTCTAGTTCAAGAAAAGCTCAGATTATCAGTTTTTCACAGCTGGAACTACCCTTCCTTTTTGGCCTAATGTACCTGAATGAATAAGTGCCCTGCATTGGAAACAAAGCACTAAAATAAACAGAAATAGTGATGTAATTTGTTTTCTGTCCTCAATACCAATACTTATTAGGAAATGATTCAGTAGACAAAAGAAACCTTTCTTTAAATTTTTAATTCAATATTGGTTTGGGGGTGAGTTTAAAAAGTGGATGTATTTGATAAAAAGAAAACAAAGTCAAGTTTTTAAAGTGTGGCAATGTGTAGTTTTTCAGTTTCCCTAAGGTTAGGACAAATGGCAAAGTATTTAAACTTAAGAGAATAGGTTCAGAATAGGCATTAGAATCAATGTCTTGGTTGTTGAACAGCAAATGAAGGGACAGAGGAAATTATGGAAATGTTCTTATTCTAATGAAATCAGACAAAGGCACAAATGTGAATTAAGTGAAGTCTGTCTGTGCACCATACATGCACTTCCTACCTTGACCTGCACTTACCTATCCCAATCCATTTGTGTTTCTCCTTGGCCTCCCCATCAGATGCCACCGAGCAATGCATAGCTAAACCATGCTGATGGAACCCATGGTCCCTGATCCATATGCTGCTATTCTCCAATCAAATTTAACACCTTGTGAGCCATTCTCTTAAGGTTACACTCTAATTAGAGAGGGCTAATCAGAAAAACTATGCCAGAAAAATATGACAATGATTGCTGATTGCTTTACTACTTTTTGAACTGTTGAACTTTGGAATGAAAAAATGACAAACCTCTTTTCTTTGGTAAATGTTCAAGTCTCACTTTAGATACTTTGATTCTCATAAAAATCCTGTTGTCTGATTTAAATTATTCCTGAACTACGGAAGGCTCAGTTTTTAATGAGATGTTGCTTACATGCTGGTTTGAATTTCTAAAACAAACTGTATTAACAGTAAGATGTTTCCTACCAATTGACTAAACAGCAGCCTAAATTCAGCATTCTTTAGAAACTACAACAGAATTTGAGGTTTTATAAAATACATGTGTTAAAATAGAAGAAATAAGCAAATTATTTGGCCGGATTTTAAGTTATTTTGCTTTATAGTATGATACTACTTTTAAAATGTTATGTTTTTCACTTGTGAAATTAGAAAATGGCCAAAAGTGATCCAATTTTTATGATATCAGACAATTTGAAGACATTCCAAAGAGATTATTACCTAATGAAAATTTTCAGAGAAAAAAGAAGAAAAAGTAATATTTAAAAAAAGGTCTGGGGTTTTCTATAACAGAAATAGAAAACTTTAACTTACTGACTTTTTACCTTCAAAGAAAGTGGATAAACGATTGTAGTACGCTCCACCAAAAGTAGACTCGCACACGCATGTCAGAATTTCAGGCAAGCTCCACTTATTGGAAACTTCGGCCCTGCCCTAGAATAAAAATCTCAGTGAAGATTCCACACAAGCACAGGTATTGGATTCCAGATGTTCCTAAATTACTGAGAAGTTGCACCACCACCTGACATTTACATAAAGAATTCATGCATACAGAGGCAATAAGCAAAATCTAAAGTTCGTTTAGTTAGCATTTTTACAGAGCATATGGAAGAGAAATCAAAATTGATCTCTGATTCTGATCTTAGCTTCTGCCTCTCTTCTCTCCCCTCTGTCTTTGGTTGCATATTCCCCATCAGTGTTTGTCACTCATCAGCTTTTCTCTACCTATAATTCCACCACAGAGTATTTGGCTGCTAGGACAAACCAGAACAGTGCTCCGGTCCTGATTGTCAGCCAGCTGGGATGTCCAGCTTACAGAGAACTCTTGGCTACACACTATCCACTCCAGATTGCCCCTGAGAGCTGGTGGTTCCAACTGTTAATGTTTCCACCTTCTTTTGGGGACTTAAGACGTCTGTGCTTTTCGACCATTTCCCTGAGCTCTGTCACTTCTGATAAAGAGTTTTCACCAAACCTGAAGTTTCCCTACAACCAGTAGCAGTGGTGACCTACTAATTTCCAGGAATGGACACAGGCTCTTTACAGGGCTTTCACTCAACTTCTTTAGCCCTCAACAGCCACATCTGTAAAATACTGTCATCATATTGGGTTGATATCTTGGAGACCTCCATAGTTCTTAAATTTTCTGAAATTATGATAGAAAATATTAATTCTGTGCTCAAGATTGTTAAAGCTTGATGATGAGCAATAGGATTTCATTATACATTCTTTCTACTTTTTATACAATTAAAATTTGCCATAATAAAAAGTTGTTTTTTTTTTTTTTAAATCCTCCATTATCTAAAGAATAATACCCCAGCTGATCTTCACAAAAACACCAATGGTAATTTGAAAATTGGCTTTGTCATCTTTATCTTTCAAATGAAATAGATATGAAAAAATTGCTATGATGGTAATTTAAATTTTCCATCTGTTCCACATTTTGTAAAAGCAAAATCAGTATGTAATAAAATCAAACAAGAATATTCTTCTTTACTTAAAAACAGCCCCAAATTTTGTCTTTAACGGTTGCAGCTTCCCCTGGGAAGCAAACATTTAATTCCTGTGGGAGCCCACCCTGATGTAACTAAACCCTGTGTTTTATTTACAATTCTACCAGACCTTGCCCAAATTCCTTTCTTTAAGGGGTGCACTTACTAGACAAGAGTTCTATGCTCCGAGATACTTCCATCCTGGGTATGATTGAGTAAAGAGTTTGAGTCACTCAGAGCTGGAAAATCCACTTTCTAAACCACAGCATTTCTGCTGGAGTATGCAATGTTCACCAAAAACCAAAAAGTCTGAGCAAGTTAATCAAATGACAAACAACATTTTCCCACATTACTAGGGTTCCACAAACAATGCAATGTTCTCTTTTGAAAGATCAGCATTATGAACAGTAACAGTTATCCCACTTAAATATTATTCATTCAAATAAGGAAAGCAAAACTCAACCAGATGTTTTATCATGGGTGATTTCATTCTTTTTTTTTTTTTTTTAATTTTGCAGTCCAAAGTCCCTTTACCAATGTAAGAGAAAATACATGTTGTAAGTTTTCTTAATATTTCCTTTAAATTTTCATTTAGCTGTTAAACTCTTAAACTCTAGCCTATATAAATTTAGAAAGGAATGAGGATTCTTGCCAGTTTTATGACTATCTTTCTTCTGGAATGTCGATTTCCCTGCACTATTTAGAATTCAATGTGAGGCAGACAACATTTGATTGGTGGGAGGCTTTCTCTGAAATGGAAAATTAAAGAAGTATTGCTTTATTGTGTTTTAAAATATTTGGAATCACAAATCAATTAACTATTTACAGCTTATTTATGATTCAGAAATAATTATATATTAGATTCCATATATATGATTTTGATATTTCAAAATCTATTGGCTCAAAACCCCACAGAGAAACACAGCTTGAACAAACAGAATAAAATATCTCCATTCCACAGCCACTTGATTGGCACCAGCTCCCTCCAACACATAAATATAAAACACATATCTTTGGACATTTTAAAAATTTATTTTATTTTGCATCTTCAGATCTAGATGCTTTGAAAAGTAGCCATTCTGTAGGAAGGGGTTCAAATGACCAGCTTTAAATAAAGAGAAGGATGTAAGGGGTGATTCTCAAATATAGGAATTCAAAAATGGGCACAGAAGTTCAACTGAGCTTCCAGTGACATGTAAGAACAGAGTTAGTAAAACACAGACCAAGATCCATGTTTGAAAGCAGTTTGTAAGATGCTGCAAACTTTATAATTTTACAGCTTTGTTCATTTCCTTCTCACAGCTAGCAGCAGTGTACTTAAATTGTGAAAGACCTGTATTTTGGCTATTTTCAGTAATCAGTATTCCCACCAATCATACTCTCCAGTCTTATTTATTCTCCATGTTCTCCAGGAGGCTGATCTCTATGGGATGCACCAATAGCTGCTGCCCTCTCTGGCCTCTGGTTGGTTTGGTCAATGGGAGGCACCCGCACATTTGGGAGGGTAAAGAAGGATGAATTTAGGGCATTTGTGTATTCCCCCAGGTCCCTCCCTGCTGGACGCTGGGAGTTGGCTCCATCTCCTCTGAATGTCACAGCTTCTGTCAGGGAGCCCTCTCCATAAAGCTATTCTCTCTGCTTTCAGTAAAGCTTTCCCTTCCCCTCACCCTTCTCCTCAATCCTCCTCAAAATATAGCAATCTAAAAGTAATAACACATGCCTGAGTGAACTGAAAACATTAACTCCGTAACAAAAGATTTTTTTAAATGCAGGGGAGTTGATTCACACCACATGTCCATTTCAATAGCCTGTTTGGTTGGTGCAAAGCTTAATAGGTCTTGGAGAATGACTGAGCCTTATCACAAACAATCTGTAGTTATGGATAAGGAAAAATCACTATGGTTCCCAGTAGCTAGTATTCAGCTATTGACTTAACCCATTTTTTAAAAATCTGACAAAGATAATCAGAAGTAGTTAGTTTCACAGAGACAAAAATATATCTTTACCATTTTGCCTCAGGCCCTCTGTCATCATATACTACTTTATAATTTTTATATGCCACAGAACATTATGCTGGATTGTTTATTATATTGACAATGTTATATTAAATGCATGTGATGATCAGGAATTAAGAACCCTAGATGCCTTAGTAAGGATCCACGCATGTCAGAGGGTAGAAGATAAACTGGAGAAGTTTCAGAGGTCCACATCTAGGAAATGTCAAGATATTGCTTAGAAAGTGAGAGAAATATGCTATACCTTCCACAAAGAAAGGCACAATGCTTGTTGGATCTTTTGGATTGTGAAACAAAAATATACCAGGTTTGGGTTGCCAATTCAGAGCGGCTTCCACATCAAAAAAAGGCTTCACAGTAGCTCCAGTTAACCTTCCCTCCCAGGGTTATTTTGAGAATTAAATGTAGTAATCTGTGTAAATCACTCATTCCAAATCTGGAACACAGTAACTCTGTTAAATGACTGCTAGAAAAAGTCCCTTAAAGAGGTGCGTTAGGAGTGGGAAGAATGTTGAGGGCAGGGAAAGATGTCATACATAGATTTTTTACTCTACTTACACAATGCCCTCAATTTATTGTATTCTAAGTAGGTTTATCTGTAAGTTACATTTTTAAGAATTCTTTCAAATGCCAGATGTTTAGCTTTGAATTCAAAAACATAAGTTAGCATAGTCAAGAAATTAACTGCCTGCCACAATGCATGAAAAAATCAAACTCTTCTAGTACAAATATTTTCATTTAATGTACAAGCTTCCAACTAAGTCTTTCTCCTACAATTTTCAACCCAGATAGTTTATTTTACTCCTTTTATTTTTATACATTATCTAACAGAGTAATGCTTAAATTAAGTACAAAATACATTTTTGTAAAATTGTTACAGCTGCTTATTTTATAATAATTACTGTACATTTTTCCCTTTCTATAATTCTTAGATAATAAAAGGAACTTGATTATGAGAAAAAAATAGACTATTTAAAAATCGGTCTACACAAATTTGAATAGTGAAACAAGTGTCACTCTTTCTTTATCTCTTAGTAGAGTCAATTGTCATGTAAGTGGAGAATCACATCAAGATTGATGTCATCAGCCCCTGCCATCCCCTGTGCAATTCTTTACAACTTCACACCAAAAAACTTTGGGGTCTGCAGATATTATGCTTCTGCCAATATTTTCATTGGGTATACTCGTGATGTCGGCAACTCACTTCATCTCACTTTACATCTGTAGCATGAGGGTGGAAGGGACTCACCCATAGTGACTGTTCCCTTGTTAGAACCCTCTCTGCATCACGTACAGAACCCCCTCCCGTGCATACCACAGGAAGTGTGTACCATGCCTACACCTAGGCCACACAACACTGACTTGATTTATGCTGACCAAAGAAGATGTAAAACAATTTCAAACATGAGAAGAAACAGATAAATAACACTGCACTATAAATACACTGAATGACTACTAAAAACATTCTTTTTGTTTTAGCAACCATAGTCATGATATAACAAACTCTTAAGTGAAAAGCAAAGTCTTAGTCCATTCAGGCTGCTATAACAAAAGTACTATAAACTGGGTGGTTATAAACAACAGAAGTTTATTTCTCACAGTTCTGGAGGCTGAAAGTCTGAGATCAGGGAGCCAGCCTGGTCAGGTTCTAGTAAGAGCCCTCTTCTGGGTTGTAGACAGCCAGCTTCTCCTTGTATCCTTATATGGTGAAGAGAGGGAGAGGAAGCAAGCTCTTTTAAGGGTGCTAATCCCATTCATAATGGCTCTATCTTTATTACCTCATCTAATCCTAATTACCTCCCAACAGCCCTACCTCCTAATACCATGACATGAGGAGAGAGGGTGGGGTTTCAAAATATGAGTTGGGCAGGGGGCACCCAAACAGTCCACAACAGCAAATACCATTTCCCAAAATGCTATCTTGCAAATAAGTTAAGTACTGCACATTGGATGTTTGCATACAACTTGGAACTCATCTTTTACTCTGGCCAGAGTGCAAATATAGACGAGCCTAGGAAAGTAATGATGATAAAGCAAGAAACCTCCTAATGAAATCTAGTAAAGGAAAATAAAGGTATTCTCTAAAAAACAAGCTTCTCACAATGGTACTTTGAATCAAGTGCTATTAATGTTCCTACAGATTGTAGGCATCCACCTTTAATAAAATTGGCAGTGTTCAAAATCCCAGAAAGCTCATCGATCATATGGAAGCATCTCTATTCCACGTATAAAATGATTTGTCCCTGTTGAGACTGAGCTAATGACACCATCCATAGCACAGAGGTGGCAAAAAGACACTTTCATGAGCATTACATCCAAAGGGGTAAAGAAGAGACAGTTTTTCACTTCAATTACTACTTATCTATAGCCAAGAAAAAGTAAGGTCTCCTGAGAATAAAACAGATTTATTACATGTCCATGTCCATCTAAAACCCTTATTAGGAGAAGTAGCTCAGACATAAGTGTTATTATGAAAGGTTCTAGGATGACAAATGTCAATGAGTGACTGATAGGATGTGATGCATTCAAGGTTAATGTGCAAAACAAAATTGCTGGTTTAGGGATTTGCGTTTATTTTTAGAGGAGAGGAGTCTTTCTGCAATAGTATTAGAATCAGTTCCTTCTTCCTGGACCCCTCTTTTTCCATATGAACAATATTTGAATCTTCAAGGGGATACTTCAGAATTCTTAGCTCTAAGAAAAAGATAGTTTTCAAGAATTCTTGCAAAAAATCAAAAATCAAAAAAATCCCTGTGCATGCAAGGAATAGTCTGAGGAGGAAAAATTTCTAGGAATTACCAAGTAAGGATGAAATCAAGGTTCATAGAGTGGCATAAATGAAGGATTTCTCACTAAAGTAAAAAGGAGTTGAAGTATTTTTAATTAATTAAAATATTAAATAAATTATTTTTAAAAAATATGATCATATACAGCTAAGCATATTTTTTTCAGTTTCATCTAAGCATCATTCTAAGTATGTTTTTTCAGTTTCTCCTTTGAGTGATTTATATGCATATAAATTTTAAAGTGACTTTAATAGAATTAGAAAACACAAATTTGGGGCTAGATATAGAGACTTATCCGACAATTACTGCTGACTAACGTTGGAGTAGCTTCTTTTATGAGGTACCCACATGAGACTCATTCTGAGTATATTTGACCAGTGTTGGTAATGGTGCACTGAAGTGGGAGATAAGAAATCAGTAACTTTTAAAGAACATTCTCGTCATAGCAGCACTTTGCAGTCGCCAAATGGTGGAAACAGCCCAAGTGTCCTCAACTGATTAATGGATAAAGAAACATGGTATAGCCCTACAATGAAATATTTTTCAGCCACAAATGGGAATGAAGTATTAACATATGCTACAATGTGGATGAACCTTAAAAACTATATGCTAAATGAAAGAAGGCAAATGCAAAAGGTCACATATTGCATGATTTCATGTATATGAAATATCCAGAATAGGTAAATCCAGATGCAGAAAACAAATTGGTGGTTCCAAGGTCCGGAGATGGGGGGCAGATTGGGGACTAACCTATTAATGAGTACAGGATTTTTTTTTTTTTTTGGAGTGATGAAAATATTTTGTAGTTAAATAGAGATGGTGGTCACACAACATTGTAAATGTACTAAATGTGGCTGATTTGTATATCTTAAAATTATTAATTTTATGTTATGTTAATTTCACCTCAGTTCTTAAAAGTGAAAAAAGTTATGATTAGGACAATTTGGTATTACTGGAGCAGAAATAAATAGCCCAGTGAAACAGAATAGAAAACCTAGAAGAATTCATATTTACATATGAAAAATATTCCATTTCTATGATATACAACACATTTGTAAATTAAATTAAAATTCTGAATTAGATTTATAATTACTATTGTCATGTTATACGTAACCAACAGAAGAAATTAAGTAAATCATATATATAATTACTCCACTGATTTGAAACAGATTAACTCACATCCCCAAGGTTTTGACTAAGTACTAGTGATGTAAGTGTAAGTTTATAGTCCAGTTAACCTTTCAAGTGAGAATTACCTATTTATATAAGTTTCTTAAATTTAATGAGGGTCAGAAAAGTGAGTTGATGAGTCAGTTGTCAATTATATAAGACAAAGGAGTTATAGCAAATGCCTTGAATAAATTATGTCTAAAAATGATTCACTTTTTGCTTTCAAAATTGTTATGATTATTTTCAGGATCTGTAAGTCTGTGCTAAAATGTCTTTTTAACTGTTTTATTGCGGGGTGACACAGATCCTGGCCTAGAAGCTGGAGAAAAACAACTCAGAAAAGCCAGTTTACCATTAAAGATCCAAGGGATGCCTGTAAATATTTCATTTTGCAGGCCATTCTCTTGCCATGTCATCTACTATGCACATGCCTTCATGGAGTCTGCATGATGATCTCATTACTGACCTCTGTTCATCAGAATGTTTCCCCAGCCGGGAACTCTGCTCTTTAGATTGGTGGGACTTCAGTGCCAGGAAAAGTTTATTAAACAGGGGATGGGCTCCTCTTTCAGAGTCCAGGACCTGAATTTGAATAGCAGCCCCATAATTATAACTTGTGGAGCCTGAGGAGATTATCTATCCTGTATGAGTTTCCATTCCAATAACAAAGATTAATAAGATTAAAATCACAAGATTGTCAAAGGGATTAAATTAGATAATACACATGAAAAAAAGAATTTATACATTTTAAAATTATATATATATAATTTGTAAATCTATATAGACTTTATACATCTATGTAAATTGTATACATTTATAAAATTTATATATGTCATATATATATGTGTATATATAGAGAGAGAGAAAAATAAATATATGTACAGTGAGAGAATATAGCTTGGTATAAATGCCTCTTTTATAGAATTGTTATTGTACTGGGGACTGTTTTATGTACCTCATGAATCTCGTGGTATCTGGTAAATAGAAGGTGTTCATTAAGGTTTGAATGAATGAATGAGTCACAAGCAATGTCAAAACTATGTGAATTTTACCTTCAAAATATTCAGCACTACCTTTATTCTCTACATAGACACTCAGTTGCCTACCATTATATTTACAAAAAAGGACTTTTTAGCTATCAGAAAATAGAAGTATTTACTTTTAAACAGGAACAACCACACAATATAAAAAATATATGTAAAGATGCTATTTACACAGCACCAAAAAAATTAGAACTCAAAGTAAACATAAAAAATATGTGCAACATTTCCACACAGAAATCTTGTACATGAATTTTAAATGACCTACAAAATGAAAAGAAATGTTGGGATTATACATTGCAGCAATCAATATTATAAAGAAGTTAATTTTCCCCAAATTGATTTATAAAGTTAATGTAATCCCAACCAGAATCTCAACAGGTTTTTTGGTTTTGTTTTTTGTGGAGCTAGACAAACTGATTCTAAATTTTATATGAAAACACAAAGGGTCAAGAACAGCCAGAGCTCAAAGAACCCAATTAAAAAATGGGCCAAAGACCTTAAAAGACACCTCACCAAAGAAGTTACACAGATAGCAAATAAGCATATGAAAAGATGCTCCACATCGCATGTCATTAGGGAAATGCAAATTAAAATAATGATATCACTATACACAAATTAGAATGGCCAAAATCCAGAACACAGACAACACCAAATGCTGCTGAGGATGTAGAGCAACAGAAACTCTCTCCATGCATTGCTAGTAGGTTTACAAAATGATACAGCCACTTTAGAAGACAGTTGGATGGTTTCTTACAAAACTAAACATATTCTTACCATATAATCCAGTGATCATTCTCCTTGGTATTTACTGAAAGGAGTGATACTTGCACACAGATTTGTAGAACAGCTTTATTCACAATTGCCAAAACTTGAAAGCAACCAAGATTGTCCTTCAGCGGTGAGTGAATAAATAAACTAGCATATCCAGATAACAGAATACTGTTCAAAGTTAGAAAGAAATAAGTTGTCAAGCCATGAAAAGATACAGAATAATGTTAAATGCATATTAATAAATGAAAGAAGCCAATCTGAGAAGGCTATATACTATATAATTTCAACTATATTACATTCTTGAAAGGCAAAACTATGGAGACAATAAAAAGATCAGTTGTTGCCAGGGGTGGAAAAAGGAAGGAAGAGATGAATAGGCAGAACACAGAGAATTTTTTTTAACCAATACAGAGGAGTCTTTATTTTTTCGAATTGAAATATATTTAATTTACAATGTTGTGTTAATTTCTCGTGTACAGCATAGTAATTCACACAGCATGTACTCTTTTTCATATTTCTTCTATTATAGGTTATTATAAGATACTGAATATAGTTCTCTGTGCTATACAGTAGGACATTGTTGTTTATAACACAGAGAATTTTTAAGGCTGTGAAAATAATTTATGTATTATAGTGATGAATATACGTCATTATACATTTGCCCAAACCCATGGAATGTACAAATATTGAGAGTGAATGCTCTCAAATATTGAGAGTAAACTATGGAGTTTGGGTGATTATGACAACTCACTGTACGTTTATCCTGAGTGAAAAATTTGCCTTTCTGGTGAATGATGTTGATAATGGGAGAGGCTACGCATGTGTCGGGGTAGGAGATACATGAAAAATCTTAGTATTTTCCTCTCAATTTTGTTACATACCTAAAACTGCTCTAAAAAATAAAATCTTAAAAAAAGAATAGCCAAAGAATTTGAAGGAAAATAAGTTGAGATTTGTTTTACTGATATTAAGACATAAAGATGCATAACTAAAGCAGTGTTTTGTTGGCACTAAGGATAGAAAAATACACCAATGTAACAGAACAGAGAGACCATAAATATACTTACTTGATTTATGCCAAAGTAGCACCAAAACACAGTGGGGAAAAGATGAGCTTTTCTGTAAATGGTGCTGGTTTAATTGGACACCCACCACATACAGAAAAAAGTTGAATTTTATCCCTACTTCATCATACATAAAAACCAATTCCAGATAGAGAGTAGATCTAAATATGAAAAGGAGAGTAATACAGTTTGATAAGGTAATACGAAATAAAATATTCACAACCTTGAGTTAGGTAGAGACTTCTTACAAAAAAAGTTCTAACGATAAGGTGGGGGGGTGATACATTAAACCACTTTAATAAGTAGAAATTGTGTTCATCAAAAGATGGCATTAAAAAAGTTAAAAACAAGTAAAAAGTGAGCAAATGCATTGCTACACACAACTATAAAGATGTGTATATGCAGGATAAATAAAACATATATAAGGAAAAAACACACAACTCAAAAGAAAAATGGACAAGAGATTTATATACAAATAACCAACAAATCTATGAGAAGTGTGGAACAGTGCTAGTCACCAGGAAAATTAAAGCACAATGAAATACTACTGCATACCCACTAGAATGGCTAAAATCAAAAGGACTTTCTATATCAAGAGATGGCAAGAACATAAAACAACTAGAATTCTCGTATTCTGTTAGTTAATGTTAAATTGATACAAAAATTTTGGAAATCTTTTAAGCAGTATCCTTTAAAACTGAAAGTATACATACCCTATAAGACAGCAATGCCATTACCAGGATGTTCCCAACAGAAATGTTTGCACATGTATCTCAAGAGGCATGTAGAAGAATTTTCAGTATCATTCATAAGAGTCAAAAACTGGAAACAACCCCAATTTCCATTACAGTGAAAAGATAAACTGTAATAGCCTTATCCAGTATAACAAAAAAACAGCGATGACAAAGAATAAAATACAGCCACTCATAAGAACATGAATGAATCTTTGAGGCATAATGTTGCAAGAAAGAAGTCAGGCATAAAAATATATATTTTATGATTCTACTTATATGAATTTTAAAACAAACCAAACTATAGTAGAAAAGGGAAATGATAAAAATTGAGAGCACATGAAGATATAGGTCTTTTATGGTGCTTGCAATTTTTTTTATTTCTTGATCTGGAAGGTGGGTAATCATTAATCTCTACATTCATATTTTGTGTACTTTTGATAAATGTATATCTTAAATTAAAAACTCAAAATCATGGTAGACAATTTTTTCTTTGTAGAAAAGTTTGACAACCATAAAACAGAACAGGGACAGCTATGAGTTAAGTTCAGGCATGTATAAAAGGTAGGATTACTAAACATTTAGATAAAATCCTATCTGAGGATGAATACATTCCTGGTTTAGCAGAGAAAAAAAACTATGTCTGACTAATCTATTTAAATTTTCAAAACCACTAAAAATTTTCCACATCAAAGACTGGAAAAAATATTTCTACCAACATGACTAGGGGTTGGGAAAACATTTGTCATGGATAAGAAACTGGCTCAGAACAAGGAGGAAAAAAAATGAAGGGGAAGAACAAATTGCACTTTCCAGATAAGTTAATACAAGAATCTGTGCAATTTGGCCTGTTTATAAATAAACTTAATGGAGCAAACAATAGATTCTTTATATTTACTTTTACTATACTGTGTTTATCATAGTCTGCTTCAATGTCCCTCACATTTTCCCTCAGGAATCTTTCTGTGTTGTTCTTTTTTGTTTGTTTACTTATTTGTTAATTTGTTTCATAATATTTACTGCAGGTTATTGCGTAGGTTTAGTGTATACAAATACTGTGCTGAGCACAGAGGCATCCATGACAAACAAGCCAGAAGATGCCCTCCACTGATTTTGTATTCTACTAGAGGACAGTGGCAATAATCAAGCAAATAAAAAAAATGCAAGATAATTGCAGATTGTAAAATCTGCTATGAAGGAAACTAAAGTGGTATGGGATACTATTAAAATAGTAAAGGACAGATTAAATG
The DNA here is from genome assembly GCF_036321535.1 of Camelus dromedarius. NCBI lineage: Eukaryota > Metazoa > Chordata > Mammalia > Artiodactyla > Camelidae > Camelus > Camelus dromedarius. The sequence continues at coordinate 42,548,922 of NC_087436.1, forward strand.
TAATGTACCCTGGGGTGGGACCTACCTCAGAAACTGTATTTAGCAAAGGCATATCTGAGGAGGGGAAATTTCAGATAAAACCTTAGGGATGAAGTGTATTCATGTATTTAATTCAGTAAATGCATATTGAATACCTATTGTGTGACAGGCACCATTCTAGGCACTGGGAAATCAACAGTGAATGAGAAAGACAAAGATGCAATTTTATGGCACTGAAATTGAAGCCTATGAAAAGCCTTTCACGCTGATGCAACAATTACTACAAATAATCTGGATGGGAAAAGTCCTGATGGGCTCATTTAACTTTTCAAAGGCTTGAGTGCTAATACCATAGTGAACTATTAGCAGAGTGGCTTGCAATGGATTTGAAGAGAGGCAGGGACCAGAGTTTGTATGTATGATTCTGTAAGCCAGGGAAAGAAGTCGGCTTTATATTCTTAGTATAATTAGAAGTCATTGATGAGCTTTAAGCAGAGGAATGGTATGATTAGATTTAATTTAAAATCATACTTGCTGCTTTGCAGGGAATAATTTGAAGTGAAAATAGTAGACATAAAGAAACAAGATAGCAAGCTGTATTTAAGGCAAAAAAAAAGGATAGCGGTCTGAACTGAGTTAGGAAAATGGAAATGAAGAGAAGTAGATAGATTTGGACAATAATCTGGGGATAAATCAACAGAATTTACTGATAGATTGGTACAGCAAGGAAAAGAAAGAAATAACAAATTACTCTTTTGCTTCCAGGAGAGACAACTAGATGGATTTTGATGCTATTTGCTAAGGTGGCAAAGAAAAGAGTAGAGTTTAAGGAAGAGATTTAGAATGGAAAATTATGAGTTTCTGCTTCTTAACAGGTTATGTTTGAGAGGTACATGAAGCCTCCAAATGTGATGTCAGATAAGTCATTTGAAATACAAGACAAGAGCTCAAGGATAAATATAAACTTTGAGAGTCATCAGAATAAATATTGAATTTATATTCAACTGATGAGATCACCTATAAAAAGTATACTGAAGAAGCAAAGAAGATCTAGGACCTAGAATTAAGAAACCTGGACATTTAAAGGTCTAGTAGAGGAGAAGTAGCCAGCAGAGGAAACAAAGAAGATACCACTGAGTTAAAGAAAATCAATAGGGTCGTGAAACAGAAGCCAAAGGAGAAAGGCAAGTGGGGAAGAAAAAAAAAAAAAGCAATTATCTGTCTACAGGAAATTGAGCAAGGTGTAGACAGTGGAATGTTATTGTTGATCCAGCTAAGATTTTCAGTATAATGCTTGGCACAGAGTGGTGGGCATGGACGTCCGATCACGGTGGGCTGAGGTGAAAATGGAAGGGGAAGAAATGAAATAGCACAATGATCAATCGACAGTGAAACTGAAAGAGAAATTATAGGTGGTTTGAAGAGAAAAAATAAAGTAGGGAAATTTTATCTTGAAAGTGGAAGTATGATCTCATTAGAAGAAAAGGGCAGGATCAAAGAGTAGTGGAAGTTTGAGATTTTAGATCACAGAGTCATGTGATCTTTCTCTAACGAAGCTTCCCAATTGAAATTTAGTCACAGAAGCAAATGGCAGCATTTTGCAAGATAACTGTAATGGAAGAACAGACAGACAAGGGATTGAAGAATATTTGCAATAAAGCAATTAGAATGGTGAAGAGAGAAGATAGGCTGAACAGGAGAAAAAATGAACTTCGGAGTGGACTGCTAAAAAGATGTGAGTAGGGGTTAGAGTCTGGATGTACTTGAAGAATTCTGGCAGTAGAGATACTTGAGTAAATATTCCAGAAAAATAGATGGTGGTAATGGGAAAATGGGTTATTTAAAACCAAGATTTCAGAAGTACTGTATTTTCTGTATACTATATTCACACTGGGTCTGAAAGTGGCTGGCCAAGAGAAATAAAAAGAAATTTGAAGATGAAAAGAACAAATGTCCAAAAAGCCACCAACTTGGGAAAAGGGCATAGCTCAGTGGTAGAATGTGTGCCTACCATGTACAAGGTCCTGGGTTGAATCCTCAGTACCTCCATTAAAAATAAATTAGTTAAAACACCTAATTACCTGCCTCCCCCCAAAAAAGTGTAAAAGAAAAGCCATCATCTTAGATGCATTATTTATGTGGTTCTGAAGTCACAAAGAAATACACAGAATTTAGGAATCTCTATTTTTGGATAAAAGGGCTTTAATAAGTAGGTAAATAGAGAACAATGACAAAAATACAGAGGAGGAATATAATTTGGCGGCATGAGCCTCAAGAGTAGTAGCAGGCATTAATAGGAAGGAGAAGAATGAAGAGCTAGTAGGGGAAATAAAAATCAAAGAAAACACCAATCCAACCTCTTTGTCAATGAAAAATTAATCAATAGAAAATCACTGAGAAAGGAATGTAAAATTTTATTCGAGCCAACCTGAGGATTATACCCAGGGAGACAGTCTCTCAGAGTGCTTTGAGAACTGTTTTGAAGAGGTGAGGGGGAGGCTAGTTTGTATGTGATTTTGGCAAAGGGGATATATGTAATCAAACACACATCTCAGTAGAAGATCGCTGCTAGTCATGAGGAACAGACCTCTTAGTTAATGGTTTTAGTGCTTTTCTAAGTATGGGAAGATGCAAGAAATTGGGTTCAAAGTTTTCGCCTGAAAATTTCTAACTATCTGAGGACCAGTTCTGTCACTTTTTCCAGAGCACACAGTGTCTCATCCTGATCTTCACCCTGAATTCCTTTCAGGGCATATCATAGGTCAGTGACTACAGTGGCTAATGGCTTGATTCTTGTAGAACTGGATGGTGGGCAACATTCTTCATTTTACAATCCCTTCCCTTTCGGTCTTAATTTCAACCAAGGTTTGGGAGGCATTTCGTAACTGACTGATCTTATAGGACTGTGTATCTGGTCAATCGTTTCAAGTCACCAAATCATTGTTAATTTTATCTGAGTCTCCATCATACATTTAGTAATGCAGGAAACAATCTTTTAAAAATAGGCAGAATATAAGTTATGTAGTTAGTAACATTTAATAAGGTAATAAGTAAGTGTTTAAACTAAGAACTTCCATTAGGTGTGGCCTAGTGTCTCCCCAGGCTGTCTGACCAGTCTGCTCTGCACCAATCACTATCTTTAAGGGAAATGATATATTGGCATTGTACATAAAGTTCACCAAATATGTCTGCACGTACGAGCTGAGTGGTGGGTCATCATGACTCCTTACAGGATTGAAAGAGGAATGTTATTTTCTAAGGAGTTACACGGCTAATGCCAGAAGGGAAAAAAAAATTATCTTTACGGTTGAGCAGGTATTTCTGCCTTTGGAGTGGTCTAGTTAAGGTGTAATGCAGATGCATAATGAACACTGGAGGGGAGGAGGAGGCCCAAATGGGCAGAGAAAAATTTTATGCTTAAATTTTTCTTGCCTTAAAATGTGAGTTTTTATTTCATTATCTTATAACTCATTATGTCAGCGTGAGAAAGAATAAGCAGCTTTTATTTGAGACGTTCACATTAAAGCTAACAGTATAAAGGGACAGACAGTTTTTTGATAAGGCAAGACTATAAGAGAATGTTTCTAGAACAAATGGAACACCCAGGGCAGTTTTCTGATCAAGAACAAGAGCTCTAATGGAAATACGATGGGAGTGGGAGAATCAAACTAGGCTGGGCAGAGCAGGACAAGGATGAGAGTTTTTGTGAAGATGAGTACTCCTGTAATCAAATTTGTAGTTATGATGGAGATAAACAGGGATATGACCTATGATAGCACTGATTCATCTCCTGGGGGAAGAGAGCAACCAGAACTATTAACCTGCTACAAAAATACTACCCTTGATGGTAAAGAAGCATATTAGCTACGAGTCCCACAAGGCTTGGACTAATGTGACCATGCATAGTCAGTGGCTCCGCAAGGCTAGGGACAGTATGGTACCAACGTAGGCTAGTAGCAGCTTCCCAGGACTTTGAACCATGTACTGTTGCATCAGCTTCCAAGCATTTTTCACAACTTTCCTCAGGTCCCACTTCCTTCAATGAAACTTTTCTCACCCCTCGAGACCACAGTGTTTGAACTCCTATTGCATTTACTGTCTACACCATTCTTCTGGTTATTTAACCACGTATCTACTAAATCTAGGAATTGTTTCCCACATATGCAATTTATTGTTTCAAGTATTTAATAAGTTCATAGAATGCAGATACCACATGTTATCCTTAGGGTTTACATCTCTCAAACTGTAAATTCAAGTCTATACGTAGCAACTGTTTTTTTCTGCAACTGCAATTAGTCTTTGCCTATTTCTCTTAATGGTGGAAATTTAATCAGATAAATTCCAGGTATATTCAGACATTTATGGGTTTTCTAAAAACCCACAAATGGTATCTATAAGGTATGTTCATCAGTCCTAAAATACTGAGTTAAGGAATTATGCTTTGAAACTTGAAAGCATAAATTTAAAACAAATTAAGCATTACCTCATATAGCTAGTAATGGAACACTTTTTCTCTGAGGGATATTCAGGTCAGTCATTCATTCAACAGGTATTTAATAGCTGCTAGTGATTCTAAAGTCTATAAATAGATATGAGTAGGAGAAAAAAGTTGATAAGACACAATTGCTTGGATCAGAAAGCTTTCAATATATTAATATAAATATAAAATATTTCCTATAAATCGATGCTGTTTGTGTATATATTTATAACAATTATGGATCTATAAAATGATACTCATATACACTACATGGAAGGAAAGGAAAGAGAGAATAATGAGGATAGGGAGGGAGGAAGAATTTAAAGCAAGCCTTCAACTTTTGAGGATAGTGTCAAGAAAGAAAAACCACGCCCTTCCATATGACCAGGACAGCCACTGTCATTAGCTAATGGCCAAACTCAGAATGAACAAATCAGGAGTGACAGATCTGGTATTCATATGTGATAATAATCTATTTTCACATGGAATATGAGTAAGTCATAGTGTGGCAGTCAGCTACTATTAAGAAATTTTTTCTCAATAAACTAGTACCTTCCCGATATTACAAATGAGCTATTTATTGAGAAAAGAATCTGCCAGCCAAAGCATGTATAAAAGTGGGAAGCCTCATGTATGATCCTTTGAAAATGATAAACTAAAGATTTAGGTTTTGTCTAAACATGATAGTTACAGTTTAAATTATTACTGTTCATTTATTCATCCAACAAACACTACTACAGTTCTACTACGCATTAAGCATCTAGAGCATTTTAAAATACTTGTTTATACTGATTTATATTCCCAAGTAAGTTATTCCAATGCAACAATGAAAATACATAAATGTTTCACCTGCTCTTTAACATGCAAAAATATTCTCTTAACCCAAGTATATAAGCAACAGTATCTGATTTCAAAATAACAAATATGTAGGGTTAGAGAAAAAAATGTAAGGGCTTGTCAAAACATTTTAAAAATACACAGGAAAGATAACACAAAATTAACACAATTTTAGTAGTACTAGCATATTCTATGAAAGACATCTGTTCCTTGGTTTAAATGATGTAATTTTGAGATTAAACATGTGTTTTGACAAAAAAAAAAACTAACAGACCATGGGGGAAAAAAACTAAAAAAGTCATGAAGAAACTAACGGTAACCTAAACAAGGTTACAAAGTATGCCTTATTCAATTAAAGTTCAGATAAACTAATGTACACATACTGAAGATTTAAGATGTCCCTAGGCATTAGTAACTTGTATAACTAAAACTTACATAATTGATTTTTGTTAGGGACTCTAGCATTACCACAGTTTATAGTCAATATGTCTTTAAGTGATTCTTTTCAATTTTTGCTTTCTCTCTTAGGTAAATGAACCAAGACATTAGCAAAGAAACTAGCTTAAACATAGTTTACAAATAGTAATTAGATTTGGTCTTTAAAGAAAAAGATCAACACTAAAAGCGACATGTAGGTTGGTATCTACAACTTTAGATATGTTTGGCCTCATAGAAAAAATTATCATTTTAATTACTTTTCTAAGGTTTAATCATTACCTAATCTTATCTATATTCTAAGTTAAAATGGACATGATAGAAAATAATAGACAGGCAGACAGACAGATAAACATACAGTACAGTATAGGTTGTCTCTAATAGGTAATTGATAATACACATATATATGCATATATAATATACATACACATACAGAAATCTTAACCAACAGAAATTTTAATGGCACGTTAAAGCATCATAATACTTTTGCCTATTTATTTAGTGGTTTTCCCAATTTTGGACTTAGACTAAATTTATATCTTGAATTGGGATTCAGATTTCTTTTTGCTTGCTAAGAAGGAAAGAAGAAACATCCATAGTCACCAGAATAAAGAAATTTACATTAAAGTGTGAAAAATTAAAACAGTGGCAGATCTTCCAAATTGAATCAATATGAAGGGTGCTTTGCAAGAATATAGTAAACAAATATATCCTACGGAATGGATTTTCACTCCATTTACTCCATGCTTAAAATTTGAAAGAAAAATCTGAACCACCATTGTGTATTTAAGTTTCCATAGGAAGAACAGTGAATAAAACTTGAATAAAACATGCAGATTTTATTTGATAATTAGGTAGATTCCATCCAGAACTCAGTAACATATCAAAGAAAAACTGTGAAGGACCGTGTCAGTTACTGTCAGAGATAGTTTCTCTCTGTTCTTATAATAGTAAACATACAACTGATAGTCTAAATTTCAGGTGGTCCACTGGGACACTAAAGGCAAAAGTGGAAGAGTACTCCCTTCACATCCTTATCCATCCCCTAAATTAATTCAGCATCTCTCCCAAGAAGCAGTACTAACAACAAAAACTATAGTAAGTTTTCAGTCCCTGTTAGTTTTTGTATTAGTTTTCTATGGCTGCAATAACAAAGTACCACAGATTGAGTGGCTTAAACAACAAAAATGTATTTTCACACAGTTCTGGAAGATAGAAGTTGAAGATTAAGGAGTCAGTCAGAAGTTCAAGGTCAGGGATTTGGTTTCTTCAGAGGCCTCTCTCCTTGGCTTGCAGATGGCTGCCTTCTCTCACTGTCCTCACGTGGTCTTTCCTCTGTGCTGGAGCATGCTTAGTGTCTATTGTGCCAAATTTACTCTACTTATAAGGACACCAGTCAGATTGAGTTAGGGACCACCCTAGTGACTTCATTTTAATTTAATCACCCCTTAAAAACCCTATCTCCAAATACATCCAGATTCTAAGGTACTAGGAATTAGGGCTTCAAAATATGGATTCTGAAGAGGACACAATTCAGTCCATAACAGTTATTATTAGGGTTATTATCATGGTTATTTTATTATCTGTTTAAAAACATCATCTTACGTAATCTGCATACCTATACTGAAAGGTAGGTGTTTCATCTCCATTTCACAAAAGGTTTTAAGACCTCGATTAAGGTGTCTTAAACAAGAACTAGAGAAACTAGAATGCCTTCTCTGAAATTGTTTCTTCTGGAAGGTTGAGTACCAAGACAAGTTCCAAAGTGGACCTACTTTCCCTATCATCAGTCTTTCCAGCCTAGGGTTAGAAAAATTCCAACTTGCAGCTAGAGATAATGCTCCCTTTAACCAGGCAGAACACTCACATACAAATAAACATAAATTGTTGGCCTGGCAAAATGTGTTAATTCCTACTTCTGAATTCTTTCCCCTCTGCTCATAAGAATTCAAAGTTTGATCCTGGGTAGTTGATGAACATGTGTTTCTTCATCACAGAACTGCTAGCATTAGGATTTGGGCTTTAATGTTTGGGAAAGAAAAGCCACCATCTTGAAAATGGCCAGAAGAGTATCACAAAGTACATGAGATCAAACACTCATACCTGTTTGAAAGTGGAGTATGGTTTCCATGGCAGCAGCTTTGGGGAAGGAGAGCTGCAGCTATAGATTTTTTTAACAGTGCTTTTTTTTTTTTTAAACATGAACCAGATTTTCAAATATATCATAAGCCATCCAATTAAGTTCAGCAAATATACTTTGGGACCCTACTCTGCGGCCTCTATGTTTGGAAATGTTTTTATTTTACTTAGACTAAGCTCTTGTCATGGGTTCCAGCACTTTCTCAAATCCACAGGGATCTCCCTACAGGATTCTGTATCACATTATTCTATCAGACCACACAGATGTCTTTCTCCTTGCTTCTCTTTGCACTCTTTATTTCATTCCCTTTTCTTTTCTCTAAGGAATAAATACTTGCTTGCACATGCTTAGGCAAAAATCTAATGAGTTGTTTTTTTCTGTTTAGAAGCATTCAGATGTAATCAAAACTTGTTAAGGAAATATACTGAAAGCTATGACTAAAATGGTACATTTCGTCCTATATAATTTTCATTTGTTTATGTTTCTTTCTTTAGGAATATAATGTTGTAAGATTCTCTAATGATTTAAGCTGGCTAGATATGTTTGCTTCTTTTGTCACATGATATTATTACAAATTCAAAAACTGCTAAATGATTTCATTGTTCTCTTGCTCCTAAATGCCATATGGTAGAATAATATTTTGAATTAATCCCTCTTACTTGTACATATAGGCAATATTTGTGGAATATTTTTTATGTTTTTCCAAATAAGTGACATTTTAACAGGTAATATCAGCTCCTTTTAAAATAAAATTTAAAAAAAGAATTAGAGAAAAACAAATTTGATTTCAAAATGAAAGTCAGTTCCACTATTTCATAATAATTTAGGACAGTTATGCCTACTTCATCATTCCATTCTTCCACCATTTTATCAACTGTTTCTTTTTATTTGACTATAAGAAGAAAGAAATGCTGTAGCCTTAAGTGACTTTCTGAATGTGTCCTGCACCATGAAATCAGTGGTCCCTGTGGCCTTTTCACAAAAAACTTCCTGTGAACTATTTTCTTTTCGTACCTCCACCCAAATTACAAGTCTAAGGCAGTTCTCAGGCTTAGATGTGAACTTTACCTTTCAACACCATTTGATTTTAAACAGCTTATTTTCCAGTTGAAAAAGAAAAGTAGATGAGATTAGACCTGGCATAGATATTATATATATTGGATTCTACTATGTTTATGAAACAAATTTCCTTCATACTTAGCAAATTAACCAGAAAATTCTTAGCAAAGGAACCAGTTAATTTGTAACAATTTTATCAGCTAGTCTGTAAAATGGCAGATGTTCTTTTTCTACTTATATATTTAGTTCACTGCTGGCATTCAACTCAAAAACATATGCAAAGACGTAAACTTTGAGAAGGTTATTTTTAATACAAAGACTCATATGCTAACCTTTAAAAATGTTTTCCTGTTGGTTAGAACATAGTAAGTCAGCAGTAAGTCCCTAAATATAGCACAATCAATTTATTGGTAACATGTTTCACAATTTCTGCCAGTTGACACCAACATAGGAACTATACTCACAACGTTAAGCCAAAGTTAAAAAAAAGAAAAGAAAAGAAAAAAAAGGTGTTTAAATTTGAAGGAATAATTAACCTATAAATTCTTGCTAAGTAGAAGTCACTGGACTGATCCTGAGGATAAAATGAGGCCTAAAAAGGAAAGTTATGCCTTAAGAAGTTTACAGGCTACTTTAGGAAAGAAGCCACATAACTATAAATATATCAACCCCAAACTAATCACTATATCCTATTATTTTAAGAATGCGATATTTAATGGATCAACAAATATTCTCTCTACTCTTTTATAATGACTGTTAAGATGTGTTTTTCCTAAGAGGCTATCCTACGTATGTAAAGAAATCCCTACTCCTAGGCTAGTTGTTTTTCCATAAATCTTTAAAAGTAGTACATCTTGGACTTCCCAGATTTTCAACACTCTCAAAATTTCCATGGGCTCAAAAATATGAAAAAAAAGTTACAAATTGAAATTATTTTAATTGATTATAGCAAATGTACAAAATTGTGTGTTATAGCAACTATTCAACTGTATTGAAACTGGACTAATTTAATTATATATAAATAATGTTTAAAGTGGAATGTGGGAACATTTAATATATTTGTTTTAAGAAAAAGTCAGACTTAGTCTAAAATTGCCTAGATTTTAAGAAGGCTTTTAAATGGTCATGTCCCAACCAAAGTATTCAAATGACATTGTTAAACATTTTGAGTAAACAACATTCAAACAAGAAATTAATCTTCAGCTCTCTCTGGTACTTACACAATTAAATAGTAGGATTAAAACCATATGAATAATTTTGTGAACCTCAAAGGAATAGAATGTCTTTACCAAAATCAAATAGGAAGAAAAAACACAAAAATAGGTTTTGTAAAATCTGTAATAATCCTATTATCTGGACTAGGTAGTAAAATCTCAGTAAATGCAACATCCAAATAAAGGTAGCAATAATACTCTGCTTGTTCTATTTTCAATCACTGCATTCACTTGCAATCTACTAGTAACTCTGTTGGCCGATCACTTTCCACTCTGAAATGATGTTATTTTTACTTCTAATTCTCAGTTTATGTTTTCCTCACAAGGAAAGTCTTTATCTTTCTCAGATCCAAAGCCACCCATTTTTTTGACCTTTGCATTGAGAGAAAATCTTCTACACTAATTAATAAAAACATGGTGTCATGTTATTGTCATGAAAGATACATCTATGTCTTCACATTCAGTTCAAATTTGAGAATTTCAACTGCCTTGGTCTTTTGATCAGTTTCTTTACATCCATAGAATGAAAAGCAAATGGGGAGAATTGTACCATCACCTCAGACACTGTGGTGCCTGTGCTTACCCATGATCCATTATTATGTGCTCCCCATTCCCTGCTCCCACCCCCAAAATCTAGGAAGACTGCTCCCTAGTGTTGGACTATATGCAACATTCTCACGCATGGAGGGTTCTGATCTCTGCTGCCCAGGCTCTCTCCACTGGTTCTTGATCTAGGGTTCAGGGACTTTCTCCTGGAGTTCTGGGTTGGTTCCCTCTCCATTATGATCCTTCAGCACAATTTGACAGCTTGGTTTTCACTTTCTCCATGGTTCTGACCTTTATTATTCATGTTTGCCCACTTTAGTGCCTTCCTCATTACTCTGAATTGCTCATCTACTTCCTCATGCGTCACTTTTCTTGTTTATTACATTCCTTAAGCCTCAGCTTCTTAACTCTTCTCAAATCCTACTTGATAAATCTTGTTCTCTTGGTTAAAGTTCTTCATCTTGCATTATAATATTTATTATCAATTTTTAAACATAGTGATTGTCCTCTGAGTGACCATTTTTGACAGGAATTCTGCATATGGTTTACTCTCATATTGGAGCACTCCGTAGAACAGGTATCATTTCCCTCTATTTAACAATGAGAAAAGCCCTGAAAAATTTAGAGCCTGGTTTCTCTGACTTCCCGTCTACTCCCTGCCCATTACAATGATAGCTCCCGTACTAGGAGAGTTCTCAGAATATACCTAGAATTTCTGATTCTAGCATTGCTGGGGCCACACTAAGAGATTCCAACAATAAGCCAGGCTTGGAGCCTATCTACTGCACATGTTGCCACAAGCCTACTGTAACGCCTACTGTGAGCACCCCCCAACCCTTGAAAAGAAACTGAAATCGTTTTTAAAATCTGTAGTGTGTTCTTACAGATTCATGAGGCATAATTTTAGTTGGAGGAGTTTCATGTACCAGTCTACTTACATGAAGAATATGTTACACATTCTGAATTATGTGCTAACCTCATTCTCTCCCCTTCTCTGTTTTTATACTCAGACCTCACATTTGAATAGCAATTGGTTAACACTACTAGTCTTGGAATGAGAATTTTTTCTCTGTAGGACAAAAACCATGACCAGGAAGTCAAAATCATATGGACATCGCCAAGTTTCCATTATGTATTGGGAAGAAATTAATAAGATGTAAGCATGCTCCTCTGTAGTTACTAGCACAAAAAGAAGTATATGCAATTGTATTGCACATATAAATATATCAAATTTTAACCTAAGTATTCTAAAATAAATATTTCTACTAGAAGATAACCATGAATGTTTTCCATAACTTGAAAATATACTTTTTGTTTCACCATTTAAACTATAAACAGGAAGCAAACAAAATTATTAATTCTTTCCTCTGAGACTTTCTAGGTGCTTAGCAGATTGAAGTATTAATTCTTCTAATGCAGATTGAGATAAATAGGATAGTTGCAATTATTTTTGCTACTTGTACTCTACATCAAATATATTGACATTCAAAAGTTTTAGAGGAATAGTGAGTAAATCTTCAAACTGATGAATTAAAAAAATAAGAACAAAACATTTACAAAGCTATTTTACCAAACATGGTAGTGTCCATAATTTTTTCCTCATTTATACAAGCAATGGAAATGAGGTTATGGAGATATCCAGTAACCCTCTGAATCAATTAAGGATTTACTAGAAGATACAGGGAAAAAACCCAGGATGTATGACATGAGACTGTGCACTGGGCACAGAAGTGCCTCATGATGCTAAATTAATGTTCCTACAATGCTTTCCCATTGTTACAGATCCTCTTAGTCAACACTATCAATTGTGTTTTATCCACAAGCCAATAAAATAAAAACTGATGTTTAAAGTCCAAAGTAAAGAAGAACAATAGTGGTATGTTGTTTCTGTCTGGTTATCGGTGGTAGAGCTAAAAGTAAATGAATCTGGGCCTTGGTTGATCAACTCTTCACATAAAAGACCTTAGTTGAATACAGTTGATCTTGGGATAAGTCCCAAGAGGGAAGAGAGGTCTACTGAGATGGCAGCCCAAGAAGGCACTATTCCAGGAAAGAATTTTAAAAGTCAGGAAGTGAATCAGAATGGTTGTGAATGGAGGTAGTCAAACACATCACTAAATCAGGAGGACCAGGCAGACGGGAAACCAGAAAAACATACTCCTCTTTGGAAACTGCTCATTACAAATGAGATTTAGGCCAGATAAACTGATATTCTACTGGTTTATTCATACACCTCATTGTTCTTTTTATCCATAACACATGCTGGGGAGGGATAATTTCCATAAAGCAAGATATATCTACTCTCTTTATGTTTTTGTGTTCCTTTAACAGAGAAACCACGTATCCTTAATTCTGACCTGCTGTCTGGTGTTGTGCCTCTTGCGAAATCTAAAGAAAAGGCCAAGAGGAAGATCTCAAGATTAAACATAGATGGCATCTTTTTTCAAGGATGGAAATTTGGCTATAAGTTAGTATTGAATTTCTGGCAGTTATTCATTTATCTATTCAACTAATGTATTTGTAATCTAGACAAAGTAGGATGACACGAAGTCCTAAAACTTTGAGCATATTACCAAATAGCTGCAGCCTTGCGATTTAGTAATGTGAATTTAAAAAGAATAAGAAATTCTCTAGTTCTCCTCTCATAATCATATTGCCTAGAGCAAGCAATCAGATACAAATCTCAGAAATAAAAGAAAAACCAATTAATCTATTTATGCCTTGGAGAGCTAAGCAAAGTGAGAATGCCTCTAATTTGTTTTGCTTTGATAAATCCTATGAGCTTTATACCTTGTCAAAAGATTGCCCTCTTTTCATAACAACTTGATAGATGGTTTTATAAATCTTGCATTTATAATTTAACATTGGAATAAGGCAATTCAGGATCCTCATCAATTATTTTATAGGTCATAAAATTGGTATTTAGTGACTTGCTTAAGGTTTACCTGCAAATCAGTAGTTAGAATAATCAGATCCTTATCTTACTTAAACAATATTACCCTCTTACACCAAAGAAGTTTTCCAGTAATAAAAAGTACATTTACTATTTTATCTGTTGTATTTTCTCCCCTGCAGGCTACAGGCTTTACCACATTTTTTGTTGCTGGGGGAGTGGGGACAGAGGATGCCCAATTCTGTTTTATAGATCCTTAGGAAAGGGAGTCTGTAGGTAGAAAAACATTCCATTGAGATACGTATGAAACCCAAGCCAAATTAGCCGCAGCATTGGGAAGTTTATTCTTGTTTCTTTCTGCTTAACCTATATGGTCATTGATAAAATAATATTTCTAAAATAGACTTTTGAAAGCCTCTGAATAGCACTTTGAATGGAGGGAGTCAAATATGTCACTAAATCAAGAGGATCAGGCAGGCGGGAAACCAGAAAAATATACCCCTGAAACAAAAATATGTTTATTTCTCCTCTAACAAAAATGTAAGGAGGTCTGGACAGTGAGTTGCTTTCTGTGTATATGTGTATATTTGGAGTGTGTATAATTTCTTAGTTTTTTAGTTTTTTTAATAGTTTAATTTTGCTGCTTATTTTAATACTAAGTCATGTAAAGTGGTTAGAATAGGCATATATACGTATACATATATATATATATATACACTTTTATTCTTCACAGTAATCCTATGAGAAATGAATTATTATCCTTATTTTACAGATTAAGAAATTGAAGCCCCTAAAATGCAAATAACTTGCCATGAACATGACTGCCTTATATTTCAACAACACCACTTAAATTTGCAGTTCATATATCACAAGTAAACTATTTCTTGAAGGGTTTTCATGTACTATAAAATAAGCAGCAAGGGAAAATTCCCCAAATACTGATATTTTAAATTAAAATATAATTCCCCATTTAATATATTCTGCTTCCTTGAGATTAAACAACAAAATACAATGTGAATATGCATTTAGGATCAAATCCAAGTTAGGCATTTTCATTAGAAATTAACAGATTTTCACATGAATCATTACTTGGAAATTTTTCACCTATCATACATAAATAGCAAAGATTTTTATATGAAGTAAAAAAGATATAAAATCTGTCTTTTTCTTTCCTCTTTTCTCTCTAGACCTTAATTTTTCCTTTTTCCAAATATAAGTGCTTTCAAAATTATTTTTATTACTTTACTTTTGTATACAATCCAGAAAGTATTGAATTGTACCTGTGAATACTTGTGCGACAGCAATTTCTTGTTAGAGTGATCGTAATAATAATTACACAGTCAGATATGGTCTAGACAAGTCTTTCATTTGTCATTTTAAAGTAACACAGTTCTACTCCGGATGTTAGAACACATACCTCCACCCAGGTGTGGGATGCATGATCACTTCCCAAGAGAGGGCTTAAAGCCCATCCTTTCCAGGTGTTCGGTGTTTTTTTGGCAGTCTTCAATTTGCTTCTTCCACAGGGAACAGCAGAATTCCAAACACCTCACTCATAACTTTCAAGGTAGATCTCATTGTTTGGAAAAAAAATATTGTGACTTTAAAAAGCTACTGCCAAAATTTTAGAATATTTACGCAGAGCCCAGTATGAATCACAGGGAATCATTCTGTGGCCAAAGGCTGACTCTAATAATCTAACTTGGTGAGCAGGTCATTGAAAGTGTTTTCCCTTACTTTATGCTAATCTTTCTAGAGGGTGGGGAGAGGGGGTGCCATAACCAAATATCAACAGGATCAGTTTTTCTATAGTTTTTAAAGACATCTAGAGAAAAGTGATGCCTGTGAAATCATATTTTAGAGCTTAAAAAGAAGCCATGGCTTTGCCCATCTCTCTCAGGTATGCTAGCAATGGTAGTGTGACAGAGGCTTTTTTTTCTGCTCCTGTCCGTCTAACTTACACTCTACACTGGGCCAACTTATAACATAAATGTGCAGTCCCTGCTTTTATTTTTTATGATAATGGTAAAAGCATTCATTTTTCCCTGTTGCCCCTATGTCTCTGTATTTTTTAACACTGAGACTTGTGTGTGCTTAGTTTTTCCATTTACACAATTCCATTATGAACAATTGAGCTCATTTTTTCATTTCACTGATTATTCATATCCCATTTTTAAAATTGACTATGAAGTTAAAATTCCTATGCTTCTTTCACTTTCAATTAAAAATGGAATTATTTATTGAACAAATGAGAAAAAGGCAGCAAAACATGGTAGAAATCACTCTAGACCTGAGTTAAAGGATCTCAGTCTAAAATGCAACTCACTAACACTATCCATAAAAGTGTTTCTAGATCTCAAATTCTGTGTCCAATACTGAAATAATATGGTACACAAAACATTCATTTTCTCTGCTCTGATGACACAGTCTGGGGAGGAAGACAAGTAATAAAATAATCACACAAATAAAAATATAATTACAAAATGGGACAAATGCATTAGAATGTAGAGAAAATTTGACTGCATCAGAAAGGTTAAAGAATGCTTCCTAGAGGAGGTGATATCTGACCCAAAATACGAAGAGGTTGGACATAGGGAGAAGAGAACACCAGTCCAGGCAGAGGAAAGTCTTTAAGGGAAGGCCCTGAAGTAGCAGAGTAGTTTAAAAAAGGAACTTTAGGCCCCTAGGTAAGCAAAAGAGAGGATCCAGATGTGATAGGAGAGGCCAGATCCTGCAAGATCTAGGAGGACTTGTTAGCAATTTTGGTCTCAATGTTAACAGCAATGCAAAGAAATGGAATTGGTGTCATCAGACTTGCATTTAAACAAATTACTGTGCCTACTCTGTGGAGAATGGGTTAGAAAGGTGCAAGAGCAAAATCAGGGAAGAGACTTTTATAAGAATCCAGAAGATAAATTATGGTCATTTGGACCAGAGAGGTGTTTAACAGAAAGAAAATAAAGTAAGTGGATTCAAATATTCTTTACTTTAAGAGTAAAATGAATAGAACTTTATGATGGATTGGATGTAGTAGATGAGAGCACCAACAGGGACTTACAGGTTTGGGGCTTGCATATTACCATAGCCTGAAATGGATCATATTTGCAGGAAAAGTTATGAGTCTGGAATTATATGACTATATTTGAGGTATCTTTGAACCATAGCTTTCAAACTGAGGCTTGTAGGGGCTCACTTTCTGTATCTCTAAAATGAAAGAGTGAGTAAATCATCTCTAAGACCCTTCCAGCCATATACTCTGATTTTATTCCTTCTCCTTTAAACCTTATCTATAGGAGAAACTAGAAAACTGAATGTCCTTGTTCCATTTAAGGCCTGATTATAATCATAAACTTTTAGAACTGGGGAAAAAAACCTTTATCCTAATCTTGACTAAGTATATTTTCAAAGTGTAGAGGAAAAGATCTTTGGGGTTCAAACTGTCAACATAGTTTATTGTTCTTGGCCCTAAACTGAATACAGCATCTAATTCCCTAAACAGTTCCTCTGCCTGTTGCTCTCAAACACTTTTACAGTTCTCTCTTCCATCAGGGGAGGGTGGAACAGTGATAACCAAGAACAGGTAAAAACAGAATGCCATCAAAAATGCAGAAAGGCAGTAAATATACAAAAAATAAAAGGTCAGTAAGAGTAAATTTTACAGTCAAGTCTACAAATGTATTAAATAGTGCATACATTTCAGCAAATGTCAATCATAATTAGCTCAAGACAACACTACATTTGCAGAGATAACACAGGGTCCTTCCAGAAAATGACAGTAATTCCAACTATCTACATAAACATGTTAGAAGTAGGAATTCAGTTTCTGTGGAAGGCAGCCTCTAAGATGACCCCCAATGACCCCTACCTGCTGGCATTCACACCCTTGAATGAATTGCACCCTTTCTGGATTGCACTGTGTCCTTAACGCCACACCTAAAGGCCAAGAGTACATCAGCAAAATATTACTCACTTATATTACATGCATAGCAGAACTTTCAATTTTTATTTGTTCTCTGAAAGATTCACCTGTCAGTAGGAAGAAGCAGTACAAACTCCAGCTATGACTCCAAACACAAGAAAATTATATACCCTAAATATATCTCCATGTTTTCTCTTGACAGTATCATTCATCCCCACATCAACTGTATATATCTCCACCTGAACTTTGAAAAACCTTAGGAGGATAGAAATAACATGTTAACATGGTAATCACACTTTGAAGCCCCTGTGATATGCCAATTCTTTCATATAATCTTCACAAGAACTTTATAAAGGACAAGCTAAGCACATTGTTCAGGGTCTTATCTAGGAACTACTAAAGCAGAGCTTGTATACTTCTGGTTCTGATTCTGCCATTTTTCCATGGTCCTGTTCCCACCTCTCAAAGACATGACTGAAGAAGTGGCATCCAACTTCCCAAAGAGGCTACATTCAATATCACCAGCTATCATAAGTCTTTGTCTCCTCGCAGGACCAGTAGCAGATTTCCTTGCATCTTTCAGAGTTGGGGATGCTTCCTTTTGTTTGGGAGTTCTCAAAAAAGAGAGAGAGAGACCCTTCAAAGAATGCCTCCAGTGGTCCAGAATGGCTTTTATTTCTATCTCTGTCAATTTATTTTCTCTCTCATATTCTCTCTTTCTGTCTCCTCCTCTCCTCTTTCCCTCCCTCCCTCCCCTTCTCTCACTGTCTCCTATTGCCAGATGTGTATTCCTTTCATATTATTGAGATCTTTACATTCTTTTCTCTTTTGTTTTCACTTCCTGCTTTAACACCAGCAACCCTTCACTCTCTAGACCTGTAGACTGTGGAGAAGTGCTCCTTAAGCCCTTTCCCTCTCTCAAGCATTCTGTACAATCTGGTTATGATACTGGTGTTCACCTTCAGCAGGAAGGAGAAACTCTCCCACCAGCCACCCAAACAGCCTTCCAGCTTTCATCTTTAGTTAGGGGTGGCATTCCTAATCTTGTTTCTTGGGGCACAGCTATCAACAACTTGTTTGACTAACTGTGCAATAGAAAAACAAATACATACATTAAATACGTTCTGTTTAACCTGATTTGAGCAGGGTTTCATTTTAGTTTTCCACAGGGGGATGGAAGGGTAGGGTTGGCAGAGTTATTTTTCAATTTGGGTTCCATATTCCTAAAGATGAAAGAATCTCTGCTCAGCCAGCTAAACTGCACATTAATTCTTCAACCCATCCTTTCTGGGAAGGTAACACAGTCCTCTCAGGTGAGTTAGCTCTCAACCACAGACACTGTCCTGTAAGCCAATGTGCCATTGCATTCTGCAGCCACATTGCCAACTGTGAAAGTAGACTTGGCTAAATGGTCAAAACTTCACTACTCTTTATTCTAGTGTTTGTTGCAACGTATAACCTCAATATTTGTTGAGGGGAGATAAAAGAGCAAATTAGTGAATATAAGAATTATCTCAGTGTGCCTGTGAAAGACAAAAGCAATTTTTTTCAGCCACACATTTGATGGAACTTGGCAGCCCCCAAAACTTCCCAATCAATCTCTCACATTCAAAGGGCAGGGGGACGGAGGGTGGAGTTCATAGAGGCATTTTTCAAAGCTAAGAAACAATATCAAAGATCCCAGTGTTGCAGAAAAAATGCGTTACAGCTCGGTGTTACAGCTCAGCTGTGACAGCAACCTGGATCCGGGTGAGAGACCAAGCAGCACTCAGAGAGTTGGAGAACTCAGGTTTATTACACCAACAGGCACAGAGGAGTTAACACTCCAAGCTCTGGACCCTGTGTGTAGGTTTACACAGGCTTTTATAGGCTGCCAGTTTATACTTTGCAACATCATATGCAAGTAAGGTATAACAAAAGTTGACTAATTAGGAACAAGCTTTGTAGAAATGGATCAATCAGGAGGGAGAGAAATAACCAATCAGGAGTGAGCTCCATGCAAATAAAGTACTACAAATGGACCAATCAGAAGTTAGGGAAATGGACCTATCAGTAGTGAAGGAAATAACCAATCAGGAGTAAGCTCAGGGAACCAATAGAATTTTAGGGGTAAGTAAGCCGTTTTAGAGGCAAAAAGTGAGATAGAGCTTCCAGGTCAGGGAACTGGATGGTGCTGACAGGAGAGTAGTGGCCCTGCCTGGGGGTCCTGCTGGTCTTTTTATGCAGCTTTCCACCTCACCAGGACCTTGATACTCACTGAAGAAAATTAGACACAATGCAGAAGAAGACCCTGGTTCCAAACAACATTGATTTCCACGGCCCCTCTTCCTGCAGCTGATATTTATTAAGTACTTGCTATAGAACAGATACTGTGTTAAGCCCTAGGCCTAGAACAGTGAACAAAATCTGACAGTCCCTACTCCAGTGGGGGCGAGGAATGGGCATTAATCAAATACACTATTATAAGTCAAAACAAACAGTCTGGACAAAAGGAATACGGGGTAGATGGAGGGCAGGATTGGTGCATTATCTGCTCTGCGATTTTTTAAAAATAAAATTGCTGAAAGCAGAAAATCAACTGAAGAAAAGCCAAGTAATTAGTCACTTTGCAAGGGAACTGATTTTTTAATATTACATGGAAGAAATCTCATCTTATGTGCACTTGTCTGAAACTTTGAAAAACAAATTTTATATTCCATAAGGGAAAATATGTAAGCTGAGCAACATCAAGGCAAAGTTACTCTATGTTCATGGTACTTTTGATGTATCATTGTGTATTCTTTTCATACATGTTTTAACTGGAGTTGGGCCTGAGTGAGTGTCAGGCAAGTACCCCTTGTTAAAACTTGCTCTAATCATTTGCTCTAATAAAGCTTCAGGATATGGTTACTCGGAAACCAGATTCAACTAGTTGTATGTTATTTCTGAATCAAAGTACTAGGTCAACAACACGGATTCTTAAAAGGAATCACAAATACAAAATATACCTTGTCATAATAGATTCCTCTAGTTATTTCCAGAAAATAACAGTTACTTATATTTAACTGATATACATGATATAAAAATGCTCAAATTAGAATAGTATGGGAAAATAATATCTTTTTATTTAGTGATTTAAATAAAATATATTCAAAATGTATGAGATAACTCTCCCATTTTAATCTTTCCATCTTTATGTAATTATATTTGTATATTTACTGTTTCTAAAAAGTCAATTACTCTTCCATTATTGCTCTACAATCTTTTCCCATTTAATCTCAAATTATTTGAAACACCACTGTTTGCTTACCAGCCCCTATACAGTCTAAAGTCCACTCAGAAAGTTTCTAACATTATATTTACTTCCTTCCCTTGCATTTTGACTTTTTCTACTTCACAAGGTATAAACTGTAAATTCTCTCATTACAAATGTCATTAAAGTTTACAGCAGTGAGGGAAAGAATGCTTAACCAAATCAGAATTATTTTCCACCTATCAGTTTATAAATTCGAAAAGTTCCCATCACACTAGCTGCACACCTGTAATTATTGGTTATTTTATGTTGAATTCAAATACTCATAAATTAATTGGATAGTTCCACAAGAAAGATACTATGTGATTAAATGTATATTTACATGTAAGTTTTTTCCTAAAACTATTAACATATCATCATAAAGGAAATACAGATTCCTTAAATTCATTCATATCAAAAGAAATTTATGAATATTACAAGACTAGTTTCCAGCTGTTATTAAACTGAAAGAAAAAGAATAAATACCTTCATTTTATTTCCAAAAGCTTTTAAGGTGATATTTTTTATAAATTAGAGTCAAACTGTACTTTATAACCAGACTTTATGACTCAGAATTCTCAATATGCTAACAGAAACATCTGCAAAAAATCTACTTTTTTATTTATTATGGAAAGTAAAAACAAAATAGCCACAAGGGGAAACATGACATATAAAATCTTATTCTTATGAGCCAGATCTTTGAAATGAAAAGGAAATTATATCAATAACAGTAATGTTTAAAACAAAAAAGTGCCTTTCTCATGGTATTATTTTAATATGAAAATCTGAGAAAAAACTTTTTAAAATTAGGAATGTCATTTTAAAAGACATTTCAAAAACTCTTATCAGCAAAATTAGTGTACCCCATTTTGGACAAGGAATAATGCAAAACATCTGCATTTGTTTTAATGTTGCCAAAAGACGATATTATTACTACAGTGGACCCAGCAACTTAGAATCAAAAGCTTCCTAAGAGGCTAAGGGTGGGTGCTAAGCATTGTATTCTATTCCATTATAATGTAAGAGCATATTACTGCCAATTCCACTTTTTTTCTGAAAATCAAATTCCTTCTGAATAACTGAGTGTAAGAACTGTCCTCATTTATGATATCTTTACAGAGGGCTATGCTTTTTAACTTTTTCTAAGTTATACTCTTCCAGCATTTAATTTATTAAAAAGAAGGAAGACACCTACTTAAAAAAAAAAAATAAAAAAAAGAAGGAAGACACCTCCTTAAAAAAAAAAATAAAGAGCATGATGTCATGAAAAAGGAAAGTATGAAAGCAGACGCAAAAGAGAGGTCCTCCTTTCCTTGCCTCTTTAGTCACTGATTTGCTACGTGACCTTGAAGAGTCAACTAACAACTCAAAGCCTCCCTTTACTTGTCTATGAAGCAAATACATAGTAATAGTTACCGCTGTTTCCAGGGTCCATGAGTCTGGGCGGGATCTTCCCATATTACATAAATACACCTCAGCTGATCCTGGCTGAACCGGGCCATAACCAAAGGGTGGGTTCCGGCACAAGCCTCAGGCCCAGCCGGACACCACTCACGAGGCGCCAGGCTGGAGTCCGTCCAAGAAGGCATCTTCTTCCCACGGACGCACCACATCTACAGCTACATATGGAATAATTCCCTCTGAGAGAGACCTGAAAACTGGCTGAATGGCTCCTTCCCCTCAGAAAGTGAGAAAAGGGCCAGGTTGAGGTACTGGGAGGGGCTAAGCACGGGTCTCGCGATAACCACGCCTTTTCCGGAACCCACAGTCACGAAGGAGCTCAGAAGTCTAGAGCGTCGGTCTGAGGAGCAAAGGATTCCTTCACCGCATCAGGCCTCTCAGCTTCTTAAGGCCTGCACCTGAGAGATGAACCCCTGAAACATATTTGAAAACCAATGGGGTCACGTCCATGAGACCCCGGACTCTGCAGGGAGTTAGAAAATGCTCTTCAAGGTCCCGCGTAGACCCACTCGCCCCAGGACCCAGTGCAGAAGCAGCGGACTGTAGGTGGAGGTTCAGTTGCTGATGTTAAAGCCTCCACCAGAGGGTCAGGGCCTGTCAGGGTACCCCCCGGGCTCGGAGGAGCGCCCCCTCCCCCTTGCTAACACCGCCTGGCGCCATTTTTCCCCTCGGTGGGCGCCATCTTCAGGCTGTCCCTCCACGCGCTCCAGGGCGCCGGGAGAACTTTTACACACGTCTGGTGCCCCGGTTTTTTGCGGCTTCAGTTTAGGGGACATCCCTTGATCACCTGGCTCTGGAGGCCCAGGATTCTTGTGTTCCTGGGACCCACGGGACTGCAACAATCGGAGAGACACTGCTCAGCTGACTGCCACCCCCACGGTGATGACTGAAGCAAACCTCCAGCTTTTCTGGGAAAGAGGCCTGGTTTTTTTCTCCTGAGGAGCAGGCTTTTCTGGTCGGCACCTTCTACAGGCTACGAAGGTGCTGTCAGGGAACAGAGGCCAGGACGCCGTCTCTGTGCTCCCGTCTCCTCACTCCAGCTCCCTGGCATCTCCCAGGAAGGAGTTTGTACCCCTGTCTGGCGCCCTGGTTTTTACAGCTGCTACCAAGGGACACCCCTACATCACTTAGCTCTGGTGAGCGGTTGGGCTTATTCTCATAGGTTTCAGAGGACTATGACCAAGGGAGAAAGAGTTCTTACACCGCTACCACTCTCAGGGCATGGCCAGAGGCAGCAGAGCCAGGAGCCCAGCTTTCTGTGAAAAGAGGCCTGTAAGCTTATAAGCAGAGCTGCAGTTTGAGGGGCAGGCTTCTAATTCAACACACATCTAAGGGCGTACTGTGACCTTCCCTGGGAGCTCAGAGGGTGGGCGCTGTCCTCACTCCCTCTGCCCTGCTCCAGAGCAGCAGCAACTCCAGGAGAAAACTCTCACGTGTGTCTGGTTTCCCAGTTTTTGAGGCTGCTGCCCAGGGGATGCCCCTTATCACCTGGTTCTGGTGGCCCGTGGGGCTTGCATTCCTGGGCCCCAGGGGACTGTAAAAATTGGAGAGAGTTCTTGGCAGGCTACCACCCCCAGGACACTGCACAGACTACAGACTGAAATGCATCCCCAGCCTTTCTGTGAAAGGCTTGTTTACTTGTCCTGGAGCTCCAGCTTGAGGGGCAGGCTTTAGGTTTGCCACAGATCTAGAAGCTATGGAGGTGGTCTCAGGAAACACAGGCTCGGGGACACCAATTTTGTGCTTTTCCTCTGCCCCATTCCAGCTGGCTCACATCTCCCAGATAGGAGCTTATACACTCATTTGGAGCCCAGATTTTCACACCTGTCACCCAGGGGCACCTCCAGATTGCCTGGTCTGGAGGTAGCAAGATTTACAATTACGGCCCCGCAGGACTATATATATTTGCATGCTTTAAAAGCTGTTGCCTGAGGGTCTGTCTTCCAATCAGCCTGAAACTAGGTGCTGAGATCTTTTTCTTTGGGACACTGACAGGTTTTGGCATGCCCTCAACAACTGGGAGCTATTAAAAGTAAAATAGACTGCTTGGACAACCACAAAGGTTCGAGGAGACAACCAAGAGCTAGGGCAAGATTGAATGATAAGTTTCGTCTTCCACAAGGCCACTCTTTCAAAACTGGGAGATGCAACTGTTACATTTACTACATAGAAACAAACACAGAGAATCAAGCAAAATGAGAAAAGGAATATATTCCAAACAAAAGAACAAGATGGAAACCTCAGAATAAAACCTTAATGAAATGGAGATAAGTAATTTACCTGGTAGATAGTTCAACATAATTGTCATAAGATCCTCCCTGCACTTGGGAGAAGAATGGATGAACAGTGAGAACTTCGACAAAGAGAAAATGTAAGAAAGTACCAAACAGAAGTCACAGAGCTGAAGAGTACAATAACTTAACTGAAGAATACACTGCAGGGGTTCAACAGCAGACTAAATGAAGCAGAAGAAGGAATGGCGCCAGGCAGCTCAGGTGAGAGCACGCAGAGAAAGGTTGGGTGCACTGGGAGACAGGCTCTCTTCCAGTCACTGCAGAATCAGGAGCAGAGAGAGCAGAAGTGGAAAGGGGGGAGAAAAGAGAGGAAGGAGGGACACAAAACTAGCACATTTTGAGCAGCTGCTGTAAAATGCAAATGGCAGTGGCACCTCAGAGAACGTTGTGAGCATTGATGAGCTTGTCTCTTATTGGAAAAACTTTAGTGAAATTCCTAAAATAAGAAAGTGCTCAAAAAAAAAAATTGGTTTTAGAAAGGTGGCTTAGGAGCCAGACTGAATGTGTTCAAATCTCTGTTCCAATATATTAACGGTATGACTTACTTCCCTCTGTCTCAGTTTCCTTAATTATAAAATGGAGATAAATAAAGTACCTACTCATAAGGCTGATGGAAGGATTAAATATGTTAATACACACGTAGCGCAAAGAAGAGCCCAGTACCAGTAAGCCATTCAATGAGTGTTAGAGTTGGTGAGCATATCACATCCTACCAGGTACTGTGCACGATGCTTTCATAAAATCATCTCATTCTCCATGCCCAATTCATGTTCTCTAGGGCAAAAAAATGCTACATAGTAATCTGTAATCCCTTAAAGAAAGATATCATGAGGATGGTATTATGTTTATGACCCTCAGAAAATCTAACATCAAATAATCTTTTAAAAGTTGATAGCACTGGACAGTATGGTATTATTAAATCCTAAAAAATCCTAATGGAGAAATATTCATTGAATTCACTTCTTTTCCACAAGTATTTATTGATATGTGCCAAAAATATGTTGAAACTCTGTATGCATAATATTGAAGGGATTTCTTTCAAATAAGCCCTTTTATTATATGTCAAAAGTTAAGGTCAAAATAGACTTTCTACCATGTACATGAGATTCATAACTTTTATTTCCAGGAGACTTTTTTTCTCTAGTTTTGGATCTCCTTTCTAAGAAGCCATTCAACTTGTTTTTTTCCTCACTTTGGTCCCTGGAATCAGTCCTTGTTGGTCTTTCCATTCTCACTACAGGATGGTTCTCTTTTAGGAAGAGCATCCATTGATCCTGACCCTTTGTTGTCAGGCTTTGTATCATGGTCTGGGTATGGGCAGAGCCAAATTAACCATGGCGTGGTGACTGCTGCTGTATAGCAAACAACACCCAAACAGAGTCACTTTAAATAACAGCCATTTTATTTGCCCATGATTCTTTGAGTAAGCTGGGCAATTCTCCTGGTCTGGGCCAGCTTGGTAGATCTCTGTGGTTAGAAGTTAACTCAGCTGAGGCTGCTTATCTAGGATGGCCTCATTCATTGCTAGTTAGGTCTATCAAGCTTCATCTTTGGAATGAAGACATCTCATCTCTGCTTCGTGTAGTTTCCCATCCTCCCTAGGTTAGTTCTGGTTTCTACCCTTAGCATCTCAAGGTTCTGAAAAACAGAAAGAGCAAAGGCAAGTCCCAAAGTACAAGCACTTTTTAAACCTATGTTTACATTAAGTGTACTTGTGTTTAATTGAACAAAGCAAGTCACATAGTCAAGGAGGGAAAAATTGATTCCTCCTCTTGATGGGAGGAGCTCAGCAAAGGGCAGCATACAGAAGTGAGAAGAATTTATGACCAGTTTGCACAGGAGGCTAAGCCTAAAAAAAAAAGTCAAGATATCACTATTATTGCAGAAAAAATGAAATTTTTGGTATTTGAAATTTCAGAAGGCATTAAAGTGGTTATAATGGAAATATCACTACTAAGTTGAATTTCCTTATACTTATAATGATATGGGATCTTGATGTTTTAAGTTATATGTGGAACAAAGATGGGCATCAACTTCTTTTCATTACTTAATGTCTTAGTCCATTTGGGCTGCTATAACAAAATACCACAGATTAGGTAGCTTATAGGCAACATAAATTTATTTCTCACAGTTCTGGAGACTAGGAGTTCAGGATCAAAGTCCCAGCATAGTTGTGTTCTGGTGAAGGCCCTCTTCTGGTCATATCCAGCGCTTTCTTGCTATGTCCTTACATTGTGGAAGCAGTTAGGGGTCTCTCTGGAGCCTCTTTTATAAGGCACTAATCTCCATGAGGATTCCACCTGCAAGGCTTAAGCACCTCCAAAAGGCCCCACCTACTACTACTATCGCCTTTGAGAGGTTAGGATTTCAACAAATGCATTTTGGGGTGATCATAGCACTTAGAAACCCTAGGGATCTTCCCTCAGTCCTCCTTCTCCTCTCTCTTAGTATCCATAGTTGATACAGTGTTAGAAGAAGCAGTTTCAGAAGTAAACCTAAAGCTTAACAGCTCATCCTAGTTTTATGGCATCAATAATATTACCATGGATTCAGGGTACATTCTCAACATTCTAGGTTCAGAAACTCCAGCTCTGTTGCATTATTTCATCCAAGCGTGAGCATATTAGCAATTTATGTGAGAGTAATTTACACTAACCAAAACTACAAGAAAGCAATAAAAAAATCAGAAGGTCAATTTATTATTTTGAAGTGTATTTATATTTTCAGTAGCCAGATAGGTTACATTTGCTAGTAACGGTAATTGCGTTCTCTTTTCCTTATACTGTGACTACTAATGAAAGTTCAATCAATAAGATACGAATCAAGGCAAATAAATGTGTTGATTCTTAGGAGACAGTTCAAGTAGGTCTGAATAGAAGATGGATATCTAGGCTCCAATATGGAGAAAACCTACATATGTTATGTTTTCTCTGTTAAATTTGGCTATATCCTTCTGGCATGAGATTACCACATGTCAGTGACAATTACATCACAGCCTATCTTACATTGATTACATTTTAGCCTTCAAAAGCTATAGGAGAGAACCTTTAAAAAGATTAAAAGAATAACTAAACAGCAAGAAAGACTCTGCTGAGACTGAATAGCATGAAATAAAACAGTACTCAGCATCATGGAAGCCACAAAAAGAAAAAGAGAACTGTTTACCTAAAGTTGGGGTGTGATTGCGCCCATATAGGTTAAAACTCCTGTTTTAGACTCTCATAGAACTATACACACCACCTTCATAGCACTCATCATGATTGTAACCATTTTCCCAGTAAACTGCAATCTCCATGAAAGCATGGGCCATGCATGTCTTATGCCTTGTATGTATCTCCAATGGCTGACCAAAAGTGGGCCCTCAATAGGGGATAGTTGAACGAATGGCAAGGCAGGAGGAAGGAAAGAGCAAAGATGTAAAGACATGAGGGTATCTTTGAAATGAATCAAAAGACTGTGAGCTGAGTGAAAGGAAAAATAGTAGATGGGCCTGCCTGAACAAGTTAAGAAAGGAAATGATCATCCACTGAAAGAATGATAACAAATAAAAATATATTTGGTAGGAATGAAATTAGAAGTAGGGCATGAGCAACAATTTCCCATTTTGAGGAATTAGGAGGCCCAAAGTGAAACTGAGCCTAAGGGTGGTTAAAGTTGAGGTAAGTAGATTGGGGAATTAAAGAAGTTGATAAATCAAAAAGCCAGAAATACTACTCTATACCTAGGCAAGAGGAGCACCTGCCCCAGATCCTACCCTGTAAAGGGCCTACTCTCTGGCCCTCCTCCAGTTCTGCTCCTTCCCAGAGAGCAGGAAGCCCACCCAGAGTCCACATGCCCTCTTTTAGATCACATTTGGAGTGTCTGAGGCCCCAAAAAAGATCCCTTCTCTAGGTCTGTTCTGAGGGTGGACCCCACAGCTATAGTAAGCTCCCAGGATCAAGGGGTAAACAAGACAGAGCTGTTTTTGGGGGAGCTTTGGACAGTTTGATCATGTGGTCTGTTGTATCTGCACACTAGGTATCTAAGGGCCTTCTGGTGCAAGAGCAAGGACAGAAAGAGGTGTGTGAACTGGGGACCACCCAAGCCACAACTAATGACAGGGAACTCTGACAAGTGCAGGAATTATTATCTTGATAGGCTTCAGATCATTTTGAAGGTGGATATACCCTCCAGCTCTCAAATGATATCTTTGTTTCCCATGTATATTCCTTTGGTCTTTCTATAATATGAAAATGCAGGATATCTAGAGCAGAAACAAGTTAGACACCAGCTGAGTTGATGAAGTCAGAGATTTCAAACTGAAGCCAACCAGAGGAATTTATTGTGGATGGGAGAGTAGAACCTATTTTATTTAACAATTTATTAGCTTGACTTACAACTATTAAGTATTTAGATATATGGCATATTAGCCTCTGTTTTCAATCTTGACACCAGCTCTGCTATGTTAGGGGTGGGCCTTTTCACTACGGGTTGCTCTTGGCTGGTGGTGGATTAGTATCCATAACTCTTATTTTTATGTGGAAAGTTAACCAGACTATTCTACAACCACTGGCTTAGGTTTAGCGTTCCACCCATTCTTTTCAAATGGACACCGACTCATTCATTTACTCAGGAGTCCTCAGAGGCAAAGGGTTTTCTCAAGTCAGAAAAATTAAGAAAACTGGGAGGAAATGAAGGACCAACACGTATATGTGCTTGATGATGTCAAAACACTTTCATATTTATAATCTCAATTTGGTTTTTAAACTACCCTCTGAAAGTAGATAGAGAAAGTATTATTTTCTTTCTTGACAGCTGAGAACACTGAAACTCAAAGACCTTGCACCATGGTGGGTAGCAGAACTAGAACCTGAATCTAGTCTTCAGATAACCTTTTATTTTTCAAGTAAGGAAAGAAGTAACATATTTACAAAATTTGAGGATATTTTTTAACAAAACAAGATATATGAACCTACAGTGAATACATATGTGTAATTTCGCTCTGAGAAGACGTTATAGTACTCTTTGAAGAGACAAATTCTTCCATTTGTCTTCTGTTTTGAAATATGACTTCATCTATTTAGCTGGTGTCCAACAGGCTTAAGGCCTGGAAATCCTATACTTTTATTAAAGAGAGAGAAAAGGAATATAAAGGTAAAACAAAGAATATAATTTTAGGGCTAGAATTCATTTTACTCTTTATTTTTACTTGAGGTCACCAAGGCTCAGAAAATCACAAACAGGTAGAAGGAAGAACTTGACCATGAAACCACAGCTGATTCAGAACTTCTAGGTTTCCATTCTCTTTGTGTCATGCGAAATTGTCTTCACTCCCTCTACTATAAATAGTGGTCCCATGACTGTTTTCATCAATATACCTTTTTTGTTCTACTGAATTATTTTCTTAGGATAAGTGTCAAAAAATACTATTACTGAGCTAACACGCTGAGATATTTGTGTGCTTTGTGACATGAGATTGTGTTATGTATTGCCATGCTAATTTTTTAAAGGATATACCAAACCAATGCCCTCAGCAAGTGCCAGTTTAACCACAATCTTACTAATGTTATATATCATTACCATTATTTTTACTTAGTAAGTATAAAAATGTATGATAGTTTGCTTTACTTTATATTCTTTTTATTACAAATAAGATAAATAGTTTTACTTTCATTTGATCCACTTCTATTTGCATTAATTGTTTACCCTAATTCTTTACATACTTATTATTGGTGGTCAAAGTATTTTTCTTATAAATTTGAATGAACTCTTTATATGGAAAACATATGATCTCTCTTCTTGCTATAGTATGAGAAATATCTTACCAGTTTATTTCCCTTTAGGATTTAGTTTTGTAATTAAATTTCATACTGTTAAATTTTCTTACTGTTAAAATTTCATACTGTTAAAATTTCTGCCCAAATAGCAGGTTTTTACAACTTTGTTTTTATTTCTGTGTCCCTTTAAATTCTGTGGGCCTAACTTCTCTTGCCTTCAGACTTTTGGAGTCATCCCCAAATAACAAATAGTCTTCTGGAAGCCATATATCACAAAACCTAATCTGAATTCAAAATTAGGATGCCCAGCCATATATAATTAGGAAAATGCTAACCTTCATTTAAAGTAAATCTTTTGTTCCTTCCCCAGATCAGTACTACTTCAGCCTGGAAACCTAGAGTGATTCTCTGGTTCCCTGTTCCCTGCCTAGTATTTCCACTCCTCCTTCCCTAGTTTGTTAGCTTCAACTTCTACTCCTCTAGGATCAGTGTGCAGGGAGAGGTGGCATGGGAATAGGTAAGGGAGTCAAGTAAGTTCCTGAATGACCCCCTGATATATCTGGGCCTGGCAGGTGCTCAGGGGTGACTTTTTCTCACATGAGCCCCTCACCAACCTTTGACAATCTTATCTGCAATTCCTTTGACATGGGAACAGGCATCTCTAGGCATATTCTCAAGAGTCAGCCCCTCAGAATGGACAGCTACCCATTGATTCTTTTTATGGAAGTCTGCCTGAGCCTGTAAGAGGCCTTCCTGAATAGGACCTGAGACAATTGTAGACCTGCTTCCTTTCACATATGGTCCACACCTGTTTCTCAGGGAACACTCAATCATCCTTTGCCCCAGCAAACCTTTACAGAGCTGACCAGCCCCTGTAAACTCTTCTCTTCCTCTGGTTCATTGGCAGCTGGTCTTTGGGCTTTCTCAAGCAGCAGCCAGACCACAGAATCTCAGAGTCAGTATCTTCCACCTCAGGCCCATGTAGGCAGGTTTAGGCTTTCTCATGGCACACCAACAACTTTATTAAAATGTCTTCACAAATACTCTCCAGTTTCTACACACTCTGGCCCTTTACTACCTTGGCATGAGTAAGAATTTTAAGAGTTGTCAAACTGGTTTTTAATAATCTCCTTTGAAAACTGGTATCTTGTTCTGGCATACCTCTTCGGAAAATCCCAGCTTGAAGCTTGGCACCTCTGTTGAAACTTCTGATTTAATAGTCTGTTAAAAGTATTTCATAATCAATCTTTTACCATTGTGATGTCTATATCACTTCAAAACTGAAAAGAGAATAATTTCCTCCCACATCTGACATATAGTCAATTAAATTTTCTATTGGGGTTTCTTTTCATTTAAATATATATTTTAAGCTCTCCAATATCAACTAGATATATTTTTTTTCTCTTGGTGTGTGATAATTATTCATTTTTTTTTAGTATGGTCACATAATTATCCAAATGTTATGGTCATCACTCTGAATGCTTACCCTTTCTCTCATTTCAAAAAGTTTATTTTCCCATATTGTTTTCCGATAACATCAGATCCATTTTTGATCTCTTCTTTCTTTCATTAATCAGCATTTAATTATTGTAATACAATATGTTCTATTATCTGGTAAGGCTGGGGACTTCTTGTTACTCTTCTTTTGGGGATTGCCTTATGTTGAGTTCTGCATTATCAACAAATTGAAGTTTTGGTTGAATGACACGAAACTTAGGAAACTGTTGCTTTTAGCCATTGAGTTTTGGAGTGGTTTGTTAAGCAGCATTGTTTCACAACAACTAAGTAATATGCCACATACACTATCAAGTAGGTACTATTCTTACCCCCATTTTACAAATGAGAAAAATGAGGCAAAGAGAGATTAACTTATTAGCTAGCAAGTGGTCAGAATGGCTCCAGAGTACATGCCTTTTACTTTCTTTACAACATTTGGTCCTTAGTTTTGAAGAAAGTTTATTCAAACCATTTATTCCAATTTTTTTTTTATCTCAATGTAAGTACTTTGTAGGAACTCTACATAGGTCTCATTTAGTCATTCTAACATTTATATTATTGGATGATTATCGGGGGTTTTCTTTATAGATTTTGAACTAAAACTTTGTTTTCTTTTCAAACCTACTTTATTCATCAATACTGCAAAATCTTAGAACTCTGCTGTTGTCAGTGTTGGTACACACAGATAGGTAAAAAAACTTTAGTAAACTAAAGAGTACTTACTTACTGCAGTGAACTAACACCTACTGTGTTCTTCATCTCACTGTCCTTTTCACTCTTGACTCTGTTGACCTCCTACTTCTTGGTGTGCTGGTTCTCTGGCCCTTGGCTATTTGATATTCTATTCTCTTTGATGTCCTTCTCTTACTTCCCACTCCTTTGTGTAACCACTTGGTGTAGCTCAACCTTGTTTTCCTGACACATAAAGTGGTAATATTAGCACTTATCTGCATAAGTAAAGATACAGTTGTGAAGAGCACTCAGACAGTTCATGGAAAACCACATCATAAAATGCTGGCGCTGGCACCATGCCATTACCAAGTAACATTCAATAAATGTTGCCCTCTTTGTAGTTATATTTCTCCTGCTCCTTCTTGATCTCCTTGTGGACCCTGTTTCATCTTCCCTATCCTTCAATAGTTCTATCCTAGACCCTTTCATGCTCCCATTGTACTCCTTTCCCTGGGAAACTTTACCCACACTATCTAGACATGAATGAAATTTTCTGTTCTGCCCTGTTCCCTGGAGTGTAGACCCACATATCCTATCTGCCACACTCCTCCATTGAGATGCTTCACAGACCTCAAATTCACCAATACTAAAGTAATTTTTTGCCATCTATTCCACAAACCTGCTAGTTCTTTCATGACTCCTACCATTACACATGGTACCACCATTCAGTCAATGTCTCCAAACCAGAAACTTGGTATAATCATTCATTCCTCCCTCATTCTTTTCTCTAGTCACCAACTTCTATTGATTTTACTATTTATTATCTTATAAATTCATACAATTTTTATTCTTTGATTCTTATGATTCTTATATTCTTAAATTCATATGACTGTTATAAATTCATAAAATCCATGGTCAGGAATATACTACTTCCTGGATTCCAGGTCAGGCACTTACTCTTACTGATTAGCATTGACTCCGGATTTCACATCTCAGCCCACTGAGACCAGACACCAGATTACTCCAATCGCAGGTCATCACCTTACACCTTTGGCCCATGCCACAGGGAGAGTACCAGGAATTTTATCCAAAGAAATCACAATGGAGGAGATGGACTTACGACTTAGCTTTTCCTGCTGGTCTTCCCTTTGAGTGTCTCTAAATCCAGCAATGCCTGCACAGACTGTTGTCCCTGAGTGGGTATTCACCCACCTACTTAGGCTTTAATTCCTCACCCTTCTTTTCTAGATCCTGGTGGCTTAGCCATATCCCAACTGTACAGAAACTAGGTGCTTAGTCCTCAGATGTTCTGACTATAGACTTACCCACCTATTTTTCAGCTGTGTTTCCCATGTTATATTTGGTAGATGGCACCATTATCCATTAAGCAATCGCATTAAAACTTTTTGATGCTTTAGATCAGTGGTGTTCAAAACTCAATACACACAAGAATTACCTGGAAAGTTTTTTCTAACATAGATATTTTCAGACTTTGGATATTTGAATTTACGGTTTGGGTGGAACTGTGAATTTCCTTAAAATAAAAATCTTTAAAGGGTTCTTAGAAGCAGCTAGGCTTAGGAACTAATATAATATTCTAAACAGAAAATTGCTATGTAAATAATACAGAATTTTATTTACAATTTAAACAATAAAAACAGATTTTTAAATTATAGAAATTATCAGGTTTTTCCATTATAAACTTCTGTTTAAAAGTCTGCTTTCACATAAAGATGTTTATAGAATGGAAGAAAG
Source organism: Camelus dromedarius (assembly GCF_036321535.1). Classification (NCBI taxonomy): domain Eukaryota; kingdom Metazoa; phylum Chordata; class Mammalia; order Artiodactyla; family Camelidae; genus Camelus; species Camelus dromedarius. Next base: position 42,583,127 of record NC_087436.1, read on the forward strand.
ATCCCTTCTTTGACAATTCAGATTTTCTGAGTTTCTAATGTTGAAAACCTTGCTACTTTTGGGTAGCTACATTTATACATAATTGAAACTTTAGTGTCTCACCTTTCCTTTATAAATTATTACAGCTTGTTTCAACAGACTTTCAAAAAAAGGGAGGTGATTTTAACTTAATTACCAAACCATGTTTTTTAAAGCATCCTACCGGATCTTATTCAGAGACCCGTTGTTTCTTGTGATAATTCAATGGCTCAAAGTAGCCTTAGTTCTATAGTGTGATAAAAAGTTAATAATGATTAATGAGGAGTTTATTATATGGGATCAATGTTAAGATCTCTGTTTTAGGACAAACATATGTTTTAGACACTTTGTGTATGAATTTAAACTTGGTGACATCCTTTCATTTTTGTATACCCAAACAAGCAGCAATTAGGATTTTAAATCTTTTTAATAGTCTATAAATCCCTGGATTGACCACTGTCACATTCTTTTAAACCTGTATTTAAAAAATAGCTGTATCTTGTAAGCATCTGAGAACATGTTTATTGAAAGCAAATACCTACAGAAGAAAAGAATATAGTGTAGCAGGCATGCTGCCCCACTAGGCAAAGCAAACAAACAAATGTTTGGTGTATGCAATTTGTAAGGTAGGGCAATTCTGTCCATTCAAAATGGGAGGAAATATCTTTATGCTGAAGAGTAACATAAATGTTTCAAAGAAATACTGTGCAACTACCTATTTCACAGCTCATCTGTGATTTTCTTAGCTTCTCTTTTTACCCCTAGGTTCCTCATATCCACTCCTTCATTCCACCCTCCACCCCTCACCATCCACTACCCTTGGTCTGTCCCCTGAGAAGCCCCAGGCCACACTGTGTTGACTTATTCTGATCTCCCCTCTCTGGTAGTGACCATCCTGCCAATTTACCCACTCTTTTCTTCTTTAACATTATCCAATCAAAGGACATCCTGTCTTGTGTCCCTTATTTCTTTGTTCTTTGTGTTCCTTTCTAAACTTTGAATGAATGCCCATCTCCCATCAGATGGCATACTTTCAGGTTAAAATTACAACTCTTCAAACTTCTACAGACTGAGGCAATTCACTTGCAGCCCTCAATCTCTGTAAATCCCAGAAATGATTTAATAGGATTTAATAGAATATTTTATCATCTTATGTCTTGTTTAAAGAACCTCATCACTCCTAATTCCCCCAAAATCAAGTTCCAGTCCTTAATGTCAAAGACCCTCAATGTCTGGTGTCACCTGAACTTCCTAGTATTATTTCCCAAACTCTTCCAGCACAAATGTGTCTCAGCCAGTTGGTCTTCTCTTTTCTTTTGCCTAAAATGTCCTTCCTTTAACTTCTCCTCCTCCTTCCTAAATTTCTATCACATTTTATAAAGCATGACTTCAGTTCCCACCTCCTGATTAAGCTTCAACTGAATAATCAGACCACACTAATTACATCTCTAAGCAATTCTACTTTTCTTATTTTTAAAAACTGAATCAAAGGTTACCTTTAGTTTTTATATAGTCATTTCTTAACTAGAGGAGTGCCAAAATACACCTAAGATGTGATTCCACTAGGGAAACTGATGCCTGAACACCAAAATGCTAGCTCTAAAGTCAGGAAAGAACTCTTTGGTTACAGAGGGTCTTTAACTTGGGATTTCATGAGGATGTTAAGAGTGTTGCTTAGAGTGCATGAAAACCAATCCTATAGTTAAAAATGTGAATTTTTGTACTTTTATAATATCAGGATATGTACAAGAAAGCATAGAGCATTCAACAGCCTCTGATACTGTTCTCAAGTCTTCCTTACAGACATGGGAACAGCCCTTCCCTATTTCCTACTGTGGATTGGGCACCCAGCTGCTGAATTTTCCTCTTTGAGTTACATGTCATTTGGTCTACCATGGCATGACCATTCTTATTTCTTAGCTCTTATTACTAATTGTAAGTAGTTCTTAGTCTTCCTTAGCATTAGTCTTATTTACTCCAGAAATGACTTTTTGAGGGCTGAGTCCTGCCTTTCTGTCATAAGTGTGGAGAGTCTGCATTCCTTCTATGGGGATTAATAGGATTCTCTGACTCTAGCAGCTGTGTTCTTTCTGTGCTGTGTGGCTGGAAAAGATCTTAAAGCCACTTGTGGGAAGAACAGCTTTTGAAAAACATGGGTTTTAAAGTCAGACAGATTTCCAAGTCTAAATTTCCTGCAAAAGGGGGATAACAAAGAAAATAATATCTCCCTCAGTTTAAAGGTCACTTCTCAGTACCACCTCACCCACTAACCACACCCAGTCTAAGTCAGCTTTCTTTAAAGCTTTAAAATTTCATTAAATTTTGTTCCTTCTCTTTTGAGTATTTGTCTGAATACTTATTTGTAGTATTTGTAGTATGTAGTAGTACTGCATAGTAGGTAATGGAGTTTGGGGATAATTAGTTGATGAGTATATTTCTTTCCCACCACAGTGTAAGTTTCACTAGAACAGAGGCTGTGCCTGACTTAGATCACCATTATGTTCTCAGCCTCTACCACTGGCCCAGCTCCTCAAATACTTGTTGAATCGGTGAATACCTTATAAGGTTGGTGGAGAAGGAAAGGAGGTAAACTGTATAAAACACTAAAACAGTATATAAATACTTAAAGCATATATACATATGTTTATCAGTATATAGAGTACTGTTGTTAGCACATGGTAAGTATTTTATAAATATTAACTTTCTTTTTTTAACTCTTGTTTGAAATCTGAACTGAAAATGGACCTGTTTCCTGCATAGCCACATGGACACTTCTTGTGTTATATCATTGATTCTCCCCAAATAAAAGTAGCTGGATTGATCTGAATATTTATTGCATCTTTTCTACTCAAGCACCTGGTTAGGCCCACAAAACCAGGAGCATTACCTCACAGTGCTTTCAGTCTCCCAATACTCAGTTTACTCATTACATATTTGGTGATTTAATTCACAGAATTGCTAAGATCCCATTTCCAAGCAGGACTTGTAAAACTGCCCATTTCTCCACAGACTAACCAGAATGGCCTCAGGGAAGAGAACAGACTAGTAGCAGGCTACACATGTTAGCAAAATTAACTGTAAGGAGCACACTGCAAATTTCAAAAGTGTTAAGTTTCCATTTTACAAATGTTTTGCCCAGAAACTTAACAGGAATTTTAGCAACAGGGTAGAATATAACATTGTAAATAAACTACATTTCAATAAAATAAGTAAGTAAATAGATAAATATAAATGTAAATAAATAAATAAATAAATAAATAAATAGCTAAGTGAAATCTAGATTTATGCTTAGGCAACTGGGAGTATCTGACGTTTTTTGTGCCAACACATAGTAGGTGCTCAATAAATAACTTGGATAAAGTTGAGGGAGGGAAAAGGGGAAGTCTCGGTGGCTCTTGGCATGAATTACCTCCCCTACTGATCCTATAAATCCCCTTCCTGACTTTGAGCAGGGCTTTAAAAACCTACAATTCTAGCAAAAGCAGGCGTATCTTCACAATCAGGACAAACTTTTGCTTTACTCCACATAGTTATTTTAAAAAAACGTCAGGGGAGCGGGACGAAGTTCATCAGATTTCTAGGTGGGAAATGGTGGTTTCTTTACTGCAGGAGTGCAGACTGGCCTCGCGGTTTCTGAGGGTGAAATGTGTGACTCCTCTTCCTCTCAACTTCCTTGGCTGGAGACACGCTGTGGGTAAGTTTGGGGAGAGGTAAGAAGGAGGAGGCGATTTCAATATCTTCACGTAGGGACACGCTAAGGAGGAAGTCAGGCAGTAAGGGCCAGCAACAGGGAAAGGAAATTCAACTTGTAGTCGCGACTTTAAAAAAAAAAAAAAAAAAAAGGCGGGGATAAAAGAAGCAGGAAAAATAGCGGGGTGGTGTGTATGGGGGGACTGAAAGGAAAACCAGAAGAGGAAGAAAGGAGAGAGTGCTACGCAGTTTGTTGTTTCTCCTGCTTTTCTCTCCCTTAAGAATCTGGAAAAAGTTTGCACGCGCAGCATTCGGGATGGGTGAGAGGGCTCTTCATTTACAGACCCACGAAGAGAAGCTCCCTTCACCCTTCCTCATTCCCGCCGCCGCTGTTTTTCCCTTCTTCAGAAGCTGGAGGGCAGCCCGGAAAACCCAGGGAAGCCGGAGCCCAGGCGGATCCTCCTGGATCCCGCAGGGCTTAAGCAGCGTGCAGCTCTCTCTAGCTCTCCTGCAAAGCCTCCCCTGCCTCCATCCTCCTCCCAGAAAGGAAAACGGAACGATCAAGCTTCTAAACTGGCTTTATCCCTCCCCCTCTTCCTAGGGGAGCTAAAGCAGAAAGTACCGTTCTGTGATTCACTGGAGAAAAAAGAGGGTGGAGGCAGCAAAGAACTCCGAGTGCCAAAACTAAGTAAGTTCGCTGACAAAACGCACGCAGCTGGCACCATCCCCGGGTGCACCATCCCCGCGGAGACCAAGTGGGCTTGGCGTAGAGTGGGCACAGAGTCAGGGGCCAACTTCGGTCCCTACGCGATCCAGCGGCCGGGAGAAGGAACCGCTGCCCGAAGTTCCTGCAGAGAACGGGGGTGGTCAGTGGAGGGAGATCAGTAGAGCGGGGTGCTTTTCCTCACTTGGCCGCCTGGTGAGTGTCGGGGAGATTGGCGAATACCTCTTAAAGAACCGAAAGAAATAGCCGTGGAAAAGTGGAGAAAAGTGATCGGGAAGCCGGTCCACTCCGGGCAGCTCTTCATCTCTCCGGTTAAGAGCGAGGTGCGGGGATTGAGCTTCCCAGCGCTTTCCAGGTGAGGGGACTGCCCGACCGACTGCCGACCTTCGACTCACAGCCATCGGTGCTCGCGAGCCTGGGAGAACCTCGCTCCTCAGCATCGAGGTCGAAAAGTTCTGGTCACGTCTGGCCAGGAAAAGTTCCTGCCCCAGGTGGTTCTCAATTCCTTACTTGATTTTTTCCCCCTGACAACTTTTCGATAGAGGCATTAACTTTTTGTACGGAAGCTGCTTTGGCGAGCGAGGAGGAGGAGGAAAGTGAAATTTGATGGAGCAGAGCGACTCCTCCTTGTTTTGCCTTCTTCCCATACCTTAAGCCATCACCTCTGGAAGATTAAAGCTGTTGGACGTGGTGACAGCTGAGCGCAGGATTTCTTTCCAGGTGGAGACCCTCCATTGCCTGTTGGGTCTACTCCTCCTGCGTGCATGTGTGCGACAGCTGCGGCGCAGGGTACTTGGTTCTGCTCGTGGAGTCTCAGCTGCGACCCGAGTGAATGGCCCCCAGGGGCTGCGCGGGGCCTCTGCCTCCGCCACCCTCGCAGGCTTGGGTCTGGCCGGGAAAGATGCTAGCCATGGGGGCGCTGGCAGGCTTCTGGGTCCTCAGCCTCCTCACCTATGGTTACCTGTCCTGGGGCCAGGGCTTGGAGCAGGAAGAGGAAGGGGCTTTACGACCTCAAGCTGGAGAGAGCCCAGAGCCCAGCATAACTGCCAACTCCCAGCCTCATCTCATTTTCGTCCTAGCGGATGATCAGGGATTTAGAGATGTGGGTTACCATGGATCAGAGATAAAGACTCCCACTCTTGACAAGCTTGCTGCGGAAGGAGTTAAACTGGAGAACTACTATGTCCAGCCTATTTGCACACCGTCCAGGAGTCAGCTTATTACCGGAAAGTAAGTATTACTGCTTCAGTATTTATTCCTTGAAGATATTTTAAGCATATTATTAAGATCCAGCTCCTAATTTAAGGAAGTAGCAGAAAATATGGGGAACTGAATGAATAAATGGATGAATGAATGAGTAAAATGTATTTAGTTATGATGGGTATTAAAACGCATGCCCTCTTAATGATCTTGAAAGTCTCCTTACTAGTTTAGTCTCAGCTTGCTTTTAGAGCTTGCTGTAAAAATGCCTTTGGGGGTTTTAAAATGAGATCAGAACTTGTAAACTCTCACCTACCAACCAGAGATCTCCAGAAGAGTTCTCCTTTTCTAAATCTATTTTGGCTTTTGAGCATGCTTAGGTTTTCTTTCTGGTGTCACAACAGAATTCACTGTCACCATCATTGATAAGAAAAAGAGACCAAAATTCTTCCATGACTCTTGGTGCATTCTTAAATCTAGAACTGAATAATCAAAGCTACAGGTAATCACAGAGAAAAGAGGGGCCAAGGAAACATATGGAAGGCAGTATAAGAATCTCACCACTGTATATACGACTCTGTTTGAGTCTTTGATAGGTAATTTCCTCATACAGGATCACTAAGAAAGGCAATATGTAATTAGTAAGGCAGTTCTCAGATGTGGACAAATACAATGGTAAATGCTCAACACGAGTCAAACTTCGTAAGTTTTCTGCTGCTCCTCCAGGAGAATTTTCTGATTAGCTCTAAGAAAAGTCAGATTAGTTGGATGCTTAAGCAGAGTGTTTTTAATATTATTATTGCTTTGCTAAATAGCTAAATCTTCCACTTAAGAGTGTTATTCATTTTCATATTTTTACTCTATCCTGTCAGAATTATAGGTTATTGTGAATGATTTGAAAGTGCAAATTCAGCGTATGGAATAGAGATAAACTAGGAGACCAGTAGACTAGTGGTCCATCTACCACTGGACAGAGGTAGAAGAAAAGCTTTAGTGATTTCAGTGTATGAATCTTGTGATTTTCAGTTTAAGGAACCCCTGCTTCAGTGAAGTTGTTCTTGGAATTGGATCCTATAAAAGTAGCCAGTATCCATTGGAAAAATAAAGACTATTTTGTAGGAATCTCTGTCTTGCAGAGACTTTTGCTTACTACATGATTTCCACTGCTTAGCAAACTGTCAGAACTTAGCATCATTGCCAGAAAGTTAAAAAATCCAATCCTTCCCTCTCTTGAGAAGGAGAGAGAAAAGAAGTCTCACTGTACTTCGAAGTCATTTTAAAGGTTAATTGTGGCATCAGAAAGTCAAGGGTATTTATGTTTATAAAGGAGCAGATTGTTGGCTGGAAAGTAGCAAGTCCATCCAGTGGCCTGGGGTCAAATTCTTCATGTCTAATCCCAAACATTCTTATATGTGGTTTACGAAATAAATGTGCCATAAAGTCTCCCTGAACCTCTTCAACTAAATTTATAGAATTTAGATTTATTCAGATAGCCAAGAGTAGCTGAAAAATATGTAACTGAATTATATGAATTTATCTTTCACAAAGGAGCATATGTTTAAGACTTTTCAGCAAACAGGAACATTTAACTCCTAAACATTATCTTGTGCTGATAAAATATTTAGGTTTTATCTTTTAATCTTTATGTTTACTTAATGACATGAAGCAGAAATGAAGGTGGAAGTAAATCCTCATTTTCCCCTTTTCTCAAAGGTTGAATCTCATGTTCTTTCATTGCAAACATCTCACGAGAAGATTTATTCTCCTATTAAATTTTTCTGTTCAGTGCAACAAGTTGTGTAACTGTCTTACAGGCAAGAGATCAAATAGCTACTGTGATTTGACTTAAATTTCTATTTGAATTAAACAGTTGAATTAAACATTTGCACTTTAGGTTCTCCTTTTAAACAAATTGCTGGAACTTTTCTTAAATGAACACAGCTGTAAGAAAGAAAGTGGCTATGGACACCTAGTCCTGGGCCTAATAGTAATAATGCAAGGCTGGGGATGTGGTCACTTGTGCTCTGCATGAGCACGTGTCTGTGCTTCCTGGATCCTCTAAAGTTAAAAAGAAAAGCAATAAAATACCTAACTGGACTGAAGGGATATGAAGGGCAAGAATAGGTTATGTGAAATATGATAGGGTTCAAATATCTTCACATTTATAAAGAAAGAATTTAAGTCTTTGAAGCTGGAGCTACTTTTGATACTTACTTTAAACAAAACAACCCTCCTTTTATATTTTGCTGGAGTCAATATGTAAAAATCTGTTCCCTTATACTGCATAAATCTATAATAAGTTACAGATTCCTTAATAATTTACATCATATCAGTCTGGCAATATTGAACATAAGTCAGCCTGTCAGTAAGCATTCATTGTGTGCAGATCCCTGTATTGGAACTGTGAGGAACAAGTAAGCAAGCCCTAATGTCTGGACAGTGATTTTCAAATTTGAGTGTGCAAAAAGAATCAGCCAAAATGCTAGCTAGAGTGCAGATTTCCAAGCCTAACCAATGATTCAGCTTCAGTGGTCTGGGGTTGAGCCCAGAAATTAATAGTAATTTAACAAATGTGTCAGGTTATTCTAATAATAGCACTAATATAAATTAAGAGTGTTACTGCTAAAGGCTAGCATCTACTGAGCAGTTACTGTGTTCCAAAATAATGCATTTTTATCACATTTAATCTTTACAACGTTCCTGGAGGTAGTTACTATTGTTATCCCCATTTTATGTGAATGTGCCAATAGAGTCCAAGAAAGGTAGTGATGCAGAGTTTCTGTACACTGGACTTTGAGAAACAACACTATAGATGTTCAAAGTTGAACTGGTGATATAAAGGTTGATTGAGAAAGTGGCTGCCTACGTTTGATTTAGTACAAAGTACTTTTCTCAGCTTTTTTTTTTTTTTACAGTTTTTAAAATAAAGACATGGAGAAATGACATCATTTCTTCTTTAAAGAGAATATAGTGAAGGCCTCAGAAAGAGAATTACAAGTTTTGCAAAATTTAGATGTGTTTTATGCAGACTTTAGAGTAGGAAAGATTGGCAGTATGAGCTGAATTTATATCTTTGGCAAAAATTTTGTGTTTTTACTATTTTGTTATTCATTTTTCCCACTTGAAATACCACAATGATTATTTTTAACAAGTGCAAAGGTAACTCAAATAGTGTGTATTTGTAATAGGATACTTGATACATTAATTCTTTTTAAAAAAGAATCCCTGCCTCTCGCCATGGGCAGTCACTCTGCCAACTTCTCACAACTTAGGTTAATTTTACCTGTTTTTGAACTTCATATAAATGGATTATAGAGAAGGTTTTTTTTTTCATATTTGGCTTATTTCTCTTAACATAATATTTGGAAAATATATCCATATTGTTGCCTGTAGATACAATTTATTTATTCTCATTACTGAATAGTATTCTTTCGTATAAATCTACTATAATTTATTCATCCATTCTCTTGAATGACATATGGGTTATTTCCATTGTTGGGCCATTGGCCATTATTAATAGTGCTACCATAAACATACCTGTATATGTTTTTTGGTGAGCATATGTACACATGTCTCTTGGGTATCTATCAAGAAATAGGATTACTGGGTTATCAGGATGTGTATGTTCCATTTTTATAGATAATGCCCAACAGTTACTGAAAGTGGTTCTACCACTATACACTCTCATTAGCAAGGCATGGAGAATTCTGTTTGTGTCACATCTTGGCCAACATTTGGCATTGTCTTTTTCATTTTAGTCATTCTGGTTGTTATGCATTGGTATACCATCATGATTTGATTTGCATTTACCTGATGACTAAAGAAATTGAACATCTTTTCATATTTTTATGGGCTATTTGGATATCTCCTTGTTATTTATTCAGTTTTTTGGCCTTTTTTTTTCATTAGGTGAATGCTTTTCCTTATTGATTTGTGGTGATTATTTTTATATTCTTTTCCTTTGTCAAGTATTTGTATTGCAAATAGCTTCTCCCATTCTGTAACTTGCTTCTTTAGTCTCTTAATTATGTTTTTTGATGAACAGAGGGTTTTATTTTTATTGTAGCCTTATTTATAATCTTTTTCTTTAGGTCCTATTTAGATATCTTTGACTAAATTAGGATCATGACAATGGCCTTTTTAAAGTTTTATTGTTTTATTTTTCTGTTTACATCTACAATTCATCTGGAATTAATTTGTAGTATGATATAAGTCAAGGTTTAAGAATATTTTTTCCATCTGTGAATCTATTTGATCCACACATTTATTAAAAATATCATACTTTCTCCACTTTACTACAGTATTACCTTTTTTATAAATCAGATAAATGCACATATTTGGGTCTGTTTCTGGACTCTATTCCATTCCATTAGTCTCTTTGTCTATTCTTTTACCAATCCTACATTCTCTTAACTACTGTAGTTTTATAATAAATACTGATATCCGGAATGTAAGTCCTTCTACTTGTACCAGTTTATTCTTTTTAATATGAAAAACATGAGGGTATGGGTGTACAGATTCAAAGAGGTTGAAAGATTTGATTTTGGAGAATATGAGGTAATTCTCTTCTGAATTATCCTACTTTCTATATGAAATAACAAATGAGGTCACTAGATGAGAATAAGGATCTGATGGTTTAAAGACAGAGATAGAAAATATTCTTCTAGGAGAGTGAGAAAGTGAATTAAGTAGGGAAATGCTGTAAAAATACCGGGCAGCAATGAGAGCCTATTTGAGATTTGTGGTCATAAGTTTAAACAGAGACCAGTCATCACTTGTTTGTTTTTCCCACTCCATGTTCAGGTGCTTGTGTGAAGAGGTGGCTTTAACTAGATTTGGAGCTTTGACAAATGAATAGAGTAGGATCGTGCACTCTAAACCAGGCAAAGAAAGGCAGAAGACTTTAAGGGGTTTATGTTCTCAAAAAAAGTGCCATGGTCAATGGATTGACTGTCTGTCCAGGGTTGAAGTGAGGACATTACAATAAACTTGGAAAGCTGAAAAGATAGATAATGGTAATTGGGGTAATGTGTGCTTGGGATCAAAATTTTATAAGTAGTATGGTTTTTAGAAATGATAGGGGAATGGGTCCTAAAATGAGATGGAGGAAAACATCTTTAGATGTGAGGAAGGTGAGGTATTAGAAAGGCAGGGAGTTGGATAGATCACTTAGGTGGATCTTTAAATCATTAAAAATAATGGGAGAAGTTGAAGTTAAAAAAAAGCAGTGAGCCAGTTACTGAAATCATCTATAACAGAGGATTGGGAGGGCAGGGCCTAGAATTGGATAAAAGACTCTAACAGGGAAGATACTGAGTCTATAGTCTGTTGCCTCACTTTTCAAAAAAGTTGAACTTTTAAAAAGAGACAGGAGCCAAACTGTGTAGAAGTGCCAGTGAGGAACTAGAGGGATACGCAGCCCTGCTTCAGACTCTGTGATAATTGGGGTTATCACCAAGCCAGCACCAGGCTGAGAGAATAGCTAGCAATCAGCTAGCGGAAGAAGGTGGGAGGAATGTCCAGGAAAAAGATGAGGTCATAGAGGATTTTGCTAATGACAGACTTTCAGTAACAGAAGGCTCTATGGAAAGAGGGAGTTAGCAGGGGAGAATGACTGAATCAGAGCTGAGAAATGTATAGAGATATATAGAGATTAGAATCTGAGTTAAAGCAGATACATTGGAAAGATTGACGTTATGATGAAGACTCAAATAAAAAGGGCTGAAAAGCATAGTGGGATTTTTTTCCAGACAATCTCTTAGGAAATGGTTAAGTGTCAAGTTTTAATTACAGCTTCTTTCTGGAGACTGATTGAATTGGACCTCCTGCCTGTCCATAGCCAACTTCTGCATCCACACTGTGTACAGTCAGGCACACAGTCAGGAGGGCTGGGGGTTTGGTCCAGGAAGACAGGATCCATGGAGGCCTCTGAGGACTGCAGTGGGCTCTAGAAGCTAGGGGAATGTGTCTTCCAGGAGTTTGAAAGGTAGTGTTTCTAAATACGAAATTATCAATGAACAACTACCCTAGTGTTGAAAACCTCAGAAAAGTAATTGAATTCTTTCAGCCACTATCATGGGAGAAAGACTCAAGGAAGTGAAGGGGAGTAGGCCTGTGGCACATAGACACATTTTTCCTCTACTTAGTTCGTAATCATCAAGGGTCATGCACGCTTCCTCTTCCATCCACTTCTTTTATCCAAGGGCTGGTTTTAAGTAGTGTTCTACACCCTCAGAGTACACAATATCAGTTACTAAGAGTTCACCTTTTACATTCATAAATATTTAGTTAATACATAAACATTTAGAAAAATATTTATGGTTAGAAGTTTAGAAGAAACAAGAGTTTTTCCAAGCCTCACTTTGGCTTTGGACAATGAATGTAACAACAAATGGAGAGGGTAGTTTTAAAACCTCACATATCCATTTCAAAAAGAATTCAATAGGCAAGACCTTTCGACAAATAGCTGCCTCTTCCTTTTTGACTGTATGGATTTTTCTGGCCATAGCATCATGGTCAATTAAGCTATTGGCACACCTTTATGATCAAAGTCCCTACTTTGAATGAGTCTTTTTAAAAAGACGCACTTTGAAGTGAATCCCTATTCAGGTAATTCTGTTGAGCTGTCCTGAAAGGTGGAAGTGTATCCAGGTGCCAAAGGTTCAGATCATTTTCTTTCATCCATATGACCTTTCTCAGAGATCCAAGATGGGAGGACCAAAAAGGCTTGGGACCTCTGCTTCTAATAGGAGCTCAGTATGAAAACTTTTATTTCAACATTTGGCTGCATTTGAATTTTTTCCTAAACCATGTTATGGAATTAATTTTTATGTAATCTTTTTCTATATTTTACTTTGATGTGATTAGAGTATTGCCGCGTTCCTTTATCATTCTAGATATTAAATATTCCCAGGCGTGTTACCTCATTGAGATATTCCTTTCCCTGTGTGCTCAGCTGCAAAACAGACTTTTTATCTCTACTCCTTTACTCCCTGTCTCTAATTCACCCCCCACGTTTCATGACTCTCATTACATCACCACCCTCAGCAAACACCATCCCTTGTTCCCACAGACTAGCACAGAATGGGGAAGAAAGTGATTTTTACTGAGGGCCTTCTTGTGCCAGTCACCTTTCAAACATCCTGTAATTTAATCTTCACATCCATGCTGAAGGTAAAATGTTTTTATTATTTTGAAGAAATATTTATGAAATATTTAACAATGTCCTCATTTTATGGATGACATATGAAGGTTTTAGAGAAATCATGTAAGTTGTTGGTGGTCACACAGCTTCTAAGCAATAGAGCCTGTATGGAAACCTAAACTCTTGTGGCTTCAACAAAACCCTTGCTGTTTTCATCACTCTGTTCTGCCTACTATGAAATTTGTAAGCACTTTAGTCTAGTCTTCAAAAAAACAAAACAAATTTGGCCTTACCTTTCTCTCCCTATCTTCAGACTCTCTACTCCAGAGAAAAGACTGATTCACTGTTTCTCAAGCACATCTTACACCTGACTGTCCCCCTTCTTTTGTACATACTGTTTCTACTCCTTGGAATTCACGGTCTATCTCTCTTGGCCCAAATGCCAGCCATTCATTAAGACTCAGCTAAAATATTACCTTCTCTATGGAGGTTTCCATGATTCCTTAGCCAGAAATATTTATCGCAGTGATGACCTTACATAATTCTTTCTATTACTGTCTTATTAGGCATGATTTTCCACCTCGTTCACAGTTATTACTGAATCTCTTACCTCCATGCCAGTCCTCTGGGCAGCAAGACTGATTTATTACCTCCATAAATTTCACAGTACCCAATCCAGTGCCTTGTACTAATAAGCACTAAGAATACATGTGAAAAATGAATGAGTGAAAAGATGAATAAACATTTATTTATTTCCCTCTGGCAGGCATTGTGACAGAGCAGAAATAACATAGAATATATAGTGAGGAAATCTGAATTACAGTACTAATTCAGCAAATTCCTGACTATGTCCTTGAATGAGTAGTTTAATCTTTTGAAGATGCCATGATTTCATCTGTAGAATAGTAATCATGATAACCTCAAAGGTTATAACACTTAATTGAGAAAACATATGTGAAAATAGTTTGCAAACTTTTATTATATCATTTTAAGTAAAAATTCTTATAAAGTTAGAGTGACATCTCCATAATGTTTCATCACATACTAACTTTATAAGAACTACTTGTTCTTTTTAAAAGCTTTCTGTGAGTATAGTCATATCTCTTTTCCAATTTCAATATGTAAGTACACAAATTTAAAATTAAACTCCATATGTTTCAATTTTAATAAATTTATCCATCAGTATTTTTCACATATTTTTAGTTCTGAGATGTCCAGGAAGGTGATTAAAGTTACATAGTTTCTAAGTTTCTACATTTGAAGATTGTGTGTGTTGCTGGTGGTTGTTACGCTTGGCATGTTGCTGCCGTCATGCTTGGCAGAATCTGTTGGAACCCTGCTAATCTTGTGACAAGCAAAATCAGATGTATATTTAAAAGTACCACACTAAATGAGAAGAATTAAAAATTGGGTAATGGAAAGGCCAGTGATTAATCACTTCAAATTCCTGTAATCAACAATAATTTTAAAACATTTTATTGAATATGATTAATATATCTTATACAATTTTGAAGTTAGCTCACCCCAGGGACTACCACTCAGTAGGTGTGCAATAAAGAGTTCTGAATTAAGACATTGTTCTAGGCTTCACAGTGAGTGGACTTTCATGGGCTCCATGATTACTATTTCATTGACCTCCTAAATGATCATATTGCCTGTAGCATTTGAATCCACATTCCACACTAAGACTTGAGTGAAATCTCTGCAACACAGTGAAAAGCATGCCACTCCCTACTTAAAATCTTTTGGAAGCTGCTATTACCTGTGAACAAAAGCCCAATTCTTAAGCATTCCATATAAACACTTTCAAAATCTGGCCTCTAACAAGATTCTGGTACTCCCAACATGTTCCCATTTATACCCTCTTTGGATTATCAGGGTACTTGTACTTCCTACAAGGGCTCTGCCCCTTAACCTCCCCGCCCCAGTCCTTTCTATGCAGAATTCCCTTTGCTGGAATGTTTTTCATTCTCCTCTGGGAAAATGTTATTGCATCCTTCCTGACCCTCTACTCCCCTCATCTTCCCTCCAATACTTCTCTGATTATTTTACACCTTTATACACAGGCTTTATACACATTTTCTTAGATTTGATAAGATGCGGCAGTCAACATACAGTGATAAAATTCTTAGAATTCAAAAGCATGTTGTACATTGTTTTTTCCAACAGTGAACATAGCTGAACATTTTATAATATTGAATGGGACTCTTCTCTTCACTGACCATATAGAATCGATACCATGTCTTTTATCATATCACCAACAGCAGTTGACCAATCACCTGGACCTGATGGAGAGAAAAGCCAGAAAATAATCACTAAGTCATTGTCTCTTGCTAAGGAGATACGTTGATATGCTTTCTCAATATTTAATTGTGCTTACGCTTGCTGGAGAGGGTAAGGGAACCAGCCTTGGAGGAGAAAAAGGCTGGGGAAACTGACAGGACCCTATGAGAGTACTGGATTGTCCCACTCACAGTGTCCCAACTAGCTGGGTAAGGATGGTTTGGCAACATTTACTGTCCAAGAAGGTCCAGCCAGTAGGTGGACACAGAAGCAAGTGCCTGAGTGGCAGCCAGTACTTGATTAAATTAAATTCATGACCACAAATCCAAAACAGGCATGCAAAAATGCCTGGTCATCCTTTAACCTTCCTCTAGTATGTGTCCAATTCTTCAGGACTCCTATTTCAAAATTTCTCTTTCCCTCAAACTAACAGTATCCCCTCACCAGCTCATTACTTTGCTTCAAAATTCCATATTCTCTCTTTCATATTACCAATATAAAATTTACCAACCTACCAGCGTTGTTTTCTACAATCCATCCTCCAGCAGGCATTGAAGTACTCACATCTGTCAAAGATCAACACCTTCCAGAGCTCCTTCTGCCCTCCTCATGCACCTGATTCCTACAATTTTACCCTTTGTCTCCTTCACTATTAATTTTTGTATCTCTAAAAAATCATTCCCCTCTGCATGTAAATGAATTTAAGTTCCTTCTATCTACAAAAGCAAAGCAAAAAATTAATTGATCCAGTTTCTCTGCTCTCCTACCTAGCAAAAATTCATGAGTTATCTGTACTTGCTAACTCAATTCTAATTAGTAATTTATACTATGTTAACCTATCAATCTATACTATAATTTTTGTAATATCTTATAATAGTAACTGTATTAATGTGTATCATAATAATATAACTGTAATATTAATATTATACATGATCAATAATCTTAAGACTTTTAAGAAACCTGTAATTTATTAGAAATTTATAAAAAGATTGTGCCATAATCTTGAATTCAAGGAACTTAAGAATTTTTAAACTTTTATTATACTTTTAAAAATTATCTTTGAGATTGAACAATCATGAGGTTAAAGACTGTTATATCCTTCTAACATACCAGATTCTAGCACAAGATAAGGCCATAAAAAATGTATGTGAACTGAGTAATTCATACTTATCAAATTAAAGTTTGATTTAGTTTAGAGTTTTTAACACAGTTTAAAATATAAGCTCAAATACTTGAAATCAGTTTTTTACCTTGATCCTTGTTTGGTTGTCACTGTAATGCTATAAAATTGATTTAATCACACGTTTTTCTAGCTAAAGGACTTAGTTGAAGATAAAACATTGGGAGTAGAATTGTAACATTTATTTGGCAGTTAAGTATTAAGGAATATATTTATATGTATGTATATTATTCTCTAATACATATTCTTTATCTATATATGTATATGTCTATGTCTCTGTATATATACTCTAAGCCTCATAACTTGGGGATAATTAATAATATCCACATTTTACATAAAAAGAAATCAAGCTCACAAAAGTAAAGTATCTTGGACAAAATCCCATTGTAAGTAATGAAAGTAGAATTCAAACCCCAAAACTATAATTTTCCACTACATTACTTGGAAGGTTGACAGAATGGGTTTGGTATAGCTGAACAGCTTATCATTAGAGGAGAAATAAATGACTGTCTTATTAAAGTAAAAGAACAGAAAGCTAAGGTATAGTTATTTTAAGAATCAGAAATTTATTTCAGACTGGCTTACCCATTCAATTTGGGGAAACTAATCCTTTCCTGTTCTTCCTTTGTTTCATATATAAATTAAGGATGACATTACTAGTTTACTTTTCAGAATTTGTAAGAATACTTAAATTAATCAAGTTATTCACCATCTGGAGAATTTGTTAAAGCATTCATTCCTCTGGGCCTTCCCCCAGAAGTCTTGTTCCAGAAGGTCTAGGGTGGGGCTGGAGAGTCTACATTACTAACAAGCTGCCTGGTGATGATGAAGTTGCTTATGTAGGAACCACACTGAGTGACACTGCAGTACAGTTTTGGCCTTTAATGCTCCATGACTGTTTATTACCATCTTTATCTCTCTCTCTCTCTCTTTTTTTTTTACCATTTATTTAACACTTACTATATGCATATGACTATTTAATTTAAGTACTATCCAAGTAACAAGTCCCTTGACTGTTTTTCCTCATATACTCTACAATTGAAAGTTTATTTCAGGTCACATAGTTTTTGAAAGAGACATCTTCAAAGACTTTCAAACTTTTGAAAGAGACATCTTCTCTATTAATATGTTTCTCCTCTCCTATAGAATGAACAATAAAAAAGATTCCTATTTTGGACAACGCAGTTGGCTCAAGAGCAAAAGAACAACTGAATTTTTGAGGACTAAATCCTGAAATTCAAAGTACTAGGAGATATAGACATTTTGGCACAATGCTCTTTTCTTTTAGAACCTTTCTACTACAATGCCAACTTGAAGAAAGTGGACATTTATTTCAGGGCCTTGTTTGGATCAAATTATGAATTTGATCTAATTTGCATCTATTTCCAGATGAATATATATATATCCTAATTTTCTGTAGTGTTTTATGTAGTCTGAATTAGCTGGGGAATTCATTCTCATCATTTACCTTTAAAAGCAAATTGGGTCATTTCTATCAGTAGTCTGAGATTTGCTAAAATAATTCAATGATTTGGTTCCAACAATAGAACTTTTCAAATCTCTTTTCTTTTCTGATGTGGCTCTGAATGATCTCAGATGTCAAAATAACAAAACAAAAAACAGAAGTAATTTAAAATTGAGGGTTGTTTTTTCTTTTGAGGCAAATGTTTGCATTATGTCAATTAATCATCACCATAAATCTATGGTGTAGATAAATGTTATTACTTCTCAGTCTTGTAAAGGAGACTCCCAAAGTTAAATGCATATCCTTAGAGGTTCTATAGGGGAGAAAACAATGCATTGACTAATTTGTCAAACTCATTTATAAGCCTTCGTGAAGCTTCCCATTACCAGTTAATGGTTCATGAGGTAATAACCCTTGATTTAATTGGGCTTCTTGTTTTTATTTCCTTGAAATTCATTCCTTATTCATTCATTCATTCAATATTGAGCACCTACTCTTTCCCAGATACCATTCTAGGCCCTGGGAAACATATCAGACCACACAACCTCCCAAAGTCCCTGTTCTCATGATACGTATATTCTAGTGCAAGGAGACACAAACAAATAAAATACATAGTATGCTACAGGGCAATATGCCCCGTAAAGGAAAGGATAGCAGAATAGGGGTGGGAGTTAAAAGGTTAAGGGTTCAAAGTGAAGAGGGCAATATCAAAGGCTGGGGAAGGCCTCACCAAGAAAAGAGATGAAGGAGGGAGCCTTGTATGTCGCTGTTCCAGGCAGACAGAACAGTAACTGCACAAGCCCTGAGACAGGAGCACCCCTGGTGTGCTCAGGTACCATCAAGGGGCCATCCAGCTATGCTGGATTAGAGAGCAGACAAGGGAGATTAAGAGGAGGTGGGGTCAAGGCAGAAAAGAGAGCCAGATCCTGTAGCGCAGTGCAGGCCAAGGCAGGGACACTTCCACTCTGAGTGAATGGGAGCCAATGGAAGGCTTGGAGCAGAGGGGTGACATGACCCAACTTGTGTGTTCACAGAATTGCTTTGGTGGATGTGTTGAGGATAGATCCTAGAGGTAAGGTCTGCAGCAGGAAAACCTAGCAAAGAGACAATCGCACTAACCTGTGTGCCTGTGTGAGATATGATGGCGTGCGGAGAGGGATAATGGAGAATGATGGATTCTGAGTACATTCCACAGGTAGAGCAGACAGGATTTCTGGATGAACTCCAAATGGGTTGGATGGGTTGGGAAGAAAAAGAGGAATCAGGGCCAACTTCAAGGTCATTCATTCTGCTCTAAGAAAAAACAAAAACAAAACAAAAACAAAAACAAAAACAGTACATGCTCGCTCAAGCAGATAAAGTTACTACTGATCACAAATTACAGGAACTTCTTTGACAATTACGTTTTACACTTCAAAGCCCACCAATGAAAAATAGCCTTTGTTTTTCCATTCTCCTTTGCCTGACTTCCTAAAGTTTGAAAGACTGCAATATATATATATATATATATATATATATATATATTTTTTTTTTTTTCATTTCACAGTATTGTTTGGGGAAAGAGTGGTGGATGGGGATCAGATGATCTACATTTGCCTTCTGGCTCAGCTACTTACTAATATTCTGAAGAAAGACAAAGTAGCACAGGTAAATGTGGAGGAGAAGGCTGTTCAGGGCAAGGATGGCATTGACTAGATGAATTTGCCATCCCCATCACTTTTACCACATCAGGCTTACAGACACAAACCCCGCCCACTATTAGCATATCCAGAGTTTCTTAGATGGTTGGTGAAAAAAGGAAACCAACCAGAAGAACCATTGTATGAACTCAACTTTCCTCACTATTTCCGTCATGCTGAAAATGCTGCTACTTCAGGCAGATTAAATATCATGTGTACACAAACAAATATGCACACACCCACATGTTTCTCCCTCTCTCTTGGATTGATGGCAAGGCCAGAGAGTCTGGGCAGTAGTTGGTGACTGGCTCTGTACCTGTAATTTTAGAGTTATGATGTTAAGGCTTTACTTCTGGTAATATGTTGTTTTTCATTGAAGGTACACCCATTTTGGTTCTCAGTTTAAAATAGCTAAAAATGGAATGTCTGCTTTCATTTTTTTGAAAAGAGCCATTTAAAAAAACTTTCCACATTGGCGATCTCTTCTTTTTGTTCTTCAAGTTAGTAAAGCTCTTATGAGTGAATGGGAGTCAATGGAAGGCTTTACTGAGGGTAAAGCTCTTATGAGCTTTACTAAGTTTATGAACCAACCCACTGACTTCCCCTGTTGTTTTCTGGACCAGAGAGCAGCTGCTCAGACACTGAGAAAAACTGTCTTGTGAGGAATGTTTATTTCTGTGCATTCACCTTAGTTACCCTCCATGCTATTGAGATCAAAAAGTTCAACCTCCTCTGATATAACAGTGAGCCCACACTTTCCCTTTCTAGGAGTTTAAAGGCAAGCACTGTAAAAAATCTCTTATTGATGCAAAAGAAACTTTTTAATGGTTTATTTCTTAAAGAATGCTGAATCTAAAGAACATTTTTTTACAATTTCAAATTCCTCTTCTAAGGCTCTTAATTTTAGATCTTAGTGTAAAACTGTAGTCAAGCCTTGTTGTCTTGTCACGTAAGTGTTACATCACTTCCCAAGTGCTGGAGGCCTTCCCCTTGTCTCTGAGAGCAGGGTTTTAGTATCATGTGCCTGGCTGTCTACACAGAAACCGCACCATTGTCTCTTTCTCCATTGCTTATTTTTGACCTTGAGGAGTTGGCCAGTTCACACATGTTTGTCTGCCGTAGGTGAATTGATTTATTTCCTTGTTGTACTTGGAACTTGTTCTATGATTTAGAAACATTTTTCTTTTTACTGTGGAACTTTTTATTCAAATGAATTCTTTGCTGGAGCAGCCCAGTATACAAAACATATGAAAGCAGAGCTGCTGGTAGAGGTTCCCAGCCTTAACTCCTTCATTATCTAACATAGGCTCAGGGCCCCTCTGCCCAACCTCCAGGGCTCCTGGGTCATTGTTCAAGAAACTCAGGCCTCTTTAATCTCTCGGAGTAATTTTCTCACATGTCAAGGAAGATAAATTACTGACTGAATGCTACAAATGAGTACCTTTTCAATAATGCATTCATTCTCAAGAATATAGAATACAGGCATCAAGAAACAAAATGTGAAAGTAATGATGCAGCAGCATCAGCGACAAAAAGCCACCAAGCTCCTAAACACATTTTTTAAAGAAAAGCTTTGATTACAACATTTTTTTTTTACAAACTATGATGTTCATTTTTATGCTTTTAAAGAATCGATGACAGCTTTCAAAGGTGAGGCAGTTCAGTAGTAATCTTGAGGCACTGTGGGACTATAGTAGTGAGGGCATGGAAGACTTTAATATTCAAAGGAGGGGTCGTGGAGCTACCTGGAAAATAATAATGAAACAACGTCTGTACAGCAGAGAAGACTTTTCAGGTGTCAAACTTTCAAGCTTTTCTCTTGTCATAAAATATCGTTTCACTATCCCAGTAGAGAGAAAAGAGTAGGAGGAAACTATCATTCAATAACTAAGTTGTAGGTAAGCATGTTGCCGAAAAGTTATTGAGAACTAACATTTAAAATTTGTTCTCCTATGTGCATTTTATAAAATGCTCACTATAACTCTACTGCCTCATTATTAGTTCTCTACCTCTACAGCAGGGGTATCAGCTGTTCAGGTGAGAAATGAGAAGTTGAAAAGACATAATAACAATAAGAATGGAAAAGAAAACAAAAATTTTAGACAGTTAGTGATAGAATGGACATTACTTAATACCTGAATGAACATAGCTTGAAATAGAGGAGAAATTGGAAGACCTTCCAAAAGTTCTGTTCAGGTGACTGGTAGACCATAGTAACATTACCAAAATAGACATTAATCAAAGTTCAAAGTGTGGAATATTATGACTTTAAATCATGCTATTTGGCTTCATATTTGCCTTCCAGTTTTCAGAAACCAAATGCCATTTGATAATATGCAACCATATACAACATTCTGGTGACGCAGTTAATCCTATGTTTATTTTAGTTGTCAAAGTCTAAAAAAATCAAGGTAAATAAATAGAAAGTGAAATATAGTAAGTGTCTATAATGTTTGTGTTTAAATACTACACATGATCATTGTACCTATATAAATAAAAAAGATAGCAAACTGAGTCTCTAATGTTGAAATTCACAAACCATAAGACATGAAACATAAAAATTGTGAATCACTGTATTATACATTTGTAACATAGAATATTGTACATCAATGATACTTCAATTTTAAAAAAAGACATGAAACAAAGGAAGTGCTGTTTCTCTCTTATCCTGGCCTCTCATGAAAGCTAAAAATTCTGTTTCCCTTGAGACTGTGAAATTGTTCACAGGTTCACATATGTCCCTTATGTCCTAATAGCTAAGTGTCTGAGGGAGCTTTATTACTCTGACTCATGTTTGACCAGATGATTCAATATTAGGGAACTGATTCACTAGGTCAGGATTGGTCTGTGCATTTGAAATGTTAAACAGGAGATTTTTTAAAAGGAAATGTCATGCATATTTAGAGGTAAAGCTGTTAATGGGAGAGAACACTGGACTGAGGGTAAACATAAATTATTTCTCTACCTTGGCACCCCTTCAATGTGCTGTTGGCTTATGAGGTATATGTTCTGGAGGAGCCTTCAAAAAGATGTCTACAGAAATTTGAGGCAGATTACTTAATTTAACAACATTTGCCTAAAAAGAAATGTTCTTTTCAGACAGTTCTAGTTATTAGTATAATTTTTATAGTGCTTTAAAGTCACTATTTTAAGAAAAAAGACATCACTTTATCCCTCTCATTCCCAAAACTAAAATGGCTTTGATTCTGGAGAGGTTATTAAAAGGGTCGGTGGAGTAGAAGTAAAAAGAGTTTGTGTAACCTGTGTGAAGAGTTTGGCCTTGAAACATAAGCAAGAGAGAAGTAGTGTGGTAATTTTAAAAGTAGCAGGTTCAAAGAGAGGGTATTTTCAAGATAAAGACAAACGCTTGAAGATGTGAGTGAAAGCATACCAGAAAACAGGGGCATTAAGTAGGAAGTAAATGATTAAACAAATGAGAGGTAAAAGTGTACCACAATCGTCCTCTTCTCAGCCTATTTGAAATCTTAATTTATACTTAAATATCTAGATCGATGTCCTCCAAATCTGCTGTGCCTTAAGCCCTGTGATAGATAGATAGATAGATAGATAGATAGATAGATAGATAGATAGATAGATAGGTAGATAGATAACAGCTAAAGGTAAAATATCCAGAATAAAAAAGATAGAGAGAAAAAAATAGCAAATCTATGATGTAGGGGCCTGATATTTATCAAAGCTAATGGTTTACAGAATTTTAATTATCATAATGGTGTCTGGTTTGGGTAACATGATATAATTAGAAACATAATTAATTGATTCCTTAATTTCTCGACACATAGGGAAATATTAGACTGCAATCAGTCTTTAGTCTAACCTTGATAACACTGTGCTCCTGGTTACGCACATAATTTTTTTTATTATAATTTTGCTTCTGTAACTTTCTCCCCAGTTTGACTGGATTTTCAGAGTGCAGTGCTTTATGTACAGGAACATTAAGTAAGTTGGCTGGCTTTTCATCTTTTTTACTCAGCCGCCTCACTCAGTTCAAGTTGCATCAGGAGAACTGCTGTTCAGCTTTCTTTTCCATGGTAGTTTGGAAGGAGAGGGTAAGAGGAAATAGAGGCTCTGGGCAGTGGCAACAGCTGGAAGGCATCTCTAATTAGATTCCAGGCGGACTTGGGCTGCGTTTATAACTTTCCATATGCTGGCTTATAGTTTCTTTTAAGAAGTTCCCAAAACAACATGCAAATTTAAAAAGATTTGTTGCACTTGTATGTGTCACTCAATCTGAAGCTGTTTTCTTGAGCACCTTAGTATGGAACATAGAATGGTAATCGCTGACTCCTAACTTAGAAGGTGTTGTCCAAGAGGATGTCTTAGAAGGTCTGTGTGCTTGACTGACTTGTTATTTATGCATAAAATTTCTAAGACTGCCATTACATCATAAAATTAAAAGATATATTTAAGCCGTGTAGATGATATTCTGACTTTTAAGGTTCTCCTCACATAGGCAGTTTGGAGTCTTTTTTGCAAGGTAATGTTACTTACTTAAAAAAAAAAAAAGCATAAAAGAAGCAAACCATTATATTCAATATACAAACAAATTAGTGACCATAAACTATGAAAACATACGTTGTGCATTTGTGATTATGGTTTTGTGCTCAGCAATAGAGAGAGAACTGGAAGTTGTTGGGTTTTGTTTTTCAATGTTGTATCCTGGAAAGGTTGATTTAAAATTTTCCTACTCAGTGGAGCTAAAAATCACACTTGCTGCAGAAGAACTTTAAAGACCTATTGCCATTCTCAAATAAACAGTTGACTTAATTTTGAATTTTACTTTTCAGTAAAATGTATTTCTTATTAGTTTTATAGTCATACAGGATTTATTTTTGTTTTCACTTTTCTCAGGAGAGGTCTCTGAAATTAACTTTTGAAAAGATGTGTAAAGACGGTAATAAAGATATGTAAATAAAGTGGAAATAAGATATGTAAATACAAGGTGTAAATTTTAAAAATACCTTTGAGAGAGTTGAATATAAGAATTGTCATTATCCCAAAGCATCAGACATCACATTGAAGCCTTGATCGCTATTAACTTACTATGTAATGAGTTCCCCTCAAGGCCCACCTTCCCAAACCTAGCCTTGCCTAAAAACATTGCATAAAATAAAAAGATGTATTTAAGCCATGTAGATGATATTCTATCTGACTTTTAAGGTTCTCCTCACATAGGCAATTTGGAGTCTTTTTTGCAAGGTAATGTTACTTATTTAAAAAAAAAAGGCATAAAAGAAGCAAACTGTTGTATTCAATATACAAACAAATTGGTGGCCATAACTATGAAAACATATGTTGTACATTTGTGATTATGGTTTTGTGCTCAACAGTTGAGAGAGAACTGTGCTGCCCACAATTATTAAAGACATTAATTATTCTAAAGTAAAATGTATTCTTTAATGAATGACAACATACATAATTATGTAGGTTCATCTTACCTGTGAAGTGGCAACAGTCTGTGAAATGGTCCTTGGCCACTGTTCTCTTCCTTCCACCGTTTTTTTCCATTAAGCTCCTGGAATTGTCTTACTAAATTGCATATCAGATGGTGCTGTTGGCCATGGGGAGCCCACATCTCAGCACAAAAGACCCGTCACAAACCAGCCCCTCGCTGTCTTTCCAGACTCCTTTCTCACTGCTCCTCGAAGTATCCTATAATCTACTTACATGCCTGATCATGTCACCATTTCATGAAGTTATCCCTTTCTCATACTTTGGTGCCTTTTTGTGCTGTTTCTTTTGAAGTGACTTTTACCCCTTTCTCATCCTGTGTATATGTGATTTATCCATCAGAACTCAAATCAAATTTTACTTCCTTTGCTAATTCCTGCAGATAAGTGTCTCCTTTTTTATTCACATATTTTATTTACACTTATCAGTACTACAGCTCTCATCACCATATTCTCCATTGCACTTTGAGCTCTTCAAAGGCATATGCCTTATCTTAAAAATTTAAATTTCCCCATATCTGACATTACATGGCGTAAACAGTCAATAAATATTTATTAAATGAATGGGTGTCTAACTAATTTCCAGTATATTTGTAATACTTCTTTTTTAAATTTATCTTTATTTTTTATTGAAGCATAGCTGATTTACAATATTGCGTTAGTTTCAGGTTTATAGTAAAGTGATTCAGTTTTATATATATATATATATATATATATATATATATATATTCTTTTTTCAATTATTTTCCATTATAGTTTATTACAAGATATTGAGTATAGTTCCCTATGCTATACAGTAAATCCTTGTTGTTTATCTATTCTATATATAGTAGTGTCCTTCTATTAATCCCATACTCCCAATTTATCCCTTTCTCCCACTTCCCCTTTGGTAACCATAAGTTTGTTTCCTATGTCTGTGAATCGGTTTCTGTTTTGTGTATAGACTCATTTGTATTATTTTTTAGATTCTACCTTTAAGTGATACCATATAATATTTATCTTTCTCTGGCTTACTTCACTTAGTGTGATAATCTCTAGGTCCATCCATGTTCCTGCAAATGGCATTATTTCATTCTTTTTTATGGCTGAGTAATATTCTATATATATGTGTGTGTGTGTGTGTGTGTGTGTGTGTGTGTGTGTATACACTCACATCTTCTTTATCCATTCATCTGTTGATGGACGTTTAGGCTGCTTCCATGTCTTAGCTATTGTAAATAGTGCCACTATGAATATTGGGGTGCATGTATCTATTAGAATTAGAGCTTTCATCTTTCCCAGATATATATCCAGGCATAGATTAATAGATCATATAGTAACTCTATTTTTAGTTTTTTAAGGAACCTCCATACTGTTTTCTATAGTAGATATGCTAATTTACATTCCTACCAACAGTGTAGGAGGATTCCCTTTTATCCATACCCTCTCTAGCATTAATTATTTGTAGACTTTTTGATGATGGCCATTCCAACCAGAGTGAGGTGGTATTTCACTGTAGTTTTGATTTGCATTTCTCTAGTGATTAGAGATGTTGAACATTTTTTCATGTGACTGTTACTCGTCTGTATGTCTTCTTTGGAGAAATATTTAGGTCTTCTGCCTGTTTTTTGACTAGGTTGTTTGTTTTTTGTTATTGAGTTGTATGAGATGTTTGTATATTTTGGAAATTGAGCCCTTGTCTGTCACATTGTTTGCAAATGTTTTCTCCCATTCCATAGGTTATCAATGGGCTTCATTGAATATTTGGTTATAGTTTAAATTATATTTTGTTCCAGATAATTAAAGAGAAGCCTAAATCAAGTTAGTTGGAAATAAAGAGACAAAGAGAAGAGAAAGGGAAAAGGAGAAGTTATCATTAGACTGTAAGCCAAATAGCTACCATTTATTGCTACTGTGAATTTTAAGTCAAATCTTTTAAAGTTTTAAAATTGTTTTGCCTTTACTGAATAATTTAATTTTACTTATTATAAGAGGAAAGATTTTTTATTATCTATTTCCTTAATATATTAATTTCAGGATCCAACAAGCAGAGTTTAAATTATGTACTTTGTCTTCTTATAAATAAAAGGATGTATTATTATCCCAGAACAATTTGGGAATGAGTTTTATTTCCTTCTATAGCAGCTTTGGACATGGTCCACATGTTAAGTTGACATTACAGGATAGCTAAACAATCCCCCAAGGTAATTTTCATTAAAAAAAAAAACAAAAAAAACTAGAGAAAAAAAATCCAAAGCCTTTTCTGATTTAAAAAAGTCATGGTTATTTCTAACCACATAAGCAGGAAAATTCCCTTTCCCAACCAATTTTAAATTCCGGTTAAGCTGCTTCTGTTCTTCCTTATATTCAGTGGGATTAGAACACTTGCCATGAGCTGTCATTTTCATAACTTATAAATACCTTAATTCATTCCTTAGCCTTACTTCCTTGACTTTCTGTTTTTGTGGAGTGTTTTTCTGTTTCATCATGATTGGGTTACACACGTAATAAGAACTCTATGTAAAGTAAATGTTAGCAAAGCACTTTAATTTTCATAAACTGAATAATGGTTTGTGTAGGTATATACTCTAGTTTATATATAATAAATGCATGTTTATGATTCCAAAAGAACATTTTGTGACAATAGCTACTCTTATAAAATAAACAAAACTTATGAAATAATGTAGTATAGACTAGATACAATGCAATAATCCAACCAACATTGCATTCTTCCTCACAGAAGTGAATTTACATGAAATTTTTTCACATAAATAAAAATACATCAATGAAGATGAACAGGTTGCATGTATATCTACTAGTGGTATCATTTAAATTTCTGATATTTGAACATTTTTAACCTGTAAAAATGGCGCTTTTGTACCTAATACATACATTAATAAAAAGATGATACAATGTCAGGAAGTGGTAAATACTATTAAAAGAAAATAAAGCAACTTAAGGAAAAAGAAAATGAGAGGAACTATTTCTATAGGGCACTCAGAGAGGGTGTCTCTGAAGAGGAAACATTTGCAACCTGAATGAAACGAGGAACAAGGTAAACCAGTTGATCTGGGCTGAGGGAGCAACAGTGTTAAGGGCCTGGGATTGGAGCCAGCTTGGCATGGCTGCAAAATGGTCAGGAGGCTGGTGTGGAGTGAGTGAGCGGAGTGTGGTAGGGAGCGAGAACAGAGACAGAGTCAGGGGCCAGACTACATACGGTCTTGCAGCCCATGGTAAGGACTTTAAAATTTAACCCAGAGGTGATGGGATGCTATGGAAAGGTTTTGAGCAGTGACATGATCTAATTCATATTTCAAAATGATTTTCTCACTTTTAGTGCCTCATTCAGACTGTATGAAGCAGAGGACTACAATCTCACAAATTAAGGAGAGTGTGTCTCCTAGGATAGAGTGAGATTTGCTTCCTCTACTCATAGTCACTTGAATATTGGGCTAGGTCAAGGGTAAGTTGGTCCACAGAAGCAAATGTTGACCCACAAACAAGATTTAGAATCAGAAAATTTCATTTTGGAATATGAAAGTTATGGTTTAAAACATTGTCGTTTACCAATGTGATCTTAACTAATTCTTTTTACCTCCATAAGATTTAGTGCCCTTATCTACAAATGAGGGTTATAACAATTATGAAGGTTAAACAAAGGAATGTGTAGACTGGAAAGTACTCTACAGATGTTTGACATTATTATTTTCATGGTATTTATTGAGCTCCACTCATATAAATTTAGTGCTTAGAAAAACCAAACAGACTGCATCCTAATGGTTTCTCTTATAAGAAAAACCCTGGCACTACCCCTGAAGGATGACATGGAACTTTGGCTTCTGAGTATTTCTGTTGATTTTTTTCCCCAAATTTCCTGTTTATATAATGATTTAGATTACCATGAGTCCATGTAGACTTAGGACCTAAAAGAAGTTGGTTAATCAGTTGAGTTAACATGTAAATGATAACCAGTCTGTCCACTTACTTTGATATATTTTAATGAGAATTTGGGGTAGGGAGAGGTAGATATAGTATGTCTGCCGTAACCATCTCAAGGACTTTCTCAAACGAGATGTCCGTGCCACTGGGTCTGACAGAACTCTAAGTGGCTTTAGTGTTTTCCTGATAATGAGCGTCTCCGTCTTTCAATTCCTGTTCTACCCTTCCATTATCTCCTGCCTATGTTAAAAGTACCTTGATCTCCTTTTCCTCAGATTTCTCCAATAGCTAATTTCATCCACCTGGCATAGACTCAGAAACAGATGCTGTGTGCTCTCATATGCTAAAGAAAACAGTCAAGAAATTGAGAGAAGGGGATAGAGAAGAACATAGCTCTGTTTGTTAGGGGAACGAAGGGGACCAAAATAACGTAAGACAGATACGTGAACAGAGAATAACAAAGAGGAAGCATTACTGCATTAGAACAAATTGGAAATTATTTCTAAGAGGTTCCAGACATCTGGCTCCTGGGGTATAGGTGTTGAATGTCCATGGACATTTTAGAAACAGTGCAAATTTAAAAGGCATGGCTCTACTTTCAGCAAGTGGACCATTGGTGGATTGCTGCCCAGGACCAGCTGGCTTCATCTCTCTCGCTGCTGTGAGATACATTCCCACCTATTGGTAATCTCCATACATCGAAAAATGCCTTTAATAACTGGAAATCTTTGTCCGTGGGACAGTTTGTGCAGTGAGAGTTAAAGGAGATTGATGTGGACTTCTAAAGTACAATCTATGTTTAACTTTAAATGAAACAAAGGAAGGTATTTTAGTTTTTTGAAACATAGAGCTTCCTAGGATTTTGTTTAAGGCAGAATTTGAATTAAGCATTTCATTTATTTTCTTTTACAAATATTTGAAATCTGTATCCTCATAAAGGATGGAAACACAAGGAAATAATATGAATTATGGATTTATGTTCATAAACTTGAAATTTTGTTCTATTTCATACTCCTTGCAGATTATATTCTTTAAGATCAAAGAAAGCTATTAATATTAATGTCAAGAAGAAATCTGTATTAATTGCAAGGAATATTCTCAAATGCTGGGAAAGAGGGAGGCAGAGAGAAGGGAGATCATTGTTAACAAATTTCCACATATTCAGATATGTAATGAATATATTCAGATATCTAATGAGATGTCAGTGACTCTGGGAAACCAGAGGACATCCTTTCAGAAAGCCTAAAATAGATTTTGGTTTTAATATATTATTTTAATTACTTCTTTGCTGAGAAAGCCATTAGAAACACAGAACAGTAAAGCTATAAAGAACCATACTTCTTTACTTACTCCTAGAGCTTGTTCTAGAATGCTTCCTATACATTTAAAAACATTGCCTTTTTTAATCTCACATTTCTTAAAACAACTTTATTCAAACTTATGTCATGCATAAGTGACATGACATCAGTCCATGACATGACATCTTTGACATCAGTGACCTTATCATCAATTCTGCTACCTTTTGAATCTTTTTCCCCCAGAGCACTTTAACTTCACTTCCATCTAAGCTATTTAGCATTCAGCACTTTAAATAACCTTTATGCTACCACTTATCTTATTCTTTGGTTTTACAGATACTAAAATTGAAAATCTTTTTTTATCCTTTTAAATACTTCCTCCCATAATTAATTAGTATGCATTTTTACTAGGATGAGCTGGTGCTACACTTACGTGGCCAGTATTTGAGGCCAAAAGGTGCAGGTTCTATTTGAAATTCAAATTATTACTGAGAATCTTTTTTACACTAAGTTTTTTTTTTAATCCATAGGACTAAAAAAGTGATATGTTTACAAAATATACATTTACCTCAAGATTTTAAAGAAAATAGAATGTATTTTGTTTTCATCCTCCTTCAAAAGCAGAATGAACTTCAAACTGTGAAGAGTTGATGGGATATGATTACTAACATATAGAAGCCCAAGATAAATGGGATGTGTCTACTCTCCACAAATTCTGAGAGAAAGCCAGGTCTTTGAAGCAGATTGTCACAAGCTTTTACCATGCCTTCTTCCCAGACTTCTAATTATTGAATCAGGATACTCTGTAGCCTTTCAGCATAAAGAATGCATGTTTTGGAGCTCAACAGACCTTTCTAGATCCTAGCTCTGCCACTTAATTTCTTAAATTCCGGTTTCCTTTTTATGAAATGGGGATGCTATTACTTTCCAAAGGTTGTTTCAAGAATGGGAGAGATTGTTGGTTTATTGCTAGACATATAGTAGACACTCAATATACTGTAGCTATTATTGCTGAGTTTGTGCTGTTTTGATCTTTTTTCTTTGAATGCAGACTTTGACCATGACAAGACTCCTGTTGTCAAGGCCATTTTCTGACATTGATACCAACTTCCTAAAAATGTTTGTCATTGCTGTGTTCTCCATCTGAGTGCTGACTGGCAGATCCACCTTGATCATGTCCCAGTTCTATCCTAGTTCTTATGTGAACTGTATATCTAAACTGGAATTTTTGGATAAGCCTAAATATTCGCTTCTTCTACAGAGGGCTGGCCCTCTCTAGCCTAGAGGTAGGTCTCTGGATCCTAACCTGCTGTCACTCAGTCCAGTACCTATTTCTCAGCCCTCTATTGCCCTCTAGTGACTACTTTCAGCACTACCTCATCCAGGGGTTTGTCCTTGTAGAAGGCACTTGGTTACCTGAGTTAAGAGACTAAGAATGGTTAACTGAATTGAGACTCCACAGTGGATTAAATTATATGCTATATTTTGTACATTAACATGTGTGTGAAAAAATTGAGAAGCAACAGTTGAAGACTCTTGAAAAGCAAATGTATCAGAATATTGAAGATGTGCAGTATCTCGGTGTCAAAAAGAGAAAAGTCTGGATTATAAGAACAAAACTGAAAAACTGATTATGGTGGCTTGGTTAAAAATTCTACTTGACTAGGCAATGATTGTTATTGAGTAAGTTAGTAAAGGAATCAGTGATCATTAGAATGTACCCCAGGTTCAATGAGAAGAAATCATGTCCCAAAGTATCATTTAATTTTCTTTTGGAATGCCAACATCAGGGGAAGTTATAGGTATACAATATCTTAGTTTCAACAAAACTTGTAGAAACATCAATCCTTTTCAATTAATAAAAAATTAGACTGAATGATAAGTAAAAAGTTGAATGAGTCATTCTAGGTGACCTGAGTAATAAATCAAAGTTGATCTGAGGGCAGGTCTCCAGCAACATTTCATAAGGCTTTGTTCAGAGTCAGTGCTGTCCCCTCAAAATCGATAACACATGATTCAGATAAAGACACATATTTACCAGAATTAACAGAGGAGGAACAGCTAACATATTGGATGACAAAATCAAGTATCTTCTAAGTCATTAAGTAGCAGGAAGGATGAGCAAAAACATCAGGAAGTGGGCAGTTCTCTGTGTAGATTCACCAACTTAACTGTTCTTCTACAAGATGTAGGAAACCTGGCTTTAGAAAGTCATACACACACAAAAAATAATAACTTGAGGTTTTAGCTGCCTGCAAGCTTATCATGTGCCAACCACATGATGAACTGCCAAATAAACTGATGTGGATCCTCATCAAATATAGACTTCACGTCAAGGATGGTAATAGTGCCGCTCACCTTTGCACTGTTCAGACCACATCTGGAGTATTGTGTTCAATTCCCAGTGCCAGATTTTAAGAAGGACACCGAAAGACTGAAGTGCATGCCAAGGAGGAAATCTGGCAACCGCAGGGCGTGAGGATTGGCTGAAATAGCTGAAACAACTCAGAAACATGGTAACTGTCTGCACGTATTTGAAGAACTGTAATGTGGAAGAGAGTCTCCATTTATTAAGATTCCAGATGAGTAGAGCCTGGATCAAACCAAATAAGAACCTTCTATTAGCAAACTCTTCAGAAATAAAATGAACTTTTTGGTGAGAAACTGAAATCCCCACCCCTGGAAGCATTCTAGGACAAGCTGTCGGACTACATGTGGTTCTTTACAGCTTTACTGTTTGGGGTTTTTAATGACTTTCTCATGTATTTTTAACTTCTATGATTCTGGTTCCTTTCCCTCTCTTACATTTTTTCTTTGAATATGGAAACCTTCATTTATTTTCTTTTACTCCCCAATTCCTTCTCCCAAACTTGTACAAAGTTGGACAGGAAGTATCATAAACAGAATCACATACTATTTCAGCCAAACCAGTATGCCAGTGCTTCAGCTTTATGCAGATTTCTTTAAGAATAGGATGCTGTCTCAGAACAGACTCCAGAGAAAATAATTCCTATTCCCATGGCCAGTTATGATATAATCAGAAGAGCACAGCCTCTTAACATACAAGCCTTTATAAATCAGTAGCTATAAAAACGAAGAGAACACAGGCACTTTAGCTAAGCCTAAGGAGCTGATGCGCAGTGTTTTGATATTCCTATTACAGAACAAATAGAATTTATGTAACTCCAGAATTTGCAGGCCTTTTGAAGCAAAATCAGTTTTCTCTCTCTCTGTGTGTCTTATTCCCTTCTTCCTTTCCTCCCTCTTTTTTCCCTCTTTCTTTCCTCCCTCTTTTTTCCCCTCTTTCTTTCAAGATTTATCTCACAGCTGTTGCATAATGCTTCTAAGCAGAATGATTCTGCGCTCTGTTCCTGTGTTTCTCTTGAGCTGTTTCCTTATTACCAAACCAAACCAACAGCCAGGTCCAGGGCTCATCTGGCTGGTGCTTCCTACATCTGCTGTGCTAGGAATAGCTTTCCCTTCACCAGCTGGCAGTGAAGCAACCGTGAGGGTGCAGGGGAGGGAGGCTTAAGGGGAGCATAAAAGGAATGGGGAGGGTGTAGAATAGAAATGTCCTTTCTTCTCTGTGATGGATTTCCTTCAGGGCAACTCTGGACAGCTGAAATGGCTTCAAAGGGAGGGAAATAGAGAAGCTGTTCTTTCGAAGCAGGTTTCTCCTTTCAGACAGCCTCTTATTACTATTCCTGTGTAATCACTTTTCAGTACATTTTATTAGAACTTCTTTTTATTTCCTGAGAAACCATATAGTTTGCATCTGTGTAGCATGCATTTCTGCGGACCCCTAGAACCTTCTTGGCGTTTACAGCGTATGACTCCATTCTCAGATTAAAAGTAGGAAAAACCTTGGAGAGAAAATGCCCCCATACTCTTTTTTTCCTCCAAATAACCTTTAAAAATCAAGTGGAGGAGAGGCTTCAAGCCAAGTAACAATGATCTTCATCTGCTTAGCAGGGATGCTGGGAGGCATAAGGAGCTAATATGATACGTAGAGTAACTCTACATGTTTCAAAAGTGCTTTATTAATAATGAGACTATCAGCTTCCTCTCCTTATGCCTTCATTTCTTCATATTTAAAATGACACTACTATATCTAACCCATGGTGTCATAATGAGGAATAAACAGGAAGAAGGAGGTAAAAGCCGTTAGCACAGGGACAGGCCTGGTCAAACTTCAATAATACTCCATGTTAACATCATTCCTGTCTATTTTTTTTTATTTCACATTTTTAAAAATGTATTTTTTTATTTTGGAAGAGTTACATAGCTTTTATTTATTTATTTTAATGGAGGTACTAGGGATTGAACCCAGGAACTTGTGCATGCTAGACATGCATTCTACCCCTGAATTGTACCATCCCACCTTCAGTCCTGTCTACTTTTAAGTTGGACATTGGAGGGGCTATCAGTAAATATCTGTGGAATGAAAGTGGGTCATTGAATACCAGTCCTAGTTCATTGTATGCAGATCATGGACTTTGTTGAGAAATGACAGATTATAGCATGTGCTTCCTCTTTCATCCGTGTGCTTTTTCTTCCTCTGATAAAAGTCAAGCATGGAGGAAAGAGATGGTCCCTTGTATTTACCTCATCTTCAATTCTAGCGAGAAAGATAAAGTACTGTAGATGAGGTAGCACATTTCTTAAAAGTGGACTTTAAGAAACTCTTTGAACATCTGTTGCAATGAAGAGATACATTTAAAAAAAAAAATTTAAGAGCAGAGCCAAATGAAGAGATACAGAAAATTCTAAGAACAAAGACAAATATCCAAGAAGCCTGGAAGAGGATGTGGAATAGCTGTATCCAGCTCACTTGTGACACAGGGCTGCACTCTCCCCTTTGTGCTCCTGCAGTGATATAATTGTTACGTTTCCCAGAGTACACTTAGGAATTTGGTTCTAAAATATGATTGCCTAGACATCGATAGATAAAATCAGTAAAGCACAATAAAAATGCAAAGCTATAAAGATAATGTTAACAATATCCTTGGAAAAAAATCCTAGAATGTAGCATGCTTGCAACTATTATCAGAGCATAAAAAGTGTAAGCAGTTTGTTTTAAAATAAGTGAAACTGCCTAGATATTACAAAATATGACATTTTGTACGTCTTTAGGGTTCCAGAGAACGTTCAACTCTACCATGTTAATTGTAAAGAAGATTCTGAAGTAAAGAGTAATAATTTAAAAATTTTCCCTAGTTCACATTTCTTGGTGGTTATAAACCTTTTGGGTTTACTGATCTATAGTTACGAAAGAATGTAAATTTCAACAAGTAATTCCTTACTCAAGCTCTTATAGATAAGACAGCAGAATGAAGCCATAAATAACTCACAAGCATAATACTTCTGTAGGGGAGGAAAAATCCCCTCTTCCTTCTGTGAGTCTCTGGCTGGGCCTAAGAACTGATATTAGACAGATAAACAAGAGAAAAGCATACAAAGTTTACTGAATTTTTAGATGAACGTTGGACCCTTCACTAGAGAACAAAGACGGGAAGAAGTAACCAGAGCAGGAAGCTTGTATACTTTTTGGACAAAGAAACAAATTTGTGAAGAATTGGCAAGACAAAGTGGGCTGTGGGTAGTAAATGGAGAAGAAGTAACAGCAGCTGTTTATACAGCCTTCTCTGCCCTGAATTCCCCTTCTCTGGTGATGTGAATGCCTCCCTTCCTCCTGCTGCAGGGAGGGCACCTTTCACATGGGAGGTCTATCTTCTGCTTTCAGGAAAGAAA
The DNA here is from genome assembly GCF_036321535.1 of Camelus dromedarius. NCBI lineage: Eukaryota > Metazoa > Chordata > Mammalia > Artiodactyla > Camelidae > Camelus > Camelus dromedarius. Next base: position 42,618,945 of record NC_087436.1, read on the forward strand.
TGGGGAGATCAGAGTGACCTTCCTGCTTCTGCTGCTTAAAATAGTCGATACACTAAGGTGCCATATTTTGGGGTAGTGTGTCCTGAACCCCATCATTTCATAATATAATAAATAAAACACTATCTTTTAATATAGTTTATTAGATTAAAAAGGTTAAAGACAGTTTCCAAATGCTATAATTAAAATATTCTATAACCAGGTAAATTTGGTGATATGTTTTACCATATTATACTTATCCAAAGAAAGTATAAGATTTCCCAAGCTAAATGATTTTAAAAAAGCAAAATTTATTAAGTAACTTGTAAAATACGGTCTGTGTAATTTCTTTATTTAATTAAGGCAGTTTATTTTCTACCTAATAAAGAAAAGCGATTTTTTTCACTTTTAAATCACAAAGTACCTAAACATGATAGTTTGAAAATTTTTACTGTATGTGTCAATGTTGTATAAAATATCTATTGACAAAAATAAAAATAAAATGTTTTCCACCTAGTTTATGGAATTGATAAGAAGTGATATTCATCAAAATTTTTAATGAATCATCATTTATTGGATACTACTCCATTTTACTAATGCATCATCTCTAATGGATGAAGATTTGATTATATTAACTTCTAAGTTGCACAAATAACTTTTAACTATTATTACAATATCCTTAAAACCTGTATAATTAAAAAAACAGCAAATATGTTTAGGAAGAGAAAATAAGAACCTGGAAAACAAAATAGCTATAATTCAAATCACCAAAACAATTTTAATACTGCATTTGCTTCCTCATGGCTGCACACTGAGCTCAACTGTAATAATGTGTGTGGAAATTAATTGTATAATTTATACAAATATAAAATATTATATATGCATTATTATTGCTATTATTAAGGCTAAGGAGGAATGTAAATTTATGTGAATCAAAATTGAACTTGAGAGTTTGGCATATTAAATATATAAATCATATTTGCTGACACATTTGTGTGCACACACACGTGTGTGTATACCTATGTGTGTGTGCTGCGTATATATAATACCATCTTTCTTGATTCGTTTTTCACTCTAAAATATTCAGTAGAGACCATGTGGGAAATTTGGGATGCTGATCCACTGTAAACCATGGCATATTTAGGTTATCTTCAATATCTCAACATTCCTTTCCCTTGGGTACATTATTTTATGCTCCTAGCAATGCCACTTGCTATAAAAGAGAGTTTTCTCTGGGCTCTGTGTGACTGCATCACATTGTATTTATGTTTAGTGGTTTGTGAGTCATTCAAAGATGGTGGTAATAGCATTGAGGATTTGTTTTCACTTTAATTTTGGAGAGCAAGCACAGTCCCTTGTTTACAGTTTTAGAAAAGCATGAAGGAAGCAGATAAGAAAGTGGTGAGAAAGCCATCTAGGAGAGCAAACGAGTAAATTCCAGCTCACTTTTTACTTCCTCTTCTCTAACCTGGGGAATGTAGATAGAAGTGACTTACACCTCCTTTATTTTAAGTTACTCATCCCCAAAACCACAGGGCACATTATTTTACACCAAGAAGTGATTCTTAGTGGGAGGAAATTTAAAGAGTAGAAGGAAGGCAGTTTGTGAGAAATTACTTTCCTAGATCACTCTGAACAGACTGATATTTCTATGCCCCAAGGATCCTCTCCCAACAACCAAGATTGTTCGTTCAAATCAGAAAAGAAGCTGTGTGGAAATTACTTAGGAGAATTATTTTTCATTTCATAAGGAAGAGAGTAAAAAGAAATCAAAGAACAGGCAAACTGCAAATATACAGGCTACTTCTAAACAATGGTTATACCTCTGTATATAAATGTCAGACACATAAAGGTAAACTGCATTAAGGATTTTAATATGAAAATGTAGCAATGAGATTTATGATGACAATTAAGCTAGTTTTCTCATACTTCTTCATAAAACCTTTTTCGAAAGATGATCAAAAAACGCCCCTTCCTCAAAATTCCTTAGCATTTGAGTGTCAGAAACAGGTTCATATGTACTCCATCACAATAATGATATCACCTATATTCTGCTAGACAATTATATTCCTAACTATTGAAGATTTACTTATTTCTGTCCTTTTCTGTCTCATTGTCATAAATGGGCATTTTAAGAGAGATCACCAAAGATCTAATCACAGCCAATAACTTTCTATTCAGACTTCAAAATTCAGACTTCCCTTGATTTTTTAATGCACTATTGTTATTCTTGTTACCATGTGTTAAAAGATAAACTGAGGAATATTAAAATTTTTGAGTTTGAGCAAAATTCATTTCGAATTGGGCAGCATCCCATCTAGTAAATAAATAGGAGCTCCAAGGAGCTGTATAAAATGAAAAGCTTTTATAGGCAAAAAGAAGCAGAACAAGGAAGTTATACTAGACAAAGGAATGGTTTAATTATTGCAAGGTTACTTTCTTTGAGGGATGGTAGGCTGTATCAGGCAGATTACCTGACTAGTGTTGATCAGGCAGCTCCTAATTGACTGGTTTAAGATTCTATTTCTGGAGGGGCCTAAACTGTAATTAGGTTAAGTGTTTAGGTTTTTTGACATGGAGCTTAGCACAGGTGACTCCATTTTGGGCTTGTTATCTGGTTTTTAACACATGTAATTTCAAAAGATAAATTTTTTTTTCTTTCATTCAAATATAAATTAAACATGTAGAAAGTTTTATTGAACTCATCAGTTTAAGGAAGGAACCACGTAGAAATCAATATTCAAATGAGAATTTCAAGAATAATGTATATGCAATCACGAATGCTAAAATAAATATTTTAATAGGTGCAAAACTGGTTAATATTAATAGGGCAATAAAATACAATGTTTGGAATGACCTTTTTATAAGGCAGAAAGCAGTTGTTTCTATTTCTACTGAACAAAATTCATTTGCATTGCTATGAACAAGAATCGTTTTATTACCCTCAGTTCTCTACCCCTTAACTTCTAACCCCTACAGAGTTGTACAATAGCCAAGTCAATAATAAGACCCATACCCCTGTGGAATTGATAGTCCCCAGAAGATCCCATAGAACACTCTACCTCCCAGCACAGCCCTGAAAGGACACTCAGAAATCTCTTTTGTCCATTTCCATGTCTTGGACAATATTTCCTTTAAAATGTATGTAATTTTATTTGGCAAGTTAGTCTTAACTATTTTTCCTTTAGGCAATGAATCCCTTTTAGTGACTAGATAACTCTAAAATTATAAGGAAATCTTATATTTCCTCAAGAAATCTGCCTTATGAGGAACTATCAGATTAATCTAGCAGCCTCAGTCTTGAAGACAAAGCTTTGAATTTCTTTATACATTCCTCTTATAGTCTTCCCATTGTCCACACAATTGCTTGATTCCAAATCCTAGAAATCATCTTGGCTTCTGTTTATCCATCTTCTCCGTCCCAAAGGCACAGACCCACACAGATACATACACATACGTTTGCGTGCACACACACACACACACACACACACACATATCCCATGTCTAGCTCTGTCAGGTCTACAAGCAAATAAATTCCTAAATATCATTTCTCTGAGTCTCCTGGTTCTAAACCACAGGCCAACCCACAGATATCACTTGCCACTTATTACAGCAGCATTCACATTATTTCCTCTTTCGCCACCAAAATTGCATTCTCCACAGGTTAGCCAAAGAGATTTTAAAAAGCTTCAATCAGATCATATCACTCCCCTGCTTAAAAATTTCCAGTGGTTTTACCATTTCAGTTAGAGTAAAATGCAAATTCTATGACACAACCCACAAAGTCCAGCATATTTTGGCCTCTACTTGCCCCCTTAGCCTTTTTCCTACCATCTTCCCTCCTTTGCTATGCTCTAGCCAACCATCTCTCTCTTACATTTACCTTTCCTTCTGCTTGAATGACTTTCCCCCATATCTTTACTTGGCTTCGTCTCATCATTCAGGTGTCAGGGCAAAAGCCACACCCTCAAAGAAGCCTTCCCTTTCCCCCTACTTAATGTACCTTTCTCCAGTCACTCTGCCATTAGCTTTAGTTTTTCCATAGCAGTTATCACGACTTGAATTTTCTTATTTGCTGATTGGTTGAATTGTTAATTATCTGACTCCCCTGTAGGGAATGAGGAGCTGTGTCTCACACACGCTTTAGTGCCTATCCCAAAGGAGTGTTCAATTAATATGTGTTAAAAGAAAGCATAGGCAAGCCTCAATAAAATGTGTTTGAGATATTTACACAGGAATTTCTGTTCAGTATAGGAAACCAATCTGCTACATGTAATGTGGTGGGACAACACGGAAAGGTGCTCAGCACAGTATGAATCTGGTCCTCTATGTCCCAGCAGAGCGTAACAGTGGCAGAGAGTCTCTGTACTCTAGGACTAAGAGGAACCAGCCGAGTCCTCAGCTATGAGCTAAGGTGTGAAGGATTCAGGATCATAGGAGCCTGGGAGAGGAACAAGAGCAGGGAGGGTTGAAACTGGAGCTTATTGTAGGTGCTGACTCCTCCGTGTCAACTTTGAAAAAGTACCTGAGCAGCTCTGATCCCCCAAAGATGAACTTTGACCAAAAGAATCTTAGTAGCCAACAGAAAATCCCTGATACTGCTTGGGTTTGAGGACACATATTGGGATACACTAAAAGGTCAAAGCCTGCCTTTGTGAATGAGCTTCTTGGGATCCTTAGTAGAAAGATGCTTTGTATTCCTAGTTGTTAGTGTTTTTCACTATCTAGGTAAATTTCTGAGTCATTAGGCCAGATATTTTCTTCCCATATATCTGTTAGCTGTTCCAGAGGGTTATTCATGCCTGGCTATAATGGAACATATGTCTTGGGTACTGTTTAAATAAACATGTGGTAAATATTTTTCATATTTTTATGACTTCCATTTTAAGGAAAAACTTGGAAGTTCCAGCAGCACTGCCCATTGTGTATATGCCAGCCCTAAAATGAAGATCTGAGATCACTCATCTCCACTCCTTGCCAAATCTAACAAGAACGTTCCCTAGTGATTGTTGATGGTTTTCTACTTTGTGCTTGAAGGAGGGAGGAAAGCTCCACGACAGAGGTGGCATTCGGAATGGGCCTTTAACGGTGGAAGTGGTTCCAGAATAAAGATTCATTCTGAATAAAGTTACGGGAGTGATGTTGTTTGGGGTTTATTTGGAACAGTGGCAGAGTGGGCCCTTGTTACTTGAGTTTCTGAAAATTCACAATAATTTCAAGGCCTTCACATTCTGAGATGTCTTATACTTTGTGTATTTTGTAGGTAACTGGTTTTTTAGCAGCAGTATTATGTGATTGGGCTTTATTTATAGAATGTGGATCCCAAAGCTGCTTAGTAAATTAATTTGAGCTGAATGACATGAGAAGTGAGAAGAGGGGGTGAACATGTGAATTCAGAAGCTACTACCATTGATTGAGTAGGTCTTCAGGGCCCCCCAGGATTTGATCCTTCTTTGCCTTTATTGCACACTACTCATCCGTTATTTTCCAGTTAACCTTGACTGTTCCTGTGCTCTTCAAATTCAGCACATTTACCTAACAAGATTCCTTGTAGCCAGTCTTCCTCCTTCACTGTCTCAACAGTTGAATTGTATTTCAAAGAAGTCAGGTCCTTGACACTTTCTCTAACCCGCTCCCACCATCATCCCTACAACTCCACATTCTAGAAGCATGACCTCTTATATATTTCTTAACTCTAAAACCTCTAATTTCTGATTTGTAATACTTATATCTTTCTCAGAGTTCTGCTATAGTAGATAATGAATGAAAAGATTTTGAGCATTCTTGTTTTTGAATTGCTGCAGTTTTAAGTTGGTAAAATTAATTTAACATTTTGCTTGCTTATAATAATTTATGTACATGAGTTATTGCTTCATCTATATTATAATTTAATTAAAAGTAGAAATTATATATTATTTTTGTTTCCACCACAGAGTTTTGTGTGCTGCTTTACACATTAGGACTTTAAGTCATGTTTTTAATTTGAATTAAGTGACATTTTATAATTTTTAACAGTACATCTGTCTTGAATTGTGATCATTTGGGGGCTTCTGGGCAACACACCAATATCAGATACTTTATTTTGTTGTAAGTTATTTGAGGGCAGATAGGCCGTGCTTTCCCATCTTTTAAACTCCTGGAAGATTTTCTTCCATATGGTAGGAACCAAATAAATATTTGATGAACCAAAACATGAACACAGAAGAAGCAACTCTTGTATCATATAAGATGTTCTGAGACGCCAAAGAACTACATGTTGGCTTGCTTTTTTATGTAACTTAAAAGTGGTTTTTTTGTTTGTTTTACAACTTTCAAAATCCTTAGAAACGCTCACTAGTGCATCTTGCTTTCAGAATGTCGGGAGTGTTCCTATGTTGCTGTGTACATCACGTTTACATCTGGAAAGGAGGTATTCATTCTTTTTGGAAATACTTATCAGCTTCTACAATGTTCCTGGCTCTGTGAAGAGTGCAAAAGTTCCAATGTAGAATGAAATGGAAAGATCTATTTGTTCTTTGTTAATAAACCTTCAAAGGCTAATCAGCTGGAAGGCTGTCTCCTTTTTCTCTGAAACCTGGAGGTTTACTTCAGGAGGGCCTTGTAGAAACTAGAAAAGAAAAAGGAAGTCAGTTGTGTAGGGGCCCCTAAGAATCTTACTCCAAAAGTAATCTGCTTTAAATATACATGCCCAAATTCAAGAAGTATGTATGCAAACTGTCAAAATATTTGGATTTAACATGAAAAATGTTTTTCTCTTATTTTAAATTTGTAATCCATTTTGAATTTACTCTTTAATGTAACTTTTTCTTAGAGCCAATTCTAGGCCAAGTTTTAAGCCAGATAAAAATCCATCTTTGGTAACTCCTTTTCCTTTTCTAGGTCCCCTGTCTTTATCCCCACTTTCTAGGCATTCAGGATTATCCTGTTGCTTAATCCAGCAAGACCTGATTTACACTAAGGTTTTAGTGTCCTTTCGATGCGTTAATGTTCTTGTGTTCACAGACTTCAATGCAATAAAACCAAAAGTGGGGATGTGAGTATACATATGAATAGAAGATGTTAAAAACACACTAATATTTCATTTGAAATAACCAAATACTTATTACATTCTTAGAGGTTTTTTGAAAATTTAATTTTGCTTCATTATTATTCTGCTTTTATGAACTGCAAAACAAAAATGGTTTGGTATTTGAGCTATAAAAAAAATGTCTTTACCTCTATGATTAATGACAGTGCCCTTCTAATTATTTTGAGATTAAAAAAGCATACAGTGAATCTGATTATGTTTCTAAAGTAATATGTATTAGTTTTTTTAAAATAACTAATTCTGTGGTTAGATTATTTCAGAGTAGTATAAAAAGTAGTAACCAAGTTAGTTTTTTAATTGGTACATTATTTTTAATTCTAGCTATTAAAATTTTATCTTCTTTATATAGTAACATTCTCTAAACAATTCTCTATGTCTAGTGAAAAAATATTTTTCTGTATTTATAGGTTATAGTGAGGAAGATTATATTATTGTCTTTATTTTTTGCAGGGATTAAAGACACTATAATTGTTTATATTCCTTGCTTGATTTTAAGTGTATAAATCCCATAAAGCATCCTGCCCAACTTCTCATAAACTGTGACTAGTCAAAAAGTATCCGTTGTTAGCAATGTGTCTGTTTTTCAAGGTAACTTTCCTCATTTGTAATAGTTAACTTTATTCCCTTCTTCACTCTGCCACGCCCCTATATTAAAACACTCATGCTACATACTATTTCAGTCATAGTATGCACCAGGTGCTTTGCAGTGCAGCAAAAATACAGTGATGAAGAAGTTAGAAAAGGCCCTTGCCTCCGTGGAACTTATATTCTAGTTCCAGTGAGCAGCAAATAGAGAACAAATAGCCCAGTGAGTAAGATAACTTCAGATCATGCTGGACAGGAAATATACAGGTTGAGGTGATGGAGAATAATACTATCTAACATTCAGCCTTCACTCATGCATGCATTCGTTCCATTTATTTATTTGTTAAGTAGCTACTATATACGCCAGAAACTACAGACTCGAGCCCCTGTGTGTGAAGTGCTTAAAGCAGCTACCTAATGAAAGTTGTAGATGTGTTTCCAGAATGTTCTTCAGTTTCTTGTTTTTTTGCTGACCAAACCCAGTTGCTCTTTGGAATACATCTGCCTACCGTGGTCTACATGCAAATGTCCTCTTTTTAAAAGGGTAGCAGATACGTTCTCTTTCTTTTAAATACCATCTGATCCATGAACATATAAGTAGACAAAATTCATTCGTTTACTCATTCACTCATTTATTCATAGCCTTTATTTCAATGTGCTTGTAGGAAGTAGAAAACCAGAACTCAGACTCTACCCTCCAGTTAATTATAAACCATGTGACATCATCTTTCTATCTACCCAGCCAGAATTAGAAGGCCCAAAGAACTTTCTGTCTTGCATATATTTCTATATATGTCTTGTCCTCCTTACTTAGCTCTTTATTTCTCAGGTATCTTGGCATTCTTCATGATATCAAAAGTTGCATCTTACCCACAGAAATTGCTCATCTTTATTACATGAATGAGGAAAAGATCAGACTAAGTCAGAGCTGTTACCTATATGATCACTATATTTTTTCTAGGTTAGAGCGTCATATCTGGAATTTATTTACACTGTGAATTATGGTGAGGAGATAGTGGGCAGCACGTTTCCTAATGATTGGTTTTGTGTGATATTTCATTCCCTCAGTTGGTATCCTTAATTACATAAGTTTAGAAAGAATGTTCAAAATTCATTTTAAGTTTTCAGAGATACTGACTTTCAGAAGGAAAATAATATAAAATCCAGACACTCTAAGCTGTTATTTTAGGGGAAGTTTGAGAATCATGTTGTACACTTAGGATAAATGGGAGAGTAGAGAAAAGACTGAACAAGTTGTCAGAAAAAGGACAGAGAGGATTGCTGAGTCTGGTTTGCACTGAAAAACTGGTTTTGTTTGCTCTTACTTTCTTGGATCAATTCCTATTCCAGTATAGTAAGATAAACTCCAGGGTTTAGAATATACAATTTTAAATTGTTTATTGTTTTGAATCACTTATGTGTTCTGAGGAGGGAAGTAAATAAAAAGTTTGCTTTGGGCCTTGTTAAGTATGAGGCACAGATTAGATGTTAGAGTGGAGTTGTCAAGCAAGCAATTAAATATAAGAAACTGGGGTTTGGAAGAGAGATTATGTATCTGTAGATGTAAGTGAAAGGCGTTTAAAAGCCATGATACTATATGGGATCCAAAGTTGAACCCAAGCACTCCACAGTTCAGAGGTCTAGTGGATGAGGGGTGTCAAAAGGATACTGAAAAGAAGCAGCCAGTGAAGTGGGAGGAAACCCAAGAGAGAGTGTTCTGGAAGCCAAGTGAAGAAAGTGGGTAAAGGAGAATCAAATGATCTACTTTGCCAATAGCTACTACTCACAGATCAAGTGAGAGGAGGACTGAGTATTGACCATTGGCTTTAAAAACGTGGAGGTCAGTGGTGATCTTTTAGTGGAGTGGTGGGTAGAAAAACCTATTAGAAATATGTTCAAAAGAAAGTGGGAGAAAACTAGGTGGAGGCAAGTGTCAACAAACATTTCAAGGGGTTTTGATGTAAAAGTGGCTAAGTGAAAAAATAGGGCAGTACCTAGAAAGGAAAGTAGAATCAAGAAAAGCTGTTTTGTAAGATGGAATAAATAATAGCAACATCACGTAAGCTGATGGAAATGGTTCCACAGAGAGGAAGAATTTGCTGTTGCTGAAGACAGTGTGACAGAATTGCTGGAGAGATGTTCATGAGTAGGCAAGAGAGGATGAGATCTAGTGTGCAAGGTGGGAGGTTGGCCTTAGCTTTGAACACTCAAAGGAAGGCAGAGTGTATGAGCTCAGAGGCAAGGGTAGTAGGTTGGCATGATTCTGTTTCCTTCATGAAATAAGAAGTAACTTAATGAGCTGAGAGTGAGGATGAGGGAATAACTGTTAAGAGAGTTGAGGGAAAAAGTATGGCATGTAAAGTTAATCTAGGAAAATGAGAGAGGTGATTAACAGGGAGAATAAAGTAGGACCGATGGTCAGCACTAAGGGCCCACTTGAGATTAATGATCATGACTTTAAAGTGAGACTAGTACACGTCATTGTAGGTTTGTTTTGTTTTGTTTTTTCTGGGAATGGCTTAGACAGAGAGTTGGATTTAGGTAGAATTAAGATTTTACCAAAAGTGTGATAGTTAGAAGGAAGGAAAGAGAGTTGCACACATGTGCAAGGAGGTAATTACAATGAAGGCACATGGGATTTAAACTAGGCAGTGGGTACAAGGATAGTGACAAGGTAGTAGAATACATTGATTGTTAGTCTCAGGGGGCACAGATTTTTTTTTTTAAATTAAGGTACCAGAAGGAATGAGTCAAAGAAAAAAAAAAAGGAGTCAGTGATCAGAGAATTAGGTGTTTGAAATTGTGATTACAGTGAGGTTTCCAAAAATGGTGATGATAAGATCTTCTAGGATGTGATCACAGGAGTTGGTAGCTGGGGAGACAAGATCATGGGAGGAGAGGATGTAAAGGAACCAAGTTTAAAGAGTTGGAGGATCATTCGTGTAGATCTTGAAGTTGAGTTGAGTGTTTTACAATAAACAAAGAGCCAAAATCTTCAAAAACTGAAGAAGAAGAATGGTATGAAAAAATGACATACAGTATCTTCTATCGTCTGATAACATGAGATTCAAAGTTTGAGTTTATAGAGAGGAGAAAGAGAATTGTTTGGAAGTAGCAATGAAATGCAAGTAGGGTATTTACCCAATTTTCGGGCCTGGTGGTGTGGAAGAGAGACGAGCCATTGCTTGAGAGAGCTGGAGAGGCTGGAGTGTTGTCAGAAGAGAGCCGGTTTTCAGTGGCAACAAGAAGATAAAGATCATGTTCAAAAGTGTGAAAAAGAACTTTGCTTATGACTGCTCCAGAGGACACAGTGTGTTGGGGAGGAGTTGGAAATGGGAGTGAAAACGAGGAAGGAATATACAGATGCTTAGTGGTATCAGAGACTGAGATGTTTGGAGACCCAGGTTTTATCTGGGATGTGACTTAAATAGAAATAAAGAACCAAATGGAACTGGAGCTGAGCCACAGCGTGGTGGGGACCTGTCAGGATTGTAGGAGGGTTCTTACCAATGGTCTGCAGAGCTGAGAATATACTATCGGAAAACAAGTGTATTTGGCAAATGAGACTGTAGTTTTGATGTTCTAAGTGGAAAGGTAGAATGTGAGTAAGAACAGAATCTTAACTTTTGTTAGAAAATTCGCTTTGGCTCATTTACAAATTGATGATATTCTGTAGAAACAGAATAGCACAATTGGCCTCCTTCTCTATGCTTCCTTGCTTTGGTTATCTCATTAATTGCTTTTGCCTCCTCTTTTCACTTAATCTTGGATCACTGTAGGTCCAAGAGGAGAGTAAAGTTATTAATGAACAGGAAAAATTCACTCTTATTACTTATCCTCTTGCTCAAAAACTTGAATTTGGGCCAAAGCAAAGGAAGCTGAGCTATTGACAGTCTTCACTTTTATGGATATTTATTTATACTTCTACTGGCTACAGTTAGTAGACTCAGAAACATGTGTGGACCATATTGGAAAATCACACTGAAAAGCAGTCCTTAATTGCTAATACTTAATTGAGTGATATTTGACTTTTAAGTTTTCATGATTCAGAGTGTGATATTTGAGTTTTCAGCCACCACATTTAAAATGCACCTTTTTCTTAGAAAAAGAATAAGTACATAGACCAGGTAAATTGTTTATTAATCTAAAATATAAATTTTCATATGGTATAGAATGCTATTGTGTTGGCATAACTGCTGCATTTATTCTCTGCTTGAATGGAAACCAAATTATAAGCAGAAACTGGTTAGTGAGCCTAGACCTGGTGGACAGGCTAATGATTCTAATGTTTTATGGCTTCCAAAATTGATTTTTGTTTATTGCAAACAACTTAGAATTAAAAAATTAGCAGGTACCCCCAACATATGTGTATATATTTATTTAATCATACATTAAATATATAAATAATATTTAATATGCATTATAAGAAATAATACACCCAAAACCAGAAATTTAATAAAAATTTAAAAATATATACAGTGTTTCTAATATTTTCTTTCTGCCTTCTACCTGCTCTGAGGTGGAGACATCTGGTTTAGAGACCCCTAACCAGGTCCTTGCATCTTTGCTATAGACATAAACTTGTCACAATAACTAGGCAGATAGAGTTGAATAGCCGAGGCACCCAAATGACAGAGCAGTCTCGGAGACACAAAAATAGACTGCCCCTTTGACTTCTTTTTCTGGGTCACTTGCAGATTATTGGTCCTCATTCTGAGTTACACATTCCTTTTTATATAGGTGCTAATGTCATTGGTAATTAACAGTGGATGTCTCCGCCAAGCGACTTCGATACATACTAAAATTCTCCCCTAATCTGGTTAATTTTGTAGTCTAATTCTTTCCTCTGAGTTTGTGAGGATACTGTTCTCACGCACCACTTTGCAGCATCCCACACTGCTGCATTGTGTGCAGTGAAGCTAGTCCTCAGTCTGTAGAACTTCCTCTGATTGACCAGACATTGTCAAAAGTGAGGTCTATGACGTTGGCTTCTAGTGTTCCCTCCCTTATAGCTGCGCTCCCCTGCCCCACTGTGTAGTGCCCTCTTGGTATACCTGATTGCCTAGTCCTGCCCTTTATGGACAGCACCTGAGTTCCATGCCCATCTCTCCTACATCCAATATTTTGAAATTTTATGCCTCCCTATTCCTTACTAGAGGAACTTTTTCTTGCTATAACTTGAAAGCTAGAAGAACTTGAAAACTTTAGAGTTCTATTTGCAAAGTTGTATCAGCAGACACTCCAGTTAGCTGGTTTTTCCTATCCTTTTACCACATGAAACCCTTTCCTATATCCTCAACCCTGGCTTTGCCTGCCATATTGAGCTACTTAGAATTCCACCATTGTGCCTGTTCACATCATTTAGTCTCTGCTTGAAAGTTTTTTCCTACCCTCTTCACCTTTCTATTCTGATATTCAAATCTCATCTTAAATATTTCCCTAGAGAATATTTCTTTGAACTTTCTTGAAATGTGAACATTTGAGTTTCCATATCACACTGTCATCACCCCTCTTTAAGCACTTAACATATGGAATTTAAATTTACCTTATCTTTTATTATTTGGCTATAAACTCCTTGAGATAAGCCACTCTATCTTGTTCACCTTTGTTTAAGCAGCACCTTCATTAAGGAGAGAGGGAGGGAGGGGAAGAGACTGGAAGGGAAGGAGAAAGTTAATTATAAAACTGAGGAAAACTAAAGAGCGCTGGGTCTTCCATCTTTAAACAGACAAGTAAATATTTGCTGGAAATCTTTCATAATATGAAACATAGGGACATAAATTTGAAGCTTTATAGTTATAACATAAAATAAAAACAAATTATCTTTGTTCCAAGCTATTTGTCTCAATCTTCCTGCCTAATTTACATCTTATGGTGCTTTTAGAATTTTATGCCACTTTGATATGCAAATTTCAAACACATACATTGCTCTGGGAATGTATTTCATATTTTATTGATTATAAGATGCCATTAATAGTCAAGAACCCAATGTATTAAATACAATTATATTAAATATGCAAGTTAATTTTAAAATTCTAAAAAATTTTGGAATTGTTAAGCTATGAAAAATGTGCATTTTAAAATTGAGGATTATGGTACTATTACTAACAGTAAAATCTAAGTTATTGACTGCTTACAAAAAGCCAAGTACTTTACATAAGTTATAATACTTAATTTTCAAAACAACCCTAGTAAATTCTATAACTAGAAACTAAATGCACAGCGTTCCCATTGCTAATAAGCCCTGGAAGTAAAATTTGACTCTAGACAGTCTTACTCTAGAGAAATACAGTCCAATAGAACTTTCATTCAATGATATAAATATTCTCTATCTGTGTTACCCAGTATGGTAGCTACTAGCCACATGTGGCTATTGAAAACTTGGAATGTGGCTAAAATATCTGAGAAACTGACTTTTAATCTAGTTTAGTTACTTTTAATATAAATAGATGCAGAGAAAGAGAGAAGTTTATTTTAAGGAATTGACTCACACAGTTGTGGAGATTGGCAAATCCAAAATCTACAAGGTAGGCCAGCAGGCTGTGGTGCCTGCAGTTCAAGTCTGAAGGCAGAATACTGGAAAATTTCCCTTCTTCAGAGGACATCAGTCTTCTTTTTTTTATTAAGGCCTTCAGCTGATTGGAATATGCCTACCCACATTATGGAGGACAATCTGGTTCACTTAGTCTGCTGATTTAAATGTTAATCTCATTTTAAAAATATTTTCATGGAAACATCTAGAGTATTATACCAAATATCAGGGTACCATGGCCTAGCCAAGTTGACATAAAAGTTAATCATTACATGGTTCACTCAACATTTTAGTATGTAGTACATAAACTGCATTGTTCCTTGGAGTACACTAGAAAGGAATTTGGTACTCCATTGGAATGGCTTTCATAAAATCAAACAAAACTGACATGGTTAATAAATTACCAGATAGAACATTCTAACTTAATGTTACATTGTTCCAGAATATTCTAAAATTCTTTGATGCTATCTAATTATCAACTACTACTTCCTTATTTTCTATAGTATATGAGTAAAAGTATGAAAACCACTTTAAATGTTATCATTTCCCCATAGTGAAAATATAACAGTGGTTGATGGGAGTTGACTTTACCATTCCTTCCATCAAACACCTACAGAACTGTCTAATATATTTGGGGGAAAAAAAGCATAACCTAGAGCTGATGGGATTATGTTACATATGCCATAATTAAACATGGAACAACAGCTAATCATAAAAGAATAATTAGAATATTTGTAATAATCCTACTGTTTACATTTCAAACATGAAAATTGAGTGTTAAATTGTACTTCTTCACTGATTACAAACTCAGTAATTGGAACTATGTAAAATTGAGTAACAGTGTTTGATTTTCCTCACAAACTATAATGTTAATATGGCCCTTTTTCACATTTAAATGAGGAAGGTGGATCACAGGGAAGAAAACATCGGTCCTGTTCATGTGCAAGCATAATGGTTGTCGTTTGGTTTTTTCTTAGAACTCTTTGAGAATTCATTGATATTTGTCTATTTGTTTAGACTCATCATCCACCTGAAGTTTTCACCAATGCAGCCCATTCCTGGTTGTTGTCCACCAGGCTATCTGTGTGTGGCTGTTTTGAAAGATGAAATTTTATGTTGCATTTGGTTTAGAAACTGCTGTGCGCAGCCTTTATTTTAGTACTTTGCAAAATGGAAAGCTGGACTCAAAGTGACTGCAGCTTTCTGACTATAAGAAGAAAAGCTATACCATGTGGTGGGTTTAATTAACACAAAGCTGGTGAAATTATTCCTAGAATGATGGGTTAATAATCACTTAGCTGGTGGCTTGGAATACAGCCTGGATGAGCAAGCCTGTGTAATCAGCTTTGTGGTTAACCTATCTTGTTGGTTAAAAGTTACATTCCTGGTAGATCAAACAAATTTTGTAGTTTCAGGTGAATAACTCTGAGAACCTCTTGCCCCTTCTCAAAAAACATTAAATAGAGGGACAGTCATTCAAGATAATAAGAAAAAGTGTAGGTAAACTAAAAGAATCTTCCCTAAATCCTTTGCACACACCTCCCAACCCCCCAGGTCTCCTAACAGCCTGATTCTTTGTGCTCTTCCTTCTGTTACTGGAATGAGTAATTCTCAGCACCATTTATGGAAGTTTGCAAAGCACTTGTGTCAACAGGATTCTTTTCTCTCAAGGCTTGTCATCAAATACCATGGTTTTCTATAGTTTCTTTTCATTTTAAACAAAGATGACTCGAAGTTTAAAGCTTATAATTTTTCTTTCTATACTCTGGTTTCCCAGCAGTTTCACAGTTATGGTCATTTAAAAACTGTATGTTAGTACATCTATTTCAGAGAATTTTAAACAATATTCTGCTCTCTCTCTTTGATGTATCAAATTCAGCTCCATACAATGGTCCACACAGTCCAGCCATCCCATTTTGTGCAGTAAACCCAAGATGTCATTATTGGTACCATTGCTTGTCGATGGCCCAGATTAAATTGTTCAAGAATGTAAATGTGACATTTGCGGTTATCCTAGACCTCAGGGGTATTTAAAAAAAAATTTAAACTTAATTCTTATTCTAAAATGTGATCATGTACATTAAGTACTTACCAGACTGACTTTCTCATCGTCGACCTTCAAAACAGGCCATGGTCATAACTCATGTCCCAACATGGACTTACATTTGATGTGGACTTCTATGCTAAGTCTGTGCCACTTTTTAGTTAGCCTCTGAAGAAACTTATAGGCCTCTGGATTCTTTATGATTTTTCTCCTTAAACAAAGTTTTCATTTTGGGAGAATTCAGTCTAGCTTTCAGCTTTCAATTGCTGGTAAGTTCCTAACTCATAGAATGTTAGAACTGAAAGACCCTAGAGACTCCCTAATGCCAGACTCCCTATTTTATATAAAAAGTTTTACAGTTTTTTTGGAAGGGTTTTCCTGATGTTGTCTAGTATATTTCTTTATGTGTATCACCAATGCTTAGTGTAACCTGTTTCTGCAAATGTATCAATAGGCTACACTGCACAGGGATTTTGAGAACTGATCCTGGATAATTTTTATGTTTGCTACCTTGTTTTATGAATGTATACTTTAAGTATGCTCACCTGTACCTAGTAACTACTGAACATTTTTATAGAGAATATTTTATGAGATTTGAACATTCATGTAAACATGAACATTCTGTGGAAGCCTTTTCATCCATACTGAAACTGCCCTCTTATAAGAGCTAGAGAATAATTATGATCTTTAGCAAAGTAGTAGTATTGATTTTTATAACTAACTCTCAGAAGCTAGCTGTTGGCTTTGTATGAGGGAGTACCAAGTTACTTTCACTTTTATTAAAATACAAAGGGGTATATAGAACAAAGTGTTCAGTACACAGAAGAAAGTGCCTCCTTTCCTTAGAACAGCATGTTTCTAGTTCCTACTAGAAATCTTTAATAAAACATGACAATACTCACTTTACAGAGCAAGATTCCTGTTAGATGCAAAACTATTTCAATACCCACCTCTTTGAGAGGGATCTACAGGACTCCGTCTTACCCCACCTTACTTAATAATGATTACTAAACTTGTATAATATTTAATTCTTTATAAAGGGCCCTTATACATATTATCTTATTTAACTTTCACAACAACCTGAAGAGAAAGGCAAGTGTAATGACTATGACCATATTAAGTGAAGTCAGATGTCCCTTGGAGCAGACATTTAGTTACCCATGATCCATAGTCAGGGCTGGCCAAGGACACTCCTGTCATTTCTTTGCCTTTCTCGGGTTGTCTCCTGCATTTCCCCATCTTCTAGCTTCCTCCCCTGGTCACACTGAGCTATGAACCTCTGCCCTCTCTTTTCTCTGCAAGATTCTTAGTGCTTTCCTGAAGCATTACTAACTTTTCTGAAAACATGGGGTCATGTTGTATAGCAATAGGTTTCTGCCATCTTTCTGGCTCTCCACCTCACAAACTACACCTTCCCAAAGCCCACAGACGTCAGACATGCCTTGACCCTCATACAAGAAGGGTAAGTGTTGGACCCAAATGATAGAGCATGACCTGAAAGTTTGTTCTGAAGACAGAATCAGGGCTCCACTTGTTACTTTAACAATATCAACAATAATCATTTGTTTAGCATATTATAGTTCATAGAGACATTTTATTTATGTTAACTCATTTTAATATCTTTAATAATCCCCTCAGGTAAGTATTATTGTTCCATTTTAAAGAAGCAGATGTGGATATTGGAGAATTAACTTAACTAAGGCAGTGCCTATTTGTTATCACTTGACTTTACCCTTTCCTTTGAGATTTCATTTACCTAAAATTGATTTAATCTCCTAACCCACACCTTGTGGGAAGTCCAGTAGTACCCCAAGGATTTCTGTTAATTACTAGAGGTTCAGAGTCTCATGGTCACCTCTTCCTACAGCTGAGTCCTTGATCGCATCTAAATCTCTTCTTCTTGCCTGGACATTATACCACTTAGCTTCAGTGCAACCCAGACACGAAAAATAGTCAGTTAGTCAGTTATTTATTTGTTTGTTTGTTTGTTTGTTTGTTTTACTTCTCATAAAAACCAAAGCCAGCTACTCCAAAAATTGAAGGAAGCAATATAGAAATTTTTTACCACTGACATGAAAATCCATACTACCCAGACAATCCATACTATTTTGACTTTCAATAGTAACTTTTTCATTTTGCTAGAGAGTTAATAATGTATTCAGTATTGGAATTTTTACTCCTAATCTCATGTTCTTTTTTCCACAAAATACTATTTCATAGAATTAGTTGTTATTTCAGTTTGATAATGATCGATATCTATTCAGAAAATTTTAATCATACAATAATTCAGAGAATATTAAGACATCAGTGTTTCTCAAAACTTTTTGGCCTCAGGGCCCTTTTGCACTCTCGAAAATCATAAAGGACCCCAAGGAGCTTTTGCTTATATGAGTTAAAATTATTGTTTTTGACCATAAAAGAAATTAAAACTGAGTATTTCTTTAAATATTTATTTATTTATTCATTTAAAAATAATAACAAACCAATTACATGTTAACATAAATAAGGTATTTTTATGACTATAACTATATTTAAAATAGTAGTGAGCAGGGTAGCATTATTTTTCATTTTTCTAATGTCTTTAATGGCTAGCTTAATAGAAGATAATTGAGTTTTCATTGTTGTTGTATTTGAAGTATGTGATGAAAATTCAGCTTCATAGAGGTATATAAATGGAAAAGCAAGATGTATTTGAGTCATGTTTTCAGATATATGTGAATATTCTTTTTGATTACTACACCAAAATTTGACAATGGTAGTTATTTAGAGATTCTTACTCATTATTAGGTGAGACCAGACAACAACTAAAGGTTGGGAAATGTGTTAACCCCATTGAACTCTGTTTTTTTCTATTGTGTTTCTAAATGCTGGACACCATTCTAAGCACTTCACATATATTAGCTCATTTAATCCTCATAATAACTCAAGGAGACAGATGCTAATATTAACCTCATTTTGAGGTTACTGGGACAACTGAGTAACGGAGACATAAAAATGGAAATGAGGAAAATGAGGAAACTTATGCATAGAGATTCTCAGAATGAATTTACCATTTTAGTCCTCTATTGTTTTACAGAATAGTAAATTCAAAATAAAATAAACCTAATGACAAGGACAAGTAATAGAATTGCAAAGTTATTGATAAGCACATGACATATTGAACACTAATAATTTACTGGTAAATTACAAAGGGAGATCATATAGTCCTCCTTTAGTAGGCTAAAATCATTTATTATTCCCTTAGTATGCCTCCAATTATATTTTCATGAATGATCTAGTTTTGTTAACTTGTTTCTAATATTTTATTCTGCATATGACATCTAAGATCTACATTAACACAGCTTCTGAATATAATTTTTAGCTAATCAATACATGTTTGCATCATTTTTCCATATATTACTATAAAAATACCATTAAGCTAATTTTGAGAATCTGTGTTCTGGATCATAGTAGAAATGCAGCTAAAGCAACATTTAACAGCTTTTCAGGATTGCAAAAATTCAGAGAGTGGCAGTCTTGGACTTTACAACACAGATTTTTAGGAGTTGGCAGGCATGGCTTAATAGGACACACGATTCCTCCTCTTGGTACAGGAAAGTGGGCCATGGGCAGTAAGAGAAGCAGCAGCTTCAAGAACAGTTTTTATTGCAGTGAATCTTAATGGTACTTTCTGGGAGCTTTCCACAATACAGTCAGCTGGGGAACCTATGATCACTAATGAGTGTGCTTTCCCAGGGTCATAGATGTAGTATCTGTGTGATATTTTGGAAACCTATCTGTTATGGTATGAGTAAAGAATAAGAAACAAATTGGATGGAATATACCAGCTGAGATTTATTTATCAAATCTTTCCTCTGGTAGACAATATAAGCATTACTTAATAATATTAAAGCACATCAAAGAAAATTTGGGGGAACAAGTTTATCCTCACTTCTGAAATATATAAAGATGCATGTATTAATCCTGGAAGGTATGACTCAGGCAACAAAGAGGTCAGTTGGTTTTTGTTTATAAGTCATTACGATTCAGCATGCCATAAATATTCCTATAGTTTCAGCATCTATCCTTCATTTTACAAACTATCTTCATTTAGAACATTTATTTTGTAAAATAAAGCTGAGTAATTGGCAAGGAACATGAGTCTCCCTGTAGATCAATGTGCATTATTTCTTTGCATTGCTCCATAGACATTTAAAGGAACTGACACATTCGTCAAGTTAAAGGGGAAAGAAGCAACTGCATGGGATAAACTTCGGTTTGGCAGTGGGGAATTCCAATCTGGCTATCAGGAAGAGAGACAGTGGGCAGGATACTAGTTCCCTATTCCCAAGTGATGGCATCGTGTTTTGCTTTGGTTTGGTTTTGGTTTCATCACTTGCACACAACAAAGCAGTAGGAGGAGTTGAAGAGATGGTGGAGAAAAAGGGCACAGAAGAGAGAAGATGCAGTAACAAATAGTTATAACTAGCATTTGTATAAAATTTTACAATTTACTATATGTTTTCTATATTTTATTTCACGTAATTCTGACCAAAAAAAGAAAAAGAGTCTATGGAGGGATCTTCGGGGCTTATATATTTTTCATATGTTCAGCTTTTAAAATGATTATCACTATGGAAATTTTTTTGAAATATTATTTCAAACATACTAAAACTTCTTAAGAATAATTTAGCAAATATTCTGGATATTTTTCTACACAAAGAAGAAACTCGAACGAAAAGTATTATTACATAAAATGAAGGCAGCTGCAACCATGCTGTTGTACATGTGGGTAGAAGAAAGATGATCTACAATAATGATTAGGGCAAGGGCTTCATTTAAATTTGCTAAATTTCTTTCATTTAACTACTTATAAAGTTCAGCACCTCAGAATGTAAAACATCAATTCCACATTCTTATCTGCCAGCATTGATTGCTTATTAATACTGCCATTTTAATAATAAATCCTAAGCTATTTAAAATAGTTCAATATCTGTATTGAGGACAGAATCAATAGTCATCACTGCTGGAATTTAGAAAAGACACCAATAGAAGGACAAAGTCACAGATAGATTCAAAGTCTGTGAATTTATCTTTTAGGAAAGAAATGATTTAATACATGTCGGTTGGTACCTATGTTCTATTTTGAAACAATGCCTACATGAAAATGCATGGCTCTAGCCCTGAGAATTTAGTCATACCAATTAATACAATTTTTACTCAATAATTCCCTTTATCTTTAGTTGAAACTGCTTTATAACATAGAATTATAAACTTCCTTTACAAATAATGCTAATTAACTGAAAGTTTAGTAAACTCAGCTGCCCTGAGGAATAAGGAAGTAGATTCTTTCCTAAACTTTCCCTAAAACGTAAAAATTATTCTCTGCTTTTGATACTTGTATATAACAACATGTTCTGTAGAGTTATTTATTATAAATTCTCTCTATCCTTTGTGTTCCCCCACAATACAGTGCCTGGAATATTGTAGGTTCTTAATAAATGTAGTTTTTATTAAATTGAATTTGAAATTTTCTGGAGACTGCCATCGTTTTCTCTACTAAGCCGTTTTGAGTTTCAATTTGTTTTCACATGGCTTGCAGCTTTGGTGCTGATGCCTTCCACTTGAGTTTGATGTGAAGTACTTTCACCTATGTGCGGCTAATTTCAGGGGCAAGGATACTCAGTTATTTGAGAAATAATTCCTAACTGTGGCTAGGAGGAGGTAATCCTATTCAAGAATGCAAGAATGTTATCACTTTTTGTCAGGCTAATTTCTAGAGAAGACGCTTGGAGAATAGAAATGTCAAGCTCTTCCTAACTTTTCTTTCTTCAAAGAACTACAAACAAAATGTTGGACTTTTCTAACATTTGGAAATACTGCAGTGCTGTATCTAAGGGAATTAACTAAATGATGGACTGACACACATAGAGGAAAGTGAATAGACCATACTTCCAAAAAGTTGAAAGGATTTTTTCCTGAAATAATCTAAATCTTACCAGAAGAATTTTAACTAATAACAATAGAATATTAACTAAGGATATTTTCCCTAACACATCCCGTCTCTAGGGCAAAGTTGGTAACATGAAATGTGGTTTAATAGCTACTCTCTGTTCTACACATCTAAGCACATTTTCTGTTTAGAATAGAGGAAATAAGTCAAACATTTTTTAAAAATTGATTTAATAATACTCTGTGGTAAGAACAGCAAGAAAAATAGAAATTTTATTTTGACAGTATGAGTACACTTTGCTTTATGGAATAAATATGTGCTGGAAAAAGTCTCTCTGTAAGTTAAATTTTAAATTCACCTCTGGAGTTCCCTACTGAATTTTAATCTTTAAATAATTTTACAGACAAGGAATCCATTAATTATAGAAGTGAATGTTCATTTAGATAAATGTTTAGTAGTCTTTAATTTGTGTATTAAACTTTAATTTTTTTAAATAATGGAGTGTAGAAAGTATGGATCTTCAAAAGGAATAATTCCAAAAGAGAACATAGGAAAAAGGTGCCAGGGAGAAGTCCCTCTAGATAGGGTCTAAACTTATTTTTTGATGGAAACTACCAAGAATTCACACACACTATAGATGAGATTATAAAGAAAGTTTTCAGGAAGAAACCACTTAACATGTGATTTGCAGCCATGTTTCTAAGGAGACCAGGAAAACTGTTATCAGTGTTATCAGCAAAAGCTTTGATATTATAAATGTTAACACACTGTGGATGAGTAAGGCAATTGCAAGGACAAACAGCAGGCTCTAATGACCATTAAAGACCATTCAGAAGCAGGGATTTTTTTAGATTATGTGTCAAGTTATCCTTTTGCTTGTTCAGTGAATGTGGACATTTTCTCTGGGTTTTAGTGGATAATTACAGAATTCATTTAGCTTATTCCATCCCCTTTTTTCTGCTCTAAAGCTAATCTCCCAAGTAGATGTCCTTACTAGGAATAACATTCCTTGATGAGATGAATGAGTGTTTCCATTCAATTGGCATTTTGGTTTCTTTTTTCACTTTAAATTGCTAACTAATTGCCTTGGTAAAATTAGTCCCCATATTAATAATTAGTCTGAGTAGAATAAGCTAGTTATTTTGAAACTCATTCATCTAAATTTCATTTATATATAAATTATATAACAAAGTAAAGACTTCCTCTTCTCCCACGATTGTTATCCCCCTAGAAATAATCATGTCTGATTTGGTATATAACTTTACATTTTTTTATTTCTCTTTCTTTATTAGTGAATACATGCAATTCACATTCATTCATTCCCTTATTTAAAAAATATTTATTGATGTACTGTTATGAGCCATCTATTGTTTTAGGTGATGTGGATAGAACAGTGAATACCCTACCATCATGAAACTTACACATTTTTATTATAAAAGGTAATAATACAGTAAGATACTCTGCTATAGCCATATGTTTTTGCACTCAGCAACACATCATAAGCACTTCTCCACATCAGCACTGAGAGCCCTACCATATTCCTTTTTTCTCTTTTTCCACGTATAGTCTTGATGTAGTCTATGTTCACCATCTATACATTTTCATTTTCCAATCATGTTTCAACTTACAAAAATCTAGGCTTCTTCCCACACCATTGTACTAAAATATACTTTATCAGGTCACATGTGCTTGCACAAAATCCAGCTGATGCTGTTCAATTCTCACGTACTTTGGCTCCTTCGCAGTATGGGATGCAGTCAACTCTGCATAACTCCCCTCCATTACTCCAGTTCACACAGCAGCTGTTTTACTTCAGACTCTTTCACTGGTGCTCCTTGCTTTTCTTCTAAATGATGGCATTTCCTTGGCCCTCAGTCTCCATTCTGTTTTTAGATGGTCGTGTGCTCCTATGAATTCACGTACCATCTGTATGCTAATGAGTCTCAAATCTCTGTTATTTCATCCTGTACATCTCCAGATTGGACCCTTACTGGTGCCTCCAGCTAAATGCGAGCAGGATTCATTCCTGTCCCTCTTCCTGGATTTCTTAACTTAGTATAAGAAACCTCCTTTCACCCAGCCACCCAGACAAGACATTTTGGACTCATTTTCAACATTCCTCTCTCCCATGCTCCTCACACATGGTCCGAAAACCTATCAAATGTCCCTGTTTATAACCTCTAGTCTTCTCGCATCCTCACTGTCACTCATCTTAGTTTCGACTATCAATATTTATCTCTTAGATTAGAGCAAACTCCCTTGCCTATGCCCTATTCCATTCCAATCCATTCTTCACACTAAGCTGGAGTGATGTTTCTAATGCAAAACTTACTGTGATGTTATTCTCTTTTCAAAAGTACTTCTGTGGATTCCCACGAGCTCTGCATTTAGTACAAAAACCTTAGTACAGCTGTAGGCTGTAATACAGCTCTCTGTAATCTGGCACCTACTTGTCTATATACTCTTATCTCCTGTCAAAATATGTCTGAATCTCTGTTCTTATATTCTAAACTGTTGATTCACAGAGGGTCAAACTCTCTCCCTTTCTAAACATTCTCTTCCTCTTACTGAAATGCTCTTTTTGTCTTCCTTTCAACCCTTCACCTGGATGACTCTTCCTCCCTCAAAAATCATCTCAGATTCATGTCCCCCTGTGATTCTGCTTTTGTCCATGTTGTTCCAAGTGTTTGAAATATTAGTTCTTTTCATTCACCCAGGTACTCTTATGAATGCACTCAGATCTAACATGGTCCTTTCTGAAAGCATTTCCTGACCCTGCTATGAACACAGAATGCTGTGGCTGTCTTTGTTGTAGCATTTACTCCTGTCATGATAATCTTCTAATTGTCATATGCCTCTGAGTTCCTTGAGAGCAGGACCCATCTTATTCAACTTTATGGCACCCAAAGCTAGCAGTGTCTGGCTCATGGTAGGTGAAAGAGTGTTAAATAAGTAATGCATTCTAGACTATGCCTAGTTTTCATCTCATGAGTGAGTGGATATTTTTGTTCATGAGATGAAAAACTAAGCATAGACCTGTTATGACACCCCTTCCCCACCTCCATCCAAACCCCCAACCAGAAGATATAACTAAAAGATGAAATTGAGGCCTATGAATAGCAATTATAGTCTTTGAGACAAAAGAGTCTCTTGAAAGGAAGTAATAAAGGAACACCTTTCAGAATACAGAAAATTAGTTATAAATTTCTAACTTATAAACATCTGCCTGGCATTTGCTTTGTAAACTATTGTTGCTTATATCTGTTTCTTTCCCTTCAGAATATTAATTTCTGCTGCATTATTGGCTGATTTTGTGCTCTAGCCATCCTGGATTTTAGAGTCTGCATGAAGCTATTAGAATTCATATTTTATCCTTGTATTTTGTACTTATTTAATAAGGGCACATTAAATATGTAATTGGATTAAAATAATAATATTGTATTGGACACTCTTAGAAGAAGAATTCAAAAACTACCTGCCACTACCAGCACCCAGTAATATAAATTAATAATTAAAAAGATTACAAAACTCTTCTCATATTCTAATGCCAAGCTGAAAGGCCCACTTAGCTTTTTCCTTTTAAGTTGGCAGGAAAGTGAGACTGATTTGGCATCAAGTCTAGGTTTACTGTTGTTCATATGGAATTTTCTTCACATGGTAGCCAGATGGAGACCAAAAAAAACTACTGCATTTCAAAATTAGTTTATTTTTCAGCAAACATGATTACAGTATGTATTCAGAATATATTATGTGAAAAACCTATTTTTAATCTAACAGATTATTCAAAGAAAGAAGTTAAATATATATTGATGCATTGTGGAAACTTGTTTGTCAAATACCTATACATAATATTATAAACTTGGTTTTGTAAAGCTGCTCTGAGGTTGCAAGGAGTTCTTTATGCAAACACTAAGCTATAGTCATTGACCCATGGATTCTTATAGAAGGACCCTTAGAGATCATTTTTAGTACTTCTTTTCCAATTTAGGAATATCTTTTACAGAATCTTTGGTAGATGACCATCTAGCCTATTTTGTTTGTCTTTGTTTCTTTTCTTTTTTAGATTTTTTTTTTTTTTGCATTGAGTTGAAATCTACTTCCTCCTAATGTTACCCATTAATCCCAATTATATACTTTGAAATAAAAAAGAGACCAGATGATCCATCTACCATTCACCAAATTATGAAAGCCACAGATCTAGAAGTTATTCTTGATTTTTTTTCCCCTTTCCTCTCCCATTATCCTCCCTTCACCAATTTAGTCCTCTCAGTCCTAAGTCCAAAGTGTACATTTGATCCATCCACTTACTTCCATTTTTACTGCCACTAGATGGTAGTCCAAGCCACCATTATCTTTGACCCAAACTATTTTAATAGCCTTAAAAAAATTTGTGTTTCAATATTCATCTCCCTACAATCTCGTATCTATACCAGTGCTCTACAAATTGTAATCCAGACACCCTAGGGCAACACAAGGTAATTCATTAGAATAACAAGAAATACAAGAAGAAATACCAGAAATTATATTTATTTTTATCTCCTCTGTTTTAATTTCTATTTTTGTGTAAGTTTCTATAATGTTTATAAATGAGTAGAGTACAGTACAGTGTATATAATTTATAAATAAATAAATGCACTTATATTGGGAGTACATGCTTAAATATTGAATACTACATTCTAAATATGTTCTGATTAGCACAGAGTAGGATTATTACTTCTCAAAATTTGCACACTGACTTTATATAATGTAATATCTGATTAGTATTCTAGCTCTCATTTTTCTTGTTTGCTTTATATTACATTCATAGTCTGATAGATCCAACTTCCCACATTTATTAACAGTCTTATATAACTAATATGTAAAAATTGATTTTTAAACTAAAATTTAATGCCTTTAGTTTATCCCATTTAGATTTTCTTACATATTTTTTTAAAATTCTGAAACCATCTTATACTTACAGAAGAAATTCAAGTGCAGCACAAGTACAACACAAGTAACATTTTTCCTCAACCATTTGAGAGTTCATTGCCAACCCGATGCCCATCATCTCTAATACTTAAGTGTATATATCCTGCAAAGATTTTTTTTTACATTAGCCATAAAACAACTGTCAAAAACAACATTATTATTCCCATTTAATCCTCAGACCCCATTTAAGTTTTGCCAGTTCTCCAAGTACATCCTTTATTTTAAGCATTCCAATTCAGAATCACATATTGCATTTATTTGTCATGTCTCTTTAGTCTCTTTCAAACTGGAATAGTTTCAGTCCTTCTTTGACTTTTGAAGATTTGGGCTAGTTAGTCTGTAGAATGTCCCTCAATTTGGTTTTGCTTGATGTTTGCTGAGGATTAGATTTGGGTTCTGCACCTCAGGGTAGAACACAGTAGAAACAATACTGTGTTCTTCTCATAGTGTTAGAGCAGTCAGACAGTTGGAAATGAGCAGAGAAAGTGGGATGCAGGCCAAACAGCAGGAATAGGCAGAAAAAGGAAGGGGCATGAGCCAAATGGCAGAAAACCGTATATCTTATGAACAACAGAGGTCCTTGGGCAGAAAAAGTACATAAAAGAAGAAGGAACCTCCTGGCTGATAAGAAATCACAGATTTTGCGGTGACAAGTATCCTGGAAGCCAACAAAGAAAGGTGGGAAAAGGCAGGAATTTCTGGTGTCCAAATGTAACCTTTTGCTCATTAATGCCCTCATTACAATAAAATTAGCCTTGCAGATTAGAAGTATCCATCATGCACCAACACCATGACATTTCTCATCAAGACTAAATAAAGACAAAAGTCCCTCCTCCCCTTGGGAAGGTGGAGCTGGGATGAAAATCAGGACATATGACCCCAAACCTTTCCCTCCCCAATGAATATTCTGTCCATTCATTTTCTCACTCTGTGTAACAAACTTACCAAAGAAACTGAGGAGAGCTACTCACCTGGGCCTGCCTGCTCTTCCCTTGAGAGCATACTGTCTACCCCTTAATAAATCCTCATTTTACCTTCTTGACCTCCAGGTCTTGTCTCTGAATTCTTTCTGCGACAAGACAAGAACCTAATCATCCATAACAATAGCATCCTATCTGATGGCACATGATGTTTTAACTTTGATGATGTTAACTTTGATCACTTTATTAATATGGTGTTTATGAAGCACTTCCACTGCACAATTGCTCTTTTCCGTATATGTAATGAATCAATGTTTTGTGGGAAGTTCTTTGGGACTATATCACTATCCCATTCCATATCAAACTTTTGTTATTATTTATTTACTTACATTAGTATGGACTATGGTTTCCTATTTTATTCAGCAGGTATAAGTTATTACTATCACTATTAATTTTGATACTTGCATTGTCCCAGATTTAGCCAGTCAAGAGCTCCTTAATTCAGGCTTCTATATCTTTTTGACATATTTTCTTCAGTCTTTGAGCCCTTTCTTAACTTTCTATGTATATTTCATTGTATTTGTTTCAACAACATTTCAGGTCCTTCAAGTCCTTATGTTGAATCTTCATCATGCCACCTTTAATATTAACTATTTCTCCCAGATAATGTGCATGTCTTATATTTCTTTATTCAAGTCATGGATAATAATAATCAATGAGTTGAAGCCGAAGGAAGAGCCCAGTTGTGGTGCTCTAGAAACTGCCTTCCAGATCAGGGGTCTTCAACCAGTTAACCAGTTAATACTAATTAATATAATTTTGAAGAATTACCTAATTGGTCTTCCAGCTGATTGCTGTTGCCAAGTCAAAGTCACAGACAAGCCAAAGACTCTACCAAGATCTTCCCTAGATGCCAACCATCTCCTTTCTGAAAGAAAAAAAAAATTGTTGGCATTCAGTGCTGTTCTCCATGACTGACAGCACTGTCTCCATCTTATCCCAGGGTTCAGAGAACTGATACCTTCACATTACCCCATCAGCAATTATACTTTATGAATTTAGTGCTAAATAATGCTTATGAAAAGTAATAGGATCTTTACTTACAATCCACTTACTAGGATAACAACTTTGAGAGGTGGGAAGAGAAACGAAACAAAACAAAAACTTAATTCCTGGCATACATTCTACATTCAATAATATTACTTAACCGAAGAAATGAATAAATACTGAAGATTAATGCAGATAAATTAACCCAAACTTTACATGGGTCTAGCTGTTCAGGGAGCTGTGAGTGTACCATGGAAAAGTCACCAAAGCCAAAAATCTGGATTCCAGTGTAGAATTCAACTTAACAGCTGTAAAACGTGGGTGAGCCACTGAATTACTCTGAGGTTCAGTGTCCTTTTATTGTTGTTATTGTTGTTAGAGGGAACTAATAAATGGAACCTCCTTGCCTGTTCCATACAGTTGTGGAAGCCAGAGAAGATCATGTAAGTGAACATTTTTTAATGCAGTTGACTGATATGAAAATGTAAGATTATCATTCTCATCATGAATATAGAGTGCTGTCATACAGTTGATTTTCCATTATTTTACCAAAAACAAAAAAATCATGAGCAGATTCTTCAAATGCCCATCATTTTCCTAAGCTATTTTCCTAATTCTGATCCTTTTTAAAAAAGAAAAGGAAACTAACTTGGCAGGATTTTTCTTTTTGACTCTGCCTAATTTTTGTTCTGAAGTTGTCACAAATTTTCTCCTTAAAGAATTATTCTCAGATTTTTTCCCTGGGATCAGTATAAACCTCACTATGTGGTTTATAAATCCTTCCTACCTTTAATTAGAAAGAACAGATTCACTTCTCAAGACAGCATCTTTTCTCTGCTCCTTGATTTTTCAAGGAGTACTGAAAGTAACTCTTAAAGAGACTAGAGAGAGCATCAGCCTTAGTCCTTGTGGCTCACAACCCAATTCACAGCCTGGTAAAGTAGGTTGGGGGAGTTGCGGGACATTTCTGTATCTCTGTTCTCCCATCTATAAAATGATGAACATAAAGAATCCCACTTCTCACTGTTATGATGAGGACTAAATGCAATAATGCATGTGAAAGAAGGCCTATAAAACTTTAAATAAATATGTTAGTAATGTATGACTCAGAACTCTGGAATAATAATAGTAAAAGCCATCACTTATTGAATGTACTCTCCTTACCAGACTCTGTGCTCTCTTTCGATGCTACAGCAACCTAATATGTATTATTATCCCTATTTTACAAATGAGGAAACTGAGGATCAGAGGGGTTAAGTACTGCCCAAAGTCACACAGCTAATAAGCACTGGAACAAATTCAAACCCAGCTCCGTCTGACCCCAAAACCTATACCTTTAACCCTTGCCTCCAATTCTACCTCAAACTCCCTCCCATTTGGCCCCAGAGGCTTGAACTCATTTAAGCAGGAGCTGCCCTGAAAAGCTCTCTTCTATTAGGAGCTGCTGCCAAACCTTTATGCTTTAGATTCTAAATTTTCCAACATGGAAACTATTCTACTCTTCGGAGAAGACAGAAACCACACAGTTGATTAATAGCTCTGAACTCTCCTATTTACCGCTAACACTGTATCATCTTCTGAAAACATCAGACCTCTTCTTTCCTACTCTTTTGTGTGTACAATTTCTGTATTTTATGCTTTTCAAAAGCCCCAATTCCTTTTGCTTTTAGTACTAGGTGCAAAATGTCCAATTTAATTAGAAAGGCTCAATTGTTCAGCTGTTCAATGAATTGAATATATAACTCTGGCCAAGTACATTTTCTGCATGAGATAATTATTTAGTTAATAACCCATGCCAACGAATCCTTCCCAAAATTCTTACTAATGCAAATTTCTCCTTTTTAAATATCTTCAATGTTTATGTTGATGGGTGTTACCAAATCGTCATGTACTTATACAAAAATTGGTGGTTTCACAAATGAATGTTTTCAATACTGAGCTGGATCAAAAAATATCAAGAGCAAAAAAAAATTATCAAGAGCAATTATACTTTATGAATTTAGTGCTAAGTTATGCTTATGAAAAGCTTATTTCCTTGGGGGTTTATTACATTTTAAACTACCACAACTGTGTTAATTGTGAACTCTGACAGCTAAATGACCAGCAGAGTAGACAGGACCCATATAAATACTGCTTTGTGTTAGTGACCAGACATCCCTACAGCTTCTGTGAAACCATCACCATGTTATTGCAGTTGACACTTTGAAATAACTCACTGTTGCATTATACTGTAAATTGAACAATCTTATGGTTACCGGGGAAAGGGTGTGGGAAAGGATAAATCTGAAAACTTGAGATTTACAAATGTTAACCACTATATATAAAAATAGATAAAAAATAAATTTCTTCTGCATAGCACAGGGAACCATATTCAATATCTTGTAATAACCTTTAATGAAAAAAATATGAAAATGAACTTATATATATGCATGACAAGGATATTATGCTGTACACCAGAAATTGACACATTGTAACTGACTATATACTTCAATTAAGAAAAAAAAAGATGAGTCAAAAAAAAAATTGAACTATTCTCCCAAGGCATGGGTAACACATTTGCCTTTCAGGTTCAATTGATTTGAAAAAAAATCATTTTTAATTTCAATATTACTCTTTATAATTTGATTTCAAGAATGTTTTTACTTTTATAGTAACAGTCTCTGAAAACTTCATTTTCTCATAATCTCTATATTTCCTATTTAAAAAGTCTTTTTGAACTTAAATAATAACTATAGAATTAATCGCTTTTCAAATAGCATGAACTAGTGAGCACATCTTGACCCAATTGAAAATTCATACACTTATGTGATAATAACCATTCTCTAGAAAAAAAGCTGTTTGCAAAATATCCTTGGGAAGAGAACAGTGCCAGAAATTAACATACCCTTAATTTTAATGTATGGAAAGAGTTACCTTGTTTTCTTAGACTGAATTGTAAGTGAATATAATTTTCTTAAAAAGGAGACACTGTGGGAAACATATGAAAGGACTCACTTCCTGCTGTTTTTGGAAAGATGTAATCCCTTCGTTAGTACTAGCTAAAATATTTACTCTAAAATGCTTTTCAACAACAATGTATTGTGAGTTAGAAATATTCTCTCTTTACAGAGATTTAAGAGGTTTTGACAATCAAACAGGAGATTTTTGTATAATTTTTGCAGATATTTTTAGGACTCCCGAATCTGCTTGGAATAAATTGTTTCAGGAAATTATTTAGGACCTAATGTGAGGCCCTTAGACCAACAGCAACAACATACTACCGAACCAAACTTGGATCTACTCACCCATGTGTAGTGTACAGTGAAGTCAATCTACTGACATCAAGTTGTGGTGAAGGAAAGTGCAGTGTTTACTGCATGGCTGCAAGCAAGGAATACAACAGGCAGTTAATCCTCAAAAGACCCTGAACTCCCCCAAAGACCCTGAACTCCACAATGGCTTTCAGGGAAAGATTTTTAAAGGCAGCATGAGGGAGAGGGTTGTGGTGCATGATCAGCTCGTGAACATTCTTCTGGTTGGTTGGTGGTGAGGTAATTGGGAGTCATCGTCAGCAACCTTCCTATTCCAGCCAGTCTGGGGTCTGCGTGCTTGTGGGCAGCATACAGTTAACTTCTCCCACCTGGTGGGGGTTTCAGTACCTGCAAAATAGTTCTAGGATATGGCTCAGAATATTATCTACAGCCCTCAAGGAGGAACTAAAAGGCCTTTGTCTTTGCTTAATGGCCAAACTATTAGTATTTTGTCTTGCTTGATTGTTTTCCTTTGTTTCTACACTTTCTCACTTCTCTGATTAAGTTTATTCTTTGGAACTCAGGGAAGGCCTAGGGGGCTACAGTGCTTCTACAAACAAGAGGCAGGCAGAGGACATGGGGGAGGGGAGTGGGGAAGGGGACTTCTGCCTTGAGAAGGCCCCATAGGATCCTGCTTGGTCACAGACACTCTGAATTTATGTCCTTTCCTTTATCATGTTAGTTTTCTATGTCATATAATTAAAAGATTAAAGTTTATGCAAATTAACTCTGCTGTAAGAATTTTAAAAAGACTGAGGTAAGTGGTGAAATCTTAGTTTCAAAAGTACTGATTCAAAGTGAAATGTTTTTCAGACATTAAATATGTACCTAATCAGGGTAGGACTTTGGGGTCAACAATAGAAATGCTGAACTGAGCATATTTTATTTGTTTCTTCATAGAAACATTGTTTAATTTAAGAATCATTGTTTTATGTGAAATCTCTCTTTTATCCTCTACTAACAAATTTTTACTCTGTTGCCAAGGTATCAGATACACACCGGACTTCAACATTCTATCATAAGACCTACCCAGCCCAACTGCCTACCTCTGGACAACGCAACCCTACCTCAGAAGCTGAAGGAGGTCGGATATTCAACACATATGGTTGGAAAATGGCACTTGGGTTTTTATAGAAAAGAATGTATGCCCACCAAGAGAGGATTTGATACCTTTTTTGGTTCCCTCTTAGGAAGTGGTGATTACTATACACACTACAAGTGTGACAGCCCCGGGATGTGTGGCTATGACTTGTATGAAAATGACGATGCTGCCTGGGACTACGACAATGGCGTATACTCCACACAGATGTACACTCAGAGAGTGCAGCAAATCCTAGCTTCCCATGACCCCAGAAAGCCTATATTTTTATATATCGCCTACCAGGCTGTGCACTCCCCACTGCAAGCCCCCGGCAGGTATTTTGAACACTACAGATCTATCATCAACATCAACAGGCGCAGGTATGCTGCCATGCTTTCCTGCTTAGACGAAGCGATCAACAACGTGACCCTGGCTCTAAAGACGTATGGTTTCTATAACAACAGCATTATCATATATTCTTCAGATAACGGTGGCCAGCCCACGGCAGGAGGAAGTAACTGGCCTCTCAGAGGGAGCAAAGGAACCTATTGGGAAGGTGGGATCCGGGCTGTTGGCTTCGTGCACAGCCCGCTTCTGAAAAACAAGGGAACGGTGTGTAAGGAGCTTGTGCACATCACTGACTGGTACCCGACTCTGATTTCACTGGCTGAAGGACAGATTGATGAAGACATTCAGCTGGATGGCTATGATGTCTGGGAGACCATCAGTGAAGGCCTTCGTTCTCCCCGAGTGGATATTTTGCACAACATCGACCCCATTTATACCAAAGCGAAAAATGGCTCCTTGGCCGCAGGCTATGGGATCTGGAACACTGCCATCCAGTCGGCCATCAGGGTGCAGCACTGGAAACTGCTCACAGGGAACCCGGGGTACAGTGACTGGGTGCCCCCTCAGTCTTTCAGCAACCTGGGGCCGAACCGGTGGCACAATGAACGGATTACCTTGTCAACTGGCAAAAGTGTGTGGCTGTTTAACATCACAGCCGACCCGTACGAGAGAGTGGATCTTTCTAACAGGTACCCCGGAGTTGTGAAGCAGCTCCTCCGGAGGCTCTCCCAGTTCAACAAAACCGCAGTGCCTGTCAGGTACCCCCCCAAAGACCCTAGAAGTAATCCTCGGCTCAATGGAGGCGTCTGGGGACCCTGGTATAAAGAGGAAAACAAAAAACAGAAGCCAAGCAAAAATAAGGCTAAGAAAAAGCAGAAGAAAAATAAGACAAAGAAGAAACAACAGAAAGCAGGCTCATTTCCAAAATGCCATTCAGGTGTTACTCGTGGATAAGTACACATTTTTTCCTAACTTAAGCTTAGGTCAGTTCTTAGTCCTTCACCCGTATTCTAGGTGAACCAGCAAAATTTGGCTCAGTGGGATCACTGCCATCAGCATCAGACTGTTTTCGTGTTGGGCCACTCCAGAGACTTCTGCTGCCTGGAAAACTTTTGCTCGGTGCCAAAGGTGCTACTCTTGGGAGCCACCCTTAGAGGATAACAGAGATGTTTCGTTCTCTTGCTCCTTTATACAAGGTGTAGTCAGTGAGGAGTGCTGCTGTGCTTCAGTCAACCGACCAAACACTATGCGTTACATTATAACATAGGACTGCAGTCTGTGATTGATTTACATGCTAATTCGGTGGAAGTTACAGGGTAGCAAGATTTAAAACTACCTTTGGTAAAGTCTAGTCAAAGGTTGCATCACCTCAAAGGCCTTGAAAAATACTTTTTTTCTTAGTGAATTTTTCTATCTCTGTTATAGGACACTTGGGGTTTTTAATTAATTCCATTTCATATATCATTTTCCTTTCCTGTGAAATTAAGCTGTTTTTTTCTCACACGTGAACAGCTTGCACCTCATTTTATCATGTACGAGGGAATGGCAAATAAAAATGAGCACACTGCCAAAACGTGAATGTAACTGTTTTCTAAACACTTTAATAGAGTTACGTTTCAGCATAAAGTACATAATTTATTTTTACAGAAAAAATTAATTATTTTGTTTCATAGAAAGTTATACAGATGGTTTTTAATTATTTTATTTTTATTTTCTACATGTCATTTGAAGAGTTTTATTTCATACCATCAAGATTATCAAGCACTGTAATATTATAAGTTACTGTAATACTGTGTGAATTCATAGAATATGAAAAGAAATTTTTTCAGAAAAAATGATAATCATCATTGTTCAACCATTATTTTGAATGTAATAAGGTGAATATATTCCTTACAAATTACTTGGGAATTCAATGTTTGTACAGAATTGAGAGACAACTTTATTGTTGCTATCATAAACACTTTATTTATGTATCTTAATTATTAAAATGACATTTTATGGCACTAACAAGTTGTGAGGCTTTTCTGATTTGACGTCTATATAAAATTATATTATTCACTTTAACAAACAAAAACCTTTACAAGTAGGCAACTGAAGGTATGATTTGCTAACAACCTAAGTGATATAATATGGATTTTGCAAATAAGACATGTTTCCACTTGTCTATGGCATGGACAAAAGTGTTCTCTTGTTAATAAATAAGATATATAATGACCCTACTCTTATACAAAGTCAACATGATGGGGAGATACAGAGAAATGAAGATCTGGACCCTACATGGAGTAGTTAAGAATCTAGTTAGGAACTCACACATGCAAACCTCATAAGGAGGATTAAAGGAGTGTGATATGTAATGAGGTTTATCATGGGTCCTCAGTGAGGATGAGTTGATGTGGTT
The DNA here is from genome assembly GCF_036321535.1 of Camelus dromedarius. NCBI lineage: Eukaryota > Metazoa > Chordata > Mammalia > Artiodactyla > Camelidae > Camelus > Camelus dromedarius. The sequence goes on from NC_087436.1 coordinate 42,655,153, forward strand.
CCTGTCAGCCCTGGAGTTTTCTTTAAAGTGCCCTCTCCTAATGTGGCCTCCAAGCCTCATAATTTACACTTGAAAATTCACAGAGAGCTAGAACTGTGATATGTGAACTTACAACTGTGATTAAAGAAGTGAACGTGGTGGTGTGGTAGCATACTATTAAGTACATTTATGTCAGAATTCAAAGGACAGCTTCTCACAGTTTATGGAACTCCATAAAAGAATTGATGGACTATTATCGAAATTACTAAAATGAACAAAAATAATTTAAGTTTTTTAACTTCTAATATTTCACGTGTAGAATATATATTTCCATTTCATTACATAGGATAAAGTACTACTTCCTGAGTTTGTGTTTTGTCAACTGTATGGTTATTCTTTATAGTTTTTAAATTTTTTATTAAATTTTTTTTTACTTTTATATAATTTTTAAAAGTTACTTTCCATTTACAATTACAAAATATTGGCTATATTCCTCGTGTTGTACAATACTTCCTCGAGCCTGTCTTACGCCCCAAAATTTGTACCTCCCACTCTCCTACCCCTTTACTCCCCCTCCCCACAACTAGTAACCACTAGTTTGTTCTCTATTTTTGAGTCTACTTCTTTTTTGATATATTCACTAGTTTGTTGTATTTTTTAGATTCCACATATAAGTGATATCATACACTATTTATCTTTCTCTGCCTGACTTATTTAACTTAGCATAATGCCCTCCAACTCCATTCATGTTGCCACAAATGGCAAAATTTTGTCCTTTTTTATTGCTGAGTAGTAATCTATGTGTGTGTGTGTGTGTATGTGTGTATATATATATGTATATGTGTGTGTGTGTGTGTGTGTATATATATATATATATATATACATACATATATATATGTATGGAAACAGATGAATGGATAAAGAAGATCATATATATATATATCCATTCATCTGTTTCCATGTTTTGGCAATTGTAAATAATGCTGTTGTGAACATTGGGATGCATGTATCTTTTCAAATTAGTGTTTTTGGGTTTTTTTCCAGATATATTCTCAGGAGTGGAATTGTGGGGTCATGTGATAGTTCTGTTTTTAGTTTTTTGAGAAACCTCCATACTCTTTTCCACAGTGGCTGCACCAATTTACATTCCCAATAACAGTGTACAACAGCTCTTTTCTCTCCATGCCCTTGCCAACATTTATTTGTAGACTTTTTGATAATAGCCATTCTGACAAGTGTGAAGTGATATCTCATTATGGTTTTAATTTTCATTTCCCTGATGATTAGCAATGTTGAGCATCTTTTCATGTGCCTATTGACCATCCGCATTTCTTCTTTGGAAAAATGTCTACATCAGCTGTATATTTGAATGGGTCTTAAAAATCAAAGGCATGCTGTCAGTGTTTTCCTTTCTTAGTGGCACATAAAATAATGAGGTGACTTTAAAAAGATGGTATCTTACAATTCAAAAGATAGAGTTATTCTTACATTGAAAAAGAGTTCCAAGGAAAAACAAGTTCAGGAAATGCGGAGTTCAGCATGGCTAACGGGGTCATTTTGTGCAGACTTAAAGTTTCAAAAATTGTAGTTTGCTTTGTAAATCTCTAACAGAAGGAAATTTTTATACAGTATTTTCTAATTTACTTCACCATAAAACCCTTGTCTGTAGCACACTACACAGGACTAGGCAAAGTGTGGAACAGATTTTGGAAATTGTTAGTGTAAACATAGACTCTTCTAGGAGACAAAAAGGAGCAAGGAAGCAAATTAGGATTAAGAACATTAACTCACATTTGAGCCCAGTAGGTATTATGTAATATCATGTGATTTTTAAGTTCTCTATAAAATGACCATAACTTTCTCAATGAAAATAAATTAGCCCACAGTCTTCTACCTGGAAATAGTTTCATGGATGTTATTCATTGTTTTTAAGAGAGTACCTGCCCCCTGCACATGGCTCTGGGTAGGCTGTGATTTAAGGTGCCCTTAAGAAACTTAAGTCTAAAGTAATAGTCATACATAAATAATGAACAGAAATATTTCCAAAATGCTGTCAGCAAATCACTAGGTATTTAAAGATGTCCAGGAACGAAAATACTGTACTTTTGACTTTTGTGCCTTAATCATTAAAACTATGTTCACATGGGGGCATTAATTTTCAGTGTCATTTTCTGAACTGCGATCCTCAGATTGCCTTTCTAGAGCTGCCTGTGCCTTTTTCAAGTGTAAATCGCACCTCTTTAAAACCTCTGATCTTTTTATTAGGATAACAAAGGAAACTCCTGGACTGAAATATGAGTATCCCCCTAGCTTTGTCAGAAAATAAATTGTGACTATGGTTTATGTATCTTGGATGGGAAAGGATCTAAATCATTTTACTCAAATGAAAAAACAAAACTCTGTGGTGTCTTTCAGTCAGTGAAAATATCCACCCCAGGGCTGTCAAGTCTTGTTTCATGTGTATTAACATGCTTTTCCCCTCACTTTTCTAAAAATTGAGTGAATGTTACAGTTTTCTTGACCAGACCCCTTTTAAAAACCTTTGATAATTGAATAAGTAGACAGTTAATACATTGCAACATTTGATTTTCCAAGGAACATGAATTTGGCATCAGGATTAGCTTCTTAAGCATTTTATTCCTAGAATTCTTGGGTACACACATTGTGAATTTATCAATAGCAATCAGAATGTGTATTGTTGGTAGGGAGAAGCTGGCTTGCTGGAAGTAGCAAACAAAATTCTGTGTCAGAAGTTAGAAACTTCATTGTTTCCTCTTAGTGAAATTACTTATTAAAATTCATTCATTCAACAAATATTTATTAAATCCTACTGCCTGCCTGTCAGGCAGTGTTCTGGGTGCTTGGGATCCAGTAGGATCCAGTGTCCAGTGGACAAAAATGGATAAAAATTCTTATTGCTTGTACAGGTTACATTCTAGCTGAGTGACACAGACAATAAATAATAAATCTAACTGATAAGTAAATTATATACTTTAAAGTAGCATGAAAAAGAAAGAGTAGATCAAGATAAGGGGAGAGTTTATTCAATACCAAGTTTACCCATCCATTCATTCAACATTTGATACATGCCACACATAATGATTTATGCTGGGATATGGTGGCAAGCAAAATCAGAGTCCCAGTCTTCAGGTAGTGCACATGCTCCTGGGAGACACAGCCATCAGTTAAATAACCAAACACCCTTCTGTCCCCCACTCTGCTTCCCTATTTAATCTTTCTCCATAGACTTATCACCCTTTAATATATTTCATATTTTACTTACACATTTTATTTGTTCTCTGGCTCCTCCCACTAGAGTATAAGCTTCTTAAGAAAATAGTTTGTCTGCTCTATTACATCTGTATTGCCAGTATATAAAACAATGCCTGGCTTACAGTCAGCATTCTCTATATATATATATAGGTATATATACATTTTGAGTGAATAGATAAAATAATCACAAATATCCATATGTTCAGCTACATTTACTTGGGTTTCCATTTTCCAATGTTGTATAGAAATTTCATTGTTGACAAATAGAACTGGTCATCCCTAATAGGACTCCTCATAATAATAGCAATAATGTGAAAAGCAGAAATTTCTGGCATTAGAAAAAACTAACTTGAATAATGTATAGTTACAGGAACAGAGTGTTATAGCAAAAGCCAAGCAAAACTCACACAAAATTGAGAGCAAATTTTATTTATATAATCTTTATTACTTAACAGGGTAGAAAATTATTCTGACATTACTTTGAATATAACGGAATACAGTAGTTTGAGAGTTTCCAGAAAGGAGAAATGGGAACTCAAATTGTAAATGATTTTTGTAGCAAGCCATAAAAGGGAAATATATAAATAACAAATAAATCTCTATGTCTTCATAGAATTATGAAGCCAAATGGACTATATCTCACATCCTTGAGTATCTTATTACAAAGCTCTACAACTTGGCAGAGGAAGAATTCTACTTCTTTAAAGGTAAGTTTTTCTTAAGCATTTTAGTGATTGTAACTTCTTTGTGAAGTCCATTGACTCATTGATCAGATATGACATTATAAAACACATGCCACCAAAATATTGTCCTTGAGATTTAGTCATACTTGACCATATTTACTTGATTTTCCATTTCATATCTATGATTTGAAATCTCTTTCCTCTAAAATTTGCTACAATCCTTTAATATTCATTGTCAATTGGGTTATGCAATTTTGGATAAAATAAATCCCAACAACTGAAAAGTTTCAAGGAAATAACATATGCTCATTAAAAATGTCTGTGTATTTACTCTTTGGAGAAATTCTTTGGGTGATAATTATAAGTGAAGAGCATCTTATCAAATGAATCAAATAAAAGTAAAATTTATCTTTCAGAATAAAAATCTAAAAACAATTTTCAAAATGACATATTAATCTCTCTGGAAATAATACTTTAAGAATTAAAGTTTCTTCAGCTTTGAGTTGTGAATGACTGGGAAATACTTTGAACTGAACACCTAAACTATGAGAAAGAATGTTCTTATAACCAAAGTTAAAAAAATAAAACAAAACCTTGATTTTACTTAATAATCTAAAACTGTATCTTCTCATGTCACCATCACCAGAACTTCCAGAGGCTCCTTTTCAACAAAAATGGTAGCATAACTCACTAGTCATGGAGACCCATCCCGTCTCTCATACATGTCCCACTAACATTTCTCTATTTTAAGATTTTCCTGCTTGGAATAATCAATCTCTAGCACCTAGGAGGAGGGAATTTTAAGCATATAACACCTACATTAATTTCTACTACACATTCAGATTTAATAGCAACAAAACATAGGGGTTCAGAGCATGTCACCCCAAAATATGCCCCCTTGGCATATTGGTTGTTTTGAGTGAGTAAAAGGCACTTTGAAAACAGCAGATCAAGCAGCACTTTGACCTTCTTTTTTCTACCAGAAAGGAGGAGATAAAAATCCCAGGTGAAAGGTGCCCTCTCTATACCAAGAGGAAAAAAGATGTTCTTATCACCAGAGACAGAAAGTCAAGGCTGAGAGAAATCTTTACAAAGTAACTTGTTAAACTAACCCTCATCTTTCTAGTCACTTTTCCACAACTCACTACCCTAGCCCAAACCCCTCCGCCTTGTCATGCCCTCACAATTTACCATCTTTTGTCCAACCTAGGACATAAGCATTCAGCTCTAATTGCTTCTCTGGATCTTTATTTTCCTAGGACGGTGCCCATGTATATGTAAAAATAAAATGTACAGTCTTTTTGTTAAACTTGTTTTTCTTTTCTTCAAGTTTTGCTCAGAGTCCTAAGGGTTAACTAGCATTTCAAAGATTACAGTCACAGATGCCGGCGTAAGCTATTATCTCAGTGCTGGGAGAATTGGCTGCAGTGACAGGCGAGGTGAGAGGGATCAGTGGAGAGATTCTTCCCTTATGTTTTTTCCTTTGGCTCCATGCCTGTGGACCTCCCAGCACCTGGGCTGTGGCTAGACTGTTTCTTCCTGTCCTCTCACGTAGAACTATGGCTCCATATTTTACATTCTTGGCACCTTTATTATCCATCTCTTAGCCCCACACCCTTCCTGCCCTTGCGCTAGGCACATAGACACCTGTACCAACATATTAACGTTTGAATCCCTCTCCTCCTGAAGTTCCCTAGCAGAAAGGGATGGGTGTATAGAGCTACCCCTATCTGCTGGTGTTAAGAAGTCCTGAGCACCACTCCTAAACCTTAAGGCAGCCGAAATCCAAGCAGAAGGGGAATGGGCCATCAGGAGAAGCAGACAAAGTGTTTCCATACAAATAAGTGAGCTCTATCTTCTTTCAAGTTCAAACAGCTCAACAGCTGCAATGCCCATAACCTTGTTTTAGTTTTGGGAACTAAATCAATGCTTCCCCTCCTGTTTGGAGGATAGAGCAATAAACAAAGTAACTTCTACTGTTTCTGACCTATGTAAAGCCCAGCTTTGGGGATTCCTGCTCTGTCTCATCTAGTGTAGAGGAGAGCAACAGAGATTTCTAACATTCTCTACCACCTATAGCCCAATTTCAGGAATGCCTAGACCCTTTCTTCCTTTGCCTAGAAGAGAGAGCAAACACCAAAAGCAATATTTAGGCTGCTTGTTCCAATCCTACCTTCCAGTCCTCAGCCAACAAATGTCTTTCAATCCTTTCAACATGTCTACTACTTGTTTCTGTGGACTTCTCTCAAATCCTCTGAGCCTATGGGGTTCTCCTCTGCTTCTTCCAGTGAACCATGTTTCAAACAGGAAGCCATCCTTGTCAGCAAAATTGATACATTTTTACTGTCTCTATTTCTTCATTGTCAACCTAAAAGCAATCATGAAGCTGCTAGAGCAGAGATCAGAGTCATTGTCATTGCCATTACTGACTACAGTGACTACACCAGTTTCCTTCCATTAGGGTTACCTGAATCCGTGTCTCCCTAACTGCGATTCCTAACATTCCTGAGCCTAGACTTGGGTCCGCTCACCTGAAGTGCAGCAAGGCCATTCTACTGACACTGGGTTGTAGTGAAAGAAAATACAGTGTGTATTTGCAAAGCACCAAGCAAGGAGAATGGGCAGCTTGTATTCAAAAGACCTGAACTCTCCAGTGGTTTTCAGGGAAGGGTTTTCAAAGGCAGTGTGAGGGAGGTGGCTGCAGGGTACACAATCAGCTTGTGCTCAGTTCTCAGATCGGTTGACATTCAGGTGAAGTTTTGAGCATCATCAATCTTCTAGTTTCAACTGGTCAGGGGTCTACATATTTTTGGCCAGCAATTTCCACCTGTTGAGGGTTTGGTTTTTGTAAAAACAGCTTAGGAATGTGTGTCAGACCTTTATCTGTATCTTTCAGGGAACTGGGAGTTTGGCGACTCTGCTATGTGGTTGATTTATAGTCTAGATTGTTACCAGTTTCCACAACCAACAGCTATTCTTTGTTTCTATATGTTCACATTTCCTGATTATTAACTCTTGAACCATAATGTGAGACTCAGAGGGAGGCCTGAGAGACTAAAGCAAAAGCCTTTCACTTCAAAAGATGAGGATATAGGGGACTTCTATACAATTTCATTAAGACCCCAAATAAAGTCTTTTCTTATCTGCAGTCTCCTGCATTATTTACTTTTGGCTGACAGTAGGAATGTCTACTGTGTGCTTACCCTATGACACAGCAATTCCACTCCCAGATATTTACCCAAATCCAGTGATAAAACCGATATATTCCTAGCAAAGTGTCTTGCACACTGAAGCATTAAATTAATGTTGAATACAGAACAAAAAAGTTCTAATATAATCATTCAGTATTTTAAATCTTTTTTCCTACCATGTTAACCAGCCTGTGGGAATTAGTGGGACCTAAATAAACATCTCCCCCATTACATGTCACAGATGACTGTCACCAGGCGTCTTGCCAACTGGTTTCTTTCAACTGATTGAAGCTGTATGTAACTAATTTTTAATTATTTAAATCCAACTTCTTTAAAATTAAATCATGAAACTGAGGCAATGTGAATGATATATTGAGTGGTCAGTGCAATTAAATCTGTATATGCATTTCATTCACAATTGATTCATGTTTAATAATCATGATTCAAACTCAATTCTAACCAAAATTGCTAATAAATATAAACAAAGAGGCATGTATATATGCATGTATGGCTTTCTGATTATATAATACTTGACTAAGAAAACATAGATTCCCTTCAGATCCCTTTCTGTTGTTCTTATCTTTTCAGTGCCTGTCCTGATTCTCTGCCCTGCCCTACTCCACCACTGCTACTGTTTCTCCTGCCATTTCTTTATTTCCTACTCCTCTGTCTCTTTTCTCCTTCTCACACTTACCTTTCCTTCCTCAACTTTCAATAAATACATAATGTATTTAATATCTCTAAAAACTAAGCAAACCCACTCCCTGAAATTTAATATTAACTCCTGTTAGTTCTGTGTTCCTATCTTTAAAAAAGTCTTTGAGCAAACTTTCATATTAGGATGTGCTGTTCCAAATTGCCATTTAAGTTCCAACCTAAAAAAAGAGTGAAAAAGACTACTGACTGAAATTTGTCTTTTTACCTACAGTCAAAGGTAGTGATCATATTTCAACAATAGATAACTTTATTTACTATTACCAGGTTCACAACTATCTTTGTATATATTTTTATATTTAATTATAATCACATAATCATATAATGTTTGCTTGAATTATGGTTCCAGAACAAATTACAACTATTACTATTAAATAAGGAAATGTGTTTGCAGCTCAAAAGTTTGTCTTGCTATATTTCCTAGTGGAAAAAGTAATACACTGGCAGGATATTAACTAATTTTCAGTGGATTCACATTATTACTATGCATGATAAAACTGTAAGCAAGGCTCTGCTTTGTAGATTATGAATTGTTAAATATTTATATTATTTCTATTTGCCTGAATTATCAATATTTTTATGTTTATGATCACTTTTGTAAGTAAAATTAATGTAAGATTTAAGTACTTATGAACAAAAGAAATGAATCGCCATTTTCTATTAAACTGCATTAATTCTTCTAAGCAAAAAGTAGTTTAATAAATTATATCCTACTAACTCTGAGCATTGATACATTTATTAAATACCTAATAGGCTGTTACAGGGCAATTTTAGTTACTATATTGAATTATTTTAAATTGTCTTAAGTTGACTAGTAACTTTAAAGAAACCATAGCTATTTTGAGTTACCTAATTCTACCTCTAAATTTCACCTAGCTCTTCCTATTAAAAACAAAGTTAGAGTTTCAATACACTTCAGATTATTAATACATTATAGTCCTTCTTTTCTCTCTAAACATCATTTGGCCATTTTTTCCACCATGAATTATTTTGTTTCCTTTAAAATTTTTAAATAAATCTTGGGGTTTTTTAAATCAATATGGAAATATTCTAATTTCCTTATAATTTGTTATTAATACTAATTTACTTCATAATTTATTTGCCCTTTAAAACATCTTTCTCTTTTGACATTTTTCTTTAAAATCTTTTTGTAAGCTGCCAGTTGAGCTGAGACATTTCATCAGCTGATTTTGATGCTGCACATGCTCGTGAAATACTGCCACGTAAATCTTTGAAAATTTCGTCTGTCAGTGCTTGTCTTTTCTCTTACACTAAAAAGTATTTTGCACACTAAATACATGCAAAATATGAATTTCTGAAATCTGACTTCCAAAACCTTTTAATTTCACGGAGTGAAGGAACTTGAACCTATAGATTTCAGCTACTGTTTAAATGTTCTAATATCTCTTTATCTTACAAAATGTATTATTGATATTGCTACTATTACTGTTTATTAAGTCTTTTTAAAACCTTGTCATATCCTTTAAGATATGAATATGCCTAATAAATAATGAGCAATATGATCGAATTTGCCACATTAAAACCATTCACCTAGTTCTCACCTCACACTCACAGTATGTGTTGTCTTAGAAATTCTCCAGGAATCAAGAATTAAACCAGTGTTACTGAGTGAACTTCCTACAATTGTGTGTGAAAAGAGAATAAATGCCTGTTTCATAGAAAATATTGATAACTTCATTTTATTTACTTTACTACCTTTCTCTTAATGAGAAAACCAGTCTTAATACATAAGTGGAAGAAAAATAGATAGAAGCTTCACATTGCTGGTGTATATCCTCTACAGAGGGAAAAACCCCCCAAAATTGTATTACTAAGATCCAAGTCCTTAATTTTTTGGTTTTTTAAATTATTTTGCAGGATGAGAAACATGAGAACTTTGTAGGAGAGCTATGTTCTCTTAGAGCAACCATTTGTATAGGGCCTTAATTTCCTAAAAGAGAGAAGTTTGGACTAAATCAAAGCAAGGCAGTAAAAGGCAAAACTGATTTTTCACAAATTATACTGTTTAAAAATATATGTCACTCATTTCCTTAAACTTGACAAATCCCTCATGAGTCTCACCTGACTCTCACCTGAGTCTCACTTCATCCTTTGGCTGTAGGTGGTTAACAGAACAACAAACAATAAACCGTCTGAAATCAAATAATGAGGTAATCCTCCCTTCTCCTTTCAATTCCTCATACTTACTCTCAAGCCTGGAGAGACCCAGGGAAAGTTGTTGTTCCTATTTGTTTATAAAATATAAAGTGATGTGTGCATAATAACAAATAATAATACAATATTATTATTATTACTATAAATAGTAGAAGTTTATTATTATTTATTACTCTTAATAACAGAAGTACAGGCTAAGAGGCATATCATTGTTAAACACATTATAAGAAGTGTTAGCTGAAACTCCTTGGAGCTCATGAATAGATTAAAGTGTTTTTGAAACTGTCATAAGTGACTCTAAAGCAAACCTAGGACTAACAGGTTGAAATTACTGAGAGGCAAATTTTAGCTTAATATAAGCAAGAACTTTCTAGCAATTAGTTCTGCCTTCAGTGGAACGTGGTAGACTTGGAAGACACCATGCTTCCTATTACTGAAAGAAATCTAATAGAAGTGGAATCATTATATGTGAGGGACGTATCCAGATTCCACGTGTTAATTAGAGCCAGGAGAGTCATCCAGAGCCCAGACTGCTACAATAGTCTGGATCTAAAGCCACCTTACACAGACAACCAGAAAAATGACCTCCCGCAGTTTCCCAGTGCAAGGTTCTTTCCCAGCAGTGATTCTAATGATGTGCATATGTGCGTACATGATTTATTTATTTCCCTGACTTCAACTGAAATCAGTAGAAAAAACAACAGGTTTGTGCCATTCTCAGACGCTTGTGAGCATAGAGGTTCCACTTCTCCCTCTGGGACATCACTCGAATGTTCTCTCTCATGACTTCATCTTTTGTTGATGGTGTACACCTGTTCCAAACTCGCTTCCAACCCTGTTTCCAAGGGAGATAGGGCTACCTCTATTTATGATTTACTTCATGTTCATGTGGTTTTCTCATTATAATCTCTTAGCATAAGAAGACACACCTGTTGCCAAGGCAACCTAAATGCACGATTTGTTTCCACGCCACTGGGTCAAAGTCCCTCTGTGTTCTTGGTTGGACTCATTTTTGTATCATTAAAATGCAAGCATTCTGCAGTTTCCCTCATGTTAATTTTCCTGGGTTTTTTTTACAAGGTCTTGTTGATTTGTATTCTTTCCCTTTGATTTACTGACATTTTATTTTTCTTAACTAATTCAAATACATTTCCCCACCTTGAAAACAAGACATTTTCCCATCTTTTACGTATGTTTGTCTCAACATTTTTATCTCCATTAAAAAATAAAGAAGGATCAACTTCTGTATCTTAAAAATCTATCATTGATCAAAACTTTAGTGTCTGTCTCAAATAGTTGAGATTAATATATTGCACTTTTTATTCAAGTATTAGAAGCCTATATGAGGATTATAATCACTTTTTAACTTGTGCTGTCTTCATTTCATCACAGAATCATGTGTCTTTTAACATGATTAACGTGCTTAAATTGACTATTATCATTTTTTCCTTTTTAATGTTAAAGTTGATATCCTGGGCCCATGGAAGTCCTCTCACAAACTAGCCTCTTTTCCTTTTTTTTCATACTACCTCAGATATTTCTGAAAGCATCCTTGTTTTTGATAACATTAAGATATTTTAAGTCCATTCTTATTTTTCCAATCTTAAAAGGTAGCGTCATCTGTATTTCAAGAAGTTCTGGTTTTCTTTTAGAGAAGAATATTTGAAGCCATAATGTTGACATTAAATCATGCATTAGACCATTTCATGTGATTTCAAGAGGCAGAAAGAGTGACACCAGAGAACCCAAGAAGTGTCTGCTTGCATCATTAACGCATATTGAATATTGGAAGAGAAAAGTATGTTCACAAATAACATAATGAAGCATAATATTTTAGCTTTTTCAAAATGATGGAAATGTTAAATAGTTTACAAAAGTGAAATTTTATAGCAGTGATTTTTTTTTAGCATATTGAAACAAATCATATGCAACAGTGGAGTTTTCTCAAAAAGAAGGGACAATCAGAAACAATAGTTTTTGCCAATAAAATATTCTGCCTTTTCCCCTTATATATTCAAAACTAAAGAATGCAACTTGAGAAACGTTAGAGTTAGTTCTTTTCTATAAATGATAAGAATTTAAAATAGGTAGCTTGGGAAAGAGATTAGAGAACCTATTCTTTCTTATGCATCTTAACCAGTTAATTATATTTTTTTAAATCAGTAAATGAGGGAAACTTTTTCCATGTTTGCTTTCGAATGATTATAAGGTAACAGACATTTCCAAAATGAAGTTTTGAGAATGTATCTTGAAGATATATTTCTTCCATAAAATGAAACTTTAAAAAATTATTTCTGTTTTCCAGGGTGTGATTTTGTGGATTTATTAAAAGTATCGCTCCTTATTTTAACTGTAAATGGAAACTTTATTTAAACCAATTATTGCCAAATTTCATTCCGCCAGCAGCCATTCAGATGGTGCAGGTGTTTGTGATCAGCTCTCCCTGGAGAGCCTAAGTGTCGCATCAGACAAGTCAGTTCATAAACTTCTTAGCTGTGTTTCCAAGAGCTTTACTTCTCCTAATTACATCAACTACAAGCGTGCTAAATTTCTTCGTAGATATATGCTGAGCATTACGTCAAAATCAATCTTCATTCATTACAGCCACCCTTTGCTTTTTAATTATTAAGAAGCTAATCAGTGAATAAGACTATTGTTATACCTTTAAGTTAGGATTTCTTAATTTTTTTTCTAAAGAAATGTAATGGCTTTCAAAGAGGCTAGATGTGACAGAGATTTGAGTTCTTCTTGAAGGACAAAGTCTGAAAATAACTTAGTATAAAATCAGGAAGAATTTATAAAGAAATAAACATTAAATAAAAACAAACTCAACTGATCTTTGGCCATCAGATGAGAAAGTGTGGCCTTGAATCAATTTTTCATTTAATTATACCTTTGGCTGAATATTCTGTGTGGAAGGAACTTGCCTTTTTCTTATACTAATTTGTATTAAAACTAGATTAAAATGGTCATCCAAATTTTTTATTATTATTGTGCTAATCTGACTAAGCATAGAGAGAGTAGAAATAAGAATAGAAAATGAGTTTTCCCTTCAGGCCTTAGTTAGTTTAAGACTCAGAATAAGTCTTGGAAGTATGAAATTGAATATATAAAGGAAATTAGTACCCGAAAAGTTCTCAGATTGCGTGGCTCTATATCCTATTCATTCTGGACAATTCTGCAAACTAGAATGCTTTCTTATCTATATTTAATTGCACGTAATTTACTTTCATTGTGTATTTCTAATGCTATTTATAGTTGGCTGTTATCGCCAACAACCACAGTTGCCCATATTTTAAAACTTGTATTGTTTTACTACAAACATTAGTTTTTAATATAGTTCAGAGAATTCAATGATCTTTAATGATGCTTGCATAACATTTAGGCAAAGGACAATGTTTGTCTTTGATGATAAGTTATGTTATTAAAACACAGTGTTGTAGAGTCCCAGTGGAAAACTTTCTTACAGTCCCAGAATTAATGCCTTAGAGTCCACAGTCTAACACCAAGTGGTGCAAATATACTTTCCTACTTTCCCAGAATTAATGTCCAAAATCCACATTCTAAAGTCAAATTCTGAAATCAAAAAACTATCAGGGCCAAACACTTTGCAGAGAGGATTGCTGAGAGGCACTATTTCAATGCAGTTGGAACCTTCTGCCATCCCAACCCTCCACTTCCCCATATGAAGAGACAGAAGGCTGGAAGTCATCTTTTACAGGAATCAGAGCCGGTGGAGCAGTTTCCCATACTCCTCTCGTCGATGAGAAGGAGCTTTCAATATATCCTTTCCCATCCTACAAGGTTGAGGATGCCAGACACATTACTCCTTCCACTAAGTTGTGACGGGTGAGCATCCGTCTTGTGAAAGTTTCTAAGGAACTGAACCAGCGGGGCACTTGCTGCCCTAGACGTAAAGCTGCTGATGACAAAAGAGAAGGGCAAGAGACCTTATGAAGAGAAACTGCGAGGGGGCACAGCCTGTACTCCTGCTGTGTGTTGTGGGCTATCTGTGTTTCCCACAGTCACTACAGGTGTCGATTAGACATTGAGTTAATTTACATAGCACTCCCTAAGAGAGCTACAAACTAGGATAGGAATCCCCAACCACAAGAAGTAATGAAGTAAACTTCTCCTGGCAGAAATGAGGGGTAGTACGTGGTCCAGCCTCAGCTGACTTTCCCAAGCCAGAACTATAAAGGGTGAGTCCCTTAGAGCTTTCCACAGAAAACCTGCCCATGAGAAAACCAGCATCTGGATGCCTAACACAGAGAAGTAGCTGCAACTGACAGGAAGGGAAGGGCAGTCCACCCATGGAGGATTCTTGGTTTAAGTAATGGAAGAGCAGTTTCAACGAACAAAGTAAACATCAGCCAATTATTCACAGGTAGTTGTGTATATACATATTTTGACTCTTCTTCCTCACTGCCTCAACACCAGCACACTAAAGGCTCAAAGAGGGGCAAGGTTCTGAGAGAATTGTTTGCACTCCCATCATTAAGCACAAATTCCATGTGGCTGGACTCTGGGGAAGGGAGAGTTTAAACTGATTACACGATTCATGTTCTAAAGTAGACAAGACTACATATTAACAGCCAGTAACTTGAATTCTTTTTCTTGTGTAAAATACCCATGTACATTTCATTTGTGAAAGAAAGTTCTGCCTCATCTGAAATGCTACGGTACCAACTATCTTCTCTCAGTGTTTGCAATGTATTATTTCACTTTTTTCTGACTTCAGTTTCCACTGTTGAGAAATCAACTTTTAATACAATTGTTCTTCCTTTGTGATTAATCTTTTTTACTCTCTGATACTTTAACTATCTCCTCTTTTTCATTAATATCTTGATTTCACTATGTTTAGCTGTGTATTTGTTTTTATTTACCTCCTTGGGACTCACTGAGTTTCCTGAATTTGATATTGGTGTATCTGAAATGGCAATTATCTCTTCAAATATTTTTTCTTAATATTTTATTATTCTGGAACTACCATTAGGAGTATGTGAGCACTCTCCTTCTGCCATCTCTTTCATATTTTTGTTTTCTTCTCTCTCTTTGCCGCATCCTGGGTAATTTTTTTGCATCAATCTTCCATTTAGTAATTCTTTCCTCAACTGTGTAATGTGTTATTTTATCCATCAATTAGGTTTTTGAGTCTAATTTTATATTTTAGTTTTTAGAACTTCTGTTTGGTTCTTTAGTAGTAATATTGGTCTTTGTTTACATTTTTAATTCACTCTTAAAGAATTTTAAAAGTACTCATTTATATTCTTCTGATTATTTTAACATCTACAGGCTTTGCAGGTATGGCTCATAGTATTTTGTTTCTGCTAACCTTGCTAATGGCTCATTTCTTCATGTTTTTAAATGACATTTTATTGGGAGATGATATTCATTGGAACTCTGAGAAGTGTTTGAAAGTTGTGTTTCAAGTACTTTGCCCCATAGCAGATTTCTGTTTTCTTTTGCCAGGCTCTTGAGGCCACTGCTGATCCAGAATCACTTTAACTTAATTATTGGCTTGGGTTTTCAGTCACACAGTAGTGTGAATTCATGACCAATATCTGTGGTCTTATGATGATTTAGGGCAAGAGGAATTTTGGCTTCGTATATGAGAGTTACACAAAGGAGGTAGTTGAGGGTATGGACTCGGGATTATTTGGCTTGTGTATGAAAGGCATGATCACAGGGAAGTTGTTTGCTAACTCTAAGAATTAGGTAGCCCTGGGAGGGACAGTCTCTCCCAGATTGGCAAGGCCCCAAGATATCAAAGCATTATAAAACACTAAAAATCATAATACACAAGGCTAGATGGGCAAGTACTCTCAACATCTCCCTCTGAAAGGGGATTTCTCCTTAAGTTCAGTCACTGCAGGTGTTGTCCTCTGGGAAGTGAGGTCTCAGATTTTTGAGACTATTGCTGACCCAGCCTTCTATGAAACTCAGACCCAGGCTTTGCCTCCCACCTCCGTGGGTGCATAAGAATTTACAATCCAGGCCCAAGGTTGCTGACAGGTTAGGGGTTCTCCAGGCAAACACTGACTCCAGTGCTCACTTACCATTCTGGATTTGTGTTTTCTTGTCAATTCTGCCCTCTGATGTTTTTTCTTAATTTATTACCACCTTAGCTGTGATTTTTATGTATTTTATTTTTACTGGGCAGAGAGAGGTAATTAGGTCTGTTTGTTTATTTATTTTTAGAGGAGGTAATGAAGATTGAACCCAGGACCCTGTGTCTGCTAAGCATGTGCTCTACCACTTGAGCTATACCCTCCCCCAGCTATGATTTTAAAACTTTTTTTTTTTAACATTTAACCCATTGTTTCAGGCATTCGACGCTGGAAGGGGTTTTTCTGCTCAATTAGTCAACTGTTTTGCTAAAATTAAAGTCTTAGATTTAAACTTTAATATCTCTTTGCTTACTGAAAGCTGTTCTCAGTGAACTCTATTAAAGCAAGGGAAAAATATTCAAATAGTGTCTAATGAAATTTCAATTTTGAATTTTTTTTAGGACTTTCAAATAGTTTTGTACATTTTGAACAATTTCTATGAATGTGTAAGCTACTTGAAAATTTTGACTAAATTATTTTATAATCTTTATTTTCTCTAAGAAATTTTAAATCTTTCCTATCGTTGTATATGTTGCAATCTGAAATCTAATTTTAAAATGTGAGGCCATCTCTCTTCCCTTGTCAATATTGAAACTATTTTTGTGAGGGATGTAAATATTTCTTAATATACCAATCAAATTTTCCCATTCACTGACCTTAGAATAGTTTCTATGTCGACCCTATCTTCTGAATATTCAATATCATCTAAATGGGCAATAAGAAAACATTTTAAAAACCAAAGAAGAAAAACTCAGTATGCAGTAGACAAGAATATAAATGTGTAGTTCATAAAGTATATTTAGAAAATAAAATTTGAATTGTGTATTACCTGCAATTTAAATTTCATGTTAATTTTATGTCACTTTGTTTTAATGTTCAAGTTCAGATAATACCCCAAAATACCAAAAAAACTGATAATACAACTTGATTATCATAAAAGACAACTATTTTTGATTGTTCAATAGAGCAATTTGAGTTTAATTTATTGTTTCATTTTAAATTTTAATTAAACTAGCTGGAAGTTCATACGAGTCAGCATGTTTTATGTTACCAAATAACCTTCGGAATTCAAACAACTATTGTCACTAATTAATCATTTCCATTTTCCTAATTCGTAGGAATCAAGCCAGATTTGAGAACTAACCAGTAAGCGGGATGTTTGGTAAAGGCCTGTTTAACAAAAGGAATACGAGCAAACATGTTTTATATGTAGTGACTACTCCAAAATTATTTGCCAATTAAGTTATTTACCTTGTGAGAAGTATTCTAACATTTATATCAAAATTAACGGAGAGAGGAAAGAGGAAGGATTAAGTTCTGATTTTTCTTTCATAAGAATCGGTTCAATTTCAGGAACAAAGAAGCACAATTTAAGACAAGATATTTTCTAGCTATCAGATTACCAAAGAAAACAGTGTTAGAGAAGGGGGAAGTGAAATTGATGCTTTATGCACAGTTAATTGAATACAAATTGCTACCAGCCCCAGGAGGACAAATTGACATTATGTATCATTAAAAACCTTTTTTAAATGTGTATGTATTTTAGCCAACTAAACTTTCAGTACTTTATCCTAAAAAACAAAAAATGTATGAAAAGATGTAGATACATGAATGTGTATCACAATTTTGTTTATAATTGTGAATGTTTATAACAGGAGTGAAGCTCTTTACTAAAAATATAAGCTGAAGAATTTGCATAGCTCTGCTTTCTCAGGAAGGACACACCTTCTGACCACTTGGGAAGTCACCTCCAACCAAGCATCTTTCTTAACTAAGGACTCCTCTTGCTAGCCTGCCTAGAGCATGGCTGAGTTTTTTGCCTTAAAACATGATTTCTGTGGTTCATCGCCTCAACATTGACTTAAAATTTATTAAAAATAATAATATATTGATATATCAATATGATAATATTGATAATTGTATAATGTTTACTTCTGACTTTTATTCTAATTCATTTTTATATTTTAGATCTTCTACCTCTTATTTTTCTTTAACTTAAAAGCTTATCCCTATATTTTAAATAAACATAATTTAACTTATTTTATAGTCTTAAAAACTACTTTTTAGTCTTAATAATCTCTTTCTTAACTTTACACTGTTTAGACCTTTCTTCTTTGGCATCTATTTATTTTCAGGCTTCATTTTCTTAAAATTGCTTCTTCCATATTTTAAAATTTATATTTTGTCTTTGGGATAAATTCTCTTGCCTTAAAATTATACCTTATCTTTGCTTTTTTTTTTTTTTTTAGACTTCATCTAATTAAATGTCTGTTTTGTCACTTACTATTTCATTTTAACTTTTTTCCATCCTTTTGGACAACCTCATCCCATGGCTCTTATTCATGAGGAGATCTGGCCTTGCCCACAGGTGACTCCTCAGCCCATCTGCACAAAGAGGTAAAGCGGCTCTCTGTTCTGGCACGGTCCTCGCTAAGCTCAACTTGCACAAGAGAATGTCAGTTCTCCTTGCCAGCTCTGTTGAAACTTAACTGGCAATTAACTTGAAATGTAACTGGCAGTGTGTTGTGAATACAATCCAGTTCTTAACAAGGCTCATTTGAAAGAAATGTGGTCGATTGAAGACTGCTTAAAAGTTGTGCCACCCTTCCATGTCTCCAGGTGCTTCCATCAGAAAGCTTATACCCGAATTTATAGTGTTGCAGTCCCATCTAGATTGATCACAGAGAATTGTGCTTTGGTGTACTCTCGTTGGTCTATTTTGAAGAATTTTATATGAAATTGCCCTATGACAGTGTTATTGTATCTCCTGCAGAGAAGTTTTGGGGAGCATATTATCTCCAGAGCAACTGTTTTTTTCTGGGTTTTCTACGGCTATTGATAAGGTCAGTTTTATCTACTGACCTTCCACATTGTGTAATACATTTTCTTTTCTTTTTTGTTGGCTGTTAGAGAACATGCAGTCAAAATCATGGCCCATATCCAACAAGCACACAGTATCTCTTGGCAAACATTTTACTACTCCTAGTTCCATTTTCTCTCATTTCAGTATTCCCTTGTGGTGATTTTCTTAGTTACCTAGTTTAATTTTATCTGGATATATTATATGCATTGTTATACTCTACTATAAAGAATCTAGAAAATAGTGATACTCTGAAAGAGAGAAAAACAAAGAAAAAGTCAGCATTATAACCCAATTTTACACATTAAAAAACCAGGACAATGTGATAATTATAGGCAGCCAGTCAGTAGCAGAACAGAAAGTGGAGCACCCACCTTCAAGTTAACTTAAAATTCAAGAATCCAAAGCCATCAGACTCTATTGCTATAATTGCCAGACTTCCATCAACACTGGCAATCAACCACTAGTCAGAAAAAATCAAATTCCTTGTGCTGTTTTCTCTACTTTATTTTGAGTAATATTAAAGTTCCAGAAATATATCAGCCCAGGCAAATCCAGTGAGTGTAAGTAACTAAAAGTGTAAGCTCCCACCTCTTTGCCATATGTTCAGAAAAAGAAAAATCTTAGACAAGTTCAACTTGATGTTTTGTGAATACCTACCTAGAAACACTGCAGTTTTACTGGATGGGGTTTTGAGGCAATTTTAAAGTATACAGGTTTAATCAAGGATACATAGATGAGTGTAAAATAAAGATCCATGTTGCCATAAAGATGTATTTTTGCCATTAAATATTAAACAAAATATTTAAATAATACTAATAAATATTTCAAGCAGTGAATAAATATTTCCAAGCCACAAACTCAGCCTCTTTGAAATTCAACCTCTGCTCCATGGAACTTTATATTTCTGTTGGAGCTCAATATTGTGTAAGTACCATCCAGAGCTTTTTCTACAAGACTCTTTTTGTTTTGTTTTGTTTTCTGATTATAAAATTAATTATTCTTACTGTCGAAAATGGAAGAAACCAAAACTAGACCAATGAAAATGAAAACTTCATGGAAATAATTATAGCTAACATTTATTCTGTACTTAGTGTAAACACAAGCCTAAGCATCTTACACACATTTTCTCTACCTCTCAGCAACAGTGCATGGTAGCTACGCTGCTTAATCCTATTTTATGGCTGAAGAAAACAAAGTTCAGTAAGGTTAATTAAGTGATTAAGTGAATGGACCATTCATTATAAAAAGTTAAAGTGAATTTTGAGATATTGCATCTTTTTTTTTAATTCATTTTGATAGATGAGAGATGGCTGGATAAAGAGAGATAGACTTTTCTTATTGTTAGGAGAGCTATATTTGAAACCTAATTCAGCCACATACAGTTACATCATGGGTTTTTTTTTTTTCATGACTTTAAATTTTACCAAAAATTTAAAAGCCTGCTGAGTCAGTTTAAATTACATTCAGCTGGAAGGGACAGTAAACCTAACAGCTAAGTTTAACATTTAAACATGTAAGCAATTATTCGACTGCAAGAATTTTAGCTATAAGCCGATGTAAGGCAGGTATAGTAGTTCAAGGATGCCATCAGCTCTTCCCATCTTTCTTCTTGCTGTTCTTAACATATAGGGCTTCATCCTTATACTTGTCACCTTGTGGTCATATGGTGGCTGCTGCATCTGTAGCTGTCATATTTCAGGAAGGAGAAAAAAGTGGGGGTTGGAGGAAGAAAAAGGGTCATGGCCGTGGCTGTATGCCTCAGAAGCCCCTCTCATCGTTAGCATATAGTGTTTCAGTTAACTCTGTGCTGCATAACAAATTATCCCAATACTTAAAGGCTTGAGACAGCAACAAACTGGCTGACAACTCTGCCTTTTGGATAAGTTTCACTAGGGGTAGCTGGTCTCTGCACCAGGTGATGTTAGCAGGGGCAAATCAGCTGGGGCTGGAGGGTCCACGAGAGCTTCAGCCACAAAATTGGCACGCAGCGAGGCACTCAGAATGACTGGAGATTAACTGCGTCTCTCTCCATTACTTCACAGTTTCTCATCCTCCAAGGCCCTGCTCTATCTCCCATCTTTTTCTAGCCAGATAGTTAAAATTCTTTACATGACAACCAGCTTCTAAAAGAGTGAAAAAACAGAAGATGCAGTCTCTTCAGACCTAGGCCCAGAAGTCAACTAAATCACGTCCACAGTCTACTGGTCAAAGCAAGTCACGGGACCAGCCCAGATTCAAGGACTAAGGGAGACAGACTTCACCTCTTGATGGAAGGAGGGGAATACATGTACAGGGATGAAAGGAATTTGGGGCGACCATCTTTGCAAGTAATCCACTGCACATAGATGCTCCTATTCCAATTACTGTTTAGAAAAAGCTGTAGTAGGTCAAAAGATAGCCAGGCAACAAAGTGCCTTAATTCAAGCCCTTTTTTTCCCCAAGGAATGCCTATTCCCTCTTGTCTCTTTTTCTCTCTTTCTCCCTTCCTCTCTCTCTCTCTTTCACTCACTCTCTCTCTCTCTCTCTCCTTCTCTCTCATCCCCTCTAACTCTCATTCTTGCTCTCCCTCTCTGCACCACACACATACACACACATGTATAATCTCCTAGGGTAAAATAATGTAAAGTGATTGATTAAAAATTAAATATACAGGTTAACCTTAATTTTAAAGATAGGAAAAGAAACCACACATGAAAAAGTCTTCTCAGTGTAGCAGTTGAGGGAAATAGGTGACGGGGATCAGGAGGTACAAAGTTCCAGTTATAAAATAAACTAAACAAGTCACGGGAATATAGTGTACAGCATTGGGAATATAGTGAATGATTTTTTTTGAAATGTAGTATAGTCAATTTACAATATTGTGCTAGTTTCTGGTGTGCAGTATAGTGATTCAGATATATATATATATATTTTTTTTCCTTTTCCTATTCTTTTTCATTATAGGCTATTACAAGATATTTTGTATATTTTTTATATACACACACACACCCCTCCATACATATACTATGGTCTGCTTAATTTATCTACCAATTCTTAAGGCAATGAATAGCATTATTTCTAGTTTTATAATATATTTTTAAAATCTATTAATTATGAGGGCAAGATTTTTCCACTCTTAAAGGAAGAAAGAAAAAAGTTTAGCTTCTCTCGGCTTTCTTTTTTTTAATCATTCCAAATAAATATTCAAATCTTTATTTCAAAGTCCTAAAATGAGCCTACTATTTATTTTCACTTAGAGTCCTAGAAGTATAAACATTAATTTGAGAAGAAATGACATCATTAAAATATTCTCACAAGGAAAATTTTATGTTTATACACATTAGAATTTTTCCTGTTTTTCAATAAAGTTTCATAATTTCCTTAATGTGGATCATATTTCTTCTTAGGATATGTCCCTTTGTAGTATTTTGTTGCTATTTGGAATGAAATACTTTTCATTCATTATATCTGCTAGGTGATAATAATTTACTGGAAAGCTATTGTTTTTCATATCTCTCATATACCTGACCCTTTTACTGAATTATTTTGTGCTAAGAGTTTTCAAATTATTTTCTTCAGAATTCTTGGTATATACTGCATTTCCAGCAAATAAATATTATTGTCTCATTCACTGCAAAATAAAAATCTTATTTTTTCTATTTTACGTCTTACACTGGCTATAATTGCAGAATAATATATGATATATTTATTCATGCCACTGATTTTTAGTGAGTAATTGGCCCTTCTCTGGCTGCTAATCTGTGCCACAATTGGGTCACTGTGAAATTTCAGAACTCCATGCTCCTGTGAAGTTCTCCTCCCATTTTTGTAATTATGTTTCCTATACCAGTATTCAGACTTTTCATGGGAAAAAATCCCTCTCACCACTTTTTTTTTTTGACTTTGTAATCCTAGCACACAAATTCAAATATTAGATATTCACTGGATGTTTGATGAATGGAGAGATGGATGAGGAGGTATGTAGTTGGAGCCATATCTATTGAGAATGAGCTAAGAAGGATGTGTTCATTCAGATGCATAACATTTCCACCCACCAATCTTTCTCAACCTCCAGCCCAAGACCTGTGATTCTGGAGAACAAAAATATTATGAGCTGTACAGCTAAACTGAAGGGACTTATTCCAGGGAATGATCTGGTAGTGAAAAGCAGCAGGAAGCACGGAGGCTTTGCAAAGAAATCTCATTTTTAGTCTGCTTGTATTCAGGATGTTCATGCTTCTCTTATCACTGAGGAGACCCTAAGGAGCAAACTCAGAACAAACTCTCTTTGATGTTTGGTAACAGGTTAATTGTGCGAATGGAAAGCCATTATAGCTACACAAATAAAATTAAGGATTTTGGTATTAACTTTTATGCGAAGTTCAAATGAGGCAATGGTAGGGGTAATCAATATGGAGAATAATGGGCAGAAAGTATTACTTTTTCGCCCCAATTGTCAAAATAACGTCTAGGGTTATATATGTGAATGGTGCACTCACCATTTAAAATCTTAATCCCAAAATTTAAGAGATTTAAGAACATAGACTGTTTTTGACACATCTAGTTTTTAACTAAGTCTTTAACAAAGTCTTTAACAACTTCAGTTATGAATTTGCATAAAAAGTGATTTAGGGACAGAAAAAAAATAGATTCTCTAGTCTAGACCACTGGTTTTCAAATCAGGTGTGCGTTTGTGGGTTGCGAGGAGATGGCTTAAAGGAACCGACAGGGCTCTAAAATTCCACTGCTGTTCTAGACTAATTATATAGCTGAAGAATTTTATTCTAAGGACTAATTCTTGGATTTATGAATGTTACTATCACTCATTTTATTCAGGCTGAAAACAAGATTATACTGGAGGTCTTTTTTGAAAAATTATTTGCATGGTTGTTAATGGTGGGCCAGGAAGAAAACATTGGGTTTTTTTTTTACATTGTTTTAAAAAATAAGGATATTTACTCATGAAATTGTAGAATTCTGAGTGAGTTTATTCTTGGTAATTTAAGAGCTTGGATCCTATAGCTTTTTAGTCTGCTTTATTTAAAATTGAAAAGTGTGTTAAACAGGAAAGCCAGGGCATTCCTTTTGGCTAGTACTAGCAGAGAATTGTATGATTCTCAAAGTACTCCTTGCATACTAAAAATGAGAGATAAAGTCAAATTAATTGTTTTATTGGATTCTTTGAAGTAGAACAAATATATTCTAAGTATTTTTGTGAAGAAATATTCTGGTATATTCATGATTTGTCAGTTGTCTCATGAGCTTGAAAAACTTTTTGTCATTGCCATAAATTGGGATAGTTAATTGTGCTATCATTCATTTAGCTTTCAGTATGATGGGGGAAATTCTACACTCATACAATACTATATAATAAAAGGAACATGAATGTATCACTTAGCTGCAGAGTTTTAAATTTGTCAGGTTTGGTATTATTGTGTTGGATATATAGGGTCTGGGGAGATAAAGGGAGAAATAAATGGAGAATTTCCTAATGTAATATTATCCACCAGAGGGAGCACAGACAGTCAGAAAGAATATAAATAATAACTAAAGTTGACCAATACACTAAGTAGATTTTTACCTAGTGTCAACTGAAATAAATGCGCAGCCTTAAAGTTGAGAGTTATGTTTTATTTGGCGTGACGACTGGAGCTGGGATGACAGCCTTTCAGATCACTCTGCGGGACTGCTCCGAAGAGGTAGGGGAGGAGCTAAGATAAATAGGAGCTTTACAACAAAGACCAGGTAGTTGGAACAATAAAAGATTACATGTTATCTAAAGAAAACCAGGCATCTCAAGTTAAAGAATTTAGTGCTTTTCTTTGTATGGGAGGAAGCAAACGTCTGGGCTCATTGAATTCATTCCTTTGATAAGCCTCTAGCTATCTAGGGCCATTATTTTGTCCTTTCTTATTCTGAGTTCCCTCAGAGGGCACCATTGTGAGTGGCTGCTGAGGCCGGGCTGCAGGCCTGTCCTCACTGGGGGGTGGCGGCAGCCGCTGATTCCTTGGTTTCAGCATTCTTTATTTACTGATATGGTTGCAGTATTTTCATTCACACTAGGCTTCAGTATTTTAAAAAACAATTAAAAAAAAAAAAGAACATTTCCCAAATAATACCAGTCCTCTTTCATAGAATCAAAATGTCATAAAA
Organism: Camelus dromedarius; assembly: GCF_036321535.1. Lineage (NCBI taxonomy): Eukaryota > Metazoa > Chordata > Mammalia > Artiodactyla > Camelidae > Camelus > Camelus dromedarius. Next base: position 42,680,273 of record NC_087436.1, read on the forward strand.
AATCAGATGTCATTTTATGAACAGTGGTTCTGTGCCTATATTTGTATTTTGAATCAGGTCGTTCATCACAACAAATTATAAATAAAATATGAAATTTTGCTTCGCACATTAGTAGCCAAATGCATTTATAATGCATGCTTGACTTCTTTCTCACTTTACATAGTGAACCCAAACCTGCTAAGCAAAAGCACCTACTTTTTTAAAAGTCTGTAGCCTCATTTAATCTAGGCAAGTGTAAATAGGAGAGAAGGAGCTGCTAAAGACGGCAGAGTTCACCCAAACCAATGAAATTTTAACATTTCTAGATGAACAAAGCCAGAGATTCCATCAGTTTACACTGCCTCCTGAGGTTATCTGCATATTAAGTGATTCCGATGGCTCTAGAGTTGACTTTGAGAAACACTGCAGCTTTGACAAGAAATGTAAACCATGCTGTGGTTTACAAGGCCAATATTGAAAGTGTTTCTGAGCACATTTCAATTTTATCTTTTTCTAATGCAGTATTGCAGAGCTTCTAGTTTTCATTTTTATCTCTATCACTAAGTGTTAATATTAGGTCTTCAATAATGATCATTCTATAACTGAAAATTATTATTAAACATAACAATTACAGTGTTATAATTTAACAGTTGCTAGCATTCTTTTTTTCTTTGTCTTTTTATTTATTTATCTATTTTATTTTCTTACTGACGTATAGTTGGTTTACAATGTTGTGTTAATTTCTGGTGCTAGCATTCTTTACATGTATAAACAAATTTATATATATAAAGGGTGCTAGCAACTGTCATATATATGCTAATGTATTTGTTTTATATATTTAAGTATATAAATATTTGTATTTTATTGAAATATAGTTGATTTACAATATTGTGTTAGTTTCAGGTATACAGCAAAGTGATTCAGTTATATATATTTTTTTCTTTCAGATTCTTTTTCATTATAGGTTATTACAAGATATTGAATATAGTTCTCTGTGCTATACAGTAAATCCTTGTTGCTTGTCTATTTTATGTATAGTAGTTTGTATCTGTTAATCCTATACTCCTGATTTATTCCTCCCTCCACCTCCCCTTTGGTAACGCACATCTGTGAGTCTGTTTCTATCTTGCAACATAGACTCACGTGTACTATTTTTTAGATTCTACATGCAAGTGATACAATATTTAGCTTTCTCTCTCTGACTTACCTCACTTAGTATGACATTATCTATATCCACCCATGTTGCTACAAATGCAAAATTTCATTCTTTCTTATGACTAATATTCCATTGTATATTTATATACCACATCTTCTTAAGCCAATCATCTGTTGATGAGCACTTGAGTTGTTTCTACATCTTGACTATTGTAAACAGTGCTGCTATGATATGAGAAGAAGCTCAACATCATAAGTGATTAGGGAAATGCAAATTAAAACCCCAGTGAGATACCACTACATACCTAAAAAATAAAAAGTAGTGCTGCTATGAACATTGGGGTACATGTATCTATTTGAATTAGAGTTTTCATCTTCTCCAGATAAATGTCCAGGAGTGGGATTGTTGGATCATATGGTAGCTCTAAGTTTTTAAAGGAACCTCCATACTGTTTTTCATAGTGGTTATATCAGTTTACATTCCAGCAACAGTGCACAATGGCTCCCTTTTTTCCACACCTCTCCAGATTTTATTATTTGTTAACTTTTTGATGATTGCCATGCAGATCTGTGTGACGTGATACCTCATTGTGGTTTTGATCTGTAAATGCTTTTATGTGTGTGTGTGTGTGTTTATAAGTAGCTCACATGCATATAAAACTTACTGCATGCCAGGCTCCCTTTAAGATACTTTTATGTTAACTAATTTTTTTCCAACAACCCTGTGTAATGGATACTATTATTATCCTCATTTTATTAAAGTGAAAACTAAGGGGCAGAGAGATTAAGTAGCTTGCCCAAAGTCAAACACGTTGTAGATGGTGAGACGAGAATGTAAAAATAGTCAGTCCAGTTTCAACATTCATACTCCTAACTACTTGTGGAGAACATTTAGGAGATCACAATTTCATTTATAAATAAGGAATGGACTTTAGTAAGTTGGCAGTTACCAGCCAGCAAACAAAAAGTGCTGAACTAAGGCATCGTTCACTGCTAAGTATCTGACAGGGAATGACATGGTATGTATGCGTTTCTGTGTATGCTTGTGTCCTTTTGTTAGTAGCATGTAAGGAATTCCTAAAGGCATACTAAATGGAACTTTTTAGAGAGAGATTAGTCACTGTTTAAGAAAACATGTCCTGTCCATCCATTTAGTCTAGATGATGATAATTTTTTCGCTAGTTCCTAAAGGGGATTATAGACCCTCAAATGTCTTTAGAAGTTCTCTCCAGTTGGACATTCTTCATCTATTTAAATGCCCACCTTTCAAAAATCAGTGCCGTCTCCTATTTATTATAAATTTTTCCCTGCTCTTTATAGTCTAAATTAGTATTTTTCCCGTCTTATGTCCTATAGAACATATTATATGCATCATTCTTTTAGCAATTAAGCATTTCCTGTCATATGATATCTTCTATTTCAGCCTCATTTTAAGTCTTATCATCTTTTGAATACTAGATGGATTGAAAACTCTCTTTCAACTATCTTTCCTTCTCTCTCTATAACCTGTAGAATGTTGTAACATATTTTGCACACAGAATAAATATTTGTTGATATGATTTTCTTTAAAAGACCATGGCCAGGCCGTTCATTTAGCAACTGCAGAATTCAAGTCACAAGGAGATTAAGTGAATTATCATTGCAATAGTTTTAGAAAAATTGATCAAAATCGTATTTCCTCACTCTTGATCTGACGCCTGCCAGTGCATCATGCTGCTCCTACATTTGGAGAATAATTATCAATAACCCAGAGTCTTTTCTTCACTTCGAATCTCCAAAGAACATGAGTATAATAATATAAACCCAGTCAATAAAACTTAAATGGAAACAATGTTTGAACTTAGCACAGAAATCTGGTGAAAACTAGAAATGCTTCTATCCCTTGGAACTTCCCTAAATATTTTTGCCTATTTTTTTCTAGGGATGTTTAATAACCATCCACAACAGTGAGCCAATACTAGTCACATAGCATTCTCCTCCACTATGATAAAATTCCTAAAAGGAGAGTCCTTGTCTGCTTCATCCACTAGTATATGGGAGTCTAGTGCCTAATATAAAGGCATGCAATAAATATTTACCAAGTGAAAAATGAATGGATCAACAAAGACAGTTTTACTCTGTTTAGGCCTCCAAACAATGCTCTGGGAGGGTTGGTGTTCCCCAAAAAGGAAACACGTTGAGAGAGGTTAACTGAGTTGCCCAGTTACACCAGTGGTGGAGTTGGAATCTGTGTTTGCATTCAGCAGGCTAACCCTACCTAACTACTACTAATACTAACGTGTTATTTGCCCTAAGCAATCCTCCATCTTGGCTTTTCCGGGTTAGATCTGAATCGCCCTGTTTTCCCTTTGTACTTAAAGGGAGTCTGCAGCTCGTATTTTTCACTCTTATAGGTAGCTGTGAAGAGATTTATTTTATTAAAGGAATTTGCTTGAATTTGAATTCTGGAGGAAATTCTTGCAATACAAAAACATTAGCCTAAATCGTAGTCCTATCTGATACTGCTAATACTTGCTTTAGATATTAGTAGAGTTTATACTGATAATTAGTATAAACTGTGTATTTTGGAAGGAACTAAAACATTTAATATTCGACAGGTGAATGAATTAATAAATAATATTGAAGTTATGATCTTGAAACTATTTTAATTACAAGTTGACTTATTACTGGGTCAATAGCTAGTGAATTGTCTACCATAAAAGATAATTATTTTGTTTCACTTTATTGGAATACTAATATAAAATATTTAAATTCTGACCAGGAGTGTTAAACATTTCTCAGTTTATTTTATCAGCTTCAAAACATAGACTTAAATGTACTAAAGGAAATATTTCAAAACTATATTTAGGAATAATCCAAAAAGCAAATCAAAAAGGAACTCACTATAATGAAAGAAAAGCAAGTAAAAATTGTTCTTATGTTAAATCTAATTATCTTGTCTTTTGTCAGATTACTAACTAAATTATGTAAGTTTCAGGGCACTGAATTTTAAAAATGCTCTGAAACTTAGAGGATATACTAAAAAAACAGAAGATAATGAAAAAATATTTTAAGTGGTGCTTTAATTTATATTATAAAAGGCACTTAAATGTGAAATTTTGTCTTTTTTATGTGATATTATTTCTTCTCATTATTTTATACTTGCTAGTTTGGGCTTCAGTACCAAATGACCCTCAGGCAAGAAACATAGTCTAGCAAAATAATGTGTAAAGTAAAGCTAATTTTTAGTGAATTCTCCAAGGAATTTACTGCTTCTTAACATTTCAAATTAACCTTTTCATGTCACACATTATTAAAAATAAATCCAATTAAGTTACATAGCTTCTGTGAAGTAATTTCCCCTTTGGCCTTGAGGTGCCATTTCTACTTCTCCAGGGAAAATAGCATTAAAAAAAAAAAAAAGTAAAGCTGAAACTGGACTAGAGAAATTATAGGTTTAAACTTTATGTAATACAAATATATGTGTTGGATTTAACACTATTACTTTCTCATATATCCATAAAGTGAGTAGCTCATTTAATCAAACATACTTGAGAACATGGTTTCCCACAGACCTGATATTCTTACATAAATAAGACATGAATAGCCACCAGGTGTTAAAAAGAAAATTCGAACTGAGTAAATTTAAAGATCTAATTGGCTTTATTCAAAATAAATCAGATAGCATTCCATCTAACAAACAGACAGGAGCTTTGAGGAGCTATACAAAATGGAAGGTTTTATAGGTAGAAGAGGGGTGGAAAAAGGAAGCTTCTGGCAAAGAGTGGATTGTTTCAGACAAGGTTGCCTTCCTTTGTGGGAAGGCAGGGGCCAACAGGCAGGTTACCTCATTAGTGCTGACCAGGTAATTCCAGATTGCCTGGTTAAAGGTCCCATTTCTAGGAGAGGCTGAAACTAGCTTAGATAGTAAATTTTGGTTTGCGGATGTGGGGCTTAGCACAGGAGACTCCATTTTCGGGCCTGTTGTTTCTTTTTTAACAAAGGTAAGAAGCATCTGAAGAAATTTTACATCTTACACCCTTTTTTTTTTAAGTTAATTTTCTCTTCCCTTTTAGAACTGAGACCAAAACAATGAGGGAAAGTAGGCAAAATAAGATGGTGAATAAAAGGAAAAGAAAGTAGCAATATAGGTGATGGTGGGACTAAATACATTTTTAACTATACCAAATGCATATTTTTTAAGTGTTTAAAACAAACAAACAAAAAAAGATTCTTAAGAGACAGTACTGGCCCACAGAAACTTTTTTCCCATATTCCTTTTCTGAGGCCTGAATAGATTATCCTGAGATGTAACTGAGCTCACATTTTATACTTGGTATCCAAAGAAACATTTGTTTGCAACATTCATCCAGAACTATAAACATCCTTGAATTTTAGTAATTGTGCCCTCGTTTTCAAATCAGTGGACATTTTTGAACATCAGCTCTGGGCTAGGGGCTGTGCCTTGTGTACAGAAAACAGGTTCTATGTAAGATTGGGCTACCTGAGTTTGAGCTCAGATTTGACACTTCCTGGTCTACAATCCTTGAGTACAAATCCTTTAAATGCTCTTAGTCTTAACTTTCCTCATCTGTAAAATGAGTTTAATATCTACCCTGCCAATGTCAATGAATGAAGGTCAGATGCATAAATTAGCTTGGCCTTTGGAAAACACTAAACAAGTAGATGTTATTATTAGATCTTTAGTACCATAGAATATATCTGATTTATAGTTTTTAAGTTTGTAAGGTCCTTAGTACAACGTCTATCATGTATACAGTGCTTAACAAATGATGACTAAATGAATACATTAGTGAAGAGCCCATAGCAATTAGAAACTATGTCACTAGAGAGAACAGAGTGAGACAGAGCTACAGTGGGAGTCCAGCCCCAATTGCTTCTAATCCCCTAATAGACTCAGAGACCCGATTTGGAGATGCACTGTGCCCCCTGAAAGCAACAGGATGGATGGAATCAGCCAGCAGCAGATGAGAAGATTTACTTCTTACATGTAGACTTATTTCAACACTGGGATGGTACTTCCATGACTTTCCTCCACTCTGGTATGAAGAATAGGGAATGAAACACAATGTCTTTCCTTCACCACTCATTCATTCATATTCATTTGTTGAATAAAATTTGTACCCTGATCGAGTTACTGTTATGGTGGTGTTTACACTAGCTGTTAGCAAAGCCTGACATCTGAGAAGTAGCTGATTCCATCTTTCAGATAATCAGATTCTATTTAATGTTACCAATTTAAATTCTATAGCCATTAATGAACCCATTAAATATTTTCATTCCCTTTCACAAAGATACCTTTTCATCTCCTACTACAGAATTAGCAGAATAATGGCAGGCAAGGAACATTTTTCTCGACTATTGCTGCAATCTGCCTCAACATTGCCATGATCAAATGTACACATCCTTTACTTAAGGACTGTAAAATGGAATTAAGAAATATCCTCTGGCTATTTTAAACCTAAGACTTCAAACAATAGCACAGCAACTTAAATGGCATGCCAGTGGAAGGTGAGCAAATATTGACCAGCTTAGTACAAATTGATACACATTTGAGTTTCTACTATGTGTCAGGCTCTGTGCCAGGCATTAGGGATAAAAATGTGAGTAATAAGTGTTCTTTACTTATGAAGAATTTATAGGTAAGCATCTATTAATATTTATTTATGAGATGGAAAGCAGTGAAAGGGACAGAAGGAACATCAACAAAAGCCAGAAGCCAAAATGTTCAAAAACCTCAGGTAGGAAAAGAAAGGATTCAATTCTATATAAGGCAGAAGTATGAAGGATAAGAGCTTTTGCATGCCATCACATCTCTGGGACTCAGTTTCCTGATTTGCGAAAGTAGGAGAATGACTCAGATAGCTTTAATGATTCTATGATTTGTGGTAGTTTTAAGATATGTTCACAAATTCATAGACAACACTTCTCATTTTGAAGGGTAAAGACTAATTCTCCTTACTATGAGTGTGGGCTGGACTTAATCACTAAGAATAGGCTATGGTGGCTTTGCCCCTTGCTCTCTGGCTCTTGGATTGCTAATTCTGAGAGAAGCTAGATGCTACATCAAGCAGCCCTACAGAGGGGTCTCCTGCCAAAAGTCATGAGATAGATGCATCTGGGAAGCAGATCCTCCAGCCCAGTCAAACCTTCAGACACTTTGTCTATAACCTGGTGAGAAGTCCTGAGCCAGAACCACCTAGCTAAGGTGCTTCTGAATTCCAGACCTCAGAAACTTTGTCAGATAGTAAACACTTTGTTTCAAGCTGTGAGGGGTTAGGGATGATTTGTGACACAGTCATAAATAACTAATACAGTAACACTGTTATAAATTAATGATATATAATGAAAAATTAGTTGTATGTGAGTATAAATGAATAATGAATAACTTTTTATTTTAAGAAAATTAGTCAGGATTTGGGAAATTAATAGGAGCTTTTGCTTACAGAACCATTGAAAACTAAAACTGAAAACATACAATTCTGTTAGATGTACTAGGAAATAAAAATGGACCATAGTATTTGGTCAGAATCTTGGCTTTGACTCTTCAATAGCACAACCCACTGGTTCATTATTGTACAGTTTTTTATGAGCCTGTCTGGCACTCAATAAATATTTTTTGAATGAGGGAACATGGAAAATGACAAGGAAATGTGTAGGTCTGGGAAGAGTATAGACACTAATGTTAGAGAATTTTGTGCCAGGCACCACGATAAAGACTTAACATGAATAAGCAAGGAAGTACTTATATTATTTAAAACAGTTGATATGAAAGTGTCCACTGCCTAAAACTAATTTAGAGAGAAAATATAGAAAAGGAACCTAATAGAAATAAAATGCTATCAGGCAGAGTAAAAGTAGTAATTTTATGAACCCTAAACAATCCTAGAAAGTGTGCCTTATCAGTGTCTCAGATAGATTTTTCCCTAGGCTATGTGATTTCCACAAAGAGAAAAAACTGAGTAAATCAGCCTGAATTAGTGAAGCACAATTTTATCCAGTGTTTATTTAAAACTACCTGATGCCCCAAACAACTACATGAATAGGTTCTTTGCTTACCATTATCTTTAACGTTGTAAATATAATTTTCAAACGTTTGTCCTTTATCTCAGCATACTGAGCTAAAGCTACAAATAAAGATTCAATGATGGTGAAGATAAATTAAAATAGAAAGACACTGAAATATTTATTGGTTATGTACAAAAATGTTTTACTTAAACCGTGTACATACTTTAATAATTTATCAATGTATATTACATTAAATGTCACCTCGATTAGGATCTAAATACATTGTTAGCGTTCCAAAAGAAAAAACTGGGGTTCAGAAACAAACCCAATTATCTATTCTCACTTCCTTTCTCTTTCACCTTTAATTGAAGTAGCATCAGTCCTGTGTATTAGGACTAAGTGTTCATGGACCATGTGACTTGAGGTAGAACTTTTAAACACACTTTTGAATTTTGTATTTTGCAACTCAGACTCCTTCAAACACCGGAACCTACACACACTAACTTTTGAATTATGCTTTTCTACTAAATAATAATGGTGATTAAAAATAAATTAATTAATTGAACCATAATCTCTATAAAAATACAGAGCACACAACCTGATACGCCTGGTCCAGCTCAGTTACAAGCTGTGCCTGAAAGGAACGCCATGGCCTGCATGATGCTGTCACAGAGTGACTCTCAGAACTACCCCGCTGTACCTTGCTCTTTTTCTTGTTATCCCATGATTAACCTTACTTGTTCCCTGCTTCCCTTGCTGTTAAGCCTGACACATCAATTGGCTGCCATCCCATTTCTAGACTTTTGGCTTCACTCCCTGTACTCCAAATCACAGTTCTTCTTCCTGACTTTATCTCAGATTATACCCTGATAAGGAGCTCTTTTTTTGGAAATGACTCCAATGCTTCTCCCACACATGCCATCTCCTTGCAAATGATTTTGGGTTAGGCCTGGCCCGCAGAGTAGGTACAGGATACTGTAGGTTTGGCACACATATGGGGAGGCTTATCCACCCATGGGGTGCATGCTGTTGCTGGACGGGCCCAGTAGGAACTGGGCCTGCGGCCATCTACAGCTCTCCCATGCACCTCTTGTTAAAGAGAGCTGGTTTCTGAAAGTGGCTGGTTCAATACTTCTCCCAAGGACTGGATTACTTACTCTCAGTTAAACCCCCAGACCTGGAGAGTAATACCAACTGTATACTCAAATAGACACACACTATATTCACAGGGAACCTCCACACCTCAAAAAAAAAAAGTAAAAACCCCCAAAAGCAGGAGTTGGAAACGTGGCACCCAATATTCAAAGTTGGCCAATACCTGGTACAAATGCACGAATACTCCAAAGCGCATGGACTCAAGCAGTGATTAATGGAAGCTCATACAAAATCCCCGAGCCGCCTTCAATTTCAAAAACCTGACGAGAACTACTTGGAAGGGAAAATACAAGTCAAAAATTACTCTCAGATCAGTATTTTCCATCTGTGCAAGAAGTTTAAATGTAAAAATCTATGGAGGGATTTCTGTGTCCCTGTCTTCCCAGAACTTATGGAAGAGACAGAAAAAAATCCAATAAATAGTTTAGAGTACATGATAGGTTGTGCTAAATGCTATGAAAAGAGAATTAGGCAGGTTAAGAAAGAAAGAGTTTGGCAAGTGCTACTACGTTAAACAGTGTGGCTGGGGAAAGCTTTTCTTAGGAAAGGACATTTGAGCAGAGCCCAGGATGAGGGGAAGTTGAGGGAGGGGCGCAAGGGTGTGGGGAGGATCTCAGGCAGAAGGAATAATGGATGCAAACGTCTTGGGGCAAGCATATGCTTGATGGTTCAAGGAATTAAAAAAGGAGCAGAGCATCTGCAACAAAGAGAGAAAGGAGAAAAGTGGTAGGAAATTACTTCAGAAAGGTAGCCAGACACCAGATCATACAGGTTGTTGTAAGCTGTGGTAAGGGCTGTCGTTTTGGGCTTTTGCTGAGTGCCATGGGATGCTATTCTGGGGAGATTTGATTGTTGGTCCCAATTTTTCACTCGCTCATAATAGGATTATACACTCACACCCTTGGCGATAGTTTCTTGTGGTACCCTTCCTTCCACGTGTGTAGAGAATGTTTCCTCCCACCATTGATGCATGTGGCTTGTTTTGGTCAATGGATTGTTAGCAAACGTGACACAAGCAGAGGCCTTAAGTGTTTTCAGATGGGTTATCTTGGCTCCTGGGGCTCCCCTGATTACCATTAGAAGAGTAGGCTCCAGGAAGTCATTGCCTCTTCAGCCAAGGCCCAGAATAAAAGTCATGGAGCAACCAGAATCCATTCTGGAGCTTGAAGCAGAGCCACCCCAGCTGACCTGTGGACAAGAAAAATGAACACTTCTTCTTGTAAACTCCTGAGGGTCAGGGTGGTTTGTTAAGTGACCTTTTTGAAGCAAGAGCAGACTAACGTACCATTGGGGGATTTAAATCAAAGAAATAAAGTAATCTGAATTATATTTTCAAAGGATCAATCTGACAGCTGTTTAGAGAGTAGAAGGAATAAAGACAAAAGGAGAAACAAACCAATTTGGGGGCTACTGCAAAATCCCGGTGAGAAATGGTGATGGCTTAGATCAGGGTGGGCGTGATGAAGTTGACAGGATTTGGTGATAAATGTGATGTGAGGCGTGAGATAAGGAGAGGAATGTTATAACATTGTCTTACAGCAATTTTATATCCAGCTTGTAATTTTATCCATCCCACCAGCCCAGCCTACATTTCTAAGCACAAAAATCAGCATAAAAAGAGTGTTTTTGTCAACTGCCATATATCCAGGGACACAGTTACTATAGCAGCCGAGCAATTCTCTTTGGGTAGCCAAGTGGAAACCAAATTGTCCTGAAGAATACAAGAGCTGAACAGGGAGATTTCCCCCAGTTACCACATGACGAACTTCATAATTGCCTTTTTTATTTTTTGTTAACAAGAATATCTAAATCGGGATGCTATGGCCTGGTACATAATTATCTTTTTCTGAAACTGACTCTGTTTTTCCATTTTGCAGTTTGTAGTTTGTAGTGAGGATGTTGTGGATGTTGCTGTTCCACTGGGCTTACTCCGTCACATGGGAGGACATCTCCCTCCTCAACTGAATGGGTGCTGGTCCTTGGATTCCAGTGATGGCTCAGGCCAAGGTACACTCCTCACTGTGAGCTAGGGATTTTGTCTCAAATCAATACCATCTCTCCTAACCTAGGAAATCATCAGACAATACTGGAGACTCTAGGACCACCTGGCCTCCCTCTTGCCACTCCCCCTTCAAGTTTAGAGTCAAACTAGCCCTGGGAGTCTGATCTTCACTCTCTTTCTCACTAAAACCAAGATTTTCTGCTGGAACAAAGTACATCCAGCTCATGAACTCTTGTGCACTGTTAGTGAGAATGTAGACTGATACAGCCATTATAAAAAATGGTATGGAAGTTCCACAAAAACTTAAAAATGGAACTGCCACATGACTGAGCAATCCCACTTCTGGGTATATATCCAAAAGAAATAAAATCAGTATCTCAAAGAGATATGTCTGCACTCCCATGTTTTTTTGCAGCATTATCCACAATAGCAAAGATGTAAAATCAACCTAAGTGTCCATATATGGATGAATGGATAAAGAAAATGTGGTATGTGGAATATTATTCAACCTTTAAAAAGAGTGAAATCTTTCCATTTGGGACAACATGGGTGAAACTGGAGGGCAGTAAGCTAAGTGAAACGAGTCAGGCATGGAAAGACAAAAATGGTATGATCTTACCTGTGGAATCTAAAAAAGTCAAACTCTTAGAAGCAGAGTAGAATCTGGATGCCAGGGCTGGGGAGTAGGGGAAATGGGGAGATGTTGGTCAAAGGGTACAAGGTTTCAGTTACGCAGGATGGAAAAGTTCTGGAGATCTAATGTATGGCATAGTGATTATATTTAATAACACTGTATTGTACACTGAAATTTGCTAAGAGAGTAGATCTTAAACGTTTTTACTGCAAAAATGATAACTATGTAAGGTGATGGAAATGTAGCTTCATTGTGGTAACCATTTCACAGTGTATGCATCAAAACAACACATTGCATATACACAATTTTTATTTGTCAATTATATCTCAATAAAGCTGGGGAAAAAGTACACCCAGCTCAAAGCCATTAGTCAGATAACAAATGAAGAATGCCAGCCTCCAGCACTCCTACATTAATAATCCCCTCACTTCTCTCATACAAGCTTTCATCTACAACTGCCACAATCTAGGTGATGCGTTATTTTGCAGTGCACCCCACCCGCCATCTGTGTGTGTGTGGAACCATCTTTGTGCTGCTGTGTCTGTTGTGTCCACAGCCATCCTTGATAGACATGGGTGCCTCTCCTCTCTGAGAGACCCAAATGAGGGGGACAGGCAGCTGCCAACACTTTGATGAACTTATCATTTCTATTTCTGATATCCACCGTAGAGCACAGTAAATTAACTATATTGTACTTATGACATTCAAAGTCAGTTTTTTTAAGGCCTCATGTCCACCTGTCAGTCAGCCAGGGAGGGAGCTGGAGCGGTAGGCCATAATAAAGAACTTGCCTCTAAAGCTCATGGTATTGATGTGAAAAATGACAGCCAAACAATCATTAAACTCATCAAAGCCCCCCAAAACTCAAGAGTACTCAAAATAAATTGCATTTTGGCACAAAGAGTTTAAATAGAAATCTCATAGGAAAAAGAGTTTAGAATTGCTTGCAGTCTGTAAGAGGGCTACATTTCCTGCATTTTAAGGAGAAATCTCACAAACATTCAAGAGAGATTTACTGTCTGTGGTTTCTATGCAGCCAGTAAGCGCTAGGTAAATAAGATGCCTTGCTGGTGAGAAAGCTTTCACTCGTTCTTAGTGCCCTGGTAAGTATGAACATGCTATCACAGTATGATTAGATCCATATTTGGAGACATTAAGCAGGCACAAAACCCACATGATGCAATCATACTCCGCAGGGAAATGATTCTGCTTCTTGCTACATCCCTCATGATTCCCTTTTCCTTCCTGTTCAGGGAAACATGTACCACTTAGCCTCTTCCATTGCATTAGAGGTTACTGAGGACAGGTGGCCCTAAATGTCTTGTCTGTAATCACAAGAATCCGAACAAACTGAAGGATGAATGTCCCAGGTTTTCACAACAGCCTAATATTCTCTGGAAACAATGTTGTTAAGACAGCACTTCAAGGATCATTATGGCTGGATCTTAGGTGGGAGAGACGAGATAAATTCTTCAACATCTTTTGAGAAATTCAAACTATATTTGTCTAATGCTCTCTTGAGATAAACATTTGAGGAGTCAGGAAATGTAGTTAAGTTCCACTGTTATTTCCCACAGGACCTTAAGCAAGTCCGGTTCTCCACCTCTGTGTATCCATTGCTTCCATGGTGACCAGTGGTGTGTGTGTGTTCCTCCTCACTGAGGAGGTCAGAATGAAGGAGAGGCAAGGAGGTGCCAACACCTTGTCAGCTTAGTTCTACTGATTCTCACCATGCATGCCTAGATAGTCTAGGAGGAGATAAAGGCTTCTATTTTAGAAAATAAAATAGAAGAAATGCTTCATAAATTTGTTTAAACACTCTGAATCAACATAGATTTTTGGAAGAATGTTTTAAAATACACAAAATATATACCTAACCTCTGTCTCTAATTTTCTATTGGATATTTCTCCCAGAATGTCCCTCAGCACCTCTATCTTGACATGTTGAAAACCAAACCTAGTCTTTTTGCTCCATGAACAAAGCCTTCCCTCTAACTCAATATTTGTTTCACTTGGTCAGTCCCAAACCATAGCATTGTCCTGTAATCCTCTCATATCCTCATCTTCCAGTTTCTCAGTTAAGTCATGGAAATCCTGCCTGTAATAATCTTTCAAATATGTTCCTTCTTTCTGATTTCCACCATCACTGCTGGAACTTTATCTCTCATTTGGATTATAAAGAAACCTCCTGAATAGATTCACTGCCACCTGTCTCATTTCCCACCAATCCATCCTACACAACTGCCAGAAGTATCATGCTGAAATGCTTATCTGATAAGGTCATTCATTGACTTAAAAATTGACTTGTTGCCTGTAAGATAAACTCAAAGCCATTTCAACAATCATTTTTTGGTATCTACTACTAAAAGCCATGGAGTCTATTAAGTACAATGAACACAAAGATGAAAAGGCATGGATTCTTAAGTTTCCCACAGTGAACTTCTAGAGGGTCAAACATATTGATAGCTATTTACAATGCAATGCAATATATATGCACCCACAAGAGTGTGCAAAAGGTACAGAAACAGCATGGAGGAGGGAGTGATCACTTAGTTTAAGAGCTTCAGAGTGGAAGGATGTCTGTGCTTGGGATGGGTATATCAAGTAAAGGGAATGGCATATGCAAAGTGCCTAAGAATAAAACATTTCAATAAGAATAAAACAGTATTCCAGGACCTGTTTGTTGCAATCATTTTTTATTGTTGGGAATGTTGATATCAAGAACCAAGACAGAGAACCCTGGAACATGAATAGTCCTTGGATATGTTGTGGGGATGGTGGTAATGGGGGTGCAGAGTCGGGGCAAGGGCAGGGAGTGGTCAAGACACAAGAAGAGTTTGGGTGAGTTGGTGGTGTTTAGGTTGAAATATCCAAGTGCAGGTCTCAGTTCAGGGGAGAAGTTGGGGCCAGAGATAAAGTCATTAAAACCATGGAAATAGGCTAAACCTTCTAGAGAAAGGACACAGTGTCAGAAGAAGTCTGGAGGACTCAGAGTATAACCCACTGAAGAAAAGTAAGATGAGATCTTCAAAAGTAAAATAAAACCCACAGAAGAGCAATGCCAGAGAAACAGGAAGAGAAAAACGGCTCAAAAAGAACAGTGATTGATATGGTCCCATTCTGGCATTGCACTCTGACCCCAGCCCACATGTTCAGACTCACTCACTCCTGCCACATCTCCACTCTTTCCCAATTCACTCTAGCTCTATTAATAATAATAACAGGAAGGTGAATACTGTTAGTCTTTGATTTGCATGTGCAATGTGCAAGACACTATGTTATATGCTTTTGGTATTTTAGCTTATTTAATCCTCACACTCTGTGAAATAAATACTGTGACTAACTACTCTAATTTCACAGAAGAAACCAAGGCTAAGTGGGATTTGTCTAAGCAGGCGGACATGCAGTACAGTAGGATTTAAACTCAGACATATTTTAGATCTACTAGACTATTTACCAGTCCTAAACATGACCAAGTGTTTTTATGTCTTCCTGATTTTGCATTTGCCTGAAATAACCTTTATGTACCCACTTTCTGGTGAAATCACATTCTTCCTTAGAAACACAATTCAAATGTTACTTCCGTGATGGGATCTTTCTCTGCACCACCTCTTTTGCCTGACAGAATTACCATGTCCTTCCTCTGTGTTCCCATTAACTCTTTGTTCATACTATTATTATATTAGAGTGGGCAGAATGAACCTCAAAGATTACCATACCTTAATCCCTGAAACCTGGGTAAATATATTTACATGGCAAAAGAGATTTTGCTGATAAAATTGCGGACCTTAAAGAGGTTTTCTGGGATTATGCAGGTGGGCCCAATCTAATCACAGGCGCCCTTAAAAAGCAGAGATACTAGAGCCCTTAAAAAGCAGAAATCTTTCTCTGGCTAGAGTCAGAAATGTGTGAGAAAAGGGGAAATCAGAGATTGAAAACTTGAAAGGGACTTGGTCCACCATTAATGAAAGGGGCCACGTGGAAAACAAGAGAAAGAATGCAGGCAGCTCAAGAGCAAAGAGTGGCCCTTGGATGACAACTAGCAAAAAACCAGAGACAATCCTACAAACACGAGGAAGTGAATTCAGCCAACAACTTGAATAAGTTTGGAAGCAGATTTTCCCCGAGAGCTCAGCCAAAATCTTTATGTTAGCCTCATGAAGTCTTAAACAAAGAACCCAGCTGAGCTCACCTGGACTTCTGACCCAAAGAAATTGTGAGAAAATAAACTGTGTTGCCATTAAATGTGGTAATTTGTTTCAACAGCAATGAGAAACTAATACAACATACCAATCATGTTCAAGTTAGTTGTTTATGCATTGATTATACTCATTAGACATTCAGTTCATTGAGTCAAGGAACCTTGTGTTATCCATCTGTGAGGCTCTTATCCTTAGGATTAATATGACTGACTCAAAGAACAGGCAGAGTCAAGGTTAAATTGAACTGACTGGAAGATCTTTAGATTCTCATAAGGGACCTTCACATTGTGGCTGGTTTGTTCTTAGTTCTACCTCAACATAAGCGCTTCTTCTTCTGTGCTTAGAAAAGCATCTCCTTAGCACCAGGGTCACAAAAATGAACATGATACTGAGTTTCCTTCAAGAATTGCAGATATTTCGACTGAGGGCTACTCCGGCAAATTGAGGTATTTTGTTGTCTGAAGACTTCTGTAATCTAGCCCTGCCCTAGAACTTGCCCATTCCTGTGTCTGCCTGATAGCTGGTTTTCATCCTGTGTTCTAGTGCGTAAGCTGGGTTCATGAAGATGGATTCTCTTATCAAGGACAGGGGCTGCAAAAAGCTACAACTCAAGCAGTCAACCTTGCAGCTCTCAGCTAAGGGTCATTCCCCTGAACCCACCCCAGTGGTGACTTTCAGGGAAGAGAGCCAGCAAGAGTCAGGCCTTCCACTTCCCTTTCTTGTGTGAAAACAGTTCTGCTAGGTCAAAGCCTCTTCTCTGGGGAAGTAGAACTCACTTTCCTCCCTTCCTTGGAAATATGATGCTTAAATGGCTGCAAGGAAACATGATGCGCAGGTTAAAGAAATAAAAACACATTGATTTAATAATATTAAAATCTTTTCTTTTTTAGAGTCCAAGAACTTTTTGGAATCTAATCTTTCAGTACTCAATAAAAAATTCTAACTGCCTTCATTTCCTAGACTCCTATGTGCTCCTAATTTATTGACAAATGAGAATGAGGACCATAATACTGATTATGCTGTGGAAGGAATGAATGAGTTAACAGATAAAAAGAACTTTGAGCTAGCAATTCCACTTCGGGGAATATATTATATAGACCTAAAAGCACCATCTAATAAGAATATATGTATAAGGATGTTCAGTGCAACATGGTGGTGGCAAATAATAAAACTGGAAACAACACAAATATCTATCCAACTGTGCATACTTAAATAAATATGGTACATATCCACTATGAACCATTATGCATTAGTTTTAGGTATCTCCTGGGTATCATCTCACATCTTCTCAGTCCACATTTTACTCCAGCTGTTGCTGTAGCAACCACTTGCTTGCAGGCATAATTGACAGCACCTTCCTTCAGCTGCATTGCATATTTCTTGCTTTGTGCCCAGAGTTTTTATCCTCAACACTTGAGATATTTGTAGGAACACAGCCATTCCAACACAGGTGAAAACCTGAAATTGAAAAGGGCACAGAGCATATCCTGACCACTAGGGAGTGGGAACCAGCATAAAGATGGCTTCTCTTTTGTCTCTGGGGCAGACAATTCTGACATGCACTCTACACTGCTCCTCACAAGTCCCAGCTTCCCACGGTTCTGACTAGGTTGAAAACAAACCACTGGTTGACTTTTCTTCCTCCTCTGTTTCATTCCTTTCAGTCTTCCACTCCTGGTCCTTGGGATCACGTTCCAGAATAAACTGCCTGCAGGCAAGCCCTTATCTCAGACTTTGGGGATCAACCCAGGTTAAAACAGTAGCTATTTTAAAAAGGGAAAAAATGTCTGTTGACCTTGAAGGATGTCCATAGCATATCATTAAATAAAGAAAGACAATTTGCAGATTAATGCCTGTGATGCCACTTACAAAAACAAGCAACACTTAAAGAGAGAGAGAGAGAGTGTGTGTGTGTGTGTGTGTGTGTGTGTGTGTGTCTATGTGTATGTTTCTATAAACTTAGAAAAAGATTAAAAAGATGCACATCAAGCTATTTGCACTGGTCTCCTCAGGGAAGTGGAAGGAAATTGTTAGCTCTTCCTTAATACTTTTGCCATTGTTTCACTAGTTACAGTGAGCAGATATTAATTTGACAATTTAAAACACTTCGAAAAGAAAAAGATGTTTAAAATTAGCATCAAGACAACAGCCCAGGAAAAGGAACGTCCAACCAGGTGATAAGGAAGAAAATAACCACACTATCGGACTTCAGCTGAACTACAAACTCGATCATAAGCGCTTTTATTAATAATCTTAGACAAGAAAATAATTTCTTGCCTGAGACTGTCATTGTAAGACAAATACCAACAAACTGCACTCACAGAACCAGCATTCTGGCTGCAACAGAGATACACTCCAGAGATCCCTGAAAGAAGAATGAGCCACTCAATAAGGACTTGGGATAATTAATAGATAAACAGATGCATGTCTTCTCCTGCGGCATTTCCATGGTGTATGTAACAGGGGCTCTGTCGAAGAATGAGAACAGCTATTTCATGAAAGAGCCTGGTTGAAAAAAATGAGAAATCTTACAAAAGAAATTTTTAAATGGCTGCAATGCTAGCATCATATAACCTCTTGGCTTGGTGCTCTTCGAATGTTGTATAAAGAAGGAAGATTTTACACAAGATTTTATGAAAAGTTAAAATCTAATCTGAATAAATTTCCATTAGCTTCATTTGCTTTTACTCCTTGGTGGGCTCATTATGAATTACTT
Organism: Camelus dromedarius; assembly: GCF_036321535.1. Lineage (NCBI taxonomy): Eukaryota > Metazoa > Chordata > Mammalia > Artiodactyla > Camelidae > Camelus > Camelus dromedarius. The sequence goes on from NC_087436.1 coordinate 42,699,124, forward strand.
TAAAGGAATGAGCATTGACTATAGGTATGCATGCATTTTAAGGAGGATGCTCTTGAATTCCTCCCCAGAAGCCTGGACCTCAGGTTCAATATCTGGCCCCACTTGTTAAATATTGAAGAGGTGAGGAAATAACCTTTTAAAATCATATGAGACAAAAGAATGAAAGATACTTACTCTATCAATTAATGGTTAACTTATGGCATCCAGTTATAAGTACCTTTTTCTATGGTACTAAATCAGTGGACCAAGTAAGCAAACCCTGTGATGCAAAGGCTAGGGTGATTTACCACTGTGATGGGTAATTTTGTGTCTCAACTTAGCTGGGCCATGGTGTCCAGATATTTGGTTGCTACAGACTAAATATTTGTATCCCCCCCAAAGTCATGTGTTGAAAACCTACCCCTAGTGTGATGGTATTAAGAGGTGGGGTCTTTGAGAAGTAATTAGGTTTATTAATTAAGTAATGAAGATGGAGCTTCCATGATGGGATTGGTGTCCTTACAAGAAGAGGAAGAGATGAAAGCTCTCTCTTTCTCTCTCTTTCCTTCTCTTTCTCCCTCTTCCTCCCTCTCCCCCTCCCTCTCCCCACAATGTCGGAACACAGCAAGAAGGCAGCTATCTGCAAACCTGAAAAAGGACCTTCAGCAGACACTGAATCTGCCAGGACCTTGATTTTGGACTTCCCAGCCTCCAGAACTATGAGAAATAGATTTCTGTTGTTTAAGCCATCAGTCCATGGTATTTTGTTATAACAGCCTGAACTGACTGAGACATTGGTCAAACATTATTCTAGACGTCTCTTTGAGGGTGTTATTGGACAAAATTAACATTTAAATTGGTGGACTTTGAGTAAAGCAGATTGTCTTCCATAATGTAGGTGGACCTCACCAATCAGTTAAAGTCCTTGAAAAGAACAAAATTCTTACCTCTCAGACAAGAAGGAACTGGACTTCAACTGCAATATTAGTTCTTCCTGGGTCTCCAGCCTGACCAACTTTAAACACATTCTGCAACTCTTTCCCAAGTCTCCAGCCTGCCAAACCTCCCCCCATAGAATTTCGGGCTCACTAAGCCTTCACAATTCTGAGTCCAATCCTTAAAATAAATATCTTTACATACACACATCCTATGCATCCATTCTTTTTCTCTAGAGAACCCTGACTGAGGCAACCACAATGTATTCAAATGCTGTAGAAAGTGAATTGCCTTATTAATATAATTATTCATAATTATAAAAACAAATATTCTTTGAATGCTTACTAAGTTCCAGGCATTGTTCTAAGTGCTTTACAATTTAAGTCACTTATTCCTCACAGAAATGCTATAAAGCTATCACCGCTCCCCACCCCCTGCTGTCCCCTTGTACAGTTGAGAGCAGAGGGAGCACACCACCCAGGAGTGAACAGCTCAGTAAGAGGCAGAGACATTTGTGAACATGTGGGTGGTGTTTCATAGCCCACACTCCTAATCATTAGACGAATTCTCAGCAAATAATAATAATAATAATAATAATAATAATCTGCAAAGACATGATCCTAAAATCAAATGTCATATCCTTTTTCTCTTGAATTCAAACCCCCCGATGCTCTGCTTGAAGTAATCTTTCTTTCATTGTGCACCTCCATTTCCTTGTCCCCAGACACTCAGTACCCTCAAATTTCTGAGTGAGACTTCTCACTATGACCCTCATCCTTAGTCTGCCTTTCCTTCAAGAGCCATCATTACAAAGATTTCCCTCCTATCAGTGGTAGTGGGATTGGGTGGAATCTGTGTGGTACCTGGAATCACAGGTCTGAGCTCTGTCCCGGTTCTGACGTTACTAGATCTGTGAGCGCTGGCAAGTAACTTAAACTCTCTTAGTTTCCTCCTTGGTAAATGGGGGAAATAATATCACCAACCCCAAATGAATCCTGTGAGGATAATAAGAATTAAGGCCTGGAAAGTGCATAGCACAGTGTCATGCACACAAAAAACACACAATAATATTTGCTATTTTCCAACCCAAACATTCACCAGCCCTGAGGCACATTTCATCTGGACCTTGTTCTTTCTTTAACACAGTAATCTGATAGCTTTAGCCTCTAAAAGGAAGATCTTACCTGCAAGGAAATATAGTTCCATGTCAGGGCCTTTCTAGAAAGAAAATGCATTATCCAATGATAAGATCCTACACATTAGTGTGTAATAGACTTTCTTTTACCTCACTCTACTTACCTCTCCAAAGGGCTCACCATTCTAGCAGGGTTTAAGTTCCTAAGGAAAGTATAATAGTAAAGGACAGTAGAACAGGCAATTCCCACTGCAGGAAGGAAATAAAAAGGATGCAGTCATGCAGTCAGATATTTCCATTTAAATGACACTTCAGAGTCAACTTGCATAAAACTGATCTTATAATTTTAAAAATTCTGTCAATGATAGTATTGTTCACCCAGCAATACAAGTTAGAAACTCAGATTAATCCTGGATTGTTCATTCTCCCTCGTAATTTCCTGATTGATAATGAAATGACATCCAGACAACTTGTTTACTTTCACATACCTTCCTCTCTTACCACTGACACTATAAACATCCCAAGCATCCCTGTAAAAACCCTTAGTCTTTTTTGGAATTCAGCCTGCACACACTAAACACTCTTCTGGGTTTTTTGATTCTTACAATTTTAGAAGTTGGAAATAGCTAATTAAAATGAAAAATAAATCTTGCCTATAGACATGCCAATGAATTCTGTCCGGTGGAGAGACAGCACACCCCCTCCCCAACTGAGAAAACAGTTCTGTCTCCATTTTTGCATTTATTTCAATATTCCTGATCAATTTATGTCTTTCTGTTCTTTGGATCCTCTTTTGAACATCTATCTACTTCTCTTATTATGAGTTAAATAAAATCTTTAATATATGTTTATTTTATATCTTGTAGGAGAATCATGATTTTACCTTTTTTATAAAGTTATCCCTAAACAGCATCATGTTAGTTGTCCACTTTCCAATTATCAGTGCCTCTTTGATGCCTTTGCTATTGTGCTTTATAATAAAAATATGTATATTTGATCTTTCACACTATTCCTAGCACAGAACTAAAACCCAAGGAAATTTCCTAAATGATGACAGCAGTAAAGATGTCTTCACATTCATAACAAACCCCTTTCAACCATATCCAAGTGGATGTTAATGAGGTGACTTTTGAAAAGTACCTGAGGGTGGGGACTGGTTGCCAGGAGAACCGACTATAAATAGAGGGTGAAATTTCCAGCACCCACTGCCCCGATTCCCTAGGAAGGGAGAGAGGCTAATGATCGACTCAATCAACAATTGCCAATGATTTAATCAGCCATGGCTATGTAATGAAGTCTTCATAAAATCTCAAATGGAGGGGGTTCAGAGAGCTTCCGGGTTGGTGAACACATGGAGATGTGAGGAGAGTGGCACACTTGGAGAGGACATGGGAGCTCTGTGACCATTCCCCATTCTTGCCCTATGCATCTCTTCCATCTGGCTGTTCCTGAGTTATATATCCTTTTATAATAAACTGGTAATGTAGTAAGTAAAATGTTTCTGAAGTTTGTGAGCCATTCTAGAAAATTAATCAAACCCAAGAGGGGATAATTAGAATCTCCAATCTGTAGCTGGTCAGTTAGAAGCACAGATGTCAACTTGGATTTGCAACTGGCATCTGAAGTGGAGAAAGGGGGCAGTCTTGTAGGACTGAGCTCTCATCCTGTGGGATCTGACATGTTCTTCAGATAAATAGTGCCAGAATTGAGTTAAATTGTAGAGCACCCTGCTGGTATTAAAAAATTGCTTGATATAATGAGAAACCCCCACCCACATTAGAATTGATCTAGAGTTATTGGCCAAGAGCCGGCTTCTTAGATTATCATTCACACTTCTTTACTATCTGAATGCAAGCTACACTTCTCATTTTTTTTCTCTAACTTTACCCTTACACATTCTCCTTGAGCCAAGAGGACTGTCACTGTCCTGAGCATGTCTTGATGTCACAGTCCTGCCTGTGGTTTTAGTTCATTGTATCTTTCCCTGCATCAAATTCCTGTTAATCCTTCATGGACAAAATCAACTCTTTAACTGTTCTGTTAAATCTTCCATAACAACCCTATACAAGTTCCTCTCTCTAAAGCATTTAGTATTGTTGGTATTCTTTTGAGACTTCATAAGTTGCACTTTATTCTTTTAAATATATATCCTGTTGCCTTAGAGACCAGTTGTTCTTTTATTTCCATGTATCTACCCCAATACCTTATACCATACCTCAATTATTGGCTAAATAATTAATTGACAGTGTATCTTGGGGGGAGGTGGAGCTTCTATCATGTACCCTCTTCCCATCCTCCATCCGATACCAAAACAAAAGTATGCATATAAAGTCTAATACTTCCTATACTTTGGGAAATTACTTTTAAGAAAAATAAGTAAGTAAAAGACACACATGCAATAATAGCTTGATTACATTCAACAGGGAATACGTCTTAAATTCCTAGTTATGAATATTTTAATGAACAATATCAATAAAAGCCTCTTACCCTTTGGCCTATTTGTGATGATAAGGATTCAGTTAGTAATAATAGCTCTTTGAGGACAGAGGGAACTCAAAATAATTTATTTTTCAAGAGCATAAAAGGCAAAGATCCTCCAGGGAAGTTGAATAAGCCATCTCCAAGTAGGAATAATTGCCAAACTTTCTGAAACATGGATGAATTATTAGTTTTGATAAACATAGATTTAAGCTCCATCTGAGAAAAAAATGCAGTGAACAAACTTAAATAAAGCAACATACTTGCCATAAGAAAGAATCCCCAAGTTCTACGAGACATCTACAATGCTCAAATAAAGTATAGTTGAAAATTTTGAGGTTTTTCTGTTAGTGAAGTTCACACATCTACATTTAGAACCTTTTGACATTTTCATTGTCAGCTTCTCCTTCATGCTCACCTAGAAAGCTGTGATTAAGAACATGAACTTGGTAGCTGAGGTCCTGACTTTACCACTCATGTGACCTGGAGCAAGATACTCCACCTTTCAAAGCCTTGATTTGCTCTTCTATAAAATGAGAGTAATGATAGCCCTGCTTCTCAGAGTTCCCATGAGGATAAAATGAGAAAATGCACTATATTTCACTGAGCACAGAGCTTGGCACATACCACGCACTCAGGAGACATCAGCTGTTGTTATCATGACCTAATACATCATAGGAGAAAGAACCAAAATGCTTTTGAAGGAGTAATGCTGTTATTGAGACATATGATATTTACAAAGTCGAGAGTACTTCAGAATTTGCCTGACACAGAATTCAGAACAGCTATAAGACTGAAAGAATAGGGTGAAGTGAGACGCTTCCAATAGGAATTGAGATGTGTCAACATCAACTTCCTTTATAGGCAATTTCACCGTCTGAGAGAAAATGGCAAGACAGAGCATATTGAAAAATAGATCTCCCTCAGGCTTTAGTTTATTATAAATTACTTCATTTAAAGTACATATGTTATAAACGAAAATCTCTACGGAATGGAGCCACTCTATCACGGAACTTAGTTTAATGACCTTGGACCTAATCCAAAAGTTTTTAGTTACATGGACTTCCATAAGGACTTTATTAAAATGTGGTTACAACTATGATATGTCCTAGTCTCTGAAGGTGGCATTCTAAGGAAAGCCAAATGTAGTATTTGATCACAGAATCATATAATTTATGAATTGAAAGGTTATTATATAATTTTCTTATCCAACCCCTCCATTTTATAGGTAAGGAAACTAGGATATTGAGAAACTGAGTGTCTAGTAATGTTCTTTAGTGTAAATTCGAAAAATGCAATTGAAGTGATGGTCCTGGTGAGCAGTGACTTATTTTGACACATCTTCAGGAGCCTTTTAGCAGAACAGAACAAGCCAGGAATTAAACAATAATTCTGAGAAAGATGTAACAAAATTCTAAGCAGACACATGTGGTTTTCTTCTCAAAACTGTAATACTGCCCATGTGGTCTGTGCTTCCTCCCTTCCCGCACCTTGCTGAGCATTTTATTTAGCAAAGGGCTTCGCTATTCAGATGCTGACTCATTCTTGATGATGGCAAATGGCACATGAACAACACAGACTCCACCAACGTATCTGCGATGAGGCTGGTGGCTTTACAACCAACCTAGATGGAATATCACAGCTTTCTCCTCCTCCCCACCGTGTTTAGCTATCTATATGACTGGCTTTATTAACAAGAATAATAGCAACAATTAAAAAAGAACTTTTATATGTTGGTATAATATTATAAATAACTATAATTAACTTTATTGATTACTATTACATACCAGGCACTGTTCTAACAACAAGCCCTAAGAGATAGTTTCACTTAGCATTCTTTCCATAGACATGAGCAAACTGAGGCCAAGAGAGTTAAATAAATTGCCCCCAAACACAAGCTAGCATCCAAACTCGAGTCCAGCTCCAAACCTACACCTTTTATCTTTGCATTCTAAATTCCTGCATTCTTAACCATTAGATTCTACCATACATCATTTAATCCTCAAAAAAAAATTGTTTGAAGTAAATATTATTAGCTCTATTTTACCAATGATACAACTGTGGTTTAGAGAGGTTAAGTCGAAAGAGGTTACAAAACATGAGTAAGTGGGAGCACCAGGATTATAATCCAGGTCTAGCTGATTCCAAAGCCCACACACCGTAATAGCAACTACGATTTTCTGGCCTTTAACAGCACTATCTCCTGCTGAGACTAGAACCTGGGAGTCCTGGCGGCATCTTGCTTGCTATAATCCTGGCTTAGGGAGAGACCATCTGGAACCATGATGCAGCCATCTACCCTATACTGACTACTGCTCTTCTTCCAAACCCTTCCTGCCTTGTTCTATCAGGCAAGAATCTCAAGCTGCCTTCATCACACTTTGGACACTATATATTGGATGCTGGCCATCCCTTTGCCGGGAGCCCAGCCATAAAGCCAGGTTAATTTCCTCAGCCCTGGCCCCAGCTTCTTCCCTCTTCCCATTATTCTATAGCACAGAGGACCAGTGTTCCTTCTGGTCCAAATTATAATACAATGTGATGCTATTTATCAACACTTTTAATTAAAGTTACATATAGGTATATGAATTATATTTTTACTATGTATATTTCAATGAATATAAAAACCTTTAACCAAAATATATTTAGTGATATAAACACATGTCTGCAACATATGTAGACTTAAAAACAACTTGTTGATCTTTATCATAGTGTCTTAATGCTTTCCCTTGATATACATACACACATTTGACTGCCCTTGAATGGTACTATTCCTAAGTCAATGGTGCCCAACTGCAATGCTTAACAAGATGGGATGTTTTGTCCTTAAGTCATTAAACTGTATTTTGAATTAGCTGTGTAAAATTCAGTAAGGTAATCCAGTTGTGCCCATTTCAGTCAGGGCTGGCTTAAAATTGTCTTAAATTGGTCATGTCAGCCCTGCTGCTAATAAGCCGATTGCCCTGGAAAACAGCAGACACACTTTGGTGCTCTTGGGACTATTACAAGAGTAGTCTGTCAAGAATTTGGCCCAAGAGTTCAAAAATGCCTTAAAAACTATTTACCATATGGCTTTCTTGCACATTTGTGGAAAAGAGTGAGTAGTTGACTTAATATTAAAGATAGCTGCATAAAATTAGGTGCTGCCAAGGATGGAAGAGAGGCTATAGACCCTAAGGCAATTGGTTAGTTTATTTTTGCGTACCGTCTTTTAGTCTGTATCATTTCCCTAATGCAAGCCTCTGTTAAAGAAAAACCATTGCTTTGAGCATTTGACATATATTTTCTTTTGTGTGAATAGTTTAAAAACATTTAAGCTAATGCCTATTCTAAAAGTGCTAACTGTTGAAAATATCTTTCCAACTAGACATTATTAATGCCCTCAGTTCTAAAGAATAATTTTCTTTTAGATCCTGAGAGTCCCTGAAAGTTATGCATTTTGCCAAAGTCATAACTCTTAAAAGGGAGCAGTAGTTGCCTATTCATTCTTGCAGATACATTTTGGGATAATTATGTAATCATAAGCTAAGATGCTCTCCTTTGAACCAAAATGACCTTTCAGAGGTAGAATTTATTACATTTATCACCATCTTTAATACTTCTGCTGAATGTCATTCTCAGTCAGACATTCAGCAAAAGACTTTAAACTTAGCCAGACAATAAAGTTCTAAGAATGCTGATAGATAAGAGTTGCATATTTCTCCTTAGATATTAAAGTGAAGAGTTGTATTTTGAGCATTTGTAAATGCCTCTCATCATAAGTGTATACATTTTTTAAAACATAGTGTGGTATTTACAATAAAACTAAAGATCAAAAGAGGCCAATGTCCAGAACAAAAATAATTAGTCAGCAAATACAAGAATTCTGCTTCCATCTACTAGGAAAATTATGGTGAATAATGCCTTATACACTGAATAGGCTCAAGGTTAAGGTATGAGGTACTTCGTAAGACTTGAAACAGCAGTGAATAATGGAAACAGCCTGTACATTAGAACCAGGCAATCTTATGCCTGGAGACTGGTTCTTCCTCTACATGTGTGGGTAACATTGGTCAAGCTGCCTGAGCTCTCTAAACCTCAAATTATTCCCTAATTTAACAGAATGAAATTCAACATAAAGACCTAATTCTGTTACCTACCTCTCTCCTGGTTTTGCCAGTCAAAGCACCAGAATCTTAATTCCAATAGCCAAATATGAGTCATTGCATTTAGGAATCCATGTTAAACAATGAGTTTTTCGTTGTGAACTTAATGAAAGTGACCAAAATGTTTATTTAAATTAACTAAACCCCTACTCTGTAATGAGAAATACACCAAGTTTAATACGCAACCTTATATATACTTCTACATACAGGATATATTAGTACATTCTCCTAAAGGATTTGATGATTTTTTTAAAAACTTTTGCTGCTAGGCTGAATTCTATTTCTATGAGTCACCTGCAGTTCACTGTCCTACTAAGTTGGGTCCAGAGTACCTGATTTTTTTTTTTGTTCCTTCAGGCTCTTATTAATAAATTTTAATTATGCTTATGTACTTGCCCAAAATACCTTCTAGTATTGCTGTTTCTCTTAACAGATATTTATTTAGCTGCTATTATTGTTAGATACTGTATCTGTTGATTTTCTCATAATCAGTTGATTTCTGCAGAAGGGTTTTTGCTTGTCACATATGCTCTAACATGCTGGCCATGTGATGTGAGCCCTTGTTCTTTGGACAAAGATCAGTGTCTTCTGCTTTAATTGTTACATTCTCTCTGCAGGACCAATATTCTTTTTCCTGCTATGGGAAATTCACAAGGGTTTAAACAAAGCCTTCAGGTGAGAAAGTAATTTCCTGTTTGGAGCATAAAATGCAATCAGATCCATAGGCTCAGTGCCATTATACTTTAAATGAAATACATTGAATACTCTTAGCAACAGTAGTTCAAAGTCATTTCTATTTAATCATTTCATGCTCACTGTCTCCTAGTGGTCATGAAAAGTACCACAGCAAAATCCTGGTGAGATAATATTTTTCTGTAAGTGCAAAGCTTTTAATGCCTGTTGTTGTAACCAGAAGAGCATTTAACGGTAGAAGACAGGAAATAGACAAGTAGGTAATGGATTTTGAGTAATTTGAGAGAGGGGAGAGGAGAGCAGAAGCTAAGGGTGAGGCAAGAGGGAGTAGCCTAGAGAAGGGTGTTAAGAATTGAACAGAAAAATATCCTTGTGGAAACCAGCCTAGAAACAATTTGCTTCATTTTTTTAAATGTTATTTTAGAGTTAGATCATAGTAGGAGTGATTCGATAATATCAGCTAATAATTCTCTATCTGTTCTAGTAATAATTACCTCTTATTCCTTCAAGAAGGGTTTATGGAAAAATTTAAGACCACCTACATTATTATTAACTTCTGCTGTAGTCTATATGAAGAGGTAAAGGACTAATAAGGACTGTGTCAGCAGGACAAACAGTTGGTAACCAAAGAGAGTAGCAGTCAGTGAGAGTGAAGCCTTCCACTGAGAGATGACTCTGAAGAACTTTAGGAGGCCATGGAGAGGTTAATGATGATGAGTTAAGCTCCAGAGATGGAAAGTGATGTATAATGAGAAATATATCATATTTTCTGTTGCACAACTCTCAAAATAAAGATATCATAGGTAGGCTTGAGACAATTTAAGGAGAACTGACTAATGTGCAATGTTAGATTCCCTCATTTCTTTCTTTTTTTTTTTTTTTTTTTTTTTGCTTTATACTCCAGCCCCACTTTCTTCTTCTGGAGCCCTGAACGTGTATACTGAGGCTTTGTGCCTTTGCTCATGCTGGAGAGGTTTGGCCACCCCTTTCTACCAATCTCAATATTTCTCATTCTTCAAGGCTCACTTTAAATACTACTCCCTCACAGTCTGAACTGAGTGCCCCGTCCTCTATAGTCCTTGTCGTTGGACTCTTACTGTCACCCTTTTTGTCTTATTTTCTGTGTCCAGTTTGTCCTCTCCACTAGCTTACAAAGATAGTTTACTTGTCTTTGCATGTTCACAGCACCAAAGAGAGTGCATATCTAGTAAGCATTCAATATTTGTTTAATTCAGAATAAGGTGTAGCGTATAGTTTGAAATATTAGAAGATAGATTTAAATAGCTATCCATTAAGTGGTATAGTATTAAGTTACTTCAGATCTCTCTCAGAATTTCTTATACTCCAGGGATAAAAATAACAGTCCTGCATTACAGCATGGGATTGTTGGGAGGTTCACATGAGGCAAGGCATGTGAAAGTGTATTACACGCTGCAGAACACTGTACAGAGGTAAGATCTTGTTCTTACAAAACGGACTGTGATTTGACCACATTGCACATCTGTTCCCTTCCATGATAATGAAAGCTTTTCTTTACCCTCCCGTGATGATGTTACAAATGACAACAAATTCTTAGCTACTCTTCTGTTGGAGAAGCAAAGTCTAATTCCATACCTCCTTCCCACCCCCTGCCACTGGATTCATGGTTGTTCCTATGACTCTCTCATAGCTAACAGAGTGCACAGGTCTGACACCATGTGTAATAAAAGGCCACAAAGCTTCCCCACAGGCCTTCTGGGATGATGCTCATTCTCAGGATGCTTCCTCTCAAATTCTGGCTGCCATGCTATGAAAAGCCCAAGCCACATGAAGAGGTCACATGTAGATGCTCTTACGGACAGACCCTGCCTAACCAGTCCTTCAGCCATCCTGCCCAAGTGCCAGGCAGGTGAGTGCAGAAGCCACTGGATGATTCCAACCCCCAGCCATCCTAGTCATCCCAGCCATTGTGGGGCAGAAAAAGCCAACCCCACTTTGCCTTTCGAATTCCTACCCCACAGAATCCATGGGCTTAATAAAATACTTATTATTTTATGCCACTAAGTTTTGGGAGTGGTTTATTATACAACAATAAATAACTGGAAAGTCTTCTCACATATAGCCTGCCAATATTACCCTTACCATTCATGAGCTGTATTAGTTAGGACAGGCTAGGTAACACTGCAGTTAAATAAATAAATGCGTAAGTTAATTAATCAAAATTAAAATAATTTAAAAATAATTGTAGTGGTTTTAAATAACAAAGGCTCATAACTTCCTCACACTGCATGCCCACTTTGGGTAAACAGAGATGCTCACCTCATCATAGTTACTCTGGAAGTCAAGCCAGTAGAGGTTGCCAATCACTAGCTAGAAGGCAAATAGAGCTGTGGAGGGTCTGGTACCAGCAGTTAAATGTTAGGCCTGGAAATGACACATTACTTCTGCTCAGAGCTTATTGGCCAGAACTAGTCATGTGGCTCCTCCCACACACAAAGGTGCCAGAAGTGTTAGTCTTATCATGTACTTTGGAGAAAGAGAGCAAGAAATACTTGGGAAGTAGCACTAATGGCTACCATACAAGCTCTTTTATAGACATTGCCTGTCTAGGCTTCCCAGCCAAAGCCTTTACCTCAGTGTGTGGTTCTGACTTTCCTCCTGCTGTGACCTGTGTTAGTTCTCTCTACTTCCTGAGGCCAGTAGCTTTTTTTATTGCTACCATTTCAGTATTCAAGAACTGTATCTGTAGCTAATCTTCCTGTCTACCCTTCCTGCACATTATCTGCATATAAAGCAGTGGCTGTGGTGGTCTCCATGACAACCAAGACTATCTAGTGCTTTTGCTAAACCCCTAATCATGAAGTTGGGTTTTTTTTCCCCACCTTTATCTTTCTGTCTTTTCTTTATCAGAGCCAAATCAGGTTTGTATAGAGAGTTCATCATTCCTCCTTCACGTAAAATAAAAAATATAGCCTGGACTCACGTCTCTGGCCTGAAATGATTAGTAACATGAGCTATCAATGGAAGGTATTCATAAAAAATAAGAGGAGGAATGAAAAGTAAAAGAATAATGTTAGAAGGAAGAAAGGATGTTGTTAAATGAGAACACCAGGAAAGATTTCCAAGAAGGAAAGAGGGCTAATTAAGAAGGAATGCACCAATGTATGTTTCGGTGCAAATTCTTGACTAAGTATTATATTCATGCCCCAACTCTTTATTATTCACTTTTCAACATTTTGAAAGTTTAGATTCCTTACATATGAAATGGGGAAATATGACACTTGCCCAACCTAACTGATTAGGTAGTTGTAAGGATAAAATTAACTAGTCTAAGCAAAAATGCATTAAAAGTAGAAAGTGGCAATCCACTTCAAAGTATGAGTATTACATTAATTTTAAACAAACAAAGGAATGAAGGTTACTGTTGAAGAGTTTCTGATAGCATTGGAAGGTTTGTAGATGGCTTTAGAAAGTCTCAATATGGCTTAACTAAGATGTTTAAGACTTCTAGGTACAAGTTGGTGAAAGACAGGCATAATCAATGCTATGGAATGTGAGGGCACCAATTAAATACAGTTTGTAGGCAGTCTTGCCAAAGGCCAAAATCCAAAAACATACTCCTCTGATAAATGCCTTTGAATTGGGTACTGATGACCTAAATAATTCAATAGCCTTCTATCCACCCACATCTTCTTAAGATTTTAGCAAAATCAGACTCTGCTTACCAGTTCTTTTTGAAATGTACCTGTTTAGGATTCCACGACTTTTTGAGAGTTTTCTCTTTGATATCTCCTGTTACTTTTTCTCTGATACTTTTAATGAATCCTCTTCTTTCCCATCTCTTAACTGTGGTTACTTTCCTAAGGGTTGATGATCTGTTTTCATCCATTAAAATGGCACCAACCAGCCATGCTTCACAGACGACATAAAATGATACTTGTAGTGCTTGCTTCTCTCACAATTTCTAGATACACATTTCCTCCTGCCAACTAACAACAAGATTATGAGCAAAAATAACTAGCCGTTGTTGAGCCACACTCTATCAAGCACCATGGAAAGATTTTTACATAAATTATTTTACCCACATACAAACCTATGAATAGGTGCAAAAGTTATCCCCACTTTACAGACGAGAAACCTGAAGCTCAGGGAGATAAAGTAACTTACCCAATTTATGGTTAGGTAGGGAAAGCAGTCAAGCCCTGGTGTGTTTTATTTCAGAGCCTGGTCGCCTTATTTCTATGCTTTAAATTTGTTCTTATGGATACACTATCAGCATCTCAAAATCAAGACATCTAAATTCAAAAACCCAAAGCCAACATTTTGTCCTCTCTTCACTATTTCTATTAATTTATTAATGTTTTGTTAACAGCCCACACTTAAAGCCTGAGAATTATTCTAAATGTCTCCAACTTCCTTCCATTGCTCCCAACCCCATACACTAAATTCTGTAGATTCATTCTTCCCACTATCTTTCCTACCCAGAGCTTCCATTCCATTCCTGCTGCCATTTTCCTCATGTTCGTACTCTTACAGTAGCTTCCTAAAAGTTCACTCTGCCTCACTTCTCTCCCCCTGAACACTGTTCCCAGACTGAGCCTCTTAAAGCACTATTTCAGTCATCCTGTTCTTCTAAACACAAGTCTAAACACCTTGTCTGAAGCTGCAAGCATATGCTAGATCTACTCCTAGACGTATTTTATACTACTCCTTTGTGAAAAATGCAACTAAGCTGAACTAATAAATGTTTCTTGAACATTTCTCTCCTCTGCCTTTTTTCATGTCATTCCATAAAAATCTAATACCCATCTCTACTTATGAAGTCCTACTCATCATTGAGAGCTTCAGTCAAATGTTACCACCTCCATGAAGCCCAATTGGGTCTCCCCAGTCAGAAGAGGCCTGATCCTCTTCTGACTGCCTGAATATTTGGTTTATACCACTATTAATGTGCTCATCTGATACTACAATAAATTCTAGTTCTGCATGATTGTCTTATTTCCTGCTCTAATACTGCAACCACTAGGGAGGAAAATGCCTTACTTTATACATCTTTGTATTTCCCAGAGTAACTGACACAGTGCTTTGCACATAGTAGGAGATCAACTACTGCTTGAATGAATATGAACAAGGAACTCAGACATGAAGCATATCTTTAAAAATATATCATATAAATCATAGAAATGAACAGTTGGTAAAACTTCATTTGACATTTTTATGATATGCTTGGTATATATAGTGATATACATTAGTCATCAGTAGCTATGTTCAATTATTCACCTTCCAGAAGCTATAACTCAGGCAGAAAGGCATTTGTTTAGGAGAGTCTATCTTAATTAAAGAGTATTTGCTGGATCTCTTAACAGCCAACATTGGAGAGATGAGAGGCAATCATTTCCAAGTTTTTCTGCATTACCTACAATAATCATGTTTCATGCCAAAAAAAACATGATGTCTATGTTGTGTAAAATGGTAAATTGAATTTTTGGCTTATAATGGAGTTGAGAACTGAACTTCTGCAAATTTCAACAAAACATCATTTGAAACATTAAATGCTAAAAACAAATAATCTATTTTCTAATTCAACTCCCAACTCCTTTCCTAAGGCATACCATGTGCAATGTAAAGCCAGAAAAATCCATCATAGCAATATAAAACTTGAAATGAAACTATGCAATTTTCAATTGTGTTATTTCTTCTTAAATATTTCTTGGTTATGCTTATAAAAACATTTTATTTCACATAAAAGTATTTTAAAACCACTGTCCTCCTAAGGGGGTTTTTGTTGTTTTGGTTTTTTGTTTGTTTGTTAGTTTTTTGTTTGTTTTGTTTTTTGATTGGGAATGTTCAACCTAGAAGTTGTGGAGAAGGAAAGAAAATTAGAGTTCATTTGAAGCCTCTGATTGATGCATGAATTTCTGGTCATCACTGACGAAAGGCCATGTAGCCCGTGAATCTTGCCACAAGGTACCTGACATGGTAACCTATTCTAGTTTGACAGCTTCCACTGTCAGAAAATGTCTATTGAATAAAATTCTACCTTTGTCCTCTGGAGTCTTGAACAGTAGCCCTGGTGTTTCTGAATATTATTACAATCCTTTAATTATTTGAGTACAATTATCATGTCTTCTCTCTTCCAAAGTGTTGTGAGATAGGAGCTTACTTTTAATCCAGCATCAAAGGTCATAATTTCAAAAGCCTTAGACAAGATCTGGGACCATGTGATCTTTAAAAATCTTCACTAAGTGTTTCAGCTGAATCGCCTCATTCTCCTATCTCTGCTATATATTCTCAGTCGCCTGCTCTTCTTGCTCTATCTAAGGAAGTCTAATAGGATTTGTTCCTGACACAGGAAACCACTAGGATACCCAGAAGGCATATTAGAACTTCCTATATTCATGTAGTTATGTAGTTATATAGAATGGATCCATCTTGCTACCATCCTGACCTTGCAGTCCCATGGACTGGCTCATCTCTGACTGGATGCTTTGAACTTCATCCCTTTCTTGTACCTAATCACTGTTCCTCCTTCTGTACCAGATGTCTACCTATCTGCTTTATGAATATGGTAGGACTATTCTTCAAGGTATTTATTTTTGTATATCCTGAGTATTTTCTCTCCCTCTATTTCTAAATAGTACTCTGAGGGTATTTTCCCTAACCCATAGCCCCCATGAGCCAAAAAGCCAAAGACCCAAAGAATGAAGCCAGTAGTCACTGTGTGTGACAGAAAGATTTGGAAGTCGCCTTGAAGGCTGAATTTTTCTGCTCCTAGAAACAAGATGATTCAGAAGCCATGGAAAGGGAGGGACCTGATTGAGAAAGTGGAGAGGCAACTCAGACTAGAAAGTAGGGGTGGAGAAGCCCAAGTCTTCAACATGTGATTGGAGTCTGGGAAAGGTGGTGGTGGATGAAAGTTGGAATGGGCACAAGAAGTATCTTCCAGCAAGAGGGTGAAAACTTACTGCTTAGCTGTAGTCATAAGAGGACCCACAACCATCCATATTCAGTGACCTGAAAAGTCTACCTCCATACCTTTCCTTT
This sequence comes from Camelus dromedarius, assembly GCF_036321535.1. Taxonomy (NCBI): domain Eukaryota; kingdom Metazoa; phylum Chordata; class Mammalia; order Artiodactyla; family Camelidae; genus Camelus; species Camelus dromedarius. The sequence continues at coordinate 42,715,513 of NC_087436.1, forward strand.
GTAGTATTTGAAGAATTGTGATTTGTTTGTAACTACTTGATTAGTGTATACCTCTCTCCAGCTCAGGCTGCAGTTCCATGAGGATGGGCTGAACTGTGTCTGGTCCACTTATCACTGTCTAGGCACCTAGAACAGTGTCTGACACATAGCAGGCATTCAATGAATATTTGTTGAATGTATGAAGAATGAAAAATAAGTGATACTAATGTGGAGAGATTACAGGTTAGTCAAGAATAGGTAATTAGCTATCTGTGTATGCTTAAGTTCACTAACAGCAACACCAGTATATAGTTTATCGTAACGTCATTTGAGTTTTCCTCAACTAGATATTTTGTTGTATTCCATAATCTTTCATTGAATAACCTCCTTAGGCATTATAAAACAAGCACATTTGAACTAGATAGAAGCATTCAACCACCTGGAGACCACCAGCATAGAGCCCAAAGAGAGACAGCTATGCCATCAGCATCCTGGCAGAAAGAACGGCACACATGGTGTCTGAATACAGACTATTCCAGGTTTAGATAAGCCAAGTGTTACATAAGCAGCTAGGGTCAGCCAATGCGGGTTATTCCCGACCATCATTCTGGGGTTCTGCTCCAAAACTCATTTTTAGACTATCTCAAGGGTTTTTGATTTTTTTTAATTCATTTATTTAAATATTTTTGCAGCCAGTTTGAATATTTGAAGTAATACAACACTGAAAATATCAAAGAAGTTGATTCCATTCCAATTTTTGTTATGTGAAGCACTTAATCAAATGATTATGTGTGAATTGTTCCTTTGAATAGGAGTAGTTTTAAAAGGAATTGTTTAATGTATGAACTCTTATATGGAAGCCAGCCATACCTCCTTTGACCTTGAAGCCCCCCCTTTCTTTTCCCTTCTTTATTTGACACGGAATCAGATAGGCTAGATCTTTCAGAATCTCGAAATTAGTATACATACTTATTAAGGAGAGAAAAAGACTTAAAAGTAATTATTTTGCTCCTATAAAGCAGCTGTCATTTCCATGGTTCACATTAGCCATGCAGTACAGGCATCGTTTCATCATCTCCTCTTATGAAAGGTTTTGTTTTGGTTGTTTTGTTTTTGTGTTTGTTTTCTCTGCTTAAGCTTGAGATGGAGAAAGAAATCAAGTGAAATGTTACGCTTTCCCACCTTCTCTATAATCCTCCTTACCACCTTTAACTCAGACTTCACCTATGTTCGATCTACCCAAAACAACTTTGCAATTTGGGAAGGAAAGAGAATAGGGAAGGAAAACACAGGAATTCTTATTGGGAGAGGTATATTTCACAGGCTTAGCAGGAGGGGACAAAATTCAAGCCATCAGGATTCCTCCTGCTCCCTCCTCCACTGTTTCCATTGAATATCACTACCTTTTGAGAATGGTTCAAAATTCAGTCTTGATTCTCTTCCTACCTCAGAAATCCTCCATGCTATGACTTGAAACTGTGGGTTTAATTTCCATTTGCTTCTTTTTAATTGAATTGACTTTAAAATGATGAATGAAAATACTTTCTCTCAAATTAATATTATAAAATATAATTGACATTTAGAGTTTGTTATTTTCCATTCTTAATAGCCTGGGGAAAATTAAAACAAGAAAACAGCTCCAAAACAGCACTAAATTATGCTCAGTGTGCCTGCTTGAAGCATTGTTAAGCCACTATTAAATTTAAGTGTTTAGATTCACATATCATTTACTTAGGTACATAAAATAAAATTGACCTCATTTTAGAAATTCGTGCTTTTCTGGTATTTGTCAAGGCCTGAAGACAAAGTTTTTATCTAAATACATGTTTATTCCTACTCTTTTATAATTTATAAATTCTTAGCCAAGATTATAAAATACTGATTGATGCCACAACAATTTTTTTTCATTTTTCAGTTTTATTAGGTAGAATTGTTACAATTTGACTGTGCATATACAATCTACTGCATGTAAATACATATACACAATATACTGCACATTTTTTATATTTACATATATGTACTGTTCATTGTTTCTAAGAACAGTTAGAGCTTTAGCTTTTTAAATTTACAGAGTTATCAAAGGAATAAAGCCAACCACAAAATAAGAATTAATTCAAAAAGATACATACACCCTGCTATTAACAGTAACATTATTTATAATTGCCAAAATATGGAAGCATCCTAAGTGCACATCAATAAATGAATGGATAAAGAAGATCCAGCACATATATGTAATGGAATCAATTCACCCATAAGAAAGAAGGATATTTTGCCATTTGCAGCCCTTCACTCACTTTTCTTTGCACTTCAAAAACCAGAATTTTATAACTGGCATAAACCCACAACATTTTTAATGTTTACTTTTTCTTATTTTAAAAGTGATACATGCCAATTAGGTAAAATATTGTTTGTCTGTATGTGTGTATAGTTGTATATAATGTAGAGATTTAATGATACATATGTATATAAGTATATGTAATAATATTTAAATATAAGTGTAGCCATTAATTATTTTATATATGATATATATATATTACTGAATATAACACATAAATTATATAGTATTTATATATAAATACATCATGTACTGTGTATACACATGCACACACACAGATGTTCTATAAACAACATGGTACGGACATTGGTTGTTTTCCTCCATAGTATCAACAACCCAAATTTTCCTTTGGGACTCATCCTCTATCTCCCACCCCTCTCGGCTTTCTATCCATATAGGTGTGTGTAGGTTTCCTTCCCCATTCAACCCTTGAATGAAACAAATAAATCAAGCATAAACCAATCAAAGCAACATAATCTGCAGGTATTGGATCAGGGGTGGGCACATGCACTAAATTGGTCCAATCAGAGAGAATTTCAGGATGTATGCTGGGAATATTAAGACAAAGACATTCCCTCTTTTCTAATGTAGAAATTCTGTAACCATTATACACCCATATGGAGATAAAGAATGAAGTCAAAACAATGATTAGCAGAGCAGAAGGATGAGAGAAACTGCTACCTGGAGACACTTTGTGAGTCCTAAACCAAATTGTTCCTGAATCCATTGTGTACTCATTGTGTACTCATGGACTCCATGTGGATTATAAGAGCCAACATATTCACCACATTTAACTGAGTTTTTTGTGACTTAACAACAAAGGATCTTAACTACAATACTTATTATCTAGAGATCATTGTGGAAATTTCACATACTTTTTCTCATCTTTTCTCTAATCACTATATAATTATAAATGGATGACTTTTTCATAATGAAAGGGACCTTATTAAACCTTATTCTATAAATACAATTTCTGAAGTGAATAATCTACATGTTTTACGAATATCCTTAACTTACAAATACATTATGATTGTTACTAATTTAACGGGTCTGGAAGTAAACTTAAATGTCTATCTAAAAGAAAAATTGATATATTAAAAAATGATGCAAAATGGTGCGAACACATTAAAATACAGGACAGTGATTTCAATTCTACTGTTAGATGCTTACCCAAGAGAAACATGCTCACACAAAGCCTTTATGTGAGTGTGAATAGTGGTTTTACTCACAAGCTCCAAAGGCTGGGAACAGCTCAGAGGTCCTTCAGCTGGTCAGTGGATACACAAACTGTGGTAATCCATACCATGGAATACTACTCAGCAATAAAAAGGAAGAAGCGAGGTGTGGCGGATAAAGAATGGGGAGAAGAATACTATACCAATCATAGAAAAGATGGACAAAAACCATCAATAGATGACTGGATAACGAAGCTGTGGTACATTTATACAATGGAATACTACTCAGCCATAAAAACCGACAACATAACGCCATTTGCAGCAACGTGAATGTCCCTGGAGAATGTCATTCTAAGTGAAGTAAGCCAGAATGAGAAATAAAAATAGCATATGAGATTGCTCATATGTGGAATCTAAAAAAAAAAAAAAAAAAAAAGAACATAAATACAAAACAGAAACAGACTCAAGACATAGAATACAAACTCGTAGTTGCCAAGTGGGTGGGGGGTGGTAAGGGACAGACTGGGATTTCAAAATGTAGAATAGATAAACAAGATTATACTATATAGCACAGGGAAATATACACAAGATCTTATGGTAGCTCACAGTGAAAAAAAATGTGACAATGAATATATGTACGTTCATGTATAACTGAAAAATTGTGCTCTACACTGGAATTTGACACAACATTGTAAAATGACTATACTCAATAAAAAATATTAAAAAAATTCTTGTTTTGAAATTTAAATTAAAAGTTTTCCTACAAAAAAACAAGATGGACAAGAAATATAGAAAGCATTGGAAAAAGAAAGTATAAAACAAAGGAGGAAAATGTCTAAGCACAATAGTAAGCACAAAGTAGTTAAGGATTATATTCTTTTGTTAAGTAACAGAGACTCAGATTGGAGTTGTTTTTTTTTTAATCCAGATATGTGTTGTTTATAAGAGACACATCTATAGCAAGTAACAGGAAAAGGTTGAAAATAAAGGAACAGAGGCAAATGCTAATGGACCAGAAGTAGGTGTAAAAGTAATACAAGGTGAGCCACCTCTCCACTGCACTCCTTTATCTCATGCTTCCTCTAATTTCTGCCAACTCATCCATAGCAAACAACATTTTTCACATATCAGCCTATTCACAAAGTAATCTTTCCACTCCTTGGTTTTAACCAAAGTTACCACTTTCCCTGAAGTCTCTTCAGGTAAGCCGTTAATTCTCCCCAGCTCCCTGTGCTCTGATTTAAGCTTTCTCCTTCTGTAGTTGGTACTGCTTCCTGTCTTACTCCTCCCATCAAACACAAAACTTTCTGCTCCTCTGAGATTCAGACTACACAGTTATCTCAACTTTTGTCCCTCTTGCGCTCTGTTCTTACTTAGTAATTCCCCTGCATTTGTTAGACTTGGGTATCTTGTTTATTCTGTCATCCTGGAAATTTTCAAAATCGTAACAGCCTCAGAGTTTTGTTCCTAACCAGTTGAGGCAGACAGATTTTAAGGTGGCCCCTGTGATCCCCTTCTCCTGATGGTCCCATCTTTGATTAAGTCCCTCTCTTTAGTGTGGGCAGGGCCTTGACATACTGCTAACCAACAGAATATGGCAAAGATGATGGAATGTCACTCTATTTTGGCTCCTTTGTTGGCTCGATGAAGTACGGAGCCGCGCTGGAAAACTCACATAGCAAAGAACCGCCTACAGAGATCTTTGCCACTAGAAGAGAACTGCCTCCAGGAGCTAAGGGAAGCCCCAGCCCACAGTCAAGCCCTGGCTCTCAGTCCTACAGCCACAGGGAAATCTGCCAACATTCTGAGTAAACTGGGAGATAGACTCTTCAACACTCAAACCTCCAGAGGAGAACGCCTTTCAGCCGACACCTTGATTGTGGTATGCTAAGACTCTACATAGAGGACCCAGCTAAGCAGTGCCTGGACTCATGACCCACCAGAGAAGGTGGCTACTTTCTATCCCAGAGGGTAACTTTACTTAGAAATTCACCATCTGCAGATGGAAAGACTAAATCTTTTTGGATGTGTGTTTTTGACATCATTACATCAGTCAAAACCAGAGGATTGTAGTCCATGACAGCGACAGAATTGACAGTGTGCGTGTTGCCTGTGTTAACAGACAATCCATTGGCTAATTAATCAAAGACATTGCTGAGAACATTTTTATCTTATTAGAGTTTAACTTCCAGTTGGATATAATGAGCAGTGATACTATTCTCATTGCTTTGAGTGGTTCAGCCCTAATGCACAAACATTTTAACCTCCAACTCTAATCTCTCTCCAGTACGACTAAGAACATTTCAGTCAGCATGTCAGCAGCCAGCATCTCTTTTCTCTTCCTCCTTTCAGGATGGCAGCTTCAATTAGTAGTTTGTCATCCTACTTTCATATGCTCTCTGTACAGTAATATTTTACTTGCCATTATCCCAGCCCTCCTACTGATTCCATTAAAGAGTAAGCCAGGAGCAGATTTTCTTTGACTCAAGCTTTTGGTTCTTACTTTGTTTTTCCTGGCAGATACAGTTCCTTTATTATATGTAACACCTATGGTAATTGCTGCCGCTTCAAAAAATCTTTTCTGAACGTTATTAAGACATGAAGAAAGAAAAAGTGTTCACAAAATAGAGATATTATCTTTATTTACATTCCAGTATTCTCTGAGGGAAAAAAGAAGTGGAAAGCTTTCACCCTGGTGTCTCATTAATTCTGACAACATCCCTAGAGGCAGGGAAGTGACGAGAACCATTATTCATGTTATAGAGGAAGAAACACCAAAAAACCCAGAGAGGTTAGATATCTTGTTGTAGGTGACACAGTTATTAGGAGACTGGAGGGAAAAAACATACACACAAACCTCAGATTTCTGACTCTGAGGTAGTTCAGTCATTTCTCCACTCTGCTTATAGGTATCTGTTTGTAAAGCCCACCTTACTTTTAAATGTTGTAGGCAATTAGTTACATGACAAAAATGTAGGGTAACTCAAACCTCCAAACCTCAAAGATCTCAGACAAATCTCTGCTTGTCCAGACTTAACAATATGAAGTACCAGATTTCCAAGTGAACGTTCAAACGTACAGTACTAAAGGTACCATGATGCAATGGAATGACGAATATGAAGGCCTGGGCTGCTCAGAATGTGTCCCTCCTGCTGGCATGTCATCATTTATGGCTAGAGACCTGAAAGCTACGTGTACTCAGAGTCTGTTGCAGTTACGGTTCTGAGTGCAAATTAGGTGCTGACAATAAAATGTTCTTAAGCAAAATGTGGAGGGCAGAAGTGAGGAGGAAGCCATTTCTAGGCTCATTAATTTGCTATTGCTTGCAAACATAGTTACAGAAATGGTTAGGGTTTTGAATCCCCCACATGAGGAGAGGTTAGCTGAGCTGGCTTTGGCAGTCCACGCTTCATGGAGGCACCCAGTGCAAAGGTTCTTCTACTCCCAGCAGCAGTGGTAGTTGTGGTTTCTGGTCCATGGGTCACAGCTATGTGTTTCTTTTCCTGTTTGTGGGACTTGGATGATGTGAATGGGAAGGGCACAGAATTAGAACAGACCTGTACTCTGCATTCTGCCTTTGTCCTTTATTTGCTTTACAATCATTACAACTTAACTGCCCTGAGTCTTAGTGGGGAAAAGAGGTGTTCACTTCCGCCTCTGAAAATAAACATAATAATACTTACTTTGAAAAAAAAATACTTACTTTGAAGGATTGTCACAAAGATGAAAGAGAATCTACACTGAAACAACAAGCACAGGCCCTTGGATGAAGCGCCCACTCCATCTAGACCATAAGACCTGTGAGAACAGAACAATGTCTGATTCACCACTCTGTTTACAGAGGGTACTCAATAACTCTCTGTTTAATGAGCAAACAGTCCTATCAAATATGGATGTAGGAGTGATGTTATGTTCAAATATTGCTCCATGGAATCTGCCCACCTTGTGACTGAGTTTTTGAGTACAAGTAAGGGGATAATTTTGAGCCTGACAGATATTCACTACATTTATTCCCAATCTAGAAATATAAGGCATCCTCCCATCATCTTCAGCATTGTTAACATTAACCATCAGTGGAGTACTTCTTCTGTTTCTTTGAATATTGTTTCCCTCCACTCACGGCTCTAAGTTTGTGTGAACTGTATGAAGAGGTTTCTTTTACCTTCTAAGATTATAAATCTTCACTCAACTCTCAACTCTTAACCTGAAGCCTGTTTCTTCCCCTGAGCCCATGCTGCCCTAGTTATCCAGTCTAGAATATTAATTAAATTTATTTTATTGCAAGCAACAACAACAACAAAATACTCAGAACATATTAGGAAAATGAGTAATCTAGTGTTACAGGGCTTCTCAAAGGACAAGAGAGTGAATGCAGCCCAGCCTGTAGAAGGACTAAAATCTATAAATGTAAACATATTAATAATCATGAGAGTATTATCTCTTTGTGTGCTTCATTCTCTCTGTGCAGACTGGACTCCCCAATTCATGTGGCAGAATTTGATTTCCAGCAGTTCCCAGTTTGCATGTTATAGCTCAGTCACATAGAAACTAAATCCTTCTCCAGTCCCAGTTCCAAAATCCTAGGTAAGAAACTCTAATTGGTCGTGCTTGGGTCCAGACACACTCACACTGAGCTGCATAACTCCACAAGGGCAGCACTGTATGTGTTTTGACTACCTACTGCACAGTGCACATAGCCGATGTTCAGTAAAGGTTTACTGCATAAAGGAATGGTCTGATCAACTGTAGTAAGGGAGGTGGACTCATGTACCAGTGTGGCTGCCAGGAGCCTATCCTTGTGCACTGAGTCTGGGATGCAGTTAAGAATGCATTCATGAGCTGGACTGACCCTCCAAAATGTGCTCACTGTGCCTATTCCATAATGTGGCTCCTGTTTCCTCTCCAGCTCTGAACCACTCCTCTCTCACTCTCCACAAATCCATCCACACTAGCTTGCTATCTGTTCTCTAACAACAAGTCTTGCCTTATATCCAAGCCTTTCCAGTTTCAGTTTGGCCTGGACTGCACGTACAGTTGCCTTTTAAATGGCAATATATTCTCATGTTTTAACTGTAAGGTCAGTGTCTCCAGATCACCTAATCATCCTACCATAAATGGCCTCCTCCAGTTCCCCACTATCTTACCATGCTGTTTATTTCTTTCATAGACAACACTTACCAAGATTTATTAAAAAATCCTATATGTTAATTTCTTTTTTGTTTATGCTCTTTCTCCCAAGTAGTTCACAAGCTTAAGGATCATAGGAAACTTACCTGTCTTGGTCACTGTTTCAGCTCCAATGTCTAGTACAGTGTCTGAATTACTGTACGGTTCCACACATATTTGTTGAATCAATTTGGTAAAACTCTAGGCTCTTCCCATGGCTCTTGAGTTGTCACAGAAGAGATAGTAATAAAACATAAGGATAAAATCAGAATACTTGAATTTATGCCATTTCATAGCCAAGATTTTTTTTTTTAAATCAGTAGCTGTCTGTTTCTTGATTATAAAATGTCAAAATCATGTTTAGCTACCTAACTTTTCCAAGGCATTACTTAAAGATCGAACAAGATGTTACATAAAATCATTTTGTGATTCGAAAGTGGAATAGCAATGCTATTTATATTGTAGGTATTACTACCATAGAAACATTAATTATTTAATTAAAATTAATAGTAATAGTTATTAATATTAAACAGATTGCCAAGAGTCAACCCTTAACCTATCCCAAGTCGATAAGACTATTAGTTGTACACTTTCCATATGGAATAACACTTGATTACTTTTCAATTTTTTTTTTTAGAAGAGTCATAGCACTCAAAATCAACAGGGTAGCCACTTACTGGAAAAGGTTCTTTCCAAAGGAACTAATAAGAGTGCTATGTATTGCAGCTCATTTGCTTTTACTATGTCCGCTTTCCACAATGCTCTTCCACTTTTGCTTAGATCTATTGCCCCATGAAGTGATACAATTCCCAGCTGGAAATAACTTCTCCCTTTTCTAGCTTACTTCAGCACTCTATGTGTTTTCCCATGGGCACATCCCCCTTATCACTGTGTGAAATACAGGGAATCTGAGGAGGTAGGAGGGAGAGCTCAAAGCCACCAGTAGGAGAGCGTGGCCAACTCTGTGCTGCAGAACTCTGGGCAGGAGCAAGAATGGGCAGCAGAGAGAACTTGTCGTCATTATCGTTGGATTGCTTTTCCCCAGGAAGACGGAGAGGCTAATAGGTCAGTGGCACAAGGGAAGAAAAGAAAAGTGATGTTAACCAGGAAAGGAAATGAGCCACAGGAAAACAAAAGACTGTCACTAGGATGACCATATCCCACATATTGGTTCTGGAATTCTGGGGGGAAAAAAAAGCATCTACTATGGTTTCTGAAAACCTGGAGAGAAACACTAAGAAAAACAAGACTCTGTGTTTCCATAATTTACTTAGATGTGATAATGATAATACAGTAACAGCAACAACTACTTTTTATTGAGTATTTATTATGTGCCTAGCACTGTACTGAGTATTTTATCAGTATCACCACCTCATTTAATTATATAGCAATTCTTCAAATAAGTACTGTTATTATATCCATTTTGCAGATTAAAAACAGATGCCCATAAAGGTGAAGTAATTTGCTCAAGCTGATAGGTGACTGACTTTTAAGATCCTGCTCTTAACCACTAAGCCATACTGCCTCTCTACACTGAGATTTGACTGGAAGGCGTCATTAATTTCCAAATAGATCTCACAGATATTTACTAAATGTATGATATTTTACATTTAATTATTTTCTATGGCCTTATTTTACACATATTTGCAAAGAGGAAAGAAGAAAAGAATTGTTCAATATTATATTCTGTATCTTAAGTGGCCTGGATAGAGGTATTTCCAGCAATGGGGACACTGCTAAGCAAAATCCCCTTGGGCCCTTTGTGGTGTCTTGTTATAATCATATTTTATCTCAACTACTAGACAGGCTGCTCCTGTGGGTTGGATTTGAGCCCAGGTTCAAATCAATTTGCAATTTGTGTGAACTTGGAGAGGTTACTTAATCTTTCTATCCCTTAGCTTCCTTATGTGTAAATGGGGATAATATCATTGAACTCTTATAAAAACTAAATTTCTATCTCCTTAACCCTTCACTGTGCTTTGCTCACAGAAAACCCCCAGTAAATATTATCCTGTGGTTGTTGTTGCTGTTAGTAAACCATTCACGGGTGATTGAATATCCTTTGGTGAGAACACAGGCTAGTTCCTCCCTGATGTGTTCTTTCTTAGTCCACAATATTGCTGCGCATGGCAAGTGTGAGAGAACAAAAAGGAAGAGAAAGAGAAATTGGACTTTTGATTTTAGCCATATACTGGGATTTAGAATAAAAATGTTAGTTTTAATAATCTACTGTCACATTGTACACAGAGTGAGGTGCATGAGTTCATGTTTTAAAAGTACATTTTCACTGAATTCTTTTTCTTAGTTACCACTGCCATACCTATACTTCAGGCGGGGTAGTGTATAGCTTTTTTCGTTTCCCTCATTTGCACAGTGAGAAGCTAATGAAATATTTAGAATATTTATTCTTTCAATATCTAAATTTAATCAGCTTTGAGGAAAGACAAAATGATCCAAAGAGTAAACATTTAATAAGCCAAACCTGCATATGCCATGCGTTATCCAGACGACTGTAGCTCCTTTCCCTTGGCCCCCATCAAAGAGCTTGCATGTTCTTTGCAGCCAAATGGGTTCAAATGCAATCAGTGCACATGCTCACATATACCAAATATAATGAACAAACTGTCAAAGATTTTTAAACTTTGACACAGAATTAATTTTTAAAATATGTATGAAAAATTGCTGATATAATAAAGTAGAAATAGAGAAGGGCTATGAGTTAGATGGGTGAAGAAGCCAATCCAAGGAAAGGTAGTCCAGTTTCCAAGCTAGCACAAAGTCACATTTTTATTTATAATTTAAGCAGCCACTGTAGGTAGAACTTGGATAACTCACTGTGGAAGATAGGTGAGTAAATAAAGGTAAGTACCTCTTCACAGAGAACCTTACAATATATATCATTAATTAGCATTAAAAAGTAATGAATCAAGGAAAATGGACACTAGGGCCTTCATATAGAGTCCAGATACTGTTTTCTTCTCCCCGTGATCACCATCATCATCCTCATCATCACAGGTAGCATACTTACTATATACATGATTTACTTTACATGCTTTATCTCAATCTTCACAATGATCCATTGAAGTAGATTCTATTATAATTTTTATTTCTCTTTTATAGATAAAGAAATTGGCTTCGTGAATTGAATTTACTTGCATAAAGTTCACACAGCAGTTAGTAATCATTATAATTCCTCACAAAGAGTCTTTGGTTTGCTGGTTAGATGATTGTTTTTCTTCAGTAACTCCTTTAAATGTTAGGCTCTTGTGTATTTTGAATGAGATTTCAACTTTCCTTTTCTTGACAAGAACAAATGTCTGGAGAGACTTCATTTTTCTTTATATATAAAATGAAAGAAATGGAAGGCCATATCAGATTTTCCTTCCTATTTTGAAATTTAACAGATATTAAACTGCATCGACATATGAAGTAAGCATTATAAAAGGCTACATGTAGATTTCTATGGATGAAAAGCACTAATTTTCTCTGAAATGATCTGAACACTTATCCAATGAATATCAGAATTTTATGAAACATCCCAATAATCAAAATAAAGGTAATATTGCTGCCTATGAGTCCCAATCCCTAACTTAAATTTACTGTACAAAGGAAAATTATTTAATATTGCATATATTAGGAGTCAAAATACTGAGTTAAGGAACACTGTCAGACTATCAAGAATATGGAGTTGAATAGCCTTTCTGTTGTGGTTGTTTATATCTGTTTGTTTAAGTGTTTCCCCCACCCAAATTCTTTTAAATTATAGGGAATTAGAAAAAGTTAAAAAAAAAAATCAAAGAACATTTTGTCACAACTCTTGTGACCAATTAATGCATGAAGAGATCTCTGTGCTTCGTCTCTTGTTTCTTTGTGAGAATATTAATTTTCCACCTGGTTTCCACTCAGTTTTTCCGTGCCTGCTTACATACATATCCATTTGTGAATTAACAAAGAAATATTTAAACATTTAAAATACGCAAGAAAACCCAGGCCTAGAAAGAAACATGTTCATCTCTTGGAGGAATTCTATATATTTCTTGATAACTGATGTTTCAACTGCAGCTTTCCTCAGAGCTCAGTCTTTTTTCAACAAAAGACAGAAAATCAATGATTGGATGTTGTAACTTTCCACTTCAGAGGGTGCAGCTTGTGTTCTTATGCGTGCCAAAAGTCTTAATTCTTAAGTGCTGACAAATTGTCTGTGTCAATAGCTCTATGATTCAGCTTAATTTATAAATGTGTGTAACAGTCCGTAAAGTTCTAAAGCTGCTTTGCAAGCAGTTTGTAAAATATCTAGCGTATACAAAGGTTTATCCCTGTGGAATCCCTTCTGGCACTGTAATTTCTTTCCTTTCATTGTAATCTCTTCCTTGTTTAAATAGAACACTTAAACAATTAGATGTTTTGCTAATTGTTCCTGAATTTGCACCAAGATTGGTTCGTATTTCTTGCATCACTGGGACAAAAGAAAACCAACAGCCTAAGATACTCTGGCTTCATTTGCAAATTGCCTAGACAAGGTCTTCCTCGAGAAGGGACTTGGTTCTTTTCTAAAAGACTCCCCTGAAGACTCCCCAGTTAGATTTCCTATGTTGAACTTTATTCTTGATAGGTTTTCTCCAAAAATATCACAAGAAACTGGAAACCAGAAAGTGTGAAAGGGGAGGTGAGAGAATTCTGTCATCATAAATAATGACTGCCATGGAATGATTTCCTAAATCAGATTGATTTCTAAGGTTGGCAGAATATTATCTAATTTTCAGTAAAACCACCTAAAGGGCTGAGTTAGAGATGGTCCCTGACAGGCATTGGGAAACTTTTGATATTACTGTCAGCTTATAAAAGAAAGTATAAGGGGAAATATAATAAATTGGTTCTGCAAAGAGACGTTTAAAATTTTATATTATAGAATTGGCAGAATAAAAACACATTTTAAGGAGAAGCTTTGATTATATAATGCTAAGTGCTTTGCCAGCTATCTCCCTGAAATGCATCTTTCTAACATATTTGTTCCAAAATTCTTTCCACACAGTAAGTATTCATTTCAATTAATGTAAGGATGATTCCAGGATTCATGTATGATGTAATTATTCCAGGGCCCCTTTCAAAGTACTAAATTTGACTCAAAAACATTTTATTTTAAGCAACTTTCAAAGAAGAAAGGTTTGATTCTTGGCTTTTGCTTCTAGCAAATAACATGTTAAAAATGTATTACAAATGAGACAACTAGATTTTTTTTTCTTGGTTGTTTTCTTCCTGTGAGTTTCTTATTTAATTCAGGCCATGAACAATAACATCATAAAGAAGTGTATTAAAATATTAGTGAAGGTAAAAAAAACCTATCTTTTATGAGCAGAGGATAAAGAATTAAATAATAGACTTTTTAGCTAACAAATGGTGTGTTTTAATTTTTATCTTTCAACTTAAAAAAAATCCAGTTGAATGGCTTAATTATTTAAGTTAAGAAAAATGATTACCTTTAAAAAGGGGAAAATGTTTTTAGTAGACAAAATATTTTCTCACATTTTTCACCCAATTATTTCTACCGAGGCAGTTAGCAAAGAGAAATTGGGATTACTATAGTGGAGGGTTTTAACTAAACAAGTAATAGAAAATAGGAAGAAAAGAAATTCTGCCTCTCAGTACTTGAAAACTTAAATTTGTAGTTATGGGAAAACTCTCCAGTAATACCATCAAAGTTACCACCAACCATTTTTAATGTACAAAATCACTCACCACCAAAGTACAGTGCTTATCCTAAGGCTGGTATCCCATTTCAGTATGTAATTTGATTTAGTGTATAATAATATCACAAAGAAAATAAATGATGAAAACACACACACACACACACACACACACACACACACATATTTCTATTTACAACATATCAGAATGATTCCAGAAGTAAAAAGAGCTGTGCTTAAGACAAGATTCTTGACAGTCAATAATAAATTTTACATCATTCAGTATCTCATAAATCTTCATAGCACTCACCCTGTCAATACTAAGGCAAAGTAAAAAACTATATAGCTACATTTTTGTAGCACATTGCTGCAAATCATACTAAACATTTGCGAAAAGAATCTATGGATCAGAAACTTCTATTAATATCCAGATAATCACTGCTAATGAGGTGATTGTTCAGTGCTATTACATTGAGAACTGCTGTAATTTGAATTTTATGCTTGCAATTACTCAAAATGATGAAAAGATTTTTGTTATATATTACTCTAAGGGCAAAAAGGTCTTTTATTTTTTAACCTAAAAAAGTCAGGCATAAAGAATTCTGTCAAAATTCAACAACAGAAAAGGAATATGTTCAAGTTCATTTTAAAATCTGTTATCTATAACAATAATAACTAATAGTAGAAATTCAGACACTATGAGTTCTTGTTTATAAAATAATTTATTCTAATAAACTTGTAATTTTTTTTCTAAATGTATCCACCTTAGGGCTTTAAAAAAAAAAAAAAGACCGTGAAAAAAAATTCCCTGTAACATTATGCTTGGCAGCTCTCAGAATTACTCTTCTCTCTAAAAGGGCAACATGGGGAGGTCGGGGCAGTGGGATTGCAGCGGCAAATTTGATGTGGCAGATAAGATACCTCCATGCCCCCAAAATGCCTCACTAAGATAATGCCAACTCTGGGATTGGTCAAGACTCTAAAGTGGTGACAAGCACAGCCTACTTTCCAGGTGATGGGACACTTCACCATTGGCCCTACTTGGGAGTGAGACCGAGGGTGAGAAGAGTGGGGCTCCCCAGTCCTATAACAGCAGCAGCCTCCCTGTCTTCCTTCAGCAACCTTTCTTCCTTCACGCTAAGATTTTTTCTACTTCCCTTTTAAAGGGCCACACAAGGAGGAAGCTGGCAGCTATGAGAAATAATTTTTTTGCCCTTTTTGATTTGAGTTACTTAAGTCAGTTCTCAATTCATACAAAGGAAGGCAACATTTTGGTGATACCATGCATAGTTTATTGTTCTGCAGCTATCCTAGGAAAAACAGTCTCCTTCATTTTATTTCCCAGGGTTTCAAAAACAGATGCTAGAAGAGCATACCTATGAAAGCTGGTAAAATTATCAAAATAAGTAATATATTCCACTTAGAACATTATTTTAAATAGGACTTCGGTTTAAGAAATAATTAAGGTATATTTAATTCATTGGCCTTTCAGCTGTGTCTTTTTAAATTCTAAGTATACTTTTTCAAAATTACACATCCTATGGGAACAGAAACAGAAGATTTTTAAAAGTCAGATAAATTTTAACTTAGAAATGTATGAATATATGTTCAATTCCTTACATGGTGAACTGAACTAAATGAGAAAAATATGATCAATAATGGCACGTTTTTGGCATAGCATAGAATGATCACAGTACATAATAACTTGCTGTCTATACTCCAAAACATGCAATCTTAGAATTGAAATTTGCAATCTGGAGTTCACAGATATTGTACAGTTACCAATTTTTAGCATTCTTATTTTTTCAGCTTTGGGCAAACCATAAACACGTTTTGTCTTTGGGCTCCACTGCTTGGCAGTGGGCACATTAGAAACGTGCTACTCTTGCTGAACAATTTCCTCAGAGAATAAGTTCCCACTCACGGCCCCTTTTGCCGCACACTAACCTATTCATTGTCCCTGGGCATCTCAGGTGGCCATGTTTTAGTAATTTAACTCCACTACCCAGACCACAGCTGTTTTCCAGCACTGGACTCCAACTGGAGGGAACCCAGTCTATGGGCTGAGGGACACCAACTAGATTACCTCAGAAGAATTTAAATAAGAGACAGACTCTGGTTGTCCGCAGGCAGGGCAACCAATACCCTGAACCAGCAATTCCAACAGCTCCCCTTGCTCCCCCGGGTGCCAACACAGCTGCTGTAAGTTTCTGCTGGTTAATTTATTTATCTAATATGCTTTCAGTCAGCGGGTTTTTTTTTTAAATTTTCAAAACGTACACTGACTATATCACAGGTTATATGCAAATCACGTGAAATAGCACTCCTGAGGCTGCTATGGGAGAAAAACAGATAACCTAAAAGGCTGCGCGTCACTGAATGTGGTATTGCATGAGGGAAAAATTAGGTACCAGAAATAATTCACCAAATATGGAAATGTGGAGACTTAGCAATTCAAATCAAAAGACGGCAGACTCTGTTTCTTATCCATGAAAGTAAATTAAGCTGGCAAAGAGTGGGAAAGCTAGTAAAGATGACACAGATTCCTCAAAAATCCTTTGAGGGGAAAAAAGTAGAAGAATAATAAGTTTTCTCACTTGCAAGTATGCTGTACTGAGATTCAGCTAGCAATTTTGGGAAGCCAACTCTGTGATAGGTAAAATGTGCTCTCCTGGAGGTAGAAATTTTAACAAGAACAAAATTAAAGATTAAAAAAAGGTAGTGGCTCTATATACTTTTTCATGGATAGAAATAGGACTGAAATAAAATAATCCAAAATATCAGTGTTGCCTCTGGGTAGTAGAAATTATGAATCATTTCTTTTGTCCTTTTTTTTTTTTTTAACATGCTTCCACCTCTTCCAAAATTTTAATAATAAACATGTAATGCCATTAAAAAAAAAGGGAAAAAAAAGGTAGTGGCTTTCTTGACACGCTAAAGCTAGTAACCACAGAGTTGGGATTCACTATTTTCTGACTCCAGGTACAATACTTGAATATTCTCTTCATTTTCTTACTGGGGTCTAGCAAGCCCTGGGCCTCCATATACATTTTTAGCCTTTAAGTCATATAGACTGTTCATCACATGGCTGCCACATAATTTTATAAAGCAAAATGAAATTTTTTGAGTGTTTAAATGAGCTCAACATCCTCATTTTGTATCTGAGAAAAATAAGATCTGGGGGTGAGAACTGATTTGCCTGTGTGGACAAAGCTAGATGATGGTCAGGATTAGAGACCAGGTATCAGACTGCCAGTGGGCTCCTCACATTCACCTGGTAGACAATGCTAGCCACTTCCACGAACACAGACTTTGAAGGCAAAGTGGATCTAGATGTCACACATCTGACAAACAACTTATTCTGATGCATTGTGTATCCTTAAATAAAATACATCAAAGGTGTACACCACCCTCTTAATTATGTCAGTGTTTTCACGAAAAGGAAATAAACTGGAAATAAAATGCAAAAGAGGTAAGAGGCTTCTTTATTCTGTGTTGAGCCAGACTTAAGATGACCACAGCAGAGAATGTTTTCCCCGCTGCCATCTCTGATGCTACATTGGGGTGGAGATATGTGTGCCCTTACTTTCAGGATGCTCTGCAGGATCCTAAATAACAATTATGTGCATAGTCCTGTCATCCTTGTTCATATAAAATGTCATGTGCAAATAGAAATTTTAAATTGTTAGCTTTTAAATACTTTTTTCTTTTATTAAGCCAGAGTGTAAGTTTTCATATAGGAAGAGAAAGTTATAGAGGCATTATAAAATTGGGTTACTGAATGTCAATTATCTAATATTCTAATTAAAGAAATTTATTTTCAGAAATGTTTAAAATATGATAAAACATTGCCAGCACCTAGTTCTCTGTCTATAATTAAATCTTACATAATAAACAGCCACCCCCTAGTCACCCATCACACATACACAAAAGATAACGTTGTATACTAGTCATTACAACTATTTTCATGCATGGTCCATGTACTTGCATTTAAAGATTTTCTCTCAAATCTTAGGACTATGTAATTGTCATTAAAAGTTAGTGTGACTTAAAACTTATTTTAGAATATTCACTTCATTTAATTTGTGGCTCTCTAACATTTTAGATACTTTTAAAATTCTCCAGCTATATTCATCAGACTTGCTTCTGTGAATAAAAAATCTACCACTACAAATGAAAGAGGTCAAGACAGCTTAAAACACTACTGTTTAGAAGTGACAAAACTCTGAATACATCAACTACTTATATGTATTTTAAATGTATTTAAAAGTAGGCAAAGTTTTTAAAATGTTTATTGTTTCAACAACTTAATTTTCTTCAATTCATTGATTTGGTTTGTCATTTTTAATAACAGTACTCTTTCTAGTAGGACTAATTTTTCTTCTACTGTATGCTTATAAACCTGATCTGTCAATTATCTTACTAGCTACCTATTAACTAGGTCATCTTTTGCCCTAATACAGCATCTCTTGTTGAACTTTATATAGATGAAATTACATAGAACATATTATTTTCTAACTGGCTTCAAGAAGACGTTTGTAGAATCATCCCTGTTGTTTTGAATAGCAGTAGTTTGTTCTTTTTCCTGGAATGTATCATGTTTATTGTCCATTCTACCAATTATGGATATATATTTAGATGGTTTCCAGTTTGTGGCTATTAAAATTATACTGATCAGGGCATTCTTAGATATATATTTTGTACCAAATTTTAATGTGGTATAAACTTAGGATTTCCAGATCATAGAGTAGTATATGTTCACCATTAATAGAGTATGCTAAAGGGTTTTCAAATGTGATTCCACTAAAGTATAATCCTACCAGCTTCATATCCTTGTCAATGCTTGTGATTATCAGTTTAATTTTGTTTAATTTTAATCATCCTACAGGTATATAATTGTATCTCACTATAGTTTTAATTTGCTTTTGCTTATTATGATTGAAGTTAATTCTTTTCATCTGCTTATTCACCATTAGGGTGTCATATTCTGAAGTACCTGCTTAATTCTTTAGCTCTTTTTTTAAATTGAGCTGTCTTTTGCACTCACATTTATTTGTAAGGAATTCATTATATATCCTAGATAAAAGTCTTTTCTCAGTTATAAATCTTGTAAATATCTTTTCTACTTTGTAGCTTGTCTTTTCACTTTCTGCTGATGTCTTTTGATTAATGGAATTTCTCAGTTCCACTGTAGCCCAGTTCAATAACCTATCCTTTAAGATTTGTGCTATTGGTGTCCCTTCAAAGAAATCTTTGCCTAGTCCAAATTCATGAGGATATTTTCCTATGATTTCTTCTAAAAGATTGGTGTTTTACTCTTTGAATTTATACTTACAAATTGATAATTGTATACAATGTGATTCACTTTGTTTCATATGGTTTTTCAACTGACCCAGTACCATTTGCCAAAAAGACACTCCTTTATCCATTGCTCTGAATTGCCAACATCATCAAAAACTAAGTGACTGTATGTGTGTGGGTCTGTTTGGGGGGTTGTACCTTTGATATACTTGTCTAACTAACATTGGACCAGTACCACATGTAGTTTTATGAGCTTCATATCAAGGGTAAATCCTCCAACTTATTCTCCTTCTTCCAGATTATTGTGGCCATTCTTGGCCCTTTGTATTTTATAACACTTGATCAATTTGTGCACGCGCACACACACACATGCTCACAAAACATTGGAATTAATATTTGGAATGCATTTAATTTATAAATCAATTTGGAAAGAATTAGCTTCTTTACAATATAGAGTCTTCCAGACCATGACCATGATATATCATTTGATTTATTTTGGTCCTCTTGAATTTATCTCAATAATGGTTCAGTAGTTTCCATAGTGTCAGTCTTGCATGTTTTATATTTATTCCTAGGTGTTTAATTTCTATGCCTTCTAAATAGTATTGTACTCTTATTTTATTTTCTTAACATTTTTGCTGGAAATTAGAATTCAATTAACTTTTTAAAATTTTTGAACAAACTTTCAAAATTCATTTACTAAACTCTAGTATGTATAAGACTCATTTGAAATATTTATATACCCAACCATGTCATATGATACATTTGGTTTCTTTATCTACTATAAATAAAAATAATACATTTTCTCTGGGCTTACCTCTTGAATTACAACCTAGCTCCTTTAAAAATTCTTATTAATATTGATGCTTCAACTTGTTCCAGCGCTTTCCCAGGTCACTTGAACTTATTCTTTCATTATCACAAGGTTGCAATGTGTGGCAATGAAAATATTCTGGGCTTTGAACTTAATCAGACCTCAGTTTTAATTCTAGCTTCTACATTTACTATCTGTTTTGCTCAATGTTACTAAAACTCTCTGGGTGTTTCAAGTCTACAAATGGGCATGTGGTGAGCAACTTCTAAGATGCCCCCAATGATCCCCACTTCCTCATATTCATGCCCTTGTGTAATACACCTTCCTCCTGAGGTGAGCTGGACCTATTGACTCACTTCTAATTAAAAGGATACGGCAAAAGTAATGGTATAATACTTTCAAGGTTAGGTTACAACGAGACTGTGGCTTCTGCCTTGGTGCCGTCTTGCTTGCCTATTCACTCATTCTGATGGAAGCAGCTGCTGGGTTGTGAGCTGCCCTACAGAGAAACTTATATGGAAATGTTCTGAGGGGGGTCACCAGTCAACAGCCAGTGAGAAAATGAAACATCAATCCAAAAGTCAACAAAGGACTAAATCCTGCCAACAACCACATAAGAGAACTTGAAATTGCATCCTCCCTGAGTCAAGCCTTCAGGACAGATCATACCCGTGACTTCCATTTTTATTATAGTCTTATTAGTGTCTTTGTGGCAAAAGCACACAGCTAAGCCACCCATGGATGCCTGACCCACAGAAACCAGGAGATGAATGTTTCTGTTATTTTAAGCCACAAAATTGTGGGATTATTTGTTATTCAGCAATAGATAACTAATGCAGAGTATAATCCACTACAGAGTGTATGACCCTTAAAAGGCATTTAATATTTCTAGTTAGTGAAAAATTTTATTGATTTTGCACAGACTTTAGAATTCAATTTAAAAAAAGAGTGAGTCAGGTAATTGAGTAAGTAATATAATCTCTTATCTACAGATGTGTTAAAGTGACCCTCCTAACATTATGCTTTTAAATACTAGAGGAACTAGAAATACCTGCAATAGAAGAAATTTTGTTAATTTTAAAGGAATGAGCTGATATATCAGCTCTAGGTGACCACTTCAGTCTCCCACTAGACCCATTTGGTTGTGGTATTAACCCAAGAAATTTTTCCTCATTAAGCTGTGAATGGATTGTTCTTGAATCTCATTGCAGATTTTCCATCTTACAGAGTAATTGCAGAACCCAAATTTATCATGACTCTGGTATAAAACCTGAGTGATAGTCATTATAAAAATAGAAACTCATAGCTCCTACATGCTATGGTTCTCTTTGTATATCCTACTGCCACATTATTTTTTTCTATCAAGCATTGACTATTACATTTAAATTTAACTTCATTCATTTATGACACACTGATCTCAGTTCCTTTGTGTCATGTCTACTCAAAAGTAGTTTGGTCCCATCACACCTTTATTGCTTCAATTTTTTTTCTTCCCTAAGCAATATATGTAGTTTTTAAATTCATAAGTATCCAGTTTTCTTGACTGTTTTAAGATATTTTACATTTTTAATTAAATTTCTAGAATAGTACTGACAAATAATAGTATTTGAAATATGTATACATATACGATTCCTTTGAATGTTAATAGACATACAGTCCCTAAGAATGTAATATGAGGGTGATGAATAAAACTGGGAAGGGAAGTGAGCTAAACTCTATATTATTACAAATATTTATTGCAATGATTATTACACTGATTACTACAAATATTTATTGCAATGATTGAGATGCTTACATTCTGAATTGTAAAACATAACCATTAAATTCAATGGAAATAATCCAACGTAAAGCCTTGTATATCTTCTGACACTTTTCATGACTCTGTTGAAAAAATATCACCTAAAATGAAAACTACCAGTAAGCTCATTAAATCATGTCATGATTTCCCTTCCTGTGTCATGGTTTTATCAAATGGGCTGTTCCCTGCAACAAGGAAAACAACAAATATGGAATGCCTGGCGTGTCCAGGCTAGCAAATGTCATTAAAGCTATCTTTCTGCTTTTGTGCCTTCTTTTTTTACAGTTTTAACTTAGATAGCTGCGATGCTGGCATAAATTTTTAAAAATCATGTCCATCATGACTCAGACTATTTCTGAATTGGGGCCTGTGGGCCAGCCATAAAAAACATTTTTCTTTCCTAGAACATGAAAGGTCTGAATTTTGCCAGAAGTCTGTCTGCCAGCTAACCAGAACCTGCCAGTGCACAGGAAGAAGGCCTATTATTTGAAGGTTTGGCTTTTCGTAACTCTGGCTGTAAAGTAAGACTTATCAAGACAAGGAAGAACTTGGGTTGGCTGCTGGATTTACTACCTAGCTGCTCAAGAAATTCTCAGGGTTCTTCATCTTTGACCGTATTAGCAAGCAATACCAGTTCACATTAACAGCCAGTTTTAAAAGCAGAGTGTAACATAGTGACTGTCCTGTTCTATTAATGTGTTTTTTACCTACATCACATTTCTGAAAATCTTCGGCTGTGTCTGAGATCCTTTAAATACACATACATACACACAAAACAAAGCAGTTGATTAAATGCATCTTGCAAATATTTTGAACACTTTCTAGCAAAGAATTGCTTCAATATTCTTAGTTTGTTTCTAGTTCTTGCATAAATTTGGATAAGCATAATATATTCCCAGGGGCTATTGGTGTGTTAAACACCCAGTGGAGTTTAAGTGGGTGTTTTTGATCACATCATCAAATTTAACTTCATTTTATTTTTCTACTCTGGAGGTAAAGAGAATTCATTGAATTTATAAAATGATTTGAGCTTGTGAACTAAGAAACTTTATGTAAACCTGCTGTGTGTCCTTTATGTTGCAAATACTAGATTTATATAGGTCTTAACATCTTTACTGCAATTTCACCTTAGTCGATGAGAAAAACTTTAAAAAATCCTGCATGAGGAGAGTAACTACCTCCCTTAGGGAGTGAATTTTGATCTGGACTTAAAGAATATGTAGGATTCTCCCAGCCAGGCATTGCTGGATGGGAAAATGACCTTAGCAAAGATCTGGAAGGACAGTTAGGGGACAGCTATTTTATAGCTAGAAGTACAGAAGTGGACAGGTGGTCAGGGAAGAATCTTAAAAAGTAAGAGTGTGCATCCCCCTTCCCCAGTGGATTGTGGGATTGATTCTTTGGTTGCTGAAGCACAGCACATACTTTTAAGCTAGGCAGTGGTATGTTACAGACAAATCACTGTTTGCTGGGAGGGAGAAGAGAGAAAAAATAATGGCAACAAAGAAGACCATTTAAATGGCTATTCAAACAACAATGGTATAGGTATTTGAGCCGTATCTGAATTTATTTCCTCTAATTTTCTTGGAACCTCTCTTTCTGACCAGGATTTTAAAAAATCTTTATCTTTCTGACTCTCCATTTGTTTCATTATCTTTAAACTTAAAATCACTATGAACACCAATAGACTTTCTAACTTAATATAACCTGCCCAAGCTGTTTCTAAGTTTATATAATTTGGGACTATTAATATGAATTGTCATGCTTCCATTTAGCATTGATTAAAGTCTTCTCTTCTTGAATAATAATTTTCTATTTTTGCCCAATTCCTGATGTTATATACTCTCACTCATATTTATGAGAAATATATTATTTGAATTATGTCAACATAAAGTTTATTTCCTGGGCACAGTATAATTCATTTGATTTACTAAAGGAATTCTGGGGTAAGACTAGAATCTATTCAAGGCATATTATGAAGCCAAGCCTGGTCAACTGGTACACCTAGTTCCCTGTTTATCCTATCACTGCTGTCTCTCCTACAACCCAAAAAGTTGTCCCTCTTTCATCATCAGAGTTCAAAGCTACAGTAATAATCATAGCAATAGGGGAGAACAGGCTAGAGAAGTGAGTTGCCAATTTGAGGAACTGCTTCAGGGGACAGCTGGTTTTAATTATGGTCAAAGTTAGACTGGGCCAAGGCTAGAGCTGGCAGCTAGCTGTCGAGGTTAACTGGAGTCAGGAAAGATAAGTTGCAAGGCAGGCATTAGATCAGCTTCTGAGGCCTACGCTGTAAGTCAGTAAGCCAGAGATGACTACAGTCCAGTGCCTTAAAGAGCTTCATGGACAGGTAGGGTCTGGGAAAGATGTTAATGTCTCACAATAAGATGACATTTAAGCAGAGGCAAGAAGGAAATGAGGGAAGAAAATCATGCTTTGACCTTCTATGTCTTGGGCAAAGGTAATGACAAGTGCAAAGGCAGGAACTAACAAGGAGGCTAGTATGGCCAGAGCACAGTGAACAAAGTGGAGAGTGGGAGCAGCTAGACTCAGAGAGGTGACAGGATCACGTAGGGCTTTGAGGGTCATGGAACCGCCTTTAGATTTTACTCGATGCAGGAAGAAATGGCAAAATCTGTCATATTTCTTTAAAATCTACACCAACTGCTGATGGAAAATAGATTCTATATATCTAGAGCAGAAGTAAGGAGACCAGTTAGAGACTCTTACAGTAATTGAGGTGAGAGTTGATGATGTCTTGAACCAGAGTGGTAGCAATGGAGATACTGAGAAGTGAACAGACTCAGGATATATTTTGAGATATAATCAACAAAATTTGCTGTAGTGATCTTTGCCAT
This sequence comes from Camelus dromedarius, assembly GCF_036321535.1. NCBI lineage: Eukaryota > Metazoa > Chordata > Mammalia > Artiodactyla > Camelidae > Camelus > Camelus dromedarius. Next base: position 42,740,623 of record NC_087436.1, read on the forward strand.
GGTAGTTGTAGTATAAAGCTAATAAAAGTAGTTAAGGATAGCTACTACTACTGCTAAGATCTACAGCTACTTAGACTCTGTGCTTTAGAGTCTAGCCTCCTGCTACACACACTCGTAGTATTAACTACCCAACCCATCTTGTTTTCCATCCCTTCTGGGTCTCTGACCATTTTCATCCCAATCTCTCAGCCTGTTATTTTGATCTCTGGCACCTGACAATTCTAAACCCTGACTTTTTCGCATTGTCCTTCTGTTTCGTAGCTGACCTCTCTGGACACAATCTCTTATTTTTCTGATTTTACTGTATCAGCCAGTATCATTCCTACATGGCCAACCCCAAATCTTGACTTCTCCTATCCCACCCTACACCCTCAGCAACCAAGTCTAAGCAGGATAGTTGATTTTAGGAAAAGGCTTAAAGCTCTGCTGAATAGAATCAGCAAATAAAGTTTAAAGGTAAAGATAGGAATCTGAGATTATAGCTGATAAGTTTATTAGCTCCTGATAACATCTAGTAGCTCTTGTTATTCCTGTTTCCTGTTCAAAATTTTAAAAACTTAACAGGATAAATTCTATTGATACATGTCCAGAAGAAAGAATCTGCCTGGTCTTGTTTAGTCTAGACAGAAATTGTTGGGTGTTAAAATAGTGAAACCTGGATTAGCACCCAAGGATTCTTTCAGAGTTCAGTAGTTTTGGCAGATTAGCCAATGAAACTGAAGTGTCATTCTGTCAGAGGTTATGACACACAGAGTTAAATTCCAATTTTGATAGTCTGGCCTCTTCCACAGGCTTTAAATTATATAATGAACCAACTTCTGCTCCATTTGTCTGAAAACCTCAAGATATGCCTATGAAGCATCAAATGAAGTGAAGATTTGCAAATCATCTGCATATCTGGACATGAATCACCCAACTATATAATTCGAGACCTAGTGTTTTACTGGCTTTAGTTATTGTACTAAATCATAAGATTTAGCTGGCTACTTGGATCAAGTTAATTAAATAAATGCTTTATCTATTAAGGACCTATTCACAGACACCAGCGCTTACAACCATTCCCCGTTCCAAAAAAATACCTGCTGCTGCTGCTGCTGCTACTTCCCTTGTCTCCCAGGTACAGTCACGTTCCTGTCACATGTACAGTACCCACAACGGACTGTTGTGATCACTGAGTACATTGTTGGAATCCTTTTATTTGTCCAGATTGAACCTGATGCTCCCATGAACGCCCCCAGAAGATAAGAATAAAGAAATAGGGTGCTTTGTTGCTTCCAAGATCTGAGAAAGTACTCAAATCTTTCTTTCTCCAGAATGACAGGGAGCCCCTACCCTGGCCTTGCACATCTAAGCTATTGCCAATGAAGGAAGTTTTTATGATCTTCCTGTGCCAGTCAGAACATAGGATTCACATCAGAGGGCCGTCTGGGATTCTCACTTGGGCAAACCCAACCCGGGCCCTGGTTAGCAGCATTCAACTCGGGGAAAGAGTGTGTTAACAAAGGTAAAAGTGCATGAGGCCACTAGGCCTTTCATACTCTAAAAAGTGTGCTATACTTTAAATAATTTAAATGCAAAATAGAGTTTCACGTTTTATTACCTATGTCAGGATTTACTATGAAACTTCATGACACTCTAGGACATTTCCATATTTCTTTCTGTCTGGTTGGAATTAGTGTTTGAGAGTTCTTTGCATTTTCCAAGCTGAGCTCCCTCTCAAACAGTGTAATTTGCATATTTTGTCCTGTAAACCAAAGTAGGTTCTGATCAAATCTGAATTATATCAGCCATTTTTTACTTTTCTATTTTTTTACCTCTCCAGAAAGATTTTTTAAAGAGTCACATTAATAAAGAGTAAATATTACAATAAAATAACAAGCTTCATTTTCTCTCTTTTTGTCACCATGGTATTAGATCTGCACTGGCAATAATTAAACTCCTATATCTTAGGATGAGAACATAAATAAAATGAGGAGAGCCATCTGATAGAACTGAAAGGCTTTAGTATCAAATAAACTAGGACTGACTCCTGGTCTTACATCCTCCTGACTGCACAACCTTCAAGACTGAGTCCCAGCTTTTTTGTTGGTAAAATGACAATACTATCAGCTACTGTTGTGAACTGAACATTTGTATCTCCCCCAAATTTATACATTAGAATCCCAATGCTCAGTGTGATAACATTTGGAGGCAGGGCCTTTGGGAGGTAAGTAGGCCATGAAGATGGAGCTTCCATGAATGGGATGAATGCTCTTACAAGAAGAGACACACACAGGAGAGAGCTTGCTTCCTTCCTCTCCCTGCTCTTCCCCATGTGAGGACACAATGAAAAGAGAACCATCTGTAAACCAGCAAGAGGGCCCTCGCCAAGAACCCAACCGTGCTGGCACCCTGACCCCAGACTTCCAGCCTCCAGAACGATGAGAAATAAGTTTGTTGTTTAAGCCAGCCAGTCTGTGGTATGTTTGTTACAAACCAACCTGAACTAAGACACCTACCAAGTCAGATTTGGGCATATGCAATATCTAGCACAGTCTTTGCCCACAGGAAACTCTCAACAGTTAGTCATAATAGTAACACTGCTGAAGCAGTCTGTTAATTCACTTTAAGTCACTTTTCAGAAACTAGAGAGCACTTAATAATTCCTATGTTTGTTACCCAATTGTGTGGATATGATCTACTTTGCGGTACAGTTACAACGTAAGTCACCATTTGTAGGTCAAAGAGTTTAGTGTGTACTGGCAGGGACAGATACATAAATAATTATAATAAAATGTCATACAGGTTCAAAGAGCTATTGTGCAAAGTGATTTGAGTTATAGAAAAAATGACTAACTATGAGATATTGGAATCTGGAAAGGTTCACAAAATGGGACTTTGGGGCTTAGAGATTCTGTAGGAGTTCACTTCCCAGTAAATGGAAAAACTCAACTTAGTAGAGAGGGTCCTTAATGGCAAGCAAAGGGCACAGAATTGCTCTATTTCTCCAGCAACATAGGGCCCAAGATTTCCAGCTATCCCTTGCTTTAAAACCCCAGGGATGAGGCTATGTCTTCCCCATCACTCCATCTGCAGCTGCAGGCAAGACCAGCCACCCCATGACCTTTAATCATGGTGTCCTGTGGCTTCTGAAACAAATCCCATCATGTCTCCACCACCAGTTTTCCTGTATTGCTATGAGAAGTCCAGGTTTCCCAGATCACTCAGTTTCACACAGATATTTATCACCATCCTGCTCTCAGCCTCCACAAATCTGGCCACATTTCCCACACTCTTGGCCATCTAAGCCCTTCTGCCCAAACTTGTTTCCTATCATCAGAAAACATTTTTCTCTTAATCTCCTCACTGAACATTTCCTTCAGAGTTTTGCTGAATTTTAACTTGGCTCCTGAAAACACTGCTTTCCCTGGAGCCCTTGATTTATTTTTACTTTTTCTTCTCATACTCAAAGTACCATAACGTACCTGGACTTACAGGCGGTGTCCTCTCCACTCCCTGTTCCTACTTCCAAACTGCCACTCTTCTTTCCCCCTTCAAGACTACCAATTCACTGACCCTCTGACTTACCTTTATTCATCATAACCCCATGTCTTCACACGTCACCCTATCCAGCTTGTTTTTCATGGTTTTGCCCTATAACTACTTCCCAACAAATGTCCTTAACTCTTTTTCCTTTTCCCTCAAGCATTTTATTCCTGACAAAACCTAAACTCTGGTCAAATCCAACTATCTGTTAATCTGTTCCTGCATTCAAGTGACTGAATACTCTAGAGAATATTACATAATTCTGTTGATTGAAGTCACCCATGAACGACAACTTGCCCAAGACAATGTCTAAGTCAGTGTCTTCATTGGTCACTTTCTCCTCTTAAATATTTTTTTCTCTATATTATATTATTATTATTTATATTGTGTTATAGCCTTGAGTGTGTTTGTGTTTAAAATCATCATAAGCACATTTTTACATAGAATTCCTCTAAGTAATGGATCACTGGCATGATCTCTCATCACCTCCTTTTCAGCTCTTCAGCAAGTGTCATAAATACAGGATTTCTTCACCACTAGCTGGACCAAGAAATTTAATTGCCAGAAATTGCTACAAAACACCCATTTAGTCCATAAGACATTTGTTTTCTATTGTGTTTTGCTTTGTTTCACTACTTAAAGCCACTAAGAACCTATGGAGAATCAGCCTTTAAGTGTCTAGTCATCTAACAGTGCAGTTTACTAACATTTTTTCCCCCTTGGTCCCCCATACAAGATTTTAGACCATGTGCAATTTCCCAGCTTCCAATTATCAGATATTTTTAATGGCATTTCACTTCCTACTATCAGATATCATTAAATGCACTGACCTCAGTTCTTCCAAAGCTCATGAAGAATGCATCCTCATCTGGGATCAGTGCTTTGTCCTAGATCTTGAACTCAATAAGTTTCAAACCCTGGATCTGTATAGAATTCATCTGCTTTAGGAAAGCTGCTTTATATTGCTACAGCCTTCATTGAATGTGTGTTTTTTTTTTGTCTTGTTTTGTTTTTTTAGAGGGGAAAGGCAAATGTCTAAGAAGGAAGCATCTGTTTCCTTATTTGTAAAATAAGAAAAAGAGCAAATATTCTGAGGTTTGTGAAATGTTTCAATGAGTTAGTATATGTAAATGCCTTAGTAGAGTCCTGGCACATAGTAAAATTCCAAAAACCGTCACTTTATTATGATTATTTTTATTACCTAGATAAGTCTCTCAAACACTGACTTCATATTGCCAAGTATGCCAGTCCCTCCAAGGAAAGAATACTCAATTTTTTGGTTGGTTTTCTTTGCTCCTTTGTCATCTTTTTCTTTTCTTTTCTCCAGAGGTTCTCTTCAAGTCTTCTGTTGGCTTCTCTTCCCAACAGGTATTCTTAAGGGTCTCTCCTTATTGTTAATTCCAATACTTCAATTACATTATAGTCCAATTACTCTAAGATTCTCTGGGAAATTTATCAAGTAACAGTTGTAGAATAACCACCCTAACAGCATAATTGTTTAGAAGTAAAGAATCCAACAAACATTAAATTAATTTTAATTATAATATTTTTTTCACCACATGAGATTGATCTATAGAGTCAGTGTGTCTATCTCCCTTTTCAAAAATGACCAGAGCCCATAATGAAATGTCCATTAGTACTATTAGATTGCTAACAAGGATTGCAAATTTTAAGCCCTCTAGTGGTCAACATCGTGCTCTAAAATGGACAGTATTCAAAGAAAAAATTACTATAACTTACAAAAATGTTTCCACCAAAAGATGACTGACAAGTCATTATCCACGTCCCCTAAACAATGTGCCACAGTTGAAACTGAGTAATTCACTACATCAAAAAAAGTTGTTGGAAAAAAAAGTTAGTGAATACCAATGCTAATTAATTCTTAAAATCATTACTTTTTAGTAATAAAGGAAAATTAAGATTTTTCTCTAATTTCTTACAAAAGTCGTACCCTTACTGAAATTACCGAATTAAATTTAAACCCAAACACATTTATGTGTACCTAATAATAATAATTAGTAATAATTATTATAATAAAAGGTAATAATAATAATAATAGGCAATAATAATAATAGTAATAATAATACCTAAAAAATAATTATTCCAAAATTTTAAGTTGTAGATGACTTAATAAGATAATTACCTTCTTTCAGAATTCTATGATTTAAGTTTTTAAGTTTAACACACATACCAGTGTGCCATTTTTTAAAAGCGGGACTAGTTCTCAAGGACTAAAGTCAGCATTAGGTGATTTTTTAAAAATGACTATAAAAAATTGCAGTGATTCTATATAATTATAAATAAAAATAAGAAATAAAAAGGTGTGACAATATTAATATATGGAAATATCATCTGACTTCTTCCAGCTCTGAAAAAGTAAATTAGATTTCTGATGAAATTATGTGCTATTTTGTTAGTTATATTTTACTTAGAAAATATTCTGCTCTATTGTGTGATTGGGTACATATAAACACTCTAAAAATAATACAATACATTCTTCATTTATTTTCTTTCACCAAAGAGAACATAGACCTTTTTATTCATGTAGGCCAGGTGATCATATATCATATTTCACTATAAGGTCACCAAGTCAAGCTTTAATATCCTTCACATGTAAGGATAGACATCTGCTTCTATTTCTTTAACTCCATCCCTCTGCCAAAATTAGATCTAGAAATGTCTAGAAGTAATTCTATAATGTTCTGCTTATAATAAAAAGGAAGTAAGGTTGCCATTTCCAGGTAAAACAAAGGACACTCAGTTCAATTTGTTTCAGATGAGCAATGAATGATTATTTAGTATTTGTCCCATGCAATAATTTTTAGTATATCTATGTTCCCAATACATGGGACATACTTGTTCATTATTTATTATTTGTATGAAATTAAAATTTAACTAGTACCCTGTATTTGTATTTGCTTAATCTAATAACCATAAGAGGAAGACAAAAATTATTTTGGAGGAACTATACAATAATACAGTCTTTCATTTTGCTTAAGGTAGCTCAAATTCATTCTTGACACTTGAAAACAGAAAATTGTAATTAGTTATACAAATACTGGCTTTAAAGTAATGTCTTAGCGAAAAAATGATGTCTTAGGAGTCACTGACAGATACTGATAAAATTCTGGCAATAATCTATATTGAATTGACATCTGACTACACCAATGTGCCTTCCTTTTATTTCTGGATTGATCTTGGCTTCAGAGGCTGACAAATCCTCCGGTGAACAAAAAGGATTGCTTTCAATTGCATTGAGAATGAATTTAATTTTCATTCACTTCCTATGCCTAATGAGTTCCTCAGGCTGGATTATAAAGTGTGTTGTTTGATATAAAACGCCTTTTCTTTCATTGGAACAATTTGTAAATATAGAATTGGAGAGGTGGTAAAGAAGGAACCAGAAACGTTTATACAGACACTGTATAATGACATGAGGGCAAAAAAGACAGAAACAGAGGAATAAATAAGAAGAAGGAACCACTTAATGTATTAATAAGACCTACTGGGAAGTAGCTTATAATTTATCAGAGCTTTGTATATTGTTTTGTTTTTATTATGGTGGAGAAAAGCTCTGCTTTTTCATAAATTGTAGCCTCTTGAGCCATTTTCATAGACATATTTACTTTCCTTCCAGGTGGCCAACTAGGGAGTTGTCTTTTGGCTGTCTTTCTGTCATTTCACATGAGAGGCAAACTCACTCTAGCACACGGTTCATTACAGGTGTCTTTTGTGTAGTCATGTCCTGACAAGCATCCATTTCACACAACGTTGTCCAGAGGGTGTCCCTGCTATTGTCTGTAATGAGGTAGATAGTTTTCCTTCTTACAGTGACAATCACAGTTTGGGTATAAATAAAATACTTGGCTATTGGAGAAATTTAGATTAAAGTCTTGATATTTCTAAGTATCAGTTTCCAATTTAGAAATTTAGATTAAAGAAATTTAGATTAAAGTCTCAATATCTATTTTCTTGTACTTAATGTCATTCTGTATCAATAAAACTCCTGAGAATTTCTTAACATCATTGGATTGACTTCTAAATTTTTTCTGCTATATAGTCACATATAAAACAAAATTTTTCATTTTTATCCAGTGATTACCTGATTTATGCATCTTTGTAGTATCATGTGTTAAATTCTTAGAACAGGCTTTGGAATCCAAGAGACCTGGATCAAATGACAGCTCTATCTGCTTTCTAAGGTGTGACCTTATGAAAGCAAACATTCTGTTAATTGAATTTTGTTTGCCCAGGTGTACACTAAGTATAGTAAGCCTTACTTTTCATGATTGTTGAAAGGATTAAAAACAATATATGTAAAGTGGTTAGCAAAGTGTTTGGCACACTGTAGATGCTAAGTAAATAGTAGTTATTATGGGAGGAATGCAAACGAGCCTGAAAATTTATTTTAGGGTCTCATTTTTTTAACATGGCCTCATTTTTGATATAGAATATGACTAATGGAAATCATAAAAGACTGGGGAAATGATCTGATGGTTTGGAGGAGAAGGCTCACTGGGTGAAACAGTCAGGAGGCCATTGCACCAATATAATAGAACCCCTCTATGATGGCACAGAAGTCAGAAGGAATAAATTCCTGTAGGTATTTTGTAGAATCTACAGGATGTGATAATGTTGGAAATGGGGAATATAACGAAGAGATCAAACAATACTCCAAGGATTGAATCTGAATAAATGGTGAAATGGTACCATTCACATAAATTGAGACTTTGACATCCAGGTCTCTCTGGATAGCTAAGGGGCTAACTATATGGAGGCAAGAGACAAGGGCTTTGGCAGTGCTATCCACTCCAAAGTGGTGGGGAAGGCCTACATTTAAAGAAAAAGAAAAGGAAGAAGAACAGGCAGAAAAATGAATAATGAGTAGTGAGAAAACCAGAAGAATTGAAATTGAAGACGTCAAAGGAAGACAGTTTCAAGAAAAGGTGGTAATTGGTTATATAGATTCCCACAGATTCCTGTGAAGATGATGCTTGGGTCAAGGCCTGGATTTAGTCATTGGGAGACCTTGGGTATTAGTAGGATCCTCAGAGTGGCAGAGGGACAAAAGCCAGGTTGCACAGACTTCAGCAGGGAAGTGGCAGCTATGGATGGAACACACACGCGGGTGAGTTCTCCCTTTTGTTTCTGCGATCACCTGGAATCTGGCTTTGCCAGCCCATTGGAAGAGCCTGGACCAAAGTTCAGGAAGCAGACCTTGGAAATGTGCTAAGGACATGACACTGGCTGGGAACATTATGGGAAAGGGTTTGCCTCCAGACACTGAAATATCTTAGTGAATACTTTGGATTTAATCATTAACTTCCCCCCTTAACATTTAGTCAGATTTGCAGATCCTAACCTGGATTAGCCCTGAGATGAAATAAGAAACTAACTTGAGGAATGGGGGTACCAGAGCCAGGGAGAAGCAACAACTGAAGATGAGGCCTCCAAAGGAGAGAGGACGGATAGGCTTAGCCTGTGTAGCAGGAGGTGACAGCTACAGAAGCAGTATGTTTAGCAAATGAGTCACCGATCTCTGGAAAAGCAGCTGTTGACTGGCTAATATAATTTGACACTTGGGGATTGGTGCAGTTAATGAGTGAAGCAGGACATTCAGCTGGTTTTCCCCTGAAGACAAGAGACTTCCATAATTCATTTGTTCACTCCACACTGCTCCTCCCCTTAAAGAGTGGCCACTCCTGAGGAGCTAAATATTTTCAGAGTTTCTCATTTGAAAAATATAAAGTATATACAAGAGTTTCTAGCTGTGGTGTGTAAAGTGAATAAAAATAGAGACAATAACATATAGTGATTAAAAATACAGGCTCTGGGGCTCAGCTCACCTGGGTTTGATTCCTTACCTTGTTGTCTCCTTTGGACACGCAGATCTGTTCCTGTCTCCTCATCTGTAAGACGAAGGTAACAGAAAACTCTCTCAGAGGGTTCTGAGTCATAGTCAACACTCAACAAATGTTACCCGTTAGTATCTTAGACACTCCTGAGAGCAAACCTTGAATTTGCTCTTGTTTCTAGTGAGAAATAAAGTTACCTAGACATTTAGTGCTCCAGTTTCCTCATCCATAAGATGAAAAATATGATGTATCTTCCATGATTACTGTGAAATTATACCATGAAAAGAATAGTTCTTACTATTCCTCCATCCTACTTCTCCATCAAGAAACAAGGAAACTTTAAGGGAGAAACCACAAAGTTTATAAATTCTAAACTTTATATTTTGGAATCCACATTCCAGTTCTCAAATATGAGCAGATTCAAAAGTTTTATCTCTTTATAGCATTCATTGCCCTTATTACACAAATAAAACTTACTCAATGAAGGAAAATCTGGAAATACAGGGGAAAAAAAATTCATTTATAGTCTTACCCTCAAAGATAATCACAGTTAAAATTTAGGAAGTTGTCCTCTGAGAATTTTATTTATCTGTCTACTTATCTATCTATCCAAACAACCAAACATAACAAACTGGAATTTAACTAAATTTAACTGAACTGGGATTAAAATAAATTCTTTAGTAACTTGGAGTTTCATTTAATATGTGACAATTTCCCATGCCAATACTTTGCTGTAGCATAATTTAATGCAATAATGGCTGCATATATTTCATTTCACTCACTGCACCCTGATCTATTGGGCCTCTTCTGGTTCCTTGAATTCGCCATGTTCTATCTGCTAGGATACTTTTCTGTGTACTTTCTTTTATCTAGTTAATTCATACTTAATCTTCAGATCTCATTATGCTCAGCCTTTCTCCTACCCACTAAGACAAATATATATTCACATAGCTCCCTGTATTCTTCCTTCACAGTATTTAATTTTTTTATGAATAATTGATTTAATACCTATCTTCCCTACTCAAAAGTAAGCCCTACAGAAGTAGGGGCAATATTTTATATTTTATATTTTTTATTTTTTGAGATAGTATTTATTTTGCTCTACATTACATCCTCAGACTCCCTGGCCTAATATATCAACACACAGTTTATAGAATAAATGTTGCAAAATGAATGGCACAATTCTTCACATTTAAGCTGCAGAAATTCTTTGTTTTGTTTTCTGTGTACTTTGATAACCCAGCTTAATTGCCTCCACCTTCAAAAACACCTTTTCACTGTTAATTTGAGGGCACATGTTCTTTGTTAAATGAAACAATCGTGAAAAAGAAGTGTTGCTCACAAATAAGCTACTAATTGAAGCTTTTGTCCCCCCATGGGTATAATAAAAGAGAAAAGCATGAAAAATGGGAGGGTTTTAGAGAGAAATGTGCCCGGCTCTTTGCAGGGGTATTGCTGTTGCTTCCAGAAACTCTAAACATTTGCTTCCCCTATTGAATGAAAACTGCATTTGTGTGTGTGTGTGTGTGTGTGTACTAGTAATAGTAGTAGTAGGAGTGAGAATGGTAAAGTGGTTCTTATTTTTACTTTTTAAACTTGAACCATATAGATATTTGTTCTGACTGGAGCTGGGCTGTTCTATAACATAGCTAACTTTGAATTACCACACTAGTGGAAACTGGCAATGTGGAAAAATAAAATATGGTCATAATCTAAATCACCTATTTCCAGTCACTTACTAATTGTACTTTTATTCATAAGCATTGAATTATAGTGATATGTTATATTTGTCCAGGACTTGATTTTAAGAGTTTTTTGCATAATTGGTTTACAGTAGGTTAACTCACAGAAATAGACAGAATCCTCAAAACCCAGTTCTCTTAAAACCAGAAGTTTATTCTTTTGGTCTAGAGCAGGCGTTCCAGGTGAGCAGTACTCAGCTCTTACGAAGGCCTTCAGGGACCTAGGCTGACTGACAGAGGCGTGAGGACAAGAGAGTTGAGTCTATGTAACTAACCAGGCCCAAACTAGGAAATGTAACACATTACGGTAAGATGTACTAAGGAATCGGGGCCCTTTTTCCCCCTAAGGATATATATGAGCTAGTAACAGAATCTACACTGAGAGACACACTAGATTCCTTTAGTGTGAATTCACTAGAGAAGGGTGATCTCATACCTTAATCCAAGTAAGAAAAGGTGATGGCCTAAAACAAGGTGTTTGCAGTGGGAATGGCACGAGGTATGAGGACTCGTGATTGGCTGTGGAAGTATGGGAGAGGGACAGTTACAGGTGACTCTTAAGTTTTGCTGAGATCTGGAGAAGGTGCAGGTGCAGAGGGAATCTGGGAGATTACTTTTTGACGTATTGAATCAGAGGTAGAAGTGGACAATATGGGAGGAAATTTCCAATAAGAAATTTGCCAACACAAGTCTGAAGCTCACAGAGTGATGGGAGTTGAAGATAAAGATTTCAGTCACCAGCATTTTGATATCTAGCGTTTTTCCTTTCTGCATTCTCTATGTGCCTGCAAGGAAAGAGGGCCCTACCTGACCCCTTGGGAGTTTATGTTCCTTCTTTCCCTTCTCCCCTATAACTGGTGGTCAATGACCCACTGGTGAAGAATAGGAAAGTCCTTGCCTGGAGGGGAACAAAATCTGGGTGTAATTTGCACTCAGCTGCTGGTAAATCAGGCTGAGGCTGGGACTTTGCCTGAAGGCACATGCTGTGGTCTGTTTGTTTTTATTTTGCTTTTGTCCTGCTTCACTTTCTTACCCTTCTCTTTGAGAGCACTGCCTCAATGAATCCCCATCTTGTCTAAGGATCTATATATGGAGAGTCAAATTTAAGACAGACAATAATCAAGATAATGAGAGTTATTAAGGTAGCCCAGGGAAGGTGTGTAAAATAAGGAAAAGAGCTGCCCAAGATGGAATCCTAAGAGCAACTATCTTACCACAAAGGTGGAGAAAAAGAGCCAGGAATGAGCCTAAAGTAAAGAGGAGATAGAAATGTGCATGTGTGTTGGGGGGAGGAGGAGAGTGAGGTGCTGTGAATGGAGAATGTGGTATCAGACATGGAAACCAACAGAGAATTTCAGGTCAAGAGTATGAAATGATACAGAGAAGTCAAGTTACATAAGAAGTGAGAGGATCCAGTATATATGGCAACAAAGAGGACTCAATACACCCTATTAAAGATTGGGCATTTTTAATATTTTGGAAGACAAAGACTAATATTCATTAAAAAAAAAAAAGAGGAGACATTTTTGAGTAACTATTAGGGCACAAGCTCTGTGATAGTGCTGTGAGGAGGGACTGAATGGCAGTTCCTTGCCACAAAGGGGCCAATAGTCTAATTACAGGAGTGATAAGTGTTGCAACAATAGTAAGTGAAAGTCGTTACTAGTGCACAGAGGAACACTCAACATCTACTAATGTTTTCTTTACCTTATTGATGACTCCAGAATAATTTATACAGTTGTTTTGATTTATACATCATATTTAACATAATTTCCTGCTACAGTTCTTTTAGCAGTGTTACGTATGCATGTATGTTCATGGAGAATCAAGTAGGCTTGATTTCAGTATACTTGAAAGTAACGGGAAAAGAGCCACTTCTTGATTGTGTGGATATTGCTTATTTTCTTGTTTATTTACACATTTATTCTTATAATTTTTAGTAAAAAATAAATTCTTTTAGCATCAGACAGAACAAAGAAAGCTTTCATTTTATGAATAGTTAATTTCTTCATCTGCAAATTCATCTTGCACAAATGGATGGTCTGGCATTTGATTATCCACTCACTTGTAGACTATCTTTGTGTCTGGCTCTATGTGGCTAAGTTATTGTACCTTAGGAAGACTAACTGGAAAAAGCAACAGCAAGTTGCTTTGTTCTCCTTGCCTCTAAATCTGCAGTGAACAGCGGCTTATGGTATAGACACTGCTACAATGCTCACAGAAATGTATTACTGAGGGAGTCTCCACTTTGGGGAACCAGAAGACAGTCATCTCTTCATTGTTTCTTGTCTTGTAACTTTGTAGCAAGCGAAGTCAATGATTTTGAAAATCTGCTTCATTTATTTAAGTATTAGAGACTTACCTCTTCTTAATTGGGCCATTGAAGTCCTGCAATTTTTAATTGCAAGTTTTCTGTCTTCTATCTCTTTACTACTGTTTGTCAGTTGAGGAGGTGCAGGTGCAGAGGGAATCACAAAAAAACGGATGGGATACATTTAGAACAAAATTTAGTCCTTGTCTTGGCACTAACATGATTTCAACTTATGGAAGTCTGGCAATCTAGGTAGTGACAGCGCTCTACTTACAACTACTTTTCAGATGCTCCCCCAACCCCAGACTGCCCCTCGCCTCTTCTCCCTTGTTTGTTGCTATTGCCATTCCAATATTAAAGGGTAAAAATTTAAAGATTATATAATTATGAATGCTTTGCTTCCACCTTAGCAAAGTACAGTTAGGAGCTGTAAACAATATATTGAGTAATCTCAATTTCTGTGTGATTAAATAAATTGCGAAACCAAATATGTTACTGTTTAGAATTTTTTTTTCCATTTTGCACTTGAAAAGTGCAAATGCTATTTTAAAGCTATATGTTTTGTTTCCTTACATTGACTTTTCCCACAATGAGATCTAATTATTTAAAACCTTTGGCATCTGCCTTTCATTTCAATGTAAAATTTAGTAAGGCCAATATATCTGAAAAACAGAAATTCCTTCCTCCTTTATGAACTTCAACGACAAGAAAATTATTAATAGATCCTTTTCCCTTGATGCCAATTATTAGTGTATTTTTAAAATCCATCTCTGTGCATAAACACTCAGTCATGGGATACTGTGACCATCTTAATTGAAAATGATCACCTTTATAGTAAGAAGTCTTGTCAGTATGTTAATTATCAACTACCAACTTTAATATGAAAATCGTGATGAATCTACATCCCAAAATAATTGCCCATTCAACAAAATTCATTGAGCAGCTGTTATATGCCAGACAATATTCTAGTTGCTAGAAACAGAACAGTGAGTAAGAGACAATAATTCATTCCTTGAGGGAGCTTATATCCTGGTTGGGAATATAAACAATTAAGGAAAACAAATGTGTAATATACTAGATAGCAATAGGTGTTAAGGTGAAAAATAAAGATGGGACTAGGACTAGAAATCATGTCTGAAAGAGGTGCAGTAATGATAGAGTGGCCAGGGAAGGCCACATTGGTAAGTTAATATTTGAGAAAATATTGGAAGGAGGTGAAGAAATGAGACAGGAGGGTAACCAAGAGATGAGCATTCTGGGAGAGCAGAGAACAGCACATGCAAAGGCCCTAATCAGGAGCATGCTCCAGGAACAGCAGAGGCCACTATGGCTGGACTAGAGTGAGCCCGGGCACAAATTGAGGTAAGAAGCCTAATTGAGGGTAGAGGGCAGATCCCCTAGGGGCTTGCAAGCCATGTTCGGGATCCTGGTTTTAGTCCAACTGAGATGGGCTGAATCCTTCAGAAGGTTTTGAGCAAAGGCATGGTTTGTTCTATCTGGGATTTTTAAGGGGATCCATTCTGGTTGTTTGTTCTGAGACTTGAATAACGGGAGGCCAGGGCAAAAGCAGGAGATCAGGAAGGAGGCAAGAGATGAGAAACCGAATGGAATTTCAGCATAACTTTAGAAGGATGAATGTCTTCAGGAGGTCCAAGCTTCAGAAAATATCTGTCTATATTTGTTAAATAAGAGAAATAATTAGTCCAAGATACAGATCAAGGAACAGTACAAATACAGATTAAGCAGACAATGATTGCTTAAAAGTACACATTGATAGTCTTTTACATCAGCATTAAAACTCAGTTACATTTCCTTTATTCTATCACACAATTATCATAACCATTTACAATTATAGGTAGTTTAAATAACTGAGATAAATACAGTAATTATGTAGGTCTCATTACTTGAATATTTAAAAGACAATTTTCTTCCCCAGAGTTGTAAAATTTCATATTACCTTTATTTATTGTTTTAATTTTACTTCTGTTTCCTTTTTAGATTCAGAGAATATTAAATCATTGTATTAAAACTTGGAACCATATTGTTAAATATTTAAGATATATATTAAAAATCTTTAGCCTAGATCAAAAAAATTTTTTTTAACTTTCTAGCCCGATTATTAATACTTCGCTTGTTTCTTTACATAGTTTTTGGTATCCTGTTTTCTTGTACCACTACACTTTACACAATATTTGCTTTTTATGGTTAGGAAGTAAAATATCTACAAAGTCCAATTTTGTTATAATAAGTGTCAAAAATCGTGAATATTTTGAGAATTCTGGTAAAAGCCCACTTATTGGCAGAATAGCCTTCCCCAGACCAGGAAATGAGGCAATTAGGCTTACGCGCGACCGCGGACAAATTCACTAATACCAGCCCTTGGGAGCTAACAATAACTCCTTTAAATCTCAGATTCTCTGTATCTCCTAGTTATCTTTCATCTTCCTGCTCTGAAATTTTGAGTCTCTGATGTAATGCTAACGGTGAACAAATTAGCAATAGAATTGCCAGGTTTTTAGAGTCCCTGTGCTGTAAAACAAAAGGCAGTAATTTGGCAAAGAGCATTCACAACGCTTTCGTTTAGGGCCTGCCTCTAAATTTTGCAATTGCATAGTTTATTGTAAAGACACAGGACTAGAAGGAAGGCCCAGGTATTGTTTTAGCAATCAGCAATTCAAGTATTTAAATGTAATGCATAACTTTTTTCTCGTATTCACTGTAAACAATGGCAGATACGCTAATAAGTAGGACGCTTTCTTTAACTGTTAAGTGCTTTTTCAGATAGCCATTTATGGAGTACACTCAGGTGCCACTATCCGACCAGATCTTAGAGCATGCAGGCAAATAACACACGACCTCTCTTTTTCGTTTTACAAAGCGTAACGGACTAGACCTATTCATGTGATGCAAATGACGTCAGCCTCTACCAGGTCGCGTGACCGACACTCAACCTTCCCACTGCCCCGCCCCCTCCACCAGAGCAGGAAATCTCGCGAGAAACCGCCTTACTATCAGAACTTACTGAGGTTACAGGGGAGTTACTCAGAAGGGAAGGTGTGGCTGAGTGGTAGTTTTTGCTTTTATTCTGTTAACGTTCATGGCCGAAGTAAAGGCCTTTGGGAATTGCCAGAGTCTGAGCAACCCAACCTAGAAAACGGCGGGGGAGGCGGAGAGTGAGGTGGCAGTCATATCAGAAGTGAAACGTGGCGCGGCGGGCGTCGCCCCTCGCTTAAGAGGCTCTGAGGGAGGGAGAAACTCTGCGCGGGGCGCTGCTTCTGGGGTGGGCCCGACAGTCACTGGGAGGCTGAGACCCTTCTCTGGAGGCAGGCCATTGCCCACATCCGGCTCCCGCTGTGTCAACACGGAGCCGCGTAGAGTTGAGTGGCTGCGCCCCTCGCCCTTCCACGGAGGCACAGTGGCTGCCGCGCCCGTGTGGGGCTGTCCCTAGTGTCCGGCGCCCCGAACCGGGCTGGGGGCTTCCGTGACCCCGGCGGCAGCGCCCAGCAGTCCACGGGTTACCCCGCATCTTCCCGCTAAATCAGCCCCACATTTAGGCAGGAGCCTAATTGCGGGCTTAACTGTGTAATTTTGACGTCTCGCCTCATTTACCTAAACCTTCTCCAGTTTTCTTCCCCGCACCACCTCCTCCACCCACCTGGTCTCTCTCTAGACGGGTGTGCGCGTGTGTGAGACCGAGGGTGGGAGAGAGAAATCCACGAAGGGACAGGGTTGGAGTCGCTAGAAGGAGGTGTAGGACCAGCGGGGAGGGGGCTTTGCGAGGGAGGGGTGCTGGCAGGCGGAGGGAGCGGCGGGAGGAGGCGGAGGCCTGGGGACGGCAGAAGAGGCTTCGCCTGAGCCGAGCGCTCTTTCTTTCTCCGCGCAGTCTCCAAGCCGCGCGGGCTCGTGGGGAGCGCGAGGCCGCCGAGGTGCCCGCGGGAGGGAGGCCCGCTCCGGCGCGCCCCGCGCCCGCGCCTGCTGACAGCTGCAGCTGGGCTTGAGCTGTCCGCTCCCGGCTCCGCGGCCTCCGCCCCCTCGGGCTCCCTTCCCTCCGCCCCTACCCCTCCTGCTCCGGTGCGGATCGTTTCGCAACCGCTCGCTTCTCGCCCCTTGCCCTGCTGTTTTCTATTTCCCGGCCCCACTTCTTAAGTACTTTGCCCCCTGCTATTGGAGGGGCTGGAAAGGGGGCGGGTGGAGCGTCCAGAAAAGAAGAAGGAAGCGAGGCCCGGAGGAGGCGGCGGCGGCGGCTCGGCGGACCGTAGGGAGGAGACCCCACGCCACCCTTTCTGGTCATCTCCCCTCCCGCCCCGCCCCTGCGCACACTCCCTCGCCGGCAAGCTACTTTCGGACGAGGAAAGTGACGGCGGCCCTGGGTGACAGCGCCGCGGGGTTAGTCCCGGGGAAGCCGCGCGTCTGTTCGCGTCTTGTCTGCCGCGCTCCCAGCCAGGGGGACAGCCCGGACCGAGGATGGCTTCGACTGCAACCTGCACCAGGTTCACGGACGAGTATCAGCTTTTCGAGGAGCTCGGAAAGTAAGCGCCTTTGCCGGGCACCCGCATGTCCCCTTTCCAGCAGAGGGCGGGTCGCGTTAACCCCGACCCACCGGCCTCCCGCGTGGGGCTAGGGAGTTTGGGAGACGCGAGGAGAGGAAGGAGGGTCCCTGGGGTGTCAGCTCTGAAAAAGGTGCTGTCTTGCTAAGGGGAGGGGACGAAGAAGGGGAAAGACCCCTCATCCCAGCTGTAGCCCATTCGGATAATCCTTAGCCCACCTTCTCCCTCTCCCCCACCCTCTTGCACTAGAGACTTAGTGGATTTACGATCCCTGCAGTTGTAGCTGTCATCCTGAGAAGTGTGCGAGTGTGTGTGTGTGTGTGTGTGGAGAGAGAGAGGAAACAAGAACCCATGTAAAATGCAACATAGATCATGTTTTCTGTAAATAGAGATGCCTTCTGGTTCGCCGGCTGTCTGCCGTATGAACCACGTACAAATGAGAACTCACTGCCACAGACGGTGCCATATTTATTGATGCCGAAAGTTCAACTTGGCGTAGAGTCTATTTCTCATCCAGTAGTTGTTCTGTCCAGGAAAAGGGCCACCCGAAGGAACTCGACCCCCTGTCCCATATCCACTGCTATTCTTTGTACTGGGTTACGCGCTCATCATCATCCTTCCTAGGACTTACGTGTGCATCTTCGCGTTCTCTGGGAGGATTTACTTATACAGGCAGCGGAAAAGCCCTCGAGACCGGGAGAGAGCTTCCCTGGGGTAGCCTAGCATTGTATAAAACGGCCTCCTACACCTGGCTGGCAGAATTACTTGATGATGTTAAGGAAGGGGCAGGAGACCTAGTGAAGACCTGAGTAAAGGGACCTAGGGGCCCAGCTGTGAGCGTTGATTTATGTAGCATCAAACCCAAACCCAATCCGGCTATCGCTAGTTTCCAACATTACTTGAGAGGGGTGCGTTTAGATATATGTTATTGTTTTATACAGTTGAATTAAAGGAAATGTAAGTATATTTTAAATGTAATGAAAATTATATCCTTATATATTTATGTTGTCTGCTGTTAAAACATGGAGAATATGTCGTGAGAGCAGCTTAATTCAAATCTCTCCCCTCCCCCAGCCCAAAACAGGGCACAGAGCAATCACCATAGCAGGATTTGTTAAACCACACTCACATGTTCCTAAGGTTTATATTTTAATGAAAACAATGGTCATATTTACTTACTTGGAGCCACATTAATTTTTTTTCCCACCAAAATAAATAGGCAGCAGATTTTTACTGCTCCTCCTCAGCTCTGGTCTTTGAAGGTTTTTTTTCCCGTCAGCATTTGGTGCTGTCTAAGTGTGAATTGTAAAATGTTTTCAGATTTCATGTACAAACAAGAGCCGTCGTAATTGGCAGTTCCTTTCATTTTGTTGATTAATAATGGGTGCTCCCAGTTAAATAAAATCGAATTTTATTCAACATTAAAGAAGGTCTGAGTTTCTAGGAAGAATTGTTCATTTTTTGGATATTACAGTGGTGCACTGATGCTTGACAATACACCAAATTCAATAAAAATACTCAGATGTTGTAATTTTGTAATAGAATATCAGAGCTGATTATATTGATGACCTGCTAATTATTGGTTTTCAGGGGGGCATTCTCTGTGGTGAGAAGATGTATGAAAATCCCTACTGGACAAGAATATGCTGCCAAAATTATCAACACCAAAAAGCTTTCTGCTAGGGGTGGGTATTTTCAAACACATTTATATTAATTTTGTATTTGTCATGTTGGTTGTTCTGTTGTATTTAAATATTTCTCTTAGTTATAATTGTAGACTTAGGTATCATATTACATATTAAGATTATTTCCTTCTTGAATGCCTCTTGGCCTGTACAGTTTAAAAATGACCAAATACAATTGCTATTTATTAATTTACTAAATTCTATCTGTCTTGTGAGCAGTAGCATAAATAACTATATTTTAAAGCAAATAAGTGTCACCAAGTGCATTTGCCTTTAGCTGTAGTGTGAAATAACTTTCAGAAAAACCCTGGAATGGAAGAATCTAAGTCTCACAACTGTCATTATTCCCTTTTGCTTTTGAGAGGAAAAATAGGTCATAGCTCAGTTGAATCCTATATTTCAATTGTAGTTACACTTGAACTTAATTCATTAAGGTATATTTAACAGTAATGGCTTTGGGAGGAAAATTTTATGGTTGCTGTATTCTAGGAAGTTTGGCTTGTTTGTGATGTTTCTGTGTGCAGTTCAGACCTTTACTTGATCATCTGCTGTAAGGCTTCTCACAGACTCATGTAATGTATTTTACACATGCTTTATAACCGCAAAGATAATTCATACTCATAAAATAGCTGTTGACATAAGCAAAAAACTTGGAGGGGCCTCATTGCATTCTTTTTATTTTGTTGAACTCATGCAAAAGTACTTACACTTAAAGGTTAGGCATTCCAATTATTGTGAGCACGTGTCTAAGGTATTTCCTTGGGAATTTATGGTTTGAAATTAAAATGAACGAAATGCCATAGTGTAAGCCCATTTCAGTGACCTGGTTTATTTTAAGTAATGAGAGAAGAAATTCCATTAGGGTTACTTTTCCTTCTTTAATTTGTCTTCTAAAAAGTGTTGCTTCCTAGTATCCTGGTATCATTCTGTTTGGGCTCTGCCATGATTTTTTTTATTTGTTGCAAATTCTTCTAACATGTACTTAAAGATTAGGTTGACATTTCAGTTTATTCATTTAAATGGGATTTTGTTGTGATTTCCTTTATCTGATTTTAAAATGATTCTGAGGAAGATCTATGTGTTAAAGTAACCAGCACTACAAATTCATGACATAAACTAATGAGAAGCTCATTATGCTCAATTATGTCTCACTTCCCCTCTTTCTATTCCACAGGAATGTTTTTAACTGAAGAGGAGTTGCTAAACTTTAAAAAAAAAAAAAAAACACACTAAAATGTCATTAAAAAAAAAGAAAGATGAAAATGTGTAGTCAGATTCTTTCAGTGCTTATATAATTTCTTCCTGTGTGCTAGGTAAGAGTAGCGCACAGGAAGGTAACGTTTGGCAAGAGTGGGGATACCAGTTCTTTTGGAGGTGTTAAAACACCTATCCTGTATCTTTTAGTGGCTTTAAATTTTCTCTCAAAATAAATCAGTCCTCTGTTTCATCTTTGCTAATTTCCTTAGTTAGAATCATCCCTTTTCATTCACCCTAATTCATACTACCTGCACCAGAATGGCAAATAAGCGTCTCTCTTCTCACATACATTTTACTTTCTTTTGCCTTCAGTTTATGGAAGATAAATCTTCTCCAGCCTGATGGAATTCCTTCTAGTGTTCCTCACCTGCTTCATACTCTGCTTTAAAGACCAATCTACTCCAAAGCCACCTTGCTCCTTTTGGATTTAATGATCTTAATTGTTCCAATTACATTTAGGGAAAGTAGGGTGAAGAGCCAACATGTGTGCTTCTTGTTCTCGCTCTGCAATTTTCTTTCCTTGTGATTACCTGCTTTATGTTAACCTGCTTTTGAAGAATGAGGTGAGGAAGAACGTGCTGGAACTAGATGCTCTGGATTTAAATTCTGATTCCCCTACCTATTAACTGTGTGATCTTGGGAAGTTTACATATTTTCCGTGAGCCTCAGTTTTCTTATCTGTAAAATGATTAATAACATAATCCTTCCTTTTATAGGGTTTTGTAACAGAGTGGGTTAGTATAGTAGAACAGCGCCTGCTATGTAATGTGCATTCAGTGAATATTAGCTGCAGTTATCTCATTGGGTTTTTGTAAGGTTCAAGTGAAATTATTTATATGATGGAACTTGAATTATAAATCCAGTGGCAGCCTTGATTTAGCTATGAGAACCCAATTTGAATCTTGGCTCTACTACTTTGTGTGTAAATTTGGTTCAGTCAATTACCTTTTCTTGATCTCAGGTGGCTCCTTCAATAAAATGAGGGTAAAAAATCCCCGTAGGGTTTCATGGGTGGTTTTGAGTAGTCAGCGGATTTTGAGAATCACTTCTTAAATTGCAAAGTGCTGTGTCAATTTTACCTATTACGTCTCACCTGTAAAATATTATAGGACTTCTTCAAAATGTTCAATTTATTTTATATTGCCACACAAATTAGAGCTATTTATAGAATGTTTATACCTTTGAAAGTGTACGTTTGTTAAATCTATACTCATATTAAGCTACAAACTCTTAAAGGAAAAATACCATGCTTTCACTTTTTCAGTATAACATTTTACAACATTGAGGACATAGGAGGGGCTCTGTACAGAGTGACTAGTTATCAGGTGTGGTTATTAGATGTTTGTAAAGGAATTAGATACCTAGTTCATTCCTAAGAACAAACAAATACTGGGTGTAAAGAAATCTGTAAAGTAGTGTATTGAGAAAACACGCTTAAAAATATGAATTCTTTCAAAACACTCCCTTCTCAGAATATAATGATCCTAAAAAAACTTCTTTTGCAGAAAAAAATTTAAAATAATATATATAAAGGGAATTGTAGAATGAAATGCAAAATAGAATTTTTCCCCCCTAAGGTAATGATTTTTTTTTGGTTGCAAATGGCAGTTTTTGTGGAACATGTAATTTTTTGTACAGATTTTTGTTTGTATTATTTGAAATATCATGCCTTTGTAAATCCAAGCTTTAAGCTTACTTATTTTGAAGTCTAAGCAGGTCCTGCAACTCAAAGTAATATTCTTTAAATGTAACATTACAGGTGAAAAAGAAAGGCCATTGTCAATAAATCTAAGACCATGAGGGAATTGCCAAAAATTTGGCTATATTCCTGCATAAATTTGCACATCCAACTATACTGTCACCCAGTTTTTCTGTGCCTAGGTTTTAATGGATTTCCAGCAGACAGTTTCAGTTGCATTTCCTCTCAGCTGTTAGTCACACACACCATATTTGGGAGACTCAGTCTGTTGAAGAATTTCTTCTGCGTTAGCACGTGCATGCAAAGGGCATTCATTACAGGATACTGATCAGATAGATAAATACATTCATGTAATGTAGCTTGTTTTTAAAGTAAAAAATAGCGTAGAAATGTTTCAGGCATCTGATAGGTTACATGTAATTTCTGTCTCTTAAACATTTTTTTGGTCAGCTAGGAATAGAATGCTTAGTAAATGGTGGATAGTGATAATAGGATTTCCTCATATTAAATTGAGAATTAGAAATTATATCATTTTGATCAATTAGGTTAGCACTTAACAAGTGCTAATTTGCCCTGCTGTTTTGATATTTTGTCTACTTTGACATTTTTATAACTGTAAGGTATTGTCAGATTATGTAAAGTCCATGAAGGGCTGTGATTGCAGTTGAGAATCCAGTCAACTCCTGGTTCTGATGGCAGATGTCTTCAGAAGCTGTACATGTGTTTTATTTTGCATTTTAAAGCCTCCCTGTGGTAAAAGATTTTTTTATGGTACTAATGACTTCTTGGTGTTCATCTCCCAGTGTATTTTTTGATAATTAGAAACCACTTCTTATTACATAGAGTCGGTGATGTGCCACAAGTCATTTTTTTGTAACATATAATAAATTACAGTAGAAGCTTGAAATAATATATGTTATTATAATTATATTTTACCTCTGTTGCTTAAGTTATGAAGGGGTTTCATTTTACATTCTGTAAAACTTCAGATACAGCAGTTAAATGATTTTGGCCATCTTTGATATTGCTAGTTTTGTTAACTCCTAAATTGATGGTATTACCAGAACATGAGTTAGGACTTTATAAGACTATTTGACCATGAACACAAAGTTAGGTCTTAGCTATGAAATCTGAATATTGCATTTATATCCCTAAGTAGTCTTTGTTTTAATAGGGATGTCAGTAACTCTTGTTACATTTTTTTTTTTTTTCCTTTTTTGGCGTCCAGACAGCCAAGAAATTACTGTAATTTGTCAGCCTCATGGTCACTTGTCTTGAATTGGAAGTAGAACTGAGACGATATAGGTGAATCAACTTGTTCTGATTACACATTATTGATTTGGCAATATGGAACTAATTGGGCAAATAGTATTAACTTTTGCAAGTTTCTCGGCTCAAACAATACTTTCAGAAAAATTAGTAAATCATTTTATTTTTGTATTTGGAATCTCTACAACTCTTCAATTTTTGAGACCCAAAGTGGTATATCATCCTTATCCTTTAGTGTCCTTTAGTTATGTTTAGTTATATTTACATAGGCTTTAGTATTAGACATTTATTTTCCTCTTTTGATGAATAAAATTATTTCATTCAAAAGTAGAAGATTAAATATATATATATCTGTCTGTCTATCTATCTACATTTCCAGGAAATAATAAAAACACTTTCAAAATTCTAGCATCATTAAATAAGGAAAACTTAAACAATGTGGTTCTTTAAGAATTTAAGAATTCGTAAAGAATGTGGTACCTTTGTCAGGTACTTCACTGTGGTGTTAAGCAGTATCACTTCTACCTGACTGATCATTCAGTAGGAATTGAACACCCTGAGAACCTTGATCGTCTATACAATATTAATCTATACTTTATATTTTCATTGAAATATTAAATCAACTCAGTGTAAAAATTTTGTTTTTATGAATTTTTTCAATTGTAATAATCATGAATTAATATTAAACATATACTAGGATTTTCTTAGGCACTTAACTTCTTTTGTTAACTCGAATTTTAATTAAATTTTAAGTCTTTTCCTTGGGCTGATACTGAGGCAGGCCAACTCCTAGTGTCTCTAGGGCTAGGCTGATATTTTTGTTGACATCTGACCCTCCTCACTTATTAGGGTATAGTATGTACAGTGTTTTTTATGAATTATTGGCAGTTAGTTAATGCTTGTTTACATGGAAGGCTAGGTTAAAGCTTTTACGTTATATTAGCTTCATTTAGTAAACTTTACTGTGAGATATTAAATGGAATCTTAGCAAAATATTTTTACTCTAAAATATACCTTTATACTTCATGTGTCATGCTACTTTATACATTACTAAGCACATTCACAAAGGTGACCTCATTTTATGTTTCTATTTTATAAATATATAATGATTATAATGGGCAGAGTGTTAGGAAAAATAAGGTCATCTACACAAATAGACATCATGGAAGACGTAAATGGTGTTTTAAGTCTAGCATGAATAAAGTGCTGTGGATTTTCAAAGGAGGGAAAGATTACTTTTATCTAGGGAGGTGAAGGAAGGCTTTTATATATTATGGATTTAAATTTTTTAAAAACGCAATGCAGATGGGGTTCAAGTACCAAAGTCTAGGTAAACAATTTGGAGAAAGTGTTCAAAATAGTTTAAATATCTATTACAATGAAATGTTATTTTACTCACGTGGTGTGTTTGCAGCTATCAGTATAAAGTTACTTTTGTGGTAGGAAATTTTTTTGGTGACAAAATTCCTATGCTCCCAATTAAAGTAAATATAACAATACTTCCTAAGGTGAATTCATAGACCTATCATTTGCAATAGCCTGTCTCTTATTTAGGATGGGGAAACTGGTAGGTTTGGAGGGTAGAAAGCACTACTTTGGTTTGGATTTTAAATATCAACTATTGTTATAATTATACTCAGTCACTGAACAACATTGTTGATTTTTTTTTTGGGGGGGGTTAGGTGAACCGCTTTTCTGATACTACATTCTCGTTTTAACTTCTTAGAACTTTGCTTATTACTACCAAAATCAACAATAATAATAATAAAATAGAAATGTTAATAACCATTGTTTAAAGAGAACCTTCTAAGTGACAGATACATATTTATGACACTTTATTTAATCCACACTGCAGCTTTCCAGATAGACAATATTACCTCCATTTTTAAATAGAGTTAGTAAATGGTAGAGGCAAGAATTTCAACCCAGTTTTCTCTGGCTCTAAAGCTTGGATCTTTTCACCATCACATCCCATTGATTGCTGTTACAGAGAGCTTACAACCTTTCTGTACAGATCTGTATGTGCTTGACTGATCTCCCTACTAAATTCAGGGTCCTTTATAGAAAGAACTATGCCTTATACATCTTTAAATTTCCAATGCAATGTATGGAATAGAGTATTTCTTTGGGGAAAATATATCTTGGATTCCAGCTTGTGAGAAAGGAGTGTTTTAATTGCTGCAGTAACATAAGATTAAACTGAAGATTCAGAAGGTCTTTTGGTGTTTTTTGTTTTTTTGTTTGTTTGTTTTTTTTAGGGAAAACAATGTAATGAAAACTCATTAAAATGGTAGGAAAATGACTACAGAAGAAATGTTTTGGTGAACTTAGTTTGTTAACTGATTAACAATAATTCGTCGGATTACTTCTAAATAATTTACTTGTTGCTGAAAAGAAAAACTCAGCCCTTAACCAAAGCCCAGAGAAACCTACTCGGAGAGCCATTCTCCTTCTCTGGCTCATCTTTAATCAGAAGAGTGGAAAACAGTTGTTTGTTTTGTTTCTTCTCAGACAGCACTGCTGTGTGTGTCACATTCACACAAAGTTGTGGCAACCGAAAGAAAAATATAACATTAAGTTGATTTGTTGAAAAAATAACTCAGGAACAGCTAGTAGTATAAAGATAAACATAAAAAATTGGTACATATTCTTTATATGCAGTTCATTGTTCTACCTGAGGTTCACTACTTTTTGTTAGGTTACATAGGGATTAAAATGTTTTTATTACATAAAATTTGACTTATGCAATTATACATATCTAATTATAAAACAGTAATTATGCACACCCAGTAAACTTCCACCCAACTTAATAACTAGAACATTCCTTCTCCTTTTAAACTATTTGTGTGCCTCTTGCTGATTCCTATCCCTTGCCTTGTTCCAAGAATTTATCAATATACCTAACTTTTTTAGGAGAGACAGCTCTCATTTCCCTGTACTCTGGGATTTTATAATTCACTGGTTGATCTTAGTTGATAAATTAGTTGCCAGTGGAAAAACTATGCACTCATTAGGTAAACTGTATCCCATTTTGAGTTGTATATGTATGAATTTATGAAATGTATTAACTCTCGTATTAGTATATAATTTTACCCCCTCCCTTTAGGGAAGGCTTAGATTATTTGGAATATTTTTAGGAACAAGAAATTACTTTTGAAAAAATGTCATTTGTGATATATACACATTGGAGTCAAGAGTAAGTTATGTAAAACTAGCTTAAGATAAATACAGTAAGTGAAATTTAATCAGATTTTTATTCTGTCTTATAAGAAAGTTATAGAGGTTTCAGATATGCCATATTATGGCATTAGTGTTTAAATTAAAATTTGATGTTTTGGCAAATAAATAGTTCTGTGATTTTTGGAGGCTGTGCTCTGGATAACTTGAATTTCTGCTGAAGTGTGTTCATTAGTAATTCAGGCCCAAACTATACGTCCCCAGGGGACTCACCAATGTTCCCCTTCTGCGAATGATGTCATGATTTCCCCAGGCTTTCCAGCAGGCTTGATTCCTTTCTTTTCCTTAGCTCATTTCAACTCCATTTCCTTCTCTTCTTTTTCACCATTCTAATTTGAACTCTTTTCCTCTTCAGCTCTTTTGAATAGCTTCCTACACAGGTTTTCCAGTTGATAGCTGCACTGGTTTTTATTCATTTATTCACTTTATCATTAGACTTCTAAGTACTCACTGTTCTGAGCATTTGATAAGATATGGAGATAGAGGTCTTGAAAGATAGACTCTACCCTCAAGGACTTCCTAGTCTGTTAATGTGGATGGCAGCCTGGCAAATACAGTATACGTAGCTTTTGAGGGCTCTAATGGAGGTATGCACAAGGCTTTCAGTGTAGATGTGGGTTAGAGGTGGTTGGTATCACAGATTTCTTGAAGAGATTTCTGTGTGAGATTGTGTTTAGAATGGTAAGTGAGCCTGATAGAAAAGGGAGAAATGGTTCCCCAGGCAAAGTAAGCAACATGGTCAAAGGAAGAAAGTCTGGCTCCACCCTCCAGATGGATTGAGTACACCTAGTACTGTTGAAATCCTCTCTCCTTTAAGACCTAGTTCAGGTGCTGCCTCCTCCTTGAAGCTGTCCCTAACTTCCTCTCACCCCTCCTTCCCTTCTCCAGCCAGATGTGACTCCTTTTTTCATCCTTTGAGTAGCTTTTTCATGTTCCTTAAGGAGCTTATCACATTTCTCCCTTTGCATTGCAGTTACTTATGTGGTAGTTTTCAAACATCTTGTGGACATTTTTAAACTTATCTTTGAATCTGTGCCTGGCATGCTAATTACAGTATTGCATATACTTGTTAATGTTTGCTGAATGAGTGGACAAATGAACAAATGAGCAAATGTTTCTGTCTCTTGAGATAGACATATGATTAACAAAGAGAGACCCTGACACATGAAATAATGCAAACTGAGTTGAAGCTTTGTGTCAGATAGCTTACACTAATTGAATAAATTAACTCCCAATTATTCATAATTCCCAGTTTATTCCATTAGTTTTCTGATGACAAATTACTCTTTGTTGGAGATAATTTTGTTTAATTCAGTAAACTTTTGAGCAACCATGTGCAAATTCTTATTGCTTTCTTTAACTGTGTAAAGTGAAGTGGCTCGATACCAAGGGGTAACATTTGTGTCATCAGTACCACTTCAGTAATGCCAGATTCATGTCAACATTACATTACTTTGACATGTTTGGGTTTTAAAATTTTTGATTCATTCTCCAGAGATGGTTACTTTTTTACTTATCTTTTAACCAAACTCATTTTTAAAAGCATTTTGGTGATAATTTATAAAGTTTGGATATACAAATCATGGATATTATTTGTTTAGAGTTATTATATGATTTTCTAGGAAAGGCAGTTAGAGGCCAGCTGTTAAAACCACTGTGTCCGTAAATTCAAAAACTTGGTAAAAAGGACTGGAAAGTGCACTTGTTTCAATATTGGAAGGTCTTTAAAACAGAACACATATTTTAAAGCACTTTAAAGTGTATATTATATAATTAGGAAATATGCTCTTCTCATAAATGTATTCCAATTATATTTTTAAATGGCAGTGTAAAGGCTGTGATCATGGGGGCAGAAGTGATTTGTGAAATTAGTTCAGCTGAACCTTCTGGCCATTTTGTAGAAACTTCATTTATGATAAATCTTATTTTTGCAAAGTAAATTGTATATTGAAAGTTACATATATATTCATATTTGTTAGAGAATTGTACACTTTGGACATACTTCTGATGCATTTATTACCAATTTGGTTAAAAATATTATTTATATTATACATATATATTACTTATATATAAAATATTATATTATTATATTATAAAAAATACATATTCTAATTACAGAATCTGAGGAATATACAGAAAAAAATAAAGGAGACACATTCATAGTTCAGTTACCCCAAACAATCACTGTTAGCATTTTGTCTTCTTTATTTTTGTCTTTTTAATTTGTCAGAGTACTAGACTAAAATATACAATTTTGTGTCCTACTTCTTTGCTTAATATTATTAAAATTCTCTGTGATACTACAATTCCTTTGAATTCCACTTCACTGAGAAAAACATCAGTTTTAGTGTTGCTAGTTTTTTTTAAAATTTGTTCTTTGCTGTTATAAATGACATAATGGTAAATATTGGTTTGTAAAACTTTTTCATATTTCTGATTCTTAGGAAATATTCATGAAGGGGAATTAATGGATTAGAGGATTGGATTATCAAATTCTTGATCAATGTGGCTAGATTGCATCCTAGAAGTTGTACATTTCCACCAGTAATATTTGTACACTAACAAGTATGCTAGTGAAACTGAATTTTGGGGAGCATAATTCTACATTTCAATTTCAATTTAACAAAAGAACGGTTACTAACCTTATTTCACACCCTCTGCTAAGTGCTGGATAAACAAAAGTACAAAGATAAGGTCCTTCATTTCAAGGTGAAATGGATATGGAGTCAAGTATATTACCAGAGAGACTGATGAGTGTCACAATGGAAGAGTTTACTCATTCTGGGTATAAGGAGGTAACTGTTGGATTGCTGAAAGTTTAGGGAAGACTTACTGGAAGAGCTGATGTCTGAACTGGGTTTTGAAAATAACCACTTTTGAATTTAAAGATGGATAGAAAAGATGTAATTTAATAGGATATTATTTTTTAAAAAATCATGAGAAGCAAGGAAATCAGAAAAAGTCAATAAAGAGAGAACTGAAAAGTAGGTAAATACTTTTTAATATATTTTAAGATAAATACTTTTTAAGATGATCAATTTACTGGGTATAAAGTTTCATGAAAGCATGCAAAAACTGATGGAAAGAGATGGAAATTTTTTCTTTCAGTGAATCATTAAGTGTAGCAAGATCTGTTGGAAGGTATTAAATAAGGTGGGTTGAGGGGATTTTACAACTCTGAGTCATAAGGGATAAACAGCTGATAAGAGAGGAATAACAGCTTCTTATCTCTTATCTCACATTTTGTTTTATTTAGCTTTGGGGCAGTACAAAAAAAATCGAGTGACTAAGTGAAAGATAAAAGGACAGAAGGATTAATTAGAGAGTTCTTTAAAAAAAAACCCGATATTTAAAGTGCCCTAGGGAATTACGTTTGATTTATAACAAAGAAAACTACATAGTCTCTGCAGTTGTGATTTAAGATTAATGACTGTTATAAAAAAAAGTTTGTAGGTTTTGGTTTAAAACCAAAAGATGTCTAAAAATGGTATCGACATTATTCATTGCCTGAATTCCTAGTGTCTAGAATAGTGCCTGGCACCTTTCAGATATTTATTGAATAAGTGAATGAATAAATGACTCTCAAACTACATCATATATGATAAATATTTAGGGACCCAGAACTCTTAGCAGTAAGATTTGTATACACTATACTATTTTATGAAAAGTGCGAAGTTAGCAGGTAAATTCTGTGATGTATGTAATTTAGCACGTTTTGCTTGTAATTTAGCATAAGCTCTTGATTGGAAAATAGTCATTTATTCCTTTCACTTAAATAATGGAAAAGTCTCTCATTCCCTTAGAAGACAACTTCAATTTAAATATTTAGCTCCCTACCTAGGCTTAACCATACAGCATTCCACCTGCCCCCCCCCCCCCCCGTTTTAAAGGGATCTTAGCATCTATAGAATTTTGTTATTTGTAAGGTCCCACCAGTTTTATTAGTGTTATAACTTGTTTAAAGGGGGAAGTATTGTTTTACTCAATGTATATACATAATTTATAGTAGATTTTTTTGGTGTCAAGGAAGGGCTTTGTTTATACAGGAGAAGGCCTCCTATTGACTTCAAAAGTAATGACTCAAGTTTGGTATAGTTAGTAGGGTGGGAAAAATCCTAATTCCAGATTGCAAGCAGAATTTCAGGGTCAAAGTCTACTCCTGTTACCTGAGTGTAGAGCTCCTGATTTCAGTCCAGTTTTCATTCTAGTAGAGTTGGAGAAGGGAAACAAAAAATGGTGTCAGAGAACTATTTGTCTCCTGTAAATTGGATTGAGGCCTACTTTCACTAATATTTATGTGCTTTGGAAATTATTTTTGGAAAAAAAATTCTTTGGATTGACCTTGCTTCCTGCTTCCTATGTATTTTACGGTCAGGAAAGGGGAAAACAAAATTTAATTGTTAACCTTAAGTCTATTTGATAGGAAAAAAATGAAATGTATATCATATCTTGTATTGACAGAACCAATTATTGATTATGTATAGCATTGTATCCTTTATTTAGTGCTAATAATCACGGTGTCTATATTCTGCCAGTGACTTGATGAAGAGAAGACCCTAAGGCATGCACAGGGATGGCTAAAGGATCACTGAAATCCTTTGTTTCAAAGTGAAAATGACTCTCTCAAGTGAAATTAGTATTTGTTGACCTTTTGCAAACTTTAAGAAACTATTTTAGATTTTATATTTTGGAATAATCTGAACCAAATAAATCCAAATTTAGAGATATCAGTATTAGAAATATACAATGAATGCACACAGGGTCAGTTTTAAAAATAGCACTTAGCTTTGAGAGGGTGATTTTTCCTTCATCCTGCATGTAAATGCTTCATTCAGAACTCCTGTAGCAAGCTTTGGGGGAAGAGGCGGGAAGGGAAGTGCGAAATGAGTTTTGAAGAATCCTTGTAGCCCACACGAATGCTTATTTAACATCTTTCATTCAAGGATCTAGGATGTTTCTTGACTGACTCCCACAGGGCTTGTGGACTGTGGGTGAAGGACCCTTGGATTCCGGTGCCCAGTGCTGTAAGGCCTGTCCTCCTGAGTGGCACGTTGCAGCTGTTTGTCACAGTGCACATCACATGCCCTCCCGGGCCAGGGAGTGCAGGAGGCAGCATTACCCAGCTGAAATAGCAGAGAGATTTAGGGAGCACGGAGTAAATTACCTGGACTGGAGTTTGGCTAGGTCTGTGGCTCAGTAACCCCATTCCTATAAAAATGTTCTATCTGTAAAACATTTTATATCCTGTTTTGTCCCAAAGAAAATAAAACCTACCTCACTTTCCATCTGCATGATTCTGTACATTTGGGAGCTTAACATAATAACGAGGATACAATAGCTTGTATCGACTGTTGATGATGAAGGAAAGTCAGGTTAGCACTGGGCATAAGGAACCCATTTGCATTGTGCCTGTCAAAAGCAGGCTATGGGAGGCATGAAAACAATAAAATATGCTCAGTTCCCAGAAAAAAAATTTACTGTTTGGCTTGGAGAATAGGAGATACACACAAATAATTATAGAGGAGATAAAGATGAGTAGCAGAAGAATGCATTAAGATCATTCAGTGTACCAGGTAGTGGCATTTAGTTGTGGAAGCAAGAAAGGAAGCATTGAGGGAGTAGAAGTTAAGATGACTGGAAGGAAGGAAGAAGGGCAAGGACATAGAGGTGCAGAAAGTCATGTAATGTTTGGACAAAAGATGGAGAAACAGGAAAAAAAGCTTGAAAAGATGTAAAGGTCTTTGACTGACAGGTTGAGAATATTGTCTTACATATGGTGAAGACACATTAAAGAGGGCTTCTAAGACATTACTTGGCAACAGTGAATAAGCAGGGTGGATTGGCATTGAGCGTGAGATACTGAAATTCTGAAACTGTAGGACAGTAAAGGGAAAGGAGTGAGAACACAAGGATGCCTGGGGTTTCAAGGTTGAAATCATGGGGAAAATTGTGATTTTCATATAACAAATTGAGGAGTCAAAATCAAGAACTGATTTGGATGAAGGAAGATGATGAATTGACTTGTGTTTAAGGTACAAGCTATATATTCAGGTGGAAACATCTGAGAGACCATTGAAAATTGAGTGTGGTCCTTGAGAACGGGACTTGGGAAGTGGTGCCATGTACTGTATAGGTTAAGAGCATCTGCTCTGAAATCAGACTGGCAAGGTTCAAGACCTGTGTCTGCCACTTCCGAGTCCTTGTGATCTTGGATAAACTTCCTAACTTCTCCAAGCCATGGTTTTCTTATCGATAAAACTGCAGTAATCATTTTAGCTGCAATTTGTGACTTGTCTGCACAAAGATGATGGTAAAACCTGTACTAGTGGAAAAGATCACAAAGGAGAGAAAAGATAGACAGGAAAAAGAGCCCAGGACAGTGCTGTGGAGGGAAACCTGCATTTTGATGAATGAGAGGAGGAGATAGAACTATTTGAAGAGAAGCGAAAGGTATGTCAGAAAGGAATAATGCAGTGCTTTGAACTCTGAGGGAGAGAATTTTTGCGAAGGAGGGGATGGCAGGTGTGATGTTCAATGTTACAGAGAAATGGGAAGAAATGAAGACTGGGAAAAGGCCTTGGTTTTCCATATAGCAGAGTTTCAGTCATGTTAGGGAAGTGACCATGAGAATCAGGCTCATCTGTTAAGTCCACATCATTGTAGCTGAGTGTACTGCATGAAGTAGAATGGTATATGATGAATACTTGCTAAATGAATAGAAGAAAAAACTTTCTTGGGATTAAAGAATAAATGGAGATAACATGTAAAACCTTGCTGGTTTAATAAAATAGGAAAAGAGAGACGGACACAGTGCTAAGGAGTAATTTCAGGGATTAACCTGGTCAAGGGAATTAACTTTGGTGATAAATAAAACTGAAGCTTATTTGACAGAAGAGGAAACAGGATTACTCAAGAATAGAAAGACTGATAATGTAAGGGAAGAGAGGAAAAACTATGGGGCCAAGTGATGGAGACTGTTGGGTCTGAGTGGGAACAAGAGATTAGTCTGGGAAAAAATCTTCCTCACAGAGGACAGCAGGAGAGTGAGAAGACAGCACGGTGCTGAGACATTTGGGATGGAGAATACAGTTACAGTTCAGCTGGGAAGAGAAATGGAAGCAGGATTGAGAGCTTGGAGAGAAGAGATTTGGGATGGTCTTTGGGGATTGTAGAGAGGAAGCCACGAAAAGCATCGTGCAGTGGGTGGTAGTGGGTATAGCTACCATGGCCTTGAATCTAGCCCCAAACTGCCCGAGCTCTGGGGACCTAGGGCTTTAAAAGGTGAGGCGACCGGAAATCTGGCACTTTTTAAATATTTAAGGAAGAAGGTTTCTTTCTTTAACATTCATTTTCTTTAATTTGTACAGATAGTAACAATCAAACTGCTAGAATTTAAATCCAACCCTAGGTAATAGCAGAAGCCCTTGCTGTTGTCATTCTATTATGTTCTTTCTAGGGTGCATCCAGCAGGAGAGGTGGTGGGAAGGAAGTTAGGAGGCAAAGAGTTGGGAAGAAAATTTTATTCTACAGGAATGACAGCCAGAATGACATCATTTTAGAATGTTTGGTAGCAGATTTCTTTTTCTACCTGGAAGGGAAGTCTGAGGAATCTTTAATTCACAAATTAAATCGGCTATTTTCCTTATTTCTATCAATTTTATTCAATTTCTGTACATAAACAGAAGACTCCACAGGCAGCTTTTCATGTTTGACTTGTACATAGTTTCATCAGTATGGAAAGCACTGCTTGTGGAGAAAAATTATTACATGTCAGGAGTATGAAATAAATATTATAAAGCCATAGCTGGTTCATCCTGGATTTTTTATGACCAACATTTAGTGAGGTTTATCATGAATACTCGTTTTTATGTGCCTTGCTTACTTTCCTATCTGCATACCTCTAGTTCATTCACTGTGATGATAAGGACTTTTGGTTTGATGAGTTTTCCCATAAGCATTGGTGTGTTGAATAATTTTCTTAAAAGCCTGTGTCATTTTTCAGTTTGCGTTTCTAAGTTCACTACAAAGGCAATGAACCCAAAGATTGTTACTAAGATAGTTGTAATCAGAATGTTTCATTATTTTCTTTTTACATAAAATGTTTTTCCTTTCCCTTATTCATTTCCCCATTCTTTCTCCCTTTGCTATTACTGTTGATGTTTGATATCTAATTACTCTTACTTTTCTTTCCCTCTACCACCCGATTGCCCACAAATAAAATTGTCTTGAGTTCGGACTTCTAAGTTCTAGAAAAGAAGACATCTTTTCACCTTTCTGAGTTACTGGCTTTTGTCTGGTAAATGAAAATACTGGATATCTTTTATGCTGAGGTTTATGTAGTTCTGGACTTTGTTCTCTAGTTCCCAAGGGATTTTATGTCTTATTTTACCCTCATTATATCAGTCATCATTCATTCATTCATTCATTCACTCATTTATTGAACTATGAGCAGGTACGCTTGCAGATTCTAGAACTTGGTTGAGCGGCTACTATGGGTAGGCACAGTTCTAGATTCTAGAACTTGGTATAGGATGTGAGCAAACTTGGTATTTGAGAGGCTGGAAGAGTCATTTGGATGGGTAAGTGCAATGCAGTGAATAAAACAGGACTATAAGTTAAATAGTGACCTCAAGCAGGGTTACTTTGGATAGACCTCTCTGAGGATGTTAACATTTGTGCTGAGACATTAATGATGAGAGGAAGCAAATCATGAGAAAATATGAGAGAAGAACATTCTGGGCCAAAAGACCAAGGTGACAATGAGCTTGCACAGGGATAGAAAGAAAGTCATCACATTTGGAGTGTAATTAGCCAAGAGGAGAGATGTACACAGCGATCTTGGGAGGTGGGCAGAGGACAGATTAGATAGAGCCTTACAGCCAAAGTTAAGGAATTTGGATCTTACTTTGAAAGCCGTGGTACGCTATATTGATGAAATGGAGCAGGGAAGTGATGTAACCAGATTTTGTCTTGAGAAAATCGCTCTGGCTGCCATGTGCAAAATAAATTGAAAGGATATGTGAGTGAAAACAAGACTAGGTTGAAGATTCTTGCAGTCTAAGGGAGATGTGAAGGTGGCAGTAGAGATAGTGAGAAGGATACCTTTTGGAAAAGTATAGGACTTGCTAATGGAAAGATTGTGAGGTGTGAAGGACAGTGAAGAGGCATGACTACTAGTTTTATAGCCAGATCAACTGTCCAATAATGGTGCTAATATTTGAGATGGACGATACTGGAGTAGAATTAGATTGGGATGGGAAACTGAGAGTTCAGGTTTCCATGTGTTAAACGTGAGATTCATCATCTGCCAAAGAAACCTCTTACCTATTAGCAGTTTTTCCTCATTCCCACCTTTCCTTCTTCCCTTGCCCACTCCAGGCAACCACTAGTCTACTTTCTATCTCTATAGATTTGTTTATTTTAGACATTTTATAGAAGTATAATCATATATTATGTAGTCTTTTGTGACTGGTTTCTCATTGTGCATAATATTTTCAAGATTCATTTATGTTGTAGCATGTTTTATTGCTGAATAATGTTCTGTTAGGTGGATATACCACATTTTGTTTATCCATTCATCAGTGGATGGGTCTTTGGGTTTTTTTCCACTTTTTGGCTATTAGTATAAATAATGCTGCTATGAACATTTGTGTCCTAGCTTTTTGTATAAACCTGTATTTTTATCTATCTTGTGTATATACCTAGGAATGGAGGAAATACTGTACACACACAAACACATATTCAAGAAATAAAAAATAGTTTATAAAAACAACAGTACCCCATAGTGTAGTTATAAGAATTATTGATTACTAATCTGATTAATTTGCATTGTAACATATCTGCAAGTGACACATACGTAAGAAAAGTATTGTAATTTAGGTATTTTTATGTGTGAGAAAGAAATGAAAGTAGGGTTTCAGAATAAGAAAGTGAATTATGACCATTTTCCTTTGTGTATAAGGAATAGAGATATCATACCAAGTAGGAAGTTCTTTATTTAACCATTATTTTAAATTAACTGTGCCCAGAGTTGAAAGGAACATCTGTTTCATGTCAAAGAATCACCAGCCCAGCCTGTCTATTCCTGTATCACGTTGAATGTTACTAGAAAGAATCTGGCATCAGGATCTTTATTTGTGTCATGGATTTTTGTTAAAATATTAATGAAAATTGGTATTTTTCTTTTGGCTGAATAGAAGGTGTGGTAATATTCTTAAACTAGACCTTCCCTTCCTGTGACCCCTTTGTAGGAGAGGTGTCTGTTTCTGCATATTACTTGCCAGGCTGTGGCAGTTAGCCCTAGTCTGTGGACACTCATATAAAATTTGCTAGATTTTTTGTTTTTGTGGTGGGGAGCTGTTCTGGGGAGAGATTAGGGTGGCTGGGGGCTGCTGAGAAGAAGTAGGATGAAGTTGTCTTTCACTAAAATCCTAGATTAGCTTCATAATCAGTGAGAAGTTTCCATTTTCATTTTTTAAATTGAAAAGTGAATTTAGGGTTCATTAAAGGCCTAAAAATGCTGCCTTTCTTTCCCATGAAATTTGAATGATGACTTTCGGTTGTCTTTTACAACATTGAATTTTCTTGATCTGGCAATGCAAGATTAACCCCTCTGTTGGAGTATTTCCATGTACTGTGCTTCTAAGTGCTGTGGACAGTTTTAGGAATGGAAAAGAACTAAGACTTTTTTTTTTTTGGTGGGGGAAGGATGTTCTAATTCACAGTTAATGTTTATGTTTACTACATTAAAAAGCCCACTTTGCATTAATGGCAAGATATTTGTTGGATGGGTTCTATATTGTCATGTATATTTACAATTTGATGGATATTTCCAAGTGAATTAAAAAGTATTGTCTCTCACATTTTTCATATAATTTTTTAATTTTAAGGCCTTGGTTGGATTATTAATAGCCTTTTAAGCCTTTCAGTCTCAACTCTTCTCAAGAAATTTTTAGTGACATGGAGAAATTCGTATTGGAAAAGTTTGCCTTAGCATTTGAAATAGTAAATATCTTATGTTTTTTCATTATATATTTTAGTATTATATTTTTATTCATATGGGGTTTAAATGAAAGTATATAGAATCATACATTATGTAGTCTTTTGTGAATACACACACACACACACAAAATTCCAAAGAAGGAGAAAAAGGATTATGAAAAGTACCATGTATGTTTGCCAGAATCTGAATAGGATGACAACACATAAAAAATATTTTGCATTTACTTACTGTGCTATATCCTATTTTCATTAAAAAATAAAATCAGGTTGGTAAGTTAACTAGAAATGTGAGACTGGTTAACTTTCCCACACATTCTTTCTCCCTTGTGGGTTTTTGTATAGGTATATTTAAACAGCCACATGAAACCATTATTTGTGGAGGATGGACTAAAAGGGAACATGTACAGACCATCTTGTATATTCAGATCTAATTTAGTGAAAACTATCAGAAAACAAAGTACAGTGATTTCATAGATAAGAGTTTAATTTGTTAATTCGTCTAACTAAATTTTTCCTCCTCACAATAGTGATTTTCAAAGAAATACTTTAATTTGTCACTTATTCTTGTGAGTCTGTGATATATAAAAACTGATGTATCAATTCTTTTATAGAA
This sequence comes from Camelus dromedarius, assembly GCF_036321535.1. Taxonomy (NCBI): domain Eukaryota; kingdom Metazoa; phylum Chordata; class Mammalia; order Artiodactyla; family Camelidae; genus Camelus; species Camelus dromedarius. Next base: position 42,779,364 of record NC_087436.1, read on the forward strand.
AGTTAGAAACTTTAATTCTTAGCATCAGCAAGATGACCTTAGATGATTTGCTTAACTTTCTGTGATTTGAAAGGCTAACTTGAAGTTGTGAGAAATAATGCGGGAACTGACAAGGCACATGGTCTTTGGTGCAAATATTCCATCTGGTAAGGCTTCTCAGATGGAGATAATATATTGCAACTGTGTGGTTCTAGGCCTTGCCCAGATTCACTGACCCAAATGCCATCTTCCTGCCCCTCTTTCTCAGTGCATGTTCTCATTTATTAGTGAGCTTGATGTTTTATTTTGGACCTATTTCCAATTTTAATTATTATTGTAAAGAAATACTTCCTTTTGAAGATATTTATTGACTAGATGACACAAACTATTAAAGAATTATGGAAATGCTGTTATTCCTTAAAAAAAAGCATAAAGGAGAATGAAAGATAGATGTAATAAGTAGAGTTTCTTCTTTAACTGTGGTAAAATGTATATAACATAAAATCCACCATTGTAACCATTTTAAGTGTACAGTTAGGTCAGTGGCATTAAGTACATTCACATTGTCATGCAACCATCACCACCATCCATCTCCAGCGTATTTTCATCTTCCCTAACTGAAATTCTATACCCATTAAATAATAGCTCTTCATTTTCCCCTCCCTCAGCTCCTGGCAACCATTCTGTCTTCTGTCTCTGAATCTGATTACTCTAGATACCTCATATAAGTGAACTCATTCCATATTTGTCCTTTTGTGACTGGCTTATTATACTTAGCATGATGTCCTCAAGGTTCATCCATATTGTAGTGTGTGTCACAACTTCCTTCCTTTTTAAGGCTGAATGATACTCTGTTATATGTACATACCACATTTTGTGTATCCATTCATCTGTTGTTGGACACGTAGTTTACTTCCATTTTTTGGCAATTGTGAATAGTAGGGATTTTTAAGAGTTTATCTAAAAAGCTATATATGATCATTAAGTTGAACATTCTAATTGGGTCAAATAAAGGAAGGAATACATATTATATATTTATAATTTTTATTTCTTTATTGTACATAGAAATGTGTGGGGTCATTTTTACCCTCAAATATTTTTTATTACTTTGTAAGCTGTTTACCTTGAATATTCTACTACGTGAATAGAAGTGTTGCAGTATATATCATTTATTTACCTGGAGGGGAAAATGGCATTCTTAATAATATGTATATTTGATATTATGATGGGTTTGCCAATTTTAAACTCTCATTTGCGTTTTGACTTTTGTAGTGTTTGATAATGTGATAATAAGTGAGGAGAAGCCAGAAGGATATTTTTGCCTTTCTTTTTAACCCTTAGCTTTTCAGTATATATATTTTTCTTTAGCACTTGGCTTGGCTTTTGTAGTTACTTCACATTTGACTAGTTTTATCATATACATTTTAATAGGACCAAAGGGCCATAATGTTTGTTGTATTTTCAAATCTAAAATATTGTTAAAATTTTTCAGTTTGTTGAATACCTCATTGCAGCTATATGGAGTATTGTTCATGCTCTAGACTTTTTGCAAGGTATCTGCAAACTTCATTAAGCTTTTTCAGGTACTAATTTAAATATTAAAGGAGAGTATATGCCATTGTATTACCTGTGGCTTCCTTTGTTTCACTTGTTTTAAAACAAAAATGAAACAAACTTTGGTTATCTAGTTATTAACTTTTGCAGCGAATTGCCTTTCTAAATCAGTATCTTTTAAGTGCTAGGATATGTTGAAGCATGGTATGCACAGTGTTAGCTTTTGGGGTTAATCTAGATGAAGAGTTTAAGGTTGAATATGTTTCATTGTATACTTAATGTCTAATACTAGATAAAATGATATTTAAAATATGTCAGCATTGAAGAATATCATCTAAAAAGCCTTTAGAATAAGTTGGATGACTTGGAAGATCTGATTTTATGTGCATATTTCAAAGTAAAATTACAATTATGAGTGGGAAAGAAAACCTTTTTGAAAAGCTCTTTGCTTGAGGTCTGTTTTGTTTAATTTTTGTTTTTGTATTTTTTAAAGGATTTGTTTGACCAAGTGATCAGATCATAGCTGTATTGCTTTAAAGTGATAGATTTGTTATTCAAAGATGGCGGTAAACTCAAATACTCTCTTAATATAACTAGGGGGATGTTAATGGGTGAAATTGTTTTTATTTTAGTTGTGAATCAGGAAGACTTCTAATTGAGTATGTTTTAGACGAGGAGATGCTTCTTTCCAAATAGTCTCCATTTATATGTTCTTGAGTAGTTAAATAAAGTTGATGGAGTCTTTTAAAATTTGTCTGCTCTAACAGTGCAAAAGGATACTTCTCATTTTAATTTTGATATTCATAATTGTAGCTATTTTGAAGAAAATTATGGGAACTCACGTTCTGTTGCCATTTGCAGAGGTGATAGTGCTAATGTAGTTAGTTATATGAATATGCTTTCTTTAATGTCATTTGGTTTTGTCTACTTGAGTCTCCCTTTTGTTTTTCCGTTCTTTCAACTGTTTTATTTTCAATTTAAAAATTTGTCAGTTACCTTATTGTTTCTTATAAAATTAATGTTTATTAAGTTACTATAGCTATATTTTAACCTTTCTGAGCTTCAGTTCTTCGTTATTAGAACAGGAATAATGGAGGAGGTTATAACTCAGTGGTAGAGTGCATGCCTAGCATGCACAGGTCCTGGTGAAGTTCAATCCCCAGTACTGCCATCAAAATAAACAAACAAACAAACAAACCTGATTACCTCCCCCAACCAAAAAAAAAAAAAAAAACCCCAAACCCAGGAATAATAACCCTTGTTCTGTGTTGTCTCTTAGGGTTATTGTGAAAGTCAGATACTTGAATATGAAAGCACTTGGCAAACTGGTAAAGCACCATACACTTTATTTATGTCTATAAATTATATATTGCGTATCACACAAGTTTTTTAAAGGCAGAATTTTTAAATATAATATTCCCTATGTATTATTCTACCTTAGGCTCCTGTATACTATTGGTGTTGCAGTTTCTCTGATAGGCAGATAATTTCTTTGTGAGGTGTGTGTGTGTTCTTAGGTTTTTTGGATCATTTTAGGAGTCTACTTTGTTAATTTGATGATTATGCATTATAACCTAGAAGTTTGTCATATAAGAATAAAAAATCCTGGCTCATTTTAGTTGATTTTTTTTTCTTCCCTGTTAGTTTTTTACACTTCCCTAAAACTGTTAGGAGTAAAATTGCTTTAAAAATTTTTTTTTTCTTTTTTTGAAGCATTTTAAAGGAGGGAAGTAGAGTGTTCACATTTTATTCCTGTTTTCCCTTTGTGTTAACATGAATGCATATATTGCATTTAGAGAAGTATAAATGTGTTCACAGTAAAACTTGTTTTCCCATCAGCTTTTCAAATTTGTTGTATCTTGTTGATTATGAAAGTGCTGTCATTTTAATAACCAGTCTTTCTAGACTGTCATCTAATTCTTGAAATGGTGAAGCTGCTTTGTCATTAATGCTAAGACCTCCCACTCTCTTACTGTCAATAGATAATAGTGAACAATTGAAACTGTTTGATTTGCATACTCATTAAGTGACTTGTATTTATGCCATCTACCTGGAAAATTATTTTTGAGAAGGTTAAATCTAAGTGATAATCATAGGAATGAAAAAGAACAATTTTAAATAGCCTATTTTAGTCTATTCTGTAGTATATTCTAATTAGTCTATTCTGTAGTATATTAGCATGTTGTAAAATATTCTATACATTTGTTACTTGTGCTTCAGTAGGTGGTTGTATGACCTTTCCTTCCAATTACCAACTCTGTATTCAAGCAAGTAAAAATCACCACACGATTCTCCATGCCCATATAATGTATTTTAGAAAGAGCTAAGGAAAAAAGAAATAAGAAAGTTTAAACAACTGAGCTAAACTCTGGTAACCAACATCTAGAATAAGGCTTTTATTATTACTCTTGAATTTCTGTGTTTCTTAGGAATTTTGTGTGCAAAGATTTTTATACCCTCAGCTGAAAGCTGAAACACATCAATTACCCTTATTTAAAAACAAATTGTTAAACATGAGAATTCCAAACAAAATTCCAGTTCTTTCATTCTATTATAGGAGTCAGGTGAGAATCTTTCTGATATTTAAAATTGAAAGTTGTTTTTCCTTAAAATTTTTTGTCAGTTCTGTTGAAAGGCAGAATGAAAACTTGTTCTCATTTGTACATACTTGGCCTACTCTTTGGCTTACCAGTGGTTGAGTCATGAACAAAGTAACTGTGTATGTATTTTAAAAGGCAGATGTCAAGTAATCACCTTATGAAAAGGCCCATTATAATTAGATGTGTGCATCACAGTTTACTCATTAAGAAAATGCCATTTATATGATTTCATACTTTAAAAGCTACATGCTTCAGCAGAGCTTATATTTCTATATTTAAAAAGTGAAATGACCCTTCACTTTTATGTAAAAACATGTTGAGCAACTCTTATCTTTTTCCTCTATCTCTTCTTTTAGAATGATAGTCAGGCTTTCAGTAGAGTGGCAGATTAACTTTTGGTAATTGCAACATTATGGGTATTTTATTTGAATTTGTGATTGTTGCCTGATCACTTACCTTTTCTTCTCTTTATTTGGGGATTTTTAACTTACTTAAAAGAAAAGTGACTGAAAAAAAGTAGAAATAAAACATGGTTCAGTTTAGCAATTAAAAAAGGATTTGTACTTCTGAGAACAGTTTTTTAAATCAGACCAGCATTTACTTACTCTTTGATCTGTCATTTGTAGTGTTCATGCCTAGACATTTTAAAATTAACTAAAGAAAAAATGCTTATGAAGGAAAAAAGACATTGAGGACTGAGACTCCTTCCATAAATATAAGGCAACTGTTACTACAGGTACATGGGAGAGTTACAAAGATTTCCTTTGAAATTGTTCAGAAGCCTAATGAAATGATTCTTTTCTCAACACTGGTTTGCTGAGTAACCATGTCAGACAAGGACTTCACGTCCATCTCTGCCACTTTTCACGTACAAGTCCCACCACCTGAAGCCCCCTCCTCCTCTCCCTTAGTCTGCCTCATACCTCCCTCTAAAACCTAACTCACACATTCTTCAGTGGGCAACTTCTTGGCAAATCTGTCTTTCATGGGCTCTTTTATTTTACATTCATTACATACTTATATTAATTTTTATCCTATGTTTATTTGAAATTATTTGGAAATGATGAACTAATTACTCGTACATCTTCTTCATTTGTACTGTGTAGCACTTCTTGTAGAAGTTGACTTCCTAATGTATTTTTTTTTTTATAACGCACTACATAGACAAGGTGCTTATGTTTTAAATGATTAGGCACGGACTCTTCAAGGAGGAGTCATAATGATGAATGAAAACTTAAATTGAGCTCTTTTCGTTTGAATGATATGTGAAAAGTCACATTTCAAAGATGGCCAAAGACAGATTGCTATAGGAAGAAATATTTTCAAGTCTTTAAAAAGGGATATATTAAATAGAGGCTCTAGAAGAACGAGCATTTCCTGCAAGCTGTTAACCTACCCTGTGGGTGTTGCTGAAATTTCCACTATGCATGTTGATACTATATCTATTTAGCTTATGTTCCTTCCCTTGTGTTAGGATCATGTCCTGTCATTACTGGGCAGAGGGCAGGATGGGGGAGTTTTAAAGGTTTTCTAGTTCAAAAGTTGCTATATTTTCGGCCCAGGGCCCTTGTCATTGAACTTCTCCTAGAGGGCCTTGTGTTCATGTATGCTGATTCACGTACGTGGAAATATGTGGACTGCCATGCAGTGACAGCATTGTGAATCAATGCTATTTTGATAAAGGCAAGTTAATTTAAAAGTTTTACTGAATTCAGAAAAGCTCAACCAAAAATACTGAAAATGCCATCACTGCCATGTCGTAGCAGGTGTTGACGTTGAAAGGGGGTGCTGATGCCCCAAGAGTGTAGGCATTACTGCTGGAGTCCAGTTGCCTAATTTAAAAAATGAGGAAATTGGACCCAAGAAAGTGAAATGACCCATCCAACATTACAGCACAGAGTATCAGAGTTAAGATTAGACCACAGCTCTGGTGTCCTATGGCTCTGTAATATTTCTCTGTAGAGCTCTGAACTTAGCAAAGGGGACTGGAATTTGTCGGAGTGAGGGGTATAAGGAGCAGTAACTTTTTCTTAGGTTACTTTTAATAGTTTGAACTGTTTTTTTCTTTGTTTGTTTTTTTACCATTAGGGAATAAAAGGCAAGGAATGACTTGACTAGCGAAGGTAATGTTATATAGTGCTTATGGGGATTGTTTCTATTACGCTGTTAATTTTTGATTCCTTAGAAACTCATTAATCATAGCAGAGTCATCATTTTGATAGTACTCAAACTTTTTGAAATAATTTTTATAATTATAATTTTATATCTTTATGAAGTCTGAGAAACGATTAGGGAAGGTTTGGTGAGCCCTCTTTAAGACCTGGGAATGCTGATAAACAGAATTTAAGTGAATGGCCTGTGGTCATGAATTTCTTAGTCTTTGACTCTAGGTCTCTTAACCTTCAGTTTTATTTTCTGTCCATTGTCTGTGTTTTACTTTAATGGCATGTTTTTGCTTTCCTGTGTTCTTCTAGTGAGGGAGCAGATTTATGGTGAAGAAGTGAAATGCTAGGCAGTCTATTTGGCTTTTTGTAGCACTTTTTGAAAAAAAATCAGTTGGTGAATGGATTGAAATTGATGACAACATCTAAGGGTTATATGTGTTGCGTTTTCTAAGTCAGTGATTGGAAATATGTGGTACCACAGTAAGTGCTAAAAGGGTGACTTTCTGATCAGACTTTACCAGTTCAGCGGTATAACTGTCATGTAAGTTGACAAGAGGTGTAAATGTGGTGCTTACATACTGTGTGTACACATGATGTAAGAATAAACAAGATTAGAAGAAGTGCAGTCACGCAGTCACTCTGCAGATATGGATCAAGTCATTGAGTTGAATCAACGACCAAGTAGAAGAAGTTGCTATGAGGAAAGTGACTTAAATAGTGACACTTTCAATCATTTCTAAAGCCCGGGGAAGGAATAAATAAGGCCCAGAATTCCATGAATTCCAGTAAAGGAATGCAAAAGGGATCTCAACTATAGGCCTGGCTGTGTTAATAATATAACAGTTTTGGTCCCTGTGTAGCTGGGCCCTTGATGAACCTATTGAAGGTAAAAGTTTCTCTGCAATATGTGTTTGTAGTTTGCTGGATGAAGTCTCTATAGCAAATGAAATAGTGTTTATGGCCAGTATCACTCATGAGTATCTTAGTGTGAAATATCTCTAAGAAATAGGAAGTACTTTCTGCCATTTACATGAAATTATTTGAGGAGATTTTGTATCATTATTGCCCTCATAATTTTAATTCGATTTGTCGGTTAGAACAAGCTACTCCTCAGACAAAAGACATGAGAATAAGAAGTGAACAGAACCGGAAAAAGTTGACAATGATATGTTGCTGAAATGAATTTGCTATTAATACTAACTGAGAAGTTAAAGAAATAGTCACCCTTGGGGATTCATTAATTAATATAACAACTCTGTATTGAGCACTTACAATCTGCTAGAGACAGGCTGCTGGGTGACAGTGAGAGTTTCTGTCTTCATGAAGCTTATAGTCTAGTGGTAAGAGATGGACAGACCACAAACACGGATGTAAGTTGTGTGCAGGAGTTAGTAAATGCTATCAAGTTAATGTAATAGAAGCTGATCCCGGAAGGCCAATTTTACTTAGGGTGGCCAGGAAAGGTTTCTCTGAGGATGAGACATTTGAGTGGAGGCTTAAGGGCAGAAGAGAAGCTGGGCAGGAGCATGTGAGGCATAAGGAATGGCAAGTGAAAAAGCCAGGAGATGAGACCGGATTTGGCATGCTGGAATGGCACAAAGAGCCAGTGGGAGTTCACATGCAGTTTGTGAGGGTGGAGGGGACTGACCGAAGTTGGATGGCTTAGAAAAAGTTACATCATGGAGGGTCTTGTGGGCTGTGGCAACAAATGTGGATTTTATTTTGAGAGCATTGCTTAGCCATTGAAATAACTTAAGCAGAGGCATGACATGATCTAAATTGTGTTTATAAAACAATCACTCTGGCTTCCCTAAGGTAGCAGATTGAGGAAAGTTCCAAGAATAGAAGCTATGAGACTAGTTAAGAGGCTATTGAAATAGTACAGGGAAGGGATGATAATGACTTGAATGCAGGTTTGGGGGTTTTTGTTTTGTTTTGTCTATAATCCACAGTCATTATAGCTGCAAATTCAATCCTGTGTTTTTCCATTGTCCATTTTAAAGCAATTTTAAAATAATCACAGTTTTTTAATCGAAACTACAATACCATAAGAGGCTTTTTGTTGTAACTTACTGTGGCAAGAAATGAGTTTTAGGTGGAAAATTGTGTATGCATTTACCTATGATTGTATTAGGCATGTTCTTTGGAAAGCTCTGATTAATAATGAATGAATAGTAACAGTGCAGGTTTTTTTTGAGCTGACTCTTATTTCATGCACTGCATTAAGTGCTTTTAAATCCACTATCTCATTTAATCTTCACAATAATCCTATGATGGATGTAAGTGCTTTTATTATCTGCATATTAAAAATAAGGAACCCAAGAGAATGAGAAATTAAGGAACTTTCTTAAGGTCATACAGAGAAGAAATGGCACAATTGAAATTTGAACCTAGTTCTCTCTCATACCACAGTTACTTTTTAAAGTAGCATACCTTTTAAGAAACAATTTATACATAGTAAAATGTACAGATCATAAGTGTATATAATTCGATGAATTTTGACCACTGCCTCAAACGAAATAAAGAATATTTCTGTCACTGTGTAATGTTTAAGTCCCTTTCTGATCAGTTCCCAACTCGACAACTACTTTCTGGCTTCTTACACCATATATAATTTTTGCCTCTTCTTGGACTTCATGTGAATGAAACATGACACTACATATAGTCTTTTGCGTCTGGCTTCTTTCACGCAACGTAACATTTTGGAGACTCATCTGTGCTGTTGCTTGTTGCTTAATCTTTCTTATTCCCACAGAATAGTAATTCATTATATAAATATATCACATCAGTGTATTTTCTTGTTTAGGGACATTTCAATTGTCTCTAGTTCTTTGCTATTTTATGAATAAAACTTTTGTGAGCATTCATGCACAAGAATATGTTTTCATTTCTCTTGTGTAAATACTTAGGAGTAGAATTGCTGGATTATAAGGTAAGATGTATATTTACCTTTTTAAGAAGCTGCCAAACAGTTCTCTAGAATGGTTGTACCATTTACTTTCCCACCAACAGTCTATGAAAATTTCGGTTGCTGGACATCCTCCATACCAACATTTGGTATTGCAGTGTTTTTATTTTAGCCTTTCTAGTAGTGTGAAGTCGTATTTTGTAGGTTTACTTTGCATTTCTCCAGTGATTAATGATATTATGTACCTTTTAATGTATTTATTGGCCATTTGTTTATCTTTTTTGTCCTTTACAATTTTTTGGATTATTTTTTTTTTCAGATTTGTAGGGTTTCTTTATAAAATCTAGGCATGGATTATGTGTACTGTAATATCTTCTTCCAAATTGTAATTTCCCTATTCATTTTCTTACAGTCTTTTGATGAGCAGGAATGTTTAATATTGATGGAAGTCCAATTTATCAGTTTTGTCTTTCATAGTTACTGCTTTGTGTCCTAAGAAATCTTTGCTTGCTTCACAATCATGAAGATTTTCTCTTGTGTTTTCTTCTAAAAGATTTATTTTAGCTTAGAATTCAGTCTTTCATCTGTTTAAAATTTTGTTTTTGTATATGGTATGAGGTAAAGGGCAAGGTTCATCTTTTTCATGTTTGTTTCATTGTTCCATCTTCTTTGTTGAAAAAACTTTGTTTTCCTCACTGAATTGCTTTAGTGCCTTTGTCCAGTCAATTGACTGTATATGTGCAGGTCAGTTTCTAGACACTAGTATGATTCATTTGTCTATCTTTATGCCAATACCACAATGTCTTGTTTATAGTGTAATTAGATAGTGTATGTTGTCTAATTTTGTTCTTTTTCAAACTAGTTTTATCTATCCTAGATTCTCTTATTTTCATATAATTTTTAGAAATGGTTTTTCAATTTCTTATAAAAATAACCTGCTAGGATTTTTGTTTGAATGGCATTGAACCTACAGATTAATTTTGTGAGAATGGACCTAGTAACGTTGAATCTCCCAGTCTGCATACATGATTTTATGTCTCCCTTTATTTCATAATCCAGACTGTATGATCACTAAGCTCTAGCAAGCATAGGGATTTCTCTTTAAAGTCTGTTAAAAACCAATGCTTAGAACATACATTTCATGTTAGAAGAGGCTCTCTCATAAAAGTGAGTGAGCCATTCTTCATTACATTGTAAGGAATAGTTAAAAATTCATTGTGTATTTGGTTCTGAAGAAACATTGCTTTCTGAAAAAAAAGTGTTTTGACTACTAATATATGTTCTGTGCTAAGTATGGTCTCTCATGGTTTAATTCAATTACCTAATAAGCTAGTTTGTGATAAGTAGTATTTTCATAAAATAGTGTATATTGACAATCAATTTTATGTAGAGGCAATCAGAAAATCTCTCGAAGTAACTCTAAGTCTAGGAGAAATACTTTTGCTTTATAAATACAATGAAACTAATGAAAATAATAGCTTTGGGGATTTGAGTATGCCAGTGGTAATAAACAGTAATTCAGAGCAGTCACCTTTCAGTATATAATATTGGAGGAGTAACATAATTTGTATCTCACAGGGTTACTGAGAGGATTAGAGCAGGAAATATATGTTAGTACTGAACACATGGCTGGGCATAAGGTAAACTTTCAATAAACTTCTATCTCTTTATCTGCATCTTGATCCAGAACAAGTTCTGGGTTCAGGTGTTCAACCTGTATAATCTCCTGGGCTTTTGCTTTAGAATGCTGTCATAGATCTCAGTGTTCAGACTCTTTGTGAAAGTGCTGTTTTTCTCAAATATTAATCTGATTTTGAATCCTACCTCCTAGTCAAGTAAACAATACATACGTACATAATCAATGTCCATCTTACTTAAAGGATTTTTTTTTTCTTTTCCTTGACTAGAAACTGTAGCTAAAGTAGAAGAATGAAATGCCATACATTTTCTTCTGTATCCAGTGGTAGTGGTTAATTTATGGACCCATGGCATTTGTTATTATCTTAACATTAATATATGTATTGTTTTTGACTTTTAACTCCTACATTGTAGTTGGGTATTACCATATTAGTTATGTGAGATATTACACCATCCTCTCATGGTGTCGTTTGGAATATGTGGCTAATTGGTATAAATTGTTATCCTTCTACAGACATAAGAGACTGTTTCAATCTAGATGTTAGCTATCAGTACAAGTCAGAGATGGAAATAAGGAGGCTGGAAAGGAGAAAAGAATGCATGGGAATGTAGTTTAATGCTTTTTGTCTCATGCTTAAGCTAACAAGTGGTTAGTAAGGAGATGATTTAAATATTTATGATAAATAGAATTTTATTCCAAATACTTTGCTTAACATTATGCATTTTCATTAGATTCAGACTTTTGGGTCTTTTTTCCCCTTCTGTGTCTAAGATTTGAATGTGTGTCTGTGGGTTTTGAATTTATTTCTATATCTTTAAATATACTTATGCATATTTAAGTAACAGGATTAAATAAGGCCTCTCTTCTTTGGCCATGTGCCAAGAAACCCAGAGAATATTTACTTCCAAATTCTGTTATGATGTCTAAGTTAAATAAGTGTATGTCACATGGTTCTAAGTTGGAAAGATAGATACCTAGGAACCCAGAGATCCTGTTTGGTTTGAAATACTGTTTCACAGTCAGAGTATTTCACTTGCAACACACACTGCCTTTTTTTTTTTTCCCCTTAAGGTAAATTTGAGGTGGCCGACAGGGGTGATGTTTCCTATATCTAGAACAGTTAGCGAGTGTTAGAAGTGTTCATGGTTTCCAGAGGCTCTGATGAGGACTTATTTGGAAAAACATGTAAGTCTAGATGCTGAACATCTTTTAAACAAATATTTTCATGAAATCTAACATGCCTATTGAAATACTGAACATTCCATTTGAACTCACTTATCCTGTTGAGTGGGTTTTCTTATTTTAAGCATAGGAAGCATAGTTTAATTTTAACTTTTGTAGTTTTAAGTGTTAAGACTTTAAGAAAAATTGATACAAATAAATCAGATAAAAATCAAATTCATTAGGATTTATATACTGAAAGCCAGATGTGATGGTTCAAGCTTATGGAAAATGTGTAACTTTAGGTATTTTTGAGGAAGATGTTCTAAATGAATTGCTGCCTAGCATGCTTAACATGTTAGGCTTTGGCATTAAAATAATTGCATTTTAAAAATGAGCAGTAGTCAACTTTTCACATTATTACACCTTTGAGAAAAAGAATTTGTCAAGATGATTGTCCAACATTTCTACCATATAAAATTAACTGATTAAATATTGATCAACTAATCACCCCATCCCCAAATGGAAAGTAAAGAAAAGGATATATGTATGTATATATAGGTGTGGTGAGCCTATATGTTTGTATGTATTATTAAAATTGCTTTGAAATACAGTAAGTGTTCAAAATATTCAAGTCTTAAGAAGTAACATTTTGATCATTAAAAAATTGCTTGTGTTCTCTGTGTCAGAAACAAAAGAATGGAGTGTGTAATCTGAAAATGTGCTAATGTTAATAATATCTGAGAAAAAACTCAGAGGACTGAGTAAAATTTTCTTTAAAGTGTTAGGATTCATTTTATTAATATAAATTGTGAGGAAATATAGAAAATTCTGGGAGTATAGTGTATGATGATATTGCAATAAGGCAGTTTTTTAGTTTTAAAACTTTTCTTTGTGTTCATATGTTGAATGTTTATCCATCTATCAAGTCATCCATCCATTCATCCACTTTATTTTTTTAGAACAGTTTTAGGCTCCTAGCATAAGTGCAGAGATTTCTTGTATACTTCTTGCCCTTACACATACATCCTCATCAACTATGAACATCCCACACCAGAGTGGGACATCTGTTATAACTAATGAACCTACACTGATGCACTGTAGTCACCCAAAGTCCATAGTTCACCTTAGGGTTCACTCTTGGTGTTATGTATTCTATGGGTTTTGACAAGTGAATAATGACGCATATCCATCTTTATGGTACCATATAGAATAACTCCATTGCCCTAAAAAATCCTCTGTGCTCTGCTTCTTCATTTCTCCTCTCCCCAAACCCTAGAAACCACTGATCTCTATGCTGTCTCCGTAGTTTACCTTTTGCAGATTGTCTAAAGTTGGAATCATGTAGTATGTAGCCTTTTCAGATTGGCTTCTTTAACTTAGCAATATGTATTTAAGTTTACTCCACGTCTTTTAATGGCTTGATAGTTCATTTCTTTCTAGCATTGAATAATATTCCATTCTCTGGATGAACCATAGTTTATCCATTCACCTACTGAAGGACATCTTGATTGCTTCCAAATTTTGGCAATTATCAACAAAGTTGCTATAAAATCTGTGTGCAGGTTTTTGTGTAGACATGTATTTTCAACTCATTTGGATAAATAAGGAGTACAGTTGCTGGATCATATGGCAAGTAGTATGCTTATTTTTGTGAGAAACCACCAAACTAACTTCCAAAGCAGCAGTACTATTTTGTATTCCCACCAGCAGTGAATGAGAGTTCCTGTTGCTTCACATCCTTACCAGCATTTAGTGTTTGGTTTGACTGTCTAATAGGTGTGTGGTGGTATTTCATTGTTGTTTTAATTTGCAATTCACTAATTATATCAGATGTGAGGTATCTTTTCATGTTTGCTATCTGTGTATCTTGGTGAGATGTCTGTTCAGATCTTTGGCACATTTTAAAATAGGATGGTTCATTTTCTTATTGTTGAATTGTAAGAGTTCTTGGTATATTTTGGATAATAAGCATGTGTATCTTTTGTAAATATTTTCTTTCAGCCTGTGTCTTATCTTCTCATTCTTCTAACAGTTTCTTTCATAGAACTAAAGTTATAACTTTAATGAAGTTCAGCTTAATAGTTATTGCTTTCATGTGTCATGCCTTTGGTATTGTGTCTAAAAAGTCATTGCCATATCCAAGATGATCTAGACTTTTCTCACGTTATCTTCTAGTTTTATAGTTGTGACTTTTATATTTGGACCTGTGATCCACTCTGAGTTAATTTTTGTGTAGGGCATAAAATCTGTGTCTACATTTTTTTTGGCATGTGGATATCCAGTTGTTCGCCATTTTTTGAAGAGATTATCTTTTCTCCATTGTATTTATCAAAGATCTGTTGATTATGTTTATTCTGTTTATAGAGTCAGTTTCTAAGCTGTTATTCTGTTCCATTGATCTGTTTATCCATTCTTTCACCAATACCAAACTCTTCTTTATAGTGAGTGTTGAAGTTAAGTAGTGTCAGTCCTTTGACTTGTTCTTGTCTGTCAGTATTGTGTTGGCTCTTCTGGACGTTTGGCCTTTCCAGACAAATGTCAGAATCAGTTTGTTGATAGTCACAAAATAACTTGCTGGGATTTTGATTGGGCATTTATTTTAATTTAAATTTTTTTTTTTAAATTTTCATTGGGTTATAATTTAAATTGAGTTTACAGTGAAAGGAACATATATTAAATATACAGTTCAGTGAGTTATGGCCAATGTGTTCATCTTTGTAATTCAGATCTCTGAAGCTATAGAACTTTGCCATCACTTACAGAAAGTTTCCTAGTGTCATTTCCCAGACTAGCCTTCCTGTGCCCTGCCTCCCACTGAGCCAACCACTGTTTTGATTGCTATTGCCATAGATTACTTCTCTTTTAGAACTTCATAACAATAGAATCACAGATTATTTTTGGCTGTTCTAGAAATTTACATAAGTGGAATCATGCAGTACTCTTTTCATTCAACATAGTGTTTTTGAGATTCATCTGTGTTTCTGCAGTTACTAATTTATTCCTTTTATTGAAAAGTACTATTTTGTTATTTAACTATGATACTTATTGATATATAAATATATATAACTTTATATCTATTTCTGTTTCCAGGTTTTGGACATTATAAACAAAACTATAAGGAACATTCTTATGCAAGTTTTTTTGTAGATTTATGTCTTTTGGGTAAATTTCTAAGAGCAGAATTTCTGGGTCCTGGATTTTTGTATCTTTGTAAGAAATTATGAGGTAGTTCTCCAAAGTTGTTGTACCATTTTACATCCCTATCACATTGTGTCAGAGTCCAGTTGCTCCACAATCCTAAACATTTGGTATTACCAGTTATGTCATTTTAGTGGGTGTGAAATTGTATCTCATTGTGGTTTTGATTTTTCATTTCTTTGATGCCTAATGGCATTACACATCTTTTCACGTGCTTATTGGTCATTTGTGTACCCTTTTTTGGTGAAGCATTTTTTCTTAATTTAATTTTAAATTAGCGTGTTCTGCTTTTTGCTCTTGACTTGTCAGAGTTCTTTATATGTTCTTGATCAAAGTCTTTGATTAGATAAATGTAATGTGAATATTTTTTCCTAGTCTGTTCATTACTTGTTCATGTTCATGACTGTGTTTTGATGAACAGAAGGGTTAAACAAGGAATTTTTTTAAAGCCACAATTATTTTTGAAAACTGTGCTCTATTAAATTGAGATAATTGTAGACTCACATGCAGTGGTAAGAAGTAATATTGAGAGATCCCAAGTATCCTTTAGCTGATTTCTTCCAATAGTAGTGTCTAGCAAAACTTTAGAATAATATCATAACTAGGAAATTAGCACTAATACAATGTACCAATCTTATTTTACCAGTCTTACATTGACTTGTGCATGTATGGGTTTAAGAGTATGCAATTTTATAATTTTATCACCTATGTAGGTAGTTGTATTCACCATCACTGTTATACTAAATAGCAAAGATGTCTCCTATTGCCCTTTTATAATCACCACCACCAATATTGCTCTGCAAAATTCCTGCATCCATGCCTAACCCCTGGCAACCACTAATCTTTTTCATCTCTATAGTTTTGTCATTTGAAGAGTGTTATGTAAATGAAATCATACAGTATATAGCCGTTTGAGATTGGCTTTTTTTTTTTTTTTTGAACTCGGCATAATTCCCTTAAGATCCATCCATTTTGTTGCTTGTATCGATGTTTTCTTTTTTATTCATCAGTATGAATCAGCCACAGCTTGTTTAACCACTCTCCTGTTGAAGGACATCCATGTGTTTTCCAGTTTTTACTCTTAAGAATAAAGCTGCTATGAATATTGTATATAGGCTTGTGTGGGGGCATATATTTTCATTTCTCTGAAATAAATGCCCAGGAGTATAATTGCTAGGTGTATGGTAATTGCATGTTTAGTTTCTAAGAAACTGCCAGACTGTTTTCCAGAGGGGCTGAGCCGTTTTAAATTCTGACAAGTCACAAATGAGTGATCTCTGCATTCCACCAGCATTTGTTGCTATCTTTTAGACATTCTCATGTGTGTAGTGATACCTCATTGTGGTTTTAATTTGCTTTTCCTTAATGGTTAATAATGTTAAGCACCTTTCATTATGTGCTGATTTGCCCTGTGTATTTCCTCTTCACTGAAATGTCTGTTCACGTCTTTTGCCCATTTTCTAATTAGACTCTTTGGTTTTTACTCTTGAGTTTGAGAGTTCTTTTTATTGTAATTATAAATCTTTTGTTAGGTATGTGGTTGGCAGATATATTCTCCTGCCTCTGTAGCATGTTTTTTCATTCTGTTAACAGGGTCTTGTATAGCACAGAAGTCTTGATTTCTGATGATGTCCAGTTTATCAAGTTTTTCTTTTCTGGATTGTGCTTTTGGTATCAAGTCCAAAACTTATTGTCTAGCCTTAGGTTTTGAAAGTGTTCTCTTAATTTTTGAAAGGTTTTTCATTTTGAGTTAATTTTTTAATATAAGGTGTTAAGTTTAGGTTGAGGCTCATTTTTTCTCTTGACCTTTGTGTGTCTAATTGCTCAAGCACCATTTGTTGAAGACAGGCAATCATTCCATTGAGTTGCTTTTGTACCTTTGTCAAAAATCAGTTGAGCATGCTGTGTGGATCTATTTCTGGGTTCTTTATACTGTTCCACTGATCTGTATGTCTGCCTCTTCTCCAGTACTACACTGTGTGGGTTACACTAAGTTGTAGTATCAGTTGGAATGACTCTCTCCTTTATTTTTCTTTTTCAGAATTCTATTAACTATTCTAGTTCCTTTGCATTCCCATATAAATTTTAGAATAATCTTGTCTATATCTACAAAAAAATCTTACTGGGATTTTGATAGGAATAGTATTAAATTTATAGATCAATTTGAGGAGAAATGACATCTATTGAGTTTTCCAATCTGTGAATATTGTATGTCTCTCCCTTTATTTAGATCTGTGATTTCTTTCATCATTGTTTTGTAATTTCAGCATACAGATCCTGTACATGTTTTGTTATATTTTTACTAGGGAATCCATTTCTTTTTTGCAAATTATAAGTGACATTTTTAAAAATTCAGTTTCCACATCTTCATTGCTAGCCTATGAAAATATGATTGATTTTTGTCTATTGACCTGGTATCTTGTGACCTTTTTTTTTTTTTAATTTTGTAGATTTAAAAATGTCCCTAGAGGTGGGAAAACATAGATGTGTATAAATATTAAAGGATATTAAGGAGATTACCTTTCAGTTTTTCAAGAGTTTGTTTAAGATCATTATAAAAAAGTTAATTTGTGGGCAATGCAAGTGCCAAAAACTGTATCCAATGCTTTATAGTCACTGCAGAAATGTTTGCTGATAATAAATTTTGAAGTAATTTGTTATAAGCAGATTAAACCTATTAGTAGCTGCTGGAAGCTACTTGTGAACTATTTAGGGCAAGAGTGCTTTACTTCCAATTAGTAGCTTAGAAAGTCAGGAAGACTTGTTCCTTTCTAGGCAAAGTAAGTTTGATTCAGAGCAAAGAGTTGGCATATACACATTTTAAAAATATATTAAGAGTGATTCATTTTTATGAATAACATTGAATGGCCTAAAGTTATAAAGTAAAAACTTATTCTTCATCAAACCCTATTTTCACTTTGTAAAAATAATCATTGTTTATCTGTCAGTAGTTACCTGTGAATCCTTCCAGAATTGTGATGTGCATTTATCTTTTATAGCCATTAATCTTTAAAAAATATGTAGATTTACACAAGACTTTAATGCTACTCAATTGGAGACCCTTTCTCTCATTTTCTATCTTCAGAATTCTTACCTAGTTTATTTTCATTTGATGTGATGCATTCTTAATCCCACATCTTAAGTTTATTAATGAGGATTGATTCTAATGCGTTCTTCTAAATTTTCTCAGAAGTGGATCTTTTGGAAATTAGAAACCCCGAGGAGGAAAACATATATTTTAAGTGCAAAATAGAATAAAGTATGTCAAAGTTTGAAAAAGCAGATGCTTTGACATTTCTTTGGTAACAAAAAGACATTTTAAAACCAAAAGAAATATAGAAGAATATTTTGACCAAAGCTGTTATAAAAAGAAGAACTATCATAGTGTTGATTAAATTTGGGATTTGAACTAGATATTAAAAAAAATGAGAACAGAAATATTAGATTTCTTTCTCCCCCATCCCTCTCAAGGGGGCCTTAAAATTTTAGAGTTAGCATGCAAAAATTTTATAAACTGTGCCTGTTTAGTTTGACAGGAGTCTTGTTGCCTTCCATCCAATTTTAAAGTGATGCTTGGAGGCTTAATGGATGTGATGTGCTGAAAAATTCTAAGATGACAGATGTATGAAGTTATGTAAGCATTTTAATTGTTTATAAATAGTTTGTGTTTATCTTATATTTGTTATCACTCCATTTTTTGCTTGACTATAAAAGTTAGCATATAGTTTTCTTATTATGTATTCCTTTTATTTATTTAATTTAGATCTTCACTGGCTGTTCTTAATATTTAGTATTATTTAGTTTTCTTTCTAAAAAGAACTTAATTTGTCATTAAGTGCTTTTGTCTAAAATTGTATTTATATCTGTCTTTTGTTTCCATTTTGATTGAAAAATAATTCTTACGGATTTGCTAAAATTACATCTATTCCAAGTTATGCCCCTTAATAAATTTAACTTTATTGAAGACTGTTTTGAAAAATGCTAATGGAAGCTCAAGGGCAGAATATAATATTTAAGGGTCTAAGAATTATCAGCATTAATAACTGCTCTAAGACATAATCATCTTAGTTCTGTAATATAAGGTTAGTGGTCTGTATATAACTTTGGCTACCTATATAACCTTGATATACCTATATAGCTATAACTTTAAGGTGTAATTAATAAACTGGGATTATTCAAAGGGAAATAAAAGATAATTAAGCATATGGACAGTTCTCTATCCAATAAACAAAGATTTTAGGGAATGCCAATTAAATCCTCCCCTCTCCTGCCTTCATAATTTAAAACTAGAACATAGAGATTTAGTAGAATCATTTTAAGATGTATTCACAAAAAAAGCATTTAGCTTTATCTCGTCACTCACTTTTGGAGATAAAGATTAGTTTTTCTTTTGCTTGTGCTCATAATAAAAGTACAGTTAAGAGAGAGAGGTACAAGACAACTTTCAAATGGTACAAAGTCCCTGCATCTTTTTGAGAATTTAATTATGAGCTCACTCATAAAACTCATTATAGTAGATTCCCTAAGAAGTTTCTATAAATTTTTAAAAACCATTTATTCTATCTATATTTTTAAAACTCATTTTGGGTAGAGACCAGCAAAGATAATTTTTCTGTCAACAAAGAGATTTTTGTTTGTTTTACTTTGTTTTTATAAGCATTTTCTTTGGGTATTGATACTATTTCTGATTGATCTTGAAAGGAAAGATAGACAATTCTGGAAAATATAAACTACCTACAAATTTAAATTTATTGCTTTCAGAGACATCTACCTTTCCCTCTTAATTTATAACAGTGAATGCCATTCTGAAAGAAACAAGGAAGATACATCCCACTGGTTTATTCAGCAAAATGCTAGAAGATTTATTTGGACCTGATCACTTTTAAAAGTTAGGAAAGGATGAAACAGGTTGGAAAAATTAATCTTTTCCAGGAATCCATTCAAACTTTTAATTCTGGAAACTAAATGAAAATAATGGGAGTTTTAAGAACTCTGTTCTCCTGTTCACTTTTATGTGTTCATAGCAGTATCATTGGGTTGTTTTTCTTTTGGTTTACAAAATATCCCTAAATGGTACCAAATATGGATTTGTAGGGATTCAGTTTTAGGAACACAAGAAACTAAACATTTTGTTCTTTACTAAGTGTCCTTCCTTATTTTACTGGTACACGTTGCCGACATCTTTACTTATATACAGTCATTTTATTAAGTACATTAAAGGAAAGATTTTGACCTAGAGATGAGTTCTTAAGATTTGTTCATGATTTATCAAATGACAAGACAGGGTCAAACAACAAACCATTTCTTGTGGTGTATAATAGAATGGTATTTGGCTCTTCAAATTTGTGTTTTGATTGATAAAAGCTGAGGGAAACTTTTGTTAAACAATCAAATATATATTTTCTTAGTGTAGGAAATCTCAGAGCCAGTATGTAATGACATTATTGAGAATTCCTAAGAAGGAGGCATGCAGTTCATGGCATTTCCCAAACCCGCTTGATCGTGGAAACAATCTGTAGCATCTCGGATGATAGTACTCCATAGAAATTAACTGAGAAATATTTCCTAAACACACAAATTTCTTTTTTTTTTTTTGTAAGAAAATAAATTGGAAGCAAATATGGCAAAATGTTAATATTGGTTTAAACGTGATGATGTGTAAATTTAAAATTTTTCTGTATAATTATACTATTACAGAATTAAAAATTAAAAAGTATTCACAGAAATTTGAGTTTTTGCAGATTTAGATTAGAGAAACATCAAAGGGAAGCCTTTTGCAATAACTATAAAGATAGCTAATGCCTTGATGATGTTTGAATGCATGCTGAAACGTTCAAATTGTCTAATTTGAGGTAATGATATATAGCTTTTGCTGGCAGTCATATTTAAGTGAGTCAGGAGTAAAGTTTTTAAATAGGAATGTATGTTGCACAGTATCTAGTTTAGCATCCAGCTTGGGAAACACTATTTCCCTTATCAGCTTTAAAACTCTATAACTCTATGAACTTGAACCTAACTGTAAAGATAACGAGTAATTTAAAATAACTGCTAACAACCATAGTCCTCCTGGGTTGTTCTTGGGCACATTTTCAGTAGGTCAGAGTTAACTGCTGGCTACCCAGGTTTCCTTCAGGCTTGCCTCTGTACCTCAAGAATTGGTGCCTATATCCTCTCCTATGGAAGTTTACTGCCATGAGATGATAAATTTACATGAAGTAAAGTATAAATGTCTGAGGATGAATAATGAGTTTCCTTTCCAAATGATACTTGCATTTTGGGGAAGTTCAAAGACTTAGACCAAAATAATGGTTTCCAAAAGTAGAAGTTAAGACTTCCCTTTTGTAGAGCGGGGGTTGACAGTGTCCTTCATGTGATGTCTCAAATCTGTCACCTAGGAAGTTTATACTATACTTAGGAGATGAATGAACACATCTTTTTAACTGGGAAAATAAAATGAGGGAGAAGTATATTTAATGAAAATGTTAGTGTTATTTTTAAAAGTTGCAAGTTGGAGACAAATTAGAAATCACACAATCTCTTCACCCTGAAAAATACTTAATATTCAGGTATTCTTTATATGCATAGAATGAAGTACATCTACACTAAGGAGATGACATAGTGGAGAGTGAGTGAAGGCCCAGTGATAAGCTTCCAGTAAGCTGACTGGATCCATGTCACTGGGATAGACATTAGAAATAAAGGTCTAGATCATTAATTTTCATAGGTCAACAAAAAGGCTAGTTCAATGCTGATATGAATCTTTGGGGAATAACGATTTTGTTGTAAATCAATATTATTATTTCAGTTTAGTTTTGCAGCTCCCAAGAGGCCAAACTTTACTCATCCAAATTTGTCTTTTAGTTCAAACGGGCACGAACTCTTAAGTAGAAATATGTTCCTACCTATCCACATAGATATTTTAACTTTTGTATAGATTGCGAATTCATCAGTATTATTTTTTTTTAAGCTTGTTACAGCTTCCATTGAGACAGTTTGTGTAGAAATAGGAGATTTAATGGCATTATTCATGGTTTGTGTTAGTATTTTTTAAATGTATTGCAAAGGATGAGGTGGGAAACTAAAATGTGTATGTGTTATACGCATATTCAACTTAAAATATGTATGATACAACAGATAATAAAACAGATGTGTATAATTTATTTATATATTTACAAATCTATTTAGATATAGAAAAGTATATATTATATATATTTAATGAAGTCAGTTTTTTTGTAAGTTCATTAATATCTAAAGTTTCAAACAGGTCTTAGAAATTAAAACTACTATAAAGAAGCTACTAGAAGTTAAAGTTACTATAAACAAAACTTTCTGGCAGTTCCACAGGATTTAGATTTCAGAGTGTGAGCTAGAAAGTATTTATTATGCAGAACACATTTCAGAATTAATCCAAAAAAGACATGCATCAAAGAAACATTCGATCTCTTACCGTAGGAGTTGTGCGCTTGGATCGATACCCCGAGTGCTTGTTAAGGCAGTTTCCTGTTTCTCAGTATGAATTTAAGACACCTTAAGTCAGCAGTCTTTGATTCTGTATTCTCTCTGAAAATAGCACAAACTTACCTTCCACTCTGGTACTGCCTCACCTAGCTGCTGAAGTTGTAGGGGCAGCAACAGCTGAGACAGCAGTGATATGTCAGTAGAAACAGTCCACAGGATACAGCTGCAGCCACACATGGAATTTTAAGACTTATCTAAGGTTTGGTTAATAGGGTACATTCTACCAGATCTGCATTTCTGTCCCAATTAAAATATTTATCCCTTAATTATAATCCCACATTTTTCATCTTCCCTGAATAAATGAGGAAAAGAAATAATTTATTGACACTTGGGACTGATGGTGTGTGTATGTGTGCACTTTTATGTGTGTTTTGAACAGTAATTTTAGTTAGGTGCTAGAGAGCAAGGTGTGTTTATTGTCTTTATGGGGTAGAGACATATGGCCTCAAAGTCTTGGGAGCTTAGAGTGTCTCTGTATTTATAGCTTTAGTTCCTTGGCTTTTGTTCACCCAGCCTTAAAGTTGAACTGTTTGCATGTCTTGAATTCATGCCAGAGATTTGATGGGAATAAAAGTCCAGACAAAGATTAATTAGTTACCGTATCCTCTTAAGTTCTAGAATTGTTTTCTCTCATCAGGCTAGTTAGTGATGAGTTTCTAGATTATGTTCTGTACCCTAGTAAATAAACATAGCTTAACCTGCTGTAGTCTACATATGCCATTGAAATCTTTTGACCTTTTTAAAAAATAACAGACAGTTATTCCCAAACTATGTGAGTAAGTCTTGTCAGAGTATCCTAGTTCTTAGATATCCGAATATGTGCATGTCTCTGGAAATCTGTACTTTTGAGATCCAGTGTCCTCAAAAAGATTGGCGCTTAAAACTATTACCTTCCAAATATCCTGATTTCTTTCTATATTTTGCTTTTCATATCAGCAGCAGACTATGGAAATAAATAAGGAAAAAAGTGCTGGTTTGCCCCTTTCCCCACATGGCATTAAAGTAAAAATATGTGCTATTCTGAAACCTGAGGCTGCTTTTACTCACAAATTAAAAGGGAGTTTACCTAGTTAATTCCTGCTTGTTTTCTGCGAAGTTTATACTCAGTGCTGAAGGCTCTCTTATATATGCCTGCACCTCTCATAGCTTTAGCTTTTCACTTCTGCTCTGCATGTAAAGGCCTCCTTGGAAGCAGAGCAGAGTGCACTTGGTTTATCTGTGTAGATAGCCTGTGGTATTGGGTCTTTCAGACACTTTGAATTCAGGGACATGTGGCATTTGGAAGACTGTCACACTACCTTGATTCTTTGATACATTCTAGTTAGATTCAGATAGTCAGCTCTCAATTAAATCATTTTACCCTATACCTTTTACCTTCTAGGTTCACATACCCATATACCTAATCTTCTCTTCTTTACTAGTTTTTTTTTTTTTTTGCTTTTCCTGTGTTCTAATTGAATTGGAAGGTATACGACCAATATTTTAACCACTTCTTTCAATTCTGAACCTGATATAATTGCACTAATGTGTATTTAAATTTATAAAACATAATATTCTTAAACTGCAAAAAATGATCACTGATCTTAACTTCCCTGGAATTGAAAAAAAATTTTTTGACTACATGTAAAATTTCTCTAAGGAAAAGTTGATCATAGTATAAGTAACTTAAAGAAATAAGATGATTTTGAGAGAATGTAATTTATTTTATAGATGATGGGGTGGTTTATTCACAAAAAATAGACAGGAAAATAATTTCCTGTTTTTAAAGCCAGATCAGCTCCCTCTATCAATATTTTTCTGTCCTTAAAATTTCATGTTTAAAACATGAAATTAAACAAACACCAGAAAAACCAAAACCCTTTTTATTTTGAAGGGAATGAAACATGTTTAATTTGATAACATGTTTTATGGGTAGGTTATAGACTGTCAGGAAGGTTTAGCTTTTTAAAAACATCATTTCTAAAGAAGGAAACTTTAGGGATGAAGTAAAACTTTCCCCTGCTCTTGATGTGAAAATTACTAGGTGATTTGCATGCTAAAATACTCTACTGTACTATCCGTGAAATGGTCAAAGTGCAGAAGGCCAGTTACCAGGCAACAGATAGCAAGGCTAAAAGATGTGAGCTGTAATTCTTCTTTCATTTAATTGTCAGTAAAGAGACTCTTCAGCCATGCAGCCCAGTTTCTGGGGTTGTTTGTAGAGTTAGTTGCTCATGGAGAATCTGTCCCCAAATTTTGTTTTCTGAATGCTAAAATACCATAGAAGCCTTCGGATTATACCAGCACTGACTTTGTTGTGGACCACTTAAAAAGTGAGCTGTGATGACCTGTGACGGAAAAGGTGGATTCCTTTTGATTTACCATAATTTTCCTATAATATAGTAACATGATGATGTTCAAAATAAGGCTCAGACCTCTGAACTCCAGGGGAAACTTGAGAGACAGGAAGAGGAGAGAATGAGAGAAATTACAGAAAAGTGAGAGGTCTTTTTTGATGGTTGGTACTTGTACTTTCCTACTTTTGGCTTCTGTGAATAATACAAACACAAATTCAGGGAAGTTTGATGGTATTAGAGCTCTGTTCCTGTTGGAAAATTCAAGACCTCATGTGTTGCATCTATCAACGAATGAAAGGGAACCAGTATTAACTGAGCATCTATTATGTCTAAGAAATTGTTATTTTTTTTATCATCAGAATACATTTACAAGGTGAATACTATTATAACCCCCTTCTAGAGATGAATGTTTCCACAGAACTGAAGCATTCTGTGGTTAAAAATCTTGTCCAGTGTCTCACATTATGGTTTGAGCCAAAGCAATTTTCTTTTCATTGTCTCCTTCCTATAATTCAGAGTAATTGACTTGTGTTCAATAATATCTAATAGTTCTCTATACATTTTAATATATGTTTTGATAAAGACTACATAGAAGTTAGAGTTTAAAAGGGTCTTGTAAATCAGATTATAGTTCTCACTCCTGTACCTTAATCCCCTTTGGTAAATATCTGTCTAGTTTTAAATGATTCTGGAGAAGATTCCACAGTTTCCCTTAGTAACCTAAATCTGTCTTTGCTTTGATTTAAACCATTTTCTTCTGGTTTGTCCTAAATAGAGAAGGAGAACAGCTGGTTACCATTCTCAATATAAGAGCCTGTGTATTTCAAGGACATTAAAAAGTCTCCTCTCAGAATTTTCTTCACAGCCTGACCACTCTATCCTTGTGCTCTTTCTTCTTTTTCCAACCCTTTCATCATCTGTGTGGGCTTCCTTCCTTTTTATTTCTCTGCATTCCCTCTCAGATGTGGAGATCATAACTGGGCATGGATATGCAGCATGAGTCAAGCGGTGAAGAGTAAAATAAGAAGCTTACCTCAGAGTTTCTAAACTAATTTTCTATTTATGAACCCCAGTAATGTGCTTGCTTACAACTCAACAAGAATGGTGGTCTGCTATCACATTTCACTTATAGGTCTGCTGTGGTACAAGGTGGTTTTTTTCCCGGTTGTATTTCATATGGCCAGCCTTACCTATATGTGCTATATCTTATCTTCTATAACATGTTATTTTGAAGAATGACAGAAAAGACCTGTGAAAGTATGGAGAATATTTTGTTGGAGAAAAAAACTTTTAAAATATTTTAATGTTCAAGATGGTTGATTAAAAATGCTTTGTTCTTTATGTATACAACAGGAACTGGAAACACTTCATGTGGATCTAAATAGTTGATAATGCAACTTTGCCTCAATCATTTAATTTATTACATGTGGTTTCCTAATATACCAGCTTGAATGTTATTCGAGTCCACCAAAGTTCTACCTTTGGTTCTGGCTTACTTACTAATGTGAACTTAAGAAGCAGCTTGCTGTCTGTTACTTTACTACCTATTTTACTGAGGAAATGTTAAATACTACTAAATACTGGGCCAAGTTTTAGCCACACTATCCTTTAAAATCACTCCAATGTGTGCATTCTTTGCTAAAATAGCCAGCTTTTTTCCTTTACACATCAGAACATTTGTAGTTTATAAAGTCACTTTGTTTCTTGGGAGGTATTATTACTGTAGTATTTTTTAAAAATTTAGATTTGCTTATTTTACTATTCAGTTTTATGCCAGTGCTTTACCTTTCCTAGTTTGGATAAGGAGTCAAAGTTACCATTTTTATTTAACTAGAGAATGGCTTGTTTTCATCTGACTTAAATGGGAGAGTTCCTATTAGTGGATCAATCATTTCCATTCTGTAACAGTGCTGTAAATGTGCCAGTTTAGAATTGGAGTTCTTCACACAGGCTTTTTTACTTTAATCAAAAGTTTATGCTCACTCAGAAAGTGCTACATAAAGTGGTTGAGAGGATGTTCACTCCTGATTTAATAGCATTAAATCAATCCTTGATAAAAGTTAGCTAATTTTAGGGATACATTTTAGAGAAAGGCTATTTCCCATAGAAAATGTGTGTGGCTCAGTACAACAATTGGAAAAGCATTTCCACATCTCTTAACATCTTATGAGTTGAGTAGCAGCTCCTTTACTTATGAATGACCCATTAAATTGTACAGTTTTCAAAAGTAGCAGTTTTCTGTCTTTAGCCTCGATCTTGGCATGAGACATCCTGCCTGTGTCTGCTTGTTCTTATCTCACCCCCGCCACCCGCCCCCTCCCCTAGCAGGGAGGAGCATTCTGCTGTGAAACAGGCTTGCATGGCTGTCTTGACAACTCTGCCAGGGCTCCTTTTCTCTGAGAATGTTTTGCTCAGAGATTGATAGGATGGTTTGCTTTGAATTCTTGACAATAACTTCTTACCTTTAAAAAAAAAAAAAAAAAGGTTGGAAGTCTTACTCAGAAGACAAATGTAATATTTCTTCCCTTTAAATTCCATTCACCATCAGTTTTGAAGAAAACTCAGTCTCCAGTCTACACAGGTCTGTGGAGGAAACAAAAACTACTACTGAGTCATCTCTCAGAAGCACATCTTTGTTAGAACTTTTTTATTTTGAAGTAATTCTACATTTGCCAGAGAGTTGCAAAGATAGTAAAGAATGTTCTCAGATACCCATCATTTAGGTCAGTGAGGTTTTGAAGTAGGGAGTGCTGGGTTCCATCTATCACTTTTTATGAAAGAAGAGGTATTTCTGGAACATCCCCTGTCTCTAATCAAATACAGCATGGTAGCAGCAACCGAATCTGCTCATCATCTTTTTACTTTACCTACTGTGGATTGTTTGATGCCTGCTATAAATTTTAGACACTCTTATTTTATTGAGGCAACTTATTCTCATGCACATTTACTTGGAGTAGTGTAAAGGATGCATTGATAATACTTTCTTGGTCACTTAATTTCAATGCTTTATTCACTGATAAATTCGATCTACTTTTTAGTGGATAGATTCTTCACCTGGAGTAAATGAACTTTTATGGATTCATTGTGAGCTTTATAGTGTGTATGAAAATTTTAGTTTTTCTGAGATTAGGATCTAAAGGTTTTATGAAATTTTATGAAATTTTCCCAAGTGTATGTAACACTCCCTGCTCTCTACCTCCTCCACATCAATAACCCTTCTGCTCCAGTGTGAGAAAGATAGCATAGAAAATGTCAAGTAATTTAGGCTGACATTACACATTGTTAATGTGATTTTAAATGTGTATTTATTCTTTGTCAGTATATATTAAAATATGCATGTTTCTATTAAGAATACAATTTAGTTATGGACTTGCTTTTAATCAGGTTACTTCAGGTTAATAAAATTTAAGTTGCTAGTCAGGGAAATTAATTTCCCATTTTTCTTATAACACTGAAGTTTGTTTTTCACAATTAGTAAAATATGCCAGAATATCCCAGTACAATGAGATAGTTTATAACCATTAAATTTCAATGTACACAAAGAAGAAAACAGATTATTTTATTTTCGTTCTAGAAATGTTAAGGACTAAATGTTTAGGAAGCTTGTTAGGTTATTGGGGGGGAAACTGATGGAAATGCTAATCTTGTATATTTATAGAAAATATTCAGATTTTATTTTAGTATTCATTCTGACTCCCAGACCATAGAGAAAGCAGGCCCTATTTTATCTCTTCAGGAATAGTACTGTGTTTCTAACACTTTTTTATATCAATTATATTTTCTGGGGAATCATAAAATTTAATTGCATAAAATTATGCAAGACAAAAGCTTCTCAACTATTTGGTTGAAATGCCACCAGCATCATTTTGCCACATGAAGCGCCTGTTCCTTTTTAAAAAAAAACTCAGTGTGATAAGAAATAGAAAGCTGCACCTGTGGAGGAATCTTGAAATACATTTTCAAAAATACGTGTTTGAAATATACCTTCCATTTTATGTGTTCTGTAAAATAGGATATTTGGTTCATCATGAACCTTTGTGCACTTCTTATTCAGTTGTGTGGAGTTATTCAGTTGTGTCCCAAATTAATTTCTCTCATTCAGACGGTATTTAAAGCAAGAAAGTTATTTTTAAAAGTCTGAACTGTTTTAACTTTAAAAAATTATGCTTTTAATGAGCCTGTAGTGCACTGAAGAAGTTTTTATGGATTTGGTGACCAATTAAGACCTACCTTTTGTATTCTACTATAGCCGTCCTCCAGACCACTAACATATTACATTGTTATTACATCCCCTGTCTGTATCCTCCACTAAACTCTGGGCTGTTTAAGGGGAAAAATTGACTCCTATTGAATCTATATTCTCATATTTAGCGCAGATTTATCTACATTCTCAATGGCTAGAACTCAGTATATGCTCTTTAAATGAACAAATTCACATTTATGAAAATACCATCCTCTCTGTATTTAGCTGTGCTCTCCAGTTTGGTATCCACTAGCTCTGTGTGGCTAATGAGCACTTAATACATGGCTGGCCTGAACTGAAATTTGATGTAAGTGAAAATACACACTAGATTTCAAAGACTTAGAATGTAAAATAGCTCATTGATGTTTTTATATTGATTCTATGTTGAAATATTTAAATATTTTTGATTAAATAAACCATATTGAAATTGAGTGCACATATTGCTTTTTGCTTTTTTACTGTGGCTGCCACACAATTTAACACAACATACATGATTTGCATTTGTGGCTTCCATTAAATTGCCATTTGACAGTACTGTTCTGAAGCAAAAGTTGGTAAATAATGGTCCATGGGCTATAGCTGACCTATTTTTATATGGCCAATGAGCTTAAAAAGGTTTTTACATTTTTAAAAGTGTATGTTAAAAAAAATGCAATGGAAGCCATATGTGGTATACAAAACATAGAATATTGACTCTCTGGACTTCAGTGTAAAAAGCTTATCCCTGTGTAAAGAAATTAACAGATCATATAACTTATAATTCTTACCTTCCAGCAGCCTGTATAGCTTGTTGGAAATAACATTTTTGAAATGTTGCATAACACAATGAGAGTTTTATTAAGTGATAGTGTTATGTGTTCAAGGACTGTATGAGGTAGAAGTAGATTAGAGCTGAGCCTTAAAGGATGAGATGATTTGGGCAGGAAGAGTAGTGCATATGGTGATGTGCTTCCCAGATAACCCTTCAAAGAAGTTCTTGCTCTCTCAGCTACTGGGAATGTTATCAGCCCCTTCCGGGATTGCCTTTGTAGAGCCAGCTAGCCAAAGGTCACAACCTTCCTGGCATGGCCGATAGCCCTTGGGGTTTCAGGGTGGAATGTAAAGGCCTGACCATTTCAGCAAACTGGAGACAAGGCTGAAGGGACATTTTAGCCACAGAGTTCCTCAAAGTGTTTCTGAGGCTGCCATGGCTGTGTCATAGCTCAATTCTCCCTCTTCCCAAGTCTGCATCCTTCTTCTCCTTCCATCAGGTTTGATCCTAAGGGCATTCCTCTGATAAATGTTGGGCATGCTGAACTCCATCTCAGTCTGCTACCCAGCGAATCCAGCCTGCTTCGGACAGAAAGTGAATAGTATTCCACTTGTTGAGACTTGCAGGAACAGAGGAACAGAAGCAAGAATAAATAAAAGCTCAGTTCGGGGATGGTAAAATTAATTACCTGGGTAGTGGAGGGTGTTTATGTTTGAAATGACAGGCTATAAGGTTGCCAAAAGGGCTTTTCCCTGGGGAGAACAGGAAGCCTTTTGAGCAGGGATGTGACATGAAGAGTGCTTTAGGGGAATTAATCTAGTAAAGAGAAGTGTGGATTTGGATTATAGCAGACAAAATTATTAAAGAAAATATATCCATACCTGTGCTAATTTTTCATCAGTGCCTGATTTTGTGGGTTGTCAGTAAGTGATGATTGAATACATACATTGGTTTTAGTTTAACTAAAACTTTATTAATGGAGATTTAAGAATTCAAAATTATTCTGGCAATATACTCTTTTGGATCTTTTCTGAAGGCTGAATCAGGCTCCCTGCCTCCAGTCTATTCCTGAAGAGGGTAGGAAGAGTGCCCTTCTAGAGTGTCCTGGGCTCATCCTAAGGGCTGCCTGGCATTTTACTACTATAGTTTTTTCAAATACCAGCTGACACAGCTGAGCCTACTCTTGCCAGTTGAGTTTGCTCTGACCGCTTTCGTCTCTTCTACAGTCGCCCACAGCTAGAATCAGGCAGGGAAAATTGAATTGGGTGGTCTTCCTGGATAGGTAGGTGGCACAGTTTACCTGGGCCCCTTGTGTTTGTTACCTTCACAATTTTACACTTCCTTGCCTGGTTTGGAGGGAAGCGTTTTTATTTTCGTTGTTGTAGTTTCTTGACCTGAAGGGGTTGGTTATTTGATACAGCTATTTAGAGCTAAGGAGAAGCCTTTATTACCAAGGCTGGGAAGTGTGGCACCAGCCTAGGCTTTGGAATTAAGCAAACAAAACTGGTACCAGTGACTCTCCTGGAGTTGAAACAGCTGCTCTCTTACCAGTGTCTTAGCCTCCAAGAATCGGCAGGAAAAATAAATGCTATATTCTGTGTATGGTAATTTTCTCAACCAAAGGTTTATCCTCCCTTGGCCTTTATTATGAATTGGAATTTGCTTAAATGTCATTGACAAAAGTAAAGATGGGCAACATACAATTATGAGCTTATTAAAAATAACCCTTTGACAGGGCAGTGAAATGGCTGCCTGTTTAAAGTTGGCAGTATTTCTTAGGGTGTTTCATAAAAAGTAGCCTCAGTCTTGGCTGACTTTGGTCAGTACCTCTGAAGTTAATTCAGTTTCAGTTGCCCATTGAATATTATATGCTTGTGTTTCCACAGAAACAATTTTGTAAAATTTGATATTCAGAAAGAACCAGATGGAGATGTTATGGACAAGCAGGAATGTAGGATGCTTAAGTACATACTCATTTGAAATGAAATAAACAAATAGTGGAACTTGCTTCTTAACATGACTCATAATTCCCCAGCAACATCTACATTATGAAAGTGTCTAGTAGTTTTCTTAAAAGAATGACTGTCTCTTGTTCATAAATCTGTTCCTAAAAGTTGGTGACTTCGGTTTATCAAAACACAAATTGACATGTGTATTTTAATGAATGCAGATGCATAGAAATGAGTTTCTTTTAAATTTGTATCAGAACAATTTTGTCTCTATACTCAAAATATTTTGTGTATGCTCTCTGTATAACTATATTAGAGTTCCCAAAATGTGGTTTGTTTTATATAGGTATAATTTTTATTTCCCATAGGTCTTATTATCTTTGGGGATGTGAACAAGATGATTATGGATTATATAAATCACTTTTTAGGCATGGAGGGAGATTGGAAAGTGGGGCAGAATGGGAGGGAGAAGGATTGTGGTCATGTCACCTGTCTCTCCAGCTTGTAGACTGATGATAGGTCAGAGTTAACATCTTGCTAAACTTTAGATTGCATCCTTGAGTATCCATGACATACTACTAAAAGGCATTTACACTGCTTAAATATGTCAGTGTTTTTCTGAGAATACATTGTCTGAAAAGCAAAACTTTAGTTTTACAACAAAATAAGACAAGGATATCAGGTAAGCAGGATAAAAGTTTTTACATGATGGTTTTTACTTTAATTTCATGGCATATAAGAGAGAGAGAGTGCTACCTTCACTGTTCGCCAGAAAAGATCCTCTGTGCCTCTGGTCTGTTCAGGCTGGTTCCTTAATCTTCTGTAACTATGTATACCAGTGGATAAGCACAGGGATCACATCATATTTGTTCTTTGTGCTGGAGTCCCTATATTTCTATTCTTACTAATTAATGTGATCTTTGGTAAGACTTTAAAAATATACCACTGAGGTGTATTATTTTCTAGAAGCAGTTTGACAACTGAAATATAATTATTATCTAATTACACAATGAATACCTAATTGAAATATAGACAATATAGATAATAGCCGTTGATCTAGCAACCATACCTCTAGGATGACAAAATCACCAAAGTGTGTATGTACACATATAAAAGGTTTATTGAGGCATAGTTTGGTAATGGTAAAAATTGGACACACCTCCATGTCTATCAATTGGAGATTAAACAAATAAATAAATAAATTTTGGAGCCAGTGCACCCAAAATTGACTGTTTTTGTTAGGAAGATGATGTAAATATACACGGAAATGTGTACAACACGTATCATTAGATGAAAGGAAAGCAAATTATAGAACAGTTTATGTAAACAAAAAAGAAAGTGTCTGGATATATACTTTTATTTCCTGGTGCAAAATATGTCTGGAAGGACATACAGACAATGATACTTTCAGAGGGTGGGACCGAGGGAACCAGAGGTGGAAAAGATAGGATTTGGGTCTTTACTTTTTCTTTTTTGTACTGTTTGAATTGTTTTAGCAGTAAATACATTTGTAAAATATGTAAAATTAGATGTAAACCACTGATAGACATTACAATGGGTACAGTAATAACAATGATGAGTGCTGATTTTTACTGAGGGTTTACAGTGGGCCAAGCGTTATTGAATACTTGTGGCATAGGTACTAAATTTGATATTGTGATAACATAAATCCTATCAGGTATATCTATTGTAATTCTGTTTTATGGATAATGGATCTGAGGCACAGAGCACTGTGGTTATATGTCTAAGTCAATGTATTAGGAAAGAGTCAAAAGCATTGGGTATAGATATTGAATGAATATTGTCATTTAAAAATGATCTCTCCTCTGTGACCTAGGAGGCTAAACACTGTGACTTGCTAGTTTTGTGAGCAGGATGGAAAGGGAAGGTGGATCTTTTACCCCATGACTTCTGCAATGGTTCTTAGGAGTTTAATTCAAGGAGAAAATAGGCTATTTGATAAATTCCAAGAACGTCTGTTTGAGGGAGTCATTTCCAGGAGGGGAAAAATCAGCTATGCTTTGGAATTTTTTGTAGATATTTCAAAACAGAGAGGTATTATATGAGTCATTTCTCATAAGAACTGGCCTATTATAGTAAAAAGAATCCTTCCCTTATTTTCCAAGATTATTGGTGGATTGAGAGATTCTAATAAATGATTCTCTCTTGCAGTAGTTATCCAAGTACAGAAATGAGAAAGATAATTTCTAGGCCAGGGCTTTGAATGCATTTAAGAATTATGATCCTTCATTCAACAGGTATTGTTTGTGTGTGTCAGAAATGTACAACTAACATATTTTTACAACCAAATTCAAATTTCTCTGACCCTCAAAATTCTCCATAATGTCTTCCCTTTTTACCTGTTAACCTTTTCACTCACTGTTCTCCAATAAACTCTCTACATCATCTGACCTATTCAGGCTGGCTGCTTAATCATTGCCCTGTAACTGCCTTTGCCAGGCGATGAACTGCTTAAGCACAGGGATCATCTGTTTGTTCCTAGTGTTCCTGATACCGATAACAGTGCCTCTAACATTAGAGACTTATGCTGTTGAGCAAATGAGCAAAAATGAATGCATTAATTTTTGTCTCCATGTTCTTGTACATACACATTTCCACATGTACATTTTTGCCTTCCTTTATTTCCTCAACCTTTTCAAAACCTTTATGCCAGAGTCACTGTACTTAGGAAAGACCCTCAGTCAGTATCACCGACTTTCTGGCTCAGACGTAGCAGGTCCCCACTGCCTCCTGTACCAAGTCTGGAATCCTTTCAAGGTAGGGACATTGTGCTTCCTGGTACATCCCAGTGTTATGTCTTACTAGGCTATTTTTCAGACTACCTCATCACATAGTTAAATACTACCTTCTCTGTGCTGCAGGATGGGACCATCTTTCTGTTAGACACAAGAGTTAAGAACATGGCGTTTGGATGACCTGAATTCAAATCCTGATTCTTTCACTTTCTAGCCATGTTAAAATTTAGTAAAGTCACTTTTTTCCCTCATTTTTTCTCCCAGATTTTTTTGAAACATAATTGACATACAACATTATATAAATTTATGTGCAACATTTGACACGTGTACATGTTGCAAAATGTTTGATAGTAAGGTTAGTTAACACATCCATCACCTCACATAATTATTTTTTTTTTTTGTGGTAAGAACATATAAGATGTACTGTCTTAGCAACTTTCAAGTATACGATACAGTATTGTTAACTATAGTCACCATTCTATATGTTAGATCCCAAGAGCTCATTCACTTTATAACTGAGAAGTTTTACCCCTTGACAAATCTTCCCACTTTCCCTACCCCTCAGCCTCTGGTAACTGTCAATCTACTATCTTTATGAATTTGGCATGTAAGTGATATGCATATCTGTGTCTGTGCATCTGTATCTGTCTATATCTATATCTTACATTTTCTTTATCCATTCATTCATCAGTGGACAGTGGACACTTAGATTGTTTCCATGTCTTAGCTATTGTAAATAATGCTGCAGTGAACATAGGTGTGCAGGTATCTCTTTGAGACGATTTTATTTCCTTTGAGTATCCAGAAGTGAAACTGCCAGATCATATGGTGGTTAAATTTGTTAGTCTCTGAGCTTCAGTTTCCTCCTTTAGAAAGAAAGAAATAGAAACCTATGTCTTAGAATGTTGTGAGGATTGAATAACTTATTAAAGTGCTTAACACGTACGCCTGACATATTGTAAGCACTCAGTAGGTGTTAGCTTTTATGATTGGGTTGCTTATATTTTGCCTCACTTGTGATGATGAGGTCAGGACTGTTCCTGGACCACACAAATACAGTTGCTGTTAACAAATAGTTCCAGTTAACAGAATATTAGTAACGGATGGGTTATTAGTAATAATGGATGATAACATAATGCTTGAGAGTGTGAGGGAGATGACTGAAATCCGTTGAGTGATTGTGTAGAGGCTAATTCTTTTTTGCTTCTTAGTAGATCTGCTTATTTATTAAACAAATAGTTATTGACTGCTTATCATATGCCTGGCACCTTTCTAGGTCCTGGTGATGCAGCAGGAATCAAAACAGAAGAAAATACCTGCCTTCATGGAGGAAACATTTTAGTCATTAAGTAAAATATAAGTATGTGAGATGGTAATAAGGGCTGTGGAAAAAAATGAAGCAAGAGCAGGGGCCTCAGTGTGTGTATATAGGTGTGGGTGTAGGTATGTGTGTCTGTCAA
This sequence comes from Camelus dromedarius, assembly GCF_036321535.1. Lineage (NCBI taxonomy): Eukaryota > Metazoa > Chordata > Mammalia > Artiodactyla > Camelidae > Camelus > Camelus dromedarius. The sequence continues at coordinate 42,815,584 of NC_087436.1, forward strand.
GGTGTGTGGGTTGCAATTTTAAACAGGATGGTTGGGAAAGACCCCACTCATGTGGCACATTTACGAAAAGTTCTGAAGGAGGTAAGGGAACAGCCACATATATGCCTGTGGAAAGAGTTTTCTAAGCAGAGGAATCAGGAAGTTCAGGGGTTTTGATTCAGTAGCATACCTGGTATGTTCAAGCGAGCAGGCCAATGTGTTGGGAGCTGGAGAGAGAGTAATAGGAGATGAGGTAAAGTTGTGTGTATGTATTGGGTGAGGGGGCACAGCTCATGCAGGACACTGTAGATCATGACCAGATCTGTGTGTTTTATGCTGAGATGGGGAATTTTTTTGAAGGTTTTGTGTGCAGGAGTAATATTATCTAACTTAGGGATCACTCTGGCTGTTGTGTTGAATATAGATTGAAGGGATTAAGAGCCCAAGCAGGGAGACACATTGGAGGCTGTTACAGTGTTCAAGTGAGACGTAATGTTGGCTTGGACTGGAGTAATTGTGGTGGCTGGATTCTGGTTGTATTTTGAAAGCAGAACCAATGAGGGCTGCTGACAATTGGATATAAGATATGAGGGAAAGAGAGAGGTCATGGTTAAGACTTTTGGCTGAGCAACTTAGAAGGAGTTGTTATGTATTGAGGTGGAGAAAACTGAAGGAACAGTAGGTTTGGAGGGAGAGAACAAGAGCTAAATATGGACACTTCAGACGGGTGTGCTTTTAGATACTCAGATTGAGATAGAGAGCTGACCCTTAGATACGGTCTGGAATTCAGGGGTTGGAGATAAAAATTTGTATTTGTCCACATGTAGATAGTATTTGAAATGTTGAGATTGGATAGTGAATGATTGGCAAGTTCCTCCTGACCTTCCCACACCTTTTTTTAATTTAGTTTGTGTATCTTTATTTTACTCATTCTTCTTACTCATCTTCCCATCCCACAAAGTTCAAAATGGTAGCAGTGTTGACAGTTATCATCCACCTTGAGGAATGTGAAGGAGCATTCTACTTCTCTTTTCTCATTTTGAGGTGTAATTAGAATAATTATTCAGTTCAGTAAGATGAAGGAATCTTCTTGATGACTCTCCAGTTGTGATCAGATCATGCTCTGAATAGAACATTGGAAACTTATTTTCATGTTCCTTTGTTAGCCGTATTTATTTTGCATCAGCTGTGTGCTAATCAAGGTCTACTGCTCTATGAATCAGTCTATAAACATGTGTAGAACACTGTGTACCTTTGCTGTGGGTGATATAAGAGAAGCGTTGCTAAACTTTCTGGCTTCAAGAAACTTGCTGATCATTTGGGAGCCTGGACTCACACAGGTAAACCAATTAGAGCACAAGGTCAGACAGCATTTAATTGTGCCTTAGGTTGTGTAGTTTAGCAGTAACAGGAAAAGCTTATTTAAATTAACCTTTTGATATTTTTTGACAATATTCTGATAAATTGCTTTCTTTTCATCATACATGATAGAATGGAGCACTGGGCAAGGTGGAGGGCACAGCAGAGGGTTCCTCCTGTCTGTCTGGCATCCCACAGGTGTTGGTGATGCCTTTGAGAAGTATTAGAGTCAAAGCCGCTTGTTCCTTCTCACTAAGGTTAATGAGCATGTGACCCACATTCCCAAGTAAGAGCCTCCTGTAAACCCAGAAGTTGACTTTTTCCTTTATAGAAACACCTGCTTTTTGAGAAATAGATCAATCATTTTTAATTTTTTTTTTTAGTAGGTTGCCTGTTGCATCTTATTCTTGACTATTAACTTCCCCAAATAAAAACACATAGGTGGCACTGGGAGAACAGCTTCATTGCAAGAACTGAGAGGATTAGTGAAAGCTTGTATTAGTGCTTCATTAATAAATCAGCAGTGGGTAAGAAACTAGATCTTCCTTTTCCTGAAGACTTTAATGTATCTCATGCTCCATTGGTCTAGGGGTCAGGAAACTCCTAAAGTTTGAGGTCAGATGATATCACATTGTATTTCCATTCTCTGGACAGATTGGCTAATTCTTACCCTTAGATTAATCCATCTACCCCCAGAAAAACTAGCTGATGTGGATAATGAACCAGTCTTTTATTTTCATACAAGGTTTTTAAAGACTAACAAATAGAAGAGATTTGTATATAGAAGGGGAGAGTTTACGCTTTTGCCTGGTAACGCTACTCTAGCATGAATAAGTGAGGGAGAGTGGATACATTAAAACTCATTTTCATTTAGCCTTGGAAAGCTTGGTAGAATGTTTTTTTTAACAGATAATATCTTCTTATTTGGGTTCATTTTAGTAGATTTTTAAATTAAAAAATATTATTTAGGTAGTGTAAGAAAGTCTAAAGTGTTTCCTTTAGACAACCCCTCAAAAGCATTAATCTAGACAAGTGAAAACATTTTTATTGATACTTTTTTTTTTAATGTGTATTTGTTTAGAGCTATATCTGACCTCAGAATTCATGGATATACTTTTAAATTCCTAGGTCCTGAGAAAAAATTTCAAATAGAACTCAGTAGCCTTTCAAAAATAGAGTATTTCCATCCTAGTTGGAATGCAAGGAATATGAATAACAAATAGACCCAAGGAGAAGGGAAATAGGACATTAATTCCTTTCCTTCTGCTCTGCCACTTGCTACCTTTGCCTGATCTTTCCATTTTTCTCTGTAAGGATCAGAAGAGTGTTTGAGTCTTAGGAAATGAGTAGCTGATTTTTAGCAAAGGCTTAATTGAAGCTACCAATAGAAGACAGTATTTTATTGGGTCACCTCCAAATACCTTACACCAATAAAATCTCAAAAAATCTGTTAGCTAGTATGGCTCAATTCCAAAATGTTAAGTCTTTCTTTGGCTTTCTTGACTTCCAGGATGGTCTCCTAGGAATTTCTTATGGAAGCTTTGGAGCCCATAAACTTAACAAATGTTCCTTCTGACAGCATAATGAAACCACACTGGGAAGGACTGCTACCTGGGGAGATTATATATTTAGGATTGGTTTTCTTATCCTGACCCCTTACTCAGAATTATTCCTTGCCCATCATTCTTTTCTGTGCATGGTATCTGTCAGAAAGGTTAGCTCAGTACCAGTTTACAGCCAGCTGCCGCAGACTGGTTATATTTATTTTTCACATCTCCTGTGGGTCAGAGGGAGTATAAATGATTTCCTGTGGGTTCCTGTCTAAATAAGGAAGTAAAAGCTTTCATGAACTCTGTGCTTTATGAAAACCATTATAAGCTATTCTGTAAATTACATTAATAAAACTTGAAAATAAGATTCATTTTAAATGATAGTCAATGAGATAATATCCCTAAGAATAATGTAAAATTCATACACTCATATTCAAGGAATGTGTATACAGAAATGTTTTGTGCATGTATATTATCTATAAATAGTGCAAAAGGAAATAACTATATGTAAATCAGCAAAATTTAATGGTACTCAAGAAGTTCACGAACTGAAGATTTTAGACATACTTTTATTTAGTGAATGATACTATCAAATTGATATTACTACTTTTTTGAAGTATATTTTATCAGAAGGACTGAGGATACATGTTTTCATCCTCTTCAGATAGAGTTGAATTGGTATTTTGATGTATGAATGGAAGAAATGTGGTCAATAGAATGCTTGTGCAGGGACAAGGCACCTGGAATTCATGAAGAACTTTGAGTGCTAGAGATCATCTTTTCTTAGAGAACCAGAAGTTGAAGGTTGAGATACTTAGTAAGGACTCTTAAATAATTCAGTGAGTTCTTCTTCAGCATTTTAAGTCTTGCTCATGTAGTTATTTCATGGCTGACTTTATTCTTCTCATGTATTGCTATTTTTTTTTTGTCCTTTTCTCAGGAGTAGGAAGAAAATTTCATTAAATATGGAACAGAGTTACATTCGTTGGTCATGCTTCACAGAATAGTGTAATTTGGCCATTTTCCCTCATTACCCATTTAAGCAGTGTGGCAAACATAATTGGGTTTTCTTCTGCCATTCAAGAACATTTATACTCTTTTTAGTTGTAGATGCAGCCATTGAATGGCTGTAGCCTGGGAAAGTCTACTCATTCTGACGGCATTGCCTTTACTCCCACCATCAAACTATTTACTTCTTTCCATCCAATTTTCCAATTTAGGTGGCATAATTAGCTTTAATCTTATAAAAAGTATGTGCCTTCACGTTCTAAACTATTGGTAGAACAGGTATGGTGCCACAGTCTAGGAATCTATGCAGAGCAGGTAGGGTTTTCAGTCTTCTGGTTTTTGAAAGTGTTGTGATGGATAATCTTTGTCCTTTTTAATTCTAATGGAGAGTGTTCCATTTCTTAAGTCTTTTTTTTTTAAGTGACAGTAATGATGGTGAATTGCCTTAACACATTTGCGTTGTTGTGGATACAGAGCACTCTGTACTAAGGAGTATCTCGTGTTGTATATCCCGAGACAATCATGAATTTTAATTACTCTGTACTGATAATAACAATTTCTTTAGTGCCATAAAATATTCTTAGTGTTTAAGGGTTTTGAGTCTCAGAGCATTCACAAACAATCTCTTTTATATTTTCCTGTGTGATTTATTACCAGTATCAATGGAGAAGTATTCAGAGAGAGAAACTGGCCCAAGACTATAGGGAAACTAATATCATACACAGAATTGCAGTTAATGAATTTCATTCCTAGGGTAGCTTAGTACAATACACAGTGTACAGTGAAATCAGTGAATGTGTATTGAATAAATAAACTCAAATTAAAGCCTGCCTAGGACAGATCTGAAAGTTTGTTCAACATTAGACATTTTAAAGTGGAAAAGAGGTCTGACCATCATCAGACATGGCAGAAGGATAAGGCAGTTGCTGGGAAATGCCTAATAATGTGGAAATCATTCAGTAGACATTTTGAAAAGTACAACTGTGGTTATTTTTTAAATGAACATAATATAGTAATATTTCCAATTAATTTATTGCCTCGGTTTTAACAAGGTAATAATTCTTTGGAGAATTATATAAGACCATTGAATAGCACAGGCAGAGATCTGCCCAGGAGAACCTTCATTCCCACAACTGGGAGCTCACTTTTCTTTGTCTCATACATCACTCTTTACTGATCCCAGCAGCTAAGGAATGAATGCCTCAGTCCTGAAGAGAGGTACCACAGTATTTGTCACACCACGGGAAAGTACTCCATAGTAGTGGTTCAGCCTATTGTTCAAAACAGTTTACATTTATGTTTTTAAATACAGTTGGCCCTTGAACAAGGTAGGGGGGTTAGAGTGGCGACCCTCTGTGTACAGTCAAAAATCCGAGTGTAACCGACAGTTGTCCCTCAGTATCTGCAGTTCCTCCATATCCATGGTTCTGCATCCATGGATTCAACCAGCTGTGGATCCTGTAGGACTGTAGTATTTACTATTGAAAAAAAAAATCTGCATGTAAGTGGATTCAAACTCCTGTTATTCAGGAGTCAACTGTACTTGGTAAAAATTGAGGTAAGAACAGACCCAGTTGCACAGACACATGTAAAATTATGTGTGTGCATAAAATTCTCTCCTTGACATATATGTGTATTCTTGTGAGTTTTGAGGACAGAACTTGGAATGCAGGGAATTCAGCAGCAAATAGCTTTGTTTTGGTTCAAGGTGAGGCGGAAGGAGGATAGGAAAAGTGGGAGGAATGGAGGAAGAGTCTCCTGTCTTCTCCCCACTCTTCTTCTCTTTTGTTCTGCTTTATTCCTTTAACTCTTTTTTTTTTTTTTTCCCAAACATACTCATCCTGGTCTTTGTATGTTAACCTGTTTTTGCTCTGTTTTCCTCCATGGTCACTTTTTGGTATAGGACCAAAAGGGACTGAAAGAGATAGGGTTATAAATCCAGACAAGAAGCAGTGATGATGTGGCGTAGGGCAGTGGAAGTTGGGAGGCAAAGATGAGATGAATGGAGATGAATCTGACATTACAGGGTCGGAGAGTTGATGATTGTGTGACTGAATACACAGATGAAGGAAAGCAAGGAGCGGAGAGGATAAAGCAAGTTCAGGCAGCAGGAACCAGAAGAAGATGGGTTCCAGTCTGTGAAGGATGTCTCTGAAGCACCTCATAGGACAGCCCTAGGAAGATGGACCCCTGGCATCTAGAGATGTTTGGAAATCAGGATGGAGGTCATGCTAGAGACATGAATTTTAGAAACGTCTACATGGATAAGAATTTTTTAAATAGATGGGTTACTGTGCTATTTCTGATGTTAAGTGCATGTATCAGAAACCATGTCATTTAACTGGCAAATGATGGAAGGATATTTTATTTTCAAATACTTAAAGACTGGGCATGGTTAGAAAGAAGAATGCCTCCTCCCTCACTCAGGGCATCTAAGCTCTTTTGAATATGGTTATTTTCAGGATGAAGTTCTGGGAACAAACAGACCTCCTGAAGGGCACAGGTTTGGCAGATACATAACGTAAAGGAGAAATCCACTTAGTTTGCCTCATGCTGCTTTTGGATGGCAAGATTCTTGGACCTCTTTGCAATAGACATAGTTTTGATAGCTAATGTTGGACTGAAGAATCTTCTGGAAGGCTTGTTAGCAACTAAAGAAAAAAGTCATTACTTAGTAATTAAGAAATTGTTTTTCCTTTGCTGAGCCTGATCTACCTAATAGTGGTTTCGTTTGATAAGGTGTGAATGTCTATTTAATTGAAAGAACTTTTTTTTTCTGTGCGTATGTATGTTTCAATTTTTAAATGTAGGTGTTATTCTGTCATAGTGCTTTAGCAGTTTCAATTTGCATATTATTTTGTAACAAAGAATTATCTGAAAATTACAATGTTTATGTGAGATTCTCTGTGATGATTGAACCAAGAAAGGATGTAGGGAACAGGCAGAGTGCCTGATGATTTAATATTTCATGTTAAGAAGTAAAGGAAGAATAAAAATGCCTCATTTGTATTTGGCTGTCTTTATGTTACTGACAGGAACAGTCAGAAACTACCCATTTTCAGCTGGTGGGTGGATGTCTAAGGAATTCTTAAGTTTCTTATTTCTTATAAAGCATATGCCAGATAAAAAGCTTCAGATACTGAAGATCTCCTTGTTTAGCTGCAAGACAAACTCAGTGCCTACTTGTACAGACAGTTTTATTAGCCTCTGTCTGACATTGTTGTTAATCCTAAATGCCCATTGGACCATTTCAGTCCCTGGTGCTCCTGATAAAGAGGCTGACAGCTTTTTAGGCTATCTGTGTTTTCATCCCAGTTGCTTAAACCTTTTGAATTAGAGTTGATTGATGACCTGGCTTTCCCTTAAGAAGATGGTTTGTGACCACAGGCCACATAAAATGACATGTAAGGCCAGTTGATGTTTATTCAGTCAATAAATATTTAGACATGACCCATTTGTGTGGACATGGTACTGCTAGAGGTTTTGTTGCTGTTGATCACAGCTAAGCAGTGATTTGTAACAGATTACCTGGGAACATATGCAATGGTTACTGCATGCTCTAAAATATGTTTTTCCTCCCCTTCAATAGCACATGTCTGAAAGTCTACCATGAGGACTGATGAGCTTATTTCCCTCAAAGAGGGATGGGGGAAAAATAGGGAAGGATTGTTAATAATTTCCTGTGCTCAGTTTAGGAAAGGTCACAATAGATACAGATTCAAAGAAAAGGATACGAGGGCTCCTGGCTAGTTCCCAGGGCACTTTTGCAAACATTTTATTAGATACATAATCAATTTTTTTTCCTTTCTGGGAAACGTATCCATTACTCTTGGAGTTTTGTATTGTGAAACTATTATTTCAGCAATCTGGTATGTGGATATGTGCACACATGTGTTGAAAAGAAGAAAGGAGCTTAGTATGTTTGTGTTAGAACTTGTGGCATAAAATCTCACACTAACCAGGATTCATAAGAATGGTTCTCTTATTGATAAATCAGGGCTGAAAGCTTTTTTCTCAATGATCACATTAAAAATATATCTAGAGCATTATAAGATTTCAGGTATCTAGTGCATTATAAGACTTCACATATTTGGTTGTGGCCAAAATTTTTTGTAGATTTAATTCTCCAAATTCTTAATTACCCTGTAAAGAAGTGGTTCCAGAAGTAAGTTTTGTACTTCCTTCTTAAACTTAAAGGTAAATGCACTGAAAGGGTAATAAAAATCCTTTTTTAAAGATTAGAGCTCTCCCACAAATGTGAGAATCATTACGGCATTTAGAAAAATAACTTAAGATTTTGTTAGCAAAAAAGGAGAAGTAAAATGTTCTCTTTAGTACCATAACTTATGGATTTTTTTTTTACAAAGAATTGAGAAGAGATAGAGACATACTACAAAGGTGTACCATAGAGAGTCTTTTCCTGTAGATACATTTCAATTATTTGAACTTTATTTGAAAATATTTGCATGAATTTTTCCCATTACTTTCAGGATAAAACTTTATTTAAATCTCAGTGTCAAAGATGTTGGTTAGAATCAAGTGCATTTTAGTGAGTTGGCATTCATTCATTATTCATTTATTTATCTTTTAATTGTATTTTTCATAGAAAATAATGGGGAAATATTAATTAAATGTTTATCTCTTCTGCTTCCCAAAGATACCTATTATTTATTCAAATAAATGGATAGTTTTCATGGCTATATTGACATAAAATTAAAACGTCTTTACTCAACACTTTTTATAATATCCCTTATTTTTATTTATTTTCATAGTTTATAGATGTATTTTACTCTTCTCTTTAGGCTCATGAGTTTCCTTTTTTAAAATCTGACTAAGTTATGTGTAACTGCTAAAACGTTGTAAGGTGGCATCAGGGGCTCCTCCACGTGATAGTGGGCCCAGGAAATCCATGACAGGACCCCTCAAGATAGAGTGAGATGCCATTTGGACAAGCTGCTGCATTTGGAGAATCTCTCCTTTCATTGGTGTGCTCTCTCTGGGTGCCTTACTAAAGGCAGTCACCAGAGTGAAGGGCTTTGCTCAGCCTCTTTGGTCCCGGGGGCCTGGCTGCCAGCTCTCTGCAGGTGTGTGCATGAGAGAGGAGGAAAAGCATGTCTGTCCTTTCAGGGAACCCACTGCCTCCAGTGGGATGGAGTGGGGCCACAGCTTGTATAGCTGCTGCAGCACATTATTTAAAACTGACCTCAAGACTTTGATCTGCTCAGTTTATTTTTAGAAGTAATGACAGTATAGCACTTTGAGGCCTGGATGTTATTTCTAGCCTGAAGAGAAATATTATTTTTCTGAGAAGTAGAATTTTGGGATTTTAAATGGATTTTTGGTAAAGATTTCTGAAGCTTTTCTGGTAAATGGGACTTTCTGGCCAAAAAGGAGAGATGGGGAGCAGTATGCTTCCCCTCTTCCTGCTGAAGTTTGTCTGGCTCTGAGACTGGAAGATTCTCAAGGAAGATGTGTAATCTTCCTTGTCCCTCATTCTAAGCGAGCCCCTAATATACAAAGAAGCATTCATTCTCTTCAGTTATCTACTTTCCAAGTTACTAAACTTTAAATTACATTTATACATACAATATCTGCTAGGTTTTCTATAGGGAGTATGTTTATGTTTATAACTTGTGACCTGGCATATCTATCTGTTAGTTTGCCTAAGAGATTTGACACACACACACACACACTTATTTGTATCTCACTTGGAATGTATGAATAGTAACTTGTTATATATATAAATAGTTTGGATTATGTGTTAATGTGTATGATACATGGTTACACTATTTGGATATCTATACAGAGAAATTTTTTTCACAGATTTTAATTTTTGCAGATATAATTTTCATCAGTCTCCTAATTGAAATCCCTGCCTATAATCTTTCCTTTTTTGGTTCCATACTCCATAATATCATCAACTTTATCTTTCTAAAATAACAATTTTAGCCAGCACTTTGGTACTGCTCACTATATGCCAGGCACTGTTCTGTTCTTATATATAAATCTCTCTACAACTGCATGTAGTAGGTACTATTAATATCCTCATTTTTTAGAAGAAGAAACTGAGGCACAGAGAGATCAGGTGCCTGTCACAGGTCACAAACCTCATGAGTGGTGGAGCTAATATTTGAACTTGGGCAGTCTAACTCTAGAGTCTCTACATGTAACCACTATATTATACTTCCTTGCTAATGAAAACTTGTTATCTCACCCTTCTAATTAAAATTCTCTGAAGCACAGTAAACTGTCTTTTTAGTACTGGATTACAGCTGACCCTTGAATATGAACCTTGAACAGCGGGGTGGAGGGTGATTGGGAGGGCTGATCCTCTATGCAGTCGACAATCAGCATGTAAGTTACAGTCCTTCCTCCGTATCTGAGGCTCCTTCAACATCAGTGGATTCAACCAACGCCAAATATTTACTATTGAGAAAGATCAGCATATAAGTGGACCAATGCAGTTCAAATCTGTGTTGTTCAAGGGTCAGCTGTAACTTCTCAGCTCTTTATGACTCACCTCTGCTCACATTGGAGGGCTTTGTCCATAGTCAGACATGTGAAACTACTTGCTTTTCTCCAAACATTTCAGATGTTTTTGTCTGATTCTATAGGGTTATTTACGTTATGCTTTTTTTGGTCTAGAATCTGCTTCATCATTATCTAATTGGAAAACTCGTACTTATTCTTCGAAGCCCAGGTCAGACTTTATCTGTTTTATGCGTTGTGGTAAAATTATTTTTTCTCTCATCTGTGTTCTGCAGTACATAATACATAACTCAGCGTTGGCAATTCCCACATTGTATGGTGCTATTTTTCTATGTTTTTCTTCGTGAAGTCAGGGACCCGGTTTTCTCACCTTTGTATCTTCAGCCTGCCTAGCACAGAGCCTGATTCATAGTTGGTGCTCATGAAATAGTGTCAATATTTAATTGAATTAAACATTGAATCAGTTTGCTTCCTAGATTAGCAAGAAGGTAGAGTTAACCTGAATCTGGTAGCAAACCTTTATTGAAAGGAAACTGTATCACATGCTGGGTGTACCATGTCCCTACTGCTGATTTCATGTGACCATCTCTCAACCAGACTCACCCCTCAGGCGTGCTGCCATGTCCTGGGTACTTCTCTGAGGGGCCCTGCCTGGTTTTCAGTCAGAGTTTCCTGTGCAATGGTGGAGGATTTCGAAATGCCTGAAACCAAACCATTACACCCACTTAAAATAGTTTCTCTTGTCTGTGTATGATAAGAGGTGGGTGGGAAAAAATTAGTGCACATAGCCCATTTCTTCGAGTTGAGGTTGCCAAGTAAGTGTCATGCATGGGATAAAATAACCCATACAAGTTGTTTAAAATATTTTGCTCCTCATTTTTCTAGTCACTTGACTTTAGAAAGTCAGTTTCCAGATGTTGGATGAACATTGACTAATTCCTCAGTACCTTCTTTTATTCTGTTTTCTTGATTATAGATCATCTGACTCAAGTGTATTTAGGGAAACTGGCAGATGATTGAACATGGTGAAACTAAGAGCCTTTTATTTCTCTGAAGAAAGCGGTGAATTCAGTCAGGTTTATTACAATCATAGAGCACCATGTACTTTAGCTCTTTTTCGATCCAGCAAAACTTTGATGACTCATTCTGACTTTAATTGAAGAATGTTTGAATTAAAACACTGACTTTAATAATAATAGTAGAGGAACACTTTTCTTGTGTTTACTGTACTAAATGCTAAGCTGATCTAATTTCTAATTTTAAATAAAATAAATGCCAAAATTAAAGGAGTTTGTATGATTTCAGCAAAAAAGAGAGTGAGAGAGATGGAGATTACTTGAGGATTCTAAGTCCCTGGGTTGTGGTAGAGAAGGAAAAAGAGAAGAAAACAAGCATGATCTATTCATAATTGCACTATAACTTATTCAGTGTAGGGGTAGAAGTTGAAGTCTGAATGACTCTGAAATGAATTAAGGATTTAAATTTTAAAAATTTATAAATCATGAAAATATGTCTCATGAGGAATGATAATACTCTGCAATTTAGAAAAATTAATGGAACTACTGTTTTTAATTGAATTTATAAATATCTGAGTGTACACTTTTCTCATATACCTTATTTTGTTTTTAAAGCAGTTTATATTTATTTAGAACTTATTAAAAGAAAACCTAATACAAAAACAGTATGTTCTTTTTCCTGTATCAAAACAGCTAAAACATTTAGCTTGGGTTCAGTGATGGAAGTTTCCATGTACATAATTTAATTTAATTCTTGCAGTTACCCTGAAAAGCATTCTCATCTTCCATCATGTAAGCACAGAAAAGGAAGCTCACCAGTTGCCCCAGAAAATAAGGGTGGGATTCAGGCTAGGGGCCACTGTTCCTGCATCCCACACTTTTTTACTGGCTAGAGAATTTCAGTTTTGACTACAGATACCTCTTGAGCTAGGGAAGCAAACATACCGAAATTACAAAACTAATCAAATAATAAATTGTTAAGTGGGAAAGGCTGTTTTTTATATTGTGTGACATTTGGTTTATTTTAAACATAAGTCATCTGAATTAAAGACTTATTCGTATTTCAATTGTCATTTAAATCTCAATAGGTGGTTTGATTAAATGGTGGGCTAACCAGGTATTAATCTATGATTTTTAACTCCTCAATATGATCACTTATATCTGTAGCTTGGGATGAACTAAGCATAAAATTTGAGGTCAGGTTTTGTTTCTCAGAACAGTCTTGGAGTTTTCTGTGGCTAGTGAATGATCTGTTGGGACTGGCCATGTCACTTTCTTTGGACTGAAAATAGAATATACGGTTTATCTCATTTTTCATTTTTAATATAGAAGTATCACATATGACAGATGGGAGGAAGGAGAAGAAAAAAAAATATAGCTTAAGCTTAAATTCAGCTAACAGTAAAACTGTTCGCCTCAGTAAATACTGTCAACAGGTAGCTGATACCTGGTCTTCTACTGGTACTTCCTTAATGTACTGAATGATTATAGGAAAATTACAGAAATTCCTTTTGTGTTTCATTTTTGCTGACTCTTAATTTAGAGTAATGCTCTTTGTGACCTACCTATTTCACAGGGAGATGGTGAAGATTAATTATACCATGCCGGCCAAGTGCCCAGCACTGCCCCAGAGAAAGGTGTTCCATAAATCAGTGCTAGCATTAGGAGGCCTCCATTCGTCTCAAGTCCCTGCGCAGTATGGTGCCATCCCCCTATGTCCTACTGGGAGGTCACCTACATTCAGTTCAAGGACAGGTTTCCCCATGACACGGAGCACATTTTTTCTTCTAGTTCTGTGTTATCTGGCCAGTTTCCACCTCTGTGGACCTCATCTGTAAAAGTAGCCGTCTGCAGCTCGATAATTCCTTAAGGGAACTTACACTGGAGTAGCTCTCATTTTGTCCTTTGGCTCCTCTTGTCTCACATAGCTTTCTTAAACCTATTAAATTTTTTTTTCTTTTTTTAAGCTCCTGTGCTATTAAAGGTCTGGCAGATGCTGGGGCAGGCCATTCAGATGCCCCTCACGGGAAGGCCTCGCTGGATGGGGGTGGGGCAGGCCGTCAGCAGAGCCTGTGGCAGTCAGGGTCAGCCTCAGCTGCAGAGAGCTGGTCTCCCTGGTCCAGAGGGTCGTGGTGTTGTTGGACTTGCATTACAGTTCGGTGCCTCAATCTGCCTGATCTTCCTTCCTTCCCCTTTCTTGTATAAGTATTGATCTCTATAAATATCTTCTGCTTCTGTTTCCACGGAGCCTGGTTAGTGAGAAGCACTTAAACATTATCTGAAAACAACACTGGTACAAGGGAATTCTTCAAGCTGCAAATGAATAGACTTAATAAGCTTGTGTTATACTCTGTAATTTATTATTTTTGAAAATAGTATTTACAGATTAAAACAAAGCACATCCAAGAAGGAAAAGTTCAGTCACTATTGGGTTTGTGATAGAATTTTCATATAGGATAACTATATAAAATTTTTCACTGGGCATGAATGAAGCCTTTGACAGGTAAAGTTCTTATTTCTATTGGTGGCATTTGCAGTAAGTTGTTTTTTAAATCACTGTTCTTTACCTCTAAATACATCTTCCTTACCCTTTTTGTGTAATTGACTATTAACAGTCTTTGCAAAGAAACAAACACCAAATATATCAGCTTTTCCCAGTATGCCTTAAAGATACATATTTTAAAGTGTTCTTTAGCTGATTTTCAAATACATCATTTTGAGTATGAGGCCTTCCTTTTCTTTCTTCCTTCTCTCTGTTTCCTGAATTCTTTCCTAAATGGTTTAGATATCATTATATTGGCCTTAAAAAAAAAATGAGTCTGACAGCTACTATGAAATTGATCTCATTGTAATGAATGTATGCTGAATGTTTCTAAGAAATTTGATTTTATATTGTAATGGAAGGTTGGTGTTTCCTTGCTTGTGCTTTAATTTCAGATTTGCATTTAGAGATTTGCCTTAATTTTTTTTTTCTATTTTGAAATGAGAGATGTCAAAACTCAATGTAAGTTTTTAAAATTTTGACTTCTCCCTCTCTGTGATTAAGGGGTATGTCTTAGTACCTCTCTGTGTTTTTAACAGACGGTTGTTGATTTGTTAACTTAGAGCAGAAAAGCAGAGACTGGGAAATATATGACTAGTCTGTATGGCAGACATCTAGAGAAGAGTTAAAAGAAGAGGAGCTGGGGAGAAGCAAGCATTTAAAAAAGAATAGCGTGTATCAGAATGGCGTGTTTGTGCATGTGTAGTAAATGTAAGTTGCTTTTGGTTTTATCCACTATTTATTTATGTTGTGGTGAGAAAGTAAATTATATCAGTTACACCAAGCCCTTGAAAGTTTAATTAGCTCTTTAGCATTAACAAATTTTTATACTTCCTTATTTGTTTTTTAATCTGCCATTCATCTATTTTAACAAATTTTCAGCTCTTAATGATATTGCTAACACCACACCCCAGAGCAGTATTACGTGAATGGAATGTGTTCCAGGGATGAAATAAAACCAAAGCACAGTGCATACTGTATTATCCCTTTTCTGTGAAGTACAGAAACACACTAAATCTATGTGATTCGAAGTCAGGATAGTGGTTACTCTGGCCTGGGAGGTGGGGTCTGGGAGTGTGACAGGCTTCCAGGTGTTGATAATCTAGGTGCTGGTTTCTTGATCTAGGTGCTGGTTGCATGAGTGTGTTCATTCTGGGAAACATCATTGCACAATATACTTAGGGTTTATGTCATTTTCTGTTTGTATTTTCTACTTGAATAAATTTTTAAAAGTATCATGATAGAGAAATACCTTTGGGCTCCATGTACTTTGCCTCCACCTAGACCTTTAAGAATCCTGGAACAAAAAACAAACCCAAACCACAGACAAACAGGAAAGAATCCCAGAATTAAGTATAGATGGACTCTCAGAAATGGAAAAGATCTTTGTCTAGCCCACTGATGTCACGAGGAGGATAGGTGGCTAAGAGGCCTTGCAGTCTTGCATGTGTCCTGTGGTACCGTGATTCTTCCTCTTACAGCCAGGGGAACTGGTGTTCAGTGAGGAGGAGGAAGTTGCCCAGGGTCCCACCAAAGCCTGCAGGAGAGCACTCTGATCCACCTGGTGCCTCTGCATTAAAGCAGCTCCCTCACAGGACCCTTCTTTATTAAAAGGGGAATTTGCCTTAACATAGCGTACTTTGTAATGACAACTCAGACAAAAAGAGTTTCTTTTATTTAACCCTCAGGTAACCTGATTTTCAGCTGACCAGAACTATCAAATTATAAAAGATTCCATTTGTTTGAAATTTTACCACAGCTTTTAAAAATCTTTGCTTTCATGACAGTTGGTCTGTCAGTTAGCTCTTATTTGCATAGTAGTTTAAAAAAACCAGCTCTGGATGATCTTTGAAGCTTGAATCAAGATACTGCTAGATACTCTTGTATGCATATTTATCCTTATTTTCTACCTAACACTAGTAAGAGATCCCCTTTAGATTTGCATGTATTCTGCCACCATGGAAAGCCACTTTTTTCTCTGTATACATGGGGCTATTTTTATTTGAGTGATTACTCTCCTTAATTTAGGGCCTATAGTTCATATATGTATATATATGTGTGTGTACATATACATATGTATGTCTATATATATATATAGAATAATTAACTTGATTTTAGCTTTCTTATGATCTAATGAATCATCTCATCTTTCTCAATCCAGCAAGCACTGCATTTTCTAGAATCTAGGCTCAGTTCTCATCCAGGGTTTTCTTACTCAGATGGTTTTGTCTTGTCTGACTCTTATAGCAGCCTCTGGATTGACTGACCAGGTTAGCCTTGTACCTCTTGTGATATTTGTGATTTTTTATTTAGTTGTAACTGTGAAGTGGGAGTTTTTGCTATGTGTGAGCAGTAATAGGGGATTTCAGCATGTTAGAAATGGCTTCCTTGAAGAGAAATGCTTGTTTTAGAATATGGAGAGTAAGTAGATAGAAATCAACGAGAGGTGATGTGAGTATTTTGGCAGTAGGGGTAGCGTGCACAAAGGTTCTGAGCAGGAGAATCCACGGCACATTTGAGGAACTCAGAGAAGGCCAGCCAGTATGGCTGGAGTAGAGTGCATAGGGATGTGGAGGGAAGTAAATAATGGATTAGGGAAGTGGAGGAGTCAGTGCACTGGTGGTCCTGATGGTTTGAAAGCAGTTACCTGGGAAATGTTGAAGGAGCAGTTTGGAGAGTGAACAGTTCGTGGTTAATCAGGATCTTTAACTTTCTGATTCTGGGGGAGGATGATCACGTGTCAAGGAATGACTGCAGGATGGTGACTGAAATGGAGTGGAGGCGAAGGTCATTGGGTGGAGGTGGTCAAGGAACCATGTGTTTGTTGAAGTAGCCCTGCATGTTGGCAAGCTTTGGGGGAAGTAGAGACTGGCGTGATGCCAAGTCTTTAATAAATAAAGTAGACAGAATGGTTGGGGTAGAGGGAACCAATGGGGGGAGGAGGGAGAACCGCTTAAGCCAAATAAACATTTCATGAGATTTGAATGGTTTGTGTGAAGAGAGAGCCTGGATTTTGAGTGATATTTCCCCAATATTTTCATTATATTTTGGCCAGTATATAGATATATCAAAATCAGAGCTGAAGGAGTCTCTCCATCTGGGTTGCAAATTCCAAGACGACAGGAATTGTGTCTTAATCACACAGATCAAAAGAATTGCTGTATAGATCTTCTTGGCTTACCAAAAGACAAATGGCAGACATCAATGAATAAAAGCATAGTGATAAATTATGAATGAAGTAAACAACAGCTATTTTAGATGGTAGATTTCATGTTTTTTATTTTCATATAAGCCTACACATTTTATAAACTTCCATGGCTTCGTGTGACTCTGACTGTATTAACCTTTGCATGTACATTATTTACATAGCAGTCTCATGTTTTTTCTTTTGAAGTGAACTTTTTAATCAGAGTAATTCTCCTCTGATTCCATGAGAACTTGACCATTTATGCAGATATTTTCAGGAGCCAATTAGTCACATCGTTTTGACAGAGACTGCACAGAGGGGCATTCTCTGGGGTGACTGGGATATATTTTTCTGGAAGGGGTATTCCCTCTCCCCAGATTCTGGCTTGTAAGCTTTTATCATTCATGTTACCAGCCAGTCGCTACCAGTCTGTACCAAGCAATTGCTTGAGGAATTTAGACAGTTTACAAAAGTGTATAAACTCTGATTTTTAAAGCCAAAAGGAATATGTTATATATATACAAAGAAAAAGACTAGGAAGCCCTGCATCAAAATGTAAATAATGGTATATCCGAGTAGTGGAGTTTTAAATGATATTTCTTTTAGCTGAAATGTGTCATATGTGGGTATATATAAAACACATGTATGTATATATATTTTTCTAGTTGAAATTTATCATTTTTACAATAGGATTTTTAAAAATAATATTAGGATGGGGACAAACAAGTCAGGAATAATTAGGCTATGTGAGAAGGAAGAAAGGTTTACTGTGTAGGAGATAGGTGAGTTGTCAAGGGTGGAGTACGCAGGGTGGAGCTTAGCTGCATATTTGATTATACTGCAAGAAGCTAACAGGGTGCTCTGTTCAGTGGCCTCTGGTCATGGTCCCACATTTCCAGGTCACTTGGCAGAATTCCTAGAGTCTCAGGTTTTAAGGAGCAAATAGTATGGGTTTCTCCCTAGTGCCTCTGGCATTTTATTCCCTGGGGAGAGGTAGCCATTGATTTCTTTAAACTGTGATGCAAAAAACCCCAGTAAGCTCCTAGGGCTTCCCCTGCCCCCTTTACAGCTGCTAGGCAGCCTTGCTTTGATGCTGATAATACCTGTGGATTAACACAAATCAGAAATTGTTTTCAGTGTCACTCTATTGACAGACACTTAGCAGCTGGGCTGTGGGTCTGTTCATGTCATATGGGAGTGGACATTAACTTCACATCAGTCCAAGTCAGATTTTTGCCTGACAGCTTGAAAGTTTACCGCATAGAGGCAAACATCTTTCAGAGTTTAGGAGGAACCAGTTTAGGTGGCGTTTAATATGCCTCCTTGTAAACTGTGGGCATTAGGCCAGACAGGATTGCAAAAAGCTCTTGCTTTAGAGCTGGCCCAGTTTGCAGTGCCATGCCAGTGCCAAACACATGTTCCATATGATGTAGCACTTACTTGAGACAGAGCATTCTATGTAAAAGATAAATATTCACTCCCAATGAATGATGACGGGTGACATCTAGAATGATGATGAATTAAGAATGTCACTCTCTTAAGTCCAGGAAATTTTATCCTGCATTTCAGATGCATTTTAATTTTAGGATCAGAAAGAGTAAGATGATACACTCTTAAAGTGTAAGTTATCTAGAAAAATTTTAGGTGATTTGAAACCATACTTGAGATGCTCTCATGTTGCCTACCTAGACTCTTCATAGCTCTGCTTCCAAAGGGAATTGAACATGGAACTCTGAAAGCAGAGGACTGTGATGTGAAGGAAATAACAATATTCAGTAAATCAAAATTCTAGATAATTACAGATGTGTTAAAGAAGATATTTATAATCTATGACTGTTACATTAAAATACCATAATCAGATCATTTGCACCCCACTGAAACTCACCTTTCTCAGCTTCTCCCTCAAATCCAGTGTACATACTTGCTTCTGCCTTTCGATGACGTCTTGGTCAGATTTCAGAGTTTGGCAGTTCCTTCTAGTCACAAGACCAGTCTCATTTCAGAAATGTGAAAGTCCTGACCAGTGTAATACCATTTAAAACTTCTCCCCTCTCCCAGGTCAGGCCTGTCTCAGGCTTGAGACCCTCCGTGGATCAGGGAAGGGGTGTGATACCCAACACTTTTTGTCACCTCCCTTCCTCTCCCGGTCACTGGTTGCTGTGTGGGGCCCTTCAGGACAGAGCCATGAGGAGCTTTGAGAGTCTGATTTCAGAGGAGCAGTTCTACTCTGCCTGCTGCCACCTGAGGGTTGCTTGATTGCCGACTCTCTCATGGGGCATTTTTGTGGGTTTTGGGACCATCTTCTAGGGACCTCTGGTGACAGTTATGCTAATGATGGCCATGTTTCCCCTGGCTGGATGTTTTTAAACTGCCTTTCCAGCTCCCAGGCTTCTGGCAGTCCACCCCTCTGTTGGGATCACATTGCTTCCCCAGGTGGGCCTCTTGGGGATTGTCTTGCAAGACAGTCAGTTCCTCCTATGGGCCTGCCATCTGGTTTCATGGAAATGTGCCTCTTTGTCTTGCCACTGGTGGAAGTAGAGCCTGATCACAGAGACCTCCCTGCTTTGCAATACCAGGGCAGCTAGCCGGCCACAATTTTATGCTTTAGAGTCAGGTTTAAAATAGGTAGCTTATTTTTCCTCAAACTCGAAGGGACGCACCTCTTCTGATATTTCTCTGAGACTGCCCCGCCTCCCGTCCTTAATTCAGTACCCTGGGTCAACACCCTCCCTGCACTGGATAGGAGGGAGGCAGAGTGTTCTGACCACTCTGTCCACCGGTTCTGCCTCGTGTCTTGTTACCTGCTCCTGTGCACCTGGAGACCAGCAGTGGGCTCGTGACAGGGATGGCTTGAGCTGACCTCTTGGCGAGCCCTGAATTTGGTTTGAGCACCCTGTACGTGACAGTTTTGTTTTTAGCCTTCAGGATTTCAGCTAAACCAAGACAATTTCATTTTGATATCTTGTTTCAGTAATGTTTTGGGGTTTTTTTCCCATTTAGGTGGCTGCATTAAGCCTCATATTTGTGTGTGCATACAGGAAATAAAAGCATCTATGAAATGTGGTAAACTAGGAATATATGATTAAAATATGTAGAAGCAAGAATTTTAGATGCCTTGAATTTTTTAACTTGGGGAGTACACTGTAACAAATGATAGTTTCATTCCTTTTCAGTTCAAAGGGTATTATTATTACTAAAAACCAGTAATTTCTAGTTTAATTAGTAGTTCATGAGTAGCTAGACTATAAGTTAATCTTCAAAATATCAGTGTGCCTATGTCTGCTTAATAATAAATAATAAATATATTAATAATAAATATGGTTAATTATGATGTCTAACAGGATTTTTCCCTCCTAAATACAAAGATAAGTTATATCAAATTTCTAGTATTCTCACAGGATAGGAAGGAATAAGTGTAGTTTTCACATGTGTAAGATTGACCGGTTTTTGCCCTTATTTCTGGCAGAGCCTCTACTGAAAACCACTTTTTCCCCCTGATATTCAACTTGGTAATCTTTTCGCTGTGGTTGGTCACTCAGGACTGATGTAATATAAGATATGTATGGCTTTTTAATGACTAGTTTTAGTAGTATAAATGAGTTCTATTTACTTAAAGAAGAAAATTAATATTATACATTTTGTGAAGTGGTGTGTGGTTTTTTATGTTTAGAATTTAAACAAGAATGTATCTTCCAGTTTTGTTTTTTTGTAAGTGTAATGAGTATGGAGCCAGGTTTAGTAGGCCCTGAAGCTTATGCAATTTGGGACATTCTAAATAAAGGAAAATAAAATTACAAATACAAAATTAAACACAAAAGTAAATATATACTTAGAATGAAAATACTCACAAGAAATTATAAATTATAAATTTTTAAAGCTGACAGATATGCAGAGCACAACAAAATTCAGAAAAATAGCAAGAATAAACATTGCTCTTCCTTCTCTGTGCACACACTGTGGGGTGAACTCTAGTACAAGTTTATATCATGGGCCCACCTCTGGGCAGGCTGGGCTGCGGGCGTCTTCCGGAAGTGTTCCCACATTGAGATAACTAGCAATAAAATAAAGGAAAAAAAAAAAATATAAACGTACCAAGAAGTGTCTATGAACTAGGTAAATGTATTATTAAATCCAAACAAAACTGTATTTTCAACTAAACTTCCCCTTAGCTAGATCTCAAAAATGTTCCTGGCCACTTCGATGTCACTCAGCAGAGGGGAAGTGTGACAGAGGGGAAGAGGGAGTGGGGAAAAAATAATGATTGTAACTGATGGTGTTAAAATATCTAGATTTGCACATTTTATGAAAACACATGCTTATATAGCTGAGATCCTTTCAGTGGCCTGTGCCTCTGGAAGGGCCTGAAGTTAGCTTCGCAGTTACCTCTGAGGGCAACTCATTCACAGAAAAAATGGATGACTGAGTGTTCCAGATGCTTAGAGGAACCATAAAAATCCATATTTCTTACATCTCTTTCCTACATTCTTCTAAATTATTATCCGAAGTTACTCTTTCATTTCTATTTTTAATATTAAACTACACAGGAAAAATTTCCTGTGAAAAACTACATAAACATTTTATATTTTTCACATTTTGAATAAATTGTGTGTACTGATTATTAGAAAAACATATTTAAGAACAGCAAAATTTGTTTACCACAATAAGAAAAGCTAAAAATAATAGCAAGTCACTGAAGTACATGCTCTCTTGTGTTACTACGCAACTGCCATAAACCATCTGGGCCACTGGAATCAAATGGTCAAGAGTGGATTGTATATGCTTTGTTTCCGTACTGGGTCCTTTTAGTCTCTAGGTAGTCAGTTTGAGAGATTAATACATGTCTCAAGTAATTTGGCTCTATTTTGCTTAATCAGGAAAGAAAACTCTGGCAAATCTTTCCAAAACAAGTAAAATTAACACCTGGAAAGAGGAGTATAGAACAAATTGTGGAGACAGAGGGCAGAATGACATATTATACAAAATTTATCTCACACCTCTTTACAGGAGTATAATTAGACTATTTTAAAAAATTTGTATGGATTAAATTATTGATGTACACTTAACATAAAGATATAGATAAATGGAAATATCTTTAATTCTTAATATGCACCATCTAATAGCATCATAAATTATTCCTATAAGGATTTGTTTTTTCTATTAACAATCACTTAAGACATAATAGTTTAAAATGGCACTATTGACAGACATCTATTCTGTGTGAACTCTTCAGTCTGACACCTTGTGTTCTAAATGTCATCTTGGAAAGTTTTGCTTTCCTTCTGTGGACAATTCTTTTGTGTGTGTATGTGTGTGTGTGTTTTTATTGAAGTACAGTCAGTTTACAATGTTGTTGTCGGTTTCTGGTGTACAGCATAATGCTTCAGTCATATGTGAACATGCATATATTCATTTTCATATTCTTTTTCACAAGTTACTGCAAGATATGGAGTATAGTTCCCTGTGCTATACAGTATAAACTTGTTGTTTTTATATATATATTAGTATCTGCAAATCTCAAACTCCCAATTTAACCCTTCCCACATCCTTCCCCTCCTGGTAACTGTAAGTTTGTTTTCTATGTCTGTGAGTCTGTGTCTGTTTTGTAAATAAGTTCATTTGTCTTTTTTTTTTTTTTTTTTGATTCCACATATAAGTGATATAATATGGTATTTTTCTTTCTCTTTCTGGCTTACTTCTCTTAGAATGATGATCTCCATGGATGGGTAAAATCCATCCATGTTGCTGCAAATGGTATTATTCTTTTTTATGGCTGAGTAGTATTCTGCTGTATAAATATACCACAGCTTCTTTATCCTGTCATCTGTTGATGAACTTTTAGGTTGTTTCCATGTCTTGGCTATTGTATATAGTGCTGCTATGAACATTGGGGTGCATGTATCTTTTTGACTTAAGGTTCCCTCTGGATATATGCCAGTGAGATTGCTGGATCATATCGTAAGTCTATTTTTAGTTTTTTCAGGAATCTCCATACTGTTTTCCATAATGGCTGCACCAAACTACATTCCTGCCAACAGTGTAAGAGGGTTCCCTTTTCTCCACAGTCTCTCCAGAATTTATCATTTGTGGACTTTTGAATCATGGTCATTCTGAATGGTGTGAGGTGATTCCTCATTGTAGTTTTGATCTGCATTTCTCTGATAATTAGCGATATTGAGCATTTTTTTCATGTGCCTATTGGCCATTTGTATGTCTTCATTGAAGAATTGCTTGTTTAGGTCTTCTGCCCATTTTTGGATTGGGTTGTTTGTTTTTTTGTTATTAAGTTGTATGAGCTATTTATATATTCTGGGAATTAAGCCCTTGCCATTCTCACCTTTCACAAATATTTTCTTCCATTTCGTAGGTTGTCTTTTTGTTTATGGTTTCCTTTGCTGTACAAAAGCTTACAAGTTTAATTAGGGCCCATTTGTTTATTTTTGCTTTTATTTCTATTGCCTGGATAGACTGCCCTAGGAGAGCATTGCTGATGTTTATATCAGATAATGTTTTGCTTGTGTTTTCTCCTAAGATGTTTATAGTGTCTTGCTGTGGACAAGTCTTGACCATGGTCAACTGCAGG
Source organism: Camelus dromedarius (assembly GCF_036321535.1). Taxonomy (NCBI): domain Eukaryota; kingdom Metazoa; phylum Chordata; class Mammalia; order Artiodactyla; family Camelidae; genus Camelus; species Camelus dromedarius. The sequence goes on from NC_087436.1 coordinate 42,839,294, forward strand.
GACTTGTCTTGGCTATCTGCCTGTTCTGGATACCTCCCTCCTGTTCTTATGCTTCCTGGTTTGCTCCTCATGATGGAATCCTCTGCGGACCCTCATAGTACTGGTTTCCTTCTCTAGAACCTATAGTGACTGATATCATTGGCAGAATGATAGATACTCAGGCAGGCAGAGGCACCCCTCTGAAAGGGAGACAGCAATGCCATCAGGGGCTGTAGACCCAGAAGGAGAGCTGGCTAAGGTCACCTGTTGCTACAAGGGCCATAAGCAAGGCTTTCTGCCCATCTCCCTTTATCAACTAGAGGAAAGCAACATTCTCATTTCCAGTGCTCTGTGCCTGTGCTCTACACAGTTATGCTCCTGCTCCCTCTTTCAAAGGATACCAGCTCAGTTCAAATTCCTTAGCCCCTCAATGAGAGCTAGTGAGGGGCCAAGAGATGTCCTAAGACTTCTGTTAGGTCTGAACAGTGTTCCCATCTCCTCACTCCATTTTTGGTAGCTATGTAGATATTCTATATAATCAGATACTAAACAAACAGTTTTATGGAAGTATTTTATGTAAATTAATGTTTACTATTGTTTACAATTTTAAAAGGTCTATAACATTGTATTCTTGTTTAAATTGCTGCGGAACCAGGAGCCTTATAAGATAGGGATTTTGTTTTACATTTGCGTAATTTTATTTAAAGCATTATTTTCATAGAAGATATAATGTCATGTGTCTTAGTGAATGCCATTATTGTGGTGGAAGAGAGAAGATATTTCTCCTGTAGGACAACATAAGAATGGTGACATCAAGTTTCACTGCTTATTCCTTTACAGATCTAGGAAGTATGCGAAATATATTATCTGCCAGCTCCCTCTTAAACAATATTATATGATAATTTATCTATCAGAATGGCATTTATTTTGGATATGTGAAATGATGAATAAAAGAGTATCACTAGTTTGTATATAACTGGTTAATTTGAAGGTTTTTCATTTAGATAAAAATTTTTCTGTATTCTTATTTCTGAGCTATTTAGAGTGTACCATAGAATTGAATAACTACGAGTTTTTGTCCAGATTTTACTATACTGATTTTGTCTCTTTCTGACCACTGATAATCAGTGATTTCCCCACTATTTCAGTTATCAAAGGCCTGAATAATATAATCATATGATTTTATGGAAAATATGTTTTCATAATATATTATAGTGCATATAAAATGAGTAATACTTGATGGAATTGATACACTTTTTAATGTATGTTTTACAGATCTAGTTCTTTTAAAGTTGAACAGATTTTTAGTAACAATAATGATGATATTGATTACAATTTATTGATTTTATACTTTGTTCCAGGTACAGTGCCTGGTGCTAGGTAGCTTATGTTCATTTTATAGAAGAATCTTTTGAGAGGTCAAGGAACTTTGACACCTAGCTAATAGTAACTGGTGGAACCAGATAGCAACTCTTGTCTGCTCCGCTCCAAAACCTGAGATATCGCCATCCCTCCAGGATATTAGTGGGCAGCAGAATAATGGAGAGTGACCAACACCTGATGTCAGGAAGAATCTGGGTCAAATACATAGTTTAAAGAATCAGTTTTATGGTATGGATTAAACATAGTTCAAAATAAATGGGTAAAGTGAAAGTATAATATTTATTAATTTAAAGAACCTTTTGTTAAATGAATATGATAGCTTTAAATCCATACATATCATGCTCAGGTCTGTAATGAAGTGAACCTTTAAATAGTTCCTTCTAACTCATAATCTGGTTTTAAATGTGACCTACTTTAAATGGACAGAAGTTATATTCCTACCAGAGAAAGGCCTCATTCAGCTAAAAGTAATTTTTCTAAGAAGAAAAATGTGTTCAGAATGTAATCCCAAAACCTGCAGGAGTAGGATCTCTATATAGGTAGCCATATTATAGTGCTCTAGAATCTGTACACTAAAGACTGTGCCTTTTATTCAGAGATCACTTTAGGTTCTCACTGGCAGGCTGTGATTATTGTATATTTTTATATCCTTGCTGGAGAAACTCAAAGCAGCAAAAAAAGAAGAAAAAAAAAAGTATGAAGAATAGAAAAGGTATAATAAACAACCACAGCAACAGACAACAAATGTGCGGTAGTTTAGGTCTATTTTGTTTACTCTTCCCTCTTCTGAGAATGAATAACCAGCCAGCTTTGGTTTTAGATGGGGAACAGGGGAGCTTCTTGCTTTAAAGTGTAGTTTCTTAGAAGCCCAACAAATGTGAAAAAAGTTGAGAATCAAGTGGGGCTGGTTGCAGTGCAGAAGCCAGAGAAGCAGCTTAAAAAAGGTGGCTCTGAGGCATTGATCTCACACTAGAGCCTAGGGCCAAGGGAGAACCCAGGAGACAGGAGCAGGAAGGCAGCGGCTTAAGCTGGGAAGCAGGAGGCCAGCAGAACAAAAATTAATGGTGGAGCTGGATTTTAAACTTTGCATTTTCATGGGCCGCATGGCTGACTCCTCCATAATTTCTGTATAGGATAATTTTAGGGCTGGGGATCTGTTTTAAGGGAGGGGGAGCTAGAAGAATTAAGTTCTCTTGGTGTAGCAAAGCCATGTCTCCTTAGGCTGTATGTTTACACTCGTCTGTGTGGGTATGTGTTTGTGTGTGTGTGCCCACACTGCTGGGGAGAGGTGGTAAGTGACCAATTCTGACAGAAAGCCAAACTCCCCACCCTGCCCAAACCATCCCTTGGCATCTCCTACACTGACAATGTGATTCCTCATGGAGAGATAGGGGGCAGACTGGATCACAGGGCAGCGACCTGTGGGCTTTTACACCTCAGCAGCCTCTGAGGCCTTCCCTGAAACATAGCAGAGTAATAACTAAAGCTAATAATGATGAACCTGTGGCTTCAAAAAGATTAAATTACATCATCTATGCAAGAAAGCAACGACTATTAGATTCCCCCTACCTTTTAAAGCTTTGTCATTGACAGTGCGGGGGGGAGTTACTTTTGAAATTAACTTACTGATAAAAGCTCATTCCTTGATGCTGCCAGATAAATAAGTTGTTGCTTTATGTAGCTTTAATGATACTTCTATTGCTTTATGAAAGTGATTCAAGGCTAGCATTTTAATTTTATTTGTGATCAGAGTTATTTTGCATAAAGATAAAATTATATTGGGAACAGGAGTGAAGGATTTATTTCATTAGGTCCAAATTTGTGTTTTCCACGTCATTTGCAATAAAATATCTTATTAAGTTAGTAATAACCAAAAATACCTTAAAGCTAGGAAGAAATAAATACATTTTCTCAAAATTCTCAGAAACTGTTTTAAAATCCAGAGTTCTCTGTCCTGGGTAATACTATTCCCTACTGATTTTGTGTCAAAACTGAATGATAGTATATTTTCCTTAAGGCATTTTTATACGGTAGGTCTTCAACCATGTATCACTAACAGCATGTACCTTATCAGACTTGACAAGATTGCAGCCTGCAGGGTTATACTTTTATTCATACAGCATTGTGGACTTGAGCTTCACAGGAGATGAATAAAGTCAAACTATTATAGGTTGAGTACTTTAATAAATATGAAATGATAAATGAAACTGGTTCTACACTAGCTGCAGGGTGTGGGGATAATAAAAGGAAATCTTCAGATGGTAATAAACAGTATTATGGATGTCTTTCTTGCCTTTTGTGGTCTGTTTTGGCCTCTTACCATTGTAGTTGTGATCGCTGGGAATGGTGAGGGTAGGGTGTATGATTTTTGTTGCCCAGTCAGTTAAAAGTGAAGGGAATTTTAAATGTAAAACTAACTCCATCTCTTTAGCAGGATAAATACAGAAGTATGCTTTTGGTAATAATAGGCACTTAATCACTCCTCCTCACCTACCTACTTCCTCTAAAGTCATGAACTTGATGTTGAATGTGAAACATACAGGCAATATGTATTTCCATTATTGCTAAATTCTGATTTTAATGAAAACTTTAGTTCTATCATCTTGTTTGGGATGTCAAAACATGCCCCAGTGGAAGAGTACAGATGCCTTATGATTCATAAGAGATCTCTAAGTTATGTAATTGTGTGTAAGAGAAAGTAAGTGAAGCTGCTTATCAGAGAGAAGCTCATGAAAACATCAGTGCTTATAGTCAGATGTGGCACAAAACCTCTAAGATGGCCCCGATGACCCTTGCTTCCCCTTTCCTTATATAATTACTTACCCTTAAAGTGGGCCAGCTTAGTGACCTGCTTTTAACAATCAGATATGAGAAGTGTGGTGGGGTGTCACTTCTGTGATTAGGCTAGACAAGGTAGTGACTTCCCTTTTGCTAGCAGACTCTTGCTTTTGGTGGCTTTGATGAAGCAAGTTGTTGCTGGCACGTGGCAAGCAAGTTGAGGGCAGCTTCTAGCCCATGGCCAGCTAGGGGCTAAGGCCCTCATATCACCAGCTCTTGAGGAATTAAGTACTGTCACCAACTCGACAGGCTCAGAAGCAGATCCCTCCCAGTCAGGACTTTACATGAGACCCCAAACCTGGCTAATACCTTCACTGCAGCCTTGTGAGAGGCCTTAAAGTCAAGAGCTCAGTTAAAGTATGCCTAGGTTCCTCACCCGCAGACAATGCAAGGTTAAAATTGTGTATTGTTTTAAGCTTCTAAGTTTGTGGCAATTCATTATATTGCAATAGAAAACTAGTACTTAGGTCTGTTAGTTTGCAGGGAGGCCATAACAAAGTTTCATAGACTGGGTGACTTGAATGACAGGTATTTCTTTTTATATGTGTTGACACTTGTACATGTGATGCAAAAGCAATAGTGGATAAAATTGCTGAGACCTTTGCCTGAATCAGAGCAGTGGTATCAGACTGTACTATTGGACTCTGTATTTTTCAGCAACATGCACTCATAGACCCCCTCATCGCAAGAGCTCATTTCACTTCAGATTGTCCTTGATGAACCAATTAAAATTGTTACTGTTATTAAACCTTTGATCACACAACATTCTGCATGACTCAACAGGAAGAATGCAAAGAGCACCTCTACTCCACATCAGAGTACAATTATTAGCTCAAAGAACACTTGTACCTGCACATTTGAGGTTTGTTTGAGTTTGAAGATGAACTAGCTACTTCTTCATGAAAAACCATTTTTACTTGAAATAACTGAACAACTAGCTGTGATTATTCAGATTTAGGTTTTTGACATGCATTTTCTCAAAAATGAACAAAGTGATCCTGTCATTTCAAGAACAACTGACAGCATTTATTGCTAATAACACAATTCTGGCTTTCAAACAAAATTGGAATTTTGGAAAACTTGTATCTGCCCACGAAACCTAGACTGATCCCTAAATTTAAAGAATGTTCCGATGAGATTAGTGGTGATATTAACAACTTACTTTTCTGATAGTGTATAATGAAACGTGGCAACATTTGCAAGAACTATATAACTTATTGAACTGATATTTTCCAAATGACCGCTGTGTCATGTTATAAAATTATGCCTCAGTAGAAGACTCCACGTGCAAGGAGGAGCAGTGGATTTTAATGTGGCAGAGTAAAAATTTTATATTAGAAAATATAGTGTTGAAAATAAATTTGAAGTTCATAACTTCATTGATATGATTCATAAAGTTTATTAATAAGGTTTCAGATTTCACATGGCAACTAACCTTTAAGAAACTACCATTTGTTGAGTTTTGGTATAATATTAAAGAATAACATGCACAATTATCTATTATAATACTTCCTTCTTGTCCAACTCTGTGTCCTTGTGAGTCAGATTGTCTTTATACACTTCACCCAAACAACATCTTGCAGCGTATTGAATATAGAAGCAGACATAAGAATTCAGCTGTCCTCTATTAAGCCAGACTTCAAAGAGATTGCAAAAATGCAACAGTGTCACTTCTCACTTTTTTTTTTTTGGAAGGGGGAGAGGAATATAGTATTTTTCATGAAAAATATGTTACTATGCTGGTGTTGGAAAATCAGCATTTTGCTGCCATCATAATAAAGATTGGTTCAGGCAAGAATCATCACTGAATGCTAAACCTAGAGGGAAATTTTGATGAGGAACAGGATGTTTTCATGGTTTTCAAATATCTTCCCATATACTTACTAGTTACAGAGGAAAAAATTTTAAAACAATAATTATTTAGCAGGGAAATTTCACAGCACTTTGACCTGGTGATCCAAGCTATCACTTTTGAGGGGCAGTTGGACAATGTGTACCTCTAGATGTGACAGCCTGAGAAGGATAATGTGCTAGCTGAGAATGCATAGCCTCAGTCACATCACGAGGAAACACTTGACAAAACCAAAATGAGAAATATTCTTTTTAGGAAATAGACATGATGATATTCTTCAAAAATGTCAGGTCCTAAAAGACACAGGAAAATGATGGAAATATTCCAGATTAAAAGAGCAAAGGAGAAGTGACAACTAAATGCCATATCTGACCCTAGACTGGAGCCTATATTAAAAGGAGAAAAATCCTACAAAGGACATTATTGTCTTCAATTGACAAAATTTGAGTAAGTGCGATAGATTAAAGTATTGTATCAATGTTAAATTTGCTAAAGTTGATAACTACTATGATTGTAAGAGAATATCACAATTCTTAGTAATATACACCGAAATGTTCAGGGTAACTTCCCTTCGAATGGTTCAAAAAAGTTATTTTAGGTATAAATATACATTTATATGTTTATATATACCTGTGTATCAATTAGATAAATATATGTTTACAATTACATGAATTACAGGGAGGGAGAGAGCATAAATGATACAAAATGAGTAAAATATTAATGTAGCTGAATAAAGAGTACACAGGTGTTTTTTGTACTATTTAAATTTTCTGTAAGTTTCAATTGTTTTCAAATGAGAGTTTAAAAATTAAATGTAGTGACTTATGTTAATGTAATGGGTTCATTGTTTTTAAGTGAATTAATATAAATTTACATTTTTTTCTCAGTTTTATTTCTAATAGAATAAACATTGAGAGATCTAATCCAGATAAAGGTTTTTTGAGGTCCCTGATAATTCTCAAGAGTATTGAGGGGTTCTGAGACCACAGAGTTTGAGAACCATTAGCATAAACTGTGTATGGGGTGGTTAGGTAGGTGTCCCCCTCATTCTCTAAAGACTGTTTCATGACAGTATTTAATGTGAGCAGATTTGGTAGATGTCACTTACTAATTTTGTAATCTAGGGCAAGTCACTTAACCTCTGCCTGCCTTAGTTTTTGTATTTGTAAAATAGAGATAATAATATTGCCTATATTAGAGGGCTATTATAGGGTCTAAATCAAGTTCTGTATATAAACGCTTACAACTAAGGACCACTCCATAGTTCTGTTCTTTTTGGCAACATGTGTTTCTCCTGTGTTCGTGCCTCTTTCTGCCATTGATTTTGTGTTTTGGGTAGTGCTTTTGGCTACAATTATGTGTACAGGAACTACCATAAAGAAACCAAAGAAGAGTATCAGGTAGTTACAGTGGTCTACTCCCCTTCAAAGAAATGGTTAGGGAAACAGAAAAGGGTGGAGATGAGCAAGCAATTTAGGGTTTGGGGGAGTCCTTGGTATAAGGAAAAGCGTCACACGCCCAAGAAGCTGGACCAACAATTGTATGAAGAGGGGTTGATAGAAAATATGACGGGACAGGGAACACGTCATTGTTAAGGATAAACTGTAATTAACCCTGTTTAGCACTGGTTCCATTGGTGTTCCAATTGCCAGATATATATCCTTTGCTTAAATGTGTGTCTATATTGGCTTCTTTAAGTTGTTATAACATGATATACATAGGGTAAAGAAAGAATACTATTCTTTGGTGCCATTTTCTCTTGTCCCCAGCCCACATCTAAATTCAGCTCTATTCTGTACCTCACTCTATCAAGCATCAAGTCAATAAAAAAAAAAGATAATTAGACTGTCAAACTATGTTGTGTTTACCTAATTCCAAATTCAAATGTTTACTTCTTAAAAACAAATCAAAAGATAAGTAAATGTAAAAGCTATGTCATTTTGATATGCTGTTTATTGCCTTTTAATCTTTTTATTTTGGCTAAATGTTGTGATTCATTTTTCTGTTTTTGTTTTTTTTTTCTTAAAACAGATCACCAGAAACTGGAAAGGGAAGCTAGAATCTGCCGTCTTTTGAAGCACCCCAATATTGGTAAGAAAATGTTTTCAGTATATTTTAAATATTAATTAGATTTTTGTGTTCTGTATTTTTTGGTCACAATTAAAACTGTTAACTTAATAATCTAGAATATTTTCAAATAGGTTCCTGACTTTGTTCTTTGTTACATTAGATTCTTCAGAGTTTTTCAAAAGTTTTTCAAAAAATAGCAGATCTTTCATAAGAATGGTTTAAAGATATAAGGCATCATTGGTTGAATAGTGCTTTTTTGTGTCTAAGGATTGTCAGCTGCTGCTACTGAAATATGGAGAGACAGAACTTCTGCCATTATGTTAGTCAGCTGCTACTTTTCATCTATCCTATTAAGTGTTTACTTCATAATTATTGATTCTCTTCCAGAAGCCAGTAAAAATATTTTGGAATATTTTCCCTCATGAATTATAAAATAGCATGATAATGTTCAAAATTTTAAAACATTGATAAATGTAAGAGAAATTGAAGAAAGAATCAGAGGAAAAGAAAATGCCATATTTTGTGACAATAATTTTGATTATTTTGGAAAAATGTTACTGTCCCAGGTCTGTCTGTTTTATTGGCAATCAAAGTTTTCTGATGTAAAAGGAAGTAAAGGAGTGCTAGTGCAGTAGAATTAGCAAAATCATTGACAAAGATTTATAGTTCTTTATTTTTATGTATAGAGCCATTCAGTTTCTATTCCTGCCTTGAAGTTTTTAGTGTCCTGCATTTTGTAGGCACTTTTTAGGTTCTTAAGTGAATAAGTAAGCACAACCATGTTACTCTAAAGCATTAACAAACTAGCAGCTGTCTAAAGGGAACCTTCTGGTTTGTAGAGAGAACAAAACAACTCTGAAATGCAGATCTGCCTCTACTAGTATTTTATCCTGATAAAAGTCTGTGGCATTTCTTGGTTGGCTGTATTCTTTTGCTAGGGCTACTGTAGCAAAGTACCATAGATTGGGTAGCTTAAACAGAGAAATGTTTCCACAATTGTGAGAAAACAGAAGTTTGAGAGCAAGGTATGGGAAGTGTTGATTTCTTCTGAGGCCTCTCTTCTTGGCTTGTAGATGGCTGTCTTCTTGTGTTTTCACTTGGTCTTCCCTTTATATGCTGTCTCTGTTGTGATTTCTTCTTATATAAGGACACTAATAATAATTGGATTAGGATCTACCCTAATGACCTCATTTAACTTAATTACTCTTATAAAAACCCTACCTCCAATATAGTCCTATTCTGAGGGCACTGGGAGTTGGGATTTCAACATGAATTTTGGAGGGACATAGTTCAGTCCGTAATGTTGGCTAAAGAAAAATTATACACTATGACCCACTGTATAGTTCAAAGAGTACTTTGCTTGCTTAGGTTTAAGATAAAATGAAATCTTTGTTTACTGAACTTGTTATTCTTATGAAGGAGAGTGGGTTTTTTGCTTGTTTTGTTTTTAATCAGGATCCTTCTATGAAACTCAGTTTTTGTAGATAATGAAACTAGTTGCCTCCATTTCCTCTAGCGGACCAAAGTTAACCCAAAGACGCCCCAACTAAATCAAGAATGATTTTCATTTTGACACCCTATGCAAAATAACTTTACCAAAAAAAGGGGAAGTTGTACACTGGGAAAAATTCTAAGGTTTTATGACATAGCACCGTCAACACATTCTGACACAACAGAGAATAATTTTAGGGGTGCATATCTATCGAGGTCATAACTCCTTGGTCACCTCGCTTGAGATTTTCTTCTCTCTCTCAAGATGTTTCAGGAGCACAAAAGCAACTGTGGAAATTTCAGGTCTTTGAACTCTCGGACCCTTTCTAACAGAAGAGATTTCTCTGTACTTCAGAGTATAAGTCACAGCTAGATTAAACTTCCAAGATACAATCTCAAAAATCGTGACAGTGGCAGATTCACTCATATTATTCATTCATTCAACAAATGAATATTCTGGGAATACAGTGGGAACACAGAGAGCAATATTCCTGCCCCCATGGAGCTGGCATTGTTGGGGTAGATAGACAGTAAATGAAGTAGAGGCTGTTAGATTGTGATAATTACCAGGAGAGAAAGAAAGCAGGGAAAGGAAATTGAGTGTATTGGGGGATTATGTTTTAAATAATTGGTCAGGATGACTTTATTGAGAATGAAATTTGAGTGAAAACCTAAAAGACAAGAGGAAGCCAGGAACAAACCATTGTGGAAGAGCTCAGGGAGAAAGGGTTGCAGGCAGAGGGAGCTTCCTGTGTTAGGGGAGGAGTACAGGGATCTGCCTGTGACCTGCCCTGGGTGAAGGCGAGTCAGATGACCTGAGATGAGTCAGAAGGGGAAGTAAATAAGGCTATGTAGGGCTTTATAAACCAAGTTAGAGCGTTTGGGTTTCACTCCGAGTGCAGTGGGAAGTCAGGAAGCAAGAAGATTGTGTCACAGTCTGATTTACTGTGTCTGCTGTGTGTGAAATGGATTGTAGTCACGTGAGCAGAGTCAGGGCTCATAGTGCTCCACCAGTTCATCAGAATCTAGTTTTTATCACTCACTCTAATGCCCTTGGCTCCATCTTCTTGGGTAAGAATTTCAATAGCTCCAGGGGGCTCTCTCTTCCGTGCGGTCCACGTGGTCTGTGAAAAGTGCTGTGCATCTTTTGGCTCAACAAATTTGGAAGTGCAGGCAGTTTCCTGAGGTGCGTCTGTTAATTAGCTTGTTTTTGATCATTATATTTATCTTTAATTTTAATAAAATGGCTTATTTTCCCTTGAAGTATAAACACATTTGTGGTAGACCAAACAGTTTGAACTGTATGTCAGCATATTTACTAAAGGGAAAACACCTTTAAGGTAGTGAAATTAAAGTAATAGCCAAATTGTTTTCAAAATTATTCTGCGTTTCCATTATTTCCATTATTTTTCCATTGTTTTCAAATTATTCTGCTTGATCTTTGATAATCATTATTACTGAGGAATTGAAAGCTATGGTAAAAGCCAAATAGCTAAAAACAGTAAGGAACAACCAGGAAGATGGCAAAACACTCATTTAATTCAACTATGTAAATCTGAGAACAGTTCGACTAGGAAAAGAAGAGAGAGACTATCAAGAGCTTTGACCTGATGCATTTGATGTCCTAAGTGAGAAAATACCTACTTACCCTTTATTTTCGAGATCAGTATTTGAGACAACTTTGCAGTTGGTGGTATGAAAAATTTTGTTACTGGGTTATCCCATTCTCTAAAGACCTGAATTTACACTTTGTGTAAACTTTGGAAAGACCAAGACAATTTTTTGAAAGTTTGAAGAAACATTTATATTTGCAGAAGATCAGTTACCACCTTTTCAGGGTGAGCCTTTACTAATAAGGTTCAGTGAATCTCAGTAGCTAGAAAACCAAAGGAAGGGCTCTGTGGCCTTGAAATCTAGTCTGTATTAGAGTCCCAGGATTCCTTGTACAACGAATTCACCTTCTTGGTATCTTATCATATCTCTTAATGATTACAGCCTTTCTACCCCCTCTCAGCCACTATCCCAAAACACATAAACACCATCACTCATATATTATTATAAGGTGCAGTAGAAAATTAAAGACATAGTATTTACTGGAAAACTCTGTAGACTTGGTTGACTCCCCCTTTATTCTGCTTCTGACACTGATCTGTGAACTACTGAAGCACATCCCATGTGCTCATTAACTTCTGGCTATTCTCTTTGTAAAGCAGAGAAAGTACCAACTATTTTATTTCCTTCTGAGAGGTATTAGAGAATCAAATAATACATCTTATCTTGGTGAGGAATTAAACTTTGGAAGATATTTAATGTAAATAAACAACTGAATAAATTATTATGGAGCATTACTTACAAAGTACTACATAATTAATCATTTCTTATTTTTTTTTAAATTATAGTTGATTTAGAATATTATGTAACTTTGAAGTGTACAACATAGTGACTTACTATTTGAAGGTTATACTCCATTTGTAATTATTATAAAATATTGGCTATATTTCCCGTGTTTTACAATATATCCTTGCAGCTTATTTATTTTATTTGTGGTAGTTTGTTCCTCTTAATCTGCTACCCCTGTCATGCTTCCTCCTCCTCCCAACTTCCCATTGGTAACCACTAGTTTGTTCTCTATATTTGTGAGTCTGTTTCTGTCTTGTTATATTCACTAGTTTGTTTCATTTTTTAGATTTCTACATATAAGTGATATTTTACACTTAATTAGTCAAAGTTCTTAATGTTTAGTGCTTTCTTCCTGAGAGATATATACTCGGTAGTGGGAAAATATATTTTAGAAACTGTTATGTATTATATATATATGATATATACTGTCTATATGTAGTATTGTATATAATATATTATGTATAATCAGAATCATATTGCAAGACGAGATTTCGTAGATTATTTAGTACAAACTCTTAATTTTTTTGTTTTAGTAATTAAAGAAACTAAACTTTTCCAAATCTCTGTGATTGATCCAAAGTCACAATTCTTCAATGACACTGCCAAACCTAAATTCTTCATACCTTCTATATAATGAGGTAGTGATGTTTAGGGAACTTGACTTGCAACAGCAAGGTTGAAAAGACATTGGTATTCATGCTCCCTTTCGAGGAGAATTTTATTTTGAAGTTGTTTTTGATTCAAATCAGTCCTTCCCTTATATAGGATAAACATTAAGTTAAAAACTACTAATACTAATACCAGAAAAGGAAACTTTGTAAGCTTTAGAGAGCATAAGTAATACATTATATATTAACCCTAATGTGGAACCATTATCTTTCAGAAAAATGCTCCGATTGAACAAGTTTTATAGTTTGACATGTATATATAATACATGAAATTACATACACTGACAGGTTGAGATTAAAGAATATATGTAAAGGCTTTACTTTCTATATAAGCAGTTTTCCCATGCCTGTGAGTGATAATTTATGGCATATGGATTTATATAATTTCCTTTTCCTAAAATATAAAACTGGAAGAGCCCTTGGGAATTATCTAAGCCTGACATAGATTCTACAGCTAGAGATTGGAGGTGTCAGTAGAGAAGTAATATGCCCAAGTCCCATACAGACCTCCAAAGAGATGAAAAATGCACAACCTGCTTATTACCTCATTTTACATGTACGGTCTCTTCTTTTACCTGATCTTGGAGGCAGGTGTCATACTGTAGAGGTAATCTTTGAACCTCAATTTTATTTTATTTTTTAAGAAATGGAAAATTTTACTCAAGCCAAACTTGAGGATTATAACCTGGGAACAGCATGTCAGAAAGCTCTGAGAACTGTTCCTGAAGCTCAGTTTTAGATCTCCCTGGTCTTTGCAGAAATTTCTTGAATCAAATGTCATCCCTCTGTTTTTCATGAGACAAAATTCACAGTCATTTTTGTTTTTTCTTTTGTTTTTAACAAAATTTTACCATTTTGTTACACTCTGCATGCAGTCCTCTTACAGGTTCCTAGAATTTAGAAGGAAACCAATCCAATCACATTGTATGAGCTAAAACTCAGAAATGTTAATCTTAAATATTCCCAGTAGTTATCAAATGATTAAATTGCCTTAAATGGCTGTTGCTACAAGATTTCAGTTTTGAACCCTTTGAAAGAAAGAGTCACATGGGAAAGAACAGCTAGTGTAAGTAAATGTTAATTGATGTCCTGAGAAAACAAAATTAATGTTTTTATGAATGACAGACAAAAGTCTTTTTCAGCGTTGTGAGAAATTCAGCATTTCAAGAATGATGCTTAAACAGTTTTTCTCTGTGACCTTTTCCATTACTGACAGTTTTACCCAATATTCATAATAATTTTTAATTACACAGGAATATGTAATATTTGTTAAACAATTTTCCCCAGTGATTCTGCAACAAATAAAAGGTAATTTAGCACTATTCAGTAGTAAATAGCAAAGTATTCTTGTTTTATGTTCACATTTTAATTAAATCTCACCTCATTTTGTTGATTATTTGGTGTGAAGGCTAAATTGCTTCTTAGGATATCTCACTGTCTGCAGAATTGATTATCCTTTTCTAACAAATGTGAGAAAATATCACAGATTTCTTTTCTCCCAACAAGTAAATATTTTCAAAAATAGTCATCTATTCTAGCTTTTTCTTTTTTCTTTTGTTCGTTTAATATGGTGCCAGTCATGTACCCTTTACAATTCTTGGTGGAAAGTTAAATTCATAATCTTTAAGTAAACAACTTATTTAGTAGAAAGATAAAATATGGGTGTAAAAACTGTAAGTTCAAGATAATATTTTAAATTCTCTTTTAATTGGTGAGTTTGGATCTGAGTACATTTGTTATTGGTTCCTTTATAAATTTTTTTTTTCATATCAAATGAAAAAGTCAGTTTCTGAGTTACATTATAAGTAGGTGGATTTTACGTGAAATTAATAGAGAAAAATGATCCTATAACAAAGGACAGTTTGTGGTTTAGACTTACTGGATAATGCATAATGTTGACTTGAGTGTATCGCCTGATTTTTATGCTAAACCTATTTGGTTTCCATTTTGTTTTGTCTTCCCTAGTTTCAGGGTGGAATTCTCTAACAGAGTATTTCAAGTTTATAATAGTTTCTTGGCCTCAGGAGTAAGCCCTTAACTAAAACTTGAAAGGAAAATAATTCTAAACATTACTAGCACCTTTTTCTTTCTTTGCTTTCTTTCTTTATTAGGGCTTGAGTTATATGGAGTGTCCTCCCCACTCCCTGATCTCACCATGCGCAAGAACAGCTCATGTAGCCAGGAAGCTGTGAAAAGAGCTCAGGAATCTTTTAAGTTGCTTAAAAATCATTGCTCTTTTCCGTTAGTACTGTTAGCTTTGATAATAAAAATACATTTACATGTAGTAAGCTATTGTGTTAAGATTTGAAAATGGGCTACATAAAAGAAGAAAAATTAGGTTGAAATTCCAATGAATTTTGTCACTAGAATTAATAACAAGACTGTTACTGTGTTATCAGGCAGTGGACTAAGTGCTTCCCACGCATACCGTCTTTGAATCCTCAATACAAACAAATGCCGTTCTTATCTCCATTTTACAGACCACGAATCTAAAGCCCAAGGAGATTACACAATGAACCCAAGTCAAACAGCTAGTAAGTGGTCTAGCTGGGACCTGCACATTCTAGGATCAGTCCATGCTCTTCAGTGTACACTCTGTTGCCTCCAGTTACTGTGTAACTGGATTACTCGCATTGTTTAGTAAGTAGAGAAAATAATCTAAAAATTTTATCAAGATTGGTTAAAATAACAGTAGACTGACATCCTTTCCTAGAGGTATTACATAATTTTACTATTTATCTTTAGTCTTTACTGCAGAGGGTTAATATCAGCATGAGATTATTGAAACACTGATAGCAAATACAGATACTATAGAACTAATTCTGTTTTTTTAATGCTTTTTTTTTATTGGAGTATAGTCTGTTACAATGTATCAGTCTCTGGTGTACAGCACAGTGTCCCAGTCATACATACATGTATTCATTGTCATACTCTTTTTCATTAACGGTTATTACAAGATACTGAATATAGTTCCCTGTGCTATACAAAAGAAATTTGTTTTTTTAAAATCTATTTTTATATACAGTAGTTAATATTTGCAAATCTCAAGCTCTCAAATTTATCCCTTCCTAGGTACCCTCTTTCCCCCTGGTAACCATAAGATTGTTTACTGTGTCTGTGAGTATGTTTCTGTTTTGCAGATGAGTCCATTAGTGTCTTCTTTTTTCTTTTCTTAGATTCCACATGAGTGATATCATATGGTATTTTTATTTCTCTTTTTGGCTTACTTCACTTAGAATGTTGATCTCCAGGTCCATCCATCTTACTGCAAATGGCATTATTTTATTCTTTCTTATGTCTCAGTAGTATTCCATCTTATATGTATATACTACTTCTTTATCCAGTCCTCTGTCAGTGTACATTTAGGTTGTTTCCATGTCTTGGCTATTGCATATAGTGCTGCTATGAACATTGGGGTGCATGTAATTCTATTTTAATGATAATGATTTTTAGTATCTTAAAAGATTTTTCACTAAGTGGTCACATCTGACCCTGAATTAATTATTTACTTGCTAGACAAGACGGTCTTTTACTCTCTTCTCTTATTGATAAAGAAAATGATTGAAATATTTGTCAGAAAACAATGAAGATTAAGGAAACAAACCAACAACAGCAATTAACGTGATGTGTAATATGACAAAACAAACTTTATAAACTATTCTTTAAACTGCAGAAAAAGAATCAGGACAGAATACTTTTGGAATGTGAATTCTACTATCAGATGAACCCTCAGGTGGGCAAATATTTTTAAAACAACCGTTATTGCTCATAGAGTACGTACAGGAGTACAGTTAAGAGTTTTGAAATAACTTTTGAAAGTGCAATTTAGAGTTTAATTGTAACATTTATTTCTAGCCTTTTATAATGCTTGCTGTGGTTTAGTTTGGTAGAAAAGTTGTCACTTTAGGAATAGTAGCTCTATGTTCCTATTATTTATATATTTGAAACCAGGAATTTGTTTTCTTTAAAAATGTCCCAAAGGTAGAAGTGTTTGCTCTTTTAATTTGATCTATAGTGCATCTGCTTAACAAAAACAATCCCGGATCTGATGAACTTGCCATGGAGAGATGATTTTGTCAGACTATTGTTTGATATATTAATTTTGTTGATTATTTAGTTTAAAAGGCTAATGGACTGTGTTGAAGGAAAGGAAATAGATACATACAGTAATATAACTTGAATTCTTCTCTTAAAATATTTTTTAGCATTTTGTATTTCAGTGGTCATAATATTTTCTATGAAATGACAGAAATATTAAATGAGAAGATTTTGTTCACATTATTGAAGTTCAGTAGTTCATTGTTCAAAGATTACTTTCAATTTTCAATAATGGATATACTGTGTAAGTGTTTTAACCAATGGCTTAGACTAAGAAGAAAAATTTCTGTAGCCTACAAAGCTAATCTCCAAGGAAGATGGCAATAATTTTTGTAAGTCCATTGTTTTGATGTATAGGAAGTTTTGTATTTCGTCCATTCTGTTCAGAAAATGAATAATTTTACTCATGAATATTCAATTTGAATCTTACATTATGTAAACAGTTCCCTTGTAAGGATACTCATAATTGAGCCCCTTGAATATCAGTGGTTTGCATGTTCAGATGAATTTGGGTTAGATTATTTGTAAAAGCAAACAAACAGAAAAACCCCAAAGAATGTTTTGTTAATCTATTTTTTAAGAGCAAATCTCTTAACTTTAAAAATTGAAGTGGTGAAATAGTTTTTTACATTTTGATTAGCTCTGAAAATATTTCTCAAAAACCATTTAAAAATATTACAAAAAAATAGCGATTTGATTTCTTTCCATCTGTCATTTCCTTCTAATTTCTTAAATAATCATTACAAATTGTTTTTGTTATTTATTTTTACATTTTTTCATCAAGTAATAGTTATTTTACAATGTTGTGTCAAATTCTAGCATAGAGCACAATTTTTCAGTCATACATGAGTATGTATATATTCATTGTCACTTTTTTTTTTGCTATGAGCTACCACAAGATCTTGTATGTTTTTCCCTGTGCTATACAGTATAATCTTGTTTATCTATTCTGCATTTTAAAATTCCAGTCTGTCCCTTCCCACCGCCCGCCCCCTTGGCAACCACAAGTTTGTATTCTATGTCTATGAGTCTGTTTCTGTTTTGTATTTATTTATTTTATTTATTTATAATTTTAGATTCCTCATATAAGCGATCTCATATGGTATTTTTTTTCTCTTTCTGGCTTACTTCAGTTTCAATGACATTCTCCAGGAACATCTATGTTGCTGCAAATGGTGTTATGTTGTTGGTTTTTGTGGCTGAATAGTATTTCATCGTATAAGTATACCGCCGCTTCCTTATTCAGTCATCTGTTGATGGACATCTAGGCTGCTTCCATGTCTTGGCTATTGTAAATAGTGCTGCTATGAGCATTGGGGTGCAGGTGTCATTTCGAAGAAGGGTTCCTTCTGGATATGTGCTCAGGAGCAGGATTCCTGGGTCCTATGCTAAGTCTATTCCTAGTCTTTTGAGGAATCTCCATACTGTTTTCCACAGTAGCTTTCCTTGCTTCCCTCTCCCAGTGTTAATGATTTAGATGTCCTCTTTTACAATTTTGTGTTTATTCTTTTTGTAATTCATGGCAGTTATTTCCTTTCCAGTTATGAGTGTCTCATTTTTGTAGCATCCTGCTTCTTTTCCATTTAGAGTAGACCTGTCAATATGTCTTTTAGCATGGGTTTAGTGTTGCTAAACTCTTTTAGTTTTGCTTGTCTGTGAAGTTCTTTATCTCTCCTTATATTCTGAAGGATAGCCTTGCTGGATAGAGCATCCTAGGCTGCATCTTTTTTTCATTCAGGACTTTGAATATGTCTTGCCACTCCCTTCTGGCCTGTAGTGTTTGTGTAGAGAAATCAGCTGAGAGCCTTGTGGGGGTTCCCTTGTAACTCACTCTTTGTTTTTCTCTTGCTGCCTTTAGGATCATTTCTTTATCCTTGACTCTGGCCATCTTGATTATGATATGTCTTGGTGTGAGTCTGTTTCAGTTCTTCCTGTTTGGGACCCTCTGAGCCTCCTGTACTTGGATATCTGATTCTTTCTTTAGGTTTGGGAAGTTTTCAGTCATGATTTCTTCAAATACCTTTTCAATCCCCTTTGTTCTTTCTTTCCCTTCTGGAACCCCTATTATGCGTAGATTGGCATGCTTTATATTATCCCATAGGTCCCTTATATTGTTTTCATTGTTTTTTATTTGCTTTTCTCTCAGCTGTTCTGATTGGGTGCTTTCTGTTGTCCTGTCTTCTAGGTCACTTATTCGTTCCTCTGCATTATCTAGCCTGCTTTGTACAGCCTTTAGGTCAGCTCTCATCTCAGCAAATGAGTTTACTAATTCTACTTGGTTCTTCTTTATAGCTTCTATTTCATTTTTGACATATTTTATATCTCTAAACACTATTTCTTTTAGTTCCTTCAGTACTTTGATCTCTCCTTTTTTGAAATCTTGATCTAGTAGGCCATCAATGTCTATTTCCTTGATTGAGCTTTCAGGGGATTTCTCTTGCTCTTTTAATTGGGAGTGGTTCCTCTACTTCTTCATATTGCTCATATCTCTCTGGCACTGTGGCTTAAGGAGTATCAGTTATCTAGTTCTCCTAGAGATGCTGTGCTCTTAATGATTTTATTGAGAGGTCTTTGTGTCTTTGCCCTGTTTCACGTACTCAGCTTGCTGTTTCCAGAGGCCCTCTGTTGGCGCCCTCATCTGTGCTGCTCTCAGTGGCTGTCAGCTAGCAGATCGTGCCCCCTCCCAACACTGGGTCAGGAGCTGAGCTCTTACCCAGAGGGTAGTTGGGTCACTCCCCCTCCTGATACCGCAGTCAGATGCTGCTCTCTGGGGAAGGCAGGTGGGCAGATCGTGCCCCCTCCCAGCACCGTGGTCAGGTGCTGCATTCCTGCCAGGAAGAGGGGTGGCCACCCGCCCTCTCCCAGTGCTGGTTGCTCCACTGCTCTGTGCCACTGCCTGGTCCACCTTGGGTCGACGCTCCGAAGGTGGGCTCCAGGAAGACCGTAGAATGGCCCCACCCCTGCTCTGTGCCAAATCTCAGCTCCTTGTTTGTCTTGGCAGCGAGAGTTCTCTGAGGTGCCAGGGCAGAAAGATCCTATCTACCACGGGCTGTAAACAAGTCTCAGTCCTGCCTAGGAGGTTGCAGAGCTCCCGGGTGTGGATTCAGGGCTTGGCACCGCTCCTGCCCAGGTGCTGTGCACAGGAGGAGATGGGGCTGTGGCTTCACCCCACCTCTCTTCTTGCGAGATGCGCCAGTAATGGTGCCGTGGGTCTGAGGAGACAAAGGCTATGGTGTTCCTCCCCCCAGGGCACACCAGCCGTGTTGCTTTGCTTTTTTCACAATTTATGGGGGACTGAGGTTGTTCTGCTCCGTATCCCCTCCCAGCCACGGTGCGCAGCCCTCTGCGGTCCCCCGGGGCTGCCTCAGTGCATCCGCCCCAGTCCTCTGCCTGGCTCAGGCGGCCTGTCCTGGCCCCCAGCTGCCGGCTTGCGTCTCAGGCTGGGTATCGTGGGGACCCTTTGTGCCCGTTTAACTCAGTTCTGTCAGTCAAGGGGTGCTCGGGGCAGATCTGAGCCTCGGAGGCTGCCTCTCCGTCCCTCTCGCCTCTCTGTTGGAGGGGGGAGACCCAGCGAACTAGCGCCAGTCCTTCTTTGCCGTTCCCTCCCTGCGGGATTGGTCCTGCACTGTTTTACTTTTTCTTCTTTCTTTTTTCCTTTTCTCCTACCAGATTTTTGGCATCTTTGTCTTTCAAAGAGGGTGATGTTTGGTCAGAGTTCGGCAGGTGCTCTGGTTGGCTGAGTGGGTCCGTAGATGTGAGTTTTGGTGTATTTGTGGGAGAGGGTGAGCTACAAGCATGCTTCTACTCCACCATCTTGCTTCTCTCTCACAAATTTTTATATCAACATTTGATTTTAGAATTAAAGAATTATACCAGTCTGAATAAAGATAAAATGAAACAATATGAGTGAAATAAAGTATATATAGTTTGTGATTTCCAGTGATTAGTATTAAGCATTGATTTAGTTGAATAGTGCTAATTCTGTTACAGTTAAAATACTGAAAGACTATAAAGATGAATGAGACATAGTCTTTGACCACAAGGAGTTTATAGTTTAGGAGGGCAGATAGTGACGTATGCAACTAAAGTACAATGTGGTTGCATAATATAATGAAGCTATTACTGAGTACTGTGAAAGCACTAAGGAATAAGCTAAGACTTTACTGAAATACATTGGATGTTGAACAGAATTTTGCCATACAGAAGTAGAAATAAATTGGACTTAATAGCATTATAGAAAGACAGAATGTCAAAAGAAAAGATCAAATGTTAACGTCCTTGTCACACTTGAAGAATGACAAAATCTGGAATGTTTGGGATATAGTTTGTGTGTTGGCCATAAAGTTTGGTTGGGACAATAGTAGAGAGTTTTGATATTCTTTATCAAGGAACTTGATTTCTAAGCTGTAGAAAGTAGGGAGTTACTGAAGATATATTTAGTTGACGCACATCCTTACATGGGTTTCTCTGTGAGATATATTCGGTAATAATAAGCATAATTGTTTAGAGTCAGGAGAAACTGATGTTGAAAAGAGCACTTTACAGTTTTTTTAATTAATTTATGATTAAGACATGGTAAGTTCCTAAACCACAGTAATGGGAGCAGAGAGGGCAAGAAGGTCAGAAATACCAGAGATATTGTGGAGTCAGAAGCTCTTGGGCAGCAGTTATATTGTGGTGAATGGGGTAGAGGGAGGTTTCTCTGAGGTGTCTGGTTTGGGTGACTAGAGAGATGTTGACCCCTTTAAGAATGGGGAACAAAGTAGGAGAAAAAAGTTGGGAGAAATTAGAAATTTAGTTGATTTGAGAACATGCGATTTTTTTTTTTTTAAAGGCTGGAAAATACCTATTTTGGGAGATCTTGGACAAAAAACAGAAAATAGAAATATCAAACAACATCACCTAAAATGCCAATCATTTGCTTTTTGCCCAGAATCGTGATCCTCTCACCATTTGGGCATTTCTCTTCAAGATGGAAGTGGTTGGCAGTGATTATGATTGTCCCTCCTAGACCAGTACTTGAATGTAGCTAGTCTTGATTTTGGGTCCTGGATTTTGTGGAGGAAGACGGGATAGTCAGATTTGTTCTCAAAGTGTCTTTTGAACAAACAAAATAGTCACTGTGCCAACTCTGTCACCTAACAGTGGTTTAGCATTTCTAGCGTGTTCTTTCTCCCATGCTTTCTCCACCAGAGTAAGGCTCACTTCTCACTGGTTCCTCATGCCTTAGCCAAACATGTATCCTTTATTGACTCAGTAGTTTAATTACTTTAATTGGGTTATATCCTGTCTTACACGTGGGACACTACATAGAGCTCTAGAAAATATGAATATGTATTTTGGAGACATTTACATGTAGAGGGTAGTGAGAGTAGATAAACACACCCAGCAGTATGAGGATTATGAAGAGGACCAAAGACAGATGATGACTACTTGTAAAGAGCAAGAAGAGTTTTTCTAAAAAGAGCTGTAACAACGATTTTTTTAGATTATTTTTATTCTCAATGTATTTTAACAAATTTTTATATAAAATAGCTAAAATTTTGTAGATGAATAAAAGGCAGTTATATTTGGGGACAAAATATTTGGAAATGTACAAAAAACAATATTGGCTTTTTTCATTTTTAGCAATAATAGGTTAAATGTATTGATTGTAGGTAGACTTACATCAGTTTTTACTCTTACGTAAGTACCAAGACTAGGTTTTATTAACAGACTCACTTTTATTTGTGCTATAATGAAGTTATTGTACTCAAGGTCATATTTTTTCTTCAGTCAGTTGCCATCCCCCAAACATTTTCTCATTTAAAATCTGATCGTTCCAATTACGCACTGAAGTTTGTTAGGAAATTTCCAGGAGAAAAACTCAGGTAAGATATGGTTTTCAAATGTCATTCTCATACGTGTAGATTATTCTGGTGACCTTTTCTTTTGATATTCCTTTATAAATCTGCCTTTCAAAATTAAATTATATCTCCCAGTCATTTTCTAAGAATATATTCAGAATATGGGCAAGAGAAGTAAGGCCATCCCTCCCGCCCCCGCCCCGAAAGCCAGAGAATCATTGTGATTTTGTCCCTTTTGCTCTCTCCTCCTGGGGCCATCTGTGTTTTGGTTGTCACAACTTAGGGTGCCTGTCTGGCCTCAACTGAGTAGAGGCCACGGATGCTGCTCAACGTCCTACAAGGCACAAGACAGCCCCTCGCAGAATTGAGTTATTTGGTCCAAAATGTCAGTAGTGCAGAGATTGAGAGGCCCTGATTTAAGGTGAGAATGACAACAAGAACAGTAAGACAAATAATGAGACTTGATTTAGCTCTGGACCCTTGCAGATGTCTACATTTAAAAAACCTAGTCAGGGTATCCCCTTAAATGCAGGACAAGTAGGCACTGATACTTACATAGAATATCCTCTGAGCAAAAGTTTTTAAAATACTCCCTTTTTTAAAAAAGTAGAAAAATAACCAGTTTGAATATTGGTCATAAATAAGGTGAAGCAGAGATTAGAATTTTGTTTTTTCTAAATTGTTTGAAATGGTATTTCGATTATGAAACTTTTTTTTATTTAAAATTAAGTGAAAACTATGTTAGTCAATGTTGAAGTAAAGTGAGTAGAATACTTCCTAAGAATTAGATGGAGATAAATGAGAAATAATTCTCTAGTGAGATAATTTTATCTTCATTGTCAATCACTTAGAACAGTGATTCTTACCTCTTTTAGATCTTAAACCTCATTTGGATGAACTTTTGTAGGCTACTGATTCTCTTCACAAAATTTCATAATGATATCTAACTTTTCATGTAGTTTGGAGTATTTACAGACATCAATAGAGCCCCGAATATGGACCTTTAGACCATAGATTTCATATTAAAACAAAACAAAATTTATCTTGAAGAAATACAATAAAATGCCCTCTTACTCTTAAATGTGACTCTCATGTTAGTCTTAATGGCCTTGTAATTCACAGTTCTCTCAACCCCATCTCCCATCTTACTAAACATGCATTTTGAGGTTGGGATGCACCCTGACCATGGAAGGGAGAAATGCCACACAATTCACTGGGGAGTGAAACTCTCAAACAGGAACTAAGCTAACCTCACATTTATTTATGCCTATCTTTACCTTTACATTAATAATGCCCCTCCCTTCCAAAAGAATTTGTTAAGAAAATGAATAATGTAAGATATATGTATCTAGGGAAGAGAATAAGCTGCTTTTGAAGTAATTTAGGAGTATCTAGTTAAAGTGAAGCATAGAAATTGCACTATAAGCAGAAGTCAACCTAGCAGAAACTGGTGCTGACATATGCTAATTACAGTCCTTTAAAAATCTGTTCATTAAAGCAAGTATTACTAAGCAACATTGGCAAGCCTGATTCCTGACTTCACGTACCAAAGGGTAATGAAATTTATTTAAATAAAATACAGTAATTCCACCTTTTAACTAATTTTGACAGGTCTTGTCCCCAATTAATCTGAATCAATGATGCATTACTATGATGTAACCGTTGGAAAGCATCTCCCAATAAAATAGAAAAAAAAAAAAAGAAAGAAAAGTGACTCTCTCCTGAGGTCAGAGCATCTCCCAATAAAATAGAAAGCATCTCCCAATAAAATAAAAATAAAAAAAGCATCGCCCAATAAAATAGGGGGAAAAAAAAAAAAAGAAAGAAAAGTAACTCTCTCCTGAGGTCTTCCCATAAACTAGAAAATGTTATTTTTTTTTGAGACAGTAAAGGAATGGAATGTTTGTGTTGGAGTTACTTGTTTTTAATTTGGGAACATTTTAATGTTTCAGTGGTGAATTTTAACAGGATTACTCTGGCTGCTGTGAGGCTGACTGTGTCTCTGCTCAGAAACTGCTCAGTGGCTTCCTACTTAGAGGACAAACCCTAGTGTCCTCACAATGGCCTGAGACCCTATGTAAGGGTCTCCCACCCCTTTACATTCTTGATTGTAGCTCCGCTTTTCTCCCTGACACTTGCTCTGTTCCAGCCCCTCTGGGCTCTGTGGGTACTTCAGCTGTGCCCTGCATTCCTTCTGAGGGTACAGCTCCCCAGCGGGCATGCAGGCTCATTCCTTGAGGCCTCTGCTTGACCATCACCTCATCTGGGAGGCCTCCCCTGACAGCTCTATGTCAAAGAGCAGCCTCCTTCCCCTCTGCCCACCGCACACTCCCTCCCTCCCTCCCTTGCTTTTTTTTTTTCCTCTCCAGCACTTACCATGGCACTGTATGTTTAGTTGTTCTTTTGACTATTTTTACCCACTGGCGTATAAAACCCCACGAAGGTAGGGACTTCGCTTGTTAACTGTTACAATACCTAAAATAGCACCCGACCTAGAGTCTGCTCAGTTAAGAAATGTTGCAATGCATGGGTGCACACATTTTTACTAAGTTAAGTTTAGATAATCTGACGGGGAACGTAAACCTCTATTGATAGAAGAAAAGCATAACTTTTAAATTATGACACAGTTATTTAATTCAAGGACAGGATTCAAGTAGAGAACTTTGGTTTCCTTCTGGCTAAAGTGAGTTTCAGTAGCTTAGGGAAAGCCCACACCTAAACAAAGATTATAAAACCAGAGAGCAAACTTAAGGTTCCCTATCTGGTTTGGCAGGTCAACAAACCATCAGTCAGCATAGCTCTTTATATGGCCTGGTTTTCCTGAGTAATCCCTTATCACTTAGTCTGAAATACCCATCCTTTGGGCTGGAATCTTGGCCCACACCTATCTTGGTGATCTTTGAGGTATTTCCCATGTAACTTGGAGAATCTGAAGAAACTTTGTCAGGAGTGTCAGTGTCTCGCTGTCTCTTTTATCTGGCAGACACCAAAAACTGCTTGCTGCTTCCCTATCTTCCTGGGAAGCATGCTAGTGATACCCCAGGAAGCGATAAATGTCACCAATTTCCCTTTTGCCAGATCACCTACTGATCCTGGTTGGTAAGCCTCATTCTTAGACATTTATGGGGTGGCCCTTAATTTAACTACTCCACTCTTCAAAGCAAAACCCTACTTTTCAGATGAATTACCAATCTGTAGAGGCCCCTGGGAGCCCTGCTGTGGAGCCAGGATTGGCCAGCTTTTCCTGTAAAGCACCCAGTAGTAAATATCTTAGGCTTTGCTAGCCATGCCTTCTCTTGTCCTAGCTATTCAGCTTTGCCAGTGTTGTGCAAAGCAGCCATAGACTCTTCATAAATGAGCAAGTGTGACTGTCCCAATAAAACTTTGTATTTACAGACACTGATATTGGAACTTTATTTGTTATATGTCATAAAATACTCTTTTTGGTTTTTTGTTTTACAACTATTTCAAAATCTAAGAAAGAAGAAACTATTCTATTTATAGACTATATAAAAATAGATGTTGAGCTAGATTTGGTATGTGGAGCATAATTTGCCAAGCCTTGCTCTAGAGTCTAGGAGATCTCTTTGTGGGTTATTTGGACCTTGAATATCTGCTAACTCCTAATGCTCTGTTTCCTGGGCCTGGGGAACAGCTTCATCTTTGTTTCCTGGCCATCTTGTATATTCTGAATCTCAGAGGACACAGCTAAAATATCTGGGTACAGTGATGACCTGAATGGCTTTCCATTTCTGAAGTCTTCTAATTCAGGAACATAGTTTCATTTCAACTTTGATTTCTGATTTAGTGCTGTTTCAGATTCTAGGTCTAAAATGATAGGAAAAGCCTTCACGCTGCGGCTCGGTTTCCTTTTGTTCTGGCTGTTGATCTTGCTGTTACCTCTGCCCCTAATTACCGTTGACTGGATTTCTTGCCCTGCAGTGAGAAGTAGATAGTTGCTGCTCACCTCTTGCTGCCTTGTCAGCCAGAGACCACACTGAGGAAACCTGTGCATGGTGGATTTGGTTTAGAGCTTGAGCTGATGACACTCAAAGCTTACCTGTATTCTTTTTCACTTGAAAATTGATCATCTGTTTCAGATCACCTCTGATTTTACAGACACGTATGTACTATTTCTAAAACAGTTTTGACCCTGACTTTCCTCATACTTTTAGACTTTTGGCTTGTGCATAACCCAGGCCAGCTTTGTCTTCGCTAGGCAGATTTGCTGCTCTCTAAGCCATAAGTCTGACAGCGTGTTATTTTTTCTGTTTGTTTTGATATTTTTGAGGTGTTTTTCTTTTTGAATCTAATCTTTCTCTCACTTTTCCCAAAACACTGAGTCTAGCAGGGTCTGTACCTCTGATGAAATTGAAGGTAGAATAGCCTCAGTTGAGAGCTTGCTTTTCTTAATAACACAAAACCATTCTGACAATAATGGGTGTAAACTAGAATGAACTGATTTTGACGTCATAGAAGACCCTTTCTATGAAAGTGTGGAAGAGAACATATTGCTTTCATCTTGATTTGCAAGTATCTCATGAGGATATTCCCTCTCCCCTTTAGGTCTACTTGCACTTGTAAAGCTGACCTGGATCCCCTTAAATACCCTGCCTAGTTTCGTTAGAGTGGGGCAGTGTAGTATGAGCACTGGTGGGGAGTCTGATATTACTCAGAAAGGGTGCTGCTGCTCTGAACACGTTGGCCTTTCAGGTATGCTCGGGGAAGTCAGCAGACTGCATCTAGGCACAGAGCCATTCCAGCAGGTTATCAAGATGGGCAGTGGAAGGCGAGGGGCTGGTTTCCGCTGTGAGAGACACTGACCCACCCTTATTCACTCACTTGTGTGTAAACATAGACCACAAGCTGCCAGTGATGGTTGACAATTCTTATTTTGTGTGTCGACAGCTTATCAGAATTCCCTGGCCTCAAAGGACCATTAACACAGTCCCAGACCCTGTCCTCCTGCAGGTGGTTGATACTGCTGGCATGGTTTTTGTTTTCTGACTTGCTGTTCCTGGGCTTGGACCATTTGTTCTACACTTGAAGTCTGAGCTTGTGAGCCCACAGGCGTGACTTTGCAGATAGCCCTGTTTGTGACCTGAACCTGTGACTGCTGCTTCTGGCCTTGACCTTCCGTCCTCCTCTCTCTCCACAGTAATGCTTCTGGCCTGGCTTGGCTTTTCTACTCCACTTGCCTCTAGCATCCTGGAAGACAGAATTACTCATTTCCATTGAAACATCACATTTTTTTTAGCAGCTATTTAAATAGATATAAATAGAAGAAATATAACTGGTATTCTGAGATTTTTCACTTTTGTGAATTCATTTATTTGGTATTTTAATTTGTGGTCTTCGAGTTATATAACATAGCGATAATTCCTACATTGTGTGTGTGTACATTCATGTATACACACAACTGACCCTCAACTTGGGTTTGAACTGTGTAGGTCCACTTATAGGCAGATTTTTTTCAATAAATATGTACTACAATACTACGTAATCTGAGATTGGTTCACCCTGTGGATGTGAAACCAGTTATGGAGTGTTGACTGTAGAGTTATACACAGATTTTTCACTAGAGGATCAGCACCCCTAACCCATGTTGTTCAAGGGTCAACTGTATGTAACTATTATTTTTTTTTAATATATAGTGTTCTTTCTTTCTTGTTTTTACTTTTAAATTGTAGTATGTCTCCTATTTCACAAATATATTTTAACCTTTACCCCGTGTTCATTTTGCAGAGGACTTTGACAATCATTACTTAGCCTAGCACAGATTGTATCGATTTTATTAAGTCTGCAATAGCAAATTTGCTGCCTTAGTATTTTTCTACTGTTACTAGAGACTCTTGACAGCATTTTATTGCAAAAGATAACATTTTTTTAAAACTTACCTTGAGAAAATATGAAAATAGTTCATATAGTGTTTTAATATCACATGATATTCAAAATGGCTATATTAATGCATGACCCGCTAACTTCAGGATCTGAAAGGCTAGTAGCTCCCTGAGTGAAGAACTGAGGAAATAGGCAGTGGGAAATAGATATTCCAATAAGTCAATCTTCCAATCCATGTCAGCCAGTAAGATTCTTAATGCTGCCATGTGTATAGTCGTACCAAGTGCATGATCCTTCAGAGATCAAGAAGCGGGACCTGGCTTCCAGCTATTTCTGGAGAAATGATATCATCCAGTGCCCTATGGTGGAAGGAAGGTCTCTCTTGTCCTCACCAGCTCCCAGAGATAGCCTAGGAAGAGAAAGCTATGGTTTCACAACCCCTTCATGGAGAAGAAAATCAGTCTTTAGGCTAGGTGATGAACATTGCACAAAAAAGAAAGATAAATAGCTCCACTCCCCCTGCTTGCCACAGCTGACCTGGAGAGATTCTGGATATTCTGAGGCAAGTTCTCTTTGAAGGATGTACTTTGTATCAGTTTAGGTTTAATTCAGCCTGAGGTGCCCAGTTATCTGCTTCTGATGGCATTTGATGTGTGAGGAAGATGGGAGGCAGGAGAGTGGTGGGGAGGGAAGGTTCTGATAGTGGCCAGATGCTCCCTGACATTCTATAGCTCCGATGGTGGTAACTCTGTATTCCTCCCACCACCCTCCACTTTCACCTCACTTTAAGATTATGGCTTCTTTGAGATAAAAATAATTCTATAGAGCCCATCCTGAATGGAAATCCTACTGAATAACTGAAATACTCAAAACTCAACTAGTTTCCTGGTGTTCCTAGAATGCAGCATAATTGGGGGTGAGTTAGACTAGCAGCGGGGTGGCTCTGAAATGCTCATATATATAAGATTCGCTTGATAAAAGTGCATATTTGTTGGCTTCAACATCACAGATTGACCTGGGGGGGTGGGCTCTTGGAATCTGCCATGTATTTGTTTGCTTTTCTGGTTTATTTGCTTATTTGTTTAGTCAAGCACCAGGGGATTCTAATTCAAGTTTTCAAGGATCACAATTTACAAAAGGCATTGATCTAGAGATGATGTCACGAAGAGCTAAATCCCCAGTAAAGCTTGGGGCTGGGAAACTTGTATTCAACTCTGGTAGATCAGTAGACTCCTTGTCTCTATCTTTTCCATACTAGGTTTAAAGAATGAAAACTTAAGATTCTTAGCGATAACCTGAAACCTCTTGTGTCTCAACACTCACCATAATGATCTTACTTAATTTTTCCAACAACTACTCTGCAGGTATTAATATTATCTCCATTTTTGACCAGTCCAATTAATATTAAGCACCCATTGTGTGCCTTGCCCAGATGAAGAAGCTGAGTCTCAAAAGAGATTGATTAATTTGTCTGAGGTTACTTAGTTCACAAAGGGTGGAACCAGGATTCGGATACATTTGTTTGATTCCAAAGTTCAAGTTTCTACTACACAAACCTTCTGTTCTTCACTTCCTCCTCTGCTCAAAGTCATGTGAGCTCCCTGTGCGGCTGTATTACTTTTAATTTAAATAAAGCACCAGAATGTGACCAGCAGGCTACCAAATATCGTTGACATGTAAGGGGTTTCCTACCTGTGCGGGAAGTTGGGACATTTACCCATGAAAATACTCAGCATTGCAAAGGAGTGTGTAATTAAGTGCCCAAATTAGATACAGAGAGAGGAGAGAGGCTCATGTTGTGTGTGAAGTGTTTTATGCAGGATATTGGACAGATTTGAATATCTCAAAGGACAAGATTTAAGAGAGCTGGGAGCAATGTTGTTCCCAAATCATGGAAGTTTGAAATGAGTCAGTTCTGTGGATAATGCTGGGTAATTATCCTTCTGCATTTTAACAGTTATTAACACACAATTATCTATGTAAGTAATCCCCTTGTTCCCTTCCCATGGAACACTTTTGGAAGAAGAAGCACTCTTGTTTCCGTTTCATTGGCCTCTCATTCAGGCCCCTGCTCCTGTGTTCCAAAGACTGCTTTCGTCATGATCACCGATCATCTTGCTCAGTGGAGCCTTTTACGTTCTGGGCTTACTGGATGTCTCTCTGCGGTTTAGTCACTGCTTTGGCTTCTGAAACACTAGTGTTTTCTAGATGTCTTCTTTACCTCTCACAATTCATTCTCAATTTCCTTCCTGAGTTCCTCACCTTTGCCTATCTCTTAAATCTTCCACCAGGGCCTCAGTAATATTCTGTTTATTCCCAAACCTATTTTGTACAGTTTAGCGTTTCTCTCCAAACATGCTTCCCACTCTCTACTGGAGTGTCACTCAGATGTTGTACTGGTACCCTACTGGTAATACTATGCATGAAATGAGCCTTGTTTACCATCCCTGTTCCACCCAGCCCCCACCCAAACCTGCTTCTCTGCTTGCATTCCCTGCCTCCGTCTCATCGCCTTGCCTAACCCAGAAACTTGGTGTCATCCTGCCCGTCTCTCTTTGTCTTGCCAGCTTATGCAGTCACTTAGCAATGCCTCTCACTTCAGCTTCCTTAATGGCTTATAAGTCTGTCTCCTTCTCTTCACCCACATACCAACCGCCAGGCTCGAATAAACTTCTCTTCTCTGTTCTTCTCTCCGTTTCTGAGAAAGAGATATTTAAAAATTGCAAATCAGATCTGTCATGCCTTTCCTTAGAATATTTCCATGGTTCCCTGGTTCCTCAGGCTAAAGTTTAAAATCCTAACAGTGCAAAATCTTTTACATCTCGGTTCTTTTAATTGTCTCTACTCTCTAGTCACACAGACCACTTCTCCAACTTCAACCCCAATTTCTAAGTTTTCCATTTTTTCTTGATACCGTTTCACTTACACTCTTTGGGTGCCAAGTGCTCTTTCTCTTTCTCCCCCCTTGCCTGTATCATTTCCTCCTTTTTCTTTAGGCCTTGTCTCTAACGTTAGCCCTCAGCCTTCCTTGACACCCTCGTTGACACCTGGCCAGTAGGAAAGGTCTTTCACTGTACAAAGGTGCCTAGTGGAAGGGCTGAGGCGGGGCAGGGCTGCCTTTTTCTAATTTGCACAGAGGTGCCGTACAGGCCAGTAGCGGTCTGGCACCACAGCACCTATTACACACCCTGTTCCCCTCCACTTCCACCCCCGAAACTTAGCTTCTTGGCCTTAGTGACTACGTTCACATTTTATCTTCACAGACTACCATACAAGTTGTCATTAATCTGGCACAAACTGTGCCGTAATCATTCCTGTTCATGAACATTGTTTTCACAATTTATTGTGCATTTAAAAAATTAATTTATTAATTACTGATTTATAAGAAGCCTAGGTCATTAACCACCTGGGAAAGGGAGGAAGTAGATTAAAATGTTACCTTTTATTTCATGTGGGGAGCCCTACCCTTACCACCATTCTCTCCCTAACACGGCACTTTGGATGGTCCATTTGTTTCTGTAAGTGATTCCTTTTATATTGGCTGAATTAAGTTGGGAGCAGATTTGGAGGATGTTTGAGTAGTACTTTCCCTAGAGTCGCTTGAAGGAAAGCTGTACAGGAGCACAGCCCTCATCAGTTGGTTTTTTAGAAGCAGCTGTGTGCTTAGTAAGAGTGAAATTTCTCCATTTTCTTAAATCTCTCTTTGCTAAGGTCAGGAACTGATCCAGTTGCCTCTTACCTCTAACTCCAAACTGTTCTCCTAAATATGCACCAGGCAAAACTGAGAGAACAATGTATTCTGTGCCTTGTAAGTACGTAGCCCTCTGTACTTAGGAATCCACCCAAGAAAGGAGTGTACTTCCTGCCTAGCTCTCTGATCCTCGCTCTCACCTTCTCAGACACCTGCCTCATTTTCCTTCTTGTGCTCTAGAGTTCTCGCTCTTGCTCTCATATTCTCTCTCTGTGTCTCACACCCACACCCACCCCTGTCTTTCTAATCAGAGCTATTTTCTATGTTTCTGTTCAAGCTTCATAGTTTTCAACCTCATCTTTCAAGTTAGGATTCCCTTTTCTTCGTTCGAATGTTTCTTTCTGTTATGCCTGAACCAATATACAGAATTATTTGAGTACACTATTAGCTCTCACCTCTGCTTAGAGGATTCAGAAATTAGGAGAGTGGCTGCTCAGTGAGGCTGTGCAGTCACAAATTGGAAGGCGCAAAGAGAGAATGAATGAAAGCAGGTTTGGGAGGGTGGAACAGACAGCTCCGTGTCCTCCTGCAGGTGAACAGGGACGAGGTTGCTCTTCTTTCTTGCTTTTGGTCCACAAACTGCTGTAGAAGCTAGGGAACTGGTTTAGAGACATGCTATCCTTGCCTGAAGATACAGAATTTATTATTATTTCAAGAGCATTTCAATTCTGGTTTGCCCAGGTGGCCTAGGCTTACACAGTAAAAGTCTAGGAATCAACCTGCCTACACAAAAATTTACACTGTTATAGTTTCTGAAAAAATGTCAGATTATACGTTACTTGATTTTTGTAGCAATTTGCCTTCAAGTTTTACACCATAGTAAATCTGTAGACCACAGATTTCAGAGGAATCTCCTGAATAGCTGGATTATTGTTTGCTTGCTGCTAAAGATTGTTGATTACATGCCCAAACCTAAACAAAAGAGTGTATTTAGTTTTTTCAATGAGGATTTCTGAAACCAAACACGAATGAAACCAAGGGATGAAAGATAAGGGCTTACCAGTTTATGAAACTTGCTAATGGGATTTTAAATAACTCCCTTTTATACTTTACTCTCACTCAACTCTCTTGTTCTGCTTGATATATTTTAATTATTTTGGGAAACAAAACACTGAGGATATGCTTGATTTTGGATACAGAACTATGTCAAGAATTGTAGGAAAATTCTTACAGATTTAGAATTATACTTGGCCTACAAAATTAGCCTCAGTCATTTATTCATCTATTTAGCAAATTTTTTTTAATACTTGTCTATTTTTTTTTTTTTAATGCTGCAGGTACTCCTCTAGACACTGATACAGCAGTGAACGAAGCTGACAAAATCCCTTGCCCTTATACTGCTTATACTCAAGGGCAGGGGCAGGGACTGGGGCTAAACAAACAGAGCCTGTCCGTGGTTAGATGGTGATAAGTGAGCTGAGCCCAAAAGGAAGTCAGAGAGCAGGTTTTGCAACACCCAAAGGAAGGGCCTTTTGGGATGAGTGAGCTGGAAATTTGCCTGACGTGGCTGAGAGCAGCACAGTGGCCCGTGTGGCATGGCATGGTGTGGAGTGAGGGTTGCAGGAGGTTATAGGTGATGCCACCAGAGAGGTGATGGGAGCTTGTAGGTGGTAGTGAGGACCTTCACTTTCCCTCCTAGGGAGATGGTGTTATAGACTGAATGTTTGTGGCTCCTCCAAATTCATACATTGAAGCCCTTACTCCCTATGTGAGGGTATTTGAGGTGGGGCCTTTGTGAAGTCATTAGCTGTAGAGGAAGTCATGAGGGTGGGGCTCTCATGAGGGGATTAGTGCCCTTACAAGAAGAGGAAGAGAGACCAGAGCTTTCTCCACTCCTCACCTCCCCATATGAGGACGCAGTGAGTAGGTGGCCTTCTGCCAGCCAGGAAGAGAGCCTTCACCAGGAACTGAATCTGCCAGCACTTTGATCTCAGACTTCCTGGCTTCCAGAACTGTGAGACATAAATGTCAGTTGTTTGAGCCACCCAGTCTGTGGTATTTTGTTACGGCAGCCCTAGCTGACTGAGATAGATGAGAAGTCTTTGAAGTTCTCAGGAGAGAAGTGAGCTGATCTGACTCCTGTTTTAAGAGGATTGCTCTGGCTTCTATGTTACTGGAGGACTGTGAGGGCAAAAGCAGAGTCTGAGAGACCTGTTAGGAGGCAGTTATGGTAATCAGTGGCTTGAATTGGGGCCTCAGCAGTGGAGATAGAACTGTGGTCAGATTCAGGATGAGTTTTGAAGGTAGAGGCGAATCTGTGGTGGATTTGATTTGAGTTGTCACAGGCAGAGGGGAGTCAGTGACCAACCATGGGAAATTGGAAGGATGGAGTTGCCCCAGGTAGAGAAGGGCATGACTGGGGTGGGGGATGTTGTGAAGGTTAGTTACCAGCACATAGATTTTTAAGTGCCTGTTTGACTTCCAAGTGAAGATGTCATTTAAGTCAATGGATATGAGTCTGAAGTTCAGTAGGAGGTCAGGGCTGGAAATATAAAATCAGGAGTTGGCAGCATGCAGCTAAGAATGGTACTTCAAACATTTAACAACTAGTATGGCCTGAGTACCAACCAACCAGTTAGGTCAGTGCCAACCTTAACAACAGACATGACTCTGTGGCTCTCTGTCAGCAGAGTATCAGTCCAACATTCCATCATGTTTGGTAAAGACATACCTTTCTGCTTGGCCCTCTGTAGTCTTTACAGATAAGCTGCGAACTTGACAGATAAGCCATAAATGCTTATTTCCTGTAAAAACCACAAAGGTACTGACTAGAAAGTATCAGCAGGGTACATTTATTTTCTCATCTCTCCACTCCCTTATTCATATTATACTCACTCTGTTTTCCTTGAAGGATTGGTTAAAGACAGGTATTTAACATATTAACACATTTTTGAAGACTGGTTTGAAAGTACTGGCTTTCCCGTACAACCCATCAGTATTTGAATCCTGGATCTTCCATTCTACAGCCTATGTTTGCAGAAACAAATTCCTTTTCCTTTCTTTTTTCTGAAAGCCAAATCTGTAAAATTGAAAATATGATTACCTCACCTTGCTGTGAGGATTAGAAATTCTATAAGTGAAGGGCCTATCACAGGCCTATCACACCACCATTATTTGTGGTACCATTCCCCACCTAACTCACGAGATTTCAGAGTTTGAAGGGCCCTTACCTTCTCTTGCGTTGTTAACAATGACTAGTGAATCGTTATAACACTATTTATACCTCCTAAGTTAGATTTAGAATCCAGCCTACATTCAGAAATGTTTGGGCTTAGATTTACTCATGTGTGGACACCCGTTTTCACCAAGAGGAAGTATGAGTGGTTATCACAGGAAAGATCTTGATATTGATTAGTTCTTTCTCAACAAGTCAAATGTGAAAAGATGCTTTCTCTGACTTTGTAAACTATCAATTATATCTTTATATAAATATTTGCTTGTCCCACCATCGCCAAGTGATTGTGAACCGCTCACATTTGTCAATAAACTTCGAGGAGACGGATCCCATTTCTCTCTTGCTCTGATTTTTCAGGGCCCGACACTGAGCACCATCATACGAGGCCAATTACAGGACCAGGTACACGTGTGTGTGTTAGGTAGACGAGAGTCTGGACTTCTAAGCTTCTAAAAATCCTGTACTTTACAGTCCTTAATGCAACACTCTGTTTCGGGCAGATGTAGGGAGAGTGCCTTGGCCGCCTTCCCAGATTGGTGCAAGTGAGCCCAGAGACTGTTTACTGTCGATTCCTCAATACCTAGAAAGTTTCCTGGCACAAATTGGTGCTCAAGAAACATTTGTTAAATTAATACATGGAAACAAAGCAGTATGGTATCCGTGGTACCTCAGTGTCCTGTAGAGCTTTGCGGGAAGCAGACACTGCATGAGTATCTCATTTCTGTGAGTGCAGCTTCTGACTGACTGACAAATGGAACTACTTAGAGCCATGACTGCCAGTACTCAGCTTCCTGTCCTGTTGCACTAAACGTTGCTGTTGATTTCCTCTCCTCATTAGAATTATGGATTTTACTTGCTAACTTGTCTCTCCTCATCAAAAAGATACAGAAAATGCTGCATTCTCCATTTTATTACTGACTCACTATGAATTACTCAGATCTCTCTTCTTTCGGGTAGTGTCCTCTCCTCGGAGGACTCGCAGGCCCTCTTTACAGTAGATCCTTTCTCTAGCTTGTCAAACAAGCCTGAATAAAAATGTCAGCACCTAGCAGTGGACATAGCCACGATCGATTTGAATTGCCTATTCTCCACAATGTGCATGTGGAAACATGGACCACTAGAGAGCATCGGAGAAGGGAGGGAAGAACAGATAAACCTCAGACAACACTCTGCAAGGCTGGCAAAGGGTTTCCTGTGCTTTGTAGGACTCTGCTGCAGATTGGACTACGCTTTCTTTTTGTGCTTTTTATCCTGCTTTTAAAAGCAGAGGCTTTCTCCAGAAGTATTTCTAATAAAACATGTACAGTATCTTGCCCTGTCCAACTTCATGTGATTGTAAAATTTTTGAACCTGATTCTTGAAATAACAACGGCTAAAAATTTATTGAGTGTATGTCACACACGTGAGGTGTGGGACCGAATGGGCTGTGTATGTTATATTGTATAGTAGTCACGGTAGGCACATTATTATGTTCATTTTTACAAATGCAGGAAAGAGTTAAGACATACTGAGCACCATGCACACAATTGCCCAGCAAGTGGCCAAGCTGGGACTGCACGCCAGGCTTCTGCCTGCAGAGGCCCCTCACCTCTGCGCTGTCTCTCTCAATGATAGCTGTGGAGGCCTGGGATTACTTTGTTTATCCTGTTGGAAATGACAGTTGCAGTAATGACCAAATACACTGTGACATTAATTCCCCCTGGAAGTGTCATTTGATTATGTTTGGTAAACTGAATGAGCATCTGATTTCTATGAATGAAGCTTTTAATTGATTTACAAATGACATTGTTTGGAGCTGTGACTGCTGGTATTGGACTTGGTGTCCTGTTACAGTCGATGTTGCGTTTTTATTCTCTCCCCACGTTGACAGTGTTTTCTGTGTTAGTCTATTTGAATGATGTCCTTTGAAAGCAGCCTTTATAAGTAACTAAGTGAATGTGGCAACTCTGGTTATGTAGCTTTGAGTGGCGATAACCAAAACCCATGTGCAATGGGAATTAGATTTTGGTTATCCCACCACTACCACCCCCCTCCAAAAAAAAAAAAAAAACTGGCAGAAATAGACAAATGAATAAGTAGGTAACTTAAAAAATGTATTTTTCCATATACATAATCTTATAACCCATGAAAACTCGTAATATGCGATACCTTTTAATGACTGCATTTGTTTTGCTCATACTGATTTGCCTGTGAAATCCCTAATACATTATTCAGTAGAATTTACTTTATAGTTTTATGGCCAGATTTCCTGACTTCGGTGTGTGTGAGAAAACAGCAGTTCTTTCATTTAGAGCAGATGGTTGTAGAAATGAGCTACCTTATGAAAACTATATAATTGACCTTATGCCTAGGAATAGATTATTTCCCAGTCCTAGGGAAATATGCCCTGAACATTACTTTGTGATGCTTTTCAATTCTTTGAGATTCTGTGCCACTCTTGTCACTTTCCAGTTAAAGCTGAGAAGGACATAGGTATTTGGGCATGAAAATTGCTCAGATTTTACTCTGTTTCTTCCTTAAAGTGTTTTTCAGTGTCTGTAGACTTTGAAACCAAGATCTAGCAAGGTAGGTATCATTTAGTGACTACATGATGTATTGTATTATGGCAGGGCAATGACTCGCAAGTCATTTCAATATTTTGAGCTCTCTGTACCTGTTTTAATTTTTTTTTTTGTTGTTGGAGAAGGAGTTATTTGGTTGACTATTTTTGTACTGAAATATTCTGAAATGTTTTGAAGTTGTAGTTTTATGACGAGCCTATGGATGTATGATCAAAGTATTATAAATGAAAGATTTTAATCATAAGTCAGGGAGTCATGAAAACTCATGCGAACACACAGAACAGAGCAATGAATGAGAGATTGTTTCCTTTTTTGCTCTAAGAGTTCTGTCTGTTTAGAAATAAGTCTGACCTTGCATTCTCTTGGGATTAAAGCTCAAGTTGACAGCAGAGAAAAAGATTTGAGAACCAGAAAGAAACATGAGGACACTTAATGTCAAGAATGAGAGGGAAGCTGCCAGAAGTTTGATAAGAAGTTTGTAGATTTGGATTTGGGGAAGATTTCCAATTTGCTCAGGAACCTCCCTGTTTATATCATAGAAGCTTTGATTGGCTAATAAGTGATAACCATTGTAGTTATTCTGTAACTTACTATGCCAAACCTTCTGAGAAAGGATCACAAATACATATGCTTACTATCCTCCCAATTGTACATAATACTGCTTCAACTAACAAAAATAGGCTTAATGCTGCAATTCTATCATTGGAGTCCTGTTTCTTACATTTTCCTTTAAAACTTCCAAATTAAATAGAACTCTATAATGACACCCTAACTTCACTAACATAGGAGGAAAGCATGATCATCATCCAGAATACTTGTTTCTTCACTCACTGTGGATAGAAATCTCTTTTCTAAATGACTTTTTTATATCCTCTTGCTAATTACAAGCAGCCTCAGGACACCACAGTTTCACCACCACACCCTCCTCCCATCTCGTCTCCTTGAAGCTGTAGCCCAGTTCCAATTTAATGACAGGCATATAGATGCCAAAGACAATATTTACCCAATTAAGATTTTGGTTTTTTTCCTGACCATCCCTCTGAGGCATTTGACTTGTTGTTGTGTATGCTGGTGGGTAGGGGGACTAGAAGTGTTCCAGGAGCCCTCTAAGTCTACAAAGTCATTGGCCAGCAGATTCTCCCAGGTGAGGGGAATGTTAGTTGGTAGTTGGAGATATCGACTGTAACCAGTCTGGTACTGTTTAAAATCAAATGTACCACCTTCAGCATAATTCTCTATGTTTCCAACTGATCCATTCTCTGCTCACAAATAGCACTAGGGGAAGATAAGAGTCGATTTTTGAACGGTCCAAATTTATCACCTGCTTTGGAATAACTGTGTGTGGCTCTGGTTTAAATGAACAGACAACCCCTGGACTCCATTCGTACAACAAAGGGGCTGGATTGTGGTTGACTTTGAAGGCCTCTGTCAGGTCTAAAATTTTGGGACTTTTTTTTTTTTTTTAATGTTCACAATATGTTACACAAAGTACAC
This sequence comes from Camelus dromedarius, assembly GCF_036321535.1. Classification (NCBI taxonomy): domain Eukaryota; kingdom Metazoa; phylum Chordata; class Mammalia; order Artiodactyla; family Camelidae; genus Camelus; species Camelus dromedarius. The sequence continues at coordinate 42,878,741 of NC_087436.1, forward strand.
GTATGGTAGACAGTTGCCATTTCCCATGATCTTTTTTTTTTTTAACATTTTTTATTGATTTATTCCCATGATCTTTTGAGTAGCCTTTCTAAAGTTGTGAAACACAACATTGTGAGTCCTGTCTTACCAATGTAGTAGTCAAAAATCAAATTCCCAGCTCCCCTGCAGCTAGGATGCAGGTATGACACCTAGGTGTGTCCAATCTGACAAACTTTTGCCATCTTTAAATTAGGGGTTGATGTTATGAAACAGGTGTTATGTGTACCTTCCATGGTGTTGGTAAGTGTGGTAGCAGAGGACTCTGGCTTGCGGGGTCAGCTGTGTGACAGTTAATTCTGGGTGCAGAACTGGCCCTATCCTGGAGGCACTGGCAGTTGCGGTACATTATTGGTATTAATGGTGGTAGATACAGTGGCAGCTGATTTCTCATCGAGCTAGTTCTGGAGCTAGGTTTTGAGGGATTTTTTTTTTTCCTGGAAACTTAGTCCTGAGTCCTCCTATCAATTCTGGAAGCTCTGGATATTGGTTTAATACGTTCCTTAGACTAGATGGAGTGGATTTTAGTTAATAATCCTAAGAATCCTCACTGAATAAATGTGTGTCATTTTACTATAAGACTAAATATCCTGTATCTAATAATTTAGTAATTTTAGTGCGAATGAATTAATGAACAGACTATAAAAGGTGACATAGTATGTGTTTGTGAAACCTCTGATCAAAAGTATTACACAACATACATTGATAATGTTTTTTAGGGCAATTTTACAACAGCAAAAAACAGGCTGTATTTATGCTTTGTCCTCTATCTCCTCACATCCCAACTCCATGTAAACATTTCTCTCCATTGAAAATTGTGCTCATTTTTTTGCTACCTGACAAATGGTTATTTATAGCACAGTAGTAGAACCAGATGTGAATAGGAAGGAAGGCTAAGACTAGGTGAAGTGTTGAATTTATGTCTGAATTGTCTGGTTTATGGAGAACATGGGTCTGATTCATCATGCTGCTAAATTAAATTGCTCTTCTTAGTTAATATCTGAAATGTTCACTGAAGAGCTTTTTTAATGTTGCAAATTTTACGTCATTTCCTTTATGTAAGTGTGCCTGAGGGTAATTGGATTTGAAAACGATCAGAGTAAAATGGCAGAATGGAGACTGTTTTTCCATCCTTTCTATTTTTTACTCAGAACATACTCTAATTGACAAGGGAAAATTTATATGACATATATTGTCATCTAAGGAGCTTTAGGGGAGATGAAATTCTTTTTCACTATTAAGTCAATTCTACTAGTAGCACTGAAGCCCAACTGGAAGAGAGATGACAAATAGTGTTGTCTAGTGGTTTTTGAACAGTACATCATGACCCAATAATGACCACTAAATGTAATGAAATAAATATGTAATAGAAGATATCAGAGTGTGCCACATGTAGTAAGGTTAGGTATCATTTTGTGTACTGTTTATATTGTGTTCATGTCTGTATTTTCATTTATTTATGTACTATATACAGTGTAATTTTTACTGAGAGTCATTTTTTACTGAAAAAAGTTTAAAAGACCAAACATTTAGTTAGTTAAGACCATCTGTATTTCCTTCAAAAACCAAAATACTAAAATTATTTTGAGTTCATTTTTGGTTTTCAAAATTGACTGTGGCACAAAGGGTCACAACAGAAATTATTACCCTAGGTTCTAGGAATTCCTGCTACAAACTTATTTATTCAGATGATTACATGGGCAGTTTATAAAAGTTTTTCTGAGGCTCAACTCAGTGGGCAGCTCTGTTCAGTCTGGTACTTAGCAGTTTTTTCCTCATTGTATTTTGTGTTTAATAAATTATGTAATAGAAAGAATATGCTCAAAAAATTAGTCCTTTAATTCCAGTGTACTGTTGGTTTACAACGTTTTTTACTGTTTAGATGTTGCTTTGTCCAGTTCTAGGAATAAAGAATTTTTTAGGTTGGTGGGAATGTTCTTCCAGCTGTGCTTGATGTTGTTAGATGCGGTTTTGCTTTGTGTCACTGCTGTCTCGAAGCAAGAAGACCAGGTATAGCTGCTCTTTTTTCTGTTCTCAGATTGTTCAGACAAACCTTTAACCTAGTTCAAGAGCATTTCTGTTTAGGAGCTAGTAAGAATTGTAACTTTTCCAAAATGACACTGAAATAACATTTTATTTTCTAAGATGATACTGCTCTGAAAAAATGAAAAATTTAAAAAAATAAGGAATTCACCTTTACCAGAAAGAAAGCATTACCTTCATTTTTCATTATATAATAAAATACCTTTCTTTTCTACTCTTTTTATTCATGTGCATCATCTTTAGAGAGTTGTTTTTGTTCAGGGAGCCCCAAATATGTCATGAAATGATGAATAATTTTAATGCTCAAAGGCTTTGTAGCAGGAAAGATAAGTCCTTTGAGAGGATCAGAGAAGGTGATAGATACCAAACTCTCTTCAGATGGCACCTTTCCATAGCCAGAATCCAGAAGAAAGGTCACCTAGACTTCTAGTTCTACTGCCCATTTTCAAGTATATTTCACATTTTAGTGTTAATCATAGTTCATATCAATATTAAAGATGGCCTTTTAAAATTAACAAGGCTTTATCCCTTACTCTTTTTCCCTTTTTAAAATTTTCTTTCCTGAGTAGAAGCCAATCTTATAGTAGGTTATAAACTGCAGTATAATTTGCTAATGTAGTATCTGACACAGAGTCATTGTACAAAGATAGTTTTTTTAATAGTGTTTGTGATTATACATAAATGAAATATTTAGGGAGACTGTATATGGAAAATGTAAGCTTACGAAGTAGATTGATCAAATGATAATTAATATATTAAACAGTTTTATTTTATAAATGGTTAACCACATAGGTTTAATTTCTTCATTTATAATTAAGCATTTTTGTTTGTTAATAACACTTGATTGTAATACTGAAGAGCAGATAAATATAATAAAAGAGTTAAGATCTGCAGTCAGTTCAAGCTGCATAAGGAGACAAACCCAGTTCTCATTATTTGCAGATTCTTTATTTGCGAAATCACCTACTTGCTAAAATTTCTTTGTAACTCCATCCATACTTGGGGTGCTTGTGCTCTTTCTTGGACATTCACAGACCCCTGCAGAACAGCAAAAAGTTGGAGCCACCCATTGTGCATGGGCAGCCCCAGTGGAGGGCTGACAGGTGACACTCTGCCTTCTAGTGTTGGCTCTCACACTCGAAGCAAGTGTCTTTCTCACCATCTATTTAGTGCCTGGTTTTGCTGTTTAAAATGGCCCCCGAGCAGAGGGCTGAAGTGCTGTGTAGTGTTTCTAAGCCCAGAAAGGCTCTGATGTGCCTTATGGAGAAGATATGAGAAAATACATATGTTAGGTAAGCTTTGTAACCAAGCTGCCTTCAGGCATCAGTCATAGTGCTGTTGGCTAAGAGTTCAGTGTTAATAAATCAATAATATATATTTAATAGGGTATCATTAAACAAAAACATGCATAAAGCAAGGTCATATATTAGTTAACCAAGACATTGTGACCTGAAGCTTGCAGGAACCTTCCACCTGTGTTTCCCTTAGGAACAGTGGTTCAGTATTTGCTGACTCCATGTTTGCGGCAACTTTGTAGAACATAACTACCACAAATAATGAGAATTGACTGTACCAAGCAATCTGAAATTTGTTGTTGTGAACAATTAATGGAAAACAGTCATTTGAACTGAGGAGGATCAAATTTATCTTCACTTTTAGGGGAACATATTTCTACACAGAATTATCAGCATAATGACTTGAAAAGTATTTTTCTCTACTTTTTTTAGTTTCAAAGAGAGCATCTTATGGCAATCCATGATTTAAGAGCAATAAGGGAAAATTTCCAGGTGATAATTTGCCTACCTTATTCATGGGTGGCAATAAGCATATTATTTAAAAACAGTTTTTTAGAAATCCCTGTAAAAATTAACTCTTCATTTTGCAATCAGAATTAGGAGAAATCTTTCTTAAAGTTAGATGCTGGTAGATGGGTCTAACTGAAAGAAGCCGCTGAAACCCATCTAACTCCTAAGTTGCACTTGAAGAACAGAGATGAATCCTTTCTGTACTTTGCCAAGACTGGAGAGCAGGCTGTTTAATAGCTGGGCCTGGGCTGCGCTTCCTGAGTTAGTCAGGTGCTTCTGTTCTTCCTCTGACTGTCCATCTGCTGAAGCCCTGTTGTCATACATCCTGCTGTAACTGCCTAGTGCTAACCACAAGTATGAGAGAATTTACTTCATACAGTATTATGCAAATTAACTTATCAAATGTATTTGATCCAAAATTTAAAACAGACATTTCATAAAATTCCTATTAATTTAATAATTATAGTCATTTAATTTAATGATAATACTACATGGCATTCATCCAGTCCTATTAGGTAATATGTACTGTTTTGAGCTTTTGATGTATATTATCTCCTTTAATTGTCACAAGCCAATGGAAGGATTCTCTTATTCTTCTCATTTTACAACTGAGGAACTGAGACCCAGAGAGATTAAGTATCTGAGATCAAATTACTAATAAATGCAGAACCAGGATTGGAGCATAGGCGTTCTGACTTCAGAGCCTCGCTGTCAAACATGGTGTATCATGTGCTGATACCTGGTTTTAACGTGCTGTGTTCAAGTAAGCCAAGAGCAGATTTCATTCTCTGAAGAATGAGTTCATTTATCTACTGACCATTTGATTTCTCCATTTAGATGTCTGTTTGGCATTTCAAGTTTACTCCCATCTCCTCAACCTACTCCTTCACCTATTCTGAAGTACCAGTTACTCAGAACAAAACCCTTGCATCATGTTCGACTCCTCTCCTCCTCTCCTGTCAGCCCTGCTTTCAAAATGTGAACACATCTGCACCTTCATTGCCACTAGCCTTGTCTGAAACTCCATTATCTTTCACCTGACTTTCTATGTTAGTTTCTCTACGTTTCTGCCTTTGCCCCCTTACAGTGTGTTCAACACATTGCCCACCCCCTCCTCAGAGGCCTTAAGTAAATTCCCATGTAGCTCAGAGGAGAAGCCAAAAACCTTCATGATACCCTCCTGTAAAGCCCTATATCCACCCCTCACCCGCACTCATATTTATATGCACACCTCTGACTTCATCTCTTGCTACCATTTCCCTTGTTCAGTCTACTCCAGACACACTGTTTCGCCAACATATCAAACAGTCTTCCCTTAGGACCTTGTATTCCCTCTGTCTTCCATCTGATTGCTTAGAGCCATCCCTGTGGCTGGCTCTGTTTATTTCCTCTGGTCTCTCCTTAAGAGTCATCTTATCAGTGAAGCTTTCTCCAGACACCCTCCCTCTCCCTTTCCCTTTCGTGGTGTTTACTTCCCCCTTTCTCTGCTTTATTGTTTTTTGGAGCACTTATCACCCTCTTTCATATATATTTGCCTATTTGATTGACACTGAGCTGTCTTTCCACATTTGAACATGAGCTTTGTAAGGTTGGGCACATTTTGTTCCCTGCTACATTCTTGGTATCTACCACACTCTACACAAAGTAGGAACGCAGTAAGTATTTACTCAAAGAGTAAATGAATTCGCCACCAACAACTACTTACTGAGTGCTTGCTCCCTGCCCACATCCTGTGGGTTAAAGAAGGCATATGTAGATAACTAAGAGATAAGCCTGATCTGGCAGCAACTCCTGTGTCTGCTCCGTTGATCACCAGACATCTGGCTGACTAGGCAGATAGCTGCTTCTTCATTATTCCATGTCCTTGGTTGGAGAGAGGAGAGGACTTTGCTTCTATCAAGGACATACAAAAAACTTCAGGACAAGGCAGGGTTTGATAAGTATTATTGTAGCTAAGAGGACATTAATTGTTCGGTAAGAAATTGAAACTCAACTTTCTTGGCAAATTTTAGTCTGCTTGTGTGTTGATTATGGGTTGCCACATGTCCAAGGTTTGACTTTGTTTATTTTGTAATTACAGAAATTTGGACCTATCATTCTCCAAGAGATGGTTTAGGAGACTAACTTAGCCTAAACCAACCCTCTAATGTACTGATGCCAGAATCCATTCATTCCTTTAATAAGCATTTACCCACAGTGTCTTCTATGTGCTAGAATATGCTAGTCACAGTTAATACAGAGACCAGAAATACAGCATCAGATTTTGAGCTCAACACCTTGTAGGACACCACCTTGTTGATTGCTCAGTGTTACTGTCTCATTTGTATGAGAGTTCCCATCAGAATGCACATTAAGAACAGAGTTGCTTAATGTATATAGAGGCAGCACAAAAAAATATGGCCAACTTTTCCACTAAGTGAGTAGGAATGTTCATTTTAACTGATTAAGGCACTTAGGGACAACAGCAATTCTTATTCTTCATTTCTCTCTCTTTTCCCAATTTGAAAAAAATATCATTACCTTATACCAAGCATGCTACAAGGTGATGGAACGGATTCTGTTTTGTTTTGATTTGTTTGTTTTTGTTTTGCGTCAGTTAACATTCAAGCCATGTTTCCCATTGTACACCTTGGCTCTGAATAGAAGTTTGATATAATTTCCAGTTTTCTGTATCTGATTATGTAGCAAACAAATCTTAAGATATGTTAGTTCCAAAATGATTAAACTTATTCAAGATTGATGACGTTTCATATCTTTACTTCAGTGAGTAATTTTTACTTTGCCTTTTCCTTAAGTTTACCTGAAGTGAGGCTTAAAGGACTACAGAAAATAAAGGGAGTCCATGTCAAGCCCATGGCATTTGAGCTTAAAGGATGGATAGGATTTTCATAGTAGAGACTGGTATAGGTAACATTCCAGGGAAGGAAGCTCTTGTGTCTCAGAGGTCAAGAAAGGTAAGTCTCTTAGGGAACAGCAAGAAGGCCTGCTTGTCTGGAAGATAAAGTACAAACAACAGATCATCAGGGAAATACCTCTGCACCAAAGAAGGCCTTGGCACACTGGCTTCTGTGCTGCTATATGTGTAGTTAATAGAGAATGGGGAGCTCACTAAGGGTGGGCAGTGGTGCTAAGGCTGAAGAACAAGAGGTTGGAAGCAATCCAAATGTCCCCCCATCGGGGCTGAATAAGTAGATTGTGGTACATCCATACAATGTGGTGCTGTACATCTGTTATAGTTACTACATGTCCATCTGTAATAGCAAAGATTTACCTAATCAGTGAGGGAACTAGCAGGAGGCCAAAGCTAGTTCAAAAACATAGAGGAGTAACAAATATTTATCGTCGAGGAAAGAAAGAATTCTGGAGTATGATCGCTACAGCACTAAAATGGTTGCTGCTCTACAGGCAATAAAACTATTACCCTTGGAATCCATTTACATCTCTGTAGCATACAGTACTCATCTGCATTGCTATCAGATCAGAACCATTTGTTGTACAAGTGAAATACTCTAACCCACAGGTTGACAAACTCTTTCTGTACAGTAGTAAATATTTTAGGCTTTGTGGACCATATAAGTTCTCTGTCCAATCTCATCTGCTTTTTGTTTTGTTTTGTTTTTACAGTCACTTAAAAATGTAGAAACCATTTTTAGCTCATGGGCTATACAAAGACAGGTTGCTGTCCTGATTTGACCCAGGGCCATAGCTTACTATTTTTTAGGCCCTAATTAGGAGTCTATAAATAATAAAACAGAACAGAGATAATATCCTAGAGAATTAGATAATCCTGGATGAGCCATTTAGTGTCCCATTATGACATTCAAGAGCATGCATTTGTCCTTTTGTCTATTTGGAGTATATGTATATATTCTTAACAGAGATGTCTGACGCTATGGAGGTATTTTCTAGGGGCATATGAATCTAGCTATCCAAGCGGAGCGGTTAAGCGAGAAGGATAGTGCTAGTCAAACGATCACACGATCAAAGATAACATTGCAAGTGTGACGAGTTCTATGAAGGAGAGGTGGGAGGTGCTATAAGAGTTTGGGAGCCAGAGGGAACTTTACTGAAGTGATGCTTAAAATACATTCTGAAGGGCAGATAAGGTTACAGTGAAGGTGTGGCTTATTACAGGAGGGAACTGAGAGTACCAGGTCTGAAAGAGGACCTCTGTTGCTGGAGGGAACTGGTGGGAGAGAGTGAGGGAAATTGAAGTGTAGAGCCTTCTGGGTGGGTGAACAGGCTGACTTCTTTTCCAGGGTTTACTGATGTAACAGTTAATCACCTTCTTTCACTCTCGGTGTCACAGTTGGGGTGATAAATTATTTGATAAATGGGTAATGTCAAGGAGTTTGTTCCTTAGCATAAAATCACTAGGAAGATGTTGAAGAATTTTAAGCTAGGCAAGGGTGATACAATCAGATTTGCATTTTGGAATGATGGCTGCCTTGTGGATACGGATGTTAGGTTAATGTTTACTAGGAAATGTATCTTTCAGGTTAAATAACTTGTTAAATTTCTCGAGAGCAGGCAAATTCAGGAAAAAAAGAAAATCGGGGAAATATGTTCAATGAAATGAGTTGGTCAGTGGATAAAGACTTGATTTAGTAACCCAGATAGATGAAGGCACTTTATAGTGCATTTAGTTATAACTGATGGCCTGTTTAGACTTGTTTGCCACATAGTCACATTGTGTTCACATGCTCCCACAGGCGATAATGAGACGACTATAAAATGAAACTCTTGGATATGCTTTAGCTATGAATCTAATTGTCTGGAATTACAGAATCACAAAATTAGCAAGGAAGTTGTGTCCTAAAGACTGAAAACTGTATGAGGGCAGGGACCACCAATGACTTGTTCACAATTATATCTCCAGTATGTAGCATTCAAGAAAATTGGCTGAATAACTGAAAGAATGAACTACTCCCCTCTATCAAGAAGTTTTGGGGGAGGGTATATAGCTCAAGTGGTAGAGGGCGTGCTTAGCATGCACAAGGTCCTGGGTTCAATCCCCAGAACCTCTTCTAAACATAAATAAACCTAATCCCCCCCCCAATTTTTTTTTAAATTAAATAATTTGTTTCTTAAAAATGTTAGGTACAACATCATGAAGCTCCTTAAACATTTATTCCAGGGGCTTATAATCTCTAAAGACTATGGTCATGATTACAGAGATAAAAATATTTACCAATAAATCTGAAATATATTTCAAAACTGTGTTAATGCTTTTTGTTCAGTATTAAAATACAGTTTGACATAATATTTTACTTAAGAGAAGAGATGGCAAAACCAGTTTCCATCAAAAAAAAATGCCATGTAGTTATTTTCATTAAGAACACATTCAAAAATGTATATTCTTCATTTGTTTTTCTAGCGTTCCTATATGGACCAGGAAGAAAAACTTAGAGCTAAATATTGAAGATATTAAAATTATTGTGATATGAAAGAATCAAATCATATTAACTGTTGTCCTGTAAATAATTTAGATGCTGTAAATACAGGACATATGTCTAAAAATTTAAAATCACAACATTTTAATAAGATTTGGAACCTTCTTGGAGGTTGATAGTAATAAAATGACAGAAACTCATACTTCTTAAATTTGGTCTTTAAAAATTAATATAGTTGAAAGTATGTCTTTTCTAAGAAAGAAAAACAAATGTGAAAATTTATCAAAGAGAAAATATTCAACAATTTAATTAACTGCTGACTTAATATTCAGACTGTGAGAAGACTGCCAACTTTGAGCACTTTTTGTTAGTTTTCCTTTTCCCTTTATTTAGAAAGTAGGAAAGCTGATGTCATAATTTTTGCAAAAGTACCTCTGTTCTCCTAGCTGTCTCTGTGTTCGTTTCTTCTTGAGCTCTCTGCAGTCTGGCTTTCTCTGGAGTGTGCTGTAGCACCTGGAAGTGTTGGCTGTTTTCTCTGTCCTCCACATAACCCTGAACCTGGGGTGCAGAAGTGTTTTCTTGCTCTCACTGGTTTTGTAAAACCACTGTTACAACCTCCTCCCTCAGTATCTCCCGTCTCCATCCTGCCACCACCCCATCTTTGAAGCACGTTTTCTCAGATTGCAACATCCTACACTTCTCAGTGCCACAGTTTCCTACCATTCTCTTGATTCCTTCCTCATTTATTGTATTATATAGGAACTGATTTGCTATATTCGCTTCTTCCCCACTGCTTAACATTGTTCTTGGTGGCCTTAATTTAGCCATGTAGATTGTTGGTACCACACCCTAGCCTCTCACAACCTATCTTCTCCCTTTCAACAATTTTTACTTCTGCTCCAGAGGTCAGCAGCCTTTGCCTGTAAATGGCCAAATAGTGAATATTTTCAGTTTCCTGGTGATAGGGGCTTTGTTGCCACTGCTAAACACTGCAGTGCTGGCTTAAAAGCACGAACGAAAATAAATAAACAAGTGAACATGGCTGCGTTCAAGTAAAACTTTATTTACAAAAACAGGTGAAAAGTTGAGTGGGGATTTGCAAGATGAGGTAGTGAGCCACAGCTGGGGCAACAGTTCCAGGCAGAGGAAACAGCAAGTGCAAAGACAGGCAGGAGTTTGTCCGGCCTTCATCAAAAGCAGCAAAGAAGCCAGTGTGAATGGAGCACTGTGAGCCGGAGAGGAGTGGTGGTGGGAGATGCCTGGCAGATAAATGCGGGGACAGAGCTGGACCTCGTGGGACCTTGTAGGCCATGAGCAGGATTTTGGCTTTTGCTCAGAGCAGTTGGAGAGCCATCCGAGGTGCTGAGAAGTGAGGCAATGATCAGATTGACATGTTAACAGGATTATTCTGGCTTCTGTGGTAAGGGCAGTGAGAGGGGCAGGGTAGAAACCTCAAAATTTTTTTCCATATATGTACTGAAGGATTTGCTTCCAGATTGGATTTTCGGTATGAAAGAAAGTAGTCAAATTACACTGAAGTTTCATTTTTTTATCCTGAGCATCTGGAAAGATATGAAGATACCAGGTAGAGCAGGATTTAGGGGGAGGACTGTGAGTTCTTTGGGCTTGTTTAGTTTGAGCAAATGCAGCCGATGTTTGAGATGCGGACACTCATTGTAATTGTGTCCTTGATTTCATGATAAATAGATAGTTATTCTTTACTTAAAAAAAATAATTATTGACCTAGGTGAACTAACTGTTCCACTGAACACTTAACCAAAAATATATTACCAGGTATCTGGTGCTGACTGGCCCTGACTGGTGTACCCGGGCCTGGAGCTGCATCTATTAATATCCTTTATAATTCCAGTGATATCTAACTTATGAATAAGTTCATGAATAACTTTCATGTTTCTCCTCAATTTGGATCCTAAGATTACAGTATATCCTTTTTCATGTGCTTCATGTTTGTGTATATTATCCAGAGGAAATAAACTGATATTTTTAAGCACTTTCTGCATAAAAATAGTTATTGAAAAATATTGAGATAACATAACATAGCTACTAGCTACAGTTTTACATTGCACTTTTAAAATCATTTTAGTAGAATTTTAAGCTCACACATTTCCTGCCTATGGAGTGAATCAAATTTGTAAAGATACTTTATGCAAAAAATGAATAATCAGGAAGGGGTTTGAAAGATGAGAGCATTTGGGCTGGTGTATCTCTAGGGAAAATTCAGTTGCAAGTGTTAAGATAATATGATAGTAAGTTGCAAAGAGAGGATGATCTAATAAGTTTTCCATTTACTCTGTTCTCCAGAAAAGCAATGCATCTGTGTAGTAAATTTTTGAATAGGACATATTTTTAATTTGTCAAGATAAAACATTTGAAGTTCTCTCTCTAGTTATTCATTAAAAACAAATCCAAAGTAAATGAAATATGTTTTAAATTTAAATTCGTTGGAATATTGAAGAGGGAGAAGTCTCAAATGTAGGGGATTATATTCAACCTTGTATTAGAAATAACTGTTTTCTTTTTTTCACCGTATTCCTTACTAGCTATAATCATTCAGAAATGTAGAAATTCAGATTTGGAAAGAACTTTACACGATCCTCTTATAGGATCATGGAACCCAGTGTTATCAAACATTTTTTTCCACGATCCACAGTTTAAAAGAAAACAAAACGACAAAAAAACAGTGTGCTATGTATGTATAAAACTCAAGTGAAAGTTTCACAAAGCTTTTAGTGGTTACCTTGAATGTGAATTGCACTTCAGTATATTTTATTGTTATTTTAAATGCTGCCTTGATCTGTACTTTAAAAAAAAGAATCCTTATCTGGTCCATTTTTTTGGCATGAAGCAGGTTCCTTCCTGTGTAATAGCTCTAGTTTATCATAAATAACATAGCCTTTGTTTAATCTTAAATTGTAGGTAAATATTGTACTACTTTAAGACATTTAATATGTCTGTGTCTTGCTGATTAAATATGGAGTCACCTGAGCAGCCTGGTGGGCAGTTAGTTATTAGCAGTGGGGCTTTTTTTTTTGGCCTGGATTTTAGGAGGCAGAGTGGTAAGACTGCATTGGATTCTACACTGGGAACTACGGTGGTGCTATTCAGGTACTTTAACAGAGGAATTACCAATGGCCAGTTTTTGTCTTCTTCACCAGACACTTACACATTTAAATACAGAGTAGATAGGTATGTGCATTTTATATAAATTTAACTGAAAGATGGTATTAGCTCAAAGCTCTATTAGGCCCTTATAGTTAAAATACAATGTGACAGTGCACCATCTTGAGATTTCTTTAATATGCAAGTCATCTGATGACAGCAGCTTCTCTTTCTTTCTTGATATTCCTGTTGCTTAAGGATATCCATGAGTGATCTTTGATTAGCTTTATATAAGTATTGGAAGATGGAATAGCAAAAAGATAAGGCAAGAAAGAAGAAAATGAAGAAAGTTGGAACAACTGATTGAAATACATAAAGTGAATAATATTGATGCAAAACAAAGTTTTTTTTTTATTAAAGTGTAGTCAGTTTACACTGTTGTGTCAATTTCTAGTGTACAGCATAATAGTTCAGTCATACATATACATACATATATTCATTTTCATATTTTTTTATTATAGGTTATGACAAGATGTTGAGTATGATTCCCTGTGCTATGCAGTATGTTGTTTATCTAAGGAAACTTGAAATGAGTACTGATTTTTCCAAGAAGTGAAAATATGCAACAAGATAATCTCAAATTATTTTTCAAAGGAAACAAAGAATATTTCTAGATACTATACTTGATTTAGTAATATGTCTGTTATTTTCTTTCACATACATACTTTTATTAAAAATGAGCAGGAAAGGATATTAAAATAACTGTTCATTTACTTTTCTATTTTATTAACCATCTCAAATTCTGTATTTAGTCATTTATGACTTTTTCTTTCAAGCAAAAGAACTGATTTTTTCCTCCTAGTCTTTTGGTGTCACGTGATCAGTGTAGCTGGTAGCTGTATAGTTCACATTCACTGGTCACTTCTCCTCACTTTCTACCATCTTCCCAGATTGTAATTCTTCCAAGTGATAGGTATGTTGACCACCCAGAAGCCCCTTTGAATAATTTGAGCTTGCAGTTAGATCTGGACTGTTAGACGACATCATAATTCCTTCTTGTCAGTCCTGAATGTTACTAACCTGATCCTGTAGATACTGAAGCTAATGTAAAGTTGACTTTTAATCTGGAATCAGGAAATAGGGTGGGAATTTGAGAATAAGGATGGAAATCACTCTCAACAGAGTTGAATATGCTTTGACCTTCAGAACTGATCTTGTGTTCTAATGTCTTTTTTGTGTGTATTTTTGGAATAGTTTTAAAATTACCATGGATGGCATTGCATTCCCCACTGAATTTTCATGTAATAATTATATATATAATTTTTCAGAAAGTTATTAATTTTCATTCCTTTTTCTTAAGTATAAGCAATGAATTGCTTTTAAAAATAATTTAATGTTTAAAAGATTTTAAAAGATTTAAAAGTTTTTAAAGTTTAAAAAGATTTTCTGGTCACTTAAGGGAAAATATTTGAAATTTTATTAAAACAATTTTTTGATTTCTGATATTTTAAATTTTGAGTACTGAGTAGTGGCTTTTGTCATTTATTAATGGGATACATAGTAAATATATTGTCAAAATACATCTCTTATGCAAGTTTAGAAATTTATTTGTTCAAATATCTAAAATTAGAACAGTTCAGATCAATTTATTTGACTTAGACAACTAAGTCAAATTCCCAAATATTTTATGCCCAAATTATGAAAGTGTTTTTTAAGACAAGTAAAGAAAATCGAAGAATAAATGCTACAAGACTATTGACTTTGACAACAATGACTATATATACCTAGCTTTATCTGCTTATCTTTCTACTCAATTTAAAATAAAATGAACAATATATATTCAGAGATTCATATTACAAAGAAATAGTGTACACAAATACACACAACCTAAATTAGTATTTTTTTACTGGGGAGATTTTAAAAATGGTGTTGTTTTATTAAATGTATTACTTGTGTAATAAGAAACAGAGATAAAAAAATCAAATCATACGTGCAAATTTGCCTTTAGTTTTCTAGAAATGATAGTTTTATTTTGAATTTGGTTTTCAGTGCTTCTGTGTTTTCTATTTGAAAAGTTTTCTCTCTAGAAGTGACCAGCTTTGTCACAAAAGAGCTGAGTACTGGTTGAGCTGAAATTCCTGCCTAGAATGGTGCCATTTGACTGTTATACGTCTGAGACTAGTAAATATATATATATTTTAAATTAACAGATGAACTCAATGTTGGCATCCCTGTTGTGAGAAGGCTTGGCATAGTGCATGGCCTGACTTGGCTAGTGCTTGCTCTAGCTGTGAAATATAATTAACTGCTGATGAGAATATAAAAGTATCTGACTTACAAGCTGCCATTTTTGCATCCAAGTATGTGAATCAAATCCAACTACTTCAATCCTTGCACCACAGCAAACCTAAAAATGCAAAATCTACCTCATTTATAACCACAGCTATTGCTCAGAGCTGACAAACTGATTATGAGGATGTAGTGTACAATCTGTTTTGTATGAATACTCTGTTACTGTTATGATAACGTTGGCAGCATTGCCTCACCATGTTCAGTTTCAGAGATTGAGACTGTCATTCAAGAGAGAGAGGAAAACGATTAGGCCTAGGGTCAACTGAACTTTGGAAATATTTTAGCTTCAGAAGCAGCTTTTTCCCTCTTATAAATCTCATGCTTAATGCCTTAGAATTTAAATTTTTATTCTAGATAACTCATGCTGTTTCAGTTTATGAAAATTTATTTATTGATAGACTTGATACTACCTTTGAGCAAATTGCAGAGAAGAATGACTGCCAAGATGGATTATAACCTGTTTTCTCAAATGCTTTTCCCATTATCTTCTTTAAAATTTCTTTCTGAAAGCATCTTGGGGGCAACTGTAATTAGGTTAATTGTGTACTCCCATATGTGCAGCTTATGGAGGTAGCAGGGAGCAGTCACAATGAGAACGTGGTGCAGCCCCCATGCTCTCGAGCCTGGCCACACAGTCAGTATGAGGCTGACAGCTGTGGTGAACAGAACATCCTGTAAAGCCTCTGGTGTGAAAATGAATTGAGTTTTTATGGAGAATGATTAATGTAAGTTTTCGTAAAAGTAAACACAATTTTCAGCCCATGACGAAGTATTGAAAAGGGAAAAAAGGATGAAAGATGGATACTGTTGACCAGTGGAGAAGGCTTGAGAGAAATAGATAGTATCTGTGACTGGGTAAGACACTGTTTCCCAGACTCTATAAACATATCATCAATAATATAAGAATAAAAATTAAAGAGTTTAAAGTTTTCAAAGGAAACAAGCCCATCCTCAGTGTAATTGTTCATATGTAAAACATCCATGTGAAGACTATATTACATGGTTTGCTTAATAAATGAAAATTGTATAATTTCATTTAGTTTTGTATTTTTAGTTTTTTTTTTTTTTTTTTAGAGTGGAAGGAAATAGGGAAGCTCATGAAGGAAGGAAGGAAACGAGTACATCTTTATCCCAAGTAAAGATGATGCTAGCGTTTTTCTGCTGTATCAGTAACAGAATTCATTCAGAGTTAACTTCACCTGAGCAAATGGCAGGTTAGAAAAAGTGGAGATTATTTTAGAATTGTGTAATGCAATATGATTGAACTTGGTCAAATGGTTTAGCTTTAACCATTATCATGTGCTTGCTGGCAAATTGCTTTCAAACTGGTTTTGACCCGGAACAGTATCATACATTTGATCATCAGGCTTGCATCTGAGCACTTCTTGACTTACTCAAAAAATAACTTACTTCCAAATGATTATTTCCAACTATTAATAAGATAGTGGTAATCATACTAAGAAAATTTTATCCCTGGTATAACCAGAAATTAGCATTGCTTCCTCACTTGGACCTGAAATTTCCACCTCTATTTAGCTCTTCAACTCTTCGATCTGAAAACCTGAGATCCCACCTCCACTTGTAGATTTTACCTTGACATAATAGAAGAAAGTGGCCACTTCTGCTCACATTGTAATTTTTACTTTTCATTTAAACTTTGATAGCATGGAAATTCACCTTATTTTCACAGATTGTCTGAATTCTCTAAGTAGCCATACCATTATTTGAAGTCATTTAAACACAGATTGTGTGACAGCTGCTCATTTGGTATCTGTGAGATGGTGTCATTCAAGAAAGCCACTGAGTTATCATCCATGATCTAGCTTTCCTTCCTGTGCTGAACGACTGTGGGCAGAAGACTCATCACTGAGCCAAACTTTTGATGTTCTTTGGCAGCATAAGTTTAAACAGAGGTAGCAGGCAAATGAAACACATGAAATGTAAGAACACAGCCGTCTCCCTCTCTTCATCTTTAGTGTCACCCTTGAATTTATGGATGAAGCATGTGATCTCTGATATTGGCAAATTGAAGATTATTTTTCACACAGTTACAGTTATAGTAGAATTGTTTGCACATCAATGGTTTTATTTCAGACACATACAGGTATACTGAGCTTTGATGAAAATGTCTGTCCAAAAAGCTAAAAGAGTGCCTAACACTTAATGCTCAAAACCGACTTCATGAAAGACCTCTACTATGTGCTGAAGCCTCTGTGAGGGATGCAAAGACTTATGAAATACAGTTTCTGTTTTGTAGCATTGATGAGAAAGAAATTCTGTGTACTGAAGAAAAGATAGGCATTAGAGCTAGCTAATTAAAAAAAATAAACTGAATTCAAGGGTGACACTATGAGAAACAAACAAGATGAGAAGGAAGCTGCCAGTGTGTTTGCGTTCCATGAACTCAGGAGACAGAGGGGCTGAGACTGAGCTGCGCTCACCACATGCCCAGTTGCCGCATTATGGGCCCCCCTTCTTATGTTAATGATAACAGGAAATCCACATTTTACAGATGATAATCTACAATTAAGAATGAATCAAAAGCCTCACTTTCTCTACTTTGGAGAAATTTCTGGAGACGGTTTGAGAAAAAACTTTCATAGTGGGCCCAGGATGCTATCTGAAGGGGTTGGAATTGAATTGTAAAGAATGGACATTCTGTTAAGTCCATGAACTTGGGAATTTCGTGGGTACTGCAAACTCCCTTTGTAGATTATTGTAGTGTGTGTGAGAATCTAAGTGTTCTTTTGAATCCACATTTTCAATATGGTGGTCATCACTGCATGGGGAACATACTAAGGACAGGTCTTAGTAGAAATCATCCTTTTGTGGTGACTTCAAAAGCATTTGTGCCCTATGAGTTTGTTGCTTTTCTGCCCTCTGTTGCTCCCAGTGAAGGCTAAGCCACCCTAAACAATTGGATAAATTGAGTTTACCATCTATGGGGGTGAGTTGGGGGAGGCAGGAGACTTATGCAAA
Organism: Camelus dromedarius; assembly: GCF_036321535.1. Taxonomy (NCBI): domain Eukaryota; kingdom Metazoa; phylum Chordata; class Mammalia; order Artiodactyla; family Camelidae; genus Camelus; species Camelus dromedarius. The sequence continues at coordinate 42,896,469 of NC_087436.1, forward strand.
AATAAATAGCAGAAAAAAATGTAAGTTTTACGTGTGTAGTTATTTTATAGCAGACAATGAGTACTTGAAATTCAGAAGGGAGAAACATTGGTTTTGGCTAGTTATCACTGAATGTTTAGCTTACTGGAAAATTTAAAGTAGTATTAATTTGAAGAACTAGTAGATTATTTTACTGAAAGTTCTAGCTGTACGTTTCTGGCTGATGACTTGGTAAATGGATTTTGGTGACTTGAGTTTAGAAGTAGCATAATATAAACTGTTTTGACGGGTTGCTCAGGGAGAGCTATGCAGAAATTCCCTAGAAAAAAGAGGGAGCAGAGGCAGGGAGACTATTTACTAGACTCTTAAAGACCTGGACTATGATAATAGCAAAGGGAATGGCAAAGAAGAGACTCTCAGTGGAAGACTTGCTAGAACCTGGTAATTTTGGACATACAGAGATATATAGTAAGGCAGTTATTAACATTTCATTTTCATGTGGCAACATGCAAATTATTTTACTTTTATTGTCTTATTTAATCTTCTCAACCATTTTATAAAGTGTAGGTCCTCTTATGATTACAAATTAATTACTTTGCTTACGATCACACAGTTAATAATTACCAAGACTAGAACCTAAACCTTGGGTCTGTCTGAACCCCAGCCCTGCTGTAAAGGATGCTGACTCATCAGAGGCTAAAATAGTGATGCTAACGTTTTAATTTAGGAGACAGATGCCTATTAAAAGTCTGGCTTAATGTTGATCATTGGCATACATATAACACAAATTTTCTTCTTTTTTCCCCTCTTTTCTTTCCTTTTTCCTTCTTTCTTTCTTTCTTCTTCTTTTTTTTTTTTTTTTTTTTCAGTGCGGCTTCATGACAGCATATCAGAAGAGGGCTTCCATTACTTGGTGTTTGATTTGTAAGTACAACACACTTTGTGTCTATTTTTGCTATCTAAGACCATTTTGAATTAAACATGATTTTTCTTCGAGTTATAAATAGTCCAAATTAATGACCCTGTAATATTTTAAAATGTTCTTCAAGTGACATTCAACTCTTAATTATTTTGAAAAGAGGTGACTACTCAGCACTGTTTGTTTAAAATTTAAGTTAATCTTCCTAAGTGAAACAGATATGAGTCTGTTTCCTTTGGGATTATTCACTATGATATCGTAAATCGTTCTCAGTTTTACCGTGGGGTACAAAAATGGCTGGCATAAGCATAATGAATTTTTTTAAAGTATCTGTAACTTATTATCTTATAAAAAGCAGACTCAGGGATCCTTGAGGCTGGTTAATTCATGGTTTCAGCAACATCATCAAACTCCTGTCTTTTACCCCAGCTCATTGGCTTTGTTCTCAGACTGGCATGGTTCACATTATTACATGTAGACATGGTAATTTAGAGTGGAAGATACTGTCTCATTTCTTTTTAGAATGAAAAATTTACTCCCATTTCATCTCATTGGCCAGGACTAGGTCACATGCTACCCCTTGCCAATCACTGGCAAGGAGAATGGGATTGCCAGGATTGACTTAGACTAACCTGGATTTATAAACCAAGGTTCTACAATAGGAATGAAGGGAAAACAATGCTCTTATGTTCAGTGCATGAGGCATGTGCATTAAACTGAGAAAAGGCAGACTAACAGGAGAAAAGGCACAACATTTTTAATATTTGTGTGCACATGAGTTTACAGGAAATAAGTGAAACTGAAAGAAGCAGTTAGACTCAGGGTGTGAACTCTGTGTCTCAGATGGTGAGGATTGCTCTTCTCTCCCGGGTACATGGAGCAGACACCTTACTCAAAGGGAAGTTTATGTCTTGCTTTAGGCAGATTAAGGGGGGTTGGGTGGAGACTTCTTCCTGTATTTGTTGATTCTCAATTGCCTTTATCTCCAAATAATTCCTATGCCAAAGTGGCATGTTTGGGCGTGGCAGATTCTCATCCCCTTCAGCCCTAGAAGTGATTCAGGGTTAGATCAAATGTAAAAGGATACCATGCCACATTTCCACAGTCATCAAGTTTTTTAGTATCTAGTTTAAATTATATAGATTTCTATAAAAGTAAGATTTCCTTACTAAATGGAGGGAATTATAAGAATCACATTGTTTAGAATAAAGTTCATTTTAAAAATGCATAATTTTTTTCTTCAGCACTTAATACTTGGTGCAGAACATATAATGAAAGCAGTTCATGTGAAAACAAAATAAGATTTTCTGTTGCAGTGGGTCATATCTGAAACGATGATATGTGTTTGTGTTATTAATGTCTCTGAAACCAAAATGTAGAGACTTCTGAAGGTGGACGTTTACACTTGAACCACAGTACTATGAAATATGTTGTGTCAGGCAACTGAATATCTACTTATATATTGAAGAGACCAGACTCTTTGCAATTATTCTTTAATGTTTAAAAGTATAGAGGAGAGTTAGCAGCAATTCTCATCAAAATGCTTTTCCAGTAAAGAGATCAATAAACGACTTAGACCTAATCCAACAAAGCACCCAGCGTTAGAGACAATTGGAAAACAATGGTTGAAAGTATAGATTTTCAATGAGTAAAAAGAGATTATAACAAATATAAATAAATAATTCCTCTAAATTATCTAATTGTAGTGGCAATATTCTAGAAAGTGGAAAAGGAAGTAGCTTTAGAAAAAGCATATTTTAACCATAGTTAAGAAAAGTATGGTCTTTAAGATATCAATGAAGTACTCATACAGAAAAATTGGAAGTCACTTAGCCAATCAGTTCCAAGATAAAATAACTACTTGAATTCCTAAAGAAGGAATGTTCTCTGTGTTTGTCCTTTTGATGATGGTTTTGGCAGTGTGGTACATGTGCATACTTCCTGTGGAATGTCAGCTATTCAGAAACTAACGGGAAGTTCTATTTTTATAGGTGTGTTGAGTCTTCTTCTAAAGGAATACTTTTCCCTTTCTAAAAAGCAAAACAGAAGGGGCCGTGAATTCTATGAGAAAAATAGTTTCTTCTTGCTATTTTTAATTTATATTTTTTATTCAAGTATCTCTCTACTGCCACCAACTACAAAGCATTAGTAGTCAATTTTGCAAATAGACGCAGGAATCAGTGGGAAAGCCCTGCATAAAAGCAAATATATCGTCACAGCATATATTGAACTGCCTGCTTTTTTAGAACCATCTTCCTCAAGATCTGTGCCTAGCAGGGTTTTCAGGCATACCTCAGCAAAACTCTGAGAGGCAAGAGATGTGGATTTATCTGAAACCTAAGGGAAGATAAGACAGTGAAGTAATGGAGCTGAAATTGTAGTCCACAAAAGAGAGGCCTAAAGGCAGAGCTGTTGTCCTTAGGGAATTTCTGGGACTGATGGGAAATAAGGCCTTGACAAGGGCAGTCATCTGAATGTGACATGTATATTCCTGGAACTGTACGTCACAAATATGTATTATGTGCATGTTAGGTGAAAACATGCAATGAGGTATAGAAATATCACTCTAAGTAAATGTGTAAGAGAATAACACTTGGGTTGAATTTTGGTAATTTCAACAGGGAACTAAAGTAGACAGATTAGATTAAGGTTTATTGGAAAGAGTGCTGACCCAGAATGAAAAGATTCAAGTTTCAGTCTCAAAGCTACCCAGGGCTAAATACTTAACATTATCCGTTCTGTAAGCCTTATTTTTCTTATAGAATGAGGCTGTGGGACCAAATGAAAAATGTGTTAGACATCTCTCAAGTTCTTTTCTAGTCTGTGAGGCCAGGATGTTGTTCTCATCAATTTGAGATTTCTGGTAGAATTATTAGGACTCCTGATGCCATTTTTAAATATTAGAAAATTTCTTACGATTCTAAACTATAGAGAAAATTGCCATCATTACATCTTTAAAAATAACACTTTTAGTAAAGACTCATCTTTGTATGTGAAGTATTTTTTTCTCTGTCTTAAAGTGTTTGCGTTTTTGTCCCCAGATAAGAAATGTTATTCATCAAATATAAGATAGGTGCCTACTGAAAGCAACACACTTTGCCTAATGCTTTGGCATTGGGGGAAAGCAGTCTTTCTGGACGTTTTAAAATAAGTGTCCCATTTTGATAAATTCAAACAGGCATACTCTGAGCAATCTGATGTGCTTCCCCCGCCCCAGTTTACCATTTTTGTACCAACCAGAAAGCCTGGTCAAGTTGCATGTTTTGTAATTACTGTTAGGAAACCATGTATGTTTTTCATTTTTGCAAATTTGAAGTTATAATACTGAAAATACTTTTTCAGACTACACCCCTTGGACTGGGCAGCTGATAGTTTTATTGGTAATAATGGGACTAAAGGATAAGTCAGACACCACCCTTTTTCAAAGACTGTAGTTGAGAAAGGGGATTAGGTGGCTTCAGAATGTCTATGGTATAGGCATAATGTGGTGAACACTGTAAGTTACCCAGGGGTTTGGGAGAGCAAGCCAACATTCATTTAGTTGCAGAGATCAGGACACCCAGTGGGAAGGACCGGACTGAAGCTGAGGCAGGCATAATTATGTCCTGGGGAATGTTTCTTCATTCACCAAACATACACTCAGTATGTACTTACTCTGTACCAGGGGCTGCAGATTGAAGGGAAGGTGAATGACCATTTTTGTCTTCAAAAGAATGAAAAGCAGTTTCCCACTTGTTATGTTATGACATTATTTCACCTACCAGAATGTTTGGTTATGTAACCAACAGGTCAGCAGCATTTACAAAATACACACAGATATAACATAACAAGTTTCATGGTATCTGTGAAAACATCTGATGTGTGCCCTAGTCACTTGGCCATCTTTATGGTAATTTGGTAAAATTCTTCTATTATGCTGATAATACTCTCTTTTATTTCACAAGGCAGACGTATTCCAGTGACTGTTCAGTCTTTTAGAGGGTGGAAGGCTAGTTTGATTTTTCTGAATACCTTCTGCCTATTATTTGCAGCAAATTTTATCCTTCTTAAAACCTCAGAAGTGTAATATTTCCTTTGATTTACATCACTGTAACAGTGTATATAACAAACAGAGCAAAAATAATTTTACACTCAGATCAAAATGTGAAAGCACAGGTTTGAAGACTATTTACTGTAGTAAAACACTACTTGAGTACAAGTCTCTAGGTTAATCTCCTGTAAAGAGAGATAGAAAAAGTCAGTAATTACAGTAAAGGATGATTTGTGCCATAGAATTTTTGCTGTGTACACAGCTTGAAGAAAAGAGAAATTAGATTGGAGGCGGAGAACCCACTTAGAAGTTGGCTGCACTAACATCCAGGTAGAAGATAGTAAATCTCGGAAGTATATAAGATGTTCGTAGGAATAAAAAAAGTAAAAAGGTACAGTTGGCCCTCTATATCCTCATCTTTCACATTCACAATTTCAACCAAACAAAGATCGAAAATATTTGAGAGAAATTCCAAAGTTCTAAAGAGCAAAACTTGAATTTACTGTAGCTGACAACTATTTACATAGCTTTTATGTTGTATTAGGTATTGTAAGTAATCTAGAGATGGTTTAAAGTATAAGGGAGGATGTGTGTAGGTCATTTATAAATACTGTACCATTTTATATAAGGGACTTTGGTATCTGCTGAGGATCCTAGGACCAGTCCCCAAAGGGTGCCAAGGGATGACTGTATAATCCCTCTGAAAATAGTTTTTAGAACAAAGTTGAGTCTACAAATGTTGCTTTTAGTTAGCAACTTATATACAGGAAACAATCAATTTAGTTAAAATGGAGGATATTTTAAATAACAAAGAAATCCTGATGCTGTAAAGATACTGCATTTCTTATTTGTTTTTAAAAACAGAATTGTGTTTTTAAACACTTTGGCTATTGTGAAAGAGGAATTTAATGTCCATCATATTGGAAATCTATAAATCTAGAACTGTAGAAGTTCACTGTTGGGAAAATACACGTTTCACAAGATTATCCTGAACAAGTTCAGTGTTCTCTTTGTTGGCAAATTAATAAAATGGTAATGATTCTGTTACAGGCATACTGTTTTATTGCACTTTGCTTTATTGTGCGTCTCAGAGAGTGCATTTTTTACAAATTGAAAGTTTGTGGTAACCCTGCATCGGGCAAGTTTATCAGTGCCATTTTTTTCCAACAACATTTGCTCACTTCATATCTCTGTATCACATTTTGGTAATTCTCCCAATATTTCAAAACCCTCCACCAGAAAAAAAGATGATGTCTTGCTGAAGACTCAGGTAATGGTTAGCATTTTTTAGCAATAAGGTATTTTTTAATTAAGATGTGTACTTTTTTTAAGATCTAATGCTCTTGGACACTTAATAGAATATAGTATGGTCTAAAAACAACTGTTATGTGCACTGGGAAACCAAAAAATTCTTGTGACTTGCTTTATTGTGATATTCACTTCTATTGTGGTGGTCTGGAATTGAGCCTGCAGTATCTCCGAGGTATATCTGTATAATTTTTAAGAAAAAACCTTTTAAATGATCATGACATCCTGTACTTTTAATAGACAGGGATAGAGATACTCATATCCTTTTTATTCTTTTCTGAATGAAAGGCAAAATTAACACTCAACTTTTCTCATGTATTATGGTACTGCTCCAAGGTGGCAAACTCAACCCTTTGACCCACACATGTCATAGTTCTTTTATGTTAATAGACACTTTCAGTTTATGTGGGATAAGATGTAACCTTGTCTCATAAGGTATAACTATGTCTCATGAATACTCTGTAGTTGACAGCCTACAGGAGGAAGGAGGCTATTCAAGATGAGTACTATCTAATGGCTTCTTTAGAATATTGTCAGGGATAATTGTCTTAAATTCCAGAGGGTCTGTTTCTGTTTCACTTATTTGTTCACTGTAGTCATTTTCATTCTTTAATATAAATTTGGATTGCTTGATATTCTGTCTATTCCCATATTTATCTTTATGAATTAGGAAAAATGGTTGTATAATTTAGGACTTCAGGAAACAGTTGTTTTTTTTTTTTAATTTATACTTTTAATAAACTTCAGTTTTCTCAGAGCAGTTTTGAGTTTAGAGCAAAATTGAGCAGAAAGTTCTGAGGATTCCCATACTCCTCTCCCCAAAATGCACATCCTCACCACTGCTGACTCCCACACCGCAGTGATATACTTGTTGCAGTTGGTGGATTTGCATTGATGCTTCATTGTCACCTAGAGTTCATTCGTGTTTACTCTTGATATTATGCATTGACTGGGCTTTTGACAAGTATATAATGACATGTATCCACCATTGTATTTCAAACAGAATAATTTCATTGTCTTAAAAATCCTTTGTACTCCAACTGTTCATCTCAACCTCCTCTCTAATCCCTGCAAACAACTAATCATTTTACTGTCGCTAGAGTTTTGCTTTTTCCAGAATGTCATAGTTGGAATAATACACTATGTGACCTTTTCAGATTGGCTTCTTCCCCGTAGCTGTTTACATTTATATTTTCTTCATGTTTTTTCATGGCTTGATAGTTATATCTTTTTAGCACTGAATATTCAATTCTCTATATGAACCACAGTTTGTTTATCCACTCACCTACTAAAGAACATCTTGGTTGCATCCAAATTTTGGCAATTGTGAATAAAGCTGCTGTGAACATCCGTGTGTTTGTGTGGACTTAAGTTTTCAATTCCTTTGGGTAAATAAATACCAAGAAGCACAATTACTAGATTGTATGGTAAGAGTGTGGTTAGTTTTATGAGAAACTGCTAAACTGTCTTTTTAAAGTGGCTGTATCACTTTATATTACTATCACCAATGAATGAGAGTTCCTGTTGCTCCACATCCTGTCGACATTTAGTGTTGTCAGTGGTTTGGACTTTGGCCACTCTAATAGATGTGTAGTGGTATCTTGATTTAATTTGCAATTGTCCAATGATGTATGATGTGGAGCATCTTTTCATATGCTTCTTTGCCACCTGCATATCTTCTTTGGTGAGGTATCCCTTCTAATCCCTTGCCCACTTTGTAATCAGATTGTTTATTTTCTTATGGTTGAGTTTTAAGAATTCTTTGTACAGCTTAGATAACAGTCCTTTATCAAATGTCTTTGCAAGTATTTTTTTCCCAGTCTGTAACCTGTCTTCTCATTCTCTTGACAGTGTCTTTTGCAGAGCAGAAGTTTTTACTTTAAATTAAGTTCACCTTATCAGTTCTTTTTTTCACAGGCTATGCCTTTGATGTATCTAAAAGTCATCCCCATGTAGAAGAGCATCTAGACATTCTCTTATGTTATCTTCCAGGAATTTTATAGTTTTGAGTTTTACATTTCGGTCTTTGATTCTTTCTTTCTTTTCTTTTTTTTTTTTTTTTTTTTTTTGGTTTGTTTTTGTTAATTGTATAGCGCAGGGAACCATACTCTATATCCTGCAATAACCTATAATGGAAAAGAATCTTAAAAATATACATATATGACTAAATCACCCTGCTACACACTCGAAACTATTGTAAATCAGCTATATTTCAACAAAAAAATAAGATCAGCAAACAAATGGGTATATCCACATTGATTACACCCAGTAACACTCTGAGAACATGCAAAAAGCTGGAAAAGAATGTACAGAAATAAAATTCGTTCACACTGTTGAAATTTGGCAGAGACACATTTAAAAAATTTCCTTTAATGTTCTAACGTGGTTTTACTATTTAAAAATATGACAGTGATATTTTATATTTATATTTATGTAATATTTATATAGTAATATTAGTAATGTATAACATTTGAGTACCAAGTTCAAATTTTATTAAAATACATCTTTCACATATTAAAAAGAGAAGATGTGCATCCCATACAGCTACTTACTCCATTTGAAAAACCACTCCCAGAAGTATGATGTTAGGGTTAGTGTTAGGTAAAAGCCACCAGAGAGCCACAGATAGTGGGAGAGTAGATGCTTGAAGGATGAGGCTTTCATGGAAAATTGAAAGTAGCAGGATGTGCTAATATGTAGGTCAGAGAATTGTAGACTGGGTAATCTGTTCATAATGCAAAAGCAGCAAAGGTAATAGGAAAATTAATATAAACATTAGGAAGAACTTCTGAGCTTTAGTAGTATTGTGTTGAGTTGTATATATTCATGTTTTAAAATAAAAGCTTTTATCTGAAAACCTATGGCTACTAACCCCTTGGAGAAACAGAAATGCTTATAGAAAGAAGGAAAGAATATTTACAGCAGAAGGCAGGAGGTGAAGCACCCTGTGGAATATAGAATATATGACTGAGAAGAAGAAACATGATTTATGTTAAACTTTTAAAGATGCATTGTGGGAAATTTGTGATTTGGGATGGAAAATTATGTGTAATAGCATTTTAATAAGTTTTAATAGCATAAAAATTATATTTTACAATTAAAAATAGTCTTGTAAAGATTTTTTAACTTGAAGTCCATGAATGGGTTTAGATTGATATACAACCCCCCTGAAAGTTTACAGCAAGTTTAAATATGTGCAAGTGAGCATTTCCAGGGGGAGAGAAATCTGTGGTTTTTATCAAATATTCTTAGCTGTTGCAAAGCTAAATTTGATATTCTACCATCTCCACTGATACGTTACAGAAAAAGAGAATAGATGGTAATTATAGATAGATAAAGCTATTATATATATGGAGGAGGGGAGAGAGAGACTATTGCATATAGTTTCAGTCTTGTTGACTCCTCCTAATGTGAGTCTTCTAAATACATTATTGTAAACTCTCAGTTGAAATGAAATTAGGTAATACAAACATTGAAAAGCCTGTAATTTATGGTCATTGAGGATCATAGTATGTAGGATTGTGATTCATTTTGAGTTAATTTTTGTGAAAGATGTAAAGTCTGTGTCTAGGTTCTTTTTGTTTGTTTGGTTTTTGTTTTTTGATGTATGCCTATCCAGTTTTTCCAGCATCATTTGCTGAAGAGTCTTTCTGCATTATATTGCCTTTGCTCCTTTGTCCAAGTTGAGAGACTATATTTATATGGGTTCATGTCTGGGCTTTCTGTTTTGTACAATTAGTTTGTTTTTTCTTTCATTAATACCACATTTTCTTGATTACTTGAAATCAGGTAGTGTCAGTCCTTCAACTTTGTCTTTCTTGGTAAATGTGTTGGGTACACTGGGTCTTTTGGCTCTCTATATAGACTTTAGAATCAGTTTGTTAATATTCACAAAATGACGTGCTAAGATTTTAAGTGGGATTATGTTGATCAAGTTGATAAGAACTGTCATCTTGACATCCTTCTCATAGACAAGGATTATCTCTCCAGTTATTTAGTTATTTTTTTAAATCTTTAATCAGATTTTTATAGTTTTCCTCAACTAGGTCTTTGACATATTTTAGTAGACTTATACCAAGTGTTTCATTTTTAGGGAGTATAATGTAAATGGTAATGTAAGTGGTGAAGTGTTTTTAATTTGAATTTCACTTGGTCACTTCTGGCATATAGAAAAGCTGGACTTCTGTATTTTAACCTTACATCCTGTAATTGGTGATAATTGCTTATTAATTTCAGAAGTTTTGTTGTCAGTTCTTTAGAATTTTCTACATAGATAGTCATATCATCTGTGAACAAAGATCATTTTATTTCTTCCTTCCTAATTTGTATACCTTTTATTTCTTTTTCTTATTTTATTGCATTAACTAGGACTTTTAGTATGATGTTAGAAAGGGGTGATGAAAGGGGACATCTTTGCCTTGCTTCTGGTCTTAGTGGGAAAGCTTCACGTTTCTCACTATTCAATTTGATGTTAGCTTATGGTATTTTGTAGATGTTCTTTATGATGTTGGGAAGGCAACTTCTGTTCCTAGTTTGCTGAGAGTTATTATCATGAATAGGTATGGAATTTTATCAGATGTTTTTTCTGCATCAACTGGTGTGATTTTTCTGTTTTTGCCTATTGATGTGATTGATGGATAACATTTATTGATTTTCAAATGTTAAACCAGCCTTGCATACCTGAAATGTAAATTTCTTTTGCTTGTGGTATATAAATTGTTGGATTCATTTTGCTAATGTTTTGTTAAGGATTTTTGTATCTATGTTCATGAGGGATATTGATTGGTATTCTTCCTTCTTGTAGTGCTTTTATCTCATTTTAGTATTAGAGTAATGGTGACCTCATAGAATGTGTTGCAGTGTGTTCACTCTGCTTCTGTCTTCTATGTGAAATTGTGAAGAATTGGTATCACTTCTTCCTTAAGTGTTTGGTATAATTTACCAGTGAATCCATCTGGGCCTGGTGCTTTCTGTTTTGGAAGGTTTTATTTATTGATTCAATTTCTTTAATAGATAGGCCTATTCAGATTGTCTGTTTCTTCCTGTGTGATTTTAGCAGATTGTGTCTTTCAAGGAATTGGTCGATTTTATCTAGGTTATCAAACATGTGGGCATGGAGTTATTCACAGTGTTTCTTTATTGTCCTTTTAATGTTCATGGTATCTATAGTAATGTCTCCTCTTTCATTTCTGATATTAGTAATTTGTGTCTTCTCTCTTTTTCCTTAGTTAAACTAGCTATAGGCTTATCCATTTTATTAATCTTTTCACAGAACTGGCTTTTTAGCTTTAGTTGATTTTCTCTATTAATTGCTTGTTTCCAATTTTTATTATTTCTTTTCTTCTGCTTACTTTGAATTTAATTGCTCTTCTTTTTCTTGTTTCCTAGAGGAAGTTTAGAATATTTATTTTATATCTTCCTTTCTAATATGCACATTCAGTGCACATATAAATTTCCTTCTATGTAGTGCATCCCACAAATTTTGACAAGTTGTATTTTTCAGTTAATTCAAAATATTTTAAAATTTCTTTTGATTTCATTCCTGATTCGTGCTGTTTGTTCTCCTAGTATTTTGGATCTTTCAGTTTTCTTTTTGTTATTGTTCTAGTTTAATTTCATTGTATGATTTCTGATCTTCTAAACTTGTTAAGGTGTGCTTTATGACCCAGAAGTTGGTCTATCTTGGTGAATGTTCCATATGAGCTGGGGAAGAATATGTTTTATACTGTTGTTGGATGAAGTAGTCACTGATGTCAGTTATATCCAGTTGATTTATGGTGCTCATGAGTTCAACTATGTTGTTAATGATTTTCTGCCTGCTAGATCAGTCCATTTCTTATAGCAGGGTTTTAAAATCTCCAGCTACAATAGTAGATTCACATTATTTCTTTCTATAGTTCCACCAGTGTTTGTCTTACATATTTTGATGTTGTATTGTTAGGCACATATACATTAAGAATTGATATATATTCTTGGAATATTGACCCTTTTGTCATTAAATAATGCCATCTTTTTCTCTGATAATTTTCCTTGCCCTTAAGTCTGCTCTATTATTAATATAGCTACTTTCATTTTGTTTTCTTCAATTAGTGTTAGCATGTTATATCATTCTCCAATCTAGTCTTAATCTGTGTCTTTATAATTAAAGTGAATTTCTCTCTGACAATGTATAGTTGGATCTTGTTTTTTAATCCACTCTGTCTCTTTCAATTGGTGTATTTAGTTCATTGATGTTTAAAGGGTTATTAATATAGTTGGATTAACATCTATCATATTTGTTACTATTTTCTATTTGCTTCCATTGTTCTTTGTTACTGTTGTTGTCTTCCACACATTTTTATGGAAGTTTTCATTGTCATTTCCTCAGGCTCAAAGGTTCTTTCCTCTGCCATGTCCAGTCTACTCATGAACACATCCGTGGCATTCTTCATTACTGTTACAGTGGTTTCTGTTTTATCCCAGAATTTCTTTTTGATTGTTTCTCAGAGTTTCCATCCCTCTACTTACATTACCCATCTGTTCTTGCATGTTTTCTACTTTTTCCATTAATATCCTTAGCACATTAATCATAGCATATTAACCATAGTGTAAAATTCCTGGTCTGGTAACTGTAACATCCTTGCCATATCTGATTCTGGCTGAGATGCTTGTTAAATTTCTTTAAAGTGTGTTTTTGCCTTCTGGTACGTCTTATAATTTTTTGTTGAAAGGTGGACATGATGTCTGAGTAAAAGTAACTGTGGTTAGTAAGCCTTTAGTAATGTATTGGTAAGGTGCTGGCAGGGGGGAAGTGCTCTGTAGTCCTCTGAGTGGTCTCAGTCTTTTGCTTAGTCTCATTCCTTGCACTGTGAATTTCACCAGTGCTTCTCAGTTTTGCTTTGGTTTTTCTTCCCCCTTAGGAGGGACAGGATAGCTAGAGAAAGCTGGAGTTGGGTGTTTCTTTTCTTTAGCTTGTATTCCTCCAAGCCAGTTAGGCCCTGTTAATACCATAGCAGTTTAGGCTCTGGTAAAATCTCATTAAGGCAGCCCTTGCTAAAAAGAACAGAATGCTCTGCCATTTTTCAAAATGATTACTTTTCTCTTCTCATTGCTGGAAACACAAGAGAATTTTTCTCTGATAAGTCCTGTGAGGACCTGATTGAGCTCCCTGAGGTAAACTTTGAGAAGTCTGGGGGCCTCCCATGACTGGTTGCCCCTGGAGTTTTATGTTCCAGGCTTATCCACACTGAACCTCCAGCAGCTTGTCAGTTACAGTTCACACTTGCCTACCATCACACTAGTTCCTGCAGAGGTGTCTGTTCTAGGAAGTTGTGGTCTTCTGTATATGCCTGTCTGTCTCTCCAGTTTTGGGTCGGATCTATGAAGAATTGTTAATTTTTCAGTTTCTTTAGCTTTTTACTTGTTATTAGGACAGAGTGACACCACTTAAGTGCCTTACATGCCGGACCAGAAATCACAAGACCATATAATTTTTTTTAATCTTGAATTTTATAAAATTAATTAGAAATTCCAAAATTGTTTGGAATTGAAAAGGCAAGCAAGGCATAGTCATTCATTAGCTGGACTTCAAAAGTCAAGGCTAGAAATGAAAATTTTTAAGATGTATTTTTAAAATAATAGAGGTCTGAGCTATGTGTGTCTCATGTACTATAGGCTGCCAAGATTGATAAAGTACTGTAAGCATTTCTCAGAAAACAACTGAAACTATTCTTACTTCATGGAAATTGTTGTGCAGAGTCATTAAAGAGATTTACTGCCTCTTGCTCAACCAGATTGTGAAAGCCCAATTTTCTCAAAAAGTTAATTAAGTATAAAATCTTGGACGCTTATTAAAGTGCTGCCTCCTTCAGTAGATGCCTTTCAGCTCCTGGGTCAGATGGCTCTCTTTGGAAAAGGCTATCTTGGGTATTAATTGTCATTTTAGAGACAGTGTCTATGGACCGTCAGTGACATTCTGCTATGTAAGAGAATCTGGAAAAGTCACAGTTTAAAAGATGTTGGACTAAGTTTAGCAATCAGCTTCTTCAGGATATGATGATATTTTCTGCCACACTCTCATCAACTCCATCTGCCAGCCTGGACTTTGTAGGCAGGAAGCCCAAGTCCTACATGATCCCTGCTTACTTTTCACTTCTACTTGGACCCCCAAACTTGACAGGTGCTGCTGTTGGTTTACCTAGCTTTCCCCCAAGCTTTGGTACTTTAGACGTTCTCTATAAATAGATTTGCTATTATAATGCATTCATCCAATGACTAGAATACTGATTGGGTGCTAATTATATGCCAGGCACTTTGCTAAATAGTAGAGATTAAAGTATGAATAAGACATAGTCCCTGCCCACTAGGAGGTTTCAGCCTAATCAGGAAGAGAGATAATAAACTATGGTGAGCCCTAAGATGGAGTGAGCTCGTGGGGAGGAATGGTGCCTAATGACCACAGGAGTGAGCGCATGGAGGGGGAGACTCTCTGCTGAGGTCTAGAGAATAAGGAAAATTTAGTCCATCCTAGATTCCATCTCCTTTCTGCAATGCCAGGACCAACAACATGTGCAAGGCCCACGGGAGAGAGAGACTGTAGACAGTTGTAACATTTGTACCTCAGTCTGGATGAGCCATTAAGGTTGAGGGGAGAGAGGGGGTATCGTGAAACTGTGGGACAGAAGAAGCAGGCAGGGGCCAGTTCTCAATGCCCCTTCCTCATTTATCACTCCTTGAACTAAAACCTGATTTTTAAAAAGGAGAATTAAGGGGAATATTGTAATGAGATACTTGAGAAAAGTCATTCCAGGTACAAGTCTGGGAGCATATTGGCATCCTAGTGTCAGATCCTGGTTTCTGTATTGAAGCAGTGCGGTGGAAATGCAGAAACGTGGAAAGCTTTGAGAGTAATTTAAGAGGTAGAAGTAATAGATAGAATGATTAACTGAACCTGAAACTCTTTTGTTGATGTCTTCTGTTGAGTTAAACATTCCATTTCTAAAATAACTACAATAATCTGATGAGAGAAAAGAATAGTTTCTCTCTTTAATGTGTTGGCTAGCTAATTGATAGCTGTGTAATTGAGAATAGTTAAAACAACATTTTGTTAAGACAGCAGACTCAGAAAGTTACCAGTTCAGTGTTTTGAAATTCTAGCTATGTGAATAAAATAAGTAAAACATCCAAAAGTATGTGACTTTTGACAAACAAGCAGATTTTGAGGGGGTAAAAAACACCTCTTTGCTAACTACAGCAAGGATATAAACAGCACTAAAACATAATAGGCACTCAGTAAACATTTATTGGATAAATGACTTGAGTTCTTTGATATTTTAAATAAGTCTGAAAAAAGTGAAAAGAATTATTGAGGCTATGTCAATTTCAAATGCATATATTCATTCTTGGTGTATATGTATATAACATACACTCCTATTGTGTGATGTGTGCCAGTTCTGTGAGGGTATAGGGCAAAAATGTGAAAATTACTGATTTGCTAATTGGTTTGATTTAGAGAAGTTCAACTGAAATTTTTAAAACATTAAATATGGCCACTCATGATTTACTGATAATTTTGTAGATAGTATTTGGCTGATAATATAATTTCAATATGAATTAATATTTAAACATTGTCTGTTTTATAATGCCTGTGTAATTGTCAGTCTTTCAGCCCACCTGCCTCCCTGTCAAACCATCAATCTCTTTAGCCCTCCAGCCAGCCATTTATGTATTTCTGCTGTGTGTGTATTTTGTATGTGTTGGTATGGCTATAAATTTGTTAAGATGTTGGCAGACAAGAATAATTGTTTCAAGGAAGATCTCTCTTTTGTTTAAAAAAATATATTAGAGAAGTCTGATTTATCATAAATGCTTTAGAATTTTTTGAATTCCAAATCAGTAACCTACAATCAGGACTTTTATTGAATCCTCAGAGGAAAAGCTTTCAGCATAGAATTTGGAAGAAAGTTATAATTCATGGTCTTGATCATTTTTATCCTTTGCTACTGTAGTGATAAGTATGTTTTTGAAAGTTTTATATATAGATTTACTGCCTTGAATCATGATTTTTTTCATCAACTTTCACTGTAATTTCTCATATCTTGCTAAAAGGGAGGATAGGGAATCAGATCTTAACAATTTTTTTTTAAAGGGAGAACTATCATTCCCTTTCAAGAACATACTGTTTTTATCCATACTTAATATTTTTATATTTATGGGCTTGCTGTTGCCCTTGGTAAGAAATGAAACCAATTCACTACCAAGTTAACCTGTCTGTCTTCTCTATTGGGAATGTCTCTACTTATGTGTCTTTATTTCCCAGTGTTTTGCTCAGTTTCTGGAACTAGAAGGTATTCAATAAATGTTTGTTGAGCTAAACTGAACCCTCCAGATCCTGAATTCATTTATTCAACCACTTATTTATTCAACAAATACGTTTAGTGTTTATTACATAGTTGATACAGTGCTGGTCCCTGGGGCCCACAATGAGTTAGGTTTTATCTTCTCTTCAAGGCACTTGAAGTTTTTTTAGTTATTCTTGAGACAACATGCATATATGCAAAATACCACAGAGGTAATTCAGATTTACTATATAGATAATTTTCTTTGATCCTTCTAGGTCATTTTTTGCTAGATCTTCCTCATCTCCTAGACAATCCAAAACTTGTTCCTCTGGCACCTCTATTTTCTGTTGATATTTACTTCCTGAGTATCTCGTCCGCTAAAATGGCTTTAAATCCCATCTGTAAACTAAAGACAGCCAAATTGATCACTGCAGCTCAGACCTCTACCTGAATTCCTGTTGCCTCCTCACCATCTCTACTTGGATGTCTCACTGGCATTTCAAATTAAAAATGTCTGAAACTGACCTCATTTCTCCTCGGCCAAACTTGCTCCTGCCAGTTAGTGACAACTCTACCTTTGCAGTTTCCCAGGCCCCAACATTGTAGTAATTACTAACTTTCTCTCTTTCTTTCTTTCTCTCTTTCTTTCTTTCTTTTTTGCATACTATATCTAATTCATCAACAGCAACTCCTGTTAATTTTAAAATATACTCGGAATTCAGTAACTCATCACCATGTCCACAGCACTACCTTGGCCCAAGCCACTGTCATCTCTTGCCTGGATCACTGTAATAGCATCGTAACTAGTTGTTCCCTGCTTCTGCCCTGGCCTTCCTGCATCTATTCTCAACACAGCAGCCAAAGGCTACTCTGCTCAGAGCCTCTATTGTCTCATGGATTACCCTTCTCCTGCCCAATCAGCTCCAGCCACACTGCCTCCCTCATAGTCTGGAACAAGCTAGACATTTCCACTTCCTGTTCCCTTGGCCCTGAGTGTTCATCTGCCAGCAACCTGCCTAGCTTAACTCTCCCCAACTTCAGGGTTTGGTTCATAGTTCTTCCCTGTGTCCCTAAAAGCTGCCCTTCTTCACCAACTCTTCCCAACTCCTTCTTGGCCTTTTTTCCCCCCTTTCCCTGACACTTATCACCACCTAACCTATCATAAATTAAATTTCATCTATCTGGTCAATTATCTGTATTGCCCACTAGAATGTTCCATGAATACAGGGACTTTTTTTTACTTTTTTATCCCCAGTGCCTAGAATAGTGCTTGCACACAGTAGGCATTCACTAAATATTTTTGCATAAGAGCCTATGAGGAAACTTCTGGAAAGAATACAAAATTGTTTTCTATAGTTCAAGGAGTTTGAAGTGACTATTATAGGTCTCCTTTTATTTACTTGCTACTTTGGGTCCATATGGTGCCACGGTGCCAGCTCTTTGAAGGTCCTGTTGCCTAAATACTAGATAATTAGCATGTTCGGAATCATAGAAATAGATTTTTAACCAAAACTAAAACTGGAGATTTTGTTTTGCCAGATACCTACTTTGGAGCAAAATGTGACACATATGAACAGACACTTTAAGAAATGTGAAGTAACCAAGCCTGTATCCTTAAAATGATGTCATTTTCTCAGGCATGATGATTATGATGTACTTAAATTCAAATACTGACTTTTCTTGATTGTTATGATGCTTAATTGATTGATATTTACCATCTACCTTGACTTTTTCTTAGGAACATTTTGGGAACTTATTTTTAGCTAGCGAGCAAAGTAGGAGATTCAATTACCTGATGCTGATGACTGCAATTATTTAGGCAGTTGAAGTCATTCCTGTCATTCTCTTTCTCAAATCCACAAGTGCCAAGACTGAAACATGCAATGTATACATGGCCTGATGTATTTCTTTAATGGTCACATTCTTCACTGGGGCCTGAGGGAAGAAAGCCGCTTTTGTTTGCTTTTTTAATCTCTTTTTTTGGAATTTGAAAACTATTCAACCCTTTCCAGAAACGTTGACCCAACTGGGGCATTTTCATGGGCAGTAAGAAATCCTTCCTGCCTGCTCTTACTTGAACAAAGAGACCACTGATCTGGATGAACGTCATCATCAGCATTTGGTTTCTTGTCCTAGAATGAATGTCCTAGGGAGTGACGATGTGGACCTTTTCTAAGGGCATGCCTAACCGACAGTCATAAAACCCGAAACATTTGGGGACTATGAATAGAAGTACAATGATGAATAGATAAGGCATAGTGCCTCAGGACTTGCAATATTTAGACCCTTGAAATTTATGCCTGAAGTTTGGAAAAACTTTATAAGTGATAGTTGCTGATATTCTAGAGAAGGAAGAACATTTCCCTTAAGCACTCAGGCTTACAGCTTTTTGTCTGTTAACTATTTCTCTTGTTGGCCATCTCAACGTGGAAATTCTTTTTGGGTCATGTAATCTCTTTACCTAAAGAAAACAGTAAGGGATTAAAAAGAATCACACTTTTCCTTTTGAGAGTTGCAGTGGAAAGAGAGTTTTAGAGACTTGTGATGTTAACTTGGTCTCTGCTGATTTGAAGCATGAATATTTATATGAAACCGATAACTCGGCATGTAACTAAAACCCAAGAATCAAAAGATATATAGTCAAATGAGAATTGCTTAGATCAGTTTTATTGAACTATCCTTATCAACACATTATATTATTGGAAAATCATTTGGGTTTTATAAAGGAATATCTGACTTTAATCGAAGCTAACATTTGCCAAGTACTACAAACTCCCCTTCCCAAATTATGACAAGCATATTATTACATGTCTCATTTTTTTTTTTCTGCACAGTAACTCTGTGAGGTATACAGTTTTATTTACTTCCTCTTTACAGGTGAGGAATTTGGAGCAGGAGAGGTTAATTGCTTTATCCAAGGTCACAGAGTAAATGGCCATGCTGGGACTTAAACTTAGATTTTCTTGACACTGAAGACAGTGCTACGAACCAATGTGAAATATTGCTATTTACAAAATTTAAATGGTGGAGTATCATGTACTCACATTTGGTTTTGCATGATTTGTTTTTATCTTCTCCCTCTTCCATCTGAATGTTAACGTGGGACTTTTTGAAGTCTGTTATTTTTCATTCAAACTCGGTCTACCTTTTGCACCCCTCCCCCACACCACGGACTTACTCTTTTAACGCTTGCCCTGAACATGAAGATGACAGAATATCAGTTTCATCCCATCCTTACTGTAACTAGCAAGTGTCATGGAAAAGAGGCTTTTCTGTAAGCTTCTGGATGTTACAGACCCTCAATCAGTAGTATTGGAAATGGTTCATTTGTGGAATACAGAGGTAAAGCCTTAGGTTTATGAAAGTTGGACCTAATTTGAAGTAAATCCAAATGAGTGTATTCAGAAGATGTTTGGTTAAAGGTAATTGAGCTGAGCCTCACACCCTAGGGTTATTTTGTTAAGAGAAGTAGGAACAATGCCTTGGGAGCTAGAAACACCCGTAACGTAGAATTGGGGGAAATTTCACTGGAAAGTGGTGATGTTGCCAGTGATTAGGTTCTTGTACCATCACAGAAAGAATTCAGAGATGAGACACAGAGGTTAAGAAAGAGTGGGGATTTATTATGGGATAGATAGAACACTCTCAAGGGGAGAGACGGCAGGCTCAGGTGAGCAGCTCCCCTGAGTTTCTTTGGCAAGTTGGTTATACAGAGTGTAAAACTGAATGGATGGAATGTTCACTGGGGAGGGAAGGGTTTGGGGTTGTATTCCCTGATTTTCATCCCAACTCCACCTTCCTGAGGGGAGGAGGGATTTTTGTCCTTATTTAGTCTGGATCAGAAGTGTCATGGAGTCGATGCATGGTGGGTACTTCTAATCTGCAAGGCTAATTTTATTGAAATGAGGGCATAATGAGCAAAAGGTTACATTTGGACACTGGAGAGTCCTGCCTTTTCCCACCTTTCTTAGTTGCCTCCAGGCCACTTGTCAACCCGCAGTGTGTGACCATTTATCAGCCCAAAGGTTCCTGCTTTTCTTTCTCTGCCCGGGGTCCCCTGTTGTTTACATGATATATAGTTTCCTGAATGTGCTCCATGCCCCTCCTTTTTCTGCCTATTCCTGCTGTTTGACTTGCATCCCCCTTTCTCTGCTCATATCTAGCTATCTGTCTGCTCTAACAGTGACAGTAATATGTAAAAGTGAATCTAGTTTCAAATGTGGCCCAAAAGTGGCCCATGTTCAGTTGGTCCTCTGTGCTTTTTTCTGGTTTTTTTATCAGGCACATTTTCCCAGAATGGTGACCCCTAGAATTCCAGGCTTAGATATTTCTTACAGTAATGTGTTATTGTAAGGAAAGCCTCTTTTTCCATTTAATTCCAGCAGTTGTACTAAAATTGAGTTGTGTTGTCTATCCCTGAACCAGTTATTCTAAGGAAATAACACAGTAGCCTTTGGAGCTGAAAAAGGATGATGGCCAAGCCAGTTTACTAAAATAAAAAAGGAGTACAGTTAACAAAGGAGAAATAAATGCAAGTAGGCAAAACAACAAACAAAAAACCAAATAAAACCCAGAGATCTATAATAGGGAGATGAAGAGAGGAGGTGGAAAAGAATTAAGCCAAAGGGAAAAATGCCTTTGGAGAAGAAACCAGTAGTCTGGGAGATAGAAGCAAGGATTCTGCATGCTAGTTAACATTCTCTTCTTAAACACAATGATTTAATTTAATACTGGAGGCCAAGTTTAAAAGTTCTCTTTGCAGAACAGGACAGGAACTAAATATTTTTAAACTGCTTTTAGTTTTAAGCATTAAAGTGTATATGCTGAATTACACTGGGCATTTTAAATCTTGCATATTTAGTTCAGTCATTATCAAATTAAACTCAGATGACTTTATGGACTTCAGCTTAAAAAGTTTTCCTCTCATGGCTTTCTGATTCAAAATGTCAAAAAGAATAAATATGTATAAAATAACAAAACAGTTTATTAAATCAAGTAATACCTGTGAATTATCCAGTGTATGCTATATATATTTAATCATATACAAAGAGAATCCATATATGTGTGTATATATGTATATGTGTATGCATCTATACATGTGTATATATAGTTGTATACATGTATGCTTTGTGTGTGCATATGTGCACACAAGGCTGGGGAGGGACACCCAGTGAGACTTAGAAAAGAATCACTTTAGAGGTCCAACTTCAAGCCTGAAATTTCCTTTGTTGATTATACCCGAATGTAATCTTTTTGTTAATTTTAAAATTTATTACACAGTTTCTGAGTTTGAAATTCAAGCAGCACCTGGTCTTATTTTAATCTATAGATAATTTAACCAACAAATATGCCAAATTTCTAACTTATTATTTCCTCTCCTTGAATGAAAAAATGGTGGAGGCTATTAACTAAGGATTTGAAAACATCATGTTTAACTAAGTCACTGTTGTAAGCTCTGAAGTCCCTAGTTATGTCTGGTCCAAAGTGAGATGATGAGAAGAGACAGCAGGCCAGTAGGGGACCCAGATAAAGAGCTGTAGAGAGTGATGCCGCCTCTGGTTCCAGCCTCTGCAGGGGTCTGTGAGTGGTGAATAAGGCCATCACTGGTTTTAAGGGCTCATTAGGCAAAAATGGATAAAAACATAGAGGATTTTTTTTTTTTTAAGATTAAAGATGGGAATCATGAACACTTTTTGAATTTGTTGCCCAGCAACGATTCTGTTCTTTTTTTGGTAAGCACCACAATTTAACTGTGGGACCAACCCTTCCCCATTATATAGTCGTCACTCAGTGTCCACGGTGGGTTGGTTCTAGGACCACCTTTGAATACCACAATCCAAGGATGCTGAAGTCCCTTTATATAAAATGGCACAGTATTTGCATATAACCTATGCCCATTCTTATGTATATTTTAAATCATCTCTAGAGTGATTATAATACCTAATACAATGTAAATGCTATGTAAATAGTTGCCAGTGAGCAGCAAATTCAAGATTTGCTTTATGGAGCTTTCTGGAATTTTTTTTTCCTGAATATTTTTTACCCTTCATTGGTTGAATTTGCAGATGCGAGATCTGTGGACACAGGGTCAACTGTATGTAGCCTGGTGGGTCTATTCTAGAAGGTGTCCTGTCCTCTTTTATTTAAGGTGTGGGCACATGACCTGAACTGGGACTGTCAGGTGCTCCCCCTTCTCTGGAATTTGAAATCTGAGTCAGGTAATTAAAAGACTAAAAATTGTAGGAGTGGATTCATGGGGAGATGCCTAGAAGACACCCTGCAGTTCCTGTGGCCTGGAAACAGGAAGCCTTCCTGATTCTTGACTCCTGACTTCATTCTGAAACCCACTTGTTTAGGTTTAACCCCCAGCTCTGCCACTTACATCCTGTCTGACTTTGAACAATTTGCTTAACCTCTCAGGGCCTCAGTTTCCTTGGTTGTTAAACAGAAACAGCAGTAACATATAACTTCTAGGACTGCTGTGAGAATCAAATGATTTGATTGATGTAAAACTTCCAGAACAGTACTTGCCAGAGTCCACACTTAGTAAGTGTTATCTGTAATTTTAAGTCTAAGCTCTGTGTAGGAAAAGTTTCTATTGCATCTGTCTCATTGAGTCAGTAAATATTTATTGAACACCTAACGTGTGATGTTCCTGAGCTAGGTGCTATAGAGAACACAAAGATAATGGCAATGTTCCTTGGCGTTAAATTGCTCACCATGTGATTTTGGTAGTCGATGCAATAGTATAGAATGTGGGACAGAAAAAGATTCCATGAGAAATGTGTAAATTGAGCTCAGAGAGTTTGAAAAAAAGAGTTTTTCCCAACTAGAGGATTAAAAACATTACCTATACTTAATTGCTATGTGTGTATAAATTTTCACACACAGAACAGAATTTGAATCAAAGATCAGTTTGAGCCAGATTGAGAGTTGATGTGAATTTTATTTGGATGACAATATACAACCTGGTTTGGCCAAGGAGGCCTTCTACCTCTGTGCATCTGGAGTCCAGAGAAGGAGGCCTGCCAGCAAAGAGCCGGCCATGATTGGGGGTGAAGAGGGAGGCCCAGGAACCCCCTACCCACATCCTACAGTTCACACAGCCAAGGTGCTCTGAATCCATTTGAACTCACTTCATTGTGCCCCTCTTTAACTCTGCTTTTGGCAGTCACCTCAAAACCCCACGATTCCCAGCTTACTCCTCATTTTCCACATTTTATTCCTGGTAAGGTTTTGTACAGTTTTACTGTACTGTGCTGCTGAGAGTGTAAGATCCCAGAAGACACATTCCCCTGAGCTATGAGACATTGCAGCTCCTCCTGACCCACTACAGATAAGGAACTCCACTGTACTGGCAATGGAGAAAGATTGCCGGAAATACTTAAAATTCCCACCTATACTCCTGCATTCCATTGGGCCTTACAATGCAAGCAGAAGAATCAGATTTTCCCATGGCCCAGCTTGATGATTAGCTTTGTGGAAGAGTAGTTGAGGTTTTTCAGGTCTGTAATGACACATGTAGCCTTTACCAGCAGAGCAGTGGTGGCCCCGATTCGGGCATTTCCATCTACTTACACTGCACACTGAGCCACTGGGAGGTTTGTCCACTATTGGAATACAATACATGCTTACGTGAGCTAAATCTGTGTGTAGGAATCTGAATTCTGTAACACATGGGGGAAAAATTGAATGGGTTGCTGGTTATGTGAACTACGTCTTTGTGAGTACATTTCGCTCGTACCCTTGTCTTATGTAAGTTTAGCTGTAGCAAGTAAAACTGGAAATTTCATTTTCTCCTGAATGGTCCCATTCCAAACTGTAAGTGCTTTAACAGTGATTATCAATTGACTTTTCCCGCTGGCAGTACTACCAGAGACATGTGAGTTCTGAGCAAAGTTATCCTGAGGAACCCTTCTGCCGCACCTTTTAGAGGAGTTGAGTTTCATAACGTGATATTACCCGTTTTTACCAACTGAGTCCAGGTTGCTACCTCAGTGCATTTCTAAGTAACGTTTAAATAGGACCTCTAACTTGATTCTGAGGAAATAGTTTTGTTTTTAATCTCTCTCCGATTCTGTTATCACAGAGATACTGATAGAGATTAGGATTTTTATACACTAACTTATATATACTTATATGAAATAAGAAATGGATATATAAGACTTTCATTCAAATTCTTAATCAACTTTCGTTGCTCTGTGCTGCACACAAGCTGTGTGCTAAACAATACAGATTGGAATCCACGGTCCCGGGAAATTCTCATCTAAAACCAGTGTTACATCTGAACAAACTGGGTGGAGACTCAGGGAGACACTCAAGATAAAATTTAGCATGGCAGCAATTTAAAATTAGAAGCCCTTGATGAAAGATGAGACTTGTTTTAAGCCACTTGGTGAGCCCCACCTTTTAAAGGCAGGATTTGACTCTGCTAAAGGGCTGAGCAGTCACTGGAGGACACACTGTCTCTGCCCCAGTCAGGAATGCCTGTCTTCCTATTCGGTGTGTGGTGGTGTTAAATTAAGCTGTGACCTTTGATTATCTCCCAAGCTTTTCTACCTCTCCACTGGCAGAGTGCCATGGGACAGTGTATATTTGTCAGCAAGCTGTGGTCTAAATTCAGACATTGTCTAAACTTATAACAATAAGTATCTGCTAGATGTACGGCAGAGACCCTTTACCTGAGAGGCACTCTGTCAATCCCTAAAGACTGGGGACCTCTTACACTTTGTGTTTCATCAAGTCCTAGCTTAAGGTAGTGCCTTCATTATTTAAATAATGGTCTGAAGTAAGCTATAGTGGAAAAAGCCTTTGTTTTCTTTTACATATGATCCAATCACTCAAGTCCTGGTATCAATATATACAATTTTTATGTCATTCCTTAAAGACAATTTTTTTTTGATGAAAGCATCTAAGAAATAGCTGCTAATTGGCTTGTTTCTTTAAAGTGAAGAAGTATTCTTAAATAATTTCGAGAAACGTTGATGGAAACCTCTGTCTTAATCACATGTGATGTTTACAGGACTATATGTGTGTGTCAACTCATAGACCTACACACTAAAAAGGGTGAGCTTTGCTATATGAAAATAATAACTTGATAGATGCAGGTTATAGAGATCGCTCTCCTAAATGGAAGTGTGTGTCCTAGATTTTAAATGCTTTTTGTGTTTTATGGTTTATATACAAATTGCCATCCTACCCTCGTTCTGTTCTTGGAGGACATATCCTACCCACACCCCAGCATGGGCCACCACACACGTCACATGATTCTGTCCTTGTGGACACAGCTTACTGGATTAGGTGTGGACACCCATCTGGAGGGAGGTTAACCTGAACTAGGAACCAGGACAGAGTTCTGGTAAAAACTGTAAGTTCTTTAAGATTTGGGGCTGGAGTCAGAATACACACTTGGAAAGCCATTGGGCAAGTGAGAGTCACAGGGGGTTGAAAAAACAAGGAATTACCCAAAAGAAGCCAGTGTTTAAGGAGGGAGGTTTGAGCAGATGTGTGGAAAAGCAGAGCAAGAGCCCATGTGTCTCCATGGGAAGAGGAGTGAAAGGAGCACGCATATGACCTTCCGGTTTCTCCGAGACTTGCCTGAACTTAAAATTGGCTTCTCTGACTTTCTTTCCCTATACATCTACTTTTACTTAATATAGCCAGTGTGAGTTTCAGTTTTTATATAAGGAACAGGAAAATTACCCAGTGCCGTATCATGTTCTTCATAAGTATAGGCAAACACCAGTTTTTGTTACTATCACCTCTTTTGTTCCTAAAATACATGGCTCTGGTATGGGGAAAGTGGAAGCTTACAGAGAAGTCTGGGCTGTTTGTGTCAGCTCTGTTTTCATCTGGAAATTTCACAGCTTTTCAAAAAAATCAGATACCTTCTAAGTAAGAATTTAACACTTTCCTTGGCCTTTCTTTTTCTCTTCCTTTCTGAAAAGTTCTTAAGGTCCAGAAAGGTAAAACAGAGTCGTAGCGATTGATTGTAGCTTCTTCTTTCAATAAAATTAACCTCTTTGTAAGGAAACTGTTTTACCTCTACTTTCACACTAAATTTTTGCTGACTGATATATTTTTAAAACTAAAACAAGAGTTTTAAAAAAAAATCACCTTTTATTTCTAGAAATTGGAGTATAGGTTTAAGAATTAATGATAACCAACTTGAATTATGTGCTTAATATGTCCTAGCTGTACACTCAGTGCCTTGAATACATAATTTCATTTAATCTTCATAACAGTCTGAAGTGGTTGCTGTTATCAACATTTTACAGATAAGCCTTAATGAAGTTAAGTAAATTACAGCGCCACAATAGTAAGTTTTAACACCTGAATTTCAGCCCAAACAGACCTACTTCTGAGTCTGATCCCTTAACCACAGCAAAGAGTGTATTAAACTATTAGAGCTAAAGGAAGAAGTTATCAGGTCATTTTTAGATTTTAATTATTTTTCTGAATCTCTGAAGGTAATATCCAGATTTAAGAAAAGATATAAAACTAAATTTATCATTTTTTATTATTATCATTATTTTATCTTTATGGTATGGTAAAATTGTTGATAAAACGTTACAGAAATTAATGAACATGCTATGAAAGACCATTTCTTTTTAAATTCAATTGTGCATATAAGCCATGTCCTTAGAGGTCACAGCTGAGGAGTGTTATTATAGAATATCCCCAAAGTTAAAGAACCAAATCTAAGGCATCAGATTATTCATTAGAGCATCAAAGATGCCATTCTCTGCTGCTTTTCAAATTGGCTAAGTGTCAAAGAAATGTGAATGAAAACAAGTTTAATTACTATGGTCATGGTATTTGGCCTTAAAATAGAACAAAATGAACAGAAGATTACTCTTTTGTTTTGGAAAATAAGATAGTATCTTTCATCGTGGATCCTGGGACTTAGGAGAGAATGAAACCAAATAGGTATTTAAGCAGCTGTGTCATTCAAATGTGGCCGTAAATGTCTGTAAGGATAAGAAACTGTTGAATAAAAGCTCTTTTGTGCCGTCAACTGGGAGTCTGGGGTTGGGAGGCCTATAATTTGGAAAGTTGACTTTTTTAAAGTGATTGTATTTTTAGTAAATATTCTAATGAAAAATTTTTATTTATTTTTTAATAAAGTTCCATTTGAAAAATGTCAGGCTATTTCCAAAATGCTAAGGGAGGACTTGATTAAGGAGAAGTAAAAGGGAGAACATGATGTTGCTTTGAAAAATGGGTGTGCTAATTCCAGAGAAAAGGAGCTGCCCAACCTGGAAAAGATGCAACAATCCTAGGAATTGTGTCCAGAACCATCGTATACCACCTGTGTAGCCTTTCCTGCCCACAGAAGAGTTCCTTCTTAGAGCTCTTATCTTCAGAAATAGTCAATGGAACACATGTTTTTAAACTAGCCTTTTCTTACATCATATTTAAGAGGGAAGAGGATGTCAGTGATTGGTACACATAACTCAGACCTGCGTCCTGATTTGTATAGTGTGCTTTTTTCCATTTCTTCCATAGTTAAAATTAAGAGGTAGTCCCTGCTTATAGGAGAGAGTTTTTTAATCTTAATTTTTTAATTGAAGTATAGTTGACTTACAATGTTGTGTTAGCAGGTATACAGGAAAGTGATTTGGTTATACATATATATGTATATATTTATATTCTTTTAAAAATTCTTTTCCATTATAGGCTATTACAAGATATTGAATATAGTTCCCTGTGCTACATAGTAAATTTTTGTTGTTTAATCTGTTTTACATATGGTAGTATGTACCTGTTAATCCAAACTCCTAATTTATTCCTCTTCTCCGCCTTTCCCCTTTGGTAACCATATGTTTGTTTTCTATGTCTGTGAGTCTATCTCTGTTTTGTAAATAGGTTCATTTGTACTGTTTTTTAGATTCCACATATAGGTGATATCATAGACTATTTTGTCTTTTTCTGTCTGACTTATTTAATATGAATAATCTCTAGGTCTATCCATCTTGCTGCAAATGGCATTAGTTCATTCTTTTTCATGGCTGAGTAGTGTTCTATAGTGTGTGTGTATATGTGTGTGTGTATCTCGCTACTTCTTCTTTTTAACCACATCTTCTTTATCCGTTCATTTATTGATGGACTCTTAGGTTGCTTCCATATCCTGACTGTTGTAAATAATGCTGATATGAACATTGGGGGGTGGGGTGCATGTATCTTTTCAAATTAGAGTTTTCATCTTTTCCGAACATATGCGCAGGTGTGAGATTGCTGGATCATATGGTGACCCTAATTTTAGTTTTTAAAGAACTTCCAGACTGTTTTCCATAGTGGCTCTACTGATTTACATTCCCACCAATGGTGTAGGAGGGTTTCTGAGGAAGGGAGTTTTTATTTTCTAAGATATTGTTCTTTTAAAAAATTATTTTTCATTCTTCAGACGAGCTCTATTTTACTGAAGGATTTGATTGCAATGGTAGTTAAATCTTCTAACAAAGCAAACTATAGCTCAGTGTTGCTTTCTGTGAAAGGCAAGGACAAGCCTGTTTAAATTACTCTTCCCTTCCTTAGAAGATGTGAGTTGACATGAAAATAGCCTTTCAACTCTTATTTTCTCCTAAACTCAGTTAAAATATTAGCTTTTTTTGCCTTTTTTTTTTTTTTTTGGAAATACTTAGGGGAAAAAAGAAGAAACAGAACAGTTTGAGTATATCTTTATACTTTTAAATTCTCTCTTATCTCTATGAAAAAGTCTTTCTTTAAATGATTGAGTAAAATTCTGGCTTAAGATATCATATTGAAAGTACATCATAAAATCTAACTGCTTTTTCCCCATCAATACTTACCAAATATGCAAAACTAGCTAAAAGAGTTTTTGTGTGTTTGTTTTTAAACTAACATGAACCAGTTAAGTAATGAACCATGACTTAAAGCAATCCTGTTGAAAACCTTGTCACCAGTATAAAAAACAAACAATTCTGAATTGGAAGAGAGAGGCATAGTTTAGCTTGGTTCTTTTTTTTTTTTTTTTTTTTACATTTTTTATTGATTTATAATCATTTTACAATGTTGTGTCAAATTCCAGTGTTCAGCACAATTTTTCAGTCATTCATGGACATATACACACTCATTGTCACATTTTTTTCTCTGTGAGTTATCATAACATTTTGTGTATATTTCCCTGTGCTATACAGTGTAATCTTGTTTATCTGTTCTACAGTTTTGAAATCCCAGTCTATCCCTTCCCACCCTCCACCCCCCTGGTAACCACAAGTCTGTATTCTCTGTCTGTGAGTCTATTTCTGTCCTGTATTTACACTTTGTTTTTGTTTGTTTGTTTGTTTTTGTTTTTTAGATTCCACATATGAGCGATCTCATATGGTATTTTTCTTTCTCTTTCTGGCTTACTTCACTTAGAATGACATTCTCCAGGAGCATCCATGTTGCTGCAAATGGCATTATGTTGTCAGTTTTTATGGCTGAGTAGTATTCCATTGTATAAATATACCACATCTTCTTTATCCAGTCACCTGTTGATGGACATTTTTGGCTATTGTAAATACTGCTGCTATGAACATTGGGGTGCAGATGTCATCCTGAAGTAGATTTCCTTCTGGATACAAGCCCAGGAGTGGGATTCCTGGGTCATATGGTAAGTCTATTCCTAGTCTTTTGAGGAATCTCCACACTGTTTTCCATAGTGGCTGCACCAAACTGCATTCCCACCAGCAGTGTAGGAGGGTTCCCCTTTCTCCACAGCCTCTCCAGCATTTGTCACTTGTGGATTTTTGAATGACGGCCATTCTGACTGGTGTGAGGTGATACCTCATTGTAGTTTTGATTTGCATTTCTCTGATAATTAGTTATATTGAGCATTTTTTCATGTGCTTTTTGATCATTTGTATGTCTTCCTTGGAGAATTGCTTGTTTAGGTCTTCTGCCCATTTTTGGATTGGGTTGTTTATTTTTTTCTTATTGAGTCATATGAGCTGCTTATATATTCTGGAGATCAAGCCTTTGTCGGTTTCACTTGCAAAAATTTTCTCCCATTCCGTAGGTTTTCTTCTTGTTTTACTTCTGGTTTCCTTTGCTGTGCAGAAGCTTGTAAGTTTCATTAGGTCCCATTTGTTTATTCTTGCTTTTATTTCTTCTAGGAGAAAATTTTTGAAATGTATGTCAGATAATGTTTTGCCTATGTTTTCCTCTAGGAGGTTTATTGTATCTTGTCTTATGTTTAAGTCTTTAATCCATTTTGAGTTGATTTTTGTATATGGTGTAAGGGAGTGTTCTAGCTTCATTGTTTTACATGCTGCTGTCCAGTTTTCCCAACACCATTTGCTGAAGAGACTGTCTTTATTCCATTGTATATTCTTGCCTCCTTTGTCGAAGATGAGTTGACCAAAAGTTTGTGGGTTCATTTCTGGGCTCTCTATTCTGTTCCATTGGTCTATATGTCTGTTTTGGTACCAATACCATGCTGTCTTGATGACTGTAGCTCTATAGTATTGTCTGAAGTCTGGGAGAGTTATTCCTCCAGCCTCTTTCTTTCTCTTCAGTAATGCTTTGGAAATTCTAGGTCTTTGATGGTTCCATATAAATTTTATTATGATTTGTTCTCGTTCTGTGAAATATGTCCTGGGTAATTGGATAGGGATTGCATTAAATCTGTAGATTGCCTTGGGCAGTGTGACCATTTTAACAATATTGATTCTTCCAATCCAAGAGCATGTAGCTTGGTTCTTAAACCCACTCCGTGCTTCTACAGTTGTACCACTGAATTGGTCCAATCCTGATAGCTCTCACAAATATCCACAAATAGACTTTGTGGTTCCTTATCTTTCTGTTCTTTGGAAAGCAGAGGCCTATGAGAAATGGGTGAAAGGGGAAATGTGGATGAGGGGGATGACTATGACACATTATGAAATGGGCATTTCACCGTCGGAAAAATGCTCTAGAGCATGAAGATATCTTTTCCTGGGAACAGGGTATCTTTCCCCAGTAAGTTGGGTTGAACTTTGGTACAAAGCATGTACCTTAACTTAGAGTAGAACCCAGGTATTCTACAAAAGAATACATACCACACAGCCAGACTCTGCAGCCCTCTCCTCCCTGTCAGTCTCCCAAGCTATAGAAAGATGGTAGATTACAAGACACCATAGTCAGCCTTCAGTCAGTCACTCAGGGTGGGGAAAAACTACATGGTCTCACATAAGGAGAGAGAAACTCAAATCAGGCACGATCTTTCAGAGCAAGTGCAAGATCTTTACTGAGACCAAACACATGGAGGATAAAAAAAAAAACAAAAAGTGCTATGACACAGCACTTAGGCAAACAATTGTACAAACCTACCAGAGCTAAATGAAATAAATAAACAAACATAGTATACACGCAAGAACCCAAAGAAAAAACTGTCACACATATAACCCAAAGAAAATCTCATAGTTGCTTCACACTGAGGAACAGCTTAATAACACCACATTCAATAAAGTAAGAACCCAAAGCCTGGAAGATAGAAAGGATATGTCATATACCTGAGGAAAGAAATCGAGGACCAAATGAACATTATTATCAATTAAGTGACAAAATGTGAGGTTGTTGACAAACACCACTAATTAGCGACATGGTAAAAACACTCATGATAATCATAGTGTATATGAATGAGATGAAAATAAAGTAGCTTTAGAGAATCTGATACGAAAGAGAGTTAAAGCTAATTCAACATACGAGTAATTTGTGTCTCTGAATAGAAAACCTAAAGTAAAGAATATAATATAGAACGCAAGGAAGTTCTTTAAAATGAAGAACTGAATCTGTATAGTTAAAGAGTACAATATGTTCCAGGAAATTTATAATCAGAACATGAATCTGAGATGTGTTCTAGTTAAGCTGATAGACTTGTTAGATCATGAAAGAATTCTTTTAAGGCATCCAGCCAGGTAAGATGCTTTCAAAGGAAGAAAGTGGTAAAAATTCTAAAACATGAAAAAAACTTCAAAAATACAAATTTAACTAGGCTCTTACTGTGGTGGGGGAGGAGATGCAGGGCTGGAGGAAATACTTGAAAAATTAAAATCCAGTAAATCAATCAAGATGAAGAATTCATGAATGAAAAAGACCGGTGAAAGATGTGGCTATGGCTATTTAATCCTCTATGAGATGACATGAATACTGAACAATTACGAGAATTACTGACAACCAGGAAAATACGAATGTATACATCCAGACAATTTAAAAATTATAATTAACAAAATAGAGAAGTTGGGGATGAGAACTAGAAGGGAACATGAGAATGCTAATTCTCATTGAAAACAGGGAGTTGGTTAATGCCATCTGAATTAAAGCCTGTAGTTAGAAATTACTCTAATTGCAATTGTTTTCAAAAGCCTCTTAAAAAAAAAATCTTATTAAGAAATATACCTGCTCACAATTTTTAAGATTCATTTTGATTACTTTTTCTTCTATTAATTTCAAATTTATTTAAACAATATTTTGTGAATAAAGATTAATAAGTAAATGAGTCCCAATTTTAAAAATGTCTCTAAATTTCTGTCATCAGTTTTAGCCTCCTCCACACACACACCTGCCATTCACACACACAGTTTCTAGTCTATGGATTTGGAATATTTTGTTTCTTCTTTTGGCTTCTATTTTGTACTTTTCTGCATTGTTTTAATTCTCTATACTGAGCATATCTAACTTCTCTGAAAATAATGCAGTGATAATTTTTTTCTTCCTTAAATAAAGGTAAGGTGACGGTAGATGGGAAACAAATGTGCCCATACGGTGACATGTTAACAAGATTAAACTAGGGAAGCTGTGAATGTAGATTTTTATTCTATTCTGTGTTTTCTTGAAAAGTCAAAAATTAGAATATTAAAAGAACTTAGTAGTTGATGTCTAGGTATCTTATTACTTTAGCTTTTAGAAGATACTTTAATTAGAGACCTGCAAGGCTTC
The DNA here is from genome assembly GCF_036321535.1 of Camelus dromedarius. Taxonomy (NCBI): domain Eukaryota; kingdom Metazoa; phylum Chordata; class Mammalia; order Artiodactyla; family Camelidae; genus Camelus; species Camelus dromedarius. Next base: position 42,929,947 of record NC_087436.1, read on the forward strand.
TCTTAAAAAAAGAGCAATACAGTTTAGGCTTTAAAGTCCCATATATTAGGAAGTCAGTAAGCATGACAGGTCTATAATGTAACTAAAATCTTTATTAAAAAACATGCACTAAAGCTAGTGCACTTTATTCTGTAAAGAACTCAGACCCTCCATCAAAACATACTGACTTTCATGTATCTTATCAAGTTTTATGATCTTATATCCAAATCTCTGGCAATTAGAAGCTGGAAATTTGAGGGGAGAAATACAGACCAAAGGGTAATAGGGAGCTGACAAAGTGATTGCAGTAACAAGAAGGTCAGGCTACCTGACCAAGCATGGAAATAAGCAAGTTTTAAGTGAGGGGTAAAAGCAAACAAGAGCCAGAAAAACATCATGGTTTGAGAGGACTTTGCAAGTAGGCACATTTTTCTGCTCACCTCCGCAGTTCTTAAGCCCCCAAAACTGTACAGAACACAGAATTCTATAATCCTAATTTTGGTCCCAAGTCATTAAAAGATTATATTTTGTATATTTAAGAGTTCAGAGGTATTTCAAGTATATTTTTATATAGCCATGAAAATAGTTTTGAAACTTAAAGCAGTTTGTTACTTGGAAAAATAATTTAAGAAAATATCCCCATTCCTAATGATTCCAGGCAAATGAGGTGTTTCTCTAATTACTGTTTTACATGTTGTTGCATGAAAACACTGCAATTAACATACAGGCGTATAGCATTAGTCTGTCTATTTTCTTTCTATCCAAGCTGTGGATGGTAATCTCAAATAAACAACTACCCTTCTTTTTAAGTTCCTTAAGACAACAAATGCATAGAATATACCCCATTACTCTGTAGTTTAACAGCCTACATTCTTCAGAGGGAAAAAATGATTACATTTATCACCTGAGTTTTGTGAATCTATAAATATTACTGTAGAAAGCCTAATTAGCTGTTAAAACTTGAAGAAGTGAATGCACAGATGCTTCGTTTATTTTTTTCTTCAAATTCTTCTCCCTGTGTTTCACACCATATGCTGTTGACAAAGAAAGACATATCCTAGTAGAACTGGGTGTACAAGAACCTTCATGGAGTTCTCAAATCCAGTGGCGGTGAACGACAGCATCTTTCTGCTGCCTATTGGGTTATTATTTTCATTTACAGTCTTCTTTAGCTATTCTTGAGTGCATATTTAACATTCAACAGAATTTGAGAGTTCGCAAATAGTCTCAGCATTTTCCTGTTGATGTCAACAGAAATAAATGTTGTTCTCGGTGAGATTTTCCCAGTGACCCATTTCTCAAAATCTTTCTAAGATCTGAAGCATATTTGCCTTCACAAATTCCTTATAATTTGTAAAGAGCATTTAATGATTGATTGCATGGTATTGGAAGTGAGAAAGAAATGTCTCAACTTATAAACCAAGACTCAAACTTGAAATAAGCTTTGACGTGTATGTGGTGAGGAATCAGGACCTTTGGGTTCTACCACAGATCTGTTAGTGATTGATTCACTTGGAAATATTGCCCCACTATTCTGTGCTAGAATAGATTATCTCCACAGTGCTTTCTGGGCTCTAAAACCTTTTTATTTATTCAGATTGCTATTTATGGAATCTATAATGGTCATATTGCATTTTAGAACAGTAACTGTAGTAGCAATGTGGAGAATATATTTGTAGAAGGTAGAGATGAATTTAGAGATACGAGGCTGTCTAGTAGTTGATGTAAGACATTGATAATGCACTAACTGGGGAACACGGGGTGGAGAGGAAGGGATCAAGTCCAGAGGTAAATTTGGAGCTAGGGTTTGGCAGAATGTAGTAAACCACTGGATGCTATGGTGAGAAAGTGGAATTTAGCTTGACTGTGATGGGGGCTATGTAAATAGTAATTCCATTACAATATGAGGATGCAGATGAAAAGGAATAAATTTATGCACAATATGAAATGCCCTTGAGACATTGGCTGGAGCTAGTGAAAAGAAGAAAGGTTAATAGTGGGAGAGAGGATGAAAGTAGATAAATTTTGATGGAAGACTCATTTATAGGCTAATTAGAAGGAGCCAATGAAGAAGAGGATATTGATGACCCAGGAAAAAGGCAAGAGTCAGGGAAAAGTGAAGAGTGAGATTCAGAAGGAAAGAGCAGGAACGTACTCGGATCACATTTGAAGCCTTCGATTTTGGAAGGAGGGAGACTTCTTTGCTGGAGGTAGGAGGGAAGAATAAGTTTGGGTTTACATCAATTCAAAGGTGGGAGCTATAGCGATAGTTCTGTAAAGCCTCCCTATTTGTCATCTGGAAGCTTCTGGTTGTTTAATTGTACGGTGTCTAAAGGTCATAACTCAGAATTGCTGTCTGTTACGTTGCTACACCAAGGTCTCCGCTATTTCCCTGCTTCTCCAACTGCAGGTTCTCTACAGGCCTGGTGTTTTATTGAAGTACCCAAGGTAGGCCAAGTGGAGCTGAGTTCAGTTGAGGAAGTGGTTGGTAATTCCTTCAAACCTTCATATATCATGTTTTTCCTAAAATGAGAGAGTTGAAGTAAGTACAAAAATGCTCAGGCAAATCAGAAACCTAATTGTACTTTCTAAATCAATTAGTGTTAAAAAGGTCACTTAAAACTATCCAGTTCCCTGTAATGAAATCAGTTTCATTAGAGATTCTGTGTGTGCTGAAATGAAAATTTTGTCCTAGTCTACCAGATTAGAATCGCTACCAGGTAGTAAATATTTTACGCATCCTCTTCTCTGTCTGCGATATGGTCTCAGATTTGTCTGAATGGTCTCAGAGGGCTTTCAATGTAAAAGTAAGAGTTGAAGGTCAGTCAGTCCTTGTCAGCTAATGACGTATATCCAAGCACTTTTCCCTTTACCTGCCAACATTCAGAGTAAAACAGTTCCTATGTAAATGTGCTATATTTAAACAGTGCAGTATCTGGTTCGGTAAGCCATACTGTGGAGAGGAAACAGGCACCATCTCTTAAATGGTACTGTAGCCAAAGATTTAAAAACAAACAACAACAACAACAACAACAAAAAATAAAAAACCGCAGCTATTGAGACTGTTACTTTTATTTTTTGTTTAAGGACTGTTGTCGGGTCCTTGTTTTTACCTGTCTTGAAGTAAAATAATCTTGCACCAACTAGGGTCAACATGTCTCTCCCTATGAAGGAGATTGATGTGAGCGCTTGATGTTTTTTGAGAGCATGTTTTTTGAGCTAATTGAGTTTATTGTGTCCAAAGTGGTTTTCCCACTTCTATAGTGCAGCTTATGTTCTGTTGATAACATTTATGAAATTAGCGTGTCTCATAGAAAAGAGGTAATATAGATTGCTAGACTCAACAGACATATATAAATATGTGTCTACATAAGTATCACAAACAGTTATAGACAGATTTTACAAAAAGAAATCAGAAACCTATCCATAAATAATAATTAAAATATTTAAATAATGTAACTTGGTCTTTTTTCCCACTTGTCATTTCTGCTTTTGTGAATGTCATTGGGAAAAATAATCCTGTTTAATTTGGTTTAACATCATGTAGTTTCCAGGATTTTTTTTAACTAATATGAATGTTTACAGTTTGAGTTTTCTAATTCTCTGTCAACTTAGATGATGACCTATTAGCAATTTTGAACTCTACTTAAAAGAATAAACTTAATAAAAGAAAATATTTTAATGCAAATCATAGACTTCTAATTTACTTACGTTCCCTACTATTATAAACCTTTTTAAAGTTAGCCCTCTTTTTATGTTAATATTCAGAGGCTAGATCTCAGAACAGTTAGTTATCTTTTTTCATTCATACTGAAGTGCAAATGTATATATTTCTTTTTATTTCTGTAAGGATTTTAATCTAAAGTCTTTTTAGTTGTCTCACTGGCACTTTCTCCAAGGCAGCTTTGAAACAACCCGACCTAGAAGTTTCTATAAATGTGCCTTTCTTTGAAAATGTTAGGGGACTAAGACAAGTTGCAGAGAATAAAGACCTGCTGTCTGTACAAGGTCACTGGGCCTGTAGCCCCTTTGAGGCCCAGAAGCTTTCCCAGTGAGGAGGAGGGAGGCAGAGCAGAGTGTTACCGAAGTCAACCTCATCCTCAAAGGCAAATCACCCCTAGCTAAGTCTAAGGGACCTTCTTTACTTGTTCTTTTTTTTCCAAAACCAAATTCCCTTCCTAAACATGAGCAAAACTGTATAGGAATCAAGTTTATAGCGGAACTTTTGATTTCTCTTGTTCAGACAGTGAAATTTTATTTTTTGGCATTGGCTCAAGCTTTCAAGTTAGATATCCATTACTGTCCAATAATAATGTCTGGCTGTGTGTTCATTTTAGATTTTGCAGTTGTTTCATTTAAATTGCCTTCTACATTCTTCTAGCATCAAATATAATTCCCTATGATTGATATAAAATAAATATTAGATATAATATAGCCTAAGATAAAAACCTATGCCTAGAAATACAGTGCTGACTAAATATAGTGAAAACTATGTAAATTCAGTATGTTGTCATTGTAGGAAGCAGTAAGCATTGTGGTTAGGAGCATGGAGCATCAATTCAGATCCATATATGTGTCCCAGATCAACCACTTCTAGCTATGTGATTTTCTGTAACTTTTCTGCACCAAACCTCATGTTTTTCATCCCTAAAACGGATAGAGTATTATTTTCTTCATAATATGTTTGAATGGATTAAATAAGACTAAGTTTACAAAGTATCCAGCAAAGCAAGTGCTTAATAAATCTATACCTTTTTCTTTAAATGTCAGCTATTACAGCAAATGCCCTCAGGGCATAAAGTCACCTTTCGTAGTTGGCCACCTTGATGTTTCCAACTCAGTGTTTCAGCTATGGGAGTGGAAGTATGTATGTCTCCCATTAAGGACACACAAGGTGGACCAATGACAAAGGAAGCAAGATGTGTCTAATCTTTCAAAAGACCAAGTCTCAAGTATATTGACTCTTCCGAACCACTTAAGACATCTTGTCTCTCAGCAGTTGATGGGTCTTCCAAAAAAAAAAAAAAAAGAACATGATGAGAAGGAGGCATCAGGACACAAATATGTAGTATTAGATACAAAGAAAGTGTAGTGATAGTGGGACCTAGGAAAGATGAAATTCTTATGCTAGGAAATATGTGCTTATAATTACCAAGCTTGGATACCCATTTATGATTTTCCTTGTTGATGGACCTTTTGGGGGAGCAAGCACTTGCATTTTATACTTCTTTTATTGCAGTAATCTGACCCCCAAAATTGTAAAAGTTTGAAACCTTCAGATTTTCATAAATCTGCTTATTATAAATGTATAGCCTATTTGTATGACCTTGGATGCACCATCTTCTCTGTGCCATAGTGTCTCTGGCTAAATAAGGCAAGTGGAATAAATTATGTATCAGTTAAAAGCTCTAAATTTATGATTCTCTGTATTTTTATTTAGAACAAGATACGGTATTCTTTTGAAACTTTTCCTTCACACAAATTTATTCTTTGGTTTATAAATAAACTTTTTATTATAAATTCCTATTCATGCATCAAGAATAGAAGCAAGATGTAGTAATGGTTGATGCAGCAAAAGTCCATGCTTTTCTAACATTATAATAATAATAAAAATAGATAACATTGAGTTCTTAATCTAAGCCAAGTATTTTGCTGTGTATACTAATCAACTTTATCATATGTAAACCCAAAACAACTATTGGTCTATAAATGATGGATAAAGAAGTTAAATAACTTCCCTGAGAATAGTAAATGGTAAAGCAAAAATTCAACGAAGTCTGACTTGGACCCTATGGGTAAGAAACATTTTTCTGAATGCCACTCAGTATCTAAGTCTTAATATTGCATTATTTCTAGATTGTATTCATCTTTATATTTTCTGTTCATTTCTTCCTTATACTCATTTGTGCCACTCTAAGCATGAATGCCTTTCTCCTAGTTGACAGGGAGCACTGTTTCTCATAAAATATCTCAAGGTAGATTTGATTTTTTTGTTTTTCATCTTGGAATAGTTAATTACTTAAAATCTTTTTATAAAAATGAGTAATGAGATTTTCTTAAAGTTAATTTGATTACAGTGAATGAAACATCATAGCCTTAATTTTTATAATATTTGAATGCCCCATAGAGAGGTAAATGGATGGAAACGTAGGCTCTCTTAGTAGTATACCTTTAAGTTTGCAGTAGGGGTGCTTCATCCGATGACCAGGTTTGATGTACACCTTGTTACATCAGCAAGTTATTTTAGCTCTTTTGAATTAGTGGAGAATTATGAGCTAGGTTTCAAATAGTAAAGTTATGGAAAAAATAGAGATGAGAATTTTCTGATCTGTTTAGAACTGCATTCTTTAATAAGTAGATGATATTAACTAGAAAGAAAAAACAAGAGTAAACTTGTTTCATTGATATTATTTATCATATTTACCACTTAGGAGAATCTACTTATCCATATGCATTTTATTGTTGCTACAAATGATTTTTCCAAGCTTTAGCAAGATAAAAGCCAATTTATATTTTCCATAGAGATATTATTTAGACATCATAGAATTGTATGAATTCTGCCCTTTGGAGAGGGTCTTGTGCTATAATGACTTGAATAAAATATTAACCAGTTCTCCCAAATTATCGTGTGAGATATTTAGAAGTGAATTGCTTAAAATTCTGGTAATGGTAATATTGTATGGTTCTATAGCCTATATCTACAGGAAACTTTGAATGTATAGTTAATTAACCTTAATACATACATACAAATTTTAATGGCCCTTTCAGCCATTTTCCTACATTGTACCAGAATCATTAGAAAACCCTTGTGCATTATTGATGGGAATGTAAAGTGATGCAGCCTCTGTGGAAAACGGTTTGATAGTTCCTCAAAAGTTAAACTTAGAATTGCCATATGATCCAGCAATTTAACTTCTCAAGATATCCCCAAAAGAATTGAAAGCAGGGACCCAGATATTATTATACCAGGGTTTGTAGCAGCATTATTCACAATAGCCAAAAAGTAGAAGCAACCCAAGTGTCCATTAGCAGAAACAAGTGAATGAAATGTGTTATATACATACAATGCAATATTATTCATCCTTAAAGATAAATGAGATTTTGATACATGCTACAACATGGATGAACCCTGAAAATGTTACGCTAAGTGAGATAAGCCAGACACAAAAGGACAAATAGTGTATAGTTCCTCGTATACGAAGTAACTAAAATAGGCAAATTCATAGGGACAGGATGTACAGATTGCCAGGGGCTGAGGGAGAGGAGGGAATGGAGAGTTTGTTTACTGGATACAGAGTTCTGTTTGAGATGATAAAAACAATTCTGAAGTGGATAGTGTGGTGATGGTCACACATCCAGAATGTGCTTCATGCCACTAGATTGTATTCTTGAAAATGATGAAAAGGATAGCTTTTACATTATATATATTTTACCACAATAAAAAAATTGCCATAAAAATCATTTGAGACACCTATCCATAATATATAGATACATTCTTTTTAAGAATCTTGTACTTTAAGTATAAAGTTATTGTTAATCACTTCCACTTCTAAATTTGTAAACCTGATACCCAATACAATAATGCCTAGTTACCTGGTTGCTGCATAGTAACCAACATGGGCTCACTGTATTGAAGTACTAAAAATCATAATTAATGTTCATTAAGTACCTACTGTGTACCTGAGACTGTTTATGTTCTTCAACTATTTTAACTCCTTAAGCTTTACATCAATACTACTAGGTACTACTTACTGTCATTTTACAGATGAAGGCACTGAAGCTTAGAGGCTAAGTGGCTCTCCTGGGTCACACAGTATTAGCCAAGTAGCAGGCCCACAATTCTGACACAAGATGGCTAGCTTCTAAGCTTGTCATTTTAATCAATTTCAAATCCTATCCAGTATTTGCTGTAATGTTCTTTCCTTGGCTCTGATCTGCTTTTTCTAGTTGATGCCAATGAATCTGATTATTGGTTAATTAATTCAATCAACAGACACTTATTTCATGCTTACTGTATGCATACATTCTTTCCAAGCCCTGGAAATATGGTGATAGAAAAGACAGAAGTAAATAAATAAGTAAAGTCAGCAAGATAATTTTAGATCATTTTTTGTGCTGTGAAGACAACAGGATGATACAAGGGGCATGACTAGGGGCTGATGGCTGATTTAATGGGGGTAATCAGGGAAGGGCCACTATGAGGCACCAGAAGCAGAAACCTAAATATTGAATAGATCTGGAAGTAGAGACTCTACCCACAATGAACAGCAAGTACAGCTCTAAGAATGAGTGACCTCAGTGAGGAGCCAAAGGAAGATCAGTATGGCTTAAAACATCACAAGGACTCAGGGGTGGGGATGTAAAGTAACGTGAAAGACAGGGGTGGGCCAGAGCTCAAAAGGCCTTGGAGGCCAAGGATGGGAATTGGGGTATTAGACTGTGTGCTGTGAGAAGCCACTAGAGAGTTTAAAGCGGGGACATTAAATGATCTGTTTTCATTTTACCCAACTCTGACTGGCAGCAGTGTGTCAGAGGAATTATAGAAGGGGAAGCAGGGGAAATGGATATCGCAGGAGTTCAGGAAAAAGAAAAAAACAACTGATAGTAATTTGGGTGGGGTAGGGGGGCAGGTGAAAAGGAGAGAAAATTCAGTGTCATTTTGACAAGGTAAATTGGACTCATTTGAAATTAACTGAACATACATGTAGCAAATGTATAAAGAATGTTGGATACTTAGGATTTTATAAATAAAGATATGGGTTTAAAAGAAGGGGATGCCTGCTCCTTATACTGGGCCAGAATTAGCTGATTTCACACTCAAAAGATGACATCTTTAGTTCGTTTTCCCTGGGGAGAGCCTTTACTTCTCTCTGTCCTTCCCTCTTCTGACTGAATCTCTCTTTTCTTCATCAGAGCTGAAAATAACATTGAAGGGAAAATGTGACAGCTTCATGGAATAATTAATAGAAATTAAAACATATTTTACAATGTGGGAAGTATATAGAAATTCTGTTCGGTATTTCAGAATATCAAATAACATGATAGAATCTTCCAGAAGTGCACCTGGGAACATTACTAGCCTCTGTTAAAGATTTCTATTCTGCAGAAAGTCAGACTCTTTAAGTTCAGAAAAGCTCCCTTCTCTACTCTTTCTTCAACATCTCCAGAAGTGATTTAAATCTCGAAGTGAATCTGTTATCTGGGTGGCAGAGGTCATGACCAATAGCATTTGTGTTGCATGCACACATTCAATTATTCATCAATTGTTTAACTTCTCTGTGAAAGGCATTCGTCCAGGAACTTAGCAACCAAAAAAAACAAAAAACAAAAAAACCATAAAGTATTGCATGAACCCTTCTTTAATTTGCTATATGGAATAAGTTGATAGGACCTTATCTAATCACCAATCCCAGACCCTGCTGATTCTCTTTCACAAACCAGCACACAGTGGCACTGACTAAAAACATTTCTAATCATAGTCCTCTCTGCATGCAGTGACCTAGTGGCAAGATATTTGTGGTCTAATTGGGAATTGACCACATCCTGTGGTTACATGTTATTTTTTTTTTTGAAGACTCTGATTGTCTTAACTGCTTTCGTTTGATTTTTCCACTGACTTATGTGTAGTAATAGCTAAGCATTTATGCTTCAAAAGTTGGAATTGATATCCTTTTTTTGTATCACATAGGTATTTGCTTATACTTAGTGATGTCCTACTACATTGTGTATTTTCTAGACCATCATATCCCTCACCTAGTATAGGCTGTCATACATAGACACTTGGTAAATAACTTGTTAGAAAAAATACATGTGCAAATGATTGGAAGGATATAAGTTTTAAATCCCCCCTTTAAAGGAAAATTTTAATAATAAGAATTATGTATAATACCACTTCCTTGTTTTAACTGATTTCATATTTGCATCTGCACTTTCCCAATAATGTTTATTAAGCTACTTCCCTTTCAAGTAATGTTTTGAGCTACTAATAGGTCTCAGGCACAGTGTTAGGATCATATGTTAGGCATTGGAGATACCAAAAGAAAAAGACATAGTCCTTGCCATTTCTGATGTTGGAATATAGTTGGGGATCTAGGTGTATAGCAGATGGTCTCAGTGTCATGTGGAATTTAAATCAAACAAGCAGTGTGTTGTGAGTAGGTTTTAGGGAAGGCTTCCTGGAGAAGTCTTGGGCTTCTTTCTTGAATAAAGTGTAAGCTCAAGGAAAACGAAATCAAGGCCATCTAGGCATTATCAGCAGGGAATCATATTAAAAATGCATGGAGACATAATGCAAGTAGCCAAAGTCCAAGGCAGTTTGTGTGGAGTGAAAAGTGAGAGCTCTTTAAGTAAGAGCCAGGTCGTGAGGTCTATGTGTGTCATGGTAAGGACTTGACACTATATGCTACAGGCCAAGAAGTCTTAGCTTTAGGGGAGAAGGTCAGTGATGCCTTGACCTCGTACTCATCATATGTACAAATTGGATATTGTAAGAAGCCCTGACATAGGGAATGGGTAGCCAAGGAAGAATTTTTAGCAGGGAAGTTCTATGGTCAGATTTGCCTTTTAGACAGATCATGCTGATTGCAATGTGGAGGGAGATAAAATTGAAAGAATGATGATCAGTCATGAAACCAACGTATTTCTCCAGTTGAGAGATTATGTGGCATGGCAGCAGTAGAAAGGATGAAAAATAGAGTGATTCAAGAAATATTTAGAAGGCAAAATTGACAGAGCTTATTAACTGATTAGAAAAAAGAGGGTAAAATTGGTCAAGGATGATTAGCCAGGTTTTTGGCTTGGTTGGCTTCATTTTACTATTAAATGAGATTTGGGATATGGGAGGAGAAGCAGGTCTTGGGATAAAGACAGGAAAGTTCATGAATTTAAGGTGCTGTAGGACATCCAGGTTCCATATTCATTGGCACAGACATGGCAGTTTAAATCATAGGAAGTACTATTTTCACAAAGGATTACCTGATTGCATGGCAAAGCTTAAGGAGGTGACTGAGAGAAAAACTGTCTATGAATGAGACAGGTAGGAGGAAATTTCCAGGTCAGATTCTCATGGAGCTAAGGGGCTGTGAAACTTATGGTAGGCAGTGTGGGAAGTAGTGGAGAGTCCCAGTATAAGAGGAATAGTGGCATAAATGAGATTTGAGAATATTGATGAGTGTTCTGGTGATCACCCCCTCCGCATGGGCTGGACGACACAATCAGTGAGATCAGGAAGGGGCTTGGAGATGAGAAGAAGAGGAGGAGTCAAGGGTCTGGGTTTCTTTTTGAGGAAAAATGGCAGGCTGTGGCCACGAATTCTGACGTATGTGCTTAGTTACTTGTACCTTAAATTCGTGGCAGCTTCTGCTACCCTCAGCCACATCTTTGACCTTGTCATTACCCAGAACTGCTTCAAGGAACTGAAAGGATAGAGTGTGGGAAGAGCTAAATGGACAGTGTAGTCAGTGAAAATAACAAGACAGAGGATGTGTCGAGGGAGGGAGCTGGAGGTGACCATATGTAAATGGTGAGGATAATAGGGATGAGGGGCTGATGGTGGTACTATGACAGGTGACATAAACCTCCAAGGAGAAGGGTGTTTTACAGGTAAGTGAAAGCAAACTCCAGTGTACTTACATTTTTGCAATGATATGCATGCACTGAATTATTTTGTGCTCTAATACTCTCTCTTACACTATAAACATATTTTCCTGTTTGTACATCATCCTCATTATTATAGTTTTAGGTTTAGTGTAATATCTCATCATACTGTTGAATCATAATTATTAACCTACTCATGCAAAGATGGTCATGTAGGTTGTTTCTATGCTTTTGCTATTAGAGATGAGGCTAATTAAATAGCTCCTCTTATATAGCTTAGAATTTCTTAACTTAATTCAAACGCTTCTAAGTTTAGTGATTCTGCAGCTTTCAAGCATCATAAAATGCAAATTCCTAGCGGAAAAAATGTAACAGTCACCCAAAATTCCTTTTGTAAATCTAATAGCACCATTTTTACCTAATAAATGATCTAAGCATAGTATACTTTAGGTCAAAGAATCAAGGACAGTAGCAAGAGTAAAGGGCACAGATAAAGAATCCAGAGTAAGCAAATGGAATGTTTCAAATTCAAAGAATCGGGGAAAAAAGAGAGATTTTTCTTAAAAAGATGGTGATAAATTTATGTATGTGTGAAAGTCTTCCCCATTTGATGCTCATCTACTTCAGTTTGGGTACCAAGGCATTCAAGTAGCTTTAGTACAAAGAATTAATATAGGAGACAGTTTATAAATGGAAAAGTAAATACTTAATAGATACAAATGGGAGTTTAAAAGAAGTTTAGCTGTCTGCTAAGAGACATCTTAAGTTACCTGCTAGAGAAACAGGAGTCTCTGTTTCATAGATTCCCTAAGGAAATTTTAAATTCTAAAGCTAGCTAACTTTTACACAGTCACAATCTGCAGTATTTTTCACTCATTTCTTCCCGCCCCTCTTTCCAAGGACTGCTAATGTTATAATTTGTTAAGCAGATAACAAATCTTGTTATTGAGTATATCTAGGAGATTCATGGTACTATGCTGAATTTGCTTGTTGGCATTTGTTCTTTATATGGTAAAGAGTTGAATATAGGTACACTCTAGGCTTGAATAATGTAGTTAAATAAACAGCCTCCAGGTGATCAACTAAAATGAAAGTCTGCTACCACCCCTGCTGCCTCTGATCCCAGGAAGTGCCTCCTAGGGAGTCATCTTTCCTTCTCTGACATTAGAGATCTGCACAGCAGCACCATCCATTAGCCTATCCATCTAGCAACCCACCATCTTAGAGCTGGAGATGTGGCAAGACACTGAGACCTCCTAGGTATCCTTCCTAGGGTCCTACAAAGTGATTCAGGGGCAGGAGGCAAGAGAGGGGAAGAACATACAAGAGGACCAGAAGTGAGGCTTCTGTCAGAGACAAAGTAAAAGAACACTCTTAGTGAAAGAAAACCCACACATTAGCCTTGAAACACCCAGGTCCAGAGCATCTAAGCATGTTTTACTTTTGGCATCATGCTAAGTCTGATCAGCATTGTACTAACTTACCATGTATACTCCAGGGATGAATTGCTATCAATAATAATTCCTACAAATATTGTGTTTAATTAATATGCATGAAAGAATATATTTTAGCTTTAAATCCACATCTAAAAATCATGTTGTCTTACTGTTGAATAGTGATGAAACTACAACAACTGTGAATTAGGAGTTTGTAGTTCTGCAGTAATTAATTAAATTAAGCCATATATTCCTGAGAACCTAACTGTTGATTTTTTTAAAATCCTATTAAACCAAATGATTAAATCAGTAAATTAAGCACTTAACACAGTGGCTTGCACATAATAAACAACAAATAAATACTTTTGATTCAATGAACAATTAATTATTAAATTTAAGCATATTTCCTCTTATTGAGCTGTTGTGATGAAAAATGAGGGCAATCTCAGATTGCATAGATTTTTGTAGGTAGCAGTTAAGTACATATTTGTTATTCCTTTTGTATGATAGCTTCAATAAGAAACATTGATACATGCACTTAAAGTTCAGGTGAGAAAATTTGCTAATTTAGATAGTTTGACAGATAATAAATTGTTCCATATCCCTTTTGGAAGGTAGTATAAGTAACACACGAATACATAAATAAACCATTAATTTTTTTAAATTAACAGTAATTTAAATGATCTGGGCCTAGGCTGTTTTTTCTGTTCTAGATGAACAGTATGCTGAGAAAGAGTATAAATGAGGTTTCAAGTAAGTACTTAACACAGTAATTTGCCTGTAGCATGCTGATGTTATATTCTTAGCTGTTTCTTGGTGGAGTTCTGACAGAGCCTCTTAATTTGCAAAAGATGCAAAGAAGTCTTTATTACCTTTTATTTAAAAGAAATATAATTTCACTTCCTTAGAAAAATGTTCCATAATTCAGAAATATGGCTATTCAGATCAGCCAATTAATCTGAATTACTATAGCTTTACTATGATGCTTACTTTTTATTTTGTAATGCATCGAACATTATAGAGCCAGGGGGAAGGAATTAGATAAAATTACCAGAGCAAATGGAGTTATGTTTTTTCACACTTACGGAGTAAGTAGGTGTGCATGCAAGTGTATGCATGCACATGTGCAATAAATCATTCGATCATACGCCAGAGACCCAACTAAAAATGCAAATACAAACTTAGAAATCTGTTGTCCAATAATAAGGATAATACATTGGCAGTAATATTGGGCATCGACTGATGTAATGATCCAGTGTGGATGGTACTTACTGCTTATTTATCAGTGAACTCTTACAGAATCCACATTCATGCTAATTTTCTTCCTTTTTTCATGCCAAAAAGATGAATGTTAGGTGCAACTGTTTTACTTATAGGTGCAGATATTTCTTCTGTAATGAGAAGATTTTCTAGTTACTAGGATTTGCCAAGTCTTACGGATTTATAAACAGACCTATGATTTAAACTATGTTCCACAGAAAAATATTACTTTTAAATTCTGATTTATGCTGCTGCTTTTTCCAGTAGACCAAACGCTTGATGACAGAACTTACAACTCAATTTTTTATATCCCTGTCTGTTGATACGGGCAAGCCTCGTACATATAAGGAATACAGTTTGGTCACATTTGTAGAATTAGCATGTAAATGGTACTGATGTATAGGTGACAAGCTTAATTTCTCATAAAGGCATTTGTACTATCAGTAAGAAAACTGTGGGGAGAAATGTGTCTCTTGTCTCTAACTGGAGAACTTAGTGAGGAAACTCCTGTTATCCCCAGAATTCTCACAACAAGGACCATTTAATAACTGGCAGCCACATAAGCTGGAGCCCTTCCTCGGTAAACTACACACCTGCAGGGATCAACAATAACAGTGTGTCCTCTCCAGCAGAGAGTCTGTTGTTCTTCTGAATATTCCAGACTGATATCTGTCATCTTGGTAAACCCGTGTTTCAGAACTTCGTCTTAGAGGGAAGTATCATTGAATCACTAGGTTTACTCATCTGTCACCTCCTCTATTCCAGGATTTTTTCTGGAATATTGTTGGTCAGAAATATGTTAGAATCTCAGTTTGGGAGTGCAAATTTGCCCATCATTTACAGTGGCTTTGCTGCTTTTATAAGATGATCCAAACATTTTGTAGCTAAATGTAGGCTCATTCTTCTGGAGACTAAAGCCAATTTTTAGATGAATTACTGAGATACATAAACTGTTTCAGCCCAATTAACTTGTGAAACAAAACTTAGCTTCAGTGATATTTTCAGTCAAAGGCAGTTGCCTTGGCATTAACAATGAAAACAGGAATTCACAGGAAGATTCAGCATAACCTCAGCCGGAGTCCTGGACTATTTCAGTATGTATAAAAAGATTAATGATATGTAATTTATAAGGTGATGATGATCAGTTAGTAACATTCATCAGAGGGCTAAATGGTAAATTTTCTCAAAGAGTTACTATAATTTTTCTCTGAGGATTGCCCAGGCACAAATAATAACAAAATATGAGCAAAAATTGTGGTAATACAAGAAATTTTTTAAATGGCAATGATTTTAATATGCATATAAATTTAAAATAATCATGTCCATTGCTTGAAACTTAGTCTAGTGAAAGACAAGAGGTAGTACAGGTGTCAGGACTTTATCTTTTCTATAGCAGTACTTCTGATTTACTGGTTCCAGTTTTGCAGTTAACAGATAATTTCTCTGTAGTACTCAAATTGTTTCTGATTAGGTGGACTTTCCTACTCTTTTAAAAACATATTTTGTAAATATTCTTTTGTGATTCTTTAGAATATCTGCAGTATATGTAAATCTATAAATGGTAAGTGCTTTTTTTCTGTTTTGGGGTTTTTTTAATGCACATTGTTGAGATGTATGATATATGTTAGAAATTTTTCTTTCACTACTTAAAATTAGAAACTACATTTTATAAGTGAGATTTTACGTATATATATGAGATATATACAAAACAAATACAATATACATAATTATAAGAAATTACTAAAAATATTGAGGTCATCAAATAAAGATCACTATTAGTGACTTCACTATTTTAAAAAAAACTTGCAGAGAATATGTAAAAACTAACTTCTTTTAAAAATGTGGCTAGGGTAAGCAGTTAGCTCGACTAGATGAAACAGAAAATTAAGTAGTAATTACAAGAATGGAATTTTAAAATTTATATTGTCAATTACCTGAGTGTTGAAAGATATTTCTCCTTTGATCTCACATCTCAATATCTTCTGCTGAAGATTATTGTTGCCAAACTGTGGGTCCAGGCTGTACCCAACTCTCTTCAGCCAGATCTCTCACCTCCAGGAGTGTCTTACACATTTGGGTGTGGGTCCAGCTTCAGCTCTAGGGACTGGATGGAAATCTGAGGGACCAGAGCCCATGCTTGGCAGAGGAGCCTAATGTCTCAACAAGGCACTCACCACAGTCTACCTGATAGATTATTAGTTTTTCAAAATTTTTTTTTCTTTTTTCTATAGGCATAGGCACTGTGATGTCAATTGTAACTTTTTCTTCTGGAGAGTTGAGTGAATTATTATATCAGTTCATCCATCCTCAGAAAGTATGTGCGTGTGCCAAGCAGGATTTCAGTGAGCTCAGAGTAGGCCTGGTGCAAAGCTATGTAGCTGCAAGTCATCAGCTGCTGAAATGATAATCTGCCCCTTAGACCAACCCCAAGTGAAAAACGATATGTTCTATGATAAGATGTGAGAGAGGCAAACAGTTCTGCTGATCTCCAAACACAGCTTGCACTGCCTTATATTCAATTTTAAGATTTCCATTAGGACTTATGAAGGATTTTTTAAATGGCTCACACCTCACAGACACTACAGGTCAAACTTGATATTCCCAGGAGGAGAACACTTCAGCTGCCTCACTGAGTGTCCTTGGGTATCCCAAAGGGGTTCTGGGGTCCTGGTGGTCATATCTTGGTGAGCAGGGGTAATGTGAACTAAATTACTCGTGGAACTTTGTCAAATAGGGACAGAGCTACTGTTAGCCTCTTAGTATTTCTGTGCCATTAGAAAATGCTCCTGTGTGAGCACTGTGCTGGGAGAGGGTGGAATAGAGCTGGATTACAGCCCTCCCTTACCCTCTTGGCTTGTGCCTTTGTGTAGAACACAAATTGCACAACCCTTATCTGGTGGCTCAGAATAAGGAGGAATGCTGTCCTTTCCCTTTGCAATTTATGAATAGGCAAAGTACAGCACAGAAGAATTTTGACCTGACATGACCTCGTACAGTTGGCTAGTAACAAACCAGTTGATGTTATGTTGAGGCCGCTTCCTTCTCTATTTGACCAGGCTGCCTAAAAGTGAAAAATAAAAGTGAACAAATTAGCAGTAATAACAACTAGCTAATGTAGAATTGTTTGTTAGCATTCAAAATAATGGTCTGGACAATTTTCCAAATCCCTCTGGAATCCACAAAGGAATAGGAAATGGCATTATTTAGTCTTCATTAGATTATATTCTTTTTCAATGTCATCATTATTATCATCAAACATTTTATTTTTTTCTGATTAAAAAATGTTTTATTGTAAAATATACATAACGTTAAAATTTGCTTAACCATTTTTATGTGTACAGTTAAGTGGCATTAAGCACATTCACACTGTTGTTCAGTCATCATCACCATCCATCTACAGAACTCTTTTCATCTTGCAAAACTGAAACTCTGCAACCATTAAACAATAACTTCCCCTGGCAACCACCATTCTACTTTCTCTCTGATTTTGACTATTTTAAGTACCTCATATAAGTGAAGTTATACAGTATTTGTCTTTTGTGACTGGCTTGTTTCACTTAGCATAATGTCCTCAGAGTTCATCCTTGTTGTAGCATATGTCAGAATTTACTTCCTTTTTAAGACTTAATAGAATTTCATTGTTTTCATACACTGCATTTTGCTTACCCATCATCAGCCAATGAACACTTGGGTTGCTTCCAAGTTTTAATTATTGTGAATAATGCTGCTATGAATTTGGTGTATCTTTTTAATATCTTTTTGATACCTTTCTTTTAATTCTTTTGGGTACGTATCCAGAAGTGGAATTGGTGGATCATATGGTAATTCTGTTTGAAGGGTTTTTTTTTTTTTTTTGCAACTGTCATATTATTTTCCACAGCAGGTGGACCATTTTACAGCAGTAGTGCACTGTTCCCACCAATATTCATAAGTGTTCCAGTTTCTGTACATCCTCACCAACACTTGTTATTTTCTGGTTTTTCTTGCAGTGGCCATCCTAATGGGTGTGAGTTGGTATCATTGTGATTTAAATTTGTATCAAACTTTTTTTTAATGCATAACATTGCAATCTATTCCTTGCCTTTAGGAAGCATTCATTTTAATATGCACATCTTGGCAAAACACTAGCTGAGCATTTAATCAGTCTTAGATCAAGGCATCTTGTTAAGCCACACACAGATAAGTATTAAATAATAAGTTTAATGGCTGATGATTTGTTCAGCCATTGCTGAGACCTGAGGAGGCCTGTGATATTAACAGAACAAAAGTAACCTATCCCGTTTCTGCTTTTGCTTTATTCCATGTGCCCTTAATTATGGTTAGCAGTGCTGATTTCATTCATGCTTTTTCATGGTCATTGAGTAGGAAAAACAGTTTTAAGCATCTGAACTTTCAATAGTGATTCAGATTTTTCACCTGCATTTGTGAAAGATAGGTGGATTGAGAAGGGAAAATTGCAAAATAGACGTGGCAGGAGTTTTAGAGTTGAGAAGGGATATATGAGGGATCATGAATAAAGTAAAATGAGAGAAGGTGAAATCCAGAACATTATTGAGAGGATGGATTCAGCAATCAGAGATTAGACAGAAAAACAACAATAAAGTAAGTGCTCCTTTGAAGGATTTAGGACCCTGTGGCCCCACTCCACTTCCCCACTCTGCTTAATACCACAGGTTGGACAGTGCCCATGAATACACTGTCCTGCTTCTCATATTCCACACTGTGCCTCTCCCAGTGTGGTGCCTTTCCTCCTGGTTTGACTCAGGTTTTGAATGGGACAGTTCCAGTGGCCTGTCTTAGTTTTATTATTGTGATTGTATGACTCAGCAAATCTGTCTACATCAGAATCCATAAGAAACTCTTTGGACCTTCTATTAAAGGCAACTCTCAGCTTTTTTTGATTTCCATCATACAGTATATATTCAGAAAATCATTTCTGGACAACCTCAGATAATCTACCACCTCAGCATTGTAACTAGGTATTTAGTTAGAAAATAACTTACATAATAAATTAATCTTAGCTAAAAAAGATACTAGCAATGATGTTAACAATGGACCAGAATTGTGTTTTGAATCCCTCCATCCCCAATTCACATCAGCCACTCCCATGCCCACCATGGCCACTTTATCAGAACTGGCTGTCATAGCTGATTCTGCTCATGTCATGGTTACACCACGTGACTCATCTTAAAACTCATCATTCACCGAGAACTTTGAAAGTTTCTAAACATATGAGAAAGACATAATGTCAAGTAGAAGTTGAACATGTAGATGTTCTCGGTCTCTGTATTCAGTTATAGTAAAACAGGTGTATGGGTTCAGTTCTTCAAAAAGTGAAATATAAACATTACCTTCCTAGAATCATAAAACACTGTGCTTTTATTCCTTTCTCAACCTCTCATCCAAGTACGTACCTCAATAATGAATTCAACAAATACTTCCTGAATTTGTGATCAGACATGATTAGTTCATAGACAAGCTCCGTCTTGTTGGAAAGATACTATAAGATCCAAAACTGAAATACATGATTTCTAGGGAAAGACTGCCTGCAAGATCCCTGTGTTCTTATAAAATGTAATAGTAGGTGATACGATGTCAGGAATATCACCATTATGGCATTGATATGTGATCATCCCACACATCTGGCTCTCTGTGAAATATAAAACCCTGGGATCACTCACTGAACAAGCATTTAATGAGCTTGTCACAGGCACTATGAGTCAACACTTGTTATTTTATAGTGGAAAAGCAGGAACAGATTTTACCCTCTCAGAGCAACAGTACTAGTAGAGAGACAAACATTAAACAAATGAGGACACAGACACATAATTATAATGATGATAGTGTTATGAAGAATGACACAAGATTCTAAAGGGGTGAGATAACTTAAATGAGTAGAGGTCTGAGAATATAAAACTTAAGCCAAATTTTGAAGAATAGGAGGGATTTTCTCACCAGGTAGTAAATGTAGACAGACTGGGATTGTTCTGGAAGAGAGACAAGCATGTGACAAGGCCCAGGGATGGGAAGGAGTTTGGTGCTCTTGAGTAACCGGAGCAAGGCCACTGTGCTTGGAACAGGATGGAGAGGGGCTCCGGGGAGGGTCAGAAGACAGGCAGGTCATGTCAGGATTTTGCTTGGGAAAGCAATGGACAGTTATTTCAGGGCTTCATTTAAGCCTGAGACAAAATTTGATGTACATTTAAAGCTGCTCTCTGAAGAATTGATGGCAGAGGGACAAGCAAGGAAATGGTGCCAATTAGGAGGCTACTGCAGTAGTGCAGGTCTGACAGCGATGACCTGGGCTGGTGACATTGTAGTGGAGATGAAGAGAAGTCTTGATTCAAGATCCATGTTGGGGATAAAATCAGCAGGATTTGTTTAGAGGTTGGTAGATAAATAATACGAAAGACAGGCCTCTTCACCCTCAGATTCTAGCTTAAATACCTGTTAAACAATAAAATTGTGGACTGATACTTACGGTTTCATCCACCCATTTAATCATTTATTGATTCAGCAAAGATTTAGCAAGCCTCTTTTATATGCCAGGCCCTCTGTAAGGTACTGAAGATACAATGTTCCATCATAGATGTCTGCCCAAAGGACCCTTGCACCCCTGGTTGACTATGTATGTTAGAAGGTGGTGCTAGCTTTTCAATTATATCTCCATAGACTTTGTCCCCTTAGCTCAGTAGTTCTCAACTGGGGTGCCTAGGGCAATCTTGGGGTGACTGCAAATAATGGAATTGGCACACTGTCAGGGTAGTGCCCCTGGAACCTAGTGTGGCTTGGTGCTAATAATTTTGCCATTCAAGAGACCGTCCCACATGGTGAAGGATTGTCTGGACAAAAAAAAACCAGTAACACTTCAGTTAATGAACGCTGATTTGCTTCACTCTGAGCAGTTCTCACCAGCAGTTGAACTGACTTTAATCAGGGAATTAAAGGGAATGTAAGTAGGAATGCCTTTATGTCACTTTTCTTCCCAGTCTTCCCGCAGAATCCTTTGGGCTCTCCAGAGATGCTTGACCTGCCCTTCTCTTGCTCTCCAGATTGGGTCCAAGGGACAACTGTTAGGGCAGCACAATGAGAGTAAACAAACTCGTTTTCTTTCTTGTGTTTTGTGCTCTTGGGAAAAGTCCTTAACCTCCCCTACTTTAGTTTCGTCATCTGTAAAAAGGAGATAGCACTGGCATCTTAAATCATGGGGTGGTTCTGTTATAGCCTGTAGAGACTTAGAACAGTGCTTGGGCTTGGCACGTGGGGAGCAACCAATGGATGTTTGCTGTTATTGTTCACTGATATGGAAGGCAGTGTGCTGGGCACCGTGCAGGTAACCCGGACGAATACATCACCATCACAGCCTCTGCCCTGGAGATCACTAGACCACACACCAGTCACCTAAATGCAAAACAGCTAATGAAATGTTTTTGTAAAAACAAACAACAAATCTGACCATGGTGATTCTTTGTTCCATGACTCCTGCTGTCTCTGTCTAGAGTCTTAAATTTCAGGTCTGGTGGCTTCTGCTCACTGAATTTGTTATTCAGCTTTATACTTAGAGTTCCAGGGGAAATTAGTCCTTTTACTTGGAGACATTCCTGGCCCTGCCTTGGCTAGATTGCCTCCTCATTGTAAGTTAGCTGGGCCCTGGTCTGGCTTCCTGTTTACCAATGTGCCTACAGCCTGAGGTTCCTGGGTTTTGCCCCGCCTTCCGGGACATTGGTCCTCATCTCTATGTCAGTGCTGGTTCCTGGTTAATGTGGCCCACTTTGTCTTCCAAAGTCCAGTCTGGACATCCTAGACTCTAGCAGCTGCTTAGTGTCATAGTCGAGGCTGTAATCCTCCTGAAATTTTATAAGGGTTTTATGCAAGATGAAACTCCTTTCACACATTTCTGATATGACTCACAAATATGTATACTAGGAGTAAGAATAATTCATTCTTGCTGGATAACACAGAATGAACCAGCATTCCTATTAATAACAACAAAAATGTTTATCTTTTTGATATGTGGAGTCTCATCTTTTCGTATTTCTAGAATTAGCTTCTCTTTTTCCTTTAAGCCCTAATGTTCTTGAGGTTCATAAATGATAATTAATGCTTCAAATATATAATTGATATGCCTCATATTATAGCAGAATCAGTTTATTCACAAAGACTCTTAATTAATCTAACAGTTTATTCACGGTACTGATTTAATTTGTGATGCTGTATGAGACTTCACATAAGCACACTAAAATTTTTCAAAAATGTGTGATCACTACTGCTTAATTTTGTGCTTCATTAAACAGTAATGTGAGTATAGAAATGTGTTAAAGTTAGAAAATTCAATAGTTTCTCTTTAAGGCAGTGTGTTCTATTATGACTCCATGTTTTTCCTTTCTGGACATTTATCACACATACAGCAAAAATGATAAAGTGGTTCCATTTGCACAAGGATGTTATTGAATAATGAGAAAAATGAATGCTAGAAAATGAGCGAGAGTACTGTCAGACAGTTTACTATCTAATCTAAACCTCTATACCCCTTAAATTTAATAGTTACACCTGACTTTTTAATATTCTTCAGATATAAACTTCTTAAGAAATAAAATCTATCATCATATGTAGCTAAATTTTAGTGATTCTTTTTCCTTTTTAAGCACATGTAAAGTCTAGACTGACAATAGATGGGTAGCATGATTTTCTGACTTGGTTAATTCGTTTAATCATTACTTCAGTATTCGTTAATTGACCAAACATTATGTCTTAGTTGCTGAGTTAGGTGCTAAGGTAACAACAATCAATGTAAGTCCTGATCCCAGTGATTTATAATCTGACATTTCTCATGGGATACGTAATGCAGTTAAGGAGATAACTATATGCAGTAGCAATTTTATTACTGACAATAAGCTTTTTAATCAATGGTAAACACTAACAATTTTATTTGTAGTATGTAAAGATTTTCTAGGTACCTGTGGCCAAAAACAAAGATAAATATGAATATATATCATATCTACATTAGTCACATTCAAAGGAAAGAAATACCAGAAAATTGTTATCACCATTATAGAGACAATAATGGATTTGTTGGAAGTGCTTTCCCTCTAGTATTTAATTACTTTGTATTATAATTTGTCTAGAGCACATTGTGTTGATTGCATCATTATTATAGGTTCTAATTGAGAGTAAAACCTATCTGTGCCAGTAAATGAAATTACATGTACTTGTAGCCATGGATTTCATAATAAACCCATATGAAGCTTTAAGTGATCATTTTAAGAGGTCCATTTTGTCTGTAAAAATAATAGAATTGAAAATAGTAACTTCAGCATTAAAGGACTTATAAATATCCAGAATGCAATGGAGATGGAGGGAAAGTTGCATAAGCTTTCGGACACATTTGCAGTTTTTAGTATCACATATTTTCATTAGGAAAGGAGAATGTAGAGGAGAATAATAACTGGTGGTCTCTGGAGCATGTTATCATTTGATGATGTTTCAGAACTTATTGCAACAAAAAAGTAAACAAGAACAACAAAAAACTCGAGTAATTTTATCTCACACTCTATAATGTACATACACCAAACTTTATACCTTCACCCTATACTTGCCCAAATGACTCATACCTTCTAAACTTCTAGACATACAGCCAGTGTAATTATGGAAAAGCTGTGCTGTGTAGTGACTGAGGGCACGGGCTGTGGAGTGGATGGCCCACCTGTGCCACCTAAGGCTGTGTGAAATTGGGCAAGTTACTTAACCTCTCTGTACCTCCATTTTCTCATCAATAAACTGGGCTAATGGTAAAACCCATCATAAATTATGAGAATTTATCAGTTAATATAATGCTTAGTACACTGCATGGCACGTAAGCACTCAGCAAACGTTAGCTATTATTATAAGACAAAACTCCAGAGCAAAAATTTTCTTTTAAAATCAAGCCAGGTCATAGTAGAGGAAGGAATGGTTGATAAATACATAAGAAAATGGTTTATTTCACCAATAATCAAATTCATACTAACATGAGATAATTTTTTTCCAATTAAGTAGGCAATTTCATTTATTGATAATGACTATTATTAGTAATGATGTGGGCCTGTTGGCACTCTCACACTGTTGGAAGTACAACCATTTTGGAAGGCATTTTGCTTTGTCTTCCAAACAAAATTTTAAATGTGGATACTCTTTGACCCAGTAATTGTACTTTTATCTGCTATAAATACTCTCAAAGATGCAAATGTATGTATGTGTGTGTATGTGTGTACAACACACATTACTTATTTTAAATAGGAAAAAATGCTTCTCACATGAAATGGTGCCCATGATTTAATGTAAAATGAAAAACGCAATTAGCCTAATAATTCATAATTATTGCATGATCACACTTCAGTGAGAAAAGTATTTCTTTGTTTACAAAGGGAAAAGTATAAATGTTAAAAGATACACAAAAAGTTGAAAGGATACACATAAAGTTAAAATTATTTTATTCCAGAGAGTGGAATTGGGTAAAGAGATAGGGAAAAATTTGGCACATTTCCATATTTTTAAAATTTTACTACAAAATAATATGACTTTAAAATTTAAAAACACATTTTTTAAGTGAGGGGTAAAAAAAAGCCTAAGCCAAAGACTTACTGGTTAGGGAATTCTAGCCCCAAAGCAGTAATCTTTTGGACCTGGAAAAGAAATTAATCCCAAAGGTAGTTACATTTCCGTGTTTCAAGAGCTTTGAAGTCCATGGTGTGAATGAACTTCCTGGAGGAACCAAATCCAGTTGCTGAGATGTGGGAAAGTCTTCACTTAAGGGCAGGCAGATGCAGCTCCTTCCCAGTTGGCCAAGGGATCACTGCTGCCTCCCAGGTCATTGCCAAGACCCTGACTCTTAGTTCACTGGCAAAAACATGGAACATAAAGGAAACTGGAGTGCTCTACAAAGAAAATCATGCACTCAGCCCGAAAGTGGTGTGTATTTTGGAAGACCATCTCTAGCCTGTAAAGGCATGTTCATTGCATTTTAAAAATGAGCCCCTCCAGAGAAATACAGCCTGCAGACTCATACTCTACAGCCACGATCTGTGTCATCACTTTTTTTGTTCAGAAAATGTTCCTAAACGGCTCTACACACTTTATCAGACCTCACTAAATATTTGGAGAATTGAAGAGTTTCATAGAAACCATTTTCTGTAAGAGATAGGTCTGAATATATCTCTGGTATATAGAAAATTATGTCCTCAGGACCTAGTGATACAAATAGAAAAGATGGAAATGTTTAGATTAATATAAATTGACCATTGTGAAGTCTCATAATGTTTTAATATACTTTGTTTTGATAATAATTTTTAAAACAATGAAAACAAAAATCCTATATGATCGCAAGTACAAATCTGTTGATGACTAGTTTTTTTCTTTTTTTGCATTCTTTTTTATTGAAGTCAGTCTATAATGTTGTGTCAGTTTCTGGTGTACAGCATAGTATCTCAGTCATACATATGCATGTGTTTATTTGTTTTCATAGATTTTGAATATAGTTCCCTGTGCTATACAGTATTTTCTTCTTTTTTAATGTGAATATCTTGTCTGTCCTCACAGAGTCACTGGAGGTGAACTGTTTGAAGACATAGTGGCGAGAGAATATTACAGTGAAGCCGATGCCAGGTAAGTGGCTTGCCCTGGGCAAGATACAGGACTCAGCACTCAGATGACGATTGCTCAGTATATCTCTTTACAGATGTATCATGACACTTTAGGATTTATGAGAATTTTATAATACCATCTTAGACTTCTTTTCATGATGAATTCCTCTCAATTGATATTTCTCTCTCTTAAGGATTTCCAAGATGATTCTTTGAAGGAAAAGAAAAAACTCTGAATCTGGTCTAAACTTTATTTTTATCTGATGTCTATAGTTAGAATGCATATTTTATTTTAAAAAGCCTAACAGGAAAGACTTCTGCTAAAAGTACAGACTTTATCAAAGTTATGAGATGAAAATTGAAATCCTCTGATCTCTAGAAGCTGGGCTTCCCAGTATCGTAGCCACCAGTCACATATTTAATTTCAATTTCAATCAATTAAAATTAAAAGTTCCGTTCCTCAGTTGCACTAGCCCCATTTCAAGTGCTCAGTTGCACAAGTGGCTAGTGGCTACTGACTGGACATAGCAGATACAGAGCATTTCCATCATCACAGAAAGTGCCGTGAATAGCCCACGGCTAATCAGAGACCATAAAAATGAACAGACTCCAAAAGTCCCAGTGGTCTCCTTAAAGCCTTATGAGCTGTTTAACTCTGGAAATTTGACTAACGCCCTTGGAACTCTCACTTGAAAAATATTTATTCAGGTATTTCAGAGGGTTCAAGAGGGTTTTCCAATCTTGTTAATTGGCAAAATCTTTGCAGAAGTGACTAACATTTTGTCTAATTTGAAACTTCGTAGGCTACACAAAGGCAGTGCTTTTGGAGTGAAGTAACATTAATCTGCTTGCTTAAATACTGCTTAGACTGTGTGGTATTAATTTTTGTTGGCATTTCTTATGTGTATATTCTGTAGTTGTATTTTGAAAAATCTAGCCGTGAGTGATTGGCTCATTATTAACAGTGTAAATGAGATGGTCTGTAAATTCAGTTACTGACGGCCGTACGTGCCTGTTCTCCAGTGCTGTCAGAGCTTCCAAAAGCTCCTGATCCCCCTATAGCCTGGCCCTCAGGAGACTGGCAGCTGACAGAAGGTTCCCATCCCTCCAGAGTAGCACATGCATACACAGGCTCACTTCTAAATTTCTAATTAGTCTTCTTGTTTTAGTGCTATTGTTTACTGTATTTTGTGAATCTTATCTGAACATGACTAATCTTTTAATGGAATTTTTACTGCCAAAGTCAAGTAGAAATTCCATATTGCTTATCCTATGATGAGTGAATCATCACTTGTTCAGTTTATGGCCCAATCTTCACATCAGGCCTCTGAAAAGGGGCTTCAAAACAGCCTTGGAAGTAGTTATTTGCCCACTTGCCAAAGGAGTAATCTCTAATCAAGGTAATAAAGAGGTTAGGGAATTTCATTTATTTTGCTTTTCAAAGTTATGTTTAAACAAGTTGCTGTTGTGTTTGAAAATATTGGTTGAAATTAAAATAGAGACCATGTTCATTATTGAACAGCCCTACAGATCACAGGATAGGCCCTGTGGGTTGAATCATTTCATATGCATGCTTATAGCAAGTTTTGGAATTTACAATAGGATACATTTTAGGGTAGATCCCACCCATAATTAAGGAGAGGAAACATTCTCTTCCCAACTACAAGCATGAAATAATTTGTAAAAGACTATTTAGTGCTAGTCTTTAAGAAGTTAAGAATTGAGTCTGTTCTCACTAGGAACAAATGGTGAAGTTTATTTAATCTGAATTATTTACTTCTTTATTTTCTGTTATTCATTAGGCCAAATAACTTATGGGTTTCAAGCCATAATAAGCTGTGGTTTGATATGAGAGAGTGAAATATTCCTAAATAAAAGTGAACATTATTATAGAAGGGAAAAGAGTCATATGATTTAACAAATAATTACCAACACTCCAAAAAACTGTATAGTTAAAAATAATCAACGTGAGGCTCTTTCAGTGGTGAGAGTTAGGAGTAAGAGCTAGAAAATCACAATTGTGATCAGTTTTGACATGTACATTGTAAAAGATTAGACGGTGATCACTTTTTTTATTTCAAGAATTTACTTTGGAGTAATACTATTTTGTACGTTAAATGATTGAAAATGGCCTCATTAAAATATTTGCTTAACCCTTAAATGGATATAGCTCTGTATATACCAGCATTTGAGCCTTGTACAGAATTCTTCAGTGTGATCTGTTCTATGCTACTGTGCGTCAGATGACAGCTCCTGGAACCTTATAGGTGCCCATCAGTGATTTCTCCCCTCTGATTAGCAGTCTGTTGGACATCAATGAGCCTTCACTAACAATAACATAAATTCTACATTTTAACATAGTAATAAGCAAAAGTTTTCCTTCAGTAAGGTGTATGGAAATGTGTTTAACATTCACCAGTGCTCCAGGGGGTTTTAAATTTTATTTGTTTTTGTAAGTTCTTAGTCTTTTCCCAGAGTATCCCTGTACTGAAGAAGGGTTTGTTTTGTGCCATGGGGTTTACTTTAAATTCTCCCTCTGTTGTTGGAGACTTGCACTAGTTTTCCTATTATATCACACAAGAAGCACCATTCCTAAGTCAAAATGGTAAATGTCTCCCTCCGTTTTTTGTTTTTTTTTTTTTTTTTGATCCTTGTTTCACCTGCCACTTCATCTGTGTTTACCCTCTTGTTTCAACACCTATGTTTAATTGTGACCTCAGATTTTAAACAGTTTAGATGTGTATGAGAAATGCCCATAAATTTTGTGTAGCTGAAGAATTTTCCCCAAACATTGTGGGAATTATTTACAAAATTTTCTCCCTGAATATGGAAATTTTGGCTTCCATATACAAATGATTTAATTTGTAGAGTTGTAATGAAAAAAAAACACAGCTCAAATTGTTTTGTCTGAACATGTCACAAATTCTATGTTGGATGTCATTTTTGTTAGAACCAGAATTAGCTTTATTCAGCATTATTTAATTCCAATGTAAAGCTAAAAAAAGTGAGAAAATATAATTTTTGTTTGTTTGTTTGTTTTGTTCAAACTTTCATTTTATTTTGTATTAAATGTGATTATGTGCCTTTAAAATGTTCTCCCTTCCATTCTGCCCTTGTATCTTTACAGTCATTGTATACAGCAGATTCTAGAAAGTGTAAATCATTGTCACCTAAATGGCATAGTTCACAGGGACCTGAAGGTCAGTATATGGAGTCCATAAATCTAAATCAAAGGAGGTTTTTTGTTTTTTGGGTTTTCTGGGGAAAGGGCAGAGGGTGGGTGTTTAAAACGGTTCCCTTGCCTTTCCCAACTTCTCCCTAAAATGACTAAATGATGAAATGATACTGCATGATGCCTCTTTCAGTTTGCTCATCTACAGGCTAAATATACATCACAGAAGAAAGGGGAGGACAGTATTAAGAACACAACCTGTTAAGTTTCCGAGCAGTAAACAACCAGAGGTGTTTTGAGGCGGGGAGGCTTTCCTGAAATGTCCAGCACTTGCCTGGAGATGAACTTGGCCTGTGATGTATGTCCGCTTGTAGATCTAAACACCACTTCTGTTCTGAGACCATGGGTTGCTGTAGCAGAACAACTGGTTACGCATTGCTCCGTTTGAGTCTGATGAACCCTCAGGCAAGAGATAATAATTGCCAGCTAAATTAAAGCACATGAAGTTAATGATTTATCAAAAATTCATTATGTATCCTAATTTAACCTTAATGGTGCCTTGACTGCTAATGTGACAGCTTTGGAATGATACTGGAAAAATGGGAGAGGATAAGGAAGTAGCTTTTCTGTGTGGGTTCGAGGTGGAGCACAGAACTTTAAAAATCATAGTTGTGTTCCAGTTCATTTCCTGCAAGGAATCGTACCCAGGAAATGAGCTGCTGAATTAAATGAAATACTTTCAAAATGGATTTTCTGGGACAAGTGGACCCACATTTTGGCTCACTTCTGGCAAGATCCTAATTGTTCTGAGGTAGTAGTCACTCTACTTGAGTACGTGTTTACACTGCTGAAGATGTTTGAATACAATGCCAGTTGTCTGCTAGTTCTGCACCTTAACCCAGTCTCTCTGAGGGTGTACAGACAGTGAGTGTACGCTTGGAACTAACACACGCCCCCTGGTGTTTGCATGCAGTCATTGCATTCAGCAGATCCTGGAGGCTGTGCTACACTGCCATCAGATGGGCGTAGTCCATCGGGACCTGAAGGTGAGTAATGCCCTTGGAGCAGACAAACCACCACACAATTCCTAATGACTGTTCAGCTGTAGTTATGCCTGTAAAGGCAAAAGGATGAGCAATAAAGTCGTGTGGACTCATTCTGACACATTACGAAAACCCTTTCCCTCTCCACTCTCTTATTTCATCTCTTCTCTAATGCACACTTGAGAGTCGTATAAATCCTACTGTATCCAGAGAGAAACAATTTCCTAACATGACCAATAAATAGGTTATATTTCCTTCCTCCCAAGAATGGATATAGCATTCAGTGTGACTTTGAGGAGGACCGGAGATCTCTTCTTCATTCTCAACTTGTTCTGTGGATATAATGATGTTTGTTGATCAAATGTGTTATTTTATAGTCATACTATATACTAATATTATGTAAAAGGTTATCAAAATTAAAAGTAAATAGAAATTTCTTAAGTAGATTTTGGTTCAAGTGACTGGTTGCTACAGAACCCCAGGTTGAATGCTGAAGCCTCTTTCCCTTCATTCCAGTCCTGGGAATTCTGAGGACACTGAGGCTTCTTGGTTTTTTATTTATTTATATACCTAGGGGCCAAGAGGATGCGCTTAACCTCTACTATCCCCTAGATACTATTGCCTTTTAAAACAGGTGGAAAAAAAGTGAAACAAATTTTATTATCAAATAATATATATCTAACATATATACATACTAAGACTTTCTAAAACTTGACTCAGCTTCTAATACCACTGAGGATGAGAATTGTTCAGATCATTTAGAAATTAAATAGTTCAGAAAAGAAGACTATTCTTTATTAATATTCTGACCCTCTTCTCTCAGCATTCTACTTTTACTTATGAAATTTCAGAGAAATAGTGACGGTCTAGAAATTTAAGTGGAAGAAAGCTAACTGGGTGGGCGAAATAGCAGATGTGAGCAGCACTATATAGTTGTGATTCTTTGTATGAAACCCCGGCCTTTTCCAGGCTTTAGTACAATGGTGGCAGATAATTTAGAGCGTGTTGAACTGTAGTGTGTGCAGTGTGAGGCCCTAGGCTGGTTTCTCCTGGACAGACTTCTCTAGTTATAGTAAATTGCCAATCTATATTTTCTTTTCATTTAGTATGTTCTAGAAGAATATGTCTCTAAAGATCCATGGTGAATTACTTGAAGATGTGATTTACTAGCAAAACATTGCCTTAGTTTTCTGGAATCTTCCTTTGGTTTCAGTTTGAGTTTGGGAGCCCTAAATGTCTAGAGGACGGGAAGGTTAATGGCTTGTTCTTTTGGAAAACTTAGACAGGACTGTGTCCGTCTGCTACCACTTACCAAATTCTCCCATCAGGATAAAGGGAAAACAATATATTCCTTTGAAATTCCATGTCTTTGGCAATCAACTTCAAAATTCCTTTCTAGCCAAGGGAAGACCGTGCCCATTTTGTTACTTCTTAGAACTCACAGTGGTACTTTCCTTTGTAATGTGCACATACACGTTATTGGTGCTGTTAATCAGAGACTCTAATAAATTTGTCATTTGAAACATTTCACTCCATTTATGTAATTGTAAGTATACTGTAACGGCCAAGGATGAAAAATGTGAATTCTGTCCCATGACTTTTAAAAGATATTTTCTGAGGTCATGATATTACACTTCTGTAAGTGTCCAAATTCAGCTGAGCCCTTCAAAGGCAGGAACTTGAATCAGAGATGGGAGTGGGCCTAGGATGTGGGCTGGGAAGAAAAACATATTTTCTGGCATATGAGCAAAAGTCATTAATTAAAAACTCAGGCAGGTGATTTCTGGAGAGGCTCACGACCAAGAGAAATAGCCTACTGTGTCCCCTGTCAGATTTCTTACAGGGGAGATAAATGTTTTTCTTTCCACTCTTACTCTGATTTTAGGAGAGGACAGAGATGAACTTCTTGATAGAACTCGTTACAGTTTCTGTCATTGTGTCTTGGTTTCTGTCACACTGCTGACTTAGATAAACTTGGGTTGAGTCTAGTTCTTGTGCTTGTTTCAACAGGCTGTGCTGTCAGCGTGCTAGGAGAGGCCCGCGCCTGTGCCTGAAAGGCAGCCTGTGCACACCTTGAGTGTGCTCTGGCACCGGCTCTGTTTCGTGTCTTTTCTACCCACCACGTATAGTCTGATAAGGATATGACTTGTCATAGCATATTTACCAACATAGTAAAATGGAAAAGATCAACTGCTGAAACTTACTACCAGGCTTTTAACAAAAGGTTGCCCTTACTATTATCAGGCCATACATTTTTGTTTCCATATCATGAGTTGTATGTTAATTCACGTGCAGTAAAGAGGCACGGTGTAATTTGTCCATATCACTGAAATAAAAACATAGGAAGTATTACATTTATCATCATTGTCACAGGCACCCATGAGCATGTGAGTGCTGTACAGTTTGTTTAAAAACCCCTCCTAGAACAGTAGCTGTTTAACGTTGTGCCCCTCTGCAGTACTCAACGTGGGGCCTTCTACCTGGTAAATACTGCAGCTTAGTCCTTCGTTTGAGGAATGAATGCGGTTCAACCAAAAGCACATTTATAATGTAAAAGGCAACATGGAGTAAAATAGATCGTTGTGTATGTTAATTAATATTGGATAAAATAAAGAGGATAAGCATATCCTCTTTGATACAGTGATATTGTAAAGATCTCCATTTGAGTATTTGAGTAACTGCCACTCTTGGGGGCTTATCAAACAGTAGAATTTACTGGACAGAAAATTATCAGGATCTACAGACCAGGCTAAGGCATAGCGGGCACTTTGAGGATGCCCCAGAAATGACAATGGGAGGAGGTTCAGAGTGGTGGGATGTTGGTGTG
The DNA here is from genome assembly GCF_036321535.1 of Camelus dromedarius. Lineage (NCBI taxonomy): Eukaryota > Metazoa > Chordata > Mammalia > Artiodactyla > Camelidae > Camelus > Camelus dromedarius. Next base: position 42,962,877 of record NC_087436.1, read on the forward strand.
ATGGAAGCACACCAGTCAGTATCAGCACCATCTGCTGGGTCCATGGACCATAGCCTTTGGTCTCAGGTGCAAAGTGTCAGGCCTGTGGATGTTGATTCAAGCAGTATTAGGAAGATTAAGCAGTGGTGACATAATTATAGGACTGTAATTCAGGGATAAGATTCTAGTTGTTGAGAGGATTTGGATCAAGTCAGAACCTTAATAATAAAAGCAGCAGTAGCTGCCGTTTATCAGTTACCATGGACCCTGTGCTGCGGTAGCACACAAATCTTCAGAACAACTTGATGAAGAAGGTGCTATGATTGGCCCCAGGTTGCATAAGGGGAGGTTTAGCAACCGTGAGTTAGAGAACTTATTCCAGGTCACTCAGCTGGGAAGATAGGATTTAAGCCTAAGCAGTCAGATTACAGGGTCTGCAAGGCTGATCACTACCGCTTCTCAACTGAGTTAGATGAATGAATAGAAAAGCCTTCTAGAGACCAAAGAATAGTTCAAAGCAGTGATGGGGAAATAATTTTACCAGCAACATTAAGGATTACTGGGGAAAATGGGTCTAAATTTAGTGATTGAAGAGATTAAAATAATCCCCACCTATGGGTTTTCAGAGCTATATAAAATTTGTATCAGTAGGAATAAGAGAATAAGGTATATTTAAGATACAATGTGGAGGAGGAGGGCAGTATAATTTGGCAAAAGAGCAATGTATAAAGTAAAAATACCCGACTTGGGATCAGTAAGGTGGCATTGGCCACAGCCTTTGGAAGATGAGACATAGAGAAGAACGAAATGGATTTGCCACGTTTAATTTAGGCCACATCAAGACAAGCAGTTTGGAGTGCTTAAAAAGAGATTATTTTCGAAGAGTGGATAAGTGTAACTTGGTGTTGGTTATTTGTGAACCAATCATTTAAAATCCAGGTATCAAAAGAAAAAACCAAACGTTAATCAGACATTTCTTGAGCACCTACTAAGGCCCTGTCTCGGCTTTGGACATAAATTAGAGCCAAACAGAAACAGACCTTGTGCGTGTGGAACGTGCAGGCCGGTGAATTAAAGATCACTTAAAAATATGTGGAAAGTGTGCTTGTGCTGTTCTTCCCAGAAAGAAGTACATCAGAGAAGTACGGCATCCAGAAATATATCAGGTCCAAAAGAGCTTGCAGTAACAAGTGACAACTCTCTGTCACAGGAAGTAAAGGAGTATCAAGTCAGATGTGTTCTCTCATTTCAGAGCCCGGAGAATACAATTTCCGTGAATCAGTTGACAGAAAGAAGTAAGTCCGAGGAGACAGATAGCTGTGCATTTTCAAATAACTGTATTTCATACAAAGTCATAAGATTTCTTTAGTTCAAAGTATAAGAGAAATGGTTACTAAACCACTTCATGAGCAGCAATCTGGAAAGGAGGCTTCATACATACAACCGAGTCTTTTAGCAACAAGTCAACACCCGTGAATTGCCTCAGTGGAAAGTGCTGTCTTTCATAAAGCCTGACAGAGTAGTGTTATTTAATGGAAAAATCATTAGGTGAGTGGATGGATATGAGACAGACAGGTAGGTAAATAGATAGATGGACAGACAGATAAATGGATGATTGGATGGATGTGTGGGTGAATAGATGAAGATATTTTAATGAAGATAATCTAGAGATTTGGGATTTTTAAGACTACTTCATAGAAATCAAGTGTATGAACAGAAAAGAAAGGAATCCATTTTCTGGCACTATGATAAATATTCAGTAAATCCTTGTCACCGTGGGTAGTAGATATATCAAACTGTGAATTCTACATCTTGAATAATTATAAAATCACAATTATTCCACTTTTCATAGAACCATCTTTTTAAAAAAAAACTTAAAGAACATATCATTTGTGCATAATGTGTGTAGGTATATTAGAAACAAGCTATATATGTGAAAAATTCCAGTCATTCTGGAGTTGGTTTATTGAGTGCTTCGTGTATGCCAGGCTGTGGAGAAACAGTGGGTAACCGGCAAAGTCTCACTGTGGTTACACTCTGGTTCTTTCAATCTACCTGATAGTGTGTGCTGATAATGTAGAAGTAAATCAAGAAACAGGAATGGACTAGATTGATTCTTACAAACTTGTGTATATATGTGTGGTGACAGAAATAGTACTTCCTAATCACAAACCTCAAGCACATGCCTCAGCTATAAACTCCCCATGCTAAGGACATAAATTCAGGCATCTGTACTATGTGAAAATAAAAGCAAAAGTCCCTTGTACCATGTGCATAAAAGAACCTCTGCCATGTGCATGAATGAGCTGATAGTCAAGTTTTTCAATTCATGCAGTTTCATTTAGTTTAGTTTATTTCTAGGAGCTTTGTTCACACCTTCCTTGGCAAAGGAGAAGTGACTGAAAACACACCAAAGCATTGAATGATTAACTTCCTGTTGAAATATTGAGACTTTCCAATAGAGAAAAGAAATTTAAAAGAACAGTTTCACTTCATAAAAGCTAATATCCGAGGGAATGTAAGAGTCAAATAATACGGACTAATAAAACTAGTAACTTGCTGTTTTATAATATCTGTAAAGAAAAAGCATTTTTTTTAAAAAAGTAAATCACATGATTTCACTACACATGTACATTCCGAATGTTGGAGTTTATATTGGTTAGATGGTTATCACATAGTGCACGGATAAATCTGTGATATGACTGATGTTGAAGATGTTAATATGACTAATATTAAAGATGATCATCACCTTTGCTGAATCAGTTCCTTAGTAAAGATCATATAGTTTAGAAACCCTCGTGATGTTTATGAGATTTTCAAGAAGCAAGATTAAAACTATGTCTTTTCATAAGTTTTCCCCCTGTTTTATTTGGATCTGAGTAGTAAAAATTTTTGAGTACTTTGAATTCTAAAAATATCTACTGAATGGACTACCTTTTGAGAATGAACAATGTTTATATCATCTGAGGAGTTTCCTCAGCATCACATCTTTAACAGGAAAGGGTGAGGAAGTCTGGCCTCAAAGTCTTTCATCTTTTTCAGCCTCCTTACCTCACTTATAAACTGAGGGGGTTGAATTATTTTATCTCCCAAGTCTCTTCTGGTTCTAAAAGTGATTCCAGCAACTTGTTTCTGTACTTTGAGATATTTGAACAGTTTCAAGAAATCCCAAATCACCATGAAAGGAGTTGCCATTATGTCCATATGGAAGTACAGAACAAAGCTTGCAAACAGTTGCTGCTCATTACAGCTGATATGCTATAAATGGTTGTTGACGCTAAGACCAGATGTCGTGGAAAATCCTGCATCATTAGGAAGCAATGGGGTGGGGAACGAACCTGGGTGTGAGAATGTCAGTAGAATCTATTTAAAAACCAACCTAAACAGTGATTGCATTATAAGAATTTGAGATATCTATATACTTGTGATGTTCATTTCAGGGATGAAGAACTAATTAATTAGTTCCAAGAGTCTATGAGTTACCCCAGTCCACACAGTTGATAACAGTGAGGCCCAGGACGTAAGTCTAGCTCTTCACCCTCTTTCTAGATCATCCTCAATCATCAGTGTTGCCTCTCATAGTGCTATGCCCCCAAGTTCACCTAGAGCTGTGATTGAAGACCTGGGTTTCTGACCTCACCTTTCTCATTTGTTTTAGAAAATCAAAATAGTGGAACAGTAGCAGATAAAAGGGTAATGATGATCTTTCTAAAGAAGTAGCCACTGGTTAGGTGAGAGATTCTACTATTTCAGCTTTTGTAGAGTAAAATCACAAATCATTTTCCTTTCTGTAGGCATTCACAATCTGAACTAACCTACTTGCCAGTGAACTTTTGTGGTACAGTATGTTTTTAAGTTGGAGGCTGTGTGAATGGTAGTAATTAAAGAAAATCAGAATAAGTGTGTATGCCCTGGTTTAAATGTTGGTTTAGAAATTCTTGGTAATTAAGCCTCCCATATCCTTGCAGGACATGTCAGGATTACTCACACAACTGTATTGCAAAGAGTTGTATATAAGTCAAATTTGTGTGATACTGTTAATGTTTCTCCGAAGCTGGCCATTAGAAGAAACACTGTGATAAAACATTTTATAAAGCAAATAATCCTTTAATAAAGTCAGTAATCATCCTAATTTTTCAGTTGGCATTCCATAATACTCTATTTTAGGCTTGCCTAAAAGATATGCATAAACATGAAGCCATTTCAGTGCTATTAATTTTTAAATCTATACAATACCTTTGAAATAGCCCTGCCTTTTCCTGTACATAACTGCAGCTGAACAGTCTTCATGGGTATAAGGTGAAACACTGATCCAGATGGATTTATTATTTCCCGGATGACTCACAGGCCCCTAAAGGGAGGTCTTCTAGGTCGCATCTAGGTATGACTATTTGCCTCAGTCATTCAGAGGCCATGCATGTTAAAACTCTGGGGCATTCCATTCCACTTCTTCTGAATTGGCAGATACTTGGCATTTAAGGGCATAATGCACAGAGCACTGCCCTAAAGCTTCTTGATTTATTGATAGGAATAAAAGCACATTAAAGTTTATTCACTGATGAAACTGGCATTTGCTCAACAAACTTTAAATAGCACTTGAGATTTAAAACACCTAAAATGACTGATTTCTAAAGTGTTTGGAACTCTTTCCTTGAGTGAGTCTGTGCTTGTCAAACTAGGACAGATGTGCATGAGCAGAGATTACTGACATTGCAATGCTTTTGAAAGTGAAAGTTACTGAGAAATAAACCATTGCTTACAGTTTAATGAGGTTTTCTCCAAGTTACTTATTCCATAAATTAAGAGCTGTAAATCACTTCTTGATTGAATCAAAAGATGCATGAGTATAAATTTTAAATTTTAGTTGTGAAAATAAAATGTCAGATATTAATAATATAACTGGTTAGGTACTATAGTATATTGATGGATAAACAGAGTTCCAAGTAATTTTGAATGTTAAGTTTTACTTAAAGTTATTTTAGTGTGGAGATCTTTCATATTCTTGAGACATCTTCATTCCAACACCCACATTAAATTATCATGTAGTTAGTGTTGATGTAAAAACCCTATCAGCCCTAAAAAAAATTACAGAGCTTTCCTTACAATTACCAATTGTCATGGCAGTGATGAATCTGATGGCAGTGAGCAGCAAGAGCCTGAAGAAGTCTGGTACTTTATTAAAACTTACTTGCCTACACTCTAGTTCTTGCAGACTTAACCTAATTTCTTCCAAGTTCTGGATATGAGTCTTTGCTAATTTGCATGGCTGGCTTAATTAATAAATTAAATATTGGTTTAGGCTGTGTTTACCCAAGGTCAAAACAACCTACAGAATTGACTAATTCAGTAAGAGGAAAAAAAGTAGCCAATTTCATGAAAAAAAAAAAAAAATGAAAGTAGTTGTTAATGTAGAAACAAAACCAGTTTGATTGACTGGTTTTAGATTTTTCAGACAATTGTTTTGGCACTTGTAGAGTCCATTGTTTCCCAGCTTTTTTCAATCTGAGGCACATCTCTGAATTTGCCGGGTCTTATCCCGAGGTAAGGAGATGAACCACTCTCCCGAATATATATTCCAATCCGGACATACATTCATCCAGATACCTGGGGATGATAGACTTCACCATATTAATTAATTAGCCTCCTTTTCCTAACCATCTTCTCCCTTCATCTCTTAAAATCCACAGAGGTGGCCCAGGGAAATTTAAGACTGTCCTGGTGCTTATTTTCAAAGTACCAATGTATCTCGATGCCCTGGTTGGGAAACAGTGGTGTAGACACAGCCTTATTCCAAGTCTGAGTTATCAGTCCTTGAGTAACAATAAATACCTAAGAAAATAAAATGTGTCTTTCTTACAGTATTCTGAGATGTGAAAATAAATATATAAGTAATGCTTTGAATCACAGTTTGAAGACATATCAATTATTTTTAAAAATTGGCTTATGAAAAAAAGCCGACTATAACATTTGGCAAATAATAGTAGACTCTTTCTGCCTTTAAGAATAAACAGATTCTTAAAGACAGCAATTTTAATACAGAATTCAGAGTAAGACTCAAAAATTTGTATGGAAATTGTTTGGAAACACAGAGGAGTCAAAATCACTACATTTGGGTCCAAACTGTTGAAGTCAACTAGGATTTAATTTGCACAGTTTCATTTGCCAAATGTCTGTAGTTTGGTCCAACTCTTGTTATCATTTTGCCAAGTTTCCTTCTGCTGAAAATGTCTGCTCTGTTAGGCTTCTAAGCCAATGTCTGTGGCCAAGTCATGCAGCCCTTGGAAGCATGTGAGCAGGTCAAGACAGGTGCGCCCCTTCGTTGGATTTCTCCCTAAGTGAATTCTCTCTTCAGCCCAGTATCTCTCCAGTGCATTTATGCATCTGTCTGAAGCCTGCACACATGATCATTTGTAATCATTTTCTAACTACATTTTCCCTGGGATTTAGGAATGAAAGTCTCCGGGAGAGAGGACAGTGCATGACTTTTTTTTTCCCTCCCTATCGTATAAAATGCTAGTTTTGAATAGTCACTTAAAATCGGTTCTCACTTCAGTCTTTCTTTTTTTCTTTCTGAGTAAAGCCTGAGAATTTGCTTTTAGCTAGCAAATCCAAGGGAGCAGCTGTGAAACTGGCAGACTTTGGCTTAGCCATAGAAGTTCAAGGAGACCAGCAGGCGTGGTTTGGTGAGTAGAGGCCCTCCCTCTCCTGAGCAACTTGTTCTTTTCTGGCTCCAGGCACATCCCACTTCCTAACCAAAACTGGATGGAAATGTTCATTTTGACAAGTTGACTAATTTTAAGATATTGGACCATTATAAGTACCTAACATTCCTGACATGAAAGGTATATAGTGCAGAAATAATTTAAGGGAAAATATAATAGAGCAATAACACATAGACTTTTAAGTTAAAGGATGGGTAAAAAATGGATTATGTACTGAGAATAGTAGGAGGATTGCAAATATTCTAAGATTACTTTATTTGAGAGAAAACCGATTGTTCACAGACAGCCTCGCTTGATGCCAAAAACGCCTCTGTAAGTAGTAGGTACTCAGGAAATACTTGCAGAATATTTTACATATTTTGTGATGAGCAAATTAAAGTTTTAAAAATATTATAAGGTATATACAGAAAGATTTATGTCTGTGTGTGTGTTTCATCTTCTATTCTCCAAAGTGCCACTTTCTTCTCTGCAATTTTGATGATTTTCAAATTTCTATATGATCAAATTACTGTTTCCTTGCAATTAAGGAAGAGGTTAACTCTAAACAAATTTTCAAATTATAGCATTTCTTACCAGGCTTATGGATTGTTTTGATATTTAGCCTGAATACATTATTTCACTCACTGATTTTCTTCTGCCTCTCTTTCCGCCATTTCCCAATTTCAGCCCATTTTTCATGTAGTGTCCTGAATATAACCACTCCCTATAACCCCAATCTCGCCTCTTTTCTGACTTTCAGTTTGTTGAGATTAGCTAAATCTTTTAAATGTCCTTCACTTTGAACAACAACAAAGAGAAAGAGAGCTCAAAAAGTGCTTACTTCTTTTGTTTTACACACAAATGCTTCTCTGTATCCCTAAACACACAAATGTACTAAAATGTACACAGAGCTCCCAGGATTCACCATCTCTGATTGGCCCCCACTAGTTAATGGGAGTGGCTGGTGGGGCAGCCTTGTCAGTCTCCCCTACAGGCAGCCTAACTGAGGACCTCATTTTCTGCTGCCTATCCTGTTTCAGTAGTACCTGACCATTATCCTTGTCTGTGATATCTTTCCAGTTTCATACTGCCTTTTACAGTAAGGCTCTCCCTAAGCACCAGGTGAATTCAGTACTTCCAAATTTGGCATTTGGTTTGTCATATTTTGACATATGAGTAAGCTTGTTCTTGTTAACTGCAAACTGAAAGAAGGTAGGACCTAGAATTAGTTCTATAAATCTGAGATTCAGAGAGAGGTTTTTATCCTATGAAAAGGTATGGTTGACACAGATAAAGAATATGCAGTGACAGGAATCGGGGTCCAACAGAAAGTAGCAGGGCTGTCACAGAGATGGGCAGAGCAAATCACTGAAGATGCATCAATTAATTAGGAGGTCCTCCCCCTCGAGAAGCTCACACTTTCATATCAATAAGTATTTACCATGCAGTGTGGGAGCACCTTCACAGAGACATGAGGGAGGTGCTCTGGAGCACAAGAGAGGAATTATGAAGTTCTGCCTCTGGTTGAAATTTCAGTCATTGGGATGAGTCTTCTGCCTTCCTAGTGGCTGAATGAGAGGTTTATTCACAGACATTCAAGGAGATGGGATCAGCACATGCAAAATCTCAGAGGCATGAAACAAAAAATTTGTTACAGCTAAAGTATAAAGTATACTGAGATGAGTGGTAGTTAATGAGATTTTTGTCCTTTTGAATAGTTTGGCTTCTATCTTAGACGTTTCAGGGATCTGGTAAAAATTTAAGTAGGAAGGGACGTACTTGGGTTTATGTTATGTGATGATGATTTTGGTCGCAGTGTGGAGGATGGCTTTGAGGGTAGCCTTAGGACAAGGAGCCAATTAGGCTAAGGAAGTAGTTCAAATTATGCATTAAACAGCTTGAACGGAGGACTATATAGGAGCAAGCAAGTTCCAGGTAACAAGCCTCTAAACTCTAAGAGTCTGTTTAGGGGAAATTGGAGCCCCAGAGGCTGGTTTCAAAGATAGAACTCTAGTCCTGTCTAGAGCAAAGCAAGAACCCTACCTCACCCACCAAAAAAGAGGGACTTAGGCTCAGGGATGCAATTCCCAGGACTGTATACAAGATGACGATTGGATACCAGGAGTAAGACAGAAGCTTTATTGTCAGAGCTGAGGCTGAAATTTAACATCAACACTTGGATGATACTTACAAGAGGGTTGGCGTGAACTCCTGAAATCTATTCCGTTTTGGTGCTCTATGTTTTATCTATTCTGCTAGATCACAAGCTGTTTGAGTGACTGTGTGCAGGGAAAAGTTTCTGCTTTTTCATTTAAAATACTTGAGATTATATCCTGGCTCTGATTCTCCATAGCTGTGACACTGGGCAAGTCATTTAAGCTCTGTGAGGTCAGTGTCCTCTTTGTAGATGAAGATAATAAACACTCCTTCACGGGGCTGTTACGAGACTAAGTGAAGTAGTCCAGTGGAACATGCCTGGGCTGTGAAAGCTGTTCAGTAGGTTTTCAAAAACATCTTGGTATGAAACACATGTCGCAGTACTTTGCCCACACAGTGAACGTTGTTGAGTGAATGACCAGTTATCAGGCTAGTGAAAGCAATAGTGTCCAAACAGAAGTACACAAAATTTCAAATTGTGGTAATTCGTTTCTCAAAGCAAGCTGGTCCCAGAGAAACAATGACAGATGGAGAGTAAAATTCACATTTTTTCTTCAGTATGATGGTGTCAGTTAAGTTCTTGCTAAAGTATCTATTAGAGTAATGACTTTAAGAGGTACATTTTAAATTCTAAGAAAATTTAGCATTTCAAAAGTGTTCAAAAGAAACACATAGTTTCTAAGCTTAAGAGAATGTGTTTCCTTTTTTTTTTTTTTTTTTTTGCTTTTTTTAAGCTATTTTTTAAAACTTAATGTACTCAAGTTCAAGCAAATTCTCGTGGTTACCTACCTAGGGAAAAGAAGTGGGCATGTGGTGTACTACATTTCTTTGGGGGATATTACCTGACATATTCTAGGTTTTAGGAGTAAAGGCATGTTTTAGTGTGAATGACTTGTTTTTATATTCAGTGTTATCTGCCATCGTAGTCACATGTATTTGATTAATTTTACCTTTTAAAATATAGTATCGTTGAGTGTGGAGCCTTTTTATTTTAATAAGACAAGAGCAGAACTCTTTCTTCATGATGTGTTAATGCCAGAGTTTCAGGCTTTTATGTAATTTTAATGAGTATAAGAGGTCTAATACAAATAAGAGAAATAAAGCCATTATAGAAGCTGTCTACTGTGTCTTATTATTTTTTTAATTCTCATTTTCAGGTTCAAATGTTTGCTTTTCCCATGTTACTTCTTCTGTCTCTCTGGCCCTGACCTCTCTGAATACCAGCCAAGAAGGCTAGAAGTAACACCCTGTGTCATTACACTTGTTAAGATGGCTAGAAAATTTACCAAAGAGAAATAGTCTGTTTCTCCTATGGGATTAGAAATGCTGTTTGCAGTACGCTTCTGGTTTTTTTGTTGCTGCTAGGAGAACAGGATAACTGCCGTGATCTTACTTCATGGAAGAATGATTTTGCTTGGTTGCTATTATGTCTCTTTTTTAAATATTAAGGTTTTTTAATGACAGTATGTTGCAATGGATACATTTCCAACAGTAAGTAAGTCTGTTTTCTCTTTGTGTGATCTGTTCTGATATTGCTATTGGTTTTTCAGAACAAGAAACATGCTGTCTCTAGAGAAGGCAAGCCCTCATTAAACTCCCTGTTAACAGCATATATCATGATAGACTAGATTCTTAGGAGTTTAATCTCCTGCTAGAGAAGACCTTATTTATTTTACCTTCAGTGTTTCTGTATTCATATGGACATCTTGTGGAGTAAGCCTGCCGTTTTAACGTTCACGCATTTAGATGTGGGCTTCCATGTTCTTAGGAGTAAGGACCCTACTGGCTGCTGCAATGATAGTAGTGCTGAATATGAATGAGTGTGATGATATTCTCTTAGCATTTGAGTCTCCAGAAGAGGTAATAATTTATATTTAAGATCATCTTTTAATTTCTTACATAATGACTCACGTCCCTGTCTTTTCTACTAGATGCAATATCATTAACAGTTCCTATTCCAGGCCATGTAGTCTCCTGAGTTACTGAAGACATGAATTAAAGTTGACCAATTCTAGATAGAAGGGTATGGATTGTGTATAAAAGGGTAGTCAAAATTCAGAGAAAGAAAGGACTACTGAGAACTGTAGTTAGCTAAGGCGATCTCTAACATGGAAATGATTTAGAGCCACTCTCAGAGAAGGAAGGTAGGGGAAGAAAATTGAGGGTTCAAGGAATAGAAAAAGTATAATCAAGGGTGAGAAGGACAAGTTTATTTTCAAGAGACTTTAAAGAGATTTTTAGGGTACATGCTCAGAAGAAGAAAGAAATGATGTTGGGTGAATGAAAGGGCGGTGGGGCAGGGACGAGAAGATAAATGATCTTCAAGTGCCAGCCAGGGCCTTGGTCTTTAATCTGGCCTCTGACATTGGTTTCTCATCGGATTCCCTTTGTCCATGATTCAGCTGGGGAGGAATGGTTGGAATGAGAGAGAGCAGGTACGGCAGATGGGAAGCACTGGGGAGCTCTTCAGGATGGCTGTGCCTATCCCCACCTCAGGATCAGCTGCCTCCACATCCCTCCTCCAGGTGATCTTGGTGCTGTAGGCAGGGGAGCCACCATTGTTGCTCAGTAACTCTCTTCACCTCACACCTGCCAAGCGAACATTTCTATTAAGTAAAGTGTGAGGTAGAGTTGGACCCACTGTGGTCCATGTAGGGCTTCAGCTATAACATGTGGGTCTTTTCTTGAAGTCCTTTCTCATTGTCCACCCATCCTCCTCTAAAACAAACAAGGAAAGGGAAAAGTAATGAAAATGGAAAAAATGAAATCCAAAATCCTTTGCCTCATTTTCTAATATAATTTTCAGAGAAGTAACCATGCCTCTCTCTCTCTATATATATATATATACACACACACTTATTTTTAAGTACAAACTTGTCATGAGGATGAGGGGAAAAGCTCTTTCCTTGGGCACTTTGCATCCCAGTAAATATAATATGCTTCATCAGTGATTTGTAGTTAGAGGAATTTCTAATTACATATCCTTTTAAGTATTTTTTCTTTCTTTTTGTGCTTTTAAACAAAACTTCCAAGTAGGAATAGTTATTTTTTGGTAAAGTAATTTTTTTTTATTTGAAAACTATTATTTTCAGAAGTAAGAAATCTTTTACTCTAGATTCTAGCTATAAGTTGTGATTTAAGTGTACCTTATTGGATTCTACACTGATTTATAGCATATGAAACTTCCTTTTGCCATCTGCCAACTTAATGTCTCTTACATTAAAAGTCTAGCTGAAACTTGCTCAATAGTGTTTTAACTGAATATTCCCAAGTCTTCTCTTTAGTTTCCAGTTACAAGTTCACACTGATTATTGATTTATTAGTACATGGTGAGCTCTTTGATATATTTTGAGGTTATTTCTTCTCCTAGAGAGTTCTTCAGTTACCATTAGCACCACCCACCCATAGACCACCTCACTTTCAAAAATATTTACTAAAAATTTGCTTTAAATTTGTCCCTAGGATCTATGCTTTGAGTCTTATTTTATGAATGACTACTTCTCATAGTAAAGTAGGTAGGCATCATGATAATTATCATCTTTTGCAGGGTTCTCACCCTATCTTCAGTTTTCTCCTAATTTCATGTGTTGGGGAGGATGTTCTGATCCCCTTCACAGGTTCAGTTTTAACTCCCATATAAGTCATTGCGAATCAGAACTGCTAACCAAGTGGCCTGAAAGTATACACCCTGACCATGTGGCACAATGGATTGGCCTTCATATCTGGGAAGAAAGATGTGTTTTTTCTAATAAGCTCCAAAGCAGGACACATTAGTGTTGATTCTGTTATGGAGAGAAACTCGACCCCATTATTTTAGTACTCTGAGAGCCTTGTTTTGTCTTGATGAACAGATCAGCAAATAAAGAAGCCCAAAGAAATTTTCTTCCTTAGTTTGCCGTTTCATATTGGTTTTGTCAAGTTGGTTTTGATTCATCAACGTCTGTTTTCCCTAGGTTTTGCTGGCACACCTGGATATCTGTCTCCAGAAGTCTTACGTAAAGATCCTTATGGAAAGCCAGTGGATATGTGGGCATGCGGTAAGGAGTCATATTTTCATGCAGATTCTGTAGGACACCAGTTCTGTTGTAATTAAAAATAGTATCTCTTCGTTTTGAAGTTGGTGTTGTCTAGCGGTCAACTTAGAGTTAACATTCTCAAACTTCCACCTACAGCTTGGTCACGTGGAGGGACTGGTTGAAGCAGGTTGCTGTTTCTGATTCAGTAGGTCTAGGGTGGGAATATTTGCATTTTTAACACGTTCCCAGGTGGGGCTAATGCTCCTGGTCCTGGGAAACACCTTGAGATCACGGACGTAGAGCAGCCCCCACAGAGGTCATATACTTATGTTCCTGTCCTCTCACCTTCTCCAGGCAGCCCTTACAGCGGGTGTCATGTCTGCAACACGAGGTATTCAGCAGGAGTTAAGAGGGAAATAGTGGGATCTTGGAAAAAAAATGAAAATGACTGTCCTGTGGGGATTTAGACCTTTGGCAACCTACTCTAGTCAAATAAGTAGCCTGTGCAGGCTCAAAGATACAGAATGGAGAGGATTTCTACTGCAGTTGTTATAACAGAATCTCTGCATGTCAACACAGACTTCTCACATAGGTGAGGGCTGACATACAGAAGGGGTGCTACAGGGTCTTCTGAAACATGTTTCTACCAGGGTTATTGACAGGAGCTAATCCTCTCGGTTCCTGACACTGTCATTACTACCAGACTTTAAAAGAGTTTGACTTTCCTATGCTGCAGACAGATTTTGTTGCCTTGGGTGTTCGTCAGTAAGCTTGGAAGGAGTTGATAAAAAAAAGAAAATCTTTGGTTCTGAAAATAACTTTTTGATTTAGTTTTGTTTAAAAACAAAAATAAATTCACCACTACTGCTTTGTCCAGCTAGATTATCCCACTGTATTTCATGTCAGCTTTATCTCCTTAGCAACAGCAACTTGGTGTTTTGTTTGATCTTAAGCTGATGCATCTTGGGTTTTTGAGTTACCCTCATGCCAGGGAAGGCAGTTATGAGAAGAGCACAGTATTTGGAGCCACAGTGCCTGGATTCGAGTCTTTGCTTTGCACCTTCTGACCCCATCTCCTTGATGCCTCTAAGTTGGCTTCTTTACCTATAAAATAGGAACATTTCACCCTCACAGAATTGTATGAGGGTCAAATGGGGTATACAGTAAATGAAGACATTTTATAGTTTGTAAAGCTATTGAACATACAAATAGCTATTATTATTCCAAAAAGTTGGAATTGTCACCTAATTAAAGTGCGCGGTCTTAGGTGTGCCCCAAGCTGTGTCTTCCTCCTGCCTCCCGGAGAATGTCTTTTAAGCAGGAACTCCAGAATGACTTTGGGTTAAAGCATTGCCTCAAAATGTCCTTGTTCAAATCTAGGCATGAATGGCAGATAACTCGACTTTTTCCCTTGCAATGAATCAGCTCCCATCACTGATCTGTTTCTGCTGATGAATTTAAAAAGGAGTCTAGTACCCTGAGAGGCAGGCAGATGTAGATGGGTTTTATGGAGGGTACCGTGGAGGTGGGTGTAGGTAGCTGAAGTTCGGCCCTCAGACCTGACACTGGAGAGAGAGTGAGTATGGTGTAGACGGGTCAGAAGCAGGGCAAGGAGGGCTTGCGGTCAGGGCACCTCATAGTCTTCACTTCATCAGAAGGGCATCTCCAGCCTCCCCCCACTTCCCTTTTTCTTTATTCTTTCTTCTTTTTTCTCATTTCCTTCCTAGTTTTTCCCCTTCTTCCTCTTCTCTCCCACCTGCCTCCTAAGTTAGGAGGCCGTGTGTGGAGCAGGTAAGAGAACACACCCAGCCCCTCAGTCCTGCCCTCAGACCGGACCGGCACAAATCCTGCAGTCCCGCATTTCAGCTTCCTCTTATAAAATAGGGATAGTGACAGTACTTGCCTCCTAGGACTGCCAAGAGGATTTTTTTAAATAAAGTAAATGTGAGTTATTATTATTATAGTTATTAGAAAGTGTTTCTTTATAAATGAAGTTTCCAGATAATGGATATGTAGCCCTGTGAGAGAGACTGAACACATTTTAATGGATGACTCAGCATTATTGTTGTGACCGCCAGCCGAGTATTGTGATGCCTTCACCCGTTCATTTGAATACCAAATTCTCTCTCTCTCTTCTTTCTTTCTTCACCTTTAGATTATCTTCTTGTTTGCATTTTATTCTGCAATACATATTATTGTGGACCAGTTTCACAGCTCTTGAATCATATTTCATTCCTTTAAATAATTTCAATCATTGATTTGTTTCTTGAATTAAAAACATTGTTTTACAACGTATCAATGTTATTGGTGTTGAAGAATATCAGATCTTTAACACGAAATCCCACAAAACCCGTGATACTGTACTAGGAATTCTTTCATGGCTCTAGAAGAGAATCAGTGCTGAAACTTACATACGTGGAAATGTCCAGTCCCTATATGGGCCCCTTCACTTTAGTGGCTCTGAGCTCAGGGTGGGCAGCTGCATTTTTAATAACTGTGACATATCATCATGTTTTAGACTTGCTATCTTAGACTTCACCAAACACACTGTGCTCAATTTTAATATTACTTTGGTAAATTTGAGCACACTTGGTTTTGGAATTTTCTGTTTGAGTACATTTCCATAATACAGTTTATGTAGATAACCTTTTAAAATAATGGCATATCTTGTAATAATGGGATTTCACATCTGTGAAATGTGAGATAACTTCTATGAGAGAAGCTCTAAATTACTTGGCTGGAAGAGCAAAGATAGATGAAGAGTTGTTTCTCTCCTTGTTGTCTGAGCTGTGTAACAGTCTTACAGGCTGTTAAGTAGTGCTCACTTCGGCAGCACATGCACTAAAACTGAAACGATACAGAGATTAGCATGGCCCCAGTGCAAGGATGACACGCAGATTCGTGAAGCATTCCATATTTTTGAATCACTTTGCTGTACACCTGAAACTAACACAACATTATAAATCAATGATACTTCAATAAAAAATAAGTGAATATTAAATAGACACTGCACATGTACCTACAAATATATATGTGCATGCAGATCTCATGAATGGCTAGAAACTTAGAGCCACAGATTTCAACCCCACTTTTGCTGTGAGCAGATCCACCTTCCATTTTGCTCAGTTCTATCCTTACCTTTACTTTTTTCACACAATTTTCTACAAACAACCAAATCCCTTTGTGACAAGCTATACCCTGTTTAGAGCATATATTTGCCATCAGCTTCCACTTTCTTTAGAGATTGTGGCATCTTTTAATTGCATGCCTAGAAATGCACTTGGGGTCGCACAGCTACCTGCAGAAACGTCTTATATTTTCTAATATTACCTACCTAGGGGAAATGATCTCCCACTGCCTACCACCAGGAACATCATAATAGATTCTTCTGCCTTTTGTTACATTTCTGGGTTACTGCTCTGGGCTTGGAATATTGTTTCACCATTTTAGTAAATGTCATGAGAGTTTCATTAAATTCAGCGTACTTCTAAGATGGTGCACTTTTCTTCATCCCCACTGTAATAACCACGAAAGAAATGTACGCATTATTTGACAGCTTTTAGGTAATGGCATATCTTGAGAGAAACTCTTTTTCAGCCATCTGTCAGCACTAGCTCTTGCCAGTTGAATAACTATTTCTTTGCAAGGTTAGACATTGGATAGTGTGGTAAGAAATGACAACCCAGATAACAAAAGAAATGCAAGATAAGCTATTTGGCAAAATGGCAGGTCATCTTCTATGTGAATTAAACTATGAGCACTCACTCTGGCTGTCTTTGGGTCGTTGACACAGAACGGAGTAAAGCACAGTATTGGTGTAATGGCTTAAAGAAGCCTGTGCATTATTTTCTATTAGAAACATGCAATAATCTGTACACAGGAAATTTCAGATATTTACCACCATTACCTTGCTTTTGTGATCTCACACAGAATAGAGCCTGACCTGTTCCTGGTCTTTGAAAGCTATTAGTCCATTACTGGAAAGTAAATAATAGACATTAATGAAGCAAGAACATAGCCCTGTGTTCTGCTATTAACAACAGTAAATTGATTTTGATAGTTTTCTTGCATATAGAGCTGTTTTCATAATTCCCTAACGGGATGAGCAAATGTTGTTTAGAGATACCACTGGAACCAAACTTCCTTCTACATCCTGGCTTTAGAAAATAAAAAATGTAAGCCATAAACATGGCCAACACACAGACACATGTGCACACACACATGCCTTGTCTTGCTACTTCTCTACCTGAATTAGATACCAGAACAGTTATGAGTGATAATAAATTAGTGGCTATCACAGAATACACTATAGCTTTTGACCAACCTTTGAAATATTATGGAATGTATTTCTTTTTTTTCTTTTATGGCCAATTTAGGTCCAGCCATTGTGTGTTTTCTGAACCTTAGCCTTTTCATATTTCAGCTGTGATAAATCAGCATCAAGCACTTTTTAAGGAAGTACTTACCATTTTGAAATCTCAAAGCTACTGGACAATTCGTTGCTCTCAGCAATTCTGCAGTGCACTGACACTAGACCATCACAGGTGCGCCTTACAGTCAGAAAGCTCTCACCTTCATCCCTCATGACTCACATCTTCATAGGTCCTCAACCCACAGAGCTTTACCCTCAATGATAGTCCCTACCAATATCCTCTTACTCTGAACTTACATCCCTTTAGATATTTCTCAAATATATAGTGTTCATAGTTTCCCTAACTTAATGTTTTTCAATCTGTAGATCACAGACCACATGCTTCAAAGTGACTACCTGAGTGCTTATCAAAATACAACTTTCTGGGACCTACCCAAGAACCTGAATAATATTATAATAGGATATATATATAATAGGATATAATAATAGGATAATAATAATAATAGGATAATATTCTCTGTGATGTTTAGGAATTGCATTTTCACAAGCTTGCCCGGTGATTTTGAGGCACACCAACTTTTACCCAGCTAGTTGCAAATTCTTTTAGAGCAGCGGATTTTGGGATTGTGACAGAACAGAGCAAAGGTTGCAAAGAGCTGGCCTCTAGATGTCTTGGCCAGACAGTTGGACCTTTTATATTGGGGCATTGGCATTTATCTTTATAATGTGTTACCAGGAGATTTCCTTGGAAACTGTCAGTTCCTGGCTTCTCTAACCGAAAGAACTAATAACAGGATGCTTTTGTTCTTATGTGGCAGCTGTACCTGCCAGACAATGACACCTGCTCTCCCCTGGTTCCTGCCCTCCCTCGTGCACAAGGCGGGGACAGGCATTCACCCCAGCCTGGTGCCAGAAAGCCTTTCAGTTTGCCACTCCTACTACATGGTCTGAATAGTTTTCATTATCTGAAAAGTAATTTTCTATCTTGCTTGCTTTGATCTTATCTTTGTTCTATCCATCATTGCCCTGTAGGTCCCAGAGTGTTAGTTGAGCATTATCACTATTTGAACTGTGATTTCTTTCTTTCTTTCTTTCTTTTTTTTTTTTTTTTTTTTTTTGCATAAGGGATAAAAGGGAGCCATACATATCCCTCACTGGTTAATTGTGCGTTTCCAGACCCCACATGCATTTTGCATGCAAGCTCATGGTATGCCCTTTAGTTTCTGAGACTATGAAGTGGATGTCTTTTTAGATTGCTCCATTAAGTTGCCTGTGGCTTCTCAAGAGTTTCTCAACATTGCTTCTTCATCTCTTTTTTTCATAAAAGCAGGCTTTAGAATGGTTTAATCATTAGTGTGATTATAGCTTTAATCATTTTTCTAACTCTAGACTTTATTAAAAATCAGTTTTGAATGTTCTTGATAATGTAGTCTTTCTACCTAATCAGTAATCAGTGCTTCTCAACTTATTAATCAAACAACTCTAGCATCTCCCAAGCACAAATATGTACATAAGATGATGAAGACTAGTTTTAGGTTCCATTTTTAAAATGTTATATGAAGCTGACTATGTCAAAATAGCTTTTTAAGTTTTTAAGGAAAATTCTCTCTACAAAAGTAAAGAGAATGATAGTATGATGAACTGATGGCTAATCTTATTTCATCTACACCACCCTACTCATTCCTCCACCCGAGATTATTTAAGTCAAGTCCAAACATTGTATCAATACATCTATAATTACTTTAATGAATATCTCTAAAAGAAAAGGGCTTTTTTAAAAGTGTGACAATGGTAGCAATATTTTAAAGTATCATATAATAATAATTGCTTAAAATCATCAGGTATCTAGTAGTTTTGCTATTTGCCCTCCTGTCTTATCATTTTGTTATCAATTTGGTCTTTTAAGTCTCTTTTCACTTGTAAGTTCTGCTCTTCTCTTTCCTTCCCACTCTCCTCACTCCTCTCTTCTCAATTTATTTGTTGAAGAAACCTGTAGTTCCTACAGAGCACCCCTCAGAGTACCCAGTCCTGGTCTCTACACTCTGGTTTCCACTAACGGAAACCAGGACTCCTTGTAGAAGTAACTAATCCCAAGTCTGGAGCAGGAAAAGTACAGAATGATTCAGGAGCACCTGGCCGTACCAGGAAGAACAGAGACTATTAGAGACCACAGAGTTCACATTAACAGGACTCAGGAGCCAACTTGAAGAGTCTCCTACTGGTTAAAGATGGGATAATTAGAGGATAAATAAGAAAAGTTACAGTAATAGATTGAAACATCAAGTAAGTTTAAATCCATGCATTCGTAATGATAATCAAAACAGAACAGCAATCCTAACCTTCAGAGGATGCTGGGGAACTAATGTATTATTTTGAAAACTGATGTATAAAAAAGGAAAAAAATCAATTCCTCTACTTTTCTTACATGAACTATAAGTTGTTCTTAGACTAAAAAAGGCATAAAGGAATTAGAATATCATTCTTTTGCAAAACAAAGTATCTAGGCAGTGATCATCGAAGGCTGCTAACATCATGAGAGACATCTGACATTTGGAGGTCATATCGCCCCCTGATATGTTCTTGCAGAAAAAGCAAAAGAAGACTCTTTGATTGGCTTTTAAAAATGTTAGTGCCTTAGTTATAGATAGAGAAAAAAGACTCTTTTTTTTTCATTTATTCTCATATTTTTTCTCTGCCAGGAGAAGATGGTAAAATACTAGGATTATAAGAAAATTATAAATTGGAACCTTACTAGTAAGGCAAGGATTCTCCATTAGACAACAGAAAATTTAAAATATTCAAGTTAAAGTGCATAGGTAAAGGAAAAAGTGGCTACGGGGAACATTTAAGGCAGGACCTTACTGTGTGACCATCAAGGCCTCTCAATTCGACAACACAAACACTTTAAAATTGAAAATGACCATTCTTGTTAAAGTTCATAGAGAAAGAAAAAGTGACCTCAGGGAGTGTTTTAAGACAAGACTTTGTCAAACTTGCTTGTGGCTCAGTTATGTTTCTTAAGCTGTCAGCCTCCACTTCCTCATCTATGAAATGGGAACAGTAACATCTACCACATAGTAACATATCAAGGTTGCATGAGCTAATGCACTAAAGCACTTGTAACTGCCCAGTTAGTGTCATCTACAATAAGACTGACTAGTATTATCCTTCTTAGTATGCCACAACTCTCGTCTTTGTTCTATACTTTCAGAAAATAGAACCACAAAAGAGCTATAACTCAGAAATGCTTCCAAATCTGGTCTAATGAGCAAGTCAGAGTTAGTTTACAGAACAACATTT
Source organism: Camelus dromedarius (assembly GCF_036321535.1). Classification (NCBI taxonomy): domain Eukaryota; kingdom Metazoa; phylum Chordata; class Mammalia; order Artiodactyla; family Camelidae; genus Camelus; species Camelus dromedarius. Next base: position 42,983,402 of record NC_087436.1, read on the forward strand.
ATTTTAATAGGCCTTGACAGTTTAACATCAGCCTGCTCAGTAGTGCCTCTGTAACTTTTTTCTTTAAGTCTTCTGACCTGAAAGTGTTTCTAAATCTCCTCTATTTATGCTATTATTTTATTAAAAGTACATTTTTGGTAGAAACCCCTCAATCAAACAAATAATGAGCATTTATCTACACTGTGGCTGCTGATTCTTGGGGAATGAACTGTCTCAGAGCCCTCCCCTCGCAGAGAAGTACCACAGCAAGTAAATGTAATGCACAAGAATAAAGCCTCAGAAGCAGGCCAGGCTTGCAATCCCAGCCTAGGTCCAGAATGCTAAATGTCACAGTTGTGAGCTTGTTTTTTAATTTTATAATAGCCTAACTCCAGTTGTTATTAGAAAATGTCTAATTAAAAATTAGTATAAACTATTGCCATTACAAAACTGATTTTCCTCTTCACTCCCTAAACCATAGCTGAGGGCTAAAACCGTTTAGGGTACGTTCTCTTTTCTACTTGCATCCTGGGGACACAAGCACAGGTACTCATCATCATCATTGTTGTCATCATTATTACTAGATGCATCCATTACATCATATAGTAAAAATATGAAAATAAATTTCAATGAATGCACATTAAATCTATAATGTAGTGAAAGATGGAAAAATATTTTTATGTTGTGAAGGTGAGGTACCAATATATTGTGACTTTCTGTATGGTCCTTTTTTTTTTTTTTTTTTTTTGATTTTTAACTCCACTGTGATGAAATAACTTTCAATCTCAACTTAAAAACTTTGTTGGGTTTTTATTTAATAATGTTTTTTAAAATGTTTTATTCTGGTAGTGATCTGATTTTGAACTGGATCTCCCTGAAGCAGGTTAGAAAAGTCTAGGGCAATTAAACCCGTGTTTAAAGCCATTGCAGCTGCGGTGGTGTCTATCGTGTAAAGATGTCAGGCTAATGGACAGGACAGGGCTAGATGTCCCTGACAGAGGAAAGGTAAGGAAACAAGTGACTAGCCCTGATGAGCGGAGAGAGGAATCTAAGGCACGCCAGGCAGTTTCCCTATCTTACCCACCTCTCCCAGCCTTCCCGCGGAAAGGGAGTACAGCAAGAGGAAAAGAGGGGGCAGGAGACATCAGAGCCATGGCAGACCTAACTTCAGGACAAGGGGCTAGAAAAGAAAGTGAAGACCTTAAGCAGGGCAATAAAGTATTTCAAAAGTAGAGGAAGGGACGTATGATGAGAAAGAGGACCTTCCCAGGAGACATTTAGACCCTAGATATGATTTCAAAGCAAGTTAAAAGCCAGTGATGACAAGAATTTTTTTTTTAACTTTAAAGTTAAATCAGATATTGATGACTGATTTGTGAATAATTGCATATTTATGAAAAATATATCAAATTATGTTAAAGCTGAGTATTTAACTCTTTGAATTTTATGTTCAACTTCAGTCTCCTCTTCCTTTTCCCTCATTGTAATATATACTCTTCTGTAGTATCACTGGTTTAGTTGTTGTTGTTGTTGTTGTTGTTGTTGTTGTTGTTTTAAAGAACTCTATTTTTGAAGACTCAGATCATTAAAGAGAAAAGGATTTTCATCTCCTTATATGTTATCCACACTCCCAGGGACCCTGGCTATTTAGAGTCTGAAGTTACAACCAGGGCACCATCACACAACAAAATGTCCTAATTAGCAGCAGGATGACTAAGAGGAAGTTAATAACATGTTATGTTTTTAGCCTGTAATTTTCTTTTTTGGTGGTGTCTTTGTCTGGTGTTGGTATCAGGGTGATGGTGGCTTCAGAGAATGAGTTTGGGAGTATTCCCTCCTCTTCAGTCTTTTAGAAGAGTTTGAGAAGGACTGGTATGAGTTCTCCCTTGTGTGTTTGGTAGGATTCCCTAGTGAAGCCATCCTGTCCTGGACTTTTGTTTGCAGGGAGGTTTTTTTATTATCGATTCTATTTCACTTCTAGTGTTCAGTCTGTTCAAATGATCTGTTTCTTCTTGATTCAGTCTTGGTGGCCTGTATGTTCCTGGAAACTTGCCTGTTTCTTCCAGGTTGTCCAGTTTGTTGCCGTATAACCTGTTATTTTTTAAACGTCAAGTGTTAACGTGACTAAAATCACATAGTATCTAAACAGATGAGAGTGCAGGGAGATCACACACAAGCAGAGTTCAGGGAGGCCAGATGTGTCCCCCCAGGGGCAGGCCCATTTTGTCTTCAGACGTGCATCTTGAGGGTTCGTGGGTGCCTGTGTTGGACTGCTGCCTTGTCAGAGCTCTTGAGTGCGGGAGGATCAACATTCACTCTCCACAGAACACGTCAGAGAAGAGAATAACCTGTCTCTCTGAAGTTTACCAACAATTCAGGTTCCTCTTTTAGAATGGGTGCAGCTTGATGTCATTGTGATCCGCCACATTTAACCAGTTGTTGTCCACGGGACTTAACGTTACGTTAATGTGCTCCTTCCCTCCAGGAGTCATTCTCTATATCCTACTGGTTGGATACCCACCCTTCTGGGATGAAGACCAGCACAGACTCTATCAGCAGATAAAGGCCGGAGCTTATGATGTATGTAGTAAATATTCATGTACCTTTAGTTGAGGGTTTGGTTTTTGTTTATTGATTAAGACTCAGATTTTTTCATTGCTATTTTAACCATTATTTTCAATAACGTCCCTTATCATTTTCCTCTCTTTTAGGGAAAGGGAGATAAGGAATGAGAAATGCAGCATACATATTCAGTTTGTATTTGCTTGCAGCTCACTATCTTCCTAAAGGAAAACAGCTTGAAGTCTGTAAGGAAGGGCCTTGCTTGTCAAAGCTTTTGGATCTTAGTGCATTTTAAAAATATAAAAAAATTAAATGATTTTTGCTTTAGAAATGATTACTACCTGTTTAGCTGAGTTATATTTCCCAATGCCTGTCTCATAATTAGATAGCAACAGTACTTTGCAATGATCCATGTATCAAGTAGAGCATTGTTCCATTATGTCAGTTTTGACTGTTTTTGTCTTGTTTACCCGGTGGGCTTCTGTGCAAACTTTCATTTGAAGAATGGGTTTCGCAGTTGAAAAACAGTTGCGGGGCCTGAGGGATACAGCCCAGTGGTAGAGCACGTGCTTGGCGTGCACGAGGTCCTAGGTTCAATCCGCAGTGCCTCCATTAAAGGGGGGAAACAAAAAGAAAGATTTTTTAAAACTTTGAAAATCACAGTTCCAATACATTTCATTTACAATTAGAATCTTTGAAAGTAGGCATATGAATTAAGTTCTGTAGAGTAAAGCTTCATCTACTTTCTCTTTACGGCTTAACTTTGTGCTCTTTGGTACAATTTTCTTTCCTTTGACAAATATGTCCGTAAATATGATTTTCCACCTCCTCTGGTTTTACTTTGCAGCGCCCTCTGGAAGTCAGAGTGCAAAGTGTGGAGATGTTTTTCCTGTGGTATTAAGTGGCAGGCAATTTGGTGTCTACCTTCTGTGCTCGTGTTAAAAGCTCAATGTCTAGATAAACAAGTTTATATAGTATAGCACAGGGAACTATATTCAATACCTTGTAGTAAACTTTAATGAAAAGGAATATGAAAATGAGTATGTGTACGTATATGTATGACTGAAACATTGTGCTGTGTACCAGAAATTGACACAACATTGTGAACTGACTATACTTCAATTAAAAAAAAAAAAAGGAAAAGTGAGAAGCTCAACGTGGAAGTGAGAGAAGTTAAATGAGAAGTTTATGTTATATTGTATCAGGTATCATCAACCTCCCAATGCATTTCTGACTAAATATTCGATTTAAGTGGATGTGTATATCACAGGGATTGAAAATCTTTTCGTTCTGAAGCATTCCCTTCTAGCCAGACTGACAATAATTGGGCCGAATTATGACTGGCTTGGCTGCAGCTAGCACTTTCACCGCCTTCACAGGAGGGCCAGGCACTCCTCTGGGAAGACACAGCTCTGCAAAATGCAGTGCTTGTTGAATGTGAAGGGATGTCTTTGTGAAAATCAGAAAAATAAAAAAAGGGTCCACCTTGACCCAGGTTGATCCCAGCTCCTCATTTGCTATCAGAAGAGCTGCACATCATGAAGAGTCAGGCTTGGGTGTTTCTTCAGTAGTTTCTGATTGCTAGCAAGTTTTTACAGATGCCCAAAATAAAATTCTGGAATTAAAATGACAGTTGTTAAACTGGCAAAATTTGCAAGTATTGAAGAATTAGTATCATTTTTCTTAAAGTTTCATTTTGCCAATGGTTCACAGCCTGCCCATTTTATAACAACTAAAAGTGAACTAACTTAAGTCCATGACCCAGTGACAATGGCTTTTTTCTCAAGATTGTGTGTAAACATTCATGAATTGGGAAAGACCCTGATATTCTGTTTGTTTAAAAACTAATGTGATACACACTTTTCTTAACCCATCAAAAACAGTATTTCTGCTAAATATCCTTATTGTGTGAAAGTGGGGCTACGTAAGTATCAACAAAAGATTCACATACAGAAATTTAGGATAAATAGCTTTATTACACAATTATTAGTATACAAATGGATTACTAATAGATGTTATCAGAGTTGGCTACTTTCACAAACTTTGTTTTGGTGAAACTTGTAATTAAATAGATTAACCTTTTTGTTGAAGTAGAGTTGATTTACAACGTTGGGTTAGTTTCTGGTGTGGAGCATAGTGATTCAGTTATATATATATATGTGTGTGTGTACATATATATATATATTTGTTTTAATATTGTTTTTCATTATAGGTTATTACAAGGTGTTGAACATAGTTCCCTGTGCTACCCACTAGGACTTTATTGTTTGCCTATTCTGTATGTAGTAGTTTGTATCTGCTAATCCCAAACTCTCAATTTGTGATTAACTTTTTGAAGTATTAGAATGAAGTCCTGCTGAGGCTCTTGCAGTCTCACTACTACTTCTCACTCCAAATAGTGACAGTTAATAGGTCACTTTGGGAACAGGAACTGAAGCTGTTTTATTATCCCTGCTATTACTTCTTATGAACTGTGACAGTATGTAATATATCATTTTGAACCTTGGCATAATAGCATCATGACATGACAACTTCTCAGCTTTATTGACTGTTGCAAATTTGCATAAATAAATATGAGAAACATTGCATAAAATTGCATTTTCAGATCAAAGCAAAGATGCTCTGAGGGAACTAGAAGGTTGAATTTATTTTTCTAAACTTTAAAATGTTTCACTAGTTGTAACGTGACAATTTAATATATCTGTTTGTCCCTTATCAGTTACACTCAATATCTTCAATATAGATATATACATGGAGAGGTGGATGTATATCTCTACATCAGTTTATCTCTATGTAGATATAATTTAACTTATACAAAAAGTAAATTTGTGAAGGAATTCACTACATAAGGAAATGATTAGGATATTTGACTCTTCCCTGTTATACTGAGTGTCTCCTTTTAAAACTCATCATAAATTTGTATTTTTGAAGTTTCCATCACCAGAGTGGGACACAGTGACTCCTGAAGCCAAAGACCTCATCAATAAAATGCTTACTATCAACCCTGCCAAGCGTATCACAGCCTCAGAGGCACTGAAACACCCATGGATCTGTGTAAGTGACGGTTCTCCAAAGACCTCAGGGGCTAAAAATGAAAAACAGATTCTCCTTTCAAAGTTTTGGGGTTTTTCTTTCACTTTTTTGTTTTTTAACAAATAGTCTTACAAAATCAATCTTTCATTATTAGGAAACTCTTGCAATTGAATATTTATGAGTTCATCATATGGGTACAGGCACCATTAATAAAAACTTGATGAAGTTGAAGATACTGTTATGCTCAATATCTTTTACATATCCTCAGTTAAGTTTATTTTTCTCCTCTTCCAGCAACGTTCTACTGTTGCTTCCATGATGCACAGACAGGAGACTGTAGACTGCTTGAAGAAGTTTAACGCTAGAAGAAAACTAAAGGTAAGACATCTCACATTTTTGTGAGGAGGTGGATTTGGCAGAGTGAGGAGTGAGATTCTGTAGGAGGAACATAAGTATTAGCAAAGGCTTTTCAATGTGTAGGCCTAAGTTCTCCTCCTCTGGGTCTTGGGGAAATGGAGTATACACTGGAGTTAAAGCTACGATGAAGAGCTAGGATCACTGGTTATGTGTGCAGTGGTCCCTCCCTTAGTGAGGGGCAGCTGTGCAAACTGCTAATGGGAATCTGACCACACACACAAGGGTGGTCCCTGCATCATGAGAGACAGAGGCCTGCTCCTCTCAGGCAACCAAAACCCACAACCAGACAAAAACCCCCAACTGAAAGTAAGGCCAGGTGAAGATTTGTTATCAAGGACTATTTATTTGCTAGGTCAGAGATTTGCAGAGGCAGCATTAATCATGTATCCTTCCTGTCCTGACAGGGTGCCATCTTGACAACTATGCTGGCTACAAGGAATTTCTCAGGTACATGTGTTGAGAACTCTGCTGCTTTTCCTCTGCTCTCCTCTCTAGTAGCCTTTTGGGAATTTAATTTTAAAAAATCTAATAATTGGGAAAAAACTGTTGTTCAGGGATGGTAAAGGCATGACGTGGACTTTTACCACGTCTGTGGCTGCCGTTAGGAGTTTCCCCGGGTGCTGTGTCACAGAAGCACATGACTGCACCCTGCCAGAGAGCTCTCAGGAAGCCCTAGGCTTGGAACCCATTTGTCATCCCTGCTGAGTGCACACAGTTTGGAACTGTGTATTCCCCCAACTGGAAGTTCAGCACTTTGAATGTAGAATTTACTGATATCTCATAAATTAATCACTATGAATAGTTTCTTTTTTTTCTATCTCATTTTCTTAGAGAATCCCAATAAGCAAGATTTTTAAAAGAAGGCCATTATTAAGGAACCTATTTGTCTTAGGCCTGAGTTCTTTTGAAAGTACAGGACTGCAGTATCTTGGCAAGCTATGAGAATGATTACAACTTTCAAAGGTATCTAGACTCAGGAATTTTCAGAGAACCTACCCCACAGTCATAAATGTTCCTTGTAATGATTTCTCGTTAAATAATGGGCTAAAAGAAGCTAAGCTATTTCTTTATTATAGGAGTGACTCTCCACAGTTGACATAAAGTATATACTATTTCCAGAAATTGAATTTTGGAGCCCCCTTCTTTGATAGATTACCTCAAAGGATCAGGTTTCCAAAGATAAAATTTTGTTAAAAGTGAATCATCCTTGTGTCTGGGGAGGGACTGAAGCAGCAAGATAGCTGCTGTTTGGCTGTTGAGACTTTCAACATTTGTCAGATGATTGTGCCAAAAATACTGCCATTTTACGTTGCTTACTGTTTCTATAAGTGATCTGCAGCATCAAAGTCCCCAGGTATTTCTTCACTTCTTTATTTCTGCTCCATACTTAGCCTGAGTATTGTAGTGAGGTCGGATGATCTGTATAATTATCAAATGTTCTCTAAATTTCTAAACCAATTTCTAGTTATTATTTACCATTTTATTAAATAGCCACCTTCTATCCCTCATTGTACGGAACTGTGAAATCATAGGAATCTTTCCGAAGGCTTCCAGTGTTCTGTCAAGCATCAACAGTGATAATACAATGAATAATGCTGCAAGTTGAGGGACTGTGTCAGTTGTATGTGTTTTGTCCAATTTGTTTCATGTAATAAAACCTTGTTACTGCCTTTGTCAAGTTATCTGTTTTATGAACAGTTGATTAATATAGTTGACGTTATATGGGTGAGTTCAATATCATCTCATTAAATAATAACTAATATATGCTATATGCAGATAAATTAATATTTCACTGTGGCCCAATAATTAGTGAATCACTAAAAGGTAGGATGATTTATTTATATAGTAGATATTGTTAGTGACAAACTAACTTACAAAATCTGAATTTGAAGATTGTATATTTTGTTAAAGTCTTAATTACACTTTTAGGTATAAATTGGGCCTTTATTAATATATGCACCCATGTATAGAGGCTTTTTGTTTACCTCACATTTTCCTTTTCGTCATCATGTAAACTAAAAACTCATGACTAATATGTGGATTTTATATCGTTTCTGAATGTCTTAGCATGAAAAGCAAACTTTTTTTTTAATCCATCACTTCAAAACCAACTGAGTAACATGAGACCCAGTTACATCTTGTACTTGATATTGCATTTTAGTTTTGAGTATTCATTCTGTTTCATTGCCAAACATGCTCTTTAAATTAAGTAATTTGTCCATGACTATATGGTTATAAAGTTGTTTTTATTTTTTCTTTTCTCCCTTTATGTGGAATGTATTTCTTGTGAGGTAAGGTGAATAGTAACCAAAAGGGACATTTTTGCATCTCCCAGGCCAAATCCCTGCTTACCCCGAATCATTGTCTTATCTTTGCTTGCTACTGCAATTCCAATTATTCTGAGTTTGCTTTCTAACCTATTAACTGCCACAAGATTTCCTTAATGTTGCTTTTTAGCTCCAGGCACACAGTATTAGAGCTAAGGCTACTATTTCTTGCAGTCTCATTAATAATAAATTAATAGCTTTGTTGCTAAAGGCTAAATAAAATTAACATTTTGTATCTCTTAAATAAATTTAAAATTATACCAAAGTGATATCAAAATAATGGCCCAAATCAAATGGATGTCAGGAAATTACATGTTCATGCAGTTCTATTATAGCTAGATATTTCCATTTCAGAAACCAAATTCTATTCTGATATACTTAAGTAACCATATATATTATATAATTAACATTAAATGGAAAACTAAGTGTGTACCTTGTCCTGCATATTTGTGAATGTTCTACATTTGATCTAGTAATTGTCATGGACAGTCATATAATCTGTTCACTGTGTATGTACCCATTCATAAGTATATTTTTTTGAAAGGACAACATAACTTTTTAATATACTCAAGAAGTTCAGTAGAAGAAGGAATGCTAAAAGCTCCCCTCCAAAAAAAATAGTTTCATGTAAGACCATGTACTTTAGGAGTTCTCTGAGTTAGTTGAAGATTTCATTTTGTTTTTTATCTTGCCTCAAATTTTATGATTTTTCATTTTTCAATGTTAAAGGCTTTTATGAAGCCTTTGTTTTCAGATTTTGAAGTATAATAGAATACGTAATACCTTTCTTTGACGATAATATGCTCAACATTTAAACAATTTGCTCCAAGTCAGTAATATACCATTTCATTTTAAATATAGTTATGAATACTTTTTATAAAAGTCAAATGATCTGATTTCTAATGTGTGTATTAAAAAACATGTTATTTAGCCAGAGCAAATTTTCACAAGTGAGTTTTAAACGTCTAGGAGGAGGGGCTTCAGTGGCAGAACTGACTCGGTCACCATTCTTGTGGTGTGAATGAACATGTAATACAGTCTGTAAGCTGATGTCTGAAGACTGAAATCAACTTTCTGGATTACAAAAGCATAGTCCAGTTAAAGTTCCAGTATCCTTTTCGCAACCAACAGCGAAATAAAGTCCTATAATATAACTGGCAAAGCGCCCAATTGTATGCTACAAACTAAATAAGAATTCAGTCCTAAATTTGATATGACAAAACCAAGAAAAGTGATACTGCATTTCAGTGTCCTGTAAGCTCGCGCTCATCAGTGTGACCTTGATAATTTGGCATAAATTGGCCATAACTCAGTAAAGGCGGTAAGAGGAAACAAGAACCTGTCTTGTTGCCTGGCTGTGGGTTTCTGTGGGTAACTCACTAAACTGATTTTACTTTCATTTTGCAGCAGCCAAGAGTTTGTTGAAGAAACCAGATGGAGTTAAGGTAAGTTAAACAGGTGCTCCTAAACTCATTTCTGCCTTTCAGATGCTGGGTCATTTTTAAACGTTAAATGTAAGTTCTAAGTCATTGCAGCTTGTAATTGTTACAGTTCCTGATAAAGGATGCAAGTTGAAATATAAAATAATTTCATATATAAAAATGATTAATATTTATACCAAGAAAAGCTGAACTTTTCTATTTTATTACATATTAAATAATCATGACAATTATATGAAGTTACTATAGAAACTGAACATCTAAATCCTCTCTGCTTTACTGCAGCCTCAAACTGTCATGGTGACCTGAAAATCTGTGAAAAGCAAGTGCTTTTCCAATTAGTTATGCTGTATTCTTGAAGGCTGCTAAGATTTCTAGCCTGGAAAAAAATCAAATCATTGAGTCTAGGATACCATACCTCGAAAGACTATTTCTCTGCTTGGGCAGTTTTTATAAAGGTCTTAATTGTTCCTGTCTGTTATAAGATATTGAGACAGGCTTAACATGAATATCCTGAACAAATATTAGAAAAATTTTACAAGAAAGATAACGGCAGACTATTTTGACTTTCTTGGATTTCTAAACAAAATAATACAACATATTTTCTACTGAGTCTGTTTCATTTCATGGGAATTTACCTTTGGTTGTATAGAACCATATATTTGCATTATGTTTGTTGTCTTTCCAGAATATTACCTCAATGTTTTATTTCTTTAATCCTTTTCTTTCTCTTCTAATGGCAGACACCTACATTCCTCATGAACACTTCAACATTCTTGGGAATTAATTAATTTTCTAACATTTGAACTTGACCCAAAGTCAGGTGGTCAGTTCATTTTGAAAATATGACATAGAAAATCATTTGTTACTTGTTACGTTCATGCGCAGTCATTCTTCACCCCCCTGTCTGTGTGTGATTTGGGAATTTCCAGAGCGATGGTGACCATGCACTTGTGATTCCCATGAGGATGGCGTTTCCTCTACCTGTAATATTCTCTTCCTCCTGCTTACTTTATTCAGTTTAAATTTCAGTAATCACTGTTGATGTCTGCCTTATTCCCCAGTGTTACATTGGTGGAAATGTGATATTTTAAATTTTCCAAATGTTTTATTCTCCTGTGGTTTTCTGTATTGTTCAATAATGCAGAGCTCACAGTTTCTATTGAGATAGTTTTGTTACTATCTTTATATAGAAGGAAATATTTCCAGAACTTTTTTCTTCCAGTCACCTTATTGTTTCTCCTGAAAGACAAAATTATTCTGTGCTCCATGCTTGGATACTTTAAAAATTCAACCGGTCATATTTTTTTCTTTTCCTTTCTCTTTGACTGGTCACTTCAGAAAAGGAAGTCCAGTTCGAGTGTTCAGATGATGGTGAGGATCTCTATCTGCCAGATTTCTCCTCCTGTGAAAATTCACACTTAGGAGTAGAACAGTATTACTTACCTAAGTTAGTGTTAAGTGGAGAAAGGATAGGACCGTTACAGGTTAATGTTAATTAACTATTAAAACATGGTGCCCATGCTCACATATTACTGTTTTTCTTTGAAATGGAATTTTTTAAATATCTAAAAATCATCCATGTGCTATTAAAGGATCTTTTACAACACAGTGCAGTTTTCTTCTAAAACTGAAGAGACCATGACATAAGTAATGTCTAGAATTATTGTGAAAAGTGAAGAAACACTATAGGATTATTTTTAAGTAAGGATCATGATGACTAAAATAGGAGTGATTCCTAGTATAGATAACCATCCACCATGGAGTGTTACAAATAATGTGAAAGTGGTCTGACAATGGATCCATCCTAGTTAAGCACCTTTAGATAAAATATTTCTTAACCTCAAAACTGAATGAACTCAACACCTGAAAAACAGGAAGATCTTGCCCATCCATGCCTCATAAGAATAATTCAGTGCATCATTTAAATATCTGGTTTCATTTAAATTTTTAAATAAAAATATTCTGCTTGCATAATATAAAATAACCACATTTCACAAAGAAGTGCCAAAGCTCTTGTATATTTAAAAGACAGCTGTGGTTGAGCCCATATTTGACTCTAAAAGGAAGTCCTCCTCACATTTTAGCTGGAATTCTTCTGTTACTTTTAAGTACTTAATATTACAGATACATCCAAGAGATTTTCTATAGTAAAAAAAAAAAAAAAAGATAATTAATCTAATCTTTAACAAAAAAATTGTAATTGTACATTTAAACACAAGGAAAAGTGGTGGTTGAGACACATACTCATTTAACTCCTATTAGTCATGCGTGACAGTAAAGGATGGCTCACGCGGACAGAGTGGCCTTTATGTGGAAGTGATGACGGTGTGTGTATGCTGTGTGTCTACGTGTGAACGTGGGTGTGGGTGTGCATGTGTTCAAGTGTGCGCGCGTGTGTATCTTGTTTGCATAGATTTGTATGTGAGACATTTTCACTAAAATAAAGCAGTTCTTGGCAATCACATCCTAGGAAAAAAACTCAAGTGTTTTATCTCAAAACAGAAAATATCTCAGTCTACTCCTTTTTCATTCTTTGCATCCACTGATACAAACTGAATGTAGCATATTAAATACATGTGTGCTTTAATCTTGAGTACTCCTGCTCATTTGACAGGAAGTCAGCTGTGTTTTGCCAAGCCCTCTTCCTTCATAGGAAGTTACTTGTGTGTGCATCTCTCCTCTTTTCTCATATATTCTATCCTAACATCAGTACTGAGTTTTGACCCCTCTTTCTTAAACTCCATTATCTCTTCTCTTTTGGGCTGTTGCACACACATTTTATGTTCAATTCTGAGCACTTCTATTTAAAGAAAAATTCTAAACTCTCTGCAAAGTATAGATTGATGGTTTAATATTTAAAGAGTTTTCTAGTAAAGGGCACCAAGTTTTCTCTTTTTTTGCATTCACACAGCACAGTGTTAGTGATTATTTCGATAATACTGATACCAAATAATCACACAAATGTGAATGAATAGAAAAGCAAAATATTACATACCCAAGTTAATTTTTTGACCCTTCTATCTTTCAGTGCTAGTTTCAATATGAAAGAAAATAATTCCCAGAAAGTCCAAACAATTAAATTGGTGTCACTGCTTATAAATATTCATTTGGTATTCATTTATTTTGTGCAAGATGTTTTTCTCTCTAAGTCCTTAAGTACATCTATATTAAAATTATGGATGTATTCCTTTAGATAATAATATATAAAGAAACAATATAGTGTAAGAAAATGAATGTTAATTTCTCTTTGTTTAATAACCACAGTGTAAGTTGTCATGCATGAGTTTAAATGAATGTTGATGATTACTTTTCAGTCTTTGATTCTTTAGTACCCAAACTCAGTTGTCATTTCAAGTTGCCACTTGTCAACAAAGAGTCTTCTCTGCGGGCCCATTACAGTATTTATTGACCCACTGAGTTGTTTTCACAGCATGGCTTCCATAGTGTTCATGATCCTTCTTTAAGTTCAGAACCACTTACATTAAAGCAAGGGAATGGTGTTACCAAATATAGTCTTCAACGACAGCAGTAACACTTTGACAGAATCCATAGTGTTTTCCTCTCAAACAACTGTGAAAAATAAAGTCATTTTGTGTCCAGAATATAGTAAAGAGTTCAATTTGCCAGTTTATAATGGAAGATCTGTTTTTTAAAGACCTAGACTTATCATTTTAAGAAATTTATTATAAAGCCTGCATTTCATCAGAAGATCTGTGTTTTTAATTGGATACCTACTAAACAAAGTGATGATGGCTCCCCAGAGAAAGACAGTTTATGTGTGACTTCAGGCTGGAGAATCAAATGAAAAAAGGAATGTATTCATAACAGTGAACAATTGGAAGCTGGGAAACAGAATTCAACTTGAAGAGTATGAAAATGTTTCTATTTATTTCATACTCTGAAACTTGATTTGAGCTCCGTTGAAGCAGCTCTTTGTCTGTTTGCTAAGGCGGCACAGCCAAAGCAGCCGAGTCCGTTCTGTCATTTCACCATCACAGACACAGTCCTAGCCTGTATGTGACCGTCGGAGACAGAATCGATCATCGTTCCTGTCCGTCATCGCAGTGTCTTTCACGTTCACCTTCAGTGGCTCTTTATTTTCATGTCTATCTCTCCATGTGGACATGCTGCATAGAGAGACATTGGCTACCAAGGGATTTAAGGCATCTCTGTTTCTATTTTCTGCATACCTACAGATAAACAACAAAGCCAACGTGGTAACCAGCCCCAAAGAAAATATTCCTACCCCGGCGCTGGTATACCTGGACTCTTTGTAACCCTTCTTAAGTTCTTTACTGTTTTTGTTGTTTCTCTCATTTGCTTTCACTCTATAGATACTTTAAAAAAAATTTTTTTGGGGTTTTGGTTTTGCTTTCTAAGATATGAAAAATGTTCATTTCTTTTTGTTAAGGTACTTGTCAAGCAGTGTGTTTCTAACTTTAGATGATCTCATTTCATTGTTGAACATTGTACTGATAGCTGTGGTCTCTGTAGTTGAAATTGTTGCATGTTGCCTTAGAATACAGTAGAATGCGCTTTGTTTGCTCTTAGCTCTTCCTCTGATGATAACTCTGGATATTCATATGATGGTTTCTTCCTTTCATGACGCACATGTTGACATCGAGGAGAGCTAAGGAGGTTATTGCAAGACAACAGTAAATGTAGACCTTATTCAGAGTTCTCATTTCCCTCTTATTAAAAGACAGCAGGGCTTTGTAAGACCTCATTTTCTGAGATAAAGAGGCACCGAATAATTTAAAGCTTTTTGTTTGTTGTGTTTTAAGTTAAATTATCACTGTTTCACTTTGATCCAAAGAATGAAATTGCGTAGCACGGCGCTTTGAATGATCTATGGGAATCAGTTTTGTCCGTGTCAATCAAATTCACATAATTAACAACTCAATCAATTTAACCCTCTGAGACTCTGTGGATTAAAATTCAGGATTTGCATACTGGCATTCAGTGCTCTTCGTCCCGTAAGATTTTCCCCAAACTCTTTCAAGTTTTGATTTATGGTTTTCAGAAGTGATTCTTAATTTTTACTGTCCTCTGTACTATTAAGTTCAAATGAATAAAAAATGTTAGGGGATTGTTTCACTAGTGTTAACCAGAAGGCTGCATTTAAAGGCAAGGCACATCATGATAGTGGATTACGTACTAGCAGGAAAAAAAAAATGTGTTGATCACATGTCTAGCCAGGGAAAGGAAGAAGAGAAGCAAGCAGTAGACATGCTCTCTAAATTCTGCAGCATAACCTGTGGTGGAGAGGAGATCCCAGAGTGGGGAGAGTGCTTAAGACTGGAGAGAACTCTCAGTGGGCTGCAGGAACTCCCAGTTGCCAGGACATCATGTAATGAAAGTGCCAGGCATGCCACTGATGGACAGTGAATCTTTTTTTATATCAGCGATCTGATGGTTATTTTCCAGTTGAGGGTATTTCTTCAATTTTCTGATATAAAGCAATAGGAAAAATAATATTTTCCTCACAGAAAACAATATGACTTTACAAACAAATCTTCTGTATACCTACTCTGTAAAGCAGAAAGTTCTCTTATATATGAATTAACATGGGAATTACCAGCAATTTGCCTCAAATTATAGTGATTATATGATTAGTTCTAGAACCTTTTAAATGTTTCTCAGAATTTCTTAGGGACTTTGGAAATACATTATTTAGGATAGCCCTTTTTTCAAATGTGGTCCAGTGACTAGATTTTCGAGGGGTATTTATCTGTGTATTATGATACCACCATCGGTTCTCAAAGCAACACAGCTGAAAAAATATCTTCACAAAGAATTTGAGATCCTCTCACAGAGTGCTAATCTCCAGTGCCCTTGGCCAGTCTTCTGTGGGACAGACATTAACAGGCCGTTGGTTAAAGAAGAAAAGAGAGCTTTCTCTGGTACAGGACTTTGTGAAACAGCAAGTGCCTCTTTAGTTCTCCAGACTGCAAAGCCTTGTCTGTTTGCTGACGACGAATAAGGTCTTTTGCATGCTGCTGCTGCGTACAGAGGTGACCGAGCTCGTGGGCTCACCAGGAGATCTTTCATCAGAGATCTTGTCAGCTGCAGCCTCTGATAGTAGTTAACGTTGCTTAAGCTCTTGTCACTCTTTAGTTTTGTCAGCTGGCTCCCTCTGCTCTGTCCCTCCTACTAGTGAAGAATGTACTTACCAATGCGAACTGTTTCTTTCTCTATTTTGTTCTCACTCAGGAGCCCCAAACTACTGTAATCCACAACCCTGATGGAAACAAGGTATTCAGAAAGAATCAACATCATCTTGCTTTAACAAGATTGCACATCTCATCAAAATATTCAAAGCAAAGTCAATTCATTATCTAAAAATAGGAAAGAAAATCCTTATTTTTTTTAACCACACTTTCTTTTGGACCTAATTTATCTTAGAACTATACACATATTTCTTTCAAAACAAAAATGAATGACCTCTTGAAAGAGAAATGAATGGTACCATTAGTCAATAAAAGTTGGATTAAGTAAGTCTTTATGTCGAGATGACTGTGTATCTTAAGCAATTCCATCTGGTCTTTTTCTCCCCCCTATGCCTGTCTGCATAGTACTTTAGATGTATTTTGCATGAAATTTTACAATTTCTTGCTCTGTCATTCCATTGTCTTCAAAAAAAAAGTCAACTTGATTTTACAGATATTTGTTGAAATTTAATGTTGCTTTTGAGTTTTATTTATTCTGTTGTTATAGTGTCTTTTTTTGTTTTCCTTTTAACTCCTTCTTGTTGGTGGTGTTTTTGTTATTTGGCATGAATTTGAGAAGAATGGTGGGGGAGTTTCACTTCCTGTGAAATATGTTTGTCTTTGTTGAATTACATACATTTCAGTAACAGACACTTAAACTGCTTACCCCGAAAAGAGACTGTTATGTTTCCTGTCCATTGTACATTGTTTGCACAGCATGTTAGCTAAATAATAATACTTGTATATCTGTCTATAGAATGAAAGGAGACAGTTTCTGAACATATTCCATGTTTCCAGTTAATTACTTCCCTCATCCATTATTACATCTCTAAGGGGAGGAAAAAATACTTCATCAGATTTTTCTCAAATATTAAGTGTAGTCACTTCTCTTACTTTTCCTTACTCTTATTAAGTGGTAGTCTTAAAAAACGCATTTCTTCTGGTTTACCATTTGGTTGATCAATGTTAAAATCATTAAAGTAAAAAACATGAAGTGTTGTATTCCTTAATATGAGATGTATTTTATAGTCATGACACTTAAAATATTCTTAAGTCCCTAAAAGACTTGAGGGAGTCAGGAGCACCACACAGGTGAACAGTTATTTCCAATATCATTAGCAAGTCAAAGTCCAAGTGTAGCAGCTGGAGTGGACACTTCGGTAGTTCTAGCGGTTATCACTTGTAAGAGTTGTTGCATGATATTTCCTGCTTACATGAATTAGTTTATTTTTACTGTGCATGAGTTTACTTTCATCTTGAGTTGAAATCTGAACACTAGGTCACATTAAGAAACGCATGAGGACTCTGCTTTGGTTTTGTGTGTGTGGAGACTCTGGATAGATCTTTAAGTACTCTGTCCCTTTGGTTTAAATCGTACACATGATCTTTATATAAATGGATCACTTTTGTGAATATTGAATCTCTAAAAGGACACTGCTGTTAGCATCCTTTTCCAAAATTTGTGTTTTATCACAGAGCACGTAGCTATTGATTGGAAGTTTCCAATTTTTTTTTCAGCTCTAGCCTTTAATCATTCCAACTAGAAAATTTTTGTGTCTTTCTTATGAATATTACTAAACTTCTTTGCTAGAAAATATTTTTAATATATTGTAAATGGAAAAATTTATCAAACCATTTTAAGGAACGGACCTTAATACCGGCAGTTACAGTGTCCTAAGTGCATTTCTTCATCTGCAACTTCATTTGTAGTTTTACAAAGAAATAGCTTTGTCTTTTCACTATGGGAGCAAGTTTCTTATCAGTAACAGCGGTTTCTAATTTCGAAGTGAATGAAAAACATCTAATTTTTCTTGAAAGTAAATCATTCATATGGTTCCATTGTGCTAAGCACAAACGTGGGAATTCTTAAAAGCTCTTTCAGCTTATCGCACCTTAGTACCCTTAGCATCTTCATCAAATGATGCGATGAAATGCTTTTCTTTTCTTCAAAGGAGTAAGGCAGACAAATAGGCTCCAAATTCAGTGCTTGATACAGTGCCTTACACAAAGAAGGGACTAATTACTAACTAATTGGGAATATAAAAAATATTGTTTAAGGTTCAAACTCATTAGGCTAATATATCCAAGTTCTCGTAAATAACTTAGAGAACGCACATCTTACGGGACACTGTAGCACGACACATCCTTACACAGCACTTAAAATAAGTTGCATACTTCCGCTGCTTCTACAAATCACCTGAATGTGTCGTGCTTCAGGGATTAGGCAACCAGAGAACTCCCTTTTTGAAATGTTTGCGGCATTTGGCATTTTATTTCTGTTAAAGCCACATAACATACTTGTCCATTTGCATGTCAGCATATGCTCACAGCCTGTTGAAGAATCTTGCATGTTATGTACACCACTCGCCAGCTTTTTAAGAAGAAAAGTTAAGTCATTCATTGTTTGAAACTTAAATGTGTTTTCTTCTCAACAGGAGTCAACTGAGAGTTCAAATACAACAATTGAGGATGAAGATGTGAAAGGTATGATTAAACCAGAAACAGAAAATCCCAATTCACGGTTACATATCTGTAAGAAAAAAATATTTGTTTCAAATAATAAGTTTCGGAACTAGGCTTATTCTAAGACATGAGAAATAAGTTCCTTTTTATAAGTACATTACTATTTTAATTATATGTACTTGTTTTGTCTGTTTTTTCCTCCACATTATATTATTTTCTCTGTCTTTAAACTATAGACAACTATGGACGATGTGGTATACTCAAGCATATTGTGATTTTAAACTAGTAATGACAGTTCAGGATCATAAGATCAAATGGTACATGTATCAGTCAAAAGGTAATATACAGTGTATATGTATCTCTAGAAAAGAACTTACATTCGAAAATGAAGTATGAAAATAACCATTTTTAAAAATTTTCAATGGTCTCAAAGGGGTTTCAGTAGAATTCTGCATTTGGCAGCCTTCTTAAGCTAGATTTTCATGGATTTTCCGAATATGTTCTGATCCCCATTCAGTTCACTTGCCCAGGTTCTGCTAGCTACGCATGTGAGTCATTGCCAGCACGTCTGCAGACATCTCAGTGCCTCTGCACACACATACTAAACACATGTTTGCAATTACTTTTCTTCTTTTTGGTCTCACGGCTCTTTTAGAAGTGTTCATTTTGCTTCAATTGCCTTTGCAGTTTTGTATTCTTATTTTTGTAACTCAATGTACATAACTATAACTTTTGCAGGCTACATAACTAGAAGCCATTCCAAAAAAGAATGGTAAAAATGGGGATATTTAAAACAGAAGTATTAAAGAATTATAAAACAAATTCAGGGAAATGATCTATTGGATAATTAAACATTATCTGGAAAGATTATTACCTGATAGTGTCACCATGGGTTTAATGCCATAGGTGAAATCAGTAAGATATAATTTTGAAAAATTGTATTCATGTTGTAGAATAAAGAACCTGGAAAGTCTCAGGTCAAGGAGACATATAGGCAATTTAGGAAATAAAGATGTCTATAGTCCACAAGTTGCCAGTCACCTCTGCTGACTTCTCCCTCTTTGGTTGAATAGAACAGCAGACACTATTAAAGCATGCTCTCTATTTATATTACTGGCGCACTGACCTAACTCTGCTAGAGGTGGTCAGTCATTATTTTTCACAGTGGAAAGGTGGATAGTGTGTCAAGGATTTTATTTAGTAGGTCTGTTCATCTCCATCTTACCTCTGAGCTAAAATTTTGAACTGAAGTAATTTTATGAATCATCTATACCAGCCATATTAGATAAAGAGATTTTTTTTAATCAAACAAGCAGATGTGTCATTTCGCTCTCCCAGTGATTCAGAAAGCATCATTGTTGTAAATACTTTGGATTCATTAGCTCTTTCAGCCAAACACCATGTTTATATAACTTTACATTCTTCCCTTGAGCAAGAGTCAAAAAGAAGAAATAACCTGCGCACTATCCACTGGCAAGATTGAATCTTTAAATAACTGATTAAAATTAGGAGAATACCAACACCTCACTGTGTGCAATTCATCCTCCAAGGAATGTGCTTATTCTTAGGTGATCACAAGCAGGGTTTTAATAAGTGGTCTTTCTGACCTGAATTCAACTCTCCACTGTGCTACATTATTGGTCTAGGGTGACTGCTATGAACCTGTGTGAATGTCAGTAGATAAACAGAGTCCCTGACAGGCTTACCTTGCAGCTTATGTTTATTTGGCAAAATGAAACTACATCATACTTCTCAGAAGACAGTTCTTCACTTCAGATCACCGTGACGTGGGTTTCCTCTTACCTCTGGGATTTCACAAATTGAAACGGTACTTGTCTTTATAGTTATGCTGAGTCTATGCACACCAAATGTTAGAGAAGTTAAGTGTAATACTGAGATCAAAAGAAATGTCCAATCAATGAACTAATTATTTAAGTGTCTGCTTTATTTTCCTAGTGTGGATGTGGCCACAGAGTCATGTATATAACACATTTGTCTTCATTTGTTTTCTCTTTCTAAGACCCAGACAGACTTTTGGTGGCTAACCTTTTTAATATTGACTGTTATCAGAAAACTTTAGACTAGAAGATATTCGAAAAATCACCCAGGCCATCATTCTGACTGTAAGACAGGTGGTACAAAAAACTGTTACAAATGTTTTTAATGTATTGATCACGGTGGTGATGTGCTTGTGGGGGAATCTCTCCATGACCTGTGCAGTGTCTTTCAGAAAAACCCTAATAAATTTCCACATTTGAATGACTGGGCTCTTTTCACCTCAGAGTTTGCTAGAACTCTGAATAGCTTAGTAGGGAATGTGTTTATTGTCCAGCTCTGTTGGAACCCAAAGTTACCCACATATCTGACATCTAGGAGCTCACAAAGACCCATCAGTTACACAACCTGACCAGGTCCATACCCTCATCACAGAACTATGTCCTCTCCACAAAATTGCATGTCTTTCTTCTACACATACACTTTCCAACCCTATCCTTTCTGTGTACAACCTTCTAATTGGAATGAAACACCACAGCTTTTAACATAGTCTTAAGGGTATAGTCCCACAGCACACTTCCCTGTGCCCATCCGCATGCTCCATTCATTCCAGCTGGTTGTCCCACCTGACGCCAGCACCAAGACTCATCATTTTGTGGTGGTGTGTGATCCTTGAATGCCACGTCATGTGCTTCCTGTGCCAAGGGAGTGCACATTCTTTCCCATCCCAAGGACCAGTCTGGCAGAAACAGTTCTGCCTCCTCAACTCTGTAAAGAAACGTGGTGGGAGATGAGGGGAGTGGAAATGAACACATCATGGTGACCTTGCCAAAGGAAGAAATGAGGTGAATGAACAACCGAATATCTTTTTCTGGCCTCTTCTGGAGGAAAAAGGTAGAAAGGCTAGCAGTCGTCAGAGGAGAAAGAAAGCAGAAGTTGTAGTAGAGCACCGAGAAAGCCAGGATTTGGAGATGGTCCCTTTTCCCTGAACTCTGCTTGTTACTTTCCATCCAGAATGGCCTTTGCCTTTCAGGAGAGCCCGATCCATGCTACTCTTGAATTGTATCTAGGCTAGCTCAGTTTCTTCATTCTTTCAGGAAAAATCTAGTGAAGGTCTCCCATTTGCCTTAGTGCCGTATCTTGTCTTTGTGAACTAGTCTTATTCAAGAGCTTTCAACAACTCAGTCAAAACATTCTTCTCTCTGATTCATATGAATCTTTCATGCTATAATTTAAGCCATTTTTCACATTTTAATTCAGTAAATATCAGGAAAACTTACTGAAAAAGTGAGACCTAAGATAAATGCATTTTATATCTAAAAGTTATTTTATTTTCTTTTTCTGAAAAACCTTCAGCATTTAGTTATAACCACAACATTTTCCTTCCCAAGTTCCCAGTCATCCTCAGAGACTCACATTGTTTTACATCTCTTCTGTGTAAAAAGCTTCTAGTCCAGTGTTTGCCTTCTCCAGGGCAATGTATTGACTTCATAGTGTTGACCTTTTGAGCCACTTCCTAAATTTGTCCTGTATTCAAAAACCAAATATTATCTCTAATGCTCTGTCAGTAAACTGTGTAATGGAGAGATACTAACAGTTTAAAAACAAATGAGCGCCATAATGTAGCAGTTATTACCACCGAAGCACTGTGACAGTAACAGCCCATTACACACTTTTAGAAAAGTTTTTGTAGGAGAACTTAGTTGGGTTTTCAAAATGAGATTTTTTTTGATCCAAAATTATTGAAATAGTTATTCCATTTTGAATATATTTCTGGTAAAACAGTTACATTCTTTAATGTCAGGTCTTACTAAACAGCTGTCATCAGTAGCCTTTCATTAATAGTCAGTAGGGCCACCAGTGCTGCTCTCCGTGGGGGTGGGTGTACCGAAAGCCCAGGGTACATGGCAGCGGTGCTTTCAGCACTGTATACGTGTGAAGACTGTCCTTTTGTTTGTGACTGTAGCCACAGTTTGCAGGGCCTTTCGCTGTATGCCACAGTGCGTCTCCACCTCCTAGCCTCCCCGGCACCATTGCACAAAGTCAGCTGCTTCTTCCTGTGGGGTGTGCGTCAGTTAGGTCCATCTGCTGCTCTTTCCCAGAATGCCACACCTGCACATCGCCTGTCGAAGCTGGGCTCCTGTGTGCCCTTAGGCAATCTATGTCACTCATCCTGCTTCCAGTATCTCACTTCAACTCCCCGTTCAGCAGCTGCTTGACTCTCTTGCTGCATTCATCTTTCCCACGGGTCTAGGGGTGGAGCTCTGTACCGCAAGCAGAAATGTATTGCTGTGAG
The DNA here is from genome assembly GCF_036321535.1 of Camelus dromedarius. Lineage (NCBI taxonomy): Eukaryota > Metazoa > Chordata > Mammalia > Artiodactyla > Camelidae > Camelus > Camelus dromedarius. The sequence goes on from NC_087436.1 coordinate 43,006,125, forward strand.
ACTGCTGTGGGTAGAAATGTATTGCTGTGAGACTGGTGTGTGTTGTTTACCCTCTTTTTGCTTTTGCCGACAAGTAGGCGATGGTAATAAAGCTGCCTAGAATGTATGCATAAGTCCCAGTTAAGGGCACAGGCGTTAACAGCCTTTTCTCATGAGTAGGGCCTGGTATGCGATGACACCTGGATATCATGGTCTCAGCTCATCTACAGAATCACTTGATTAATGAGCTTTCTATGTGAATGTCTTGTAAATTTGACCTTCAGTAGACAGTATGATGACTTAAAACTTGGACTCAACTGTTCAGTGCAAATCACCCTTTCTGTGTAGGCTCCCCTGGGGTAGATGACCACTTGATGGCAGTTTTCTTCAGCTTCACATGAGTGTAATCTGTAACTCAGACCTTGTCTTGCATGCATTTTTTGCTTCAAGAGAATCTGCAAATCAAGAAACTCCTGGATATTGTATTTAAGGACTTTTGATAATTATATCATTCTGTTAGGTTCAAAGTATCTTAGAAAACCAGTAGTGCCATGTATGATAACTTCTTTCAGGTTTCTAATCCAAAATTTGATTTTTCAAAAGATTTATTTAGAAACATTCTTGTCTGCATGCACATACCTACCTGTTGATCTTTCAACTTTTCAATCAGGATCAATAACTTGTGGGACTGATGCAAAATCCATTCTACTCTACCACCAAATGACCATAAAATGACTTCATTTTCTCTTTTCCCTTTATTTTACCCTCCACACTCACTTTTTTTTCTCTTTACACTTTGCTTTCTGTGAGATTTGAATCTTAAATTTGTCAGTGACAGCCTCAGGCTTGTTTAGCCCTGCTGACAAAATACAGGGTCAAAACTCTTGCCAACTTCAGCGTAAAACAAAATCTGAAATAAAAAAACAAAACAAATGAAACCAACCAACAAAAACATGTAACTACTCACTTTAGCATTAGAAAAACATAAGTTCATTCTATATTAGGATGCTTTCTCAGTTCAAAAATTCTGTAAATGGCTTTTTTTAGCAAGTTTGCAAAAATTTGTATAGAAATTTAGAAAACTTTTAAAAAATTCTGTAGGAAAATAATGTAGCATTATTTTATTAAATACTGCATAAATTCTAAAAGCAGCTGTGTTATAAGATTCCATCAGTTTCTAAATCTTGATTAAGCTCCCACATTTTTAACTTTGAATTCATTTTAAAAATTCAGAGTTTAAAATTTAAAACTCTTAACATTTACCATTCATAGATACTACTTTATGTGGAAGTTAATATAAGAAGTAATCAGACTCACAGTTTATATGATCAAAAATTTCATGGTCGACAAGATCTAATTTACACTATAATATAGTTGTGTATATTGAGTGTAAAACTTTAGTTTTTTATGTATCTATTTCCTGTTACTTGATAAAAATTTAATAAGCTGCTAAATTTAACATTATGTGCAAGTTTTAAAATATTTTATTACTCTTTATATCTCCTTCATCTTTTCAGATGATAACTCTATTTTTTTTTTTTACTAACCTAAAAAAAATTAGCAAGAATCTAATTGGAATCTGGACATTGTTCGGGGGGGATCTCATAATATATAGTGAAGTAATATGGATATTAATAATATAAACTATTCAAAATAATTATAGAAAGACATTTAATTCAAAGTTGAATTAGAAGTTGAATTAAATCACTGGAATCACAAGAATAAATCACTGCAGTTTTAGGGAATGTTATTACAATGGGAAAAATATGATTTCTAACCTATATATACAAAGTTATTACAGTACTAATGGGCTATAAAATTAGTACTTTAACTACATTCCAGTAAGAATTATTATGGGGTTGTATTTCATGCTTTTAAATTATCTCCTATATAAAATTAATTTAATATCTACAATTACTACTTGACCTCATCCATTTCTATGTAGAAGTTAAATCATTATTATTTATGTTTTATTAACTGTGAACTTCATAATTCTGAAATTATTTATTAGAATAAAATAATTACTTTAGTGAAATACTATGTCCTCTGCTGAGTTTATATTATTTTCTATCAATTAAACATACCTAGAAATTATGTGAAGTTATATGTCTGTATCCTTTAGTGATTCTTCTTGTCCGTGAAACGGCCTCTTTTTTTTCTGGTATAGATTTCTGCTATAAAATTCCTCTGATTTTCTCAGGAGAAATTAGGTCTAAAGTAGTCAGAGAAATAAATCTTCGTCTTAATCTTAGCATTTTTAGTCTGTTCTACCAGGTTACAAGTCATTCAATTTCAGACCAGTATGTTTAGTCGAGAACTAAGATATTACAAGGAGGAGCAGAGAAAGCAGGACTGAATGAGGGAGCTAATAGAAGAGAGTTATCTAAAAGTAACAGTTTTTATTATTTGCATTTAGAATAGTATTTTCGTTATTCAATTTAGTGCAGTAAATATTCCCTAGGCACCTACAATGTAAGGTGCACTAAGGAGGCACTGGCCACACTTCTTACCCTCATGAGCAAGTCTAGAAAAGATCAAGATGATTCTGCATGTGGTAATGTCTCTTGTGTCTGGCTAGTATCTAGATTATTCTAAAGCAGGGAATAAAATGTTCATTCAAAAATAAACGTAAGGACATTGCTACAAGTAGTCATCTGTGAGCAAATACAGAAAATTTCAGATGCACGAACACATAATTCCTAACAAAGAGACCTCTATTTGAAAAATTTGGATTCATTCAGTTTTTTTAAAAAGATTATTGAACACCTGCTCTGTACTGGATATGACTAGGCTGAGGCTAAAAAGACCGACCTTTTCCCACAAGGAGTTCTCAGTCATGTAGTACATTCTTTAAAAAAATTACATCTGCTGCTACATTTCCCCAATGAATGGCTGCTTTTGCATTAAAATTTTACTCTATGTTAAAGAGAATTTCTTCCAGGGTGCATGAATGAAATGTTTATCCTTAACACTTAGTGAATTAGGTAATCTATATTTTCTTTATTTCTTTTCTTTAAACTAATTTTATTAATGTATAGTCGACTTATTGTTATTTCTTTGATATGTAATAATGTAGTGTTTTCCCCTTGGTCAGTGTTGTTAAGCAGAATGTGCTAGTCCATCGTATGAAAAGTAGCATCATGTTTGGTTCCAAAAGACGAATTTAGTTATAGGTATTGCTTTTTTTGTCTCCCCAGTTTTGTTTATACACCTGGTCTGTCAACCAATCTTACTGGTTTTCCCTTCGAAATACACTCAATTTTTTTTAATTGACTACTACTGCTCACTAACTCAACTTGTATCACCCTGGTCCAATATACCATCATCATTTGCCTATATTATTGACATGACTTCTTAACCAGTCTGTCTGCTTTAGCATTACCTGCCTATGGTCTTTTCACAACACAGTAGCCAGAGTGATGCTTTTAAACTATATCAGATCATGTCTTGTTTCTGCTTTGTATTTTCCAGTGGCTACCAATGCCATTAGAATAGATCATAAGGCCTTCAGTGATCAGGACCTCCTCCAGCCATACCTCCCTTTACTATCTGATGTCTCAGGAACACTATCCTGACATGTTTCAAGCAGGTTTCTGCCTCAGGACCTTTGCACTTGCCACCCCCTGCCTGCTATGTCCTGATCTAGATTCCATGTGCTTGCTGGCACTTCTCTTTTTTAAGCTCTGGTCAAATGTTACCCTCTCAAATTTCCCTTGATGACTTTATTTTAAATTGTTTTCCTCCAAATCCATTGCTCCCATTCTCCACGGTGGACATCAACCATGCCATGTCCTAACAGCTACTAAAATGATTAGAATTCTCTAAAATTTAGGATCATATCCCAGCTGTTTATCCTCACAGGTTTTTGTCCACGTGTTCCCTGCCTTCACCCATAATTTAGGAGCTAAATATATAGAAAATGAAAATATAAAAAGTAAATCACAGGATCCTCTCTCCTGTTTGGATGGAGTGTGTGTTTTGGTATCAGACATAGTAAGTTTGGATTACAGCCCAGCCCTTGATCAGCTATGTAGTCCGGCTGCTCATGTAAACCTCTCGGAGTCATATTGTGTGCAGTAGAGATAATAATGTCTCAATACTTAACCATTTTTTACCTTCAAAAATGACAGTTTCATTTGGTTCAAACTTCACAATGACAATAACATAACAGTCATTTGACTAGAGATGATACTTGTTAAATGCCTGGCCCATGATAGTTAGTCAGAAAATTAATTATATTATTTCTGGCCATTCTTTCCGATGAGTAGATATAAGCACAGAGATCCACTATTAAAAGAGTCCATAAATCTAAAGGGACCTGTGTTTTTTATTTTAGCATCAGTGTTTCTACTTTCTAAGCCATTTATTTTGATAAGTGGGTAAACATCTGTAAATGTTAAGACCCACAATATAGAATCCAGCCCATCTATATACATAAACACACATGGAAGCTGCCCAAGTACAGAAAATAAATTAATTTTGGGGTTAAAACTGAAGCCAGGATTTTAAAAAAGCTTTTATTAAGGTAACAGTACTATTTTAACTTGGCATGAATTTTAAACAAGCAGATTATTTTAATTCACTGGGGGTTTTTTTGCCTCCATGGTATCATATAGTAGGCACTCAATAAATAAATGAATTAATTATGAGGTTTTTACATGAAGTTTTGTTTGAATCCTTAAAATTTTTGAGTTCAGAGACATGTTTTATTTTTAATTAAACATAACATATTTTGAGTAATGACTCAGTCTTCCCTCATTAAAATGGATCCTTTCATCCCTGGATGTTTCCAGATATTTTGAAAAATTGGCTTACTTTTGAGTGTCTTGATTATCTCTGATGGGAATAAAAGAAAAGTATGCAGACTGTTTTTGACAAAAGTAAAATACCTATTTTTGAAAGGAGCATGTCAATGCAAAATTATTTATACACTTCTCAAGCAAACTATCTGAAGAACCATACATAAAACATTCCTTTTGGAGATTGTGATTACCCAGTTCAGTGTCTCCTCAAAGGGAGACTAACCATCTTGACAGAAGTGAACAGATTAAGTGCGAAAGACCTATTATTTGTTTGTTTTTGAAATAATTCATTATGGAATCATTGGTTTCTTTATTAACATCACTACATGTGGTTGTTTACACTGTGTCTGTCTAGCAAAATACAGATGGCAAATGTTAAGGGGAGAATTTTGGATTTTAGGGATAATTTGAGTAATAGACAAAAACCTATCATCACTGTGTGTTTTCAGATTTTAAAAGAAGGAAAAGAAAGAAATTCTGCTCCAAAATGTCATTTGTTTCCATTGAACTAGAGAATGTTTTCAGTTGGGAAACACAGCTTGCGGTGGGGATGTCTGTTTTGACTACAGAGGATTTTTGCTCTCTACCTCACCTACTGTACTGAGAAGTATAGTGTTCTAATCAAATGTTGTGTTACATTATATAGAGTTAAGGTGAACAAAAATCTAAAGATACTGCTGAAGAATAGAGAAATGCCTCTGAAAAGGTTAATGGTCTTTAATGACAGAAAAGATAGCTTTACTTTAAAGAGATTGTTGTGATTTTTTTAGAGGTATTTTGACCAATGTAGAAACAGTGTGAGCATATGAGACTGTTTTTAAATTTCTCTTCAAGAAATAGAAGCTCTTCACTTATTACCTTTATAAGTGAAAAAAGAGTAGACCAAGCTGGAACTTACTAATGCTGTTTAAATACATGAACAGTTAAAAACAAAATGGAGCGCTTATTTGTTTGTTATGGAGGATAAAACAAATAATACATTTGCTTGGGATGAATGTGTAGGCTCCTGTATCTGAGTTGGTAAGGTCCTTAAAGTCTGTACTAGAATTTTCTAACGTGAGCAGTGCTGTGAATTGTTGAAGAATTCTCTCTTCGGTGCTTTGTGACGTGTTGTATAATCTCCCTGTGCAAGCGCTAAAGATAACCGTTGTCGGTGTTCCCAGTGGTCTGTCCCCCTGGAACTTCAAGTTTCCAAATGTAGACTGTTAACTACTCATCAGATAACCTGATTGAATGTTCATCTTTTGAATTCAACAAATATAGGGAAAAAAGTATCTCATACTCAAATATGTATCTACCATAAGTTATATTTTATGATAGTTTACATTTATAATACATCCTAGAATAAATGAAAACAACAGTAATATGTTATTAGTTCTGAAATACATAGTTCATAAATTTTCTTATTGCACTTACATTGATTAAAACAAGAATAACTTTCCTGGTCCTGGTCCTGTAAAATTTGGCCAAGATAGTCCAACATGTACTTGTTGACTGGGAACACACACACACACACACACACACACACACACACACACACACCCCTAGAAGTTAGAGTTATGTTTTATGTAGGGACCTTACTGAAAACTATAGCCCTGGAGGCAACCCCTCAGATAGCTCTAAGGAACTGTTCCAAAGATGGAAGAGAGGAGTCAGGATATATAGGAGTTTTTGCTGGGGGAAAAAAAAATAAGTAGTGGAACATGAAAAGATTTCTGCTAATCACAAAAAAATAGACATCTCAAGTGAATGATTTTAGTGCTTTTCTATATATAGGATGCAAGAGTCTGGGCTTATTGATGTTATTCCTTTAATATGCGTATTTACTATCTAAGACGAGTGTCCTGTTTTGCTCCATCCTGAATTCCCCTCAGGGTGCACCATTAGGGGCTGTAGTGGCTGATAAATTGATGGCAGCAACATTCATACTTTGCTGAAAATGGCAGGCAATGTTTTTGGTCCGTGTACTTTTAAATTAATTTTTTAAGCAGAATGTAGAGGAGAATATCCCAGAGCTGCACTGGTTATATGGTGCCAGCATGAGGTATCACTTTAATAAAAAGCATTAGCCACGAGAACTCATTTAAGAATTTCTGATCTAATAAGATATCTTCACCCTCCCAAATTAAGCTTTGAAAAATGTAGTAACTAATCACAGAAATGTCTCTTGGTCCTAGGAGTCTCATCACTGCTAACTGTTAAATGCATGGGGACATCAGAAGAGTTACAACGATTCACGTCATTTTGTGAATGTGTATATGAGTGTAGTGGAAATGGGAGGTGATTTTCCTCCAAATCTAAGTAAGTCTTGCAAGTCCTGGCAAGCCATTGTAAATTTATCCAGATAACTACTGCCGTGCCTTTTTGATCCATGGTCTGACATCTCAGGCTACAATAATCATCAAATCATCTAAGTTAGCATATAGGCACGTGTATTACATTGAGCCCTGGTCTTGGGGTCCACAATGCCATAGACAAATGCATTATACAATTGACTTATCAAGAGAGTCTATTATTTTTCCCATAATTTTTCAAATTTAAAAAAATTCCTCAGTTATGTTATTTATTCCATAAACTTTTTTTTTCACTAGTTCCCTAATTTCCTTCTGATTGTAGATGCTCTAGCTCTTTCAAACAGTGTACAGATGAGGCTGGGTTCTATGGCGTGTTTTATGAATTGGCCTCTCTTCTTTCCACTTCACTAGTCGTGATGTGCCTTTACAAGTCCCATTCATTGATTCTGGAATGATAGATTGGATAATGATAGACTTTGCAATGAAAGCACAAGCTACTATTTTTGTGGCTGCTGAAGATGCGAATTAGCTAGAAAGTATGGGATTACAAGGACAGCAGACTGCTGCATATCCTTGGGCAGTAGTAAGATCTGCTGTGTTATCTTGTCAGTCCCATCGGGGGGGATGGGTCAGAGGGGGACGAGTACTATTTAACACTCATAAAAAAGGGAAATGACATTGTTGAAGTATCTGTGTGATCTGTATAGCAGTGAGTGACAAAACCGTTAGCGTCAACTTCATTGAAGCAACACTGAAATATGATCAGGTATGAGAAATACTGAAATATGTTCAGGAACTTGTGTGGACCTGGAAACAAGGGCAAAGACCTTTAAAACTATCATATGGGACTCAGTAAATGTGCAGACAGAATAACATTTTTTTATACTCTAACTGTAGTAAGCCTAGTTGTTTCTCAAAAAACAAAACCAAGGACATCACACTTCAGTTAATTTTGGTGGGTCTTTTTGTTTTTTAGTTTTGCTTTTTGCAGAACGAACAAAGATATATGTTGTTCTGTAGCACAGAGGATATCCTTCTCAGCTATCCTGCGTTCTGATCTGCGGGCACTCGTGAAGCCAAGAGTTCAGTTATTCAGGAATGTATAGTTCTAAATAAATGTACCCAAGCATACATTGAATTCTTTTTCTTTAAACTCAAATTTTATACTTTTGATAAAGGAATAGGTTGTTTAAAAGAAACTAATTATAAGCTAAACAACAGCAATAGAAATCATTGAAAAAAATAAAAGCCTACACTCACGACTGCACAGGATTATTTTATACTGCTGGCTATTTATACTGAAGGACAGAGCATTAACACACTGATGGTTTTGTTTTTTTTTTTTTTTATTGAAGTACAGTCAGTTACAATGTGTCCATTTCTGGTGTACAGCACAATGTCTCAGTCATTCATATACATACCTATATTCATTTTCATATTCTTTTTCATTAAAGGCTATAATAAGGTATTGAACATAGTTCCCTGTGCTATACAGAAGAAACTTTTTTAAAATCTATTTTTATATATAGTGGCTAACATTTGTAAATCTCAATTTATCCCTTCCTACCTCCTTTTCCCGGTAACCATAAGATTGTTCACTATGTCTGTGAGTCTGTTTTTGTTTCATAGATGAGTTCATAATGTCCTTTTTTTCCTTAGATTCCAGATTAGAATGATATAATATGGTATTTTTCTTTCTCTTTCTGGCTTACTTCACTTAGAATAACAATCAGTAGGTCCATCCATGTTGCTGCAAATAGCATTATTTTATTCTTTTTATGGTCGAGTAGTATTCCATTGTATAAATATACCACAACTTCTTTTTCCAATCATCTGTCAATGGACATTTAGATTGCTTCCATGTTTTGGCTATTGTATATATATAGTGCTGCTGTGAACATTGGGGTGCATGTATCTTTTCAAATTAGAGTTCCCTCCAGATATATGCCCAGAAGTGGGATTACTGGATCATATGATAAGTTTATTTTTAGTTTTTTTGAGGAGTCTCCATACTGTTTTCCATAATGGCTATACCAAACTACGTTCCCACCAGCAGTGTAGGAGGGTTCCTTTTTCTCCACATCCTCTCTAGCGTTTATGGTTTGTGGACTTTCGAATGATGGCCATTCTGACTGGTGTGAGGTGATGCCTTATTGTAGTTTTGATTTGTGTTTCTCTGATAATTAGCGATATTGAGCATTTTTTTCCTGTGCCTATTGGCCATTTGTATGTCTTCATTGGAGAATTGCTTGTTTAGGTCTTCTGCCCATTTTTGGATTGGCTTGTTTGTATTTTTTTGTTATTAATTTGTATGAGCTGTTTATATATTTTGGAAATTAAGCCTTTGACAGTTGCATCATTTGCAAATATTTTCTCCCATTTCGTAGGTTGTCATTTTCTTTTGCTTATGGTTTCCTTTGCTGTGCAAAAGCTTCTAAGTTTAATTAGGTTCCATTTGTTTATTTTTGCTCTTATTTCTATTGCCTGGGTAGACTGCCCAAGGAAAACATTGCTAAGATTTATGTCAGAGAATGTTTTGCCCATGTTTTCTTCTAGGAGATTTATCGTGTCTTGTCTTATGTTTAAGTCTTTAAGAAATTTTGAGTTTATTTTTGTGTATGGAGTGATGGAGTGTTCTAACTTCATTAATTTACATACTGCTATTCAGTTTTCCCAGCATCACTTGCTGAAGAGACTGTCTCTTCTACATTGTATATTCTCATCTCCTTTGTCAAAGATTAATTGACCATAGGTCTGTGGGTTATTTCTGGGCTCTCTGTTCTGTTCTAGTGATCCATGTGTCTGTTTTTATACCAATACCAGACTGTTCTGATTGCTGTAGCTCTGTAGTGTTGTTTGAAGTCTGGGAGGGTTATTCCTCCAGCTTTGTTCTTTTTCTTCAATAATGCTTTGGCAATTCTGGGCCTTTTGTGATTCCATATAAATTTTAGGATTGTTTGTTCTAGTTCTGTGAAAAATGTCCTGGATAATCTGTTAGAGATTGCATTAAATTCATAGATTGCCTTGGGCAGTATGGCCATTTTAACAATATTGATTCTTCCAATCCAAGGACATGGGATAGCTCTCCATTTCTTTAAGTCATCTTTAATTTCATTAATCAATGTTTTATAGTTCTCCATGTATAAGTCTTTCACTTCCTTGGTCAGATTTATTCCTAAGTATTTTACTGTTTTGGATGCGATTTTAAAGGAGATTGTTTCTTTGTTTTCCTGCTAATTCATTGTTAGTGTAAAGAAATACAACAGGTTATTGTATGTTAATCTTGTATCCTGCTATCTTGCCAAATTCTTTTATCAGCTCTAGTAGTTTTTGTGTGGAACCTTGAGGGTTTTACATATATAGTACCATGTCATCCACATATAGTGACAATTTTACGTTTTCTTTTCTGATTTGGATCCTTTTTATTTCTTTTTCTTGCCTGACTACTGTTGCCAGGACTTCCAAGTCTGTGTTGAATAGAAGTGGTGAGAGTGGGCATCCTTGTCTTGTTCCAGATTTTACAGTGGGAAGGCTTTCAGCTTTTCACCGTTGAGTACTATGCTGGCTGTAGGTTTACTATAAATAGCTTTCATTATGTTGAGATATGTTCCCTCTAGACCCACTTTGGTAAGAGTTTTTATCATAAATGGGTGTTAAATTTTATCAAATGCTTTTTCTGCATCTATTGAGATGATCATGTGGTTTTCGTCTTTTCTTTTGTTGATGGACATTTACTTTTGACCTGGAAGATACATGCCCTCTTTTGGCTAATATCATGTAAAATTGATTAGAGGGGTTAGTTGTAATCATTACAGTTCCAGGATTTGTGGGAAGCTGGAATTCCTTCATGACAAAACAAAATCCCCCCAAAAAGGCAAAAAAGAACTTTCCAAATATTTAAAAATCCTAAGTCTCACCATCTCTTTTCCAAGTCTGTTTTTTATTTTCTTTTGAGAAAATAGTTTTGACCATCTCCTTGGTTCTGCAATGGAAAAGATAGACCCTTTGAGAGTGCTTAGGTTTTTCTTGTCATGCAGAAGTTTACAAACCTGATCCCAGGAGACTACAATTCTAATTTTAAATTTAAGCAGTGGATGGGAATTGTTGAACCATCTAAAATCTTTTTTTCTTCCATGTCATCAACTCTTAACTGGAAGTGGTACCACACCTATCTGATTCATGAAACATCTTAATACTTTAAATACTCAGTGGCATTCATAATGTTGTGCTATTTCTAGCTTCTGCAAATCAACTAAGGGTAGCAGAACGGTTACCCTGTTATTTTAAGGTGGCTGGGCTGGATTCTTTCATATCAGTAAATGTTCTATATAATGATAGGTAGCTTCTTTAGACTCTGAAACTTTTATTTAAGTCATTTTTAATGAAAATATTTGAAGTACACATCCTTTAATTTTTTTAAAAATGTCAGTATTTTGTTTTGTGTTCAGATGCAGAGTCATTTTAGTAATGACACAGATGTATTTTGTAACCCAGTAATATCTTCACAAACTTTTTAGAAAGTTCTAAACCTATTTTCACTTACACTAAATGATCCCAACTCCAGGCTTCTCTGTTGTTAAGTATTTGTTACTCATTTACTGTCAGGCCGGAGCCATTTAACAAGGCCAAGACTAATACTGCCTGTCCCCAGTTAACGATTTATGCTTTGAAACTGAGTGGTTAGTCTTTATACAGCAAAGTACAAAGGTGGCTTAAATAATTTATCTTCTAAGTCTTGAGGGCCTCTAACGATTAAAGGGCTGAAATGTTGGTGCTGTTGAACAGGTGGCTTCTGGATAAGTGAGCTTTACAATGATTTCTTGAAAGCAGTCTTGAATAGAAGTTTGGTAATTTCTGGGTGTCATCTTTGAATAAAATTTTAGTGGATTATTAAACCAATCAACTTCAGTATCTTTGATGGCTTTGATTTCAAAGCCAAAATAATGGAAATTAATCTCCCAAACGTTAACTAATATATCAAACAAGTGAAATAAAAATTGTCACCAGGAAACAAGCTGTGTAATTGCACAGGAAACTAAACATAGCTGAGTTGATTAGGTACCTTTTTCTGTAAAACTTCACGAGCATAAAAATGACCTAATTTGTAAATTTACCTAAGATAATAACTATTCATAAGAGTTATTTTTGTTAATGGCAGCATAGAAAAAGACAATAAAACCACGGGATACTCAGTTTTGTGAAATTGGTATAATAATTAATTACAACTCTAGCTCAGTAATTAAGTCATCAGTCACCTTGCCAGAGAAAGTTCAAAGGCATTTAGGTGGTTCATTTAAGTTTATGATTTCAGAATATTGAATTAGGCACTGTGGGCTGGAAAGGATCATAGATTAATGAATTAAGCAGCAGATGGCACCTCAGCGAAATAAAGCTCCCACCCTGGCACAGCTTCTAAATTTGCTGGGTGACTTGAGCAAGTCACTTAACCTCCCTGTCCTTCAAATCTCCAGCAGCCAAGTACCCAATAACTCTGAGAAACGGAAAAGTAGTAGTTAAATTAAATGGAACAAATATCGACAGAGTAAATTAGTAGAATTGCTAAACTAAGATGCTACACCTAAAAAAAAAAAAAAGCTAAACAAGTGTTTTAATTGTGCAACTTTTGATGGCTGAAGAAGTAAATCTTTAGGCACAGTTCACTAAATGATTTCAATATTCTGTACTCTGCTAACATTGTTGTGAATATCAATTTGCATGTATAAATTCAGTTTGTTTCCTAGCCCAGGTTTCATTGCAGATTTCAATGAATAAGTTTTGTTATTAAATACGTTCACCTCAACAAACTAATAAATTCAAAATCTGAACAAAGATTCAGAAAAAGCCCAAGCTCAAATAACTTGGATCTTTCTCTCCCCTCAACTCTCTTGAAAAGAAATGATAAGTTTAAACATAGACTAGATATGCCTCGTTTATCTTTCTAGACCTACACAGATTACTCCACCATCCGAAATACTGTGGCCTAATGTATATGGTGGTCATTCTGCTGCTTTTGAGAGACACAGGGTCCGTGAGTGCCTTTCCAGTTAGTATAATCACCTCCACTGCTCTCAGAAGTGAACATCATCACCTGTATATTTGGCGTTTATCTAATGTTTTAAAATGTACACAGTACTTTATATACATTGTCTCTCCATGTATTTATTTATTCGTATGTGCATGCATTTACAGACATTCACCCAGTACGAGGTGTTGAAGGTAGAAAGTGGTCAAGTTCTGTGAACATCCCATGATACTGTTAAAGTAGGACTGCAGTGAGATCAAATAGCTGCGTCCAGAATGTCCATACAGAAGAGGTGACATTGGAGCACAGTAGTGAAGACTTCCGGACAGATGAGGGAGAGTTTCCAGGCAGAAGGACTGGTGAGAGGAAAGGCACAGAATTATCAATGAGCCAGGACTAGCTGGGAAAGAGGGAGCTCCCTCAGCGTGGCTGTAGAATGGGTTATGTGGGAGCCCTGGGAGGAAAGAAGTGTCAGGAGATGATGCTGGAAAAATACAGTAGGAAGACCTTTAAAGAACCAGCAAACAAACAAGTGTGGGCTTTAGCTTCCAGAGCTGGGGAGTGGCCTGGCCAGCTCTGTCCTATAGAGAGATGATTCTGTGGCAGTGAGGAGTGGAGGGGGTGCTAGGGGAGGGGATGGGAGGAGACCTCAGGGCAGGAGGGTTAGGAACTTCTGAGAGCCTGAATCAGAGCAGTGGCAGCTAGGAAGAAATGGATCCGAGAAAGATCTGAATGAGTGAAGAGGAGCTGGTGATCAATTGTTCAACTGAAAGGAGACATCAAGGATTTGGGCGTAGGTAACTGAGTAGATTACGATGCCAGGACAACAGGGGATGTTTAGACAGCAGTTAGAAAAATGAACTTGGATCCCAGAAAGATTTCAGGCCAGTGACAGAGATTTGACAGCCTTCAATATATGGTCAAAGCTAGAGGAATAAATGAGATTACCCAGAGCAGCAAAACAAACGATTAAGAGGCTGAAGACATACCCTGTAACTACTAAGACAACACTGTAACTACTGAGGGCAAACTGTATGACTCATGGATGACTGGATGTGGGACTAAGTAGAGAGTAGAGTCCAGAGAAGCCCAAAGTTTAGAGCTAGCCAACTGGTAAATGGTGGTTCTGTTAGAACAATTAGGAAAAATGAGGTCAGGAGGAGAAAGGAATTTGATGGACAGGTTTAGACAAGTTGAAAATATTTTCTTTCTTTGTCAGTAAAGAATTAGGCATGCTGCTTTATACTTCCAATGTTTCCATTTATCTATCAGTGTGTATTTCTTAAAAGCTCTCTGACCATCACCAAAAAATGTGGTATCGTGTTGGAAAGGCTGTTGGATGGGGAGTCAGAAAGCACTTGAGCTCGTTTTGGATCCACTACTCATTCATGTATTTATGGGACATTTACTCTATGCCCTATACTATGCTAGATGCAGGTTGTGATGGTGAGAGTTTACAAAATAATAGAGAAAACTGATCAAATACACACAAGTGTGTAAATATAAGTGTACCAAGTGCTTTTGAACAGCAAGTGTAGGAGACGTGAACTTCTAACACAGGGACCTCTCCTAAAATGAGAGTCTGACTAGGCTTTTGTGAGAAATAAAAGTTGAGCTGAAATCTGATAAAGAAATGGAGGCAAAGATAGGGGACACTTTTTCAAGAAGAGAGGATGGCCATGGGAAGAGTTGGCCATAGGAGGAAGCTCAGTCATTTTGAATTGCTGAGGGAAGACACATGGGTGGGGTGTGGTGGATAAAGTAAAACAGCCTTTAAGCGAGTCTGGTTAAGATTATACTGGTTTCATATAGCCCCTCCTCAGATGCTTGTTCTGGACAAGAAATGATGGGTGCCTGTGTATCAGAGTGATGGTGATGAGAAAAGAAGTAGACTAATGGGTGAGGTATTTAAAAGGCAAACTCAACAGAACTTAGAAGATTGGATTGGGTTGGGTGGGATGAGGGAGTTGAAAATGATTCTCAGGCTTCTCCCTGGCTTGTGCGACTGGCCATTCACCAAGAAGGAGGTCCCTGGAGGAGGAGATAGAAGTTCACATGCTCAGTTTAGGGGCTGTTGGGTTCAGGATGCATATGAAACATCCACATGGAGATTCCAAAATGGGCAGTGACATGCAAATCTAGAGGAAAGGTCTAGAAAGGAGGTGACAGTTTGGGAGTCACTGGTATATTGACAGCAACTTAAAACCGGTACAGACAGAACCATAGGGATAACTGCGCGTGATAAGAGGACCTCGAATCGAGCCCTCTCTAGGAATTTAAAGTCCAGGTAGAGAAAAATAACATGTAAATGGGAGTGAGGTCATGTGATCAGAAAGTTGGTAAGAAAAGCTGGAGAGAAGTGAAAGGAGAGTATTTCGAGATGGAGGAAAGGAGTAGTGAGCACTCAGCCTTCGGGCATTGCCTGTACCCACACTTCTCCGATCACCAGCATTGGTCTGCGTATCTCAGAGAATCCTTGTGCCGCTCGGATCTGATAATGCTTGAGAAATGTTGAAATCTATCAATTATTTTATTACACAGTCACTCTCAGTTCCCAGGGTTTTTTGTTTTAAACACTGGGACCATTCATACTCTTATCTTCCTCTTCCAGGCTTCTTTAGAACAATAAAAGAGCCAAAAAAAATAAGAATTTGAACATGACCATGTTTCCAACTCTTTGCAGAATTGCAAGGGAAGTAACTTCACTCAGAATCTGGAGTTACCCTCCAACTTGTTTTCTCTCCTGCCTTTCCCTCGGGAACCTGGAAGTCCTCAGAATCTACTTGGGGACCTGTGGGTATAGGCTTGAGACCTGAGTTCTGTAAATAAAACTACTTAGTCATCAGTTCCCTGTGATTAAATGGCCAGCCGTGAGCTAGAAGCTTCTGGTATTCAGGGAACGCCTGACGGGTACACTCCTCCCTCACCTTAAGTATAATTAGTGACACATCAAACGCTCTCCCCACTTTGGCTCTGGAGTGGCCACTACTTGATGTTCAGGAAGAGGGAAGGCCGGATGACAGCGGCCCCTCCCCACAGAACATAGGCAGCCGGACTCCTAGCCCAGGGATCATCCCTCCACCTCACTGCTCATGAGAGGAGGTCTCGTTGGCATCAGACCCTGAGTCTTCCCTCTCAGTCACTGTGGCAGCAGCTCCAACCACAAAAGAAATATCTGCAGATGATTCATTTCCAGCCTTCTGCTCTCCTTTGAAGAGTCAGCTGTCATGTGCTGCCCTGACTCACTCCAGCTCCTTTGCTCCAGGGGAACGAGCACTCTAAAGATTCCTGAGTTCCAGGCCCTTCCTGAGCCAAGAGAGTCACGTTGTTTCGATGATGACGCAGCACAGAAGCATCCTGGCTACTGCCTGTTTGCTGTCCTGCCAGCTCAAGCACTGTTGTCTCTAAACGGAAGAACTAATAAGGCAATGTGTGTCGCTTTGATCTTGCAGGACAAAAATTAAGCCAGTTGGAGGATGTAGACGGTTGAAGAGCTAATGAGTATTTCCACAGTGCTTCTTCAGAGAATGAGATGAGTGAGATGTAGCCGTGGCCACCCAATGTTTCTAAGTCCTTATTATGCTTAAGAAGGAATCCAGAGACTTTCAGAAACTTCAGAAAGTGACCCTGCACTTTTCACACACTGTGAACTGAATCTTTGCCTAATGAAGCTCTCCAAAGGACAATGATCTTATGTTCATTTTTTCCTTTGTTTTTAAAAAAATTGACATTAGTTTCTAAACATGAGTTTTTTCCTCTTAGCCAGATAACATCCTAAGAAACCTCTTAGTTTTAAACAAGGACTTAATGCAAGGAGGAAGTTTTGGTAGTCACATTTTCCTAATCTCATTTTCTGAGCTCCTCTACACGTGGGTCCTTTATATTCCAGAATTGGGTCAGCTGTCATGCGTTTTTGCCAAATGCTCATACTGTTGAGGCCACACACAGATGAATCACTTACTGCCTAACTAAATTAGCCATTGGCATTCACCCCATTACAGAATTATTCCCTGCCACTACTGCTGTCAGTATATTTTGATGTTGGATATATTATATTCATTTATCAAATAAGCATGGGCAAGAAATGTTTTAGGTGTGTATAGGAGGTAAGAAATCCTATGTTGTATTTTTTTGCAAATATAGATGAAATCATGTAGCTAAACATGAAATCTCATCTATATGGTAAATTTTTTTTTTATATTTTCGATCCTGACACTGTCAGCAACCATTTTATGGACAAACCATATTTTAAAATGTAGTCTAATATAGTCTTAATGAAGTCATTTATTTTAAATAAGGAATATCATAACCTGGGTAACTTGGAGTTTTGAAAGTGAATATAAACATTTAAGTTTGTGGTTAAGAATCTGTGTAAGAAAGATCATATTCATTAAAAACACAACTGGTTGCCTTTAATCAATGACAAACTAAAACCAGACCTCAGCTTTTTCTATGATGAAGGTAGCCTCACTGCCCCACTAAGATAGAATGGAAATAACATTTTGTGATTACTCCTAATTTATTTCCAAGTATTATGACATTCTAAAAACAAAATCCAATGAAATTTAGTTTTTAAAATTTCATACATTTATTTCATTGTTAAGAGAATAGTGTTCTGAAATTAAAAAAGGTTATCAGTATCACTTGATCAAATTTACAGACTTATCAAGCATCTATTTTATTAAAGACATTGGATAAAGCTTTTTGAAGGATACAAAAAAAAATGATATGTTATTTACCTCCAGGGAGCTTTTAATTTAACTAGTAAGACAGATTACACAAAGTTCAGTAACAATTTAAAACAGTAATTCAGTTGAACCAGAGAAGTTGTCATGGTATGTAGCATATGCTTTATTACCCTGTGAATGATATGAGAGAGGCATTCAAGAAAGAGAAGGAACACTTGAAGCATTTGTAATCAGAAAAGAATTTACTGAATAGGTGGGATTTGAACTAAGCCAACTATTAATAATTTTGCCAGTTGTGGGCTAGGAGTAGAAACAAATCATATCTGGTGTTGGAGTTGACAGCTACACGGGAGGGCTTCCCTCTATATCCACAGCATTGATTCCTACGTTGCTTTTCCAGTCTACAGTTTCCGGAGGCCATTTGTCTAAGTATGAAGGCAATTACAGTGTTGGCATCTGCTTTTGTAGTTAGTTGAGCTGAACAGTTTAAAAAACAACAACATTTATATGAAGTTAAATGTCTCAATGCAAGATATCAGCTGTATTGTGAAGATAGACATATTAGTAGAGTGATACTTTAAGATTATCATTTTTAATAACATTTGTTAATGGTAAAAAAAAGAATGTTCATAAGCCCAATCATGTTGATAAAGGTAATAAGAACTAATTTTTAAAAATATGGCCTTGACTTTCTGGGTGACTGTGGTTTTCTAACAAAGGGAGGGTCACGGCACTTCCCCACATGAACGTGCTCAGGCATCACCTATGTGCCCTGTTAAGTGCAGATTCTTAATCTGTAGGTCTGGAGTAGGACCTGAGAATCCGTGTTTCTGCCAGGCTCCCAGAAGAGGCAGCTCATGTTGATCTGTGTGCTTTGAGCAGCAAGATTGTAGTGAGAATAACACCAAGCTTCCACAAGGGATGTATTAGACTATTATTTTATAGAGCTTTTGCCTTTTATTCTCACCCAATTCTTTGTCTTTGCCTTTAGCACGAAAGCAAGAGATTATCAAAGTCACTGAGCAGCTGATCGAAGCTATCAACAATGGGGACTTTGAAGCTTACACGTGAGTAGAGGCACATTTCTTTTGCTTTCACACATATAACAAGTTATTTTCTATAAGAATTCATTCTTCCGTGTACCTGAATTCATGTGTATCTAACCCCAGCTTTGGTATGTCTACAATAGCTTCATTTCAAGGTATAAATGACCTAAGTGCCATAGGAGAGAAATGAATGTATTTAAGATTTCAGAGAAAACAAGACTTCTGATAGGAGGATGGGGGTTTTTTTGGTCAACGTGCAAAAGCATAACCCCCTGCACCTCCACGTGAGAGAGGCATTCCAAGCAGAGCAGTCCATAAAAGTCGAGACACACGGACCAGGAAAGCACATAAAAAGTGCATTTTGGTTTAAGGGATGTTTTCCCTCGCAGTTCTGCCCTGGTGATGGGACAGCAAAAGAGATTAGGAGGCAACATCCGGCTGTCTTTTCCTCTTCAGCCAGCACAGCTCAGCTTTATCCTCATCTCTTTATAAGTTTGTCTCTTAACCTAAAAATTTTATTTAAAGAGAAACAGGTCTAATGTTAAAGTTTATAAACTACTGGACCGTAGGTATATAAAGGCAATCACTTTGATCAAATAAAAATAAATCATTCAAATAAATAGAGCACAGAGACATCACACAAAGGATGTGGGTCAACAAGGTAGCTGTTTGGGTGGAGATAAAAATCAGTTCTCAACATTCCCCTTAGACCATACACCTGAGTTCATCTTAAATGAAGGAGTTAAATGCAAAAAAAAAAAAGGAGATTGAATCTGATCTCTGGGGTTAGAACGATCTAACTTTAAAAGCAGGGGAAAGACTTAAAAATGAGAAGGTAAAATGATTAGAATACCTAAAACTTACACACTTGAATTTTTTAAAAGCCAAAATAAAACTAAGAGACAAAGAATAAACAGGAAAGTATTTGTGAAACCTGTCAAAAGTTCACTTATATTGAGAAGATAAGATTAAAAAGTGGAAAAATAGGTAAAGGAGATGAACTATTAGGAAAAGAGGAAATATAAATGACAAGTAAACGACTGAAAGCACCTTCATGCCCACCAGTTCAGGGTATGCAGGTCTGAGGGGAGGAGCGTTTTCTGCGGATCCAGTCAGGGATAAAAGCTCTGCAGACGACTAGAGTGCTGCAGACACGGCAGGACGTGGCTCCTCCACCACCTGACAGAGTGTAAACGGGGCGAGCTTTCAGGGTAGGGGTGGAGGCAAGGCTTTGGGGCACAGTTATTATATACCAGCAAATGTCTATAAAGTTTCGGATTATTACTATAACCCTAAAAATTTAACGTGAGCATGGACTTTGAGTTTAAAACGTGGAGAAAAATTATGAACAAAGATATTTATGGAAACAACATTCAAAACAGTGAAAAACCGTAAGCAACTTATATGTCCAATACTATTAAGGAACCAGCACACCACAGATTAACATTAATTAACCTGTGGTGTGTTTGGTACCGAGGATGTTTATGCAGAGTTCCTAGCCATCTGGCAAAATGCTTGTGAGTGTTCACTGAAGATAAAGGATACAAATATTCCAACTACATAGGAGAAAATATAAAAATGGAATGAGCTATGTCAAATTAGTTTTTTAAAAGAAAAAGAGATGTTGCCTCTGGGAGATGAAATTGTGTGGTTTCTTTCCTGCTTCTTTCCAAGTTTTATATAACAAGAAGATACTATGTTTATCATCAGTTACAAATAGATAACCAAATATTTTAAAAAATATGGAAGAGAGTAACTGAATGTAAGAACTAAATTAAATCCAGGACTGCTTCTTATAAATTAACGTGTGTGCAAATACAAACACAGGCACATACATATGTATGTGTTTGTGTGTATCGATTCTTTAATATGACCTAATAAAAGTATACTTAGAATGAAAGAAATAGTAAGAAATGGAGTTTAAAAGAAAACTCTTTGCTGTCAGAGAATTAATCAGTTAAACAGTTGTTAAAGAGTTATTTAGAATTCTGTGCCATAGGACCTCTTTTATCCTTTTTGCTGATACAACTTTGTTAGACCCATATGATTCTTTAAACAATACACTTTTAATTTTTTTAAATAGTTAAACTGTAACAATTTAATTGCTAGAAAATTCTGCAGTCATTAAGGAAGAATACCAAAAAGGAAAACCTTGAACTATTTCCTTTTTTTAATTTTTATTTTTTAATACCTTTATTGTGATATGGTTCCTGTACAGTAAACTACACATATTTCAGATGTACACTTTGATGAATTTTGATCATAATACACTTTTTAAAAAAATCTCCTTTCGCACTAGCATTCCCCTGTGGAGTGGTAGAAAGTGTGTTTTGTTGGTGTTGTTAGCCAGGCAAAAGTGGTGAAATACAGCATTTCCCATATTCTCAATTTAAAATAGGGTATTTTAAACAATGTGATTCCTTGGAATCACATCAGCTCACTAACTCCTTTGCCTGTAATCTGGCTCGATTTTGTACACTCAGGCCCATGGGTAATCCAAGAGGACCTTCCATCTGGGAGCTTTTGGGGTTGGTGAATGTACTGGTACAGCTCTGTCAGCTGGCCCTGAGCACACCTGTTCAGAGCACTCACACCCCCGTGTCAGGTGGCAGCTTTGTGAATCTTTTATTAATTCAAAGCCTGTTATAGGAGAGAGAGAGAGACACACATACATTACTTACATACAAACATAGAAAGAACACAGTAACAGGTTTTCAAGTATATTGACTCTTGATGGCTAGGTAAAATGATTCATCATAGTACAATGATTCTTGTATGATTTTGGTGCTGATGTAAAGTAGTAATAAATTTTGATTCTCCAATGTTGACAACCAAAAGTCATATTTATAGACGAAGTAATAGCCACTGGCAGAATAAATTCCTGTTACCATAGGAACACCGTTCTTCCCATTTTGCTACTTAGAAAGCGATTATATATATTTAACTTTCAGCTTTAATACCTGCCCACCAGGAAGTTTAAAATCCCTACCCACTCCCACCCCACCCTTTTCTAAGGCTTTCTTTACCACAATGAATAACTACTGTGATTTTTTATTTTAGAAGTATTTTCTACTTTAAAAGTGTTCTTAAAAAATTATCAGTTCCACATTCTATGAACCATACTTTCAAGAACCATAATGAGTGAGCCTTCTGAAACTTGTATTTCTGTTGAACAATGAAAACGTTTTGCCTCCCAAATGGGGAATTTCCACATGAAATTAGATGTAGCCCCACCAAATTAATAAGCAATCCAAAATCTTCCAGCATGTACTCCTTTTATCTGACCTTGTGAATTTCCACTAATTCTTCAAATCCAGATTTTATGTCACCTTCTCTAAAATGCCTACCCTGATCACCACAGGCGCCAAGATACATTTTCTCCTCTCTTTTCCATGAGATTTATACGCCCATCCAGTCCTTGCATCAGGCAACTCACATCTTTCCCCAAACACCCTCTACTGTTGTATTCACTGCCCTCCTCCTGCCTTCCACACACCTGGAAAACTCCTACTCATTCCTAAAAACCTGGCTCAAATTTTCTTTCTCTCGTAAATCTTCCCTGTCCTATATATAAGTAGTCTGGTTCTTGAGCACTTTGTATTTATTGCTTTTCCAGTATTAATTGTTGTGTTACAGGTGTTTCAAAGAATCTCTACTATATAGTAAATGTTTAACAAATCTTTGTTGAATGAATTTCTCCAAAGAAAGCCCATTGGCTTTCTCTGAATATTTAAAATGGTGTATCTCTTGAATCATATTTCTAGGATTGAAAAGAAAACTAATGTGCATTTGAATCCCTCATGAGTTTTATTTTAAAAGTTAATGAAACTTGTGTTTGAGGTTTATTTACATCTTGCAGACACTGCCAGAAGGTGTAGGATGTGATACCTGCCTTCAAGTCAGTCATGTGTAGATGTGTGACATGAATGTAGTGGTGTCAAAAATTATTCCAGAAGTATTTAATTTCAGAGCCAAAGTTGACTTTATAGGGCTTCGAGAGTGACTTCGACCTGGAGAGCATTTTAAAAATAATAAACTTACAACCACCAGAAAACTGAGGAATTAGAAAAACTGGGGAAAGACTAGAGAATTCAACTTGGAAATTAAAAAGTAGAAATTTTTAAAAGGAAACTCCTAAAATATATTGTAGATTATCATCTGCTGGAGCTGGTTTATTATCTTGCCCCTATCTGAAGTCTCCTCAAAATTATTTTTTTAAATTGAAGTACAGTCAGTTTCAATGTATCAATTTCTGGTGTACAGCATGAGTGTCCCAATTATGTATATATTTGTTTTTATAATCTTTTTCATTAAAGGTTATTACAAGATATTGAATATAGTTCCCTGTGCTATACAGAAGAAACTTTTTAAAATCTATTTTTATATACAGTGGCTGACATTTGCAAAACTAAAACTCCCAAATATATTCCTTCCCATCCCTTTTTCCCCGGTAACCATAAGATTGTTTACTATGTCTGCGAGTCTGTTTCTATTTTATAGGTAAGTTCAGGTCTGCTCCCCATCCCATGTTGCTAAGGCCTGTGATAGAAATGTTGTATTAGTGTTGTTTTTTTTTTAAATTCTTTCCACCACTGACTGCTTGGTAAGTAAGAATGGACATGTGAGAAACAGCAAAATACATTAACTCATTTATTATTTTCATTATTTTTTTCTTATAGAAAAATCTGTGACCCAGGCCTTACTGCTTTTGAACCTGAAGCTTTGGGGAATTTAGTGGAAGGGATGGACTTTCATCGATTCTACTTTGAAAATGGTACATTTACTCTAAATTTAATAACATGCCTTTTCCAACTGCTCTTTGAATTTCTCCCAAATTTGCAGATTCTTTGGTTCTTTTCTTTTTTGTTTTTAATATATTTTATTGAAGTATAGTCGGTTTACAATGTTGTGTCAATTTCTGGTGTGTAGCATAATGCTTTAGTCATATAGGAACATACATATATTAATTTTCATATTCTTTTTAACCATAACAAGATATTAAATATAGTTCCCTGTGCTATACAGAAGAAATTTGTTGTTTATCTGTTTTATATATAGTAGTTAGTATTTGCAACTCTCAAACTCCCAATCTACCCCTTCCCACCCCCTCCCCAGCTGGTAACCATAAGTTTGTTTTTTACATCTGTGAGTCTGTTTCTGTTTCATAAATAAGTTTGTCTTTTTTTTTTTTAATTCCACATGTAAGTGATATCATATGGTATTTTTCTTTCTCTTTCTGGCTTACTTCACTTAGAATGACAGTCTCTAGTTCCATCAATGTTGCTGCAAATGGCATTATTTCATTCCTTTTTAATGGTTGAGTAGTATTCCATTGTGTAAATGTACCACAACTTCTTTATCCAGTCATCTGTCGATGGACATTTAGGTTGTTTCCATGTTTTGGCTATTGTAAATAGTGCTTCTGTGAACACTGGGGTGCATGTATCTTTTTGAATTAAGGTTCCCTCTGGATATATGCCCAGGAGTGGGATTGCTGGATCAGATGGTAAGTCTATTTTTAGTCTTTTAAGGAGTCTCCATATTGTTTTCCATAATGGTTGCACCAAACCATTCCCACCACCAGTGTAGGAGGGTTCCCTTTTCTCCACAGCCTCCCAGCATTTATTGTTTGTGGACTTTTGAATGATGGCCATTCTGACTGGTGTGAGGTGATTCCTCATTGTAGTTTTGATTTAAATTTCTCTGATAATTAGCAATATTGAGCATTTTTTCCTGTGACTACTGGCCATTTGTGTGTCTTCACTGGAGAACTGTTTGTTTAGGTCTTCTGCCCATTTTTGGATTGGATTGGTTTTTTTCTTATTAAGTCGTATGAGCTGTTACTGACAAGGGAAATTAAGCCCTTGTCAGTCTCATCTTTCGCAAATACTTTCTTCCTTCTGTAGATTGTCTTTTTGTTTTCTTTATGGTTTCCTTTGCTGTGCAAAAGCTTATAAGTTTAATTCGGCCCCATTTGTTTATTTTTGCTTTTATTTCTATTGCCTGGGTAGACTGCCCGAGGAGAACATTGCTAAGATTTATGTCAGAGAATGTTTTGCCTATGTTTTCTTCCAAGAGGTTTATAGTGTCTTGTCTTTAAGCCATTTTGAGTTTATTTTTGTGTATGGTGTGTTCTAACTTAATTGATTTACGTGCACCTGTCCAGTTTTCCCAACACCATTTGCTGAAGAGACTGTCTTTACTCCATTGTATGTCCTTGCCTTCTTTGTCAAAGATTAATTGACCAAAAGTTTGTGGATTTATTTCTGGGCTCTATTCTGTTCCATTGATCTATATGTTAGTTTTTGTTACCAGTACCGTGCTGTTTTGATTACTGTAGCTCTATAGTATTGTCTGAAGTCTGGGAGGGTTATTCCTCCAGCTTCATTCTTTTTCTTCAGTAATGCTTTGGGAATTTTGGGTCTTTTGGGATTCCATATAAATTTTAGGATTATTTGTTCTAATTCTGTGAAAAAATGTCCTGGGTAATTTGATAGGGATTGCATTAAATCTGTAGATTGCCTTGGGCAGCATGGCCATTTTAACAATATTGATTCTTCCAATCCATGGGAACATGGGATAGCTTTCCATTTCATTAAGTCATCTTTAATACAAATTATAGTTCTCCATGTATAAGTCTTTCACTTCCTTGGTCAGATTTATTCCTAAGTTATTTTATATTTTTGGATGCAATTTTAAAAGGGATTGTTTCTTTACTTTCCTTTTCTGATATTTGTTAGTGTATAAGAAATGCCACTGATTTCTTTAAGTTAATCTTGTATCCAGCTACCTTACCAAATTCTTTTATTAGCTCTAGTAGTTTTTGTGTGGAATCTTTAGGGTTTGCTATATATAGTATCATGCTATCTGCATATAGTGACAGTTTTACCTCTTCTCTTCTAATTTGGATCCTTTTTATTTATCATTATTACTATTTTTTGTCTGATTGCTGTTGCTAGGACTTCCAATACTATATTGAATAGAAGTGGTGAGAATTGGGCATCCTTGTCTTGTTCCAGATTTTAGGGGGAAGGCTTTCAGCTTTTCACCATTGAGTACTATGCTGGCTGTAGGTTTGTCATATATAGCTTTTATTATGTTGAGATATGTTCCCTCTATACCCACGTTGGTAAGAGTTTTTAACATAAATGAGTGTTGAATTTCATCAAATGCTTTTTCTGCATCTATTGAGATGATCATGTGGTTTTTGTCTTTTCTCTTGTTGATGTGGTGTATCACATGGATTCATTTGCATATAATGAACCATCCTATGTCCCTAGGATGAATCCAACTTGATCATAGCGTATGATCTTCTTTATGTGTTGTTGGATTTTGTCTGCTAATATTTAGTTGAGGATTTTTGCATCTATGTTCATAACGATAATGGCCTATAGCTTTCTTTTTTGGTAGTGTCTTTGTCTGACTTTGGTATCAGGGTGATGATGGCTTCATAGAATGATAGTTTGGAAGTATTCCCTCCTCTTCAGTCTTTTGGAAGAGTTTGAGAAGGATTGGTATGAGTTATTTTTGTATGTCTGATATAATTCCCCAGTGAAGCCATCTGGTCCTGGACTTTTGTTTGCAGGGAGGTTTTTAATTGCTGCTTCCATTTCACTTTTAGTTATTGGTCTGTTCAAATGATCTATTTCTTCTTGATTCTGTTTTGGTAGACTGTATGTTTCTAGAAACTTGTCCAATTTATTGCCATATAGTTGTTCATAGTATTCTCTTATGATTTTTTTTTTGTATTTCTGTGGTGTTGGTTTGTAATCTCTCCACTTTCATTTCTTATTTTGTTTATTTGTGTTCTCTCTCATTTCCTGGTGAGCCTGGCCAGAGGTTTGTCAATTTTGTTTACTCCTTCAAAAATCCAGCTCTTGGTTTGATTGATTTTTTAATTGTTTTTTTAATCTCTTATTTCCTCCTGATCTTTATTATTTCTTTACTTCTGCTGACTTCGGGTTTTGTTTGTTCTTCTTTTTCTAATTATTTTAGGTGGCAGCTTAGGTTGTTTATTTGAGATTGTTCTTTTTTGAGGAAGGCCTGTAACACTATGAACTTCCCTCTTAGGAGTGCTTTTGCTGTATCCCATAGATTTTGTATGGTTTTGTTTTCATTGTCATTTGTCTCAAGGTATTTTTTAAATTTCTTCTTTGATTTCATCATTGATCCACTGGTTTTTTAGTAGCATATTGTGTAGTCTCAATAAGTCATTTTTTTCTCATTTGTTTTTCTGTGGTTGATTTCTAGTTTCATGCCATTGTTTTTAGAGAAGATGCTGGGAATAATTTTCTACCCTCTTAAATTCGTTGAGGTTTCTTTTGTGCCTAAGTATGTGGTCTATCCTAGAGAATGTTCCATGAGCACTTGAAAAAAATGTATATTCTGTTTTGGGAGGATGTAATGTCCTAAAAATATCAAGCAAGTCTAACTGTTCTATTGTGTCATTTAGTATATCTCCACTGCCTTATTGATTTTCTATCTGCAAGACCTGTCCAATGAGAGGTAGGAGTAGGAGACTAACACCCTATTTGTATTCCCATCAATTTCTTCTTTTATGTCTGTATTTGTTTTACATATTTGGGTGCATGTTTATTAATGAGTGTAATGTCTTCATCTTGTATTGCTCCTTTGATCATTATATAGTGTCCTTTATCTCTCTTTATGGCCTTTGTTTTAAAGTCTATTTTGTCTCATGAGTATTGCTACTTCTGCTTTCTTGTCATTTCCACTTGTATGAAATATCTTTCAATCTAATGTGTGTCCTTTACTCTGAAGTGGGTCTCTTGTAGGCAGCATATTGCAGCATTCTGTTTTATTATCCAATCTGCCACTCAGTCTTTTGACTGGAGCACTTAGTCCATTGACATTTATAGTAATTACTGGTAGATGTGTGTTTATTACCATTTTGAACTTTGTTTCCGGTTGGTTTGGTGTTTCTTCTTTGTTCCTTTCTTTTCTTTTTTGTTTTTCTTTTTGTGGTTTGATCATTTTCTTTTGTATTAGCTAGGTTTCTTTTTGGCTTTTGTGACTATTGTGTGCTTTTGATTTGTGGTTTTCCTGTTTTTCAGGTATATTAACCCCTTACTATATGTATCTCTTTGCTTTAGCCTGGTAGTCATGTTGGTTCAAACACATCCTAAAAAGAACGAAGAAAAAGAGAGAGAGGAAAAAAACTGTTTTCTTGCTCCCCTCTCCCACCTTTTATGATTTTGATACTCTTTATTTTTATTTATTTACTTTTTACGTCTTCATGTTTATTCTCTTGCAATTCACTGTAGTTATCACATTTCCAATTATGGTTTTCTCATTTCTATAGCTTCCTGTTTCTTTTCAATTTAGAGTAGACCTTTCAATATTTCTTTTAGTATAGGTTTAGTACTGCTGATTTTTTTTTGTTTTTTAGAGTAGGAGAGATAAAGGATAGTCTTGCTGGATAGAGTAACCTAGGTTGCAGCTTTTTCTCATTCAGGACTTTGAATATATCTTGCCACTCCCATCTGACCAGCAGTTTGTGTAGATAAATCAGCTGAAAACCTTATGGGGGTTCTCTTATAACTAACTCATTTTACTCTTGCTGCCTTTAGAGGCCTTTCTTTAACTTTGGCCATCTTAATTATGTCTTGGTGTAGGTCTGTTTGGGGTCTTCTTATTTGGGACCCTCTGTGTCTTCTGTACTTGGACATGTTTCCTTTAGGTTTGGGAAGTTTTCAGTCACGATTGCTTCAAATACCTTTACAATTCTCCTTTCTTCTCCTTCTGGGACCTGTATTATGCGTAAGTTGGAATGCTTTATATTATCCCATAGGTTCCTTATATCGCTTTCATTGGTTTTTGCTGTTCTGATTGGGTGACTTCTGTATCCTGTCTTGTAAGTCTCTTATTCATTTCTCTGCTGTCTAGTCTGCTTTTGAGACTGTCTTTAGCTCAGCTCTTATCTCAGCAACTGAGTTTTCTGTTTTAAATTGGCTCCTCTTTACAGTTGCAATGTCCTTTTTAAAGTATTCTGTCTCTACTGATAGTCTCTTAGTTCCTTCAGTGCATTGATCACTCCATTTTTGAAGTCATCATCTAGTAGACTATCAAGGTCATTTTCATTGATCATTCTTTTAATTGGGAGTAGTTCCTCTGCTTCATTTTACTTATATTTCTCTGGCTCTATGGATTTAGGAGTATCAGTTATCAACTGTGATCTTGAAAGGCTGTTTTATTTTTTGTTTGTTTTTATTTAAAGTGGGAGGATTCCTGTGTAGACTGTGTGTGTCTAATAGTTTCGTTGCAATGGCTGTTCTTAGTATGGATGGTTGCCATGTCTTCCTTCCATGTATTTTGGCTGTTATTCCTTTGACTGCCAGTGTGATTGGTGGTGTGGGGATCATAGCATGCCCTGATTGTTGAGCCAGGCCTTCTTTTTTGTTCTGTGGTTGTCACAGCCTTGACAGGGGCCTGGTCTGCCCCCTGTTGCTGGAATAGAGGCTTCCAGACCCATTTCTGGGCTGTGGTGTGTAGTAGGCAGGGTTGGAGCACTTCAGCTGGGAAGAAGTGTAGGCAGATGTCCACTAGGAAGTGCCCTCTGGTGGTTTCTGTCACTTGTTATGTGGGCTTACAAGGTACTCTTTGTTGATGCTGCCTTTGTCCCTGCCTTAGCTGCGGGAATATCGGCCACCTGCTCTGGTGACCCCCAGGTTCTTGGCCCCCGGAACCACCACTGCAAATCTGCCAGTGTCAGGCACTCAGACTCGCCGTAGTAAGTGTGCCACCACGCACCTGAATCTGTGGTGCACCACAGGGTCAGGGCAGACCCCAGCCCTGCCTACGTATGCAGGCCTGTTGTAAATACCCGTACTCGCCCCCACCATGAGTCAGAACTCTGTTCACTGCCTGTTTGTCCCAGAGGCATGGGTCCACAAAGGGTCCAGAGAGAGCAGATCTGCCCTCTCTGTCTGGGGGTGTAAACAAATCTTAGTCCTGCTTGTGAAGTTGCAGGGCCACTGGGTATAGATTCAGCTTTCAGCCCTGCCTCCATGAAGCGGTGATGGCTGTAACCAAACCCCACCTCTCTTCTCAGGAGAACACACCAACAATGGAGCCAAGCAGAGAAAGAGACTAGCGTGGCTGCACAGTGCTGTTTTATGGCGGTCCCAGCCAGAGCTCACACCGCCCTCCAGTCCCTTGAGGCTGCCTCTGTGCAGTAGGCCCCATCCCTGTGCCTGGGCTCCTCACCAGTCTCCAGCAGCCAGTCCCTGCTTGTCCCTGACGGCTCACATCTACTGCTGGGGATCACAGGGACCCTCTGGGTCAGTTTCCCTTAGTTCGGTCTGCCAAGTGGTTGCCACTTTGTCCTTGGAGCCTCGGAAGCTCTGCTTCTGTGTCTGCTGACCTCCCGGCTGGCGAGAGGGGTGTCCCAGTGTGGGGGTGCCTTTGTTCCTATGCTGCTCCCTCCCTGCACCAATTTTTTTTTTCTTACCAGATTTTGTGAGAATCCTCCTAAATCTCAAAACTAGAGACACTCTGCCAGAGTTCAGCCGGTGTTCTGTGCAATTCAGTGGGTTTGTAGATGTAATTCTTGGTGTATTTGTGGGAGAGGGCGAGCTGTGAGTCTCTCTACTCGGCCATCTTGGCTCAACCCCATCTTTGGTTCTTTTCTGCAATGAGAATTTTTACCTTAGTCTAGCATCTTACATCATAAAAATGTTTTATGTTTAAAGTTGGGGAAAAAAATGACAGGCTTAAAAGTTTTGGTTTGTTTTGAAACATACCTGATTTTTTAATTTAAAAAGTCATGTTGAGTAAAAGCACTCCATACAAGTCCCAGTAAATGTATAATATAGGCTGCAACATAAGTTAGTTAGCAGAAAGTGTGGAATTATTTCAGGTTTTCATAAAACCTTACATATGAAAAAACAAAAGAAACCCCAGCATGCCAGAATATTTGACATAGAGGAGTGCTATCAGGCATAATTAGTGCTCATTTTCAAGGTAAAATGTAAATGAATAGGAGTAGTCCAGTAAATATTTCAGTTCAGATTACAAGAATTTTAATGGTCTCAGGGGAAACAGCCACATTTCGGAGAAAGTGACAAAAGACACTCCTGCAGAAATGCTTCAGGTCATTTTAATCCTTTTCCTGAACACCTAAAGAGACTGGGTATTGTGTTGTGTTTGCATGATGCAGGGAGTGAATTCACCATTTGCAGTGTTTTGGAAGAATTAGAAATTGCAGTAATGCTTAGGATAATCAAGCTCACTTCCAGTGATTATAAGCTTTGCCAAGAGTCTGCCTTGCAATGGATTTTTACATCAAGATATGTTTAACAAGTTGCTTTTTCTTATATACACTACGCGTCTGCAAACAAAGATAATTATGTAAGAAACTGCCCTTAATAGAGCTTCAGTAAACGTTCTTACATTCCCTGTGTTCCATCCAGCACTGTGATTGACAGCATCTCATAATGTTTTCTTCAACTGACTCTCAAGTGACACCCATCTCTAGTAAAAGAATAAAGAATTAACTCATTAATATTTTAACTTATTTCAATATGACACTATATGTCATTACTTTCCATAAATACTTCTTCATAATGGGATATTCTTTTTCATCTGACTGTAGCACTAGTAATTTATTCAGATCTTTTCATAGAGTGTGTTTGGATAACAGGCAAATCAGTTCAACCTGTTTTAGTGATCTGAGAGATCATTAATTGTCTGCACTAAATCTTTCTCTCTCTTAAGTCAGTCACTGAATAACTGAAACAAATAGCTATTGTCAAAACAACACAGGCTGGAGCTTACTGAGGGCTGTTCAGTCAGTGCAAAGAGCTAAAGGATCAGAATCGGGGTTATATTGGCCAGCATGAAATTCTGGATTTTTACTGGATGACCACAACTTGACTAACACAGAATGGACTCTACCAAATAGAGGAGCCACTGGATGAGATGGGGAAACAAATTCATGCTCTGGCCAGCCTATTTTGGAGAGAGCAGTCTCCATACTTGCATCCTTGTCCCATATCTTCACCAACTAACAAACAAACAAGACCACAGGATATCCTGTCCCACCGATCCTTCACTGGGAAGACAGGAACTGCTCTGTGCACCTGGGCCAGGCTTTCTTCATCTCTATTCATATTAGGCTTCTCTTTCTAACCACTTCTCATTATAAGTGAGAACGCCTCTCCAGCTCCCCAACTCCAAAAGTTTTCAGAGTGGCATATGAATTGTCTACAAAAGGAATCAAAGAAAATGACTACTTTTGCTCTTTTTCTTTATACTTTGCATAGTACCAGGCACTCACTTTGTGTGGACAACTGAATTAATGAATGGCATTCCATTTATTGGTCCCAACTGAAGTTGTTACTGGTTTTGGTTTATTTTACATAGAAACTAAATTCTGTTTTCCATGTTGTTCTCTTTCAGCTTTGTCCAAAAGCAATAAACCAATCCACACCATTATCCTGAACCCCCACGTACATCTGGTAGGCGATGATGCTGCCTGTATAGCATACATTAGGCTCACCCAGTACATGGATGGCAGCGGAATGCCAAAAACAATGCAGTCAGAAGAGACACGTGTGTGGCACCGCCGGGATGGAAAGTGGCAGAATGTTCATTTTCATCGCTCGGGATCACCAACCGTACCCATCAAGTAAATATTTCCAGGCTGTCAGCTTCTTTAACATACCCATGGTCAGCGTTTTTACTTATTCCGTAATAGCATAATAGCATGGCCTATGTTACTTAATGCTAGCAGTCAGTTATACTGGTGGGAATTAGTCTCATGAGAAACAATCTATACTTCTCTGGGAAGATAAGTAAGACCAGCTGTTTGTGGGTTGAAGCTTCCCCTAGAGCAGTACTCAACAGTTTTAGATAGGAACTAGAGGACACCCTATCATGGTTAAGTCAGGGAGAATTCATGTAATAAGGTAAAGCCTTAATGACTTCATTGTCACAATTGGCAGAGGAAGGGGATGTGGAAGGGAAAAATGGGAGTTTCTAAACTAGCCAATATAGTTGACCCTGCTTACGCATGGGTTCCTCACACACAGATTCAACCAGCCTCAGAGTGAAAATATTTGGGGAGGAGAAATTCCAGTAGGTTCCAAAAAGCAAAACTTAAATTTGCCATGCAGGCAACTATTTCCATAGCATTTACATTGTATTGGTATTAATAAGTAATCCAGAGATGATTTAAAGTATACAGGAGGATGGGTGTAGATTATATGAAATACTACACCATTTTATATGAGACTTGAGCACCTGCAGGTTTTGGCATCCACGGGGAACCTGAAACCAATCCCCACCCTGATACTGTATTATATCAGTAGTTTCATTTCACAGATTTTTCTACTGGTGCTCAATTACAGATATTAGGATAAATTTATGAAGTTCAGCATTTGAAACGCACCTTTCTCACTACAGCACACTAACTCAGATGTGGTGTTTGCTCTCCTAATCAGTAACTAGACATTTATTTCACATCACCTAGCTGTTTAACCTGCGCCAGATAAAATGCAAAGTAAAAGATGTTGCCCTCAAGGAACTTATATTCAAGTTTAGAAAACAATTTATCACCAAGAGCAAAGGAAAAACTATAATAAAGTTCATAATCAGCTCCAGAGTAGAAGGAAATGAATGACCAATATAACAAACTTACAACAGTTTGGAAGGATACTGTGTAGAAGATAGAATTTTGGACAAGGTCTTAAGTGAGGATGGAACTTGGAGAAATTGAAGGATAGAAAGAACAAATGGAAGACATTCCAAGTTCAAGAAGCACCATGAGAAAAAGCACGATGTCAGTCATTAGCTTAGTATGCTAGAGGATTATGGGTAGGGAAGGCTGACTCCAGCTGGAGTAAAGGGGAACCACAGGAATAACGTTCATCAGAAAAGTAGACGGGATGTTCACACTTGGTAGGAGTTCAGCCCACTGCTGCTCTCACTCCAGATTCTCTCACTGGATCACCTGTTAATATCTGGGGGGCATGGGATGGGGAGTCAAGGTCACACAAACAGCCATTCAACTCCAGAGAATCCACCAAAATTTCTTAGTTTCATGATGTCCCACCACAGTGGTTTTCAATGGCCTTCTCTATAGCCTTGATAATTACTATCACTGTTGGATTTGTTTAAAAGTGGGTCACAAGGAAAAAAACAAAAGATAGGTTGAAATTCACTCCAAAACAAATAACTATGTAATTAAGAGAAAGATGAAAGGTAGGTAACGAGAATAGAAACACCATTTTTGTGCATTTCTGTGTTTTTTTTTACCCCAAAGAGGTACAGCACAAATTGCCAGTTACTATAGAAGGGATTGCATTCATACTGTATTAGAAGGTTAGGTTTCTCTACAACTCCCTGAAGTGTTTATGGGATAGAGCCTATTTAAGACAACTTCATTTTATGCCAGGGGGCTTAAATGGGGCTTCTCTTAATAGGCCATCCTGTATTCCAAATGGGAAAGACAACTTCTCAGGAAGCACCTCTTTGTGGCAAAACATCTAAGGCCTGAAAACCATTCACATATGGTTCTTGTAAGTAACATCCTGCTCCGTGATACCTGGTGATTGGAGCTAATGACTGAAAAGCTGCATGGCTGTTTTTCTTCCCTTTGAGGATATTTTCTCTTGCATTATATTCAGTGAAAATCATAAAAGGTCTTGGAGAATTCGTAGCATTTTTGCATGAGCTCAAGTCTAATGTTTCGCACCATTTGGTAGAATAACCCTTATTTTCAAGGTAACAAGTGCTGAGAAGACCCTATCTTCAGCATATGTATTGTGGCATTTTGGAATATCCTGGAGTTCTCACATCAGAAGTCAATTTTATCTGAGTCCATTCAGACAACTCTCAATTATCCAGACCAAATTTATGTCAGGCTCTGGGATCCTTTAATGTCTCACCGTTCTTTCAAGAAGTTGCAGTTCCTGTGTCGCACTGGGCTGAGGTTAATATATAAATTGATTTGCCCTGCTTAGTATATTGGTATTTGACCAGGAGGAGGAAGTCAAGTTGAAATTTAAAACTCACAAAGTGAGTAATTCCAGAGGATAATTGAAAGTTGACTAAATAAATTCATGCCTGTGTTTGTTGTGTTTTTTAAGATTTGTTTCCTAACTTGGATTAGGATTCAGAGATGTGTGGTACTGTTGTGAATCTTTCCTCCACTCAAAGCACTGAACCTTGTCAGAGCTTTGAAGAACTAGTGCTCCCAGCTGTTGGTTTAAAGAAGACCTCCAATTAAATAATAATCGTGTTTTCTCTACTGTTTAAGGCTGTAAAATTGACTTCTAGGTTTGATTTCTCGTGAAGTCTAAGAATAATGACAAAAGCTAAAGGATGTCCTTAAACTTTTAGTCTTTTTCAACTAAATAATACTATTCATTTATTAATCTGTCTAGTAAATAGGAATGCTCAAACTGTGTATTTGGATCTAATCATGTGATTGAAGCCTGAGTGTATTTTTAGCTTAGCTCTGTGTGGACAAACTGATGGATATTAAAATTGGAACTCAGTATTAATTGTTTAACACTGTGCATTTGAGCTTTCAGTGACTGCAAGCCAAGATGTCTTACACACAGTGTTTTCAATCCAGTACTTAGCTGGTTGTAAAATCGTAGCCTAGCCTCAATGCTTGGCAAAGCACTTCGCTGATATTCTGTAAAAGTGTTTAATTTCTTTCTCCCTCTCCCGTTTCTCCTTGCAGCTAAGTATCAACAGTGCCACTTCCACATTCTGTTCTCAAGGCACCCGGATGGTAACCCTGGGCCGTCCTCTCCTCCTCTTCATGCATGTTTCTGAGTGCATGAAGTTGTGAAGGTCCTACGTGTACTGCATACGTGAGGCATCATATATTCCTTCCTATACATTGTTTACATGTCAACTATGGGGATGTTCCATGCAAACTTCAATTGCTGTTGGCAAACAATAGGGGGAGGTCAAAGAAAATTCCATGATATTCCGAGTACAACCTAATCATCCACCTAGTCATAAACCTATTTCTCTGTTTATGCCAAGATTTAACAGACTTCATAATTACTGTTCTCTGAATGACAAGTTTGTAAGAGAAATGTAAATTTTTAAAACCTCTTTGCTGTTAATCTGTTTTAGCTTGTTTGTTTAACAAAAAAAGGCAAAAAAAAAAAAGATTACCTTAAGTTTCCTGGTGTGATTCTGGTTGAAATGGAGGGTTTCTGATTGAAAGCTTAGTTGCTATTTAACAGTTAAAGTGGGTCGGTTTGTGGGCAAGAATCACTTACGAATGTGAAAGCGAGAATCAGTGGGTTTGCTCCCACCTAGAGTCACGTCATTTGGGTCAAACTGGAAAAGCTCACGTCACGGACGAGTTTGATCGCTTTACGGTATTCTCGCCCTGTTTGTTTGGGTGACATTTGCTGAATTGAACTTTTTGTTCCTTTCTCAAACCTGTGCTCTTTTTTCTTCATTTGCTTCCTTTTATATTTTTTCCATTCTTTACTTTTTCCTTTTTGTCAAGTAGTGTGTGAGAAGAGTGAAATTTGCATAAGGTAAAATAAAAACTGAGGCCTCCTGGAGGTAGCTATTCTAACATTTTTGATCATCTTCAGGGCCCCTGAAAAATGTCAAGAAGATTTTTAAAGGTTTTTAATTTTGTGCTAGTTTGGACGTAGGGGTCCTGTGTTGGAGGTAAATGTTTGAGAAGAGAAAGCAAGTAGGGGCCCGCTGTGCCTGCATGTGCTCACCGTCTGGGGCAGCTGGCAGGAGACACCAGCTGGGTCATGGATCAGGATTTTGTGCAGATGCACTTACTTCTCTGCCTCTTGGGGCGGGCCCTCCTGCATCATCACTGGCTGGTGTTCTGAAGTTTGGGAGGCCTGCGAAGGTCTTCAATTCTCCTAAGCATTTTGACCTCGGTCTTTGTGACTCGTGCTTTCATAGCGTCTCTCATGTCAGTGATGCTGTTGCCCTCCAGGGAGTTCGGGTTTTCCAGTTTTAAAAAAAGAAAAGGGAAACATCCCTGTTTTCTTTGTGCTTCTCATTTCTCTGTTTGTTCAATTCCTGTGGGGCTTTATCTCCTCCCTGAAATGCTTTAGAGTGCATGGTATCTTCATCAACGTTGTTTTAACAATAGTAACTCAGAATCCTCAGAAGCCTATTTTTAAAGCTGAAGCAAAAAAGAAAACAACCCTCCCTCTTCGCTCTCATTTCACCTTTCTGTGTTGATTACTAATCACCTTAGATATTGTTGCTAGTGGATGTATGGTAGATGGATTGAAACTTTTCTGATAATTATTACACGATTTAAAACAATATATATTTAAAGTAAATATATACGGTAAATGTATTGAGCCATGTTAACCTGCCAATGAGATCTGTGAAAAAGTAATGGCCTCATTTTTCCCTTTTTAATTTCTCTTATCTTTTTTGTGAAGCAGCTATACGTGGCATTCATGTATTTAAAAAAAAAAATAGGTATAGAGTGTTTTTTTTTTTTTTACACTTTTAGCATGTGGTGTTGAAGTATTACCGTAGATCAAGTTTGTCTTCCACACTAAGATGTGAGGAAATTGTGATTTGTTCTCTCCACCACAATTGAATTACACATTTATTATCTGCTATCATTTTGAAACACTGCAGTTTACCATGGGACACTGTATATATTTCTTGCCATAATGGTAAATGACTATTTAAGAGTTAATAAATTTGTGATTTCTGCTGACGACGCATCCATCTTTATTTCTTTAGAAGTACTTACTGTCTTTACGCACATGTGACACTGGCTGGTGCCAGGGGCAACATGTCTTACTATGGTCTCATTAGTACATCATTTGCCTTTGTAAAGATGAAGTTATTGAACTGAGCTGTCTTCTAAGACTGTACTTGGTGATAAGTTAAATTTACAGTAAGCACAAAATAAAGGTCTCTCCTCAGATTCTTCTGAGAACAAAGTAGTTAAAACAAGAGTCCTGAAAGTTTCTAATGTACCCTTCCCTCTGTCCTTCTCATGGTTCCATTTTTCATCCAAATCTGACCATATAATACATCTGTGTTGTCACCTCCAAAGTACAGGCAA
The DNA here is from genome assembly GCF_036321535.1 of Camelus dromedarius. Taxonomy (NCBI): domain Eukaryota; kingdom Metazoa; phylum Chordata; class Mammalia; order Artiodactyla; family Camelidae; genus Camelus; species Camelus dromedarius. The sequence continues at coordinate 43,044,010 of NC_087436.1, forward strand.
GCGCCTCCTCGACTTGAACTTGAGTGAACCAAAATGCTCAACTTCTCTCAATTTATTAAAAGTTTGATTCTAACCTAGAATAGTCTTCCCCTATTTCTTCAACCTAATTCTTACTCATTCCTTGAAATTCAATTTAGAACAGCATCCCCTCCAGCAAACCTTCCTAGACATGCTCCAGGCTGTCAACACTCATGTAGTGGTTTGTGGTAGCCTCTCCTGCCAACCACGCTATTTTGGAAATATATCTCTATTTGTGTCTCCTCTACTGGAGTAACGCTTCTGTAGGCAAGAACTGTGTATTAGTACCCATAAACCCATATGAGGGCCAGGAAGGAAGAAGCTGTTAATAATTGTTGAACTGTGGCCAAACCATAAAGGGAAATTCCAGGTGTAATCAGAGAGTCTGGAGTTGATGTTTGGCTCTGTCACTGTTGTCTTTGACACTCTGAGCAAGCTTCTCTCTGAACCTTAGTTTTTGTATTTGTAAAATGAGACGAAACATACCAATGAATACAATATGGTGAGGATTCGAGACAATGGGTACAGAGTGCCTAGAAGCTACTTGGTACATAATCCTAAGTGGTAGCAGCTATAACTGTTCCAAGCACTGATATTAATACTTCCATTGTTCTGGTTATTCCTTACTCAAGGGAGTAGAAGACCCTTGTTTTGCTAGGAGCTGCCCTTTTAATGTAAGTTGACTGAGGATATACTCATTTTCAAAAGTCGCAACAGCAAAATGATAAATACTGAGTGAGGTAGTCATGTAGCCCAAACTAGGAGAAACGAAATGGAGTAAATCAGCATATTCCAGGACAGTTCTCAAGGAATCTTAATCTTAAGTAACTGAAATTTTGAATCTCTGTATAAACAAAAACTACATATGATGTAATGGTAAACATAGAAAGCACAACCTTTGAGTGATTTCATTAAATAAAATTCTACTGACTTCTATGAAAGTTTCACGGTTTCCATGGTTTCCTTTGTCAGATGAAAGTACAAATATATCAAAAAGTGATAATGAACATCTACACACTAGACCCTGTGTCCATGATCTGAACACTAAGCAGTCATAAACCACGTGGGCCTGAGACAGCAGCACAGGGTATTTACACCATTTCTACTTTTCTATCAAACAAAACAATTCTCAGAAGTAAGCCAACAGTTTACTGTCTCAATCTTGAAACATTTTTCTCTCATCTTTCAGATAACACACTTGCCTAATTTCCTTCCTACCATCCTAGATGCTCCTTCCCAATCTCTACCTGGTCCCTTTTCATCAACCTGGCTTTTAAATTTTGGAACTCTTTTTTTCTATTTTCACTCACACTCACTCCCAATTATCTTGTGCCCAATCTCAATGGCTTGAAATTATGTCAATGACTCAAAGTTTTTATGTCAATGACTCAAATATCTATCTAGAGCCTTGAACGGTCTCCTAAACTCCAAACTTGTGGCTCCAACGGCCTATTTGAAATCTACGTTGTAGATCTACTAGGCATCTCAAAATACAATGTCCAAAGCTGAGCTTTTGATGGTCTATGCCAAAACCCCCTCCCTCTACAGTTCTTTTCATATCTTAAGAATTGGTAAATACTGGATAACAGCATGTAAATCAATGAAGTTAGAACACTCCCTCACTCCATTCACAAAAGTAAACTCAAAATGGATTAAATATCCAAAAGAAACCATAAATCTCCTAGAAGAAAACTTAGGTGAAACATTCTCCAACATAAATCTAAGCAATGCTCTCCTCGGACAGTCTACCCAGGCAATAGAAATGAGAGTAAAAATAAACAAATGGGACCGAATTAAACTTATAAGCTTTTGCACAGCAGAGGAAACCATAAGCAAAACAAAAAGACAACCTACGGAATGGGAGAAAATTTGCAAATGATGATACTGATGAGGGCTTAAATTCCAGAATATATAAACAGCTCATATAACTTAGTAACAACAAAACCAACCCAATCCAAAAATGGGCAGAAGACCTAAACAAGCAATTCTCCAGTGAAGACATACAAATGGCCAATAGGCACAGGAAAAGATGCTCAATATCACTAATTATCAGAGAAATGCAATTCAAAACTATAATGAGGAATCACCTCACACCAGTCAGAATGGCCATCATTCAAAAGTCTGCCAACAATAAATGCTGGAGAGGATGTGGATAAAAGGGAACCCTCCTACACTGCTGGTGGGAATGTAGTTTGGTGCAACCATTATGGAACACAGTATGGAGATTCCTCAAAAGACTAAAAATAGACTTATCATGTGATCCAGCAATCCCACTCTTGGGCATATATCCAGAGGGAACTCTAATTCGAAAAGATACCTGCACCCCAATGTTCATAGCAGCACTACATACAATAGCCAAGGCATGGAAACAGCCTAACTGTCCATCGACAGATGACTGGGTAAAGAAGTTGTGGTATATTTATACAATGGGATACTACTCAGCCACAAAAAAAGAATAAAATAATGCCATTTGCAGCAACATGGATGGACCTAGAGATCATCATTCTAAGTGAAGTAAGCCAGAAAGAGAAAGAAAAATACCATATGATATCACTCATATGTGGAATCAAAAAAAAGGGGGGGCAGACACTATGAACTCATCTACAAAACAGAAACACACTCACAGACATAGTAAACAATTTTATGGTTACTGGGGAAAGGGGGGTGGGAAGGGATAAATTTGAGAGTTTGAGATTTTAAAATGTTAGTCACTATATATATAAATAGATTTTTTAAAGTTTCTTCTGTATAGCATAGGGAACTATGTTCAATATCTTGTAATAACCTTTAATGAAAAAATATGGAAACCAATATATGTATGTATATGCATGTCTGGGACATCATGCTGTAGACCAGAAATAGACACATTGTAACTGTACTTCAATTAAAAAAAATTTTTTTTTAAGAATTGGCAATTCAGTTCTTCCTTTGATCAGGCTAGAAATCTTGGTGTCTTTAATTCCTCTTCCTATTTGAAAACCCGTCATCTTTACCTCCAAATTATAACCAGAATCTGACCACTTCTCACAATGGTCTCTGCTACCTCCCTTGGGCCAAATCACCATCATGTTCTCTATAGTATTGGGGTGTCCCACTAACTGGTCTCTCAGCCTCTGCTCTTACCTCACTTCTATTTACTCCTGATGCAGCAGCTAGAATGAGTTTGTTAAAAGTCAAAGCATGTCACTTCTCCGCACAAAACCCTCCACTAGTTTCCCTTATCACTCACAGTAAGAACAAAGTCCTGAGAGTGGCCTTTGAGTATGGACCTGCTATGGCTCCCCATTTCCTCTCTCACCACTTGTCTGTGAACATGCTAGGAGTGCTCCCACCCCAAGGCCTTTGCACTTGATTTTTACTGTGCCTGAAACACTCCCTCAGAGATCCAAGTAGCCATCTCCTTCACTTACCTGTTTATTCTCAAAATTAAGTCACTTTCTCACTAAAGTTTCACTGACCATCTTATCCAAGACTTCAAACTTAACTCCCTCAGACACCTTATCCTCCTTCCCTGATTTTTTTTTTCTCATTACAATTACTATTCAGCATATTGTTTCTTCATTTTATCTATCTTTATAAGGGTGGAGATTTTTGTCTCCCTTGTTCATGATACATTTATAGCTCCTAGAACAGTGTTTGGAACATAGTAGGTGCTTAATAAATATTTGGAGTTGAACAAATAAATTAATGAATTGTTCTCTTTTGCAGTTAGAAAACTGTTCAGTTTGGAACGTTTTTAGGTGGCAGAGAACAGAAAACTGAATTCCAAATATCTTAACAAGGAAAATACATTATTTCACAGAACAAGAGATGGATGAATTCCTTCTTGGGTTGATAAACAACCTGTGTAAACAATGTGATAAATTCAGTGATTCAATAACATAGAAAAGGACCCAAGTCCTTTCCATTTTTCAGCTTGCCCTCTCAAGGGCATAAACTTTGTAATACAGGTTAAAAGACCTCAGGCTCCCAAAATGCATGACATGGTTCCTAGTGTTGCATTCAACGGAAGAGCTCCTGCTCTTCTCCCCCACCTGCACCCCTCACCCCCTAGCAAAGAACATTTCTCAGAAGCCCAAGTGGCCCAGAAGTGGGTCACACATCCTATCCTGTTCAGCTTAGACTGATAAGGACCCACCCTGGAGCTAGGGGTAGATGGCATTCCCTTAGACCAGGGCCCTTCAGGGAAAGAAGGATTTCTGCACAGAGACTGCATCTTATTAAGTTTCTTCAAAAAGAGCTCAGGAACCAACATTATATGGTCTAATAAGTACATTGGGAAAGTCAGAAAAATCTTTTTTCTTTATTGTCCCCTTTAAAGCTGCTGTTCTATGCATGGTAAATGAATGGTAAAAAAAATAATAACAACAATTATAAAATAAAATGTAAGAAAATGAATCATCATCTCCTCCCAACTCTACATCTCACCCTTGTATTGTTCCTGATGTGCCCGGCTGGTTCAGTGCTGGAGAATTCTCCCACCACAGAACTCCTTGGGACTGGGAAAATTTAGTCATTTCACTCCATCTGAAGTTCTGCCAGGAATTCCAGTCCCATAAAGGGCCCATTAAACCAGAATTGCACCCTGCCCCCTCCAGATACCCTCTGCCCTGCCCTAACTTCAAAGAACAAGTTGAGGGGGGGAACACAAAGTAAAGACCCTGTAGTGCCTGAAACCACACTGAGTAATCAGTTTTCTTCAGTTCTGCTTTTCTTCCTTATGACTTTGAATAAATAAAGTAGGAAAGCTGGGCGTGGTGCCAGGGGAGTGTAACATCTAAGTAAACACCAGTGATCTTACTCACCATCCACCCACTTGACAAAGTGAACAAAAGAAACAGCAGTTCATCTCCAGAACCTGTTCCCACAGGGCCTGAAGCAACAATTTGCTGCCGTGTGGGAAGAAGTGCTTGGCTAACTGACTGGTGATTAAGCGGTGTTATGTGCACAATGCTCCTTTTCGTCAGTATCACTGTTGCAAATACAGGCGATTTAAGGCACATCTTCCACTGAAGATGAGGTGGGTTAGTCACTGCCCTCCTTCTTACAAAAGCCTTAATTCTCAGACTTTACCTTCCTCACATTTCCTCTTTTAATATTTCCATAAGCACCTCTTCACTCCCAAACAAAAGAACTAGATTCCCGATCACTCCAGCTGTGAGGGAGGGAGTCCTTCGGGGTCACAGGGTAAGAGGATGTATTTGAAAAGTGACAATCGATTTCACGCTCTTGCCTTCCCCTCGTTCAGTTTGTAAAAAAATCAGCTAACCCACCTTGAGACCACATTGCTAAAAGATGAAACACTGAATATGCACACACATAAGCAAACCTATACGTGAACAGGTAGGCAAAACAAAGCACTCTGGGATGGCGAACAGGCACTGGTAATTAGAGGTGATGAATGCGAAAGACAAAATAAAAATAAAAAAGGCAGAAAACAAGACAGAAGGAAACACTAACCAAGGGCCTTCTCTGTCACAGGCTCAGTGATAAAAACTGTCCCAGAAGAAGAGAGCCCCTTGCCAGGAGACCACTGCCCTGGGCTTCTATCTTGTTCTTAACCTGCTCTCCTGCTCTCTGACTCATGCTAAGGCCACAAAACCCCTTAAAACTTACCCAAGTAAACACACCCTACTTTGGGGAGATGTAACAGACGGAGGTCTTTCACCACCCAATCTATTATTCGTTCCCTAAGAGCTGACACCAGGGTTTGAGACGTTGGATCTGAAGAGGCATCCTTGCCTTCCTTGTACAGTTGACCCTTGAACAACGCAGGTTTGAACTGTGCGGGTCCACTTACACGTGGATTTTTTTTTCAACAGTAAATACCGCACTACAGGAACCCCGTGGGTTGAATCTGCAGATGCAGAGCTGTGGATACAGAGAAACCATGTATATGGGGAAAGCCAACTATAAATTACACAAGGATTTTCGACTGCACAGAGGGTCAGCATCCTGCACCCCACACTGTTCAAGGGCCAAATGTATTCTCTATGTGATTCCTATGCTGAGGCTATGATGCCACTTAACAGGAAAGAAGGAAAGAGGAAATGAGAAGAAGAGGGAATTAAGAAGCTCCAGAACTCAGCAGCATGAAATCTCAAGCTTCACTTTTGGGTTAATCTTATCTTTGTGCTCCACGTTCACTCTTTTTTTTTTTTTTTGAAGACATACCTGTTAAAAGCATGAATACACACACCCTCTCAAGTACAAATATTAATTTTTCCAAGACACAGAAAGAAAACACTTTGCTAGCTGCCTCATGATCACCAATAGCCTTTCTCCTCAACAGATTTGGTTTCTTTCCTACTTCTCCTTCAGCTTACTAGAAGCAGCACAGAGCCCTATCACCCTTACTGATTATTTCACAAGAGAGGCTTGAAATGCTGAGGAACTTTCATTCTTATCATTCTTCATCTGCAGGAAGGAAAAAAGGATGTTCAGTTCTCCCAATTACATACACAAAACAAAAACAAGATTATACTATATGTTCTCTGATGTAACTTGCTTTATTTTTTACTTACTAGCATATAATAAACAAATTTCATTTCAATATGCTCCTATAACATTCCTTTTAGTGACCTCATACTATTTACCTAAATGATATACCATTTATTTAATCAGTTCCCTATTGTTGAACACGTGTGTTTCTTTTACTCGGATGCCATCAACAATGAGTAATGAACATCCTTACAGCTGACTTTTTGCACAGACCTTCGATTACTTCCTTAGGGAAATTACCAGAGAAGAAAATACTGAATCATCCATTCAATTTTAGCTTCACAAAAACAGTTAATGATTTACTGGGCAGAAATTATCAGAGCGAATAAATTATATATCCAAGCTCACTCAGTGGCAAAATTTTATCTCAAATCCAGGTTTCCTCATTTCATGTCTACCATACTTCTCTGCTGTCCAATCATGCTCTACTCTGGTCACCACAGTGGAAGGACAAGGTACCGCAGAGGAGGGAAATTCCAGAGCACTGTTGCTATTCATAGCTTTAGTTTTAAAATACTTGTTTTTTCCACTTGATTATATTCATCTCCAGATCTTCCTACACACGGACTTTGCTGTAGGCTCCTGTTTGGGTTTTTTGTTGTTTTTTCACTTAATTTTGCCCTTTCAAATTGACACACCTATTTTTCTAGATACCATTTAGGTTGCTCTTAAATATTATTTGGGCTGACAAGCATCCTTAGACAGGCCTAGGAAGTCCTGGTGGAATCATTCAGCCTGGATTATCAGTTTGAGAACTACAGGTTGGTGAAAATGACTATGAACACTCAAAAGGATCCAAGAGCCTTTGAAACTTCCTCTTGTTATTTTTGTTCTATTGGTCGCATTAAGGTTTTCTAGAGAAACAGAACCAATAGGTTATATGCATATACAGAGAGACTTATTGTCAGAAATTGGCTCACATGAATTGGCAAGCTGGAGACACAGAACAGCCAATGGTGTAGTTCTAGGCTGAAGGCCAGCAAGTTTGAGACCCAAGAAAAGCCAATGTTTCCATTTGAGTCAGAAGGCAGAAAAAGACCAACTGAAGTTCCTGCTCAAAGGCTCAGAGGGGTTCTCTCTTACTGGAGGGAGGGTCTTCCTTTTTATTCTATTCAGGCCTTCAACTGATTGGAGGAGGCCCACCCACATGAGGGAGGCCATCTGCTCTACTCAGTCTATAAATTCAAATGTTAATCTCATCCAGAAACACCTTCACAGATACTCCCAGAATAACATTAACCAAATATCTGGCCACCTTATGGCCCAGTCAAGTTGACACATAAAATTAACCTTCACACCAGTATTAGCAGTAATTTAGAAAAAAAAAAATGTTTCATTTTCAAAAAGACCAAATAAATGGACAGTTTGTAGATGGTATCCAATCTAATAGCCAATCTTATGAGTAAGAAGTCCCATGAAAGAGAATAGCAATTGCCAATTTCAAAATGGAATGAAAAAGGATGAATTTATAAAACCTAGAGCAATGTTTCTCAAAGACTTTAGCCTTTAGAGATTTTATACTCTTAAAAATAATTGAAAACCTCATAAAGCTAATGCTTATGTGGATTATGTTTTCAACACTTACAAAATTAGACAGGCCAGTAGGTTTTGGACAGGCAGCACAAAATTCTCTTCTCCTTAGTCCTACTGCTTCAATGAAATAGGAAGCAAAATCCCCAACTTACTGTGAGGATGGAAGAAGGGATATTAAGCTTTTAAGAAGGGAGGAGAAGGTAGGAAATATTGTTGAGGGAGGGAGGAAGAGAAGATGGGGCAGGCTAGGGAAATGCAGTTGGATTAGCAGGAAGTTCTGAGAGCCCACTAGAGTTTGTAGTCACAAATAAGAGACAAATCAGCACAGTGAAATGTTTTTTTTTTTTTCCTGTCATGTTTATCTGCACATGTGCTGGTACTGAACAAATCAATAGTTGGATTTAGTCTGGTTTACACAAGGCAATTATCTGAGACTTCAGTTGAGAGGATACATATGAAAGAGAAGATTCAGGAAGACAGAACAACATATGGAAAGAAACGAAAGACTAAAATACATTCAGAAACCTATATGTAGTCTAGTTGTTGCTGGAGCAAAAATTAGAAGAGCAAGGAATGTATCCAGAAATAATACTAGAGAGACTGATGGTTTAGTATTTTCTCCCAGCAGGTAAATATACTAAAAGTAGCAGACTGCAAAAGACATACAATATCATGTATAGTAAGAATAACAGAATTTACTTATACATAATGGATAGATAGCCATTAAGGAGTTCTGATGAACCTCCCAAAAAACAAAAGTCCAGGACCAGATGATTTCACTGATGCATTCTACCTAACATTTAAAAAGGAATTAATACCAATCCTTCTCAAACTCCTCTAAAAAACCAGAAGAGGAAGAAACACTTCCAAACTCACTTTATGACATCAGCATCACCCTGATACCAAAACCAAACAAGGACACCACAAAAAAAAAAAAAAAGAAAGAAAGAAAAATATAGGCCAATATCCCTGGTGAACATAGATGCAAAAATCTGCAACAAAATATTAGCAATCAAATTCAATAATACATTAAAAGGATCATACACTATAATCAAGTGGGGTTCACTCCAGGGACGCAAGAATGGTTTAACATAAGAAAAATCAATATGGAAGAATTAATATTGTTAAAATGGCTATACTACCCAAAGCAATCTACAGATTTAATGCAATCCCTATCAAATTAACCCAGGACATTTTCCATAGGACTAGAACAAATAATCCTAAAATTTATATGGAATCACAAAAGACCCAGAATTGCCAAAACAATATTGAAGAAAAAGAATGAAGCTGGAGGAATAACCCTCCCAGACTTCAGACAGTACTAAAGAATTACAGTAATCACAACAGCATGGTATTGGTACAAAAACAGACATATGGATCAATGAAACAGAATAAAGAGCCCAGAAATAAACCCACAGACTTTTGGTCAATTAATCTTTGACAAAAGAGGCAAGAATATACAATGAAGTAAAGACAGTCTCTTCAGCAAATGCTGCTGGGAAAACTGGACAGCTGCACATAAATCAATGAACACTCCCTCACACCATACACAAAAATAAACTCAAAATGGCTCAAAGACTTAAACATAAGACAAGACACTATAAACCTCTTAGAAGAAAACATGGGCAAATCATTCTCTGACATAAATATTAGCAATGTTTTCCTTGGGCAATCTACCCAGGCAATAGAAATAAAAGCAAAAACAAACAAATGGGACCTAATTAAACTTATAAGTCTTTGCACAGTAAAGGAAACCATAAGCAATACAAAAAGACAACCTACAGAATGGGAGAAAATATTTGCAAAAGATAAGACTAATAAGGGCTTAATTTCCAGAATATATAAACAGCTGATACAACTTAAGAAAAAAAAAAACCAATCCAAAAATAGGCAGACCTAAACAAGCAATTCTCCAATGAAGACATACAAATGGCCAATAGGCACATGAAAAAAATGCTCAATATCACTATCAGAGAAATGCAAACCAAAACTATAATGAGGAATCACCTCACACCAGTCAGAATGGCCATCATTCAAAAGTCCACAAACGATAAAAGCTGGAGACACTGTGGAGAAAAGGGAACCCTCCTACACTACTGGTAGGAATGTAGCTTGGTGCAGCCATTGTGGAAAAGAGCATAGAGATTCCTCAAAAGGCTAAAAATAGACTTAATATATGATCCAACAATCCCACTCCCAAGCATATATCCAGAGGGAACTCTAATTTGAAAAGACACATGCACCCCAATGTTCATAGCAGCACTATTTACAATAGCCAAGACATGGAAGCAACCTAATGTCCATCAAGAGATGGCTGGATAAAGAAGTTGTGGTATATTTATACAATGGAATAGTACTCTGCCATTAAAAAATAATAATAAATAATAAAAAAATGCCATTTGCAGCAACATGGATGGACCTGGAGATCATCATTCTAGTGAAGTAAGCCAGAAAGAGAAAGAAAAATACCATATGATATCACTCATATGTGTAATCTAAAGAAAAAAGAGGACACTAATGAACTCATCTATAAATCAGAAACAGACTCACAGACATAGAAAACAAACTTATAGTTTACCAGGAGGGGAAGGGAGTGGGAAGGGATAAATTGGGAGTTTGAGATTTGCTGATACTAACTACTATATATAAAAAAGATAAACAAGTTTATACTGTATAGCACAGGGAACTATATTCAATATCATATAGGCACCTATAATGAAAAATATGAAAACAAATATATGTATGTATATGTATGACTGAAGTATTATGCTCTACACCAGAAATTGACATAACACTAAAGTAACTATACTTCAATTAAAAAATCTATCAACATGATACACCACATTAACAAAATGAAGGACAGAAGTCATATGATCATCTCAATAGATCAGAAAAAGCATGACAAAATTCAACATCCATTAATGATAAAAACTCTCAACATAGTGAATATAGAGGCAATGTACTTCAACATAATAAAGTTCATATATGGCAAGCCCACAGCAAACATACTCAATGGTGAAAAGCTTTCAGCTTTTCCTCTATGATCAGGAAAAAGACAAGGAGGCACACTTTCACCACTTTTATTCAACACAGTATTTGAATTCTAGACAGAGCTATTAGGCAAGGAAAATAAGTCATCCAAGTTGAAAAGGAAGAAGTAAAACTGTCACTATCTGTAGGTGACATGTTATTTTTATATATAGAAAACCCTAAAGACTTTACCAAAAAAACTGAACAAATCAACAAATCTGATAAAGTTGTGGGATATAAGATCAATATACAAAAATCTGTTGTGTTTCTATACACTAATAATGAATTATCAGAAAGCAAAATTAAGAACACAATCCCATTTACAATTGCATTAAGAGAAAATACCTAGAAATAAATTTAACCAAGGAAGTAAAAGACCTGTATACTGAAAAATATCAGACATTGATGAAAAAAACTGAAGACATAAATAAATGGAAAGACAATCTATGCTCATGGATTTGAAGAACACTGTTAAAAAGTCTACACTACCCAAAGAAATCTACAGATTCAGTGCAATCTTTATCAAAATTCCAACAGTATTTTTCACAAAAATAGAATTTAAAGACCTAAAATTTGTATAGAACCACAAGAGATCCTGAATGGCCAAAGCAACCTTGAGAAAGAAGAACAAAGCTGGAGGCATCACACTCCCTGATTTCAAATTATATTCAAAGCTATAGTAATCAATTTGGCATAAAAACAGATACACAGATCAATGGAAAGGAACAGAGAGCCCAGGAAAAAACCCACACATAAATGGTCAATTTATGACAAAAGAGCCAAAAACATACAATGGGAAAAGGACAATCTCTTCAATAAACAATATTAGAAAATTGGACAGCTACATGCAAAAGAATGATACTAGATCACTATCTTACATCATACACAAAAATTAATTGAAAATGGATATAAGACCTGAAGCCATGAAGCTGCTAAGAAAACACAGATAATAAGCTCTTGACATCAGTGATGGCAGTGATTTTCTGGATCTGACATCAAAAGCAAAGGCAACAAAAAGAAAAATAAACAAGTAGTACTACATCATAGTACTACATCAAACTAAAGTTTCTGCAGAGCAAAAGAAACCATTAACAAAATGAAAAGGCAACCTACCAAGTGGAAGAAAATATTTGCAAATCATCTATCTGATAAGGGGTTAATATTCAAAATATTATAAAGAACTCATACAACTCAATAAAAAGAAAATCCAATAAAAAATGGGCATAGGCTCTAAGCAGATATTTTTTCCAAAGAATACATACAGATGACCAACAGGTAACATGAAAAGATGCTCAACATAACTAATCATCAGTGAAATACAAATCAAAACCACAATGAGATATCACATCACACCTGTTAGAATGGCTATTATCAAAAAGACAAGAAAAAACAAGTGTTAGTGAGGATGTGGAGTAAAGGGAACTCTTGTGCACCAGTCGTGGGAATGTAAATTGGTGCAGCCACTAGGGAAATAGCATGGAAATGTCTCAAAAAATTAAAAATAGAACTACCATATGATCCAGCCATTTCACTTTTGGGTATTTACCCAGAGGAAACAAAAACACAACTCAAAAAGATATATGCACTTCTATGTTCATCACGGCATTATTTACAATAATCAATATATAGAAACAACCTAAGTGCCCATCAATGGATGAATGGATAAAGAAAATGTTTTCAGCCATAAAAAAGAAGGAAATCTTGCTATTTGTGACAATTTGAATGGAACTTGAAGGCATCATTTTAAGTGAAGTAAGTCAGAGAAAGACAAATACAGTATGAGCTCACTTATATGTGGAATCTTTAAAAACAAAGCAAAATATCTAAGCTCATAGATACAGAGAACAGACTGGTAACCGTCAGAGGCAGGGTACGGTGGGATGATGGAATGGTTTAGGAATGGGTGAAGGGAGTCAAAAGGTACAAACTTCTAGTAATAAAACAAATAAGTCATGGGGATGTAATGCACAGCATGGTGACTGTAGTTAATAATACTGAACTCAAATCATTGTGCTGTATACCTGACACGAATATGTCAATTATGCCTCAATTAAAAAAATTTAAAATCATGTGTCATAGGACCCAACAAAGTAAACTGGGAAATTACAAATGCTCCTGCTCCCATGCATTTTCTCCAACTGGTGTGATCTCATTTGATTCTTCCTATGTTAGGTTTGCTTTGAGAAGTTGTTTTCAAAATTCACTAGTAATGAAATGTGCTACTCACAGAAAAAAGTTACAGTGATAAGAATGATTTGGTTAGTTCTGTATTTTAGAGAGATCACTCTGGCAGCAGTGCGGCACATATATTGAAGTGGGTCAAAGATTAGAGATGTGGCTTCTGGGGCAGGCAGAATAACCCTCCAAAGATGTCCATATCCTAGTCCCTGGGACCTGAGAATATGTTATCTTACCTGGCAAAAGGGATTTTGCCTATGTGAGTAAATGAAGGATCTTGAGATGGGAGACAACTCTAGGTGGGCCTAGTATCATAATAAGAATCCTTGTAAGGAAAGAAAAGAGGGAGGAAAATTAGAGAAGATGTGACTATAGGAGCAGACATGAGACTTAGAGAGAGAAAAGGAGAGATTAGAAGATGCTACACTGCTGGCTTTGAAAATGGAGAACAGGGCTGTGAGCCAAGGAACACAAGTGGCCTCTAGAAGCTGGAAAAGGCAAGGAAACAGACTCGAGAGAGAGCCTCCAGAACGTACACACTGAGTTTAGCCCAAGGAGAGTTCTGACTCTCAGAATTGGAAGAAAATAAATATGAGTTGTTTTAAGCCACTAAGTTTGTGGTAATTCTTACAGCTGCAGTAGGAAACTAATACAGACTTCAACTAGGAATTTAAGACGGACATCCAGGTGGACGATGGAAACCCCCAGCCCTGATGGTAATGGTCCGTGTGGAGAAGACAGGCTGAAATCACTGGGTATTTATTAGAGTTGTGATCAGAGAAAATCAGTGTTCTGGTGTCCAGATCAGAAAGAAATTTGCCATAAAAAAAGGAAATGTGGCAGATGACTAACCTGCCACCACAAATCCTCCTTCCAAAGTACAGCGGTGTCACTGGAAAGTCACTGCCCAGCTCGGGTGAGGGACTGCGCTTCTCGGTCTCCTGACAACAAGTGGTCATGTGACTACATCTTGGCAATGTAATGTGAACAAGAACACTATGTCACCTCTCAGGCCAAAGACCTGAATACCCAGGTGTGCATTCCGTACTCCCTTCCTCATCCCTGGCTGGGTGAGGGTTCCAAGGCTCTGAGTGGCAGGAAAGCAGTGGAGTGCAGAGTCCCAGTATGAACGGAGGTCCCCAAATCTCCATATGGAAGGTCACTTGCTGACAAAGAACACCCACATAAGTTTGTGTAAGCAAGCAATACACTTCTATTTTTTCAATTCACTGATTTTGAGACATTTATTTTCATCCCCAAAATTGGTACTACAACTAGAATGCCATTTTAACAGAATCCTACAGTACCTGCGGCCATTCAGGGGATAGCAGAAATTGATGTAGGAAGCTGGAAAAATGGAGACTCACGTTATGCAGCGGCAACAGACTTGAAAAAACTTGGCTGCCAATAACTCAGTACTTGCCAAGCCTGTAGCTCTAAATTAGAATGTTGGTTGTGTTAGCTTGTGGCTGGCTGTTTCAGCACGCTATTAGAAGAAAGATGAGCTCAGGCAAGAATTGACCAGTTTACAAGCAAAAAGTGAAAGGAAATACAGAGAATCCAGCTATTTGGGGTTTCTCACAATTAGAAAGTCTGCATGATTCTAGAACTCAAACATTAATAGATAACTGCAAAGGTTTTGAACAACAGAGACCCTTTATTTTTTCAGTTAAACAAAGTGACTCAGTCTTGGAACAAAAATCAGAATAAGGAGGTTTCCTTCCCACATAAACCCATTGTTTAAAGATAGCTTTAAGACAGGCATCATTAAGTTAAGAGAAAGGCATGGGGCAAGAAAGCCACAAAATAAAGCAGGCCTGAGAATGAGGTTTGGGATAAAAGTTATACTGCCAAAGAACCCACAATCTTGAACAAAAATGCTACTGAATGTTTAAGCATTATCCTCAAATCCCAAAATTTGCACAAAGAGAAAGCTCAACAGAACCAAAGGGCATTCTCCTATGCCCACTCCAAATGGTCATTCCTACCAATGGAATCCCTACCACAGTGCTGGTTCCATGGTTCATCAAAGGACTCCTCCCCCACCTACCACCCACCCCCTGGTCAGGACAGAGAGACTTCACAACGCCACAAACTCAGAATGACTGCAACTTTGCCAGGGACCAGTGACTGCTGTGTGACTCCAATTTTTCCCCTCAATTGTTGAATTCCCCAATATCATTAGATAATGTGTTAAAACAAAATTAAATTTTTGAAATCTTATTGCAGTAAAAGAGATTACCACCTTGATGAAGGTTTAGCAGTGTCTCAGGAGGGAAAAGTCAGGAGTGGGACAGTGACAGATTTCAGGGTCTGGGATCAATTGCTTTAAAGCAAGTCATTCAAGATGAGGTAGTATTTGAGATAAGGCAAAGTATGTGATATAACAGTCTAGGGCTGGTAGGTATAAATGAAAGGGAAGGTCTTGAAGGAAAGCCTTGATAAGTAAGTTGTCACTGATAAATTAGCTCCTTACCCAGGTGAGCAGACCATTGTTATCCTAAAAAAAAAGTCTGTGGGAATTTCCTAAAACAAATAATAAAATGATTTCTTGACCTATAGCCATGTCTTTCCAGGATAAGGCTTTCCAGGAACAAATGATAAAGTTGTGGTCCACAACACTTAGCTAAGTCACACAGACACTATAGTCTCAATTCTCACTATTCTAGCCATCCTGTCCCTGCTCCACCATGATATGGCTGTCAGGGGGTGCCTTTTAACTCAAATGTTGCCAAACCATGTGGAGCCACATCCAAACCTGTGGAAAGGACTGTTCCTCATCCACAGATCCAAGATTTGGAGGATGCATGAATTGGAAATTCCTTGGGGAAGAAATAGGTATATTCTGTGTTTAACAACAAGTTGGTATGTAGATATTGGCTGCCCAGATGGTATAACACGTTAAGAAACACATAACTGATCATCACAAATTTTATGCTTCCCTTCCATTGCCCAGAACCATCACTGGGAAGTAGCTGCCCAGAGAGAGACCACATCTCCTAGCTTCCTGTGAGGCTAGGTGGAGCCTCGTGACTGGTTCTAGCAATGTGGATACCATGGGGGAGGAGATAATACAGGTCACTTTCAAACTTGAAATCTGTGAAACATGTGTGCGTTCTCCCTTTTCTCATTCTTCATCTGACACTGATGGTAAAATATTTTGGAACTCTAGGGGAAGGCCAACCACAAAAGGGAAGATGCCTGGATGCCTGAATCCACACACGAAAGGTCGCCCACAGACCAGAGCTACCCACAGTAGTTTGTTACGTGGGATAAATATAAACTTCTCTGGGGTTAAGTCACTGAGATTTGGCAGCATATTTATAATAGGTGGTAGCATTGTCCTAACTAATAAATGGGGCTTATTATAAAAGATGGCAAATATATATCCATACTGATACTGGTATAGTCATTGTAGAAGCAATACAAGCACACATGTAAGGAATCATGCCATTTTTGTAACAAAGATCTATGTAAATAGAAGAAACAAGGAAGAATATCCATTAAAATTTTAATAAATATGCCTGACTATATATTGGTATCATTGATAATTCCGTCTTATTTTTAATGCTTTTCTGAATTTTCCAAATGTTCTATAATATGAAATATTTTTGATATAAAGAAAACTAAGAGTTTTTTAAAAGATGTAGCTATTAATAACTAGATGTGTTTCTAAGACACACCATTACTCCTGTGTCCTGGCACATAGTAGCTCCTCAACAAGTATCTACTTAATAATAATTAATAATAATAAAGCTCTCACATACAATAGCCTTTCATTTCCGAGGGGTTGGTGATAGAAGAAAGGTGGAGGGTAACATAGGTGCCTTTTCAGGTTGGTGTTCGAAGATACTCATTTCTCAACAAAAAGCGACTTCATTAATAAGTCATTTTTAAAATAAGAGTGTTTGGAAAGAAACAGCAAGATGAACTTTACTCAGGGAAAGTTTAAAAAGTGTAAGGCTAAAACAACAGCTTTCCAGACATGCCTGATCTACCACTGCTGTGACTCATAATTAAGAGCCGTCTTCAGGGTAAGCAATTGGTCCCTGAATTCGCCTGGGAACAGAGTGGAGTTGCTGGCAGCAGTGTCTCTCTCCCCAGGGAATGCTGAAGTACCATCCAGCTCTGACTACCTCTGAAAACATGCATTCTATCACCATAGCAGCCAGGCTGATCATCTCATCTTGATTAAAGAGGTCTCCACTCTCAATCCCGTGAGGGTAAAATCAGCACTTCCAGACACAGGATGAGTCATTGTTTCTGGCCTCATTTACATCATGCAGCCCTTCTCTCTGCTAACAACCAATTTTTTTTTTTTTTAAAGAACAACCCAAAAAACCCAGTTAACCAAGTAAGTAAAATGATGCAGCCAGGCAGTGACAATTCCAAACAAATAATTACAAATCTCAATTTTGCTTTGGACGAAGAGAAGGTGAACTAAAAAACAAAACAAAAACCAAAACTCAAGAAAACTACATTAACCCTTTAATTGTGCATGTTCTTCAAAGAGCCAGAAACACCTGGTTGTTAGAAGAAACTGTCAATTAAAGTATGTACTTAGTCATGAAGAACAAACAAGCTTGTTATGATGAAGAGTTCCCGGTTGAGTGTGCCTCTTCAGAAGGGAGTTGGAGGCAGAGGAGAGATGGCGTTTTGTTGCTGTTGAAATGGAGGGTTGAGTGGGCAGGAAATAGCCCAGTAACAGCTTGGTGTGGAGAGGAGCCAATGTGGCAGTGGGGAACATTCTGGATCAACCATGTGGCTTTTGGAACCGAAGATGTTTTGTCAAGAGAAGGCACATGAAAGAAACTGAGCTGGACTGTAAGAAAATGCAACCATTCAACTCAAATTTGACTAAGAAATTGTGATCAGGTTTTCCCAGGGTTAAACACATACACACACACAGAGCATAGAAAATACTGAGTTCAAACTAGAATTTTTTTCCCCACTTTTCCTTCCTAAATGTACAGGCAACCTTCAGCAAAAATAGCTAATCGAAGCACCATTTTTTTTCTTGCAAAGATGACACTCTAAAATTTCACAATTTCTAATACAGCAACTGTACCAACGTTCTTGTATGGAGATTCTTCCTGATGATTCAGGTTCTAAAGAGAACAACCCGTGGGGTGAAATGATGGCATCAAGACTCTCCATTAGGATAAAAGGAGAGGCTAATAATTTGTCAGTGAAAGTAATGAAGAACTAGGATTACCTTTAAAGAGCCCAAGTGAGCATGGTCTCATTCTTAAAAACACTGCAAGGTAGAACAGTTTGGTAAAAAAGATAGAAAAAATTGAGGCAAAGAGATTCCATCCAGGACGGCTGAAATAAACACGTGCAATTGGAGAGCAACTTACAGGGTCTCCTCAGGTCAAAGGTACACGGTGGCTGGATAACAGCAAGTAAATTCTCAGTTGTTTTGGGTGAAAGCCATTCCAATTTCTCAGAACAAAGCATTGGAAGAAATCCAATAAGCAAAATAGACTCAGGCTCTAGAGACCTCTAACAAAATGCAGTTACTGAGGAGAAAATACCCAAATGTGAATTGTAAACTAAATGAGTGCAGGAAATAAAGAGCCAGTGACCATATTTAGTCTGAAATGTGCTAGTCAATTGAATTTCACATTTCCTCAAGCAGTCTGGTTTTGTGTGGGTTGAATGGATACATGATTTTCCACAGAAAAGAGCATGGCCATTGAAAATAATAGAATGTATATTAAGAAGGAGAGATTGATGGCAAAATGTTTGTAGAGATTATAAGAATGTCTTTAAAAATGTGTGGTACCAAAGATCTACTAACAGTCCATGTTAAGAGCTACTGGACAACCTCTTAATTTCCTGGGACATTTACTGTACCTAGGAAGTTAGATGGTTAATTGCTCAGTGTCTCACTCTCTCTCACCTTACATAAAAGCTTCAGAGGAGAACATATGTTCTGACTAAATAAATCAAGGATATGGAGTTTGTTTCATATTTCACCCTAGATAAAAGCATGTTACAGACGTAGGAAAGAAATCCCCTTTCATCCATGACATACATTCAAATATCAGATTAATAGTCAGTTGTCTCAAATCTTCATTTTGCTTCTCAACAAATTGAACTGTCAGCCCTATGTGAAGCAGTACAAGAATCTGAGACAAGTTCAAACAATTTTTACATTTCTCTCTCCTGGTAAATTAAATAATCTAGATAGGATAGTCTGGATCAACAGAATTAATGTTAGGAGGTTTGAGGAGTCAAGTAGTTCTGAATTTCTACTTTCTCAAGGACTGTTCCACGGGATAGCAAACGTTTGAGTAAAAGCCAGCCTATTCTCAGATTTATCCTTTGAACTTACCAGGGTCTTGTTTTGTTTTTGTTTTGCTTTTTGGTTTTAGTCACACTGCCATTAGATATGGGAGGACCTCCTTCTCTGATATCTCTCATATCTACTTTTCACCAAGGGCCATAAAATGCCACCATTCTGGATACCTCAGTTTTATGATCCCAAAGCAACCTGTGATCAATGGACTGGAGATGGGGAGGACTCATGATCATTATCCACTGATCACTGTCATTAATTCTTTCCCAACACCATCACCATCCAGGAATGTTCTAGGTTGGGTCACCAAGACAGCAACAGTGAGATGAAGCTGGGGGCACAAGATGTTTATTAGAAAGATCAACACCTGTGAAGAAAAGGAGAGGAAGCAGGACTGGGGATGGGAAGAAGTCAAACTACAATGGATTGCCAGCAAACCTTGGCCAACCAGACTGGAAGCTCTTGAGCAAACTGAACTGAAATGGCTGATCTTTATATCCTTCTCTGGTCAGTCATTCTATGTGGGCTGCCCTGGAAAGGGCAAGAACTTAAGTGAAGTGATTCTCTGCTGCCAAGGCCAACTTTGAAGGAGCTCACAGATTATGAGGTTGTCAGATAATCGCACTCACAAGTTGAGTAGTAAGCCTTCTTTGAAGGTGATGTGAACAGGGGATCCTTTCATATTTATCAAAGGAAATTTTAAAATTTCCTCTTGAAAATGGTCATGATTCATGTCTACATAAAAATGTTTACATTAATGTTTAGAGCAGCATTACTCGTAATACCCAAAAAGTGGAAACAACCCAAGAGTCCATCAACTAATGAGTGAATAGATACAATGTGGTATATCCATCCAAAGGGATAGCATTTGGCAATAAAAAGGAATTAAGTGCTGATAGATGCTATAACATGAATGAACCTTGAAAGCATAATGCTAAGTGAAAGAAGCCAGTTACAAAAGACTGCATATTGTATGATTCCTTTTATATAAATGTCTAGAATAGGCATATCTACATAGACAGAAAGCAGATTAGTGCTTAGGAGTTGGGGTCAGGGTGGAGAGGAAAAGTCTGCTTACGGATATGGGATTTCTTTTGGGGTGATGAAAATGTTCTAAACTTAGATGGCGGTGATGCCCAACTCTGTTAATACACTAAAACTACCCAATTAACCATTTCAAATCAGTGAATTTTGTAATATGTTAAGTAGGTTTCAATAAAGATGTTTTTAAAAGGGTCACCACTGAAGTAAGGTAGGCAAATGTACTGCTTGCTCTCCTCTGAACATATTCAACTAATCATCCTTATCATTACTATCATTAATATTTATAGGCACTGGTACCAGGCATGCATCTAAAATGCTTTGCATCCGTAATTTCATTTCTATGTCAACCAACAATTATTTGCTTCCCCATTTTATATATGATAAAATTGAGGTACAGAGAAAATTAAGTAATTTGCCTAAGACTACAGGGTTAGTAATATCAGAACTATGATTCAATCTTTTTCTGATTCCAGACTGCATAATGACTACATTACCTGTTTTAGAGATACATCATAACACCTATATTGATTTAGTGGCACTGTCCTAAAATTAACCCAGTATGATGATATGGTTTTACATTTTACATGCTCTATCCTCTATGAGGTTTAAGCGAGTTTAAATCATATCTTCTAGTTATTCATTTTGACTTTATTTGGATAATCAAGTTTTAATACATTTTTCTACTTCTGGGAGCGGATTACCACACCACCCCCATAATAAAATAATTAGGTACTGGTATCTAGAGAAATCTGAGGAGAATTAGGCAGTGCTTCAAAGTTTTCTCTTGAGAATATTAAATTTTCTTTGCATGTGGGTATAATAAACTTTAAAGGAGACAAAGAGATTGAGAATAGGGTGACAGGAAGGTTTATGTAGAATATTGTTGGATTTGTACAAACTTGTAGACTAATAATTTCTTCTTTGCAAACTTTGAGGCACGGCATGGGAACATTCTTTACACAATGACTTAATATGCCAGAAAGTAGGACTGCAAACAAATGACATCATAAGATACAGCCTCAAAAAAATGTGCCCTGACCAGTTTACTTAAGGCCTTGGGGTTATTTGCAATGTTTCTTCAGTTATTTTGATGTTTCTTCAGTTAGGTGGGATTTTAATTTGCTGTAGATTAGAAAGTGTGACTATAGACTCCATCTCTGGTGGATGCTCCCTTGCCCGGGAACAAAGTGGTATCTGAAGAACTGTGCAGCTCATCAGGAGGGAGTCATTCCAATACATAACCCCAGGAAGTTTATCTTAAAAATAAGAGAAATTTTGACAAGGTGAATAATGACTTCTTAGATAGAAGCAAATTTTAAAGTTCAGAGATTTAAAAACTTACTGTTACCAAGAAAAAAAAAAAAGAGAGAAAAGACACAAATTACCAATATCACAAATGAAAAAGGGGTCATTACTACTGATCTCACAGATGTCAAAAGAATAAAGGAAAACTGTAAACAGCTCTAAGCTCACAAATTTGATAACAGATTAAATTGACTAATTCCTTGAAAGACACAACTACCAAAACTTAGAGAAACAGATCATTTTTAAAAGCCTGTTATGTATTAAATAATTAATTCAGTAGTTAATAAACTTTAAAAAAAGGAAGTACCAAGCTCATTTCACTGGTGAATTCTACCAAATACTTAGGGAGGAAAAAAAATTAATTCTTCACATTTTCTTCCAGAAAACAGAAGCAGAGTGTACAAATTCTAGCACATTCTATGAGGCTGATAATTACCCTAGTATCAAAATCAGATAAAAACACTATAAGAAAGGAAAACTATAGATCAATATCCCTCATGAATATAGCTAAACATCCTCAATAAAATATTAGCAAGTTGAACCCAATAATTTATAAAAAATTATATACCATAACCAAATGTTTTATTCCAAATATGCAAGGCTGGTTCAACATTTGAAAATCAATTAATGTAATCCATCATATCAACAGGTTAAAAAATCATATGATCCTATCAGCTGCAGAAAAAGAATATAACAAAATTCAACACCCATTCATGGTGGTGTTCTCAGCAAACTAGGAACAGACAAGGCTTTCCTTGAGTGATGTCAGCAAGAAATAGGAGCCTTTGCTCTGCACCAGAAGCAACACTTACATAGCTATCCATGAATGAAAAAAAGCCCTGGGAGGGCTCAAGAGTACACTCAAGAGAACCTGTAGGAACACAGTGGAACAAAAAACAGAGTAACTGCACACAAAGGATCTCTGGGGAGATTGACATAACTGAGATTTCTGGAAGTGGCTAGGAACAAAGAAGGGTTGGGACTCTCAGTACTAGCCACACATCAGGTGCCACCACGGTTCCCAGTGGCCCTGTGGCAGCTGACAGCTGTGGATTCCCTATAGTTTTCACAGCTGAGGGCTCCATAGTGTTCATCAGAGTGAAGCCCAGGGGCCTGCTCCAACAGCTTTTACCATGGGGGTAACCAACAGCCGTCACTGCAGAGGACCACGGACAGAGAGACATTAATGCATGCCTACTCCCCACACTTCACACCCTACCCTCCAAGGGGGAGCCACTGTTGCACCATTCCAGGACCAGGGTTGCCACACACCTCCCAACTCCCACAGTTCTGCCCATGCCCCAGACCTGGAGCCACAGCCACTCTGTGTGCCCATGCTCCAGACCTCAGCTTTGTGGCTCCTCTGCCCATGCCCATACTACAAATTCTGACTCAGCAGCCAGTCCACAAGTGCCTATGCCCAGGACACCAGAGCATGAGCTCTGCAGCAAGAGCACCCACAGCCCATACCTATAGCCTCACTAACAGAGCTGCATGGAGACTGTGCTGCTATGACCTCCTCAGTGTTGGAACCACCACACCCCACTCAGCCAGAGTCCTCACACCCACAAGTAGGTAAAGATCTTTCCCTACTAAAGCCAGTCTATAAAGTTTGGAAGAGGTAACTGCTCCATCAAATGTGCAGACATCAAGGCAAATCCACAAAAAACATGAAAAATGAGGGAAAATGACAGCACCAAAGCAACACAGTAAACTTCCAGTAACTGTCTTCAAAGAAATAGAGATCTAAGAACTGCTCGACTAATAATTCAAAATAATTATTTTAAGGAAGCTCAGTAAGATACAAGAGAGTATAGATAGACAAAAAATCAGGAAGACAGTACATGAACAAAACAAGAAATTCAACAAAGAGTTAGAAATTATTTTAAATGAACAAGCAAATTCTGAAACTGAAGAATACAATGACTAAAATAAAATTGCACTGGAGAAAGTGAACAGAAGACTTGATCAAGCAGAAGACAGAACCTGTGAACTCAAAGACAAGTCATTTGAAATTACCCAGTTAGAGGCAGAAAACAAGAAAGAAAAGATTGAAGTAAAAACATGGAATTTACGTGTGAAACACATTATGGGAGTTCAAGAAGTAAAAGAGATTAAGAGAAAGTTTATTAAATAATGGCTGAAAACATCTCAAATCTGTCCCCAAATTCAATCCAAAGAGGGCTTTACCAAGTCACATTGTAATAAAGCTGTCAAAAATCAAAGATAAAGAATTTTGAAATCAGCAAGAAAAAAAAAAAAAAAAACTCTTCACATAAAAGGGAACCCAATAAGGCTATCAGCAAATTTTTCAGCAGAAACCTTTTAGGCCAGGAGAGAATGACACGATATATTCAACGTGCTAAAAGAAAAAACTGCCAACCAAGAATACTTTACCTGGCAAAGCTGTCCTTTCAAAATAAAGGAGAGAGAAAAACTTTATTTAAACAAACAATATCTGAGGGATTTAATCACCATGAGACCTGCCTTACAAAAAATGCTGAAAGGAGTTCATTGAGTTAAAATGAAAAGACACTAATAACACGAATCATATGAAGATACAAAGCACTGGTAAAGGTAAATATATAGTCTACTTTAGAATATTCTAATACTGCAATAGTAGTATGTAAACTACTGTTAACTGTGGTATAAAATAAGGTAAATATTAACGACAAGTATAAAGATACAAGTATTAAAAGTAATTATAGCTACAATAATGTTTTAGACACAATATAAAAATAAGTAAATTGTGATAGCAAAAAAAATGTGAGTAGGGCAGTAAAAAGGTAGAGTTTTTGTATGCAATCAAATTAAACCAGAAGATTATAACTGTTTTATATAAGCCTTATGACAAAAACAAACGTACAGTAAGTACACAAAAGATAAAGAAAAAGAAATCAAAGCATGCCACTACAGAAAATCATCAAATAACAAAAGAAGACAGTAAGAAAGGAAAAAGGAAACTACAAAACAGTCAGAAAACAATTAACAAAATGGCAATAGTAAGTCTTAACCTATTAATAATTACTTTAAAGATAGGTGAATTAAATTATCCAAAGACATAGAGTGCCTTAATGGATTAAAAAATAAGACCTAACTATACAGTGCTGACAAGAAACTCACTTCAGCTTTAAGGACACCCTATAGGCTGAAAGTGAAGGGATGGAAAAAGATATTCCATGAAGTGGAAGTCAGAAAAGAAGAGAGGTAGCAATATTTATATCAGACAAAATAGTCTTCAAGTCCAATAATTTAAGAAGAGACTAAGAAAGTCATCATATAATGATAAAGCATTCAATTCATCAAGAGGCTACAGCAGTTGTAAATATATATGCACCAATATTAGGGCATCTAAATGTCAATATATTAAGCAAGTAAGGAGATTGAATCAGTAGTTTAAAATACTCCAACAAAGAAAAGCACAGGACCAGAGGGTTTTACTTAAGTGAATTCTACCAAACATTTAAAAAAAAAAATTAATGCCAATACTTCTCAAACACTTCCAAAAAGTTGAACATGAGGAAACATTTCCAAACTCACTTTATGAGGCAATCATTACCCTGATAACATAGCCAGAAAAGTACACTATAAGAAAATTATCCTGAGGCCAATATCCCTGATGAATATAGATACAAAAATCCTAAACAAAATATGAGCAAACCAATTTCAACAACACATTAAAAGGATCATACATCATGCTCAAGTAAGATTTATCCTTGGGATGCAAGGATGGTTCAACATAAGAATATGAATCACAGATACACATTACTATATGTAAAACAGATAAACAACAAGGACCTACTGTATAGCACAAGGAACTATATTCAATTTCTTGTAATGAGCTGCAATGGAAAAGAAACTGGAAACATATATGTATGTATGTATATGTATAATAGAATTACTTTGTTGTACACCTGAAACTAACATTGCAAATTGACTAGACTTCAATAAATTTTAAAAAGAATACCAATGTGCTATATCACATTTAAAAATTAAGGATAAAAATCAAATGATCATCTCAGTAAATGCAGATAAGGCATCTGACAAAAATTCAACATCATTTATATTAAAAACTCTCAACAAATTAGTTATAGAAGGGATGTACATCAACATAATACAGACCATTTAGACAAACCCACAGCTAACACTATACTCCACAGTGAAAAGCTAAAAAGCTTTTCCTCTAAAATCAGGAACAAGATAAGCATGTGCTCTCTCCACACTTTCACTTAACAGAGTACTGGAAGTCCTAGCCAGATCATTTAGGCAAGAAAAAAAAAAAAAAAGAAAGAAAGAAAGGCATCTAAATTGGAAAGGAAGAAATAAAATTGTCTCTGTTTATAGATGATACTATTTTATATGTAAACTGAAGTTTCCATCAAAAAACTGTTAAAGCTAATTTTAAAAATTCAGTAAAATTGCAGGATGCAAAAGTCAATATAAAAATCAGCTACATTTTCATACACTAACAACCAATTATCTGAAATAAAAATAAAGAAAACAATCCTATTTACAAGAGCATCAAGAAGAATACTATTTAGGAATAAATTTAACCCAGTAGGTGAAAGATCTGCATACTGAAAACTGTAACACATTGATGAAAAGTTGAAAAAGACACAAATAAGTGAAAGAATATCTTGTGTTCATAGATTGCAAGAATTAATACTATTAAAATGTCCATACTACCCAAAGCAAGCTATAGATTCAATGTAATTCCTATTAAAATTCCAATGGTATTCTTCACAGAAGAAAGAAAAAGCCTAAAATTTGTATGGAACCACAAAAGACCCCACATAAGTAAAGCAATCTTGAGCAAGAAAAACAAAGCTAGAGGCATCATACTTTCTGATTTCAAATTATATTACAAAACTATAGTAATCAAAACCGTATTGTTCTGGCATAAAGCCAGACATATAGACCCATAGAACAGCATAAATAGCCCAGAAGTAAACTCATACATATATGGTTAACTAATCTTTGACAAAGACACCAAGAATACACAATAGGAAAAGGATAACCTTTTCAGCAAATGCTGTTGGGAAACAGGACACATATGCAAAAGAATGAAACCAGACCTCTATAAGAACAACTTATATTTAAATCTTTAGTTCATTTTGAGTTGATTTTTATGTAAGACCTGAAACTGTAAAATGTCTAGAAAAAAACATAGGAGAAACCTCCTTGACCTTGGCCCAGGCAATAGTTTTTTAGATTTAACACCAAAACACAGGTAACAAAAACAAAATAAACAAAAAACAAGCGGGACTACATCAAACTAAAATCTTCCACACAACAAAGAAAACAATCAACAAGATGAAAAGATGACCTACAGAATGGGAGAAAATATTTTGAAAACTATGTATCTGGTAAGAGTTAAATATCCAAATACATAGGAATAACTCAATAGCAAAAACAAACCACCACCCCTCCAAAAAAAACTAAAAAATGCACCAAGGACCTGGATAGACATTTTCCAGAGAAGACATACAAATGACTAACAGGTATATAAAAATATGCTCAACATCATTAATTATCAGGGAAATTAAAATCAATACCATAAGATTATCACCTTACACTTGTTAGGGTAGCTATTACCAAAAGGTCAAAAAACAACAAGTGTTGGTGAGGATGTGAAAAATAGGAGACACTTGTACACTGCTGGTGGGAATGTTTTATAGCCACTGTGGAAAACAGTGTGGAGGTTCCTCAAATAACTGAGAATAGAAACACCATATGATCCAACAATCCCATTTCTGAGTATACATCCAAAGAAAATAAAATCATGATCTCTAAAAGATACCTGAATTCTCAGCTCATTACAGCATTATTCACAGTAACCTAGGCATCCGTCAACAGCTGAATAAGTAAAGAAAATATCACACAGAATATTATAAGGCCTTAATAAAGAAGGAAATCCTGCCATCTGTGATACAGAAAGACAAATATTACTCATGTCACTTACAAGTGGCATCCAAGAAAAAAAGTCAATCTCATAGTAGCAAAGTAGAATTGTGATTGCCAGAGGCTGGGTAGTAGGAGGAAAGGGGAAATGTTGTCAGAGTGGACAAACTGTTATGAACTAGTTCTGGAGACCTAATGTACAGCATGATGACTATGTTAATAATAATGTACGGTATACTTGAAATTTAATTGTAAGTTTGAGGGTAAATGTAAAGTGTTCTCACCATAAAAACGAGTGAGGTAACTGTGAGGAGGTGAATATGCTAATTAGCACGATGGTGGCAGTCATTTCACAACATACATGGGTATCAAAACACCATATTGCACAACCTAAATGTATATAATTTTTATGAACTGGGAAGAAGAAAAAGTGACCCCACCAGCTAATATCATACTGAGTAGTAAAAAACTGAACATACTCCCCCTAGGATTAGTAACAAGGCAAAGATGTCCTGTCTCAGCGCTCCTATTCAATACCTTGTGAGAAGTCTGAACAAGTACAATAAGAAAAGAAAAAGTTTACAGATTGGAAAGGGAAAAAGGAAGGAATTTATTTCTTCTTAAAGGAAGAAATAAATTTTTTTCACACATGGTAAGACTGCTGATGCCAAAACCTCCAAATAATTGACAGGAAAACTCCTGGAATGAATAAGTGAATATAGCAAGGATGCAGGATACAATTGTTAATATAAGAAATTCAACTGCTTGTCTATATACCAGCAATGAACAATGTGAAATGTGAAGTTTTAAAAAAATACTATTTACAATAGCATCAAAAATGAGGGCTAACAAAATATATGCAAAGTCTGTACACAGAAAACTACAAACTCTGATAAATCAAGGATAAATTAATAGATATCCCATGTTTATAGATTGGAAAATTCAATATTTTGTCATTTCCCCCCCCAACTTGTTCTATAGCTTCAATGCAATCCCAATCAAAATTCCAAGAGGTTATTTTGTAGATAACTGACAAAATAATTTACATTTTATACGAAAAGGCAGAAGACCCAGAACAGCAACACATATTGAAAAGGAAGAACATAGTTGGAAGATTCATACTACCCAATTTCAATATTTATTATAAAGCTCCAGTAGTCAAGTATCCAATACCAGCATGATATAGGTGATCATTGGACTATACTAGAAAGCCAAGAAATAGACCAAAATAAATATAGTCAATAGATCTTTGACAAAGGAGCAAAGACAATTCAATGGAGAATGGATACTTTTTTCAACAAATGATGCTGAAACTAATTGGATGTCCATAAGCAAAAAGATGAACTTAGACATAGACCTTATACTTTTCCCAAAAATTAACTCAAAATGCACCATAAGCCTAAGTATAAAATGGAAAGTATACAGCAGTTCTTCTATAGTTTCCTCTAAAAGTATAAAAATTCTAGGAGACAGAAATCTGTATGACCTTGGGTTGGGGATGATTTTATAGGCAAAAGCATAATTCATGAAAGAAAAAATTAAGTTGAACTCTTGCCCTGTAGAAGACACTATTAGGAGAATGAAAAGATAAGTCAGACTAGAAGAAAATACTTGCAAAACACATATCTGATAAAGGACTTGTACCCCAAACATACAAAGAATTAACTCTTAAAAGTTAACTACAGAAAACAAACAATTCAAAAACAGGCAAAACAAACAAACAAACAAAAAACCCTGAACAGACATCTCAGGAAAGAATATATACAGGTGGCAAATAAGGATTATGACTCAACATTACATGTCACTAGGGAATTACAGATTCAAACAGCAAAGTGATATCTCTGCACACTCATTATTTTGGTTAAAAAATTTTTATTTAACTGACAATACCAATTGCTGGTAAGGAGGTCAAACAACAGGTATTCTCATTCACTGCTTGTGGAATGGAAAATGGCATAGCCAATTTAGAGGACAGTTTGGAAATTTCTTTCAAAGCTAAACTATAGTCTTACCACACAATCCAGTAATTGTACTATGTATTTACCAAAACGGATGAAAGTGTACGTCTACTCAAAAAATCTCTACTAGAATGTTTACGGCAGGATTCGTACCCAAAATTAGAAGCAACCAAGATGTCATTCCAAAGACAAGTGAGTAAACAAATCAGTACATCCTTGCAATGGAATGTTTTTCAGCAGGGATAGGTTTAAAAAGAGGTATTAAATCACCAAAAGCCTTGTATGAGTTTTAAATCCATATTGCTAAGTGAAAAAAGCTAGTCTGAAAAGGTACCTACTCTATATTCCAATTACATGACATTTTGGGAAAGAAAATTCTATTGATAGTTAAAAAACAAATCAATGGTTGGCAGAGGCTTAAGGGTGGGGGACACATTAAATAAATGGAACCCGGGGCTTTTGTTTTCTTCTTAAGATTGTGAAACAATCCTGTATTGACACTGTAATAATGACTACATGACACTGTATTTGTCAAAACTCACCCAGAGACTTTTACAGTACAAAGGATTAATCTTAAAATAAATCTTTAAAATATCACATAGGAGGTCAGCGGATCCAAGGATGGAATGAAGAATGTGACAATACAACCTAACTGTATGACAAATGCATGAAACACCTCACAGAACAGGGTGAGGGAAAAGGTGCTGACCTAGGTAACTTTGGAAAAGAGTGGCATCTATAAGACTAAAAGCAAAAGAAATTGTATGTAAGTTCTGTACTCTGATAAATTTATTTCCAAAGGGGGTATTGGCTGATAATTCTGATACTATTATAAACATATACTAGAAGCAAACATATAAATGAAAAACAGATGGTTTAAATGGGAGGTAAGCAAATAATGCAATAAGGAGAAGAGGCTAGAATGATTCATGTAATAATGGATTAGAGTTGGAGACATCACTATGAACTCATATTTAGCCTAATGTAGATACACATGGTTACAGACAATAATATTTTTCAATATATATAAATGTAAGAGTGTTTATACAAGTATATCTCCTTGCTCTGACAGCTGAGAGGGCCTAGAAGAAATAGCACCCCACTAGCAGTGAGCATACTTACTGTCCAGACCTTTTATACCTTTCTTCAATGAAAGGAACCAAGGCTCAGAAAAATGGCTGGTTCTAGGACTGAAGTGGGAAATAAACAAGATGAGCCTGAAATAATTGTAGTGCCACTAAGTAAGGACGTGCTTCAAAAAAAAAAACCCACAGTGAAGGGACTGGATCAAAGGGAACACTGGAGCCAAATGAAGGAGCTCCCAACAGCCAAAGCTGAAACAACCTGATCAACAAAATAGTCATATTGGATTATAACCCAAGATATAAAAATATTCCTGAGTCCATACTGACATAAATAAATGATCAAATAAATTAGTAATTGGAGACAATAAACCAGTCTCCTGTGCATAGGAAGAAAAATAATTCACATAGATGTCTCCCTCAAGGAGGTGGAGCAAAACCATCCACTCCTCAAGTGAGCACTGTGCAAGATGACATTCTTGCAGAGTACAGTTCAAAAAGGTGGGGAAAGAGCAGCTTGACAGTGGAGAAACCGACAAGCACCACCTCAGCCAGCTGATCAAGGTTTAACACCGGTAGTGATGTCACGGTGAGATGCATACCATGTACACTTGAAATATGAAATGATAAAAATGGCCTAGGGTCTTTCTCCCTCAAACACGTAACTCTGGTCTAATCGTGAGAAAAACATCAGACAAACTCCAACAGAGGGACAGTCTCTGACTAGTTCTCCTCAAAACTGTCAAGGTCATCAAAAATAAGAATGTCTGAGAAACAGTTACTGCCAACAAGAGCTTGAGGAGATGTAACAACTAAATGTTATGTGGTGTCCTGGAATAGAAAAAGGACATTAGGTAATAACTAAGGAAATCTGAGTTGGTATGAACTTTAGTTAATCATAATGTATTGATATTGGTTCATTAATTGTAACAAAAGCACCATACTAATGTAAGATGCTAATGATAGAGGAAATTGGATGTGGAGCTTACGGGAATTCTCTGTACTTTCTTCACGTTTTTTCTGTAAACTGAAAATAAGGTGTTTTTTTTTTTTTTAAGTTACTGTTAGGGGTTATGAAAGTTAATTTTGATTTTAAAAAAGCTGACAAAAGTGCAGAATCCCTGCCTTAATTATACGGGCTTATGTATATAACTATCAGTGAACACCATGATCAGTGAGTGAACTGGCCAACCTGAAAAGTTTATTTTTTGAGGCACAGCTCCTAAAAATTAGATCCAAGTGGTACTTTAGAAGACATCTGACAGTATTACAATTTTCTCAGAAAAGCACTCAGCGGCATACCAGCACCATTTATAAATACTAGCATTTAGTTCAAAAACAAAGCTACTGTCCCATCAAATGATGATTCTTGCATCCTGTCCAACAAGTCCTACCAGACATGGAGGCCTTGATAAATGGGGCTCACTTTCAACTATAGTGTTGAAGACTTCCTGTTTTTTGGTTTTTTGTTTTCCAGTGTGAAACAGCCATCCAGCCAGATCTGAGATTCTAATACTGTGCCTATGAATTTTACATGATTCTGAAACGGTTCCTGCTTATAATGATAATAGAGAAGGAGGGAGGGAGGAAAGGAGACATCACCTGACTATCTTACATGCCACCTTCAAACGATATAATAAAACAAATGTGGTAAGGGTGGCAATAATTACTCTTCTGTCCCTTAAAACCTTAATTTCCTTGCTCCTTTCAGGTGAGTGAACATGGCATGTAGCTGTTCACTGACTGAAAGTCCCCCAGCAGGGACTTAATACCCTTGCCCCCTAAGCTGAGGCTGTATTCTGGAATCCTATCAGCAGACAATGACGCCTGCCTGAGTTCACTGCTTTGTGTAATAAAGCACATGGAATCGGTTCTGCCATGTCACACTTCTGTTCCTCTTTGTAAGCTAAAAGCTAGTCTTTGGCCAAGTAATTTAACATCCCCAAGCCTCAACTTCCTCATGTGAAAAAGGGGAGTTTGTGCCAGATTATCAACACCCTATCAGTCCACACACAGCTGCCGGAGAGTAACTCGAGACCCGGGGCTTTGGTAATTTATCCCTATTATTCAGCACAGGATAATTCTACTTCTATCTTCATTGCTTTTCAGAAAATTTGACTTCAACTTAAGTTACAGCCTTGCCTATCAACCTTATTTGCCCATCAACCTTATTTGCCCACATTCAATTTCTATCAATCCATTTACCAAACCAGAAAATTGCTTAGAAAATTTCTTCTGTCCCACAGAGCAAAGTTTTACATCTTGAAGACATTTTTTAATTTGTTCTTTTTCATTCCAAATATCATTTTCAAGAAGTATGCTCATTTCCTGGGGCTGCCATAACAAAGCGCCATGAACTGGATGGCTTAATCCACAAAAAAGTATTGTCTCATGGTTTTGTAGGCTGAAAGTCAGAAATCAAAGTGTTGGAAGGGCTGGTTCCTTCTGTGGTCTGGAATCTGTTCCATGTCTCTTCTTGTTTCTGGTAGCCTCAGGCATTCTCCCTGTGTCTTCACATTGTTTTCTCTCTAGCCCAGATTTCCTCTTTTTATGGACACCAGCCATATGGGATAGGGCCCAACCTAATGACCTCATCTAAATGTGATCATCTGCAAAGACCCTATTTCCAAGTAAGTTCACATTCACAGATACTGGGGGTTAGGACTTCAACATCCTTAACATAATTCAACTTATCACACGAAGGGAAAAAAAAAGTTACTCCTAATCACAGGTAAAAATGTTTCCTCTTCGAGTTTGACCTGTGTAAAATGATTCTGTCATCTGATGTTTCCAGCTGGCATAATCTTGCTTTCACTTCATATTTACACCATTCTCTCCTTCTCCTTTTTCCCTTTCCCCATCACTCTTTCTTTCTTCCCATGATATGAAAATCTAAAAACTGGATACAGACTTTTGAACCTTCCGGGGTTTTTTTTTTCCCCAACTATCTCATTCATCAAATTTAGCTTCAGCCAATGTAGGATCATAATCCAGAATTCTTTGTTTAGCAGGGACGGCTAGAAAAATTTGACACTTAACCCCAGGAAAGAGGGAGAGGTGGAGCAAGGGAGGGAGGAATCAGCACCTGCAGTGAATAGTGGCCAAGGAACGGTGAGAGTCTAAATCTGCAAGTCCATTAACCTAGGCTTGGATAATTAAGAAAATTACTCGTAAAACTGCTGATGAAATTTGTACAATTCTTCTTGGTTGTAATAGGACACCGCCTCACCCCAGATGCTGACTATTATCATGGAATAAAATTGGCTCTGGTGTGAAGTTTGTACTTATACCAAGGTGCCATTAGTGTCTATGAAATAGTCCTTGAACTTACCACTAGCAAGACACGTAGCACAAAAGCCAACTAAGCCCATAGGAAAATCTACTTAAAGCTCCTGGATTTGAGACTGCAATTAGCATCTCTGGGCTTAATGCTTATTAGCAAGAAGGATCCTAATGCTGAGAGGCATATAGCAAATTTAAAGTAGTTTGCTCCTTCGCTGAAAGGCATGTCTCTGTCCTCACTGATGGTAAACGTTCCTCTTACCATTTATACATGCAACATGTCTAGAAGTTCCATGCCACATGGTTGGAACTATTTTATAATTCAGCAAATTTAGTAAAGAGCAATTTTTAGACTGCCTAATTCTTCTGAAGTCCAGCTAATTTTTTTTTGTAAACTTAGCAGATCCAAGAAGAAGAAACTCTGAAACACCACTTTGTTTTCTTCATGAATTTTTCTCAATATAAATTGTGTTTCAGTGGTTTCCAGGACTGCAATATTATGAGTATTATTCTTTTAATCCACGTTTATTATCATGGGTTAAATGATCTCTTATATCTCAATAAGCTCTTCCTTTATATATATTGTTATATGTATTATATGTGTGCCAGATTGTAGTCTAATATTGTAAACTGCCATCACAGTACTCCCCAAACTGTGGTGTGCATAAACATCACTGAATTTTATTTTTTTAAGATGTACATTTGGGGTCATTAAGCAAAGAATTCAGAATCGGTAGATCTGGAAGAGAGATCAAGAACATTCTCTCGTGACAAGCACCCTGCATGATTCCGATGCAGCTACTCCTTGGATCCCATGTTACAAAACAAACGAAAAGGACAAGGACCTACTCCATTTAGGGTGATTTATACCATGCCAGGAAATATTTAACTAACTCTAGGTGTTAGCTGCTGGTAATTGCCTCCTAAGCACTCCTTATAGCCAACTTGCCGTACAGAAATGGAGTTTTCCGTGGTTCATTAGCCACTGAGAAACAGAATAGAGGGCTGATGGATTTTTTTTTTTATCTGAATAGTAGAGATGGCCATTAATTCTTTGACACATCACTCAAACTCCCTCCTTCCTTTAGTGCATATAATTCCTTTGGCCACAACAGTTCCTATGGCTGGCTGTTCTCTCCATGATTGACAACATACGAATGGAAGTGTTCATAGTTACGGAGATGTACTCATTTCTCTTTCTCTGTTGTTCCTCACCTCTCTTCACATTTGTCTGCTGTCAGTTGAGGAAGATGCATTTATTTGATCAATTGCAGAAGTACTGCACGTGATGGAAAGTACCCAGGAGGCAATACCACTCCACTAGGGCTCAGGTTTCCAGGCAAAGAACCCTATAACTTCAGCACCTCAGGCAGACGCTTCACCTGAGCCCATCTGGTGTAGTCTAGCACCCTGTGCCCCCACACTCCTTTTATAGCCTCCAACAGTACTGTCATTGACACTTTACTTGTCTGAATCCCTCTGTCATTTCCTTGAGGGTAGGAATTATGTGAAGACCATCTGTGTATCCACAGCTCTTGGCAAAATGCCTGACTTAGGCAGACAATGAAGAACCAATAGTCTAATGAATGAATCAATAAACCAACCTCCTGGAAAAGTAGAGGTGGTTTCTCCCACAAGCTTCTAGGAAAATTCATGGTTCCTTTAGAGGGGCCAGAACCACACAGGAAGCAACACTGCCACCCAACCAGTTCACCACATCTCAACACCGCACTATCCACTGCACCAGATTTCTTCTAGAAGGATGGGTTAGAAAGAGATTTTGAAAATGAAATTTAGCTTATGAGATCCAAATTTGAGATGTCCAAGGCAAAGGGCAAGCTTAGACATGAAGGAGGCATGTGTGTGTGTGTGCGTGAGGGTGAGAGGTGGGAAGTTAAAGGCATTCTCACAGCTTATAAAGCTTCTGAATCTAAACTTTCACGTTTGAAGACACATTTTTGAACCCACATATTATAGATTTTTTTCAAGGCCTTAATTTTTAAAAAGCCCTTTCTCTTCCTTTTCACATTGTTTCCCTTTTTATAATATACTGAATTCTATTTATTTTTTTAAAACATGAATTGGATACAAGTTGGAAACAGAAATACGGTAATTTGGGAGAGTTTATCATTCACCATCTCCTAAAACGTTCTTAATGCACAAGGACCCTGGAAGGAAACATTAAGATATTTCCACTATCCCACCAAGAAAAGGGAATGGAAAACCTCTTGTCTCCTTAGCATCCTCCTGCCCCATTCCTAGCCATCCACAGCCCTCGCAGCTGAGCTATGTTCTACCTTTGATGCATCCTTGGTAGAAAAATAAAGGGTGGCTTTTGAAATTTAGACTCTAGCTATAAATAAGACAGTCTAATCTCAGAGGTATAGCAGGAAATGGGATAATTTCTTTTAAAACCTGCATAACTCTGACACCTGGTGGTTTTAAAGCTCTGATATAGAAAGAAAGATGAATCACCTGATAAAGAGAAACAGTGTAGAATTCACTTTTGGGTGTGGAATCTTTCTCAATAATTCAAAAAGCAGAGCACCCACAAAACTCCCCCAGTACCTAGGCCTTCTCTTGCTTTTTGGTCACAAGACAAAAAATGGCATAATGATTCAGGGCAGAAATTTTAGATCAGACTACACCAGACTGAAATGTTGTGTGGCCTTGGGAGTTATTTTGACTACAGGAACTTCAATTCCCTCATCTCTAAAAATGAAGCTAAAAATACCTCACAGATTACTGACAGCATGTATCTCTAGACAGCATATATAGATTATACAGAGATTAGTTAGCACAGTGCCTAGTTCATTAGAAATGTTCCCCAAAAGCAGAAAGCAGTAATTTTATTGAAGTATAGTTGATTTATAACGTTGTGTTAATTTCTGGTGTACAGCATAGTGTTTCAGTCATACATATATATATTCCTTTTCATTGTAGGCCATTACAAGGTATTGAACATAGTTCCCTGTGCTATACAGTAGGACCTTATTGTTTATCTACTTTATATATAGTAGTAATATCTACAAATCCCAAACCCCCAACTTATCCCTTCCCAACCTCTTCCACCTTACCCCTAGTCTGTTTTCTATGTCTGTGAGCCTGTCTGTTTCATAAGTAAGTTCACCTGTCTTTTTTTTTTTTTTAGATTCCACATATAAATGACATCATATGGTATTTTTCTTTCTTTCTGGCTTACTTCACCCAGTATGATAATCTCTAGGTCTATCTATGTTGCTGCAAATGGCATTATTTCATTATTTTTTACAGCTGAGTAGTATTCTGTGGTGTGTGTGTACACACACACACACACACACACCACATCTTCTTTATCCAGTCATCTGTCAATGGACATTTAGGTTGCTTCCATGTCTCGGCTATTGTATACAGTGCTATGAACACTGGGGTGCATGTATCTTAATTAAATTTTGAACCAATGCAAAAGAGCAGCCAGTGTGGAGAATCGACCCATGTTTGCCCAGTTGCTCTATGTTATCCTTATAGATCCCCTCTCTCCACTTATCTGGGTCTTTGAAGGATCTCGTATTGTACTTTTTTTTTTTTTTAACTTCTACCACTTTATGTCTTGTATTAAATCAGACCCTATAAAATTGCTGACAGTCCACCATTTTTAGACCGGCAAAATCCACTTATTTCATACAATTCAAACAAATCTCTCTACATTGGTTGAAAGTCATTGTCCATTATTAGAGACTTTTTCAAGCAAATAAACAGTCCACAGGCTGAAATCATAGCCTTATGGTTAGTTCACCCCCTGAACTTAAACAGACCTGAGGATATGAGATTTAGTTTAGAAAATATCTCTTTACTATTAACTTTATACTAAGCACTTGTGATTACTTCCATTAAAAGGCTCTTCTGTGTTTCACAGAAAGAATTTTATAGGAAATCATATGCTACATAACTGAGGATTTTAAAGACAATTTTTCTACATATAGTCCCAAACTGCTTTTTCTTCTACCATCCATGAAATCAAGAAACAACAAAAACTGTGGTTACTGAAAATAAAAGCCTCCTAGGCAACCATCTCATACAATACAAAAATAATCTAATGCTGGCAGAAACGGTCCCTTGGAAATAGTGGCTCATTTGTTTAGAGTTCTACTGTTATTAACTTCTGGTGATCAGGGAGTGAGAAATGGAAAAGGTGCCACAGAGAATCATTAAGAACAACACACCAGATAGAACCACTTAGCTGACAAGCCACATAGTACCATTTGGGGGGAAACAAACAAACACAGAAAAGTAGAGAAAACATTTTCAACCACCACTGAAGAGCATGAAGTCCCTGAAAATCCTGGCAGATTCCTGAGATCTCTACAAAAGAAGAGGCCATTTCAATGCTGTTGTCCCAAACCAGTAACAAACGCCAGATGTGTTTGAAAAGAGCTAGGAAAATGAAAGAGACATTCTTATCTGGAAGTTAGCAATGTTTCAATGAGAGATTCAAAATGCCTAGTGGCTCATAACCTTTTGTGGCCTTAAATGCACAAATGCCTCGGCAGGAGCGGAGCCTGCAAGGTCAGGCCTGACTTGACTGCAGAGCCCCACCTGGAAGCTTCTGTGCACTGCCAGAGAGCCTTGATACCAGACTTTGGATTTTCCTACTGCACTCTCTTTGTGCTGTCACTTACTCGAAATGATAGAACCAGCCTTTGAACTCTAAGACTAAAGTAATCGTTGTGTTCATTTTTCTTGAAAAGTTTCCTGAACACTTGCTGAGTGCACAAACTGCACTGACCTTCAAAGACAGTGAGGGTGTGCATGGACCCAAGGCAAGCCCAGAGCAGAGGGGGGGACCCCTCTCCAACACAAGAAGATATGTCAAAGTCTCTTCCTGGGACTTTGACAATGTCACCATTGAGCAAACACAGCATCCTTGCTTTCTTACTATTTCCTTCCCTATAGCGTCTCATATTGGAAAACAGTTAATAATTGCATAGGCACTGAAGGATTTCCCAGTGTGGTTATCCAGATACGGAGGAGATGACCAGAATTCCTGCTTACACACACAAAACGGTTTCTCAGTCATTAATAGAAGATTCAGGGGTGGATCATATTAGGCTTATAAAACGAAATATTTTCAAATTATTACATTTCTTTGACTCAAACAGAGGCTGGAAAACCAAGTCAGATTAATTTGTCCTTGAAGACTTTCACCTGATTTGATTTATTTTTTAAAATTTATTTCATTGAAGAACATTTAATGAGATCACCCACTTAAATTTTCTTTTACCTGAATTTATTGATCATTGCCTTGTATCTTCATTTTTTCTCTGTACAGAGAACCTTTTCTGTTACTTGCCATAAAAAAAAATTACTTCAAAATGAAATGTAGTTAAATCAGTTATTTGATAAAATACAGTATTTTGTTCTAGCTGAATTTAACAATGCTTTCAAATAAAATAGTCAAGTCTGTATAAACACAGCAATTTTAGACCAACTCTTTTGAGATTTCTTCACAATGTTTTAGCCTTCCAAACCAATTAGTTAATTTTATAGGTATCCCATCCTTTTGGGCTACTAATAACAAATTATCATAGTCTGGGCAGCTTATGAACAACAGAAATTTGTTTCTCACAGTTCTAGAGGCTGGAGATCTGAGATCAGGGTGCCAGCATGGTTGGATTCTGGGGAGAGCCCTCTTCTAGGTTACAGACTGCTGACTTCTGGTTGTATCCTCACATGGGGCCAAAGAGCCTAGTCTCTTCCTATAGGGGACTAACCCCATGCATAAGGGTTCCACCCTCATCGCCTAATTACCTCCCAAAGACCCCATCTCCAAACACCTTCATACAGGGATTAGTCTCAGCAGAGGAATTCTAGGGGAACCCAAACTCACCGTCCATTGCAATAGGTTTTAATCATAAAAACAGCCAATCATTACATAATTATTGTCTCCCTTTGCAACACAAAGACCAAAAGGAATCAGCCTATAGATATATAAATAAATGTATATATATTTACATATATGTAAATACCCACATTCTTCTGACCAGTTGTTTTTCCCCATGTAGCTGTAAGACTTACTCTTGCCTCCTTCAAGTCTTTACTCGTGTCACCTCAGTGAGACCTTCCCTGCCCAATCAGTCCAAAATTACAATCTCATCCTTACACCCCAGTTCTTATTATGCTTCCCTGATTTACTCATCTCAATAGGAAAAATATACTTAAAAGGTCGTTGCAGGGCAAACCAAACAAACTAAAACAAATAGTGATAGTAAATGTGACCCGTTATTTTTAGATGTTATCACATAGAATAGAGAAAAGGGCAAGACCTGTGGGGGGAAAACACAGATTCTCTATTTAAGTAGGGAGACTAAAGCCCAAAAGGGCTCTAAGGTGCCTGGAACCCTACAGCAATAGCATTCATGGCCACAGCCATTACAAATGGGTGAGTTGGCTGCAGTTTACTGTAGATTTTCAGTTTCTTCACAGGTGACTGAAGAGGTTGCTAAACCTTGTGCACTGAAACCAAAGGAAAAGATTTCCCCCAACTGCTGACAGCCTCTACCTGCCACGAGTTTGAGGTTTCTGAGCTAGGGGTGCAGTTGAACAGCAAAAGAGCCTTCCTGGAGCTAATGAGCCCTTCTGCAGGCACCCTGCACTGGTGAGGCCTCACAAAAGTCAACACCGGATCGCTCAAGGGAACTTTCTGGAGCCTAATTGGGCTTTCCGACACTGTCAATAGGCACAGCTATTGGCATGCCCCCAGGTGACCTGAGTTGCCTGCTCTGAGCTCTCTGCTGCCTTCTTTAGCACTTGCTAGAGAAATGTTTACGATTTGTTGAATTACGGAGCAGAAAGGGCAGAAAAGGATTCAGTGTGGTGCACGATGGCAGCCCACAGTTGCTATCTATCTAACCTCACAGGAGATAGTAGTAACATAGAAAAAAAACACTGATCACCGATCACCATAATAAATATAATAGATTTGAAATACTGTGAGAATTACCAAAATGTGACAGTCAGGAAGTGAGCAAACGCAGTTGGAAAAACGGTGCTGGAAAGACTCGCCTGACGTAGGGTTGCCACAAACTTTCAATTTGTAAAAGAAAAAATGCAGTATCTGTGAAGCCCAGGGAATCTAAGTGCAATAAAACGTGGTCTGCATGTACTTTATTGCCAACTAATTTGATAAAGACTGTCCAGGGAGAGTTGCTTTAATGACTGAGTTATCGACATAGAATGGGAGGTCTAAGCCCTCAATTAAATATTTCATCCCACTCTAATCCCATGAAGGAAAGAAACTCACAAATTCACTTTCGCAAAAGAGAAATCCGTTCACCATATTTTCTTTAAAAATGAACATGCTATTGGAGTATGGAGGATGAATAATTCAACTCTTGGGCTCCGCAATCAGATAGCACTGCCTCTTATTAGGTATGTGTGCTTGGATATGGCCCAGTTTTTGTGACTATGAAATAGGGGTAATAAAAGTATCTACCACTTAGGGTTGTAGTGAGAATGAAAGGAAACCATGTACATAAAGTATTTAAGACCGCGCTGGACAGGTAATCTCTCAAACATTCGCTGTTACAATGATTTCTTGTTACACCTTTAAAGGAAAAACCTACAATTCTTCCCTATTGGAAGGAAAAACCCAGTCTTTCCTTCCAATGAGCCTTTCTCCCGAGTGTCTCCTTTACTACTCAACGACGCATAACACAACACATTTCTCACACTTCTGATCACCAACTACGTTGGGGTTTTTCCCACAGCAAGCAATTCTCCAGGCCATCTGGGTGTCCTACAACTTATTTCAATTCTGACACCATCTACCTAGATACAGCATCGGATCCCACAGGTAAAGGGCTCAGTCCCACCAGACTGCCGCCTCTCCCCCGCTTCAGATGCCAATTCCAAACCCAGGTAGTCACCTGTGCTTCTGACCCACCCGCTAAACGTTACAGCTTCCAACGACCCTCTCCTTGGGTTTGAGTAATTTGCCAAAGCAGCACACAGAATTCACAAAAACATTTTACTTACGTTTGCTGGTTTGTTCTTACAAGATGTGATAACGCATACAGGTGAATATCCGCGTGGAATACATGCGTAGGGCAGGGTCTGGAGAAAGGGTGCAAAGCTTCTCTGACCTCTCCAAGTACCACCACTTGCTCACCAACCCGGAAGTTCTCCAAACCCAGGCCTCCTTGGGCTTTTATGGAGGCTTCATTACATAGGCATGATTGACAAACGGATTGGCCATTGGTGACTGACTTAACCTCCAGAATTTCTCCCCTCC
This sequence comes from Camelus dromedarius, assembly GCF_036321535.1. Classification (NCBI taxonomy): domain Eukaryota; kingdom Metazoa; phylum Chordata; class Mammalia; order Artiodactyla; family Camelidae; genus Camelus; species Camelus dromedarius. The sequence goes on from NC_087436.1 coordinate 43,086,415, forward strand.
CCGGAAGTCAGGGGGTGGGACTAAAAGTTCCAATCCTCTAATCACTTAGTTGGCTCCACCTGCAACCAATTCCCCATGCTTAGGTGCTTACCAAAAGTCATCTCACTAGCATAACAAAAGACATCTTTATTGCTCTTATCATTTAGGAAATTCCAAGGGTTTTAGGAGCGCTGAGGAACAAAGATCTAAAATATATTTCTTACTATAAATCACAATATCACAATGTGAGAAAAAAATGCTTTAAATTCTTCTTAACATGAATATGTGATAAGGTCAGAGTGCTAAATAGTATCACAGACACCTCTCAATCGCCTGTGCTTAGAAGACCAGGAGTCGGAAAGGATACTTATCCACAGTTCAAACTCCATTTCAGCTGAAACTAGTTAACTCTATTTTCACCAGCCTTAAGAATTAATTACCAGGCATGTGTTGATTTCACCATCTCAGTCTCCTTCTCGTCACCACCTGGTTCAGGTGCTAATCAGTGGTGAAACAGTCAAAGGTCTCCCTGACCCAAACAGCCTTTTCCAAACTACTTCAATTTAGTAAAATAGCATTTACTGAATGTAAACGTGCTGGGCATTAGGCATTTGCTGGGGCACTGCCTTTCCTCTTGTTCCTTTAAGATAAAGAACTTCATTCCCATCTGCCCATGTTCTGCGAGACCGAGGAAGCTCAGGAGAACATGGTTGGCTCAATTAATGCAGGGGCTGAGGGTGAAGGAGAATCCCACCCATTGTGGATACAGAGGCAGAACAGAGGAGCAGTCGTCCTCCCCTCCCGCCCTGCCTCCCCATCAAGGCTTTTGACCTTTCCTCAGCGCTTTGCTCTTGATTCAAGCTGGCTCCTAATACAAAACCCTGGATCAACACATAAATTTGGTTCTCTGCACTAAATCTTAGACCACTATTGTGGAACCCAGGCCAGAATCAAAAAGGACCTCTATTTATCAGTTTCTGTTTGTTGCAGGACGCATAGGTTGTTTCCAGGATAGCTCAGTCACCAGATCTTCCCCCGACAGGGGAGGGCATGAGGCCATAATCTGTTTACTCCATTTATTTCTAAGCCAGAGAGGAAGACCAATAAACACTGCTGTTAGCTCTTCTTGAAACCGAACTCTTATTTTAAAACTCCTCGTGAATTACTCTCTTCATTTTAATGATCATTAAGTCCACTCATTTAATCCAAAGGAAGGAAATACATAAAATCCTAAGTAAAACACTATTCAAATAACCACCATGGATATCGTAAGAGGCAAGCCATCAATCACCTCATTTCATCTACAGAGTCCTGACATTTTAGCAACAGGGAAAAAAAATTCAGACATGTTTAGTAGTAACCATGACATTTATTACTACAATAGCCTCATATTGCTCAAGAGAGAGCTCTGTTCTCTATGAATGAACAATTATTGAAGACAGTGTTTTTTTTGTTTTGTTTTTTTTTAACTCTCACTTTGCTTTGGCAGGTCCAGCCAGTCTGCAGGATGCATGTCTTCTTGCAGGACACATACCCTGCTGTAAACAAGCAGGATCCTATGGGACCTTCCAGGAACAGACCCCTCTCCCTGCTCCCCACCATGTCTACCACCTGCCTCTTATTTGTAGAAAATCTTTAGTTTCTTAGGCCTTCCCTGAGTTCCAAGAGAACTGAGAAAATGCAGAAACAAAGGAAAATAGTCAAGTATGACAATAATAGTTTAGGCCATTAAACAAAGTTAAGGACCTTTAGTTCCTCCTCGAGGGCTATAGATAATATTCTTGAGCCATATCCTAGAACTATTTTGCAGTTACTAAAACCCCACCCAGGTGGCAGAAGTTAACTGTATGCTGCCCACAAGCACATAGACCCCAGACTGGCTGGAATCTGAAGGTTGGTGATGGTGACTCCCAATTACCTCACCACAAATCAGTCAGAAGAATGTCCATGAGCTGATCACGCACCACAACCCTCTCCCTCACGCTGCCTTTAAAAATCTTTCCCTGAAAGCCATCAGGGAGTTTGGGACTTTTGAGCGTTAGCTTCCTGGACTCCTTGCTTTATGCCTGCAGAAAATGCTGCACCTTCCTTCACCACAACCCAGTGTCAGTAGATTGGCTTTACTGCACAAGGGTGAGCAGACCCAAGTTCGGTTCAGAAACACTGCCACCACGTGAAAAGAAAGGTCATCAGGGCAAAGCCTCTTCACCCACCCTGAAACTGGGTGGAAAAGTCAGTACAAAAAAGTAGAAACAGAGTAGGAAGCCTAATTTTGGTTCCAAACCCCTGCCTAATCCTACTTTACTTACCAAATTAAAATTGATCTTTACCCCTAAAACTTTTCCCCATCTGGCTGAGAACTCACAGGAGAGGGGATGTGATTCACTGTCACCTTCACATTCCATTACAAGCAGAGGGATGGATAATTAAGAATATTAACTTCCTTATACGTAAACCCAAGTTCAGATTTGGTTTATAAAAATTGTTTTCAAAAATTTATTTTGAAAGTGGAAATTCCAATCAACCTTTTGACTGTTTTGTTGAGTTAGTTGTTGGCCAAATTTAGGATCACCTGTAACTCTCATTGGCGATGACAAAGTGGCTGTGATATACGAGGCCAGAATGAAAGCACATTCAGAAGCCCCAGTCTGTGGTGAGATGAGAGGGTGGGGGCGAAGTTGTTAACGTTACATGCGTGATTCTGGGCTTATGTTGTGATTATCTGAAGGAGAGGAAGAACATTCACGCATTAATCAGATTTTCTAAATAAGTATTTATGAGCCACAACAATTTCTAATGCAATATAAAGCTCCAAACTGAACTTTCAACTAAATGTGAAATCAGCACAATTGTAAGGTCTCCTTTTTAAGGTTCAATAACTTAAAATATATAAATATTTCACTTATTTTATGACATAAGTTAGTAAGGATTTCTGCAAGGTAAGGAATGAAACTATGACGTTTCACAAATAGAAATGAGTCTAATGGGTCATTAGACATATTACAGTTTTACTAAATTGGAACAGGTGTATTATATAAAATTTATTTTGCTTTTATTTCCGTCTATTTTACAATATACACTGTTTTGTTACTTGTGAAAGGAGTATATTTTCAAAGCAGAAAACCTGGAAAGCACAGAAAAATAGAAAAAGAATAAAAGTTAATTCTTGTACTAGCAGATGTCATCTTGTCCTTTCTCCATGTTGTGCATGAATGTGTGAGAGCCTATGTGTATGAGTGTGAGAACCTGTGAGTGTGACCAAGTGCGTGTGCATGCATGTGTCTCAGATGCTAAATGATACTTTTCTGCTGACTCAGAGCCTGGAGTGTTTGCAAGGCCCAAAGGGCAAGAACCATAGGTGCTTGGCCATCCCCCCATGCAGGACAAGCTGAGTTTGTGAAACCAGTTTGGCAACCCGAGCTCATCACTCACTCGGCAAGAATCAAACAGAAAGGGGACGGTGGGGGAAGAGCCAGGACTGACGGCGTGGAGTACAAGTTTCCTCTGCTACCTGAAAGTACAGCGTTCCCAGGAAAACTTTGTAAGCCGAAATGACACAGAGCAAAGACGCAGTTCCCTAAAGGTCACATCTGGCTAAGGGGTACACAAAATAAATGGAGGAAAAAAAGCACAGATGCTCACAGACACGGCTCAAAGGTATGGTGGCCTGATGCTGAGATGCCAAGTGTAGTCTGGGGGAAGGAGCTTGGAGGTGGGGCTCTTGCGGCTGGGGACACGCGCTGCCCCTATAAGGGCTCCTGCAAAACAAACACTGAACGCTATTTTTGATTTTTGCCTTTTCCCGTATACACTAAAATCCTAAATTCAGCTAGTGAAAACAGGTACTAACGTAGGTGTCTCATAAAGGCGACGTGGCATGAAGTGAACTTTCGAAAACTGAGGGTGCCTGCACCTTGCTGAGACCGCTGACGTCCTGTGAGCTCCCTTCTCACTCCCCAGTGAAGCACGGGGAGCTTCATGGAAGCCACCTGCCCGGTAAGCACGTGTTCTCTGTAACCGAGGAGACCTACATCGCCTGCTCCGGCCCAAAGAGTGCGAAGCGGTCCACCGGGGCAGCGCAGAGGCGAGGAGCAGGTCTGCTCTGGTACGGCCTGCACTTGCAGAGATTCACAGGGCAAGCGGCACAACGGCCAAGCGGACAGGGAAAGGGGACTGACCTTGAGGTGGCGCAAGAAGAACTCAGTATGAGGACATGCAGCGTGAGGCGGCCCCCAAAACAGAGTACTGGTAGCTGGGGTTAGGTGGGCAGTTATCAAGCAGCCGGCAGACGGGCTCCAGAGATCGGAGCCGCGGTCGGAGCCGCGGTCAGAGCCGCCGTCAGAGCCGCAGGACTGAAACAGGCCCTCAGGCCAAATCACGTGTGCGCATGCGTGCCCTGACACGCATGCGCGCCACAGACCACCCCCCCTCCTAATCCCTCGGTTTTTTCCAGAACGTTAGTTACGTATACATGTATTTGTATATGCATTTTTCCTTTGCAAAATAACATTTTACCCCACATACCAGCAACTCTCCGAAAATTTATCAGCTGTTTGTCAGTCCGAACACGTTACAGCTTTACTTTAATAAACCCTGTCCTTGATAGTTACATTCTATTTTATAAAAAGGTTATTTTCAAAAAGGTTGATTTTGGTATCACCATCAGGATTTTCTTTTCTTTTTGGTGTTTTTTCGACCCTCTTTCCTGGACCGCGCACGACTGCTCTGTCTCCTGTCTCTACCGCTTCAACCCATTCTATCCAGCACTTTCCTGGTCAAGTATCTGCTGTGGTTGTGTAGGGCCAACCACATAGCATCCAAACTCCGCAGCCTGGTATTCAAGACTATCTGTAACTTAATGTTAAAAATCTTCTCCGATTTACTTCTCATCATTCCCCAAAACTAGCTTCCTCCGTCGTGAAAACTGATCTATTCCTAGCGCCTGAATCTGCCTTACACACGCCCTCCTTCTTGGCTGTGCTCTTCCCTTCCTCTAGGTTCCTCTCCACCTACCTGGGAACGGTAGTTGGAAATTTTGGCCTGAAAGGTGAGGAAGGGAGAGATATGGAATGGATTTGGGGGCATAGCAGATTCTAGTCAAGTTTGTCTTAAATTAAGCTAGGAAAATCTATGGGGGAACATTCGCAGCGGCTGTGGAGAGGAGAGAGGGAGAGATTAGCATGGAGATCAACAGCCATTGCAATGAAGAGATTACAGTGCTTTTATGGTAACAAAATATTGCTTAAATAACAAGGTACAGGATGCAGTTGCATGATTATATGCTTCGGAAAAGCTCCCAAGAAAGTCATTTTCTCTAAAGACAAAACTGACTTGCCAGCCAGCTGCAATTAATAACGTTTTATTAGACATTTGGGCTGCCTTTCATTATACAAGTAATTCCCAATATGATGGAGTAGTTATTATAAATGTGGCTTCTGGCATCAGAGCTCTCACATCCCAGCCCTACCACTCCTGGTTGCGAGACCTTGGGCAAGTACTTCACTTCCTTGTACCTCACCTTCCTCTGCGGCAAAATGGGAAGGCTAACTCCATGTACCTCAACAGGAACGTTGTAGTGTACAAGCAAAGTGCTTAGAACAGTATCTGTTCATAAGAAGCTCTCAAAAACTGTTAGCTATTTTTAAAAGAATAGAATAATATCTAAACAGATTTGGGTTTAAGTAGCTTTTACTTGTTTAATAAACTTCAATGTGGTTAAATTTTCACTGAACGGTCACTGTAGTCACTATGTGAATCTGACTGCAAGCTACAATCACAGCCTGTTAGAGCTGGCAGAGGTCTTAAAGTCTTCCAGCCCACACCCCCTCCCCATTTTCCCAGTAAAGCTGAGATTTGGAAAAGTCCAGCAACTTTTCCAGTCACAGATCTCCAGAGCTGGGAGATTTCCACTCTATTTGTAGCGGACACCACCTGGAGCCGCTGGGCAAATGACCTACCGTCTGCTGCCCTCTAGTGGCACGTTGGGGAAATTTTCTTATGAACAATAATAGAAAAAAGATCATACAGTTCATTTCTGAATATGGGAGGGTGGGGGTTAGGGGTACTGAGCCTCCGTGGAGTTGAAATTTCGGGTATATCTTGTACCAGGCCCTCAGTATTGTGGTTCCATATCCACATTTCCCAACTGAGGATTGTGTAAGTACTATAGTATTTACTATTGAGAAATAGCTGCATGTAAGAGCACCCTCACAGTTCAAACCTGTGTTGTTCAAGGGTCAGCTGTAAAACAAGAACTACTTATTTGCAGAAGGTTCAACAGGCATGTACCAAAGTCTATATGCTATTTGCATTATGAAGTGAAAGTTAAAACTACTAGATGTTTGTTACTATTTATATTTACCAATAGCTAAAATTCTTTCCATACAAATCATATGCAGAATTATTCCTCTTTTTGCATACAGATCTTCCTTAACTTACAGTGGGGTTATGTCCTGATAAACCCGTTGAAAGTTGAAAATATTGTAAGTCAAAAATGCATTTAATACACTTAATCTACCAAACATCATAGCTGAATCTAGCCTACCTTAAAAATGCTAAGAACACTTACATTCGTCTAAAGTTGGGAAAAATCATCTAACACAAAGCCTACTATATAATAAAGTGTTGAATATCTCATGTAATTTATTGAGTTCTCTACTGAAAGTGAAAAACAGAATGGTTATCTGGGGACAGAATGGTTGTTAAGTGTATCAGATGTTTATCCTTGTGATGGCGTGGCTGACTGGGAGCTGCGGCCACTACCCAGCGTCATGAGAGAGAATCATACACATACCATTAGTCTGGGAAAAGACCCAAATGGAAAATCCTTAGTGCCTTTAATTTATTTTTAAAAATCCAGGTTACTAGACAAAAAGCAATGAAGTAAAAGTAATTTTCTATTAAGAACAAATTTTGCTCAAAAGTGCAATATCATTTGTGAATACATCTTAAAAGTAAATTATTTCGATTTGCATCATGTAACAAACAGAAGAATCCTCTATTTGTTACACATTCTTTCTATTCTTTTGCTTTAAATAATTTCATGAATGTATTAATTTTGACACATTTACATGTGCTGATTCATAAATATTCCATAAATGATATTACTTTACAAAGAGACAGGTGAACAAGCTTTGATACAAATGAAAATGGGAATATTTTCAATGAAATTTTGCCATTTGCAACAACATAGATGACTTAAAGGGTATTATGCTAAGTGAAATCAGCCAGACAGAGAAAGACAAATACTGTGTGATATCCCTTATATGTGGAATCTAAAAAATACAACAAACTAGTGAATATAACAAAAAAGAAACAGACTCACGGATATAGAAAATAAACTAGTGGTTTCCAGTGGGGGAGGGGCAAGAGAGGGGTAGAGGATTAAGAGGAACAAACTATTATGTATAAAATAAGCTACATGGATATATTGTACAGCACAGAGACTATAGCCAATATTTTATAATAACTATAAATGGAGTATAACCTTTAAAATTGTGAATCACTATATTGTACATTTGTAACATAATATTATACATCAACTGTATAAAAATTCTGAAAATCTTACTAAAATTAAAAAAAAAACAACCCTAGTTGGGGGGTGTGGCAGGAAAAGAAACAAAAAAGGAATGCTTTTGCTGGTGATAAAGGTAATCTGTATATTGGAATGCACAAAATGGAGCCTGCCCCAGTGGTCTGGCCCACGTCACAAATCTCAGTCAGCCCCCACTGTCAAAGAAACATAATATGCCAATCACACTGATCACAAGCCTCCGACTTAGCTTTGGCTAGCTTACCTGACTCTAGAAAATAGGACCTGCAAACCTTGTAAGGGAATACATGACCTCCTGGCCAATTGTGCCATTTCCAAGTTGCCTCCTCTAGTGTTCTATCAAGCTCACTTTTGCCCCCAATAAATAAAGAACATGAAATGTGTTACTAAATTGTTCTGTTTCTGTCTTATGATGCTGATGATACTGAAGGCCGTTTAGGAGAGACATGTGGTTGTGTGTGGTATGGAGTCAGAGATAAGGTTTTCTCTCTTATTGCAAAAGCTGTGCCAAGATGGGCATGACTTAAATGTTCTTAACCAATTTATTTGAACATTTATTAAGAAAGTGCTGATCATTTTAAGGGAGAATATATGACTTCTGACTTCTTAAAAAGATACAAAAATCAAGACTGGATACTACATTTTACCAAATGCCTTTTGGCCATCTATAGAAATGATCACAGATTGTTTTTCTCTGTTGACCTTTCAATGTGAGTAATTAAATTAACAGCTACTAGTAATGAGCCATTTTTGCATTTTGGAATGAAGTCACTTGGTCAGAGTTTGTTATTTTTTAAAGTGTGTGCCAAATTATATTTGCTATTTTATTTGTGATTTTTACATAGCTATGCCTTAGAAAAACTGGTCTATGGGTTTTTGTTAATGTTGTTATTTTGAATGTTTTTGATTGTATCCTGTCCAGTTTTGGTACCAAAGATATGTTGCTTTGTAAAAAAAAAAAAAAAAAGAAAAAGAAAAAAAAAGGAAATTTTCTGTTCTCCCAGGGCCCTGTGGCAGTGTAAATGCTATTGGAATTATCTGTGTAATTAAAGCTTAATAGAATCCATCTGTGACAGCACAGAGTTCTGGCGCTTTCTTGGGGGGTTAAATCTTTGGCTACATTCTTAATTTCTCCCACAGTCACTGAGTGTATTAAAATCAGTGTTCTCCAGAGAAGCCAAACCCATAGGATATATATAAGTAGATAGAAAGAGACTTATTGTGAGGAACTGGCTTACGCAATCTTGGAGGCTGAGAGGTCCCGCGATCCACTGTCTGCAAGCAGGAGGCCCACGGAAGCCCGTGGTGTAGTTCCAGCCCAGCCCAAAGGCCCGAGAAGAAGGGGGCCATTGTACAAGTTCTGGTCCAAGTCCCAAGGCCGGAGAACCAGGAGCACTGACATCTAAGGACAGAAGATAGATGTCCTAGCTAAAGCAAATTCACCCTCCATCTGCCTTTTGTTCTGTTTAGGCCCTTAATGAACTAGATGAGCCTCACCTGTACTGGTGAAGGCGGGTCTTTACCCAGTCTGCCCAGCAAACGCTAAACTCCGCTGGAAAAAGCCGCACAGACGCCCAGAAATAATGTGGTACCAGCCATCTGGGCATCCGTCAGCCCAGTCAGGTTGACAGATTAAATTAGCCATCACATTGGTGTTTACCTTTATTGTCTCTTCTGTGATCAATTTTAGTAATTTCTGTTTAAACAAAATCATCTCTTTTATTCAGGTTTCTAAATTTACTTACATAAAGTTAGGTCATTTTTTTTTTATAAATATTTCTTCCCTGATTATCTCCCTAAAGGTGTTCTGTTTCCAACTCATGTGTGTGTGTGTGTGTGTGTGTGTGTGTGTGTGTGTGTGTGTGTGTGTGTTGGGGGGGTTCCCTGACACCAGCTGGATGGGTCAAATCTGACACCATCTACCCAGAGACAGCATCAGATCCCACCGGTTAAGGGCTGGGTCTTACAAGACTGTCCCTTCCCTCACCCCACCCCTCTGCCCCAGCTTCAGACGCTAGTCAGAACCCCAGGTTGTCTCCTGTGTCACCAACCGGCTCTAGAGGTGCCAACGACCACCTGTGACTCTCAGGGGTGACAGCATGTGCTTGTGGAGGCCATTTTCTGAGCTATCAATTATTTGTGAGTTACTTGGAAAATTCACACGGGGTCCAACTCATTCAGAAGTTGCTGCTATGCGAGTTCCATGGAAGCCCTCTGTCATAGCCTGGAGGAGCGCTGAGCTCTGGTCCACGCCCAAGAAAAACAGGCTCGATGTGTATTTCATGCTGACATTGATATCCCATTGTTTCTGCACATCCTCAAAGCCAGCTGTTGTGTTCACATCCACCTCCATCAGTCCAGGGCCCTGCCAGCACTTCTCTTTGAAGCAGCTGAGCTGGCCCTGCTGCCAGTGGGGAACATTCAGTAGGGGAATTTGGGTGGCTTTATCTAATTCCACAGTTTTGAAAGTGAAGAAAAATGAAAACCAAAAATAGAGTATGTGTGGGAAGTTTAAAAAAAGGATCGGAAACCAGAACCATGGTTTGAGGGCCTGGGAAGAAAAAGAGACCCTGAAGAACCCTTCCTCTGAAGGGGAAGTGAATCGAAGGGCGAGCTGACAAGCGTGTCCCGTGAGCCCCTGAGAGCAAGCACTTAACTCTATTCTCTGACCTGAAGGCTAACACTTTCAATACCTACCCAGAGCTCACTCCTCCCCACACAAGCGGAAGGTCACAAGTATGAGTCTGTAACTAATGGCCTTCAAGGACACACAGGCCACAGTGGCACTCCCGGATTAGAGGGGTTGACAAATGGGGCAGGACTGGCTGCCCTCCCCTGGTCCGGTGAGGCCGGAGGATTCTGAGGCAGGCACCGTCGGCCCTCCTTACCCTCGGTCCGCGTTCATGGATTCAACCCACTGCAGATCAGTTTTTCTTTGGTTGAATCCCTGGATGTGGAACCCACAGATTTGGAGGGCTGGCTTTACCACACAATTTTGCGTAATGAACTTGAGCACCTGCCGGTTTTGGTATCCATAGGGGTCTGGAACTGATCCCCCTGGGCTAACGAGGTATGACTGTATTATTACCTCTTATTTTACTGATGAGGGAATTGTGTTCCAGAGGGTAAACTTTCATGAAGTCATGTAAATATTGACATAGCTGGGCTGATTCCAATCCAGTCTTATCCAAGATCAGCTATTTAACCTCTGTGTCATATTACTTCACTGAAACATCTCAAGGATTTATCAACTGAACACTTCCACTGATTGAAGAGACCCACTGAAGTCCTACAAATACCACTGTCACATCTCTGGCTACTGTCCGTAACAGCTCTACCCAAAGTATATTCATACATATCATTTACTCCATACCATGGAGCTAATTCAAAGCAAGCAAGAAAGTACTTTGGTTTTTCCCAGCAAGTCTGAATGTAACCAAAAAAGAATATTTTAACTTGTGTGCAGGATTTGGGAATCAAAATTTTTCTTATGATAGTTGAAAGATTTTCTTAAATGTTTCTATTATTAGAGTGAGAAAAAGTTGTATTACATCTTTACTTAGGTGATTCATTCTGAGATTGTGATTGTAATTGTAACTTCAATTAGATCAGAAACAGAAATCATACCTTAACTGAAGGAAGGAGAGTGTGTTTTCAAACAGGTAGCAGCAGCTGAAGACAGACTTTCAAACAGTTCTTTTCAAAAGTGTAATGAAAACAAGCAGACCATCTTTGTGCCATTAATCACGAAAAGCATGTCGTGATTTGGGTTCTCGTTAAGTATTTGTTTAGCTTCCCTTTATCTGTTTATTCATGTGCTTGTCTGCTTGCCCACACCTAGACCTGTGATGACATAAATTAAATGACACAGGCAACTTCAAGTTCAAATTCAAGTCTGTGTCAATGTGCCTGTACGGAATTTGCACCTCCTTATGGCTAATTCAAGTCATTTATGAGCTGTACATAAACTTCCCTCAGTCTGGAGGGTTCCGCCTCACCTTACACTTTAAATATATTTCTGTAAAAGGTCATATAAACCACTGTTCTTTTTGTACTGGGGTCTGCACACCACATAATTAAACGTGGGGAGACACTGAGCAGCCTCTGATGCTTTCATCTCCTTGATCAAACTCAAGGCAATGGAAGCCCAGAGCTTCTGTCAGCAGAAAGCACAGCACATGAAACAGATGGGTGGAAGATGGATGTTCACTCACACACTCCTACTTGGGAAAATTTTTTTTAACTTTGATTCTTTTCTTTGAAAAATTTCAAGCATAGTTGGTACTTTAATTTTGGAAGATCTTGTAAATCAACCAGGCAGGAGAGCTTCCTATCTCATACTGGGTAAGATGGAAATAAAACCTACTCAGTTTTTAAACCATGTCTTTCTGTTTTTGCAGTATAAAAATATTATTACAGCAGCACTAAGGGGATTTTTCAAAAACCAAAAAATATGCTCCAAATAGAACAGGTTTCAGTTTTGCATATTCCAGCCCTTGTCTTTTATTAATGGATCCATTTATAATTTCTAATTCTCAGGCTATAAGAAATGAATAGAACCCCAGAGTGAAATGCTGTTCCCAAAGGCAGGAGGTGTTTTCGGAGAGTCCTGACCTTATAGGAGAGAAGTGAAATGGGGCCCCAGGCTGTGCTGCTGACCCCTGGTTACCCTCTCTCCTCAACTCCTCCAGGCCCCATATTCCTATTTCTCATTTACTAGCGATCCCCAAACTAAAAATCAACTTTTATCTTCCCCCTTTGCATAAGAGTAACAATAAAATTTCTCTGAGGGCAGGGTCAACATCTTTCTATTCCTCCCAGGGCTTAATACAGAGTTGGGCTTATCACATTCTGCTACCAAAGGAAAACGAGAAACTTGCACATCTTGGGGAGTGACGGAATTGTTAGGGATCTTGATTGTGGCGGTGGTTTCATAGGTGTAGACATCTATCAAAAGTCACTGAATTGTGCATCTGAAATATGTGTAATTTACTCTACAGAAATTATACCACAATAAAGTTAAAAAAAAAAAGAACAAAAGCAAGTCGTGCCTTTCTTTTGGCTTCACATCTATCTTGTCTATTAAGTTTCTCATCTCCTGAAATCACACGTGAGTGATAAAGAAGAACCAATCACTGTTGCCACATTTAACACTTGTACATTTTATTTAATTAAATCAGCCATTGTACACATTGCAGCTATGTATTGTTAGTGTTGTATTTTTTTTCCGTTAACTAATACATGCCCTCATAGATATATTCAATTAGTGTTATCACCATGGGAACAAGATGCTGATTCGTCAACTGAAAATTCACTTCTTCTCACAGTATTCAAGTTTTTTGATTACACAGCAAAAATCAAAACTGAAAAAAAAAAGGTGAATAACCATTATGTTGTTACACAGACATCATCTGCACTGCAAATAACACAACAGAAATGCTTTTCTTGAGCTCCAGTGAAGGTTTGGACAAGAAGGCCGTGGTGAGTCTCAAAAAGGTTCACCACTGGCCTCCTTCATTTTGGCTGCCAAAGAATGCTTTATTTCCTATCCAACTGCCAAACAGTACTAGCCTTTGAGGCTTAGGAGATCTGGCTTGTGGGAAACCTCCCTCCCAGGAAATTTTCTCTCTTGGCAACGTTACTTGAAATGATGAAGTGTCATTGTTTGTCGTATTTGCTTTTGACATTCGGAACAATGAGTCATTTTTGCACAACAGGAAAAGACCAGATAGAATTGGAAAATGTTTAATCCCTGGAGGATAGACTCTGGTTTTTAAAATCTTTTTAATCTCATCTTCATTGAATATACTTTTCTTTAACAAATAACTGATTCAAAATGTATACTGTTTATATGAATATATTTGTGAATATATATATATATGTTAAAATGCTACACAGCGTCAACCACTAGAGGAATAAGGAATAGGACGTGGAAATCACTCAGATGATTAAAGTCCCTTCTCTGAAACAAACAGGAAAGTGCACGAACACACTTCAGAGTTTCCAAGGGAGTTTGGATTTCAAATAAATAAATCAAAAATTTTAACCCAAACCAAATTTTTCAGGATTTCTCAATCTAGTCTGCAAGCTAAAAAACAGACCTAGCTGAAAAGTGAACAGTGCTTGCTGAGGGTCAAAAGAATGAAAACCATTAATGTGATCAGAAGAGGGGTCTGGACTGTGGTTTTGATTCTTCAATGCTACATGCAGGTATCAGAGAAGATATAAACCCAGAGGGGGGTAAAAAAAAGAAGAAGAAACTACTCCAACATGGTGAAGGAGCTTAACCATTTGTGTAGTGGGCAAATCTTGTTTCCAATGAATTATCTACAGTGCAGTGGCCAGGAGAAAGTACCACCAATAAGACAGCGTGGTTTGCTAAAGCAGCAATGAAAACTGGAAAACTACAGTAGTTATAGCTTTTTAAAATACCCTGCCAACGTGTCCCAAATCCAAAGGACCTGAAGATGCCGGACAGCACAGGATGCAGCTGCCAGCACCTGAGTACCTTATTGTTTCCTTCTGGTCACCTCCACTCCCTTCCTGCCCTCCCTCAGTGGCTGTTGGCAAGTCATAAATCACGGCTGGCCAGCATCAGCAGTAAGTGCTTAGTTAGGACAGTTCTTCAAGGTTATTAGTCCATCGCTAACTAGGAGCAAGGGCTACTCTGGAAGTTCTAAGGACATGGTAGGTCTGAAGTGCTTCTTTTGCAGTAGAACTGTGTCATCATTCGATTGTGTTAGCAATATCTTAATGAATCGTTGTTCAGCAATTTCTAGAGGCCTTTTTTCTGTGATGCCCAGTGTAGTTATGACAGGCAGTGGTTTTAATTTTAACGTGTTGTCCATCTGAGCATTTTAGCTACATATTGTACACAGATCTCTCTTTGTAGGATTCCTATGTGTCATCATTGGAAGAGGTCTGCAGGTGAAGTTCTTCTGTTCAATGGATTTTCATGGAGCTTGTGCAGAAGCCAAGAACAATGGAGGCGGCCAGTTCCCAGGTTAGCACAGACACAACAAAGTGGTGGATACAGCATCCAGAATGAAGGATGCTATCTTTGGTCACAAATTAGCTTACAGTTAAAGAGGATGGGGGAAAAACTCAAATGAGATGCCGTGTATTTGCTAGACGTGGAAATATCAGGGTATCCCATTAATCCGGCCAGTTAGGTCAGCCCTCTAATGAAATGGGAAGTTGCATATCAAGTGAATGCGTGGTTTCTGTTGTGAGAATTGGGCAGCCCCTCATTTGGCCTCTTGCTTCAAGTCCTCCTTGCAGAAGTGCCGAAGGAGTTGCTGGAGGTCGTGTTGGAGGTCGTCCTGGTCTAGTGCTCCTGGGACATCCTCCAGGTGCTCCAAGTAAACGCGTTTTCCGTGCTGGTCCTTCACCACAGCCCTCTTCTGGGTTCTAGCTTTACTCATGGTTGTCCTGGAGAGAAGAGACGAGAGAATATCATGCTCTCTCTTCACTGCTAACAGGCAGCCACTACCTTTGGTATGAGGGGACCCATGACGTCAAGGTAGTGCTCACTGTCTTACCCCTAGATATTTCTACACCGGGGGCTAGTGTAACAACTGCTGCCACATTTTCCCCCATCTTCACTGACTTGTGAGATTTTTTTTTCAAGTGTTTTGGAACAAGGAGTTTTTTTTTTAACTTTGAGAAATATTTCAAGTAAGTGAAACCATGCTTTCATATGATTCTCTCAAAAAGTAACCATAGGCTCATTCATGTTTTGATTAGGGTGAGCTGATGTAAGAGAACGTGGCTCCTTCTGAAATAGCTGTTCCATACGTACTTTTTGACAGGGTACAGAAAATAGTTTTTAATTAAATTTCTTTAAAACGCCACAGCTTCCAGCTTAACCCATAAGTCACTTCCCAACTGCCCAAAAGTGTTCTCAGAGAACTTTTCCACATGGCATAGACCTATAAAAACTGCAAGATGACCCTATCAATATACGGGAAGATGACTACCAGCAGGAGGTGAAGGTCTGCCCGGGCTCCTGCAGCCTCATGTGGAGATGGAGAGGGAGGGGAGGAAAAGGGAAACCACCAAGAGACAAATCTCTCCGCCGTCCTCTCAGAGCCCATGCTCCAGGCCCGCTTTATGCCTCCCATGGCCACTCGGCAGTCTGCGGCTTTCTCGGCCCCCTCATCAGACTGGTGATTGCTTGAGAGAAGGGGCTCTGACGTCCGAGGTTATCGGTACTGTCTATTTTCCTGTGTTCTTACCTGAAAGGGATTCTCTTGTGAGTCGTTCCCTCTCTACTTGGAAATAATGCTTTTTCATTCCACAAAGATGTGGTGAACATGTTTTACAGGCCAGGTGCTATTATTATAATAACAAATCAGGAAACTGGATCTCAGAGAATTTAAGCAGAGCTCCAAGTGAAAAATAACCCAGTTAATATGTAGCGGGGCCAAGAGTCAAAGATTTGTTAAAATCACCTTGAGTTTTAGAAAACGGCTGACTTCAGCCAAAACGCGTCCAGCTTTCCTTTGGACAGCTCATCGCCTCCTCCTCCTCTCGTGTTCTCTTACCTCCTCTTTCCTTTGATTCTACATGTGAATTATTTTGTATCTGAAAGCAAACTTTAATTTGTTCCTTTGGATAAAATTGTCTAATTTAGTTCCAGTGGTTGAAATCAGGATATGTTTTCTAACCATTCAGCACCCATATACAGTCTTTTCTCCAAAAAAGCAAATATGTGACTATTTCTGCCAAAAGCTGGTAGAAACATCTACGGCATTGGTGTTGGGGGTTAAGCTTCTGTCAGAGGAGAGGACATTCCCTGGTGTCTTGTGCCCAAGTATGTAGATGAATGTGTTTATGCACATGCATATGTATCCGACTCAAGCAACGGGATGAATTTACTTGTACATATCTCAGGGGAGCTGTGGGTATGATAAAATGTGTTCAGCAACATATAAGATAAAATGCTGTAGATCACAAATTGTCTTCCATAACTAAGTAGCTCTGGAACTGGACTGAAATGTCTGTACCCCTGGATTCAAATTCACTAGCTGTCACTGAGAATTTTGAATTAACTGGTCTCTAAATCTATTCCCATTTGAAGATCTCACGATGCCAGGGTGTGCGTGGTTTATGTGGTTCCATCTGAACAACTGGATAAAAGACTTAAAAGTTCAGAGTATAAAAAGCACTTTATCCTTAATTCATGTAGCACTTTTAAAGCTCTGTGAGCAATTACTCTCTTAAATTCCTAGCTGGGATTGTTTTTCACATGTGGTTGGAGGGTAGAACTGTGACAGAACCTTTAATTTCACTGTTCTAATTATTATGTTCTACAGGCTAAAAAATAGCTTGGTAGAGTATTATAAATGACAATTTTTCTCTTCAATGAAGTGAAAAGCACAATAGTAACTTCAATTCCCATTGTGTCTTTTCACTGCGAAGCTGAGAACATTTTATAAATGCTTACAGTGCTGCTAGAGGCTCAGAAAAGTGAGGGCAGAACCAAGGCAACAGTGCCCAAGTTCACACATTAAATAGGTGATGAGGATGGGGGCGGACCAGAGAGCCTCACAGCCAGATCCTCTCATATGCACAGTTATGAGCCACCAACTGCTTTTATGATATTTTGCTAACTTATTACGGCCCCTGGTTTCAGCATCGCTGGATACATGTAGGTTCATGGGTATCAAACTCATGCTCATGTTATTGGCCACTCACATGCAGAATCATGAAACAGCTTGCTTCAAACAAATGAAAAAGCATATGCCATTAAAGGAATGATTTATCAAGATTGAGCTGAAGGCAGTTGGTCACAAGATTAATTTGTGAGCGACTGATTAGAGTCCTCTTACAATGCTCTCCAAATCTATCAACACTACGGAATATCCCAGCTGGTTGGTCTCAATGAAACTGATGACTTGCTGAAAACACAGGGAGCGACTGTGTAAACAGTCATCTGACTATCATCATGCCTTAGTCTTACTCGTAAAGCATCAAGAGGACACTGCCGGTATGGCACAGTGCCAGATCTACCTCTTGACAGAAGCCTTAGACTGCAGGGAGAGTCTGCAGTTCCCAAGGGGCCTTTGGGTGTACGCAGGGGCTCTATTTTCCTTTCCCTGAAATTAGAAAACTTTTTACAGGTGTTAGTTGGCAAAGCATCACCCCATGCTAACCCAAACCTTCTAATTATTGATCCATCCTCCTTCAGGACTTCATTCTCTACTAAACTGGGGGAGTGGACTTTCATGTGGCTACCTGTGTAGCTCAAAGCCTAAAGTGAGGGGGAAAAAAAGAAAACAAAGCCCATCATAAGCCATAGATTTTAACATAATCTATTACTTTGCTTAATAAGTAGTCAGTATGAAAATATATGCTTGAGAGGATAAAGAAAAACAATTGTTAGGAGCAGATCTAAGTACTGAGTTTTATTTAACAAGTCTGTTATATTCCTCCCATTTGTTGTATTACTTTACAAGTGTTGTTAACTATACTGGTTGACTTCTAATTTCCTCCTTGCCTCACCCAATTCCTTTCTATAGTGCAGACTCTAATTATAAATTTAATGAATTATGACCAGAGGCAAAAACAAGCAACAAACAAGTAAAGCCCAAACTGCAGAACTCAGATAATTGATCATTTGATTGTCCAAGGTCACCAACTGTCAAAATGTGAAGAACTGAAAGTATTTAAAATAAGGTTTGCTCTTAATATCCCAGTGCATTCACACATAACCTCAACACATACTGTGGGTATGAGAGGACAACATGTAACATTTAACTTCAAAATGTTTCAACAGAAAAGAGTGTTTTATAGATGTTTGTACATGCCCACCATCCCTTACTTGAAACTCTTGAGGCCAAATGTGTTTCAGATATCAAATTTCTTTTCCTTTGGGATTTTAGAAAGGTAATATGATGTACATACTGTATATTCTAATATCCCAGATGGGATGGGGACAGCATCCTGTAATCAAACCCATTAATACAGCAACAGCAAAACATGAATATTCACTCTAGTAGAATAAAAAGACACCAAGTCATTACAGCCTCACGTCAGTTCCCATTAAGTTTTACTTTCAAAGTAGCTTGCTACTAACTCACAAAATTTGCTTTGGTTTTCAGAAATTGGGGATTTTTGAATTGTAGTAAGTGTTCATGGATGTTATTTTGGACCCATTTCCTAATTATTGGAAATTAGAGCTTAAATAATTACAAATGCTTGTTTAAAACATCTCTGGGTATAAAATATATTTGGATCTTCTGTAATGCCTATCATTGGAAACATCTGAGACTATCAACTAGGAAAGATAATTTGCAACATTTCTTTCCCTTACTAATTGGGAGTGCAAGTCACTTCTGGGACTTTTAGGCAAGATGTACAATCATGTCTCAACTTTGGAGATTCTGATTCTGACTCAGGATTCAAGAGAATCCTGGTTAACTGGGTTTTTTTTTAGAGCTCTTCAGGTGGCACGAATTAACACCATAAGTTGAGGAAAATACTATTTCACTGTGTATGTCAGTCAAATGGGAATTCTACTCTCTTAAATTATCCTGCACCCATCCATGAACATATATAGTGACACAACAATAAATCGTATCATGTTCTTCTCAAACACAAAGCACACATAAAACACACACACACACACACACACACACACATACATACAGAGGATGATGCTTCTATACCTCTTCAAAGTCATCTTTGGCTGAAGGAAGATCAGTGGCTAAGCTAGAATCCCCCAGATGCTTCTCCATCCTCTCTCCGTGTACCATAGTTGTTTTAACAACTTTGCTGACTCTACGGCCTTCCACAGGTTCAGCCTGAAATTGTGAAGTACTGCACAAAAGGCTGGGCTCAGACACAGTGACCTGATGAATGAAGGACACACAGCATACAGTTTCTGACTGCCAAAATGTAACAATGATGAATTTTTCCATTAAGATAAAACACACCCATACACTACAATGGTATACACTGAAAACAGTATTTTGTAAAAGAGTTAGAAAAAAAATCTATAATCGGCTGGTCATGTCTATATAATGACTGCAACTACCCAGCACCAAATCAACCACTTAATTAGTCACCTGAATGAAAATCGGTCAGGAAGTTTCGTGACTAAGAAGCTGACTGCTCAGTGCAACACAGACATAGCGCCCTGGGCCTGAACCCTCTTTTCCCATGTCTAAGTGGTTTGTTTTGGCCTTCTGAAGATAAAATTAACCTCCAAAGGAGGAACTCTCAGAGACAGGAAAAACTGAAAATGTAGATTTGTAGAGAATCTCATGTGTATCATAGTATCACTTTCAGGATCTGAATGAATGCAAGGCAGTGATAACGTCATAAATTACATGTCAGAGAGAGTAAATACGTTTCTGAAAGAGGGAAGTAAAACAGGAAGAGATAAAACTCTAAGTCAAGGAGTTTCTGGATCCTGGTTTTGGTGACTCTGAAATGCAGAAGTTTGAAAACCAAACATTTATCTGCAGTGCCAGAAAGAAGGCTGCCATGCAGACTGGGTGCGTCTGCACAGGGCTTTTCCAGAACCTACTGCTCGCCAGCCGGTGGGATTCTAGTCTTTTAAAATCTGACTTTTGGATTTCTGCTGTGGTCAAGTATGAATTAAAGAGCAAAAAGAAAGAAAAAGGACCAAATGAGTGTGTATATGTCCATGAACGACTGAAAAATTGTGCTGAACACTGGAATTTGACACAACATTGTAAAATGATTATAAATCAATAAAAAATGTTAAAAAAAAAAAAAAAGAAATAAAAAGGACCAAAGACAATGAGTACAATGGTTACAAATCTCCCTGATGGTTATTTAAACATTCCACAAAATCATGAAACAAAAAAATGAATGTTAACTGAACGCAGACTGCCTTATGGATGGGAGAAGTGAGGCCAGTAGGAATAAACAATCTCGTCCCTCTCTTGTGAGCTCGACTTTACACCTCTCCATAAAGTCCGTTCTGGAGAATCAGACGGTCTCACCTCTGACTGTTCCATGTCACTCTTCAGTATGATGCGCTTTATGACTTTGGAATAGCCATCCCCTTCCTCAATGTTGACAGGATCCTGTGGCATTCCCTGCATCGTAATCTCTTCTTTCTCTATGCCATCAGAAGATACGTACCGCCTAATGATTTTCCTAGTAACCTGGAAGATATTGTATTCATGCATCTTGTTTTTGAGTGACAGTGCCGGGTTCTAGTACATTTTAGACAGGAGGTTTGAAATCAACCAAGTTATGATACTGAAGATAATACCTTTTTCACCACAGTGTGTCCGCGCTCATCAACGTATTCTTCTTCAGTGACTGATTCTGGGGTTATGTCGGGCATATCCTCTCCCTAAACAATTAAGAGAAAAGGGTCACTTCTCTGTTTGGCATCAATGCTGAGGAACTACTCCCAGGTGCTTATAATGCGAGGAATGTTAGAAAATTAAAGGAGCTTTGAGAAGCATTGCTGAGATGCCAAATCCTGTCAAGTAGTATGTTTAAAAGAAAAAAAAAGGTAGATAATAACATGCTAGAAAATCTGATCAAAGTTAGCTAAAATTTAAACAAAAAACAAAAACAGATAAGCCAGAGGTGAGGTGGGTGGAACTGAAGAGGCGAAATCTTGCTCTTGCTGCTTGCTCTCTTGGAGGTAGGCTGTATCATTACTGCTGCATTTCTTTACAAACGTAGCTTGGGAGGGTGAAGGAGTCTGCTTTCTAAAGGCCATGCACTACCGGAGGAGCATGCCGAGCCCTCTGCTCCAGGTCAGTCACTCTCCATGGGTTACGGGGACCCAAGCGTCCCGGACGTGCAGTAACTGAACAGCTGGTACCTGAATAATCACTCGCCGGCGGACAACCCTGGTAGTTAGCATCGCCTCCTCATCTGAGCTGGCCTCCAGCTCACCTAATTCCTCTGTGAGCTCCTGGTGGAAGCACGGAAGCATTGTTTTGTTTATCGCACTAAGGAATGTCTTCACTACTGGTTTCTGCTTTAGCTCACACTGGTTTCTGAAAGTTTTATTCAAGGAGGCTTTGGTGAAAAAGCCAGCAAGGGTGAAAACAGTGCATGTGAGGCTCCAACTTCAGTGAGAAGATAGCTTTTTGTTCACTGAATGAAAAAAGAAAATTCTGGAATTCTGAGAGCTTTCTGAGCACCCATCTGTCAAAATCCGTCAGAGAAAATAAGCAGCTTCCCCACATTATTTATTGGACTTAATCTCCTGAGGTATAACCAAATGTAAACATGGGCCCTAAGCAGCACAGTAAAGCCACGGACACTAGGGCTGAGGCTGAGAATGATTCACCCAAAGGTAAAGAAATGTCTTATGCTTGTAGCAGGACTTTCTGCAGGAAGTCAAAACTTCCTGGGGCTATTATCTGGCCAGCAGTGCATTTCCCTGCCAGCAAGGAAGGCAGGCTATGGACAGTATTAAACTCATTCTGTAGAGAAGCTGAGGTGCAGAGGTCAAGCCAATTTTATGCGTCTGGCCCAAAGCCAGAGCCAGAGCTAATAACATAATTTTAGATTAGAACATGTCTTGGGAGCCATATATCGAATCACTCTTTCCTAATGGAATGCTATTTAAAAAAAATTTTTTTTCTCAACATACTAAAATACCACTTATATTTCTATATTCTTTCCTGCTAAAGGAAAACGTGTAAGTTCTAAAGCAGGTTATACTTTAAATACACTCAAGAATCTGCTGCCTGGAAATATGGTCAGCAAGGAAAATGATTGAAATTGGATCCTCAAGTCAGGGTTATGAGAGGTTAAGGATCAAAAAAGGAAGCTGGAGAGATAATTGGAAATTCAACAAGAATAAGCAGAACAGGCCTGTATAAAGAATGAAACAGAATGACTTATCAAAGTTTATTTATATGCATAGAACAGATTAAATGTATGAATTATCCAGGTAACTGTTTTTAACCTATACTTCAGTTAGATTCTGAGACTGAAATTGGCAACGTTTAAGTCAGACAGCATCTATGAAACATTTTCACTAGAATTCACTTAAGCCAAGAACTTGAGAGATGAGTAATTCTGCACAAAGGCAAACTTGGAATAGAAATCCATTCATGGGATGAATTCATCATTTAAGATAACTGCCAAAATCAGAGAATAGTTCTCATCTGCCGGGAACTCTCCTAATTTTAGTTGTGATTTTAGATAAATCCTGTCAGCAGATGTCACACTCATAGTGAAAAAAAAAAATTTCAAGCCCAAAGATATGTTGCATCACACTTTAATTCTTTCATATAACTCATTCTTTCCTACTGAGACATATATTCATGCTTTAAAAAAACCTTGACACATACACAGTTTTTGAGCTCAAAAATGAAAAATACTATCTAATTTAATCTACATTAAGTTAAGTTTAATTCAAACAGATTCTCACACTTTGTGGGGGAAGGGTATGAGAGTCCTCTAGGGAGAAACAGAAAATGCAGACTCTTGTCCCCCTCCCCAACCTGGGATTCATCCTGATTCAGGAGTTCTGAGGAAGCAGGGATCAAGTCCTCCAGTTAAAACTGAGGGATATGAACCACCCAGACCATGTTTTGAGAATAAATGGTTTGAATGAGTTTCTTAAGATGGTCTCCACCCCTCCGGACAATGTCAAAACTCACTGATGACAAAGAAGGAAAGACGGTGATGCAGATCTCATGCCACTATTGATTTTCTGACACTTAGAACCAGCCATCACTTTAGGCATAATGTCTTTTTCCTGTCATTCTTAAAATAAATAGAAGATCTCACTTGGAAATAATCCTTCCTCTAATGAGAAAAATTTGTTCTGGGAGGTAGAGCCCACCCGATACCCGCAGTCTGTGTGTCCGTCCTGACGGCAGAGACAGACACGGACAGACTTAGGGGTGCAGGTCTGGCACTTGCCCCCTGGCTGGCTGTCTCACCTGAGGCTCAGTTCATCCCCGTCACGGGCTTTCTTCATGCCTAAGACAACTAATTTTGAAAAGCTACGTCAGGTACAGTGTTTCACCCCAGTGTTCATTTTTCTTAGCAAAAGGGTTTATGACTATAAAATGAGGGCTTACAGTCAAGTAGCTAGAACAGGAACTATGCATCTTCTTTTTCAAGATTCACTGGTTTCTAGATTTTAAAAGGGACTGAGGGCTTCGCATGGCCCAGGTTAATTAACTTGGCGACCCTTTTTGTTTTGCAGTGAAAACATAAGTCATCAGAGAAATGGAAACAAAGGTGTGTAGCTTTGTTGCAGGTGGGCAAGGAATAGAGCAGAGGAGATTTTACCTTTTGAAAAGCTGCCTCTTCATCGAGCCTCTCAAAGGCCCGCGGCTGGTCCTCGGCAGACTCCACTATCACGAGGCTGCTTTTCCGGGGCGAACCCTCCTCCCTCCGTTCTGGGGGCTCTTCAGGTTCTTGTACGATGGGAGAGTCTCCTCGCCCGCTCGATGTCGGGGTCTGGGGGTACGGCCTCTCCTCCTCGGCAGGGCTGCTGACTTCCTCAGGTGTCTGGCTGGGAGAGCCAGGTACTGCCGTGGCCTTTTGGGTCTCTGATACTTCCGTCCCTGGGGTGGTCACGCTGAAACAGAAAAGCCCAATTATGCCACGAGAGCATATGCATTTCTGCCCCTGCTGAAGCAAGGAATCTGGCAGGGAAGACGGGACTTGTCTTCACAGTCCATGGAAGTCTCAAAAGGTTTTGTAAAGTTGGTCAAGAAATGAAATGTGAATAGAAATCATTATGTAAGATACAGAGTTACAGCTCACTGATCTAACATTAACTGGGAAATATGTATTCTAAAGATAAATATTGTCCTCAAATGTATTACTATTTCCTAATCTCTACAAAGTAGAGATAATAAATAATATTAGTGATATTAAATGCATGATAATTTCATCTTTTCTTCGATAACTCAAGGTACTCTGGATGATTTAAAGAGGTTTATATAACAGATCTGTAGACACTAAGGCTTTTGAAGCAAGAATCAAAATTCGGCAGAATTTTTCAAAAGCAATATATAAACACCATGTTAATACAGTTATCATAGTTATAAATACAGGGAGATTCTCATTATACCTCCAGGAAACTGTATTACTTGATAGGATGATCTACTGGCATTGAAATTCTGTCTGTGGCTGTAGTTTGGGGAAAACTAATGCAACCTTTATCATGTCAATTTCTAAAAGAAAAAAAAAATCTGCTGTTTCTGCTCCTTTAATTTTCTGTCACTCTGTAGAAATTAAATGCCCAAAGTGCCTTTCTGATAAGCCCTCTTTGCTTCCCATCTTTTTCTTTTTCCTGCTTTCTTTTCCTTACCTCTTCTCTATGCTCGCCCCTAAAGTCTAAAAGTAGATGGGCTAAGGGGCGGTGCTCAGGGAAGAAAAGATCATTTCAATACCCATCTTACCCTCTTCTCAGGTTCCAGTGACCCCAGCATAAAACCCACTCGACAAAGGAGAGGCTGTGATACAGTCTCCTGACACACTGTTCTCAGATTTCGAGGCTGGGACATGCCTGCCATTCTCAGGATCCATTTGCTTTTTCTAGAGGACAAGTGTCACTTCTTTTGCCTTTGCTTCCAGAAAGCCCAGAACTTGAGTTCTAAGCTGACTATGCTCTGCAAATTTCTTTAGCTGGAAGCTCTCTAGAAGACATCTCTGGATCCCACTCCAACCCCCAATGGTCTTTCATCCTGTGTGAAGAATTAGTGCTGCATTTCTGTTTTTATTGTTAGCCACACAGGGGCTGCTTCACCTACACTGTCAGGGTGCACACTCTGAACCAGCCAGGGTGCAACGGGCACATACAGAGACAAGTGAGGTGCAGCAAATGTACAAGTAAGAACTGCATGGTCTACAGTTTAAACAATGCTTTCACAGACATACCCTGGACCTTCAACCCTGTAAGATGAATAAGGTATATATTATTATCATAATTTATAGATGTGGAAACCGAGACTCAAAGGGCTTAGGCATTTGCCCAAGTTTACAGAACTAGAGGTTGGTTCAGGTGGACCTGTGCGGTGCAATGCCGTCACAATGATGTCTCGTAGATATTTTGCTTTTTTTTTCTGTAGTTCTGCCACTTGTTATGGGTGGGATCATTCAAAAACTATCTGAAAACAATTTACGCTTGTATATGCCTGGCACCCTCGCCCCACAGGCTTGCTTCTTTGGAATTACATTGAACAGGTTTTCGTTTGCAACTCACAAGTATTCCTGCTGTTCAAGAGATGACTCTTCAGGCTGGTCCTGCATTTTCCCTGAGAAATCCTGCTGAGCGTGCTCCTGGTGAGTCGGGGGAAGGTGCTCTGTTGCTGAGATGTCCCCCTCAGTTTTGGGGATGGAATCCTGAAAAGTGGAGTAGCCGACAGAAATGTCTTCCTCTGAGACGATGGGAGGATGATCGCCCTCTCTGGAATCAGCCTGCTCCTCTTTCTGCTTGTGCTGTGCAGTGCATAGCTCCTCCTGAAGTACTGAGAACCCTACAGGGGAGAACGATTTAAATTATGCATTTAATTGAAGCTAAACAATATTAAGTGGGTACTTATTAAGTAACTGCTACATGCCACATCTGTGATAGGTCCATTGTTATAAAGCTGAAGGAGGCACTGTCTCTGCCTTCACGATGCTGACCATCTTGGGAAGCTCAGGAAGTAAGGGATACTAAAATGCAGAGCGGCTGGGCCACAGCTGCCAGTCAATGAATGAGGGAGCATCCAACTCAGGGTTAAAGACTCAGGAAAGGAAATGCAGA
This sequence comes from Camelus dromedarius, assembly GCF_036321535.1. Lineage (NCBI taxonomy): Eukaryota > Metazoa > Chordata > Mammalia > Artiodactyla > Camelidae > Camelus > Camelus dromedarius. The sequence goes on from NC_087436.1 coordinate 43,112,673, forward strand.
GAGTGTGACATCTTAAGCAGATCTAATGGTAAGCAGATATCAACTGCAACAGTTAAGGCATAGAATCTATGTGGTAAGAAGAAAGTTAATAATAGTTAATAATAATAATAATTAATAATAGCTAACATGTTCTGAATATTTACTCTCTGTCAGGCAATGTTCTAAGTGCTTTGCAAGTAGTAACTTGAATTAAACAACACTCTGATGTTAGCACTCTTTTTATGGAGGGTTTCTTATTTCATTATATCCAGGGCAATGAGGAGTCATTGAAAGAGGTGTGATTGACATGCATCTGTCTATCTATTCACTTAACAGATATATATCGAGTATTGACTGTGTAATTGGTGCTGTTTAGATGCTGGATACATAGCAGTGAGTAAGACAGAAGAAACTTCTGGCCTCACTGAACTTGGATTTCTGCAGATGCGTGCTTATGATAACTTTTAGGAGACAAGAAACCCAGGGTAAAGATACACAGTAAATCAGGTCAGTACTTTAGGTACACCTGTCAGGACAGGCTTGTCTTGGGAGGTGATACTTGAGCAAAGGCGCAAATAAAGTGAGAGCAAAAGGTACCTGGTGAACACTCCAGAATGGAGGGAACAGAAAGCACCAGAGCCCTGAAGCCCAAGAATGTGTCGGGTGCCCAGGGAACAGCCCAGAGGCCAGGCGTCAGGGACTCGGGAAGGAGGGAGGGACGGGAGGTGGGACACGCTACGAGATTCTTGGTGCTCAGTAACACATGGCATCATGTAAATCTAGGGAAAGTAAGAAGCTGCAGAAAGACACTGAGGAAGAATATCCTGCAAAATAGGGGAAAAGGAAAACCAAGAAGAGAAGGTATCGTGGAAAGTGAGTGAAGAAAATGTTTCCAGAACAAGGGACTAATTTTTTCTGTCAAATGTTACTAAGGGGTAAAGGAAGATAAGACAATATTGTTCAGTGCATTTGGCAATGAGGAAACAATTAGTGAATTGTGCAGGATTCTTTTTGTCCAGTGGGGATGACAAAACCTGCTACGGAATTCTAGTGACAGTTCTGGAGAGAATGGAAAGAAAGACTATTCTCTGGAAGAGATTTCCTACATAATGGATGGAGAAACAGTGATTATACAGGAGAGCACACTGAGTGAAAGGAGTCATTTGCTTTGCTTTATTTTTAAAGCTGGGCTCTATTAAAGCATATTTTGATGCTGTGGAGCAGGGTCTACTGGTAGGAAGCCAGAGCAGATAATTGCAGAAGTAAATTAGTCCATGGTTGGTAAAAGGGGATGAGATCCTATGCAAGGAAAGAGATAATGGTTTTAGCAAAGCCAGGACACTGCATAGAGAAGGGAAGGCAGAGTATACACACTGAGATGCATTTGGGTTGGGAGATTTTTGTGGTGAAAGAATATGGACATTTGCTTATGGTTATTCCTATTTTTTCTAAGAAATACTAAATGTGGTCATCAGGTTGGAATAAATAAAAAGGAGAGAAATGCTGGAGGCTTGAAAGAAGAAAAGGTGCAAAAATAGTGATGCGTGAGTATCAGAAGGAGAAAAAGGAGGAGAAAAAGAAGGAGAGTAAGTGAGCATGGAAATGAATGAGGGTGGATTAGGGAAACTTTAATACTGAAAAGGTGGTAGGACCACTGGATGTCCCAGTGGGTTTGGAGAATTACTGCAAAGAGGCAAAAGAGGAAGCAAGTGTAATGCTTCACTGGAAGTAGTACAGTCATTGATAATGATTTAGTTTTGGTTGTGGGCATAGGAATGGGTCATTAAGGTGGAGAAAAGACGCAAGTATCAGAAGTGCTGTCAGGGAGCAGAGGAAAGGGCGTTGGATGGAGCATCCTTTTTGATGGTTGTCATGAACTGAATGTTTGGGTCCCCTCAAAATTCGTATGTTGAAACCCTAGTCCCAGTGTGATGGTGTTTGGGGGTGGTACCCCTGGGAAGTGATCAGGTCATGAGGGTAGAGCCCTCATGGATGGGATTAGTGCCCTTATAAGAAGAGATATGAGGCCTAGCTCGCTCGCTCTCCCCGACGTGAGGGCAGAGCAGGAAGACAGCCTTGTACAGTCCAGAAGATAGCCCTCACCAGAGCCCAACCACGATCTCACCCTGATCTTGGACTTCTAGTCTCTAGAACTGTGCAAAAATAAATTTCTGCTGTCTAAGCCAACCAGTTTATGGTATTTTGTTATATCAGCCCATGATGACTCAGACAATGATGAAATAACAAAGAATGAGCACTGTTGGGGCATCTAAAATGGGCAGGGAAGCCTCAAAGTATTCAGGAGAAGATCGTATTACCAAAGGCCACAGTCTGCCTTCTAAAAATAGGAAGACAGTGGAGGACAGGTCCAGGTGCCTGAATTAACCATACATAGCAGACACTCAGACACACATGAATTGTTCGACCTTCACTGTGATCCAGGGTGATTGTGTGTTCAATCTCTGCGTAGCTGTGACTGATGCGCTCCTGGAGGGGCTCTGTGCTGGCCTCCATGAGATGAACAATATCCATTCGGTTGATCTTGGTGAGACATTCAATGAGACTGGTATCTGGGATGTTAGAGAAAAACCATTTATTACATCTAAAGGGTACTCTTTAAAAAAATCTCTTTCATTTATTCTCACTGAATTATTTTTTTTGTGTGAACTATTTTAAACACAGGAAAAATTTACTAAAATTTTGATATATGTACAGGAAACAACCAAAGCCCAATTAAGGGTCTTTGTAAAAATAAGCAAACAGACCAATCAGAGACGCACACAAAAAGAGGAGGGGGGCACAGCACGGCACAAGCCCTAAAAGTAAAGTTGCCAGAGAACATGTAGGACACCTTGCCAAATCTGAATTTTAAACAAAAAACAAATATTTTTTTACAAGTAAAAGTATATCTCAAATATTGTATGGGATATACTTCTAGAAAAGTATTTGTTGACTATCTGAAGATTTAATTGGCTGCTCTCTATTTTCATTTGCTAAAACTGGCAATCCTACCAGAAGAATGGTAACAGAAGGAAAGATGAATGTGGGCTGGATGTGAATCAGAGAGGTCTCCAGGTAGACCTTCCAAGAGACATAAAAGGAAGTGGCAAATTTAGACCAGCTGAGGATGAGAAGCGGTTATGGTCAGTATCACTTCTCATTTTATTTGATATGGTCAGAATATCACATATAAATCATTATAAAGAATATCTACCTGACATTTCTCCCCCATTTTAGTCATTTAGGAGTAAGAGAAGCAGGAACTGAAGGTAATGCATCATCAATAAAACAATGACTAATAAAGCAATTTGGCTGGCTATCGATACTTAGAAAGTTTTCGGACTTTTGTGACTACTGTGAGCAGCCAGTGCCAGTATCACATTCCACTAGTCAATGCTGTTCACGGGAACATGGTACAAGAATTTTTATGCAACACGCACATTTGAGAAATGTGATAGCTTCTTTTGCTTAGAGAAGCACTTCAGATTGATGGCATTTGTTTTTTTCTTATTTTACTGAATCCACATAAAAGGTTTGTGGAACAAGACTTATTTCTACCTTTGGCCTACTGCCCTCACATAAGCTCCCCACCTACCGGTAGCGTGTTTCCCATCCCTTTCTAGCCAGTACTTCAGAAGCGCATGACTCTGGTCCTGAAGGGAGTTAGGGTTCTCAATTCGAATTTGATGAATTTGCTCCTCGGTGAAATCCAGTTCTCTTGCTAATTCTAGAAGAGAAGATGCTCCTTTGTAAATACACTAACTTCAAGGTTTGAGTCTCTACACCTTGCCTTGTGATTCTGTAAATGATGTGTTCTCAGTGTTACTGTAAGAGTTCCTTTATTGTTTTCTACTTACTAGAAGCGATGCTCATATGCCTTTGTTCTTCTAGCACTAACTGCAGGTATTTTCCTTAAAATTGGGTATAGAATTGATCACTGTCATAGTTTAAATAGTAAGTTTGAGGCAACGATGATAAAGTATGTAAATTCAGGGCCATTTACTTCCAAAATGTGGAAAAGACCCTTAATACCAGCTCATACTCTTAACCAAGATAATGGAAAATAAATGACTGAAAACAGTAGAAATAGACCATGTCTCACTTTTAATTATCATTAGGTGATGTTTTAAATACTATAAATCCTGTTTCTGGGCACCTGGATAAATACTGGTTATTGCTATATTATGGTGGTTGGATAAACTCCTTTCTTTGATTGGATGTCACATGAATAAAAGGTCTGGGAAGCATTAATTGACCTAGGGAGGAAGCCACAAAGTTTTCCTGTAAAGTCTACCATTAACATTCTCTACGGATGCTTATACATTGTGGGGCAAGGGGAGGTGTGTGTAAATGAGGTGTCCTCTTTGAAGGGAAATTTGCCAATATCTTTCAAAATTAAAAATATACATATACTTTACACAGCAATTTTCCTTCTAGGAATATGCCCTATAAGATATACCCATAAAAATCTACCAGTGCACAAAGATGTTTATTGCCACTAACAGGAAACACCTAAATATCCATCAACAAAGGCCACTGATAAAATTATGGTAACTCCATACAGTGGAATTAAATAGCCATTTAAAAGAATGACAGATATTTCTATGCTGAATATTGTTAAATGAAATTTTGCTTATTTTTAAGTAATAGGCATAGATGTGGACACTGCAGATTTTTTTCTGAACACATGAGAGTGTTAGCAGTTCCCTTTGAGGCATGGGGCTCAAAGACCAGATGTGGGTACGAGAGACATTTATTTTTCATCTTATACTATTCAGTGTGGTTGCAGAATTTTAATTTTCACCAACTATAACAGATATTACATTTAAAATATATATATATACACACACACATATAAATACTTAAGAGGCAAAATAAATAATTCTGAATGTTACCTATTTAACAGGTCAACCAGGAATATTTTGATGTCCTTTCTTCCCCTAAATCCCTCAATTAAATAAGTCAGATCAGTACTTAAAAACTACTTTTAAATGTTTCAGTCATTATTCTACATTATCAATTTTTTATTAAGGATATTATGACTCCTATCTCCTATTCATGACCAAATCTTCAAGAAACTGAAAAAAGATCAACATTAACTTTATATTGTTTGTTTTATTAAGTAGTCACAAGTGACATAAAAGGAAGTTGGACCAAAAAAAGAAAAAGGAAAAAAGCTAGACTGACAATCTAGCTTTAATAATGTTAAATCACAGGAAAGATTAAAGGGCATAATTTTTAAAACCTACAAATCACGATTTGTAAATAATTCATATTGATTTTAGAATTCACTTTCCCTTAAAAATTATTTAACACATAATTTCTAAACTTAAACATTCTCATTTCTCGGAAAATTTGTGAACATCTCATTCATATGTATTTCAACATTCATCAGAAGTAAATTTTAGTACTGTTCATGAAGAAGATACCTGACACAAGGTATCTAAAACAAGGAGCCCAGGTTGAATCTCAAATTAAATTTTATGACAATAACATCTAACAATGGTTTTGAAACAGAGTCATCTCCCTAAGGTTTAGATATCCACAGCTCTGAAAGGAGGGTGGTGGGGGTTGTTATATTCTCAAAATCTCCCAGTCTAAAGTTCTATTATTCAAAATGCAAGAGACAATGAAAAGCCTGCCCTAGTTCACACAGTGAGTCAATGTAGTGCTTGGGTTTTCTAGTTCATACTTTATTATTCTTTTCACCATTCCACGCGGTCCTCCTCAAGGAAAGAAAAAAAGAGACCTTTTTCATTGTTAATGACACTTGGCTGATGCAACTATGTCATTTAAACCAACCAGTTTTTGTTGAAAAAATGGGTCAACTCATTTTACCTGTCCAGCTGAAGCCAAGGTGATCAGCAATATAAGCCAGCCTTTCCTCGATCCGTTCCTGCTCAGCCTGTTGATCTACAAAGGTCAAAAACAGAATGGCCAATGGTTGTCTATGACACGAGTGGAACCACAGTACCGATCATCCAAAGAAAAGAAGTCAAGTGTCCAAATATTTGATGATAGCACAAATTAACTAGCACATTTTAAATCACATTAAATTCTGTGTTTGCCTGACTTCTGGAGTGGAATGGGGAATAAATCTAATAAAAAATCAAGAAAACCATCTACTTCCATATCTCTTTAATCAAGACTAGTCATTGGACATAAATTATATGAGTTATTGATTTCTAGTGATCTTAGGACTTTCCTTTTGAATTATCTGAGAGGACACTGCCCACCAGAAGACAACCATCTTGCTCACTGAACACCAGAAAAATCATAAACAGGATGTAGAAATGGAGTAATTTGGTTAGGACTCCCTATTATTGCCCATGGCAGTATAGATCACTTCCGAGTCATATCATAAAGAAATCACATCCAACATTCACAAGAGACCTAGATCGTGGGTTAATCAAACCATCCTGGCTTTTTTCAGTATGGCCAGAAACAACATTTGCCTTGGTCCTGATGGCCTTGGAAAAAGGAACAATAAAGTGCACACAGTTGTCTGCGTATATTAGTATGTATATGTGTCTTCTGGGCAAAGTTTCTGTCTGCTTACTACTAAGTAAGCTCATATATTCCTACAAACTGTAACTTTCCTTCTTTTTTTAACCCCCATTAATTGATGGGCAGCATTTTATGTCAAGGTATCATGACATTTTTTATAATCCCAATTTAAGAATAATAGTCTTTATTATAGAGATATTAGAAGATCAGAGGCAGCTTCTCAGAGCCATCTATGGTTTTCTTTCTTTTTTTTTTTTTATAATTCAAAGAATCATCATCCCCTCACAGTCAACTTAAATCATGCAAAGTTTGAGTTTTTGTTGTCTGCTGCATCTAATCAGAGGACATTCTCCATTCCTCTACAGCATAAATGAAAAGCATGTTTTTACCTTATGTCTATTTGCTTAAAGTGTTTACCAATGGTATTTGAAATCCAACCTTTCTGAATCAAAAACAAATCCACAACAATTGGAATTTCATGATATGTGAAATCTTGTACAAATGGCTTCCTAATGATCACAAAATTGTTAAATGCAAGTTATTTTAAAGTACACAAAGAAAAAAAAGCAATGAATTCTCATAATATGAAACAAGACCAAGAATATTCATTTGTTTAATTTGAAGTTAAGCCTGGAACTTCAGAACAACAAAACTCAAAGCTTGCATGGCCTCACGTGCAGTGGCTAGAGAAAAGGCAAGACCCCCGTTGCCTGCCAATCATGTTTATGTTTTCCATAAGCATTCTCATTACTCAATCTTGAGATTGTTTCCACAGACAAGAGTATACAGAGAAAGCACAAAACACAAAGGGCTTACACAAACATAGTAACCACCACAGAAGGCTTAAAGAAAATGAGACACAAACCACCAACTAAAACAGACGTACAAAAAAACTATATTAAATTTATGACATGCGGAGCACAGGGAATCCCAGTGGCTGGCAAATACCTTCAGCATGGTCATGGCCATTTTCATCAGGGATGCGTTCAATCAGAGTCTCAATGGACTCATCCCAAATGGGCCTTGTGTCAAAGATGTCCTCGGGAAGTGAGTGCTCGGTCTCAACAGGTGGTAGATTTTCAATTACTGAAACTTCCAGGGCACTACTGCTCTCATCATCTGAAACTAATTCCTGCTCCCTTTCTGACTGTGTAAGTCTGTCCACTAACTTGGAAGCCTCATCACTAATCTCTTCAAAGAATTCTATGGAGTTCCTGTAAAGGTCAAAGAAGTGCTCCTTACTTTCTTTCGTGGGGCTCGTGGCCCCTCTGCTGGAAGATGTGGTGCTTTTGCTCTTTACTGGCAAGCGGGATGCAAATATCTTTGGTCTTGTGGCTTCTTCTTCTGATTCTAACTCAGCCTCCTCTGCCCCCTCTCCGCTCTCTGTTTCTGTCTCAACATAACTTCTAGCGTTTACTGGACTTTTGGCCTTTGTGTCCAAAGGACTGGCATCAGATTCAGATTTGCTTCTACTATCCGGTGCTCTGCTTGTCATGTCCTGTCCCTGAGGAGCCACTGTCTTCTGTAGAGATGAGTCTAGATGTGAAAGCTGCTGCTCGACTCTCTGGACGGGCGCTTTCACGGGGATTTTAGACTTTGGTTTTATTTCATCCTCTTTACTTTCCTCATCCAGGCTGGGTAGAAAATCTTCAGAAAGGGAACTCTCATACGCCATAGATGGAGGTGCTGAGGTTGAAGTGGGTATAGTCCTTATGGGGATTTTCGATCTGCTTTCACTGGAAGGCACATTCTCCATGGGTGCAGTAGGGATTTCAATGACTGATTTCTGTTCCTCTGGGGAAGAATCGGGAGAATCATCCCTATCTGAATATACAGACCTAGTGACTGTGGAAAAATCTAACTGAACTTGTACAACTGGTTCAGGGGAGTCAGGGCAAGCTGTCTCCTTCACACTGGACAGAGGAGGTGTATCACTCATTTGCGTAGCAGGAAGGTCCTCAGCCCCTGCAGAAGGAGCCTCTTTCACTGGTGTTTCCATGGAGGCTGAAATTTCCATTTCAGAGTTAAGTTGAGCCTCTGAAGCGGGTATTTCCTCTACTTCCTCACTCATGTCATCTGGGAGTAAGTCTGCTTCATCACCTGCTGTTTCTTTTGATTCTAAGAGTGCTAATGACTCAGCTGATGTCTCCAGCTGTGGGGACTCAGTGCCTGTACCTCCTTCTCTCACGTCTTCAGAGAGAGTCTCTTCCCTGGATTCTTGCCCAATTTGGAAAAAGTGAAAACTTTCATCTGTATAAGACCTTTTGGTCATATCAATGGCACCACTTCGGGTCATCTCAAACAATTTTCCTTCCTGAAAGAGAAATGGATTTTGCTCACTGGTTGGGGTCCCCTCTTCAGTTGGGGTCCTAGCAGGAGTGGTGTCTGGGGTGGTACCCTGTGATTGTTTGTCTACCATCAAACCAAATATCTTTTGCTCTTCCTCTTTTACTCGTGCCTCAAAGGCTGCATCATCCTCACGGATTTCACTCCAGGAATCAGAATCCACATCAGTTTTTGTGATGATGACTTTGCTTATCTGTTCACCAACGACTGTTGATGAAGTTGGTACAGTTGGCTTTGAAGATGAGGGGGCTCTATCTGGCTGCATTTCCCATGAGGTACTTTCTTGTTTGCATTCTGCTTCCAAGTTCTGGTCCTCAAAATTAGATTCTTTGCTTGAAACAGGTGTATCAGAGGAGCTTGTCACTACTCCGTCTTCAATAGTGGATGTAATAGTAACAGAATACACTTCAGAAGAGTGAGAACTTGTGGGTTGCACATCTGTTTGGGTTTTGCTTTCTTCACTAGAGAAGAAAGACTGGGAAGGAACATTTTCATAAGGGCTTATGATTTGAGGATCATAGATTTCATCAGTCTCTGTTGGGTTGGACACTGGAACATCCAAGGACGACCTATCTGTCTGAGTAGTGATGAATGAGTCTTGAGTGGAACAGTCCTCTGGTACACTCTCAAAAGCTTGGTCAGTTTTTGTGACCTCCATTTTTGTAGTAGAAGATGGAGAGACTATGTCGTCATCTAATTCTTTTCCTTCAGATGCTGGACAATGAGGCAAAGAGGACAAAGATGAAGAGCTCTCACTGGGGTAATCTACTTGTAGAGATTCAACTCTAGAAACATCAAGCTCTTCTCCTTCTGTTTCTCTTTCACCAGCATCTTGGAGAGCTAATGATTCCTTATGGATAATGAGCTGCTCACTGACATCATCACCAGTGGCACTGTGGAGACCTGAAGAGACCAGAGTGGCTGAGCTGCTAGGACTCCCAGCCTCACACCCATGGCCTTCGTGGATTTCTGGTTGATCAGCATCTCCATTTCGATCATCATAAGACATCTCTGGGCCGTCAGTGGCAACCGTACAACTGTCTTCACGTAAATGAGGTTCACCATCTTTTTCTTCTTCTGATTTACCTGAATCTTCTTGAGTATCTTCATTCATCTTAAACGTATACTGTTTGGAAATGATAGGCTGAAACTGTACTTCTTCAGGACTGGAATTTGAGTCTTGGCTGGATGGAAGTGGGGAAGGAGGTTGTACTCGAATAACTGGCTCTGATAAAAGGCCTGAGTCAGCACCTTTTTTCAGCTGTGTCAGCTCAGGCTCACTCTCTGAGGAGGAAGAAGCCTTCCTGCCCTCTGATGTTACTACAACAGGGACATCGCTTTCATCCTCTATACTCTCTGTATGTTTTGGTTCATCCATGTCTGCTGAACACTCAACATCAGGGTCAGAGGATGAAGAAGATTCTTCTTGCTTGGGTTCTTTTTTGTAGTCTCTTTTCTGCTTTGCTTCTTGTTCAAGTTCATCAAACGTTTTGATTTTGGTTACCATTTTAAACATTTCTTCTTCGGGTGTGAACCTCTTTTTCTCCCCATTTTCTGAGTCATCTTCTTCCGCACATTCGGGAATCACAGCTGGTTTTGGTGTGCCTGCATCTGTGGTTTTGGGTGTGACCTCATAGCTAATTTCTTCGGAGCTGGGGGTGTCAGGAGAAAGGGGGCTCTTCCCTGAGCTCTCCATGAGTGACGTCTGTTCAAGGCTGTCGTCCTCAGCACTGCCATCTGGGTCACGGAGCAGCCGGGACCGCATAGAGGCCACTTCTGTGAAGATTTCTGTTTTGGCAACGACTGAAGGAAGAGGAAAGTGACTTGGGAGAATTCCAGCCTTCATCTTTGGTTCAACAGGGCTGCTTTCAAGAGAGTCATGGCATGGAGATTCTTTCAGAGGACTCGGTTCCAGAGAATCAGGAGTTTTGTGTGAGGAATTATCCTCCAGCACAGGGCTGGCTTCCAGGGAGTCTTTGTGACTCACTGCAAATGATTCATCAGCCCCAGGGCTGAAGACCTCACTGTCACGGTTAGGGAGTACAAGTTCTAACCCTTGGGGACTTCTAATGACTCCCTGGGGCTTTGATTCAGTCCCTGGGTCTGTCTTGACAGCAACATCAGGCAGTGGTGATGTCTTTGTCTCATCTGAGGGCTCAGTGGTTGAGGACTCCTGAACTTTCATATCAGTTTGTGTCTCGGGGGGTGAACTAACATATGTAAGTGGACCTTCATCACAGGACACTTCCTCAGTCAGTCCTTTGGATGTTTCTTTTGCTAATGACACACCTTGACTGCCAAGGTAATCACTTCCTTGTTGGGGGCTAGTGTCTTTAGAAGGGTCTAGGGCGGCTTCCTTCAGCAAAGGCTCAGCAGAGGGCTCCTTGGCCCCTGTGACTGCGTCCCCTTGCCCTTCAGAGCCATCTGTAATGTCCTTTGTTGATGGATGTTCTTTTTCAGAGTGAATCTCTGGTGATGTTTCTAACTTGGTAGTCCCATTTGCTTCCTCAATTTGCTCCTTGCTTTTCTTTGGTGAGAAAGAAAGGCTTTCTGGGCTGGTCTCGGGGGTCTCTGCCAGGCCCTCATGCTTATAGCTTTCTTCTGAACTAATCTGAGGGGTCCCTTCCATCAGGCTGCCACATGGGGAACCTGTTACCCCTTCGTGCTTTAGGCTTTCGGAACTGCCGGCTAGAGCGCTGCTCTGTAGAGACAGAGCTGGGAGGAACTCATCCTTCATGTAATCCAGTGGGAATGTTGTGTTGAAAGGACTAGTGAGCACTTGGTCTAAGTGGAGCTGCGCCTTCTCAGTCTCTTCACTCTGGCAGAACTGCTGGTATTTGTCGTTGTCTTCCAATTCTTGCTTAATGACATCAGAAAAGTCAGTGGAGGTTTTCCTGTTTGGGCTGATCTGGAGATCCATGTCTCCCTGTTCATCAGCCAGCTTTTCTTTAGGGGCTTCACTATCTTTATGACTTTCTCCTTCAGGTGCTGGATGAACAGGTTCAGGTGTTTTGTGGTTGAGCACTTTCTCCTCTCCAGCTACGTCTTCTCTCTTAAACCCTATGAAGGAAGCACGAACCGCTCTTCTGGACTCTGAGGGTCCTGTGACCAGGAATCTCTGGCCTCGTTTGATTGTCAGACTCTCTGTTTTCTGCATTTCTCTCTGGGTTACTACCTGCCCCTTTTCTTTTTCTACCCGAACTTTGCCTTTCTCTTGTGGCTGTTTTGGTTTGGCTGACTTGTGCTCAAAGAGTCCAGTCTTATGTTTGGATGGGTCCTGACCTGACTGGAAAGCTTTCATCAACTCCCGAACAGACATCGTCTCCTCGATTCTTTCTGTTTTTGAGGTGGGAGAGACAGGTGGTTGCTTGTCTGTTTTCCCAGAAGGTGACACAGGCAGGTGCTTCTCAGTTTTCCCAGAGGTCGATGCAGGCGAATGCTTTTCCATTCTTCCAGCTGGTGATACAGGCAAGCGTTTTTCTGTTCTGCCCGGGGATACTGGTGGATGTTTCTCTGTTCTCCCAGAGGGCGATCCAGGTGGGCGTTTGTCTGTTTTACCTGAAGGTGAGACTGGTGGGTGTCTTTCTGCTTTGGTAGAAGAGGACACGGGGGAGTGTCTTTCAGTTTTTGTTGAGGGAGACACGGGGGAGTGTTTCTCAGTTTTACTTGACGATGACAAAGGAGAGTGCCTTTCAGTTTTGGCCAAGGGTGACACAGGTGAGTGTTTCTCAGTTTTACTTGATGGTGATACCGGAGGGTGCCTTTCGGCTTTTGCAGAGGAGGAAAGAGAAGAGTGTCTTTCTGTTTTAGAGGAGGGTGATGCTGGGCCATGCCTCTCTGATTTTAGGGAGGGGGACGCAGCAAGATGTGTCCTGTGGTTTATCTTTTTGGGCACATCCTCTTTGCCTTTGACCCTGACAGGCAACTTGCTTCGCCCTTTCTGTTCATCTTCCACGCGTTTCTGAAGGGCCTTCACCTTGTCCTTTATGGAACCAATGGGAGTTTCCTCTATCAAAGGTGACGTAGCTTTTACAGGGGGAAGAGGCTCAGGGGCTAAACCGAGGTCTTCATCTAATGATTCTTCTGAACTCTCTTTTTTAAGTTCAGTTTTTTCTGCACTAGCTTGTAAACTATCCTCTTTTTGTTTTTGTTTTTCTTTTAATTTCCTTCTCACTGGCTTCTTGATTCCCAGGCTGGGTTTGGGCTGTTTCTGTGTACTCTGTGTCTCCTCGGAGGGGGCACCTTTCCCTTTGCTTTCAGAGCTCCTGTCAGGACCCTGGGACTCACACATCTCCCCTGCCAGGTCATGCAATGTCTGCGGTTGCTCTTCGTGGGGAGACTTGTAGGAATTTAGATCCTCAGTAAGGTAGTTCACTAGCCCCGTTGAGTCTTTCTCTCCTTTGACTTTGGTCTCTTTATCTATTCTAACCTCGACACATGGATATTCAGTGATTTCTAAAGGTGCTTTTCGCTTAGCCTCCTCTATTTCCTCCTCACTGATAATAACCCATTCCTCTTCCACTAATTCTCTCTCTGACTGAGACCTCGGCACACTGCCTTCACCTCTGGTGCAGGTCCCACTTCTCAGGATTTCATTCACTTTCTCTAAGTCCTCTTTTACTCGTTCAACAATTTCAAAAGGCTCTCCGGGCTCCTCCTCAGCAGCCTTCACCAGCTCCTTCACTTTAATGGAACCTGCCCTGTCAGATCCATCTGTGGTCAAGATGGCGGTCATCTTGATCAAATCCTGTTTCATCTCAGAAACTTCAGAGAGCAAGTCCGGACTCGCTAGGACAGGAACTTCATTAACCAGGTGGCTTTTCAGGACAGATGTTTCTGTAGATTCTGTCTCATCATCTTTGATGTGAATGAAAAACATTGAAAGTAAAATGGAAATCAAAAAAGATATTGGCAAATGTAATCAGGACTGAAACCACAGAGTGTCTTTTCCTGTTGTGGTGGGGGCACAACAACATGGGCTGGGAATGGTGGATCCACAAGGTCTTGGGATACAAAAGCAAAGCAAGGCTAACAACAACAAAAAAAAAAAACTGAAAAGGAAAAATGAGCAGGAAATAACTTGCTTAATTTTCTCACTTGTAGCTCATCCACACATACAACAAAGCTGTAACAAATAATCAAGACACACACACACAAAATCACAAAACAAAGAACGAACACTGTGAAATTATACAGAAATATCTCAAGATTGTTCAGATGTTACAGATCAATGTTGAAAAAAAATAAACATGGGAAAAAAAAGGAAAAAAAGCATTAGAAATTGCAGAAAGTTGATTTCCTCTAGGAGAAAGCCAGTAGTAGCAAATTCAGAATACCTTCTAATGATGTATATGCGTTCATTTATATGATTAAATATAAAATCATATAAAAATCTGAGGTTCAGTATGTTTACTTCCACCAACATACAATGATTATATAAAATATATCTGAATCAGCTGCAAACTGGCATTTCATCTAAGGGAAATTCACACCTAACAATGAAACAAACAGTCTTGTGCTGAGAGGCATGGTCCTTTCCTTGGAGCAACCTCCTTGTTTAGACACGTAATGGATAGACCAAGGAGGGAAAGAAAGGAAAGGAAAGAAAACCAACACAAACAACAACTGTGATTAAATTTATTTGTGAGTCCAAAGTTAAAATGTGATGCATGGCAACCCAAATCAGAGACAGTCACACAGGACACACGCACAGTTTATGTAAGCCAAGTTATTTCCATGCAAAGCAAAGGTGGAATAAAACTGGTGGGAAAGGTGGCCTTGCTGAGTTGCACGGGCAGAAGGATGGTAAGAAATTAGAACAAATATGTAAAACATTACTGTGGTGAAGTGTATTTATTTCCCTACAAGTCCGTCCCTAAGATGCTCAACACAGTATGTTCAAGGCATTGGTGGCAGGGTCTGCACCCATTAAAAGCAAGGAGGGAAACTCAAACTCTTTAGTATTTATTCATGAAAAGACCTTAGGAAAGAATCTCTTCCACAGAGCCCTTCTTTGGAGATTACTGCATGCCTAGATGAAGATTATTTTATGATTGATTATCTTTATACTAAAAGAAAGCTGAATGTGAACTTATATTTGAAATTTTTTAAATGGTCACAATACCTAGGAGTTACCTGGGAGAATCCTTGGCATTATAGCAGTACAGTAACTTTTTTTTAAATTAATGATTGAGCCAGATGGATGGGTTAACTTTTAATTCCTACTAACTTGGATACAAGGATCAAAGGAAAGGGCCATTTAAATAAACACCATAGCCCCAAAGAAGAAAGTCCCAAATAACAAAATCTCTTTTAAAAAAAGGAATTAATGAAGGTAATGATAATGTAAACTTTTTATAAACATAATGCCTTCTCTTGAGAGAGTCAGTATTTGTTGAGAAGATATACTTTGTGAAAATGTATATACAAAGATATGTTAAAATATTTATATTAGTAAATATTTATTCAAATATAAATCAATGAAAACATCCCAAATTTCAAATATTCTAGTCCTGAATAATGATTTAACATGAGAGTAAGGAGACTCTCAAGTAAAAGTATTTCAATAACTTAGTAGTAAATTACATTTACTACATTTACATTACAGTAAAATACATGAAGCAAGGACTTCAAAAAAAGGGGAAAAAAGCTTTAAGATAATGGCATAGGGCCTAATGACCATATTCAACATGGTTCTAAGTTTCCCCCTTTTGGGAACAGCACCTTGAAACATAGTGAATCAAATCTTAAAATGAATAAACATTAAAATTTGATTTTTTGTTTTCAAAAGCATCTGGGGCATAAAAGCAAGAAGAAACTTGAAAATTCAACTTCTTCCACACAAGCAGCTAATGAGTCACCAGAAACAGTCCAACAAACTGAAAATTTAATTGAATGGTACAAACCTGAAGTGAGTTCTAAGATAGCTCTCTTAAGGTCTGTAAAAACAAGTTCTCTCTGAACTAGATAATATTTAGGATTTGCATCATTATTTAAAATTAGCCCTATTAGGACACACTGTTGTGATTAGTAATTTCATCCAGGAGGTCTGAATTTTTGCTTCCTTGCTTTTTTTTTTTTTTTCCAGAAGGTTTCCACCGAAGTCTGTTAGACCTCAGCCCTAGAGAAGTCAGTTACACTTCACCACAGTAAGAGGTGCAAGGGGGGAGGGAGGGGGGTGAGGGGAGAGTTAGCTTCAGCTGAGCACTATTAAGACAGTATCACTTTTGCAGGTGTAGCCTACAAAAATAATGAGCTCTCTACTGAAGTCAGCGTCGTTTGATATAAAAAAGTGATACTGTCACATCAGAGCTTAAAAAAATGAGATGACAATGTTGTGCTAACAAATGGACAAAAACGGTAGGGTGGGTTTCTAAACAAGCATAACAGCGATAGCGGGGGGTAACAGGGATATCCAAAAGAAAGTGAATGCTTGGATGAATAATCATTGCATTTTTACTGCTAATTAGCTCACAGATTTATGTCTTCATAATTTAACTGGCCAAGCTGCTTTTCTAAACATATATTAATGATTAATAAGGATAATATAAAAATATACTTATTACAGTGGTTAGTAATGGCAACTAGGTTGCATCTTAATTCATGCTTTTCTTTAGTGTAGCCAGCTTTCAAACAAACTCAATTTTTTTGAAAATCTTACTTTTTTCTGATGTCATATCGATCTGAAAGAAAACATACATAAATCGAATGGTTACAAGTAGCATCTTGTCTCACCACCCCTGATGTGCACAACAACCTCTTATTCATAATTATACACATGGGAGACACCATAAGCTAGAGGAAGGTCAGAGTAATTTGCTACAGTTCTTCCTGAGAATTTCCTTCATTCTCATGCTAACTTGAAAAAAACAAATCTCTTTCCTAGACACTATGAGTGTAAAGTCCTTTCTAAAATGTTACTCCTGGGGAGATATGGTCCAGGGAGTGTTTGATGTTAGAAATATACATTAGGGAAAAGGCCAGGGAAGCAGTGAAGTAGGTATAAAACAGTGTCAATTTAGTTGAGAAAAAGAAGGCAAGAACAAACAGCATGCCAGGGTGATCTGTTCTACAGAAGTAGTGTCATTATGAGTTACAAGCCAGAATTCCAAATCCTGAAAAGCATACAAACTAGATCCACTGCCCTGAATAGTGCCTGGAAATAGTCAATAGAAAAATCATAAACCTAATGTGAAAACCTCATTTGAACATATACCAAAGTTGGATTCATGACTATCACTCTGTCTAGAAGGTATGTAGGTATCATTTTGAACAGCTTGGGGATTGAGTCACCAACTACAGGAAGGAAACTGAGTATGTGAGACAAAGAGTGACTGCACAGTTAAGGGAAAGAATGGCGTCAGTCTTGTCATAAGTTTACTGTGTGTCTGGTTATACATGGCAGGTGGATGAGTCTATAATCACCCTCTTGTCCAGCTCCACTGCCTGGGTATCAGTTAAAAAAAAGTGAGTTCAAGGGCATTCTCTGAACTAAGGCCTTACATTTTAAGCTGGTGGATCCAAGGGTGGTTTATTATGTTTTCCTTTATGTTTTTGTATTTCAAATCCATCAGAAAAACATTAAAGAATAAAACTAGTATATTTGAAAACATTTACTTGCAGCTAATAACAATTCCATTTGTCTGTCTCAGAAATAGGAACCAATATGTTAATCAATTAAGTAGAAGGATAATTTTCCAATGATTTCTTTCATTTCTATGATAACATTTGGGCATTTTTAGATCTTTATAAAGGAAACAAACACGTACTTGCTTTAACTATCGAAGCAGATATAGTTCGAATGGCTATTTATTCAATGCAACCTCTCTAAGACCCATTTTCTTCATCTATGATATGACAGCACACACCTCATACGGTGATTGTGAGAGACCAGTGTGGACGGAGTACGTGGAACACTTAGTAAAGAGCCTACCTTATAAAAAGTGTACATGACCAGTAGGCTTCTGTATTATAATATTATAGTCAAATGGATGAACTACATGCTCCTGAAAGTTTTCTATTTCAGTGGTCCTCAAACTTTGTTTTTAAGACCACCTTTACACTCCTAAAAATTACTAACGAGCCTGAAGAACTTTTTGTTACGCTTAACATATATAAATAAGTATCTCTATTACAAATTAAAGCTGTGAAAATGCTAGAACCCAGTATATATAAGAGCACATTCCAGAGTGTCAGGTGATGATGTTATCATATATAATGGAGTCTCTAGAACATTCTTGTGTAGCTTGTGAGGATATGGGAGCTAAAATGCAAATAATGTCTTTACTACTAAAGAAAGAGTTTGACCTGCAGGCATCTCCAGACCAATCTTTGAGAATCCCTGGGATAATGGTTTGGTCTTCAGTAGTTAGCAGAGAAATCTATATTATTCCATAAGACAGGTAACAATTTACAGGCAAATTTTACTGTCCTCTGAAATCAGTCCACAAGATGAGAAAACTGTCTCAGAGAGGTTAAGGAAAATTGTGACCCTTTAATTACCAAGAACAACTGTGTAACCCTTCTAAGAACAGAGCTTAACCATGTGGTCTTATTACTGTTTACAGCAATGACAGAGCCATGAACAAGTGACAATGCCATACAATTACCTCTTCCTCCTGTTCTTGATCTGACTCTGATTCCTTGCCGCCCCAAGATGCCATGCAAGGTGGAAAACAGAGAGCAGGAAGAGTAGAGAGTATTTAGAAGAAAAGATTAAATACCCTGACAAAAAACATCAACAGGCAAGCATACACTCAGCGTACTCATAATTTTTCTAACAGTTTACAGAAGACAGGCACAAAAATTAAAGAGGATTGATTTAAATACAAACGTCTGTCGATTCAAGAGACAAAAGAACCAAGATGATAAATATACTCATTTATAGGCAAAAGAACTAAAATGATAAAAATACTAATTTCAGATGCTAGGTTATCAGCAGCCTCAGAGTTTGACATTTAACGAATTTGATGGCATATGTCTACCGAAGTGGTGATGGCAATGAATCAGTCATTACAGATATTGACTAAGACTGTTAAAAGCCACAAATAAACATATGGTGAATGTACTTTCAATACACAGGCAACATTTAGGAGTTTTATTATGATAAAGAGCTACTAAGTTCTAAAGCATATCTGAAGTATACAATGTTTGGCAGTTTTTTATGTTTTGAGTTACTCAGTGGAAAGTTGTCCTGGACCATCACAGCTACAATAACTGTGTTTGACAGAGCTTGACTGAGAAATAAAAAGTAGTAATGAAGTAAATGTTTTCTTTTATAGCACAGTGAAAGCTCACTGAAATCAGAAACAAAGCTCCTTCATCTTTATATATCACGCAGGTGGATCGCCCCAGCAGTACATATTTCTTTGTGCTGCTTATTTGGCATTCTGCTTCAGTGACTCAAAGTGATCAGCACCACAAACCCCAGAGTACATTCTGCATCACTGGAGTGTGATTAGATTTATGCTCATTTGGGTGGACATGCCCACTGCTGTGCTCTGGGTCTCAGAATAACGTGTACATTCACGTATACCAATACTGGGATTTCATTTCATTTTCATCATTTAGTAAGAATTTATAATGTTAAACATGATGCTACATACTTTTCTCTCTGTGACTGATTTCCAATTTATAAGAATAATTAAGAAAAAACATACTGTGGTGAATAAAAAGAAGTAGAGGAAACCCTTTGCTTTGTGGAGTCAAGAGGAGGATTTTAAATATAGTTCTTCTCCTGCACGTCTCCTCTACCACTGTTCACTCCACTCCCCATCCTCTAACACACACACTGACAGCTTGCTATAACCTCCTGTAAACTGCCATGTGGGAGATTTCCATTCAAAACGGATACTGGTTAAAAACTTTTTTAATAAAAGAAAAGTTATCCCTAACATTTAATTCATTCCCTTGTGTTCTTTGATTTGATCAGAGTGATCAAGGAATTCTACAGTGGGGAGAGGTCTGGATAGAAAGTAATACCTGTTGGTAGATTTGGGTCAGAAATTAGTGAATTTTTCCTTTCAACAATATTTCAAATTTACTCCAGTAACATGGGAGTCTTTTGTATACTAATCATGCCAAAATGGTTGAAAAATTAATTTGATATTCCTAAAATAATGTAGGTTACAAAATGAACAGACAATTATTTCAGCAACAAGGTAAAATATCATAATGTTGCTCTAGATTTGATAATATATAATCTCCCTGTGAACTGGTAATAAACAGAAGCTAGTGCACTCATAATGTTTTGGTAGGGCCAAATGTACTTGTATGATGCAGAAGGGATGTAAGAACATAATAAGTCAAAGACAATTATTTTATTTTTAGAAATTAGTTCAAAAAGTTAAATCTTAAATTCAAATTTTATCTCTTCCATCTCCAATATATATTTATAGAATTTTTTCCATCAAAGTGAATTTAATGTGAAATAAGGTAGAGCTACATTTTTCTGTACTTAAATGGAAACTGGACAGGGAATCAAAAATGACTGTTGCATGTGGTTGCATTCAGTCAGTATCTTCGCACTTGTTTATTCTACAGGATTTGAGAATCAGTCCTATGCTGCCTGAATTGCTCTATACAGATTACAATACCTTCGTATAAATTGGCAGCGTGATGTTTAAGTTGCAAATAGCTTGATGCACCAGGCCTCTGGTAGATTTTGGCTCTTTCATAAATGATAGTCGTCCGCAAGGTTCCTGAGTTGTATCACGTACCTTGAAAAAGAAAGGCATACATGCTTCACCCATATATGACACATACCATTTATTTTAATGAGATGGTACTCAAAAAAAGCTAGGGAAAAAAATAAAATTCATTTGGTAATGCTAATAAGGTTTTGGAGGTGTTCTCTTTTTCTTTTTCTGTTATCATTTAGAATGATTTAAAATCATTCAGCTTTCAAAAACTCTGTGGTAAAATATACATAACATAAAACTTACCATTTCCATTTATACACATATCATTTCTAAGTATACAATTCAATGGCATGAAACACATTTACAAAGCTGTGCAATCATCACCATCATGAAGAATTTTTCATCATCTCAAACAGAAACTCTGTACCCATTAAGAAATAACTCCCTATTTTTTTCCCCAGCACCTAGTAACCTCTATTCAACTTTCTGTTGCCATAAATTTGCCTGGTACCTGGTATGGATAGAGTTATACTATAATTGTCCTTTTGTGTCTGGGTTGTTTCAGGTAGCATGATATTTTTAAGCTTTATTCCTGTTGCAACATATATCAGAATTTCATTCTTTTTTAAAATTGTGTTGAAATATACATAAAATACCATTTTAACCATTTCTACAGGCATAGTTTAATAGCATTAAGTACATTCACACTGATGTACAATCATGACCTCCATTCAGTTTCAGAAAGTTTTCGCCTTCACAAACTGAAACTGTTTCCATTAAACAGTAACTTCCCATTCCTTCCTTCCCCATCGCCTGGGAACCACCATTCTATTTTCAGATTCTGTATCTGACTACTCTAGGTACCTCATACAAATGGGAACACACAACATTTGCCCTTTTACGTCTGACTAATTTTACTCATTTTAAGGCTGAATACTATTCCATTGCATGCATATACTGCATTTTTTTTTATCCATTCATCTGTCAATGGATATTTGGGCTGTTTCTACATTTTGACTATTGAGAGTAACGCTGCTATGAACATTGCAAATAAGTGTTTGAGTCCCTGCTTTCAATTCTTTGGGAATTGCTGGAGCATATGCTAATTTTATGGTTAACTGTTTGAGGAATTACCATACTGTTTTCCACGGCTGCACCATTTTACATTCCCACCAGCAATGCATGGGGTCCCAGATTCTCCACATTTTCACCAACATTTGTTACTTTCTGTTTCTTTGTTTTTGATAACAGCCAACCTAATGGGTATGGAGTGGTATCTTATTGTGATTTGAATTTGAATTTCCCTAAGCAGTTGAGCATCTTTTCATGTGCTTATTGGCCATTTGTGCATCTTCTTTGGAGAAATGTTTGTCATTTTCCTATTTTTGTATTATGTTGTTTACAGAATGACTTTTGCATGTCAACAGTATCAAATATTAGCACAATTGTATAGTTATTTGTGGTAAACAGATCTATTACCCCTCAGCTCTTACTGTTCAATGTGGTGATCTGTAAAAGCCTATCTTTAATCTGGCAAAACAACTGAACCAGAATTGGCACAATGAAAGCCTTCAGTGGAGATCTTGAGAAAACTTAACAGACTCATTAAAAATTAAATAGAATTATCACTTCCTTTTAATTTCATGAATCTCTCACTCATATTCATTTTTGTCCCTCTTTAGAACTGGAATCTAAAATGAAACTTGTATATGTTACAGCCAAATTTCTAACTTGGATTAATATTTCCAAACAGGGACAACAAATTCATGTTACACTGAAGTGTCTCTTCAGATGTTTGCTGAATGAGTTATGAAGGTATATCCAGTCTATAGCTCTATCTGGGATAATCTCTTTTTTTTTAATTCTTATTTTTTATTAAAGTGTAGTCGATTTACAATGTTAGTTTCATGTGTACAGCAAAGTGATTCAGATATACATATACATACATTTTTTTTCAGATTCTTTTCCATTACAGCTCATTACAAGAAACTGAATATAGTTCCCTGTGCTATACAGTAGGTCCTGATTGCTTATCTATTTTATATATAGTAATGTGTATCTGTTAATCCTAAACTCTGGGATAATATTGTAGTAGATTAAGTGAGATCCTGGGTCCTTTGAGAGCTTTTATTATGAAAATTTGTCACTAAGAACTCTTTTGGCCTCCATACTTGTGATATCACATATTTTAAAAATATAAGTACAAATATTTAAAATAAATAATATTAAAAAAAGAAAGAAAGAAAGAAAAAGAAAGACTTCCCTTAACATTTGGCAATGAATAACCAGTTTTTCTACTTAATAAATTGGCAATTTGTCCCTCATTCTCTGCCTTAAACATCGTATATAGCTAAAAATTAAGGTTGAAATTGTCATTTTAAAAATACAAACAATCCAACCCCAAAATGGGCAGAAGACCTAAATAACCAATTCTTCAATGAAGTCATAAAAATGGCCAATAGGCACATGAAAAAATGCTCAATATTGCTAATTATCAGAGAAATGCAAATCAAAACTATCTTGAGGAATCACCTAATATGAGTCAGAATGTCCATCATTCAAAAGTCCATGAACGATAAATGCTGGAGAGGGTGTGGAGAAAAGGGAACCCTCCTACACTGTTGGTAGGAATGTAATTTGATGCAGCCATTATGGAACACAGTATGGAGATTCCTCAAAAGACTAAAAAGACTTACCATATGATCCAGCAGTCCTACTCCTGGGCATATATCCAGAAGGAACCTTAATTCAAAAAGATACATGCACCCCAGTGTTCACAGCAGCACTATTTACAAAAGCCAAGACTTGGAAACAACCTAAATGTCCACTGACAGATGACTGGGTAAAGAAGCTGTACTATATTTATACAATGGAATACTACTCAGCCACAAAAAAGAATAAACCAATGCCATTTGCAGCAATGTGGATGGACCTGTAGATAGTCATTCTAAGTGAAGTAATTCAGAAGGAGAAAGAAAAATCTCATATGATATCACTTTTATGTAGAATCTAAAAAAAAAGAAAATGACACAAATGAACTTACTTAAAAAACAGTAACAGACTCACAGACATAGAAAACAAACTTATGGTTACCAGTGGGGGAAAAGGGTGGGAAGGGATAAATTGGGAGTTTGAGATTTGCAGATACTAACTACTAAATATAAAATAAACAACAAGTTTATACTGTATAGCACAGGGAATAATATTCAACATCTTTTAGTAACCTACAATGAAAAAGAATATGAAAACAAGTATATATATGTCTATGTATGACTGAACTATTATGCTGTAAACCAGAAATTGACACAACTTCAATAAAAAAATATGGTTGGTTTTCTAAGATTTCAAAATTTTATAGAACTGGCTTTAAAAACCATTGGAAATGACTGAAAAGCAAATATTCTATTCTCCTAAAGGAAGTCAAAGCTTTTTTTGGTCTTGAATTAAATGCTTTACAAAATTCCATATGTATATTACCTTGACAAAGAGAGGAAGTCTGTTTTCTTTGAAGGCAAAAAAACTGAATATATGATGTTGACCACTCTTGGTTAATGGCACCAGGTTGCCAAAACAATCAACGTAGATGGGTTTTCCTTCTAATACCTGGTGAGAATAGAGAAAAACAACACAGAATATAATAGCTTCAATTATTACTTGTTATTTACATAAAGAAGTGGTGGTATTACCCAGAACATTAAAATTCTTATAAAGTGCATACAATAATCATTAAACTGCTGAGAAACATTTTGTGTTATCTGTGATAAAGCATGTCTCTTCTTTCTAGTAATGGGAATCTTCAATGCATGGTGGTATTTAATATTAATGTTCTCATTTCCACTCATTTATAACACTATGACATATTACCTCCCCAAACCAATAAATCTTTAAGTCCCAAATTTAGATTTCTTTCTGATTATCACAATGAGTCAGGTTACTTGACCTCAATATCCAAAGGTCCACACTGATGGAAAAATCTGAAATAAGAAAAAGTAATGTAGAAAGCCCGTATTTCACATTTACACAAAGGATATACTTCTTGAACTGTTTTCTCTACTGTTAAAGAATAATAGTAAAAAATCAAATAAATATTCACTTCAAAAAAAAAAGAACAAGGAAAGATAAAAATCACATGTAAATCATTATATTCATTTTTATACACTGAATTTATCAATAACTCATAATTTTCCCCATAATAATCTTTAAAGAGTCCTTTTACCTCCTCACATACACTGAGACTAACCCTATAGAATAGGTTGAAACCAGCTAAAAATGGCTGATTCTAGACCTCAACCTTCTAACTGATCAAGATGTCAACTGGGTTTTTTTTTCTGGCTCTATTTATTAGATATTATTTTAAGTATAATATATTAATAAAGGTATAAAGAATATATTAACATAAATTGTTTTTTCAAATACAGTACCTCCACATCCCTGCTTCTGGCCACCTCAGCAAAGTTTTCTTGTTGTTCAAGGGTCTTATCCACTTTATCATCGGTCATGCAGAAACACCTCAACCTGGCTTCGATGGGGTCATGTGATTTGGCAAACACTACAAATTTGGCCATATATGGAACACAGATAATTTCTCTGTACACTTGTGATGCAAAGGTAACGGATTCCTGGATTTGTCGACAATCTATCAGCCAGAACCTATAAAATGAAATAAGGTCAGTTATCTGAAATTTAAAGTACAGTCAGCCCTCCTGGAGTCCCACAGATATCAAAACCCATGGATGTTCAAATCCCTTATAGAAAATGATGGAGTACAGTCTGCCCTCCGTATCCACAGGTTTCACATCCGCCAATAAGGAAGGCCAACTGTGTGAAAAACAAGTCAGCTCCTTCAGTATGGTCAAAGTAACCATTAAATGCGTCATGGAAGAAGAAGGAAGCAAGAGAGGGAGATTATGGGAGAAGGTAAGAGGGCAGGGCAGAACAGGGAAGGGAGGACAGGTAGGGGACAGAGGGGAAGGAGGAAGAGGGTAAGGGGAAGAGAGAAGCACATACCAGGGTTTAAGACAAACTCTTAAATGCTGTATTGGTCATTTCCTTCCTTGGAAGCCCTTCTGAGCATTCAACCTTCTAAAATGTCTTCAGTGTTTTAGGACCTTTCAGTGGTGCAAGCCCAGTGATGGATATTATGACAAGTATCTCACTGGATGAGTTTGTTTTCCTTGACTGACTCTCCTGTTCTTCATTTCATTTCCTGAATCTTTCAACAAAATCTACCTAGCTTTCCCTCATCTCATTGTTCTTTTCCAAAGAACTCTCTAGTCACCAAGGTTGGATTAACCCAACCAGGTTAAAAAAAAAAGAAAACCTGCTTTTGTTTCAGAACTTCTAAATATCACTGAACAACTCAGAGAAGAAATGATTGGCTTTGTGACTAATTTATGATTTCTGGCATCAGTTAAATCTGTGGCACTGCTTGGCAACTTCTTTCTCAGCTCTCACTTTATTCAGTACAGTGACATTGCTAAACCTGTATGACACACCTGGAGCTTCCCCCTCACCTCAGGCCCTAAGAAAGGTAACTGCTGAGAAAGTAGAGACCATCAGATGGGCATTTGTCACTTTGCTATGTATACACTTCAAAGATTTATTACACATCCTCTTGCTTTGAAACCTTTCTCCATCAGTGATCATTCTCCTTCCCCTGACTCACTGCCCATAATCTTTCAACATTCTGAGATTTCCCTATCTTCTTAGCCTTTCTTTGCTTCAAGTTCCAGATCCATCCCTCTTCTTTTTTAATTGTGGTAAAACACACATCATATAACGTTTACCGTTTTAACCACTCTTTAAGTGTACAATTCACTGGCATGGAGTACATTTACAACACTATGCAATCATGACCACTCTCAGTTTCCAGAACTTTTTCATCATCCCAAACAGAAACAATAACTTCCAATTTTCTCCTTCACCTTAGCCCCTGGGAACCTCTACTACACTTTCTGTCTCTACGCATTTGCCTATTCTAGGCACCTCATTCACATGGAATCATGCAACACTTGTTCTTTTGTGTCTGTCCTATTTCATTTACTATAATGTTTTCAAGATTCAGCATAGTTCCTGGTCCTTGGCAAGCAGTTAATATTACCTTCCTCTTTATACTGATTCAATTATACTTTATTCACTTCTTCTTCAATTGTCAGGGAATTAAATTATCAATTCAATAAGTTTATAACTCCTGACTTGTTGGTCTACCCTACAAGACCTTCTGTAAATAATGTTAAGGAACATTTCAGCATTGTTTCTGAATTACAGACTCCATTGTCACCATCTCCCAATACCCTGCTGCATCTTGGCATCTCTTTTCCACTTATATCCACCTGTTAGGTTCCTACCCATCTCATGAGGCACCTTTTCTCAGACATCCTCTCTGACTCCCCTGATGCAAACACCCTCTTTTGAATTCTTTTAGTACCTCCTGTGGACCTTTCCATTCAGAACCTGTCCTTTTCTGGCACGGGAGTGTAGATGCATGAGTGGCAGGGCGCATTGACGCACAGAACTGGAGACTCAATAGTTGAGTCCCCTGAGTGACTGGAACTAATGTGTTCACTGTTGTGAGTCATGCATCTATCTTTCTTCCCCCTGAATAAGAATTTAATCTTTAACCACTCTCAGCGGCAGTTTTCTCATCTGTAAAATGGACATAATGTCTCTTGCCCTACTTAAGTCACAAAGTTGTTGCAGTAATCAAACTAAAGAAATAGGAAAATGTTTAACAATCCATTAAAGATTAGGCAAATGAGAACAATTATTAATCAGTTGAGTTAGTGTATGCATATGCAATACAACTAGGTAGCTTCAGCTTTTTAAAGATGTGTGATACACAAATGGGTGATGTGTAAATGTGCTATGATGCATGTCACTGCAACCTCTAAACTGTTTAAGCAAACCATGGTATGCTTTGTGTTTTTATTACCATTCTGTTGGAAAAAGTAGGTCAGGCTGTTTTGTTGACATCAGGAAATCTATTATTCCTAAGACTTTTGGGAATGGAAAAATCAGCAATGGCTACTAAAACCAGAGTCTGGGTCATACCGTAGTAGCCAACAATCACTTATTTTCTTTAGATTTTAATCTGACTGGCTGTACTTTGTCATTGTGTTATCACTATTATATTTACTGGCAGGTCTAGTTTAAAATATGTATTATCACTATTACATTTACTGGCAGACCATATTTAAAACCAAACCAAAAAAAAAAAAGTCACTTTTAAAGAACGTATGAAACAAAACAAAACAAAAGACATTGAGGGGCACACAATATCACAGTGGGGTTTTCTGTGCTGTATAACCATACCTGGCAGACACATTGGTTGTAAAGGAAACACATTCATTGACAAATGTTAATGGCGTAGTTCCTGTAATATCCTCCCACTGAGCAGGGGTGGTTCCACCTGAAATAATATGATTGTTGAAAAAAATTAGGCAAAACTCCAGACTCTGGATTGTAAAATAAAGTCTTTGTGGTTCTGGCTGTGTTCACCAACATAAACCTACCCACCCCTCAAGATGACACACTGGAAATAAAATGACTAAAAACTACATGCTAAAAAATGACACACTGAAAACAAATAGCAGACATAACATTTCAAGGAACTAAATTTAAGGGAGGTCATTTGAATAACTGCTTTAAATTACTAGGTTCTCTATTCTCTGCCTAACATTCTAAAGCTTTTATTGTAACTGCTAGGCTCTGAAGATAATTTTGAATTGTGAACAGTTGACAATTTAAAAAAATCCTTTGACCAACCAAGGAGCTGAATGCTTTGTTAAAATAAAAATCCAAATATTCTTTTGTTTCTGAGCTTCATATTTTATCTAATTATTTTCAAGAAATAAAATTTCCTCTCAATTTGCAACTGAAGTTTGGCAAAAAAAAATGCTTGGAAAATATTAGGAGTTTAATAAATACTGCAAAATGAATGAACAAATGATTGAATGCCAAGAGATGGCTTCTTACACAGAAAACTCACTATGGAGGATGACACTGACTTTCATTTGCTGAGAAATTAAGTTGGCATAGATTAGGATACAACTGTCTTCAAGCACTGCAGAAAACTACATGTTTGAGATGAAAACAAATTTTGACTCTAACATTTCTTAAAGAAGGGAATGAGTTATCAAACGAAGGTCATAGAAACTTATTCTAGGAGGCCACTAAAATATAAATTCTAAGCAGAACTATACAACATGACAGAGGAAACCAGAAAAATCCAAACACCTATGTTAACATATTTGTAAAAATTAATAAACTTAAGAAATTCTATAGTATGAATCCACCCAAAGACAGAGGGCTAGAATAACTAGATTAGATGATGTCTAGACCCATCTGGTATCTTCATTTGATCATCTGCAAGGGCAGGGCTTGACCTAGACATTTTTCAACCTTACCTGTTTTGCATCCAGGTCACTATGTTGCACGTTACAGAAAGGTCAATCATATACACAGGGACCGAAAAGTATGGGAAAGATACCCAGGAATGCTGGGTCACAACCAGAAATGAGTAATTGGGAAAGAGACTGTAAGTGAAGCATATGATTTCCCACCATTTTCATTTTAGTTCATGAATTTTAAAATCATGTCATATTATTAAACATATAGGGTAAAGTTTCAATGGTTTGCCATCATGAGTACAGAAAAAAAAAAGGGAGAATTAGAGAAAGGATAAAATAAGGGTGAACATTCTTGCTAATATGAAGGAGAAAGAAAAAAAAATTCTAACAACACCTAAGCAAGCAGAGATAGTTATCATTCCTCCTGACAACACTATCAGTATTTACTGAATGTCATTACCATGTGGCTATTGTTAAACAGGGAAATTATCAAATTATGTAGTTCCTAACACAGTGACTTGTGTGGATTTTTTAGCTCTCACCACTTGTGGTGGTATTACTGGGCAGAGATAACCCATGTTCTGGGAATGTCCTTCTGGAGTTTGGTCGTTGACTGAAAGCTATTACAAATTCCAATTGAAAAGATGAAAATTCAGTTATCATTAAAAACCTTCACTTTGTTTTTCCAAAGTTAGTTCAACAGATCAATGACAAAAGGCATAACCAATTCCTAGACGGAAAAGTTTGGTTTGAACTATTGGGTGTACTTAGTCAAGATGTTACTTATTTTTCAACAGATGTAAGATACTGTCTTCAATGAAGAAAAGGTTGGGTTTTGAGGTTTATGGGCTTAGGTTCAAATCCCAACTCTGCCAGATATTTACAGAATAATCACAGGTAAGTTATAGAACCTATCTCAACCTTGGTTTCCTTTTCAGTAAAATGGGGCTAAAGTCTCCTCACAGAGCTACTGGGGAAATTAAAATTCTAGTGCATATGAAATGTCTACAAGTTTGGCACACAGGCTTCATTTAGTAAATATTAGCTAATTTCCTTTTACCTTTTACTTCCCTAGTTAAAATGCTTTTCCTGAATTAATGCACATAACTCTGCAGGTATCTAATGACAAAGGTAATTCAACATTTACAACAATCTAAGTTCCTTCTTTCAGAACTTTCTATCACAAAAGTCATATGTCCCTCACCTGTTATGCTGCATAGTAATCTTAAAGTTGGTGCATCTCCCCCAAAACCATTCAACATGACATCACTTGAAGCTTTGGGGACAGGAATGGTCATGGTAATTGGCTTGTGAAATTTTCTTCTTCTAGGTTCCAAAGTGACTATAGGGCTGAAGGTAGCTTTGTTGCCTAGGATCTTCTTAACCAACTCGCTGTGCATAGGTTGAGCCTTTTAAAAGAAAAGAAAAAAATAATAAAATCAACCATAAATCATAATATTCCATGTCAAATTTATTAAAACATTGCTTTTTATCTCATAAATCAGTTTGGTTGCTTCAAATACAGGAACTCTAAGTTTAGTACTGTTACCAAGCACCCTTACAAAACTTTCTGAGACCTAAGATCTCTAAGGGCAGCTTTTGCTCACCTAGGAATAATTTGATTCTTTAACCATTTAATTCCCTTTTTGAAAAGCTGATTTTTTAATCACTGGAATAAAATCCACGTGAGCTTAGGTTAACCTGAATAGGATGTGGGCCTACCTGTAGGCCTACGCGGATCCGCTTGGTTAGCGCCCCCTCCGGGAAGACGGCTTGCACCTGGGGCACCACCGTGCTGCTCAGCACGCCTCCCTCTGGGCCAATCAGGTTGCTGTCCTGTTTGATGCGGGACACCACCGCAAAGTATTGTGGGAAGTCACGGGTAATGATGCGGCAGATCCGTTTCTTTTCTAGGTCTTCCGGGCTATCCAGCACTGAGACAAGAAATGATGCATCTTCATATCGAGGGTTTCCTTCTGAAAGCATTCTAGCAAACTCACTGGCATAGTTAAGAGTGAACAGATGTGAAAGCAAAACACCTTTTTTAAGTAACAGGAACATTTCAAAAGCAAGGCTATCCTAATACCACCAAAAAAGACTGCCATCTTTCAAGACCTGTCCGCATTTAGTCAGCACGTCTTCTCTCTTTGTGGAGACTAGGTCTTCCCAGGGCACTGTGAAAGAAAAGCACCTAGTTCCAGATGCAGTATTGCAGGACTGCCTTTGTCAATGAGGGGATTTCAGGGCAAACCTGGAATGAAAACTAAAACTCTTCTATTCTTGGTTCAATGTGATGGAGAGGAAATTGTTTACGGACTCCTTTTCTTTGCAGATTTCAAAGTGAGCTCAAAACCCAGTTATTGTGGTTTAAAGAAGTAATATGGCCCTTTCAGTTCTCAGAGGAGTAGTACGAGAATAAAATCTGTCTTGGAAGGGTAAGGTTTGTGTGTTCATTCTAGTGGCATGGTTTTCTCTGAGATAGTCACTGTGAATATAAAAATATCAGTGATTATAAGTTCAGGGTTTCAATATTCCCCTAAAACCATTAACTTACCAAACAGATCATCTAGCATCAGGAGAACGGGATAACGGGTTCCTTATAAATTGCATTAGTGTGGATATGTAGGGTGATGCAAACAGACTGGTTTAAAATGTAGAAAATGTGAACTAAGAGGATCACTGAATTTTAAGGGATTATGCAAAGTTGCTAATTTTTAGAAAGTATTTACAATTCTTATAAAGGCATGAACAGCAACTATGTTTCTCTTAAATACTGAGTATAACTAGACAACAAAAGCCAAAAGTCCCAGGATCTGATCATACATAATTGAAGATTGATACACTGGCAAATACTAGCATAAACTTTTAAAAGAATGCATTTCCACACATAACAAACATAAAAATACATAAATCTGATACTGTTTTAAAACAAGCTTTTTACTCGTGTAAAAAGTTCTAAGAGTGGGTCCCCATCCAAGGACAAGATGCTAGTGCTCACGGCAGCATTAATGACAAGTGAATATCTCAGAGGGAAATATCCTACTAAACTAAATGCTTGCAAAAGAAATGGTTCCAAGGAACAGCTAAATACTGCATGGAAAAAGCTTTATCAGTAAGAATCTTGATCTTTTCATCTTCTTGGAAGATACTGACCTATATACATCTAGAGGGCATAATTTCTTCCTCCATCCATCCCTTGGATAGGGTAAGCCTGGCCCTTCTTCTTATTCAACCTCAGCAGGGTGCAGAAAGAAATATTAAAGCAGCTGCTGTTGGGCCACACTTTACTATCCATGAGCCCCACCTGAAGCTACAGCCAGTAGCCCTGGGAGACTGAGAAACAGAACAAACAGCTGTACAGCCGTGTGTCCAGCTCTGTGCAAATGCTGATACACTCCCAGTACTAAGGCAAAGAACTTGCCCTGTCTGTGTACTTACATACATTGGAATATATCCCCGGGTATCAGGACTGAGACCTCCTCTCTGTGCAATCCAAAGAAGCCCAAGAAGGAGTGACCTCCTTCTAGCCAAACTAAGATATTTCAACCTGAGGCTAAGCGGCCCATGCTGGACTTGGGATTTACAGAGATTAAAGCCATAATGAAAAATAAGCTCCTTAATGAAATGTGTAGGTGTATATGTGAAATTCCACCCCAGCTATCTCCCTGTGTGAACAATGTGTAGAAGTCTAAGTGAACTTAACTTTCCTATCTCCTTAACAGAAAGTTAAAAATTATATTATCCTATGATGTGCTTGTTATGGTTATGTGTGTGGTTTCCTATAGAAAGCTTAGCACTTTTTATCAGTGTCTTGAATATCTAAATGTTCAGGATAGGCATTTTTCAAAACATACATTTAATATCTAGTATCAGTTTATTTTATTATGAAACAATAATATCTATTCTATCTCATGTTTTGGGTTTGAAAAAGTCTGTACTACAGATAGAGATAGGCTGTATCTCCTTATTAAAATGAGGTATTTACTATTCAAAGATTCTCATTTTCCTGAATGTAACAGAAGTAAGACTAGGCAAATATATCATGCACCCCAATGGATCACCACTGGAACATACCAGAATACTTGCTGAGGTAAAACAACAAAGGGACACATTTGTTGCCCAACCAAAACTTGGGTCCGCTCACCCTTGTTCAGTAGAGCCAATCTACTGACCCTGGGCTGTGGTGGTGAAGGAAAGTGCAGCCTTTACTGTAGACACCAAACAAGGAGTCCAAGCAGCTAGTGCTCAAAAGATCCAGACTCCTTGTTTGGTGCCTGTAATAAATGCTGGACTTTCCTTCACTACAAGCCGGCGTTGGTAGATTGGATTTACTGCGCTCAGGAGAACAGACCCAAATTGGATTGGTAACACACACACACACACACACAAACACATGCACATACACACACTCTCTCCTAGGTCATAGAAGAATGTATCATTGCCATGCTTCCACTTTTGATTTCTCTTAAAACTTTTCATACGAAGTACCTTCATCCATGCCATTAAGGATTTCATTCAGTTCGTCCTCAGTGTATTCACAGTAATGCTCTTTCCAGCTGTCCCCATTCTCACTGCGCAGGACCACCAGTTCCCTCTCCTTTCCTCGAAGGGCAGCAAAATGAGGGATCTCCACGATCACAGGCCTGACACAGTAAGGCAGAAGGTTCAGTGTGGACAGGAGCTAACCAACAGCAAGACAAGCACCTGGACTTGGTCTGTTGCAAAGTGACCTGGAATTCTCTTTCTGGGGACAGGGACCTGGCGGGCCATCCTCCGGAGCCCTTCGGCTAGCAGATGGTCCCACAGTACTAGCACTCCACCTCAGGGGCACCCATCCTCAGGGCCATGCTGCTACCTTAAGCCAAGGATGTTTCCCTGTGAGTGCATGTGGCATTCTGGAACTTCTCCTTTGATAAATGTAAGTGTAACACATTTAACCAAAAGAAATGTCCATGCATATCTATGATGTGTGCCAATCTCCTAAAACATTTTCTACAAGGTGCAAAATGACAAAATGATTTGGGAGGGAAAATGGCTCATATGCTGCGTAATTGGATGTGTGGTAGATGAGATGTCAAAAAGTTGACTATTCGGGAACTAAAGAAACATGCACTTGTGGATTTTTTTCCTTATATTTTCCTCATTCGAGGAAACAATAGGCATGTGTACACAGTGGTGGCCCTAACTGAGCTCCTCAGCAGTCAGCCCAGTGTGTCCAATGCCTATTATTATATTCAGGACCCACAACATGCATGGCCCTACTATTTTCAGGTTGCATTCCCTCTCCAAATTTAGAGAGGCTTTTGATTTTTCAGTCCAGGTTGCTTTGATACAGACTCCAAATTTATCATAACAACATCATAACTAGCACATAGGACAACTAGGCAGATCTCATGCTTGAAACAAAAATGAAGGTCACAGCACTTGAAGGGAAAAGATATAAAAACATCACTCAAAAATAAAAGTCACATACCACAAGGGTCAGAAATGGTCCACTAAAGATAGGTTATACAGAATTTAAATCATAGAGAGGGACATGTCATGGGCACAATGACAAAAAGAGAAATCATATTGCAGAAGAAGGAGAAGAATGGGGGCCAGCAGCCATCAATTTGTTTTAAGTCACTCCTACCCAAGGAATTTGGTTCCAGGAGGCCCCAGCTGAAGGATGCGGCTGACCAAACTTTCTCCCTCATTAAGTGGGGGAGGAGCCGTTGGCAGGTGAAGTTTACTGAGTACATCCAAAGCAGCAGTGAAAGAAAGAACATAAGTAAGCTTCAGGTATCGTTTTCCACAGAACCCCAGCATCACCAGCTGATGAACAGAGTGAAGTTTGGTTTCACACTGCATTCGGTTCTGCCCCCTCCATTGGTCACAAAGAGCGAGGAACAGAGACCCAGAGTGTACAATGGAGGCGCGTGGAAGGAGGGCACTTGGGGGTGGACTCTGTCCCTACTTAGGTTCACTGCCAGGGCATGAGCCAAAAAAGGAAAAAAAAATGCTCCACGGGAAAGACAAAGCTGTTGGGAATATAATAAAAACTCTGACTCTGTAGCGAGGCCAGATGTTTTCATAGATATCCCCCAACAGATTTGACAATTATTAAAAAGCCTACAACGACCTGCATGTGAGGGAGGGGAAAGGGCCTGGTAAATATGAAGGGAATCATTGGGGAATTTATTCCAACCCTCATAGTATTTTCTGATGCAACCCAGAACTTCACAGGCTCCTTCTAAATCTGGTCTGTCTGACAGGAGGACCTGGGAGGTGGTTTCTATAATCGGGACAATCCAGACACACCCCTTTTCAGGTGTGAACATAATTTGGAGCAACCTGTTAACAGTCTGCTCCAAATTACAAGGCTTTAGAACATCTCCTGAGTTCTAAAGCAAGAAATCCTCTCCCCAATAAGACACTGGAAAAGCAAGAGTTCATGATTAATAGGATTTTCTCCCAGTTTTCGAGCACAAAGACTTGATATGACAAGACTTAAATACAATTGATTGGTTTCAAAAGATTTTGAAACTTGTCCCCCTCCAAAACTTCATCATTTTGTTAGTTTTCAGTGTTAGCTATTCATTTCTTGGCATACTGAGATACCACTTAATATCACAGCAGCCGTACAAACAAACAGAAGAAAGAAGAAATGCTTATTTCTGCTCAAAATTGCTAAAATGAGCATGGTGGAAGTTATTCTTGATCGTGTCCTCTTAACAAAAACTATGCCTAAATAAACTGTTGGTGCAGTTTTAAGACTCAAAGGTAGCAATTTTGATAACAGAAAAGACAAATCACATAGACTAAGTTTTTTGATGTTCTGTAAAGAACACTGCTTTCCAAAGTGAAGGTAATGATTCTGTTCCATCACCATACAACGATTTAAATTTATGTTTGGAATAAGAGTAGTACTGATGACCCTTGAACAACCACGCAGGTCCACTTTCACCCTGACTTTTTTCAACAGTAAATATTACAGAACCACATGGTCCATCAGTGGTTGTTGAACCCACAGATGCAGAACCTGGAGTGTGCAGGAACCTCTTATAGGAGAGACCGACTCTAAGCTGGACGCAAATTTTCAACTGTGTGGAGGGTCAGCATCTCAAACCCCTGTGTTGTTCAAGGGCCAACTGTATTTTTTCTCTATGACTTTATCACTTAAATCTAAGATTTAAAAAAATACCTACCATTGACTAAAACAGGATTATTCATACTAGGAGTCTAGCAGCTATTATCATACCCAAAGAGAAAGAGTAATCGTTAAGCTGAATGTTTACCCCACTAATGCCTTAAAATCAGAGGCATGCAAGTGGAGTCAAGCATTGAGGCATGAAATCCAATTTGCAAAAAATGTCACAGGGGCCAATCGTCTTTCAGAACGTTTTGACGTACCTTTTTCCACTCCATCCTAGTGATTTCATGTAGAGGACACAAGCTCATCGGTGACTAAGTGGGAGGTTTATCAGAAACCCTTACCCAAGGAACTGAGCACCGGAAGGTCCGACTTCAATCAGGCGACTGGCCAGGCCTTCTCCTTCCACCATTGGAGGCATTGTCGC
Organism: Camelus dromedarius; assembly: GCF_036321535.1. Classification (NCBI taxonomy): domain Eukaryota; kingdom Metazoa; phylum Chordata; class Mammalia; order Artiodactyla; family Camelidae; genus Camelus; species Camelus dromedarius. Next base: position 43,149,051 of record NC_087436.1, read on the forward strand.
CAGTCGATGGCGTTTGACCAGCCGGCAGGTGACTCGTGTTGGGGCAGTACATTTCCGAGGTGGAATAATGATGCGGAGCCCATTGTGTCTGCATCCTCGCATAGCACCGCCTCGGGCATCCACCATAAAACTTACCAGGAAACTAAAAATTAAAATAGAAGATGAAATGTGTCTTGGCATATCTGAAGGTGGATCAACAAGCTTTGTCAAGTTAGTTTTTTTCCATAATGCTCTGTTCTTAAGACATCTCTTTTTCATTTATATGAGTGGTGGCCAAAATTTTGTCCTTAAAAGTTATTCTACTTTATGCCAATGCCTTTATTTCAGTTTGGTTGCTGTTTCCATTTTTGTATTATTTTGATCTGCAACTAATGAAGAGCTCTGCTTATTATTTTGGACCATGGTGATGCTAAATATAAACTATAAATTTAAATTATGTCCAATTGAAAGTGGAATGAAATTATACAGAGAACATTGATGAGTCTCCTTTTGTTATAAATGCAAAGACTTCTGCCTCCTTCCACACGTGTCTTGAAAAATCTACACATGAAAATAATGTAAGGCTAGAGCAGAGAGGGAAGACCAAACTGTAGTTTTTCTAAGTTAACTCAGCTTTTTAAAAAATTACATCTTGTCCAGATCCTTTTAATATCATTTGTGACTTAAAAACATTCACAGGCCTTCTCTCAAGATCAAACCTTGAAACATGTATCCTGCTCCAATACCAACTTACCCAGGAGGCAGGTTTTTAACTGATTACATTCTAAAAAAAGAGGAAAAGCAAAATAATCAAATGTTTTGGATAGAACCAATTTACTGGTTAAAATGGACTTTTTCACTTCTTAAGTAGGAATCTCTCAGCTGTACCATTGTAATTGGTGGGGTAGACAGGTAACAGATTATAAATCCCTTCTGTTCTATGTTTTGAAGTGGGAAACACTGGGCTCTGCATCGTGACTTTCCCTAAATTATAATAAATTGAATATGGAAAATCATAGCTAATAATTTAGAAATGTAAAGGCATCTCTATTAGTTTTGCTCCTTTTCTGCTGAGCTAATTGCCCATGAATGGGGAACAATAATTCAAAGTGACTTGATTTGTTTATTGTAAATGTACCAAGAGAAAGGGTTTGTTTTAATTTTGAAGTTGTTTCCTTTGAGATGGTCTTAGCAGATGGTGATGCAGCTTAGTTTGAGTTCTTGTCACTTTGTTAGTACTTATTAAAGTCTTGGAAGCACTCACTTTGTCAAAAAGCAAAAATTAAACCAGGCAATCTGTCGTGCACATATACACAAAGACACAAACAAACAGTGTGCAGACCCTTACACAAATAACATTACTGTCTTTCCCAATTTTCACTGCATTTGCAAGATTTTTATACCAAAACAGAAAGAGAAGAGCAACACATAGGTGTCTCAAGAATCTACTGATACCTTAACCAGCACAGAACTATACCAGATTCATCACACCTAGATATTGCATCCTTGACAACATTTAAGACATTTGAAAGATATTCATCAAAGTAAGTTATGGGATAGAAATAATACATTTATGCTATTTTTAGATAAGTGAAGTTTTTGAAAAATACCTTAGCATCCTCTTCACAGCAGAACAAAGAGCTCATCAAGCATGCTATTAAACAGAACCCCTGTTGCTAGTTAATACAAATGGCTATGAAGGAGCCCACAGTGCCTGTCTGCAGCAGGTCATGCAGGAAGAGGCCACAAGAAGAGGCATCACACTCCTTCCCACATGCAGAAGCCAGTTTAGACCTATCAATTCGTACTCAGTCCTCTAAGTGTTTATTATGGGGCACAAACTAGGGAGAATAATCAACAGTTCAGTTCTAAAGTGTGGATGTTTCTGGTCTTTATCAAAACACAATGAGAAAATGTCCACTGCTTTTCTTCCTACTAGTGTTTAAGTATGAATTTTCGAAAAAATTGGTTTCTATTTGCTTTTTAAAATGCACTATCACTCGGCGGAGGAGGGTATAGCTCAAGTGGTAGAGCACATACTTAGCATGCATGAGGTTTTGAGTTCAATCCCCACTACCTCCTCTTAACATAAACAAATGAATAAACCTAATTACCTCCCCCTCTAAAAAAAATGCACTGTCACTCAAAAGAGTAAATGAACTGGTAGCACTTCCAGATGAATATGAAGGTTTCTTTCCCATTTTATTAGTTTTATTTTACTATGATATTTATGTTGATTTTTATAAAAACTAGGGAAAAAGCGACTTAAACTTCAGCCAGTGCTGTCCCAAACTTATGGCTGTATTCCTAACTTTCTCTATTTTATGATTTTTTTTCATCTTTTGATTCCTAGCACCATTGGTGATGAACAGGGACTCAAACTACTAAGGGATTTTTATAATACACCTGCTTAATATCAATCTTCAATACTATTTGTACTTTTTAAAGGCATTTAGGGAGTCTCCACATTCATGTTACATGCTATCATATTTCCACTATATTATCCCAGTGATGGCTTATGGCCTAATTAATGTCCCTATCTAGAATATCTTCTGGTGGTGTGTTCTCTCAACAGTGAATTGAAATAGCTATGTTCTTGGCTGAAACAATGTTTAAGTAACTACATGCTTGATTATTTTCTCTGGTTTTGTGTCACTGACTGTTCCTTTTAAAATCTTCTTTTGTTCTTATTTACTCCATAATGTCCATGCTTTGTTCCATGCAATGTTTGCTACCCTCCTATGAAGTGCCAGGTGCCCTGCTATGAACTGAGTGAGGATACAGAAAGTAAGAACAGAGCGGCTGCTGCCAAGATGCTCACAGTCTAAGCCCCAGATGTCACATGTTGGCTTCTCTTACTCACAATCACTTACTTTCCTGGTCAATGAGAAATGAATTACACCTCATATAGGAGCCATATTAGTGCCACAATGGCAGTGATCTTGTTCTCCATATTTCTTTCTGTGTCCCCACAGTGCCTAGCACAATGTGAACGAAGCACTCAGCAGGTAGTTGATAAATAATCATTGAATAAGTGAATAGATGGAAGAGTGAAAAAGGTAAGTTGTGAGAAGCTGTCTATATTTATGTCTAGCAAAGAAGAAAGAGAAAATAGAAAGTAATTTAATTCTTTGGTCTCTGTCCAACCAATCCAGTCAGAATTCATTCAAATTACTACACTCAGATATTTCAGCTCATAAAATAGCAAAATAGTTGGGAAGGACTATCCTCAACGTTAACTATTCCTCTACAGGCATTTTCCTGCTCCAAAATGAGAAACCCAGTATATTTACTTCCCTTGATAAAGGATGAGTAGAAAATGGGAGTATGCAAAAGACAAGAGCTTGAATATACCGAAGTAAAGAACTTTCTAAGGAGTGAAAATTATATGAAGAAAGATTGAAGATTGGAAAATAAAAGAACTTAAAGACTGGAGCTGCAAGTAGATAAATTTAACTGTATGTGTCTTGGTGTCATTATAGATCTGGAAAATGATATTTAAGTATTTCACTAGAACGCAAAGCAAATTGGAAAAATTAAGGTGCCAATATGCATAATTCAGAGAAAAGAAAAACTGAATTTCAAATGAAAACAAGCCTTTGTGTCTTTAGCAAATAACTGAAGGAAGCAGCACAAAGTAATGAAAAGCAACAAGCTCTAGTGACGGAGTCACTTGAGAGAGAGAGAGAGAGGAGAGGAAAGCAAAACAGAAACATATCAAGAAAGAAACAGAAGAATTGGAAGTCATGAAAGAGCTAAATATTAAAAGTCAAAATGATAAAAATGTTTACAAAATTAGCAAGAAAATACTCTAAGAAACCAGACTGAAATAACGTAAATGCAGAATAAACAACTAATAAAAAAGCTGATTGTGTGGAATTGAATACTTAAAGAAGTCTTTTCTTCAAATAATAGGGAATAAGAGAAATAATGACTCAAGTTTATATCTAGGTGCTGATGAAAAAGTCTTTTAGATAAAAATCAACATGCTCATCAGTTAATCCCAACAGTTTATAAAATTGGGTTAGCATTTGAGCATTTTCATTAAAAATATCAGAATATCAAAAGGTGTCACTATTTGGACAGGTAGTAGAATTAGTGGATAGTTATTTTGCGATGTAGAAAACAGTTTCAAAAAGCAAAAAGCAGACTGGAAGAGATCATTCACGCTTTTTTTGTACCATAAGAAAAAGTAAAAGTTTGGAAGGAGTGAGTCATGAGATGAATCAGTTCACATACTAGAGTTGATTAAATAAATGTAATTGTATCATATTTTCAGATTAAAATAGGACAACATAATGCCTGTAAACGTTTGGAGAGGAAAAGAACTGAAGTGAAAACATGTAAGTAAGTATGCACAGAGGAGACGGTACATGGACTGAAGCTCAGCTCTGCTGTTGGTGAGCGTTGACTGAAGCCTCATCCATCAATGATGGGTAATCTTACCACCACTTAAGGGTAGAGTGAGGATTAAACCACGTGTGGGTAAAGCATATGGAAATCAATCAATGCTTGTTTCCATCATTTGCCTTTCCCTATACCCATACGATTTTATATATTTTGAATGTCTCAAAAATTATAGTACAATCTAATACATAAACAGAGAAACTAATGTTTATTAAATATCTACAGGGAAGCCGGAACTTTGCTAAAACAGTTTAATATGATGAGGGAGTCTTCATTAGTTTGTGAACTGTACTATTTAAATAAGATATAAAACCCTATTGTCACAGAGCAGCATGGACCATGCTCTTTCGTGGGTCTAGCTCTCATCTACCATGAGATCTATCCATGTCTTGAGTTACTGCTGTCACCTTGGGCAAGTCACTTAACGTTTTTAGGTTTCAGTTTTCTCATCCATAAAATGAGAGACTTTGATTAAACTCTAAAGTAACCTTCTGGTGTTAAACTTCTAGCTAGGTTAGAGAACTTACTGGAATGTTCAATATCAGATGTTCTGGAAGAATTTCCATTTGGAAAATAAAATGCTATTCCTCTAAGAAATAGATATTATTTTTGCTGTATGGTTAAAACAGTCAACGAGCAGTTTTGCAGAAAACGTATACACATACTGCACTAAACATTGACTTAAGACTGTACAGACAATAAAAAAACACATTAACATACTCAGTTTTAATTGTATATCTTACTCTCCAAATGAAATTCAGCAATCATGCAAAGTATAAATTCTTATTGAAGTTTTCTAAATTGTGAGATACAGTGTTATCACAATTTAAAAAGAATAAAAGCAAAAGCAATCCACCATTATTATGCAGATGACTTGCCTAGGAATTATGTAGTTGATTAGCTAAACAGTACATGCTTCAGAGGAGGCAGCAGAAAACAAAGATTCTGGTCTTTTGAGAACTATATCCTCCACCCCAAAAGTTATGAATCCTTAGGTTTACTTTTAACTCATCCAGGACCATGGGGTGGGGACGAGGAGGAGATTGTAGCATTCGGAGTTAGTTATAGGGTAAAAATAGGAAAAAAAAAGTCATCAGGGTGCTTCAGTGATCCACATATACATAGCAAGAGGGTCTTAGATTAAATCTGATTTCTGGGGTCCTGTGAGAAAATCGTGTCACAAGCTCTTTCTTCTCTGTAATTCTCTTAATTCCTTCCTGATCGTCCAAATTCTATGACTTGAAAAACTGATGGAAAATGGCTTTGAAAAAAGTGACTCAAATTTGTTAAAATCACCAAAAAGTTATTTATCATTATATTTATGTATAGAAACATAATATTTAGAATGTATTTCAGAAAAAGTAAAAGAACTTATATAAATTTTTCAAAATGTCTTATTTGTAGACAACCTGTAGTCTCATGATGGATGGCTGTATAATAAAAATAGTATAATCAGCAGGCTGATAAGAACCTTTAAAATAACTTTATTAAAATAACATAGAAAAATGGACATTTTTAGAACACTAACTGAAATAATTCTATTTCCAATTACAATTTGCAAAATATCAAAAGGGTGCATTTAAAGAAGTACTAGCAAGCAAATGCACTATTAATAAACTTTCTGCATTTGGTTCACCTAGAATATAGTTCAGAAAAACTCTGCTCAGTGACGCTTAAAATCATAACCTTTAATATGACTTGAAAATAGCTCAACCAATTTGCATAATTGCCAGGAATAACATTTTTCAGCTCTATGTAGCACTTTTTCTCACAAAAGAAGCTGAGATATGGAGATCCACGACCAACACAGCTTTCACATGAGGTCTACATTAATTTTGGCACAACCCTACCTAATTTCCAACAAAATAAACAATACCCACTTTCTCTTTACCATAGAGAAAGGGGAATTCAGCCATGGCCATGATCTGGAGAAGACAAATCTCTCCCTCGTGCCCTCTCTCTGGCTAGGTACTGTCACACTGAAGCATCCTGAGGCAGGGTATATGCAGAGGGAGATGGTGAAAAGGGGAGAGGAATAGGAGACATGTTCAGAGAAGGAATTATGCAGAAGTTCACCTGCTGCTGTCACGATCAAGACATGGAGAGGTGCGGCTGCAACAGAATAGATACTTTAGCACAGAGAAGGAATGGATAAAGGGAAATATAAAGAAAGAAATCAGAAGTGACTTTCAACTGAAATATATTATCTATATAACAATACAGTATTCTTTGAAAAAAGATGGAAATATAAATGAGATATAGCTCTATGCAAATGCTGAAGAAGAGTCAGGTATGGGAGCTTTGTGGCACCTCCCAGGTTAGGGAATTGGGATCTTACAAAATCTCTGGATATGGCTTTGTAGCCCTATTCAACACTGGCTTACATGGGCACTTAAAGTCTAAATGTCCAAGAAACTGAAAAACATCAAGGGGCATTATAATGAAAGTTACAGGGGCTTTGATTTGATGGTCATAGTTTTGACTCCAAAGCTTTTTGTTCGTGTTTTTAATACTTTCAAAATAATGGCAATGCCCTCTTGGGCTATTACAGAAGAAATGCAAACAGAAAAGGCATGATTTTAAAAATAGCTCCAATGACAAACAGTAGCATAAACTATAAGGCAAAGTAAGTAGGTAACATTAATTACCTACTAGTAGGTAACAAAAAACTATGCAAACAAAGCCTTAGTGCTTTTTTTCAAGGCTTTCATTCCCTGTTTTGGGGATTGCTGTCTTCCTCACTGGTGGTATTGTTTAGTCCCACTTTATAGTCCTGCCTATCACTGCTCTTCCACCCGAGTCTGCTCTTCCTCAAAACACTCTTTAAGTTTTCACAGAGTTCACTGGGGTTTTCAACACCTGATGATATACAAATGGATATATGTATCTTTTGGACTGGAAATTCAACCTTATGAAATAGCTATTTAGCTATTTATAAAATAATTTTCTTCACCCAGAAGAATTTACTTTCATGTATCTTTAAAAAAAATTAGAGTATTTGAAATACACGAACAGCTAAATTAACTGTTATAGATACTTAGATAAATATTAATGTTGTCAGATGGAAAACAGCCTTAATTTCCTTGTATTTCAAATATCAACTTCTGCTATTTGAGCTAACAACTTTACATGTTTTTTAAAAATAGACTGTATTTTTAGAGTAGTTTTAGATTCATGGTGCAACAGTCTTCAACATGTTTTTATGAAAAACAAGTTCTTTAAAAGATTTCTTTCTTACAGACTTCTCATATCTTGTAGTATTACATCATAAATTGAGATTTAAGTGTTGGCACTTGGCTGTTATTAAAAACTATAAAAATAAAGATCTTTGAAATAATATTTAAAATGAGTCATGAAACTAGCTATTCCTAGGAACTTGTGCCTTGTATCTGTTGATTCACTATGCACTTAGAAAATAGAGAATTGTAGTTCAAATTCTTATCCAAGCTTGTGTTGGGTATGATCATGATTGTGATACTAGAAACAACTGTTGGTTAGATTGTGAATGAGTAATGCAACTTCTTCAAGAACAACAATAAAAATATTACTGTCAGCCTTTCTTTTCCCGGATAATTGGCTGTATCTATTGGGCAGAACATATTTTTTAATCACCGAAGCTTATTTTCCTGTAGCAATGAACATTAGTGTTTGGAAATAGCAGAGGTGAAAGAAAATCACAAACACTCCTTATTGGCAGAAGCTGTGTTTCATATTAATCTAAAATCCCTTTAATCTAATAGAACATTATATACCAAATTAGTAGCATATGTATATAAAAGCTAACTTTATTATCCCCTCTATCAAAAATTTTTTTTCTTACATTTTGGGGAGATTTTAAAGTGGTTTAAGAATTCACCCAATTAGTTAAAGGGAAACTCAGTTCCTTGAACACTATATAAAAACTATTACTCAGGAACCTGGTGTAAGTGAATAAAATTACAAGAAATCATTGTTACATGATATGATATTATGAATGTTATTTACATACATTAATATCATGGTAACTTTCAAATACCATCATACTCAGAATCCTTGAGTTTTCAGTGGGTACTGCTCATCTTACTAGAATCATCTGTTGCACTGTTTGTTCAAATACTGTAGTAGAGACATAACTAGATGATAGATTACCTGATAAAAATAAGTCAAATGCTGCCATTATGAATTGTACCACATTGGTATTGTCACATAAAGGACTCAGAATCCTTTCTGCATAACTGATTGGAATTTGTGAAAAATATGGAAGATGTGAATGGGGATTTTATAAATATTAATGGCTACAATCTATTGAGTACTTACTCTTTCTAGGCAGAATGCTAACTATTTAAGAAGCATCTAATCCTTAAAACTCCCCTATGGAATCCAGAAGATAACATTCATCTCATAGATACGTAAACTGAAACTCAAGATATTTTATACAACTTGCTCAGTGTCACATAGAGTGTCAGGGCCAGGATCTGAATTCTGATTGGTCTGACTCCAAAGCACACTCAACCATCATGTTATTTCTCTTCCACAGATTGTCTTCAAATTCAAATAACAACATATAGGTGTGTTTCCTAAAGGTAAGGGCTAGGTCTTACTTATCTATTTTTATTAGTGCCTGGTACAAGGTTTGGTATATTGTAAAATTCAACAGTGTACAAAGAATGAATCTTTAAGGAAATGGAAGGGGTAAAAAACATTTGAGAGAACTAGTCATGTGTTAATTACCTAAGTCTCCCTTATAGTCAGAGTTTTATTAGGCACAGTTGTTCCTTTCTAACACTTTATATAAAACATATATATCTGGACTATTGGCGCTTGCAGAAAATACCAGGCCAAGGCCCCAACAACAGAGGCTGGGATGTAACTGGTTTGGGCTGGGGCCTGGGCATCAGTATTTTTTAAAGCTCCCAGGTGATTCCAGTGTGCAGCCAGAGTTGACGTTTAGAGTCGGTGATCACGTTCGAAGTTCACAGAAAAACTGATTTATTACAGACCAAGATTTTAAAGATCCTTATTTTAATAAGTAATTAATCGTTAACCACTGGATACTCTTGGTTCATCGTAAATAATCAACTCTACTTGAGCGTGTATCTTGTTTTATTCAGTTGGTATGTATACTGATGTACTTCAGCTAAGTATAACACCACCTTTCAGTAGTTAAGACTTCTTTAAGAAATTAGTTTTTTAAGGTAAATTATTCTGAAAATTAAAATTTTACCATAACATTTTGACTCTTTTGTAAATTCAGCTACTAATAGTTAATCACATTTTGCTTTAAATAACCTTTCACTTTGTAGGCTGTGGGTATGGACCTCAAATACTTGATTATGGCTTCTAGATTTTGATCTATTATTTATCAACACTGTAGATCCAAGTTTCTTTTTTTTTCTTTTCATCATTGTTGAGAAATTTACTAGAATAATGCAGTGTTATGCTTTTTGAATAATTTATAGCTGTCAGATTTTAACTATCTCATTTTATACTTAAAATATGTAGGTAAATTTGGATGCAGTTTAATTGGTTTTTATTCCTTTGAATAATGGTTGCATCAAGAACTAGCTCTTATATATTTAACAAAGAAGAATGTTATGATTATTTTCAGTATTTATATAACTAATTTTATATTCTACAAGCCTTTAGCAGAAGATCAGACTAAGAAATCCAAAAATTTAACCACAGTATCTTACAATGCTTTCCCAAAAGGAGAATGTTTTAGAATAATAAAAACAAGATAGGATCCACTACCCAAAATAGTTCTGGGGATTATGGATAAGGAGTTGGGGATGAAAATTGAAATCAAAATATTACGTTTAGTTAGATAAAAAAGTGGGGGCTTAAGAAGTGATTGAATAAAAACTATTTTAAAAGTGTATATATAGTCATGCAATTACTATACAACTTGAAACCACTAGCATGTAAGGAAGAAACCCAAGAATGAAGAGTGTATGAAAAATATAATTTAAAACTCCTTAAGGAATTTATGTTCTATATAATTGAATTCTTATAACTTAAGAACATCCTTAAGAATGTTTAAAATTATTAAAGTCCTAGTTTTTAATGAGTTAATATAAATAGGCAGCATTTCTTAACTAGTGGCATATAGATTATCCGAGTGATTTTTAAAAGATAACTGAGAACCTGTCTGGTTGCCTTCAAATTTCCCTTTTTTAGTATATCCCTACTTCAAATAACATGTGAGCTCCTGTGTATATTTGTGTGACTCAAACTGCTATAAATATTATTTTAAATGTACTAATATGTAAGGACAGGCATCTATTAAACTAGTCAGTTAATCTTAAGTAAATAGAATTTTCAAAAAAAAGCAAATGATCCTGCCCCTCTTTTTAAAACATCTTAAAGACAAAATGTGAATGGGAAGGAGATCATCGGTATATTCCTGTTAGTTAGCAAGCTGTTTGACGCAATTCTACTAGTTATTTTAAAACAACAGTCAGTTTTTCTATGCTGAATTCAACCCCTTTTGCCGGTTTGTTTGTGTGGATAGAGTCCATGTTGGATGAAGCACTGGCACGTTTTTAAAAAGGTCACTTCCCCTGTGAGCTGGCCATCAGCTAAAGCTGCTGGACAAAGCTGTTATTTTCACTCATCTCTTTTTACCTCTTAATCTGGATACATAATATTGATTTACTCACCCTGAATGAATAGGGCTGGAAGAAAGAGCCACATTGTCTAAGTTCTCAGTGCCCCAGCTCAGACGATAAGAATTCCTTTCTGCCTCCTTGGCGAGAGTTGACACCTAAACACAAAGAACACTGGATTTAATAAAAATACTTTCCTTTGATTGAATTAAAACATAATGAACTCTAAAAGGTGGTATCCCAGGAAGGTGGTATTACTTGGAAAAACTTTCATTTAAAACATATATAAGCCTGAGGCATTTAAAATGTATCTTTTATAATGGATTCCCATTTAAATGATATTATTGATCATATTTGTGTCATTGTCTTAGAAGAGTAGACGTTCATCCATTTCCCTATATCCAACCAGCCAAAACTGATAAAATCATACCTCAGATTAACATATTCATAACAAACCCTACATCTTTTCTAATAGATAACAATTTTAAATATTGAGAGACATATTCTAACCTGGACCATTCACCTTATACCTTAAATGCATCCTATCTTACTTTTTTCCTTTAATAGAGATTTAAGAAAGAAACTGAGTTTTACATATAATCTCCACAGAATAATTCAATATAGCTGAAGAAACAAAAAGTATATTATTTTAGAAAATCTCTACTCATTGAAAAATCCAGCAAACATTTTTTTATGTTTCAGAAAAACTCTCAAATCTTGGATACTAGCTTGTCAACTGACTTAGATAATTTTTTTTTTTTTTTTAGATTAAAAAACCTCCTCTGGACATTTCCAGCATCAGATAACGTTAAAAAGCTCTCCAGAAAGCAGAAACGTGAAGGCAAAAAGTCACATACCTGGTGACTGGGGATCACAACTGTGTCGTCGATCATGGCACTGTCCCTCAGGTAAGAGGCATGGCTCAGGGTGTGAGACCTGTCGGAACTGAAGGATCGAAGGCTGGTAGGTTGGCAGGAGGTCATGGTCACATACGCAGTGGTAGGGTTGGGAGGATGAAATGGTGAGCCGAGCAGGAGAATGAAAAAAGCGTGCTGTTAGCTAACAGTGCAACTTCCAGGGGGACATTAATTGCAACCGTAGAAGAAGGACACACAGATCTCTGTGTTCAGTACCTCTCTGTCCAACAACTAAACTAACACATCTTTTGTCTGGTTCCTACCATTCAATGGCAAGGGCACCAGGGAATCCAGAAGATAAAATTTGATACTCCTAATCTGATTCATTTTCTTCCAAGAAATGTTTGAAACCAGCAACTGTAGCTTATTTCCAGCCAGTATAAGAAAACAGTTCCAGGATAGATGGCTTAAATCTGCGTTAAATGTTCATCTCCCTGCAGCTAAGAAAAATATTAGCGGGGGAAATAAGACAGCCCTCAGAAAGAACAAAATGAAAGCACAGGTTTCATTTTCACTTATTTTCCTTTCTCTCCATGCCTCTTCCTTTTCCTCTGCAACTGTGAATGACTGAACGTTGGTACACACCCCTGGAAGGTACAGAGCGAGATGAACTATGGGTGGATGCATGCTTCCTGCGGAAGTGGGGTTCCTCTTGTTTGTCTCTGGTGTTTCCAACAATGCTATTTCAAAGGACAGCACTGTTCCCTGTGCACGTCCTGTGAGTGGTGAGTGAAGCACCAAAGAGAGCTGGTTGCTACGGCAACGAGACGCAAGGGCACAAGAGACCACGTTTTTAAGACCAAGCCACAACACGTACACATCTGCCAGCATGGAAAACGAATTGCCAATGGACACTGAGCAAAAATGAGGTGTGGCTTCAAAATGGGATTTAGGCCTTGATAATCAATGCTTTACATTTTTGATAAGTCTGAATTTCAAAGTTCTGAATTATATGCTCAAATGCAATGAGTGAAGCTTGACATTTGCACAGATGCCATTTCATTCCTTTCTAGTTAATTTGTACAGTCAAATGACAAATAGATTGATATCTTAAATAAACTATATTTTATATATGTTAGTCCAAGAATTAAAGATCTGTATTCAAAATATTAGCCTAAAGCCCATAGAGGAAAATAAAGAGATACACAAACTTTCACAATATTTACAGACACAAGGCTTCATTTACTTTCAGCTAGTAGTTATTTGGCCAGTGAAGCACTATAGAATTATGGACTAAATGTCAAGTTAGCATATTTATTAGTAGAAACTATATCTACTTTTGTAAGTCATATACTGTCATCTTTATGAGGTGCCAATATAGCCAACTTCAATTATCTTTGAGGAATCATCACTTGGTAGATGATTCAGAGTAATGCAGGGACTTCTCCCTCCTACTCTGCTATAGAATTTATGCTCCCAAAGTAGATGCCAAATATTACAGAGTAAACGACATGAATCAAAAAACTTTCCTTGATTGCCTGATCCTACATTTTTACACCTACATAAATCTCGTGCTTACAATAAAAGGAAATCTAAACAGAATTTGGCAAGTCGTTATTTTACGTTATATTGGTTCTTGGAGAAGATTGAGGATCCTGACATAGCCAAGGCAGGAGCAGCCTGGATGCCTAGTAAATCCACCCACAAAGGTTTTAGTCCAGGGAGTTGGAAGCAACTGATATTATAGCTGTTTTTACAGCTGTGCAGTTGGATTTCGACAGTGCAACTCATAAACAGGCTGCTGTGACTAACCTTGGCCTGACCTTGAAACTGAGGATGGAAAGAGGATTAAATTAACGGGGAAAGGGGTCTTTGATCTCAGCAAAAGCTCTTCTCAATCGGCGGACTGAACATTTTTTTTTCCTGCTTTAAACCACAAAGATAGCTAAGGTTCACTTCTATGTGTTTTATACCAGACAGCATTAGATCAACAGCTCCTAAATTCTAATATCCTTTATTTAGTGTTGAACTAAGCCAAGAGAAAACAGTAGAGGGGTCAACCTCTTGAAATAATATGGCTGTCTATGGGCTCAAACATTTTCCTCCATCAAGTTCTACTGGGCTCAGATTTGTTAATTACATAATCTCTATCCATGGCTTTAAACTTCAAAGATCCAGACTGTGAATTTACACATGCAAAATGTTAGATTTATATGAATGAATGCACAAAAGCAGCAAGAGGCACTGGGATGCAGGATTAAAAATGCCTGCTCATAACAGCAAGAGAAGACTTAGTCACTAGGTAGATTTAGTTTACTGCCTTCTAAAATGCTAAATGTTATTTAATCAATTGCTCTTTTTTCTATGATGTCATAGAATCTACTTAAGTGAAATAAATGAAGTTAGACTATTCCAAGAGTAAAAAATGATTCTTTCTGAAGGAGTAATGACCAGCACAAAGGTCTAGAATAATTCAAGTCTCTGGATCAGAAACTGTCTAATTTTAAAACCCCAATTTAAACTGTCTAATTTAAAACCCTGATTTAAAACATTGCAAACAAGTTTAAATAGTTCACAATAGAGTTTCCATTTTTTTTCATTAAGTTAGAGGTGGTGCTGTTCAGTTAATAAATTTGCAATAACACGTATCCACAGAAGTGTAAAAATTTACTTGCTGTCCAGCTAAGGAATGTGCCAATACTTTGTTACCATCTTAAATTTATACTTTTTTTCACCGTATTACAACTGCTTTATGGACATACATTAGGTGGTATCAAAGTCTGTAGTTCTACTGTATTACCGCTAAGATGGTAATAATTACCATTTTAGTAAGCTGCAATATTTATAAGACATTCAATTAATAGTCTTTCAAACTTACTGGACAAGTGAATATGCAAAACCTTCAATGTGTTTACTTTAACACATAGAAAAACTTCTGTGGTTCACTGTTAGGCTTTTGCGTTGAATTTGAATAGCATTTTTAATTTGTAAACAATAATAAAATAAAATGGACACAAAATCTAGCTAACCAGAACTTGGTTTTGTTTCTGCTCAATGTAATTAAAATTTAACTATTTTTATTCTTCTGTATCCATGTACATTTTAGGTATCAGAATCACCTGTCATCTCCAACTATACAGAGGCTTATTAGGTTCCTTTGAGGGAAGCCACGCTAATGTTTCATCAACCACAAGGTGGAGCTGTGACAGATAAAGCAAAGTCAGGCCTGGGACATACCACAGACTTTATTCTAGTAAAACATTTACCCTTCTAGCTCAAAAAGTTATTCAGTTTAATACATAAAAATCACAATTTAAGAATAAATCCATAATTCTAGAACATAAGCACCCCCTGCCAACACACACACACACACACTGAGCAGTGAGCAGGGAAATGTGAATGTATCCAGGAAGGGTCATGTTTTCATGCCATGTAGTACCTACCTGGGCATGGTACTATTGAAAGCACGCCAAATAAAGAAATAATGAGAAGGAAAAAAATGGTTACCAAAAAAAGATGACATACTGAATTGTCTCGGCAAAATTAAAAAATAAAACACTGCAACCATGAAAATGGGATGCTGCCTATAATTCCATCTTGGAGACCATGAACACATCTGGTGTTCTAGAAATGCAAGTGTGGACCTGGAGAACAGATCATATCTTCTTTGTTTCCTGACCCTGTCTCAGGTAAAATCATCAAACCATGGACGTCTGTTTCATAGAAAGTATTGTTCTGAATTCTTTCTCAGTACTAAGTGTTTTCAAAGACAGCAAAAGGATCAAACCAAGCACTTACTCTTAATAAAAGTGACCAAGCTGGGGAAAAAAAAAAAGACTTTTTGGATGACAGTAATGATTATTCATAGATTATTATGAATTTGTGCAAAGCCATAAACATTTCATTTTATTGAAATCTGAAGTCTTTTAAGAATCTCAGATTGTGAGGTCTAAATCTGTCAGTGTGTCAAAATTCAATATCCAGAACACTGATACGGCACAAGACCTCGCTACCCTCACCCTCCAAGTAGCTCCTCCTTCTGATCCCACAAACCACTCTCTGTCTAAGTCATTGAAGCCACAAAGTCAATCAAATCTTCTTCTTCTTCACCTACCCCATGAAATCCATCACCAAATCTGACCAGTTTTATCTCATAGATAAATTCTCAAATTTTTCATTTCTAAAATGTTCCCCATGACTGCTACTACCAAAGTTCAAATCTTGTCTTAGTAACTTCCGCTAAAATTACTGCAATAGTTTCTCAGATGGTTGCTGCCGCCAGGTTTAACTCTTTGACAGTTTTCCTCTAAAATTCATCCTCTACCTCACCATCACAGGGATGCCAAATGCGAATGTAACCTTCCCTCCTTATACTTACATTTCAGCGACACTGCACTATCTAGTTTCTCTCACACACCATGAGTCTTTGCTCATTTTATTAAGGCTTCAAATGCCCTCCTCACCTTTCCTCACCATCACTACTCATCATCCTGTCTTGGTTTGGACTCATCTCCTGCAGGAAGCCTGAGCCTCAGGGTTCCAGTTACACTCAGTGGGTACCACTAGCCTTGTCTCTCTGACCCTTCATGAGACTATGAATGTAGTGACTGTATCTTAATCATGTTTGCATCTCTAGCACCTACCACAAAGCCAGCCCAGAAAGGCACTTATTACATGCACATCAAATTAAAAAAAAAAAAAAAAAAGATAGGAGGAGAGCATTAGTACTCATGGAAAAAAAAAACTAAGAAAAGTTTGTTTTTGCTAGCTATCCATTTAGAATTGACTACTCTTTACAGTATTTATTTGTTAGACCCCAACTATGCTGGAAACAGCTTAAAATAGAGCGAAGATTAAAATGATAAACCTGGGATTATTGATTAGCAACAGACATTACACCATATGGACAACCTTAATCTTAACCTAAGCTGACAGTCATGCTTATAATGAGTTACCATGGAATGTTCTTAATCAGTTTGTCTTAAAAAATCATAAACATCAATTGCATTAATTATCAATAACCAAAAAATAAAATTGATTGTATATTTCAGAATATTATATAAACCTCCTCAGGTTTGGCTATGAAACCTAGGCTCCTTCAGATTTTGCTCAGATCACTTTTGGTATCCAGGCTCTTGGGGGATTCTTTTCTGATTCTTTTTCATAAAAAGTCAGTTCCAGGCAAAGTTTCCTTCAGAATTTGTTACTTTTTAATCCTTCTTCATAGCATACTTCTGTTCACAGAAACCAGGGCACATCCAAAAAAACCCAAGAGGACTGGAAGTATCTATAATTGCCATTTAGTAAGAGTGCCCATAAGGCAAAACTGTCCTTTTTATTTGCCTGGAGAAGAAAGTTGCAGATGATTAAAAACATCATATTTAATGGAAGTGGGCTCTTCATTGATCATGGCTCTGCTTCTTATGATGTTTGACTTTTACTAAGCATTAGTCTCTCCAGGCTTCAGTTTCCTGTGCTTTAACATGGACACTTAGAGTTGTCAGTGAACTCCTGAGAGCAGTGAGATGCCCCTTAAGTGTCAATAATTGTGTCTTCTTTTTAAATTACCATCGTAAAAATGTGTTGCGCTCACTTCTGATATCAAATGAAAGCTTTACATGAATACCTGTCAGAGCGTCCGCCCTCCAAGCTGTAACGCAGGTAATTCATACCATCCAGGAACTGACTGCTGGGTAGAGAGTCATCACCCAGTTCTTTTAGATCCTCGGGTCTAAGGTATTCTCCCCCATCACCTGTCATTGTGTCATCACCTTGAAATAATCATAGGAAGACGGAGAAAGAATTACCTGTTGAATATACACCAACTACAAAACATGATTACAATTGTGAAAAACATCAGAATAGCCTGACATCACGGAAACACTGCACACTAGAAGAAAACAGAACACACGCAATTAAAAAGTGCTAAAACTCAGGGAAACAATGTTTGACCCATTTTCTTATTACTTATCAAGAAGAATAATTACCTGGATTGGAATTCTTTTAGTATCAGTTTACCCATTTCTTTATCATGATAGCTGATTGACAGCATATATTATTTAACTTAACAATTAGTACAATATGTAGACAACTTAATGTAGTTTCAATAATTTTATGCATAATGTGCAGCATTAACAGTCTCTTCATATAATTGACAATAGGCTAAGAACTATCCACTGCTCTAAAATAAATATGAGATGATTAAATGGAGTAATGCAACTTGTAAGAGTCACAAAATATGCACATTTGGGAAAGAACACTAGGAGGAAGTGAGCAGATTGTGACATTTTAATAAACAACCTGGAATTTATTTTTAAAAAAAAAATACAGAGCATAAAAACAATGCTTTGTTGGAAACTAGATGGCTTCCCCAGGTGAAATACAGGGAAAAAAGTGAGTTAAGTAATTAAGCAGTGGCAGAAAGAGATGACTAAGTATTGTAGCTCTCATTCGGAAGCACAGATGGTAAGAGTACATTTCCTGCCCATGAACTGAAATAAAACACTTTCAAAAATACAAATTTCAGGGAATTCATTAAATAATACCTCATTCACGGAAATGCTCTCTGTACTGCTAATGTGCTAGGATGGAGAAATAATTTAGCTGAGATATAACTGTTCTTGATGATTCTTTAAGGGCATTAATCACATACTTAAAGCCTGATAACCTATGTAAGGGAAAACTTGAAGGAACGTACGTCACACCTATAATTAAGCTAAATATACTTTTAATCTCATTTGTTTAAAATAATTGTTCTACATCAACACTAAGTTATTTACAAAGATACAGCATTAAAGAAATGTAAGATATGTCTTCAGCATTTCATTACTTATCTATATATTTATGATCCTAAGGGCCCATAACCAAAAGATGACTAGCTCTCTAAATTACTTAAGGCCAAAGATAGTTCCAACAAAAGACCTTCCAGTAAAAAGAGATGTAATTTATTCACCACTAGATTTTTGTCTCAAAAATCAATGCACTTGATATTTGAGTTACAAGTCTCATCATTAAAATGACTTTTGTTGTTCCTTCATTGAAATCATTAGATTTTTATTTAGCTTTAGCTGAGTGAGTTAGCCTATACAGAATAGAAATTGAGTCTGTAGAATCAGATAGACCTGGATTCATATTCTGGTTCTGCTACTTACTGGCCAGTTAATCTTCGTGAGCCTCAGTTTCTGCAAGTAGAAAATGGGAATGATACTAATAATCTACCTCACACAGTAGTTATATGAATTATATAACATATAAGAGTGTATAATACAGTGCTGGAATATAGTTATTGCTAGCCATTATTTTTATTACTACAAAATGGTAAAAGTGTTGACACAGCAGTGAAGTATAAGTTAAAATCTTTTAGGCAAAATAATTTTTGAAAAATATAAAGAAAAATATAATTGTGCTCTGTTTAAATATTTCATAAATCTGATAACGCTAATGAAAACACAAGTAAAATTTTAAAATTAACTTTGTTAATGTGGTTCCCCCCACCCTTGTATATATTCTCTTCTTCAAAATGTCCCCTCACAAAGCAAGATGGCAACAATAATAGCAACTTGTAGATAAATAACAATATGGTTGAACATGAAATGCATGATGTTGGTCAACTTTAAGGACCAAAAAGGTGAGAGGAAGGAGAGATTACTTTAGAATAGTGTAGTGGGTAGAGTTGTGTCTCTCAAATTTCATGTCCACTTGGAACCTCAGGATGTGGCCTTATGTGGAGGTAGGATCTTTGCAGAAGGAGTTAAAAGTAGGATTTAGATGAGCTCATACAGGATAAATGCTATGAGAGTGTTTTTACAAGAGGCAGGGAAGGACACACAGAAGAGAATGCCATGAAAAGGCAGAGGTTGGAGTGATGTATACAAGCCAAGGAACACCAAGGATTGTTGGCAGAAAAGACAAGAAAGAGATCTTTCCTAGATCTTTCCTAGGGTTAGCATGGTCCTCATAGACTTCTGGTCTCTGGACCTGTGAGAGAATAAATCTGATCCACCAACTTTGTGGTAATTTGCTACAGTAGCCCTAGGAAATTTCAGTGTACCTGGAGAAGGAATCACTGAAGGAGGATTTGGAGCTGGTCAATTGCTTGGGCACAATTTTGATGGACAGAGATGATGGTATTTCAGGGGCAAGGCCAGTGTGTAAGGGGTCATGCAGGGCAGCAAAAACAGTACGGATAAAAAAGTAATATGCATTACTTATTTAGAGAATACTAAGTGGAGTAACTTAGCAATAGTCAATGTTCCTGTTAGTGAACAATGGCAAAAAGTCCAGAAAGAAGGCTGGTGTCTGATTATAGTGATGAGATCACGAAGCTTAGACATTTTATTATAGGACTTGCGGGACTGGTAAATCTTTCCATAGGAGTATTTTTATGAATCAAATAAGTTGGGATCCCCTTTGGTTTATTTCTGAGAAAAATAAAAGTTCTAAGATCAAGCCTAAGAGTTGGCTTACCAAAATATAGGCATTGTCTGGTTTGAATATAAACCTAAATTATTTTCAGAAAAAAAGATGTTTTGTTAACATTTGTGAAGACTAAGTCTATTCTTACTTATGAAAAAGTGAAAGGACTGACTGAATGCAGGATATGTCATATAATACAAGTTGTACTTTATCTGTTGAGCAAGAGGTCTACGAAGCTTTTTAAAACTCAAAAGCCTGCTTGAATATACTCTCACTCTTTCTCTATCCTCTGCTCTACTACCTCCATCCCACCCCTATCCCCCAAGACTCTAAAATAGTTGAGCTTGGCTTTCTAGCATCAAATTTCTAATTCCATCCAGATTAGGGCATCCTCCTCATTCTCAGAGTCAATTTGCTTTTGCATTTCATCTTGTTTCTGCTACTTTGCCAGTTCCCACTACAGTCTCTTAGCAACCAAGATGGTTACAGGGAACAAAGACAACTCAAAATAAGCTTCAATTTCTTGATTCTTAAAGTTACTCAAAACTCCTTAATTAAGTAGGGCCAGCATTTCAAGTTTTCTGTCTTATTCCTCCCATCTTCCCTCTTGTCATCCCTTGGTAGAAAGAAGGTTCATAAGAGTAAAGGAAAGAAAAGGGAAAGGAAGAAAGTCTAGCTGGATTGACTCCAAGTCTGGGGAAGCAAGGCCTGGCATCTGCAGTTTTGTCTTGCCAGAGATGCAAATGGACTGCATGAACTTATTAGCCTTCCCTCTCTTATGCATGTAAAAATCTCATTAGAAGACAGAATGGAAGCAATTGCAAGAGTACATTTTAATCAAATAAATCAAATTTTGTGACTCTGGAGATGAGTCAAGGCACAATTTAAGAACCTGTGATTACACTGAGTTCATGAGATAGTGGACGTCCTTTACATTCTCCCTCACTTTCTGCGTTTTGGTGGTTTTATTACAATGCTGTCTGCCTTAGATAGCTGCTACATTAAAAAAAAAAAATACCCTCCTAGGTTCTGTGTTAACTAAATGTGAAGTTCAGGTGTTCAGGGACACCCCTGGAGGCCTTAGGTGTATAGCCTAATGTCTTGATTGTCTGAGAGAGAAATGGCCCAAAGATGCAAAGTCCCTAAATGCTGGTGTCAGTGGCCAGATGTTAAACCAAAGTGGCAATTACCTGGAAAGGTACCTGTTTGGGTACTAATCTTGCCAGTGTTATAATAAAATATCTTTTCCAGGATATGTGTGGATAAGGCATGCTATTAAATAGTACATATCTGCAGTATGGGATAGAAAGTAGAAATGCCTATAGAAATGAATAGAATGTGAAAAATTAGTTTGGGAAAAAATAAAATTGCCCTAGTTGGTCGACAACTAGGAAATTCTACATACTGCTCAAGGCTTTAAATGTTATCAATGTGTCTAAAAAATAAGAATCATATCTTTGCCTTGTATCTTGGTAAGTGAGGTGACTTCCGCAGTCCAAGGTGAGCCTATCTTACCTTTAGATCCTCATCTTCTTTTATCTTCCTAGATACCCTGTCTGCTAGGCCTTCACCTTCAACTTCTGCTTCTCTGTCAGCCCTTTCCCCCCGGCCATAGAAACATCTATATTTCTGACACCTTTGAAATACAAAAATTTCTTCCTCCAACTCTTAGACCTTCTTTATTTCACACTTTTGAGTCCTCTTCCTTTCATAGCCAAACCTATTAAAAGAGGCTTGCTATTTTACAAATTAATCAGTGACCAAAAGATGACTTCCTCTTTGGAAAACCACCCTCCTTAATTTCTCTGACATAAATCTCTGCTGGTCTTCCTCCTACCGCTCTGAGTCTGTCTTCCCAGTCTCCACTCTCCTTAAATGTTGGTACGTCGCATCTGACCTTTCTTCTTATTTGATATGTTATCATTCTAATGTCAAGTGTCCACAGTGGAAGTGCATCAAAAGGAGAATATAGACGGTACCTCTGTATTTCATCCCAACACTCAGCCATTCTAGTGTTCTCTTGATTATTATACACACCATCCCAGAGAACCAGTGGAGAACTCTGTACAAACCACCCACTCATGAATCTCTGTGTATGAGGGACATGTGGGTCACATTTTCACAGGTATTTTAGTTACACGGGTGTTATAACCCCTAAGCCCCACCACATAATTTACAGCTGAGGAGCTGAGTCAGCAAAGACAGGGATCAGCTCATGATCCTATGAAGATGTAGAAGACTACATCTACAGCTTTGCTCTAGTCTGCACAGTAGAGTACTCATAGGCTGAGCTCCCATTTCTCTTCTTCCATTTCTCTGCCATCTGGCTCCATCACGACTTATTTATATCATACTGGGTTGAGATTCCACAACCACCACTTAATAGCTGTGTGCCATTGAACAAACTACTTAACCTGTCTAAGTCTTAGTCCCCTCACTTTCAGGTGAGCTTTTTCTCACCTGGGAAACAGATGTGGGGAAATCCATAGCCTATCTTGTGTGGATGCTCTGGGGATTAAATGAGGCAATGCACCTAGCACTGTAGATGTTTAGTAAATGTTTTATCTTCCCTCAGATATCTGCTTCCTTCCAATTTCTTCCTAATACACAATCTTTGTTTAGAAAAAAAAGAATTAATTGTTTCAATCATTAATTGAAATCTTTAATATACCCTAATTTCCTAGACTTTTCAGTTGAGAACTCAAACACTCCCCGTGGAAGCCCGGTATGTTTTAATGCATCAGCCAAACTGAATGACTAGATTATTTTGCCACTCTGTGTCTCTCTCATTCTTTCCTATCTCAGGACCTTCCCACACTGTTCCTTCTCTACTTCCTAAAAACCTGTGCCACCCTCCTATTACTCTGTCAGCTTCGGCAAGTCCGTGAGACTGTAGTAGGACTCTCCCTCTCCTGATCTTCCCAGGCAGATGCGAAATGCAGATGACATAGTGCCTTCAGTTATGCTTCATTAATTTATACGTTCTCTCTCCATATATGTTCATCTTTGATTCCCCCATGGTACCAGTCATAGAGCTTTATACACAATAACATCGCTGTCACTGTCTGTTTCGATTCATAAATGGATAATTTTGATTGCTCTACTATAGCAAGTTAGCCTGAAAGGACATATGTACTTGGCTTGGATACTCTTCTGAGTATTGATTACAAGACTATTACTAAAACAGCAGAGCTGTAAAGAAACCAGGGATTGGTTAACACTGTCCAAATACATGTAGCTGCACTTTGTCCATATGAATGATGGTAGGTTCCATGAAAACATTTTAAGTGCATAAAAAATTGAAGGGTTGGCAATGTCACCTAGTCAAATTCCTTCAGACTAATTCTTGGTATTAAAAGGTACTTCATAATACTCAAATATACCCTATACAAAAAAATTATTCAACCTGAATATCTTTCTGGGGAAAAAATGTTAAGGTTTTGGCCATATCTAACCATGGAAAGCTTCTTCTCTCAACATAAAAGATGTTCTTGATCATTAGCCAATATCCCTGTCAAATCAAGAGTTTTTATCACTAGTAACTTTTAATATAGAATAGTTTTAATAAAAGTGTACAAGATATTACAGCTAGATCTTATGTAATGGGCAGGTCCAAGAGGATGTTTCATATAAATGGTATTTCTATAAACCCAGTAAATACTTTGAATGCATTAGCTGTTGGAATACATTAACAATTATTTTGGAAAAAAAGAACTATTTTTAAATTAAATAATCACTATCTAATTTATCTGATTTATAAGTTTAGATTTTCATGAATAGGTTTCCTTAAAGTGGTACCACATGTACTTTGGAAACTTCTTATTAAATAGAATATTTATCTTATTCATCTTTCCCTATATGCCAAAGTTCTCCCTAAATAATTTTTAAAGGTTAATTTATCTTTATTCCTAGCTAATTTTAAAAAACTACATTATAACTACTAACTTAAAATATATTTTTAACCACATCGAAACCATATCTTTATCCAATAATGCTATGACTGCATACCAAGCAGTCTAACCTAGTTGTTGGCATGTTCATGTTAGTTCAATGTCAACTTATCAAAAAATTAATTTTTCTCTAAATTTGTATTCTAGGAAGAAATATTAGTTTTGGAAAAATATTATATAGTGTTCATTAGATAATTTAATTATATTAATAGGTCTCATTAATAGCTTCAAAATCTTACATTAGTATAAGCAATTCATGGCATTAAGCTTCCAAGTTAATACAATCCACACACTCAAACACACACCTAAACAATTCCACTCATATTACACATGCTATTTCAAGAATAACAGATTAGTAGTAAGCACCCAGATTTACATAGTAAGCAAGTTGCTTCTAGCCAGTTAAGAAAAATTAAAAGCAAAGACAAGCTTTCACTCCAATAATGTCCTCTAGAGGTACCTGAATCACTAAGCACTTCCCCATCAATAAAGTGGTCACCAAACTGTTTAAGAGCTGTTCAACATATAAGTGAAGATAAGAAAGATGAGCATACAAAACAAAATATAATGTGCATATATGAATGCTGAAAATTGGCAAGTATTAGGATGGAACACTAAGTTATAATAAATACATGGAACCATTACTTTGGCAATATCTTTTAATTTACTCAAAGACACTGAAGCAACATTTGTTCATTCTTGTCATAAGTTCTTATAAAAGTTGACAAAATGTCTGTCACTGATAGGTGAATTAACAATGGGTTCCAAATAAGGGCATCTCAATATAAAATTTTACCTTATGATTGTATCTTGAAGAACCTAAAGAAATAGTTTTACTATTTCTCCATAAAAGCAATTAGTATTGGGCCTCATTCCATCCTTTATGGCAATAAGTTTTCAAACATATACATTTGCCATGAACATAAATATGTACATATATATTTTTCAAACATGCAACTTGCCCAATAGTTGTACTGTTGAAACTTGGTTGCACACTTTACGTGCTGCATTCGTAATCTTTTTAGCAGATTTTGTTGTTATTCAAGAAAAGTTAACTCTTCCAGTTAAAGCAGAGCTGGAAAACCAGGAACCCTGCTGGCAGGACCTGTAGCACGATGTCCCCATAACCACCCAGACAGTCCCTAGTGCTCCTTTTAAAGTCTCTTTGAAATCCACTGGCTTTGATAACATTTAGCTTTAAACTATAGGGGGCATATTTTCTGACTTAAAGAATAAAATTCTTATGTTGAATTTGTATGACTTACTGCTGTTCTATTTCTAATCCTCTCTAAGACTCTTTCCTCTGGATTTTAAACATGTTCTGTATGTTTGAACCAATGAAAGCAGATATTTCTCAATATACCATTGATAGAGTATACTGTAAGTTCTTTTACTTTAAGGAGTTTTAATTAAAAATCTACTTTAGCATAATTAAATGTATTAACAATAACTGTATTATCAGGTAGATATTTTAACATATAGCTAATTGCCAGTTTCTTCCCCTTTTCCCAGTCCTGTTATTTAGTAAGTCATTAAAGATAATACCAGTTGAAAATATATAAACAGAATCCTCCTTCCCCCAAATTGAAAAAGTGAACGTATTGAAATAAAGGTTCAAAAGTGACTTTAGGTGCCAAGATGCTGTCATCCACACCCACTGTAACACCTTGGTAGCTGAAAAAAAAAGAATGGTTTCCTTCATGTAAGACAATGATAGATGTCAAAGAAGACTGAATAAAAGTCTTACCCTCTTCATCAGAAACATCAAGAACCTCAGTCATGGTCTCAGGAACATTTAGCTTGTGTTTTTCAGTGATGGTCTGGAAAGACAAAAATCATTAATGCTCGTGATAGTCTGGAAAGATAAAAATCATTAATGCTCAACTTAAAAACAAAAGTCAAACAAAAGATCAAAAGAATCAGCAAAGAGGTCATAGTCAATATGAGCACTCCATCTTCTACACATGTACATCTTGGAAGCTTAGTCTCTTATTCTCCTTTATGGAAACACATTTGTTCTTTCTGAAGATAAATGATCATTTACTCCAGTGAAGTCATACAAGAGAGAATTCATTAGTTTGAGTTCCCATTTGAAAAATAAATTATTTAGCAATGGCATTAATAGTCATGTTGAGAAAGCAAATTAATATCAGGGCTTCCTTAAACTGAACCAAGTAATATCTCCAGGAAAGCTTTAATAAGAATCAGTGAACATATGCAATTTATTAAAAACAAAGCTATTGGAAGGAGGTTGTAAACAATGTGAAAGACAAACTATTTGGGCAGAAAATGTGATGCATCTCTTCTGGGATTAGAGGATCAACAGTGCAGAATCAATCATCCTTACAGTCTTTCACTGGGCTACAGTTCTAGCTTGTTGCTTATTTGCCTTTCACAATAGGACTCCAGAGTTGTCAAATCCCCTGCCTTCCATTCTGATGTATGATGGAAAGTTAAGAGACCAGTCTCTGGAGTCCAGCTGTCTGCGTTCAAATTCTGACTTCATCATTTAATAGCTATGAGGCCTTAGCAAACCCCTTAATTTCTCTGTGCTTCGATTTCCTCATCTGTACAATGTAGAAAATAATATTACTTCATAAAATTATTATGAAGTGAAATAATACATATAATACATAATACACAATAATAATACATATAAGAGCTCTAAGAACAGTGCTATATAATATGTTAGTATTCAAAAAAATATTAGCTAGCATAACTTACTATCTTTACTATAACTCAATATTAAATTAATCTTAAAAACTCTGAACTTTTTGGTCCTTCAGCATCAAGAAACATTGTGACTTGCACATACATCCAGAGGAAACTCTAATTTGAAAAGATACATGCACCCCAATGTTCATAGCAGCACTATATACACACAATAGCCAAGACATGGAAGCAACCTAAATGTCCACTGACAGGTGATTGGATAAAGAAGTAGCATATACATTTACACAACGGAATTACTACTCAGCCATAAAAAAGAATGAAATAATGCCATTTGCAGCAACATGGATAGATGTAGAGATTGTCATACTAAGTGAAGTAAATCAGAAAAAGAAAGAAAAACACCACATGCTATCACTTATATGTGGAATCTAAAAAAAAAAAGATACAAATGAAGTTATTTACAAAACAGAAACAGACTCACAGACATAGAACACAAACCTAAGGTTACCAGGGGGGAAGGAAGGGGAAGAGAGAAACTGGGAGTTCAGGATATGCAGATACTAACTACTATATATAAAACAGATAAACAACAAGGTCCTACTGTGTGTACAGGGAACTATATTTAATATCTCATAATAACCTATAATCAAATGGAATATGAAAAAGAATATATATATTTACACATATGCATAACTGAATCACTGTGCTGGGCTGTATACCAGAAACTAATACAACATTGTAAATCAATTGTACTTCAATTAAAAAAAAAGATGCAAGTTACGGTTCAAAAGGAAAAAAAATGAAACATTCTGAGTGCCTATTGCATGCCAGGCACCGTTGTTCTAAACATCAGAGATACTATGGTGACTAAAAAAAAAGAAAAAAAGATAAAAATCCAAATCTCATGACTTTAAATATTTCCTAAAGATAGTTGAGTCTCAAATTCATATCTCTAGTTTCTTCACTGAAATTGTATTGAGTATACCAATTTGGTATTGTTATGAGAACTTTAAAAATCTAATCTCTCGAAATGAGCGTAAAATCTTCAACTACAGCCACCAAAATAAAGTAAGTAGGTTTTCTTGGTTTTGCTACATAGATATTAATGACTTACTTGGCTACAATGCCCCTACTGCCAACTCCTTTCCAAAAGCAGTAGAGAACTCCAAATATATTTTCAGGGAAGTTCAACTAATTAATTTGAAAATACATTTACATATACATGTATAATTTCTGTGTGTTGAGAGACTGATTAAATCATAATGTGATACTGCGTAGCCTTTCAGTGGCTCCCCATTTTCTTCAGAAAAAACTTAATACAATTGACTCTTGAACAATGTAGGTTTGAACCATGTGGGTCCACTTACACACAGATACATTTCAATGGTAAATATAATGGCACTACAGGATCCAAAGGTGATTGAATTCATGTGTGCAGAACCATGGCGATGGGTGGCTGACTCTAGTTAGATTCGGTTGAACCCCCCATGTTGTTCAAGGGTCAGGTAAAACTGGCTCAGAAGACCTGTGGTGATGTAGTAAGGAGAGGTGGGGAAGCTTCTTTTCTCCCTGCATGCTACAAAGATGTTGGCAGACTGTGTTCTCTTATGCCTCTGTTTTTTCCATATAGTCTTTTCTTTGCCAGCAATATTCTTTTTTCTTTTTTTTTTTTTTGGCTCATATGAGATGTAACTTCCTTGCAGAAACATTCCCTGAGCCTCCCCAATGAATGTATTTGTTTAACCGTGTTTACCTGCTGCTACTCACTCCTACAGCATCACAGACACATCACACACAACTGTACGTGCCTTATCCGCCTCCCACGTGAGAGTGTGAGTCATTACAAAGATTGTTTCCACAGAACCTGAAACACAGTAGCTGCTTCTCAAATACATAGCAAATAAATTGATGATATAAAATGATGTAAAATATACTTAAAATTCACATAATGACTAAACAGATTTTCTTTTTGGTAGCTACCACAGTTAAAGAAAAGGAAGAAATGGAGACAGTAGAGAAAGTCTTATGTTATCCAGATGAAGACACAGTTGAAGACTAGTTAATTCAGCTTTCTAGCATTTTGCTTATGATGTTTAAATAATTCCAAATGGAAAGACAAAAGCATCTACCTAAAGTTCTGGAGAGTAACAGGTGGTCAATAAATATTTGATGAAAGAACAAACTTAAAAAGACTATTATAACATACCATTTAATTCTAATTATAATATTGATTTATAAATTTAATACAGATAGATGATAACCTATGTTTCTTATCAGTAGTTCTCAACTCTAGCAACATATTATAATTATTAGACAAATTTAAAACGTACTGTTACTTGGGACCCAAAACAGGCCAATTAAATCAGCATCCCTGAAGACAGGGCCCAGCTAAAGATATTTTAAAAAGTTCCTCAGGTGGGTCTATTGTGCAGCTCAATTTGCAACCCACGCTCCTGTATCATGACAGTACAGAGATTGCAGAAAAATAACTTACTTTAAAAATACAGGATAGAGACAATGACAGCCTATTAAACTATGACTCTGGGGGGAACTTATAAAATAAATATGTAAGCATGAATAAAATGATTAAAAATGTTAAGGGATATCTACTGTATTAGGCTACACCAGAAAGTCCTTTTTTGCAGAAATGTTTTAGAGTATTTGCCCTTCATAGGAAACATTTCCACAAGAGGATGCTTCTCTATTTGAAAATAATTGATGGAAATACTCTTTAAATGATTAAGTTATACTGCCTGACATTCTCAGTTTCTATTTGCAGATGCTTATAATAGGACTACATTTCCTCTGAACTTGTGAGAGTGGAAATAACTTTGCTTTAGTTTGGTCACTGAATGGTACCAAAGTTATCAGCAAATATATGTGGCAACAGAAAAAGTAACACACTGATCATATTGGTCATGGATTTTTGGGGTAAAGATAATAAAAATGATTTCTATATACAATGTAGTAAATATAGTATTCATTTGTATGTGACGTAGTGCTTGATCTTTAAAAGCTCAACAACAAATATTTGTTGAATAGATAATAAATAAGTCTTCCTATTACTCATGACTAATGTTGTAAGAAATGAATACATACTGTCCCTTTAAATAAAGTGTC
Source organism: Camelus dromedarius (assembly GCF_036321535.1). Lineage (NCBI taxonomy): Eukaryota > Metazoa > Chordata > Mammalia > Artiodactyla > Camelidae > Camelus > Camelus dromedarius. The sequence continues at coordinate 43,179,036 of NC_087436.1, forward strand.
CTTTGAAAACCTGATTAGCAAAACATAAATATGGCTTTATGCAACTGCCTCTGAATAGCCCATAGGAAACAAGGATATAACTAAATGATCATGGGCATCTCCTTCTGTGTATAATCTCAGAGTCTATGGTCAAGATAAAACTGCTTTAAAAGTTAAAATGAGTAGTGCACGATGCATAAGTTTAATAGTATGTAATTAAATCATATAATGTAGCAAAAAAAAAAACAAATAGAATATGATAGATGGTAGACTATAATTTGTTTTTACATCTTTCATGATGTAGCAAATAAAACATGAGTCCTTAACATGTTGTTTAATAAGTAGGGGATAATATCCACTTTCTTTTGTGCAAAAGAAGAAGTGCGCTTTACTGCCCTTCATTTTACTCTTCCCCCGATCAACCATGAACCACATCCTCAGCAAGTCCCCGCATGACAAGTGCCCCTGGCTGGGATGCCACCTTCCAATGCCCACACACACTGGCTCCTATCACAGCCACACGTAAAACCTGGTTTTGTTCCCACATCTGTTATACCAATTGTACACATTAACATAATTTTTGTATATCAGTTCAGTATTATGTAAATAATATTTTTCTATCAGAACTAAAGTAAGTGGCCTGAAAAGTCTCAACAAAGGTGAGTCACCAAAAAATGACTGCTACTCAGGTGTAGTGGAGATAATTATAGCAGATTGGGAAAAAAAGACGTCAAAAGTTTAAAAGGTTCTGCACTCAGTCTATTGTCTCTTAAAGACAATACACAGGATAAATATTAGATAGATACAGATATTATAGGATACATACACATACAATATAGGATGTATTATTATGTTCTTTGCACAAGAATGACAGCTTAGTCTGCTAGTCAACAGATCTCTATTCAAAGAAAACATCTCACCTCAAAAGGTGTACACTTTACGTGTATCTACTGCATTGCCATTTTTATGACTCCCATTTTAACTGACATGGCAGAAGATAAGATTTATGACCAAAGTATACATAATAATGTAAATATAATGTCACTTTAATTTTAGCAGCTTACCCGGTAATTAATGTTCTACATCTCAACGATTATATGCAACATATAACACAATCACTTTAAATCTCTGCAAATAATGGATGACAGCAGGTCAATAAGTAGATGGATGAGTCCTATCTCACAGTTCTTCCAAACTACATTAGGACATGGAGCTTGTTGGCTCCTGTTGCCAGTAATGTGTCCCTCCCACCCTAATGTCCATTCTGGCAAACAGACAATGACTATAATCTCTGGAGAATGCTCAACTGTCTCATAGCCCCTGCTGGGTCTTACAAAGTAAAGTTGGAAAAGCAAAGGTTAAGGAAACAAACCATGATTCCAAAATGTCTCAGAAATTTCTGAAGCAGTGGCTTTTCCTTTACCAACTGCTGCCTTACTCTCCTCCCCACACAATGACTTTATTCATACTCTGGAAGGAGGGAGAGCAAAGGAAACTTTCTTTGATGGCTGAGAACTCACACAGCTGCTCAAAGGGCACATCGTAGGAAGCCAATGATGTGAGATTCGTCTGTTAGATGTGTGGCTGTAGTTCAACCATTACTTTTAAATGGAAGTAACAGTAAATTTAATTTTATTAATTTACATAATTATCAAATTGCCTCATGCTCTTCGCTTCCCACCAGGGAGTAGTTCCAAATTATTTTTAGTGAAGCTGTAGACTTTAGAAAATGATGTTGAATCTGATGCTCCCATGAAAATCAATAAAGGACACGTCTTAAGTGAGTTTTTTGAAGTTGAAAGTTAGGTGAAAACATCTCTTTCACAAAATTCCTGTTAAGCTACTTTTAACAAAGCCAAGATCAGTTATGGCAGAGTGGTTAAGAACATGGACTTTGGACTCTGACAACCTAAATTTGAATCCTAGATCTCCCCTCAAAGTCTGGCATATTTGTAATGACTACATATTAATTATACTTTTAATATCATCAGTATGTGGGAAAAGAATGATGAAAATCTCTTCTGAAAGAGAGGCTGTGCAAAGTAAGAAGCCTCACATCCCAGACAGGAGTAAGTTCAGATATCCAGTCCTTAACCCCAAATTTCACTTCACAAAACAATAAAACTCACAATTCTAAGAGAAGCAGAAAGTAAAGACTGGGCAGCATCAAAACATGTAACCAATAAATCTACCCATTTCAATAAAGGGGGAACTTGTTTAGTTAAGATGGGCCATGATTTCTTATTATCCCAACTGAAAACAGACACGCTATTATGTTTTCTATTTGTCTGTTGGCTTTTCACCTAGAAACTTGATTTCTGAGTACAGTGGGTTTTGGTGGAGCACTGCTTAGCTCGACAGTGTAGAGAATAATAGTTACCAGAAAAGAAAAAATTTCCCGTGGGAGTTCTATGAGGAGTTTTCATATCCCCCTTGAGCTAGATGTGTGGAGATAGGGCTGTATGTCTGATTTCTGACACCATATTTGAGGTCTTATTTAGTTACAGTATTTAGAAAGCTAATTGCTCCTCTTTTTAAATATATATATCTGTATAGTGAAAGTCATTCACTCTAAGTAATATTTATGAGCCTGAAATCTCTTTGAAATTGGACATGTATGTTCTATACCTTTGTTGCTATTAAAGAATTTATTTTCTTACAAAACTTGTCTCATTCTCCACTCCCACCACACTGTAAGTTGCTGGAGGGGTGGAGTAATGTTTTCACCACCGATGACTCTTTAGCACTGAGCACAGATCCAGCACATATTTTATATCCAATAAATACTAAGGGAGTGAGTTAATGAAATGAATGGAAGTCAAGCAGTTCAAGACAGCAAAAAAAATACAAGTTTGCCATCTAGTGGTCATTTGATAAAAATGTACATTCAGGATTCCCAGAACATGGAAGAGGTAATAAAGTTGAGAAAAACCATGATTTCTAAGAACAGATGTGTTCAGCCAATCTTGCTATTACAAGTTTCACTCATCTGAGATGTACACATTGTTTCAAAGATGCCAAATAAAGACACATATGCACAGGTCCTTAACACGAAGATTTTCCAGGTATAAGAAATCATACAGTAAGGAAAAGCCATTACAACTCAGCCATATATAATGCCTCAGAGTATAATGCTAGCTTGTGACGAGATTTGTTTCTTTCTTATATAATTTATTGAAGCTGTACTTTAAATCTTTAAAAATATTGTGACACACTGGCCAAAGGTTTTAAGATTCGACTTGAGAAAACAAACAGTGCCACTCTCCCATCTAAATTCAGTCTGTGTCCTGCAGCTCATTAATAAATCATATGCTACTCTATTTAAAACCTCACATCAAACCCACTGTATTCCATCTACCTCAATGCCTGTCGACAGGGACCTGCTCTCAGCCTGAAGAATAAAATTCCTCTCCTTTCCCCCACATCTAGCAAAAGAACCAAGTGTTCTAAAACTCTAGATGCATCATTCCTAGCTTGGAGCGTTTCCTAGAACCTCATTCACAATTTTTGTATTTGTCAATTCTTGATCTTATTGTCTCTTGGGAACCTCTAATGTTGTACCATTGCTCTACTTATCTACTTTACAAAGAGAAATTAAAGAGCTGTTGTTCTTAGAATTCATGCTTAAGGAGAAAAGTTAATAAATAAATGCAAAGAGAGGAGCACTTCTGCTTTCAGCTATGAGTCTCCCTCTCAGGAGGCCTCCTTTAATCTTTGCTCCAGCTAAATAGCACAAGAGCATTAGGACCCATTACTATCACGTCTTCCTCTTCTAGATTTGCACTGGCAAAGGTCAATGATGATCACTGTTCTCTCCTAAAGAATCAGCAGTCATATTTAAAGCAGTAAAAATTAAAAATGTTAAGCGCAGGGGGTTGGGATAGAGGTATAGCACAGTGATAGGGTGTGTGCCCAGCATGCATGAGGCCCAAGGTCTGGGGTTCAATCCCCAGTACCTCCACCACCAACAACAGCAAAAAAGAAACTAGCAACAAATTATTATTTTTTAAAATGTTGAATATATGCTCTGCCAAGATACAGACACCGTTTTCCTCTTAAGCAAATTCAATTTTCTTTTTGAATACAGCAATAATAATCAGAAATAGAAAGAAAATGAGGATGGACTGCCCTCACTGGGAATGCATCTGGCCCAATTGTGAGCATAGTAGGTAGGCATCAAGGTCTTCCCAAAGGCTGGCGTAACCTTGGGGCTAAGATAAGAAGTTCGCCGTGGACTGTCCTATGACTTTGCCAGCAGTAGGTGTCACACCCAACTACAGCAAAAGGGCAGAGGGGTGGGAAAAAAAAGTCAGTAACAGAAAAAGAAACTAAGTATTATTAAAATGACATGCATGCATGTTAGATGGATTTATGTTGATAAAGGAAGCTGGAATCCCTGTATTAGTTGTGTAAATGCATTTACATCTGCCGACTTCAGTGGATATTCTACAACATGCTCACCAAAAGAAGTTAATTCAACACGGAAAGATCAAAACATTTTATAAGTGAAAAAGTACGTGGCGCCGAAGCCAGTGGGTTCCTTTTACTTACCGTGGTGGTGGTGGTGACCTCCTCGGTTACAACCTTCAGGGTGTCCACCACGGAGATGTAGCCCAGACGCTTAGCAATCGCCAAGGCAGTGTTGCCATTCTGAAGGGAGAGTGAAAGAGAGTGAGAGCCGGGAGGGAGGACGGCAATGTGAGCCAATGAGCTCACCCGCGGCTCCACATGAGCCAGCATTTCCTTCCAAAACAAGGCACAGCTTAGGAAAATCACTTGTTTTTACCATTACATCTGAATCTGTCTTTGTAACTTCTTGAGACTATAGCCCAGGTCACCATGGTAACACAACAAGCTGCATCTGCCCGCTCTTTCTAATAAGAAGCACTTGACTGCTTTAACCCTAAGGTTGTCAAACGGCTCTGCGAATTCTGTATTGTGCTTAGGAAAGTAACTCGTGAATAGAAGATGAGGCCTCCAAAAACTATTCAAGCACCAAGTACACTCACTCCTCACTGAGGTCAGGCCATCTGCTGCAGGTAAGATGTCACCACGGGGAACACAGTAACAGATTTAGCTACAGCTGTGCGGAAGCTGGGGCTGCAGCAGAATAACACAAGCCAGCAATTCAGGCCCCGGCCCAGACCACTGGGGATCCCGGTTTGTTTAATTGCACCGCTTAGTTTACATTTCAATGGCTACGCATCCCCCAAAGAGCTTAGTCTGAGCCAGCGGTCTCGGAAACTGTGCTCCCTTAAGAAGGCGGGGCGGGAGGGGACTCGCTCACAGCTCAGAGCCAGCTGGCCGCGGGGCAGCCCCGAGCGCAGGGCCCCCTCTCCCCGGAGACTGGACCGAGTCAAGCCGCTGCGCTCCCTTCCCGTACCCGCACTCCCGGCGAAGTCGTGCTGATTTCTGGAAATCCTGGGCTTTCCAGAGTAGAGTGCCGGGGGCTTATTTAAAGAGGATGCTGGGGTGGGAAAGGAGGAAGGAGTGGCGTGGGAGGGGCGGCGGGCGCCCGCCTTACCGCGGTGGTGGCGTTGGGCTTGGCCCCCTGCTGCAGCAGGACGTTGATGATGTGCGTGTGGCCCTGCTGGGCAGCCTGGTGCAAGGGCGTGTAGCCGTTCTGTGGACCACGGGGGCGGGCGACCGAGCAGCGATGTGCCAAAGGAAAAGGAAAACTAGGTTAGCCTTCATTTTTAATTTCTTAGCCTTATTTACAATCAAATAATCAGGGATGCCTGTTTATTAGGCGAGCAGCATAGCAGCAACCCATTTCTCGGCAGCAAACACGCCCTCACACCTTATGGTCCGCTAATCAAAGAGAAGAGGCTGGCTGATGAAATAGCAAGATAAACAGACTCCAAATTATAACCATTTTTTTCTTTTCACCAAGTAGCATTTTCATGAGCATTAGAAAGGGGTTTGCTGGAGAAGATTTATAATGAGAAAGTGCATTATCACAGTGATTTCTTCACTAGGGAAAAAGGTACAAACCACTACTTTTTCATCGTGACTTCCCTTCTCATTAAACTTTGGGCTAGCTTTAAGAATTCTAAGTCAATGAAAGTAAATCTAAATCTCATATTGCTTTCAGAGAACAGCTTCAGTCAAAGATGAGCACACTTAATAGGAGGTTTCATTGGAAGCTGGGTGGCCCACTTTCAATGTCTTTTAAAAGTAGGTTCTTTTTAACATTCTGGTCTAAACGTTCACTCAGATGAAAGTTCTGTAATCCATGATTTGTGAGGAACTGCAGTTAAGATTAGTGGAAAGCCAGTCTGGCTCAGAACTCTAGTGGGTGGTGGGTTTGGTACAGGTTAATTGCAAATAAACATTAATTAAATAAATTGCACTAGACTCCTTGGAGACACAACAAAACATTAATAGTGATCATGTATTAAGCATAATTTTATGCCAGATATTGGACCTTGTATTTATTGTCTCTTTTAATCTTTACTACCATTCTGCAAATAAGTGTATTTGGTACATAGTAGGTGTTTTATAGGTAATGGGTGACTAAATGAGTCCACAAAAAAACTGATTGAATAAATGAAGGATTTTCTCATTTCAGAGATGATGACTCTGAAAATAGCAGGGTTAAGTAATTTCTTCACTATCATTCTAGGTTCAGATCCTATGGAGAAGATAATGATAGACAATGACCATGAGACTACTTTTTTATTATCAACCTGCCTCACTACCAATAAAATTTCATCTATATATTTCAGACCCAAGTGTCCTGGGCTCTAAGTTCTGGGTAGCCCATTCACACCTTAAACTTGTAAGAGTATCTTTCCCTTACATCTAGTGTCACTGCCTCCTCATGACCAATATGTTAAATTACATGGGAAGCATTGTCAAGTAAGAAATAATAGAAAGCCTTCTTTATGTTGTGTTTATATAAGTATATGGTATAAGTATTTCATAAATTCTATGAAATTCCTAGAAGTTTGATATGTCCTGGTATAACTGTATCAGTCATAATTCCAGTTCTTATCTTAAACGTTGTGTGTCCAAATGTCCTTGTCAATTCCAAGATCTTTAATAATGGGCATTTTAAAGTCTTTTTTGTCATTTGCAAAGAGTTAGTGTTTTACTCTGATGCTTTGTAGAAGTCTTCCAGCAAAAGTGGTTCATCTTCAGAATAAATCAAGAAAAGAATTTTTTGACAAGTGTGGGGTTTTGATAACTTTTAAGATCATAAAACTGAATTGGTGAGAACAAAGACTGCCTTTGAATCTCCTTGGAAGGGACTATACCAGATCTTACTATTCAGATGGCAGCTAAACTTCAACAGTTTGAGCCTTGGGTACACATTTATAAGTTAAAGAAGACTCCACCTGACATCTGGTCCCATCCGAATGCCAGAGACCTCCAAATCAAACTGACTAAGAGAAGTAGCTGACATTAAGGGAGACTGCTTCTTCCCAAGATGCCAGATCATGACTTCACTTTAACTAAACATGAAAACCTCTCTTCTCCTTTTTTTTCCTTTACTCTTGCCTTGGCCAGGAAAGATAATGCTACCATTCATATCTCCCAGGCCACTGCTAAGAGGAGTAAGCTTGCAGACTGCTGGATTTATCATCAAAAACTCTGATCTGTCCTTGATGCTAGAAACCCCCAGACTTTTTCCCTGTCTCTGGTTAACACCCCAAACTTGGGGTGCCCAGGTTCTATGTAAAGAAAGGGATACAAGATGAGAATAACCAGAATACAACTGCCTGTGTGGCCCACAGACCCTTAATACCAACAGGCAATCATGACTCAAAATTAACTCCCTTTGACAGAACCCTGCTTCCCTGGTTAGGGGTCAGTGCTAACGAGGAATCTTTCCTTAACTCTTGAATATACTGCAGATTCTATTGCTAAGATAATAGCTGCCCAACAAGATCTTTAGACATTCTGGCCAAAGTTGTTCTTGATAATAGGATAGCCCTTGATTTTCTTTTAGCTGTGCAAGACCAGGTACTGGGGTCAACACCATCTGCTCTACCTGGATTAACACTTCTGGGGAAGTTGAAACAATTGCATAAGATCACTGGGCAAGCCACTTGGACTCCTTCGATGAGGTCTTTGACTTGGTTGATTTTGATTGGTTTGAGTCTTGGGCATCATGCCTCTGAAATGCACTCCAGAAATGAAGAATTATCCTACTTATAATAATCATAATAATCTCCTTGGTGCATTGTATTCTCTCAAAAGCTTTATTTATTTTTGTTATTTTCTTATTTTTTATGGAGGCACTAGAGATTGAACCCAGGACCTTGTATATGCTAAGCACACACTCTTCCCCTGACCTATACCCCCACATTATGCCCCCCCCGAAAGCTTTAAATATGTGTTCATAGCCACTTGCCACAAAGCAGATGATCTCCCTAAGAATGGAACATTAGAAAAGGAACAAAGAGAATGACCAGCTTAAAGACTGTAAACCTGAGGCTGTGATCTGTGACTATCACATGGGCAGAAGAAACATCACAACTTATGGATACCAAAGGGATGACAAAAACCATGAAAACTTCAGAGAAGTGGGGGGGGGGGTGATGGCTTAAATATTGATCACATCTCAGTTAAGCTGAGAGTCTGATCAAAAGGAGGAACTTGTTAAACATAAAACCACAGGCCCAAAATGGAGTCGCTTATGCTAGGCCACACCACCAAGCTGGGGCTTAATACCTAAGCTAGCTGAAGCTTTCCCCAGAAATGCAGTCTTAACGGGTCAGTCTGGCATTTTCTGGTCGGCACCAGGGAGGTAATCTGTCACACGGGCCCCCTCCATTCCCCGAAAGGTGAGTTACTCTGCCACACAGTCCACTTTCACCCCCAAGAGGTAGGCTGCCTAAGCCTTACTCTTTTTTGTTTAGGACTTTCTTGTCCTGCCTTTAAAAACCTTTCCCTTTCTGTAGTCCTTTGGAGCTCCCCTCTGTTCGCTTGACAAATGCTGCCCAATTCATGAATCTTTCAATAAAGCCAATTAGATTTTAAAAATTTACCTGGTTGAATTTTTTTTTTTAACAATGCTCAGGTTGCCGTATGATTCCCTCTAAGCTGTCACTATGGCCTTTCCATCTATGGGGATGTACCACGTGTGTGACTAACTATCTGTCTGACTGTCCCTCAGGCTGGAATAGCATCAGCTCTGCCATGTCTGATACACATCCCTGCAATGGAATGACCTCAGGAAACCTGGAGCTATAAATCCCCTACAGGGACTCTGAGATATGTATCACTCCTACATGGACTCTGCTCTCAAATCGGGTAATCCATGGATATTTGAGGAGCATCAAGTATGAGATATTTCTTTTCCTGAAAAACTCTCCCTTTCCATTGTGTTTATAAATATTATACTGAAGTTTTATAAACTTTTCCAAATTTTCATACCAAGTGATGGATGTTTAAGGAGTAAAGGAAATACATATGTTTATATTTTCATAGCAACAAAACAATTTTTAGTAACTATGGTTACATATGAGAGGCGAGGAAGAAAACATAATTCCTTCTCCAAAAATGTCATTCTACATAAAATTATGAAGTGTTTATTAAATGAAATCCTTTGGGTATCTATCTATCCACTTCCCTGCAGATACATAAAAAGATGTATTTGTTTCCAAAAGCAAGTAAAATCTAAAAAGTTCACTTTTTAAAAAATCTGAAAGTTAAAATGAGATTTTTCTCTCAACCAAATGTCTACTTGAATGCAGATCAAACTCCAGGGAGGCAAATGATGTTATCCAGACAATATGTTTGGCTTCTAAATGTTATAGCCAGTTCAACAAACACTTAACAAAACAAATATGATAAAGGTTTTCAAGTTCTGCCCAAATCTCATTGCATTGTTGCATTTATGCCTTTCAGGAGAATACCTGGATTCCAACGAGAAAGTCTTTCCTGTAGTGCTTATATGTGAACTGACCCAACAGAAATCCTATTACATGTGAATGCCTGAGAATTCATATTTGGAGCTTTTCAATAAGTCTCAAAGTACAATTGCACAAGAACTCAAGAATTAGTCAGCAACTTGGCAATATCTATCGTGTTAGAGTTGGATTAGAAGTTTTGATTCTGAAATATTAATAGTGTTATTTATCACTTTAAAATAATTTTATTTTTAATTCACCTACAAATACACTTATGTACAGACGTGCTTTTGTCTCTGCTTTGAAGTGGATATAAAAAGACTGACCTTCAAAACTTCTTCTGCTTCTAATGAGTAGCATCTTTAATGATGACTTCGAAAACTCCTGAATGTGCTCACACTAGTTTACTTGAGCCTACTCACATAGCTGCAATTAGAGATTTCTGATATATAAACTTTAAAAACTGCAATTACATATTTTTTGGACCAAGAAAATTGGAGCTGCAAAAGTTATACTATGCCTAGTAGCAGCCGTTATTTCACACATTTGTCTTCCTCTTGAAATAATTTGAATGTACTGAAGTGTGATGTTATGTTCCCATCTTGCTTTGCTGAAGGGACCCTTCAGATACCACTGGGAAAAACACTTGGGATTAAGTCAGCTCTGCATTATCCTTGAAAACTTCCAACCCAGGCCTTACATATTATTGCCTCACTGAGCATGACCATGTGATATTCCAAATACGACAGGGTTTATTAAAACTGAAAGGCACACTGCCTGTACTGAGGATTGGGCAATGGGGGCCAAGGCCTGGAAACAATGTAAAGGAAATCGGGCAGAACATCAAGATGTTCTAACTAGGCAACTATCATACCCTGCAGTAAACTGTTAAATCCATGTCAGCTACTGGAACTTTACCACAGAAGTCGTTCTGAAGCTAACCTACATGGCTGTCAAAAGTCATTAGGATGAAAAGTCCAAACAACTGCAACAATACATCACTTACTCAAAATCACTTTAGAAGAACTAAAAGGAAAATACATTTGTAGCTATGGTGAGCTGGTGAAGCGTCATATGGCTGAACCATTTGCATATAGAAAATAAAAATGAGTACAACTATTTTACCTTGGTTTTTGCATTGACATTTGCTCCCTGCTTCAGAAGAAAGTTGACCATTTTCACATTTCCATAGTGACAGGCCACGATTAAAGGAGTGTAACCAAGCTATAAATAATAATAATAAACAAATAAATAACTACTGTAGTGGTAAATACTCAAGGGATGGGGGATTAGGGAGAGCTTCGGTTATGGTAGATTGTGTAGAAATTCTGTTTGATGGTACAAATATTACTTGGCAAATGATACATGCGTTCTGTGGATATAAATATGAATAGGGACAGATCCCTGAACACAGGAACTTAACACAGCAAGGGAGACGTGTGTCCACTTAATCTGACAAAGAGCTAAGAGAAAGAGATGGATAATAGGATCTGAAAACAGGGGAGAGAGACTGAGTCTGATAGGAGGACCCAGAGGAGATGCATGAATAAATGTAGCCACTGTGAGCTCATAGAACTTCACGGCATTGCATTTCACAACCAAGGGCATGGAGGAGGCAAGCACAGGATGAGAACAGCAAGTCATCCCCACTAGCTGAAGTGATAAGGGAGAGAGGGTGGACTTAAGTCTGCAAAACTGGCGTCTTTTTGTAAAGAGTCCTATTATTGCTATCCATTTGGACTTAATTCTAGCAAAAATGGAGAAGCATTATAGATTTGTGAGCAGGAGAGAGTCATAAATAATTCAGAATGGGATTTCGAGGGGGGGATGGAGCTTAGACTAGGGGTGACCTAAATGGGGGCTACTGGGAATCATCCGAGTCAGAACTTGTCACAATACTGACAGTGACTTGCCCTACCTTTGTGTGAGCATCCTGGTCAGCCCCATGCTTGGTGAGAATATCAGCAACATTCACTTTATCTTCCTGGGCGGCAAGGTGTAAGGATGTGAGTCCACTCTGTAGAGAGAAGGGAAGCAAACGGGTACAGTTGAAGAAGATACACTGCATCATCTGTAATGTCACGTCTTGAAAAACTCCTGGAAAATTCATAGCCTCTCCCCAGGAACTGCATCTTTTGATATATAAGACAAACCCTCCAAGTTAATATGACTTCCTATCCAAGACATACTCTCGAAGTTAATCAACACTTTCTGCAAATTACATTTTCTATATTGGGTACTCATGATGTAAGACTTTAAAATAACTCAGCTAATAAGCTTGCAAATAACAGTCATTTCAAACCCATCTGTGCCTCCTGCTGAATCTATTTATTTACTCAAATAGTTGATCAGCCAATTACTACCTCTACTTGATAACCATGGCAACAATCCATATTTTCATCAATAAAATATCGTATCAATATAAAAAAGTCCAGAGTTACAGGAAATGAGTTCAGAATAATTTTCTCCAGCACCCAAAGATAGTATACTATGTTGGGGGTTCCTCTCTGTGCTAAATAAAAAGTAACCCCATCATTTATATAGAGCATCATAAATTGACCAGTGTTATGTAAATTTCCTGCCACATATCCATCAAGTAATTATTTTGATTAATTGAATATGCAAATAAAGTATAGTCAAGAATTAATAAAAGATAAAAACATGAGAAAGGAGGGGGAAAGTGGTTTATTTGGTCAGTGCCACAATCTGGCAGCCTCACTACATGCGTAAGTATCTTCCATCAAGCAAAACTGAAATTTAAAGAGTAGCTTTAAAACCTAAATCATTTGTATGTGTAGCAGGTGTTTCTTGAGTACCTTTCATATGCCAGGAAGTATTCTGGGCACTTGACTGTATCAGTGAACAAAAGCTTCTGCCTTCAAAGAGCTTATATTCTAACTAACAGACTATCCATAACATGTGTTTCTCTCTTGCTACTGTTGTTCAAATACCTCGTATATTTGCCCTCTTCCTGTACATCCTGCAGCTCTATACTGAGGAACCTTACTTGTGCTCTGAGTCAGCACCCCCACTCCACCAATTTATATCCAACTAAAACGGACCAGACCTCTTGACCACGGCTTTGCAGGCCTGCTCTCCTGCATCAGGCTAGGTTGAGAAAGCTAAACCACATTCTTCAAAATTCATCATCTCTAGCCATGGTGTTACTTCTAGAGACTGACAAGTTCTCCGACCTTTAAAAAAATCTAAGTGATATCTACGGAGAAAAAAAAACATCTCCAACTAGAGAAAAGGCTTTATACTTAAGAGCCTGAGGCTTTTTAATCCACATAGTTCTGGCTGAGTTCAGCTTTGCGTTTCATAAACCATGAGGATGAGATGGAAGATATACCCTTTTGCATTAAAATGTCATAACTTCTAAACAAATAGTATACAGTCCCAAAGTATAAACAGTATGAATATTAGGACAAAACAGAAGATTATTCTTCATCTTGATTTTCTCCATATTAAAATAGAGAACACAAAAATACTTCTCCTCAGAGATTCTGATCTTTTAAAAGTGTTACTGAAGTGATCATTAAATTAAGTGATCATCAAATATCTCAAAGGCATCTTTAATGGCATTTCAAATATATGTGCCGTTTTCTACTCTATTTGCAGAATGGATTTTCTACAAAAAAAGATTGCAAACTAACAACCAGTATGAAAATCCTCTACAGTTTATTATGGTAAACATGCATACCTGAATCAAGCTACGTAAACCTTCCTAATAATTCAAAACAAATAGAAGATGTTGAAGGAGTTCTTTTCAAAACAAGTAATTTATTTCCTAAGATGTGCTGGTGGACTCTACAACTGGTTCTATTTTATTATTACATGGTGGTTAGATAAGGATTGTAACATCATTTCTATATTATAGTTCTTACTGAGAAATAACCATTTGGAGAATATGAAATTAATGATTTCAGTTAGTCTTAAATAGAAAAAGAATGTATGTACTTTACAAATGCAATGGGAAAATTTATTATCGATTTGCTTATTACCAGAGATACTTCCACAGTTGCATTATCTTATAAGTATAATTATAAATTTATTTATTTTATATATAATTTATTTATTTGTTATCATAATTTATAATTATAAATACCAACCAAATTCAAGCTGGTATTTTTACATATTATATTGTAATTTAGGTATAACTTAACATATTTACTAAAGTTTTACTCTAGTGACAAATACATCATGCCTTTATTCTTAGGACACCATCCAATGGTGAAATCATTTTTATAAAGATAATATAAACTCTTGTGGTCCAAACTGATTATTTTTTTCTATTGCTGAGTGTGCAATTCAAAAATACTCATTAAGTATTTGCTGACTGACTGCTAAAACTCTCTCAAAGGAAGTAATATGTTTAGAAAAATACCATTGGGGAGAACATGGTGAACTGATTCCAGATACGTACGTACCATTTTAATGAATTAAAAATTATACAATCAGAAGCATTGCGTGATCAGTTCATGAACTGTCAAGAATTTCCATTCTACTCAAAGTCTTGCTTGATTTGTTTATGGATTTCTTGTGTTTATTTCGAAGGAAGATTTGTTTTTAATGGACAGTAAACACTTACACGACTCATCTGTATACTGATGTTAAATAAAATATTCTATTGTTGATTTCATGGTAAGAAGACTCCCAACAGGGTAAAAGACCACCTGAATGGCATGACTTTAATGACCACAAGGAAATCCATGCCCCAGACTTGAATGACTGTCTGTCTGACATACTGAACGTTGCCATAAGGCTTCATCATGTTCATTCTTGTTAAAATGCAAATATCTTTTGGAGGGCTAAGCCTATAATCAATCTCATCATACTTTAAAAAAGGATCTGTGAGGACTTCTGATAGAGAAGAGAGAAGTGCTTCAGGGCACGGGATGAACTGGAACACTTCTGAGTGACAGAGCCGCAGAACAGGACCCCAGAGGCATTCAAGACAGCCTGTCTTCCTCACAGCTTTCCTAAAGGACATATACTACATAACCTATTTACAAGTGTTACTAAGACTAATTTACAATCGAGTCCCCAAAAGTACTAATTAACTCGACAGGAGATGTGGAAAACATCTTATTTGTGTATTTGCAGAAAATCCTAAGAAACTTAATTTTCACTAAACCCATGCCATGTGCTACAAAAAAGCATTAAGTGATGTAAATGATGAACTGACTTATAAATACATGCTCCAGTTTTTTGTTTCCCAGCAGCTGGCTCCAGTGGAGTATATAGAAGTGTAAGATAAATATAAACCAGATGGATGGATGGATGGATAGATAGACAGATAGATAGATGATAGACAGATAAGGCTATAGATATATATGGAGAGAGACTGACACATACTTGTAAAAATCTAAATATTTTCATATTTGAATAATATCTTTTTTTGGTATATCCCTATTATTCTATTATGGTTAATATTCTTACCCACAAAGGCTATTCTCTTGAGCAAGGCTTAAATGAAAGAGGTGCTTTATTAAAAACACTGATTCTCTGACCACCACCACCATCACCCAGGCTAGGCTGAGGCTGGCTCAGAAATCTATGTTTACTGCCCCCCGCCCCAGTGCCCAGCTGAAAAATGACTTGGGTCATGGGCACAGACCAGCAGCTCAGAAGCACTCGTTTGAGCTGGACCCCAGATGAGGCTGCCACATCTCTTCCTCTCTGGAATTTGGAATTAGGACCAGCAGGTACTACAGCAATCTGGCCTGACTGCTTGAACTGCAGTGATGTGAACTCTTGGGAGCCATGGGGCAGCCTCTTTGTTCACATACCCAGAGAAGCAGAGGAAGCAGATCCACAGAGGGAGGTAAATGTAACTGACTTGCAGGGAAAAGTCAAGATGCAAACATGTAGCCCTATGGCTGGGCCTGTGAACCTCACTTCTTGTTTCCTTGTGGTTTTCCAGTCCCTCATGGGGCTTGACTCCTTTGCTACCCTTGAATTCTAGAGGATATCTCTGTTTCTTTTCAATACACACCGCCTTTTTGTTCCAAGTTATCTTTGATTGGTTTCTATTTACATTCATCCAGAAGACTCTTCACTAAAGCAAGAGTCAAAACCAGAATACCTTGGTTGACATGTGGATATTGGCTCCCTTGTCCAGAAGCAAGGTGACCATATCTGTGTGCCCCTCTTGTGAGGCCAGATGCAGTGGAGTGACTCCTTGTTTTGTCACAATGTTCGTCTCTGCGCCATAGTTCAGGAGTGTGGAAGCTATCTGCATTTGATTCTTCTTGGCAGCAATATGTAAAGGAGTATAGCCATTCTAAAAAATAATAATAATATCAAATTCATATATTGGAAGTTTAACAATTGCCCTGATAAATGTCTGAAGGAAATAAGAGTCTCTAATCAATAGGAACATTCAAAGTGAGTTTACGGTAAATTCAAATTCTTGCCCATCATAAGTTTCTGTCCAACAACACCCAAATCCTTGCAACCCATGTCACAAGGCATCCCATGCTACTTCCCTGGAAGACAGACACAGACACCAATGCCCCAAAGCTTAAAATCTCCCCCTCATAATGCTGCTCCTGAGAAGCAATAAGCCAGATTCCTCTTCTACAACTGTCCTTTAAATACCTGGAGATGGTTTTCATAGATCCCTTTAGTCTTCCCTTTTCCAGGCTAAATTTCCCATTCTTTCAACTATTCCTGACAGAAGCTCTATTTCTGGACCTCTCTCCATTAAGGACGACCTGTTCTGGACTGATTCTAGTTTGTCAATATAGCTCTTGAATTGTGCTGCCTAGAACTGAATGCTCTACTTCAGATATGGTTTTAGTTGCACAGAATAAAATGGAATTATTTATATGATCTTGGTTTTTTTTTAATTAATTAATTTATTTATTTTTGTTTGGTTTTTCATGTGGGAGGCAATTAGGTTGTTTTTTTTTTTAACGGAGGTACTGAGGATTGAACCCAGGACCTTGTGCATGCTAAGCACACACCCTACCACTGAGCTATACCCTCCCTCCTCTATGATCTTGTTATAACACTCCTACTAATATGCTTCTGGTTGGATTGTACTTTTTACTCATTCAACCACTATTTAGTAAGTACCAAGCATACGCATGCTAGGTGGGGATACCAAGGTGGACAAGACCTGATCTCTGTCTTTAAGGGGTTGCGTCCTAGTGAAAAAGAAATGAAACAACAAAATTAGCTTATATGAATTCTGTGGTCAATTAAAACCCTGCATCTCCCCTTTGTCTCTACAAACTGCTGGCTCAAAAGCGGAAATCTGAAGCTAATGGCTTTACGTGGAAGTTTGTGGAGAGGACGAGAGGAACTCATATTTTGCTTACAAGACCCAAACTTTAAACCCCATACTTAGGACCCAAAAAAAGCAAACAAACAAAATTCTGAACAAGTGTTAAGTCTAACCTATATTGTTTCCTTTCCTTTTCTTTATCGTCTGGTAGACTTTTCTATGAAAAATGTGTGAAAGAAATTGAAAACAGTAGCTTTGCCATTCACTGTGACGTACTGAGGGGAAAGACAGCAAGCATATTGATCAAGTGCTTCTCGTGAGACCCTAAGGAGAATTTTAGGTCCTGTTATTTCCTGAAGTCTAACTGCAAAGTGTACCAAAAATAAAAAGCAGTTTTGAGACTGTAAATGTCCTTATGTGTTGTCATGAAATCTTGATCCTCAAATGTCCCATTATCTATCCATTCTGTCTTCATCTCTCTAAGTCAAAGTCAGCATCTTTCAGTTCAGATGAATGATATTTCTCTTTAGGCTGCTCAGAAAACTTGACAGCAGCTCTTAGAAGTCTTTTCAGTGTCTGATCATAGGTCCTTGATGCTCCATGTGCTCTAGAACATCACACTGGGACCACAGATTCTACCAAATAAAAGGGCACATAGATTTTTGTAGACCCTAGAAGTTTAAACATTTTTTCTGCTAAAGTGAGTTTTCTGCAGCCCTAACTCGCCTCATTCCTGCAGCACAGGCTTTACCAAGGTTAAGCAAAGTATCAGTAAACTTACCGAGGTTAGGTAAAGTCAGAGACATATACAGAGGAGAACAGGGGAGTTTTAACAAAACAACATAAAAGGTCATCAAAGAGAGTGTAGAATTTTAGCAAGATAAGAGGTCTAACTGTCCAGCATGTACTTGACCTGCAAGTCTGAAAAACCATCTTACTCCACGTAGAGTAAAAGGTTTTGGAACCAAATAACAACAACAACATCAAACTCAATGAAGACTAAGAAAAGATTCTGGACTCTGGCAGAAAGAAGCAAAGAGGTTCTGGGGTCCAAGGGACTGTATGTGTTGGGAGTGGGGTGGGAAACTGTAGTGAAGAGAGTCAAAAGTGTAGGTAAGGGTGAGGTCCCACCAAATGGAAGCTTCCTGGAGTGGCCCCAGAGCTAAAGGACTCATGCTTACTGACAGCCTGGGGCAGATGCGTGGAAGACACTGGAGGAGCCTCCTGACCCCACCCCGCTGTGGACTGTGGGGTGGAGGGTACTTTACCTAGCCATCTGGACTCTGTTCATCTGCATTGAAGAGTAAGGACCATACTCTATAGAGGCCAGAGATCAAGGCTACATCTGTCTCTTTAGAAAAACCATACACATTATTTTGTAATTTAGGTCTTCTCTTCCTGGTAGATTGAGAGTCCCTCGTGGGAGAGAACATGCATTTTAATTTTACTACAATCCTTTCATTATACATAATAAGAGCTCAAATAAACTGTTGTGTTGGGTATTGATGAAGCCTTTCATCTCTTTGTTCAACATACGCAGCCTGGAAAGTTAATGAAAGAAATCCTGGCATATTCAATGAGCAGATTTTTCATTCTGTTGAAATAGTTGCTCAGTCTTCATTCTTTTATTCAGATGTATTGAGAACCCACATAAAATTGTACGAGACACCTCCAAGATATGCAAATGAAAATGACATGATTACTGTCCTCAAATAGTTCATAATATAGTACGAAAAAAGACATAAAACAAATGCAGAATTGATGTGATTATAGAGAAAGGGTTATAAAGGAATAAAAATGATATGTGTGATTATAAAATTTGTCCTCCTCTTTTGACAGTGTAATTATTTTATTGTAAGCTGTATATTTGTACCAACAAAATACCTATCTATGTATCTATTTATGTAGATAAAGATATATAAGTGTATCTATAGTTATGGGTACAAAGTTCTATATATAAATAGTTTGTTATATATAACTTATTTATATACACAACACTTGGTATATGCAGAATTCACTTTTACATAGACCATTTCATTTTATTATATATGTAGAGTGTGTATAATTTAAATAGACATGTGAATATATATGTAAATATTTATACAGTAGAAGTAAAAATAATTCTCTCTCTACTGCTTTGGAACACCGTAGACCTAATGTTCAGAGTGCTGGCTCTAAAGTCAGATTGTCTGAGGTCAATCCAAGCTCTATCAATTATTAGTCATGTGACTTTGGACTTACAAATTAACCTATTTAAATCTCATTTTTGTATCTGTAAAAATTATGAGATTAAGTGAGATATGCTTATACTACAGCACTAGGTGCAGTTTTTGGCATATAATTGGTAATAGTTGTTTTATTATGTCATCTAATACAGCATGAATATTTTCCCATCACAAAAAATATTTTTTTTCTTTTTAAATAAACTCTGACATGTTCTCAATATGTTTGTTGAATGAATAAACGAAAGATGTAACAATCACTTTATATGTTATATGACATTCATGTATATTTTCAGCATAAAAAAGGGGCAACTCAAATGGTGGGAAACACCCTGTCCAAGGGTTTATGTCTCAGTTGGAGCTGTTTTATGAGTTGGTGCTACATATAACCCCAAAATACATCCCTAGCCTAGGAACTTAAAAAGATGTAGGCTATAGCCCACACAAATGAAACATTTAAAAAACAAAGAAACAGAGTCTTTCAAACAGCACAATGAAAAATCTGAGGTCTGAAGGAAGGAATGAATAAAAAGGTAAGTGTATCATAACATTCTTTTTATACAGGAGGAGAAAAACCTGAACTGCCTTTCTTATGTTTCTCTTCTCAAAATTCATACTGCTGTCTCTAAAGCAGAGTGTTGGCAATCAAAATCTGAAGCGTCATCTTTACTGGCTCCTGGATACATCCCTGTAATATTGGCTGACTTAAAAAATCTTACAGGCTTTGCGGAAGAAACAGGGAGAAATGACAAAAAACAAAAAACAAAAAAAAGCTAGAACACTCCCTTACACCATATACAAAAATCAACTCAAAATGGATCAAAGACTTAAACATAAGACAAGATACAATAAACCTCCTAGAGGAAAACATAGGCAAAACATTATCTGACATACATTTCAAAAATTTTCTCCTAGAAGAAATAAAAGCAAGAATAAACAAATGGGACCTAATGAAACTTACAAGCTTCTGCACAGCAAAGGAAACCAGAAGTAAAACAAGAAGACAACCTAGGGAATGGGAGAAAATTTTTGCAAATGAAACCAACAAAAGCTTGATCTCCAGAATATATAAGCAGCTCATATGACTCAATAAGAAAAAAATAAACAACCCAATCCAAAAATGGGCAGAAGACCTAAACAAGCAATTCTCCAAGGAAGACATACAAATGATCAAAAGGCACATGAAAAAATGCTCAATATAACTAATTATCAGAGAAATGCAAATCAAAACTACAATGAGGTATCACCTCACACCAGTCAGAATGGCCGTCATTCAAAAATCCACAAATGGCAAATGCTGGAGAGGCTGTGGAGAAAGGGGAACCCTCCTACACTGCTGGTGGGAATGCAGTTTGGTGCAGCCACTATGGAAAACAGTGTGGAGATTCCTCAAAAGACTAGGAATAGACTTACCATATGACCCAGGAATCCCACTCCTGGGCTTGTATCCAGAAGGAACCCTACTTTAGGATGACACCTGCACCCCAATGTTCATAGCAGCACTATTTACAATAGCCAAAACATGGAAACAGCCTAAATGTCCATCAACAGGTGACTGGATAAAGAAGAGGTGGTATATTTAAACAATGGAATACTACTCAGCCATAAAAACTGACAACATAATGCCATTTGCAGCAACATGGATGCTCCTGGAGAATGTCATTTTAAGTGAAGTAAGCCAGAAAGAGAAAGAAAAATACCATATGAGATCGCTCATATGTGGAATCTAAAAAACAAAAACAAAAACAAACAAACAAACAAAAACAAAGCGTAAATACAGGACAGAAATAGACTCATAGACAGAGAATACAGACTTGTGGTTGCCAGGGTGGTGGAGGGTGGGAAGGGATAGACTGGGATTTCAAAACTGTAGAATAGATAAACAAGATTACACTGTATAGCACAGGGAAATATACACAAAATGTTACGATAACTCAGAGAAAAAAATGTGACAATGAGTGTGTATATGTCCATGAATGACTGAAAAAATGTGCTGAACACTGGAATTTGACACAACATTGTAAAGTGATTATAAGTCAATAAAAAATGTTAAAAAAAATAAATAAAAACAAAAAAACAAACAAAAACAAAAAAACAAACAAAAAAAACCACCAAAAGCTACTCTTACCAGGACTAGTTAGTTGCAGGTATATCAATACCAAGTGTTTAAAAAAAAAACAAAACACAATTCCCACATGCTGTCAGAGTAGTCACACTCTGTCTATAAATTCTCTCTATGGTCCTCACCTTGGCAGTGGCATGAGGGGACGCACCCTTCTCCAGTAATAGCAGCGCCACCTTCTGGTTGTCATAATGAGCAGCAACATGGAGCGGGGTAAGGCCATTCTGTAAAGGGTGTGTTTTAAGTTTCAGCATTAATCAATTAGCATTAGTTGCCCTGAAGCTGCCAGGATACTTGGAAACTGATATTGATTAAGTCCGTGTTAATTAATTAATGTAGTCAATAGGAAAAAATCAAAATAGATACCTAATGAATTTCATATTAGAAACGTTAACTAAAACTGCAAATGATCCGATGAGCATACAATCAGCACAGGGCATCTTGATTCCACCATAAATAAAAGTCTAAATGCTATGTAACAATTACTACAGTAACACTGGAGGGATTCTTCATACAGAGAAGTTCCGGGCCCTGCTGTGACAAGAACACACGTTTGAGGCGCAGCTTTAAACCCCTTCTGAATCAGTGAGTACGTGGACAGGTTACGGACAGACACCTCCATTATCTCAAAGCCGTTTCATCAGTTATATTCAAATTCCTTTCACAAGAGTGAGAAAAATATCTTGAAACAGATCTCCCAAGCTCCCAACTTGACCAAGTTATACAACAAACATATTACTGAAAACTTTTACCTTCCCTGCAGAATCTGCGGCAGCACGGCGTTGCAAGAGAAGTTTTGCTACATCCAGGCTTCCGTACTTGGCTGCTACGTGCAGAGGGGTAAAACCCTTCTGCAAACGTGAAGAACAAAAGTAAAACGCAGTATTTATCCTTGTGACTCCAAACAAAATCTTTTTTATTTGTTCACATATTAAGCAAACTATGTTGATTCCCATTTGGGAAAAATGCTAGAAGCATTAAATCTGTTATCCATAAAAAAGGAGTAGGATAAAGAATAAAATGTAACATGCAAGAGTTTGGCTTGATCGACTGAGCAAAAGAAGTTTTATTTTGAGGGCTTTGGAGACTGAAATTTGACTTCATAGGTTTGTGGAATTTATAACAGCCACTAGTGTGAGTAAAATGGCTCTGATTTGTGAGTTAAAAAAAAACCTTTTTCTTGCCTCTAAAAATAATAGGATTGTGACAATATCTGACTTCTGTCCAATTCTTCTTTTTTCTATTTTTTTATTTTTAATAATACTTGAATTCCAAATTTCTTTAAGGTTTAGAGAATTTCAGCATCCATGAGAAGAAAAATCAATTCTTTGTAATTAAGCTGATCTGCATTTTCTACAGAAATTGCAAGATAAATGGTCAGCAGAACAAAAAGTGTTCATCATTAACAAGCAGACTCATCTTGACTGTTACCACTTTTCCCAGAAGATCCACACTGTATATAAGACCATTCCTCTTGGAAAATACATTCTAGTTCTGACATGACGTTGAGCTGATTAACACCAGACTATTTTAAAGACACAGCTTTAAAGCTTTTTTAAAGACTGATCTCCTACACAAGTTTATACGTACAGATTCAGTGTGTTGTGTGCCTAACTAATGTCACTGTTATGAGCAGTGTGTTACGTATACAGCCAAGTCTCTGGACTCAGATCTCAAGGATGGCACGGTTCCTACACCATGATCTCAAATCCATCCTCTTGGCCAGACAGTCTAACCACATGCCTTTCTGGCCCTACAGTTGGGGTGGGAGTCTCAAGCTGATCAGGGTCTGCAAAACACACACAGCAAATATGCCTGGGTTAAGTAGTCTAAGATACACTTATATTCCAGACAATTGAATCCCTCATCAGAATCCAGAATAGCCCTCAAGAAGCAATATTGCTTCTTCACAGTGTCACTACACAAAATTATTTTTAGCTAAGATGTTTTCCTTTTTTTTCTTCCTTCCTTCCTTCCTCCCTCCCTCCCTCTTTCCCTCTCTCCCTCCCTCTCTCTCTCTCTCTTTCTTTCTTACTTAACATTAGGTACTAATAAGACCTTGGAGGGGAGTAAATCTGCTTTTCCCAAGTGTCTAACAAGTACTGGAAGTCCATTTAAGCCAACATTTGTTGTTAATGCTCTCCTCCCTCCAATCAATGCACATAATGACTGGGGTGACACCTAGGATGAGGTAGAGTTCTTTGAGACAAACCACATGGTAAGGAAGAAAAAATAAACTCCTTACCCTTAACGTCCTGCTGGAATAGTGATCGAGCCCCTTTGTAAATTTAGAAACTATTATTAGATGAAACTACAGACTCTTTACTGTAGAATCACAAAATAGAGGTTGGAAAGCATCGCTTGAGTCACATCTTCCTTCCTTGCCTATGTTAATCTCATCAGGATTTCATTTACCCTCTGATATTTATAAACTCTTTAACAGCTTTAACGATGATGAGTCAACTTCTCTTCAGAACCCCAGTCTGTTCCACTGTTGAGCTGTTTTAATAGTTTCTTCCATTTCTCTGTCCTAATTTACTATTGCTTTAGATATAGTTTAAATTCTAAAAATCTCTAGAAGACCAGGGACTATGTTTTATTCTATTTCTGTATTTGACTTATCTGAATTTCATTTATCACCTTCATCTGATGAGACAATCACTCGGTCTCTCTTCGGTAATTATTACTATTATTATTGGTATTGCTATTATACAGCTGACCCTGGAACAAACCGGGTTCGAACTGTGGAGGTTCACTTATATGTGGATTTTTGTTTCCACTATAAATACTACAGTACTTCACAGTCTGTAAGTGGTTGAATCCAAGGATGTGGAGCCACGGAAATGGAGGAACCCAAGGAAGTGTGGCTATGAGGGCCGACTGTAAGTTATATGAGAATTTTCAACTGCGTGAAGGGTTGGAGCCCCTAACACCCTCGTTGTTGTTTAAGGATCACCTATATTTTTGTTGTTCAGTTTCTGATATTTTTTTTAAGAGAGACTTAAAAAAATCCTTTCAGCCCTTCAGATTTCAGCATTTGAATAATTACCAATTTCTTACACCAAATATATTTTACAGCCATAGGCAACTAGGTAAGTCATAACGGTTAGCAGACTGCTCCCACCACTAGGACAGATGTCATTGCCATCCTTCAGTTTACACCTGCAAACTTCCTTCTCCCTCAGATGCTGTATTTATGCCTATTTATTATGAGAAAATTAAAAGTGTATCTTTAATCATCTGAATCACTGCTGTATTTGTGGGAATTATTTTGTCCTGAGAACAATTCGCTTGCTGTCGGCTGTAATGGGTCTCACCCTCCTGCTCTTCTGCACCAGCCCAATTTCTTATGCTCTAAGTAGATGTGCTCATGTTTTATTCTAAGTCATATCCAAATAGTGGATCACAAATAGGATGTGTCAAGTGGAGGGGAAATTACTCTGCCCTCACATGAAACTTTGAAAATAAGTAAAGTTCTTCGTTAGATGTATGTTCTTCGTATATTTTTTATTAGATGACAAAACAACTAATAAAGTGTGGTTCTCCAGCCCAGTAGTTTAGATGCTGTGTAGCTGGTAAAGTTTAGAGAGCAGAAAGGGTGTGATCGCTGATACCAGGGTTGGGAAAACCAAAGATTAAGTAAAGTGAACTTCTAGGTGGTACTAAAACTCTTAAAACAAATACAGTCTTGCCAATCTAATGCAATTTTCTCTTCCTCATTAGTAATACCAGCTCAATGTATTGGGGGACCTTACTTTTCCCTCTTGGGAATATATTGCAGATTTTCTAATGGAAAGTCAAGAGAAAGTAGCCCTTGCTTTGTGGAAATCACCTTAGTTAAAATACTAGATAGTTGCCCTAGAAACAACACTGGCATTAGTTAGAAGAATAGAACCCAGCACTCATTACTGAAGATGTTGTATGTAATCTCACAATCCCCTTTGTCATTTAGAAAATGAATCTAAAAAATTCAAAAAGAAGGAAGTAAGTCAGAGGCTTCAAGGGGCTCTACCCTTCTTGATCTCTGTGTAATAGAGAAGGAGGACCCTGACCTAGGATTCCTCCTGGTCCATGTCAGCGTGAAGCCATTCCCCTTACCTTCGTAGCTAAGGAGTGGGCTGCTCCTGCTTCCAGGAGGACGGATGCTACGTCCACCTGGCCCTCCCTGGCGGAGATGTGCAGTGGCGTGTACCCATTTGTAGTGGCCGCATCTGGATGAGCCATATGCTGTAGAAGCAGCTGAACGATTTCTGTCTTACCCAGGCGGGAGGCGATATGCAAAGGCGTCTGTTCCTCCTACAACTCAAGTCAAGTGAGAAGTTAGTGCCAGGACAGACCAAACTTCACTGGTAAGACATCTCACTCAGACATTTCACCATGTCTTCTTAGAATCTCTGGGAAACCCTACCCAAAAGGAAATCATTGCTGCTCCAAACACAATTAATTTTATCTCTTCTTGTAGAATGACCTGCTTGGTCACAAAATCTTCCTTAGATTTTTTAAGAGTATGCACTTCCATGAACTTGCTCATTGTTTCCTAGGCATACCAAAATGTCTCTCAGCTCATTAAGGCTTCAGTTCTCACTTATGTTTAAATATAAACTAGCCCATGGTGCTGAATAAGAAAGAAGTCTAGTCCAGAAGTCCTAAGACCTAGATTCTCATCCAGAAGCTTTCACTAAGAGACAGTATTTACTCTGGGAACTGTATCAAGAGAAGAAGAATCAAGGATGCTGGGAAGACTTCGTTCTTACTGCACTCAGCTATCCAGTGGTGGAAATTGCTAGTATTTCCTGCAGGGACAGACTGTGGATAAAGAAGATATTGTAATTTGATTTAAAAAGATGTTATTCCAGGAAATGTTGCAGACAAGTCTGGGACTTGCATCCAGGACTTCAAAGATGAAATGGGAGTCCAGCAAGAAGCAAACAGTGTGGAGTCTTTGCCAAATTCTTTTCATTTAAAAACAGGGGGAGGAGACAGCTGGTATAAGGGGCAGGGAGGACATGCTTGAGGAGGCTTGAGAAATCACCCAACCCTAGTGTGTGGTCAGGAAAATGTTTTCAGTGTTAAGAAAACCAGGCCAAACCATCCTCTTGTAAACAGAAAATTGTCTGTAACCTTAGTGATGAAAAGAGGTATATCTTTATAATCTGCCCAGGGGGATGTCATAACAAAGGTGAGGAAGGAAAAGCTAGGCCAGTGTCCAGGGCTAAGAATGAATGGAGAAGACAGAACAGTGTAAGGAAGAGCTGTTCAAATAAATCCAGCATCTTAAAATTATAAGGAAAAGAGTCTTAAGACGGAGCTACAGGAAGAGATGAAACAGCACTGTATGCATTTCAGGGAGGTAAGAACTAGATAATAATAGTAATAATATAGTAACAATATAATTATTTTAGTAACAGAACTGGAATTTTAGAAACATTTGCACTTTATAAACTTCCTTATAACAGAACCTATCCTTATAATGGACCTGAAAGGAAGATATAAAATATATTATTCAACCATTTTTTTAGAGAAAGGAAATTAAGAGGAATTAAATGAGTTCTCCAGGATTGTCCAAAGTCACTCAGGTATTCAAACAGGACTTGAATTCAGGCATTGGATTCTAAAGACACATCTTTGTCTATACATCCAATATATTAGTGACAAAACTAACAGGACAAGGGTACTCTCAATAGGCAAGGAGACTGATGACACTTTATAAGATACAACTTTCTCTGAAATATACAGGAGAAAAGAGAGGAATGGAGAGAATTAACAGTTACAAAAATAAATGGATAGTAAAACAAACAATAACCATCAAAAGACCAAAGAACTTGAGAATAGCTATCATGAACATCTGTTGTTTTAGGGTTTCCCTTCTTGGACTTCTGCCCAGCTGAATTTGATTGAGGTTGGTATTGCAACTGACACACTCTAAGATGTGTTTTCAACTCTAATTTGAAAAGATACATGCATCCCAATGTTCACAGCAGCACTATTTACAATAGCCAAGACATGGAAGTAACCTAAGTGCCCATAGACAGATGACTAGATAAAGAAGTTCTGGTATATATACAAGGGAATACTAATCAGCCATAAAAAAGAATTAAACAATGCCGTTTGCAGCAACATTGATGGATCTAGAAATTAACACTAAGTGTTAATTACTAAGTTACTAAGTGTTAAGTAAGCCACACAGTGAAAGGCAAATATCATGTCCCTTATATGTGGAATCTAAAAAATGATTCAAATGAACTTATTTACAAAACAGAAACAGACTCACAGACATAGAAAACAAATTTATGGTTACCAAAAGGGAAAGAGGGGAGAAGGGATAAATTAGGAGTTTGGGGTTAGCAGATACTGTATAGCACAGGGAACTACATTCAGTATCTTGTAATAACCTACAATGAAAAAGAATATGGAAAAGAAAATATGTATGTATAACTGAATCACTATGCTGTACACCAGAAACTAACACAACATTGTAAATCAACTATACTTCAATAAAAAATAAATAAAAAAAATAAAATGTGTTTTCAGTGAGCAAGAGGGAGAGTTGGGGCATTGGTGACCCTTTAACCCATAGCTGAGAAGTGGTAATCCTTGACTGGTGATGGCCAAGTAACTGGTTAAATTATCAACTAGTGTCTCTTGGTTCTTAGACCACAGAGCATTAAGGTACTTATTTTGAAAAACAAAAGTTAAAAAATAAGCTGTCTTGCCCATTTTCTTCAACTTTTGGTTCAGTCCTATTTGAAAGTGTAAAAGGGAAGAACATACACATTTGGTAAGTCTTTCCACCTGTAATCAGAGATTATGAGATCTTTGAAGATTTCGGTACTTGTTTCCCTGTTGAATTGGAAAAGTTGAATTTGCAGCCCCAAGCTAAACCTAATTCAATCCAAGGCAAAGAACTGGGAAAGCACAGAAGATAATATTCATGGGAAGAGCTAAAGAAAATGTGTGCAGCTCGAACCCCTACGTCTCTTCCAAATATAAGGGGCAATAATTCCCTCATCATGCAGCATCACTGACTGGGACACATCCTTGTCCAGGGAGAGATGTGCACTGTCCTACCACCACTACTAGTTTTCAAAATTAGGGAGACTTGCTGAGCCTCAACTCCTCTTACCAAAAGACAGAAATAGCAACGGCTGGAACAAGATTCAAATGCTTGATAAGATTTCTGCTATTAGTTACTAGCTAACAGGATTCCCAGGAACCAGATCTACTGGCAGCTAATGAAAGTTTTAGGTGAGTTAAGTTTTAAGTAAGTTTAAGCCTGGGGGCCTTGTGATTGCTCCATCCCTAAAGCAAATGCCAGAGCCCCGTATTGTGCCAACAGAACATGGGTACCTAAAGCAAGAGAGCTCCCAGAAGGGCAGGCCCCAGTGGCCCTCTCGGTTATGTCCATGGAGGACCTGGATGCGAAAGGCCCTTCCTGAGAGCAGGGCCTGGAGGACAAGCGCGCTGGCCGACCCGCGGACTCAGGCCACGCCAGCCCCTGCTCTCCAGTCTGTCCAGCAAATATATCCTATGCCCTTGACTGGCGAATAGAGAATGTCACCTGCACTTTTAAAAAAAGAGACATTACTGTGATGATATGACTTTTCTTTCATTATACATTGGTAGTGGGCAAAAATATGACTCAGCCCCATGATTATATAACCAGGAGGTATTATTCCTAAGCCCGATAGAGAAGAATACAGACTCCTCAGAGATCTTGACCTTGGAGATCAGTGTAGTAACTGGGTATAATTTTTACTATCTCCCCTTTGGGAGAGAGGGAATTGTAGAGCAATAGTATTAGGTTAAGAGAGGGAGTTTTCAAAAAGGCACGCAGGTAGGTATGTATGCTGGAAACCACGAGGTCAAACAGAGCAGACAGGTGTTTCTTTTTCTGCCCAATACTCCCGTCACCCTTTTTCTGGGAACAAGGGGAAGGGGAAGTGGACATCCCACACTCTATGTGGCTCTAGAGAAGCTGCCAATCATCTCACCACCACCCCCGCCCCCGCCATGAATGGGCAACACAATGGCTATGAAGCCTGGGCCTGAGAGTATATTTTGGCCATAGTGGTCAGCTCAGGTAGGGAAGGTGACCAGCTAGCATCCAGTTCCAATACTCGGTTTGGATGGGAGGGAGAAGAGCTCTCTTTATATCTGCAATGGGCGATACTGACATCAGCAGAGAAGAGCTAGAAGATACAGAACTAGAGGAGGAACTCTCTTTCTCAGCCTTTCAAACTCTGTGACCTCAGACAGGCCAGCAAAATCCATAATGTTAGGACCCTGAGCCACCCTACAATATAGGGCTGTTCTCTGTGTTAAATAAGATGATTTGTGCTAAAATGCTTAGTAAATTATAAACCACCGTAGAAATGTTAACTTCAAGGAATTCCAGGGAAACATTAAAGGGCTAAATGACAATGAAAACTCATGGTAAAAGTATAACTTAAAATAGAACATGTAGGGGGGAGGGTATAGCTCAGTGGTAAAGTACATGCTTAGCACGAACGAGGTCCCAGGTTCAATCCCCAGTACCTCCATTAAATAAACAAACCTAATTACCTCCTCCTACTAAAGTAAAAAAAAAAAAAAAAAAAAAAAAAGTGAAAAGTAAAAACCTTAATTCCTTGATGCTCAAAGCATAATCCCAGAATCAGAAGCACTGGCATCTCCTGTGAGTTTGTTAGAAATGCCCCACCCTAGACCTACTGAGTTATAATCTGCATTTCAAGAGGATCCCCAGGTGATTTTTATGCATAATAAACCTTTGGGTCGCACCACTCTATAAAGCTATGTAGCATTTCCTGTCCACACAGAAGGATGCTATAGGGAAGGGATTTCAGTTGCATCCTATAGGTGGTAGAGCTCTAAAAACAAACAAAAAAGGATGACCCAAAATTTGATATTTAAATAAGGAGGAATAAAATTTTAAGATGTTTATTTATATACGTAGACCATGAGACTAAATTTGTTGCAAAAGAGAAATAAAACAGTAGAATTGATGGAATTTCTATGTAGAAAAAATAAATACATAAATGTTATAACTTTTCAAGGGAAAGAGTCGGTAGCCAGCAGTTTTTGAGATTTCAGATGGTATCTAAAAGGTGTAAGGCGATAACAATAAGTTAAATTGATAACATTAAAAAATGGCAGAGATGCATGAAAATGAGTACATTTCCATTAAAAATAGAGTAATTTGATACAGAAAAAGTTAAGCTGTTTCCATTTATATTAAGAGAGATAAATGAGAAATCCTTTTATTATTAAGTATGCATTACAAAATATTTCTCAGGAACATTACACAAGTAAAGTTGAAAGGAAATGAGAGTAGGCAGAGCACAGAGGGTTTTTAGGGCAGTGAAACTACTCTGTATGATGATGGGATAAGGATGCACACATGTCATTACACATTTGTCCAAACACATAGAAGGTACAACATCCAGAGTGAGCCCTAACGTAAGCCACGGGCTTGAGGGATGGCGATGTATCGATGCAGCAGGTTAGTCAGTCCTAACTGTGGACCACTCTGGTTGGGGTGGGGGGTGCTGATAACGGGGGAGGCCCTGGGGTTGGAGGCATACAGGAAATCTCTGTACTTTTCTCTCCATTTTGCTGTGAAATTAAGACAGCTTTTTTTAAAAAAATAGTCTTTAAGGGGGGAAAAACAGGGAAACCAGAAAAATGCCAAGACAGGGAGGAATACAGTTTGAATAACAAAAGCACTTAGCATATAAGAGCCTAAAATACGAATGATGATTACCAAAGAACATAAATTATACTACTTGTACAATGGATAGAAAGGCAGATAAAATCTAAAAACAAGAATAACATCAAGGCTGCCTGTGCATCACTGGATTCTGTATGGAGGTCTGTGAGAAAAATGCCACAAAACTCCTAGTCAGAGACTGTTATGAAAGTCTGGAAAGGAGTTTCAAGGTATCTAAGTCCAGCCTTCTGTTTTAATGATAAAGACCTGGAAGCGAAATGACTTGCCAAAAATGACAATTTGTATGACTCCAGCCAGATGCTTTTATTTCAATATAATACTATTTCTAAAATGGACCCACAACAGTTAGATTCAAGCTGAAGTGAGTTCCAGCTTAGGTGTATCAAATATTGAAGAAGGAGAGAAAGTATTGAAATATTCCATGAGAATCCCAAAGATTCTAGTACAAAAGAACAGCACAGAAAAGGAAGTAGAAGATACAGATAAAATATCTAAAGTAAACAAAGAAGGTGAAAAAAGCAACTGGCAAATTCTTTAAAAGAAGAAAAAAATGAACTTGTGGGAGAATTAGAAACAGGATAATCCAATCACGCAATCTCTAGGGTCAACATTCTTATGTTTTGGAATGGTGGAAGGGCAGAATGTCTAAATATGGAAATCAGAATAAGAAAAAAAGTAGAATTCATCATAAAAAAGGAGGAAAGTCAAACAAATGAAGGAAAAACATTAAAACTTTGAATATGATTTGTTTTTATGTAACTAGCAAGGAACGTCTATGGAAATTTGATTGGCTTTGGTGGTAAGAAATGAATTAATATGTATGGTATCTATAAAATAGAGGTAAAATGTTAAAATTCAGGCAAATGAATATATACATGGAAGTGCTTTCATAAGTAAAAAAAAAAATTAAAATGTTAGTCAATTCCAAATTTCTTAGATGCAAAATTCTACATTTTTTCAAATGTTAATGTTTCTGTGATTAAAGTGCATTTTCCATTGTGTATATTTACTGCACCATTTATTTTTTGCCTAAAAAATTGTTACTGAATCAGTGCTTTCACATGTCCTTGGCATTTCACAGTCCTTGGCATTTCCACATAAAGAGAGGAAGAACAGCACCATCCCCGGAAGATGGAACTCATGCACACAAGAGAAGAGAACCCCGCACACCAGCACCTACCCTGGCTCTGGCATCGACAAGGGCACCATTTCTCAGGAGGCATCGGACCACTTCCACCTGCCCTGCCCGGGCTGCCATGTGCAGTGCAGTCTCCCCACGCTGCCGGGAAACAAACATTGTTGAATCATAAGTGAACCCACTGCTTTGGATGGCATAGAATAAAAATGTGTCTTTTTGTGAAAGACACCAATATAGCCAAAGGTTTTAGCAATCTATGAAAAATCATAATTATTTATAATTGGTTAGCCTGGAAAAAACAGTTTTGTATCTTCTCCATCTTCAGAAGGATAAAAAAAATGTTTATTTGTTTTATTTTTTCACACTCCATGACAAACCAGAGAACTTACCAAAACATTCAGGATACCCTGAGGTTTAATTTCACAATCAGTATGGCATAACCTAAATTACTTTTGGTAATATAAAGCTACCTTTCATCCTTCAAACCTAAAATCTTGACTATGTGATTACAACTTGATCTCGTTTTCATGAGAAACTCTAGGTACTGAAGAGCAAGTCAACACAGTGCAAAAAAAAAAAAAATCACATCATTTGTACCACACATAAGCCATTCTTTTTCAGAATTCAAAATTTGCTCTGGAAACAAACTATTACTTTACATTGGATTTGTCTTTGTGTTATGAGACTAGATAAAGGCTGTCCATATGAGAAATCCGATTTGCCCCGGAGGTCCCCTACTTATTACTGATGAGCATATTTAATTACAGACAGTTATTTGAGAGATGAGTGAAGCAAGTTAACAGTGCCATCTGTTGAGATGGGCAGCAATGAGCATCAGGTCCTTCCTCAAGTGTGTTTGTGCTGCATCAAGGAAGACACTCTTATCAGGGAAAGGTAGCTTAATCTGCAGCATGAAGGATGATGGTTAGACGTAAGAGAACTTTCTCCCTGGGAAGCCTGTTAATAACTGCCTCTAAGAGAGAGAATTTTTTTTTAATCAACACATTTTAAAACTACATATAATTCTGCAGAAGTCAGGGGTTCATTTTTTCAAACAATTTTACAGTTACCAAAGAATAAGACACTGGAATAAAAGTTAGTTTAGTCACCACTATGCTAGAAAGTAAGTTTGATTTCAACCAGGAAAAGCAAACTACTCCAAATAAACTCAGTTGATCTCAGTGTTGGGTGTGGTAATTGGATAACATGTGACAAATTTCAAGTGAGTAATTCCTTCTGATTCCTTGCACAATAAACCCTTAAACCTAAAAGATTTAAGACAAACTTCAGTTTGGTGCCTGGCTCACAGTTCACTTTTTGCTAGTATTCAAAGATCCATTTCTTATGAAATTATGAGAAATTCATTCCCAATGATCTGACATGGAAAGCACTAAGCTGGACATCTATTCTCCTTTTCTCCTTTTCGTTGATGATTCAGTTATTCTCTAGTGGCCTTATTTTCTGACGATGTCTTTTGACTTTTGTAAAGTAAACGTATTTGGAGTATGTTACTACATAAAATAACATCGGAACAGCAGTATCTGTTTTCAGACTTTGGATGGATGGCAAAATTTTTCCTCTTCAGACAACCATGATCTCTAACTTTTCTGTATCACTTAAAACCTGTCTCTAAATAGATGAAGCCCAATCTTCTATTAAAAAACAAAAACAAAAACTCTCAAATTTTTATTCCATTTCTAAGCCATAACAGTACAGCAATTTTACTAATTTTGGTAGAAATGAAGACAAAAATGTTTCCTTATAAGACGTTAAAGTCAGAGGTCTCAGGAGTACCTACTCAATGACGAATTTATATGTTTACTTTACAAGCCAAGCTTTATTAATAAGAGGTTTCAAAATGTAAAATAATTTCCAATACCAGTCTTAATATTTCCCATACTCTTAACTTACACTTAAGTTATTTTTATGGTGTTTACACATTTGAAATTTATGAGTTGGATATAAAACCTAAAGTACTAAACGTAATATTCAAAGAAAAGTTATACATATATACATGCAAATGGTCTCTCCATTTTAAAACAACAGTCTTGTTCAATTCTTATTTAATGACTTTTGTGTAATTGACTTTTATTGTAAATCGCCCTCACCCTTTTAAAGTTATATTACCCACATTTATACATAAGTATAAATAAGAAAATGAAAGAGGGTGTGTATTATTTTAATCAATTACTTTCATTTCTTGGTTATTGGGCACCTCATCTTATTCAATACCCGTGTTTTCCTTATCTGAAGCTAATTAACTTTAAGGATTAGGGGAAATTCTTAAACATAACATGTAGTGTGAACTGAGCCATGAATCCACTGATTTGCTGTAAGAAGAGAAAAATGTGGTAGTCCCCCACACTGCACTCTGAACAGCCCCAAAAGTGCTTGGTTAGCTACTCCCATGGTTGTCAGTGAATACTTTGGATTATGGATGTATTACAACTGGCAGTTCAGCTTTCTAGGTTTTAAAGTGCATTTGTGAGCTTTCTGGAAAGGGCACTTTGTGGTAATAATAACTGCACATGACTGAGGTACTGGTACGCTTCATACCTGGAGTGAGTTTTGAGACAAAAACAAGACTGGCAAGAGAATGGGTATGCTCACGTCCAAAGCAGGTACTAAATTTCATGCCACTCTTCCCAGTTGTTAAAACCAACTCTGCCCACAGCTACAGTGACTTCCACTTTGGCTGCATCAGTTGGAAAGCATCAAAGCACAACAGATAGCATTGCATTCAAAAATGCAACATGGTTTCAGGCAACACGCAAAGGCTCCAAGGGTTGGGGACTTCGGGATCAGGAAATGACCAACTCTGACACAGCAAGCAGGCAGTCAGCATTCACACGGCTCCTTAATCAACCTGCAAAGAGTTTTGGATCCAATAGCTGTATCCTCACATTCTGAGAATACACCAATCACAGGCATCCCGCTGCTAAAGAAAGTTAAATTCCTCTAAATTTAGGGTTGCCAGATTTAACAAATAAAAATACAGGATGGCCAGTTAAATTTGAATTGCAGAGAAACAAAGAATAATTATTTTACTATAAGTGTGTCTCAACTATTGCATGGGACATACTTATACTAAAAACAATTATTCATTGTTTATCTTAAATTCAGATTTAACTGGGAATCTTGCATTTTATCTGGCAACTCTATACGGTATCTGCTCCCTGAAGGACACATCATACAAAAATTAAAATGAACAAACAAAAACTAAGTAGGAAACACATTGAGGAGAGGTGCCTCTCAAGTAATTGTTTTGAGGGGGATGAAGTGAAGGAGTATGTAATGGACAAATGAGAAGATAAACAAAATGAAAAACTTTAAAATGACCAACAGGTGGAAGTTAAGGTTTAACACAGAAATTGCCAAATCTGGGAGTATTTAAGAACGTAAAGGATGTCAGCATTTTGATTGTTATTATTAATGTTTTGTTTATTTTTATTTGAAGATCTATATGTAACCTATATAGCTTTTTTTGTGAAGAAGAACATATCAATATGGAACAAATCCATCATCATCAGATAATCTGGAATTAGTCAGTTAAGAAGCAAAGTAAGAGTGCCACAGAATCACACAAACATTTTATGTGCACTTTCTTTGATGATTTTGCAAAAATCTCCCCTCTGAAAGATTAACACAGGGGATTTCAATTGAGCATTGCATAGAATAGACTCGTCTATGTGATTATTATAACATGATAACACAATTAAACATAGTACCACCATTGCTTCTATGATTCTGTAGGCACTGGAATGCAAAGAAGCAAAATACAGTACAGTGGGAAAGTATTCAGAGAACTTCCTTCAAAAGGTACTGGTTTAGGGGGAAGGTATAGCTCAGTGGTAGAGTGCTTGCCTAGCATGTACAAGGTCCTGGGTTCAATCCCCAGTACCTTCATTAAAATAAGTAAATAAATAAACCTAATTACCCCTGAAAATTTTTTTTTAAAAGTGTAGATCTCAATTTAAAAAAAGGGAACATCTCTGAACAGAAAAAGGATGCCACTGATTTCTTTTGAAGTTTGAAGAAGTGACTACAAGTTAAACTCAAACTGGAATGTTGTGAAATTCCTCTTATCCTTAATAGAGTAGTTAAAATTAGCACATAATATTATTACTTTAGGATCAATAAGCTGCAATTTGGGGAACACACATAGACTACACTTCAATTCTTTAATGGTGTTATACTCTGACTGTAAGTACTATGAAGAGAGAGTATTAAATCATATTTAAAATCAAATAATTTCACATGGATTTTTTTCCACGGATCAGAAAAGTCAGCACAGAAACTGTAAGATACAAGGAATGACAGAGTGAGAGGGAATACGAATCAAAAATGAAACTGAACATTCCGTTTCACAACTCAAATGGAATGGGATACCAAAAATTAGCAATACTAAATCAACTGCATTTGGAAATATGATTCATTTTAATGAGCACTAACATTTATTTAGGGAGAGTTATTTCTGCTAAATAATTTTAAAAAATCTCAATCTTCCAGTGGGTCCTGGTGAGCTTCAAATACATGATTGCATCTTGTGCAGAGCAAATTCTCTTGCTCAGGAGAAAATCTGTGTTCAATTATCAAGATTTAAATGGGCACCCTCCAAGAAAATGAGAGAAATACAAAGAAACAAGAAGGAAAAAATCCTAATTTAGATTAAGTAGAAGAATTCTGGAATATCTAATATTTATTGGCAGTACAAAACTTGTCTGGAGACCAACATGGATTTCAGGATACATGAAAAAGTTGCAAGGCATAACCTTGTGGCAAACAAAATCAAATCAAAAAGAAAAATCAAAGTAAAGTTAAAGTGTGGCAAATCCACGTAATTGAAGGAGAATTTGATATTAAGTTAAAAAAAAATCTCCTAATTTTGATATATCTCTGGTTAATCATTTGATATCACTGACTTAATATTTTAACTAAAATTACCTGGAATACAATTCACTCAAGCAAGTAGAGTAAGCCCTGAAGATTTTATTCCAATCAATCATTTATTCAAGTTCAAGTACATTTGTAAAATGTATTTTTTTTAATAAGTGGATTTAAGATGCATGCAGATGTTCAATTCATCTGTACCTTCAGGAAGCTGGAACAGTCTTACTCCACAACTTCCATTTTATTTTTTTAAAACATTTCTTACCCCAGGGAGGGTCTTTTCAGCGATGTCCTAGCAACTGTTTCAATAATATGTTATCATGGGGGCTCTTCTCAAAGCTTGGCTGCTGAGCTTTGGTCAGACACACACACACACACACACACACACACCCCTACACACACCCGCACGCTTCCTCTCGCTCTTCCTCCCTGTGGTTATTCTGACCCAAGCCATACTCACAATGTTAGTGACATCTGGAGAGGCTCCGTTCTGCAGCAGAAGGAGGACAATGTTCAAGTGGCCCATGAAGGCAGCCACATGTATTGGTGTGAGGCCAGACTGCGAAACAAAGCAACAGCGGTTTTACTCCCCTGCACCAGTGGGGCTCTGGGGCTTCTTCAGATAAACAACACTTGAGTGAAGAGGACAGAAGATGGGCGGAAGGAAAGGGGAGAAGGAGCAAGAGCAGGAATGTTTCATGACAAGCTGAAACATTTTTCTACCTCTGTTATAGCTTGGATTGAAGCCCCATATTTCACCAGCAGTTCCATGACTTTGATGCGGTTTTTCTTGCAGGCAATGTGCAGTGGAGTAAAACCATTCTGTGCAAAAGACAATCAAGTTAGTCAAAAACATGCAGAAACGATTCTCACACAACTCCATGCTGGCACATTGCAGGCAATAATGTTACATCATCACATAAGGTCACCGTTTCTTCAAACGTGGTCGGTGTTGGGTTTAGAAAGTGGTGGTGTCCTCCTGGAGGCTCTGAACTTGGCTTATATGTGGTGGGCAGGTGTGTCATTGTTTGTGTGGTTACAGAGAAAACAAAAGGGAAGAAAAGTCCATGGGCCTACCCTTCCAAGAGAGAAAAGTGAGGCAATTATACTTTAGAAGTTCTAAAATGTTTTCAAGTAGACTGATGGGTCAGATTATAAAAGTTTGAAGATGCATCACAGATAAGCAAGTGGATTTCTGATGATGGGCTATTTCTTAGAGCAGGAAATCATTACCTGTTTTACTTCAAAAATCTAAAGACATGACTGCCTCTATAATGAATGTTTCAGCTTAGCTAACGTTTTCCTTAGGGAAGAGGTGTTGTAAATTAATAGAAATCATTATTTATGTTGATAATTTTTTACACCCAGAAGTTATATTGTTTATATTAAAACATTTTTAGAAGGAGTTGTTGGATATTGCTGGAAATCATTATTTATGTTGATAATATTTTATAGCCAAAAGTTATATTTCTTATATTAAAATGTATTTATGACATACGCCAATCAGATACATTTTATTTTAAAAAGAAATGATTATTAAGTTCCTGAACAATTTTCAAGAAAAGTATGGAGGACTTCTGGAGTAACTGGAAGAAGATATCTCTTAGAAGCAAAGGAACGTGGAGAGTCTTTAAGGTACTTCCTAACTTTCTGTACTCAGCTAGCGTGCAGGAATTGGGGGAAATTACATAAAAATTTGTTAACTAACCCCATGCTTAATCCTTATGTGTTATATTTAAGCATTATATTTTTATTTGAATAATGATGTCTCTATATAGAATAGTTATGCCTATTCTGCTAATTAACAATTTTGCATGTCTCAACAGGGACCGTTTATCAGTCAGTAGTTTTCTACACTAGCAGTTCTCAGGAAAGTACACAATTTTATTTAACCTAATGACATCACTGTTCACAATATTTGTTAAGTAATCTCCCATTTATGAGCTAGGTAATAAGCCAGGTGTAAATAACCACATGTACATGCTGCCCTTAAAAGATCTGCAATGATTAGACTATGACATTTCACAAGCTTACTGATCACTATCCAATTGAAAGTGAGTCCTTTCCTCCTTGTAAGAAAATAAATATCCTCACATAATGGCACATAACCCTCAAAGTATAGTTGCTTCCCAGTCAATACTGAATAAATTGATTCCAATGGAAAATTTCTAATAATAATAATATTTAATATTTGCTAATTCTAATGACATTCTCTTAAATGACTGTCCGATGACTAATTTTCACTGACATAAACCATGTAGACATAGAAGAAAGGACTGCTTTTAGTTTGAGAATTAGGAAACAAGAGGCATCCATTAGTACAGGCCTAATTCTTCCAGTGATTATGGTTAGAACGTAAGTGAAGCGAGGCAGACTCATTTGTTATTAGACCTTGGGAGAAGCAGAGCTGCTCTATGGACAGCCTCTTGCAGATTCTCTTGAGCAATTCCTGAAATAGTCTATATAAAACCCTTCCTGAAGCAAAAAGACACTAAGCATTACTCTTCTATTAGCCTATGGTTGAGTAATCAGGTCAATAAGGAAAATCTCCAAGTGAATCTTTCACAGGCTTATATTTTACGTATCTTACGTAGTCAAATCTATTCACCACTTTAAAACCTTTTTTTCCCAAAAAAGATTAATGAAGTTCCACTTTTTTACAATTTTACTGTGACTCTATATACAAGTGTCTAGAACTTATTTTTTAATTGCCTATTTTTC
The DNA here is from genome assembly GCF_036321535.1 of Camelus dromedarius. Lineage (NCBI taxonomy): Eukaryota > Metazoa > Chordata > Mammalia > Artiodactyla > Camelidae > Camelus > Camelus dromedarius. Next base: position 43,218,929 of record NC_087436.1, read on the forward strand.
ACCTTCTACTTTCCATGTGAAAATGAGTACCACTCCAGAGGTTTCATAGCTATCTACAACTTGCTGGTTATGGAAATATCACCTTGGTGTTCTCTTAAATCTACCCCTGCTCACCGACATTTAATAGCAAACTGTGAAGGCATGAAGTAGGCAGGCAGCTTGTGGGAGGTGACAAACTTAGACTTAACTACATATCTGTAACCATGCATTGCTGGTGTCTGCAACCATTGGTCAATCAATGTGGGTTTGCTTGTGTTGATCTATATTCAGTGAACGTGGACTGGGCCAGGTTTACCAGGGCTCTGGCGTTCGGATTGGCTCTCTTGTCCAGAAGAAGTTTGGTTACACGGTAGTGGCCACAGTGTGCGGCAACGTGGAGGGCCGTCAGGTAGTCCAGGGTGACATCATCAACAGGTGCCTTGTGCTGCAGCAGGTGCTTCACACATTCCATGTGGTCCCCCTGTGCAGCCATGTGAAGTGGAGACAGCCCATTCTGTGCAACAAAACAAAACCAAACCAAGTCCACATTTTAGTCATTACTTTCAGGATTCTGAAACACAACAGCCAATTCTTGATCGCTGGCACAGTTGGCAGCAGAGAAAAATAACTACCATTAGGTATCTAAATATGCAGTAGATTATGTTTGGCAGAGAAGGAAGTAAGAGAATGTTTAATTTCATAACTATGCTATTCTTGGGCAAAAATAAATTATGTCTTTCATGAATGAACACATCATGTGTGCAACAACTCCCTGGCTCTCACAATTATTAGGGAGATATTAGATGTACAAAAACAAGTAGTAGCTGATGCTTAAATGATCTGTATCTAATCCCATATATAGACATCTATATTCAATTAATCTCTCTGCATGAATTTCTTTACTTCTAAATGGAGAGGGAGGTGGGTGCTGGAGAAGCAAGTGGGTGGGTCAGGGAAAAAAGATTTTGGTCATCCCTTAGATTCATGCTGCTTTGAAATTCTGTAACTTCTTTTTTTCTGTCATGAGACATGAATTGCACTTGGAGAAAGCACTCATGAAAGAGCTAGAAAAGTGTGAGGCAAATGGGGACCATGTGTCAGTGACCTCCCAACTTTAAAATTTTGAGGATAATCTAAATTAACATCGATACTACCAAAAACAGCTTTAGCCTTCATCCTCAGAAGGTCAACAGCAGGAACACAAGACAGCAGGGTAACTCACTGCTAATTATTAGTCTAGGTAAAACTCTCACTTTTTAAAGATAAATAAATAATCTTATAGGGGAAAAGTACATAAAATTAGTAAAGAAACTTAATTAGAAAATGTTAAAGAGAGAGGATTATTGTCTTTTCTTCATAATCAATGCAAATACAGTGACAAGAAAATAACTGTTGACCAAGTATTTAGTCTGGCAGCCACTACATTTAAAGAAGCAGAAATTGTCTAAGAAGCCAGAATAGGTCCAAGGCCCAATATTTTCAACAAGGAAGGTATTTCAACAGTATAGGAAGGACAGCTAAAAACAAATACATCAAAATCTTAATTGTGCTGGTTTGTGGATAGTAGTAGTATACATAATTTTTAAATTATTAATATTAGTATTTTATTTTTGAAATACTCTTTATAATTATTAATTTTATATTGGTAAATTCATAAAGTGAATTTAGAAAACAGAGTCGATGAGAAGCTAGTTATGCATTATGGGGAAGATAGTACAAAGGGCAAAGTACAGGAGAAATTCAGGCCTTGGCAATGTTTGGACTGGTGTGTCACATGCTTCTCTGTCAGTCGGTTTATCAATCTTTAATGCTGTTTAATCCATTTAAAGATTATGTGAAAAATAAAAGCCTTCACCATTTAATCTTTTATTCATTTTTACAAATACTTACTGAGCACCTGCTGAAGCCCTGTTCGAGTACGAAGGCTACAGCAGGGACTACGACAGACAGGGAGCCCCTGTCTTCATGGAGGTTACGTCTAATGTGGTAGACACGCAGGTCAAAAAGAATAAGAATTAAAATATACAGTACGTTAGAAGGCCATCAGTGCTCAGAAGAAAACTAAAGCACAGGATGGCCAAGGGAGTTTGTGTATATGAGTGCAATTTTGGATAGAGTGGTCAGAAATGGCCTCACTGAGAAGGTGAGCTTTGATGAAAGACATGATGAAAATAAGAAACCTGGTCTATTGATCTGAAGGAAGAGCTTCTGAGGTAGAGGAAAAGGTGCAAACAGGTCCACACCTGGGCACAGTCGATTCACAGTAGGAGAATGTGGCTTAAGGCAAGTAAATGAGGAGGATTTACAAGGAGATGGATTCTGAGATGTAGGAGACCCTGCCAGTCAGCGCAGGGCCTTTGACTGTTACTCAGAGTGAGATGGGCCCTGTTGGAAAGGTTAGGACAGCAGGATTACTTGAGTTGTTGTGTTAAGAGTAGACTGATGGGGTTAAGGGAGAAGAAGGAAGGCTCATTAGCGGCCTTTTGCAGTCATCCAGTTGGGTTGATGGTGAGCTGGACCACAGTGGTAGTAATGAGACTGCTGAGAAGCTGCCGACTTAGTGATATGTTCTGAAGGAAGAGGTGACAAGGTGTGGTGACAGGATGGAGTGAGAAAGGGAGAAAGAGGAGAGCCAAACACTGCATGATGAGAAACCGCAAGTATGGAATGGCCACTCACTGTAGAGAAGACTACAAAGGGGTTAAGTGCAGGGGTGGGGGAAATATCTGGAGCTGAATTTTGAACTTACTAAATTTGAGATGTCCAATGGACACCCAAGCAGCAATGGTGAGCTGACACCTCAATGTAGAATTCTGGAGATGCACATTTGTGAGTCATCAGCATATAGGTAGTATCTAGAGGTGAAACTGGATATTTCTTAGTGAGTGAGCACAGACAGAGAAAAGACACAAACACTGACCTCTGAAGGTTCTAACACTCAGAGAGCTGAGAGTGAGGAGGAGGAGCTAGGAAAGGAGACTGAGAAGTGACAGCTAGAAACACAGAAGGAAAGCCAGGAGACTGATGTCCCAGAGGGCAAATAAGGAAAGTGTCTTGAGAAGGGAGGAGTAAGCAGTTGTGCCAGATGATAGCAAGAGGGAAGAACAGACTAGGGGCTCTGATTCATGTCACTGTAGAGATACAGAGGTGGGAGCCTGTAGAAATTCTCTTCCAATTGCTTCAAACTTCTCAGTGTTGTGGGAAGTGAAGACAAGGAAACGAGTGTATGAAGTTGGAAGAAAAATGAAAAAGTATAGAACGATCAGACGGCAAGGAGTAAGAGTGAGCAGATTTGGGGAATACAGGGTATTGTTAGGCGATTTGACATTAGGGATCATGAATTTAAAGTCAGTCCGGTAGGTGTGATTGTGTGGTTTCTGCAGCTGCCTTCAGCTGCAAAAACAAGAGTTGGATTCAATCAGGGTGAAATGTAGCAAGTGTGTATGAATACATCTAGAAGTGGTATAAATACCAGTGGAATTTATGCTGGGCAGAGCTGAGGGCATAACATGAATGAGGGACAGTTTAACAATGGCTGATGGAGCCAAGAAGGGAAAACGAATTTCTGGAGTTGGGGTTCCAGAGAGAGTGAGATGCAACATGGAAGGAGGTGGTGAGACAGTAGGGAGGTTAAAACCAGTCACTACAGAGGGTTTACAGTCACCAAACTGAGAGGCCAACTAGAAGGATCATCTACTGCTCTTGCCAAGATTATTCAAGTCATCAAGAATTAGAACAGCGGTTGTGGAGAAGAGGCACAGTTTGCCGAGAGTTTGAATTTTCAAAGAATGAGGGAGAGCGACCACTAGATAGATGAATATTTGCTTGAAGAAGGAATAATGGATGATTCAAAATTGGGAGTTTTTATGGAGAAGGAGGGAGATAGTCCGGTATTAGGTGCCTCTTCCCTTCCCAGCCTAGTAGGATCACCTCACGCCAAGCTGGTTAGTTCATTTTCCTCGTGTTCCTTACCCTGCACATAGCTCTACTCTTTGTAATTATCTCCTTGTCTATCTTACCTACTTAAATTTTGAGCTTCTTGAAAATACAGACTGCAGATTATTTATCTTGAGAGTCCCTTAGTGACCAGAACACTGCCTGGCACATTGTAGTGACTCACTATGATAGTTGGAAGCATGAATGAATATAATCATGCAGACCTAGATGCTTTATGCTGGATCCTTATATATGACTGACATTTGATTTTACAAGAAGGCCATTAAAAATTTCCGTCTCGGTAATCCATGGTCTTCATTAGTGATACGACAATTACTGACAAATTCTGTAGATGAGGTTATTTTATAGTTTGTGGAAGAAACTGTAGCATATCTGCCTATCTTCAGTTTGATACAGGCTTTTTATTGGTTATAACATGACTGGTCTGAAATTTTGTTATTTCCATTTAAATTTAAATCTGTTTCCTCAGCAAAACAATTATCTCTGCATTAGCCAGGACAAAACATTGCATTTTAAAGACAGAGCTCTACAACATTCACAGTATAAGTATGAGAATGAAAATAATGCAGATGATTTATTTCTCATCTTCATACATTTCTGATCTGAAGCCACCCTTTCGTGGTCTGTGGAGCCCACCTCTAAAGACTGAGTTCATTCTATGTAAATTTTGAATGTGTGTGCTGGTTTTTGCTCCAAATGATTTCAATTAAACATTCAATTAAAATGTAATATAAGTTGAAAAATATTTGCTGTGTAGGCTGCCTTATTTTTCTCAGCTTACCCTAGTAACAGCATCAGTTGATGCAAACCATGTTCAAGGGGTGGGGAGATGAAACAGAGAGAAAATGTAAGAAATGTCCCTTGTCTAAATGTTTGTTGTATTTAAGGATCCAAGGGTTGTTGCATTTCCCATTTCATAACTCTGTGTCATTATCTTCAATTTCTGTCTCATGATATTTTCTGGTAACCCAAAGAAAACCTCCAACATATCAGCTCATCACTTGGTTTTTATTTATATGGATAAGAGTTCTCCCCATGGCTGGGCATATGGATGAAATGAGACAGGAAGTGTTAGATGTGCTGTGCCAGAGAGAACAATATGTTTGTTCACTGGTCCTTTGTAGATGGCCTCTCCCAACTCGTGCTTTCTAGATCACCTATAGTCCCAATTATAATCAACCAACACCAATGGTGAGTAATTCTTCTTACTAGTTTTGTCCAAGTGATAAAGATTGGAGAGTAAAAAGACTTATCTTGTATTGCTACTTGTGCTGATTTAAAAGATAATTTTAACATAGAAAACAAACTTATGGTTACCAAAGGGGAAGGGGGAGGGATAAATTAAGTGTTTGGGATTTGAATATACTACTATATATATATATATATATATATATATATATATATATATATATATATATATAAAGCTCTAATATATAGCACAGGAAACTATATTCAATATCTTGTAATAACCTATAATGAAAAAGAATAGGAAAAGGAATATATACGTATATATGTGTGTATATGTATAACTGAATCACTATGCTGTACACCAGAAACTAACACAACCTTGTAAATCAGCTATACTTCAATAAAAAAGATAATTTTATACATATTTTATAGCCATCTCAGAGTATCATAGAAGTGTAAACTAATAGAATGCAAGATATATTCTCATTTACATATAATATTCTTATTTACATATAATACAGTAATATTCATATTTCCATCTGCACAGAGAATAGCAGGTAAAAACATAGGAAGAATGTGAAGTTATACATTTAATACTTCTCAATGCATATTTTTTGCATTAATCAATGCATATATTTTAAATTTTTAAACAGTTTAAAAAGTTTGATATATATTACTCATTCCTAGCACACAGACATTGAGCAACTAGAATATGCTTGGCTGATGCTCTGATTCCAGGAAGAAAAGAGACTATCAAAAAGATGTCTTAAAGAGTTTGCTGGACCCTGGCTTACCCATAATGACTCACCTTAGTCCTTGCCAGCAAGGGAGCACCCCGTTCCAGCAGAAGCTCTACCACTTGGTCATGTCCACTTCTTGCAGCACAATGAAGGGGTGTCAACCCATCCTGCCAAGAGAATGAAAGAATGAGACCTGAGTTCACTTTTGATGAAAACTAAGATTGCACCCATTGCCAATCTGAAGAGAGGGTTTCCTAAACTCAGTCATAGCAACTCAGTAGATAGGTAATAGGATTCCTATCAGTGAAATGATAAAGAAGAGTAAGAGAGAAAACAAGACAGAGCTTGACAGAGAGCCAGAGAAAGACAGAGACAGAACAGAAGAAGCAGGGAGAGAGCAAGAGAGATCCTATGTGTGGAGGGTCAGCATAAAAAAGACTGTGGCTCGTTATATGTTTGGCAAGCCCAAGAAGATGGAAAAGCAGAGTACGCTGCATTGTTGAACTTGAAAATCCTACTTGCCTAAAGCCACACCTAGAGATTCTATTGTTACATTATTTTCATTTTGATTGTCCTAACACAACTTCCACCTGAAAATTCTTCTTAATCCAATTTGTCCATCTAGCTTCTCCTTTGAATTGTCACTATTTTCATAAATTCTCCTGAAGTGCTCTCTGAGGCTCATAAAAGAGAAGGGTCCTTTTTTCATTCTTCTAAAGGTTTCCATTCATGTTTTTCATTATCATTTACAAATTACATAATTACTGCTCAAAAATGGAATCTATTATCAATAAATAGCATTAAAACAGCATCAAATAAAATTATGGCACAACTATACATTTCGTTATTTATGAAACTTTCTGACCTTGATACTTCAGGCACAGTTTCTGATTCTCGAGCAATCTCCATATACCCTCTGTCTTTTGGATTTTATTTCTTTTTAGGGTGATATGTCCCCCAAAAAAGCACAGTGGGTGGGACATGTGAGGCAAAATATAAGAATAATGGGCAAGAAATGAAAGAGAAAATAAAATCCCAAGTTCATAAATTAACTGATGATTTCAGGCTTAAGAGAGAAAAAAAGGCTGTCACAGGGAAAGAGGTTGAGAAGGTAGGTAGCAGTAGAGAAAATGAGTGGGGATGAATAGTTAAGAGGACTTTACAAGCTTCTGATTTATCCAGATCTCTAATGGCCCATCTTTTGTGTCTCTGCTTTCAGGATCGTATCTCTGGGTCTTGCTTTCCTCCTAATACATATAATTCATCTGGATTACAATGCTCTTCCTGTTTCCACATTCTGGGATTTGTAAGCTAACTATATTCTATCTGCCCTTTCAGATCCATGCTCTACCCTTCTCTACTCCGTTTTGCATCCAATGGTCTGACCTCCCTAGATTGTATCACTGGGCTACCTTGCCCTCTGCTTAGGGTTGGGGTTGGCCAATGGGGTACACAGCAAGCCGTGGAAGCAACTTCTTTGAGGATCTCCTAAATCTGGCTGGGACTCTTTATCCAAGGTTAAGCTCCCTTCAAAGCAGCCTTCCCATACAATTCTCTCCTTTGAAGGGCTGATGACCTTTTCCACTTCTCATCTTGCAGGTCTAGGGTTGGTAATGAGCCTGGCTGTTACCAGCCCAGGGTTACCGCATTATCCTTTGTGCCTCCCCTTCAATCCATCCACAATGTTATAAGTAGGCCCTTTAAAAATCTCTATTTAAATTATCAAATTTGAGCATGTCATCTGTTTTTGGCTCGAACCTTGATGTTAATTATTCCTTGCTTTGTTAAATCTATTTAGCCAATATTAAGATATTAAATAACCAAAACAGATCGTACAGTTTTGAATACCTGAGAATTAGCATGAAAAAACTGTCTTTTTACCAAAAAAAAGATGTAACTACTGTAGTTGGGATGCTAAGTCATTGTAAAGTTTGTCAGAGAGGAGCTTAAAGGAGAAACTGTGTGGGCAAAGTGATTACAATGATTATGCTTTTGTATCTTGGTATCAGTACCCTGCGGTGGAACTATACAGCATTAGTTGCTATACCAGTTAAATAACAATTAGATAGAGCCTGATTTTTCAAATATATATTTGGTGGGGGATTCAGTGAGATCTAGAGTTGGAAAAATCCAACACAGTGAACGAAGTCATGGTGTGCAATCCGGAATCACGGGGCTCTGGGTGTGAGTTTCAGGTCAGCCTGCCCTGGCTGAATCCCTCTGATGTTCAGCTTCACAATATGTAAAATGAGGATGATTTTTCTCACCTTATTTAACTTACAGCCTTGTTTGAAAGATGAAGGGATGCTGCCTGAAGTCATTTTTAGAAAAGGCAGAGTATTGTTTTTGATGGATTACATGAACTATTCATTGAGTACTCATGGTGAAACCTCCAAAATGCTCTCAGTTCAGTAGAAAAATGTGGAGAACACTTAATAAACCCACAAGAACATCAAGGAATGATAAGGATTATATAGGTGGTTCTAAATCTTACATTTTAGTGATGCCATTTATCTGCCCTTATAAAGGAGGTGCTAATTATATCAAATTCAAGTTGCCCAACATGCTCAGTCTGAGTAGATTTTGGGTATTTTCTACAAAGCACAGCATCTTGTTATTTTTTTTAAACTCTTAGGGGCTATGATCTGTTCATTATCTTTTTTTTTTTATTTATTTACTTAAGTTCTTAAGAGTGTGTCTGAAGGTTACATTTCCCCCCTCCAGGGTCCCCTTCCCTGTGTTCTCTTTTTTTCTTCACTAGAATCAGTTCAGATTACAGTGTGATGTCAATAATTCTTAAAAGGGAAGGTCAATCAACATTAGAGGAACACCATTTATATAGCTGGTAACCCACAGTAGTAGCTTCTCACCACCATTTCTCTCCTTATCTTTTCCTCTCTTCCCTCTCAGTTTAGATTATTCTTCCAGCAATGTATCCTGAAGTCAATGTGTTAATCTAGGCTCTGCTAATTACTAAGCTGTGCATCCTAGGTCAAGTTATATTACTCCTCTGAAGCTCATTTTGCCCACTGAGTCTCATTTCTCAGATGGTGACTTCCATATTTTCTCAACAAGAAAATAATCCACACATCATAAACTGTTAGGAAGGTGAATTAAGATGATATTCATAGAGCACTTAGCAGGCTGCCTAGAACATTTCGTGCTTATGACAATTGGTAGCCACTATTCTTATTACTTTAATTACTACTTCTAATAACAAGTAGCAAGGGTGATCCCTTATTCTGATGCATTGTTTTTTGTTCAGCATCCTTTAATGTTTTTGTATACTTTTACTGTTTGCATTGAAATATGGATTTCAATATTTTAACCATAATCCTTATATGAAGTATTTTCACAATTAAATAATAAATAAGTTTAAAAATAAAAAATAATAATGCCTTTAATAAAGCTTGAATTAAAAATATCATTTTTAACTAGCTATAAAGTTTATTTTTTAACACTAAAATGAAATTTTGCAGATACCAGCAAACCAGGGCTCTGGTGAAAATGTCTCAGGGTTTCACACTAGTCTCTAGTCAATGATGAGAATGCCAATGAGATGCAGAACGTCTCAGTGATGGACACAGTGCTGGTGAAAGTAGGGAAGAAACTGGCTACGCTTTTTTTTAATTACCCCAAAGCCTCTATCTGTCTTGCTTTTCTCCAGATAATGAAAACCTTATAAGTGAGAAAAGAAGATCAAGTGAAAATTCTTGACAGAATATACCAAATTCAGAATGTTTATGGCTAATTTGTTACTAGGGGAAATTGAGACCTCTATGATTAAAAAATGAAAGAATGATATTAATAGTATTTTAATTCCATATACAGAAGCTCTATTGTATTACATAAAGAGATAGTCAAAAACAAGGACAATTTTTTTTATTTTAAAATACATTTTCAAAGAACAAAAGAAAAAGCAAATCATAGTGTTTCCTTTCAGCAATTAAATATGGTTCCAGCATTGGCCTCCTAATTCTAGACTACAGTCCAGGATTTCAGTAGTTATCTCCTACTTGATTTTACTTTTGGTAAGGAGGAGATAGGACTGATAGTTATAGCCAAAATTGAAAGAACTTAACTGTTTATAAAGTCTCACTCCTTTGAAATGAGGAAGTATTTTCATTTATGGGAGAAAGTTCAGTGCCACCTTTCAATATTGTGACTGATTCTGGGGTTTGCTAAAACCTGTTTGCACAAACTAGTGAGAGTCATTTTTTTGCACATGTCTTTCCAATTCTGCATTCAGTGATACCACATTGGTAGCTCTAATTGGCCATGATGAAAGTATGGAAGTATTTACATGATGGGAATCAGCAAAGGCAAAGGTTACAAATCAGAGCTTATATTTTATTTTTTTAAAGAGCTGATTATTAAACTTCCACCAGCACACTGTTAACCTAATCCTTTGGGTACTGTTGATTTGCATCTCTGAGTGCAGGGATCTAGTCTATCTGGTTAACTGCTGTTATCTCTAGGGTTCATAGCACCAAACAGGAACTCAAAAACTATTTGAGTTTTTGAATGAACAGAATGTCCACACAATGTACACAATTAGAAATCTATTTTCACTGTATAAATTCTTGAATGAAATTCAATTTATTTGCTATATTTAAAGGCCACACTGTCCAAATAACCCCTTCAAGAAGAAAAACACAAGGCTTACATTTCATTGTTAACTTGCTCAAGGACAATTTGTTAATGGCAGAACTAGCATAAGGATCCATTTCTCTCCATTTCTTGGTACTCTTTTTATGAAAAAGCAATGCCTATTTGGAGTTAAACCTTTAAATTGAATTTGCAAATGTGTGTAGGGCATGCAAATTAGAGTATCTTTTAAAGAACAAAGCAAATATTGTAATGATCAGTAAGAACAAAACCAGTAGCCTCAATAATGAATGAATACTCCAGGAAAGCATTAATAAGAGCAATGAGCATCCATTAGACAATGGCCAAGATAAAATTTTTTGCATTTACAAAATGTTGTCTTTCCACTGGTGTTCTCAATTATTAGAGAGTCTCAATAGAAACAGAAAGGTAAGTGTAAAGGGACACATTATGTTAGTAATGTACCTAAAGGAAGAGGTACAGAAACTCTTTCCTTCAAACATAAAGAAAAGTAAGCAAAGCACACTGCATTATAAGTAATTTTTCCAAATTCGGCAGACCTATAGCACAGCAAGGGAAAAGGCATGCCAACAAAGCAAAGATATAAACCACATAAAACTCTGATGCAAAGACACTGGACACCACAACAAAGATCTTGACAGACAAAGCAAACCATACCAGAACTCCCACTTGATAATATGACACAGAACCAAATGTCCTAGAGAAATGGGATTAAGAAAGCAACGTTTCCTAAGATCATTAAAAACCAAAATGAATAGTCTAGGACTGGTGTAGTTTCTAGAAACTCAATGATGATAAGGCTTATTAAACAAAATATTTGTTAGCCTCAAGTCTGCCTCAAGAATTAGATTGGATCTTTATTCCTTGGACTATGAGAACACAAAGTCCCAGAATTAAACAAACTGAATATGAAATATCACAAGGGACATATTCTATTTACCATCTTCCATAGACTTCTTCTGCCATGTATTTCAACATTTTATATACTAGGAATGTTTAAAGTTTTGCTCAAGTCTATGATTAATCAAATCTACTCCAGAGAACTAATACAGAAGTACTAGTTTAATTTAATGTTTAAACAAGTAATTGCACATAATTTCAGAAAGATAATAAAAAATTATGAGTAGCTAAGTAATTTACACACCCTGCTTAAAATAAAACCAAAAACACTAAGAGCTGATTCTCACACAATCCTATGAGGTAGGTAGTATTATTAGCCTAAGCTCAGAGAAGGTAAGTACACTGCCCATATCATTCAGCTAGGAAGCAGCAGAAGTAGGATTTGAAATCACATGGTCTGCCTTCAGAGTCTGCACTTTCAACAATGGTATTGTCCTGCCTAACTTACTATTTGTTGGGAGTGCATAAAAACTCAGAATCAAATTCGAAATGAATGAAGGACACTGCCTCTTACTAACCTGACACGAGAAAAAGTACAACCAAATAACTGTATCTTTTTTCCATAAGCGTAACAGGAGATCTCCTACTCAGGTCCGTATAGCACAACCACTTAAGAAAAATGATTTAGGAATGGAAAAGTTGGAAGCAAAAGATTTTCAATATGTATTAAAATATTTTATATAAAATCCACACTCTCACAGCTTAATGTACACTAATGAGTTTGGGTTCCTGATATTGACAACTAACCAAATCAGAGATGAGCAAGTTCAGCCTTTGATCTTTGTTCACAGAAAATCAATAAGCAAGGACTGGTAAAACTGTCTCACTGAGGGACTAGCATTCTGTTCCTCCCCAGCACTTGTGAGCAAATATTAATTCCACCTTATGATGTGAAACCTTTAAATATTGTATGAGGTTTAAATCAAATCCAAGAAAGCAATTTCCTTGAAAATGCATTGCCAGTGTTGAGGGACTGGTATTTTAAAGTGTGTGTTAAAAGAATACAAAAAATAATAATGGTAGGAAATTGAAAGAACAGAGACACTCACCCTAGTTTTGGCATCGATCTGACCACCACGATCCAGTAAGAGCTTCACCATGTTTGTGTTTCCCCTTTTGGAAGCCACATGCAGAGGAGTGATTCCATTCTACACCGTGGAAAGACCAAACAAGAGCATGTTGGGTATGACCAGGCATGATGGTGATAACTTTGTGTTAAAGAGCACAAAGGAGATTGTGACTTATTTTGCAATTTTATCCGAGGTTCCTATGGTTTAATGCTTTTGATTTTTAAGGAACAAAAAAGCACACAAAGCACAAAACACTGTAGAGAATGAAAAATGGAATGAAACTGCATAACTAAGTCAATAATTACAACATAGGTACTGAATGTACACATTACAGTCAAGAGACAAAGGGAGAACTTGCACATAATAGAAACAAATTTTCAGATCCTACCTAGGATAGAGCCCTAGTCCAAAGTCTATCTTTCTTATCATAATATCCATGCACTTAAAGATTCTGGAATCTTAAAGTTTCCTATGCTTAAAAATAGAATACACATAAACACATCAAAATTCAATGGATAAGATGATTCTTAAAGACACCTTCTTCACAATAATTCAGTATGAAAAACTTGAAAATAACATTTCAGTCCAGAAGACTTCTAAGGACAAAAATAACACATACATGAATTATATATATTTCTTTTATTAGCTAACATATATCATCATAATGTCAAGGATATGTACCTGATTTTTTGATATGTTATAATTTTGCAAATATTCGAGTATTACGTTTACTGATTCATATTAAGTATACTGGGTTTTATAATTGTCATGAAAGTGAATTCTTTTCAATAAAAGCATACCATTAAACATATATAATACAACATGATGTCTTTTTATTATTTTGGTAAGACTCTTCATACAGGCAAATTCTCAATTCATTAAAAAATAATCCCTGTCAATTAGTGTGCCCTATATCATTATTAAGACATAGTATAAATATACTTATACATTTTATACTTAATATTTTAACCGTTTAATCATTTATTGGCTTGAAGCTGTTCATTCATGATTCATGGTGTGATCTTTAAACATAACTGTTCATACTGATGTCAGAATTAACATCCTCTTTATTGCAAATGATCTGTGGGCATGAGAATTTACACATTCTTATCTTTCACTTGGGTCACAATGACTTCCTGTGATTTGAAGAACAAAACATGGAAAATCTAATATCTTCAAGCAGACAGATCCAGGTAAGGAAAAAGAAATAAAATCTTTATTGTTGCTAATTGTTACTTCAGTAAAACGCCCACTGACTGCTACCTAAAATGAGAAACTGTTTTAATTCATACCCTTGCTGTGAAGTCCACTGCAGCTCCCCGGTTCAGAAGAAGAGTTGCCACGTTGACGTTTCCATAGTGGGCTGCGATGTGCAAAGGGGTAAAACCACTCTATGGAAAACAAGGAAAATGACAGTCAGTAAAGCATTTCACCTCCATATGCTGCAGTCACTGGATTAGTGAAGAAAATCACATGGTAACTGTCTGCCTAATATGTGATCAATGCAATTCAGATCATAAATGCTTTAATAAGACTCTTTAAGCTTTAGTGCTATCATTTAAATTTAGTGGTAAATAAGTCAATATATAAACAGGAAAATAAATATCCTACATTTCTTGGTGACACTATTTCTGATTACCTTAACAATTTATCTATTTATGACATTTGTTGTTTATAGAAAATCATGCTTCTTGAGTTGGTTTAGCTTTAGAGCAAAACAGAATATGATTAAACAACATATTTTTACAGCCATAGAATTAAAATAATTACAAATAAAAATGTTTTCTCTAGGAAAAAAAACTCAAAACTACTGTTTTCTTTTTGTTTGTTTTTTGGTTTGGGTTTTTTTATTTTAATGAAAAACAGCATTGGTTGGTATTGTATCTTTGGAACTATGAAAATACTGTGAGAAATTCTTACAGAGGATGTACAATTCATCCCACATCATTGACACTATCCTGATATTTCTACTCTCTTTATCTATACAGAGTTTAGATAGACTACGTTGTTCTAATGAAAAAAAGTTAAAAAAAACAAAAATTAAACAATATGCGTGTAATCCATATGAACATAAAATAAAGAAAAAATGAAGTGGAACCCATTTTTGAATGTTAACTAAGCTAAATTTTATCAGTAAAATGAGACTGATATGAAATAAGCAAGTTAAATCAATTATATGGGCATTAGAAAACTACTCTCTGAAAGTTTGAAAAATTAGTCTGAAAATCTAAAATGGAAGAAAAGCACATTTCCTTTCATTTCTTTTTCAAATGAAAATTTAGCTAGAAATTTTTGCCATTTTTACAGGAGAAACATATTCATTCTTTTCTTATTAAAGTATGAAAGATGTATTATTCTTGCTCTCCATAATGTTCATTGTTTAATAAAAGATTATAGGAAAAATAAAGACTGTTCCCATAAAACTGGATATCAGATCCTGCAGTTTGAGGTTATTTTTTATTATTTGCTTTTATTTGCAATGAACTTTGATGTGTATAATACTGTTTTTAAGAAATGCTCTAAATCACCATCATTATTTTTCTATTCATTTGATATATATCAGCTTTGGTAACTTTGTTTGCAAAATGGCCTAAATAAGCATTCAGATACTTTAGGTAATAGAAATTCCTCTGTGCTAACAGCCAAATTAGCTGCAAATAACTTCTGACTGTAGAGAAGCCGGACACAAAGTAAGAATAGTAACTATCAATCCAAAACCTACCCTTGCACTCATGATATTTTTATTTTGTGTCAACACGATGCCAAGTACTCACGTCAATAGAGAGGGGAAAAAAAAAATCACTCTACAACCTGGCTGTCATTTTATAAAATGTCAAACTTTTATATTTTAGGAAATAATCGACTAGATGTTTTTCATTTTTATCTTGATACTTCCTGTTGCCCAGTCATATCCTGAATATGCATCTATTCTTCAAGTTACAATTTAATTTCAGAAAAACACAGTGACTGCTGATGAATCATTTTCAAATTATTCAAGTATAATAATATTATTTTTCCCATTTGTAGAAATAAACTAATATATCATCTGACACAGCCTCACTGAAAATCCATAATGATGCCGCAGGCTGCGGCTCTGGGATCAGCACGAGACTGGTAAAAGCCCCTCAGAGGAATGTTTCCCTGATTAACCTGGAGGTGGAAGGCAGGGGTCACCTTCTTACAGGATTATCCATGGAGGGGTTTCCCCTCTTTGTTAGTCTACTGTCCTCAAAGAAATATTGCTAACTCAGTATGTATCTGTTCAAATTACTGCTTTCAACAGAATGATTAGAGCCAATACTGCTTTCAAAAATGTACTTTAAACAATTACCAAAAATCACCTAAAAATAAAAAGTATCAAAATCACCAATTAAGATGTCAATTTGTATGATTCCAGTCTTGAGCAATTTCACCAAACAGTTGTGGCTTTTTAAAAATAATCTCTGACCTAAGTTCCATACACAGATATGGAACAGAAGACATGATATGAATAATTCAACTATAGTCACATCTCAATGGGTAAATTTGTTAATAAACAAGATAGGAGTTTTAAAAATATACTACACTTGGTAAATGCTAAGTATGAATGCTCAAAACCCCCATAGATACACAACCCAGTCATCATATGAGATGTTAGTCTAAAGAATTCCCTCAGCAAAGTAAAAATCAACCTACATAAGTAGTCACTTGCCTTTGAATACAGGTTAATTTTTATAATATACTGTCAACAGTGTTTATGTCAGTGCCTCTCAGTAGCCTACGATCAAGGAGAGACCACTGCACGCACTCACGTGCACACACACACACATACATTCAGAGGCTTCTGAACGAAGTGTTCTGTTGATTTTGTTGATTGATAGTATTTATTTAGGTATGTGAAAAATACATGATTTCATGACAACTATTGTAAGATAGCAAGATAAAAGCAAATGCTTTGCTTGTGATATGCTCAATATCACTACTGATTATATACAATGTGGTAAAAAAAAATACAGAAAAAAAAAAGGACAACTAAAATTAGATAAAAGGATAAAACAGTGGCAGAGAAACCTCCTTAAATCATACTTTACTAAACTCTAAATTGAGAATTCTCATTATGAAAAGGAGGTCACATCTCTCACAGGCAAAAAGTTCATAATAAGCTCTCTTAGTAAAATATATATTGCAGAAGAATCTTGTTTCAATGCTCTAATAAGCTATTTAAATAGTATCATTGATTAAATAATGCTTCAAATATATGCTACATTAAATTTTTTGAATTATCCATTTGCCTTAATTATGGGCAAAGTTTCCAAGTTAACTTCCTAATAATGAAAGTTCCAGTCATTAGTATGAATTAGTGAGCATTTATTCTAATTGGACAAAAAATAAAATAAATAAAAACAAGGCATATTTTGGCGTAACCACAATACTGTACCTCGGTTGTCCTATTCACCATCATCTGAAGCAGTGTTGTGTGGGAAAAAGAGGGAAGATATTACACAGTGCAAAATTAAGGAAACAATCAGTCCGCTCTCTGCAATTGGGTATACCATTCCAGCATGCCAAAATGCATTCCACTGAGAAAAGACATCCATAACACTATACAATTGTATCTTTCTAACTCTGTTTCTATTACTTTTTACCATAAATAGAATAAATAAGCAGATTTCCAAAAAGCTGAACCTCATCTTTTAAAAAAAAATATCTTTAGGTTTTTTGTTTGTTACTATACCCAATAGACATCCCCTTTTTCTCTGAAATACCTCTGAAAGTAATTTATCTCTTTTGATGAGCAGAAGTAATTTTGCATTATCACCACGGCCTACTTCTTTGTCATCCCCCAGGAGGAATCTGGCGGCACGACGAGTTCCTCTCCACCAGTGTGTTCAGCTTTTACCTTGGATTGTACGTCAGCGTTGTGATCATTCTGAAGCAGGAGTGCGGCAGATTTGGTGTCATCTTTCCTGGCTGCAATATGCAGAGCTGGCAGCCTCACTTTTCCTTTGGTGTCATTCTCCAAGAGGATGGCCACTGCCTGGTTGTGTCCTTGCTGGAGTGCCACAGCTAGGGGCGTAAAGCCATCCTGGAAAAACAGAAGGAAAAATCTCCCATAAACTTTCGGGAGCCTGGGAGTCAACTCCAAGAAATAGTGCATCTCGTTTTTAAATTAATGATTAAAATTGATAAGAAAAACAAAAGGATTAAGTATTCCTGTGACAAGTAAAGCAAATTATAGTCATTTGTTATACTCTGCACTGGCTTCATCAGATTGTTTTTTTAATTTCTAGTCTACATATTTTTTAAAACATCTGCATTCCCTAACAAAGAATACTGCACATAGCACATGTTCAAACGTGTTTTGAATGTGAAAATAAAAATTAGAACCAACCCTACAGAATGCCTGCTTATGGAAAGGAAAATGTGGGAAAGGTAGAAATAATACAGACCACGTCTGACTGAGAATCAGAGATATGGTAGCCAAGACAGGGAAATAAATTACATGATTAACTATGCAACTTGCTAAGTATCTCTACATTAATTAGGGAAAACAATAATAACTGTTAATGGAATGGTCTATTACCAATTAATTTGGGAAATTTGGGACATATATGATTTAAAATTCTTTGGAAAATAAGGCTACTTCATAAATTAGTTGAATTATATTTTATTTAGATCATTTAGATATAAAATTGTATGTGCTAAGTAATGCTAAAAAAAAAATCAGCCTTTCAATTAGAAATTAAAAAAAAAAAAAACCCACAATAGCACAGATCATCAAAGTTGGAGGAGCCGGGGTAGATGGATAATTATGCTGGAAAACTTGGAAGCCATGTTTCCTCTCTAGAAACAAGTATTCAGTTAATATAAAGGTGATAAATAAGTAGAAAAAATATATATTCTAGGCTCTATTTATGTGAAAACCTCCCTTAATTCACAAAAGCTTGAAAACATATCTCAAAGTTAGATGCTTCCATTCACAGAGAGGAGAGATGAGGGCAATCGGATGGTATATTTAATGACTACGTTCTAGAGATAATGGCAATTTACCCAAATCTAACTACTCCATTTGTTTTCAACAACCATATTTAAAAAGGTAACTGTAGACTTCTGAGGGAAAATCATTTTCCTCAAATGCATATCATATATGCACTACCACAATAAGAATTGAATATTTTAAATTAGAATTGAATTTTAAATAAGCACATTACTTAGTGAAATGGAAGAATAAACCATGTCGTGTTGTAAGGTAAAAGACAGTAGTCTAGATTTAGAACTTTATTTGGCACAAACTAAACCCTCTGTGAAGGAGGAAAGAGCAAGTTCATCATGATTTGCATACTTAATTTGATTTCCCCACAACACTGTGATAGTTGATATTAAAAGAGAGTGAACTTTATTTTTCTGTTAGAGACAAAGCATTTGCTGACAGTATCGAACCTAATTAAAAAGTTTTTAGCCTTTAATTTTGGTAATATTCAGGGAAAAGGAAGAGAGTAGAGAATTATAAAGATGGTATTGGAGGGACACAGAACTCTCTTCAGAGAATTTAATTTAAACTCCACCACATGGCTTCCATTTTAATCTACACTTCATGGGAGAAGGATGAATATTTGAAATGATTTTTTTCAAGTATCTCAACTAGCTCTATGAAAAGGAAATCTATATTAAAATTTAGTAGCTTCATTTTTCATCATTTATTTACAGGTGCCAATTGTTATAATTATGGGAAATCTCAAAACTTTCAATATTTCTTTTCAAACATGAGTTTCATTGCCATATTGAATGATCTCAAAATTATCTGATTTTTAAAGTAGTCACAATGTCTTGATTAGTAATTAATTTTTGCAAATTAGGGCTACTAGTGGGTTCAGGGTAAGCATCTTCTCTTGGTATATTCAAACATGTACACATGACTCTAGGGGGTGTTTAGCAATGCAACCTTAAATATCAAACAGCAATCAACTGTGTAGCCCTGTGAAGATGTTATGTTCAATTACAGAATGACAGCTTAAAAGGGAACATGCAAAGGTTTTTCCATATGTGTATTTCTTGATAATCATTAGGACCAGCAGTCTGGAATTAATCAACTAAGTTTATATTTGTCTGGTCAGGAAAAATTAACTAGGAAAAATTAATTTTAGTTATTTAAATAATTTTTAAAAAATGAAACAAATAACAGGCGTATATGTGTCTAAGCTAGGAGTCAAAAACCTTACGTGATTTACTTGCAAAAGCTGCATTTCTGTGTGGAAATCAGAGACAGTTTTAATTTTCTGAGAATCACAGTGCCACATGGCCTCTGCTGATGCAACATACATAAAGGGGTATTTCTGGAACCAGACTGAGATGCCACAGAGGTCTGGACTGGAGGAGCCTTGAGACAGCTGAGAATGCCATCAGGTTGTGTTTCTCTAAACCACACACTAGAAATATTGTCTATTTGATAAGTAGAACTCTGTAGTGTAAAAGTTTCTCTAGGTAAACGATTCTGCTTTCAAGGAAATAAACACAGATTTCCTTATTTTAGTACATTCCTCAGAGGCCCTAATGCAGAGATAGTGTCTCATATTGTTACCCAAGCTTTGCCTGAGATTATTCACACGCTACTCGTTGAAAGAATTAGTGTCTCAGAAAGTCACAAAATAAATCATAAAACCATAATCATAAAAATCACACTGTAGCCATGTGTTAAGAGTGTAAAATCTGTGTATGTTGAATAGAGAACAGGAAATCATTTCATATTAGGTAGTTGTGCTTTCTTTTCATAAACAGGAAGCATGGTCCCATTAATAGTGATGTCTTGGGATTGTTTTTAACTAACGAGAATAAGCTGTCAGAAAGTTATTTTGATTGGTTCCATAATAAAAGTTTTCTCCCAAAGGGCCTGGACATGAACTTAACAGATTATAATGACCTCTCCCCACAATGCAGGGTAGAAGGGATTTCATGTTTATTTCACCTAAAGACTCAATTGTTCAGAAAGGAGGTCATATTAGACATTCAAAATGATTAAGATAGGTTTGGGGGGGAGGGGTGGAACAAACACCTGCCATTTATCTTTTACTCCAGGCCAGGAGTTTTAAAATTTTATCAGTGGAGCCAGAGAATGTGAAATAGGAAAAATAAAGCCTGTGTAGTCTGGTTGAAAGAGATGAGGAGAGGGTGTCCCAGTGGAGCTCTCTTCCCCTCCCCTCCTGTGTCTCCTACTCCTAACCTTTCAGTGGCCCCTGAGGCATTTTCACCAAGCTCAAGAACTTCTTGAGCTTCACTTAAAAGTCAATGTTCTAAATAATCATTGAATTCTCTCCTTAAACTGCCTAGGCAAAAATGAGAAGGAAAATACAAAGCATGTTCTGTTTACTGGAGGACACTCACAGGAAAAGGAAAGTCATGTTCTAAGTTGGCCCACTCCAACCCCTTTTTATGTCTAGATGTTCTGAATGTTTTGAAACAGGATTGATTTGGAACATTCTGAAACAGGAGGGAAGAGGGCAAGGCACAACCATTAAAAGAATGACACAGCAATTAGCACCAAGATGGCAGAAGACTCCGCTCCCAGGAGACCTTGAGCTCACTGTAATATATTAACATGGTAAATGGCACATCCACAGGTGCCTTGAAAGTTCTGAGGCTAACCATAGAAGGCCAAAAAGTAGGCGGTGGCCCAATTCCTGGGAATCCCTGCCCCTTCCCCAAAGTAGCTGGAATAATCCTCCCACTTGTTAGTATATGAAGCTACCAAGCCCATAAAAACTAACAACTCCACACCTTGTGGTCACTCTCTCTTGCCCTCTGAAACAGCCCACACTCTTCTGCAGACAGAGTGTGTATCTACTTTTACCTTAAACTAAATACCTCCCACACTTTTCGGTCTTTCTGGCCTTCTGAGAGACAGCCTGCACTCTGTCTATAGGGTATATATCTCTCTGAATCTACCTTCACTCTATTATGGCTCACACTTGAGTTCTTTCCTGCACAAAGCCAAGGACCCTTACCTGGTGGGGCGCATCCCAGGGACTTGCCCGGGACCTGGGACACTGTCATCCTCTTGTGCCCATTTTTCCTGTATCAATTCTATTTAGTTGTTGCCATAATCATAGTCATACAACCAGATGTCATAATTTGTGGTTATGAACAGCTTTTTAGTGACACATTCCTCATGAAATTGTACAAACATAAATAACCATGAATTAGTGATAATCATTAAAAATGTTCCTTTAAGGAATTGTATTAGATCCTAACAAAGATAAAATATTAACAAAAAGGGATGGGTAGAGTTTACTATAATCTAATTTTAGAACAGTATAAAGTTCCTAAAAGCTAGAGAAGGGCAAACTAATAGAAGCACAATTTCGTGTAAGAATAAATTGACATGAATCCCAAATCAACGCATAAACTCATTGAACTCTGTGCACTGGGTCATTCGTTCATGGCCACTGTTGTAGGTTGCAATAGTAACACAAACACTCCTAGGATAAAAGGCAGGGAGACCCTTTGCAGCTGGATGCAAAGAATATGGACACTAAGATCAAAGAATTCAAGTCTTTCAAGTTGACAGTCTTACCTCAGTAGCAGTGCTCTGATTAGCTCCATTTTCTAGCAAATATTTCACAACATCAACGTGGTTCTCTTGGGCAGCCATGTATAAAGGAGTGAAGCCATTCTGAGGACAAACAGTAAGACAGGTATCTTCAATCATTTGCAAAGTTTAAACCAGGAAACAGTACAAGACAAGGGAAGAGAGAATACTATGAAGCAGAACTTTGAGACGGTAAAAATGTATCTTCACGCTGAAGAAGTCATACATGTATTTGCCACTATAAAACTAGACAAAATCACAGTTAACCAATTCCTACACACAATTTTTTAAAAAATGAGGAGAAAGGGAAGAAATATCTCCCTCATTTCCTGTCTTCATTTCGGTACCAGAGATTCACATTTCTCAACACCTAACACATATTTAGTGTCTTAACAGCTATATAATTCTATAATAATAGAATTCTCACTATATATAATATCTATATAAATTATTTGTATAGTATCTCCTGTATTTATCAATTAATAAACTATTTAAACAGATGACCATGACCTTGAATATACACAGTTTAATACTCTTGAAGGTATAAATTATTACTCATAGCAGAATAGGCTGGGAGAGATTGCAAATCTGATTGAAAATTTTAAAATCTATATTTCAACACTCTGATTGAGGTAGCATGATTTACACGGAACATCTTTCCATTGTTCTTTTTAAAAGCCATTCTGAAATTCTATCAGTCATTAATTCTCATATTCACTTAATTATTTAGTAAAAATCCAAGCACTGGCAGCTGGACCATCACTGGAGACAACTGTAAACAAGACAGACATCTGCCCTCGTGGAGCATATACTATGGTCACATGATAACATTATGTAGTCATAGATTCTTTTTTAAAAAGCACCGAACTTTTATAACATGAGTTTGAAACTAAGTTTAAATTGGCAAATTTTCTTTTCATTAGGTCCTCTGCAATATGTAATATTTCATTAAGGTAAAAATCTACCAAACTTTATTAAAAAAAGAAAACTTATCAAATAATTCATAAACTCTCAAAACACAACAATTCTCTCAAAATTATGTCAGAGTCCTAAATACAGTTGATTCCCTTTAAAAATTCCACTCATGAATGAGAAGAAGTAAAAACAAAGATGAAACTTCAGGGATTTTCAAAAACTTACAAGGAGAGCAAAATAGCTTTTTCAAAAAATTCTGTATATGTGTGGAAACATTATTCAACATGGTCAAGACACAGTAAAGTATGGAGGATACAAGAAGAACAAGAAAAGTAATTTTAAATTTAATTACAAAAGAAAACCTGTAGGTTTCAAATGATGGTGGAAATTTTTAAAGCAAGAAATATTACAAGAGGCATGAACTGACAGTTTTGTAGGATTCAGGAATAACTTGCTAGCTGGGTGACATATTTTTTAAAATACAGCAAACAGGTGAAATCTTGTGTATTTTAAGAACTGAAGAGGTGGCGGAAGGATGGAATTAGAGATTCAAAGGAAGGGAAAGCCAGTGAGGATGGTTAAAAACATTGTGTGGGTTGGAATGGAGCTCTTTCACGACAAGTAAAAGGCAGGGATGTAGAAAGAAAAAAAGAACTTTGAATAGAATAAAACAATTTGCATACATGTTTTCCTCTGACAGAATCTCGTGTATAGATCAGGAGAAAGGGAAGTTGCCGGGGTTGCCAGATGAAAAGGGGGGAGGAGACTTGTGATCCTTAGGCTCCTGTCCTGGGTCCTGAACTTTAAAGGGACCTCCTCTCTCTGAGCAGCGAGGGGATCCAGAGGGCCAAGGGACAAGCCCGTCTTGATCCTGCAGCTTCCCTGCTTCCAGACCACACACCACACATGGAGCCCCAAGTGTGGTTCCAGCGCTTGCTCAGACTTCCTCCTTGGGTTCATTTTTCAAGGGTCCGCTGGTGTGCACACCCTGCAGTAGTCTGAACAATGGATCCCAAATATGTCCACATCCTAATCCCTGGGAGCTGTAAATGTAACGTCATATGACAAAGGGAATGTTGCGGATGTGACTAAATTAATGGGGAGATTATCCAAGTGGGTCTGATGTAATCACAAAGGTTTTTATAAGAAGGAAGCAGAAGGTCAGAGAGGAGAGGAGACACCACATCGCTTCTCACTCAGAGCCTCCAACAGGAACCAGCAGTCCCAATACCTTGGTTTTAGCCCTGGGGATCTAATTTTAGACTTCAGACCTCAAAAATTATAAAAGAATAAATACGTGTTATTTCAAGCCACTGCATTTGTGATCACTTGTTACAGCACCACCAAGCCTCTACTGAATTGGACTCTCCACATATGAAGCCCAAGCACATGCGTATTTTTTTTAAAAAGCTCAATTTTTTAAATCACTTTCAGGACTTTGTTATAGGTGATGCAGAAGAACTGAATGGTTTGGGGCTGGGGTCACATTTCCATTTCAGAAAGTTCACTCTGGTGACCACAGACGCCTGGGTTTGGGATGGTGGGAGACAAGGAGAGAAGTAAGAGATGAATCCATTTTTGCAATCTTTCCAGTAGCGTATTTAAAAGATGAAGGCAACTGGAGCTAAGATAACATCCTGGCTAGAGGAAGGGGAGCTATTTACTGTCACCAAACATATAAAGTAAGAAGGCAATAAAGATTTACTCCAGGTCCTAAAGACGTGGGAAATTATCCTTCCTTAACTTACTGATGCTATTTCAGGAGAGAATAGTCCACCAGAGACTGTGACGCATGCCTCTGGATAAGTGGGGCAGGGCTGGCAGCACTTTGACGCCACTGCAAATTCCATAGGCAAGCTTTTATCTTCTCACATAAATCAACAACACAGGATTATGGGACCCTGTGTCCATGCCTCGAGGTGCTTTCCAATATATTGTTTCCATGTTTTCCTAAAATAGTCTGGTTGCACGTAGGTATGAGAGTACACATATTTTCTCCTCGTTGGTATGAAAAAAACAAAGAGATTCGCAGCCTGGGTTGATACCTGGAGGGTGCCAATAAGTACAGCATTACTTGTCGTTACAGTAGTTCCATTGCGACCAATAGGTGCCTCTACCAACTGGTTATTAAATATTTTCAATGTTATTCCTCTCCATGGCAAATTATTAATTATTTGCCATTCATTTATATTTGTTCCCCAAAACTGTGTTTGGTGACACTTCACTGCTCGGCACTGTGTTCAACTTTGGTAATTCAGAGATGAAAGCTCCCTGTTTTTTTAGGAGCTTACAGTCCAGACGCTGAGATGGGCAAGTAAGCAAACTACTGTATTACAATTCAGTGAACACATACGTTAATTTCTTTAATTAAAAAAAAAAGTGTTGGCTATAAGGAGAACATACAAGGACACAGAGCTCAGCTGGATAAAAAATGACATCCGAAGGAAATCACTGGTTCTGACACTTGGAAGATACTGGGAGTGACTTGGTTTGAGCTGAATTATGAAAACCCTGAATTTAGGCACAGAAGCAAGAAAGGTATTTCAAACAGAGGAAACCCTGTGAGAAGAGAAAGCACTGAACATATAGCACTCTTCTGATAATTCAGTGTGACTAGTTGAGGGAGGAGGCTGAGACAGGCAGTGATCAGCCCCCTCCTGTCATGCAGTTGAGTCTGAATTTTATTCTGAAATCTTGGGAGTCACGAAAGGGTTTTAAGCAGGGGTTTGACATGGTCACATTTGCATTTTAAAGAAATTAATTTGCCAGAGCTGGGGAGGATGAATTGGAAAATGGCCAGAGTACAGTCTGGGAGAATAGAAAGGTTTTTATAATAATTCAGATGAGAAGTGAGGATTAGAAACATTAATATGATTTTGAGATTTCAAAATGTCATTTAGTATTCACGTATTTATATTCCAGTTAAAGACTATAAATGGTTTCAGTCTGCATGATTTATTTGTCATTGATAATATTTCTGATTTATTAAAGTTGTAAAACTTTTTCTTCAAACCCAGAAATTATATCATACTTTAGAGAACTCAAACACTTGTAATATTACCAAAAATGTTTTTACTATTTTCGTTAGTGATTTAATGATGAACCAGTAATCAGGCTTTAGCCATTGGAAAGAATTTTTTTTGGTAACTGGATAATCTGAGAAAATTGAATGAACATGAGCTGATAAATTTCCTATCAAATGTAGACTTATTACAGCTTGGGGGACATTTTTATGCAAGTAGAGTCCATTGATATTTATATGTTACTTCAAATAAACTATACAGAGACAAATAATGTCAGTATGAAAAGTAAGGAATGATTTAAAATCAATGTCATGATTTTTGAAAATTGTAAAAACTATCATTATTACCAATTTTTAAAGAATCTTAACTTTTCAGACTTAATTTTGTCAGTACATAGAGCCTTATTCTTTTATTACACAGATCAAAATTTATCAGTTGGATGACTTGAAATAATAAATCATTTAAAATTACTTTACCCTTAACATGAGTCCATGTTATTTTTCATTTCAAAAAATCTTTTTTTAAAAAAAAAGTGAGATATAACTGACATATAGCATTATATTAGTTTCAGGTGTACAACATGATGATTTGATGTTTGTGCACATGGAGAAGTGATCACCACAATAGGTCTGGTTAACATCTGTCACCATTTATAGTTTTTCTTTTGATGGGGGCTTTAAAAAGTATTTTTAATAGCACCAAATTTGTTCTAAAATTTTTCATCTTGGCACTGGACTAGGTGTTTTGAGAGTAACAAATATGGACGGAATATTGTTCCTGCCTTCAAGAACAAATAATGAAACAGAATTCACTGAGTATACATATACAGAAACATTTACAGCACAAGACATACCATAATTGCCAAAAGAGAAGTGTAAATAAAATGCTGTCAGAGCACTAAAGAGTGAGCAATTAATAACATGAAGAAAGGTGTCTCTGGCCCAAGCCAACAGACCTGAGAGGAATTAGGAAGCCTTAATGAAATCAAGGTGGTAAATCTAGAGAAAATGAAATGTCCTTTGCCGTTTTTTGTTTCGTTTTGTTTTTCTTCCCTATTCTTGTTTCATTCTCCCTGTCTCTCAAAAAATGTATTTGGGCAGAAGTCGGAGTGCATTTACAAAAGGCATGTATCTCACTTGGGGAATTCTGCTCCCTAAGCCTAATACTGAGCCTAGTGGATGAAAAAAAAAGAACTGGAAGTAAAATTACCAAACATGAGTAAAAGCTCATGCAAGAATGCATCTTGAAAAGAACTCTTACAGGTGTACAACTCTTAAGGTCTAAATTTTTTTAAAAAAAGAATTCAAAGATCTCTTAACCAGACTGTTAACATAGATAACTGCAATTCATATATAACCTATTACCACCCAGCTAAAGATATGCTTTACATAATTTCACAGATCAAGTGTGAGCTAAAAGAGTAAAAACTGACTATGGAAACTTCAAATGATGTATTAATTAATTTCTTTGTAAAAGCTCATTGTTATTTTATTTGTTCTTCCTTTCAGTTCTATCCTGCTAAAATTAAGAAGATTTCAATGATTAAAAGAGATTGCCCTATTTTTCTAGCTGAAAATGTTACAGCTAAAAGGGGATTTATCATTTTACAGTCGAGAAAATTGTAACCCAGAGACTGAGTCAACTGTTAAGTGGACTCGCCAGCTACAGAGGTTAAGGAGAGACCAGGAGTTTAGTAAGAAGTAAATGGACATATTTACTGTGGACAGAAAGTAAAGTAGAGGCAAAGATGCTTGGAAACTCTAACCCTTTTCTTTTCATCTTTCAGGCCTTGACACAAGTGTCACACTCTCTGATAAGCCTTATTCAATGCCCATAGCAATGCTTAGCACATAGTAGGTGTTGAATAAATATTTGCTAAATGGATGAATCAATTAAGTGGAAGAGGATCCAAGTTTCTTTTTATGCCTGTGGTGGTTTTAAAATGTGTCTGTAAATTCTCTGACACTCCTCCCTTCAAAAAGTGGAGGTTAATTCCCTTCCCTTGAATGTGGGCCAACTTAGTAATTCGCTTCCAAAGCATCAGTTATGGTGGAATTGACGATGCGTGGCTTCCGAGGCTAGTGGTTAAAGTCACTGCCCTGCTACCAGTCTCTCTTAGATCACCTGTTCTGGAGGAAATGAGCTGCCTTGTCATTCTGACATTCAACCGGCCTGTGGAGAGACTCACATGAGAAGGAACTGAGACTTCCCACCAACCACCAGCACCAATCTGCCAACTATGTGAAAAAGCTACCATGGGAATGAATGAATCCTCCAGTTCTAGGAAAGCCTTCAGATGGCATCAGCTCTGGGAAACATCTTCACTACAGCCTCATAATTTCACAGCTAAGCCAGGGCTGAATTCCTGGTCCACAGAAACTGTGATAATAATATATGTTTATCGCAATTTTTAAGTCACTAAGTTTTGGGGTAATTTGTTGTGTGGCAGTAACTAATATAATATCCAACAAGGTCATATATGATCTGGCTACGGCCTCCCTTGGGAACTATACCTCTTACCACGCTTACTCTGTACTGCTTCCTTTCTCTTTAGGAAAGAAATTCAGATCCTAGACAGTGTTTTCTTTTTTTTTTTTCTTCAAACTTTCTAGTCATATAACTCTCTTCAAATGCTATCTACCCTAGAAACTCTGAAAATAAAATATTAAGCATGGCTACTCTATTTGATGTTAAGTGAGTTATGACTGTTCAGCAATGTCTTCCTTACTTCCTAACTACCAGGACAATGGCTTGTAAACTGTTGTGTTCCAAGGAGGTACATCAGGGATCCTTCTACAAGAATGGTGAGTTTTGCGAGCTATCACTGTTGGAAAACACAAAGACGAGGCAGCCTAACATGGCAGTCATGTGTTACTTTCCTTTACGGTATTTTGCAACTAGAAAAGATAGAGTCTTTGCATTTGTAAGAAGTAATGTGTGAAGTAGGGAGGTTGTGTACATTTGCTTAAATGGAGCAATCTGTATCTAACAGAGTTTGAAAATTACAGCTTTAAATATTTATAATACCCTTCATTCCATATGCCATTTGCCAGTTAAAAAGAACATCACAAACAGTCTCTACATCTACCGGAAAACACATCAACAAATTACTCAGCCAATTCCAACAGCAGAAAACGGCATGGAGGGGAGGAGCCAAGATGGCAGAGTAGAGCCTCAGCTCACCCTCTCCCACAAATACACCAAGACTTACACCTACAAACCCACTGAACCCCACGGAACACTTACAGAACTCTAGCAAAGTGTCTCTCGCTTCGAAATACAGTAGGATTCTCACAAAACCTGGCAGGACTGAGATTGGTTACGACCTCAGACAGAGAGGGTGTATTTGCTCTCTCTGGACCTTTCCTGGACTCGCGCCTCTGGAACAGGCAGCGAGCTGAGTTCTGGCGCCTTCGCTGGGGGCAGGGCGGGGGCAGGGCGGGGGCAGGGCGGGGGCGGGCATTCACAACAGGCCTGCGCACGCTGTCCGCGGAGGCGGGGCGGGGGTCTGCGCCCACGCTGTGGCGCACCACTGATAAAGATGAACCGCAAATTTATGCTATATAGCCCGGGGAACAGTATTCAATATCTTGTAGTATTGTGGTGAAAAAGAACATGAAAACGGATATATGTATGTTCACGTATGACTGAAACATTGTGCTGTACACCAGAAATTGACACAACACTGTAAACTGACTATAGTTGAATAAAATACATATATGGCAATTAAAAAAAGAAAACAGCATGATTATAGATAGCTCTGTGTTTGCACTTAGGGAAAGCAGCATTCGCCTTTTGATGAAAACTTGTCTTTCGCAAGAAGGTCAGTGTCGAGATTTAGGTGTTTTCACAGAGCAGAATTCTTCAGGAGCCGTAGCTGTAACATGCCGGGAGGCCTCTGTCACACACAGGTTAGCACTGGTTGAGAATTACTATTAAGCTTCTATCCCAGATACTATGTAGTGTCTCCTTTTGAATTAGCATTATGAAAGATAAGGTTGGGAAGCATCCCAAAATTATCATGCAGTTTTAAAGTCAGGATGATTCAAATTATTTCCCTAAATATCTCGTAAATGTGCAGCTGCAAAGGATGTAAAAAACGAATGGGTACTAATTGTAGTCACAAAAATAAGGACTACTTTGTGTACTCTGGGGGTATGCTTAGGCAAAAGAACAAAAGATATGCTTGTCCGCGTGCTCAGTAGTTAAAAAAACATTTTATTAATTAAACTGTCATACAAATTTTCTCAGATAATCTGAATATGACAATTCTTTCCTAGAGTTAGGATGTTACAAATTATCTTAACCATCTTCTCTCCAAAGGTCCTCTTTAAAGGATTGTAGCTAGGCTTACAGCTAAACTATTAGATGATATTTAAATGATTAATGTACTAAATCTTTCTAAGAAGGTTAAATTTTATGGGGTGTTTACTATGTCCTCTTGTGTTATCCCCACCACTATGCTATTAGGGCCATTTAAGATGATGGCTCATAGTCACTTACCCAAGGGCACAGTGACAAGCGGTATGATCTGGGTCTGAACCCTGAAGGACTCCAAACTCAGAGCTCCTTCCACTCCCCTCAAACTGTCCCCTTCACCTGGGATCAAACTGACCCAGAGAACAATCACACTTTTCTCTGGTAATCGAACACTTAGCCTTCTCCTAAGCCATTCACTTGAGATGACAGTATTGGAAATGTCAGGCCTTGCTGGATGAAGACTGTCGAAGTGCACTCTTAGGCACCAGAAGTCTTCCAGTTTTTATTTCCAGTGGTCAAGAAATTTAGGGTAGTGGTAGAAGAGAGAGAAGGCTGCACATTTTATATTTGTTATTTAACCCTACCAGCCCAGTGAAATAAGTAAGAAATCCCTATATGTCTCAAGGAAATTAACATTCACGGGGATTAAGAAGCATGCCTGAAGTTCCACCCCACTTACAGTGCAGAACTGAATTTGAACCCACACATAAACGAATTCTAGAGCTCATGTTCTTTCTACTACAATATTCTGTCATGTGTTTTAGCAGTAAATCTGACAACGTTTTGTCATGTCTGGCAATTGTCAACAATCAGAAACACCACTGAAAATGCATCCCCATTGGGTCTACCATAATCACCGTTTTCACCTCCTCACGGATAAATTACCAAGAATTTATGTGGATAATTTTACGTATTTCACGGAACTTGCTCCAGTGCACCCTATACATCAACCTGAACTAACCTTCCTAAAAGCTGTTTCAGCAAACTACTTTCCTACATTGATTGTCATCTTACCAACCATGATTAATGATCGGTTTTCACAGACCATGGCTAAAGATGAAGATCTTTTAGATCCTTTTCCCATTGTCGTATTAAGAACAAACCTTCAGTGTGAATTCTGATGTTTTTCCAGACCAGCTTGTCTTGCCAATATTTCTACACTCACCAAGCTCAACTGTACCTCCTACCACTCTTGTAACTAATCTTCCTGTAGAAAGTCTTCTGTTTCAATTTCTACTCTGCAGACCTTATCTCCTTTTCAAAGCTGGGCTCAGGTTGTCTATGAATTTTTCATTAACAGAATTTAGGCAATTTCAACCTTCCTCTCTAGATCTAGT
Organism: Camelus dromedarius; assembly: GCF_036321535.1. Classification (NCBI taxonomy): domain Eukaryota; kingdom Metazoa; phylum Chordata; class Mammalia; order Artiodactyla; family Camelidae; genus Camelus; species Camelus dromedarius. The sequence continues at coordinate 43,250,489 of NC_087436.1, forward strand.
CTGTTCCATACAATTTAGTACCAAATCATCTACCATCTTCTGCTGTTTGCCTTTGTTTCTTGTGTGCTTGTTTTGACTTTGCATGCAGCCTGTCCATTTTTTAAAAGCAGCTTCCTGCCTGGCACTTGTTTAGAATCCTCCAAAGCAGTGAGAACTCTGCTGAGTACATAGTGAGCACCCAGTAAGCAGCTTCTGAATAACAACTTTACTCTCAGTTCCTGACAACTGTAGATAACTTAGATTTGACCTTTTCTCCCTTATTCAAGTTTAAAATTTAAATTTAACCAGTGACTTATCACTAGTTCATTCTACAAAGGAGCTGAAGTGGTTGGTGGTATTTTATTTATTTTCACATGACTCCATAATGTTGAAAATATGTATCTCCATGTTTCACTTTATAAAAATGAACTGTTAAACTATGGCTGCATAATTTTATAGGTTATGTTCTTGGATTTGTAAACAAAAAATAAGTCAAATGAATTTTTAAATAACCATAGGTAAAGCAAATGAATTTTAAAAGAAAGTAAATGAAATTTTTTAAATGAAGAAAGCAAATGAATTTTCAAAATGGAATGCCCAAGATACAGTAGTAGGTATTTGTTGATGCCTACTCAGGATCCTGTCTCTTTTTTGAAAGCATCCTGGTTTTTCCCTAGAGTATCTATCCTTCCTCATGTAATATATGTCATTCCAAGAAGCTGAACTTCTCTCAATCTTCTAGCCTGAGGAAGAGCCTCAGATGACTTAAGCCAATCAACACACTCCATTCTCTTGGATACAATGACTGGTTCAAGTTTAGGCAAGAGATGTCCCAGTCAGTCAACCTCAGGATTCTCTTTTGGAAAGCTGGGACAAAGTTCTCTTATTTTAACTCTGAACAAGAAAATGTCTGGCTCTAATCTTAAGTCCACAAGGCAAGCCAGCCTAGAATAAAGCTGGCTTTGCAGAAATGACAGCAAAGATAAAAAGAGAATTTGAGCCCTTGGTTATGAATAAGAAGCAGAGTGAGGGGACAAAAAAAAAGCCCATATAGTACTAGAGCTTACCTTATATTTGAACTTTGTATTCATGAAAGCTAAGAGAGTCCATTTTTTATCTACCCAAATATGCATTAAGTTTTTTCTTGTTTGCAATTTAAGGCATCCAAGTTGATACTGACATCTATACTAAAATATAGCTTATACTGCCATTAGTTTAAAATAAAAGCATTTTCCAGGAAATCTGGAGTATCACAAAGTGTCTCACAAAACTAAAAGTATTCATAGGGATGTAATGTACAACATGAAGACTATAGCTAACACTTCTGTATGGTATCTAGGATAGTTGTTAAGAGTAAATCCTATGAGTTCTCATCACAAGGAGAAAATTTTTAAAATTTTTTCTTTCTTTTCTTTTTATCATATCTATATGAAGATAAGTGTTAGCTGAACCTATGTGGTAATCATTTCACAATATATGTAAATCAAACCATCATGCTATACAACTTAAACTTACATGGTCACATATGCCAATTATTTCTTGATAAACTTGGAAAAATAAAAATATAAATAGACTTTTAAGAATGAGGTTAAACTATAAAAAAGCAAATGGATCATTTTGAGTAAGGAAATGCATTTGCTCCTCCAAGTGATAAGATTTTAAAATACTTCTGTTCTGTGTGAGTGACAAATACAAAATAAAGTATTCAGTGATAGGTTTTCTTCCATTATTATTTTTGCACATATAATGCTAACTTCTATTTAAGCTGTTGATAGAAATGACAAGTTTATCTAACCCTGGATTAAATGCTTCCTCACTATATCACATAAAATTTTATAATAATCTATATAAATGCCTTTATATTGTATATGTAATAAATAATTTTAATGGTAACAACTAAAATTAAATTTGCAGATGTTTTGCCCTGACTAATCTCTATAGAAGTAATAAAAATGCCTCAGTATCAGAGATGAAACTTTAACATACATCTAATTAATATTTGAATATTGAAATTAAGTGGAAATTAATTCTCGGGTACATTTTCTTTAAATAAGTTTTTTCTAGATGTTCAAATTGCTGAACAACATAGATTACTAGGATCAGCTCTTTAGTATGTATTACAATTTACTTGGTATATGTAGCAAATGCTTTTAAAATGTGTATTTTTGAGCAACCTCATAAATGACCCAGAAGCTTAGAAGCAAGAGGAAATGTCACCTCCAAAAGCAAAAATATTGACTACTCTGTATAAGTTCATACTATTGAGAAAATTAAGTCAATAACAATCACTGTATGGTGCTTTTATTTTCCCCAACAGAATAAAATCTATAAACCTGAAGTAATTATTTTGAATTCAGCTACAGTACTAATTTAATTGGTTACTGTTTTATTATTTTGAGGTTGATTAAATCTAACAAGGATCAAAGAATTTTGACTCACTAGATTAAAATACTCAAAATAATCTATAGTTCTTTTACTTCTCTCACACATTATACAAAAAAAATTAAATTAATATTTACCAAATAGTTTTCTTACTTCTACCCAACTAGCCTTTGAGAAACTAAAATGCTGCTCCAAGTTTTCAAAAATACATCTAATATCAAAACACTATATGGTTTATTTGGACCAATGTATATAAAGCCACATTTCTTATAATCCTGTCAACAGCTGCAACTAGTAGACTTAGCTTTGTTAATAAATATAGAAGGTGATCAAATAGCAGTTTTTATTGCCTGAGACACGCATCCAAAAAGTTTAAATATTTAATGAAATGACATTGCTTCCTTCAGCAATGTTAATTATTTTTTTGCCATTTAATGTTAGAGTACTTTGCATGCTAATTTAAAAATTAAAACACAGTTGAGGGCACGCAGACACAGACACAGTGACAGACTCCGTTGGGATTCAAACATTCTTTCTTAGTCTTTACAAGTAAAAGTTTTCTTTCTTTTGACTCCAAAATATTTGCTGTAAGTTTTCTCAGTCACTCAACACTAGTCAGACTTCATTGCCATTCTTACCTTTTGTGTGATATTAACAATTCGGGATATAACCAACATCTCATTTCCTATCATATTACACCAATAGAAATTAGAACAAGACATGGGGACATAAACAGGTCCATTAATATTTGAGCAACAGAGTAGTTTAAGGGCAATAAAAGCCTTACTATAGGACTCTTCCCCTACTAAGTGTGGGTTTTTGTCTGTGCTGCTTCACCCTTATCTGAGCTCTTTTAAAAGCTGCTAGGGAGTTAGAGCAGACAGTGCTCTCAGGCAGTGTTGAGACCAAGAAAGGAAATAGATTCATTAAAATAACCAGCCCCAAGTGATATACTCAATATTTAACAGCTGCTTAACACATCTGAGTTCACAAGTTGCCGAAGATAACCTCAACGAATGACTAACATCAATGTAATGATCCAAAAACTCATGTAGACAACACATGAAACCATTCGGTCCTGTTCCCAGACTCAGTGTCCTTTGGAGTATTACTTCTAATTGGTAATTCCAAACATATTCACATTCACAAAGAACTTTAGGTTACTTAAAATACTTTAGGTGCACACATCGTTAAAATACATAATCTGTAGTCAAGAGAAGGCTATCAAGGCTTCTATGAACAAACTCTGGTTGCAGAAATCCAGTGGGGGGATAAGCAGGACCAAAATGAACTGGTGCTATAAGAACACTTGGATTTGGCAGCCACAGAAATAAGGGAAATGTGATAGATGGTGGGAATTGTCATTTCTGGGAAAAGAAAACTTGCTGATTGCCGTCTAGAATCTTGAGTTCATACAAGAGACAGAGAAGACACAGAAGTTGGTTGTCTAAACATGCCTGAGGCTGCTCTTTGGAAGAGCTGTCTCAGGTGCATATATATGTCAGGGGAAGAATTGGCACTGAATGGAGAGCGAGTTCTCATCCAGGAAAATAAACTCTGATTAGCATCTGAGGTGACAAGGTTGATTCATGCTATTTCTGAAACTGCGAGTGTGACACATCCTTACAGAGACAGAGTCTGCCCTACTCCAACCTAGAGGTACCTACAGCAGCACTTTCCTTCAAAAAATGTTATTAGATCTGCTTAAAAATCTGGGTGCATAGAGTTCTTGATCTCAAACTAGAAAAGCTATAATTTGTACCCAAACGATTTTGAGGGAAGATGTAACCCTTCAAAGCTCATCCATAAGAGGCTGTATGTATGCCCCATCCACCTCTTATTCTTCCATTAAAAATCAGATTTTAAACAAAAATATATTCTGATAGTCCTGCCTGAATGCAGTGGCTTCAAAATGCACCCAGAAACAAACACCAGGCTGGTCTGTTAGATGTGCTTTCTGGAGCATGCCTGCCCAACAATTGTCATGGATGCTGAGATAATTATTATTATGCTTTCAAATGGCAATCTTTTAACAGACTAATTGCAAAAGGGAAAACTAGTTTGTGTTCATAAGGCATCATCAAAGAATTCTTATCTTTCTTTTGGTTGTGGCAAGTGAATTTTTACTAAATCATGTAAGTGCACAATCAGGTTGTTTAGATGTAAGTACCTTTAAAGGTCTAACATTAGAATTTGATTTGTCAATAGAGTGTTTTCCTTTCCTAACGCTATAAACTACACCCCTTGAGAAAGCTTGTATTGTGTGAGATTGCTCATAGCATCCTGTAGGGTGGCCTCAAACAGTATCTAATTACAAAATCAGAAGGTGACCAAAAAAAATTGGTAAAATGGTTTGTGAAAATTTATACTGCTTTAAATGATTTTCTCAGTAAATTGAAAGATTATGGCAAATACTAGTAATAAAATCATTCTGCCAAAAATTGCTTTTTCCTTATATACAGTAATGTATTAAGAGGCTGGGACTTGAAATATACCAAGAAGATGCAGAGAGTAGTTTGAACAGTTGAAAGCGAGAAAACAAGGACTTTTCTAAGCAAGCAATTTTTTATCTTCAGCCTTCAAAATGTGTCTTTCATGTGTAAGAAATTAAAAAGAAGCATTTACTCTTTTATTAAATCATATTTAAGAAAATTTGTTAAATAAATACTGGGATGAAAAATGTAAATTGTGTTAAAATAACAGAAAAGAGAAAATTAATTATTTAAGATAACACAAAAGAAAAGTGATATTTTTAGTTTGGTTGTTTTAACTACCAAAAAGTGAATAAAACAGAAAGTGTTTCATTGCATCGCCAACGGCAACAACAGTACGTGGCACATGGTATGTGTTCAATAAATATAATCATTTTTCTTTCTTGTTTGTAGCAAGTGCTTTTTTTTAATTATTCAGCTTCATGCCCTTTGCTCTGAACCTGTATCACACTAAGGAAAAATTATATATTGCTAATCACTAAAGATGAAATGCTGCATAATCTTTTCTCTACCTCTCCTCCAGATAATAATGATCTCATAGCTCCAATGGACAGTCAGTCAAAATAACAGATATTGCCCTCAATTGATCTCCAGAATATTTATTGCTTATTCCATAACTTAAGTAGGTAATACCATTATACCTAATAATTAGGGTAATAGCTAACATTTACATTGCATTTATTGTGTACCAGGCACTGTTCTAAGCACTTCACAGGGTTCTAAACCACCTCATCTTTATATTGACTCTGTGTAGTAAATATTATTATCCCTATTTTAAAGTTGGGAAACTGGAGTCACTGAGAGGTTAAGTAACAAGCCCAAGGTCACACAAACAGTAAGTGACAGAATAAAGATTTGTCAGGACTAGACTATGGCATCTCTCAAAGTCTACATCTCTGCATGTAGACTTCCTGGATTAAGTAACATATTTCATTGCCCTTTTTCTCTTATTCAGAAGTAGAGTGGAATGTGCCCTGTTTCTGTGTTTGTGTCCACCTAGTGACATCCTTATCATGCTCTCCTGAAAAGATACATCATTACTGTTTTGCATTTTAATGTCAAGGTTTTATTCTACTGCTTATGTTTCCTGCTATTCCTGTCTTCAAGCCAATATGTCATTTAAACCTAAAGTTGTCTAAGGGTTACAGTTTAAAACATTGTACCAAGTGTGTTCAGACAAGCATGTGTGAGAATCTCTTGTACAATCAGATAGTTAATAAATGTCTTTTGATGCCATTTTTGGTTCACATGTGTTTCAATTTCTGAAAATTGAAAATTTTAAAGGGCTGCTGGTTGTAAAGGAAAAGATGTATACTTTCACAATGATTTGACTTTGTGATCTTTTAAAACCATTAAACAAAAAACTTCCCAATGATTTGAAAAGAACAAAAAATCTGGTTGAAGTCAGTTACATGAGCACACTCTGATGAAGCTTTAGACTGTGCTTCACAAATCTAATTTCATATTGAATATTTAAAGACCTAAGCTACCATTTTTAGATATGAAACTTACTACTTTGCTTCCATATTTAACTTTTTAATTATTTAAGAGAATAATTCATTTCAGCTTTCATACTGAAGACTATCTTAGCTGAATACCATGAAAGGACATTTCTGTGAGGCATGGGACAGAATTATGCAGACAGTAAGTTCTTAATAAATTAGTGAATGTAAACATATTTTAACAATTGATTAGTTTTGGATTGCCTAAATAATTATATCTTCTATAAAACCACATTTTTGTCTTTTTTCCCCCCATTCATATTCTTATTTCATTGCATTGGCTAGGGCTTGAATGCAATGCTGAATAGCATCACTGACACGAGTTTTTTCTTGTTACTGGCTTTAATGAGGATACTTCTAATACTTTACCATTTAGACTGATTTTTGCAGTGGCTTTTGGTATATTTCCTCCAAGAGCAGCCTGATATTACTAGTTGGGTAATTTTTTAAGTTATTAAAATTAAAATTATTAATTTATATACATATTTAACACATCATTTTAAATAATATTAAAATCTTAGATACAAAAACATGTGTAGTGGAGGGCTAAAATGATCCATAATATATCACCAATTCATCCTGAAAAGTGGTATCTGCCCAAATAATAGGTGTGGTATAGAACTTTACATTTAATGAAAATCAACCCATATCGATCAAACACATTAGATATTTTTTTAAACTATTTAAAGTTGTTTCTCTACACCTTCCACTTGTAACTAGCCTCACTGTTACTTGTTCTAACTACAGTATACTACTGCTATATTTTAAATGCTTCAAAAATCTTTTTATTATTGTACCATAAGCAAATGTAAACAATACTTTTTAGGTTTATGTGTTCTATTTACAATTTTCCACATTTGGAATTCACCTCTGAAAGTGATTTTTAAAAATAATAATTGGTTATGACCACATTTAGTTAGTTGTACTTTAATTTTCATCATCCAGAATACCTAAGTTGAGAATTCTTATTCTTTAATGAAGCTTTTATGAAGCTGCAAGTGCCTCTAAGTGATTGATGTTTGTACACTAAAAGTCCTGATCACTGAATTGCTTAAACTAGTGAATGACTATCATATCTGCGCTTAGGATAATGCAACCTCATGCACCCAAATTGACAGTGTTTCAAAGAGCATGTGGGAAAAGCCAGTCATTTGAACTATAGATTTCACTTTTAGTAGCAAAACCTACATCAATGAACTGGCAGTTGCATTCTTCACCATGCTAAGAACAGACAGCCATGGGCTTGCAGAACGGCTGTCCTTACACAAATGCCCCATCACTGAATCTGGCGACAATGACAGCTACCAGTCATTCAGCTCTCATGCCAGTGTTGTTCTACATGCTGTACGTGAATAAAACAGTTTAATTTTCACAACAACTTCTATGAAGAAGACACTGAAGCATTGTTACATGAGTAGAAAGTAGAAGAGTTTGATAATCTAGCTTCAGAATTTGTATTCCTATCCACTTCGGTATGCTGCCTACCTATGCTATGTCAAAAGGGATCACTGGCAATTTTAATGCCTTAAAAACATGTATTCTCTTTCATGCATTCAACAGAGTAGAAATAATCAGAAGATTTCAGTTACAACACATCAACAGTTAGCTATAGTTAACAGTGTAATATATTTGTATCCAAATTTATAGTAAAATATTCAATAAATTATTAAGCACTGCAATTAAGGAAATGCATACTTAAGATATTGGTTAAAATAGGACTTGAAAAAGAATTATGAGGAATTGCACCAAATATCAAGTTAAAAAAAATTAAAACATAATGTAGATGCTAATGTTCATCTTTCTATGGTTTTGTAATTAATCAATGTTTGGAGTACTAAAAAATCACCTGGGACCATGAGTGTTACCTAAACTCTTAGTTTCCTCTCTATAAAATGAAGAAAGCAATGCCTGATCTCTGTGCAAATAATGCAGCAAAGAATAATAAAATATTCTCAATAAATCTCCTATGCTTTTCAGATTTTTAGACATGCACACCTGAAAAATTCCATCAAAGAACAATAAAAATGTAATTGCTCATGAAGCATCATAATGTGATATAAAGGGAGTTTACCTGCATAGAAAGAAACTAGAAAAATAATTACTTCTGAGGAAGGGCATGGTAGATGGGAAAGGGGAATTATGCTTTTTGTGACATATATTTTTGCACTGTTTTGATTGTTTAAGTATAAATTCACGTGTTATTTGTGAAGTTAAGACTGATGATAGATAGAAAGGTAGATAGACAGACAGACAGACAGATAGACAGATAGATACTCAAATTATATGTAACTTTTTAACCAGATATCAAAAGACTAGGGTCACCAATACAACTCTGGGTAAGACACTGACTGTGTTGACTTCAAATTCATATAATAACTGCTATAGATACAATGTCTTTAATACTCCCATCCAGTTCTAAACTACAATAATTTAGTGAGGGGCATAATATGGGGAGAATGCAAGGAACTCATACTCCCCAAATAAGGCCAACTACTTAGTAGTTCATCCATGGGAGACATCCTCAAAATAGAATACTGTCCCCCTTCCTACTGCCTCTACAATTTTTGTTAAAGCACAAAGCACAATGCTAATTTAGAAGGTCAAAAACTTTTCAAATATCTTCAGAAAAAAGAACATCAAAGTATCTATGTAAGATGTAGTATGTGGAACCTAGTTCCAAAATGCAAAGCTGTTTGATTGCTGATCAATGGCATTAGAATAAAGAAGGAAAAGAAGGGCTACCTCTAGTCTTTGCAGCCGGTGCAATCATCAAATGTTAGTTATAAACGAGAACAATGAACAAATCCATGACTGGTAGAATTTTTGTCATTAGCTGCAATACATGGTGTGCACATTGAAACAAGAATCCTTTTTTGCTCAGACCAGTTGAAAGAGGCATGCTAGTAGAAGCTGTAAATCTGATATAGCTGGATATTTTTTATTGTCTCTGGGCTTCTCTTTTTTATCAGTTAAGTTCCCAGGTTTCTATTAGTTCACACTGGTCTCCCCTCCTTTCTGCTGTGCTTGACTTGTGAATGCAAACCTAGACTGCCCTATGCTCTTATTCTTAAGAATCGATATATCTAATAAACAAAGGGAAAGTCATTCAGGACCTAATGAGTCAGTAACAACTGAACCACTGCTTCCCACATAGTGAAACAGCCTTCCCATGCCCATGACCCTAACACCAAAAACAATAAAAATAACAACGGTATCTAACAGAGAGTGCTTACTACATGCCATGGATGGTGCTAGTTCCTTTGAGCGTCAAAATAACCCTAAACTTTATGTACTAGAAAGACCCCTGTTTTACAGGTAAGTAAATCCAGGCATAGATATGATAAGTAACTTGTCCAAAAGCACAAGGTTAGTGGGTGGGTGTTGGAGCAGGATTCAGGATTCCAGATTATCTGACTCCAAGTTGTTGATCTTAACTACTGCTACGCTGAAGCCTGTCAAGCTAAAATCAAATGCTTATTACACTGGCCTTGGTTGGTTCTCATTCTAATTTTTCGAAGCCTGCTATTTTTCACTCATTTTACGTTAAAGACTCAGAGTCCTCTGGACAATTACTAGAACTTTTTCAATTTTTTGGCTATATGTCCCAAATTTGCTTCATCATCTCATTTCCTTCAATATGAAAAATTTCCCTAAAACCTAGACCCTCTTTCACCTTTCCCTGGCTTCACTGCTTTAGCAGTCTCATTTAAGTCCATTACTTCAATAACCACTTCCGTCAGATGATCCATAAATGTCTTCATTTCATTGCAGAATTCTCCTTTAAGCTCCAGACCTGTAGCTCAAACTTCCCGTTAAAATCTCCTCTTGGATGTATATATAATGCAGCTTGTGTTCTCTAACCTCCTTCCCATCAAACCCAAAACAAAAATAAAACCCTGTCCTTATCCAGTATTCTCTGTATCAGTGGACTTCATCACCATGTCCACTGATAAGTAAGGGAGAAATCCAGAAGTCATCCTTGTCACCATCCTCTTCCTCACCTTCCATATGCCATCATCACCAAGTGCTCTGAAATAGGTCTTACATCTTTTTCAATGCAGTCCCCTTTCTCCATCACCCAAACCACCAGCACTCCATTCTAAGCTAGTATCACCTATTGTCTAGAGTCAACCTCTATAATAGTCTCCAAATAGCTTTGCATCTGCCCTGGCCTCCTTCAAGTTGTTCTCCAAACTGCACCAGGTGACCTTTTCAAAATCTAAAGCTTATCTTGTTCTACCTCCCACTTCCACCTCATACTGGGCTTAGGATAAACACCTTAAAACAAAATCCTTCGTATGGCTTACAAGGTCCCAAAAGATCTGACTTTCTCTCTGAAGCCACATACATACCATATTTCCCCTAAATGTTTCAGCTCCCAGATTTCTTTTAGGCTCTTGAATGTACTCTTTCATTTTCCCACAGCACACTTTATCTCCTCTTACATCTAAGTTTCATATCAATTCCCTTCTTTAAGAGAACAGTTCCCTGGAGGGCATTATGCTAAGTGAAACAAGTCAGACAGAGAAAGACAAGTACTACGTGGTATCACTTACATGTGGAATCTAGGGGGAAAAAAAAACAAACTCATAGGAACAGAGCATAGGAAAGTAGTTGCCAGGGCCTGGGGCAGAAATAGAGGTTGGTAAAAGTATATGAACTTTCACCTGTGAGATGAATAAGGTCTGAGGATCTAATGTATAACATGGTTACTATAGCTGGTAACATATATAACTGAAATTTCCTAAGAGAATAGAACTTACATGTTCTCCCCCAAAAAAAAGAAAAAGAAAGAAAGAAAAGAAGGAAGGAAGGACAGAAGGAAGGATGGAAGGAAGGAAGGAAGGGGAAGTAAAAGAAATATGAGAGGTGATGGATGTGTTCATCAACTTGGTGGAGGAGAATCCTTTCACAAAGTACATGTATATCACATCATCACGTTGTACACTTTGTGGGGCCAACTTGAGTCCTTCAAAGTCCAAAGACTCCCATTCCTGGGACCTCAGATGTCTGCCTGAGATTCCTAAACAGGTAAAATACATTCTTCCCTGGGCATGTTTGCCCTAACAAACTAATAGCCCTAGGTAATGCCTAATCTCACAATAGCTCAGGCTGGTTTGTTTCAGCTCACCTTATCAGAGTCATAAACCCCATCACCCTTCACAAACCCTAAACTTCTTAACCTCACCTACAACCAATCAGAGACTTGTGCATGAGCCAATCAGGCACCTTGTGACCTGACCTTATAAAAGACCCAAACAACCGGCCCTCGGTGCTCGCACAGGCACCTCTGTCTCTGTGGTCCACTGTTATCTGTGACAGCGTAACTACTAAACTCCCTTCCTGTTCTCATTCTTTGTCTTTGGTAAATTCTTTTATCGCCCACAACACTGGCCTGACTTGTTTCAGGACACACTTCATATATCTCACAGTTTATTTGTCAATTAAACCTCAATAAATCGGGGGGAAAAGTAAACTAAAAAAATAAAATAATCTATGAGTATAAAAAAAGAGAGCCACTTAGACATCACTTCCTCAGGCTCCACCACCTCCACCCCCACTGCATCACTGTATCTCTGGCAAGCATTAGACAGCACACCTTAAATCCCCAAATACCTGCTGAGTGAGTGAGGGAAGGAGGAAGGGGTTGAATGATTACTTCCAACAATTTTCTATTGGTAAGTTTTATCACATTTTTACAATTTGTTTTTTTCTGCGATCCTTGCCTTGACGGATCATTGCTTTGAGGTCTTCCTGATGGTTCCACTTAGCATCTTAGTTGTTGTGGAACAGACACATTCAGCTGTGAGATCTGAAGTAAGAGGCAGACTGCTACAGCTCTATTTTATTTTACTTAACTTTTTTGTTTGTTTTTCACTGATTATTTTTAATTAAAGTATAGTCAATTTACAATGTTGTGTTAGTTTCTGGTGTACAGCATAGTGATTCAGTTATATACACATATATTCCTTTTCCTATTCTTTTTCATTATATGCTATTACAAGATATTGAATATAGTTCCCTGTGCTGTACAGTAAGATCTCGTTGCTTATTTTATATATAGTAGTTAGTATCTGTGAATCCTGAACTCCCATTTTATCCTTCCCCACCCCTTTCCATCCCTGGTAACCATAAGTTTTTTTTCTATGTAAGTCTATTTCTGTTTTTAAATAAGTTTGTGTCATTTTTGTTGTTGTTGTTTTTAGATTTCATATACAAGTGATGCCATATGGCATTTTTCCCCCTATTTCTGGCTTACTGCACTTAGTATGATAACCTCTAAGTCTATCCATGTTGCTGCAAATGGTATCATTTCATTCTTTTTTATGGGTGAGGGGTATTCCATTTTGTGTGTGTGTGTGTGTGCGCGCGCGTGTGTGTGTGTGTGTACACACACATCCTCTTTATCCAATCATCTGTCAGAGGACATTTAGGTTGCTTCCATGTCTTGGCTATTGTAAATAGTGCTGCTATGAACACTGAGGTGCATGTATTTTTTCAAAATAGAGTTTCCTTCAGATATATGCCCAGGAATGGGATTGCTGGATTATACAATAAGTCTACTTTTAGATTTTTAAAGAATCTTCAACCTGTTTTCCATAATGACTGCACCAAACTACATTTCCACCAACAGGGTAGGAGGGTTCCCTTTTCTTCACACCCTCTCTAGCATTTATCATTTGTGGGCTTTTTAATAATGGCCATTCTGACTGGTGTAAGGTGGTATTTCATTGCAGTTTTGATTTGCACTTCTCTGATAATTAGCAATATTGAGCATTTTTTCTATTTATATATTTACTGCCAGAGTAGCTTATCCTTCATATTAACTTGGAAGGAGAGAAAAAGAAGGGTCTCCTGTATGAAATTTGAGCTCTACATTATTAAGAGAAATTTGGAGCTATCTTTGCCATTTTACTCTTCTCCCTACAAGTCTTACCTCACTACAAATTTAGTTCCTTTAAAATGCAATAATATTGGACTTAGATAGGCTTGTGAAGGAATAAATAAATGGAACATTTACCAAAGATTTAGATTTTATGATGTTTAGGCCTTAATTCATTCAGGTTTCAGGACAAAATGACAACTAGTATTCACTTTCCATCCCACTTGTACCCAGATAAATGAGCATAAAGACAAAATATGTGTATTAATTTTATTTCAAAATTGAAAAATTGCTTTATCTTATTACAAATGAAAATAGTATCATGTCTTTTCAGATATGTGTATGTGTATTTAGCAGACTTGTAATTTTAATGTTATTTTTCTACTGGGATCTGAGAAAATAGTTCTATCCAATGCAAATTTTTAAAGACATCAATTCTCATCATTTCTCCAAGCATACTGGAGAGTGAAGAAAGCATATTTGCTTTGTTTAACTTGGAATATCAAGGAACACAGATGCTTTTGCAAACTTGGAATCACCCAATGAACTGATTTTCAGAGTCAAAAAGACAACAAAAATGTCCTGATTTCTTTCTTATTCCTGGCCAAATGCAAGTACATTCCATCATCTTAACTTCAGAAAATTTATATTACAACAATAATTTTCCAAAAAACCAACAGACCGATTAAGAAAGAACCATATTTATATATTTGTGGGAGGGAAGCTGAAAACAAAATCTTATTTTGGAATCTGTGATGAGAGATCCCACTTCATACTCTGTGTGTGTGTGTGTGTGTGTATGTGTGTGTGTGATAGAACGGGATGTTCCACTATGAGTTTCTACTTTAAGAGCCAAGGATGGCTTGATGGCCATACGGAAGCAATTCAGTGTAATGGGCATGGTGGCCAACTGTGTAGGCTTTCTTCCTCTTCACAGTCCAATTCAAATTCTTCATGACAATGAGCAAGAGCTAATGAAGAAAAAATTACTGGAAACTACACCTGAAAAGACATTTATCATTGCATGTAGTAGGTGTATGCACCCCTAAAATTCTGGACGTGTAATCAGTGGCCATGCAACCTTGTAACTGGCATTAATGGTCATGGTCTAAATATCTGAAAGCTAATAAAATAATAGCCTGATCATGTCCATGTTACAAATAGAAAAGTCTTCTTCTGGAATGAAATCTCCAAGATTGAAAGAACAAAGAGTGGTGAACATAAAGTAGGCAAAAGGATTCAATGAAAATAGACGTAAATTTTCAGTAAAATATAGGATCAAGAATACCAAATCAGAATATTTTATTTGGACTCACTTACCATTAAAATAAAATAAAAAGAAAAATATAGTGTACCTGAAGTTCTCATAAAAGGACTAAACACAAAACACACTAAACACAAAAGAAATTCCAAGAAAAAGTACAATAGTATAGACATAGATCAGAAAAATGAATGAAAATGATCACAAACCATATTTCAGAAAATATAGTCTTCCAGGTGTTAAAAATCATTTGGTAAAAGAATACTCTAAGAGAATGTGTGACTGAGTGTCACAGGGCTCATGAATCCCTAAAGGGTAAACTTCCTAGTTGCCTGCTTTTGTGCAATGCTTTTAGTGTCCCCGCACCAGAGTGACCAGACCAAGAGAGAATGGATGGTGTCTAAGTCAGGGACCTGGCCCTCATGGTAGGTAGGTAGGGTCTTGGATCTCTCCGGTGGAGACAGAAGGTATGGAGACAGCTAAATGGGAAACAGTATACTATGCTGAAGATAACTAAAAGGAATGGGCCCATACCAAATGGCCATAGGTCTGTGGCTCCATCACTATTTTGTAATAAGACCTTGGTTTTCCTATTTGTGCCTCAATTTTACCCATATCCAAAATGAAAATAATCATTGCTGATTCACATCATTAGAAAGATAAAATGAAATTAAATAACACATGAAAACACTTTTTAAAATAAAGAGTCTTAAGTGCAAGATACTACTATTGGGCTGTAGTTGTTTGGCATCTGAAATATATTCCAAGCCAAACTCAGCTCCCTGGACACACACTTTTTAAAGTGTCTCCTGGGAGCTTCTAACCCATTCTTTCTTCTAATGAAATTGCATTTTCCTATCTAGATATGACTATCAGGTAACTCAAACATTATGCACTCCATTGAATAAGGTAAAAGATAGAGAGCTGCAACTGATCACAAGTCCTACTTTATCCACTCTCCACAATTTTACTTAGCTCTGCAGAGATATCACTGATTCTAGGATTCAGTTTGCCTTTTCCTTTAACTGTAGTAAAATATACATAACAGAAGCCAGTTTGCTTTGTAAAATCAAAAAACAAATACATATTTTTAAGGTCATTTTATTCTATTACATTGGTTATTCTGATTTTAATGATTTTACATAGTGACTGCAATAAAGATCTAAAGAAAAAAAATACTCTTATATGAGAAACAAGAAGTCACATTTTTGTAGAGAAAATTAAAGAGAGGAGATTTCTCAGGCCAGATTTTCTTGGTAGCAACAGCACATGTTCATATTTTGAACACTGTGCAGAAAGAGAGCATTTATAACTCACAAAAAGGACTAAGTAAAAATTTTTCACCTTAAACCTTTTGCATGGATTCCACTTCAAAAGAATCAGCTCACTTGGACCCTAATACGGTTTGGGCCAGAAGAAAAAGAAATTTGAAAAATTATTCTCTGGGGTCTGTAGCAGAGGTAGAACTGTTATGTGAACTAGGAAAAGCAGTTTTGCCTGGAGATGAAAATTATGAGCAAGTGAATGATCGTCTTTGTCTCAGTTTGTCATCGATAATGACAGAGCAAATGAAGATCAAAAGAGATAATGTACACAATGCACAAGAGACAGTGCCCAGGAGTGCCCAGGAGTCAACATTATTATTTATACTATTATCAATGTTAATATCTACTGTTAGGAATGATTGGAATACACACCAAAGCTAATTCTTATACCTGAAGAGGATACATGCATATGTTTAGCCTCCAATCATATATGAGCAAGGCATTACGCCACATCCTGAAACTATTAAGAAGTGTGAGAAAAATAATCTGCTTCCAAGAAGTTTACCATTTGCAGAAATTTTAGATGTACTTTTTAAAATATGTGATCTTTTAAAAAAAATTATTGTGCAGGTGGGGAGGGGTAATTAGATTTATTTATTTATTTATTTACTTACTTACTTACTTACTTATTTATTTTTAAGTGGCAGTACTGGGGATTGAATCCAGGACTACATGCATGCTAAGCACATACTCTACCACTGAGCTATACACTTCCCCACTGTAGATAAATTTTTAAAAAATAAACCTAAGATGGGCAAATATCAACAGGCAAAAAATGCTACCAAAATGTAAAGAAACTCACCACTCTGAGAATATTTTAAAACCTTTTTAAAAATATAATTTCTTTGATAATATATAATTGGGATGATTTTTTAAAAGTCGTATCTCTGAGTCTAGTAGATTTACAGGTTATAAAAGTGACAAATGTCTGTACAGATAACTAGAAAGCATTCCAGCGTCCTTTATACAGGACTGTTTAGAAGATGTTAATATGCTTAGATTTTATGAACGTGTCTGTACTTTCAGAAAGCAAGCAACCACCCCCAGGGCAAACAGTGTTCCTCAAATCACTCTAATTTGACTCCCAGCCCCATTATTCCACCAAGACAGCTTTCACTGATGTCTTGATGAGACCTGCATGCCACTAAATCCAGGAGACCAAAGAACCAAGCCAGAGAGCTCCATGGTCGGGGCAAGGCTTAAAATTGCACCAAAAACTTGCTCAGTAGAAATGACACTGCTACAACGGAAGCACAGAAATGGAAATATTTGTTGATTGTTATTATATTAATCACATAATTCTATTTAAAATACTTAAACTGCTCCTACTGGTGTTCTGGAATTTCTTCACAAATTATAGCACTGCCTATCAAAATTGGCACAGTGTCACTTGAAGGTAAGCCTCACATGGGCCTCACAGATTATGTAGAGAATACAGAAAATTCCATAGAGGCACAACTCTGCACAACCTAGAAGCCTGTAAATGTTTACTGAATAGTTGTTCCCTGGAGCTTTTCAGAGAGTTTTTCACCTTCTTAGTTCAACAATAACCTTAGTGCTCCATTTCCAAATAATTTGGAAGTTCACCAAATGCAAACTACCATGCAGTCACCCACATTCCTATAATAACAGACTATCCTGCACTTGTTTTGCATTGTGTTCTTACAAAGATGGAGGAGAAGGTGTAACTTGAGAACAAAATTCAGAATTTATGTTGTGCATGTGGGATACCTGTGCCCTTTCTCTGGCTCTCAAAAGTGAGTGACTGTCCAATTATTATAATCATGGCTCCAACCAATTCACCCGATATCCATCGCTGTCACACAAGAAATCTGTATCTTAAACAGGACACAACAGAGAAGAATCACACATGGAGAAGGACTCATATTCACCCCCAAAAATCCTTAAAACCATGCCTTTGGAATTTGCTCTCTCAAAAGGCAAAATAATCAACCTGCTTTATATAAATTCCTGCATTTTAATTTCAATTATTAAATTATAAAATATTCTAAGTAAGTAATGATAGTTTTTATTAATTGGTAATGATGGCTACCTAAATTTAATATAGCAAATAAGGTTACAGGTCTTATCAAATGACTTAGACATTTAGAAAAAAATCCCCAATTGTAATTATTAATTTTTCTCACTCTAAAACTTTTTCTCAATATAAAAATCAGTGTGAAGCTATCTGTCAGGATTCCCTACGATATAAATCTAAATTGAGCTAACGGAATACAGTACAAATAAAGACTATCTTAATCTCTTAATGATAATATATATCTTTCTTAAGATCTGTTATGATCTGGCATGATTGTAACTCTAAAGCACAGGCTCACTGATACTGAAAGCAAATTACTGATTAAATGATTTTAGCTTGTTCTCCTGGAAAAGTCCCCAAAGCATATACATTTCTAACAAACACAGCATAATAACTGATATAACTTTTAACAAGCTTTTACCTTGCAGCATTTTTTGAAATCACTGTGTTCAACCAGTCATTTTGAGGAAAATAATCAAGTTCTTTTTATACATATTAACAGTGCCAACATACAAGTGAACTTCCCATCAAAAGAAACCTCCTACAGTCAATTCAATGCTTTCATCTCTATGCTTTTTTAAGTACACAAACTATTGATTCACACAGGTTGTGGAATCTATATTTAGACAATATTGCTGCAATATTCCTACACCCAGTTTTCTCTTACAGTCTCTAAAGCAGTGCTTCTCAAAGTGTGGTCCCTGGACCAGTAGCATCAGCACTACCTGAAAACTTGTGAGAAATTAACATTCTCAGGTCCCTCACTGGAAGTGAATCAGAAACTCTGGGCTGGGACCCAGAAACATGTGTTTTAACAAGGCCTACAGGTGACACAGGTGATGCTGTTCTAAAGCAAAAAAATGTTGTCTAGCTATCAAAAAAAGCTTTGGAGCAGGAGATTTTGTAGTGTCCTATGTCTCCAAGCTCAGGCTGCCATACTCTATAGAATATACCAGAGTACTTTACAGATGATATCAATTTTTACAATTTTTCATTTAATAAAGATTTTAGAATATGGCATATTCTCAGTAAGTGTTCAAATATTGACGTGCATTTAACCAAAAATTTGGGTTGTAAGGAGAAATGTGATCTTTTAAAACAGTATGATATTATAGAGATAAAAATGGATCATGTTATGTCTCTCATCATTTCAACAGATTCTTCCCTACAACTGAGGTCAAAGGACATAGGGGTGATTCTAATTTTTCTCCATTAGTATTTTCTGGGTCTAGAACTTGTGCCCTTCATACAACTAGAGCCGTGTCTAGATGATGGATGAATGAACAACACAGGTAATAGATATTCCTATACAAAGGCCTTTAAAGGAAAGCCGGTGAGGTTATCCCAAAGAATGGATAGAGAGGAACTGGTTTATTTTGCCAACAGCCCCTTGGTGTGGTCTATGTTATTAGAAAGGTTAAAGACTTTAAAAAATAGAGAAAAGGAATGGATCTGATTATAAATATATGCATCTCAATTTCTGCATAAATACATTTTAGATACCAAGAGTAAAGTTTTGGCCAAAGCAAAATTTTCTTCCCACTTTCAACCAGAAAAATAAAATAGGGGTCAAGTTTATAGTATGATATATTTTGATTATGCTCTTAAAATTGTTAATTTCATTTAAAAATATCATTTCCTATCCTATATAACTATTATTATATACATCATAAGGCTGGGGGTCTCAAATTTTCCTGTTTCCCTCAGGAGTTTTGTAAAGCCCACATTTGACATGTGAAGTACCCAAAATAATGCAATTCCCATTTCATAGCAGATTTCCCACTGGAATACTAATCTTTTGAGAATTTATAAAATTTAAGGAGAGAAACTATTTTTATAGAGTATATATATAGAAAGTACTTTTATAGAGCAATACAACTTGTATGAATAATTCATATTGCACAGATGTCACTGTCATTCTAGGAAAAAATACTTTATATTCTTTTTTAATGTACTTAAAGAATGATAGACTGTGCACTTGTCAAATTTTCAGTTATATTAAGAGGGAGATCATGATACACAAAGAAAAGAAGAAATATCATGGCATGGGTTAACAAAATAATTTGGCTGAAACAAATCAGAGTGTTTATAGTAAACTTATCTTCCCAACAGCTGGCTAAACCCATTAAATCAATTTCACAAAGCTGTTCTAATTTAAACTCATTTACATCAGAGAAAATCTGAATGTCATACCTGAGACTGTGCATTAATATTGGCTCCTTCCTTAACGAGAACTTTGACAACTTCTGCTTGTCCAGCCAAAGATGCAATGTGAAGAGCAGTATTTCCTTTCTGTTTTGGAGAAACAAAATAGAAAATGTTAGTTTCCAAATGTAAAAATCAAAATCGACAGGCACTTTCAATTTTGCTGATTACTTCAAGTGGTTAAAACTTGTCATTCTATTGAGACAGCAGTCCACCTTGGGAAAAGATAATTTTTATCATCAATACACTGGCCATCTCATATAGCGTCTTTCTTTTCTATCCTGAACAATTCCAGTGTAGTGTTAAGAACACTAGAAGGACTGAGTTCTTAATCAAATAACTTAAGGGGGGAGGGGGTATGTGTATATGTGTTTATGTGACAATATTATCATTTGTGTTATTTAATTAACAATTAAAGAGTCCTACCCCAAGGTAAAGTTAACTGAAAAAAAGCTTATCTGAACCACTGAGTTTATTTCACCTTGCAGGGAAACCTAGGAATTTTAAGCGGTAAAGAAACTGACAAGTCTGTTATATGTCGAGTCACCAGAGCACATGGTTGTTCAAAATATTTTGGGAATAAAATAGTAAATTTTGTGTGAACTATATAATGTTACCAATAATTTCTACCATTTGCTACATCAAAATTTACCATCCACAGTACCAAACAAAAATGAAAAATAATTTAATCTTTTCATAAAAAGAAAATATAGGCTAAGAGATTAAAAGATGCCTGTGACATGATTAAAATAAATAACAAAAAGAAAAAATTAAAAAACAAATAAATCTGTACATTCAAAGCCATAAGTTTTAGACACTAGTTCTTTTTGTTACCAACTGACTGTGGGCCTCACATACTGCTTTGAAGGCTCAGTTGCCTCCTCTTTAAATGAGGAGCTTTTCATGAGATTTTTTTCTGTGTCTAAATTGTAACCTGTGATTAAAAGTGAACCCATATTTTAAAACATCAATAGAGTTTAAAAGAAAAGGAAAAATGATAATAAAATAAACACTTAAGCAAGAAAAAGTGTTTGGTTTAATGAAGACATAAATATGAGCAACTCAGGGAAAGCAAATAATTCGATACACGTTCAAATTGACATTCTTTAAATATATGTATAACATTTATTTGATGTGGACAAGGGAAATGTTAATAAAAATGTTTATTCTCTATGTTTAAGGTAAAGAATATACTGCATACAGTGAACTTATATTTTAACTTTGAAATTGCCAAAGAGTTTTTTATTTTGTTTTTGTTTTTAAATTTTGACTAGAACTGCTGTATTACTGTGAGCAGGGTCATTCTACATTTTGGCAATTATGCATGAGATATTGGAAATCTGGGTTAACTGGCCATACTCCTAATTTATTCCAGCACTCTTTTTGTCTATCCCTGGTTAGGTTAATGCCTCAGCTAAAGGTCTGAATGACTGTCACTTCTCTCTGCATTTCCCACAACCAAATTATCACACCCTAGCCCTGGTCAGCAGGCTTGATTCTGATTGGCTACTGTTTTTTTTTTTCCAAATTAAAATTTCACCTTCTGAAGACAAAGATTTGTCATCACTGATGCTATTTCTTAAAATATCAGTTATTTCTGAAATGATTCCCCAAAGGCAAAGTTCAAATATATTTTAGCAAAAGCAGTATCAAGAAGGAAGCAATAGTTCTAGTATACCAAGCATCTTGTACATTTCTTTAAAAATGAATCCAATTTTTTACAAACACACATGATAGTGACAAAATGTAATTTTACCCTAATAATTCAATCCATGATCCAAAATCTCTTTTCCATTATAGTATAAAGGATCTGTATATTATTTTACCAAGTTAACTGAGTACATTAAAAGACATAACAACTTAAAGCATGAAAATTACTTGCTCCTTTCCACTGAGTTTACTATATCAATTTATTAAAAAAAAAGAATTAACTTTGGGAAATTAGGTGCTATTGTCTGCAAAGGAGTATATCAATCTAGTCTCTGTGAATCAAAGGGAAAAAGATAAAATATTAGAAACTAGAGATACAGAATTCTTCAGTCTCTATTAAGTCCCTAAAGGAAACAATTCAAACTTTGCAAAGTTTAATGGACAGGGTTTCTATTTCATTTCTGCATTGTTAAGAATCTTGGTGTTCTAGCAAACCTCCAAAATCTATAACCAGGAAAAGAAGCCGTAAATCACTTCCTCTCTTCCAAGGAAATAAATTCTACCAGCATGAACATTACCTTAGTGGCAGAGTCCACAGCAGACCCTCTTCCCAGCAGCTCCTGAACCAGCCCCACATGGCCCTCCTTGGCAGCCAGATGGAGAGCGTTGAGTCCATTCTAGAACAGAGGCAAACAAGGCTCAGAAGTGGGTAACGACGAGGTAGACAGTTGCTGACCTTATGCAAGAATATAACCCAGAGGACAGACTCTCATCCCTTCATTTTCTCTTTCTTTTTGCATTAGCTCGAAGCTACTAATTTCAGAGAGACTAATTTCCAGTGGTTTTAATTCAGAGAGGCAAAGAGGTAAGAAATGTGGATTCATAAGAAATGTGGATTTGGCAACTTCATTTCAACAAATTTCCTTTTAGACTAAGAAATATCTAAATACTTTTCCAGTGAGGAAGGAAAAAAAAAAAAAGATCAACCCTGTATCATTTGTTGTGCCAGCCAGAAATAAAATTCTGTCCAGTTTTAGAACATAGAAAGCTTTAAATAAATCTCCTAATAAGGTATTTTAAGTATTTTAAGTAAGGTATAAAAGTATTATAACAAATGGTAGGGAAATACCCTTTTCACAAAAAGTGAATAGACCCGTAGGACAATTTCTAAGGTAACACAACTTTGTAATGACAACATTGTACTTAAAAGACATTAAGTACTATGTCACTAATTTGTCTTGAGTTTTTTTCCAAAAATTCAAGTTATTTTATAATCCCTGATAGTACTGTAATATCTGGTTTCCCACCTATCTAAATTTCTGAAAAATAGTCACCATTGCATTGAAAAAAAAAATTGAAAATTTCACTAAAATGATATCTACATGTATTACACTGACATAAAGTCTGAAACTAGATCTTGTCATACATGTAAAAAAAATACAAATACAAACTGCTATATGGAAGATTTCCTGTTTGTGATCATTGTACATCTTACACTTAATGATTTTCTTATGAAAAGCATTCAGGCTCATATATTTGACTCAAAAATAAAGTAATCTTTTATCTCTATGCAAAATATTTATTCAATCTTCAAATTAAAATTATAGAAATTCATCTTAGCTTATTGTTTTAGACAATAAAAGACATAAGCCTGTATATATTTTTCAGATGGAATAAAGTGATATTTTCCCTCCTCCCAACGACTAATAAGGATGATAGTAACATCCTTTCATTTTAAAACCCATGTTAGTTTTAGAACATTTCAAAAAATTGTTTTTGTGACCATGTCTCAACAAAAAGCCTCTCCGTTTGTATTTGGAAAGTTTCAAATAGTGTCAATAAACTGTCTAGTACAAAAAAAAAAAAAAGAAAAAGAAAGAAAGAAAGAAAAGAAAAGAAAAGGAAAAAGATGTACACTGTATTTTTAAAGGCCTTTTGCCTTTTGGATTGTGTTTAGTAGGAAGCAGGCCGCTGGTGTATCTTGGGAGAGGTCAAACGGTGCTGAGTAAGGGGAAAACGAGGTGGCTTTTCATTCCTGTGTGCATGCAACAAGCAGCAAAACAGCAAGTTACTCCAGGTAGCTGGGACTCAGCTGTGCTTTCTGCCAGCAGGAGATCCATTTAATGAATTTGGAAGATTTGGGACACTGGACCCTACGGGAGGATTTGAGCTTCCCTGCTGAGAACTCCCACTGACCAGGCTCCCGTTACCTTTGAGGATTCCGGTACATTTCCAATTGTCCATGTAATTAGCTTTCCATAGTCTCATACAGCCATCATCGCCTGAGGATGCCAGCACTACACCTATTATATTCTAACTCACTCGCCAGACCTGAGAATTGTAATTATCAAACCGAGCCACTACGTGGATTTCAAATTTTGTCAGCCCACCAGAGGATGTAAGTTCTTTCCTGCCCACAGGCTTTAATGTAAAACTCCTCACATCTTTGGTTGCTATGGCTAGAATGTGGAAAGACCTTCCCAAGTTTGGAGCAAATGCAATCTCATGTACAGGCTCTGTGACTGTCATAAGGGTTTCAGCTTTTGCATATTTCCTGGTGTTTTCACTAAATTTGAAAATCTGAACCTTGGCCATTGCGTTTGGACTGCTGTCGTCACTTCCTACCGCGATCATGGCGGGTGAGCACCACAGCTTGAAGGGTTCCAAGAAATACAGCTGCAGCTCAGCTTGCTTGAGATCTTGTGCTGCAGAGACCACTGGCTAAGGTTCGTGACATCTGGTGCCTCATACACCCTCACGATACCATCTGCTGAGCAGGTCGCTAACATGAAGCCCATGTGCTTAGGAGCGAATTTCACATTGGTAATGGACATTCTACTGTCCACTAGAGTTGTCCTCTTCACCCAGTGGCTCCGTCCTCATAGTTTGTCATTCGACTCTCATAGTGTTTCTTCCCATACGGCAGCTGTTCGGTCAAAAGAACAGGAGGCCAAAACCTGTCCAAATTCAGGATGGGGCCATGTCACACGCCACACAGATCCACTATGTGTCTTCCAGCTAGCCGCGCAATGCCAGTCCCCACTTTCACCGCAGACCTTGACTGCTCTGGTGGCTGGAGCAGGTGGCCACTCGCCGCCCGTGGAAAACGAAAGACACACCGTAGATGAAGTCCTTGCAGACCGCCGCGATGCTGCGTGCCACAAACTGGCTGCGCCGGGCTCATTCTGCCTCCGAGAGGGCGGCGCGGGGCGCGTGGACCGCAGCCACCGGGAGTGGCACCGGGGCGCGAACGGTGGTGCTTCCCGCTTGCTGCCCCGCCAAAAATAAAGTAATATTTGTTTTTCTTTATAAAACTTGGTCCTGGTTTCTCACCAACATAGTTGTATTATTAATACACGCATGTTGTGGTTTCTATATATTTACTGGTACAACGTGGTAAGTATTAAAGCATTTTTTAAATTTATTATTAGGTACATTCCTAGAGAATTTAACAAATGAATCAACAATATAATGAAACTTGAAAAAGATGGAGCTTTATGACACCTGCATTCTATCAGCATGCAAATGATGTTAATGGTGTTGACTATACACAAATGATTCAACAAAGAAAAATTAATCTTCACTCCCTTTACTAGACCAAGGAAAGTGCTACATTTTAAAGTCGTCTTCTGAGCCAATTACTCCACACCCAGTCTCTTTGGTAACAGGAAGTATTTAATTTAAGTAGATGTAATCTACTTCACAAACAGTAAACTCATTCTAACAGTCAAGTATGACCATAGGGTAGGAATTTTTAAGAGGCTAACTAAACTTTCCTGGTATCTTTTTTATTTTACACATTCTTCAGCATGACCTCTATCAGTTTTCCTAATTTGTTTACAGGAAGAAATCTTTTACTCTGTCTCATGAGCCATTACTTAAAATGCTTTTGGAGTGTGGATCTATTACTTCAGTCAGTAAGAATCAAATGTTCCAATCATTGGGAATTGTCTAAATGGCATAGCAAATTAACACTTAAAGAATTTTGCATTTTGAAGTGTTTATTGCAAGAAGTTGCCTTTCCTTTTCCTCAATTCCTATCTCTGACTCCATCTGAGATTTCAGAACCTGAGAGTCCGAAGGGACCCTGAAGACCACCTAGTCCAGTGATTTCTTCACCTAGCTCTCAGCCCCAGGCTTGACACATAGTATCTACTCTATAAATACTGTTGGATGAGTGAATGAATATAAAGAGAGCATAACAGAATATCTTGATAAAGATTATGTTTGTAAATAATCAACACAATGTAATATATTTGAGAGAAAAAGATTGAGTAGTCCCTGGAATTTATAAGCTATTTTTTAGTATTTTTGTCAAAATGGGAATAAAGATACATGGTTTGGAGCTATTTTTTCCAGGTGCCTAGGGAACAACTGGATTTATTCTGCCCAGGAATTGTTATCTTCTTTCTAAAATATGATGCCATATAATTATTAGTAAATTCTGACTTAAGGGACAAACAGTTATCTTGCTCAAATAACAAAATCTCTCCATGTGTGACTTTCTGTATGGATCCATTTTTTATGAAGTTCCTCTCCAAGACTGGAGGAATAGGGAATCATTTTATTTGTTCTTCTGCAATTCTCTATCTTTCAGTTAAAAAAAAAATTCCTTTCTGGTGACTTTTATACTCCATTAGAATTTTCCCATTGGATCACTTTTACTTTTTAGAAATTATTTGATCTTATGTCAATGTATATTTAACTTTAAAAAAAAGTGTAATCTGTAAATTGAAACTGCCAGCTGAGGAAACATGGAGGATTTCCCACCTTAAGCTTTCTGGAGCCCTTTAACCACCCCAAACAGATCAGATCTTCCTGGACTAAGCCCATGGCTTCTGAGCTGTAATCAGCTGAAGGATGAGGAGGAAAAGGAACAGAAGAAGAAAGCATTTCTTCAATATTTGTTGGTGACTTCTCTCCTAGTTTCTTAATTTCCCAGTATTTCCCAGTATCACAACTTCCTTTCCTGTCATGGAAATATTTTACTATGTAAATCCACAAATAATATATATCAGGGCTTTTTTGCAGCTCCACACTCCACCCTTCCCCTGCTAACCCAGGCCAGATGAACTGGAAAAATGTCTCCCCTATTGCCAATTACTCTAAGGTACAGTAAACTGAATCTGGTTTTCACTTATCTCTAAAATGCTATAACATGGGCAGCATGTGGGATAAATCTACAGGGAATCTTGTTTACATTTTTAATAAAGGGTCAAGCATTATTAACTAATCATCAATCCATTATTTAAAACAAGTCCTCTGCACTGGCTTGAAAATGATCTCAAGAGTGCGTTCTGAATGTAACTTTCTACAAATTTAAAATAGAAAGGTTTGAGAATTAAGATTTTTAAAAGGTGTACATTTTTCTTTGATTCCACGAGTGACCAATTTTCTGAAGTTGGAGTTTTACAATACTCTTCTCAGCCTCCCCTCTGAGAGATAGCCCTCCTCTCCCGCTACAGCATTAGCTCAGTTGCAAGCTTTAACTTGCTGTGACCAGACTACTAGAATGCTAAACTTCCTATTTTTATTTCTCAATAAATATGGATACAATGTTTTTAAAATTAAAGTTAACAAGACACCATCTCAAATAGAATATAGTTGACATAATCTAAAAGCTTATGAAATTGAAATAAATATTTAAATTAAACAGTTTCAGGAGAGGTTATCCTAAGGAGCCCTCTGATGTCAAACTGTTTATCTTAGTTTACCCCACAGAGCTTTCTTTTCATGATTTCAAAATGTAGCTGACCTCAGTTTAATACAAACCCACAAAACAAAAAACAAAAAACATTCAAATCCACAAAACAGGATAGAGTATTTTTTTCAATAACTGGCCAGCTTTCTTCTCAATTAATTACAAGGCTGAGGCTCTAAATTAAAAGAATTTTATGAGAATAAAGTACCTATTGGTGGGACACAACGATCCCACTACAAACCACTACAATATAGTTGCATTTTATTTAAAAAATCACCAAGAATATAATTAAAAATTTCTATATGAGGGATTAGTTCAGAAACTAAACCATGCATAATATGTAAGTCAAATTCAGGACATACATGTGTCTTCAATTTCTGTAACACTGCCTACTAAAATTAGAGTGGTTATAAAGACACAGATGATGGTTGAAATTCTAATTATAAATGTTCTAAATTTTTAATCTGCCCTCTTTTAAAATGCAATCCAATCGGGACTGCTGTCATATCATGGAATTCATGTCTTTCAACCGTAGGAAATAAAAGATAAGTAACTGTCTTTACACTAATGTTTTGATTTTAGAATTTCTAGCCAAAAATATATTTAATTAGCAACTGAGTATGTTGGGTAATTGTTATCAGAAAAAAACAACTCGGCATCAACTGGACTTAACACCAAAATGTTTTATCTTGTGAATGTGAGCTAACATATAAATTAATCATATTTTAAATGGCAAGTGATAAATAAACCCATTCAATAGGACTCAGCTAACTCCCTGAGAATATACTTTGCAGTTAACCCATTTTGGTGAGTCCTTCAAGTTATGTTTCTAAAATTCAAATTTCCCCCAGGAGCTACACTAATCCTCTTCCCGCTTACCAAAGTCAATTAGCAATAATGGCCCACATTCCAAAGGATGTTTTGTTGTTAGATATTTTTTCACTTTGTGCAGGTGGGAAGGAGGTAGATATGCAAAACAGGTCACACCTTTTATGTTTGGGTTCAAATACAGGACAGAGCCTGGTACTTTCCCAGTAGTGCCTCCTATACATACAGTGTTTGAGGCACACAGGTCTTTTTTTGTATCACAGCATAAGATACTGTCAGTTTCTGCATTTATTAGAACACTCATCATGAGTGTACTGAGTTCTGACCAAAGAGTGTTCTGAGATAACTTATATTGAACAGAAACATGAACTATCCATTCTGCAAGATTAGTATCAGGGTAGATGGTCAGTGACATCACCAAAAAGCAATGTACCTCGGGCATGTTATCTCTATCCACTACAGAAATGGCTTCACTGCATCGTGAAATATTACTACACATTTGGTTTTCATATAAAGCAGATATAAGAAATGTCCATTTGAGCAATATTAATGTCCTTATGTCTATTTTATATGGGATCTCTTGATGAATTATAGTTGAGTTCAATAACAGGAAAAAGTTTAGAATAGGAAAAGCCTCTATGCTTGTTTTCACTAATCTTTAATTTAGGAAAATTGCATAATTCAATGTGTTTGGCTTTTTTCACTAGTTTACAGGAAACATAGCATAAATTCAGTATCCATCAGAATTAAGTAACACAAGTCCTTATTCCTCTCTTCTTTTTACTTCATTTTGCTTTTGTCTTATTTAGTTTCATTTTTAAATACTTCTTTTTTGGTGGAGGGAGGCAATTAGGTTTATTAATTTATTATTTTTTTTTTTTAATGTAGGTACTGGGGATTGAACCCAGGATCTTGTACATGCTAAGCACACACTCTACCACTGAGCTATATCCTTCCCTTTCATTTTTTTTAAATTTAAGTAGAGTTGATTTACAGTGTTGAGTTAGTTTCTGGTGTACAGCATAGTGACTCAGTTATACATACATATATGTATTCTTTTTCATATTCTTTTTCATTATACATTATTATAAGCTACTGAATATAGTTCCCTGTGCTATACAGTAGGACCTTGCTGTTTATCCGGTTTTGTGGAGTTTTTTTTGTAGCTTTGCTGTATAAGATCTTCTGCCAGAGTTCAGCAGGTATTCTGTGAGAATTTTTCCACATGTCAATATATTTTTGATGTATTTGTGGGAGGAGATGAGCTCTGCCTCCTTCTATTCTGCCATCTTGAAGCCCCTTCTTGTATCATTTTTAATAATATCAGAATTACAGAACACAAGTGAGTATGTGTATGTATATGTTGTGCCACCAATACTTTATTGTAAAACATTTTCAGTCCTTTGGTATCTTGAAACAGCACTATGCCAAGTGCTATGCTCACTTAGTTTCATGTACTCCCTGTCTTGCAGGATTTATAGACAACAACTATACTTTTATTAACGTGGTTGATGGTAATTAGACTGCTCAGTGACTCAAAATACTGACAGATATTTTGGGAAAAACTTAGAAAATTTTAAATGATTTAAAAATCAAAAACAAAATGTTAAGAGAAAAATCCAAGAATTAATTAAACCTGAAAAACAGTATGCAAAGCAGAGAATTAATATACTCAGTGTGCTTGAGAATAAAAGTCATTGGTATTATAATTCTACTGAAGCAAATCTGGAGGAAAACAGATAAATAGGCAGTAAAAAGAATTTAGATGAAGCAATGAAAGTGAACCCTTGTCACTGAGTTAAAGAAGATTTGGAAATCTTTCCTTTTACAGTTGTTAAAAGGTTGAATGTTTCTTATTTCTATGCAACTGACTGAATGTGTCTGGGGAGAGGGTTTCGTTTTTCTTTCTTCCCTTCTTTTTTATCTTTTATCTTGCTTCTTCTTCTTCTTCTTCTTCTTTTTTTTGTGAAGGCAGTGTGGTCACCTGGAGGCATAATAATGTGGTGTTGGGAATGATAAGAAATGCAAACTTGTCCTTGCTCAGCTACTAACCAGAAGTGTGGATCTGGGCAAATCACCTAACCTCTCTGTCCTCTAATGGTCTTATCTGTGAAGAATAACGATGATGATGAAAAATGATGACGATGACAATAAACAAACATTTATGAGCACCAGTTATGTGCTAAAGTCACTGCTTTAGCCTTTTTTGAGAGGATGGGGGGCAATGAATGTAAATTTACTAGAACTGTTTTGGGGAGGATGGGTGAAGGGACAGTTGTGAGTTTTCCACACAGAACTGCAGAGAGAAGCCAGTGCCCAGCCAAGAGGGAGTGGGTGTCTGGCCACAGATCCTATCTCTGGCCCAGTGTCTTCTCCTTCTGCTTCTTACACGCAATGTCCAGATTCCAGTCCTTGCACGGATGCTGATGCAGCTGGGTGGGGCGCAAGCCTACATACTTCACATTTATTTCACACAGGGTGTGAACACTGTCACTGGGGTCCTTAAAGCTAAGGAAGTCATAGCCCTTAGTCTTGACCATGCACTTGTCAGGGATCACGTTAGCCTCATGCAAGGATGGGAAGGGGCTAAAGGTGAGTTCCAAGATGTCAGTTCCTCTTCGTTGCCAGATCCCCACAGGAGATCTGAAGTCATCTGCATCCCACTCCAGCAGGCTGATGTCCTCCCGGCTGCTCCCAGTTGCCACTGGAATGTTATGTTTCAATTTATCCAGCTTTACTTCCTTCTATCCTCACCCCAGGGCTCTGGGATCTAGAGAGCTGTGAGGCCAGGGCAGGGGGTCTGGGACCACAAACACTGGGACCAGGAGTTCAGGAATGCACAGTAGGCCTGGCAGACTGCTTCTAGCAGGAGGGACAGGGACTCAGGCAAAGCCATGGTCAGAGCCAGTGGTAGCCAGGATCCAAAGTCTGCAGGACTAGCTAGGGTGGCTTCTGCCCCTGCAGCCACCAATGTACCAGGCTCCTCCAGCCCAGCTGCTGCCACCACCACTGCCTCCTCCTTCTCTTGCAGAATCAGTCCCAGCTCTCAACACCCAGCTCTTGGGTTGTTGCTGGGTCTTCTAGAGGAGGCCTCAGGGCAGCCATGGAGCCCAGAGAAGGGTCCCAGCACCCCGAGCCATCAGTGGCAGCATTAGAGGTGGCCCAGGGGTTGGTCCAAGCAGAAAAGGGGCCCATGAGGGCCTGGTGAGGGGGCCACAGGGCCATGGGGTGAGGACCACCTGCTGCAGAGGAAAGAGCAGAATGTGCTCTCTGTAGCACATGGAAGACTAAGGCTGGATGTGAAGTAGGACCCCTCTGGGGGGCCACAGCTGCTCTGGCAGGAATGTGGCTTCTCAAGCCTCTAGACTGTCTAGGTGACTCCAATCACCAAATGCACCTGAGTCCACAAAAGGAGGGTCACCTATCTTGGGAGGAACCCCTGTGGCTGCAGCAGCTGTGTGGGTCTAGAGAGTCTGTTTGACCTGCTGGTGTTGGCTATAATCATTGGGCAGATCACAGGAACTGCTGGGATCACAGCAGCGACTCTACTGTGGGGACTGTGGGCACCATGGGTGCCGCAGGCATACCAGTTGGAATTCTGGTTATGAGAGCCCCAAAACTTCCTGCTCAAACAGGGCCATCTCTGCCTCCATCTCTTTCAAGCACTCCTTGCTGCCCTTGCCCGAGTGCCGGGGCCAGGGCCCAGGACCACGGGTCCTCTCGAACCCGGGAATCCCAGAGCTGTCCTGCCAGCTGCTGCCATTGCTGTGGCAGCAACCTGAATAGTAACCAACCAAAGCAGGCTACTATTGATAAGTCTTTGATATTCGCTTTATGTAAATTAATGTTAATAAAATAATATGAACTTGAGTCTTTTGAAACAACCAACAAATATTTATTGAGCTGGCTTATTGGAAACAAAGTATTGATTGGGCCTGTACATCTGTGAGTCCCAGGCAAGATGTCACCCTGACCTACAATTTTTAGAATAATGCTATTTCTATATAGTATCATTAAAATGACTAAATATACCACATAGTTTAAAAAAATAAGGTCTTAATACAACTTTAAAACAGCCATGTGCACATTATCCACCTTGAGGGGCAGAGATATCTTTTTTGTTTAGCACTCTTATTAAATTTTTATAAAATAATATTATAACATTTTGTTTACCATCAAATTTTACAATAAGGTTTGTTCTCCATTTCTCGTGCTGATTTTATGAGATATTTTGTCCATTGATTGCTCTTCTATGATCATATAAAACCAGTGGATTAAACCTCAGGTAGAACAGATAGTCAATAAAAACCTGACAGAACCATTTGAGCACTAGTTACATTTCTGGCACATATGGAAAAGGTGTGGATTAGTCCCGCTGGAAAAGTTGAGGAACAGATTATAAAAGATACAGCTAAACACCCATGGAGGTTAAATGATTGCACCAAAATGCATTAAACTGTTTTGCATCTTAGGACAAATCTATAACTAATATACACGTGCCAGTTAATCAGTAAGCTCAGCTCTAGGTGTGAGGTTCTAACAAATTCACATACATTCCTAACTCTCTCCTTCTGTTTTCTATCACAGAGATTTGGTTAAAGATGAGGAATTGAATGGAGTATTTTTGAGTCTAATATATAATGTTTACCTGGGTTGGGAATATTATTAATTTGTGCAGACATGATTATTTTAAAAAGAATTTTGAATTCTAATGAAAGCTAAAAAGCAAACAGGAACCTGGTCCACTCATAGTCATTCTATCAACAATTCAAAAAGCTGCTATTTTACTACTGAGTTTTAACTCTCTTAATTTAAATGTCACTTTCACATGGTCTCCTTTCTTTGATTAAGTTAATTTTATGAGAAATGATAGATACAATTATTTCTTTAGCATTTGACTTAACATGTGCTAAAGCAAAACATCCGATTTAGCATGAAGCTCAAAGACAGCAAACTATTTGAGCTACTTACCATAAATAGTCATGGTTTAAAGAGATTTAAACATTAAATTTAAAAGTCAGCAGCAAATTATTTAAATAATAACTGAAACTTATTAGAGTTTATTCTCATGTCAGGCTTGGTTCTAAGTTTTTAATTGCATTAACTCATTTAACTCTGAATCGAACATTATGAGTTAGGAGCTACTCAGTGATTCTAGCTCACAAGCTGCACTCTTAACCCCTACAGTTAAAAAAATAAAAAAGCTATGGACCCTGTATTATAATCCTATTTCACTTTCTTTAGACTTCAGTTTCTCATTAACTCTATTTGATATTCTTCAGAATAAAAATATCCCCATCTCTCATAATAAGTCAGCAATTAAGGAGAAAATTATTTGCCTTAGTCTTCTAGACATATAATCTCTAAATGTATCAAAATTAGAAAGGAATTCTATAATGAATTCTAGAATGTTATAGTATCATATCCATGCCAAGCTTAGCTGTTTTAATTTAAAGTAAAAATGGAGGAAAAGGGTTTGGTTGTTGATCCCTTAAGTTACTTACAGTAATAAAATTCTGTGGCTCTTAGCTGACAAGTAATGAGAGTATAATTTCCAGAAGATTTAAAGAAAACATCTACGAGACTGTCTTCTCTTTGTATATTTATCACTGGCTCATTTCACATTTACATCAACTCATCTTAAAAGAGGGCATTAAAATCATGGATTTTCTCCTTCCAATACAGAATTTATCAAGATCATCAAGCAGGGGAAGGAGTGTGTATCAGAATCAACCAGTAACCTTTTTTAAAAAAATGAAATGAGAAAATTCCCTAGTGGGGCAGCCTGAAGTGGATATGTGGGCCAAGAGTGAGACTGAAGTGAGAGAGAGATGGATGGGTGGGGTCTCAAAGGGGGGGAAGCAAGAAGGGAGAATGGAACCTAAAAAGGTTCTAGACCTTATCCCAGTATGTGCTGTGTCCTCTGACCCATAATGTGGCACAAGAGAGGAAACAGTTTTGGATGAAATATTATGTTCAGATAAAAACATGGTACAGAGTTTTAAATGAATATAGATTAGAGAAAGCTTAAATTCAATAAATAATAACTGAATATCAAAAAATAACTGAATATCAATTATTCACCTATTAAAACTTTTTTGAACTTTTATTGTATGCCAAACATTGTGCTAGGAACCAAGTACATTTCAAGGTACTCATACAAAAATCTTGTCATGTTATTAGAGAATTACAATGACTTCTAATCTCCCCTCCCCCCTACACACACTTTTAACAATTTTAATTAAAAATAAGCCAAATTTGGCTTGCTGGAGTCTAAAAGAACATGGGAAGAGTGAGGAGGAAGCCATCAAACAACAAAAGTTAGCTTATAGGAGTCTTCCAAGTACCACACCAACACTCTGCTCACCATCATTATAAAATAATTCCTGGAAATTGCATTCGGTATCAATTTCAGGTTTGTCTGATACACAAGCTGGTTTAGTCACTTTATCCTCTGAACGGTCACAAAATTTGTTTCTTTCCACAACTGATTGTGCTTTGTGTTTCCTGTTTATCTTCCCCACAAGGCCTCCCATGAAGAAAAGTCAAATCTATTCACCTTTGTAACCTCTACCCCTAACACAGTGCCTAGCACAAGAGGAAGATACTTCAGGCAATATTCCTACAATGGACGAGCTAATGAATAGTACATACCACGCAGAGGCACACGGGAGTTTGCTTACTTCCTCCAGTCACTGTACATTTTGTCAGTAAATGTGGTCAGTGCATGGACAAGTCAGGCACAAATACACCCATCTCTGGCCTTTGGAAACACAGTCAGGAAAAGTGCGCTCTCTGAGGCTGAAGCTGGTTAACATTAGCATGTATAAGAGCAAATAAGTCCCTAAGAGAAACACTTAATCTAAAGTAGCCTTTCTCAGCCTAGAATCCTTGGATGTGTTTGTTCTTAAGGATCTCAGAACTCTCTGAGAATTTTTTCAATTTAATATTTTCATTTAATTGCCAATCTTAAAAAAATTAAGAGAAGTATATTCTGGATCATCTGGATAATCACATTTAATTAAATATAATATAGCAATTTCTTGTTCTTGCATTCTTGATTGCTGTGTTCTTGATTGATTCAGAGGGATCATTTCAAGGAACATACATTTTAATGCAGTATTTCTCAAACTGAAATGTATAGATGTGTTCTCAGGGGCCCCAAAAAAGTCTCCTTCTCACAGTAGAAGAAATACTGCCTCAAGAGATGGCTGTAAACATAACCTGATAAAACTTGGGTCTTTTCCATCTAGAAAGCAGAATAGATGTCTGAGAAGGCATGACTAGAACCTTCCTAAGTATTAGAAGCTTTATTACTTCCCACAGAATTACAAACTGTCTTAAAGAAATAATAATAATTTTGATTACATTGTAAGGAATAAACTCATTAGTATTTATCCAGAATTTTTCCATCCAGCTACTCTAGTTTGAGTGACATCACCAGTTATGGCCAGCCCCAATTTTTGTTAATTAACTTCTATCCAACTGCAGCTGTCAGAGCCATAAGTTGGTCTCCTGAATTAGTATGTGCAGCACACTGGGTGTTCTCACCCACTTAATGTCATATCATTTGAGCCCAAAGTCTGTAGCCCCTGATCATGTCCATCTTAATGGACAATCAATCACCTCTTAATACAGAACTGCTTAATTCTCTTCTATACGTCCACTTCCTTCATTTCTAAGAATCTGAATAAGTTATCATCTGAAACAAGGCTTCCTTTTTTTTTTTTCCTTTCTCTTTATTCCAAAAGAGAGAAGGCCTTGAAAAGACTAGAGACCCTAGGATTTGGGGTTACTTGTTTACGATCATCAAGACACACACACACACACACACACACACACACAAACACACACACACACACACACAAAGAGAAAGAGAAATTTATGACAGTAGGGAGGAAAGGAGAAAGGACTGGAAACTTCTATAGAAGAAAAGAAAAAGACTGTTTAGAGGAAGTGATCAGCAAAGGAAGAGAACGTTAGACTAGGAGCAAGCAAAATCTCAGCTACTGCAAAGGGGCTGGATGGTTTTTAACGGCACAAAGGAAATAACCAAGCAGAAAAATGACTGTGCAAGAATGGCATCTACATCCCACCTCACACTTCAGCTGTGTTTGGCTGACTGCGTATCTGAAGAGCTGTGTTGAATACACGTTTGGATCAAGATTTTCCCTCTGTCGACCCTCCACAGCAGAAGCCAAGGTAGGACTCCACGTCTATGGCTCTTGTCTAGACTCCCCTGCCCCATTTCCTTCTCCAAATGACTCCCACAATTCACCATCACTGTCTAGTTGGACTAAACTTCTCATTCCCTGTATCCCTGCTTGTGCCAGCCACCAAGTCACTCTTCATCCCTCCAAATGCAACCCCTGTATGCCTTGCTGTCCCCTTTTCTGACTCTGTCTCTGATCATTTTCCATTTTCTGAAGGTTGTCTAGAACACATGAATGTGGTTATCAGCAGCGTGTCTGTATCCTAAATCTTTTCTCTGAACATTTCTCTTAGCCTTTTTATTTTAAAAGAAACCTGAAGCCACTTCTTCCCTGAAGCCTACTCTAGGGATAGTATTTAGCTCCCCACACTGCCCCAGGTGACCACTGGCCATGGTGGAGCTGTGCTGATGCTCCTCGATCCTCTTTGTTCTTTGAAACTATTTTTCCTCCTCCTTTTACATAAACCTCCAGATGCCATCAGCCTGTATCTTTTTGATCCCATCCTCATCTGTTGAAGAATGTAGCTACTAGTTCATTGCCACTTTCTCCAACATGGATGAAAGTGGTTTTTCCAAAACTCTAGACTTTCAGGTTCCTGACTTCTCTGCCAATGATTCTTCCTTCTCCCTGCCTCATCTACTCACTTCCATGGTCATTTCCTATTTCTTGAAATAGCCTATGAGTGCTCTAGTGCCGCCTTCGGCTCTCCCCTGACCTCCTGCTTCTTCCCCCTCCCTCATTCTACTCCGGCTACACTGGTCTCAGATCCACCAGGCATGTGCCCTCCTTGGGGCTTCTCCCAATCAGGGCTTCCTCTAAAAGGGACTCCCTCCAAACAGCACAGAGCTTCCTTGTCCAACTCCTCCGGGTCTTCTTCCGACCATCCTTCCTCCTGTGACACGCTGCTCCCTTTCCGCTCCCCCTCCTCCTCCCCAACAGTGTCTCTCACTGTCATTTACCATCATCTCTCTTCCCACG
Source organism: Camelus dromedarius (assembly GCF_036321535.1). NCBI lineage: Eukaryota > Metazoa > Chordata > Mammalia > Artiodactyla > Camelidae > Camelus > Camelus dromedarius. The sequence continues at coordinate 43,287,926 of NC_087436.1, forward strand.
TATTTTCTTTTTTCCTTGGTGATCGGCTCCCTCCTCTCAGGTTGCAGACTGTGAGCTATATGAGAGCAGGGTTTTGTCTCTCTCTTCACTGCACCTAGGACAGTGCCTGCATGTAGGAAACTTACAGCACATGCTTGACTAAACAGAGGAGCAGAGGGTGAGCGTGTGTTCAGAGTGGCAGAAAGACTGCTTGATGGTAACATCTGAGGTTGAGTGGCTGCCTAAGAGCTGTTTTAAAATCTACATCTTTTAGTCATTGAAAGAGAGCATTCAGGATAATTCTTAGACTATAAATTGTTCTGTTCAATCTAAATCACTTCAGCAGAGTATTTAAGGAGACAGTCACAGAAATAATTTGCATGAAGTTACCCTTGGCATTTTTTAAATGAAATAAGAGTTACATATCGAACATCTTCGCAAATTTATGTTGTTACAAAGAGAGGCAAAATTTTTTAGACCTAGGGACAAGTAGTTGATGAAAAGTCTCTGCTGGAATTATTTTACATTGAAGGACTATCAACATTGAAACTGAAAATTCTGGGTGCTCAAAATATTTGGCAGACATCATTCAAATCCAGTCTGAATCAGCATTACTTAGTATAGAGCAAGAATTGGCATTAATGTATTGAAGAAAATCAGAGAATAATGCAAAATCCAAAAACAAAAGGACACACACAAACAGAACTAGACAGACATGCCACCTTTTGCTGCTTCTAAATGAGGGGTCAAAATAAACCCATTGATGTATAGTTAGATTATTTGCACATATATTTGTACCGCATTTAACTTGTTAGAAAACGATACATAGTTCCTTTCATATTCCATTCATTCAATACCCAGCTATTCATTTTTGTTGCCTTTATAAAGTCCCAGGCTAATAAAATTGTTTTGGCATTTTAAAAGAGAGGTCCAGACCAGATAGATCCAAATGATATTTGTAAAAAAGATTTTAGTTCCAGAAAAAGATTTTAATTTAAAGTAATTCAGATAAACAGTAACTGTTATCAAATTGCTACTAAATGTGATCTTTCCTATTTGGTGACACAGGCTATGACAATACCTTTTATATTCTGTCCTGCCTGTGAGAACCAGCACCACTTTTGCTAAAGCTTAAGTGGAGAATCAATATAAAAAGATGACCTCATTATAATTAAGGACTACCAGTTGCTAACATTTATTGAATGCTTGTTCTGCTGAGCATTTTGCAAACATCTCATTTAATTATCACAACCATGCTATGACTTCAGTGTTGTTATGATCACTGTTTTGCAATTAAGAAAACAGTTGAGTTCTGGAGAAGTTGATTGCCCAGGGTCACATAGCTGGTAAGTGAATAAAATGAGAATTTAGATTCCAGCACCCACATTTTTAATGTGATTTCCAGAAAGGCTTTGTGGTCTGAGTCATAACTATGGGAGCATATGATACACTGTTGAGTGTACCTTCTTGTTGGTAAAGGTCTGGTATTTTAGGAACACTAACATTATTTTGAAAATGGTGCTTTGACCTTGCCCTTCTGTTTTTGAGAAAGGAAACATAGGAACTAACTGATATTTTTGCACCTTTTCAGTTCACTGGTTAAAAAGGTCAAGACCAAAAATCAGAGCACTTTAAGAACTATTAGCCTTTAGTATAATATCTGGGATTATGTCCAATAAAAGATAAATGATGTCCTTCATTCTGAAGTCACTGCAGTGTAACCAATAAATTTTGTACATAGTGCAAGTATCCGAACCTTCAGACAATTTTATTGACTTATAACTGGCTATAAGTTTTTATGAAATGGTGACAGAGACTATTTTTAATATCTGGATGTTAACCTTGCTTATAATATTATGATCTTAGGAACAACTGCTAAATAAAAAAGCATAAGTATACCCGAGTTTCAAGAATAGAGAGCAAATGATAAGATTTATTCTCTTTCCTGAATGTGTAAGAGATAAAAAGATAAATACATGACCAGTTTAACCTTCTAAGAAAAATAAGTTAACAGATTTATAACTATTTGGAAAAGAAAAATTAAAACTCAAAGTTTTTAAAAAATAATATTGTCTTATGCAAAATTTATGAATTTCTCCCATATCCTTTAAATGATTAGAAGCCAAATGGTATTTTTTTTAACAAATTTCCAAATTCTCATGGTAGTTTTGGGACCAATTTTATAAAGAAAAAATTTTTCATCCAAGTTTCAGTTTAAGGAATCTCAGCACGCCAACACTGGCGATATTTTTGGAAAGTTGGTGCAGCCCAGATTGCTTTCCATTGAGAAATACAACAGGGTACAGAAAGTCCTGGTTTCTATGTTACATGTCAGAATGCTCCCCAGAAACTCAAGCTTAGAAGCAAAAGAGAGAATACTGTTTCTTCTCTTCTTTCATACACCATACTAGCTTTGAGTTTTATGTATTTAGAAACAGCAATACTTTGGCTGAAGAGTTGCCTCTTTTGCCCTCCTGGGTGTTTGGAAATTATTTTCTATTTTATTTAGTTCATTGAGTTTTAGTAGTAATCCTAGTGGTGGTGCTCTTTGACTTAAAAATTCCTTTAACTACATGTTACGTTAATCTGAGGATGACTGAAGTTCTTTTATATATTTGCGATGGCAGATTAACAATAAGGTTTCAGCTTCAAAATAAAGGATACCACCATTGTAAATTTTGAAAGGCAGATTCAAACATCACAGGAAGAAATCCTGTAGTAGAAAAGACCTGTACGTGAGAGACGGATCTGTGACCCTGGGGACATCACTTAACCACTTGTGGGCTCAGTGCCTGCATTTGTAAACTCAGGCAAATGCCCACCTCATAACATTTGTCTCTGTTGATTGATGAAACATCACACATAAAGCCCCCAGCACAAAGCCTGATAGATAGTGGCTCATTAGTTAACATTAGTCACTTCATTTGCCAAATCTCTAAGGCACATTCTTGAAGGGTAATAATAAAGAATCAACATGAGATAACAACATTTACTTTATACCTAGAAAATTCAGGTGAATGAAGAGAATCACTCTCATAGTCTGTGTAGAGGTCAATTTTAATTTTTCTGATTCTTGGTGAATTATACACACTAATTGCAATGACAATATGTATACCTTAGGAAGTCCTTTTTATTTCATCATTTAATTTGCACTGCAACCCAGTGGTGTAAGATTGAATGTATTATTATTTTCTTGTTTTAGAGTTTAGAAAAATGTCACTTTCTGAAGTGAAATGACTTGACAAAAGTGGAGATGGAACTTAAACTTGAGCCTCTGGGCTCTCAGTTTTGTGTGGTTTCATGACATTTTGTTGCCTTCTCACAAAAATAAATGTTCTTTCTTTTTATAGTAACATATTAGTGGACAGTGGGCCACTACAAGAAAAATACTTTAGGTTACTAAGAACTTTGCAAGGTAACTCAAGAAGTTAGGTTGGTCTATAAAGCAGATAAGAATTGAATATTTACTGATGAGAGTTTACTTTCCTTTAAAAAAAAAAACTAAGATCTTTCATACAATTAATATATTTCTTATGGTTGAGGGTTAAGTGGACTTGGCTTGACTGAGGTTAACTTCATTTTCCTTGGGTTCCTTTTTTGGCATAACTTATGATGATTTTATCTAAATGAACTAAGAGTTCTTATGGTTTCATTGTCTATTTTCCAGCATATTGCAAATTTAGAAAGTTAATGAATCAATATTAAAATTGAGGGAATGCAATATACTTGAAAAAAGTCTAAAATAACAAGTTAAAATTTAAAATATTTCATATTCAATCTCATAGGCATTTTTGGAAGAAGTTCATATATCCATATGAGAATTTGAATGTTCTTTCTCTTTTAAAGTAATTAATGTACATAAATCCCAAATTACTTGTTTAATAGAGCATTAAAAACATACCAAATAAAAAGATTCATAATGAAATATAAAATGGATAAGAAATAGAGATGCAAAATATGAAGATCTTATATATTGGGATAAAGGAATTTGACTTTATTCCATAGGTCACTGTCAAGCTCATACAAGGTCTGGTATTTTTATCTTACCTACAAGCTAAAAAGCTAAACGGCTACTGTAGCATGATGCTGGTAGAAGACATGAGTCTCCTGGATCAAAGACAACGGACTTTCTAGTTCACAGCAAAAGCAGCAGCTGAGTGTCAAGATGTTGCTTGCACCAGTTCCCTATGCCCTCTTCCCAATCCCATGGAAGCGACACATAGGATCAGCGATGGATGCCTATGTCATGGGTTATGTTAAAGAACACTAACCTTGGGGGATTTGTAGCTTTTAAAATAAGAAAAATAGTTTTCTACTTTTTATCTGGAGAAAAAGTTACTTAATCTCTCAAGGTTGCTCATTGGTAGCACCACCCCGAGAAGTGGTCACCAGATAAGGAGCATTCAGGGTCTTTCATTCTTGCCACACCCAAAAGAACATGTAGGGATGCTCAGGGTGACAGCAGATTGATATTCCCAACAGCAAGCCACTCTCAGTATTGTTGCTGCCAAGAGATGTGCTCCTCTAAAGGAGAGAAATATTGCCATCGTGACAATGCTTCCTATGCTGGCAACTCTCAAGAGAAGCCAAGGAAATCCTGCACCCTTTGCAAAAGCCTCCAGGTCATTTTGATACACCTACCTCAATGATCTAAGCATTGGTGACCAAAGATAGTTGAGGGTAGGGGGACTGCCATAACCAAATTTTTCTTTTAGAAAGATGACCCAGACATAGTGTGGAGGTTGACCAGAGTGGACAAGATGAAGACAGAATGTAATAAAGGCAGCTGTTATGGCCACTATGGTAAATGACCATGTCAAGATTTGAATTAATGCAAATTTGAATGCGGATGATGGACCAAGAAAGAAGGGCTGGACTGGAGTGAGGTAAAGGAGGAGGGGTACTGTTGGAACTGACATATAGGTGAGGAAATCAGCAGGTAGGAATTTTAGACAAGAGTGAGTTTGAGTATGAGAAAATTTCAGGTTCAGTTTTTGAAAAGTTGTATTTGAAAGACTTACTAATTTCAGGGGACTACAGAGTGAACATAGCTGGGCTCAATATGTATCAGGATAGAAAGAGGCATTCTGTAGATGATTTAGAATCCAACAATAAAATTTTTCGCTTCTTAACATAAAACTCTCTGGAATTATTCACTTCCCAGTCAGCTCTGTCACAAACACACACACACACACACACACACACACGAGTGCACAAGCAACATTTAGCACACTACAGTGAAAAAATGGAATCCACTAAATCCACTGGATACAACTCATGGCATTAACATCAGTTAAAAGTAGCACAAAAATCTCAACAGTCCTGAGACCAAATAATATCCAAAGTCTAAAGTCTTTATAAAATAGATGTGATTAATAAATAATCCAAACACTTCACTTAAGCCAACAATTTCAACCTCTTCTCATTCAAATCCATATTTTAAAACTAATTGGCTATTTACATTAGCCAAGACATGGAAACAACCTAAATGTCCAACGACAGATGACTGGATAAAGAAGTGGTAAATTTATACAATGGAATACTACTCAGCCATAAAAAGTAATAAAATAATGCCATTTGCAGCAACATAGATGGACCTAGAGATCATCATTCTAAATGAAGTAAGCCAGAAAGAGAAAGAAAAACACCATATGATATCATTTATATGTGGAATCTTTAAAAAAGAGAGACACAAATGAACTTATTTACAAAACAGAAACATACAGACATAGAAAACAAACTTACAGTTACCAGGGTTTTGGTGAAAGGGGGTGGGAAGGGATAAATTGGAAGTTCAAGATTTGCAGATACTAACTACTATATATGAAATAGATAAATAGCAAGTTTATACTGTACACCACAGGGAACTATATTCAATATCTTGTAGTAACCTATAATGAAAAAGAATATGAAAGGAATATATGTATGTATATGTATGACTGAAACATTATGCTGTACATCAGAAATTGACACAACATTGTAAACTGACTCTATGTCAACTAAAAAACAAAAATTAAAAAATTAAAACAATAAATAAATAAAACTAATTGGGGGTAAAGGAGGAATCATTTTGATTTTATCCTCTTATTTCTATATCCCAAACTGTACCAGTTAGTTACCCCTGAGTAAAAGGCATATGGCAGACAAGAAAAGAAGCCAGAGTCTGGATAACCGGTTGATGATAAATGAGAAGTAAAACATCAATCTTGATCAACATTTCAGCTAAGGGCAGCCGAGATCATTTCACTGACAAAATTGATGTTCAATTATTGTTGATCTGTCTACTTTGCCAGCATTATTAGCTCTAGATACAAATGTCTTTGAGGCTTCAAAAGTTGGTAAGGGAGCAAAAATGGACTTTCACCATTCTGAGTTGATGCTATTTTAGTGAATTTCAGAAGGACAAAAAAAAATGTTGGACTCTTGGAATATATGCATTGATACTAAGTGTGTCTTCAGTGTGTAATGCAGAGCCGGCTGCCGTGTTCTTACCTGGTTGCAGGTATTGATGTCTATGCCCCCCTTCAGGTATTCCACTACTTTGTCTAGATTGCCGGCTCTGGCAGCGCGGAGAAAGCTTGCATTGCTGTCAGACTGTGAGGGGGAAAGAAAGACCTTTAGTGAATTATTGATAAAATAAAAACAAATCAAAGGTAGAAAGACAAGAATGTTTAAACTTCACACCAGAAAAGCTTTAGTTGCAAAAGATTTCAATCCTGAATTTGAAACACTGAATAATAACTCACAGTACAAGGTAGCAACTTCACAGTATTTCTAGAGAGTTGTTCAAGGACATTAAAGTCGGTGGGAAATATATGCTTATTAAACAGTGTAAAAGAACGATTATAATAAAAATAATTGTTATGCTGTATTCTAAATCTTTACCCACATTTGAAGATGAATTTACACGACCCCCAAATCCACTGTTTCCCATTCATTTTAGCTTCAGGAAGCTAGTGAATTTATACCGAGCCTAGTAAGACAAAAGGGAAATAAAAAACAAAACAAAACTATAAGAAATGAAAGGCACTGGGTTTCTTCTTTCTCTTCCTTTACTGTTTGGTTTTCGGATGTATCTGAAGGAGAACACTGAGCATGGGTAACTTGGCAGTCATCTGTCCTCATTATAAAGGAATAACAGAAAGCTCCGAGGAAGCTTTGAGGAAAGCGGATAGCACTAGTTGGCAGGTGTGGACTGGCCCGATGCAAATTTTGTGATCCTGGTGATTTTGGAAAAACAAGATTAAATTTAAACCAGCTGACATAATACCAGACTGAAATCTCTGGGTAAAGATGATCACTCTGGATGGAGACTGCTTTTTAAGTCCTCATCTTGCCTTTACTCCTCTCAAAATCTGATCCTGGGTGAATCAGCTGAATTTCACGCCCGCCAGAAAAGTCCTGGAGAGGCTCCTCCAGAGGTGTAGCCACCTTCACCCTGCCTCTTTGTCTCACTGACAAAGCCTGCCTTTCGAACTTTAACACAATAACGATGATGAACTTTTGCTAGGTTCCAAGACACTGGCATCACTTTATAGCTCTTTTTGTAGTGTAACATCTGACTAACGAGAAAACTAAGAGGAAGTGAGACGCCGCAGGTGGGACGGCTCTGAATCCAGTGTTCTCCTCGGTCGGCTCCCCTGCCTGCCTCCCTCCCTTGAAGAATGTGCTTGGAAAGGGCCCTTGGCACATGCTGTCAGACCCATTTATCATGACTGGTGATGATGTCCAGAGATAGCAGTGGAAGCGTTTTGTCCAGGAATCTCAAATACGGAATCATTCACATACTGTTAAAATGATTTACACAGGGGAAGACTGAAAACCCAAGGATGAAATCCCCTCACATTTAACCCAAATACCACAAAGGTTTATATATTTACAAATCAGATAGATAATTTACAAGGAGTTGTCAGGTACGACTGAACTCTACACATCTGGAATTGGTGTCTGAGTCTTCAGAAATGTATCACGGCATGACTAACACTGTACTGTTCCTCCTCCCTGCACTGTGCCTCACGCTTCATCCTTCCTGAAAGCTGTGCCCATGGCAGGGTGCCCCCAGTGTATCTGCAAAGCTGCAGCGACCGAATTGTGACTCAGTGCAAAATGCCTATTCTAGGAAAGGATTTTGCAGTTTGCAGCAAATTCTAAATTTCAGGAAGATTTTCTGCCCTCTGGTTTCTTGCCACAGCACTCAAAAGTGAAATGTAATACAATGTATTATGTTATGTCAATATCCCACAAGAAACATTATTTACTACAAAATGACAACAGTGAAATAATATTAGGTCACAGAAAGTATGACAATATTCTTTTCCGTATATAGTTAAAAAAATAAATCCATGGGCTATATATTATATGGTAAGGCCTAGAAAGTACCACTTGTACAGGAGGCTTAATGTTATAGGTAACATTTGAGTGTTTACTGTAGGGCAGGCACAGAGCTAAGAAGTCACATGCACTATATCATTAATACAGTAATACCAGGAGGAAGGAACTATTACACTGCTCATTTACTAAGTGAAGAAGGAAGTTTAGAAAATTTCCAAGGTCACAATTTTTCAGTGGATGATCTGAGATTGAACTCATGTTTATCAGCCTCAAAGCTAGTCTTTGCTGTTCTGCCTCACCCCTGCCGAGTATCACAGCAGATGTTCCTACAGAAACCTAACTCATGAGCTCTATGTTTATTTCGTTTGTGATAACCTCGGCATGCCCTTGGTCTACATACTCACTCTGTAAATCGTGGCACTTGCTAAATAGACTGCCTTAGCTGGAAAGAGAATTCTTGGCTGATATCAAATCTATCAGCCATCTATGCACCTAGAAAAATGAAGAGCTGACTTGAGACAAACTACTTAGAACTGTATTCATTTGGGAATAAGGAAGGAGGTAGTAAAGTACACACTGCGCTAAAAAGCCAGCTGATTATCTCCCTTGACATGCCGAACATGGTAAAACGAACAAACCGAAGTCAGGGTGCCCTGTCACTCCTGTGGAAAAAGAAGGCCATGAACAGAGACAGAAGGGAGCACCTGACCCTGAAGGGATGCCGAAACACCTTGGAGACATCCTTTGGAAGCTTAAGGGGGGCAGTTGTCAGTCTGAAGGGTGAAGCTTTTGCTGTTACATAATAGCAAGCTTTCATAACGAGTTTTCCCTTTCCTGAATCAAACTCCTGAAAAGTAGATGCAAGTCAAAGACTTACAGCCAATCCCTGGAATTTTAGCAAAAACTTGTTCCTACTGTTTTGGAGAGGCTAGAGCCAGTGGAAATGTAACATCTGAGTCATCCTGCCAGGGACCTCCTCAACAGTTGACTCATGGTAGATTTTGCTATCAGTTGGTTTCTTCTAGAACCACATTAAGGGATTCAGTTTTCCCAAAGTGAGAAAGTGAGTTATAAATGCATTTTGCAAATGTAAATGCAAATAAGTGTGTTATAATAAAATGGTTCCAGAACACAGGATTCAAGAACAAAATTAAAAAGACTTCAAAATTTCTGGGTAGTTAGTAACATTATGGAAGGTTAAAAGTATAGACCTACATGGAAATATATCTTTTTCTCCCACTTCCACATAAACACAAGCAAACTCTATGCTGCAAAGAGGTCAATCTGTGATTAAAGCTCTTGGCACAAGAGCTTAGGATAAACAGCAGTCAGTCTGGTTACCTTCAATCAACACAGAGATGAAAGAGGATTCCGGGACTCATGGTGAGAGATGCAGCAATTTTTACCATGCGATGTTTCCCTCCGAGTATGAAAAAACGTAAGAATTTTAAAAGTAAAATTAAGTAGGGGGGAAAGTATGCTTTCAAAATAGACTGTCGTCTCCTGGCTCAATCAGATTTCACACATAAAAGCACAGTAAAGAGAAAATGAGGCAATAGCAACTCCTTCGGGGGAAAAGTCTCAGGGAAATAGACTAACCTCTTTCTGCTTTGCTGCTTTATGTCCCTACAGCTCTCAATCCCAAAACCAATTGTACTGATGCCTATAAAGTCTGACGCTGGACAAGGTATTCAAAGGCTGAGCCGCACTTATTTTAATCTGCAACAGATGGATGTCATTACAACTTGTCCCCCCTTTACAAACCAAGTGTGGCATCTCAAGCCAAGAAAGAAAAATTTCCTCTTAAATTCTTCTTGACACAGTTCTGTATGTTTTTTGGTTGGAATGTTAGAAGAACAATACTTTCTCAGCACCCAGCAGGGTGGACATGAAAGGCAAGGAGGAATGTGCATTCACAGAGCCATATTATGTCCTAAAAGAGTGCTTCACCATAGGGTCCAGGGGCACACTCACAGGGGTCCGTGAGTTTGTGCCAAGATTTTGTAAAACTTCTATGTTTACAGTTCAATAATAACCTAATAAGGAAAGTATAAGCGTGCTCCAGCTCACCTAGATGGCCACCCTTAACTGAGTACAACCATATATGGGTTGTATACGCCTCTGTGTTCTTAATTCAGTGCGTAACAGGTGAATTAGAGATGGAACACAGACAGATGCATGATATGCAAAAGGTTTTGCCACGTGACAAAGACTAATCAGAGAATCTGGTCCTCATACATGGCAGGATGTACCAAAAGAACTTGAGCACAGCACTCAGCAGTGCATTAATGATGCAAATAAACAGCAGGCTCAGATGCTATCTCTGTATGGTCCAACTTGCCTCCACCATTTAGCGGTGAGTGTAATAGAAAATTCAGAGTAAAATGCTTTTCAGTTCCCAACTGCAGCTTTTGCTAGATTAGGTACGCTTCTCTACCACACAAAGTAAATGAAGAGAGCTTTAAATGATCATCAAATGGCATCCCATTAAAATTGGCATTAGTAAAATTCTCTGATAGCTTTAAGTTTTGCTATTCTTAAGTGGGAAACAAAACTTAAATGTATGAATAACAGTCATATGCATTCTCTATATTATTTTCATTGAAGTCAAATTCAGGAATATACTAAATTCTAGAAATCTGAGGTTAAATCTTTTTACTATTAAACCCAATACTTGTGATTTAGTTTTAGGCAATTCTGTCCATTCTGTCGGTGTCATTTATTTGAATAATACTAGTTTTGTAGTTCTGTTTCTGCTTAATTGATAAAATTACTTTCTTTTTTAGTAATGATCTAAGATTTTAAGGAGTTTTAGTATGACATTTAAATTAACACCATAATAAAAATAACACCAGACTCCCAAGTTTTTTTTACACTTTAAAAGAGATGAATACATTACTCAAGTTTGAGAAGCACTCATGTGACTCAGCCAGCAGCTTTGACTCTCCCAGGGCGATGCAGGGCACCTCCCCTCATAGTCTCTGGCTTATCCTGTACCATCCACAAATATTTGCTACCTGATTAACCATAGGAAAGCACATGTTCTTTGTGGAATTTAAGGAATTTGTTTATTTCCTTAGGATGCAGTTATTCCTTTGGAAAAACAGGGTCATTTACCTGCCTACCGTGAGACCCACATTTTTATAGCAATACAAAATAAATAAAATGTACTAAAATAACTTGAGGGGAAAATCTTTAATATGAACATCACGAAATAAGCGGCATTGCTACAATTCTTTCGATCTTTTCCTAGGAAGGTTGGATAAGTTGAACCCATGTTCAATAAATTACGAGTTGTATGATCTTGAGTTTTTGTGGGTCTCAATTTCCTTATCAAAAAATATACTTCATGGAGTTGTTGGAAGAATTAAATACTATTTGAAGGTGCTTAGCCCAATGGCAGGCACAGAGGACACTTACTGAATTTGTTTTATAACTGTGGTTTTTCTTGTAAATGATAAAGGCAAGACAACAACAGCAAAGCAAAGTATAGCTGCACACACATGAATTTCTTTAGATAAAAAGGCTGCTGCCAGAGGACCAGAGTATTTGAAAATACGCTGCTGTGTGCAGGTGCAAAAAGACAGAAAAGAAGCCAGAACTGGGTATGATCTGTCTCCAATGATGATTTTACAAAGCATCCTCTTTGTGATATATGAATGCTTTTACTTAAACAATCATACTTTTGTATAGGGACTGCTGGATTGTTTAAATGTTTTAGTTCTTTTAGTAACTCAAATTCTTATCACTATCTTGTCATAAACCAAAAATTTGGGGGCAATTGAGAACTGCACACTAGATGTACTGACATTTTTAGGAAGAATCCCACAAGTTGCCTTCTTGCAGTTAGTTAGAACATGTAAATGACAAGCAAAACACTTACACCACAAAATTCTACTCAATAATTTCTGTTCAGCTGCCACAAACAACAAAAATTTCTATAAATCATAAGTTTGTACACTATAGCTCAAACACGCTAATTAAGCTACATTTTTAGTCTCATTTCATTCTACTAAATGAGAAATGCCAAAAGAGCTCTAATCTGCAGAGAGAGTTTATATTTTTAACTTCCCTGAAGCTTGTTCTTACTTCAGTGACCTATGTTTTAAAAAAAAATTGGTTTAGGTATAGGTGTTCCTATTTTTACTTTTAAAATGTTATTTAAGGTAATTAATGATTAACACATACAATTGAGAATTGGTATCAGAACAATATCTAACTTTAAACAGATAAACTCTACTTGAATATTTTCTTTTTGTTGTGTGAGGTCATTTGAAATTACATTTTTATATGGACAATGTTTTCTCCCCCCTTAACTTAGTATCACATTTCTGACATTGATTTTCACTAGCACAGTAGATGAGTTATTTCATTATCCAAGTTTTCCCTAAGATTATCATCCGTGAAAAGTAAGCACTGCCTCTAGCATACCAATTCCACCCCTTTCAAAGCATTAAGAATATTTTGCAATACCATGTCGAGATTAATGAATCCCTTGTACAATTCTTATATGTCAAGAGAGTAAAACCAGAAGATTATGTAGCAGTGGGAAGAGAAGTGAATGAATCTTACTCACATGCAACACCAACAGATCTCACAAAAATAATGCAAAGAAAATTAAGGCAGACCCCAAAAAGGACATCTTTATGATTCCATTTATTAAAGTTCAAAAACTGACAAAACCAATCTCAACTGTTCGAAGTTGGAATAGTAGTTTCTGGAAGGGGGTAGAAAGGGGCTTCGGTTGCTGGTAATACTGTACTTCTAGTTTCTAATTCTGGGTGTGGTTAAATGGGTATGCAAACTTTGTGAGAAATATCAAGATAAACATTATAATTTATGCACTTTCTGTATGAATATTATAATCAAATGAAATATTTACTTTAAAAAGATGCTGACACTGAAATACAAGTTGTTCCTAACTTACACCATGGCGACAAAACCACTGAAGAGTAAACAGATGAAAAAATTAGTATTCAAAAGCAGTATCTTTTTCTTACAGTGGAGGCAATTTTTCTGATGCAGACTATTCATATTGCACAAGACTTTTAATGAAAATTGTATTTGCATTCATTTAAGGCACTACACAGGCTAAGAGACAATGCAGACTGCTAAGTTCACACAGTTTTGTTCCTGACCTCAAAAGGAGGTTTCTAAGTCAAATTCTAGAGCATCTTTTCATGAGTTGCTCTGACATCCACTGAGGCTTTGTAATTCTAAAAATTACACAATTCTATTTGATCATCATGAATTATACTCTTCATTTAGCTTTAGTGAAAGTTATTCCACTTTTCTTATCTTTGTATACAGTAATACAAATTGTACTGCACTGGTCTTCGAAAACGTTTACCACAAATCCAAAAAGACCAGATCTGGTTCAGAGATTTCAGTTGTTAATTTTTTTTAGGATAAACAGAAGTAAATAGTCAGAGACAGTTTTATACCTTAAAAAATTTTCTGTACACTCACTTTCTGTGTCACTCACTGTTCTGAAAACTGAATCAAAATATTAATAATGTGACAATATCCTTCCTCAATAAATTAGAAATGCTGCAAAAACACAAAACTAGTAGGAATGAAACCCCTAAATCAGAAATGACTGTTGTGATGTACATTTGGTAACTATTTTATACTTCTAATCCCTATGTGATTTTTAAATTTTTGAGTATTTATATATATATTCCCGTAAAAGGAATCATTGAACAGAAGGAATATGAATTTCCCAGTTAGTATTTTATGAGACCATGAAAGTTTGACTTGAAAAGTAATTTTGTTTTGCTGACATGAGTTTGGTTTCATAAAATGTTTCTATAACCAGGCTCATTACTAGGATGTCATTACAGTAAGACACATTGAAACGTTCACTAAAATGGAAATTTTTACAAAGATAGGTAAAAACTTTCTTAAGTGCTTATAATTCTGTTTCCTAGTGAACATTATGGTAAATTGAAATTTTAAGCAACTTCTAAGGCAGAAAATCAATAGGTTTTGATTATTTGTATTCTAGGCATTTCCCACAGAACTCTGAAATTCCATCACACATACAACATGTGAAATGCTTCTGAATCTAAATGGGAAAATAGTAAGTTTGTAGATGGAAATATGTGTGGTTCCTCCACAACATTTACGAATCTAAGAAAATCAGGATAATACAGGAAACATTTTGCTGTAGCTGTAGGTCTTAAAAATATGAATTGAAGAGCACTACAATTGCATGCTTCCAATTGTTTCGAGGGATAAATTACTCTTTGGGAGGCTTCAGTTACATGAACAGATTTAAGACATTACTGCTTCAGTTAGGTAATCATCTTAATGATTGCTTTAAATATTAAACTATTTATCAAGAGTTAAAATTTCTCCCTAAAGAGCTTATCATACTTTGAGAAAATGGCATATGATTAGGAGATTATGATATCCCACTTGCATTGCTGGTTCCTCTTGGTGTAGAGATATCTTGTAACATCATGCTTTAATGCCATATACAATCCCTAACACTACCGCTTGAACTGATACATTTGAAAAGTTCCACTTACTTTTTTTACGTTCAAAAGGTTGACAACGCAAAGGCAGGCAAAATATTCTACAAATCCTAAACTGACAATTTTAGTATCTCCATAGTATTCCCTAATATTTTCAATAGCTAAAGTTACACGGAAATCTGCATTTAACATGCCAACAATAAAAATAACGAACACTTAAGAGATTCACAATAGAAACTTGGTAACACACACCACATCTATACAGGACTGAATTCTAAACAGTTCTCTATTATTGCTTTGAGATCTCCAACCGGTATTAATTGTGTGTAAAATAATGAAAAAGATATTTTTAAAACAATCTGTATTGTAGGTCTAATATCTTGCCTAATTTCCAATAAGCTGGACATCTCTGTAAAAATGTAAGATGCCAGCATCTTACACTCAACATGAATGAATATGGGCCAAAACATGGAAGAGCTTAACAAGTTTTATGTAGCATACACATATTTCCAAAGGAATCTCTCTTCGGGCCATCACTGGCCATAAGAGAGCAGGTTTTATAAGTGAATAATAACCTACTGCCATAACATTTTGGTCGGGAGAAAAAACAGAGAGCTTTTGATATAATTCTGTAACCATATTTTATTTAATTCTTTCTTTAAGAAATCTTCTCTACACAAAACTCTTTTCATTCCCTGACTAATCAGGGTGTTAAAATGTTACAGGATATTTGAGGGAAAAGATATATTAGAATTCATCCCACAGCAATACTTAAGGATCAGGATAAATGGACCTGAATTAGGTTGTAGACTCCCTTGAAGGCTTTTAGAACTGTCAGGATATGCAAAAAACAAACCCAATCAAGTGAAAATATCTTTCATCAATTGTTCATTATGCCAGACATCCTACAGTGTTAATTTACTATTGCCCCCTTGAGGTAGGCACCAAATTTCTATCCCCGCCGGTCTGATTATTCATCTTCAGACCATCTGCTCTGATGCAGACATCACTCAGTCAGAAGCAGCTTCGTGACACAGCACAGATGAGGCGCCGACCACACCCCCACACACTGCATTCACTGAAAAGGAGACTGCTTCTCTAACATTGAGTTATTCAAGACTGAATGACAAGAAAATACAATCTTGCAATGAAAGCTTCACAGCACCTTACAATGTGAGCACTATTTTAAAAGAACTTGGATAAATTTTTCTATCCTTACATTGTTGGTTCCAGTGTTGTCCTGTGAAGATGCACATAGAAATACAGAAGCGCTTTCTGTTTACAACAGTCCAGTGTACATCTGTAATTGTCAGTCTGATTTTCTAGGGAGTATCACTTAATTACAGCTTAGCAACCACACACAGTGACAACCTGACTCTACTTGTTTAAATGTAATTCTGAACTCATTTCTACTATTTTCAAAAAAAAAAAAAGACTAATTTAGAGCAAATGCATCAAAATTGAGCTGCTAACTCAATTTTTTATTTCACTTTTTTTGAGTACATAAGTGTTGCAATATCAATATCTACTTCAGAATAAAGTAAGAATTGGAATTCATTACTTTCCAGTATCATTTCTTGACCCAAGACAGTATTTTAATTTTATGGGAATAATAGACCCAAGAACTCTGTTTGTGCAACCCCTTGGGGTTTCTATTTTTTGGAAATCTTTCTAATTACTGGGTGTCAGGAATTTCAGCATGATAATTATGTTGCTTATTAAAAGTAATTTGTGTCTCTAGTTCCTTTGGTTAAAGTGCTATCAAGTTCATTGTCATCTGTAAGATGGCAAAAGCCCATCTTTCTAATGTGCATGTAATTTTTGAGAAGCTGTTTATTCACCCCATTCTCCAAAGCATGCAGGTCCCAAAGAAGAGTGCACAGCTTTCAGAGTCTTTTCCATATTTGTGATGATCTACGTGGAAGGCAAAATTCCAATTCTAAAGAAGTCTGCATTACGCTAAATGTCATATAGAAAATCATTTTTACATTCATTTCTTGACCCCCATATTGCCGACCCAGTGGTGCACAGCTGAATGTCAACAAACCTTTTTAAAAATAAATTTAAAAAAATTAAGAATATGCAACATGTGTGCTGTATAAGAAGGAAATCACTTCCCAGTTTGACTCACTTTATTAACCTGATTAAACTACTGAAAAGGTCTATAGTTGTACCTATCTAAATGTATACATAGTGAAAAAAATCATAGCTTCAGTTTGGGCAAAGTAGGAATAAATTAATCAAACAACAGATTACTTTGATAATAAAGAATTAAAATAATTTAACCAGTCCTTAAACAACAAGAAGTTATTTAGTTGAGAGTAAGACAAATATTTTTGAAGCACCTCCTGTGTGCCAAGCACGGTGTTAGCTCCAAGTGATTAAATGTAGAAAAAAATAAACATTTTCCATCCCCTCAAAAGATTTCAAGATCTTCATTAAACCAATTTTTTATAGCTGCAATATGTTCCATGAATTAGATTAAAGTGGGTAAAAATGGATCCAGGGAGATCCATTTAAAGGCAGTAGTCCAAGCAATAGACATTTGTTTTATTTTACAAACATATTTTACACTTAGATGTAGAGTAGGAATAGCAACATTGCGTTTTATAAAGTTCCTGGTGATGAGTCAGCTGGAAAAAAGAGCAGGCACAGGGAACAGCAAGTGCAACAGCGTAGTGGTAGAAAGAACACAGCATGCAGAACACTGTAAGTAATGCAGTGTGTGTGAATTATAAGGGTCATGTTGGAAATGAGAAAGGAGTAAAATTCGAAAAGTAAGGCAGGGCCCAGGCCATGGATGTTCTTGTATGCCATAATAAGACTGAGTATTACCCTTTAGGTGAAAGGACGGGAAAAGCCAAAACCAGATTCTGTTTCAAAATAATCACCCTAGTAACATATGGAGGATGAGTTAGAGGGCAAAGAGAATGGAATCTGGGGGACAACTTGGGATACAATTGACATGGTCCTGACGAGCAATGTCATCAGAACAGCAATGTGAAAAATAAGCAATTTGTCATATATGTAGGGAAAAGAAGCTATAAAACTTCGGGGAATTGAATTTAAGGGTTTATGGAAAAGGAGAACTTAAGGAAAACTTGGAGACATCTAGCTCTGGCATGTAACGAGTGACGCAATTAACCCAGACCAGAAATTTGGGGAAACAGTACCCTAAAACTGGAGAGAGCAGAATGGTTTGGTTTTGGTCTGATAAAATGCAAGACTGACACATCCAAGAGAGGGTATTGATTACAGACACAGGACATAGAATAACCTCTGGGAGATGGCCTGGTTTTTTGCAGTGATACTGGATTTTGCTTCACTCCTTACCATTTCTCTGTCCATAAAACTCCTAATATGGAAGCACTTCTTGTGCTGCCTCTGGAAGCAAATACTGTCAACCTATCAATATCGTGCGTGAACTGCCAGGAAGTACTGATAAAATAAGTGCAATGTATATGTATACTGCAGCATATGTATGTATGTATATATATACCAGTAAGATTAAAACAGAATTCTGTACAGGAGACTTCTCACGTGCTCAGAATACTAACATCATGCAGCTGACATTTCCCCATAAGATCAGTATACAACAGAGATCCACAACTTTATCCACAATGGATGTGACCTGCTGTGACTTTCTAAGTTTACCCTTGTGCTATGAACTGTAATTGTCTAGAATGGTTTGAGATATTCAACTCTAACTCCATGCAAGGTAAAGAGCTTTTGTAATTTTACACTGAAATGGAAAAGATAGGGTGAAAAACTGGCTTTAAAAAAAGAATGTGTCTAATTAATTACAGTACATAACACATGGCAGTGGGAGAAGGTGAGCAATCAAGTATTTGTAGCTTGCACTGCCCTTTTTTTTTTTTTTTTTTTAACATTTTAGCTCATACTACAAAATCCCTCTGTTGGAAATCAGTCAATAAAAACCCCTCTAGTTACTATTGCATTTCAGAGAATATCTGAACTTCTTCTGGGGAAGCTTTCAAAACAAATTCTTGATTTGTTGGGGGTAAACGCATTGGCATCAACTCCAAAGAGAATATTGAAAAGTAAGGAAACTCCTAATTTAAACATAACTAAAAACAAAAGTAGGGTTAATTCATCTTATGAAACTAAGCTTTGGTTCAGATGCCCAAGACCATTTAAAAAAAAAAAATCGGGCTTAAGCCAGGTTTAATGAGAAATGGATAATGCTTTGCTAGTTGTTTTTTATTATTTGACTTCTACAAGAATTTGGGTTAAGTGGACCCTGTGAGTCTTCCCCCAGAGGCTTGGGATAGCTTCTTCACAGCACCCTCCCAACTTATCCTCTCCCCTCAAGTCTGACCACGTTCCTTTACTGTGGGGCCCCAATACACCCTGAGCACGCGGTCATTCATAAATGTTTGTTGATTACTAGTTATAAGCACAACACTGCACTAGGTGTTGTGAATGGCTCTAGCAAGAGCCCCAGATTAGCTGTTTACTTATCTATCTCCCCAACCAGCCTGGCCTTTCAGGGTAGATGAGGTCATGACTTACTCCTCTTTGTGTCTCCACTTCTGGGCACAGCACCCAACACAGAGTAGATCAATAAATACTTGGGGACATAAAACAAAATAAAGGAAGAAGTTCAACAAAGTAAAATTGGCCAAATAGACACATGAAGCAGCATCAGTCAATATGAATAAAACGAGTGAGAAGTTCGGTGAATCAAGTAAATTTTTTCAGACTTACTAGATTCTAAAACTTGGTTTCAAATCCTGATTAGCAAAATTTATAGCTGTTACGTTAATTCTTAAGCCTTTACAATTCTATCAGATAACCACAATAAGCCGCATCATGCCTGTCCCTTCTGAAGGGTAAGTGAGTGAAGAGTAATGGGTAAAGATGACCTCCATCTGTATCTTAATCTTCTGGTTGAAGTTTTGGGAAAACTATTGTACTTAGCAATGGAATTGATTAGATAGGCTTTGGAGCTCAACATTCTCTGACCTTAATTAGCTTAACAGATAATTGCCAACTACAACATTAGTAAAGAAATTAAATATAGAAAGAAATGGTATCTTACTGATACTAACTACAGAACCATTAGCATCCTGTTTTTCAGAAATAAACTATAATTCAGCTCTTCTCTGGGGGAAAAACTTTATATAAAGCAATAACAACTCTTTTATTATTGTATAAATCACCCAAAGAAGAGGGGAATTACTGAATGCATAACAACATGCAGTAATTTATTTCAATAGTCTCAGTAGTTACAGTAAGACTAACTAACTTCTAAATAAAAGATATCATTGGTATGTTAAAAGACACAGAGGAGAGAGGCTGTTTTTCTTTTAGAATTATTATGCATATAAAATATGCCTCACTTCAGTCATATGGAACTATATACTTAATTCTACCTCTACATTCTTATATAAATATCTACCTGTAACATGACATATAAAATTAAATTGTCAAATATATGTATATGTGTATGTGTGGTGTATGTGTATGAGTGTGTGTAGAGAGAGTCATATATTCCATCGGTCAGAATAAAATTATAATTTCACTTGAAGGCAGAAATCATATCTTATAATTCTAGAATTTCCAAAGCCTAGTTTAGTGCCTGAAATATACTAGCCAATAAAGAAGATTATGTTGACAATGGAAACTTGGGAAGAGCATTGTCATCTCTTTTAGTCTTATGCAAAGCTGACAAGAGGCAACATAAATACTAGTTATTCTAGCTTTAATTGCTCAAAAATTAAACTTAGAAAATAGCTTTAAAAGAGTTAGGTTACTTTTGTACATACAAAAAGATAGCATTAGAACTTTTTTGCAAAGCAGTAGCTGTCTGTAGCTCAAAAGACCTCTTTTGTCCACCAAAATAAACTTAGTTGAAATGTCAAAATTTTTCTTAAATATTAAAACTGTAAATACCTTATCACTGGCCCTTGACTAAGAACCAGTGGCAAGCTATCCAGTAATTAAAAAACAAAACTTGTGAAACTAAAAGATGTTGAGGTTTTCATTCAAAAGATGTTTAGTCATAAATGACAAACCCCAGCTAACATCAAACTCAATGGTGAAAAGCTGGAAGTATTTCCTTTAAGATCAGGAACAAGACAAGGATGCCCACTCTCGTGACTTTTATTATAGCATTGGCAGTCCTAGCCACAGCAAACAGAAAAAGAAATAAAAGGAATCCAAAATGGAAATGAAGAAATAAAACTGTCACTATTTGCAGATGACGTGATATTATACATAGAAAATCCTAAAAACACCACCAGAAAACTACTAGAACTCATCAGTGAATTTGGTAAAGTTGCAGGGTACAAAATTAATACACAGAAATCTGTTGCATTTCTATACACTAACAACTATACACTATTAGAAACAATCCCATTTACCATTGCATCAAAAAGAATAAAATACATAAGGATAAACCTAACTAAGGAGGCAAAAGACCTGTACTCAAAAAATTATAACCCTGATGAAAGAAACTGAAGATGACACAACAGATGTAAAGATATACCATGCTCTTGGATTGGAAGCATTAATATTGTCAAAATGATCATACTTCCCAAGGCAATCTACAGATTCAATGCAATCCCTACCAAAATACCAATGATATTTTTCACAGAACTAGAACAAATTTTTAAATTTATAGAAATAAGGGGGTAGGATATAGCCCAAGTGGTAGAGTGCATGCTTAGCATGCACAAGGTCCTGGGTTCAATCTCCAGTACCACCTCTAAAAATAAATAAATAAACAAGTAAACTTAATCACCAACACCCCCCCCAAAACAAATAAATAAATAAATAAATTTTTTAATTTATGGAAATAAAAGAAAAGAGACATAAAAGCAAAGGAAATAAAAGCAAAAATAAACAAATGAGACCTAACTAAACTTAAGAGCTTTTGTACAGCTGAAAAGACAACCTACTGAATGGGAGAAAATATTTGCAAATGAAATGACCCATAAGGGATTAATACACAACATACATAGACAGATTATACAATTCAACATCAAAAAAACAAACAACCTAATTACAAATGAGCAGAAGACCTGAACAAACATTTTTTCAAAGAGGAATTGCAGATGGGCAACAGGCAAATGAAAAGATGTCAACATCACTAATCATCTGGGAACTGAAAATCAAACCTGCAGTGAGATACCTCACACCTGGCAGAATGATAATCATCAAAAAAAAAAAACCCACAAATAACAAATTTTGGCAAGAATGTGGAGGAAAGGAATCCTTGTACACTGTTGCTGGGAATGTACACTGGTATAGCCACTGTGTAAAACAGTAGGTTTTCCAGAGATTTCTCAAAAAAATCTAAAAATAGAACTACCATATGACCCATCAATTACACTCCTGGGTAGATATCTGAAAAAACAAACAAACAAACAAACAAAACACTAATTCAAAAAGATACATACATTCCAATGTTCACAGCAGGATCATTTACAATTGCTAAGATATGGAAGCAACCTAAATGTTCATCAACAGATGAATGGATAAAGATGTGGTTTATATAGACAATGGACTATTAAGTGGTGTGTGTGTATATATATATATATATATATATATATAGTATACATATGTGTGTGTATATATATATACACACACACACAGTATATATATATACATATATACATAGTGTATATGTATATACACATGGAATACAACAGCCATAAAAAAGACTGAAATTTTGCCATTTGCAGCAACATGGATGGACCTGGAGGATATTATGCTAAGTGAAATAAGTCAGACAGAGAAAAAGAAATACTATATGATATTATTTACATGAGGAAGCTAAAAAATACAATAAACTAGTAAATATAGCACAAAATTTAGCAGACTCACAGAGAACAAACTAGTGGCTATCAGCAGAGAGGGGAGAGGAGAGGAGCAATACAGGGATAAGGGAGTCAGAGGTACGAACTCTTATGTATAAAATAAGATACAAGAATATATTATACAGCATGGGGAATATAACCAATATTTTATAATAACTGTAAATGAAGCATAACCTTTAAAATTGTGAATCACTAAATTGTACACCTGTAACTTATGTAATATTGTACACCAATTATACTTCAACAAAAAAAGTTTAGATGGTGCTGTTTCTGATTAGCAATGTGGGAACCCAGCACATAATGTGAAGCATGATGAAAGCTTGGGTATGTATTAAAATCCTGTGGCACCTCCACAGGATATAGCTCTTTATACCTGGAGAAGCTCAACTTGCATTAGGTCTCTTTCTCCCACATGGAAGAATTGCAGGATATTTTAGCAACTGAGTTTCCTTTAATAATAATATCTTTTCATGGATGTAAATACTAATTTAGTACAAATTATGTAAAGTAATCATTACAAAGATTTAGCCTGACCTAAAGCCTTTCTCTTCTGGTTATGTTTAAGTAAGAATTAATTGTATGTGTTTTGGTGGGGGTTACTACACTTTTTTTTTCGCTAAATTTTGTTTTAAGATAAACAATTGTCAAAGACACACTAAGCAAGCAAGTCAATTCTTCATCATTTTTACATGATTCCTGTATATTTATATAGTTTAAATGATTTTTTAATTAAATGTAAAAATATTTTCTTACAGAATATGAACTGACAAACACCGTATCAGAATTCTACATGCTTTTTGTTTTACGGTGTTCAACTACTCAAGAGACTACAGCATACAGTTTGCTTTGTGTGCATAAACCCCGACTACCCAACTAGCCTATAAATTCCTTGAAGGAATGAATAGTAGTTTGTACTTTTTGTATTTATTTCTCACACTTACTACTGCAATATTTTTAATGGCTAATCCTACTGTATGACAAAACATTTATATTGTCATTTAATCCTCATAAGCCACCCAATTGAAGAAACTGAGCCTTAGTGAGATTAAAGTACTTGGATATTGAGTAATAAATGCCAGAGCTGAGATTGGTAGCCAGTCCAGAGGCCACAATCACACCACCGTGCAGGACACCACCTCCTTAGCTCTACCCAAAAGTGCCAAATACCTTTCCACTGTTGAATAACTTGTAGGAGTGTCTGCTGCTTCCTGTTCTGAGGAAAAGTTTCTGTGACCACATTCCTGGCCCCAGCAATCACATTCTGATTTTCCTGGATGCCCAATTCCTTTTCTTGTGCTGGGGGCAGGGCCTGGCCTAAAGTTTGAACCATGTGGCACTGACACCTCTGGAATGTCAAGATTTCTTTTTTTTTTAATTGAAGTATACTATGTGTCAATTTCTGGTGTACAGAACAATGTTTCAGTCATATATATACATACATATATTCCTTTTCATATTTTTTTCCATTAAAGGCTACTACAAGGTATTGAATAGTTTCCTGTGCTATACAAAAGAAATCTGTTTTTCATCTATGTTTTTATAGCAATTAATATTTGCAAATCTTGAACTCCCAATTTATCCCTCCCCACCCCCCTTCCTCCACTACCGGTAAACATAAGATTGTTAACTATGTCTGTGAGTTTGTTTCTGTTTTGTAGATGAGTTCATTGGTGTCTTCTTTTTCCTTTTTTTTCTGCATTATTAGCTTTTTTTTTTTTAACTCTACATATGAATGATATCATATGGTATTTTTCTTTCTTTTTCTGGCTTACTTCACTTAGAATGATGATCACAGTTCTGCCCATGTTGCTGCAAATAACATTATTTTATTCTTTTTTGTGGCTGAGTAGTGGAATACTAAGATTTCTTTCCTTTAATGTTGCTAACCCAAGAGTTGTGGCTTTTAGGGACACAGTTATAGTACCTCAAAATATTCTTACACATTACACTCGACGAGTGAATTTAGAGCCATGTCTCTATCACCATTGTTACTATTACCATTCACAGGAAAAACATTTTCAAGTTTCCCAGCACAGCAGGCTTCAAAGACATTTGTTCCTCTGTTTTTAAAGCAGCATGCAGACTTTTACTAGCTTGTACTGACATACTTTCCTGAGTGGGATTTAAACCTGGACTGCTTCCAAGATGGATGAAACTCTCAGCTGTTCTTAATTAATCACCATACCCGCTATTTAAATGTTGATTACACCTATAAGAAATGATAATAGTCTTATTTTCACAGTAAAAATTTAATAAGGATCTACTCATAAAAAGTCCTCCCTTCAAATCAATTGAAAAGCTAATTAAGTGTAAAACATTAAAATAATAAATTGTTATGAAGCCTAAAAAATACACCTATTCCATTGGAGCATTTGTCTAGAACTATATAACTTTCTACACTCTTTAACTCCTTTTTTTTATTCTTATAGTCTCCCTCCCTATTAAAAAAAAAAGGTAGTGGGATCATTAAAAAACATACATATTCTCATAGAACATTTTTAAATGAATTTAAAAAAACCCACAATCAGCCAGCAGCAGTAAATCCCATTACTCAAACTTAACAGTGCATGTTTTGATGTATTTTCTTTTAGAATTTTTCTACATGTACACTATATATGTGCATATAATTGATATTTTTACAAAGTTGGGATAATACTCTGTCTTCTACTTTTAAAAAGTAACATTACCAAGTAAGTATTGCCTACAACATTTAAAAGTTGTTTAAGATACTCTAAATCTCATATAGTGGTTTCTGGATGGATTATAACTGGTGTTAGCTTTCCCTAATCATTTGTACCACTAAAGCTTTTGTTTTCATTGTTGTCAAGAATGCTACGATTAAAAGCTATTTACCTAAATCTTTGTCCTTGTCTTGATTATGCCCATTGTTTAAATTCCTAAAGGTGGAATAATGATGTTAAAGGATGTAAATTCTTGGTACATATTGTAACATTGCAAAACTATTCTTGAGAGAGGCTGATGCAGAAGATGCTACCATGACTGTTTGTGGAAGAGCCTGTCTCCACTCAATGACGTGCTCAAATTTGCTCTGCTCAATAGATACGTATATCATTATGGTTTGGATTTACCTTTTTTCATTTTTGAAGAGTTTAAAAACTTAACCATACATTTTATGTCTATTACAATTTTTGTCTTCTTTGACTTGTCCACATTTTTTGTCCTTTTAGAGTTTCAAACATCTTTTTTATTTTTAAAAACTCCACATAGACAAGAAAACATTTTGCCATATTTGTTGCAAATTTTTCCAAGTTTATGTTCTTTTTAATATATCTTTTGACTTTTATTAAAAGTCAATATATCTCTTGACTTTTAAATTATATAAATTGAAAAGTGTAAGCTTCTACTTTTAGATTTTTATTCCATTGCTTTTATTCCTTTCAACCCTGAAATCAGTAAAAAAAAAAACTTCTCTTCATTTTCTCCTGGCTTAAAAAACAAAACTTCTTTTTCTATTTAACTTTTTTTTTTTGAGGAGGTAGGTAATTAGGTTTATTATTTATTTAATGGAGGTGCTGGGGATTGAATACAGGACCTTGTGCACACTAAGCATGCTCTCTACCACTTGAGCTATAACCTCTCCCCTCCATTTAACTTTTAATTACCTGAAATTTGTTTTGGTATGGGGCATAACTGACAACCTTACTTGAAATTTTTCAAGTGGGCAATTTTTTCCAATTGTTAAAAATCATTCAACCTACTTTCAACTTTCTCTAATGTCTCCTTTTTACATTTCTCTCTCTTTAAATGGTTAATGTAATACAGTGAGCTTAGAACTACATTTTCAATCCTGTTTCTACCACTTACCATGAGTTATGTGACCTTGAGCAAAGTACTGAACTCAAATAAGCCTTGGTTTACTTGTCTATAACACGTATAGGATTATATGCACTAAATTAGGTAATATATGTAAAATCCCTAAGAAGAGTATGCTGGGATAGCAGACACTCAATAAAAGTAAACTTTAATACTTGATTCACAGAGCTATTATCAGAAGAAATGAAACTTAGATCTGTAAATGGTGTGTAGAGCATCATTACAGAATCTAGGAAATAACAGGAGCTCAAAAAATGATGGCTATCATTATCAGTAATTAATATAGAACCCCCTGTACATTCTACATTTCTTTTATTTCTTTTTTTGTATTTTCCTGCTATTTCCCATATCTAATTCAACTGTTGATCCTGAGTAGAAAAGATCTAGTCCCAGTGCCAAATCAAGTGGTTAGCACTAGACAAGAAAGCAGCCCAGAATCAATAACTTGGCTCACAGTGTCATGGCTGGGGTCTAACACAGCTGTAACTGCATGGGTCACATTTTTAACAGGAATGGAAACTGACATGTTCATCTGGATCACTGTTTAATTCTTCAAAGAATAAATTGGTGAGTTTACACAAATCAACACCAAAGACTGATTCTTTCATCTGTATTATATATCATGTAACAAAAGAAAGAAAGAAAGTGCAAAACAAACAACCCAGTCTAAAAATGGACAGAAGACCTAAATGAGCAATTTTGCAATGAAGACATGCAAATGGACAACAGGCAACATGAAAAAAATGCTCAAAGTTGCTAATTATTGGAGAAATGCAAATTAAAACTACAATGAGGTATCACCTCACATCAGTCAGAATGGCCATCATTTAAAAGTCCACAAACGATAAACGCTGGAGAGGGTGTGGAGAAAAGGGAACCCTCCTACACTGTTGGTGGGAATGTAGTTTGGTACAGCCATTATGGAAAACAGTATGGAGATTCCTCAAAACACTAAAAATAAACTTATCATATGATCCAGCAATCCCACTCCTGGGCATATATCCAGAAGGAATCTTAACTCAAAAAGACACACGCACCCCAATGTTCATAGCAGCACTACTTACAATAGCCAAGACATGGAAACAACCTAAATGTCCATTAACAGATGACTGGATAAAGAAGTTGTGGTATATTTATACAATGGAATACTACTCGGTCATAAAAAATAATAAAATAATGCCATTTGCAGTAGCATGGATGGACATGGAGAATGCCATTCTAAGTGAAGTAAGCCAGAAAGAGAAAGAAAAATACTATATAACACTTATATGTGGAATCCTAAAAAAAAAAAAAAAGACAAACGATCTTACAGAAACAGAAACAGATTCACAGACATAGAAAATAAACTTATCATTATCAAGGGGGAAAGGGGGTGGAAAGGGATAAATTGGGAATTCAAGATTTGCAGATACTAATTAATAAATATAAAATGGATAAACAACAAGGTTATACTGTATAGCACAGGGAACCATATTCAATATCTTGTAGTAACTCGTGGTGAAAAAGAATATGAAAAATATATTTATATTCCTATATGACTGAAGTATTGTGCTATACATCGGAAATTAACAGAGCACTGTAAACTGACTATATTTCAATAAAAATATATTTTTAAAAAAGGAAGAAAGTGTATGTAGACGGTAGAATTCGTTATTTACTTTCTTGGAAAAAACTGATTTAACACTTAATTTTATAGGTCTTTTAGAAATGCATATAGAATTCTTAAAATTGAACATACATGGAGTGAATATTTAACACCTCACATTAGCTGATGTACCAAGAAATTTTAATGAGGCCAAAAGAACTTTGTTAATCATCTCTCCCAGGCTGCGTGACTTTTTAGGCAGAAGTGTGGAATTCAGCCAGAAAATTGTACTGGACTTCAATTCCAAGGAAGGATCAAATCATTCAGAGCAATCTTGCTGTTCAAGCTGACTGCCCAACAGTGGAATGAAATTCTGCTTTTTAAAAAATTGGGGGACCCATTTTCATAACAGCATCTTATAGTACCTCAGCGCCTAGACTTCTGATGGGAGCTGACAAGCTTAAACAATGAAAGGACTCTATATAGGTGTATAGCAATTGTTAGCTTTCAGAGGTGGAGCTTACATTTACCTTAAGTGCTATCGTTTAAAATTCCATTGCAATACAACACAGACACTTTCTTACTTTTATGATAATACATAAGACCTGGAGGAGGTCCCATTTGTTGGCCAAGCAGCCTCAGTTCCCACATGTCCTGTGTGGTCTTGGTTTCTTAAGTAGAATTTGGCAACCAGTTGAATTAACCTGGATTAGAAGAAACTGAATAGAATATGAAGGGTTTTTATACTCTTATGCCCTCTGTGCAGTTGTTACATATTCAGTCTGGTCTCTTCAGTAACGTCAACTTCTTAGAACATAAAGCAGTGGTTTATCATACATTAATGCACTTAAGGGTTACTTAGACATCATGCTTAATCTTGTTAAGTAAATATTCTTGGCTCCCACCTTGGAGATTCTAACTCTGGAGGTCTGGAATGGGGCTCAGCAATCCACATCACTTTAAAACACCCTAGGCGATTCTTCTGATGTGGGTGGTTCACGGAACACATTTTGAGAGGTGATGACATAAAGGATTAGCTAGACCTTTCATTCTCTGTATTTATTACACAACCTAAATACACTTTATCCCTTATGCCAGCCTCCATCATTTAGTCTGTCAGAATGCATGATGCAAAAATGCATGAGAAATGGAATTAGATCAGCTATTTTTCGAAAGAAATAATGATGTATGACAGATAAATGGGCAATTTTGTGAAACATATGCCTTACTAACAGAAAACTGTTGAATGTCTTTTACTTCTGAAAAATGACTTTTTCCTAAAAATCTAAAAAAATACACATGTGACAACCAGTGGTTTTCACAAAGAAAAGAGTCGCAAATGCTCCTGTGTAATTCTGTTTTACTAGGTGTCTTAGTAGATGCTTTCTAACTAATTTCCTTCAGAAGGCTGACAATCTAGAAAGGTATGATTCTAAAGGAGCAAATCTAAAGACACTTCAAACTCTAATTTTAATACATTATTTCTGCCTGGAGAGATCTTTTCCTTAATGAAATGAGAATTCATTGTTAGACAAATTATCAATCTTACAGCGTCAATTTTTAAGTACATGATGTGTTTATCTAATGGAGTTGCTATACTAGAATATAGAAATTGCTACAGTATCAGGTAGAACATAAGATTATACTTCAAAGTATAATCTTTTGAAACTCATTGATAACTGAGGTAGGTAAAGAGTACCCCCAAAATCCCAAATTTTAAACAATATGTCAGCAACATTTATAATTCATCAAAAACAGTTTCAACTCACAACCTCTACTATTTAACACCTGGTTTTCACATAGCTTTTAGATATAATTCATAAGCTCAAAGACACCAATGAAGTGATTATACTGCAGATGATCACTGTAATATTTGTACTTCCTACAAGCAGATTTTAAAGGTAAAAAAACAGTTTTACTGTAGCCACATAAGCTTACACAAATACGATGTGAATGTCAGCTTTGAAAAGTCAAACTCTTAAAATGTTGACAATCAAATGTGATAATAATATATCCCACATTTCAAGGAGAAACCTTTAAATGAAAATGAAGGAATCAGAAAACCAGTAGCTATTTCCTATGGCCAAATAAATTTCAAGTTTCATCCATTAAAAGGGCATTCAATCCAAAACAGCAACTGAAAGTGGGTAAGAAAGACAGCAGATGTCTGTGTGGGAAGGAAACAAAATATGGTTGAAAAGACAACTCTCTCTCCACAGAGCATTCTCAGCTCCACCCTACATGTGACCTTGAAAAAGCCACTGTACGTCCAGTAGAACTAATCTTATGAAATATAAAAGAAAAAAATTTTAAGTACTACATAATTTAAATAAATAATTATGTTTGGATGAACCTCATTGTAAGAAAAATATAATAGAAGTAGATATTTTTTATATTATAATAATTCATCTTATCACAGTGTACTCTTTCACTGAAAGGCATCTATTGCATTTTATGTGCAACTTAATCTAGAGAATGCATAATAATTACAGGAATTACTACAGCAAATATGTTTTATACAATTAATATTTCACAGTAGTAATGTGTTTACATTTGTGTAGCAGGGTACTTTATTTTTTTTTTTGAGTAGGTTAGAATTAAAACATCTTAGTCTCCAGGTACTTTAAATGTTTTTAGAAATGCCTTTTGGACCTCTTATCGGTGTTACAGCCATGGGGATTTATATACTGCTTCTCTATCATCCTAATGTTACCACTGACTCCAAGACTGAGCTTGTGATCTGCTCATAATGCTTCAAGATTTGACTTTTTGTAACCCTCTGAAACATGCTTTCTCATCACACTGGAACACAATATTGGGACTCCTGCTTTGTCCATCCTTGGATTATGTTCCTTTAAGCCAAGGTTGCATGTCTTATTCATCTTGATAGGCCCAGTGCCTGGCATTTAGCAGATGCTCAATAAATGATTTCCAAACATACCTTCTTCCCAACAGGAACCAAGATTGTACTCTGCTTCCAAGATCTACTTCAGGCTAGTATATCTATACAATGGATTACAACTCAGCCATTAAAAAAAGAATGAAATTTTGCCATTGCAACAACATGGATGGACTTGGAGGGTATTATGCTAAGTGAAATAAGTCAGACAGAGAACGACAAATACTGTATATAACACTTCCATAAGGAATCCAAAAAATAAACTAGAGAATATAACAAAAAAGAAACAGACTCAGAGAGAGCAAACTAGTCATTACCAGCAGCAGGAGAGAGAAGGGGGAGGGGCAAGTTAGGAGATTAAGAGGTACAAACTACTATATATAAAATAAATAATCTACAAGGATATATTGTACAGCACAGGGAATATAGCCAATATTTTATAATAACTATAAATGGAGTATAACCTTTAAAAACTGTGAATCAATATGCTGTACACCTGAAACATATAATACTGTACAACTATACCTAAATTTAAAGATTTAAAATTAAAAAATCGACTACAGGCTCCAACTTCTCCATTGGCAGAAAGGATATTCAAAATATTTAACAACTGGTACAGTTTAGGCACCAAGCAATCACAACGGATGCTGGCCGTAGCACTGGAGGAAGGTGGCCCTGGAGACCCCTAGCTGGTCCAGGCATTAGTCCTTTGTTTGCTCATTTTGGGGATGGAAGTGGACTGGGGGATCCTGGGGACAGGCTCCACGTCGTTACAGTAGAACCAGCAGCTTGGTGGGCTCCTAGAAGCAGCTATTTAATTAGCCTGTTTGGAAGCATTGCCAAGCGTGAACCGTCAGTACAGCTGCTCTGCTTCACACTGGCTGAGCCCAGCCCCGTCCGTGGGGCATTCCCAAAGCACTGTGGTCTGCACTGTTCCTCTCCTTCTCTGGCATCTCATGGGTATTCATTTCACCACTCCCATTACCACTCACTTGCCTGTTGACTCTGATAGTTAAGGGATTACACGTGGATAAGTCCTGTCTCTAAATCGAGATTGAAAGTTCCTAGAGCACAGAAGCCGTAACTTATCTTCTTTCAAAATTTATCTTTAAATAAACCATCCAAAAGTCACATAATCAGGCTCTATATCATTTCATATTTTCAAAAATGCCTTATCAGCATGATTTTCATTACACTCTTGGATCTTTTTCAGGTTAACAGCAAAACTACATGAAGAAAGCTTTCTCACAGCAGTTATAAAAAAGGCTACTGAAGGGGATGTTCACTATATCCTTGAAGGTCCCTTATTTCTATCCTCTTAGAACTCAAAACTGAAAAAAGTTTAACTCTCTTGACGTACTGTATGCTTCGTAGATAAAGAATCATCTCTCTCTCACACATACACACCACACACACACCCTACTCCACCTTAGTAAATAGCACTGTCTAGTACTCACTGGCATAAGCCAATAATCGTTTCTCTTTCCTTTATAAGCCAAAACAATCCTTCAATAAAAACAAAAATACATCCGGAATCTGTCACTTCTCACAACACTAAGACCCTAATTTAATACTATGTCATCGTTCTCCTCAGGGGTTTCTGGGACGCCTTAAATTGGCCTCCGTTCTTCCTTGCTTGATGGAATATACAATCCGTTCTCCACCAAGCAGAGAGAGAGACAGAGACAGAGACAGAGGCAGAGAGAGAGCTTTTGAAGTATAAATGGAGTCCTACTATTTCTCTGACTAAAATCCTTCAGAGGTTTCCCACTGTTCTTAGAATGAAATCCAGACTCTTTTCCAAGACCCACTGCTTTCAGAGAGAAATCTAAATTTCTGCCAAGGTGGGCCTGTGCCTGCACCTCAGACCTTGTTGCCACTGTTTCCTGTGTTCACTACTTTGCAGCCACGCACCCTCCCTGGCCCTTGGCCACGCCCAGTGCACTCCTACCTCACCTGGGCAGCATGCTCCCTGCATCTCCCTGCACTGGGTTACCGTTTGTCTCCTGTCTGTCTTGTCAACATATCACCAGCATTTTGAACGATATCTAGCTCAATAAAAATCTGCTGACTGAGTTACTATCTTTTGATTCAGCAGAGCAGAAAAGCACTGAACTGTTTTCGCAGTAACAGCAGAATTCATTGCTCATGGGCTCAATTCCCAAGAATATGTATACTATAACCAGAAGGCTGACATAAAGAAGATAAAATTATTTACTATAATTGGGAAAAGATGTTAAAATAAATGAAACAAGAACAGAAAAATCTCTGAGAATACACTGGTAAAAAGAGAAGGATGTACTAACTTAAAAATCAGCTAGGACAGATAACCTAAGGAATATTTGTGATGAAGCATCACATTTATGGTTTTGCTGTTGGGATGAAGCAAATTAATCTGATACGGTAAAGAAACTACAATAAAAGCACATGGCCCATTGCAAGAAAAATATAGAGAGCACTTAGATCAATATGCAAATCTATAAATGATGCCATAACAAAAATTCAAGCCAAGAAGAAGAATAAGAAATAAGACATATTCCTGATGCTGTTCTAGGTTGCACTTTACCAAAGCATGGCCAAGAAGCCGTCTATCTGGAGCCCGCTTAGCCCCTGCATGGCTTTGCTGACTCATGTCCCAGACAGAGCTCCGCTAGGGCCCAGGACGAAGTCTGTAAGGCATCTCTAAGAGCCTCTGCTTTCATAAGTGAACCTGGTATATATGTACCAATCACCTGCGTAAATGAAAACAAAAAGGTATCTGAGAGATAATGTGGTTTTTCCTTCTGCAATCAACAGAAACATTTAGAACTATTAGTAGGACTTATTCTGAATAAGAACGTGAATACAGCTGAATTTTGTTCTTGACTGTCTCTGCCCCACCTGCTTCCTCTTTTTGGAACTGTCAGGTTGATTGGGATAATAGAAGATCTCCGTGTCCTTCAAGGACTAACGTAAGAGGCAACCAGAGGAAAACCCTAACATGAGCTCATAAGTCTTACATCTTCATGAGGAAGGCAGGCATTTTTTTCTCTGTGGATTTGGAATAAGGTCTCTGGGAGTAGAGCTCTCTGGTGCCCTCAAATTTTGAGTGAAGGGAGGGATGGACTTGGAAATACTCACAACAGAGGGACTGCAGTCCAGCCTAGTCCATTATCTGTGGTTGGGGGTGGGAGTCTGCACAGGTTTGCCTACTCTTTTCCTCCACTCAAATACCTCCATGCTACTAGAGTCCTCACTGCACTAGCAAAAAGAAAAAGAGAAGCTAGCTGTAACTCGTTTGAAATGTATTTCCAAATTGCTTTCCAAATAATTAGAAAAATTTACAACACACCCAGGAATGTCTACCAGTTTCAACACAATCTTCTAAGACTGAATATTATTATATTTCATATCTTTGTTAACAGACAGAATATTTTATTTTATTGTTTTAATGTATATCTTTATAAAACAGAAATACTGTAACTAAAATTAGTATTTAGGAATTGAAAATTTTAGCAATTGATAATTTAATCATAGAAAATTTAGGAACTGTTGGAATACAGCCAGGTCTATTTGTTTACCTCCTGCTTATGGCTGCTTTTGTTCAGACAACAACAGAGTTGAATAGCTGCACCAGAGATCACACGCCCACAAAGTGTAACATTCACTCTATGGCCCTTTACAGAGTTTGCAGAATTCAGAGCTGGGATTTAAGTATTAATTTGTATATATATTTTAAAATAATGTGTTATTTGTCCAGGTATAGAATTTTAAAATTTTGTGGCATATTAGCTGTTCACCTTTTTTGCTATAATCTTTTAAAGTTGCTTTAAAGCTTAGAAAATTATTATATTGCCAAAACAATGTTTAGTTTTGTTTTCTACTTTTTTGATATAATTTCTAGGTTTAACTATGTACCATATCTAGAAATAAATTCTGGTCTGATTTTTTTAATCTTATAAAAAAATGTAAAAGCCTGTAAGTGGAATTTCAAATATGGACATACAACAATATTGTTCAAGAAGAAATTATTTTTTGTTTGTTTACTTCCAACACAATTCCTGGAAACTGATTTATTCCACATGGCTATACTCATCTATATAAACAAATGTCAAACTATTCAAAATTCTAAATAAAACTTACAGAAAAGAATGAAGCATTAATTTACATAAAGCCCAGAAGTTTTAGAACCTCAAAATTTGTATTTTTTCCATGAGTTTAGTTCTGATTATGAATAAAGCTGGACAATGTATTTATTTGAAATTTTTGGCCTAAAAACACAATAAAGTCTATAAAACATTTCTAAGTTAATTTCCAGAAGAAAAAAAGTGCTAAGGACCTCTGTTTCTGTTTTTCCCCTCAAAAAAAATTATAAAAATATCAGTTAATAAGTTCTGAACCAATTAACTTAATCATTAATTGTGACAAGCATAAATGATGAAAAGGGGCTAATTAAGAAATGTACCTAGATGATGTAAGCAGTGACTTCAGCCTTCTAGTAGCTATTTAAAAATAAAGTAAGATGATAGAGTTCTTAAGTTTGGGAAACTTAAGCTGGATAGAACTACATATTTTGCTTCAGTCATTTTTGGTATTATGAACTAACTTCTTCCCCCCTGTGTCTAAAGTGATGAAATCCCGAGTACAATATCCCTTAAGAAGGTAGATAACAGGTGCATTTCTATTTCTACCATAACTTTCCATGTCACAAAAATCACTGTATGCTCCTGTCTATAACGTCATTGACAGAAGAGTTTATTCAATGATCAGCACGTTATATTATTTAATTCAGAGAAATCAGATCATAATAATTTTTTAAAAAATCAACTCACTTTTTTTTTCCAGGGCTATACTAAGAGGGTTAGAAGGATTTCAACAAGAGAATGACATCACTATGGATTATTTCTTCTTAAAAAGTTTTCAGTCATATTCTGAACTCTGAAGTTTTGGATGAATTTCTCATTTCAGCCGTTGGACCTCAAAATCACACTAACACATCCTCTTCGTTACCTAAAAGAACGTATCAGTGCATCAAGATATCATGACTTCTGTTCTCTATATTGAAAAAAATAGGTTTTTAGGGAGAGGGTATAGCTCAGTGGTAGAGCCCATGCCTAGCATCATAGGTCCTTGGTTCAATCTCCAGTACCTCCGTTAAACAAACAAACAAACAAACAAACAAACCTAATTACATCCCCCACCCTCCAAAAATAAAAATTAAAATAAATTTTAAATTGGCTTTTATATTTAATTTTTAAAGTGCCTCTAAAATAAATTACATGCATTACATTTTAATGGTTTTTAAAAGGTGAAAAAAAATGGAATACATTTGTGTAACTTCAAAATTTTGAAGGAATTATTAACTAATATTTTAAAGAATAGTCTAAATGCTAAATTAATTTTTTAAAAATTCCTAGAAACTACCTTTTAAATCAGGTAGTTATTTGTTAGGGCATTTATTATTTATATATTGCAACTAAGTAAGCTTGTAAAGGTACTAAAGAGTTACCTAAATGTTCACCCTTTTTTGGGGGGCCCTCAGTCCAGAAATTGCACTTTAAGTGACCACTCAGAAATCCCGAATGAGGCTCCTGGTGGGTGGAGGCCACTTAAACCATAAAGTCTAACCCAGAAGGAGAAATGCACCAGCCCCTGGTCACAAACGAGGGCTGTGCGGCTGTTAAGGCAGGTGCTCTCTCACCCCAGTGGGATCGCCTCACTCCCCACCTTTTTGCTAAATCTCTTGCCTGGGGTGGCTTCTTTCCAATTCTGGAAGCACTGCCCTTGTTTGTCACTACCGTGCTGACCTGACTTTCTTTTCAATTTTGCTAACTGCAAACACGTCGTTTTTATTGATAAGCTCTTAGTTTCTGTTTCAGTTTCACTGGGATCTGATGGAACATCAATGCTACGAAATTATGAGATTCATCCAGGTCAGAGCAAAAGACAAAGAGAGAAGGAAACCTCCTCCGAGCCCTCCCTCCTGGAAATACCGGGCACCCCTGTGAAGTACAACCTCGCCGTTTCTCCCATTCAGAAATCCTCCGAATCTTAGTTTCATGGTTTCCCTCTGAAATAAACGACTCGCTATAAGGTCACATTCCTGCATCTGACAGATCAAAGATAAACTTTAGCCTCCAACAACTTGAAAATCAAAATATTTCAGAGAGATTTTTTGCCCTCCCCCTCCCCAAAATCACAATAAGCCTTTTGTAACCACTTTGAGGAACATACCATGATTATGAATTACTAAAGTCTGAAAGTCAACTTAGATTATTTGCTCAACTTTTAGGCGTCGGCACAGAATATTATCATAACCAGAACAGTATTTAAAGGTCTTTGCACTGAAGTTAGTAAAATATTAGAAATAAAATGCCTTTATAGTCTAAAGTTGGGATTCGAAATTAGCACGTGCTTAAAAAATCTT
Source organism: Camelus dromedarius (assembly GCF_036321535.1). Taxonomy (NCBI): domain Eukaryota; kingdom Metazoa; phylum Chordata; class Mammalia; order Artiodactyla; family Camelidae; genus Camelus; species Camelus dromedarius. The sequence continues at coordinate 43,325,283 of NC_087436.1, forward strand.
CTGTTGGGGGGAAGATATAGTTCAAGTAGAGCACAGGAGGTTCTGGGTTCAAACCCCAGTACCTGCTCTAAAAATAAATAAATGAATAAACCTAATTACCTTCCCCCTCAAAAAAATAATTTTTTAAAGAATTTTAAAAAATCTTCTGTGACCTCATAAAAATGAACTATGAATATACACACAGGCAAAATAATTTAACAGCCTGAATGTAAGTGAATCTCTGCAATATTGCTGCAAGTCACTCTATCATAAAATATATGTTTAGCTTTGGACAAAATTTCGAGTTAAAGAGACATCACTCTGACTTATTCCCAAATGTTAATTCCTAGCTGAAGCCAGCTCAGAAGGAAAAAATACGAGCACTTGGGAGCACCCAGAGGAAACAGCAGCAGGCCACTGAATCAGAGGCTGTCAGCTGGTTTGATCACATTGGTTTTGTTCCGTCAGCTTCCTCCCAGGAAGTTTAGAGGTTTAACCAGTAAGGGCCAATGTTGAGTCTCATGCCACCATCCTTTTGTCCTCCTGTTCATGGCTTAGAACTTACCCGCACCCCCAGTTCTTTGGTGTCCTCGCTGTTACAGCCATAGTAGTCTGGGGTTTTGTCCAATTCCTGCAAGTGTCCCTGTGCTCTTACGCTCTTATCCGCCTGGCAAGACGGGCAGAGAGCTGCATTCCCCATCTCAGTTCTACGGTTCCTGCCGTCAGTGGGCCGGTCTTTGCCGTCTGTGCTCTGTCCAGGGCTCTCAGGGGGACACTATCGGGGACGATTCATCCAGACGACCCTTGGCTCCTCTGCTCAGTTCCCCTACACGCCCCTCACCAGCTCTCCCCATCTGCTGACCGGGTTGCTGGTGTCAGAGAGAACTCAAAACCCCAGCAACTGCAGGCTGCCTTCAGTGACCATTTCCAATTCAGGCGCTGCCAGTCTATTTTTACACCTACCAGGCCAGTTATGCATGTCAATGGAGTGAGGGGGGTGAGGCTGAGGGGGAGCAGGCGAGGGAGGGGTGGTGTTTTGTTTTTCAGCATGCGAGCAGCCTGCTTTACACATGGACTTAAGTTCCTGCTGTGTAAACGTCTCTACATAGGAGAATTTTTGCATGACTCAGTGAATGCCTTTGAGTTTCTCCCTCTTGGTCTTTCTACAGAACACTAAAGCTGCTAATGACCTCGCTTCACCGGCATGACAGGTAAAAACTACTCTTGTAATTGCTTAAACCAAGAAGCATCCACTTGGCTTACATACATTATTCGTTATTCTTTTTTCATAATCATTTGCAGAAAAAAATTAGCCATCCTTGCAGCGTTTAAAACTCATTGGAAATACATCACTCAAAATGGTTCATTTTACACTGATATGGATGTTTTAAATTTTATAAATTATCCATAGTTTTTCATTATTCATGATGGTTCCAATGAGAACAAGCACTTGGCTTCATTTATAATTCTTGTTACTTTTTATTATTTTGACAATGTTTCCCTCAGCTCTATTAAAAAAAAAATAATGACTTTCAACACCATACATACTAGCTTTGAAACCATATTACAGATTTTTGAAGGAAATTATTTCCCATGAGGTGAGCACAGCAAATATATGGTAGATTTTTGAAAAAAATCAAGACTTTGTTATAGACCATAATGGGTTGAACTTCATTCCCCCCACTTCAGGGTTTCCCCTGTAACATTATGTATAGAATTATTTTAACAGTGCTGTCGTTCCTCATTGGTTATTTCTTTTGTGTGTGCATATCTTCTCTGCTAGATAGGTTTTAAACTATTCACTGGTAGGGTCCAGACTTAGATTTTCTGTATCACCCATCTACATGTTCTGTATTAAATGCTAAATATTTATGAAGTGTACTGAATTGAAATCAATCATTTGGGGAAAATAGGAAGTGGAAGATACTTAGAAATTAACCACATTACATTTGATAGACTAGAACTCACCTTTCCAATTTGTCACTTTTTGAAAAAACTAGAAATGCTTTGTCATTTTTTTCATTAAAAACAGCATTCCTGTAATAGTCTATCACTCTGTATTGCTGCCCAAAGCCCTATGAACTTAAATCATGTTTGCTTGATTTCTGTAAGGACCCCCATGTTGCTTTTTTACCAATCCTGTTTGAATAACCCTTTATCCCAGAGTTTATGAGCTTAGGGGATGTTACTTAATACTAGAGCCCTAAACTCCAATTTCTGAAAGGCATTATCAGCATTCAGTGGAAATATTTTTACCTTTCAGCTATAGGTGAAAGCATCATTTAAACCTCTTTTTAGAAATGTACTGACTGAACCTACAATATTAGGACAACATGGGGGGCAGGGTGTGAACATAACTTCTCCATTCATGTTAAAGAGGAGCATAACCTAAACATTTTAAATGTTAAAGGTTGGGGTGAAAGTATTCAAAACGATGGAGCTTCAATAGCGTAATGAGATTAGACTGGCAGCTGAGATGTCTCTAGCAAAGCCTTCTATGTTGCCTGAATTATTCTTATATAGACTAAGGTAATGATTTTGCATAATATGGTAATTCTCATCAAATGTTTCACATACTTGAACCACGTACTGTCCGAATTAAGTAAGCTATGATGTTTAATGATGTGGTTATAAACTTTTCTAAGAGGATGTGTTTTTAATTGTTCTATCTTCTCTAGAAGAAGGTTCTTAAAGCCTTACAATGCCTTACAAAGCCTTAACAATGGCTGCTTCTTCTTGAATATATATGAACTCTTTCATTCAAAATATAAACCAAGATTTTGGCAGCTGTTGAAAGAGGGGCACCTTTCCCCCCACCTTTAGAATCAGTTAGCTGACTATTTTTAAAACAAGAAATTTAATATTCAGCAGTCTTTACATGTAGAATCATGCAACTTAAAAACTGGAAGTGAACCCTAAAATTTCTCTCTAGCCTCCTCCCCTCATTGAGCTGAGATCTGAAAGTCTGTACTTACACACGTAAAAGGAATACCTAACTACTCCGGATTAGGGAATGATATTCCTAGGTGCTTGATAACTAATTTTACAGTGCTTTAACAGCATGAATTGTTTCCTGGCATGTTTCTGTCTCGTTAATACGTGACCCATTCTACCACTGTGCCGTCGATTTTGCTTCTCTTTCAGCCAAGCATGCCCCTCCCTTCCTCCATCAGTACATGTCCATTGTCTTTTTCAAAGCTCCTCCTAAAATTCACTTTCCCCTGAAAGTCTTAATTACCCCTATGTTAGTCTCTTAATTTGTTCTATCTTTTCGAATGAAGTTGGCACCACTATCAACTTGTACTCTTTTTACACAGAATGCCTCATCTCTCTCACTGACCTTCTCACTGAGGTGAAATACACACAATAGGATTAAATGTTTGTTAAGTAAATGAATAAAAGGCAGCCACAGATGGGCGCACGATTCATACCATCAATGTTTAACTGGACTTCATTGCCCTAAACTTCTTCTTTTACACATTAACAGTAACAGATTTGATCATTATAAACATTTTAAGCAGGACAGATCTTTCCATTTATTTCCAGATTGCAATAAACTTTAAGCCTTTGAAAACATATTAACCCTGTTTGGGGTGAATTTTCCTAGAAAGGAATTTGTAGTGCTTTGCTACAAAAGAAAAAAAAACGTTTATAAAGTACACTGAATTATGAACCAAACAAGAAACATGTTGACAAGTCTTAAAAGACACTTGTTCTAAATGATGAGCAATTAGTCTTCGTCTACCCTTCTCTCTTTTCTTCATCCCAGGAAAATCTTCTCATTCGTTCCCTAATAGAGAAAATTCATGCTTGTTTACTATCACATCCATGTTGCTATTATTAGTGCTGCCCAAAACACTTCCCATAGTGGTACCACTGCTAAAGTTGAATGCCTAAACAAGAATGCGCAAAGGAAAGACAGGTACACACCGCTGCTGTTCCTGTGACTGCTGAAATTTTCTCTTTGCTGGCTAAACAGATTTAAACTGTAGACTAGAAGATACTATAGCCATGAAAACTGAACTTCCAATGAAGTTTTCGCATTTGTGATGTCTCCAAACTTTGCCAATGATCTGATGCTTTCAGCCTGATCAAAACTAAGGGTGAGAGGGGTCCACCGAAGAGGGCATTACTTCAGAAGGTAAGACCTTTCCAGTTTGACTCCTAGTGCTTCACTAAGAAATAAGAGTGGCCACCAGGCAGGTTTGTCACAAAGGCTTGGATGACCTGACAACCTATATACCTAACATTGTGTTGCCTAGAAGGCAAGGTTAGCAAATACTGTGCAGCACCCATGCCTTAATAATGTGCCAGCAGACTACTGGAATCTCTGTGGACATGGCAAGGGATATGCTTTCTGCCTGGGCAGAACAATGTCACCACTGTTTCTCAAAAATGCTTCAAAGTCATTAGGGCAAATTACTCAGAAAGCAAATATTTGCATGTTTGGCCACACTTAGAGCAGGACACTTGAATGTGGTGCATGAGTTAGAAAGTGAAATTCAAAACCTCCACGATGTGACATATTTGCAATATCTTCTTAAATTCCCAGGCAATTTTACTGTTATTATTTCATCTGTATTGCTGTTTCAAATCCATCAAAAGAGAGAGGTGATTAAGGACTGAAAGCAAAAGCTAGCTCTATCTCAGCTGTAATCTGAAAGTAGAGGCTGAAGTCCCTATGACAGCAAATCTGAAAACCATCCACTACAGTTTTAAGAAGAAGCAATGATTACAGAAACATCAGAAAACTAACACCTTGGAGAAGAAATAACTGCCTCAGTTCTATAATTTAACCTGAAGAGTTAGATCACAGGTCCTGCAGAGGCATAAAAAGATCTCTAAGAGAGGAGTAATGAATCCCAGATTTTGGTTCTACCACTAATTTACCTGGGTGGATCTGTGTGCCTCCACCAAATCTGGGCTTTCATTTTCTCTTTTTTAAAATAAGGGGATGAGACTGGATGATTTCTATATTCCTTCCAGCTCTGAAGTTCTTTACTTCTATGAAACAGAACTGTTAACATAAACATACATCTAACACAAGGTGGTAGTTGAAGCTAACCATCTATTTAGTTCATTAGCATGAAAAGCAAAAAAAAAAAAAAAAGATTAGAACTACTCAGCATCTGCACATCATGCATCTCTGGTTCTATGAGCTGACTATGTTCAGTAGCATTTCCCTGGGAGACTCATGAGGGAAGATGAAAGGACCACAGTGTGAAATATGAAAATCTCTAGGTTGGTAACCAGGAGCTCTTTTCAAGATGAGGCCTCTTTTGCTCTGACTCCACCATTCCTGAATACTAGCCCCACTGCAAACCTGGAAACATTTTGGAAACCACACCCTGCCAGTTTTCTACACCTCATAATTTGTAAAACAACCTTCACCTGGAATGAGCTCGCTCACCAAAACTGACATAGTAAGACAGCTTTATAGGACCTTGTAGAACAAGATTTTGCAAACCAACTGCATAAGCTAGTAGGGGTTTTATTCTTCCTCAGACTAAAAATGTGTTCTTAAAGGGCAAGTGCTATCATATTAAACATACTTAAAAAAAAATATTTTGCCAGAAGTCTTTAAAGTGGCACATCAGAAAAAAAGTTTCACTCAGAATCATGGAAATTAAATTTTCCCTCTCTTCCAAGTTGTAAGGGTTATTCAAGAATATCTATCACACATATTTTTAAAAATCAGTGTAGAGTCTCTCTCAACCTAAACTATGCATGTGCAAAATAAATTGTCCTAACATGATATTTAGTTAGCACTTTGTATTTTGCAGATCATTACTAATATGTAAGATTTATGTTACATTTGCTGAATTTAGAAATCTGCTTAGATTACAAACCGTCTCCCTCTTTTTTTTTCACCATGGTAACCATAATTGAAGACTGATTGTTTTGGTCAAATGTATTTATCTGATTAGAGTCATATTTCATTACTCTAATTGTGTGCAAAATTCTCCATGCCCAACCACATGAAACCAAGGACAAGTTCTTCTAACTTTGGGAACCACTGACCTGTGGAAATACAACTGGAACATTTTATGCAACAACTGAGGCGGCATGTTATTTTCCCCCTTGTCTGGGTACATTCAATATCATTTCTTTGGCTAAAGTTAAATATGTAATGATTTTCACTAGTTGGATCTGTTATATAATTGATCGATCAGGACAATTGCTGCATAATTTATAGATCTACACTCGATTCCCTATATTAACGCATAACTTTCCCACTTGAGGTCAGTACAAAGGAGTTTTACTGTTTATGCAGTACACAAATTAACTGAAGTGAATACTGCCAGGCTATTTATGTGCCCGCAAACATCAATTAGCCAATTTAATTTTACGTTCCTGCCAGCTATTATTTCCATTGCAGACTGCTGTCTCTTGACTTCTAGTATATAAAAGAGGACATTCTTCAGTAAACAGTGCTAACAACTTTTCTGGAGGCTCCTCCACACAAGGCCCACCACAAAGTGGGCCCTCGATAAATGTCGTTGCCTGACATTAAAGAGACTGTGAGATAAGAAGTGGAGGGAGTGCAAAGCCAGCCTAAAGGGCCATTTGACTAATTCTATGCTGTCGTGTTAAACTGGATTTTGAAACACAACAAGAATAAAACAATTTAGCCATTGTGCACTCCCAATTTTTCTGAAGAAAAATATGTGTGTACAAAATACTCAGAAAAAGGTTCACTACTAAAGCAGGGGTTCCGGACAAGCTTTGTTTATAGAGAGGGTCAAGTGATGAAAGTCAAAAAGCAGGAAGGGGGCGCCATTACAATCTGGCTTTAAGAGTTACGTTTTGAAACGTAAGTCAGTGTTTTAGTTCACTGACATTCCTTGTAAGTTTCCATCTGTAAAGGAGGAAGACAGCTGATAGAGGCAATCTGAAAAGTACTCTGTCAAGGTGATTTTCCAATGAATGAATGGTGCATGGTGCAACTGTAGCTCAGTTAATGGGGAAAGTCTAGTGCTTGAAGGGGCAACGTTCTCAGTGGCTGAGGAGAAAGCTGACCAGCTCTGCTCTGTATGTTGATGCCACAATTGTCTAGACATATCTATCAAAGAGGTCTCTCACATGCCACAGCGGTGAGACATGGGACTTGAGCTTTAGGACAAGATAAACCGAAGTGCTGTCCTAATGAGAATTTATGATCAATCTCTCCAAATAATGTCTGACAATTAAGCATATTGGAAACCCCACTCCTAAGCTCAAATGAATTATCCATGACTGAGACCAGCAAATAAAAATTCACTTATCCCTACCATACTGCTCAATTCCCACTTCACTCAGTATCTGGACAATGTTTCCCTTTGATGGTTCACAGGCATTAAGCTACATGCATTTATATTCTCAGTTAGTACAGTCACCCTAGAGGTTCTAGAAAAATAGCCACTGTTTATTAACTTTTTGGGTTATGACATATAATATAAGGGTTTAAGTGTTTTGATACATTTGTCATTACTGAAAGAATGTCTTCAGTTGTAAAACAGAGTCTAGTTCAGTGTAATCAGATATTTTAATCTGTTGGTCTCAAATTATTTTAAAATAATATTTTCCAAACAAAATAAATGCACACAGGTACACATACACACACACACACACACACACACACACACACACACACACACACACACACAGATCATTTGCAATGAAGCAGGAGACACAGACATTTAAAATACACTGCCAGGCTATAGACAGGCATTGATCACTCAAGAACAAATTCAAGTTCAAAATAAATATCTAATACTGGTTCAAACTGGAACAGATATGAGTATTTATCAAAATTACCGTTTAAACTGATATATTATGAGGATGGTAACTGATTTCCTTGCACTGTGTTAAAACACTGAATCAAGTAGGTTCATCCAGGTGTGCTGTACTTACCTCAGGGACTGATTGTAAAATATGGTATCACTAGTATTTTAAAAGCTGCATGTTGAGTGTGCATTTAATCAAGAATTAATGAACTGCAATTATAAAATGATAGGCTAAATTCAGCTTATTTCGAAGACTGTGAACACTTGGAGTACCAGAAAGAACCTGAACTTTATTGTCCAACTGATAATTAATTAGGGCTGTATTTCAAGATCTCTCTAGAGCAAATTTATTCTGTGCACCTTAAGGTGTAAATGTTTATAATCTTTCACATATTATTCATATTGGAATAAATATCCTGATTCTATGTCACTTGTTCTCCCTGGAAAACGGGAGAATTTTGAAAAGTTTTTAATTGTCCTCTACTTTTTTTTTTTTTGACAACAATAATTTTACAGGCAATCAAAAACCATGGGAATATAAAAATAAAAACATAAAATTAATATCATTAATTCAGTTTTTCCAAAATTGTGTCAGTGTGGTCTTATGTCCTGCAAGCTACAATGTTATTCGCCATATGTTGTTAAGAAATGAATATGGGGAGGAGGAGCTGGTATAACTCAGTGGTAGAGCACATGCTTAGCATGCATGAGGTCCTGGGTTCAATCCCCAGTACCTACATTAAAAGAAAAAGAAGAAGAAATGAATACTTGACAGAGCACTGTCTGTGGCCATCTTGAAATTTATTCTCACGCGTATAATAATGAACTACAGTAAATAGACTCATGCTAATGTTTGTATGTGTATAATCTTTAGAGTTATAAGTTTATAAATCACTCTATGAGGTCAATGTATCATGTATCTTCTCTGCAGAAGATAAGAAGGGAAGGAACGTAAATATGATAAGAAAATACAGACCTGTTTCTAAAACTTAAGAATTTTCCTTTTAAGAGGAGTTATTTTTAAAATCTTTTTAATAGAAATGTTTTTCCTTTCTACTAGATCTTTAGAGCTGGCATTTAAACCGTCTCAGAGCTTTTCCCGGTCAATAAAGAATCTCCCCCCTGAGCTACTGTCCTCCCGAAACCTGCTCCTCACTTTGTCTTCTCACCAACAAGCGCCCCTACACACCTTGCTGCTTAAACTGGAAATGCTGATGTTTTTGATATTCCCTTTTCTTACACCCAGTCCTGAGGGGTCAACTTTTTTCCATCCCTTTGCCACTCTGTTAGGTCAGGAATTAATTCTCTGTTGATTGAGCATAACCATCTCATAAAGAGTTTCCTCTTTCTAGTCCTGCTCTATTCCAATCCATTCTGTACACCACAGCCAGAGTGATCTTTCAAAGCTTAAACCTGTTCAGGGCACTTCTTATAATCTTCAGGATAAAAGGGAAAATCTTTACTGCAGTATACAGAGTCCTGCGGGATCTAACCCCCTCCCTCCCTCATCTTAACCTGTTCGCTTGTAATTTCTTCTGGAGTTTTATAAACAACTAATACTCCATCGGGACCACCTCCCTGTCTCCCTGTGTATTGACAAGACTTCTCTTGGAAGCCCTGCCTGGCCAGGATTAAGGGCCTATTGTGAACATGGAGTCATCACAGCGACAGCTACACTGCACTGTCTGTAATCAGCTCTTTTTGTGCCTGTTTCCTTCACTAGAGTATGAGCTCTTCATATTTTCTTTTTCTGTTTGTCTCTAGTGCTTCTGATAATGCCTCTAATATAGCAGACACCCATATTTAATTACCGAATATATAAAAAATAAAGTTCTTCCCTAACACATTTAAAATAAGATTGCTCTGCAAACATTTATTTCATTCATTCCATATTTATTCAGCACTATATGCCAGGCCCAAACATATCACTTAAATAAAAAGAGACAAATGTGTAATATGTCTGATATACACACAGAAATGCTCCAAGAAATCTCTGAGAACGGCAGTCTGCAGCTATCTATTCAATTATCAGGAAATGCTCCTTAGTTTTGTTCACATTACTATTCTGTCAGCTCCTATGTGATTATTTTTTCAGATGTTTGATTTTGTAGTGAAATGGTCTAGGCACTGAACCTACTGGTAATCATCTGAATGTGAGGACGGTGAAAAGACCAAAAATACAAATGACCACAAGAGTGTTGGTAGCCACAAGCCAGAAGATGGTTTTAAGACAATTGATCACACCATGGATATTTCATCCACACCTAAACTCCACAGAGAGGAATCACTGCTAATGCCAGACAAATGCAGTGATTGTTCTCTAGAGGTAAAATAGATTACTCTGACAATAGATGTCTACACACACACACACACACAGCTCTGCAGGTTGGACATCATGGGCCTCCAAGGTATTCTGTGTGGTAGAAACCTCTTTTCCTTCCATTCTTTCCACCTGTACAGCTGCTCTCTGCTCTTGCATTATAGGCTCTTTTTAAAATTGATAATAATAGGTCATCAATAGATTCCTGCACTTACTGTCACATCTAACCCTCTTCACAGCCATTACCTCTCTGCGGCCAAGATCTTCTCTGACACTGCCTCCAGTCTGTGCCACTCACTTCCTCCTCCTCTTCTCCACTGTTTCTCTTTATTTCTTCACATGTATCCTTACTTCTAACATGTCTTACCTTTAATGCAAACACTAACCTTTTGTAAACAACAACAACCAATAATATAGCAAATTCATGAATCAATGTACAGTAAGTACTCATAGAAAAGATGTGCATTTCCTACTTTCATTCATAAAAAACAACTAATTAAAGTGATTAGGTGGAATTCTACAATTTTAACCACTAGTAGACATCAGTGACTCAGATATATGTTAACTGCGGTAAATGTGCATTTTGTAAAAAGGAGCACCATAAAAATTCAAATTCTTGCCTTCTTTTTTTATGACACTTCGGAAGTTTGAAATTTTCCAATTTCTAAATGCCTATGGTAATAACATTTATTTCTGACTTCATATTTTGATAACTCAAAGGACTCTACTGCAAGATACTAATCAGATTTTGTCAAATTTCAATAAACACATAGGTCATGTTCTATTTGGTTGACTAAGAAGCATGTTATGGAAATTCTTCCTAAAAAAGAATCATCGATAAGTATAAATCTAGCCTCCGTTAACCACTGACATTTTTAAAATGTCAATTTTACTGAAATATGTTCGTTCTATTTTAATAACGTTCGATTTTAGCCGCTTTGGGGATCAAATGTTAAAAACCATTTCTGCTAAGTTTCCTTCTCTTGGCTCTGGAACCCAAAATAGTTCAGTTTATTAATATCCCACAGTAAGATAAGGGAGGATCGATCTCTCTATGTTAGAAAGATATCATACAGATCCTTGACCTCACCATTCAGCAAAGCAGAAATGGCACTCAAAGACCTCCTCGTGCTGCCCACCTTTTTGCGTCTGGAGTCAACAATACCTCAGTGGCCTTCCTTTTCCAGTTTGCTTTGTATTTATGTTTGGGTGCTCCCTGTGGCCCAGTGAAAAAACTAACTTTCAAGAAATTTGAGAACTATCTCCAGCTGCAGTTTGATAAGCTGACTTCCAATTAACCAACCATTTGATATTTTGGATCTATGAGACCTAACTCATCTGTCCTCCACTCTTACAACAGATTCCTGTGGAAGACGTGCAGGACTTAGACATCTGCTGTGAAGCTATTTTGATTGCTGGAGATGTGAGTCGGACTTGAGCACTTGATAATTTTAACCATTCTCCTTCTTCCTTTAATCTTATTATTGAAGACCTTACTATACTATAGTATAAACTACATTATGACTCTTAAGAGGTCCCTCTATGCATTTTGCTTTGTTCCCTGAAATCTTAGAAATATTTTTGTGTATCTTAGTGATCTATAATCCAGATCACAGATACTTTTCTCTCTAGCGTCATAAGACGGAGAAGTACAGATACAGGTTATCCAAAGTTTTCTCTTTCTTCCTTTTTAAACTTTACTTTTTCCATTTGACAACGGGGGTCGTAATCATTTCTACCCCATGGTATTGCTGACAGATTAAATACATTGCTACATCTTATGTGCTTAGCACAGTGCCTGACACATAGCTTTGTTCAGGAAATGTTAGCTATGATTATTTATTTTTACCTTTATCCTTTTTTTGGATTGGATGGCCCCAAATCATATCTATTATCTATTCTACAGTTTAACTTAAAAGTATTACAAAATCGGATATTGTGTCATAGTATGGGTTAGAGAGCAGGCATAGGCTTTGGAATGAGATATCTGGAATCTGTCTCTCACTCAAGGATTTATTTTCTGTGAGATTTGGGGACAAATGAATTCATCATTCTAAGCCTCATTTTCTTCACCTAAAAGATGAGGTTGAAAATATCTATCTTACTGTGAGAATTAAATAAACAACAAATAATTGCAAAAAACAAGTATAGAGCCTATATGTTCTTACTTCTCTTGGCATCCCATTGGCTGCCTCCATTCATCCTTAATTTCAGGACAAATGGGTCAGACTTCCTCAGACTTCCACTCAGTGGTAGCTCACAATGAAATCATCCTCAGAAGAAGCTTCTCCTGTTCCCCTGTCTCACTTACCAACCATTTAGAAGCAAGTCCTTGTACCTTCCCCTGTATCTCAAGACAACTGAAAATTATGTTACTCCCACAGTATAACTTCATTTTCCTTCACATGTTGTCACTAAAGAGGAGTAACACTTACGGCTAAATATTGTCTGTGTGATCAAAACGCTAGTGCCTCTCTCTTGCTAGAGGGCTGCCAGGAAGAGGGTCGTGGGTCGTACAACTTCCAAGGTACGTTCATCACATTTTTCTTTTCCTGACACTGAATCTCGGTCCCATGATCAATATCAGTGAAGGGTACCATGCTGGCCAAGAAGAGATGATGGCTTGATTCTCAAGTATTGATGGCTGCTGAAATTCCCCATGGCCCAATAAAAACCCCAGCGTTGACTGTTTCTTACATCGGTGATAAGGTAATTATGTGATATCCAGCTGAGCCCAGTCTCTGCAACCACATCGGGTCTAATGTTGGATCCCAAAGGCGCCCATCTATTTCGTGGGCCGTTTCTGGCTGAGACAGTGCCTTCATGCCTCAGGCTGGAGTTGGAAGGTATAAAGTAGTGCTGCAAAATGATCCTATACTTTAAATTTCGATACTTTTTAATTTACAGAATTTGTTTTTCAATTTCACACACTTATGAAAAGGATCCATCCCTTTGTTAAATCTTATTAAAATGATCCCTCCCTTAAGTACATTTGAAGTACATACTTCAGTAAAACTGTAACACTCTAACTTCAATATATTAAACACTCAGGACGGGAGAAGTAGATATTATTATTATTATCAAAACACATATAAAAATGGAAATAAAACTTTGAAAAATGTAGATGTATAGACTATAGATACATATGTACATACATATACATACATATCATGCCTTAGGAACAGAATTCCAAGGATAAGCTTTCTCAGAGAAGAACCTACTTCAAAATGAGCTAACTAGGAAAAAAACAAAACCCTCTAATCAAGTTGTATTAGCATTTATGGGCTGAGTGTTGTAACATCTCAGAGTAGTAGTCTATTTTTTCTTTTATATGGTAGAGACACTTTCCTGGTCAACTTTACTACTCTGGTAGGTCAAATTCTTGACCTGTTTACTTCATGGTATTAAATGATAATTGAACTCAAGGAGGAAAGTGGAGGGGGAAGCCTTTGAACCCTTAAAGCTCTTGTCTATACATTTCATTCTTATATCTTGCCCAGCTGTGTTTTTATCCCTGAATCTCCTATGAAAATGCATGTGGGTTCACATAGAGAAAAACTGCTTCTTCAGGATATGGACAATCACAAAGATCCCATTTAACTCTCCTGCGCTTTAGTGTGCAGGAATGTGAGAAGGTTTTATACTCAGCTACAATACACTGCTTGTTGCAACAGAAGTGCGCCTTTGGTGTTCTGTCCTGCAGGTTGGTCCCCACTTGAGAGAGTCTACAAAATATGCTGATACGCCACAGGTGCTTGTGCAGCCTTTAAAGTCTAAGTGAGCTGCACTCTTCCTTGCTTTACTTTTGCATTACAATGATGTGCCTGCTTTTTAGCAGCTTTCCAGTGGGAGAAACCTATACATATTGGGAGAGGGACTCCTTCAAAAGTTTTATAAACCACTGGAACACAGAAATGCATCACAAGGAATGAAACTCAGATTTCAGGAAAACAGCCTATACCTAAATAAACTGTATGCCTGAGTCACTGGCCTGCAGCCACCTCATCACAGGAGCTTGGGTGACATTCATTAAAATAGAGCAGGTAGAGAGCAAGGAAAGTTACTGAGTTTAGCCAAGCTTTAGGGCAGCTAGACATGCCATTAATATGCACTGCAGTTTGAACAGGATCAAGGTTAAGGGGAGAAACAATGCAAACAGGAGTTATGAGACAGCGTTGCCAGCCTAATTTGTAGACTTCATACACCCCAAAGGGAAGTTTCAAGTCCTACAAAGACAAGGAAATTTGTATTGAAAATAGTAAAATTAATAGTTTACAAAGTTATTAATTTATAGTCTTAAACATTAGTGTGACTTTAAGATGCAAATATAGTGTATTAACATTTAAATACACAAGTACATGGAAAGGTTAAAAAATATTTTTCCAGAAAACTTTCTGTCCCATCCTTCATAGCATCGTTAATTTCCTTGTTAACATACGCAGTTGAGAATAGCTGTTCACAAAATATTAAAACCTCTGGTTCTGTTCTATTCTGTGATAATTGCTTATGCTTGGTACACTCTACAAGTTACCCAAATTTGCTTTCTAAATCTGATTCAGAAGACTAATCTATGACAAATTGGAGTTAAGGACACAAAAATAGTAATTAGATGTTTAGAATCTACTCTGTCTTAGGCAATGGTGACATTGCCTGTATCAGGAAGAAAATCGTCCGTCATTATGGGCACAGCAAGCTCATCAAATCCCTTGACACCAGGGCATTAGGCTGTTCCACACAGGACACTGTTCTCACCATGCATTAAAACTCTGAAGCCCATAGGCTTAGAGAAAGAACCTAAACTCCTCCTAGGTAAACACATGTAGTTATCACTATATCATACAGTTATTTACATAGAGAAAATGCATGTAATGTTAACAGAAGTACCTGTATGGTCTCTGATCAGTGGTCGAGTGCTCTGCAGGAGGTGGTTTAAAACACATGCTCAACTTACAATATCATTATACATTTGACTATAACTAAGAATTTAGTGTTGTGAGTGAACCAACATTACATACCTAAATATTTTACCAAGCTAGATTGAGGTGGACAAGTGAATTCCTACGGGTAAAGAAAACAGAAGGAAAATTTTTACTTAGTTCAGCTATGGGGTGACGAAGTTAATTAAAATGAGAAATGGAGTGCACTGCTGGGAGGGACCAGGGGGTGAGTCATGAGCTGTGAGAGTACTACTTGTATATGGAGAGCAGAAAATTATCAGAGATTCAACTATGGTATTTCAGAGAGAAAGTTAATTCTCATGGCCTAAGAGGAAAAAGGGCAACTCGGTCATACATTATCACCACTGAAGCAGAAGCAGCGCATTATACAGGTCCTTGCAGATTCATGGTGTTTCTTAGTTACAAAAAAGAAGCAGAGAAGTAGGACAATTATCCCAGTAATCAAACTACAGAAAATTATAATTTTGCACACCAGCGGGAAGATGAAAAGTGCTCAGCAAATGTCTAATTGCAATGTTATTTTATCATCAGGAAATAAATAAATACACTTCTACCCATTACCAAAACAAAGATCTTTTAAATTGACATTTTACGGTCATTTTACAAACTTTAAAAAGGATTCAGGGATAAAATGAGAAAAATAAGAAAAGCATTGCAGCAATGTCAAGGTCATCTATGTCAAGAGAGTGATGCTTAGTATAAGACAGACACGTGATTCATTAAGACCAACTTCAGATATTTGAAAAATCACATGATCATGGATAAAATACAATTCTAGTAATTTGAGTTATATTATTGATATACTATACATAAGTTCTTTGCATGTGCCATTTTTTAAAATATTAATTTAGGTAAAAATATGCAGAACTATATGTAAAACAAAAAACCCCAAACAATTCTGTTTTGCATTTATAATTCCATTATAGCTTTAAAGTAAATTAAAAAAATACAACAGTCTCTTTTTTTGAATGTGTCTGGGAGTTCAAGAGACAGCAAAAGTTATTCTAAACTGTACAAGATAGCAGCCGCTCACCTGAGCCTGCCCGCTCTCCCCAAGAGTGTACTATCCATCCTTTAATAAATCCTCACTTAACTTTTTAAAAAAAATAAAAAAATAAAAAAATAAATAAACTGTACAAGATAATTGTGTCTCCTAAGTTTTTCTCTCATGAAGACGTAGACACAATTAGTTAATTAGTAATAAATTCTGTAGCTAAAAACAATTCACTGATAGAAATTTTGAGAGTTTGAACTATCAAACAGGCTAGATTGCTGTTTACCTTTGAATCTTTGTCTTAATTATAATTCATATGATTTCTTCCAGATTTGTTAATTGAAATTCTACTGTAAGAAAAATATTTCCCTTCTCCTTGCTTATTAATTTAATTATCCAATTATTTATTTCTATTAGTACATTTATATATTTTAGTATATTAGACTCATGGATATTTATTTTATTCTATCAGTTATAATTCATTACTTTCATTATTTATTTTGTTGCTCAAATTTCTCTGTAGTAGGTCACTGGGAGCTCCTTCAGGTTGGCACGCCCCGTCATTTTTTAAGCACTTTCTTACTTGATTCAGCCATTTTCACAAGGAGTTTTGGTTCCTCATATTGGAAAACTGTATTTAGAAAAGGCCTGGGCTACATATGCTCATTGCTACTGAGATGCCATTGCTGTAAGGCCCTCTCAGCAGACATAGCTAGGAGATGTATGTACATATACACACACAACACATCTGTCTATTTCTCTTTATATCTATGTGTATATGTGTGCGTATAAAACAATGAGTTTATACTGATGCCTTCATGGATATTTTTAATCCTTTGAGTGATAAGTATATTTCCTTTGCTCCTTCTCTCACATTTAAAGAGGGGGGAAATCTAGTGATATAGTATGTAATTTTTACCAAATGCATGGTGCTTTCAAAAACATTGTTTCATTTTAGTCCTTACAACCACTCTGTATATATATAATATATATACATATATATTATATATATATATATTATTTAATCAGAGTTCATCATAAACCTGGATTTACAGAAAAGAAAACCAAATCTGAGCATCCGATCACCAGAACGTGGTAGAGCAAAGCAGGATTCCAACTCTAAATTTCATATTTTAATATTTCTTACACTACAGCAAAACAGAAAGATAGAAAATAGTTTTACTTTTTGGCCTTTATATGTAAAGTCTCTGTATTTAAGTAAGAGAGACATCATCTTGTTACCATTTCAAACTCACCATGTATAGAGGAGTGTATTTTTATTTTCCACCCTGAATTGTACTTGAAATTCATTTCTATCAATGATACAATCACTTTTAGTATCACTGAAATGTATAATCTTAAAGCCATGCCATTCACCTCTTTTGTTCCCTACTCCCAGTTGAGTGCTAATAACCACCCTGTCTCCCTCCCCACTGATCTCCCTGTGCAACTCTTCTAATTCAAGCCCTGTTCCCATCTCTTGGATTACTTTACAGCCTCCGGGGTGACCCCACGAGCACCACTGCCTCCCCATAAGCTTACATCATCACAGAACTTTCCACAGTTTCTTATTTTTTGCTTCACTGAGCTCAGTCACCTCTTCCTTGCTCTAAGGCTCTCCTGTGTAGCCAGCTTTATTTCCAACTATCCACCAATCCCCGTCCAGCCCTACACTCCGGTCAGGTCACGCCAGGCTGTTCATCAACTTCTAGGCCTGTCCTCTGAGACAGTCTCTCCACCTAAGTCAAACTTACCTGTCCTCCTAAGGCCCAGCCTGAAGTGCCCAACCATCACAAAAACCAAAAGCTAGCACACTGATCTAGCACTATCCTCTAATTTTTTTCCTCATTGACATTATTAACCTTGAACACCTATCTAGCAGTTGTTTGAGAAAATGTGTTTTTTCACTCAATCAAAAATCTTTAACACTCAACATAAAACTTAGCGCAGAGTAGTTATTCACTTAATTATCTGATGCAAGGAGCTGCACTATCTGCAATTATATCTGAGCTCACATTGGAAATAGGGAGGGTGAGCGACAAGAAATGAATCATGATAAGCTTTTTTTTTTAATCTAACACAAGAAAGGAAAGAAATAATCAAGTACAATCTCAAAGAGCTTCTGGGTGACTCTAAGTGGAAAATGTAAAACTTTTCAGCATAATTATCTGAGTTTCTTGATAAATCGAGTTTTATGGAAATTTAAAGATCATTGGAGTGACTAAATTGTTTCATAAGCTCTTACACAATTTACTGTAGAATACATAACCCAGAAGGCTTATGTGTAAAGGCTAATAACAGCGATTAAAGAGGCATGCAACTCAGGTAGCAATCTTCCTTCAATGGCAAAAAAAATTTCTTATATTAGCTTACTACAAATTCTTCTACTGTCTTTCCATTGTTGCTTTCAAGTAGAAAAGCTGAAAGTTCTAAAATACTGCCTCTTGTGTTAAATGGCTGGGTATGGGTGTTTTATGTGACAAAGTCCTTTATATGTTTTGATAAAGTGTTTGTAGTCATAGGGTTGGCATCTGCTACTGGGTCCTTTGCCATCTGCTATCTCCCCATTAATGACAACTTGTGCTTTCACAGATGGCTTTTTTCTCCCCTACCCACGCCCAGTCTTTGATTCCTGTCCCTCAAAGCCCACACTCCAGCCCCATATTTTGTAGGTGACTGCCCTGAACAAAAGCTCCGTTTCCTAAGTGACCTCTTCCTCAAAGGAGTTACTGTTTCCAGGTAACCTATTCTCCTTACACTCACTTCATTGGTTTCAGTCGTGCTAGGATGTGACATAGTTTAATTAAGCATCTGGCCCAGTTTGAGGCAGGAGCCATAAATAAGAAGGAAGTTTGGATTTCTTACCCTTGGAAGAACCAAGAGATGTCTTACTTTCACTGAGCTCTACAGTTGAATGGTTTGTGAATTGCTGAGGTTTCCTTATGTGTTTACTATGGGCTCTTGTTCACCGCAGCACCCTGCAGTTCAAAGGTAGCTACCATTACTACCATTGGATCTTTGTAAAATGACTAACAACACCATGATGGTATTTGTCTGTGGGTTTGTAAGTCGTGGCATGGTCAGTATTCAGAGGCTCTAATAGAAAATAAGGGAACCGCAATAAACTTCTTCCTGTGAAATGACTCAAATCAGTACCTGAAATACAAAACGAAAAGAACCACACAGCTTCATAGGATTACTTCATTTTCTATATCCTGCCTTAACAACTTCCAGAAAATTTCAAATACCACAACAGGAACTATTTCCTTCCATTATTTCTTCTGCCAGATAAGAGCTTACAAATACAAGACCTATTAAAGAAAACTTGCATCACATACACAAAAATAGACAATATCCATTCCAACTTAATGTCCCAAATAACATTTTATTCTTGTTATTTGTGAAAGTACCTATCACCCAAGGTGGTCTGAGAGCTTCTTGGATGAATGCAGTGTGTCTGGGACATGGTGGCATCTCAAAAAAAAATTCCTATTAAATGAAGAAAACCTTGGAAATGCCACTGAACTATCTCAATCAGTTACAAAAATAAAGAGAAGCCAAGATAATTTAAAATGGTGCAGAATCATACAACAGAAAGAATTCTAACAGATTTTAGGTCCTTATCATTTTATAGGTGTTTACTCAAAGTCACAGTTGGTAGACAGAATTACACACAAGCCTCCTGAATTTGTTTTCATGGAGCTTTAGAAGAATCTGGTAATTTTGTGTAAATATCACTTATTAAATTAGTAAACAGCTTTCTGGTATGTTGCCTGTTCTTTATAACCTTAGATTCCACATCCACCTGCAGTCATGCTGAATGTCTTAAAAGGGTGGCAGCTTAACTTAGTTTCAAATGCAACAGTAATATTTGATTTCTGTATATTTATAGCAAAACTAAAGTAGATTCTTAGAGTTGATGTTTGTGATGCTAGTATAATTTATTTTTAAAAAATTTAATCTAAGGATTAAATGGCTCCCCTGAAAAGCAGACATTTGGAAAAACCATTATTACATACACATACATAAAGAGAGGTCGATGTCAGTTTTGATTTCAACATTTTTTTGCAGAAAAACTATAAACAAGTGAGTTAAAATTGGTAATTCACAGGTCTCTATGCAAAATATAGAGAAAGCCAAGAAATATATATTAATGTGAAACTATTACTATGAAATAACACTAATAGCCCTAACCAAAGAGAGATTGATATGTTTATAGTAATTTTTTGTACTCCTGATATTTCTCCTTCTTAATACTACATAGTGTTCTACTGAGGTGTTCCTCCTGATGTGAGCAGTGGAGTAATGATATACATACAATAAAGGGGTGTCTTTAGAAAAAGGCTAAGTTGGATTACAATGAAGTTCCAATGGGAAAAATAAGGTGATTTTTTTCTGCAAGCTACTAATGAAGTGATGGAAAATAGAAGGGATAATTCCAACTATTCATGCTGAAAAGTCCATCCCAGACTTCTCTACAACCTAGAGGGGAATCCCTTTCCAGCTGCCCTGACAGCTGCAGCAAGCCAGGAAGAGAGCGAGAGAGCAGTTGGTAAAATATTCATGCAAGAAACCAAAAACATAACAAACAAGCAAGCCAAAAAATCTAGCATTATAAGAGCTTGTTGAGTAAGAAGTTTTAAAAGGAAATATCTGAAGAATTGGGAGCGATCATTGACCTATGAGTTGTTCATTCCTTCCTCCTTCCCTGCATTCGTGGATTTTCCCTAATTTTAAACACGTAGAAAATCTATTAAAATCAAGTACAAATAACAAAAAGTAGTGTTGACTTGTGTTAAGAGTTCCAGAAGTGCTGACATGTCTAAAGGTTTGTGGTCTCCATGGCTGCTAAATTACCAATTAAATCCCTAGAATATTTCCTGAATCCTTCAGCACAATCTGTTTAAGATGTAAATTTTAAATCACATCTTAGTGGTTTTCCTTCAAACATTTAGCTTATTAATATAATAATAATTCACATCACCCAAACAAAAAAGAAATTAGCTTAGATAACACCTCGATTCTCAGGGTTTAGTTATGTTTGTATCAGAAACACAAGTTTCATTCCTAAAGATAATTCCATCAAGGCAGAGACAGTCATACTGCAGATCATGAAGCCTTATAAAGTACCTCTTAAACACTGTTTCCTCCTCTCCATACTCAAAATTAATTGCTTATTATACAGACCAATTAGTCTCCTTAAACAGTCAAAAGCTTGCCAGGGTGTCTCCCATCTACATATGGAAAAATTTTCTCAATGGCAATTTAGAGTCATACTGATTATTAGAACCAGAAATGTTATTGCTCCAAATTCAAAGATGGTGCAGAGTCAGGGTTGGTGGAAGGATGAAAATATTTACTGCAGTGGTTTCCAATTCTGGTTACAATCACCAGGGGAGCTTTAAAAATATATAGATTATGGTCTTCTTTCCTTTTCAGTCTACACCAGGATCCTGATTTATCATGAAGGGAATGGAGTTAGATGACTCTGATGAGATATTCCACAATATACATTTAAAAATCACAAGTCACCTTTGGTGCAAAAAGGTTCACACTCCAATAGTTGATGATTCTACTAGGAATTTATGTAGAACTCCAAAATTTGGGAATTGCCTTCTTTGTACTATTCTTATTTTTAATACAATGTCTCTCTCACTGAGAATAAAAGTAATTATTCTTTGTGAAGAAGAAATTATTTTGAGAAATACAAATGAAAAAGGGTAACATAATGAAAAAACATAAACACAAAAATCACTAAATATGGTGCAAGAAGAATTCTTAACTTTTTTGTATTTTTCACTGATTCCTATAATACTCTACAAAATATTTTCAGTATTCTTTATGATGTAAAAATGTGCTGGAAATACCATACTTTTACACCAGTGATGAATAAAGTAACTTAACCAAATTAAAGTTTGGTAATAAAGGTCACCAATGAATTCTGTTTTCATAACGATTAAAACATTTATATAAATTCAGATTAACACAACAAAAAGGGGAGGGGAGAATGACATTGGGTTGTGTTTAAAAAGTTCAGATTCCAAAAATAAATTAAACTCACTAATAGTAGCTTTTTTACTTTAAGATTTTGTCTTTTAACCACCTTCTTAAAAACTTATCTCAAGCCATATACTTGGGACTATTTTTGCCCAATCCCACAAATTCGACAGCTGTAACACTGAACTAGTAGTTATTCACCCATTCAGTGGTTGAGAGAGGTTCTTTGTAATTGAAAACTAACAAAAACTCAGACTTACAGTGCTGGCCAAGAGTGCCATTAATAGTGCAAGTTACTTAGATAACGAGAATTATTCTAGCCAGGAATAGGTTTCTGAATTTAATTAAGAATGGGGGAGAGAAGGTGTCTAAAACGAGAAGAAAATGTTTTTGTTTTTGTTTTTTAATGGAGGTACTGGGGATTGAACATAGGACATTGTACATGCTAAGCATGTGTTCTACCACTGAGCTATAGCCTCCCCCTGAAAAATGGATTTTTAAAAAAATCATGATTCTATGGAGGCTTCCCCATGTAAATAGATATGCCTAAACAGATTTATTTAGTCTCAAGTGAACATTAGAACATAAGAAGAGCACGTGTCTGAACAAAACTCAAGATATCACCAATCCACTTTATGTTAGAGTAGTTTCTAGAAGTACTGACATATTGATGAAGGAGTTATAGGAAGCTGTATAAACACAATCTGATGTAAGTGTGAAAAAATGGGGGCTATAACTCAGTGGTAGAGTGCGTGTGTGTTTTAGCACCACAAGGTCCTGGGTTCGATCCCTAGTACCGCCATTAAAAGAATAATAATTTTTAAAATGTCATTGGAATTTTCCATGTTTAGAGAGTTCTAGAGTATAATCAATTATACAGGATCACATTATTCTGTTGTGATTTGTACTTGTAATCACATTGTATTTAGTTTGTTATCCAGAAATCTTTGCATACACGGATTACATATGCAATTATAATGGGTCAGAGAATGGTTTGTCCATGCTGAGAAATTGAAAACATATCCATTTATTTGAAAATAATTGGTAAACATAAGTTTAAATGAGGAAGATCATTTAAACACATGCCTTACTTTCAAGAATGAATTTTTTAACTGATTTTCTGAAAATTATTTAATTTTTTCAAATAAAAAAAAGTACAGTTAGGCAATAATATATGGTTGTGTAAAGAATATTATACTCAAGACTGCTTTCTAGAACAAAGCCTTACAAGTTTGTGAGAAATCACTCCTTCTGGAATCCTTCTCAAGTCTAAAAATCTCAGATTTTAGCATATAAACTAGATATCTAGACATACAAAGAAATAAGTAACATAAGCTAATAATTAGCCCCTATCCCTGTTAAAAAAAACTAGACTATCCATGTATTCTTTTGAGCAAATAAATGTTAAAGTAGTTTGTTTCAACTAATCTTAATCTTGCTCCATTTCCTTAAATTTTTTTTTTATCCTAGTCTACCATAATATGACACATATACTTTTGGCACATACAATAATTTAAATATTAACTACCCAGGCTATAGCCCAAAGTCTGAATGTTTTATTCTAAGATAAATTCTGCTTATAATGAGGTTGAAACTAGGTCCCCTAGTATATAAATTCAGCCATTTAAAAAACCATACCACTGACAACTTGGTAGAGGGCTAACAGTCAAGCATGCAAAATGTTTTAAATTTACAACTAATTAAAATCTATCTTAGATGTTTAATGGAGTACAAAATAATAATGCAAATATTATTTTAATTAACAGGGAGTTTATAAAATTGCATTAAAATGAAATCCAAATATGGGGCTGCTTAATTGATTTGTCTTAATACTCAATAATTTTTACTTCAGTAAAAGTCTTTTCAGCATCAATTTATTTATTTTTTTTAAGCTCATATAGTTGGCTTTTATCTCCACTGGGGCAGGTCTCATCTGAATTTTGCAAATAAACAGATTCATTTGCAAGACACTTTACAAATGGAAGTTGTAAACAGTAAACTCATCCGTCTAAACAACTGGTGTATTCCCTTAAAGTTATAAAATGGCATCAGCAAATAAAGTATAATGATTTTTAGATTACTCTCTGGAGATGGTGTTTCAGGGTGCCACTAACAGGCAACCATCCTTTTTTTTCATTTCTTTATGAATTACCATTACATATACCTTGAGGAATAATTATGAGGTAGAGTATTTTCTTCTTTCAAACCAAAATTTAGAACTGACTCAATTGGCTATGTGTGCATGGGGCCAGGTTGGGAAGGTGGAGGGGTGGAAATGCATCTAGAAAATAAAAAAGATACAGCTAAAAAACCCAGCCACATTTTTAGCAAGTATTTGTTCTGTGTAAATATTTATACAATGCCACAAACATCTGCAGTAGAAAAGGGAAGAGGACCAATAGCTGTGTATTAAAGAGAGAGAGAGAGAGAGACAGAAGAACAAGAATAAATATGCCATTATTCCCCCAATTTCTCTGGTTCTAGCTTAATGATATTATCTAAATATGAAGATCAGATGATCTCATCACATGATCATAGTATCAACCAATGATCTCGCCCGCTGTGCTGGATTCAAGCTAAAGCAATGCAGCATCCAGGTAACTGAGATTCTCAATAACTATTGGCACTTTTCCATTTTAATGATGTAGTTTTTCAATTTTAATAAAGTATAGAAAAAGAGGAAGCTCGAACTACAGAGACAGAAACAAACCAGAGTGAGACCAAGAGATCTTCCAGGTGTATGCATGGTACTCTAGGTGAGCAAAGTTACTAGGTCACACTGGATGCTGAACAAGCACTCCTGGCCAAGAAATAACAGAGTGCAAAAAAAAAAAAAAAGACAAAAAAGATATAATCACAGGAAATTGCTTTCTGCAGTAATGTTCCATTTAGAGGATTAGAAACAGAACTGCAGTCGCTATCAAGAAGGAAGCCAACTCCCACAAGAATGGCCAATGATACTTTAGATATTATAAAAAAAGAACTAATCCATCCTTTAAACAAGGCCTTTTAAAGGTCAGACAGGCAGTATTAAAGTTTTCCCCCAGAAGGGAAATCATAATATACTGCAAATTTCATTTATTTGTGTTGCCTAATGACTGTCATTTGATCTAACTACTGATGAAATAAGTAGTAAAACTGAAATGTAATGAATCCCTATGCAGTAAGATCTCAACTTAATGTGGGTCCTCCAGTATCCTTCTAAAAGTGAGGCAAAGATAACATCCCCCAAATGGAAAGGTAAACATATCTATTACTGAGAGAAAAAAAAAAAAGAGAGAGAGACATTGAGCACATGGATTATTGAGCCTGTGGATCCCCAGCGCATCCCTAATCCCAGAGCTATGCTTAACAGCTTGTATACAAACCACTATTTTTATGCACTGCTAATGCAATATGCCATTTATCATCATCTGAAATTATTTGGTGACCTACTTTGTTAATTAAAGCATTTACAGAGATTGTCTCCCCTTATTGAAACAGACCACCAGCTAAATGAATATTTCAGTTCCATCAAGTTGTAAGATGATCTCTATTTTAAAAAGTATTTTAAAAGACAGAGAGGCAAGGATTCTATAGTTTCATGTCAAAGGAATCAACATTTCACCCTGTTATTTAACCGTAGTCTTTTCATTTAATTGCTATAGTCAGAAAAGAAAATCCTAAGGTTAATGAGGAAAACCAAAAGGTAGACTAATGAAAATTAAAATTTAAAAAATTCTGAGACACAGCTCACTGCACCAATATTCTTAGTGCAGTTTCACACAGAAAAGTGTCAACCTTCTGAAGGAGAAAAGAGAGAGTAAATAAAACCTGTGGTTTATTCTTAACCAGAAATCAACATCAAATATACAGAGTCAGTGAGAAGGAGCAGGCTAAAGATCTAGTAGTAGAGATGAGGAACAAGAAGAAAATACTTTAGCCCTCCAACCAAAAATCAGCCCCTTCCTTCTTCTATGACAAGTGTTCAGACTCACTTTAAGGAATAAAACACCTGGCTTTGAGACTAAATAAAGATATGGAGAAAAGCAGAAAAATGAAATAGAGGCTTTTTTTTTTTTTTTTTTTTTTTTTTGCTTTACTTAGTTAAAGCCAAGGAGATTTGCCCTGCTCAGGCATCTCCTCCCAATGCAGCAAATCTAGGCATGAGCTATAGGCTGCAAACTGAGCTTGGAAATGGTGCAGGGGAATGATGGAGGGAAGGGAGGATGAAATTGCCAGTTCTGAGGCTGACGGTTCTACACAGAATCACAGAGGGAGAGGGTTAAGGGATGCTCCTCATACCTTTCTTTTCCGTTCCATACGTTCCCTGGGGATTTTCCGTTGTTTTTTTCTTTCTCTCTCAAGGATTTTTTCCTTTTCATCCAGTTCAGCCTCTCGAACTTTTTTAATAGAAGCAGCAGCGTGAGCCATTTTGCAGAGGAAAGCAGCAGAAGCTGTCGCCAAAGCTGAATCTCCACTGCTCAGCAACCCAAGTGATTTCAGGGGTAGATGGGGATATGTGATTTTCCCCACTAGGGCAATGGCTGGCAGCCAGAAGGCTCACAAAATAATCCACTCCGCCCCGGAGCTAGGTCGTAATCTTGCTCCAGCCTCTGCAGCACCCATAACTCACTACAGCGTACCAAGGTCCCAGGCCAGGCCCCCCAGGAACACACACCTGCACAAGCGCAGGCATAGGTGTGCGCCCACACTCGGAAATGGTCCCATGGGAAGGCGGAGCACTAGACTTCGAGCTCTTCAGCAGTTGGGTGGCCGCAAGTGCAGGCAAGCATCCTACTAGTTGAAAAAGCCTTCCTTAGACACACATCACCAGTTGGAACGGTCTCTGGGGACTCCTCCAGACAGTCTGTGTCTTCTGACTGGAGCCAGGAAGAGGCCACCTCTGTGGAACTGCTAGGGGGTGGGTAGTTTATTGCCTCTTCCAACCACACCTCTATGCAGGGTGAGAAGAAAATGGTGCAGTCCCGCTAAATGACTCGCTGCTGCTGCTGCTGCTGCTGCTGCCGCCGCTGCTGCTGCCGTGGCTACGGCTGCTCTGCTACAGCACATGACATGAATTCCTGCCTTTTAAATCTCTCAGCCCTTCCCATTTCCAAGGTTCATTTAGAGAAGAGAATCAACGCTGCCGTTTTGAGGAGAAGACGAGCACTGTTGGAGTTAACTTGTCACTGCCAGAGAAACACAGGGGTGAGCACGCCTGGGAAGGGCTGGGAGTAGTCTGGTCCTCAGCGTGTCATTTACAGACCTTCGTGAGGCTGCATTAGGGAGCTGCATTAAGCAGGGAATGGAAAGGAGCTGTTAGTGAGCACACTGCATAATCTGGGCTCAGCCAGGTTATCCTGGGAGATTTTTGAGGGGGTGCTCAAAAGAGGGAGGGAAGGGCAGAGGCAGAAACAGGGATAGAAGGAAGCAGGCAACAACTAAAGCCACTCTCCATCATTCTAAGAGGCACACAGGTACTCATTATTCATTACCAAATGCTTTTGTGAAATACCAAATTAACATTAGGTAACACAAGATTAGTATTTCTGGATGTTCCTGTATGTATACCCAATAAAAAGATACAATGAAAGAAGGGAAAGGATACAACCTGTTAATCCAAGAAGACGAAATTCTCTATAGTATTCCAATCACATATAGTACCAATTTTTCTGAGTCTTACCACAGTTTTATCAAGAGCCAAAAGGCTGTCACTCATTTCTCAATTACTCATCCCTGGACTCTGGAGATGTTATACATAGTGGATTATAGACCTCCCCTCACCCCTATATATAATCACACAGTTGTCTCATTTCAGAATGAAGAAAAGTTTTCACTAGTATTATAATCATTTTAACATTTAAACAATATAATCTGATTCTACATATATCCTATTATTAAGAAAAAAGTAAAATAATGTTAAATGTGTCCTTTTAGAAAATGGTACATTTTTGTATCCTAACCCTGTGACACATCTGCCTAGATGAATGGAGAATGCAGAGTTTCACTACCAGTACTACATGAAGATAGTATCTCTTCCAGGTGGGAAAATACTAATTCTCTATATTGTGGGTGGCCACTACCTGTTTTAGCTCATTACAACAACATAATTTATAATGTTTCTTTTTTACCTAAACTAAGTTGAAAGCAGCTGGATTAAAAAAATATCCCACAGGCAAACAAAATGCACTCCATGGTAGTACAGAGAAGCCAGCACTTGATCGGATTTAAAAGTCAAAGGAGGGAATAATTGCAATGATGTGGTCCAGCCTTGAACTGGCACCATGATAGTTCATGGGTCAGTTAACTTCTAGCCAGCACGATCAGTTTCTTATATATGGGGAGCCAAACCCTCTCTGATTTGAACAGCAGAGAATTCATCTTCTAAAAAAAGAAAAATCAGCTTCTCATTAACTCCCTCCTCAGGAAAATTTTGTACATATTTACAAAGAAACACACAGAGACATTTAGGCTTCCCGGGAGGATAATATGTGGATCTGGGGAGGATTCCTGTATCTCCTTAACCAAGTGAGTCATCGCCTGCCACTTGATAGGAAAGAATTCAAACACCTCCTCTGAGGTGCTTTGAGAGAATCAGCTGTGATGGTGTCAAAGCATTCATTAGGGATAAAAGTGGTTCAGTGAAAGCAGAAAGACTGGAGCACAGGATGATCTTAATGCCATCTGGCAGTCTCTTTTCTTCTAAATATTTTTTTTTAAATGTTTACAACCAACAAGTCTCACTTGATTCATGGACATCCTTTTAACTTAATAACACGAGTCTCAACAAACTGTAACTGAGCTTCCTACCGTGGATTTCCTTTAGTGAGGGTGGCTCTTCTGGGGCGAAGCCCTTCCCATGGCCCCTTTAGAACCTGCTTATACTATATGACAATGTCTTCTCCCCTCTGCAGATTTCCCCAAAGGAAAGTGAAAAACCACTAGCATAGCTAGAGAAGAAAGTGGGGGAGTTCCTGCTGTCAAAAAACATTAGTTTATTTCATTAGCCTTGCATGAGTTCAATCGCCCTACTTGTAAAATTGGATAGTATCAATTTAATTATGTGATTTCTCCAAGGCCAGGAGAATTAAATGTATTTAAAACTCTAAGCTAATAACTTTTTTAAAAGTTCTCAGGTATGGTTAACAAAGTCATAGTCTCCAAGATTCCCTCCATTTTTCTACAAAAAGTACGAGAGCTCTTTTCTTCGCTTTATCTCATGAAGAAAAGGTAATGAATCAGATGTTAGGTTGTTAGATGTTAGTTTGACATTAATATTTCACGAAGCACCATGATTGCCAGATCTTTAAAAACAATAATTATACAACTTCACCTACATTCTCTCATAACATCTTCAGATGCAATCCAGGGAAGAAAGTCACCGTGTTTTTACAGTTGAGGACCCTAGAGGCAAACGACTTGCTCCAGTAGCCCTCCCTGAACAAGCAGTCGGGTCAAGGTTCATTTCTCTTAAATCAGCCCACCTGGGGAGAAGGGGTCCACTCAAAAAAGCCCCACTGTGGGCTCTCCTACTCAAATCACAAAACAGGAAATCTCAGACTAGTAATGAGTATTTTTAACTGATCACAAGTTCTTTTTTAGCATGTGATTTTTTTAATTTATCTTTTCCCCAATCATAGAAAATTTTGCTCCCACATGAGATGAATGGAGGCACATAATCCTTTTTGGAGTGCCAGGCAGTTCAGACATTCCTACACAGTGATAACTTGTCTCTACAACTAACTTACGTAATAATAAACTGTTAAGAAATAATTTTCTAAAGCCATTCCTTCCTGTATATTTGTGTTGCTCAAACTCTCCTATGATTTCTATCTGAACGGAAAAATAAATCAGTATCAGTTTTCTGAAGAAAGAGAGCAGCGCACACTCACCAGCTGACCTCTGCACAGACAGGGCACCAGGTTCCAGTCCCAGGAGCTCCCAGCCATTTAAATGATGCATGTACCACATTAAAGGAGTCGTCCCATCAAGCCTCCAGCAGAGATAGAATACTGGCTGAATTTTGAACTTGTAATAAAAGCTGCTTCCTTTCACAAAGCATCTTGGCCATCAATGGAATAAGCTTGTCTCTGCCTTCAAAGTAAGGAACGCACTGTCGTTTACATTTAAACTCGAAAGCCAGCTTAGATAGATTGCCCTTCAAGCGGACATACTTCTTTTTAAAGACAGGAGAGAAAATGGCCATTTGCTGTCCTCAGTGTCCAACATTCCATTGATCAGAATCCAAAGAAAATCCTCTGCAGACGTCAGGCATCAGTCAGGACATCGTTCAATAACAACTGAGCTAGCCATATGCAATTTAATCCTCCTTCTCTCTCCCCATCCTCACCCAAAAGAAGCAGCTATGCAATTAAATAGCATATATTGTCACTCCTCCACAAATGGAATGTGGGTGGTAAGTGGGAAAAGAAGCAGATGCACTACAAAAGACAGTTAAAACATCACCTAATTAGGGGAAAAAAAAGTTTCTGCTCACTTGACCTATTAACCAAGAATTCATTCTACTCAAGTTCAAGGGTGTTTATCCACATTTAAGAAGTCCTGTGTGTTCTGAGACTCATGAATTGTCAGGGGTAAGATAAAGCAAACTGAACGAGTAACTACATTGATATATCACCCCCAACTTGTTTTACCTAAAGTCAAATCCAAAAACCAATCTGACAACACAAAATTAACAAAGCAGAGCTTGCTGGTAATACAATAAATCCTATTTTCTGTTGATGACAGTTTCTGTAAGGAGATGACTTGGTTAAAATTAGACTACTCAAATGATATCTTCCTTCTACTTCTGCCTGAGGAATGGAAACAAGGACACCCTGGTTCCAAATCCAAACAGGTGGTTTCCATAGTTCAGGGTGGAGAAGCAGAAGTCTCAAGACCCCCACCTTCCAGTCTCTGAAGCAAGCTCAGAGCACTTCTGAGGCTTCCTAAAAAATTTCCAGCTAGGAACAATGGTAAGCGGACAAGTGAAAAGCTTCCCTCTGGAGATGCCTTTACACAAAGGAAATCAAGCCACACAAAGTTGTAGGTCATAAGTAGTTCGCATTTTGTCACCATAGCCCTCAGCTCTCTCATGCCTGTGAGGTTGGTCAGGAGATTACTGGCAGCAGCCACAAGTGCACTGGGCAGAGGTAAGGGAAAGGCACAGGCAGAGAAAGGAAAATCAAGAAGGGCTAAGTTCAAAAGAAAAAGAGAGACAGAGCCTATCCTTCCCTGTGTCCTCCCAACCCCCCAACTCCAATCATTCATCCCCAAAGTGTGAGTGTAGACAAAGACGGCCGACCATGCATTCGCCTGGCCTGTGTGAGCTGGAGTGGGCCTGCATACCGGGCCGGATTGTCGCGAAAAGACTTCTGACGGAAAATCCCTTCTCTGAGGCTTCCTACTCACATTCATTTTCTCGGTGCCGACTTTGACAGGAAATAAAGAGAGGTCATTCAGGACTGAGAAAAGCCCCCATGATGCTAAAATCTTTCTTCCTTTTCATTTACCCTATGGTATTTTTAGATTGAAAGCCTAGGAATTAATCTTCAAATTTTATTTTTAGTTATTCTTGGTTGAAAATGAAAACCATCTCCCTGTCCCCGTCTTGTTACTGCACAGCTCTGTCTCTGGTGCCATTTTTGTATGAACTCAGTGAACTGGAGGAGCACTGGGGACCCAGTGGTGACAATGACAGCCTCTGCCCAGGTGGGGATGAAAATCCAGCTGTTATGAGTGAATTATTTTCAGACTTCCTGTAAAATCTGCAGAGACTAAAACTACTGATATTCAGATCTTGCCTAGAAAGCTGATTCACAATCTTCAAATGCCTGGTTTCAAGTTTGCAGCTATGTCTAAATATCTTCAAATATCCTCTCAGGACCACTCTCCTCTCATAAATTTTATTCTGAAAAACATTCTGATCTTGGATAAGAAAGCCCCATAGTCTATTAGGAATTGAAACATTAGGGTAAAGTTCTAACTCCTACTGAAAATTTACCATTACGTTTTAAAACACATAAAACTTCCTTTTTGGGTTTGTAACAGCTTTTAGTAAAATCTCTAGGTGTGTTTCTTAGCTCTTTTACTTTGGTCAAATAAAGAACACTGAATTGTGATTAAAATGTAAAAATGTAGTATCAAGCCTTTTACTCCTGAAGACTCCTGGAGATGTTTTTATGTGCCTTTTATCCATAAAGAAATTTATATTCTTATTTTAGGAATTTTATTTTTACTCAGGAATTACTATATGTTAATAGCTTTAGCATCTCAAAGGAAACAACTTCACTGGTGAGGGAGAGAGAAGTGTGATCAGTACTTGAAAGGTTTACATTTGCATAATGTCAGTTAGAAGTGCTATTGGGATAAACAGTTTGAAAGAACATGTTTTAATTAGATTGTTTACCAAAACAGATTATTTGTTCTTGATAGTAACAAAACTATTTTTAACTGTTATTCTTCATGTGACCCCAAATTCAAACCATGCATCTCTTAAATTTTCATGAAAGAATTCATATTTGCCTATAAATCAGTAAGGCTTAAAAGCCAGTAAATGTGGGTTTAAATGACTGGGCTATTAGTTTATACTTTCTATGGACCATGAATTATAGCCCTCTAACTCAATATTCCTGGCCAGTAAATTAGTAGCAAAAATCTCTCACTGTTATCCAAAATTAACTATAGAAAGATGACAAAATGTAATCTTAGAATATACTCAAATCTGCTGAAATCAAACATCAAATCAGTGATGGACATTTCAGATCTCAAGTTTTCCAACTCAATACCCTTATCATTAAAACACGGACATGAACACTTTCAGGCAATTCCAACAACCAATTCTATGTAAAGTTTCTGTGCAGTAGATACTGCAATAAATACAAAAGACACAACATTTGTTGTTTCAATAACACAAACATTCAAAAAACAATCCCCTTGTGGCTGCATGGTTGGCAGCAGGAAACTGAAGTGCTACAAAGTGTTCCTGTTGTATCCATGGGTAGTTAGTAATTTTTATAAAGATCTGAATTATTACTGCTTCTGGATGCCCCTGCATATAATTAACTATCTCCTCCCTGCCCCACTTGAGTTTAATTAAGAAAAAAAAATGAACTGTTTTACATAAGATATTCTTTTTATTGCAGCCTTTGTTTAATTGACCTATAAATAAAAATCTGTTGCTAGGCAGTCACTGTTTCTTGCTTTCAGCATGACTAGCACTTTTCATTTTATACCTACTCATGCAAAGTCATAGTCCACAAATATGGAAGCCAAAGTAGAAAACTAAATCAAACTTTCTTTGGAAACTACATTTCCAGAGGTAAGGCCCAGTCAGGCCTTTTCTGTGACATGGTGTTTCTGTCATTTTTAAATCAAATTAATCACTGAAAGACTAAGCACCAACATGGACAGTATGTGTTTCCAGCTAATAGGAGCCAAGACATTCAGACCAACCCTCCCACTGGTAAAATATAAATCACATCTTAAAAGCAATGAAGAGCTGACATGATAACCAGGAATTCCTAGGCAAAACTGAAGAAAAATGGAACTGCTGGGAGATAAACAAGCAGAAAAATTCCTTGTGTTTCCTGAGTGTATTTCCTCAATCATTTGAACTTTCATTTTGTAAACTTCATGAGCCAGAAGGCAGAAATCAAAGGCCAATGTCTACACAAGGTGCAGAGTCTAATAGGCTTCTATTGTGAGGGCTCCCCACAATTATCTGAGACCTCAGAAAGCTACACTCTTAAGCCAGAGGTGGAATAATAAATAACCAGCCCTCGAGCAAAGGTTTTATTGCCTGATGTTTCAACAAAACTCAAGACTTGAACTTGGTTTAGGGTGCTCTCCAAATCATTTGTGACCACAGAGCCTGGCAGACGTAAAAATATATCTTCTCTGAAGAAGTTATCTTCCTCCTTGGCCTCAAATTATCTACATAAATAATTTCCCAAGTACAGCATATAATCAAAGACAACCAAGCATAGGGCAGAAACCATAGAACAGAGGAACAGACCTATAAAGACTTGAAACAATGG
This sequence comes from Camelus dromedarius, assembly GCF_036321535.1. Lineage (NCBI taxonomy): Eukaryota > Metazoa > Chordata > Mammalia > Artiodactyla > Camelidae > Camelus > Camelus dromedarius. The sequence goes on from NC_087436.1 coordinate 43,359,317, forward strand.
AACTATGAACAAGGCACTGACACAAAAGGAATGAATTTAAAAAACAAAACAAAGCTGTTTTGGTTCCCCAAAGTAGCATCACTTAGTTGGGAAGTTATGCAATCCGAACTCTTCAAGCTCAGTCTTACCTCATTTTTTTCTTTACCTTTCCACCAAACCACACTACTGTGCATAAGAATAAATGATAATGAATGTTAGATAAATGGGCAATAAATGCATCAAGTGAATTGTAGAAACAATAGGTACTATAGGGCTTTTGAACACTATACTTCTAAAGAAAAAGTTTTGATAACAAAGTAATGAATCTTAATAAACAATTACAATCCTTAAACATTTAAGAATTCAAAACTGTCACCAAAATCTAATGGATACATAAGATGTCACTGAAAACATACAACAGAATATTTTTCACAAGTTAGAAGTTTTATAGGAAAAATGAACTTGATAGTTTAGGTAGAAACTTTAGGCAATGTTCAACCCAGCTAACTTTGTAAAATAAGAGTATCTGTAGATTTTTTTTACTGTTTCAAGTCCTGTGATACACTTAGCTTTCAGTTTGTTCAGAGAAACGGAATAAATGAGTTTTCTTCCTCCCCTCACTTCTTGAAAGACATAGAGTAGAAGTTCTCTTAACAAACCTTTACTTAATAAAATGTCTCCAGTGCCTCTGTGAATACTGACTGATGCCCAGTGTATATGAAAAGCTTGGAGCTTACCAGCTGTTCTATACAATGTGCAATTCTCCCACCAGCTAAGCTGTGTGCCTACCAAGGGCCAAGAATGTTTCTTACTAAACTTTTTATCCCACATGTACTTGCTATTGCAATTATATAATTTAAATAAACATTATCTAACAAAATACGGGTGCCAAGAAAGTTGTTGTTATACGAAAATTCATATAAATGCTTTGTAAGGACTTGATAAAGATGAATTCCTAACAAATATGTCTGTTGAATTACGGGCATGGCTGAAACAAACATAAAATACTGGGAAGAAGGCTTCAGAAATATCTAGAAATTCTACAATCAACTTGTTCTGCAAGTGTCTTTAAGTTTTGACTTCAATTAAAAGATGCCAAACTGGAAAACACAGGTGAGACAAAATATAGATGAATGCAATTGTTTATTCAAAAAAGGTTGGGAAATTTGTAAACAAAACATTCTTAAACAAAAAATTTTGATCCTACATCAAACTATCGGTAAAAGAATTCCAATGTATATGTTTCAAGTTAAAATAAAACATTTAGGGTATGTGTGTATTATTGTTTTTGATTCTCCACTTTAACCAATTTTTTTAAATTAAAGGATAAAAATAGTTTTGATAATGTTATAAAACAGAGCTTCTTTTGTGTGATGAAGGGTTTTGAGTTTGGGTTTTGAATTCCAACTTAGGCTCTATAATTTTGGGTATATTACCTAGTCTACAAAGGCTTCAATATCCTTTGATATAAATGGAGATAATGTCTACGAAATAGAACCAAGAGAAGTATCACATATAAAACATCTAATAGGTGCTCAATAAGTAGTAACTACTATGATTATTGTTTTGAGAAAAATAAACATGAAGATAAAAGCATGAAAAGGAAGAAACGTAGCCTTATAAGGCAGAAACACAGGAAATAGATAGGAAATAAGATAGGATGACCCCTCAAAGTAGTGTGGGTAGAAAGAAAATGCTGATCATTTTGGATAATCAGCATCATGAAGAAGTTCACTCTTAAGACTATTAGGTAACAATGAAAGTCAACACATACCTGGTAACAAGGAATGAGTCTTAAAATCAATGAACATGTGCTATGGTCTGAATATTTGTGCTCCCCCTCAAAATTCATGTGTTGAAATCCTAATGCCAAATGTAATGGTATTAGTAGGTGGGGCCTTTGGGAGATAATTAGGTCACAAATGAGATTAATGCCCTTATAAAAGATACCCCAGAGAGCTCCCTGCCTCCTCTCTACCATGTGAAGATACAAGGAGAATCCTGCCACCTGGAAGAGGGACCTCTTCTCATCCTGCTGTGTTGACACCCTTATCTCAGACTTCCGGACTCCAAAACTGTAAGAAATAAATTTCAGTTGTTCACAAGCTATAGTATTTTGTTATAGCAGCTAGAACAGACTAGGATGACACATGTGCCTCAGAAAATATTTGTTAGCCCCTATGAAAGTATAGCTCTTTAGAGTCATTTTACTTAAATAAATTCAGCACCAAAGATTTAGACCAGTCCTCAATCAGAATAAAGGGACACCCTACAAAAGCTTCATTTTAATTGGAAGAACAAAGCAAAGAACAATTACCATTTGGCTACCAAGTAGGCATAGTTCCAAATGGAAGGCTCTATAATGGTCTCTTTTCAAATAGATTTATTACCAGGGTAAAGTAATAAATAGGCAGGAGATGGAATGCTTTTTCACTCTTAATTAATCCTAAAATTCAATTTTAGTAAAGGGCAAGACTGACCCACTTACAAGAATAGTTTTGTAAGTACACAAACAGTCTGTCAGTGTGGCACACCTCTGAAATACTGTGAGAAAATTTGTCAAACTAAATGCCTTCTTCACTCATAAGATTGGAGATAAAATCATCTTTCCAGAAACAAACAAAAAACAAGTAAGATGTACAACCACACAGCAGGAATTACAATCACAACTGAAGACAAAGCCCTGCAAGGGGAATTTCCATAATTCAAACATCATTCTGCTTTTGTATTTTCCCTGCAGTGCAGTGTCAGCATTAGGATTTTTACAGAGGGAAAAATATTTACGATTCTACTCAAAGAGCTGACTCTGAATTTGGAAGAGTATTTTTGGATAAATCAGAGCAGAGGGTTTCGATTCTCTTCCACACCTCACTGGGGTTTCTGCAGAGGCAGCTAGGTGGCCCTTCTGCAATTAAAGCAGCCCCAGGTGTATCTCCTTCTCAGACTAGAACACTCCAATTTGAGAAAAGGATCTGGTGCTTAAAAACATAAGCAAGCAAACAAACAAAAGCCTGAAAACTGAAATAAACTACATAAATGTGTTACCATGTGTCAGTAGAAATGAATAGAGTTTGGTAGCCCTCTGCTGGAGGAGAGATATTAAATCCACTTGCTCTAAAGGATTATTTGAGGAACTAAATTTTTTTATAAGGTTTATAGCACTACATTCATGCTGGTTACACACACACACACACACACACACACACATATATAAATATATATATATTGTTGTTGTTGTTTAATGGATATTTTTTCTATCTGCCAAGTCATATGATATAACATTAAACTGGAAGAATCTAATGCGGATTATAAATTAAAATACCATTCAGGGCTTTAAAAAAAAAAAAAGAATAGAAATTGAAACAAATAAAGCAAGTGAAAATTTGAGCACAAGCAAGATATTTGTAGGTTCCTGGTTGCCAAATCCCAACCTAGGATTTCTCTTAACCTCGTTCTAAATTAGATCAGTATATTTGTAACTAATCAAAAATTAACTGTTGAAGCAGTCTCAAGCTGTACACTAATATGCATTGTCAGATCTAATCTTACACATATTTGACTAAGACAATATAATCAGGCTTTTTGCTTAGAGTCAGAAGATTTCTAAACATGATGGCGGAATCACTCTAGGATATTCAACTCAATATGGATGTGCAATTTCTGAAGCAAGTCAGGTCCCAGAACAATACTATTTTTAAAAAAACTGTTTCACAAATGAACTTTCATGCTTGTATCAAACCCCATTGGAAAATTTTTGTATTTTAGTCTCAATAGTAAGCCTCTAAATGAATGAGTCTTGAAATAGTCTCTATAGATCTTGGAGCATTTTTTGGTTAATTTTTAATGTTTTTTTGTTTGTTTGCTTTTGGTGGGGGGAGTAATTAGGTTTGTTTTATTTTATTTTTTTAAGTGGCCGTGCTGGGGATTGAACTCAGGACTTCATGCATGCTAAGCACACACTCTACCACTGAGCTAACCCTCCCCCCAGTTTCTGGTTAATTTTATTTCACATACCCAATCTTATCAAAAATTCTATCTTCCTGTTGTATCACCTAAAACTGTTTCTTACTTTCAACCCTCTCTTCACATGCCCAGCCTCTGTCACAACTGCTTCCTAAGCTAATTGATAAGGTTTTGCCTGGTCCAGTCTCTTCAATTTTCTCATCCCCTCAGCAGAGGCCACTTGGTATTCACTTGCAAATTCTGCTAATCCTGTCCCACGGCAAGAAGGGTTTAAGGAATTCTTTTTCAATTCCTCAAAATGCAGGACCAACTCATACTTACATCTCAGTGTAGATAACTGCATTTATGCTTTGATTGTCAAAATTTAATCCTAACTTATGCTGGTAAAATGCCTAGGACTTCAGAAGTGCTACCTACTGACAAGAGTTACCTGTCACCAATTGGTCATCAGTCTAGCGAACATCCACATCTACTCTCCTCCTGAATATCCATCTCCATGCTTTACATATCTGCTGGCACACTGCAGTCAAGCACATAAGACCCTCCCCATCTGTTTGGAGTACCACCTTTTTCCTGAGGCCATTTTCTACTCTCAGCCCAAGTATTGAGAACATTGAGTCTAGCTACTTCCTGTTTCTGCTGTTCACTGTCCTCAGCTAGACACAGCCAGATGAGGTCCCCAGATACTACAATTTTTACCAAAATTATGTTCTTCACCCTCACCCTTTATATTTTTATTTCACTTATTTTAAATCATTTTAAATCACAACTCACTTCATTTGCTTTTTCTTATTATTCTGCCTCCTCTTTCAGTTTTTTTTCTCAATTACACATGTTTTTCACAATTCTTTTCTCTTCTTTAACAACTGTCTAGATTTGTAAAGCTCTTTGTGATAATAACGTTTTCAAAACATTTTTTTTAAAGGCAAAAACCTGTTTTTCTTTTCCTTTTCATTTCCACCCCAGAATTCTCACCATGTCTTCATCAAAATCACGCAAAAAAACCCCAGCAACTACATTTGGAAAGACTGTCGCATTTTACTGGGGAAATAGAAACATTAAATAGAGGTTATACTCTTAGCTTACTATGGAAAAAGCAACAGGCTAGGGGGATGATAACATAGACAAAGGAGGTTTGCCCTTCAACCTGTTTCCAATGCTATCAAATACTCAACAAACCCCAAATGTTGGAGATCCTGGATATTTTAAAAAGTACTTCTCAAGTCAGCATTTTGTCTGTCTTCTAAGGGAAAGAACGAAAGGCACGTGGGAGGAAAGGGACAAAAATGACAACTAATATATTTTAACTTGCGAAAATCCAAATATTAGTCTTTTATTACAAAACGGGCTTAAGCGCCTTCCTCTTATTTTACACTTAAATAAATATTCAGATGTGCAGAAATATTCCATGAAATATTTATGTAATATCCTAAAAAATGACAAATGGATATATCTAACTTGTATACTCCATCAACTTTATATAGCTGACTTTTAAAACACTGACAATAAAAGCTTGTACTTCTAAATGTTGATCAATCATTCAAGGCACAAATTATATTCAATAATGCATTTCCAGAGATCCCATGTGCTTCAAAAGTACTAAGCACTGTTTTAACTGGCTTTTGCTTAGTGCTAAGCAGGATTCTAAATTCTTTGAGTCATTTTCAATAAATTCATGATGATGTATCCTGGAGCGACTTTTGACCACTTTCAAAAATTGCCATTAAAATGTCAGTAATATTCTTTTTTTTTTCTTTCAAAAAACATTTTCTACTTAGAAGAAATCTTTGGTCTTAGACAACACTATTTTAAACAGTTGATGTTTTTGTACCACAAAGGCTATCAAACTCAGTCAATTCCTGGCTATTTAAGCTTTCATTTCTTAGCCTTTAATGCCATGTCCTTTCTTTTATGAATGTCATAAAAAAATTAAATAAGTGAAAAAAGATGAAAAGTTTCAAGTCACCTTGACTATACTTAGTCATAGTATTTGTGTTCCACATTAAGGCCAATTTCATCTTATGCAATGGATTACAGCAAATTAAATTGCAAAGAAAGCTCTATTTGTGATTTAATCACATCAGGAGTAGACAAAACAAGGATGTATTCACTTGGGTTTGACAAAACAGATAAAATTTTATTACTGATTTTTCTAAGTAGATGAAAGTAAGTAAGTTAAGTGAATATAACAAAGAGAAAAAGTAATTCTATGAAGGACAGTAGAGAATAATTATGTGTTGAATATATGTTGTATTAACTTTTTCTTTTGTACTGTTTCATTCTCCCTGCCTCCCCTCTCCCTGTGTCATACTTTTCTTTTGGGCCAAAGAGAGGAGGAAAATTAGACAGATAGGGGAAAATAACTTGGAACAGAAAATGGAGTCATTCCCCAGGGACACTACAAAGGCGAGAAGGATAAAGATGAGAAGGTCCTAGAAATTCTGTTCAGTCTAGTTACGTGCTTTCAAGATACCCGGAAATGCCTTACTAAGTTACAAGTGACTTCTATGATGCCAAATCTAATAGATGTTTGTCAGTCCTCATATTATTTGAACTTCTAATAGGATTTCATACAGCTGAATACTCTCTCCTCTCTCTGTTCTGGCTCTAGAATTGTCTGTTCTCCCCCCACCATTTTAGCTATGCTTAAGTCTTCTTTGGGTGTCCTCCTTCTCCATCATGTGAACTCAGACAGGCAGAACCTTCCTGGGGTCTTCTCTCTTCTCACGCTATCCTGCTCCTCAGCAGCATCTATTCTGACTAGTACTCAGCCAAAAACCTGGGAATTGTCCACATTCAATCTATCTCCGAGATTTGTAAATTTTTCTACCTAAATATATCTTTGTCTATCCATTCCTTTCATCCCCACAGCCACCAGCCATCGCTGCCTCTCACCAAGCCTATCATAATAGCTTCCCATTAGTTCCCCGACTTCTACTCCACCCCTCCTCCATTCCTCTGAGTGAGAAATTATCATGTTATAAATTGGATCCTGCTGAACAAATGCATAAACAAGTCCAAGGAATTCCCACTGAGCTTACTGACAATTCCAAAGCCTTCATGATCTGGACCCTCTTTGCTCCTGTCGCCTGACTCTGCTCCAGAGATGCTGGCTTTCCTTCAGTCCCTCCATGCAACAAGCCTTTTTTCACTTCAGGACTTGCACATCTACTTCCCTCTGCCTAGAACATGGTCTTCATTCTTCTCCTCATAAAACTCTCTTACAACAATCTGTATTCTACTTCTTAGCCTTTATCACAACTTATACTAATAAAGTTAATTAGGTTTTTGTTTGGTTAATGTCTTTTTTTCCCCCATTGGAATGTAAACTCCACAAGGGCAAGTTCCTGGTGCCACACACACTGACTGGCATGTAATATGGGCTCAGTTTTGTTCGATAGATGGATGAATGCGTGAATGATTGATTGATGACCAAGAACACTGAAAAGAATGCTGAAGAATTTAACTTCCTTTAGAGGAATTATTCATATACTTATAATCAGAAAAATATAATATCTGCTTCCCTTATTCTATCTAGATTCTTTCCCTGGTCCCCATCATTTTATTTATGGTTCCTCTTGTCTACTGCTGTGGACAAAAGATGATATAGATACAATAATGAGAAAGAACATGCCAAACATAGTAATTTAAGGTCTGAACACTCCCTGTCTTCATGCAAACCTCCCAGTTAGCCACACTCATCATTAAAATGGCTTCAAATTAACAAAGACATTGTTAGGTGGATCGTTAATTTTCACCTATAAAGGTACTCAGAATTCTTGGAGTATTTAACCAAAATTAAAGGCTATCAGGGAAAAAAAAGTCACAAAAGGAAAAACAGGTAATATAATAAAGGTATGTTTTAAAGAAGTATCAGTGTCACAGAGGGAAGATAGCCAGAGAGAAGTCTCTCCTCTGAGAAAATGAAAAGCAGTCTAAAACTTCCCCTGTGAAAAAGTCCTGAGCAACAACTGCATTAAAGTATCACCTCGCACTATTTCCATACTTTGGGATCCCAAGATTAGGAGGAAGCAGTTCCCACCTCCCGTTACAGCAGATCTGATGTTCCATTTCACCAGCCCTGCCAATCAGCACCTGGTTCATGATCTTAGCTGATGTGTAATTGTTCTCTAAATTCACCTGTTGCTTTGAATCTAGCAGTGATGCTATTCTGCCAAGATACCACTGGAGGCCAGTCATGCTACAGTATGAATTCCAGCCACACCCTAAATTTAAAAAAAAAAAAACTAAAATAATAAAAGAACATTACAATATCTAAAACAATATTTAGTGTTATAATATTATTAATTAATACTGCCATAGTATTATATGGTATATTGTTATAGTATTATTAATTATTATTAATTAATGTTAGTAATATTAATATTATAAGATTACAAAACAATGCTTTGTAAGTAAATACAAATAAATGTACACAAGTGTAATTTCAAAATCCAACATAATAGTAGAATTTTTTCTAGAGAAGAGATGGAATTTGATTCTGATATTTCAATTAAACACCTGCATTGATCCAAAGATAACTAAATTTGTTGACTACCTTGACTGTGGTGATGGCTCTTATGGTTTATACATATCTCAAAACTTATCATATTGTACACTATACTAAATATGTGCACTAAATATTTATGTTGATTATATCTTTAAAAGCTGATAACATAAAGAAGATAACTGAAGTCCATATATGTGTGTGTGTGTGTGTGTGTGTGTGTGTGTATAGAGAGGAAAGATACACTCCCCTCCATGGAAGCAAATTCTTTCTGGCCCTCTCAGTGTTGAAATAAATATTTTGAATCCATAACTAAATATCTTCCTTTAGAAAAATGTCCAAATTTTTAAACATTATATAAACATGGTTTCTCAAGGCTGTCTCTTTTCTAATGACGCAAAGTCTTTTGTCTCAGAGATATGTTGACAAGAAAAGTCTTTATTTCTATGAATCTGATGATTAAGCAAAACAGTATTCCCGTGGTTTTTGAGAAATCGCTCTTTTTTTTAAATCACAGAGCACCTACCTCAGTGGGATATGACTTGCAGATATATTAAAATAAGCAGAAAAAACATGACCTAATTTAATTTGCATTCACTTAACATCCAATTCAATTTAAATATTTACTCAATGTATTGGCCGTATGTTCACCCGGAAAATTTATCATCACTAATTGAAAAAGAGATACAAAAGCAGCAAAGTAAGAAAGGTCCAATAAGTTCTGCTCACTTACAAAAGTTTCATAATACACTCTTGTCCAGCATAAACACTGGCTGAGTTAATTATGAATTCAGAACACACTTTTCAGGCAATGAAGAATTAGTGAACTCCAAACATGTAAATTCTTGGTTATCACGGTGTTGATATTTTGCTACAAATTCCACTACCAGAAAAGAGAAGCAACACATTTTGGAGAATTTCCTAATGGAGAGCAGACAGTTAGGGTGAAGGCATTGTCTGTTACTCAGGGAAGGTGTGTCATCTGCCTACACTGATTCAGCCCGTGTGCTCACATGGTGCCCAGACAATAAGGTGACAGAAACAGGAGAGGAGAGCAGACTTTTATCTGCAGCTTTAAAAAATGAGCTATTCCATAATGAGCAGATTTTCAAACAGCAAATTATCTCTTATGGAAATAACGGACCTGGAATTAGATATACGTAGTTAGAGCACATATGTGTGACTGAAACACTAATTTAATCATTTAAATGATTTTCTGAAGCTTCTAAAAGTCCCCAATATACTGCCACAAAAGAGCGGTCATCTCAACACCCTATTACAAATTCCCATCATTAAGATAACAAATGCATAATAATTGGGTTTTGCCAGTTCTATGAAATCAACAAACTAGTACTATAAGCATTTTATAGCACTTTATATTCTCATATAATATCTGTGAAAGTCAATGAGGTTAAATGACAGGTCCAAGGTCAAAAAAATGAGACTAGAATATAGTGTATCTAATCCACACTCTTTCTCCCACTGGGCTCTTTACCTGGAAAACCTTGCTTCTTTTAAATTTTCAGCTGTTAAAAGCATATGTATATTGGTACAACTTTGGACAACAGTTTTGCATTACCTCATAAGTAGAAAATGTGCAAAGAAAAAGCATGTTTGATTATCTGTACAGGGAATTTTGAAAGAAACTTATTATCTCAATTGCCATGTGATTAATAAAATAATGCAGTATATTAAAGAAACAAAAACTAAAATAACTACTGCAGGCATTTATTAACCACACACTGTATGTGAACAATACTCCATACACCTTATGCCCATTACCTCATTTAATCCTTACAATAGGATGAGGGAGGTATTATCATTACCCCTATCTTCTAGGCAACTGAGTGAAGATTACAGAATTAACTTGTCCAAAATCAAAGCAGCAAGTGACAAGGAATGGACGGAACTAAAATACAAGAATAGAAAGTGACCCATTCAAGACTGCACAACAAATTACTGGCAGAATCCAATCTCTTTAGGTCAGTGCTTCTCAAGCTTTGGTGTGCACACAAATCACCTGTTGATGTAAACATAGGTCTGATTCCCTAGGTCTGGGAGTCTGAGAGTCTGTACTTCATACAAAGTCCAGGGGATGCCCATGCTTCTGGTCTGTGGATATCTTTAATTTATACTATTGTTTCTGCCAGTATGTCAAGTTACTTCTCATTAAATCTTCCTTATATTTACCAAGCTTAACATTTATTAAACTCCAGTCCCCACAGTCAGGAGTAAGGGCAGCTCTACACTGTGATAAGTATTGCATATAACTTTGCTACTGTGTATAGTATATACTTTGACCACATTGATTTTAATCCTGTAGCCAGATGCCATTCTAAATAAATCCAAATATTCTGACCCTAATTTACATCTCTGCATATTACCACATTCAAAAAATAACTCTGAGAATGAACACTGGCTCTATTCAAATTAGAGGAGAAAAATAATGTGTAGAGCGGAAACATGATTTTATTTTATAAGTTTCCAACAATCTTCATATTGATGAATTTTGTTTTTATCTGTCCTTATGGTATCTGTGATTACAAATCCTTTAATTTTTCATACAGTAAGTTCCAGAAGCCCAATACACTTGAGACTCCCACTCATTATTAGAGCGTCTGAAAACAGGCCTTTGTGAAATTCAGTGGAGGCTGGAATGCATGTCTGAGAGAAACAAGCAGAAAGGTGGTAAACAGAGTGATTAAGAGCAGACTTGGAAATCAGACTGCCAGGAAGCAAGCAAATCCCTGTGCCCTGCGAATTTAGACAGATTTTACTCCCTCTCTAGGCTCCAATTTTCTTATCTATATAAGAGGGCTATCTAACAGAAGTGAATGAGTTAATTACTATGGGACTCAAAATACTGGCATGTAATAAGCACTCAATAATGTTAGCTACTATTATCAAAAACTAAATTTTGATAATTTTTAAAAATTATTCATGCTGAATCCATTCTTTGTTTCAGAAAGTAGAACTATAGGCATTTGGTCGTTTTTCTTTCAAATAAACCTTAAAATTGCCAATTGGTAGGAAATTCTCCGGGAAAAATTTAATAATGACAAACATGGCAGAACATACAACATTTAAAAATATATAGAGAGATCAATTAACACATCTTACAAAGACTGTCCCAATCCAAAATTTGATCAAAGGATTCAGCTACTATTTCACTTGCCTAAATTCCTAAATTTAAAATTCAAGGTCATTTGGATTTTTTTTCTTTGTAGCTTTACAAGCATATTGAGAGAAGTCAAAATTTCAGGCCGTGTTGACTTGCATTTCAATACGATGCTGAAGATGGCTGATAAGTATTTTTAACACAGCAAGTGCAATCTGTGCTGAAGTACTGCTGCCAAAATCAGGTTTGATGCTACGGTTCAAAGACAGGCAGCATCTATACCACTGCTGTTCAGAGCTTGATCAAGGGGCCAGTAGATGCAACCCTTAAGTTCTTCTTTTCTCTTTGCATCCATACACCTGAGACCCTCCACCTTCTGTCCCGCAGTAGCCCCAAAATTCTTTGATTATCAAAAGTCACAGGGGTGTCTGGATCCTTCCAGCCACTGTTCCTTCACCATCTCAAACTCAAATGCCAAGCAGGGGAAGCAGGTTATATAAGCATCAGAAGTGGGGGTGATGGTGACTATCTAAAGAGGACCGCTTCTATTCAGTCTCAAACCATTATGTTCAAGTGGAAATGTGGCCCAATATTACTGGATGTTCTGATTTTATAGAGAAGCTGGAATTCTGGGCTTTTGTGTGAAATCTTCTATCAAAATATTGACAACTAAGCCAATTTTTAAAATGTTATGTGAGCTGAACAAAATTTGCCTATAGTTAGGCCATGTATTTTCTAATCCCCAGATATTATGGTAAAGGATGCAATTTGAACAGACACACTTACATTAAAACAAACCAAAAAACAACCCCCACAGGAAGAAACTTTTAAATCTTTGCAACGTCAGTTACTGGAGCCGTTTAAAAACAGATCACTCAGGGCTCATTTTCAGGAATTTCTTCCTAAATAAATTCCCCAAATCTCACATAGCACCCCCTTAGAAAGAAATCCCAGGAGAATATTTTTTTGTAGCACCATTTAGGTTTTCCGTTTTAGAACTCATTTGAGCACACTGCAATAATATTTTGATACCAAAAGAAATTAGATTTTGGAAGGAAAAGGAATTTATTATATAAAATGGTAGCTTATCAACTATCGGTATTTTTATGAAAGTCATACTCAAGGTTAGAATAATTCTTAGAAAGAGAGAATTTAACTGAGAATCTTATTTGAGGGGAAAGCCTTTTAACTTAGCAGGCATTTCTGCATTAGCCAGGACTATTACATGCCCATGTTACAATTCCACAGACTTCTTGATATGACAGCATCTGAATCAAATAGTATTAAATATCCAAAGGTTAGCAAGACTTTGACTTTACACAACTTTTACTCATTGCTTGATTCTATGCACACAAGCAATAACAAAACACTTAAAAAATCACATTTCACGAAACTAAGTCTAGAAGAAAATTCCCATGCCCTATGAACTAGAGATTGCCTTACATCTCTTTTTCATCTATTTTAATCTATTAAAATGTCCTTTCAACTGTAAATCTGAGCATCTTCTAAAAATCCTAACACCTTAGATTACCATGGGCTCTATTTATGGGTTTTCAAGGTATCTTCATGCTTATCATCCCTTTTCAAATATCTGCATCACAATAGTAAAGTAGGACAAAATTAGAAGACACATTTAAGAATCTAAAGCTGTATCTTCTTACATTCTTCAATGCTTTGGTAATAATGCAACATAATATACTAAAAACTAAAAACAAAACAAAAACAGTGACCAAGTAAATACGGTCATAAAATGTTTGCAGCCCTTCCCATCAGGAGACAAATCTATTTCCCTTCCTTTGAATCTGGGCTGGCCTCGTGACTTGCTTTGACTAACAGAATGTGGTGAACTGGCACCGTGGGACTTTTAAAGCCTAGGTCTTAAGACACCTTGCAACTTCCTTTTCCACCTTCTTGGAATGTTGCCTTGAGATCACCATGAAAAATGCTGATTGAGCCTACTGGAGTAAGAGAGAATTCAGGTTGTTGTCTCAAACCATTAAGTGTTCAGGTGGTTTGTTATGCTGTGATAATTAACTAGAGCAGAACTATGGCTCTGAACGACCAAACGATGTGTTTAAGCAGAACTGAGACTCATGATAGGTGAGACCATGGACATTAGAGCCAGAAAGGCCTAGATTTCAATTCATGATCTAGTTATCCAACTTCTCTGAGCCTCAGTTTACTCATCTGTAAATATGGTGCTAATTGTATCTGTGTAAGAAACTGTGGCAAATGCACAAATGTATAAAGACCCAAATGCAGGTAAATGTTAGTTGCCTTCCCGGCTCGGGTCATTTGTCTTCTATTTCATTACCTTTTGGAGACATAAAATGTTCTTTTCTAAATCACATTTTGCGAAAGATTAATATTCTGGGGTTTTTGAGCTTTGTTACATAAAGCTCATAAAGCAAGACCACAATCATACTTTTAGGCACGTGAGGCCACTTGATAATAATGTGCTCTGAAAATCTCCACTTCAAAACGGTGTTTGAAAATTAAGGATGATGCTAATGTTTTGTTCATATGGACATGCATATTCTAAAACACCAGCGCTGTCTGCTCATTCCTAGATGAAATGTGACTGTTGTCAGCCACTAACAAAAGGCTCTCTTGCATAGCCAGAGAGGCGCCTGTGAAAAACTCCCAGTGACTGAAACGTGTCCCTCAGGGAGCTGCCGACACCTCTGAGGAACCTCAGAGTCCCTGAGCTCATATTCTACACAGCCCACGGTTCCCAAGACATTGCTTCACAATAGTACTTCTAACTCTAATGAAGAGCATCCAGGGATAGCTGACATAGTAATTTGTCACCCGGAAACCTATCCAGTGAACAACATTCATGAGTGAATTCTGATTTCTTATAGGGAGCATACAATGCTCTTCTAGGAATTCTAGAACACTTACATATCCAAAAACAGTACTAATGTGGCTTTGCAGATGCCACCATTGCCAACTCCCAGCCAAAGTCAACCCACCCTGTTCTTTGACATCACAGATGAGGACACATCTTCAAGCTATTTGCAGACAAAATTACAAAGACAGCAAAATATTTGCATTCTGAGCAATGGGGAGAAAGGTTTTGATTGTAAGGGTTCTTGCTCTCACACAGTTATTCTAGGCTTTATGTGTTGGTTGGGTGGTGACTTTACACGTGATAATGGCACTAATGGTAAATCCATCTATGGGGAGAAATTTCATGATGAGAACTCCTTCCTGAAGCATATAGTCCTGGCATCTTTTCCATGGCAAACACTGGACCAACCAAGCAGTTCCCAGTTTTTCACTTGCACTGACAAGACAAGAAGTTGGATGGCACATGTAGGGAAGAGCAAAAGAGGGGTACAGTGGAAGCCACGGAACACTTTGGGTCAAGGAATGGCAGGACCAGCAAGAGGCTCACCATTGTCCACTGTGGACGACTCTAGTAAATTTGACTTGTGTTTTATTTTAACCACCAGGTCATTCCTTATGTAGCTCAGGAGGGCACCCCTCCACCCCCATCAGCAGACAACACCCTATAATCTTCGTGCTCTCACTATAGTTCTTCAAGGTCCCCATTTTCATATCTCCCTACAGGTCTAGCTGGATTGCAGACTTAGGTATGTGATTATGTAATAACAAACAGACAACAAAAGAGTACCAATGAAATTATTACATTGGGAAACTTCATGTTCAGAATCTAGAATTTACTTATAATTCATTTCTAAAAGTTTCCAGCCAAGACAGAAGACAATAGAGCGAATAAATTTTAAATAATGATAACAGTCATTCAAAACATGTGGCATCTCCTGAAAAGTACTATTATTTCAGCAAGAAATAGTGGTTAAAATACATTACTATATTTATATCTTTAGAACTTATAGAAAGTCAATTTCTGTGAGAAAACCAGGATATCCATCATTTTGAAAAGGTAAATAATTATTAAATAATACAGCTATAACATGGAGATCTTGATTTTTTCCCCCAAACTGAAAATTAAAGTAGCCATGGAAATTTCCTTATTTGCCAACACTGGAAGAATGGATAAATCATCTTCCTTTGATATGATTAATCTGTCTGTTAACAATTTTCCCTGCTTTTAAGTGGCAACAGCAACAAAAAAAAAAAACATAGAGAAAAACAAAGAGTTTAACATCATGGATAAAAATTTTAAACTCCCATAGAATAAAATGATTCAAATTTAAAAAGATTTTTTTGGTGGGGGGAGCCTTCATCATTTGGTTTTAATCTATTTTCCAGCCTCGTCTCCTATTATTTTCCAATATACATCTTTGGTTTATTGCTTTTTTTTTTTTTAACCTCATTAAACATTTTTCCAAACCTGAAAATATGCCTTGACTTTGGCATGTGCTGCCCTGGATATCTAGAATGCCCTTTCCTTCCTTCTTTTCCTGAAAAACTCCTACACATCCCCCAAATTCCATTTCAGCATCATTGTCCCCCCCCCCCAGTGCAGTTACACTAGCCACTGCACTCTGTTCCTTTCCTTATAATAGCACCTAACACATTATATTGGAATTTATTTGTTTATACATTTATGTTCTATTTGAATATAAGTTTCTTGGAGTTAAGGGCTGTCTTAGTCACTTCTGTATTCCTATCTCCCAACCTGCCACACACAGTAGCACTTATAATGTGGTCTCTGGTGACTTCTGACCTTATCTCTGACCATTCTCCTTCTTGTTTCTGACGCTTCAGACTTACTGACCCCTCCGGTCCTCATCAAGCGAGCCAAGCAAGTTCCCTTCTCAGGCACCTGCTGTTTCCTCCCCCAGGAGTGGTCTTACCCTGAGAATCACAGAGGCCACTCCTTCTCAGGTCTCTGATCAAATATCACCAACACTTATTTCCTTAACAACACTAGTTTAAACAGCCATCATCACCCTTTATCCCCTTACTGGGCTTTAGTTCTGGTCATAGAATTCATTGCCATCTGACATCGTCTGTCTGTTGGTTTGTTTTCCTTGTCTCCCTCTCATACACACACACCTCCTCCACTAGAATATAATCACCAGAAGGGAAGGACTCTATTTTATTCACGGCAGGGGCTCCCTGTACCTAGAACAGAGCCCTTCACAGGGTGGGCACTTAATCATCATTTCTTGAAAAAAGAGTGATGAATGTTTGCGTTAGACTGAATTGCAACTATAGAAAAAAAATCTATGAGTACACACAAAAAATGGAACAGGAATATAATTTTAAGGTAATATAGCAATCAACCTCGTTTCAAATTTTTCTTTAATTGTATTGTGCTGATTTTTTTCCATAAAAACAAAATAGTTTTTAAAAACAAAAAAGGAGAGCCTTGCAGATGTACTGTCTTTTATTGACTTCTGAGACCCATTTCAAAGGTACGCAAGGTGCTTCAAAGTATGTTAAGAGAGTACAGTCGTTCTTAAATGAGTTCTGAAGCAGTTTTTATGTTTATATTAAATATATTACATTAGTTCTATTGTAGTCATCAATCATCTGATCAATGATCAATAAATATATAACATCAAACCAGCTTTTGAGTCAAAATAAAGAAAAAACTGTAAGTAAATTGACTTACATTATACAGAGACTCAAATCTAAAAGCAATCTTGCTAGATCCTCTGATTTTTCCATCTTTCCCTTTTCTGTCTACATTCATGCAGAGCTTCCAATAAACTGTTCCAGAAGATGAGAAACTATTTCTCTTAAAGAAAAATAGAACACAACATTGTAAAATGATTATAAATCAATAAAAAATGTTAAAAAATAAAATAAAATAAAATATCAAAAAAAAAAAAAGAAAAGAAAAATAGATAAAGGTCCTATAAAACCTAGTGACAGAAAGTTCCCCCTTCCTCTAAACCTCTTAGGTTGCCCTCCAAGCCTGTGCTGGTGGGCCTTCCCTGCCAAGTTCCTCACAGCCAGCCCCTCTGCTAACAGGGCATTCATGAAGTTCTACACTTTTATAGACTGGCATTTTAGGTCTGTTTTCTCTGTGATGAACTTTCTTTGATCTGCCAAAGAATTTTAACATGCAAAGTCATAATTCGCAACCACAGGTAACTTCTGGGTAGGCAATAAATACTGCCACTGGGATTAATGAATTTTAAGAAAAAAAGCCTACAGAAACAAAAGTGCCAAAGAAACCTATGAAGGATGGGGATTGATACAATAATGTTAAGCATAAGTAATCCACCTGGAAACAAAAAAATAAGTACATCACCGCAGGTATGGGAACTGATTTAATGGGAGATAACTAGAGGTAGAACAGAGACAGAGTAAAGAGAAGACTAAACTACAAATCAAGAAATAGACATGGGTCACAGTACGTGAGGAAGCACAGAATAAGTTCAAGTTAATTATAAATCTAACCATAACACATGCCTACTATAGCATCTTAGTTTTTTGTGTATATATATATATTTATTGAACTACAGTCAGTTTACAATGTTGTGTCAATTTCTGGTGTACAGCACAGTGCTTCAGTCATACATGAACATACATATATTCATTTTTATACTCATTTTCACCATAAGTTACTACAAGACATCGAATATAGTTCCCTGCGCTATACAGTAGAAACTTGTTGTTTATCTATTCTATATATATCAGTTAGTATCTAGCATCTTATTTTTTTAACTGGTTTTATTTCCCAGTGTTTATGACTATTTACTGAGCTATCCTTTAAGTTCCTTTTCTGAGGCCTATATGTGGATAATAAATTTTAGAATGATGTCACAATTTTAAGTCAAATATTTGTAATGTAACCGAACCTGGTATCTTACATTTTAAAAAGCATCACATGTCTCTTCTGAACTCCTACTCATCCTTTCAGAATCAATTCAAACATCACCTCCTCTGGAATCCCTTCTACAACACCCATTCTATCCCATCCAACACTGAGTTAGCCTCTATTCCTAGGACATATAAGGCTTCCTGAATATCCTTTCATTAACTTTACCAGACTCTATGAAGTCCCTGCTTACTCTCTGTCCCTCATGAGACAGTGATCTTCCAGAGAAAAGTGACTTTGTCTTTTATATCTGTACGAAACAATTTTAGGCAATAAAAACTCAACAGCGTATCAATGAATACAAAGGTGAAAAGTCAACTATACTAAGAGTATTTTTGAAAAACAACAGAAAAAGCTCTGGGTTCCTTTAGAAATAGACTGGAGCTACAATTTTGATGGCCTTTGTGGATTAAAAGAAAAAGGCTTAAGATCTGTCCACTCCTGGAATTCTCCTCTATAAATATTTAAAAGCTAATATGCAAGATATGCCTGAACCAGCAAAATGAACAAGCCAGCAATGCTGATCTGTTATTTCTGTCACCTTGTGACTCTCACATCACCTGCATCAGTGGTCATTTTCATAGATCGTACAAACTGAAAAAGTCAAACTAATGGTCCTTTCCAATGTCCAGATAGATGTAGTCATGTCAGTAATGGAAACAGCATTACAAGATTATAGTTCTCACTCACATAACCCTTAAAATCCAAAGGTTTTTAAGCTCGTCATTGAAACACCATGAGTCTCATATTTCTTGTCCAAAAAGGAGGCTAATAATATCTTCTCTTTCTCAAAGGGTCATTGACAGGTTCAAGTGGCATAAGGACTTAGAAATACTCTGTAAAGTACTGTGAGGACACAGTTACTCTTGATCATGGATTTATTTTAGCAGCATTGAATGCTAATATGTCATAATCATTATAATACAAAATGATGTGTCATGTGTATCTTCTAAATAAAACTCTCATCTTGCTTAGCAATTTTCATTTAAGCCACCACAGAAAGAGGAATTTTTATCCCTTTACTTAAAAATAATCACCAGAGGAAAAGAGGGAAATAACTATTTTAAACTTCCCAAATCTAAGAATATCTCCATAATCATCCAAATGGGATTCTACCTGATGACAAAACAACTTCTCTAGTTCTAAAACAATACTCCTAAACGTATTCACTTATGGATCAACAGTGTTAAGTTTCCATTTTTAAAAATAGCCTTCTTTTTAACACCATTACTAAAAAGGCAATTTTCAGTGGTTGCTTGAATACAGCAATCATAGTCACTCTCTTATCATAGCAGAGGAAGCAAGCTATTCATCAAAAATTCACGCTGCCCTTTCACAGTGAAGGGTTGTTTTTGGAAAATGGCCACCCACTGAAGACCTCATCTTCCCACTCCTTTTGCATTTGGTTAGACTGTAAAACAGATTATGGAACCCAAGCGGAAGAAATACACACCCACTTTAGATAAAACTCTCCTGCACAATTCACCACATTTCATTTTCTCAGTGGGTCAATCCCAAGGGAGACCTCAGAAACCCAATATTAGAAGAAGCAGAGTCTCTATCAACCTAAGTCTCTAAACAAACCTGTATAAACCCAAATTCCTGAAAACTGCATGCAAAATGTACAGGAGCCTGACTCCCCAAGCCACCATCATGGCACTAGACTTTATGTAAATAAAACTAAGCTTCTTTTTGCTAAGCCATGAAATTTCAGTCATGTATTATAGCAATTATCAGCCATAACTCTTACATTACCTAAATTTAGCATAAAATCTAAATATCTATTAGAGATATATTTTCAGAAAAAAAATTACCTGAATGAATTGATTCAGAATACTAGATATGTAAAACAAAATAGTTTACATACTTGCTACTGGCTGATGTTTTTTAATGACTGAGATTTATTTCCTAAGCAACACTGTCACTATAAGTCAACGCACCTATGTTGTGGTTTTGAACTTCAATGCCCACATGATTTTGCTTGGCCCAGAGAGCTTTACAGATTACATAATGGGAGGAATACACCGTCATTACCCTTTCCCACTCCTTATACCAATCAGTGATGGACCTGGTTTGTGCCTCTGAAAGAAGATGGAACTGAAGACAAGAAACAAATCACTTGTGCACTCGAACTGCAGAAGTAACTAGGAAATTAAGAGACTTACATTGTCCTCTCCAGATGGAGCAGAGGGCATGATTCAGAGAGTAACTCACATGACTTGTGCCCAAGCTGTGCAGACATGTCCCCACCTTTGAGACTCAGACAGATTTTGTAGCTTAATTTAAGCAGGGCTACTTTCACAAAGATGGCTCAATATTTATAGCAAAATTTACATATTTTAAGAAACATAACAATAAACCCTAAATATATAAAACTTAAGGAGAGAACTAGGAATAAATTACCAAGGCAGTCTGTCTTATAATATTCATAAGATGCAAAGGACATTGAGTAGGAATATTTGAGCCCTGTTTTCTCTCTTCTCTTGTATAATGTTCTCAACTGAAACAATTATCCACATCAGAGGAATACTCTCATGTGGGTTTCAAATGCTGAAAGTAAATTGGTTTTGTAAACAGTCTAATGAGTAAAATGGAAGGGGAAATTGTGCACTAAAACTAAGCATGTGCCAATTTAATAATCATGGCATTTCATCATTAATAATAGTATAAAATTATTATATAAATTAATAAAATGTATAGCTATTACAAAATCTGAAAAAAGTAATAATCCCATAGAAATAAGAATTCATTCATTCTTGTACCAAATAAAGCTGAATTTTTGTACACATTTGCTGCATATTTAAATGCAAAATGCAGATCATGCAAATCCAAATCCAATTTAGTATAAAATGTTTAACATTTTTGTATAACAGGTTTTCATGTATTATTTATTTGGCAAATTATTTATTGAGTACCTAGAAGGTGCAGCAACTGCTGGGAATATAAGTAGGATCAAGTTATTTTATGGGGAACAAGATGGAAAAGTGTAGAATGTAATGATTGAGTTTATTTAATTATAAGGAGAAAAGATTTCCTTTAAGAAATAACATCTAATCTGAGACTTGAGAGATGAGTGGCCAATTTTGCTTGTTATTAATAAAAAATTTTCACTATCATTAAAAACATTTATCACTTAAGTAAAACCATCTGAAGTCTAAACCAACAACTATGACATGTTCCCCACATGTGATTTAAATAATGTATTCAGTCATCAAAACACCTTGATTCCAAAGCAGAACAAGGCAAGATTCTGCTGAGAATAGTCGTCATGCCAGCAAAAATTTCCCCAAGAATTGTCAATGATAATGAATTTTTTCACATTAAAGGATAGATCCTTCCTTCTATTAAATATTCAGTTTCTTATTACTTTATTACTAAATGGTCCTTAATGTTACTAGGATTGAGACAGTTGAATTAGTGATTAATTTAGTTCAGTGAATGCCAGCTTTATTAATTGGGAGCGAATGCCCAGTCTAGACTGTTACCATGGAATGAAATTATGTTCCTTTAAGGAACTAATGATTATTTAGAAATATACTCCTTTTAAACTTAAAAGCAATCAACGTACATAGAAGCGTCCCACTGATATGTGTTAATGCTGAGCTTGAAAATGTAAAGTGGTAAATGGTACTAGATATATGCAGTAAAAATCTTATTAAAGGCCTAATTAAATGAAAAGATAGTCTGAGTTAGTGAAAATTATACATTATAGTTTTTAAAAAAGAAATTCTATTCTTTAAAATATATAAAATACTAGATTTCTGAAGTCTGATAAAAATAATATATGCTTTGTAATACCTTTGAAGTGCTTGAAAATAGTTTGTTCATGGATGGTATAGATTAAAATGTTCCCATACAATTCTGTTTGTACTGTCAGTGCGTTGATAATGGATCAATGTGGAGGTCACCACACTGTCCCTAATGGGTCTTTCTGTGTCTTTTTTCACAACGATCCTCCCCCTCCCCATCTCTGCTATTCATCCTTGGTTTCACTTTTTCCCATGTCTCCCTTTGCCTTTCTGACCTGAGGAGACTGATTCCAAATATAGTTCCTACAGGGACAAAGGTGTAAAAACAAAGAAAAACGAAATCAATGGGTTACTCGTCCACTAACCAACAAGTGATGGGGCACAGACTTAGGAAAACTAGTAAGCAGGCCAAGCCAGCTACAGATGTGACAGATTTTTTTTTTCCCCAAGTGGCAGGATTTCTTCCCTTCCATCTGAAGGGTTTTTGCATATACTTATGGTGATTCCAGGCTTGAATATTTTAACCTGTAAGAATATAAAGTCATAAAATGGGTTTTCCTGTGTAGCTTAGTCACTCACAATTCATAATCATATAAAAATTGGTCATGGCTCAGTTTAGAAAGTGATCTTTCACTTTGATTAGAATGAAGCTTTTTGGGGTATATTTTCTCAAAACTATATGGGAAGCAGGCTTTCCAGAATGAACACTTGATAAGCAAAACTGTTTTCCCTTCAAACGATTTAAAAGGCTTCCCAGGGCTTTTATACCTTATTTTACTATTCCTGATATTTTAGACTCTTTTAGTGATAAGGAATAACAATGGAAAATAGGACCATTAGAAGGTGACTGTAATATGATAGACGGCCCTAACAAACAAAACCAATTTCACCTCGATGAGCCACACACAAATCTCTCCCCCGGGAGAGCAACTGTGAGTGTTTTGTTCTCAAGATCATCTCAGAGCCCAGTGAACCCACATGGCAAGTGCATCATTCTCTAAAGTCACAAAGGACCACAGCCAGGTTAGCCAGAACTGCATCTGCCAGAAGCAAGACTTTAAGAATGTCAGGGTGGTGACCAGCTCTCCTCTCTTAAATTAATGGTTAAAACAGCTTTATATTTTCATCTTTGATTAGGTTTGAATATTTTTTTGCTTTTGTTCTTGTGTAGGTTGCAACTGTTTTACTAGGAGAACTTGAGGAGTAAGTGAGCGTTCTCTAGGTTTTAATTTCCCTTTTTAAAAAAATAAAGGGGTTATAGGAAATATTCTGCAACTTTCTATCTTTGAAACTATTCTCTGAGATGCTCTGATTTGGGGAATTAGCGATTTTATTTATGTATTAAAGTATGAATTTAAGAAGAAAGCCACTTACTATTTTGCATTACTTTTATATTAATGGCTATCCCTAAAATACTTTTTGGCAGTTGGTTCTTCTAAGTGGTTCGATGTTCCTTTTTGAACTTTGTCTAGAATATTTATGGATAAACATTGCTAGGTGTTGAGCAGCAGAGGCTTTACAATCAGCCTACTTGAGAGGTTCCAAATTTTGATCCACTGTTTACCAGTCATGTGACTTTGAGTGCATTGCCCAATTTTTCTTAGCCTCAGTCTCCTCATCTTTGAGATGGCAATAACAATAGTATCTCATAGGACCAATGAGAGGAATCAATGAGACAAGGCATCTGGAATGTTTTGTATAATGCCTGGCACACAGGAATTGTTAGATAATTGCATTTACATATTCTTACATTTCTTTTCTCGACTAGATTGTATCTAGACAAAGAACACTTCTTGATGTGTCACCCTACACACCCAATCTAGAAACCTGGTGGTCATCCTTACACCCAATCCATACCTGTTGATTTCACCTCTTAAATATTTCTTGAATTCTTCTTCTCATCCCTGACTACCAATGCCCTTATTGAAGAAATCCCCACCTGGATGATAATAGCATCTGTCCATGTTTTCCAGCCTATAGTCCACAGAGCTGCCAATGTGACGTTTTTCTAATACAAATATTACCATCATTTCCTCTCTTCACCAAAACTCCGTTGCCTAAAGGGCAATTAGCTTGGCTTCTAAAGATCTCAAAAAATATGGTGTCTGCTCACCTCTTTTGCATATCAGGCTTTAGGGAAAAAAAAGACCATAGGATGTTCTCTGTGAGAACATCAGGAAAGGAGTAATCAACTAGGTAGAAAGAGAATCAGAACAGTACACAGTACATCAGAACAGTTCTGCAACAAACATCAACAGTATTTTTCCTTTTTCAAAATGGTAGGAATGCTGATCTATAAATTAAGTAATGAAACAGCTCAAGAAAATATAGCAGGACAGGCTCATACCTGGGCATCTTTCTATTCTGCCAAGGAAAGTGTCTGTCTACCATAAAATTAATAAGCTTTTGGAAGGCAACAAAAATAAGTGCTGATAACTCTATGAGATTTAAGCTTCATTTTAGGAAAAAGAAATCATAGTTTGTCTGTGTTCAGCCTACGCCTCAGACAGACCGTAACCCCTAAGTCATGAATAACGCAGTGCTTCACTTGACCTTATTTCCCCAGCCACTACTGACCAGCAGCATCCAATATGCTGAGAGAATAATGTCATAAACAATCCTCAGCAACTCTGCCTTCTGGAAGTGCTGCTCCTGCCAATGACATCACAGCTTGTCAGCTCAGTATGCCACTGGCATGTGGGTTCGCTTTAAATGGTGATAATAAATAGCATCAGACCATGCAGTTGCGTTGCATTTTGAGATCACATTACAAAGCAGCGTGAGGTCCTGGGCAAGGCAGAAGGACTGATGCTATTTTACTATCTCTTTAGCATCACTACGTACTTGAAAAGAAAAAGAAATCATGTGGAAAATGTGAACATAACCATCTAACAACTGTTTCAGAACTGTGGTTTACGAACTTCTTTCTTATGTGCTTTACGGGAAATCATCGGAGAAAGCCATTAAGGGTCCTATTTTCAAGATAAATACACTGAAGTTCAGTTGAGTTTTCCAAGGTCACGCAATGAAATGTGGCTCTCAACGTGTTTTGTCTTCACATTTTATGTATTTATCCCATGAGCAGAAACAGATAGGACAGTCCTGGGTGGTGTCTGCTGTTTTGCAGTCATATTCAAGATACGGGAGCAGGGCCCCTCTTGAGAAGCCTGGGCTTCGACTATTGTTCTCTGTAATAGCGTGGATGGTCATCTGCTGGCTTTGATTCAGTAGCCAGTTGTAAAAAGTGAACAACACTTGCATAGAAGCAAAGCAGAAAGCAGCCTTCCTTGGGGACCGCTTGAACTCAGTAAATAGCTCCATTAGCTTAAGGTGGCAGATATGCACAGGGATACAGATAGAACTCACAAAGGCACTGTTTCTCTCTGCCTTTACTAATTGGGTCTAACTTCTTTCAGTGGTTACTGCTTAACAGGACTGGGCAGATGGTCCTTAGAACTGAAGAGACATTAAAGGTTCATTTAGCCCATCCACCTGTTCTTAAGCATAACTACCCTTAACACAATTCCAGATTTTTCAAAGTTACATTTCCTTAAAATTTTTTCCTAATTATAAAAGTCACATAAGCTCATTGAAAAGATTTTGAACTATACAGAAAATTATCAAGAAAAAAATTAAAAGCACCTACAATTCAATACTCTATATATGACTCATTGTTACATTTTAATGTGTTTCCATTCAATTTTTTATTTCTATGTTTTTATCATTTTCAAAATTAACTTCATTATATTCTGCTTTTTTCTCTTAATATATGAGAGAAGCTTGATTAAATGCTGAGAATCTTCCTATTAAATATTTTTGAAAAATATTAATTTAAATGGCTGCATTTTCTTGTATCAGATAGATGTATCAAAATATGTTTACCCTTGTTTCCATGGTTTAACAGTCAAGTTTACTTTGTTATTAATAAAGAATGCTGCAACGATCATTCATTTACATAAATGGTTGTTCAAGTGTCTGGTTATTTCCTTAGACAAATTCTTAGCAAGGAAATTACTGGCTGAGGGAGTATTAAGATTTTGACTTTTATTACAACATTTTTGTTTTTTTAACTATAACTATGACTTTTTTGTTTTCAAGAAAGCACCATCAATACATTCACCAACTTTGAATGCATGTTCTATACTTATGTTTGAATTTGCTAATCCAAAAGTTTGTAAAAATCCCTGAAATATATTTTATTTTTAAAGCATTCAGAGAATGAGATCTGTTATCCTCCCTTGACAAAACCCTGCATGACTGATTGGAGACAAACCAACTTTGAATATAACAAAGGCTGAAATGTCACAAACACTTGCTGTTGTTGCTGTTGTTGTTACACGATGCAGAATAAAGCTAGGAACAAGAGATAAAGTGATACAGAACGCGAAGGTAATTTAATCATCTATTGATCATACCATATTTCAAATAAAAGATTTCTTGGTGTCTTAATAACATAAATCAAGTGTATTTTTTCCCTTATTTGTCAAAAAGGTATTTCACGTTTGTCAAACTGAGTATTTAAACTCTTGTATCTCCTTCTATATTACAAATTCTCCTCGTTCCACTTTACATGGGAAGGCAATGAAATCATTGACCAGTCACAGTTACTAAAATTCACTGATAAACTGAGCATGAGAAATGAAACAAACCCTCCACTTTCCAAGATAAAATTTGACATAGACCCAGGTAGCAGATTTTCAAGACAATTGTTATCTAAATCTACTATTTTTGAGCCCACTGAATCACCTCACTGTGGACAGGAACATCACTTACTTTCCTTTTTCTCCTTCCCTTCCTCCTTCCCTCCCTTTCTCCTACAATGGTAAGTAGGTATGAAAAAAACAAAAACAAAAACAAAAACAAAAACAAAAAAACTTTCCAGCCCAGTAAAGTCAGATACTGATTATGATTTCTTACAAAAAATGTACTGAACTATTTCCTACAAAAATGCAATGTTATCAATAATCAAATACAATGGGATTGCACATTTCAATGCCTAGAAGATGAAATTCTATAGTAAATAAAAAATTATTTTTTAATATCTCTTTCAGAAACGTTGCCTGATTAAGTGGATCGATCTACAGTTTACTAAGCTCAGGTAATAGCCTGACAACTGGGCTTTAGATAATACTGATACTGGAAGAAAGTTATCAGTTCCTAAGAATATACTGCATACAGCAATGTTTTTCAAAATGCAGTATTCTTAACACCAACAACAGAATCTCCTGGAATGTTTGTTTCAATGCAAATTCCTGAGCCTTTTCCCAAGTTACTAAGTCAGAATTTCAGTGGGGTTTGGAATATCTTTTATGAACAACATCCTCGAATAGTCTGCATCTAAAGCATAATAACTCTTGGTGCCAAATATCACCCCAAGGATATTTAACCAGATCACCAAATCCAATACTACTTGAGAAAAGCAATGGTTTAGTAATTATTTATGAATATACTGCCTTTTCTTGGATCAGAGGCACTGTTGGAAAACAGCCATCCATAAAATATTCGGGCATTTAACAAAACTTCTTGGAATCACTATTTACAGTTATTTGTTTGATTCAGATTAAAGAGATAAATAGTGCTTAAGCACCCATGCTAGACCCTCTCCCCGTGTGCCTCAGGTCTACTTTGGCATCCAGGGTCCCTGTCTTTCTTCCCCATCTGCCATCTGCCACCACACCCATGTGCAATAGATATGGCAGTGGCACAGTACATCAGATTATAATGGGTTTTCAGGGGGTGATTTTGAGGACATCCCTTTGAAAGTGTAAGAAGTTCCATCAAGTCAAAAGATCCTTGTTCAGGACATAAGGATTCGAACTGGAGAGAAATATTTCACCAGTCACATGGATTGAAATGTGGTAATCACACAAATAAATTACTATATGGGAGTATATGGCGTGATAGATATAAAAAGACATCCGATCAAAAGAGACAGTTATTGCGTGTCAATATTATTCATTGTTCTCATTCATAGTCAAGGAGAATTCAATTTACTGAAACATCTGATCACTTCTCTACTGCCGTCTTTGATTACAGCTAATCATGTAGCACTAATTTGGATATGAAGGTGGTGTTTCTCAGACTTTAGTAGATACACGAAAATCTTTTTAAATGCAGGCTTTGATTCTTAGGTCTGAGGTGGGGCCGAAGAGCCGGTGTTTCTTTTTTTTTAATTGAAGTATAGTTGACTTACAATGTTGTGTTAGTTTCTGGTGTCCAGCATAGTGACTCAGTTATACATTCTTTTTCATATTCCTCTTCATTACAGATTACTGTAAGCCATTGAATATAGTTCCTTGTGCTATACAGTAGGGCTTTGTTGTTTATCTATTTTGTATGCGGTAGTTTAGATCTGCTAATCCTAGACTCCCAATTTATCCTTCTCTCCTCCCTTCTCACCACACCCCGGTAACCATAAATTTGTTCCCTATGTCCGAGTCTCTTTCCGTTTTGTAAACAGGTTCATTTGTGTCATTTTTTTATATTACACGTATAAGTGATTTCATATGGTATCTGTCTTTCTCTTACTCACTTAGAATGATCCTATATTTCTCACAAACTACAGATAATACTAATGCTGCTGATCTGAGGACCACACACTTTGAATAGCAAGGCACCATAGAGCATCTTAAAATCTATGCCGATTCCACCATACATGAGGTACTTTCAATCTTGTTTTAGGAGCATGAGGGAAAAAGTTGGCTGAAATAGCTCAACATTTCATAAATGTATTCAAGTTCTTACTA
The DNA here is from genome assembly GCF_036321535.1 of Camelus dromedarius. Taxonomy (NCBI): domain Eukaryota; kingdom Metazoa; phylum Chordata; class Mammalia; order Artiodactyla; family Camelidae; genus Camelus; species Camelus dromedarius. The sequence continues at coordinate 43,388,145 of NC_087436.1, forward strand.
GATAGCCAAAATTACAAATCCATGGTACTTTTCATAATAGTCATCAACTACGTACTCCTTTTGTCATAATCATGCATTAGTTCCTCAGTGTTCACAGAACTGGCCCCATTCTTTCTCATCCTTGCCTTGGACACTCTTCCTGGATGCCCAACTCTGCCAATCAAAATTTTACACATTTAAAGCCCATTGAAATATTATTTTTCATGAAGTTTCTCCTGATGGCCTCAATAAAACGGAATTTGCCTTCCTTTTCAATTCTAATACTTTTCACATAGACAAATGATTAAAACACTGTCTTCTGAACACCTGCTGGGACTTGGCCATGTACTACCTTCTCATCTTCTATAGACCAGTTGTTTATTCCCAAATCCACTGGCACATTACATATGAGGAGACGTAGGAAAAATACTGAGACCACAAGCCCCACCCAAGACTAATTCAATCAAAATCTCCAGAGAGTGAGACCCAGGCATCAGAATAGTTTTAAAGTTCTCCATGAGGATTCTAATGTGTGGCCACAGTTGAGAATCACCATCTTGGATGACAGCCTCTCTAATGGCTTGCACTAGGTCTTAGGCATAAACATTTATAATAGGACACTCAGTTCAACTCAATAAATATTTACTGAGCACCTTGAACACAGTAGGCACTTAATAAATACACATCAAGATGAACATGAAAATTTGCCATCTTTGAATACTGGGAAGAAAAAGAAAGCACATCTATCAAAAATTTTTATCGGTTGCAACATGATCTCTAGTGATACAATGTCAATGTTAAACCAAATCCTTTCTGTTAAAAAAAAAAATGTTTGACATTGCTGATCTATTCCTCAACTCCTCTGCCATCAGATGTCCACTCTGGGAATAAGGATTTTCCATAAGACTGGGTCCAATTTACTTTTCTTTTTTCAGAAAAGCACTTTTCTCCTCCCTTCAAGTTGAATAGATAATAGAAATCATTAATGGAATTTTCAGCAGCAACCATACTGGAAATAATCCATGGACATCCAAGGTAGGGCACACTTTTTGCCGCTGTCAAACAAAATTAATCACAAGCTTCCAGCCTGCTGAGTAGAGGCAGCCTGGGCGCCATAGGATGAGGTGTTTCTATGGCGTGGCAGCCGTCGATGATCAGCAGGAGAGCCAAGCTGTTTTCAGAAAACACTGCAGTGGGTTTCTGTGTCTTCCCTTCTTTTCTTTCTTTTTTCCAATTCCTAAGGGAGAATCTCCTGGCAATGCACCCAGGAGATTTTCTTGCCATGGAAACAAGAAAATGGAGTATTTGAAAAGCTGGCTGTAGGAAAGAGTGCCGTTCTCCTTGTTTTGTCCTACTTCTTGCCTAGTCTTCTGTAGGGGACTCAGGGAATGATTTAAATAATTCAGGCTGAGTCCTGGTTTTACCTGAATTACAGATGGTCTAGGTATCCTTGGTTGTCCTGGCCATGTTATCCAGATATATCTGTTCTAGTATTTTTCAGTATTATTTAGTAGAGATCTAAATCGTATATGTTCAATCAGTAATAAGAGCTAATTTACTCATTATTTAAAAAATAAATTCAATTAACTGAGCAACATTTATATGCCAGGTATTGTGCAAAACTCCAAGAATTAAAGAACAGTGTGGAAAAAATAGGCAGGTCTACTAATAGCACAATGCAATTGTCATAAATTCTATAATAGTGTTTGAATAGAGACTGTAAAACTATAATTATAGCACCCAATAAAGAGTCTAAACACATGCTTTGGGAGCTGGAAAGATGGGACAGTGAAAAAAATTTTGTGAAGTAACTGCTTTTCTAAGAAAAAAGAAAGAACATCAAAGTCATCATGGTAATTTCTTACACTCACATTTCAGCTGAGTATTGAATAAGGCATTGTTACTGCCTAAACAACTCCCACAACCTCCCTATACAACTCATTAGGGTGATCTCACATCCCGCTCCCATCATGCCTCTAAGAAAAGTCTTCTAAGTTTGAGAATATCTCATGCTTACTTTATTTGGACACCACAAAGGCCAGTCTGGCAAGAGGACTGGCATTTGAACACCGAATAGCCTGGCACTTGAACTCTGTAGCCTTCAAAATACAGTCTTCCCCCAGAAATCCGACTGTCTACGTTGCTTGTTTGCTTGTTATATGACTCCACACAACTGAATCTCTGATTCATCCCTCCCTGCTGGAGACACCCTGGAAAGGGGATCTGGTTTGAGTACAGAAAGATTGTTACAAAAGCTATGTTTGGGCCTTCTTTCCCAAACCAAGTAACCCTTAGGTTATCATGAAGCCAGAGCCCCCTTCTACTTGTATCAATAGGGTAATAGTAAAAGTATTGATAAAAGTGGGGGGTTAGCTCATAAATGCCTACTCTAGGTACTTGTCTTTCTGTCTGATCTCTCTGGCTGTATAGTGCTGATTTTATTAAAAACAGGGGAGGGGGAGGGTGTACCACTAACTAAGCCTAGACTAGATTATAAAGCTATTATGGCAACAAAAAGAAAGCAATGAATCCTACCAGGGGTGAGAGTAGGGAGTAGGGAAGAGTAAACATATTAGTTGATCAAGGAAAGAGGAAGCCTGGTAAAGGAGAAGATGGATTTAATTCTGGGAGGAGTTATCTTGGCAGCCAAGGTAGGCTACGATCCAGGTAAAATACAAGGTATGAGATAAATGGAGATGTTTATGAAGTCCTACCTGATCCCTGGGCCTGAATAGGGAACTGTACTGTGCATTTCTACAGCCCTCTTTAAAACCATGTACCATGGGCGTCATCACAGTGAACCATAACTGCTGTTTATAGTCTAGCCTACTATACTGTCAGCTTACTGACGTTTGAAACCATGTGGTTCTGTCTGCCAGTCCCTGTCTCTAATCTGACTGAAAAGATGTCAGGCATCAGGTCTAAGCCTCTGTCAGCTCCTATTTTATTTAGGCTTTGTTTTTAAATAAAAGTGATGTAAGTAAGACATGTACAGTATACATTAGAAGTAGTCATTATTTTAGGAATAAGGGATAGTTGTCATCTCAATTTAAAGCAAACTCCATCTTATTCTTAGGGCTTTATTCTATGTGTTATTTCTCTCTAAATAAATCTAACTAGACATGCTTGGCCCATAACTTCTCTGGGGTGTGATAGTCTCCTTTATGCATCACCATTACTGTCATCAAAATTGGATGTTATGATGGGTACTGAGGATTTGCTAAGCAAGTAAATATAAGCATTTCAAATGTCCCAGGGCTTATTGTCTTAAACAGAAAAGACCACGGCAGAATGGAATGTTAATGACATATGCCATAAATTAATTTAATTAGTGTTTAAGGGTTTTCAAAAGACTCAGTGAATTCAATGGAAGCAGCAAGTAAAGTCAGGGAAGTTACACCAGGGAATGGCGTCACTGGATCTCTGTTGAAAGAAGTGTAGTACAGTCTAACTGAGCAGGAATGGTTCCTACCCAAGAAAATAGTGTTTAATTGGTTGAATCCAAAATTATACTGATAGACTCACAGGGCAAACCAATATTCTGTCTTTCAGACAAATGAAGTGCTTTCCTGATACATCAAAACCAGGAAATTCAAGTAACTGCATTTTCGTTGGAACTCAAACTTAGAGTCACTAAGTTTAGTCGGTATTAGAAGAAAAAAAATTCAAACATGAAACAATATCATTTACACTAATTAATCCCAGAGTAAAAGTGCCAGGTAATCACGTGCTTGGAGAATCACCACTTCACTTCTAACTAGTACTCATAATTTCATGAACCTTAGCAATGCTGAGATTTTTAAAATAATAAAGTGAACGTTGGCATTCTAGGAATAGAGCTCAGTAGCGTACAAAGGAAAGCTGATCAACTTTGTCTAGAAGAACAGAAAGCATTCCAAAACAAGAGAAATGAATCCTGGAAGCTACATTTTAGTTTGGAGAATATAAAACATAATCTCTCTGCACAGAAAGACACAGAGAGGAGAATTTATGTGCCAATTCTCTGTGTTGTCCAAGACATTCAACTTGGCTTCGGATAATAAGATGGGTTAAATTATTCTGGTCAAGTGTCAACACAGAGGGAAATAACATCAATTTACAGCATGGTGCAAAGCTATAAAGCCACCATGCCTAGAAAACAAGATGAAAGGGAGGAGGAGGTTACCAGAGTCAAGCAGAGGAGATAACTCTGGCAGCAGCACTACAGGTGGAACAGTCATGCATCCCTGAGGGAAGCCAGAAAAGGAGGAATGAATAGGCACTGTGGTAGAGGGAAAATGATGAGCTAGAGAGACACACTGGATATTCAGCATAAGAAGGAACAATGAGTCACACGCAGTCCCCAAGGTGAAAGAGAAACATTACCCTTTAATGGAAAAGTTTAGCATAAATGATGATGCAATAAAGAGATGAACAGCTCTTTTCTTGTCCTATTTAGTTTCACTAGCAAAAAAACCCCACTCTGTTTAAGATATCACATAGTTGTGCCAAAGGCCAGATGCATTATTTGACTTTCAAAAGACTGACTGCAATATGTACATCTCATGAACTTATGCAGATCTTCTTCGATTGCATCATCCCTTCTTTTACCAAAGTGCACTTTCTCCCCTCTCAGTCTTCCTGAGGTGTGTTCTGTTGCTAACTGTCCACTGTAGCCTGTGCTGGACACCTGGACGATGGCCTGCTCTAATTCGGCTCATTTGACGGCTTGTGCCAATAAATTCTAAGATTCTGCTCTCCAGGTGGCAAGGCTGTTTTATAACAAATTGCTGGCTAATTAGGGCATAAATGTTCTTTTCTTCATGTCTCCCTGACCTCGCTCGTTCTGCTCTCCTTGCTGATTACATGCCCAGCAGTCCTCTCTCTTTTTCTACAGCATCTTCTGTGATCTGCTTACTTCACCTGTTACTTTCAGGAACTTGATTTCATTTACAACTTTCTTAATCTGTTGAGTCTGACATTCCTTACTTGATTCTATAACTTTTTAGTGTTGTCCTAAATCTACAGTAGTCATTTACTGTTTATTTATTATAAAATTGCCTACATTTTGGGACACTTAGCCATGTCATTATTCTCTCTGTAACACAAATATACAGTCATATGAGTCACTTCTGATCACTCCTCTTCTTTTCCTGATCACTCTCTTGATCCTCATTTGATATCAAACTCTACTTCTGAAATCAGGAAAATCCATTCAGGTGCTCCTCCAGGCACTTTTCTAATCAATTACTAAAATAGTATCTATTTTTACTTGCCTTTCATTATATGATATCAAGGTAAAATTTTCCAGTTTTTATGGGATACCTATTTGTATGACATTCACAATATAGCAACTGGTAGAAACAAACATGGGTAATATAATTTAAAGGATTTCCAGGGACCTCTAGTATGCAAATTATTTTAAAATAACAAAGTAAATATTCTTATAATAATTTCCATCATCACTTACATGCAACACACCCAGTATATACATAACTGCCTCCATTTTTGTGTATCCTTAAAATTCTTTCATTGCGTAGGAGAAATTCACACATGAAGGCAGGAAAAGAAGATTTTTATCTGCTATTCATAAGCAGTTATTAGCAGATTTGTTTTATTGCAAAGATGTGGCTATAAAGTTCATATAGTTCCAACACCCAGGAGAAAACTGTTTGAAGAAAATATCATAGAGATAAGAAATAAATAAAGAAACAAAAAATCAAATATCATGGAGATTTATTTTGGTTTTCTTTGGGAGTAGTTGTTCAAATGATTTAACTTGTGATCTTTATGATCTCTTTAATTTGGGAATAACAGCCCAAATGATTTATTTAATGTCCCAACTAGAGAGACTCATAATAGCATGCTTAGAAAATCAACTAGCTTTACTGAATGGCCCCAAAGACACAATGATTGTGTGAGCAGTATGGATGGGAGAACAAGCTTGGTCCGCCTACCAGGGAGAAACCAGTTAACTTATTTCCATGCAGCCTGGGTGGAGTCGGAAAACCAAGCAACCTCAGGCTCACGGTTTGGGCTACCATATGCAAAGTGCAGCCTCAAAGGAATACTTGTTAGACTCTAAGTCTGGCGTCCATATGTGGGGAAATCACACCTGGGAGCAAAGATGAGCATGTTCTCTTTCCCAGCTCTTCCTAGGAGCTCTTGTATCTCCTTTCGTGTCTCCATCCTGAGAATCTCTTCCTTAGCCTTCCCTGTAACTACAGGTGTCACTCCAAGACTCTGTCCTCCATCCATGAGTGATTTCATTACTTCTCATGCCTTCAACCTCATCGTGCTGTTAGTTCTTAAAATTATACTTGTCCTGACCTTTCCGCCAAGTATCAACCTTCAAAGGCTTGCTGTACTTTCTCTCTGCATGTTCCACAGGAACCGCAAGCCCCACATGTGAAAATCAGGACCCAGCACCTTTCCCTCTCAGCCTGCTCATCCTTTACTGTTGGCTGCATCAGCTGCTAGTACCACCAGCTACCAAATCACCAGAAAGGGACACCTAGGAGTCATTTTTGACTCTAACTCTTCCCCTACTCCACCTCAGGACTACGTCCACCTAATGGCCTCTTCAGATGAATTTGCCTTTATCTGTCTCTTCCTCTCCACACCTACCACTACATCTTAGTTCATTCCCATAGCACATCTCACAAGCTTTAGAGCTCCCTAAATAAGTTTGGTCCCTAGACTTTTCCATTCTCTGCAGTCTCTACTGTGATGGAAAAAATAAATCTGGTCATGTCAGCCCATTGCTTAAAGCCTTTTACAGTCTCCTCTTTAATTACTCATTAGTCCCAGCTCATTAACATGAGGTACAATAGTTTTACTTCTGTCTACATCTTCAGCTTCATTTATCACGCACCTTACTTACTTTTTTACTTTATAATCTAGCAGTGGAAAACTTACATGATGCTCACTATTGCCAAGCCCTGTTTTAAGAACTTACATATATTAACTCATGTAATTCTCACAGAAACCCTATCAGGCAGGTTCTTTAATTATCTCAATTTTTACAGATGAGGAAACTGAACCACAGAGAAGCTAAATTACTTGTCTGAAGTTATACACCTCACACACATCAGAGCACCTGGTCCTGTTCCAGACTCCAACCTCTCCTCCATTATGCCCTTGTTCCCTGGATGTGCTGGCCCATCCCCATGACATGAGTCATGCTCTAACTTCTGTTTGAAATGCTTCTGTTGCACCTGAGCCTGGATCACTCTTACTTATCCCTTGAAGCTCAGTTCAGTCATCAGAACTTGTGGGAGTTCTTGCCTGGCCTCTTCTGTGCTCCGACAGTAGACCATGGACATCTCCATCACTGCTGTTACCACCAAGTATAATCATCATCTATTAAATGACAGAGACATATTCCTTGGCCTCAAGGATTTAGCATTCTGTACATTGTATTTTACACAGCAGTGTCCCGTCATTAAGAGGCGTTCAATAAAAGTGTATTGAGTGAAGAACACGTGGATGAATAAGGAGCATCCAGCCAGTAACCAAAAACTCTTCCTAATAAGAGTACCACAACAACTGAACTTAAAGCACTACAGAATGCGCCCAGTAGCCCTTTCAGTCAGCTTACAAAAACTGTAAGAGGCCTGTGTGTACGTGTGTGCGCGTGCGTGCGTGCGTATGTGTGTGCATGTGTTAAGGGGCAAGGAGGACAGCGTGAATCAAAGTAGAAAGAGATTAAAAATTGAAGCTACACACAGCCTATTAAGTAAAACCAAGCACCTTTACAAGATGGATGTGTGTTAATGGTTCAACAAATCTATTTACAGTTTCTTAATAATGTTTTGATTTTGGCTACCTTCTTAAGTTTGTTTGAAAGTTCTAATTTTAAAAGGCCTTCAAGTATCATAAAATATATACCTCAACCCAGTGACAGCAGAGTAGTGACTCCAGCCAAGTCCCCGCTGAAAGACAGCCCGAGTTTGGTAGCACTAGTGTAGCAAGTTCTCATGAAGCACTTGATTAGCAAATATCAAGAAATGAGCTTTTGCATAATAACCTTGCAGATGAAAACGTGACACACTACCTGGTGTTAGAACATGTCTTGTCCTCATGGTCAAGTTGACCTTCATACAGCAGATAAGGGGCCTTTGTAAAGCTGTACCTCACTCAAAATCGACACTTAAATGCTCTTCGCATGACTAGGCTTGGATTGCTTTTTGAGATGACCTCTAAGCAATAGAAAGATCAGTGTTCTAGCAGTCAGGAGACACCAAGTCTAGACTCATGTCTGCCATGAACCACTTACATGATTTTGGCCAACGTGCTTGATTTCTCTGCATCTCAGTTTTCTCATATAAAATAAGACATTTGAATTTGGAAATTTTAAGCTAATTCCTTCTCTGTTTTAAGCTACTTGGAGCCCTAAAAGTTTATACTCTTAAGAAACTAGTATGACTCACACATTAAAGTCACCTGCATGTATACACACATAAATACACACACACAAGTGCGAGAGAGAGCGTCCAAGAGAGAGAGGAAAAGAGTGAGAGAAAAAAAGAGAGCGATTGCAATGATAATATTATCTTTCTTATACATATAAGCCAGGTGCCATGGATATTTGAGAGTTATTACACTTGTTTAAATTTCAATTCTAAAATTTTTTATTTGTTGGAGTTTCTACAGATGCAACTGCATAGAAAGTTAAATGCAATTTGTGATTTAGATGATAAATAAAAGATTGTTTACTTCTCAAAGAACCATACAAGGCCATAATGTTCACTATAGTTTGGATTATCTAAAAGTGGGGGGAATGGGGTGTTCCTGTCATGGGAAAAACAGAAGGTGGCCGTGTGCCACAGTGCCGTGCAGAGCCCTCCTGGTTAATCCCAGCTGGACGCCGCCTGGCACCGCCAGCTGCTGTGCGTATGCTCACTGAACAACAGGCACCTGCATGTGGGAAACACGATTAAGACTGGCACACAATCCCATTACCATGATAAGCCACTCAGAGTATTGTTGAGGGAGCTTAATCCGCACAGAGAGATGATGAGGTAGGTGGAAGGGTCCTTTTTTTTAATGTCAGACTCACAGCAAAATGAACTTACGTCATATCAAACTCTAAAGAGCTTCAAATTCATAAAGAATTAAAGAGGCAAAATTTCCCTAAAATAAGTAATGTACATCTTTTAAACCTAAGAACAAGACAATTTAAACTGGACCATATTACTTAAAGTTCCAAAAATGACTTTCAAATGAAAGGAAAGCCATTTATTTGTACATATCTACTGAAAAAAAAAAAAAAACATTTTGTGTTTACAAAAAAAAAATCAAATTTCAGTTTAATCTTTTAGGTTTAATGTTCAATCCAAAAATAAAACAAAATTATAATAAAGTTGCCTGAGTGGTAAGCTTTCCATAAATAAGGTGCCATTTGAGACATCAAATGAGATAAAAAGCAGAAAAGTATTTCTCCTTTTGTAATCTAAACAAATTCTAATGTATTTAAGTGAAAATTTGCAAGAATTGTCACGATGTCTACTCAAAATAGATCTGAAATGTATTTTTCAGCCTTACTTTTATATTTGCATTGAGTTCAGTTTCATAATTTTAAAAAGTAGAAATATTTTATTATGTGACAAAACACTATTTTCCATGGTCTGTTTTTTGATTCCCAAATTTACATTAATTTTCAAGAATTTTTAAAATTACAGTATAAAAAATACCTACCTATAACTGCCAGCAAATGAAAATAATCTATAATAAATATTATAGATGTAGATTACTACTTATGAGTTTATTTGATCTTCCTTCTGCTACCAACTGAGAAAGTGGCCATATAAAAACAATGTTTTTTTGACTGTGACAAAAAACAATTTTTTTACAATGGAAAATGACTTATCCGCATTGTTAAAGAAGTGCAAACTTTGACTAGACACATGGAGGAAAGTGAACTCAAAGACTACAATTTACTTTCTGAGAACGCAATGCTAAAATCCATCTTTCTCGGAATTTCTTATTTTAATAGTGACTGTTATCAAGTGTTATCTTATCTGCAATATTGGCTGCAGGTATGATTTGCAAGCTTTTACTAAATGATAAACCAATACTATAACTCAGAAAACATGGCAAATTTTGTGGTATCTTTTGCTATCATTTGGTAATATCCAAAGATTTGTTATATACACACATATATATCAACACATATTCACATATGTTCCACTGGATATATTTTTACCAAATTTCATATTCAATATCAACATTTTAGATTCTAAGTAGATATTACACTATAGAACTTGAATTTTGGTCAGCTAACAGACACTTATCATCTGTTACCTAAATTGGTATAAGCACCTCATTTCTTCAAGGTCACTTTAGGGTGAACAGACATAATTACTTTTCATCATGGTAAGCCTATGGAAAATAATCAAATTAGTACTGTAGAAAGAAAAGGCATTATTAATTCTGTTTTTAAATATGTGAGTCATACAGCCTTGAAATTATTGGATAAATAGTAAGTGTATATGTACTAGACAATTTCCATTGTACAGAGGCAAGGGATCATTCTCATACCCCAAAATATTCTGTATACAGAAGGATGTAGTCAGCCACATCTGCCTAAGTATCAGTCACCCCCACAACATAATTACTTGTATCAAAGACATTCTGGGAGTTCCATATTGGACCACATATTCTCAGTTTATTGCTTTACTCCCAACTGTTCACTTCTGCAGTTCACATAGTATTAAATAATCTCTACTCAAAATAAGGCTCTTCTGGATGTCAAAAAAAGGTACTATAAAAGGGTAATATATATTTATATAGAAATACACAAAGAGCTGTACAGCCAGCAAAGAATACAATAAGATCTAAACTCACTGGTCACCATGAAATAAATCTGAGAAACCATTCCAAATAGCAAAAGTTCCAAAATGCACATGGATATTTCTTTATTTTAAAGTATTAAGGTACATGATATTTGCATTATAGATTAGGCCATCACATGATAGTGTCTACATGACCCCGACTCCTGAGTCGGAACTTGAGACTGCCATCCTAGATCCTCACATACACAGATGAAAACCCACCCTGAGGGGAAGGAATCCTGTTTGAATATTTGGAAATCCAATGTATAGCTTCAAATTAAAAATCCAGCTTTAGACAAGAATCTAAAATTTGTACCTGGCATAGCATTAGGTTTTTAGAATTAGGATAGTTCATTATAGAAACTTTCTGTGACAACAGCAATAATAAAGACACTTCCAACATCCAGGCAACTATGAGTTAGAGTCTGGTTACAACATTATTTTTTAAATCAAAAGTTTCTAACCAGTTCCAATAATATCATAGCTGAAACGCAGAATAATACAAATATATAAGTATGTGTGTATATCATTTTTTCTTACACTCTTGACGCTGTTACATGGGCAGCATACAAAAAGTATCTCCCACTATCCTTTTTGGAAAGAAAAATTAATTGCTCTACAAAGGAAAAAATACTTCCATTAAGCTCATTGTCTTCACACATGGATAAATTATAAATAAGATGTTTAAGAAAATAATCAGCCTTTAAAATTATTATCAGAAAGAAGCAATAAGGAGAAGAATGTCACTTTTCCATTGGACTCTGGCCAGTGATTCAGAAAGCTGTTCCAAGAGTAGTTCTTTATCTGATCAAGCCATTCTGTCAAAGTAGGAGTAAGTTCCCAAACCACATATACTTGTTGCTGTTGCCTAAGAACTACCTTCACAAATCAGGCATGAGAGCCATTTGGGGTCAGACCATCTGGAAGAGTTTGCAGATGAAACAGACCTCCCATCTTCTCAAAAAGTGTAGGTTCCTACGTGGGCCAGGAGACAAATGCCTGACTGCCCCGTGTAACAGCCCAATCACTCCTACTGATTCTTTAACAACTGGAAAGAGGTCCCTGCTGTGTAATGAGATTATGGAACACATGATAGATTAGTGACCTTTTGAATTAGGACAAGCAACATGAACTCACTAACAAACTCCCTCTTATATTGGAGCAGCTATGTTAAGAGTGTCAGCCATTTGCCTAAAATAGCTCAAGCACAGATGGAAACACCAATGTAGAAAGAAAGCTTCATTCTTTAATGTTCCAGTGCTAAGACTAGGAACTCATATTTGGCTTGGCTTATTATGAAAGCATCTGATAATTTTAGTCAACAACTACATAAAAAACATTTTCCTATTTGGATTTATAATTGTGTTTTTGAAATACATTTGAAAAAAATCAATCCAAAATAGCCTTTTAGATTCATTGATCATTGACCAGTCAATGAAGGCATATTGGTTCAGTGGGTTTAGACATGAAGAAACCCTTATTTTGCTTTTTCATTTTTGATCCTATTTTAACTGTTTAACAGTTTGTTCTTTCAGCAGAGCACAGGGTTTTGGAGACAGGCAGAATGATAGATTTGACCTGGGGTAACACCTGGGTAGCTATATGAATTCAGTCAGGGAAGTTTTTCAATCCCTTTAGACATCAATCTCATCTTTAATATGAGGATAATACAGCATCTACTCATCAGATTATTGTGAGGGGAAAAATTAGATAATCTATGTAGAATTCTTAGCACAGTGGCTAGCACCTAATACTATGATAATTTCTCAATATTTTTAACTATTCCTTTTTATTTATTCTTGTAAAATGTTGTTCCAATGGACTGAAATATTTTTCCTAATGAATACTTCTTCTATAATTAAATTGCTCAGCTTATTGGTTAAACCATAATTTATTCAAACAAATTTGACTTAGGTAAACATCACCATAAAATCATAGAGAACCTTCATTTTACTTTCATTATTTTACTATTGTTGCTCCTCATTTGGATCTTCTACAAAAGACAGAATTCCTTTTCATATTGAGGAGGTAAGTAATTAGAAGATAATCTTGACACACACAAATGTGTCAATAGAACATTCATTTTTTAAAAGTGTATGTGTTTGGGTAATAGATTTGGGTTCGCACACATCTAAGTGTTCTCCTGCACTTTCTCCCTTTGATCAGCCACTCTTTGAGGTTAAGAATGAAGTCCGTGCCTTTGAGAATGAAGATAATTGGCCTGTCTGGACTACAGTGGCCAGACCAGCACAAAGCCCTAACTAGCTGAGCAATTCAAACCAAAACCCAGTCACTATTTATCCTAGAACTCCAGTACATGGACTTATTCAGTGTCTCAGAGTAATGTGTTATGAACATTTTATTAATGCTACTCAAATGTGGTTTTCAAAATAGTCTAAATTTAGGAAAACAAATGCATAGTTTAAGGCTTTTCATAGTCACTACTATAAATTACAGGCTATGAGCAAAACATTGCCAATTTCTGAATTCTCAAGTATAAGTACAAAATTCTCAACAACAACAAAAAGAATTTTACATACCTACTTTATTTTACTCCTGTCACTTGTTTCTTTTTGTTCTGAATGTTGTCTTGGAAGAACCAAATCCTTTCCCTAGAACTAGGGGGTACACTCTACAATGTAAATTCTATTCTAATATCAGATTTATGTGTTCAAAATGATCAAACAATTATAGTACCTTGAAACCCACACCACATACACACACAAAAACTGCTCTGCAAATAAACCTCACTGCAAATTCATTTTATCTTGCTGAATCCACAAACTTTGATGCGTGTCTTCTGAAATGGGTGGCAGAGGAGCTACTTACAGGACATTTCCTCAATCCTTCTCCTCACCTTGTGCTATACAGGATAATACACTATCATCAGGACAGAGCAGTACCTTGACTTTCTACAGAGGATGGGATGCTGAGAACCATATTGAACCATATTGAATATGCCATTAGTTTTCTTTCAGGAGATTTAGAAGAAACTTCACAGCCCTGAGTACAACAAATTTGCCTTAACTCTGTCTTGGGCACACGTCCCCATTACATGCTGCGTGACCCAGCAGTGCACAGGTGTGCAGCCCAAAGCCACACCAAAGTACTAGGACAGAGGAATGATTTGTAAGTATACACCTCTGTGATAGTCTTCCCCTCTTCATGCTGAGGCAGAACAGAACTAATTCCGACAGGCTATTCATGAAGTATATTCTTTGGCCATTTAAATATCAGCTTTTGAACAACTTTTCTACATAAATGACGATACATGATAAATCACACTAAGGCTCAGTTGCATAGACAATTATTAAGTATACTTACTATGTATGGTTCATGACAGTAACATACACATACCAAATTCATATGTAGATCTCATCTTCTGAATGTGACTGCTCTAAGAGGACACTGAAATGATTTACTGTCAGTTACACAGAAAATACCAGACAATTGTGACAGGTGAAACACAGATTTGACTGAATGTGAGAAAACTCAAGCAGATATTCATACTCATCTAAATAAGCCAATAGGATGGGTAGTTCTCATTGTTCTAACAGCATCTCTAAACTACTGAATGCAAAGTGTCTGTACTTGTTCTAGTTTTTTTTCCTTCCTGATTTTCATTTTAAAATATTGGTCTTTAGGTCTGTCGCCTCCCCCTCTGTGCAGTGATTATAGTGAGACAGTGCTATAAAATAAGAGAGGAGGGCATCTTGCCACCACACCCTCTGAATTCAGGGCAAATATTTAGAACACCTAGGAAAAGGAATCTTTGGGGATACACAATATATGAAAAGAGAACTGAAATTCTGACACAGAAAATACCAAAGTTCTCATATACAATTCCCATAATGTTTTGCTTTTTTAAATTTTTCAATAATTTTTTAAAAGTTAGAACACCCTGCCCTAAACTGACTCAGTTTGCCACGTAGAGATATTTATGGTCAAAGATCAGCATTATGATAAATTATTACATTATTACACTAAAATACCTGTAAAAAGGTATCACTTAACTAGCACTTGGTGAAACATCCTAGAATGGTCCACCTTTCATTTTCAACTTCTTCAAACTTGCAAAAGCCACACAGATCCTAATGCATGTTTCTGTTTTCACAGTTTTATTTCTAAAACACTCCCTTACTTCTTTCTCTTTAATTTGGAATGCTCTCTGAGCTGGCAATGGTTATAATTATCCTAGAAGGTCAAAGATGGTCAGAGGTAAAGTGATTGGTCTGATGAAGATGGACAAAGACCACGTGCATTAACCTGTAGACAAACCAGGCAAGCGGAAAAAAGGGAAAAGTCGTGGATTTCACATTCTAGGATCTGAAAATCCAACAGGAAGGACCTGGCTACTTGGAGCAAACTCAAAAGTATGCCAACACACAAAGTGGGCTAACCTAATACAGATACAGCAATAACCAAATGATAAAAGCCTTTTTCAGCTAATATGTACAGTCTTAGAAATTCCTGTATGAGTGTTCTAGGTAATTACCGTCCTGAGTTAACCATATTAGTGTCTCTTAAGGTAAAGGCAGAAGTTGATTATTTGTACAGTTTCAAAAAGGGTTTCTATTAGATCGAGATGCCTTGTTAATTTGGAGGCTTATTGACTGGAATTTACTACTGACTACAGAAATAATGTATAAACATGAATATATTTGAGGCAAGGCATCCCAGATAAGATGAGTGGGATTAGAGAGATACAAGCTATAGGACACCAAGTAATCACCCAAATGAGATGGACTCCAAAATGTAAGCCTACAACTGACCAAAGCTCAGAGCACCCACAAAGTTCATAACTGTGAACCACAATAAACGTCTCAATAGTTTCCTAACCTTTAATGTGACTTGTAATTATATGGCCGGGACTAACCCATCCAGATTGTCTGTGTATCCCCTTCCTTCATACCCAAGTATTAGCTGAAATTCAAGGCTCAGGGCTATTGCTCACCCACTCGTATGGCTTAATGTTTTGACAAAATCACACTGCTCTCTTGCTCTTCTCCAGGCTCCTGTTGGTACTTTCAGCAATATACACTGTAATAATCATTACTTATAATACTTATAGGTATTACATAATACTTATAATATTTCTCTGGATTGGACATTTTGTGGGGAAGAAATGTCTGCTCAATCAGATTATAAACTCCGTGAGGGTATCAATCATTGACTCTCAGCCCAGCAATGTCATAGCAGCTACTGCAATGCGATATACCTAGCAAACCAATACAAAATTACTGAATTAAAGGAGCTTTCCTATGTGTCAGGAGAAAACATCTAAATTAAACTGAGTTAAACAAGCTGATTCTTAGAAATTGAAACTCATTAAGCAAATGTTAGAAATTAAGGTCTTTGTCTTAATGAGCACAAACACAAATTAGTGGGTAGAAGAAGATGGCAGTTTTCTGCAAGTTACCAGAAAAACATGAATAAAAACCTGGTCTGGTAACTAAGTCGAAGCTTACCCTCTAGATTTAGGTGTATCGTTAACTAGAACCGTTCTTACCGTCTCCCTCCAGCTTTTAAAAATTGACCCTCCCTGAAGGGTTGGCAGGTATTAATGGATTTCAAAGAAAAGAAATATCCTATCATATTTACTTGGTCTCAAGTATTTCTATCAAAAGATTGTCTCGTTTGGTAGCAATTCCAACTCTACCCTTCCAAAGTAAAAGGAAACTGAGATGATACATTGATTTGTTGTGATGAATCCTGCTAGTGCCCACTGAGATAAAAATAGGCAGTGGTTTTGTTTCTGCTCCCAACAGGAATTGGAACAGCATACAAGCAGGAAAGAAATCAAGCTAGAGACACATTTATCATTTAGTGGACTCTGAATCGGGACAAGGCAGTAACAAATACAGATTAAAAATCTGCGATTCTATTTCAATACGCAATCACTTGTCTCTTTAGAAACTTTATCGAGAAGCAAAAAGAAATCTCAAACACTTCAGAAAAAAGTGTATCAAAAAGAGCCTTGCACAGAACAATTACTGAGAATAGCACACTCACAAAGTTCCTCAAGAGAATGATTAGAACTCAAATTGTGAAAGTAGGATCAACTTTTTTTGCTAGCTTAATGCAATATGCCTAACCCACATGAAGATGCCTGTTTACTTCTTTCGCTGTCTCCTTCATTTTTGTGGATTTTCAAAGCCCAGTACATTGTCTGTATAAACTAAAAGAAACAGCCACACCAATATGTCACAAAATGTAATGAAAGCAAAAGGAGGGACAAGAGAAGTCCTGCTTGGAAGAAAATTATGGACAGTTGAGAAAGAAACCCATTTTATGTATTCTTCCCAGAGATTAGAGTGAGCATTTTGAAGAATGTGATCAACTGATGAAACATAGGGAGCAACATTGGAGGAGGAGGAAGGTACAGCTCAGTGGTAGAGCGCATGCTTAGCACGAGGTCCTGGGTTCAATCCCCAGTCCTTTAAAAAAAATAATAAAAATAAAATAAATGAATAAATAAAACTAATTACCTTCCCCCCAAAAAAACAAAACAAAAGATTTTTTTATAAAGATTAAAAAAAAATTGGAGGAAAAAATCTGGAGGCTATCTTAGAAGATGAGGCTATAGATAGCTTAGAAGCTTTGCAAGAGACACAGGAATAGCTTAGCATAGAATAGCTTAGCATCTGGTTTCCATGGGAGAAACGGTTCAAAATATGTCACTTGTTGATTGGTGAGAAAACTGCCTATCATTTCTCCAGCACCATCTCTACATGAGGTCTCTGAGTCTCCAGTTCCTCATCTACAAAACTGGGATAATAATACTCAACAAGAGTTATTTTGAAGATTAAATGAGATGGTATATGTGAAGCAGTTCTAGGTTCTAGGGGTAGAATAAGGGGGAAAATTCTTTCTCTTTCTGTTGCTGTTGCCATCTAGGCTTAAAAGAAACAAATGTAAGGGGAATCTAACACATCTAATTGAAATAAGAGATTCTTCTTTCTAAAATAGCTCTACTTCATGCCTACCGACCACATTCTAATGCAATGGTTCTAAACTCTAGAGCACATAAAAAACAGTGGGGAGCCTGTTAAAAATCTCCAAAAGTGACTGCACAGATCTAAAGTGTGTCCTAAGGATTTTATTCTTTTAGCAGACAACCCAGGTAATTCTGGTAGTTGTGGTCAGCAGATAGCACTTTACTCTAAAAAAGATATTATAGGATTAGTATCTAGCTATTACTCACATATGAAATTAGCATGAAAAAAATCAGTATTATGAAAGTGGGTCAAAAGAGATGTAAACAGAGACAGACATAGAAAGGAAATCACAGAATACCAGGTTGTAAGGGATTTTTCCATCCAATAAAAAAATTTCCATCATCTCTGACAGATGGTCATTTAAAATACCTTCAGTGATGGGGAATTGCTGTCTTCAGGCACACATGTTATTTTGGGTTATAAACTGATGTAAAATAGAGGGTCAATCATAAGTTTTTGGAAAATGAAGAAATGGGGATATTATACATGAAAGACTTTGCAGACTTGACTGAACAAGACAAGGCACCAAATAAATTCAGGACTAATTGGACTGCAAGATAACTTGAATATCCAAATGTTGGATCTGCTACCTGATTCCACTAAAAAAGCCAAGCTTTCTGTGGCTGCTGTAAAAATAAACCTTTACTATGTCTCTCATTCATATTTCAATGATGTATCATTTCAATCACACATCTGGTACCACTCTCAGCTCCCCATTTAGGCAGTGGCAAGTGAACAGCAATAAAATTATATAACACCAAAATATTTTTGCACTGCTCATAAATATTTTAAAACAATGCTCCAGATCAAAACTTCTTAAATGAATATTGGATATCCTATCTTATATTCTATCTTACAGAATTCTATCTTATAACTCTGTCATCCTAGCTTATAACTCTGTTAAAAACAATAGTACTTACTTATATTTTAATCTTTATATAGCTATTCCACCAAATGAGGAAAATGGAAATAAAGCCACTTAATTATTTACCTGTTTTAGAAGAACTCACAAAGCCTAGTGGTTTCACACAGCTCTGTCACGTGTGACTGATGCTCAGGCATTTCCATCATCCTTTATGCAAATTATCAAAGGCTCCTAGAGCTGTTCCAGTGCAAACCCACTGCCATGTCATTGATACATAATTGGAAAGTGTCAATTACTGAACACTAATATGGCCTTGGACTATTTTAATCTAATCTGCCAAAATAGTGTCCAGAAGAAGAAATTTTTATAGAGTCATCTGGGATTTAGAATAGGCTAAAAATCCACCCTGATATATTTTACACAGGTCCCAATGCTTCCTTGTAGTCCAGGATTCAGGTGAGAGTTAGAGTAGTTCCCATATCCTCTCCTCCACTGAACCATCACTGGAACACCAATCCCAAATCTGCACTTTAGGCAATATTTATTTGTGTGAAATAACTGAGCCTTGAGGAAACGATTTTGTTAAAGTATTAGATGAAAAGGTTTCTTGAGCAAAAAAGCTATCTGATTTGTTTTCCTTGGACACTAAGGAGCATCCAGTAGTAAATCTGTCTCTCTCTCTCCAAAGGGTCTTTGTGTTCAAGCTTGAGAAAGAGAAAAGCAGCTGCTGACATCCAGGAGCTGGCCTATTACTATCAGCTTGACCTTGGTGTTCACTGTTGAACGTAAATAACTTCACAGAGCATCATCATCAGATCAGACCACTCTGTGACCATGAAGGAGCAGGACAAAAATGGCATCACTCCCTTATCATGTCTAAATACAGACAAAACATGAACATTGTCCAAGCCAAAACTACCAGACACCCACTTCTCTTGCTAACTGAAAGACTGCTGCTTCTTTACCAACTACAGCTTTAGTCTGCCATCCTAGAGATCAGATTTATTGGGATACAAGATCCTAAAACTGTTCCTGCTTTCTGAGAGCACCCAACCCAGAGTGAACCCCCAGTTTCTTGGACTCTCCCCCAAATCACTCATTCAAAGCCCAAATCTAGTGAGTGGTTGCTAACTCGGCTCCTCATGATGTGCACCCTCCATCACTGCAGTGAGTCGTAACTCCAAAACAGCCAACCCCTGGTGTGTTCCCGGTGGTCTTCTCATGGCGGGCATTGACAAGCTCAGTTACTGAAGTCAGAACAGACATTCTTAAGAAAAGCTGAAAGAATTTCTGTCTTCCAGATACTAAAATTCTAATATAAAATAAACTCTTTGAACTTATTTTCTCACAATGTGGGTTTTGTGGCAAAGGTCTCTTTAGTTCTGTCCCTCAGAAGAATTCCTTGTGTGAAGTATAGGATAAACAAGAGGATTATGGCTCATCTGTTAAATATTTACTTGAGGAAGAGGCATGTATTCAAAAAATATGACTCAATGTGTAAGATCAACACCCAGGCCACAGTGATCCTGGTGGTCCACAATCCTGGATGCTTATGTAAAATCCTACAGTGGATTCAATACGAACCTCTCATAGAAAAACAGACAATGGAATCGAAGTGAGATGACATTGACTTTGCTCCAATTCTTCGACTTTCTTTCTCAGTTTTCATCCTTATTAGGGATGCTTATCTCTTGATTATTATTTCCTTAACAAAGCACATTTAATGGTCTATTAAATTTACCAGGAGAGGGGATTATATTGTATTTTGTGGCTTGGACAATTTAGAAGTTTCTAAATATGAAAATTTAAGTTGCCTGCTATGCAAAAGATGTGAAGTGGGAATCTAAAGACCTAGGGTACATTTATGTAAATCTGAAGAATTTATATGAGGGGGTGGGTGAGTATAGCTCAGTGGTAGAGTGTGTGCTTAGCATGCACGAGATCCTGGGTTCAATCCCCAGTACTGCTATTAAAAAATAAATTAATTTTAAAAAAAGAATTTGTATGAGATAAAAAGTTTCCAATTATAGACTATAACTTTCAACATTTTGAAAAATGACTACAAGCCTTTGCAAAGTACCAGTATTATATTCTACCTCTCTCTAAAATATAAGTAGACTTTCCTTCTACATGGTTTATTCCAATAAATAATTTCTGTTTAAGGGAACAGCAACAAAACCTTAAAGTTACTATCATCGACTACATACTGCTCTAAAAATTTTATATACATTATTTCCAAACCTTACAAAATACCGAAAGTATACATAATTATTCACATTTTACAGATGAAGACCTGGATCAGAGAAATTGATAGGCTCCAAACACGCCATATAAAGGAGAGTTAAGATTCAAACCCACTTACACCTGACTTGCCCAGCTGAAGGATGTTTAAACACCTGTGTGTGTGTGTGTGTGTGTGTTTTCTTTTGGAGTGAAATTACTTTTAACTCTCAAACTGCACCGTGTTTTAACAGCTCATTTAATACATGCCTTTTCATGTATGCACAAACATACACCACACATTCAAAACTTGCTATTAATTGCTACCATTTTGACTGCAAGTTTGGAAAAAAATTTGCTCCTAAAATAAATATGTTTGGGAAAATGGAGCTTTAAAAATATTAGTTATCACACATGATAATTTCATCTTCTTAACCCCGTCAGATACTTTAAGATGCCTTAGGTGTGTGAATTTAATGCCATCACTCAGAGCTTAAAATCTCCTTGAGATACATTCTCCACCCTTTTAAGACTTCTGAGTATATTGTTTCTAATACAGCACAGGGACTTCAGAGAGAAATGAAGAGAATTTTGAAATGATATTGTGAATGCAAGCAAAAATTCCCTTTTCCTTTCTTTTTCCCTATCTCTTGCTCTCCTCTTTTCTAATTGTTTTTTCTTTAAAAGAAAAATGTTGCTCAATTAGGCAACATTCTATAAAATGCCCTCCAGGTCTGGGGGATCCAGAATCCCTAGGTACAGAAGGACATTCTGCCAATGTTCCCACCTGCCCTGAATTATCCTTTAGCCTTTATCAGATTGCATCACTATCTTCATGCTATTATTTAAAAACTGTCATATGTGGGCATGCTTATTTTCATCAAATTACATGGCATTGTGCAAATATACTAATCCCTTGTTTGCTAATGCAATGATTTTTTAAATAGAGGTTCTGAATTATTTTAGTTTTTTTTGAAACATGAGACATTTAGTACATCAGAGATCTATCATTGTGAAGCACAATGCAATCTCAACATTATCAAAATAAAACATACTCATTTGCTCAGGATCCTTATGTTTTTAACCTGCTCATTCAAAACCCCAAACCATCTACTACTGGAATCCATTTACATGAGAATCACAGATCCCGCCCATATTATTGACTCAGGGAATAAATGGATTTTAGGAGACTATTTAAAAGGCATCTCCTTCGGAGGTGGGGCTCAATCGGCTCTGTAAGGCTGCAACAGTTTACCAGGATTCAGGCCATAAAGAAAGAAGTGCTGGCATTGGGTGGGGCTGAATAGTTTACATTTTCCCCACTGTTTCTCACTGGTATCATTTTCATGAAAATCAAGGGTGTGGAATGTGTGCCAGGGTAAGAAATCCTACAGACCGCTTTGTGTGCCCAACAGCCCCCACCCCATAATATCATTAGCCGTTTATTTTAATCAGTGAATGAGCTGTCTGTCACATTAGTGTCTGGGAAAACTGCAGAGGAGCTAAGCAAACCAAAGAAAATATCATGCTGGGGATTATATTTTCCCTGTCACAACAGTCTTTTCTCCTTAGGAAGAAGACACTTTGCATGGAACCAAAAGGCATTTGCTGTCTAGCCATCTCAAGATCATCACAGAGCAAACACATCTGGCCCCAAATCTTCCTTTTGCTTCCCAATTCACCTTGCTTAACACTTCCTTTGAAACACACCCATTCTAAAAATAAAATGACCCTCTCTGTACCCAATTAACACCAAAGGCATCCAGCAGTGGCCACAATCCTCAGTAATCCACATGCCGAACACACCTTATCTCCGCTCACTTCACCATGCTCCAGTCCACGAATCCATTATGAATCATGGTCCCTTTCCTATTTTCAAAAAGCAGCGTTTGCACCTGCCTCTTTAAACAGCAATGCTTGGCACTGATATACTCTATAGTTACTCACAACACTCCACGGATTCTAAAGCCTCACTGACATTACACGCTCACAGACACACACCCCTATATACAGACATTCCTAATTCCAGCAATTTACCTTTTTTGGTCTTTTTCTTCTCTGACTACCGCCATTGAACTTCTCCCCACTGTCGCTTTTCTGAGCTGCATCTTCGTTCATCATTTTGAACAGTTTGGAAATAAAATAGCTCTGCCATTAAACCCTGCCGCCTGTACAGACCACTAGCGAGGATGCACTTACTGGAGGAAAGCAGGAGGAGGAGGAGGGGTGGGGAAGGGGCGCGCGCTGGGAGGGTGAGGACGGCGACGTTGCTATGGCAGCAGCTGCCACAACTGTTTATCTGACTGCATTGTTAAATCTGATTCAACCAATTACCGCCAGGGACGGGTTACAATGAAGAAAGCCTTGGGGGAAAAATGCCAGGGACTCGAACAATTTGGGGACTCTGCTGGTTAGTTTTTGACACACCCGCATTCGATCAGCTCTCTCCACCCACACACAAAACCTGCACTTAATTTTCTTGCTACAGGTACTTCAACACAGAACAGACACAATGCACAATGAGAAAACTCTAACACCCTTGCCTGTGTGTCAACCTGAAGAGGTACATTTTAGCCGGTGAAGAGGCTACTCAAGGAAAAGGATTAGCTATTCGTATCCTAAAGTAAATGTAAAAGTTACATTTTTAAGATGTTATTCACTTGATTCCAGGGGATAATTGTTCAAAACTCAGCTCAAGGATGACTTCTGTTACAAAGCCTGGACAACAGGCTCCCCAGCAACCAGGTGACACAGACCACTCCCTCCTCTGTGCCTCCTCTTTTCACTGAACGCTTCTGACAGAGCACCTGTAACACTGCACAACTGCACGTTTACCCAGATGTCATTTCTTGACAGGCCAGGAACTTCTTGAAGCCAGAGAGTGTGTGTGTGTGTGTGTGTGTGTGTGTGTGTGTGTGTGTGTGTGTGTGTGTGTGTGTGTGTGTGTGTGTGTGTGTCAGGGGAGATCACTGAATTTCCAGGAACCAAGCACAATGCAAAGGCATATTAAAGACAAGTTAATGAAGTTTTGTCGAACATATAAGTACGACATCTCAGGTAATACAAATATAAGAAAGCTGTGGAGTTAAAATATGTTATAACTGATCTTACAAATCTTCCTAACCTAATTTTCTTTATTAACTGATGAATAAAACACAATTCCTGATGTTAAGGTGCTTATAATATAAAGTTCCAGAATTCTTCTTGATAAGAAAAGAAATCAGGGCTTGTTTTTATAACAAGAAACACAATTTCATCTACTGGATTGAGGTGGCCCTATTTGTGTATTTATACATGTTAAATTGTAGATGCAACCCAACATGTTTTGTACAAATACACATATATGCACACTGAATATGCATCCCTCTTCCTAGAAAACAACTCAAAGTATAACACACAGAATATTTAAATGTAAAACCTGAGTAAGGATTAAACCAGTGAGATAATATATACAAATACCCTTTGAAAATGGAAGGCACTTATGTAAATGTGTCATTGCTATTGCTAATCTTATGATTACTACCAATACAGGTAATTTTCAAGTCAGAAAAGCCTATTTAAAAAATGCTTCTCACATGAAAACGGCTACCAAAATTGGGAGTTCATCTTTCTAGTAAATACAGCAAGAAAACACCTTCTTCCCTCACTGCTGTTGAGAGGGCTTTTTCTCTCTGCCTTTCTGCCCCGAAGACCCTGGCCACTTCCCCATCTGGGGTCAATCCTGTCCTGCTGCCTCTCATTCCCTCCACCCTCCTTCTGCTTGAGCAGACCGATCCCACCAGTCATGCCTGGATCCCACAGACAGGAGAGAGGCAATAGGCCTCTGTTTTTCCAAAACAAATCCCTAGAGAAACTTTCACAGCAGCCTCTCAAAGCCCAGCCCCCACTGCTGTCAGAGCCCTCACCAAAGTCCCCCCTGAAATCCTGCTACTCCCTCGCTCCCCCTCACTCCAACCCTCACTTACTCCCTCACCCATCCCCATTGCGCCTCCCTGAACTTGACCTTCTTAGGAGCACCCTCAGCCTGGAAACTGGATTGATTTACTCAATAAACATTTATTGAATGCCTACCTTGTGCCAGGAACTAAGCACTAGGGACACAGCGCCCTAACCACCAGGGACAGAGTGGTGAGCAAAACAGGCAACGTTTCTGGCGATCGTGGTGCTTCTGTTCTAACAGGGGCACTAGACAGTAAACAAGAGGAATAGTGGTCAGGGCTACGGGGGAGACAGCAGGATAGAGAGAGATGACAGGCAGATGCCAAGTAGATACGGCGCTGAGGAACGCTCTCTAGGAACCTGAACAAGGTGAGACACCCAGCCAAGCAACTATCTGGAGGGGGACTAGTCTAGGCAAAGAGAAAAGCAGGTCAAAGGTCCTGAAGTGAGCACTTCTTGTCAAACGTGTTAGAAAAACTATGACATCCAAAGGCGGAAAAGAAGGGAAAGGAAAACTTTTCTAGCAACTGGAACTACAGGAGAGATGTGTTTACTAACACTCTTCATTCTCATTTGATGCCAGAATGTGTTTTTCAATCAATGGGTTGGGTAGCTCGGTTAGGAACCTAATCATTGTTTTTACATCACCTTTACAATGTAAATCGCAAACAGATGTACTCATATTTCACTACTTCATGAGTCAGCAACTTCTGATTATGTTTGATCAGCCTCTTAAAACAGTGCCTCTTTGTCCACACCCAAATATATAGAACACGGTTTAAACGCTCTGATGCAGGCCTCCAATTTTGACAACGAGCTACCACCTCCTGGCCGCTCCTTCCAAAATATTATACAATATACCTTCTTTACAGAGTGGATGTACTGTACACATACTAGACCAGCATATCATAGAGGTAAACACCTCTATTCAAAGTGTAAAATAAAGATCTCAGCAAGTAGATAAACAGGTGCTAGTAGCAATACATTCATTATAGGATTAGAAGATATACTTTACATATAAAGAGCATGCCAATCACCTGTGGTGGTGGTGTGAGTGTGTTTCTCTGTTGAAGCTTTCTATCAGTTTCTCTGTGTCTCTCTACTGGAAATTCTTCCCCTTCTGTCCACGTGGTGCAGGCTTTCATGGGCATGTGTCCAATTGGACGCTAAGCTCCTTGAGGGCAGGATAAGTGTCTATCTTTGCCCCTCCACATGGAACCTAGCACATTGTATGGCATATAATAGGAGCCCAAGGTTTACTTTAAAATGCAATAAGAAAACATTTTCAATATTTACCATGAGTTTATATTTATGGTTAAACTTCTAATGGGTAAATTCTTCATTTCTTACATGATTTTCTGTATGTTCTGACATCTAAGAGCTATACATAATTTCAAATAAGACTTTTAAAGATATTTGAGAGACTGGAGTTGCTGCAGACAGAAAAGTAGTGATGAGAGTACCTTACATTTTAAAGCAGTTTAGAACGGATTGATTTTGGTTCCTAGCATGGAAGACCCATGATGACTGAGCTTTTTGCTCACTGAGATTTCCCAAGCATTTGTAACAATATGGGCAGCTGGCAGGCACTCAAATGTTTAGTGACTTCAGGGGATTCCTGCAACCACACAGGGGAAAGGTTTACATCAATCATAGTACAGGTAAGAAAACCGAGGTTGAAAAGCAGTTTGGGTGCCTTTCCCAAGATAACAAGGTTAATAACCTACAGAGCTAACATTCTTCTGATTCTAAAGTCACTGCTCTTTTATTAAATCATGGCTGGCTTCAACGAAGAGCAGCCACTTAATAAAGTACAGTAAGTAAGATGGGCAGAGACTTAGATGGAAAATGCCAAGAGCAGAAACCACAGTCAGAAGACAGTGACCCAAGTAGAAAAGTGAAATCTTTATTAGCTTTATGTGAAGCATATTTTACAGGCATGGAGTTTAGAGGTGATTTTATTAATTATAATAAGCCTACTCTATTCTGTTAAATCATTAGAATTAGTAGTATTACAGTGGGGAGGGTATAGCTCAGTGGTAGAGCACATGCCTAGTGTGGATGAGGTCCTGGTTCAATCCCCAGTACCTCCATTAAAGAATTGATTAATTAATTAACCTAATTACCTTCCCCCCACCAAAAAAATTTTTTTTAAATAAACTGTATAAAAAAATAGTACTACAAAATCTGACACATACTATTTTTTTTTAATTGCAACATTATTTGAGCAGGATAAAGTTCCCTGAAGTGTAAGCAATTACATCTTAGAGATAGGTTATCTTCCAAAAGCTCATTTGTCAGTCAAAGTTGTCTGGTGTTCAAAATACATTTTTCATAGAAACCATGTTTTTAATAAAGGCTTAGTTCTCTAAAACCCTCAAAAGTCTTTCCTAGTCACTTTTACTTGTAGAGAATCTTAACGACTCAGCAGAGATTGGAGAGCAGGGCATCAAACAATTTCCCTTTTCCTCCTGGCCAGCTAGATAGCCCACTGTCATGGGGTGAACTGTCTCCCCTTCCAAAAAAAGGTTATGTTTAAGTCCTAACCTCCAGTGTCTGTGACCTTACTTGAGAAAAGGGCTTTTTGTAGTTGTAATCACATTAGGTTGAGGGCATAATGGATTAGGGAGAACCTTAATCCAATGACTGGTATCCTTACAAAAAGAAGAGAATTTGGGCACAGAGACACACCGTGGAAAGATAGCCATGCGAAGACTGAGGCAGAAATGGGGGCAACATAACTGCAAGCCAAGAAAGACCAACTGCGCCCAACCACCAGAAGTGAGGAAGAGGTAAGGAAGGATGCAGAAGGAATGGGGCTCTGACAACACCTCAACTGCAGACTTCTGTCCTCCGTAACTGTGAGAGAATAAAGTTCTGTTGTTTTAAGACACCCAGTTTGCGGTAGTTTGTTATAGCAATTCTAGGAAACTAGGACAGTCATATCTCCCAGCCACCCTAGCGAATGGGCGCAGCCATCTGACCCAGTTCCAGCCTGTGGCATGTGGGTGGAAGCGTGCGCACTCCCAGACCAAGTTAATATGACCTCCCCGTGAGCAATCTTCTCTCTTTACCCAGCTAGTGGCTGAATATAGAGGAAGATATAACCCAGAAGGTGGAAGAGCAACAGGTTTCAAAAAGCCTGAGTCCCTGAATCCCTGGTTAGAGCGGGGCCCTCTTCCTCCCATTCCCTCCTCCACTGACCCTCCTTAAACCTGAGTAGCTTTCTCTCATGAGGGTTTTATGATTATGGTGTTTGTTACAACAGTCAGCCTGTCGTTGGTAGCTAACCATATCTACTCATGTTTTCCAGGGAACATGTAGTCACCTTTATATTTTAGGATGCCTGCTATATGAGTGACACTCTCAGTGCATCAAAGCAGAGTGATTGGGAATGGGTCCTATATCTGGGAACAAAGGTGCGAGTCTGATTTAAAAAAAAAAAAAAAAAAGAGGACCACAAGTAATTAGAGGGGAGTCATAAGAGATGAGGAGAGCAACATTGGACTAGAGGTAGGAGAGAGAAAAGGATGCCCAATAGGTCAATGGGATCAGAATCTCATATTCTGAATCTCTTTTGTAGCTTTTGTCCACTTTCCTCTTCCCCCTCTCTCCCTTCCTGGATAAAGCCTTTGTTTCTTTTCCTATTTCCTGTTTCTTTTCCATGCTTCTGCCCATGGTAGTCTCCCTTCTCTGCCTCACTGAGAACAAAAACGTAGAATGCTAGCTTATCATATAAGCAAACACAACGCCTTCTTGAGGTTCTTTAAGGATGTTCTTTTTCTTTTCTTTTACACTTTTGTTATCAACTGGGGAAAATATGAAGATAGCAAATAAAGGAAAAACTTAGTCTCTCAAATTTCATAGTAAAAAAGCCCTGGTATTAGTTGGAATGTACACAGAATTGGGTTCAGAACTGCTCTCCTCCAGTACCTTTCCTGAATTGCCAGGTGTTCTGCACAAGTCTTATTCCATATTGTTTCTCTTCCATAGGAGACGTGGGGAGAGTCTAATAGTTATACCTCTTTGGAAGCTAAAGTCAGGCTCGAGGGCCAGACAGGAAACCTTCTTCATTTTTCTCTCCCAGTTCTTTGCTGTTCCACCATCAGCATCCTCAGGAAGTACTTCTTCTCCCTCCCTGTGGTCCTCTCCTTCCTCTCATCTGTCTTCCTCTTCCATCATTCATTCTTCCCTTTATTCAAGTAACAGGTCTTCTATTGGGTGGCAGACTGCTACATGCCAGACTCCCTGCTTTAGGGGCTTTAGCATGAATTAGATCATCTTCGCCTTTAAAGAGTTTACAGTGTAGAAGTGGTGACTGTCATTGAACTAGAAGGGTAATAATTCTATAGGAGATGTTAAGGGTATTATGGAGGTATCAAAAAGGGACATCCAACTTAGTCTGAAAGAATAAGATGAGTTTTGAGAGGAAGTGACTTGAATATTGAGAAGATGTGAATGACGACTAGGAATTATCTAAGTGGAAAGGAAGGTGTAAAGTGGAGCTTGGGAAGAATGATTCAAGCAGAATCAACAGCACGGTGAATGCCTCTGGCGGGAAGGAGCATGGCTGGCAGAACTGAGCTAAGACCCACCTGGCTGTGTGGTAGCCCCTAGCCAGGCCCACAGTGGGGCCCCATCCTAGGCCTTAGTGTATCACCAAGTGTGCTTGTCCATGACTGGTTATTGCCCCATGTAGGTATCAAAGTGTGATACCTAAACATTAATATATAACTTGTGAATCATGCAACAAGATGACCCTGTTAGCTTATGAAGAATATGTCCCCAGAACTAGGATGTTAAAACCAAGATATGGCCAGAAAAAGGCAGATTTTGCAACCATGTAGCATACCTATTCTGGAGTTTTGGGGAACACGTTTGGAGACAGACAAACCAGTCCTCAACCTGGACGGGAAAAATTTCATGACCACAAAACTGAGCACATCTTCCATGAAGGACTGGGAAGACTTAAGAAGCCACACCCAGCAACACCCCTCAGCCTGGTATCACCAGGTGTCCTTTGGCAAAAGTTTCTCCTTTGTGCCTACTGCAGCAGATTTAAACTAAAACGAAGCAGTCGTTTGCACTGAGCCATCACCTCAGTCTTCTGTGGGACAACTCTAGGTTGCAGCAAAGTAAGAGAAGAGGGTGACATGAGAAAAGGCCAGAAGTATAGTCTGGGACTAAAGTGTAAAGAATCCAGTAAGCCATGTTAAGGATTTGGGATTCAGACTGCAAAACCACATGAAGCCATTTTTATCTTTTTAAGGAGAGAAGTGAAATGATAAGATACGGTGTTTTTAAAAGTAAGATTCTTTATATAGAACTATTCAGTGGGACCTAAACAGAGAATGAATGAGAAGCAATGTGTTTAACAGGCTGCATAAAATAGCTAAACAAGGTCCTACTGTATAGTACAGGGAACAATATTTAATACTCTATAATAGTCAATAATGAAAAAGATTAGGCAAAGGAATATATATAGATATAAAACTGACTCACGGTGGGGAGGGTGTAGCTCAGCGGTAGAGTGTGTGTTCTCAGCAACCACAAGGTCCTGGGTTTGATCCCCAGTACCTCCATTAAAATAAATTAATAAACCTAATTACCTCCCCCCAAAATAAAAAAAAAAAAAAACTGACTCACTATGCTGTACACCAGAAATTAACACAACATGGTAAATCGACTATACTTCAATAAAAAAGAACCATATTAAAAAAAAAATAAAATAAAATAAAATAAAAGGCCATATCAGCAGTCTAGGGGAATCATGATGGCGGAGCGGACAGATGCATTAGTCTGTCACCATTAACAGTGTTACATTCACAAGCTCTGGCAGGAAGTGAGAAGCAAGAAGAGAGTGGAGGGGAGACATCCCATCTAAATAGCAAGAGGAAAGAGATCTCATCTTCATTAAAGTCTCCAGTGGAGAAGAGGCCACAGAGAAACATTTTTGAAATCTGTTTCATTTAACAAAGAGGAAACAAGACTCAGAAAGAGTAGAGATTGTTCGCTAGATTCCGCAACTAGTTAGGAGCAGAAGGAAGACAAGGACACATGCCACCTCACTGAGCAGCCTTTACACTGTGGTAATCTTCACATGGGTAAACTTAGACAGCTTATGTCAAATATTATCAATTTTTATTTTAAATTAAAGAACCCTCAGCTCTTATATAAGTTGTAACGGAAATTAGAGAGAAATTAGTCCACTAAATAAGCCTGCCATTCAGGGAATGATTGAGAAGAAGGACCCTTGTTCATCATGTAAACATGGTGTGTGTCCTGCTCTGGATTGGAGTGGGCTCAGTAAAGGTTGCATTGAGATGGATCTTAAAGAAGCAGCAACAACAACTGATTAGGGCCCTACTTCTTTCCCTTTAAGCCAGTCTTCTATAAGGTTTGCCAAAGAGGTATTTGGTTGCAAAACTTACCATGTCCAACCTAAAAAGGAGCTTTTGGGACCCATGGCAAACAATTTTAGCACCTAACTTCACCTGAGGCACACAAGGATTAAAATTAGCAGAGTGAGTAATTATAGTCTCATTTTACATCAATATCAGCGATGATAATTTGGATCAAATGTAGAATTTCATCGGAGAATAACAAAATGTGGGTGAGCTCACCACGTACGTGTCCCTGTTTAGGTCAGATTTTTAGGACACACTGTGATCTGCTTGCTCTACTAGGGTCACTCTGCTCAGTCTCCAGTGATATGCGTTCTTGAAAATAGCTGTTATAATTGGGTCTCCCTGCAGATGCAAATGAATAGCACATTGGGGCAGGCTGTGTCCTTGACAGACATATTTTTCCAATGCAATTTAAGTTTATTACTGTAAACATGTTAAACCTTAAACCAGCTTAAAAGTTATGACAAATGTTTTTTTCTCTTTTAACTATAAAGAGAAAGTATGTGTCCATTGATAAATATTCAGCATAAAAATAAGCTAGTGGGAAGAATATAGCTCAGTGGTAGAGTGCGTGTTTAGCATGCATGAGGTCCTGGGTTCAATCCTCAGTACCTCCATTAAATATAATAAATAAATAAATAAATAAGCAAGCAAGCCTAAATGCCTCCCCCTTAAAAAAAATTTTTTTTAATAATCCAGAGGCTTAAATCTTATATAAATATAAACCATACTTTAAAAGATGTATAACCATGGCGGTAACAGAAGTGACAAAACCACAAAAAAATCACGATGTTAGAAGGTAACTTAGAGACCACTATATCCAGCTCCTCACTTTTAACAAGTAAGAAAATTGGAGCACTACTTAGCTACTTACTCAACACTGTACCTACAGTTAGTAGCACTTTGAATTAAATTCCAGGTTTTCTTATTCCTAATCCATTATCAATGTCTTCCAATGGGGTGTCTCTCTACTAAAATGAACTTCAAGAAGTCCTCCCTCCTCAGCAAACACACAGGCCCAGTGATGGCTCAGTTACTCACAGAATGGGGGAAAAATTATTTGAGTCATTATATATCAGTCAGAAATGTTTCAGGCATTAGATGTAGAGAAAAAAATAGAAAAATAATTGATTTTTTAAAGTTGAAAAATATCCCAAGTTTAGATCAGGGTTTACTTTAACAGAATCACAGTAGAAGTCAAAGGAGGATTAACTGTTTTTCACAATGTTATTCTTTGCCAAAGACCCTCAAGAATGATAGAGAAGTAGTGATAATATGAACATTAAAGCTTCAAAGAGCCTTTGAACAAATAGCTATAATAAAAAAAGACAGTTGACAAATGAAGCTAGTTTGCTATCTTATCATTCCTGAGGATGAGTTATTAATGAACAACCACTACTATTCCTCCTGTTTAGAATATAAGGTCAAACTGAAGAGTTTATTATCTGTTAGTGCTCTCTGATGTTGGACTATCATCCAGTCCAGACTGATGGTATTCCAAATATTTATTGCCATTACAAACTACCTCATAAACTAAGTGGCTTAAAGCAATCATTTTATTTTGCTCACAAACTTGTGGGCCTGAGATTCGGGAGTGGCTCAGCTGACTGATTCATTTGTATCCACGTGATGTCAAGTGAGGCAGCTAGGGCGGGAGGATCCACCTCCACAATAGCATCCTCACTCATCTATCTGGCTCTGCCTGGTCTATCCATGCGGCATCTCATTTTCCAGGGTCTCTCCACGTGGCTTGGGCTTCTCACTGTATGTGGGTCTCAAGGTGGCTGTATTCTTCCAGGACAACTGGCTTCTAAGAGGCAGGGATGTGGAAAGTGCTGGGGCAGTTAAGGGCTCTGCCATATTTTATTTGTGAAGGAAGTCACGGGGCCAATTCAGATTCAGGAGATAAAGAAATGGACTCTACCTCTTTTTTTTTAGTTGACGTATAGTCAGTTAACAATGCTGTGTCAATTTCTGGTGCACAGTATAATGTTTCAGTTATACATATACATATATACATTCCAGCATTCTTTTTCATTATAGGTCACTGACATTGAACATAGTTCCCTGTGCTATACAGAAGTGACTTGTTGTTTATCTATTTTATATATAGTAGTTAATACTTGCAAATCTCAAGCTCCCAATTTATCCTTTCCCAACCCCTTTCCCCCTAGTAACTGTAAGTTTGTTTACTATGTCTGTGAGTCTGTTTCTGTTTTGTAGATAAGTTCATTTGTGGACTCTACCTCTTGATAGGAAGGATGGAAAGGGCACTTTGAAGAAGAGCATATGGGATGGGAGCCATCTTGGAAAGTGTAATCACCACAGATGGCTAGCAAGTAAGTAGGCCGTGAGGGAGATGAAGTACAGGGCTGATTTTGCATACTATAAACACAAGGTCTTTCCTCAAATTAACAGCCTCTGCTTGCTAGAACTGCAGGGATCTGCATTCTTTTATTTATTTACTTTATTAGAAGAGAGGTCATCAATGTTAATTTCTGGAATGATTAACTACATGTTCCTGAGTCAAACTCTACTATTTCCTCTCAAAGCGAAGTCTCTCTTGATCTCAGAAGATGTTTCACGTATTGTACTTTCTAAATATAAGCCATTGTGGCTAACAACCTCACAGGAAGCTTTTTATCTTTGAAGAACAGCTTCTTTTGCACTTTTTCAACTCTCA
Organism: Camelus dromedarius; assembly: GCF_036321535.1. Lineage (NCBI taxonomy): Eukaryota > Metazoa > Chordata > Mammalia > Artiodactyla > Camelidae > Camelus > Camelus dromedarius. The sequence goes on from NC_087436.1 coordinate 43,422,050, forward strand.
CTTTCTTTACACCCTTCTTAGCCTCTCACCCACTCTTGCATCCATTTTATCGTTCTATATAACAACAACATGATCTGATAACAACCTTAAATTCTACTGTACACACACAAAAAAATTGATAATAGAAAAAGCTTAAAAAGAAAACAAAAGTATCTTACAACTTAGGATTTACTTCCCCTAATGTCTAAAAAGAGAGACATGCAGTATATTTATTGTTAGCTTTAAATCCTATACCAGGAAAATAATGGGAAGCCAGATTATTAACTTGCTACCTACACAGTTACTACAGCCCAGAATTTAGTATTTAGTGATTTGTGTAAAAGTTGGATATTATTTGTTCTAGGCCTTAACAAACCCTAGGTATCTGGTGGGTTCCCTTTATCATTCAATATTTGTCCTCTTCTATTTAGGCCTCATATTTAGTGTTTACTGCATAGTAGTAAAACTAAAACAGACAGTGTCTATTTTAATTAGTCAATCTGCTTAACTACTAAGAGCAAATCATGCCTCAGGCCTTAATAATATAGTGATCAACAGACCTGGAAAGAGAGTCTCCAAATTTAGGTAGGAAGGATAATCTTCCTCAAGGAAGTTACTGCAAAATTCAGGAACCAAAGTATGGTCAATCCACCCATTTTAGTCACACTGACTACCTATGGAAATTACTACATAATATCTGCTTTCCAGTTTACCCTGCGTAAGTGTCCAAAAATAAAAACTTTCAGACTGTCAATTCACAAAAACATTGAGAATATAACAACAGCAACATATGCAATGCTATATAGGATGTAAAGGGTGAGAGCAAGCACGATTTCACAAATCCTATCAGTGAGCCCAGGGATATTAATGCCACATTTGGATCTTAGACTGTTCTATCTAAAACTAAATGAATCTAAGTGAAAACTGATATACAGCATTTCAAATTACCTTTATTCCTAGCCAATTATCAGTTTTTTCCAAGATCCATAGACCTCTCTACCTAGAAAGTGTTCAGAATTGTGATAGATTGAGGTCCTACTTGCAAGCTAACAAGTTAGCCTGCTACAGTTTCATGGATGCTGGCAGAAGATATGAGACTCCTGGGTCCAAGACAAAGAACTTTATTACTCACACCATAGCAAGCAGCATGGACATCAACATACTTGTGTCAGTTTCCCTTATCCCCAACTCTCACAGAGGTAAATCTGTATGGTCCAAATGGATGCCTGCTCACTTTGTGGATTGTACATGGGAGAGGAACCCTGAATCTTTTATAGTAGGTAATAAGCATATCTGTACTTTGCTCCAAAGGGAGCCATTTTCTTTTTTATATTGGATAGTAAGCATGCCTGATCTTTGTTCCTCTATCTTATAGGGCTGTTTGCTATACCAATATCTTGAAAAAATAGTCTAGAACAAAGATAGCCAGTGACTCTGCTTGCAAGATGTACAGGAAGGTAAGAAGCCCACAGAAAATTATCTCTTTGACAGAAAGTTTCAATAAATAGAAGTTATCCTACAGTTGAGGAGATAAATGTTAAATTGTTTTTGTGACTGTCTAAATTTAAGTGGAAACTAAATGAGATTTCCTGCAAATTCTCTGCAGTCATACATATGTGTCTGTGCAGTAACTTTTAACAGTTATCTTAGTTGTAAACATACGAAAGATTTCACACATTATCTATAGTTTTGCCAGAATTACTATAGCATACAATAGGAGCAATGGTTTGAAAGTCAGTACACGTAGGTTTTTAATCAGCATGCTGTCATTAACTGATAACATGGCTGACAACAAATCATATCATTTACCCAGACTTTAGCTTCTACATCTCTCAGAATGTGTGACCATTCTTTTATTTTCCTCCTAGATAATTTTTTTACTCCTTTTCTTATTGCTAGAAGTCCTTGAATTTATGAACCTACCTGTTAAAGGGGGAAAAAATGACTCAAAGAGAATTTAATGAGCAGATTAAATAGCCAGTGATTCCATATCAAACAGAATGTGATGGAGCTGTCTTCATTTTCAATTGCGCTTCCTTTTTTTCTAGTACAAAACAAGGACATTGGAAAACTTATGAGACAACAGAACCTAACTTTTCTCAAGGTCAATAAATGAAGTCAGAAAATAATGAGAGAAAACAGAAATGCTGACAGTTCTGATACAAATTATTTAGACCTGGAAAACAAATTTGGCATTTGTACAAATGCTATGGAGTTTTACCCACCATGTTGGACAAAAATAAAAAGTCTATTAGGCTTAAAAGCTTTGTCACTTTTTCCTTTTCTCTTTCCAGTCTCTCATACTCAGCAAATAAAACCTTTTATCTCTACCCTGGAAATACATCTATGTAGTCTTACTTCTTGCATCTATTCCTATCACCGCTGTACCACCTCTTTTTCTCTCATATCTGAACTATTTTAATCAACAGGATTTGCTGTCTCATTATCTTCAGGTTTTATCCTCCAATCTGACCTCCAGACTGTTGTATTTTTATTCTTCATAAAACATTTTTTTCTAATCTTCAGCACCTCAGAATAAAGTTCAAATATCCCCAGTGATTCCTCAAATTCATCTATACATTCCTGTCTTCAAGTATTTTACTCAGTGGTCTATTTTAAGGGAGATAGATAAATCACAATATAATGTCTTCAGAATTTTGTTAAGGAAACGTGACTGGAGCTTTCAAAAAGAGGAGCATCCGTGAATTGCATCAGTGAAGTGAGTCAGTGAAACATTCCCAGTTAAAAAATATCGATTCTTATTTTCGTCCTTCTCCCTAAAATCTAGCCAAATTGACTTTTTCTAACAAAAAAACTACGTTAAAATTTCCTTCTTTCAAGATCACTATGCCACTTCTTGGTGTTAATCACACAAGCTAGTTAACTGCTTAATATGCAACTATCTTTTATGCCCAACTAAATGCCTTGCAATGTCAAATAAAATAACCATGGATAAACTCAGGACAATCCCCCTATCACCACTTATCCTTTGATAAATATCTTTTTATCCTGAGTGAAAGACACTCTTGATACCTGTTATTTCCTCTACAGACTCATAGCAGCAAGAATAGTAGAAAAGCCTATTAAAAAAATAGATGGATGTGAAACTAACTTAGAAAAGGCTGGGCTCCCAAGTTTGAACACACTTTGTCCTAGAAACTATATGTGACCTGATGATTTCCTGGCAATCCCTTTGCATCCCCCAAAACAGTTTTCTATTATATCTAAACTTCTGTTTAAATATGTCTTCCATAGGAAAAGGAATTTCATTCTCCACTAGAGATGCCAAAACGTACTTCCTCATCATGGTAACCTAAGCAGGGAAATGGGGAAAAGTGGAGATAGGGATGTCATTAGGCACAAAAGAATCAGGTAATTTACTCATTCTCTACATTTGCTCAGAAAGATTGTCAATACTCCTTCAGCAAACATTATTGTGCACCTGCTAAGTGCCAGGTTCTGTTCTTCATTCTAGAGACATAAAGATAATTAAGACATGATTCTTGCCCTCAAGGGTATACATGAAAAGGTGCTCTTTTCTCATTGAGAACTCTCTGTTTCTGCCTTCACTTTAACCTCAGAAGGTTAAAACCACCCTCAGGAGATTCCTTTATATTGGCTGCAGTCTTTTCTCATCAATATTTTCTTTCCAGTAATGCTGGTCACACAACAGACAGTGCATATTTCTTGATCAACTGAATAGATTGCAGATAAGTCAAGACTACTCAGTTATTATTATTTTAATTGAAAAACTCCATCCAGTTTTAAGCTAAATAAAAATACAGATAGCAGAGATTCTTCTTTTGGGCCCACCTACAGAACATTAGCGACATAGTTAAAATTGGTCTTGATTTCCCCTCTTGGTATAATTTCATTCTCAAATTCACCCATCTTCAAGGTTTTCCCATTCCACCATTCAACCTGGATCTTAACTTGAAGTCAGAGCCTCTTCCTCTGGACCATTTTTTGGTAATTCCCAGAAAATTACTCATTCCATTCTGATAGCTAATTTGACATGGCAGCATACTATAGGAAAATGAAGCAAGCAGGAAAAGAGATGGTCCTAGTACCAGTCTACGCACTAGGTTCTACTAGGGGGTTCAACCAGGAAGCCAAGACACGTGCTTCCAGATCATTAAGAAAGTTCTTCCTGTAACTCATCCAACATATAGGAATGAGACAATGGAGGAGAGAGAATCAAGGCAGGTGATTGCTGGAAGTTGTCAATATCGGGGTCAAGTGCTAGTGACAAGTGGGCAGTTAGATTGTCCCTACAAGGCTGTCTGCCTCAGAACCTATACTCCTAGAACAAATGGGAAATGCCCATTTAATTTTCTTTTAATCATAAAGACTCACATACCTGGCTGGGCTTCATGATAATGTTGGATGAGGGCAATAGGGAAGATGACAACTTCCCTCTGACCAAACCTGAAACTGAAGTAGCTTTTATTGGAGAAAGAAATCTTTCTTCTCCCAAATATAATATAATATATATAAAGGCATATGATAATAATAGACAGTTCACATTTGATGTAAAGTTTTGCTTTGTTTCTTAAAGTATTTCTCTAGTTTCTAAGGTTTAATTCCCTAGAGAGCACTTTTTTTTTCCTATCATGCCATTACAGACCATGCATTTTTGGTCTGCTCCATAGGATAAGTAGTCAGGATTCAAGAATCTCATTCCTGGATCAACCATTCATTGGATTAAATGGGCAAGTCATTTTACCTGAATCTCAGTGCCTATATTTCTAAAATAAGAAAGTTAAACTCTAGGTATGATTTCCAAGGTTGTTCTACAGGCTTGTAATCCTGGTATACACTCAGTCATTCTCACCTCATGTAATACAAGACTGTGATGTTATCCCAGGTCATACTGGTGGCTGCATGGTATGCCTTGGTTCACTATTTATTATGTCCCTTAAATCCAGATAGTAAGTGGTCTTCCAAACACAAGAAAGAGACTGTTTCATTTTTTCTCAAGTGTAATCCAATTTAAATGGTCCATGTGGGCAAATAGAGCAGTATTTGATTCCACTAGAGTGCATATGCTTTCCCAATAAGGGAAGCTCTTTTGTAGTATAGTGAATGTCAACTCGACCCTCTTCCAAAACTCACTCTAAAATTTGATTCTTCTGGGGAGAACTCATTTCTTTCCTGGGTAGGAAAAGAATGTTTCACTTTGATGATAGTAGATAATTTCAAAAAAGATATATCTACAAGTGTTTGAGTGAGTATTCTAACTCAGCCTAGGAACACTAACCTATTAAAACAGAGAATGCTACAGGGTGGCTGTCTCTGGATAATACAAATGAGACTCGTTTAATTGTAAAAGACTACCTTCCTTTTTTCTAAACTGATTGTTGCATCTTTCACTGGCATCACTGACTTTGGAAAATAGAAGAAGCTACCTTTGGGAAACACTTCATAGATGCGTTACAGCCTTTCTCACTGCTAAGTGGAAGATTTGGGAACCCCACAAACATCTCTAGAGACTCTACTTCTAGAGCCCCAACACCAAAAGTAGCAGATGGGGAAATTAATAATCTACACTCTCAGCATGGAATCCCTCTGGGAAAACAGTTAAAAGGGTGAATACTATGGTATCACTTATATGTGGAATCTAAAAAATAAAACAGAAACAGACTCACAGTTATAGAGAACAAATTAGTGGATCCCAGTGGGGACAAGGAAGGGGAGAGGGGCAAGACAGGGATAGGGGATTAAGAGATACAAACTACTATGTATAAAATAGATAAGGAACAAGGATATATTGTGCAACATAGGGAAATAGAGCCGTTATTTTGTAATAACTTTAAAGGGAGTAAAATCCAGAAAAATATTGAACCACTATGGTATATACTTGAAAAGAATACAAAATTAAAAATCAACTATATTTCAATTAAAAAATAAAAATTACTTACAAAAAATTTTATAATTATGAAAATAAAAAAGGTTGAAGGTGGGAATGGAGAATAGCTGGCAACAAAAAAGACAGTCTTTCTTGTCTCAGAGTTCTCACTGCTCTGGAATTCCTCTTACGCTCCACTGGGAAAATGGACTTCAGTTCCCAATGAGAAACCAAATTGGTACTCTAGCACATGACATTCACGAGGTGACTGTGTGTAGATTACTGTCCTCAGTCTACACCATAGCCCTCTATGAAGAGGTTCTCCTTGGTTCCTCCATATTACAGGTGGCTCAGAGAGGTTAAGTACTAACTAAGGCAAATGCCAGGTGGTGGCAGAGACGGGGCTGCAACACAGGTCCTCCAGTTCCCACTACCACTGTTCCACATTCCTCATATTTAACCCATGCCCTTGACTCTCCACACAGTTTATGCCCAAGGTCTGGGACAAATCTGTGGAACAATAGGTTTTCTATATGTAGAAACCAGTTGGAAAAACAGAAGAAAGAAGAGATGAATTCAAAACATTCTTTATATTTTTCTCCCTCCCCAAACCCCAGACGTAAGATTTAAGTTGCATATATCCTTCAAATACTGTGTGTGGCCAAAGAGTAGTACAGTAGATACCGTACAGATAACTGTTAATTAGAGTCAAAATAATGCTTTGATTCATGTGTGACAGTATGAACATTCCTGTCATGGATATTTGGGATGCTTTGGTTTGAGAAGCTCTTTATTTCTAAAGTACTCTATTGGGCTCAGAGAAGAGTTAAACCACAACTTGATCACATAGTAATTACATTTAATGGGACTACCTCAAAACATGCTGTGCTGAACTTGAGCAAATACAAATGATTTGCTTTAGAAAAGATAGAAGGAGAGAAAGAATAAGGTTTACTGCAGTTCTCACATACTCTTGCATTTGATATTAAGGATCTCACTGTTTTATTCATCATGTGTTTTCCATTTACTAAATAAAAGGAGGAGGGGTGTTCAGATGGGATTTCCCAATTCTTCTTTAATGAGAGGCTTCTACTAGCTAGCTCCCTCCCGCTGAACCCTGCAGTTACATCTGTCCTACTCTGATAACAAAAGAACAAAAGAACCACTGGTCGACTTAAGGTTTCATCCGTGATAACACTAAGTCCTCAAGTCCAACTAGAATACCAAAAATGAGAAATAAGTGGGGGGCATGGGGGACACAAAATAATATCTTTATTTTAAATTATATTTCCATGATTGAGTAAACCTCATTTTAAGTAGCTCCTATCCCTTAGGAAGAAGTTTAAAATCAAACCATTCCAGCTGACTAATAAGCAAGAAATCAGCCCATCTGCCCATTATTCTGCAAGGGTCCCCTGGGCATCCTCTCTCCCCTTAAATAAATCAATCTAAGGCAAGATGAATGGACAGTTCACAGATGATTATCTCCCAAAAGGAAGAAATACAGAGAAATTTTGAGCCAATTCATGAATTGACTATAAAATTTAAGTTTTTTCTAATGCACCTCTGTAGGAGTCTCAAAAAATAATGTTACATAGTTCTGCCTTTTTTATTTTAATTAAAATTCATCATTTATTTCAGAGTTTTTGGCAAACTTCAAATTACAGTCACAAGAATGGCGGAAGAGACAATTCAAGTCATCTGCAAAGCATTTTTCAAGCAAGTCAACATCTCAAATCTTAAGGAAAAATGATCATTCATTATCTTAGTCTAGATTTCCAGGATGGTAGTTTCACTCTTCTCTTTGTCTCTTCTAATATTTATCACTCTGCCAGTCACCAAAATATCTTTCTGCTTTCACTGAACCCATTTTCCCTCTATCTCAATATAAAAAGAAAATGATCACAATATTGTACACTGACTATACTTCAATTAAAAAAAGAAAGAAAATAATCAACCTCTGCCTTCCAAAAAAAAAAAAAAAAAACCTTCCTATACTTGAAAGCATCCATATAAGTAATTTTTTACCTTATCTGGTTGTTTTTATTTTATTTTCTGGATTGAACTATCCTAATTTCTTAAACCTGCACTCATCTATGACTTCCTTTTTCTTTCTTTGCTATCACTTGGATTACTTTTCAACATTCTTCAGTTTTATCTTTTATTTTTTAAAGTAGGTTGGCCATTCACAAACATGGAATTAGTGAAAACCACAATCAGCATGGTGTAGGCATTTTTAAACAATGGCACTGTATTACTGACTCCTGTTCAGCTTGTACCCAATTTTTTTCCTGGTCTTTTCCTTCATTTCTTTCTTTTTTTTTTTTTTTTTAATGTCAATTTTTATTTACTTACTTATTTGTGGGGTAATTAGATTTATTTATTTTAATGGAGGTACTGGGGGTTGAACCCAGGACCTTGTGCATGTGTACCCTACCACTGAGCTATACCCTCTCCCTCTTCGTTTCTTGCTCTGAGTCCAATCCTGTGTTTACATTTTAAAGGACACCATACCTGTCTGTATAGAAACATTATCCTGTTTACAAAACAACTTGAACTTTATTTCTACCCTTTGGGGTCTCACCTAGGATTTAAGCATAAAGCACAAATCTGACAAACATATTCTAGATTCTTTTTCCCAGGTCGTCTGTAAAGATGTTAAATCAAGTGGCCCGGATCCGTCCCATTGCTTGATATTCCATAAGAAGGGAACTGAGCTACAGAGAACTGGCTAGGTTCTTGCTTCAAGTGCTCTCCTCTTCACAACAGGTCAGCCAGGCTAGAGACGGTTACTTTGTTCAGGAAACTATCAAGTGTGTCAAACACAGGACTTGCCATTCTCTAGATGGCTGGCCCCTCCATATAAATTATCTGATTTCTTTTACTATTATATAAAGGATGTACTCTCTTCTAATTTTACTTTAGTTCCGTAGATGAAATACATGCTTCATTTTCCATATTACCCGTCTGTACATCATCATCCTGTTGCCTTCTGATGATATTTATAATTCACCCAGTACCCTAGATACTATTTTAATATGTGTTTTATTCTAAATAATAAATATAATTACTTACTTTTCATTGCAAAAGTGTAGCTTAGTAGCAGGTAAACTAAAAAGCAAACCAGATTTTACATTTCAATTTCAAAAAGAACAATGAGAAAACCATGTAAAATTATGTGAATATTAATTAAGTGATAAGGTATAAATGTTTTATTATTTCTCTCGCTTATAATTTAAGAAGAAGTCAAGAGACGTCCCCATAACTTTACCTCTTTAATCTGTCTCCTTAATCTACTGGGAATTGAGGCGGCCAAAGTAAGTATGTCATTCTGAGGCATGGAAGTACAGAGAAAAAGCACAGGCAAGACAAGAAACGCGTATAGGGGAGGCTCTACCTGGGGGTGTGTCATTCTGAGCAGGTCACTTTAGCTCATTGGGTCTCAGTTGGCCTCAGACCTACTGGTCACCATGGCTTCTTAAGCTCTAACTAAAGGTCCATTTTTAAGGGAAACTTCAAACACATTCATTTGAAGTATCTTTTGTCAAATACCCAAATCCTCACATATCATAAAAGTCCTTGCTTTAGTATAATTTTGCTTTCTTAAAATATTATTTTTCTAGGAATTAATGACAAGTAATATATAATCTACTCTTATTTATATGTTAAAAGTGCCTGAAGTTTTTCCAGTTACTCTAAATCCAGTTTATTTTAATCTTCTAAATTTACTCAGTTGTGTTGGCACCAGATATGATCAAGCCTTCAGAAGCCAAATTGCACTAAACAAACACCTAGCAACATGTCATTCCAAGATATTAATTTATATGAGTACATGGTACTTGAGTTGATTATGTACTTCAATCCTCTTTCTGAGGAGATCACTTATATTGGGTTCACATAAAGCAAAATATAATGGAAGTAGATGGTCTTTGAGGTATCTCCTGCAACCTTGGGGTTAGCAAATCGTCTTTCTCCATCATAGAAACAAATCCCCAAATAGAATGTGCAGACACTCCACAAGCATCATTCTTCTCACTTATTCTAGGTTCTTAGTCTGAAACCTGCTGAAAACAAACATATTCTTTTGGTAGCACAACATATTGTCTTCAATTAATATTATCTTCAGAATGAATCCTCCAAATAAAACTTAACAAAGTCCCCTTAACATCTGGATGGTTGGAAAATAAATCTTCAGCCTTCCTTCAAACCTCTAAACACAATTGACTATTCCTCCTTTGTTCTACTGCAGCCTTTGTACATGTATCTCTATTCTGGTACTTATATACTGTCTTGTAATTATTTGTTAATGTGTTAATGTTACTTCCTCACTACAGAGTAAACACCATGAAGACAGTCCCTTTGCATTTTATAATTCCCAGTGCCTAGTACAGTGCCTTGCACATAATAGGTGCTCAATATATCTATGTGTTGAATGAATGAGAGCGATCATAACTTCTCCCCATTTTTCTGAATTACTGTGCCCTGACAGATCTCTGGGACAGTGTCACCTGACTTTGCCTCTGTTCAGGATCCCCCTTTGTCTGGCTCTTTTCTATGCTCCTTCAGGTCTGATGCCAAAGGTGACTTCCTCTGAGAAACCTCTGTCCTGTAGATTAGTTACTTGCTCACCCTGTGATCTCCTGGTACTTTGCACTCCTTACCACGCACCTGTCACTATTGCAATCACTTAATTGGCCATGTCCCCTGCGAGATATAAGTAAATATGTGAGAATTATTTACCATTACCACTAGGGCATAATCCACGAAGGTGCTAAATAAATGTTTGTTGGATGGATGACTGTCAGTCACTTTTTTGTTTGTTATTTTGTTTTATTTTGTTTTTTAAAAATATTTATTGTGCTAAAACATACATAACACAAAATTCACCATTTTAACCACTTTTAAGTGTACAGTTCAGTGGCTTTAAGTACATCCATATTGTTGTGCAATCATTACCACCATCCATCACCAGAACATTTTCATCTTTCCAACTGAAATTAAACAATAACCCCCATTCTTCCTTCCCCTGCCCCTAGTAACCTCTATTACACTTTCTATGTCTATGAATTTGACTACTCTAGGTACTTCCTATAAAAGGAATTATACAGTATTTGTCCTTTTGTGTCTGTCAGTCACCTATTTTAATATCTTTACCAGAACAGAAGAAATACATTTGATGGGGGGGGTGGCTAATATATTTTTATTTAAGTACAGTCAGTTTACAATGTTGTGTCAATTTCTGGTGTACAGCACAATACTTCAGTCATATAGGAACACACATATATTCGTTTCCATATTCTCTTTCACCATAAGTTACTATTAGATATTGAATATAGTTCCTTGTGCTATACAGTAGAAGAAATTAATTTTAAATAAATTAATTTGAACTCTAAAACAAATAAATGGATGAGCTGGAGGTATGCTCATTTTTACACCATCACATTTTTGTTATTTTTAACATCAACAAAACTGTGCCACATTACCTGACAATACAATAGTGTATTGATAGTGTAAAAGAAAGCAATCATTTTATCCAAAGTCACCTTTCCAGATAAACCCACCAGTCTCCCCTCTTCTATATGAGCTATATTTCTGTGGTTTTTAGGGAATTTCAACAAAAGACAGATTTCTATTTTTATCTCCTATACACCCAACAGAGGATTTGTGTTTAACTTCAACAAATAGGCTAACAGGAATTTTAAAATTCATGAAGGTCAAAGTGTGCCATACTACTCAATAGAGATCAAAGAAAATGGCTGAGAGACACCTGGGGACATGAGCTCGTCCTTAGCTTATGGAAATCTGATATAGTGCTGAAGTCCCAGGGAAGGAGAGTGTGGTTCAGCCCGGGTAATGGCAGCCGCAAGAAGGGGGCAGATGTGGACTTCAGAAGAAGGACTACATGTAAAGAGGTAGAGATCCGGTTCTGCATAGCCAGCAAAAATAACCACAGAATACTCTGGGCTCAGCTTGGCCCCACAGTAATATTTCTTGAAGTACAACCCACCTTTAAGGAACTAAGACCATGAGACTGGAGACACCTATGACATGTTAGAGTGACTTTCACACATAGGAGAGACAGTTTATCTCTCGCAACTTGTGAGAAAAGATATGGACCTTCCGAATATGCTCAAATAATGAGTCATAATTTTAGTAATCATCCCATGCAGAAGCTAACAAGAAATTTTATGTTTCAACTATTCACACCATAGAGGGGTTCACATGTGTCACTGGACATGAAAGTCAAAAGAAATCACTTATTTTCCAAGATACCAGTGACAATGAAGAGAGTACATCACCATCCAACTCCAAGCAAGCACAGGAGTTCCCCATTGCCAACACACTGTCTTCCCTGAAACCAATGGATTCCTCCACTCTCCCCCTAGTCCTTTTCCTCTTTGTATCCAAGCTCCTGGAAAAGTGACATACTGCTGGAGTTTCCAGTTTCTCACCACTAACTCCATTAACCTTCTCCAATCAGCTTCCATCACAACTAATGCAAAGGGCCACCCTTTCCAAGATTTCCAATAACCTCCTCTCAGACAAATCAAATTGCTTCTTCCCTGGACTAATCATTATAATCATTTTAGTCCTTTCCTCTGAAAAGCCAGTCATCACAGCCCACTATTATGAATAATTCCCTTCTCCTCGATTCCCCATTGTCTTGTACGTCCAGACAAAATTCCGTCCTCTCCAACTATTTCTGTCACTTTTCTTTGCTTCCTATTAAATCTTTTCTAACAAAATCTGAGCTGAGCATTTGGGCCCTTTCTTATAAATGGCTGAGCTCACAATTATCAACGTACTCTGTCCACTAAAAATACCTCTGTAGGTCAAATTTCTCCATAAAAATTCAATCTAACTGAAGTTTTGATTACAATAGTTCTGATGGTCGGTTGTTGATTCACAGTAGTAGTGCTTTGTTGATATAGTTAAAGGGTAGACCATCCCTGCCCTCAAGGAACTTAGACTAGAGCTCTCTGGCACAGAAAGGACTCCCAGAGGAGATCTAGTCTTTAGGAAGCATCATGGCCAGCCTTGGGCTGGAAACAGCTTCATGGTATGGCCTCTCTGTGTTTCGTTTGGCTGACACAGTTTGGATTTTGTTTTTGTTAGAACTCAGTTTAAAAAGTCAGGAGGTTTTCTATCAAAATTCTAATTGCTTACTTCTTTTAAAAACTCAGATCTGGCAACATTGAGCTCGCATCTCTACGTGACAACAGTAAGTAACGCTAAAGTGCCACGGTTCCTTTCAGACAGGGCATTTGTTTTCCACCTCAGGGCCCAAGCGTTGGCTGCCGTGAATCATGGCACTTGTGTTTGTGGGCGGTTTTTCCCTTAAGAAATTTACCTTCTGTTACGCATCTATCACATGTCAAAGTGCAAAATGACCAAGAAACAATGTAACTCTTTTTAGGTCCATCTATCTTTATTGATTTATTTAAACTGCCTGTTCCTGTTTTAATTTACATTCCTGATCTCCTAATTTTATATATTAGAAAATTAACACATATACAGGGGAAGTAATCTACATAAGTTTAATTAGGCCTCATTTCTCACTATTTAAAGTCACACCACTATTAGTTACACCATCCATATCTCCACATCTCTGAAAAACTTTTTCTTCACAAAATAATTCTTGATCTCTCCAACAGAGTGAGACTCCCCAATTCCCCAAAACCCTTAGATCCCCTTAGCAATTTATATTTACAGATTTTGTAGAGAGAAAGGAAGATGTATTCATTAATCATGCTCAAGAATCCAAAAAAGAATGAAAAAAGCTAATTACAATTGCATAAGGAGAGTTTCATTCATTGTGAAAGAATGTGGCTATAATTGAAAAGAAGCTTTAGAAAGTGTCACAGAAATTAATTTTTAGCAATGTTTTGAATAGAAGAAACATTATGTATTAGGAGTTTGGAGATTATCCATAAAGGCAAAAGAAAAGAGAAATTTACATCTGTTTGGATGAAGTGAAGAATACAATTGGAGAGGAGCCATATACACAGTCAGCCTTCTTACTCTGCCTTTATCATGGGTATGTGTTGGGAGGGGTGAAGGGTGGGGGAGTTCATGAAGGTAGCCACTTTATACATGTTGCCTAGTCATAAAAAAAATGCAGTGTGATTAGAGTGGCATCTAAAGATTGATCCTGTATGCTATGTTTAGGATAAACTGGGGAAGAGAGCAGAAAAGAGCAAAGGAAAAGAAATTAGGAGAGAGTTGGAGGAATATTGAGGTGTACTTTGAATAAGGATTATTAGGGAAAAACAGATGATGACTTTCAGAATTTTAGATTTTGAAGATAATAATGAAAGAACATTCCCAGAGTAAAAAACAGTTGTATGCTACCAAAAACAAGAGGTACAAAATTAACAGGAAATATAATTTCTAAAAATTGACACAAAGAGATTAACTATGAACTTAAAGATAAGGGGTTGACCGGAAAGTCTCTGTACTTTACTCTTAATTTTGATGTGAACCAAAAACTGCTTTAAAAATAAACAATATTGTTTAAGTAGAGATTTCTTTTAGTTTACATCCTAAAAGAAAATGTATGGTGGAAAAGATTAATCTCTAACATTTTTAATAATATATTCCTCATACTTTTTACTACAATCACAGAGCCTAAAGTTTTGTGACTAACAAATATTTAGAATCAGTAACATAAATTGTACTATCTTCTAGCTTCAAACAGTAATTTATATATAGCATTTATGATATGTTCTTTGTAAGGCTGGTAAGTGGAGGTGGATTTAAATTTGCATTAGGTCCTCGGAGTCTTTAAGATACAAACTCCAGAGTCCTTACAAAGACACAGGAGAATGGTTTGTCCTGGCAAACTTAACAGCTATCTATCCTGCTGGCCACAGGCCACGTGACGATTGCTACAATTACCTAACTTCTGGCAGGGACACTTTGTTTGGAGGCGTATTTCCTTGAGTGTCTTGGGTTATTTTTTTCTCCCTTTAGTGTTTCATTTGTCTGTTTTTGTAGATAAAGGAACCTTTCAATATCCTTTAACAGCATTTTTTTTCTGTGACAAATTGACAAAATAAACAAGTAGAGGGGGGAAAACTTTAATGAGAGAAAAGAAACCTGGTATCCTGTTGAACATCAGACTATGTCACCTGTGTCCATCTGAGAGAATGTCTAGTATGTTCAAAATTTTTATGTAAAACAGATGAACATATACTATTCATTATTAAACCCTGTCTCTGTGATGGAAGAGGATGCTCTTTGGGTAAATATACAATTTTGTGCTGTTAACAAATTCCTTTATATGTATCTTTTTTTGTTTCTACTCTCATTTTCTGGTGTCTTTAAGCCTGATATGAGCATATGTTCTGTGTTACTAGCCTAGAATATACATTAAGTTACTAAAATAAGAGGCTAAATATTTTAAGTTCCAAGAAGGAAGGGACTTTACCTGTTTCCTTCTCTGTTGACTTTCAAAATTATTTTCTTGTGAAGGAATTCATTGATCCCCCCTCCCCAATTATTTATTAAGCACCCATTAAGTGCCAGGAACTGATCTAGGTGCTGGGGAATGTCTCAATGGACAAAACAGAGACCCCATCTCATGGAGTTTGTGTGACAGCGCAAGGATTCAGAAAACACACAAATGCAAATGAAATATGGCGAGTGGTGATACAAAGACAACACAAGACAAGGTGATAGAGAGCAATAGGAGTGGAGATATTTTAGATGAGGATGCAGATACAATGGCTCTGAGAAAGTGACATTTGCTGAGGGACCGGAAATGAGTGCGGGAGCCAGCCACTAGCACATCTGTACAGAGACTTCAGGGCAGCAGAGTAGAGTACTCATGCGTGGAGTGGTTGGTAAACTCCAAGGCGGTCCAAGCAGACAGAGTGGAGGATGGGAGGTGGAGAGTGATGGGCTGAGGTAGCTGGGACCACCCATGGAAAGCGTGGCTCCTGCTGGGTTAGATTATTGGTGGGGAGTCTGTAAAATGAGATGTGGGCTTAATGGGAAAGAACAATGTGAAATTTAAGCTCTGATCTGAATTCACCCTATTTTTTGGTCCACATTCATGAGCTGACTCATCCTCTTTCCTCTCCCACCAATACTCTAAACTATTTTTTAAAATTAGACACCCCCTAGAGCTATGTACAGGTTTTTAAAAAAACCAATAATATTTATTACTTTTATAAAAAGTCAAGTAATGGAAGGAGAAATCATCTCTTTTGCTGTAACTTCATTGTATTGATTACACTAACCTCCTGAAATTCAGCTCCCGTCAGGTCAGAAAACGTATAATGAGGGGAAATGGGCTAATTTTTCAGGACTCATCACTGCATCACTCAGCCAATGAAAAGTGAGATGAAGTCTCTGCTAAAAATAGTCCATGGTTCAATTATGACACTAAAGCCACTCCCCTAACCCCTTCAAGGTTAAGTGAATTACCATCAGCCACATTAATAGAAGTAAGCAATTGTATTTTTACATTTGCTATCATGATTACAAATTCTCTATCATGATTAGCTCTACACAAATGATATTCACATATGGTCAGTGCCTGCTGGCAGGCAATGGCAAGTGCCTGGAGGATGTGACCAGGACTCTAGACTTACCAAGAACTGGGAAGTCACCATGAAAAGTGATAGGTTTGTACTAGAGCCCCTTCTAGTTGGAACATGCTGTTATCTTGGAACCAAATATCAAATACAATATAGGTGAAGAATGTCCGATTTAAGGACCAGGAACTAGAATAGATTTTAATAAAAAATAAGGCTTTTTCTCTTAGGCCTTAGTTTGCAATCTGGTAAAACATGCATTCCATAAATGACAGGAGCAATGTTGCTGAATTTGCCCCTAAAATACTGATCAGTTAATTTATGTGTGTTACCAAATACATATGATCAGCAACATCATATAGACAGATTGATAATCTACCCTATTTTCCCTTCCCAGGTAGGAAAAACACACACGTACATATTCTTTGTGCAAGCAAACTTGCTGAACCCCTAAAGTGTTTACCTATTAAAATACTGAAACAGGGGAGACATTTAGAAGCTCCAAAGGAGTGGAAAAAGAGAAAAATGGAAGAGAACAAGAAAGCAATCCAAGGACTGTTGACTTCAAAGTGGGAAGCCTAATGTTAAATTGTTTAACTTTAGTTGTTGTTAATATTTTAAAATAGTTAATTCTTAAAACAGATTTATCTAAGTGTCTTTTCTTTCCCTTTAGATTCCAAGCTCCTTAAAAGCCATGGCTCAAATTGTCTAATACATATTTATATGTTAACACAGCTTTAACGAACAGTCACATAGGGAAATAGAGAGACCGCCATAAATACATAATATTTATTACAAACTCTGTAATTCATTGACTGAATGACAAACACTTGTATATATTTCAGAAAGGCATCTCCTTTTAAAGATGGCAGTGATTTTTCAAGATCATGTTTCTTGGCATTTAAAAAATTAGACAGTAGATAAAAGGGAATCTAATCCAGTGAGTGTAAATGAAAAACCTCCACAGAATTTACCTCTCTGCTTCTCTGGAATCAAGCCCAAATTTCTTCCCTGACTCTACCGTGAATTTGCTTTCTCAGCTCAGGCTCCATCACCAGAGGCTCTCTCTACATCATTCCCACCCCCCATACATTTGGGAAGCCTTTTCACCACAAAACTGAATAGGATATATTTAAAATTTATTTAAAAATTAAAAAAAAAGAAGCATGAAGCATCGCCCAGGGTATTAATAGTTACGTAACTGAGAGTAGTAATCGCTATTGTCGGAAGTAATACAAGACCTGTAGCTTGTAGGTTACATGCCTGCAAGTTTTGCACCCCGAAAAGAAAAACTTCTTACAGGAGGCTGTTCCTCATTAATGCATTCCTTTATTTTGCAAACTCCTAAACTTCAGTAAATATACTGGAGGAATTCTTACTTAAAGCCACACTACCTTAAAAAGCAAAACAAGAATGAAGAATGGGAGGATATACTGGAATCAATCCCTGGAATAAGTGGTCAGTCATTTTGGCTAACTGGGTCTCAGTCAGGGCATTATAGAACCATGGAACAACATCTGCACGTGTTTTCAGCGCTAGTTTTTAGTCAGGCTGGGGTGAATCATATGGGTGACCTAATAATTCATTGACTATTAAAAAAAAAAACTCTTGACTTTGAATGAACTGCATCATTCGTAGTTAATATCAGCAAAAGAATAAGGACATTTCTGATATCCCAAATGGCCTTCATTTGAGAAATCAAGAATGGTTTTATAAGACATGTTCAGTCTCCATTATAGGCAAAGAACAATTCTGAATCTTTCTGAGGAGCTATTGAAATTCAGTGATGAGTTTACGTCAGCTGGAACAGGAGTGATGTGTCTTTTCTATTGACATTGCCTTAGGAAGTGAATTCACATCATCCTCTGTACCAGAACACTTTTTGAAAATGTACTTTTAAGAAACAAAAGGACAGGAAAATAGTAGAGAAAACCTGATAGACCTCTGTCTGATACTAAATTGTATCACAATGTTCTCTTCCTCTTTGGAATAATAATAATTATTACTTACCTAGTGTTTTATTGTTTACAAAGTTTATTTACATTATTTCACTTGATCTTCTCAAGAGCCCAAAGAGGTAGGTAGGTTTATACCAGTAACATAGGGAATCATTTGAAAATGCAAATACTTGCTTCTTTCCTTTCCCTGGAATTCTTACTTCCTCAACCCTTTTAGGTTTTTAACCCTCAAAATGTTACCTTTTTCTCTGAGACCATCCCTGGTGACCCCACCTAAAATTATTAATCATGGCACACACCTCACTGCTTTCTTTTTCTTTTTCTTCTTTGCACTTACCACTCCAATATAGGATATATGTTTTTTTAAATGTTTGTTCATTCGCCTTCCCTATTAGAGCATAGCCGTATTTGGGCCCAGCCCCTGCTCTTTTTGTCTGTGTTATTCATGGCTACATCTCCAGTATCAAGAAAAAGTGTCTTGGCATATAATAGATGCTCAGTAAGTACTATTTAAATGAATGGAATCACATTCTTCTCTGTACCTGTTTCTTCCTCTGTAAAATGTTATAGTAGGTCCTATCACTTAAGCTTGTTTGCAGGATTCAATCACCTAAGGCATGTAAAACACTTAGCACAGTACCCAGAATGTAATAAGCATAGAATCAACAGAAACCATCACTACATCTAGTTTTTTCAGAGAAGTAAACTGAGATTTAAGAGAAGTTAAATAACTTTTGTAAATCACACAGCAAGTATTTAGTGGTGTCTGATCCCAGTCTGGCTTGATTTCCATTCCCGTACATTTTTTAAACAGACATTATTCAACTCCATAAATGTGCCCTTTTGTACAACAAACCTATTGAAAAATGCTTTGGAATAAAATGCCTGATAAAAATAACTACCATGTATTCAGTGTTTACATGAACCAGGCATTTTGCTTTACATAGATTGTTTCTGTTAATATTCATCCAGGATCCTATGAGATCAATCCTATTATTATCCTCATGCTGTTGATTAAAAATTGAGGCAAGTTGAGCAACATGCTGTGTGTGTTAAGTAACTTGACTGAGGTCCCAGCACTACAGTGAGGCAGAACGGGGATCTGCTCTGAAGGCCTTCAACTCTGGAGCCTCTGCCACGCTGTACGCCCTGCCGGCCACGCCCCAGCCCGGCATTGCTCTCCACCCTCTCCCTGCAGAGATCTTATGGGTTCACCGTAGGCTGACCGTAGGGTGCTCTGGTTCTGAGTGATTTGTGGATGAACAGAACAGTCTTGTGAGACCAGAAACCAGTGAAACACTTTACACTAAGGCACTGGGAGAATAATGGAGATGTGCAAGGGGGAAAAATCTTATTCACAAGGAGTACAGGGCTCTCTGAATTCCTTCTTTGTGTTTAAAAGCTTCTATTCATTGGGATTTAAGAGGAAAAAAATCCCCTTTACTCTCTGTGCTTTGAAGGGTTTACATCATTGCTTCTCACATTCCAGTAATTCAGCAGAAACAGCTGTTCTGCTGTCCTGGGCAAGAAGCCATGAACTGCATTCCAAAGAATGTGTTCCACACTGTTATTATTTATTAATTAATGTGATAGGTCCTGCCTTATAATAAATGAATATCTGCCAAAAAGAGTAAAAAGAAAGAAAAATCATTATTTTCTCTATTTCCCTAACCCAAAGCAATACCCTGATTTTATATCCCTGTCCTCTAAAGGATCTGCTATGTTATTCTCTCCATTTTTCAAATAAATTCATTGAAAAATCCTTTCTTGTGTTTTGGTGGAATAAAGACCCGAAACATTTTATCATTAAAATTACCTCATAAGCAAAAATAACATTTTTTTTTTTGGCTCAGGAAGTCAAAAAAACAAACAGACCAGAAAAAAAAAAAAAAAGACAGTGAAAATGGGAAATGTCTTGCATATAGATTTTTTAAATGATAAAATTTAAAATAGAAAAATTCTACGCAGCTAGTATCAATCTAATCACTGAAAGCCTAACCAGTAACCCAGTTATCATAGCAAGACCAATACGTTATTAATACAATGAACAACATCTAACCTTTGAAGTTTGTAACCCTACCGTTGCACTATATGTATTAGATGATAGAGAATACCTTCGTAGTCTACATGTAGTTTAGAAATAAAACCCACAACATACATATATTCAGTTGTATTTAGGAATACATCCACTATTTTTCTGGACTTTTATGATCATAAAAAATAATTTTGCTATTGCAGATTTTAAATTAGTGCTCTAACTCTTTTAGGAAACAGAAAAATGGGAACTTTCTCCCTAACACATATCAAAGATCCAAAAGCAGATTCTCAGAAGTACTGAAATTTTGTTGAATACCATTATAATTTCCTCATGTACAGAAGATATTTTTAATGCTCAAAATGATTTTTAATCTGTGTTCACGAATAACATACATTTTCATCTCTTTTCAAGATGAAATTTTTTTGAAAGAATGAATTCTATTAATATGAACAAAATTAGTTGTATTTACTCAATCATCAAAAACAACTACAATTTTTTTTCTGGAATATTTTGTGTGTTTTGTTTTACCTGATTTATTACCGTCCAAAAAATCAAAGACTACACGGGATCAAATAAAAACATTTAACTGAAAATATTTTGCTTGGAAAAACTGACTTTTATATACGTAGGGCAGGTTGTAGATACAAAAAGTATGCTCATAACTTTATTTACAAGTGTGGTTAAAGTAACACACTTTCTGTGTATCTATTTCACACTGTATGTGTAGTGACAGAGAACTTTAAATATTATTGAGAAATACAAAATAATTTAAACAAGGATATTAAAAAATTTTAAGCCTATCAGCAGTAGGTTATTAACCACCTTTTTAATATACAGAATCTGTAAGTACATATATCTTTAAATATAAAAATGTACACACACATCTTTAATTGCTACCTTAAAGAAAAAGCTTTGAAATCCTGACATAAATGGTCAAGAATAAGGAAGTCACATAGTTCCCCTCAGTTGGTTATTTTGGGAAGAAGTCCAGTGTTTTAGGAAATTCAGCTACACCTTGGATTTATGTGTCTACTTAGATGAAAAGAATAATAATCACAGAGAATTGTAGGATTAATGGAAGAAAGTGATATCCTTGCAAGAATCAGCAACTCAGTTCTATCCATTCACATCCCAAAGAAATGGGGCAAGTGAAAAGAGTGGTAGCAGAGCAGGCAGCTAGATATGTGCAGAGAAAGGGGTACTAGGCCAAATGGCAGGAACTCGGCAAAAAGGAGGGGCAGGAAACAATACATCATGTAAACAACAGGGGGTCCATGGACAGACAAAAGCAGGAACCTCTGGGCTGATAAGCCATCACACATTTTGGGGTGACAAGTGACCTGGAGACTGACAAAGAAAGGTAGGAAAAGGCAGGAATCTCTAGTATCCAAATGGTAACATTTTCTCATTATGCCCTCATTTCAAAAAAATTAGCCTTGCAGACTAAAAGTACCTATCATGCACTGACGCCCTGACATTTCCAATCCAGACTAAATAGGGACAAAATCCCTTTTCCCTTCAGGAAGATGGAGTTAGGATTAAAATCAGGGAATATGACCCCAGACCCTTCCCTCCCCAGTGAACATTCCATCCATTCATTTTTACACTCTATGTAACCAATTTACCAAAGAAACTCAGGGCAGCTGCTCACCTGAGCCTGCCGGCTCTCCCTTTGGGAGTGTCCTATCCATCCCTTAATAAATCCTCACTTTACTTTCTCAACCTCCGAGTCTCCTCTCTGAATTCTTTCTGCGACAAGGCAAGAACCTAATCCCAGCAACAGTGCTGCCCATAGATTATCCCATCAGGAAGATCTAAAAGGATGCAGTTGCCTATTGGTGGCTGAAACAAGGGTAGGGACAACCTGGAGAAACATCCCCTTGACTCAGGCGCCTATGCTTCTGTGGGATGATAGGAGAGGAAACCATGCTGATGCTGTATTGCTATAATCCTTACAGTTCTGCTCTGGCTAGCCCTGGATATCCCCTGAAAAATCATCTCATCAGGTTTGGCGCAAGTGCTAAAGGAAGCACTGTTTGAATTCTAAGTTTCTGGACTAGCGAGCTGTCACGTAGTAAAGAATGATTTCATTTTTCTTCCATTCACACAGGCTTTTCTCCTAAAAGAATGTGATAAGTCCTATGACGTTGATCCTTAACACAACGATTCCTTAGAAATTTTGCTACTAAAGCATAAGCATGCGTTTTTAATTGTAAGCTGTTGTTTTGATTGGTGGTCAATGACTAATATTCCTTAAAATATTGCCCTTACTCCAAGATAGACTTAATTTCAAATTTTCTCCAAGTCACAACCACTAGCTTTGTAAAATGGCTTCCTGTCAAGTTGCCTGTGTTTTAGATCATTAATTTCAGCCAGCTGCCTCAGGCAACAGAATACTGGTTTTATCAATTTGAACACACGGACATTGAGACTGACTGACAAATAAAGCACTCTTTAAAAATCAAACATCCTAAACATTTCATCTTGTGATTTTCAAGGGAAATATAATCGAGAATTGTGATAAATTCCCATTGTTTTCCCACGTATGACTTTGAACTTTGCTTCTCTGTAGCCATTAAAGTCACATAAGAAGTGCCTCAGCGGCCCTCTGCCCTAAAACCACCACATCCAATTATTTAGAAAATGAATGTTTTCAGTATCTGAGGATCAGGTCTGATGGGTCATTTGACACTGAAATAAAGGTAGGGAGGAAGAGCTTTTCAGAGCAACTGGCATGGATCGCCTCGCATCAAATACCACCAGCTCAGACTGTCTAGTTAATAGGGGCTTCCATAAAAACTGCATGCTGCAGCTAAAATGCAACCTCACCAGCCAAGTTCTTCTAATCCATTTTTAAGTGCACTTAAAACGATTGGAACATAAAGGTCCATGCAGAAATCTGCATGTAAATGAGAGATGCAAATCCAAAGTTTGGATGGAACCCAAATAATATGAGTTTCTAAAGGATTTATAGTTGCAGCATAGTTCATGAAGAGAGAGTTCATTAACTGAACAGTCTTCAGAAAATGTGTGATAGCTCTCATTTCTGCAATGTTGGTTGAGATTTTCTCTTTCATGATAGACTGACATCGAGGGTTCAGTTTTGCAGAAATTTCTCTTTAAAGAAAAAAGATCAAAGACTGCTACATGCAGCACACTGGGCTTCACCCTTTGTGTTTTTCTGTTTTTTATCTTTTGCAGAGGTTATATCATCAACCATAATATTCTGCAAGTGTTGTTCACAAAATAGAAAACTGTTCGAGTCAGAGTGTCCACTATTATAAGGTGCTCAAGGACTATGACATAAGTTTAATATTTACCTAAACGAAACAGGAAACTAAACCCTTGCAAAAGAAAATTCAGCAGCATACGTAGAGGTCAAAAATCAGCTACAAAGCTTTGTGAGACACTTTGAAATTCAAAATTAAGAGCTGTTTATTTACTCCAGGTGCCCAGAAAATTTTCAGAAGTGGTCTCCCACCTTTCTAAGAACATACTTGATTAGAAAGGATGGGGATAGTAAAGAATCTCATGCTAATTCCCCTTTGCCAGCTGGAGAAAGGAGTCAGGCTGGGGGATGGAGATGTGCCCCCTCCACCCCCCAGCCCTCCAGGTTGTTGTGAGGTAGGGCCATCAGGGGCAACCCACTCTCCCCTGTCCCTCAGAGACTGAGACTCAGCAGGGTAAGGCTCTTCCCATCTTCCCGCCCTCACTACCTCTCCACAGCCCCTCCAGCAGAATGTATAGGTGGTCTCCATAGAACCGGCATTAAGCTTCCTTTCCGCACTGCTACCTTGGACCCATTTTCCTACCGTATAATTTTTCATTCCTTTGGGTCTTGATGGCAGCCCTTTTAAGGAGCACAAACCCTGTGGTGGGGGAGATGGATCATGGCTCTTAACATAAGAGCCCCGGGGTTGAGTAGGGGGTGGCAAGGTATCACATTAGCAGTTAATGCCTTCATTAGCATTTTGGCCTTTTGCAGGGCTGAGATGGCAGTCCAGAGAAGAAGAGGAGACCTAGGGAAGAGCATCTGGAGCAGAGAAGAGATGGTAAGAGCTCTGAAAATGGAAAGGATGGCTGTCAGACACAACATGACAATGTGTCATTTCCCCCAAACTGTCATGCATCACTTTCTAACACAGGAGCTGTGAGTTGCTGAGCAGAAACTTGGTGCATAAAGAACACACAAGAGTTTGTGCTTCCTGGACATTAAAAATGCACATGACACAAACAATCAGATATAAAATAAACTACAAGGATGTGTTGTACAACATGGGGGATATAGCCAATGTTTTATAATAACTATAAATGGTATAATCTTTTAAAATTGTGAATCACTGTGTTGTATACCTGTAACATATAATATTGTACAACTATACTTCAACTTGAAAAATGATATTTTAAAATAAATACATAAATAAAGTTTAAAAAATGCACATGAAAGATTCTATGGGTCACACAATATATGAGGCTTCTATCTCTCTAAGACCTCCTGAGCACTACCTAAATGCCCTTAATGACCAGAAATCTGCCATCTACTAGGAAATTTGAAAAAAACAAAGCCATGTGAGGAGAATTTTCTATGATAATTCTCTTGAATGCTTCTACATTTTTTTCTGAAAAAATTTGTATGTGTGTGTTTTGCTAATATTGACTTTTAAAGACCGTATCATTACCTCCTTATTAATGATTTGCTTGTCTCCCCAAATGTACAAGATGTTATTCCTCAAACCTTGAGCAAAACCTTTGAAATCTATGCTGAATTATCTTCAACTCTCTAGGAAATAAATGAGCAAAAATCCATGATAGTAAAAAAAACGAGGGACCCAAAAATATATACCCAACTGGGAATTCAAAATCTGTCAGGTTTTTACAGTACTTCTAAATTCCTTTTGTGAAATGGGACCCTCCGTAACAAAAATCATTAGACCATATAGTTTGCGTGGAAAATGGAGCATGATTCAACATGATCCAATAACCCACATATTTACCATTATTCATGAAGTAGAACTAAGGGCAACAAGACTGCAGGAAGCAAAAAGAGAAACTAATAAACCAGTATCATGAATGACCTCACGAACATATTAAAGCATAACATTTAGTTCAACAATTGAAAATGCAATAAATAGTGCATAGAGGACTACAGGTTAGAAGCTCTCAAAGCTTGGGCGTATGATCAGGAAAGTGAAGACCCTCTGAGATTTCAGCTAGTTACACTGTTTTTAAAAAGTCACTCCCATTTATTTAGGGCTCTGAGCCAAGTCTGTTCTCTGTTATCCCTAAACTTTATCACAACCTTGAAAATTAGTATATTATATCCTTCTCAAAGAAAGAAGGAAATTAAGGCCTAAAAGAGGTTAGGGATTTGCCAAAAGTCATATGCTTTTGGATGCCAGGGCTATTCCTAAAATCTCTTTCAACCTGTTCCATAAACAATAGATAAAATTTTATATGATCCCTATTTACAGAAATGATATCTCCTAAATCCCAATCCATATGGCAAGATTATTGGCCCCTATGTATTAAGAGCTCTGTGTGACTGAGTAGTAAGTACTTTATGTACATTTTCTCACTTAATCTTTATAGCAACTTTAAGAGACTGTCTTAGTCCATCCAGGTTGCTAGAGTAAAATACTGCAGACTAAGTGGCTTATAAACAACAGAAATTTATGTCTCCTAGTCCTAGGAGTTGAAGGCTAAGATCAGAGGGCAGCATGGCCAGGTTCTGGTGAAGGCCCTCTTTGGATCTGCAGACTGCTGAGCTCTCGTTGTACGTGCACATGGCAGAGAGGCAGGGAGCTCCCTGGGGTCTCTTTTACAAAGGCTAATCCCACTCATGGGGGAGGGCTCCACTTTCATGACCTAATCACCCCCAAACATCCCACCTCCTAATAGCATCACCTTGGGCATTAGGTTTTCAACATATGAATGCAGGTGGGGGTTGGCAGGGAAAGACACATGCAATCTCTAGCAGAATTACTTCTTATTTCCATTTATAAAGATGAGAAAACTGAGGCTTAGAGAAGTATTTTCCCCAAAGGCACATAGCTATTAAGTGGCAAAGTCAGGATCGAACCTAGTTTGCTGGCCTGCAAAAGCCCTGGTCCTAAACCACTTTGCCATATTGCCTTAACCTCTTCAAGTTGGTCAGCAAATGAAGTGAATTGTCATTTATCATTACAGAAGGTGAGCTAAATGCATGAATAAGAACCAATTAATACCAACTGAGTAGCTTTTATTCAGTACTAACATGAAGAGAAAGTGTTTTGATCTTTGGTGACCTTTTTTTTCCTTTGCCAGTAAGATACTTTTAGAATGAAAGAAAATCAGATACGTCAAAAATGAAAACGTATTTTGAGAAATATTCATTCTAATTCCATTTTCACCAGAACTTTCTGATTTGTAATTTGGTTCCCTGAGTAGATTTGTGCACAGAAAATGAGGTGTGCTCTGGAGATGACAAGTCTATGTTTCAGAAAAGGTTGTATCTTCCTTTGTAAATTGTTTAACTAGTTTAACATTTACTCACTGTGAGCAGATGGGTAAATATACTGCAGCCCTGGGTGAACTGACAGAAAACAAAAACAAATTTCTGGACTAGCAAAACTGGATAAAATCAAGGGCTGTGAATAGAATGGCTTAACCTAAAACTACCACCCAGTATCCTTCAGAGCAAAGCACAGTGGTTTGAGAAGAGGGCCTCGGAAACAGACCCTAGGTTTGAACTCTGGCTTTGATACTTAGTAGCCATGTAACCTTGGGAAGTTGTTCAACTTTACTCTGCTTCAGTGTTCTTATCTGTAGAATGGGAATCACAATTGGATACTCATAGGGTTATCATTAGAAACAGTACCTTCCTATGGTATCATAAAGCTTCAGTTAGTTAATAATGAAACTCTTATTAACAGTGCCTGGCACATACTTGGCTCTCAAATGTTGGCTATTATTATTTTCTCTTAGGTCCACAAGCAGCTCAACCTTTTTTGATCAGCCAGTCAGCCAGCCTATGAAATCCTCAAAGATGGGCTGTTTTATTTTTCACTTATGGGTCTCCATGAAATGACAAACAATAGACAGAATGATGCTTAATAGTTCATGCCTGACTCAACCCCATGTGCAGCCAACCTAATACCAGCTCTCCAGGCTTCAATGCTCAGTCTGTTAAAATATGTACTAATTATAATTCCATACCTTGAGTCAAATTCTTCATTACAAAGTTGAAATGAAACAGTCACACAGTCTCTTTCCCTCACTCAAAAGTTTAGTGACGAAAATAAGAAAAAATGCTGGCTTTATGCTCCATGAAGGTGGTGATTAACCAAATCCTTAAACCAAATATTTTGAATACCTCTTGGAACAGGACAGAACAGATACTTAGTAAACATAGAGGATTTCAACTTTATGACTAACCCCTGACCATTTCAATGTTTCAGGGTACTTGTGAAGGAAAAAACAGCATTAAAACCACAATAGAGCAAACATGAAGACAGCGTCAAAGCAGTTTAAAAATCCAGTGTAAAGATACCTTTAAAAAACACACTGTCAAGGAAATACATACATGTTATATATCTCTTTATTTAGCAACTATAGATATACATGGTTTTTACCATGAGATGTACAGAGCAGTTAGCTCCAGGAGATTTTTAACTATCTGCTTTATGCTTTCTGAACTTTCTGTATTTTAGATAATAACTATATAATAAGTATAATTTTAAAATAAAGTTATTTTTCATTTTGGAAAAGAGATAAATACAAAAACTAATATAACTTTTGGAGTTCTCAAGTGTTCTGATGTGTGATAGAAACATGAAACGATACTTTCACATTCAAATAATCAACATGTGATGACTGATGGTCTGACTGCTTTGTGAGCCCTTGGAAAAGTCAGATGGAAATGACCTTAAATTAGGTAGTATCTGTGAAATCAAAACACTCTGCAAAACAGGCTGCTAAATTACCACCCTGTTACTGTAGGTTACCTACTCTGAACTAATCATAAACTAGAGTGCAACTCACTGGGGATATGAGATCCTTTCCAAAGTATGGAGTTCCTGCCTTATGCTAGCTAGGATCACTTTAAAATACCACTGAGATAAACAGTGTCTTTCACTTATGAATTCCAGCTGATTGCAGGGAAACTTGAAAGTCCTAGCAACACCGTTGCTATAGCAATGCAATCTGATTAGATATTTTTAGCAACCAGCCACAACTCACACCCACGGAGTCCCTTCATTTATTCCAAGAAGAATAATGTTGACATTCCAATTTCTAAAATATACAGATCTCAGTGATAGACCTCTAGAGATGAGAGGCCTGTGAGATCCAATGGAATATAGTAAGTTAACAAATAATATACCTGGGTCTGGAATACATCCAGACCCTATATGTATAGAGTAGACACATATTAAGGTGTATTCCACATGGCTAAAAATTGTAGATTTCCTTTGGCTCTTGGAGTATATATAAATAATAGCAGAATCCTTGAATTTCATATTGTAGTAGTTAAAGTTTACATGCTTCTCAGACAAGTTAGTATATTTCATACTAAATTAACAAAGATAATGATAAAATTATGTTTGCAACAAACAGCAGCAATTTACATTTTGATGCTAATGCTTTCATCAGAACTGGGACTACACTTGAAAAGCCACAGGCACTATTTATAGTGAGGGTATGTATGGTTAATTACGAGGGTGCACAGCAGAAATGTGGCCTTGATATCACACATGCTAAACCAGAGCTGATATGGGGGACTGACTGAATTATTGCTCTGAAGAAAAGGATCTGTCACATTCCAAGCAGGATAAGACTTGAAGACTAAATCTGGAGTTATCCCCAGGCTGATCTTAAATCAGGAAGGTCAGATGTAGGATCACATCTACGAAGGCTCATAAAAGACAGTGACAGCCCAGAAACTTATAAACATGACCCTTGGTTTTATAACTAAAGGAAGGATGCTTTTCTATAAACCCAGATACCAAATCATTCTGTCTGTTTTGATATGGAAAAGAAATCAATTACATTCTCATCCTCTCCTGAATGGCTACATTCTCGTGGTGAATAATCCGATCTCTCAATATATGCAGTTTCTGTTACAAACGGAGGAGTGTGGTGGGAAGGAATTAAGGTGAAAAACAACCAGAAGCAAAGATATGCCTTTTTTTTGTTGTAATTGCCTTTGAGAGTTATTAAATTTGAGCCATGGATATTATGAAAACAACTACTCTCAGCTGAGTTACAGAATTAGAAAGCCCTTTTGAGAGATCTCCAATTTCAATAAATTACTTTAAAATATCAAATCTATATTAATAACCTGCATCAAAAACTTTCTGCACATCCCTTACACAACAATTCAGTGTATTGTAAGAAAATCATTAATGTGCACAAATGCAACGTTCATCCCAGCAGTCTAACAGATAACTGAAGTGGAAACAGTCTAAATATATAAAAACATGGTATTAACTAAAGTAATTACAATGGTTTGTATCATGAAATACTGCTCCACAATCCCCTTACCTATCATCTGAAACCCAAAAAGTACAAAACACCAAAAGTTTATATATAACTTAATTGGCAGGAAAACCTGATCTGACCAGAACTCATTTGACACCAAAACCTAATGGGAAGTGAGTCTATTCCAAGGCTTTATTTATCTCACATAGTGTGATTATTCTTATGCTTCACTGCAGAAATATTCATGCATTTGATTACAGAGTGCTGTCCCAGAAACTGCTGAAAATGTTTCCTAGTACATGAATTTAACATATGACGTTTCAAAAGTTTAAAAAAAATCTGCATTCTATATAAAGAATTGTGGACCTTTCTATCCAGTGAAATAAGTCAGGAAAAAACCTGTGATATATGTGGTGTTCTCTCTACCTGAAATACTCTTTCCCTGACTTTTATGTGACTTGCTTCTTCTCATCCTTCAGGTCTGGACTTTATAAATCTTCCCCCAGGGTTGGTTCCCAACTACCATGTCTAAAAAGGATCCGTGAAGTTACTCCGTGAAGCAGTTTATTTCCTTCACAACACTTATTACAACCACTGGTGACCTCATTTGTTTCTTTGCTTGCAAATCCAGTGACTGTCTCCCCTCAACTAGCTCCAAGAGGACGGGGACCTTACTGACCTCGTTCACTGCAGTGTTTCCAGCATCTCACAACATCAGGCACCGAGTCTGGGCTCAGTATATATTTGTTGAACAAATGAATGAGTGAATAAATGAGTTTTTGTAAATATGTGTGCATTAAAAAATGAAAAAATAGGTTGCTCTCGCTCTGCAGTGCTCACATTCTGAGAGGCCCTGCACTCTGTCTATGGAGTATGTATCTACTTTAAACACCCCACACCTCTCGATTTCTCTCCCTCTCACCTTTCTGATATGGCCCACATTCTGCCTATGGAGTGTGTATCTCCTAAGCCATTTTCCCTTCTGAGTGAGACAGACTGCACTCTGTCCATGGAGCGTGTATCTCTCTAAATAAACTTAC
The DNA here is from genome assembly GCF_036321535.1 of Camelus dromedarius. NCBI lineage: Eukaryota > Metazoa > Chordata > Mammalia > Artiodactyla > Camelidae > Camelus > Camelus dromedarius. Next base: position 43,452,910 of record NC_087436.1, read on the forward strand.
TCTCACTTAAAAAAAAAAAGAAAAAAATACCCAATATTAACAATTTGGCAGAAGTAGGGATTTTTTTCTTTTGGAAGCTTATCTTTATGTTTGAAATTTTCTATGAAAAGAGTATTCTTTTTGTAACAGAGGGAGCAATTTTTAAGGGGTTAGTGTATCAGAGATTAAACTAATTCACATTACACCAAACACTTCTCTGAAAGCACTTACTATCATTTTTAAAAAGTACACAATCTTCCTGCTATCAAGAAATTCTTTTTTGTGGGGGAAGTGATTAGGTTTATTTATTAATTTATTTTTAGAGGAGGTACTGGGGATTGAACCCAGGACCTCGTGCTCTACCACTTGAGCTATTCCCACCCCGCTCAAGAAATTCAAGTCAGGATTACACAGTGCAGTTCCCTCAAAACGAGAAGCCAGGCAAAATAAAAGTGAAAGACAAAAGTGAGCCTCTCTAGAGGTTCCACATTTTCGTCAATTCTTTTGAATTTTTAATTCTTCACCATGTGTGCATTATTATGTTATTTGCTCTCCTGCCTAATTCTCAGACCAAAGTGCTGCCATATTATGTATACCACAAGCATAACAGTGTGTGTGTGTGTGATCTTTCCAACAACAGGGCCTTCAAAAACACAAAATCTACCAGTAACTTTGGCCTCATTTATGAAGATAGAATGGAAATTAGAAAAACACACCTCCTTCATAAAAGTAAAACACTTTTTAAATATCCAGTGAGGCATTTCCAAAATTGATTTATCATGCTGAGTTACTGTGGATTATTTTACAAAGGACACATACAACCAAATGCTGAAAATTCCAAATCCATTCCGAAGACACTTTTTATCCTCACAAGCGGCCCAGCACTGAGCAAGAGAAAGCACCCTGTGTCCTCTGACCAGCCGCATGCAGCCTCTAGAAATACAGAGGGTCCGGAAACAGAAAAGCTGTATTATATTATCGCCACATTTACGTGAAACCTTCTCCATATACTTTTCTTCAGCCTCCAGACATGTTTTCAGGTGAACTACCTCTAAACATCCTGGTGCTGGCAGACTTTTTTGCATACTCTGTTTTGTACTTACTGTACCTTTTTCACGACTTTAAAGTTAGAGTTACTTCAACTGAAACGGCATCTGGACAATGAAGAAACACACCATAATTACCTAAAATGTTAAAACAACTAGTGTATATGTAAAACAGTTTCAGACTTTTTGGACACTGTCGTTTCCAGAATACATTTAAACCAAAGAATAGCCCGGATTGGCCATCATTTTGAGGAATCACTTGATACCACATCCACTTCACTTAATTCTTGCTCTAATTCTAATGGCAGTTAAACAAAACAAAACAAAACAAAACCACTCACCAGAACAGAGTTCTCCTTTATCTGCATGTCTGCAGGTTTATAATTTAAAATCTTTGGTTCCAGCTTGGTGGACAGAATCAGTTCCCAACAGCCCCTGCACATAGACTACGGTGGGCAGGTGTGTTGTATTGTTATTTAAAACATGCTGTTTGGAACATTGAATTCTTTCTCTGAGGCCCCTTAAGTGAGGCAGCTGAAAATCAGCAGCTGCAAGTTTTTTGCTTTATTCCCCGGCTTGTCTTTGTTAGCTCTGGTCACTGAGCCCTTTTGCCTAATGAACAGGCTGTGGGGCAGCTGGACAGGATTGCTCCAATTCACCACCTAGACGTGGAACACAGAATCCCAGAGCCACATTTGCCCACAGCCAGCAAGAATGGTGCTTGCTTTAAGTAATGGAGTGTCAGGGATATTAGATAAGAAAATTATCCTATTAATGACACAAAATGGAAAATATCCATTTGATTCAATAAATTTCCCCTCTGTTCTCTAAATAGTATTTGGATACACTTATGTTTTACTTTTCTACAGCAGCCTCATTCCTCTCTAAATACCAAAGGCTTATTTCAGGGACCCCAACTTTATGAACAGCATGAATCAAAATAACATTCTTATATCATCTGTTTTATTTTTCATAAGTGATCTTCAAAATTTTAGCCTATACCTGGCTTACAAGAAAAGGTCACAAATATTCTTTCTGGTATGAGAATTAAATTTCCTGTCTAAAAACTCCAGTCCTGACTAAAGCTAAAATAACATTTCCCTCAGCATATCAGAACTAAATTCTAAGGCTACGTTTGCAAAAACAAACAGATGGTAATCATGTGAATTTTACCTCCAACTAGACTTATGTACAAAAACCTCCATTTAACTGCCTTTAAAAGCCAATAAAGTGTAGCACACAAAGCTGTATGCAGTGTTTACAGTCCTATGGAAATGGGAAACCCTGAAATTACAACCTGAGTTTATTTCCATTAAAAATGTAGTGCAAAAGGAAAAATAAGAACATTCCATTCAGGAAAAAAAAAGAAAAGAAAAAGCTTAAGAAGTGAATGGTGCAGGTACAACACTATCAGGGTAAAAACTACTGAAAAATGTAAGAATTAAAACTGTACATAGATGGTGGCTCCAAAGAAGAAAATGTTTGCAGTTTTCAGAAAACTGAAAGATTTCAGAGGAGGTGAACTGGAATCCTGAAGCTCAGTAGCCTGGATTTACATGGTATTGAGAAACAGCAGCCTACAATTCCTATGCACTTCATCTTTATTGTTTCATGTCGTATGACTACCATATGACAATATTGTTTCATAATAAGTTTGCACTCCACTCCAATGCTGGTTTGCATTTTACTTATGATTATGTTGGTATAACATTGCCTTTTGTATGCCCTCTCATCTTTTTTGCTTCTGTTTTTAAATCTTAATGCTGTACTTCCAGATATAAACTTCCTCACCAGCAATAAATTTGATAGCATGCTCTCTGTTTAACAACCTAAATCTTTAATTAGTTAAACGTGATGTGATGCTGAATAATATTTTCCTACATCGAAGTCTTTCAGAGCTCTTTCTCTTCTTTGAATAATAGTTTTCTCCTGGGATGAGGAGAATAAAACTCTCTCAATAAAGCACATGGGAAAAATCCATCTACCCACTTAGGCAGATGGCACTTTGGGTGTCCTGTAAGGCAACTATTGATTATACACAGTTTCTGAGTGTGGTTGACAGGTAAGGGTAAACCTTTGGGAGTTTTTTGGCCATAGCTAGACTCAGCCACCTGCTTCTGTAGGATGGCACAGCATGTAGCCATATGTGTGAGTACTCCATTCTACAAAGCTCAAAGCTTACACTGCTCCCCAGAGGCCAAGACCAAGGTCAAAATATTTATACCAACTGCTCCACAAAACTCTCAAGTCAGGTAATTCCATGTATTACAGATTTTTCCATTTGTCTTAGAAGTTAAAATAAGTGACAAACATTTCATCAAAGTACATACCCTAAAAGATATATCTGACTTTAAAAATAGGTATTTTGGAAAAGCAATGGATGGTATTCGCCAATGTATGGTGTATCTACAATTTTTTTAGACCATTTACTTTCTCAGGCTAAATTAAATGCTAGCATTTCAGTTTCAAAATAGACAATAAGAAGAGTAACTATTTTCCTTCCTCTAAATTTTCTAATTGTTAGCGATTTTTAAAGTATGAGTTTTGAGGGAAATGTATTTGTCAGATTCATGGTGGATTTATGACAAAGTCTTATGTTTGAAGCAAAATCTAAGGAGACACATTGCCCCAGCAGAGAGTGGAGAAAGAGGGGAAGAAAAAGACAAAGTTGGCCTAAAAGATGGTGAAATAAAGGTTTTTTTAGACAAAATTCATTTAATTTTAATTTAAAATTTTATTTATATTCTAATATAGGAAATATATTAACACAAGTTCTAAATATATCTGAGAATTAAACCCCTGCATGTAGAATTACTGGATCAAAGGGTATGCTTATTTGTAATGTTGATAGATATTACCAAATTACCTTCTATAAAAGTGGTACCCACTTACACTCCTACCAACAACCTATGAGAAAAACTGTTTTCCCACATCTTCTAACACAAATTATTATCAGAACTTTTTCATATTTGCTATTCTGAAAGATGATAAATGATATCCCAGGGAGTTTCAATGTGTAACTACTCTTATGAGTGACGTCTATTCATACGTTGAAGAGACATTTATATTTCCTTTTCTGTTACTGACTCATTTCTTTGACCTATTTTTATTGGCTAATTGGACTTTTTCTTATTGACATGTGAGAGCCCTTTATATAGTAGGTATATTAGTCTATGTCTGTGATACAAATTGCAAATATGTTTCCCTGAATTAGAGATTATTTCGTGAATTGACTTATGGTGATCTCTGCATGCAGAAATTCTTCACATGTAGTCAAAGTTGTCATTTTTCTGTCTTATGGCTTACTGTTTTTATGTCATACTTAGAAAGATTTTCCCTACCTTAATTTTATAAAACTATTCTCCTATGGCTTATTGAAGTATTTCTTTTATGTTTCATTCTTCATATTTAAATCTTTAATGCATTGCCATCTATTGTGGTGTCACATAAGATTATTTTTTTCAAAATTGATCAGTGAGTGGTCCCTACAGACTCAAGATGGCACCTTAAACATACATTCAATTATCATAGGTATCCAAGTCTATTTCTTGGCCTTCCATTTGGTTCATTGATTTGTCTCTTTTCATATTCCAATACTATGTTCTATGTTTTTATAGTTTTACAGTTTTTTTAATATTTAGTATTTTAAATATTTAATATAATATTTTAAAATATTTTAAATATCCAAGTTAGTTCTCCTCCCCCTGTGTATTATTCTCCTTTCCCAGAACCTTTTAATTTTTGATTATTTTATTTTTTCATTTGAATGTCAGATTCAGTGTGTCTAGCTCAAAAAACAAATCAGTAATATTATTTTGAGGTCATGTTAAATATATAGCTTAGGGAAAATGTATATGATTTAAATTTTCCTATGTGAAACATGGTATGCCTTTCCATTGTTTCTTGAGGCCTCAGGAATAGATTTACATTTTTTTTATAAGAGCTCAGATATTGCTTGTTTTATTTATTCTAAACTACTTTATCTTTTCTGTTGCTATTGTAATTGGGGGTACAAAGAGTTGCAAGATAAGATTTCCATACTCAAAGAGTACAAGCTCCAATAATAGAACATTCAGGTTGTTACAACCACTAAAATATAATGTGATGCATGCCATGGAAAAAAAAAAGGTCTGCAAAAACATGCTACAGGAATGAGACCATGTAGATTATTGCACAGGGGAGTGTCTCCTGAAGGATAAATAGATGTCTCCCAAAAGACAAAGTGGCCAAAGGCACTTGAGATGGATGGAAGAGTTTGTACAGAGCCACAGACACCTGGGAGAAAGAAGTGACTTGATGGACTGTAAATAGTTTCCCAGAGCAAATCCATCAGACTCTTAGAGGGAGCAGGAAGAGATGAGGCTGAAAGGTGAACAAGAGCCCAATCACAAGAGAACTCTGTGTCCTGCCAAGGTGTGTAGACTTTACAGATATTGAAGGGTTACAAACAGGAAGGTCCAAAGTGCCCCAGGAAGGAACTAGCTCAGAAATTAGCAAAATAGGAGACTATTTTAAGCTTAAGGTAGGAGGTCTGCAATATGAAAAGCTCAAGGAATGGATTAAAGACTCTTAGGGGGTAGAATTTTAGGACTTGTAATTAATAGAATATAAAAAGTAAAAGGGAGGGTTTCAGCTTTTTGGCTTAAGCATGTGCCTGGCAGGGACTAGAGAGATCACTTCAGGGAGGTAAACACTTGGAGACAGAGGAAACACTCTCACAGTCAAGATACTCATATGGTGGTGGTTTATTTCATCTCCATTCACCCAAGAGGTGAGGGAGAGGGGACATGTCTGACAACAGAGTCCTAGAAAATCCCAAACTTTAAGTGTTGGGTGGAGGAAGAGAATCCTTGTAAGACTGACTGAGGAATAACCAAAACTGTAAATGGAATTGACTTAGCAGTGTTTCAGAATTCAGGACAGGATCAAATTGACAAAGACTGAGCAGTTGCTGGAATCAAAGGTAAAACAATATTTGAATAATTTTCACCTAATTAGAAATATAGGAACACTTGAAATGCTTTACTTTTTTGGGGGTGGAGTGGGATGGGGAAGGAAAAATCTTAGTTAAATATTTATTAAGCTGACATATTACCAGAATATTCAAGAATATGTTAATCATTTGATCACTATCTTGCCTTTGCTTCATAACTTATTTTTTCTGTATAATAAAGGTATTCTTATTAATAGTCAATTATAAAGCTTCACATTATTTTAAAGAACTAAGCAAGAAAATGCAACAGAATGAAAGAAAATGTTCAACGTGCATCTCATCTTTAGCACGACAGACATGAGTTCAAAATTTTGTAGAAATTATTCCTATCTTTTGTAAACAATTACAAAAAGTGACAAATAAGTCATCATTATCCATTTAAGTTCTTCACAGTGATGATGGTTTGGGTAATAAGGAAAATAATCAAATTGACAATCCTAATGTCACTGTTCAGCCATGAAACTATAATAAGGAGCCATGTGAAGGTATCTGGAGTTTTGAGTAGATTTGCTGGTAGTTGATCTGAACCAACCACACACTTTCACCAGAAGCTGCGTGCACAAACCTAGTTTTCTTGATTTACTCTAATTGTAACTCTATCTTTAGCCACTATGTTCAACTTTTCCCAATTTCTATTCTCACGGATTTTTTTCATACCTTTCTATATCCCTAAAAAATTTTCAGCTTATTTATCAGATTATTTTCCTCCATTAACACATTGGCCAGTGTAGTATGACAGGAAAAGTATTAAACAGTGAATTAAGAAACCCAGACTTTACTCCCAATTGCCACAACTTTATTTTATGTTATTGAATATTTATTTTATGTTATTTCTCTAGACCTCAGTCATTTCTAAGACCCATCGGATTTCACATTCCCAAATTAATTTTTGTATGATGTTTGCCAAGAAAAGCCAGAAAGAATTCCAGGGGGTTAAAATAAAATTAAAAGCCACCGACAAACCCTTCATGGCTGATATTCTGACAGTGGATATGGGCCCTTATTTTTTTTTTCAATTTATTTATTTTGAGGAAGAGGAAGAGGGGGTGAGGGTGGAAGGGAGACTCAGTATATTGCTAGAAATCTCCTACTGTTTTTGCAGTATAAAATTTTAGATGTTCTTTTAAAAAGTTTGTAAAAGCACAGAATTTTTCAAAACTATGTAGAGACTTTAGGAATTTTGTCCCTTTACCTCCTATGTCAAGTGAGAGGCAGAGAGGCAGGCCTCGATCAGGCTGTGTGACCTTCAGCAAGTCATTTAACTTCTCTGATCTCCATTGCCTCAGAGTAAAAGGAGGCTAGGCTGTGCCTATCTACTCTGCAATGTGGCTGTGAGAACTAAATTAAATGATACACTTAAAATTGCTTGGTAAACTGTGACATACAAATATAAAGTTACTCTTTCTATTCCTTATCATTATTTCATTATCAAAAATTGGGGTAAAATATTTTCAACCATGAAGGAATGATGTCTGAGCATCTCTGCATTGCACAGGAAAATGGGAGAGGATAATCTATGACAGGAAGTTGTTCAATATTTAAAAAGGCATAATGTGCACATACAGAACATTTTGTCTAACATATGGGTTGTAATACTTTATCTATGTATATACTTTATGCATATACAAGTATAGACATAAGGCTACTCTTGGTAAATTCATACTTATTGTTCTGATTTCTCCTATTTTGATTTGCAGTGAAAATATATATGAAAAGGAGCATAAAAACAGAAAGATTTCTCCAAATTAATTTAGAAGTGTGTTCATTTTCAGCAAGATAAAAATTGGGTATTTTTTATTTTTTTGTTAAAAAAAGGTGCTGTGATCAAATATGTTTAGTCAATGCTGTGGACTATATGCTTATCTTAGAGATTAAAAATACAGCAACTTATGAAAGGTTCCAAGAAATCCTGCAACAGAGGAATCTGTTCAACTTTATTTAACACAGTTTCCCAAATTTATTTAACCATGACACTCAATTTTTTTTTAACAAACTACCTATTAATATCTTATGAACCTCTAGTGTTCTGTATAACACGATGTAGGAAAAGCTGAAATCTGTTTCAAATCTGCAGCAGTCACTATAAAATACAAGATATCCAGTGTTGACTCTCAACTAGGCTGGCCGAGTACTCTTTTCCTCACTCACTAACACTTCAACCAAAAACTCGTCCTGGAAAACCCTGGCAAATGCAAATGAAATGTACCACGATGTGACTGAGATTGAATGAAAGGCAGAGGACACTTCTGGCAAATGGTACAAAGTATTATAGTTGTTAATATACCATCACTCATTTTGGACACAAGACCTCTTCTACATTATACCCTAAGGGCCCAGTGGGTGAGGGGAAAATTGCACCTTAAAGGAGGCAGGCATAATTGACTTCTGCTTGAGAAAATCAGTTTGCCCTTGGCAAAACAGCCAAATGTACCTTGAAAATGGCAATTATTTATTACCACTGGATTATCTGAGATCTATGATAAACTCATAGTGCACCAGACTCTATAAAAATATTAGTCTCAACTAATGGACTTTTTATAATTCTCGTAACTTTTGAGAATAAAACTGCATATTTAGGACCACATGCTCAAAAGATGACCTTTGTATGTGTTCCAATTTCCCACATGCTAGGTAATTAAACAAAGTAGTCAATGGCACCAAAGCTTTGTGAAAACTGATGCACAATCAGAAAATAATGGCCAAAATATTTGTGTGCATATATACTGTGACAATAAAACAAAATGCTATAATGTTTCCAAAAACAGGGGAGTTCTACTGATCTTTTTTTTTTTTAGTGTTCGACTAGAAACGAGCTCCCAAGGGGAAAAAAAATTCCAAGAGATGTGAAGGAGGCATCACCTCAGCCTCTAAAGGGTTTTAAGGTGAAGAGCTGGTTGACACTGTTAGTGTGTTTGTTAAGCATATTGGACTTAATATGCTTAACAAACCAAGGGGTGGTTTCCTGGGGGAGAGCGGGAGGGGTGGGATGAGGGAGGCGGGTTAAGGGAGGGAAACTCCTAGATTTGGTCTGTCAGATTCCATAGAGCTGGATGTATGTGCAGTTTGAAAACCTTTATGTGTTCTTTCTACAGGAAAATAAACTCCATTACAATCTTAACTAGAGAAGATACACTAGTGCAAAAGCACTGAGAACCTAAAATTTATGTAAAATTAAAACGAATTAAGTATTATAATACAAATTAAGTGACTGGTGCAATAAAAGGATGTGTTCCTATTGTATTCTATAAGCAGGGTACATGTTTGATGTGTGAGTATATAACTTTTCCTTTTCTTAAGATAGTTTTATTAAGGTATAATTGATGCAAAATAATCTGCATATATTTAAAGTATACAATTCGATGAGCTTTAACATATGTATGTACATATGACAAATGTAAGCTATTACCACAGTTAAGATAATGAACACATCCATCACGCCCAAAAGTTTCCTCATATCTCTTTGTAATCTGTCCCTCCTTACTCCCAACCTTGTCCCAGGAACTCACAGATGTGCTTTCTGTTACCATGGATTAGTTTGTATTTTCTAGAGTTTTACATAAATGGAATAATACAGCACGTGCTTGTTTTATGTCTGGCTTTTTTCACTTAGATAATTATTTTGAGATCATCAGTGTTGTTGTATGTATTAATAGTTTGTCTCTTTTTGTTTACCCATTCGCCAGTTGATGGATATTTGGGTAGTTTCAAGTTTGGTGCTATTACAAATAAAGCTGCTGTAAATATTTGCATACTAGTCTCTGGATGGATTCATGCTTTCATTTATCTTGGGTAAATATTTAGGAGTGGAATGACTGGGTATTGGAGGTGTATGTTTAACTTTTTAAGAAACTGTCATATTTTCCTCCAGAGTAATTGTACCATTTTACATTCCCACCAGCATTGTATGAAAGTAGGAAAGGATGTGGAATTTGGGATTAACTACTAGATATGAAATAGATAAACAACAAGGACCTACTGTACGGCACAGGGAACTATAGTCAATATCTTATAATAACCTATAATGGAAAAGGATCTGAAAAATATATATATATGTATATGTATAAATGAATCACATTGCTGTACAACTGAAACATTGTAAATCAACTATACTTCAATAAAAAATAAACAAAACAAAACAAAAACTAACAAAAGCCCTCAGTTCTGTTTTTAAAGCCTTTCAGCTGATTGAATCAGGCCCACCCAGATTATCTAGGATACTCTCCCTCATTTAAAAGTCAGATAATGGGCTTTAACCACATCTACCAAATATCCTTAGAGCAACACCTACAGTTTGATGGAATAACTGGGGCTCTAGCCTAGCCAAGTGGACACATCAAAATGACCACCACACGAGCCATGCACATCCAGGGGTGTGGTGAGACAGAGGGGAGAGGGAATGCTGGTGCTCTAAATGTATTCTCTCCTGGGATAAGGATAGACAATTTATCAAACAAGTAGTGGGTCATTCCTTTCTTTGTCTATTTTGCCCCCCAATATGCCATCTTCTTTTTTGAAGTGCCTATCATTCCAAAATTGAAATGTTGATTTATATGAGTGTGCTGGAGATGATATACTGGACTGCCTTTCTCTGGAACAGACCCAAACATAGATATGTAACTCTAAGATACACCAAGACAAAAAACAAACAAAAAACACCAAGATTAAAAAAAAAAACCCTTTCACAACCATGCTGGACTTTAGAGAACAAAGAAGTATCTGGGCTTAAAGAACAATACTCAGAGTGAGGTGTCATCTAACATCTGGGAGTAGGGACTCATACACTAGAGATTCTGATCATAGCAGCCTTCTTATGGCTTCAAACCTATTGCTTCAGCTCAATACGTACATTATTTTAGAAAATTATGAATTCAGTTTGATAAGATAATGTAATTACAATAATATCTATTGAGCTATGGAACTCAATGTTAATTTTGAATTTCACCTTGGAATGATACAGTCATAAACTATCCAGTCAAAAAAAATCTATGTGTGTGCACGTCTCCTTATGATCCATTGGTTTAAAAGCATGTATTAATCCCAAAGTACAAAACTTGGTGGACTATTGACTTATCACATACTACCATTAAACCATCAAGATCTCTGACATCCCACCATTCCCTTTTAAGCTACAGTTTTTCCAAGATCTCTGATGAATTTCCATCATCTGGGGGAGTTGACAAGACTACACCACAAGGCTGCAGGATGTTTCCAAACTACTCATTTAAAATTTGCCCCACTGTGTTGTTTTTTAACATCTGATAATCTGAGACTTATTTTATGAAATTATAATAAGCATGTACAGTACAATGCTGCCGAGCCTTTCAGACACACCAGGGCTTATTTTTATCCCCAGAATCAATTAGCTACAATAAATATAAAACACCATCACAAATAGAAGGAAATTTGGTACATAAACATTATTGCTAAGAGGAATCAATGAATCAGTAAGACCACATGTTTTATCATATGTTTGTGTCTACAGTCTTCATTTTCATCAGTATTATAATATAACATCCTATTAAAATTATTTTTGAGTTTCTATTATACTATTAAGTAAGAATTTTTAACTTGGGGAACTGATAACCTCTTTGTGTCTCACTTTTCTTATTAAAATATGGTAACTAGATCTCTAGGGTTACCTCTAGTCGTGGTGTTGGTTTTTATCTGCTTTAAGAAAAATACAACTTGGAGATATAGCTACACATAAATTAAAGTAGCATTTGTCCACACAAAGTTGAGCAGAATCATTCCTATGGGACCTGGCTCACCTAGAAAATCTGTCTCCTCCCATCTGACTGTTTTAAGACTAAGCTCTTTTTCTCTCCCATCAGAATTTTTTTACCATTTGGGTTACCCTGCAAAAGCTTATGTGTTGGCCTCTGGTCAAGAGCTATGAGTAAAATAAAGGCTCTAACTTCCTTCTACTAGCTCATCTACCTGTCCTCATGCACACATCAGGGCTAATATTACCTTTCCCATTTTCCCTAACAAGGTTTCTGTTAGGTTCCAGAAATGTAAGTTAGGTGAAAAAAGATTATAGATATGAGGCATTGTGTGTATTTTATTTGTTATTATTTAACAACAACAACAACAAAAGCTAAAATACATCCCAAGTTTAAGCAGTCATTGTATCACCATTTTCATTCCTAAATCTGGGGGCTGGGGGTGACTATATTTGATTGGTCTGTAGCAAATTGTTTCCTCCCTCATTGAGAGTATTTGCTGGATTCTTTCTCAGCTCAGTCCTTCTTTCCACTGATTTCCTAGACCCTTGCTTCTACATCTCAGAACCTACCTGAGTAGGGCCTGAAGTAAAACATGAATCACTTACGTAAGAAGTGGATCACCCACTCAAGGTACTTCAGCCATCACCCTGTAAGCAATAATCCCTACAGGGTCACCAGAATAACAGGTACAAAGATCTGTTAAAGACTTCGATTCCCACAACAATGGGAAGAGAACAAAGGGTTTTCTCTGTTTTGTTTAATGTTGCATCCCAGTTGCTGGAATAGTAAATGCTCAATAAATATCTAATGAAACAAATTAACCTGCTTCAAGTATGCTTCCTTAACAACTTCTATAAGATTTCTTTTTTGCACATAGCAGCCACATATGTATAGCTGTTATTACCCTGCAGTAGAAACCACTGATTTCTTTTCACTTGGGCACTGAGGAAAGGCTAGAGCATGAACTATATCCTAATTTGGACTCCATTCCTCCTTTGTCATGCTAGTGACTCTGGTGTCTGAGTCACCTCCCCTGCTTCTATATTCTATGCTGTTGCACATAAATGCTGTCACTTCCTGGAATCTGAAATGATATGTAGGAAATTCTCTATTTTTGACCAGAAGGTATCCCTGGAAAAAAATGTTACAAAGTTTAGTGTCTGAAAGTTAGACATCAGACCTGCATGTTAGAGTTGTTCACTCAGAAATCAAACATGAAAAATAATAATTCCTGAGTCAAATTTCTTTCTGGTACTGCCTTTTCCAGGGCCAAGTAATCCTGTTGGTGGGTAACAATTTTCACAGTTATCTGGTAATTACTGACCTAGGAGCCAGTTGATTATGTCCATGTCCTGCCATATTTAATCAGGCATTCCTTGCCCCAAGAGACGCCACCTTCTAACAAAGGCAGGTCAGAAAGCCATTCAATCTGTACCTGGTTAGTACCTGATGCAAAGGATAATCTGAGATTTATTTTGTGAAACTATAATGAGCTCTATACCTGAGTATACTTACCTCCTGTCCTACCAACCAGGAGAGGTGAGCAGAGAGGGCACTGCTACATTCTTACAGCCCAGCACTGCCCACAGCACTGGGGGAGAGAGAGTTTGAGCCAGAAAAGTGGATATCTGCCCTGTAATGCCAATTAAGCATAAACAAGATGGGAAGATGGGACTGCAGACCCATGCAATATCTTGAAATCATTAGGTAGCTGATATGTGAAAAACTGAATTAGATATCTGCAGTGTGTGCTGATGTCTATCTAATGTGCCAAAATGCAAGTTAAGTGAAATTTGAGCAGGAAAGTGGAACATGGCACAGTCCTATTGCCTGCAAGCACTCCGTGTTTACTCTAAACAGTTATGCCTACTTTATCACCCGTAATACTATTACTCCAGCAATTTTTTCCTATTTGATACTTCACAAATCCAAGATACTGGAATGCTTAACAGTGAAATGCCTTAAAAGCAAACACTCTGTTACTGCCTTCTGTAAAAATGTCACCAACAAAGATATCTGTTGCAGTCACACAATATATAGGGCATCTTAGATGTGCTGAAGATTTTCCAAACCAAATGTTGATAGGAAGATTCTTCCCCAGAGTCAAAAGCCATTTCTTCTATGCACATGTTTCGTCTCCCACTCTCAGCAGTTCCCTGGCTGGAATAACTTATGAGAAAACCTTCTGCTGGCTACCTTTCTGGGTTTTTTACAGTTTGCTGGTTTTATACTCATGTAGGTTAACAAAACACAGGCCTTCATATAAAACTAGCATTGTAAGCACTTCAAATGCTGTAAGCTTATACTTTTTATAAATGAAGTTTCTACTATGTTTTAAATATTAAGATGCATTTGAATGGTAATATACAGACATGACTTACTCAGCTAGAAAAAGTTAGCTATTTATATATAGGAGCTATACATTTCTCTAAATGTATAGCACAACTCAATTACAAACAGAAACTAGAGAGCTAAACTGAACTTACTGGGATCTTAACCTTGATTCTGTTAACTTAGACCAGAGTATATTTCTTTAATCAGAGCCCAGGGTTTCTGAATCTTCAGTTCTAAATCCTGCCTCCCAAGGGGAACTGTGGAGCCTAATCAGAATGTCTACCAGATAACTCGAGTAATAGTAATGAGACTACAAGTAGACTTTTATAATACTTTAGCAGTACACGGATGTCCTCTGAAACTAGCAGCATCAAAGGAGCTAACGTTAACCCAAGCAAATCCCTGTGGAACAGCAAATGTCCTCACAAATCTCCAGGTGAGAACCACTTTACAAATATGGAGAACAAAGGCTATGCTCAGTAAAAGCTTGGAAGGAGGTCTTTTTCTGTCAAAACCATAGCTACCATGGAAAGGAGGTAGGAAGGGATAAACTGGGGTTTTGAGATTTACAAATGTTAGCCACTATATAGAAAAATAGATTTTAAAAAGTTTCTGCACAGGGAACTATGTTCAGTATCTTGTAATAACCTTTAATGAAAAAGAATATGAAAATGAATATATGTATGTATACGAATGACTGGGACATTGTGCTGCACACCAGAAATTGACACATTGTAACTGATGGTACTTCAATCAAAAAAACCACAACACACCTGCTGAAGGACAGCACACCACTATGAGAGAGCCTTCCCTAGAAGACATTTTGCTCTCACTGCCTATTTTTCACCCTTAGAAAAATGGCTGGAGAGAAGTGGGGAAGAAAACAGACTTGTGTTAGCATTCTTAGTCTATTGGCACAGGTGGGTATTGTGGGGTAGTCTCAAAACCTATGAGAATGAAACATGACAAGTTTGCAGACACACTCAAGTGATTAATAGCTGGAAATATATCTCAATTGGAGTGTCTGAGGCATAAAGCAGTATTTCAAAAGTGGATATTTTGAGGGAGGCCTTCAGATGATTTAGTAGACAAATTAGAAATTGAAATTTTCTATCTTAATAACAGCAGATATAGGAATACAGTCCAGTTTCAAATGACATCACCAATATTTTAAATACCAGTTACACAGAAGTTTAATTGCTGAATCTAGATGGTGGATCTATGAATGCTTACAGTACAATTATTCTGTATATACGAACTTTTTCATATTAAAATGTTGAACATGGTGAAGGGGAAATCAAGCTACAGAAAAAGAGTTAGTTCACTGAACTTAGTTTATCAGGGACTACATGTGGCTCCAATAGTAACATAATTGAGCAGCTCAAATCCAAAGACGGTCTGAATATTCTCCCCAGGTTAAGGTGCATGACCTCACTCCTGACTGCTAGGATAAACTTTGATAATAGTCAGCGACATTTCCGACCACATGGATGGACCTTGAGGGCATTATGCTAAGTGAAATAAGCCAGATTGAGAAAGACAAACACTGCATGGTGTCAGTTACATGTGGAAGCTGAAAAGAGTCAAACTCATAGGAACAAAGAGTAGAAAACTGATTTCCAGGGGCTAGGGGGTTAGGGAAAATATGGAGAGGTTGTTTCATCTATAAAATGAATACGGTCTGAGGAACTAATGCAACACTGTATTGTATAATTGAAATTTGCTAAGAGGGTAGAACTTAAATGTTCTCACCAAAACAAAAACAAAAACAAAATTAAGGATAAAAATGGAAGGTGATGGATATGTTAATTAAGTAGATGGGGAGGAGAAATCCTTTCACAATGTATACATGTGCAAGTCACTATTTGAGTTATACCTCAATAAAGCTGAAATTTAAAAAAAAAATTAGTGACTCACTGGAATTTGATGAATTTCTGGGGCTCTACACATCAGTCATTTTTATTTTCTACATAGGAAGCCAGAGGCCTAGAAATAAAGACCTGGGCTCTGAATTATAGTTCTTGTATATAAATTTCTTGCATCAACTCCATTTTACTTTACAAGAACATGGTAATAATTATTTGCTTTTTAAAATCAGTAAGTTTCATTTGTGGAGAATAATTCTCTATTTATGTGACCTGACCCCATCACTTCACACTCATCTTGATCCTCTCCCCACACATCAGAAAAATCAAGATGCTATTTTCAACTTTACACAGTTGAACACATTGCAGGAGAACTTTGGTTATGATTCCATATTGAATGAGCCTCTGCCCAGGCAAAGAACTGTCTAGAACTTTTAAAACTGCCTTTAGGCAGTAGGACATCAAATTATCATCACTATTTTTTTCGAGAATACTAAAAATATAGACACATTCTTTTAAGCATATGCTGTTTTTATTAACTTCCGTATATCTACAGAAAAATATTTGGGTTGTTGAATAATGACCCTGAGGTTCTGAAAATTCCCAAAGTGTCTACTGAATCGTGTAAGGACAATGAAAGGGGAGAAAGGGAAAGACAGTTGTTCACTCGCCTAGAACTCAGTTCCATCTCTTCCATTTTATCCATTAAAATATAGAGAAAGAGGAAAAGAAAGAGCAGGAGATAAATTTATAAAGGGAGTTCAATTTTTTTAGCCCACATTTTGCACAATGATGTTACAAGTCTGTGCACTTCAGATAAATAGAGACTTAATGCACGCAAATGCTAAGAAAACAATCATTTTGTCACCATCTGAACAATTATTTTACAATATGTACATATGTATAAGAAATAAGAAAGAATCTAATATGTTGAATAAAATAAAATAGACAATGATGTGAGGAAATAAACCCATTATATTTAGAAATGCATATTCTTTTAAAATTCAGCATGACAGTTTTTCTTCAAGATAATAAAGAGAATTTTGACTTGAAAGATGGCTAAAAATACTGCTTAAAGTTAATGAGAGAAATGAAAATGATGACTATTATTAGTCTTGTTGGGGTGGCTGAAACGCTGTGTGGGTCTGGTGCACTGGTTGCCATGGTGTGTATTGTTAACATTCTTCAAATACAGGATAAATCAGTTCTGCAATCAATAACAAAGATTGAAAGAATGAATTCCACTGCACAGACTGCAAAACAGCTTTTTCATCTCTGCTTTTTTCCTTCAGCTACCAGGAAGAGCCACAAAATGTACACTAACTGATGGAACTTTCTAGAACTGTTTAACCAAAAGGCGTAAACAGTGCATTCTTGGTGGTGTAGTTTCAAATATGGCCAGCTTTTCCATCATTTTTCCCCTATTGCAGGACACAGCTTCCAAAAGGAATTCTTTGGTCATGGGTGAGTCACAGGTCACATCCACAGTGCCCTCTGTCTTCTATGAACCCTCAAAGGCCCTTTTTAGGTCTGGCACCCATGTTATCTTCAACTTTTCCCCTAGGACAGAGGCACTAGAAATTCCTCCTTTACCGAAGATGTTTTATCAAAAAACATTTTTTTCAAACAAAATGTTTTAAAATTTCTTGTATCAACTCCATTTTATTTTACAAGTATATGGTAATAATTATTTGCTTTTTAAAATCAGTAAGTTTCATTTGTGGAGAATAATTCTCTATTTATGTGACCTGGTAGATTTTCAGAATTTGCCAAATTCATGTTATTCATACAAATAAGATTATTCTGCCTTTCTGATCATTTTATATTGATAGTTCTATATAGGATAGTAATATGACCTTTCAGTGTCTGTCAAAGATAATGACCATATTTCAAAATTCAATGCTGGAGATCACTTACCTCTAACTACAAACGTTTTCCCATCAATTTTATATTTCTTCTTCTATCTCTCAATGACCATATCTCCTACATGCTCTTCTTCCTCTATCTTTCCCTTTAAAATAGACATTTCTTGAAGTTTTTCCCTTTGATAAATTTTCTTCTCTATAATCTTTTCCTCAATGACCTCATCCTTTACTATGGCTTCAGAAATGTCCTCTCTGAAGATGCCAACCTCAATAAAAAAAAATGACTGTTTCCAGTTTTTCCCTTCAACATCCCTCCTTACAAATATACATGTGTTTCAAAAAGACCTCAAATGGCCAAAACAATTTAAAGAAAGAAGAAAAGAGTTGAAGGAATCATGGTCCCTGACTTCAAACTATATTACAAAGTTACAATAATCAACACAACATGCTACAAAAACAGACATATGGATCAATGGAACAGTATAGAGAGCCCAGAAGTAAACCCACACACCTATGGTCAATTAACCTATGACAAAGGAGGTAAAAATATACCATGGAGAAAAGACAATCTCTTCAATAAGTGGTGCTGGGAAAACTGGAAAGCTACAAGTAAAAGAATGAAATTAGAATGTTTTCTCACACCATATACAAAAATAAACTCAAAATGTAATAAAGACCAAAATGTAAGACCAGAAACCATAAAACTCTTGAAGAAAACATAGGTGGTACACTCTTTGACATAAATAGTAGCAACATTTTTTGGATCTGTCTCCTAAAGCAAAGGAAATAAAAGCAAAAATAAACAAATAGGACCTAATTAAACTTAAAAGTTTCTGCATGGCAAAATTTTACTGTTATCATGGGGAAGAATATTGTCTAAGTGAGACTCATCTTCGTGTCAAAGACCCAAGAGAGAAGTAGACCACACACAAAAATCAAAATGAGCCCCAGCCAGGCAGGAGACATGGACTGGCCTGTCTATCTTGGTAAAAAATCTAAAGAAGAAAATATGAGGATTGAGATCCTAATGATACCCTGATGATAAATATACTAGAATTGGGTTCCTGGATGGTGGGTTTGGGAATGGACATTGCATGGAGGAAGTCTGGGGACCATGGAGGAATAAAAGTGCCTATAGCAGGCCCCAGCTAAAAAGAAGCTGAAAATATTTTGTAAGCCAAATTGTCTATGTCATGCTTCGTGTTTTTTAAAAAGTATTTTCCATTTCAAAGTCTCTTAAATGTTCAGCATTCTATAGCGTCCTCTCAGTGATTGACAGTGAATACTACTAATATTCACTGTAAAAAAAAAATGAAGTAGAATAAAACAAGATTTTGTAATTTTCAGAAAATGATATCTTTGTTTATTTCCAGCATTTCCAAGCTCTTTTAACCATAGACCTTTTTCTTTCCCCACAGACCAACAATCTTTCTTTCACAGAACACATTGAAAAGAGCTGAGTTCGGCACATCTTTGTTTGGATTTTTAAACCTTATCCCAGCTGTTCTCTGGAGTCAAAGTGAAAGTCCCACTGCTTTTACAGACATCATACCAGCAGAGACAATTGTTAAAAGGCAGAGAAACCCTTTCATAACCTCCCTTCCAGGAAGATGCTTCTTACGATTGTGAAATTAATAAAGTTAGAATCACACAATCCGATCTTCTCCCAACCTTGGAATTTGAAGATTTGCTTTTAAGAAAGAGGCAGTACTTCACAATCCCAAATTCCTACCTCTAGTCCAAACTCTCTTTTGCCCTTCAATTTTGCAGTACCTCTTTTGTTTTCCACTAAAGTCATTATTCTCTCAGTATTTCTTCCTTAGGTCTGTTAGCAAAAGGATTAACTGCTGGACTCTTAAACGCAAACGATCAAAAGCAGAATTTGCTACCTTCTCCCCAGCTGCTTCCTCTTTCTGATTTTATCATTCCCGTTAATAGAACTATTGTTCTATTAGTCCTTTTGACCCAAAAGTTTAGTTGGTCATTCTTTCCTCTATTTCTCATCCAATAAGGTATTGAATCCTTTGGATTTCACTTCTGCAATGTCTTTTGAATTTATCCCTTCTTTTTCATTCCACGCTATCACTTTAATCCAGCTCTTTCCATATAAACTCTTCTGATATTCCTCTTCACTGTTCTCAATCTGCCTCCCACTTCCCCTTCTCCATTCTCTACATTTCTACTGATTAGTTTTCACGAAGGCATCTCTGACATTTCTGTACATAAATCTTCGATATCTTGCCATTGCCTACCAAGTCAAATGCAAACTGACATTCTGCCTAAGATATGTACTCCACAATTTCATATCCAAGTTGCTTTTCCTGCCTTAGTGCTCATTCTTCCCTTACGCACATCCCAGTGAAGTCTTAAGTATGTACCATACTTGAGTACATCCCTCCCATTTTTATCTGAAATGTCCTTCCTCCACTCTTCTCCCATATCTTCTTCCAGATCCATCTCAAATATTTACACTTTCAGTCTGAGGCATACTGTAGTAAAATGGTGAGCCCAGGTATGTACGAGCTTGGTAAAAGCAGGCAGATCTTGACTCACACTCAACTCTGACTCTTATTAACTATATGCTTTCTCTAATCCTTAGTGTCCTCATGTGTAAAAATGGGGTTAAAAATCTTACAACATAGATTTTCATAAAGATTAAGTGAAATACATACACACATACATTTCTGGCACATAATCAGTGAAAAATTTCCCAATTTCTTCTATTCTGAAATAACTCTTTTAATTAAAAAATCTCACAATTAAAAAAAGTCCCTTTATATTTATCTTTAATAACATAAATTCTGCTTTATTGTGCTCAGTAATTCCTACCATGGCTTCCACACAACCCTAAGCATCGCAAAGAGGAAGGACAGCGCTACCTGTTAGCATACACTAGATCACTTAACATGATACTGATTAGAGCACTCAGCACATACATGTTTTAATTAATTGAAGTGGTGGGGCTAGTTTGCAATACTCTTCTCATAGGCAGAACTAAGTGTCATTTCTTCATTTACCATTCATAGCAATCAAGTGTTGCACTATTATTATTTCCATTGTAAAAATGTGGACGTCTGGTCCCTGAGAGGCTAAGTAACTTAAGGTCCCATGGCTAATGATCAGCAGAGTCTCAATTTGAGCCCATATGGAGCCTAACCGCATTCTATCGTCTCATTTGTATAAAAGGTCAAAGGATTAGGTAAACTTTATACTTGTTGAAGCATTTTCAAATTGCTAAAACAGCCCCAGAAGTATTAAATTACTGGGAAATGTTTTAAAATTAATGGAAACAACCCAAATTTCCATTAATGGGTAAATGGGTCAACAAAATGTGGTATATACATACAATGGGATATCATTCAGACTTAAAAAGGAAGGAAATTCTGACACACACCACAACATGGATAAACCTTGAAGACACTATAAGTGAAATATGCCAGTCACAAAATGACAACTATCTTATGACCCCACTTACATGAAGTACCTAGAGAAGTACCTCTATGAATCAAATTCATAGAGATACAAAGTGGTTGCTGGAGGCTGAGAAAAGGGAGGAAAGAGGAGTTATTGTTTAATGGATATGGAGTTTCAGTTTGGGAAGATGCAAAAATTCTAGAGAGCAATAGTGGTGATGTTCGCATAGCAATGTGAATGTACTTAATGCCTGTGAACTGTACATTTAAAAATGCTTAAAATGGTAACTTTTATGTTATGTATATCTTACCACAATTTTTAAAAAGTGGAACAAAATTACATTAAAAACTCAGAGTAAAAGGAATTTTTAAATGAAAGTAACAAAAAACAAACTTTAAAAAAAGACTAATAATTACTTTCTCATGAGAATCTTAGGGAAAAAAAATCAGTGAATGTATGTTTATTAAGTGCTTAAAGATATTAGAAAAATAATCACATTTAAATGAAATTCAGAAAAGACATTACAATCAATGTTTCAAACTCACTTTTCAAATTTCTTTATATTTTAAAATCAATATAAAACTATTCTTGAAATTGAATTCCACAAAATACTTCCTAACAAGTTTGTACTTGTTGAAAAAGAAGAGTGTACTTGGCTATTATTTATTTCAACAATATTCTTTAAGGGAGAAAGGTAATTATTCCTAACAAATAACTTAAAAGTAATGTTATCCTTATTGAACAATCAATTTGACATCATCAACTTATTTCTTTAAAGACTACAATAAAGATGAAAGAAAGGCTTATGAATACAGTCTAATTCCTACTATTTGCCCCCACTTTCATAAAAATCTAATTTTTAAAATAAATTTGACCCAGTATAAACTATTCTTTTAGAAGGGTAAACCTTTTCTTTTTTTTTTAAGAAAAGAAAACCAAGTGAAAGGATAGAACACAAATTCCTTCTTTCTAGTCTTCCAAATTAAATCTAACTCAACACGGACTTGCAAAAGCTTACATTGACAAACCCCAGTACTAGATGTGAGGGATACAAAGATGACTAAGACCCTTGCTCCCTGCTCTCAAGGAACTGAGCCCATGAGAGACATAAACATGCACTTAAATGCAACACCATGTTGTGGGTAGAGATTCAAAGAGGTAGACTTAATAAAAGAGGTGGACTCAGAATATAGTATGAGCACAAACAAGTAGTCAACTCTAAGCTGATGATTCTGAAGCTCTCTTAAAGGAAAAAAAGAAAAGAAAATTACAAGTCTCTCCAGTTTGGAATGGAGGTCTTTAGAGAAAAAAAAAGCAAATATCAGCATTAATATCACCTTACATTTCTAATATCACTTTAAGTTCCATTGTAAAATTTATTAAGGGATTTCTCACACACTGTTGTATATAAATAACCTGCAGAGGCCTCTGTGATTATTCCCATATTGCAGATGAAGAAGGTGTCTCTCAGAAAAGCAGCCAGCTCAGAATTACGCGGCTAGTAAATTCCAGGGCTATTTATAAAAAAACACTTTTCATTCCTGAACTGCTTCCTCACTGAGCTTCACACCAGTACACTTACAAAAGGAAGGCATAGAGAATTTGTGGATTGCAGAAACAAGTCTGCAAGAAATGAAATGAAGAAATGTCAGAAGCATGTGTCAGCATATCATTTTCAAATTGAGAAACATCAATTAAATGTAAGATGGGAACCACTTAGGCATCTGAGGCTTTCTGCATAATGAAAAAACTAAAGATTAACACCAGATGCAGATTGGTCATATCCAGCTGTACCCATAGATGGTACCCATTTATCACTTTTAGAGAATTCTCTAAAAAGTAGTCAGTGCTGTAATCTTATGGTTGTTAATTTAAATGAAATATCTGATTATCACAATATAAAGGAACCACCTTGAACCATGCTTCCTTATTATTGTCAACGTAAAGGAAGGCATTTGTGTGGGGGGAAAAAGGGAGTGGAGAATGGTAAAGGGAGTTTATTTGCTCCCAATTCTGCTATATATTGTTTATAGAAGGAATGAAAATTAGAGTGGTTGATGATGTTGGCTTTCAACTCATAGGTCATATTAGATAAAACTGTCAGCCCTTACTTTTATTTCCTCCCATTTTATTAAACTCATTTTTTCTGTATTATGGAATACATCAAACAATGAAAAATCATTTAAAGTTGTGTACATTCTCCAAAATGTTTTTTTAGGGTCCAATAAGTTTTTTTTTTTCCTTTCAAGTTTATATTTACTTCAGCTATACTTGGTAGTCTGAAAACTATAAACACATCATTTTATTTGAAGGAGCAATGGCAACTTCAAATTCACTCTAGTAAGAAAAAAATTATAAAAAATAATCATCATGAACTTAGGAAAATTACGATTCCTGCTAAGTGATCATAAACATCAATGGAATATACTCATCTTGTACAGGCAGCTAAATGGAAGCCCCTGAGCAGTACATTCCTTTACAGAAAGACAATGTTAGATAAATAACCTCATCTAACTTAGATTTTTCTTGGGGTTGGAGTGGGGGGAACTTTCTGGGTTTGAAGTGAAGAAAAGCAATGTGATATATGAAGAGTACTCAATAGGGAATGAGTAACATTAGTTTCTAATCGAGGTTTACTTCTAACTAAATGTTTTACTCTATTATCTTGACTATAGTTAAGCCATCTGAAAATGAAAATTTTGAACCAAATAAACTGAAAGTTCCTTCCTATGTTATTTCCTCTTTTCTTTTGAGAACACTGCTTCTCCACTTTCGAATAGGAATGGACCATACCTATGCTCACTTCTTTTCTTCTTTTTTCTACTTTTGCCAAAGCAAGACTGGAGCAAAATTGGAGAGAAGAAACAGAGAAGACATTTCTATGGAGAATGTGAGTTCTTTATAGAAAACTAACCAAGGAAATGAAACTAGACCAATTTGCTGATCTCTGTAAATTTCACTGTCCTCATCTATAAAGTGAAATAACAAAATTACCCCAAGGATTAATGAGATAATCCATATGTAGTCCCTGCTGAATAGAACCTGCTGCATAGACAGCACTTAATAAATTCCAGCCTTCATTGCTATTGTTTATTCATGGTGGGGAGATAGACGGAGGAACAGGACTAGGCCAGGATCATCTATGTCCTCTTTCCTTCCTTTCATTTTATTTGCCCTCTTTTCACAAACATTTACAATTTCATTTCACTCTGTGTGATGATCTATATAAAATATCAGGCAGTATCTTAATTTAGTAACAAGAGAAAGTAGGCCGTTTAGATTAGTATTTTCTGTTGTTCATTTGATTCCTCTGGTTCTTTATATTGGACACAGGAAATTAGCAGGGTCCCCTTTGAGCGAAAAATGTTTTCTTGCTAAATCTACATTGCTTTCCAATTTAGGCCCTTGTCATTATGTTCCCACAAATGACACAATTTAACAGTGCATGGGTGGGTTCTCTAGAGACTGACAAGGTTCATGAAAATATGCATAAGAGAGGTATGTCATTTCCCCCAGCACTACGCACTGCACTCAATTTAGAAAGACAAACTCAGCAGATGGGTCTACTGGCCTCTTTCCAATACGTGATTTGAATTACTTTTCAAAGACATCACAAATCAAAAGCTGACTGATGTTGCAAACAATTTTTATGTCTCAGAGAATCAAGCGACAAGGTCAGTACGAGGCATTGCTTTAATCATTATACCTTTTAATGACTTGCTTTTTCAAGTCTGGTAGCTGGTGATATGAGTAGTGGGAGGCCTTCCTAAGATTATAATGAATCTGTTATCTACTCAGTCAGATGGACAGTGACTGACCCCTAACGACAGCACAGTGGCCAGTAAGGAATAAGTTTCTCATTTTAATCCAGTCCCCTAATGGAGAACCACCTACATCACACAACCCATCACTCAAAGTGTGACAATTTATCCTGAAGGAACAATGGCCAGAAGTGGTCCTGCATCTACATTAGTTAATATCAGTCAGCATCCTAAATGATGGCACAAGGAGCATGCTTATTAAGTCTGCATAGGAAGCCAGGTTGGAAGGAAGGCAGTGATTAGCATCTGAGAAAATACTAATCAGCTCTCT
This sequence comes from Camelus dromedarius, assembly GCF_036321535.1. Lineage (NCBI taxonomy): Eukaryota > Metazoa > Chordata > Mammalia > Artiodactyla > Camelidae > Camelus > Camelus dromedarius. The sequence continues at coordinate 43,478,224 of NC_087436.1, forward strand.
GTGACCATGTATAATTGGATCCTTCTCAAAAGCAACACATCAAAACTCAGCAAGGAGAGTACAAACAAACACAGTGAGGGGAGGAAAGATAAGACAGAAAAGTGCTGAGCTTGTCAGAAGCTCTGAGGTCAAGACTTAATTCTGCCATCATACATAACTATGTAATATGTATTCAGTAATGTATTATTATAACTATATAAGATATATGTTTACACATAAATATATTTAAATCTTGAGCACATCACTTTGCTTTTTTATAATTTATAAACTATAAATGGGGATAAAAATCTCCTACCACACCTCTTTGTTAAAGTTTTGTGAAACTCAAACCACATTTGCTCATTTGATTTTAAAAATAAAAACATGGTGAACATGCATTCTAGAGAAAATAACCTCAATTCTCTGTTGTTCTCTTCATATGGAAATTTTATTTAGGAGATTATATTTGTGGAATACTGTTTGATTACTATCACTCCCACACTCACTATTTGTGCTTGTCCTACTGCCAAGGCCACTACCACACATTAACCCTTCCCATCCAGACCCACCCTTAGCTTGGAATAACACCTATACACTGACAACTCTCAAACGTTCATCACTAGGCCCCTTCTCCCCTCTGAACTTCAGTCAGCCCACCTGACATCTCCACTTGCATATCTAAGAAGCATATAAAAGTTTATTTTATAATAAATGTAATAATTATAATGATGATACTAGCAGCTACAGTTTATTGAACACTTAATTCATGCCAGGCACCATGCTATGTTTTCAATATCACCTCATTGTTCCTGCCCTGGCAGAACTCTTCCCCCTTAAATTTCACATTGCTCTTGGCACAATTGTGAAAAGGGCCCACTGAACCTTGGGTGATTCTTCTACTTCCCTTTGATAAGAACCATTGCTAGAAGTGGATCACGTAGGCCATCTTAAAGTCGGATTCTTGGACTATAATTATTGTTTCCACTTCCTTCTCACCCTATCCCTGTCCCACTGGAATTGCTTTCTCTGAGTGGATTTTAATGTTATGTTTGAGGCTTCCATCACAGGGTATTCTAAGAAAATAGCCCTATGACATCTGTTATTGCATTTGTTAGAAAACTGTTTTGAGGATTGTGGGATGTGTAATTCCAAGCCCCCATCCCGTGGTCCCTAAAATAAAGCTTCTCAGGATAAACTTGTCTTTTTTTAAGAATTGATATATTTCTTTTGTCCAACCATAATCTTTTATATCTTCTATTCACTTTGGCTACCAGAAAACCCACAACTAAATGCAAATTTCAAACAGCCATTACACAGGAACTTACAGTTAGACTATGCACTTATGGTCCATTTCCCACGTTGATCTTAATCCTCTACCCTAATTTTTGGAATTATTTGTCAGAAACATTATCCAAAACTTGGAAATAGGCAGGAAATTACTGGGTATGCTTTCAGTGCAGTACTGAGCTTGACAGTCTCATTTAGTGGCTCTGTAGGGACAGAAGTTAAAATGTGGATATTTTGTTCAGTAGAAATGTAAATAATGTCTGTCCAGTGGAATCAGAAGGTTATGGTTTATGGCCCTGTTGGACAGTAGCCAATTTTGCATCTAATCTAGCAATCTAAAATAAATTGTAACAAAAACCAAATATTCTTTGGACTACTTTTTAACATTTTACTGGTTCCCTTATCAATTAATAAGATGAATGAACTCTATGACATGCATTCATTTTATATTTTCATGAGTCAGGGTTCTTTTGTTTTTAAAATCATACTGTAACATATTTTACGTAATCATTATTTTTTAATTTCTATTTATAGTTTCCCATTTTGTTATATGTATTTTGTTGTAAGCTATCCTGAATAATGTAATTTATGTCATATATCATTTTTGTATTTAGATAGATAGATAGATAGATAGATAGATAGATAGATAACATATAGAGAGTGATTTATATCATATGTATAGTTTAGTAGTGTTGTCAAATAAAACAATATGACAGGGGCTTGCCTCAAAAACAGTATTCTGAGTTAGATATTAGCCATCTTATACCTATCACTAATGAAAATAGTATATTAAAGTACTATGTGAGGAGTCAGCTCTGAAGAAACATAATACTTACTATCAAATACAAAAGGAAGTTGCTGAATAACTTCTAACCATATCCATCTAGGACAGAACAAGAGGATATTGGCTCACTCTACAGGGCAAACACTGGGTGAGATGTAGGAACAACTACTTCATGTACAAAATCTCCTAAAATATTTTGAAAAGCTGCTTAGATGAGGTTTGCTTGAGTTTTTCTCCTCCACACCATTCAGTCCATATTCTAACTCTTCAGAACATCAGCCTCAAGTTCACTCTTCTATTCTTTTCCTCTCTACCCTTCATTTTCCTTAAGCTTTGCCCTTGCAGAATGTAAACTTCTTTTGGAAACATCATAAAGTATTCAACACTTAAGTCCTGGGCAAGGCCAATGATATGAGAAGTCAGAAAAGAAGGATGAAAGGATAAGAATTGAAGAGAGAGACTTGGAAGCAAAGAGGGAAATGATGAGAATCGGCTACCTATACCCTAGATAGTCAGGAAATGGTAGACTCTTCCCCAGGAGAAATGAGATGCTGCATGTCCAGGGCAAAGAGTATTCAGGGCATTTCTCAGGCCTGAAAACTAAGCAGAGCTACAAGTAGTTCTCACCAACAAAATCACTGTGGGTTCAAGAAAAGAGCTCCAGTGCCTGAAATCTGAAAGATTTAGATACCACCACTTATTAACTATGTAGCCTTGGTTAAATGCCTCCCAGAGCCTGGTTTTCCCATTTGTGGAATATGGATGTTCACACCTACCTTGCAAGAATAAGGTGAAGATCAGACAATGTATGCAGAGCCTCCACTATAGTTCCTGGACTATACGAAGTGCTAACTAAATAACTCTAAACTTTAATTATTAAGGAAGAGAGCCTTTCTGAGGGGGTGGATCTGAGGCCAAGACACAGAAGGAGCCTGTTTCTCCAGAAATCCAGGAGCAGCTTTAAATGGTGTAAACAATCAGGAAAGGTAAACAATCAGTAAGGAAATGAGCAACTAAAGGGTAAGTAAAAATATTGAGCTCTCTGGAACAGATTGTGTAATGTTTTAACCCTATACTAAGCTAATTAAGTAATAAAGGATTGTGTTCTATATGGAAAAAGCATATAATTTCTCATTTGGGATTCCTTCCCATCATAGTAAAAATTGCTGTGAATGTTATAACGGCAGTTGCTATGGGCAACGGCAGTCACAATGTGGGAAAAGAGGAAAAACAGAAAAAGATGCTTCTACAGGGAATCTGTCTTTGCAGAAATTCTGTATCCTTATCCTTCTGTTCTTCATTTCGGTGGCCAGATAAATGTACTAGAGACAAGTAGAAGAAAAAAATCTGGCCTAGGGTTGCATGAGCAATTGCTCAACCAAAGACTCACTCTTTATTCCGGGATGGCTCTCCTCATCAGCCAAGGGCATGGTATAGGAGAGCTCAGGGAGGGAAAGCACTCTCCAGTCGGTCTGATGAGCCCTGTTGATGGTGAAGTGATAAACATCCCAGTCAAAATGCTCTAACACCTGAAAATAAAATCTGTGGCTAAGAGGATCAATGCATCTGACCATTAGTCAATAGCACTACTGCCTCTTTGAACCTTGTGCAGTAATACAGATCTAAGTCCAAGATCTGCACTAACCCGCTAATAATTCATGTTAAATAATAATTAATGATTCATAGGAAAGTCCTTCACATAAATAATCAATTGAAAGAAAGTTCAAGGCCTTCACAATTTACATATTCTGTGACTAAATAAGTCTCTCTGGAATTAAAAAGAAAAGCCAAAGAGGAAATAAAATCACTATAGGAATCATATATTTTTGCATCCAAGCATAAGTAATCTACCATCAACTACTAGGGAAAGATGTCTGTATGGTAGACAAAATGGTTCAGCTAGATTACCCTTTATGAGAGACAGTGGATTCCACAATCTTCCTTGACATACCCACAAGCCTCTGTCTGTTCACCTCAAACTGAGAGGAGAAATGATTAAATATTAAAATAAGCAAGCTGCTATCTCTCTGCTTCTGCCACCCACACCAAAGACTGCTTTTAAGATCTGTCTGAGTGTGATTAACAAGCTAGAAATGAAGGATCTAACTAAAATAAAAATCAATATAACATAAAAAATGTACTGGCTTGACTCTTCTAAAAAAAAGAGTAATATGAAATCATTAACACTTCTGACTTACTACAACTTTGGTTTCATCTCTGATCATTTTTATTTTTTTACACCTTTGGCAATGTATACATCATTTCAGTAGCCATTTTCACAGATAAAAAAAGGCAAAAGCCATTCAACAATGGGCAACTTTCATCACCTAAACTACTATTTTGATTGTAAAATGAAGGAAGGAGACTTCTGAACCTCTGTATTAAATGATGGTGAGAGAAAAGGTGATCAAACTGGAGCCCACAAATACAGGTTTCCGCTCTGGCCTGGAATTATATGTCTTGGGGAATTGTTTACCTTCTTTAAGCATCACTTTATTCACTTGTTAAAAAGGAAAAAAGAAAAAGATCTGGATTAGTCTAATCTTGACTCTTGGTTTTCAGCCCTTGTACCTGACCAGGGAGAGCAGGCCACGCACACAAACTTGCCAGGTGCACCTTCCTGGAAGGTGGAGATTACATTGCACTTACTTCTTTGTTTGGAACTCAGTACAATACCATAATACTTCAGCATTTTAAATTAATAAGTACTTACTTCATTTCTAACTCATCTGTAGAATATTTCTGAGAAAATTTCCGAATTATCTGTAGAGAATATATTTTCTCCTACCACACAGAACTGCTTAATGTGTCTTAAGAACATCCCCAAACAACTGCTATGCCACAGAACCAGCAATTTGCCCTGACATGCTGACCCCAAGGCTCTCATCCAGCTTTCTTACATTTATTGACAGTGCTTGTTCAGGCTGAAAATGAGATTTTGCCATTCCAAGAGGAAAGGGTCAGAGGAGTAACACTTTTCTTTAATAAGGTTTTACAACACTTTATGCATTGTCAACCAAACATAACAGATCAAGATTTTTTAGTCATATATAAAACAGTTTTATATAATAGATTTTTAAAAGCCTTGTGTAGAGTATGCTGTTTTCTATATCTACCATCTTATGTATGGCTGTGGTTTTCAGTGATACTCACATATGGGACATATTTAATTCTCTAGAAATCAACTCTATGTACAAAAACATTCACTATAGCATTACTTGAAATAGTAAAAAAAAAAAACACAACACTGGTAAGAGCAATTTCTGAGACTATTTACAAACATGAAGAAATTCTCATTATACAATTAAGTTGAAAGGTTAATATTCAACATGATTACAAATTTAGTTTTAAAACGATATGTGTGTATGTGTGTATGTATATATATACATACATTTTAAAAGGACTAGAAAAAATAAAACATTAACACTAATTTATATGACTAATGTGACTAATGGGAATAATTTTCTAAATTATCTACCAATAAATTTTTATAATAAAAAATACATTTGAAAAGAGTTATACTCAAATTGCATAAACAAATTATTTTAGTATATTTTAATTTTTTAATGAATCATATAGTGTTTTAGGAATAAGCAAAAGATATCATAAATTTAATCAAAAATTTAGGATATAATTTGATTTCACAGCATAAGTATTCATGAGGCAATGGAAATATACCATCATAGTTTCTTTCTGAAGTATTTTTAAACTTAGTTGATACAAATAATTAAATTACTATAATTAAAGATGTTTATAAGATTTCAATTATTTTAAGTTTTATACTTAACAATGTGACAGTATAATCCTATCTAAACATATTGAATTTGAGGGCTTTTTTAATCTGAAAGTATTATTAAAACTCTTTTTATGAATTTGAATGGTTTTGTAAAATCAGGTAGTAACTTATTATAAAAAATAGCATTCCATTGTTTGCTATAACAGGAGTATTCTAACAAATGTGATTCAAGATATCATTTGGACAAAAGGATAGTAAAAGTTGAATGTCATGCCTTACTGTAAATAATATAAGAATCCGCACCAGGGATATAGTTGAATAATAATATAATGCAGCTATTAGCATGATGTATAGAAAGATTGTATATAATTATGAAGTGATTACAAGACATCAACATTAATAGATGTAAATAGCTAGCTACTATAAATAAAGGTGACAAAGACAGTAAAGGGTCACAAAACATGAAATTGTGCTAGTATGTGGATATTGTCATTTGTTTTCACTTTGTATTAAAGTAATGTTAGATGTTTTGAAATATAACTGTTTGATTCTTGTAAATATCACATTCTGTAAGGACACAGTTAAGCTTCCACATTCTGTGATGGATTTTTAAGGTATGTTTTCCCCTGAAGAAAATCTGTAAGAAGTTAACAAATATTTTATTATTTACATTTTATAGAGGCACCCACTGAGACTGAAAAATATTGTGGAGAGAAAGAGTGATTAAATTGGGAAAGAAATTCAACTCTGTTCTCTGAATATCCACTGTAAAGCCAAGTGCTACTCTCTTACTGTGGCCCAGGGATTATTTTTAGTTACCAAAATTTTGAACTAATAAATTATTTCTGTAGTTTCAAGAATGACCAAAACCCACTCAACCCAAGATGTAATTACCTTTGGTGCTGTGATATTTTGACTATTAGAGGTTAAAAGGCAATAATAGATGCATGAAATCTATTTCCCAGAAAAGAATGATTTTGCCTCATACAGCATAAAGGTGGAAATGGTTTCAGTATTGTTGAGATCATTAAAAATTAAGAGAATTAACCAATAAAACCAACATATACTTGGTAACACACGGTCTTGAAAGAGAAAATTAAGTCAAAATACATTTTCATATTGCTTTCAGAGAAGGATACAGCTTGAGATCACTTAGAAAGGTCAATCTCATCACCAGCACAACAGAGTCAGAACACGTCACTACCTATTTAAATATTTCTCCTAGGTAACTGACTATTAAGCAGTATAAAAAAAAAGTTAAATGATGGAAAACAAAGTAAATAAATCAGGAAATATTTATCCAGTGGTTGAAAAAAGGCTAGGGTTTAAAGAGAATCATTTAGCACATAAATGATTCACAATAACCTACTGTAAATTCACAGAGTAAATAATTTCCTTTTCTATCACAGAGTGACTCCAGACTAAAATTAAAGTCTAATTAAGGTTTAGTGGAGTCATGTCATTCTACTCTTGCCATAAATCAGTGATTCTCAAAGGCTTTTACGAATCCAGATGCTGGCAGTCCTCTCCCCACCGATTCTGATTCATTACGTTGGGGAGGGGCTTAGACATGTTTCCTTAATTAGTTCCCTTTATCTACAGGGAACCAAAGTTTGAGGACTACAGACTAGATCAGTGGTTCTTAACTCTGACTGCACATTGGAGGTACTTTGGAAGCTTCACAAAAATTCCTTGGCCCAGGCCCCATCCCAGACAAATTAAATTAGAATCTGTGGAGAAGGTATGAGTACTTTTTAAAGGCCCTCAAGTCATCATAATGGTCAGACAGAGTTGAGAACCACTGCATTATCTGACTTAATGAAAGCTCTTTAAATCGCTCTGGTCATTTCTAACCACGCTGGCAATTTTTTATCTGAAGATCATTAACACATTACCTTACATTAATTTAAAAAGGAGAGAACACTGCTAACAAAAAGTTGACCATTGACATATGGTTTAACAGTCTTAAACATGAAGGGAAATTCAGCATGCTTTCATTCTGGTTACAGGAGTCATAGTCTGCAGAAAAGCAAATGGTATTTACTCTCTACCTATAGTACCCACAGGTAAGCCAAGGCCTAGGCTCTAAGGCACTTTAAAGTATTTAGACACCATTAAAGAAATGAAGGACTGATTAAACACATACATCTCCTTTCTATAACCTATGTTCAGAATTTTTTTGTTCATAGCTTTGTTTTGGTAATTTTGAAGTAAAGACAGGTTCTGGGTTCTGTTCAGTAATTTTTTTTGAGATGGAAACAAGTAACTATTACTGTTATATACTCCAAAACTATACCTTAATTCAGTTCTCCTTTTCCTACTGACGCTGAAAATAGCACACAAAAGCACTGTAGCTTTTGTTACACTGACTTTTAGAATCCAGGAAAAGCACTGGTTTTTCTTCACACAGAATTCATTGCAGCTAGATCAGACACTCCATGGGCTGTCTGCCCAGATAAGGAAATGGCTGTTGGTACAGAACTCTTCTCTCTAGTGACATTTGTGCAATGGAATTTTATCTGTAGCCTGTTTGTCTCTATTAAGCCCGCCATTATAATAGCAGTTGCTTAAATAATTTACAGAAGCTAAAGAATTTACAGTATACCTTTAAAAAAAATAACAGTGCTATACAGATTGATACGAAAATTGAGTACTGCAAGTACCTTACAAATCTGATAATTTATGAAGGCATCTCATGAGAAAGCAATTGTGGCAAACTGAGAATAACCTGGAAGTTATGCCCTAAGGAAAAAAAATGAACTTTTCTGAACCTTGGTTTAATCTATAAAATTGGAATAATGATACCTACATTGATATCCTCATAGGGATGCTGGGAAAGTTAAAAGGGGAAGAGCCTGGGAGGAAACTTGACAAGCCAATGTATAAAACTAATTACTCTTAATAGAATTAAAATGCTGTAGTTAAGGTAACCATTGGTAGAGTTCAATTTTAATGTTAAGAATTATTGCTAATTTATTTTTTAAAGAGTAAATTTATCAAGATAATAGTGTTTGTTTATTTAAAGTTGATTTAATTCTGTTCCTGAGCTAAATACAATCTAATTTAAGGCATTATGATTGCACCAAAGTTTAGGAATAACAAATTCTTCTAAAATAAAAGATGTTTTGGTTCTGATTCTTAAAAAAACAAACAAAAGACAGGAAAAAACAAACAGTGATTATATTGGGGAGCCACAAAAACTATGTTAGAAAATAGAAACTTCTTATGTATCTGGTGTAATCCTCAACTCATCTATTTTCAGTCATTTTGAGTGGTTTTGAAAATGAGATACCAAAAGATAACAATAATATTTTTAAAAAATACATCAAACATTCACACTGTTCCTCTCTGGTTTAGAATCTACTCTACATACATTTCTCTATGTTCATGGTCACCCCATTTAGACAACCTTGCCCAGAAGGAGGCTCTCTGACCATATATGTAGGTCCTCCAGCCTAGTGGCACCTCCCAATACTAGTGACACAGATGAGTTTCATATTACCACAGTATGCTTTTCTCAAAAGTCTTTCTGTCAGATGATATTATTCATCTGAGTTGTTTGACTTAGATATACAAAGACATCCATCTCCACCTAGGTTATTTTCAATAAATTATTATTGCCAGTACCACCACAGGAGACCAACACAGTGAAAGACTCATCAGAGCTACAATTATGCATTTCGTTTTTCAGTTGCAAGCTATTTCAGCTGCTTAACATTAACTCAGTCTAAGCCTTGGCCTCCAGACTCCAGGAACATTTGTAATTGTTGACAGTTTGGAGGCAGATTTCAAAGAAGAGGTCTCTCAAATTGGGCTGATATAATGTATTCCTCATGCACCCAGAGAGTATTGGCAGATGGATTTGACAATTCCTCTCCCAATCTTTCTAGAGTCTATTAGTCAGTATTTCTTTTACCTCCATTCTTTAATCTCACTGCCAGCACTTTCAGTAATAGCAGTACTGTTTACAAACATGAAAACTTGAATGCATATATATTTCTGCACATCAACACATTTGAGTTAAGAATTCTGGTCATAAAAGGCAATTAGACTACAGACACAGACTATCTCAAGTAGAACAAACTATTATCTATCTACCTCTCTATATGCATGTGCGTCCCATAATATCTTCACAATGTTCCCAAGACTTCCCAAGACTTCAGAAGTTCCCAAGATTTCACCTTTGCATCAATTCAACTGGGCAAATGATAACAGCATTAGAGACTCAAAAATAACTTTTTTTAAATCCCTAAGGAACATCCTCTTACTTATGTCAGTGGAGAGGGCTTCATTAAGAAAATAACATTTCAAATACTGAAGCTTTTTTCTCCAGAAATACCTGCTTCTTTAGTGGTTAAATTAGGATTCCACTCTGCATTTCAACCCCCTTTTTCCCAAAAAGAGAATCACTATCATAGGATAGGGACAAGCACTTGGCTCCATATATTAATAATAATTCATCATTACATGTTTTTCAAGTACAGTCAACTCAAACACAATTGATCTTATGTTGTACATATTAAATCTTTAAGACAAGAGCAATACTGCAGGTTCACTTTAGAAAAATTTTAAAGGCCACTTTAAAGAACTATATTATATAATACATAGTATAGATAGTGTCCACTTTCCTATCCTTACCCATTACATTTAATTAACATCTAGAGGACTCAATGTCTTTATCCACTTTTTTCCCGTCAGTCAATTTTAGGTTTTTCATCAAGACCCGAGGTGGTAATGACTTAGGGATCATCCACAATGATTATCTAGGGGTGCTGCATATTTATAAAATGCAGTGGTTCTCTTTGAAGGGAAGAAAAAAAAAGGAATTCTTTTTTAGGGTTTTCGTATGTCTTTGCTAACCATTTCCTCTCCTGCACTATGTACAGCAATTGGCACATAGTAGGTGATTGATAAGTACCTATTAAGTGAATGAATAAATTAATAAATGCCTGTGCTTGCTGCAAAAAAAAAAAAATGGAGGGAACAAGATGACATCCATACAAAGTTTCCTAAATAAAGAGATAGGTCTTTCATTTGCCTCCTCTCTCAAATCTTACTAATCGAAGATTAGAACATAAATATTGTTAATTATATATTTAATGTTTTACTATGCCCAACATATTACTGTGTATAATATGTTTGTCTTCAATAAGTAACATTCATGAGAATCTCATTGTATCAGGCTGTATGCCATGTAGTAAACTGGTAATTCCTGATGTAATCAAGTACACAATAACTTCACTTTCATTAAAAAAGTTTTTTTACAATAAGGTGTTTTGGAGTTTAAAAGATTTTGGACTAAAAATGAAAAGACTAGAGTTTCAGTCTTCCTTGCTACCATCTACATGTCAAATGGAAATTTAGAATATGTGATCTCTAAGGTCTGGCCCTTTCACTGTTAAAAATTCTTACCTTTAGCATCATCTTAAATTATGATAGGGGTGAAAGATGGTTTGTACAATCATTAGGCCTACAGTAATTTGATGCCTAGTTCTGGGTTAGGAATGCAGTTTCTTATTTTTCATATTCTTTATTATAAAAGTAATATGATCTTTTGAACTTAAAAAAAGATGAAATATTTAGACCACAACTACTATTAGAATATTGAACATTTTCTTCCATAGATAGCTTAAGTTGTTGCTTATTTTTAGTGATCTTTATATGATTTGTATCAAAAAAAAAGATTTCTATCTTCTTTTTTATTTACATCGTCATAAAATTCATTTTATTACCTTGTTTTTGTTAATATAACTGTAATGTGAGCATGGTTAGCATAATTATACCTCTTGCCAAAGATTTACATTCTTCACAATTATAAACATATTTGGCCATGCAGGGTTTTGGGGTTTTTTTTAAATATATTTAGGATTATTTCTTTAGGACTGATTCATAGAAGTTGACTTCTTGCTTATGTACATTTTCATGTTTTTAGTATATATTCCCAAATTATTTTCAAAAAATATTACCCCATCTTATAATCATACCAGCAGACAAGCTCTATTTATAACACTATATCTACATATAATTTGTATTTACATACAAAAAGCAGATTTTTTTTTATTCTCTGAATTTTTTCACTTCTAAAACTAGCATCTTTCTAGTTTAAGAAGATTTTGTCTTCTGGATTATATTTATATTTTGCTATTCTTTCTGTTTGAAGTAAATATCAGTTAATGGTCAAATAAAATTAAATCTATCAAACAATCAATGGAGGTTGAAAACCAGGAATTACTGGTCTAGGGAGCGAGTACTATTTTCTACTAAATGAAGCCACAAAGCCACCACCTGTGCAACGGTTTGGCGTTCTTAGTAGTATGCTAACATCTGAATCGTGTATTAGATATGAGCCATCTGGGCTCCTGGTGCATCATCCCTTCCATTTAAATACTTTATCTAATTACTCTCGTGGACAGTAAATGGCATAACTGGAGTTCAAATAATATTCTTCCTTGGTTCAGGAAATAAGTTAATGGAAGTGTTTTTTTGCCATTCTAACTCTGTAGGGGGTACTATGCTTTTTCAGGGCTGATATATTAGTGAACTGACTTATGGAAAGAGAAGGAGAAAGGAAGGAAGGAAGGAAGGAAGGAAGGAAGGAAGGAAGGAAGGAAGGAAGGAAGGAAGGAAGGAAAGAAATGGGAGGGAAAAAGGTATAAATAGCAAGTGGCAAATGTAATTCCATAAAAAAGGAACCAAATTACTCACATGGCAATAGTAATTAAGTAATGAAATCCTGTTTGTGTTTAAAATATGGACAGAAATTGCTGCATTTTTCTTAGTCTATAAAGTGCCAACCTATCCTGTTCTCTAGGCTCTGAGTCGGGGTGGGCAGAGAGGTTACATTTATATGAAAGAAGAAAATATCTGTTTCTGTAATTTTAACCACCTAACAGAAATCTGAAATATTGGGATATTTGAACAAGGTAGGTAAGATCTCTGTGGCTAGTTCCTATTTATTTTCACAATGTATGAAATGCTTAATATCAGACCACCAAACCCTCAGTAATAATCCTTATCAAAATTCAAGGGGCAGGCATTTGTGCCAATCAAGCAAAAGAACTACCTTCTAGCAGAGTAGAGAGCCAGGGATTAGACCTCTAGAGAATGTCAAAAGCTCAATTTCCTTAATAGGAAATTAGTATCTATCAGAAAGGATCCCATATGAGAAATACTAATGTCAAAGCTCTTAAATTAATGCGAACTAAACATACGTAATCTTCTCAGCAAACTAATGGGATTCTCATCACTTCCATGTGAGGAGGCTTGGGGGATGACAGGCAGGGTGGCCCTCACTGTGAACAACTCCCTCCTTGGAACATCAGAAAAGAACTCTGGTCCTTGAGTTTCACATAGAATCAAATACTTGAATTCTGCACTTTACTTTTTTCTAGAATGATGCAAAATAGGAACATATGTAGCTGAGAACAATGAAACTGTACTACTGAGTGACTAATTGTTTAAAAATATGCAATCCCCAAAACACCAGAATATTAAGTTTAACAAGTTAGCAGAGAGAAACTCACATGCAACCAGAATCAACAAACAAGACCCCATAAAGATGTGATATGATAGAGTATATGTGCTGTAAGAAATTAGTTTTCATTTATTATAAAGAATAGCTATGGTGCATTTTTCTGCTGAGCATTAAAATGTTAAAAGAAGAGAAATTACTCCACACATTAAATCTTGGATGAGAAGACTCTCAGGCGAGGTCAAGGGTGAGCAGAGCAGATCGAAATTCTCAGAGGAAGGAAAAGGAGAAAAAAAGTATAGACACAGTTAAAACCAGAAAAACAGAAATCAGAATAGTATCTTTGTTTTAGAAATACCTTTAATCCATATTTGGAAAAAATTTTTAAAGCTATTCATCACAATTTCTTTACTTACTTATAGGAAAGATGCTAAAAATCTCCCACAGCCTCTTAAAATAACAGAAATTTTAAAAAATAAAAAGGAAAAACAATCCTGTTTAAGGAGAAAGGTTGTATTTAATGATATTTTCCTGGAACTACTTTTGCAATATTCAAGCTATAATAAGCTATACCTGCCCGAGGAGTGGGTAGAACACTAAACTGCATTTCTAGTTCCTTATCTGCATATGCAGAGTACAGATTAGAAATGGGGGGCGGGAGATTATAGCACCTCTTGAAGTTAGACTCAAGGGTCAGACACACCCGGCTGTGAATCCCATGTTCCCCAGTTCTTTTATAATCTTGGGCAAATTGCTCTACCTCTCTGGTCTAGTTTCCTTACTTGAAAAATGGAGATTTATAAGGTTGTTGAATGGATTAAATGAAACACTACCTGCAATGTATTTAGAATAATGCTTAATACATCTCCAGTGGTCAGCCAAAGTTTCCTATAGTGACTGTTGCTGCTCTGTAATATTTATTATTATATCTCTCCTAATCTCTTTTGACCTTGGTCAAGTCACTTAACCTCACTGTATCTCCATTTCCTAACCTGCAAAATGAGAGTAATAATATCCCCCTAAACAGGGTTGTTAAGAAGGTCAAATGAGACAACATCAAGAAACAATTTAAAAAGTAAAAGGATTACATTACAAAAGCATCTCCACAAGATATTTTAGTTCAGATAATTGTATCTGCATGGTAATAATTTCACTTGATAATTGAGAACTTTGTGTATCTCTTTTATGCTTTCTTCCTTTTTTTTTTAAACAAGAAGCTCAAGGGCTTAAAACACACATGTTAAGGAAGAGTAATCTCCCTAATTAGTGCATGTTAAGGAAGCAATTACTCTTCCTTAACATGTACTAGAGGTAGATAACAATATAACATGCCATAATATGCTGCACAAATACAGATTAGAAACAGAAAGAATGGTTCTCTTTCATAGTTCTGCAGTTTTCCTAGAACAATAAAGATAACTCAGAAAGCAAAAATAACAGCAACATTCAGTGGTGCACTGGCTCACACAGGCTTGCAAGAGCCAAGCGTTCAATTTTCAAGAATTCTGCAAGCCAGTTATTAACAAATTTACAATTAAATACATTATATTAAAAGTAAAGATAAATGTACACCTCAAACTCACCGCTTGATGTTTATTTTACTATGTTTACTACATTTTACTATTACCAATGCCTATCATATCTGTATAGTGAAAATATATAATGGTATGCTATTGTGCGTCATTTCCCAAATCCATGTTCAGTGATGTCACATTGGTAGACTGAGATTGACCATGGTGGGAATATTTACACAATGGAAATTTACAAGTGCTACCCATAAGGGCTTGATATAGCACTAAGACTGAGTTTTGAATTGAATGATACAGTAGATCATACATAATTGGGAAGAGAGTTAGTGGACTGGGATACAACTCTTATATGTCAAATCATGGTTGAACTCACAATGAAGTTGAACTTCACACCATTTAGAATGGCTATCATCAAAAAGCCTCCAAATAATAAATGCTGGCAAGGATGCAGAGAAAAGGAAACCCTCCTACATAGCTGGTGAGAATGTAAATTGGTACAGCTACTATGGAGAATAGTATGGTGGTGCCTTAAAAAACTAAAAATTGAACTACCATATGATTCAGCAATCCCACTCCTGGGTATGTATCTGGAAAAGATACATACACTCCAATGTTCATAGCAGCATTATTTACAATAGCTAAGACATGGAAACAACCCAAGTGCCCAACAACAGACAACTGGCTCAAGAAGATGTGATATATATACAGTGGAATATTACTCAGCCATAAAAAAGAATGGCATAATGCCAACTGCAGCTATGCATGGACCTAGAGAATATTGTACTTAGTGCAGTAAGTGAGAGAAAGACAAATACTATATGATATCACTTGTATGTGAAGTCTAAAAAATAATACAAATGAATCTATATACAAAATAATAAGAGACTCACAGACATTGAAAACAAATGTATGGTTACCAGAGAGGGAAGGGAAGTGGGGAGGAATAAATTAGGAGTATGAAATTAATGCGTACAAACTACTATATATAAATAGATAAGCAACAGTGATTTACTGTATAGCAGAGGAAACTATATTCAACAGCTTGTAATAACCTATAAGGGAAAATAATCTGAAAATATAATATATACACATATATATAAAATTAAATCATTTTGTTGTACATCTGAAACTAACACAATATTGTAAATCAACTATACTTCAGTTAAGAAATAATCATGGTTCAACTGCAGCCATTGGTTAGCTATAGACATGTGAGCTCAGCAAAAATCAATTGAAGTATTTTGTCATAATTAATTAGATATATAGCTTTAAAAGTACTTCCTATTTTATTATTACTTGTAAATTGTGTGCTACCTTTACATAAATTGTGTCCATCTTTTATGTGAGTAAAATTTGTTAAAAATTTATAGATATATACAGTTTTTTGGAGAGCTGTTTGTTAGACATTTACCAGTACACCACTGGTGATTTTTTTAAACTCTTTAATAGAAGGAGCTATCTTTGAGGGGAAAAAACAAGCTATACTCTCAAACAGTAAAAAAGCAAACAATTCCTCATCCACTAGGTGGCAGTAAAAGAATTAAGAAAATCTCAGGAAAACAAAGGAAAAAGGAATTTACAAAGAAATTACTTCATCTGTTTTCTTCTCATTTGATTCATTAAATAATATTGGAAAAGAAAATTATGACTAATTTTAATCTGTACTAGCTAGTTATCAAAATAACCCATGTTCAGTATAAAAAATTCGAAAAATGAATTAGGCCATTTAAATTAAGTAAAATGACCCATAAAATGACTAAAGAATTAAGTGCTGTCAATATTTTGGTAAATATCCTTGTAGGTCATATTACACATACTTATTTATAATTTTATTTTTCCCCCTACAGTATCAAACTTTTTTTCTCTCTCAAGAAATACAGATCTATTTTTAGTGACAGCAGAATATTTGGTCGCTTGGATGTACCACAATATATCAATTTTCTATTTATTAATGAACATTTCACTTGCTAATAACTTTCTCTATCACATATAGTATTTTTGATAAACAACCATGTGCATATATCTTTGTGTACTTGTCAAATAATTTTCTTAAAAAGCTTCTATATGAACAGAGGCAGACAGGTAAGCAGTGACACAGAAGGTTACTGAGTTGAGGGGCATTAGAGTGAAGACCTGAGGGAAAAGGAATCAAGCTTATAAAATTTGTGAGGAAAGGAAGGGAATATTTAATGGAGAACAAACAGCAAGTCATTTGTTAGACTGAACATGTAATCATAGTTACGCTTTCTGATCAACTGCATTTCTTCTTTATTGAGTTGCCTATTAAATATTGAGCCTTTGTTCCTTTTTCTGTCATATTTAAAGGAAAGGAATGCTCAATTGAGGTATGCGAAAATTAAAGACTTTTGTATGGCATGCACCTTAACATTTGAAAGAGTAATTAGCCCTAGAAGATCCAAAAGTGAGGAGAATGTGAGGCAACAAGAGTAAAAGAACAGCCCATACTCCTCACCCCATGCTGATTACAAATTTAACCAAAAGTCAGACCTGAGCTAAAAGGAGACAGCACCAATGTACACACACTAGACTTTTTAAGGTCTGAAAATGAGACCATTTGGTCACATGAAAGTGAACAAAACACTATCGGCTGACTTGAGATGCTATCCAGGGCCAGGAAAGAGAGATGACAGAGCTTGAATGAAACGTTGAGAGAAAATTAAAGCTGTTTCCTGTGTGTAACCCTTTCATTGAATCAAGCCAGTTACACATGTATCATATAATTGGATATCTTTCTGGATTCCATCTTGGCACATTGATCTGTCTGTCTCTCTATTCACCAGGGCCAGTTTTAATGACTAATTATTGTTACTTAAAATTGCTCAAACACAAATAACAAATATGTTCAACTTTAATCCAAACAGTTAAAAACTTCCATCAATTTTCACAAAAATGAACCATAGAAAGTAAACACAGGGTATACATCTACACATATATATATGACTTCTCCAAGGTGCTGATTTTTAGTAAATAGGCAAAAGGCAGCTGCCAGCCCCTCAAGCAGCCTTGTCGATTGTTATTGCCCAGTTACTCAAGGCAAATGGCACACATTTAATCCTGTGTCATAACCTACCCCCCAAAAAAATCTCCATTTCCCATCTTTCCCTACTCTGATTTCTAATTTGGGCAGAAAAGTGTGAAGAGGAAATTGATCATCATGGGTCTGCCTGTGACATTAGGAAATGCATGTAATACAATGACCAGGGTCAACCAGGGGTGACCAGGGTTAACGAGGGGAGAGTGTCTCTGAGCACTTTCTGAGACCAGAAATTTTAAACCTCATCATGAGGTTGGAAGATATTGTCAGATCCCCCTATTTGCCACAATGTGTTCTCCAGAAAAACAGAAAACATGGCATCTTCATTAGGTTCCCCAACTTATTAAAATAGTCCTGAGTGTTGGGCTTCAGTTATGATAATAGTAATTACTGTCTACTGAGGGCCTGCTTAGGTCTAGCTGTTTCACACGTTTGGTCCTCAGAACAATCTTACAAGCTAGAATTGCAAACTCCAAGTAAGAAATCTTTAAAATTTAGTTTCAAAGTGATTATTTCAATTGCTGTAGGTGACACGGCTATTAGTGAGAGAGCCTGGGTGTGAATCCAAATCTACCTGACAGGCTTTGCCCTGTGTGCTTTTCATTTCTTCCCACAAGCTCTCTGCTAATTATTATAAATTATACCCTTTTTTTCATTTTATGAATTAATATTTTTGACTTTATCAGTATAACACCTATGCTAAATATATACTTTCTCATCATCTGGAAACAATAAAATTATAACCTTCAATTGTGCAGATTTCAGTGCCCATTTCCTGTGGCTTTGCTCCAGATGCCTGCATGCTTCCCTTGTTCATATCTTAAGCTTATCATAGCATAGTTAAATGATTCTAGTCATTTTTTGGTGTAACACAGAACAAACTATAAGGACCTTATTTGATAGCAGGATCCCAAAGCAAAGATTTTCATTAAAATTTTGGGCATATGTCATCAGTTAATGAGCTACATAAAATGCCTAACCATAAAATAACTACACTTCATAAAATCAGCCATTAATTGAAGGGCACCACACTAAGAATAATAATGGGGATTAAATAACTGTTTAGCTATGGCTCCTACTCCCAAAGGGCATACAAAATTATGTGGAAGATAATACGGACTTAACAAGCCAGCAGCACCCATTTGGAAGAGTGAATCATTCCAGAGGAAACACTGCTTTGCTGTTTCTGCATCGGTTTCTTAACAGTGTTAACTGGGGAAGGTAGTCTAGAAATGAGGGGTGAATAGAGACTCAAAAAGATAAAATTCTTCAACTTAAAAGAATTGATCCACGGAAAATAACCACCTACGCAGGTGTACTTCAGAGGAAAGCAGATATCTGAAATTTAGCACCACCACCTTCCAGCCGTATCCCCATGGGGGAAATTACTTACTCTCTTTAGGCTTCAGTCTGCTTTCCCATAAAATGGAATCATAATACCTACTTCATAAGGTTGTCCTGAGGAGCCAATCAACAATCTGTGTCTGGCATAGTACCTGGCACTGTTTAGTAGTCAGTTTTAAGAAAAAGTAGATTTTTTTTTTCCCTGTTCCAAATCCCCAAATTACTTGGTCTGATATTGTTTGTGGTGAATAAATGATGTAGACCTAATTCATTTCTAAGTTAGGAATGGTGAATAATGGACAGCTGCATCTGGTTGACTGACAGTTTCACCCTATTTGCTGTTTAATTCTCCCCAAGTGCCGTCTTCCTCGTTTGATTAGCTTTAAGCACTCCTTTAAAGGTCCATTAGCTGTCTGTGCCTTAATCAAATTATAGGAGGTCTTCAACTTACAAGAATCGTCACAGGCCCTGCTATTTACACCCCTGTTCTGACTTCAGCAGCACTTAGGGCGTTATCACTCAGCCGGTCCATTTCCCCAGCGCTCCGGCTCATAAAAGCCACCCCCCTCGCCCTCCGCCCCACCACATCCGAGCATCAGACCAGCTCTGCCGGGCAAGGGCTCTTTTCCAGGAAGGGTTCTGGTCTTCATCTTCTGGGATACTCCTGGCTTCCAGCCTCTGACACGGCTCCTCTCCCAGCCCAGGAAAAACAACAATAGCTTGGCTTCTGTGGCAAAAGCCCAGAAAACCGCTAATTTAAAAATACTTCTTTTTTCTGGTAAGATTCTGAGCACGACTCTTTCAGAGTGCCGAAATCAGTCAGTCACCTCCGAGTCCAACTGATTGAGCCACACCAACACTCCCCCAGTCGCTGTCTCCTGACCCACCTACGGCCCCAGGGGTCAGGTATCCCGCGTGCCCAGGCGTGTGGCAAGCTAGGGGAAGGTGTGGGTGAGCACGTGCACTTCGAGGCCAGACCTGCAAAGCTCTGTGCTACTCAGGAAACGTTACTTCATCTCCCAGAGCCTGGGTGCCTCGTCTACAAAACAGGCATTATAATACCTCCATCACTTATATTATAAATACCATAGGATATAACATTGTATTTCTCAAACTGAAGTCTGCTGAACAGACTCCTTAGGGGAAGAGAGTGGGTTCCTGTGTCTGCTATTGTACTCGTGTTGAATTATTTTACCCCTTTCAAAGGAAATACATTTTGCCTTAGTGATAATTTGCAATTAAGAGATATTTTCAGAAAATAAAACTTCCGTTTCTTAAATCTGAATGGCTGAATCTTAAATGGCTCCTCAAACTGCCGTATCTGGTAGCATTCTCAGATATACTTCTCCGAGTGATGGCTATACAGTTACCGATAAGAAACAGCAGCCCGTTACACTCCCCACTCCATCTCCACTTAGCACTGCTGCATTTGGTGGACTCCATCATTAGCTATCACCCAGTCCTCCTTGGTTTGGAGGAGAACTGTTTTTTTGTTTTTTGGGGTTTTTTTGACAGGGTAAGTGACATGTGGGGCTGTCGTGGGTTTACAGAGAGTGAACATCGTAATGCATCTAGTAGGCGTCCCAGTTGTGGGATGCCAAGAGTGTTGAGACCTGACCAATATTGCCTCTTTCCAGAATCCCACAGACTACTACATTGAATAGATTGGATTCCTTTTGCAAAATCAAAAGAAAGAAAGAGAACGAACGAGAGAACCCAGATCCAGGGATTTATTAAATAACTTTCGTGATTAGTCACTATGTCCATTTTTCTGAAATCTTGATACTAAACAGTAATTGGAAATAAATGTTGCTCCTTTTGGTTGAGGTTGGTGCAATTCACCAATATTTCTGGTTCTCCTCCTTCTGGAAACAAGGTGGGACTGCCCTTTTCCTGCATTTGCTCTGGCCAATGAAGTATGAGTAGAAGTAACATTTCTCGCTTCCAAGGAAAAGCCTTTGATAATCAGTACCCATTTCACCCTATTGCTTCCCAGTGCCATGGTAGACAGCAATACCGTAGATGGTCAAAGCTCTGCCAGCCTCTGCCTTGAATGAGGGCAATGTGGAGCAGGGGCCCCACCAACCCAAGATGCACATGTGGTATGAGAAAAAGACAAATCTTTGTGGTTTTAAGTCAGTAAGTTTTGTCCTTGTTATTCAGTAAAACCTAGCCCATTCTGACTGGTACATGGTTGAATATTATGTAATAACTTGTATAAAAAACTTGGATATCACACTCTTGATCTGAGAATGCTCACTTTCACTACAGCATTGCCTTTTTCAGTAAGCTACCTTTTCCTAAAAGGTAATCAGCCCTGAGAAGGAGAGCTCCCTGCACTAAATCCTATTCCTCAAAGGCGAGGTGTCATCCCCACCAGTCCACTGATGGCTGTGTTACCTCTCTTTCCCTCTAATGTCCTCTACAAGCCGTATGTTTATTCTATACTATGTACCTCAGCTTGGTTTGCTTTGTATTTTCATTCCTTTTTCTATGTTAAGCCTTAACCTTGGAATCACTTTCCAACCGCCATATGCAAGCAACTACCCTGCTCATCAAACCTCAGGGATCTACCTATTCGGAGGTCACCAACAATGAGGGAGGAGGTGGACATAAAAGAGAAAATTAGGGTTTATATGGCCCTAGGCTCTTAAAGTTGAGGATACCTTTTATGCACTGTAGCATTCATTCAGTGTTTTCATAATAATTTCCCATTATCCTATCACAAAGAGGTAATATGTTTGCACTTTTGAAAAATTCCAAATTAATGGATGATTGTACTTACCCACATTAAAGAAAATACTATGTTTGGCAGGTCTGACAACTGAAAAAGTCTTTTACTCAGTTTATTATTAACTGGAAATGAAAATACTTGTCTGTCGGTGAGATCATGGTAGACAAATAGACAAAGCAGCTAATACAGTATATCATTTCTTGTCAATTAGGAATAGGCCATAACAAAGAGATGCAGACCAAGCCTGAACCCCCCCCCCCAGAACAATAAGTGAAAGGCTTGTCCAGAAAGGGGAGGGGCCTTAATGGCTGATGTCCAATGTAGATGACCTTATACATGTGTTCTCTAGTCCTTGCTAAATATAAATATTACTTCAATGGACTGAAAATTCTGCAAACTATAGTTCAGGCTTCTCTAAAGAAGGGCTTCCAAAACCCATTCCCATTTCATATAAATAGTCTGAAGTCATCTAAATTACATCTGATGTACAAATTAGGTTTGAATACATAGAGCTTATTACTGAATATCAACTCTGCCTTCCTAATTAAAAATTGTTACCCCAAAATGCCAGGAAACAAATTAAATTATATTTCCTCAGAGTAATCTTCTCTTTCCATCACTCCTACTCCACCTCCCAAATGTTTATAGCAAAACAAGGTAGAGGAGAAAGTAAAAAAAAAAATTATAGGTTCGATTTTACTATTATTTATATGAGACTTCATTAATCCATTAATCCTGACATTAGCTTATACAGAGAGAGATCTTTGATAGACAATAAAATTGGAGGAGTTCAGAGCTGAAAGGGTCTTTAGATGCCTAATGCCACTATTGCAAAAATGAGAAGACAGACTCCTACAGAAATCAAAACCAACACTGGAATCCAGATAATAGAACTTCTAGTCAAGGGCTGCTCCCACCATGGCACAAGGGCCACAAGTGACAATAAACAGAAAGGAGAAGAAAAACAGATTCTGATTCTCCCAATATCTCTAATGTTTTTCCCAGCAGTTGTTCAGTCATTACAGTTAATTGTTAATTGAGGCTGCTTACATTTCCAAGTGGAAGGAAGGGAGAAACGAAGGGGAAGGGAAAGAGGGGAGGGGAGAGAAAGAGAGAAACTTTCAGTTTATTGTGAGAGCATTTTCACAGAGAATACACTTTCCTTTCAAGCTTTGCATCTGAGGCATCAGCATCTATGATGCAGGATAAGAAGAATTAGCCACCTGATAAACCCCCTCTTTATGCTTAAATCTGATCTCAGAGTTACAGGTTTATTATGAGACTTAGACTCTGCCATCCCCCTGCCCACAGAAATCTAGAGAAAGAAAAGAAAGATTAAAAGCTGCAAAGATGTTTACCAAGGTTAATTATTTATATGTTGAGCAAGAAAAATTGTGTTCAAGTTAGCACTTTGTCTTGTTGCTGTGAAGGAAAATACTGCAACCATATCAGTAAACAAACAATGCTGAAACCAAGTCATCAGCAGCTGCCGCCACCCCCCAGTGAGGACAGGCCTGCAGCCCAGCCTCTGCAGCCACTCACAAGGGTGCACTCTGAGGGGACTCAGAATAAAAAGGACAGGATACTGGCCCTAGACAGCTAGATGCTTGTCAAAGGAATGAATTCAGTGAGCCCAAATGTTTTCTTCCCCCCATACACAGAAAAGCACTAAATTCTTTAACTTGAGATGCCTGGTTTTCTTTAGATAACAAGTAAACTTTTAATGTTGCAACAACCTGGTCTTTGTCGTAAAGCTCCTATATATCCTAGCTCCTCCTCTACCTCTTCAGAGCACTTCCTCAGAGCGATCTGAGGGGCTGTCATCCTGGCTCGAGTCCTCCCGCCAAATAAAACAACTCTCAACTTTTAGGCTGCTCATTTATTTCAGTCGACATTGCTAATACTTTACCATTACTTTAAAAAGCTCCCCTCCCCAAAAAGAGACAGTATGTAAGAAATTGATGGAGAAAATTGTTTTCTTAATTTTATTTTACAAGTAGGAGGTAATATAAAGAGATAATCAAATAAATATAAAATTAAAGTTGATATAAATAAAAATGATTTGTTCGGGGAAATTATAAGGGAAGAATTTGGTGTGTGTTCACATGCAAACACATTTTGAAGAATGCTAGATATGCTACTCATTCAGTTCCATTCCTCTCAGTTTTATTGTTTTATTCCCAATAAATATTTCAAAAAAGTCCTATATTGTTGGTGTAATTCCCTAATAGTATTGCTTTCATCATTTTTCCTCATTTTCCTATGGGAGGCAGTACCCTTTAATAAGATTACTTGGGTTCAAATCCTGACCCTATTACTTACTTATTGCGAGTCAGCTTGGTTTTCTCATCTATCATATGGGAGTAATATCATTAAATGACATAACTCATAAAACCAAACCGCAAAGTACTAAGTGACTATGAACTGCTTTGCCTTACCTTTCATTCATTCAACAAATATCTACTGAGAACAGACTAGGAACGGGAAAAGCATTAGATACAAAAGAAACCAAAATCAGCAAGACCCACACCACCCCACCCAGTGAAGCTTACGGCTACGGCTACGGAAGAAGACAATCCTCAAATGGATAATTAATGAATTACAGTATCAGTATGTGCTACAAAGGAGAATGATAATATCCTATCTGCCCCCGTAACACTTGGATGACAGTGTTTGGGAACTAAAAAAAAAAAAAATCCTAGTAGATAATACACTTTTAAATAACTTAACCATAAAATTAATATGTTGATTATGGAATATTAGGAAAATGAAGGAAACAAAATAAAATAAGTCTATATAACAATAACCAATAAAACACTATTCACAGCAATAAAGATGACAATATAAAAGCTATAATTTATAGGAGGCACTAGCCTAAGCATTTTATAACTATTATTTAATCTTTATAACAACCCCATGAAATAGGTCTTGTCATTATCCTCACTTTTAAGTTGAAGAAACTGAGGCACAGATAAAACACCAAAATTTTGATGTATAGCTTTCCATTTTTTCTGCGCATATATATTTTTTCTTTTTAACCAAATTAAGTTAAATACAGTTCATATTTCTTTCTAATATGCTTTAATATGCTCTTTTTACTCAGCAAAATAGCATGAACATTTTCCCATATTAATCACTAGTCTTCTGCCATATGATTTTAATAGGGTATTATAGAAATGAAGAATATAAATATCTTAAAGATGCTTTTAATAACATTTAAGATGAAGTAGCCAAACTCCTCTGACAATTTTTCAGTATATGTTTTCTCAACCTTTTAAAAAATGCCAGTATCTTATCTACAACAGTCTGTGTGGGTTGAAAGTATCTGTCCCTTCCTCCCATTGATCCTAAGTCTGTAATAGGAATTCGAGCTTTAAAGTCTGTGCTCCACCACATAAATAAATCATCCGCCTTGACACAAGAATCCCCATTTGGCTTCACATTTACCAAGACAGGCCGATGTCTCGGGGCAAATCAATGCCCTTTAAGCTGTCTGAACTAAAAATGCTGCTTTTCCATGCAAAACACAAACCAAAAAAATCCTCAAAGATTTTCAATAGACTCCCACCTTGGGTTCCTTTGGTTGAAATGTAAATACTGCGCTGGCATTGTAGGTATGATTCAGAGGCAGTTCTGCTAAATAAATGAAGTCCTACAACAGTTATCCAACCGAGCATGTGTCAGACAGTCCAAACCCCAGCGCACGACATGAATGGGTATTTTTATTTTCTATACAATGCCTCTGGCATTTGGAACAGTCTTTAAAATGCTAATGACGTCACTTCTCATTATAACCAAATACTGAAAGTGATCTGGTGTCAGTAATTTTTTTTAATTAGACATTCCCTGTGTGTATTCAGATAGAGCCAATTTTTTAAACGTCACTAGGTTCTTTTATTTACGTGTCCCTCGGTAGAATCTGTACCACAAATGCTCTGCATAATTAGTAGGTGATTTCCATAGTCTCTTGCATAGTTTTAGGTTCATCAGAGTATTTAAGAATGACTTGTCAAATGAATATGTATCTTACATCTTTACTATTTTCCTAATAGCAAAATAAAGAAATTGGGCAAAAACTGGCCTGGGTAACAGGCAAGCAACATCTGATAAGGTAAAGTGCTTATAATTGTGTTTCTCTTGCCTGCTGATATGACTGCAGAAAATTACGAAGGCACTGGAAACATGAGATTGCTTGGTGGACACTTCCATCAACCTGGTGAAACTGTCAACCAACATACCGAGAATCTGTGTAAAAAGCTTACAAATACAAGTTTATTATGAAAACTAACAAGACATTGACAAAACTAAAATAAAAATTCCTATTTAAACATAATTCAAGGATTACTAAAAGGAATTTTTTTCAATGGGGAAATACTGCCATTTTTGATAATTAAAAGCTTATTGTGAAAGTTGAGACAACTACGTTTTCCATCAAATTTTGTTCTTCATAATAATAGGTTAAAATTGCATAGTAGTTCTTTATAATAATAGGTGCAATTTTATAGAAAGACATATTCACTTGCAAATATCTAAAAAGTCTCAAGGACACATGGGAAAATAACATTGGTGGCTTCCAGGGAAGGGAACTGAGTAGCTGGAGGACAGAGACAGAGAGGAGGAATTTCCACAGCACACATTTTTTATGTTTTCTGAATTTTGAGTCACTGTAATGAATAACTAATTTTAAAATAGAATTTAACTTTTAAAGAATGGATTGTTCCCTTATATCATGTTTTTTAAACTCAGTCTTTCCTGAATTTGACTTGATTAATATACCTACTAGCTTTCTCGTTTTCTACTGATGAACTTGCCGTTCACTGCCTAAGTAAATTTAACAAGCTCATGAAAATATCTCCACAAGCTTTATTTCAGTTAAAAAAAAAAAAGTGTTTCAATTTCCACCCAAATATTAGCAAACTAACTTTTTTTTTTGCAAACTAACTTTATGATAGGAGCTGGGATATAAAATTATAAAGTACGAATAAAACTGACAAACTTGTTTTTATATATGAACTACAGAAAATTCTCCAGTAAAAGGAAAAATATGAATAATATTTTAAATTTAAAAGTGTCAACTGAAATAAATGCACAGCCTAAAAGTTGAGAGTTATGTTTTATGTGGTGGACATTTCTGAGGACTCGAACCCCTTCGAGCCCAGGATGACAGCCTCCCAGATCGCTCTAGGGGACTGCTCCAAAGAGGTAGGGGAGGAGCTAGGGTATGTAGGACCTTTATGACAAAGACCAGGTGGTTGGAACATTAAAAGATTACTTGTTATCTAAAGAAAACCAGGCATCTCAAGTTAAAGAATTTAGCGCTTTTCTACGTATGGGAGGAAGTAAACATTTGGGCTCATTGAATTCATTCCTTTGACAAGCACCTAACTATCTAGGGCCAGTATCCTGTCCTTTCTTATTCTGAGTCCCCTCAGGGTGCACCATTGTGAGTGGCTGCAGAGGCTGGGCTGCAGGCTTGTCCTCACTGGGGGGTGGCGGCAGCCACTGATGACTTGATGGTTTCAGCATTCTTTATTTACTGATATGGTTTGCAGTATTTTTTGTTCACAAAAGTAAGAATTCACCTTTAACAATTAATTTCTTTAGTGAATACTGATTGAGTTCCTATTATGTGGCAGGCATTGTCCTGGGTTTGGGGGATACAGTAGTGAACAGAAAAGAAAAATTATGGTGCTTACATTCCAAGGTAATTTTCCACTGATGGATGGTTAACAGTATACGAGAGATTCTAAGGTAGTCAATAGACCCCATGTCTTACACCTCCCCTTTGTTTTCCAATTATTTCAGTATTTTCCACTCTTATCTTCTTGCCTCCTCTAATTTTTCTTAGTTCAGCTATCTAGAAAAAATCCACTAGGTGGCACTGTCTCACTAATCAGAATAAAAGTAACTTCGGTCGTTTCCAATGTATTCTTCCTGTCTCCTTTGGTTTTGTTTTTAACTTGCTTTTTGTGTGTATGACCAAAACATAGCTTAAAATATACCATTTGAAGGAAAACAAAAAATATATATCCAATAAGATGAGATATCAGTCTGAGTTTGCTGGAACACACCACCTTTTAACAAGCCAAGTAAATGTATGACCCATCACTCAACACTCCCCAGTACACATGGTGTTGGATAGACTCTTCACCACAAATGACTAGAATTCCTAAAAAGAAATAGTATAGGATGGAATGATGGAACAGACGTTTGGAGAAGGTGTCTAGAGATATGCATTCATGTCCTAGTTTTAGCTGACCTTTAACCCACCTTAGATGAGAAACCAGGGACAATTCACCCTGGCCAAATGGGACAAATCTCATGACCTTTAAGTTTCTCATTAGAAAAATATTTGGAGTAATATATCCGTACTCACCTAAGGGGGTCTTGTAAAGATTAAATGATTTAAAGACTGTGCAAGTGCTATTGAGGACACATTTAGCTATGTGGTTCTGACTAGATATTTTGACTAGGAGAAAATATATGATTTTTGGAATTATAAACATAATAAATGGTATTTTAATTAGTGCTTACTAGATATCATGAACTGTTTCAACTGCTTTAAAATATTATTTCATCTGACATTTTAAATTTAACACTGTGAGGTAGATACTACTATTATCCTCATTTCCAGCTGAGGAAACTGTGTTACAGAGAGAGAATAACTTGCCAGAGGCCACCCAACTATTAAATGCCAGAGCTTATCTCTTCCTAAGGACCATCTCATTTCTCTAAACCATATCCACTACTGTGTAAGGAGCCACTGGAAACATCATAACCAACAGAACATCAAGGGTATGTGAGAACTAAAGAACAGGAATTCTCAGAGCACGACAGGGTAATGAATATAACTGCTTCATACATGAAGATCAAGCTACTCGGGCCTATAGATGCTAAAAATGAAAAAGCTGAGAACTGTGATCATACAAATAAAGTCTATACTCACATATCTTCGGTACTTTTATAGCTGCTCCAACACAAATCCTGCCATCCAAAAGGTAAGTTATGAAAGATAATTTACGGCTATGTCATTCAGATCTTCAAATATTTGTAAGCTCTTTGAAAGCAAGTTCAGATCTATTTGGTTTCTAGGGAGGCAGGGTAAATTTATTTATTTATTTTTAATGGAGGTACTGGAGATTGAACCCAGGACCTCATGCATGCTAAGCACAGGCTTTTACCACTGATCTATATCCGCCCATCCCTACCCCCAGGTCTATTTGTTGGTAATTTTTTAAATGTTGACATACAAAGAAACTTTATCAGTAGAATAATTTGGAACATGATCTATCTGTAGAGTACAGGCTGTTCTGGTGAATTCTGGCTCCCCACTTGCCAATTAAAAGATTTGGGCCAGTTATTAACCCCCATATCTGTAAAATACGGACAGTACAAGTACCTCTTAGAATTGCAAGAGGAAAATGAGTTGATACATAGAAAATGCTTAAAATAGAACCTAGCACTTAGTAAGAGCTCAAGAAATGTTAACATTATTCTTGTTGTTCCTACTAGTCAAGTCACATGAGCCCTTTACACTCTGTGGCCAAATCATCTGCCATTTAGTGCTGTTCAGTACAGAAGCACCCCCACTTACAAACTCTCAGTTAACACAATTCCAGCAACAGACAAAGCAACGCTCTACAAGAAAAGCGTCTCTCCTTGATAGAGGGTGACAGTGGTCACTGACAGATTGTCATTTTGAACCAGTGACCGATTACTTTAGCAAGTCTTTCTACCCCAAGAAGGATAAACTTTCTCTGTTTGACATCACTGCTATTCCTTTGTCATTCTTAAATTTTAATTTCTGTATGTCTTTCTTTGCCTCCTGCTATGAATGATTTTAGATTCCTTGGAGAAAGGGTCTTGCCTTTTTTCATAGCCTTCATAATATTGACCATGGAAGACTCTTAAAGGGTGTTTTTGTCATCCATGTTATGCTTTTTGCATACTCCCCCAAACCCCAGAACTGAGAAGAAAAAGACACCAGAGGGATGGTCTTAAGGACAGGGACATGGCTTAGATAATCTTTTTCTCACACCACTGATCAGAAATCATAGGTGTTACAGTCCCATGGTAGGTGCCCCAAAATACTTAATCAAATAAACAAAAGATGATATCATATTTGCCTTCAGGGCTTTACAGTAAGTTTTTTGTTTGTTTATTTTGTTTTTTACTTTCACCTACAAGGGTGCAAATCCTGAACAGAAGAAAACATTAAAAGGCAATTTGAATCCTGTCACTTCTCAGCTAGAAACCCTCCAATGGCACCCTATCTCACACTAGGAGGAAAACTAAAGGCCTTTATAGTGCCCCAGCTGTACCCTTTACACACACACACACACACACACACACACACACACACACACACACACACACACACACACACACACACACACACGTCTCTGACTGCAGTTTCTACGCTCTCCCTTACTTACCCTGTTCCAGCCACAGTGGCCCCCTTGGAATCCTGAAACAAGCCAAGCAGGCTCCTACTCACAGTTCCCTGCATAGGGAAGGTTCCCTCCTCCAGTATTCACATTGTTCTCTCACTTCCTTCAGATCCTGGCTCAAATGTCATCTAATCAGAAAGGTCTTTCCTGTCCATTTTATATTTATATAAAAAATCTCTATACTCCCTATTCCTTAATCTATAGTACTTATTACCATCTAACAAATATATTATTACTTGTTTGTTTTCTGTCTTCTTCCAAGAATATAAACTCCATATGAGCAAAGATTTTCTGTTTATTTTGTTCAGTGCTATATCTCCAGTATCCAAAATATGGCCTGGCGTGTAGAAGATGCTCAATAGTTATTTATTACAAATTAATTTTACATCATCTTCTTAACATGTGTTCAACAAAATATGAAGAAATAATTACAATAAATATTGGAAAAAGGCGGTGGATTGATACTGATTTTTAGAGGCTAAAGAGAAAATATGATAATGGAATCTAATAAAATACCATCGAATTGACTTAAATGTTGAAAAAATAGAGATGTTGACTAAAAATTCAAGTAAAGAGGAATTAGGAGACCAGAGGGAGAAGAAAAGAATGTTGAGAGAGAGAGTCATGTCTTGGATAAAATGAAAAATAGAAAGACATGGAGTAACAGGGATCAATGAAACCCAGACAGCTGGAAGGTTCCTCAGAGCTCAAGAGGATCTAACCTCCTGTTTAAAGACAGAAACACCTCAGCGGGGCTCTATGGTAGGTCACTAGCTTCAACTGAAAGCTTCAACATAGAAATAGTCTTATTTTACAAGATAATTAAATTCTATTTGGAGAAAATTCCTGCTAAGAAGTTCTTCCAAATTCTGAACCCAAACCTTCCACTTTATTTTAAACTGGTCACATTCTGCCTTCTAGAACCACGTTGATTCTTTTTCCACAACTCTTCAAATATTCAAAATCAATAAACAGGCCCCAACCCCCTCAACTGTCCCTCCTCCAGGCTAAATCTCCCCAGCATCTTTGGCCATTCTATATGACATAGTTTCCAGATGGTCATCCTCTTAGTCAGTCTCCTTTAGAGCTACCATAATTTTTCAATTTGCTTCTTTAAAAAATTATTTGAACAAGGATAGGCCAAAGTTAAGTGATTATGTTTACATTAATAACTTGTATCTTATTTGTGGAATCACCTTCTACTTTTTTCGGAGTTCTTTCATGTGAACTATATTGTGTAATACTCATTATAAAAAATTTTTTTTCAATTTTAAGTTGGAATCAGAACAACTGAGAATCAGCAGGGCTTGTTGACATACCCAAAACGACAGAGTGTAGGTCTGATAACAAATACCTATCTCTAGTTTTGTTTCTGTTTAATTTTTCACTATGAAAAATTTCAGACATACAAAAAGCAAAGAGAGATTTATAAAGTGAACATCTATATTCTCTTTCCCTAGATTTAACATTTATTAACACTGGCTTGATCTAAATATTTTTTATTCTTTGGTAAACTATTTTAAAGCAAATTTCAGGCAGAGGCATCATGGCATTTCATCACTAAATCTTTTAGTGTGCATCTCTAAAACATAAGGACCTTTGCTTACATAACCATGAACTGTTATCACATCTAACAAAATTAACAATAATTTATTAACATCATCTAATTCTCCATATTCAAATTTCTCCACTTGTTTCCCAACAACTGGATTTCTTTGCAATTAATTTATTCATGAGTCATATTCCTTAACTCTTGATCTATTTTTATTTCTACTATGGGGATTATAAACAAAATGGAAAAAGGTATGTTTTACAGAAGCAAAGATGAAGGGGAAATTGTTGAAAAATCAATTAACTGATTTTTACATTTTCCTCAATATAGGAAGACATAAGAGAATATCAGAGGTCATGAAGTTAACTCCTCTGATTAAATGAGGGAAAGTTATATTATCAAACTTTCATTAAAGTTTTTTTACTTAAACATCATTTTCCTTTAGCTTTACGTTAGAGAAACTTTAATCTTATCTAGAATGAAACTACTTTGAAAACTAATTGAAAGAGACTTTTTTTTTTTTTTTTTTTTTTTTTTTGCAGTGGAGAGGTAACTAGGCTTATTTATTCGGTTCTTCAGTGGAGGTACTGGGGATTGAACCCAGGACCTCGTGCACGCTAAGCATGCACTCTACCGCTTGAGCTATACCCTCCTCCCTGAAAGAGACTTTTGAATAGTGACTTTAAAAAAAAATTTATTGCAGTGTAGTTGATTTGCAGTGTTAGTTTCAGGTGTACAGCAAAGCAATTCAGTTATACATACGCATACATGTATATTTTTATTTTCAGATTCTTTTCAATTATAGCTCATTACAAGCAATTTAATACAGTTCCCTGTAATATACAGTAGGTTCTTGTTTATCTACTTTATATATAGATAATAATGTGTACCTGTTAATCCCAAACTCCTAATTTATCCCTCCCCCACCCTTTCCCCTTTGGTAACCATAGTTTGTTTTGAAGGTATGTGAGTCTGGTTTTAGTTTGTAAATTGAATTTGTATCATATTTTTTAGATTCCACATTTAAGTGATATCATATGATATTTGTCTTTCCTGTCTGAATTACTTCACTTAATATGGTCATCTCTAGGTCTATCCATGTTGCTGCAAATGGCATTATTTCATTCTATTTTATAGTTAGGTAATATTCCTGTCTCTGTGTGTGTGTGTGTGTGTGTGTGTGTGTGTGTGTGTGTGTGTGTGTGTGTGTGTGTGTGTGTGTGTGTGTGTGTGTGTGTGTAAGTCTGTGTGTATACATACCACATCTTCTTTATCCAGTAATATGTTGATGGACATTTAGGTTGTTTCCATGGCTTAGCTATTGTAAACAGTGCTGTTATGAACACTGGGGTTCAAGAGTGACTTTTTATATGCAATAATCTGTGAAATATTTTCAAGTTTTCTTTTTCATTGGCCTTAAAATATTCTACTAAATCTGATTACAAACAACTTAAATTTTGGATTAAGCTGCAGACATGAGAATGAGGCTAGCTTGTTTAAGATTGTTCAACACTTTGGCCAAATATTTTATATTTATCACTCACCAGGCTAGAGGCTGACCCTTGCACTTATTAAACAACCAATTTACACTCATTGATAAGTAGCTGGTTCTTAGCAGTAGGAACATTATGATATTCTGTTGTCTTTTAAAATATGGATTAATCTGAATCATCAGCACCTATACTAAGCAGCAATTTCCAATTTTTCAGAGTCACAGTAAGCTCTCATTGTTTGATTTCATGACAGCTCCAAAATATGAGTGAAAATATTGCCTGTAAAAAATGTGCATTTGTACTAAGATATAAATCAGCATGGGATGCTGTTCGATGGAATTATCACATGATTCTCTAATCAAGGCAGCAAGACTAACCTGCAGTTACTTTAAGTGAGGGAGGAGCCTCTATGGGACTTGTTAGGGTAGAAATCCTGGAACTGTACAAAAAATAAGAGTATGCAATCAAGATTGCCATTAACTTACAAAAAATATATGGCTTCTTGAATTCTCATTTTTTATGCTTAAGTTTATAATAAAATGAGATTAAGGGGAAGATCAGTTTTGCAGGATGCCAGTCTCTCTATTTCCAAGCACTGAGACTCTGGTCTCCAACACTCTGTCCTGCTCAACCACTTTCCCAGAGAAGTTCCCCTATCATCTGCACCAGGCTTTCTCCCTAGTCACAGGCAGAGTCCACAATGAGTTTAAAAGTCCTTATCACTGAGAGGTTGAGGTGGGAATCCCCATGAAAAAGACGGCAGGACTCCCAGGCAGGGCCACTACTCTCCTGCCAGCACCATCTGGTTCCCTGGCCCGGTGGCATTATCTCACTTTTTGCCTCTGAAATGGCTTACTTCTAGGAAAGTGGAACTTACCCCTAAGATTCTATTGGTTCCCTGAGCTAACTCCTGATTGGTCCATTTGTAGTGCCTCATTTGCATGGAGCTCACTCCTGGTTTGTCCATTTCTATCACTCCTGATTGGTCCATTTCTACAAAGCTCATTACTAATTAGTCAACTTTGTTACAACTTATTTGCATATGATGTTGCAAAGTGTAGACTGGCAGCCTATAAAAGCCTGTGTAAACCTACAGGCGGGGTCCAGAGCTTGGAGTGTTAACTCCTCTGGGTCCACTGGCATAATAAACCTGAGTTCTCCAACCCTCCGAGTGCTGCTTGGTCTCTCGCCCAGATCCAGGTTGCTGTCACAACTGAGCTGTAACACATTTTTCTTCAACAAGGTAAGGACTAAAGTACTGTTACACATCAGCAAACTTTCTGCTCACCTACACCCCTGATACCTTGATGCCTCTATGTCCTATCCCAGTGTGCTCTGACCAAACCCTGGCAGTTATTCTCAGTCCTTGCTTAATTTAGTTTCCCTCCTTAGACATTCTACATTTGTAAAAGTCTAGAGACCTCACTTGCTTTTCCTGTCCATTGTCCTTTATCACTTTGAGCCTTAGTCTTACATCACTTTTTCCCCACCCACACAGTCCAATCCAGCCTTCTATTTCTGCCCTTCACACCTAACTCCTCTGCCTGGTATTCACAGGTAACACACTGAAACAACAATTAAACATTTTCAATAATCAGGAAAGTGCCTGTAAAATGTGAGCTCCCATTCTGACAAGAACTTCCACATCCAAATATTCTATTCCTCTACCCTTTCGGCACCATCTTATTCATCAACTCCATTCTATGGGCCTGGAAACAAAAAGTGCATTATTCTGCCAGTGGCAAAACACTCACTCAAAGAGACAACACTTCACAAGTCAGAGACTCTATCACAGTCTCCTCACCGGGCAACTTAGAACTCACTATAAACAGGGTATGGGAGAGTCCTTCCAAAGTCTGTATAGAGTACTACTTTCTGGGAGTAAGAGAGAACAGGCCACCAGTGCTCACCCCACAGAGGGATATTACTAGGTCTGCGGTCATCAGAGAGGGAGAATCGAGGCTAAGCAGTGCAGACTATCAGGGTGCGCTCCCACCTCGGGACGCAAGAACAATTGCTCCTAGTAGTTCAGACTCATTTATCTCTGAGTTTACCTAGAGACAGTCATCTGAGGTGAAGAAACAGAAGATCTCTAGGGGGAAATGAGCTTGGCCAGCTGGCGAGTGCCTATGCCGGTCAAGACAGAAACAAAAAAGAAAGATTAATGCAATGGCTGCATATGAACACAATTACAAATGAATCCAAAAAGGAAGCTGAGTATTTGTCACAGCAAGCCTTCTAATTCGGGAGCTTCTCGCTCAGTTCATTTCTTCATTTTTTTTTTCATAATCCTAAAAGCACTTTGTTTTTATGATGGCAAACCCTTGTTAAAATAGATACATGTCTAAGGAATAAATAGTATGTCAATCATTTTTAAAGGAAGAGATATATAATAGTATAAATCAGGGACTTCCTAAAAACAGAAGTTGACTTTGACCAAAAAAAGCCAAATAAATATTGACTAGTAAGTACAAATTAATCTACTTACAGACTCTCTAGTATATATGGTTCCTTATTTAACATTGAACTCAATGGAGAAAAAAAAACCTTAAGCCTAAGTGTACTAAACAACAGAAATTTATTTTCTCAACAATTAGTCCAAGATCAAGTGTAGTCAGGGTTGTTTTTTTCTGAAGTCTCTCTCCTTGGCTTTTAGACAGTTGTCTTCTCCCTGGATTTTCAAATGATTTTCCCTCTGGGTGTGTCTGTATCCTAAACTCTTCTTACAAAGACAACAGTCATATTGGACTAGGGCCTACCCTTCATTTTATGACTTCATTTTAATTTCATTATCTCTTTAAAGATCTGTCTCCAAATATAGTCACATTCTGAAGTACTGGAGTTTAGGACATCAACACTTGAGTTGGAGAGGACACAATTCAGTCCATAACAGTTACTATTCAAAAAACTCCTACCTTAGATGTTTTAAGAAAAATGTATATTTTTATGATTGACTATGGAAATATCTCATAGCATCATTGGTGTTTTCTACCATAAGTGCTAATGACATGAGGACATAGTATTTTCCTATTTAAAACATTTCCTAATTGCATCAGCTTAGGAAAATGAAAGGCACTTCCTCCTGTCAGTTACAATTACGGCAAAAGCTGGTTCAAAAAAAAACACAGCAACTGTTTTATTCTGAATTCCAATGTATTATTCTTTCCTCTATATTTATGCGACTTAAAAATGCAATTATAATTATTGTTTTAAAACTTATTAAATATGTTGTCACAGATGATTCTATGGCAATGTTTTTTCTGATATTTCCCAAAGTGTACATATTAATTTTATTTTTTTGACTTTTTAAGTCAAAATGAATGTACCAGACAATTAGAAAATCAGAAAATGCTTATAAACTCTATAGGCTAATGGCTCTAGCAGGGACTTTCTTAATTAAATATGAAGAGTACCTAGAGACAGCCTTATATTGGCTCTGATTATCTTGTATGAGAAAATTTATTGGTCTGGAAAGCAAGAGAGAATATCTTTGAATTGTTTCAAGAGCAAAGTCACATCTCCACACAACAGGTCAAAGAAATAAGTACAATATATATATAACTTGACATATTTTCCCTGTTGCTATAGTAGCAAGGAATGTCTCTCCAGTGAATGCAATGGGGTTTATGACCATAGCTTAGTACAAGATGTAACAATGATTATGATGTAATCAAACGCTGCAGGATAGTTAATTTTTGTCAATAAGTCTGCCAGAATAAATTTTTCAGAAAAAGCCAGCGTAGATGATTTTATGCATTTTCTCTGTGTGATATCAGCGAAGGAATCATCTCAATTTATAAAAGAAAGAGTGATGGGCAAGGAGGATATAGAGCTTCTCCAGCCCAAGTGGCAAGTGGTGATAAGTGAGAAAACAGTCTCCACCTGGAAGAGCAGCAGGTATAGAAATGTCCTTGGTGGGAAATCCTCTCCAATGGCAAATGAAATCATGCAGGGATTTATGGTTGAGAAAGCACAATTTTCCAAAAGGTAAAATCACACCTATCATTCAAATATTAGCTGAAACATGTCAAAGATTTGCTGTTGCTAATTAATGACAAGATCAGTAAGATGTTAAAAAGTGTTCAAAGGAGAATCTGAAGAACAGATTTATACATGGACCATTAAACAAGCCATATGCTCAAATCATTTGCTAATATAGACAAAACTAGTTAATATCCTATTTGACAATGAAATACTTTGTCTGGGATTACCTTTTCTATAAGACAAATTAATTGTTTTCATATTGGACAAAATTTATTAGCATTTCTATGGAAAAAATCATTTGCATTCCTATCAGTTTTCTTTTTTTAATATTTAACTTTATTTCTTTATGGAGGTACTGGGGATTGAATCCAGGACCTCTCACATACTAAGCACATGCTCTACCACTGAGATATACCCAACCCCCAACAGCTTTCTACAAATTAACTTTTACCTCTACAAAGTTGTAAAATGGTCTTAAAAGAGAATTAAATAAGCAAACTCTTACAAAATCACATAATTCCTGGAAGGTCTGCTAGACAATGCCCAGAATGCCACTGAACAGACACCCATTAATCTCTTCTGCCGGTTTCGGATCTTTTGACAATTTATTCTGATGTAGTTAAATCAATCAATCAGCCTGTTCTTTGCCCTTGTATTCCTGGCCTGGTAAAACCTTAGACAACAGACATAAAAACTATCAGCATGTAGGAGAAAAGATATTTCTATTAGAAAAATAAGTATTTTATCTATTTTAAAGAGTAGACTCTGAGCTCTTTCAGAGAGTAAACAATGTGAGGACCAGCCTAACGTTTTACTTCTTCGTATCCTGCATGACTTACTTGCACATACAGCCCAGTCAATCTTGATTTGAGCTACACATCAAAATGACTAGATAGGTTTTCTGTTTTGTTTTATTTTGTTTAAATAGTCATCCTGACCCTACTGAAATCTACTGAATCAGGTTCTCCAGGCACAGAATCCAATTCTCTGAACTTTTTAAATGATTCTGATGTGTAGCCACAGGAAAGACATGCTGTTGGTTGACTGAAATGGTTCAAAGAAGTTATTTTCTCAAATTGCTGCGGAGTCCAGAACACAAACTAATGCTTGACTTTACTTGCAACTATTCTATTAAAAGCAAAGTATCACTATATTTTCTTTTCAAGATCACTACAAACTTTCTCCTTTACCTGCCCATAGTTTCATTTAACTGTGGAAGAATGGATTGATTACCAGTGAAGTCCAGGAAAGAAACTTATTTCATGCTCTATAACTTAAATTATTACAGTCTGTACTAGCTAACTCTTCTGAATAACCTCTCAAAGTTCTTAAGTTTACACCACTTCAAGTAGCCTCAAAATGTTTATAGTATACTTGCACCATTGGATTTTATTAATTAAAAATTCCTTTGAGGTACTTACTATCACTATCATTGGGTATTAGGAGGACTATGCGAGGTTCCTCTTTGTGGGGATTTGCCAGATTTAAGCTATTATTTTCTTACAATCATGTGACATTTTTCTTTCAGGACATAATTCGTATAGGCAATGGGATCTACATTAGGCAGGTGTATCTCCTGTATTAATATGATAAAAATATACACATTTCTAAAAATGTCATACAACTTTCCATGGCAGATGGAAAACACGAATGTTACTCTTCTAAGACAGTGACTGCTAATCTTGAGAGGTGAACTGAAGCAGCCGGTCCCAGTTTCAGAATAACAAAGGTATTTTTGCATTCATTGTTGCTTTTTCCCCAACATGTTTCAGGAAAAAAAAAAAACTAACTTTTAACATATGCAATTGATAATAATTATTTTCGACCACTGTAGTTTGCAATAATATTTGGACTCAGTAAGCTTAAAAAAATATATAGTTTCTAAGTATAAAAGGTAATAAAGGTTCACTGTAAAAAAAAATGAAATTAACAAAAAAATTGAAGAAAAATGAGAAGTATCTAATAAAACAACTATTGACATATATGTATTTCTGTTGTATGTTTCTATGCATATGGGTAATATACTTGAGAGCATACTGCATGCATTTTTTCACCCTGAATTTTTAAATTAATAAATAGTATTTTTCACGTCATTAAAATTTCTTTTAAAAACTACTTTTAGAATGGCTACAAAATATTCCATTTCATGGATAAACCATAATTTATTTAACAATTTCCTTATTATTAAATACTTAGATAATTTTCCATTTGGAGTCATTATAATAATTGTAAATCAGCTTTTAAAAAGCTGTTTTCTCACCAAATAATATTCATATTATGCACTAGCTGTCTAAGATGAAGTGTTATCCATAGACAAACCACTTGAATATTCTGGAGATGTTTCAAGAAATCTAAAAAGCCCTTAGTTTTAAAATGTCAGTATATACTTTTCAAAATGATTTTTAGACAAATTAAAAGCATAATGAGATATTACTTCATGCCTGTTAGAATGGTTATCATCAAAAAGATAAGAGACAACAAATGCTGGTGTGGATGCAGAGAAAAGGGAATGGTTGTACACTGTTGGTGGGAATGTAAATTGATGCAGCCACTATGGAAAACAGAAAGGAGGATACTCCAAAAATTAAAAATAGAACTATCTATGATCCTGCAATCCCACTTCTGCCCCACTTCCGCGAATATAACCAAAGGAAACAAAAACACTAACTCTAAAAGGTATCTGCACACTTTTGTTCACTGTAGCATTATTTACAATAGCCAAGACATGGAAACAACCTAAGTGTCCATCAACAGATGACTGGATAAAGAAGAGGTGATATGTTTATACAATGGAATACTATTCAGCCATAAAAAACAACAACATAACACCATTTGCAGCAACATGGATGTCCCTGGAGAATGTCATTCTAAGTGAAGTAAGCCAGAAAGAGAAAGAAAAATACCATATGAGATCGCTCATATGTGGAATCTAAAAAACAAAAACAAAAACAAACAAACAAAGCATAAATACAAAACAGAATAGACTCACAGACATAGAATACAAACTTGTGGTTGCCAAGGCGGCGGGGGGTGGGAAGAGATAGACTGGGATTTCAAAATTGTAGAATAGATAAAAGCAGTTGTGGTATAAATATATACAATGAAATATTATTCAACCATAAAAAATGAGGATTTGTGACAAGACAGATGGACCTTGAAGGCACTATGCTAAGTGAAATAAATTGACTGAGAAAGTCAAATACTGTATGATCTCTTTCATATGTGGAATTATTAAAAAAAAAAAAAAAACCTCATAGAAAAAGAGATTAGATTTCTGGATACCGGACGTGGAGGGTGTGGGGAGGAGGAATTGGAGGAAGGTGGTCAAAAGATAGAAACTTCCAGTTACAAAATAAACAAGTACTAGGGATATAATATACAACATGATGACTATAGCTAATACTGCTGAATGTCATATAGGAAAATTACTGAGAAAGCAAATTATAAGAGCTCTTATCATACAAGGAGAGTTTTATTCCTTTTTTCTTCTTTATTTTCTTTTTATTGTATCTATATGAGAATTTGGATTTTAGTTGAACCTATTGTGGTAATCATTTCACAATACATGTAAATCAAACCATTATACTGTATGACTTAAATTTACACAGTGATGTATTTATTTCTCAGTAAAATGGGAAAAAGATTTTTTAAAATAAATAATTAAATATGAAAAATCATTTTAACTTACCATCCTTTTGTTTTTTACACCAGGATTTATCTAATTATCTTTGGGGTCGTTAAAAGAGAGGTGTGACTAAAGTGTTTCACAACTGGAAGAATCATTATTTTTAAATCCGTCCTGAATTTCAGAGATCATTTCCTTTTGGTTTGAACCAAATTCCAAGAATTTGGGCGTTTCATTATATTCCTTTCCAAATTCTTCATCCCTCTCTATTCCAATATCTAAAATATCTTAACAACATAACAAAAGTGACCAATTCTTTTTTTTTACAGTTGTACTCAAGAGATTACTTAATATTAATATTTTGGTTCCATTTTGTTCAAATTTCAGCGCTTGGCCCTTTGGAGTGTTTAAACATTCTAATTTTAGAGCAGTCATGAACTTTTTTTTTTACTTAATATCTAATTCGTATTTGCAAAAGATGGTCTTGTTTTCTTCTCAAAAATATCTTGTTCCTGTTATTTTCCCCCAACTTCATGTGTTACTGGAGCTTGCTATTGTTGGGTTTTATTGGCCCGATGCTCATTTAAAACAATATAGCAACACTCTTTCTCTTCCGGTCCCAGGCGATTCAGGATCTCCTGGCTCCAGTGCAGACACGGCCATGTAGAAGAATCACACCACACACAACCAGTCCTGAAAATGGCACAGAAACAGCATCAAAAAAACCCTGATCACAACGATACGAATCTCGTAAGGGGGTGGACCCCAAGTTCCTGAAGAACATGCACTTTGCCAAGAAGTACAAGAAGGGCCTGAAGAAGATGCAGGCCAACAACGCCAAGGCCACGAGTGCACGTGCTGAGGCTGTCAGGGCTCTCGTAAAGCCCAAGGAGGTCAAGCCCAAGATCCCAGAGGACAGCAGCCGCAGGCTCAGTCGACTTGCCTACATTGCTCACCCCAAGCTCGGTGAACGTGCTCCTGCCCGCATCACCAAGGGTCTCAGGCTCTGTCGGCCAAAGGACAAGGACAAGACTCAGACCAAGGCCACGGCTTCAGCTGCAGTTCCAGCTCTGGCTCTGGCTCCAGCTCAGGCTCCCAAAGGCACCCAGGCCCCTACAAAGTCTCCAGAGTAGAGGCTTTCATCTACTGATGTGAGGATAGAAGGACTAGTATGACCCCTGGGCTGCTGTCTGCATGGGGCTCATGTCTACCTGTGCTGTTTGTACAAATAAACCTGAGGCAAGATCTGTTCAGTCAAAAAAAAAAAAATATATATATATAGCAACAATCCGCTTAATAATCAGCCTCATTCCAAAAGTAATTTCATACTACAGAGTTTAACATTTTAGTTAGTGATTTAAGGACCCACAACACACATTTCCAACTAGAGCAATTGTTTTAGCATTTTATTTGGAAAGGCAAAGAAGCAACAATATTAAAGACATTTAAAAAAACTCTTTGCTATCTTCTACAGCAATTATTTAAAGTGTTGGAATATAAATAAATAAAATTTCACTGATGTCTAGTTTAGTGCTACGTGTTAAGTGAGATGGCTTTGAATCCAGTGCTATTAAATGCCAAAATACAAAACTGTTAAAAATAGAATAACATGTCCACTAGCTTATACTGATAAATGAAACTGCACCTCTGTTTTGGAAGTACATAGCTTGTGACATTTAAATCTATGTCTTTCTAATAATACATTTAAGATATTATTTGCTTTGTAGTTAGAAAAATAATTGTAGCATTACATGAGACTGTTTTTTCCTTTTTTAAAGGAATGTTAAAAACAACTTATACTAGAAAAAGAGGAGACAGCCCAAAATAAGAACGCTGTTTCCCTCACAGACATAGAAAACAAACTTCCAGTTACCAGGAGGGGAAGGGGGTGGGAAGGGATAAATTGCAAGTTTGAGATTTGCAGATACTAAATAATACATATAAAGTAGATAAACAGCAAGTTCATACTGTATAGCACAGGGAACTATATTCAATATCTTGTAGTAACCTATGGTGAAAAAGAATATGAAAACGAATATATGTATGTTCATGTAAGTCTGAAGCATTATGCTGTACACCAGAAACTGACACAACATTGTAAACTGATTTCAATAAAAATACATATATCCAAAAAAAAAACCACTCTGTTCCCTTTGCTACCACATTTTGAGTTTTGATAGGTTGGTGTCAGTGACAATGAATATTAGATAGCTATTTTTAATTATAGCTTTTTTTCTAGGGTTTGGCTATACCTGATTAAAATGCAACATTGATATTGAACTGTCTGAATTGATTAGTGTATTAAGTCAGCATCAAACTTCAAGATCTTCTTTTTGATACTCTAAGTAAACTCTTTGTGAAATCTGCGCAAAATAAGTGACCCACCCCATTTCTGACTCTGTGACACAGGCTGAGTCATCTTTGCAACTATCTCAAGTAACCCTAAGCAAAACTACATTATTCAATGTGCACTTTAGTGTTGTGAGATAATAGGAAAAAAAAAATATATATATATATCTGTTTCTGCCACTGGTTCCTGGCACAGAGCTCCTAAAACTCATGTAAATAGTAAGAGTACTAGGAGCATCTTCTGTTTCAATATTTGATCTTTGAGCCCAGTTCCTGACATAGAGCTGGAGTTTCCTGTGTGATCTCAGTGCCTTTTGTTCTAATGAGGTGATTCTTAGTGAGATCCTGGATGGGGGCTGGTCACCAGAAAGATAAAGCCTTAATTAGAAATTTGTTATTTTCAGCCTCATTCCCAATTCTCCAGGGAAGGGAGAGGGACTGGAAATGGAGTTAATGATGAATCATACTACTTGATGAAATTGCCAAAAAAATCCCAGAAGTAGTGGGTTTGGAGAGCCTCGGGGAGGGTGAACACATGGAGATGCTGAGAGAGTAGCACGCTAGGAGAGAAGATAGAAACTCGTCTCCCCTTCCCACATATCTTGCCCTATGCATCTCTTCCATCTGGATGTTCATCTGTATTCTTTATCATATTCTTTTGTAACAAACCAGGAAACAGTAAGTAAACTGTTTTCCAGGTTCTATGGGCCCGCCTAGCAAATTA
The DNA here is from genome assembly GCF_036321535.1 of Camelus dromedarius. NCBI lineage: Eukaryota > Metazoa > Chordata > Mammalia > Artiodactyla > Camelidae > Camelus > Camelus dromedarius. The sequence continues at coordinate 43,522,320 of NC_087436.1, forward strand.
ATAGAATGCAGAAGAGGGAGTCATGGGAACCTCCAACTTATAGTTTGCCGGTCAGAAACACCAGTAACAACCTGGGCTTGCCATTGACATCAGAAGGGTGGAGGCAGTCTTGAGCCCTTAATGTGTGGGATCTGACATTATCTCCAGATAAATATTGTCAAAACTGAGTTAAATTGTAGGACACTTGGGGGGTTGGGGGATATATCTCAGTGGTATAGTGCATGCTTACCATGTACGAGGTCCTGGGTTCAATTCCCAGTACCTCTGTTAAAAGTAAATAAATATAAATAAATGAATAAATAAATAAACCAAATTAACCCTCTCCCCAGAGAAAAAAGAAAAAAGAAAAAAACTTTAAAAAAAATTGTAGAACACCCTGCTTGGGGCGAGGGGTGGGAGGAGGTCACAAATTTGGTGTCCAGAAGTATCAGGTGAAGTGTTCTGGGTGAGTAGTAAAGGGGAGACACAGAGAAGTGAGTTGCTCCTACTCAAATGTCCTTAATTCAAGTCCTCTTTTGCTTCTTTGTATCAGTTTACACAGAGCAGTATTTGAGAACATTACTAAAGTTCAAAGTTTGCCAACATAAATCCTGATTGGGCTAAGTCAGTTGAGAAAGATTTCACAGTTGGGGAATATTCTTTGTCAACTATTCTATCACTTTATGGCTCACAGGGATAATAAAGAACCTGATCGCAGTACTGAATGTGGCATACTGAGCAGACGTAGAACCCTTGGACTCCATGAAAAAGAGGATTGAAAGACCAACCACTCAAGAAAATTACAGGTCAGTAGATGGATAACTCAAGTGCAACCCAATAGAGATCTACCCAAAAATTGCTTACTCTCCTCAAAAATTGCAAAGGTAAGAACCAGCCTTCCCTCTGTAACTGTCCAGTTTAAAGGGAATCGAGGGTTCTAGAGATTAGTATATTGAGGCACTCCCAAGATCATTTAGAGCAGCCCTACAACTTCATTAATTAACAATAATTGAACTACAAGGACCTTAAAAACCATCCAGTCCTATGTCTTCATTTAACAACTCAGGAAACTGAGGCCCAAAGATGTTGGTTAGGTGTTCAAGGCCACAAGATTAAGCACCACTGGGGGCTGGAAGTAGCAATCCCAGTCTTCTGACTTCCAGACCAGAGTTCTGTTCCCTCTGCTGCCTGTCAGATGATGGTCCCCAGGCAGGTGTATTCAAGGACAAATGAATGAGAGCTGAATTGCTGTGAGTTATAACCACTATACACAGGAGATCATGCTGTTTGACATTCTGAAAGGAACAAGTAATAAATTTTTCTAAGTTGCCGTGGTAACAAACTTAAATACAGGAACAAATAGAGGAAGATGCAAAAACGTGGAACTGTATTTAAATTCACTCTTAAAAACCTGATAAAAACTATAGAAATGGTATTTCATATTTCTCAAAATATCTTTACTTAACTCTGTATCAGAGTATATAATAGCGACTATAAAAAGATTGAAAGAAAACCTAATGCAGAAAATTTTCTCATGAGAAAATATACTTAGAATTATTCATTTGGACTAGTCACCATTAAAAACACTCTGATAACATGATGAATTTAAATAAATAAGAGTCTCTGAATGTTTCTTAACGAGATAGACCTGAGCTATAGAAGCCAAAGTTTCGATTTAAGGTTGGATTTTAAATGTAAAATTTAACAATTTTATATTTAGCGTTTAAGGCAATATCAAGCAGAAAGGGAAGGAGGGTGGAAAGGAGAATTCTTGATTCTTAAGTATGTGTGTGCAATAAGGTGTAGCCAGAATTAAAGCAAGTCTACAGAGTAAACATGACAATTCAATTAAATAAGAACAGAACAGACCATTTTTGGTGGCAGTATAAAAATCTACACACACTGTATCTACGAGGAACTTAAGCAAATAAATGGCTTCTCTTTGCCAGTCTGCACGTTATTTATAACAATGTGGTAAATCCTTCTAAAAAGCCAAGAGAATTTAAGATTTCAATGCCGAAATTGTTATTCATAGTTGAAAATAATATATATAATTTTTAGTAATCAAAAATCCTTGAAGATTGTTTTATTTTGTTCAGATTTTAAAAGCACAGATCTTCATAAAAATATATCTTGTCTCTTTAGCATTACATTCTCTATCCACTGTCATGTGTCTGATATTCTGGAGACATTTATTATTTCTTAGCTAATTGCTTTTCTTTTCTTTTTTTGGATTAAAAATTTTTTCCACTGTACATTTTTAAAATTTACATATATGTGCTATTCATTGTTTCTAAAAAGAGTTTAGCTAATTGCTTTTTGATAGAGAAACACATTGTGCTTGGCTGTGGGAAGGGGAATATTTATATCGACAGTTCCCATTCAGATGTCATAAGACCATGCCTCATACCTGACACCATCTCAGGAGTTGCTGCCTGCACAGAATGTATTTTATAAATATTCGTGAAAAGAAAAATGAGCTGAATCTCCTCAATATTAGGAATGCAGATTTACTTTGGGTCATATAAAAGATTTAGTGGGTATTGTATACCATAATCAGAGGTAGCATTGTGTGAGGAACAACATTCTGGGCTTGGAAGTGGGAGATGTGAGTTCTAAACCTAGCTTTGCCACTAACCAGCCAGGTGGAGAACCTTCACTTCCATAGCACTTAAAGTAAGATCACTGGACTGAATGGTCTGTAAGAGTCCTTTCCAGTAGACATAAAATTCTATAATTTTATTATTCCCCTCTAAAGTATAATAAATTATATTAATATCTGCATAAGGAAAAACTATAGGCATACTGACAGCGTCATTAACTAAAATGATATTTATTCTTATCTAGACAAATAATTTTTTCATTATGATGTTCAATTTTCATTACTGGCAGACATTTTAGTGCATTTAAAGTTCAGTTTTGCATTTCCTAACTAGAACTTTAGTTTGGCTGCACTTAGCTACATTTGCAAGCCTTAGCAAGACATTTAATATGATTAAAGCAAACAAAGGATTATTCCCTATTACAGAAGTATGAACAAAATGCTGGTTTATTAATTTTCTACTTGTTATTTTGTGCTAAGAGAATTCTATCTTGTAATACGCCTATTTCATTTGTCTTAGGAAAAATAAAAAGATATTAAAAGCTGTATGCATCTCAAATTGTTAGGATTTAGGTGCATTAAAAATAATTCACTATATATTAAAATTAGTTACATTAATTATTTTTATTGGCTTTCATAAAATAAACTAATTGTTTTATTTCCTCACCTGAAAGGTTGGATTTCAACCAACGTTAATGCCAATGAGTGAGCTAATGTTAAGTGTTCTATTTATTTAAAAATATCATTTTTTTTTAAAAGCATAGTTAATACTTATAAAGAAAAATATCTGTGATAAAGAAATGTAACCTGACTAAAGCTAATGGAATTATAAACTACAGTTCTGTAGAGCTGCTACAAGTCTTCACTGTCACCTATAAATTCATTTACTCTAGAAGATGTATCTGCCAATTTTCAATATGGAACTAAGGCCAGAGGACATTCCTAATATGCATATCCCAGTATACTAATAAATGTCTCATAAGCTAAGAAAAGTTCCACTTTAGTCAATCCAAAAAGTATTTGCGTGTAGAAAATGATAAATATTTATTAAATACAAATTAGAAGAAAATAGAAATTCAATAGCAAGCTTAAGTAATGGGGAAGTCAATTAAAGCAGAGGATACTGCCACCCCTGATTAGCAGTATAATAGACTTAAATAATGATGCAGAAATGATGATAAGCAAACACTAATCCCAGTCCCAGAAGTAGCCAAATAAATAATAGCCAAGTAAACAACAGGTAGGAATATAGGAAAATAAACTGCCATGGAAAAACTGTAACAATTTTTCAAAAACAGAAAGTAATCAGCATGAATATTGAAAATAAAAAAATTAAAGGACACAAAAAACCAATTTGTAATCCAAAACCAATAATTCTATTAGCATGCCAAACAACATAAATCTAAAATGCAAAGCACTAAGAAGATAGCAGAGAATATCATTAGTATTACTGTCACGCTTTTTTATTTTATTTGTTAGAATGTGGCATAATCTTCAGATTAAGAGATTTTGAGACAGAATGTAAATAGTGTCATCAATTTATGCCCTGCAGAATCCTTTGGGAACAACAGCACAAATAATTCAAATTATTGTATTTTGATGGAAAACAGAATGGAGATTCCTCAAAAAACTAAAAATAGACTTACCATATGATACAGCAATCCCACTCCCAGGGATATATCCAGAGGGAACTCAAATTCGAAAACATATATGCACCCCAGTGTTCATAGCAGCACTATATACAATAGCTAAAACATGGAAACAACCTAAATGTCCATCAATAGATGACTGGATAAAGAAATTGTGATATGTTTATACAATGGAATACTACTCAGCCATAAAAATGAATAAAATAATGCCATTTGCTGCATCATGGATGGACCTGGAGATGGTCATTCTAAGTGAAGTAAGCCAGAAAGAGAAAGAAAAATGCCACAGGATATCACTCATATGCGAAATCTAAAAAAAGAAAAAAGAAGATACTAATGAACTCACCTATAAAACAGAAACAGACTCGCAGACATAGTAAACAATCTTATGGTAACCAAGGGGTAAGGGGGTGAGAAGAGATAAATTTGGAGTTCGAGATTTGCAAATATTAATTACTATATATAAAAATAGATAAAAACAAATTTCTTTTGTATAGCACAAGGAACTATATTCAATATCTTGCGATAACCTTTAATGAAAAAAAATATGAAAATGAATATATGTATGTATATGTATGACTAGGACATTATGTTGTACACCAGAGATTGACACATTGTAACTGAATATGCTTCAATTAAAAAAATTTTTTAAATGAAATTAAAAAAGGAAAAAACCCAAATTATTGTATTTTGCAAACTATACTCCCTCACATATGTTCCTATGAAGTTATAATGATTGTAGGTTTTGTCATTAAATCAGGCCTGGGTTCCAATTTAAATATCACTTTTAGCTGTCTAAACTTGAGCAAATTATTTGATCGCTGTTCCTTATAATGTACATTTCAAAGTGCATATTAATAATATTCCCTCAAAGATTAGATGTAGGGATGTAAAATTACATCCACAAAATGTCTAGCACATAAAAAGCATCTGGTTCATAAAAGGCCCAAGTCTACTAGCTTGTAGTTACTTGGCAAAATAGCCATGTCTTACAATAAATTATATCCTTAAGCAGAATGCCTCATATATAATATTTTATAAATAATCTTTAACATGCAAATGAGACTCAAGTCATTAAAAAGTCTCCTATTTCCAGGAAAGAAATCTGCTCAAGAAAGTTTCTCAGCTTAACTCTGTTAGTGAGGTGTGCACTCAACTCATCTGCAGTCCAGGGCTGCCTAATCCAACCAAAGCAAAACTGATGAAAATGACCCTCTTCGTCAATTAAATAGTCTTTTATCAAATTGATTCCACTTACTAATGAAATAAAGCAACAAACAGACTATAAATCTTTAGACGTGAACATAGAAGTGAGGTAGTGAGCATTAAAAGCTCTTAGTGGAATGGTCTGAACACTAGTAGTGTTCAAATTAAAAGGCACAAGTAGATAGATTTCAGCCATAAAATATGATGGACTTGTCTTTCAATAAACCATTTCTAAGAATTAAGTAGGAATGTTCCGCTTTATAATTGAGGAGTGTTGACCGAATTTAAAAAGTTCCTCAGTTTTGCCCAACAAAGCCAAGATTTTTAATATGCTTCTCATTATTATTCAAACAGGAAAAAATAGTATACAATAGTATTCACTGGGACAACCAATGCCACCAGCCATGGTGAAGGTAATCACAGAGAACTAGTGTCTGAAGTTAGATGTTTCCACTCTGTCCCTCAGCTGTTTCTAGTCCAATAGCTTGCGCTCAGAGTGGTACTGGGTGGAACAAATCTGGACAGGTGATTTGATCATCTTGTGTCCCTCCTTAAATGAGAATCTTTTTTTTTTACATTCTTTTTTTAAATTTCTTTCTTTCTTTTTTTGCAACTGGAGGTAATTAGGTTTGTTTATCTATTTATATTTTTAAGGGAGGTACTGGGAATTGAAACCAGGATGTCATGCATGCTAACCACTTACTCTACCACTGAGCTGGACCCTTCCCCTGAAAATCTGATGATGTTACTTTTCTGCTTATACTCTTTTTAGGTGCTGTGCATAATATGAATTATTCACGCATGGGAGGCAAATACAGTAACTCATCTTCACTCTCCCCCTTCAGAAGCCCAGAGCATTCCTCAACCACAACCTCCCAGGCACTCTGGTCCACTTAGCTTGCCTGAGTCTGGGAGTTTTTCTCCAGACTGCTTCAGGCAGCCACTTCCAATCAACCAAAGACGGCCATGAAATAAAACCTATTTGCCTCCTGAATACACTGCTAATTGGAAGAGTGCTCTGCCCAGAGGAGGGTCTAGGCAGCAGAGGATTCACAGGTAGGGCAGAGTCAGAGAAGAAAGATGTAGACAGTGCCAGTCCAAGTAAGGAAAGTGATGTGTGGGCCCCATGTCACCTGCATTTTTACCCTGCTGGCCAGATAATCCTTTTATGCAGATGGTGTCTTGGGATCCTAGGCTGATGCCATTGACAATCAATTATATAATTATCTTCCTCTTCCTCTGGTCCCCTGCTTATGTAAAAATCTTCTGTTAATATTTCGTTCCCATACAATTTTATTTGCCTATAGAGTTAGAATACCACGCCCATGATGGCACTACTATTTAAACGTTTTGTGACACATATATATCAAGTCACACAGTAATCAAGAAGCAGTGCCAGGACTCAAACCTAATTCTTTCCAGGTGTCAGATTTAGCTAGCTTTCCAATTTACATTACTGTGGCGCTAGTAGATAGGAAATGCTGCTTTGTTCTGCTTTGATCCGATGGTTTGATTTTGTAAAAGCAGATTTCCAAAAAGTTTTCTTTACAGTGACCTAGCCATTCCATTTGAGGTCTAGGCAAGCTTGGCAGCTTGGAGTCATAGATCTGCCCCATCCACTGACTCCACAGTAGGAGAGAAGAAAAGTAACCTCTAATGTCCAGAAACCGGTCTGATGCTCACAACTAGGTCTTACACGCACGCCACTTCAACTTGGACTATCATTAACAGCTAAGCTTTGCTCTGCTGTTGGAGAACATAACAGAACATGAACTTCAGTGTTAGACAAGGTCACTCTGGGACTGTAACGGAGTGAGAACAAAACGAGTTCACTCTGCAACCCACACAACCCCAAATGCCTTCCTCTCACTAAGCCGAAATAATGATACTTGTTTACCAATTACAATTGACTCTTGAACACCATGGGTTTGAATTGCATGGGTCCACTTATAGGCAGATTTTTTTTTCAATAAATACCTACCACAGTAAAAAAAAAAAAAATGTTATGTGACAATACATTGGAACTCTGTTTTATACATCACTTCCTGTGAGGTCAGTTAACATGAATTCACCTCTAAGAAACTGGTCAATTCCTGATGTGTTGACAAACATAATTTCTGAGCCTACAAAGTAAGAATTCAATCCAGAACCATGATGCTCTCCCCAAAATCTATGTCATCTTATGATGTATCATAACAAGGAAATAGCTGGAGTTTATTGCTAATGCGACCTCTTTCCCACCAGACCCTCAAAATTTAACACATGGAAGACAGGTCCCTTGTGATCTGAGCCTCATTTTTTTTAACCAATTTTACCTCTGATGAAGTCCAACAGTTAGTACCAACAGCAGGAGTGTCACCCACTGCAGTGTTGGTGAAAGAAGATAGGATGCATAGAATCTCAAGTTAATGAAGCAAAATATAAAATAGGAGAATGATAAACAACATTGGAAGTTGGAAGCATCAAAAGCTTGTAGTATTAACCTGGTTGTAATATGATATGGAAAATGGGTCTAGATCCAAAAGCTCTGTCAATAAGGAGACTTTTAGGAGTTCTGTTGTATTGTGATGCTTCGTGCTTTGGCAGAAAGACGGTAGCTGAAAGCAGCTGCGTGACTCTTGTACCCCTCTACTCAAACCAACCTTGTGCACAAACCCTAGGCCTAGCTATCTTGATTACTTGCTGCTCTGGAATTGGTATGTTTCCCACACTCCTGTGCCTTCGCACATACTTTTCCTTTTTTCCAAAATATCCCTTTACTCAAGCCTTCCCCTCCTTCTGCTCCCACAGCATTTACGGAATTGGAATTTAAATTGTCCCTGTATATTTCCTTTATAATTGGGTAAGTTCCTTAAAAGCAGAGCCCTTTTTATGTCATTTTCATTTCATTAAAGTGCCTTTCACAGAACTTTATGTACAGCAAAGATATGTAATTTGATCATTGAATTACTCATTATAATATATTGATGGGAAATCTTGATGCTTTTATAATGGTTGAAGATATTTATTCACTTATCTGACAAATGCATATTGAGGTTTTTGTTTTCTACTTCTTTAACGTGTCAGACTTTGTGCCAGGAATGGGAGATATGAAAGTGACTCAATCTTGACCATTAAGAAAACTACAGTCTTAGCAGAAAGTTGACACTTTTACTCAGTCATGTTGCTATCCAAATTCCCACAAAATACACATAGACTATAAATGTTTCATTGAACTATTTAAATAATAGATTAAAGGTGAGAATTTTAATTTATGCATTGGTTATTCATCAAGTCTTTATGTAACTGAGCAGGACTATATTGACATCATTTGTGACCATCTGATATCTGTAATGGTGCTCATAACTGCTTAACTGCATAATGGTTTAAAGGGTTTTTCTCATGCTCTTGCTGACCAAGGTTGGGCTGGAGAGGAGGGAGGCTTGGGTGGTCCACCCAACTACCTCATGGTGCTGTGTGCAGGGATCCTGCTCAGTGCCCTGCTCTTGACTCTTTGCGACTTCCTTGTATCCTGTTGTTCAAGCTGCAGGCTTCAGCCTGTAGCAGGAGGTCCCAAGCCTCAGCCTGCCTAAAAGTCTAAAAGCATTTATCAGCCTGACTTTAAAATGCACAAGTTTTTCACTAGAACTCTCTTCCATGGAGCCCCTTCCTAGGCATCCTTTGTTCCAGGTACAAGAATATTAAGAGAATCCCAAAGCTGGAGGTAGACTTCACACCCAGCAGAGGGAAGGGGACCACTGCATCTGCGAAAACAAGAACAACTTTGCAACAATTCTTTACCTTGTATATGATCTCTCTATGGAAACTAGGTCTGCCCCTTGAACTCTTGGACTTTTACTGTAAAACCCCTTGTCTTCTTTCCCCAGTAGGCTGATAGTCTTAGAAGCATTAGCCCACGGTGACCTCCTTTGCCTGGCAAAGAAATAAAGCTGCCTCTTCTACTTCTTCCAAAACTCTGTTCTTGAGTCTCAATTCAGTAAGTGGGGTACGAGGGCCAAGTTTTGGCAACATTTATAGATTAATTTCCTCTGCTTAATAAATATAGTTTCAGCATAGAACTACAATGTGCATCAAAGATGAATTTGACAAATAACCCCACATTCTCCCAATTTTCCATTACTGAGACTCACTGACTTGCTCAGTGATAATGATGAAACAGTACATTTAGTGCATTAACCTTCAATAACCAAATCAAAGGCAGATTTTTATTACTTATGTCCAAACTATTCAGTTTAACGTTAGCCCATTTCCTCTTCAAAACCACATCAAAAAACAAAAATGCTACAGATTCATGTGTCTGGTTTATTAATTCAGTAATTGTAACATTTAGAATCCACAAAACAGAAGTGTTGTTTGACCCCTAAAAAGAATATATTTACTATAGTTTAACAACATTTTTTTATCTTAATGAAATTCATATATCAGCTTTTCTCAATGCAGCATCTAAATATCAATTAAAAACACTAAAAAGTATACAGAAAAGGAAAAAATTTGCATGCTAATTTTTTACATTCTAGGTATAAAATTCTGTGCTAACAGGCAAATGCTGTACAAAGTTATACAAAGTATACTTAATAATTATACTAAGCAAAGTCCTGGGCCCACAAACAAAATTGCAAAGCCTAGATAATGACAGCAAGTGCAAGACTAAAACACAAAACAAATTGAAAAACAAGTCATGTTACCTTGTTACCAGTTTTTAAAACTGAAAATATTATTCAAGATACACTCCAGCCTATATTTTTCTTTGACAATTTTAACTTTTCCTTTAAAAAATTTTTCTTTGGAGTCTAATTTTCCTGTCAAATCTCATGTTCTTGGTAAAGATTTCTTTAAATCAAGTTTGACATTTACCACTTACTTGTTTATCCCAGTATGTTTACTGAGCTCCCATCATTAGCTTCCAGGCACTGAGGATCCTGAGACTGAAAAAACAGATAAGGCTCCTGCCACAAAAAAGCTTTCTCTAGAACACACAAGGAAGTAGAAAGAGAAATAATAACCAGAGAAGAAATCAAAATCTAATTTCTACAACTCAATTCAGTTCCCTGGAGTCATATACCTATCTTGAGGAAAATCAGAAAATATAGACCCTAAATTTAGTCACAAACCTTAGTCTAGATGTATTTTCTAGTAACTATTTAGAAGAAATCAGCAGTCACTGGGACTCAGCCCCAGCAGCACTAGTCATCACCCTTATCCTTAAGACTGTGTTGCATTAAGCTTTCCAAAAATAGGATTCACATTTTCAAATTCACATGTTCCTTTATGTATCCCCAACAGATCTCTCCTCCAACAGAGAAACATTATGTTCTTCCTAGACTATCATTTAAACCACAATTCGGAGACTTGAATGTAAAAAAATCAGGAGCTGGACTAGCTCTCTAAGGCCCCTATTGGCTCGAAATTTTAGGAAACAGCAGGTGCCACTCCTTCACAATCTGAATACCCACATGCTGGGGCCTTTTCTCCCTCAGGTTACAGAAAGATAACTGAGCAGGTGTGCAATCAGATTGTTATTCACATTAGAAACGCTATGGAATCACATCTGATTTTACCCTACGTCATTTCCATCAATGATAGGCTGCAATAAAGGTTACACACATTATTATGTTGACATAGGACAGTTATCTATGTATATAGATACATAGGCGACAGTTTGATTTTACGATTAACCACGTGAGTTTTGAAATCAGGCAAGTGTGGATCTGAAGCCTAGCTATGTCACAGTTGATGTGATCTACACAAGTTCTACAGCCATGCTGTGCTTCAGTTTCCACTTCTATGAAATGGGAATAATAAAAATCTACATCAAAGTATGATATGTCTGAGGTCCTTAGTAGGCACTAAAGATGTCAGCTATTACTGCAATAACACATTGCCATTGAAGAGAACACAGAATAAGTATCTGTGGAAAGTCCCCTAATATAAGAAAACATAAATACAGAAAAAATATCTTGAAGATGCTATTATCTCTAAATGTCATAGCAAATTGTCCCATTTCCATAAGACTTGGATCTCTTTTCAAATTCCATTCCAAACACTAAAACTTCTCTATGGTTTCCAAATAGGGCTTTTAAGCTATTGAACAAAAATAGGTATATCTGAACAACTTTATGGTATATGTCTAACACATTTATAGATGAGGCCAATACAGATAAGGAGAATAGAATCTATAGAAGAGACTTTTGAAACATTTAGAGAATTCAAGGTGTTGAACTCAAATATAGACTCCAAAATCTAACTGGAAAAATTCAAGCATATTATTTTTCAAAATATATTACTCAAAAATTAATCCTGATCAAAAAAATGTTAAGAAAATAAGTAAAAAGTACAAACTCAAATCAATTTTCAACATTAAAATATTCCATTTAAAAGGGGCTCATATGGACTTGATAAAGTGCTCATATGATTCACTGGAAAGTCTCTCTCACTTTCTTTCTCTTCCTCCATCTCTCCCTTCCTTTCTTTCTACCTATTTTGTTTTTAGAATGGTAGAGATTGTATTCATTTTTTTAAACTTTTATTAAGGATTATTATATTGAGCAAATCTCTTATCCTCTCAGTATCCTAATTACCTTGCTTAGAAAGTAGGAATGATAGTAACTTTACCTATTGAACAGGGAAAGGAATTATACTTGTCTAAAGCCTTTAAAACAAGCTTCATCTTGCCATAAAACTGTACACAAAAAGATACTGAAGTGCTGATCACTGAAATTTTATATAAATATTTCATATCATAAATATTAACTATTCAGGCAATATTTAATATAGCACAATTCTAGTGTTATCAGATAGTGTGGATAGTTACAATGGGAAGAACTAGCAACAACAGATGTGAACAACTATGTAAACTACCCCAACACACAAGCTAATGTTAGTTCTTTTACTGTGACACAGGCAACCTGGGCCTCATGGTGTATCTTGTTCTAATCATTGATTGAGCTATTATATCAGAAAATTATACATCTGGAAGAAACCTTAGAGATGTCAATGGATTTTCAGTCCAGTAGATTTTTTTTTCCCTAATGATGATTTCCTAGATGTAGTCATTATCATGTTTCTGAAGGATACAGTCTGTATGCAGTTTTAATGTAGATTTGTAGTAAGTGAAACTGATGGACCCAAACCAAAACTACATATGTTATGTAGGAAAATAAAAACCTAATTAGTAATTATTTTTCCACTCATTAACAATGGCTAATGATGTATTTTGTAACTCCACCAAATCCAATCTTTTCTATCATGCTGATGTGTTTGTGATTCCCTAATTTTAGTCCTTTCAGAGTAATATTTACCAATAGAAATAACTTTTATGTCAGTGCTACTCTCGACACTACCCTAATTCTACACTTTCTGCAAAGTCAATCAGACCTATAGGGTAAGTTCTTAGCCTAATTCTCTCAATAGAACTGACACATTTTCTAGTTGTCAGTGCCCTTATTTAACAGCAGAAAAGTTAATTTTCTCTTCCTGATCCATAATTTCAAATGAGTCTCATAATAACATAATAATTACAAAATATATAATTACATAATAATAATCATGTAAAATAAATAGATCTGTTTACTTTTTTGGATGGTCACACACTCAATTGCAACGTCAGGACTAGTAGCCTTTCCACTGCATTATTCCCTTTAAAATATATACACATTCCCTTATATGTGTGTGTATGTCTGTTTTAATACATATGTATTGGTAACACACTCATTGAAAAAAATCCAAGCAATACAGAATGTATTTATTAAGATTGCTTATGTCAACTTGAGAGAGTCCTATTCACCAAAGGCAACCCACCATTGACAGTTTCGTGTCCTTCAGAGCTTTACTATGGCTACGCAGGCAATGCACAGAAGCAGGTTCAAGCATAGTATTCTACACCTTTCTTTTCTTTCTTCTTTTTTCTTTTTTTACTTTGGCCATCTTTCCACCCCAGAACATACACATTTATTTATTTTATTTAAAAAGCTCTCTATTCACCAGTCCACTCTTAAACGTGCATATTTTCTTTTAAGGTGCCTATTTTAAGCACATTAAACATTTTGTAATGCCCCAACTGTAACTAAAAAATTCTACAGAGTGTGAAAAATCAAGGATTTGCACTTCAAATAAGTCATCCTCTCTACTGTTTTGTATGATTTAATTTTTATAATGAAATACTTTAAATATGTATATCAGAACTTAAAAACACTTTGGTCAAATTACTTTAAATTACTATAGCAATTTGTTCTGAAAGACCATGGCATCACTCTTCTCATATATAGTCATGCAAACACATATAAAACATTTACTATCTGTTAATGTTGATATATACAGAACATTTTCATATATGCTAATATTTTCCAGAAAGTATTCTTTGGAGATAAACTCATTGTTACTCTTTTGTAGCTTGTTTTTCTGTAATGTAAGTCAGTAAACAGGGTTTGTTTCATATGGACACATCATAAGAGAAAGGATGGCACTGGTTTCATAATGAAACTATAGCAATAAGCAGCGAGAAAAACAAAAGATAATGAAATAGAATTTTTCGTTAAAAGGCCAACAGCAAATAATAAACAAATGTCTTCAAATTGTAAACCATATGGCTTGGGTTTCTGTCAATTATAATAAATTATTTGAGGAACACAAGTGGGTATTAAAACCCTTTTTGAAAAAAGCTAAATACAGGTTTTTCTTTAAACATTTTTCAAACGCTGCTTCTAAAATCTCTTAGCAGTTAATTGTCTTCCAAATATTACCCTCGTTCTAAGGTAAAAAATACAAAAGATAATTAGTTCCTCTGGAAGTCTCCATGTTTGCCTTATTGTTCTGAGTAGAAATATGCATATTTGCAGATCTGCCAAGTTCAACCCATTTTGCTGGAGAATTCCCAGTGCACTGGATCTTGGCCAAAGAACTAAGCTGGATTGTTGAAAGTTCCTTTTTCTCCATCTGCAAAATTTCACTCTCCCTCTGCTGGCGGTCACAGACACCCTTCACAGATATTAGGTTTGGACATGCGATGAAACACACATTTGTTCCCTTTAAGCTTTACGACAATGCATACTACAGTATCCCCTTCTTATAAGTATTTTACTTTAGAGCAGCTCTCTAACTGGCGTTCACCGTTCCCTGTGGAGCTGAATAAAGCTTTTCTGTGATGAGCTCTTCCTATAAGTTTTGCAATTCTTACCATTATTTGAAGAGTTCAGAAGCACTTCTAAAAGCTGTAAGCATTTTACAATGTTTTCTTTGCACCACTGAACAGCCCCAGCTGATGAAAGCAAAATGAAAAGGGCCAGATGTATGCTGAGAAGGGCACGATCTTTTCTGTGAGATCAGTATTTCCAGCTTTAGTCCATTGTTGAGGGTAAGGTCCTGCTTTCCTCATATGCTTTGTCTCTAAGCATGGGGATTCAGACATCGGAGATCACTATGATTTATATAAGTTTGTAGGGGAAAAAAGCTCTCCAACTTGCCCAAGAAGAACATGCTTACTCCATTGTTTATTTGTTTACAAAATTTTAAACACTAAAGAACATGGTGGATAAAAATAACTAATACAAATTTTACTGTTGTGCCCCTGATTAATTATGTGACCAATATGGTAACTGTAATAAAAAATTACTAGCATTGCTAGAATTACAAATAATTTGTACAAGTCAAATGGAGGGACTGGGAGAGGAAGGCAAATTTTGCTTTGAAAAGATTAAGTGATCAATTAGCTCATTAGAGCTTTGTTCACTATATTGGATACCAATTCTTTCTACACGGTCCATGTTGTACATAGACTGAATACAGAATGAGGGATTGGTTCCAGAAAAATTCATCATAGAGCGAACACTTTCCCCCTCAAAAATCCTATTTTTTTTTCCTTTCAGAAAAATTGGTAGTACTTTGGTTTACTGAATTTTCATTTTCTCCGAATTTCACAGTGAGGACAGAAAAAGGGTTTTTATGCCAAACATAAACAGCTTTAACCAAAAACAAAATATAACAAAACAGGAAATAGGATGAAAGAAAAGATTCTTGTCTTCAGTCACAAGAATTGTATGTTACAATAATATAAGGATAATATAGCTATTATGTTTGGCTGAAAGAAAAAAAGAGACTAGAAACTCCCACTTTGATTTGATGGTTGTTAACACTTAAATGGATTAAGAGGAACAAATTTAATTCTGTCATTACTCCCAATTATATATAATCACCAGGGGAAAAATATTATAGAAAATACAGAGCCTGAGTTTTCTAAATTTAAGCAAATTGTTATAATTATTGATCAGAACAAAAGTCAGTTATCCATCACTGTAGGAAATGTTTCAATACTACATTTGATTTAAACAAAAAGATAAGAAATTGCCACCACTGTGGTCTAAGCGTTTTTTGACACCACAGGCAAACAAAAATACACACATTAGCAATAATCATGTCAATGCAGGGTATTCTATTCCTTAACATGAGAGAAGTTTATTAGTCTTTGCTATTTTTTCCCAGTAGTCCTACACAGTTTAAATAAGCCTTGAAAAACCATTTAAAAACTCAAGACTGTAAATTTTATATCTGGCCCACATGATGTCACATTCAACCCTTTTAATTGTTCTCATTTCCTTCCATCACTTTCTTCTCTATAACTAGAACAAGATTTCACAGACCAGTAGATATGGATCTTAATGTGTCACTCAGGGATATACCACTAAGTAGAAGATGTCAGGACATAACCCAGAACTGAACTCCCTCTCTTTTCTCAGGAAACGAATCTTGGAATGAAAAGACAAAGCTCTCCCCTTCAATGGCCAGATCACCAAGCCAAGGATATCACAAGGAGTGCTCAGCCAGCCAGAGTTCTTCCCACCTGACCTCAATATTAAAAGTTATTGGCGGCATAAGCCCCAAGTGGCCTGAGCCCTGAGAGACAGTCCTCTAATCAGCATAATATTAAAAAAGGATTGTTTGGAGGCAATGAAAAAGGCAATAGGTTCTAAGGAAACAAACCCTCATTGGACTGTCAGAGCTACTCTTTCTCAGTGAGCTGTTGGAGGTACTTAACTTCTTGGGAAGAACTCTGCAGTGAAAGACCAGCCCTCTTCTTGCTATGTCTCTAACAGTTTTGAATGTCGCCTTCACTTCAGTGACTTCTAACCCCAGCTGGCTGTTGGGTCTGACTTCACTAGGCCACTCTGGTGATGAAATAAAATGATCTGGATCTAAATCTTGATTCCACTACATTTGCTGGTAATTTACTGTGCAAGTTGGAAGAACGACTTAACCTCTACGAGAGCGCATCAAATATAAAATCAAGTCATAACATTTATCTCATTCAGTTGCTATGACTATCAAAAATAACTCAAGAAAACAATTTGGCATTGTGGCACCAATCACACATTCAATAATGTCCCATATTAGTCTGAGATTATTACCCTGAGTTCTATGTACTCCAATTTAGCTTTTTTTTTTTTTTTAACACCATTCCCTGTATCTACCTTATCCAATGTCTAGTTCCCAAAAGGGTAATATTATTTTCTTGAAAACATCCAATTCCGTGTCTGTGGATACTGTTAGCCTTAGACAAAGTCAAACCCTCATGGAAGAGCAACATCTTCATAACTTATACCACATACTTTCATGGCTGCTCAAGATCAAGGCAGTTAAATCCTCTTTGTCATAGTCATATGTTCATCCTTTGAAGACAATAAAGAAGAGTTCTACTCTGGAGCTTAGTAAACAGTTCCCATTTACAAACTTTTGTCATCCTGAAATGAGAACTAATTAAATTGAGTACCTGGCCTTTCAAACCCCAGATTCGTAACATACATAGCAATAGTTTTTATGGAGTTTCTTTGGCCAAAATTAGTATCTATTATCACTAAAATTAGCAACATAAGATAATTATACACTTTGAGTCAAAATAGACACTAACCTATTTTATTAGAGAGAAAAAAACTTATCTTAAAACCACAGTTAATTTATCTTAAGGACTTTATATTTTAATGAAATTCAATATAGTTGTGACCACCTAGGATTGTAATTTTCAAACAATGTTCCATGGAGGTTCAACTGTGATGTCTCAGGGGACCTACCCAAAAGTAGGATAAAGAAGAGAGAAAAGAGGTGACCCAAGTAAGTGGGTTCCAGTTCCCCCATGCCTACTGGAACCAGAATAGTTCTCTTTTTATCTTTATTTACACCAGGTTTTATCTTGCAAAGTGGTTTTATAGCTAAGAAAACATTTGAATGTCCCTGGACTAAAAGATCTCTTCAGTTTTATAAAAATCTCTACACTCTCAAGAAAAAACACTCTAAAAAATCAAAATGGGAAATGGAAATTTAGAGTTCCTATTTAAATGGGCATATTCAGAGTCAATGAACCAAGTTTTCATCTTCAAGCCTGTTTAATACTTCAACAGTCTAACTCTACCACGCAAAGGTCATGCTCCAGAGTAGGAAGAACGCGCCAAGCCAAGGACACTTGAGTAGCTACGAACAGCAGACTCCCTTCGGTTGTGGCAAACAAGACATAAGTTTTGGATTTTTAAAAAAGTCATCTATCCCTCAAGGTCAAATAGTGTTCTTAAATTTTGCCATACAAATATTATCATTAGGAGACACACACCAATAATGAGTACCTGAGAAAAGAATACTCGATATCTTTCTCATCCTTTACCTCCAAGCCAAAGATCTCTGATTTCTGACTTTTAGAAAGAAATATTCACACATATAGACTCTTACAAGCACACATATGTTCATGCAAATTACAGGAAAACACCTTACTTAGGTTAAGGTCTTCTAGGTCTTCAAATATGGCTCTATTTTAATATGATCATATGTCTTTTAATATGGCTCTTCTTCTATGGGAGAAGGTCATTATGTATTAGGTTTAAAAAAATCCTTCTCCCACCTAAGGCTTGTCATGATCGACAGTGGCTGACTGAGAATTGTAACCAAGTTGGAAGCTTAAGACCACTGGAAAAATTTAAAGAGTTTGATGACACTACAAATTCCTAGTCATTGGTACCAGCCCTGTCTAACAACAGTGTCCCCAATGCAACTTCCCCTCTCTCGTCCTCCACAAACTCTACTTCAAGCTTTCCTCCTTTCCTCAAATGCTTCCTAACTACTCTGGCCACACCCTTTTCACAGAGGAAATAGAAGCCTTTGTTGATACTCCCCTAAACCTCCCCTACCAAGTCTACAAGCCTATCTGTGTCTGTCCATTTCCTACCGTCATCGCCCAAGTTATGCTGAGGCGGATATCCTCCCATCAGCTCTGGGTAATGCCCCTTCCCGCACTGCTGCTCCATCCCTTCCTTCCCTCTCAGAAACCCTTTAAGCTCTCCCCTTCTCTGCACTGTTCCCATTAACATTTAAACATGTTTGAGACCCTGTGTCACCCCAACATCCTGGTCCAGGTACTGGATTCTCTTCACTTTTATTCGCAGATGAAATTTTTCACAAGAACGATATTTTTTGCTAACTTTATCACTTTACATCCTATTTATTCTTCAGCCCACTCCAAGATGGCTTATGCGCCCACCATGCCACACAACTTCCCTTGGAATGAACTTCCCTAAGACAAAGGGACCCTAAGGACCTTTATTTGGAAAAATCCAGCGTAGGTTTACTGAAGTTTTCATCTTCCTTGACCTGTTGACAACATTTGCCACTCCATATCATCTTACCATTCTCTCCCTTTTTTAAGTATTGGAATTGGTCCTCTGTTCTTTATCAGATAAAGATATCTTACAAAAAGTGGTCTCTATACAAAAGTGGTCTCTATATAATCTCTACAAAGGTGGTCTCATGAACCCCATGGTCTTAGTTACCAAATGTGAGACAATGGTTTCCAAAATCTACCACAGATCTCTACTCTGAGTTTCTAAGACTCATCTACTTGACTGCCAGCTTAGCACTTACACTCAGAAGTCTTACTGGTGTCTCAAGTGAAGTAAATTGTATTGTAATATAGTAATACAATAAGACAGGGGAATATCTGCCCTTCCTAAAAATAGCCCAAGCTGATTAGTGCTCTCTCATCATCAGTACTAATTAAATTGCCTAATTTCTCATTTGACACTCAAAAAATTTCCACAAAGTAAATAAAATTCATGCTAATTAAATGACCATTAGAAGAGTATAAACTTATTGGTGTAAAATTATTTTCCTTTCTTTTAACTTCTCTCCAAATTAAGTCTCTTCATTGTACCTGCCCAGAGTTTTGTAAGGCCCTTCAGGAAATTTCTAAGCAAAAATTAGAAATTTTTTTAAAATTCTAATTTTATATAAATGTTGAGTTGGTTTCTTCTCTTTTAGTATTCTCATATATCTTTTATTCATTGTAATGAATTTTTAATTTACTATAAAGGACCAGTACGCTTCATTGCATCTAAAATGTCACTGGTCTTTTGCGTGACTGCAGTTAATGACATCACACAGCTCATGCAATAGTTCATAATGCAATTGTTTCCTCGTAACCAGACACCATGGTTTCTATAATACTTTAAATATTTCTTTTTGGAAATAAAGAGATTCTTCTAGACAAGGTTTATAACTTTAGAAAGAAATCAGATTTCCCCAAACCATGCATACAATAGCTATCCAAGACATTTATGTTCTATTATTTCTTTAAGTGTAATATTTCCCCCCCTTTTATTTAAATTTTTTTAATATAAATAGAATCTGGAGAATTCTCCACACTGATGCAATCTATTTGAATTATCCAGAATCAAACTGCCTTATTGACAAACTTAGAGCAATCAATTTTATGAGCTAAGCTATTTTGAAGATAATTTTTTGATCACAGAAAACAAATCATAAGCCCTTAGGGAAAATAAATGACTTTGATGCACAAATCCCAATATGTTCGTTTTATCTGTTGTATCTAATTTCTTTCCCCCACCTCCCTCATTCCACCAATGAATATGTTGGCAATGTGATCAACTTATTCATCTTTCCCTTCCCAGATAATGCTGACAACAATTTCCTAGACTACAGAAAGAAAAGCCCTATCATATAGGTGTTACATTTCTCATAATTACACTGTTATTAAAACTATAACATCTTTATATTTCTGTTTACACAAAAGTTTATTTTTACCAAACTAGAACTTATACATTCCAACCTCTGTGTCTTTTTATAGAATTCCTTCTACAATAATATTAAAATACTAAAAGTACCTTTTGCAACATGGCTGTCATTTGAAATATCAGTTCTTCATGTCCCTGTTCAGTTACTTACCTAAAAGAACAAAAAAGGAAATATAAGTTTGAAATCACTTCAATTTATCATTAAGAACAGCTTTTACATTTATAATAAAAATAGGTCTGTAGTATGCACTAATAAATTCATTTATAAGAAAATTGTGACTCCATTATAAATGCAAAAGAGCAACTGAAAATATGTAAATATTTCAAGAGCTCAGAAAACTAGGCAAAACAGAGTAGATGAAAAGATGGAAAAATAGCATACACATTGTGCTGTACACCAGAAACTGACACAACATTGTAAACTGACTGTACTTCAATAAAAATATATTTTTTTAAAAAGAGGAACAGATTTAAGAAACTATGAAAATGTTTGTCTATTCATAAGGAACTTTAAGCAACATTAACAGATTTGAGATGGTCAAGATAATTGAGAACAAGATAAATTCTTGTGTTTATACTTGAGAATTATTTTCATTGGTTCAAGTTTAGTATGCCAAACAATATTTAGCCAATACACTGTGGTTGATGCTTTTGTTATATTCTGTATGAAAGTTCACATAATCTATACTAAAACTTTTAATGTTAAACATTACAAAAATAGTAAAATAATTTTAGAAACAACAAAAAATCACTCTTATTCCACTATCTGAATTTAACACTGTTTTTATTTATCCATGTTCTTTCTTTCAATCTATGAATATAAATATGTACTTGTTTAAACAGGTGAACATACATCTAGCACAAGTACAAATATGTTCTCCTTTAAACATATCATACACAAGACATGTAAGTACAAAATGCATTATTTTTCTTATTTATTGTTTATAATTATTATTTTATTATAAATAATTACAATATATTATAAATTATATAACATATAATTTATATAATAAATATCATATAATAAAATTATATAACAAATATATGAGATGATTATTATAAATTATAATTATTAATATTATTATAATTATTTTCCATGTCACTGCCTACTGTTCATACATGTCATTGTAACATCTGCAAATTTGTGCACTGAGCTGCTGTTTCCTAATTTTCTTAGCCATTATCTTTTTAATGATATTTAAATATTGTCAAATTTCTATAAATAATAATAATTTAAGTATGTGTGTATACATATCCTTTTTCTCTTTTCAGTTCCACTCATCCTTAGTCCTAACTTCTGCTGCTTTATGTGTGTCCCTACATCTAGTAAAATATATCCTTCCTCGTTCTTGTTGTTCCAGAATATACTTTTATAGTCATGCCTCTGTCTTTCCCAATTGAAGCTTAGTATCAATTTGTTGACAGTTTAATTCCTTAAAGTCCAACTAGATTTATTACATTGCATTCAGTCTATAAATAGACTTGATAAGAATCTACATCCCAATAATTGTCATCTCATCCATCCTTTATGTAAATCTCCCTTTTCATCTCCCCAAAAAAGTGTTCAGTTTTCTTTGTATGGTCCATGCATACCCTTTGCTAAGTTCATTATGAAGTACTTAATACTTTTTCCAGCAATATCAACAGAATCTTCTTTCTCACTACATTCTCTCTCTGATATACATTACTACTACTAATTCCTACACTGTCATTTTGTGTTTATTCTCATTAGAAAGTTTACAGGCTTTTGAAAGTTTTTGACATTTCTCTAATTACATCACAATTTTTAAAACTATAAGGAAAATTCACAAATTCTTCCTGAGTATTCCTATTACAGAAGTTAATATTATTAGACAGACTATGATATGCAGAACAATATGGAGTTAATGAGTGAGGATGATTAAGATGACTTACTGAGCCACATTTCAAAAGCAGGCTTTGATTCTAGTGTGTCCTTCCATTTGGAAATTGTATGACCTCATATATAATATTCAAATATTCAAATATTTTATACCTTTGCATTAGGAGCCTGTAAGTACCAAACTAAATAGTTTCCCCGAACAGATTTTTAAAGAAAACTTACTACACAATTATATCCTTTGGCTTTTCTCAGAAAGCTATTTTAGGTGTGTTTGCAACTTATGGGAGAAAAAGTCAAAGGATGTGAACTGTGGTTTCACAGGAAGAGCCTGGCTTTGGAATCCCACTGGCTTGGCCTCAAGACCTGACTCTGCCACTTGCTAACAACAGGCCCCTCACAAAGGGCTTAACTCCGAGCCCAAGTTCTCCTGCAGTGAGTTTACTTGGAGGCTTAGAGATAGTAGGTAGGATATACCTGGCATAACTCTGGCACTCGAAGACTGGTAGGTATCATCATCCATTGACAGAAAGCTATGTCTTGACCTCATTCTAAGCATTTTACATATGTTTATTCATTTAATCTCACAATAGCCATGTGAAATATTATGCACATTTAGTCCATGATGAATGAGTTCAGAGTCTATACTGAACAAGTTCACAGTAATAATTAGTGCTGATTCAGAATTCTAGCCATTGGCTCTCTGATCCTAAGTCAATGTTGTCTCCACGATGGCCACCTGTCTCCTGGTTTCATTACTTTCCCTACTAAGCTCTGGCTTTTCATAATATTCTACAGATTTCCTTTTAATTTAAAATGACTGAAAAAGAGTCTTTTCAAGTTTACTTTAAAATCCAGTGAATAATGTCTATAATCTTGAAACTGTCATTAAAAACCGTTATTATCTGTCTGATTCAAAATGCCTCTTCCAACATTAATCATCACTACTTCCCTTTATTTGTCCTACAACCAGACCAAATTCTTTGCTATTTCCTTTTACATACCTGCAAAATTTGATCTCATTTTCTTATCCTTAGGCTTTATCTCAAGACAATTCATTTTTTTTTAAATTTATTACAAAAGAAGTAACTGTTTGTGCTGGTTATTTTCTCAGCACTCTTGAGCTCCCATCTGCTCACTTTTCTTCTCTGCCCTGCTCTCATCCTGTGTGTGATCTCTACACACTGTGTCACACAAGCTCTCCTGCACACTGGCTTCCATTTGCATTTGTTCAGTAGGATGTGCCAGCAATGGATCCCAAAGTGGAATGAGACAGAGATTGAAATCTGTATTCATGGCAGTAGCTGCATTCCTCTAGTACTATAGCCTCCACCAGGTGGTTCCCCTTCTACATTCGAGTAACATAGTTTCCTCCACCTTGGTCTTTCCTTTGGTCTTTCAGGTCTTGCCTAAGGGTTAGGGTGGTTGCCCCATGGTAATTCACCACCTCTTGATGGTTCCCTCAACCCAACTCAATTTTCTTTTTTGCTTTTTGTTTTTGTTTTGTTTGGGTTTTTGGTTTTTTGTTTTTTTTTTAATTTGTTGAGGTGGGGGGTAATTAGTATTATTTATTTATTTACTTAATGGAGGTACTGGGGATTGAACCCAGGATCTTGTGTATGCTAAGCATACATTCTACCACTGAACTATATACCCTCCCCCACCCCGAGTCAATTCCCTTTAAACCATCTCTCCATTAAAGTCTCATCAAGAATCCTGGCTGATGGGACCTGATTAAACTTACAAGCTTCTGCACAGCAAAGGAAACCATAAGTAAAACAAAATGACAACCTACGGAATGGGAAAAAATTTTTGCAAAAAAATGAAACCGACAAAAGCTTGATCTCCAGAATATATAAGCAGCTCATACGACTTAATAAGAAAAAAACAAACAACCCAATCCAAAAATGGGCAGAAGACCTAAACAAGCAATTCTCCAAGGAAGAAATACAAATGATAAATAGGCACATGAAAAATGCTCAGTATCACTAATTATCAGAGAAATGCAAATCAAAACTATGATGAGGTATCACCTCACACCAGCCAGAATGGCCATCACACAAAAGTCCACAAATGACAAATGCTGGAGAGGCTGTGGAGAAAAGGGAACCCTCCTACACTGCTGGTGGGAATGTAGTTTGGTGCAGCCACTGTGGAAAACACTATGGAGATTCCTCAAACAACTAGGAATAGACTTACCATATGACCCAGTCATCCCGCTCCTGGGCATATATCCAGAATGAACCCTACTTCAAAAAGACACCTGCACCCCAGTGTTCATAACAGCACTATTTACAATAGCCAAGACATGGAGACAGCCTAAATGTCCATCAACAGATGACTGGATAAAGAAGAAGTGGTATATTTATACAGTGGAATGCTATTCAGCCATAAAATGACAACATAATGCCATTTGCAGCAACATGGATGTTCCTGGAGAAGCCATTCTAAGTGAAGTAAGCCAGAAAGAGAAAGAAAAATACCATATGAGATCTCTCATATGTGAAATCTAAAAAAAATTTAAAAATGAACATAAATACAAAACAGAAACAGACTCATAGACATAGAATACAAACTTGTGGTTGCCAAGGGGGCGAGGGGTGGGAAGGGACAGACTGGGATTTCAAAATTTGTAGATACTGACAGGCATAAGCAGAATAGATAAACAAGGTTACACTGTATAGCACAGGGAAATATATACAAGATCTTGTGGTAGTTCACAGGGAAAAAAAATGTGACAATGAATATATGTATGTTCATGTATAATTGAAAAATTGTGCTCTACACTGGAATTTGACACAACATTGTAAAATGACTATAACTGAATAAAAAAAAAATGTTAAAAGAAAAGAAAAAAAAAAGAATCCTGACTGAGCGTTTCATCTATTCCTTCTCATTCAAAAACAATGGAAGCATATAAAGCATAAAAGAAGACATTCTATGTATAAAGCATATAAAAGTAAAGAGAAAGATGCTCTTGGAATAACTAGGTATAATAAGAAACACTACTTCCAGAGTTCACTTTATATACACACATAGAATTATTGTCTTAAATATTATATAATATTCTTATTATAAAACATTGCTCCTTTTATCCAGATGGACCTTGGCCAAGTCAGTATATACAACCTCACTCATCTGTTTAAATATTTTCTAAGCATTCTAGAAAATATGCATATACCACATATCTATTTAATCAAAGAAAGATACATTTTCTATTATCTAAAAAAATCAGTTTAAAATTTTCTTAGTTTTAATTTATATCTTCAAGGGTTGTATTCATAATTCTTACATGAAAGAAACTTGATGGGAAATGTTTACTTTCAGAGTCAGTCTATCCTATCATTTCTTCTTCCTTTTATACCTACTATTTATTAAACATCTATAGTAAGTCTCTCTCTATATCTATATTATCTATTTATTCCTCATGCCATGTGAGACAGGAATTACTAAATCCCTTTCACAGACGAGAAAACTAATCATCATATAGGTTAAGTAATGTGCCTAGGCTCCAAGTGCTGAAGCCAGGAACTGCCCTGTCCCTTTCCAAATTCCTCTTCTTTTTCATTATATCTTGCTGCCTCCTATAAAAGATTGGGTATACTTACATTTTACCTGATATCATGCCCAAGTTTTGTTATATTGTATCAGGTTTTGCTAAATGCTCATCTTATTGTATCAAAATACATCATATTTTCATAAGATGTGATTTGGTCCACGGTATTATTAAGTCATTAGAATATTGTGATGTTTCCATTTTATTTTCTCTTACTTGTCAAGAAATAGTAAAACTTCAACAGTCTTTACCTGATAGTCAAGCTGTAAATAGTTATGAAAATATGAAGGACTCAAGTACTAAAGGGTTAGTGATGTTCCAATGGCTTGGAGTTCCTACAGTGTCCCTGGACCAATTACAACAGAATATCTAAGGGTGTTTTTTTTTTTTTTTCAAACCACAGAGTCTTGAGCCTCACTCCAGTATAATTTTTAAGATGTTATACTTTTTACACCCTCTGCAAGGTGATCCTTCCACATATTAAAGTTTGAGAAAATAAGGCAAGAATAAAAGCCTTATTTCAGTGATTGCTGGGCCAGCAGTACATCAGCATCACCTAGGAACTTATTAGAGATGCAGAATCTTGGCCCCACCCCAGATCTTCTGAATTAGACATTCTGGGAATAGGCCCAGTAATCTGTGTTTTAGCCAGCCTTCCAAGTGATTCTGATGCAAGTGAAAGTGTAAGGACCGCTGCCCTTTGTGAAGCCATTTCCTGGATCCTTTGTCCTATTCACATTTTTCCACTTATGGACTATTGAAGAGCCATTATGGAGCCAAGGCACTGTCACTTTTCACTTTCCCAGGAGGCTCTTTAACTCCCCAAAACAGACCTCTCTGGTACATACAGTATTCAATGACCACCATCTCTTTCCCTGCCCTTATCTTATTTGATCTACGTATGTCTAGATTAAAAGATTAAAGTTTCAACAGGTGCAGAGCTCACATTCACATAATCCTACTAGGAGCCACCAAAATCATCAACACTTAAATCAGAACGATCATTTCAGATTCCTTTAGAATCGTGTACGTAACCATAGAGACCACATAGTTTGTGTAATACTTCTTAGAAAAAGTCTTCCCCTGTTTCACTTTGTATGTGATGAACAATCCTCTCTGCGCCTTAGCACCAATTTAGAAAGTACAACATTTACGCATTCATAAGATGTTTCCATGGAAAAGACCAATCAAATTGAAAGAAAAACATTGCCTCCAGGTGTCAAAAGAATAAAAGATGTTCACAAAAAACCTTGCCCAATTAAAGTTCAAGGCAAATAGCAAATAACATCACAGAATAGTCATTGTGGACCGAGTTGCTTTCCAGCTCTTATATTTGTGAATGCACTCACAGGGACCTGATTCAACATCTCATGCAACAATGCAGAACACAACAGGAAAATTAACGTTGTACTCCGCATGCTGAGCAAAGTGTTCCATCTGACCTTCAGAACTGGTTGCACTCAACTACTTTTAATTTTAGTCCCAATTTCAAGAGACTGCCAATGACACAGAGCTACTGCATGAAGTCCTCGCATCCAGCTCCCGTCGGGCTGTTCTGTGGAGCCTTTGAATAGCTTGAGCTGCACTGACAGAATAGGCATTATTTCCTTTTGAAACTGAAAACCAGCTCCTGGGCCTCTGCAGACGTGTTTATTCGTCTCCAGGAGAATCGAGAGCAATTGACGTGCTCTCCTCTTCACTATGAGCCTGTAACTCTCTGCTCTTAATGAGGCAGTGTCTTATGCTTAGCTCGGTTTAAAATGTACTTTCTTGGCCTTCTTCAAATCCACAATTCAGTTGGATTCTCCTGGCCTCTGACTGTGAATAGCTTCCCATGTAGAAATATATCACACCTCTGATTTTTCTTCTTTTAAGACAGAGTATTTTGCTTTGAGGTTGGCAGAGAAACAGCTTGGAAAACCATATGCAACAAATAAAATATTAACAAGACAGATACTCTCAGCATCAGTTTCTCAACGCCTCTTTCCTTCTTAGTTAATAGAAATCCTACATGAAGATAAAGACTCACTAATTTGAATCATATTTTTTGCCTAATTTTAACAACTGCATTAATAGGAATAATAAGTACAGTTGCTTTCCTTCATGTTCTAGTCATTTTTCAGAATATATGTTTTCATTCATAGCTTATAGTTATCTACTCACAACTGACTACTAAAAACAATATCTGAACAACTGGATTAATATTTAGATGACTATGTAGGAACCCCAGGGGCTAAAAGTGGTAGGTCAGAAACCTGAAAAAATGACTGCCCATAAAATGATAGTATCAACAGTGTACAAGGTATTATTTAAGGGCCTTTCAATCCAGTTGGAGATGACACAAATAAATAAAAAGTTAATAATAATAATAATAACCAATCACTTATAGAATGTTTCCAAGTACCAAAAACTGCATTGACTACTTTACATATATCATCTCAATTGCTCTTCAAAAACAGCCCCGTGAAAATCATCCTATAGTTACATTCTATAAACAGAAAGTGAGACTCTGAGAAATAAAGGTATGTGCCCAAGACTATGTTGCTAATAAGTGATTGAACTGAAAATCAAACCAGGTCTTTCTGATTTATAAAACAGAGGCCTTTGCCGCAATTGGTTTTATAAATGAAGGTAATATAAACTAAGTGGCATATTGATGGGGATCAAGCATTAAATGGCTTGGTGGTGTGTAATCTTTACTGAGGTGATGACACTTGAGCTGAGCTTTGAAGTAGTAAAGAGGTGAGAAAAGAACAAGAAATTGGAGGGAAGGAGAGGGAAGAGAAGAGAAAGACCCAAAGAAGAAAGTAAGATGAGTTCAGGTTGGTTTAACGTAAAGGGACAGAACAAGACTTCTCAAGACAAGTTCAAGAAATCAGTCTGGCTGCAGTATAGTTAACAAAACAGAAAGATAAACTGCAAATGTAAGTTAGGGCCATTTAAAGGTCTTAGGTCTCAAGCTCTGCGGTTTGACCTTTATTGATAGAGTATGATGAATCATACTTCAGGTTTATTGGAAAGGGAAAGACATAATCAAAATGGAGTTTTAAGGATATTCATCTAGTGAGTGGGCAGGCAGCTTGGACGGGGGTTAAAAAGGAATAACCACAACAGAAATAATATTCTAATAAGGACCTGACAACTGCCAAACACTTGGAGGCTTAAGAATTATACTTCAGCTCCTAAATGCCAAACAAATCTACATCAGTTAAATCTCCTGGATTTACTGGTGGTTGCACATCCTTTCCTCCCTCCAGGTCACATCTAGGGCTAACAACTGCAGAGGCCTCAGCCCCTAGAATATGGGCTCCATGAGGTAGGGACTGCAGTTGCTGTTTTAACTGTTAAACCTCTGTGCCTAGAACAGCGCTTAACACTGAGTAGGCAACTCTGTAAACACGTATTGAATGAATGAACGCATGAGCCAAAATGCTCAATCATGTAAATGGCTAATTCTAGGCTTAATGTTATTAAATGTTTAGGTAGAATAGAGAAAAAGTGAAGAGGTTTTTATACAGACCATCATTTACCCATCTTTGACATAAATCACACTCCCCTATATGTGAAGATTAAATAAGGCCTCATTATAACCAAATGGAATGTACATGCCCTACTTGGGTTCTGATTTGAACAAATCAACCATAAAAAAGGCAGATTTGAGACCATCATGAAAATATGAATATTAGATATTTGTTATTAAGTTATATTAAAGAGGTGCGATAATGACATGATTTTAAAAAGGGCTTTCTAGGTAGAGGCATAGTGAAATATTTACAAGTAAAATGACATGATGTCTGGTGTTCTCTTTCAACTAGTCCAGCAAAATCAAACCAAAAAATGTAAGATGGGAGACAGATGGAACAAAATTAGCAAAATGATGATTTTGAAGCTATTGAATATATGGGGATTCATTATAGTATTCTCCTTACTTTGGTCCATGTTTGAAAATGTCCATAAAAGATTTTTTAAAGGCTTATAAAATATGGGCTGGAAAAAAAAATGCCAATATTTTAGTCTATGCATGAGGATGTCTACCAGGTGCCCTCCAAATACAGTTATACGCATTCATTCCTTCAGGCCACGGTTATTGAGTTTACAATGTGTTGGGGGTTATTCCAAGTGAATGAGACACTGTCTCTGCCCTCAGAAATCTCCCAATCTTGCAGAGGAGGCACGGCAGAAAACTAGTGACAGCAATCAGATATGGACAAGTTACAGTGGGGACACAAAGAACGTAATTAAATTTAACATTTAGAAAATTCACTCTAGCTGCAAGGTACTTACTAGACAGAAGAAAAGCAGAAAATGAGGGTGGGAACTGAGGCAGCAGCACTAAAGAAAGGATGGACACAAGAAATTTTAAGGATTCCACATATAAGTGATATCATGTGATATTTGTCCTTCTCTGTATGATTTCACTAGTATATATGTATGTATAACTGAATTACTATGCTGTATATCAGAAACTAACACAACATTGTAAATTGACTATACTTCAATTTAATAAATAAGTAAGTAAGTAAATAATAAATAAATAAATAAAATGTAAAGAAATTTTAAGGAAGTAATAGAATTCTTCATAGTACTTATAATTTTTCTTAATAAAATAGTTGTCTCTATTAGGTGCCTACTTTGTACCCAATTCTGTAAAGAAAATCACATTTTTGACCCTGCCATCTATGCTAATGGCTAAGAAAAGGGTGTTTGTACATGTGGGCCAGAGGAGGAAAAAGGAAATTGTATATACATATGCAGAGCAGTAATAATGTACTTACTAACAAAATGAGAAAAAAAAAGTATGGAGAAATACATAAATAAACATTATAAAAATCATTTTGGATGTCACAAAAAAGTATGTAAATACACATTAATCTATGCAATGGGTTTTATTTAAAGGAAACTCCTTTTACTAAAGTCAAATATGTGATATTTAGAATTCAAATGCTACAAAGTAAATCTAATTACTAAGGTCACATCTGTATTCTGTCAAGGAAATTTCTTTCTTAACTTTCACAAATATTAAAATATGTAACAGGACATTTAACTAACTACACACCTGGAATTAGTCTTCATAATACTTCTTTCACTCAATTTTAAATAAAAATAATGAGCCACAGGAAAGGCTTCCCAACCCCATCAACCTAGGTAGAGTCAGGCTAGAAAGATGCAGACAAGGATGAGGACATGCTTTGTCCCTCCTTCCCTCAGCAAGGTCTTTCAAAATGCTGCAAGTACCCCTGCATGGTCATTTCTTTAAATGTCTCTCAGACCAGAATGAAATATTTGAGTCAACAGTCACCATCAATAGGACAGTGAATCCTTCAAGGGGTTAACCCTTCCCAGAGGAAAAGATCATCTCTTGTTTCCTCCCTTTTTATCTTCTGGTGTGTCAACTACACACACACACAACTTACCTCCCATGGAGAGAGTGGTCTGAGTAAGTCAGAAGCTTGGCTATCTAGGTCTGTGCTCTTTAGATGGAAGAAGGAAAACAGATTATGTCATTTGTTTTGTATTATGCCAAAGGCCCTTTCCTCGGGTTATTTTCCAAATTAATTTCCAAATCTAGAATCTAGAATGTTTATTTGAAGAAATAGTCAACACTGGTTTCAAACTAGTTGGTTTCAGTGGAGAAATCTGACAAACACTAATTCAAGCCAGGCAACCAAGGTTCACATCAACAGTGACAAGTCATATTGAGAGTAATACCCTTAATATGATGTAATGAGAACAGCACTTTATTCTGTGATCTTCCTCTCAAATACACAGAACCCAATCTAATCATGAGAAAACCATCAGACAAATTTCCATGGAAGGGTATCCTACAACACACCTAACCAGAACTCCTCAAGACTATTAAGGTCACCAAAAACAAGGAAAGCCTGAAGAAACTGCAGTGAGGAGACTTAGGAGACAGGACAATATGTAATGTGGTCTCCTGGATGGGATCTTAAAATAGAAAAGGAGCATTAGGTTAAACTAAGGTGATCTCTATGGATTTTAGCCAATAATAATATAACTAATAAATATAATTAATAATAATTTCTTATTACTTATAACAAATACACCACACTATTGTAAGATGTTAATAATATGTGAAATACAAGGAGGGTGAGTAATATGGGAATTCTCTGTACTATCTGCTCAATTTTTTTGTAGATGCAAAACTACTCTAAAAAATAAAGTCTGTTAATTTTTTAAAAGGTTTGCTTCTCCCTTATGAAATAAGTCAAAAGATAGCCTTACCTTTTAAATTTATAGTTTATAAATTAATACTATGACTGGATACTAAATCTCTGTTCTTTTGAGGTACTTGAGAAGAATATATATTTTTTCTCCATTACCCCAAAATAGATACCCCAGTCTCAGAAATGAAATCTGGAGGAAACCAGCTCTTATATTATTCTTGGAAATAATAGGAATAAAAGGCTCTCCCAATATATAAAATAGAAACAACAAGGTCTTACTGTACAACACAGGGAATATATATTCAATATCTTGTAAAAGCTTATAATGAAAAAAATGCATATGAATTACTACGCTGGACACCAGAAACTGACACAATATTGTAAATCAACTGTATTTTTCAATTAAAAAAAAAGCTCTTCCAGAGACAAGAGGCCTGATGCCTCCTGGAGAGGCTTTCTGCTGCTACCAGCTGAAAGGGTGAGTGTGGGAATTGCGGTGCAGTGGGATCAGAGATCCCAAACAGATGTCCAACCCATCGATCAAAAAGATGCGCCGTATGGAAGCCGAGCCTCCATCTGTCCTCTCCCACAAGGAGACAGAACATAGTCAGAGCACGGCAATTTTGAGGGCTAGAAAGACCCTAAGAGGTCATTTGCTCGAATCTCTTCCTTTTCACAGATGAGAGAATTTTAACGGCCAACTAATTTCTGATAAGTAATCCTCTCAACCCTTTTTGAAACATGAAAAACAAAGAGGCTGATTCTAAGAGGTTAGAGGAAAATCAGCCTCTTTTCTTTATCGTCATGTATGCAAATAATTTTTGCTTGAGAGATTTTCCATTTGAACTCATCTCCTGGATTTGATTCCCGACAACTCCGTGCTGCCTACCCTTTACTCCCTCCTCTGGTTCTCAGTCTCAACGAGTTCAAATCAGTCATGCTTTTCAGCTCCCGTGGAACTGTTTTGTGCCTGTGTCTTTACGTGTCTACCCTAGGGCCACCCACCGGCTTTACTCCCTCTCTCACTCACACACACAATTTTAACTTGGATTTTTCTTTCTCTTTCTCTTTCTCTTTCTCTTTCTTTCTTTCTTTCTTTCTTTCTTTCTTTCTTTCTTTCTTTCTTTCTTTCTTTCTTTCCTTCTTTCTTTCTTTCCTTCTTTCTTTCTTTCCTTCTTTCTTTCTTTCCTTCTTTCTTTCTTTCCTTCCTTCTTTCTTTCTTTCCTTCTTTCTTTCTCTCTTTCCTTCTTTCTTTCTCTCTTTCTTTTGTAAATAATGTACATACTGTCAATTTTTTATTAAAAGAAATATGCTTTGATGTGCTAGCAAAAAAGGGGGGTGCAAATGCAAACAGTAGCAAGCACACAGTCACAAATGGAGGCTCTGGGCAAAGAAAGAGAGGATTGGTAGACGATGTCAATGAACTTGAGACTCATGGGAAAACCCAGGAGAGGGGAGAAAGTTCTGTCATGGGGAACCAGAAGCCATGGCCATACAGCTTTTTGGAGGCAGATATGGTTTTTGTTTTGCTTAAGTGAACACCTGAATTCCCATTGCCAGACCTCTAA
Organism: Camelus dromedarius; assembly: GCF_036321535.1. Taxonomy (NCBI): domain Eukaryota; kingdom Metazoa; phylum Chordata; class Mammalia; order Artiodactyla; family Camelidae; genus Camelus; species Camelus dromedarius. The sequence continues at coordinate 43,555,985 of NC_087436.1, forward strand.
AGAACTGGCCACTTTCTCAGTGACCAGTTAACAGAAAAGCTCAGGGAGAGGGGACTCTAGCCTTGGCTGTAAGAAAAAGAAGACTTGTCAGATCACTAGCTGGAAGAGAACCAGCAGGAGAGTGCACTGGAGAAAGGAAATTGAAAAAGGGAAATCGTGACTGAGGAACGATCTTCGCCTGTAATACAAGAGGCTGCCCTTTAACTGGCATGTCTGTGTACCCTTAACGTGCTGAGCATCCTCCTACTTGGAGTGAAGTGGTTTGTTCTCTCAAGGAGAGATTGACTACAGAGTCAGTGATGACCCATAGGAAGAAGCTGTCCTTACAGCAGGGAAGTGGCCATGGCCATGATTTCAAGGTTGAAAACAGAGAGAAGCCCCTAATAAGGTCTCAGGTTGGTGACAACATAAGTGACAATGGACAAAGCCACCACTGTGAGTCCAGCATTTATAGTGTTCATCCAAACCAGCCCCAGAGAAGCGATAAAAACCTTGGCCAAAAGCTCTTTAACCCCTTTCTCAGCATCTGATATGCCCTAAATGAGAACTCGAGGGCTGTCTTTCTTTACCTTGAGAAAAGGGTTACCAGCACCCAGATGTTCGTTTATTCTTTCTGCAAGGATAGAGCAGTCTCAATAAACTGAGAAGTTTTATGCTATGTCCCTCAATTTTTTTCTCCCTCTCTTTATTTTGTTCTGGTGAAAAAGATCTGAACTTTCTTAACAATGCACAGATTTATCTCTCAGAATTGTTACTTTCTTAGACAAAGCAAAGGGTTTGGCAACAAACGGAATGCAGGAGAAATTCATGTTTGTTGCACTTGAAAATATGACCCTGGTAAATAAATGGCTCTGTTCTAAACAGAACTTTTTCAATCCATAATCTATATCACACATGGCAAAAGAAGTAACTTCTGAAAGTAGTTCCTCCCCCTGTGGCTGGGAAACAACATACAAACAGCTTAAGCTCTCAAAATCACCAAGAGACAAAAATTAAGTCAGTGCTTTACTCCAAGTCCTGCAATCCTGCTGACCCTTCAGAGCACCCTAAAGTGGGTTCCTTTCTCTCCATTAGAGTTTGGGCATAGTGGCCTGGAACTGAAGCAGTGGGGTGACAAGAGACTGAGAACAAGCACTTCCATTGTGTGGCTTGCTGAGACAAAATGAGGGTTTGACTCACAAATACAACACAATTAGGGGCAGCGCAGAGGCCATGGTGCGCCAACTTTGAAACACAGACGGTTTGAATGCTTTCACTTTGACACACACCCCCAGAGTCGAATAGTTCTCTAGCTTGTTCCTGAAATTACTGCCAACCAAGAAAACTATTTTTAAACTGCTTTTGTTCACATTTTGCTTTTGGAATTCATGAATACTTAAGAAGTTAGACTTGACTGGACATGTCGCCTGGTTTGTTGTTGTTGTTGGCATTTTTTTAAACATCAGTCTTGCATGACTCTTTAGTTTGGGGACACATGGAAGGGCGTTAGGCAGAATTTCAAAGTAACTGAACTATGAAACGCAGTTGCTTATGACTTACAAGTGTTCCTTTGGGTTCTTATGGTGATTGTATCACTTGTCTGAAAAACAGACAAGTGCCAGCATCTCCAAGCTCTGGAACTATATGAGCATAAAAGTAAACCTGTGACCTCAGTGGAGCATTTAAAAAATCTATTTAATTCCCCCAAAGAATAGACAATGATGACTTTCTGCCACTCTGGGGAGAAGTTGATGGCATTCTTCACCGAAAAGGTCATCAAATTGGTGCAGAAAGTGATCCTGGATCTTTACTAATGAATAAAAATTCCTTTTGCAAACCCTGTTTTGAATGATTTTTTTTCTTTTAAATTGAAAATAGGCATACCCACTCAGGTCTGTGAAAGGGAAGATTCACTGGCTTTATGGTGAGTGTATCAAGTTCTCCCTAAGTACTATATTGATGTCATCCACTGTGGCATTAGGCTAATTATGCTTTAGGCCTGTTTTTAGTGCCATCTGTATTTTCACTCAGACAAATGGAATACAATCACAACGGTACTAAGTGGTTTAATGCATATCACAATAAAAATTTCCATTAGGAAAATGTGTTTAAGAGTACTCAGGATAAATAAATTACCCTTAGGTCACTTACCAGGATGTTGATGCTTCATTTCTAAGCGTCTCCCTCAGAAGTGGCCTTACAAAGCTACTGCATGAAATGTGTCTAATGCACCAGCATCCTGATGTCACGAGAGGTATAATTTGTACATTAACCCTGCCTGGCATTTAGAGAATTGCTAGAAATTTTATCACTTGTTGGTCATGAAGATTGAGGAAAAAAAGAAATATTATATCTCAGACTTGGCATCCAGCCCATGCAGCCTCACCATATCCATGAGCCCTGCTGTTCTAAAGCATGTTTCATTGATGTGACTCAGAGATACCACAGCAAAATCATGAGTATAACAAATTCCCCTCTTGTTTTCACTCCTGTGAAGTCATGCTGGAACAGGCAGGGGGTCGTGGAAAGACTGGGGCAGCAACTAAATCCAAGAGAACATCATGCTTCCAACGAGGAATGACATGGTGCTTTGAGTATTTGTATTGTAGCGTCTTTTCTACATTTACCTTGCAGGCACTAGTGGAACATTCCATAGCACACCCAGAGAAAACAAGTAGCCCCCAAACTTTTATCTCAGTCAATAATATCAGTCTCCTTAAAAAGAAAAGCCTAGAAGATGCCATCTTATACAAATGCATGGAGTCCACCTTCCCCACAGAATTTCTCAAAGACAGAGCCAGTGTCGTATTCACTTCTACAGTGCTGGGGTCTGGTACACACCTGGCACACGGAAGGTGCTCAAGAAATGAAAGAATTAGTTTTTAAAAAACATGCTTACAAGTAGTCAATGAGGACATCTTCAATTGGGACTTCACGGGATTTAGAGACGAGGAATCAACATAACATGGTGGAAACTGCACAAGCTTTGGGGTCACACAGGCTTATGTTTGTATCCTGATTTTACCATTTCCTGTTTGTGTGATGTTAAATATATAACTCAACCTCTGTAGAGACTTTGTCCATCTCTAAGAAAAAAGAAGAATCTTGCAAGACTATTATAGAACAGAGAATACATGTAAAATGTAGAATTTGATAAATAGTATCAAAATGGTAAATTTAATACATTTTATCATTTCCTAAGGTTATTTATAGCAAATTAAGATTTGACGTAATTATTATTCATTTTAACATTTAATATTAATATTATTATAATAATAATATTTCATGCTTATAGGTATAAAGTACTTTTCTAACCATCTTATAATGCTTATCATGTTAACCCAATCAACAATGTAGTATAATTTCCATTTTATATCTGAGAAAATTGAAGTTCATAATTCTAGGTATATTCACAATATTGAGTCAGACTATCAGAATGGACTCTTAAAAAACCATAAAAACAATTTACTGAAAAACCCTTAAAGATTTATCCAAAATGCAGTTGAAATGACTATTTTTTGAATATATTATCTGTTTAATGAATAATTTGTTTAAAATATACATATATAAATAAGATACTTGAAGAGCATGTAAATGCATGAAGATTATCCTTTTCTCACCTTAAAATGCCACTGACATGGCACATTAAGTGGCCAAATATGTGAAGTCAAACTGGTTTTTCAAAAATTGTTACTAAGCTCAAAATGATTCAAGCCCCATATCTTATGACTCCAGGAATCAAAGGGATATTTTTTTAAAGGGAATAAAAAAAAGTAATAATGCTTTCAAGTTTAACCTCAGTACCCTCTTAGCAAACACATCAGTCACAACCTCAACTCTGAATCCTTTCTGCTCAGCTCATGTGAATATGGAACACTACTGTTTCTTAAGAACAGCACACCCAAGGGCCGGGACTTCTAACTGGGACAATGTCAGCATTCATAGCAAAGCCATATCTTTGTCAAGCACTTTACAGTCACAAAGAGCTTTCAAGTACTTGACTGCAAAATTCTTCAAAATTCTACATCAGGTAGTTGTTGTGATCCTGAGGAATTATAAAGCTATTATTTGTTGAATTTCTACTGTGAGCAAACATTATATACACACAAGCACACACATACTTCATTCTCATCCTTCCAACAGCCCTATAAAATAAATACTATTACCCCTAGCTTTCCAGTGGAGCAGCTGAGGCTGCTTGCCCAAGGGACTTGCTCAAGATTAATAAAGATAATCTGATTTTAAGGGCTAAATTTTCCTGTTATGCCAGAGCTATTTCTCTTTTCTAAGCATATCATGCCAATAAAATCTTTGTGCAAATAACATTTGTCTGAGGGCTTCTTCCATTTGTACCCCTTCCTTCCACCCAAAATCCAGAAGGTTCACTAACCCGGAGATCTTGTCTAGAATGCCCGCATCCCAGTTGAGTCTGCCCTCCCAGAAGCTCCATACCACATTTTCCCCACCCAAACTCCCATCCTCCCACTGCCGTCGTCAGAACTTACTACCCATTGCTAGGCTTTTATGTCTCTAAAATACAGATTACCTTTGTAGCACAAATGCATGCTAATGCATTTTATTCCTCTGGAACAGTATATTCATTCGTTCATTTAATAAATATTTATTGAGAACTTATCATGTAATACTTCCAAAAAACTAATGCTTTAATTCTAAGAACCAATGAAGCTATATTTATTGTCAGACAAGTGTTTGGATGGCACTCAAATTTCTCTGTGTATAACAGTAGATAATATTCACCAAGTATTTACTGTGTTTTAATGCTATACATGTATTACCTCATTTAAAACAGACAATGACCTTATAAAATAGGTACTAACAATATTATTCCCATTTTCTAGATGAGGAAATTGAAGCATAGTGGTGAGATATTTTGACAAAAATTATTTGGCTAACAAATAGCAGAATCATGTTTGAACTAAGTTCTGTCTTGAGAGCTGCTACTCATAATAAGCTATACTTGCTCTAGGGTGTTTTGTTTGTTTTTATAATTAGGGCATGCATACATTCTAATTTGCCTGGGATAATTCTAAGAGGAGCCTATTTTCTTAGAATATTTAGTAGTACCCCCTTTCACTCTCAAAAGTGACCTTCTTTGAAGAATAAATTATACTGTCACCCAATTTCCAATCAATGGCTGGAAGAGAAAAGAGCACAGGAATTCTATATAGCATAGTAACTGGGATAGAAAGGGAGTACAGAGAAAAAGGGAAAACAAAAAACTACAAGTCAATAGACCTTGATTCAAGACCAGGTTTTACAACTAGTTAATTATGTGGCATCAGCCAAGATGCATAATCTGAGTCTGAATTAATATCCTCTATAAAATAATGTTTAAAAAAACCAACTCCTAGGGCTGTGATGAAAAGCACATAAGATTACACAGGAAAAAAATTACATAGGATAAGTACCTGGAACATGACAATGTCTCTGAAAAATAGATGTTAAGTCACTCTTTGGAACAGTTTCTCTTATATTCTACATGATTTTTCTGCTGCAAAGTGAAGATGAGTTCTTGAGGGATTAAACAGCCTTTGGATAGGCACCTAACATTCAGAGCCAACAGAACTTTATACCATTAAGTCTTGCTATAATTTGTGGTCTTCAGGGTGATAGCACTGGGAATTATTATGTAAGTAAATCCATTCCATGAAGGCCACACAATATTCGGACAGCCCAAGTATCAGCTCATTGAGGGTGGTCTTACCATGTAGGTTGAAGTAGCAAAACCACACCATGGTTGTGGATACTCATTTTTATTCTAGACTCTGGGACTTCAAAGACTCAGGAGCCAAATTTCAAGACATCTTGAGGGAACAGGAAATCCCTGAACAGCAAGGTAAAATGAAACTCTTTCCCTTTCTCCCACTTGAAAGAACTGAACTATTTGGCAAGAAATACTGTTTGTAAAGGAAGAAAAAGAGGTAGAAAAGAATGGAGGGGGTCTAAATGTATTATAAACCATGAATTATCATTAGTTTAACATTTTCTAAGCCTATTTAATTGTTTATTTCATCTTTTAAGTAGTCTCTTCGTAACATGGCTTAGCTTGATAGTCATGACACACAGTGCTAAGGAATTATGTGTTTTCACCTATAAAAGAAGAAATAAATTTAAAACTGCACTCAACTAAGAAAACATCCCAGTCCCACAGACCTCTGGAACACTGACTCCTTGAAGAATGTGGATTTATCCAGCACTGGCTATCATATTGTGGGGTGATTATGTTTCTTTAAACTTAAATAATTCATGCCAATAACATAACTCATGCAACTCCCTATGGATTTAGTAATTCCCTAACAGCTGGGATGTGAAATAAAGACCATAAATACAGTTCTTTTCAAGGACAAATTAAAACATAAACCTATTGTATCATAACATGCTTTACTAATAAAGAAAGTATCATGGTGTACTTTAACTTCTCAGATAAACTTTGTAAAGTATAAAAAATTGGCCATTTTTTAAAAGGAAAAAAAAAAAAGAAAAACATTAGGAACCCATCCCAAAAAAATGGGGAAAAAAGAAAGTGCTTTAAAAATATGATACTCCAAATCTGAAGAGGGATATCTAAAATACAGTTAACATGAGTGTTTATTCTGTTCTACTCAGGGTAGCTCTGCAGAACTGTGGGCTCTACTGTCCCTAGAAGGATCACTGGAGGCCACATACAGCACACATCTCTAAACGTGTCTAACAGTCTGTATGTAGTGCTGTATTACAAAAGCAACATCATACACCAGTCTCCCCAAAGGGAAAAGAGGCCAATGCCTCCCATAAAGAGAGCAGACCTAGTGTTCTAGTGAATTTAAAGTTTATCTTTTTGAATGAGTACTTCAAGAGAAATAGCACTTATAGAATTCAAGAACTGTAATTGAAATCATTTCTATTTGACAAGCTTAAAATATTAGAAAATATTTTTATTCTATGAAAACCTTCAAAATTGAGATTTTTAAGAAGAGAAACATGTCATTTACAAATCTTCACAAACTGAGATTTTTAAGGAGAAGAGAAACATGTCATTAGAAGTTGCAGTTCACAGTTTTGTAACACCACTTGATGTAAGTTAGTTGGTAAATTTTCATCAAAGAGACCAAACATAATGTGGGTTTTAACCAGAGTCAATAAGGTTCAGGGTACTGGGGTCAGCATTCTGAATCATCCTCTTCTTTGTTGGGCTATCCTGACATGATACATGTTGGTACCACAACAACGACAGCTGACCACTGCTTTTCCTGTTTGAAAAGACTTTGCCATTCAACTTGGACCAAAAACATTTGTCATGTTGTAGGCAGTGGATTAACTATAATCAGACCAAGCCAGTGGTAGTGCCAGTGCCAGGTTGAAAGAATCTGGTGGAACAAAGGCTGGATTTATCTCTTTGAGCATTGTTAGTTTGTTTCTTTTTTGGGGGGTGGATGGGTAAGAGGTTAGAAAACAGGATTCCCTTTCTGTAAAGTCAAAAGAAAATATCAACATTAAAGTAATTTAGAACTGTTTATCCTGCTAAAAATTTTCCCCCAAAATATGTTTTTATACTGAGTATTTATTTTAGTTATATTTTAAAACACAAACATTTGTTTATTTTCAGAATGCAAAAAAAACTTCCTTCTGTATTTTTGTTTGAAAAAAGTTTTATTAATTATCCAAAATATGTGAACCACTCTAACTTTCTGGAAATCATTTTTCATCACCTCTAGTGATTAAATGAATATCTTGGGGCCATTTTAGCTTTAGAATATGATGAGAGTAATTTTTATTAACCATTGCCACCAACTGATTTTTTTTAACTTGTAAGCTGTTATCAAAGAGAGAATAAAATTACTGTCAGTATAATATGTATAAATAGCAAATAAAATCTACAGCTAAGAAAAAAACTAACTTGAAAAAAGTAACAAGGAAAAGACTACTTAATTTTTGTTAAAATATAGATTTTAGTTAATAGGCCTTATATTGCAACTATCATTTCTGAGAAAAATTGTTTGAAAACTCTGAAGGCTTTTCTTGACACACTCAAATGGTTTAAAATAAAGTATCATGAAATAGTAAAATGTGTACTGTATTTAGCAAAGTTTGGCCAAATACTAGTCAATGTAAGAAATTTAACAAATATTTATGAAGCATATACTATGTGCCACAAATTGTTGAAAATACTGGGGAATACAAACAAAGTCTCTATCCTCAAGGAGCCTACATTTTAGTGGAAAAGATAAATAAATAAATTTATATTCAGTATTTTAGGATAAGAACAATAAGCTATTACTTTTTTCATGCATACAAAGGGAAAAAAGATCCATCACTTTAGACTGTTAATTCATGGAAACCTCTATGAAAACTCACAGTTCATGCTAACGCTGAGGAAGATTTTCCACTCATACATATAAATACACGAGTAAATACAAAGATTTCAAAAAGTAAATATTTTTAAAACAGGACGAATACAGAACACATACATCTTTTACTCATATATTCAAAAATAATTTTTGAGTGCTTACCATACAACTTTGGCAGGTAAATATGTTAGTGGCTAAAAAGATATGGAAATGCAGTCCCTGACCTCAGCCAAGAAAATAAAATATACATGGAGGTAATTATAATGTAATACAATTAGGTACCATGGAAGAGACATAAATCAGTGAGAAGTCAAACAGGAAATAAATTATTTCAAGTAGGAGGAATTCAGGGCAGCCTCTTGAAATTTTTCTACCATTTGAATAGGATCTTGAAGGATGTATTAAATATTAACTGAAAAAAAAAGGGAAAAGGTACTACAGGGTTTTTGTGGGATGGCCATATCTGGGTCATCTCAGGTACTCTTTCTATTGACTGTGTCTATTTCTTGACATAGGTTTTATTCAACTTCTCCACATGACTAGCAATATTTTTAATGTCTGGTGAACACCATGGGTGATATATTGTAGGAAGTCTGGATTATGACATCTTCCTGTAAAGTGTGTCAAGCTTTTTTTTTTTCTTGGAAAGCAGTTAAGTGATTCACAGATACTTTTGGTCCCATCAAGATCAGTTTTGCATTCTTTGTTAGGGCAAATCTGTTCATTTTGACCTTAGATTTAAGGCATAGTCCTCATCCCTTCTCCACACACTCAATGAAATGTAGTCTTTTGAAGAGGTCAATTGAACACTTAAGGTGTCTCATGTAGTGTCTCCATTCTTGTTGGGCCAGAACTTGAAACACCTCCCAGCACAGCACAAGCTCTATCATGTGCACCTCTCAGCCCTGCAGCAGGCACTTTCTGCTAGGCCCCATGGAGTCTTGGGTACACATGCAGGGCTGCCTTTGGCTGAGGATGCACAGTGAGTCTCTAAGAAGACTTCTGTGACTCTCCTCCTCTTCTCCAGAACCCTAAAACGTCCAGCTGCTTCTTCAGGCCCAATCTCTGATCTCTGCCTCCTAAGCCCAGTAAGACTGTGTTCCATTTGGGCTCCATCTCCATGTGTCATGGCAGGAAAGTGTTCTCAGAGCCACCTCCTCCCTATCCTATGATACCCAAAAAATATTATCTCAGGGTAAAAACAAATTCCTTAACTCAGGAAGGAATGGATGAATACCAATACAAACAAAGTTTTATTGTTACTCTTGTTAGTTTTTCATAAAGAGGAGACTTGAGCACGATTATGGGCGAGGAAGTAACTCAATGGAGAAAGATTAAGTAAAGATAGGTGAGGGGGAAAGGATATCGAGACCAAAGACCCAAATAAAAATGCTCTAAAACTTAATGAAAGAATAATAAATACTGTATTTTGATAGCAAACATGCCAATCTAATAAGCATGTATCCTTCCATGTGCTCAGAACTATGCTGAGGGGAATTAGAGGGAGCATAATACATGATCTCTGATCAGAGAAGTTATAATCAAAAGAATCAAAGCTCACAGATTTGAAATAATAAAGGAATAATTCCCACTATTCACAGAAAAGAGACTGAAGGTACTGAAAAGAATTTGAAGGCCAGCGAGACTCCTGAGAGAAGCTAGGAAAACTTACGAGGAAGGACAGAGGAAATAAGCTAATTCTGGATTAGAAGATACAACAGAAGTTATTCCAGGCAAGAAAAATATGAGTGAAAAATGTGTAAGCAAATATGAACACAATGTGCTTCTGTGATACTGAAACATTCTGATTAGGTCATGAAAAGGCAATGTCGGAAAACTAGAATGAGATCTAGATTGGGGGGTAGCAAACAAGGGGTCTAGGGCCAAATCCAGCCTACTGCATTTTTTTAACAGCCTGTGGGCTAAAAATGGTTTTTATATTTTTAAATGGTTGCCAAAAAATCTGAAAGAGAATAATATATCATGACATGTGAAAATTATGTGAAAGTCAAATTTCAGTGCCCATAAATAAAGTTTTATTGGAGCACAACTATCCTGACTCATTTATGTGTTGTCTATAGCTGTTTTTGGTACAAGAGTAGAATTGAGTAGTAACCATATAATCCACAAAGCCAAAAATATTTATTTCTTGGTTCTTCACCAAAAAAGTTGCAACCCATAGTCTAAAAAACTGAGACTCCTAATCTAGTCTATTACCCACAGACCAACAAGTTTAAAAAGTTAAGTCAAAATAGGTCAGTTTGTTTCATTTTTGTGATAAGACTACTAGAGAGAATTTTAAAGACTGTAAATTCATATTATTGTCTATCACTTTTTTGAAAATCTTTTACCAGAATTTCAAGTTTCTCTGTAATTACTTACCAAAAGCATTGATGAGGCTAAGTCACATTTTCATAGTCACTCAGGGGAATTTATGAAATGAGACTAAATGTGGTTGAACCCTCACTGAATCTTTTTTTTGTTTTTAATCTCTACTGAAAATCACTCACAGAGTAAACTCACTCTCTTATCTCCTAATGTAGAGTAATCAGGTCTAGGTGTTGACTGACAAATTGAAAAACTTAGGATGGAGAATTATTTTAAAAGATACATAAATAGCTTAAATATTTTATTTTAATTAAACATTCATTTATTCACCATTTTATTAAATAGGGCCAAGACCCTTTGTTTAATTTCATGTCTACAATATGGAGTTCCCAGTCTTCTTCGTAGCTAAACCACATCTTCAATGGATAGTCTACTATTTCAAATTTCAGCTTCTTTAAGTGGAGGGAACATGTCAAGCCAAATGTGAGGCAATCTGAATACAGATCCTTCAAGATTTAAGAGGAACATCTCTCTAATCTTTTACAGTTTCTGGTCCACATTGACTCATCTTTATTAAAGCATTTCATTTTTCATAGAACTAACCTTTTTTCAAATATGTTTCCTCTGCCTATGTACCATTTAATCAGTTTGCCTAATTATAATAACAAATACAAGTAGCCAGAAACACACCTGACTGTGAGTCAGCACACAACTCCCAGGCAAACCAGACAGTGGTCCCTAGCCACATGTATTCAGCGCACTCTGGCCCCATTCAACATAATCTCCAGAGGAAAGGAGCATTAGGTTAATCCAGCCTGATGACTTTGTGAGCACTTACTGTATCCTGTTACAAGCTAACAAAGGTTTGTATCCTTTGTATAAGACACTGTTATTTTCATGGAATTTGTCTAGAAATATTTTTCATATTCTCAGAATTCCTAAAAAAATTAAATATTTTCAGCCTATATTAAGTGATGGAATCAACAGAATCTAGGGTTTTTGGTTTCTTTCTTTTTTTTTTTTTTTTGCTTTGTTTTGTTTTTCAGTCTTTCAAACATTGATGCATTAGACCTGGTATTCTTGCTTAATTCTAGTTTGGGTAATTCTGTTTCGCCTACATAAAGTTGCCCAAATTTTCAGTGAGATATGGCATCCTTTGAGTCCAATCCTAAACCAACATTCTTATTATTCTGAACCACTGGACAGCTGTCAAATTCCATTACCCAGATCATTCCAATTTCCAACCATTCCAATTAGTAAACACCATTCAGAGTTTGAAAATACGTTTAAACTACTAATGACTATTTCAGCAACTGAAAAAAAGATTTAATATTATCTTCTTTTCTAAGCTGGCAATCTTGCCCCTAACATTGCTGGAAATAACTTCTGTATAAATTTCCCTAAATGTGGGACTGTAAAAACAATTCAAGGGTCAGAACGTTAGGGAAAAGAAGTATGTATTCATAGCAGCTAATATATTCAAATGTCATTAAATGACAGTATATAGTTCCATTGGTTATTTTAAATTTTGCTATAGAACATAGTTGATAACTTAAAACATTCACAATATAGTAAGTAAGTAAGACTTAAAATGTGTAGTGTATTTTTATTCTTATAAAGAATGAGAATTCAGCTTTATACTAAACATAAAATAATTAACAAACCAATAATTATTTAAAAACTATATATACTTAGTAGTTATTCCTGTATTTAAGCATACTAATAATTTTTACTTTCTTTTTTTAGTTTATCTGTACATCTAATTTTTAATAATAAACTTTTTTATCAAGAAACAAATAAAATCAGAGCTATTCTCTAAGAAAAGACTGTATTATCCCATTTTCCCCTCAGTCTAGGCCTCCAAGTGAAGGTGAAAGGGACCGAACAAGACCCCTCCTAATTCCATCAATCTCTTTGAGGAATTTATAGGGAAGTTACCAACCTCTGGTCTAACCAAATAGAGAAAAGAGGGAAAGGAAAGAGGATCACAGGATATAAACAGAGGATACTCTGATCAAGTTCGTATGCAATAATTCAATGAATGCAACAAGTTCTGCTTTTCCCCCACCTCAATCAAAAACTTCAAATCTCTCTTTCAACCTAAAAAGCTAACTTTTCTAATTACAGTCAAGAGCTAGTTTCCTGGAGGAAACTGATGCTTTACTGTTGGCATTTCACACTGCACAGTGGTGGAAACTTCCTATATTTCACCCTATCTGGCAAACAGATCTCTAAAACGCAAGAGCTCTCTCATCAGCAGCTGTCAATGGATAGAATTGTTTCCCTGCACTATTAGGTTCCAACGCTCACTGACTTTGTAAGCAACTAGTATATTAACTACAACAAAATTCAATGGGGTATTCTGTAACAGACTTACACAACCACTTTCCAATAGTACTTTCTGTAATGGTGGAAATGTTCTATAATTTATACAGAGAAGCATCATATGTCAAAGCAGTTTGGAGAAGACGGGGATGAAGTGAGAGGAGGGGGCTTGGCGGAAACTCTAAGCATAATAGATATGTTCACTGTCTTGAGCAGAGTGATGATTTCAGATGTATTTTAAATTTATCAAAGCATATGCTTGAAATATGTAGTTTAGTTTATTTTAATTATACCTCTATAAAGCTGTAAATGTGTGTGTGTGTGTGTGTGTCCCACTGTGCTAGAAACACGGAGGGGATATCACTTTCATTAAAGAGCTGCTTTAGGGTATACAGCTGGAGTTTCAATTCAAGAGGCTGATCTTTGTTGATCCTGAAATTCTGAAATGTCAGAACATAGATGAAAGTCCAGGGGAACCAGCACTAAGTATCTCCTGGCTGGAGATGCAGAAGAGGGAAGCAGGAACCAGATCACATAGATGGGTAAGTGCAAGGAATTCTCAGTGCAATGGGAAACCATTGGGGGGTTTAGGCAGGGATTTCATTTTCAGAGCTCACTTTGTAGTTGCTGTTGTGTTTGTTTTACAGATAATATACTCCCATGGTTCAAAAGTTCAATACCTCTAAAAATGTGTACAACAAAAAGCCTTCTGCATTAGTTATGTATTGCTATGTAACAAATTACTCTAAAACTTAATGGTTTAGAACAATAAACATTTATCATTTCATGGTTTCTGTGGGTCAGGGATTTGAATGGTGTGGTTGGGTGATTCTGTCTCAGGGTCTCTCAGGAAGTTGCATCAAAACAGAGGCCAGTACTACAAGCATCTGAAGGTTTGCCTGGGGTAGAGGATCTGCATCCAAGAAGAGACATTCACATGGCTCTTGTCTGGAGGCCTCAGTTCCTCAACAGATGACCTCTCTACAGAGCTGCTTGATGCCCCACACCAAGGAAGGTAGCCTCCTCTAGAGCTAATGATCCAAAAGAACAAGCGAGAACTCGCATATCTTTTACAACCCCGCCTCAGAAGTCAAATTTCATTATTTCAGCAATATCCTATATGTTCACAAGTACTACACAGGGTGTAAATATCAGGAGGTGGGAATCATTAGACACTGTCTTAGAAATTGGTTACCATAATCCTATCTTTTTTTTTTCCAAGAGAAGAAAAATGTCTTATCTGTTATGCAAATTCCACCTTACTTACATCTTTCCAAATTTAGTCACCTTTCAAGCCCTATTTCAGACTTGTCATCTTTCCTGAGCTCCTTACACTGGTCAGAAAATACAACTTCTCCCTCAGGGATTCCTCCCTAGTATTTTGTGCCCAGATATGCCATTTAAAAATAAGAACCACAGGAGAAAAAGAAAACTTTGGAGTAGGGGATAAAAATGAGTTTGATTTGGGAAATGTTGAATTTGAAGTATCGATTGATCAGCCAAGTAATGATATCTCAGAGACAACAAATATGTATTTCTGTGTGTGTGTGTGTGAGTGTGTGTGTGTGTGCGCCTAAAGTTAGGGGAAGAGTTAGACTAGTTTACATATAGATTTTGAAGTCACAAGCTTACGTGAAAACCTGGAAGGACTAGGGTAAAGGTATGGAGTGAGAAGACTGTAGGATCCTGAGAATCCAGTGAGCAGAAGTCTAAGAATGACCCCATTCATTCACTCAAGGGATAATTTTCTAGCAACCACAATGCATGAAAGGGAGTTGGGAATGGAAATATATAGCAAGATTAGGTAATGCAAAAGTTCAAAATAAGAACTGAAAACTATTCACTGATTTTAGCTGGGTGATAATCACACATGGCATTAAGAAGGAGGTCAAAGATAGCTTGCAGCGGGGTGAGAGGTGAATGGGCACTCAGTGAGTAGGAGTGAGGCGTATAGACCCAGAGTCAACTTCATGACATGCAACCTATGAAGTTACACAAGCCCCAGTGCCCACACTTGGTTTACTAATCTGCTGTTGCCATCTAGAAATCCCGAAAAATTTTGAGCAAGAGACCTCGTATTTTCCTTTTGTACTGAGCTCTGCAAATTCTGTAGCCAGATCTGTTTAGACCGTACTTTAAAGAATCTTGACCAAGCAAGGCAAGAGAGATGAGGTAGTAGGGAGGAAGTACAGACAGCAGACATTCTTCTATTTAATTACTGTGGTTGTTCTGATTGTTGTTAGCATTTTTATTTTAGGATGAGAAAGACTTACAGGCTTAGGGAAATGAGGCAATGGTGGAAAGAAATTAAAGGTACAGAAGACAGAAGAGACGGGTGATAGAGTCAAAAAGTGATGAGAAAGAAGGGAACGAATACTACAGAGCCCAGGCGGACTTGTCATCCCTGAGACTAGAGAACAAAAGGTAAAAATGGGGAGAAAGTAATGTAGTTTTGTTCTGAAGGCTTATTTATCTCAATGAAGGGAAACAAAAGTCATGTATTCATAGGAAGGCAGAGGAGATTGTTGGGTAGAGAAGTTGAAAATTGATAAGAAAAAGATACTAAACCAGAAGGAAATGGGACAGAATGTTCACCAAAAGCAGGTGAAAGGGTTGATTTCAACTGAGAGTCTAACTCGTATTTTAATATTTTTCCTAGACAAATCTCAAAATAATTATGTTGAGTAGAAGTCAGATGAAAAAAAGTAGATTGTGTAATTCCATTTATATAACATTATAAATGCAAATCAATCTATAGTGACAACAAGCCTGGGGGTAGAGGAGGGGCAGGATGGGGTGGGGGGGTGGGGAATCACACAAAGGGGCATGAGGAAACACTTGGGGTGATGGATATGATCACCATATTGATTGTGATAATGGTTTCATGGTTGTCCATACATGTCAAAATTTACCAAATTCTGCATATTAAATATAATGTATATAACTTCATAAAGCTATTTATTATAACCTAAAAATTATAGGTTAAGTAAATAGATCTGTGTCATTTTCAGAACAACCAGACTGCACTTCTCATCTCTCCAGTGCCACAAAGTATCTCGGCTAATGGGGATGGGGTACATCAGTGATCCTGGACACCGCAGTGTGTGTTACCTGACACCTGGGTGTATGGGGAGAGGAAGATTAACCCTATGTAGACCTGTGTGGGTGTCTCTGTGTCTACAATAAGCAAATTAAACTACTTGCTGTTTGACTAGAGGATGAGGATAACTTCTCCCCCTTACCAGCCAACAGGTCTTGTGAGAATCAAAGGCAAGAGTTAGTCCAGTCCCAGATAAGCAGCATGTGCTTTCCCATCACCTTTTCATTGCGATATATCCATTTTTATGTCTGTTTGTTTAATCCTTTCTTGCAGGGTTGAAGGAAGTGGTACGCCTCATCTCAAAGTTAAAGCCTATACCTGTGCCCTCTATCCCACACGTATTTTTTTTCCTGCTTTTAAAATATCTGCCATTCCTCTGGTTTCCTCTTCCTCTTTATTTACCTCTGTAAATAGTTTCAACATAAATAAAACCTCTCCCTAATTAATCCTATTTTCAGTGTGCCAGCTAGCTGCTCTCTTTTGGAATCCTGATTCATAGGCTGCAAAATCTCAAAATACCCCCACAATATATGCAAAGTTACATCGATTTAAATTGATATGTTTCAAAGCAGTTAAGAAACTCCAAGCAGGATTCTCTATTTGAAAGAGATACTGTGATTATCACCATAGTGAATACCTTTAAGGTGTTTTGTGCTCAGTTTACATATTGGCTTTCTATTTATTCAAAATAGAAACATCTGAAAAACAGCATTGGCCAAAGACTGATTATACTCATTCAAGAAACCACTTTAAACTGTTGGAAAGACATTGAATGTTCTACAGGAGAAAACCTCCCAAATATCTAGGGACTATTTCACCTTTGCTTTAATGATAAAGAGAAATTAAAAAGTAACTGGAGTTGAAACATAATTTATCAGAATGGCTTTCATTCATCTAAACATCTCTTGCCTAAAATTCTAAAAACAAACTGGTTTTCTTGCCTCTGGTCTCTCAATGTTTCAATCCACACTTCAGACTATCAACCCACAAACATTTGCTGAGCTGCTAAGTACAAGGCTGCTCTACACCCCAGGGATGCAGCAGATAATGTAATTATTCATTCCTTCTAAAAACTTTCACTGACTCCTATTGATTACAGAGGAAAGTCTATACTTACTGGCAAGGCAATCACCATTTTTCATAATCAGAGTCAAATTTATATCCAGAGTCATTTCTCACCATTCCTTTAGATCAATGGTTATCAATCATTTTCAGCTTAGTACCTGTTCACATTCTTAAAAGTTACTGGGAACCTCAAAAAGCTTTAGTTTATGAGTTATATCTATCATTATTTATCATATTTAAAATTAAAATATGAATTTTTAAATGTTCACTAAGTCATTTGGCACATGGAATATTCTCCAGGATAGACAGTATATTACACCATAAAACAAGTCATTAACTTAAAAGGAATGAAATCACATGAAGTATACCCTCCAACCACAATAAAATGAATTAGAAGCCTATAACAGAAGAAATTTTAGAAATTCAAACATATGAGGAAAATAAACAACATACTTCTAATAACCAATGGATCAAAGAAAAAATTACAAGGGAAAGTAGATAATACTTTGAGATGAATTAAAATGAAAATACAACACATCAAAACTTATGGGATACAACGATAACAGTGGGAAATTTATAGCTGTAAATGTCTATGTTAAAAAATTTCAAGTCAACAACCTAATCTTTCATCTTAAGAAATTAGAAAAAGAAGAGCAAACTAAATCAAAAGCAAATAGAAGGAAAGAAATAATAGAGATTAGAGCATAAATAAGCAAAATAGAGAAGAGGAAAAAAATCAACAAAACCAAAAATAGGTTCTTTGAAAAGGTCAACAAACTGACAAATTTTTAATAAATTGACCAAGAAAAAAGAGAGAACTCAAATTACTAAAATCAGGAATAAAAAAGGAGACTTTACTACCAATCTTACAGGGAATAAGAAAGGAACATAAGGGAACACCACAAACAACTGTAAATATGCTAAAAAAAAAAAAAAAACCCACTGAATTGTATGATGTAAAATGGTGAATTTTATGGTCTATCTATCACATCTCAATTTTTTAAAACAGAATTTATACAAAAATAATGTGAAAAATGAAGGAAAAACAGAAGAAATAAATAACATAAATAACAAATTAAGAGTATTGACCAGAAAAATGCTCCCCAAAAGAGACAAAATTAATCAAATATATTAATATAATTTTTTTAAACTTTAAAAAGTGATTGCCTTTATAAAATAAGAGCACAAAGTAGAAAGTACTTAGGGAAGATAAGGAAATATTTTCAAAGAAGAAAAAACATGAGCTGGCAGAGTTCAAGAAAAAAATGAAAGAAAAAATTAAAATACCTCAAAAAGGAAAATCATTGTGAAAGCAGAAAGAAGTACATTACAGACAAAACATAAGGTCTTTTGAAGTAGATTGAAGAACTTAGAAACCAAGTATAGTGTGGATCTGGGAAATAGCTAGACCTATAGAAATACAAATAATTTTTTAACTGCATGAAAAGTAAGTTTGAAGTAACTGCAGAAACATAGATTTATTTACAATTTATGATAAGCTTTGATACAAAGAAGTAACTATTCTGACACAGACCAAGATTAAACCACCACAAAAGATTATCAACAGACAAAGTAGAATTGTGAGGGAAAAGGAAAAGACCATAGTTTTCCTTTAGACATAACTCACTTTTAAGAAAAATCTAAGACTTTAACATCAGGATCAAAGCATAGTGCTGCCAGCTCTTTAAAAAGTAATAATAAACATGAGGAAAAATATATAAGACATTTATACTAGTGCTAATGTCAAAAATTAACTGTTAATTTCTGGGTGGTTGGATAATAAATGAACTTTATTATTTTCATTTTGCTCTTGTTTTGTTAATGTTTTTATCATTTTTCAGCAATAACCAAGTCATAATAAAAGAACATAAAAGAGCAATGCCATATATTAATCTTAGTTTGCTATGTAAATATAATTATGTTTAAGGTACCTGAAGCATTCTCATCTTCCTGTCGTTCCTATTCTGAAGTTTGGGTTTAGTCACTCTTTTTATTGTCATTCTATAATCTCACACAAATGGGTCCCTCGGGTATGTTGACTAGGACTTTAACAGGACCTCTGCTATGATCAAGATTTTGATGTTCTGACCCAGCAGCTGGATAAGCAGCACCCATTGTATCACACTGCTTAAGGATTTTTTTCCACCCAGGATTTACAAGTAGTAAGAGGACATAAAATACAGTCACAAAGTAGATGCCAAATAGCAAATAGTTAAGAATATTTAATTCTCCAAAACATATTTTTTCTTTGCTGTTCCATATACCACATCCCAATTTAAAAAATAGTTATGGCTGGTGTTTAAGAAAAACAGCAGTGCTGACTCTTGTTAAAATGCTTCATAAATGTAGTAAAATGATCCACCCAAGATTTAAGGCCAAAAGTGTGTGTGTGTGTTTGTGTGTACCTGTGTGTAATTAATCTTAATTTCCCACAAAACATTATTAAACAATTGAAATGCACATTTCTATGGAAAATAACAGGGTACTTAATTTCTTTAAAACTTGGAGCATGACTTTTTTGGAATGAATGTATAAGAAGCCTAGTAGACCAATCCTACCAATCATAGAACTTTTTAGAGCTGTAAGGAAATATGTGAAACTCATTTATCTTCAGTGTTTCAAGTATTATGTCAGGAAATTAATCTTAGGTAAGTGACTATGTATACTTCTAAGGTTATGGTGTGTAATTTAATTAGATATCTATAGTATTTCCTATCATTTCACTTTTTATAAATTCTAACTGCAGCGAAACTTCATTCAACTTGATTCACGATGCTCCCACCTCCACATCCCCACATCACACTTTGTTTTGCCCTCACCATTCCATAAGTATTTCATTCATCTATTTCTCATGGGTGAAACTGCAGTATGAAATTACTGCAACAAAGTCCATCCTCTTTATGTGACACAGTAATGCTTTTCATATACCCAGAAATGTTTTTAAAAGAGATTTAAAAAACAAACCTGAATTAAAAACAATACACAAGCATTCTCATTGACACCTTCTACAGCTGTGAGTTTGATATAAACCAAAATTCACTGTAATTGCAAGCAACAGAGCTCTCAAAAAGTTTTGAGAAAATGAAAGATGGGAAGGTTAATTTCTTTACTGCAGTTTTTAAAACTCTCCACATTAGTTTCAGGACTATATACATGAGAGATTATGACTTAAAATCCTGAGCTAGAGTTCTCCCCATTACTTTGGCAACAAATGAAGTTGCCTGTACACTGGGTGGACCAAAGCCATCACAACGCACAGGTCTCAGCTAATGCCATTTCTAAGGCTAACAAATCCCTAGTTTCTACTCCTAGCAATCATTCGAATTAAAGGGCCATCAGCATAGCACCCAGTTGTTTTTATATGATTTCAAAATACAGCATGAGTTCATGAATCACTTTCGACCAAGTAAACATTAGAAAAAAAA
The DNA here is from genome assembly GCF_036321535.1 of Camelus dromedarius. NCBI lineage: Eukaryota > Metazoa > Chordata > Mammalia > Artiodactyla > Camelidae > Camelus > Camelus dromedarius. The sequence continues at coordinate 43,576,555 of NC_087436.1, forward strand.
AATCTTGGAGGTGTGGACTTCAAGACTGTAATCACCTGATGAACTTAACATGTCTTTCTCCCATTTCTAAAACCCTAATAAAAGGTATTGCCTATTTTTTTGTATTACAGGAAGTACATAATGTTAACAGTCACAAATGAGAAATTTGATTGCCTCGGAGAATTAACCTATAAAAGCAGCCCATAGTGCAAAGTCATCTTAAAGAGGTAGAGTAGCAGAAGTTAAAATAAAGAGAAGGAATGTAAGCCTCATGACTTGACAATATTTGTTTAATGAATGGGTGGCAAATTTCTGAGATCATTAACATTCTGAGATCTCATTTACTATATGAACTTATCTGAAGTAAGAATACACTATTTTGAATTAGAATTCATCAGTGGTGGAAGAACACAAAAGGGAAGTCATAGATGCAGATATAGGCAATGCCCGTCAAAACAAAATCTTAAACAATTCTTATCAATGCATTAATTAACTAGATGGGAGATTCCTTTCACAATGTATACATGTACCAAATCTCCAAGATGTACACTTTAAATATCTTACAAGTTTGTATGTCGATTATAAGTCAGTAAAACTTAAGTTTTAAAAAATCCTAACCATTTAATGAAAATGTTACTGGTCCTTCCCAAAATGTCATAATGTCAAAATGATGAGCTGGCACTGAGAATCAGTAATGTATCTGGTTAAGGATACCTTGATCCCACTTTGAACAATATCTTTAATGAATGCTAAATGAATGTTAACATTCATTTCTTAACCAGAACTCTTGTTTTAGTCCCTCTCTATTATTCTGACTCTGTTGTTCTTCTTTCTACAAATAACTTTTGGCTCTTCTTCATAATACCCTACCTAATCCCTGTCTCTTCTTCTCATGACCTCTCCATCTAGAGAGTCATTCTGGTTGCTATGTATTCCCACATAAATGTAAGGCTCGTGGGGATACCCGACTGTACTGTCATTCATCTTTCATTAATTCTTTTAATAACAGTATTTTATTATATGATATGTGACCTTCCTTTATTTACAAATATTTGATTATTTTCCTTATAATACACAAAATTGAGTTGACCAATTATAGTTATACTACATCAAAAATATATAAAAGTACACTAAAGTTGGAAGTTTTCCTAAAAGTTATGTAGGAATAAAAAAATAAAAAACAAGATTTTTCAACCTTTAAGATGATGCTGAAATCTCAGGCTATTGAATTTAGTATACCTTACATAAAATTAGAAATGATGACTTTTTAATTTGGGAGTATTACATGATCATCAAAACAATTTTAATAAGAATATTGGAAAGATAAAAAAACTCTAAATCACCAATGCTTCCACTACCCTCACATGGCCACTCTTCTTCCTAGCCTTTTCTCTACTGAAAGACCCTTTAGATTTTCATTGTTACAATCACACTGACTACGTAGAAATTAGTATCTCAAAATCATTTTTTCAAAAATGAAATACAGTGTATTTTGGGGAAAAAAGATAATCTTTTGTTCTAGGAAAAAACACAAACATAGGTTAGAATAAATTACAACATGGCAAGCATTTAATAGATTCCAAAATCTTCATCACTAAAGGTACACATATGATAACTTTACATATAAAAACTGTATTTACAAGAAAATTCAAATTCTGGGATTTCCTGAATCCTCTAGAGTAAATGGTTTTCATTTAATTTTTTACTCATAGGAAAAACATTTATCTCATGCCTTACGAATGCTTTCCAAGTCAAATATATAAAATAATTGCAGAGAAAAAAAACTAGTTCATCTAAAATACAATTAGGTCATAAGACTTCACATTTGAGTATTAGATTGACTAATTTTATTGCCATATAATTTGAAGAGAAATAACCCTTCTCAAACTAGTGTCTATAAACATCTTCTCCATTAGTTTTATTTCTGTGCTTTTTAAAACAAAATCCCATAAAAACAACTGGGACTCTGGAATACAGCTGTCCTTGTTAGCATTCCAAAAATTAAAGCTCTGATCTGCCTTGGCCAGGAACACTCCAGAAATAATGAAGCCCAGCTTTCACATGAAAGATTAGCATGTTTAAAAATGTAGCTTAGAACTGTCCTCTTTGGACAAAACATCTCTCTCTTTATGAAATCAAAAAAGTAATTATTGGGTGCTAAAATATAATGAAATGAATTTACTTTAAGAGGAGGCATCATTCCTTAAATCTGTCAAATACCACTGTATGAAAGCTGTTTGTCCCTATTTTTGATTTTGAGAGCTCAGCAGTTTAATGTTGGTGGTGGAGGTAATGATGATCCTTAACTTTTACTGGGTGCTGAGCACATGCCAGATGTTTTCTTTATAACTTTTATTTCCTTTCATCTTCACAACTACTCTAGTGAAATTGAGTCCCCCTAAAACTGAGTTCCCCTGTCGAGTTTATGATGAACCTCTCTATCCAAAACTTCATTCCTCTTCTTGTCCTGCATCTGTTCCCCCTCAAGCTTGAGGAGTATCTAAGAAAAAGGGGGACTGAAACTGAGCAGGATAGTATAAGGCCTTCCTGGGTACAAAAGCCCCTCTGTGCTCCCCCCGCCAGTTCTTGTTTGTAGGGGAATAAAAGGATTTAGTCTCCGAGGCCTCCCCTGAGTTCCAAGGAGCAGGCTCAACAGTTAACGATTGATTAGGACAGTAGAGTCGCAGGCCTCCTAGTTCCTCCTGAATGGATATAGATAACAATCTGACGAATATATCTCTGAGTTGTTTTACAGAAACTAAGACCCCCCACCCAGGTGGAGGATGGTGGCCACATGCTGACCACAAGCACATAGACCCCATACTGCTTGGAACCAGAAGGTGGAGATTCCAGAAGCATCACCCTGTTATCTTACCACCTACCAATCAGAAGAAGGTCCACTAGCTGATCAGGCATCCTACAACCCTCTCCCCTCACACTGTCTTTAAAAATCCTGGCCTGAAAGCGAAGAGACTTTGGATCTTTTGAGCAAGAGCCACCCATTCTCCTTGCTCAGCCCTGAAATAGACATTTCTCTGCTCCAAACTCCAACATTTCAGTTTGTTTGGCCTCACAGTGCATCATGCTCACAAACATAGGTTGGACAACACTAAGACCACTATTATTGTCACCATTTAATTTAATTTTTTTCATTTCTTTTTTGAAGGGTGACAGGTTAGTAATTAGGTTTGTTGGTTTGTTTGTTTAATGGAGGTACTGAGGATTGAACCCAGGACCTCATGCATGCTAAGCATGCACTCTACCACTTGAGCTATACCCTGCCCCCCAACTTCAGCATTTTAGAGGAGGAAATTGAAGCAGAGATGCTAAATAATTTGCTTCAGTCACTTAGTAAGTGACACACTAGATTTGAATCTAGATTTGAACTCAGGGCCAAGTTCTTGATGTTCTTATAGAACAAGAAAAAATTTTCTTTGTTATATTCTCTACATAGCTCTGAGTCCCTCCCCCTCTTATCCCCTCTTTTCCCCTCACCATCTATTTGCTTGTTTTCAACAAAGAGTTACCTCAATGTGTGTTTATGATAAAATGTTGCCACCCTGAAAGAGCTACGTGTTAAAACATCGTACCAGGTAAGGGTTAGAAGCCCCATCAGGTGCCCTGGGACCCGAACCATACCGTCAAATTGTATTAATCCTTTCAATAACCCTTTATGTACCCCATTTTATACATAAGCTCAAGTAATTCAAGTAACTCCCTTCAGAGCAAATAGCTATTTAGTAGCTATTTATAAAGCTGAGATTTTGTACAGCCGAATTTGAAAGTCACATATTGTTTACTCCAGAGTCCACGCTCTTTAATAGGCTAAAATATATGCACTACCAAGCCTGCGGTAAAGAGAATATTTAAAACAATCCTCAGTAAATCAGAGTAACCACATATATAGTTTGGGTCTCAATCTAAATCCTCCTTAGTCAAATATGATCAGCCTTTAGGAGAATCCTACTTCCTCAGAAATGGATTTAGAAGTTCCAAATTTCAAGGAATCCCAACCTAATTAGTAGTCCATATGCAATTTCAACCTTTCCTTTCTCTAAGAAGACATAAATCCAAGAGCTTGAGTGTAGCCCAGCTAATTAGGTCTTTGTCAAACAATAGTCCTTTTCTTTAAAACTGTGGCTTCTCACCCAGATGATAAAAAGCTATTTCAGCTCAAGACTTTTACTTAATTGGTTTGCACCCTCCCAGGGACCTCCTGGGTTCCTCCTGCATATCCCACATCAGAGTGTAGGGAGAATTCTCTGCCTCCCAGCAAAGCACAGTTCTTCTAAGATTTATGTGTGGCTTTCATGTTCACCCACTGAATAAAAAGGCTTGGCTCCTTTTAGCTGCAACTACCTTCCCTAAGGAGAGCACCGCTTTGGAAACTTGTGCATGTCAAAGGAAGTTTGTTTACCCTTAGAAAAGTCCAGCAGAATTCACAGTGAAGCAATTCTTTTGTACCCTTTGGCAGCCCCTATGGCTAAGGGCCCCAAATCACAATAGCCCCAGTCACCCAAGCTTGGAAAGCAAAACTTACATCCAAAAATTAGCCATTGTAAAATCTTTCCACTTTAAGAGGTTAACTTTTTAAATACTCTACCAGTACTTATTAAACCCACATAATGAAGCAAGCTCCTAATTTAGAGAGTATTGCCTTATGTTGTAACTCTCTGGTGATAGAATTTTAGACCTAAAGATAGATATCAGTAATCATTTTTCTAACTGCTTCATTTTTCTAATCAAAGGCCCAGAGGGTTCAAGTGTCTTTTCCAGTTAGTAGCAGGGTGGGTCCGGAACCCAGATCTTCTCAATTATTTCTTAGTGTTCAAATAAAGACTTTTTTTTTTTAAAGGAAGAAAAAAAAACCTCTGTTAAAATCTTGGGTCACAATTAAATGGTAAATCTGACTCCAAGGGACTGTGTGGAGGAGAGACTGGGAAAAGCAGTACAGTGAATGGCACTTAATCAAATAAACGTTTTATTCTCTGAGTGATAGGATGCTGTAATAATGAAACACTGACATAAACCTTCCTTTCACTAGAGCTATTTTCCCCAACAGAATGGATCAGATTTGCTGGTAGGTGCCACCCAACCGATGTAGAGAATGGTACTCTGTATTCTGCAGAATGGTCGCTCCATGACCAGCAGAGCAGCAACCAGCCAGTGCAGTCCAGTCTGCTAGGGATCAAACCAGCATCATGGAAATCAGGACAAATTAAGTAAGCAACTAAAATTTCATCTTTTCATTGTTTTTGGTTTTTTTTCCAAGCAATAAAGGTCATCTGTTCAGGAGAGTACTAGCCCTTTGAATGATCTAAGCTGAAGCTGGCCAGGTGAGAGGGAGCCCCACAAAGGGGCTGAGGCTGGGCAGGGTGGTCACAGATGAGTAGCAATGCAGCTGCCCCCATGCTGATTGCTTCTCAGCAGAGACTTCATGAAAGAGACTTCAATCAGCAGAACAAAAACCTCTGGCTTCCTGCCATAGAAGCTGACAGCAAATAAGAGACAACAGAAGAGCACAAGCTTAGGGCAAGACAGCTCCCCCGAGGGCTGGAGCCCGCCTGGACCCAGGGGAGGTGCCTGCTGAGGCCAAATCACTGAGAAAGCCTGACATCTATCTGGGTCCACCTCCCCTCATCCTTTCCCAAATCCAGAACACACAAAATAAAGAGTACCAGGAGTGGAAAAGGCATGAGACTTTAATGTGAACATTGAAACAAATGATCAGAATGAACTTATCTAAAACCATAACCCTTTGAGAGAGCATAGCTAAGAGAACCCCTAAGTTCGCTCTTTAGCTTTGCACAGGAACTATTTAGCCAAGTGACTATTTAGCCCATGGCCCAAACACATTTATCTGTCATTTACTTCAAAGACTTCAGAGTCGTCAGTGGGACAACGTGGTTGGACACTGATTTTAATCTACACTCTGAGGGCAGCTAAACCACGTTTCATGAGGGGTGGCTTTTCGCTTTGGACAAACCCTGACCAGGAGTCCAAATTCCCAAGGAAAAAACTTCAAGCATCTCCCTCTGAATCTATGCAAGACGGGTCATGAATTAACACAAGGGCCTGAGATATAATCTATGACTAGTGAACTGAGTGGTGCTCATGCAACGGGGACTGGCTGGAAATATTAGACAGACAGCTCTGCCCTGCAGGGTCTAGCACCTGTCTGCCCAGCAGCATAACAACTTTGAGGCAGTTCTTATGACTAGAACTTCATTTCTTCCTGTGTCTGTCACATATCAGAGGATTCTGTCACCTGATCCAACTACACGGTTAGGAACCCTGCTGCCAGATCATCATAACATTTGCCTGAGATGGATCTCCCTTATGTTGGTGATCGCAGGAGTGCATGAAGGAGACTGCAGACTAGAAGCTGCATTCCAGGTTGTACGACTGCTTTTGTGTTTGCTCGCTATGAAATGTATGTCCATGGGACACAGTTTGGTCCGACACCTATTTTTATTATATCATATCACATGGTAATGAGGGTGCAGATGGAATAGAAAACAACCCTCGCTCATTTCCTCTACTCAGAGCAGCTACTCTGTGCACAAAAAGAACCTGAGAACCATGGCTGGCCACGGCCCCAAGAGATGTGCCACTGGACCCACCCCACCACTGCCCATGTCTGCTTGTGTTTGTTTTTCCTGAATGGGGGGAAATTAAATGGGAAATTTCCTACACTTAGGTCCCCGTCTAGAACAAGGTACTGTAAAAGTTGTGAAGTTACATTTACTTCTAGAATCTCCAAGCTTCTTAGCAAAATGATAAAACAGTAAAGACAAGAATGGTATATATGGGTGACATACTCTGTTAATCCCACTGATTGCTGCTAAGATGATCAGGGTGGGAGTCCAGGATGGCTGGAGGCTGGGCCTCTGAAGGTCTGGTGAGCTGTGAAATGCACATCCCTTACAGTAAATAGGATCCTTCAGGTCCTTTGCTTTGGGTTTTGTTTTTAGACCTTGTCAGCTTATATATTAAGCCTTTAGCTGCTGTTTGTTTTTTTTTTTTTTAACCAGAACCCACTTCTGTGAAGAAAATACTTGTGTATGTGTGTTAATATACTTCAGAAGTGACTGATTAGCATTTGTAGTACGTAATCAAGAATCAAGACTCCAGGTCAAGAAAAGAGAAACTTTCAAGAGAGACAATAAGAGTATAAATATTCTGTAAATCATCTATGTCCTCAATGATGTTACCAACAGCCACAGCCCTGAATGGAATCATTTAGCCAAGCTGGTCTTCCTTTCTAATTTCCTTCTGTTTCAGTCAATACAAGAACTAAGATGGAATGTGAAGAACAGAATAAAATCCCCCTGGGAAAATAAAAGAGCATCATTCCTATTACTGCCTCCAAATTTGCTCTTATAGATTAAAACAACTTTGGAGTCAAGCAAGTCTGACTTCAAATTTTCCTTTTTTGATTGCAGGTACCTTAAGTTCTTTGAACTACGATTTCCTCATCCATCAATCAAAACATATCTAACAATATATCTTGCAATGTTGTTGTAAGGACTTATAAAGATAATATATAAAGAGCATCTGGAAGAATGCCTCACATATAGTCTGTGCTCAGTATGTGACACTTTTATTACTTTTGTGATTGACCTTATTTTTGTGAATAATAATATTGCTTATATCCACAAAAATGCTTCCTCTTAATAAGAACTACTAGAACGAAGGAAGCAGTGCTATCTATAAATAATGCACAACATATCCATGAAATAGTCACTTCCTGGAGGTAATAAATAAATTATAATTCTGATTTTCTTCACTATGTGACAAGAATGTGAAGGGGATCAAAATATGCCACCCCAAAATATGCCACTCTGGCATCAGAATTGTTTCGAGCCGAAGGCAATTAAAATGTAGTGAATGTAGAATGTAGAAAGATATCTCTGCCTTCACCCTACCCGCCTAAAAGCAAAACAGAAATTTCCCTTTGTGAAGGTGTTCTCTCTTCCCTCTCCCATACCATAAAAAGGAAAACAACCATTATCACTGGAGACAGGAAGACAACACCAAGGTGAGTCTGCACAAGCAAACCTTACTAAAATAACCTTTATCTTCCATTGCTTCCTCCCATATATTTACCTTCCCACAGTCTACTGTTCCTAGAAGCCCAAACCTGTTTTCCTTTGTCTAATCACTTCTCCACAATTCACACCCTTTGTTAAAATGGTATATAAACTCTCAAGCCTAACTGCTTCTTTAGATCTTCTTTTCCTTTCTATGAAGGACTCTGTGCACACAAAAATTAAAATATTGACATCAAATAAAATTTGTATGCCTTTGCTCCTGTTAATCTGTCTTTTGTCAATTTCAGCCTAATTTGCCAATCCCAATAACAGAAGGTAGAGGGTAGAGAAAAATTTCTTTTTCTCTTCCCCTACAAATGTATATATGATTTGAAACTAAGAACTACTCATCTTAATTTTAGGGGAGACAAGTAAATAAAGAGCTCAAAAGAGCACTTAGTGCTATTTCTTTTGAGTTACATCTTTGCTGCACATCCAAGGACCAGCAGAATCAGCATCACATGGGAGCTTGATAGAAATGCAAAATCTGAGGCCCCATCCCAGGGCTATGGAGTCAGAACCTGCATCTTCACAACATCCCAGGTGATCTGCATGCACTTTAAAGTCTGAGGAGCACTGAATCCCTTACTATCCATATTCCACAACTTGCATATTTAATGACACTCTAAACTCAACCAACTTGGAGTGGTAGCATGCTGTTATTCTGTTTCTAATCAGTAAGAGGTGACTAAGTAAATCACTGCAGCATAGTAACATGTTACTTCTTTTTTAAAAACCCAATTAGGGCCTTGTACAAAGTGTAAAAGGCTCGGAATATCCATGGTGCCAAATTCTGGACAAATATGTTCTTGTGGATTTAAACATGATGACAGTATTTCCTTATGGTTTTTCAAGCTGCCTAAGCCAAACCATGAGCATCTCTGCCTTTTATGCTATGGCCATTGTAGCAGAGAATACAGTTTACATAATATGGCTTTTTCAATTAAAAAAAAAAAACATTGTGGTATTAGTTTCTGGTGTATAGCATACTGGTTCAGTTATATATTTATATAAATGTGTATATTTATATATATATGTGTATATATATATATTCCTTTTCATATTCTTTTTTCATAATTTTGTTTTTTATTGAAGTGCAGTTGATTTACAATATTAGTTTCAGGTGCACAGCAAAGTGATTCAGTTATACAGCTACATACATATATGTATATACACATATATTTCAGATTCTTTTCCATTATATGTTACTACAAGAAATTGAATATAGTTCCCTATGCTACACAGTAGGTCCTTGCTGTTTATCTATTTTATATATGGTAATATGTATCTGTTATTCTCAAATTCCCAATTTATCCCTCCCCAACCTCTTCCCCTTTGGTAACCACAGTCTGTTTTCTATGTCCATGAGTCTATTTTTGGTTTGTAAATAAGATTTTTATCACTTTTTCAGAGTTCACATATAAATGACATCATACAATATTTTTCTTTCTCTATCTGACTTATTTCACTTACTATGATAATCTCTAAGTCCCTCCATTGTTGCAATTGGCATTGTTTCATTTTTATGGCTGAGTAATATTCCATCATGTGTGTGTATACCACATCTTCTTTCCCTTTTATTCTTTTTCATTATAGGCTATTACAAAGTATTGAATATAGTTTCCTGTGCTATATGGTAGGACCTCATTTTACATAATATGTTAATGATGAACTCAGAAGGTAGATTATCTTACATGCACTGCTGATTCAATATCTCCTGACGTTCCCCTGACTTTTTGAAATATGAATGCTCAATAAGTCTGAGGAATACCTTCATCCATTTCTTAGAAAACTAATTTCATCCACATGTCTATTGTTCACAGTCCTTTTAAAATTTTTTATCTTTTTTTTTTTTCCTTTGGTACTAATTGACAAAGAGTCTCTTTACCAAACTTTAGTTAGGCTCCCTTGAGCCTCAGTCTTGGCCCCTATCCTTGCTGGGGCTGGATAGCACACATTTAGAAATAATCCTGCGAAGTCAGTTTGGAGAGAATCTCTCACCTTGGACATCTGACCAAACTCTCCATCTCCCACTCTTGATGTCTAGTCACCCTGGCTTGCCTTCAGCAAGAATCCTGTTAAGTCTGCTCAGCAAGAATCCTCCTACCCTTGATGTCTCCTCTTAGTAATTTTCTATCCACTGACCCCTCACTCTGCTCATTGGCTGTAAATCCCCAGCTCTCTTCGCTATATTGGGATTTGAGCCTGATCTCTCACCTCTATTACAATAGTCTTGACATCTTTCATAATAGTCCTAAATAGTCTTTCTTACCATTTTAACAAACGTCAGAATAATTTTTTTCTTTAACAATGCATTTTTTAAATTCTTATTAAGAAGCAGCCAGAGCACAGACACACTGGCAAGAACTATAGCTTATCTATAGACAGCTGTAAAACACTTGGAACAGTTTGTTTGAATAAAATTTATTTTATTAGAAGTATATTTGAGACTGTTGCACTTCACAAAAACAGGTTAAGTGATGCAAGGCTTTGACTTGACCCATAATGTTAGAGATAGTCTAAATAAAATCAAACATCTAAACAACAGTCCAAAAATGTGAAGCCCCAAAATGTTAATGATCTATTTCTGTTTGGAGTATAAATCGAAATGAGCAAGCTGAATAGAGGCCCAGTGATCCTGCATTAACTCACCTCTTGGCCAGGTCCCACATCTAAGTTTCACTCACACTGCTCTATTTAAGTCCCAGAACAGGAGACTCTTCTCACATCTCCCCAAAGGCTGTCAAGATGACATCAGGGCAGTCCATTTCCAAAGGGCCGGGCACTCTACACCACTGTCCCATCATATCAAGCAGCCCCACTGGAGATATTTTCTAAAAGACCTCTAAATACTCCCAGGTCCAAAAATTAACAACATAGGTCAAAGTAGATGCAGATATTAAAATACGGTTAGATGATAAGACATTTTCAGGCCACTTTTACAGGCATCTCCTTGGTTGCGTGCTTCATTATCCACACCTGTTTCCCGAGGCCACGTTCTCAAAAAAAAAAAAAAAAAATATATATATATATATATATATATATATATATATATATATATATATATATATACACACACACACACATATATATGGTTCTTGATCAAGTAAACTTGGAAAAGAATGCATGCTCAATCCTCCCTGCTTAAAGATTCATGTGTTCATTAGTATATAAAAGATTCTAACTCACATGGGTCTGAAAAGTTCTGAAGGAAAGGAGCCTGTATAATTTTCTCTGATCCAAGGTTTTTTCAAATGCAATTGCCACAGAACACTTCTTTAAATCTCACATTGTGAATCACACATCGAAAATTGTTGAACCTTATGGTAAGGACTTCATCTTCTTGGGGAAAGAAAAGGTGGAGGAGTTGGGAGGAAAGGGTGTGTTACATTATCAGTGAAGCTTATAAAGGATAGGACTAAGGTATGGCATTCACCAGACACACACACACACACACACACACCCCACCAGCATCAATTTCTTATCTCTTAACAAATAGAATAATCAGGAAATTTTGCTTTTCCCTTAAAGGTGGAGAGCCTACAGGTAGATTATAGTCACCCAGAAGAGCCACTACTGGTGACAGAGTTAGGAAGTGAGAGGAGAGCCCCACTGGGACAGGCACGAAGGATGAGAGTCATTTCAGGTGGCCCATGGGGCTGGAGTGACATACCTACACCTGACAGGACTGGGAAAGCCCAGCCTGGTGGCAGCAGCTCACAAGCAATTCCCATTCCCATGTATTCAGAAAGATGAAACACAATCACTGAGGGCACTGAAAAATGGGAAGAGGACTGGAGAAAGCAGAGTACTGGGAGGAGAATAGAGGTGATCTCGGCACCTACGGTTGTTTGCCATTTGCTGTTTTATTGAAGAGATGGGTGCCATAGCGGTTAAGCGCAGGGACTCTGGGGCCAGACTGCCTGAGTCTGAACCCTGGTTCTGCCACTGTCCAGATGTGGGATCTTGGATGAGTCACTTAACCTTCCTGTGCCTCTAGTTTCCTTGCATAGAGTCGTACTTACTTACTTCATAGGGTTGTGGTGGTGTGTAACTCGAGAAGGGCAATGCTTGGCACACAGTAAGTCCTAGAGAGCTATTAGTTATTATAATTAAAGGTACTTCTGCTATAGCTTGATGTATACCTTCTGGGAAAAAAAAATCCTGTATTCTACACAACTGTGTTTTAAAATATGGTCTATGGGCGGGGGAAAAAGAGGCCTAGGGGGACCTCTCAGAACCTACGCATCCTGTCCTCAGGGCACTACCAAAAACTACAGCTGGTACTGCTTGGACTGCCCGGGCAGACAACTTAACATAGCTGAAAGCGGTCCCAGCAGGTGCTTAAAATGCACAAAGACGACAGAATGGAAATGTCGGTAACACTTTGGCCTGAGCAGGCTGGTGGGTGCTGAGAGAATGCAGATGGACACGGGGCTCTGGTCCCGAGGAGCTGTCACTGAGGTGATTGCAGGACGTGATTGCAGGAGGCGATGCAACCCGGCAGGAGTCATAACCACGTGAGGCCGGGCCGAGCCCACCTGGAAGGTAGCCCTCAGTCCAGACACTTGTTTTCAATTTTCACAAAATACTGCAGAAAGTATCCCTTCTTACAGTGCAACTTATCTACTGCAGGGTCTCCACCGAGAGAAGGAGAATATTAGGAAGCTTCCCGTTTCCACACATCAGAGCCACATCCTTTCATTCAGCTTTTTCAGGGTTGAAGGTAGAATTTTGCTGTCCATTTGCCTGAACTCTTTGTCATTCTCAGCTAATTCACAACTCATGGGGAGAAGAGGAGTATTCTATACTAGCCCCCTGCTTAATAAATTTTCCCATTTTAAAGTGACGACACTGAGGAAAGAATCATTAATTTGTCCAGCGTCATGTAGGGCCCGAGTTCATGATCGGTGCCCAGAGACGGGACAGCCTATCTTAATCAATGTATTTGATGGATTAAGAAACTGAACTGCAAAGTCAACACTCATATTATTCCGAGCTTAATGTTTAGAAACCAACTGAAACTTTTTTGAGGTTCAGCTATATGCCTTCAACCTAAATCTTTAACACCCAATCAGAAACACAAGCAATACAAAAACATAAATAACCGCCCCCCATGCTACCCCAGTCCTCCCATGCTGGGCACCTTCTCAGCACATGGTCCTCCCATTCTCACCCCTGCCCCCACCTCTGTACCATCAGTCCTAAACTGAACCCTCCAGACACAAGTTCATGATGAATTCATCATAATGTTTTGCTCCTGAAACCACTCTTCCTTCTGTAACTCCAATCTTGGTCAATCATTTATCATTCTCTTTTAAGCAAGAACTCTTCGATGCCTTCCTAAAATACAACCTCTTCCAGACAGTTGAACTGCTGAATCGTGTGGATTTAACCTCTCATTCCTACTGTACTGGCCCTTAGCATCTGTCCTCTGGAGTCTACAACAGTCTCCCAACTTGTGTCCCTGCTTCCCTGCCACCACTTATGGACACCTCCACCAAAGTGAGCTAGCTCGAACACAAGGCTAGCACGGCACCACAGCACGTTGGGCCATCCATTACTTGCATTGTCTACAGCCTCCTCTCCTTCCACGTGTCTTAATCACAGTAGGCTGCTTAAAGTTCCTTAAGCGTGCCAGATGGGCTCTGAAACTTTTGATCCTTCAATCATGTCTCTCTTTCTGCCTGAAAGACTGCCTCTGCTCCCAGGTCCCACCTCCTCCTGGTCTACATCCTATGTCATCTACTTCCTAGTAATCCCCTCCTAAATCTCTAAGATTCTATTTAAGAATCATTTCCATTGTTGTGCCTTTACAAACCCACATTCCCTCCTCCATCCCCCAACTTCTGTCGAAGTGCCCATTCCCTCTTTTGGGTCCCCATTCTTTGTCATATGTAGTTCTAGCAGAGCCCTAGTGACACTCTATTGCCCTTATTTCCGTACAGATACATCTCCCTCTACTACACTCTAGGCTCCTTGAGGACAGGAACTGTATCTGAATCATTTCAGTATCTCTGGTGCCTAACATTATTCCTGGCATGTAGTTGGGGATTATTAAATGCTTGTTTACTGAATGAATGAATGAATGAATGAATGAATGACACATGTATAAGGATTTATTTCGACACCATCTTGTGGTCATTCCTAGAAATGGCACCTTCTCCGGGATCTTGAAATCCTGTGAATTAAGAAACATTCCCTATTTCTCCAAGATTTCCTCCTATTCTTAGCTGTCCAAAATACTCATAAACATGGAAGACTCAAGTGGTTAGCTAACTTGTAATAGTTTTTCTTCTGCTATTAAAAGAAACACATTTTTAAACTGAAAGTCTAGAACAATAAAAGCTTAGGGCTTACCACTATATACAAAAACATATAAAAAACAAATTTCTTCTGTATAGCACAGGGAACTATATTCAATATCTTGTAATAACCTTTAATGAAAAAGAATATGAAAAAGAACATATGTATGTATATGTATGACTGGGACATTATGCTGTACACCAGAAATTGACACATTGTAATTGACTGTATGTCAATTAAAAAAAAAAAAAAAAACAGTAAAAATAAATAAATAAAATAAAAGCTTAAGGAACCAACCTCTCAAGTTGTTCTGTATTTGTTATAAAAAACAATTACATGGATGTAAGTAAGACAAAAGCTTCTTCTTTTGAGGTTTTCTTTTAGTAACTAAATTCTAGTAGATATTTCCAGAGTACTTGTTGACCTTTCAATTATAATATTTTATGCTGTTGTGCAAGGTCAATTAAAAATTTACCATTATATACATCAGCGAGAAACCAGAATCATTATAAATAATTTATGGATGGACCTGGAGATTGTTGTTCTAAGTGAAGTAAACAAGAAAGAGATATCACTTATATGTGGAATCTAAAAAAAAAAAAAAGAAAAGACAAACTTATTTATAAAACAGAAACAGACTCACAGACATAGAAAACAAGCTTATGGTTACCATGGTGGGGAAGGGGATGGGAAGAGATAAATTGGGAGTTCGAGATTTGCAGATACTAATTAGTATATATATAATAGATAAACAACCAGTTTATACTATATAGCACAGGGAACTATATTCAATATCTTGCAGTAACTTATGGTGAAAATGAATATATGTATGTTCATGTATGACTGAAGCATTATGCTGTACACCAGAAATTGACACAACATTGTAAACTGACTATACGTCAATAAAAATAAACAAACAAACAAATAATTTGGTTTATTTTCCAAGATGAAGTGTTCAGAAAGTGGCTTTAAATATTGCATGTATCCAAATGTTTTCTTTTAAAGTCAATGAGCCCAGATGACATTTCTTTTCTCCAAATTCCTGCTTAATTCCTTCTGATGCTTTCTTGATTGAGGCCATGTGTTATTCTTGAGAGCTTTTTTGTCCTGTCAGTATTCTATTCTAATTCTCTCACTTAGGACTCACCAAAGAAAAGGGTCTTATAATCCAACAAGGAATGCATCAGAAGAACTTTAGATAGGACACATGTAAATGCCAATTCATTTACAGGAATTCCTAACTAGGAAATAGAGAAAGTTTTTGTTATTTAAGAAGTAAAAGCCTTCTTAGCCTGGAAATTTAACCTCAAACGTATTAAGTAACTTGTGTTACTGTAACTTTCTCTACTAATCAGTTCCACTGATGTTTTGTTGTGTTTAGCTAATCCTAGATATACGGAGAAAGGGCGGCCAGACATAATAAGTAAAGGAAATCCTCCTGACCTAAAGAAAATCAGTTGAAAAACATAAAACCAAAAAATAAACTATTTGAGAATTATAAAATAATAATTTTTCATACAATAGTAGAGATGCCAACTAGAGTACACAGAGAGCCATCTAGGAGAAATGGAAGTTGAATTGGAAATTTAAGAATATAAACGGTCACAAGGCCGCTCTCCACACATAAATGTCCACTTGGGCAAAGATGCAACAGGAATGAACATGAAATGTTCCAAAAACATTAGCTTTCTAAAGTGCTGTTTGTCTAAGTTAGAGGATGTTGTAAACGAATGTCATTTATTAGGGCAATGAAGAGACATTTAAATGCCAGTGTGCATCTAATCCAAAATACCTCAGATTTATGAACAATCTTCTGTAGGCAGCAAACCAGAAGCAAAGGAGAACACTTACAGATTGGAAAAATCTATTCAAGGTGCTAAGGGTTTGTCATAAGTAGTGGTGGTAATGTTGGAGAACAGACAAATAACAGAAGCATTTTAAAGAAAATCCATGACAATACTCGACTTTGTGGCATATGAGGAAAGTCAAGTCAAAGGGGAAGAAAAGCTCTAGTGTAACGAAAGTAGTTGGGGAGGAAGGCTGTCTTTGAGGACAATATGATGAACATGGATGTGAAATGAGAGCCAAATATCAGGACAGAGATATGTGTGTGGGGGGGGGGGGTAAGAAATGTTCTTCCCACTCCTGATGTTTCCTGCATGTGGTTGGCTGCCCAGCAGTGTGACTCCCTCAGCCTCACTCTACCTCCTCACTCATTCCTCCCCACATGAGGCTGATCAGGGAACTTGGGAGCTAAAGCTGGACACATATAGCATCTCTCCTTTTTCTTTATATTTGGGCAGCAATTGCCAGTAGGAAATGCATCCTGCTTTATGCCACCTGTTTAATAAGTTTTAAAGAGGACTGTCTGGTTTTACATCCAGTATTAAGAAGTCAATTTATCCCAAGTATAAGCCACATTTTCCAGTTGCAGCTTTATTAATAATAAAGATGGCATTTTTGGTTTCATTTGTCTTACTCTTATCCCTTAACTGGCTCATATCCTGAGTGTGGAAGATGGGTTCTATCCATTGGCCCCCTAAAACCTCAGTAATATTCTTCAGGCAATGAGATCATATAAAAAGATGATGATTTAAGAAATATCAATATATAGGTCAAAGTTAAGGCTGGTTCCCTAGGAGTGAGAATAAAGGATTAAGAGCCGAGGATGGAAGACAGAGAGATGAATGACCAAACGAGGGTCACTAACGCATTCTAGTGCATTCAAAGCAAAAAGACCAACACAGGCCAAGTCAGGAAACTGGGGCAATATAAGAAAAAGGCGATTAAACTATTAAACCTGCTGAATAAACTATAAAGTCTATGTAGAGAATAGAAGAAAAGAACAAAAGATAAGGCTGGAAAGGTAAGTCAGAGCCAGATTGTAGAAAAATTTAGACATTTTTGGAAAGCAATGGGGAAACCACAAGTATTCTGAACAGATTTATGACTAGACATGTGCACCTTTAAGAAGCATAAACTAGAGGCAGTATATCCACTAGCCTGGAAAGGGGAGAGATACCAAATAAGGAGGAGACAGAGAAATCCAGAGAGGAGTGATAAACCAGGTGTGCAGTGGAATGGAGTGAGAGAGAGAGAGAATTAATATGAGAACTACTACGGAACTGAGTGGTCTTAGGCAGCTATTAACTATAGAGGACAAGGGAGAAGAGAGAGATATCATTTCAAAACCTGAGGCGTGTATAATACAAAGACTGGTAATGCCATTAAAAGAAAGAAAGAAGTTAAATAGGACACCAAAAGCACAGTCAACAAAAGCAAATATAGACAAGGAGGACTACATCAAACTTAAAATCCTCTGCACATCAAAGGAAACAATCAACAGGGTCAAAAAGCAACTTACAGAATGGGAAAGAATAATTATAAATCATATATCTGATAAGGCACTAATATCCAAAATACATAAAGAACTTACACAACTCAATGACAACAACAACATTTGATTAAAAAATGGGCAAAGGACTTGAATAGACATTTCTCCAAAGAAGATACTCTTTTTCTCTCTCTCTCTCTCTCTCTCTCTCTCTCTCTCTCTCTCTCTCTCTCTCTCTATATATATATATATATATATATATACACACACACACAAGGGGAGGTAATTAGGTTTATTTATTCATTTGGTTTTTCAGCGGGGGTATTGGGGATTGAACCCAGGACCTCGTACATGCTAAGCATGTGCTCTACAACTTGAGATATACTCTCTTCCCAATAGTCAATATTATTCTCTAATCATTAGAGAAATACAAATCAAAATCACATGAGATATTACCTCACATCCATCAGGATGGCCACTATCAAAAGAATGGAAAATAACAGTGTTGGTAAGAATAAAGAGAAATTGGAACACTTGTGCACTATTGGTAGGAATATAAAATGGCACAGCCATTATTGAAAAGAGCAAGGACGTTCCCTAAAAGATGAAAAATAGAATTACCTTATGTTCTACCTATCCCACTTCTGGATATTTATCCAAAAGAATTCAAAGCAGGATCTCAAAGATATATGCACACCCATGTTCATCACAGCATTAACACAATAACAAAGAGATGGAAGTAATCCAAATGTCCATTAACAGATGTATGGATAAAGAAAATGTGGTATATGCATATAATGGAATATTATGCAGCCTTAAAAAGGAAATATTGTCATGTGCTACCACATGGATGAACCTTAAGAATGTTGTAAATGAAATAAGCCAGTCACAAAGGGACAGGTGTTGTATGACTCCACTCATGTGAAGTATCTAAAGTAGTCAAAATCCAAAACAGAAAGTAAAAGGGTGGTTGCCAAGGACAAGGAGAAGGGAGAAGGAAGAATTCATGTTTAGTGGGCGTAGAATCTCACTGTCATAAGATGGGAAATCTCCAGAGATCTTTTGCACAATAATGTGAATATACGCTACTAAATTAGACACTTAAGAATGGTTGCAATGGTAAATTTTATGTTATGTTTTTTACCACATTAAAAAAAAAGAAATACATAGCACAGGGAAATATACACAAGATCTTATGGTAGCTCACAGAGAAAAAAATGTGACAATGAATATATATATGTTCATGTATGACTGAAAAATTGTGCTCTACACTGGAATTTGACAGAACATTGTAAAATGATTATAAATCATAAAAATATAAATTTTTTTTTAAAAATAGAAAAGTAAAGAAGAGGAATGTGTTTATTTGGGGGGGGGGCAGTAGATGTTGAGCTTGATTTTGTCACATGTATACACACCCTGCTCCTAGCGCCAAAATGTCCTCTATAAAAATAGGAGATTATGTTGTCAACTCTGAATGCTTGAACACATCAATTTGTCTTACATGTCACTTTTTTGGGACTGTGCCCCACTTTAACTTTGGCCTCCATACAGATGCTACTGTAAATCCCTTACATGGTTCAATAAACATGGACTATGAAACAACATTCTACCCTACTGATGCCAAAACAAAACACTCCAGGATAAATGCAATTTTGCAGATTGTTTCACAGTCCAGCAGTTGCTATTTCATGTTCAGAATCAGAAGATTGCTCCTTTTTAT
Organism: Camelus dromedarius; assembly: GCF_036321535.1. Taxonomy (NCBI): domain Eukaryota; kingdom Metazoa; phylum Chordata; class Mammalia; order Artiodactyla; family Camelidae; genus Camelus; species Camelus dromedarius. The sequence continues at coordinate 43,595,990 of NC_087436.1, forward strand.
TACAAAATAGCATATGCCCATCCATCAAACTCTTGTTCCATTCCTTATGGGGAGGATGACTCAGAGCCAAGGAAACTGATTGACCTTTATTTTCTACCACAAATCCATTTCAATTCAATGCAATGCAATTCGGTTTAAAAGTCATTTATTTTATGTCTATTTTGGTCTGGCCCCAAGGATCAAAAGTGAGTGAGTGAAGACTCCTACCTTCAAAGAGCTCAAAGTCCAACAAGTGAGATAACCACATACATAAATAAATATAATAATAAAAGTTCTCTTATAGCATTATCAAATGCTATAAAACATAGATTGGGAAAACCTACTTCTTCCTGTGGTAGTCACACACACACACCAAAAAACAGAAGTGACATTTGAGGACGGAGGGAAAGGAAAATTGACATTTGAGACTCTCCTATGACCTGGGTACTTTGTGTAGATTCTCTTACTAAATCCATTTTTCCAGTGAGGAAGCCAAGGCTCAGATGAGCTCCGAATCTGAGTCTGCCTAGCGCCAGAGCTCATGCTCTTTCAGGTGAGTAAAGGTATGCCCAGTGATCAACAGGACTGAAGGAACAGGAGCAAAGACAGACCCCTGAATGCCTGTCTCATGTAAGAGGAGTGATTAATGCCATGTGACTAGAGCAGAGAAGATGATGGAAATACTGGCTAAAGGTAAGTTTGGAAAAGTCAGCTGGGATTGGGTTAAGGGTCCTCTAATTAGCAATAAGTCATCTGAATTAAAATCTTGTATGCCAGTAATATTCAAATGACATTCTAAGGACAATGCCCATACAAGAAGTTCTGCATATTCTCTATGTGGGGAACTTGGGGTAGGATTTTTTTTTTAAAAGAGTTCCATTTCTAAAAATCATGTTTAAAGACCCACAGGAGCAAACAGAGCATCATTATAGACTTTTAAGAAAAAGAAGTGGATCATCCAGATGTGATTTAGAAAGATAAATATGGTGGCTGTGTAGGGAGGATGGTCATCTAAGGAAACAACTTAGGGGCTGGATGCCAATCGGGGCCTTCAGGAATAATACAAGATAGAGCTTTTTAGGGTCTAGAGAGACACAGACACTGTTAGAATGGTAAATTCAATACTTAAAATATATAGAACTTGGTGATAAATTTGCTGTATGGAATAAGACATTTTAAAAAATCAAGAATGGCTGAGACTTCTAGTTCAAGCACTAGAGTAATGACCACTAATTAAGATTGGGAAAGTGGTAGGAGGAGTCGGCTTGGAGAAAACAATTAGTTCAGAATTCGTTTTGTTTTAACATGTTGAGTTCGAGGTGTCTGCAGGACACACAGAAGAAGATACATGTCAATTAATTCGTGGAGGAATCCTTTCACAATGTACATGTATATCAAACCATCACAATGTGCACTTTAAATACCTTATAATTTTGTCAATTATACCTCCATGAAGCTAAAAAAATGTTTTTAACTAATGAACCATAAAAAAAGACATCACAAAGTAGACAGATCTATGAATCTGGAACAATAAAGAGTAGAGTTGAAGGTATTTTTAGCAGAGACCGCAAACTTTGCCTTATCCCTATCTTCCTCATATTTATTAAACTCACTGTTTTCACAAAGTACATGGCCACTCATTTCCCAGCCCCTCTTGAGGCTACATTGGGTCAGGAAACTATGTCCTTGTCAATGCAATTTCAGTAGAAATATCACACACAATTTCTTTATCACTTCCTTAGAAGGAAATTCTTGACCTTCTCTTCCTGGGTGCTGGAACACAGACATGGTGCTATTGGGCGACCATGGATTGTGCAGAAAAAGACAGCACCTTAGTGGAGCAACGAGAGAAGAAAATTGAGTTCCTGGGTGACTGCATGGAGCAGAATCACCCATCTACCTCTTTGTTACAGCAGCTTAGCCTCACTCTGACTAACACAGGGATCATCAGCATATAGTTGAAACTTCAGGATGAAAGAGATCACCAGAAAATGGAGAGAAAACTTAGAAGAACATGAAAATGAACAACAGTCTCTAAAAAGTGAGAAAATGTTCTTTCATAAGACCAAAAAGAAATAGCCACAGAGGTGGGGGAGATCAAGAGAGAGGAGGGTACTTCAGACAGGAAGACTGGTTTAGAAATAAAAATGCGGCAGTGGAAAACTAAGATGGAGATTGAAAAGAGGCTAATGAATTTGGTGACTTTTGCCAGAACAAAGTCAGCGAAGTAGTAGGGGTGGATGGCCTATTAAAAGTTAATAGGAATAGATAAACAACAAGGCCCTACTGTGTAGCACAGGGAGATATATTCAATATCTTGTAAAAGCCTATCCTGAAAAAGGATATGGAAAGGAATATATACGTGTATATGAATGAATTACTCTGCTGTACACCAGAAATTAGCATAATACTATAAATCAATTATACTTCAACTGAAAAAAAATTTAATAGGAAGGAAGGAAGCAGATACAGTTGGGGAAGACTACTGTTTCAAGAAGTAAAGAGAAGAAGAGAAATGGAGAAAAGTATTTTGAGGGTCAGGATTACATTTTTTTTTTTAATTTTTTTCCTCCCAAGACCTTGTGCATGCTAAGCATGCTCTCTACCACTGAGCTATACCCTCCCCACCTACAATTTCTTAAATAGGCTTAAAATTTCTAAATGTATAGTGGCTCAAAGGAATTAGAAACCAAATAAGAGGGCTTATTTACCATCCTAGATCTGACTGGGTAACCTTGCCAGTACCAACACCAGAAGTCAGAAGTAAGAGAGGAAGTCAGGGTGAGTTTTTATCCTAACCTCAGAACTTCCAATATTAAGACCACATTCCAAGAAAAATCTCTAAGATTTAATAATTAATTTTGGGAATTCACATTTCTGTAAATTCTTTAGTAAATTTTTGCATGTTGACAGATATTTCCAAACTGACATTGGTGGCACCTCTGTTACAAGATGGCAATATAAAATCCACATAGGCGCATTAAGACGGGAGGCGAGTGATGATTAATTTCCCAAAACATACTCTGTATCCATCTATCACATCCCTACAGTTATGACAGTCCCATCCAACTTCCCCATCCCCAAGAGAGGGCTCCAGGTGCATGCCCTTCTTTAATTGGTTTCTATTCTCACCTTCCATTTCCAAGTCATCATTTTCTGGGATAATTGGTAACAATGACTTCTCACTAGAGCCCATTTCCTTCTACTGAAAAGGAACTCAAATTGCAGCCTAAGGAAGAAATTTATTCTATATTTAACTGAATTTTCCCTGTTGTTTAATAACTAGTCCAATTTGCTGCATTCTGTAGTTATAGTAAGAGAGAAAATTAAAAAAAGAAAACACACAGTAAAGGATGCTTCTCAATATTTGAGCCCCATCTTCAGATAACTGATTATCTTAATTGACTACAATTTATTTTCTCTAATAATTAGGCACTAGATTTTGCTTTATTTCCACATTCTTTTATTTTACCTGCTAGTGAAATTTTACATCCATATTAATTGCTAAGTATGGATTTTGCAAGAATTATTTGATAGCTGTTTTGCAATTTTGTTTGCATAACAGGATTTCATGAACCACTGTTTATCCCCCTTCACAGCTGTACTCTTTATTTGGGTTATGGGGAGGGCACTATCAGTATAAAAGGAGGGTAATATAAGAAATTTCTTTTTGAAATGCACTGCTGTGTTTAGTGTAAAGATATGCTGAATATGTTATTCTTTATACCACACAGTAAACTCCTTCTGATACACCATGAGAAGAATTTCTCTCTGGCCCTAGTTCTAGGAATAACTATGTTTCATGTGAGCAACTGACATCCTAATTTTCTAGATACTGAAAATCAAATAACCACTGCTTCCTCCATAGGCTTCTAGTACGCTTAGCACCAAATCAATGTTCTACCCTTACAAATGCATAAGATTTTATGGTATATATTTTTCAGAACTAAGCTCAGTCCTAAATCCATTTTACTTTCCAACCCTTACCTTTCCTTTGCCTTAATTATCTTACCTAATTTTAATTTACTTTTTCCTTGTTCTATATATACCCTGAGAGTTTCCTCAAATTTTTTAGGGAAGGATATAAATGGATAGATCAACTGATGGATGATTGACAAACACAGCTGATATTCCTAGGATGCCCATCCTAAGTTCATTCATTGAGGCATTCATCTGACAAACACTGGTCCAGTCCCTGCTAAGGGAAAACATTGAAACAGGCACACAAGGGATATACGGATGGCTCCTACCCTCAGGAACTTTACTTTGTACAGATAAGCCATAATACATAACTAATAATGTATGGTTAAACATGATCAGTGTCATAAGAAAGGGATAAAGAAAGTGTAATGACAACAACACATAAAAAAGATTATACATCATGACCAAGTGGGGTTCATCCCAGGGACACAAGGATGGTTCAACATATGCAAATCAATCAATGTAATACATCACATCAACAAGAGAAAGGACAAAAACCACATGATCATCTCAATAGATGCAGAAAAAGCTTTTGATAAAATTCAACACCCATTTATGATAAAAACTCTCACTAAAGTGGATATAGAGGGAACATATCTCAACATAATAAAAGCTATATATGACAAACCTACAGCCAGCATAGTACTCAACAGTAAAAAACTCAAAAGCTTCCCACCAAAATCTGGGACAAGACAAGGCTGCCCACTATCACCACTCCTATTCAACATAGTTCTGGAAGTCCTAGCCACAGCAATCAGGCAAGAGAGAGAAATAAAAGGGATCCAAATTGGAAAAGAAGAGGTTAAAGAGTCACTATATGCTGACGACATGTTACTATATATAGAAAACCCTAAAGGGTCCACACAAAAACTACTAGAGCTGATCGAAGAATTCAGCAAGGTAGCAGGTTACAAGATTAACATTCAAAAATCAGTTGCATTTCTTTACACTAATGATGAATCAACAGAAAAAGAAAGTAAAGAAACAATCCCCTTTAAAATAGCACCCAAAGTAATAAAATAACCTAGGAATAAATCTAACTAAGGTGGTGAAAAATTATACACAGAAAACTATAAACCATTGGTGAAGGAAATTAAAGAAGACTTTAAAAGATGGAAAGATATCCCATGCTCTTGGATTGGAAGAATCAATATTGTTAAAATGGTCACACTGCCCAAGGCAACCTACAGATTTAATGTAATCCCTATCAAATTATCCAGGACATATTTCACAGAACTAGAACAAATCATAATAAAATTAATATGAAACCATCAAAGACCTAGAATTGCCAAAGCATTACTGAAGAGAAAGAAAGAGGCTGGAGGAATAACTCTTCCAGACTTCAGACAATACTATAGAGCTACAGTAATCAAGACAGCATGGTATTGGTACAAAAACAGACATACAGACCAATGGAACAGAATAGATAGCCCAGAAATGAACCCACAAACTTTTGATCAACTAATCTTCAACAAAGGAGGCAAGAATATACAATGGAATAAAGACAGTCTCTTCAGCAAATGGTGTTGGGAAAACTGGACAGCAGCATGTAAATCAATGAAGCTAGAACACTCCCTTACACCATACACAAAAATTAACTCAAAATGGATCAAAGACTTAAACATAAGACAAGATACAATAAACCTCCTAGAGGAAAATATAGGCAAAACATTATCTGACATACATTTCAAAAATTTTCTCCTAGTAGAAATAAAAGCAAGAATAAACAAATGGGACCTAATGAAATGCACAAGCTTCTGCACAGCAAAGGAAACCGTAAGTAAAACAAAAAGACAACCTACGGAATGGGAAAAAATTTTTTGCAAATGAAACTGACAAAGGCTTGATCTCCAGAATATATAAGCAGCTCATACAACTCAATAAGAAAAAAATAAACAACCCAATCCAAAAATGGGCAGAAGACCTAAACAAGCAATTCTCCAAGGAAGAAATACAAATGATCAATAGACACATAAAAAATGCTAAGTATCACTAATTATCAGAGAAATGCAAATCAAAACTACAATGAGGTATCACCTCACACCAGTCAGAATGGCCATCATTCAAAAATCCACAAATGACAAATGATGGAGAGGCTGTGGAGAAAAGGGAACCCTCCTTCACTGCTGGTGGGAATGCAGTTTGGTGCAGCCACTGTGGAAAACAGTATGGAAATTCCTCAAACAACTAGGAATAGACTTACCATATGACCCAGGAATCCCACTCCTGGGCATATAACCAGAAGGAACCCTACTTCAGGATGACACATGCACCCCAATGTTCACAGCAGCATTATTTACAATAGCCAAGACATGGAAACAGCCTAAATGTCCATCAACAGATGATTGGATAAAGAAGATGTGGTATATTTATACAATGGAATACTACTCAGCCATAAAATCCGACAACATAACATCATTTGCAGCAACATGGATGCTCCTGGAGAATGTCATTCTAAGTGAAGTAAGCCAGAAAGAGAAAGAAAAATACCATATGAGATCGCTCATATGTGGAATATAAAACACACACACACACACACACACACACACACACACACACACACACAAAGCATAAATACAAAACAGAAACAGACTCATAGACATAGAATACAAACTTGTGGTTGCCAAGGGGGCAGAGGGTGGGAAGGGATACACGGGATTTCAAAATTGTAGAATAGATAAACAAGATTATACTGTATAGCACAGGGAAATATACACAAAATTTTGTGGTAGCTCACAGAGAAAAAAATATGACAATCAATATATATGTATGTTCATGTGTAACTGAAAATTGTGCTCTACACTGGAATTTGACACAACATTGTAAAATGATTATAAATCGATAAAAAATGTTAAAGGTAAAAAAAAAGAAGTGTAATGAAAGTTTTATCTGATGAAGACTGCACTGCCAACCTACGCTCAGGGCCATCTTTCCCTGAATCCAGTAGAGGAGGCTAAAGCTGTCCTCATACCATTGTTGGGAGCTTTTGGGTGAGCATAAGTTATCAAGTACCATTCTGGACCACTTTAGAGGAAATGTCTTCTCAAAATAGGAAAAAGATGAATATAATTTTTAAGAAATTAATGGATCCCAGTCCAATGATTCAAGGATAGTATTCACAATAGAAAATTATTTTATACACCTTGAAAAACATCAAAACATTATCTCAGTTTTCAAAACAATCTTGTTTGTGCTGTCATAGTCACAAAATATTTGTATGCATGTAATATTACTCTAAATATTTATTAACAGAAACATAAGTTATTCTTAATATTAGGTTTTGAATTTAAATTATGAAAGTTGGTTGCTTTAAAGTCTAAAGAAACTAAGTCCCACATAGGTAGCAGAGACAGAATTAAATAGGAAAGATGTCACTTAGGAGATATTTAGGGTTAGCTCCAATATACCCTTTTTATTTTATTTATTTTTTCAGGGCAATATAGTTAAGTTTTAGAATGGAAGACCACATTAAGGACATTTCCTGAATGTGATACATTGGTATCCTTGAGAAAATCATTAATAAGCATTCTTTTAAAAAAAATAGTAAAAAAAAGATTTCATTGTAAAATACATTCAGAATCACAGGCAATAGTAAGAATTCTCAGTACTTTCCTATATGCTAATGTGTATTAAAGAGGAAGGTGGGTGGGAAGAAGCATGCAATGATTTTCAATCCTATTGACTCAGTATACTTTTTAACACAGAACATCTTTAACGTTTCATAGGCCACTAGTTTGGCAACTCTGGTAAACATTGCTCTGGGGCTTCTTTCACATCACTGTCAGGTGTTCTCAGATAAACCAAATGCGAGACCTTAATGGAGCTTCTGGTATTTGGATGAAAACAGAAAGGATCGTTGAGGGAGAAGTGATAATTTAATATGAATTTCTCCCACACAAAATTCCTTAGTAAATCAGAGGTGTATCTCTCTATGGTAGCTAAGTAATGCTCCCTCCCCAGAGATGTCCACATCTTAATCCCTGGAACCAGTGAAAGTTACCACGGATGGCAAAAGGGACTTTGCAGGTGTGATGAAACTAAGGATTCTGAGACGGGCGATTATCCAGGTGGGCCCAATAGAACCACAGGGATCCTTATAAAAAGGAGGCAAGAGGGTCAACAAGGGAGAAGGCAACGTGATGACAGAACCAGAGGTCGGGGTGATGGTGGATGGAGTAGGAGCCAAGAAATGCGGGCAACGTCTAGAATGTGGAAAACGCAAGAAAACAAATTCTCCCCTAGAGCCTTCAGAGGAATCCCAGCCCTACCAACACCTTGGTTTCAACCCAGCGAAACTCACTTGGGACTTGTGATCTCCAGACTGTAAGGTAATACAGTTGTGTTGTTTTAAGCCACTAAATTTGTGGAAATTTATGACAGCAGCAGTAGGAAATTAATACAATCTCTTAATAGTCAAAAATTTAAAACTTACTCTTATGAATCAATAACTCTAGTTTTCAGAAGTTTAAACTATTGTTTTCTTCAGTGGAAATGTTATTTTAAGAGAAGCACCAGATATCTGTGGACATTGAAAATAATTTGGGTTGGAGAGCAGGATTTAGCTCAGTGGTAGAGTATGTGCTTAGCATACACAAGGTCCTGGGTTCAATCCCTAGTACCTCCATCAAATAATTATTAAATTAAAAAAAAAAATAAACTTAATTACCTCCCCCAAATAAAATAGTAAAACATATTAAAAAATAATTTTTTAAAAGAAAAGAATTTGAGGGGCGAGGATCACTCACTTTTACTTCAAACATTTCTTCTAATGAATTTTTTATAAGAGGAGCATATTATTTTAACAGAAAATAATTAGTTTAAATTAATAAAATAATTTGGTTTTGGATATTCAGTGCTGTCTATCAGAAGTTCATGCATCTTTTCAGTCAGAAATAACCATGCCCCTCAGTTACAGTTACAGCTACAAGAGCTGACCCATTAAGGCAAGCCTATTGTTGAGTGCAAGAATAATTGTTTATGCAGCAAACCTATACCTAAGAATGATTTGGTCAATAAGATCATGTTTTGCAGGTGTAATTCTTCCACCAAGGAAGCCAGGAAGATGTCTATAGCGCCAGGTTACTGGGCAAAATTTCCAAGAAATGGCAGGCCTCTTGCTCCTCATTCTACAGAAAAAAAAGAGAGCGATCTCAGTCATCAAGTACCTTCTGATTCAAGATACCTTCAGATCAGTTTGTAAGCCAGGTTTCTGTCATCTGGTGCAATATGTAAAAATGTTAAATGGCTTCTGAAAAAGAACTCAAGTCAAATAACTCTTCATGTCAGAAACTGAGACACAGTTCAAAAGTTCGAAAGTATTTTCCCTTGTTAACATTTTTTAAACTTGTTAATAATTATCCAAGTTACTGAATACACAATATGAAAGCTTTTAGATACCCAATCTGAAATTAAAATCAAATAAAAGAAACTGAAAGGTTATTCAGCCTTCTAAATATGTGCTGTGAGTTTTGGGGGGCTTTTTGTTTGGTAGGTTGGTTTCTGGGGCTTTCTGGTATCACACACTCAAAGACTGGGATGTTGGGGACTGGGATGTTGGGGGGTTATCTCTAAAAATAGTGCATCCAGTCTTCACTCAGGCAGTGAAGTGAAGGACCAGATCTTCTGTAATGGGGATTTTCACATGCATCTAGATTATAAAGCAATAGCAAAAAGAAGCATGTAATCTCTTCTCTGAAACAGAAGAAACCAGTTCTGAAGGCATTTAAGAGGGCAGTTGTCAGGGCTCCCAGAAGTGTTCTTTCTGTGGTCCAAGGCGGAGGAGGATACAATTCAGTGGAAAGCTGAGGGAAACCAATGCTTAAGTAGAACAGTGTGAATGGTCTATGTACTTCTGCTTTTACCATTTTAAATGATGATGCTTCTAAGAGGCAGTTGACTGCAGTGGTGATGAGCTTACCTTCTGTACCACACCACCTGTGTTGGAATCCCAGCTCTGCTAGGTGACTTTGGGCATTACTTAACCTCACCATTTCTTCCTCTGTAAACCGAGGATGATAGTACTAACAGAGTCACCTAATAAAGTTGTTGGGATTGAGTGAATTAATATATGTAAAGTGCTTCTAAGCACCTAGGAGTAACAAGACACTATATATGTACTAGCTCTTACGATTTTATATCTGCATTATTCTCTCTGTAAATGAATCTTCAAAATTTCAGCTGTCAGCTCTAGTCTTCCCTTGGAGAATCCAGGGGCTAAATTATGGACCCTCTAGGGATGTAAGACCTTGGCCCTAATCCCCACCACCACCACTCCCTGCCTAACCCAGAATCTGCCCCTCAGTCTGGGACTAAGACTCTCTGGAGGACAGACTTTACACCATTCCCAGAAGTCTTTATCTCAGCACTCAGCATGCCCCCTCCAGGGGAAGCTCCTTCAAGACAGACAAGGTGTTTCCCTCTGAGGAGCCTCCCAGAAATATTAATGCTGAGTGGAAAGCTCTCTCTGAGGGATGCCCTGCATTGCATGCAGGCTGTGACTCTCCCCCTCAACCACCTGACTCCTACCATGCTCTGGGCCAGTGCACAAGAACCATCTGGTGACAATGCAGATCCCTGATCTATCTCTAGACCCTGCCTCAGGAGCTGGGGTAGGGCCCCAGGAGAGGCCACGGACCACTCTCTGAGAAACCCTGCCTGTTCCAGGCAGAGACACTAAACATAGTGCCAGCTGTTTGAAAAGGACCATTTTTTTGTTTGTTTTGTTTATCGAAATATAGTCAACTTACAATGTGTTAATTTCTGGTGTACAGCATAGTGATATATATATATATATATATATATATATATATATATATATATATATATATATATATATATATTCCTTTTCATTATAGGCCATTACAAGTTATTGAATATAGTTCCCAGAACAGGACCATGTCTCATTCATCTTTGCACTGCCAGCACCCAGCACCAGATCTAGCACATAGTAGTTGCTTAATGAATTATCATTGCATCAATGAGTGAGAGCAGAAGGAATAACACTTGTCCTTCATAGATGAGAACAATCCACTGCCCAACATACAGAGGAGTGCAAAGCTAGCAGAGAAAGATCACAAGTTAGCATTTTAAACAGGTTTTCCTCTGAAGGAATCCCAGGTACAGAGATTGTGCAAGACAAAATTTCAACTGCTACATATAATTTTTAACTCGTCCTTCAATAGAAAAATATCTACACCAAAGATTAAGAGCAGACATGGGTCATTATGGCTTAAAGTTGGTTACTGACATCTGAACTTACTTGTCATGGATTAATCATAAGGTGACTGAAAAAACAAGCAGTCTCTGTGTTCCTGATCTTTTTCTTCTGCTTTATACTTTACTTTTTTAGTTAAGTAGGGATGCCATTCATGAGAGATTATGATGCTCCAAATTTCAGTTAATACAACAAATGGCATTAATCTTAACCAAAATCACACTTTAATATGAAAATTCATTCAAATTTGTCAAAATATTTAGATTTACCACTCTTTAAAGACTCAGCACATGTTCATCTTTCTCTCCAAGTAGATAGAACATCACTAGAAATATCAAAAGCACCTCTTGTTTACCAGGCTGTTAGTAAAATGTGTGTGTGCTCCTTCAGCAGATTTCACTGAAAATAGCCTGATCCCGTGTCCGGGAGCCGACTGTTCTTTTAGAGTCTGCAGTGCTGACTCTGTTATTATCTTCGGCATATCTTTTCAAATCAATCAACCTTTCTGCATTCTGTAGATTTAAAAACCTGGGACCAGTGAATGAACAGTGCTTGTCAGCTATTTTATAGGAACACAGGAAAAAGAAATGAGGTAATGCTAAGAAATGCCAGTTTTATCCAATCACATGGACAAAGGAGTCATGCAAAAACATCTCCTTCATGGACAGATGGTGCTTCTGAGAATTGAAAGAATATAGCAAAAGTAAGAAGAGGAGATGCTAGAAACCTAAGTCCATAGGGGAGAGGAAAAGCAGCCATGATTTGATAGGGGAAAGTGGAGAAATAAAGTCAAGATGAAGACCTCACTGCTGTACACCAGAAACTGACACATTGTAAACTGACTATAACTCAATTAAAACAAACAAACAAACAAACTTTAGGTAGATGCACTGAAAAAAAAAAAGATTTCACTATGTGAGGGATTGATGGAAAAGAGAAATGCCAAGAAAGCAGGCGAAAATAATTCTCATGGGTTGCTAGCAAAAATAACAGCATCAGCTTTCAGGCAAATGCCATTTTTTTAAAGAATTTTTTGTTTGTTTGGGGTTTTTTGGGGGGGAGGGGGGAGGTAATTAGGTTTACTTTATTTATTTTTACAGGAGGTACTGGGGACTGAACCCAGACCTGGTGTATGCTGAGCATGTGCTCTACTACTTGAGCCACACCCTCCCCCCATAAGGTTATGTTTGATGGGAATGTTCATTTGTCATGATTCTACTGGGCAAAGAGGGCCAGGCAGAGGAGAAGAACATTCTATTTCCACAGCTCACTGTTAACACCCAGTGTTGTTTGCATTCTTTTTTTGGAACAGAGAACACCTGAAAAGTAGCCATTTCTCAGTATGCAGCCAGGCCTCTGCAACAGTAAGCTGTGACCCCCAGAAATTCCAGGTGGGTATCTACAAAGGCAGACAGAATGATAAGATGACTTCTCTCAGCAAAAAGCTCTGGGCAGCTCAGGTTCTTTGTTTCTATTTTTTTCATTCCTAAAAATGGTCTAGGAAAAAAAATAATCATTAATGCTTAGATAGGGAGGAAAGTGAAGAAAGGGAGAAAAGTAGCAATATTTAATGAGCATCTGTTTGCCTGGGGCTGTGCAATGGACTTCGCATGTGCTATTTCATGTAAACCTGAAATATTAACAAAGTTCCTCTTACTGAGCACTTGCTATATAGTATGCACTATACCAAGCACTTTGAAAGATTGTTTTAAAGATTAAATAAAATCAGGAATTGGATGTTATTATTCCCAATATATGAATGGCAAAAATGAGACTTAGGATAAATAATTTGCCCAAGGTCATATGATTAATAAGTGATCCAGGGTTAAAATACAGGTCTGTGTGACTAACTCTCATATTTATACCAAACTAATGTGTGGAAGGTAAAAAATCCAATAATTATTTTTTCATCAAAATATAAATCTCTTAAAATTCCATAGTTTATTCATATACTTGTGTATTTATAATGAATAGTAAATATGGTAAGAAAAAACATTTAATCCAAGAAATAGTCAAAGAAACATTCAAGTACCCATAAATAGAGTACCAGTTAAATTATGGGATAGTAAAATGCTATATGGTCTTTAGAAAGAATAAACCAACTGTACTTAGAGTAATCAACAAGTTGATAAGGCGTACTTCTTTGTAGACAATCTCAGGCAAAATAAATTTTAAAAAGAAGTAGAAGAATTAGAAAATCATTTTGCAACCCTTAATGGAATAATGGACCAAGGCAGTAATAATCACTGGATAAAACATTAGATAACATGTTGATGGGAAAGTTTACAATGGGCAGATAAGGCTGACACCACCCAAACCCTCTGCTCAATCTTAGAATCACTCAAAGTGAAACATGAGATATAGGAGCCCCCAAAGGTGACGCAGCATGAAGAACACAGCAAGCACCACCTAGGAAGGATTCTTGCCATAAATATTCAATCTGAATCCAATCAAGCCTCAAATACGAGGCACAGAGGAACAAGTTGAACAATACCTGTAGGGAACAGTCAAATCCAGAAGGTGGGCTCTTCTACAGGATAAATAATTTAGTTTCTTGAACAAATAAATGACTTTTTTTTTTAAAGGAAGAACATTATTGAAGCTTAAAAGTTTTAATGGATGCCATATGTGGACTTAATTTGGCTCCTGATTCAAACAAAATAATTTTAAAATGAAATTTTTGAAAAAAAATCAAGGAAATTGAAAAATAGACTGGATTTTAGATTACATTAAAAATATTCATTTTCTGAGATGTGATGATGGCACTATAATGGGTTTCTGTTAAGTCTTTATGTCTTGGGAGTACATACTAAAGTATTTATGGGTGAAATTACATAATATTTTGGATTTATTTTAATATACTCCAGAGAAAAAAGGGAAGCTATAGATGAAGCCAGATTACCAAAGGAAAGGTATTGTGGAAATCGTCCAACATACACAATAGCAGAGAAGTAATACTATGAATCTGTATTCATCCAGTTTCAACATTTTGCCAATCTTGATTCAAGCTATTCCTCTCACACGTATTTTTTTCTTGTATTTTTTAAAGTAAATCTCAAACATCAGACAAAATATCATTTCACTCACAAATATATCAACACACATCAATTAATAAGGAGACTTTTTTTTCACATAATGACTTGGCCAATATCACATCAAAGTTAATCATAGTCTCAATATTTTCTAACATACAGTAAGACTGTCAAAATATTAATATATATGTTGAAGCTGGATAATAGATACCTGGGGGGTTCTTTATACATGCTAATGTTGTGTATGTTTGACATTTTTCATGAAGAAACATTTGCTTAAGGAATAAGGCAACTTCCTGTGTAGTAATATGGAACAATGTTCAAGACATGTTAAGTGAAAGAAGACACAGGATAGTATATGTACTATGCTACAATTTGGGTTTAACAAGATATATAGAGGTGTGTGTGTGTATGTGTGTGGAGAGAGAGAGAGAGTCATGAAATATAACTGGAAAATACACATGGAAATAAAAACAGCAGTTGTCTCTGAGGAGGGGAACTAAAGCACCAGGGAAGAAGGAAGATGCGTTTATCCTTCTGCATCTTTTGGATTCAGGATGGTATATTATCTATTCAAAAACATACATCATTCATAAATTAAAAGAAAAAAACAATGTACAGGCACCTGATGTATCATATATCATTAAAACAAATAATTAACTATGATTACCAGTCACAGCTTAAAATAATCTAACTTTGGTATCCTACCAGATTTAGATTGGAAAATTACCCTTCTATCTCTAAAATCAGAAATCTCCAGCCATCTGTCTAATCCAATACTGTGTTCGGGTTTTAGAGCTACTGTGGTCTAAAAGATCGCCACTTCAGCGTACTGTCATCTCCTTTACCTACTATGACAAGTTTGGCTTATTCTGGTTCAAATCTTTCTATATTTGTGTTCCAAGTCTTTCTTCAGTAGAGCAAAGCCTCTCTCTGTTTATTTCTCTGGTGGTTAAACTGAAAGCAAGACCATTTTTCAAAATTGTCCCACATCCAAATGAGATCTGTATTACAGTCCAGTTGCTACAGATCATTTTCTGTCCTTCCAACCTAGCTAAGCATTGATTAAGTAACATATACTGGGCTAGCTGTTGTTAAGGGGATTTGTCTTTTTTCCAAATTAAATTTTAAATAATTTAAACAGATTAGTGCCTAAACACAAGTGCACAGTTGTCTTTTACAGCAACAATTTAGATTTAACTGAGGCAGCATACTGGGAGCTTATAAAGCACATCTCCTTTTAAAATATTTTTTCTAAATTTTTTTTCAGTCCCAAATGGAAAATGAAGCCAGAGTACATAAAAAGTAGAAAATCATGGAATGTTATTCCTTTTGTGAAATTTTAGAGCAACAATTATTTTTAGTAACATCTGGGCCAAATGTTCTTATAAGATTTAGTTTATTCTGAAATTAAATACCGTACAATATCAGGATGAGACACTTAAAATTCTGCAGTACTATTCCACAAGGAACTTTACAACTAGAAAGAATGTGCTTTTATACATACCAACAGTTTTAGTAAGCATTAAGTATACAACATGGAGGAACAATAGTCTTTTACAGGCAAAACAAAATAATTGTGTAACTGTAAAATCACGCAGAATCTACTTTGTAACTCAGCTTCATTCTTCATGAGGGATGGCTTAATGGTTCTTTTTATTATAAAACCCAATGACATTGAGCTGTAAGGAAAAAGTATAAATTGTAGAACTGATGTATCAACACCAAGATGAGAAAAAATCTAATCATGTAAAACTTCCTGGAACCTCTTTTTCATTAATACTTGAATAGCACATTTTTAGGTATACTTTTAAGTTCACAAACAAGACGTGCAACAATGGATAGGTATTCTGAATGGCTAGCATGAAAGGACTTGTCAAATTGCTTTGCTAAAACACAAGACACAAGCAATTCAGTTTGGATTACTTAGATTTTTTTCCTGCTTTTCTACAACATATTCTCCTAAAAAGTCAAAGAAATCCTACTTTGAAGTTCCAACCACTAAGCTTACATTTTTTAGAGAGCTGCCCTCCAGGTGGGTGGCAATTTTGTGAACAAGTAACATCTTGTACCAGCCATTGTGACCAGCTCTGAGAACACACAGGTAAACATGGCCTTTCTCTCAAGGAACTTAAGGAAATCTAAGGTATGTGGGCAACTGGCAACCCAATTTCAGGGATGTGAACTGATACACAAAAGGAGGAAAATATAACAAATATGACAATGTGCTTTTTCAGACTTCTAGTAATATTGCTCTGTGAAATATTTCTATTAATGAATTAAGTTACATTGATTACCTTCAGGAAGTCCTTAATCATTGCAGGACTTTCAAGTCTACCATGTTTTGGATAAAGTTAAAAGAAGTATCCTTTTAATAATAAGGTCCTATAATGCAAATTTTTATTAAATTATGATATTTTCATTAGGAACTTGCTAAGGGGACTATCTTCTAGATACCTACAGTAGAACTAACAAGCAGTAAGTGTTACTTCCAAGCATTCTCCATGCCTTTTAACCGTATCACACCACAATTTATTAACATAATGAAATCTTCTCTAAAATAAAGGCATTCTCTCATCTGTAAGTCAACATCCCCCCATCACCAAATCTGTGTTGTATGTAGATAAAAACTGTTTTGTCACAACTTTTATGTTTGTATACACAACTCAACAGAAATTGATAGTTGAAACAATAAGCATAAGTTTCTAACTTACAGAGAGAGCTTTAGACTTGGGAAGACCTGGTTGGAAATCCTGGCTGACAAGTCATGTACTTTGGTGCAAGTTACTCTTCCTATTTTTGAAATGTCCATAAATAAAGGTAATGTTGAAAGGGCCTAGCATATAGGAAGTGCCAGCCTATGGCAGTTGCAATTGTTATTATTACTGCTTATGATATTTCCTCAAAATATGATAAAAAGGCACAAATCAAATGGGGTAAGATTAAAACAAGGGATCTAACTGAGTCAACAAAACCCAGTACTGGGTCTTGAATAATGGAATTTTCTTTTCAACTGAGAGCAGTAGATAGCTGTTTTCTATCTGTACACATAGAACTATTTTTCTACCCAATCTTCTCAAAGGCTGTGTGGTAGTGGTGTGTTGGTGCAATAGATCTTCATGACTTCTTTTACATGCTCGAGACAAAGGACGAAAGTATGCTGAAGATCCTCTGACAACCTCCCCTCCTCCCCACCGACAAAGACCAGATAACTGACCAATCCAGGATGTCAGCTGCAGGTTGGGTTCTAGGTAGAATGTTGGGGTGTCCCCTGGGGCTTGCTGTGGCTGGTGGATCCACGGTAACTGGGCAGAGCCCTGTAGTGGATCAGTGCCATGGAGGGGCTGCTGTCCTCTGTGGAGCTTGGCTTCGGGCTGATCCTTAGAAATCTGAGTATGGGCCTGGTTTTGCTTCTGCCCAATGGCCTGTGTTCCCAGTTCATGTTCCAGAGCCTCCACTGGGAGACAGTGTTGAGTCTGCCTGTCCTCAGCTTATTGGTGGGTGTCTTACTTTCTTTCAGATTTATTCAGTCTGTTGAAGTCAACTTAATGGAAGACATGAAAAGCAACTGGCAAAAACACTGGCTGCACAGATTGAGGAGAAATGCCACCTCGTTGACAAGATCTGTGTGGCTAAAAAGGAGTATGCCAAGATGGAGACAACTTTAAAGAATGCCAGGCTAGAGAAGGGGCCAGCAAATATACCCAGTCTCGCTGACACTTACAGAAAGTTGATGACGGTGGTCAACCTGAGTTCAAGGAAGGAAATCAATTTTCTCCTCCAAGAACTGAAGATAGAGAGATCCCTGCAGTCTATACGAGAAGCAATGGCGGAGATGCTAACAGTGCTCAAGTTCCTGGAAGAGGTCATGAGAATCAGCACATCACAAGGGGCTTTTACAAACCAGCCAGGGGACCAAGCACCAAGTCCTGATGGTCCTTTTCCCAGGAGTGGGCCCTTGTATTAAACCTGTGCTGTTCCCTCCCCTCCACTCAGGCCTCCCAAACGGTCAGGCTGCATTCACTTACTCAGTCAGATCTCCATTTGAGCTGCACTGAGGCCAATGGATGGAGGGCAATCCCTTCCTTTGGACCAGAGTTCCTCCAGCTTTACAAGTGAGCACAGAAGTGAACTCCTTCGTGGTCAACATCTCATCTAAAATATACTGGAATTCCCAGAACACACCACGAAGGATGGGACTTTTTTTTTACATTCAGTAAATGTTTGTGGATTATCTCTTCTTAGTTGTGAAAGAAACGTTGTAATTGAGAGTGATCTACTTAGTTTGAATCTATATTAAGCCTCATTTCTCAAGACAGTTTGGGTAACTATTATATATCAGCAATGTAAGTGAAGTGTATATATAGTTATTCTGTGTACAAATATTGCATTATAATTTGAAAATACATGCAGTTTGTCAATATAAACTTTTAGATGGCCATAGCATTTATTTCTAGAGTTTAATTCTGAAGCCATAAGTTTAAGTCAAAGAGCCTTTTTTTACCTGAGTATGTATAGTTTAAAAAAAAAGATGAACCTTTTTTAAGATGAAGTTAAATTGTACTCTTAGAAGAAATTTTTATCATTCAATTTTTACATTCTGCTATAATATCCACAATAAAAAATAAATTTGATAATTTTTTTTAAAAGTATACTGAAGACCTACATCAAACCCAGAGCCAAAAAGACAATAAATAAACAGTTTTCATAAGGAAGCCCTCCATCTAAACAATTTAGACAGTTGGGTATAAATTAGATTTAAGAGATTGTTCTAAAAAAGCAGCATTAATCAAAACAGACTGGAATATAGGGCCTTGAATTCATGATCAGAAAAATCAGTCTATAACTTCTAATAGCAAGCTCAGATTTCATATTGAAGCTGGCAAAGTCACCAGCACAGTAAACAGTAGCATCTGGCTCTCAAGAAAGATGGTGTATACAATGGACTGATCCATAACTTCAGTCTATGTTAGACATTTAGATGGATGGGCTAAGAGCTCAGTGTGTTATAATAACCCTGAAAAGCTTTTGGCTATGGCTGTGAACACATTAGCATGAACTTAAATCTGTTGCTTTATTTACAACAAGAGATATTTGTTTGTGCTTTCTGCCTAAATGGAACTGGTTAAAGGCACCCAAGACCTTAAACAGTGAAATTTATATCCAAGACAACAGCTATTCACTGTACTGAGGATCCACTGAACATCTGTTTTGTTTTCGGGTTTTTTTTCTTTTTTCCATTTCCTCTCAGTTACATCTTTTTAAAATAAGTGGTACCTTTATTTGGAGTCTCTGTCTTTCCATATTAGGAACATTAATGCCTAATTTCCTTTTTCTGTGTTTTTCCCCCACTCCATAACCTGAAGCTTAAAAAAAAAATCAGCTAGAGGGTGCCTTGAATATGTCACCATTTAGAAATGCCACACATGCAGTCATTTGTTTCTAAGCTAGAGTGCAGGCTCTGTAGAACAGTGTTCCAATTATTCTTGTTGAAACCACTCAAAGCGACCAGAACTAATTTCTCCCAATATATCACTATAGTTTAACATCTAGAATGAAAAGATGCCCTCACTAGACCAGTAGAAACTGATTATTGCACATTAAGGATATAATCAGAGGGCTTCTGTATAGTAGCCAAGGTTTCCAAAAAATGTAATTAAAACACACCCAATCTAATTATGTGTTAATGCTTTTACAAACAGCATTAACATAGATGAATTACATGTGACATTTATTCATATGTATATTGATTTCAAACAAATATGTGAATCTCACCCTGACTAAAATTAGATTGACTAATTAACAGATGGGCTTTCTAGTACCATTAAGGGATGGCATAACATTGCACTACCTTTTAAAATTCATTATACTCATCAGCAGGCATTGTAGTGTTCTGTAAATTCTTTCATTCAATCAATAAGTATTTTTTCAAAAATCTCTTTTGAGTCTAGCAGTAATCTAAGGAGAGTAAGTCAAGATGAAGGCTTATTTTATTTTACTTTTTTCCAGGCAAAATTTTATTGATTAAAGTAGCTGAAAACAGCATTTGCTTGAAAATAATTTTTAACTGAATTAATGGCTTCCACATTTGGTGAAACAGATTGAGCTGGGTTTTATTCTTCAAGCTCATGTACAGTTATAATTATTTCTAATTTTTATTGATTTATTTTTTCTTTTCTTTTTTTTAATTGAAGTATAGTCAGTTTACAATGTTGTCTCAATTTCTGGCATACAGTGTAATTAATGTTTCAGTCATACATATATACACATTTCTTTACCATATTCTTTTTCATTATAGATTACTACAAGATATTGAATATAGTTTCCTGCATTGTATAATATGAATTTCTTATTTATCTATTTTATATATAGTAGTTAGTATCTGCAAATCTTGAACTCCCAATTTATCCCTTCCCAGACCTTTTCCCCTCTGGTAACCATAGTTTGTTTTCTATGTCTGTGAGTCTATTTCTGTTTTGTAAATAAGTTCATTTGCATAATTTTTTTAGATTCCACATGGTATTTTTAGATATACGGTATTTTTCTTTTGCTTTCTCCTTCTGGCTTACTTCACTTAGAATAATGATCTTCAGGTCCATCCATGTTGCAAATGGCATTATTTTGTTATTTTTTATGGCTGAGTAGTATTCCATTGTATATATTTAGTACAACTTCTTTATCTAGTCATCTGCTGATGGATATTTAGTTTGTTTCCATGTCTTGGCTATTGTAAATAGTGCTGCTATGAGCACTGGGGTGCATGAATCTTTTCGAATTAGAGTGAAGCTTTATTTTAAATTAAACATCTCTTAAATGATTTTAAATATGTCACTATAAACAGGACCTGCATAAAGAAAGAACACTAATATGACTCAGAAAACTACCCAAATTGGAAAAAGTTTCTAAATGTTCTTGTGGCATTTGATTTGATGGCCGAAACTGAACAATCATCCCCTTATTAATTAGGGTGGTCCTCAATCCCAGTAAGGCAAGATTGGAAGACTAATGATCACGTTTTTGAGATCTCATCACGTGACCTGCAAAGAATATATACATGCTATGCCTCTAAAAAAATAAAATAATTTTCTTTTTAAGGACTTTTCAATCTATTCCAAGATATTCTTAGAAAGTGAAATTGCAGTGGTATTCTAGTAAAATTACAGCTCAATAAAGAGAAAAATAACCTAAAATGGAAGAAACACCTAAGTTTGTAGGAAAATGCTCTTTCCTTAAGTTATGTGGTTGCAGAAGGTGCACTGAGTCAGAAATCAGGAGATCTGGGTTCTGGTCCTGATTCTGTCACTCATCTCATGTATAACTCTGGCCAGTGTTCCCCTCTGTAAAAAAAAAAAAAAAAAGGGAGAGGGATGAACTGTCAGTCCTGAAGGTTTGTTCAGCAATAAGTCCCTAACTGCATGTGCCTTCCCTGAAAAGTAGCAATCTGGGGTGTAGATGGCCTCTGCATTAATCATAGCCTGCCGAAAGTGACGATTAAGACAAGGGAACACAAAGACAGTAACATGAAGCTTGTGTGAGTGAGATTGGGAAATGCGTAATTTTCTTCCATTTCTTTTCATAGTAGTGGATCAATTTTTGAAGAGAAGAAATTCTAAAACTCCCATAAATGGTCATCACTACCCTGAGAAGCAGGTGTTGTTTGCTTACAGAAAGATGAGGGCTCCTCGGTTTTATGTCCAAAGAATTAACACACCCAAGCACGGGCATCGCTGCATCAGGCTTCCCTTCAGAGAGAGATGGTGTTTGGCACATAGCCAATAAAGGGGGTGTGGTCTCAGGTCCGGCAGAGAAGGCAGAGATTGAGGGTCAGTAAGAGCACCTCTGAAAACATTCCTCACACTGTGCTCACCCACTCACCCCTGGCAAGTACTAGCTGTAGGTCCTGTGCGCTTTGTCAGCTTCTCTGAAATAACTAACAAAATGACAAGCAGTGGTAGGTCCCTTTCCAGCACAAATCTAGCTTCACTCAACAATATGGAAGGAGAACAAGGTGGGTGGGGCAGGACGGGGAAATCTTCATTTTCCTATGGCTTCATTTTATTTCACTTGTCCTCTGTTTCACAGAACTCAGAGGATGAATTAGAACCCTCTCTGCACTTAGTGCCCATGCAATTCAGTGGAATAAAATGGCAAGTGAATAATGTTCACAACACTATGGGTGGGGCAAGTCCTTGTCTGTTGTGTGATGTTCTGTGACTTAAATCATCTCTTGCAAAAGGCTATAAAAAAGAATAGACCTCATCTAACCTTACTGTCTTTGCTCCCAGCTCACCATCATTCCCACCCAAAAGTTTCTTTAATGCCTAAATGTTTCTGGAATCAGTCTTTGGCCCCAAAGCCTACAGTTCGTGCAGATACTCACAGAAGAGACTAGGATCATCCCTCAAAATAAAACGAAAAATAAATATTTTATTTTATTTGCCATTGTCTTTCAAGTGGACATCCTATACCTCGAGCTAAAATTCAGTTAAGTGTTCATAGAAAAGTGTGAAGGCAAATAAACAATTTGTTCTCCTAAATTTCCCTTTACAGCCCCTTCCAACCACACACACTTATTTTCAGTCTCTAAAACAAATTTAGTGTCATATGCCTAGAAGGAAGAGAAAGATGTTAATTGGATTTATTCCCTTGCTCTCCCAAAAGGCCACACCTAAACAGCCAAGGTGAGGATCGCTCCTGATGCATGGGTGTGGGAATGTGATGTTTGTTACCAGCAAAAAAACAAAAACCAACGCTTAGAAATCTGTACTCTCGCACTTCTCACCGCTCGTTAATTGGGCTTGTGAAGCAGGAAAGACAATTTGCTTGCTGGAAAAAGCGAGAGAGAACTCCATCATTCTCCCACTACCGGCACCTGTTCTGCCAGCTGACACCACCTAATATCAATTTGACCATTAAAAGAAGGCAATTTACCAGTAACTACCTAAAGCTACACACTCCTCCCTGCTGCTTCACCCTGCTTTCTCTCTCACCACCTACTCACCCAAAGCAGAAAAGAGGCGGCAACCACTAAATATTTCTCCAGCACAGACACAGCCAGTATCTGAACATAATCAGGGATTTTGACCAAGAGAGCCACCACCCTCTTTCCCCTCTCCCGGCTCACCATATGGAGAATACCACGTCCACTCAAGGGTCTGCAAATCTGAAACTGATTCACATTAACCAGATCTAAAAAATCTATCCTTCAATTACAAAAATAGAAAATACAATTCAGAAAAATGCATCACGTGGAGAACAAACTGAAATCGTGGCTGGAGGGACATTTGCATACCAGCTGAGCCTGTGAACTCCAGGGTGACACAGAAAGCAAAGCTGCCCAGCCCAGACCCTGGGAGAGTATTTTACAAAGGGCTTCCAGGAACCCCCATCAACACCAATGCCTCTTTTCCGCTTCCAAAATGCTCTGAATAAAGACCTTCTTTAAGCACTTACAGGGAGCGGCAGCTTCTCTCAGCACTGTGCCTGTGAGTCACGCAGCAGGAGGGGCCCCAGAGCAGGGCAAATCGGGGAGCCCCCAGCTTCCCCGCAGGCTGATGTCTATGAGACGGTAGTCCAGGAGCCGACTTTCCCATTACAGCCTCAGACTGTAATCCATGTGCTTTCGGCGGGCCAGTCCCAGCTGCCCACAGAGCACCACATGATCTGCTCTGACATCAGATCAGCCAGACGTGACAGCCCATCCGCCAGCCTCTTCCACACTCAAGGGTTGCATCATTTGGATGCCTTTAGCTTGCATTTAAGCAGGTGGTACAGAGTAAGGAACTGTTGTTTTCTCACAAGATTTTTTTTTTTTTGCCTGATTCCTTCTGTTTCTAACAGAAGGAAAAAATAAGCAAGAAGAGCACTCGGATTTGTTAGCAGCCAGAATTTATCAGCTATATGGGAAGTAACTGAACTTCCACCCCTGGTTCAGGGAGGGTGAAGAATGAGTCAAGATGCCAATACCATGGGAGTGATTTCATCCACAAATCACCACCACCTCCCCCACCTTTCTTTAGATCATATTCATATGATGATATATACCATAAAATATTGATAGACTTTGTGTATATTTTATTTAAGCTAGTCACCACTGATTTTAGTTCATGGAAGATCTCAGGGAGGTAACCACTAGACTCAGTGCCACATACAATAATTCCACCATAAGAGGACTTAGATACAGTCCAACAGAAATAAACTTCTCCACCTAGATGGACAGACAGGTCCGTAAGTAGGCAGAAAGTCAGGATCATCTATTCATGCTTGCATTCACTCATTCAGTAACCATTTATTGATCACCAATATTAGAATTGAGGGAGGTGAATATTTGAACAATACATATAATTTCAAATAAGATTTTCTTTGATTTGGCATAGGGTTTCTAATTCTATTTCTGTAATAAGTTCTGGAAGTAATGGCTTTATCAAGGCTCCTTATAATATGTTCTGTATCTAATACTAAATCTGAAGACTGATAAAAAAAAAAACCCATGTTTTACCCTAAATTCACTATGATAAATGGTAATATAACCTTTAAGGTAAGAATAATCAAAATTATTAAGCTTTTATGAAGCAAAAGCATAGCCAAGCTAGGCAGCAATGACCAGAAATGTAATTCTTCCCTAACCAAGAGGAGAATGCACTCTTAACTGTATTACTTCTGTGAATTTGGCTTATCAACTGCATTTCAGATATTTATGTAGAAATAAGATCTCCCTAACCAGCTTATAAACCCATTGAATGTCATGCACTTTGGTATTATTTACAGTCACCTAAACATAATAGGTGTTCAACAAGTAATAAGAATAAATGAATTGACTCAGGGAACTATATTCAATATCTTGTGATAGCCTATAACGAAAAAGAATAGGAAAAGGAATACATACACACCCACACACACACACACACACATATAGCTGAATCACTATGCTGTACACCAGAAACTAACACAACGTTGTAAATCATCTATACTTCAATTAAAAATTTTTAATTAACAATCAAAAAATAAAGTAAGTGAATTGACTCAGTTTTATTCTTTATGTGGCTTATTCCCAACAGAGATGAAATGGAAATTAGTTGCCCCATGGAGTCTCATATTGAATTCCATAATCGCAAGCAACCAGGTAATTTTCTCGCAGGAAAACATCACAAGCTTGATACAAAATACAAGAGGAAATAAATAAATAAATAACTTAAATATTACATATAAAATTACAGATCAATTATTAGATTAATAATTAGATTAACAGATTATTATTAGATTAGACTGTTTTCATAACAAAGAGGATATGTAGATACTATCTAAACACTGATATTACAGCTATAATAAGGGCATAAGAAAACAATATAATCCACTTTTTTGATATTTTAGAAATATACTGAGTGCCATTTAACATGTTAAGGAATTCTCAGTCCTTATGCCATCCATAAATTATAAAGTAAGTTTGAAAATCAAGCCAGAATATCATCAGGACTGGGAGTCACAAGACTTGGATTTGAATGGCAACTCTATCACATACTAGCTGTGTCCATTTTAAATGTAAAGAACAAAGCTAAAATGTTTCTTATTATTCTGTAGAAAAGAGCATATCAATAAACTAAGATACAAAAAAATGAAAATGATACATTTTTCTACTCAGGAAATATCTTTTTGTGTAGTTTCTTGGCATTTTACTCATCTTTAACTTTATAAACATAATTAACTCTGAGCACTTTAAAATAATAATTCCCAGATATGTTTCTGTACCAACACTCCACTTAGTGATCTTTTGTCATTATCTCTTACCACATGGGCTAAGTAAAGTAGGAAGTTTGGCCTCACAGACAAAATGTTCCTTCCAAAATCTAAACAGCTAATAAAAATTTAATAGTCAAAAAACTATCACTACCACTGCTAAAACTCAAGTTCAGACTGCATCATCATTTGTCCCCTAGACTATGGCAACTACTTCCACTCTGTCTTCCATACGGGAAACAGAATGTTCTTAGTCAAATTGAATCACTCTTTAACCTACAACCCTTCACGAGCTTCCTATCTCATTTAATTCCTTACCATGGTCTCTAAAACCCTTCAATAATAGTGTACAGATGTTTCTCAACAGGCTTTCTTCCCTAGTAACATACTGAACATTACTCTCCTTGGCTGAATTATTGTTCTTTAAGTAGTTAACACTTACTTTCTGTGATTGATTTATTTCATTAGGATAGATTACCAGAAAATGGAATTACTGAATCAAAGAATACCATCTTCTTCCAAAATAATAATGTTTAAGCTAGATACATAGTTGACTGTCCAAAGACCACAGCTCCCACCTCCCTTGCAGCTAGGTATATATGGCCTTGTAAGCAGAATTCTACCTTTCTTGCTTAAAAGAAAATTCCTTATCCTAGACTTCTTTCTTTCCCCTTTGTGCAAGCTGGAACACAGACTTGCCTGTAACCTAGCTTCAATCACACAGCTTTAACACTTTGGAAATTCAGCAGAGCAAGAGAATGGAAGGAAACAGGGATCCCCAAATGACCACAGACAGCAGAGCTGTCCTTCCAACCAAGACCACTCACTATGGACTGTTGTGTGAGAAAAAAATAAATTTGCTTTTTAAGACACTTTATTTGGCACCTCTTTGTCACCATATCTTAAGCTCTGTCCTAACTAGTACAAGTGGTCACAAGTTTTTAATAATGCAACTTAATTCATATTGCCCAATCACTTAGCAGAAGGCCAAAAAGCTTACAGTTTTACCACCTTCTTATTGACATTGAAGCTTATTTCTTTTAAAGAAAATCTACCAAATTGACAAAGGAAAATTAACAGTATATGTTCTCTTTTTATTATTAGGAAGTTAAACATTGTATTCATTGGTATTACATTTTTTGAGAATTCCTTATTCATTTTTTTCATTTTTATTGGTTTTTTAGTATTATTCTTGTCCATTCTATTGAGCTTCATAGTTTTTCTGCTTTGGAGAAACATGCTGATATGTTTTATTGTCATCAAATTTGTAATTTTCCTATTGTAACTTGTTCCATGGAAAGCATTCCTAATGCCCAGATTTTGAAACTAAATACCATTACCCACTAAAAAGAATCAGGGTTTTTCGGGGAAAAGGCTGATTTCACATCTGAGGCAGAGAAAGTATAAGGTGAACTTAGGACACTGTCTTATGCCAGAAAGCAAGGAAACTATTGAAGAACATTGGCACTGTGTCAAAGGACACAGGAATCAATTTAGGGAGGCTCCCAAAGGCCAACTTCATCAAAGCATCAGTTCTAGTTAACTATGGCTATGTAAGATCATACCAAACTTGGCTTAAAACAACATTCATTCTTTGCTCAAATCTTCAGTCTGGGTAAGGCTCAGTGGGTCAACTGGTGTCTACTCAGTATCAGCTGGGCATCTCAAAAGCTGGAGGCTGAAATCTACTGAGAGCTTGTTCACTTATATGTCTGTTGCCTGGACTTGAACAGCTAAAAACTGGAACACTTAGGACTTCCTGGTTAACTCTCTATAGCTGTATAGTGTCTTACCATGTGCTCTTTCCAATACAATGGCTTCAGGGTGATTGGATTTCACTAAAAGCATATGTCCCACTTCTGCTGGGCGAAGTGATGGAGAAGTGTCAACATCACATTGTAAGAAGAACATGTGGGACCAAATATATTAGTGTAGCCTTATTTGGTAAACACAATCACAGCATCATAAAGAATACTATAACTGATTGATGTATTTGAATATATAAAATTCCTAATGACACTCAACATAGGGGGAAAGAAATCACATTTGCCACTAATTGAGATGACAGTTATTACCAGTTTCTTACTCAAAAATTGGTAAAGAAAGAAATTTAAGAATTAATTCTTTCTTTCTCACATGGAAATCTATTTCAGAATAACAATTAGCTCTAGTTGATGAGGGAACCTCTTCTTGACAGAAGAATTCTAATTAATGAATGCAAGAGGACTGACAGAATTGGAAAATCACCGTTTTGCAACTTGTAATGGAATAAGTGGTTCAGGCAAGAATCAGCAATGGATGTTAAAAGCATTGAGCATAAGGTGGACAAGGGACTGGATACTAATCTGCTGCCAAGTTATCAACACAGAATATTTCCTTGTCTCAAGGGGAAAAATCATAACTTTATAATGGAGTGATGTTGCAATTTTCACATTAACCATTAACCCAGTGATGAGGCTTAGCATTATGAAAAGTAAAACAACTAGGTATTGTGCAACCCCTAAAATAATACAATATAATATTCACAGCATGATCCATGAAATATTCTTGACAAAAATGTTTCACCTGACTTTAGTCATAACTTGAAATCGAAATTTCCAGTTTACAGGAAATACAGTGGGGAATGAACGAAAAGTTAAATGAAACCTGAAGGAAACAATCATACATATCCGGAGGATGGAATTCTACCAAAAAATTGACCTAGTCTCTTCAACAAGTAAATACAATTTTTTAAAGAGGGGAGGGGAGGACTTTCCTGAACTAACACAGAAAAGAGACCTATTGTAGCCAAATGGCGGTGGGGAGGGTACACCTCAGTGGTAGAGCTTGTGCTTAGCATGTACGAGGTCCTGGGTTCAATCCCCTGTGCCTCTGTCTTAAAAACAAACAAACAAACAAATAAATAAACCTAATTTACCCCCCATACCCGAAAAAAAAGCCAAATGGTAAGAGCCATGCTGGCCATTGATTAGATCCTGGTTTGGGAAAGTTTGCTAAAAACAACAAAGACACCCTTTGGGGACAACTGAGGAAACTGAATGTGTACAGACTATTAGAAGATATCAGGGAATTTTTATTAATTTTTCAGATGTGATAATAGTATTATGTGTAGTTAGGAAAATATCCTTTTCTTAGAGATACCTACTATGGAATGTAAGGGTAAAACAATATGACTATAATTTATTTCCATATGCTTTAAAAAGAAAAAAAAATATAGCAAAATGTTAATGATTAGTAAACCTATGTAGGAATGTATGGGTATTTGCCATACTATTCACCCTATTTATTTTTATATGTGATAGGTTGTACAGTAAAACATAATAACACAGAAAAATTCTTCCCAAGTCCAGGAGTTTTCTAAATATTTACCTCCAATTTTTCTAATTTTTATGGCTTGATTTTTTTAATCACATAACAATTTAAATTACCTGGATTTTTTTTTTTTTTGAGTATTTTGTCTTTCCCCATTATGAAACCAATTATCCTTTAAAATTATTAAATAATCCATCTATTTCTCCTCACTTATTATACTTTTGTCTCTTATTAAATTATTGATATATCAAAGTCTATTTCTGAGATAACTATTCCATTGATTTGCCTATACCAGTGCCATTTTAATTTAATCACTATAGCTTTATATAATAATGAAACAACCTTCTCTTTTCGATTAAAGCCATTTTTGCCCCTTTGTTTTTCTTGTTATTGTTGTTATATTCACTAGTTTGATTTATTTTTTAGATTCTACATATAAGTGATATCATACAGTATTTGTCTTTTTCTGTCCATTTGTTTTTTTCAGGTAATTTTTGAAATTTGCCCCCAACTTTAGAGAAAAAAAAATCCCATTTTCATTTGTTTGTTTTCTATTAGAGTTTGATTAAAATTGAATAGGAAAGAACTATCATCTCTACATTACTGACAATTAATACTTAATCTCACTCAAATTTTAAGAGCTCTAGTATTTTAGTTCTTCCTAATATTGAGTTATAAAATGCTTTCTTCAAATTCCTCAGCCCCACTGTTTTAGTTCTGTTCTCTGGAGTGACATAAAATTTGTGTACCCTTTCTTCCACATAATTGAAGAAAGCAATTAAGTTCCCAGTTTACTCAGCCATTTTCTGTTTGACATAATTTTTCACTCTCTTCATTGTCCTGCTTACCTACTTCCAAATATGCTCCATTTTGTCAGTGTTTCCTCTTGAAATGTGGAACCCAGATCTAAGAACTCAAGACTTCAAATATATCTGGTCTAAGAAGCACAAAGAAGTGGTAATCTTATCCTGAAAATCAGCTGTTATTAATGCAGTCTAGATTCTTTTTTAATTTTTAAAAAATTTTTACTATTTTTTAAAAATTAAAAAAAATTTTTTTTACTATTTTTTCCCTTAACGGAAACACTGGGGATTGAACCCAGTCCCCATGCATGCCAAGCACTTGCTCTTCCACTGAGCTACAACCTCCAACCCCCAATGCAGCCTAGATTTGTATCCACTTTTCTTGGCAATCCTCTGCACTATCGGCTCATAATGAGCTTGCAGTTAACTAAAGTCACAAGACCTTTTCCACTGAATTGTTCTTAAAATAGATCTACATCTTCTTGAATATAAGCAGATGAATGCTGAATCTATTTGTACATATATGGTTACATGTACCCTTGTGAAATTTGAAAGGAATTAAAACATAGTCATCTGTAAATTTAATTAACATGTCTTTCTTTAGCCTCATCCACGAAGTCTGAAAAAGAGTAAAGAATCAAGTCCAATGACAAAATAACAAAATGCTTCTTTCTGGGGGATTGCCCAAGGCCAAGTTGAAACATTGGATCTTCAGCATTTCCTTACCAATTAAGAGACCTATGAATAAAAGGAGCAAGATTAGTTTGATCTCATCCACTCTTTGTAAACCCACCCTGATTTCTAGTGATTATTGCTCCCCAATCTGAATCCTCACACACTTCCTATTTTAAAATTCATTTTAAATTTTCTGAGGACCAATGTCAAACCCAATTGTACAGCAAAATCCAAAGTTTAACCTCTTTCTAAAAATATGAATAAAAATCACCCATCACACAGAATCTCTGCCATTCTCCAGCTCTCCTCAAAGAACAGTGACTGTAAATTGCATTTGCACATTTTTCATTGCTGTGGTATATCATTCCAGTAAGAGCAGTGAACTTGTTTTGGTGCCTGCATGTGTTTCTGTGAAGATGTTTGCATACACATTTGTCTCCTCAACCAGACTGTAAGTTACTTAAATAACACTGAGTCATATTCAGTTCAGTTCAACCTACAGTTAATGAGTGTCAGGTATTTTAACAGCAATTGTGATTGGAGAGAGAGCGACAATAGAAAAGACAACAGAAACAGAGGTGCAGAACAGCATAGTGTTTTGCAGGGACTAGAAACAGGTCTGTACTGCTGGACTGAGAATTATGGAGTAGCAGGAAATAAGGATGGAAAGTGCTTAAAAGGGACCTCAATCAGAGAGGGCCTTGGAAACCATGCTAAGAAACTTCAGGCCACCCAAGAGCCAGGTTCCCCTACAGACTCATTTTGTTTGCCCCACACAATCTTAAAAACAAAGATACAAAAATCCACAGACCTATCTACTTTGTCACAGTCCCTACATCCTTGTGATCTTAGACTGCAACCAGAATATTAGCTCTTGGAGCACTGGGCTAGTGTCTGGATCCTTTCTAATGGTCTCCTTAGTGCCTAGGTCAGTGCCTAGAGCTTACAAAGCATCAGAAAAATATGTTGGTCATCTCAACTGATGAAGAAAAAGCATTTGACAGAATTCAACATCCTTTCATAATAGAACTCTCAACAAATTAGGTGTAGAACCTCAACACAGGAAAAGGTTAAATATGACAGTCCACATCTAACATCATATTCAACTGTGAAAAGCTGAAAACATTTCCTCTAAGATCAGGAAAAAGACAAGGATGTCCACTTTTGACAGGTCTATTCAACATAGCACTAGAAATTTTAGCCACATTAACAAGGCAACAAAAGGAAATAAAAAGCATCCAAACAGAAAAGGAAGAAGTAACATTGTCTCTGTTTACAGATGACATACTCTTATACACAGAAAACCCTAAAGACACCTCAAAAAAAAAAAAAACTATTGGAATTAACAAACATACTCAGTAAAGTTGCAGGATACAAAATTAATGTACAAAAATCAGTTGTGTTTCTATACATTTACAACAAACTATCAGAGAAAATTTTTTAAATCTCACTTACAATAGCATCAAAAAGAATAAAATACTTAGGAATAAATTTAACCAAGGAGATAAAAGACTTGTACACTGAAAACTGTAACACATTACAGAAAGAAATTGAAGACGACACTAATAAATGGAAAGATACTCCATGCTCACAAATTAGAAAAACTAATACTGTTAAAATGTTCATAATACCCAAAGCAATCTACAGATTCAATGCAATTTCTATAAAATTCCAATAGCAATTTTCATAGAAATAGAAAAAAACTACAATTCAAATGGAACCATAAAAGACACTAAGTACCCAAAAACTCCTGAGAAAGAGGAATAAAGCTGAAGGCATCATGCTCCCTGATTTCAAACTATATTATGTAAGTACAGTATTCAAAACAGAATGGTACTGGCAGAAAACAGACACATAAACCAATGGAACAGAATAGAGAGCCCAGAAATAAACCCATGCACATATAGTCAA
Organism: Camelus dromedarius; assembly: GCF_036321535.1. Lineage (NCBI taxonomy): Eukaryota > Metazoa > Chordata > Mammalia > Artiodactyla > Camelidae > Camelus > Camelus dromedarius. The sequence continues at coordinate 43,628,629 of NC_087436.1, forward strand.
CTAACCTATGACAAGGGTGCCAAGAATACAGAATAGGTAAAGGATAATCTTTTCAAAAAATAATGTTGGGAAAATAGGACAGCCACATGTAAAAAAAAAAATGAAATTGGACCCTTATCTTATACCATACTTAAAAATTAACCTGAAATGGATTAAATACCTAAATGGAAGACCTGGAACTGTAAAACTCCTAGAAGAAAACATAGGAAAACAACCTTCTGGCAACAATTTTTTGGATAGGATACCAAAAGCACAGGTAACAGAAGCAATAACAAACAAGTGGTACTATATCAAATGTTGTAAAGCAAAGAAAACAAACAACAAAATGTAAAAGTGACCAATGGAGTGAGAGATACTTATTTTCTCCGATTTCTGGAGTTGAAACATGAGATGTTTCATGAGGTCAAAATCAAGGTGTCAGCAGGGCTGCATTCCCTCCCACGGCTCCAGGGAGAATCTGTCCCTTACCCCTTAGTTTCTAGTGGCTGTCAGCATCCCTTGACTTGTAGCCACATCACTCCAATCTTCAAAGCCAGTATCTTCAAATCTCTGTCTTCTCCAGCTTTACATTGCATTCTCTTCTGTCTGTGTGTCAATCTCTCTCTGCCTATCTCTTATAAGGACACTTGTAATGGCATTTAGGGTCTATCTGTGTAACCCAGTATATTGTTCCCATCTCAAGATCTTTAACTTAATCACATTTGCAAGGATCCCTTTTCTATAAGGTAACATGTAATGGTTCCAGGAATTAGGACCAGATACCTTTGGGGGTCATTATTTAACCCACCACAGGTACCAAGATAGGCGTGGATCAGGGAATACTGAATAAACGGAGAAGGAGCTAACAGCTCAACTTAAAAGGAGATGGACGAAGAAGCAGATGTCACAAAAGGTTTCCTAATTCGGTGATGCCACAGAATGTAAATTACTAAGGCAGGAGTGATAATAACAACCAGTAATCAAACCAACCAGAACAGACATTAGCTATAAATAACCACGACAGCCTAACAGGGAGTACTGGTTGAGTCTTGCTAACATGTATAATGTTGGAGGTTTGCTACAGGAGGATAAATAAGAAGTAACAACTGAATCACAAAAATTCCTTTACACATGGTTCCTAATATACCACTTAGGGAGGCAAAAAGACTTCCCCATGTAGTTTGTGCAGTATCCCCAAACCTCCTAACTCACTTCCAGCCATTTTTTTTCTTTCAATGTCTTCTACATTGCCCTTCAAAACTTCCCCACCCCTTCAGTTATTTTTTATCCATCCAACGTACTCAGAATGTTTACTCGGTAATTTTCAAATAATTATTTTTTCATAAAAATAAAATGCTTTGTGTAAAAAAGTTCTAGCAATATAAAGTGACATAAAGTAATATTCCCCTCTCCTCCAGCTAATCTCACTTCCCAAAGATAAGCACATCAACCAATATATCAAGACCTTATCAAGGGGAGGGTACAGCTCAGTGGTAGAGTGTGTGCTTAGTTAGCATGCATAAGGTCCTGGGTCAACCCCTGGTACCTACATTTAAAAAATAAATAAACCTAATTACCTACCCCCCAAAACAAAAAAAAGTAAAAATAAATAAAATTGTAAACTTTTAAAAAATTAATTCATAAAAAGACTTTATCTATGTATATATAACTATATATATACAAGGAAATTTGAAGGAGCAACTATTTCGCTGTTGGTAAAAAAATGATCATCAAAACAATGCCCATTATGCTCCCAAGAAGCAGCAAGTTATATGCTCTTTCTTCTTATACTCTTTGGATCCAATCCCACAGGAAATATCTCTAATTCGTAAATTATTTATTCTACAGAGGCATCCTAAAAGAAGATTTGCAGTAAGAGCAACAATTAAAACATCAACAACAATAATTTCTCCTAACCCCTAAACTTTTACCCTAAAAGCCTCCTTGGTTGTTGCACAGGCGCCTCAAATACAAATTACCTTAAATTGAATTTACTATCTTCCTTAGGAAACCTGATACTCTTACTGTTTTCCATCTCACTCAGTGGCCAAGCCAGAAACCAGGGGGAGTCACCCTTTTCCCCCCACATCACATATCCAAAAAGTCACCAAAGTCTGGAAGAAGGATTGTAATATCCTAGATTAGCGCCTGCTTATCTCTCTGGCTTCATCTCACACCCTCACAATCTGGTCTCAAACCCGGATTACATTTTTTTTTCATTTCTTAGGAACGTATGCTTACCCAGGCTGGGCCTTTGTATGTGCTGTTTCTTCTAAAAAAGTTTTCCCTTTCCGTGCTTAGCTAACTCCTAGTCAATCGATAGATCTTAATTTAGTTATCAGTTTCCCCAGGGAGTCTCCCCACTCATTCTTCTCATCTGAGTTAGGGGTCTCTTTTCTGTGCTACCTCAGCATCCTGTGCTTTCTGTCATTTATGAATAGCAGCAATTATAACTGGCTATTCACTTGTCTTTCACCACTAGACCACAGGATCAGTTCATCTTTGTATTCTCAGGACATAGCATAGTACTTGGGATGTAGCAGGAGCTCCAAAAATACTTGTTACATAAGTGAAATTAAATAGGTAGAAAGAGTAGTGCAGATCCCAGTAGCAAGGCACTGTACATTTATGTTCAAGGAGGCAGTTCAGTGTGTGGCTTCAGTATAATAAACAAAATGGCAGCATCAATGTTTGCAGCATTTTGTTGACTTGGGCATAAAACAAATCCCACCCCCCCCCAAAAAATAAGCCCAATTCTCCTCTCTACAGGAAGAAAATCAGACTATTCCTCCTCATCCTTCTGAATGTATACGGAAGGCAGAAGCAGTAATGTACAAGTCAAGTCAACTGACTCCTTTAGTGTCCTGCGTGTCTCTGCAATTACCATGGTCCAGTGAATATTCCTCCACTTTGTAGGTTCAGAAGATCAATTCTTATTACTTCACTCAAAAGTGGAAAGTCGCTGAGGCAGACTTTCACAACAGGGGTTCTTCATCTAAGTACAGAATACTGAAAATTATATGAGAGATTACTTCTCAATTCTCCCAAGAATGGCAAATAACTACTACCATTCTAGATGCAAAGAGAAGTTAATTCATTACATACAATGGATGCCTTACAGCCATCAGGGCTTATTTTACTCCCAGAACTCCTGAGTCCTTGAATCCCATGAAGTAAACTATATCTGTCTGTCTATCTATCTATCTATCTATCTATCCAGTTTATACATATATATGTATACATGTATGTATGTATGTATGATATATACTAATTCACAAAAGAAAATACACGTGTCACCAAAACAAAATACAGTATCATTACTAATCATTATTTGCCTTGAAAAATACAGACCCTAGAACCAAAAGGGTTAGATGTGTTTAAGGATATTTTAATTAAGCTGCCATATCTTGGTTCAGCTTTTCTTCCTACAGGTAACAGATTGTGAGGTCTTTGTGAGAAGGAACTACATTTGTTCTGGTTTCACTTTTTATTGAAATTTGAACTCCTAACAATTAACATAGTGCTTGTCACACACTCCATTTCATGAATGGATAGATGAATAAGTTGTATTGTAATACTTCCAGGGTTATTTTCTATTAGTATTTCATTTCATTTATGAAGTATGGGTTCTCATTCATTCATTTAACAAGTACCTACTATGAGCATGGAGCCTAGGCTAGGAAATGAAACAGGTTATGCGTGGTACATCATAATTCATGTTCTTTAAGATTAACCTACCACTTCACACCCATTTGGATGACATTATTAAAAAAAAAAAACAGAAACTAACAAGTGTTGGCAAGGATGTGTACACTGCTATTGGTAATGTAAAATGATGCAGTCACTATGGAAAAGTTCAGCAATTCCTAAAAAAATTATAATGTAATTACCATTTGATCCAGCAATTTAACTTCTTGGTATTCACTCAAAAGACCTGAAAGCAGAGACTTGAACAGATATTTATACACCAATGTCTGTAAAAGCATTGTTCACACTAGCAAAGAGGTGGAAGCAACCCAAGTATCCATTGATGAATGAATAGCTAAATAAAATATAGTATATACATACAATGGAATATTATTCAGCCACAAAAAGGAAGGAAATTCTGATAAATGCTACAATACAGATGACCCCCAAAGTCATTATGGTAAGCAAAATAAGCCAGTCACAAAAGTACAAATACTGTATGATTCCACTCATGAGGTATCTAGAGTAGTCAAATTTATAAAGACATAAAGCAGAATGGTGGTGGCCAGGGGCTGGAGGGGGGAAGTTATTGTTTAATGGGTATAGAGTTTTCATTTCATAAGAATAAAGAAGTTCCAGAAGTGGATGGTGATGATTGCACAACAATGTAAAAGTATTTAATGTCACCAAACTGTACTCTTACTTAAAAATGGTTAAAATAGTAAAGTTTATGGTATATGCATTTTACCACAATTTTAAAGATTAATCCAGTTGTCCTTTCTGATCCTGTCCTTGGATCTTGACATCTATCTTACTTTAGCATCTGTGGTTCTTGTTCATCTTTCATAGAGAAAAATAGTAACCCACCCTACCTGAGCACTGGGACTCTATAAGCAAAGGACCAATCTTGAATCACTTCACCCTGGAATGCAGGACTCACTGTCATCATGTCAAGTCTCTGAGTAATAGAGCCAGAGATGAGGCTTCTGGGAATTGGAAATTAATTGGATTTGCACTGTTTACAGTTAGTGCAGGGGTTAGGCTGAGAGCACAGTGGAGAACGGTAATTTCAGTCCCCCTCCTACACATATTGGAAGGCAATGTCTACAGATAAGATGGCTTCTGTAATAGCCCAATGCTGTCTGTCCCCACTTCAGTTATTCTGCAGTTTAGTCTCTAAGAGAATCTAAAGAAAGTAGAGTTGGATTTGTAGGGAGACAGGGAGGGAATTAAGACATGCAACATGTACCAGATGCTGCTGTTGGGGCTTGACATTCATTATTTCATTTGATTCTCAAAGCAAACATATTATTATTATCCTCATTTCATAGATGGCCAAATTAAGGCTTAGTATTAAGCAATTAGTATTTCCCAGTCATACTGTTTGCAAGTCCTAGGACTAGAATTCAAACCTAATTATTTTCTGACTCTATAGCCCAGGCTCATTTTATTGTTTTGTCTCACAGTTGCCTATAGAGTCAATTTCTGTCACTGGTTCTTCCTTGCAAAGAACTGTGCTACCCTGATATCAAAAATCTATACCCAAATTCTCATGTTGGCAGGCAAATAAGGCTACTGGCAGCAAGTTCACTATTTTGATGAATGCACTTAAGAACTGATTCCCAGCTAGAATAATTAGAGGCAACAGAAGAAAGTGCCTCTTACCTCTGCATTCAGCACCTCCCTTGGCTCAAAGGGAAAACAGCTAACAACTCATACTGTGAAAGAAATTAAACCTGATCGCTTAGTATTAACTCAGGCTTGGATACTGTACTCCCCTACAAGCACTCTAGAACTTATAGACTCAATTATAGTTAAATTGAATTTTGAGGAGTATTTTTTATGGAATTGACTTATTTTATTATTGGCTAGGAATAGGCAAAGCAGTAAACTAATGAGATAACCATATACTCTGCCTTTATTATTTAATCAATTGAATTTCCTCCAACAAATGACCTGATTCCTCTTCCAGACAAGAGACTTGTCTATCAAAATACTGTATTAAATACATCAAATTCTTATAAATGAAACCTTAATACACAGCAATTGATTTCATAAGACATCTAAGTTAGAAATCTATGCAAATAAACTCTTAACTGCATGAAAATTTTTCCAATGGATTTTCATGACCTTTTATGGCTTGTCTTAAAATGAAATCTACTTTTGTAATAGAAGCACTTCAGAGCTCTCTTGCATTGTTAAATATATCTTCAAGTACATTGGGTTGGGGTGGGAAATTAACAATTAGTTACTCTAATAAACCCTACAAATGAAAAGTGATAAAATGTGGTGGGGTTGGAGGCGGGAGGAGCTGCTAGTTACTCAACAGAGGAAATCACCTCATTTCTATCTGAGCTTTAAGTTTTCTCATCTATGAAAGATAGAAATGAACAAAATCATCTCTAAGAATATTTCAGTCTTTAAGTTTCTATGATTTGGTTATTCAGCAATGTGATAAACCACAATATAAAATAGTTCCTATTTAATTTTTAGTAATGCATGATGAGATAAAATTCTTAACAAAGGGTCTTCAGGGTAAATAATATGATAAAACTACTTGTCTTATAACTACTTTTCTAAGTTATTATTGTATAACTAATATGCAAGTATATACTAGTATAATTAAATTCTTTAAACAAAATGTAAATAATCTTCTAGCCTTTCATATCAATAGTCTCGATATGAACAATCTTAACAGCTTAACTTTTGGCTCAGTTGTGACTTGTTTTAATTTCTTGATAAAATAATTTAATAAATGACGTCAAAAGATAAAAACTTAATTTGAAGATTTTCTTATATTTTTAATACTTTAAGGTTCTTAACTGTAAAAACTGTAGTTCTTTTAAAAGTAAGCCATATTGTTGTGGTTTTCTTTTATAAATCTGGATCAAAGGGATGATGAGTCCATGATATCCAAAAAAATTCTAGTTTTGAGGTAACAGATGGTAAGTTTAAAAATAATGCACTCTTTTCCAAGCATTCTATAATAAGCAAGTATCAAATTTATAATAAAGCAAAAACAAAAGAATAGCATACCATTCAAATAAAATGTACATCCTCCTTTATATCAGGACAAAACTTTTCTATTTCTCTCCTTCCTTTTTGGCCCTTCATTTCTCCATGTTTCTAAAAACTAGCAAATCAACTAAACAAGGAAGTAGAAAATTATATAATGTGTAACATCTATATGTTTCTTGCATATCTTGTAGTGGACCAAATTTTTTTCTGCAGCAGTTAGCATTAAGTATAAATTTTTGTGAGGCCCAAAGTAAATACCAACCATCTAAGATGATGAACATCCTCTAAGTAACCATTAGTAACTATCAGTAACCATCAACAACACTGAACAATGTAGACTACCATCTATTTTTCATGCTAAAAGGATTCAAATTCCATTGCAGTACAACCTGTATGTAAGAATGTTTTCAAGTCATTCAATTGTTTAGTTGTTATTAGGTCCAAATCTGATATCCTAACTGATGCAAAATTTACCTCATTGCCTACTGGAAAACAAACTATGTTATTATGTGTTAAAGAATAAGATGAAATGCAGCTTATGTTCTCAAAAAGTAGTTGTCAACCTTCATTAATTACACAATATATTTATAATGTAATTATGAATTTGGTCTTTAAAGAACCAGCTACATGACAAATATATATGTATTTCTTTTATTTTTATTATTTATGAAGATTAAGGTATGGGAAATTCTATCTAGGTAGATTCTAACATTTTCAATTCTCATATCTAATCAAGGATAGGCAGCTCTAGAGGTAGGAGATTTTCTTTATTTCCACCTTGATTTTCTAACACCTATAATTTTGGTTCCTAAGAAGTTCCCAGAATAAAATCAAACTTTTTTTCAAACGTGTGCTGCAATATATGCCTGCCTCCAAAAACCTACAGCCTTAAATTGTTCCTTCAGATTTTAAAAAACTGAGATCATATGGTCAAGCCTCTCCTAGTTTGAGGATCCCTCTAAAACTTTCCTGATAGATGGCAACTAGATTCTGTTTAAACTGTCCAACACAGGATTTTCCCATTTTGTTTGTGTCCTCCCAAAATTCATATGCCAAAGCCCTAGCCCCACTGTGGCTGTATTGATTTTATACCTATTTGTCACAGACAACCAAAGCTATCAAAAAAATCTAGGGGCAGGGGAGGGTACAGTTCAGTGGTAGAATACATGCTTAGCATGCACAAGGTCCTGGGTTCAATCCCCAATACCTCTATTAATAAACAAACAAACAAACAAACCCAATTACTTCCTCCCACCAAAAATAGACCAAAGAAATCAAGGGGTGCATTGACAAAATAAGCAGATGCTCTCTAAATCTTTTCTTTTCTCATGAGCAAAAAAGATGTACATTCCCACTAAGATCAGGTATAAAGAAAGGACATCCCCTCTCACACTTCTTTGCAATCATACTGGAAGTCCTTGCTAATGCAGTAAGGCAAGAAAAGGAAATTTAGGTACACAGGCAGATTGGGAAGGAAGACATAAAATTGTCTTTGTCTGCAGATGACAGATCACTGATGTAGAAAGTCTGAAAGAATCAAACTAAAAACTCTTGAAGTTAATAAGTGATTATAACAAGGTTGCAGGAAAAATGTTAATACATAAATGTCAGCTGCTTTCTATGTACCAACAATGAACAAGTGGAATTTAAAGTTAAAAACACAGTAACATTTGCATTAGCACCAAAAAAATGAAATACTTAGGTATAAATCTAACAAAATGTGTACAAGATCTATGTGAGCAAAACTCTGATGAATGAAATCAAAGAACTAAATCAATGGAGAGATAGCACATCTTCATGGATAGGAGAACTCAATATTGTCAAGGTGTCAGTTTTTCCAAACTTGATCTATTGATTCAATGCAATCCCAATCAAGATCCCAGCAAGTTATCTTATAGATATTGACAAACTGATTCTAAAGTTTGTATACAGAGACAAAAGATCCAGAATAGCCAACACAATATTGAAGGAGAAGAAAAAAGCTGGAAGACTGATGCTACTCAACTTCAAGAATTACTATAAAGCTACAGTAGTCAAAACTGGGTAGTATTTGGTGAAAGAATAGACAGATCAGTGGAACAGAATAGAGAACCCAGAAATAGACCCAAATAAATATATTCAACTGATCTTTGACAAAGGAGCAAAGGCAATACAATGGAATAAAGATAAATTTCCAGGTGACCTTGAATACAACACCACCAAAGGCATGATCCATCAAAGAAATAACTGATAAGCTAGATTTCATTAAAACTGAAACATCTGCTCTGCAAAAGACAACATGAAGAGAATTAGAAGACAAGGCAGAGACTAGGGGGGGTGGGGAATGTTTGCAAAAGACACATCAGAAAAAGGATTGTTATCCAAAATATTCAAAGAACTCTTAAAACTCAATAATAAGAAAATGACCAGATTTTAAAAGTTCCAAGTTCCTTAACAGACATCTCACCAAAGAAGATATACAGATGGCAAATAAGCATAAGAAAAGATGTTCCACATCATATGTCATCAAAGGAATTCAAAGTAAAATAATGAGATTCCACAACACACCTATCAGGCTGGCCAACATCAAAGACTGGCAAGGATGTATAGCAAGAGCAACTCACATTCTTTTCTGACAGGATTTGTCCAACTCATAGAATTAGAATGTATAACACAGTGAACCCTAAAGTAAACTATGTACTTTAGGTGATAATGATGTGTCAATGGAAGTTCATCCCTGGTAACAAATGTACCAGTCTGACGAGTGATGTTAATTATGGGGGAGGCTATACCTGTGTTGGGGCAGGGGGTCTATGGAAAACCTCTGTACCTTTCTCCCAATTTCACTGTGAACTTAAAACTGCTCTAAGAAGCAAAGCTTTCTTTTTAAAAAGATATACATCTACATCCAAATCTCACATTGCCATATTTTTTTTTTTATACACAGTGAAGAATGGATTTTGCAAGCCAAAATATTTTGGTCAACATTGTAAAAAATTTATAGGCTACCTCAAAATAAGATTGATTTTTCTTGTAGTTGAATTTAAATATTAAAGGCTTTATGGTTCCAATTGGTAATGCATGATAACTCGGTCTGCTTTATAAGGATTTTTAAAGCATAAGAAGCAAGAAAGTTTAAAGAAATAAGATGTTAAAATTCTTTCTTATGTCTAGTACTACACTTGAAGAAAATGTTTAACCATAATTCTCTAATTGAAATATCTTCCTCGACTCTCTCTGAAATGAGGGCAGGGATACAAGCTGAAATCTTTTACAAAACATGCTTAATAGTCAGGGGAAAAAAAAAAGCAAGTATTCAGTTTCCCAAAATAATCTCAACTAAGAATCAACCTACAATGCAGGAACGTTGGCTACTAAGGATTGCTAACATGGGAATAACAGAAAAGCTTACAATTAAAAACAAAACAAACAAACAAAAAAAACACACCAAGTGACATAGAAACAAACTGTGGTTACCAGGCGGGAAAGGGTGAGGGAGGGATAGATTAGGAGTTTGGTATTAACAGATACACATTACTATATAGCAATAGATTGACAACAAAACAGATAAACAACAAGGACCTACTGTATAGTACAAGAAACTATATTAAATTTCTTGTAATGAGCTGTAATTGATAAGAATCTGCAAAATATATATTATATATATATATACATGTATGTATAACTGAATTGCTTTGCTGTACACTTAAACTAATGTTGCAAATCAGGATTACACTTCAATAAAAAATAAGAATTAAGACCACACACACATATACACACACACACATTCCCAGAAGTGAAAAAAAAAAAAAGTGGTAACAATTTATTTTCCAAAGTCATTCCAGCACTTCTCACCTCTTTCTACAAATGTGTGTACCACAGCACAAGGGCCACAGCAGCCTGGCAGAGAAGATTCACCTTGGTGTGCCCAATATTCATTACTAAGGCTCAGGCTTCCTTTTATCTTTTCAGATTTTATGAGAGAAAGAGTCACTACTTCCAAGAGTCTCAAGCATTGTGGGTCACCAGAAAGGCTGTTCATAATCCAGACTGAGGCAAAAAGATATATTACCAATCAAGGGGAGGTAGCAAAAGAAGCATGAGAGACTGGGCAGTAAAAAAGGATAAATAGCCTCATCAACAATGCAGATGTACAAGCTCTTCCTTCATTTACATCCACAGCCCCCAGACCCTTGAAGATGGATTTCTCTCTAGAGCAAGCAGCTGTTTCACCAAAGCTTCACTGAGGTTATTTCTACAAGATAACATATTACTATATGTAGACTCCCTCTCGATATATATTTCTGGTTCTTTCCCTCTTGTTTTACTTTATTGGCCACTGTGTCTAACTGAGTAAACCTTTTCCAGCTCAACCACATTATCTGCTTTGTCTATCTATGTACACTTCCAGTTGCTCCTATGGGGAGCTATATTTTTCTGTGAGAACAGATGAAATATAGTCTGTCATGAGAATCAGTGAGAAAGAACCATCTGGACTATTTTCAGGGAGCAGCAAGTAAAATCCAATCAAATATATTTGAGAAGCAAAAGAAGTTTAATGAGGCATTTTTACCCATTAATTTTAAAGTATATAAGTTGCCATTGTTGATGGGAGTTTATCCTTTGAACATACTCATACAAGTATGCCATATATATTTGTAGGAGCATTGCTTGTCATAACAAAAGATTGAAAACCACCTAAATGTTTAACTTATAAACTAATAAATTACTTTACCCATACAATGAATAGATACTATGCAGCTAATGAAAAGGAATGATGTAGATCTGTGTTTCTGAAATGGAAAGTACACCAAAGACTAATAAGTGACACTGTAAATAAGAGAAAATGAAAAGTTTAGCTTTAGTTTATATATTTTCACTATTGTATAGTACCCCAGAGTATGAGTATACCACAATATATTCATAAAACATCAAAATAAATGTATATCTTAAACATAAATTGAGGGCAAAATGCAACTTGCTAAAATGCTAACAGTATTATGTCATTCATATAAAATCTTAAAACATGAGAAACAATTCTATCTACTGTTAGGGACACATATACAAGAAGTAAGAGGACAAATAAATGCATAGGAATGATGGTAGTTATCTGGGGGTTGGGAGGAGGATAAAATTGGGACAAGGTGTTGGGTTAAACCACATGACATTGCCAATGTTCCACGATTTTTGATCTGCAAAAATAGCAATGTCATATATGGGTCAACCTCACATGTAAGTGGTCTTTGACTCTGTTAAAAAGGTTTTATTTCTTAAGCTAAAAGAGGATACACATGCGTTCACAGGAACCCATGTGGATCCACCATTATTTAGCTCTATGACCCTAGACAATTTGTTTAACCTAATTTCTTTATCTGTAAAATGAGGATAATAATAATATATATCTTACAGGGGTATAGGGAAGATTAAATAAGTTAACATTTATTAAGCACATCATCTGGTCTGAGTTTTGTTTGACAATAATTTTAGTGTTTTCAAAATCTGAAATGTCAAGTATTGGAAATGAAGCTTTTGAATATATTTATATTATGTTGTAATATGTTAACTTTGCATAGCAGTAAATAACTATTAGTAATTTTCCCCCTGTCTCTTTTATAGACTTGGCACTTAATTCTGCTCTGATGCTTGCTAGCTTTTAAATATGCCTTCTTGACAGAGCAAAGAATCCTCCTATCCTGGTTGATTGTGTCCCTGAATACAAAATAAAAGTTAGAGGTGATTAATTTTTTTTTTAAAAAAGCACTATTTTATTCAGCTACTATCATATTCTATAGCTTTTTGGACAGCTGGACTATTTCATGAAAATATTTTTCACTTCTTTTTATGGAAAACTATAAATATAAACAAAAGCAAGGAGACTACTATAATAAACCAAATGTACCAGTCACTTTGCTTTAAAATTAGCAATTCGTGACCAACATGTTTCACTTCTACCCTCTTCCCCAGAAACATACATTAGATTATTTTTAAGGGAATTCTAGACTTCATCCATAAGTACTTCATTATATATCTTTAAAATATAAGGATTTTTAGAAACATAATAAAAAATTTTCACATTTTAAGAATTAACAACATGTTAACATTATGAAATATCTGATCACTGCTTCAATTTCATTGTTTGTCTCATAAATACTTATATGTATATTTTGTGTTGCAGTATTTGTAAGTACACAGCTTGCTGAATTTTTACAAAGTGAACATTCCCGTGTAACCAGCCAGGAATAAGAAATAATATGTTAAGTTTTTTGTTTTTTTGTGTTTTTTACAACTTTTTTTTTAAATCAGGATCCAGATAGGGTCAAATCTTACTAATGGTTGACAGTCTCTTACACAATAATTTTTAAATTAATATTAAAGGATATGAGCCTATTTCTACTTTTTAGACAACTTAGATGTTTTTCATTACTTCTAGAAGAATATATAAAATACTGTTATCACTGGCAGCAGGAATGGAAGTCAGAAATTTGCCAGTGCAGTCTTTCAAGGCATTACCAACAAATAGCATTTTTAAAAGGGAAATACCATTGAAAATTAAACAGATTCAACTATGGTCATTAAAGTATAACAAACACCCAGAGAGCTACTCTACAGCTAACTCAGTATAGAGATTCCCTTGTAGAATTCACTTGTTTTCATCATAATCACAGTTGTGTTCTACCTCAACTACTTGTGCTTTCTTACTTGGGTTTCCAGCCCTGGGTCAAAATAAAATGAAAGTGTCTTAATGGTGTGCCAGTAATAGAATTTGAAAATCTTTACTCTGCGATATTGTAGTTTTGCAGCCTTTAATGGCATTGTCCTTGACTGGGGATACACAAGCAAATTAACTTCCTGCCAGCCTCTCTGAGGCTAATGCACCTTCCAACTGCAGAGTTTTCATTGACTTCTAAAGACTGGGTGCAGCAAAGAGGGGCTCTGGGAGGAGGACGCCGTCTTCTGGCAGAGTTCCTGGGGAAAGGGAACCTTGAAAGATGCTCTACAATACATCCCTTGTTCTGGGAAAACAGAGTCAGGCTCTATCATAAATTTTTTATTTGCTCCACAATCCTACTTTAAAATTACGTTCAGGTGAAAGCAAGAGAAGATGGTTTGATAAAATAATCATGTAAAGGAAATTAAAATATATTTAAATGCTTACATAAAACAGTCATGTACAGTACTACACCCTCCAGGAAAAATTTTGAGAAAAATGCTAAATCTGGTGGTAAAGCCTGAGACTGTCTCTAGTACATTTGTAAAATTGAGATAATTATGTGAGTAAATGAAAAGCAAATGATCTATGTACTATTACACTGAATTGTTAAAAAGAACAAAGAGATTTTTAAAGAAAATGCAGGATTTTCAGAAAAATTTACCTATTCCTCATTTATAAGACATATGTAGCTATAGAAAATATACCAGGACCTCACCCAAAGAGTATTTCCACAGTCCAAGAAGACAGTGTTGAAGCTGCAGATCACACAAACTGAGTGACAATAAGGAAACCTGCACAGAAGCAGGCTTTCATTTCTGACCACTTTGGGACAAACTAGACTTCCCTAGAAGTCCAGCTGGATGTAAAAGCTAGCAAGTCAGAAATCAGTGGTAAGTACTAGAGCTTCCTGAAAAAGGCGATGTTGAGAAGGCAGAAGTTATTACAAGTTCAGTTTTCCCCATACAAAAAATTAGCAAAGCAGCAAATGCAGTTCCAGACAGTGGTGTGTGGGATGGTTATCTGACAGTCAAGCCACTCTCTCATCCTGCTCCCACCCCCCAAACATAAACAGGAATAATCCAGCAACCCGATATCCACTCTCAAAGATTTGGTTCCGTGACACAACTATTTATTGCAAGGGGGTAAGCAAGGTACAGGGACCTGCTTCAGAGGAGGCAGACATGACAAACCCCTTAAGGAAAGGAACTGTGCTCTATTTGCCCCTGTCTCCCCAGTAGAGGACCCAATGAGCACTATGAGGTCTCACTGTATCCTCCATAGATGTTTGTTTGTTGACATTGCAATTGATTGGAAGTCATAACATTTCAGGATTTGTGTTTAGCCAGCCCCTGAAGCAGCAGGGTACTGACAAAATTTAACTTTTATATACTTGTAAAATAACATATCCTCTTGAAAGCACTTTCCTACACAGAGCTGATTTCTTTTTCACCAGTCTTCAGAGGGAGCTAGAATGGTTATTACCCTGATCTAGAAAAGCTGACCAAAACTACATGGGACCTCATTAAACACACCAAGATAGGTAACAAAGGTGGGCTTCAAACTCTGGTATACTATATCCAGTGTGCTTTCTCCACACCTCATCTGTTGAGCTATCCAATCCAACAACTACAGAAAGAGAAGGGCTGGCGACAGCCACCTGATTGCCTCCTCAAGGTTCTGCTGTTCTTATCAGAAGGACCATAGTCTTGTTTGTGACCAATACAAAGATCAACTGTCTTGACAATCCCAGGATCAGCTGTGGCCCCAGGGCCAGCATGGACTTTGTTTTCACTATGTTCTGATGAAAGCTGAGGATTGGGAATATTAGTCTGGAAGTAATAAGCAAGCTCAGAAGTGACTGGAGGCAGGTAGAAGAGTTAAAGGGCCATGAAAACAGCCCTAAAATGAGACTCCCTTAAGTAATATAAGAGGAAAAGAAATGTAGCTCAAAAGCCGAAACATAGGTAAATGATAGGTGAGTAGGTAGATAGATATCAGACACATACATATAAATTATAGTTTCTCAATTCTGAAATATGTATGTTTTCACATTTAATGTTTCTGAAACAGGGATGCATTTTATAATCAATGTTCATACTTAACACAATGATTTTTTTTCCCTAACACTAGAAAAGGGAGGAAATACACATGTAATTTCTATTGCTTAACAACTGCTTTCTTTTAATTTGGAACTTTAGATCAGAGTGGCTGACCAGTAAACTAAATTTGATTATCATTTATAGTCTTGTCATATTTTTGCCTCACTACATATGATCTCTCTGAAAGCAGAGGCCACATTTTACTTACATCTGTAATTTCCCATAACACCTAATATTTCTTGATACATAGTTTAATACATGTTTGCTACTAAGTATTGTTAAAAGTACACATATACAATTAGAAAAAAAAAACTGTCTCAAGCAGATGACTCACGTCTAACAAAATGAAAGAAATTGAGAAAAGTAAAACTGTTAAGCATATGTAAGCACTAGATGCATCCATTAGACTAAGATGAGGTATCATCTAAACATCTAAACAGCAAAGAGAATGTTTCCAAAGGTTCATTTCTGTTTATGGCATTTTAGTAGAAATTCCCCATCATACAAAAAATAATATTAATCTTTACCTCACTATATTTTAATAGAATAAATTTTAAAAAGGATATAACTTGAAGCAATAATTAAATCATGATACAACGGTAAACGGTAGAATGCAGTGCCGCCAATAAAAAATAGTTTCTAAAAGATACTACATGTCCATATCCACATTACAATGGTCAGTGGAAAAAAGCATGATATAAATTAAATCAATTATTTGATTTCAAGTTTCTAAATATTGATAGAGCTCAGAACATACTGACCCTCAAATGTGGCACTTTGACATATTGAATAAACTAAATGAATTTGAGAAATGACAAATGCAGAAAGGACTCTCTGACTTCCCCTCTCTCTTCTGAAACAGGTCATAAGACCCTCACATAAGAGGTGCCCTCCTTATACCTGGAAGAAAGGAGTATCATTATCTCTAGAGACAGAGAGGTGCCAAGAAG
The DNA here is from genome assembly GCF_036321535.1 of Camelus dromedarius. Lineage (NCBI taxonomy): Eukaryota > Metazoa > Chordata > Mammalia > Artiodactyla > Camelidae > Camelus > Camelus dromedarius. The sequence continues at coordinate 43,645,053 of NC_087436.1, forward strand.
AATCTGAATGAACAGATCTTGCTAAGTTTGCCCCAGTTACTACCCTTAGCTCATTCTTTTTTACCCTATCACATTTTTCTATGACTATCTACTCTTCATCAAATCTAGTATAAAAACACTCAGGTTTAACTGCTTTTTCAGGTTTTCATTCCCTTAAGAAGGCTCCATGTCACATAAAACTTAAATTTGTTTGCCTTCTTCTTGTTAATTTGTCTTTTGTCAGTCCAATTTATAAGGCCCCAGCCAGAGAACCTAAGCAGGTAGTAAAAAAAAAAAAAAAAAAAAAAAAATGTTTTCTTCCCCTACAATATATATGAAACTAAAAAGAAATACCTAAATCTTCATAGTGAGGTGGTTATTTCTCAAATATGGAATTATAGATATTTTTTTAACTAATTTCTATACTTTCCAGTATTTTTTTAACATTTTCTATTGATTTATAATCATTTTACAATGTTGTGTCAAATTCCAGTGTTCAGCACAATTTTTCAGTTATTCATGGACATATACACACTCATTGTCACATTTTTTTCTCTGTGAGTTATCATAACATTTTGTGTATATTTCCCTGTGCTATACAGTGTAGTCTATTCTACAATTTTGAAATCCCAGTCTATCCCTTCCCACCCTCCACCCCCCTCCAGTATTTTTATTAGCAGGGGTTTTTAAAAATTTACCTTGATGAGCAAGTTTCCCACAATGTGATTTTGTTTGTTTGAGTCTTCTATGTGCATATTCTGGTCAGCTGTAGCTCACCCCTCAAACTAAACTATATATCAAAACCACTTACCCCAGTTAGCAAGAACATATTACACCAACACTCACTGAGCTATTTTTGTCACCAATATTTTCATTTTCCTCATAAGAAAAATTAAAATCCATTTCAATTTTTAGAAGCAACTCAAATGAATCCTCAGATTTTAACTTGGTTTGACTTTTTAATTCCAGGAGTAGGTTAAGCTGATCAGTTAATGGAGAACTAAATGCTGAAACTTGTAGGAAGTGGATGACTCCCAAATGAAAGCCATTCAGGAATTAAACCAAGTGAGAGGGGCTCCTCAAAAAAGACCGGACTTTCGGGGAAGTGGGGATGCAGGGATGGGTATAGCTCAGTGGTACAGCACCTACTTAGCATGTATAAGGTCCTGAGTTCAATCTCCAGTACCTCCATTTAAAAATATACATATATTAAAAATAATAATAATAATAAAATATTTGGGGAAAAAAGACCAGATTTCTGAGATTCCAGTTCTCTTCTGATACTTCTTACTTAACTGTATACCTGAAAATGTGCATATTTTATATGCAAATGTATAGGTATAATGTACACATTTAAGGTACAATTATTTTCATTACTATGCAAGGGAACTCGAAGATATATCCATAATAGCTCTCACTAGCTCCTCTCCCTTTACTTGCTTCTTAACCTGGACACCCCCCAATTCCCACTCTCAGCCCTCTTCTTTCACTACATGTTTCTTTAGGCTGATGCTTCTCCAAGTGTGTTCCCCAGGTCAGTAGCAGCAGCATCCCCTGGGAATTTGTTAGAGCTGCAAATTACTGGGCCCATCCCAGACTACATCAGAAACTCCAGGGTTAAGGCCCTGCATGAGCTTTAACAAGGCCTTTAGGTAACTCTGATGTGTGCTGAAGTGTGGAAAACCACTGCTGCCAGGCAATCTCAACCTCACAAGGCCTCTGTTTATAAACCTGTACTTCCTGGTTCTGACCTCTCTTGTGGGCTCCAGATGTGAGTTCCTATCTGCCTGCTAAAGCTCTCTCACTGAATATCCCCAGGGTAACTCACACTCAGCAAAGTAATAAGCTTTGACCTTCCTACCCCTCTCCCTGACCACTTCTACCCTACAGCCTGCTCCTTTTCCTGCTCTCCCATCTCAGTGAATGATACCTAACAGTCACCTAGTCTCTTGGCTTAGAAATCTTAAAAGTTACCTATTATACTTCTTCTCTTACCTGCCCCAGCTGGTCACAAGTCGTGACTCTACCTTAGCAAGTCTCTTATGTCCTCCTCTCCTTTCTTACTCTCACTACTGCACTGCAGGAACTGGTTTATTCACCACTGGTTGATCTCCATGCAAGTCCATCCCTCACACTTCTGCTGGACAAAACCCATGAGAGGGAAGAAGATTGTGTTGCATATCAATATCATCCCATTGCTGGGATTTCCAAAAGATGATTTTCCTGGGATTTAACTCTCTCTGTGACCCTGTTGCTCACAAATAATATAGAGTTATTTTTCTAAACATAAGTCTTATCCTGTTAAATCTCTTCTCAAAAACTTTCAAAACTTCCCACTATCTGTAAATCTCAACTGTTTAAACTGACGATAAATTTTTAAATGCCTGCCTTCCCGTGGAAAGTATGGTCCTACTCCACACTTTCACTCATGCTTCTCCTTGGGTCTGGATTTCACCTTCCATTGCCACTCCTCTTTCTTTACCATTTCACTTTCTATCCTTCAAAGACCAGCTCAAATGTGACTTGCCTATCAGAACTCATGAATCAGTCCTCTTTGTGCCGCCAGCGGCACATTTCTTACACCTCTATGAGAGCTTCCTGTCTTCCAGGCATATAGTACTTAGTTATTTACTTCTCTGACAACACATGGATGGAAGCTCCTCGCTTTTTTTTTTTTTTTTTTTTTTTAGGAAGCTCCTTCCTTAAGGGCATGATGGAAGCCTTAATTCATATCTAACTCTTATGCTACTTAGCCCACTTTGAAAGCACTGTGCTATGGTCTGAATGTTTGTGTCCTCCCACAATTCATATTTTGAAATTCTAAGGCTTAATGTTATAACATTAGGAGGTAGAGCCTTTGGAAGGTGGTTAGGTATAAAGGTGGAGTCATCATGCATGGATTAGCACTCTTATAAAGAGGCCCAGAGAGCTCCCTAGCCTCTTTGGCCATGTGAGGATACAATGAGAAGCTGGCAGTGAGGAAGGGGATCCTCACAGGACCATGCTGACATCCTGACCTTGGACTTCCAGCCTCCAGAACTGTAAGAAATAAACTTCTATTGTTTATAAGCTACCTAGTCTGTGGTATGTGGTTATAGCAGCCCGAACAGACTAAGACACATTCAATAAACACTGAGTGGAAATATAAATTGTACCAATTACCACACAAAGGTTAAGCCAACCTAACCTGCCTCTGCACAAATTGAATGCATGAAGGTGTCTCTCCTGGTTTCTCCAGGATGGGGGCTATCACACCTGGCCAATGGTGAAAGAAGAGAGCTGAGAGTGGATTTTGCAGAGTGCCCAGTTTAAGAAGAAAATGATTCCTTTTTCCCCTTCCAGAGACAGTATCTAGAGGCATTCAGAATGGTTGGTCCAGCTTTTGACATATGATCATAGGCTGGCCTACAATACAGCCTCTAACAAAACTAGGCTGTCCTGAACCCCTGGTAATAGAATTGTTTACCTTTATACCAAGAAAGTTGGGAAAGCACCAAAATCCGCATGTGGCGTGTGCCCAGGCCGACTTTGAGGAGTTCGCGCTGTGAGACCTAAAGTTCTTAGGAGACTGTCTAAAACGCGTCCTCTGGGCTCATGGTGGTTCCATGTGTGCTGAATGTGTCCGTGACAGGATCAGGCATGCTTTCCTCACTGAGGAGCAGAAAATCAGTGTGAAGGTGTTGAAAGCACAAGCACAGGGTCAGAAAGCTAAATTTAAAAATGAAGCTTTTTTGAGTAATAAAAAAGTGAAAAGCAAAAAAAAAAAATAAAAAGAAAGAAATGAGGGAAGAGGAACTAGCAAGGGACACAGATATGTTTTAGAGTTCTCATGTTGTAATAAGACTAGTTGTACATTATGTATGTATATTTAGTCCCCAAAAAGTAGATTCCCAAAATATTATCTAGATAGAAGCACAGGAAAGCAATGAGGTATTACTTTTTAGTCAGTGGACTAAAGGGAGGAGGGTGGAGGGAAGCTTTACTATATTAGTGTTCCAAATTCTGTTCATATTTCTATTCTTTTCTTACTGCCAGATACGGTTTATCTGAATAGAGGAACATGGGTCATTTTATGTTTTTTTATTATTTTTCTGTATTTTTAAAAACCTAATACATTGTTTAAAAGTTAAATAAAAATACAGATTTTCTGGATAAAGAAGTTGTGGTATATATTTATACAGTGGAATACTACTCTGTGATTAAAAAAAAGAGTAAAATAATACCATTTGCAGCAACATGGATGGACCTGAATATCATCATTCTAAGTGAAGTAAGCCAGAAAGAGACAAAAAAATACCATGTGATATCACTCAAATATGGAATCTAAAAAAAAAAAAAGAAAAAAGAGGACACTAATGAACTCATCTACAAAACAGAAACAGACTCGCAGACATAGTAAACAATCTAATAGTTACCAGGGGATGGGATAAATTTGGGAGCTTGATATTTGCAAATGGTAGCCACTATATTAAAAATAATTTTAAAAAAGTTTCTGCTGTATAACACAGGGAACTATGTTCAATATCTTGTAATAACCTTTAATGAAAATGAATATATATATGTATATGCATGGCTGGGACATTGTCCTGTGCAGAAACTGACTATACTTCACATTGAAACTGACTATACTTCAATTACAAATATATATATATATTAAAAATAAGTAAAATAGAATATAGAGAAAAGTACAGATTGTTAGGCCCCATTCTGGAGGTTCTCAGTTGGTAAATCTGCAGTGGGAATCTGCATTTTTTTCCAACCTCCCTTCATGTTTCTGGTACAGCCCCAGGACAGGTGATCCCCAGTACAATAACCTCCTCCCTCTGGTGGGAAATGGGCGAGGTAACTTCTGTTGAAAGTGTAACAGAAGAAGAAAGCAACTTCACCAGCAGATAATAAGATGGACTTGATGGTTATAAAACGACCAAACAGCAAGGGTCTTGGGCCTCTCCTCCTGAACATACACTTCTTCCCCTGGGTTACGCTGTATTACATAGCATAGTGAGGCTACAGTTCCCTTTACTGCCTTCTTGTCCCCTCGAAACAATTCTTCATAATCTTTTAAGCCAGATTTTAGGAGATTAAATATTGGCCAGGCAAAAGGGGAGGGTAATCCACGTGTGAGGCACCAGCGGGGGAATGGCCGAATTCATGCTCTCTGCATTGTCACTTCTCTGTGGCAAGATCACCTGTCTTCACACCTGAGGTCAAGTTATGGAAGTCCTTACTAACCATGCTGAGGAGTTGGGGCTTCATTCTTTGCCACAAAGCTCTAGAGCTCCTCGGATCAGCATGGTAAATTGGCATCAAACTTTCAGTTCCTTCCTCCATCCCCTGTGTCCTAGGGCCATAAACAAAAAGAAGACATTGGGCTGGATCTGGATGAGACACTTGCTAATTTCCACCATGATGGTCCTGAGGTCATAGTCCTCCTCAAACACTTCCTCACTTCATCCTCATGGTGGAAATATTCCAGTATCTGACCCAGATTTTTGGCCATAAGAGATTTTCTTTTAGAAATATTGAGCCAGAGGCACTAACTGCTGTTTGTGGCACCAACTGCTGTTCTCGTAGAAAGAATGAAGGTTTAAGGTTCTACAAGGCATCAGCAGAGGCATACCCAAAGGGAGATACCACAGAGAGGCACTGCATTCACAACAAGATCTGCTTTAGTGAACTTCTGTGACCCCAGCATTAGAGGCCTCCAGAATCTGTTTCCAGTGCTGATGCAGCTGGATGCATCTGATGCATCCACAGCTGATGCTCTGCTGATGAGTGTTCTGCGGGGAACTGGAATCTTCATCAGCACTGACTACAGTAAAAACTGCTCCACTCCCATTTAACCAGGGATATTACTGATGAATGGAACATGAGTCCTTGGGATGTTTTCTGATACCATATCCAATGCTGGAAGAACATACAGCACAGAATCTGTAACAGGCTCACCCAAACTGTATGTCCACAATCCCCAGAGCTCCAGATGGGGCACAGGACCAAGAGAGCTAAAACTTCTCTGGGGCTGTGGGTTGGAATTTCCAGAAAAGGGAAACCAAATTGATAGGGAGCTGCAGGGTGGGGGTTGGGAGAGCCTACCAGTGCAAAGACTATTATAGTAATGCAGGAGAGCGATGGTCAGGTCTTAAATCAATCACCATTCACGGGCACTGGTGAAGAGAAAGGGTTGATTCTATTTCAAAGGAAGAAGGAAGAAGACAAGATCAACTAACTGCATGAAAAGTAAGGGGAACAGAGAAACCAAGGAAAATTCTGAGTTGAACTTAGACAAGTGTAATAGATTGATTCCATTAATGGCCCCAATTAAATGGCCTTCCATATGTACACCTTTTACCCTACAATTGTGTTTAGTTCTCTCCTACTCTGATTTTAGGCTGGGCTATGTGACATGCTTTCATCAATGGGACACTAGCTAGCTTAAAGCGAGCAGTGACTTGAAAAAACTTCTAAGGATTTCCACCTTCTTCTGCTTCTCTCTGATCACTATGAGTGTATTCTCTAAGCTTGCTTAAAAACATGCTTAGGCTAGCCTGCTAGAGGGACATGAGAAACACGTGCGTAAGAGAGACACCTGAAGAGCCCAATTATCCAATGAAGGTCATCTTAGACCAGCCATAACCAGCTGGCCGTCAAAATGTAAAACCCTAATGCTGACTGATTTAAGACCTGACCATCACTCTCCTGGATTACTATCATAGTCTTTTCACTGATAGGCTCCCCCAACCCTCACCCTGCACCCTAGATCAGCAGAGCCATGCAACCAAAGGGCAGCTGAACTCACACTCAATGCATGAAACTGGCTGAAACCTGTGAGCCATAATAATGACTGTATTTTAAGCCACTGAACTTTCAGAGAGAACTGCTTTGCAGTTTTTTTTTGTAGCAACAGAAAACAGATAGTAAGAAACCCTATGGTTCTTTTTACAGACTTTGAAACAGGCAGAGCATTTGAGTAGAGAAATACAAGTTCAGGTCTAGACATCTTGAGTTTGAGATCATTATAGGACATCTGGGTAAAAACATCCGAAAGTCAGATGGAAACATTAGTCTAGAACCAAAAAACATTTTGAGCTGGTGACATACATTTGCAACATCGGCATAAATCGATCTCAGAGAGTACAAAGAGTAAGATTATTATTAACAGCAAAATAAGAAATTTGGGGAACACTATTTAAAAGGTAGTCAGAAAAACAGAAATTCTCTCCTGCCTCAGAAGAAATACTACAGCAGAATATAAAGAAAAAGAGAATTTCAAGAAGGTAAGCATGAACAATAATACCAAATGCTTCTCATTTCAGTTAGGATGAGGACTGAAAGATTCTAAGCCTATTGATTATGGAGTAATGTCAATGCAGATAGAAAGGACAACATATAAACTCAAATATCCCGTACATCCATATGCCTAACTCCCCTTTGACAGCAGCCATTCAACAAATCTTGCACATCAGTGCTGTCTTCCCGGGTTTCTTCTTCCTTGCTGTCTCCCTGTCTCCTTCCCTTTTTGAGCCTTTCTGACCCTATTCCTTTCTTCCTCTGATTGTTTTCAGCTAAAAGGCAAAAGGGAAGTATTTCAGACCTTGGTAGAGGATTGAGGAGATGGGAAAAGATATTCCTGTAAAAGGAGTATTTGCCTGGGTTGGGAATCACAGACTATTTGAGCTATTAAGTCCTTTTAAAGTTAAAAAACAATGTTACTCTTAGTGTCTTCTAAGGGAACAACAATGGCCCAAAATGCTATCAGTGAGGAGACATTTAATATTTAACAATAGCATCTACATATTCAAGGCATATCCAAAAAGAAAATTTAGTCTATAAATATTTGCCTGCTGCCCACTCCCTTTGCCCCAGAGGTGAAAGCTAGGAATATATGGACTAAACTGAATATTTTAGTAGTTAGATTAAATTTAGCCTCTTAAGTTCATACTACTTTGAATTGTTCTTCAACCATTTTATTAGATATTTGACACCACAAGGAGGCCTCAAGAAACACCTGTAGAACTGAATTAAATACTTCAGTGGGAGAAGGGTATAGCCCAAGTGGTAGAGCGCATGAGCATGCATGAGGTCCTGGGTTCAATCCCCAGTGCCTCCCCTAAACATAAATAAACCTAATTACCTACCCCTCCACAAAAAAAAAAAAGAAAAAAAATTAAAGACTTCAGTTCTATTTGGACTATTCTTTTAGTTTATAGTTTTGTAGTAAGAGAGAAATGATGCTTTATATCATAAGATATTCAAAATACACAAATTATGTTTGGTATTGTATAATCACATTAAAATTACACTGTAAAATTACATTTTAAAAATCTGTGCCTGGCACAGATGATGATGACTGAATGAACATTTGATTGGTGCTCTGTACTAAGTGATGGGTTTCAGCACTGGAAATGTGTGTCATTTTTGTTGTTTGTTTGCTTCCTGCTCAGCATCCTTCCCCTTTTCTTTTGATAAAAGCACTGGTGCAGGTGAGCTACATTCAACGCCTGCCTTGAGTGAGAGAAAAAACACAATCTTGCCTGACCTATCAATGCACCCCACCTCCTCTGGCCATGGTGATTGGTTTACACACAAGCAGATGATGCAAATGACTCTAGCAAGACTGAAGCATGGGTTGGAACTATTAGGAGGAAATTCTCCTTTCTGCTGGACTTCAGGGTAAGGGACGTAACCCTTGAGCTGCTGGACACCCTGTTGAGGAAAGAGCCCATCAGAAAGTGAAGTCAATACTCGGAGTAGAAAGCCAAAAGCTGAAAGGAGATCAAGTACCAATAATACCTTTGAAGCCCATGGATCTGGCAGTTTCTGAAGACAGATACCCCTGAACTTTTCAGTTACATAATACAGTGTGAACTGAGTTTTTCTCACTTGTAATTAAAGGAGTTCTAACAAAATAGTTTTGTGTAATGTGTGTGCATAATGTGTGTATGTGGCAAAATCGCCTGCTTTAAAAGGTCATATTTCAAAATTCATGACTCCAATAAATATTTATTAAACACCTGCTATATGTCGATGTATCAGTCAACCAAGAGTAAATTAACTAGGACCATTTCATTTGCAGTGTTTTTCAACATAAGCACTATTATAGTTGTAGGCAAAATAATTCTTAATTGCTCAGGATTATTCCAAGTAGAGAAGGACATTTAGCATCTTTGGCCTCTGGCCAACATATATATGCCAATAAACCCCCAGTCACTGTGACAATTGAAATTGTCACATATTTCCAGAAGTTCCTCTAGGGGGCAGTACTACTCCAACTGAGAATTACTGAACTGAAGCGGAAAGCTCCTGATCATAAAGGAAGGATTTTAGAGCTGTGAGGCATATCCAGTATAAAAAAAAAAACATGTCAGAAGGACCCATCAGTGGAAAAAAGTGAGTAGGAAAAGTTGTTCCAGAAGACAGAACAGGGTTATATCTACTATTAGAAGGTAAAAGGCAGATAAGGGTTTCAATGAATAGATATGTTACAAAATAGCAAATGATTAAAGACAAAAAGAGAAAAAATGCTTGCAGTCACAAGTAGCCAGGAGAAAGATAAACCAAATTAATAATAAAATAGAGCTTCAATCTGACAAATTCAAAAAGGAGATGTTCAGTAGACAATTGGTCCTCCCTCTCAGCAAGGCAAGGTCATAAAAAGGTTAGGGATGGAGGGCAGTGAGAACTGTTCTAGATTAAAAGAGACCTCAGAAGCAAAACAACCAAATGCAATAAATATGTGGACCTTGCTTGGATCCTGATTTTAACAAATTAGCTGTAAAAGACATTTTGGGGACAATTGGGAAAATTTAAACATAGACTGGATCTTAGATAACATTAAGAGGTTGTTGGGCTGGGATGTGGCTCAGTTGGTAGAGCTCATGCTGAGCATGCACAAGGTACTTGGTTCGATTCCCAGTGCCTTTATTTGAAAAAGAAAAAACAACAAAATAAAAGTATAACACTTTTACAACATTGTAAACTAACTATACTTCAATAAAAATATATAATAAATACAAAAAAAGTTGTCAATTTTGTTTGATGTAGTTATATAGAAAAACTTCACGTTTTTAGAGATGTATAGTTAAATATTTAGGGATAGACAATCATGTTTGTAAGCACTCTAAAATATTTCAGATGAAACAAATATGGCAGAATCTTCATAACTGCTAAAGCTAGGATATTGTGTTAGAGATTCAATTTAGCATTTTAATTCTCTCTTTAACAGCTTTTTAAATTATTTTGTTTAAATACTGCTGGATATATAATTTTTACTAGCTACTTTTCTTTATACTAGAAATTTACTATTCTACTTTTCTTTATACTAGAAATTTTTTCATAATAAAATGTCAATTTAAAAAATTAGAACTTTATCAGAGTTAATTGAAGACATAATACATATGCATCCATTCTACGATTTTCTTTTATTTCTTGCCCTACATAGCTTCTATGTAATGGTAATATTTTAAAATTAGTTTAACCAATTTCTATTTTTTAAAATAAATGTTTATTTTAAAAAACACTGAAGGACATTAACTGTGCTATAATATTTTGACCTCCCCCCTCCTTTTAAGGCTGAAGAAAATCTACAGAAACAGAGGGGATGGTAAAGCTCAGTGGTAGAGCACGTAGCGTACAGGAGGTCCTAGGTTCAATTCTCAGTACCTCTGTTAAAAACAAACGAACAACAAAAAGTAAATAAATAAATAAACCTAATCACCTCCCCCCAAAAAAAGTCTACAGAAACAGCTTAGCCTGCACTTTCAGAACATCATTTCCAAACTACCTGAATCCAAAAAATGGGCAAGTTGCTCAATATCTCAATACCTCAATTTCTTCATTAGTAAAATAGAAATAATAATTATTTCATACATTGTTGAGAAGATCAAAAGAATTAATATTTGTAAAATGCTTAAAACGATACCTGGCACATACAAAACTGTATGTAAATTCTTTTTTAAAAGATCATTTTAGTTTAGTAACTGACAATTTGGAAGGAAAAAGCAAATTCCTCATGAGACATCCTAAAGTAATGGTTCTAAAGCATAATTGCACATTAAAATAATCTGGATTCTGGGGAGTATTTTAAACTTCTTTGTAGGCCTCAGCCGAGGGAAATTAAATCAGAAACTCTGGGAGCAGAAACTGGGCATCGGCAGTTTGTAAAGCTCCTTGTGTGCGTCCTGTGAGCAGCCAAGTTGAGAACCACTGACCCAAATTTTACTTTGCATTCATGTGTGGATGCGGGGGTTCCCCATCCCTGTCTGGGCGATGCCCTATCAAATTCCTGATACCATCCTGCAGTTCAGAACTAACACTGGCTTGAGTGAAGAGGGGATTTTTTTAATAGCTCTGACCCTACGTCTCAGCATTTGGCTACCCTGTCTTCTAGGGCCATTCTCACTTTATGACCCAGTTCTGAAGTCTGAGAGAAACTGAGTGGTTATCAATAGCCACATTATTATAAGAAGAAAGTGGAATGTAAATATATAAAAGATCTTCATAATGGAAGAAGTTTCTGATCCAGATAAGAAATCAATATTATGATTATTAATATGACTTATTATCATCCCCTTTTACAGACATGGTTCAAAGATATTAAGGACCTGTTCAAGTTCACAGAGCTAATAAACAATGTAGACAAATCTTAATCACATGCCTCTCACTCCATGTTCACTGCACTTTAGAAAACTGAAACCACAAGTTAGCCCTTACCTGTGCTTAACGAATATAACTTTAGCAAGTGCATATAGAAGGAATTAGATTAGACAGTCTTAAACTACAAATTCCTGAGCCCTATCAAAAACCTAATAAAATATAATCTCTGGTCCACAATCACTCTAGCTGATACTCATCCTTTGGGAAAAACTGAATTAGATTCACTGGTTCTCTGTAGAACGCAGAGGGAAGAGAAAATAAAGCATTTTTTTTGTTGTTGTAAATATTATATTTCACTCACAAAGGTGTATGAGATATTTACTAGTTTTAAAATTTATCCATAGAATTAATACTCATGTGGAGTATAACACAGTATAACAAAAGTTCAGAATCTATCTGAAAACAAAAACACACCTTTCTGAGAATCTAAAAATATTGCACATATTAAGGCTGCAATATTCTTGAGGATCTGATATATCCTGGCTTTCTTGAGAGGAGCAGCTCTCTAGGTGATCCTGATTCATGATGACCACTTGTGCCAGCCCAACCAATGAGGACCACAAATTAGAGGGGACTTACAGTGCAGTCAAGGAGACCAGTTAGAAGATACAAAGAAAAAAAATCAATGAGAAATATAAAAACACACAAAAGTGACTGGAATAGAAGGAGCCATAGATTAGGGAGCTACAATAGAAAAGAGATCAGTGGGACCAAGGGCTATCTGATTAGATAAGCAGAGTAAATAAAGTCAGAGATGATGCCAATATTTAGTGACTGTCTAATGGAAGGATGGTGGGGAGGAAATGATCATGAAAGAGCAAACGTGGGAGTTACGTTAAATTTTAAGTGTGAGTGAGATCTCCAGGGAAAGATCTAAGACAACGGGGTGGCACCAATCACCAAGTAAGCCAATGGAAATGTTACAGAAGCATCTCTACAGAAGTATACCTAGAAACACAGATTTAGGAATACTCTGAATGAAAATAGTGAATGAGATCAGTAAATGTAAGACTGTTGAACATAAAAGCACATATCTTGGACTAGAAGCCCTTAGAGCTCCTCGTGGCCTTCATGGATAGATTCCAAGTGTGCACACAGATATGGAATGCCCTCCAAAATATGCTCCTCACCCATCTTCCTAGTTTAGCTACAACCTGCTGTGGATATTTAGCCACACTGAACTTTCACCTCACTGACATTAAGGCCAAAACCAGACACGCTGGTTCTTCCTTCAAGACCTGCTCTCTCACTTTCTATTTGAGAGTCTGGTCTATCTTTACGACCATGTCAGCAGTGGGGAAGACTTTCCTGACCCCTCACTCTCTGGTTGACATCCAATCGACACCGGGTCCTGAGAAATCTACCTACAGAAGGCATCCTGTCTTAGTATCACGAACACAGCTAACAAAGCCAGGCGTCCAACTCTTACAGCTCTACTGTCTCAACACCCTCTTAGCTGGGATCCTAACTCTCAGTCTAGCCCCTGCAGCCACAGAGAGAGAACCTCCCTCAATTACAAATCTAATACTTTCACTTACAATGAAAAAATTGCCTTTGGGATAAAATCCTTAACAATTAACATGACCATTAGGGTTTGGCCTCAGTTTCAAGGCTAAAGTCTATTCACTTATTTTAGGTCTCAAGTTCAACATTGCCATGATCTTTCTTGGTAGTAGTTAACTCATCACACCTTTAACTGCCTGTCAATTTCATATGCTACACTAGAGAGTAAACTCATTGAGAGCAGAGACTTTGTCATTCCTAACATAGTACCTAAGCATAAGTACTCAAAATCTTTTGGGTGGTTGGACGACTATGGATTCTTCCAAACTTGGCAATCTTTCTTTCTGTTTTAAATGTATGTTTTATATGCCATCCCTCTGCTTAAAAGATGCTTATATCAGTCTTAATTAAATCTTCAAACCCTTTGACCTTATAAAATTTTTCTTTTTAACTTTCAACTCTGGCATCACTACCTCAGTTCTCACTGTTCACTTTGGAATTTCACAGGACTCCAAGCATCATAACCTATATCAGTATATATGGCATTGCAGTCGTACCATATTGTAACCACTTGTGTGTCTTTCCCACACTAGACCCTAAACTCCTCATTGTACTTACCTGTTTTTAAATGTTTTATTAAAAAGTGCACAAATCATAATGCAGGGCTTGACAAATTTTCACAAACATATCCAAATAATAAGTAATCAGGATAAGAAAAAAAGCATAAAACACCACAGAACCCATTTTCCAATCTCAATAACTAGTACAGTGTCTCTCACCTTCTCTCTTACATTCACACACACACTAAATGAATGAATGAATGAATACATGATTTGGAAAAGGACCAGTCAGATTAATGCATCACAGAAAATGAAAGGAAAAACTTCAAGAGAGAAGAATACCAAGAGTAAGTGAAGGTTAAAAGAAAGAAAAAAATAAAGGAAAGAAGAAAGAATATATGTTAGACAACTGGTAACTGCTGATCTGAAAAAAAAGTTTTGATAGAAAGTCAGCATGCAGGGAGTCGAAGAGTAAGCAGTTGATAAGGGAACAGAGATAATGGATGTGATTTTAGTGATGAAAGGAAAAGAACACATTGGCAAGATTAGGGAAGGATTTTAAGGGAAAAAGAAAGAAAGAAGGAAAGAAAGGAAGAAAGAAAGACAGGAAAAGAAAGAAAGAAAAGAAAGCCAAAAAAAAAAAAAAAGCCTGACTAGCAAGAACTCTGAAATTACACTTCTTGGGTTCACATGTTCATATTGCTGGATACTACACATATGACTTTGGACTGCATCCTTCTTACTTCATTTTTCCATGTTTCATCCAGTTCCTCATTTGTAATATCAAGTTCATAGTTTGTACAACACAGGGAATACGGCCAATACTTAAAATAACTACAAGTGGAGTACAATCTTTAAAACTTGTGAATCATTATATTGTGTACCTCTAACTTACATAATATTGTACATCAACTATACTTCAATTTTTCAAAATACTAAAAAAAAAATCATAGTAATAACTTCACCATAAGGTCATGAGGATTAAATGAGAGACTGTATATAAAATACTGAAGTAGTAAACACTCAACATTTGTCCTTGAAGAATCTCAGTAGGCAGATAGGCATTTCAAAAAGAGAGAAGAGGTAAGAGGTCAAGAAGATAAAAGAGAAACAGAATTCAATGGAGAGAACACTGCACCAAGATCTTGGAGATGTGGAGTCTTGTCTCCTCTCTGCCATTATCTAGGGAACAAAGCATGCCAAAACATGGTGCCTTGGCATACTGAATATTTTAAGCTGAAGGAATTTGAGAAATGGCAGGTGCGAGAAGGATTCTCTGACCTCCCCTGCCTCTCCTGAAATGTCTTAAGACCCTCATGTGAGAGGTGCCTTCCCTGTACCTGGGGGAAAGGAGCATCCTTATCTCCAAAGACAGAGGACACAGAGAGGAACAAGCCTTGCTAAGTTTCCCCCCGTTCATTACCCTTAGCTTATACCCTTTTGTCCCATCACATTTTCCCATGACTGTCCACTCTTCATCAAACCTAATTCAAAAACTCTCAGGATTAACAGTTTCTTCCCATCTTCATTTCCTTAGGAAGGCTGCCATGTCACATAAAACTTACCTTAAATAAACTTGTATGCTTTTCTCTTGTTAATCTGCCTCTTGTCAGTCCAATTTATTGGACCCCAGCCAGAGAACCTGGACGGCAGTAGGAAAAAGAATTTTCTGCTCCCCTACACTAGCAAATCATTAACTGTTTCTGAACCTCATCTGTAAAATGGGATCACTGTAACCTATCCCATAATGATAGTGTGAGGTCAAACGAGACAGTGTGTGAGTACACATGCAGGTCCGTTGTTCATATATGGATGGTAAGTAGTCTAAGAAGAAAGGAACCCAGAAACAGCTGATTGAAAGAGCTAGACTAACCAACCCACTCACTACAAAAGCAGCTAAATCAGGATTAGGTGGAAATGGTTTGGTAGACTCTAAAGGGAGGCTGTGTATCAATGACAATGGAGTGCCTAGGAGAACAAAGTCTGTGTGAGAATTCAAGAGATGTAGCCACTGAGGGTATTGTTGCCTCTTGATTAGTTTCCATTTAGAACTGAAATACAATCTGTAGACCCAGGTAGGAAGCTAGAGCAGAGTCCAGCATTCTTAGTATAAAGAGAGGTTGGGAAATACTAGAGAGCAGAGGGAGTGCAAAACAAAGGAGAAAGAAAAGACAAGTTATGCTGAGAAGCTGTACCCCAGAAATGCTTGCAACTGTCATTGCTTTAAGTTATTTTAATAATGTGGACATGGCCAAGGTTCCTCTGACTTACTCGTCAAGATTCCCCGGAACTCCTGAAGGTAGCTTCGGCAGGTGTAATGGGTTCTCCCTTAATGGGACTATGAAGTACTGAGTTAGACGGGTGAGAGTGGAGTCAGGAGACCAGTCAGAAGATACAGAGGAATATCTCAGTGGAAGAAAAGTCTGTGAATTCCGACAGAATGATTTCTTTGAGGGAAAACTTCCTGTTTGCCAGATGGTAAATCTAGTCAAAGTGCAAAATGAACGCTCAGGTTAGTGAACCCTCCATTCCGGAACCTCCCTGGAGTCTGACAGTGTTAACTCCCACAGGCAGACTCAAGTAGGGAAAAGCAGAGGTTCTTCATGGGGCCTGGATCTTAATGGCTGTATCCTAAATAAAGTGATAACTCACATGAAATATGTTTTGAAAAGTTTCCAGGACAATTCATAAAGGTGAATGGAAACACCCCAGAGCCCCCAACAAAGACCTAAATAAAGCCCTAACAGTTAAACTTAGCAAAAAAGAGAAAGGTGCAAAATAAATACTGTTCACAGATCCAGAGAGAAATATCTGGTTCCTCTCCCTTGTGAGACTAATTCTACGTGCCTTTATTTACCTTTCTGGCCTAGCCACTTTATGCATTACAGTTTTGAACAGAGAGAGTGGCAAAATTTTCAAAATTTCTTAGCGGGCACCAGAAGCTTTGTTGAAATATCCCTTCTGAATAGCCTTCTATCTCTCTCTATCTTCTCACACTATGCCTCGTACCAACAGCAACGATTTCTAGCAATAATAATAAACTCATTTTTAAAGTTGTTTTAAAATTTGAGCAAGTGCTTTATCTACACATTTCATTTAAGACATAGAATCAAACTAATAAACAGTAAACTATTACTATTTCCACTTTACAGATGAGAAGACTAAAGCCCAGCAAGGATAAACGGCACCAGCCAGAATTGAAGCAAGTGTCCAAACTCAGTCTCCAGACTCCAGATCTTGTTAACCCCATTGGGGTGATGCAAACAAAAGCATTTAAAATATTGAGGCACCACCCTCCTACGGGTGACCGCTGGTCAGACTGATCTTAAACTATAACCAAGATCTTTTATTAAAGTTTTCAGCTGCATGATTCTGCCTTGAGTCTTTCAAAAGAATCCTAACCAGTTATCTCATACTTTGTGCCTCTATAATCAGATTTCTGGGACCAGGGAAAATTCCACTGCACTTAGTTATCTTTTGAATGCAGCAGACTACCACCTCCCAGGGGCAAAATTCCCTAATTATCAAAAATCTATAGATGAAAGAAACTATGTAAATTATCACTCCACTTTGTATGTTCTTGACATCCTCTTGATTTGATATACTTAGCTTCCTAGATAAAATTTCCGCGGTATTCAGCTACAAACTGTGTACCTCAATACGTTTTGAGAACTGTAGCCCAGTGATTCTTTTTTTTCCTTAAATGAATTGAATATTCATCAAGTGTTCCAACACTGTTTCTAGGAAGTATTACTTTATGCTAATCCAGATTAGTACTTTTTCCCATTAGTTGCAAGCTTAATTATCTCCTAATGAAATGTTGAATATGCATAGAATTAACTCTATCAAAGCAGTATTGAGCATTTATTCAAAACACTAAATTAGGGATGTCATAGTTCATTTCTGCCACTAGAGGGCACCAAAAGCTCAGACGCACAAGCATTTTAAAAATACCATCGTTTTCAACTTGCTAAAAATTCAGTTTTGAAGTATTAAAAAAATAGAGTACAGGTTAGAATGTCAAAATATTTAGAAAATCTAACTCAAAAAAAAAAAAGAAAATCTAACTCATAGCTTAATTTTATTCTCTTCCACAAAATATTTTTAAACTGATTCTTTAAAAACTGACACTAAATATTTGAAACTCTTACAAAAGTAAATAATCAGAATTATATTATCAAGCTTATTACAATTTTAAATTAGAAGTTATTCTGCTTAACCAAATAAATTACCTCACTTTACTTAGAGGGCAGATTTGAGCTTAGTAATTTTCACCTTAGCTAACATATTTCCCTGCATTCTTTAATGTTCCAATGAAATTTATTCAATCAAAAGTCAAAACATTTTTTACTTCTTTTATTCCTAAGAAACAGAATAGCCCTTAGAGGTCTATATTCTCAGTCTTTCAATGCACTGATCAATTGGTGCAACTTGGATAAAGTCACACCTAAAATGCTGGAACACTCCCTACCTTGGTGACACAACTATTTTACCTGAAATGTCCTTCCCCCAGGCCAGTAAACTCAAGGACCGGCTCAAATGTTGATCCATCTCTCTTTAACACTATGTCACCTGTAGAAAAATTAAACATTTCTTCCTCTGTGCTTCCCTATACTCCTACAACACTTGATGTTTTCAAAGTAATCAGACGAAGGAAATATTTCTTAAGAGCCTACTCTGTGCCGTGCACCAGAGGCTCAGTTTTTTCCTTCGAGGAGTTTATATATCATGGGGTTCAGGTCACCTTGCCGTACATGTAGCATACATTGGCATAGTTAATATTTCAAGCTGAAAGGATTTGAGAAACGGCAGGGACAGGAACGGCTTTCTAACCTTCCTCTAAAGCAGATCATAAAGCCCTCCCTAAACCCAGAGGAAAGGAGCATCCCTATCTCCAAAAAGAAAGGGACACAGAGAAATCTGAAGGAGCAGGCCCTGCTGCTTTCCCCAGTTTACTGCACTTACCTCACATCCCATCGTATCTTTCCAAAACTTTCCCCTCCTCATCAAATCTAGCATGAAAACACTCAGGTTGCACCATTTTGTTTCATTGGGTTTTCATTTCCCTATAAAGGCTCTGGTGTTTTATAAAACTTATATTAAATATATATGTGTGCTTTTTCTCTTGTTACTCTGTCTATTCTTACAGGGGTCACAGTCCAGAACTAAAAAGAATAGAGAAAAAAAATGTTTTTTCTCCCTTACGATAGGTAATGGAGTGACATGAGGAAAAAAATACAATTACATGCAAAAGTAGGTGTATAGTAATGGAAGAAGTAGAGGAAGATGAGTAAACATTAAATAGGAATTCATTACTGAAAGGAATATTTCCAAGCACTAATCCTTGCACTCAAATTGGAAGAGAACTTTATTTTTATTCATTGAGAACCAATTCAGAACACTGTATCAAATACTATGAAGAAGCATATAAAAGGAATAAATGGCACAGTTTCTAACTCCAGGTATTTTAAGCATACTGAGTAAATAAAACATACACACCCACAACTTCAGAAATTACAAAAGCAATATACATTTAAATGTAACGTGTGTACTAGAAAGAAAATGCATACATGTTCAAGAAAAAAAGGAATAGTTTATAAAGAAGGTACACACAATAAACCCACCTAAAGTACTTGTGATTTCATATATCAGAAAATAAGAAGTCCCATTAAGTCTAGGGGAGAAAGCCCAGCTCTAAGAAAATGGAATATGAAAAATATTTTCCTGTCAACTCCACACAGAATGAACTGGAATTGGAGTTGGTGGGGGTGAGGAACTAAGTCATCAGACTGTGATTTATGGCCTGGAAGGCAGTGGTCCAGGGACCTGGGTGGTGGGAGGTTCAGACGGACCTACAATCTTGCCAAAGTTGTTTAACTTTCATATGTCAGTTTCTTCCATCAACAGGTGAGGCGTTCACATTAAATGAGCTCTAAGGATCCTTCCAGCCCCACCATGCTATGATTTTTACGGCATCAGGTACTGGAATGGAGGGGTTAAATCTAAAACGCATGATAGTCAGGGAATCAATGGGAACTTAACACAAATTGGATAGGAAGAAGATGAAGGGAAAAAAGGAACAAAATACAGCATGGATGCAGAAGCACTTTGAAAAGCATGAAGTCCTCCACAACATATGGAGCTCTGATAATCACTATTAATAAAATAGGATTCCAAGTCTGGATGACAGGGAAATGCTGGAGCGATACCACTGAAACCAACCAAAACCAGAGAAGTTGAGAATGAGAGAGAGGAAGGGGGCTTTCCTTTCACATGCTAATTTACTCACCCCCTACTTCTCTACAGTACTGAGACAGAATTTACCACCACGGAATAGACCAGGGGGAATTCTCTTATTTTTATGCAACTTCTTTTGTTCTTATTGTCTGATAACAATTCCTAGGAAAGTAAAGAAAAGAGGAATTCAAGTCTGGTCTTTAGAAAGATTTGCTGCCTTGTGAAGACTGTTCTGACAGTTTGGTAGATCTGATCCATGGTATTGTTTACTGAAAATCATAAATAGAAAAACTAATTTGGAAGGAATGATATTCAAAACTGCTCAGAGAATAGAATATACTTAGGCTTGTACTTCAAATCCAAAATAAACTATAAATAGAAAAATAAATTCTATTTTTCTAACTTAATGTTAAAACTTGTATGTAACTCAGAATGACACAGCTAAAACACTGCATTTTTGGAAAGGTATGACAGGGTTTATTATTAGGACACACTACATCACAATAGGGCACTTTGGCATTTTGAATATTTTAAGCTGAAGGAATCTGAGAAATAGCAGGTGCTGGAAGAACTTTCTGGCCTTCCCCTGAAGCAGGTCTTCAGTTCCTCAGGTGAGAGATGCCCTCCCTATACCCAGTGGAAAGGAGCATCCGTATCTCCAAAGAGAATGGGACACAGAGAAATCTGAATGCACAGGCTGTGCTATGTTTCCCCCAGTTTACTCCACTATTTCACACTCTTTGTCCCATCATATCTTCCCATGACCTTTGACTCTTCATCAACTGAGCATAAAAACATTGAAGCTTAACCTCTTCTTCAGATCTTTCTGTACAAGGGCTTCCATGTCATGTAACACTTGTATTACATAAATTTGTATGCTTTCTCCTATTTATCTGTCTTTGCCAGTCTAATTTGCAGACCCAGTCAGGGACCCTAAAAGGGTCAAGGAAAACTTCTCTTCTCCTACAATTAACAACACCAAATTATGAAGCCCCTTATATTCTGTCTTTTACCACACACACCATATTTCAATCCACAGACTTTATTCCTGTGTTGTGATGAGATGGCTATTGATACAAAAATAAGATTCACCCTAAAATCTAGCAGGCAAAAATATCAAAAAGTGTAAGATATTCATGCTTGAGAAATTCCATGACTTCCATTTTGAGGATAAATAACCTTTAAACAGTAGATTACATCTTAATTAAGCAATGAACTGCTCAGAAGTAATCTACTACAAACTAACTCTGTAATTCCAAGTCCTCATCTAGAAACCAGAGATGACAGCAGATCCCATCCCACAGGATTGTTGTGAGACTTCAATAAATTAATGCATGTAGAATGTTTGGACCCATGCCCAACACATGATGTGCCATCTACATAGATTCTCATGAATACTGTTAGTTCCTGATAAGAAATATCACCGTCATTAAGTGGCCTCAGGAAAGTGCGCTTAACAGTCAACAAGGAAATTGTAATATGGGAATTGCAGGATGATGTAATCACAATCGGAAAAGATGAAATGACAAGAAGTCAGGGGTTGACTTTACAATACTATAGCTACAAAAATAAAGGATAGGAGGAAAGAAAAAGGTAGGATTTAGATGAAGCAAGACCAAATGTTAATAACTGTTGAGTCAAGTGACAGTTATACCGAGGATTATTAAAATATTCTCTTTACTTCTCTGTAGGGTTGAAAACTTTTTTAATAAGACAAATAATCTTAAAAATCAGAAAAGTATTAAGGAATGCACAACTCTTAAAACAACGATATAATTACTATTACTTATTGTTGAATCTATTGAGTGCTTAAAAGGTTATAATCAACTCAATAGTCGTTTCGTTTTTGCTGGTTTATTCTTCTTTGGATTTATTGACATTCGTAATCATGGCTTTTACTTTTTTTTTTTAATTAAAGTACAATTACAATGTGTCAATCTCTGGTGTACACCCCAATGTCCCAGTCATGCATATACATACATAAATTCATTTTCATTATTTTTTTCCATTAAAGCTTATTACAAGATATTGAACATAGTTCCCTGTGCTATTGGCTTTTACTTTAAATCAGCTTCCTAAATAAATCAAAACGGAATTTCTTCAATATCAAGAGAAGCCAAGTTTCTGCTATCCTTTCCTCTTGGGTGGTCTGGCCATACATTGGAATTTAAGGTTTTTAGAAGGACATTGTGACACAATGCAGTGGGAGGTATTCTCTCCTGGGATCCAGGCCACATTCCTCCACCAACCAGCTGTGTGACTCACCTTTCAGAAGCCTGTTTACTCACTTTTAAAATGAAGGATGTGACCTTCATCTTTTAGGTTCTTCCTGGATCTAAAATATTCTAACTTCTGATTGCAAGAAGAGTGGTTTCCTCCGTCACTGATACACTACTTATCACCTGCATTTCATAGGCTGATTACAACTTGCTTTCTATAACTTCACAGTGAAAGGATATGGGAAAAAAAGGACTAGATTTGCCAACAAAAAGTAGCCTGTCTTTCTAGAGAATGAGACAGGGATTTGTTGATTTTTCTCAGACAATTAGTGTAACTAAAACTCTACACATATATGTTTGGCCTGCTTTTCATTTTAAAAATTAGATACATGGGGGAAAAAACAGAAAAGCATACATCAAAATGTTAACAATTATCATTTGCAGGTTAATAAAATCAGGGATTTTTATTTTCTTCTTTTTGTTTGTTTTCTTATTTGTATTTTTCCTCAACTAGAAGATATCACTATTTTAATTATTACATTCAAATGTTTTAAGATTCAGAAGTATCCTTCCTCTCCGACAATATAAGCTCCTATTCCCATAGGCAACAAATAATGTTAGTTTCTTAAGAAGCCTACAAAACATAGTCTCTCCAATTACAAGAAAAAACTTAGATGTTACTTTGTATTACGGAAAAAGTGTTTTAAAGAGATAAATAAACTATCAATGCTTGCTTTCTATTCTAGCTCTTTTACCACTTTTTTTTCTTTTGGGGGGGGTGATGAGAAAAGCAATCAGGTTTATTTATTTATTATTATTATCTGTTTTATTGGAGATACCACTTTCCTTTCTAGCAGTTTTCCTGAGCAGCTTTAGGGCAGGGACTCAGACACAGTGAGTACAGTGCTTGGGAAATAAGATGAAAAACTGAAACAGGCTTGTAAACCTGGGACCTAGTGAACTTCATAGAGTCTGCAGGTGATGGCCACAAAAGAGTAGCTATCTGAAGGGAAGTGTTTGTTTGTTTGTTTGTTTTGAGAGAAGCTAGAAATCCATACTTTTATATGAAGACTTTTAATCTCTGGAAACAAAAAGTTTTTGACAGAATGCAGCCCAAAAAACATATGCAACAAAAACCCAAGAACTCAACTCAGCCCACAAGTTGACAGCCACCTACACTTTTGATTTACCAAAAACTTTAGATAGCCGACAGAAATTTAGAACTGAAAAGAATTTTAGAAATCACCAAGCAAACCAAAAACGTTGTTTTATGGCAAAAAGGGAACTGGGGCCCAGAGAGAGGATACAGCTTCAGTGCAGGCAAATCAGTGCTGACTGCGGTTGAAATTACATGCCAGACAGAGGACGTGGATGTCCTCAAAGACTGTCCTCAAGCTGCTCACAGCAGCTTTTGGAAGAACCTGTGAACACTTGGAAATCAGTTTTATTAAGACCCATGCAATAAGAGAAGATTGTTCAGGGTACAGAAACAGAACAAAGAAGGATGCAGTCTACTCTCTGATGGTCAGTTGATGTCTGTCCTCCCAACCCTGTTTCTTCTGTCTCAAGCTCTTCCTGCTACACCAGGCTGCCTCCTGTTCCTAAAATCAACCCCAACCCCTCCCTCAAAGGAAATGTAGCAATATAAAATGTGCCATGCTTGCAAACATGGAGGAAAGCTCCCAGCCCTTAGAATGCCATGTGCCAGAATCAGGCAACCTGTGCAAGAGAAGAAACACTTGGGCTTTCATTTTAAAAGTATGGTGGTGGTGCTAACATCGCCCTGGGAATAAGAAAGCAGAGATCTAGTCCTAGCTAAGTCATTAACTAGTTCAAGGACTAGGCAAATACCTAAACTGATGAGGTTAGATTGGAAGGCAAGTTAACGAGCTGCCAGTTCCGTAATTCTAAGACTTTTTATGACAGACTTCATTGAAATTCAAAGAGGAAAGATATCTTTGTGGGCAGGAAACATCAGGGAAAACTTTGCAGAGGAATTATGGATTAGATTAGGTCCCAAAGGATAAGAAGGATTAAGCAGCAGGGGAGGAGTGATAGAATTAGAAGGGGGGTGGTGGGAGCTGAAGGAAACAACTTTAGCAAAAATGTAGGGCCAGGAATGCATCCTGAGATAGGGGAAGGTAGGTGTGGAGGGAGCTTACACCAGATGGCAGAGATCTTATCTCTAAAGTAGGAAGTGAGGTCCATCTGCATAAGGAATCCCAAGGGAGTTGTTAAGGATTTAAGAAGTGGGGCAAATTTCTGGACCTTTTCTTGTGGGGGATGTGCTGAGGTCTCAAGAAGGGATGTTGCAACCAGCTCAGTGAAGACTGTGACATCTTAGGGAGTCACTTTTAGTATCAGTACAAAGAATAGGGGGAATGTGGTTTGGGGTACACTCTGGTGTTTTAGCTATAATTCTTAGGATTTATTACCTGAGGATACATGATCACTGAAGCCAAGACTTCTTATGCACATGGCACAACCTGATCCCCACTCCGAGGAACCATGGTTTCTTTAGGAGACAGAAAATCAAGGGGGGAAAAAAATCAATCCTTTGTTCATTCATCAGTCCTCTACTGAGTTCTATAAAGGACACTGTGAGGAACCTCACTCTGGTTCCTTGTCCTCATTTGATTACTAACATCATTCTCTGCCCCTTACCATCTGTCTCAACTCTACCAACCCTCCTTGAAAGGCATGAACAGGTGTGCGCAAAGTGAGCACTCCTTTCACATCTGGGACACAGCTGGGACAAAGATAAGCAAGAGAGATGCTTGCTCTTTGGGTCATGAAATTTTGGGCAATAGGTGCCTCTTTTTTTATTCTAGGCCTGGCCTTGGAGAGTACACCAGTCTTTCCTTCCCCCTCTTTGAAGCAACACTCTCCTGGCTGCACCTGTCTCTCTCCCACCACTGCCTCATTTCATAGCAACGCTGTTCTCAGTGACCTTGCAACAAGCCTGGTGCCTCACTTTCCTCAGGCCTCAGTTCCAGGTTCTTTTCTCTACCCACAGTCCCTTTCCTTCAGAGAGGACCTCATTGTTTCTCAAAGCCTCACCTGGGGGCTTCTCCTGGGCTCACAGATTTGGAGAAATCCCCAAGCCCACAGATACATACAATAGATACACATAATTTTATTACTGGTAAATAGGAATATTAGACAGCAAACAATAAGTCTCGTTGAAAGGCAGTGTGCTGCGATTCTCGTCTGCAGTTATAACTCATCCAGACCTAAATACTTGAAGTCTGAAGGGTAATTTGTCTAAACAAAGAAGTAAACATTTCCCACTTAGTGAGCTTCCGTCTGAAGGGCTTCTGTTTTCTTTTTGCCTTTCCTTGATATGCTCAACCACAAAAGCCTTAGAATGGGTCAGGGGGTCCTGGGGGCTTTCTATACACACTGACTCCTCCTGTTAATTACTCTTCAGTTAACCTGAGATTTACCCCTTCAATATCTGCTCCCTTTCAGAAAAAGGGAATGTTCTTACAGATAAAATAAAGCCTAATAATTCCACGCTCTACTGCATGAAAACAAACAGCTGCTTATTAACTATGGATCTGTTTAAATTTTTCTCATTCAAGGACACCAGGGTAATCGAAAAAGTTTGGGGTTTGAGGCATCTTTCTTGAGTTTCCAATAAAAACTTACAGAAATGAGAAAATAATGTATTAGAAGGTGACTAGAGTCGAATAACAGTGTAAGGAACACCTTTTATGTTGTATGATGAATCTCAATGTCAAAAATTTGCTTCCTTATTATGCAGCACCATCCAGAACATCATGGTACAATCCTAGAAAATATTGCTGGGATCATTTTCAATCCACTGACTCTTTTCAGTAGCTGACCATCCAGCTCACAAGCACTGCAGGGTTGGGGACAGCTGACTTTGGGAAATTTTACAATAAACAGGCCACGTTTTCCCATACATTTTCAGAATGTAAAATTTTCTCCCAAATTTCAAAGTTTCTTTAGGTCCATAAGCAAATGCTTGCCAATCTTTATCTATGGATCTAGTTTTAGACCTAAATGTAAAGTCAACCAAGACACTTTCCCACCAGAAATTTGAAATCCTCACATGTACGTTACCAATGACATCACTGGAGACTTTATAGATAGTGATAACTGCTGAAATGAGTGGGGGTCATAGAAGAACCGAATCAAGATGACTTAGAATAATGAAATCAGTCCAATATCTTTATTTTAAAGAACTATCTCTACTTTTAACTGTTATTTACTAAGCTGATTATCTGCAAATTCTTGTTTCCAATACTTCTAAGCATTTAAAAAGCGTGAGTGTCTTTCAAAATGTTCTCCAACCAAGTGGTTTTTAATTGCCTTGCTTCAGGGGACCATAAAGCACATATATGAGTATCCTGTATTCATCCATTCTCAGAACACATGCAGGACAAAGTTATGTGTGAGAAACTTCAGGCCCAACAGTAACAGGAGTTAGAGGAAAGGAAGTAAGGTCAAACAGGAGTGTTTTTTCTGTGTATGAAATCAACACACACTTATAGGTTAACCATAAGATGATACAGCCAACTAGAAAGGAAAAAAAAAAAGCATATTTAAGGAAAGAAGAATTTATCATTGTGAACTAATAACCCTCTCCAGGAATTAAGGACACTGAGTCACATACTTTCCTAAAAAAAAAATAGTATGTGCTTTAGATTTGTTACGAAGATGTTCTCTCTGTTTCCATAGAAGGTTCAGTTGTAGCAAGTCTGAATTAGAATTCCCACCACTTGGGGAATTTGAATTTTATTACTGACTTGTGCTGCCACATTTACTCTATAAAACCCACAATAATCATTTTAACTTGCTATCTAACAATTATCATATGGGAAACATTTGTATAAAAGGCAAATTTGGAGGTTTAGCTCCAGATAAAAAACTGTTTTGTGCCTCAGGTATCCCTAGTAAATCAGTATAGAAATTCAGGAACAAGAGAGTGTTCCAGAAGGGCTTTTAGTGTCCTACATCATACAATATTAATCACTACATTTTCCTGATGTATTGAAAATATTGAATCACTAAGAGGATGCCTTACCAAAAAAGTGTATGTATGAAAATAGCTTTTACTATATCTCAATGGCTAATGCAGAACTCATTATATTCTAGGATAACACCCAGATCTTTTCATCGATTAAAAAAAAGTAAATTTACATAATGACATCTTTGGGAATCACTAAAACAAAGAACTATTAACTTTCTAACTCGTTGTGCTAGGATTATCTTGATAACATTTAGATTTAGAAATACTTAGTCAATTTCTACCTTTTATCTCACAGTTACTATTTCTCCCTTCCAACCCTAGGATATTGGAGGATTAGTATATCATTTAAAGTCTGTTGTTACTTCTGACCTATCACGCTCCACACTTCTTCCACTTTCTTTTAATACTCAATACTAAAAGCGCAGCTTAATTCCAATATGTAAAATCAGAAATTAGAGAACAACCATTAAAATAAATCACTTAAGAGCAAATTCAAATTGCTTAACTGTCAGCACTTAATATTAACTTTCAATCTGTAAAATAAATCTACTTGTAAATTTAGAGCTTTCAGGTAGAGCTTTGCTACCCTACCCCCTCTACCCCAAGAGAAAAACCACCTTCCATCTCCCCAACAAAAGGTATTCACCTAACCAATTTGCCCATAAACCCCCATTTTCACATGCAAATATTCTTGTACTTTACCATTTAGCACATTTAAATGTGATTTTTCCATTTAAAGTCCAGTGGCTTTAGAGATCCCAGCCTGTGGTCTCTGGATTAAGATTTAGTTTCTAATTATCATTTCCTTTTGGTGCTAATGTGTTTGTTCCTTATTAGTGCCACTCACTGGCCTGGATGTAAACCAGATTAAAAGACATTCCTTTGATTTTCCTGCTTTCAAAGATACAAAAGAATTTCTCACTTTGAAAATCCCCACAGAGTTTTGGGTGAAGAATGTATCACCTCAGGATGTTGATATCCTTCATTATAACTTACATTCTTAGGAATTCCTCAGTCTCAAAAGACCTGGTTACTGTTACTCCTTTCTTTTGGGAAAATCTGAGTCTGATACTGTTAATTGCACTTAATTCCTGAAGTAATATAACACATGTTGAAATTCATTTTAGGGATTTTATAAATATGTGAACACAGTTATAGACCTAGCTATTGCTTAAAATTGGACATTTGAATACATTTGAAGTATTTACAGAGAAATAAGACCATGTCTTTTTTTGGTTATTTTGGATAGGAATACCTTTAATAACCTTCATCAGGTTTTCCCTGTTGTGCATAATTAACATTTAAATTAATAAATCATTTAAACCTATTTAAATTTTTTTTTCGCTTTTTTTTGGCAGGAGGGAGGGAATTAGGTGTATTTATTCTTAGAAGAGGTACTGGGGATTGAGCCCAGGACCTCATGCATGCTAAAGCATGCGTTCTACTACTTGAGCTATACCCTCCTCTCTCAAACCTATTTTAAATTAATAAAAATAATTTTTAGATTAATATGTGTCAAGTATTTGCCCCCATATTACAAATCTTCAAATAAAAGTAAATATTATTTAACAGTAAAGTACGTGCATAAGGTAAGGGGCACATCTGCACCTTTCAAATACAAGAAAAATAATGATATCTTTCTTCATCCAGAAAATTATGCATGTTAGAAAGAAAAAGGTATTTAAAGATATTTTCTGGCCCTCAAGTTAACTCTGCTACCCCCATAATCCAAATAATAATTTATTTGGACTCTCTATTTGCATCATATGTAAGAGCTTAAAAAAAAAAGCAGTTTTAACTGAAGTTAAACACAAAAATGTGATCTTTAAATATATTTAGAAAACTACTCTTAGGATTCATATAATTTTTAGATTTTCTTAATTCCTATACATTATAATGATCAGTGAAACCTGGCCATGCATGCTAGTTTAATTGTCATCCCAAATATGTGTAATCTTATCTAAGAACTTCCAAAATATCAAATATCATAATAATTGTATAATTGAATATTCAGTAGGTTCCTTTAAAGGGCTGAAGTGAGGAGGATTGGGTAAGAGGATAAGATCAATACTGTATTGGGAAAAAAAGTATTATACTTTTTAATGTGTAAATTTATATTTGATATATGTTGTGACCTGTACAATAGTTGTATATATAACTTTTTTTTTTTTTGTAATTTGGGAAAAATACTGTTTTTCAAGGTAGAATTTAACACATATATCATGTAGATCCATCTTACTATGTTAGGCAGTTCTTTTTTTTTAATTGAAGTACAGTCAATTACAATGTGTCAATTTTGGGTATACAGCACAATGTACCAGTCATGCATATACATACAATATGTAACTGGGTTTTTTTTTAAGAATTAGTAGGAAAGAAGTATATAATAAAGAAAGAAAAAATGATAAATTTGACCACCTACTTATGAACATAGTAAAAATAAAAAAAAAATATATATATATATATATATATATATATATATATATATATATATATATATAAAATAAATGGAATCCAAGGATTCCAATCCAACTGGGGAAAAATTATTTGATCATATGTGACACATACACAAAAAGGTCTCACAGGTCAATTAGAAGGAGACCAAAGCACCAACAGAAAATGACAAAGACTGAACAGACATTCACAAACAAGGAAAATCAAATGGCTAACAAACTCACAAAAATATGCTTAATCTAATGACAAAAGATGAAATACATGTTTATCCAATGAAATGTGTTTTGGCTATCAGATTGGCTAAGATAAAAAATGAGAGAAAATACTAAACATTGGCAAGCATTTGTTGAAATAGATGGTCTCATATTCTTTAAGCAAGAACATAAATTTGTACTCTAGCTGTAGAGGACAATTTGATAATAAATACTAAAATTCAAGATACATGTAGTCTGACACGGAAATTCAACTTCTAGGATCTCATCTAAGGAAATATTATAGGTGACATGAAAAACTGGAAACAATAGAAATGCACCCAAAGAGTAGAATCACCCATTAAATGTAATACCTTATAACCATTATGTAAATCAATTTGTGCTATTTTATCCAAAATGTTCAGTGAGGAATATAAGCTACAGAATAATAAACATCTACATGTGTTGGTTTAAACAACTGGCACGTGAAGAAAAGCTGGAAGATTGTATACTAAGGAAATTATCTTTAGGGAAGAGAACTATAAAGGACTTGTATTTTCCTTTAATATATTTCTATAGTGTTTGAAGTTTTTACAAGTATATATTATGCTGTAACCAGAAAAAAATACATATTTTTATATAAAATTCAATATGTAGAACTGAAATAAAATTTGTAAATAATAATTTAGTAACTAAACAAAGTTACTCATGCAAGATTCTGTGATAATGGACTTGTCAGCCACAGACCACTGCCAATATTTTCATGTACCTGTCCCAAACAGAAAGGAAACATCATAGAACATCATTAAATGTTGTGAGACTGGGGAAGAAGCCAGTTCTCTAACAACAGGAATATTGACCAAGCAATGCAGGGAGCTGATGTGGGAAAGATTTGCTTTTATAGCCTGATGAAGATTAAAGTTCCATATTCTTCATGCAAAAGATCACAGTCAACATTTGGGCTTTGACTTGATTTGGTAGCCTCTGTAGATCTCAAAAAGATATGTGGAATGAAGATGGAAACCCCCGAAATCTGTTTATGGATTGTTGTAATAGAATTTCAGATCATCTGGCATTTCATTTTGGGGGACTTTTATTCAATTTTAGTTTTACTTTGTTTAAAGAAGAAACAAAGTAATTCTGATCCTGTTACTTCTCTACGTGCAAATCTATTATGGGAAAACATTGTTCAAAGGATAATGCCCAAAGTCTTCCTTATCAAAGCAAACAGTCTGGCCCCAACCTACCTTAACCAGTCTTATCTAGGGTCTCCATTCACTCAACTCCACACCCAACCTACACACACACACACACACACACACACAACTCAGTGAAAAGTTTAATGAGGACACAGTGCTAACATGTGGACTTCATCCCCTCTATGGAGCCTTTCCTAAGTTTGTGTGGTATTTATCACACTTTATTTAAGTGTTTATTGTCTGCTCTAAGCAGTAACCTATTCAAATAAGTATAAGGAAAGTGCTTTGAGAAGTGTTTTGAATCCAAAGGCAATTTTGAACATTTACAAACTAGCCATTTCACAAGAAGTATAATAAATCCAAATGGAATAGAGAACAAAAAATAAATTCATGATTATAAAATTACACCCAGAACAAAATCTGACAATGGGTGCTTATACTAGATAACTCTACAGACCCTAGCCTGAGAGAGCCAGCTGTGGTGGGGGACAGCCTAACAGCTCTGCCACCCACACCTCCCAGTTCCAGCCCTAAGAGAGCATAGACAGGGCAGGCTTGCCTGGTCAAGATGACCGAGTAAGGAAAAAGGAAGGGGTGCCAAACTCATTGGAAAGAAGAGGCCTTATTGGACAGTGCTGTTGAAGAGAGGAAAGCCTGCGGATGAGGGAAAAGCTCAGTGGGAGCAGTTAGATCACTGAATGAAAGGGAGTTATGCTCATCTCTTTCTCCTGGGTGTTTATGCCGAGGTCAGAAAGGCAAAGCTGGATCTCTGTATACAGAAGCACATTATAAATGGCTGTTGCTAGGAAGAGAATGGTTGTCATATGTGATAATGATCCTTCAGAGAATAATGCTTTTGCCCTTTGGTAATAGCCATTTATTTCTGCTTTTCCTCTCCTCCCCCACCCCCACCACCCTTCATCAGAACCTGGACTACAAATTCTGACAGCTAACCACACTTAAAAGGAGCAGATTGGTGGCGAGAATTTGGAAAATAAAATAGCCTAGCCAGAAAAACCAGTTTGCAAGCAAGATTTTTATTTCTTAAGGGTTTTTTTCAAGAAAAACATTACCATTTATTTAACAATTCATATAATATATATCTTACCATATATATATATATATATATATATATATATATATATATATATATATATATATATATACATATATCTCTGTATCATGTACCATGCTAGACACTAGGGAGAAAATGAAAAAGGCATAGTCCCTGCCCTCAAGGATGTTAGAGATAGTAAAACAAAGAAGTGCATTAAACTGTTAGAGACAATGAAAGCTTGTAAAGGTGGAGGCGGAGCACTAAGAAGGACTGATCAATTCATTGTGGGAGACTCAGAAAAGGCTCCTATAGAGGGGTGACTCTTAAGATGAGTCTGGAGAGAGAAGCAGACTCCCTGGGTGACAGGGAGGGGGAAAGCTTGGAATTCAAACAAAGGAATTTGTAAGAGAAGCAAAATTTGCATGGTGCCTTCAGAGACCTGGGGCCCTGCTCAGAAGGCACAGAGGATCTCAGAGGCCTTATTAAGAATCTGGACTTTATCGCAAAGGCAATAAAGAATCATTGAAGAGTTTCAGGCAAGGAAATAACAGGCTCAAATTTGAGTTTTAGAAAGGTATCACTGGCAGCAAAGTAAAGGACAAAATAGGGGACACTGGAGACAGGCTAGCAAGAGATAGAGTAAGGAGAGCAAAAGAGCAAAGGGAGAGGTAAGAGATGTTACCTGATCATCCTACCTGGGGGGAAAACTGACAAGGATTAAATTTTAATCTAGTGTTTCAGTATCAAAATGTTTGTATCTCACAGCTCTTCTCCCAACCCTGAAACTACAACCATGCTTTCCTGATAAATCCAAAAGAAAGCATGTTGGTGCTTCCTGGCCCCACAGGAGCCTTTATGCTAATTATGCACTGGCATCTGAAGTAGATCAGGTTTCTAATTCAGGACAAACTGTTAGCCTCATGGAAGGAAGTAAGCAGAGAAACCACTAACTGAAAAAAGTAACCTGACATTTACCTGGGCTTTCTTAGAGCTAGAAAGAACGTTCTAGGATTAACAGTGATCCTATCAACTGGGGAGTATGTCGAATTTTCTACATCTTTCTGAAGAAAATCTAATAACACACGGTCATACTGATGGACTTGAAGGCTGTCCTCCTCAAGTATCTATCAGTCAATAAATAGCTCAAAATTGTTTACTATAAACAAAATAGTTTGTTTTTTTAATTTTGGGGGGGTAATTAGGTTTATTTATTTATTTTTTTAATGGAGGTACTGGGGGTTGAACCCAGGACCTCACACATGCTAAGCTGGCACTCTACCACTGAGCTATACCCTCCCCACATCAAAATATTTTAGATACAAACTTAAAAAGTTTATGTAAGATTATATATTATATGTATATATATAATATGTATGGATGAAATATATATATACATATATATAAAAATATAATTTACCAATATTTATTTAGCTCCAATTAGGTTTCAGGGAAAATGAAAAGTGAAAAATTAAACAAAATCCCTATCCTTGTGGAATTTATACTTGAAGAAAAAAAGTTTATATATATCCTCATAAAAGGTAAATCTTAAATTTTATTTCATTACCATACTTTTGTTTTGATTGTACAAAGCATTCAGGTATTTCAGAAGTTACTTTCACCCTGTGCCTACCATTCTTTTTAAATGGTTTAGACTCTGTTTATTATTTTTAACATTATCAATGCAAGATAACTTGGGAAATACAGAAAGTGTTGAGGAAAAATAAAATTATTCAAACTATCATTAATCACAAACCTTGCATCTTGTTGTTTCCTTGCTTTCCCTCACCCACCATGGCCAGTTCATCAGGAAGTCTGCAACTCTGTCTCCTAAATACACTCAATACCATCCACTTTCTCTATGTCCACTGCTAGTACCCTACTCCCAGTCACATTATCTCTTCCATGGATTACTTATACTATCTTAACCAGTCTTGCTAGCACTCTTGTCCCCATTCCATTCTAATCTCCCCACAGTAGTGAGTGAATTTTTTAAAAAGTAATTCAGATGATGTCATTCACCTACATAATATCTTTTAATGTGGATACTAATAAGCAAGTTCTAATAAGCAACTCTACACAGAGTTCTTCATCATGACTGTGACTTTCTGTCCAACAGGATAATTTTTGCAGTTTTTCTTCAAATTTTTCAATGGACGTGAAACACCTCCCTTCCCTTCTTGAGGATTATATTCTCTCTCATTTTAATTCCTGTTTCATTATTCCATGTTACATGAAGTCTGAAAATGATTCAGCTGCAAGAGATCTTAAAGGTCATAAACTCCAGTAGTTTTTCAATTTTGTTTTTAGCAGTATAACTCATATGAACAATTACACAGCAACCCAATTATATATATATCACTTTATATAAGTGATATGAGCTGTGTTTTATTAGGATAAATGTGGATTAAATTCCTATAAATAGGAATTTATATAAATTCAAATCTATATATATATTTTTTTTTTGCAAAGACACTTAGTAAGATTTAATCTGATAACTTGGAGCTGATTATATATTTAGCTCTACTTGGTGGACAGAGCATGCTGGTGCTGATGGGAGCCTGTGGAAGTTCTCTTCCGATGGCTTCAGTTTTCTCAGTGAGTACAGAAGCAAGGTCATCGGCAGACAGTGAGGGTAAAGGAGATGTTAGAAGTTTAAGAGAGTAGAGAAATGAAATTATAAAATAGAGTGAGAGGGTGAATGGTCTAAGACACTAGTTTACAAAGTATGGTGCCTAGACCAGCATCACTAGTATCACCTGGGAATTTATGAGAAATTACAAATCTCAAGGCCCACCAGCCTTACTGGATCAGAAACTGTGGAGGTGAAGTGCTCCTGGATGTCTGGTGCTAAGAAGGCCCCCAGGTGATGGTGAGATGCACTGAAATCTGAGTATGTGGGATGAGGGAAGTGCAGTGACATTTCTGAACAGCATGAAAAGCACCTGGAGGTTCAGGATTATGAATCTAAAGGGAAATCAGGAACCACTGTTGCCAAATTTAACTGTGAGGTGCAGGATTGAAGTAAATGGAGATTTTAATTTAACTCAAATTCTGATATCCTGTTATTGTATTTTTTATTTGTAACATATTTCAATGTATGTTTTTTCCAATGTTTAAAAATAAAACAAATATATTTGAGAAATAAAACCCGAACCACCTGTTTTCCATTCCTAAAGCAGACGCACAGTATGAAACCTAAACTACAGGATCTAATCCAACTGCCTCATTACACAGGTGACGATGCCTGATTCAACTGGCCTCTATTTTATTCTAATGGATAAGAACTCCTACCTTCAATAGGAAATTGTACAATGGTTATATTCAACGATGATAATGATATCATTAAGAAATACTTTTCTGGAAATGTCTTAGTGTGCTTGAGTTAAATCAGTAGTTCTCTAATATTCTCCTCTGCTGACAAAAGAGAAGGCAACGAAACAGGTTTATCAGAAAGAGTGACTGGAGGGGATGTCGGAGGAAATTGCTCCCCTGCTCCCAAGGGGACGTCAGGAATTTGGTAATTTGGCATAAGGGGGGCTTGGGCAGAGATAGTTTTTAAAAGCTTCCTTCCTGTGCACATTATTTATGTATTTATTGAAGTATAGTTGATTTATGATACTGTGTTAGTTTCAGGTATACAGCAAAGTGATTCATATATACATAGCCCACACACATTTGCCTCTCCCTCTCTGGAATCACTTGGGAATTTTGCTGATAACCTCAAGGTCGAAGGGTTAAACCCCAGATTCATGAGTACCAAGTGCACTCCTCCCTGCTGCTGTTTCGTAGCACAGGCCCCTGGCTCTAAGCGAGAGAGCAGTAAAGAAGCAGCACAACCGCGCGCTCCTGCTGTAGAAAGGAGCCACTCAGCTCTTTCACACACACACTTGCTTCCAGGCTCAGCACTGGGTTTTTTTTATCTGGGATGCTTCCCTCCCTACACCTTACCATTCTAAGTGTTCCGCATCATTTAATTTCCAGACAAAACAGACTTTTCTTTGCCTACTTTAACTCTGTTTCCCTCCTTTCATCGAACTCCTACGGAATGCATTATCTTTACCTCACAATTCAGAATTTTCCTGAACCCGCAGACTAGGTTAAGACCCCTGCTGAATGCTGCCAGCATACAGCTCTTACCATCCTCAGAGCACCCATGGAATCACCAGGTAATGAGATCACTTGCTTCATTGCCTGATGTATGTTCTGTCAAGGCAAGGATCTTGTACATTTTGTTCTACTGTGTATCCTGGTGCCTACCTCAAACCGTGGCACAGGACAGATGCTCAGTAAATAACTGTGGAAACAATAAACGAATATATTCTTATACACCAAGGGTAGTCAAATACTTCTATTAGGTGAAAGGTGTGGCAGTCTGTCACATTAGTGGCCTCTGTGGACCACACCTGCAATTTACATCCTCATGCAGTCCCCTCTCCTGACCCACTTTAACCAATTAAATACAGTGGAAGATACTCTGCCAGTAACCAGGCTTAAGCCTTAAGAAAGTTTAGAAGCTTCCCCTTTTTGCACAGCTGGAAGCTCATCTCCATATACACAGTCCAACTGCCCTGAGACCACCAAGCTAGGAGGAAGCCTAAGTTATCCACATGCTGAGACCACATGGAAGAGCACTGAGAACCCAGCCAAAGCAAGAACTGAGGACTCCGCTGAGCAAGAACTGAATCTCTCCCCCAGCCAGCGCCAACTCCTCAGGCATGTGAATGGGCCATCTCAGAAGTGGATCATCCAACGCCAGTCAAGTGTTCCCAGTTGATGCCACATGGAGCAGAGACATGGGCCAAATGGCAGAATCACGAACAAATAAACGACTGCTGTGGTTTTAGGCTACTAAATATTGAAATGGCTTATTATGCAGGAATTGATAACTGAGATAGATGGTTGATTGATATTAAATTCCATACAAATAATACCCAATAAATAACAAACCCAATAGATATATATATACACAAGCATACACAAAGATTTGCTTCAACGAAAAGCAGCAAATTTACAGAAAGAACTTGTATATTTTCTGGACATATAATAGTCTGATGTGTCATTAAATCAAGTGTTATGAAGTGTCTAAAGTGTCTGCACCTACATGTACGTATCACTTACTATCCCCAATTTACAGATGAGGAAACTGAGGGTTAGAGAGATGAAGTAACCAGTCTAAGGTCACGCAGCAAGCAAGATTCAGTACCAGGATTTAACCCAGACAATGTATCTTCAGAGCCCAAGATCTTAAAAACACCATGGTGACTTTCAGGAAAGAACCACCAACACCATCACCACTGACATCCAATCATCAGAACCATTTAATTGTGCTTCTTAAAGTAGGAAGACAGAAATCTGTCATGCCAATCTCTCCTCTTTCTCTCCAGTTTCAGAAGAGTTCCTCCAGAACTACTGATAGAGTGGGACAATCAGCAATATTTTGCCTCTAAAAAGGGTTTGGAGAAAGAGAGTCACCCTTGCCAACATTCAGCACCTATGGAAATGATGTGATTGCAAAGAAAACCTGTCTGACCAAAAATTTCTTCCCCAACTGGTAGATGCCTGAAATCTACCATCACACAGGGGAAATGACAATGATCTGTCACATACTTCTGTACACCCAACTCTCTGGACTCAATTTCTTCACATATAAAATCAGAGAATTTTGTTTTTTAAATTCCATGGTTCTATTTTTTATTTATTTAAGATGAATTTAGCAGCTATGTCATTAAGTTAGGTAAATTAGGTAATTTGGCTGCCTAAGTTATTAAATTAGGTAAAGGACTATAAAATATTATGATAAATGAAAGGTACTCATAATACATGGGGTATATTTCCAGTCTGAAACCTAAAAGAAAAAGGATTATTAAGGGGACCCTTAGTACCAATGATTCCCAGACAAATTATCTACATTAAATCTGCCAGCAGAGTTAAAACTTGTTGAGAAAAAAAATTTTTTAAACCTGAGAGTAAGAAATGTTCCATAAGTAGCCTCATGGTCCCCACCAGTATGCGCGGCATGTGGCTAAAGCAATTCTATGTATGGGTCAAATTTAAAAGTCTAGTTTTATTCATTTAACACGAGTTTATTGAACATATTTAATGAAAAATTTTCTGTGCTATTCAACACGAATGATCAGAAAATGTATATTAAAAAAAGAATATGTATGTGACAATATTCTTCTGGTAGCTTTAAATCTGGTAGGAAAGAAAAGATATATATGTGAATAATTGCAATCAAGTAAAATACAATAAATGAAATGACAGTCACAAAAAGACAAATACTGTATGATTCCACTTACATGAGGTATCTAGAGTAAGCAAATTCATAGAAACAGAAAGCAGACTGGTAGTTACCAGGGGCTGGAGAAGAGGTGGAAACATGGAGCTGGTGTTTAATGGGAATAGAATTTCAGTTTTGCAAGTTGAAAAGTTCTGGAGATTGGTTGCACAACAATATGAACACAATATTACTGATCTGTGAACTTAGAAATGGTTAAAGTAGTCAATTTTATGTTGTTGAGTTTTTTACCACAATAAAAAAGAAAGAAAATAGAATATAAATACCACCAGAATTGTATAGATAGTGAGCAGTGCAGTGGTTCGGGGAATGAGAGATCCGTTTGTTTAGTGTGAATGTTACTGTGATGAGGAGAACCTTTTTGTGGAAAGTAAAATTGGTGGGAGTCTTTGAAGATGACTTGAGTCCTGAGAGGTAGAGATAGGAAAAATTGAAGAGATGAGAAAAACTGGGGAAGCAGAAAAGGCCACAGTGTATTGGGGACCGGAAGAGAACCATTCTGATTTTGCACTAAACAATGAGCACAGAGAAAAATGCTTAAAGAACCACAATCCTGGGAATTTTAACTTCATTGCAGTTAGAGTTATACTGCCGCTGTGCAGCATTTCATAACTTGAGATTGCCTTAGGGGAGGAACTTTTTATTGCTTCAATCCTAGATTGATAAGAACATATTATCATATATCATTAGTAACAGCTAATAACAGTAATGATTTAATAAGTGTAATGCAATCTAAGACACTTCACAAATAAACAAAAATTAAGCCAAACTGGGCAAAATGCCCAGATTTCTTCCTACACAAACCAACAAAGTACTGTACAAAGTGAAAATGGAAACAAATGTCTCACAATAATGGTGGTTATATTTTGGGTGGTAAAACAATGGAAGACTTTTTTTTTCTTTTTTCCCTGTTTCTTTTTATTTCTGTTTCAAAAATAAGCATGAACACCTTTTCTAATGGAAAAACATTTAATGAAATAAATTCCCATTATAGTGAATGACACTGGAAAATGAAAGAAGTATTTCTTGAGGTCCTGAAGGGAAAATGATGGGGATCCTCTTTGATAAAATGAGGGAACATTCTTTCAGTCAGATTCCCTCAAAGCCTTCTCAGATTGCTCTACATCTGTGTATCACCAAGCAAAGTGGGGATTATGGCTACATGGTGGCAGGTAACTTGTCTTTCATTGACTTTACATACCCCTAACCGGGTTCTTCCCAGCATAGTTTCTCAGTAAATAGTTCTTGACGATTAATGACTCTGAACACAGAAGACAGAAGGCACTAAGCCATCCCTGTGGGGCATTTTGGCTCTGAACTTAACTAGAAAGGAGAACAGCAGGAATGCTCCGATCACTTATTACGCTAAGGAGAATGTTTTATATAATTTGTCAAGTCCCATCAATGATCCAATTTGGGGAGTTTGTTCCCTCCCCGTGAAAGTAGAAGATATGGCATCTTCTCTTGTGAAGAGACTATGAGTAGGCTTACAACTGAACTCACACTCTTCACCCCTAAAGGAAAGCAATCTTACTAGTTTCTCACATTTTCTTTCATATTTTGTGTATACAGATGCAAAATATGTATGTTACATAGACACATTACATCACATCATAAAACTGATCTGTGTCCAGTTTTCCTATTTCTTTCCACCTCCAATATATTCCGTAAGAATTATCTATAAGTATCATTATTAATACCTATATCTGTAAGTATTCATCTTTGTGGATTTGAAGTTGAACTGTTGGACTGAATTGAAGAAAATTTCATTCATTCATTCAACAAATATCTAATTTCAGCCAGATGCTGAGTCTACACCAGTGAACCAAAGAAACAGGGTTTCTGCCATGACAAAGTTTAAAGTCTAACTTGCATAGTATAAAACCTACCTAATTTATGCGAAAAATATGCACATGTATGAAACAACTAGAGAAAAATCATCAGTGGACTCAAATGCTTAATCACTGGTACAGCTATAGGATACATGTGGAGCAGATGCGAGTCCCCAAACATCAGGGCCAAGAGGCAGAATGGATAAGCTTTGGTTAAATAAGAATTTTATGCCTCGAAGACATTTTAGATGTAATCAAATCCAAATTCTTTACTTTTTTGGTGAGGAATCAGCCTCAGGAAGAACAGTGAATGTTATGTAGATGCAGAGAGAGACCCAGGCTCTTTCCAATCCAGAGCAGACCATATTGTCTGGTGCTGGTGAAGACCCAAAAAGGTGATTTTTTAGAGGACATTCCAACCTTCAAATTGTGAGGCTGTTTTGCAGAAAACACTACAAGGAGAGAACACTTCTTTGGGAGTAATCAGTAGTAACAATACAAAAAGTTTAAGACCATGAACTCCAGAGCCTGACTGCTGCAATTAAAATCCCTACTCTGCTACCCATTATCTGAGTGTCCATGGGCCACTGACCGTAACTTCCTTAGCCTCCGTTCCTTCATCTGTTAAAATGAGAATGATAATGGTATCCCTCTTATGGGGTAATTTTGAAATTAAAATTTCTTGATATAGTGATGTGATGATAAATGTTTAACAATCACCCTGGGGGATAAGGATGCTTTGTGCAAATGGCCTACTTCTTACCAGGGCCAATTTTGAGCTACCAACATAAAGCCAATCAGCTCACAGAATACCTGATGTTTTAACAACTGGCTCTCTCAAGCTGGTACATGACACACCACTGCATATAAAGTATTACAAAAGTGTCTGGCACTTGGTAAGCATTTTATAAATATACACACACATACAATATGTAGATATTAGTTACTATATATACTAACAAAATATATGACAGTATTTCCTCTGATTTTGAATCATTCAAATACACTATAATTTTCAGAATAACTAAATTTATAGTAGTGCCCAGGGGGTCCTACTTCCCAGAAGGCCCCCCAAAAAACCTATAACCTAACTAAAACAGTATGTTTACTATGCCAGTGCAGCTCCAGACAGATTTCCCTGATGTCTCTGCTCCTTCTAATCAGATTTCCACCCTCATTCCCCTCCTAGATAGAGCAGAACCAAGTAAAAGCATGAATGATTCGTATTTGAATGACATTATCAATGATACATGATTTATAATTTTAAAACAATTATTGTGTATCTCAAGTGCTTTACTTACAATATCTCAATGAATCCTTACAGCAACCATATTGGGTGGATATTATTTTCAAGTGAAGAAACTGAGGCTCAGACAGGATTCATAACTTCCCAAAGGACATACCTCTAGTAAATAATACAACATACACTTAATCTGGTCTTTTGAGGCTAAACCTTAGGCTTGCTCCACTGTCACACATTATGGCATAATTAGAAGAGGGTTTCTTTTGGGTTTTTTCTCTTTTTCAGTTCCATGTAGAAATTTGGGTTAACTTACAGTACTTTAACAATAACTCTCTATACTACATACTATAGCTACTATATACTGAACCATGTATGTATTATAAAATTTTGTATATAAAGTCCACAGAAAGCTGTAGCTGGATATTTATAAACACTGGGGAAACTCATCTTAGTGCATATATTCCAGTGAATCACCCGTGATACTGAAATCAGTAAGGCTTATACTTTGATTTCTGTCATTTTTAGTTTATGTTTGCAATAACAGAATTCTTAAAATAAGTTTAATTTCTGACCATATCTTTATCTGAAGATACAAACACAATATTAAATCTGTGATTTAAAAAACATGGGAAAATACTCCTTTAGTAGAACAGCAGGATGGGGTAGAGTAGGGGTGGTTGTGGGGTAGTGAGGAAGACTTATACTGAATAGCGTTTAGGCACTGTGTGAGCCAATACAAATGTTCATCTGTTAACTATAGAGGTACAGAGTGAACACACATGCTTTAGGTCAATATAGCCATCTGCTTTCAAACAAACCAACACTATGCCTACAATTACAAAGAAATATAATACCCATATTTTATTCATACAAGGATGCATTTATACATACTCAGTGTCATAACCTGAAACATGACCTGTCCACCTTCACCACTCTCCTCCTCACTTACTTTGCTTGAGCTACATTGGCAATCTCCCTATTCCTAAAACAGACCAAACTGGTCCTACCTCTGACCATTCCCATTGCTTTAACATCTGCCTAAAATGCTCCTCCCCCAAATGTGTGTTCCCTCCTTCATATTCTTCAGACCTCTGCTTAACTATCACTCATTAGGGAGGTCTTGTCTGACCGCATCCCACGTCCTCCCACACTTATCTTGTTTTATCTTTTCCATAGTCCTTATCACCACCTGACATTTTATTTATATTTTTAATTGTGATAAAATACACATACAATTTACCATCTTAACTAACTTTTAGTGTACAGTTCAGTAGTGTGAAAATACATTCACATTGTTGTGCAACCAATCTCCAGAATTCTTTTCATCTTCCCAAACTGAAACGTTGTATCCGATAAACAACAACATCCACCCCCCGACCCCTACAGTCCC
This sequence comes from Camelus dromedarius, assembly GCF_036321535.1. Classification (NCBI taxonomy): domain Eukaryota; kingdom Metazoa; phylum Chordata; class Mammalia; order Artiodactyla; family Camelidae; genus Camelus; species Camelus dromedarius. Next base: position 43,687,866 of record NC_087436.1, read on the forward strand.
TGGTAACAAGCATCCATCCTGCTTCCTGTCTCTATGAATCTGACTACTATATACTTCATAAAAGTGGAATCAGACAGTATTTGTCCTTTTATGGCTGGCTTATTTCACTGTCTTCAAGATTCATGCATATTCTAGCACGTATCAGAGTTTCCTGCCTTTTTAAGACTGAATAATATTTCATTGTATGTACAGTCAGCCTTCCATATCTGTGGGTTCAACATCCATGGATTCAACCAATCACACACAGAAAATACTCAAAAAAAAAATTCCAGAAAGGTCCAAAAAGCAAAACTTGCATCTGTCACACTTACATAGCATCTACATTGTATTAGGTATTACAAGCAATCCAGGGATGATTTAAAGTATACAGAAAGATGTGCTTAGATTATATGCAAATACTACCCTATTTTATAAGGGACTCGAGCATCCTACAATTTTGGTATCCAGGGAGGTCCTGGAACCAATTCCCTGTGGATACCAAGGGACAACTTTATAGATCATATTTTGTTTATCCATTATTCCATCAATGGATGCTTTCGCCTTTTGGCTATAATGCTTCTATGAACATAGGTGTAAAAATATCTGTTCAAGTTCCTGCTTTCAACTCTTTTGGTTCTAAACTTAGAAGTAGGATTGCTGGATTATATGGTAATTCTAGTTTTAATTTTTTGACAAGCTGCGATACTGTTTTCTATAGCACCTGCACCATTTTACATTCCCAATAGCAGTGCACAGGTTCCAATTTCTCCACATCCTCACCAATGCTTATTATATTCGGCTTGTGGTTGAGATTTCATATATTTATTTTTATGCCTTTATTTTCTATCTTTCCTACCTACCAGAATATAAGTTCCATGAGGGGAGGGATTTAATTTTTGTCAGTTTTATTTCCAAATCCTATAGCACTGCCTGACACATATTTACTAGGCATTCAAAAAATATCTGTTGAATGAACTAATGACAGCCCATCTTAAAAGATTTCATTTTTTTTTGGTTTTAAAAAACATTTTTATTTTTTATTTTTAATGGGGGTACTGGAGGTTGAACTCAGGACCTCCTACATGCTAAGCATGTGTTGTACCACTGAGCTAAACTCACCCCCCCTTAAAATATTTCTTTTATCTTAGCATAACTTTCAAACTGAAAAGATAAGAGAATAGTTATAGTAGGAATTATTACACAGACCACCTCTAATAGATTCCCTCGGAAATTTGAGTGCAAAAATTGAGACTCTTACCTCTGTTGATGATATTTTAAAATTTAAAAGCAGATGTAACTTCAGTAATGCACTATACACATAACATCAACTGGAAAACAAATTCCTTCAAAACACATTCTCTGCAATTGTCAAGAACCGTATTTGTTCCTGTGATCATCATCTAAACTGTGTCTTTTGCTGTTAGGTTCAAAAGAAATGCTCTTAGATGATTATGTTTTTCATCACCATGGAAACATCAACCACAATGTTTATATCAAGCCCTTGTAGAAACAGATAAACAGAAAAAGAACTTAAAAACTACTTTTCCTTCCATTAAGGTAGATAAATTGAACATAAGATTCAGCCTTTCAACCTAACAGTAGTAAATACCCAGTAAATTAATTGCAGATTCATGAGACCTAAAATTCAATTGAGTTCTAGCTATGTAGATGTAGCAGATATTGTTGGTTGGCTAGCAAATACCTTTCTCTAATTTTTCCAGCCATTGGGATTGGATGACAATGTACCCAACCCCAATACATGGCATCCTGTTCATTTCTAGGGACTTTTTCAAGGGATAGGCAGACACGTGACACAGTTCTAACAATGAAAGGAAAAGAGGCTTTTGCAGGATTTTTCTCCCTCATAAAAAATGATGTATGACCAGAGAAAGACCTGGCCACTACCTGCCACCCTCCCCCAACCTTGCTTTTGGTTTTGGATATTACATAAAGACATGATGCTTGGAATTGTGGCAGCTTTCTCGTGACCAAGAGAGATAGCAAAACATCCAAGGACTGCAAAGCAGAAGGATCAGAGAAGTTTCAATCACTGATAACATTACTGAACCACTGAACCAACTATCCTAGGACTAATAACTTCTGGCCTCCTTGCTAGGTAAACAGTAGATACCTTTATGGCTTAAGGCATAATTAGATGAAACATCTTAATGATATGTGTGTGTTTTAGGTAGATTTTTCCATTAAATAGCTGTGATTCTAGAACACAACTTCATCATTTGCAATGATAGAGAAAGAGAGACTGTTAGGTGATCCAGACAAAGAAGCTTTGGGGGCCAGAGTAAGGATAAGTTAAAAGAGTTGAAGACCAAATGATAAACTGCAACTATATTATCTTTGCTGGAGCTGTAGGGATCAATTGCCAGCCTTGAAGCAATTTAGAGCATACCAAATTGTGGTAGCTGGTTAGAAATCACTCAGATAATATGTCTGCAGGGTCAGGAATCTGTGGGCATAAAAGTTAATAAAACAAAATCTTTAATGAAAGTTAATAAAACAAAAACTTTTATGAGATTACATTTTTTTCTATTAAATTTGAGGACAACAGATGAAGCCTGATAATAAAACATGCAAGATATGAAAATTCTCTCTCTGATGCTTTTACTTCTCTTCTAGGAGAAACTCATTTTAATCACTCTAGATGCCATCAGTTTGGATTAAGGTGATCCCAGGTGATTCACTTACTCAAACAATGACTCATTTTTGATATCTTTTCTATTAATGCCCACAATGCCACTTCCACCATACCTGCATATGAGTTGCTAGCTAGACACAATAAATCCTGACATTTTCATTTCATGATTCACAATTTCATTGTTACTTTCCTCTTTGAAAAGAGCAATAACTTGAGAATCATCTCTCCTTTCCACCTCTCCCACATTCTAATTTGGAAGGTCACAGCCTTTTTCCAGGTGTACAGGGACACTGACTTCCTCAGGGCAGCCAAACTCCTAGTCAGTTCCAGACTGATAAAGGAATCTTTATTACCTTCATCACAGTGGCAAACCCAGGTCTAAGAGGCACAAAAGAACTCTCCATCTTCCGTCCTAACTCTTTCCTCAGCATCCTTCCTCCCACCCTACCTTTCAGGTACTGAACTTTTAGAGTGGCCCAGGAGCATGAGCTTTTGAACTTCAAGGAGAGAGAAAAAGGAGCCCACAAAGTTAATGGAGTGGCATGGGGTTATTTTGCTTTGGGGCGTTTTTTTGTTTTTTTTTTTTTTTTGGCATACTAAGATAATCCCATAGAACTTTTTTTTTTTTTTTTTTTTGGTGGCGGGGAGGTAATTAGGTTTATTTACTTATTTTTAGAGGAGGTATTGGGGATTGAACCCAGGACCTCATGCATGCTAAGCATGTGCTCTACTACTTGAGCTATACCCTCCCCCAGAACTTTTCAGAAAAACAACAGATAAGGAAAACTTCTTAATCATGAACCCATTACATCCTTCATCCCTCACGAATACTCAAAGCCAAATTTAAGTTCTTTTACAGTTCATAATGGCTTTTCCATTTACCAACGGAAATTTAACTAGAAAATATGTGAGTTATCCATTACATAGTAAAGTGCTCTGAAATACCTTACTTATTAAAAGTACATCATAAAACCAAACTCCATTTCCTCCCTTCTACCTAGTCTACATATGTGAGACTTTTTGTGGGGTGGGGAGCAAATAGTGGCATCCTTTTAGACATATTAAGTTTGAAGGACTTGAAGAATAAAAAGGAGAAGGTTTAGAGAGGTCAGATGAAAATATTAAGTCAAGAGAGGGGTTGGCACTAAGATAGTGATGGAAGAAAGGTTAGCATATGGGTGGTAATGGTGGTAACATATGGTGGTAGTCTGGGAAGAAGTATAAATATGTAAGAGAAGAAACTCGAAGATGGAAAGCAGAGTCTCTGAGAGACACTAATAGAGAGATAACAAGCAAAGGAAGAGGAAATGATGGAGGAGAATGATAAAGAACTGCCCAGGAAAACGCTAGGAAGAAAACCACAAATGAGTCATCATAACAAATAAGGCTTTTTATGATCTGGCTCTAGATTGACTCACCAGTCTCATCTCCGGTGACCTCCTCCAAACACTGTACTCCAGCCATTCTGAACTATGGATAATTCCCCCAAATGCAACATGCTCTCTACTTCCATGCCTTTGCACCTGTGTTCCCTCTGCCTGGAATTCCCTCCCTATCTTAGTCACGTTGCAAACTCTGACTCTTTCCTTCAAGTACCAGCTTCTCTTTAAGGCCTTTGCTGAATTCCCTAAGCAAATAAAAGGTCCCCATTGCATTGGATCATACCTCCATATCAAAATCATGACATTCTATCTGTTTGGTTTATTTTCCTGATAACATATATGCCATATAGCTATAGATTAAGTTCCATGAGTACTGAGTGTTTTCACCTCTGTATTTCCAGTCCCTACCATGGCACCTGGCATGAAAAGGTAGCATCATATGCTCTGTTTAAGGACAGGGGTTCTGATGCCTAACATGTGGGTATGAACCCCTCACTCTGCCATTTACTTGGCTGTGTGATCTTGAGCAAAATACTAAGCTTCATTTTCTTTATCTTTAAATTGGGATAATTACTGTACCTATCTCCTAGAATGGATGGGAGAATAAAATGAGATAATACAGGTAAAGAACTTGTCACAGAGCTTGGCACAAACTCGGGGTCAGTTAAGTGTGAGTATCATTACTTCAGAGGAGTTCAATATAATTGTTGAACATATGAATGGTGCTCAACAGAATCAAAACTGCTGAGGAGTCTAGAAGGATTAAGGCTGTCAGTCTGTTAAATTCTCAACCAAAGCAGCCTTCTCTTCATGGCAGTTGGGTTTCCTTTACCTCATTATCAGGCTTATCCCCGCCCCAGTCTCTATAACAATGAGGATGAAAAAATTGAGGAGAAAAGAAAACAACTCCTGGACAAAGTCAAGTCCTAGAAGAGGCAAAATGAGTGTGATTAAGGTCAGAATAATTCTTCCTCTGAAACAGGAAGGAAGAAAGCAAGAATATGTGAAAATACAATGTTTAGAGGTGGAGGTGTGTTCCTGGCTTTCTTTTATAACTGAAGAGGGTGGCTATGAAAGAAGCATTCACGAATAAAACATTTTGTAATCTCAGATGAAAGAATTAAGCCAGTGATACAACAATCCAAGCTTTTATCAAAAATAGAGGTAGGATTTTCTAAGTTGGCATACAAGATCTTTTATCCAATTAGAAGTGTGATTTAGTCAACAGCCCTGTTACTCTTCTACATTATACCTATTCTTATATTTATAAATTCATGTTTTCTTAAATATTTATTCATTGGTGTTGAAATAAAATTTATAAGAACTTCTAACAAAGCTACACAAATACTTGATAACTATCATGGGTAGGGAATAACATTAAATATACTAATTTACTGGATATTATTTTTAGCTCAATTGTGCAAATGTACAAAACAAATATTTTTCTTTATAAACTTGCATTATGAAAATGATGAGTCCATATAATTTATGTTAAATATATCTGTTATTCTTAAATTTATAAGCTCACACAATTTAAGCAATATCACAATACTATGCAGCTAATATTTTTGCTCATGTTTGTGACTATCAGCCATTACATGTGGCAGTAAATTGGTTAAACCAGGTTAAATCTAGTTCCAGAAAAGTTTTATTTTGAATTTCCTGATACCAAAATAAACTAGGGTGAAATAGCTTTATGATATTAAAGCAAAGACAGACATCAAAAGAGAAACACAGTATTCACAAAACCTGTGGGAAGATTTCTTTTAGTTTTGTGAGCCTATCCTTTAGGACAGTCAGAAAAAAGGTCAGACAAACTCAAGTTATATTAGATCATACACTGCAGAAAAATGATGTGATCCTTCTACATTTATTACCGTAAGAGTTGAACAAAGGTTAATGGATTTGAAATATTGCATTTCCAGGAGTCTGATTTTTAATACCAAGTGGCTGGCAAGTTACTATCTCTTATAAGGGAAAATTGTTGTGATAAATAACTTGTATATAAAGATAGTGTAGAAGATTCAGGGAGAGTTGTTACTACTTCAGTTGATGTGAAATAAAGCATTTAAAAGAAGAAAACTGTTTTCAGGCCTGCTCAGGTAAAACAAAAGAATGTTTGTTTAATTTCCATTAAAAGAAAAAATGAATCCCAGATGTCACACTTGACAAAAACTCAGATCTTGATGCTTCCTTCAATTTCTTTAAACTGTGAGATATCATTCTCAATGAGCATGATTGCATCTTTGGCTTCCTGTTGGCTTCCATTCCCTAAACTTTCTGCTCTGGTCATGTGTAACACAAGGAGGTACCATCAGTCTGCCCAAAGAGTTTTGTTTTCAGCATGAACTCCCATCAAGAAATGACCAAGTAAGCTGTAACTTAAAATATCCTTCCATCACGTACAGCTCACCAAATGGTGATCATGACCAAATACACATTCTCAAGACAGAAGACACTGATTACAGATATATCATTAACAGGTTAGTAGATATACCGTGGCAGAAGATTTGCAGAGTAAAGCAACAGAGGCAAACAACCCAGAAACTTATACTTTAAATAATATTTAAATTAACTTTAATTAAATTGACTAAATTAACAATTTTCAAATTAAATCACATTAGCATCAAGTAAGATTAATATGCAGATAATGATAATGGCCTTAAACAAAGAATTTATCAACTGCAGCACAGACATTGCCGGGAAAGATATGGGATTTAGAATGTCATCAGGTTACATCTGGAAGAAAGGAAATCCAGACAGGACTGAAACTTCTTACTGAATATGCACAGAACTTCATACCAAAACCCCACTGGATAGTATTAATAATTGCAAAGATATGCTTAAATTATTGCATCTTTAAATACCCATAATTTTCATTCTATATTGTGAGTTCCATTATTCCTTATGCATTGTTTTATTACCTTCAAAAAGTCCCAAATTAAAGAACTTTTTGAAAGCATTGTTCCCAAAAGATATCTGGACTAATTCCCGGACATTAGTCAAGATCCTGGTGCCCAAATAAGCCAAGCCAGATAAGCAATATCTATTACAATGTTCATTTCTTTTCTGAGTGTTCTACAAGTTACATTTTTACAAAGACATCTTAGTGAGAGCTATGATCTTAAATCTATTATTGGTCAGCCTTTGAAATAAGTTATTCCTTCAAAACCCAACATGAAACAACAGCTCCAGAATTTCTATTCAAGAGAAGGTGATCTGATTAGAAGACAGAATCTAAGGGAGCATGGCACGAAGTTATTTGTGCAGAAAGTAAACATTGTTTTTCTTAGATTTTACGTTACAGAATCGATGAAAACAGCAATGTTTCCTAAAGTTACTTTTTTTCACATTGAGTTAAGATTGTGAAAATATGGCTCATCCATGATTAGGTGATGATGATGATGATGATTTTATTTGAAGGTAGCTTTTATCTGGGGATGGGAGGGATAAGCCCTAGCAGGAGTATTCACATTCTACAGAATAAAAACCAAACTCTGGTAAACTGAAGACTCTCCCTGATGTTCTATGTATTATCTTTCCAATTTATCTTTCACCAGTCTCTCCTTGTCTCTTACTCTGTGGCCAACTGGGATTGATTACTAACCATTCTGCCTAGCCGCCAATATTTTCCCATCTCTGTGTGTCTTTTCATGCTGTTCATTCTGGATCTGAAACGCTTTTTATCTAATCTTTACCTGTCAAAATTAAATGCATTCATCAATATCCCACTCAGATTTCAACTGTTTCACTAAACCTAATATGATTTCCTCCAAACAAAATAAACTTCTTTTATCTGTCCTCCCACGGTACTTTGTACTCTGCTGTCATACTTCCCATATTCTATCTGTATTACAGTAAGCTGTGTACCCTGCTGGATTTCTTCTTCTATGATTGTAAGATTTTTGAGAGCAGGGATAGATCTAATATCCTTTTTAGCAAGAATTTTTCAAATGAACCATAACTTATTTTATATAATGGTGACTTTTCTTTTGAAAAATCTAAGTTATCTCTTAAAATGACCACCAAGGGGTATTCTACAGGTGACAACTGACATTTTAAATTTGATTTCTCATTTTAAGGGCCACTTTCTATGTATCCAAATATATACTTTCTACATCCAAGTGAAAATGTAAAGGAAGGTTACATTATTAGTATATCTTCCACTAAATGACAGTTAAAGAGAAAACTGTGATTGATTGCTATCTTGTTGTTTGAAATGTAATAAAATTCCATTGGCTAAAGAGCAAACAATTACTAATCAGGGCCTTGTTCAGACTGCCATTCATTTGCTAGGTAGTCCTGAGCAAATTACTTATACTCCTTGTGCATCCACTAAACTAATCTGAAATCTAAAGTATGGACTATCTGCTTTCCAAGTTGTTACACATATCGGTCATTAAGTGATTGCAAAGAATTATGATGAAAGCAGGATTCCGAAAAGTGAACAGAAACAGTACTTGTTAATAATACTCCAGAACTTGAATAATCTAAAATGATCTAAGGAGAAAATGGAGTTCAATGAAAAAGAGTTTCCAGCCAAAGTAGGTATAATATTTTCCCACTTAAATATTCATAAATCACTATATGCAAACACATACTTTTGCATGTTGTCTGATTTTCAATTGTTAATGAGTCCTGGGCTTAGGTTCTGCCCTTGGATTATATTTGGACACTTCAACAAAGGAAATGTTGGCAAAAGTGTTCAACATCATTAGTCATTAAAGAAATACAAATTAAAATCACAATGAGCTACTTCTGTCCATCAGTTTGACTAATGCAAAAAAAAAAAAAAATGACAACACCAAAAATTAGTAAGGATGTGGAGCAACAGGAACTTTCATTCATTTTTGGAAGGAATGCAAAAGCAGTATAACCCCCTTGGAAAATAGTTTGGCAGTTTCCTATAAAGTTAAACATACGCTTACCATACATGATCCAATGATCCTATTCCTAGGTATATACCCAAGGGAAGTGAAAATGTATGTTTACACAAAACCTGTGTACAAATGTCTAATAGCAATTTTATTCATAATTGCTCCAACCTGGAAATGCCCCAATGTCTTTCATCTGAATGGCTAAACAGTGGTATACCTATACAATGAATTACTATTCCACAATAAAAAGGAACAAAATAGTGACAAATGCAAGAAGTTAGATGACTATTAAGAGCATTATGCTGAATGAAAAAAGTCAACTCCAAAATTTTCTGGATGATTCCATTTATATGACACTCTAGGAAAGGCAAAAATGTAGGGACAGAGGACAGCACAGTGGCTGCCAGAGGTTGGAGGTGGAAGGATTTGTTTGATTGCAGAGGAATTAGCACAAGGGAATGTTTCAGGGAGATAGAACTGTTATATACCTAGATTGTGGTGGTAGATACATAACTCTAAGTATTTGTCAAAACTCATTAAACTGTACGAAAAGTGAATTTTACTGTATGTAGATAAAAAAACAAAATTTAAAACTCTATACCAATTATATCAATGTGTCACTGTATTCATTTATTGCTTTCTTCTCTCATCCTTCACTGTCTAAAGTATTCTCTTTTGTAACTCAAATACTTCACATAACATGAAAATTCAAAATATATAGCTTACCTTGACAAGCATAAACAAAAAATGGAATCAATATTGGAAGAAACTGAAACACTTGAAAATGCAAGCCTACTATATATTTATGCCTGTTCAGGAAGACTCTCCACTAACCCAACTCATTCTTAGAATTATTTTTCCCAGGACCATCATGGAAATAGCAGGAATAACTGAGGAGCTCTCTGGAAAAGGAAAACTAAATAAGGACCTTAGTCTCTCCTTTCAGCAACCCTGAGGCTGGAGAAATGCTCTCTTAATACAGAAGTGGAAATGAAATTCAAGTTATTCTCATTTAATGAATTAGAGTAATGAAAATTATTTCAACTCTGTTGTAAATCCTTCAGTTAATCAAGGCAACTTAATGGAGGATTCCTGAGAATGGTTACAAATGGCTCAAAGTAGCAAGAGTGCTAAGAAGATCTCCCCTGTCATAATGTCTCAAAATTAGAAGGGGAAGACAATAAAACAATAGTGATTTAAATGTATTTTAAATCTCTGAGTTGCAACTTAGTAGCTATGACCTTGAGGATGTAGCTTAGTTTCACTAAACCCACATTTTTCATCTCGAAAATGGGAATAATAGTATCTCCTTCATAGGACTGTTGGGAAAACTGTAACTAGCTTAGCATCACACCAGCTCATTGCACATATTTTATTATTACCATATGGGAGGTCTCTGACTTTCCACAGCAAACAAAGAAGGAACACTGGTTTGCTTCCATAAACGAAATAACACTAATACTCACAGATCTTGGAGAAGGACTGATCATGAAATAAGAGAAAGACACTAAATTTTACCGGCACCAATTATAACAGATGTCTTGGACCTCTCAATTCTCAAAGCAACCAATGCTTTGGAAACTCCCATCAGAGCTCACTAGAAAGATGATGAGGCCCAAAAAGGTGCTAGCAAAGTGTCTTAACTTCAAGATCTCAATAATATTCATTTAATTGATTTAAATTTTCTGGCAGTGGCCTTAGAAGTCACATGGATCTCTTAATGTACATAATGTATGTAGACAAACTGTTTAAAAACTTAGTTGCAAAACTACCATTTCTAAATCTTTTCTTTTACAAAGTCAGAAAATGAATAAAGAATAAACAGATAATGAAATCCAGGAAATCTGTCTCCATAGTTTGGTAACTAATTTGACTTAAATGGCTTTTCCAGTAGGCGGCCTGAGGTGACCTCTAAAAATGGTTCGCTATTCACTTGACCCAGAAAACCCCACAAAATCATGCAAATCAAGAGATTCAAATCTTCGTGTTCACTTTAAGAACATTCGTGAAACTGCCCAGGCCATTAAGGGTATGCAAATCCGAAAAGCCACCAAGTAGCTGAAGGACGTCACTTACAGAAGCAATGTGTGCCGTTCAGTTGTTACAATGGTGGAGTTGGTAGGTGTGCCCAGGCAAAACAGTGGGGCTGGGCACAGGATCGATGTCCCAAAAAGAGTGCTGAATTTTTACTGCACATGCTCAAAAATGCAGAAAGTAATGCAGAACTTAAGGGCTTAGATGTAGATTCACTGGTCATTGAGCACATCCAGATGAACAAAGCTCCCAACATGCAGCACAGGACTTACAGAGCTCATGGTCGGATCAACCCTTACGTGAGCTCTCCCTGCCACATTGAGATGATCCTTACTGAAAAAGAGCAGATTGTTCCTAAACCAGACGAGGAGGTTGCACAGAAGAAAAAGATATCCCAGAAGAAACTGAAGAAACAAAAACTTACGGCCCAGGAATAAATTCAGCAAAAAATAAATGCAAATAAAAGTAAAAGCAGAAAAAAAACTTTTGACTTAAATGTTTTTTAAAAAAGTAGTGAAACCTCTATACCATAATTATCTTACATATAAAATAAAGAAAAAATAACCTTTTTCTTAAAAGAGAAAAAAAAAATGTCTAGTATCTTAGGAGCCTGAGAAGACAGAGTATATTAATATTTTTTTCTTCCTTAACATTACAGAATGAAGTTGAAGGTCAATGTCCCTTGATCTTCTCATTTTTGGGAACCTAGATTTTAACTGCATTGGTAAATGCACTGAACTACATTAGCTATTTCATGCTATATCAGCATTGTCCAAAAGCTTAAAAAGAAAAAACTTCTTCCAAAAGATCAAGAGAACAGAAATATATATCAAGTGGATGCAAATATTAATTCAGTCATACGATGACTTTTCAGGTATATGCAAACTTAGGTATTATTTAGACTCATTATTAGAGGAATGATCAAGACAAAAAGCTGAGAAATAAATATATATTTTTAAAAATAACATGGAAAAGCCCCTACAAGCAATTCAAATTTCAAATTCTTTAATGCTTGTCTTCACTAAAATTAACTATGGCTCCTAATGGATAAAATTTTTGTCTTCTTCATTTCTGTATGTTTAGGGTATAAAACCTTACTTTGTGCTGAATAAATGTTGAATAAATGAATCTTCACATAGCATATTTTCAGTGAAATTAGCAGTTAAATATACTAATTTACTGAAATTTATAGTATATATTTATATTTTATATTTATAGTCACTGAAAGCCTTTCTAAAATATTTTTATTTCTAAACTTTTATTGTATAATCAAAATTATGACCAATAAATTTATCTGTTGCTAAAACTCATGAGATGTCTTTAATTAACATCTTTCAACCTTGGATTGGACTTCTGTGCTTTTTCAATTATACTTTTTCTGTCAACTATGTTTAGAAAGAGGAAAACAATCCAGATTTTAATTCAATTCTGATTCAATACAGAATTGATTCAGAAAGGAATTGCTAAAGAACAAGGAGAAATATGTCAGGGACACAGTTAAAATATACTGGGACTAGGACCTAAAAATTTCACCACTTTGCAAGAAAACAGTTATCTCTTCTGTTTTTTTTATTTCTAATTTGCTCAAAATCACTTGCTGAAAAGTGGTGATGCTGCAGTCAGAGGTTGTCAGTACTTCTGTTCCACCTGCCTGGATGAATCAGATAGACTGGAATGATTCCAATAATTCCAGCAACCTATTTCTACATCCTATGCAAATTAATGCACCAATCACTAAAACAGTACTTCTGTAAGGTCACAGAAATGAAAGTCTGAACAGAGGACACCAATTACTTGAATGTTGCAGCATGATGTCATTTATACAGCTTCTAATTATGAGGTCCTCTAAGTAGAGTATCTACTCTGCAAAATAGCAATGACTTTTCATGCAATTTTTTTCTAGTAACTATTTTCATGCATACTATTTCTTAGGTCAGTAGTATTCTAAATATAGAATGAGATTTCACAGAGATTCTTATTAGTGCATATAATCTATTTAAATTAACATATTTTACTTCCTCAATGCTTATATAACTATATACACATACATACATACTTAATCAAATAGGTATAAAAATGATTTTTCCCATAGGATGTGATTTTTCTTATATTGCAAACAGCAATCATTTCACCTTCATTCTTAGATGCATAAATATCACAAATACAGACTTAATGATGCATGCTACCACAGTTCTTCAGGGGGAAAAAATTAGCTGCAACTGCAATTAAAAATGCACTGTCATAAAATTAAAGTCTTCGATTCTATAAGAATTTAAAACCTTAACAATTTCACTGAGACACAGGGTGCCATTAAAAAAAAAAGCACTCATTGATTTATAGTTATTGTATTAAAAATAAACATAAACAAGTTACCCCTAAAATAACATTATCTATACATATTAAAATTCAAATATGACAAACACCTTGTTTAATGTCAACCAAATTTTACTATCATGTTTTTATAAATTCTCACTAAAGCTTCTGGGTTCTTCAAAATTTCCACATTAACCTGAAGAAAAACCATTCTGTTGGGCATTATCCTCCTGCTCCATCAACCAATTTTACTCTATTTCTAAACAGCAATTCGATTATCTTTGGTAAAGGGGTTGCCTATCTGCAGTCAGTGGATCATATTCTCACACCCATACACTACAATGAACAGGGCAAGCTGACACTTGGCGTTACTACTGTGATAACCTAAAGTGCTAATGCTGTAGTTCCTGGCAATGGTAGCACAGACACAAAAAAGCTCTTTTAGATACCAAATCACAGATCACAACCAGATGGAGTACTCCCATGTTTTAATATTACCACACAAACAGAAAACAGGGCTTAGTCAAACAGCCAAAGAAATGCGCGTCCTCCCCCTCCCCCCGCCCCCTTGCAGTGCTGAGGAAAACTGTGTCTGCAGACGCCGGGAGAGCACACACACGTTTTCTAGTACTAGTGTCTAATACTGGGCTGCAATTATTGGGTGTAGCTCTGTCCGAAAGTTGAGAACTGGTAAGCAGCCTCTAGAAGCGGTTTCTTCTCTCCTGAGGGTGGGAAGTGAAAGCTTCCAGCGGTCCCCCTCAAGGTCCTCAGGGTTTGGGGTGTGGGGTGAATTTTCCCCCTGAGGGCACCACGGGCTCCTTCTAATGGTGTAGCTCCGCAGTGGGTCATGTGACATGGGCGTGTGCCTCTGCGCGGCGGGGGGATGAGTTTGCGGGGTGTGTTTGAGGGTGTGTGTGTGCGAGCGTGTGTGCAGAAGTTACACGTCTGGTTTTGGAGAACGTGTTTTTCTAAGGGTGTTTGTGTGTGTGTGTTCCTGCGTCCGTGTGTGAAGCGAGACTGAGAAAAAGGGATTCAGAGAATGGTCGTGAGCCAGGCAATGAGGCCAAGTATGCCTGTGTCAGTCCCGCTCCTCAGTCAGCCTTTGCCTTGGGACGAGGTCCCAGTCCCCAGGGAGGCGAGGACAATGGGGTGCGGGCGCCCCTCCCCGCACTTTGTGCACCCACCTGACGAATCCGCGGCGGGTTCGGCGGGGTGGAGGCCCCGCCTTCCGGGGCCGGGGAGGTGGGAGAAGCCATCTTTCTGGTGCTCGGGTTTCTTCCTCCTGTCACGCCCGGGTCTCCCGCGTCCCCTGCGACTCCTCAGCGCCGGGCCTGCGGCCCGCGGCCCGAGATGGGCCGGGAGTCTCCTCAGCCGCCGCGCCCGCGGCCCCGCCCAGCGCGAGGGGCGGCTGCCCCCTTGGCTCGCCCGCCGGGAGTCCTGGCCGGAGCCCCTCGCCCCTGCCTGCGCCTACCTACCTCCCGGAGGGGAGCCTCGGGGCCATGGCTGGCCGGGGTCGGGCGCGACCTTGGCCGCGGGGCCGGGCTGGCGGCTGCTCCTTCCGAGCGCCGCGCGTCGCGCGTGTGTCTGAATGTGCGAGCGGCGGGGCTTATTCTAGAGGCGCCCGGAGAAATGAGGCTGCTTCCCTCGCTGCTGCCGCTATCGCCGGGAGAGCGATGAGCTCATGGACAGCTCCCAGAAATATGTCTATATGCACCACTGACTGCCGGAGTTCGGGAGGTGGGTGGGGATAAGGAGGCTCCTCGGCGGGCGCTCCCGCATCACAGGCAGACGCTCGTTCCCTCTGGAGGCCCGCGGCCGCTGGGGCACGTCCAGCTCCTCCCTGCCCAACGCCACACTCACTCGGCTCTTTCCATTCATACCGTGCACACATTTCCTATTCATACGCATTCTCCCCTTTCGCGCTGTGACAGGCACCCACCCACTGCTGGCCTCCACAGACACACATTCTTTGTTCTGCCAACCACTCGCTCTTGATAAGTAGGAATAAATTGATGGAATGAACACGGTGTGAAATGCCACTGACACTTCGACCCATGTCAGATGTGAGCTGGTGAATCAAGTGACTTAAGCGCCGTGTCTTCTATGGTTTGGGCGTTTTTGCCTTCCCCAAGATCCAGCTTCTCCCTTCCCACCTTCTTCACTATGAGAAAGCATCTTCCAGCTACTATCAAGGTTAGTGATGGCCCCATCTTCACTAAGGCAGAGAGCTTGTCTTCTGGGCCAGGACCAGGTTTAGCAGACCTCAAACTGTGCCAAGCCTTGTGGCAGGAGTGGTGAGTCCCCGCACGGGGTGGGGGTGGGGGGGCGGCAGCCTTGTGTGCATCACTGTGTCTCAGGGATGTCATGTCGTTGGAGTTATTGACTGAGTGCAAAACACTTTCCAGGACCAGATCATTATCTCCTTTCTTTGGCTCAGCTGCTTCATTGAAGTGGGAATTATTATGGCTTTTTAAAGATAAGAAGATGACCCTCAAGAGATTAGTTTGTTCCCTCTCATGAATGCTTTTCCTTTCTTATTGCTCTCCATGCAAACATAGAACCACCTTTAAAAAATGTTTTCCTTTACCACAGACTCCCTTCTCAGCCTCCTTCCCCGTCCCCCAGCTAGTGTTATAGTGTTTACACTGCTTTTCATCAAGATCTTCTACAAAGTTTTATTATCTCCAGTTCTTCTCTTCATGTTTTCTGTTGAAGCCACTTCATTCAAACTTTCCTTCACCTCCTCCACCAAACTTTCTCCTGACAAGGTTCCCAGTGACCCTTGTGTTACTACATCTAATGATCAATTCTCAGTCCTCATTTGGCCTGACCTCTAAATATTTTTTTTCCAATCATTCCTTCCTTCTTGAACATGTCTTCCCTCGACTTCTGGACATCATTCTGTTTTGATCATTTTCTTATCTCACTGGTTGCTTCTCCTCAGCCTCTTTACTGGTTCTTCCTCATCTCCCAGACCTCTAAACTTTGAAATGTCAAAGAGTAGTTCTGGTCCTCCTTTTCTTCTCTATCTGTACTCACTCCATTGTTTATCTCATACAGTTCCATGGCTTTAAATAGAATCTATATTCAGATACATATTGTATTTCCAAATGTCTGTCTCCATCCCCAATCTTCTCCATTAAGTTCAAACTCCTATTGCCAACTGCCTTCACCTCTACCTGATATCTAGGAGTTTCAAAATTACCATGTGCAAAACTGAGCTTCTGGTTACCTTCCCCTGCCAGATTAATCGCTCTGATATGGCTTTTCCCATTTTCCAGATGCTTAGGACAAAAACCTCAGAGATATTCTTAATTCCTCACTTGCTCTCACAATCCACATTTGCTCTAACAGCAATTACTGTTGCTGCTACCTAAATTCAGAATCCAACCACTTTTGTATCTTCACTACAGTCCCTCTAGTCCAGGCCACCATTATCTTTCACCCGCCTGAGAGCAAAAATCTCTAGCCAGCCTGCATTCTTCCACCCCCGTTCCTCACAGGTGGCCTGCAACAGAGCACTTAGCAGTGCTCAAAGCCCTCTCATATCTCCGCATCTCACTCAGGGCAAGAACAGAAGTAAGAACAGTGTCTTTCCATCTTTTGCTCTAAGATAAGATCTATGTAATCCATCCTCCACTTCTGTCCACCACCCCTCTAACCTTATGTCCAGCCATCTTCTCACTGTCTCCCCATGGCCACACTGGTCTTGTTTCTAAATCTTGAGCATTCTAGGCCTATTCTGGTCTCAGGTCCTTTGCACCTGGACCACTCTTCCCCCAGATATCTGCAGGGATCATTCCCTTACTTCCTTCAGGCCCCTGTGCCAATATCCCCTTATCAGTGAGGTCTCCCTTATTACCCTATGCTATGGGGTAAATTGTGTCTCCCAAAGTGCATATGTTGAAATCCTAATCCCCAGTACCTCAGAATGTGACCTTATTTGGAAGGGTTGTTGAAGATGTAATCAGTAAAGATGAGGTCATACTGGAGTAGGGTGTATTTGAACATAGACACACACATAGGGACAATGCCATGTGAACATTAAGGCAGAAATTGGAATGATGCCTCTATAATCAAGGAATGACCAAGTTTGCCAGTATACTACCAGAATCTAGGAAAGTGGCACAGAACAGATGCCCCCCCCCCCGCCCTCAGAAGGAACCAACCCTGTCGAAATTGATCTCAGACTTCTAGCCTCCACAGCTGTGAGACAATCGGTTTCTATTATTTAAGCCACCCAGTTTCTGGTGCTTTGTTATAGGACCCCCTAGAAAACAAATATATTCCACAAGGTAATAACACTCCACCCTTCTCATTCCTCTTACCTTGCAGTAGTACATCCCTCCTATACACTTACTGCTATCTGACAGAGTTTGTACATTTACTTGTTTGTTGACATTTGTCGCTGGAAGGTAAGTTCCATGAGGACAGGGAACTGGTTTTGTTCCCTGTTTTAAACCCCTAGACCCTCCAGTACCTTGAACAGTGCCTGACACATTGATGTTCAATAAATATCTGGTGGATAAATTAAATATTTTTGTCAAGTTTATTTAAAAGTCTGCAGAGCCATGATTTGAACTCATTCAAATCTTAAAGCCCAAAGTCTATACTATAATGCAAACACTGTACCATTATTTCTCAAATGTGTGGATAAGAATTACACTCATGGTCAAACATGAACAACTCTTTATGAAACTACATCATAAAAACTGTTCTTTTTTTCCCTTTGTAAGCATTGTAAGTCATCCAACGTGACAATTTTTATGGTGGCAGGATAGTATGCTGGTTAAGATGGTGAATTTAAGTCAGTTACTTCTTTGAAATCCGAGTTAATTAACATTTCTATACCTTAGTTTCCTTATCTGTGAAATGGAAATAATAATAGTACTTACTTTATAGAGTTATTATGACTATTAAATGAGGTAATCTACATAAACATTACTAACACATAACATAAACTCTCAATTATGTGGTTACTACTATTTTTTTATGTAATGATAGCTACCTAAAAAATAGGAGGCTGAGTTGGGGGGGGGGATAAATTTAGGAGTATGGGATTAACAGATACATATTACTATATATAGGATAGATAAGCAACAGGGATTTACTGTGTAGCACAGGAACTGTACTCAATATCTTATAATACCCTATAGTGGAAAATAACCTGAAAAAATATATATAAAAAAAAATGGAATCACTTTGCTGTACACCTGAAACTAACACAATATTGTAAATCAACTATAATTTTAAAAAAGAGAAAAATAGGATGCTGAGAATAGAGGTAGTTAAAAAAGAAACAATTTTAGAGAATCAGAGGAAATTTAGTGACACAAGTAAGTGACAGGAATTCGGCTCTGACTTCCTGCTCTTCTGTATTATGATTGGCCCTGAATCAGGGTCTTTAATCTCTACTGGCCTGGGGTACTTAATTCAAATTGACCAAAAAAAAAAAGGAACATGTCAAAAATAATGTTAAGGTTTTAAGTAGGCAGATAGGTAAGTACTAGGTACATAAAAAGAGGTAGATATTGACATTGATAGATATGGATAGATTTATAATATAATCTTGTATGTGGGAAAATATTTCCATCTTTACTATCATAAATCCTGGTAGTACTTGTCACTTGCTGCAACAGTGAAGAGTGTTCCAGGAAAGAGTTCACTCCAGTGGGTTAAGTAAAGGCATTGTTCAGTCCCTATAATATGAGATAGTTAAATTACAACACATCTCTTTTTCTTTATCCACCCCATCTGTCCATCCATATATACAAATATTCAAAGTCTCCTCTATCCTCTTCATTCCTAACTTGGATGAAGATTCTCACCATCAGCTGAGTGTCTCAAACTAGAAACTACTGTCATTCTAGACGTCTCTACATCTCTCACACTCTAGAATCTCTCACCAAACCCCATGAATTCTAAATGGTAATTTGACTTGTTTCTTTTTCCCCATATTCATGGCTTTAGTCCAGGCTTTCAGCTGCCCTTAGTCAATTGTAGTTTCTTAATAATGACCCTGTAGAGCTTTTTCTATCCTGGAACATCTTGCATAATTCAGCCAGAGTTATCTTCCTTAAAAAAAAAAAAGAATGCTCTCATTTCAAAAGCCCTGATGGCTTTCGATTGCCCTCAGGATAAAAATCCCTTAAACGTCCCTTTGCTTTGAAGTAAAAGCCCTTCTTGATATTAAGATACTTTTTGTGTTGAGGAAGATGTTTTTAAGAATGATAGCTATAAAATAATAAAAAAGAAAAAGACTGATAGATTTTTTTCTCACAAAATTATGAAACTTCTTTCTGTCAAATCTCTTATAATTTGGGTATGAAAATGTATAATACACATAAATGTGTGTATATTTTTGTGTGAATGAAGAGAAAAAAATTAAAAGTTAAATGATCCCATGAAAAAATATTTACATAATTTTTATAGACAGAGTTAATACCCATAATATGAGGAAAAGACAAGTACCTTATCAAAAGAGAGCAGGGGTTTCAGGAAAACTCAGAAAAGAACAGTAATTTCCAATGTTCAGATTAAAAAAAAAATTAGACTCATTAGATATCAAAGAAATACAAATTCAAATGAAAAAATACTACTTTCACTTATAAATGGTCAGAGAAGAGATTTCAAGAAATGAAAATTCTCCAGAGCTTCAGAAAGTGTACCTAGGCATTGTTGACAGAGGTATAAATTGGTATATACTCTTTCAAAGGTATTTTATCACTCTGTACAAAAAAAAACTTAAAAATGCACATAACTTTTAACTTTGAAAATAAGGAGCAAGAGCAAAGTTTTTTTTTTTTACTGCAGCACTCGTTATAATAGTAAAAACATAAACAAATAAACCACAACAGCCTGGAAATCACCTAACTATTCTTAAGTTAAAATTGAGTGCATACATTATAGAACTTCCTGGGGGGAGGGTATAAATCAAGTGGTAGAGTACATGCTTAGCATGCATAGGAGGTCCTGGGTTCAATCTCCAGTACCTCCATTAAAAAAGTAATTAAATAGGGGAGAGGGTGTAGCTCAGAAGCTGTGTATACCTCCTTAGCATGTACAAGGTCCTGGATTCAGTGCCCAGTACCTCCATTAATAAACAAACAAACAAACAAACAAAACTAATTACTTCCCCCCGCCAAAGGAAAAAAAAATTAAATAAATAAACTTCATTACCTCCCCACACCAAAAAACAAAAACAAAATGAAACAAAAAAAAACCTAAAAAAACACTTCCACATATTGGGATCTATAATGGAATGCTATTCAACCATTTACATAATACTTTAGGCAAATGTTTTGGGTATAGTTGTCATAATAAAATTGTTTCAAGTTACTAGTTGGTTGGGTTTTTTGTTTTTGTTTTTTTTTCTTCTAGTGCCTGCCCTTGCCAATCTTTCCACAACTGGTCTTTTGAATCTGAATTCCTGCTCTTCCTCATTCATGCTCTGTTCCTGCCACTCCCTGCTCCTTGAAAGCCGGCCTTGCCTATGACTGTGGCCTCACACATGCTGGGATCCATCCACCCAGAATGCCCTCACCTCTCTTTTTCACCTGACTAACATCTGTGTGCCTTGCAAGACCTAGATCAAGAAAAAGCCTTCCTGACTCCCTTAAACAGACTGGGGTTTTGTTCTGTGTCCCAAAAGCAATTTTTCCTAGTTCTATTTTAATATTTGTACCTGTAATTTGTCTGTCTACACAATTATCTCCCCAACCAGATTATGAGCTCCCAAGGGTTAAGACTCTGGTTGTTTTTTTTTTTTTCCCTGAATTCCCAGTGCCTAGCATAGTTCTTCACATTTAATAAGTACTCAGTAAAGCTTGTGATTTAAAGCACAACTTGAAACAATATTGAATCATAATCCATAACTAGAGATAGCTGATTGCATTGATGTTCAACCAAACTTTGTGTGTGTGAAAGTGTGTGTATGCATGTGTATGTAGGTTAGTGTATTTTTGTATAAATAATATGGAGAGACCATTGTATCAAATACGAAGCAAGCAAACATAACCACGTAATTCTTTTTTTTTGTTTCATTTTGTTGTTTTTTGTTTTAGGGGAGTTAATTAGGTATTTATTTATTTTGAGAGGTACTGGGGATTGAACCCAGGACCTTATGCATGCTAGGTGCACACTTTACCATTCAGCTATACCCTCCCCTGCCATAACCACATAATTCTTAACTTACAATTCTCAGAAAACAGTCCAAAACTTTGCAATGATGGATGCTTTGTTTCCTCTAAGAGATTATAACTTCTTAAACAGTAATATAAATTTACTTTTTAATTTAATGTATTTATTATTGTATTATTTAATTATTTTATTTGGGGGGGTGTAATTAGGTGTTTTTATTGTTAGAGTAGGTACTGGGAATTGAACCCAGGATCTCCCATGCTAAGCATACTAAGCAGGCACTCTACCACTTGAGCTATACCCTCTTCCCAAAATTTATAAATAAGTTTATGATCTTATATTTTATTAGATTCACAAAACTCCTCAAATAGTATTATATACATCTTATTATATATGTTAATTACATATTTTAAATATGCATTAATTAGCATTTCAATCAAGCTTTAAAAAATACAGGCCCCTCCCAAACCCTCCAATGTCTCCAATTAACTCCTGATTTCTATTTCATAACAGAGACTCATTACCATCATTGCCAGAACACAGAAATATTTGTGCAGCTCCAAAAGAAAAGGTATGTATTTTGGTGTGACAAACCTGGCTTTGAGTTTGGATTCTGTCTTCTATAATCTGTGACAGTAGGCAAGTAACTTCTCTAAACCTCAAAGGTTGTTTTGTGTGTGTGCCTGTGTGTCTGTTTGGAGTAGGGGGTCTAAGTGGGTTATAAAACACTTATTGAATCTGGGAACTAAGTAAGTGAGAAACAATATTAGGTTTTATTTTTTCTTTAATCTGAAATTCCCATTTATTTTTTTGTTTGTTTGGTTTGGGGGGGCGGTAATTAGGTTATTTATTTAAATGGAGGTACTGGGGCTTGAACCCAGGACCTTGTGTATACTAAGCACGCACTCTACCATGGAGCTACAGCCACCCCCATGAAGCTGTCATTTAGAATTACGCTCTTATTTGCAGGCTTTTATACTTATCACACATTTGACCTACCCAACTACTATGTGGAGTAGCAGGACAGTATTTCATTATGTTATAGATAAGAAAAATGAGACCCAGAGAAGATTAGTTCGATGACCCAAGTCACGTGGTCAGTGAGCACTGCTTTCAGAGCCCCTGTTAATCACTTTCTGCTGACTTGTACTATTACGGTGCTTTATTAAAACACAGGTGTTTTCTGATTTTTTTTTTTTTTTTGGTTACTACCATAGATTAGTTCTGCCTGTTGTTGAACATCATATAAATATAACTCTGTGGTAAGCATGCCTTTAAAAGCATTTTTAAAGTTTTACCGAGGCATAATTGACACACAGTAAATGGTGTACATCTGGATTATACAATTTGATGGCTTTTAGACATATGAATACACCCATGAACCATCACCACAATCATGATAATGAACATACCCACCACCCACAAAGTTCCTTTATCTACCCTCTCTCCTACGTGTCTCACAACTCCAACTAAAAAGCTTTTCTTTTCTTTTTCTTTTTTTCTTTTCTTTTCTTTTCTTTTTTTTCTTTTCTTTTCTTACTCTGAGGCTTGATTTCCCTCCATATGCTTTTCCTTGTTTGTTCAAATGAACTGAAGACCCTGAACACCATGAAATAAAAGCTTCAGTGTGTAATCTGGCTAGATCATGTAAGACACCAGATCAACTTCCTAGGAAGTGATGGGTCTGTCAGTAATGTGCCATTGCTCTAGGCCTTCTGATGTTTATCAAGGGCTGCATTCCAGAGGATCAGATATATGTGACAGCACACTGCAAACGATAAGGGGCATACAAATGTTGAGTATTACTCCCAGTACACCACCTGGCCAGTGTTTGTAATTAGCTTATAGGCATTTTCTCTCCTCCACCTCCGTATAGAACTGGAAAAGAAGTTAAGGACCCATCCTATTCCTAAGAGAAGATAGTTTTAATACAATATAATTGGTATTTTGGGTAGGATTTGTAGTCTAAAGCCCTAGACCTTGCTTTCCACACTATACCCTAACAAAAGCTTAAAAAGTCTCTCTCCAGCTTCCAGACAAAATTGAGAAGGGTCGTAAGTCTCTAAAGAGAATTGGACCTATTCCCAAATAAACATATTAAACCAATATACATAAGGTCCAAAACAATCTTAAAACTAATCAACTAAAAGGACAGGAGTTTCAGTGGCACAAAACACATCAATAGACTGAAATTCAGATATTCTAGCTTACAGAGCTCTTGCTCCAAGTTCTATTTCATATTAAATTTAGACTGAATGTTTGGAAGCTGGCATTGAAGACTACACATCAGGACTGCTCTGCTTCTCTCCAATTTTCTTTCCTATCTTTTCTCTATATAAACCTTTTTAAAGCTGAACTGGTCTACTCATTCTTAAATAAATCGCCACATTTATTTCAGCCTTCTAGCAAAAGTATTACTGGATTTCCCTAGTCTTCTGTAACTACCTCATCCTCTGATCATTTATTAGCAGTTACTCTCTGTAGCAACCTTGTAATTCTTACATACATAATACTTACATACAACACTTATTGAACAGTTGTCTAAATTTTATGTATATACTCTATTACCCAGAGCTATGTCATTAACATCTTGAAGTCAGAGGCTATGTCATAGGTTTGCTTTTATTCTCAGAACTGAGCACATATTCTACAAATAGTAGGCATGAAATAAATGATGATTGTTGATGATTTGAAGAAGTTACCAGAAATAGAAAAAAACACTAGAAATGGACTTTTTTTACATGGACTTTTTTTTTCTTAAATTCTTTAAGAAAGGATTATTTTTCTCATTGTCAAGTCATGTTTGGCTTCTTCAAAATGATAGGGAGTGTAGAGAGGCAAGTTTTGAAGAACACATTGGTTTTCAGTTGACAACATATTGATACCGTATTTCTTAAAGTTATTCCAGGTGTTTTTGACTCTCATATTGACAAGTATAGCTCAGTATTTCACAAACTCTTATTAAGACTTTAAAGAATTATTGAGCTATAATCTTTTTGGTAAAATACTAATCATAAAGGTAATACCTGCTCATGTAAACATACAAACACTGCAGAATTACATAAAGTGACAAACAAGAGTCCTCTGTTCCCCATTATTCTAGTCCTAGCAGTAAAGTACCATAAACTGTTTCTTACTTGTCCTTCCACAGCTCTTAGCACACATCTCTGCAAAGATATAATATGGGGATTGTGTTATGCATCCTACTTTTTTTTCACTTTGCAATATAGCATGTTTCCATATAAGTACATATTCATCTTTTTTTTAAATTTTCCTATAATACTTGATGCCTACAAACAACTTATATAACAAATATATAATAATATATATAAGAGATGAGCCTATATTGGTATAATCAAACTATGGATTTCTTGACATTACTTTTTATTAAATTGTAGTTTTTACTGAGGTAATTGTAGATTCACTTGCAGTTGTTAAGAAATAATACAGCAAGACCCCTTGTACACGTTGCCCAGGTGCCCCCCATGGTAACATTTTACTAAGTTATAGTTTAATTATATCACAACCAGGAGATTGACTTTGGTACAATTTACCAATTCTATTCAGATTTCCCCAGTGTTATTTACACTCGTATGTGTGTGTGTGTGTGTGTAGGCAGGGGTAGGTGTGTGTTAAATTCTATACAATTTTATCACCTATGTTGATTCAGAAGCCACCATCACAGAGAAGACATCAGACAGTTCCAGCACCACAAAGATCCTTGATGCTGCCCTTTTATAGACACCCACTTCTCAACCCCTGGTAATCAATAATCTGTCCTGTATATCTAAATACGTTGTCAGTTCAAAAATGTTATATAAATGGAATCACAAAGTATGTCACCTTTTGAGATTTAATTTTCTGTTAAATTCCCCATTAAGTTGTTGCGTGCATCAATGGTTCATTACTTTTTATTGCAGAGAGGTTAGAATCTTAATACCATAAGCAGTGAGGTTTTATCAGATACCGCAGCATTTTCTATCACAACACATTTTAAGAAATCAAATATAAGTGACTCTAAAAGTTAAGGACGGTGTTATGAAATTAATATAGGCCAGTCTGCTTCGAGGGGTGCACTGGTAACTTTATGAATATGGTTCCGGGTGAGGCCCAGGACAGTCTTTCTAATAGGAAATGTGTAAATGTTCAAAAATACCATTGCATTCATATGCGTTTTATCATTTGGCCGACATAATTTAATTTAAATTAATTTAACTTTAATTTAATTTGTAGAGGCAAAAACAGTAACCTTAGGTTGAAGGAAACCCAGAAGACTTCTGACCTTCTTCTCCACTGGGATATTTTCCAGTTCATCCAGGGCAGAATGCCTGGTACATGAAGAGCCAAGTGAAAACCAGCTATCTGAGTAGGTCAAACGGGTAAGTAAGTACCCTTCTATGGACTCATGCTAGTGTTTGAAACAACTTTCTGGTGAAGAACAGGGAGTATCTTAGTGTATTAAGATAATATCGCCCATCAGAGCAGTTAGGAAACTGGGAAGGAAAAGGAAGATGGAGGAAAACTACAAATTTAGGACACATTTAATCTCACATGTGCTCAAACAGCTATATAAAGTGTTTCAGAAACAGTGAAATAGCACTCTGTCAAAAGGCACTGTTCTAAAAGAGGAAACTAGGATAGAAAACAATTGTACAAATACATGAGAATTCTTCTGTATGATAGGATTTCTTTCCTTAGAGATGTTAGTTCTCGGTGAGGTCATGGAGGGACTACAAGTACAGGAAATCAAGTTAGACATAGGTTTATAGATGGAGAAACGTGCCTTTGACCTTTTATGTTTTCTATCAATTAAAATGTGATCTAAGGATCTGTAAATAGAAGTAGAATATTCATAGGCAACTAGGAAAATTTGAATAGCAAATTTCATTGGTTTGCAGATGGCACATAAATGTGACTTTGTAAAAATAGATCAAAAAAACAGGAGAGAAATGGAGAGTAGTTTATTTCAGTGACAAAGACAATAATGTCTAGATCCCCAAACTAAACAATTATTTTCCTTTTCTGCAAAAAGTGCTTATACGTTAGCTTTTAAGATTAATATCTATTTTTTTCAATGACATGCAAGCAAATTTCAGTTTGTGTCCTTGAAATAGTTTCTTCACTTCTATGCATTTTTTTAACAGTGCAAAAGGGAATGCGGAGAAAAATAATACTGAAAGACCAGAATGAGGATAAAACATCCTTTATAGGTCAACTATTCAGAGTCAGCATCTCTAACTCAGGATGTCCACAACCATTTTGACTGCATCTCTGTGTACTCATAGTGAAAACCAGAAATTCAGCAACTATCACAACCTCCTTCCTCTCTTCCTCCAATTACCCCACATCAGTCATTAAATTTTCTTCATACCAATTTCTTTTCAATCAGTCCCTTTCTCTTTCTTCACTGTTATCACAATCTCGTTTCAGGCTCTGCTCTTTTTTTTTTTCCTGATCTCTCCAACACTGATCCTGTGATCTATCCCGGAATGATCTTCCTAAAAGAAATGTCTAATCTGGGGGCACTCGTGCTTCCACTCCTTCAAAGGTTCTGCATAGTATTCAGGAAAAAATCTAAACCCTTTAGTTCAATGCACACAACTCTTCCCAGTCTGGTCCCTGCCTGTGGCTCTTGTATCCTCATTTACCATTTATACACATTGCACAGTGCACAGTTTCCACTGTCCCGCCTTCAGACATCCTGCTCCCTATGACTCAAATGCTCTTCCCTTCTTTAAAACCCAGCTTAAGTTCCTTCTTTGGGATTCTACAACCCCCACCCACACATCAGTCTTACTTAAATTCCTCTGTCTTATGCTCTCATTTTACCTATGATATTCATTCATTCATTCACTCAACAAATATTTGAGTGTCTACCGTGTGCCAGACATTATATTACATTATCATAATGTGGTGACGATTTATGTGTCTCTCCTCCTGATTTGAATGTAAACTCACTGGATGCTGGATTCAGTTTGAATCCAGTGTCCAGTGGGTGGATGGATGGATGGATAGGGAGTTTTAAGGATAGCTGATAGTGTTCCTTATAAGCACCAAAAATATTTTTATATTAGTCATTTTATGTAAAAAAATTTCAGGGGAAGGGTATAGCTCAGTGGTAGAGTGTGTGCTTAGCATGCAAGAGGTCCTGGGTTCAGTCCTCAACACCTCCATTAAAATAAATAAACAAAAAACCTAGTTACCTCCCCTCAAAAAGGAAAAAAATTATGCAGAAAAATTTCTAAGGTATATTACAACCTCCCTACCTTCTGAAAAAAATACTAAGACTGTTTGACCCTTCAAAATGCCTCCTTTTTACTAGTCTTTGAAGTACTTAAGTTTTCTTCTATATGTTTCTGTTTCCTTCCTTGCTGACATGAAATTATTACTGTTATTGACATGTCACCTGAGGCATCTGTTCTACATCGCCATTCTGATCTGTTACAAGTTTGGAAGACCTATCGTAGAAATTCCTGTAACTATATGCAAAATACAAACATATTCAGAGTTAGGTCTTGAAGACTGTTGTGTGAATGGTCATGAACTCTAGGTCAGTGAACTTAATGACAACTATTTTTGCCTACTCATAATACTTCCTTACTTCATGATTCTCTGGGCTCTGGATAGGAATGGTTTTAATGTGTAAGACTTAGTATCATTTCAAAAACTCAAATTCCACAAATAAAAATTAATATTTGAACATGTACCTATTTGGGAAATAGTGGTAAGATACAGTTTGTGAAAAGTCAGATCACAAAATCAATTTGATTTAAATATCTGGCACAATCTATAGTACTCTTCAGTATGCAATGAAATGAAAAAAGCATGAGCTTTGGAAACAGATAAATCTACACCCAAATCCTTCCTCATTCTCTGGGTGACCTTTGGGTAACTTCGCTATTCTCCTTTGATTTCGCCCATAAGATCCCTAGCCTGAAAAATGGAGATAAAAACATTCTTCTTAGTGAGCTGTTTGCAAATAGATTAAGATAATAATTTAAATAGTCAACAGTACTGTATACTTAAACACTTTTTAAGAGAGTAGCTCTCAAGTGGACTTACCATAGTAAAATGAAAAAAAATTTTAAAGATTATAATTTAAGAGCATTTGCCTATTTGGCATTTTCTCTTACAAAAAAGAGCACCTGCAAAATAAGATAAGGGTATACATCAGTAATTAGAAAAAGAGAGCTATAGTCTTAGCAAAATGACAGATCATTAATGATTTACTGGGCAAATCTTGTAATCCCTTTCAAATGTACGCTATCAGTGTCTCTTTCAAGCAATTTGGTGACCTTTGCTAATTTACGATTACAGCCTTACTCAGCCTCTAGCCCAGAGATCTCCTCTCCCCTACTCTATTTGAGTGGCAAAAAGCTCCTCTTCCCCTGCAGACCACCAGGCCATTCCTGGAGAGGGTTTTGCTTTTTAAATTCTGAATCTACTAAGCATTTTATATATATTAATTCATTTAATCACATGAGACGGGTACTGTTTTTTTATGTTATCTTCATTTTTTTTTAGTGAGCTATTATTGACATATTAGTTTGAGGTGTACAACAAATGATCAATATTTTTACATATTGCAAAATGATCACCACAGTAAGTTTAGTTAACATCCATCACTATACATAGTAACAAAATTTCTTTTTCTTGTGATAATTGTTAAGATTTACTCTCTTGGCAACTTTCAAATATGCAATACAGTATTATTAACTATAGTCACCATGATTTACTTATTTTATAACTGGGAGTTCGTACCTTTTGACCCCCTTCACCCATTTCACCCTCCTACCCACCCTCGAGACCGTACTGTTCTTACACTGCACATAGGAACACTGGGGCAGAAGTTTAAGCCTGCATTATTCAACACAATAGCCACGAGCCCATGTGGCAGTTGAGCACTTGAAATGTAGCTTGCCTGAACTGAGATGTCGGGGTGAAGCACACGTGAGAGTTCAAAGACTTAGCACAAATTAAAAGACTGTAAGCTATCTCATTAATAGTAGCTCACATTGATTGCATAACATTTTGTGTATATTGGCATAAGTGACATATGTTATTAAATTGATTTCACTTGTTTAACTTTAACATGGCTAGTAGAAAATTTTAAATTACTTGTATGTCTTATATTATGCTTCCATGGAACAGCTCTCCTTGAAGCAAGTTGCCCAAGATCACTCTGATATTATTAGAGGCAGGGTTAGAACCAGGTGGTCCAGTCGCAGGGCACAAGCTCTTCCCACTGGGCTCTAAATCTGCACAAAGTACTGAATGCTTCCGGGCACATAGTAGTAGCACAAATTCAGTGAATGTGGATCCTTTGGTCTTTTTCTGTCTGTTCACTAATAACATGTCCCTTTCCTGCACCGCCGCTGCCTCCTGAAGTACTTAATAGATATTAACTGATTTAATTTCCATAATAAGCCTATTAGCTGCCCGCTAATATTATCCCCATGTTACAGACAAAGATACTGCAGTTTAGAGAGATTAAGTCCTTTGGCCAAGATCACAAAGCCTGTGAGGAGCTAAACTATCTCAGAATATGTACATTAAGAAGGATCATAATATTCAGTGCATCTAAATTGCCTGAGACAACTGTTTGGAGCATGCTCTGTGGAACCAGTATTTCCAGGTAGTTGTTAAGACAATCTGTAGCAAGGAGGTTGACATCAAGTTTCATGTCCCCAGCAGTCATTTTCATAGAGACACAATGTCAGAAAAATATCAAGCAATAACTGTTGCCATATTTCTTCTATCATAAGCTATATATCATTTTTAACATAAATTAATATTAACCAACATATTTTAAATTTTGATGCAATAAACCAAAACTATTCCTAATTTGGTACACACGGTACATTATAGTACCTTTTATGCCAGATGTGTAGTAATTCTCACTGTACAGTTCAGTACTAGTATATTTTAGAAACTTTCAGCTTTCAAAATTGAAGTTAAGGAAGAAATGAGTTTAAGGTGCCCTTATTATAAATCTTTGAGATTATTCAGAGAAGGGAACATACCATTAATCTTTTGACAGTTAGTAACTGTGTTTTAATTTTCAAAAAAAATTAGTTTTGTGTACAGCAGTGAAAAACCAACAAGAAAATCCCTTGCTTCAATGGAGCCTATGTTCTAGCCAGAGAGATGGGAGGGGAGATAGATGTGACAATGAATATGTATCATTTCAGGTGGTCAAAGGAGCTATGAAGAAAACAAAGCAGAGTAAAGGCACCGAGAATGAGAGGAGAGTGATGGATGGAGATGGTGCTATTTTTAGTATGAGAATCTGGGAAGTCCTCTTTGATATGCTGACATTTATACAGGGACCTAAATGAAGTGATGAAGCAAGGTTTGCAGTTATTTTGGGGATGAGCACTCCAGGCAGAGAGAAAGGCAGGTGCAAAGGGCCTAAGGCAGGCGCGAAAAATTGTTGTGGCCAGAATGGAGTAACCAAGGGTAGATGACAAGGTTAGAGAGGTGCGGGGTAGGGGTGGAAGGCCTGATAGGCCTCTGTAAGGACTTTTGATTTCATTTTGATTGACACCGAAAGTCACTGAAGGCTTTAGAGGAGACAAGTGAGAAAGTCTGAGTCTCACTCTTACTGCTTTATGGAGAAGAGATTATAGGCAGCAAGGATGAAAGCTAGGGGCGGGGGTAGGTCAGTTAAGAGGCTATTCCAGTTGCCCAGTTGTGCAAGTTTGGTAGCTTAGACTAGGATGGTACCGGTGATGAGAAAGGCCAGATTTGGGTTATTTATAGAGGTAAGGCTGACAAAATCTGGGAATGGATTGGATGTGAGATGTGGAAAAAAGGTTGCAGTTAAAGTGGTCTGAATACACAGGACTTTGCCTTAATTGCTTCATTCATTCATTCACTCATCTTTTCATATGTTTATTTTTTTCCAGTCTTAGAAGGCACTTTATTTATTTACTCTTAAAAATTTATTTTTTATTTTTATTGAAGTATAGTTGATTTAGAATGTGCTAATTTTTCATGTACAGCATAGCGATTCAGTCATACATATAAATATTCCTTTTCATACTTTTTCATAATTGGCTATTAGAAGGTATTGAATACAGTTCCCTGTGCTATACAGTAGGACTTTGTTGTTTATCTATTTTATATACAGTAGTTTCATATATTTATTTATCCAGTATTTCTGTAAGCGAACAGAATGCCAGTAAATGAGATGGATGCTGGAAAGGCAAGGGAAGGAAAACCTTTCATTCTAGTGAATTTTATTTTTATTTTATTTATTTTTGGGGGGGCAGGGGTACTAATTAGGTTTATTTATTTATTTATCTTAGTGGAGGTACTGGAGATTGAACCCAGGACCTAATGCATGCTAAACATGCACACTACCACTGGGCTATACTCTCCCCTCTAGTCTAGTGAATTTTAGAAGCATATTTTTCAATACCTTTTTCACCTGATTATAAAACCAATATTCCCTGAAAATATTTTAAGAGGAAGAGGAAAACATAAAGAAATTAAAATTCCCACCAAGGTACTGAAGTCTTGAAATTTGAACATATATTCTTCCTTGAAATATTTAACAAGGTTTCTTCCTGTCTTTTTATTTCTAATGTATATATTGTCTAAGATAAATGTAACATAATGTAATTGGAGTCACACTCTGTATAGAATTTTGCACCCAATATTTTTTCACTCAACATAGTTTCCTTAGCATGTCATTCAAAGTTTTGCAGAAATGTTATCTTAAATGGCTACATCTTACTTCACTTTAGGAATATACCAAACTTTTCTTGACCATTCCTACATATTTGATTTATTTTCTTTGAGAGAAAAAAATCTGGAAAATTGTTTCAGTTATATCTCTGTAATTAATATATTGCATAACTAAGACCAAAATTAAACTGAACTTGGTGAACATAAAAATTTTATGGAGGCCTAAGCTTTCAAATTTTCAGTCAAACATCCCCCCAAAAAATCTTTCTCAAATTGTTTGATTAATATGTGAAAATGCAGTTATTTTAAAAAATTTTGTTACTATGACTTTGTTTATTTTATTTTGAAAGTAACATACTTGTTTAAAACTTTTTAGAAATATAGACAGATAGACATAGGAAAAACACTTTTACTCATGTCCCACCCTCAGTCATAGTCACTGGTAGACTACTGATGGATTGACTTCCTTCCAGTCTTTTTTTAATACTTAGACTATTTTTATTTTTTAAAACTTATTTGTATTCCTCCTATAAATACAATTTCACATCCCAACTTATTCACTTAACATTTTTCCATATAATTAAATAGTTTTCATAAACAAACTTTTTTAATGACTGTAATGTTCTGTGGAATTTACTTGGATATTAATATGACCTGTTTTTTACTGTTGTTAACCAATCCATCAGAGTTTAATAAGGTTGACCCATCAAGGTAAGCCATTGTTTCAGTCCTCCCTTAGCATACCATTAGGGTCCACTGAACAGATTTCCCCAAAAGTAGGCTTACAGAAGCCTCCATGCTAAATCCTCTACAGATTTTCCTTAACTATTCATCTATTATTTTTAGTTTCTTTAATTCCAGTTTCTTGCTGCATCTGTCCTTATACAGCCTTTCCAATGTATATGTTAGTTTTCCATTTTTAAGTATATTGGTAAGTCATCATATAGGCATATTTTAAAATAAATATAATCTTCATCTTTATTTTAAAAAAATACCCATTCACTTAAGAACATTATGAAATAGACAAGAAAAAAAGGAAAAAGAAATCCAAAAACTATAATCCAAGCAACAATGCTAATTCCTGGCATATACCATTCTACATCTGTTTTGTTTTTTTTTAATAGTTCTTTTTTTAAGTCTTTAACACATTTTTTGCATTGTTTTTTATGTTTTTTTTTTTTTAATGGGGGTAGGTAATTAGGTTTATATATTTATTTTTAAATGGAGGTACTGGGAATTGACCCAGGGCTTCGTGCTTGCTAGGCGTGTACTCTACCCCTGAGCTATACCCTTCCTCCTACATCTTTTTTTTTTAATGTATATATACCCCTTGCATCTCACCTGCACTTGTGTATGTTATTTGTCGTCAACAATGGAGAATAACCTAATTTTTAATCTTGGAGAAAAAAAACCTGCCTCCTTAAACTGAAGTTTCATATTGTTGCTATGTTTTTCTCAAAGGGATTTAGGAAGCCTCACCTATTCAGTTCAGGGAACAGAAAACACAAAGCGAGAGAAGGTTGATGCTGGACATAAAAGAAGTGGAAAAAATAAGTCAAGGTCAAAAAGGAAGGATGCATTTCAGAGGCCCTGGGTCCTCAGCTGCTGTGGCTTCTCATCTTGCACCTGGCCTCCTGCCGGATAGCAGTGCCTGCCCTTTACCCCTCTCCTCCCTTCTGTCCTTGACTTGACAAGACACACGTTAAGACATGGTTAAAGATGAATATATGTATGTATATGTATGACTGAAACATTATGCTGTACATCAGAAATTGATGCCACATTGTAAACTGACTATACTTCAATAAAAAAAAGAAAAAAAACGACGTGGTGAGCCTAAACTTCCACTCTCCTGTACTAACCATACATGCAAATACCCATGACATTCAGGCTGGTTCTGAGTGACCTGTCAGGGTTGCTAATGATCAGCATTGCTTTAGGGGACTTCCTTGTGTTGGCACAACATTCTCACCTCAAAAAAGATAAAAGAAATCTCTTGCCATGGGTATTTAAATAGTTTACTTATGTTTAATGTTCCGCAAAATAATGCAAATGTGTATGGATTATACCCTTGATACTTATATTCTGTTTTATAAAATGCTATCATTTGTGATGGTAAAACATGAGCTTTGATGTCAGAAAAACTTGAAATCTTCCTCCTGACCTTGTCACTTATTAACTGTGGGAACTTCATTAAGTAATTTTCATTCTCTGAGGTTCAATTTTCTTAGACAAAATGGAGCTACTAATACCTAACTGCAAACTTAAGTGTTAAATGAAATGATATATTCAAAAATATTAATAGAGTGCCAAGCAGATAGTTTTTTTTAAACTTTTATTTCTTATCACAGCTAGAACGGTGTCTCAGATGCATTTGTTGCAACTGAATTAAACAAATGAACGCATATAGACATGAGCTCAATTCTTTACCAGCATTGTTATCTGAGAACTTTTGCGAAGGAGAAAGAAAACTCCTTGGTCCCTCTGTGTTGCAAAATGGTGCCGAGCACTGCCACCCACTTCTAATACCCCAGATTATGGAGCCTACTTGGGTTCAGGTCAGAAAAGAAGGGGACTGAGAATTTAAGAGTGGTCAGGAGGACACACACTCAGGAATTTTCCAGCGTGTTGTCATAGAGCCTACATTACTGAATTGACGGCAAAGTTACATAGGACTTTCCATTAGCCATCAGCTTCAGGGACTCTCAATATAAATCTGGTTCAGGCAGAGAATTTAGAAAGGGAAGAGAAGAGAAATAATCTTCCTGCCTCACCCTAGAAAGAACTTAGGATCCAAGAGGAAAGAGCCGTGCACATAGCATCAAATGGATACAAAGTGCTAAGAGTTGGTCAGCGCTTCTTCTATGATGAGTTAGCAATGATGAGTCTCCCTCTAATGAGGGGTTTACAGTAAGAATAACATTTCTGGAGCAATGTAATTTGAAACTTTTCTCCTGATTTCTTATTTTACCTCTCATCACTAAAAGAATAGTTTCATTCTCACATCACCAGCAAAATTCAGGGCACTGCTTGGCTGATCTTGTCTGTTTCCAGGGAAAGAGGAAAAATGAGGTGATTTCAGAAAGAAGACACCACTTGCCTAAAAATATCTTCCCATCCCTGAAATCCTATTTCAGAATTTCCTTGTAAAATGCTTATCGTAGTGCCTGTACATGTTAATTGTACAATATATGATAGCTATTTCTATTACCATATAATATGTAATATTACATATTGTCATTACTTTATCTCTACAGTTTTGTAGTCCTGGAAGGGCCAGTACTTTAAGATGTTTTAGATCCATCATTCTGCTCAAAACCCTCTGGTGGCTTCTCATCTCCCTTAGAATCAAAATTAAAATTTTTTTACAGTGACCTCCTTCCCTATAAGGCCCTGTATCATCTGATCTCCAGCTCTGCTTGGCTTCATATTCTACCACTCTTGCTGGCCATGCTGGCCTTCCTGTTGTCCTCAACATCTGATTCACACTCCCATCTCAGGGCCTTTGCATTTGATGTTCCTGGATTTAAAATCTATATTCTCCCTATCTCACATCCTTCAGGCTATTTGCTCAAATGTCATCTTCTCAATGAAGCAAACCCTTCCTGGCTTCATTTTTCTCCACAGTATGTATCATAATCCAACATAGTGTATATGCATATATTTAAATTGAAGTATAATCAGTTGAAAATTTTGTATCAATTTCTCATGTACAGCATAATGTTTTAGTCATACATATACATACATATATTCCTTTTCATATTCTTTTCCATTATAGGTTACTACAAGATATTGAATATAGTTCCCTGTGCTATATATAGTAGGACCTTGTGGTTTATCTATTTTATATAAATAGTAGTGTGTATCTGCAAATCTCCAACTCCCAATTTATCCCTTCCCACCACCTTTCCCCTCTGATGACCGTAAGTTTGTTTTCTGTGTCTGTGAGTCTGTTTCTGTTTTGCAAATGTTCATGTGTGTGTGTGTGTTTGTTTGTTTGTTTTTTTAGATTCCACATATAAGTGATATCATATGGTATTTTTCTTCCTCTTTCTGGCTTACTTAGAATGATGATCTCTAGGTCCAACCATGCTGCTGTAAATGGCAGTATTTCATTCTTGGAGGGTTTTTTTGTTTTTGTTTTTGCTTTGTGGGGGGCTGGTAATTAGGTTTGTTTATTTATTTATTTAATGGAGGTACTGGGGGTTGAACCCAGACCTTTTGCATACTAAGCATGCACTCTACCACTGGAGCTAAACCTCTCTCCGCATGGCATTATTTTATTCTTTTTTAAGGCTGTGTAGTATTCCACTGTATAAATATACCACAACTTCTTTATCCAGTCATCTGTCGATAGACATTTAGGTTGTCTCCATGGCTTGTCTTGGCTATTGTATATAGTGCTGCTTTACAGACTGGGGTGTATATATCTTTTTGAATTAGAGTCCCCTCTGGATACATGTCCAGGAATGGGATTGCTGGATCATATAGTAAATCTATTTTTAGTTTTTTGAGGAATCTCCATACTGTTTTCCATAATGACTATGCATTTATATATTTATTACTGTCTCCTTTCACTATAGCATAAGCTCAACAAGGGCAGGTATATATTTTGTTGTTAATGCCTCGCCCTTAATAGCTGCACAGTAAATACTGGCTGAAAGAATAAATGAATGAATCATATAGGTCACCATTTGAAATGGATTATCTAAGAAAATATTTTAATGAAAATATAATCATGAGAGGAAGCATCAGAATCAGATGGAACAGCCAAGGAGGTAAAGGGCACAGAATGGGACAGTCTTTGAGATCCGAAAATAAACTTGTCTACCTTCATTTTGCAGAAGGCCTATCCTCTCTGGTGGGCTGGAAACAATACCGCTTTAATCTTGGCAACTGAAGAACACCTAAACCTCATCTCAGATACACCACTGTATTAAAACCCTTCTGTGGCCATTTCCCATTCATGTTAATAGATCTCTTCTCTTCCTCTAAGAGCAGTAGAGCCAAAAAAAGAAAAAAAAAGAAAAGAAAAAGTTACTTCAAGGGCCTGGAAGGGTATGACTTATCTAAATATAGCCACATCATACTGTAAGAAATAAAGACTGTGTAAGTCTGCCAAAGTCAGATCCTGTCCACAAGAAACAGATTATGTTGTTTCTGGTTTCAACCTTGAGATGGGAAAGTTTAAGAAACTTAGCATTTGCAATTCTCCATTTTTCATATAATAATTAGAAATTTTAAATGATCTAGTACTTGGACCATCCTTTCAAAGTGCAAACCAGATATCTAAAGGCCGGGGCTACGTGACTCCAGACAAAAATACACTGTATCATATTGGAAGCCTTGTATGCCTTCCCAGCTGCTGCAAGAACATTTGTCATGTGGTGACAGCATTCTTCTCACTTATGATAGCACGCACACTCTCAAACCAGTACCCACGGCCTCTTCTAGCTTCTGTGTCTTTGTAAAGTCTATTTTCAAGAACCTTTTAAGATCAGAACAACATGAGAAAGATCTTAAGTCCCCTTCTACTTTTTCAAACCATTTCAAAGTTTAAGTACAGGATCAGTAGAGACTACATTTCAACGCTATGCAGTTTGAGGCCAAAGGTGTGGGGAAATCGAATACTTGTTCAGGCCTGTGCAGGGTCTCACAACTCTAGGATTAAACATTAGCTTTGGATGCCAATTAAAGCAGAGTCATCCAAAACTTGCTTTGGAAAACTTTTAATTATAGCTGCCTCTTTCTTGGCATAGGTAAGTTAGACAAGAAGCAGGGATGGAGGGAAATGCTATTTAGAGGACGGTGGTCTTTTTTACATACAGGCCTTGGGGGAAGGAAAATTGTATAAATGGAAAGAGGGTATGTTGGAAGCAGAAAAAAGATTAGCTTACAAAGGAATATGATGTGGGGCTTAAGCAAGTAGAAGTCAAATGATATACAAAAATTTGTTGTATGAGATAATTATACATTCCCATGTAGGAAGCATCAGATAATCAGGAGAACAGTGCTCCTCAAAGTGTGGTCCCTGAACCAGCAGCATCAGCATCACTGGGCACTTGTTCAAGACACAAATTGTCATTCCCACCCCAGGCATACTGAATCAGAAACTCTGTGAGTGGAGCCCAGCAACCAAGCCCTCCAATGATTCTGCTGCACACGGGAGTTTGAGAACCAGTGAACTAGTGAACTAGGCCCTAGTGCAGTAGTTATTTAATGTTAGTGAGCATCAGAATCCTCACCTGGACATAGATCACAACATCTGATGCCCTGTCCAGAATAGGTTCTTTATCAATCCTTGTGGGTTTGTGGAGGAATGGAAAGAAGGGAAGGGAGGGGCATATTCATATATCAAAGAAGCAGAGTTTACCCACTTCTATCACTCATCTCTCACGTTTTGGTTATACTCAAGCAAATTTACAAAGATACAAATTTTTATGTATAAAAGAAATAAATAATAAAGACATATTGTATAGCACAGGGAAATATAGCCATTATTTTGTAATGATTTTAAATGGAGTATAATCTACAAAAATACTAAATCACTTTGCTATACACCTGATAATAAAATATTATAAATCAACTATTCCTCAATTTAAAAATAAATTTAGATAAAAATTAATCTCTAATACTATTTACATTGTATGAAGTAAATGTGCATAATATTTTACTGAGTTGAAATCAGTGTGTATGTACTATTTTTGTGATATGATTTTTATTTTTTATTTATGCTTTACCTTTATCTATCAAAGATTTGAGGCCACTGCTTCTTTTTCACTTGGTTTATGTACACACTTCCATTTATCAGTTTAGCCAATAAGCTTATCATTTTTATGCTTTACAATCTTTGTTTCCTTTTCAGTGGCTTAAAAATGGAAAACAACTAACTCTGATTTTTATTACAGTGGCATAGCATTAGAATCTCCTGCAGAAAACAGCATTGAGTGGTGCCATGTGCTAAATTCAACTCAAATAACAAAGAAACAAAGAATCAGTCCCAGTTCTGTAGAGACAACAGTCATATGAAGTAATTTAAGGAAATCAGTAAGCACCACAGAGCTTAAGTGATTAGGGAATATGCAGTAAAGAAGTGATCAGAATGGGAAGGCTCCTTGAAGAAAGTTAAGTTTTGGATCAGCATTGAGCGGAAGTGATGGATATGGACTGGCAGAGAGTGGGAAAGCCATTCCAGGTTTAGAGAATGGCCTTTCCAAGGGCCAAAAAAGGGGAACTAGCAAGTCATATGCTGGGTGCTATCTGCCAATTAACTTGGCTCAAGAAGAAGGTCATGTTAGGGAATAATAAAAGTGGAGGTTGGAGAGTTGACAGTGAGCCCAGAATGCTAAACTGAGAGAGATGGTAACCAGTAAACAGGGAATCCTGATAGATTTACAATGAGGCAGTGATATGATAACAATAAAAAAAAAAAGGTTGACATCCAACATGAATACTGATATAGACGTAAAATCTATGGGTTTATATTGTTGGCAACATAAGCCATTCAAAGCAGGAATTGTGAGTGAAACATATAATAATTACTTGCTTTATTATGTCTTTCTCCTGTTGTGTGTATACTTAATGTGCTTTAACAACTCTCTGCCTGATTTCTCCCAGCATCAGAGTGTAAAATAATTCTAATGTACATCTGTGCTGGAAAAAATAACCTCTAACACACCAAGTTCTATCATGCAAAAGTAGTTTAGGCTTTTCTGAACTAATCCTAACACTGTATTTCTGAACTACATTTCTGAAACTCCACTTGTGTTGAGCTGTGAAGGCTGTACCACTTAACCTTAGTCTAACCAGCGAAATCCTTGCTTGCTATGTCCTTTGCAAACACTGTCAGCTTCATTTAATTCAACTGCATCTAGACTTGAATTTCACTGTCTTTAACTGGAGCAATAACAAGGCTGAAAATAGCTCTTAAAAACTTGATATTAAAAAAAAAAGTTTCTGCTGTATAGCACAGGGAACTATGTTCAATATTTTGTAATCATCTTTAATGAAAAAAATACGAAAACAAATATATGTATCTATATGCATGACTGGGACTTTGTGCTGTACATCAGAAACTGACACATTGTAACTAATGGTACCTCAATAAAAAATAAATAAAAATTAAAACCTTGATATTTTGAATATGTCAAAGACATTGAACAAAAGGAAAATGTGATGCTATACTGTTCACTACTAATCTTGATTTTTTTAAATTTTGATATTCTACATGTCTAAGAAACCATCTATAATTGAGCTATAATTGTTCACTCTGGGGTCCACATGACTTGAGGATATTGTGGTGAATTTAAATCAAGAGCAGATTTGATGAATAATAAATCAGGGTAGAAATTTTGTCAAGACTTGATAGCCTAGGAAGTGATGATTTCAAAGAGAAGCTTTTCCAAATCTGTCCAGGACTCTCAGACCTGGAGAGAGCAAAGTATTGAAAAACAGAACCCATGGGTTTCATTCAACACACTTAAAGGGTCAGCACTAACTTTTTGCCGAAACTGTGTTCAGTATTGAGAAATGAAGTTTACGCTTTGGGAGAGTAAATCATTGGGATAGTGAGAAAAGAAGTGTAGGGATTTCCTACTTGATATAAAACAAAGGAAATCGCTAGGTAGATTCCTTGCCAGCAGATGCATATCATTTTTGTATTTTCTTCTCTGTTCCTGCTATTTCAGTTCTTCTTGTGGTCCTATGGAACCACCAACTATGGTAGAGTCAGAAAATATGTACATTAACCTTAAATAACAAACAAGCTCAGAAAGGAGAGAGGGAGAAAAGGAGGGGGAGTGCAGGAAAGGCAGGAGGGGGAGTGCAGGAAAGGCAGGAGGGGGAGAGGAAGAAAGAGTGTGTGATAACAATGTAATTGGTATGGGAAAGTCAACGTAATTGGGAAATGGTAATATGCTCTTCCTTGGTTTCTTTTTCCACATTCCTCTCTGAGTGTGAACATGGGACTAGACTTGAGTGTGTTTTAGCATTTCAAGATTCATTTGTCATATGACATGACCCTCATGTACACTGGGGACATCTTGAAGGAACATGGACTGCTTCTAATAGTGGTGGGAAAATTGGCCCTGTTAAGGTTAAAGAATGAGTTTTCCTGGGGAATTTTTTTCCCTAGGATAAACTTGACTCTTAGTGTTTCTTCTTCTTTTTAAAAATTAATTAATTAATTAATTATATTTTGGGCGGGGGAGGTAATTAGGTTTAATTATTTTTAGAGGAGGTCCCAGGACCTTGTGCAT
Source organism: Camelus dromedarius (assembly GCF_036321535.1). Taxonomy (NCBI): domain Eukaryota; kingdom Metazoa; phylum Chordata; class Mammalia; order Artiodactyla; family Camelidae; genus Camelus; species Camelus dromedarius. Next base: position 43,729,192 of record NC_087436.1, read on the forward strand.
GCTAAGCATGTGCTCTACCACTTGAGTTATACCCTCCCCTTTTAGTGTTTCTTCTTTATTATGTTGATATACATCCTTCTATATCCAATTTGTTGACAGTTCTTTTGTGAAAAGATGTTGCATTTTGGTAAATTCTTTTTGTGCAAATATTGAAATGACCAACATATCTTTTTTTTTAATAGTAATATAGTCAGTTTACAATATTGTGTTAATTTTTGGTGTACAACACAGTGGTTCAGACATGTATATCTATCAGAATAGATATACATATATATATTCCTTTTCATATTCTTTTTCATTATAGGCTATTACAAGGTATTGAATACAGTTCCCTGTGCTATACAGTGGGACCTTGTTGTTTATTTTATAAATAGTATCTGCAAATCCCAAACTCCCTATTTATCCCTCTACCACCCCTCCTTTCCCTCTCAGTAACTGTAACCAACATCTTTTTTGATGCTTCCTATACATCTAGGCACTGAAGAAACCTGGTTTGAAATCCCAGCTTTGCCATTTACTAGCTGTGTGGCCATGGACAAGCATGTGACTTTTTCTGATCCTGCTTCCTCACATGTAAAATGTATCTATCTCATAGGATTGTTAGGAGTGAATAAATGCATAGTGCTTATAACAGTGCCTGGCAGAGGTAACAGCTTTGAGTATTCACTTTTATTATTAATTAATACTGAAATATATAAAATAGAAAGTGAAAATCCATATCCCATCCCATTCTGCATACATAATCTGTGTTAACAGTTTGGTTTGTATTTGTCCATATTTTTATATGCATATACAAATTTTAAATCTACATGTATGTGTATAATTATTTTACAAGAGTGGGATCATTCTGCTCTTGAACTTAATTTTTTCACTTAGCTATATTTATTTTATAATCAGAGTCACCATATATTATGTAGAATTAAATACACTGTACATAAATTAAGCCCCTCTCACAGATACTCATAATCAAATATGGATAGGGTAATAACTTCCAGGCTACCTTGAACCAAGTTGGACAGTTTCTGGTTAAAGAGGATAAATGTGTAATAGAGAATATGGTCTTTTGTTTAGCTAGTAAATCTATTAATTCACCAACATTTACTGAGGTCAGCCTTTCTTCTTTAAAGGTAATCTACGAAAATCTGATATATGATATACTAAACCTGAGACTAATGCTCGATGCATCCAAACCAATATATGCCCATAGAAGCAGAGGACAGTCCTGAAGGCTAGATCCTAGGTAGGGTCAGTGGGGAATGCAAGTGAATAGCATAATGTGGTCTGAAGTTTGCAGACAGCTTACTCTTAGAAAGGCAGTGTTTTTAATCAGATTACTAGAACAATGAACACATAATTTTGGGAAGAAACAGTATGTATGAATATTCATGCTGGCATAGATAGTGAGCAGCAGTTCAGCTGGTGCTCAGAAGCAGGACAGGCAAATTCAGAACCAAGAAAAGCCTGAAGTTTCTTAGAAATGTCTAATTAAGGTGTTTATTTCTTCCAGTTTCTCTTGTTTTAAAGGTGGAAGGTTAGTTTCTTTAAAGTGGTAGGAGACAGACATACCCAGATTATTTCAGAATATGACATAGATGTCAGCTCATTAGCCATTCCAGTCAAGCCTGTGATGAAAACAGTTCTGTGGGAGAACAACCCAGGAGTTCAGCTTGCTCCTCATCAACCTACCATCCAAGAGAGAAGATGATGCTGGATCCAGTAATACACCGACTGGACGGGACTGGATTCCCCCAAGTCAGCCCACGCCTGTGTGCCTTTGGCTCTGGCCTATCAGTCATGGTCATAGAAGCAAGGTAGTTTCCTGACATGCCTGGCTCAAGGCATGTTTAGTTCACAGGAGGAGCATAAAGAGCTTTTAGAAATAGCAGGCCTTTACTTAGGAATTTATGGAAATAGCAGGCCTTTCCTTAGGAATTCATGTACTCCTCCTCTGTACTCTACCTCTTGCCTGCCATCAGTGCCTCTAGGAACTTATCCTAAGCACACACAGATACTTATAATAAAAACTAGACAATGGTATACCAGATAGCTATTAAAAACAATGATGCTAGGTTTGAGAGATTTGATAAATGATTACCACATGTCAGGCATGTGCTAGATGGTAGATATTACTATCTCTATTTTGCAGATTAAAAGCCTGACTTCAAGATATTTACTGACAGAAAACATTTTCAGTAGACTACTCAGTAAAAATAGGAAGTTATAAAACAGTGTAACAACATGTATAGAATTTTGATGACACCCTTTTCTTTTTTTCTTACCTATTTTCTAATTTTTTCCTCAGATTTTGTGTTATTTATATAACTGAAATAAAGCAATGGGAAAAATTTTTTACTAAAACACTTAAAGTTATTTTTCATTACTTAAGATAATTTAAAAATAAATATATCTTCATTCCTTTATTTAGTCTTCCTTATCCTTTATCAAACTCTTTTGCCTTTTTTTTTTTTTTAATCTAGAGACAGGGCAAATAAAGTTGGTTTCCTTAGTAATAGCAGCTAAAGCTCACAAACATTCTCTTCTTTTTGTTTTTTCCATTACTTTCTTTTAAAACTGTTTGGATTTCCTGAGTAATAGATATGCATACTAATTATCAGTCCAATTTTATTCTAGGAGCTTGAAAATGATGACTGTGAAAATGGCCTGATTCAAAGTTTAAACCAACAATTTTAACAGTTTAAATAAACAACTTTAAGTGGGTCACCATTTCCTCCTAGAATTTTCAGACATTTTCTAACAGTACAATTTAAGTTCAAGGGCCAATGTCTTATTGTACAGTTGTCAAGAAGTGTTCTCGTATTAAAAGTAAGGTTTGTTTTTGGAGAGTTCTTTAACTTTCTATTCATATTTAAAAATTATATACAAGCAACTCATGTTTATTAAAATATGCAAATAGGTCAGAAAGACATAAAATTTAAAAGTATTTGTCACTACTTCAGTTCTTCATGAAAGGGATTACTATGATCAATTTCCTGTGAGTTATTCTAGCATGTGTTTAGTGTATGTAACAGTACATATATGATATATGCTTTTTAAAAGGAGACATACTGTCTTTAATATGTTTACCCAGGTGGATGGACTCATACTCTATTACTGGTTTGCAACATCTTTTCTCCATTTCAATCTTAATTGCTAGAGTATTCACTTGTATAAATGTACTATAATATAAACTAGTTTCTTTTTGATGATTTTGAATTTTTCTTTTAGAAACAATCCTGGAATGACTAAACCAGTGACAAACATCTAAATGTTTGATTCTGTTTAGATACAGCACAAATTCAGGTGAAACTAATCTATGCTAAGAGTCCTCCCTTGGTGAAGGGACTGGAAGATGGGTTCCTAGGTTGCTTATCTGTTTCTTGATTTGGATGTTAGTTACCCAAGTGTGTTCCTTTTGTAAAGTGTCATTGATTTTTACTAAGCTTTAAAGTAGTTTTCAGGGGAAGGGTATAGCTCAGTGGTAGAGCACATGCCTAGCATTCACGAGGTCCTGGATTTAATCCCCAGTACCTCCATTAAAAAAATAAATAAACCTAATTATTTCCCCCTCCATCCCCCACCCCCAAAATAATGTACAGTTTTCAGCACCCATGTTGTATTTCAATATGAAGTTGAAGAGTTAGTTGTTAGTGAAATTGCTGCTTGTGAAACATGGATCCTTTTTGCAGCAATGATTACTTGAGTTACTTTTATTGAGTTCTAGCTTTGTGCTTTGCATATTTAAATGACTAAATATATAATAGTTACAAATATATGATTGATGCATGTAACCTTTCACTCTCTTCTCCAGAGTACTATTCTAGCATCATAGCTTCAATAGCACAGCTATATGGGGGAATCCAAGTTCCTGGATTTGGCCTCTTGATATTATCTGATCACAGTTCCTATTTGTCCAACAGCCTGTAGGACATTTTCACTTAGAATTTCACCCCCAAATAGCACATATTAAAAACCTAACAATCATACCTCCACCCTACCAGTCTATGTCTTAAAAATCAACTCTCATCTTACCTTTTTTTTTTTTTTTTAAATCAATTGCTATGCTCTGCCATCCAGCCTAAAATCTCAGGCTTTGGCTCTTCCACTTCCATCAACATTTATATCACCAAGGATTGTAAGCTTTTCCTTGGACCTAGGACTTGCATTCATAATATGCTTTCCATTTTCACTGAACTCCATTTTTTCATGTCTGAGATTTCTAGTCGTTTTCAAATCGTGTTTCACTGATACCTGGTTTTTCCTTCCTCACTTCAAAGAGTTGACATATTGATGGTTCTGTTAGACTGATATTTCATGATATCTTTCCCTTGTTTAGAATCTTCAATTGCCTCCAGGGCAAACCCCCAAGTCTGACATTCAGAACATTTCTATAGACTGATCCTTATCAACCTATCCCATTCTTTATCTTTTCCTACTTTTTCCCAACCTTCTTCAGCTGCTGAGATTCTTCGCTATGTCCCAAACATGCCAGGCAAGTTCCAAATTTAGTATTTTTATATGTGCTGTTCTTTCAACTCTACTATAAAAGAATTAGTGGAGGGAATGTTCCGCTAACAACTTTTGTCCTCTTTAAGAAATACTTCCAAACCCGTAGTCCTAGAGTTAGTATTCAGAAAATCTATTCCTCTGGCCACAACTGACCAGTCTAAGTATGCATTTGACTCAGACTTGGTCCGTCAGGCTGCCTCCTGGGAACTGGAAATTTTGAAGTGAGAGTCCACGAGCCCACACAGCATTGCTTGAGTCAACTGCACAGCGACGTAAAGCAGCCTCTCTAAAAACTCTGACTGTCCAGACTGCCTGCACTTCTTGAGGCTTTATTATTCACCTATTTCTTCCTCAGATTTCATGTACCTCCCCTGTATTCTTACAATAACGTTTCCTTTGCTTAATGTAATGGAGTCAATTTCTGTTTCTTACAACCAAAAAAAATCGCAAATAATGTAATTTCTTTCTCATTTGTTCTCGCATTTATTCTGTAAATACGTTGCTGGGTCCTTACTCTGATTGAAAGGTGAAGAGAAGAGTATCAGCATCACTGAGTGTTCACTTCATGAGCCGGGCAAGTTCCATTACTGCACAAAAGCTCTGGAGTTATTCTTCTGTCCTACTCATGGCCAAGAAGTAGCATGAGAACTACATGGGCCAGGGATACAGGAATACCTATGCACCTGGAGTAAATTCAAGACTTGGGATGTCATAATTGGGACAGTGGCATTCTCAGATATATTTCTGGAGACAAATGGGTCTCCTCAACTTGGTATTCTATAAGCCTCCAGAATTTTGACTCAACACTAAGAGAAAAGGACAGAACACTAAAGTGATTGAGATTATGAAACTTTGTGGGATGTGGGACTTGAAATACAGTTGAAATATAGGAAAATAAAGTTCTATTTCTTGCACATTTTAGTTTGTGAGCTGTGATTTACACTGCAATAGAAATAATGGATTTTGTAATACTTTAGGTAAAGTACTGTAAGATGCACATTATTCTTTTCCAAACTCATTCAGTTCAAAATGTAATTTATTACTTGAATAATGAATTCACTAGTTACCCTACAAGACATGAAGTTTAATTTTTAAATGTCCATCATATTTTGGTACATATCATTTTATATTAAAATAAGGATTAGGCAGGTGTGTGTTTGAAAGGTTACTTCATTAATTCCACGAAATGTTCTTCAAATACAGGAAAATAAAAACTCCTTAAATCCTGATGGGGAAGGGGTAATTACGTTTATTTATTTATTTATTTTTAAATAGAGGTCCTGGGGATTGAACCTAGGACCTCACACATGTTAAGCATGCACTCTACCACTGAGCTATATCCTACCCCAACTCCTGATAATTTTTATTTATTCATGCCACTAGAAACTCATGGAAATACAAATCTAGATCTATTCCAGTGAAAAGATAACAAAGCAAGAGGCTTATCAAATGGATTCAAGGCATGAAATAGCCTTTTCTTTTCCTGGCATCAGCTAAGCCCATTGTAGGGATATAAGCATGTTGATATTGTCAGTCGATTCTTTTAGTAACTGTTCATCAGCATAAGCTATTACTGTAAATACTACTGTGGATTCCAGGTGCATAGTGGTAAAGTTCTATGAATTCACAAAACACTGTATTATGTTACTCCTTTACCCTACTCCTGACCACACTGGATAATACTAATCTTTTTTATTTTCATTAATCTAATTGACCCATAAAATGGCAGGGCACCTCATTTTATTTTCATTTGCATTTTTTGGTTACTAATGAGTTTATAGGTCTGTTTATTAGGTTATTGGCCATTTATACTTCCCCTTCCTCACCTATTTTTCTATTAAGTTGTGTAACTTTTACTCATTGGTTTGTAGGATTAAAAACAAAAACACTTTTCTTAGACCAAGACCTGCTCAGTCAAGATAAAGCAAATCTAAAGCCTTCCAGTAACTTGAAACTATATTCCATAACCTTGAAGTAGTTATAATTATGGCTTTAAGTATTGCTACAGAATGATTAATCATGAAAAGCACTGTCCTATAATGGATGAAAATCTCTGGGAGACAGACCACATTTAGATATCCCTATTCTAATTCCTGTTCCTGAAGTCTCTACTTAGATGATGATCTGGTCTATAATACAAATCATACCTCCAGGTTTGGATCATCACAGACCTGGACTACTTGTAAGGATTTATAAGAATGTTAGTTTGTTTTGTTTCCTTCAGTAGTGGAAGAATTCTCTCAAATACAAAATACAAAAAGCTAAACATCCTTGTGTACTGAGCTGCCATGTATGGTGTGCAGATTGTGCACTGCACAAATCCAAGAACACCATTCATATTGTAATCTATGCAAATGATGATGCCAGGGCACGACTTGTGTATGAATAAGGCAGTCTTATTTGTGCAGTATCATTAAGAAAGTCAACAGACAAGTGGGGACTAAGTACAAGTGATCATGTTGACTCTTTCCTAGTTTTTCACTCCAATTGCTTTTCTATAAGCTTCTTAAGGCATTTAAAAAGATGTGATTTTTTTTTAAATGGTATTAATTAAGGTTATATTTGGCTGCAAAGAACAGACTCACTCATGATAACTCAAGAAAGATCTCTGCTTAAATCTCAATCTTCCAGACATAAAAAAACAAGAAGTGAAGTACAGATAGGATTCACAGGTTTCAGACTAGGAAATGATTTTCTGTTAAAAGCAGATTAAAAGATACAGCCTTATAAAAATATAAAATACCTATACAACAACTGTCCTTTAAACCAAGTTGAAAGGTAAGAGGTTGAATTTAGAGGAATGTACTAATTGTTGTTGGCAGTAAAAATTTCTACAGCATTTTTGGACTCTTTCAGACACGCTATATAAAATGTATCTGCCCCAGAATTGCTATTTCAGAAATCTGTTCTGCAGACACACACACATCAACAAAGGTGGAGGATATGATGTTCACTGCAGCATTGCTTTTAGTAGTAAAATAGAGCAGACAACTGCAAGTCCAGCAGAAACACAGTTATATAAACTGCAGTGCATCTCTACTGTGAGGTGCAAAGCATTGGTTGGAAAGACGGAAGTAAGGAAGGCAGAAAGGAAGGAAGCAGGGACTGGTTAGGAGAAAGGGAGGTGTCCTAATCATTAAATGCGTGATCTTTACAGTAAGAGAACTGAGTTTAATTCCTAAACTAGCTAACTATTATGACCTTGGGCAAGTGCTTCAGTTTCTTCATTTTTAAAGTAGTGATAACAATGGTACCTACTTCATTGAGATGAGGTTTTCCTTGTGAAAGTGATTTTTTTTCATTGCTTTGGCATTTGTTTATTCATTGTATATGTATACATTCATTCATGTATACATATATATACACACACACACACATGTTTATTGAAGTATAGTCAGTTTATAATGTTGTGTCAATCTCTGGTGTACAGCATACGTGAAAGTGATATTGAGCAAGGTGCTTATATAAAATTAAGTGTTGCAGTTAAAGGAAGCAAACTCCACTGATATGCATGCACACTGGCAGGTCCGAAGTAGGTACTTTAAAAAAAAAGGAATGTGAATATTGAGAATCAGCAACTTGAAATGAAAATATCATTTATACAACTAAATCAACACATGACCTTGGGGACCATCCTCAAGCACACTGTTCAATTTAGCTCAATTAAACAAATATTTGGTAAGCAATTACTATGTGCTAACTATTGGATAATGGAAGGAATACACTTACCCAGAGGGTGAAAGGTTAGGGATCTTGAAAGGTCATGCAGAATTATGATGTCAGGAACCCATCTCATATCATCTGGTTTAACTTGTCAAGTCACTTGCATTGTACTGCAATTTTATGTTGACTTGCCTGTCTTCCCCAAAGTGGTAAATTCCTCAAGGGCAGGAGCCCTTACCTTTTCTTGGTATCTCTAATGTCTATAGTTTTCAGCTCTGATATGTAGCAGGGGTAAATAAATAAGCATTCCCTTGATTAAGTAAGAATACATAGATTAATAAATGGGGTTTTCTCCTCCACCACCTTTTTTTGATTGTCCCTAGGATTTATCTAACAAATTGTGTAATTTTTTTACTTACTTTTGTTTGTCTCTCTCTCCTGTAGAGAATGATCCCTGATGTGCTTCACTCATGTCTTCCAGGTACTACAACAGTGTCTAACACAGATAACTTGTTGAATGAGTGCTTATCTTGTTCTATAGATTGCCAAGGGGAGAATTTCTGAAATTTTACTAGATAACCTCTCCAAAGTCACCTTATGACAATTCTCCTTGAAATTCACTGAATTCTTGAAACATACGCCCTCTTTTGATTATTCTGGATCAACTGGAGCATATTTCCTCAGAATCCTCCTAATAGGGTTTAGCAACTATGTATTGATCATTCTTTTCCTCCGTGAGTGTGTATGCTAGCTTTCCTTTATGGAGAGAAAAAAACTAGTATGTCAGTGGCAACTTGCCAGGATACCTATTTTTGGTAGTAGTAAGTTGCTGCCACCCCAACCAGTGATGTAGCCAATCTCCTCAAAGCTCTGGCCCATAGAAGCAAATAGATTCTTGATTGTTTGCTTCCTACAGTGCATAAAGGGACAGTCAAATGATGTTCCAACTGCTGGACAAAGCTGACAGAACTAGGGACGGGTTTGTAGCCAAGAAGATGAACCCCATGGCTGTCGAGTACCTTCTTGATATCCTGATGAGAGATTAAGATGCCAGTCACGTACACGCCCTGGAGGTTCAGTTCTGGGAAGGCTTTCTGCCACTCTGTGATATTCCTGAATAAAATGACAGACTTCAGTTATGCCTAAGGCTGATTTCTAGATTTTTTTTTTCCTGTGTTCGTAGCAGCCATTTGAAAACAAACTCCATACTTTTAAAACAACATTTTAAATGGAAACAGTTCATATGGACTGTTCAATGGAAGCTCAGATAGGCAAGGTGCAATAAACAGAATGAAATATCACACATAAGTCTTCTGCATAAATCAACATGAAAAGATAACCAAGATATCTACAATGGAAAAATAAAGCTACCAAATAATAAGTACAGTGATAGTTCTCCATTAAACATTTTCTTCCTGAACTATTTATGTAGTAATGTTATTTTTGCAAATACTTTATTATTTTTGTAATATAAAAGCAACAAAATTAATAATAATATTCAAAACACGTATTTTCTAAATCACTTTCAGGCTGATTTATATCAGATAATTTCAACAAATACAATGTTTAATGAAAAACTGTGATATATAATGCACTTGTCTCTAGAAAAAAGTCTTATTTAGAAGTTAAGGAACAAAAGTATTTCTTTTAATTAAATGTAGGTTTTAGAAAAACATTCACTATGCATTACTAACATTAAAAAAATTGATTTTCTAAGAATAGTTCAAGCATTCAGTGAAACCTTAAGTGGTGAACAAAACTTTTTCAATCATATTCAGAAAATCTAATGTGTTTGCTTGCTTGTTGAGTCTTTGCGAGTCTAATTTTTTCAGCTTTGGTGATTAACTACAGAAAAAGAAATCAGAAATTAGAATGAATCCATTGCATACCTAAAAACAAAACGGTAATTATGACCAGAAAAAAATCTCATAATTGTTAGTTTAAATAACATTTTTTAAAATGGGGAAGAGGCAGACAAATGAAGTAACTAAGCTTAGGTCAAATCAGTTACAGAGACAACTATGTAGGTTACAACTTATTAAGTATAACAGATATTAAATCTTTGAATTACCTAAAATCCTCTCACTTCAGTTCCAGATTACTAAAAAATTTTCAATTAAAACAGACCATTCCAGTCGCCCTTTTGCTCCCACGTTTTTGGAGACAGCCTGCACTCTGTCTATAGAGTGTGTGCCTACTTTTACTCTAATCTGAGCACCCATCCCCCACACCTCGTGGTCTTTCTCTTGCCTTTTGAAACAGCCTACACTCTATGCAGTATGTATCTCTCTAAATAAATCTACCTTTACTCAAAAAAAAAAAAAAATGACCATTCTATGTTGGTAATTTTTTTTTTGACATTTGAGGAGAGTTAAGGACCAATATTTGTTAGTTGTCCCATATCCCTTTGGTATTGAGTATTAATTATCATGATATTTCTTAAATGATTTGTGGTCTTTAGTAATTATATTGTGCTTGAGTATTCATATATTATTTGAATGAGACAGCATATTTTGGGCTGAGTGCTACGCAAAGGTTTGTTTACAAATTGCTTACAAACTTGAAAAATATTTCAAATAAGGATCTGCTATAAAGACCACTTATTGTTTGTACACCCTTATATAAATACTTGAAAATTTTAAAGAAAGGAAGTGAAATTATGTGGAATGCAGAAGATGACCATTTAAAATGTCTAAATATTCCAAAAGCTTTCTTAATAGACAAACTTAAAGTTTCTTAGTTAGCTTTGGAAGAAATGAAAATCTTATTCTCTAAAAAACACAGATTCTAATGAGTATTAATTAAAATAGCTTCTTTAAATTGGTGATAAGTGGCCACCAGCAGGAAGTCACTTTTAGATTAAATTAAAAGCCTATTCATCAGTAAGGTGAATAAAAATGTAAATATTTAAAACTCTGTCACACTCATGTGTTATTCACAAATTTTATGAATTCTACCTTTACCTGATGAATATCAGACATGAGTACTTTACAGAGGAAAGCCCATTTTGATGAAAACAACAAAAAGTTCAAATATGCTTTAAAAGCTAAAGAGAAATGAGAAAAGCCTCACTGTGTCCCAGTAGCTGTTATCTAATTTTACCAACATGCTCAAAGTGATAAGACACAAAGATTTGGTCTAGTAAGGATGAATGAGACCCCTCTTGGCCAATCTTTCCTTCATCTTACTGATCTTTCGTCAAAGGTCTCAATTTAACTTATCTGTACTTGATTTTTTTGTGTAAAACTATCATACACAGAAAATAAAAATTTTCTTTACTAACTCCTGTGTCTTTTAATTCTGTATAAAATGACCAGAGCTTAGGAAATTGTCCCCAGTATCCTCTTCTACAATGTGAAAATTAAGAACCGGATTTTTTTATTAGTGCTTTTTCTTTCACTCAGTTATGGACCAAATACAATACTACTGTGGAAATGTGGGCTGGAATGTCAGTGAGGTATTTATGTCATACCTTTGGCTGCTAATTTTTTTCTAAATACTTAATTTCCATTTACTAACATACTTGCTTTCAGTACTCCAGCTACACCACCTCCTAGTCCAACAATCTCCCTTCAAGGCCTCTGTTGCCCCTGACTGGAAAGCTGTGCACTGAAACTCCCCTGGCTTGCTTGCTCACTTCCCTAAGGTCTGCTCTAATGTCATCTTCGCAGAGAGAACTTCCCAGACAACCTCATCTAATACATAACCATAATACTCTTAATTTGATTTTTCTACACAGCACTTATCATCTGACCTATATTAACTGTAAGCCTCATGAAAGCAGGGGACTTTGTTACACACGGCTATATTCTCAGTTCCTAGAATGGTGGCTAACACAAACAGGTACCAAAAATATTAATTAAATGAATTTAACAAGAAAGTAAACTAATTATAGTCTAAATCCCTCTCTGCTGAGAAGCTACTTTGTGTGGTACCCTTTTTTCATTTCATAGGAAGAGCAAACTAGTTACTTCCATAGCTTCAGCCAGGATTCTATACTTTCTGATACTTCTGTTTATCAAAAAAAATCATTCCAATGACACGCCGCACAGTGTAACAGGTAAATGAGATGAGGAAAAGAACTCAATGACAGAACTACTACTACTACTACTCATTGTGTTTCAACCCAAATTATAAAATCCCCTTACTTCCTTGCCCAAAATTTAATTTATGGAGATGGAATCTTTCAAAAAAACAAAATTACTGATTTCTAGTCTCTTAAAAATATACACAATTTAAATGAAATTTCACACCAATTAGGATAAGTATTATTTAACAAAGTGATTTCAATTTCAGTTGTGAGCTCTGGACTAATGATTTTAACATTTAAATAATTCCAAGCAGGCTTTGAAATTAACACCTCATAGACCTGAAAGAGTCCTAAGGAAGGAAGAAGGCCCCCTCATCTCAGCAAATACAGTCTGCATTCAAGGAAACAGAATTAACAAAGAACAGTAGGACACCTCCCAAATCATTTTAAATTCCAATGGATCCTAGGCAATACAAGGCAGATGGAAAAAACCTTGATTTTTAAGTTTAAGAAAAAAGAATTTTATAAATAGGACTCCAAATCAACAAACCTAGAACACAGGCAGTATAACCTTTTAAGTGCTAACCAATCACAAAAGGATGTACATACATCTTTTTAGATTTTTTGATGTTTATAATTACATTTAAAAACTGATAACAGTAATATTAGTTATTACATTTAAAACCTGATAGTAGTAATATTAGTTATTATGTGCCCTATTTTGTTCTAAGCACTTTAAGATGTATTAACTTTTTTAAGTGTAATACTTTGTTTTAAAAAAATAAAGTAGACAGCTCACTAGCAATGATAATTATCTGATAAATTACTTAGCATCATTTAAAATAAAATTACTGAGAGGCTTGCATTAAATTTTTTATGTACTTATTTAAGCTTGTTTATATCACTTGTTGGCTATTACAGAGAAAAAGGAATAAAGCTTATCATTGCCTTAGGGAATGTTATGCATAGTCTCTCAATCTTATCTGTGGAGGCTCATACCCCCCAAAAAACGCAGTCAAAATACATTGTGTTTTCACCATTAAGACAATCTTTAAATAATCATTTACCACCAAGCTATAAAACAGAGCAGTCAGAGATTTAAATTACATCACTAGTTAAAAAAAAAAAGTAAATTTAAAATTATGTACCCTTCTGTGGAAAATAATTCTAACTTCTTGTATTTCAAAATCTAGAGAAATAAAAAAAATATGAATTGATTACCTTCTCAGTACCTCTTTTCTTTTCACGCGGCTGATTAAGTTTGGCCTGCCTATCTACCAAAATCTTCTGCCAGTATCTCTGTTCATGATCACCTTAAAAAACAGATACAGATCACTGAACATAAGCATACAGATGAAGAAACATATTCAAGGATTTATATTATCAATAACAGAACCAGAATAGTTGTCTCTGACTATATTTAGTGCTACTTTATACATATTAGAATATGAAAAAAATTCTAGTTTCATTAGCCAAACTCACAAATTATAATACAATCACCCCACAATAAGAATTGTTAAATAAGAAGACTCGATGGAGTTTTACCAGAAAGAATCTCCAATTTCCAGCAGTGTTTCTTTTTTATTTCCATATATGCATTTATTACTGCTTGAGCATCCTTGGGAGTTTTAAATCTAGCATGGCATTCTGTGTCTCCTTCCAGCAAATCAACATAAACAACTTCTGAGATTGCTGCCAAAGTATCCTGCATTAGAGTTTAGAAAGATATAAAATAAATAATAAAAATGTCTCATTATAATTCTAAAATTATTCCAATGATTCTATTAGAATGTATTATATTATTGAGCCATATGCCATTTAGAATGAGAAGTAACTATCCTACATCAAACATTTCCCCTAAAATACATACAAATGCCCTTAAAAATTAGACAACGTTGAGACAACGTTGAGAACCAGTTTAACATCAATTCTAACAAGTTTCTTTCATTCAACAGCATCTTTAAAATCTTAACTGGAATGTGAAAACTGACTGCTTAAGAAAAAAAGCAGAATGTACAAATACTTCCCTCCAACCCTCAAATCTAGAAGAGGGCTTCCAAGCCTGGGTGTAGTTAGAATAAAGAGCAAAATTAAAAACACAAACAAACAAAACCCAAGCGGAATTAAGGAAGAAGTATGTTTCCACTCACCTGTACAAAAGGACTTATGACTTAAAATACATGTAAACTTTTAATAACTATTCACTGAAAAAATTTCATGGAACCTACAAGATCTTGGGTTCCTGAGTAGTCTATAGGAATATAGCTCAAGAGCTTTTACTCTCTGATAAAATACCTAAGCAACTTCTTCTAAACAAGATGAGTCATACAGCAAGGAAAAGTTCTACCTATAATGCCTGCTGTGAGGGCCAATTAACAAGATTCCTGCATTCTTAGTCTTTTTTTTTTCACAGCGGGTTTTACAGTCTATGCAATGTAATTATGCAGGAATGTTACACTAATTCTTAATTCATCAACTTCCATTCATATAACTAAAGAAGTAAGTGGAGAGTCACAATTGGGAAAAAAAAAAAAGGATCTTACCCACCTGATTCCCTTTACTTTTTAACCCAAAATTTCGAGACACATCTAATTTAGATTACTTTTACATGCTGGATTTTTAAGTCTGAATTATAGAAACAACTGATCAATACCTGGAAATGTTATTTCATAAGAAAAGTTTATTAGTTAATAAGAAAGATGAAGTAGTAAAAACCTGTGCATCTGTAGAAGCTAGGGACTGAGTCTTAACTCATTCTAGCAATAAGAACATTGCCTATCACAAAATAGGCACAGGCATGTAATAAATGTATGCTAATTTCATGAAAAAATAATTAAGAGACCTGGAGAGAAATATACTTACCAAGTCTTCCCAGTTCTCTATCTAGTTAATTAGTATTAAATTTAGGCACAAAGCAAGAAAAAGAAGGTATGAAGTGATGATATTTGAATATTTTCATTGGTACTAATTTTATAATTGATTCATCAGACAGATTAGGTTACTACAATTCAAAAGATATTTACTAAATATCCATTATAATGCCAGGATAATCTCTGGATTTAAAACCCTCTTAGAATGACAAATTAACCTGGTAATCACATGGGCAAGTCACAGACAGCAGTAACCATCTTAGCTCAGTTTTTGTTCCAGCAAAATGTAAGTAACTACTAACTTGCTTAATGCAGTTATTTAAAATTCTGGTGATCATAAATGAAGAACTTGTAATTGACTTAATTACCATTTAGACAATAAAAGCTCTTTGATAAATATAATTAGGCCTATGTCAGTCATTTCAAATAACAAACTTTGAGTAATTTTTCTGTTAAATCTTTTGCAATCTGACTAACCACAGCAGCATTTACATCTTCAATTTTCTATACTTCTTACCTGAAATTCTATATTGCTATCAAAATCTGAAATGCAAGCTGTTAATATCAATTTGGGATTGACCAAAATCTTCATGAATATCATAATGAGAATCTAAATTTATGTGTTAGTGACAGCTACAAGGTTTCAGATAGAGTACCTACAGATGATTACAGTGAGCAACCTTAATGGTTATGCAAGTTAAAAATGTGACTGGTATGAGTCTATGCAAAGTCAAAACAACATACTAGATGGCGCTGAATGTCAGTGTAAGAATTTTAAATACGCCTGCCATGTTATAGAACATATCACAGAGTTAAAAAGAAAATGTCTCATCTAAATGGGTAATAAGGTTTAAGCATAAATAAAATAGGGTATTCCTCCATAAAGGAATATGTGAATAAGAAATTTCTGTACAAAAGGCTATAGAAGATTAAATAAAGTGGAAAAAAGACTAGAATAGTATGTGTAGTAATTTGAAGTGTAAATTGTGTAGAACTATAGATTTATTTGTACATACTGGCAAATTTTTTCTTTACACTTTTCTACAGTTGCTTCAAAAATTTTCAATAATCAGCATGAAAATAGCAAAAAAAAAATTAAAAAATAAAAGTTAAAAAGGCTCTTTTTTCCCCCCCGAAAACCTGCATTTCTTTCAGGAAAAAAATTCAGTTCCCAGGAGGATTCATTAACTCACAAAAATAAACTAAACCCATGGTAAGTGAAAAATACGCATATTATCTCTTTTATTCCAAATTAGTTCTGTTTTTAAGTCACAAAATCTTTTAGGAATCTACTGAAAGTTAAAAGCTCTAATGAAAACAAATTACAAATTCTCTAGTTTGTCCCAAACCAGACAACACCAGTTGATTAAAATTTTATTTTAAAAATAATTCCAGACCAACTCTAATGTTGATTCAATCTTTCAAAAAGATTTTTTAAAAAAGCACTTTGTATTTTCCTAAAATCCAGTTTCTCTGGATTTTTCCGAAAACAGAAAAAGTTCCCCCCAAAAAATGAATACTGGGAAAGCATTTTACTTTATCTACTCTTTTAGTCATAATGACTATAGTATGGTTTCCTCATGCAACTATACAACCACCACTGGGGTACCAACAAAAGTAAGCACAAACTGCAGTTTTCCTACCGAAGGATTAAACTATGCACTGTAAATTTGATCCAGGGAGGAACTTTCATCTGTAGAATTTTCTTCAAGTCAAACTTAAGGGTTATTGTGGAATCGAATGCAGTAAGTAGTTTACCACTGGAAAACGAAATTCTAATTTGATTTGCTTGTTCTCCATATTCAAAACATTTTTACATGGGGGAATTTTTAAGAGGAGAGAGGCAACTACCCTGGGGATTCAAAAGCATTACCCTGACTTGTTTCCTGCCAGGTAGAGGCTCAGTACTAATGATCTTCACAATCACACCACTCACAAACTGTGGTCCTGCTGCATTAACCTTCTCCTGGGGACAACTGTCTTCACTGTTTGCTGGTGATTTGAAAAGAAAAAGATTAGAAATTAATCTCTTATACTTAATAATTTAACACTTTGTAGGCTCACTTTAGAAAAACAGTAATAGTTTCTCAGGCTGATTTAAATAATTAAATGGACTCACAAAGTTATTACGTTGTAAGTCACACTACTTCCTGTAGATTATAATGAAGTAAAATATAAAAACTTTTACTATTGTAGGTACAAACTCCTATCATTAGAAGAGCACTTGTAAAACCTTAAAAAACAAGTGCCCCCTTTCACTGAAACAAGTAACAAAGTGCTTTACTCAATAAAGAACTAAACAGGCATAGGATAATATATTATATAGAGAACATTTTATATAAATTACTTATATTTTCAATTTACAGGAATTTAAAATTTATCCTAATATCTAGTATTTCATGAGAATCTTGTTTTAATTTGTTCCTGTTTGTGGTTAACACCAAGGAATAAAATGACAGATGACAAATTACCTATCTTTGTTTTCACAAACCTGCTCAATTCATAAACTGGGTATTCACTACTAAATCTGATTAATAATGAAAAGTGTAGAGAAAATTTACGTGATTAAAATTCTGTTTAAAATGAGCCAAGTATTCTTATATTAAGAATAAATCACACATCTGAACATCTTCACAAATCAGTAACTGTACTAATAACCATTGTATAATCAAGTTTTCAAAACTAAATTTTATTCAATAGTAACTCACAAAGAGTATTTTAGTATATAAATACAACATAATGCTACAAAAACTATCATAGTGATGTTTACTTTTTTCATTTTTCATTCCTGATTTATTAGGTACTCCATTGTCTCTTTCCATTTCTGACTCTGATTTTATTTGGGATATTGTCTTTTTTAAAGAAGCCATGCTGGCTTTTTGCAGCGCTAAATACTCTTTTTTCAAATCCATCCATTCGCTCCTGTAATGAAAAAAAAATAGTGACAACAGACCATTAAAAGTAAATATTTAAATATATACACATTCACAGTGACTTACAATCATTCCTCTTCCCAGTCTGTCTTTCTTTAAACACTTACAGGCAAATTATTTCCCGAGGTCTAAGTCCATCTGGCAAGCCAGCAAACAGGAGTTCACTTTGCCCCAACATTCAGATTAAATGTTTTCTATCAGCCAGTTCAATTCTTGGTATGTTTCAAATATTTGAGTTTATGAAAATAAGTGTTGAATTAATTAACTAGTAACATTTACTAGAAAAGTCAGTTAACTCTGGGGAAAAATGAGAAAATTTAAAGATTATTTGTTAAACTGCTTCCAATTTGAGAGATAACATTCCTTAACATTTACTTGAATCAAAAGGATTTTCTAAGAAGAAAAAAACACCCCATGGAAGCAATTTATTTATTTACCTACATTTAACATGTAGATGTTTCTTCAAACAGCTAGAGCTCCCCCAGATAGAAACACAATGCCTCTCCAGGCTCTGCAGGAGCACTCATTGTTAGCCCTAATCTCTGCCATCAAACAAGCAGATAGAGGATTTTTTTTTTTTAAAAAGAGGAGGAGGATATCTGTGGTAATGGTTTTAGCGGTTAACATTGACATCTGTATACTTCAAAAAAAAAAAAAAAAGTATCCAGACCCACCCAGGACCATACATTCCCTGAGAGCTGATACATTAGAATAACAAAGGGCTCTTGTAATGATTCTCTGAGATAAAAAGGCAAAAGGAATTCAGGAGTTAAGAATAGTATAAATAGAAGTGCCCAAAGTCCTTTCCTTTTACCCTTCAAGAGGAGAACTAGATCCTTTGAAAATTATAACTCAGAAGGTTAAGAAAACTTTCTTCTAAAAGGTACGCGATTTACTTTCTTTTACTTATTTCTCTCCCCTTCAGTAGATGGACTCCCTTTAACTTTAACGTGGAAGTACTTTCTGTGATTTTTAAATTAGTAAGTGCTTCCATGTTTTAGTAGAAGTGAATCCAAATTATGCTTCCAAATGCAAATGGCAATCTTTAATTTATAGAGGCCAAGGGGATCCTCTTTGCTTTAACATGGGGGTACCTGCTGTGTAAAACAAAAGTAAGTGCTTCCATGTTTCAGTGGAGGTGTCTCCAAAACAACACATTAATTTTGATCTCAGATTACTTTTTAAATTTACAGGTCAAAAAGTATGCATGGTTTCAAGTTTTTCCGAGACTGGGCTCCCCACCACTTAAACGTGGATGTACTTGCTTTGAAAACAAAGAAGTAAGTGCTTCCATGTTTTAGTGATGGTAAGTCTTCCTTTTACATTTTAACTTCAAGAAAACTTCCTGAGTACTTAATGCAACTGCTGGTCTATGGTATACTGAAATCTGTTAAGGAACACCCTCTACTTTAACATGGAGGCACTTGCTGTGACTTTATAGAAAAATAAGTGCTTCCATGTTTTAGTGCGGTGGTTTCTTTTTAACCCTCAAACTGTGGTATACCAACTTTGTTCGCAGATCGTGGCTACAAACCATTACTGTTGCTAATATGCAACTCTGTTCAATACAAACTGGAATTGCACTTTAGCAATGGTGATGGAGTGTGTCAATTGCCAGCAATATAATTTGTACCGTTGACTTACTTTGATAGTACTCTTAATGGTATAACCTCTTCTCCCATCTTATGCCTCTCTTTATGTTTTTTCTTATGCTTCCTTTTTGCTTTTAAGAGGGATCCGTCTTTTATGTCTCCAGTATCCTTTTCCTCCTCAGTAGAGACTTCTAATTCTAAATTAAATAACAAGTTTAGAAATTAGCACTTAAGAAAATAAGTTTATCTAATCCTACCCTTAAAGTTAGAAATACCTTTGCTTTCTTTGCAAACTTCTGAAGCTTCTTTTTTAATGTTGTCTTTTGGAGCCATTTTTTTAACTTTTGATTTGGGAGCTAGGCAATCTGCATCTTCAGAGCTGCTTCGCTTCCTCTTCCCTGTTTTGACTGAAGGTAAGCTCGAGACTTCAGCTCTTTCCCGTTTTTTCCTTTTCTTTGAGGGTGGCTTTTGGGGTTCAGTAGTCTCTACTTCAGAGCCCTCAGATGTGGTCCTGGATCTTTTTACTTTGCAGACACTTTCCTTGCTTGTGTCCATATCTGACTCTTTGGTCTGGGTGTCTTCCTTCTTGACTCGGCCTTTCTTCTTCTTTTTCTTTTTCTTTTCTTCTGTAACAATTTTATCATCTTATTTACTTTATTATCAATTTATTTCAACTACGACTAGTTAAATAGTAATAATAAATAACTCACCGGCTACTCTAAGGGCAGGAATGGGCTTATTTTTTACTGTCTTAGGAAATATACCAGGTTTCCTTGGTGCTTCTTCTGGTGGGTTATTAAGAAACTGAAATGAAACAGGCAAAATTGTGTTACTATTTAAACACTTGGTAATTTTTCTTTTTCTTCTAGGTTCTGGACCTACCTCAATAGCTTTTGCTGCTTGTTCTTTTGTTTCAAATTCCACAAAGGCAAATCCTTTTGGATCTCCAGTAGACTTATAATGTGGTATACTTATATAAACAACATTGCCACATTTCCCAAATACTCTTTCAATCCAGCTGTGATTAACATTTTTGGGAAGTAACTCCTATGATGAATAAAATATTAAAGCTTAACTCAGAAGATGAATAAATTTTTTCTTGAATATTAAATATTAAATGTTTCTGTTCGGGGATGACAGTTCTGAGCTTTTCCAGAAAAGTCTTACCACATATACGGTTCGCTCATCTTCATCCTTTGGTCTTTCACCCAGAGGCTTTTTTCTCCTGATTCTGGTGCCTTCTAAATCCAGCTTTAAAACGGGATATATAAGGTTAATACACTAATACAATATTGTAATAAAATAATTTGTAACAATTCTTACCTCTACAACAGCTGAACTTTTCAGTGCTCTGGCTATTAACTTTCCATCAGTGGTCAATTTTTTCATTTTGTTGAATGACACGAGAAGTGATATATCGACATCTAATGGAAATATAAAAGTGAATAAAGTTAAACCAGGATAAGAGTTATGTGGGAAGAATTCAATCTGCACCTCTAAGTGCAGTCATGGCTATAAGTTAATGTAATTAAATTCATTTTAATTAAATCTTAAGACAAATTTGACACACAACTCCCAACTAGTCAAAGGTGTTTTGGGATTCAGGCTAGTTAAAATGTCTGAATTCTGCACATGCCTACCCATTCTCAAATATACATGGTAAACATTTTATTAAAGTGTATCTTTTGAATGATTTGGGGAAAAACTGCTTTTAAATTGCTAGAGTTCAATTTTAAGAAGTGAGCTACACTTAGTTTATTAGGCAAAATTATACACATTACATTATAAAAATACACTGTATAACTGCATTGCACTGTAATTTGTGTATATATCATGCACTGCATACACATGGAATTAACACGAAGTAGATAAATAAGTAGTAACAACCTTTAAAATTGGTTCCATTATAAACTAAAGCAAACTTACACCCATCTCTAGATTTTTCTATCTGCTCTCGAAGAAACCTATCCTTGTGAAGATTTGCATCTCCAAACCAGAAGTCCACTTGTTTAGCAATATCTGCAAGCACCTGTTTAACTCGAGACCTTTTTTTTTTTTCTACTTCCTTTTTCTTTTCGGTGCTTTCCTCTTCCATTGCCTTTTCTTGATTTCCACTTTCAGTTTCCATTGCTGTCAACAGGAAAAGTAAATATTAAAACACTGCAGATAATTAGTAATATAAAAAAATTGGCCCTTGTTTGAAGTAAGCAGACTCAAGTTTGGCTGCCAGAGAGATTTTTGCTAATCAGCCAAGGAAACTTTCATTGGCCTCTTTTTAATCATTCAGTTCTCATTTGGCCTTTTGCTTTTTACTTTTTAACTTTTCATAACTTACAACTTGTCTTAATGTCTTAAAACTGCAGGGTCAGATTATTTTGGCATAATTTGTCTACATTTATATCTCACCAAGCTACACCTGTAAGTCAAGGTATAAAATTAAGGAAGAGATTTCACCAAATCACAAAGTTATTCATATTTTAAAATAAAACCTCCAATGAAATAAAAATAAAGTTGATTCTTTTTTAAAATGTTCTGCAGCTGACCACTAGTAAACAGAAACTATCTTTTTAAGATGAACTTCCTGTCCGTGTTTATTTCTTGGACAGCAATTCTCAATCTCCTTGTTCAAGTTACTTTGCATGCTCCCTCAGCTCTAGCCATACTGGTCTTCTAGCTGTGGGTAAAACTCGGCTGGCAAACTCAACTGAGGGCTTTTGAACCCCTAGATAACAACATCGCTTGCTCCCTTGCTTGCTGAAGTCTTAAAATCATTTCTAGACAGATAACTCTTATCTCCCCTGCCTTATTTTTCTGCATTGCACTTAACCTTCTAAGATTACTATAAAATATGTTTATTCTTTATCCTTCCTAGAAAATAAGACTGATGAAATCAGATTTTTGTCCGTTTTGCTTAGTGATGCATCCCTAGTCCCTGATACGTATCTACTCAAAAGATTTGTTGAATGAATTGTGTCATCTTAACTGAATCACTAAAGATACATACACAAAAATGTATACGAGGGAACCTTAACCTCAGGCCTGGGATGATAATGCAGTGCAGGCTTGCCTAAGGATAAACCTCTGTCTTCTATAACATGGTTTTCTTAGAAACAGTTAAGCCAAGTGGAGAGAGTTTTATCTGTCTCCTCTGAGGCACTGGGGATGGAGCTGCTATAAGTTGGTATGCAGGCCTTTAGGCCTGTGACCAGAATGACATAATAGGTTGGTGGGCAAAAGGGGCTAAAGCTTTTACATATTAAGGTGACCCAAAACACCTTTGCCTTTATCTGTGGAAGCCATACATGTCTTGCAGATAAAGGGTGAAAAAAGTAGTAGGTTTGGGTTAATTGCTGGGGCTGGGCCTCCAGATCAGATGGAGATTCTGTCCTCACTGTATCTTCTGCTTCGTACTCTTAAAAATTCAGTGAAAATATTAGATTAAAGCCTATTTGTGTCTCCTAAGTCTGTCAGCGAGAATCGGCTGCAGACAGAAACAGAATAATGTGTTTCAAGGTGACATCCATTAAGAGGGTACAAAGCCACTAAATACATTTCAAATCTCCAACTAAACATGAATTCTCACCAAAATTAACAGAATATTTTGGCATTTTAGAAACAGGCTTTTGTCAATCAACCAAGCACCAATTTTAAAAATATACAAGTCATGAGGTATTTAGATGATGCCAGCATAACTCATAAGATGGAGGTACTTGTCAGAATTAATTATTAAAAACAATCAGGTGTGATTTAGTGCTACATAACCACATTCCACACCTCACACTCTCACTTCCCATCATGCTAATGAAAATGAAAACAATGATCTCCACTGTCTGCTTGACCTCCACTGTCTGCTTGACCTCTGAGCACCATTCACAGGGTAACTCCCTCAATGAACATTTTCCTCATTTGGCTTCCTGGAGAGTTTTCTTCCTTCTCCGTTCCCTTTTCTGGACCCTCCCACTCTGCTCTCCCTTTACCTACTGCCTAGGGCTGAATTCAGTCCTGGGCTCCCTTTTTTTCTCTCTCCTGGGTTCCCTTCTTACGTGAACAGGCATCCTTTCTGAGGGTCTCTGGCTCTAAGCTCCCTGGCTCTATGCTGATAATATTCTCCAGCCCTAACCTTTCCCATTTAGCTACCCATTCCAACATTCAACTACCCATTTGATGCCTTCACTTGTTTATCTAAAGTATATCTCAAGCTTAAATAAACCTAGTTACCTCTTCCCCTTAGGAAAAAAAAAAGTATATCTTAAACTTAAATGGCAAAAATTGAACTCTCAAGTTTTAACAAACCTATTTTTTGTCTAGTTTTCCCCATCTCAGAAAACACCAGTGACAAAATTGTTGGCAGGGTAAAAAATAATGAAATCCTCCTTAATTCTTCTTTCCTTACACCCCACAGCCAATTCATTAGCATTTTGGTCAACTCTACCTTTACAAAATATATCCTGAATGTGAATACTTGTTATTTCTTCCATCGCAACCACCAGTTGCAAGCTACCACGGTGCCTTGCCTGAACTTATGCAAAGGCATCCTAACATTTGCCTGCTTCTACTCCTCTTCCACTATCATCAGTTCTCCAGATAACAGCCAGAATGATCATTCAAATGTGCAGCTAAAATCATGTCCATCTCTTGAACAAAACCCTCCATGGTTTTCTTATTATACTGAGAATAAAATCCAAAATCCTTACTATGGCCAATAGGCCCTATTCGATCTGGCCTGGGGCTCTTGCTCTAACTTCATCACTCACAGTTTCTTCCAGAGTGCTCATTCCAACCACAGCACACCATCCTTCTGTTCCTTAAACATGCTAAGGCCATTTCCATCTCAAGGCTTTTGGTCTTGCTGCTCTCTAGCCTGCCTGCCACACCTGTAGGGATTACTTTCTGTTCAGTCAGGTCTCTACAAATGCTACTTTCTCAAAATTAGGCTTTCTCTTTCACCCACGGAGTTGGGGGTAGGGTACAGCTCAAGTGGTAGAGCACATGCTTAGCATGCATGAGGTCCTGAGTTAAATTCCCAGTATCTCCATCAAAAAACTAAATAAAATAAAATAAAAAATAAACCTAATTACCCACCCCAAATAAATAAATAAAAATAAAATTCCCTCCCGGTCAACCTTAACCCTCCCTGCCCTCTCAGTCCCCCACTTCCTATACTTGTGTCCTCTTATCCCACCTGGAAATACAGTTTTCTTGTCTGCCCCACTAGAATATAAACACTATGAAGGTAGGACTTCAGGGTGACCACAACTTCAGCATTTATTGAATAGTTACATAATATATCTAAAAGGATCTAATAAACTGTAAAGTGTTAAGCATTTCAAGTTATTTTGTAAAGGGGTAGGACTACAGAATTACAAACTACAAATGTAGGCTATGACTGTCACTACAGCAGGATCCACTGCTACCCTTCCCTTCTGGAAAAACTACAAATTATAAAGGGCAGACTACCAGCTCTTTAATTCTTTCACTGTTAAAGCCACTATTTAAGGAAATAGTGGACAGAACTGCACAGAAAGTCCCAAGTCTCCCAGATGTCAGACGTTTCCCATCATTCTCATATCTCAGATACTCTCCTTCTTTTCTTCTAAGGATTTTCTGTGGGTTGGAGAATTAAGTTCAGAACACCTTGTCGAGTTTGAATAATCACTTTTCTGCAATTTTTGATCTTAAAAATATATTCTGTAGATAATCATTTTAGAGTAAGATATGGATTAAGCAGCAAATAACAAGCCATGGTACAAATTTGCTTCCCTACACAATGCTTGAGGAAAATCAGGAAGTTATATGGCAGTACTTTTGTTACAATTTTGATCTTCAAGGTTTACTTTCTCAGTGTCCCATGAGAATAAACGTGTGTTGTCAATCCATACGCTCCAAATCAAACTCATTATCTTTCCTACCCATGTCTGTTCTACTCATCATCCTCATTTTATCAAGGCTGACATATTCCACTTAGTTAACGAATCAAGCTATTTACTAGCTGTATGGATTTTGAACAAGTTACCTCATCTTTCCATGGTCTATAAAATACGAACAGAAATTATACCCACATAATAGAATTGTTTTAAGAATTAATCAAAATAATGTATATAAAACAATTTTCATTCCTGTTATATAGCACACACTCAATAATACATAACCATTATTATTTATCATTTTATCATTTACCAATCTGTCATTAAGTCCTATCATTTCAAACTTTGGAATGACTCTTATCTCTATCCAGTGTTTTCCACAACTACAGTCACTATAATATGGAAACCTAGTTTATAAACTGTTCTAGAATCATCCATCCTTCACATAAGCTGTGTAACCTGTCTAAAACACAAAATTTTGTGACTCTGATGTCAAAACTTTCAACGTTAGAAATTCCTTAGCACCTTTTTTGTAACATAATATCTGTTTTTTTTTTTTTTAAATTGTTAAATGAACCACTGGCTTCAGGAGCTTTAAACAAAAAATAAAAGTTACTGTGTAACAATGCCAGTTACTTTACATACATTGTTTTAAATCCTCAAAATCCTTCTAGGTTGTTTCTTTTAACAAAGGCTCAAAGGTTAAGTGGCTTGTCTAAAGCTAGCTGGGTAAGTAAGTTCAGGTATGTTTGACTACCACATTGACCATCTTTTAGTAAAATCTCCTGCAACCTGTCACCATGCAGTCTGTGTTCTGACTCAGGAATTCTTAACCTGAAGCCCATGGAATTTGGGGTGAGTTTTAAGAATTCTTGTGAATTCTATGAAATTTTTAAAAGATAAATTTTAAGGAAAGATAAAACCATGACTTTTGTACAAATATAAAATGAACACGTCGGAGATTTTAATTTAAGCAATTAACCAGGGAACTAGTTAAGCGTTAGAAACCAGTTCAAAGAAGAATTCAAAAACTAGACACACACAAATACAAGCAATCAGGAATGTTGAAATAAATTTGTTAATAGATGCAATCACAATCTGGGCAATAATTGCAAGATTAGTTTCCATTATTATTGTTTTCTACAACTTCCACAATTGTAAAATAGCTCAAGACAGTGGAAGTCTGAGATAACCTGGGAGAGTAAGCTAGGTAAGACATCCAGTAGATATTTTTTCTTGGCCATTTCAACGTCTTTCACAATTTTTCAAAAAAAAAAAATTATAGCAAAATGTTTTAACATGTGCATGCATTTTCCTGGAGTTTCATCCATAGCTTTTCATGTTTTAAAAGGAAATGGTGTTCCCAAAGGGTTAAGAACCATTGTTCCAGTCACAGTTGACTATTCTGCGGTACCCACTTTCCTGTCTCTGCGCCTTTGCTTTAAGTGAGTCTTCTCGTCTTACCTGCCTTATAAACGCCTATTCAATTTTCAAAACCCAGGTTAAAAGGCATCTTACTCTCTGTAGCTTTCCACTATCACATCTCCCCTCATCAACTGCCTCCCCATCCGTTTTCCCTTAAGTAGGTCTATTAACGCATTCAGTATACGGTATTTAACGCTTATTTTTCGCTAGCTTCCTCCCATAACTGAATTTTCAACTCTGTGAATGACAAGGACTAAAGTCCTGAAAAAAGAAAATGACTTAAATTTAAAATACAAATCCTCACATAAGCTATCCTTTGGCCACCAAAACTCAAAAATTTCCCAAGTAAAGCATTTTCCCCTTTGACTAGTGCCCCTCTCTGTACCCGTCCTTCCACGCGGAAGCCGCCAAAAGCGGGACCGGCCCCAAATCTTCCAATACCTGACAACACGCGCCCCCAATCACTGACAATTGGAACTACAAGGGCTGCCAGAGGACTTTTGCGCTTGCGCACAGAGAACCAGGACCAGCGAACTGATGGGTTCGTGGGAGGGGACGGGGTGAGAGGGACGATAGATGATAGAATGGACTACATGAAAAAGGACTGAGAGGAATTTAGACCTCACCCAACCTGGGCGACCGTACAGTCCACTTGGAACTTACTCCGTTCAATTCCCAAAATACAGGGCCAGAGACTGCGTCCTTCAGTGCTTCCCGTCTCCTGATCCTTATAGTCGTCTTTGTTTCCGCGTCATAGGATGAGCGACACCCCTCTCCGATACGCCTTGGAAAGGAAGGCCCAGAGGCTGTGCGTCCGTCGTTTACGTCACGGGAGTGGGCTGGCTCGGAGTGTAGGGCGGGGCATTGGAGAACGCGGCCGCGCAGGAAGCTCGCAGCCAGTGAGGAATTTGATTGGCGGTTTAGAAAAGGCAGTTCCGCCCGGGGCCTTGGCGGGCGGGCTAAACGTCGGGTCTTGATCTGGTGTGGTCGCGATTCGATGACGTCGCAGACTTCGCGGGAGAAATTCGAGGGTGAGTTTTGCGTAATAGACGGGTGAAGTGAGCTTTTTCCCGGGGTTTCCGGGGAGTGAGGGTGGATAGGCCAGGGGTTTGGGCTAGAAGCGGTGTCGCCGATTTGGCGTGACGCGACAAAGGAATTTGCTCCCTCAGAAGAGGACCGGTAAGGGTGCTGTGTGGAACCCCGATTCGGTCACAGCTTGTTCCGACTCCCTGTAATTATTGGCGTCTCGTCTTCACCGCCTTCCCCAGCTTTGCAATTCCCGTGTGAAAACCAGAGATAGTTTTGCTGTTTGTTTTTAGGACTGACAAAGAGTCAATTCTCCATTGTCATTTGGTTACACAGAATCATGGTAATTAGAATGTAGGCAAATAAGATGTGGGCTTCTTTTGGTTAGTTAGTTGGACTGGATGGTTTCTTAACAGGCTTTGGGGTTCATGACTCTTAAGCTTTTAAATCTGTGAACCATTTAGGGATTCGAAAGGTCCTTCTTGTTCCAAAACAGGAGGACCAAAAACATCTCGTAGTACTTAGCAGAATAATAGCTCATATTTTAGTGATAACATTGAATTTTATACACAAGTGTATAAAACACAATAATGTATGTGTATGTATTTGTGTGAAGATACGTATGTATTTCTGAATGTATGTAATTATTAAAGAACATCTGGGGTCTCCACGCCAAAGACTTAATATGCACATTAAGCTTTTACTCGTTAGCGGTGGATCAACACATAAATTTTTACAGATGTGGGTAGATTAAGACTTTCAGAAAGCTTTTTATATTTGCACCTCACTTAAATATATGATGCTAAAAACATTTTTTCTGTTCAATGGTTAAGGAAAGGGTGTTGACTCTCCTTTGGGAATAAGGGCTCATCTAAATATTTTAAGATCCAGTTAGCCTTTTCTTTTGAGGTTTAACGTTGCAGTCTAATTTACCAGTTATGAGAGTTTGGACCTTCTCAGTTCCTTTTAAATTGTAAATACTACAAGTAATATTTCTGACTTAGGAAAACAATGGGATTTATTTTGCAGTTCCTAAATAGCATCTAAGTGATTCTAAATTAGTAAATACTGGATTCCTAATCTGTAAATTGTGATGGTAATAACTACTTTTTAGGATTATGAAGCTGATAAATATATGTAAAAGATCTACTCCAATTTTTGCCTGACACAGTAGGTATTCAATAGTCACATAATGTTGTTTTTGTGAATATAAGCACAGAATTTAGACTGCTTAGTTTTGAATTCTGAATCTGTCATTTATTTACTCTATACTCTCAGGCAAATTTACCTATTATGCACCTCAGTTTCCTTTTTTGTAAATTGAATATAAAAAATAGTATCTATACCATAAGGTGTGAACATTGAAAGCATTTTAATAGTGTCTAGTGTATAATTGCACTGAAGAAGTAATAGCTGTTATTAAAGAGATCTGATGTTAATAATTGCCACATGCCAAGCACTGTGTTAACACCATGTAGTCTCATCTACATATATAGAATATCTAACCCATTCAGTGGCCAGAAGCAAGTTGCTGTAAAAGCAGCAGTGAGTGCTATGTTTTCCTGGACCTCTCTGTTATCTTCTTGGGGTTCATTAGACATCTAGCAATCCTGTGGGCTGGAGGGGAGGGATACAGGATATGGGTGTTACATTTCTAAAAGGCAGTGTCCCTACCTGTGAACTTTGTCGTGGGACAAGTATTCATATCTCACTTGCCTCCCCCTTTCCCTCTCCTTTCTCCATTCAGCAGCCAGAGCAATCTCTGTAAAACCCATGTCAGATTGTATAATCTTATTCTTAAAATCCTGCCTTAGCTTCATACTGTCTTTATAGAAAGTCCGAATGACTTAGCATAAAAGAGAAGTCCCTCTGAATCCTGTTATTGCTCATGTTTTCAGTCTTATCTCTCACAACTCACTATCTTACACTTGATTGTACTCCTTAGAGTTCCTTAATTATGCCTTGCTCTTTTCCACAGGCCTTTGTACATGTTAATTCCTATCTGGAATTATCTTCCCTGGCATTTTTCCTTGATTAATGGTTATTTCAATTAACAGCTTAGACATGGCTTTCAGGAAGCCTAGCTTGATGGCCTAGACCATGTTGGGTGCCCCTCTTGCCTTATTTAATTGCAATTACTGTTTATCACCCTACTCTACTGAAAATTCCTTGAGACAAGGAACAGTATTTTTGTTCATTTTAGTATCTCAGCCTAACACAATGTCTACACACAGTAAGTACTAAATATATGTAATTTACAAATAATATGTAGGTGGCCTTTTTTATATGTTTTATATGTATAAAGGAGTAATTTAACCCAGAATTACAAATTATAGCTTTATTGACACCCTTGCACACCTCCCCTGCAACCCACCCCAGATTTCAAACTTGAGCATGTATCACTATAACTTGCAGGACTTGTTAAATCATAGGCTGCTGGGACCCAACCCCAGATTTTCTGATTTAGTAGGTCAGGGTTGGGACCCAAGAATTTGAATTTCTAACTAGTTCCCAGCTGATGCTAATGCTGTTGTCCCAGGGATCAAGGGCAGTAGTTTAGGGGAAAAAAAAAATAATTTTCTTTGGCATCTCCATTTTTCAATTCACTGTCAGTGATTTTAGATTTCCAAATTTGCCTACAAAAACAATTTTATCCAATAGCGTAAGATAACTACAGTACTCACTGCAATGATATTGAAAAGGTTTTTCCTTGGAGAGGTATTATAATGTATAATTGGTCTTAGATACTGTGTTGTGTTAACTTCATGATGTAAAAGGAAAAATTTGAAATGCAAGTGGGCCATCTTGTGGTGACTGAAGCAATTCAGAAAAATGTTTAAAATTGAAGCTCTTTCTGTAAGGAACCAAGCAAGGGGGAAGAGGGGAGAAATCATATTTTCTGATACATATTATGGCATCTGAACAAAGGGTTTGCAGTCTGCTAATTATTTTATATATTGTACTTTTCTCTTTACTTGACAAATTCTTTTCCCACAGTGTGGTGTCAACTATTCTATTGTGTCCTCAGTGACAGATAATTTGATTACACCTGTGTTTACCTTGATAGTTACATAGTCTCGGAACGCTTAGATTCCTCACTCTGGTCAAGAGTTTTTGGGGAAAAATTGTATTTGATATTTAATCTTTTCATTAGGATTGAATATTCTTTGTCATTTTTGATTTTAGGTGGTATAAATAGTTGAATAACCACTGATAATTTTCTGGATCTGACTATATATAATTTCAGAAGGAACAATGGAACACCAAGAATTTATTGTAAGTCTTACCAGTTTTCACTGTTTCCTTTTTTCTTTCTTCCTTCCACAATTCACAAATATTTTTCTAGATTTAGCAAAACAAAACAAAACAAAACAACAAACCCAAAACTTAAAAGCAGCACACTCAGTTAAACTTGAATGTCAGATAAACAGTGAGTAATTTTTTAGTATAACTGTGTATGTCTCAAATATTGTCCTATATTCTATGTGGCAACCCTGTATTTTGCCTGCTGTTCATCTTGGTTATACAAAGTCCTTTGGAACAAATTCTTTGGAAGCTTGGGACTTCTTTCTCTTGAAGAACTGGCATGCCTCTTCTATGTAGATTAGTGGTCCTTACCCTGTTTGATCTTAGGACCCTTTCATACTCTTAAATTAAAATTATTGAGGATCCCAAAGAATTTTTGATTATGGGGCTATATCTATTGCTGTCTTTCATATTAGAAATTATAATGGAAGTTTTAAAAATGTTTATTAATTCACTAAAAAATAGTAAACCCGTTACATTTAACATAAATTATATTTTGTAATGAAAAGTTTATTGTTCAAAAATAGTAACAACAGAAAAAAGCATATTGTAAAGAGTAGCATTGCTGTACATTTTTGCCAAATCTCTTTAACATTTGACTTAATAGAAGACAGCTAGATTCTCCAATCTGCTTCTGCATTTAATCTGAAATTGAATCTTGCAGTATTGCACGTGTTTAACCATGGGAGCCTCCACCAAGCATGACCAAGGAACTGAGATTAAAAGGCAAATGACATCATGAAAATAGTTTTGAATTCACAGAACTCTGAAAAAACTCTTGAGGGGGACACCTCTAGGAGTCTCTGGACTCCTGGACCTTGAGAACTGTACAGTTTTTCCCATCCCACCAGTGACTAGGAAGCTCAAAATTATTTTGTTTGTCAGTTAACTTTTCAGTTTCTTCCTTAGGTTTTACCTCTCTTTTCCCCCTCCCTTGCCTTTTACTACCTGGTTTTTTTTTTTCCCCCATTGATGTTTTGTTGTTACTGTTATGATATCTGTGCTTTTATTTTGATAAAAGAGATCTTAAATATGTTTTGTATGTAGGAAGAGTATAAAAATATGTAACATTTAATACCTATAAATGGAGACCATTTCTTTCCTTTGTATTTTTGGAAATAAGGTACTATATACTCATCAAAAGATGAAGAAGTCAAAAGTGTGGCAAGACGGAATTCTAAAGATCACTCACTTAGGAAACAAAGTAAGTGCAAAGCAGTTGACTGCAGAGCCCAAGAGGGGTTCTTGCCTTTTGACTGAATATTAAAAAAAACTCTGTGGATGATAAAATCTTAGATATGTCCATAAACTGACATGTTGTGAAAACAGTTGTCAAATGATTCCCACATCACAATGATTAACTTGAATTACAAAATTTCAGTTAATACTATTTCATATATATTGATTTTTTTTATTTTTGAATTAGATTTTCTTTCTTTAGAAGCTTGTCAGGAATTTTGGCACATTTTTTCTTTGTAGATAGTAAGAGTTTAGCTATACAGAAAAAAATAACCTGTTAAAATATATTTCTAATACTGTAATGCTCACAGTGAAATGGTACATATAGAATTGACATACCATTTTAGAAGAGCTGCCAGTTTCTGAAATTATGTATAGAATTCTCTTCTATTTTTGGATTTTCCTTGAATCTGTTATTTTATCATATGATTCTGTCACCCTTGGGAGAATTATTTACTAGAATTATTACTTCTCTGTGGGTTTCTTTTCCCACCATTATCTCCAACTGCCAAATTTTATTGTTCTCTTACCAGTTCTCATGACCTTATTTAACATCCTTTTTCCTCAATTTTTCATAACACCTCTTGTTCATTAGATTTCTGTGACAACACACTCTCTTGATGTTATTTACTGACCACTTCTAAGTATTTTCTGTGGGCTCATTCTCTTCCCATACTTAAAATTTTTACTCAGGACTCAGGCATACGTGCTTCCGTAAAAAGACAAATCAATCTCTCTCTTTACTTGATACATTTAAAGCAATATGCCTGGTACATAGTAAGCACTTGATAGGTTTTTAAAAAAAAATCAAAACAGGGTGGTGGGAAAAATGGGTGAAGGAGGTCAAAAGGTACAAACTTCCACTTCCAAAATAAACAAGTCATGGTGCTATAATGTACAATATAGCAACTATAGTTAATAATACTGTATTATATATTTGAAAATTGCAGAGAGTAAATCTTAAAGTCTTCATCACAAGAAAAAGAATTTTTGTAACTACGGATGGTGATGGATGGTAGCTAGACTTATGATCATTTTGCAGTGCATACAAATATCAAATCATTGAGTTGTACACCTGGAAATTATATATATATCAAAAATATACCTTGATAAAATAAATAAATGACTAAAGCAGATTGCTCTCACTGTGGGTGGGCTTCATCCAATCAGTGGAAGGCCTAAATAGAAAAAAAAAGGAGAAAACTAGTTTTGCCTTAAGCTTTCAAGTTCAACTTATAAATCCTATTCAATTTATAAACCTAGTTTAGTTTAACTTCTAGTTGAGTCCTTGCTTAATATTTAATCAACTTTAGTTGAACAAGCTAGATACTTTTAAGCTAATTAATCCATTCACTGTCCAATGTGATCCTGTATTCTTTTATGTTGTTCCTATTCAGTTAAGGCCAAGTCTTTAAAATTTTATAGATTTTGTGTTATATTAATAAGATATATGATTAGATTCTGCCTGTCCTGCAAGTCTTCTAATACAGAATCACTGTATTAACCATATGCTAGTGGTATTATCCAATTTTATCTTCAACTCTAGCATATATTTATTGATATACCTCAACTGGTAGGTTATAAGAAAACAAAATAAATACAAGTTAGTCCCAGAGGTTTTGTGTGATCCAGAGAAGCCAATAATCTCATATCCTAAATAACACCTTTGTTTCCAAATCCAAGCCATTGCTTACACTGTTTCTCTTGCTAGTAATGCCTTTTCTCTATGTATTCAAATTCTGACTGTCAGGGTTATTCATCTTTAATTAAGTCATCATTCAACACACATATTTCTCTTATGTACTGGGAAAATTCAACTAAGATAATTTGGAAGCAATGTAGAAGAGCAGTTAAATGTCAAATAGACGTTAGCCTGAATCCTGCTCTTCACTTATCAGATGTTAATTAATCCATTCACTGTCCAATGTGATTCTTGGTAAGAAATCTGATTAAGGCACTACTCAGTACCCAACCCGCAGCCCTAAGGAAACATTTAGTCTACTTATTATCTCTACACATTTGCATATTCTGGCCTTTTCATATGGATGGGGTTATGGAATAAGTGGTCTTTAGTGAATGACTTTTTTAGCATGTTTTCAAGGTTCATCCATGTTGAAGGATGTATCAATACTTCATCCCTTTTTATTGCTGAACTAATATTCGATTGTATGGATGTATCACATCTTGTTTATCCATTGGTGATTAACTTTTGAGTTGTTTTTACTTTTTGGTATTATGAATAATGCTGCTGCGAACATTTGTTTGCAAGTTTTTGGGAAGACATGTTTTCATTTCTCTGTATGTATACCTAGGGGTGGAATTGCTGGATCATTTGGGAACTCTGTTTATCTTTTAAAGAACTGCCAACAGTTTTTCAAAGTGATGGAAACTAATATTTAAGGGACTAGTGGAGAAACCACTATGAAAAATGGCTAGAGAGACCCAAGGAGAAAGCCAGAAAATGATAATCACTTTAGCTTCTATTTTCTCCCATATCCCTCACATTCAACAAGTTTTATTCATTAAACTTCTTAAACAATTGTCATATCCCAGTGCTGATGACTTATTTCAAGCACTAAGTATCTCCTCGATCCTCCATACCATGCTGGTACAGTTATCTCTTTACTGATGATCTTTTTTCTTCATACTATTTCATATGTATTGATTTTTTGTTTTTGTTTTTGAGCTCATTCCAGTTCTGTTTTCTCCACAATCCCATCCCAAGATTCTCCTGGTAGGGATTAAGTTCTTGAATTTCTTGTATGTATGCTTTTGCTCTCTTGCACACAGTGAATGGATATTTAGTAAACATTTGCGATAGATGCACTTTCTAATCCAAGTTAACAAAGGGGGTAATCCTTTCGTTACATGATTTACTTGTATAACACTTTCTGATTTGCTTTTGAAGATGTTTAAGAAAAAAAGATGTCTCTTTTTTTAAAAACATTTTTAACGTTTGTTTTGTCTTAATACAGGCAATTTTATATGATGACAAAGGACAGTGTTTGGAGAGTATATTTCTTAAGTGCCCTGAGGTATTTTAATGTACCTATCTTTTAAGTTACTGTTAAAAAATCTTATTTCCTTTATAAATATTGTTAAGTAGTATAGTAATAATGGTACTAATACTAATAATTATAGCTATTAAGTATTGAACATTTATTATTAGCCAGACTCTGCTAAAAGCTTTTAGATCTTGTTTTATTTAATGTTTATAAACCCTGTGATTTTTGTAGACTAGGAGTGTAGTACAAAAGGTTAAGTAACTTGCCCAGGTTCAGAGTTATAGTGGTAGGGCTGGGATTTGAACCCAGAAAGTATCCAACTCTATTATGTGGTTTTGATAAGGAGAGAACTACAGTGGGATATATTTTGTGAAATTATCCTATTTAAAATATTTTCTCAAATAGCCTATTTTCCTTTGTTGGAAAAGGAAGGAAACGGAACTAAAGGGAACTAAAGGTATAAAGAATAAGAATATTAGAGTTGTTTGTTCTGGTTTCATTTCCCACTTTCACATACTTCCTACCTATCCTAACCTTTCTGTATTTAACTTACACACTGTAAAATGTAGACTTTAGCCAGACTTTACTGGGTTAGTCTGACAATTATAAATAGCTTATGTTAAGTGCCTAGCAGTTTAGTACGGTGATGCTAAAAGTATTAAAATGCGTATTTCTATTATCATTGTGTTGATTTTGGCCATGTTACTTAATCTATTTAAAAATTTTATATGACATGAATAGTGGTTGTGGAATTTTTATACTTATTGAAAGAGGGTCTATGAGAAATGCTATTTTATTTGATGCTTATTTAGTGGTAACAACTGCTGTTATTATTTTGTTTAAAATTATTCATGAGTAAAGATTAAGTATTTTATCTATGATAATACACAGATTTTGTGTTGTAAACTAGATTGATAATCTTATTTTTATGCTACAGTCAGGAAGGTGGCAAGTACTATATTTTGTTTTTTAAGGTGATTAAAAATGCTTTTTTTGGATATGATTATTTAAGTAACAATTTATAATACTTTAGTGATAATTATGAGCATGTATCCAATTCACATTAATTTATAAAAATATATAACTTATTATTTAATAGCTTTAATTTTTAAAAATTACATTTAGTTTTATGGATTCTAAATGAAGTCCTTGAGAGGAGACATATTTTTCTTGCTTGTCTTTGTATCCCCCATGTATAACAAAAGTCCTCGTATACATCCCTAATGTGTATTGATGAATAAACAAATTAGTGACTTTTTTGTTGTTGTATTACTTTTTTTGTGCTTGTTGATAGTTAACTAGTGCATAGTAATAAAATTCATTCAACAACTATTTATTGAATATCCATTATGTCCTTGCTTGTGCCAGTAGCTTATTAGAACACATAGATAATCAGATAATTAGATGTATATGATTCTGACATTTATTCTTTAAAATTTAGGTGAAACCTGGAGATGATTTAGAAAGTGATCGTTACTTAATCACAGTCGAAGAGGTTAAAGTTGCTGGAAGCATAGATATTAAACAGGATGTTAGTAAAGAAGCACCAGCGGTAAATTCAAAGAGGTTTTTATCTTCTGGCCAGTCCCTTGGATGTCAGCCTTCTGGTTTGAAAAGGAAGTTTACTGTAAGTTTCTCTGTTGAAAATAATAAATCAATGTATGTTTACAAAATTGTTTAAAGAAGTAGTGAATTTTGAAGGTTCTGTGTTGTGTTATTAAAACAGTATTTTGTAGTATATGGTTAGCTAGAAAGGAAGAAAAACCTAATTAGAATAATCTTAATACAGATGAGTGTTTGCATTTTAACTTAGTAAATTTTATATTTTAATTATTACTTTACCTTGTGAAACGTACACTTTTTTATTTAGTTCTTTTCACATTTTCTTTGTAGTTTATGAAATAGCTAATAACTGTTTAATATTTTTAGGGTTTTCAAGGACCACATCAAGTGCCAAAGAAAATGGTTATTTCAGAAAATGGTGAATCAGCTGCTTTACTTGAGGCTAAGAAACCTGGCCCTATTTTTCTTTCTCCATTCTACAGTACACCTCCTTTGTTTTCTACTGTTGGCAAGGAAGATATAAATAATATGACAACAGACCATGGGAACATTGTCTCTTATAAGAACAGAGAAAGAAATGGCATACCTTTTTCTTCTGTTGTCTCTACACCATCCTTTGAGATTAACCCAGAAATGCTATGTGAAGAAAATTATCTTTGTTCTCCTGTCAGTTCTGTAAATAAGCATTCAGATTCTTTACTGACCAACGAGCCCATGAAAAGAGAGAGTTTGGTATCTCACTATTCAGGAGTTTCACAAAACATTAGAAGCAAAGCCCAGATATTAGCTCTGTTGAAGTCCAAGCCAATTAGTACGTCTAAGGAACTAAATTCTGAGATTACAAGACATTTCCCTCAGATAAAACCACAAGGAAGTTTAAAAATTCCTACTAAGTCAGAGTGCTTAATTGAACAGGAAGAGGATGCTGAGGTGAAAAGCACAGAAAGTTTATACCACCACTATCAATCAGAAAATGCCATGAGAAATAAAAGCCGGTGGGCCATATATTTATCTTCACAGAGTTCAACTATGCATTCTTCTTCAGTAGAAGGGAATGATACAGAAAAAAACCCGGAGGCCCAGGGAGGTAATATAAATTTAAATTCGAAAGACCTTTTTGTGCAAAAAAGGATACAGTTCTTTGAAACAAGTGCTGAAAAGGGAAAAAAGTATAATGAAGACAAGCCAGTAGATGATAATGATCAACCCTGGGATCAAGAAGTAAAATTAGAAACTCCTTCATTCTGTGAAAGCTGCAATTTACCAGTTACCTGTAGCAATGTAGAAAATGATGGCTTATTAGAATCTGACGTTCCAGAAAATAATAAAATGCCTGTTAATCACAAGTACCAGATGGATATAAAAGAATCAATTCTCAGAGAAAAGGCTCAGGAGATAAATATACATGGAACACCAGAAAGGGCATATAAACATCTACAAATTGAATCTAGTAACAATTCTGGGATCTCTGATGACATTACTGATACGTTTTCTAAAAGTAATACTGATAATGAAAACCTTAGTAGTATTCATGAACCTGTGAATAATGTAGCACAACCACTTGTGGAGGTAACTTTTAATCTGAACAATTTTGAAACCAGTGACACTGAGGAGGAGTCACAGGAAAGCAATAAAATCTCCCAGGATTCAGAGGGTTGGGTAAAGGAAACTTTGGTTCATGACAGCATTTCAAGATGTGAGAATGTAAGCGGTAACAAAGTTGACAGTGAACACTTGCCTCTCTCAGTGCCTATTGGGGGCAAACTTTCAGAGACATTTCCTATGAAAGAGATTCTACCATCACAGTTTTGTGATAAAACTTGTGTAGGCTTTGACATGGGACCTTGGAAAGCTGGAAACACTGGAAAAGAAATAAAAGAAGAGTGTAATGACACATTAAGCTATTTTGACTCATCTTTCGAGTGGACTGATGATGTATGCATAGGTAATAATGAAGACACTAGTGAATCTATCCAAAAAGTCAGAGTTAACTATGATTTTGCTTCACACCCAAATAAATCTATAGGTATAAACACAGATTTACATAGTCCTCAGTTTTTAAACATATCCAGTAATCAGAATCCTGAAAACAGCCTGTTTTCAGAAAAGGCTCAGCCTCAGCCTTTTTTTGTGGGAAGTGACTTAGACAAAAATACTGAACAGGTTTTACCATTAACCTCTAGCAGTGACAACAGTATCCGACTATTAAATGCGAATCAGAATCACTCTGAAGAATGTATTGCACTTGGTAAATCACATAGTCACGTTTCCAATTCTTCGTTTTATCCTCTGGGGAAAAAGCATCCTATTTCCAAAGACACAGAAGCACATGTTCCTGAATCTGAAGATTTGGGAAGGAGTAGAGGTTTACAGCAGGATGCTACTGAAGTGGGAACTGTTGGAGAAGGCAAACAATATGGGAATAATCCTAGAAATTCTTCAGAACTTTCTGGATTAGTAAATAACATTTTCCTATTAAAATCATTGTCTGAACACAGTACGGCTTTAGAAGGCTTGGAAATACTGAAAAGGAAAAATAACTCCTTTAAACAACAAGGAACCCAGCAGACATATGAGCCAGGTAGCAATCCTGAAGGTTAAAATGGCATGTCTGTTTCGGATTGTTCTCTTTATAGTTCAGAGGATAAGAAGATAGATACTTGGTCTGGAGGCTACATTGAAGAATTACATAGTATTTAATATTTAAATAGGCAATACATATACTTGGTAAAACCAATTCTAATAGAGGATACTGTAGTGAAAAGTAAGTCTCCTTCCTACCACAGTTCTTTAGTCTACTCATAATTAGCCACGCTCTGCCTCCAGGGTATCCTTCCAAAATATGTTGAGCGTATGTATATAGGCACATATAAGTGAATATATATATATATGTATGTATGTGGTTGTGTGTGTGTGTGTGTGATAATTCATGATATGATACATTTTTGTACATGTGCCAGGAGATAACTTTTTTAAGAAAAAAATCATAATTTCATACTGGTATCTCTCATGTCAATTCTTAACCGCAGGGTTCCTCTTTCCTTCATTCCATTAATTGTGTTTCTTTAGTCTTACAGTGGAAAGAGCCCTGGGGCCCAACATCAGTGTATTTACTACCTCAATTCTACAGTGCACACCAAATGGTTTCCAGGTTGTTAAACCATTATCACTAGTAGCAAAAACCAAATTTCCTTGGAGTTTTGTTTTTCTTTGTTTTGGGTTTTGTTTTTGTTTTTC
Source organism: Camelus dromedarius (assembly GCF_036321535.1). Classification (NCBI taxonomy): domain Eukaryota; kingdom Metazoa; phylum Chordata; class Mammalia; order Artiodactyla; family Camelidae; genus Camelus; species Camelus dromedarius. Next base: position 43,769,451 of record NC_087436.1, read on the forward strand.
ATTTTTGGAATTTTTTTTTTTTGCTTTGGTTTTTTTTTTTTTTTTTTTTGGCAGGGGGAGGGGGTTTGTTTTTAAGAGTATGCCCTGAGACTACAGAGTTGGATTATTATGTTCCAAAGTTACTGAGTTACCTTTTATCTCTTGGTATGATTATGTTACCATTTTATATAAACATAGTTAAGTTCGTTGTTTAGTTTATATTCCATGAGGGCTTTTTTGCCATCCTTGTCGATTTGTTTTTCTCGGATTCCTTCCTTATGTCTTTTATCCTATCACTGCCAACCTGCTGTAGGCAACCAATATATCATACCTGTGATTTGCAGGGGATGGTTTTCTAAAAAATAAGCAGCTCCATATATAAATTCTTTCTCCTCATTCAACGTAAGTTATCATATTCTATATATTCTTTAGCACCGTGCTTCTTTTTGCCTAATATATCCTGGAAATCACTTCATATCAATTCATATGACTTACCTTCATTTTGTTTGTTTTTAGCCATATAATTTTATTGTGTCGATGAACCATCATTTATGCAACGAGTCTCCAATATTTTGCTATTGCAAATGTCACAAAAGTAACCTTATATATCTGTATTTATGTAACTATATGGGCTTTTTGCATGTTGTTGGAGGTGTGTCTTCAGGGCAAATTCCTAGCAGTAGGGTTGTTAGATAAATGTATGTCTTTGTTAGATACTTCAAAATTCCCTCGAAGGAATCATACCATTTCTCACTCTCACCAGTAACATGCGAGAATGCCTGTTTCTTTATAGCATTGCCAATCAAGTGTGTTGCCAAGCTTTTGAATTTTTACCAATCTAATAGGTGAGAAATGAGAGTGTATTTTAAGTTTGTATTTCTATTACTACAAGTGAAATTGAGCTTTTCATATGCTTCAGCATCATTGGTTCTTTTTTGTGAACTGTCTGCTCTACCCTTTTGTCCAGTGTTTTAATGGTTGTTGATCTTTTTGTTCTCTTTGATTTGTAAGGGTTCTTTATAGGTTAGAGATATCAACCCTTTTTCTATAGTACCTGTTGCAGATATTTTCTTTCAGTATGTCATTGATTGGTATTTTGACTTGGCTTATAGTATGTTGCCAACAGCATTTTTTAAAGAAAGATAGTATTATAGAACATTTTAGTAAATATGATGTATATATGAATCTGAATGAACAAGTTACTTTATGATACTCAAAGGTTAAAACTGAACTCTTATTTGAATATCTCAAGGAATCCCTGAGGAAAAATAGGAGTAAATTATTATACCTAGCAAAATGTTTCTTTAAAATGTAGTTAGATTTGATGATGATTGTTAGTTTATTTTCTAAAAAGCTAAAAATAAGAAACTTTTGAAAAATATATGTGGGTAGATGTGGTAATGAAATGTCATATAAGGATATGAATTCCTAATATGAAGATTTAGAAATTATAGAATTTAGTTTTGGGAAATTTACTCTTTTCTCATTAAGTTGGAAAAGGGGATTACAGTTGATTCTCATTATTTGTGGTGGTTATGTTCTATAAAGTCACCAAACGGAATTAGTGAACAATGAGCCATTGCTTTTAGGAGAAATGCAGGGTTAGTTTCCTTCAAATCTCTGGTTAGAACATTTTTGTCAATTATCAATGCCAAACCTTGTTTTATGTGTTTCCATTTAAAGACACCTTATTTAATATATATTGTTTTCTTCTTCTTCTTTTTTTAATGACAAGGAGGTAATTAGGTTTGCTTGTTTGTTTATGTATTTATTTATATTTGGAGGATTTACTGGGAGTTGAACCCAGGACCTCATGCATGCTAAGTATGCGCTCTACCACTTGAGCTATACCCTTCCCTCTATATTGTTGATTAACTTTGAACTCGTGACCAACAACACTATAACTCATGCCTAAATGAAACTTATCACATGTTTTCTGCACAGGAAACATCACAGCCTTCTTGCACTTAGAAACACTAGGCAGCACTATGCTTAGGGAACATTTTAGATAGCAAAGTCACCAACAAAAAGCCCCAAAATGTGAAAAATGTACAAAATAGACCATAAAAAGGACACTTGTTTATAGTGTAAGAGCTGAAATTAGAAGGCAGAATGTTGCCTTGTTCTACCTCAGCTGGGAATGCACACATCGAGCAACTCATTTTTTTTGTAGCTCTGCATGTCTGCAAATGACCTCAGAAACACTGAGTATTGATTTGGGGGTTACAAGTAAATTTTAGCAAGTAGGCGGAATCTGTGAATAAGGAGGATTGACTCTATTTTCTGATATATTTCTCTAAAAATGATTAAATTGGTTTTCTCGAGACAGTTTGAGAAAATGGAATTTTTTATTGGAATATAACAAATAACTTCATGGAGCTTAATACAGAATTATAGGAAAATTAGTTTTACCACCATTTAGGATACGTGAAAGTGTTTTAAAAAAATTTTTCTCAAGTAGAAGTTTTTGTGAGATGATTAAATATATTTTAGAAATGTTAATTTAGAATTTTATTCTTGAGTGGAAGCAGTAAAGGAAAACACAATTTTCATCCAGTGCCTTTTTAAAGCCCTTTTTCTAAATAACCTCAAGTTCCAAAATCCACTTTTTTTGTTGTTGTATTTAATTTATTCTGGGTTTTTACAAGAAAATAATGAAACTAAAAATAACAACTGGAAAAAATGTTTTTAGATATAGCTAAATGTCTAAAAATATAGCTGTTTTTTAAAGAGTAATAACCACTTTAAAATTATAGTCTTACTGGTGACTTTAGAAGAAATTAGAGTATTGAATTGAATTTCTATTAAGAAAAAAACTCTCCTTTTAAATGGATACCTGATAAGGTGGTATGTGGTCTAGCCACCTTGTCCTTTCCACTCTGCAGGCTTGCCAGCTTTTTTGTCTCAGTCTTTAGACTTGTTCTGCTTTTCTCCTGAACACCTAACACTTTTACCCCTCATATAGCTGTTTTTCTCATGTCTTCAGGTCTCAGCATAAATGTTAACTTCCTATGAGCGGTCTCTCCGGATCATCCTAAAGTTACTTTCCGTTGTATCACCCTGTGTTATGAAATCCTGTTGTATCACAATCTGGATTTGTTTATCTTCTGTGTCTCTCTCTTCAAGGGATCTTGTTTGTTTTGTTCACTGCTGTTTTCCCAGTCCTTGGCATACTGTACTTAGAAAATAGTTTAAGTTATATTCCATGTTTCTTTCCATTTTAGAAATAAGTTAAAATTTTTAGAGCACTGCTGTATGTTTGATAAATAAGATCATTGGATTTTGTCCATTATAGCTAGGAAACCATTGACTACAGTAGTGTCACAAGCTATACCAAAGTCTCCTTATCTGAACCAGGATCCTCAACAGGTACATTTTTTTTCTGTCAATACATTTTTTATTTTGATATAGAATGTTCTGTAGTTTGTGATGAGATTATAGAAATACAGAGGGTCTGAAGCTATCTTGGTTCATGACCTGCCCTGTATTTCAGTAATTTTTTTTTATTGCATTCCTTGGCCAAAAGAAATCTCACAGTTCCATTTATTTAATTAGTAGAATTAGAAACTTAAGTATCATGTCCTAGTAACTTGGTAAGTTTTTTTTTTTTTTCAGTTTTATTGTGATATAGCATTGTATTAGTTTAAGATGTACAACATAATGATTTGATATATGCATAAATTGTGAAACGATTACCATAAGCATTTTATTTTTGAATAAACACAGTAATGGAATCTGTGCACTTGTTGGGCACTGTGCAACTTCTCAAAACTTGGAAAATAGATTCAGTTTCCTGGTCCACATTGATTTTTTTTCTTTTTTCTTCCTTTTTTTTTTTTTATCATTTTTTGGGAGGAGGTAATTATGTTTATTTGTTTATTTTTAATGGAGGTACCGGGGATTGAACCAGGGACCTCGTGTATGTTAAGCGTGCACTCTACCACTGAGCTATAACCCTCACCCCCCGATTTTTGCATGGTAATTGATTTTTATCATAGCAGTTTCCTAAAACCCAGCTTCACAAGGATGTGATGTCACTAGAAGAAGTACACGAGATCCACTGTTGAAACTGAGCTACCTTGAGTTAGTAGTTTGTTCATTTTCTGACAGATGTCTAATGAAACTGTATTTCCCTCAAATTTAAAATATCTTGTGGAATCCCCATTGAGTTCACTGTGGCACCCAAAAGTACCTCGTTACACCAGTTTGAGAACCATGGAAATAATATAGAAAGTAATAGTACTAATTATGATGAATTGGAATTCTAGAACAGATTATCTAGGTTAGCGTTTCTCACTCAATAAAGATGCTTTTAGGACTTTGGGAGGGACAATTCTTTCATTGTTTTGTTTACCCCCAGTTTGTATCATGCTCTTATTTTCCATGGTACTGGTCATTTTTTTTTTAATAATATAAATTTTCTCCTCCTTTTTTAAATATAGAAAAAAGTAAAGAAAAAAATAAAACCTACCATACCACCCAGAGATAATTATTATTAACATTTCCAGCCTTTTTTTGGTATAAAGATAGGATTCGATTGATGGGTACAGATAGTTTTATGTCCTTTCTTCTTAGCACCACTGTATTTTCTCACATTATTAAAAACTCTTAAACATACCTTTAAAAAGTTACTTATCATTCCATCCTGTGGATATCCTACGCTTTGGACAAACACTTCCCTATCTTGGGCATTCAGAGTATTTCCAACTGACAACTTGAAAGGCCAAGAACAAGTTTCTTAGATTCTTGATACAACTCAAATCGAAATATCTTACTGTTTTACGTATGAATATTTGTTTCACTTCATAGTCACTAGTACTAAGATCTTTTAAAATTCTTGCTAAGTAAAATTAGTGTTTAATCAACACTTAGTTTTTATTGTTTTGATTATTATTAATGGTGTTATATTTCTTATGTCTAATAGAAATTTATATTTTATTTTCTAACTTACTATTACCTTTTGGCTTATCTTATATTACCATTCTATTCCTAAGATGATAAAAGAAAATGAAGTTGAACCGAGTGAATCACTTCAGTCTTTGCAGGTAAGTTACCTTTAAAATGTAAAGTAGGCAGAAATTGTACTTATTTATATAGTTATGGCATGTAATTTTTTATTTGTATTTTATATTGCCAGTTTTCAAACTTATTTGTAATTAGTTACCCTCTTATATATATTTAGATGAGCCTGCTGTCTTGTATAAATGTCCTTTGTTGTCAGTTGGATTTGGTTAAATAACAAATCGTTTGTCATAAAACTAATTTTGCAAACTTGCAAGTGTTACCTAATGGAAGAATCGACATCGACAATTACAGCTACATCTGCAGTCTCTGTTGTCTAAAACAGCACAAAACAAACAAAATCTATTGTGGTGACTCAACCATTTTCACCCTTATGTAACAAGATCAAATATATAAAATAATAAACACTCAGCAGCTGCATAATTTAGCTTACAAATGATCACATTTTAATGTTTTTTTTTATCACTTAAAAAAATATGGTTTAAACTTTTTCAAGGATAGTTGTCACAAGGTATAAACGCAAATTAATACTGTCACTGTTTTTCCCTCTAGGATGAGTTGCCATTTAAAATAAATTTATTTTTAAAACAAAGTATTTTATAGTCTCACAGTAATGAAAAAGCTCTTACAGTCTTCTGCAAAAAAAATTTAAATCTTTTTAGCATTAATATAGGAGTACATTTGTATTTTTGTAATAATTTTCTTGCTACAACTCTGAAACAATCTCTTCATGGACACTAGTAATAGAAGGAACTTAACAAAACTTAAAATTAGGGTACTCTTTGAGGATATACTTAATGCCACCTTTGCCTTAGTTCTATAAGTGTAATTAGCTACACATAGCAAAGGAGTTAGAGGATACTATGCTAATTATTTTTAAAACTCACTGTATTAAAAAATGCTAGTTCTAAAATATAAGTTGAATGTTTTAAAAGCTACTTGATTGGCAGTTGTGCTTATATATAATGTTATAAAAGAAAATGACCATTGTTTGAAGAAATACATTATTTTACCTCCTCTGTCTATTGAGAACAATTTTTCCCCTCCATATTTCTTAAACATAAAATTAGTACTTCTATAGTTGAGTTCATTTTCTAAGTCTGTAATTCATATTAGAAATTATGGCTATTTTATCTAATTACTTGATGAACTAAAAATAATTAATTGCTGTTGTCTATATCTTGTGTTTTATGGTTGCTAGGTGGTTCATTCTTTAAATTATTACACTTTTTATAATTTTTCCTTCTTTAATTTCACACAGATTTTTGAATTAAATAATCAGTGTTAACATAAATATTAGTATGGGAATTATAACATACCCATTCATTTTTTTCTAGTGTTAAAATAATTCAATTAAAAGTTTAGAATTTGAATTTTCAATATTCTGAGTTTTAGAATTAATTAGTATAGTACTTTTTCTATAGAGTTCTCCTTTGCCAGGGGTAACTTGTAGGTCTGTATAGAGAAGCAAGATGGAGATGACATGTGTATTTTCAAAGGACAAACTTTAAGTCTGGGGAGTATTTTCCCATTAAACTCATAAACCACCTACAAAACTATTTTAGCTAATACACTTAATGATATTTTATCCTAGTTCTTTCCCTTGGGCAGTGAAGAAGAGACTGCTTTTCCAGCTCTTATTCCTAAACAAATGGAGAGAAAAATCTGTGACCCTAAGGTAAAATTTGTGAAGAATGTTGATTTTCTAAACCACTCTGTCTTCCTACTATTTTCTACACAACTATCAGAGTTTTCATAGCAGAAGGTTAGTGAGCATAATGAATTAACCTGGTTTTAAGAACAGGAGAAACTAGTAATTCTTACCCCCTGCCTTTTTTCTTTTTGGTTTTGAGCCCTCTCTCTTTTACTCTGAACTAATAATGCATTATCTATACGTAGGATTCCCTAGAGGTTGGACACAAAGATATGTAAAATACAATTAATAAATATTCTGTGGAGAACAAAGTGAAGATCTTTATAAATAGTTCACCACTTTTACTGCAGGCTGAATCTATGGAAGTATATATAACCCAAGCTCTAAGTAGTGCTGCCCACTCCACAGCAAAAATCGATAGAGACAACAGCATATAAATGGTTGGGTTTTGTAAATAGTGATGCTTTCCCTAAAACTCCACAGCCCTCCGGAAAAGATCTGCATAGCAGCATAGAAAGCAAGGCATCTATTTGCTTGTAGAGAATTTGTATTCCCAGTCAAACAAAGCAGAATATATAGTCTTTAAAAACTTTAGGCTTTTTTTTTTTTTACTGAAATGTGTGTGTTTTAAAATTCAGAATAATGTTTTCAACAGAAGTCCTGTTGAAGAGGCATTTTAGATTTGATTTTTCTTTCAAATGTGTGGTTTAGAATCTTCAGTTTTAAATAAGAGATTATTCAGATTATATATTATTGTCATTTTGTTAATTTATCAGTTTGAAATAAATTTATCCTTTATGTACATTCCTTTGGCTTTACAGCGGTCTTATTTTTCCACTTTCTGGGTAGGCTTTGTCACCCTGTGTAGAGTAAAAATCCGAGAACCCTCAAGAGGGCAGCAGAGAAAGCCATTTGAAGTCTGAAAGCAGACTAAGTCTCCGAAGGGATGAAAGCACCCCTCCAAGGTGCATGTCTGTCTTGGTACTGATAGGCCTTTTTTCTTAGAGCTATAGGGTGAGACCATCTGGGAGGTAGGGAGCCTATCATCCCTCTTGCTAATAGCCTGATAGTTTACAAAACCCTTAAACAAAGGAAAATGCATCCTCTGTTACTTCTCTTTCTTCATATGTTTGTTTGCCTCCTATATTTCAAGCCTGGTGTTAAATGCAGGTGATACCCTGATGAAGCAGAGAAGTTTCTGCCCTCAAGGAGTTTGCAGTACAGTTAATATACAGATAAGAAGAAACTTCATTGTAGTATCATATGATGTCCGTAGTGGAAAATTGTATAATATCTAGTGGAGGCATAAGAAAGGCACACCTGTGTCTTTCTGGCTTAATCACCCTGTTATTACTACTTCTTATGTTTATTATTAAAAAAACATACTTATTAATCTTGAACTTGAATGCATTTAAATCACTGCACTTTAAACTAGTTAGCCTACCCATAACATGTTTTAGGAGAAATAGGTATGTTTCCTTGTTTTCATTATTAGTCTCAGTAAATATTTACATTAAGTAATAATAGAAAGCTGAATTATGCATTATTTTCTTTGTATATATGCATTGTAAATATATAAATTTATGCAGTACTCATTTTTAATAATTTACTATAGCCTGTTGAGTTTCAAGGGCATCAAGTGAAAGGATCAGCTACTAGTGCTGTGATGGTCAGAGGACACAGCTCACAGCTAGAATGCAGTCAGCTTCCAGAGAGCATTGCATATGATAACTATACAACAGACACTTGTTTTCTGACACCAAAGTTGCCTAGCACTTGTATGCAGATTGACTTCTTGCAGGTAAAAATATTTTTATATTGTATCGTGCCAAATCATTTCCTTTATGTCAGTACTAAATTTTGCAAAGAGAGTGTATTTAAATCTTTGTACAGTTGTAAGTTAAAAAGGAGTTTAGTAAGTTGAAGAAGCATAATAAATCAAACTAAGATAAAAATATTTGAAGGATTTTCACCTTTTTAGGATCAGAAATTTAAAGGATTACTTTTCACTTCAGAGAAGACTAGGAATTCATGACAAGAGCAGATAGGCAGATTATATATAGAAAATATGTTTAACAGCTGGTAGATTTTTTTTTCCCTTCTAATGTCCACCCTCCTCCCCGCTAAATATGACACCATGTACTTCTCATTTCTACCAAATGGAATAAGTTATGTAGAGAGGATGATAATGCATGTATTTAAAATGATACCTGTTAAAGAGATTTCAAAAAATTTTTCCGTTTTTAATTAATACACATACAAAATAAGTGTGCAGATCATAGGCACACAGCTCAATAATTACCACAAAGTGAACACACCCAGGTAACCTCTACCCTTAAGAAATAGAGCATTACCAGCATTCCAGAAGGCCCCCTTCTGCCCCCTTTCAATCACTACCCCTTCCATTCTCCCCAAAGATAACCACTATCTTGACTTATAGTACCATAAATGAATTTTGTTTTTTAGAACTTTATGTAAGTAGAGTAATACACAGTGTATTTTTTGTGTCTGGCTTTTTCTGTTCAACATTGCAATTTTGAAACTCATCCATGTTGTTATCTGTGGCTGTACTTCATTCATTTTTGTTGCTGGTATAGATTCCGTTGTGTAAATACACCCCAGTACATTCTTCAGTGTTTGGGTTGTTTGCATTTGGGGGCTCTTAAAGATAATACTGCTGTGAACATTCACGTACCGTCATTAACATGTACGTACATGACACGCTTCTGTTAGTGACACTACCTGGAAGTGGGATTGTTGAATCACTAGATGTGCATGTTTTTACTTTTAGTAGATAATGCCAAACTGCTTTCCAAATGGTTGTTTTAGTTTGCCTTTCTGTCAGGAGTGTATGGGAGTTCCCATCACTCTACGTCTTCATCAGCACTTGGTGATGACAGTTTTTTTGCTTTGAATTTTAGCTGTGCTGGTGGGTATGTAGTGGTATTTCAGTGATATTCATTGTGATTTTAATTTGCATTTTCCTGCCTAACAATGAGGTTGGGACCTTTTCATATGATTATTAGCCCTCTCCATTTCTTCTTTCATGATGTGTTTGTTAAGCTTCCTTCCTCAGTTTTTAGTTGGTATGCTTATCTCCCCTGAGTCTGACTTTATCTTTCACTCTTGATGAATGGAAGTTTATAATTTTTAATGCAATACAATTTATCTGTTGTTCCTTTTCTGATTAGTGCTTTTTTGTTTTGTTTAAGAAGTTTTCCTCTATCCCAAAGTCATGAAGATATTCTCTCATATTGTAGAAACTTTATTATTTTGCCTTTCACATTTCGATCTAATTCACCTACAATTGATTTTATCTTCTCACTTTGTTCTTATCTTTTTGCACTTTGAATTATCTTAACAGGTTCCATACATACACATAGAGATGTTGGGAATTTGATTGGAATTTCATAGATCTTGTACATAGATATTGGGGAGAATTGACATTTTTGAACTTTTAAAAAAATTTTGTATTTCATCAAATTCTAAGATACTATCACCAATTGTAAGAAGCACTATTATAACATATACCACTAAGAAAAAAGAGCAGTTAACATTATACAATGCTTTATCATTGCCTTTTTTTACATTAAAAAAAGTAAAAAAAAATCATAAAACTGAGAATCTTAACTTTTTTTTAATCTTAACCATTTTTATGTGCACACGTTAGTAATGGAAAGTTATTTACAGTGTTATGAAACAGATCTCCAAAGCCTTTTCACCTTCAGTTAGATTTTTAATGTTATATTTATTGAAAGACTCTTAGATTTATTTGAGCATAGATTTTTATTGTATATCACGCTGCTTTGTTTTCTTGTCTTTCTGTGAACACAGTACTTTTTTGTTCGGTGCTAAACCTTAGTGTGATCTTTTTGAAGACATTTAAACAGCAAAATTACTTAATAACGTATAATATTAACAGTGCACAAACTCATATTTAAGTGATCATTATATGAACAGTATGAATACTTTGCATATAGTTGTACATGCACAGGCAATGACAGCTATGTCACAACTGTTGCCTGTCCTATAGAGGTGTAAAAATGTCATCATTTTTAAGGTGCGTCCCTATTTTAAAGATGTTAAGATGTAAGAAATGTGAGTCATAAGAACTGATGAAATATGATGTACTCTGCTTTCCCTGAATGGAGTTGGCTTCATAATGTTCTTCATATTTCTGTTTTTCTGTGTCTCAAGTTATAACCATAACTGTATGTATATGTGTGGATACATAGAGGTATATAGAGAGATAGATAAGATATGGATATGTACACATAATTTTTCTAAACTCATAAATGGATCTCTATTTTCTAGTCCTCAGATGAAGAAAACTTTCCAAAAGGAGGTACTAACTTTAATATTGAAGACAAGTTTCAAGTGATAGCTGAGTCTAATAAGGACTCAGTTGAAAATGATTGTAAGTAAATTGTAAATAAAATTAACATTAAAAAGTATTTGACATTGAACAAACTGTTATGAAAAGATCCATGCTTTTTTTCCCCCACAGCAATTTTAGATTTCTCTCCTAAAGATTCAGAACATTCTTACCATTATTTGGATTATAACTTTAAATCAGCAGAGAGTACTTCGTGGGAAGCAAATAAGGTATAATGTAAACAAAGTTTTAATAGTTGTGAGTAAAAAATTTTGGTAGTCTTATAAAAAATGCCTATTAAAAACTAAAAAGAAAAATCAAAATCTTAAGACTGGGTGATTTTTTTTTAACATGATCAAGAAAGTTAATGAACAACCAACCAACATTATTTTAATAATGAAATGCACAAAGTAATTTCTGTTAGAATAAGTAACAAAATGTGGATGATTACTATCTTTGTTATTCACAGATTTTTCTGTAATGTTACATGAAATGAGAGGCATATATAATTAGAAAGGAAGAAATAGAAATTAGAAGAATCAGTTAAAAATGAGAGGTTTAAGAGTAATTTTGTAAAGGAGCTGAAGACGAGATAAGCTTGAAAAATTAATAACTTTCCTAAACCAAATAGAAAATATAATAGAAAAAGAGTCCCAACAATAGTAACAAATATATAATGCAATGCCTAAGCATGATCGTAATTGGAAATGTGTGGAATGTGTGAAATAGACTATGAAATTTTACTGTGAAATTTGAAATTCATGATAAATAGGAATCCAGCAGTATTTATTGAATGCCTTCTTTAGGTCAGGAAATTGTAAACTAGGGTATAGGGTTATGGACAAAATAGGAATGATTTCTGTTTTTAAAGGCCAGCAGGAGGAGAAAGATTTTAATGAAGAGAACAAACAAATGAATTGAGACAATTACTATGTAGAAAAGCTGTGAAAATACTCTGAAATTATAGGGGAATCTACATTATGGATGATTGGGAAGTCTTAAGCTATGGCAGCAGTGAGGGGAAGAACATACCATGTAAAGAGACAACAAGTATAAATACCCTGAGATTGAAAAGAATTGGGCGGGCTCGAGAAAGTGAAAGAAGGCCGAAGTAGCTGGATTGTGGACAGGGAAAGCAGTAATTAAACTGAAACATGAGCGGGACCAGACATAGTCTTGCAGGTTAGGTCAGGCTAAAAACTTTGATACTGCTGTGTTCAACTGAGAAATCATTGAAGGATTTTCAGCAGAAAGTCACATGATTCAATTTACATTTTTTAAAGGTTTTGTTGGCTGCTATGTGGAAGATGGATTAGATGGGCACTGTGGTGGAAGCAGGGAAACCAGTTAAGAAGACCCTTAGATGATAATGACTTGAAGCAGGGATTGTGGCAGTGAAAGTATAGAGGAGTTGAAATTTTGGAGGTAGAAGCATGGATGTTGCTGGTTTGGATGTACAGAATAGGATGAAAGAGGGGATGAGAAAGACTCCTGCTTTCTGATTTAGCAATGTGGACTGCGGTGGGCTTTACTGAGGCAGTAAGATGGAGGAGTGTATTAGTCTGCTCAGGTTGCTGTAACAAAATACCACAGGATGAGTTGCTTAAAAAATTTATTTTGTCACAGTTCTGGGGGCTAGAAGTCCCAAATCAAAGTTCTGGTGAGAACTCTGCTCCCGCTCACAGATGGCTCCCTTCTCACTATATCCTCACATGGCTTTCCTAGGTATGTGAGAGAGAGAGACACACACAGAAACAGAGAGAGAGCAGGCGAGCTAGAGAGCTCTCTTGTAACACTAATGCTGTGTGATCAGGATACCATTCTTATGACCTTTAGTACCTCTTAAAGCCCCTGTCTTCAAATACAGTCACATTCGGGGTTAGGACTTCAATAAAACAAAATTCAGCTATGAATTCTGGGGGGACACAGTTCAGTCCACATCAGGAGGACCAGGTTTGGGGGGGTATATGGAAGTGGAAGGAATGCCTGTGTGACAGTCAAGTAGAGATGTTAAGTAAGAAGTTGGGTACATGGGTCTGGTTCAGAGGAGAAGTTTGTGTAGTCATTTACACATAGAAAAGTTTAAAGTACTGAGAATGGATAGGTTTATTTAGAGTAGAGAGTGTGTCATATCCCATTCTGAAGAACTGGAGGGTGGAGAGGGTTAGTTATATCAATTATTGGTGAGACATCTAATAAAATGAGAAAAGAAACATCGCATTTGGCAACTTGGAGGTCTTGGGTGACCTTGGCAAGAGTACTTGCAGTGAAATAGAGTAGAAATCAGTAAAAAGTGGATTAAATAGTGAATAGGTAAGAAAATAGAGGCAGTGTTTGTGTAAAACTCTTTAGAATAGCATATTTGGTCAGTCAGTCATTCCTTTATCAACTATTTCTTGAGCAACTGCTGTGTGTTGCACAGTTTTAGGTGCTAGAGATAGGCCTGTGAATAAAACAGGCAAAGACCTGCCCTCATGGAACTTAAATTCTAATGAAAAGAGACAGACAATAAGAGGGTTTTAAGTGCTATGGAGAACAATAAAGCCATGTGAGAGGGATAAGAGTGCAGATGTGGATAGAGTTCTATTTTACATAGGTCAAGTAGGGCCTCTCTGCTAAAATAACATTGGAGTAGAGATCTGAAGGAAGAAAGAGGTCCATGCAGGTATCTGGAGGAAGAGCATTACAAGCACAGGAAATAGCAAATGTAAATGTTCTGAGGCAGGAGAGTGCTGGCCAGTTTGTAGAACAGCAAGGAGATTGCCATGGAGTGAGTGAGTTTGAAGAGGAGGTAAGGTTCCTAATCTTGCAGGGCGGTTCCATGAGACATTGTCAGAGCTGCATTGTACTTTGAGAGAGATCCAGAACCATTGGAATTTTAGTGAGAGGAGTGAAACGATTGAATTTACATTTGGCAAGAACTCTCTGGCAGGTTTGTAGAGAAAGTACTATGGGAACAGGGTGTAATACTCAGTAAGTATTGCCTGTGATTGTTCTCTTGTTTTGAAGGGACAGTACAATCTAGACTGCCTGTGTTTGAATTCCAATCCTGCTGCTTATAAGTTGGGTGAATTTCAGCAAATATAATTGTTTAACTGCTTTTTCTCAGTTCCCTCAGTTGTAAAATAAGAGTACCCACCTCATATGGTTGTTTTAAGGATCAAGTAAGTTAAAAATACAAAGTGCTTAGAATAGTCCTGGGCACACAGTAAGAACTTAATAATATAGTAAATCTATTATGCTGATGATTGAATTGTAATTTCCCATTTGTTTGTTTCTTCTATTAAACTGAACTCCCTGAGTGTAGGGACCATGAGTATTCATCTTCACATTCTTAGCTCATAGCACAGCACCTTGATCCAAGCAGCTAATGAAGAAAATGTTTTAAAATCTAAAAATAATCTTTTTATCTTTATTGTCATTTACTCAAAAAACAAATACACAAGCATATTTTAACAAGTTCAAATCATTCAGAAGGGTATAGGATTATAAGTAAAAGAACCTTTCCCCCTAATCCTGCCTCTATTAGAAACCACTCTTAACAGTTTGATATGTTTTCTTCCAAACTTGTATTCTGTTCTTACACAGATACGTATATTAAATATGATCATCATATTAGATTTTTAAGGTGATTAATTTCTGGAAGCAGCAACAAAATTAAATACCATTCTGAAAATAATAACATAGTGAACAATATGACTGTTCAGATGTGGAATATTTCAAAAAAGTTTATTCCATTTGGGAACAGTATTTTGAAGTTTAGATCAACTGCAGATAAACCCTAGACCTGAGAATACCGAGAAAAGCTATTCAGTCCTTGGGTCTGCAGGAAGTTTTATCTGCACGGCTCCAAACATGAGGTCTGATTAAGTCTGAGCCCCTCAGACTAGAAACTTATCTTCAGAACCAAATTTCCATAACCCAGATCAATCCAAATCAGGATCTGACTCATTTCACATAAATCCATCAGGTTTTATGTTCTGTATTTCACTTTCTATTATTATTATTTATTTTAGTGAGTTTATTCTATCCTGTCGCTTTTGGAAGAAACTTTGCCCCACTGTAGCTCTACCTAATGTGCTTGAAATAATTATTTTTATAATACAGTTATTAGAAATCATTCAAACTATAGGGGAAAAATACAATAAAAAAATCCTGGTCTGTAGTTTTATTTCTTCTTTCTGAATAGGTGACATCACCAGAACAAAAGATCTCAACATTAAGCCCTCTTTCTACTTTTTCTCTGAACTCAAGAGATGAAGACTTCGTGTTAGAATTCTCTGAGGAGTCCCTGAAAGCAAGAACTTTACCTGGTGATCTTTACTTTCTCAGATAATTGTTACCATGTTGCTCTAATAGCTATCTGTCTGCATAAAATGAGGTTTTTCATTTTAGAGATTGTTACTAAACTAAAAATAATTTTGAAACCACATTCAGTGTCTTATGCCCTAAAGCCTTCCCCTACTCTCTCTCCCTTTGACCTTTTCTATTGCAGGTGGCTCTTAGTTCCAAATACAATATTCCCTTCTAGCTGTCTAGTTCCTTCTTATTTCTCCTCTCAACTTCTTATCACTGACTCCTGGAAGTGTCTTCTACTGTTGCAAGACTTCTCACAGCTGTAACTCCAGAGACTGGCCCCTCTATAGCCCCTTTCTCTCCTAAGGAGAGGATTCATTATGGATCTCTGATCAATACCATTGCTTGACCTTAGCATAACCTCTTAGTATCCCCTTTTTTGCCTTGTGGTCTTGGCAATATCAGGGAACTCTTCAACTGCTGCTACCTCTGTTGCACTCTCAAGCCTCTGTGTTTTCATACATTGTGACTCTTTCCTGTGAGTGATTTCCTGCTTTTGATAAGTATAATACATTCTGTAGGATCCCGTCCACCAATTTTTCTTTTGTCTCTCTCTTTTCTTGTAATCTCATCAATGTACCTTCTTCTGATTCTGAGGTTATGTTGGGTAAGGGGTGATGTTGTAGGTAATTTTTTGGTCATCGTGGAGAATAGAAAAATAAAAACTAGCATGACTGGGTGGTGGGTTGGAGGAGGTTTAGTGCATGTGGTTGGTAGAGGAAACAGGGTAGGGAAGAGTCAGTATGGGAGGAGGGGGTACCTAAAACAAGTGAAGTGACAATGAGATATAGATGATTTTCATAGTTATGCCATGAATATTTTACTTTTTAATGAGGTTTTAACTTTTCTGTCAGTGTTGCTTGATCAACTGGTTAGAATTACAATATAACACCTTATAAAAGAATGTTATTGGCTCACCTACTGCTCTCCTACCTTCCAAGTGACCTCCAGAGTTTATTTCCAAGAAATAGAAACTCTGTCAAGAAGGTACATTATTATAAAATAGGAAACCATAGCATTGTCAGATAAAAACTTTAAGCTTGTATAGTTACCGTGCAGTATTATTCATTCTTTATTTATTCAACAAACATTGCTGTTTACATTTTCAGTAATATAACTATTACTAACACTGCTGACAGAAGGAATTGTAAAACAGACAAAATCTGCCATTACATGAGTTTACTGGAATTGAACTCTTATCGCATAGCAATGTATCAGAATGAAGCTAAAAATCTTCTTTACCCTGAAGGTCAACATATTAATTTATGAGTGTAATAAATATATAAAGGAAGTTACAACACATGGCTAAATGAACGGTGAACTTCGGTCTCTTGAGAACAATATTAAGTTGCGAACAAAAAACTAGTTTTGAGTTCTCTTCGTAACTCTGCCAGTTGGTAGTCATCTTACCTCAGGCTTTGGTGGCAATCTTATCTGTAAAATGAGAATGACATATTCCTTCTTGGCTGTAAAGTACTTTGAAAACATAAATGTTATGTAAATATAATGTAGTTATGGGGGTAGGGGTGTGGTGTGGAAATCCTTAGCTAAGAGGGGAAAGAAAAAGAGAAGGATTTCAAGTTTGTCAGCCTTAAAAAAGTCAGAGTATTAATTAAGTTTTGGAATCTTTACTTTTTTGATACTAAAACCATAAAAAATTATTTTTAAAGAAATATGATTTTGTGTGTTTATGTGTGTGTGTGTGTGTGTGTGTGGAAAGCATGTTGGCACTTTTTCTTTTTTTATATGTGTACCCAGTTTCCTAGAGCCTGGGTGATGTCTGTAATACATTTTTATTTAATCAGTTTTTTTTTCTTCAGTAATGAAAAAGTCAAGTTCTCTGGAGAATAAGAACCTTCAAAGACTTTCATTAGTAAGTAGAACCCGAGTTCCATTTATTACTTTGCCACCTGCCAGTGGGCCACCTGACTTAGATTCTTACTCACATGTGATCGACTGTGACAGGCAAGAGTCTTCTGGTTCTCCCATATTCAACTTGTGTGAAGAGTCAGCAACTTCTTTTAGCTTTGGGCCTGAGGACCAAAGTGAAACTTCTTTCTCTAAAGAATCTAGTGAAATGACTCCAGGATATGTTTCACTTCTCGGTAATATATCTACTCAAAGCAAGTGGCTGAAATTTCAAAACATGCCCCAGTGCAGCTTGACTACTCCAGACAGAGTTGATCAGAAAGTAACAGATGGCTTCTTTGCTGAGACTGTTTCTGGGATGCATTTTAGTGATAAAGGTGAAAGACAGAGTGATGCTGTGAATGAATGCTCTTTAGACTCTATGCATTTGCAAATGATAAAAAGCATGCTTCAACAACAGCAGCAGGATTTTAGCAGTGGAGATTTGGTTTCCAGAAAGGAAGCACTTTCTTTGAATTTAAAGCAGACTTCTAAGACTGAGGAAATTCAAAATGTGTTAGGAGGGTCTGCCTGCTACAACTGCATTATAACAGGAGATTTACAGGTGAGGAAATGTACCAGTGTTTCTTGGTGCATCTTTGCCAATAGTTATTGTCTGAATTGCAACAAAAGAATTATCAAAATTATACAGGTGCAGTGATTTTAGTCTTGGAGCTGATGGCTTTGGTGTTTGTTGAGTTTTCCAGAACACTTGCTCCAGTCATATCTTCTGGTTGTGAACATTAAATGAAGTTATATATTTGAAAGTGTCTGGTACAGTATCTGACACATAATAAGTCTTAATATGTTAAGAGCGCTGACTCTTTCCACCACCACTTCCACTGCTGCTATTACTATGATTGTTTTCATTTTTCACTGTAAGCTCAGTTTTACTGATCAGATTATTATTAGGGTAAAGGTATATTTTATTACATATTGGTTGTGAACAATTCTTATAGTTGTAACAGAAACAGGTACATAGTGATCCATTCACATCAGTTAAGTTTTTTCTAGCAAAAATATTTTAAAACTCATGAAGGGGCAGATAAGAAAATTTAGTCAAATTTATGATTAAAAGGGCCATGCCATAGCCTTTCTTGCTTTCTTGCTATACTTGGTTTCTCATTTAAAATTTGAAAATGATTTTCATGGAATCTGGAAATCAAAAGAAAAATCTGTTTATTTTCTTTAACATACCTATGCAATTTGCTTATTAGTAAACAGTATTTTTCTGGAGTTGTTATAACTTGAATTATTCCATTTTAGGAGATAAATGACTCTGAGCTATGCTTCCCAAGTGGGCAGAAAATAAAATCTGCGTATCTTCCCCAAAGGCAGATTCACATACCAGCTGTTTTTCAGTCTACTGCTCAGTATAAGCAGATTTTTACATCTTGTCTCATAGGTATGACTGTTACCTTTTTATTTTATTATGATTGATTGCTGCTTAATGTAAGTAGTATGGCTGTGAGAAAGTATAGTATTTTATATTGTGAATTTTTACATTGTTTCCGTATTGAGATTTGTTTTTATATTTTTACTCCAGTTTTTGACAGTAAGTTATATTTTAATTTCAGATCAAAATTGAGTTTTAAGAGTGGGAAATGACATTATTATCATCTTTTTCAAGGTATAGTTTAAAAAATTTTTTTAAACTGGAAGTATTACAAATGGTTTTGTTAAATTAAGTAGGAAATTTAAAGTATGATGCATGATTAGTTTTGATTGTTTTGTACAAGGGCAAAACTAGCTTTTTAAAAAGTGGATGTTAGTATTAAGTTATAGTTTACTCTGTCAAAAGGCTATTTTCAGATTTAGCTAGTAGTACATATGTGATAAATACATGAAGTTAGTTTGTATTTAATTTTCATCTTTTTTTTTTTAATGGAGCTACTGAGGATTGAACCCAGAACCTTGTACATGCTAAGCATGCACTGTACCACTAAGCTGTATCCATCCCCTCAATTTTCATCTGTATCTATATATTTTTAAATTATCTTTTAAAATTTTTTGCAGAACATCTAAATATATTGCTGTTTGGGTTGGCACAAAGGTTGCACAAAGCCCTTTCAAAAGTTGACATATCATTTTATACATCATCAAATGGAGAGAAGCAGAAAAATGTAGAAAATAATGTGCCCTCCTGCCATCATCATCACCCTGCAAAACTTGTCATGGTTAGAAAGGAAGGTCCAAATAAGGTATTGTTCCCTCTTCCCCTCCTGTTGCCCCACCTAATACTCATCTCATTAAAAGTTTATGTACCTGTTGCTTTATGACAAGCTTAAGGAGTAAATTTTGATTAAGAGCCTTCTCCTTGAGACGTTAGTAACTAACATGTAGCAAACTCTCAATCAATTTTTACTGAAAGATGGTCTGTGTTCGAGGATCAAAAATGTGACTTAAGATGAACGTTCAAATTGCATAGGAACTTACTGTATAGCAGTGGATAGAGAGAGATACGTAAAAGGAAGTTTTATATAATACTGTAGTTAATAAAGTAGGAGGGATATGCTCAGATTACACTGAGAACCCTGAGAGGGGTGTATGTCCCAACCTCAGGGCTTAGAGAATGCAGACATGAGCTTGAAGAAAGTAAAGTTCGTAACTGGTCTGTGTGATCCCTAGTGCCAGTAATGTTACCAATAAGGCCAAAGGAATAGAAAAGGTACTGACTTAGTTGATATTGCTGATAACATTATTATGGAAGAAGTTAATAAAATGTTTGCATCTTATGGTTTGTACTCATATGCTTTCACTCATTGTAATACAGTCTTCCTCCACTGTTTGCATACTACCCTTTATCAGTAGTTGAGTATGTAAATTTGGATTTAAATTCAGTTATCAAAAGCAAGAGTTCATAAATAATATTATAACCATAGAATAAAATACTGTTGAACCACTAGAAGTCTTTTTTTCTGATGTTGAGCATAAGGGTTAGGCTATAGTGTAGAAAATGTATTGTTATCTGAGTTTTACTTAGACAGTATGCACATGTGTATCCTTGTGTGTGTGCGCACACATGCACTTATGTGAGTGAGAAAAAAGACTAAAGAAATGTACAAGATGTTCCCTGTAGTTGTTTTAGGGCAGCTTTCAGGTTTCCTGTATGAAAGTTTTAAATCAGAAAAATAATAAATATTTTTCAAACAAGCTTATATTCTCAGAATAATGTAATTTTTGATAAAGAGAAAATAAATGGAAAAGTAGGTGGTTTGAAATTTTAATTTATTGTTTAAATTAATAAAAAGATTAAGTGGTATAGTGACTAATTTATTGGAGTACATTAATGCCAAGCAACCTTTATAAAAATCTTGACAGACATAGTACGAAAACAGTAAAACAATTAAAATGTTATTTTTCTTAGTAAATTTCAGTATCTTTTTCCCCTTAGGGTCGTCTTTTTTATACCTGTGATGGACCCAAAGCTGACCAGTGTAAATTTTTCAAGTGGCTTGAAGAAGTGACCCCAGGATATTTAACACAGGAAGAATCTCTACCTAGCATGGTTTTAAGTGATATAAAAAGTATTGGCTTGTACTTAAGAAGTCAGAAGATACCCCTCTATGAGGAATGCCAGCTTTTGGTGAGGTATGTTTTATGATACCAAATAATTGCCTCTATATTAGAAAATAGTAAAACCTCACAGAATTATCGGGGGTTTTTTTGTATATACATACTTTTATTGAAGTATAGTCCGTTTACAATATTATGTCAATTTCTGGTGTACAGCATAATGCTTCAGTCATACATGAACATACAAATACTTGTTTTCTTATTCTTCTTCACCATAAATTACTAGAGGTTGAGACAGGAAAAATATCTCAGAGATAAAATACCTCAATTTTTATGACCATACAATAGGAATAATTCCCTAAAGCTCTTTTTGGCCCCCTCTAAACATTAAGCAGTATCAGCAATATCAGGATTACTGGCAGGAATGCTGTTTTTCTAACAATTTTTACATATAATCATCATCCTAAGGGAAACTGTATCAAACAAATCATAAGAATAATTTTTATCAGTGCAGGATAATAGGTAGTGGTCATTTACAAGCCTGAACTACATAGCTTATAGGATAACAGAATGCTACTTTTTGAAAACATGTCTTATATTTATAAGTTGAATTACCCAAAATGTAAATATAGTGAGCATTTGCATGGTAACTTAATAATAATAACAGTTACTGAGAGTTTATATATGCCAGGCACTCTTTTAAGCACTTTTGCATGTATTATTTCATTTAATTGTCATAATAATCTGTAAGATACAGAAATAATCTGGATATTTTATTATTTCTATTTTACAGTTACAGAAACTGAAGTACTCTTTTAGAAACTTCTATTTCAGTCTCTTAAAACTGATCTTGTTTCTGTGAGATTTGCTATTTTCTCCTTTGACACAGTGCATTTTTATTTTGTATATATGAATGAAAGTATATAAACATATGCACTATATGTATAATAGTACTGTATTTTAAAGATTTTTTAAAAATTGTACCTTCAAATTTCCAGTTGTAAAGTAAATTAAGTCCTGTGGATGTAATATACAGCGTGGTAACTATAGTTCATATTACTTTACTGTATATTTGAAAGTTGCTAAGGGAGTAGATCTTAAGAGTTCTCATCACAAGAAAAAAATTTATTAAAAAAACTTTTTATATATGCAGTGACTTCTTCAGTGCTTTTAAAAAAAAACTCAATTCAATTTATTTAAACTAAAAATAAAGCAGTTCACCCATTTCCTTCATGAGAGAAAAATGTAACTGTGTGGTGATGGATGTTAACTAGACTTCTTATAGTGATCATTTCACAGGATACACATATATCAAATCATTATGTTGTACACCTGAAACTAATATAATGTTATATGTCAATTATATCTCAATTTAAAAAATGTGTATTTTTAAAGGTTATATTTCATGTATAGTTATTATAAAATATTACCTATATTCCCCATGTTGCACAATATATACTTGTAGCTTATTTTATACATAATAGTTTGTACCTCTATCCCTATCTTGCCTCTCCCCTCTTCCTTCTCCCCACTGGTAACCACTAATTTGCTCTCTGTATGTCTGCTTCTTTTATATTCACTAGTTTGTTGTATTTTTAAAATTCCACATATAAATGATATCAGACAGTATTTGTCTTTCTCTGTCTAATTTATTTCACTTAGCATAATACCCTCCAAGTTTGTCCGTATTGCTACAAATGGCAAAATTCCATTCTTTTTAATGGCTGAGTAGTATTCCATTTGTGTGTGTGTGTGTGTGTGTGTGTGTGTGTGTGTACGTGTAACACATCTTCTTTATCCATTCATCTGTTACTGGATACTTAGGTTGCTTCCTTATCTTGGCAATTATAATAATGCTGCTAGGTACTTTGGGGTGCATGTATTGTTTTGAATTCGTGTTTTTGTTTTTTCAGACATATACCCAGGAGTGGAATTGCTGGATTATGTGGTAGTTCTATTTTTAGTTTTTTGAGAAAGCTACATACTGTTTTCCATAGTAGTTGTACCAATTTACATTCCCACCAACAGTGTACGAGGGTTCCCTTTTCTCTACATCCTTGCCAACATTTGTTATTTGTGTTCTCTTTGACAATAGCCATTCTGACAGGTATGAGGTAAAAATTTGTACCTTCATATTCAAATTCAGTTTTGTGTTTTTACTCATTTTGCAGAAAAGGATTTGATTTTCAAAGAAAACAGTATGGTAAACTAAAGAAGTTTACTACTATAAATCCTGAATTTTATAATGAACCTAAAAGCAAACTTTATCTTAAGCTAAGTCGGAAAGAAAGTTCTTCAACTTATAGCAAAGGTAAGTTGAGCTGATCGTGTTGGTGTCCAACTTTGTGTCTCATTACATACAACTCTGTGAGTCATTTATATTAAAGAGATTTTTTAAAGTCCAGTTTAATAGTATATATTGTGAATTATTATATAATAAATTAGACCATTTCTGAAAAGCATACTTTAAATTTTAGTTTTTAAAAAACCTTTTATTATAAACTACCAAAAACTGTTTAATTTTGTTTAAAAAGTCACACTAAGTTCTTGGCATCATTAAGTATATTGAATAGTCTGTACCCTGAACCTACTATCAAAAATAAACAGAAAATATAATGAGTTTATTTATACTTCTGTCATTGCTGCACAGTAGGACAACACTGGACCCTAAATTTTGTGTATTTGGACATAAAATCCTTAAAATTTTTTTTCTAAGTACCTTAGGTACACTAGATTAGGTTAATCATTATCTTTGGTTTCATGACCTACTCTTGCTGGTCTTCACCTAGCTTGCTTTAGTTATTTAATTAGTTATTTTAAATGATATAAATATCTGTGAGTCCACAAAGCAAACCAAAATGTAGTACCTTATAACTACCTGCATTTAGTATAAAGTAACCCATTAACTCATCTGATTGTCTCTCCTGACCTAAGGTATTTACCATTTTTGATCCCTATGTTCATCAACATCTTGCTTTCCTTTGTACACAGATTTATGTAAATGAATTACCAAAAAGCATATTTTAAGTTTTAAGTTTTTTTAGTATCATTCCAATGATATAGTTCTGTATGTAATCTTTTAGAACTTACCTTTTTCATTTTTTCTCAGTGAAAATTCTTGTACTATCTTGTAGATGTGCAAGAGTTTCTTTTGGTTATAATCCTAGGAATGAAAATGCCCCCGACATCTTTAAGCTGTAGTGCCAAACGGACTTCTAAAGTAATTAAATCAACTTATACTTCTACCATCTAGTGGCTCAATGTACTCAAATGGTCTAAATGATCTTGTGGTTTTAGTTTGCATTTCTCTGCTTGCCAGTGACACTGAACAGCTCTTCATGTGTTCATTACATATTTTCTTCTTACCATTCCATTTTTTTGCTGTGTTGTGTATAATCTTATTTACAGTTCTTAAATGTTTTCCATGTTAATCTTTTCTTGATCATGTATATTGTGGCTGCCTGGCTGCCAGTATGTATCATGTCTTTTCACTTACTTCAAGGTATTTTTAGATATAAAAATTATTTTTTAATATAGTTGGATGTATTAGTCTTTTCTTTTTGGCAGTGCTTTCTGTGTCTTATTTTAAAAATCTTTCCTAATGCTAAAGATCTAAAATTATTTACCTATATTTTCTATTAATGGTTTTAAAGTTTTATTTTTTTACTTTTTTAAAGTTTTCTTTTTAAGGTTTTCTTAATGGCATACTACGTAAGAAAATTTTCAATCCATTTGGAGGTTTTTTGTTTTTCTTTTTTTTTTTTTTGGTTCATGGCATGAGATAGGGATCCAATTTCATCTTTTTCTCTTTAAGTATCAATTTTGCTAGAATAGTAGTCATTTTATTGATTAATTAGCCCCTTTTGTCCTCTTTGACTTGAAATGCTACCTCTGTCGTATAACCAAGTTCAAAACAGTGTGGGTCTGTTTCTCGAGTCCCTACTTGTACTGTTGTTCAATTTATATATCACTGTGCCAATTCCACATTGTCTTAATTTCTGTAGCTTCAACTATGTACACTTCCTTCCTGCTATTTTATTACTTTTTGAAACATATTAAAATTATTTTATTAGGTGCATATATATTTAAAATTGCTATTATCTTGGTAAATTGAAACTTTATGTAGAGACCCTCTCCGTCTCTAAAAATACTTTTAAAATCTAGTTTTTTACATAGCTATATGAAGTTTATTTTGATTAGTATTTGCTCAATAAGTCTTCCAATATTTTGTTCCACCTTTGTATATTCTTATAAAGATGTGTCCCTCTTAAACAGCATGTCTGAAATTTCAAATGTTAACTTTTATGTAAATGGAGTAAGTCCAATAGTTAATTTTATTATAATAATCTATATACTTGGGTATGTTTCTGCAGTCTTGAGTTATTTCTGTTTATCCCACTATATGCTGTTTTTCATTCTTTCTTGCTTTTTAAAAAAATTGGCAGTTAAATCTACTCTCCAATAAGACAAGAACTTAGAAAGTACTCACATTGCTTGTTTTTTTTTGCTTGACCTCTTCTTTCATGCCCCTCTCCCCATCAAGTTGGTAATTCATCTAGACCAGCCCTACTCCAAGTGTGGTCTGTAGGCTGGCTCTGGTCCATAGACTGTCATTGGTTCCCAAAGAGGTGAGGAGCTTCTCTAGAATATCAGATGCCTATGTCATTAGCAGACTGTTAGTTTCATTGTGTTTTGCTTTGTTTAGTTTTGTTTGTAGCAAGACTTTCCGAATGAAGGAAGCATTATGTTGATTTGTTGAATCACCTAGCACAAGCTTCTTGTTACTGACAGATAACAGTCTGTTCAGGACAGGCTGCTTTGAGTAGCACTAATCTAAATATGTAACTTTAGGATGCTATGGATTTATTTTCTACCGATCTTTGGATGTTACTCCTTTTTAAAAGATGACTACAAGCTTATCCAAGGTATTTAGTTACCTTTATTTCATGTATTTTTCATGTATCCCTTTTAGCGCCTCCTGGATTTTTCTGTCTTATTTATGTGTTTCATCAAAAACTTTTATGAATGTTTTGTATGTGGGTCTTTGAATGATGAACCTGAAGCCTTGAATGCTGGAGAACTTTTTTATTATATATTCATATTTGAATGATAGTTGGCTACATATAAAATTCTAGGTTCTAATGTTTTCTTTTAATACTTTTCACCTACAGAAATATCAGTTTCATATGTTTTAACCCAATATTTAATATACTTGGCTATCTTCTTGCATCCATTATTGCTGTTGAAAAATCTGATGGCACTCTGATTCTTACACCTTTGTATGTAATTTGTACTTTCTGGCTGGAAGCATTAGAACTTTCTCTGACTATTATAGTCTTATATTTCTCTATAACTGCCTAACTGTGGGTTTTTCCTTTTTTTCCTCTGGATACACTGTACCTCTGGGTACACTGTGGGCCTTTGAAATCTAAAGTCCTCTATCTCCAAACTTGTCCAGTATATACATTAAATGTATACAGCTTCTGTATGTCAGTCATACCTTCATAAGATAGTTTAATAAAAGAAACTAAAGTGCTTTGGCTTTTTATTTTTTAATTTTGGGAAATTGATCTTCATTCTTTCCTTTTTTTAAATTTTAAATTTAAAAAATCTTTAATTTTATTTTAATTGAAGTGTAGTTGATTTACAGTGTTAGCTTCAGGTGTACAGCAAAGTGATTCAGTTATACATATATTTTTTTTTCAGATTCTTTTCCATTAAATGTTATTATAAGAAATTAAATATAGTTCTCTGTTATACAATAGGTCCTTGTTGTTTATCTGTTTTATATATATAGTAATGTGGGTCAATCTTCATTCTTTTTTTTATTGAAGTATAGTCAGTTTACAATGTGTCAATTTCTAGTATACAGCAGAATAGTTCAGTCATACATATACACACACATATATTTTTGTTTTCATATTCTTTTTCATTATAGCTTACTACATGATATTGAATATAGTTCCTTGTGCTATACATTATTTGTTTAAATAATTTTTCTCTTTATTTTTGTTTCTCGCTCTAGGATTTTATTATTCAGAGTTAGCACTATAGAATTTATCCTCTAAATCTCTTAACATTTCTTTTATATTGTCTGGGTTTTTATCCTTTCTTCCTTCTGGGAGATATCTTCAATATGATCTTCTAAATTGCTTAATTATTCCTCAGATGTATCCATTCTGTTATTTATTCCATCAATTACAACTTTCTTTCAACTACTATATTTTTGCAACCCAATATTTTTATTCATACATTTTTCATATTTTCTTGTTCTTATTTTGCATTGCTACTATCTTTCCTTACCTCTTTTAATCCCTCTACCAGGCTACATTTAAATCCTTTGTCCATCTGTTCTGGTGTTTCCTTTTCTGCAGGATTCTATAATCCAGTATGTTATTCTTTTGAAGTCTTTGTGCTTCTCAAATGTCTCATTATTGTGCCCTGTGAACTAATTTTTCCCTGGTGGTATCAGCTGTTGTTTCTGGCAGTGCATATGAGGAAAGGCAGATCCCAGTCTGGTCAACTGTAGTGAGCTCAGGGGGTTGGGTTCAGTCTCATATCTGCCATTTACTGGCCCTGTGTCTGTGGATAATTTATTTAACTTCTCTGGACTTTGGTCTTTTTTCATGTATAAAATGGTAATAATAATAGTAACTATCATATTTAAAATGCCTACTAAGATAAGTTATTGTGTTTTACTAAAAATAAAATTCCCATAGATAAATGACCTGATGATGGCCTGTGATCTTTTTACTTATCCCTGGTGCCCAGTAGTTATGTGGGTTGCTGCCTCATTTCTCTTACTTAAAGTCCTCTCTGGTAGTCAGTTTTAGAGGGTTGCATTCCCAAGTTCAGCCCTAGGACAAATCCTGGAGTCAGCTGCTCCAAGAGTGATAGGATTATTCCTTCATCCATTAATTAATGTTCCAGCTGACCTTCTCCACCCAGAACTCCTTAGTTGGTAAGCTTGGGGTTATCCTGGGAATCTATTGGGAAAATTCTCTGTGTTGTTTTTTTGTTTTGTTTTTTGTTTTTCAGATTTCCTTTGTATCGTCTGTAAAGGATTAGCAGTTTCCCAGCTTTGTAGGATTTTATCATCCTTCTTTTCCCATTCCCTTTGTGGCCTCCTTAAGAATCTCTGAAATAAGTGTGGCTCTTCCTATCCGACTCCTGGCTGTTTTCCAGTACTATACTGGATTTATATTTTATATTTCTTCTGTCATTTCAATGCGATTTAGGGAGAAAGGAAAGGCGGATAATTTTCTTCTGAGGGTTACCTTGAATTGGAGCTCTCTTAAAAAATTGTGAATGTAGAGTAAAAGAAGTCTTTGCAAATAAGGAATAAATTATTTAAATACATATATTTACCTCAATTGGCAGATGTTTTTAAATAAATTAGGTATAAAATACACTATAGTATAGATCAGCTTTTTCTACAGTAGTTTCCTAAACATATTTCTTTAAAAAAATTGTTCCGTGGGAGTACTGATAAGAGTTAATATAAAAATAAAAAGTAGGTTCCATGTTAAACAGATAACCTTAATGCAAGATTGATTTTCAGAGTCTTAATGTGTGATGTGCATTGGACTTTGAAAGGTAGGAATGTAGCCCAATAAACTGTCTTTTCTGATGCAGTTGAGATTCTTGGTTGGTCTGTTAATTTTAAAAGTTGGTTAAAGTCAGGGATTATAAAAAATTATGCATAGGAACATTGAGCATTTTAACTTAAAATTCATGAATATATTTTTACTTAATGATCTTTTGATGAAGAGTCAAGACTTTTGCTTAGGATATGAGTTTTTTGATTGGAGATCCTTTTCATCTTTCTTGTATAGACCATATCCACAAATGCACTGTCCATAAAGATTTACCATTTAAATTCTTAAACATGGAGCAAGAACTTAAAGTCACTTATGAAGCAATCTAAGTGGAGAATGATTTAAAATTTTTCAATCCCTTTTCTAATGTTATATTTATCTCATCTGTTCTTGAGTCAAAATTGGTTTTTCATATTTGGGTTTTTATTTTTAAAGGAGATCTTAATTAAGTCTTTCTAAATTATTCACTTTAGTTTTTTAAAAACAATTTTCCCCTTCATATTCATAATGGGTCAAATAATATGATTAAGTTATATAATTATAACAACAAATACAACTGGTATAAATAAGTTTTAAAACAAATGCAATTGACTCCTTGTAAGTGTAAACTCAACTGATGGTGGAAACAGTACACAAGTATTCTGGAAAGTAGCCTACTAGCTATGAGTATTCAATGTACTATGGAGAAGAAAGGAAAACATTAATCTGGAGCATCTGTTAAGTGGAGGTCTATTACGAGAACCTGTGTTCTATTCATGGATTGCCAACTTTATTTGAGTATGGAAACCATTACATGGCCAAGCATATTTTTAGACTAATATTCGACAGTGGGAAAAAAATCAGATCTAGCTATAAATCTATTTTATAAGAGAAGGACAAGTTAGATGCTGTCTTTGCTGTATTTACATTTTTAAAAATAATTATAAAGTAACTTAAAAAATATAAAACTAGTTGAGTTAAAAACGTGGAAGTGAAATATTACATGTTTAGGTCTTAGTTTGGGTGGAATCTTACAAATAATAACCAATTTTGTTTTTTGAGAAATAATGTAAGACTAAGCATTGAAGAAATCCAAGGTAGCTTTGGATTGAGCATAGTTCTGAGACCTTTAAAAAATGTTTGCCTTTTCTCACACATACAGAGAACAAACTAGTAGTTGCCAGTAGAGGGTGGAGAGGAGGGGCGATATGGGAGTAGAAGAGTGGGAGGTAAAAACTGCTGGGTGTAAGTAAGATAGGCTCAAGGATGTATTGTACAACACAGGGAATAGAGCCAATATTTTGTAATAACTAATATAAAGTGACCTTTAAAAATTAAGAAAAAATTTTAAATGTTTATCTTTTCAGATGATCTTTGGGTGGTTTCAAAAACCTTGGACTTTGATTTGGATACTTTTATTGCATGTAGTACTTTCTTTGGACCATCATCTATCAATGAGGTAGAGTTACTACCTTTGAAAGGTTATTTCCCTTCGAATTGGCCCAATAGCAGTAAGTATTACTATGCCCATATTAATTTGTATTAACAAAGAATGAAAGACATGTAATACACTGTGAGCAAGAATGCTAACTTTGTGTGGGATTGTTTGATTAAAGAAAACAAAAAGCATCCACCTCTACTTCCTATTATTGTATACAGTGTTCCTAAAAATGTGTGTGGAAGTTGAATGTACAAGTAAGTATTTCTGTAGTTCAAGCCCCAGAGGGCTAAAAGTATAACAAAATCTTTACCCCTCACTTAAGTATTTTTTTAAAGTTGAATTTTACATGGTATATCCCTGATTTCTAAAATTATAAATAAGAATTTTTAAAAATAATTAAGTTCTGATTCTCTTGGTTTATTTAATTCTCTTGGTTTGTTATTCAGATAAGTATATTTAGTAAACAGATCATTTATTTTTACATCAAAAATATCTTGTAGATTTTGCGAGAGATTCTGTGAGCAGTTGAACAGGAGGATATGACATTCATTTTGAGGATATTTTATCATCTGTCTTGAGAAATTCTTTGTAAGACAGGAGGCTACTAGCCTTACTTTTCTTTTAATAAAGGAAGCTTTAGTAAGCTGAATCCCTATCCAGCTCTATGAATCTGTAGACATCTCTATACATTTTGATCTCTGGAATAATTTCTGATGGTCGAATTTGGTCCATAACTAATTAAAGACACAGCATTTAATGACTCATTTCAAGTATTTCTTATGCATTTTAAACTGGATTTTTTCTTTCAGAACTGAATAAACCTAGGCAACCAGCTTGAGTCCAGTAAGAGTCTAATTAAGTGAACATATGTCACTTTTTGGATGCATATTTTCATATTTATTGTAGTTGTTTCCTCACCAATATCAGCATTCTAATTTTCTGCTTTCCATATATTTCTCTAAAATAACTGAGGAAGAATTGCAAGAAAATGTTCAAAAATTACACAAATACTACTGTACAGTGTAAGGCCATCTGCTGATTAAATCGAACTGCTGGCTATCAAGTAGTCTCACCATGCACTGACTCAGAACAGTTGTTCCTGTTCACTAACTGTTGTATCGAAGTCCAAGTTTGCTTTAGTTACACAATTTATAAAGTAGGAATGAGTGTAATGGTTTAATGGATAAAAGGACCTCTGTAGGTACTTAAGAGTTTATTTTATGTCATGTGATTAGGTGAACTCTGAGTTACAAGGACATTTTATAGATTTTTTTTTAATGGCCCATTTTATTTACATTAAATGTTCATTTTCTGCATTCTTTCTACAGCAGTGGTCCATGCATTACTGGTTTGTAATGCTAGCACAGAGCTGACCACTTTGAAAAACATTCAAGACTACTTTAATCCAGCTACTCTACCTCTAACACAATACCTGTTAACAATGTAAGTCATTACTTACCTTTGGGTCATTGATATTAAAAAATAGTGACTAATAGTGAAATTGCAATAGAATTACATTACATAAATTTTTGCCAACAAAGTGTTTATTTTCTTTCAGAGATTATGAGAGTACTGATTGTCAGTAGTTAAAAATAAAAAGAAAGGGAATACATACCATGTCCCAACAACTTACCCATTCCCCTAGCTATCTAGCTAACTAGCTATTGTGGTTGGGGCCTAGTGTTACTGCAGATTGTCTTCATCATGGAATAATTTGTTAAGGATCTTTGGATTGTTGATTTTATTTTTCTATTTACTTGTACTTTTATGCCACAAATTATTTAACATTTAAAAGAGTCATTTTAGAGGTTGAATCCAGTATATATATTATACTAATTTTATTCTTGACATAACCTATATCTCATTTTTAATTTCTCAAGCACCATGTCCCCTTTTTAAAAATTGGAAATGATGTTGTGTTGAATTCATTAAAATGATAGAAAAGTCTAGTTTTTAATTTGGAATGTTATAATCTGACTTGCAGTGTTTTCTTTTTTTTTCACCATAAGGAAGTCCTAGGTAAAAAATAAATATCCCTTATGTTCTTTATCTACTTTGAAATGAATTCAGCCTTAATAGAAATAGAAATAAGACCAATTTATTGCAGATTTACCTGAAATGGAGGCTATATTTTATCTAAGTCAGTTTTGTATACTAGAACATGGGCCTTAAAGTCAGTATACCACTTATTGGCTAGGTGGTTTCTTGGGAAAAAATGTTAATATTTCTGTGTCTCTATGTGAGGTAATTAACTACTTCTTAGTGTTGTTGTGAAGATTATGTCGAGTAATAAGATGCTTAGCATAATGCCAGCACATAGTACGTTTTCAACAAATATTAGTTCTCTTCTCTTCTTCCTTCCTCCAAATAGGAGTATATATCCATTTGTGTCTGCAAAAAATGTTCTCTGTGTTGTTTATAAAGTGAAGGCTAAATTATGAATAGATCTACTCACCTATTTTAAAAGCCCCTCATTAAAAAAATTTTTTTTTATTTGTTGCCTTTTTACTAGGTCTTCATCAACTACAGAGAGCAACAAGAGAGTCAATAAGAGAAAGTTTATCCCACCAGCCTTCTCAAATATTAACACAAAATCTGAACTACTCAGTCTAGGAGCAACATTGCAGTTAGCTAGTGAGTTAATTCAGGCACACAAGTTAAACAAAGATCAAGCTACAGCTCTGATTCGGATAGCTCAGATGATGGCATCACACGAAAGTATGGAAGAAGTGACAGAACTGGGAGTTCACACCCTCCCGATCACGATCATACATGGTAAGAAGCAAAAAGGAAAATTGTAGTAAACACATGGTTATATAAGCTATTGTAACCCAGTCTGCTCCTTTGTAATTTCCTAGTCAAACAAGATTCCAGAGTAACTAGATTTTTTTGAATCTGAACCCACCTTAGTAAACTATTAGATGAGAGCACAACTCAGCACCCTAAAAGGGAGAACAGGCATCATATCTGATGAATGAGTAGCATTTTACTCTCATTTTCAAAGCATCCAGATTTGATCTAAACATCTGTGTGCTCTCTATTAATTAATTCCTAGTCAGCTCACTCCTCTATCCTTCATATAGTAGCTGTTCCAGATCTTCATTGTTCTCATAACCCCATCCCTGTCCTACCCCACTCTCTCTCTCTGAGATTGATCTCGCCTCTAAAACAGGAAATGGAGTTCATAACAGAAACTCTTTTCCATGTCCTGTCTTCCTTCTCCAACTTACCTAAGTGTGGACCTATTTTTACTCTTTTGGTTCTGTCCCAATGAGGGAGCTTTACTTTCTCCTCTGTAGAGCTAATTCTTCTGTTTATTTTTAGGATTCTGTTACCTCTTTAGCTCATTTCCACTCACAGACCTCTTCCCCAAAGCTGTTTTGAGGATTTGCATCACATCCAGCCTGTTGACCAAGCTAGACACTTGGGCATCATCCTAGATTATTCTTTGTCCCAAGAGTAAGTGACTTTCTCTTTTTTAAAAAAAAAATTATTTTTTTAATAGAGGTACTGGGATTGAACCCAGGACCTTGTGCATGCTAAGCATGTGCTCTACTGCTGAGCTATACCCTCCCCACCTAAGTGATTTTCTCTTGATCCTCCTCCATCTCTATTTATCTTCCCCCATCAGATCAGTCACTGAGATGTCCCTTCTAGTTTCTACGTATTTTTCATACAGGTTCATTTGTACCCCCTCAATTCAAGCCTTTATCATACCTCCCTATAGCCTCGCTGGTGAGAGTGTGGGTACTAGAGCTAGAATCCTGGATTTATACCCTGGTTCTGTCCTTCATTAGCCCTAAGATCTTAGGCAGGTTACTTATCTCTTAGCTTTAATTTTCTACTCTGAAAAATGGGGTTTGATAATAGCACCTGTCTCTCATAGTTGTGGAGGATTAAATGCATTAACATAGGTAAAGGGTTAGAATGGTGCCTGGCACATGAGAGGTGCTTAGTAAAGTTAATATGTATTATTGGTACAATTAGCTCACACAGCTTTCTAATTGATCCTCCTTTAGTTTTACCTTTCTTCTTATTTTCACTCTAGAATTCTAAAACACAGTCTGATTAAGTCAGTTCCATTGCTTAATATCCTTCACTGACTTCCCCTGGCCTTTAAAATAGAATTCAAACTTGCAGCCATAGCCAGCAGAACTCTTGTGATTTATCCCTTTGCCTCCCTTGTCAGACAGCCTCGTCTCTTGCCTATTTGCTGTGTAGGCTGTCTAGAAATACTCATCAGCTGCATGCTTTGTCAGGCCTCTGCCTAGAATGATCCTTTCTTAAAGAGTCAGGATGTCTTATTCTGAAAGACTTAGTTCTGCTACTTTTTTATTTTTAGGAGGCATTCTCATCTCCACCAAAGCAGAGGGAAATGGTTCTTTCTCTGATACCATAACAATGTTACTGTATCATTTTATCATTGTTCTTTACTTGATATCTTCCTAAGTAGACTATGGTCTCATTAAATGTAAAGTCTTTTGAATATTTATCTTCGTATTTATTATCCCTTGTGCTAATTAAGCCATATAGTAGGCATTCCGTTAATTTGTTTTAATAAATTAATTAAATGAAGGAGAGAGGGAGATAGGTGGGTGAAATATTTCTTGTGCTTTTCAGAAATTTATGACATTGCCTTTATTTTTTCCCCTTCCCTCAATATAATTAGGTGTTTTTGGAGCAGGAAAGAGTTATTTGCTGGCAGTGGTGGTTTTGTTTTTTGTGCAGCTATTTGAAAAGAGTGAAGCTCTCACAGTTGAAAATAAAAGACCATGGAAACTTTTAATTTCTTCTTCAACTAATGTAGCCGTCGACAGAGTACTTCTTGGGTAGGTATGGCAGGTGTATTTATGTAGCTAAATGTTTTAGGCTATTGGTATAAAAACAGTGGATCCCCACACTCAGTGTTCCTTCCCTACAGCTCATTCCACTGAAGGACAGGCATCCAGCTGGACTCTGTGTCTCCTTACAAGACTTGGGGACCAAGGGAAACACTGCTGTTATGTTGATGCTTCTTATGCTGCTTCCTGGGCCCTGAGTAAAAGCCCTTTGTCTCTGACCCAGGAACCTTGGAAGCAGGCTAAGATCGCAGAACCAAGTTACAGGTTATTCTCTTGTCCACCTGCCTGTATGAACAAATAATACTAAAATAGCTGAAGAAAAATTTAATTGTTTTTGATTTCAATAAGAGAGATCTACCTTTAATTTTAACTTTGCCCCATCCTTGTGCTGAAATTGTGAGGTTTTATATTTGACTTTATCCTACTTACAAACTAATCAGTTAGCCTATTACTGTTGCATGAAAAACAATAGCACAATCTGTTCTGCAGGTGTAAAATTTTTGTGATTATGTAAGATTTGATTACAAATATTATATAATGTTTTACTGGTATTCCAGTATTTACTGATCTGAATTTCAACATAAACAACAAAGTTTGATTAGGAGAAATAATCTATTATTTATAAGTGTAGGCTTTTTAAAATTAACTTTTATAATTATATAGGTTAATGCTTACAGTGGAAAATATGCAGACAGTACAGATACTATTTTATTATATTATTAAAGACTTTTTATACACATACACACTCATTTTGTTTTCCAAACTTGGTACTCAACAGTATATATTGTTTGTATCTTGCTCTTTTTATTCAAAGATTATTTCTCTATCATATTAAATCTTCTTAGAAAGCAAACTTTCATAGCTCTGTTATGTGCAGTGATTTTGCCTCTGCTATATTTTAAGCGATTTTTGATCACTAAGTTCTTCCCAAATTTTTCTCATTTTAAATAATACTGTGACGAAGATCCTTAAACATAAATCTTTGTCTTTGTTTCTGATTCTTTTCTGAGGAAAAAGTCCTAGGCCTACAATGAAAGATATGAACATTTTTAAATTTCTTAATGTACTTTGCAAGATTGCCCTCCGGAAAGGTACTACTTGTGTGTACTCTTCTAAGTAATCTAAAGTAGTGGCTGAGGACATTTTTTGATTCAAGACAATGAAGAGTTAACCTGGGGACTAAACAGGAGAGAACTGTAGATTGCTTGGCCTGAGATTAATTTTTTTTTTAATTGAAGTTTAGTCAATTTACAATGTTGTATTAATTTCTGGTGTACAGCATAGTGATTCATTTATATTTATAGCTAGAGCTATAAGATACATAAGAGGGAAGGGCAGGGTGAGGGTTTGCTTCTTTACAAAGCCTTACTTGGGGGTAATGTATGTAGAAGAATCATCACAGATAGCCTTTGGGGGTAGACAGACTTGCCTAGCTTAGAATCAATGGCTGACTCCACTTGTTAGCTGTGTGGCCTCAGCAAAATACCTGATTTCTGAGTTTCAGTGTTCTCATCTCTAAGATGAAAAACTATGTAGAGCTGTAATGAGTATTAAGATAATGTATGTAAAGAGGCTAACACTCTTATACCAAACTTGATGCTAAATATATGATAGTTCTTTCACATTATGTCTTTAGGGGTAATTTTATTTGTGATAAAATACTAACATCTATATTTTATGAACATTTAATGAGCCCTCAACATAAGATAATACATATTTAAAAACTGTCTATGAAATGCATTTTATAAGTCTTTCAGCTACATTGCATTTACTTTTGAGTTTAGGCATTTGACATTGAACTATGTAACAATAAAATATACCGTTACACAAAATTGATTCTAGTAATGTAAATATTATATGAAATTTTGTTTTATACTCTACTTTCTAAATAATCAGAATCTATTTTACCTTGTTTTCTTTAAAGGCTTCTTAGTCTTGGATTTGAAAAGTTTGTCAGAGTTGGGAGTATCAGGAAGATTGCCAAGCCGGTTTTACCTTACAGGTGAGAATCCGGAATTCTAAAAGTCACAGAATGGTCACATATGATGTTATACAACTCTTACCTTAAATTTGGTTTTTGAAGAGGAGTCAAGAAGGCCTTATCTTTTTCTTGACTAATTTAGAAAATCTGTATTTACTTGCTATTAAAATGGATAAAGGGGTATTCTTTTATGTAATTCTTTTTTTAGTTTGCATGCTGGCTCAGAAAATGAAAGTGAACAATTAAAAGAACTGCATGCACTAATGAAGGAAGACCTGACTCCTATGGAAAGAGTCTATGTGAGAAAAAGTATTGAGCAGCATAAACTGGGGACCAATAAAACCCTGCTGAAGCAGGTGAGGGGAAATAGCTCTTTAAACTTATTTTATTTAATCTATATATACTGTTACAGATTCCTTTTTCACTCCTATTGATGGGAATATTATTCCTATTTGTTTCCTTGACATAAACATGACTGTGATAACTTAGATTCAACTAAGGTGTGCAGATGTCTGTCTAGTGCACGTTTTGTTTTATTGCAAAGCATTCTTTGACTGTGAACACATCCAACTCATCATGACAGAGTCATCTTTTCTCTTTCTCCCTATATGTGTATCATTTGTAGGCTTAAGAGGAAAGTAAAAAGGTGAAAATAGATTCCCGGCAAGTTAAATGTAACTTGGCTTTTTTCTAGGAAATATAGAGGAAGAAAAACTGACACTGGGCCAAATATCCAAGTGAAATTTATCTTTCATGCTCTGCTACAAAATCAGGACTTTAAGGGTCTGTCTGAAATCTATCCCAAGAATCTAGGAGGCTCAGACACTTGTTTCCAGGTATCAGGAGCCAACACTGGAAACAGGATCCCAGTCTACAGCAAGTAGCATCATCTCCTTTATGAAGTTCTGATCTAGGCCAACCTGGGCATCAGCTGGTAGGAGAGAAAGAAGTCACTTAGTAGCTTCTTCCCGTGAAAGGACAGCATGGGGAAAAGAAAAGGAGTGGAGGAAAAGAGGGTTGTTGGCCAGTTGGACCATGTGGACATTGGTCACTTTCGGAAAGAGATTTGGGACAATCTACCTGCCTGGGACCCTGTTTTGGTCAGCTAAAATAATGCTACTGAACAAACAAAATCTCAGTACTTAAGACAACAAACTTAATGGCTCTGCAGGGTCAATTGGTTTGGCTCACTTGAGAGTATGGGTCAAGCTGCTCATTCTGAGAACAGTTGTGGCATGATGGCCTTCTGACAGCAGAAGGGCAAGAGGGCAGGCTAGGTCACACAAATACCTGTAAAGCTTCTGTTCATATCATGTCTGCTAACATTCCATTTGCTGTAACGTAGTAAGTCATATGACCAAGCCCAGCATCAGTGGGGCAGCAAAATATACTGCACCTACTTTTCTGGTGGGAAGCACTGCAAAGTCACACAGCAAAGGGTGTGGGTGAGTAGTACTCTCGTGGAGAGGGAGGGAGAAATTGGTAATAATAACCAATCTATGACAAGTTCTAGAAGTCCTCAGACTAGCGTTTTATTATCTGATTTACAGAGTTAACTTTCCTCCCTTCTCCCCAGCCAAATCCAAAAGGGCTTAGTTTGACTATGTTCAGTTAATGCAAATTAGTCACTTATGTAAACTGCTTACATCCTTACCCAACATAATATTGATATGTAAGAATTGTTATGGTTTCTTTGATAATTTTCTAAGTGAAAGCCCAGTTACTATAATCTATTGCTCATTGGTATCACCTATTCATAAATGGAAACTCTTTTAGAAGAAACATTTTTTAAAACATTTTCTCTAGCAAATTTCCACAGTCCAATTAGGCATTCAGACCTGACACACTCCTAAAGTGATACGTCTATACAATAAAACTAATTTATAAAAATGCTACATAGTTCATACTCCTTCTTAGATCAATAATAAAAATCTCTTTTGCTGTTAGACTCTTAGCAATATGATAAATTAAAAGATACAAATAATGTATTTTAAAGAAAAATTTATTTCTTTAGGTTTTTTTATTAGATATTTCTTTAAATAAATTACTTATTGAACACAACTTTGAGGTTCTCATTCTAAAGTGGTTTTGTCAGCTATAGTTACCAGAAATCAGATACAAATGATATGAGGGTGGTATCAAGAGCAGTGTATATTGCTACAGGGGTGTCTGTCTTCTGCTAGATCATTTTAAAAGAACTGAATGTTTAAAAACTGGGGTTTCTAATATAAGTGTAGCTTTAGGATTTTTGTTTTTGTTTTTAGCAGAAGAAGGAAAACCTGACAGAGGGCTATTGTATGTGATAAGTGTTCTTTATTACTATAATATTTTCTTCACATGATCTATAGAGGTCGTATTTAATTATTAAAGCCTAGTTTGTCAATCACATTTATTGACAAAAGATACAGTCACTTTGTGTGGCCTGGCCTTGCTACCAAGGAATTGTAACTATATTTCAGATTGTTAGAGGAGGAAAAAGTATGTGTGTGTGTATACACATATTGTATACATATACACACACAGTTACGTGTGTGTGTATTTGTGTAGATACTGGATACTAGGCCAATGACCACATCCAACTGGAAAAGTCACTGATTTTCCTCTTGTTTATATTTAGTCCCAGAGGTTAAGTATTAGCTTTCTCAGGCTTTTTGCCTTGAGAATGGTATTCTACTGTAATATTAAAGACTTATAAGATTCAAATAAACTTACAGGCTACAATTACACTTTAATTTACTATTGTTATTAATTAATTAGCCATCTTTACCTTAAATAAGTCAAAATACCAATGTGCTTGAAGGTTAAGAAAATGCACGTGGTTCACTAGCATGTTCAGTGTTCTTTGTGGAGAACTTTGGCCTGTGTTGATAATAATGCATGTTATTACTCAGCCTCATCCAGAAGGATAAAATTGGTCTGTTATTCTTGATATTTTTAAACCCATGACATTATAATACCTTTCTTCTGAGTATCAAATACGTCTTTTATTTGTCCTTATTAATGGACTTGTGGCCTAAGTAGTCTGAATCCTGTGATTTCTGTTTATGTGAGAATAATGAAAAGGTGGTGATAAAATGGTCTGTGATTTCAGATTGCCAGTAATTAAATTAGGACTAGCTGATTTCTGATTTTAGCCTACAAGTTCTTTGGTAAATATAGTCTCTTATTTTTTTAGTAGTTATAATGAATATTTATATTGTAAAAAAGGTTCGAGTAGTTGGAGTTACCTGTGCAGCCTGCCCGTTTCCATGCATGAATGATCTTAAATTTCCTGTGGTTGTACTGGATGAGTGCAGTCAAATAACTGAGCCAGCGTCTCTCCTTCCCATTGCAAGGTAACCTGAAAGGTTCTTTTCCCAAAGCACTCAGATGTTAACAATTTTTCAAACATTTCCTCAGTTCAAACTCTTAGCAAACTTAAGTAAAAATTCCTAGCAATGCAAGTACTAAACTGATTTTTTAAAAGAATGCAGAGGGAAATTTGGGGGGGTTAATGTATCAAAATTTTGTTAGATCACAGTTTAGATATTTGGATCACGTAATCCTTAAAGCTTTGATAGCTCTATTGCTAGAATTCTACTTAGAACCTTGCAGATTTTTCAACCAGGCTGAAGGTGTTTATTTAGTCATAGTTTTACAAACCTAACTGCTGAAGAATATTCTTCATTTGCCTTACCTTGGTATAATTCCAGAGTTCAGGTTCTAAAAATATTTTTTAGATTATGAAAGGATATAAAATATATGAAGGAAAATAAGTTGAAAATGAAAATTTGTCTACTAAAATTTAGAAGACTGTGACATCTTCTAAGCTGTCTCAGTCAGTTGAAATGTTGTGCTTTTAAAGCATCTCTTACTGAGGAATCCTAAAGGTAGTAGAAGGAATACTAGACTCAGACTCAGTAGGCTTGAGTTCTAGTCCTTGTTTTGTCCCCAGGTAATGAGAGTAGGGTATCAACTGTCATGATGTGTCCAAAATTTGGGAGATTCCTGCATTGTGGGGCTTTCAGTGTTTAAACTGGGACAGTCCTAGGCAAACCAGGATGAGTCGGTCACCCTACTCAGGAGCCAGGAATGGAGGAACAGTAAGGCCCCGCAGGGGGGAGGAGGAGTAATACTTGCAGAGCACCTACTGTATACTAAACACATTACATACTTGGTTAAATCCTTACAACATCCATGCAAGGTATTATTACATCAAGGTTACTGATAAGACCAAAGCTTGTAGAAATTAAATAACTTGCTCTGACCATAGAATATAATAGAGCTAAAAATTTGAAATAGATTTTTCTATAAAATCTTTTCCCCACTGCATCCTACTCCTATTAGAAAGACATTTAACCCGAAAGCCTAATTTACTTCATCTCTAAAGTGAGACTTGAATCTAAATGACTTCTGAAAAAGCTTCTAAGTTTATAGTTTCTAAAAATCTTAATTTCTCAAAGTGTGTTCTTTGAAATACTAATCTCTTGCAGAGGCCAGGGACACTTACTAGGTTTTATGTGGGAAAAAATTAAGTTCTGTAAAGGATTCTTCAATGAATAACTTTTCAAAGCCCTTTAATACACTTGTTGGCGATATTAAGCCTTGCTAGTTCTCAGAACGCTTAATGGTATTCAAATTCTTTGAAATACATTTTAGAAAAGAAGGCAATAAATGATGTCAGTGCATGCTTTCTCATTGCTTCGATTAATTTGTGGAATTCTGTTTCTAGGTTTGAGTGTGAAAAGCTGATTCTTGTTGGAGATCCCAAACAGCTTCCTCCTACTATTCAGGGTTCTGATGCAGCTCATGAAAATGGATTGGAACAAACGCTTTTTGATCGACTTTGCTTGATGGTACTACTGCTGAATTCATACAGAATGATCATTTATTGATTATACACTGTGGAGTTTGATAGAAAATGAAAATATTAGAAGACCGAGTCCTTGCCCTAAAATTTTTTTTAACTGGAGGTGTTTAGAAAGTGCTCATCCTAAAGATAAGTAGAACCCTGTAATTTAAGAATAAAATGAATCTTTTACCTGTGAGTATATTGCTTTTGCTCTAAAATTTTAAGAAATCTGTAATGTGTCTGTTACCCATGTCTCTATGGTAGAGCTCTACTTCATGTTTTTTTAAATTTTTAAATTATTAGTATATTTTAAAGTTGAGGTGTCATTCACATAACATAAATTAACCATTTAAAATGAATAATTCAGTGGCATTTTCGTACACCCATGATGCTGTGCAGTAACTACCTCTGTCTAGTTCCAAAGCATTTTTATCACCCCAAAATAAAGCTGCACCCATTTAGCAGTTTCTCTCCATTCCCTCCTCCTTCCAGCCCCTGGGAGCCACCTGTCTGCTTTCAGTCTATATGGATTTACCTATTCTGGATATTTCATATCAT
Organism: Camelus dromedarius; assembly: GCF_036321535.1. NCBI lineage: Eukaryota > Metazoa > Chordata > Mammalia > Artiodactyla > Camelidae > Camelus > Camelus dromedarius. Next base: position 43,811,490 of record NC_087436.1, read on the forward strand.
ACAGTCTTACGATTTTCATATCATACAATATGTGACCTTTTGTGTCTGGCTTTTTTCACTTAGCACATTTTTGAGGTTCACCCACATTAGCAGCACATCAGTACTTTTTACTTTTTTTTTTTTTTTTAAGTACATTCTTGGTGTAGTGCAACCATCACCCTGTCCTTTTCCAGAACTTTTTCATCATCCCAACAGAAACTTTGTACCTATTAAACAGTAATTCCTCATCCCCCTCTCTCCTTGAGCCCCTGGTAGCGTCTGTTCTCCTTTCTGTCTCTATATTTGCCTATTATAGGTGCTGCATGTAAGTAGAATCATACAGTAGTTTTCCTTCTGTGTCTGGCTTATTTACCTAGCATGGTGTTTTCAAGGTTTGTACATATTGTAGTAAAGTGTCAGAATTTTATTCCTTGTTAAAGCTAAATAATATTCCATTGTATATGTATACCACAATTTATCTACTCATCTGTTGATGGACATTTGGGTTGTTTCCACCTCTCAGCTATTGTGAATGATGCTGCTATGAAAATTGGTATTAATTATATGTTCAGATCTCTGCTTTCAGGGTGGTTTTTTTGTTTTTTTGATTATACATCCAGAAATACAACTGCTGGGTCTGATGGTAATTCTGTGTTTAATGAGGAACTGCCAGACTTTTCCATAGCAGCTGCACCATTTTACATTCCCAACAGCAATGTACAAGGGCTCTGATTTCTCCTCATCTTCATCTACACTTGTTATTTTTCAGTTTTTTTGATAATAGCTATCTTAATGATTGGGTGTGAAGTGGTATCTTATTGGAGTTTCCCTAATGACTAACGATGTTGAGCATCTTTTCATGCACTTATCTTTGAAAAAATGCCTATTCAAGTCCTTTGCCTATTTTTGAATTGAGTTGTTTCTGTTGTTGAGTTGTAGGAGTTCGCTATATATTCTGGATATTAATCTCTTATCAGAAATATGATTTGCAAATATTTTCTTCCATTTGATGGGTCTTTTCATTTTCTTGATAATGTCCTTTGAGGTTCATAATTTTGATGAATCCAGTTAATCTAGTTTTTCTTGTGTTGCTTGTGCTTTTGGTGACATATCTGTGAAATTGTAGTCTTTGATCCATTTGCAGTTAATTTTTGTGTCTGATAAGGTGCATGTATCAAATTAGAGTTTTCATTTTTTTCAGATATATACCCAAGATTGGGATTGCTGGATCATATGGTAGCTCTGTTTTTAGTTTTTTGAGGGGCTCCATACTGTTCTCCATAGTGACTGTACCAATTTATATCCCACCAGCCGTGCAGGAGGCTTGCTTTTCTCCACACTCTCTCCAGCATTTATTATTTGTAGACTTTTTGATGATGGTTATATCGTGCCTCTTTTTAAAAAACTTTGCATTATAATAAATCATTCCCCCATGTTACTGCTGGCTGTATAATCATCACTATTGACATAAATATGTTAATCACTAAATATTATGTTGTGTGGGTATACCATAATTTAGTCATTTTTCTAGCATTGACCATTTAGTTGTTTCCAATCATAAAGAATGACCCTTTGAGCATTTTTATACCTAATACTTTTTATCAGAGGTTTCACATGCCCACTGACTTAGACTTATCCACAAATTTTGTGCCTTAAAGAGTATTGGGGATTGATTTTTTTTTATATGTTTTTCCCCTACAGAAGATAACTTTGTCCATGTGATCATTAATCCTGCATTTTATTATGTATTGTTAATAGAGTACCTTGTAACAATTCAAGATGTTTAAACAATATTATAGAACATTTTGCAAATAAAAACATGCTCCAGGAGAGCCCTACAGTAGATGGGAGTTGGATTTTGTGATGTATTAACAAAATCAGAAACTTCTTTGAAGATTCAGAATGAAAAATGGCTTGTACCTAAGGAGGAAAGTTAATAAATGAGTCATCAACAACAGTTTTTAAATTTTTAAAGATTTTTTTTCAATTTAGTGTTAGGCCAACTCCTTATAGGTTATGAAAGCATAGTGTTGATGCCAAACTAATTATTAGACACTAAGTCTAAGATCTGATGTTTTATATTTTATAATTTTCTGATATAATAAGTTTACCATGAAAATATTTTTAGTAATTAAAAAAAATTATTTCTATTTATAGTCTGTTTTATCATGGTTGTAATTCATTTACTAAGTGTACAATATGGCAATATTTTTAAGCTTTAAAATATTGTTGTGGATTTTGTTCCCCTAGGAGAAAAAATGCTGTTTTAATTTCTTATTTTTCTGCATTTAAATTCCTTAGGGTCACAAGCCAGTTCTATTGAGAACCCAGTACCGTTGTCACCCTATAATCAGTGCTGTTGCTAATGATCTGTTTTACGAAGGAAGCCTCGTGAATGGCGTTTCAGAAACAGAGAGGAGCCCTTTACTGGAATGGCTACCAACCCTGTGCTTCTATAACGTTCAAGGACTGGAGCAGGTAATGACATTAATGGTGATGAGAGTCAACACAGTTTAGTTTCCTGGTTTAATTTTGTTATTATTTGTGTGATTTTCTTGGTCTTTCCATAGCCTTTCTGGGAAATATAATTTAGGATCTGTTTCTTATTCCAGATTGAAAGAGATAACAGCTTTCATAATGTGGCAGAAGCTGCTTTTACACTCAAGCTGATTCAATCATTGGTTGCAAGTGGAATAGCAGGCTCTATGATTGGAGTGATAACATTATACAGATCCCAGATGTACAAGGTTTGTATTACATATTATATTTACCCTATATTAAATATAACCTTATATTACAATACTTGATATTACATTTGTAGTAGTTTGGTTTGGTGCTTGAAAAACTTTGGGGAATGTAGTTAATTATTAAAAAAGCATTCAGGTTTTTGTCTGGTCTGGCTTTTTTTCTGTATAATTAAATATAAACCTAACAAGGTTTAATTAAATTCAGTTTACAGCTGTTGGGGCAAAAATGCAAATAAACAAATTAGAGGGAAGGAAATATGGTGTATGCTTTGTGTTTTGGGACAGATGGGATTGAATCTCTGTTTTCTGAAATGTTCTTTCATTATTATTGTATTTTATCACTAAATCAAAGATAGATACCAGATATTAATGTACACACAAGCCAATTACTTCTAACTAGTTTTTATTTATATTTATTTTTACTATTTTTCATGTTTCATTATTAGTCAACTCTAAATTAGCATATCCAAATGAGTTTCCCAGCAATAGATAACACATCACCTTGATTTTTGTTCCATAATTTATATTATCATCAGGTTATTTACCTATCATTTTAGAAACTAGCCAAATCTCTGTGACAATGAAATTATCCGCTATTTGTTAAATTACAGTGGCTACTGTGGGCACGTTGAGAGGCCCAGGTTCTTTATGATCTGTGCACTGCATGGTCCTTGTCTTCTTTCCTCCATAGCTTTGTCATTTACTCAGTGCCACGGACTTTGACCATCCTAACATGAAAGCTGTGCAAGTGTCCACAGTAGATGCTTTTCAGGGAGCTGAAAAGGAGATCGTTATTCTGTCCTGCGTAAGGACAAGACAAGTAGGGTTTATTGACTCAGAAAAAAGAATGAATGTTGCATTGACCAGAGGAAGAAGGCATTTGTTGATTGTGGGAAATCTAGCCTGTTTGAGGAAAAATCGACTATGGGGCCTTGTGATTCAACACTGTGAAGGTAAAATAAAAATGTGTTTAATTCAAGCATTTTGAATTAAAACTGACTTTTGGGTTAGTGCTTGGGGTGGTTCAGGAAGAAACAGCTCTGAATTTGCCACTGTGGGAGGTGACTGCAATGCTGACATGGAGCCCACTGTAGAACATAGTTGTCTCATGTTTCCTGTCTTTCTAAGGGAGGGAAGACGGATTGCAGCATGCAAGCCAGTATGAACCACAGCTGAACCATCTGCTTAAAGATTATTTTGAAAAACAAGCAGAAGAAAAACAGAAGAAAAAGAGTGAAAAAGATAAATCTCATTCACAAAAAGACGTGGTATAGTTTGTATTTATATAAATTCACATTCATTTTACACTATACATTTTCATATTTTTATTACCTGAAAACCCTTATTATTAAAAAAGTACAATATTTAAATAAAATTATACACATATAAAAAATTTGCTCTTCAAAAACTTAATTACGTTATTAAGATGTTTGTTGATAATGTAAAAATCTTACTAATAAATTTTTTCTAAAAAATTATGACTTCTGTTTGCTAAAGAAATGAATTTTATAAGGAGCAGGGGAAAGCCTTTAAGGGGAATACCAATGTTACTTCAAAAATAAGTGATTATCTCAAAAGCCCATCTATTAGAACGTGTCTACACAGTTACACCAACACACTCCTTTCTAAACTACAGCTCTGTCAGAATCTTTTAAAAATAAATACAATGCCCTGTCATAAGTAAAAACATTCACAATAAAGCCTTTAAGAAGTACAAAAGAAAGATGAGAAATGAACTAAAAATTCATTCCTGGAGATAGTTGTACTCAACATGGGGCCATGGCCAGTACCAGACCAGACCTGATCTAGCAGGTGCTGAATAAATGTCTGTTGGATGAATGAATGGATGGATGATGGACTACCTCATTTCCTTCTCATCTTTTTCCTGTGCATTTATTTGCACAGTAGCTATTGGTATATATAGTATACAATAGATTTTAAAATATTATAAAAAGAATACGTTCTCCTTATAGAAAATTTGCAAAATATAGAAGAGTATACAATAGAGAATAAAAAGCACATGAGATTCACTACCCAGAGATAATCTTTGCTAACATATTGCTTCAGTCTTTTTCCTATGCTTATATTCTATACCTATATATGTAAATTAGTTAAACCATTTGTTGTGTGATTTTTCGACATTATTAACAAAGGAACATTTACTCATTCTACATAGGGAAATGACAAGGGCTTGATTATAACTACTATCAATGAATTTATGTTTTTACCAGTTAAAAAAAAAACTCTGTGACCCAAGTTAATATTCATTTGAAAGATGCAGCAAACAGCTTATTTGAATTACTGTAAAAAATGACCAGTCTACCTTTATGAAACTTAAAAACTGAGAAAAACTCTGCTTTTGTTTGGGAGAAAAATAAATCTAACAAACAGACAAAACTTGTAATTCTCTGAGCCTTGTCCAAAATGTGTTCATGATTGCAACAGCAGGTGCTCTTTTAAGCATTCATCTAAACTGTGACGAGGGAGATGTGACTCCCAACAGTCCTCACACTGAGTGAGACACAGCTGAAGGCAGCACTAGAGAGCCATGCTTTACCCCTGAGCTGTACAATCTGACAACACATATTTCAACTGGACTCATCACTGCTGCTGCCCAAATTTCCCCCATTTTTCATTTCTTGAATCAATATGTTCTTGGCCAGCTGGAGCTAGGTCTCAAGTAACTCTTTCCAAAGAGAGTGTATAGGTGATACATCTTTTTGAGGCTTTACAGATCTAAGGATATGTTTGTTACATATGAGAGCTATCTAAACTCAATGGGAATTGCCCTCAGCTTCACTTCCTGTTTGTTTGGATGACAGCTGAATTTCCATCTCAGATCTACATCTGGATGGCAGACTGATTTTGCTCCTGGTCTGACTCCTACTGGTTTTCATCTAAAACCGCTCTAATACAGTCTTCCGCACCAGTGCTCACACTATCATTAGTTCCTCCATCCCCTCTGCCTCTCATTTTCTCAGTTTTTAAGGAATTCTGATTTCTGCAATGATGTAGGAAGAGGTCTAGATGGTGTTGAGCAGGATTTCTCGACTTCAGCATTCTTGACATTTTGAGCCAGATAATTCTTTGTTGCAGGGGGCTGTTCTGTGCCTGACAGGATGTTTGGCAGCCTCCCTGGTCTCTGCCCACTAGAAGCCAGTTGCCCCTTCCCCTCAAGCTGTGACAGCTACAGCTGTCTCCAGTCATTGCCAAATATTCCACTGTAGAGAGTGAGCCCAGCCTCCATCCTAGCTATCACTGAAAAAGGCACTTCAGAAATATGGCTGCTCCATTTCCTAGTCAGTATAGATCTTGTATTTTTGATCCAGAAAACATCATAAAGGAAAGCAAAGGGTCTTTTTATTTTCAGGTGGGCATGCCTGCCCATTTCTAATGGCATTACAGAGGTAGTCCACCAAACATGCTTTCAGTCCAGTTCTGTCATCCCTGCAGCTCATGACTCTTCCAACTTCTGATAACAGGTCAGCTGTAAGTGTCAAATACTTACCTTGAGGGAAGGGCCAAGATGACAGAGTAGAAAGACCCTGAGCTCACTTCTCATGAGCACACTAAAATCACCACTATCTGCTGAACAACTATCAATGAGAAAGACTGGAACCTACCAGAAGAGGTCTTCCACCATGAAAGACATAAAAAAGGAGCCACAAGACAGGTAGGAGGGGCAGACTTGGATATAATCAAACTCAACACCCTCCTGGGTGGGCGACCCACAGACTGGAGAATAATTATATAATTATATGGGAGAACCTGCAGAGGTCCCCCCACGTGAGAAAGAGTTCTGAGCTTCCCAGCCCCAGGGCCCAGCAGTGGTAAGACAAGCTCCTAGAGCATTTGGCTTTGAAGGCCAGCAGGGCTAAACTGCGAGAGTTCCACAGGACTGGGGGGAATGGAGAACTCACTGTTTGTTGTTGTTTTAGCCCTTCCAACCACAAGACTTCATGATTCTATAGTCATAAACTCTACACCTATCTATTTTTGTTGTTGAGAACTCACTCTTAAAGGGCACAAAGTCTCATGCACATCAGGACCTGGGGCAAAGCAGTAATTTGATAGGAGCTGGGCCAGACCCACCTGCTGGTCTTGGAGAGTCTCCTGGAGAGGCGGGGCCGGGGGAGGGGGGCTTCAGCTCATCCTGGGACACAGGCACTGGTGGCAGATGGACTGGTGGAACATTTAGCCATGAACACTGCTGAAGCTGGTGGCTAACATCTTAGCTCATGAGCATGAACAAAGCACCACCCAACAGCCTGCAAACACAAGTGATGGGACAGCTCAGGCCAAACATCCAACTGGGTGGGGACACAGACCCACCCATCAGCAGACATGCTGCCTAAAGACTTAAGAGCCCACAGCCACCTCTGAACTTGCCCCTAGACATGGCCCAACCCACCTGAGGGCCAAGACCCAGCTCCACCCACCAGTGGGCAGGCACCGGCCCCTCCCACCAGGAAGCCTACACAAACCTCCAGATAAGCCTCATCTACCAGGGTGCAGAAACCAGAAGCAAGAAAAGCAGGATCCCACAATACAGGCCAGATCCTACTCTGGGACCAGCCAGGCCCTGACCCTGCCCATTAGCAGGCCAATGCAACCTCTGGGACACCCCAGACCCCAGTCCAACTGTCAGCAACCAACCCCTCCTCCCCGGCCCCATCCCCACCAATAATCTGAAACAAGCTCTAGGATTCCTGGTCCCTGCAGCCAGACTCCAGGAACCAGCTCTGTCTGCCGTTAGATGGGCATTAATCCCAGAATCTGGCTTCACCTGCCAGTGGGTGGGCAACAGCCCCAGAGTCTTCAGGACCCTAACTCTGCCCACCAGTGAGCCAGCACTAGCCCTGGGATCCCCAAGGATTCAGCAACCAACCACCTTGTAACCAGGCACCACTAAACAATAACCAGCAGCATCTGCAAGGCAGACCACCCACAGATCAACAAGACTAGGGTCCAATCAAGCCAACCAGACCACCCACACAGTCAGCCCACCTCAACAGAAGGACCCATGCAGGCCCACTAAGGGGAACGCCTAGAGCATACAGCTTGGGTGATGAGGGAGGAGTACATAGCTGGGATGCATAGGGTGACTCCTACAGAGCACCACTTCTTCAAGCCCAAGAAACAACTAACCTACCACATACATAGAAATACAAATAGCAACTTAGACAAAATGAGGTGGCAGAGGAATATGTTACAGACAAAGGAGCAAGACAAAACCCAAGAATAAGAACTAAGTTAAGTGGAGACAGGCAATCTACCCAAGAAAGAATTCAGAGTAATGATTAATAAAGATGATCAAAGAACACAAGAGGTGAATGGATGCACAGAGCAAGAAGTTAAAATTTTCAACAGAGTTAGAAAATATAAAGAACTACCAAACAGAGATGAAGAATACAATAACTAAAATGAAAAATACACTAGAAGGAATCAATAGCAGACTAAATGATTCAGAAGAACATATCACTGAGCTGGAAGACAGAGCGGAGGAAATCACGGCCACTGAACAGAAAAAAGGGAAAAAAAGAATGAAAAGAAATGAAGACGATTTAAGAGACCTCTGGGACAATATCTAGTACACTAATATTCACATTATATGGGTCCTAAAAGCAGAAGAGAGAGCGAAAGGGCCTGAGAAAATATTTGAAGAGATAACAGATGAAAACCTAACAGAGGAAAGGAAATAGTCCCCCAAGTCCAGGAAGCACAGACAGTCCCATACAGTATTAATACCAAGACACAATGCAATCAAATGACAAAAATTAAAGATAAAGAGAATACTAAAAGCAGCAAGGGAAAAGCAACAAATAACATATAGGGAACTCTCATAAGGCTATCAGCTGATTATTCAGCAGAAACTCTACAGGCCAGAAGGGAGGGGCACGATATATTTAAAGTGATGGAAGGGAAAAACCTACAACCAAGAATACTCAACCTAGCAAGGCTCTCACTTAGATTTAACGGAGAAATCAAAAAAGTTTTACAGACAAGCAAAAGCTAAAGAAAATCAGCACCACCAAACCAGCTTTACAACAAATGTTAAAGGAACTTCTCTAGGTAAAAAAGAAAAGGCCAAAACCAGAAAAAAAAAAATTATGTAATGACTATAGTTACCAAAGGGGATGGAGGGTGGGAGGGATAAATTCAGAACGTGGGATTAACAGACACATTCTACTATATACAAATTAGATAAACAAGAAGGACCTACTGTATAGCACAGGGAACTATATTCAGGTTCTTGTAATGAGCTATAATGGAAAAGAATCTGAAGAGATGTGTGTGTATGTGTTTGTGTATATATATATATATATATAAAACTGAATCACTTTGATGTATGCCTAAGACTAACGTTGTAAATCAACTACACTTCAAAAAAGAAAAAAAAGAAAGAAATGCTAAAGTTAAAAAAAAATATTGTTACGGCCTTTTCCTTCTTATTTTTTAAAGTTTTATTGAGACATAGTTGACATATAACATTGTATACTTTTTGGGGGGAGGTTGGTGGTAATTAGGTTTTATTATTATTTTTTTTAACAGAGGTTCTGGGGAGGTTCTGGGGATTGAACCGAGGACCTTGTGCTTGCTAGGGAAGCACTCTACCACCGAGCTATACCCTCCCCCCAGCCTTTTTCTTCTTGAAAATAGAAAAAAAGTTCATACTAATATACAGGGTTCAGACACTATATTTTTGCTCAAAATAGATCATGAGCCAAAAACAACTGTACAATGGTCAGTACCACCAAATCAGAAGACTGTTTTGATTTATTAAATTAATCTTTTAAGAAACTACATTCCCTGGCTCCTCTTAGTCTTTGAAGGAAATAAGAAGTGAGCAGTAACTGTCCCTTGTTCCATTTCTGTTGTAACAGCCTTGGGGAGAAGAAATGAGTGAAGACCAGCAGGCAGGTCTGGCCCAGGCTCCTATGAAATCACTACTCCCACCCTTGGCCCCAGTGCACGTGAGACTCTGTGTGCGCTCCTTACCAGCAAGGTCTCTGCTTCCCCCGGTCCTGTGGAGCTCTGTGTGCGCTCCTTACCAGCAAGGTCTCTGCTTCCCCACTGGCCTTCAAAGCCAAATGCTCCGGGAGTTCCTCCTCCTGATGCCGGACCCCAGGCTGGCGAGCCTGACCTGGGGCTCAGAACTCTCACTCCTGTGGCTGAATCTCTGAAAAGTAATTATTCTCCAGCCTGTGGGTCGGTATGGGACCTGATCATATCACGAGCACTCCCCTCCTATCATCCAGCTGTGGTTCCCTCCTTATGTCTCCAGTTGAAGAAGATCTTCATTGGTAGGTTCTAGTCGTTTTTATCAATGGTTGCTCAGCCGTCAGCTGTGGTTCTGCTGTGTTCGTGAGAGGAGGCGAGCACGTGGTCCTACTCCTTTGCCATCTTGACCAGAACTCCCATAACAATAATTGACATAGAAAAATCTCCAAAACCCAGGCTAATGCTTGCTTTATCTTTTTCATTTCAAATTCAAAGGTATTTGATAGACACAAGTTGAATTTAAGGAGTAACCCATTCAATAAACATCAAATATTAAAATTTCTTATAATTTTACAATACACTTAAAATAATAGGCCAGTTTTACAGCTAGAGCCATCATATATCTATAGCTAATAATCAGATTAAAACAACATTTCCCATCTTGTGTTCAGTGAGTGACAGAATTATATAAGAATGTTCTCTAGATTTTTATTACAAAAAAGGTCTAGTAGTTTATGCATCACATAATAAAGCAGAATGAAATTTCTAGGCTTTAATACACTCAGTTGCTTTTACTTTACACAGGATATGTGTATTAGGTATTTTCCGATTCCTTCACAAACATCACATTGACTTCTAGGGAGAAGAATAGGTATTTTCCCCATTTTATAAATGATGAAGCCAAAGGTCAGAGGAATTGAAGTAACCCAGCTAATCTACCATAACTAGTCAGAGGCAGGGCTGGAACCCAGACTAACCCAGCTGAGGCTCCTCTGCGGCACTGCACTGCCTGCATGACACCTCACGTCACTTCAGCAAACCGTCAAAGACACAGAAACCAAACATTTTACAGTCCTCTTTGACCCAACCAACCAGACTCATTTCCTGCTAATTTAACTTGGCTCATTTATTATGTAACATTTCATTAATAATTTGTTTGAACAATCTATACCTTCCTGGTAAATAAATTTTGCTAAAAAATGGGATTATTAACTTTTCTTTGAAGGTCTTGAAGCTCTACATTTGCTATGAGAAGATGCGTTTGGATTTAATGAAGAAAAATGGATTATTAATAAAAATGTAGAAACAGTTGAGCTAGTGATTCTTTTCTTCTTATCAAAAGTTGGTTAAAAGCTAATAATTATGTTTCCTATTCTTCTCCACTCTGCAGCCAACCCCTGTCCTTAGAAACATGCATTTCAATATTTAGGTTACTTGTGAAAAATCACAAGTTAAAATCTGAGTTTATGAAGCCCACCTTAAAACTTCAAAATAAAACATAACTATGGTATTGTTCTTTAATATTTGGACAAAAAGAATGTTTGACTTGGAGATGCCAAAACAAGCCCCAAATGCTGCACACTCTTGACTGTGGTTTAATTTAAAGACAGCTGTGAAATAGCTTTATACTAATTTGATTTTTTTATATTAAATAAGAATGAAATGGAAATTGGTGATTTACTCGACAGATATTGGGCCCTGAAAATTAAATAATTGTTCTAAAAACATTAGCTCAACACTGATTTGAAATGCCTGCTTTGTAATTAGTCATGAGTGAAACGTATGTTTAGTTCAAGTTGTGTTTTTGTTTTATATAGTAGCATGACTTGATTATAAAGTAAAGGAAAAATACAATCCAAATATCTCTGCAAAATTCTGAGTTCCTTTCATCCTGAAACACTAGTTAGGTTGATTTTTTAAAGTCTTCTGTTAGTCTCTTAATTATCGATATCCCTTACTATTCTACTTTCTAATTGGGCAAATCTGGAGTTGATAATATAGTAAATAAAAGTGTGTGTGTGAAAAAAATCAGGGAACAGTCAGCTTTCAGGTTAAAGAATTAGTAGAGAAGACTTCCTAAGGTACTTATTGCTTCTTTTAAAATAAAAACTTCAAGTATGTCGATTTTATTGGTTGAATTATGATGGATTTGTGGCTTCTTGGAATAGAACTGATTCTTTGGGTCAACTGAAGTCAGTGCATTCACTGAGCATCTACACTGTGGGTGGCTCTATGTTAAAGGAGAGCAGCTTGTTTCATTCTGGAACAGATATGTGCACCTTGTTTTACTTGCCACCTCAGGCATGCAGTATAGGTGAACTAGTTACATATCGCTCTACCCCTATATGGGGGCAAGACAAAGCTCTCCCTGATGGAGAAATCTGGGGGAATTCTTGAGATAAGAAAATCAGGCTTCTCTGGCCATTCTCGTGGAATGAATGCTTCTAAATAAACCAAGAACTAACATGGCCATGATGTGCTGGGAGCTCAGATGCCTTGTCCCCTACATCCTCAGGCTCCTTACCGCTAGAGTCAGTGTCAGGCTTTTAGGCTCTGGGTTCTGAGGTAGAGGCCAGATTTCTAAGGACCAGGTAAAGCAGTGAGAAGAAAAAGAGGGATGGATATGCATGGGGGTAGACACTTGGCTGACAAATTCTGAGGCATGAAAAGATCCTAGGTCTCCTGCCACAGATGGGGGTGTGTGTGTGTGTGTGTGTCTGTAAAATCAGGTGACATCTCCTACTGTCCTGTGACTTCTTCTAGGTATCACAGTGTTTGGAATGGAAAATGATAAACTTCCCAACCCACGTGGTGACATCACATGAGTACAGGATCAGGGCATCAGGCAAAGTGTAAGACGTTGCATGAGACTTGCTTTATGTGCTGGCGCACTCTATAAGCAAGCTGACTGAACATGAAGAACCAAGGACAAAACAGAGAACATACTGTGTAAGAGCCACACATACAACGTTATTGCCAATGGCTCTCCAGAATTATATTTTGCATTGATAATTCAAGACCAGCACCATCACAGCAGGTGCTCAGTGTGTAACCACTGGATAATATCATGTACAATGTCTGGTAATCTGCTTTTCTTTCTCTTTTTTTGATTGCCTTCTAAGCATTTTCTTCTGTATTAAAACACACACACACACACTCACACACACGGCTTGTTTCTCTTGCCATCCAGTATTGGTTCACATGTGCCTAAACATATATACGCTTGAAGCCTACCTTTATAAGTGGAGCATGAATAGCTCATTTTGTGTTCTGTTTTTATTCATTATACCATTTACTTCCTTTTTCCTTGTTTTTTGTTTAATTTTATTTATATATTTTTGAATAGGCAATAACATACACAGGGGTCAATATTCAAGAGGAACAAAAGGGAAGAGAGTGAAGTGTCCCTCCCTGCTTGTCCCCTAGTTACCTAGTTTTTCTCCCCAGAGTCAACTGATATTATAGGTTCTTGTATTTCCTTCCAGAAATAGTTCACTAACATGCAAGTACATACATATAAATGGTCTCCTCTCTTACACAATAGCCCACTATACACATCTTCCTGTACCTTGTCTTTTTCATTGAATAGCATATCTTAGGGTTCCTTCGACGTTGTCCACACTTTTAAAAAATTGCCTAGGATTTGTCATCACCATAAATTACCCCAACATACCACAGACCATAGCCTCTCCCTCACTTCTCCAGCACATACGTTCCAGCTCCATCATGATCCCTCACTTCCCGTCTCCTTACTGTTTTGTTAACCCACCAGTCTCCCTTTATTTTTTCCTGACTGTCCAGACACCATCAAGTTTAACTACTCAGCTGCCTCCATGCACTGCCTCTTTGCTGCAGGTTTTTCCAGCTGATAAAATTCTAACCATGGATCAGTCCAAACATCCTTTCCCATTTTCTTACACTTGGGCTGCTGGGTGCTCTAGAGAAAATTAGACTAATGTGCAGATGGGTGCCACAACACATTTATGATAACTGATCTCACAGGTCCCTCAGGCCCAGAAGTTATGTCCTTAATAAGCCCTGCAAGTCACTGTCTCCAGTCACTCTTCCCACCAGAATGATTTTTCTAACATGCAAAACTCCCATGAATTCAATCAATCCCTCCTCCACCCAAGGTAACCAATAATCTACTCTGTCACTATAGATCAGTATCATCTGCCCTAAAATTTCATGTAAATCAAATCATACAGTGTCTACTATTTTACTCAGCACATTTAGGGTTGTCTCCATGTTATTACATGTATCAGCAGTTCATTCCTTTTAATGCTGAGTAATATTCTATCATATGGAGTGTGTTGTTGTTTTAAATCTGTCCACCAGCCCTTCACTTCTGAGATAATTTCATCTTCTCTATTTGCTCTATTCTCTCTGAAACTCCTACCAGTCAGATGATGGACTCTGGACTGATTCTCTGAATATCTTATCCTTACTGTTCTTTGTATCTTTGATTTGTTTCTACACTCTGGGGAGATTCCTTTGAATTTATCTCTTTTTTTTTTTCTGACTTTATTATTTTTAGAGCAGTTAGGTTTACAACAAAATTGAGAAGAGGGTAGAGATTTCCCATATTCCTCCTGCCCCCACACATGCATAGCCTCCCCACTTAACATCACTCATTGGAATGATACTTCTTTTTTTTAAACCAAGGATGAACCTACATTGACACATCACAGTCACCCAAAGTCTACAGTTTACCTTAGGTTCACTCTTGTGTTGTACATCCTAATTCTATGGGTTTGGACAAATGTATAATGACATATACCCACCCTTATAGTATCATACATTTTCCCTGCCCTAAAAAATCCTCTGTATATACATCATTTGTTGACAATTAATGACAGCCGAATGACACTGTACTCAGATTTCTCAATACATGTAAAAGAGCAAAGTGGTGGGCACCATCTACAATATTTGATGTGATACCAAAGGCACCCAAACTTGAAATTGCACAGTGGCAGGCTGTATGAAATGCATGTGGTGAAGTCCTTTGGGGGAAAATACAAAAAATCTATCACATCAAATTAATGTTAATTTGGATGGAATTACCTTTATAGTTGTACTATTATTTAATTAGTAATTTTTTATTTTCATGGTTGTATATGAGTTCCTCCCTAGCGGTGCTGGACTTACTCAGGTCTGCTTCCCCTCCACAAGAAGCATTTCCTACCTCCTCACTTTTCATCAGGCATCAGACACAAATAAGCCTTTAAGAAAGCACTTCAGAAAGTGCTGCCTTTGGCCACTCACTGCAACCTAAAAATATGAGGAAAGACTAAACGAAGAAAAAACTGCAGAAGAAATCATTTCTTTAGAAAATAGTTTTGTCAAGAGCACAGCTGTTGATCCGCACAGCCTTGGCACAGCCAACAACTCTGTCCCGTCCAATTAATATTAATCAGTAAAGACAAGGGAAAGGAAAAAGTGATGGTCCTCATTCCTGTGAATGCCACGCTGACCTAAATTTTGACTTGTCTCTACAATGATTAAATTCATTCTGTGTTCTACAGATACAGATTATTTCTTCTTAAATATTGAATCAGAATTTCCAGTTGCTAGCAGACTTAAATCACCACCCAGGTATTCTTTCTTGCCCAAGTGCTTGGAATCAAGGAATGTATTACTGACTTCTTATTTTTGTGTTTGCATATGTTTTTGTTCATTATTATTTAAAAACTCTTTGTGACTTATTTTATTTCATCCCTATTTTGTGAGGAAAAGAAAAATACTTTGAGCTTTTAGGATAAGAGGAAAGGAATAGGTTGCTATTTTAATAAGCTGCTACTTTGTAATTAGCTTATTTTGAACAAATGAATTGTTTCCAAGCTTTAGCATGGGAAAGAGTAGGCGCTGTTGATGCCAGTTTCATGAGACTGGGAGCCAAAGGAAGATTCAGAGAAGAACCTAAAATACCATGTGAGTCTTTGGGAGTGACCAGCAGTTTATCCTGAAGAACAATGCACTTAGCTCCAAAACAATGTCCTTAAACCTGCAATGACTCGTTTCCTGAGAAATAGTGTCTCAAATCCAATGTAACTCAAATAATTTGTAGCTTAAGAATGGAGATCACCAGATTCATGCAAATAATAAAAGTGTATTTTCTTCCAATTTTTAGGGACACATTAGAGGCTCCATAGCTGGGAAATTTTTAAAAAGGAAGGGAAAAGCTATGTTCTATTTAGGGCATTAACAGGAGTTCAAGTTTGGGTTAATGTTGACAAAGTTTTAGTTTTTATTTCTAGCCTGCTTTATTTTTTTCGGAATTTATTAGTAGCCAATTTCCATGAAAATATTTCTTGATTTTCCTGCACAAAATGCATTGCAAGATTATACTTTCTTTTCCTTCAAGAGAAAATGAACTCTCAAATCCTCAAAAATAAAAACCCTGGAAGAAAAAGAGAATTTGCTGAGAAGAATGCCATTATCCTCTTGCAAACCCTTCCCTTTCTCTTATTCTCAGTCCTGCTGTCTCAGGCACAGCCAATAATACATCATAGTATTAGTGTGGTGATTGGTGCTATAAAAATGCAGAGTTAAACAGAAACCCACAGTGGCCTCCTTCAGGGTAAAGATGGCTTCTTTCAACAGAGAAAGCCAAAATCCAAAAAGCATAGGAAAGCAAGACTCAGAATTAAACATTTTCTGGATCCTCATTATTTTTAAAATAGAAGCTTTAGATGTCATCTTGTCAAGCACAGAATAACAGAGGAGGAAAGTTTTTAATCACTACTGAGGACTGGTCAAGAAACACATTTAAGAAAGATTAGACCCAAATAATTTCCTGTTAGCAAATAGTACTAAATAAAGGAATATATTACTTTCAGATAGTGGTAAAAAAAAAAAATCTTTCTTTAGAAACCTATCAAGTTCCTGGGATGTGATCACATCTCTCTCAGAAAATAAGATGTGATTTACCCAGAATAGAGAAAATAAGAGCATTGAGGACCTTTCCTTTCTCTGTCCAACCCCAGGATTTTTGATTTAACAAAAAGTAAAATCTAAAAGTTAGCCTTGAATGTTTCTGTCCTATACAAATAATATTTCCAATACAGAACAAGTTTTAAATGTTTGTTTTTAAGATCCAGTATCCCATGTCAACCCAAATGGTCCAGCTTCTGGGGCTTTAATTTCCACTGTGGGTGAGTACCATGATAGAACTCAACCCACTGCAGCCACCTCTGATCAGAAATTTACTTCCAGTCTTTAATGAAGACTACAAAAGACACAGGCACTTTCCAGAAGGCCAGTGTTTTGTTTTGTTTTGTTTTGTTTTTTAAATAACAATTTCTGATGATAAATGTTGTAAAATTTACTTGGAAACACAAAGAAAATATAAATTCCCACTACCCAATAACAGAAAGATAAGCACTGTATTTTTCTCTCCAGAATGTATGTGTTTCTACTTCCCTCCAATCATTCAAAGACACATACCGTCCACAAACTGGGGTCATACTAAGCATTATATCATGATTTTTAAAAAATCCATCAAAATATGATTTTAAGCCTACACTGTTGGTGTCGCAGCGGAACTTTTGTCAGTCTCTACTGTTGGTAAACGTGGACAGCCTGACTCACAGCTAAAGCCCTGAAGTGGTAAGTCCTTAAGTTCCCTTTGACACTCGGGAAAACACAATTTGCCGGACAGAGTTAAGAACAAGCAAATTTTGGCAGGAAAGAGATGAAGCGGAGCGGAAATAGGAATTTGGGCGTCTGGATCCAGGGGATGAGGCCTCAGGCGACTGACACTTTGTGCCCCACAGACCCTTCCCCCAACATTTTAGACACATGACGTCTAGCTAAAATGAGCATCAAATACCAACTCGGAATAGAATTTTTTAAAAATACCAGGGGAGCGACAAGCAGTCTAGAGAATGAATCTGGGAAGTGGCTCTGGGTGTTGAGGAGAAACGCTTACCTGCACACATTATATAACACAGGTCTAGTGTGGCCCCGACAAGCGCACAGGAGCATCTTTAACAGCCTGGAGTCCAAGTCTTTACCCCAACCTACTGAGTCTTGGCGTCACTTCTAGTTGCTGAATAGCTAAACCCTCAAAACAAAAGTCTCGGGGTCTATGCCCGCTTGTTCTCGGACTTGGCAGGCACAGAACTACCGGGGGAGGCGTCTTAACGGCTTGTTTATTTCGGCAGGAGGCGCCCACCACTGACGCTTTTGAGTCAGGTTAGCAGCAGCCGAGCTGCAAGTGAAGGTCCCAGAGGGCGTCTCAGGAAGAACTGCGGAGCCACGCGCAGTCCAAGGGTGTCGGCGGCTGGCGGGTCCCGCAGGGGCCTTGTCCGCCGACCGGGGCCCCGCCAGAGGGCGCCAGGACCTCGCCGCCGCCCAGCATGCCGCAGCCGCGGTGCGACATGAAAACGCTCAGGTGCGACAGGAAGGGAGCGTGACCCCAGGGCCGCGGCGGGCGGTAGGGGGCGCCTCCTCCAAACCCATCCGCGCTCCAGCTCCCTTGGCTATCGCCTGCCCGCGTAAGATCTTGTTTTGTGTTTTGTTTTAAAAGCCTTCTCCGCCCCCGTACTGCTTGAAGGCGTAAATGAGAGAGGGTGGGAGGGGTGAGAGGGGGAAATGGAGAAAAGAGGCGCTAGAGGACTGAATGCCTTCTTTAAATTACTGCTGACACCTCGGTTCCAGGCCCCTAAAATCTCAATCAACAATCCATTAGAACTCAACAGGAGTAAAACGAAATCCTCGTTTAAGTGTATTTATCCGATCTCCTTTCTCTCTTTCAAATGCTAAATCCATTTCAGCATATGCCCCCTTCTTTCTCTCGCCTTTCTCTCAAGACTGGCAGCCCATACCACTCTTGTAAATATGAAAGATGCTAATCATATGACATATCACGTCTCCGTCGGAGCCGGAATAAAGCCTTCAGATTTGGGATCATTGCCTCCAGACAACAGCTTCATCAGCCGGAAAGTTGGTTTTTTTCTCCTTTCCTTCAACTCTCAATCCCTTCTTTGTCTGGAGTAAAATGCAGCCGACTCGAGCCACCCAGGCCATATGGTTCACTCTGTATTTTCTTAGTTGAATTCTGAATTGTTTCTGTGACTTGCGAAGTTTTTTTGGAAGTGCGTATAAAGACATAGAAGAGCTACTTGTGCAGGGAGCGCTGCCCTGCGCGCCGCGGCCGCCCCCTCCCGGCCTGGAGCCCCGGCCGCGGCGGTCGCCGCTGGGGGAGTGTTTGTTACATGGGCGCTGCGTTATCGCGCTGTTGGCACTAAGGCCCGGCAGGCGCAGCTGCTGGGCTCGCTCTCCGTGCTGTGCGCGCTCTGCCTCGCACACTGGAAGCACTCGAGAAATATATGGGGGAATGAAATAATGAATAAATCAGCCACTAGAGACCACCCCGAGTGGTTTGTGTCCTAAAGTATCGTTTTAGATCCGTGAAAATAAAACATAGCCGTGCCCTCTCCTGACACTGCGTTGCATTACACCGTCTACATTACACACGGTTTTCTGACATGCAACAGTTTCTTTGCTCGTTTGAATGTAAGCTCCATGGGGGTAGGAATGGTGTCTGTCTTATGTGTGGCACTGTTCCCAGGGGTTGGTCCGCTGCTTGGCATACACTGAGTGCCCATTAAGTATATTCTGAATGTAGAAAGGAAGGATAATTGGATGAATATGCTTTACCGTAGAAAAATATCTTATTTCCCTAAGATACAGGTTAAAAAACTTTCTCTGCTGAAGATTTTAACTTATTTTCCCCAACAAACCACACAATTAATTTCCAGAAGAGAATTCAGTGGGGTTTTTGGGGGGGGGGGTGGATATGTTTTTCCTGAGTGGGAAGAGGAGAAGGAAAATCAGCTTTCAGATCTTTATCCATTGCTTTGAATGAGTTTTGTGTGTTCCAGGTTCGGGACTGTCCGTGCGAGGGAGCAGGCTGCCAAATTTCCTTTCTCTCTGCCTAACTCCTTACACAAACCCCAAAGGGTCCTTTCACCAAATCATTAAATTCTACAGAGGTGGTCAAGCTCACACTGCTTTTCATGAAAAGGAGAAAGAAAAGGGTCCTTGAAGTTTAGAAGATGCCCAAGGAAAACTCCTTGAATGACATCAAAAGAATGAGTTTCCATAGCTGTTGAAGCACGAGGGCCGTGTATCGGCACAAAGGGGGACGGGGCACCGGGACGGGCCCACCGCTCTGTCCCAGGACAATTGGGTCACTGAAATAGGGAATTAATTACCATTGGAGAGTGGGCAGCCCATTCACCACTGGCTGAGTTTTATTAAACGCCAATATAAATAACAAAACAACTCTTGTGGCTGCACTATTCCTACACGCCAAAGGAAGGATTATGCTGGGGATTAACATCTTAAAGTCTATGAGACTTTCTGACTCAAGGCTCGGAGCTAGTAATCGTGTTTGTCTCCTGGTTCAGCGATTAGTGCTCTCTTTCTTGCACTTTCCCCTGGATAGCCAATGTCCCTTTTTGCAGGCACAGGGGGGTGGGGGTGGGGCTCATCTCCCCAGTGGGCCCCTAGCCCCCCATTCACGCTCCGGCTGTTCTTTTCCTCTTACCTGCGGAAAACAATCAGAAAGCTGGCGGAGATTGGCAACGTTTCCTACAGTGATTTCTCTCCTTCGTGGGAAAGAAAAGGGGCGCCTGGGCAGCGGGTCGCATAAGGAGTGAAGAGAAGCCTGAGGGGCACTGCCTTTCCAGAGGGGAGAGGAGCCTTCCAGCACCTGCCAGGCGGATTTCACCGCCGTCAAGACGACCTTGGGCGTCAAACTCGATCTCCTGAATGTTTGGGCTTCGGGCACCTAAGCACACTTTGTAACCTGAGGACAACGGTCTCGGGAATGGGAGTGGGGGGTGTACGATCTTCTCTGCCTCGCATCTTCTCTGGTTGATTCCCCTGCTGCTCCTCAAATATGGAAGGGGGAGGAGCTGGCGCGGCTGAGCGACCCAGTGCGGACCCCTGCGAGGACTAGATTAACAAATCCTCCCGGGGTAGGATCCGAGGGGGAAACGAGAGCGAAACTGAGAATTCCGTGCAGGGGTCCAGTACGAAAGTGAGGCATGAGTTTACACTGTTATCGCTCTTGGCTTCCTTGGCTCCCCAGAAAGGGACCGCCAAAAATTCCGAGCTCACACTGGCTCCCAGTGCTCACCATCACCAGTAATGAACTCCGACCTGGTGAGACCTCTGCGGGGAAAGATAATGGATCTCACCCCGGCCTCCCCGGCTCTGGAAACTGCGTTCTCAGCCCCTAGTGAAGAACTAAAACTGGCTAACTTATTCTCTCCATCTTTCAGCCTTTCTGAGAGCTCACCCCGAGGATTAGGATTTAGGCTACAAAGCCATCCTTGGCAGACACGTCATCCTGTCCTTTTAGCGGAACACAGATCCTCCTTCCCCTTGAGGGCAGGGTGGTTTACAGTGAACCGCGAGACAGGCTTGCTGGGCAGGCAAACTTTTGCTCTTGTTCTCTCTGGGAAAATCTCCCTTCTTCACGCGCCCCCCCACCCGCACACATTTCACCTGCAACAGCAAGTCTGGTGCGGGGGCCATTTGCCCTCTTTGGCCAACTTGTGAGGTCGAAGTGTGGATGGGGTGTAGTCTATGGCCCCACAGCAACACCTACCCTAAACTTTAGGGCTTTTGGGTCGTCTCAAAGTTCAATCTTCTTAGAAACAACAAAGACTTTCTAAAGATCTCCACCCCTTCCCCCCCCCCCCTTACTTCACTTTTCTTTCCCTACACACACTCGGCCCCCTTTCTTTCTAAGGCTTGGGGATGAGTTTAAATCACTGTGCTCCCATTTCTTGATAACTGCCTGCTTTGAGCTTTTGTTCTCTTAAAGTAGGATTGCACACTGAAAGAGGGGCTGAAGATGAACAGTTTGACCCTTTAGGACAGTTCACGCAATGGACAGGAGCGGCCCTCGGTCACCAAACTCACTGACGCTATTCACGCGCTCCCCTCCCCCTTCGCATAACATTTCAGCCTCGTTTCATCTGGACAATCTTTGAGACCACACAAGTGCCTCTTGAATTTAAGTTCAAAGAGTGCTAGAAGAGTCCAGCTAAGGATATTTGGCGTTGGTCACGTCTTTGCAAATCTGAGTACCAATCGAAATTGCTTTCTGTCAGCAACACTGGGCAAAATGCTGAACAAACAGAATTTTGCAACTGAGTGTGAATGGCTGGCTTCTGGATTGTACTAGTGTGTTAGCTTGTTCTCTCCATAGTGGGAAATATTTCCAGAAATATTACCGAGTGATGCTTCTTTCAAGGCTACAATGCAAACAATCAAAATCCTTAGAATTCCAAGATAACATAGAAGGTGACTTTTTTTAATGCCTGCACTTTGCACAGTAATCTCACACCACTGCATACACCCAAAGCCCTTATTTAAAAAATAAAATTATATAAACTCCATGATATCTTCATATTTACATAGATTAGAAACTGATTTAAGTCAAGCTTAAGTTTCTTGGCATACTTTTTCCTTTTGAAGGAAATTTCCAGTCTCAAAAATGTGTAATTTACCCTAATAATATTTTACTGCTACTAAATATCTGCACAGGATAAACTTAAATATGTGTTGTTAACTTCTTACAGAGTATAGAAAGTTTGGATTTTGACAAAGGAAAGCCATGTACCCTTTCAGTGCATCATAAAAACATAAAATCTTGGAAGAACATAAAAACTGGGGAGACAGATGCCCAAATACTGTTAACAATCAACTAAAGAAATCCATTGTGTGTTTCACTAGCACTAAACATTAGACCCAGCTTGATCTTGGTGTTTGCGGTCAAACAAAGCTCATCAGGTTTTCCTTTAAGCCTCCACTTAACTGGATTCCAATTCTGTTCTTCCCTCTGATATAGTTTATCATCAAATCAACCTAGCACTTCCTAGCCAAACCAAAAATTTAAAACAACCTGTCCTAAGAAGTATGTTTCTGCTGATACTAAAATAAGCCTTCCTTTGTTTCTATTACATCAGCTTATAGGCTTGTCTTTCTTTGCAGGCAACTCCTGCAATGAGATGTAGATATTTGAAAGCTGACACTCTATAGTATCTCCCATCCAGTGTTTATTTTTAACAGTCTTCCATCATTTCCTCAGAACCTAGCTTTCTCATCTTCCATTTCTTTCAAAATTAACACAAAAATCCCACATTCACTCCCACATGTTTCTTCCATCTTTACCCTGGCTTGCCAAGACCTTAGAGGTTTTTCTTTTGGGAAAATCCTGTAAAGAGTACTTGTTTGGTATCAGTGATCATCACCTATAAAATGCTAATGTGTGATCATCACTTATATAATGCTAACATGTGCATGCAAGCAAGGTAAGCACTTCTGGTGTCTTTCACTACCAGCACATCTTTTGCTTGATCAAACTCTTTTATGAAGTTCTTATCCTGCAAGTTCATGATAAAGAGACAGAGACCCAAAAACGTGTGAGAGACGCAGATGCTGTATTCTGGAAATACTCAACGTTTCTCTTCATTTACAAAAAAAAAAAGGTGCACTTCTGACCAATGAAATTAAGCTGTTCTGAAAGGACTGAGGAGGGAACTGGATAAATAACACTTTTAAACGTAGTGAATTTGTTTTTAAAAGGGGAGAAGATGCAAAGCATAAATATCAGTCAGCAAGGTGAAAATCCTGACAATGTTCAAATAAATTCAAGACAGAAGGAAGTCTGGAGGTTGGACAGCTGCAGCACATAACAGTCTCTTTCACAGGATTCTAATTTTCATTTTCTTTACTTTGTGCCTTCTAAGCCTGCTCATTACCTCCCTGCAGAAAACATTAAACAAATTAAAACCATGCCAAAACACTTTCATCACCCCTTTCTCTGCAATACAACCTGTTTCCAATTCCTACAATCCGAATGAGTCAGAGACCACCGACAATATTCTTTTTCTCTTGCCACTTTTCAATTCCTAACATTCCAACTGTGCCTTGCTTAAACTTAATTTGCAAAAGGGACTCCTCTTCAATCTACTGGATTCCAGATCCATCCTCGCTACTCGTGCACCGTACACCGTCTAACACTCAGCCCAGCACACACTTCTGGGGGCTGATTGTCTCTAAGAAGTCAGCGACAAGAGGGTGGGCGTGAGCGGGGAGGGGGAGGGGGAAGAGGGAGGGAGGCTGTCTAGCAATTCAGAACAAGTTCCCTGCGAGGTCCAGTAGCCCTTCAGCTCTTTTTTCCTATTGAAAAGCCTGGAGAATCGGGAGGACGGGCCCCATGTCCCTACAACGCCCCCCAGCGCGGAGCAGAGGTCATGGAAATGTCAGGGCAGCCCATTTGCTCCAGGGAGCTGTAAGTCCGCCGCTCCGCCTGCTCCGCTCGCTGCCACCCACGCAGGAAGCCTCCTTGCGGTTCTGCCCAGCCATATACTGGGGTTAACCAACCAACCAACCAAATCCGAACCAAAAACCTGTATCAGTGTCCGGTGCCTCAGTTTGCCACAGGTAAACTGAGAGGTCCACTTCAGCTCTAACATGTGAGGGCTTTTATTATCACAGCCTCTTAAAGCCCATCAGCTGCTCCCTCACTCGATCTCCCCTGGCTGGAGACGCCTCTATGAATCCTCCAGCGTCCTCTCTCTTCCCCCTCCCAAGGCAGCCTCTCTGGAACCTAAACACCATGTGCCCACAGTTCGCCACCCGCACCCCATTTCTCTTTTAACCAAATGAATAAGTTTAAAATCGTTTTAAAATCGTTTACTATTTGATACAGCTCTTAAGAAGCTTTGCCAAGAGGCATCCAGCAGCACCAGAGGACTAACTGCTTTCCCCGGGATTCTGACCCCCATTAACTAATTCCTCGGATCCCAACGTCCGGGAGCTAGGAAGCCGGGCAGCGCCGGGTGCTGTGCGTGCGCGAGCGCTGGGCGGGGGGGGGGGGGGGTGCAGCCGCGAGGATCCAGGCGGGGGCGGTCACCCTGGTCTCCCCACCGGCCCCCCAGCGCCCCGGCCCCTAATGAGCTGCTGAAAGGGAGCGGCTCCGGTGCGCGTGGCTCGCAGGCCTCCTGGAGTCCGGGGCGCCCTGATTGGCCAGCTGCGCCTCGCGACCTCCATTCATTAATAAATTAGCGGCACGCTCCAGCCGAGCGCGAGCCACCAATCACAATGGGCAGCGGCGGCGACAACAGCCGCAGCTTGAGCCGATGCCGCCGCCACGGCTTCAGCAGTCCGACCGCAGCCTCGAGCTCCAACAGGAGCTTTAGAACCATTTTATGCTGATTAGATAAAGGGGGAAAAGGAAGGAGGGGGTGATGGGAGGAGGAGGAGGATGGATGGCAGGGCCAGGGGAGGGGGGAAGTGGGTGAAGCAAGAGAAAGAAATGAATGATGATAATGCAATGAAAAGAGTAAGCCAGGGAGGGAGAAGCGGGGGAGAAGAGGGGGGCGGCACAGGAGGGGAGGAGGAGGCGGCGGCGGCCGGGGGTAGGGGGAGGTGGGGGCCCTGGGGGCAGATCTGATTGTTTTCTTGGTGGTATATAAGGGGTTTTAAGGAGAGTCGTGTGCCAGACACGCAGCCACTGAACCACAAGCAGCTTCGCTTTAACTGGAGTGCCTGGGAGTCGCGTGCCAGGAGCCGCACGGCCGGGGACTGACTGACAGACAGACACGCACCACCACCACAACACACGAGACCCGGGCAGGTCGCCGCGGCCGCCGGGGCTCTTGGCAAACTCGCCCGTCGGAGCGGTCCCCTGCGGAGCCGCGCTGCAGTAGCGCCAGACCCGCTGCTTCCAAGCGGGCAGAAGGAGCAGCGCTGCGCTCCCGGCTGCGTGGAGAATCACGGCACACGCTAAAGTAAGAGCGACGCCGAGGCACACAAAGCGAACTAAGTAAGTATCCGCGCTGCGGCTTCCAACTTGTAAGGGTGTTTCCTGCACTCTGTCCCACCACAACTGAACGCCCTTTGCTCGCGCGGACTCTTTGTCGCGGGGCCTCAGTCCCTTCTCGGGAACAGCCCGCTGAATTCGGGACCTAGCTGGCCGGCGATGGGGTCACAACGAGGGGCGCTCCTGAGCTTGGAGATCCCTGGCGGTGTTTCCTCCCTAACTACGCTTCTCCTTGGCGCCGTTCAGAGCCAATCTTCTCGGGTGCGCGCACCAATAACGTGCCTCTACTTTTATATTTACATCTCATTTTGTTCTTTCTCCCTACCTCTCTTCTCCAGGATGTTTGTCAAATCCGAGAGCTTGGAGTTGAAGGAGGAAGAGGACGTGCTGGTGCTGCTCGGCTCGACCTCCCCCGCCTCGGCTGCTCTGACCCCGCAGTCTTCCAGCGCCGACGAGGAAGAAGAGGAGGAGCTGGGCGAGTCGGGCGGGGCGCGTCGGCAGCGTGCGGCAGAGGCCGGGCCCACGGCGCGGGGCGGCTCGCCGGGCGGAGCCGAGGGCTGTCGGCCCACACGGCTACTGGGTCTGGTGCACGAGTGCAAACGGCGCCCGTCTAGGGCGCGGGCTGTTTCCCGTGGAGCCAAAACGGCCGAGACGGTGCAACGCATCAAGAAGACCCGTAGACTGAAGGCCAACAACCGCGAGCGCAACCGCATGCACAACCTCAACGCGGCGCTGGACGCTCTGCGTGAGGTGCTCCCCACTTTCCCCGAGGACGCCAAGCTCACCAAGATCGAGACCTTGCGCTTTGCCCACAACTACATCTGGGCGCTCACCGAGACCCTGCGCCTGGCCGACCACTGCGGGGGCGCCGGGGGAGGCCTGCCGGGGGCGCTCTTCTCCGAGACGGTGTTGCTGAGCCCAGGAGGCGCTAGCGCCGGCCTGAGCAGCAGCGGAGATAGCCCTTCGCCTGCCTCCATGTGGAGCTGCACCAACAGCCCCGCGCCGTCCTCCTCCGCGTCCTCCAACTCCACTTCTCCCTACAGCTGCACTTTATCTCCTGCCAGCCCGGCGGGTTCAGACATGGACTATTGGCAGCCTCCACCTACCGACAAACACCGCTACGCACCTCACCTCCCCGTAGTTAGGGACTGTATCTAGAGCCGCCATCTCTTCTACCCACGCCAGGCCTTAGTGGGTTCCCTTTCCTGTCCCCAGTCAAGCATTCCTCCCAACCCTCTCTTGCCCCCACCTCCCACGCCCTGGAAACCATCTAGCTTTTCAGAGCAGTTGTAGCCGGTCTGATTCCTCGGTTGTTTGTTGCATTCCTGGGCTAAGGGTTTTCTTCATTCAGATGGGCTCTAATTTATTGAGCGTGTGATGGAGCTTATTGTCAAAGGATGGTAGAGTTTGGAAGCGGGGAGACTCCTTAAGTCTAAAAAGATGCTGAGAAGAGATGAAGGTGGCATGTCTAAAGAGTGCAGAGCGGACTGACGCTCCTCCCCTCTCTCGGTGCAGTTCGTGTGAATCTCCCAGGGAGAATGCAACTGGTTCCTGCGATCTCTTCACCTTTGCTTCTACATAGAGATGTTAATGTCGAGTAGAAAGAAACGTATCTTAGCATCTGAATTATTTTACCGGTAATAATATTATCCACAGATTTGCAATGGCTGGCATCTGCTTTATTCCCATTGCTTTCTGCAGGCTGTGGGAATTTCACCTGTCAAACCAAACTTTCTCTCTCTGATGTGCACTTTGTTCTGTTTCCCAGATTCGTCACAATGCCTATTGTCCTGCTCTTCTCTTCCCTTTTTCTTCTCCATTTTGCCATCTGTCTCTTATGATTTATAAGGGGAAAAAAGTTGTTTTGTTAGAGGGCCAGGTTAGAAGTCATTGTATAATTTGTAGGCTTTGTAATGATTGAATGCAAGCGTGGAAATTTAGGCTGAACTCTCTATCAAAAGGAAAAATGTGGAGGAAAAGGGAAAAATCAGGAGGGAGGATTGCTTCATGCATTATTTATCTCGACCTTTTAGGGGAGAAGGAACTCCCCCATTCTTTTAAGAGATTAAAATTAAATCAACAGACTGAAAACCTAAGCAGACACGGAGCATTATCAGGATCAGCCACACACGTGTTTCCTTCTATTTATTATAAAGAAAATTTTCATGGGGAAAGTATGTATTTTTTGTATATTCTACAGAGTTTATTCTAGTATGTATTTACATCTTGGAAGAACAAGAAAATTGTTCATGTGATTAAAGTATAAATACAGTATCTAATTTTCATAATTTATGTGTGTCGTATTATAACTTTTTCCTGCTTATGTAGAAGAACGAGTTGCATTTTTCTGAAATACTCCCTATATCAAATTGAGTAGAGCAATTGTATTTTCCCTCAATGTTTGTGTGTACAATTTCAGTGACATAAACTCTAAGCAATCACAGGAGGCTGAATACACTAACACTGACATAAAAGTGTAAGTCTCAATACAAACAAAATTTGATTTTTAAGAACTCAATTTCTGGGCAAACAAGATTAGTTTTAAAACAGGATTTAAATTATAATTGCCATAATAAGCACCAAAGTACAGAAACATTGATTTTAAAAAATAGTGAAGTTGAAATTTCTTAGTAGAGTATGTAGAAATTTGGTTCTTACATTTCACTTCTTTGACTTCAGTTATCTGTAAACTAAAGGGATTGGACAGTGATCTCTAAGGTCCCCTTCTGGCTCTGACATCTCTGATGTAACTGAGTATTTATAAATTCATTATTGGAAGCTGATTTCATAGTAGCTAATCCAATCTTTGTTAAAGCAGTTACATAGTCAAAACTGCTTCAAAAAGAAAGCAAAAATGGTTTCCTAATCTCCAGGATACAGAATTCTATAACTTCCACATCAATCTCCAAAGCAGAAATGAATGACCTTTGGCCTTGGATCAAAGATGACCAAGTGAAGGTTGGCCATAATCTAAATGTAAGCCTCTTAGGAGAGGGTGTCCAGGACAACACAAGCTGGAAAAAGATCATGTGGGCAAAGAAATGTTGGTTGTTCAGTCTCCCCTACCCCATGAATTTCATATCTGCTTCCAGTTTGAGCTAAATCCTCCACTCCTATGCATAAAGCAATAATAAATCTGAGATGTTTATATGAAACTACTCCTCCTCTTAATCCATGTGGAAAGTACTAAGTGTTTAATTTCTTAATAACTCCATTTTTATCAAAGGAAGAAACAACCCAGAATTTGTTTTTCATCTCTAGATATATGGGAGACCTGTTGGAAAACCCCTTCTAGTTTAAAGATTGTATTTTTCTTAGCCATCCTTGATTATCTGATAAGAGGAGAAAGAGATATTTCTCTTACATTCATATTTATGTTTGTGGTGGTCAAGAAGCCAACCCAGCAAGCAGAGCAGTTGCAGTAGGAGAGCTTTAAGACATCACAGTTTTAATGCCAAACAACTGTTCTCTCAGGGATGATGATGCTTGTGATGGCTGTAGGATGCTTCTCTGGGAAATTTGCCAAGGGAACAGTTCATGACACAGGTCTGTGGAGGCAAATCCTCAGGTGCAGGTACTCTTCCAGAGGAATGCAGGAAACCTCAGTTGGCGAGGGGATCCCATAAACAAATGACCCTAACGGCTTATTTGGAGATGCACAGATAGGGAGAGGGTTCAATAATCGTAATTTTGAGTAAGAGTAATACAGCTTACAACTTCACCTGAGACCTAGCTGAGTTTAGCAGCTACCTCCACACAATTTCTCCAGGACGAGACCCGTTCAATGAGAGCTTGCAGGTCCCTTTACACATCAGTAGCATGACATACGTGGCAGGAATTCTGTCTACCACCTGCCATCTCAGGCTTTTTCTTCCCCATCTACAGAAGACCTTGTTTTACACTAAATTGGTGCAATTAATTTTTATGGTGTCTAATCACTTTCAGCAGTTAAGAGTGATGCTCTTTCTGCCTCGCGCGTTGGGAATTCTCCTTCCCAGCCCGCTGCAACCTCCACAGCCTGTGGGCTGAGGCCCAGCCGTCCTCTCCCCTCCTCTGTGGGAATGAGAACTCCAGCTCGGAGCTTCAGCACTAGGGAACACAGGCGCTCTTCCATTCCATCCATTTCCCTCCCCACGTTGTGACCTCCCTGTGACGAGCTGTCTGTGTCTGCGCCAAGCGGGCGCGTGGGCATCTGAGTCAAGCCATTCTATTTCTGAAGCTGTCTGCTGAGAGACGATTCAAGCAAGGCCATGGAGACGTTCTTCTGATAACAGTCCCAAACCGCCCGAGTTGCCAGCTCTTTCCAGCGCCAAGGGCTCGCGGCGCGTGTTTACCTAAGAGCGGAGAGGTGCGAGAGCTGCTCTTGTCCTGGTTGGAGCGTCGCTTCGGCGCCTCCAGGCTTCGGGCACTGGTTGTATTTATTTGTCCTGAAGTACCCAGGCCTTGTTAAGGCTGATTTTTTTCCCCCTCACTAGATTTAAAATAAATCCATCTGAAGGCCAACAAGGAAGAAAAAACGGAAGCAGAGAGGCGGGCTACCAACCGCTGGGCCTGCCGCGGGCCCAGGGCCCAGGCCCAGGCTGGGGCGCCCGGGGCCCGGCCGCACTGGGGCAGGAGCCCGGTGGGAGCCCTCCCGGGTCGAGGCGTGCGGGCCGGGTGGAGGCGAGGTTGTCAGAAGGCCCCAGGAGGCCTTGGCCAGGATGGAGCGAGGGTCCAATCGGCCCGTTACCCGCGAAGTGCATCTAGGCCCGAGGCCCGCTTCAGCCGCGCCCACCCTAGCGTCCGGGTCGGGTCCGCTGGAGAGGCTGGGAGTAGCGAGCCGCCGCCCGCCGCCTGCACTCCCTGCATCGCACAGCCTTGGGCAGATTGTGACTTCTGGGCATCGACACCTGGAACCCGTTAAAAGCGCCTCCTCCACACGCCCGGCCTCGGCCTCTCCCTCCACCCCCAGGCTCTCGGGTCCCAGGCGAGCTTTGAATGTATTAATTAAATAAAGCAGGCAGCCCTTGAATCGCGCCAATGCAGGGCGCTCCCGGGAGCGTGAAAGTCTCGGCCTCCGAATCTGCAAAAGAAAATGTGTGAAAAGAGAATTAGTGAAATTAGGTTAGACCAATAAAACGTGAGGGCTCCAACAGCCCCCTGCCCGCTCCCCCAGCCTGGGGCTAGAAGGGCTATCTGGTCTGATCTATTGTTTCCCGCCCTGGCAGGGGGTTCATTGTGTGATAAATAATTCCCCCTCCATTTTATTCTTTAAAAAAAATGGGTATTTGCATAATCACTGCTTTGATGTGGCCAGAAATCGGAGGCTTGGTCTCCCCAAGTCTGCTATTGGTAGTGAAGCAACAAAGCTCTATCCAGATCTTTCACTTTGCTGACAGTGTGTGGTGAAGATTGTCAGAAGCTAAGCTGAGGGCTCCTTTTTTTTTTTTTTTCTTTCTTTAAAGGATCCACTTTAATGATTAAACCTAAAGAATGTCCAAAAAAAAAAAAAAAATGAGGAGAGGGTGGAAGGCTAGGCTTCTCTCCCTCCTCCACCTCCCTCTGCCCTTCGGGGTTCATTGTTCTCGGCAGTTTCTTTTCCAAAGCTCTTGGGTGGGGGTGCTCCTCCCTTGGGGCCTCCTCACGTGGCTCGCAGTGGGCACCCCCAGGGGTCCGCCGACGCCAAGGAGGGGCGAGGCCTACAGGAGCTGTTCTCATCCCCCACCCGTTTTTCTTTTCCCAGTTTGGTTTATCCAATCTGGATGAGGGTCGTCTTACGGAGGACGCCTAATTGAGCTGCTCTTTGGTCCCCGACTGGAATCCGGGCGAGGGGGGAGGTCCCCTGGGAACGCAACTTGAGGGCAGTTTCAGATGGTCCCCGACCGGAGAGAGGAGCAAAGAAATTCAGTCATCCGAATAACAGATCGGGAAAGCCAGTGTGTCCGGAGCTATTATTTTCCTGCAAGGTGGCGTGAATCGGAGGATGGAGTGGGAAAGAATCCTGATGGTGTGTGCGCTACAATAAATGACTTTTTTTCCCCCTTCTCGGTGCCAGGGTCGCGGGAGGAGGGAAGGCGATGGGAGTGCTCCTGTTCTGTCTGCTTTCGTTCGCACCTGGCTTCTCTAGCCCCTCAAGCGCGAAGAGGGGAAAAATCAACTTGGATTATTGACTAGGAACATCATGTGAAAGGCCGGTGCTGCCTGAGCAAACGGACAGGTGCCAGCTCTGCCCTCCACCCTGGGTAGGTTTCACTTGTGGGAGAAAACGCTCAGCCTCACGGGACCAGAGCGCAGGAATCCAGGAGGGAGGTGGCGGGATGCAAACAGGAAAGGAGGAAGATCCGCGAAGTCCCTGTGCTACCAGGGTCCCATTCTCTGGCCCTCCTCCGAGTTCCCGCATCTTACTGAGCTGGACCCCAGGCCATTCTTCTGGTGTCCCACCAGCTTTGGATGCAGAGCTTCAGGGTTGTTTAGCTCATTATCAACTTTAAAAAAAAAACTTAATCTTTCCCTTTTTCTTTTCAAGGCTGTAACTGTATAAGCAATCAGTTTTATTCATATCAAATTTCTCACAAAAATCACACTTCTTATGAAACAAAAGGACTTGGGATCCAAGATTCTTCCCGATGGAACATACTTTTAATTTTGTTTCGATTTTGAGGGCCCTTTCGAGTCACATTACCTGGTAGATACTGTAGGTGTAAGAAATCAAGAGGCAAAAAGTTAGTTATTTCAAAGGACACATCTCCAAGAGAGGTTGTTGGGACTGTAGCTGGGCTTTCAAGGATTCAGTAAGTACATATCTTATTGAATTGTAGAACAGACTGTTCCACCAGTATTTTCCTTAATTTCTCCTTCCTTTCTAATGATTCTATCATCACCTTCGTTTCCTTTCACTCCAGGACCTGGAAGCATACCTGGAGACGTTAAACAATGGAGCAAAGAGCTGAAGACTTTCAGCTATCTTCATCTAGAAACAATTAAGTTAAAGTGCTGAAGTCTACGTTAAATGCAGACAGGAACCTACAAAATAAGCAGAGAAAACTGGGGGCTGGTTTCCATGGGAGCAGCTTGCAATAAAGCCTAATTCCTTGTGACAAAGAGGTCATCTTCCTTTTCAAATGTGTTTATGATCTCTTTGTGCATTGTGTTTTGGTATAAAAGCTTCTCTGCGCTGTCAGGGCTCCACAGGCAGCTCTATGACTCTCAAGGGGGTTTATTGCCTCCCTGGTATAAGAATAGCAGAAAGAAGCCAAACTAGTGCCACTGTGACAAAAGAGTAACCCCACGGGCTTGCTTTCTTTCTATAAGACATAAATCTTGCCATGCACTGAAATAATTAAAAAGTGAGGAATTCTGGAATAACTTTGATTTTGTGTTTTTTTCTACCTTTTACATATATTGAAACAGTTCATGTGAACATATACAAGAAGATTGATTCAATGTGAAGATATGATTTTCATTTTGCCTTATTTTCCAGATAATTTGGAAAAGAAATCAAATGAGGTAAAACCTTGAACATACCTTTGAAACTATGTGGAGGAAAGTCTAACCATAAACTTTAGATAAGTATTGTATTAATACATTAATACTTCTTTTATATTAGAGTGCCTAGGACATGATCAAAAATGTTTTTTGAATCAAGCCTATCTAAACTAAGAATATCTTCCTTAACTCTCAAAATTGCCATGGCAGCACCTTGGCATAGACAAAGAAAACACGATTTTGCTGATAGGGCAGTAAAGCAAATAAAAGTGTTGAGTTCAAATCCAGTGTTTCTCTTGAATTAGAAGGAAATGTTTCACTATATCTGCCACATGGGCACTGCATAGTAAAGCCTTGCCAGTAGAGCTTGTGGTGGCTTTGCAAAGAAAGTTTCTGTCATTTTCAGTAGACCTAGGAGAGGCCATCTGACATCTTCAGTCTGGGAAGTATCAGAAAGAGTGTAGCGAACACTGAGTCTTATTTTTCTGTAAGCAAATAATTTAAATAGGATTAAGTTCTATTTGGGCAAAACTGTTCTGCAATGTTAGACTGTTCTGCTCCCCTACACCAGGGAGAGTTGTGTAAACTTCCGAGAGTTTTCCCAGAGTAAAATCATTTCAAATCACAGAAGATGAAGCTGAACTGATGAAGGCACTGGCCAGAGGTACCCACTTCACCTTCACATTATTCTGAAACTCTCGGGTACTCACGTCTTTGATAACAACGTGTATAAGATAACAATGGTGATAATACATTACAAAGCAGGCTGGAGCAAATGCCTACATTGACAGCTACTGGTCATAGCTCTCCAGATGATTCCTAGTTCTGTATCTTTCCACTGAAAAGATACCGAAGTTCAATTTTCTTCAATGTCTCCCTTTTTCTACCCCAGCAAAGTAAGTGATGTTACAAGATCTTTTGCAAGGAACTAGGAGAGTTTTCATAAATGTTAGGCTTCTCAACTTTTTGGTATTCATGACACACTTTAGAATTTTGATAGCATATTTGAAGAGATTAGGAGTCTCCTACTAACATTAAACCAGATAGCTATGATTACACCACATGGTATCTTCACTGTGTCTCAGAGTCTGTAACAGTCACAACCTTCAGCCATCGCCCTTCAGCACTGCATCACTGTTTGAGAAGGACTATTTTTTGTCCTGAGAGTGGCTTATATACACTAGGCAATATTCCTTTATGTTCTAGGAAACAGAATTTCATTGGTACTATCTGTATCCTACTCTGGAACTCTTATTCAAAGCCTGTGATTTCATTTCATTCCATCAAGACAAGATTCTGCTGCTGGATAGGTTGGAGG
Organism: Camelus dromedarius; assembly: GCF_036321535.1. Taxonomy (NCBI): domain Eukaryota; kingdom Metazoa; phylum Chordata; class Mammalia; order Artiodactyla; family Camelidae; genus Camelus; species Camelus dromedarius. Next base: position 43,845,850 of record NC_087436.1, read on the forward strand.
ACATTTCTAGTCTCCACCAGTATCTGATGTTCCAACCCGAAGGTGCAAGCTCAGGCCCCTTACAGTAGAGTGGGGCTCCATCTCTGGTCTCTATCTTCCTCTTCTCTTGAGATGGTGAGGCCAAAATAGCATAGCTGGTTGGGCTTCTGAGTGATTATGTGAAGAACAATGGTTGTTGTGAGTCAGTTCAACTCACAATGGATATTACTGAGGAAGAAAAACTTTGTGAGTTAAAAGCTACTAATATCTGATGATTATTGTTGCATATAACAGCCCACTTAGATTAATATGGACATATATTTATTTGAAGACTGTAAAACTTATTTGTAGCAAAACAAAAAGTCTGTAAAACATGGTGGGTCACCTCTGCATAGCTTGCAGATTCTGTTATAAAAGCCATTTTTATTTTTAATTTTTGTTGTGCAAGAAAGCTTTATGCCTCAAAGTCTATAGCCATCCCGAGTGATTTTTAAAAATCATCTTAACCATTTTTGAGTGTATTGTTCAGTAGTTTTAAGTATATACCACTATTCTTCTTTCTTTGTTTTTAAAGCAGTGTTGTTTGTCTCCATTTTTCTCTATTTTATTTTAATAAATTTTAATTTTTATTTCTCCATACTACTGATGTAGGAGTAAGCATGTATAAAGTTCTGTCACTGGCCACACCCAGCCTTTCTGCTGTCTTGTGGGAAATAATGATATGGAGCTGTAGTCTCTTTGTATAGTGCTATTGATTGACGGCAATTTTGCAGGAGGGCATCCACTATCTGGGTACCTGCCCTTCTTGAATGAAGAAGACATCTATTCTTGAGAGAGCCCTACATATAATTATGTGTTTGCCTCATTCTACCCAGGATGTGATTGAGGTGTTTCCATAGGTTCTGGAGGCTAGTTTGAAGAGTAGATTGATTCCTGGGACGCTATGGAAAAAACTCAGTGTGATAGTGTTTTTTGATCCTGTTGTACCCAAGCCTATAAGGGGACAGCGTAGTTAAATCACACATTTAACTGAAGTCCTATAATTAATTAATTCCTTAGAATATGTGATGACACTTTTCAATCTGGGGAGGCCAGAGCACTGGGTTGAGTCAAGAGGCTGAACTGATGAGAGTCCTTTTTGCTACTGATCTGCTGTGTGATCATGAGTAAGTCTCTCAGCCTGAGAAACCTAATAAGACTAGATATTTCCCAAGTCTCTTCTAGCTCTGATTTTCAAAGTTTTAATAAAATACAATAGGTTTGTTTTTAGAAACACTTCTGGATAAGCCCTAACGGTTTTATATTGATATGGATATTTTCAGAAGACATATCCTCAGAAGTGCTATGTAAATTTTCAAAAATAGATGGAGAAACCAAATTTCAAGTTGCCTTTTATAACTGCCTTTACCAGTGGAAACTGGAGGTGTGAGGAAGGCAACTGAAATATCCCTCAAGCTAGGCAAATATTTAACACTGATGTCTAAGACTTGCCAGTGCTTTAAATCCAATCTTGTTTTTTATTTACCACTTGCATTGAACAGAAGAAGCCAATCATTTTTGGGAGAAGAAAAGCAAAACTTTAGAAAAGATTCTCTCTTTCCAGCTGCCTCCAAGCAGGGGATGACTATTTCTTTTATTCAGAGACTTATATTTCTTCACCTGCCTCCTTTCTACCTCGTCTTTAAAGGTGTCTCTTGATTTTGGCATCATGGATCTACAAACACATCACACAAGTAATTTAAAATTGTTCTTCTTGGAGGGGAAACAGATTAAGTCTCAGCTCCCCATGAATAGCTCTGCTCTCTCCTTTTTAATAAAGAAGAGTTAGACTGGACCAGTGCCGATGGCATATTTACCTTCATGAGCTAAAAAAAAAAAAAAAAAAAAAAAGGAAAGAAAAGAAAAAAGTTAATTACTGCTCGGAGCAAGTTAGTCTGGCTGTCCTGAGCTGTCTTTTATTAGTTGTCCCCTTCATTAATTTCCCTTACTGGATTTGCTGCTAATAGCTGCCTGGTCCCAGTCAGCGCGAAGCCGCATCTGCGCCATTGAGCAGGAAAGTAGGAGCCTGGCCAAAGGGGGGTGGGGATGGCGTGGGGGAGACGCTATTTACAAATCAACTCTTATTAACATGATGGTCTGGTTTGCTGAAGAGGGGAGAGGGTGGGCCTCAGAGCAGAAAGTTGTAGAGTGGCAGAGAGGTGGTGAAAACTGAATGAACCAGCCCAAGAATAGCAGTTTGGAATTTTACTTCATTCCTTATGAACTAGTGTTCTTCTAGCTTCACCTCAGAATACTACTTATTTTTCAAAGGCTGGATGAAGCATACTCCTCTGCCACTGAAATTCATTAAAAGTTACAAAAATATGGATGTTTTAGTAAAGAGGTTTGATTTTCCCCTTACAATGCAGAGACTCGAGAGATCTGAGTCAACAAATGACCTTTTTCCCTTTATAAGTTGATAGACTTTTAGATATTCAGGTGGAGACAATGTATTGAATACATATATGATTCTTTTACTCTTGTCCAGTTATGTACATTACTTTGGAAAGGTCCAACCATTTTTATTTTTCTCACACTGATCACCAAAGAGTGTACTATTTTGCTAACTTATTTTGTTTACCTTGTTTTCCCTCACCAGAATGTAATCTCCAGTAGGATATGTGTCCCCTCGTGCTTTGATGTTGTCTCCAGCACTCCTAACAGTGCCTCCCACATAGTAAGAGTTCAATAAATATTTGTTGAGTTAATGCTGATGAATGAAGAAACTCTTCTATAGACAAAGAACAACTAGTTTTAAATTCCTATTTGTGTGCATACGGTTAAGACACATCTCAATCCCTGCCTTTTTTTTTTTTTTTTTTTTTTTTTGGTAAGAAGAAGAAAGTAGTATGTTAAAATGTTAACCTTTCCCCCAATCCTCATCATAGATGTGGTCATAAAAGGGTCTGCCTGAACAATCCATTAAAAATATATATACAATATTTCATTGTTTCAAGCTGTGCCTAGACTCTTCCACAGCTGGGAAGAGCATGCCGAAGAGCTGAGAAGAAGTGAGGTAGTTGGCAAGGTGGGAGTTAGGGAGTCAGGATATATTCTATATAAGCACAATTTTTGAACAGTTTAAGAGGCAATAGTGACATCTTTCTATATGTGTTGTAATATACTCAAGCTCCCATTCACATTGCTCTATCACAGTAAATAGAAAAGTTAAATTCAAACACTCACATGCCTGGGCTTGGGGATCAGTCAGCTTTGGTTTAAATCCCACTTCTAATGTTTATTAGCTTGTGGACTTAAGTACCTTTAATTTCCAAATAGAGTTAAATGAGCTAGTCCACGTAATGTTGGCATACAGGGAGTCCTAACAGATGGTCGCTAGTTTGTTATTTTTTTGAAAATGATGAGTGCCAAATGTGAAGCTGAGGCTAGTCACCAATTAGATCCTTTAAACCCTAACTTGCTTGATAAATTACGAACTGTAACCCATCTTCACTGATCAAGCCACTTTAATTGTTTTTACAAAAACTTGCCTGTCCTCCAAGCGTCAGGCAGCCTAAACAATAAGATGTTTGCCCAGGTTGTTTTTTCTGGAACTTGTAGTCAGCTGTGTCCAGTCTGAGCCAGTTTTGACTGGGCATGTGCGAGTGTCTGCTCTCGGTGACCTTTTGAGGTAAGAGGGCCAAAAACTCCACCCTGAATGTGCATGACTGCCATTTCCCTCCTACCAAGAAGCTTGTAATTGAGCTGCACCTGTTGTGTCTGCACAGACGGATGAGACTTCACCTTTTTCTTATCTTCAATCACGTTTCCCCACACTCCCTATGCCTCATCTTTATCCCATAAATATCCCAAGCCCCTCACCTTGGGGGAGGCGGATTTGAGACTTGTTCTCTTGTTTCCTCATTTGGCTGCCTTGTGAATAAACCTCTTCTCTGCTGCAAATCTACATGTCTCAGTGTTTGGCTTCCTGGCTATTGGGTAAATGGGCCTAGTTCAGTAACATATGTATGTGGTGGTATTTTAAGTATAAAAATTATACAGGATTTAGATTTTTAGTTATTTCAAAGATAACATGAGTCCCACAGATATAGAGAACAAACTAGTGGTTACCAGTAGGGAGAGGGGAGGGGGGAGGGACAGGAGAAGGGGAGGGGAGTGTAGGTACAGACTGTTAGGTATTTATAAAATAAGCTACAAGGATATATTGTAAAACACGGGGAATATAGCCAACATTTAATAATAACTATAAATGGAGTATAACCTTTAAAAATTGTGAATCACTATGTTGTACACCTGTAACATATAATATTGTACAGCAATTTACTTCAATAAAAAATAAAAGTATTAATTGAGAAAGGTTAAAAAAATGAGTTCTATTGAAGTGTCAAAGAAAAATACAGATTAGTAAAAATGTACAATAATTGTAACTACCATTGATTTTAGAATGACATTATTTATAGTTAATAACTATAATTAATATAATTCTTTGGAGAAGTGAAATAAAGTCCTTTTATAATACACCATGGAACAAGAGAAGAGTCTATGTGGTGTGGTTTTGGAGTTGTTGCAAAAATTAAAAAGCATATACCCACTGAACCCGAAACTCCGTATTTAAGAAGTTACCCTACAGAAACTTTTATTCTCTCTCTGCCTGCACACACACACACAAACAGACACTCAGATGTTTGTTATAGTGTTGCTTTAAAAAAACAATGGAACTGATTAAGTGTTCATCAGTGGGCACAGTTACATAAGTTACGGTGCTTTCACAGCGGGGAATACTACGCACTGCCCTAAGGGTGGAGTGTCGCTAAGCGAGCTGACTTGCTGGGGTGACCACAAGCTCATCTGCCACTACCGACACTGCTAATGTGGAAACACTGGTGGTTCCAGTGTCTCCAAACTTGGCTGATTCTCAGAATTGCTTAGTGTTATATTTATAAATTCCCAGCTCCTTTTCCAGACTTATGGGATGAGACTTGTTGAAGCTCGAGCCCAGAATCTGTATTTAAAAAAAAACTGGAATGATTCTGCAGCCAGCTTGGCATTAGCTCTGGGATGGGCACTTATGAACTGTGGCACAAGACAGTACAAACAAATATGAAGGATTATTTCTGGATGGCCTTGGTTAAAAAACACATATATAATCTGGGAGGGCTGTTTTGTGGGGCAGCTGTATTAATCATGGTAATGCTTCTTATTTACATTATTCCTGGTAAAGTCTACCTTGGACAAAATCTGGAAGAGGTAAATTGTCCACAATATCTTAGTAAATGAAAATACCAATCTGTAGAACATTATGTATGAATAATTCAATTTTAATAAAAATATCAACATCTTTTAAAATTTGTATCCATATGTTCATATGAGCATAGGAAAACACATGAAAGAATGAATGAGTACAAACCAAACAGTAATAGTAGACACTGGGAATGAGACTGGATTGGTGGGGTAAGGGAGGCCCCTTTCCTTTGTACCATATACAGTACAATAGAGTATGAAATTCTATGTTTGTATTACCCAGGTAATGAAAAAGAATCAATACAGACATCAAATATGATTGAGACAAGCCTTCTAAGGTTCTGTCAAGGTGTAGATTTGGTATGTGCCAGATTGGAGTATTGACTCCCTTCTTTAAACCAGGCCTCATTTCACTTTTACAATACATAAAGAGGCAGCAATTTCAGGACACCGAGAAACCTGGCGACCAGTCAAGGAGTAATCTCACTGCCTCTTTATTTCCTGCTTCTCAAATTCAGATCAATTCAATCAGTTTCAGCTCCATCCCTGGGAAATTTCTTCCTTTCCCATCTAAGCAAATCTAGACTCTCTAGTAGGATTTGCCCTTAACCTGGCATCTGCTTCAAAGTCACTTTAAAGCCCCTGCTGGGGCAAACAGGACTGGCAGTGAGAACCTCCAGTCCCAACCTCATTATCTCATTTGAGTCAGGGTGAATGGGAAATTAATTCTCTCTTCTTTGACCACAACATTAAATAAACAGAAAGAAGAGAAAGCTGGTATACGCTTGTGTGTGTGTGTGTGTGATTTTTGTTGTTGTTTTTTAGATTCCACATGTAAGTGAGATCATGGTGTCTTTCTCTGTCTGACATATTTTACTGAGCATAATAATGCCCTCAAGGTCAAACCACATTGCTGCAAATGGTAAGATCTCATTCTATTTTATGGCTGAATGATATCCCATTGTGTACATACATACTTTCTTTTTCCATTCCTTTATCTATAGGCACTTAGGTTGCTTCCCTATGTAGGCTATTGTAAATAATGCTGCAGTGAACTCTGGGGTTACATTCATCTTTTCAAGTTAGTGTTTTCAATTTCTTTGGATAAATACCCAAAAGTGGAATTGCTGGATTATATGGTAATTCTATTTTTAATTTTTAAAGGAACCTCTGTATTGTTAGTTTTTGTGAATGGAATCAGATAGGGGTCCAATTTCATTCTTTTGCGTGTACATATCTAATTTTCCTGGCACCATTTGTTGAAGAGGCAATCCTTTCCCCATTTGAGTGCTCTTGGTGCTCTTGTCAAAGATTAGTTGATGGAATTTCTGAGCTCTCTATTCTGTTCCATTGGTCTGTATGTTTGTTTCTGTGTTCTTGATTACTATAGTTATGCAAAATAGTTTGAAATCAGAAAGTGTAATGCTTCCCAGCTTCGTTCTTCTTTTCAAGATTGCTTTAGGTATTTGGGGTCTTTTGTGGTTCCATAAGAATTTTAGGGTTTTTTCCTATTCTGTGAACAAAACCATTGGAATTTTGATAGGGATTGCATTGAATCTGTAGATTACTTTGGGTAGTATGGTCATCTTAACAATATTTATTCTTCCAATTCATGAACATATGGTGCTTTTCTATTTATTTGTTTCTTTAATTTCTTTCAACAACATCTTACAGTTTCCCATGTATACATCTTTCACTTCCTTCATTAAGTTTATTCCTGTATATTTTATTGTTTTTGATGCTACTGTAAATGGGATTGCTTTCTTAATGTCTCTTTCAGATAGTTTACGTCTCTCTGTTGAAACTCTCAGTTTTGTTCACATTGTTTTACTGAATTTGTCACCTTGTCTATCTGTTTACTCACTGAGTTGTAGTCACTGAGTGACCTTAAAATAATCATTTTGAATTGTCAGGCAATTCATAGACTTCCGTTTCTTTGTGGTCAGCTACTAGCAAATTATTGTGTTTCTTTGGTAGTATCATGTTCCTGGAAGTTCTATTGCTGTTTTTACTTTTGAAGAAGTGGTCACCACTAACGTGCCTTCTCTCAAGCCTGCAAAGCCTGGCCAGGTGTTGAGAGTCTCCCATTTGTCTTCCCTAGGGAAGTGTTCTGAAATGCTCAAGTTTGTGAGCCTTCATCCTGTCTCACAGAATTAGACTGGCTTTCTATGCTTGCTTGCTTACTTGCTATCTGCAAAGATTCATTCTCACTGTCCACAGAAGCTGGCTATGCGAGGAGGAGGGTGGTTAGGCATTGGGAGCACTGGGGGTCCACATGGGGTCTGTTGGGGGTTTGCACTGAGGCATCAACAGTTTCTCATGGATGGGCTTTCTGACAGTCTGTGAATCAGTTAGTAGGTAGAACCACAGTGTTGTTAGTACCATCCCTTTGATAAATTCTGAGCCCTGGCTGCTATACTCTCAGCCTCTCCCAATCACTGAAGCTTGCAGATTATGTTAGTGATCGGGGTGAGGTGACGAAGATGTGGGTCTCTTGGGCAGAATCCTGCATGGCTGGGGAACCCAGACACAGACTCTCAAGATTTCAGTTTTTTCATTGAAAGAACTCATGGCTGTGGGGGTCTTTCCTGGCACTGAACCTTAGGAGAAGAGTGATGGGGGCAAAGTGAAACTGTTCCTCTTACCTTCTTAATGCATCTGTTCTTGGGTTCTTCTGCTCCAATGGCACACTGAGTTTCTCTGTGGGGCTCCTGGACTCTTATCCATGGATGACAGGAAAAATCAATGTACTATGGTGGGGAATGAAGGTAGAGAACCATTGGTCATCTTGCTGATGTCACTTCAATTATGTTTCTATGTAATAGTAAAGAACAATTGGAAATTGAAATAAGAAAATAATACTAAGTAAATAGCATCAAAATATAAACTACTTAGGAAAAATTTAATAAAATATGGGCAAAAAGTGCATGCTGAAAACTAGGAAGCATTTATGAGAAACATTAAAGAACACTTAAATAAATGGAGAGATGTATGGTACCCATGGATCAGAATTCTGAATTGATAAAATGTCACTTTTCCCCGACTGTGGTCACTCTGTAGATGCACAATGCATCCCCTGCTCCCTCCAAAATTTGGAGTCAAAACTGATGATGCCACGCATGCACCAAAAGGGTGTGAGAAGATTATTACTCACATTATAAGGCTTTCTGGGGAGAACAAGGCAACCTCCTGAGTAAGTGTAAAATGGCAGGAAAGACTAAGCGAAGGGTTTTAGGGTGTTTAGAGTGTGGGGCTGGTGTGAAAGTCCTTTCCATGAGCTGCAGTTTGCATTCTTTTAACCTCCTGCTGGTGCCAAAGGAGAGAGCACCTGGGCTTTCTGGTCTGCTCTTCCGGATGTGGGGCAGAGAGGTAAGGAAGAGCGGTGGGGCGTCAGAGCTGTCAATCATCAAACATCAAAAATGAAGGCAGACACTTTATTAGATTCTCAATTTGATCTATAGACTCAGTACTATCCCAATTAAAATCCCTCTTTATCCCTGATAATGATTTTTTTCCCTTAAATTCTACTTTAATTGATTTTAGTATCATGATGTACCCTAATCTCAGTAATGCTTATCTGCTCTGGCTGAAGGAGGAAACACACTCTTTAATTCACAAAACTTGAAAAATAGCCTTCTTAATGCATTTTAAAATGCTGGGTTTCTGAGCCAAGAACAATAAATCGCTTATTTCTAAAATAATTCAGAGCTTCATTTGAAGCATATTATGTAATAAAACATATAACGAGGGTTAGCAACATTTATTGATCACCTTAAAAGTTAGATTACTGACACAGTTTGGTCACCTCATAGTAGAAAACTCCTAGAGATAGTATCTTATCACCAGGACCCAAGAACAGACGGTGAAGAGTTTCTCCAGAGTTGTATGATTGGTAGATATACAAATTAAGATAAAAAGCTACACTAATACAACCCTGGGAACTATTATTTTTTCAGTTTTAATTCATGTATCAAAATAATTTAATTTTCTTAATTAAATAAGCACTAAAATCAAAATCATGAAAAGAGGGGACAACGTCCCTAAGCGATAAAGCACTCAAGCATTTTCACTTTTTTACCCAGACAAAAAAGCTCCAAAAACAAATAACAAACAAATAAACAAAGAAAACCTGTCCACCCAGGAGGTAATCCATTTTCCACACTCATTATCATTCAGATGAGTCTTTTGTAAGACAAAGATGTCGGCATAGCTTTTTTCAGTGTCTGAGAACGCCTTTCTTATTTGGATTGTACAAATAAAGAGGACCCTCTGGATCTAATTAAGAGATTTTTCACCTGCCATCATTCATTCATTCAGTTCATAAACATTTATGGAACACGTGCAATGTGCATGGTGCAATGTTAAATACTGTATTACACCAGGAGTTATGCCACAATGGGTCAATCATAAAACTACACTCTTAATTAATCTTGTGATTTTTAATGATTTAATTCTTTCATTCAACAAGGCCTTATTAACGACCAAGTGCAAGGCTAGGCATTGGGGCTGACAAAATGAACTCAACAATCTCTGCTTTCACGTGCTCATAATCTAATGGGGGAGGCAGATACATAAACAAGTAATTACTGTACAATTGAGGTCCCACCATAAAGGTCTGTGATGGTGTAATGGAGCCTCTGTGTGTGTGTGTGTGTATGTGCAAGTGTGTGTTTGTGTGCATGTGTAACCAGAGGGGAGTAGGAGAGTCAGAGAAAGTCTTCCTGAGGCGGCGACACTTGAGCTGAGTCTTGAAGGACAAATAAGTTTCCCAAGGGAGGGGAGGCTATTGCAGGCACAGAGAAGAGCCTGGGGAAACAGTTGTGGGAGGGCATGTCATATCTGGTGAATTGAAGTCAGGAGAGGCTGGGCGGATGTGGGACTACCTGGAGATGAGGTTGGAGACAGATGGAAAGAGAGGATGATGTTCAGTACTATTTAGACTGAGCCGTATGAACCTGCGAATGTTAGACTATTTTGACTTAAAAAATAGTAATTTGATATGGTTTAAATATATTTCCAGGTGACATGATAATGATGAATAAGCATTAGTAAATAACTCCATGAATGGAATCTATTATTTTTGTTGTTGTTTTTGTTATTTGCATTTCCCACTTTGCACCTTGGTTAGAAACGACTTCTCCTTCAAACTGAGACTATTCCCTGGGTCTAGGGGAGGGACTGAGGGTATGTGCAGTTAAGTGGTCTTGGCCACCAAGGTTACTGAGAGTGGGTCTGGGAAAATGAATTCTACAGGACTGCAAAGGGGAAAGAGTTTAGATAATAACCATGATAAAATCCCATCCTTAACTGAACACCAAAATGTGCCAGGCACTGTGCTAAGTCCTTCACATGTGTTACCTCCAATCCTCACAACACCTCAAGGTGTGTCTTTTTACACCCATTTTACATGTGGGAACTTAAGGCTCTGAGAGGCTAGGTGCCACTCTTCTAGTAAGTGGCAGAGCCAGGGCACATTCCTGTGATTTCATCCCACTCTTCCCTTCAAGAGGGCTGATGAGAGTGACTGCAGGTGGAATTGGAAGAGACCTGACCACCTGCTGATGTTTAAAAGTCATTTCTCAGAAGAGGGAAAGCTGGAGAATGGGTGTAGCCTTATGAATTAGTTCAGTGCCAGAAGTTCTCTCTTTTTAATTTTAATATTACCTACCCCTTAGAGGGGTTAGGAAGGGAGAAAGAGGAGAGGGTGCAGGAGATGGGGCCAGGGTCTATAAGAAGCAGCTTGGTAATATGGGAAGAAAACTGAGGGCAGGGCACTCTTTCCTCTCCAACCTCCCTGGCAAGCAACCAGCTGGCTCTATAATTTAACTCTCTTCACCCTGGCCAGAAAAAAACACATTCTGCTTAGTGGAAGTCCTTCCTGACAACCGCTACATAGAAGGGGGGAAAACTATGTGGACATTAAATGAAGAAAACATTTTCCTTGATTTGTTCTCCTAAAAATGTTTCTAGAAAGGAATCTGTAATCAAGAAAATGACAACATCAAAGTTTGAAACACTTACTGAGGGAGTGCTCTTAGCTGGGAACCGAGACGACGTTTTCTTCACTTTGCGATGGTGGTCCAGTTGAGATGCTGCAGTTCTCCACGGCCTTGTCATCGTGAAGCCACCCAGCACACTCACACACAGTGGGAACAATGCCCCAGGAGCCCATGTGGTCCACAAGCACAGCGTCTCATCTATTATCCAAGTGGCCTATTCTAGAAAACATCTTTCGGGTGTGTTTTTTCATTTGTTTCTTCTGTCCCACATGCTGAGAGTGATGACAAGGGTCATTTCTAGTTAATGTTGTGGACAGTGCACTCAAAGTGACCTTTCCAACTGAGAGGCAGTCATTCACAGTCTGGATTTTTAAACTGTTTTCTCAAAAAACAAAAAAAGGGTCTATTTCCTAAAAGGTCATACTTCTGAATTTAGACTTAGGGACCTGTGGCTCTCTGAGTTTTAGCTCTTTTCATAAGAAACATGATGTTAGCATTTGAAAGAGAGAATAACTCTAGGGTTATTTTGCAGGGGCAAAGGGGAAGCCATTTTCAGCAGAGTGGAATATATAACTAGTCTTTCCAATGGGAAACACCGCAATAAATACACAAACCGCTTGGCAGGGTCTCTTCTGTCTTCTAGCAAATTGCATGAGTCAGCTGTACCAAACTATAAAATGCTTCCTGAAAACAGTATTTTCCTGATAATTGGACTGATTTTTAAAATTTATAAAAAGTTAACTTTCCTCAAGTATCTTTTTTAGTTCACCATTTTAGCATTTGAGATACACTCTGGTTGGTAGAAGTTCTGAGAAAGGCATTTTTGGCATATATTCAAAAACCACCAAAGAAGTACACCAAATGGCCAAGCACTGAGTGCATCTTGATCTGCCTTGTAATTTAGTTTTTAAGTTATTGATGGCAAAATCTGGCATTTCTTGACATCCGGGGCAATTTGGGGCTGTCTATCTCCCACTCATCAGTTACTATGTCAGCCACTGAAAAATAACAACAATGTGTTATTGGCCTTTATAGGATGGATCTTAAACAACAGCCTTCTTTTTGGACTGCTTGCATTTTCCACCTCCCCTCCAATAACCAGGAGTTGAATATAATAAAAGATGATACTTAACAACAAAGAGTTTTAGAGATGCCAAGTTTAATTTGCCGTTATATGTGATTATGTTGTCTCAAGAAGTCTAGGAATAATTTTCGTTTGTTGAGTGTGTGTCCTTGCTCAGCTCAGACAGGGCAGAGGCCTTGCTGCCGGGATGGAGGGACAAGAGGAGGAAGGAGGGGAGGACCTCGGGTCTCTTTGCAGTAGGTTGTCAAGGTCATGATGAATTATGGAGCTTACACCAATATCCAGCTCAATCTCAGGTCATCTTCCTTGGTGCTTGTCTGAAAGTCCTAGGACTTGGATATTTTAAATTGCCATTGTCAAGACAATTTATGGCTTTGAGTCTTTGCACAAGGCATGTTTCAAAGGCTAGTGGGCTCCGTTGCACTTAACCTTTATCTACACCATTGAAGGATCTTGCTAACTCATCTGGGGTGGGGCAAAGAGGATGGCCACAGAGATGGATGCCTGTGTGCTAGTCTGTCCTGGCCTGGCTCCTACACAAACATGCCCCAAAGGCTGGGGAAGGATACAGCTGGCCAGAGGCTCCCGTCCTTCATATACCATCCTCTCTGATGCAGGTGGCTCAGTGACTGCTGCCCAGCCCAAGGGAACGCTGCACATGATCCAGGTGCTCAGCCCAGACAGAATGTTCTCTATTGAAAACACGTTGGGAATACCGCCCTTCAAAGCCAGTCGCTGTGGGTCCTTCTGTTATTTGGAAAAGACCATGTCAAATGTCTAACAAAAGTGTTTAAATAGTCCCTCTCCTTTTTGGTGATTTGTGTAGGAAAAGAAGGTCAAATCTGGTGTTTGTCCCTGGCAGAGAAAACTTACATATTCCAGTGCTGTCATTTATTCTTAGAGAATATGTACAGAACATATAGCTGGCTATAGACAAGAAATGTTTAAAAATGTAGTTAGAAGTTACAAAAGAGAGCATTCTTCAATTTGAAATCCCTTTGACTAGAAAAATAGCCTTTAAGGAAGGACTTGTCGTGGCAAAATATGGGCAAAATGTAAACAAAGAAGACATTTCTAACAATGGTGTTGTTTAAAATTCATGAGAACCTAAGGGAAAACATAATTCTGTCTTTAAACTGTGTTATTTTTAGTGTAAGATCTAAATGGAAAAACACAAATTAAACTTTAAGATTATTTTAAGTTAAAAAAATTAATTAGAAAGCAATGAATTTTTCTTATGTTAATTTTAATTAATGCACTTAATCTAAAATTAAACAGTTTGATACTTACTTTTGTTTTCTTTTTGAAAATTACTTAAAAAAATAACAGTTACAAATTCAATTATTTAAGAAATACTTTTTTTCTGTAATATGATAAATATTTGCTTCAGTTTGGTAAATTAAGGGCTGCAATCCCAGCCTTCCATTGTGAACTCATTTCTGTATGGAGGTTCATTTAAAATTTTATTACGGTGTAGATCACACAATGGAATAACGGTGTTAATAACTTGATACTGTAGCTGCAGGATTTGCAACCTACTCTTATGAAGTTAACTGCCTCAGGGCCAGCGGCTGCTCATTCATTTCACCATATTTAAATCAATTGCTAAGGCAGTCAGACAATACATTGTGTGTCCATCTCTGGTAATAAAATTGGGACCTCAAACAGCAGACGCTTGTACAAAGATTTAACAGCTCCCTCTTTTGGGATGGAGTCTTCTTTGTACCATCTTTTTCAGGAAGGTGCATAGATGTAAAGTAACATTCATTTTCTGTCCTGTTAAATTCTCTGTTTTACCGCCGTATAGTTGAGACCAACTTTTTCAGCTTCTGTAAATCTCCCACTTACTGCTTGAGGGGAATTCTTTTGTCTGGGCAGTGGAACAAGATAACTGACTTAATCTTCCTAGTAACACGTGAGTCGCCATGTATCATTTTAATCTGCAAAACACTAGGGCTGAGTAGTGTCACATGCTGATTTTACTTTTCTATGAGAAAGTGACTCCCTGGTTCAATGATGGATTGCTTGTTCTCTTTAAACAACAGTCAAGATGGTGAATGCCCTGAGGTGATAGACAGGGTGTGCGATGGGAACAGGGGCCAATCTGATGGCCCGGTTCAAGTTCACCTGACAAAGCTGGAGCAGTCTGCAAGCAGCATTCGAGAAAGGATTATTCACACTGGCATTATGGTTTTGAATGCATTTTTCTCCTTGTGCAGCTGCAAAGCTCCCGTACACTGAAGGTTTAGGCACCATAATAAAGAGATTTATTTTTTTTTCTCTCAATTTCTCTTGCGTCTTACACTTTATACCTCGTTCCTACAGAACTGTTCAGGCAAAGGGCATCTGCATATGCAAACTGCACAGAGCAAGCATCATCTTCAAAACAATGGCAGTGTTGAAAGACAGTAACAAAAGCCTGACATTTCTGATGTCTGAAGGGACAGAAATTAAGTCTCCTCCGTTGAACTCAACTCCTGAAACTTAGCCTTTTACAATCCTGTCATTTCACAACTCTACACACAAAAGATTAAAGTAAAAATTAACTATTTAGTTCAAATTAGAAAAACAATGATGGAGTTTTTCTAAAAATTGCTTGAAAATTTCCTAGTATCAATTTTGCTGTGAGAAATTAAAGAATAGGGGGAAGAAATTAGAAAAATGTAAGCACAACAAAGCAAAATAATTTTCCTTAAAAATATAGAGATGGGACTGACGGGAACTGCATCTATCTTTATGTCCTTCCAACTTTCCATCTGTCCATCCACTTATCTACCACACCCCACCTTATTGCAGAATAGTTTTCTGAAGGCTGGAGAGCTCAGACATTCCTTACTTCTGTAATTAAGACATAATTTATTATTGCTTCTTGCCTTACATAGCAAGAGGTAGTTAGCTAATAAGTACTTATTGAGCATATAAAATGCATAAAATTACCATTGATATCTCATTCACTTACTCACTTATTCAAACTAAAATGAACTGACTACCAACTGCTAAGCAGACACTACACTAAGCAAGTGTGGGGGAGGTGGGGGAGTGCAAGGGGCACAAGACCGAGTTCAGGCCAGTGAGACAGACAGAGTCACCTCCAAGATGGCCTCTAATGACCCTGACTCTTGATATTCATGCCCTTTTGATCTCCTCCCACTCGGTCCCAGGGTTGGTCTGTGTGACTAACAGAAGCAGTGGTGTGTCACTTCTGAAGCCAGGTTCAGAAGACACTGTGACTTCTACGTCTCTCGTCCTTGGGTTCTTCATCTGGTTGAAGCTAGCCACAGTGCTGTCATACGGACAGGCCCACCTGGGGAAGAACTGAGGCCTCTGTCCGACAGCCATCAAAGATGAGGCCTCCTGCCCACAGCCGCGTGAGAAAGCTTGGAAGCAGACCCTCCAGTCCTTGTTAAGCTTTCAGTTGACGGCATCGCACTGACTTTCCGGCAGCAACCTCAAGAGAGATTCTGAGTCAGCACTACCCAGCAAAGTCACTCCCCAGTTTCTGATCTCTAGTAACTTCAAGATGATAGATAAATGTTCCCAGCCTCTAAGTTTTGGGGTAATTTGTCACACGGCAATACATAAATAATACAGCAGATAATTGTGATTCACCTCTAGGGTAGATAATACGACACAAGAGTATCTTAGCCTCCATGATGTCCACACAGGGATAGCTGCTCAGTCACCTGAGGAGACAAAGGAAGGGTAACTTACCTAGGCTGTGGAGGAGAGAATGAGAAGGAAGGACACCAGCGAGGATTTTCTGAAGAAGGTGTTGGTTGAGGTGAGTCTTCAAGGATGAGAAGACACAGGAGGTAACTGTTCCTGTAGGTAAAAGAGATGCAGGAAAACACTCACCAAGAGACAAAGCATCTTTGTTCCAGGGTGGGAGGAGGCAGAGTGGACTGCAAACCAACACTATGAGCAGTTCCGAGTTCCTAGAGAGTCTGTTACAAGACTGGGAGTAGTGATGGGCAAAAGGAGAAAGCCCTGTGTGCTCACCCAATAATGTGGACTTTCTATTGGAAAAGAGAATCATTTGAATTCCTTATTCAATACTATTTTTTGGTATAAGTAATACATGCTTATTGCAAGAAACTTGGAAAATATAGATGATAAAGAAGAAAATAAAATTCACTACCACAAATTCACTAGCCAGAGAAGAATGCAATGAACATTTTTATATATTATACACATATTACCTTTTCTATTTACATGTACATATATACTGAAATTGTGATCAATACTATAAATGCTATTTTATAGACTGCTTTTTTACTTTAAATTTTATAATTTAAATTAAGCATTTTAATTATAACTAAATATTTTTGAAAGTATACAATTTAAATGGATGAATAGTTAGCCACATAGATGAATTATAATATATAAAACTATTTCTGTGCTGTTGAAAAATTATTTCATTTTTTACTATCATAAGTAAAGTTATGAAAGACATGCTTGCATATAAACATTTGTTCACATTTCTAATTATTTCCTCACTAGAGATTTGTAGAAGAAGAATTACTGGGTCCAAGAATGAACATTACATATTGTCAAGTTCCTTTCCATAAGAGGTGTCATAATTGACATTCCCTTCATCAGTTATAAGAGAGTTTCTTCCAACCTTTCCAGAATTAAGTATTATCTTTTAACATATGTGCAATTTGATGAGTGAAAATATTTCCTTTTTTGTGTGAATTCACTATTCACATCCTTTGTTTATTTTTTCCCTCCTTGTTTGTTAGTGTTTCATGGTAGGATTTCAAGCAAGTTAAGGATATTATAAAATTTGTGTTTAAGAAAGATCGCTAGTGGGGGGAGGAGATAGCTCAAATGGTAAAAAGTGCATGCTTAGCACGCATGAGGTCCTGGGTTCAATCCCTAGTACTTCTTCTAAAAAATAAATAAGTCTAATTACCTTCCCCACATTAAAAAAAAATTAAAAAAACAAACAAAAAAGAAAGATCACTAGTGTCTTAAAGGAAGATGTAGGGCAACACTGGAGTCAGATATCATGCAGACCTCAGATAAGGTTCTGGTCATAGGGACAGAGAAAGAAAGAAATTCAAGAAGAGCTAGACTGAAGGACTCAACAGAGAATTTCCTCACATTATTACCTACGTACCTACTCGTGCCCATGCGCACTGCACTCAGGACTCTGCCATCTCACCTGTTACCATGGATGAATTCTCCGTGCTTTCCCTCCATCTACTTTCCCTCCATCTGTATCCTGGATTCCATCCCTCTCACCTACTCAAAGGCACTGCATCAACAATTCTCCACACTGTTTCCCCTATATCATCATTTCTTCAATCTCTTCTGTTACTCTCTCATCAATATGCTGTCATTTCTCCCACTTATAAAAAAATTCTGTATCTCTCTTGATTTCAATTCTTCCAACTACCCACCATGTAGTTTTTATTTTTCCTATTACAGCAAAATGCACAGAGTATTCTAAACACTCTGCCTCCCATTCTTTTCCTCACTCCTCTTTTAAACCCTTTTGTGTAAATACATGCAAAGGTAACCCTCAATGGATCACACCCTTGTGTAATTCCCTCCCCTTGAAAGTGGATTTAAGTTTTAAGTGGCTTTTATTCATTAGAATAGACTCTGAGTTAGGTTATGTTACATAAAACTCCCTCTTAACCTGCTGGAATGGAGAGGATGGTCTCCTGCGGGTCTTCAAGAGGCTCAGCTAAGGAGAGGGGCAGAGAGGGGCCGTAAGATGGTTCCCACAGCAAGAAGCAGCAGGTGGCCTCCAGGAGCAGTGAGTGGACCTCAGCCTGCAAAAAAAAAAAAGAGGAACTCAACCCTAGAAGTGTTAAGGAGATGAATTTTACAACAACCTAGTGAGCTTGGCAGTGCAGCCTTCCCTTGCCAAGCCTCCAGAGGAGAATGCGGTCTGGCCAACACCTTGATTCCAGGCCAGGGAGACACTGAGCAGAGGACCAACTAAGCTGCACTCAGACTTCTGACCCAGGGAAAGTGTGACAGGATAATGCATGTCTCTCTGAGCTGCTAGGCCTGTAGCAACTAGTTAGGTAGCAACAGAAAACGAATACACGTTTCCATTCAAGCCCTCACCCCAGTACTCAGCTACATTTGCAGGGAACTCACACTGCTAACCTCAGCAGTGCAATTCACGGCCCTCATCCTACCTGTCAGCATTTGACGCAAGGGATCATGCCCTCCTTGATTTGCTTTCCTCACTTGACTGAGAGGGTTTCCTCTCCTTCACTCTCCTGTTCTCCTAGAATCCCCACCAGTGATGCTAGACCTTCTTCCTTCCTCCTAATCTCGTGTTCTCTTTTATATTTTCTATCCCTTTATCTTTCTGCTGCATTTTGGTTAATTTCTTCACATTTCCCTTCCATTTTAATAACCCTTTCTTGAACTATGCCTAATCAGCTGTTTAACCTTTCTATTAAATTATAAATATCAGTGACTATTTTTCATTATTGAGAAAGTCTGCTTGGCTCTTTTTAAACCCAGCTGGACTTTTTTTTTTTTTTTTTTGTATTTATACAAAGTTTTAAAGTATTTAAAGAACTAATACTGGATATTTATTGTTACTTTTATATAAAATATTAATGTATAATTAATTTTATAATTATATAAAAGTAAATGTGTAACAACATTAAGGGGAATGACAACCAACAATTTCTGGGCAGTGATTGCCTCTTGGATGGAGGAGGAGGTAGGGGTCAGGGAAGGATCTATTGAAGGATTCAACAGTAGTATTACATTTAATTTCTTAAGCCAGATCTATGTGTGTTGGTGTAAATACATAACAATTTTAAAAGATTTTAAAAATGTTATTTTTCTGGAAATTCCTCTCAATAGTTCTATTTCTGCCTTTTATAATACAGAGATATGCATTGTTTCAAAACCTTTATTCCTTTCAAATTCCTGGCTTTGTTAGTCTCATCTCACTTAGCAAGTAGCCTAGCCTTTTGACTTCACAGAGAAAAGTGTGCTCTGACATACAGTCTCTAATAACTTCTTTTTCTATTACCTCCAATTTCCAGTTTCTTCACCCATTGTTACTTTTTAAGTAGAGATATCCATATTTCTTTGTAATGTGTCACCAAAAACCATATGTAACAAAGTATGTAAACATCCTGACCTTTTTTTTTTTCTTTCTGATTTCATCTTCTACAAGAAGGGTTGACAAACATTTTTTGTAAGGGGCCATATAGGAAATATTCTTGACTTTGTGGGACATACAGTCTCGGACACAACGGTTCAGCTGTGCCATTGTAATACAAAATCAGCCAAAGACAGTACCTAAATGAATGACCGTGGCTGTGCTGCAGTGAAACTTTATTTACAAAAACAGACGGCAGCAGGATTTGACCCACAGGCCATAGTTTGCTGGGCCCTATTCTACAACATCCCAAAGGTCACTCTGTCTGTTAACGGCTCTTTGTGCTGCCAGCAATCTCTTTTCACTGTCCTCAGTCCCTCACCCAATACATAATTCTATTTCTTCTTGGTTTTTCTGCAGGATTTTACATTGTGGAACACTCCTTATATTCATTTCTGATTTGTTTGATATAAATCTTGGTTTTCATCTAGGATTTTTCTTGGCATTTTTTCCTTTATATGACCTTACATTTAAAAATTTTTTTATGGAGATTTAAAAGTATATACAAAAGAGGAAAGACTAAGTATAATGGATCCCTATGTACCCACCTCCAAACTTCAACACTATCAAGAAAGAGCCAAGCTTCTTTCACTTCTTCCTCCACTTTTTTTGATTTTAGTATTTTTTAAAGACATCACTTTGTTAGTTTTATCTAACACTCAGTACACATTAAAAATCCCTAATTGTCCCCCAAATGTTATTTTATTATTGATTTATAGCCCCACTTTTACTGATGATTGAGGTGTAGGTAGCATTGTCTTGATTCCTCTAACATAAAGTTCGCCATCAACTATTCTCCTAATAGTTTCAGCAGCTATCAGTGATTTTTACCTAGGGCCATTAATTCATCCAAGGATACAATATGATAATTTCCTAATTCTATCATTCCTTCTATGTTTACTAACTAGAATTCTTCTATAATAGTCTATAGGGTAAAAACAAAACAGAACAAAAACCTCTTCATGTTCCCCTTTTATTCATATACACTACTACCACACTCACATTTCTGACTCCAGATGTGTCATTTTTTCCCACACCAACCAATTCTCTGACACCAGCTGGATGTCCGATAATTCAACTCAGTTCTGACACTACCTGCAGTTAGTATCGGATCCCACAGATTAGGGGCCCAGTCTCACAAGCCTGCCTTTACTGCAGATGCCAATTCCAAGTCCCAAGTTGTTACCTGTACTTCAGACTGAATGGCTACAAATTAGCATTCCCATGACCCACTTCTAGGGCTACATACTATTCTAGATTGGCTCACAGAACTGAGGGAAACACTTATGTATCTCAGTTTATTATAAGAGGATTTGATGAAGGCTAATAGATGAACATTCAGATAGAAGAGATGCACAGGGCAAGGGATAGGGCAGTGGAGGGGAAGAAGTGCTGACACAGAGCTTCCATGCCCTCTTTTGGAGGATGACCCTCCCGTACCTCCATGTGTTCAGCAACCTAGACGTTCTCCGAGCTTTGTACTTATGGGATTTTTATGGAGGCTTCATCATGTAGGCATTCTCAATCATTAACTCAATCTCCAGCCCCTCTTCCCTTCCCAGAGGATGGGGAGTGGGGGTAAAATTTCCAAGCTTCTAATCATGGCTTGGTTTTTCTGGTGATCAGTCCTCATTCTGAAGCTCTCCAGGAGCTCACCAAGAGTCATCTCATTAGAACAAGACACACTCCTATCACCAGAAAATTCCAAGGGATTTAGGAGCTCTCTGCCAGGAACCAGGGGCAGATATATATATATATATACACACACTCCCCCCCCACAAATGTTGGACGGGGTTTGGGTAGTGAGCAAATTTGCTTGTTCTCTTTCTCAAATGGAAAATTTTAACTGCTTCACTATTAATTATAATTTTGCTGCTTAAAAAAGTTAAAATATCCTTTATCAGATTCAGAGAGTTTTCTTTTATGCCTAGTTTGCAAAGAGCTTTTTTAACCATAAGTTGATTTTCAATGTTATTAAATGATTTTTCTACATCTTTGAGATTATAATACAATTTTCCTCCTTTATTTTGTTAATAGGATGAATTTTTAAAATTTCTTTAATAAACTTTAGTTTGGGTTCCTCAAGAAGCAAATGCCAAGAAAAGAACAGACATATACATCTATGGGGAGAAATGCCTGTCAAGGGTAAATGGGAGGGAACAGCAGTATGCAGGGAGACCATGATGGAAGTCAGACACTGTGAACACAGAGGCAAACAGAGGAGGACTGGGCAGGAAGAGTCTCAGCACAGACTATCGCAGAGTTCCAAGAAGTTCTGGTCAGCCCAGTGGGAAGATTTTGTGCACAGTCACCTGTTAGAAGTATTTTTTAAAAATTTTTTTGTGAGGGAGAGGTAATTAGGTTTATTTATTTTATTATTTCTTAGTGGAGGTACCAGGGATTGAACCTAGGACCTCGTGCATGCCAAGCAGGCACTCTACCACTGAGCTATACCCTGCCCCCTCTATTAGAGGTATTTTGAGCCTGCATCCTTGCCTTACTGAGTCATTAGCTGAGCACCCCGGGGGAGCATGACTTTGCTGTGAACACAGTGGTGGACCCAGAGAGGTGCAAGCTGGGGGTGTCAGTTAACTATACTCCCAATAGCAGGAGATCTGAATGGTTCTCCCGTGCTCCGTTTGCAGCTGTGAACAGACATGAGCAGTGACCTCAAACTGAGAAAGTTATAACTATCTAGAATTCAGAACCTTCATGTATGTAGGTCTGAGTCACACCACTAGGTAAGGCACTGACACTTGCTGAGGTGATAGTTAAGGGTAAGGGAAATTTAGAATGAATAGTGGAGGAGAGAGAGTGTGTGTATCAGTTGTAGCCCCAAAGACTAACTGCAGTATAGGAATAGCTCACCAGTCTCCTTTTTGTAAACTTCTTTCAGCGAGATCGTGGAGGAGCTGCTCCCAAACCCATGTGAAGCAGCAGATCTGTGTTGTGCAAGGGCGGACTGTGGTGGCCATCAAAATACACCATTCTTCCCTCATACTTCTCACAACTGTAAATGCACTAGAAGAAAATATGGGAGGATTAATAATAAAGACACCCAGAGTAGGGAAGGTCTACGTACAACATACAACCTAGAAGTCATAAAAGACTGATGAATTCAACCAAATAAAACAAATTCTGCATGGGAAAAAGTTTCACACAAAGGCAAAGGTCAAAAGACAAAAAAAAAACACTGGAATTCATATCACAAAGGCCTGAATTCTTTAATATATACAAACAACTCCTAAATCAGTAAGAAAAACACCAGTAGTTATCAGTCTTGACAGATAGTGACAAAAAGCTCCAAAATCTCGATGGCTTAAGCCAGAAAAGTTTATTTCTCATACGCGCTCTGTGTCCGTCAGTTGGGTCTCTTTCCCATGCTTTCCTCATTGTAGGACTTATGCTGATGAGCAGCTGTCTCCTGGCGTATTCTTGGTAATTGCGGCACAGGGAAAGAGACTCTGCAGGGTGCACTGGCAATTCAATATGGGCCTGAAAGAGATCCTCATCAATTCCTCTCACAAGCCATAGGCCAGCCCCATGGCCCGACCTAAACCTAAAGGGACCAGGCTGTGCCATAATCTGTGTGCCTGGAAGGAGAGGAGAGCCGGCACTGGTCAGCAGCACTAAGTGGTCATTACCACTCCAGAGAGTCTACGAATTATTTGGTTTCTCAGTTGAAGGCCTTGTCAAAGAAAGACGATGGCATATTTCATTACATTCCACATGCTGGTTATTAAAGAAGTAAAAAATTCCTCTCTTTCCAAAGTTGGTAGTGACATCTTTCTGATCAACAGAGTGAATCTGGGGGTCTGTGAGGTAGATGAGCCCTTTTCCATTACCTGTCACCCAACCTGAAAGAGAAATACATATGTCTGAGAAGTAGATCCTCTATGAATGTCAACAAAGTGTTTCAGAAGAAAATACAATATATACATTTAAATAGACACTTGAAAAACTTCGTCATCCTGTGGTTTATGATTGATAAATTTCTATTAAGGGATTTGGTGTTGCATATTCCAACGACTGGTTTAAGAAGAAGAACTGAATATCGGGTAATTAAATTTGTCAAATACGACGTACCCAGACCACCAATTTTCAGGTATTAGAGAGCAGTAACATTCACTTAGTGAAATTATTAAATCACAATATTGAATATTTCTTTCCTAATTCAGAAGTTTCTTTAATGCCTTACTCATTAATTCATATATTCCTCTGTTCATTTAACAAATATTTATTGGGTGTATATACTATACAAAACACTGTTTTGGTCACTGGAGATACAGCAGTGAACAAGTTAGTAAAAAAAACTCTGTCCTCATTGATGTAACGTTCTCATGAAGAGGGACAGACAGACAACACAGGTAAGCAGAATATGTAATATGACGGAGAGTGATGGTAAATGCTATGGAAGGGAGATACAAAAGATCTTGGAGGATGGTCACAGAGTCATTACTAGAAACAATTATGATAAAACTCATTTATTATTTAAATAAAGTATAGGATAATGGCTAATAATTCTGACAAATAAAATAACAAACTAAAACAAGATTAAAATGTTAATGTAGATTTTAAAGGAAGTCAGATTCCAGCACACACAGCTTTCTGTTCCGTAATGATCCCAATTATGAAACCCAATCATCACACCCGTAATAAAGGGAAAGGGCTGGAGGAAAGAAAGTGTGGAAACATTCTGACACATTTAAACATGCAATCACTCAAAAGAAACCTGCATCACTCAAAACCACTTCAGTGAAATTTTAAAAAGCTGTTATGGATTTGCTCTAGAATGAAGCCCAGCAGAATATGAGCCAGATCTTCTCCTGATTGCTGGATACCTTAGCCACCTGTAGAAGTTGTAAAATTGGGGGTGGGGGGGTCATCTTTTGCTGTATACAGGAAAATCAATTAATTTAGTTCCAAGTAGTAGCCTACACACCAAACAATCTATTAAATAATGATCAGCACAGCTAGTTACAAAACCTCACATTTACATATAAATAATAGTAAAAAATAAAAATATTCCCAGTTTCACATACCTTGCAAGTCAACCACAACATCTTTATGATTAGAAAACTCATAAGAAAAATGGCCATAAGCCAAGCCATATTCTGTGGCTTTGAATTCTGTTTTCACCACTTTCGTGTTATTTGATAATTTCACAAATTCTCCCAGTATGTAAGGTTCCACACTGATACATCCTTTTATTGTTTTGCCCTCTAAAATCTGAAAAATAGAAACAGGAAGCAGTATAACATAACGGTGAAGGCCACGGGCTTTGAGGTCAGTAGATCTCGCTTTGAACGCAGGCTTTGCCATTTAGGAGCTTTGTTACTCCTCCAGACTTTGGTTTCCTTATTTGTAAAGAGGGTGTAGTGATAGCTACCTTACAGGACTGTTAAAAAGATTAAACGAGACAATACATGTAAAGTCATTAACATGTATCTGGCATATAATAGAACTTAAAATTTCTATTATTCTTTTATTAAAATGTGCACATAAAAATCAGGCCATGAAGTGACCTGCCCTAGGGGCTGGCTTATTAGGGCATGTAGCTGGATCACGGACCGAGACTCTGGGTTGCCGTATCAGCTCAAGCATTTCTCTGCAATGTGATCTACTTTGTAGAGTTGTTTCAAAGGTCAGAATTAATGTTTGTTTGTTTGTTAAATGCCCAGCATAGTGCTTCACATAAAGAAAGTGCAAAACAGATGACAGCTACTATTAAATAAATAATAAAATATGGATCTAAAAATACCTCTGGCCAAAGTAGAAAAACAGAATAAGCTAAGAGCTAAGCTAAGCTAACAACTTAATCCAAAGAAGAGAAAAGTCAGTGGGGATGGTTGCCTTTGTATATTTAAATAGATAGATATATTAGTGAAGAGAGATTGATCTCAATGGTCCCAGAAGGCAGAGTTGTTAATTCATAGGTAGAAATTAGAAAAAGACAGATTTGGCTCAAATTTAAGAACTTCCTAACCATTAGAATTATTTGAAAGTAAGAAGAGAGGAGGTGAGTATAGCTCAGTGGTAGAGCACATGTTTAGCATGCATAAGGTCCCAGGTTCAATCGCCAGTACCTCCATTAAAAAAAAAGACAATAATCATTTTTTTCTCTCTGAAGGTGTTTAAGCTATGGCTTAGTTATCACTTGATTGCAAGGGGGATCAACAGGTATAAAATGGGATTTATGCATCATGTTGAGGGAATAACTTGTATTAGATATGAACT
Source organism: Camelus dromedarius (assembly GCF_036321535.1). Taxonomy (NCBI): domain Eukaryota; kingdom Metazoa; phylum Chordata; class Mammalia; order Artiodactyla; family Camelidae; genus Camelus; species Camelus dromedarius. The sequence continues at coordinate 43,871,537 of NC_087436.1, forward strand.
TTAGGATCTTTTCTCCCTTTTTGAAAGTACAAAGACAAAACAAGGGAAAAGGATATTAAAAATGCTAACCTGATCATATGGGACCAGATACCAGTGTGACTTGGAGATTCCAGTTGATGCATACAGGGTACAGAGGGTCGCATTTCTTACTTATCTTACAAGTAGGTGAAATAGATGAAGGAGGCTGATAACTGAGTTTATTGAATTTTATCAGAATGGTGGTGGAGGTAGGTGAATGGTAGGTTGACAACAGAAATCTAACCTATTATACATTTATAGGCTTGTTGAACCAAACCCTTGATTTCTTCAATCTTACCAGTAATATTGTAGACGGTATGTAAAATATCTGTGTTGGAATCTTTTGTTCATAAAGTCTCTTGTTAAATTCTGTCACATAGTGCTGTGCAGTCATCTGCCTCTCCACATCGATGAAGTGGTGCCAGAGCCCTTTCGGCTCCTTATATTCTTTTCCAACATATCTACAAATGGGGAAAAACCGCACAAAGAAATGCAAAGTGATCCTATTACAGAGTAAGAGAGAGGAGATCAAAAGAGATGTGCAAAAATGCTTGAAAGATGTTATTCTTTCCCCGTTTTAGTCAGTATTAATTATCTTATCTCATGACTCAAATAATTTTTAAGAGCCACCTGAACGATGGAACACAATTCATACTAGCCGACTGATGGTGACGTTTGTGCAGCATCTTGACTTGGCCAGAGGGTGCCCAAATATTTGGTCAAACATTATTCTGGGTGTTTTTGTGAGGGTGATCTTGGATGAGCGTAACATCTAAATCAACAGACTGAGTAAAGCAGACTGCCTTCCCTAATATGAGGGGGCCTCATCCAACCAGTTAAAGGACCAAATGGAACAAAAGGCTGACCTCCAAAGTAAGAGAGAACTCCTCTGTCTTTGATCTGGGACACAGATCTTTTCCTGCTTTTGGACCTGAACTGAAGCATGACCTCTCCCTGGGTCTTGAACCTGCTCTTTGGGCTGGAACTCCATCGTCAGCTCTCCTGAACCTCCAGCTTGCCAGCGGCAGCTGCTGTGACTTGTCAGCCTCCGTAATCATCCAAGTCAGTCCCTAATAATAAATCTCTGTCTACATGTATACATGTCCTATTGGTTCTGTTTTTCTGGAGAATGCTGACTAATACAATGACCCAGGATGATATGGTTATAAAGAGAAAGTGTCCACTTAATGCAGTTCACCAGACTTGTTTGGTAAGTCAAGGGAGCGAGCATGCATACTGGAAAGTGTACGGACGCTGGAAATGACCTTTTGCTCTCTGAAGCAATGCCTTATTCAGGTCAATTCATCAACCTGAAACCTTCCTCTATCCTTTCCTTTTATGATGACTTCATCTCTGCAAACACTTGTTTCCCCTCATCACCTATTATATGCACAAAACTGTGCTAGTCCCGGGGTGCTTTATTTAAAGAAAGTGTGAGGAATGATTTGTACATTTCAACGGCTTATGCACAGCCGGGGACAGAAGATGTAAGACAGTAAATGACTAAGTGTTGAAAGGAGTGAACAGCAAGTGTTACACTTTACTGTAGTTAATATTTGCTATCAGCTGGTGTAAATTTGTAAGTAATTCACATGTGTCCAGAGTGACTTTCAACAATCAAAGGGAATTTTCAGAGTCACAGACCTCAACCAGAGCCAACTCTCTCCAGAAATTTCTGAGCCCAAAGTGATAATGGAAACCAAGTTGGCTGCAGTTTTGGCCATTCAGACTCCTAAGGATCAGAAAGGAAATCTGGCCACAGAGGCTGCACAGGAGGAGGCTGCATGGCATTGGAAGGCAGCCTGCCCAGAAGTGGCTGTCATGACAGGGGCATCTGCCAGGGCTTCAGGCATTTCTGGTATGGGGACACCTCTGGGCCTGCAGAGGCTCTGAACCAGCTCAGAACTGTGAGCAACCCCTGTGGCTCTGGAACTGGAGCATTTCCTGAATATTCTGCCAGAGGACCTCCAACCTGACGTACCGGATCATCAGTCTGGGAACAGAAGCCCATTCCTTCTGGCATCTTACACCATTTTTCTGGCATCATTTTTCTTTAGTAAAGATTTGTTAGCAGTAAACTCTCTTTTTCTTTGATTGCTCTTAAGATTGTTTCTTTGTCCTTGGTGTGCTGAGGTTTGACGACTGTGTAGCTGGCAGTGGATTTATGACTGCCTGCCTGCCTTCCTTTCTTCTAGTTTCTTCCCTCCTTCCCTTTCCATCCTACTTGGGATTCATTGCGATTCTTGTATTTGAATGTTAATGTATTTTGGCAATTCTGGGAAATTATCAGAAATTATCTATTAAAACAGTCATTTTTTTTTCTATTTGCTCTGTTATCATTTCCTGATCAGACATACGATAGACCCTTTCACTCCATCTTCCAAGTCACTTCTCTCTTTTATCTCCCATCTCAGATCCTCCTATGATATATCCTGGTGTATCAGTTGCTTAGGATTGTTGTAACAAAGTGCCACAAACTGGGTGGCTTCACAATTCTAGAGTCTGTAAGTCCAAGATCAGGGAGTCAGCAGAGCCCTGCCCTCTCTAAAGGCACTCAGAAGAATCTTTTCCAGGCCTCTCTCCTGGCTTCAGGTAGTTCCTGCTTTGTGGCAGCATAACTACAATTTTCACATGCATTCTCCCTGTGTGTGTCTATCTCCAAATTTCCTCTTTTTATAAGGATACCAGTCATAGTGGACTACCCTATCTTAGTATGATCTCATCTTAACTAATTATAGCTGTAATAATTCTATTTCCAAATAAGATCACAGTCTGAGGTACTTGGGGTTATAACTTCAACATCTGAATTTGGTGGTGGTGGGGACACAATTTACCCATAAGAATTGGCTCCATCACTTTGCTGTGTGAATTGGGGCAAGTTTCTTAACATCTCTGTGTCTCAGTTCCCTCATCTGTAAAATGGGGATAATAATAGCATCTACCTCATAGGGTTTTGTGAGGATTAATTAAATTAGTATATAAATGGCTTAAAGCAGGGCTTCTTGGCATATAGTAAGAAATTTACATGTTTACCATTATTGTTATAGTCATCAACCACCTTTCCAAGAAATGTACTTCTACTATTTAAGAGTCACCCGATTTCTCTCTTTTTTTCTTGTCCTACTTATTTCTTAGATTATTTGGATTTAGGTAAACAACAGGATCTACTTTAAAAGTCTTGGCTTATAGGTGCTTGGCTTAAACTACACATACGGTATAAAATTAGGTCTTAAGCCCAGTGAGGACCACCTGTGATCACTAATTTTCAGGTGAGTTTTTGCTTAAAGTTGTCATCAAGAACTAAGGCCAAACAAAAATTTTCCAGGTTATTTGCCTCAGCTGGGTGACATATTTTAAGCTAATCTTTTTCTTGAGGATGGAGCCATTCCTGAGTCCCTGCTTTATATGGTGGTCACTATGCTCGTTCCCTTCCAGGTGTGACTTTGGTCACTAGCTGCTCCTGCACTCCGCCCCTGCCCAGAACGTCTACGCCGGGTGTCTTAAGGGTTCAGTGTTCATTTATATCCCTGGATATGCTTCCTCCCCGGCCTCAGAGGATTTTTCTGCCTTTTTGTAGGCTCACCCATTTAATTAGAAGTGTGGCTTTCATGGTTTAACTCGCCTTTTTTGCCACCATTTTTAGTGAGGAGTGTTTAAGACTCTCTGCCCTATCATATGGCCAGGAACTCTGTTTTTCTGATTTGTGCAATGAGGTTAATGTTCCCTAATGGGTTTGAAATCATGTATATAAAACATCCAGCCCAATGGCTGACATAATGTGGGTCCTCCATATGTGGTACCTGTTATTAATGAGGACGAGGAAAAAGGAGTCAAATTATGAAAACATACACTTTAAGCCATTTTCCCCAGTCCTTTTGAAGTCTCATAAACAGTAACTTAACAGAAGGGGGAGATTAGTCTATTTTACATTAATGTTAGAGATTTTTTTTAAGCAATACCTTCCCAGAGTTTCTTCTTGATGAAGATGATGAACCCAAAATGCATTTCTTTGTCTGCCTTTCTTCTTCACATTCAGATAGTCCCCCAAATAGACAACAGTTTCCTGGGCTGTCCACAGTTCAGATTTCTTGGAATATTTTAACAAAAGAGCATCTGGGAAAAAAAAGATAAGATGAAGTACTGATCTTATTTTTCAAAAGGATGTTACAATTCATAGATAAATTGAAGGAACACAGATACCAATCCAGCTCATCTGAAATCTTCAACTTCTTTATATATTTTCTCAAATTTTATCCTTCTCTATGACTATTACTAAAAATTACTGAAGTACAATACAAAGGTAAAGCTTTAGAAATTACAATGAAGAATAGCCTTTGGTTCACAAAATCTCGTTTGTGATGGCAAGGTGTTAAGGCCAGAACTTCTGTATGAAAGTAATGAAAAATAAAGGGCTTTTAAAACAGCAAAACCCCAAAGACCATCTTGGAACAACTGAAAAGTGCTTACATCTTCTAATCATCTGGGGACCTCAAATAATAGAGGCTGCCACTTATGCCAGGTCACACAGATAAAAATAAATGGAATAATTTTATCCCAGAGGCTCCTGGCAACTCCAGGGTTCCTAGATTACATATGCAAATACACCTTAATTTTCTCTCACATATTTTGTTTAAATTGGGAAGGTCCAGGAATTACTGAGAAAATATAGCTACTGTACAAAGATGCACACTCAACTGAAAAAGGAAAGGATAAAAGGAAAAATAAGGGCTGTTTCCACCTTAAAGAAAGGAAGACCAGTGCTAGCAAGAAAGCATCTGTTTGAGAGGGAAGACCAACATGAACTCTAAGGAAGAAATGCAACATTTTGGGATCCAAGTTAAAATGAAGTGAACGAGGATCTCCTGTGTCTAGGTTGTGACAAAGGATAAATGAACAGGAAACTCAGGACATAAAATACTTAAAGTGAGATAAACCCATTGGTCTGGGATGGGGGAGGGAGATGACTGGGGTTGGGAGAGATGGTGACCAGAGTGGGCGACTTAATCAGAGAAGCTGGAGAAGGAGATGGAAGGTGAGCTGTTTGTACACACACGTAGAGAGGGCAGTGAACTGGGGGGAAGAAGCAAGGGAAGTACCCCTAGTTCTGTTTCTTAAGCTTTGGGTCTTGCTTTCTCCATCATGTTTTACTTACCCAGACATTGACACACAGACAAAACAATAAAGCAGCTACCTAACTTTCAGAAATGTGATTCTCAAACTGCAGTCAGCAGAGAAACCCTTTTATTAGAAAATTTTGCTTCTTTTGGCAACAACCTAATCTGTATTTTAGCCTGACTTCGTGGCGGCAGGCAAAACACTGAAGTACTCTGAAACAGAAATTCTCCACATTGGCTTTACATGAAATCACTGGGGAGCTCTTAAAAAATACGGATGCCTGTGTCCATTCCGCAGAGCCATTAGATTGAAATTCTGGGGTGAGGCACTGGAAATTTTGAAAAGCTAAAAAGCCCCTGTGGGGCTTCTCATGCGGTGCCAGTGTTGAGAACTACTATTTTAGTACCCAGTGCTTAGCAATCCACACAGTTGTTCCCTCTGAAATGCATTCTGCAATAGTTTTTTCTCACTCAAATAATTCTTCAGTATCTTGGAGGGCATTACATTGTGATCTTCTGGGCTAAGAGAAGAACTTTGTTTTGTTTTCTTCCAAGCTTCTCCACCACTTCTAAGCTGTATTAGATGCACTGACTGCTGGGTGACCCCAGCCCAGGCTCCCTGCTTTGGGAAGAGACCGCAGGTGGGTCTCTAAGCAGGAAGCAGTTGCTAATTGCAACAGGACAGGGCACTGGATCAATCCATTGGCTGGTAAGAAACCACTTAGGTGGACAGGTGTGAAAATCTCTGCCCACTAGAAAGGATAATGTGCAACTAGGTCACATTCTGTTTGCCTAGGACTGGAATGTGAAAAAAAAAATCAGCTGATTGGTAGTGAGAATCAATGGAGAGGACAGATGCTGAGTGGATATGACACCCTGAGCTGTTTTTTTTTTTTTTTTGAAGTTTTGAATATTTTATTTTATTTTATTATTATTATTTTTTTTTAACATTTTTTATTCTCCCTGAGCTGTTTTAAACCTGACTGATGACTATTCCCGAGTCCTGTAAGATTCTCGGCTTCCTTATTGCCTTGTGTGTCTTTACAACAATCCTCAATGTATGAGGTGGCTTGAGTGAGCCTCTGTTCTTTGCAACCTTTAGAGTCCAACACACAAACAATGAAGGAGGCCCCTGAAGTACACATTTCTCTGTATCTTCACAAAGTGTAACAGGGGTCTGTGTCTTTTATGAGCTTTAAGTGATCTATACAACAAAAGCTCCAGAGGGCCCCAAACGCACAGAGATGCTTCCTGAAATGTTGTACTTACTGTGTGCTCCATAGAGTTGACCGGACTTGAAAACTCCTGTATTCTCCAGTCTCTGGGACAGCCAGTCATGCCTCACCCCGGCCAAGAGTTTTTCAAAGTCATCAGGCTGCAGAGTGCGAGCCTCAAGGATCTCTTGCCTTGTTGTTCCTGGCAATGAAACAAAAGAACTTCCACTGGAATTCAGAAGGGACCATGGGTTTTCTCCCTCAGAAGAACCACTGGAAAGTGCAGGTGATTTCAACCACCATGCCGCAGACGAGCTGGAGTTCTGGCTGCAGTGTAGCAGGTTTCCAGGTTCATCTGCTTCCTCTGTGGTAGCACAGTCCTCGCTGAGGACAGGGATGGAAATGTCACCTCTTACTGAGGAATTAGGGATCTCGGCCTGCAGACCGCACAGCGGTCTCAGAGCACAAGGTCGGTAAGAGCCATGTGTGCTGGTGGCATGAACATCCGCGCCGTCCAGCAGTTGGCTCTCCTCATCCACTGTGGAGGCGTCCGGGTCAACGCTCTGCCCTTTGACTGAGCCACCGCTTTTCCCAGAGTCAGGATTTTGACCAGGCCAATGAGAAGTGGAAGAGCCACATGCTACTGTGGAGCTTCGGCCGAAAGAGTCGCCCACGACTGCATGTAAGTCTAAGGGCACGTCTTCTGCTCGTTCTGCTGTTTCTCCTTCTGGGTCAACCCAGCAGGGGCTATCTTTAAATGCAGGGCCTATGTCTCCTTTGATTTCTTCTCCCTTCTCTTCTCCATGTCTGTCTTTGGTGTCACAGTTGACTTCTGGAAACTTATCAATTATTTCAAAGGTTTCTTCTTCTTGGATTGAAGGATCTGTGGCCTTTTTTTTGGGCCAAGCAGAATCAGAAGACCAAGAAGCAGAACCAGAGGAGGATCTGGGGCAAGCAGAAGTATTTCTGGACCCTGCATGTCTGAAGTCCTGCATACCTTCTGGAGCATCTTCTAACATACCTGCACCCGTGGCCAACAAAGTGCCTGTTGTGCTACGAGGAGGGAAGGTTGTCAAGGGCATGTGTTTGTGTAGCTGACTTTGAGAAGACTCTAAACTGTCATCCTTGGACACCTGGAGAGAGAGATCACGAAGCTCTGAAGACAGTGGATGCACAGCTCTGCTCTCCCCAGTGATCTCCAGCTCTTCGGACAGGGCCGTGGAACACTGTGTGTCCACAAGACGTTCTTCCTTGCTAGGCTCTCTTCTAGTTGACCTATCATCAACATGATAATTCACTTCCTCCCAACTTGTAGAAGAACTAAACTCTGATAACTTGCTCCAAGAACTGGAGGTCTGGCTGTTACTCAGAGACTTGTTCAAGACAGCTCCCCCACCATTGCTGTGGTCTGGTGACTCAGCCTCAGTCTCCACCTCTTCATCCACGGAGACTCGAAATACATCAGAACGGGTCCAGTTTCTCCTTCCTACCCTTCTGAGTTTCTCCTGACCATTCTTAGCCATTTGGGAGGAAGATACTACCATGCCTTTTTCAAAACGTGGTTTGTCCTCAGTAGTACTCATAGTATCTATGTTTTTTGTTTCTGTTTTTAGATCAGTGATGCAGACTCCCACTTTTGTATCTTTCTGTTTATTTTTGTTGTTTCCACAAGTGCTTTTAAATATTTCACACACTGAAGTATGGTGCTGTGAATAGGTTTCAAGAATTTTTTGGAAATCCACTTGCCCATGCAAGATGAGTTTCTCCAACCCACAGCTGAAACCCTCTGGAACATAAGACTTGCCATCTAAATTTGAGAAGCCTTGAACTTGTAAATGTTCCTTCACCCGAGTGATAACAGACATAATTTCCTGAGAGATAGCTTCTCTCTCTTGACTTCTGGAGGACATACTGAAAGTGTACAGCTTTCCCATGGCTTCACTACAGAGCTGACGTGCTGCGTGGACTGTCTCTGTTTCCCCATGGAGTCTCTGGTGCACTGTGGTGAGGCCAAAACCAGCTTTGAGAAAACTATGGAGCTCCTGTTTCCCAGTAACTGTTTCATCACGCTTCTTGGTGAGGAGGCCAATCTCAAAGGCCTCTTTGGCTTCACACAGATATGAATTTTTCACTCCTACAGGACAGTCATTAGAACTACTATATGACAACAGGCATGTGCCACGAATATTCTGAGGAAAATACCAAATACAAAATCAGACATTGAATTAAAAACTGGAGATGAATCAGGGAAAACGTCTCATTCCTGGAGGACAATCACTAGAAATATTAAAAAAAAAAACTGTGCCATGCGTATTCTAAGAAAAATATACAAACATTGAATCAAGGACCCAAGGTCTTTTTGGTGCATCAGGAGAAGGGACCAGGATGCACGTGACTGGCCCTGATGACACATTCGTTGTTGCTGTGCTGCTGTTAGCGTCAGCAAGCACAGTCTATACATGGAACGTGGACATGGTAATTTTGCTATATACAAATACATCATTTATTTAATAATAGTCAAAATAATAGAATAGTGGCTTCCAAACCCTTTTGTGCATTTGAATCACCTGGGCAGTATTTCAGAATGAAAGATTTCTGAGTAGAAATCCCAGGGGTTTACACTGAGTGGATTGAGGGTAGAGCCTAGAAAGATGTATTTTGAAAGGGCTTTTAGGTGATTCTGGTGTGCCTGGGAACTGCTGTTCTGGAGCAGATAACATCATATCCTCCAACAGCACTGACTTAGCTCCCATCAGAGTGTCACCACTCTAACTGATAAAACCTTGACATATGTGAAGTCTGACCACAGCGATCTAATGATGTGCACCAAGCCTATTTTAAGGTTAGACCTTCCCCTCCACTGGTTACGTCTGACACTGGGGAGAGGAGCGATGAAGGGCTGTAGTCTATTTACCATGGCCGTGAGCACGAAGAGGGGCGTGTAGGGACTGAAGGCAGCTGCCAGCTTGCAGGCCTCCGCGGCTGACAGCAGATGATGGTCAAACTCCTTCAGCAAGCCCTGTGAGAAAACAGGAGGCTGAGTGCATTGCTGACAGTTATTTATCCATTAGCAAAAGACAGGCCGTACAATTCCTTTGCTTTTCTTTCAGGATGCTGAGGGATGCCCTGCCCCTCATCCCAAACATTTCAGAGAGAGTAAGTGGGTCAAAAGACTGTCCAGGTCTCCCCTACACCCACACACCATCCATCCCCAACCCGCACTGCAGAGAAGGCCTAGTATGTGTAAACATTCACAATGCCTGCCTGTGCAAAATAATTCAGGCAAGTTTCTTTGGAGGATTGTGCAGTTCTTTGTTTGCAGAACTCTGAATGTTTTATAGTCAGATTCACTGATGATTTCTGCATTGTTCTTGGTAAAGAGACCTTTAATGTATGATTTCACGGCAATTAAGATTCATTCATTTATTCTGGAAATACGTATTGAGTACCTCCATGTGCTATGTACTGGTCTAGCCACAAAAGAGAGTGCAGACTGTAAGCCTGCAATGAACTTGTTTTCTTTTGAGGGGAGGGGATCAGTCAATACACCAAATATGTAAAAGGCATAGTATTCAAGATGGCGATAAGGGTTGCAGACAAATACAAAGTGGGAAGGGGCAGGAGGACCAGGGTGGAAGGGCAGTTTGCAGTTTTAAACAGTCATCAGAGACAACTTCACTGAACGGGGGATATAACCCTTCTCTTGTGTTTCGGTCTGCCTGACAGCAAAAGCAACATTTTGCTAAGATTCAGACTGCTAGCAGCAAGCTGTATGTGTTCTTGTGCTACACTAACCAGTGTTGAGTACAGTTACTACTGTTGCTTTGGTAGTTTTAAAAAAGGCAATACTGATGATATGATTAAAAAACCTCAATTTCAGTGCAGGGCAGGACAGCAGTCAATGCCTGTGCTAATGCTCCAGACTGTTTAGAGACTGGCTTTTGCTCCCAGTTCTCTTTCTCACTGGTTGTGGAAACTGAAGAGGTCACTTAGTTTCTTTGAACCTTAGTTTATTTTTCTCTAAAATGGGAATAAAACATTTTGCTCTGCTTATCTTGTAGGTATATGTGGATCATACACACATATACATATGCTTTTTGAGTTACAGAGCAATAAATAATTCATAATTATTCAATTATGTTCATAATAATTCAAATGTTCATAATCTTTATTATTACGGATAAGAGCCTGGACAAGTGACTGACGCTCTGATTTGAACAGATGGTAATTAAGGTTTTAAAATTATTACCCCCCTGCTTTATCATTGAGATAGCCCAAGTGTGGAAACTAAATGTTGTGATAATTTGAAAGGAAATCATGAGGTTCAAAGTATTTATCACTCTGATTTCATTCATTCATTCACTCATTCACCAGTCTTTTTTTTTTCAGTATCCTCTGTAGGCCTGGTACTGTGCGAGATGCTGGGATATTAAAGCCAAACAGCACACCATTGGAACTGTCCCCAGGACTGCTCACATTACTCAAAGAGGGGAGACCCCAAGCTCCCTGACTCCTGGAGAGAGAACTAACCAAGCACCCAGAATAACAGTGACAGTTTTCTAGGTGATGCCACTCTGCATGATGGTTTTGACAAATGATAATTACCAAGTTAATTTCAGGATTGTTTTTAAACTTCTCAAAATCATTCTTGCTCATGGAAACAAAGATGTCTGCCAATATACCGAGTGATGTGGAAATACCCTGTAAGGAAAACACATACAAAACACAGATTAAGAATTCACAATTGTTGCTCTCATCTCAGGGCCTAGAGTCAATGATCAGCCACCCCCACCCCATATGAACCACTGCTTATTATTATTGTTACTGTTATTATGACACTGCAGATACTTCTCAGCCGGATGCCACTGGGCTTGGAAGGTCATCACATCCTGAGGACAAGGGCATAATGTGAACTCAGCTATTTCTTAGGTGGGCTTTGCTGGGTTATCGACACTAACTTGTCCATACTGCTTTAGGCATAAAGAATTGGCCCAAGCAGAGTCCCCACACCCCATTCCATCTGTGTTGTTAAAAGGATCGTAGGCAGCAGCGCTGTTGACACAGCTCAGGGAAATGTGTAACCCAATGCTTCAGGTAATGAGAATGTTCTCACAGAATTACAGAGAATGAACACATCAAGTAAGAAAGCAAATGTTGCTTCCCAGTTTCTTGAATAAGGGTTATGACATAAACAGTTAATTGAAACCTTTTCTCACTCAACTGAAGGAAAACGATTTTACGTATTAGCAACTTGGCCATCTCAACTTTGCTACGGAACCAGGTAAAGGCTAAATATATAATAAAATAGATATCAGTAGAAATAAATGGATCAATAGAAATAAATATGTAGATAGCAACAAATAAATATAGAAACACTAAATATATGCCAGGAGTCTAGCTGTGAGGGAGGACACAGCAAGACTCAGAGGAAGTTACCAAACGTGTCTGGTCCGATGCTTATGTAGAACCAATAAAAATAGGACCAATAAAATTGACAAATCTTAAACTGAATGGAGATAATCTTCCAAAGACAAATATAGGAAATGAGAAAATGAGCACTAGACAAACCACCTTTTTATCTGGCTGAGGAAGAGTCAAATATCCTATGATCGAGGCCCATATTAGCTCTGCTGCTTCGTACCACATCCCTGCAAAAAAGAGGGGGACGGGACAAACTGCTGGTACCTGTGCCCTTGTGTTAGAAAATACCTTTAAAAACCAAGACAGAAAGAAGATTTGTTGGATCTTAAGAAAATTTACAATTGAATTAGATTGAGAGTAATCAACAGATAGCAATCTGCTGGGAAAACAGCAATCTGTTTTTCTAACTGGTTTGATACAGATGATTTTTTCCCTTTCACAGGGAAACAGTAAGAATTATTATATATTACATGTGTACATATATAATATATTAATATACAAATAGTTATCTTCATTATTTACAAGAATACTATTCTCTGTTAAAAAAATTCAAAGACATTAGTTTGCATTTTAAAGTATAGTTAGGGTTAGGGTCCTATAACCTTTGCTTGTAAAACTCAGGAATACCTTCCGAGCAATGAATGGGTAAGTGTCAGGGTGGGTTTAGAATAAGGTGTCACTATCTCACACGGAGTCCTGCTGAACAGAGAGCCAGATGCCAGAAGTAATACCGAGAACCCGGTGGTTAACGGTCATGATATACAACTGTAAATCTTAACAAAGCTCAACAGAAAAATATTTTGTTTTGTTAATGTTCATAACGCTCCTGGCATCTTAAATGTCATTCCCCTTTCAATGAGGAAACTATGGGAGGTGATGCTGAACAATTTCCACCAGATACACTGAGAAAAGTTCACAGTAAAACCTCGTAGTTGGACTTGGTACACAAGCCTGGAGAGAAGCGGGTGCCTGAGGACCATACCCAGCTTCTGTAGAATCTGCCCTCTGATCTGGATGCAGACCGACTGCACCAGGACCTTGTCGCTTTCATTTCTGTACAGCCAGGTACCTACAATAAGAGAGAGAAAAAAGAAAAGCATTTCTGGCTTTGAATTGTTAAAGAAACAGCCTGGTGATATAAAATGATTTTCATAGAAGCCTTCATGAACACACACAATAGAGCTTTGGGAGACCATCTCTTACCTGCATTTCGAGTAAGGTTCAAACTCCTTGCTGCAAACCACAAGACTTCACAGAACTGACTCCTGCCTCGTCGCCACCTCTTCCCCTTACCAACTGGGCTCTGCCACACAGCTTCATTTGTGTTCCTTATAAGAGCAGGCTTCTCTTGCTTCGTGGTATCTGCACTTGCCATTCCTTCTGTCTGGGATCCATCTCCCTCTGGCTCCTATTTCAGGGCTCACCCTCAATTCTATGCCTCCAAGGCTTTCCCAGGTTAACTAACTACAGTGTTACCCCCACTGTCTTGTGGTTACCTCGTGAAGGGCGGGATCCACCCCATCCGCCCAAAATTGGTTTGGATGTTGAAACAGATGACTCTAACGTGCACTAAGAAGGTATGAAAAAATCTAGTGCTCATATAACAAGGCTTACATGAGGAGGGCAGGGAGGGCACACAAGCTGGTTCATTGGACTTGAGCAAAGGCAGTGGTCAGTAGCTTTAGTTTTTATTTTGATTAGGGTGTGGGGCTGGGGTAAAGGTTCCCACAAGCTGGGCAGGGGCTTAAAAAATACCCAGCCTGTTCAGATGTGGGACAAAGGAGGAAGCAGCTGGGGCCTGACAGCTGTCAGTGGCTAAACATCAAAGATAGAGTCAGACTCACTATGACACCCTCCCACGATTCTCTGTCATATCATCTTCCTTTTTTCTCCCTAACTTTTAATCTGTGTGTGTGTGTGTGTGTGTGTAGGGTGTAGAAGCTGGGAAGTGTGCATACTGTAGGTTAGTGATGGTGGCCACAGATGAGAGGTGTGTGGTCAATATCCATATTCCAAACTGCCTCCCCACCGGAAATGTCTACAAGTTTCCAGGAGCTTGGGACCTTATATCCAAGCATACTGCACTTAAAAGTCTACTGGGAATTGTGTTCAACTTATCGGGAAACTTGTTGACTTAAGTGCTTAGAAATTCAGGCAAGATATCTGAAGGCTTAAACTATTTGTTACCCAACTCTTAGGACTTCCTTTCATGCATGATTCAATATCGAAAGAAATCTGTTTTAAAATAAGTTTTTATTAAAGTTTTTCTGTAGCAAAATAAAATGTATTCCCCAAACCATTTAAATTCAGAAAGCAGTAAGTGTGTTCTTCTGAACTTACAGGCTTAATTTCTATCCACAATTCTTTTAAAAGCTGAGGCTGAGCTCTTTCTGAGGCCCAGAGAGTTTCCTACTTTCACAGCTAACGCTGATTAGGTAACACACTCTCCAGTAAAGCACGGAAAATTTAGAAGACTTGGTTGGATTGTTTTGTTTTTGTTTTTAAATAGAGAAAATGGAAACAGAGAAGTAAGCTGCTTGACCAAAGCCACTTCATTTATCAGTGGCAAAGCCAGGGCCAGGTGGTTCTGGGAATGCCCAGCGTACAGTAACTATCAGGTCATCAAGCCGTTTTTAAATGAGAACTCTGGTAGGGGCCTGAGGGTGAAGGTCATTGTGAAGACATGGAAGCACCTTACCTGTCGCTCCATTGTTGCTTATCAGACTGCTCAGGATATACTCTGCTTTTAAAAGTTTCCCTGAAAAGAAGCAACCAAATGCCGCACAATTAGTTCCGAACATGTTCTTTAAATGCTCTAAGGTTAAGACATTATAACGGGGGCCATAACCTCTCTTGGAAACCTTCTATTTTAAAATTTAAAATCAATGACCACATCATATACAAAGTGGAAAGACAGATGACATTTTCAGGAATTGGTAAGGTGGGAAGTTGTACAGTACCTGAAATTGCAATTATACACATGCATTCATATGAATGAACAATTCATTCATAGAGAGAGAGGCTTAAGAAGTTAAAATGAACCTCTGTCAAAGGCTGTGTCTGCCCTCTGTGAAAGCCACACCTGGAGAGGTGGAGTAGAGCTGCCTGTGAAGACTATGTATGGAATTATCAGGAAAAGTTGTTTTTTTTTGGGGGGGGGTAGAGAGGTTTTCTTCCTAAACATTTCACTTATTTCACCACATGGAAGCAGCCTAATCTCTGGACAGCTATTTTCCCATAAGCAGAAAATTCAATCACTCGTCCTTTCATCTACTTCTTCTGGGTGTCTCTAAGCCCTGTATGACCTGGCCCCTGAGACTCCTTTGACCTCATCTCTAGCATTCTTTCCCTCCCTTTCACTCCTTCTGCTCTGGTTTCAGTGGCCTCCTGGCTATCCCTTGAATCTACTGGGCTCATCTCTGAACTTACAATTATTTTAGTGTGGGATACGTTTATCCCAGGTATCCACAAGGCTTGCTCCCTTCTCCTTCAGGTCTTTGCTCAAATGTCACTTCACTGTCCCATAAGGCCTTCCCTGACCACCCTATTTCAAAGTGCACACAGGACATACACCTGACTGTGGTGACTGTGCTTCCAAAGGAAGTCACGACAGTGTCTTCCGTTCCAAATGCTCTTTTGCAATGTAGCCATGCCACTCCTCCATCAAGAAGTGGCAACTAAACTCCTAATTTATCCCTCCCTCTTCCTTCCCCGCTGGTAACATCAGTTACTTTTCTATGTCTATGAGTCTGTTTGTTTCATAAATAAGTTCATTTGTGTCTTTTTTTTTTAAGATTTCACATATAAGTGATATCATATGAGAGTTGTCTTTCTCTGACTTCACTTAGTATGATAATCTCTAGCTCCATCCACGTTGCTGCAAATGGCACTATTTAACAACAAGGTTGCACTGTATAGCACAGGGAACTATATTCAATAGGTTGTAATAACCTATAATGAAAAAGAATATACACACACACACACATACATACATATGTAACTGAATCACTATGCTGTACACCAGAAACTAACACAACATTGTAAATCAACTATACTTCAATAATAAAAAAGAAAAGTGGAATATAGAGTTTATTTTCCTTCTCCTTGAGTCTAAATTGGCCTTGTGACCGTTGTGACCGATGGAATGTGGCAGATGTGACCCTGTGCACCTTTCTAGTCTGGGCATTAAGAGATCTGTAACTTCTGCTTTTCCCTCTCGGAACCTACCCCCAATGCTGTGAGGAAGCTGCAGTTGCTGCATGGAGAGGACCATGCAGAGGAGAACGGAGCCCTTGCCTGACAGCCCCTGCTGAGCTCCTGGCTGGAAGCCAGTATCGAATGCTCGCTGTGTGAATGAGACCATTTTGGACCTTCTAGCTGTCACAGCTTCCCAGTCGGCACTACTTGCACCCAGTCAAACTACAAAAATAGGGGATATAATAAATTATTAGTGTTTTAAGCCAGTAAGTTGTGGGTTGGCTTTTGCAACATCAAAATACACGACAGAAACTGGGCACCTGACAGTGGGATGCGAATGTCACAAAAACTTAGAACGTACAGCATTGGCTTAGGAACCCAGTGTCAGGAAGAGGCTTGAAAGATGCTGAGGAGACTGAAAACGCAGTGAGGAAAACTGTTTGCTGAAAAGTTCGAGAAAAAGGAACACACATTATATAGTGGTGGAAACTACCATCCACCACTGGTGGCAGCATAGTCTTCAGCAGCAAAGTGGAAAATAAAAAGTATAACTAATGAGTTCGTGTATCTAGCAAGGGAGATACCCAGTAAGAAGGCCGAAAGTACCAAATGGACATCTCTTAGCTGCCTAGGATATAGTGTGGGAAGAAAGAAACAAACTAAAGAAGGAACTATTTTGTTTTCATGCAGGGTTTAGAAGAAATATAGAAGGCTCAGAATAGCCTTTCCAGCCAACAAGACATTCTCAAAATAAATTAAAACCTGGGGGTATAGATCAAATCCAGAGCACTGGCAGTAAAAGGTGGCCAAGATCAAATCAAAGGTGTGTCTGTAAAACCCCTTGTGAAGACCTCAGACCCTCTCGACCATGCATGAGAGCTTCTAAGAATCTTAAGTGTACCACTTCATAGCACCTTGATTAGCAGCCCCAAGCAGAGCTCACAGATAATTGCAGGCATGGCTTTTGTCTAATTTAATGTATTTAAAGGCTATAAAGTAAAGGGTTAGAGGGATACTGCCTGGGGAAGCTGCTTCTCTCTCTGATTTGGTGTGCTCCTCTTGCCAAGCTTCCGCAGGACACACAGCTTCTCCAATGCTGCCTGCTGTGCGCTCCTGGCTTCTCCTGTACCCGACAACTGAAACAGAGGTGGCTTGTCCACTGGGCTCCTCACTGGGCAGAGGTGAGCAGCACCCAGTGGTCAGCAGCTTCCTTTAGCATCCTCGATGATTCACAGTGCAGTGCTGCCAGTGAGGCATCTCCCATGACTGTTCCCCCTGGCAGTCCATACAGGCAGCTTTGTGGTGAGTTCCAAGGCACCCTTCAGGGAATAGCTTCCCCCAACGCACAAGAGGGTGGTCTTCCCAGTGAGTTCTGGTGGCACAGAATCTCCTCGATTTCTCTGCCACCCAGTGAGCCCGGTTGCACCACCTGTGACAGGTCTGGATCTCAGTCTTGGTGAGCTGGGGTTTGGGATTGGGGAGCTCTTTCTTAGGAGTCCTAGCTCAGTCTAAGGGATAGTGGCTGCTCCTCATAACTAACACCTGAATTCGTCAGAGTTTTTCTTTAGAAGTCTCTTTACTTCTTACTAGCCAATCCCTCATGACTCTAATCCCCTTATACAGTCAATAATTCTTTATGTTAAACTTTCCTTGTTCAAATTACCATGAAGTTTCTGCCTCCTGATTGGAACCTGACTGATAACATCTTTAACTCCAGTTTGCATTTTTAACCTAAATGGGTAAAAAATTTTCTAAAATAGTTCTCAAATCAATTTAGGTGAACACATAGTTTTTCTTATTTATTTTGTCCATGAGGTAAGTTGAATGAATTGATTTAAAAATATTTAACCATCCTCATCTATCTGGAATAAACCTTCCTTGATGTAATGTATTATTATTAATTTGTTACAATGCTGGTCAGGTTAATAGTATTTAAAGATTTTTGCATCTTATAAATTATGTGTTATTTCCATATAATTTTCTTTTGATCTTATTTGGATTAACTGTGCATTTATTAAATTCTTTGTTCACCATTGCTTTTTGAATCCTCCCACTCAATCTTTACAGATTCAACTTCCTCCTTAGCAAAATACATCCTTTAGTGTGTGTTTATGCGTGTGTCTGTGTTTGTGAGTATTCTGCGTGTGTAAGCAAGAGAAAGAGGTGTCTTGAGAGTAAGAAACATTTTTGGTCTTTGCCTGAAATGGCTATTTTATCCTTAATTTTGATGATTTTTTGCTGGGTATGAAATTCTAGGTTGAAAGCTATTTTCTCTCAAGTTTTTGATAGATTCCACTGTTTTTTAAACTCTGTTGTTTCTGAAAAGATGCCTTTTGTCAGTCTTAATATAGTTCCCATGTACGTAATCTGTCTTTTCTCTCTTTTTCTTTCAAGATTTTCTCATTGCTTAATTTCTTGGTAGTTTCACTGTACTGTGTCTAGGTGACTAAAATTTTTTTTTTCCCTGTCTACTTCTTCAACGCAAAGACTTGTGTTTTTCTCCAATTCCAGTCTGCCCTGCCCTGGAAGAACTGCTGGGTTTTGGGCTCTCTGAAGCCATCATCATTTGATTACATGCTTGTATCCTGTATCTGCAGACAGAGGAACTGGATGCCTTGCCTACTTTGTGGGCAATTCTCCATAACTTTAAGACAACTACCTTGATTTTTTTAAACTAAGTAATTGTTTTAATTAAAAATAAAACTAAAAATTTTTTGTTTGGACCTCAGTTACTTTTTTCCCCCTCCAGTTTTATTGAGATAGAATTGACACACAGCAGTGTGTAAGTTTAAGGTGTACAGTGTAATGATTCGACTTACATACATCACAACATGATTACCACAATAAGTTTAGTGAACTTCCATCATCTCATATAGAACAACAATATTGATTTTTAATTTCAATTGCTGTATTTTTTAATTTCTGAAAGTTCTATTTAGTTCTTTTTCTGTTGTGTTCTACTCTTTAAACATAGTATTTTTAAAACCACAAGTTGTTCAGGTTGTTCGAGTTTATATATCCATTTCTGTTTTGGAGCCATTTTCCTTGTTTGTTGTAGATTCTGTTCTTCTCTCACAAGTTTCATTTCCTTTCATTGCTTGTACATTTTAATCTAAGGGCATCTTCAGTGAAGATCATTCTCCTGTGAGATTCCTGTGCTTCTGGAGTGTGGATGTTTCTCTAGCACATCATTTTGTACTTGATCTTCTGCTAGGCCCTGGAATTTCATTCCTGAACTAGCCTTTTCTTAATTATTTGGTGGGGGATTCTCTCTCAGGGGCAAATTCAGACTCCACATACACATCTGGCACAGACTTGGGGTTTGTATTTCTTTGGGGATTTCTTTTTCTTTTTTTTTTTTTTTTTTGCCTCTGCTCTAGAGCTTGGGCAGAGAGCAAGCCTCCTCACCTCCTCTCTGGGCAGGTTGGTTCAGTCCCATTTCATAGCTGTGCAAACCTTTAAGAACGCCAGCTTTATGCAGATATTACACTCCAAGTAGGCCCACGGCCCTGCCTCTTGTTCTTGCCCAGGAATTAAGACAGCAGTCCCTTCCCCTAAGACTATATCCAAGTGTAAACCCTTCTGGCTCTAGTGTCCAGAGCAGTAGTCTCTTGTTCTGACTTTGAACATCTTCTGTGTTTCAGGCACTTAACATTTTTTAAAAAAATTTATCATATGTATACAATGGGAGAAGATTGTGCATCTGCTCAGTCCTCCATGATGATGGAACTAGAAGTCTGAATCTTTGTATCTAACTGTCCTAAAAGGTTTTGTCTCCTCATTTCAGGCAAGAGTTACCCGGGCAGGCCCAGGGTATCCTCTCTTGCTTCTGAAATCCCACAATGTTGAATGTTTGGACCTTTGGGATGGGTTTTGGTTGGATACCAGGAAGGGCTGGGTCAAAGGGGAGAACAGAAAGACTGTGCCATCCCCTCATATCATCTTTACTCTTTATCCTTACCCCCTTGTCATATCATACACACCTCTCATTTCTCCAGCCCAGGATTCCCACACACTGGGGACTGAGACCCCTTTGCACTGTACCTTCTTCTCTTCCCAGGATACCACCCTTGCTCTAAGCTCCCCTTTCTCTCTGAGAAACCCAGTGTAGGTAGAGGCTCAAGCAATGTTTGAGGGCAGAAGTTAACAAGTAAGAACCTCACTCTGAGGCTGTGTTTGTTTCCTTGTGGCATTTCTGCCAGTGTCTTTGAGGAAAAGACAACCCCAAGTATTGAAGAATAAGACCAGGACTTTTATCTTAGACTTGTGCTGTGTGGGCAGAGGAGCGTACTGCTCATGACGGTACCAAGGCTTACTTGTCAGCAGAAGAAAATCTCTATATCACCTTGGTTACAGGCATGAATGAGAGAGCCAACCAAGCAAATAAGTAAAAGATTACTTGGCTATATAAAGCAAAGCTATCAACATGTCTGCTTCCTGCTTGTCCTCAATTCCCATGTCACCAGAGCAAATCTGTATATCATAAAACATGCTTCAATAACTCTGTTCCAAGTTCTACTTGATGAGAACCAACATCAGAACTCTGCCTGCGCACGCCCAGCCCTCCTCACTGGGTTCCTTCCACAGATGCTCTGCTCATGTATCACTGCCATCTGATTCCATCAGAAGGAATATCTGTGGCTAGCTTTCTCTCATATCCTAAACAGTACAAACCCTGAACATCATAAAGGGTCCCAAGTTATGGACATCTGAAGTAGGAATTTTTCCCTAAGTTCAAGTCTATTGATGCAGTTACTCTAGAAAAGTAAATAAAAAGACACGGGCACAATTTATGCACAGCTGCGAGAACCTGAAAGTGAATGAACCTGGGCTTTTAAACAGTTACCCTACACAAGCCCATTTCTCTCATGTACTTCTATCTCTGTCTCTCTCTGTATTCAGTAACTGTCCCATTTAGTATAGTTAGTACAGTTCATTCTTAAAGGAAATGACGTAGTTAAAAGATACTTTAACCTCTTTCAGACCAGAGTTATTAAAACAATAGCAATAGCTAAACCTAATTTAAAAAATGAGCCAATTCTGTTTCTGGGAGAGGCAACTTGCCTTCTATTTACATCCTTTATTCTTTCACCCTTGGAAGCGAGGACAGCAAACTACAGGTTTCGAAACCCAGTGGTTATCAATAATTTAAATAATTCCAGAATTCTGTGGAAATGAACTCAGTAACACGTAGCAGGCCCCTCTACCCTCCAACCCCCCCTGTACATTACAGTCTAAGCTAGTATGTTGGCCTCATTTTTCATTTCATTCAAAGTGACAGAAGGAAAAAAAAAAGATACTTTAAGGCCTAATCAGGTACTGCACCGGTGTTCCTAGGGATGGAAAAAACCCTCAGATTACTTCAGTGGGTTTGTCAGCTCTATTGTTGGCGTAGTCAAGTGGCCCTACAGAAAGGAGACAGGAGAGCTAAAAGAAAATAGTAGAATTCTAATCTGCTTTTTAAAGGCTCTTGGTCAGAAGTATAGCAATTCAGATATCCCTGTTTGAAAGCAGCAGGACAGATTTGTTAGACGACAAAAGCGCCAATTAGTATTTTCCACCCCCTTTCACAATATTCTCTATTGCTTTTGGCTCTGAAACCCTTTATGCCAGGGCCTTTGTGCTGGCAGGAGGTGGGTGGAAGGGCACGGCGGCGGCTGCAAAAGATGGCCCACGGGCCCCTGTGCCCGTCGCCCCTCACGGAAGTCAAGGAGCCCGGAGGGAAGGCGAGCCCAGACGGCACGATCCCGGACGAGCCTACCTGAGTGCATGGAGATTCGAGCTTGGCGAATAACCACCTGCGGGGCAATCGGCGTGGCTGGCTGCAGCCTGTGCAGCCCTTTGGCCACCTGCAGGAGGTGGCCCGACACGTCCAGCCCGTACAGGAACCGGTCACTCAGGAACACGATGGCAGCGGCGGTGGCACAGTCCCGGGCGAGGATGGAGGCTTTCAGGGACGCCTGAGGGAACATCCATGGGACACCATGAGCCACACAGAAAGAGCACTTGGCAGGAAAGAAGGCAGTCTTGGGACCAAGCTAGTCTTCTAGGTATTTTTTATCAAAACAAGTACAACAACAAACCTAGAGCTAGAAGAAACATCAGGCTAAACCAAAAAACAGTAATAATAATAATAATAAAAAGTCCAATTCATTTGTGGAATAAAATAATATTTCTTTCATTACATTTCCCCCATTACATTTCTAAAATCATACCAGTGATAAATGCGTATTTCCTGTTATTAAAAAATTCAAACAAAACCAAGCAAAAATTTAAAATGCCCCTTTGTTTCCCAACTACTTACTTTATTTTTCCCCTCCTTCCACTAATTTCATTCTCATTCTTCCTGATAATGGTTTCCAGAGATCCTTCCAGAATTCTACCCTTTTATGTATACTTACACATTGATTCCTTGTCTTGCCTTCTCCTTTCTCCTTTTCTCCCTTTTTCTTTCCTTTTTCTTCTTTTCTTTCTTTCTTTTTTCTTTCTTTTCTTTCTTTCTTTCTTCCTTCCTTTTTTCTTTTTTTCTTTCTTTCTCTTCCTTCCTTCCTTTTTCTTTTCTTTCTCTTTCTTTCTTTCTTTCTTTCTTTCTTTCTTTCTTTCTTTCTTTCTTTCTTTCTTTCTTTCTTTCTTTCTCTCTCTTTCTCTCTTTCTCTCTCCTCTCCTTCTCTCTTTCTCTCCTTCTCTCTCTCTTTAATAATAATACTACACTAGACATATCGTTCTGCTACTTGGTTCTTTCAGTCATCATAACATCTAGAAGAGCTTTTCATACCAATTTGTAACACTACTTCATTTATTGCCTACATTTTAATTAAGAAGAAATACACAATTTTAGGTAATATTTTAGATTTGATTTATATGATCATATTTAATGAATAAAATAAGAAAAGAAAGAAACAGACAAGAAATGAAAGTATAATATAAAGAAAAGTAAGATAAATGAGGCAAACTTTGATGGGAAAAAACATCATCTTTTGGTCTCTTAAGGTGTTACACTAAAGACATTCAAAGTCATGCAGCTGATAGCATAAATGAGTTTATTAACTGGTAGTACTTTCTACATTTGTTAAACTAAATCAAGCAGAGTGTTTTCTGGGCATGTTAGCCCACATATGAAGCATCGCTCATTTTCCCACCACAATCTTACCATACAAGCACTGCTTTCTTCATCACATAAGTGCGAATACTTACTGGGCAAAACTAGGTGCCAGGCACAGTGCTGAGCTTTATATGTATCATTCATTCAGTCCTCACAACAATGCCAAGAGGCAGATTCTATTTATTTTTAGGGTCAAAACCAATATTTAAAAGATTTTTTATTTACTTTTTTATTTTTTATACAATTTTTGAAAAGTTACTTTCCATTCACAGTTATTACAAAATATTGGCTATATTCTCCATGTTGTGTAATATGTCCTTGACAGATTTTGACTCTAAGAACATATTACTTCCAAAACCTCAAGAGCAAATATCTCCTCTTTGTATATTAGGCATTTCCCTATCGGAAATTCTTGCAAACTCCTCCCATTCTGACTTCTAGAATCCTATTTCTTTTTATTTATAACCTTGCCTAGGATTGCAAGCAACCTCCCAAATTTGCAGTCTTCATAGAGATAAAAATATCCCAGATCTTCAACATCTTGAGTCTGGATTATCAAGATTAAAAGGCAGATTCTATGATTATGTTCATTTTACAGATGGAAAACCCAAGACTCACACAGGTTAAGTAACATGCCCAGTAATTTCTGTGACTGAATGAGGAAGTCTACATAATGCGAGGGTTCGTCTAGCAGACCCTCATGCTCCAATACCAAGCTATATTTTCTAATTTATCCTTTGTCAGAATTAAATATAATATTTAATCTTTTGTCTGCCTAACTCTTTTGTTTTATTTCCCAGTTTGCTCAGAATCCAGGAGGGGAGGAGAGGTGTTATTTATTGGACCCTCCCAAAGACCCCCATCATTTCACTGCCTGACACACGGGAAACTGCTCTGCTCACAGACCCTGCCTTTGAAGCAGCCATGTATTTTGCTACTGGACCATGATTCCTTCTTCCCATCTCACCACCAGCTCAAGGCCAAGCTAAGACTACCCACCTGATTGATACCTGGCCCATGACTCCTGTGGTCTGACTTGAAAAATGAACTTATAAATATGAACTAAGAAACACAGAAAGAATTTGCCAGTTATTGCAGGATGAGAAGAAGCAGAGTAGAGTGTAGCTAAGCTACGTTAATGGGCAACACCAGCGTGAAGGTCCAAGAACACAGCTGAATCCAATCCACCTTTCCCAAGTGCCGTTCTTAGAGTTATGGATCTCCTTTATTATCCCATGTGTATCTTTGTAATAATGTACATCCCATTTTATGAGTTTGCTTGAGTGAACCTCTGTTTCATCCAACCAAAAAGCTGAACCAACTAAAACTGAAATGCTCAAAACTTCTATTGAGGTTTGTCAAATAAACCATCAATCTGAAAAACACAAGTTTTAAAATGAGAACAAGTCAGTCATTTGACATTTATAAAATGTAAATTTAAAGACGGAAAAGGGAATCAATGATTTTGTGTATGCCCAACTCCATTTAATAAGGACAGTCTCTGATCTGAAGTCCCCCCCGTGCTAGATACACATAAATCACTCTTTGGTTTGCAGCCTCAGCTGCTATCTGCAGAACTTGCAGCCTCTGCCACTAGGCTTCCTTAAACTTTTACTTGGAAACAGCAGCCATATTCCTGTCACTCTGCTCATGACTAAGTACCCTGAGGAAGGCACTCCTCAAGCCAAAGTCAGTCCGCTCTTTGAGGTGCATGCTTGATGTTTAGTTCTGCTCTCCATTTTCATAGGTGCCCCACCTCTGTTTCAGGGTAACTGTAGTACTGACATGGGGTACAAGGTCTAGAGGCAGGCTGTTCTCCAGAGGTGACTCTCCACCCTTTCCTCCCTGATAATAATGGTTTCCATCTTCATATTACCATCTAGTTTATGAAAAACGTTCACACAGATTATCTCATTTAAATTTACAGTAACTATAAAATCTCAGTAAGATAAGGAAACCAAGGCTGAGAGGTTAAGTGACTTTCCAAAGTTACAAAGTCAAAAGTGTCAGGGTCAGGCAAGAACTCAAGTCTCTATCCTTTTTTTTTTTTTTTTCTTTTCTATTGTGGTAAAAGTTGCAGAACATAAAAGTTACCATTTTAATCTTTTTAAAATGTAGAATTCAGTAGTGTTAAGTATATTCACAATGTTGTGATTTAGATCTCTAGAACTGTTTAATCGTGCAAATATTAAACTCTATACCCATTAAAACAACACTCTCTCCCTCTCCCTAGCCTTTGGTAACTACTATTTAACTTTTTGTTTCTATGAATTTGACTATTCTAGGTACCTCATATAAGTGGAATCATACAGTTTTTGTCTCTTTGTGACTGGCTTACCTAGGATAAAGTCCTTAAAGTTCATCCATATCGTACCATGTGTCAGAACTCCCTTCTGAGTAAGAATAATATTCCATTGCATGTATATACCAACTTTTGTTTACCCATTCATCTGTTGGACATTTGGGTTGCTTCCACCTCTTGGCTATTGTGAATAGTGTTGCTATTAACATGGATGTCCAAATATCTCTTGGAGACCCTGTTTTGGATATATACCCAGAAGCAGAATTGCTGGGTTATATGGTAGCTATAATTTTTAATTTTTTGAGAACCTCCATACTGTTTCCATAGAGTTCATACCATTTTACAATACCACCAACAGTGCACAGAGTTTCAGTTTCTCCACATCCTCAGCTAACACTTGAGGAACTCAAGTCTCTTGAGGGTCAGTTTTTCTTCTGCTTTCCTCCTGTGGTCTGATCAAGGTGATTCTGAGCAGGGCTTAATCTGGGCATAGGAATCCAGGTCTTTGGAGCTAGGGCTGAACTCACCATTCACTAAGTCCAAATAGTGGCTCTAAGGAACACATATCCTTTATTATGATGAGAAAATTCTAAGAAAAAAAAAAAACCAAGGGCAAATAAAAACAAATCCCAATTGAAAAAGTATTCTTGCTGTGTATTTAAAAATAAGAGAAAGAAAACTTTCTAGGAGATGGCCTCTAATTTCAGTGTTTTGGAATTCCCTAGTGAAAGTTGCTGCCATGAGACCAAATGATAATTTGATGATTAGATGGGGATTACTCCAACTGAACATTTCTCACACTGAGTAAAAGTCCAGTGGGTCCCTCTGGGAGGTGGCCTTCCTGAGTTGAGGAGATGGAACTTCCAGGATTCTGGGGAGGCCAAGGTGACCAGAGTTAACAGAGCGGAGAACCAGAAGGAGAGAGCTGCACAAAGCAAGAAATCCAGAGATCTGCAGAGGGTCCCCCTCGAGTCTTTAGCAGAAAACTACTCATCAGCTCATGTACGGAAAGACACCACCCAAGTCTGGGGAAAGAACCACCCGGATGAAGCAGAGGAAACAATCTCTAGGCCTCATATAGTTTGTGTTTCCACCTGTCAGAGTAGGAAATCATGTCATCATAGGGCACCGGGTAGAGTATTCAGAAGGGTATTGCTTCAGTGGTGGGAAAGATAGTTCTTGGCTGACTTTGAAAGTTTAGAAGCAAGGTTGATCAAACTACTTCCTAACCTGACTGAGTTCTAGAACAAAGTTCAAGAATATTTATATGCACACAAATTATCTGGCAACTTTTAAGTATTTATAATGTCTGATACCCAGGCAAAAATTACCAAGCTTGAAAGAAGCCCATACTGAAAGGAAAAAGAAATCAACAGAAACTGAAACCCAAATGACAATTATTACAACTGTATTTCCTAAGTTCAAAAAGGTAGAGTAAAAATTAGGTGGAATTAGGGACACAGGAGATATGAAAAAATGATCCACATCAAACTTATAAAGATAAATTACAATGTCTGAGGTGAAACCATAGTATCTGGATTGCTTCCAAGCTCCTCCATTTGCTTGCCACAGCAAGTCACTTAACCACCCTGAGTCTCAGTTACCTCATCTGTGAAATGTGCATAATATCTATTTTCAGTGCTGTTTTAGGGATTAGAGGAAATGTAGGTAGGTCAAAAGCTCAGCACAGAGCCTGACACATTGTGAGTGCTTAATAAATGATGCGGAACAAACGAACTCAGTTCACGTGCTTCCATTCTCTACTGTGACAAAATAACAACAAGCAAAGACAGGATCCTAAAATAAATGTCAGTGGGATTTTCAATAGAGTAAAAAGGAAGTAATAGACCCTGCATATAACATCTCTAAGGCTTATCTCAGAAAATGGTTAAATCTCTCATTTTTTAAAATTTCTTTCTTCTCTTCGCCAAGTCTAAGGAGTGATGTTACTGGAAACTGCAGGGGGAAAAAAGGAAAATGAGCAGGCTCTCTGGCAGTTGGTGAAGGAAAGCTGGTTCTTGAAAGGGAGCCTTCTCAGCATGCACGTGTGAGTTGCTTTTGGCTGTTGCCAATGGAGGAATCCCTCCCGAGCACCTGTAAACGGATGCTGCAAACACCCCATTCTGCATCCCGCATGAACACGCCATATATTTGAGCAAAGAACATTGCCTCATCTATTTTTCCCCCTTCTACTCTTAATAGTTCGGAGCACAAAAGACTGAGAGAGGGTGATCTGCCAGACAAAGGCCCTTTGAGTTCCTTGGAAAAGTAGACTTGGAGGAGGATGGAAGGAATCCAAGTGGCCCTATTATTTCCACTTGCACTAATTAGACATTTTTCTATCAGCTATTGAGCACTGCTGAGAGGCCAAACTCACTGAATTCATTTCTAAAGTGTTTACAGAAGTTTGCATCTGTTTGTGTCTCTTCAGGAGGAAAATAAGCACTTCAATAGCATTGTGGAAAATCTAAACGAAGCACCCTATTCTGGAGGATCTGGCATCCCTGCAGCTGCATAATTTCACTCTGTTCAGGGCCCGAACCTCTCGCATCTCTCTCCAAAAACCAACGACGCAAAATGCAGAGAAGTCAACTCAGGAGGATCTTTTCTTTCTCGTCATTGTCTTTTCTCTCCCTCTTTTGAAACGGCGGCATGCTGTGCACGACATACAGATTTAGGTGGGTATCATTCTTGCAGTCCCTCTCTCGTGTCTCTACCAGCACTCTGAGAAATTAATACCCACTTTCATTTGCTGCCAAGTCAGGGGATAGTAAATTCCTCAGCAGCAAAGCAGAATACATCACCATCCTGGGAATCTCCCCCAAATGTACGCCGGGGGAGCACTCTGACTTCAGAAGGAGAGGAATGAAAGGAGGCCCAAGTGTGTGGTAGGGAAGGACGCTAAAGAGAAAGTTTCCCTACGTGGTAAAATGTGCCTGGGTTATGCACAGTTAGCTTAACATGAAAGAGAGTCCCTTTCCCTCCCCCACTCCCCAAAAAAGAAAGAAAAAGAAAACAGCACAAAAACCCTAACCCACTGACTACATGGCAGTGCCTTTGAAATGCATATTGGTCTACATGGAATTTGATTCAGGATTCTTTTTGTTTGGGTTTTTTCAGCCCATGACTGACCTGCCATCACAGAGGACTCAAAAATATAATCTTTTCAGATGGTGTCATAGTAACAGAATTTTAGTGATGGAACAAACACAGGATAACTCAAGATAAAAATTAAACAGGAATTCTATTCCTTTTATCTTTTCCTCAGAGGCTGACCTAAGAGGAAGCTTGTCCAAGTAGCCACCAAATTATGTTTTTCTAGTTGAACGATCCTGTTTAAGTAAAAATATATGGATGTAGATAAGGGAGTGTGTGTGCTGGATTTCTAAAGAGACAGGCACACAAATGTGCACACACATCAGTTGTTTTTTCACATCTGTTTTCAGGATGGGAAATACAGGGTTCTAATTGAGTTTATGGCAGAAAGGGAACTTCATGGCTAGGAAGCTGAGTCAGGCGGTAAAGGAATTAAACTCCACAATGAGATTTCAATATGCAGATGATTGAAAAAAATGCTGAAGAGTCTTTTCTAAGGGCTTTTGCTGAACAGCATCAAGGAAAAGTGTGTGCTGTTTTCATGGTTCCTTGCATTAGCACTAGCCCCTCCCAATGCTGAGCTTCAAGTTTGGGTCCCAGCTCTGGGTTCAAAGCCGCGATGTGTTCACAGCAATGACAATGGCAGCTGTTCTCAAGGGGGGCTGGGTGAGGGGACTCAGAACCGAAGCCATCTGGCATTGCAATTGGCAGGAGCAGTGTAAAGGGAAATTATTGCTGCATAGCAAATTGGGAGACTGGAAAAAGGCAGGGGAGGGGGGGAATGTCCTGAGGTGAGGAATTAGCAGAATAAACAAATGAAAAGTGATTGACGCCTGTATAGTTATGCATTAAAAATAAAAGCAGAGTAAGAGTCAACCCATCAAAATGGACTACTC
This sequence comes from Camelus dromedarius, assembly GCF_036321535.1. Classification (NCBI taxonomy): domain Eukaryota; kingdom Metazoa; phylum Chordata; class Mammalia; order Artiodactyla; family Camelidae; genus Camelus; species Camelus dromedarius. Next base: position 43,900,897 of record NC_087436.1, read on the forward strand.
AAGGTCAAGGGAAGACCAAGCAGGGCATGCTCCGTGTTTGTCCACCCACTGAAATGTGAGGAGGAGGAAGAGGGGAAAAATTAACTTTCTTAAGGTTTATGCTCAGAGCCTGTTCACATTTTCATCAATCTTTCCTTCATTTTACCAATGGACATGCAGAATCTAGCACTTGGGGTAAATAGTTATCATCTTTTTCTCGCTCTCAATACCTAATGATAACATTTTGGATCATCTGTCCCTGCTTTCTCACCCTCCCTCTCTCAAATCTACTGTGAATCAAGTTGGCTCTCTGTTGAAAGAAAAAGAAAGTAGGACCCAAATAGACACCACCTACCCAGGATTCTGGTGAACCTCATGGCTCCTGGGACCTGCGGACCTACATGCCTCACCTCTCTTCTAGACTCCAGGTTGCTATGGCCATCATGCCTCAAGTCATCATTCTTGGTGATTTCAGCATCCACACTGATGATTCACCCAGCACAACAGCCTCCTGGCCATGGGCTCCTTACCTCTAATGATCTTGTTCTATACTCAACCTCAGTCACATACTCCATGGTCAGTCATAACTTAGAACCTGCCATTTTGGTGGCATCACAGAATCTCAATTCAAGCATTTGATTCTTTGAGCTTCATCTCCTATTCATGCAGCCCCCTTCCTGGATAGCCCACCTCCAGTAATTCTGCAACCCTTTGGAGACATCCATACTATCTGCTGATCCTACAACTTTTTTGCTATGTCATCAGTCCCTTATGTCCTTACTTGCCTCTTTAAATTACATGGTACATCAACTCAACAACTTTTAAAAAATGTCTTCTTGACTCCTTTGTTACTTTCTACTTCTATCCTATTTGTCTGGCATATTTAACCATGTTTATTGTAAAGGGGAAGTGGCCTCACATTAGAATCACCTAGGGAGGCTTTTAAAAATCCAGATGCCCAGATGGCACCCCAGACATGTCAAATCAGAATCTCTGGAAGCGTACCCAAGCACTGATTTCTTTTGAGGATGCCCACGTAATACCAATGATCTCAGGCAATTCCAATGATTCCAGAGTCAAGAACCCCAGAACTTGCCTCTTTCTCCCCACTTGCTCCCTCCTCCCTGCTAGAGGTGGAATGAGTTATATCCAATGGGAGTGGCATATCTGGCTCAGGGCTTCCTCTTTCCTCTCTTCAAGTCTTCCTCCTTTTTTTTCCCTCTCTTGGTAATATTTATGTATTTATTTTTGTATATATATATTTCTATTGAAGTATAGTCAGTTTATAATGTTTCAACTTCTGGTGTACAGACAGCATAATGCTTCAGTTATACATGAACATACATTAAAAAAAAAACTTCCTCCTTATTCTACAATAAGGGAAGGGGCCTGCCAGCAACAAGATGAGTCTGGAGTGAAGAATTTTCCAACCCACTTGTCTGAAAACCTGAAGTTACATTCTCCTATCTGTTTTAGAATAATAAAGGTCTATCTTTCAGCTGGTTCTGAACACAGGAGGGGAAGATAAATATTATTTACTGTCACTTAACATTTTCAACTTATGTCTAAATTCTCTGCCTAACCTAGGCTTCTCTACCTAAGCAAGTGTATGTGGCTGGACAAAAACACACAACCATAATACTTTAAATTTGTGACAATAACCTGAAGTCGGCCCTCAGCACGGCCTGACAATCCAGTTACATTTACATCTTTGCTCTTCTCTCCAGCTCCCACAGCCCCTTTAACCTCCTCACACTCATCTGATGGCCTGAATTCTTATTTCACTAAGAAAATAGTGAGAAGAGATCTTCCTTATTCTCTTATCCAGGTTTTCCAGCCCTCTTGTGTTGTAACCGACGTGTCCTGCCTGCTTTCCTACTGACATATTTAAGGCCAATTCCCCACTTATATACTCAATTCTATCCCGTCTTCTTTACTCTAGGACATTATGTCTATAAACACCTTCTTTCTCTTCTGTATCATTAATTTCCTCATCTCTACTGGATCATTCTCATCAGCATACATATTATAGTATCTTCCATCTTAAAAAGTCCTCCCTTAACCGTATATCTTTGTCTTAGTCCTTCCAGGCTGCCATAACAAAAACGTAATGAACCAGGTAGCTTATACACAATAGAAATTTACTTTTCACAGTTCTGGGGGCTGAGAAATCCAAGATCTAGTAACCGGCAGATCTGACGTCTGGTGAGGCCTGCTTCCTGGGTCACAGACGGCTTCTTTTCTAAGTGTCTCTCCGGGACGTCTTTTATAAGGGCACTAACCCCACTCATGAGGACTCTGTCCTCAAGGCCTAATCATCTTCCCAAAGCCTTGCCTCTGAAATCATCACTTTGAAGGGCAGGATTTCAACCTATCAATTTGGTGGGGTGACTCAAATACTTAGTCCACAGCATTCTCCCCCCAGCACCTGTCCTTTTTATACAGCCAATCTCGAAAGAGTTGTCTAAACTCCCTGTCTTTGCTTCCTCACCTCCCATTCTCTCTCCAGTCTGTAGCTCTCATCCCTAAATGTCCACTGAACCCGTTATTTTCAAGGTTGCCAACAACCTCCAAATCCAATGACCATTTATTAATCTTCATCTTATTCAAACTCCTAGACGCATTTGGCTGTGACAAACAATCCCACACTTTTTCATTCATGTGACTTCTGGCACGTCACAGTCTCCTGGTTTTCTTTCTACTTCATTGCCTACTCTTCCTCACTCCACTTTGCAGGAGCGTCCTTTTCCAGCCTCTGAATGTTGAAGGCCCTAAGACTCAGTCCCAAGGCTGCTTCTCTGCTTCTCTTCTCTAGCTACACTTACTTTGTTCCATGGCCCCAAATATCACTTCTTTTGATGAATTCCAAATTTAAATACCACCCTGAGTCTCTTTCCTGCAATACTGCCTGGTATATGAAATTGCCTGGATAATAAACAGCCCTGTCTGGATGTCAGTTAGGTATCTCACACTAAACACGTGTAAGACAGAACTTTTTATTTGCTCTCCTAATACTTTCTCCTCCATCTCAGTGAAGATATTCTGTCCATTAACTTGCGTAGGACAAAACTTTAGAATTTTGACTCCAAGTTTGTGACTCTTTTCTTTCTCTCATACTCTACATCCAATCCATCAGCAAATGCTGTTGGCTCTTTTAAAATATACACAAGATCTGACCACTTTTCATCCCTCTAGAGCAACCACTTTAGTCAATCCATTATTGGAAACTTGCTTGGATACTAGCAACAGCTTCTGAACTAGAATCCCTCCCTTTGCCATCCAAGTCCTCTCTCTGTTTCCTCCACATTCCTCACACAGCAACCAGAGTAATCCCTTTAAAATATAAATTAAATAAAAATGTAGATACTCTGCTCTCAACTTCAAGTCAAGCACGTGCCTTTGCCTTTGCAATTACTGTTCCCTCTGTCTGTAAAGCTGTTCCCTCAGCTATCTGCAAGGCTCCCCCATTCAGATCTGGGCTCCAGTTATCCTTTCAAAGACTTTTCTGACCATTTCTCTAAAATAATAGTATCTATAAACACTTGTTGTATCCTTTCCTTGAATCTATTTTATTTGCCTTCATAGCACTTACCCTTCAGTTTTACATTATATATATGTATGTATGTGTGTGCATATTTATTTATTTATTTTATGTTTATCTGTGTATTTTATTTCCTGTCTTCCCAGAAAAATGTAAGCTTTTCATTTACATTGGCTGTTAATGCCCAGGCACTTTGTCTTGTTTACTGCTGCTGCCTCAGTGCCTTGAAAAGTGGCTCAATAAATAGTTGTTGAATAAATGAATTAGTTTATGGCCCTCTAGCTGTTTCCCTGGTTCACTTATTTTCACATATGCATGCATAGCTGCCTTTATACTACTTCAGATTTTAGATCATGATTTATTTGTTATGTGAGGCATAAGTGAAAATATTGATAGAGCAAAGTTTTTTTCAGGGAGTAAAACAGCAAATAACTAAACAAGATAAAAGCAGACAAAAGGAATATGGAAGTGATTTGATTTTCTGAGCTAGCTGGCTTTAAACATATAGACTTTGATCAGGGCATAAAGTCCATATTTGTATGAGAACATTTATTATTTAGTGATGCTAATGTCATGATTATGTGCAGTGATAAAGAAATGCTAGAGAAGCTTGGGAAATTGGGGTTCATTTTCTTTCTTAATTATGAAAATGCCTGTAAAACCATATTTTCTTAAAGGATCTTTCCACTGGAAATAACCATAAAGTGAAAATCAAAATCAAAAGTCTGTGTTAGGTGATGTAACACTTTGGACAGAACTAACTGATTTGGGGCCCATGATCTTAATCTCAAAAATGAAAGGGAACTCATCATTGCAATACACTCCATCAATAGGGGAAAGCACCTGAAGCTTTATAATGTAGCAAATGATTCCTGCCAATTGATTTAGTGGGAATTCATTCATTTATTCAATAAAATATTTACTGAGCATCTCCTGGATGCATCTGATAGAACACTGGAAAGGCAATAATGAAAAAGACAGACATAATATTATCTAACCTATAAGCACTTTGAAGATGAAAATTTCCACCTAAATGAGATTTTCAAAAATTTTTAAGAAACCCTTTGATTTTTTTCAAAGAGAAAAAGCCATATAAATATTAGAGTATAAAACTTGTGTGAGATACAGGAAGGGGGTGGGGAGCTACATGACTGTGAAAAGAAGTGCTTGCAGGAGTCAGTATGCGGGAGGGGGTCGCTGCAGCCACAGCACAAAACACCTAAATGGATTGAGTGGCTTATAGAAAACAAAGAACAGATGAATAGCAGAGTTGGAGATTCAAACTTAATATTTAGACTACAAGTTAGGATTCTAATCTGAGTCAGCACATTAACTGCAAGCCCAAAAAGATGAGTCCCTAGAGGAAGAGTTATCTGTTGAAGAAGAGGATGCATTTCTCCCATATTCCAACCACGTGGGCTTCTGGGGAGATGCCCCTCCCAGGTACTGTTATTACTACTACTACAGAGGTAGGAAAATGGAAGCCAACAGTTTAGGGAAGTTGCCCAAGGTGACTAACAAGGGGCAGCGTTTGGATTCAAACCCAGGCAGTCTAGTTCCCAGGTCAACTTCCTTAACCTCTACCTATGCACCTTAGTTTTATCAAGATTGACATTGTCTGGAATATTAATTACTCAGCCAGAAAAAAAGAATGAAATAATGCATCTGCAGCAACATGGATGAACCTAGAGATTACCATACTAAGTGAAGTAAGTCAGACAGAGAAAGACAAATACTGTATGATATCACTTACATGTGGAATCTAAAAAATAATGCAAATGAATCAAAAATATACAAAACAGAAGCAGACTCACAGACATAGAAAGCAAACTTATGGTTACCAAAGGGGAAAGGGTGGGGGACAGGTAAATTGGGAATATGGGATTAATAGTTACAAACTGCTATACATAAAATAGATAAGCAATGAGGATTTACTGTATAGCACATGGAACTATATTCAGTATCTTGTAATAAGCTATAATGGAAAATAACCTGAAAATACATATATATAACTGAATCCTTTGCTGTATACCTGAAACTAATATAATATTGTAAATCAATTATATTTCAATAAAATTTTTTTTAAAAAGTCATATCATTATTACCAAAAACATATTAGAATAGTGGCAGATATATAGCATGAAGAGAATTGTTTGGACCCAATTGTCCCTAGGGTTTTTCACTTGTTCTTAAAGTAATAATTATCACCAAAAGGATGGAGAGCTTAATTGCACCTATTGCAATTTTAAGAGCTATGCTTACTTAGAGAAACAAATGTACTGATTTGTCACTTTTATTATCTAAGAGAATCACATTTACATAAGCAAAGCAAAAATAAATGTTTAATCAGTAAGGGTAACCATTTTTAATAAAACTTCATAAAAACATCTCAGACCACTAGATTAGGAAGTGTCAGCTGAAGGAATGGCTGGTTATTCACATTACAAAGTAGTCTTCATGATTCACTGTGAGACTCTCAAATAATGAGCTTCCATAATTTATCTAAAATATTATTCAATTGCAAGCATGTTATCAATGACTAATAAGATACTTTAAAAGGGGAGTAAAATAGTAGTACTTCAACCAGATTGTACATTAGACTCAATAGTGATGTTTTACTAATATGGGTCTTGGATCTCAATAGAGATCTACTAAATCAGGCTCTGAATAGCAGAACTTGGGAATATTTATTTTTTAGAAGCCACACTTTTCCTCATTCTCTCTCCCCAGTCCCCCACCCCCCAAAATTAGCTCTACCTATGCGTACACACACACACCCACACACCCCAGTAATCCTGATTCAGTCAGCCCCTTGATTTGCATCTGGAAACTCTGGTAAAAGTCACTGAAGTTACAACCAAGTCTAAGCTATGTGCATTTTAAGCATATTAGGCAAAGATACGGCCTTATACAAGGAGTGAAGAGAAGCTGCCTTAGTCTTGTGTTCAAAGTAATAAAATGGGAGAGCTACTGAGAGACAATGTTAGGAGTCTGACCCCTAAACCCTTTTAATGTTCTACTTGAAAGTGACTCCAGAGGCCCAGAAATTTCAATTTTAGATGCAATGCCAACGGGAATAATTCATGCCTAGCATGATGGGAGGGTTTCAATAACCATGAAAGAAACATATTTTGCTTCTACTCTTTACCTGATGAATAAATATAAAAAATTTCAGAATTGAGTTGGTAATACTTTCAAAATGTGACAGATTATACATGTGTATGGAAAAGAAGCCAATTTGTTTGTGCATATTCTTAGGAGAAAGTGAGTCAAATCAGTTCCTAGAGGGGGATATTGTGGAAAAAATTTTTTTAAAATGGGGCTTGAATTGCACTGAGGCACGATTTGATTTTGGGTAAGATACTTAACTTTTTAATTTCAACTTTCTTATATATAAAATAAGGATAATAATACCACAGAGATTAGAGAAAATTAAAGACAAATACATGTAAAGTAACTAGCACTTAGTAGATGTTCAATAAATGAAAACATTATTTTGAGATCGAGTTGAGGGTAGATCTGTGGAATCAATCCCTGAGATCTCAGATTTTAAACAAAGTTCAAAGAGTTCACACCAAGGTTTACCAGTGAGCAAGAAATTAAGCTTTACTAACATTTAAAAAAGTGGGTAGATCCCAGCCCCTTACTTTGCTTACATATATGTCAGATGGTTACTCACGAGGAATTCTTCATCTTGGAGAGGCTGATGATGAGAACTCACCCACTGAACTGTTTTTAGCTTATTGTATTGTAGTTTATTTATAACTGGTAAAGTAGATTTACAGATTATGTTAACATAAATCATAGATACTTTAGAGTAATCTACAATGAGAGGGAGAAAGACTAGAAAAATCTCAAGGCAAAGATTTTAAAGAATGGTCAAATGTGAAGAGTTTGGACATTTTTCTTTTATAAACAGACAAACGCTAGCTTTGTGCTTTGGAAGCACTGTAGTCAACAATGTTCGTCTGAGGTACCGTTATTACTAATTGAAACAGACAAGTTCTCCAAATTTACCAGCCTTTTCTGTGATAAGTGGCTAACAACAGTATGTTATGTAATAGGTATTCTGAAAGCAGTTTCCAGATAATGAGGCTGAGGGTGTTTTCATCATTGTGATTTTCATACTAAAAATGAAGTATCACATACGGAAAAAACCTCACACAAATGGGAAATTTTCAACCTGTTTAAAAATCTTCCAAATGAAGAGTTTGAATGGGTTTTGACATCCTTTGTTAAAACATAATGTCTTCTGATTACCTTGCAGAAAAACACAATTGACACTAAGGAAAGTGGAAATTTGCAAGCTGAATTTCAACAAACAATTTTTCATAATTGGTGGATGGACTGAGATATGAGTAGCATGAATTAGGAATCACAGTCTACCTCTTTTATTTGGATCTGCATGCCTTTGAGACATAATGTTTTTCAACTGTTACAATCATTGGAACTAAGTACTGAAATAAACTATGCTAGCCATATCTTCAAGGCACAGTGCTAAGCCAAGATTTTAAAAAATAATTAAATGTATTCAATCACAATTTTAACAGGAACAAAAAGTTCTTGTGCCAATAATGCAGTTTAAGAATTATTTTTAAATATTCATTTTTTTTGTTTTGTTCTTCTTAAATTTTTATCCCATAGAAATATATAACATAGTAATGCATAGCACATGTAAATAAATAAATAAATGTGGATCAGGGTGCCTACTCCAAAGTTTTTACTGATGAGCAATAAAAAAAATTAAAGACAACTGATTCAGAAAAAAATTGATCAATGGGATAATAAAAATCTTTCTTTTGTGTCGCACAAATACACCCAAAAAAGAAAGAACTAATTCCAAATATCTATGAATTTGTTGAGATTAAAAGTTTTTGGATTCTGCCCCCTGAGGCAAGTTGGTTTAATAAACAGGGCAGGTGATTCTACATCATGAAAGGATGGTGGCAGGTAGAGGGAGGTGGCACAGAGTGGAGGTCTGGGGTCTTATCCCAGCTTAGCCGCACTTTGTAGTATGGTTTGGGAGCATCTCTCAAGCTCTCTGAGCCAATCACTTCATCTGCAAAACGAGCATAATCCATTCTATCTTGCAGGGTTGTCATCAAGATTATATGTTGTGCTAACATTGTAAATCAACTATACTTCAATAAAAAATAAGAATTTTTTTAAAAAAGATTATACGCTGTGAAGGACATATCCTACTGACTCACATGAAATGCCAGTATTTGGTGTTGTTTGACATACAAACACAACACTGTGGTTCAACTGTTTATATTCACAGCGTCAGATACGTGGAGATAGATATTTAGAGAGAATACTGTTCAAGCTCCTTATTTACTTAACATACAAGGTGTGAGAGGTGCTGTTACTCTTACTTCCTGACAGAACTGAATAAACACATCCCCAGGACTGATCTTTTCTGAAAGTCATCTCTGTCTCCTGTCTGCCCAACACCTCAACCTGTTCACTTTCTGCATTTCGAGCTGATTTGCTCTGCCCACTTGTCTTAGTTGGATCAGTTCCTCCAAGACTTGGCTCAGCTTCTAGGTCTCATTATGGGAGACATGAAATCCATGCCATAGGGTTAGTCCTCATCAAAGGGATAACTCGCATGCCTGATTCTGTGGCAACCAAAGTTTCACTGGTAGAATTTTAATGACAAGTCACCATTTTAATTTATCTTCCATTGAAACTGGAAAGTACTGTATTGAAAGGGGTAGCTTTTTGGCACAGTTTTAGAGCAGGGTTTAAATCCTTGGTGATTTTAATCATACTCTCTTAAAGTCTGAACACACATAGGCCTTGGGGCTAATATTTATCCTCCGAAGGCTCCATTCTCTTGGTGCCTAATTTTCACTTATTAAATGAAATTTATTTTTGGTGGATCTGAACCTTTTGTCTGGTTTATTTTCAAAATAAGAACTATAACGTTTAGTAGAGGAAACTAAAGTTTTAAATATTGATGATTGGAAATTACAACATTTCTGTCTTAATTGCGCTCTGAGTAAAAAAGTCAAATCACATTAACAGAGAGGGCAGAGGGCAGTTACAGGGCAGCAGAGAGGATAGGAATGCACCAGGCAAAGGCTGCCCCAGTCCTCCAACAGCCCGGTGTGAAGGACGGACATGTGTAGACAGGGAGGACATGCCAGGCTCAGGTTAGGATACCTGGGTGCTGTGGTCCTGCCGCTCCCACAGACTGGCTGTGTGATGCACAGCAAGACACTTCTTACTTTCCCTGCGTTTCAGTTTCCCCATCTGTCAAATGATGGGCTTGACATAGATGATCTCTAAATTTCCCTCCAGCTTTGGTATTCTATCATTTGATAAAGAAATAACTTCTGTCCATGAATATCAATTATATATATATATGTATATATATATATGAATGTATATTTCATAGGTGTGTGTGCACATGTGTGTGTTAAAATGACCTCCAAAAACTTAACAGGAAAATAATACTTGACTTATAGGAGACCAGCAACTGGGAAAAGAAAAGATTCCAAAACAAGACTGCATTTCGAATCCTCAGTTTATCAGTGAAAAGATGCATGGTCTGAGCATGGTCTATTTAATTAATAGCTTTAGCTTCTCCATTAGAAAATGGGCAGTTCAGTATTTGTCCTTACTCTCAGAGAAGTGGTGCAGCATAACCCAGCTATCCTCACTTAGGTTTTTGAACATTTGACCCTATTTAGATTTAAGGACCACTGGACAACAGATGCTCTTCTCTTTCTCTCAATCCCCTTTCTTTTATAATGCTAAGAGATGCTTATTGTGGAATCAAGGAAATATAAAGAATAAAAGTAACTACTAATCCCACCACTTAAGTAAAAATGTTCATCCAAATTTATTTGGATTTTATTGTTCAGGATTAGTATTAGGTATTTTTGTAAAATATACATGTTATTGGTTTATACTGCAATTCCCCCACCCTCACCACAAAGATTTAAGCAAGAAAAAACGTCAGATCGCTATTTCAGAAAGATAACTTTGGTTGTAATATGGAAAAAGCCTGGGGAGCCATGGCAGTAATGGGTACTAGTCACCGATCTATTTCTGGGGCTCCTCCTTCAGAGCACATGGTACAACCGTGTTTCCCTGGCTCCTTGAAGTGAGGTGTGACTACATGGCTTCTCTAGACCAATGGTCACCTCTGTGCGAAGGTATTTAAGAGCCACTGAGCAAGTTCCAATTTCCCCTTCCCCCTGCCTGGCAACCAGCAAAATTCTAAATGGTAAGTATTCCATCAAGCTGGGTCCCTGAGAGAGTGACAAAAAGCTGAGATTTCTCCCTCTACACCCCATCAGATGGACATGTAGCAATAGGAAGGAACGGATCTTAATTGCTTTAAATCCCTAAGATTTTTTAGTTTGTTTGGATTTTTTTCCACAGCATAACCTTACTATCCTTACTGATACTGGGGACATGACTAGAGATAGGGTGAAGAGTTGGACATACTCCAGGAAAGAGATGATAGGGTCTGAACCAGTATAGTTGCAATAGGGTTGAAGAAAGGAAAATGCATACAAGCAACATTTAAGAAGAAAATTAGTAGGGTTTGATAACCAATGAGATACAAGGGTCAAAAAGGAAGACAAAGATGATTCCTAGGTATTGATTTGTGTAACGGGGTGGTCCATGGTACCATTTAATGAGACTGTAATCACTGGAGGACAAAATCTGATTGGTGGAGGGAGAAGGAGTTGGGAGATGAGTTAAGGTTTGGACCTACTGGACTTGACATATCTGGGACATCCAAATGGAGATGTTTAGTGGACTGTTGTACCATAGGTCAAAACGGAATGAAGTAGGAAGAATGATGTTTTCTCCAGTCTATCTTCTCCAATCATATTTAGGGATGAAATAGCACAGTAGGTACTAGAACCTACTTTTTTTTTCCTTGTAGAAACGATTTTCGTTAAAATGTTCTTTTGAACAAATTCTGCTCTTGACTTTGCCTTCTTCCCTATAGGGGCATAGGACCACATGCTAAGAATCTTGAAGTGATTTGAGAGCTTTCTTGCTTCATCATCTTCCACGTGTGCATAAACAGCTTCCACTCGGTATGTTAGTTTCCTATGGCAGCCACGCAAAGTACCACAAATGAGTGGCTTAAAACATAGAGATGTATTGTTTCAAAGTTCTGGAAGCTGGAAGTCTGAAATCAAAGTGTCACAGAGTCATGCTCTCTCTAAGGTTCCGTGCCTTTCTCTTAGCTTCTGGTATTGTCAGAAATCTTTGCATTCCTTGTCCTGTAGCTGCATAATTCGTCTCTGCCTCTGTCATGACATGGCATTCTCCCTGTGCCTTTGTCTTCACATGGCCACCTTCTTATAAGGACACCCGTCAGACTGGATTAAGGGCTCACCCTACTCCAGAATGACCTCATCTTAACTAATTACCTCTGCAATGTCCCTATCTTCAAATAAAGTCATATTCTGAGGCACTGAGGATTAGGACTCCAATATATTTTGGTGGAGGACAAGTCAACCCACAACATTTGGTAAAACTGTGATAACCCTCAAATTTTAATGCCTTTAACAACAAAGTTTTTGTTGTTCATATTTCACATTGGGTACTGTTTGGCTTCAACTCTGAAACTCTGCTCCAGGTACATTGCCCTTTCTAGGATCCAGGCTGAGGAAAGCCCCTTTCTTGTTCATGAGGCAAAGGAAAGTTTCATTTGGGGATGTTTTCAATTGCTGAACTACACAATGGTTTATAAAGCTTCTGCTTGGGACTGACGTATGTCACTTCTAATCACGTTTCACTGGTAAGTCAGGTCATATGGTCAAGTCTATAGGAATAAGAAGAATATGTATTGAGTACCTGCCACATATTAGCTGGTCAATAAATGGGAGGAACCATTCCAACAAGCAGGTTTTTGACAAAGGGTTGCCCTATCTCTTCACTTTGGTAATTTTTCCAAAACAGGAACTAGGTCTTCTATTTCTTTTGCATTTTTCTCAGTGCTCTATATAAAATGCCTGGCACATGCTAACATTCAGTAAAGTTTTGCTGAATGAATGAATAAATATACAGTTTGCATTCACTTTGCTTTTGTATCCTGACAAAAAAGATTTCAGTTATTAAAGCCCTAAAGCACATAGTTAAAGATGAAAACCTCATTTGAGAAAATCAGTTGCTGAACAAATCATAATTTCAAAAGCATGTTTTACTGCTTTTAAATTCTCTATTACTAATATGAAAACTGGTACCTGAGATATATTGTTTTTAAATTAGTTTTTAAGGACATCTTTTTGCCTAGAGCCTATTCATGGAGGAAATTTTATTGTTCCCAGGATAGCATCTCAACCTCTTATCTAGTCCTCACACACTGTATCTTTTCTTTTTTAATTGAAGTAGTTGATTTACTAGGCTGTGTTAGTTTCTGGTGTACAGCATAGTGATTCAGCTATATATATATATTTTTTTTTCATATTCATTTCTATTATAGGTTATTACAAGCTACTGAATATAGTTCCTTGTGCTATACAGTAGGACCTTGTTGTTTATCTACTTTATATATAGTAGTTTGTGTCTGTAAATCCCAAACTCCTAATTTATTGCTCCCCCTCCTTCTCCTTTGGTAATGATAAGTTTGTTCTCTATGTCTATGAGGCTGTTTCTGTTTCATAAATAAATGTTCATTTGTGTCATTTTTTTTAGATTCCACATATAAGTGATATCGTATGATATTTATCTTTCTCTGAATGACTTATTTTACTTAGTATGATAATCTCTAGGTCCATCGAAGTTGATGCAGATAGCATTATTTCATTCTTTTTTATGCCTAAGTAGTATTCCATTGTGTATGCATATATACCACATCTTCTTTACCCAATCATCTACCGATGGACAATTAGGTTGCTTCCATGTCTTGGCTATTGTAAATGGTGCTGCTATGGACATTAGGGTGCATGTATCTTTTCAAATTAGAATTTTCTTTAGCTATATGCTTGGGAGTGGGATTGCTTGATCATATGGTAACTCTATTTTTAGTTTTTTAAGGAACCTCCATAGTGGCTGCACCAATTTACATTCCCACCAATGTTGTAGAAGGATTCCTTTTTCTCCACACCCTCTCTGGCATTTTTTGTCTGTGAACATTTTAATGATGGCTATTCTGACTGGTGCTCATACACAGTATCTTTCTTCAACTTGACATCTCATTTCCTAATAAATTCACACTTTATCTTTTGCTAAAGACCCTTTCTACCTCTCTGTTCCCAGGTCACTCATACTAGACATTTAAAAAAGCCCTGTAATCTTATAATGAGCAATTCTTATATATTTATTCATGTTTATTTATGTTTTAATTCTTGACTTTTTAACATTCAGGTAGTTCAAAAATAAAAATATCAACAAGTTAAAGGCACCTAGATTATCTAAAGAGACATATTAGAAAAAATAGTCTGAAAGCTAAATTTATCCAACTCTATTCATCCACAAATGCTTTTTAAACCGTATTAGCCTAAGAAATCAACTATTGATTTATTTTTGGTCTCTCTTCAAACCACTGCAAGGTAGCACAGATATTTCCAAAAAAGGTTTGTTGAATAAAGTTTATCAGGTTACCCATTTTCATGGTTGTAAAAGTTTAAAAGGAAATGGAAAAAATACCCTCATTCTGAGCCTGCTTCATCTCCATGTACTGCAGTTAGCCACGCTGTAAAGAGTACAATGTATCTCCTTACGGAGGCACTACACTAAATTCTGGTTCCCTGCCCCCGACAGAAATGTTGTGGGCTGGGGAGTGGCCAGTCCACCCCAGCATCAGGACCCCCAAATCTGCAGGGAATGCTCAAAACCAGGGTCTATGAAACCATTCTTGGCCTTGCAACCCAGTCTGCTCGCAACTGCCACTGACATGCAAATCCAAACATGCTCTTTATCTCCCTTTCAAAAGTCCTCTTTTCGTATTTTCTTTTAATCATGTAGCAACTGTCCTTTTCAGAAGTGGGAAAGTTACTGAAGAAATCACAGAAGTTGGCAATCACATTGAGGCCGGTGCCTACATTCCCTGGCATCCCACAAGTGAGGATGGTTTGACTCGTTAGAACCCTACTGTGCCTGCCTCAAACCATGCTAAACAGAAGCTAACGCTAAATGCCTTCAATACTTTTTGAAAAAATCCATCAAAGGTTTTGCTGAATGATATTTATAAGGGCCTTACTGTTCTCTTTCAAAAACTGAAATGCCCTTCTCCGACACTTGAAAAAAATTGCTTGCGCTTTTCATCCTTCCCTCTCAGAGTGTAAACATTGTTTTGAGTGAAAGGAGCTGAAGGAGCACTTACTTTCCCTTGAAATTTTATTTTTAAATAAGAGAGGGAGAAAATCCTTTTTCTGACTAATACTAATAATACAGGTCACAGTGTCAGGCGATATACAATTAAATGGAAAACAAAACACATTCCCCCTCTTTTTCCCACAGTACAATGGCGCTGGAATATAAATTACCGATGAAGATGAAATAATACTTCAAAGCTTGTAGGGCAGGGCAGGGCAGTGTTTATAAAGTATTTTCTATGGCATGATGAGACATTAAAGATGATGGTAACCCATGGACTTGGGGGTGTTACTGAATAGTCTAAAACTAGCATGAGGTTGGATTTTAGGTCCTTGTAGCCTGTGACCCTGTGATATGCTTTGTTTCGCAAGGGCAGCTGCAGTTATCAACAGATGTTTCAGCAATAAATAATTGGTATCATCTCGGAAAAGACCCATCTACCTGGGGAGAGGGCATAATACCAAAAACACTGCCCAGCTATTACAGCCACATTAATCTCCCATCTCTCCAGGTTTCTTGGGGAGCGTACTGCAGGTGTTTTTTCTGGGAGAGAGCGGACAAACTCTCTCAAGTCAGCAAGCTTTGTGTGGAGTGTAAAGGAGGTTGGCCCCTGCCATAAATTTCTGTCTGTGGCCACACACCAAAGGAGAAAAGATCGGGGGTGGGGAGTGTTGGGGGGGATGGGGAAGGAGGAGAGGGGAGGAGTGGAGAGGGAGGAAACGGGGGAGGCTGTGGAGAACAGAAAGCAAAGCACAAAGCACAGATGATTTTTCTTGGTTAAGCCTAAGAGAGTAATTAAAAATGACTCTTAATTTTTACCAAATAAGGCACTCAGCACAATTCTATGCTTAACTTTGCTCTAATAGTGGAATTTACTTAAAGACAGTGTTTACACTCCAAGTGCAATGATAATTTTTTAAATGGAGGGGAAACTTTTTATGGGAAGGATTCATTTCAAGATAAATCATAGAAATTTAGGTCCATGAAAAAAAACTGTAAGAAGAGATAAGGGAAAAGACAAACTCAGCAGCCTTTAACTATTTTTTATGTGGGAACAGAATCTCACAGTTGATGATTAAAACATGGCCATTCAGCTTCAGGAAAGTATAATATTGAAACCAGTGTATAATGGGACAAAAACAAATCATGGAATTTCCTCAAGGTACTTTGGACAAGCTAAGGTATTACAAGGAACATGAGTTCACAGGGCACTATGGTTCTCCGTGTTTACAAAATAGAGTGGTTTAGCAATTGTGCACTTGGGGTCTGACACAATAGGAAAGCATTCTAAGAGTCTTTAGGAGGTGTGGTTGCTTAATTTATAGCTTGCTGGGTAAGCTAAAGAAAATGATGCCCAGAGTTCAAAAAGCTCCCAGGTTAAACACATTAGGGGCTTAAAGCAGTCTAATGGATGGATTCTTAGAGCTGAGTAATCTTGGGAGCTGGGCACAAATTTCTTAAATTCTCTGTGCCTCTATTTCCCCCTAATTGTGACTCCTGTGCATTATAGAAGGAACAATGAATGGCCTCCTGAAACAGTCTAACAAACTATGAACAGTTTGTCTCTCAACTCACATTAACTCCCAAACACAGCAAGACTTGGAGTTTTTAAAACACCATTTTCACCTTTTCAGCCAGTATCACTATCATCTTTGAATGCAGTGAAGGGGATCTGGTGATTAGGGGGTGGAATCAAAGGAGTAAAACTCTGGTTATAGGGATGGGCTGCATCTCCATATCTCAGCCTGCGTTGGAAATTCAGAGGAACTTTCTAAGCCCCAAAGGTCAAAGCAGAGGTCACCCCCTCTGTGAAGCTATCCTGCTCTCATCTTCCTTGGACGCTACATAAAGTTCTTACATGCCACTGGCCGAACATCACAGGGCTTTCCAAGCACTTCTCCACTCCTACCCTTGTTCATGCTCTCTGCCTTTCCCCATCAATCTCACCCTCCTCTTTTATAGCAGTGGTTCTCAAACTCTAACACGCATCAGAATTGTCTGGAGGGCTGCGTAATGCTGACTCCTAGACCCTCAGCCTCAGAGTTCTTGATCTGGTAAAACTAGCATAGGGCTTAGGAATCTGAATTTCCAACAAGTTTCCAGGTAGTGCCAGTGCTGTTGTTGGGAGAGCTGACTTAAGCACCACTGTTTTAGAGCTGCGCTGTCCAATAAAATAGTAGCCCTAGTCACATGTGGCTCTTTGTACAGAAGTTCATTTTAAAAATTAGATAAAACTAAAAATTCAGTTCTTCAATCATTCTGGTCACATTTCAGGCCCTCAAGAGCCACATGTGGCCAGGGCCTAACGTACTGAGATGTAGAACATTAAAGCTCTAGTGGAAGCCTACCGCTCACGTTGGAGTGAGCAAGTCTCACAGCTTCTCCCTGTGCTTTCAAGGTCAGCCCCGGGGGCTTCCTGGGGGAGAGACTGGAATGGGATGGAGGAAAGGGCGTGAGTCACAGCCCTGTCACTCACTTGTCTGTTGCCCTGGGCGAGTTAATCTCCCTGCACCTTAATTTCCTCACCTGCAAAATGGGGATGATAACAGTAATAATCACTGGAGCACTATTTTGAGAATTAAATGAGATGACGCATGTGCAAGCATTCTGTAAACCCTAGCGTGTTATACACATTATAGTTTTTGGTCCATTCCACTCTCCACTAATAATAAGCACACTTATTTAAAACCCCTGGCTCACCACTGGATTTGTTTTTCTTCTTTGCCTGTTGTCCTTAGTCTGCTTAACCCAGTCTGCTTATTTTCTTGCAGGGTTGGTGGGGAAGGAGGGGTGGTGGTTACTGTTTCTATTAAGTCTCCAATGATGCTGTTATGTGTGCATAGATCAGGTGGTCTTCCCTGGATTTTTGTTTTGATAGACAAAGACTAAGTCTATATGTTTATTTTGGGGATGATCCCAAAACACATTCCCATGTAAACTGATAAAAGAAAATTCTTAGGATACTGTGATTGCTTGTAATGCCTGGTCTCCAGACAAATGTATATATTTTAGATGAGAAAAAAAAACACAAGCTGATAGACTCTCTTCTTTGCTAATCATCTAAGAGAACGTGGTGGGGGGGGGGGAATGCTACCAAAAAGGAAAATGGCACTCCTAGTAGCACCCCCAGAACTTAAGCCTGAAATCTGAGCTCAGATCTGAGTTCATGTGTTATTCTTGAGGCTCTCTCCTATCTGGAGTGGAGGTACCCATTCGATTAATTTCCAATACAAGAGTTGAGGAATAAGCCAACTCATGTCAATGACTTTGACTTGATACTTTCTAAGCAGCCTGAATCACAGTGAGATAAAGGAACAAATAGGATTCTAGGCAGGGCTCAGGGAAGGGACATGTCAGACTCCAATAACTTAGACAGAGAGTCACATTGATGTAATAGTGGTGAATTAATTTTTTTAATCTGCCTCACTTTAAGAAAGTAGCATGTCAAAAGAAAAATGCTATAAGGCAGGGTGGAATCAAAACTACTGCTTCTGGCCCACCAAAGATATGCAAATATTTCAGCATGACAGGTTCTCATTGGGCCCACTGACCACCCTTCTTCACTTTTGCTTGATTTGGTTTTCCAACAGAGGGTCTTACGGGCAAGCGGAGCTTTCCTAAAAGCTTTCCCCCCCACATTACTCAGTCTGGCAGAGCTGGCCATAAAGGTAATGGCTGTCTATGCTTCAGAGAAATTTAATCTATTAGACCACTTAGAGGCTAAATGCCTCACTTAGGGGTGTCAGAGGAACAGGTGGTGTGGCTCTTCCTACCAGTAACTGCTGCAACCCGGCGCCAATCACATCCTGCAGATTTGTTTTGTCCTCTGGGCCCACGGCTTGTTTGTACTGCCACTTTTCAGGCACGAAGGGCCACTTCATTTCCTTTGCCTCCTGGATCAGGGTTCTTAACTCCCTGGGGAGTGAAGCTGAAAAGGTCAGAGTTCAGGTAAGGAAATTGCAGTCAAAGAAAAGGCTGTTGAGTTACCAATGTTATGATGAAGCACCTCAGTGGCAAACTTTTTTTCCCCCTACCTCTTGCTGGCTGGTCTGAGAGCAAAAAGCTATCTGTCAGGGGTGGCCCTGCACTACTTTGCCCTACAGGTAAATTGGGGTAGTCAGGCATTAAGGAAGGTTTTTAGCAGGAAGTAAAGCACTTCAGTGACTATCTCTGCATGAAGAATCAGAGAAAGGAATGAAGGAAATATTCTCCCTGTAAAATGAGAAAGGGACTGAGGTGGAATGGCATTTGGGGCTTGTGGCAGCTGGTAATGCAGAGAATCAATTTGTACAAATTCTTATTTACTTCTCTAAGACATCACCTCACCTCTGACTTTCACTGTGGACTACATTTGAATATAGACAATGAATATAAAAACCCCACATCAATTTGTTATGAAATGGCCTTGTTTCACAGTAGGAGATATAGTTAATCTCCTAATGGACACCAAACCTAATTATAGTTGTCAACAGTCTCCTACCCAAACTTAGGAAACCCCAAAAGCTCTGGAAACTAGAAGGTTTTTTCTTAAGCTTGACACCCAAACCAGACTTGAATTGACTAAAGGCTATTTATAATCTTGTTTATCCTGCTTGGTGAGATTAGTCAGAGTTTTGCTCTAAAAATTTTAATCTTTGATTGTAGATGCTGCCCCCAGCTTCCGCTGGAGTGCTAATAAACAGATAGTATATGCACCACACTACTCTTTCTAATATTTGAAAAAATCCTGAATTCTGAAGCACATGTGACCCCTACGTCTGTGAATAAGGGGTCACAGACCTGTATGTATGACTGCCAGCTATAAATCTCTAGGTGCTTGGTTTGCAGACATCTCAGACTCAACACATCTAAAACTGAACTCATCACCTTTTCTCTATATATGTGTTTCTCTCTCTATGTTCTATTTTGATAAATGCTACTACCATTCACTGAGTCACCCAAGTCGGAAACCCAGAAGTTTTTCTCCCTCGTCCTCACCGAATCTAACTAGTTATCAAATTCTGTGAATCCTAAGATGAATCTTCTCCTTTTAATTATCAGTAATTCTTGTTTGAATCATTGTTTCCTATCTTGCCCCATCCACTTCATCTTCTGCATTGTTGATCCCCAGTTTGCTAAAAACAAGATGGACCAGGCCATTGCTCTACACAAAATTCTTTGCTCCTTTTGCACGTCCTGTCCTCCCTGTTTGCACTGCCCTCCCTCCATTGCTTCATGGCCAAGTTCAGGCCCACTGACTTCATTTCAGCATTCAATGCAAACTCTGCCACTTCTCATCAGCCTGCCATGATCTCCCAGTGAATTGAGATGCCCCTTGTAAGTGCTCCCAAACCCACAGGTGCCTGCTCCTTTCAGTGTTCACGTCACTGCTCTCTAGCCACATCTGCCCTCTCATTGTGCTGTGGACTGCCAGTTCCCTGAAGACAGGCATCATGTCTTACCACTTCTGTAAAACACACAATGATATTAAAAGAAGGATCAGTCTTATGTTTACATGAGACATGCTAAATAGGACAAAAGAGGTGTGACAGAAAGAGTAGAAAAAGAAGAGAAGGAAGGAAATGTAAATCTGTCTTGGTTCCTAATGCCTTTTTATCTCCTTGCCACCAACTGGACAAACGTAAAAAAGTCTCCCAATGGGGAAGGACTGCTTCGCATTGAGAGGCTAATGCATGGGCCATGCCAGTGAATGATCTGAACTGACGACTAAGGATGACTTACAAATATCACACTGAAAACACTGCCCCCCACTCTCGTCCACCACCCCATTCAGCAACCCAGAACTACTGTCCACCCACTGTATGACAACACCGCCCCAACAAAGGCACAACCACGGGGTTGGAGACCTACGTGGTCACAATCTCCTCCTACCACCATTGACATAATTTTGACCTCTGAAAACATTTCCAATATATATGTAGAGAAAACTTCTGAAATGATATTTCTAAATAGTCACAAATAGGATGACTATTCAGTTCTGTTTGCTTAGGGCAGTCTTATGTAGTCATAGTGTACTTATCAACAGCACTCTTCTTCACTTTCAGAAGTAGTCCAGCGTGACTGATAAATTATTTGGACACTCTGTCCATGAGTGTCAAGCTCAGGAATCAAAGGAGTAGTTAAATGAGAAGAGAAATGTGACTTCTGGTTTCAGAGAATTTCTTTATGTTTTGGCACTGAAAAGCTTTAAATATTTTCAAAATTTCTTCATGATGATGGAGAAAAATCTGTATTTTACACAACATTTTTGCCTCTTTGTACCACCCTTTTCCTACAGATCATGCCACAGCGTGGGAAGTCCTGAAATGTAAGATGCATCTGAAATACGTTTTAAAAATGTATCTCTGTTTAGATTTCAGTTCCTTCTCTATCTCGTCTCAGGGGAGTTGCTTGGGCTAGTCACCCATGCTGACTAGGACAACTTCTGAGGGAAAAGGATGGGGCTGAGAGGAGGAGGGAAAAGGATAAAAACCACAGTGTTCATGTTCGAGTCTGCTGGCTGGCCCTGTCGCCTTAAGTGACCCTGTACTAATGCCTTTCTCTTGGAGCACATGCGGGTGACGACATCGGTGGTGGTGGCGGCCCAACCCGCAAGCTAGAGCTTCTCTGAAACCATCTGCCGAGGGACAGCTCTGCGTTCAGACTGCATCCAGCCTCACCAGTGGCGCTCAAGTGGGCCGTGGCGCTCGAGTGGGCCTTGCAGCAGGCAGTGGTGATGGGCAAATGCTGAGTCTGTCAATGGCTGAGCACAGCGTTCCTCCCTAACTGGTTTATAGGATTCAGCCATCTCCAGCAGTCAGCGCCTGATGGAGCAGTAGCCTCCTCCTCCTCTCTGATCACTCACTTCCCAAGCAGCTTACCTGAAGGGCCATGGCTAATGCAGTGATTTTGCAGTTGTGATTTACCTTATCTGGAACTAAACTGATTATTTCTCCTATTCTGTGCTACTTGGGGAGAAAAAGAAAAAGCAAATGCTTCCCAAGTGGGGGCTCAGAGTCTTTACTAGGGAGAACACAAAGCTTAAAGGAATTTAGGCTGAAGAGACAAGGGACACGATGTAGTAAAAGGACAAGAAAAAAACTTCAGGAGAAATAACAGAACACAACACACTGCCCCCGGGGAGAACTAGGACCAGCACTGGAGCGAGCAAGGTCACACACTGATGTATCTGACTAGTAAAGAAGGAAAACACAAACTAAGGTTGTGAAGCAACTAGATATGGGGTATTTTATCTTGAAAAGAGTACGGATGACAGGCTACAAAAAATTAGACTCCTAAAGGCACCTAAATGTTCCCCTGTAAAAATGTATGTGCCTATGTACAAGAAGACAGGGGAAAGACTCTCCCAGAACTTTTCCCCATTACATAATCAACAACAAAAGAGATGGGGACTGTGCATTTTATACAGGAATCTTATTTCTGTAAGGGATAGCAAATCACTAAAAATAGAAAAATATTAAAAGCACATAAAAAGGACACACTGATAGAAATGAAGGAAAATTATTTGAATGCTAAAAAGAAATCTAAGGGAAGAAGGTTGCCTCTCCAAAACTGGCTAAAGAAGAAATGAGAATTGCTTTAACTTTCTAACTTTCTAGACTTTGTGATTGAAAACTTCCCAGTGACTCACCTAAAACTGTCAATGGCACAAGCTATGAATGAGCAAAAAAGCCGAATTCTTACACCCTGATAATGATACATTAAGTATTTATCAGTATTAGTGGATTTATTTTACAAATGGCATGTAAATACAACATGAGAAATATACTGATGATCAAAACAGAGAGATGGGACTGATGAGATGACATATTTGTGGAAACTGTGGAAGTCTATGGAAACTGATAAAGCACAAAAGCCTAGTTTGAAAAAAAAGTAGGTGCCACCATTCAGAAGTGGCTTCAATTTTTTAATAATTGAAATTTACGTGCACCAGCCCACTTGGACCCTTTGTTCTTCTTGAACTAAACTGTTTCTTGTAGCCTCATGTTTACTGAAGCTTAAAATTAGAACTGACAGCAATTCACTGCAACAAAGTGGGCTTCCTCCCTGGCCCGTCCGCCCGCAGCCCATGTCCCATTCATGCCCTAGAAATCCACTCATTTCTCGGTGGTCATCTGCCAAGAGAAGAAAAATAGGGCAGAGATGAGAACGTGCCGTTCAGACAGGGGAGAGGAGAGCAAACCTGCTGCTCCCCACTCCCCCCAGCGCCTCCCATTGGGATCTCACCTCTGCACTGCTGGTCCTCCCTCTTGTCCTCCTCCGACACATCTAACGCCTCCAACAAGAGCTGGTCCAGCACTTGCTTGCACTCTTGTAGTAGTGCAGCTACAGCTTTTTGATTATTCATGATGATTACCCTCCCTTGATGATGAGTCAAGTGTCCCTGCGTCTACGGTGATCAATTACCTAGGAGAAGACATCGATTCTCAATAAAAGAGCCCCTTCAAGGCTGAGGTACCTGGTGAACAAAAGAGGGGGAAAGATGATTAACTGAAGCATCATCAATTATCTGTAAGACTCAAGCAGGGAGGGATAATAGAGCAAACGCATGAAAATACATGACAGCCCCCGAGGACTTTATTAGGGGAGTGTGTGAAATTACTGCAGGGCCTGCTCTGGATGGGCAGCACCTCGAAGGCATCAGAGAGCAGAAGGGAGAGGGTCCTGCTGCGGACCCCAGTCACCCACAGTGAAGTCAGCGAAGTCACATGGAGCCAAATGAAATGAATATATCCTATGATTTATATATTTTCTGCATACTTCACATCAGTGCCTCTGGATCCCAGCAGCACCACACTTTCTGCCTCTCTGGAAGTCTACAGGAAGCATCTGGCTAACAGTTCTAATATTCAGACAGAAGCACATGGTAATATGAAGTTTACCACTCTCATAATCCACTGCTGATTTCCCCTGTGCAGTATTCCTTATGGTATTTAGCATCATATAATTTGGACCAAAATAGGCAATGACAGATGCCAAATTTAAAGCTCTTCACTGCCAGGCATACTGCCAAATAAAATAGAGAAATGACATCCCAGAAAACCCAATTTCCTAGATCTATCATACGGATGGATCTATTATATGGATGAATGGATCTACTTAGATCCCATTTAACATATATACAGTTGAGAGATTTCTTATGTAAATACGAGTATATTATAATGAACTACTGCAGTATAGGTAATTTCAAGAACATAATAACTCACTGACAGTACAAAAATGCCTGACAAATAAATACCAGAAAGTCACCTGATTAACAAATCTTTCTGTTTGTTTTCCTTCTATTAAAGAATGTACATTGTAAACAAAACAAAGGAAGTTATTCTCTTTCTGAGTTTGCCAGAATAGACAGTGGACCTGCGTCTGGGGACACTCTTGTAGGGAATCTTATCACCAAAGCAAGAGAATCTGAAAAGGATTCAAGTACAACAGACATACGGATGACTCTTCTCCTTCTGTCTCCTAGCAGATCCATGCAACACAATAACTGACTGCTTTAGTAATCATCAAAAATACTAAAGCAGTGAATTATTGTGTTGGTGTTCGGAAAAATGTTCTCTACTACTCAATAGCCTCCTCGCTTTAAGAAGTTTGTTTTAAATTTGAAATAGTAAGAAAGCATTTTTTTCTATCTTTTTTCTATTTTATGACTTAACAGGAACAGAAAATGAAGGATGAGCTAACTGTGTAATCTAAATTTTGTATTTTTGCATGAAAAATACAAAAAAGCCTGTATACTCTCTATGCTTTAGGTTTTAAAACGCACACGCACACGCGCCCATATACACACACACAAGAGATACATGACACAGAACTGCCAAAGCAGTTTCATTAAAACAGTCACATATCTGATGATGAGTAACGCAAGAAGGGTTCTTCATACAACATTCCTGTTACCTGAAAGAGCATCCACATAGGGAGTTCATGAAGAATCAGTTACTGGAAGCATTTAAACATAAATACAAATTTAATCCTTTTTCTGTTTAAGATGTTTCTAGAAAGTATTCCTGCATGGATTGGGTTGTTGGATGAAATGATTTTCAATCTCCCTTTTAGCTCAAGTGTTTATAAGTCAATATTTTGCGGTACAAGCTGGCCATTAGCTCGTCTTTCTATGAAAACAACTAAACACTATGGGCTGGTCAGAGAGCTAATTAGTGGACTAGAGTGAAAAAGAGGCCGTGGAGCAATGATATTCCATTTCCACCATTCCTTGGAAAAGGGAGATGGTGGTTATAATGGGAAGTTAGTACGGAGGTTGAGAAATGCATCTCGTAGAGAAGAAGGTTAAGAACAAATTTGCTTGGAATGAGTTACAGGTGAGTAGGACACTCACTTTTCTTTAAGTCCTAAATTAAAGCAAGAAGGGGGTTCTC
Organism: Camelus dromedarius; assembly: GCF_036321535.1. Classification (NCBI taxonomy): domain Eukaryota; kingdom Metazoa; phylum Chordata; class Mammalia; order Artiodactyla; family Camelidae; genus Camelus; species Camelus dromedarius. The sequence continues at coordinate 43,926,088 of NC_087436.1, forward strand.
TTTCCAAAGATCTGTTTTTTAAGACTTCATATAGAAGAAGAGGTGTAATAAAATATAAAGAGCTCATGTACAAAGAGATAAAACTATAGCATAATTTTAATAGCACATCACCCTTTTGTCTAAAGGCTTATAGTAATGTTTTATTAGTGCTATATTATCCTCTTAGGGTAGACAGTAGTCTTCCATTTTACTGACAAATTAAGATATAATTTAATTGCCTTGTTTCTGTTTAAACTTTAAGCAGAGAGTATGTAGCAAAGAAAAGAACACTTAGAAATAGGAAAACTAGTATACATAATAGTGCTCAGCAACTAATTCCACTTCATTCTCTACCATCAACTACTTGTGAGATCTCGGAGATTAATTTTTCTCATCCATATTTTGAGGAGATCGGTTGGGAGTATTTGTTAAAATCTTTTCAGGTCTTAACTTACATACTCAGCAGCAGTTTAGATAGACCAGGTTGCCTATTGCAAAAGAATATCTGATATTTATTTACAGAAAAATTCCTGGCTCTTTTCAGAATCTGTAAGTACAAAATTTTTATATACACTTTTCTCTGTGGTTTAGAAGTGTTGACTTGAATCTTAAAGGCTGATTACTAAATAAATATCCTTCTTTGCTTTTGTTTCCTCACTTGAAACCCCAATTCCTGATGCACAGGATCATAAATCTCTTCCTTTTGTCTAAGTGCTGTGAAAGAAAGATAAGATACGTGGTTTTGTGAGAGCAAACAACAGGACTTGACCTAATCATTTGGGTAAGGCTAGGGCAGGTCAAGGGGGGCTCCCCTGAAGATGTGATGCCTGACTTAAGCTCTGAAAGAGGAACAGCGTTTAATGAAGTTAAAATGATAGTGAAGAGCCATAATGTAGAAGAAAACAGAGAGCGAATGAAAGAGGTTGGCTGCACTAGAAATAAAAGGAGAAAGTTGATATGAAGTGATGCTCAACAGGTAAGCAGGGACTGTGCAGGGCCGTATGTGCCAGGTAAGGAATTATTTGTTTGCCCAAAGAGTCACAGAAAACTACTAGTAGCAATAGGAACACAACCAAGTTTGCATTTGGGAAAGATCGTTCTGCTTTAACTGTAGTTTGTGTACTGGGGGCAGGGAGGAAGAGGGTGACTGCAGGTAGATCAGTTAGGTACTTATTGCAATAATTCAGGTGAGAGATATCAGGTCTTTGGACCAGAGAGATAGTATCAGAGATATAGAAAATTGGACAGATTTGAGAACTGTTTAGGGAGTGGATGCAGTACTGGTGTTGGATGGATGTGAAAGGTCTTAAGTATGAGTTCCAAATTTCTGCCTCTCCATAGCTCAAAACTGAATGGACAATGTTACCATACTTTGAGACAGGGAACATAGATGAGAAAAGGCATAAATACATCTTCTATTTCTAGCAATAAACCTAGTAAGGATGATAAATCATACTGTCCAACAAAAGCAATCAGATTTTAACCAAGAAAGCATGTCTAAAAAAGGAAGAGACTTCCAAGATAATTAATGTTTATTACCTGTTACGAAAGATATTCTTTATATATTTTGAAAGTTATAGCATTTTCCTCTTTCCCTGTAGAATTCAGGAGAGACAATAGGAAGAAAATACTGTAACATGAGAAACACTTTGGAATCCAACCATCTGTCTAGACTTGTATGGTTCATTGTTAGGCATAACAGAGGCTGGAGCCCAGGAAATTTTCCTTCAGGCAACAGTCCCACTGGAAATTTTGGTCAGCTTCATTTATAAAAGAATCATTTTCAATTACAACACGTATCAATTTTTGTCCCCCTGAACTATGGCACTCTGTGAGCTATACATTATTTCTAAATTGGAAAAATGATGTTTCTCAATATTTAGTAACCTATGAATTGTTTTTTCTATTTTAATATCCCCCATATATTTTTTTCTTACAAATCAAATAGAAATAGGCCAGAAAAAGCAATCAAGCATGCAAACAGGTATCTCTAGAATAACAGGTACCCCACAAAGTTAGAATCATATACTCTAACGTACACATGCACACATAGCCTAATGGTCATGTATTCATACATTCTGTGTTTGATTTTTGCACATGGATGCTTTAGCTCTGTTGATGACTGAGAATTTAGCTGCGTGGCTGAGTTATAGAATAATTGGCAAGTTGGCCATCATTAAAAATAAGCAAGTCAGTGAATTATTCAAAGCCCCATTTCTTTTGGCATTTGTGTTTGAGCCTTCTTCACTGGACAATCAGTAACTCTTTAGGGGATAAATTAGGGAAAATTAAAGAACTCCAAAGGTATTCCATGGTCTACTGGCTGCCACCTCAATAATAATCCACCAGCCAACTAGTGTGAATCCCTAGGCTTGAAGATGTCGGGAAGCATAAAGAAGTAAAAGAGATGGTCTGTACTCTCAGGGAGCTTAAAATGTAATCAGAGGACTAACATATCAATATATTTAAAATGAACTATACAGAGCATATCACACATGACTGTATTCCAAATGCTCAATTTAAATTATCTTTGTTGGAATTCAATTAATAGTTGGTTAAATTTACAAGCAAGTTTACAGAGCTCATTTAATTCATATGCACATGAATACTTATGCTAACAATACTTTCCATCTACATTCAAAAGTATTTATCATATTGTTTTTAGGAGAAAATGTATTCTGGTATCCAACAGAATAATCAGAATACACTTCTCTAGTCTGGCTCCAGCAATGACAATGCAGCCTTTCCCAGCATCTCACCCTCTCCTGAGCAACCCCATACACCAACTCTGACTATATTACCTCTTGTACTGATTAGTGGTGGAAATGGGTAAATAAAAGGAGAAAAACTAATTGGAGAGTAATACAACTATGGAGTTTGGTTAGATACTTTTGGATGACAGCTGTTTGTTAGCATTTTAGAACTGCATAAAAAGCTAACTTCTAAATCACCAAAAACCTAAAGGGTAGATTTCTATATCTATCAGTATGTAAGACTATATGCCCAAACCAACACTCCGGCTGAAAACAACTAAAAATGCTGGAAAAGCATGTTAAAACCTCTAAAATGTATCAATGAAATGGCAAGAAAGGAAGGATTACTCAGAAGATAAAAATCAAGTAAAAGCTGGAACCCAGAAAGATAACACAGAATCTAGTCTTTGCCTTGAGTTTATCTGCCTAACATTGTGAGCTAAAACTGGTTTTCACTATCTTGGAGCATAAGAGGGTAGGAAATAAAATCAAAGGTTTACCCACATGGGACGTACAAGGGGAGACTGTCCCCTGCATAAACTGAGATCCTAAAAGGATGCACCTTTACTGTAGGGGTGGGCTAAAAATATATTCTCATCTTCTTTCTCTATCTCTAGGAAAATTGTCTATGGCAAAACATGCTGCTTCCTGGAGAACAAAAATTTTTGCCTTGAGAATTTGAAGCCACAGGTCCACAAAACCTCTTCTTGATAATTATTTTTAAATAAGTTATTTAAAATTGATCCTAGGTTGGTGGTTTTCTCAGGCAACTGGTGGAATGGAATACAATCTTCTCTAAAGGAATCTGATTTTGATCTAAGTTTCAAAGAATTCTCACCTATAAAATACCAAGAAATATAAACTCCTGGTCATAGCTCACAAAGTACATAAGGTAAAAAGAAACAAAGAATGAAAGCAGAAACAACAGACAGTAAAGTCAGACCCACAAAAACTCTAAATAGTGGAATTATCAGATATAGACTATAAAATATACACATTTAAGAACTGAAAGTATATGTTGAGTGTATGAATAAAGAATAAGAAACTGTAAAAAGATACAAGAAGATTGAAGTAGAATCAAATTACATTTCTAGAAACAAAAAACATAATTAAAATGTTTAAATTCAATGAATTGGATATATTTGATAAAATATTAGCTCTGGCTAAAGATAGAATTTTTGAACTGAATGATACATCAGAACATATTGCCTAGAACACAACAGAAAAAGACAAAGGGATGGAAAATACAAGACAGATTAAGAAACACAGAGGCTTGACAGGAAAGCTCTAACATATGTCTGTTCAGAGTCTTAGATGGGAAGAAGTGGAGGAAGCAGAAGAAATTTGGAGAGGTAATGACTAACAACTTTTAGACTAGCAGAAAGACAGTAATTAAGATTCCCATTATCTTCAAGCAGAATAAATAAATAAAAATCCACACCTAGAAACATCACAGTGAAACTAGGTTAACACAAAAGACATAAAGAAGATCTTTAAAATGAACAGAGAGAAAAGACAGATTACCTTCAAAAAAATAAGAGTGAATTTTTAGATGGCTACCTAAAGCAACAATGGAAACCAGAAGATAGTGAAAGGCTATCTTTAACATGCTAGGAGGGAAACCCTGTAAAATAAAAATATTTTAAAATAAACATCAACAACTCCTTACCAAACATACCTCTATAGAATGTACTTTAGATAAAAGGAAAGCGATCACAGATGAAGGCCCTGAGATTCAAGGATAAGCAACAAGCAATAAAAGTGGTAAGTTATTGGCTAATCATAAACAAACATTGTATAAACCTACAACAATGTTTTATGGGATAAAAAAAATAGAAAAATATACAGACAAACACAAACAGCATGTATGTCAGGAGTAGAGTGATTGACATTAAAATTTTCTAAGATCCTTGAGTTGGTCAGGAGTGGAGACATTAACTTTGACACTGATAAAATTTCTAAGGTAACCCCTAAAAAATTGAAATAAAACATACAACTCTGAAACTACAAGAAGGGAAAAAAAGAAAAAGCCAATCTAAAAGAAGGCAAGAAAAAAAAGAAAATTAAGAAATATACTTCTAAATGACTCACAGGTCAAAGAAGTCTTTACTATGGAAATTAGAAAATATTATAATGGAATAATAATATTACATATCAAAATGTGTGGAATTCAGTCAAAGTGGAACATAAACATTTCAATACTTCCAATAAATATAAATGAAAAAATGCTATAGTAAAATGATATAGACTAGATTAAAAAAATAGCTACATGAATTTAGTTAAAGAATAAGAATATAGAAACATTAAAATAAGATGGAAAAAGATATACTAGAAAAATACTAACTAAAAGAAAGCTGATATAGCTATATTAATATCAGATAAAACAGACTTTAAGGCAAAAAGCATTAGTAGAAACTAAAGCATCACTTTATATAGCTAAAAATGTAATTTAATAAAAACATATCATTTACAATGGTATGAAATATGTAAATAAAAATAAGACATATGTGTACGTAGAGAATATCTCAGAATAATGATAACAATAAATACGCAAGACTTTTAGAGAAAAATTATAAAACTTACTTTATTGAAAGACATTAATAAAAATCTAACTACATGAAGAGATATCCCATGCTACTGGCCTGGAAAATTCAGTATTATCAAAACATCAATTTCACCAAATTAACCTGTATCTTTAATGCAATTCTAATCAAAACAAACAGCTGTGTGTGTGTTTATCTTTGTGCACAACCTTACAAGAGTTCTAAAATGTATGTGTGAGAACAAAGTTTAAGAATAATCAAGATACTCCTAACAAAAAATAACAAGGGAGGAGAAGGGTGTCATACCAGACGTCAATAATTAATATAAGATTATATTAAATGATACAAAAATTATTGGCAGTAGGATAGATAAACTGATCTTCCAAATAAAATCAGGAGTCCAGCAAAAGACCCACGTACGTATGAAAACCTGATTTATTACAGAGCTCAATATAATTTGAGTTAATTTTTTAAAAAATCAATACAAGTCAGATTAAAGACCTAAATGTGAAAGACAAAACCATGCAACTTGTAAAAGAGAATACCTAGAAGAGAGTATCTTTATCACTTTTGGTTAGGAAAGAATTTCTTAAATACTTGTGAAAAAATAAAGGCCAGTTGTAAAGGAAAAGATTGATACAATTAATTGGAAAGATGAACTTCTGATTGGGAAAAAGACATCGAAAAGAAAGTGAAAAGACAAATAACAAACTAGGAGGTATTTGTAACATATGTTAACTGACAAAGGATTTCTATCCAGAATATGTAAAGAATGCCTGTAAATCAATGAGAAAAGGACCAGCCACGTAGTAGAAAAAGAATGAGCAGAAAACTTGAACAGATACTTCACACAAGGAAACATGGATGGCCAACGAACAACCTCATTAGGGTAATTAAACCACAATGAAAGAACATGCACAACTTCCTTATAGGAAAAAAAAATTTAAGTTGGATAACAGTTGTCAAGAACAGTCAGTATTAGCTTTTCTCATCCACCAGTTTGGTACTACCCAGTAAAATCGAAGATGCACACACTATGACCCTGTGTCCACTCTCAGGCATATACTCTAGTTTATGGAAGCTTTTGGACTTGTGCCTAGGGGATATGTATAAGAATGTTCACAGTGACACAGTTGGTAATAGTTTGTAAATTAACAAAAGGGAACAATTCATATATCCATCAGCAGGAGAATGAATTAGAAAACAGGTATATTTATACACTAGAATAGAATAAGCAAATGAATGAATTACAGTTACATATAACAACATGGATGAATCTTAGAACTATAAAAAGGAAGTCACAGATGAGTACATGCATATAATTTACAAACATTCATAGCTAAACAACATACTAATATAGGATACAAATATATAAGGTAAAATTACAAAGAAAAGTAAGGGAACATAAACTAAAAATTCAGAATAGTGGATTTACTGAGGGGAAAGTGAAGAAGATAGGAGGTAGGTGTACAGACACAGGAGATTTCAAAGAAAGTGATAGTTTCTTTTATTTAAACTGGTTGTTTGATCTATAGATACTAATTGTGTTCTGCGTATATTATACTCATTTTATAATTTTTGATACCTATTTGACATTTAAGGAAAAAAATTAAAAACAATAAAATGGAAACCCAAGTCTAGGAATATTGCATAGGTAACAAGTCAGTTCGGGCCTGCCCTTAGGGCTGGAGCCAGTGATTTCATTGAAAGACAGTAAAAGACAGCACTTCAGAGCAGGGAGGGGCACTTGCACAGGGATTTCTCAAGGGTAGGATTTGAAATAGCTGAAGACAGGAGAGAAGAAAAGAAATCTAGTTGGGGAATGAAATGAGCAGGCATTTCAAAGAGATCATTGGGAAGCCAGGAGTAAGGATAGGCTATTGAAATAACTGATGAGACAGGCAGTTTGAACCATTAGTTTAACAAACACTGATTGCCAAGAAATTCAATTCATTTTTCATTCCATTTATAAAGAAAATGAAGGAGTGTGCTGTGATTTTTTAAAAAAGTAAATAGATTTTAGAAAATTCTGTAAGTGAAAATGAAGTTCTTTGCTATGGCTCTTTTATAGCAAGATTTCCAGCCAGAGGGCCATATCTTGTTAAAATGGGAAGTTGGAGGCCAAAGCTGCCTCGTCCCTCTTTCTCTCTTGCTCTTGTGCCCCATTCTCTCCAGTTCCCCTGCAGCTGAATGTGTTTATCAAACTTGACTGCGCAGGAAAGTGCAATGAGAATGTTTCGGGTCACAAACAGGTTACCTGCCGGCCTCAGGAAGAAAGAAGGGGAAAAAGAAAAGGCCATTGTTGCAGGGTCTTTTGCTCATACTCCCCAGCTACAGTTACCTACTCCATCAGCCGTGGTGACATCTGATGAACTATTAGCCTAGCCCCATGGCTGGAAGAGCGACATCTCAGGTCAAGGTGAGTCAGGCCTGCCATCTGGTCCTGCTTGAGGCTCCTGTGCTTATGACTTCCAAATGGTCCTTCTAGGAGAGTTTTCTTTGTATTTCTGCACCCCAACTAAGAGAAGAGCATTCCCATATACTGACTCCATATGTCCCCAAATCCAGAGCTGCCATGATACTGGGAGCCATTCATAGAGTAGGAAAAAGTATTTTATAAACTTTGCAGGGCTTTCAGTCTGAGGCATATCCTGTGGGAGGCAGATATTGTCTCCCCAAACTCTAGGTAAATAATTTGAGCCATGAAGAGGGGGTGAAGAGGCAGGAGGAGGTTGAGTAATTTGCCCAAAGCTCCAAGCAAAGATCAGGATAAGAATTCATTCGGGGTTCTGACTTGTCCTCAAAATACACTTTGCTTCCCCTTTAAATAGATATTAGCGTTCTGTAGAAAAACATAGCAGGTGCAATTTGCTAGAAAAGAAACAGTTCTCTTTTAAAAGAGAAATTTCTTTAAAAGAAGAAACGGAGTAGTCTGTGCTGCGGTGGATGAGGCAACTGAAATGCTCCGTTTACACCTACAGAGTCAGGATGGCAAAGCTGCTGGCTGTCTCCAGGGATGGAATAGGAAGAAAGTCCAGGTGATGGTGCAGTATGTATATGGAAATGGCATGAAACATACTATGATATAAAATTGCCAGGGCTGTAAAGCATCATATACTTTTGATGAGGCCAGTAAATGTGGAGATTAAGGTTAATTTTGCAACAAAATATTTTCAAATCTGTATCTATAATTCCCGTGGCCAAGAGAGTTATTTTACGAGGAATCATGTAGATTTTGAAGTTAGAGATACCCTACAAAGGAGCAGTCTGTACTGGAGAAAAGGGATGAGCGGGGCTCTGAAATTCTTGGAGCAGAAAAATGAAGGTACTGCAGTTTTTCTGTTTAAGTCATCAGTAGGCAGCCAAGTGAAGCACTATTGCACTTTACAGTCAGGGTTCTTGGGTTTCAATTTTAGTTCTGCTACTTGCTAGCTGAGCAGTCTTAGGCAAATTATACCTCAGTTTCCTTATCTGTAAAAAAAGGGGTAATAATAGGACCAATCTCACAGAGTTTTTTTTTTTAGTAACTTTTGTTTTTCTTTCTTTATTAGTATTTTTAAAATAATGACTGGGGATTGAACTCAGGACCTCATGCATGCAAGGCATGCACTCTACCACTGAGCTAAACCCCCTCCCTGCCAATCTTTCAGAGTTTTAAAAGGATCAATTGAGTTAATATATGTAAAACACAAAGAATATTACCTAGCATGTAATTAGTGCTTGATAGGTATCAGTTACTGTTTTTGATAACATTTCCAAGAAATAAAGTTTTATTTTTTTAAAGAGTCACCCAATTTCTCTTTAGTTTACCTCTTTTGGGATTTGATTTCCTTGTTGGCTTCATTAGCATTTATGGTTTTGAGAAAGAAAATTGCTTGGCTGTGCAGTCTTCAGGTTCTTGATATTTTTTCCCAGTATAAAGCCATGTAACAGTGGAATTATGCCCTAAATAATTTTCCAGATCCACATTTAATTAATGAATAGAAATGCTGTAAGAGAATTGAAATGTTATGACCAGTCAGACATCTTCAGGAAAAAAGATGTGAGTTTTATTTGCTTTTTATAAAAACCCTTAAACCCAGCCAACTTGGTTTAATCAGCTGTTTGCCTCCAGCCCTGAGCCGCGCCTCTATGGTGTTAGAAAAGAGCCCTGAAGCGGCTAAGGGGAAGACAGCCCATCGGATTATAGATCAGACAGAAACACCCTCAACCCCTCATCTTCTTCTTCGCCCTGAGACACATACGAAGCTCTTTATTTATTTTATACTTGAAATGTCAAAGGCGCCTGGGGGTGGGCCTCTGGCCTGGGGATTGGCAGACCACACTCCTGGGCAGACATAATAAAAGTCCACCATGTGGCCGTGTGATTCACACAGCGTGCGCATGTCACCAGCAACTGATGGGTCTTGGCAGGGAGCCTCCTACTGGCCAGGAACAAGTGCGAACTCACGTTTCCTCTAGTGGCAAGTGACTGTGATGGAGAACAACTCGGATATCCACACACTTTGAGGGCCCAAAGTCAAAAGTATCAATCAGTGGGACAAGCGTTACACACACCAAACTACCTCAACACAGTGACAACCAAGTCGAGGTCAGCCGCCAGGAGCTCTTTAGGAGAGGAGTTTACAGCAGTATTTTACTACTTCTGCATGATGATAAAGGAACAAGAAGTGTCTACAGAGGAAAGTTAGCATGTTTAACATTTTGTTTACTTAGCTCTTGACAGGGCTCCGAAGCATCCCACCGCATATACAAAAACAGAGTCCTTGACATGGCTTGTCTTAGCCAGAAAGGCTCAAGCAGAAAACCAGGCCTACTTTGCTCTCTGTGCCTGCAGAGACCCGGAGGCCCTCACTTCATCAGGCTGGCTTGGAAAATGAGAAGAGTTTTATAATTTCAGGATTCTATGCTTTCTATAAGAGTTCTACCACTGAGTAAAATGCCACTCGGTCATGGAGCAAGTGTGCCCAGAACGTCAATCACCTGATTTGAGGGATAACTTGATTGGTTTTGAGCCAGTCCACTCACTTTCTTTGGTAGCTCCTCAAGCGGAAGAACTCCCATTTTCTCTTTTCTCTAATAAAGAGGACAGAGATCTGAGACTTGGTGTTAATTCTATTCTTTGCTTTTAGCTAATGAAGGAACATTTGCCAGTATAGAATTAACAGTGATACAGAGAATTTTAAAAAAATGAGTAAACCAAAAAAGGCAAGTGAAACACATGAGCTTTTTTACACACTCTATTACTGGCCAAAAACTTTTCCTACTGTTTCCTTAATGCTTGGCTTTAATAGCTAACTTAGAGGTTTAAAATATAAATTAATACAAACTGACTATATTTGCAAACTCCTGGATGGTTAGTTATGCATTTATTGAGTATCCCTTATATACTGTATTTCAAACTTTTGAAGATTACCAAGAAACAAAATAAACCCTCAAAGACCTCATTGGGGAAATAAAGTGAGTATATGATTCAACTTGCAAAAAATTCCAAAGCAACATTCTGACCCAAGGATGAATTTACTTAAATGTAGACAAGTTAGAGAATTCATTCTACCCTTTCCACTATTAGAGAAGAAAAGGCATTTCATAATACATATTGACAAAAAGAAATAGATTTGGCTTGATTATTTAACTTTTATAAGATTACAATGAGGAAGGTAGCAAGTAATATGCTACCAATTTGAAGATAAAGTCAGAAGTTCAGTGATTTGTCCAAGTTCAAATAGCAACTTGGTGGGATTATCTGCAAGAGTCAGACACAAGATTTTAAACATCAGTCCACTGTGGTTTTACATGAGATCACTCTATGTCTTGGCTTTTGTGGGGAAGAAACCAATAAAAACACTGGGAAAAAAAAGATATATTATTTTGGTAGACTATTGATTCTATGACAGAAAAGTATAATCCAGTCTGTTTAAAAGAAACAGGCTTCACTCTCAAATTTTAAAGCACTGAAATAATAACTGCTCTGTTTCTTCTTGGTAAAAGGTATCCTAATTTGACCTTATTCAAGCAGTAATATAATTCCAGGGGGACCAATGAAGAGAAAGGAAAGAACTGATGAGGTCTAAGTGGTGATTACATTTATAGATTAATCCTGACAGGGAGCAAATACATCTCCTCCCAGGAGGCCCCAATATAGCCAACTGAGAAGTGGGGTCATTATTCATGAGCACAGTAGATTTTTCTGATTACAATAAACATTTTAATTACTTTAGGTGAAATATTTTAATGGTAGCAAACTTAAAAATTAAGCACTGTCTTTTTTGGTCATATTGGCTATGCATGAAATCCATTCTTATTCTTTATACTACTTCACACAGCAATTTGCCTGCCCTGAAATCAAAATGGCAAAATGGTATACATTTATTAAAAAAGCATTCACATATGAAAACCTGCCAAACCCCACACGGGGAAGAACGGGCCATGTGAGTGGTCAGCAGCATGGCCACAGAGCAGTTTCATTTCCATCCATGTTCTACTGGGGCCTTTCACATATAATTTCACTTGAAGCTAATAAGTTTGGAAAACACTTATCCAAATGAATCAATGAAGATAAGGTAGGAGTAGAATAATGATTCAATTTTTATTTTTCAATGAGATGATAAATTCACATTCTAGGAAGATACTAACACATACCACAAAACACATCCACATACATCACAATGAAAATAATTATGAAAGAATGAAACCTTTGTGTCATGGAAGCAAAATAACTAATTTGGAACATGAGAGCCAAATACTAAGTTCCTTTAAAAAAAAAAAAAGTGGGGATTTCCTGACTGATAATAATTGTCACAGTAAATGATATTAAGGAATCTGTTCATTTTTAAGGTGAGGTAATAGTACTGTGGTATGTTAAAAAAAAAAAGAGCTCATATCTTTTAGGGAAACATTCTGAAATATTTACAGATGAAATTATATAAAATCTGAGATGTAGGGAATGGAGGTATGGAGAAAGTAAGGATATAAATTAGGCAAAATTGGCTACAGGTTGTTAAATGTTGAGGCTGAATCAAAGTACATAGATTTCTTATATTGCCCTCAGTACTTTTGTACATATTTGAAGTTTTCCATAATAAAAAATTTTAAAATATTCTGTTTTGAGGACTATAAGCAAAAAGGAATGGTTTTGATGAACTCTGAGAAGCACAAATGACTATTCTGAAATTATTTTAACCCTGCTTAGTCCCTGCTTTAGACAGCCAACAAAACTGGGCTTTGGCCTCCCTAATGTGAAGTAAGCTCTTTAAAGTGACGCTACTGCTTCACCCATTTCTATAATTAAACCCAGACAGTGACTAGTACATTTGGAGCGTCTGCCTAAAAAGTTAACAACAACACATTGTGTTTTTCAATCACGGCCCCATCTCACCTACATACCCATCATAAACACTGCTAGGGTACTCTGTTGCATTTCCCAGTTAGTATGTGCTTTGAAATCACAACCAAATTTTAATGCTATCTTAAGCAAAATACAAACAAAAAGTTAAATGTAGTGCAAAAATAATCATACCAAATACTTCCAAGCCATTAGCATGGGTAAATGAGCTCTGTCTATAAAAACACAAGAAGCAAGCCCCCTATTAAAATTGTCTTGAGAAATCAGAGTTTACAACTGTGAGGAAATAGTGAGGCTATACCTGCTTTTACCAAAATTATGTGAAATGCTGCTATTCGTCTACTTTCTACGGAATTAAAAAGTTACTTTTTAATTGAAAGAAAAATTCCAAACTGTGGAAGGAAAATCTCCAACTTTATCTGCCCTTAACATTTTTTTTTAATATGAAAAAATAGTCTGATGATTTGTGATGATGTGAATGTTCACGGTATTTGAACTAATTTAACTATTTTAAATCCACAGTTTGCTGTCACAGACACCACCGAAAGGCGGGGTGGAGAGGGCACGTTTCATTGGTTGAACACTTTCTATGCTTTAGGTGCTGTGTACCTCAGATACAAACCCTTAGGATGTAGGCTTTATTATTCCCACTTGAGAGAGGAGAAAGTTAAGGGTCATGGAGGTTAAGTCATTTGCCCAAGGTCACATATTGAATAAAGGACATATTCAGAATTTCCAGAAGATTTTGACCCCATGGGTGTTTTTAAAGCCACTTGCCTTCCAGCTTACTAACATAGTCCTGAAAATTTCAAAAGGTATCAATACATAGAAAGATAGGATTAATGGAAGTCCTTCTAAGTACTCTTATTATACTTTCAATAAAGTAATTCTATAAATACATATGTGTATATTACACATGTGCTCTTCCACTTTACTAATAGATCAATTTCTACCCAGCCTGGTCCAAAGAAAGTTAATCAAATTTCACAATTTCCCCTAAATATACTAGTGAGAGACAGCTGAAAAGTCAGAGACCAATTCTACTATTTTCATGTTGGGAAGACAATTGCTTACAACTGAATTCTCTCTAGACTTCAACCAGCAATAATTCAGGCCAGAACACACTCTGCTGTCACACTCTATCTTCTCCAAGTTCGGGGGAGTTTTGTCTCATAAGGATAATTAAAGACATGGTAGTGCCACTTGCTAGGATTTCTCTCTTTCTCATTTACCTCTTATAAAAGAAGAAACTTTAGTTTAAAGATTAGATTTTTTTTCCTTTTTCTAAAGCTGGGTATACCAACTGGCATGGGCTGTATTAAAATCAGGAGAAACCTCAATCAAAAAGCCCCTCTCGGAAGGCAGGCTTTCTTGTTAATATGCGCCAACATGAAAGGCTTTCTTTTCATCCTATACAACTACAGTGTGTGTAAATTGCAGGGGGCTCATTGGCATAAATCTCGGCAGCGACCTCTGAGGTAAACTGGATTTACATTACTTTCTGACAAGAATTAAATGAAGGCCTTGTGGATATATGAACAGCCTTCTAGGCTGCAACAGATGGGCATGAATGTGCTCCCTAGGAAAACTATCAGTGACATCTGTGTCCTCCAAATTCTGGTGGTCTCAGCCAATTAACAGAGGGGAAGAAAAGGTGGGGGCTGGGAGGCCACTGCACAGCCCCCAGCCAAAGCCTAGGCAGCAGTGTTTGTGTTTGGAGATGGGATCAGGCTGGCCTGAAGCAGTGAGGTTAGCACTTTATTGTTATCATTCAAATGGAGAATGAGGCTTACAAGCTATTTGTATACCACAGTGAGGATAATATGATTTTTCTCATTTGACCAGAGGAGATGGCCCTCTCTTGCAGCTGATATCATATTTCAGTGCAATCTTTTTGAGACGGGTGTTTACTTTTGTCTCTTCTGGGGCAGGCTGATGGGGTTGCTGTCTGCCAGTTTATGTGGCGCATTCACATATCACAAAGCAGGTGAACTCTAAGACAAAACAGAGATCTTTCCCCCAAACAGTCTTCCTCAAAATCTATTTATTTCCTCCTCCAAAGTAGCGTTTGTTGATTTCACAAGGAGGTCAAAATCAAGGTTTTCTGCAAACTTATGGTTACCAGGGGAAAGGGGGCGGGAAGGGATAAATTGGGAGTTCGAGATTTGTAGATACTAACTACTATATATAAAATAGATAAACACCAAGTTTATACTGTATAGCACAGGGAGCTATATTCAATATCTCATAGTGACTTACGGTGAAAGAGAATATGAAAATGAATGTATGTATGTTCATGTATGAAGCATTGTGCTGTACACCAGAAATTGATACAACATTGTAAACTGACTATACTTCAATAAAAATATAGATACAAAAAAAATCAAGGTTTTCTGGTTAAAACAAAGTCAAGAGAAATTACATCAGAGAACTTTAATGAAGTGATGAAGGATTCCTTGAAAAGACAGCATAATGAACCATGAACCCTACTGTCTGAATTTATCAGTTTTGCTATGCTGATCCCCCTGTGTTTAATATGCAAGGCAGAAGGAAAACTGGATGACCCTAGGCAGATGATAGGATCCCCCTTGTGCTCTCTCATCTCATTTTCTTGGATTGCATGGACCAAATGACCAGGACTAGGGAGCTGAAAGGATGGCAGGGGAGATGAGAACTAACATTTACTTGTTCAGTATCAGAAGGAATTAGAAGAGGACTATTTAGATTTTCTAGGTTCTGTGTCTTCTAGGCCCAAGCATTAAGAACAGAGGCTTTGGACCCAAACTACCCATGTCCATCTCCACCACTTCCTGGATATGAGACAAAAGGCAAGTTACTTCCTTGTGCCTCAGTTTCCTCATCTGTAAAATCAAGCAAATAATCGTATCTACCTCTTTTTTTTAAATTGAAGTACAGTCAGTTATAATGTGTCAATTTCTAGTGTACAGCACAATGTCCCAGTCATAATAGACATACATATATTTGTTTTCATATTCTTTTACATTATAGGTTACTGTAAGATATTGAATATAGCTCCCTGTGCTATACAGAAGAAATTTTTTTTAAATCTATTTTATACATAGTAGTTAATATTTACAAATCTCAAAATCCCAATTTATCCCTTTCCACCCCCTTTTCCCCCTTGGAAGCCATTAGTTCATTTACTATGTCTGTGAGTCTGTTTGTTTTGTCGATAAGTTCATTAGTGTCTTCTTTTTCCTTTTTTTTTTTTTAGATTCTACATCTTAATAAGGATGAAATAATCTAATACGTGGAAAAATGCTTCTGACATTGTTTGAGGGCTATTTTTATCCTGACTTTATGGAGAGGAGTATTGAGGGCCTAAG
Organism: Camelus dromedarius; assembly: GCF_036321535.1. Classification (NCBI taxonomy): domain Eukaryota; kingdom Metazoa; phylum Chordata; class Mammalia; order Artiodactyla; family Camelidae; genus Camelus; species Camelus dromedarius. Next base: position 43,942,055 of record NC_087436.1, read on the forward strand.
GGTAACGTCCTGGGCCTCTAAACTAGTTTTTCAAATGACTTTTCAAAAGAAACTATTTATATTGCTCTTACGAGCTTAAGGTCATGTTTTAAAATTACATATTTCCTTTAATGTAGAAGATTTTGAAATTATGATTGGCTAAAATGAACTAATTTTCAATACCATCTAGATATCTCTAAATTATAAAATAGTCTGTCTAGAGGCTAATAAAATGATATATTTAGAACCCCCCAAATTTAAGCCATTTGTTTGAACTTTGTTTTCTTAGTTGTAGAAACAGAAGTAAGCAGCTTGTGCTGTAGTAAACTGAGGTTATTATACGCAGAGTTTTAGAAGACAATGGCTAATTGTGATAGCTTGGATGTAAACTACTTACCCCTTTGTCAGTGGTATTGTTTAAAACACAATAATTCCATATAGCAACTGTTTAGAACAACAACAACAACAAAAGGAGGGCAAAAAGGGCGAGTGGACCTTCTAACGAGAACCCCTGTCTAGCTGTACATGTTCATCTTGCTGTGTTTTTAAAGCAAATTTTCACTTATTGATTCTTCGCCTCTTACTCTTTGCTCTGCATGACTTTCTAATGGTGCAGGTGTCAGAACTTGAGCAAGCTGAGCCTCAGCAGTGTAGGGTTGCTTTTAGGGGAAGCCAAATTATTGGTCCACAAAGAAGTCACTCACTCTTTCCCCATTACTCATATGCTGGCTTTCAAAACCCATGGATTTCATGGTGAGGATGAAGACAGTTGTGGGCACAATTTTTATACAAATTGTGAAGTTTTTTTTCATCTTTATCAGGCTGCAACACCAAATATAATTTTGCCTTATTCTGTTGGTATAGTATCTTCATGTTGAGCTATAAACAGCAGAGGGGTCTTTGTCTGCATAGAGGTTCAGAAGAGACTTGATACTAAACAAAAGCACCTGTTGTTTCGTTCCTGCGATGGCCTCAGAAGTGACCAGTTGGCTACATTTCCCCCACACTCCTCCTTAGGCTTTTCCCAACACTACCGTCTCACACATCATTACTGGACGTAAAAGGAGAATAATTGAGGAGAAGATCAATAAATTTAAAAGCTCTTTAAGGAAAGACATAATGAATTTGGTACAGCACATATTTTTAGATCAAAGATGCCTTTGAAGTGACAAAACCGTAATCCATAAACTACTGAAGCACTTCCTTTCTCTCCCAAACTGCTTGTTGTCAAATAAAATGGAAGTTAAGGAAATTATCTTTATCTGAAAATGGCCAAAAGAAGCCATCACCTAATGACAGCCTTGTCACAAGCGACAATTGGGGAAATTGTCAGGAAGGCAAGGCCTAACAAGCAGAGGAGTGGGCTTGCTGTTTGCACTAATCTGGCCATGCAGCCCCCACACACAATCCCAGTCAGCTTGCTGTGTGAAACAGCTAAGGCTTTGTCAGCAGTGGCAAAGACTGGAAAGAGTGCTGTTTCATGAATATGTATTACCATCCCTCCATGTCTACAGAGACAAACCCTTCAAAACTGAGATATAAAACACACACATCCACACCACCAACCAACAAAAACCAAGAAAACCTAAGCTACTCGGTTGAGTGTAGTGAAATGCTAGTAACTAATGAAAGATCACGCGTTGGAAATCGAGCTATAGGCACCCAGTTCCATGTGTTTGCAGGATCTTTATTTCTCAGCCATTGTGATGAAATCTTTAGGGGGCTTTCAGTCTTTAAGAACCACGTCTATGGATTCCAAAACGCTACACACAATTACATGGTTTGCAAATCACACACCTTAGAATTCACCTTTCCAATGCCAAATATGTTCTGAAATTCTCAATATGTGAAAATAACTTTCATATTAATTGAGTACATGTGCAGTTTTAAGAAATCAATCAAATCTCACACTGGCTTCCTATGAAGTAGTAAAAACACTATGTGGAGAATTATGATAAAGATACAATTGTCCAACACTGAGCAGAAAGACATTGTGCTGGCAAAAAGTAAAAACTGCAAATAAGAAATTTTAAGGTGTAACGGGAAAAAGATCCACTCTGCAAACCATTTGTAATCCTACAATGGTGTTCAAAAATGCTGTTAAAAATGTTTTTGACTCCATATTTTAGATATATCCATTTCTACAGAGATGAGTTATTTCACATCCATCTTTTGGACATAGATCTAATAATATGTTTCTGATTGACTGAACTTTGACTTTGCTACTGACATGGCAATTTAGTTTAAATATAAATATAAATGAATATATCTATATTTAAATTCACTTTTCATAGCAGCAGATGCATAAGGCAGAAAAATATAATGTTTCTTTTTTACTTTTTCTTCTGATATGATAAAGTTTGGTTTCCCACTGTGCCAGAGACAAAGCTCAGTTTTGAGAGGTTTCGATATTACGCAATGTTTGCTGTAGACATTTACATTTCATTAGCATATTCTGCTCCACGTGAAATCCAGCGCTGAATGCTCCCAGCACACTAAGGCTAATCCTCTTTAAAGAGCGACAGGCTACATTACATGTGGCCACAGCGGCAGCCGAGCCATCGAGCCATCGCTGCATCACTTTGAAGACGACGAACAGAGTTCTCTTGTGAGTCTGTCGGTACCCGGCCTCACAACCACTGCTTTCTGTGCTGTGAAACCCTTCTGTTTTCATCAAGGAGAATTACGAGGAGGCCGAAGTCCACGTTCCAATTCTGAAAGCTGGGCTGCACTTGAAGAGGAGATATTATGCTGATTTCACTTTTTCCTAAGTGTCTATCTACAACCTTTTCAATTAAGATTAAAATGAACTATATCCAAGTATTTTTGGTCCTTTGATTAGAAGCAAGCGCTAACCACATCTTCTGTCCAGGGAATCTGATCCTGGATAATCAGAGGAAAGGGACTCAGTGATGCCACAGGTCTTTTTTCCTTTACCCTTATTTTTACAGGATAACATTAAACATTCAGATGCAGTTATTTGTAGTAGCTCACTTTCCTACAAAGATGACTCAGCTGGCATTAGCTAAGCAGCAGACAGATAATCCAGAATCCAATTTCAACAAAATATAAGGAACTAAAAATTGTACAGCATTGCAGAAAATGTAATTTTTTAAGTTAAAAACAAAGGAAAAGGAGTAAGTACATCCCTCTACTGATGCTATTCTCTTGTTGATGCTTAGTTTATGTTATCAACAAGATTGGTCTTATTTGTTTTTCTTATTTTATAAGTAATTTGTAAAAAATGGTTTCTAAATTGTTCATAATTTTGAAAATAATTATTTGGTAAAAATTGCTATTGAAGATGTCCATTATACTGCTTAATGTTATTTTACTTAAAGTCCTACATTCTAAATTCTCCTATGATTAAAACAGGAGACACTTTCATTTTCATGTCAAGTGGAAATATTTCTTTTTATTAGATTATGAGGATTTAAACCTCATCATGTTGTCCCTTTTCGCCTTTACTCCCAGGAAGCTCAGGTTTTGTGATCAGTTCCATGCTGTCCTTCACTTAGATAATCTTGAATAAACCATCTAACCCAGACCCTTCATTCCTTGGTCCACCTTCTTCTTTACCAGTGGCTTAATAGTTGAATGTGTGTGTCTCATTATATGTAATTTCAAATATTTTTGAACATGTGTGCAAGTTAAAATACATTTCACAATACTGTTCCCTATTTAATTTGGTCCATCTCTTCACAAGCATATGTTAGAAAGCCTTTATGGAACAATGGAAAGAATCCAGCATTTGGAGTTAAATAGGCCTGGATTTGTTGTACACCTACTATGTGGCAGGAATTATTTGCCTGCCCTTCTGGGGTAACTGAATGGTGAGGCAGGCATGGCTGTGGGCAACTCTAGTACTTTTTTTCAGTCACTAAAGAAAACTTTGCTATGAGTTTTCATATTGTACCCCACTTTAATCCCAGCAATATCTAAATTCAGACTTAAGTTTTATTTATAATTAGTATGATTCTCTGCTTATTCTTATATTCCAGTCACTTCTAAGGTAAAACATACTCTAAAAGACTCTATTGCAGACATCTAGATGTTAGCAAATACCTTTCCTAGGTGGTGGCCTCCTTCTGTGTCTGCACCACTTTAAAAGTTTTAAAGCATCTCTTCTGTGTGATTTTCCTGCTCTCTCTTACACCTCTTCCCAAGTGTCTGCTAGTGCCACCTTTCCCCCACACTTCTAATTTAAACAGAGTAGGAAGTAGAGAACTGGGTGTATTTAAAATTGTTTATGATATTTTACTCAAAAACTGTCTTAGAAAAATACTACTAAGTATGAATATACTTAAGAATAAAAAAATGACATAAAATAGTATATTAATCAAAATGATTTACAGAATGCAAATCCTTAGGCAGTTCTTCAAGCATATATACTCAAATGTGTGTTACTGCTGAATGCTTCTAAAAATCGATAATATTGTAGGACCAAAAGAAACTCCATAAATCTACAAGAGGAAAAAAATATTTGACCACAATTTATAAAAGCTCTAGATTATGGACAAAAATTTAAATATAAAATTGGCTCACTTAGAAATTTCAACAGCACTCACAAGTCATCTCGCTCTCATTTTCCAATACATTTTCAAACTTAAGGGGTGCAACCGAAACTATAACCAAAATAAAATCCAAAGCCTGACAACCTTTTATAATAAAAATGAAGAAGTATGAACTGTGTTTTCATCTTAAAGAATGGAAGTAACAAACCAAGTCTTAGGGAAGCAGGAGGAATGAATAAGCGTAAATTGTTTCAAAATAATTATTTATAAAATAGTAAATAAATCAAAATGATAGTAATTTGAAAAGGCCAATAAATTGGATTTCAGGAAAACCTAATGGAAAAAAAGAAGAGAGAATCTTTTCAGATTGGGAAAAGTGGTATAAACTTAAGAAGTATAAGAGACTACTATGTACAAATCCACATGAAAATGTGAACATTTGCATAAACGGAATACGTTCTAGGACAATTTTGATATCCTATGAAAACTGAAAAAAATCTAAGATCTAATTAAGACTAGGTGAAAACAATTCTCTTATTTTCTTTTTTTTAATGGTAACGAACTGCTTTCCAAATGAAGTATAACACAATCAGAAAATTATATGAACACTAAGTATACAAAGTGAACACATCTGTCTGTTAACCAGCTCAAGAGAATGAATATTTCCAATATCCTAAAAGTACAATTTGTATATCTGCCCATTCCATAACCTTTCTATTTTCCCTAAATGTAACTACTAAACTGAATTCTAACACCATAGATTAATTTCACCCATTTTTGAAAAAATTCTCTTATTTTCAAGAAAGGTGCCAGGTTCAGATGACATCAGAGTCAACTTCTACGAAATCTTTCGGATTTATGTGATTTCCAGGATATTCAAATTATTATAGAGGACAGAAGAATACAAAAGACACCTCCAGTGCTGACATAAAACTATTATTAATAGTTGACCAAGACAATGGACAAAAAAGATAAGCAAAGTAAAGATAGGGATAAAAAAATAAAGATAAAGATAACTATAGCAGACACATCCCTCCAAAATATAAACCACCAAATATTAACTTAATAAGACGTGAATCTGAACCATACTTGGAAAGAAAACTTTTTTGAGGTGAATGGAAGAAAAATAAACAACGAAGTAATATTTGTGGATTCAGAGCTTTGATATTTTAAAGATGTCATTCTCTCCAAAATCATCTATACTTCTTACAAACTTAACTTAAAAAGTTCCAACAGGATAAATTTAGAGCTAGTATATACTGAACTGTTTTCACAGTTAACCAATTTTCCAGGAGAAAAAGAAACCCCAGGTTTGCAGCATTTGCTGATTTCTGTGGTGTAAATATTTCTACCATGGCTGCTATCAAGCTCTCAATGTGAGATCTCTGAAAATAGAGTTGGGAAGAGATATGCAATAACTCACTTTATGCAGTGTGTCCACCAGGCAAATGCAACAGACACAAGTAACCTCAAAAGCACAGATAATAGTAAAATACCAGGAAAATAACTAGGAAATAAAATTTTTTCTTTGTCTTCAAGTAATTTATTAATTTTAAGTTTATACATTTAGTTCATAATGATGGTGTATTTAACAAATGGCTCATCAAATTCTTTACATTTTAATAATTGGCTCTCTTGAGCCAGTAGTGCCAGAGCTCCAGCAAGCCGCTAAGAGGGATCATGAAAAGTTTCTGATGAAGACAGACTTTAAAAAATTAAGCTTTACGAAGATTAATATGATGGCAGTGAGCTAGTTGTCACTTCTTTTCAAGTTTTATAAATTCTATTCCAAAAATTTTGAATGACTCCAATCATATCTTAGCTGTCACCATTTTATTAGTGATGAAGCTGGCATATATAAACAGAAGTGATTGTTCTTTCTTCATAGAATTATTATACTGTAGTCAGAAAAGGCAGAAAATTACAAAAATTGTCAAGGATACAGAGAAATATATCCTTGTAATGCAAATACAAAGACACTTTGACAGGTTCTTTAAAAATTAAACATAAAAAACTTACCATAAAAACCTGTAATTCCACTTAACCAAGAGAAAGAAAAGGTATTTACCCAAGATAAATGAAACATATGTCCACCCCAAGACTTGCCTGTGAATGTTCAGAGCAGCATTATTCATCACAGTCAAAAAGTAGAAACAACCCTAATGTCCATCAGCTGACTGATAAAAGGATAAACAAAATGTAGTATATCCATACAGAAGAATATTATTCAGCAATAAAAAGGAACTTGCTACAACACAGATGAACCTCAAAAATATGCTAAGTGAAAGGCGCCAGACACAAAAAACCCCCACATATTTTGTGATTCTATTTATGAGAAATTTTAAGAAAAGGCAAATCAAGAGAGATGGAAAGAGGACTATTGGGGGCTGGGGATGGGAACAAGGATTAAACGTAAATGAGCATGAGGGATCTTATTTGGGTGATTAAAATGTTCTAAAACTGGATTGTATGATATTTGCATAACTTGATAAATTCACTAAGGAGAATTTAACTATACTTAAAATGAGTAAATTTTACTGTATGTAAGTTATATCTCAATAAAGATGTTAAAATTATATTTAGCTAAGTTTCACTCATTAATTTTTGGTCATCCCCATTTACAAAAGAGGCAAATGAGACAAGGAAATTAAGTAACTTGCTTGCTGTTAAAGCTTTTTGTTTTACCCATTAGAATTCATACCTCAAACTGTAATTTCTGTCTGCCTGTCCTCCCCTGATTGAATGCTAAAAGATGTCTAACTGAATCTCATTTTACTCACCCCATTTGTGTATCTGCTTTCCATTATCCAGGGTTCTTCCTTATCTATACTCACTGTGTGCTGGTTACACAGAACTATATGTGTGTTAAAATTATAAAATAAATACCAAACTAAAGGTCAACTTTACTGCATATTGTTAAAAATAAAATAAATAAAATAAAGCTGATTTATGTTGTTTTCCAAAAGAAAAAGGAAGGAAGGGAATGGAGGGAGGCAGGCAGGAAGGAAGGAGAGAGGAAGGAAGGAAAGGAAGAAAAGGAAAAAAAAATTATGACATTTTAATGTCTTACTTTTTGAATCTGTGGTATCTAGATATTAGAAGGAGATTCTGACCAAGCTACACCTAGGGGAGCAGGCTCACACACACAAAAAGAAATAAAAAATAATTGTATGTTTTTTCTACTACAAATTAGCAGAAACTAGGGGAATGTTCTAAAGTTCTAGATTAAGGAGGAAGAAAGGAACAAACTCCCTTGGAGATTCCAAATTTATTATGCTAGTTCCAATAGGTGGGATTGGTTATCACAATTTGGTCAGAAAGTAGCAAATACATGAGATGCCTTGGTAAGACACATGCGTAACTGAAGATAAGAGATAAATTCCATGAGAATTCAGAGATCTATTAATTCACTGATCTGGCAGTCTAGAGATATGGAATACACTGAGGTATTCCCTCCAAACTGAAAGACAATCTGCTGCACCTCGTATCCAGTTCCACAAAGAAAGAGGCACACACACTTGGTGGGATTTTAGATTAGAGAGGTGAAATAATATTACATTGATTTTGCTCCTTCCTACCTTTTGAATAAACCAGAAGAATTCTATATATAAGAAAGGTCTAAAGCAAAAGAATTCTTTGGCCAGTTCAGTTTAAAGAACAACATACTCTTTCCAACTAGAAATGGTTAAGTTTTGATTAGAAATGGATAAGTTTGGTTCAAAAGCAATTCATGGTGGTCTTTGATGTGTGGGACTGGAAAGGGTTTAATTTGAATTACAACAGTGTTTATATGCTTGTGAGAAGTTATATGCTTGTGAGAAGTTATATGTACTGTGAGTGTTTATATGTTGCAAATGAGATTTACAAGTGATAAAATTGTTATATCTTCTTTTTTTTTTTTTTTAAAAAAAGAATGTTCTTCAGCCAGTTCAGTTTAAAGAATAATCCACTCTTGCCACTTAGCTCTTGTGATCCAGGAAATCTAATGTGTACAATGCTCTGTGGCAAGTCATTGAGCCTATGGAATTCCCAAGTAAGAGAATAACAGTACAACCCTAGAACTGAGAACAAAGCCATACTCTTTGACAAATAACATTTTCCTTGAGAAACATCTCCAGGTTTTTGCTGTTGGGTCATGACAGAGACTGAATATATGACATGGGAAATGAACTGATAGTGAGACCTGAGCTGTCCTTCCAAACTGGATGCTATCTGATGAACTGGTTGTTAAATTTTGGATGGGCAGAGCAGCTCTCCATCATCAAGTTAAAGTGAGACATACAAGATCACACACAGTTGAGTTTTAGAGGCACAAGAAAGTTTCATGAGCAAATAGTTCCAACTCTCATGGCACCCAATCTTGCTCCAATGCCACTTCTTCCAGGACCCACACAGGGAATTTCCCTATGGGCAGGGAAGAAACAGTATGAGACTGATTTACTAATGATTGTGCACAATATACTGGCACCTGCCATAAATAAACTGATGTAGCAGTAGAGTTCTCCTCACTGTTGGCCATAAAGGACATGCAGGAAGATAAATTTTCACAATAAGCAGAACTTTGAGAAGCACATCTAATTGTATACTTTGCCTAGAAAGAAAGATAACCACAGTGAAGATTTATAAAATATACAAGAGCCTAAAGGTTTGTTTTGATGGTGAGCAAGCTGGAAAGAACAAGATTAGATGACAGGGAGATTTTGGGGTAGAGGTATGTGTATGGACCTCTCAAAATAGTTTCACAGTGTGAGAATATTGTGCCCCATGGGAATGCTTAGCAAAGGGCTCTCACTACAGAGGAGACTCAATAATCAGATGGGCAGGAAGATCAGTACTGCAAATGTCAGCTGTCCTCTTTCCCCTTCTTCCCCTGTTTCTCAGTAGGTTCCAAAACAAAGTGGTTATGGTGACAGAGATGGAGGTTACCCATGGGCTCACCCACAAGACCTTTTCTTACCAAGACAGATCTGGTTACCACCACAACTGAATGCTTAGAATGCCAGCAGCAGAAACCCACACAGCTCCAAGTGTGGAGGATGGGAGTGGCGTGGCCAGCCTCCTGTTGACTGAGTATATTGAAACCCTTTCATTGTGGACTTGGAAGCAATTTTTCTCATCAGAATGAATATACGTTCTGCATTAGATTTTACTTCCCTGCTATGCTTCTATTAGCAATACCTTCTGAGGACTTACTGAAAGCTTAAGTCACCCACAGTATTTCATACAACATTGCTTCTGGCCAAGGATGCTGTAGGATTCCCAAAGGATCCATTGGCTTTACCAAAACCCAGGAGCAGCTGGCCTTGCAGAGTGGTTCAGTAGTCTGTTGAAGACTCAGAGCCAGCTGGAGGACATCTTATGAAGTGAGAGTACTGGTCTAGACAAAATGTATATGCTCCAAATCAATTACCAATTTACGATGTGTTTCACCCAAGGACAGATCACATGAGTCTAGGAATCACAGAGAAGGAGGAGTGGAACTTCTCACACTACCCTCACCCTCCTTACTGGGAGCGAATTAAGGCATTAAGAAAGTTCTAAATCTAGCCACATAAACAGTTACAAAATTGGAGACTGTGGTCAATATTTATATTTTCTTGCTTGCGTGGTAGGGTATATGTTCATACATTAACTTCCTTCTTTTTTCCCCTTCTCCCTGTCAGTTACTATTTTATATATGGTGTATCAGTGTGGTTACCTTTACAGTTTAGTCTACAAATAACATGTACGTAGCTTTTACAAAACTTATCAAATGTCCTCTTCTTTCTCTTATCTAAGTGTCTAGGCAATAAATTCTGTCTAGAATTAAGTTCTAAAAATGAGTCCACATTTCCCGATGAATTTGCATGCTTCATTTGCACAATGAAAACCGTACAGTCTAGCATGTTCCTCTCCTGAATTGGTTGTCTAGAAGCTCAGAGAATCCTATAAGCTCCACTCCAATGACTCACTCACAAGGTTTCCAGACCTTGCTTTCTTCCTTTCTTCTAAATCAGTGCTTTTCAGTTTAACTTTTCTGCATTGTTTTATGTCCTTATTTTATTATTTTGGTTTACGTCCATTTTAGTTGCGCATGTTATTTCAGTTCCTTTTTATAAATATACCCCACTTACAGCAAATCAGTTCATGGCTTCCCTTAGCAGCAGCTCAGCCACACAATGACCTGTTCATCCAACCAGCATTTATTTAGTGCTCACCACGCAGATGTGACAGTCCTTCTCCCCATTACCGTGCACACTCCTTATGTCCTCAACCATCCCTATTATTTCATGGAGATGCCCACTGTCAACTCCATGGGCAACACTTGGGTAACGTGTGGCTCCTCTTACTTGGACTGGTTTTCAGAGTCTGTTTCCGATTGTTCCTCACTCCCACCCTCTAGGGGGGTCTGTCTGTCACCAGTGGGTGCATTTAGATCCAAATCCACTCATAGATAAGATGTTACAATTTCTGAATTTTCTGATAACTTCTCTATTTAACCATAGCTTAGATTAACTGCAAACTTTTAGAAGCTTTTAGAAGCTACCTGAAAACCAGAACTGCCTCATCCTAAGAGCTAGGGCCTTTCTCCCTTTTGTAATGAACAAAGATGTGAAATACATGGAATTGGGCAAGGGTGATGCTGCAAGCTGGACACAAACACTGCAACCTCTGGGAGACGTGTTCTCCACTGGAAATAGTGAACTAGCACTTAGTGTATAGTAAAAATAAATGGATAGGGCTGCACCCAATACACTATTCTCTTCTCTTTTTCTATTCTTTAGGAATAATATTTGTCTAACAGGTAAATTCCTCTTGGTGGGTGACCTGTCTTCCTCTTTTTTTCCCTAAATTGATTTTCCTCTTTTTGCCTGCTTGTTCTTCCTAAGCACATATATTTATTCTTTAATTTATTCAACGTTTTCATAAGTACCTACTATGTGCCAGACAAACTGTTTAAGGATAAAGTTATGAATATGGTACTATTTCTGGACCCCAGAAGTACATAGCTGTGGGGAAGCCAATGTGCAGACAATAATTACAGCCTCATGATAAATGACAGGGCAGGGGCACTACAGAAGTCCAGAGATGTCCCTGCATCTGACCCACAAGCTGAGAGGGGCTTTGGGGAGAGTGACCCTGCTTTATAACACAGCAAAAGGTCTCAATCTATCATGTCGGGTGAGTTGCTGAGCTTTTTCACAACTGAAAGAACCAACAAAACATCTCAGGTCATTGCAGGAGCAGGCAGTTCTGGAAAACCACACTAATTCTCACACAAACTCATACATTATATGCAGTTGTGACCTAGGATAGTAAAACCAGGACCACAAAGTAGACTTTTAATGAAAAAAACCCATGTTTCTCGAGTAGGTCGGGCACACAGATTATACAAAGTACTGCAGCGCTTCCTCAGGAGTCCTGAATGCCCAGTGTGCCCCTCGGGAAACCTCCTTTAGCCAGAGAAATGATGTCAGTAAAGGATGGTAATTGGTCCCTAAAGGATTGCCTCGGGGAGGCTACAGAACAAATACTCAACAGCGGCAGTAAGCAAGCAGGGGAGGGTATAGCTATTTATCTAGATCAAAAGATATGGACACTTTGGACATGTACAATAGGTTAAGATAACTGAATAGTGTTACATATGGGTATTCTGAGAAGGGAACGTTTCTGTACCCCTGAAGAGACTTACAAGAAACCTATTTATGATCCCTACTTGACCATCCTTTTTCTTTATCAGTGACTCCAAAACAGCATGAATACTCAACCAAAACATTTCTACCAGAAGCAAATGCAGTCTTGTCTCTCAGCATCACATATGACTGCGGGTGGACTCACACTCTGACAGTCCCCCTGGAAGAAGGAACCCAGTGTGTCGGCAAAGAATGCTTTTGGCTTGGAGTCCTGGGCAGCCTTTATTAGTGTATCCATTTCACTTAGTCCTCCCTTCACAAAACAAAAACCACTGCTTTCTTCTCTAAATCGTCATCGCTTAGTAGTCACCCTATCCAAGTTCGCCATCTACAGGTCATACAGTTTATAACTGCTTTTAGGGCCTTGAGAAGCTTGCACGTGAGGATTCACAGGTGCCTGTTTTGAGGGCAGTTTGCACTGCTGATTGATACCACAACTGACGGCTGTTTACGCATAACTAGAGCTTAGCAGATATTTCCTGGACTCTTACATTTCTCTATCACGTAGGGATATACGTTAAAAAGGTGACAGTGAAGAAGAGCTATGAAATACATGTTTTAGTATCATGTTTTTCAACTTAAAAACACACACACACACACACACACTCTCTCCCTTCCGGTTAACACAAAAAAGAACACACTTGTCATTAATGCTTGTATTACAAAGCACTAACAACCCTAACCATCCCTACCATTTACTGAGCGCCTAGCTTGGTACCACTGGCCTGGGAACTTACAGACATTACCTAATTGAATACAGAACATCTACAAAGTATTTTTATTCTCATTTTGTACATAAGAAATCTGAGTCTGTAAGAGGTTAAGCAGCTTAGCCAAGGACATAGAGCTAGTCAGTGGGTTGGAGAGTTGTTTTTGGAGATCTGTCTCACTTCAAACCTATGCTCCTGAAAAGCCCACCATACTGACTCCAAGTATTTCATCTTTCTATTTTTCCAGCTTTACAATAAGTGCCTATGGATTTTCAACTACTCCCCCACCTTTGAGGTTTAGATGTGTCCTTACAGACAGGGGTTATCTCCCTACTGCTTTAGTGAACAGGAAAGAATAACCTTTTCCCTTGACGTGCTGTACCATAGAGAAGAGTACAACCAGAAACTGCAGTCTCATGCATCACCAAGTTAGTCCAGCAGTATTCCAGGAGTCCGGGGTGAATCTGGGACCCACTCTGCTTCTTCCCGGAGCTTAGGTTGGTAAGTGTGTCCTGATCATACCTCATCTGCCCCTTTGACTTTAAATAAAGCCATGTTCAGTCAGCAATGCCCAAGGATCCTCAGGTTGGAGCTTCTGTCTTATTTTTCCTCAGAGGTTTCCTCTTAGAAGATCAACAAACTTTACTTTTGGAGATATTTTCTTTATTTTCAGTTGAATTTGAGTTTCTATTTTTTTTTTGTTTGTTTTGTCCCCAAAAGATGAGGCTAACTTAGGTAAAGTGGAGGCATGCCCACTTTTGGAATTCAGTGATTTCTGGACAAGTCACCTAGATTTCTGGTTTGCATGAGGAGCTCCCTGGGGACAAGATCACTTTAAAGACTGATGGCTGGGAACCCTACATTAGGAGATTCTCAGGTCTAATCTAGCCATGAGGAACAGAACACCCCCAAACCAGCTTTAGCATAAAGGGGAAATTACTGGACGGACACAGGGTTATCTCCTGGACATAAAAACAGAAAATGCAGATAGTCTTCATGAAGGATTAGAATCAGGAAATGGAAAGTTGCTGGAAGGGGAGGGGGAATATAGCTCAGTGGTCGAGCGCGTGCTCGGTGTGCACAAGGTCCTGGGTTCATCTCCCAGTGTCTCTGTTGAGGGGAGGAAAAAAAAGCTATTGGAGGCAAAAATAAATCCTCTCTCTTTCTCTCTCTCTCTCTCACACTCCACCAAGACTTACTGAAAGCCTGCTTACTATGTGTCAGGCACCATGCTAGGTAGCAAGAGCACAGAGGTGAACAGAATAGACACGCTCTGCTTTATTACTCTCTGTAGACCATCCTTATTGAACCAGTCACCCTGGCCTAATGTGCCCTCCTGATTCAAGCCCTCAACAGAAGCTGACTCAGTATCAGCACCCTCAGTTCAAAGACAAAACCTTAGCACAACACATGGCTTGTTACCGCTAGCATCAGCTGCCCACCCTGGTCCAATCAGGTATAGCAACAATGACTCTGGTGGGGAGTGGGGGTGGTTGCAGGGGACAGTCTCACAGTCAGGGAAGAATAGAGCAAACTGTGTGAAAATGGGATGCTGGTAAGAAGGATACGACTGGTGAGGGAAAGGATGATCATCCCAACTGCAAAGATTTTTCAGAGATACAAGGATGATGGTTTCCATAAACTTGAGGAAAGAAAAGGAAAGAGCCTTAGGAAGGCTGAGAACTCCACCGTGAGGCTGGGAAGGGTTCCCAGACATACAGCCTAGGTGAGGACACCAGTTTGAATCTGAGTGGAAGTCTCTGAGTGAAGAACGGGTTACTCAAAAGCCCTCTAACCCGGCCTCAGGGGAACCTGGGTGAATTTCCTTGGGAGGAGAGAGGAGAGGGCAGGGGAATTACAGATCTTAAAAAAAAAAAAAAAAAAAAGGCCTTCCTTGAAAAGTCTAAAAAGCTTGCAGCTGTTTAGAAGTTCAAATTATCCAAGGTTGTCTGAAACATTTGTGAGCCCAGGACACAGTCAATCCGCAGTTTTGAGAGCAGCAGGTGGAGGACAGTGACACTGCAGCAGTAGCATGTGAAGACTGGAAAGCATCCCGAAAAAATGGGGAGTGGAGAGGCTAAAAGTTGAGATACGGAACAGCAAAATTTTGTGTGACTATGGCCCAAGTTATTTAGTCACTAGGGCTAACGTGGTCTTGGGGAAACAGGAGTTATAATCATCAACATAAAAACAATCCCCTCACAAGTCTGGACTGCCACCTTGTATGTCTCAGGGACCTAACTTCTATGCACGGACAAGATATTTCAGGTTAACTCTTTTCCTTCAAGAGAATCTTGGGAGGGTCAGATATTTCATTTGTTCATCTGCAAATTTCTAAGGAAGAATTTAATTCTGATCAAATTTACGAGTATATTCTATTTTGATTTGCAGTTTCATTTACTATTTTGAGAGAGTAAAAGTCATCTCTGGTAAACGTTCCCAAATGGGTATGGTTTTAAAGTTCTTCAAAACTTTCAATGAAATTCAGCTTATAGCAAAAGGCTGTGGTTGTGAAGAACCATAGTTTCTGTAATACTGACTTTGCAAGCTACAGACACAGCCTTAGGTTGTCTGCACTTAATCGTGGTTATTTTGGATATGAGTCCTAGACTCACTTCCTATGAGGTAAGGTGTTCAGAAATTTTATTTGTGATAAATCCAGGGAGTCTACAAAGTCTTATTTTCATTAGCCCTCTGAGTTTTTCCTCCTAGTCAGTTCTGAAATCTGAAGTTTTTCTCAGGGGATTTTTACCCTAAATAGGGGACTCAATTTGCCTTTTTTTCATTCCTTGGTGGTTCCCCTTCTTCTCATTAATTAATTAATTTGGTTCAACAAATATTTATTGAGCCCCTTTGATGTGCAAGGACAACCACAATCCTTATTCTCACAGAACACTGTGGGGAGAGGCAATTCACCATGGGCTGTGGGCATGTCCGCAAGTTCTTGCTGGGTATGTTAAGAATGCCAGACCAATCTCTCCTTGTCTGGGCTATTTATCAGGATTGTATTTGCAGCAATCTTGGCGGATGAGGTAATGTCTCCCTCTGGGCCAAAGAACAGGTCTGCTATAAAAGCAGTGGATTCCCCCGGCTCAGTGTTCCTTGGCTGTGACACAAGCCCACTTACAACCACCCTGTCGGCTCAGTATCACTCCTTTGGGACTAGGAGGACTGAGGAACTGATGTTAACATGATGCTCATGCTGCTTGCCGGGCTCTGAGCACTAAAGTCCTTTGTCTTTGATCTAAGAGTCTCATGTCTTCTGCCAGCATCCACTGAATAGTAGCAGGCTAACTTATTAACTCTAAGGAGAATAAAATAAAATCCCAGACCCTGAAACTTAATCTTAATTTCCAAGAATTTCATCACCCCTAAATAAGTCTCTTGCAGAGTGAAATTCCCTAAAAATCTGTCTTAGCTGAAATAAGACAAAGGCAAAATATGTCAACTTTATTTGCTATGAATTTGTTTCTATACTTTCTACATTCTCCCAAATTTTTAGCCTGTATATTACAAATTCCATGCTCTTCACAAATAACAATTTTTTAAAAAATTAAGATTTGTGGCACTTTTCTTCCAATAATGAAAACAAACTTCAATTTCCAGGGTGTCTGCTATCTGCCAGGGTCTGCGAGGGATATAAGGATGAAAAGACACAGGCCTAGCAGTTTTAGGGCTCAGGGTTTAGTGGAGACAACAAATACAAATGTGTATCTCAAATATAAGACTGAGCATGGTCAGATGTAGTTGAATTCCAAGCAAAGAATGAGTGAAGAATGGGAAAGAGGAGATTTAGTTAAGTTACTGTTTACTCAGAAGGCCAAATATGAGCGAAACATTGCAGGGTGGGGCATCAACAAGTGGAAGAAGTGGGAGAGGCAGGGTCTGGGGAACAAGCAAAATGGTGTGAAGAGTTTCATTTCAGACAGGTGGCTTGGGATGGGGACACAGCAAGAGCAAAGGTGCAGAAGGGTCTTGCAGACCATAGCTGGAATCAGCAGATAGTCCAGGGTGCCTGGACACCATGGAGAGATGAGGTTTGTCTGAAGTATGCATGAAATCTTGCAATTCCCTAAGAGAGGTAGGGAAGTGAAAGGGCTAGGTATAGACTACTATTTCGAGAAGCACTACTATTAAAGGGAGGAGAAAGACTGCATTCTCAAAGGAAATCAACATTTCATAAGAATCGTTAGATGTTGACATGTGTAGGCTAAGCAGATGTCAGAAGGCAAAAGGTTTTAAAAAGAGAGAGGAATGAAAGGGACTATGAACAATAAGAAAAATCACAAAATGGGTAAAAAGGTGTTGGTTTAAGAAAACAGGAGTAGGCTTGGATACAAGGCAGAACATTTATTTTCTGAAGCAGAATGGAGAGAGGAACAAATAGCTAATGATTTAGAGAAAATCTGAGAGTTCACCATGGATAACCCAAAAACCTAGGTCAAATAATTGGATATCTGGCAGGAGTGAGTCTAACTTGAAAAGAGGTAAAACCTGGATAGAAACAGGTGTTCTGGAGAAGTGGAAAGACAATCAACTAGAGATGAATAAAAGAATCAATGAGCATCGTTGAGAGCCCAGCTATGGTCCATCATAATGGATTAGAGTCAGCTGGGGGGCTGTCTCAGCTCTGACCTAGAGAGTTGAGCCAATCCAGGTCTGGGAAGTGTATACAACGGAGGTCAAAGAAACAAAACAGAAGTCTAAAGTGCTTAAAGTAAAAATACAGATCATCTTTTTTAGCCAAGGGGTCTAGACTCAGAGGGAAGGTTAGAGGGGCTAGAAGTGGGTGAGCCCTGGGCAAGCTGGGAATTGGGGATGTGGGAGACGGCAATGAAGATGAATGGAAAAGAGGAGGTAGGGGGTTATATTCACACATACACACTTCAGGTTTGGCAAGGGTCTGGGATTTAGAGTGGATCAAGTAAGGACAGATTCTCAGTTGCAGCTCGGGCTAGTCTGATGACCGACATGGAGTTAAGTCTAAAGTTGAGGCGGTCAGGGAAGCATGGGGCATTTTACAACCCTTCAAACTGGCAAAGCGTTTTATTGCTGCATATCAGCTCTCTTCAGCAATGTTATTTTCACAAATCTAAACTTTACCTTATCCATTTTATTTATTGTTAAAAGACATAAATAATATTAAGTGGGTATTAAGAACTTAAGACAAGTTGTTCTTGAGTCCTTTATAAAATTTCCCTTAATTTCCAGTTTGGGAGCTGAACCCAGACTAATTTATTTAGGGCCCTGTGGTAGACTGTGTTCCATTTTTTCTCTCAACTATAATTAATGAGTTAATTGTGTGGTTTTGTGTAAAGTCTGTCTTTCCCACTATGATATACACTCCAACAGGGCAGGGAATGTGTCTGTTCTGTTCTGTGCTATAGCCTGGAATATTCAGCACCTGGAATAATTCCAGAACATAGGAGGTACTCAAAAATATCTGTTGTTGTCAAATGTTTATAAAAGAAGATATCAGCTAAATCTGGGCAACCTCTCTTGGTTGAGTAATCCTATGCATTGCTTACTGCAATGTAATAAGCTAGGAAATACTTCTTTTCATTTCAAGAATATCCCTAATGTTCAAAGAAGACAAGGTGCCTTTTACTGTCTCTGTAAACTATTACATTCTCTGCCTACGTTGTTGAAGCGACAAGAAACAACATGCTTACTTTTAATTCATCCTATAATCTTTTCCTTTCAAACGGATGTAAAATTAACTCTTGGTGTCAATCCTCACCAATCTTAATAGACGTTTCACAAATTTTTTACCTTATTGCTTTACAAGATCACTATCAGATTTTTATGGAAATTCTGCAACAATGTTTATGTCCTAGCCCCTAGCTCAAAAGAGTCAGTTAATTAGAATGTCAGTCCCGACAAATGTTTTCCTCATTCACGTCAAGGTTTTAACTGCCTTTCTGCAATTTAGGAGCCTGTAAATTTGTTCTTCTTTCTAGAGCCTCTCTGCTGCCCTCTTCTGGTGCCACATAACAGCACGGGCATGTGAGATTACTTTTAACTATATTTTTACTTATTAGTGAAAACAAATGTGGCACTCTACAGAACAGAAGACTCAGTAATGATATAAGAAAATGGAAAACTTTTTCTAAACACTAAAATAGTGACACATATTTACCTGACTAATAATCTTCTGTTAACTCCATTTCAGTAAAAATCCATTACTCTTTTTGAATTTCACTATAGAAAACAATCATTAATCTATTGTCTCAAAACCTATGATGTTTTAACATAACAACAATAAAAATTACATTTATACTATCTACGGAGAAAGAGTTTGTTAACCAAATTAATAGTGTAAATAGCATTGCAGGGCATGTTTAAACTGCTCGAGAGAAAAATCTATTAAACTGTTAGAGTATTTTAGAATGTGAAAGAAATACTGATAATTCAAAAGAGCATTATCTATTTATAGAATGCTCTATAGGTCCTTAAATTGCAAATAATGCAGTGGTTCTGAACATATATGACCTGAAGCCTTTGTTCATGCCGTTCTCTCGACTCCTATCTTATTCTCACTACACATCCTACAGTCGACAAAGTCTGCCAGCTTCTCTTCATAAACATGGTCTCTGCTCTCTCATTGTCTCCTGTTGCAGCCTGTACAGGGTCCTCTCCACCTCCAGTTAGGACCGTTAGCCTCTACACTGGTTTTTCTGCTACCTGTCTCTTTCCCTGTTCCCATAGTCTGCCCTTCATGCACTGCCAAATAGCTTCTTAAAAGCAGAACTAACTGTGTCACTTCTCTACTTTAAAATGTCTGTCGGCTTGCTGTTGCCTGTAGGATGAAGTCCAAGCATCTGAACTTAGCATGGAGGGTCCAACCTGCCATCCCCAGCTGTACCGGCAATGCAACACAGTTTCTGCCCTGGAGCACTTGCCCTTGGTATCCTGGAATAGGGTCCCCAGCTCTTTGTTTTTGACTGTGGCAGAGCTTGGCATGAGGCTCTGTCATACATCAGTTACTTTACTATCTCCCAAGAGACTATGACTCCTGAGGGTGGCCAGTGTCTCACAGGTTGTCTTTCAAATCTCCAGCACACTGCTGGAGCTAGCAGTGTGACTAACACACAGGAAAAGCTCAGTGCACCTCTGTGAATGAATGAATGAATGAATGAATGAATGAATGCTGCTCGCCTCATCTTTAATGAAATCCTGAGTTTTCAAGTGTTAGATTATAATGCCACTTCTCTAAAGTCTTTCTTAACTCTTATCTGGCAGAACTAATTGTTACCATTAGCTGTATAACTCCTGTCTCCTCTGCTGGGTCATAAGAACTGAAAGGCAACCTGGGAGAGTGAAAAGAACATGAGATGTGGAGGCAGACAACCCTGAGCTTGTATCCCAGCCCTACCGCTTAATCTCCGTGTCACCTCTGACAGGTAGCTCAGCCCTTCTGCAATGAATGTTATTTTCCTCATCTCTAAATGGGGCTACCCTACTTCCCCATATGTTTAATATAAATATTTAAAAATAAAGCTCATGATTCATACTAGACTGTAATCAAATTTTAGCATTTATCCCTTTCTCTGAGGGTGAAGGCCCTATCTAATTCATATCTAGATTCCAGGGCTTCAAAATCTACAGCAACTCAGTAATGTTTGTTAAGTAAGTAAATGAATTGAAAAGAGTCATCAAAAGTAGTATAAGTATATAATTTAACAATCTTTTAAACTAATGCAATTGGTTATCATTCCTTCATACTCACTTAATATAAATATTTCACCTTAATACTCTGACATGTCTTGAATCATTTTTAGTATTTAAAGTATACAGAGGTCACATAATTTGAGGTATAAATATTTTCTAATCTTTTAGTTATACTTACATTTATATATTTTCCTTTATGTAGTCACTGTAAAATATGAAGTGTTTGAATAAAAAGAACTAATGTTTATTTTTAATAGGATACCTATATTACAATGTTAAGAAAAAGCAGAATATAAAATTGTTTATACAGAGTGATAGCAATTATATAAAAAAGTCACTGAAGACCAATGATTTTTTTTTCCAGAAATAGCAAAAATCCACACTGAAATCTTAAGGGACCCTAAATAATCAAAATGATCCTTAAAAAACAATGTTGGAGGTTTTACCTTTCTTGATTTCAAAACTTACTACAAAGCTCCAGTAATCAAAACACTGTGGTATTGGCATAATGACAGACATATAGACCAATGGAATAGAAATGAGAGCCCAGAAATAAATCCTCACACATACAGCCAAATGATTTTCAACAAGGGTGCTAAGACCATTCAGTGGGGAAAGGACAATCTTTTCAATAAAAGGTTCTCAGAAAACTGAATATCCTGTGCAAAAGAATAAAGGTATACCCAACCTTACACCATAAACAAAAACTAACTCAAAAACATAAGAGCTAAAACTATAAAACTCTTAAAAGAAAACATAGGAGGAAATCTTCATGAAATTGGATTTTGCAATGATTTCTTGGCTATGATCCCAAAGGCACAGGCAACAAAACAACTTAGACTACATCAAAATTAAAATCTTCTGTGCATCAAAGGACATAAACAGAGTGAAAAGGAAACTTATGGAATGAGAAAGATATCTGCAAATCATATAGCTGATAAGGAGTTACAATCCAGAATATGTAAAGAATTCCTACCACCAAACAACAAAAACACAAACAACCCAATCCGAAAAATAGTCAAAACACTGGAACATTCCTTCAAAGAAGATATACAAGTGACCAATAAGCATATGTAAAGATACTCAACATCACTAATCATTAAGGGGATGAAAATCAAATCAGAATGAGATACCACCTCACATTTATTAGGATGGCTACTATGAAAAAAAAAAAAGGAACAGAAAAAGTGTTGACCAGGATGTGTAGAAATTGGAACCTTAGTACACTCTTGGTGGGAATATAAAATGGTGCAGCTGCTATGAGAAACAGTATAGTGGTTCCTCAAAAAATTAAAAATAGAATAATCATATGATCCAGCAATTTCATTTCTGAGTACAAAACCTAAAGTAACTGAAACAGGGACTTGAAGAGATATCTGTACACCATGTTCATAACAGCAATATTTTCTTCTTTTTGTGTGTGTGTCTATTATTTGTGAATAACTTTTTTTTCATTTTTTGTTGAAGTATAGTTCCTTTACAATGTTTCAGGTATATAGCAAAGTGATTCAGTTATATGTATATATAAATCTATTCTTTTTCAAATTATTTTCTTAGGCTTTTAAAGTTTTTTTTTTTAATTGAAGTAAAGTTGATTTACAATGTTATATTACTTTCAGGTGCACAGCAAAGTAATTTAATTATACATATACATATATATATTCTTTTCCAGATTCTTTTTCCATTATAGGTTATTACAAGGTATGTACTATAGTTCCCTATGCCATACAGTAGGTCCTTGTTATTTATCTATTTTATGTATACTAGTATATAGATGTTAATCCCAAACTCCTAATTTATCCTTCACCGTCCTTTCCTCTTTGGTAACCATAAGTTTGTTTTCTGTCTGTGAGACTATTTCTGTTTTGTAAATAAGTTCATTTGTATCATTTTGTTCAATTCCACATGTATAGTGATATTGTATGATATTTCTCTTTTTCTGTCTGACTTACTTCACTTAGTATGATAATCTCTAGTTTCACCCATGTTGCTGCAAATGGCATTATTTCATTCTTTTTATGGCTGAGTAGTATTCCATTATATATATATATATATACACACACACACACATATATATATATATATATATATATATGTATGTATACCACAATTTCTTTATCCATTCACCTGTCAATGGACACTTAGGTTGTTTCTATGTCTTGGCTATTGTAAATAGGGCTGCAAGAACACTGGGGTGCATGTTTCATTTCAAGTTTTCTCCAGACATATGCCCAGGAGTGGGATTTCTAGATCATATGGCAACTCTATTTTTAGTTTTTTTAAGGAATCTCCATACTGTTCTCCATAGTGACTGCAGACAGCACTATTTTCAATAGCCAAAAAAGGTGGAAACAACCTATGTGTCCATCAACAGATAAGTGCATAAGTGCATAAACAAAACGTAGTATATACATACAACAGAATATTATTCAGCCTTAAAAAGAGAATGTTGGCAACTGCTACAACATGGATTAACTTTGAGGAGATTATACTAAGTGAAATAAGCCAATCACAAAAGGACAAATATTGCATGATTCTACTCACATGAGGTACCAAGAGTTGTCAAATTCACAGAGACAGAAAGTGGAATGGTGATTGCTGGGATGGGGAGAGGGGAGAATGATAAGTGACTGTTTAAAGGTACACAATTGCCGTTTTGCATGATGAAAAGAATTCCATGGATGGACGGGAGTGATGGTAGTACAACAATGCGAATGTAAATTAACACCACTAAACTGTACACTTAAAAATAGTTACAGAAGTAAATTTTATGTTATTTGATCACAATTTAAGAAAATAACTTAAAAATATTCAGAAGGAAATACACCAAAATATTAAGACTCTTTGCCTCTAAGTAATATTTTTTGATTATTTTCCCCTTCTTTTTGTATTTTCTACGACAACTATGTATAGCTACATCACTAGTAAAAAAAGAGTTGAACTGAAACGTTTCATATGAAAACTCACCTCAAATCTGTGTTTATTAGACTTCAATCCATTTCTGATTTAGAAGAACTTTCTAGGTAAGAAAAAAACAACAACAAAAAGTTAAACACAGAAGTCCTTGTTATAATAAAAGTATAAACAGAGTAAGAAATAATCTCTACTCCTTATTTCCTGCATTATGTCACGGGCATTGTTGCATGCTTGCCACCTGAAACATCCAGATAAAAGAGGAACTCACGTTCCTGTGTCCACAATGAGAGTGAAGTTACAATTGGTCATCACTGATCTTCACTTTCGATACACAAGGAGGAGGAATATCACGTCAGGGAAGACCAGATCCTGTCCAAAGTGCCTGATGGGGTACAAATCTCTTTTGGTCTTTTCCCCCCATTCCCTTAGAAGAGGGGGTTTCAAATCTCTCCTTAGACTTTTGAAACAGTTCAAGCATGAAGGAGAGAAACCTCACTATTGGTCTAAACTATTAGGGGTGGTACTATCTGATAATTTTGTTATGCGGGAAATAAAAAGCTTTTGCTGAAAAACCCTTCTGGATGATATTTTGTCTCTTGAAGTTTTGAAACTTTCATTCACTGACTTAAAAAAAAAATTATGTATTTCTTTCGTGGCTTGCCAGAGAGAAGGAATCCCCCTAGTTATTTACACAAAAAATTTGCTAAGAGGGTTTGCAATAACCACCACTACTTTTTTATATGTTAAAAATGGGAGTACACTACATTTTATAGTGCTGTACATCTTTCAACCAGCCTGAAAAATCTCTCCAGGGTCATCTTATGCTCCTATCATCTCTGAATCACCAGTTCTGGATAAGCAGTCTCCTGTCCTTTATTGCCACTTTGGACTTTACTTTCTCCTCCCTTGTTCAATCTGTACACTCCTCCTCCCAGCTTTGACTCTCATGTTGTCACCCACCGCCCTTCATTGTTGCTGTCAACTGCCAACTCTGAAGGCATTTAATTTCTGGATCATTGCTACTCTTTCCAAAACATTTCTATTCTTGGAGATTTCAATTATATAATGATTAAGGGGCTCTGAGTTCCTTGAAATCTTTTCTTCAAAGATCTTGTCCTTCACCCACCCTTAGGCATTCATTCTAAAGGTCATTCAGCATAGACTTTGTTATTACCAAAAACAACTACTCTTCCATACTTTCAAGTTTATGTATCCCACTCTCTGCTACTGCCATCCATCTTGTCCCTTTTGAGTCTCCCAAATCCAACAATCCTAAACTTCCACTGGGATTTCTAATCCACTGACCCTACCACCTTCCCATGGACCCTCAACCCCTTGCAGTCCTCTCTCTTCTCTTTATCCATCTTAATTTCCATGGTCAACCATGATAATCATCACCAGCGTACACTTTTGACTTCATTTTTAATATTTGCACGTCAAAATCACAACTCTAGTTAAATCCAACTTTAACACAACTAAGCAATGCTGGTGGGGAGGGACATAACCGCGCCACCTGTTCTTACTTTAAATTTCTGACTCTGAACCTCAACCATTAATGCTGCCGGGCAATCGCACTGCACTCCTGGGGTCCATTCACCTTCCAATCTCTTAGGTGCCTATTCACACTTTCTCTCCTCTCCTCCTCTACCCTCACTCTCAGCAAACAGAGGAGGACTTCGATGGACTCTCACCCTCCTCTACCAATCTAACAGCAGCTGCACCCCATACTCTGCCTTCCCACCTGCTGTCAGATGAATCACCCATTCTTTTATCTAAAACCAATCACCCCACACACAATAATTTCAACTCCTCTCTCTACTCAAGCACACTGATGCCGCTTTTCTCTCTCTCTCTGTTTCTTACATCCTTAAGCTTTTGCTCTTCACTTGCTTGTGCCTATCAGGGTACAAACAAGCCATAATTTCCTCCATCTTAGAAGAAAAGTCTCTTGTCAGTAGCTATTGCCCTTTGCAACAAAATTCCTTGAAAGACTTGTCCCTACTAGAGCGTTCAACCTGTCTTTTCCCATTCTCTCTTAAATGCACTCCACTCAGACTTCTGTTCCATCACTCCACTGAAATCGCCCTGGTCTCCGTCACTGATAAGCTCCACATACATAAATCCAATGGTCAGCTCTCACTCCTCATCTTAGCTGAGCTGCCAATAGCATGTGACACAGACCCTTCCTCCTCTAACACCCTCTAGGACACCATGCTTTTATGGTTTTCCTTCCAACTCACTGATGACTCCTCAACCTTTTTGGTTGGCTCTCTTCTTCTCCTAGGCACCATCATGTAGGAACATGCAATGGCTCAGTCTCTGCCCCCCCCCCTTCTCCATCTAAACCCACTCCTTGGTGATTTCATTCAGTCCACGGTTTTATTGGTTGACAATCGTCTAATTTCTATCTCCAGTCCAAACCTCTCTCTTGAACTTTTCATAAGTATATTTTCAACTGTTTATTTGATGTCTGTACTTGGATATCCAATAAGCATCACATTCTCAACATGTCCATATTGAACTTTTGATCTGCCTCAGTTAATGACTCCACCTTCCCAGGAATGTGAAATGAAAGGCCAGCTCTTAGATGAGCTGTGCATTTAGAAGAGGCTGAGTGGCAGCAGATGGGGTAACCTGAAGGGGCATATCATTTGGGGAAACTTTGGCCAGGGGAACTCCTCATGTCCACTCAGCCTCTAACTTTGTACCTGTGCAGTTGCACTTAAAAGCTTTTCCTCTAAGGTGACTTGGGGGAATTATTATGTTGAGACACTGTGGAACTTCTGAAATCTATCTGTTGCACAATAAGCAATGCTTTTCTGTTCTTTCACTCTGACTTCCTTTTTCATTCACAGCGGCTACTGGTTTGCAAGTGAGAGGCATTACCAGCTTACTGGATGCTTCCCCGTAGGCTCGATCAAGAAGTATTTAAATCATAAAAGCCTTGAAGATTGTGCCATAGTTATTTATCTCTGATATATTTTTCTAAGAATTTAGATTTTTTAAACATTTTATTATTACGAGAGAAAACAGTGTGATTGTAGAATATATGGAGGAAAAATATGGTAAAAAAGAAAATAAGAATTACCCATGGTCCCACTAAAAAATAAGCACCATATTTTGATATCATTGTTTCTGCACAGTTACAATATTTACAAGGAATTTACTAAAAGTGTATAATTTTTAAAACATACTAAGTTAATACCTAAGTATTCTTTGACTATAACTGAGCAGCCTGATTCTTGCCTCTCAATTGCGATGCCCACATATATTCAGAAGTGATTTAACAAAACATTGTGACACTGTTCATATTTTGGTGGCGCTTCCTTTCACTCAGTCCTGTGGCTAACTTAGGCATGGTTTCTGCGTGTGTTATCTTCTGGTTTTCTTCCAGCCTTGCTTTAGAACTAGACATCCTCACCACTCTGCCGGCCCCACATTCCACCTGACACAGTGACTGGTCCCAATGGCCAACTCCTCATCAGTGAATGTTAACCTTTATTAAACCTCTTCTAGAGAAAGGTCTCTCCTGTCACGTGTAGGGCAGGCATGGTGCAGTTAATAGCAGAATGGAAAAGACTGGAGTAAGGCTGGAACCTTGTCTGGAGTTACGTGTTCAAGTCAGGTAGGCACGCTGAAGGACAGACACAGCTGTAGGTACTGAGGAAAGTCTGGCAGGTACGTCATCCAACTCAAAGTGTTAGGCAGTGAGATAGAAATGAGCACCGGGCAGGAGGAGAGGAAGGGGGAAGAAGCAACCCAGAAAATAACAGCACACCTGCACTCAAGATAAGGGGCTCCAAAAATGTTTACTTTCTCTAAATGAGGCCAGCTAAGAAGCCGGCTAGGATCCAATGCTGCAGCTGCACAATAAAGAGGAGGACCCGGCTTAACTTGACCCAATGCTCATTATAATGTAATTAACATTGCAGTTTGAGCCCCTCCCGTGGGTTTCTCTGTGTGCATCATGGGTAAGAACATGCCTAAAAGAGATGGGCGTGCCTGAGCACAAGGAACCTGAGCTGTCAGTCAGCATGAGCACTCAAAGAACCTGAGCCGTGAATCAATCACACACACACAAAAGCCCCCTAAGCCAGGATATAAAAACAGGAAAAACAAAGGAGCGGCATCATTTTTCCTCTCTTGGGTTGGCCCGCTCCCAATTCTCGGGAGTGTACTATATTTTATTATCTTTTTACTTTATTAATAAAATCTTGTTTATATCATGTTTTCTGTCTCTCATTAAAAATTCATTTTTGGGGGGTGACTAAGAACTGAGGTAACTCTTATTCCCCTCCTCCAGGTAATAAAAGGAGATGAGAAGAGATGATTGGCATAGCTCTAGTAAATGGTTGGAATTAGAGGTGGAGGATGTGTATTGCATGAGGTAGAGAAACAGAGTCATGGTAATAGCTTAGCAAAGCGGTGGACATAATTTATTGCCATTTATTAAGCAAATACTATTAATGGTAGTACCTGACTCACAAAACTGTACTGAGTATTAAATAAGATAATGTAAAAAAACCTTGTAGCAAGAAGACTGACATACAGTAGTCTCCCCTTATCTACGGGAGATAGGTTCTAAGACACTCCAGTGGATGCCTGAAACCGTGGATAGTAGTCATGAAATAAAATTTATATTTTAAGGCAGGACAAGAAAATTTAAGCATAAAATTCTCTCTCTTTGCCCCTTTGGGCCTTGTCCCTCCCCCATTAATGTGCAATTTTTATATGCACTGCACACTAACCAGACCCCTCAAAGGTGGGAACGCCTGCTAGACTGCAAAGATCTTTTTTTTGACCTTTCTTCTGACACTAACAAGGATTTCTTAACTTGATTGCCAACTGAATTTTTGTCGATAGTACCAAACCCTATATACACCCTACATACATACCTATGATAAAGTTTAATTTATATTAGACACAGTAAGAGATTAACAACAACTCACAATAAAATAGAACAATTATAACAATATACTGTACTAAAAGTTACCTGAATATGATCTTTCTCTGTCTCGGTCTCTCTCAAATATCTTACTGTACAAATTAAACACCTTTCTATTTTAACACACACTTAGCAGCCATTGTGGCCAAAACATTAGCAGTGTGAGGTGCAACAGCAAAACTAGCATGAATTTCATTTTCCCTCATCATAAATTCACAAATAGAGGATTCGTTCTTACCGTAGATCTTAACAAACTCAGCATACAATATTTTTCCTTCCTTACTAAGTCAAGAACTTTCACCACCTTACGTAAAGGAAGCACTTTACAGCTTCTCTTTGGCATATCCGAATTGCCAACATCACTCCTCTGGCTCTTTGGGGCCATTATTAAGTAAAATAAGGGTGACCTGAAGGCAGCGCTGCGATCTGATGAACAAAGATGGCTGCTAAGTGACTAATGGGCGGGAGGGCGGAGCTGGACAGAGACCGGTCTCCTCTCCAGGGACAAAGCCAGAACGCGCGAGATTTCATCACAGCTACTCAGAAGGGCGCATGATTTAAAACCTAGGAATTGTTTATTTCTGGAATTTTTCATGTAATATTTCCAGATAGAGGGTAACTAAAACCATGGGAAGCAAAACCATAGGTAAGGGAGGACTAGCATACAGACTATGCTCAATAAATAAGCATTAATGAATAATAAATACTTAAGTTGTTATTATTAACTATATTTAGCATTGGTGAACAGTTTGAGAGTGTCATATATGGTGGGTAGGAGAGACCTGCTTCCTTGGCTTCTTAGATCTTTAAATACTGCCTGTTCATGAGTTCCCTGAACTCTCATCTATCCACTTCTGTTGGATCCCGATCACACAGTAAGGCTCTTGCTCCCAGGTGCCTGCTCTTTGCATTGATCACGCCCTAGGAGATGCTGGCTCCGTCACAAACCAGTTGTGTGCATTTAGGCAGATCACCTCTCCGTGCTAGACCTCAATTTCCTCAGCTCTAAAATTAGGGGGGTTTACTAAGGCGTCTAAAGTCCCTTCCAAATTTATGATTCTGTAATGCTGTCAAAATTTAGCACTCTGTCAAAATTTCGCAGCAAGTAGCTGAAGCCCAGTGCCAGCCTACGCAGCCTCCACTGAGCTTAATAACAGCTAGTGTTGCTGTTCCTAGGCACTGTCACAGGGCCTGGGTATCAGCTCATTTGATTCTCATAACAGCAGTAAGACATAATTAAAAGTTATGCTCACGTCAGCTATGAGAAAATTGAGGCCTACAGTGATTAGGTGACTTGGTTGTGGTTGTACAGCCAAGAAGGGACAAAGCTGATTCTAAAGAGGCAGTCAGTTCATCAGATCAAGATCATCCCGTACTGGAGGGTCTCATTCACACTTGATAAAGGTAGCCCAGACAGATGTTATTCTGAACAGACAGTAAAATCTTAAAAAGCCCAAAAAACCTACTAGTGCAAAAGCACAAACTTGGCCATGCTATGGACAAACTGCTTTAAAATGTGAGCCTATTGATACAGAATATAGGGTACTCCTTTGGGAAATCTTTAAGAATATTTAAGCAGAACAAGAATTCAGGATATGTGGTTTTATCAAATAATACCAAGTCAGAAGAGGCGTCTGACCGGGTCCAAAATGTCTCAAATGTTACAACCTTCTACTGTCACTAGTTGTGTAGATATCACTACATGCATGTGAATAAAACAGATGTTTTATTCTTCAAGTGTTGAGTTGATGGATCTGTTTTTTTATTTACTACTTGGGAAAAATTATTTCCTTTGTGAGCTAGAGTGCTTTAGGTAATGATAAGTCTCACTTAAAGAAAAGAAATAGGGCAGCAGAGTAGGGATCCATGAAATTTTATTTATTTAGCAAACCTGCATTGGGCACCTATAATGTGTTATACATTTGGGCTAGGTACTTGGAATTCAAAGTTAAAGATGAGGTCTTTGTCCTCAAAAAAGAGTTAACTATGGATAGAGACAAAAAGAAGAAGGAGAAGAAGAAGGAGAAGAAGAAGAAAGCATTACAATTTACTGCAGTAAGTTCGGAAGTTCGGGGGTAGAGAAATGCTCTGGGTTCTAAGAAATGCCTAATTCAACAGGAGAAAGTGACCATCTGCTTTGAGAGAGAGCTGTGATGTCATTCAAATTTCCCAGAGGAAGTGATGCTTGAATTGGATCTTTCAAAAAAAGTAGCTCACAAAAGAAGGAAATGGTCTTCTGGGAAGGAGAAGCAGGACTGGTGATACAGAGTACAGCAGGTCAAGTTTGGTTCAGAATGAGTGGCGGAGTGTTACTGCAGTTTAGAGTCATCTGGAATATTAAAGCAGGATGAAAAGTGGGGCTGGAGAAGTATGCAGATGGCAGATCATGAGGGCTATTGACATACAAGCCCCTGACAGACATGAGCCAATACAAACTGCTCAAACACCACCCTGCAGGCAGACTAGAGGCTGAGGACTTGAGGAGATCAGGATATGGTGCAAAATGTCGAGGGCCTGAAGCAAGAATAGACAGATACGGGTGGTTTCCAGAGATAGTTAGGGAATGGAATCAACATGACTTCAAAATTGATTAGATATTCTTGGTAAAGAAGTAAGGAGTCTAGAGTGGCTCCTAAGTGTTTAGCTTGAGCAGCTGGATGAATTTAGTGACAGATGTCAACATAAAAATAATGATGGAGGCGGTAAATGATGAGTCCAATGTGGAAAATGTTTCGTGTGAGATGCCTGTAGGATGCAGGAGAGAGATGTTTGGTAGTAGATAGATGTTTACATCTGGATACAAGAGTTGGGAACTCGGGGAGAGGAAAGACCCGGCCTTCAGTATCCTGGTGTGTATTGGTGTAGTGGAGAGACATACTTCACCCAAGGTGAACACACGGTGAGAGAAAGGAGGCAGAGAGCAGAACGCAGTGCATGAAGTGGGCAGAGAAACAGAAAAAGGGAAGCGCAGCCAGAGATGTCAGAGAAAAGTCAGAAGTGCGTGGTGATAACGAAAATCAAAGCAGCGAATTTAGAGGAGTCAACAGTGCCAACACTGCAAAGAGAAAGAAAAAGATGAAGTCTAAAAAGTGGCCTTTGGATTTGGACAAGGTGATGAGAGGTCATTTTACTTAATGGAAATATATTCCAAGAATGTGCCCTCAGGAAGGTCCTGAGGAGAGGAAGGAAGATGAGGTGTTTTCCTCATCTGCATTAAGAGTCTGGAGCCTGCGTGCCCAGAATTAGCAGGATAAGGGTATTTCTAATTGCTTCTCAGCTGCCTGGCAAGCTGCGCCTTGGAAAGCCTCGACCTAGTTCCTCATATCTGCCTATAGTTTCTCTTGCCCACTTGGGAAGAGGGGAGTTGGGGGGTAGCAGGGAATCTCGGTTCAAACAGCTTCTAGTATTTCTTATCAAATAACTTTTGGAAGTGCACATCAGACATCAGAAATATGATGAGGGTCTAAACTTTTTTTTTTTTTTACAGAAAAGAACAACAATTATAAATAGATAAGACTTTCGCTGGCAATTTTGTAGGTTTTTTGGTGCTTTATTATGCACCAATGGAGAATATACCATAGTAACTAGCTGGGCTGAAGTTAAGATTCTAAGCAGAGCTTCCTGGGTAAGCCAATGATACAATAAACTCTGAGGTGCAATAGGAGTATATACAGTGATGTGGCAAAATTGAACCTAAGTACAATATGTGCAGACATAAATCCATGAATCTAGGTTATGGGAATCCATAAGAACAAGAAACTAGCTAAGAAGCTATTAGCACATATATCAGGTAAAGCTCCTCTTCCCCATTCCTTCCCTTTTTTTCTTTTCTTCAAAACAGAAGAATAAGCTGAGTGCAATAAAACTATGATTGCCACGGAAGCAATCAAGTAAAGCACAAGCAGCACGAGAAAATCAACTAGAAGTGTTTCAATTGGTAATTCCTCCTATGTTCTGTGGTTCTGCCACACATGCTTGTTCCGGCCCTGAGTCAATCCCCTCTTCTTTCAAATAGGAAGTTACCTGTACGTCAAATAAAGAGAAGGTAAAGTCTTACTTTCCAAAGACTGCACAGTTTTACTTACTGTTTAGCAGCATGGTTTAATGCATTCTGTTTTCTTAAAAAAGTAACTATATATATAGTAATAACTATATTATATAGTAATATAAAAAGCCAATATAAAAATATCATATTAAAAACACAGTAATAGAGAAAAGGGAGAAAAAGGAACAATTAATATACCACTATAAGACAACACTCTTAGAATATTTGTAAATTCATATCTACACCATTTTATATGTGTGTTAGGCAGTTACAATAGTTAATCAATACTAAATCTATTTTTCACCTAGCATCTTCTACACTGCTACTAGTCTTCATCCATCATTTTGCTTAACCTTTTCCCTTTGTAAGAACGCTCACAATTCTGTTATTAAAAATAACTTTATGATGAACATCTTTGTGAATTTTCTCTGTAATTTGAATTATTTCCTCCCTAGAATGAATTTCCCAAAAGAAATGACCAATATGACCATTTTAATGGCCAACAGCACATATCAGAATATGTTAATGGTCCTGGACCTAGATGATGTTTGCTATCCCCTCCCCAACTCCCACCCTTCAGCCCCAACCCCACCCCCACTTTAGAGATAGTAGCGTCTCAGTGAAATGGGCAGAATGGAGCTACAGTGCTTACTCCGGGATAATTCACCTTCTTTATAATTCTTGTTTCAAGAAATATTAGCTATCTTCTGCATCCCTTTAATTTTATGACATTTCATGAGGACTGCTGGTCTAATAAAGTTTGATAAGGCATTTTTTATCAAATACTGTGTATATCTGTAATTAGGAAATTCAACAGATTGTGTTGTGAAGGAAAAACTGGTCTGGGCTAACAAGATAACTCACAAATCTAAGTATTAGAATACTGATCTGAGTTCTGCTGGACTAACTTGTAAATCTAAGTTAATTAGTGTTGGTTTGCTGTTCATGTTTTTTGCTAGCCAGCTGGATTTTCAAAGATATATATCTGGCTTTGGAATGTTGGTTTGCTGCCTCCTGCCTCCACTTTTGTGATAATGATGCTGCTAAAGCTGTTCCATGCCTATTGGCCAAATACCCCAAGCTTGTACTTTACCCTATAAAACCTCATGCGCACATCTTGGAGGTGCTCAGAGCTTCGGAGCAGAAGCCCCTCTGAGCCCGCCGGCATAATACATCTGAGTACTCCAACCCTCCGAGTGGTGCTTGTTTCTTGGCTGGCCTGTCGTTTCCGTAACAGTGTTATCAGTTGAGCTCTGTCACCAATGACCAGTGAAGTTCATAGATACTGCATTGGTTTACAAAATATCCACTTCTCAAACACTTTAGGGCAGTATTTCCAAAACTTTAGTCATTCACATGCTACCTTCACCGTCTTTACCCTATCTCCATATTATCTGTAATAGGATTTATTTAATCATTCCCTTAAAGGCAATAGTAAATTGGTTCACTTTCTTTTTACTTAACAGCTGCAAGAGCAGTATTATGCGTGAAATCAGACTTTAAAAGCTAATTATATTTTTAATGCACATTAAACTAAGCATAACTCTAATTTTCAAAGTTTGAACGTGTGCCACCTAAAATTAATAGTTTGTACACCATACTTTGGGAAAATTAAATTAATATGTAGCTGATATTTAAGCTATGATCATCTCTTTCTGTTCTTCAGACATAGAAGAATGATGACATCAGATAATATTCTTACTTTTAAATTGGTCTATCCCACAGAACTCTATAAACAAAGTAAATCACAACATCCTGCAACGGTAGATGTCACTGTCAATAACAAGAAACAGAGTCCCCCATATGGAGGCAACAAATACAACAGCAGAAATATGGAATGAGTTTACACCAAAAGCTTGAATGCACATTCCTGTTAAAATTCTTCAACTCATAGACACAACATTTCAGGAAAGAAAGGCATTTACAATGAGGATTTTATTTTGAAAAGCCATTATTCTCTGAAACAGATTAAGGGACAGTAAAAGTAGTACATGTGTTGTGTTCTGGGAAAGGGATCAGTGAAATTATTTTAGAATGGGTAAAGCCATGGAAGTTTAGAAATATTTTGAAATGCGTATTTAGATCACATAGCACTTCAGGGGAGATGGTTTCTTAAGTCAGTCATGCTCATTAAACAGTATTATTTTATGTGAGATTTAGAATATCCATCATAATTTACATATGACTTTTTTAATTAAATTTTTTTTTTAAAGTTTAAACTAATTATTGGCTCCCTACTCACGCAAGTGGATAGTCTAAGATTCCCCTGTCTTGTCAGGGGAAGAACTTGAAGAATTAATTTCAGACTCAAAAAGACATTTGAGATGAATAGTAAATAATTATTAGAATAATGTTAAGTACTTTGTTTCTCTTCAGGCTGCAGGTTGACAGGATTTGGATGGAGGAGGAGGGAAGACAGAAGTAAATTATTTTGGTCAGTGGGTATAAAGACTTGATTTGGCATGTGTTTAGGCCTGGTGTGTCTTCGAAGTGGTAAATTAGCCTACACCCACTACTGCCCAAAGTAATGCACATTGTACAGACATGTAATCTGCTGACACACCACCTACCCCTAGGGGTGCACAGCTTCTGTGGTATAGTTATAATGCTCTTTTTAGTTCAATTGAATTGGAGGTCAAGGAGGAAAGAGGAGAAACAGAAGGGTGTGGAGACCTTGCTGAAGTGTTATGCATAGACTTGTCCAGCAACAGTGATTACATGTAATGAATTAAAAATGTTCTTAACAAGGAGGTATTAGCCAACCAAAAGCAGATACTGTTTTTCATAAGAGTATTAGTTTTATAAGTAAAAAGAAAAGGAAGAGGGAGATAGAAGCAAATATTACAGAGGTGCCATTATGTTGTGACATAAGTACCCTGCTATCTGATTCTGCCTCTCTTTGTACCCTTATCCACCTGCAAATTCCAAACAATTGTAAAGGATTTAAGCTATGGCTTTCCTAAGTCATCTAGAGCCTTAACTTTAAATGCTAAAATTGGTTAATGAAAGGACTTTTTAAAATAGAAACACAAAGTTTTCCTAGATATTTTCTCTATATATAACACTTCTCCACATCCAGAATTCCGGCCAGTTCTTTCCAAATGAGAAAAGTGATTCTAAGAGCCTATCTATCTGTTTCTTGGCAAAATTATTAAGCCCATCATAAAAGTGATAGCTTCTGTTATCACCACCTGTGAACTCCAGGCAAATATCCTGGGGTTAAATTTTCAAATTAAGTAATGCCAACTCTTTTAATCAAACATCTTGATTAAGAGATAAATAAAGCCAGATGTCCAATAGCAGCTCTAGCAAGCTCCATGACATGAGGACTTTATTATTAAAACCTTAAAAAAAAAAAAAACTGGTTTCTTTTCTCCACTTCCCAATAATGTAACTTTACTGCTTAGGTAGTCCTTCACCACCCTCCTCCCTTCTCCATACTGAGGAGTTTTTAGAAATGCAAAGATTCTTCCTGGAGCTCTAAAGTTATTTAAATGTAGGCGAGAACAGGTGGAAACGGGCTGACAATTTAAGAAAATATTTCCTTAAAAATTATGCCATCTTTTGCACCCCCATCTACTGCGTTTTGTCATTAAAAGGCTGATACTCACCTTTATCTTGAAGAAGAGGAAAAATACTCTGAAATCAGTAAACCTAACTCTAAAAAAAGTTAATTATAGCACAACCTCCCTGAAATAAACTGTTTCTCATAAACAGCCTCCGTTTCAGGAAGTAGGACTTTGAAAGAAAACAGCCTGCTATTGTCTCAGAACTTGGTTGTGCAATTCAACCCCGGGACTTTCAGCGGTTCTGCACCATAAGACACGCCCCTTTAGGAACTGTGGTGGTGAAAGGTATTCTGGGAGTTGTATTACTACAGAAAAGTTCCTTCTAAAGAAAGTGCAAGAAAATGCCCTATTTGGACTAAATCAGAATGGAGAGCCAGTGCCCAGAGAGCCGAGGAAAGAGAATGTAAGTAGGAAGTAGGAAACAATGAACATGATACTGTTTCTTATTTGTTGTCAAAAGACAAACTAAAATGTTATGGCTCTATTCAGCGCTCATCTATTTTAGAATTACTGTGCCAGAATTTAGCTGCTTGTCACAAGAACACCTGTATTACCAAGTTTTTTTGAATGGAAAAGTGAAGTTAGAATTTTTCTCATAGAAAATCTGATTGTAACTGTGTTACATAGTGGACACCTCCCTTCAATCTAAATCTGCGGCTCCAGATTTTGAGAAAAAAATCGGAAGTACATGAAAAGATTTCTTTAAATGTTTAACAACATTTCATCGGAAAAGTTACTGAAGTCAACAATATTTTAATGTTCTCTGTCCTTTCTGTGCCTACTGGGTTAAAGAAGTGTCCTCTGGGGTGAAGGAGTAAGAGATTTCATTAGTAGTAATTTGATTAGTCTTGGTAAAGCCTTCTGGTATATTTCTCCAAAAATGAGAAAGTGAATGACTCTAATAACTGGGTAATAAATCCTTGGGCAAGTCCGGTGGTTTCTAACTCTACTTCCCCACAAAATAGAAAAAAGAAATACTTAATTATTCAGCCACTTAGTATTTCAAGTACTAAATAGTATTTAGATCACTTAAAATTTTTATGCTAGATCACTATGTAATTCTTAATATATGACCTTAGAAGAAGTTGAGATAACCAAATGATATTAGTATAACAAAACTCTTTCTGTCTCCTTTTATGCATGTAAAGAGTTTTCTTTGTATGCATTTTTTTAAAATAGAATACTGGTTTATTCTTTCAGTATGAAATTCATACTGAAACATTCAACCATGAACTAATTTTTTAAAACCCCATAAATCTCATTGAGAAATGCATTTTCCATAAAAGTTTATTCTGTTTACTAATTATTCACCAAAATATATCATTTATTTTTCTTTCTAATCAAATATAAATTCATAATACTTATAATGTGTAACTCAATATTTAAAAAATTAATACTTAGAGTCTATGGCAAGAAGAAATAAATTTTTAAAATTTCAATATCCACATGTTTTTATTATAAAGAAGTATGATGAAAAAACATTTAATCATATAAACTATTAATATTAAAAGAAAATTCTATGGAGAAAGTGGAATAAAAGTTTAAGGAGATAAATAACATAAACTTCCTAATTGTTAAACTTGTACATGTACAAGAACTTGTACATGTGTTTTTAAGTGGATGATGGGGACATCAAATCATTAGTATATATAATTTTCATTGGATACATCTAAAAGAGTTTTTAAACATCTGACTTGGATCCTTTGCAACCATTTAAAGTGATGATAAAAATGAATATCAACTTAAAAATGTGTAAGAGAGTTATTGTTTTTGAAAATTCTGTTTGAGGGTAAATGAGCAAAAATGTTAGAAATTCAGTGCTTGGGGGAAAGGACTAAATATTCTAGAGCCTATAAAAAGGGCACTGGATACTTGGGAATGGAAAGAGAGAAAAGGGTACTGATACTCCTATCATCCTAAAAGCCAGGTAGGGGGAAGTGATGGATGGGTGGGCCATATTTCAATGAAGAGGCAGGGGTCAACAGTACTAACTGATGCAGAGAAGTGAAGGAGGATGGGGACAGAGAAGTGTCCGTTGGCACGGCAAGTAGGTCAAGTATAGCTTTAAAAGAACAAACTCAGTGGAGTGGTGGCAGAAGGCAGATGGCATATTTCTAAAATCCTAGTAAGATAAATAAGTAGAGTAGAAAGGGACTCTCCATCTAAGCCTAGACTAAATAAAATATTCAGGTGGAGCCTATTTTTGGAGGAGCTTACATTCCTTCCAAAGGGCTTCAGTGTTGGAGCAAGATGATCTCAAGACCAGCTTAACCCTTTTATTATATCACTAATTATATTATAAACTTGAAGCCAGAAAAGCTGGGAATAGTGATATTTCTATGGGGATAATGGCCAGAATGTCATTCCGGAAATTTCTTCTCAGAATTACATCCGTAGCTGTCAGCACAATGATGGTAAACATAAAGAAAGAACCAGAGATGGAGGACAGAAGGAGAACTTATTCCAGGTATGGCATTTTTCTGAGGAAAGACTTATTTTATAAGAAAATGAAATGATTGTATTATAAATTAAATAATGTGGGTCTTCTCAGCAGTATAAAAAGTTGTTATTTGTTAGGATGCTAGTAATTTATTATGTTTTAAAAATTAATGGAGAAGCATTAACAAATGAAACCTAAATACTTAAATATAATATCAAAGAAGGTTTGGGGGCTTGTGGGGTTTTATTAAAAAATTAATTAATTAATTAATTCATTAATTTTTACTGAAAATGAATACTATATGACAAAGTTTAGATTCAGTGAGGCAAAGATTAACCTACTTGGTTTGGAGGATATGAAACAGGCAGAAACAATGCACCCCCCCAAAACTGACCCTTCTTTTCCTGCTTACCTAGCCTCTGGCTCTCACAAAGAATGACCGGGGTTTCCAGGGTCAGGATCCACTGAGGTCTCTCATAACTCATTGGGGTCCTCTAACAACAACAACAAAAAGGTGTTCAATTGTTGCATAAAAATTACCATAAATTTAGCAGTTTAAAACAGCATTCATTAAATTATCTGTTCTATGAACCAAATGTAAAATACGTATAAATGAAGACATTCTAAATGTCCATAAAATGATATCATCACTAGAGCATGGACATTTTATAAGTATTGAAGAATCTAGAGGAAAAGTAATAAAGGTTCTATGATATACAAAAACACAAAAACCAGCACCCATTTATAATTTCAGTGTTTGGTCAGACAGCAATCTGGGCACATTCTAGCTGAGAACACTGCTGCGGTTCTCACCCGAGGCTTGGGGCAGGGAGTGGTCTCCGGCAAGGCTGGAAGTTGTTGACAGAATTCCAGATATAGGACCAAGGTTCCCATTTTCTTGGTAGCTGTTGGCAGGGGACCACTCTCAGCTCATAGATGTCAACCACAGTCCCTTGCCATATGTTTCTCTGTAGGCAGTCCTTGACATGGATGTTTGCTTCCAGGCCAGCAGGAGTGGTGTTTCTGACTTCCTGAAGGGCTTGGCCCTTTTATGGATTCATGTGATTTGGTCTGGCCCAACCTGATAATCTCCCTAGAGTTCCCAGATAATTGATTAGAAACCTGGTCACAGGAGTGATATCCTATCACAGTCACAGATTCTGCCCACACTCAAGGAATTGTACAAATTGTGTACACCAGGGGGTAGGAATCTTGGGGGCCACCCTAAAGTCCTGCCTATCAGCAACTTCCCCACAACTGCTTCCAGGGAGGGGCAGAACAGATGGCTGAAAACAGGCTGACTCCTCCTCTCCCTCCAGCCTCCAGGTGTCCTGCCTCTGGGGGGCTCCAGTTTTCTCCTCACCATCTGATCGCTCTCTCAAGGGCCTGGATTTTATTGCAGTCCTCCATCATGTGAAAAATGTTGAGGCATCAAAGCATTGAGACCTTTCTCTCAGGAGACTTCTTTCACTTGGCTCTTCCTAAAAAAGCTTTTAAAAGAATTTGTTTAATGTGTGTGTAACCATAATGCATGCAAATGAGAGAAAAATCCAAACATTTTGAAAAAATACACAGTGAAATATATCTCCTACCTCCACCTTCTGCCCTCTCTCAAATTCTTTTTCTCAGATTAACCAATATTACAGTTCTATTTCTTGAATCTCTTTGCAGATAGTTTGTGCATTTACAAACTTTTTTCTTCTCCCACAAACGTAGCATTTTTGTTCTGCACTTTGGTTTTTCTCTAGTGGTGCATCCAGCAGACCTTTCCACATAAGTCTAAACTGTTTCCATTGCAGTTGCTTAACCCCAAGAACAGGGAGAAAGGGAAGTCCAGACTAGCTTTTCTTCATTTCCATCTCAACACTTTGGGCCTTCTCCTGAGCCCCATTTAGGGGATTATGATAAAAGAGCTGAGTTATCTCAGTAGATTCTGAATGTTTTCACTGGTTGGCAGAGAGCATCAGCCCTGATGTGGGGCATTCCTGGGTTATTCCAAATCTGAACATCTGAGCTGGGCAGGGGAGAATTAGATGAATCTGTATCCAAGGTGCTTAGAGTACATTGAGCAGAAGGCAAGTATCATATAACCCAGTTACCATCAAGCAACACAAACAAGCAA
Organism: Camelus dromedarius; assembly: GCF_036321535.1. Taxonomy (NCBI): domain Eukaryota; kingdom Metazoa; phylum Chordata; class Mammalia; order Artiodactyla; family Camelidae; genus Camelus; species Camelus dromedarius. The sequence goes on from NC_087436.1 coordinate 43,982,639, forward strand.
TAATTTAAATTTTTTCCTATAGTACGTGATTGTATTTCCATAAATTAGCTTTCTCTATTTTTTATTTTAAGTGAAATACAGTAGATTTTCAGGTACATCAGCTTAATCGTGGGCTTGTGGAAGTATCTAAAAACTGTTTTTAGGATTCTTTCCATGGACAAATATTTTTGTAGTTCCAAACAAGGAAAGACCTGAATTAGAAATTATGTTGAAACCTATATTGTGGAGGTGGGCGTGGTGATAGCAAGGGGAACAGTTACTGAAGGGGGCACCATCAATTGAATATGAGAGCTAAGACAGAATTTTACTTTATTGTTAAACATTAATACAATTTGGAAATTTCAAATTGTTCAAAGCTAGACAGAAATACATTGGACTGTGGGCATTCATGTTATTTTCAAATTAAATGATTCATCACTGATAATTCAAACAGTAAATCTCTCTCACTTTTGTATCAGTAATATACATGCCTAGTGTTTTCTTCTGTTTTCCTTTGATAAATAATTCTGGCCTGACTTTCGGGGTACCATTTCTCTGAAGGGTTCTTTTTAATCTCTCAAATTTGTAGCCTAGGAATACTTTAGCCCTCCAGAAAGCATTTAGCTTCTATACTCAGCAACACTCACAGCATTTGGCTGTATTAAGTGAAGTTAACCAAGTTTTAAAGCCATCCAAAGCCTTCCTTCATTAAATTCACAGGAAAGAAGTTTAACCACACTCTGTCTAATTTAAAAGATGTTAACAGTTCACCAGCAGTTCTGAGCGCAAGAGACAATTTTCGAAACTTCAGAATCAAAGAATGGGTTTGTCAAAATGACACAATCACATCAAAACCAAAATTAAAATTATTTTATTCCTCTCTGAAAAGGAAACCTGCAAATAAAAGGGCCCCAAAAGCTATTTCTGGGAGGTGTGTTCTCATCAGCACATGTGTGATGTTGGCACATGCTGGAATCCTTCATTTCTTCAGCCTGATGTGATTTTGGCTGAAGTATTTTCACACACGCTTTTAGTAATTCCCTTGTTTTTTTGAGAAATCATAGCCTGAGATGAGGATATTTTATAAACCTCTTTCTATAATATCTAGTAAACTTTCAGCACATAAAGTTCTACTATATTTCTTTAAATAGCAAAGACATTTTCAATGAATGATGTTCATGTTTTTCCATAAATGCTATTGTTACTCTATTTAAACTTTGAAATTGAGTAACAATAAAACAAGTAAAATCAATAGTAAAACTAAAATAATCTATTAAAAATGTTTTTAGTGGTTTTACACAAACAGAAACAGTAATAAAATAAAGCACATATTAGAAATTACTTTGCCTAATTTAGATATTACTGATTTAAAATCTTTTTTTAATTGAAGTACAATTGACTTACAATACTATAACAGTTCCAAGTGTACAACAGAATGATTCAATATTTTTATATATTATGAAACGATCACCGTAGGTCCAGTTGCCATCTGTCATCATAAAAAGTCATTACAATATTATTGACTATATTCCCTGTGTTATACATTACCTGTAGTGACTTATTTATTTTATAACTGGAAGTTTGTACCTCTTGATTGCCTTTGCCTGTTTTACCCATCTCCCTCCCCTGACAACCACCAGTATGTTCTCTGTATGTGTAAGTCCTTTTCTATTTTGTTTGTTCACTTTTTAAGATTCCACATATAAGTAAAATCATACAGCATTCATCTTTCTCTGACTTATTTCACATAGCATAATACCGTCTACGCCCATTCATGTTGTCATAAATGGAAAGAGTTCATTTCTCTTCTTTATCCATTCATCTGTCAATGGACATTTATGTTGTTTCTGTATCTTGGTTATTGTAAATAATGCTACAATGAACATTGGGGTGAATATATCTTCAAATTCGTGTTTTTGTTTCCTTCATATCAATACCCAGGAATAGAATTCTTGAATCATATGGTAGTTCTAGTTTTAATTTTTTGAGGAACCTCCATACTGTTTTCCATAGTGGCTGCACCAATTTACATTTCCTCCAACTGTGCACAAAGATTCACTTTTCTCCACATCTTTACCAACACTTGTTACTTGTTGTTCTTTTTTTGATAATAACCATTCTGACAGATGTGAGGTGATATCTCATTGTGGTTTTGATATGCATTTCCCTGATGATTAGTGGTGTTGAGAATCTTTTCATGTGCCTGTTGGCCATCTGTATATATCTTCTTTGGAAGAATATCTGTTTAAGTCCTATGCCCATTTTTTAATTGGACTGTCTGGTTTCTTTGATATTTGTTGTGTGAATTCTTTGTATATTTTGGATATAAACTCCTTGTTGGACATATTATTTGCAAATATCTCCTCTCATTCAGTATGTTGCCTTTTTGATTAGTGATGATTTCCTTGGCTCTGCAAAAGCTTTTTAGTTTGATGTACTCCCATTTGTTTATTTTTGCTTTTGTTGCCCTTGCCTGTGGAGACAGATCCTCCAACACCCACACAAATATTGCAAATACCAGTGTCAAAAAGTGGACCACTACAAAACAGAAACAGACTCATAGACATAGAATACAAACTTGTGGTTGCCAAGGGGGGGGGTGAAGGGACAGACTGGGAGTTCGAAATTTGTAGATAGCGACAGGCATATGTAGAATAGATAAACAAGAATATACTGTATAGCACAGGGAAATATATATAAGATCTTGTGTTAGCTCACAGTGAAAAAGAATGTGACAATGAATATATGTATGTTCATGTATAACTGAAAAATTGTGCTTTACCCTGGAAATTGACACAACATTGTAAACTGACTATAACTCAATAAAAAAGGTTTAAAAAAATTAGATTACAAAAAAAAAGTGGACTGCTTATGTTTTCTTCCAGGAGTTTTATGGTTTCAGATCTTAAATTTAAGTCTTTAATCCATTCTAAGTCTATTTTTGTATATGGTATAAGAAGGTGGTATAGTTTTATTCTTTTGTATGTAGCTGTCCAGTTTTCCCAATGCAACTTATTGAAGAAACTGTCTTTTTCCCATTGTATATTCTTGTCTACTTTGTCATAGATTGATTGATCATAGGTGCATGGGTTCATTTCTGGACTCTATTCTGTTGCAATGATCTATGTGTCTGTATTTGTGCCAGGACCACACTGTTTTGATTACTATAGCTTTGTAGTATAGTTGACATCAGGAGCATGTAGCCACTGTCGAGTGTCTCCTCAAACCTTTAAGGAACAGAAACTTCAAGTGTGCATTTGTGGCTGTTTCTCAACTTCCAAAAACAATTTTCAGTTTTAAGGCCATTGTTTTTAACCAGTTGTCAGAGGGAGAAAACCATTACTCAGATTAGATCCTGATCTGGACTTTAAGTCTCATTTTGGGTCATTTTATAAATCAAGTTATCTTAAAGGAAACAGAAAAATGGAATAATGTTTTCAAGATCGTGAATTTTAGCAGTTGTTGCATTTTCTCTTTTAGTGTTATTAATAACACCTACTTAAATAGTCCTTTGCAGTTTATAAAGCATTTTCACAGACTAATTTTAAAGATTAGAGATCAGAAACTCCAATTCTAATAATATTTTATTGTGTGAGTTTATTGGTGTAGTTCAATTGCATGTCTTATCTTCCACCTGCTCTAACGTTCTTTGGCTGAAAAAAAGGTACTGTGACTGTCTCTCTCTCTCTCTCTCTCTCTCTCAGGGAAGAAATAGTGTTGATGATTAACGAACAAAATTGCAGCCTTATAGGAATCTGCCTTACTTACAGATGCACCCTTCCTTCCTCATGCTTACGGTTCTTGATTGTATCTAACTCCGAGAGTTTAATACTTAACCCCTTCTCAGAACCTATCAGATGGTGAAGCAGCAAGCGTCACTGTCATTTTATTGCCAGTGAAACAGAACCATAAACAAGTACTGTCCTGAAGTCAAGGACAGAACTGAGACAAATGGGCGGCTTCCATCAGACATTTACCAGAATTGGTGGGCGGTTTCCAAACCTTGAAATAGGTAGGCCAGTATGACCAAGGTCACTGCAAGCTTTGTCCTCCCGCCGCTGTGCTCAATCCTTTTTCCTCCTCATATAGTCTCTTATCTCCTTCTAGACATCTACTGTAGTAGGCGCCCTGCACCTTTTAGTTCATTCCAGATCTTCTCCCTGAGGCAGAAAAATAGTATCACCTTATTCACTCTAGGCTATAAAGGACTCCTGAGGTTGACAGTTTCCCGTTGTACCGAGTACCAGCCCTTACTTTTGGAACCCGAGACCCTGGGTGTTGAGTGAAGAATCCCTTCGGGTGGATGGTGCGAGAGAGGAAGCGCCTGGACTGCTTGGGCGTCAGACCAGAGCATCACCGGCACCGGGAGGCAGATTAGGAGCCCTGGAGCAAGTTCACGCCCTGCGTGTGCTGTTGCTCGCCCGGAAACTTAACCACCCTCTGGGCCTCAGTTTACTCATCTGTAAGGGAGGCCCACTCTCCCGGCCGTGGGGATTAAATAAGAATAATGTGAGCCAGGCACCTGTCTTGACTGGGAGGTTCAACTCCTCGCGTCCCTCGACCCCGGTCCCGGCCAGCACTTGCAGTGTGTGTGTGTGGGAAGCAGCCCTCAATGTTGAAGTGATTCTGTTCCCTTTTCAAAATCCAGCTCGCAAGTCACATCCTCTTCAGAAGAGGGGCTCTTGTTTGGGAGGTGGGGTCCCCGCCGGCTTACCACGCATCAAACCTGTTCTGGGAGCTCAGAAGGCGGCTGGACTTCTCGTCAGAAAGGGCGACGTCCGCGGTGCGGTCACCGCGCGGAGGAGGGAGGGGGGCGAGGGCTGGGCGGAGTCTGGGAACCTCGCACTTTGCGTCCTAAGCGCTCGGGGAAGGGAAGGCGGGGGGCCGTGCTCGGCCGGCGGGATTTAGGCGTCACCACGCGCGCGGGAAGGCCTTGGCCCCGCAGGGCTGAGAGGCGTCAGCATCTCTCTCCCTCCTCGGCGCTGTCCCCCAGCGCCGGCTCACACCTGCCCCCCAGCCCCCACCGCTGTAGCTGCGGCGCGGCGGGCGGGCGTTTTCACCGAGTGCGGCGCGGACGCGTTGCGGTGGGCGGTGGGCGGTGGGCGGTGACCGCCTGCGATCCGGGGCCTCCGCCGGGTCGCGTCCATTAACCTCGTGCGGAGCCCGGAACGCGAAGCCGCTCTGGGAAGGACTCTGGGACGCCGAGGTACCTGCCGGGTGGCGGTCTGAGGGATGACGTGGGGACGGTCTTTTCTGCTTATCGCCCGGAGAGGGAAGCTTTGTCAAGGACACTTTCGGGGTGTTGTATAGACAGACAGTCGTCACCCGCTCCTCCTGCTGGCTCGGCTACGCGCAGACGCTGGAGCAGTTACTCACGGCGTGATCCCGGCTTCACAAAATTGAGTAATACTTGCAGACCAGAGGAAGGAGCACTGAGGAGAAATACTAGAGATGGGATTTAAGTGTTCTACTTGTACTTTTCTGTGCTTTGCAATTTTTTTTTTCTAATCCGTAAACAAGAAAACAAGTTTATGAAGGATAGCTCACAGTGGTTGCGGGAGACCCCTCGCCGTCGCCCACCGTCCCTCACTCTCGCTTGGCAGAGACTTTTCTGCTGAGACCCGGGGGGCTCTTCTACATCCGCCTTCCTTGCTTCAGCCTGGTTCATTAGGGAAATAACGTAATCCCTTGTTTTTCGGGACTTTCCCCAGCTTCCAGATTGAAAGAAGAATTTTTCCAAATTCTCTGGAGCCAGAGTCCACACTCAACCTCGCAGCGGAAGTCTGCCCTCACAGCGAATCGGACTGCAATTTTGATTGGACGCAGGCCAGCCAGGCAGAATTGGAGAAAGAAGACACCGTCTCTGATTTAAAAAGAGAAAGAAAGAAAAAGAAAAACCCCTGAGCTTTACCTAAGGGTTTCCTCCTGCTGTTTTGGTTTTTCACGAGTCCTTTTGCAAGACCTGTTTAGTAAGTATTGATTCTGCTGAATAGGAGCGTTCAGGGATGTCTTCAAAGCCACAATGCAGGGTGATGACCGGTGAGACGGGTCAGGCAGGATAGCTGCCTTTTTTGCTGTGCTTCCAAGTCTCTCTTCCCCTCCTACTAGCTCAGTGCCAGCAGTTATTGTGGTTCATATGTTAATACAGATGCTACTGTATGTCAGACATCATCAACAGTGTTTTACAAGTTTTTGATATCAGAGATCATAGTTTATCACTTTAATGATAGCCTCCAACTCCATTTAATACTATACAAATCAGATGCTTTATGACTTTGTAAAGGAAATACTTGTTACATGTTTCACTGCATATTAGATGCACATGGTATAAAATTCCAAAGGTACAGAGTGCACAGTGAAAAGTCTCCTTTACACCCCTGACCCCAGTTTCCCTCTCCAGATGTAACAACTGTTACCACTATGTAAGCTCATTGTTCTTATGTTTCTTTGATAACTTAGGCCAATCAGATTTGAAAAAGCTACTTTTGAATGACTTTTTACATGAAAGATCCAGCAATTTCATTATTTTAGTTTTTTTGGTTAGTTTCTGTCTTTTCTATTTTTCTGCTGTCCACTCTGAAATGTTAGAGATTCAGGCCACTTTGTAGAGGGAACTTGCAGCTCTGGAAATCAATGAATAGGTTAGTTTCTAAGTTCCCTGAGGTCAGAGACCAAGGTTTACTCAACTTTGGCGCTCCCTGCAGCCCACCATAATTACTAGTAACATGCCAGTATCCATATTAAGGATAACTGATATTCCCAGTAACCTGGTGCTTCACAGCCTCTTCCTCTTATAAGGAGGCAGTAACAGTGTATTTACCTCCTCAACACTAATTCTAGGTTGGTTTCTTGCTGGTTCTAATCAACACACCTCCATGGCTCTCTTCTCTCCTGGTTAGCTACGCTGGTTTGTGAAGTAACTGGTAACAGGGAGTAATGTTTGTAGTGGGCAAGAGAAAGGGTGCATTTCCGTTCTGTTTGAATCCTGCCTTTGACACTGGCTTTGTGACCTCGGCTACTTGGCTAAACCCGCTGAGACTCACCTCCTTTGTCTGTGAAGTGATGGTTCATACTGTTATTTTGAAAATTAGATAAGACAGTATGTATACAGGGCTAGCACTGTGCCTGGTACATGAAAGGCATTCAGTAAGTAGTAGCCTTTATTACTGTCAGGCTTTGTAACTTTCATACATTCATACGATAGGTGAGGACATATGTCAGGGTATATTATGGCTCAGTAACAAATAAGTTACAAAAAGGATTGATTTCTTGCTCGTATGGTAAGTCTTTTATGGCTCTATCTTTGGTCTTTCCCTCTGGGACCCACGCTGAGCTGCTCCTTTTGGGGACTGCAAATGTAACAGAGGAAAGGATCTACCTGCACAGTGATTTTTATAATGTATGCTTAGAAATAAGCTTCACATTTCATTGATATGATTGTCAATGGAGTGGGAAAGATCATCTTTTAAAGGGGCAGAGCCAGTAGAGATGGGCCTGGTAGTGAGGGGCAGTAAATGTTTGACAGTGACACGGTCTCCCTCAGTGTTTGTTGGAGGCTCACAATTGTGAACCCAGAAGTTCATCAGATGCTGATTGCTTCACCCCAAGACACTTATAGCCACTGATTTATAAACCAGAATGCCAGCTTTTTCCTTTGCAGTGGATAATACATTTGCCCTGTGTACTAGCCATAAGAGCCTATATGGGGCAAAGTTTTCCTGATGGTGGATTTGCTCTAAAGACTGAGTTCTAAGCTACTAGGTTATATAAAGAACACAAAAACAAAATTTGGGTGTTACCAAAAGACATTATCCAGAATATACCATGTTTTAACATCCAGGTCTCCTTTTAGAACTGTTACTGTCCGAAGTCCAGAAATGAATTAGAGTGGTGGCAGCGTATCCTAGACAAGGCAGAGATCATGACAAGAAGTTTCTTTTTACACTCTTTGTTAACAGCTAATTCTTTCCTTGTCAACCAATAATTGCATCATCTCATGATTTGTTATGATTATTCTTTTAAGCTGTCTGCTTCTTAAATATTTATTATTGTAATTAAATTATCTTCAAGTCCTGCAGTGTAGGATTGATTAATTCTTGTCTTTGTGTGTTAGTTCTTGCTGTCTTTGGTTTTATAGTAATTCTTACCACCCTTGTCCCAAGATTTTGAATGTTCCTCTCTGTTTTTCTGCTTATAGCTGGGCATTTGTTGTCTGCTTGAGTAAGGCAATATGATATAATAATGTCCAAAAAGAGCCTATTATGAAAGTAAATTTAAAATTACAGATATATTTCCAAATCAATAAAAAAGAAATTTTCCTTAGTTATGTCATTTGTTGAGTAATTGAATAAACTGAGTTTGATTTTTAGCAGCACAACTTTGCAAAACAGAAAAGATTCTCTTAAAAGTACACAGCAGCAAGCATAGAAAGAAAAGGAAAACATTCTGCTTTTTTCTTTTTAACCAGCATTATTTGATACCAATATCTAATACAGATGGCAAACAAAAAACAATAAAACTACAAGTCAGCTTCGCTTAAGGCCATTGCTCCTCAAACCCCACTGTAAGTCCTGCATAGTATTTAAGGAAGGCCCGGAGGACTCATCATCACCCTGTATCTCCTGGTGTAATAACCACCACACGAGATTAAAGGAATTCTAGGCAGCTATTCAAGACTGAGGTATATTTATATGTATAGATATGGAAAAAATCACCCGTTTGTATTACTAATCAAAAAAAAATGCAAGGTCTAGAATTAAGTACAGTATGTTCCTATTTGTGTAAGAAAATTTTTTTTGTATGTTTAGATATGTGTATGTCTTTGAGCATACACATAGTTATATTTATTGTGTTTCAGACTTCTGTAAGGATAAACGCAACTTTTACAGTAGTTGACTCTCAAAGAGTAAACAAAGGATTAGGGTGGAAAGAAGATACTTAAAAAAATTCTTTTTAAATGTTTGAATTTTTTAATCATGTGCATGCAGTTCTTTTAAAAGAAACTAAACTGGCAGTTCTGTGTCAAAATAACTTCTCATAGATTTTAGTAACTAATTCTTCTGTCCTGTTTTACTGCTTAAACTACTCCACTGATTATTAACGGTACTTATAGCGTAGGTGGAGGACACCAAAGGGCCGTGCACTCAACAGGGATGTGGTTAACAGCAGTTAGATTGTGTTGCTTGTGGTTAATGACAGTTTGTCTAGTCATTAGGAACCATTGACAAAAATAAATAATCTCAGTACAAGTACAGACTATATGATATTTAGAACTACCTCAAGGAGATTTATTTTTCAATTAAAAGCATATAATGTCTACATTTTAAAATTATAGAATAAAATAAACTTTTAAAGCATTTACTGTTTTTAAACCTTTACTTACTAGAAATCTAAGGATATACAGGACAAATGTTGCAGTTACTTGTTTATAACTTTTAAATTTCTTTAATCAGATTTCATAACTCATAGTATCAAATTATAATTCAGTTAATAAACTATAGATTTCTTTATGTGTATATCCTATGAGGGTATTCACACCAAAGGGATTCTTTATTCCTGATTTTCTTTTTAAAGTATAGCTGTCCTATTTTGTCTGGGCCCAAGTCACTCAATTTAAATGAGAAAGGAACTGAACTGAAGTTTCTTTATGCTCCCCCCAAATCACTTTATCAATAATCATTCCTTATTACTGTCCAGATTATATGTGTAGTCTTACTGTCAAACTAGAAATGAAAAATAGGAAAAAGTAATGCATCATTTCTCATGGGGCTTAGTATAACATTTCACGTTTCTACTAGTTAGTTGAAAGTATTCTATGTATCATTTTCTTAAAGTCTAAATAAATCACCTATCAGAAAATTTTCATCAAAATATTATAATCCAAGATCTGAGTGCTTGACATATGGGAGTGAACTAATGTGCTGATTTGATTGTTGCAGGCAGGTCAGATTCTGGTGCACATCATGTCTGGTTTTGAAGATGCTGACACGGAAGAGACAGTAACCTGTCTCCAGATGACTGTTTATCATCCTGGCTACCAGCGAAGTGGAATATTCCAGTCAATAAGATTTTTTAACCGAGAGAAACTCTCCTCCAGTGAAGTGGTGAAATTTGGCCGAAATTCCAACACCTGTCATTATACCTTTCAGGATAAACAGGTTTCCCGAGTTCAGTTTTCTCTGCAGCTGTTTAAAAAGTTTGGTAGCTCAGTTCTCTCTTTTGAAATTAAAAATGTGAGTAAGAAGGCCAGTCTGATTGTGGACAACAAGGAGCTGGGCTACCTAAATAAAATGGACCTGCCATACAAGTGCATGGTTAGATTTGGGGACTATCAGTTTCTGATAGAGAAGGAAGATGGAGAATCATTAGAGTTTTTTGAGATTCAATTTACTTTGTCTACACAACCACTGTTGCAAGAAAACAACTGGCTACCAGAGCCCATACCTGAGTGTGGCGGTTATTCATCCTCCTCTACCCAAAACAATTCTCCTATAGAAATGGGTGAAAATGAATGGTGAACACACAGGGCTAAGAGAATCATGGCTGAAGAACTCTAGACACTTTATAGATACTTCCCTTATTAAGAGTTTATCAGTGTAGTATATTATTGTCATCTGTTATGTTGTTATGATCTGATGTCATTTGAAGCCTGTCAGTTGTGTTAGTCATTGCTTTAGGCTCTTGTTGCATTGCTGGATGTATAAAGAATTACTGTAAGTGTACTCTGTAAGCGTTAATACATAAAAAGTATCCTTTGTGATGAAGGATTAGTGTTCTCAAAATAAGGTTATGTTACTTTATTTTTATGCTTGATTTTGGTCCTACATTTTGTATTGTTTCATTTTGATTTGTACAGAACCATCTCTTGGTTTGGTCATACTATTTCATAACAGCCATTTGTTTTCAAGGTCAGAGCTACAAGCAAGTTATGGGTGTTGTAACCTGTTGGTACTTATAGTACCAGAGTACTGGAATAGAGCATAGTGTGTTTTAGTGTCTGTGTGTCATTGTGGTTTTAATATGGGAAGACTTACTTAAACAATAATATTTTGATTTTCTGTGTTTTTTCCCTATAGAATTATGGTGTTTATGCCAAGACTACAGTTCTCCTTGTTTATATTCGGCATCTAAAAACCAGTATTTTAAACATTTTCATGAACCACTGTGTTTAGGATTATTTTTCATTTTTCTTACCAAATTTTGAATTGTTTACATACTACAGATTTTTAAATTCCATGAATTCAAAATTTTAACAGCATCTGTGTACATAAATAAAATCAAAGTTTAATTCTCTAACCATTTTCTCTGAAACTCTTACTGAAGACAGGAAAGGACTGTTTTTAGACTACTCTGAGGAAGGAATGTAGTAGGCAACAGGCAGAGGCTCAGGCTAGGGATTCAAACAATCCAGCTGTGCCCCTCATTGCATATTGGCTTCGTTAGTTCTTCACATCACATGGTGAGAACCCTTCATGCCACCCAAAGAGAATCCTTATCTCCCAATTCCAGTTCAAGGGAAAGATTACCTTGGGTCAGGTGCCCACCCATCTACCAGTCAACTCTCCTCAGGTCCTATTAAATAATGGTGGTTTCAGCAAGTGACCATGTAGATAGTAAAGGCATTTCCTCAAAAAATGGCCACAGTGGGGTGGGGTTGAGGGCAAACAAAAATATCGGTGTTTGATACAAAGTACTACAGCTAAGTTGTGGAACTTTCAATTCATCTCTTAAGGACTTTTTTGTCCCAAGAAGTTGATTTTTCTTGGATTCTTTAAATAAAGGGGTGTGTTAATTGGTGCCTGTGTTAGTCACAGGCAGTTTCTTTTTGAACCCGCAAGTTTACGACAAAGGGGTGCTTTACAATGGTGAAATCTCATATCCCATATGATTATATAACCATATTCTAGAAGATTCTGTTTCTACTATCTACTTAATGCATTAACCTGAAGAAGCATTACTTTTAGGCTCTAACATGAATGTATTTGTTTTAATATGCCTTGTAGAAAAATTAGCTATAATCTTACTACCAGGAGATAATTATTAACACTTTGTGTTTATATATTTGGTAGCTGCTTCCATGTTATCTCATGGCCCTTTTTACTTTTCCAGTCCTCTAACACTTAATTCTTTATAGTAATTGTTATGTTAAAATAACAGGTATGGTTACTATTTTACTTACTGGACCCTGATTGAAACAATTAGAGCTTCCATTTCAGGTGATGACCAAGGATGAGCACTATGAATACTGTAGCTGGAATTTATGGGGCTTCTAGTTGGTACAAGTTGTCCTCAAGTTCAATCACTCACCATTCTACTATTCAACCTATATGAAAATATTTATTTGGCCTTAGTATCTCTAACAATGCTTTTCAGGGACACTGGTGAAGAAAATAGGAAAGCAGTGGTATTAGCTCCGTTGCTGATTTCAACATTTTGTTGCTGGTTGGAAGGTCACTGAGGGACTAGAGAGGAGCCAGTTGGCATTGCTTACCAGCATTTTCACAGAATGGAAAATTGTGAGATGCATGCGAAGTCAACAGCTTTCTTAATACTGTAGTGAAATCATTCTCAAAAGCCAAAATCAAGGCAGTAACATTTTACAAAAGGAAACTTCTGAGGTTAGACAGGCCAAATAAGGTATGATAGTGGAACTTCGCCTTAGGTCAAAGTGCCTTTTTACAATAGTATAACTTTTGATATCTTTAAACAATTTTTCAATCATCCAAAGTTAGTTTAGACTTTTTCTAACAGCTAAGTAAAAAAAAAAAACTCCAAACTTCAAAAAAGAAAAACAAAAACCCTCAAAAACAATTCTACTCTAATTTCTACAGAAAGGAAGTATGTATAGTGTTGAGTGTAGACTCTGAATCATACTGCCTTGGTTTAGCTACCATTTCCTGTATAATTTGTCAGTAGCTCTGAGCTTCAGTTTCCTTTTCTGAAAAACGGATTACATCAGGGTTTCTGTGAAAATCCTGAGCTAAAGTATGTAGACTCCTTACCATGGTATTACACATAGTACGATATTTTGCATAGGACTGAGCACAAGGCGGTCCTTATATTTAATGGTCACATATGAAAGATATGTTACAGAGATGTACTACAGAGGACAATACTACTTACTTCTGGGTGTCAGAAAAAAAAAACCCTTTAATTTGTAATATTAATAAAAATACTCACATGATAATTTAATATCATTTTCCTAATTTCATTTTCAGCTTTAATATTTCCTGAGGATATAAGAATCAGATACTGGAAATCTGTCTTTTACAGTGAATTCTTTTGTTATCTCCTTTACTGTCAGATAATTAACCAGAAGTACTAAATAAATGAAGATGAGAGAACACTATAAACATATTTGAAATACAATCTTTTTTAGATGTCTGTGTTCTTAAATTATGATTAAAACATCTTTACATAAGTTAAAGTAAAATGAAAATTCTGACTTCTACTTAAAAGATGTATTTCTCCAATTACTGGGGTAAAAAAGCAGGCATAATTTCCAGTTATACTATTTTAGAAGTTCAAGCATCTTAAATAAAAACCTTCACACAACCCCATATACCCTCCAGCTACCCCATTTCTCTGCTCTCTCTGACAGCAACTTTTCAAATAAGTTGTCTACACTGGCCATTTTTTCACCCCTTGCAAGATACTTCTCAGTTTCTACCCCTTCATTTGTAAAAATGGTAATATGCACCAATATTCATGTTCCCAAACCGAACTGACACACCTTGTCCTCTTCTCTCAATACCCCAGGAGCATTTGAGACCGTGACTCTTCTCTTTTTCTGGCTCCAGTGACACCATATTCTTTGGTTCCCCACAATCCTTCTGTATTTGCTTCTTTTGGCAGGTTTTCTACTTCCTGGCCTCTAAAGGTCAACACTTGGTTGGGATTCTCTGCCTATCTGCTTCCTTGGGGTGATCTCAGCAGGAATAATGACTTAAAATACTATTTACCGACTACTGACTGACTGCTAAACTTGTACCTGTTCTCTGAGATGCAGACATATATCCCATCATCTACTTAATTTCATTCAGATTTCTTATAAAACACCTCAAATTTAATTTTCCAAAAGAGAACTCTTAATTTCCTCTAATCTCCAAAACCTGTTCCTCTCACTACATTAAGTCAGAAACCAAGAAGTTACTGTCAAGAATAGCTGCAGTGACACAACATTGTAAACTGACAATACTTCAACCAAAATAATAACTAAAATTAAAAAAAAAAAGCAGCTGCAGCTGCTAGGCTAACTGTCATACTTGCATATATTTGGCCTATAGGGAGACAATGAGCTAAAATAGACAGTTTATTACTTACACAGATAGCAAAAGCAAGACCAGTGTGGAGTCAGTGTCCCACGTCCTAGGTCCCTTGCTGACACTGAGCCAGGGGGGCCAGATCACAGATGATTTAAGTGGAGAGTAGCTCTGTCATTGAGGAGCCAACTCTAAACTCCAACCAAGCAGTTTTATTAGCCTGTATCTGTACCTGAATGTGGGTACAGTGGAAATCCCATGCCTCACTGGAACCAGGGAGTTGAATGAGAAACTGCCTCATGGCAGCCTTCTACGAGGCAGGGCAGGGAGTCAGATGATAAATGACTTTATGATGGCTCCCGTATCCTGCCATGATCCAGGGAGGATCATAGTGCTTTCTGTCAAGACTTGTGTCAGACTACGGTTGAGTGTTGCCATGTGGATATGCACAGTGAGCAAGTCTGCCAGGGCAGCATGTGGAATGCATTACCCTACAGTTAATGGGCAGAGGATCTGAACAGACATTTTTCCAAAGAAGACATACAGATGGCTAACAGGTACGTGAAAAGATGCTCAACATCACTAATCACCAGGGAAGTGAAAATCAAAACCACAATGAACTGACCTCACATCTGTCAGAATGGTTATTATAAAAAAAGACAACAAATAACAAGTGTTGGTAAGGAAGTATAGAAAAGGGAACCCTTGAGCACTTTTGATGGGAATATAAACTGGTGCAGCCACTATGGAAAACAGTATGGAGGTATCTCAAAAAATTAAAAATAGAACTACCATATGATTCAGTAATTTCACTTCTGGATATTTACTTGAAGAAAGCAAAAACACTAATTAGAAAAGATATATGCACCCCTATGTTCACTGCACCATTACTTAGAATAGCGAAGACACAGTAGTAACCAAAGTGCCCATCAATGGATGGATAAGAAGATGGGTGTGAGTGTTATATGTGTATGAATATTACTTGGCCATAAAAAAAGAGTGAAATCTTGCCATTTGCAACAATGTGGGTGGACCCAGAGGGTATAATGCTAAGTGAAATAAATCAGAAAAAGACAAATATTGTATGATTTCACTTATATGTGGAATTAAAAAAAATGATCAAACATAAAACAGAAACAGAATTATATTATAGACACAGAGAACAAACAAATGGTTCCCAGAGGAGAGAGGGGTGAGGAGAGAAAAGAAATAGATGAGAGAGATTGAGGTAAAAACTTCGGTTGTAAAATAAATGAGTAACAGTATGAAATATACAGTGTGGGGATGTAGTCAGTAACTATGTAATTGTATCTTTGTATGGTGACAGATGGTACCTAGATTTATCTTGGTGAACATTTTGAAATGTAGAGAAATACCAAATCACTATGTTGTGTAACAGCAATCAACATAGTTCTGTAGGTCAATTATACTTTAAAAACAGATAGACTAATAGAAAAAGAGATCAGATTTGTGGTTACCAGAGATGGAGGGTGGGGGGAGGGGGAACTGGAGGAAGGCAGTCAAAAGGAACAAACTTTCTGTTATAAGATAAAAAAGTACCAGGGATGTAATGTACAACATGATTAATAATAGTACTGCTGAATGTTACATATGAAAGTTGTGAAGAGAGTAAATCCTAAGAGTTCTCATCACGAGAAAAATAATTTTTTCCTGTTTCTTTAATTTTGTATCTATTGATGTTCACTAAATTTATTGTGAACACTAAATTTATTGTATGAAATAATCACTTCATGATATATGTAAGTTAAATCATTATGCTGTATGCCTTAAGCTTATACAGTGGTCTGTGTCCATTATCTCAATAAAACTGGGGAAAAAAAATCTTCTTGGTTCTACCTCTCAAGTTAATCTGCTCTACATTCCTACAGCAGTTATCAATCCAAACTATACCATGTCCCATTGGAAGTACCATACATCCACTCTTGCCCTGTTACAACCTATTCTCTACGTAGTAGCTAGAGGAATTTTTCAAAAATGCAAATCTATTACTGTACACTCTGGCTTACAAAAGGTCAGTGGCTTCCTATTCTACGTCAAATAAAATTCACTCTCCCTAACACCTTACCCAATACAGTACACTCTCCATTATTTGCTGAATAAATAAATGCTATTTCTAGGGTTTTTAATAAACAAATAAAACAAGAAAACTAATATCCTTTTCTTAGCAGTTCAAACACAAACATTTTCAAGTTTAGTTCCATCCTGCTTTGCTTTACTAACTCATTCCCTTTTGACTTCAGATTTAATAAAATAACTATTTTATAAGTCAGGAGACAAAATTATTGCATGTTTATGGAGTAAAACTAGTAATAATCAAATAATTTATTATTCTTAAATGTAAAAATGTGTTTATTCACAATCTTTGAGAAGTTACCATTCCTTCAAAAAATTCTTTATGAACAAAATACCAAGAAAAATTACAATAGTAGCTTATGCCAAACCAAAAATATACATCTGATGTATACAAACTTTAAAAAGCATAACACAGGCAATGTGCATATAGATTATCATTAAAGTATTTCCAATGACACAGCTACAACTTAAATTATGTTAAGACAGACATAAATTATAGCATTACCTAATATATATTTACATATTTAAAGTTCCTATTTACTTCCATGAGATAAAAAAGGAGACAAAACCACAGATGTCCATTGCCTTAGCAGTTCAAATATTGAAAGGGCCACATGATTTTTTAAAAGTACAGCAAGAACTTTAAGTTACTATTTATATCTGGACCTTCCTGTATTTTTGAGAACATGCACTGTCATTGTTCCAAGAAAAAGAAAGAAAAACACTAAGGAAAAATCAGAAAACAGTTTGCTTACTAAAATCATATTAAATCCTCAGCAAAATCAAGACAAGCAATTAGGGAGTGTCTTATATCCTAGGCCTTTTAAATTGAATAAACTTTAGAGAAAAGAAGTTAACTGTTTATCATAAAATTCAGTTGTATATATTGATTTACTTAGTTTCATCCCATTAAAGCACCTTGTATTACAAGGTAAAGAAAAGCTTAATAAAATCAATGGATTCTTTCATACCAGAAAGGATTTTATTTACTTTGAAATACCCGTATTACCTTTTTTTTTAGGTTTTCCTTTCTTAAACCATGCCCAGAGAATATGCTCTGTAAAATCTTTCTAAGACCATTCATTGAAATATAGAATTAAAAAAAAATGAAACCTAGAAATTTAATATATCAATTAACTTAAAGTCAATAGTCCATTAATAGTAGCATGTAAAAAGAAGTGAAAAACCTAAGTATATATATTTTCTTAAATATTACTTCTGATTACCAACTTAAGTGTCCAAACTCTGAAAGCTTATTTTAACATGTCATATCCATTGTTCAGACTGAATCAACATTATACTCGGATATGCAACAAAGGTAGAAAGAAACTGATACTTCAGCCTCTCTTTAGGGTCACCTACTCAAATTAATTGTGCTTACTATTAGATAATAAAATTTAAATAAGTCACAGGAATAAATAATGCTGGTAAAGGGAACACTATTCTAAATCTGAATCTGGCAGTCCCTCTTCATGCTCCCTTCATGTCCACTGAGAATTAACACAAAATGCCTTAATATTTTCACAGTTAGCTACTGAAATAGGGTTAAGAAAGCATTCAAAGTGAAATTGATAAAACTATTTTAAAAAGTGAAAATCTACAAATAGTAAACAGGAATGCTATAAAGAAAGAGCTAAAATAAATTTAATTAATAACATGACAGAAACATTGAACTGTTTTTGAAAAGCAGAAGGCAGATGATGAAATTGCACTTAATTCTGAAGCAATTCAGATACAGCCTATCATTCCTATTCCTTCTTAATAAGCATTTACATGGTTTCTTACCTCCCCTCTTACAAAAAGGCTCAGCACAACCATTTATACATTCTAGCTGGTTTTTGGTCATAACTGGTAAACAAGATCACACAATTTTACCCTATCGTTTTTGTTGATCTGCATCATATTGCTTTAGGCCAGAATCAGACAGTTCTAACACAGGATTTACAAACCCAGAATACTCGGAATTGCCATTATCATCCATTTCAGCACTGACGAAATCATTCTCCCACTCCAGCCCATTGGAATCATCAGAGGCTGATGTAGGATTACTTCCAGTCTTCTTGCTGCTATACTTAAGTGCTGCCTGGAGAATGTCTTCCTCTGTTTTGGACCGTTCTCTCACTGGAAGCATTCGATTCATTCCTATTATTTGGGCAGAGTTATTAGAAATTTCAGTGAAGATTTAAAAAGCTATACTAAAAGACAAACTATCAGACTTGATTTGTGAATTAACTTAAAGAGCCCATCCTGTGGAGGCCTTTTTAAGGGAAATGTTCGGGTGTAATCTGAGAGTGAACATTAATGTTCACTAAAGGACAGTTCTGATGGCAACACTGATCATCTAGTAAGATGAAATTTCTGAAGAGCATATATAAAGCAGAATCGATGGAGGACTTTAATTGCAATTAGTCTTACACAGCCAAATCAGTGTGTCTGCCAAAGCCCTTTCCAACCTAGATGACAATTTCATTTTCCAGAGATGATAATAACTCTAATAATGATAACAATATATACATTTCTAGTACTTACTAGGTTCCAGTTAATGTAGTCTGCACTTGACATCTATTAACTGACAATCCTCAACAATTCTATGAAGTTACATACAGTCCTATCATTATCCTCCACTCTGCAGTTGAGGAAACTAGGGCAGAAAGAGGAAAGTGATTGGCCCAAGGTCACACAGCTATACAAGTGGTGGGGTGAGAATCTGATACAACTCAGTTTGGCTCCAAAGTCTGTGCTCTTTTGCTATTCTGACTCTAGCATAAGAGCAGAGACGTTTCGAGGGAAAACTGTTCTAGATCTAATTCTAAACAGAAAGAAATTGGTCAGTAAAATTGAAAATATCAAAAATATTGGAAGAAAAAACTGTCATTTTGGCACAAGGAAGATAAGGAGGATAGAAAAGAAATTTGAATTTGCAAACGTAGAATCAACACTGGTAATAGAATTAAAAGCTTCCTTAGGAAAAGAGATTATAAGAGAATATCCCTAGAAACATTTAATAATTTAACATATCCTGAGCGTATAGAATCAGACCCTTCAATAACAAAAGAACATTTAAATCTATCGCCATTGTCTGTCACTACAAAAATCCGAGACTCAACCTGGCAAAGCAAGTTGTCCTTACAGACGTGATAAAAATTTGAGCTGGATATTAATATCATTTTGTGGATTGGTATTTAATTGAATAATACTATGTCTAAAGGAAGCTGGATTGGTTTCTAGTGGGCTCTGTCGTCTACCTAGTCTAGTTAAAAAATTCTGTTTTAATGACTTGAATGACCTCAAAAGTCACATTATCTACAAATTTGATTAGCATACAGTGAGACTGACAGAATCAAGGATTAAAAGACATGAAAGGCTTTATATCAAATTGAACAAGATGCTAAAATAAAAATAAATTAAAATCTGCTGATTGGGATCCAAATTCACAGTAACAAAAGTACAGGATTGGGGAAACAGTTTTTAGCTGAGAAGATTTTAAATTAATTGTAATCTTTGGTAAAATTATTAAAGTCCTCTGTATATCAGTTTCTTTATTGATAAAACAAATGGCTTAACTAGAAGATATCTAAGGTCTATTCCACTGCAAAATTCTGTGAAATATTTAATACTTACTACTTTTCTTAAAGTCCTATATTCTGTAACTGGTTTCTCTTTTTTTGATTACCTATTTCTTAAAATGAAAATAAAGACTTGGGCCTTATTCAGTGAAATGGCCTTAAAAAAATCCACATTTTAGCTATACTCTGGAGTACTTATAGCTATGTGCCATACTGTACACTGAGCGTTTTATATAAATTTTACTTAATCCTCATAATATTCATGATTTCATTTGTTCAAATATTTATTGACTGCCTATTATGTGCCAAGCAATTTTAGACCCTTAGTATACAACAGTGAATAATCATTCTTTAAAAGTAGGTTTATAATTTCCTTTTTATGATGAACAAACTGCAGCTTAGAGAGATTAAGAAATCTGTCTAAAGTATTACTGCTAGGAAGACATACTAGCTAAAATTCAAATTCATGTCTGTGTTATGGCTTTTATATTAGCAAAAAAAAAAAAAAAAAAAACAACCTAATTGCTTATTTATTATGAACTAAAAGTTAATTATATTTTGGCTTTAGGTGGTCCACAAGGGGGCAGTAATTTTTACTGAGTAAAATGAGCTAGATTACAAAAACCTTAAAATAAGAACATTTATTTTCTAAATCTCAAGAAACATTAAGAATTAAGCAACTTTCTAAAAAACTTACCAACAAATGATAATCACTAATACAATAAAAATCTAAGAAATTTTTACACTGATTTTTCAAGGCCTTGCATTCATTTCAGTTTAAATGAAGTAAAATATAAAGTACATTTCTATAAATTAACACAAATTAAATAAAAGTTTTCAGGTAAAATTGTGAATATAAAATACCTTCTTCATCTTCCCATTCTAGATCTAAAGATGTGCTGTCATCATTTCCACTAGTTGATTTAGTTTTGGTCATTAAATCACAACTGCTTTCTGTATTTGGTGTTAAAACTGTGGCATCTGATGAGAGTCCTAGAAAACACACCAAATAGAATTAAATGTGGTCATCTATACTCCTTTACCACAACCATTTATTTTGTGATAAATATCTCTTTCCAAATAACACTACTCCTTTTAACATCATAAAAAACAATTATTGAAATCACTGCATTAGTAAGTTTCTGTTAGAAACAGTATAACAGTATAAAGGGGTTTTCTCCCTTTCTCTCTTTTTATTTCTTTATTTTTTTAGTGGAGGTACTGGGCATAGAACCCAGGACCTTGTGCATGCTAACTAAGCATGCTCTCTACCACTGAGCTATACTCTCCCCATCTTTTCTTCTTCTTCTTCTGCTTCTTCTTTTTTTTTTTTACTTCTTTTCACATCTACCACAGTAAATATGCAAATTTAAATGAATTATAAACTTTCCAAATATGATAAACTCTAGGTAATATTTTTAACAGTCAATTACAAAAGGGAACAAAAACAAACAAACGAAAGTGATAAATGAAAATCAGTCTATATTTTCAAAAGGAACCACTACCATGCTTCCATTTCTGGGGAGCATAGTAGTTCTGACTTCTGAAACTTGGAGAAAACCGATTTAATCTTATAAACCAATTTGTAATAAGTAAAATAAGTATACTTTTTTTGTACCTATTCCCCTTTTCTAGGAGAAGGAGAGGTGAGATCAGAGTAGAAATGGAAAAAGGAGTGCTTGATTCCCTATATGTATCTACAGAAATGGCCTGAAATTTTTCTTAGCCCCAAACTCCTTTTAAAAAAGGAAAGATAAAATTGTGTAATTAAGGACTAGTTAAGTGACCTGTCTGGGCAACACAAATTGAAGGGTAGGAAGTTCTTCTCAAAAAAGCCAAGATCTCCAATTACCTGTGTAATGTGGCATAAAATAATCTTAAAACGTATACAGATATTTTAAAAGACTTACTACTACTGCGAAAAACTTCATATTGTGACTTTATATTTCTCAAACAAGATTCAAAGTCATCTTCTGGTCCTGAGCTGTAATAAAAGTGAAATAACTTTTCAATATATTCATAGTAGATACAATATAACTGCATGCTTAAGTTAATGATACCACTGTGGTTTGAAGGTCTATCCCACACAAATTCATAATTACCTTACAATTAGAATAATCTAACCAAAAGAGGTCTTAATTTCCTTAATGCTAGCAATAAACTGAAAATAATAAGTCGAAATCCAAAGCTTAGCCATAAGTCTAACTTTATAATTTACAATGATCTGAAGCATGAACAAGGTTCTTTGCATGAGTAGGAATCACGACTGGAAATGTGACACTGAAACATGTCTTCTAAAAAATGATCACACATAAACTTTATTGTAAGAAAAGACAGGGGCCAAAGAAAACAAACAACTAAGGCAGAAACAATTTATCCAAAGGCATTCAGTGTGCTATTGCATCATATTCTATATGAAAGATGTGACCACTCTTAAGAATGCAATAAAGTCAACTTAAATAAATGATCATTTTCCAATATAAAGAGAGCAAATATTCTTAGCATTCTTACAAGACAGTGTCTTTGATAAGTAGTAACATTTTCTACCACAAAGGGAAGAAATATGTTTTGTTATTTACCTTTGATATTCTCCACTGTTTGAAGAATGGTATCGCTGTACAACTCTCTGCCTTTCTTGCTTTGGAAACATAATACAATACAAAATCACTCTGTTGAAAAATTTTATTTTTTAAAACCATTCATGCAATGGCAAAAAGTATTCTTTTTCTAGTTTTTGGGAAAAAAAAAACCTTAAAAAGTTACTCTATTGAAGTCTTTTTCCTTAAATTTATCACTCTTTATTTCTATATCCTCTTATTTATGGGTAGAATTTCTCTCAACTTGCCAGTGTATAATCCTTAAGTGGTCAAAATATTCATAGTGTTATTAAAAAATAACTTTGAAATTAGTAGCAATAAAACAAAAGATCTAAAAGACCTGAGTTGTGACTCTGACAGTTACTAGCTGTATGTCCTTAGCATGTCCTTTATTTTCTGTTTCTTCATCTGTAAATTACAGATGGCCATAATACTGCCCTAGCAAATTCACAGGGCTATTGTGAAAATCAAATGAATTTGTATGTCTCTGTGTGTCTTTGTGTGTCAGTGCATGCTGTATAGACTGCTATATGTTCCTATATCAATATTTATTCAGGGAAGAAAACACTCAGATTCTGCATATGGAATGCTTTTAGTCTTTAAAAGGCAAGCAGTAAGAAAATTTATTATAATAAAAAGAGTTGTCTAAATTATAATTAAAGGAAAATACTTTTATTTCTTAGTAGAAGATGAGTTAATTTTTAAAGTTTCCCACTACTTAGAACTTACTAAAAAATAAAAATTAAAAAAGATACTCCCTCATATAATCTAATTAATCTGCTAAAATGCCAGAGAGAGAGAGAGAACACAGGTTCCATAGAAATCACACAGAAACACGATATTTGATTTTTCAGTTTCTCTAAGTTACGATAATTATTATGTGACATAATCCTTGTACTACTTCAGTTAACACTGCAGTGGAGTACACACAGGCAAAAGATGGAGGAGGATGCTAAGTAGAAAACTGGCAAAGCAGTACTTGAACTCTGGCTCTGTCATTTCTAGTTGTAGGATCTTAAGCAAGTTACTTAACATCTTTGTCTCTTGGTTTCATAATCTGTAAAATGGGTATTAAAACCACTATCTTCCTCCTCAGATTGCTGTGAGGATTAAACACAGTGAAATATGTAAACTAATCAGATCAGATTCTGACACTTAGCTAGGGCTCCATAAATGTCTGTTATTAATAGCTGTCTGGCATTATGATAATGCCATATTCAAATACGGCATGGTAAGGCATGATAAATCTGCTGTTTTCTCTGATAATATGTCAAGATTTCTCAAGACTCAAACTCCTAATCTCCCAAAGATACACATATGAAGATGAGAAATATACAGTATTCCTATGGGGCAAAATCACCCAGTTTATCCGATTCTAGGAAGTATAAGACTAGCAGTTCAAAAAATTGTTTAAAAAAAATTCACAAAAATAAACTTTAAAAAGCTGTAGAAATTATATTTAAAGGTTAGTTTTGCAATGTTTCATCTAAGAATATATTTATTTTTCCAAAAGAGTACTGAATTCTGGAGAAGTAAATTTCATCTTTGGGATAATCAAGAACTAGCTTCCGCTAATTGAAAGCTAAATAGCATTCAGTATCAAGCATATAATTTGATGTTATTTCTAGCTGTTAAAGACCAACTAACATGTCTTCAAAATTCCTAGGAATATATAAATAAATACATTTGTTGTTAAATAAGAAGCCCTTGACTCTAGGGGAAAAAAGGTCCCAACTAAGATTTGTCAGAGAAAATCAGGAGAAAAGCAGCCCTAATGTGTGTTGGGGTCTTTTCCCCTCACCTCCAAGAGCTTTCGCTGCTTTGCTGCCCTGGCTGCTTCACGCTGTGCAGCGTATAAAGCTTCTTCTTCTAGTCTTAACTTCTCTTCTTGTAAGGCTAACTGTACATGAACAAAATAATAAGGATTAACAAAAATCAGAACCTGTCTAACTGCTCTAAAAATAAAATATTTCTATTTATAAAATAAAAAATAAATCATTAAAAAAATAATTGAGCTCTACAAAGCAAGACAGAATTGAAATTTTTGTGATTTCTCGTTTCAATTTCTCTTTTTACAAAATAACTCAAATGATATCAAACATTGCAGAATTCTTTAGAAGGTGAATTATAAAGTAGAGCATCTAATTTGCATAAATACAAACTGTTTCTAGCTTTAGAACATATAGTGATCTTCATTCTCAACAATTGTTCCAATGCCTATCACCTTGATTAGTTTAATGGTTTGGGCCCTCATAAGTTCAGGGTCTTTAATCACATCACTGTCTAACAGAGTGAAGCAAGCTTTCACAAAGTTCATTTAATACTGATGCACATGTGTCCTGAGTTCTATTACTATCAAGTTATTAAATTACTTCCAAATTTAAGTTCTTGCCATTCATAACAACATACAAACTGCTTTAGTAATAATCTATTGCATGTCAGATCAAACTTAAAAATCAAATTTCAACACAATTTTTTTCTTTAGCCTAACATTAGCATCTATTGTGTAGCTTAAGTTAATGCCGTTGAAATCACCAGCTGGTACTAAACAGACTATTTTTAAATGTACAATGGGATATAATTAACTCCATTTAGTTTAGAAAATGGCAAAACTATAATTACAGGCCATTTCTGTAAATACGTTAAAGTAAATATAACATTTAAGATCATCAGAAGTACTTGGTTCACTTACTAAGAATAGATAAATACAAGACAAACAAAGAGATTAAAAAAAAAGACGACTTATTGTGAAACAGAGTAATTTTTTAGTTAGTTTTAAATACAAAGGTGCATGTATCTTGCCAGAGTCCTTACTTGTGAACTCAGAAATTACTTAGAGAAGAATGTATTCTCTTCACTTATTGACAGCATATGATTTCTGATAAATTAAACCAAACTAAAACAAATTATTATAGGCCGGAATAATTTTTTTCACTTTTAAGTAATTTTCATCTCTGTATATCTAAATATAGGTCCAATGACTATTCATATGCAATATATTATTTAATGACACCTTTCCTCTGTAAATATAGAGATTTTAAGATAACATATACTTAAGCAACATAAGACTATTCACCTCTTTTTGGATCTTCATATCAAGATCTTTCTGTTTTTCAACAATAGAATCATAATGCTTCTCTCTTAGGTCAACAATTTCTTCCTTGGTAAGAGGCCTACAGAGGAAAATGAGGGAGAAAAGGAAAAAAAAAAAAAAAGCACTGATGAGCCCACGTCTAAATAAAGCACTCATAAAATCAATGAAATTCTGAAATTTTACTGTCAAAAATGTATTAGAGCAATTTGATGCGATGATTTCAATTCTTAGAGTAAAAAAGCATACATTCTAATGCTAATTACAATTTGGTACATGAGCTGAATAAGATGATATACCATCAGAGTACTTTTTAGCAAAACATTCACCTCCATTTACCTTTACTTTGGCTCTGTTTCAGCCATCTGACCATATCCCAAAATGTTCATCATAAAATACAAACTTTTGTACGCTACGCTGACCTCAGCCCCTGTATCATTCTGGGACTCTCGGCTCTCATACTCACTCCCCTCCTATTTATTCTGCTCAACCCCTCTGGTCACCCCAGGCCCTTGATCCTTCCATTTTCTCCCAGTAGTCTATCTGGCCTCACTTCACTTATAACCAGTGGGGACTCCATGGCAAATCTGAAGTACTCTCTTACCTGCATACTCACCTTCTTGCGTGCCTATCATTATGCCTTATTCACCCAGATTACTCACTCTCTGACCTTGGATCATGACTAACCCTTTCTGCTCAGAGATGCTAAAGAAAATCCAACATCTATTGGCCCTCAGCCCCTAGCAATAAACCTTTACTTACACATAACTCCCTCTTATATCTTATGCTAACTACTTCAAAACCTTCACATACACACTCCTTAAATTATCATTAGAACTCCTTTCTCTTAGAAGTCAATATCACCCCACTTTGAGACATGTCTCTAACCATCAAATTCCTCATCTTCTTGCCAGTTCTCCTCTTATCTAAGTCTATCCTCTTTCCTCTAAAGAGGTAGCATTTTTTAACTTGTTCAAGGTCGCCACTGCCATACTTGTACTTGACTTATTTATCACTGGTGTCACCTCACCCCACCCCACCCCACCCCAGGGAATTCTGTGGGACACTGCTCCATCAATTAGGGCCTCTCTTTCATCTTTAGTCTACCCTTTTTGTCTGTTTTCACCTCTCTTCATTGAAGAAAGGAAGAAGGAAAGAAAAACTTTAACTTGACCTGTATCTATTTCTAACTACTGCTCCTTCTCCTTCCCATTTCAGCCAAAATTTCTGAAATCAAAAGTTTATTGATAGCACATCTAGCACTTACTATGTGTCAAGTTCTCATCTATGTGCTTTACACATATTACTAATTTTAATTCTCACAAAAACCCTGTAAGGTAGATATAAGGGTCATATATATGAGGGAAATGAGACAAAGACAGGTTAAGATTAAGTCCTAGTAAGTCATATAGTATGTGGCAAAGCTAGAATTTGAACCCAAGTAGTCTAGGTCCTTGCTCTTAACTACTGTGTTTCCTTTACGTTCTGTGTCCTTACTTCCTATTCTCTCATTAACTCCTGACAGTCTGCCTCTGCTTTCATCAGTCTGATAACTTAAGCAAGGGTAATCAATGGCTTCTATGTTGCCAAATACAATAGACAGTTTTAAGTTCTTATTTTATTACTCTAGTTTCATGTGCCAGTGTTGACCCTTCCCCCCATTCTATCTGTCTGTCAGTCTGTCTTCTATCCTTGGCTTTCCATGCTTTACTGATCCTTCTTTATGCGCCCACTGCTTCTTGGTTATCTTCTGACTCCTCTTCTAGGGTCTGCCTATTCAATCCTCAGATCACAGCTCTCTCTCCAAGCTCCAACCACCCCACTTTCTCCTCTTCCCCAACCTCAGGTCTTGAAAATTATCATGGTTTTAACCAGCCATGTATAAGGTAATGTCACCTACTTTTGTTCCTCTAGCCCTAACTTCTGCCTAGGGTTTTGTTTTTATTTCTTGTGCTTTTAGTTTTTTGAGGTATTACTTACATAAGATTAAAAAAAAAAAAAACATGATTAGTAAACAAGTTTTAGAATGTCATAAGGAAAGAAAAGGGGGATAAAGTTTTAAAAAATTCAAAGAAATGTATTTATCGATATTAGATAGTTTTTTAAAAATAAAATATGCATAAGTTCAATAGGAAAGCACTTAGGTAGGCACATATGTATATTAAATTCTTCCATGTTCAAAACAATCTTTTGAGATATGTTAACACTTGCCTCAATCTTATAGAAAGAGAAAACCAAGGTCCTAAAATATAAACTGTTTAATGCCTCAAAGCAAGCAAATGTCAGAGCCTGGATTCTTAGAAAGCTTCTTACAGTTCACATAGAAGTTGTTTTTAAAAAAATTTTTAAAAAGCCTTACCTATGACTGCTTCCTGGGCTTTCCCCCTGTACAAAAATTAATTAAACAATTAAACAAATTTCACTAACTGAATTCTATTTAAGGCAAGCCAATAAAATTTTTACTTAAGATATTTTCTGCTTATCTGTTTTATCATAAGAAATTTCATTATTAAAAGTTTTTTAAACAAAAAGCTTTAACATTTTACCTCTTCTCAAAGGCAAAATTCAGTTTAATATCTACCTTAATTATATAACAACCAATTCCTGGACATTTCCTAATTTTTTATAATAAATATTTACTCTATGCCAAATGAACGTCTGGGGTCAAGATGACTAGACAACATACTCTCTATGCACTCAACATTTACAACCGATCTTCATTATTCACAGATTCTGTATATGCAAATTCACCTATGAGCTAAAATTTATTTTCAATATCAAAACCATTACTCCCTGCACTTCTGTGGTCATTCATAAACTTGCACAGAGCAGCAAAAATCTGAGTTGCCTAATGTATACATGCCCACTTGAGGTGGAAGGTGATGCTCTGCCTTGTTTCAGCACTCATACTGTGCCTTCTCTGTAGTCTATTCAGTGTCAGTTTTTTGCATTTTTGTGCTATTTTTATTGGTGATTTTGCTGTTTAAAATGACCCTCATGTGTAGTACTGAAGTGTTATCTATTGTTCCTCATTACAAGGTGTGACATACCTTATAGAGAAAATATGTGTGTTACATAAACTTCATTCAGGCATGAATTTTTAGTGCTGTTGGTAGTGAATTCGAGGTTAATGACTCAGGGGGGAGGGTACAGCTTAGTAGTAGAGTGCATGCTTAGCATGCACAAAGTCCTGGGTTCAATCTCTAGTACAAATAAACCTAATTATCCCCCCACCCCTAACAAAATAAAATTTAAAAAAAACTTAATGAATCAATAATATACATTAAAATAAGGTATCAAAGAGAAACATAAAACAAGGTTATATATTTGATCAGCTGACGAAAATGTTGTGACCAGAAGCCTGTAGGAACCTAACCTGTATTTCCCCTAGGAGTAACGTTTCAGTATTCACTAATTCAGCATTCAGCAACTTTATAGAATGTAACTACCACAAATAATGAGAATCAACTGTTTTGTCCTCTTTCACAGGATTATAGCATTTTACCCATAGTTTTTTTCCTTCAAAACAAAACCTAAATACTTTCGAGTGATTTGAATTTATGTACACATTTAAGCTATTCACATCTCACAGTTAAAATATATGACTAAACAACAGCAGAAATAAAATTCCACCAAATGATCCAAATTAACTTAGGAAAAAGCTCTACGATACAGGATATGACTTTCGATTAAACCAAACACTATGACATGAAGAGAAAAAGACTGGTTAGCAAAAACAAACACAAACAAAAAACTTAAGCAAACAAAACGTACCTTAGGAAAACACACTGAACCACAAATTCTTTTAAAAGCAGTATGATGCAGGGATGAAGGCTGAAGGTTGACAGAACTCTGACATTTAGTACTAGCCAGAAACTTTAAAAATATGTTAAGAGTTTGTTTTAAAAAATAGAATTAAAGTAACCTTTGAAAGGGGAATAAACTAAATAAACATTAAAATATTTGGGAGAAATTCACTGGGAAAACAAAAGGCTAAGACAGTTTCCCAAATGTGTTCTACCAGATAATAAATATGCATTACTATTTAAAAACAGATTTATACCCAAATTAATTTGGGAAATGCTAAATTGAACAAGTTTAAATAATTTTCTTTAACAGTTCTCAGAACCTTTAATATGATAATTTACACTCTGAGACTAGCATTCTGTACACACTCTGGGCGCTTGGCTAAAGAATAATTTAAATTTGGTTTGGTACATTTTCTTCTTTCCTTAAAAAACAAAAATGATGGGGAAAAAAAAGCTTGTAGTATTCTTCTAATCAAATTTACTTTAGAGATGTGGAAAGTAGGCCCAAAGAAGTTTAAGTAATTTGCACAAACGCATCTAACAGTTCAGTGAAGCTGGAAATTAACATAGAAACTAAAACTCTTATAACTATGCCAGTGCATAAAAAATACATACCATATGTCACTAATTCTAAAATGCACTTTTTTTTCCATTTTAACATTTCTGTATTTGGGATGCATCTTAAAACAGATTTTTAGATGAAGTGAAATGTAAAAATCAACAAAAAGAATAAATGATAAAAAAGATAATCGCTAAAGTCAGAAAGTGATCATAGAACAAACATGAATAAATTTCACCCTCAGAAATCTATGAAAATTATAGTTAAAGAATGGGTTTACTCTGGATTGTTGAGGAATTTTACCTACTTAATGGCAAGAGGTTAGAAATATCTTTTAAAAAGTTCTTCAGGTTCTGTAGAATGCTTTAAAAACCTGTTTTTTAATATATATATATGATATAATATATAATTGATATATGAAACTATACATAGTATATTAGTTTTATATGTTATATAGTAG
Source organism: Camelus dromedarius (assembly GCF_036321535.1). Classification (NCBI taxonomy): domain Eukaryota; kingdom Metazoa; phylum Chordata; class Mammalia; order Artiodactyla; family Camelidae; genus Camelus; species Camelus dromedarius. The sequence goes on from NC_087436.1 coordinate 44,013,055, forward strand.
AAAAATCTGAATTATTTGTTAATATAAATTAGTAAAAGAAACTAAAAAGTAAAACTAAACACTAAAAATTCTAAAATAAAAATAAAAAATTTTAAAAATGATTGTTAGAACTAACAAAAACAAATATAAATTTTCTACTTATGTGAAAATACTTACTTCATCACTTTCTACTAGATTCTCAAACTGAAACAACAAGAAAGTAAGTGTTAGGATGAATCTTTGTCTAAAGTATCTATTTCACAAAAAATTTTAAGTCACTTTTTCATTTCAAAAATAATATACCTTTATATTTTTAAGATAAAGTATAAGTTATGTCTTTTTACACACTAGTCCATTTGATACATTTAACAGTTCTATAAGACAGCCAAGACGAGAATATACCATTTATGACTATATGAAAAAGAAAAAGAATTACAGCAATTTTCTACATAAATCAGAAACATAAACTAAAACTTTCACCTGAATTGAATATTTCATGGGTGTTTTAAACTCACACTGCCAGAATTTTTTACTTCACTTGAGTTTGGAAAAAATTATTTAATAAGAAGTCCCTCAAGAAACAGACTTAAAAAACACTCAAATAAGAATTTCTCTTGTAATATTTATATTTATTCATCTATTCATTCATATAACTATTTACTGAAAATCTACTAGACGGTAGATGCTAATCCCCAGTGCAGTGTCCTTCTAGGGATAGGAATGTAAACAATTTGATCATGAAGGGATGAATGTCATGTCAAATGACCAAATGAAAGTCATTACTATTAAATTATATTATTAAAATATTTATACTTCAAATAATTTGACAAATAACCACTTGAAAGAATGGAAAATTGTTCTATTTTAATATTGTTTCGTTGTTTAAAGATCAAGAAAACAATGAATTCAAAAGGCTTAGAAAATACAAGACTCTAAAGCGATGACTTAAAAGTGCTTAAAATTATTATCTTGAACATATATTTTGTGCTGGTTTGTAATCTGTTTTAAAAAAAGAATTCTTGGTTTATATGCTTCTTTATTTAAGACAGAATGCAGTTTTGGACTGGCTGTAGGTTCTGCCACTTACAGGTTGTGTAATATAGTCCAATTTCTTCACCTGTCTAAGCCTCTAATTATCGCTGATAAAGTGGGGTGACTGCTACCTGTTTAACAGAATTGTAGTAAAAATTGTACATTCATAAACTGTATGATAAAATAGCTGGTACATAGTTGGGACTGAGTAAGTGGTAGACTCTATCATTATGTCCTTATATACAAAGAATAAGCAACTCAGAGTTTCATACAGTGGAGTTGCAGAAAAATCAACTAGCTGCTTTGATTCTGGCACACCTCAACTAGCAGGTCAGTGACCTGTCTCTAGAATCACTGTCTACAGAGCCACTATAACTGATAGAAGAGTACCCTCTGCCTCAGTTGTGTAGGGCAGAAAAAAGGCGAAAACAAAACACTACTTCTTAAAGTAGAAAGAGCAATTCTATTAGAAGAACAGGACCTTAATCTTTTGCAAGATGATTCTCCCTATTCACTGTTCCCAATGCTTTCCCTGTTCACTAGCATCAACAATATTGAAGTATATGAAAATTTAGTACCATACTAAATTTAGGTCCAGGCCTTTCTCCCTTAAGAACAACAACAACAAATGTCCTTCCTGTCCTTCTGACAGTACTTTTGTCCAATCAGATTCACGACTCTGCTTACCTCTATAGTTAAGTGCTCACCTCTTGAGCATGTTCTAAAATACTTGGATCTGGGAAGAAAAACAGAAAAACAACTTTAAAAATCACAATTAATCCTAAAACTGAGTTAATATCATGGCATAAAACATTTCCTCAAATTCACTAATATGCAGTATCTTATATTTGAAAAAAGAAACCACCACACTTACCTAACAATATAAATAGTCCAGATTTTTTAACTTAGTTATGGATTTAAGTGTTTGGTCAACCAATATTTTTCTACTGGTCCTAATATTTACTAAAACTGTAATAATAAATTAACTTACTATATTTACCACATGGAACAGAATATAATTAAATTTAAGTTTATCTCATTATTTTTACTGTATCAAGAAAAGTAACTTGCTAAAATATTGGTGTGTTAAATAATGTATAAGAGTATGCTCCCAATTTTGTTAAACATTTGCAAAACAACAAAAATCTAAAAAGATACATGCAATATATTAAGAGTGGTTAGATAGTCGGATCATGTTTATACAAAGCTTAGGTGCTTTTTGTTCTCTTCTCACGTCTGCACTAATAAAAGAAAAAGAAAATCAATGCACATATACACTAGCCAAATAATTCATTACATTAATTTTTCCAACTAGGGTCCAATATTAACTTTAGTTTTAATTTCTCCTCACAATGTATATATGTATCAAATCACCATGATGTACACTTTAAATATCTTACAACTTTGTAGCTTATACCTCAGTAAAGCTAACATTAAAAAATTCTAATCACTCTTTTCTGCTCCTACTAGTGAAACCTACATGTAGTCAAGTAAGCATCTCCTTTGTTATACTCGCTCCAAAGATTTGACCACACTCTATTATAAACTATATGTCCTCTAACTAATATAGTATGAAAGCTGGTTTGGGACACAGCCACTCAAACCCCTGTACTACTGGAGTGTTAGGAGGTAAGACTTTCACTTACAATGTGGATCTTGTTATTGCTGCCTAAATTGATGACAGAGAGACTCTCCATCCTCTCACAGGGAACCAAAATTACACTGAGTTCCTAATGTATCAGGATTCTTGGACAGAAAGTACCCCTTTAAGAGATGGTAAGAATCCTGGGGTTAGGAGAGATCAGAATGCTTTGTGAGTATTATGTATGTATGTGCGTGCAGAAGAAGCAGACAGATTTAGTAAAAGAGAATGCCATGTTACCAAAACTAAATTTTTTTATCATAAAGAATTTTAAAAAAGCAATGAAATTAAAGGTGCTATTTTTCCTGGTACAATCTTTATTTGCTAACAGATATAACGCAGTTTTATTGACCATTAAGAGATCATAGGTAAAAAGCAGAACATTTGGTATTGCCATTCCACAGATCTATTGATTCATGTAACATATCCAGTATAAATACCTTTAATTCTCTAAGCAACTAGTGCCTGCATCCTTCTAATCTTCCCCATTTCTCAAATAAAAACAGAAATGAGTTTAGCTTTCTAGTAGCACTGTGTTCTGACATTAGGATTTATGCTTAAAGTACTATATGCTCTCTCCCAGCAACCATCTCTCTCTTCCCTGAATGAAAAATCTGTTTCTGATTAATCTATTTCCTCTTCTAGGCTTACTGAGTGATTTAACCGAATAGTAGAATAAAGTTCAGTAATACTAAGTATCACAGTATAGGCCATCAAGTGTGACTTCACTGCTGAAGCAAAGTCTAAAGTTAAGACTGTATAAACCCAAGGAAGTAACTATTGCACTACACTTACATTAGATGGCAGAATACTGTGTTCTGTTCTAATTATTCATAGACATATAGCTAACTTTAGTAGAAGCCCAAAGTGTTGGCTATTGTAAATGTCTCCCTTTTTTGTCCCCTTTATTCACATCTAACTATTGTGAGGATGTTCATGCTCTTGAACGACTCTCTCTGATTATCTGACCAACCTAGACCATAGCTATCCCCCAGACCTCATTTGAATGGCTCAGAGTTATATGGAAACTGAGTAGAGAGACAGAGTATTCTCCTGAGAGCTCTAGGAAGGTGCTAAGGGTTAGGGTTCTGACAATCTGCAGAGAGTATTGAAATCGATTGAGAGAGTGTTTTTTTTTTAAGTGTTCTCACAGTATTGAAGTCATCCCTAAGGACCAGTTACACCCCTGCTCTGCTCTGCCCATAGTTTGCTTAGTACTTGAGAAACCTAGTACCCTTATAAAAAATTCCACCTTTTGCCTAAGATAGTTTAATCTGGGTTTCTGTCCCTATAATCAAGGTCCTGAGTAATAAATAAACATGAGTCTAAGTGATAGAATGACAAAAAAGAAAATTAAGAAATAGTAATATATATAAATATAATAATAGGTAAACAGAAAAGCATAATAAGTTTGGGGAAAAATTCAAGCTTTCTTTTAAGACAGATTAAATTCAGACCTTATTATTCACAAAGGGCATATACTGACTCCTAACACCACAAATGCTAAGATTATATTGATAGATTAAAGTAAATAAATACTCAATTTGGCAAACTCAGGGGCTGTATCCTGGAATTTATCTGAAAAGAAAATGAGAAATATTGTGGTACATATTTGAGAAGTAATTAGAAAGCCAATTGTTTGAAAGTCTCATTTCATATTTCAGAGAGCTTTCTCATTAGTAAATGAAAGAAACTGAAATTAAAATCTTTCTATATTATTGGATGCCTAAAAGCCTAACACATTTAGAATATAACTTTTTCAGTGTTTCTGGTTATAAACTGTCTTGATATTTTGTGTTTTCTGACTCACAGTTTTGTTCTAGAATGAGGAGTGAGGCTCTTGGCAATCCTTTATTACTTCTAGGTAAGGATGAGAATACAAGTGGAACAACTTAAGAGAGAAAAGGAGATACTTATCTATTAAATGTGGCCTCAAGTGTTTATATTTTTATTTCATAAGTACTTATTGAGTAGGTACTAAGTGCCTGGCACTGTTCTAGGTGCTGACAATACAACTGTCAATAAAACAGATAAAGACTGCCACCTTGCAGCTAACACTCTTGGGGATGAATGACAACAAGCAAGCAGATAAATGCATCAGATGGTGGGATATGCTATGAAAAAACAAGTATCTCAAAGTAAGTGAGGATAGTGACTGGGAAAGGGAGGTTATTTTATATGGAGTGGTCAGGGCAGCCCTTTCTGTTAAAGCAAAATTAGAACAAAGACCTGCAAGGCAATGAGGAAGCCAGTCAACTAGATATCGGGAAGAAAAGAATTATAAGCAGAGGAAAAACACAAAAGCTCTGAGGCAAAACTGTGCTTGGCATATTCTAAGAAAGTAGGGGGCCTGAACAGCTGCAGTGGAGGAGAAAGGGAGATAAGATCTGAGAAAGAGCCAGAGTCAGACCACAGGCCAGGCCATGGGAAAGATTTTAGGTTTTATTCTCAATTAGATGAGAATTCACAAATATTTGTCTTTGGCGTTCACTTTTTCCCTGATTATCTTTTTTTATACATGATTTGTTCAAATCAGATTTCAAACAAGGTTTACACACTGCAGTTACCTGTTAGGCCTCTTAACGTCTGTAACAGCCCTCCTCCCTGCACCATTACCTTTTATCATGCCATTGATTTGTTAGAGAAATCATGTCACTTGTCCTGTAGAATTTCTTACTTCCTAGATCACTTCCTAGTATTTTTCCTCTTGGTGTTGTTTAAATGTTTCCTCTATCCTCTGTGCTGGTAATCTGATTTAAAAGCTTGATTATATTGAGTGCAATTTTTTAAGGCAAGAACCCTTTATATGTGGTATGTGCTACTTAATCAAATTACAAGGAGTTTTATTTTTGTCTGCCTCACTTTTGCTGACACTGAGAATGATCCATAGGTTCAGGTATTGTTAGCCTAACGCATCCATTAGAAAGCTTCCCACCAACATTTTACTAAACGGTTTCAACATCCGTTGATAAATCATTTTCAGCTCTATTATTTCATTAGAAGGTAAAAAATCATTATTTTTTATTTCTATCATTCTTTAAGAATTTATTAGCTATATAAAAACTTCATTGGAAGATCCTGAATAGATGATCTGCCATAAGTTTTAAGAAGTCTAATTAGGAATCTATCATAATACTATAGCAGAAAAATGATGGTAGCTTGGATGACGAAACTGAAGTTATGAGAAGTAGTTCTGAAGAAAAGGTTGACAATTTGCTAATATATTAGCTGTAAGAGTGTATGTAAAAAGGAAAAATCAAGGATGCTCCTAACTTTTTGGCCTGAACAACTAGAATGGAGTTGCCATTTAGTGAGATGAAGGAATCTGGGAAAGGAGCACGTTTATGGTTTTAGGTGCTCTGAACTTGACATCCATATATTGAGTCTAGATTAGGGTTCTCTATTCAAATTCTAAGCCTAGAAACATTAACATCCGTCCAAAACCTCCTTTAGAGTACTTTCTATAATTAACCTTGTGGCTACTTCTCAATCTCAGATCAGTAAAAACACTACTGTTTTCTTTCTTGCTTCAAACCCAGGAAATTCATCTTGTTTTCTTTTCCTATCCCAAGGAAGAATGGCTGCAAAGATGCAATGTCAGCAATCTCTCCCCTCCCATACATATGCTTCATGTTCTCACCAAAACATACACATACCTATTGCTTTTAAGGATTTTACTTCTAATCACTATGGAAAAATAGAAGTATAGCCTATTCCCGGGAGAGAAAGGAAGAGTGAGTTATCCCTCAATAAGGGATAGTTATCCCTCAATAAGGGATATCTCTCAATAAGTTAGACATATAGGGAAAAAATTAAAACTATAAAAGCAATGCAGAATGGATCAGTTACCTTGATAAGCTGGGTCACCTTAGGGGAATGAATGGCTCCTGGGTTTTAAGACTTAAAGGAAAGAGAGTAAGATGGCATCTAAAAGAAGAATGTGTTGAGAAAATGGAAGACCAAAAACCACAGAAACGAATATTAGCAGGGTTCATCCAAAGCCTATCTGCAGAAGGGTCCTGGTTCAAGGAACTGAGCTGTCTGACCCAGTGGCAGGTACTGCTCCAAGGGGATGAGTTATTTGAATTGTAAAACTAAACTTCTTCTGAATTTATATTCACTAAGCACCTCTACCCTCTTATTCCTCTCATCCATTAAAATTCTATCACGCTATTGCAGCAATTCAGTCACATCTTCAAACTGTACTTCTAATTCTGGTCCTCTTGTTATTTCCACTGTCTCAGCAGTTACATTCTCCACTGAAGTCTTAAACTCCTCAAGGTCATCCATTAGGGTTGGAATCAACTGCTTCCAAACTGCTGATAATGTTGATATTTTGACCTCTTCTGATGAATCATGAATGTTCTTAATGACATCTAGGGTGAATCCTTTCCAGAATGCTTTAAATTTACCTTTCCCAGATCCATCTGAGGAATCACTATCTTTGGCAGCTATTGCCTTACATAATGTATTTCTTAAATAGTAAGACCTGAAAGCCGAAATTACAACTTGATCCATGGGCTGCAGAATGGATGTTGTGTTACTAGGTATGAAAACAATATTAATCTTGTTGTACATCTCCATCAGAGCTCTTGGGTGACCAGGTGCATTGTTGATGAGCAGTCATATTTTGAAAGGAATCTTTTTTTAATGATCAGTAGGTCTTAAGAGTGGGCTCAAAATATTCAGTAAACCATGTTGTAAACAGATGTGTTGTCATCCAGGCTTTGTTGTTCCATTTATAGAGCCCAGGCAGAGTAGAATGAGCATAATTCTTAAGGGCCCTAGGATTTTTGGAATGGTAAATGAGCACTAGCTTCAACTTAGTCATCAGCTGCATTAGACACTAACAAAAGAGAGTCAGCCTGTCCTCTGAAGCTTTGAAGCCAGACATTTATTTCTCTCTAGCTATGGAAGTCCTACATGGCATCTTCTTCCAAGAGAAGGCTGTTTCATCTACATTGAAAATCTGTTGTTTAGTATAGTCACCTTCATTAATGATCTCTGGATAACTTGCTGCAGCTTCTACATCTGCACTTGCTGCTTTCCCCTGGACTTTTATGTTATGGAGATGGCATCTTTCCTTACACCTCATAAACCAACATCCGCTAGCTTAAAAATTCTCTTCTGTAGTTTTCTCACCTCTCTCAGCTTTTACAGAATTGAAGAGAGTTAAGAGTCTTGTTCTGGATTGGGTTTTGGCTTAAGGGAGTGTTGTGGCTGTTCTGATCTACCCAGACCACGCGAACTTTCTCCGTATCAGCAATGAAACTGTTTTTCCTTACCATTCATGTGTTCAGTGGAGTAGCACTTTTAATTTCCTTCAGGGACTTTTCTTTTGGATTCACAACTTGGCTAACTGACCCAAGAGGCCTAGCTTCCAGCATCTTGGTTTTTGACATGCCTTCCCCATGTGATTTTTCATCCTTTGCTCTTCCATAAAAATTGGTGTAATCAGCCGGTTAAGTTCAGTCCAACTGCTGGAACTGCACTGAATTCAGATCTTTCTGTCTATGAACATGGTATTGTCCTCCAATTATTTAGTTTTTTTTTTTAACTGTTGTTTTGGTCTTATACATCTATCATCGATTTATTCCTAGTTTTTTGTATTTTTAATTGCTTACACAGAAAGTAATTTTTAAAATATACATTATCTGTTTATTGCTGATATATAGGAACACAGTAAAATTTTAATACAAATAATAGATAGAATTTCACATTAAGAGATTAGGAAAAATATGTGATAATACCAAGCATTAGAAATGGAACAATGAAATCCCACTGTCTGCAAAAGTATAAACTGGTATAACTGCTTTGAAGATTTTGATATATTCTAGTAAATTTGAAGATGTGTATGAGCTATGAACCAGCAATTCAATTTCTGAGTATATATACCTAAAAAATCTCTAGAACATGTGTACAAAGAAATATTTATAAGAATGTTAACTGAAGTAGTTTGTAATAGTAAAAAAATCTTGAAATATTCTAAATGCTTATCAACAGGGGAATAGATTAATTTAATTATGGCTTATTCACACAATAAAACACTACAAAGGAGTAGAAATGAATGAATCTGAGCTACATGTATGAAAATGAGACTTAAATGAATATTCCAGTTAAGAATCACTACCCTAAATCAAAAACTTAATCAATCAATGTTTATTATACTTAAAGTGACTAGAGGGGGAATGAAGCACCATTATTTCCTTCAACTTAGAGGAGTAAATGTGGGTCCTCATAAGAAGCTGTTCCTGCAAGTGTCAGGAACCATGTGAATCCTAGAGAAGTGAGTGGGGATAAATGCAGAGAGTGAGGGAATAATGGGAATAATGTATGCAATTAAATTTTGGGCATAGGCAAGAAATGATGATAGCCTGGATTAGAGTGTTGTCAATGAGAGAAGTGGATAGAGTAAAGAAATATTTAGAAGATAAAAATCATCTGGTGTGGGGGATGGACTGGAAAATGAGAGGTGATGGGGAGAAGTGTCAGAATCTCAATGGGGACATAATACAATAGAAGCAGAAGTCAAGAAAGGAGGTACAAGAGAAAAAAAATAAATGTAGTAAATCCAAGACAGTAAATCCAAGACATAAGACTTAAGTGCAAGGAGTGAAAAGGATAAAGGACAAAGTGATGTAAGAAGCTAGAAAAGTCCTTTAGGAATATATCAGTATCATATAAAATAAAGCTGAACTGTGGAAAAAATGGTTAAAGTCATACCACATGTGCATTTAACTTCCATGAATATAGCCATATGCCCTGGAGGGAAGGGGGAGGTAAGAAATAATATGAGCAGCAACCAACCACTGTATTCAAAAGTATGTATATTCAGGTGAGTTAGTTATGGTAAAAGTTGAGCAGCTGAAACCAAGAGGCTCTGGACAATGATTTAAAGAAAACAGAAGTCTATATTCCTTTAAAAAAAAAAATCTAGAGCTCTCCAAAGTCATCCACTGACATTTATTTATACACAATCCTTATGTCTCTGAGAGCTGTCTCTAAATGAACCAAGTTTCTGTATAACCATTCTCCTATTGCAGAATGATGTGAAAGTGGACTCAAATATGTAAAGGATATTAAAGAGGTAGAAAAGGTAGGCTATCATACTCTGCATGATGGTGGCATGTAAAGGAATTTGGAAGAGTTTGAAAGTAATGCAGTATAAAAGTGGAGATTCTTGCATATATATTTATTCATCAGTGTTATCAAGACAGATATTAAGATAATCTTTTATTAAGGATAAAATCATTCTCATCAAGAATAGACTGAAAATGCAGTTTTTTATGCTTCTATATGTTATTTGCAAAGTAGACAAATATACTTTTATAGAAAAGTGACTTTAGTAAAAGATAACTAAAAAATTCTCACAAATCCTACATCTTCACATTCTCCTGTATAATATCTGTTAAAGTAAAATAAGTCTTTCCTTGTATTTTGTTTGACATTATAAATAAATAATGAAGAACCATGGTAAATTGTTCCACAGTCTATTAAAAATTAAAAGCTTCCCATGACTCTTTTTTTCTGGACAAAAGATTAGAAAGGTTACAAATAGAAGCCTGGAAAAAAACATTACACTGAAGATGACAGACACATCATTTTTCAATGAGTATCAAATACTTCAATGAAGGTTTAACTATTCAAATCTCCAGAGATAATCCATCAACAGACTTTCCATGTAGGGACAGCAGTGACATAGGTGGTAATAATAAAGTAATAATATTTACTGTTAAATAAACTCCTCCCTAATGAAGGTAAACTTACGAAGAATGGATATTCAAAATATATATTGAGTTCTTTGGAAGAGGAGGGACAAATCTTCCTGTTAAGCATGTTAAAGACAAAAAATATGGGTTAAAAAGTTAATTGCCTTTTAAGAGGAGCCTGATTTAGAGGGAACTAGTAACCAGAAGAGACCTCAGAGGTCTTTTAGTCCTCTTATTTATCCTCTGCAAGCTGTAAGCAACATCTCAAATTGCTGACTACCTTCCTCTTTTAGAAACTGTTGCCACTTACATGTCTATGATTTTGAACTTTTTAATTCTTCTTACTTCCCTGGATACCTGAATGACAGACATAGCTACATATTTATATTTAAAATACAACAGTGAATAAAAATTGACCCACGTATCCAACAGGCTTACAGTCTAATGCAGCAGACACACAGGTAAATTAACAACTATGATGCTCTGAATGGGATATGTCCAAATAAGGGGCATCAAAAATTGGCTAGAGGAGGAGGAATTAGCTAGGTAGTGGAAAGGAATGTTTCAGGGAGCAGTAGCTACCAAAGTCAAGGGGAAATGAAAAGATCAAGACTGCATATGATAATTCTGTCAACAAATACTTAATAAATATCTACTACATACTAGGCACATAACTTGGAGCTGGGCATTCAAAAGTAAGCAAAATAGGAATGAACTTCTTCCTTTACACTGAGAGTGGAAAACAGACATTAACCAAATAATTACACTATTTCAGGTATAATTATAACTTGAGGAAGTCCTGAGAAGAAAAGGAAGATGGTTCCATCCTGGTGTGAGAATTTATCCCCTGAAGGTAGGAATCAGACTGGGAAAGCTTCTGTGGGAAACAATCCTTGAGCTGGCATCTAAAAGATGAGTGAGTAGGAGTTGTCTAAGGAAAAAGGGAAAAAATTGATTCAAGGAAGAGTGTGATACAAATGAGGCAAAAAAAAAAAAAAAAAAAAAAGTAGGCAAAGAATAGATAAGATACTGCAAAGTCTTGAAAGCTACATTAAAGATTTCGGTCTTTATCCTAAAAGTATGGTAAACCACCAACAGCAAGAATTTTAATCTGCATTTGTATCACAGATTTGCATTTATGATCACGTTTGACTCCAGACTGCAGGATAAACTGAAAAACATCAGGAATAGATGTGGGTAGACCAGCTGGTAGTCTATCCACTCAGTCAACAAACACTGAGTGCCTACTATGTGCAAGCACACTTTGTGTGTTGGATACATAGGAATAAATAAATTAAAGTCCTTAACCTCATGAAATTTATACTCTAGTAAGGTGAAATAGGTAACAGACAAGCAAATACTCAGTCTACAAAGTCATGCAGTGATAAGTGCTATGAAGGAAAATAAAACAGTGTCAAAGTAATAAATGAGGAAGAATGCTATTTTAACACATGGTATTGTAAATCTAAGCAAGAAATGATGACAGCTTGAATAAGGTGACAGTAGTGAGATAAGTGGGTGGAATGAAAAGCTATTTAGGAGGTAAAAAAATATATATGGTTTTGGGGATGGACTAGAAATACTGGATGATGGGGAACAGTGTCAAAGATGCTTGTAGATTAGTGACTATATGCATGCTACTTAGGGAAAGTATAGTAAGGTAAAAGTCTAGTTAAGTTTTAAAGGACTATAACATTTAATAGCTGAGGTGAAGAAAATGAACATCCATAAGAAATAGGAAAGATGGATTTAGTTAAGTCCACAAGCCAGGGAGGTAGATGGAAAGTACAGTGAATGTGAAATTGCAGGAGTTAAGAGAGGAGTCAACAGCATCAAATGCTGCTAAAAGATCAGGTACAGTAAAGACTAATAATACCTACTGGATTATGATGGTTATTTTGATGTTATGAGTGGGGGGCAGGAAGGAGAGTAAACATTAGCTTACCTTGAAGACTGAGTGAAAAATGATGAAATGGAGATATCAAGACCAGACAATTCTTTAAATTGTTAAAGGGAAAAAACTGGAGACAGGTAATAGCTGGAAGGAGATGCAGGAATCTAAGTAAGGTTTAGTGTTTCTTTCTTTTTGGTTTTCAGATTAGAGAGGCACAGCTCACAAAGGTATTGGCAAGAGGGCAGAGCTACAAATACAGAAGACTGACGGGTCTGTACTAAGACAGGTAGGATGTACAGGTTGGAAAGAAATGGGACATTCAGAAGGTATAAACTACAAAATCTACAAGTATAATCTACAAAATTGGATTTGAAAGGTGAGTGAAGGGAGGAGTTTAATATGATTCTCACGTTCATGGCTTTGGTAACTATATATTGTTTTAATACTCACAAAGTAGGGCACAAAGTAGTAAAAATGGCTAGGGCTTAAAAAAAAGAAAAAAGGAGTAAAGAACTATGAGAAGGAAAGAAAGATGAGCTCAACTTTACGAAGTAAATTTGAGGTTATGTTTGATACTCAAGGGGAAATACTCAGTAGGCAGTTAGATATTCAGGGTTCAGACTCAGATGATGGAGCTCATTCGTATGCAGGTAGTAGGTAAAGCCAAATGTTTTCATGCCTTCACCCAGGGAAAGTACATTAAGGAAGGAAAATAAGGAAGAACAGAGTAAGGTTCAGTACAGAGCTCTGGGGATCCTCTAAGGTATAACATAGAGTTTTCAAGAAATTCATATCCATTTAAGTCTACTAATGTTTTCCATCCTAACTTCTGAAATTTCAAGAGAAACATCTTGTACTTATATATTTCTTAAAGCTGACAAACATGCAGAAAACCAAACTGAATCTCTCAAATAATGACACTATTGATTACTGTATTTTAGTAATATGTATTATGATAAAATATTTTAAAATTCTTGTTAGTACTCTATACAGTCCTTGAGGAGCTCTCAGCCCATAACATGGTATATACCAGGAGGCAGGAAACTATGGTCCATGGACCAAATCTGCCCCAATGCCTGTTTCTGTAAACAAAGTTTTACTGGAACACATTCACATTTTACATACTGGCTGGCTGTTGCTGCTTTTTTGATAAAATGTTGAGTAGCAACAGAGACCTTATGGCCTGCAAAGCCTAAAATGTGTATTATTTTTACAGAAAAAGTTTACAATCCTTGCCACAAAGTAGATTTAAGCCTGCAGAAAATATTATTTCCTCAGGGAGATAATATTATCTCATGGGGTTTGAGCAGGTTTCACAGGGAATATTTAAGGATAATTAAAAGCTCACCAAGAATAGGAAAGAAGAAAAATATCACATATAAAGGCACAGAACGAGAGAATACTGTATTTCAGGAAAACAGGAACAAGTACAGTCCATCTAGTATGTAGGATATTGGGGATGTGGCAAGTGAAAGAATGGCAGGGAATACTTTCACTGATTGACTTCCCCTGCCTATGCTGCCAGGCTCATGTGCACAAGGAGTAAAATCTACAATTTTAAGGCTATACTCTAAAGAAAATATAATTAGAAAATGCAGTTAAGCTGGTAAAATAGATTAAGTTATCCTGTCAGGAGTCTGAACTCGATACTACTCTGAATTGGAAGGTTATCATTTATCAAAAATTAAAATACTAAGGTTTATGAATGCGTTATTTTTTGAAATTAGAATAGATTCGGTGTTTTCCTTTTAATGTTCTGATTTGTATTCTGACATAATTTTCTGAATGAGAGAACGAAGAGTAAGATCACACACCTTACCCCAATGCAGAACTGCATATAATTCCAAGTATTCAAAAGGACATTATGTTGCCCATTTGAATGTCATGCAACTTATCATCTGTCAAAGAAGGGGAAAAAAGGCTGAGCAACCTAGCTGTAGGAAATAGTTTGCAGCTGGAAATCCTTAATCAAGGGAATGTCATGATCTTGTATGGGTTTTAGAAAGCTTAACTCCACTGACAGGAAGGGAAGATGGCCTGAAGTATAAGAGATATAATAGGTATAACAGTCTAGAAGCCAGTGACCAGCGGACTTGAAAGACAAAGTTTAGAGAAGAAGCACAGAGGAAGGAAACGGGTTCAGTATGTACTAAGGAAAGAAAGAATTGCTGATGAGAGTTGTAGAGGACTATAAAGTTTGCAGGATAGAAGACTGAATGGAGCTGTGTTAAGGGAATCCCTAATCATTGATTAGGGAATATATGAAGCAGAGAAAGAAATCTAGAGGGAAAAATGCACTATTTCAGATATTTATTGGAACACCAATATTAGATATTAGATATTTTAGATAAGTTGACTTGAGGAGCCTTTTAACATTCAAGTGTATCTCTTCAGTAGGCAACTGAAAATATAGTGCTGAACATTTGAAAAGAGGTTTGCTCAGAAGACATGAGATTTGGAAGTGGTAGTGGTTGAAACCATAGAAATGGATGAAATTTCTTCAGGGGTAGGCACAGGTGTGAAGGGAACTAAATAAATAGGAGAAAAGACCGATGAAAATTCCATATTTAATGGGCAGGCAGAGTGAGAATAGCCAAGACAGGAACAAGAAAATAAGATAAAAGTGATTGCAGGGGTCAAGTGTATAGTTTCACAAAAAGGAAAACAGCTTATTACACAGAATAAAGAGCCAAGTTGTTGAGATAAATGCATAAGATCTTCCGGTGACAAAGTACAAGATAATGCACTGAGAGATACAGCAGCTAATTGTTCATAATGTTTCTGTTTAATAAAATGTTTCTAAGGTATAATAAAAAGCCATGAGATATAAAAACAGTGCTTGGAATATAGGAAGTAATCAATTGTTGGTAGCTATTACTAAAATCATTTTCACCAGGAAGAAAACAGCAAATCCAGCAACTTTGCTGCTGGAGCCAAAAAGGCCAACAATTTTTAAATATCAAGAAGGATACAAAACATGAAATACCTTTATATAAAACTAGAGTACATCTTAACTGGAACCATTGTGTGGAATTATAAGATAAAAAAGGGAATTAAAATACAACACAACAAAACATAATTGGATCTTCAGTTTGAGAAAGAAAAACTATTGTTAAGGGTCTATGCAAGATTTCTACTACCATCCAAGAAAAAAGGGAAACTGACCAGCAGATGGAGCCCTTCAGAATGTGAGTAGGCAAAACTCCCTATAGTAAAAAAGGATGACTCATTAGGATGTCTAAATGTTATTCCCTAAAGATACTTAGCTCCCTCTGTTTTAATCACCATATAACTTTATTAGTAGCAAAGTTTCTGACATACCTTAACTCTAAGAAAACCCAGGATTCTTTCACTTATGGTCACTACTTTGAAAAATATAAATCACGTCAAGTTTTTGTGATTGCTCCTAAACTTTTTTGCCCTTAGATGAACTACTAAATATCTAGATCTATACCTGAAAGAAAATCAGAACTACCAGGTGATTACAAAAAAAAAAGGCAATTACTAAAATGGGAAGTAGAGTTCAATCTTATTTTGTAAGTAACAACTACATTCATCTGTCTCTGTATGTTTATTAGGAGCTCCTAAAATGTTAAAATGAATATAAAACAATGAATTAATCAGAAGATTCAACTGGGGAACTTTCAGAACCTATGTTTATGGATTAAAACAAAAGGATGGATATCACTATTATATGGTTTTAGATGACAGTGTCCACAACCCAGACTCACATTGTCTCAACAGGACTTGTTTGTTCAAGTTTTGCCCATAACCAGAAGGTACAGATCCAACTTTTATGATTTTATGGCATATCTAGAATTAACACCACGATTCACTGATTTTTCCTGTCCCTTCCCTATATTGCCAAGTTCATGTGCTCAGGGTGTAAAACCTGTAATTTTAATGCTATACTCTAAGGAAAACATTTTTAATTTGTAAAATCACTGTGAAAAAACAAAACAATACAAAAATCCCACAGATATCAATGTACTCCAAAGTCAAATACAAAGGATTTTTACTTACCTAATTTGAGCATAAGACTCTATTTTTACAGTTACCCTACAACACAACTACAAATAAACAAATATATTAACAAAGCCAAGGATTTTGTGGCATCTAGTCTGTAGGCAAGCCTATTTACGTAGCTTGACTATATGAGAGCACCCATACACAAAAATTAGAAGTAAATTAGATGACTCTAGCTTACAAGATAAAACAGCTGTCATGTTCCCCTGTAACAGCCCTTAGGTCAGGGAAACCAAAATACTAAAGTAGGCACAAAATCTTTAAATCTTTACTTTTCCATCTGGGACACTTACCTACTTTGTATCAGAGAGGTGGCACAATGCCTGATGACGTAATGAGTGACTCATATATCATAAGAGCTACATCACCAAAATATCCAAATGGTAAATCATGTGGCTTCAGTATGTGTATGTTGAACATCTTATTACCTAATGATGTTGGTTAAATGGGACAGATCCTGAAAATTTAGCAATCTGTTCCAGAAAGCGCAAAATTAATAAATCTTATTCCTTATAAAAGTGGCTTGGCTCAGATTTTCAATTCTAAGTTTGAATTCCTGGGAGATATTTAACAATAACAACAAATCCAATTTCAAAGAAACTTAAGTTTTTCAATACCCTATGAAATAAAAAAGACAAAAACGGAATAATTATAAAATTCTATTATTCTATGGATGGTACGAGTAGAAAAATCTTTGCATGTTGGAGAGTTTATCAAGAGTATTGATGCTCAGAAGGACTGATTTCCCTAGCGTTACAGAGCTTCTGGGTAGCAATCACGGTATGGCATTCCTCTCCAAACTCCAAAAAATCAAGCTGAAAAAGCTACATACTGCTCCTCTTGTTGTAAGCACCAAGAATTTGAATGCACACTGGGAAAGGAACCCAGCAGTTTGCAAGTCTCTGTACGCATCAAAGGATTACTGAATGTCTGGGATCTTACTTCACTCCAGCATCCAAATGACCTCTACTAAAAAATCTCAGAAACATCACTTTTTGGAGCCAGATTCTCCATCTGCTCTGTCAGAGCCAAAGGGAGGATCAGATACAAGACCTACCATCATCTTTGGCATTAAACTCAAGCTCAACGTAGGATGTGTTCAGGTTGCTGTGGGTCCTGTTCTACTGCCCATTCGTGGGACAGTGCCCCATGCTTCCTAGAGATGATGCCTCCCATGACTCCCCTCGTGACAGCGCGCCCGGCGGGAGTTTCGCTTGGAGGCTGTAGGAGCGACACCCCACCCCCTTCTCTAGCTCTCGCCCTGGGAGGCCCTTCCAGACCAAGGCCTCCACTAGGACCACTCACTCGACGCCTGCTCACCGGTGAGGGTAGCGGGGAGCCCGGCTTCCGCTAAGCCTTTAGGGGAGTGAAAGGGGTTCCTCGCCAGGGGCAGAATAGGAGGAGCCAGAGGCCGCCGGGCCCCTCCCCCAGTGGGCTTACCCTCCGCCGCCTCCTACACGCTGCAGCCGCCCCGCTTCCTTGCGGAGAATCCCGAAGCACTGCGTCCAGCAGCAGTTCCCCATTGCATGCCGCCTAGGCGCCGCGCTCCTCCTCCTCCTCCTCCCGCTCAAAGCCCAAACCGAGGCCCGGCAGCCGCATCCGCGCGGCACGAGCCGAATGGAGGTTCTGGTACCAAGGGCGGGCCGGCAGGAGCGCGGCAGCGTCAGGAACTGGGGCGACGAGAGGGACAGGCGCCAGGAACAAAGGCAGCGGTTACTCCAGCGGCCGCCGAGTCGCCGCCGCGCCAGTGAGGAGGGCCGGGCTGCGGGCTCTGGACTCCCTCGCGGTCCTCATGGCCCCTCGCTCGCCTCAGGCCCCTAGCCCAGCTCGAGTGACCGCCTCCTGCCGCTGAAGGAGACCAGTCCCAGCGAGTCGCCCGCCCAGGCCCCGCCCTCCCGCGCACCTTGGTCTGCGCCTCGCCGCCGACGCCGCCACACCCCCTACCTCTCCCGGGCTCCAATAGGTCGCTCCCTCGGCCGCTCCGCCTCCTCCGGCGAGCGGCTCTGACGTCAATTCCGGCAGCTCCCGAGTACGAACCCTCTGCCTTGCACGGAGCTTATTTCCTGGGTGTGGAAGTTTGTTTTACTGGACCGTGACCTACCTGGGAAATCTTTTATCCTTGCAGTTTCCCCGCTATGGGTCTGGAGTGTCTCCCACACAGTTTTCGAACTTTGCCCAAAGCCTTGTGAGCGGCTTACCTAGAGCCTCAGGCCAGGAGTCGTCAAATGTGAAGGGGGCACTTCTCTGTGAGGTGTGTGCTTAGGTTTTGTTTATATTACATCATAAGTGGGAAATAGAGCCAAGGAACTGATTGTGGTTATTTTGAAGAAACAAGAATTTTTTATTTTCTGGTGTCTAGTTTGCGTTTCAGTCTCCATACTGTCAACATTGTGGGGAAATTAATTAACGGTGCCTTACTGACGTTTTGTTTTGTTTAAAATCAGGTTTTCAGATATTCGGAGAGGCAGCTGGGGTCCGGAGGAAATGTTAGAAGGATAAGGTTTTTTCAAGGACACTAGCCTTGCTAATCGAAGTGTGCTTCCCAGAACTGTGGTAGATGGGAAACGACAGCTACTATGAGAGAGTTTGCGGCACCCTCTTCAAGTTTTCCTTTAAAACAGGTTTTGTCTGCAGTTGGCCTTAAAATCGGATATAAGGCGTGGCTTAGTAAACACCTGGTCTAGTAGGTAGGATGCTTTAATACTAACCACACATGTCAATTTTTAGCCTGTTTTGATTTACCTAGGAAAATTGTTATATTTTAGAAAATTGTTATTCATGATAAAATATTCTTTGACCTCATTTTTTTGCTTCCTGAATTCTAGACCGACCCAGGTTTCAGTCTTAGCCCTGCTTCTTAACTAATTTTGACCTTATTTGAATCTTAGTAGTTTTTTTGTAATCGAGTGCATGAGGATATATTTGTCCCAATAGTCTTCCATCAGTGAATTCTCGTGGAATGCCTGAATAACTTCCTGAATAATGGCTGTATTTTCTTTCTCAACTTCAGCCCCTGAAATCAAACAAATATATTTATAAAATAGTCTTTAAAATTCAACTCAAAATGTTTAAAAAACTAAGTATTCAGTCTATGGAATACTACTTAGCAACAAAAAGGAACATATTAATACACATACCTTAAATGAATCTGTAGGATATTATACTGAATGGATACAATATCACTTCCCCAACCCTCCATTTGGGCATGGGTATCAGTAAAGACAACAGACAAGTGTATTCTGATAAGATTTATGCATTTAACTAATCACAGCTAGAGAATTCACTTATATGACAATTGCCCAGGCAGGATACTTGATTTACCAGTAAGAGACACAAATAGATTGTTCACATTAGTGGCCATTTACTGTCAGCCTGCTAGAGAGACCCTCCCCCCCACCTTCCAGGTAGCAGGATGTTTCTCTGTCTTCCCCATCCCTTTCAAAGTTCTTTTCTCTATTGTAGTTTATTCTGAAGTGAAAGAAGTTTTTCTCATAGTTACTTGGAGTTCATCAGGATGCAGTCTGCTCCTTGAACTGTCTTTTGGATTATGTGATTCCAAATTTGAATCTCTTTTTGCTCAGAACCTCTTCTTTATTGGTTATTAATCACTTTTTGTTGTTTTGATATCAGTTGCTACCATCATGTTGTACTGGGGGCTGGAGGGTCCCTGCTAAGGGAAGAACTCTGTGCCCTCCATTATCACACTGGACCAAACATAGACCTAAACTTATCTTTTTAATTCATTGGAGCATAGTTTAAATTGCCAAAATTTATACAGGATATTAGATATGACCACTACAACATGGAGAAAATGAGATAGTAATGAAATTTACCTTATGTGTTTGTTGTCAGTTTAAATGACTAAGCATTTAGTCAAATGCTTGATGTAATATAAAAGTGTTTATTATAATATAATTCCTATTATATACTATGTATTATGCTATAATTACCTATAATACCATGAGTGTAATATAATTATTAGCTGTTACTATCCACATACTGAAGAAAATTTTTATCAGCAAGTTTTTCTTTGTAGCTGCATCCTTGGCATCCTGTGATAACTAGCTTTTTCAAAATTCTACCTCTTAGACCTGCACTCAGGCATACTCCACACAAATTACTTGAAGTCAGGCCCTAAGGCAGTATGGCCAATGTAGAGGAATGAATTCTGTAAATCTCAGGCCTTGTTTGTCCCATGGTCTGCCTCTTTCCAGGATGATTGAAAGTGAGAATACCCACTGGCTTATGGAGAGACTTCATCCACTACCAACTAGAAGTGTTTGTCTTGGGAACCCAAATAGAACAATCTCATCATAACGCAATCATCCAGTATCATTATGGTTCCTAAAGTCTTGTTATTCAGTACTAACTGTCTGAAAGACCAACAGTCCAGTCCAAGTTTAACTTAACCCAGCATTGCCTAGTTCTTCTGTATATATTTACTTTCATTATAAAGTGAAAATGTAGGCGTGTTAAACCTACTTTCAGCTCCTGATTGCTCAATAATGGCTTGAAAAGCTCATATTTTCATAAAAATAAGTCCTAACATTTTGCCAGCATATCACAGCTTCTCTTAATACTTAACAAACATTTCTCCAAAAAAAGTCCAAGTGAACTAACTCTGCCTACAGAGAAAACAGACTTTGCATTATCATATAGAGTCATGTAGCTCCTCAAAATGACTGTTCTTAAGTATCTTTATTTCTGCAGTGGTCTTTTACTTTCCACTTCCATAGCTAAATAGGTAAATGGACCATTTAAGTGATTTTTCAAGAAAAAGGGATGCAAAGATGAGTACTTAAAGATAAAAGGGAAAGTAAAAGGGGAAATTAACTTTTGGCTGATTCAGCAGTGCCCCATTTATTCTGGGGTATGTGATGAAATTCATTAGTTGGTTCAGTATCACTGAGTACTATACACACTGAGTGATTTGCTTTCTTCTTTGCTCATCCATCATTTACATTTCACAAAGAGGGATTAACAAGAACTGTTACGTGATTAATATGAGATGCTTACAGTGAGTAGAGTTTGTTTCAGTTCTCTCCTGCCTGTTCAGAAACTGCATTAGTAATTTAAGCAGGGAAAATTTAACAGAAGGAATCATTAAGTAGGTAGGTGGTGGTTAATGCTAGAAGGAAACTCGAAGTTCTAATAGATGTAGCTACTACAGGAAGCAGCCACCAGCCTGGGACTGAGGAAAAGTGAACAGGGAAGGAATCTAGACATTAAGAGGAAGACCATACAAGGAGATATTCAGACCTCTGAGAAGACAGTGTGGATTCCACAGAAACATTCTACCCATCCATGTGGTAACAGAAGAAGACGGAAAGCTGTCTCTGCCCATGAACCCACTTCCGTGGACTAGGGGGCACTCACCACTAAAGTAGGAGGGCTGTGGCCATTGTGGTAAACACTGCCAGGATGCCTTCCTGCTGATCCACTTGCCACTATACGGAGAATAGAACAGAAAAAGAGTAAATTACTTCCTCCAGCCTTATAGTGTCCCTCTAGCACCCTAATTGGAAGATACCAAACAGAACCTGCCAGCAAAGGGCAAAGGTAGTCTGCAAAATCCAATTGTAGAATCAAAAAACAGTGCAAAGAAGGGTAGGAGATAAAGGAGAGGTTTGTTATTATTGATGTGATCTGGGTTTAGGGGGAAAAAAAAGAGCCTGTCTTCTTTAGAGTTAAGGAGTTGGAATTTACAACAACCTCAGAGACTTGGAATGCCAGGCCAAGAAGTCAATATAAAAAGTGGTTTTGAGACAGTGATGCCCTTGAGATTTCTTGCAAAGCAAAAACAAATTCACTTTGGGGGAGGTATAACTTCCATCTAGGTTGCAGATAGATGTAAAACTACACTGAAAATGAACCTGCAATCACATATTACAAACTACCAGGACACAGGAATAGCAGAGAAAAAAAAAAGAATCTTACAGAATAAATGTAATAAAGCAATCAGATAAACACTATAAAATATGTATGTTTAAAACAGTTAATGTCATAAAAAGGCAAGGAAATACAAGATAATAGTTAATTGAAACAACTATTAGAAGTGAAAAAGACACTAAAACATTAGTGGAGAAATTTCAGCTTTTAGTTAAGATGTAGAAGAACATGAAAGACAAGTGGTAGCAAGGAAAACCTCAACAAAATTAAACTCCTGTCTCTGTGATGTCAGCGAGGAGTGAAGAATGAAAGTCTTGAGGAACTAATTTTCAAATAGAAATGAGGCATTCATAAATGAACAGAGAATCTCAGCAATTTTCCACTTGGGAGTAGGCACCTGGTCTAAATATGGGTAGATGGAGAATTGGTCTGTCAAAGATGGAGATGAGAAGAAACCAACCAAGGGTGTACTTGTAGGATGCACAGGAATCTGGAAGAGGACTGTAGTAGATTGAGTTTTTAAAAAATGTTTTCAACAATATCTTCTATCCTATAGAATCTTTTCCTGCAATGTGACAGTGACATTCCTTCCATGGAGTGGTAGTGTTCATAGTCCCTGCCTTGAATCTGGTCAAGTTTGTGACAGTGGTGGAAATAATAATATGTGAATTCTGAGGCTAAGTTATAAAAGGGACTATAGCTTCTTAGCTAGCACTCTGGAAGACATGACTTTGCAAGTCTGACTGCAGTGTAAGGAGTCCAAAGATGCTATGGTGTGAAGAAAGATCATATGGAGGTGTTCTGGATATCCCAAGCTGAGTTCTCAGCCAACAGTCTGCATCAACCAGCAAGCTTGTGTTTGGAGCCACCTCTAGAAGATTCCTGCTTCCTGGAGGCAGGCTACCCTCCAGCCTAATTCACATTTTCCCTGAACATAATAAAATGTTTGTTTTCACTTCAAATTTTATTGTTTTGTTTCTATTTGAATGCCTTTATTTCAAATGTTTGAACTGCTAAATTTGGGATAATGCGTGATGGAGCAATAGGCCACCAGAGTAAGCTCTAGATTTGAAAATAAAAGTACCCATTTTGACAGTTCTCCCCTCCCTACATACCAGTTACACCCAAATATTTCCATGAAAGCAGCAGTTGGAGTAAAGGCTGGAAAATAGGTATAAAATAGATATCCTCTACATCCTCACAATGCTTGGATTCTGGGCCTTATCAGAGTTGAATCTAAAAATGAGCCAAAATTATCTGAAAGTACCAAACCTTCTCCCAACTCAAATACTAAAAAAAAAAAAAAAAAAAAAAAAGGCACAAGAGTTAATGTGTTGGGAGTAAGGCTAATTATGAGTGAATTAAAGCTGGAAAAAAAAAAAAGAAGGAACAACAACAAAAAAAAGTGTGACTCGACTCTGTTCAACGTAACTCTTGGAATAATACGAATAATCATCCTCATCCTAACTGAGGAAAGGGCTTGTACTCTCTGGGATAATCAAAGCAAAACAAATTATATTTCAGTTTTGTCGTTTTACATAAATATCTTTAAGTTAATTTTTTAATGGACATGAAAATAAGCAGAAAAGTAGGACCATAATCAAGAAAAATACAGTCAATAAAAGCAGTCCTAGAGATGACTCACTTATTCAACTTGTAGACAGAAACTTTAACACAACTATTATAAATATATGAAAGCATGTATAAGAAAGCAAGAATATAGTAGGTAAAAATATGTAGTATTTCAGGAAAGAAAGAAAAACATTAAGAAAATAAATTTTAGAACAAAAAATTGTATTGAAAAATACAATATCAGAAAAACATTTAAAGTATCAACTGAGCTTAACAGCAAATTTGATAATGTAGAAGAAAGGATTAGTGAACTTGAAAACAGTTCTATAGAAATTAATGTGGATTGGAAAAAAAAAGATTGGGGAAAAAAAAATCAGATTCTCAGCAGCCTGTGAGTTAATATCAGGTGGTTCAACCATATTTGTGTTTGAGTTCCAAAAGAGGGGAAAAGAGAGAAGTGCTTAAAAAACAGTATTTGAAGAAGAAGTAATAACAAAAAATTATTTACATTTGGTGAAAAACATCAAATCACATATCCAAAAGAACTCAATAAACTCTAATCAAGATAAATACAAAGAAACCACATGTAAGCATACTGTGGTCAAATTGCTGAAAACCAAAGATAAAAAGAAAATCTCAAAACAAAAAGAAAAAAGAAAAAAGCCCAAACCCATGGGGGAGAAAAAAACTCATTACGGGAGAACAACAGTAAGAACTCCATCTGACTTCTTATCAGGACAAATGCAAGCCACAATGGAAAATCTTTAAAGAAGTGAAAGAAAAAAAAAAAAAACCTGTCAACTAGAATTCTATACTTAGGGAACACATCTTTCAAAAATGAAGGCAAAATAAAGACATTTTTCTGATAAACATCAACTGAGAGAATGTTTAATGCAACAGATTTTTACTACAAAAAGTGCTAAAGGAACTCATCAGGCTGCATGTAAATGATACCAGATGGACACACAGATTTATAAGAAAGAATGAGTAGTGCTAGGAATGTGGATAATATAAGCCACTATTTTTTCTTTAATATTTTAAAAGGAAAATTAACCTTATAAAACAAAAAGAACAGCAGTGTGTTGTGGGATTTGTAGCATGTACAAGTAAAATAAATAACAGCACAAAGGAAGGGAGAGATTAAGTAGAATTATACAGTTGTAAGATTCTTCTATTAGCAGAGAAATGATTTAATATAATTTCAATTTCTATGGAAAATTAAAGATTCATATAATAATTTCTAAAGCAGGATTTCTCAATCTCAACATTATTGACATATTGGGTCTAATAATTCTTTGTCACAGGGGCCTGCCCTGTGCATTATAGGATGTTTAGCAGGATCATTGGCCTGTACCCACCAGATGAGTCATACCCACATTCCCCAGTGTGACAACCACAAATTTCTTCAGATATTGCCAATGCCTCTGGGAAACAATATTGCCCCCGATTAAGAACCACTGCCCTAGGGCAATCGCTAGAAGACACACAATAAGGGAAACACACCCACCCACCCACCCACCCAAATACTTAAAGCTATAAACTCAGTAGAAGAAGTAAAAGAAAATATTAAAAGCAAGGAAATAAACAGACGATGAACTCAGTCCAAAAGAATGCAGTGAATAAGAAAAAAAAGAAGGAAGAATTGGTGGGATAAATGAAAAACAAATTACAAGATTGTAGAACCAACCATATTAATAATTACTGTAAATGTGCTAAACACATCAATTAAAAGGTAAGAATTTTTTTCTAAACTGGATTAAAAAGTACCACTATATGTTGTTCACAAGAGATGCACTTTTAATATGAAAACATAGATTAAAAGTAAGGATAGCATAAGATAACTATACTAATTAGCTGGTATGATTATATTAACATGAGACAAATTGGACGTCAATACAAGGAACATTACAAATGTCAAAGAGGGATGTTTTATTATGATAAAGTGGATTAATCAAGAAGACGTAATTCTAACTTGTGCATGTACCTAATACTTGAGTCTGAGAATTCAGCTACCATGTTGGAGAAACCATGTAAAGGAGGGCTGAAGTGCGCTGGCCCTTAGCTCCAGCTGAGCTCCCAGCTTGCAGTCAGGACAAATTGCCAGCTGTTTTATTTTATTTAAAATAGAAATATTTTAAAAAGAGAACTTATGAGCTAATAAAAAATTTTGAGAAAGTCACCCAGGATTTAGTACATAAAGATGGAAATATGAAATAGAAGTTAATTGATTAGGTTATGGAATGGACAGGTACAATAGGAGTTCCAGCAGGAGAAGCAAGAAAGAATAAGGTTTGGAGATATTCAAAGATATAATATCTGAAGTATCATTAATGCTGAGATGAGATCCGAATCCTCAGATTTGGAAAATATAATTCCTGAGTGAAACAAATGAAAATAATCCATATCTAGACACATAATATTAAAACTGAAAAACACCTAAGTCATAAAGATCTTAAGAAGAACCCCAAAGAAGAAACATATTACATTTAAAGAAATGATGATTGTCAAGACTTCTTAATGCAACAATAAAAAAACAGAAGGCCATGGAGTAATATACTCAAAGTGCTGAGAGAAAATAAACCAATATCCAGCTAAAACATTGTTCAACAGTGAGAGCAAAACAAAGGTATCCGTTATATCTGCTACATAAAAAGTCACACAACTATGGTGTTTACTGTTGTTCAGATACTGGAATACTTTCATACAGATTGGTAAACAGTTGTTGCCCCAAGCCCTCGGAGTGTTCCTTAGGACCCTCCTTCCCATATTCCTAAAATCTAACAAATTAAAGTTTAATTCCCGGCACATGGAGAGGCTTCTAGGACCTTATTCCAGCCCTGTGATTGCCATCTATTTTCATTGGTTGGGTCCTGCTTCCCAGGCACTGCCATTGGATATCCAGAGATCCCAAGGAATTGGCCTCTTCCTTATCTGAGCCTATCATCTAGTTGTGGTTGTGGAGGATGGTCCATGTGGCTACCACCGAAAGTATGTGCAGGTGCCTGCCACCCTACAGGCTTATAAGCCAGGTTGCTGTGGCTCCCATGTGCTTGCTCCCATTGTACAGTGTTCTCTAGGCCAAAATGGGCCTCTATCCCACTGGTAGCAGCCCTTGTACCCTGGGGAACCAATGCCCAGTACTAGTCTGGCTCCCTCCACAATGCTGTGGCCATCCGCTGCAGGCTGACACTCCTTTGGATTCACCTTCAAATGACCACTTGTGGAAACTGTAATCTCCTTAAGACTTGGAGAAAGCTATGGAGAACAGAGAAATCAGTTAATAGCACTAATGGAGGCCACCTTTGGTCCTGCTGAGGTGCTGCAAGTTCTTCCAGTACAGAAGACATTCATAGAAGGCACAAGGCCATAGAGGATAAGCAGACCTACGTGGGTGGTTTGGAGCCAGAGGATCCCCTTTTTATTACCCTATTTATTTTCAGTTTTATTTAATAGGATGACTTTTTAAAAATGATTCTTACACCCTCCATCACAAGCACATGACATTTGTTTTTAAATAAAAATGAGAGCTAAATTATATACTGTTTGCTCTCTGTCAGGTATCACTGTAAACATATATTAACACATTTGGGTCATAGAATTATTACTATCACTCTCATTTTACAAATGGCAATACCACAACATAAAGAAGGTATTCAAAACTTAAGTTGAAGAGTTGGGATTTGAAGCCAGAAAGCCTAGACACAGAGCCGGTCATAATCATTGCAATGCTGTGCTCCTTTCCTTCTGGATTGTAGGAGTAGGTTCAACCTAATTAAGTATGGTAATACAGTAAGAGATAATAGAGGTAGTAACTATTTAAAAATCTTGGACAGCAATATGAGAATTGGAAAAAAATAATGTAGGTCAATGTTTTAACACTTAAAATTATTAGTATTGTAACCACAGAACCAGCTCAAACTGATCCTTCTCTGTCAATAAAAGGATGTCTAGTTGTCTTGCAGATACAGCAGAACCAAAACTGCAAGTCATGTAACCTGGGCGTGTGCAGAGAAGGAAAATCCTCAAATAACACTGGGAGACCACATTTCTTTCCCTTGGAACCTGAACACTGGGACCCTTTCAGAAATGAGGGGTCTGTGGTCCAGGAAGATCTGGTGCTCAAATCCACCATTCTATATCTTACTAAAAATGGCCAAGTGTAAAGGAAGCTCTCGAGTCAAAACCTGCCCCTGCCAGTGCTTCTGCGTACCAGCCTGTCCTCCCTAATTCAAAGTTTGACTGAATCCCAGGTTGGAGACAGATTTGAGCCCTGCCTCCTGTCTTCTTGCTACTCCATCTCACAATAAATCTCTAGTTGCACTAGTCTTAGCTTCTATGGTTGTCAGGCAGGGAGCCCTTGCTTGGTAGCAATATTAAGAGAATTTCTTTATGTATTGAAACTGTAAGTCTCCTAATTACTCTCAATTTAGTGCAGAATTTATTGAAACAGTTTGATATAGTTTCCTATATCAAGTTGTGGCTAAGAGAGGGGCATCATTCAGCAAGGAACACCTATGTAAAATAAAAAAAAAAAAAAAGAGAGAGAGAGAGAGAGAGAGAAGGAGGGGCCAGCAGTGCAAGGGCCCACCTTCAGAGATTTGATTTAACCAATCTAGTCTAAGTACCTAGCATGAGCATTTTTAAAAGGCTAATGTGTTGTCAAGGTTGAGAAATGCAGCTCAGCAGCTGAGGTTGGCAAACTACAGTCCACAGCTGCCTGTTTTTGTAGATAAAGTTTTATTGGAACATGGCCATTCTCATTTGTTATTTGTTGTGCATGTCTGCTTTTGTGCTACAACACAGAGTAGTTGCTACAAAGACCATATGGCCCACAGAGCCTAAAATGTTTTCTGTCTGGCCCTTTACAGAAAAAGTTTGCCAATCCTTTCTCTATAGCACTGAAAGTGAGTGAACTAGGACTACAATATTTAAAAAAATCTCCAATAAAAATTTTTAACGAGAAAAGCAAGATGGCAAATGATATATACAGTGTAATACAATGTATATGAAATTCCAAAATATGCAATACTACTTTAAGGTACTAATTTATGTAGTGAATGTTTTTTTAAAAACCACATAGAAATGTTAAGCACAATGTTCAGGATAGGAGCTACATCTAGGGAAGAAGGAGGGGAATAAGATTTAGGAAGAAATGGAGAGGAGAGCTAAACCAAATGAAATAAAACAAGACAAAATGGCAAGATTGACTAGAGCTGGAGGATAGGTACATATAGGTTTATGTTATTCTCTATACTTTCTAAGTGCTTAAAAATTAAATGAGTGGTGGGCACTGAGGCTTTTTGGATTTTACTTGTAATCTATTATAACAAATTATTTTCAGTATATTAACTTGTTTCATTCTCACAATAATCCAGTGAAACA
This sequence comes from Camelus dromedarius, assembly GCF_036321535.1. Classification (NCBI taxonomy): domain Eukaryota; kingdom Metazoa; phylum Chordata; class Mammalia; order Artiodactyla; family Camelidae; genus Camelus; species Camelus dromedarius. Next base: position 44,042,180 of record NC_087436.1, read on the forward strand.
GGTTGTAGTTGTTTGTTTTTAAATTGAGGTATAGTTGATTTACACAGTGAAGCAAGTTTTAGTGTTAACTCCATGAGAGTAAGAACTATACTTGTATCTGCTCACCACTGGACCACAAGCAACTAAAGCAGCTTGGCACTTAGTATATGATCAAGAAATATTTGTTGAGTAAATAAACTAATAAGTAATGAAAGCATTGTAACTGCAGAAGACCAGCCAAGCAAAGTGGCTTATGCGAAGTAAAACTGTTTATTCGTGGAAGAGCTAGCATTTGAATTCAGGTTACTGACAGCTAATCTAGTGTCATCTATAATAGTCTAAGTTAGCCTTGTCTCTCCTCCTTTTCTATAATCTGTTATGCCTTTGACCCAATGGCCTTGACAAGAGCTGAACTCATGCTTAACATTTTTCTGCAATTATTAGAAACACAATCTTGAGAATATTGAGTTAATGATTTTACAGTTTGTGTTGTTGTTTAGTATATATGACAATGGGCATACGGCTTGGTTAACTGTTTCCTATGGGATTGACATGTTTTATGAATTATATATCTGGGAATAAGGGCTAGGTTCACTGGTTAAATAGGATGCTGCCTAGAAGGTGGATTGATTTAGTATACAAATCCAACACTAATATTATTTTGAATGTAATTGCTTTTGCTAGTCATTTATTGAATGGAAAGAAAGTCTACCCCACCAGCCTCCTCTTTCATGCTGCTGTTGTAGCATTTTCTTTTTCTTCTAATGTCTTCATTCTGTTGATTATGGATAACGTGGCAACACTGTCAGCCGTCACCATCAATACCAACTCCACCATGAACAGAAACACAATTGAGTAGCCTTTTAGAATCCTAAAGTAGTTTAAATCACTTATTTCATTCTTCTTTCTCAACAAGGAAATTAGATTTACAGATAAGAAAACTGATGTTAAAAGAATTAGGCATCGGCCAAGTTCACAAAACTAACATGTGGCAAAGTTATGATTTAGGCCCAGGTATGACTTCAAAACCATTTTTTCTTTATGGTTGCAGGAGGCCAACATCAAGTGGGACTTGGGAAACTAAAGAGCAAGTCTAAAACAGTACTTCTGATCTTAGGAGGTAGGTTAGTTTGTTTATCTTTCGATTGTTTTTTTAGGCTTTGGATTTGTTATTTTCAGTTTCGAGTACCTAGTGAGCTCTAAAATTGTGTTGAGATCTAAAATCTAGCCAAGGCTGTATTTTCAGATGAAATTTCTGTGCATATCTTGCACTATACACACTTGCTGATAAATGAGTGTTTTACTCCGCAAGGGACTTTTTTCCAATCTGTGAGCCTATGGTGGTTTAGATCTATGCCACTAGGATGAGCTTCAAAGCAAATGGCTCAGTGATTGCAGGGAACATCTGTCTGTGCTTGCCAGTTTGTATGTTTTCCCTAGCCATATAAATCCTCACTGTGTGGCCAGATTACAGCTATATACAATTCGGAATATTTCGTATGCTATCCCTAAAGACATAATAGACATAAAAGGTATTATTCTAAAATAGGTCATGACATTAATATACACATGCATTCATGGATCAACAAAACAATATTAATATTCTAAGTGGAATAATAGATAAGGAGATATTGAGTTAATCTTCTTAAGTTATTTTATATTTGAAATTTACACAATGTGAAATATGAAAGTCAGGGCCTATTCAGATTTTTGTCAGTAGTGGGGGAATTATTTTCAAAGGTAGATTTTGAATGATCACTGACCCTGTATGAGAGGCTGGGCTTTTCCACGCTTTTCCTTTTACAGCAGGGGGACCATGTTGAGCACCTAATCACTAGCAGAACAAAAGATGCAGCATTTTTTCCATAGTCGGGTAGTTTGGTTTACTTCTGTTCTCATTTTTTATGTCTTCTAATTGGTGTAAATACGATTTTTGTGATGGCATTAAAAGACTTTTAGAACTATTTAGACTGGGGATTAGCAGCCAATTATTTCGTTTCATAGTAAGAAAACCACAACCCACAGAAGTTAAGAAGCAGAATTAGGACTAAATCCCAAAGTCCAAATTAAGAGTGTTAACCCTGACCTCCTTGCATAGTTCAGTTGCTAATTCATATTGAAAGTTATTTTGAAATCTTAGACTTACCTAATTCTTTTGAAATCCACTGCGAATGCCTCATTCCAAGCATTTACTTGGTATCTAGATATCTACAGGATTTTAAATTGGACTTTGTGCTTCCAGTGTCTTTTTACTCCAATTCCTTTTGGTTTTGTTTCTGAATTTATTTACCCCCTAGTAGCATCCCAAGTAATCCTTTAAGTTTTTTAAATGATCATGAAATATTTTATCTTTATAAAATTATATTATCTTAGATCAGGAAACACACTCTGAGAGGGCGGTTTATGCCCAGGGAGTTTACTGGAGTATGTTCTTGGATCAATGCCTATAAGGGGAGGGAAGAAAAGACTGGGTAGAGGGAGTTGTTGAGCAGCTCTTGGAGGCCAGGCTTTTATACTTTTGTATGTGCTGCTTCTGGAGAAGGGGAAGACCGTGAGTGAGGTGACTCTCTTTGGTTAAGGGCAGCTCCTAGAGAGAAACTCAGCTGGGCACTATCAGCTGCCATTTTCCCCAAAAACTAGGGGAATGAGTGCTGAAGGCTGGAACAGAAACCTGAGTTGTGCACCACAGCATCCACTATGAATATATATAATGTATGAATAAGACATAATAAATATAACAAACACTCATTGTGTTGGTTGGGAATAATCATCCCCACCCAACTCCCGCTCCCCACCAAAATGCCCTAATCCCTGGAGCGTGTGAATATTTTACCTTCTATGGCAAAAGGGGCTTTGCAGATGTGATTAAGTTAAATGTCTTGAGATAGGGAGATTATCCTATAATAGATAATAATATCCTATTATCTGTGTAGGCTCAGTGTAGTCACAAGTGTCCCTTATAAGAGGGAGGTAGGAAGGTCAGAATCAGAGAAAGAGATGTGCTGACAGAAGCAGAGGTTGGAGCAGTGTGGCCAGAGATCAAGGAATGCAGGGGCCTCCCACACTGGAAGAGCCCAAGAATGTATTCCCTTCTAGATTCTCCAGAAAGCTCTCAGGTCTGCCAACACTTCCGTTTATGCCCATAAGACTCGTTTCAGACTTCTGAACTTTAAAACTGTAAGATTTTTATTGTTTAAACATTTTTATTGTTTTAATCTATTAAGTTTGTGGTAATTTGTTATAGCAGCAATAGAAACCAATACACCGATATGCTCTCACCCTGGATTAAGCAATAGAACATCATTAACCATGCCTCTGAGAACCCTCTGTCCCTCTCCAATCACATGCCTCTCCTTTCCTACCAAGGGTTACTACTATGCTGAATGTTTATTTCTATCATTTCTTAACTTTTCATTATAGTTCTACTCTCTCTATATATTCCTAGTAGCACATTGTTGAGGATTTATATTTTTACAGTATTCTGAAATTGCTTTGTCACTCAACATTGTGTTTGAGATTCATCAATGTGATGTGTGGAGCTGTGGTTCATTTCTTGATTGCATTTCTTGATTTCTGGATTGCTGTTGTATTCTCGTTTTATGAGCATATGGCAATTGAGTTATCTTCCTGTTGAACGTTATTCTACCTTCTTTTGATGAAATCTGGTAAAATTACTGCAGATTGTCCTCTGAATGGGTAAGGACAAGATATAAGCAAAAGCACATCAGAGAGATCAATGTAGTATCACAATTTCTCTTTTCTATTTACCTCACCTTCTTTCCTGGCAAATGAAAATCCTTCTCATGTTCATGACCTAATTTAGATGATAAGCTCCTAGATGATAGGAAAATTGTGATGCTAAACCTGTTTTGTATGGTACAATACTTTGTACGATGTATTGCTGGTGCTGAATAATTGTTGAGTAATAATAGCAGTAAATGTTATGTACCACTAGTATGTAGAGATCAGGACCTTTTGGTTGCAAACAACAGAAACTCAACTCATACAAACTTAAGTAGAGAACGTATTTTTTTGGTTCACATATGTGGAAGTTTCAGTGGGAGGAACTAGAGCTTTAAGACACAGCTGATACAAAGTTGAAATGATGTCTTTAGGACTCTATCTCCACAACTCAGATTGCCCATCTTTGCCTGACCTGTCTCGGAAAGAGAATATTATAATGGAAAGATGCCTGTTGTTGGCTCCAGACCTACTCCATTTTACAAATCATTTTTACAGAAAAAGAGAACATCACACTTCCTGCTAGTGACCAGATATGAAATCGCTGATGATCTTGGGTATTTTGATTGGTTTTGTTTGAGTCATGACAGGCCTACCTGATTTACATGGCCTGAAAATATTACTATGGAATGGGTAAACTTCCATATGAATCCAAAAGAAAGGATGTTAAGCAGAAAAGAAATGTCCTTACCACTTATGTCAGAAAATAATCTCAAGTTTAATGTATTTAACACTATGCTTACTGCAAAGATTCTGGGATCTTAATCTAAACAAAAATAATCCTTATAAACATGGACTATCACAGTTAATCATAAAAATTCAAATAGAATTTAGGTTTATAGCCTAGTATCTGGTTATATTTTCCCTTTGGGCTTCAGATAGTTCTTAAAGCAAAAGGGAGAACCTATGAGGCATATGCCATTTTGTTGAATTTTGGACCACAAAAGTTTTAAGCTTTGAATACTGATTTTCACAGTGTTCATGCTGTGAAAATCCCTATAATAAAACCCATTTCACTTTCAATTTTGTACCTCTCTAATTTGGAATATGGATGTATTTTAAAAAAAATCTGACTGAGTTTGTAGATGTGCATGTGTATTGGGTTATATGAATAGACAAAGTGTGTGGAAGGAGCATGGGGTCTGTGAGTAATAAGGCTTCAATTCAGATAAAACTTTTAAAATAATGCTTTAATACTTACCATGTTGCAATTATCCTCCACGTTGTAATCTAGGCTTTTATTTATTTTATCTGATCATCCAGTAGGATGTGAACACCTCAAGCTGAAAATAAGGATTGTGTTTTAGTTATTTTTATATTCCAAGCCTAGACCAATATCTGACCCATAGAACTCACTGAACCAACATCAATTGAATTCTTATTGTTAACATAATATTTATCAAAAATAGTAATATTAAACATAATACTACTAAGTACTACTTATTGAGTGACTAATATGTGCCATGTTCTGCTAGGTACTTTTCAAGTTATTTTGTTGTTCATTAAATAATATATTAACTTTGTTAATACAATGCTTGGATGAGTTTCCTCATTTGTAAAAAAGAATGTGGCTACATAATATCTAATATGTCTTCCAAGTTAAATGTTGTAGGAATTCATTTTCCCATTGATTTCCATTATATGATTGGAGATGAATTTTTATGGAAAGTACTTAGACCAAGTGCATAATAAAATTTCACTTGGCACACATTGAAAAATGTTTATTCACTACGGATTATATTCTGTGTTCTTCTAGGACTTTCCCTGTAAGAGAAAGCTGCTCTTCTGCATAGGCGGACTATTTAAAAAGTTCTGATTGGAGTGGGCAGGACACCCTAGTAGTCTCCTCTGGGCTTCCTTGTACCAGAACTCTGGAATTTTATGTCTACCCTCACCTTGAGAGTTTCAGTGCAGATCCATTTCTCCCAATGTCAGTCTGCCTCTAATTATTACAAAGTTGAGGAAAAGACTTCTGAGTTATGCAGTAAGACGTTTATTTCCAACTTGCCTTTCTTCAAGCTGAATTTTATTGTAGTCCAACAACCAACATATCTCATGTTTACAACTGCAATAACTAGTTTATTCTCATCCTCTCTAGCCCTCTTTCTAATCTCTTTTCCACATTGAAACCAGAGTAATATCTTCAAGATTCCTATTAGTTCCTACTTAAAATACTTAAGTGGCATTCCATCATTCTAAGGATAAAGACAACATTCTGAAACCTGGTTTAGAAGGTTCTGCATGATGGGCCTCTACTTCCTCTCAGGAGCGTCTTCATGTTTCTTTCCCCTCTCTGCCCTAGCCACTCTGGCCTGCTTGGAGTCCCTCACACTCAGCAAGCCCACAGGATATTTTCATGTATTGTTTCATCTGCTTGTAATTCTTTCTCCTCCCTCTTCATTTATTAATTCCATAGTTAAAAGTGTGGACTCTTGAACCAGGTTACTTTGGTTTGTAACCCCAGTTCTACTATTTGTTAGCTGTGTGACCTCAGGCAAGACACTTAACTGTTCTGTAACTCAGTTTCCCTGTTTGTAAAATGGGAGGTCTTTTTAGTTCAGAGCACCAATTCTAAGTTGGGGGTGGAGGGGTTATCTCCACACCTCCAGCAAGCAATGCTCTGACACAAGCTGGGTATTCTGCAGTTCAACTCAATTCCGACTCTGTCTACTCAGAGATAGCATCAGATTCCACAAGTCAAGGGCTCAGTTCCACAAGACTCCTCAAACTCTCCCACTTCACATCTGAATCTAATCACAAGCCCAGGTTGTTACCTGTGCTTCTGACCAATTGGCTGTATATTTAAGGTTCCCATAACCTCTTCTTCCAGTTTGATTAATTTGCAGTGGCTCACAGAAGTCAGAGAAACATGTTATTTACTAGATCTCCAGTTCCTTATGAATGGGTATAACTTAGGAACAGCATACGGCGAGATATGGGAAAAGGGGCAGAGCATCCAGGCTCTCTCCAGGCTTGTCACTCTTCCAGCACTGCCACATGATCACCAGCCAGAAGCTCGTAGAACTCAGTCCTTTTGGGTTTTTATGGAGGCATAATTAATTAAATCACCGGCAATAGTAATTGATCTCAATCTCCAGCCCCTTTTCCTTCCCTGGAGGTTGGGGAGTGAGACTAAAAGTTATAACCCTTTAATTATATGGTTCATTCTACAGGCAACCAGCCCACATCCATGGGTCCTTCCAAAAGTCACCTCATTCACATTAAGAAAAAAAACCTTTCTTGCTCTCATCACATAGGTAACTAAGGATTTTAGGAGCTCAGTGCCTGCAATGGGATAGAAGACCAAATATATCTTTCACATTATAAATCATAATATCATAAGGGGTAATAAAAGAACCAACTTAATGCAATGTTGTGAGGATTAAATGGGTTAATAACACATGTAAAACACATAACATAGTACTTGGCACCAACATTATAAATGTTGGCTTTTAGTTAGCTGACTATTCATTCTCAGATTAAGCATCACTTTTTCAGAGAAGGCTTCCCCTAACTTTCCAGACTAAGCCAAAAACCTTCATTCTAGGCTCTTTGTACCTTTTTTCATAGCACTAGTCACAGTCACAATTTTACATTTATTTATGGATTAAAAAAATAGCCTAGATATTGGCTATACAGGTCTTTATTCTTCTTTTCTTTCGTTCTTTTACTTTAAACTGTACATATACATTTACAAATATTTTCCTATCAATTGTTTTCCAGCTTTATTGAGGTATAATTGACATACATAAGCTGCATATATTTAAAGTATAATTTTATAAGCTTTGACATATGTATACAGCTGTAAAGTATCACCATAATCAAGCCTCTCAAAGTTTTAAGTAGACCTACTTCCCATAGACCTCAAAGCCTCCAGAGGTTTTTTTTTTTAATAGCTGGAGCACTTCTAGAAATGTTTTCAAAGGTGGTCTTTATGTGATGAATGTTCTGATGCCTTATATGCATGAAAGAATCATTATTTCAGCTACGCACGTAGGTAATATCTTAGTTTTATATAAAATTCTAGAAGAAAATTCTATTCTTTCATGACTTTGAAAATATTGCTTCAAATTCTTGCATGACAGTTTAATTCTTGCAACTTTTATATGACTGTTAGACTAATGTCTTTTTCCACAACTACGCTGGAAACTATGACGACAGAGGTCATGTGACTTTTGCTCATCACTGTATACCGTTGTGTGTGTAGCACAGTGCCTTGGTACTTAATAGGTGTTCTTTCACATTTTTTGATTGAATGAACAAAGATTTAGAGTGAAGCAAGACCAGAAAGATTTGGGATAATGTTTTGGATGGCCTTGAAAGCTAGTTGAAGAGTTTGTATTTAATTTGGAAAGGAACAGAGTTACACAGAGTTTTAAAATAGTGTTGTGTAGTGACCTAATTAGAGCAGCACTTCAGGAAGCTTATTCTGACAGCAATATATTAGGTACATTGGAGTACAGGATACCAGTGTCATGGAAACCAATTATAGTGCTGTAACAACAATGTAAGATAAATAATGGATGAAGGCCTGAACCCAGATGCTGGGCGTGGGAATTGCAAATTGAAAGCCTATTTGAGATAGGACAGGACTTGACAAGGATAGTGAATGATTTTTAAATTTCAGGTCTGGATGACTGGAAGACAGTATTCCATGAACAGAAATAGGAGATTTCAGACAAGCAGACTGTTTAGATGAGGTATACGTTCTGAGTTAAGTTTTAAATTGTTTTGGTTTGAATGCTGATGGGATGTTCAGATGAAGATGAACAGAAAAAAACTGAAAATGTGGCTGTGGAGCTCAGGACATAGATCAGACCTGGAAATAAGGTCCTAAACATCGCTGGTCCTCTATGACCCATCAGTATCCAACCTGCTACTCACTTATGTATGGCCCACAACCCAAGACTGTATTTCACATTTTTAATTGCTGAAAAAAAAATCAAAAGTAGAGTAATATTTTGTGATACATGAAAATTATATGAAATTCAGATTTCAATGTTCATAGTTTTATTGGAGCAGAGCCACACTCATTTTCATATTGTTTATGGTTGCTTTTGTGCTACAGAAGCGGAGTCAAATATAGTCCATCAGACTGTGTGGCCTGCAAAGCCTGAAATATTTATTGTCTGGCCTTTTACTGAAAAATTTACCACTGTATACATATGTTACTGAGTTGTCAACTGATGTCACTCTTTTGTAAAATATTTTGACCAGAAAACCAAAAAAATGATAATAGCTGTATTAAAATAACAAAATTATGGATTTTTTCTCTCATTTTACAGATTCTTCCAAGTATTTCAATAAGACATTGATAGTTTTTCTTAAAATAAATTTTATACAAGATTCATTCAAGTATTTCAGGTGAAAGCAAATACATTTACTATTTGAATGAAGAGCAGAATCCTAGGCCTATAATGAAAATTGGAAAACTTCATTAGGTCATTCCAGGCAGAATTTTACACAAATGAAAATGACTGTAAGATGTGGTGGTGGGGAAATGGAAAACTAGATTCTGCTTGTTCAGCCATAGGGCTGTGTTATAAATGGGGCAGTCACCTCTGGTTAAGGGCTCAGGTCTCAGCTTTGAGGCACAGAAATTCAACTTTTCAGTCATTGACAAGTTGGTTTTTTGGTGCATTTTTTCCCAATAAGACCCACTTGGTACAGCAAAAAACAGAAATGGCTGGGTGGTCCTGTGGAAAGTTTTCATCAAACTAGAATAGCTTCTTACTATTGTATAAAGACATAGTAAATCTGACCCAAATGGTTGAATTGTTCAATTAGGATACCTTGTGCTATGGATGAAGTGGATAAATATTGACAAATCATTGCTCTTTGACTCTCTAATTTTAGACCCTATAATGATCATTACTCTTTAGTTACATAGCATAATACCATTATAGACAATAATAAAAAGTACCCTAAGTTATCTTTATATTTATTCTCTTTGATAGAATTAAGGAGCAATTTAATTTTGGGGAACACTCTAACATTGTGAAAGTTTGTTCAGAGAATAATTTTTATTAATCTCTTTCCCCAAATTGTTGGGAGTCCATCCTTTTTTAGGGACTACATTTTCATATTTTCAGCTTGAAGTGGGTACTTAATATATTTGTGATAAATTCATCAGCTGTTTTGCCAAAAGGTAAGAGTTTTTTCCCCTTTTAGCGTGGTCAATGACATAGGTAAGGAATGTCACTTCATTAAAAATATACAACTTTATAGGGTTTGAGGTATACAGAATTTTTTCAATATTTAGAGTGACTTGAAATATGTTGTAATACCTTCTGTGGTAATTTTTAGCACATGTTTTCTGGCATGATGTAAAATGGCAACTCGAATGGCATACTTATTTCTATGTCAGGCATATTAAGTTTGAGGGGCAAGTGAGGAAAATACAAAGAAGTTTAGAAATCTACAGGAAGTGTGGCCCTAGGCCTGTGGACAAAGGTCAGACCTAGAGACGCTAGAGCTGAGAGTCAGGACAGAGCAGCAGACAAAGTCAATAAGAAAAGTTGTGGAAATGGAAGAGGATCTGTGTGATGTGAAGGTAATATGTATAAAGATATCTGCCACAGTGCTGGACACATACTATGCACCTTATGTGTGGTCAACGTTAGAGAATGGAAAGGCAATCGAGGAGCAATGGGGCTGTCTATAGAAAAAGAAGCCAGAGAGAGTGGTTTAAGAAATAGGTGACTCTTTTTATGAAGGGCTGGAGTATTTCATAAAATTTCTTCATCATTGGGATACTTTCTCCCAGTATTGAAATCTATACACGTATCTTTAATAGCTGGTAATAAAAAGACTCAGAGTTCAGTTAACAAGAAAATTAACTTCTCTACACTGAGTGAAGTTAACAACATTGGCAAACAAGAAGATTGCTAAATGCAGAGGTCATGGGATGGAAATGCAATAATCACAGCTTAGAAGTTAATTATTAGATCAAATTCCTTACCACTCTTCTAACATTCTTATGCTTTCGGAAGTGAGATCCTCTATAAACACAGTTTATCAAAGACCATTCTATTTTTAGAATAAACATTAATTATAAAGCAATTTCTAGAATATGAAGCCTAATCTTTAAAATGTTTTAATCTTCAGGCAATTATTGAAGACCTTTTTATTCTGGAAAATTTTCACACATATATAGGCATTAGAAAAAAAAGAATATTAATCTCCATCTTCTGTCTCTCAGATTTAACAATATCAACATTTTGTCAGTCTCATTTCATCTAGCTCCTTGCACATCTCCCCACCACACACACACACGTGTTGCTTTCACCTTAACAATGAGAAAACGCCAGACAATCTACAGAATCATAACTCTTATCAAGTCCATCAGAGAACTGAGGTTGTAAGGCAAACAGATAAATTCTAAAGCGTGGCACATACAATCTGTTTCATCTTCTGCAGACCACAGAAGGAAGAGGTTGTTATCATAAAAGCAGGAAAAAGAACACAGCTAAAAAGTTGTAACACATCCTTAACGTCTGAGTGTGGGCTACTGTGACATTGTAGGGTCTTTGGGAACTTGGGAGTCATTCATTTGTCACTTCTTTTTCATCGATCTCTACCTGGTGTTCACAAGAAAGACTGAATACAGGCAAGGAGATCTGAGAGCATGCCTGTTGGTAAAAATCTGTCCACTTTCTAGACTTCTGTCACATGCAGAGGAAAAGCTGTAAACCTCTGGGAGGGGTCAGGAAACCATTCTACTCCCAGGGCCCAGGGAAATGTACAGTTCTGCTGAGGAAGGGATGGAAGCAAAAGCCAAATGCCACAGTGAGAAGGACAGGAAGCCACTCTGCCGGACCGTGAGTCTTGAACTGAGCAGTATAATGCTGAAGGAGGGCAAAAAAGTCTCTCCAGTCTAAGACTCTCAAGACTCCCTAGTGTGGGGAGGGGCAGGAAAACTGGGAAAGCCCACACCTAAGGGTGAGCCTAGACAGGAGAAATAAGAACCCTCTCCGTCCACCATAAATTACCCATCAAGTAATAACCAATGACTGTCTATTGCTGAGGAGAAAGGAAAAAAAGAAAAAACATGCTGGTAGATTTAAATTCAATCATATAAATAAGTACATTCAAACACCCCGATTGGACTAAATTGAATTTGTAGTTGAAAACCTTCCTACAAAGAAAACTCTATGCTCAGATTGTTCGCTGGTAAATTCTACCAAATATTTAAGGAAGAAATATACCAATTTTGCTCAAACTCTTTTGGAAAATAGAAGAGAAAGGAACACTTCCAACTGATTTTATGAGACTGGCATTACTCTGATTCCAAGATCAGAGAAAGACATTTCAAGAAAAGACAATTTCAGACTAATATGTCACATAAACAAAGATGTAAATATCTTCAGAAGAACATTACCTAATAAAATCCAAAAAATGTAAAAAGATTATATATCATAACCAAAGTTGGATTATCCCAGGAATGTGTGTTTCATATTCACTAATTTATCAGTGTAATTCACCATATCAATAGATCAAAAAAGGAAAATCATATGATCCTCTCAACAAATGCAGAAAAAAGTATTTGACAAAATTTAACATCCATGCATGTTATAAATTTTCAGTGAACCAAGAAAAGAAGAGAACTTTCTCAAACTGATAAAGGGACTCAATAAAATACAGCTATCAACATGCTTAATGATGAAAGAGTGAATACTTTCTTGCTAAGATCAAGAACTAAGCAAGGATGTCAGCTCTCACCATTTATATTAAACTGGAGGTCCTAGACAGTGAAATAGACATCTCCATTAATTAAAAAAGAAAGAAAAAAATAGGTATGCAGATTGACAATAGGCATTTCTTTTCTTTATTAAAAGAGGACATGATCATATTCATAAAATATCCCAAGGAATCTACAAAAAAATACAATGTCAATAAATGAATTTGGTAAAATTTCAGGGTATAAGATCAATATACCAAAATGGACCATATTTCTATATATACTAACAACAAGCAAGTGGAAACTGAAGTTAAAACATACTATTTACCCAGGGAAATATACACAAAATGTTACGATAACTCAGAGAGAAAAAAATGTGACAATGAGTGTGTACATGTCCATGAATGACTGAAAAATTGTGCTGAACACTGGAATTTGACACAACATTGTAAAATGATTATAAATCAATAAAAAAGTTAAAATAAATAAATAAATAACAACAGCTAAAAAAAAATACTATTTACCAAAGCAAAAAAAAAACCCAAAAACCATGAAATACTTAACAGATAAATCTAAATCTATGTTCTTTTTCTCCATTCATCTTCTGTCCTCAATCCCATACCCTCACCTCCATGGACACTGGAATTAATACATGTAATATATGCCTTTTCAATATGCCCCCCTGGGACCTATTTAGAGATATATGTATCCTTGAAAAAATACACATTAGTCTTTGTGTATATTTAACATCTTTTAATACAGTTAGTATAGTGCCATCTACCCAATCCTGGCCTTTCATGTTCTGGGCTAGAGTATACCAATGAGTTTTGACAACTCAAAATTTACAAAAAGAACAAAACAAAAAAAGATACAACCCCAAGAAGTTAAAGAAGTAACTGAGAATTGCTCTACTGGAAGAAATATACCTATATTTGTTATTTTGTTTCTATTATACCCCTGGAAGGTATTTGTTGTATATTTTTCTTAGAATTAAACTATTTTGAAAAATTCCTATTTTAGTCCGGTATTAAGAAATAACTGAAATACAGTTTTGGCTTTTTTTTTTTTTTTTGAGTGAGAGTCTGGGTTCAGTTCTCAGAATTGCCTACAGAACAGTGCGGAAATACTCAGAAACATTGCCTTTATATATTTATCAGGAGCTGCCACCTGCAGGCAAAAAATAAAACAACAGATTCACTGGGGTTTTTTTTGGGGGGGATTGAATTCATTATCAGTACTTTTTCTTTATTTAAATTAAACTGGCTCCCTCTTTCTCCCATCAATTCATTAGTCTTTCCTGCTTTTCCTTTGTTGTTGGTTTTCATTACTCCCAATTGTTTCACTTGTTCTTTTGACATCATCCTCTTCACCCTTTTTTGACTATCTTCTATTACACCAAAAGACATGCGACAAGATTTCTAAATAATAATGATTGGATTTAGGAATTCACTTTTAGATTATTTATTATGTAACTAACCCTAGGTCTTGTCATATGTAAAACATTATTTATGCCAGATTTTAGCCTCCAAAGATTAGGAATATGCCTATTTAACTGATTTTTTCCTTCTTGCATGAATTATTTAATTCTTAGATTTAGTTTTAAGAAATACCAGTTTAGCGTGAATTCCACATAGAGTCATGAGCTTCTTTTACCATTTCTCTTAATTTCTGGATTCTTCTGAGATGGAATTGCCATCATTAAATTTTCCCTAAAGTTTCCCTTACCTGAGGCTGCTTTTCTCTGGGTCTACCATTAGACCACAGTTAACTGGGGTTCAGTATGAGATCTGAATTTAAATCCACTGACTGGATTTAAATATTATAGTGTCACTGGTTTTTATTTATTCTTGAAAGAGAATATCTTGATTTCTAACAAGAGTAAAAACATTTGTTTAGGATATAAAAATTGTACTTTTAAATATTTAAAACGTTAGCAGTATGAATTAGTCACTTAATACTATGCTATGCTAGATAAAAAATTAAACCCCACATTTTAGTGGCTTAACACAATAGATGTTTACTTTTCATTCACAACACAGTTCAACAATGATTGGGCTATCTCCTTGTAGATCCACCAACTGGAACATGCGCTATTCAAAGTTGCCCTGGGAGGGAAAGAGAAGGCAGAAAAGGCAACTCAGTTCTTAACTGTCTCAGTGTGAGTATGACATTCATCACTTCTACTTACAGTTAAAATTAGCCAAGTAAAGTTTGGAGCCAAGTTAATTCATACATAAGGCTTATTTTCAGTGCATTAACTGTATACTCTTGATGATCAGTTGCTCTCAGGGAGATTTGCGGAGGTTTAAAAATATGTCCACAAATTCTTTGCCATTCTTCTCTTCTAAAGGTGGGTCCTAATTTTTCTCTCTTTAAGAGTTGGCTGGACTTAGAGACTCACTTCTAATGATTAAAATATGGTGGAATGATGATGTATGACTTCTAAGACCTGATCATAAAAGGCATCATGGCCTCCTCCATGCTCTCTCTTGGGTCACTGAGAGTTTTGAGAATATGTCAAGCAGTTCTATGTACATTGAGGAAATGAGGCCTCCTGCCAGCAGCCACGTAGGTGAACTAGTGTAGAAATGGATTCTGCAGTCCCATAAAGGCCTTCAGGTGAGTGCAGCTCCGGCAGCCTCACAAGAGCTCCTGAGACAGACCACTACAGACCTATGAAAACTGTGAGATAATAAATGCTTTCTTCTTAAATTACTATGATTTGGGATAGTTTGTTATGCCACAGTAGGTAACTAATCCAGCATTGTAAGATTAACTCGATTTTATTGGTATAAAAGATTTCCCAATGAAATGCTTAATAAAACTGTTTTAATTAACACTAACACTTTAAAATAAAACTGTGAGAACTTCATGTATGTAGAGAAAGAAGAGGGAAATGAGGGAGTCAAGAACTGTTACTCACCAATTTTTATTGTCCTCTTAGCTTATTTTATTAACAAATAACCAAATAACTCAAGAGAAAAAACAAGAGAATTTAGACGTTCTCATTGAAATATGTTTCAATAATACATAGAAATTTAATAACTACAGTATACTCTCAACATTAAAAAGGGATTCTTACTTTAAAATTAGTCTTAATAAAGTTGTTTACAGTAATTAAGATACTATGAGATTACGATTGAATAATCTGTGTGTAAAATTTAGAAGGAATGTATTGAAGGGTATTAGAAGTCAGATTATGGTCCTATTCATGTATGCTGCCGAACACTTGCTGTAATGAGTCCAATTTGATGTTTGAGACCACATTGTTGTCAATTTTCACTGTACTTGGTGAGAGGAGCTGTAAAAATTACCAGAACCACTATGCAGTTATAATGCAAGTCTGCGAAAAAAGCATATTTACTTTTATTTGTGTGTCATATTACCTTTCTTTTGGTGACAGGTTCCAAAGTAAAATTTAAGAACTAGTGTAGCCCTGAAGAGTTTTAAAATATGGTCTGTATTTCATTGGTTTTAACATTATATTTAATAAGTAATACTAACACCATGGTCTCCCAAAGAATCAGCCAACATGATTCTTAATGCCTGTGGCTTAATAAACTTGACCAGGATGATACTCTGACCTTGAATATGCAGCTCATTATGAAATTTAAAAAAAATTATTAAGATGTAATTCACATACCATAAAATCCTGCCATTTAAAGTGACAATTCAATAGTTTCTAGCATATTCATAAGATTGTGCAACCATCACACTATCTAATTCCAGAATATTTTCATCACCTCCAAAGGAAACTCTCTACCCATTAGTCTTCTGAACCTTTGACTTAAGTGAAATTATATGCAACAGTTACTAATATTATTCAGTAGGAATATTGATGCTATTAATTTTATTTACCTTGATACATTGGTTACTCGCTATTTCATGTTTTAAAAGAAATTTAAAAATACATATTTTTGTGATTATAAGGTTAGTACACATTTATTGTAGAAAATTTGAAAACTCTAAAATACAAAAGAGGAAAGAAAACAGTATTTTTCAGAGATAACCACTGTTAACACGAATCCTTTTGGATGTTATACATACACATTTAAAAATTATTTACTTAAAAAAAACTAGTTAATATATACACCTGGAACAAAATTAAAAGGTTCAAAAGGGAACACAGTGAAATGTTAAGTCTTTCTCTTCCATGTCCCAGTTTTCCTATTCTGAAGCAACCTCTGTTGTCAGTGTCTGGTGTAATCTTTCAGAGATGTGACACACACACGTTTTAAACTCCTCTTTACAGTATTTTTTGGTGAAAATTGTAAATCATGGATGTTTTAAGATGATGAGTCCAATATGGTTCCTTTTTCTTTTGTTTGTTCCACTCCTGTTGATTCTGTTCTTTGCCTATTATTTTGCAGAATTATTAGTCTCTGTGTATGTTGCAAATTCACTTTAAGTATTGAGCTTTTATAAATGGTATTCCTAAGAAAGTATACTTCTACGATATGCTCTGTAGAATGTATTTAGTATTTACACAAACAGAAGTTTACCTCTCATGGTTCCCTTAAACTTGTTTTGAGTACTCTAAATTAGACCTCTGTAGGGATTGGAGAAGGCACTTTAAATTCTGTTCCTTTTGGTGATAAAAGTAATTTCCTAATTGAGCCTTAGCTAATAATGGATTTCTCCACTGGGCAGAAGCGTGGACATCGTTATCCTGACTATGAAATACTATGAATACTTTCTAGGGGCATAACGTTTAACTATTTAACTCTCAGTATCATGTATCCTACAGATATACAGAGAAACTGGTTTTTGACTTGAACTGATAATAAATTTGGCTCTCTGGAATTTGTTGCTGATATTTCACTGAAATCTTTCTGACATAGAGTTAAACCCTTTCTGAAATAAATATTTTGTACTACTTTTTTCTCCCTTTCTTTCTTTCCCTCTTTCTTCTTCCCTCCCTCCCACCCACTCTCCCTCCCTCCATTCCTTCCTTCTTTCGTTTCGCCATTGACTATTTCAACCTCCTTTTCATAAGAGAAGGAATTTTACACACAAAATTAATTCTCTCATTGTACTATTTCCCTTACTTGTAGATTAGTTCTGTAATAATCTGATCATCTGTGATGGTGTCAGAGAAAATGTAATTTCTTAAGTAAATTACTAGATATTTGCTCTCTGGACTTAACCCCCTCCCCCACATGATTTAAATACTTATTGCAATTTAAAAATTTTCACATTGGTAGTCTTATTAACAGAATATTTTCTTAATTAAAATTCATGAAGACAATCATACCTAATATGTCATTAATCTTTATCATGTACGTTAAAAAATAAAAAAATTAAATGAAGTCCCAGAGCATACCATTGAATTGTAGATATTTTTCTTTGGTGATTTTACCTTAGTTGTAATATTAAGGCAACAGGGAAGCATGGAACAAGCATGTGACCAGAAGCCTTGAGTCCTGGATGGTTATCCCAAATCTGGAGCAAAGAAGCTGGGCAAATCACTAATCTGAGCCATAGTTTTCTCACTTCTAAAATGACACTGCTGGACTTAGTCTTCAGTGTTTCTCTCAACTTGTAAGGCCATGATTTTAGTTCAAAAAGATTGATAGAATGAGAAAGAAAGATCCCTGGGGAGAGAGAGGTTGACCAATGCCAAAGTGAAGCAAAAGACTAAATTAAAGTAGGGGACTGGCACACAAGCACTGAAGACAAATTCCTGTTCATTGTGTTTCTTTGTTGTTCTACTTTGTTGACTCGGTAGCATGTAGCTCAATAATACTGACCCATTGGCTTTCTATCTATCTGTGGCTCTCAAGTGGGAGGATTTGCTCTTAATGTGTCTCCCTGACAGACTCAGTTCAGGACTGGTTGGTAGGGAATCACGGCTGTGTCCCACTGAGCTGTAAGGAGCTAGTGAACATCAAATCTAGTCACATTCTGGTAGTATAGACATAAGCAAATAAGTCAAGGACTGAGAAAATAATAACTTTCTGCTATTGGCTATTTACAAGAAACAAGACTCATTTTCTCTAGTCCTCAGAACAGCTCGACAAGGTACAACTGAGAAAGTTAAGAGATCAGAAATTAGGAGCTAAGGAAGTTTAGATTTAGACCCAGGTCTATTTTGTTCTAGAGTCCATGCTTTACCCTGATTTATGCAGTTCTCTGAATATGAGTGGTTCTGGGCTCACATAAAAACTGGATGAAGGAATCTTGCACCCTGCATCTCCAGTCCAGACAAGGAGAGCAATGTTTCTTGGTTCCAGAAGTACATAGGAGAGCAGCTAAACCTGTAATTTCTAATAGTAGGGGAAGAAACTAACAGTGACTTCAAGGAGGGTGAGGAGCAATTCCTAGTGGAGGGAGTCAGTCTGGAGTCTAGGTCTGCAAAGTATAGCTTGGTGCTGGAGTGGGTTGGGGGCCTGGGGCTGTGGGAGCCAGCCCACTGTTGGATTAGGTTGAAAGCCTGAGTCTTCGGTAGTTGGCCTGGCCCCGGACACGGTTAAGAGTCTGAGTTCACGGGGGCTGATTAGGAGCTTGGGGCTTGGGAGCTGGCTGGCACTGGGGTGAGTCAGGGGCCTGGGTTTTCAGGAGCCCACAGGGAGCCACCTAGGGTCGTAGGAGTCAGCCCGGTGCTTGGGCAGGCTAGCACTGGGGTCTGTGGTAAAGTCTGCTGCTCCCTTCCTCTTCTCCCATAGGGAAGATGCTTCTCTCTTGGGTACCCCAGCATGGGGGAGGAGTGATAGGAACAGCCTGAATCTATCTTTCCTACCCTCTTCAGTGCATCTTTTCCTTTTTATGTGGTTCAGGTGCTGTAATCCCTCACCTGGAATCCTTGGCTCTTGTGAAGGTATTTTCCGGCATGGATAATTGTTCAATTTGATGGGTTTTTTTGGGTGGGTGGGTGGGTGGGGAAGCACTAGAAATTCCTATGCCATGATTTTGCTGATGCTTGTCCCCCACCTAATAGTATTCTAACATCATCATATTCAACCACAGGATTGGACTTATAACCCATTTTTATCTCTTCTTGTTACTATTAAAAATTTCACATTTATTCTTGACTTCTTCAAACTAGATTATAAACTCTGTAATAGGAAGTACCAGGCTTTATAATTTTCATTTCTTACATGTAATGCATTGCTCTGCATATTGTAGGTGTTTAATAAATGTTTGTAGATTGAGTGATTCAATAGGAAAAGCAGACTTCCAAAATCTTTCCAAAAAACCTAAATGAAGTGAAACCCCCAAATTTCAGTATAGAAAGCAAATGCCAAGTGAAGGTACAAATGGCTTTCAAAGGGTTCTCTTCCCTATGCAAATGTCTGTATAACATATAGATGAGAAATTTTTGCCTTGACCATTGTTTTGAGGAAATACTGAAAAAAGTAAGAAAATCTTCTAAAACTCTGTATGTGAACTTGCTTTTTTTTTTTTTTTCACTTTTGCAGTGTTTAAATAAGTTCCCCACAAGTTCACATGAAAGAAAATGAAAAAAGCAGTCATAGGCTTGGTGGATAGACACTTAAACTTCAGATTTGATCAAATCACTTGAGAACTGGGCCAAGTTATTTAGTGTCAGCTATTACACCTAATTCCCAGGCTATCCAGAATTTGGCAAAGCCTGGTGGAGCAGATCTGTAAGAAACTTTGATTTATCACAAAGGGGAGAATTAAGATTTAATAAATAAGAATTTTGGACTTGCTGTTTATTTGATTAGTTAGCTTAAAATAGGCTTTATTGCCAACTTGAGGGAGAAAACAGGACTGCTCCATGAGATGACCCAAGTGAGCTTCAGAAGGGACTTGTCTTGGCCTTGTTTGGAATTATTCCTTTATTTCCTGGCATTTTGATATAGCATGAGCAGCAGAGGTAGGAAAATTCTTGAAAAATGTTTTCAGGGATTCCGGAATTTAAACTTTCATTACTGGTCCTGGGTATGCAAACAATTGAGCAAAATAACTGTATAAAAATTAGGTTCAAAGGTACCTATAACCTTCTGATAAGAAGTTCTCAGTTCAAATGATTTTCAGTGTTACAACTGACCTTTCTGTGACATTAAGCTCATTTTCCCAACAAGCAATTATGACATTGCCTTTGGAGCACTTTGGGCCCCCATAGACCACGTGCAGTGGAAAGAAAACAGCTTAGTATCTGGGCCTTATTATCCTTTTTGTCATCTAGGCATCACCAAGTTTCCCCACTTGTGTTCAAGCCTGACCACTCATGCAATTTTTATAGTAGCAAGAAACAGTTTGGAAATTTCCACCTTGAAGGCCAATACCTCATGGAAAACTTTGAGAAGTATTTTATTTATGAATAGAAACTCAGTTTATTAACCTTCTTGGTATATATTTTTGAAGCTTCTCTATTTTGTTAAATAGACTATCCTTAAAAAATTCACTTTTCTGCCAGGCAGAGAGTGGATAGAAGGTAAAGAAATGTAATGTACTGAATGCATAAATTAGCGTAGATTAAAAACAATAACCTTTTATTATTAGTGTACATGAACTGCATTGTAGAAAATAAATTAAGCAAAATTAATTAAATAAAAACATGTCCACCACGCAGAGATCACCACTGTTAACACTTTACTATAGCTTCTGGAAAGTGTATGTAAAATTTAAATTAATGTATTAAATATTCATAATGAATATATTTCATACACAAATTTAACCCAATTAATTTAAATTTAATATTTAACCAAAGTCAAGATGTTTTTTAAACCTTATCTGATAGTTTATCCCTCTAGACTTAGATTAAATTAATATTTGCAAACAGGAAAACCAAAGCACAGCTTGATTCCTAGAGGGCAGGAGGCGAGGAGATTACAAGTGAAATTCTTTTTTCTCTGTTATGTCACCTGTTCAATGTACAGTCTTCAAAATTACCATTGGATGGCTAGCATAGCTGACTTTCAGAAATGATAGCCAGTATACTGAAGATATTCAAGCTGAAATAATTTCAAATTCTCATAAAGCAGAAGATCTCTTAATGAGAAGAAAACAGGTGTTGCTGACAGAAGCAGTTATCAAACCTGGTAAAGCCTTACACCACAGAGAGTACCCAGCCACCTGTTATCCTCCCCTGAGAGGGCCTCTTAGTGATATGCAGACAAATTGAAGATGCCCCCGTGGGTAGGCATGAGTGCAAAAGGAGGTTGCCAGGCTGCAGGATCTATCCCTGCATGTCTCCTCTCCAGGATCCTACAGGGCCAATTGATATGAACCTGGGAGGCCACCCTGGAAAGACTTTTAAAGATATTTCCAGCCTAGGAACTCTCCTATGGGTAGTCTCTGAGATTAAGACTGTTCTTTGGGAGTAGGTGGGGACAGGAGATGGTGTTCCAGTTTGGTGTATCCTGAGCAGGTCAGAATACCCAACAGTGTCATGAGGCTCTTCAGGACCTCTGAGCCAGCAGACTTCCTGCTGCAGTCACAGCGTGTCTGTTTCAAGGGCAATCTGAAAGCACACTCCCTATGCAGAGGAAACCTCTAGAAGTACGCAAGTATATGTCAAACCCAAAAACTCCCTTGGGTATGAGCTAATTGCTCTGTATTAGGACATTTAGATTTTTAGTCTTTCCCCCTCCTCTGGAAGTTTATTAAACATTAATCAAATGCTCACATGGAAAGCTACAAATCAATAATTTCATGAAGAAGAGTGGATTAATATGAACTTTACATTGCTATTATAAAATAATGTATAAAAAGAAGGGGATGAAAAGAACAGAAATCATTAGACACTCATGTCGTCTGGTGACAAACTACGTTTATAGTAAAGGGAATAATCCATAGTTACTGACATGATGACAGATTCATGTGGAATTTGTTAAATTTCTTCTTTTTAAAATAAACTTTTGATTTTAGAATAGTTTTAGATTTATGCAAAAGTTGCAAAGATTGTACCTAGGGTTCCTGTATGTCCAGCAGTTGGTTTCTCCTATTAACATCTTACATTTGTAGTTACAGTACAGTACATTTGTCACAACTAGTGAACCAATATTGATACATTATTATTAATTTAAGTCCATGTTTCATTCATAATTCCTTAGTTTCCCCTCCTGTCCTTTTTCTGTTCCAGAACCCTTTCTAGGACACCACAGTACATTTAATCATAATGTTCCCTTAGTCTCTGCTTGTCTGGAACAGTTTCTTAGAATTTCCTTAGTTCTTGATGACCTTGACAGTTGTGAGAAATACCAGTCAGCTATTTTGTAGAATGATCCTGAAATTAGATCTGTCAGATGTTTTCCCCATGATTGGCGTGGAGATATGGTTCCTTCAGAGGAAGAACACAGATGTGAAGTTACATTCTCATCATATCCTATCAAAAGGTACGTGCTGGTTTATCACTGATGGTATTAAGCTTGATAACCTGGCTCCACTAAAAAGTTACTCCCCCTATTCTGTTCCACACAGTACTCTTTGGAAAGTAAAAGCCCATACTTAAGGGGTGAGGAGTTATGCTCCACCTTCTTGAGGGGGCAGTATCTACATAAATTATTTGGAATTCTTCTGGACAGGTTTGTCCCTTCTCATTAATTTATTTATATAATCATGTATTTATATCAGGATGAACTCATGGATATTTATTTTATACTTTGGGTGTAAAATACTACTTCATATATTTTCTTGCTCAAATTGGTCAAGCCTTGGTCATTGGAAATGCTTTCAATTGCTTTTTGTACCACTTCTGTATGTATGTGTATGTGAGTGTGTGTGTGTGGTGGGGGGGGGAAGAGAGAGAGGTTGATTTAGCACTTCCTTAATTTCTGACACTACAGGATATCCCAGGCTCATCCTGTATATTCACTGCTCAGCCCTAGAAGCAGCCATTTCTCCAGGAAGGCTGGGTTCCTTTTAGTAGAAGATAGTATTAGAAACAAAGATCTGGGTGCTGGTGTACTGATTACCACTGGGTTGTGTTACTTCTAGGTGCTCTCAGTTTGGAAATACATGAGTGTCTACTGCAAGGGAGCAAAGTCTTTTCCTCTGTCCTCGTAGGGTCAATAGCTGGGTGTATGAAATAAATTGACAGGCAGATTAACAGGAGAAAAGGTATACAGATTCATTAAATTTTGATATTTCACGCATGGGAGCATCACAGAAAAAAATGAACCCCTCCCCCCAAATCAGTGAGATTGAGAACTTATATACCATATTAATAGGGGAAGGGGAGTGGGGATGTAGGTAATTTAGGAAATGATTTTTAAGAAGGATGAATGGGCCCTTAGAAGAATAGATGGGAGGCACGATGGTTTGTGACAAAGTCTGGCTTTGGTGTCCACTAGTCTCCTCTCCTGTAATAGGAGTCAGTGTTGCCTGGTTGATGAAACTCCTGGTGAGAGGATTTATGAAAACTGAGTTCCTTTTAAAGAATCTGTCTTTAGGCAGATAAGGGGCATTCAAAGAAAGCCTCTCCCTGTATTTGCTGTTATTCAAGTTCCTTGGGCTCAAAATAATCAATGTACCAAAGTGGTATATTTTGAGGTGGCATGTCTTGAACTCTTTCAACACTAATCCCTTGTATAAACTCACATCTATGCTTATTTCTTATTTATTTAAGCTAAACATGAATTTATACTGATGTTCCTTGCTGTGTAAAGAAAAAAGTTGGCAGCAGATGGTGTCTTACAGCACATTTCATTTCAGTCTTGCTGTGATTATATGTGCCAAATCTATTAAAAAAATCACTGTCCATTCTCTGGGCTTTCTCTGAAGATTAAATTGCATTGAAAAACACAGTTCTATGAGGAACAAAGACTTGCACAGAATTGGAAGTGAGGTAAACATTAGAGAAAATAGAAGAGCCAGGCAGGTGGAGGAACAGCCGTGCTCTTAGACAAGATGGCAATGGAGATATGAAATATGAAGTTCAGATATACTTCGAGGATTCACTAGAACCATTTATCCTGGTATGACCATTTCTCACAGGCACTGATGAAGACATGTGACTCATTTCATGAAGAGGTAGTTTTAGCAGCAGTTCGTCTTGGTTTGGCGGAGATGAAGCAGTAGCTCCAAGCACTGGTGAATGATATCAGTAAAGCACCTGCAATTTAAAACGAGTATTAAAGTTCGGGTCCTTTTGTGTCTAAATCCTTTTGCATTAGAAAAATAATGTCCTCTTTGTTAGCGTAGGTCTTTTGCAAGCCAGGTTGGTGGCAAAAATCCTTTGTTATCAACTTGGGTGTCAGTGATATGATAAGGAAAGGAAGAGCACAGTATCTTTCCATTACAGAGGGAGGAGATTGTGATGATCAGGATCTTGGCACAGACCTCTCAAGAAATGTTCTTTACAACTTGAAAAAGGAAGAAATGCCTGAGGAGAGCCGTATTTTGCCAACATTAGCTCTATCTGAGCATCTTACAAAAACATCTGAAAGCATAAGCTAACAGTTAAGGAAAATGTGGGAGAACCAGTTTTGAAATGCACTAGGAGATGGCACTAAAGATATGCCATAGTTTATTATAAAACATTCATATCCACAAACATCTGATTTGAGAAACTTTCACTTTTCAGGTAGGGAGAATTGAAAGAAAAGAAAATATGAGAGAGAAACACAGGATGAAGCAATAAAATTGAAGACTTGCTAAAATAAAGATTAATTAAGATGATAATATGCTTTTAGCATGTGTTTGCAGACTGAAAAGATAAGACTTTATGAACAAATTAATTATACTCTTTTAAATACTATATATTAATAATCTTTACTGGGTTATACTACCTACTTGGGTATAGAATGTATCCATGTATACTGGCATGTCCTGGCTTAAAAAAATTTTTTTTGGGTGTGAAGGTAGTTAGGTTTATTTATCCATTTACTTATTACTTAATGGAGGCACTGGGGATTAAACCCAGGACCTCCTGCATGCTAAGCACAAGCTCTAACACTGAGCTATACTGTCCCCCCCATCCTGGATTTTTTATGTGAGAGTACTAGTGTACAATTATATTTATCTTGGTGAAACATTTCTAATGCACATTGAAAACATAATGTAATATAACATAAACCAGCAGATTAGTCTGAAATTTCAGTTTGGAATCAAAGCGATATACTTTTTGTGATTCTGTAAACATAGCATAATGCTCTTGGCCTATGCAATGGAGCAAAACTTACAAAAGTATTTTCAGAGCTGATTTCATTTTGTAAATTGTTCACATCCACAGGAGAATTGTGTATGCTTTGGTGAGTGCAACAGAAAATGCATGGTATTGTAGTAAGTAGATGTTTGGAGAAAATGTCTCACTAAAGAAGGTGTGGCTGCACAGAGCACATTTCATTTCTATTCAGCTCTTTAGATTCTTCATTCCTTATTTTTATGATCATTTTGATTCATGACAAATAGCTGAAACTAACAACAGAATTCACAAAAATTTCAATTATGAGGAATTGTGAATCAGCATTGTAACAGAATTCCTTTGTATTTATCTATCTTTTGGCAGCAATAAAATAATCAGCTTCTATGGCTCTGAATGTATCCTTGGATAGTGAAGAATGTCCTCTCTTATGTGTGAATGTGTATATTTAATGACTAGCATGTATTGAAAGCTTGCTTTGTGTAAGGCACTATGAAAGGATATGCAATAATTTATTAGTCTTATGTAGAATGACCCCATTTTACAGGTGAGAAGCTTGGAGTTTAAAGAGATGTGGGTATGACTTATATAAATTTTATAGTTAGTAAATGGCAGAACCAAGTCTTAGATACAGGCCTGACATAAAGAGAGATTTTTATCTGAAAGTTTGTAGGTTGTTCTAATATCTTCCTATAACCAAAGGGGGAAATCAGGCCTAAACAATCTTATAGTTTTAGTATGTAATTGGCTTGGGGACACGGTCTTGTTTGATCTTGCTCACTCCTAAGATTCCAGGGATAAAAATAGCAGCTAATATTATACCTAGAGGCCCCTAAGATGTTCTGGGCCAAGACTGGAGAAAGTTCTTTTCAAGTGCCTACTGAATTACCAAATTTGGCTGCTGAGACCTTTTGTGTTAAAAATAAATAAAAAAGCCATGATTAGGGCCTAATCTCCAAGTCATAAACCAGTTGCAATAGTGTGTTGGGGGCAAGAGGAATATGGTTTCTTTACAAGTGAGTTCTCCTCTGCCATTGAAATTCTTATTTTAAACATGTTCCCAATGTTTGAGAATTAAAACTAGTTAGAAACTTGGGGAAGGGGCCAGAGAGCACAAAGCACTTACCTGCATCTAGGCTTGAACCTACCCAGCTCCCAAGACATACCCTTAATGTCTTGTGAGGCCCCAGGGGAGTTAGCATAAATTTTGGTGTAAGCAGTTGACATATACAAAATTTCATGGATTTCCTACTCTTAATTTTAAGTAATGGGCTTTTCTGTGAATCATTTTCTCACCTGTTCGTAATAACTTCAAGCCTTTTTTTGAATTCTGGGCATACTGTTCAGTCAACTAAAACTTTATCGTAACTGAAGACCTGAATCTCGTAACAGAAGCAGGCAGCACAACAGACTAAAGGCTGTACCTCTGTTCAGAAAAATTTTTAAATTTATCTTGATCAATGAGTTTATAATTTGAATTAGTCATCTTATTCTGTACTCTGAAGAGTGGGGTTCGTGGAAGTGACTCAGAGATCATGGAGGGTGAGGTGAGAATTGAGTCTATAATGGATGGTGTTTTGTGCTGTGCAGATCCTCCCTTCAGAACCACAGGATTTACTGTGATAGCTGCTGGAATACTGCTAGTGACAGCCCCCAGCTGTCAGCCATCTCTGGCAATGACTTTTGGCTGAAGAGATCTCCCTTATCCCAACTATAGGTCAGTCCTTAAGGCCATTCCTGTTTGAGAGCACCCCATAGAGGCCTTGCTGTAACTGTACTGAACTGCCCAATTCTAATTCCTTTACTTCCTTCACAGGTGCTCACTTTAGAGCACTCCCTAGTAAATTTCCTGCATGCTAATTTTTTTCCCAGAGTCTACTTCCCCGGGAATTTGGAACTACAGCAAAATCAATTATAGCAGCGCTGCTTTTATCATTTATATATATTGGGTATTTATGTAAGATTTCACTCAAAGCAAACCAAACTAAACACCTTTTAACAATTAAACAAATACTTCACCTTATCATTATAGTTTTGTACAAGACCAATTTATTTAAGTTAATCGTTCCAAACCAACATCTAAGGTGTGTTTTCCTTTTGTAATTGTTTCTTCTTAACTTTTATTTGTATATTGCATTTACACATATACTTTTGTGCCTTTTAAAGCTGAAAATACATTAAATAATAGTCATTAATATTTTTGATATTACATATGTAATAACCAGGAAAATATTTTACAGAAGCAATCATGACAGACCAGAGCAGAGCATTCAGTAGATCGCACATATTCTCAAATACTGAAGATTTTTAAATATCCCACTCTCCAACCCCAAGAATAATTCTTATTAAATTTTGTCTCAAACCAACTATAGTATAAATAAATATATTGCATATAGAATTTTCATTCTTCTATTAAAAAAATCTCATATTAAAAAATAAACCATCAACTAGCCTCTTATAATATGGGGTAAACTAATAACAAAAAAGGTCCATGGTCTTATGATAAAAGTCACTGTATTCTATGGTGCTTTGGAAAACTAGCAAGGAGATTTCTAACTAATTCAGTTGATGAAAGGTTAAATGTTGAAAGTTTAACTGCTGAAATGATAACAACTCAAATTTAGTATGCATGTGAAGGCCCAAGTTCTGGATTTTAGCAGGCTCCTGCAAAGCTCATCAATAATTCTAACTTAAAAAAAAAAAAACTGTCAAGGCAACATAAAGAAGAAATATAGCTTTGATGCCTAGGTTGATCTTGATCTGGATTTTTCCACCATTCTATTGCCTGGGAAGCAATACACATAGCAGGCCTTGGCTTTCTGCTCCAGCAGTGGGGATGAGGAGAATAAAGCTCTGTTCACTCTCAGGTGACACTTGATGTGTCACCAATTAACTGATAAGTGGAACACACTATATAGGATTCGGAAGGGAGACTCAGAATGCAGGGTTGTGAAAGTATTATTTATTAGAAAGAATAACAAAGTATTCTATATACATATTATTTAACATATATGATCCTGGCTACTAGGACATTCTAGTAATGAATTATTATGGAGCCTAAAGTACCAAGCTTAGATAGCTCAAAATTCCTGCTCACACTTAGGAGATTAAAAAAAATTTAAACTTTAGTAGATAAAGGTCTATTGAAAAATACTGGAAAAATATGTAATTTAGGTAGCATGAGTGACCATATGCATCCTGGAGAAATAGTGACTCTACCAAGCACAGCATTGAAAATACATTTTCTCCTAAAAAGTGCAAGCATATAGTAGCAATACTATGTATTTATGCAAATAACAGCAATATTCTTCCATCAAAAGTGAATAAACTTTATAAAGAACGTATACATCAATCCACTCTCTTTATGCACAGTAAGTACATTTTGCAGTCAAAAACTTCTAAACTCTAGATTTTCTTTGTTAATACACTGAATAAATGAAGCTGATTTATTTATTCATTTGACAGAGTTTTAAGCACATACTGTATGCCACGCATCGTGTTAGGCAATGCAGTTATGAACACCATAGACATGTTTTCTGCCGTGATGCCTGTTGTTTAATGGAAGAAGTGACCATAAGCATTTACAATATAGCATGACAAATGTTGACAGGAGAAATACAGAGTCCTCTGAAAGCACAAGAAGTACCGAAACTGGATTTGAAAGAGTCGCAGAAATTTTCCCGGAGGCCATGATGTCTAAATTGAGGCCTTAAAGCTGTGGAGATGTTGGTCAGTTTGGTGGTGAAGGGTTCAAGAAAGAAGGTAGAGCATGCACAGAATTCTGGAAGTGAGAAAGTGTGTCTCCCTCAACTGAAAAACAAAAGCAATATAGTGGAAAGGGAGGGTGGTGGTACAGGGAGATGAGGTACACAAGAACCAGTTCATGAAGGGTCTTGTAAAACATATGAAGCAGTAAGGATTTTATCATAATTGCAACACGAAGCCATTGAAAAGATTTAGGCCCAGGAAATCAGACATACATTTTAGAAAGATTATTCTGACTATAAAGTGGGAAAACAAAGGCAAGGAGACCAAGGAAGATTCTGATAGCAATCAATGTATGATGGTATGGAATAAGTCAGTGATACCAGGAATGGAGAGAAGTGGAAAGATTAAAGATATTTTTAGGAAGTAAAAGAGACAGGGCTTGGTGATTGGCTATATGTGGGCAGTGTAGGAGAGGATTGTGTCATTTGCTGAGAATGGAAACACAGGAAGAAGAAAAGATTTGGGAGAAGGCTGCTGAGTTCCCTTTTTGGATGTATTGAATTTGGGGTACTAAGGGATAAGCAAGTACAAATGTTGGGCAAGCAAGTGA
The DNA here is from genome assembly GCF_036321535.1 of Camelus dromedarius. Taxonomy (NCBI): domain Eukaryota; kingdom Metazoa; phylum Chordata; class Mammalia; order Artiodactyla; family Camelidae; genus Camelus; species Camelus dromedarius. The sequence continues at coordinate 44,071,949 of NC_087436.1, forward strand.
ATGTATGGATCTTGTATTCTGTATAGAACTCTCTGAACTGGAGATGCAGACTGGAGAGCTGTTAGTATGAAACGGTAACTAAAGCCATGGGAGTGGTGTATTGCCCAAGGCAATGTGTAGAGTGATGAGAGAACAGGCTGAGACACCAAAGATTAAGGGTAGTGCAGAGAAAGAGGACTTAAAAATACCCTCAGTCTAGCAATAATCCTGAAGCCATAATTTGTGCATTAGTTTATATTCTCCTTGGCCAAGTGTAGTGCTAGAAGTACTAACAGGTATAAAAATCTTGATTTTTTTCTCTTCTTTCACCTTTGTAAAGCTCTTAATTGGGAATGAAAACATTTAAAATAAATTGAAGTCAATAAACATTTGTAAAATAACTGTTAAAATATAATCTACAAAACCAAACAGCCCTTGATTGCTCAATACATAGCTTTGATTATTTTGTGCTTTCTACTTGACAACAGACCTTTACTTCTGCTGTAACTTGCCCTCCATCAGCTCTGTAACTGTTTCTTATTTCCTGATCATCTGGATAGTCTATAGTGGATTTGCAGCTCAGTGACATCCCAGAGAGATTTTCTCTGATCAAAACATGTGATTAAATAGAGATATATGTTGGTCAGAAGACAGTCATGGTTCATATTTCTCACAAGGAAAAAATACAAATACAGTTTTGGATGGGTTGATGGGGACTTGCCTTTATATGCTTCTTTTATATTTGTAGGAGTAGAAGGGAAATGCGGCCTCCCAGGCTAATCAGTGGTGTGCTGATATATGTTTAACAATTGGCTTGCCAGGGAAAAAGAGTCCTAGTTTGTCGTGTTTGCAATTTTCTAGTGTAAATATTGCCCCCATACACAATTTCAAGCTACCAACTTGATGTCACTGAAGGCAGAGTAGGGAAAAAAATGTATACAGTTGGTTCCTGCAAGCCAATGCAAGCTGACACCAGCACACTACGAGACCAAGAATGACCTGACTGGTGGCCAGGAATGGGAAACTACCTTATACATGATAGCTTAAGATATGAGAGAACTAAATTCTACAAAATACTGAGTTTTTACTTTAATGAAAATGGATTTATTCATCTATAGTCAGCTTATTTGTAGGTCTTGACCTTTTCCCTTTGAATTAAGGGCTGGCAGTATGAGCGATATATACACCAATAATCTAATAATACAGCATTGTGACTTCTAGCTCTTATTCATAGCAATAATAGTTTCTAAAATTGGCTTGTATCTGAGATTGAAAAAATTGAGAATTATGTTCGATCTAATTCCTTATACCTTGAAGCAAAGAAATGACCAATTTCTCTTCATTTGAGGCTGTCAGTATAATCTGCATTCTAATATATTTCATCAAAGAAAATATTTTATTTCCATCAAATAAGAAAGTTTGTTTTTTCCCTATAAAAGCAAATAATTTGATGGCATACTACTATAACTAATAATATGTGCAGAAAGAAGAGCAGCAAAATGTCTCATTTCTTTATAGAATTTAATATATACCCTATTAACAGCAGTGTGCAGATACATAGTAATTGACAGTATATTAAATAATTACCATTAAAAGTTAATTTTAAAATATTTTCAATATTAGACACTGGTGGAACCAGAGCTGTTATACACACTATCTTTTTTACATTCCAAGAGGAAATTAAAATTCCTGGTAGTATTAGAAAAAATGCACTTTTGAATATTTAATGTAGATATACAAAATCTCATGACTTCTATTAAAAACCTTGCAATTCTACTGCACACAAACGAAGAGACCTTTTCAAATAATTTGCACTTATACCGAGTTCATAAAGGTTACTATAAAAATATTGCAAACCCAATAAAAACACAATGATATAGTACAAGTCTTTCTTTCTAAGTCAGACTGTAAAAGATATGTATTTATACAAATGCACAAACTTTTTAGTGCTCTCTGGTATTTTTATTTGGGATTTTCTAATTTTAGAAATCTAAATTGAACATTTTCATCAATTTTCTGCTTCAGAATGGAAGACAGTGAGAACTTGTACAATAAATTTTAAAAACAGGATTGGGTAAAAACTTTATAAAGTAGAAGAGTAAACACTTTACACACTTTGGTTATTGCCCTGCCAAAGATTAAAAATGCCCTATTGTCCCAAGTCCTCTTATTTAACTTGAATTTCTAATTATCTTAACTACCTCTTTTTTGTCTACATAGAAACTCTTTGAGATGAAAGTGTAAAGATTTTAGGTTCTCTAACAAAATTCAAACTGTCACAAGCCATTTCCATTTTCTAAGTGTATTTAAAGAAATATTTATTTCAATATAAAACCCCAAAGTGCTGAATTAAGACATTAATAACATGCCTGGGGCCAATTACTCATTTGGCTTTAGCCTTAAAGGAATATTATACAATTGGCTGTTGAGTTCCAAACTTAAGCATTTGGTTTTATACGTAATACTCTACTTCCTAATACAGATATCAAAGAAAATGAGCTGATTTTTAAAAAAAGAATAGTAAAGAATTTCAGCCATAATACAAACCAACTTTGGGGGGGGGGGGAAATCCATGCCAACATAGGAAGTAGATTTTTAAAATCTTACAATAATTGCTATAAAAGAACTATAAAATGTAAATTTCTGAAAAAAATACAATGAAATGTCTCTTTAGGAAAATACACAACTGGTTAGATACAATAATATATAGCATTACCATGGGGTGTAGCCAACTATGGACCTGGCTTATGAGACTTTAAAAATTCACAAAAAGTAATTAGCACCAAAATTGTCTAAAACTTCAAATGATATACTGAAGTGATTCCAAGCCCAAGTATTACATTATAAAAAGGTTACATTTAACTTGGGACGTTTCTCCAACAATAATAAATATATTTCTTTTCAATCTTTAGAAAATATGCTAGCTTTACTGATTTTCATCAAAATGTTAAGGTAGTGTATAGTAATTATCATTTACATTGGTCTGGGCTGAGCAGGGACAACAGAAATCCAAATTACTTCCAAATAATACGGGTTTTCTTTGGTGGGGGTTGGTGGGGAGCAATTCTCCAATTAAAACTTATTTTTAGCTCCTTGTTTCATCCTTTTTCTTCTAAATGTTTTATTGGAGCTCTTTACAAGACCTGTATTGCCCATTTTGAATTTCACATTCTATTTTCCCTGCTCACTTTTGGTGTTATTTAAGATCTGTCATGGGAATAGGGGTGTCTGAAAGTGGGCACAGATCACAGCAGATAATTTTGAGTAAGTTACAAAATATATATTCAACCCTATAATAATCAAGAGTTGAGTTTAATTTTAAACAACATCAACTTACAAATTTAGTTACAAAACAGCACACAATTTGAAACAAGGCAAACTTTTCAGCCTTCATGTAGTGAAATATAGAACTTCACTAATTACATATATGGCTACCAAATGTCAAACAACAGTTCATTTGGCCCTATTTTACTGTTGCACATAAATAATGACAAGGCAGAGAATAGCAACTAGTCCAAGGGCTGGTAGGCCAAGGAACCACAGCATAACCCAAAAGAAAATGACTATTACTGGTTCTACAATTTGTTCTCCAAAATACATCCTTGTGAAGCCCATGTTGATGAGGTTTTTGTTCAGTTCACCAAAAAGTGTTCCCATCTTTTTGTAGTCATCTCCAACAGGCTCGCCAGTGTGGTTTTGTGATTCTTCAATATCCTTTAAAAAACAAAACAAGACAAAACAAAACATAAACATAAAATGAGAAATAGATGAAGGTCTTTAAGAATAACAACTGTCATAGATCTTTTCTAATCTTCCCAAGTATATACTGGTCATACTTCTGATAATCATTCAATAATACTTGGGAATTGTCCTTTTGATTGTCATATAGGACAACTGTGTCTGTGCCCAAGAAAATGGAGAGCACTGACTTACTGATTTCTACGGAATCAACATTGACTGGACCCTCAACGAGATGATTTACAAGATGAAGGATATAGCTGATTCATTTCCATTCACTTTCTAGTTTCCTAGAATTGCACAAAGACAACTTCTTAAATGAAGACTCATGTTCATATTGCTCTTGTCAGTGACCATGATTTCAGAACCACCTTTTTCCTCTATTTTGAGGCAGGGCCCTGGATGGCTCTATCCTGGTAAGTAAGCTTCTTTTTAGACCACTCCTTTTGATACTGAGACTTCATGGAACCTAGCCTCAGCTGACTGGAGCAGGGCTTGCTGCTACTGTAAGCAATCCTCAGCTGTTACTGCTGTGATCTTTCAGTCTTAGCTGGAGAGCTAAGAACACTTCAGTGTAGGATCTTGCATAGTTTCCTGTCCAAATTCTACAAAAGTCCTAAATGCCTCTTATTAATCTCATCAGAAGAAACCTATAGTTTCCAGGTAGGAAGCATTTTGTACAATAAACCCAAAAGTCCATGTAGAGGTCAGTTCCCCAGAAAATGCTGATGTGTACCCAATTAAACATACCAAAAATTATATACTATTTCTATTACCTCTTAGTCTTACAACAATTAAGGCTTTCATGTTAGTTATTAAGCTACAGTCTCTCAGCTTCAAACCCACCCTTTGGAATCCTGCAGACATATCTGGCTCCCTGTTAGGCTCTGCCAATAGAGGAACTAGAGAGACACTGCACAGCTGGAGAAGGAAGAAGGGATTTGCTCTTTCTTGTTGGCCTCTCATGGGTTTCTTGGTCCTGTCAGTCTCACTCTAGCAATAGTTTACTCTGGCGGTGGTAGGACCTTCCAGTAGCAGCCACTGATTTCCATCTGGTGGCTTCTCAACACTTGCAAAATCACTCTCAATGTGCCTTCTTGAGATACCAGATCAAACTCGTGAGTTCCTCTTCCCCAGATACCTGCTTCCCAGGTCTATGATGTCCCTTCTTTGAGTCAGAAACCAGCACTAGGTGAGCAGTGATCAGTTCTTGGAAGTCTGAGCTCCATGGATGGGGCCTTCCCCAGTCTTCTCAGTTTTAGTAATTCCACCTCTTTTCTTTGCTTCCCCAGGCTTAGGAGTGGTAGCTTCTTCCTGTTGTTACTATCAGTGGCACTTTAGCCTACTTTAGTGCAGTGGTTTTTAAGCTTTAGCATAAGGTAGAATCCCCTGGAAGGCTTTTACGCACAGATTGCTGGCCCACCAGCAAGGTTTCTGATTCAGTCAGCCACAAGTAAGGCTTGGAGTCTGAGAATTTATTCTTCTAACAACTTTCCAGGAGATGCTTATGATTTTTTTTTTTTTTTTTTACCATCTTTGGATATCATGACCTTAATGTTTTCTTTTTGTCTTTTCTATTCTTCAGTGCTCACTTAACAATTCTTTGTATTAGATTATCTTTGTTAAAATAATTGATATAGTTTCTCTCTTCTCACTAGACCGTAATATAGTCACAAAAGCAAAACTATGTCATGTAGGTGACATAGTGGTAATTATAATTTATTAAATCTAATTTATCCTAGGAGTGATGATTCAAATCAGTAATTAGTTATTGAATATCTACTTGCTCATAGTAGGTGCAAGTTGGAAAATTACTCATGTTTTAAAAAAAGCTTTAGGTATAGGGTTTCACATATTAACAAGTAAGTATTAAATGCCATTAAGTATGTTGTCTATGCCAAAAAAAGTTAATTAGCTTAACTTGAGGCACTCTTCAAACATATGAATCAAACCTAGATTCCTTTAGTAAAAGCCAGAGCTTAATCATTTCAGAAATCAGTAAGTAAATAACTAAAAATATCATCATTAAAAATTTCTCTATCCTACACATACAGTTTAAAATACATATTTAAAAATAAAATAAAATAAAATACATATTTAAAGAAAGAGAGTGATGAAATCTAATTTTTATTTGCAATAGACAAAATGATTTTCAATATGACTTTAAGCTGGTCTTTTCCTGTATAATAGTAATTTATGTAGAGCACAGTGTCATTGATGAAATAGTAGAAAAAATGAGACTCAATGGGTCATCATTCTTAAGTCTACATTTTAAGTCTAAGGAGGAAATATTTTTGAGTTATAAGTACATATAATTTAATAACTTACTTTTCGATTTTCATTTTTACCAAAAAAAAAAAAAAAAGTGAGAAAAACAAAATGCTGTGGAGATACCTAGGGAGATAAAATCCAGGCTCAAACATTTACACTGAGTGTGACCTTGACCAAATTACTTCACTTTCCTGAGCTTCAGTTTTTCTAACCCACAAAATGGAATTTATATGAACCCTTTTTGATACTGATAATATCCTCTTGAATTATAATTTATTTGTTAACCCTTCCTTATTTTTTGTATTTTAACTTCTAAATTATTTTTTCCTTCACTCGTGCTAAAATTAGGTCAGTTTTATTTTTCTCAGCTTCCCATACTTTATAATATGTTCTGTGAGAATATACCACATTAAAAAAGAAAAACAAAAAATCTTGTTCTTTCCTGAGATTAAGCCTTTCTTTTCTTTACAATAGAACCTGAAGAGTCCTTAATTTAGTTTGTAATTCTTCTGGTCTCTCAACTCTCTCTTTTACTCCAGGGTCTAGAATTGTATCATTTCTGGCCTCTTTTTTTCATTTTTTTATTCAAGTTTTTTTTCTTTTTTACTACCTCCAATTTCTTTTAATCTATGCACTTATTTTGTACTTTGGGGTTTTCTGTTGTTACTGAAGCCTTTTTAAGACTTTTTCAGTGTTTTTGTGGTTTCAGTACAAAGTAAGTACCCTAATCTGAAGCAGTTTTTTCTGAAGATTTACTTTAAATTCTTCTACATTCTGCTTGTGGGTTTTTCAGGGGAAGAAGTAGGTGTTGCAACACTTAAGTCAAAATAGGCAATTAGTTAACTCCTGGAGGCCAAGTGGGGAGGCAGCAGTGAATCACACCATCTCAGATCCTGGGAACAGCTGGTGGGGCAGAGATTAGAAGTGGAAAACCCAATAAGGACTGGTCTGGGTGTGCTGTGGCTGCTGCAGCCTGCTGCTTCTCTTTTTTTTAATGTGAAAACTTTCAAACCCACAACATTAGAAAAAGTACTACAATGAACCCCTAAGTATGTATGAGCCAGATAAAATAATTACTAAAACTCTGTCACTTTACTGAAGCACTTCTTAATCTGGGTAATCTAAAGAAGAGGAAAAAGGCAAAGTCACTAGAAGAATGCCTACAAGTGGCATCTCTTCACAAATGAAGTTCTGTCGAAACAAAGATATCCAGCAGTTAATTGGATGGGGGTTCAAATAATCCTAAAGGAAAGACACTTAAAAACATGGAAGAGAAAAAAGGCAGCATTCTTGGATCACTGACATTATAGTCAATCTTACTACAGTATTTTCTGTATCCAGGGTATCCCCTCAATACCACAGTCCTACATTCTTTAGCTCCCTTACATATTTGATCTCTGAAAAAAGAAAAGCTATGTAAACACATTTTCCTTTTTTATAGAATGAGTACATTTAAGACAGTGAAATGAATATCACTATCTTTTTTTTTGTTTTTTGTTTTATATCTTTCTTCACTGTTTATAGCATACTTGAAGGTGAGTTTATTCAGCATAAAATTGCTCAAAATTTTATTTTCATCTTGTATAAAAATTTAAACAAGGTAAAGCTATTTGCAGCAGTTTAGTACATTTTTCATAGCCCTTTCGAGGTATTGAAGACTAGAATTCAGATTCAATTGTGAAAAAAGACTTAAGAGAATTAAGAGAAAGAATTAAGAGAAATGCTTAGCACAGCTGCAATACGGTTAAAAATCAACCACAGACACATACAGAAACACTTCACCCATAAAACAATATACCAGTGCAGAAATGCAAATGGCATTCCCCCAACCCCTGTTCTACCATTAATCACTTTATGTCTTTGCCAAATTTTATTCTTTGTATGTGAGGTCCCAATGGAAGAACATTTATCAAATGCACAGTTTCCTTCATGGTCATATAATAGTACTAACTATGACATGCACATTAAAAAGGATTCTCACCAAAATAGTAATATTATTATTTTTGTCCATAATTAATGACATAGGGGTGTTAGAATTGATTGAAAATCCTTCTTAAAAGAACACAGAATTAGTGACGAGAAATTAAAGGTGAATCCTTAAATAAATTGTAGGATTTTTAGGAGAGAAGGATCCGTAAAGATAATTAAATCAAAGTCTCTCACTTTAGAAACAAAAAAATAAGAGGTTAAGTCACACAGCTTAACAAAAAACACAAGTTTTGAAAGCAAAGAGGATAGATTCAAATCTTTCTCTGTCGTGTAGACAGGGCAAATTACTTAACCACTGACCCTCAGTTTTCTTATGTATAAAAGGGGCATTTATCTACCTCATAGAGTTGTGATAATAAAATAAGGAAACATGAAAAGCTTTTAGAATACACACAATAATCACTCAATATACGGTAACTACTATTACTATACTTTCGGTCGAATTTATGTTTTGTGATTTTTATTTCTAATCTCTTTCTGTTGTAATATGCTGTCTGAGAGAATAAATACCTTAGTGATCATCTTTCTCATGATAATTAAATTCAGTTGTGTTTTTCTTAAGTGTTATGACAATTTAATTATATAGAAGTAGAGGGGGGATGTTTTCTATGGCACATCCTTACCTTACGGAATAATCCATGCACATTAGTGTGGCAGAACCTGCTTATTCACTTTAAGAAGAGTGCAAGCTACAGTCTATAAACAGGCTTTTACTGACTGGGTGACAATTTAAGATTGACTTTCAATTGCTTTCCCGTATACAGTATTGGAAATCTGCTATTTTTGCCTGTGTGCTTTTTATTCTACTTTCTTCTGCTGGTATTTCTTGATTTAACTTTGGGGAAACCTTCCCCTACCCACTCTTGGTCCATGTCTTTTGGCTGAATATGTCCCTATTCCCTAGTTCCAGGCCTGGCCAATCAGAACATTTCATTTCCTTGGGCATGTGATTAGTTAAGGAATGAGCATTACAATCCAAGACAAGCCAGTGAAAGCTCTACCTAAAACTTTTGCTGTAACTATTGAAAAAGAGACATTTTTTCCCCCACTGCTATTGGTTAGCTGGTAAGATGTAGGGCATCTTATTACAATAAGGGGAAAGCTTGCTATGAATGAAGCCAATATAAAGTAAAGCCAAGAAATGACATAGTTGATGTTGTGTGAATACTTGAATCCAGCTAGTGCATCTGCCTTTTTTTTTTCTTTAAATAACATGAGCCACTAAATTCTTGTTTTGTAAAATCTATTAAAAGTTGAAGTTTTGTCACTTGGAACCAAGAGTTCTGACTATACATGATGATGATGATAAAAAAATATTAAGAGCTACCATTAACTGAATGTTTACTATATGCTAGATACTGTGTTAAGCACTTTATATTCATTATGCCATTTAATCTTCATTTATTATAATAAGTATGATTAGTTAATTTAAAAGCCTGCATTCTTAACTATAGTGCACAACTTCCTCACTAATTTGGTTTTACTGTTTTATTGTACTAGCAATAATGAACATGATAAATGTATTAATAATAGTAAAAAAATAATGAGGGTTATGCAAGTGGAAATTTTTAGATATAACTTTCTAAAAGTTTTAAAAAACTACATAAGAATACATGGATACATGGTTATTATAAATATTCAGATAACACAAAAGGATACAGAGTAAAAGCTAAGATGCTGATTTCTTTTTGTCACTTTAGGTTAACCTTACCTAGCTATCAAGCAGAGCCAGACTCAATATCCCAAGCCCATGGAAATCCTAACTGGGAAGGTAAATTTATTTCAGTATACATTTCAAGATGTATAATGAGCAAAAGGGAGACAATTTTTAGGTAGCACATAGTAATCTGTGAATTTAGGTTCATTAAATGAAGAAATGAATGAATGAATAATTCCTAAATCTTCTTTCTGCAACCTCTTCTCCTTTGAACTTGTTTATTCAACTATACGTTTCACCTGCTATCCAAAAGTAGCGTGTTCCTATGAAACCTTTCGTAAGTCAAGATGGAGTAAAGCGAAGAAGCAATTCTCTTAGGACACATCTTGCTAATGGATACATAAAACAAACTGAGAAAAAGCACAGATGCTCACAGACACAATTCAAAGCTATGGTGGCCTGATGCTGAGATGCTGAGTGTAGTTCCCCGGAAAGGAGTTTGGTGGGGTCCCTCTATAGCTACTTGGGATGTATGCTGTTTCTGTAACAGCTCACTGCAAAACAAATGTTGAGCACTCTTTTCCCTTTACACCTTTTTTTCTTACAAGCAAAATCCTCTTTGGACTTCTTTTGATTATTGAAAGCAGGAACAAACTAATGAAGGTCTTTCATAAAAGTGAAGTGGTGGAAGGCAAATTTTTAAAAAGCAGGGAATACCTGTACTCCATTGACTGTTTTTCGACTTCACTAGGATTGTAGTCCAGTCTCTAACTTCTCTCAATCCACTTACCCTCTTCCTTCTTCAGTCTCCTCATTCAGCTTGAGCTCTATGACCCTAATTTTAATAAAATTTTAAACAATTTTGTCTCATAGGGCAAAACCCTAATCTCGGAGTAACAATTATTTTCTGTGTCTGCACCTGAGTGTGGTGCTCTGGAAAGTCACACGATAGGGTACCAATAGTTTACGACAACACTAAACAGATCCTCAAATACATTCCTTCTTCATTTCTCTGCTCACCTCTTTTTTTTTTTTTTTCTCTGCTCTCTACAAAGACTACTTCAAATCTCTTCTTTTAAAAATCTTGAGCTACCTCCTACTCCTGTCTTTATCCCTCTCCTTCAGCAAATTACCGGACCTTCTATTTCTCAGGAAAAAGAAGCAGTCAGCAGAGTGTCCTTAACTTTGTGATACTAAAAGTATCAACTGCCAAAGTTTATGTCCATCTTCCTTGTATTCTCTTTTGTTACAAATAAAGAAATAAGGAAGTACTCCTCCATCTTTGTCCACTTCCTCTTACCCATGCTTACGCTTACATCCTTTCCTACCTTATAGTATCCCTTCTCCATTATCCCTCTGTCTCATATTTATTCAGTCTTCCCCACTCAATTGGCTCCTTTTCATCAGTATTTATACATTTATACATCTTTCCCCCTTAATTCATCTAAGCCACATTGTCCTCTAGCTTTGCCTTGCCTTTTCTTCTTCATAATCAAACTCTTTGAGATAATTCACTTTGCTTGTATCCAGTTCTTCATCTTTATCAGGAACTGTGAAGGGACTGATATTTTATCCTACTTGCATGTTAACAAGTTAGCCTATCATGGTTTCATGGATATTGGCAAAAGACATAAGCCTCCTGGGTCTGAGATAAAGGACTTTATTACTCATGCCACAGGAAGCAGCCCAAGTTTCATGTTGATGCTGGTTTCCTCCTAAGTCCCACAGGGTGATAGTGGCATAGGTAGATGCTGCATGTAGTGGATTTGTGTCACAGCTGAGGAACTCTGAGCTTAGGGAATGCTTATCTTTTATAACGGGCTGTAAGCAAATCTGCCTGACCTTTGTCCCAGAGGGAGACATCATCTTTATTATATTGGAGAGCAAACAAATCTGCCATCTATTCCTCAAGGAAACACTATTCCTATCTTTCAAGTTTGTTCACTTAACAAACATCCTTGAAAAACAGTCATGAACAGAAGTTCTCAGTGCAAGAGATCCATGGAGAATTGCTCCCAACAATCTTCTGTTCAGACCTCAACCTACTCCAGTCTGGCTTCTGTCCCCATCATACCACCAAAACAGGCCTTGAAAAGGTTACCAATAAACTGCCACATCAATAAGTTAGAGAGTTTTCAGTTCTTATTTTATTCAACCCCTAAGCAGCATTAATGATAACCATTTTTACTTTTCTTTTGAATTATATGATATCACATCCTCCTGTTCTGTTTTCATCCCTCTGGCTGTATCTTTCTCAGCCTGCTCTGTCGGTTCATCATCCTCAATTAGCTATTAAATATTGATCCTCAATCTCTGGTCTTAAGCCCTCATCTCTTTTTTCTTCCATATTTTCTTCCCACATAAGCTCATCCAAATCTTACAGTTTCAGTTACCAACAATAAATCAGTTATTTAAATACTATATTCAGCTCAAACCCTTCTTCTGCACCCGTATATTCAACTGCCTTCTCAACAGTTACACTTGGATATCTTGAATATACTTTAATGTTCATCAGGTCCAAGGTCAAACCTATGATCTTCCTCCTCAAAACTGGTCTTCATTCAATGAACAGATTCTCAGGAATAAAATCCATCTTTAATTTCTACAATCCAGAAACCCAGGAATGATCTGCAAAACCTTCTTTTTCCTAATTTCCTATATCCAATTTATCAGTGGGTTCTACTGCTTTTAACACTTAAATTCTAAGTATCTCCCTAATCCACTTACTTCTTCCTGTATGATTCTACCTACCTATCTCACTTGTTCTCATCTTACACTCTGACCCCTCCTTCCCTTTCTCTACTTTAGCCTCCCTGTCCTAATTTGAGTCTCTCAAACTCACCTGCTTTCCTTGACCCAGAGCTTTTGAGAAGTTATTCCCTCTGCCTGGTACTTTCCACCCTCTTCTCTTTATTTACTAATTCCTATTCATTCTTCAGATCTTGAGGAAGGCTGTCCTGACTTTTCTGCTAGAAAACTCTTCTTATTAAATGCACTTATCACACCACATAGCTATCCTTATCTCAGATGAATTTTGTGTTTTGCTTGTGTGATTATCTGATTCATGTTTATTTCTTCACTGGCCTGTAAGCAGCAAAAAAAGCAAAAATTATGTTTTTCCCTCTTAACTCTTTCTTTTTTGATTTGACTTATACATGTTGTGAAATGCTATTTACCATAAAAGATTTGTTTGCATTATCTCATATAGATACAATAAAAAGAGAAAGCAAAAATAGAAAAAAAAAAAACCCCTGGGGATGAGAACTCTTAGGATTTACTCTAACAACTTTCATTTATATCATACAGCAGTGTTAACTATAGTCATCATGTGTATATTACATACCTAGTACTGATTTATCTTGTAACTGGAAGTTTGAACCTTTTGACCAGCTTTCTCCAATTCTCCCTCCCCTTTAACTTTTATATTCTCAGTGCCTGTCATATTTTAGGCAATTCCATCATAGATTACAACATCTTACAAGGTGTTTGATGTAACCATTCTACTAATTTGGCCTACTTTCTAACTGTCCCCTAAAATGAGCTCTATTCTAGTCACATACCCTGCCCTCTGCATCGTCTCCACTCACATGTTAAGGCTTAAGGTAACAAACACTGTGTTAACATCTACTATCCTTGTTTCATATGTTACCCTATTTAAAATTCAAAATAACCCTATGAGATAGGTATATTATGGTGAGTCTGAGACTACTTCCTCAAATAGAGATACATAATATATAGATATTATGTGGAAGAACCAAGATTGAATTTTAGAATGATTCCACAACTATGGCACTATAGTAGATAGGCAATATTATTCCCATTTTAAAACTCAGTATGTAAAAGGTTCTTTATTGCTTAGTCATAAAGTACGAGCATTTATAAAGCCAAAACCTGAATATTTAGATAAGATGGAAAATTCTGAGGCAGGGCAAGGAAAGCCTTTTAAATGGAGGACACATTCTCCATGGATAGTTAGCGGAAATTAGGCAAGATGTAATGAGACAAATATCAGTGAAGATCCCAATTACTGCATGCCAGGGAAATCAATATGTGAAGAACACTAATAAAGAGTGCTTTATCAGTTAATTAAAAATTAAACCCCAGAATAATATTTTCATTATTGCATTAACCATAGGACTTGGCAAGATTATATACTGTTAATAGTTCAAGAGGCTTATCTGTTTGTATGTTTCCTCCCCCAACACACACACACACACACACACACACACACACACGTCTTCTGTTCTAAATCCTGCCCTTTGTCCTTGTAAGTGGACTCCTGGAATCAGGAAAATGATATTGGTTCCTAGTCATAAACAATTGTGGGAAAGTGTCTCAAAAGAAGAGAAAAGAACAGGCACTTACAGTTTTCTAATCTCTTTTATTTGTTGGCTGGTGTACAAACTGTCTTCTCAAAACCTCCCTTTCTGCTTCTCTTTATTCCTAACTAAGAATGTGAGTTACTATTTGGTATCATTTCCTTACTCCAGTACAAGTTTTTTTCCACCTTTATGTTTTGTGCTGATCTTGTCAAATATATTTCAACGGTATAGGCTCAACAATTATATACATACTGTTTTCTGCAACCGCTTTTAAATCAGTCAAGAGAAGATGAGCAATTATACTATCGTTTGTAATTACATGATTACCTTCACCAGTGCTATTTGTGTTTGTGTGTATGTGTGTGTGAGAGAGAGAGAGAGAGTGTGTGTGTGTGTGTGTGTGTGTGTGAATTCAAAGTCTGGTATCACATGTTTTCATCCTTATAACTTCCTTTGATATTTCTTGTAAGACAGGTCTACTGGCAAAAAATTCTGTTTTTATTTATCTGGGAAAATGTTTCACATTCATTTTTGAAAAGTAATTTTGCTGGATATAAGATTGTTCATGGACAGGTTTTTACTTTCAGCACTTTGAATGTGTTGTCCTATTGCCTTCCGTCCAAGTTTCTGAGGCAAAATCAACTATTGATCTTACTGGGGTTTCCTTGTATGTGATGAGTTGTTCTTCCCTTGCTGCTTTCAAGATTTTCTCTTTGTCTTTCAATGTTTTAATCATGATGTATCTGGATGTAGATCACTTTGTTTATCCTACTTAGATTTCACTGAATTTCATCTATGCGTAGCTTAATGCTTTTCATTAAGTTTGAAAAATTTTCAGCCATTATATCATAGAAGATTTCTTCTGTCTTGTTCTCTTTTCTCCTGATATCCTCATTATTTGTTTGTTGGTGTGCTTAATCATGTCCCACAATTCTCTGAGGCTCTGTTCATGTTTTCCATTCTTTTTTCTGTTTTTCAGATTGCATAATCTCTATTGCTTTACATTTAAGTTCACTGATTTTTATCTTCTGCCAACTCAAATAATTTTCATTTGGGTTACTGTACTTTTAACTCCAGAATTTCCATTTAATTAAAAAAAATTTCTCTGAATATTCACTATTTGATGAGACACTGTCATACTTTCATTTTTAAAGCATGTTTCCTTCAGTTCTTTGAATGTATTTATAATCATTGTTCTGAAGTCTTTGTCTGCCAAGTACATCATCTGTGCCCCATTGAAGACATTTTCTATTGCCTGCTTTTTTTTTCCTATTTGTGGATCATACTTTCCTGCTTCTTTCCAGGTTTCATCATTTTTTTGCCAATACCTGGACATTTTAGGTATATTTTAGCAATATTAGATACTGATTCCATACCCCTAATCTGGAGATGGTTGTTGTTGTTGTTTGCTTGTTTATTTGTTTAGTGACTTGGCTGAACTAATTCAGTAAAGTCTATTCCTCTGCAGTGTACAGCCTCTGATTTTCCTACTCATATTTTTTCTACTTGTTTTAATATTTTAGCCTCATTACCTAGGTGTTGTCCCTGGGCTTGTCTAGCCATTTATTGGTTAAAAGTTGTGCTTAAGGCCCCTTAGTCAGTTGATTTTTATTCTTTACCATTGGCTGTATCTGTAGCTTGGAGACTGCTATCATAGTTCAGAGATTTTACTTCTTTGCCCTACATTCACAGCCAGGTCTAGTAGCTTTAAGTTCCTACTCTGACTTTTCCTGAGACTTGGGTATATCCTTGGGCATGAACACAATTTTCCAGACTGTCAGAGGTGGCTGCGACATTTTTGAGCCTTGCTTACTAGGAGTTGTCCCTCGGTCAGAGTAGCTTATTGTTCAATCAGTGTTTGGCCACAGGTTATATTTAATCTCCTTGTTCCTGTGAGGCTTCTGCCCTGTTTTGATGGGTCTGTGCGCAGCTTAGGGAATGCTTTCAAGTCTACACCACATCCTGCTACAATTGTTCCTGAGTGGGTGCAGCCTAGCAAAGCATACTTGCCTTCCTGATCCTCCGATGACTATGATCCCAGGAGGGTTCTTCATGGCTGACTCTTCCCCTGGTTTTCTCTTTAAAACTTCTGGATGCTCTGTTGTTTTGATGTATTGTAGTGCTATCAGCCTCCTCTCACTTGTTCTTCATCAAGACCTGTACTGTTTTCAACAACAGCCTTAGGCATGGAGTTCCCCACCCCTTCTTCCAAATAAAGTCCATCTTCTCAGGCAGATCCAAAGAACTCTTTAATTTTACGGTCTGCCTTTTCCCTGGGCAGAACACCTGCACCACTGCATGGAGTTTGGAGGAGGGGCCCTCTTTTCCTAGGGTGACAACTTTGCTCTACAAGCAGGCACTGGGCGTGGGGAGCACCTTTGGTCTTGGCTTGCCTCTTCTGGTGTGGAACCTATACCCTGTAGTGAGTTGGGACAGGTAATAGGGCCTCAGTGTTATCAGCTTGCTGTGCCTAGGGTGGGATTTGCTTGAAGAAGGGAGACTTGGTCCTTCCTGCCACACCTACTAGAACAGACTTCCGGTAACATGGCTGGGAGGGGATGGAGGAAAGGGATGAGAAAGTCTTCCCCTCCAGGGTGAAAACTGTAGCCCTAGACTGGGAGTTAGGGGGAGAGTGGAACCTCATCTTCTTGGCTACACATGCTGGAGCTGGAGCTTCTACAACACGGCACTGTGATGGGGAGGTAATGGATTAGGGTGTGGCTTAACTGCCACAAATAATCACTGTATCTAGATTTAGCAGATTGTCTTTAATGACTGTTTCTTCATTTGCTGTATGCTCTTAGCTTGATTGCTAAAGATTTTAAACGATTATTTTGTTTTAAGTAATTTTCACCAGTTAAATTGCTATTTTGCTGGGATAAGGTCTGCTGAATTCCTTACTTCATTGTTCTGGAAGTCTTGCCATGGTTGTTTCTGGACATTAATTACTTTTGATGGTGAATTGAAGGATGATTCCTGTAAGGGTGAGCCAGGGGATCCTGGATGGTACTCAGCTCATTTTCTGGTATCAGCCCTCAGACCTTAAGCACACTGAATAGTCATTATTTTTCATATATGCTGTGATAATCAAATTCTGAGTGTAAAAGTTCAACTTCTGAGGTTCTATTTAATCATATAGTTCTTCCACTAACCTGCCACCCCACTTCTTTAAAAGTCTTTAAATATTTACTTACATGTAAAGTTTAAATGAATAAAAAAAAAGGCTTTTTTTCCTGTCTTACTTCCTCTCATACCAACCATTAAAGAGGTAATTTTCCTTCTTTGCTCAGCAGAGTCTAGCAATTACTTTAGCTGATAATTAACTTATTTTTTAAAATTAAGCCTAAGAAAGGTTAACTCAAAATTTAAATCTCAGAATAGTCCTGCTTTTCTCTTTAGTTGCTTTCTTTCAACACATTAAATTTTACACCCAAATCTATTTTTTAAAAATAATTTTTAGCATAGTAAAATGCTTTTATCAATATTTAGAACCCTCTGGAAAAGTTTGTAAGAGATGAGAAATGTCAGAAGTAAATCAAGAATGCTCTGTGGGTATTAAAATCATCTCCTCCTTCCTAACTCCCCAACTTTTTGTTCTGGCAGCCCAGAACAAAAAAAGTAAACAAAGAAAAAACATACTAATACACATAAGAACAAATAAAACTACTTTAAGCTATCATGTATATTCAATATAACATTTATAGTTATTTTGCTGTAAAAACACTTCTACTTTATAGAACAAATTTAATTCAACAAAACTTTCCTGGTGTATTAGATAAATAAAACTATATCCTTAACTTCAAGAAGCTAACAACTTAGCAAAAAGGTTAACATTTATATGAAATAAACATATTTTAAGGCAAAATATGACATGTTTGATAGTCACAAAATGCTTGACATTTAGTTCAAAAAAGGTCAATTTAGTCAAAAAATTTATCAGGAGAGCTGGCAAAAATACTAATGGAATGCTTTCAAATATTTAGTTAGATGATATTTTAAAAAGTGATATGGAGTGTTCAACTGCTTTTGTCTTGTTATAAAACAGAATAGGTGTTTATAGTACTGATATACTACAAACTGATTCTGTGGTTAAAACATCTTTACTTCAGCATTTCGTTATCTGCAAAGATTCATTTTTTGATTTTTAATCTTCTTCATCTAAAGCAACAACTAAATTATGTTTAAGTAAAGTTTTTAATGGTTTTCACAACATATTTATTAATTTTAAAAGCCCTAATATTTTTTGAATATCTACTATGTGCTGGGCAGTGCTTTAAGTACTTTGATCTTCAAAATGTAAAGGAAACAGAAGAGAGATTATGTACTGTAGTCAAGTTCACCTAATAACTGGTGGAGCGAAGACTCATTTTCATTCTTTTCTAAAGCCCTACACTATATGCTTTCTTACAAATATAAAATGAATCCTATAATCATTCACATTCTATTTGTTTTAATATATCAGTTTTTCAACAGTTCAGTTAACTTGTCTTGATTCAGTTATATAGCAAAAATAATAAATCATTTAAAATGGTTTTGTGATGTTTACATTTAGCTCACTGTACAGTATAGCAGCTGGTCTCAACCATAACACAATTTGACCAGGATTAAAAATTTTTCTTTCTTTAAAAATAAAAATGAAACCAACATCTAATTCTTAATCCCACCACTGCTCCCCAGAAGAAAAGCAACATAAATTGGCATAAAGACTGAGCACAAAGAACACTACTGAGGCAGATATTTTTGATTGTTTGTTTCATTTATCTAATTGCATCCAGTTAAGAGAGAAACCTGTGTCTTATCTGGACAGAAAATAAACACCTTTTCTTTCCCTTGAAATTTTCTTGCCTTTGTAGTATGAACAATGAACTTCTAAAATTGTGGAATGTGCTTCAATGATTATGGAAAAGCTGCCTTCAGAAGTAACATAATTTTGGTTGACTATAATTATGGAGAGACAAAAGTGAAGGCGGAAGAACAATGATAGAAACAAGCTTGGATTCAGTTTTAGGGTGATTTTAGACTGCAAAGTCTTCCCCTACAAAATACTAGAATTTTGTTTCTCTCAATCTACTTCACCATTCCACTGGACCTCTCAAAAGAAAGCCCTGTTTTAAAAAAGATCTTGTTGCTTTCTTTTAAAAGGGCAGGAGCCTTACATTTGCATAATACCAGGAGATAGTATCATATTGTGATAAACAAATACGTGAAAATAGATATTAAGAAAGTAGTTATAAATTTTAAAAACCTTTGGATTAGGTATATATTTAGCCCTTTATTTTCTTTTTGCAATTCAGAACCCACAGTCTACCATTTCAGCTATGAATTCATAGCCACATATTCTTCTGCACTCTGACTTTCAGCAGCCACCAATTTCCCTGCTTCTTCTTCTAGGCTGCTTAGTGTTGTTGCTGGTAAAAATTGTGCTCAAATGCCTCCTCATAAAATCTTGCTGTCTCAACATTCTCGGTACTCCTTTACACTCTCAAGTGGAGAGAGTCACCTCTTGGTAACTATCCATCCAATTCCTCATATTTATTGTTCCAGATCTTTCCTGCTCTTCTATCTTCTCCTTTTTAGAGGCGTTGCTATTTATTTTTAGGGTTAATCAATATTCATAATCCCAAATACTCACATTTATACATCAAAGTACAGAAATGGATTTTATACTGTAACATACTTTCATTCCTAAAGCAAAAGAAGCAAACTAGGGATCCTAATTGGAACTGGAACATTTGTGCATTAGGCAAGTTACACTTCCTTTTAAGACAAAACCACGAAAGGCAAAGATAATACAAAATCAAAGGCACCTGTCAGAATCTAAAGCACTACGTAGATAAGTACTGATTCTTAAAAGCACTGGGTCTATCACTGCTGTTCTGGTTGCTTGACCATAATCTACTGAATCATCAACATTTATGACTTTGTCATAATGTCCCCTTTTGAAACTGAATTTTAGTATAGGTGTTTTAAGTTTGTACTTAGGCTAAGGAATTATATAATTTTATGAAAGTTTGAAAATTCTATTTGCTTATGCTATTATATATCTTTCCCATGTTATATTTGAAAAGATAAAGATAAAAATGGCTGGTATGTCTAACAGAACTAGGCAAATATATGAACCATCTTTGTTAGATTTAAGTTGTCTTAAAGTTATTAGCTTTTTCTCATTAATTGCTTACTAAGTATTAAAATGAGATTTGGTCTCATAGTCAATTTAACAGTACTTATGAATGGAACAATTTTTTAAAAAGCTATGAAAATGCCACTTACATAACAATGTTTGGGAATTGTTTATTGTGTTCTGTAAAATAACAGCTTCTTGTTTTATACACTGCACTTTTTGTCACATCCAGTGACTTGGATGATATTTTTCTTTGCATTCTGAAATAACCACTGTGGTGCAATCCTTATGAAATGAAATGCCGACTGGGTTATCAGTCACCTATTTGGATTAAGTGGGGAAAATTGCTTCTCATTTATGACACTAAAGAATTTGTAGGAATCTAGTCTTGTAAATAAAAGTATGTAGGTTTATGAAATCTCTTACTGAGGAAAGTTTTTGAAAAACAGTTTATCTACATAAAGCCACCTTATTTTATAGTGGAGTATATCAGTTGTTTTAATTTTGGATAAATAGTGATATAGTGAAAATGACGACAAGTTTTCTGCCTACTGTAATAAAGTCTGTAGTCACATTCTGAAGTTATGATCCTCTCCTCTCAGCATGTTTTGCACTTGCATTTTATGTAAGATGTGTGGTGCCCTACTTGTGGGCAAGCTTGTACAGACTGACTGATTTGCCAGACTGACAGCTGCTTACTTTCAGGAAACCACACTCCAGTTCTTGGTGTGTGTCAGGTCCTCCCCAAGTACCACTAATCTTTGATTACTAAACTCCAATTCTGATTAACTCACAGTCCCTGTCTCACGGAACAGTCTGGCTTGCAAAATAAATCCTTCAGTCAATTTTGTTCAATTTAATAAATAATAATTGGATGCCTACCATAAGCAAGGTAAGTGCTGTGACATACACAAAGCATATAATCCATACTCCTTGCCATTAAACCACTTATAAGGAAGGATACATACTCAAATCACCATTTTAAACACTACTGCACTCTCCCTTAATAATTAAAATGACCTGTACTTTTATAAAAGATTCATGGTTTCCTTCTTATCTTTCTCAGCTCAGGCAACTTTTCAGACTTCTAGACTTGTATGCTCAATTGCATATTCAACATTTCCATGCAGGTGTCTTATAGGACATCAAACTCAAAATGTCCTGTACCAAACACATAATCATCTGCCTTAAAACTGGTCTTCCTCTAGGGTCCCCAACCCTCAGTCAATGGCACAGCCCAGAAGTACAAGCAAGAAGCCTGCTAGTCATTCTAGATGTCTTCACCTCCTTTGTCCTTTGGGTCTACTTTTGCTGGCTCATTTCCCTCTGAGCTTGTGTTGGAGTTTCTCAGGGACTTATCTGCAGGCTGTCTTCTATTCTTACTCTGTAGTCTCTCTTGATGGAGGGTTCATGTATTCTAATGATTTTATTAATGCTTATATGGTTTATATGCTGAAGACTCTCACTTTTAAAATCATACCTTGGCTAAGAGAAAATTATTCGTGAAATAATTTTAAGTTCTTCAGAAAAAAATCCTATGGTTTCAATTTGATTCCTCCCTTCATTTTAAGTAGAATCTTCTCCCCATTTTGCTTAATAGCCATCTTTCCAATAACTTGTTAAACACACACATTCCAAGCATTTTTCCTCACAAAAATACCGTAAAGTGGGTATTGTTAGACTCTAGAGGTCAAGTGACTTCCCCAGAATCAGACAACCAGTCCAAATTTGAACACCAGAGTCTTCTGACTATAAATTCTGAGCTTTTCCCAATAAACTGTACTGCAAACCTCTAAATTCCTTAGTGCAAAGGAACTGAACCAGGTATTAAAAAGAAAACAAAATATTTATACAAATTCATTATAAGGGGGTCATTATATAAGTACTCCTTAAGAAACATACTTTTAAAAAGATGAAGTCTAATTAATTTACTTAAGTGTATAATTAACTTTTTCCTTTCATCTTTCCACAAGAGATTTGGATTTGCTTACAGTAGGAACAACAGTAGTAGTAATGAAATATAGGAAACTGGAGGAGGGGGGAATGGGTGAATCTCATAAACAATGCAAGTTTATGAGAGGAGAGATTTGTGCCTGTTTCTGTTTATTTCTTTGTATCCCAGGTGCCTACAGCAGTACCCAGAAAAACAGTAGCCCAATAAATTTTTTGAATAAGTGAATGAAAAGCTACCAAGAAAATATATGCTAGCTAGAAAAATAAGGAACAAACAAATAATAAGTGCAGAAAATTGTCTATAATACAATGACTATAGTCAGTTGTTAAAGCAATTGATGTTCCATATGATACAAATGGAGAAGGAAAATATCTTTAGTATATGGCCAGGTTGTTAGAGCGACTGTAGCCTAATACAGAGTGCTCAAAGACTGATTTCCAAATCATTTAAACTCCAAAGGGAATTTATATCATCCAGAAATGGCAGAATCATTATACCCTTTTCATTATATTACTATTAAAAAAAACTTTACATACTGAATAATGAAGTTAATTTTTTCTTCATATATTTATTCTAAAGTGTTTTACATTGAGTATTTTTATTGATATCAAAAATGGTCATAACTAACTGGTTAATTCTCTATAAGGAAATCACTTCATTCTTGCCCTGCTTTAAATTTAAGAGCTTACACTAAATATGCTTCTCTTCTCTGGTGGAACTCTTGAGTAGACAAAGTTGTGATACCAATAACCATTCAACACATGGACAAAGTATGCTAGGATGATATGAACACTTGTTCGCATTGAAATTTGTTTTCAGTAGTTATCTTAGTATTAGGTTAATTTTAGTTATATAACTCAGCAGAAAAAATTTCAAATATAAATCAATCCTTGCTTTTCACATGTATATAAATCATGCATTTCCATAGGTACACTGAATATATATATACAGTACTACCATGGAAGAAGATTAGAATTAATACTAGCTAACAGCACGAGATGTTGTAAAGGGAGAGATCAAGTACCCTCACTATTCACAAATTAATCTACTCTGTGTAGCACATTTCAGAAATTTTTCTTTATTTCTGTAAGAGACTTAAGAATAAGCAAAAAAAAAAAAAAAAAAAAAAAACTATGGGATGTCTCCATGGAAAACTATGTATTGTTTAGAACACTGTTTGGCTTCTATGGCTTTCGAGATATTTTACAAGTCTGTAAATTACAGATAACCAATAGCAATGCAAAATAATTCTTATCTATAGGGAAGCAAACAAATTCTGTTTCAGTAGAGGTTCAACTGTCTTCTCTCCCTCCCTGCTAATGGAAAAAGCCAGTCTCATGGACATTTGTAAACTTGTAATATCTATTTGTAAATTCAACATATCTTTTCTCCATTTATATATTTCTGATTCTTTAATTTCTCCTTTGTATCAGCTGTAACATTTGGGTTCCCTCATTAATGATGAGTTACATAAAATCCTTAACATACATTCATTTTATATTTAATGAACAGTATAATTTTACCTCTTTTTGAAAATTATCCTTTAACATCACCATGTCTGAATTTTTACCTATGTTAGCTCTGGGTTTCATTTACTGTCTTTCCTATGTCCAGTTCAAGAAAAATTAGTTAGTAAGTGGCAGAGTTAGGATTCAAACCTAGGTAACCTAGATCTAGAATATGTACTGTGAATCTAGCTTTAACAATAGATCAAAGAGGAGGCATACGGCTTCCCTTTGCTGCCATTTTTTTTTTTCTAGATGATCTTGTGGAACATACTTTGATAAACCAGCTGTTATATAGGTTCCTTCATCTATTTACTTAAATATCTATAAGCCAGAATTAATCTGAAAGTTTCAGCATTGCAAAAGGCAAGAAATAGAAATGAAGCATTACCATCTGAAAGGAAGCAAAATCAACCTTACCTATGGAGTGGATGATTACATACCTAGAAGATGCAAAAGAGTCAGGTCTAAGAGATACTAGTATATTTTTACCTATGTTAGCTAGTTTTACCTATGTTACCTAGTATTAGAATTAATAAAAGAATTTGTAAGGGTAGCTAGTTTAAAGCTAAATATACAAAAGCCAATAGCTAGAAACCAGCAGCAAAAAACGTGGAAAAAAGAAACTCCTTTCACAATACCAATAGAAATATAAAAAGTTAATGTAGACTTCAGGGTTTATACCTACTATAAATGATTATAAAGCCAGGGAAAAAGTGAATTATTCAGTGATTAAGGGAAAAAAAAGATTAGTTCTGTATCTCACACAACATATAAAGTCATTCTAAAGAGATTAAATATATGGAGTAAAAACCAAAGCTATAAACATACACACACTCAAGAAAATATTGGTGGATATTTTTTGATTATAGGGTTCAAAAGAATGTTCTAAACATATGTGTATATGTATATATGTGTGGCATGTGTGTGATGTATGAAATTACCAAAAAAATTCCTTTGGCCAATAAAATTTAAAGCATTTCTAAATCAACTACATCATAAATATAAAGTAAATAACAAGCAGGGAAAATAATTATAATCAATGTGAAATATGGGTTT
Source organism: Camelus dromedarius (assembly GCF_036321535.1). NCBI lineage: Eukaryota > Metazoa > Chordata > Mammalia > Artiodactyla > Camelidae > Camelus > Camelus dromedarius. The sequence goes on from NC_087436.1 coordinate 44,096,544, forward strand.
AATATCTTATAATAATGCCAAAAGAAAAAAACCGTCAAAGAACATGATTTAAAAGAATTACAAATGCTCAATAAATATATGAATGGGATTAGTATACCTCACCAGCAATTTCCTACAAGAATAAGAATATTTTTGCTTACTAAATTGGGAAAGATTAATCTATAAATTATACTATTAATTGCTGGCATGGATGGTTTCCAGTCAGCACTCTTACATACTAATGCTGGAATTGTACACTGGTGCAAACTTTACTGAATGCGGTTCTTTAGGATGTTTCAAGAAGCTTCAAAGAGTATGACTTATTGACCCAGTTCTTCCACTTCTAGTAATTTATTACAAGTAGAACTGTGAGGAACTGTGAGAACAAGATAGAACTTCTATGCAAAGATTTTCATTACAGCATTATTTATAAAAGAAAGTTTGAAGCAACTTAAATATGCAGTATTAAGGGAATGACTATTAAGTGACCCTAAAAATAATTTTTACAAAGAATTTTTGATAACATGGGAAAATGACAAAATTTGCTAAGTAGATAAAACAAGATACCAAATCCAGATATTACATTACAGCATGTTAAAAAATGTGTATATATATGCACATGCACACACAGAGATATACGAATGTAGTTAATACCAAATGTTTGATATTTTATAACACATTATTCAGAGTGAGATTTCAAATGCTTTTGTTTTCTTCTTTAGATTGTTCTATATTTCTACATTTTCCAAAGTACTCATGACTTTTATAATCATAAAGAATGCTAAAAGTAATGATTCTGAGACCAATCTAAGGATATGAGACTCTCTATGCTCTAAGATTGCAGGGCCATCTAATTCAGGTTGTGAAGTGCCACATCTAAGAAGATGCCATTCACATTAATACAAAAACGTAATAAAAGGTCTGGAGATGTTTAACCTTCCAGCTATGCAGCAGGGCAGAGATTCTCTTACCTAAAGGGACTGGGTGCTCACAGTTATGAGCATACTTGGATCATCTCTCATGCACACATTACCAACACACATATAGGGTAGCTGTGTTCTGTCTCCAGTTTCTTGGGCATTTTGCCTCTCTCCCTTGCTTATCTCTCTTAGAGGCCCAATTCATACTTCAAACTTGACACAGTTCTTTCATCTAGGGGACCTGGTCCATTTTTTCAAGTCCTCTCCTCCTAGGACACAGGCTGCCTTGTCAGTCATCCTACCTAAAAAGAAACAGGCCAGAAGGACAGAGGAACTTCAGTTTTCTCTCAGATGGAGTAGTACCTAAGGATAAATTGTAAAAAATGATGCTAAGACTAAGAAAATACCTTAGTTACTAAGAAAACACCTATATAAATACTGGTATTTTGTTTTTGTTGTATTGAAGTAGAGTTGATTTACAATGTTGTGTTAATTTCTGGTGTACAGTACAGTGATTTAGTTATACATGTATATATTCTTTTTCATCATAGGTTATTACAAGCTACTGAGTATACTTCTCTGTGCTATACAGTAGGACCTTGTTTATCTATTTTATACATAATAGTTAGTACCTGCAAATCCTGAACTCCTAATTTATCCCTCCACCCCTACTTTTCCTCCTGGTAACCTTAAGTTTGTTTTCTATGTCTGCGAGTCTGTTTCTGTTTTGTAAATAAGTTCATTTATGTTTAAATACCAGTATTTTGGTATTATGTGAAATAAATAGCAAAATACAGATACATTTTGATCTGGTATCATAATAACAATGAGCCACAGATACATTTTGTATAGTCAAATCTGATGCAAGAGCCTTTCAGACAGAAGTGGAAAGAAAAATCAGTGAAGGGAAGGATGTATGTAGATGAGACTTCAGCCTGGGGAATAATGAAAGGAAGAAACCTGCTTCATCAAATAATCAGGTAGGGGCAAACTGTGAAGGAACAAGAAATAGAAAAGGATTTAATAAAAAATTAGGGGCTGACAAAAATCACTGCAAGAGTTGGAGGAGCAAAAAGTCAGGTGTCTTCTGTAGCTATAACATTCAAGAGCACACCACCCCATAGCCCTGATGCAGACATAAAGGAGCCTCTGCTGTTACTGCTTCCGCTGCTAACAGTTCTTTCTCAGTATCCATGAGGCTACTCAGACTCTGGATCACTGAGTGTGCTAAGCAGAAAGGACAGCAGGGAGATGGCCTCTGTCTCATTTCCAGCTAATTAGTTTTAGTTCTGTTTCTGTTTATATCATTGTTTCTATGGAAGAGTTCACTTTAAGTTCTAAAGAAACACGTTTACAAAACAAGTTTTCAGAAATACTCCATTTGTGATTTGGAGTCCATGTGTTCTTAAAACAACAAAACAAACACACACCACCCACCAAAAGAAAAACAAAATAGAATAACTATGTAGGATATATTTTATACTTGTTTATTTCATTTACCTCTCTCAAATATCTTTATCTCTCTACCATCATTGCATGGCACTGCATAAAAAATTTAAATCCATTTTCAAGACTTGAAAAAAAGCTACTTTCATGGCCGAGAAATGATTTATCACAAAAGCTTGCTTCTTACATCAATGGGCTGGATTGTATCAATTTAAAAATTTTTTTACTTCTTGATAAGAAGTTCTTTGGTGCTGATGTTGGAGGAAATGCATATCTCAAGTACAACTTTCAAGTATTGAGTATGTAGATTTAGACTATATAAATAAATCATTTGATGAAAATAAAATAACATTTTCAGAGGAGCACATTGCATGAAATTTCCATGTCATGCAATGAAAGAATCAGGTATGCAAAGCATATCTGTTTTCTAGGATATATGTTTCATCTGTTTTCTTTGTACTGTAAGCAATTTTATTAAGATCAGAGCTGCTGCTGATGAAAAATCTACAGAAGTGTAAATGAAGTATTTTACATGCTCCCTGACAACCATTTGAAAATTTACTTTGGGACCCTGAAACTCAAATGTACTCCCCACCCCCCTTCAAATGAGTTCCTGTTGCTGTTTTCTCCACTTTTCCAGTTGAACAACTTAAGTAAGAGGATACAGCCTTTTAGCTACTGAGTCATGGTACAGTTAATGGGGGAAAACCACCAGGAAAGTAATTAGGAAGATCTCCTAGTTATTTGCTTCAGTCACCATCTCTTATTTTGCCAAAAGAATGAAAAATTACACTTCCATATGGTGATCAAACCTAATGCTAAGGCATATTTTGTGCGTGCCACAGTTATTTCTGTTTCCTACATACAATGTTGAGATACTATAAGTAATACTTTGTCTATTAATACATTTAGTGATGATACTGGAATTGACAGAAAGAACAGATGGAGAAGGATAATGAAAGGAGACAGGTATCAACTGATCTCAACAGTATAGGTTGTAATAAAGGCAAATAATCATTTGAATTACTGTTCCTTAACGTGATTCTGAAGGTTAGCGTATCTAGAGTATTTCTGAAAGTTTAATTACAGTTTGCTGGTGAAAATTAATCCCCTACACAATCCAACTTATTTTATTAAGTTTCTTGCCTAATCTTGAAGATAAATGATGTGTTATAATGCCTATTATCACCATACTTTAGTGAAAGCAAATTCAGAGAGCTACAGAAATTACCCAACTTCTCTTTTCCCTTATTATGACTGGCCTCAAACATTTTTTCTCCTTTGGTACCATCTGAAAGCAATTTTCTTGCTTTTTCACTTTTTCAATGAAGTTTAGATTTCCTTTGTGTTCATGTGAAAAACTTGCTCTGGGAGAGTCCCTGTTAAGACATCTATTGTAATACTCGCTCCTACACATGCCTTCAGATACTGATTGCGTGTCTCGAGAAATACACCCACACCTTACAGAGGCGCTAGGTATGCGCTCAGAAATGCCAAGATGGAGGGCAGGAGGGGAGCAGTTGTCCCCTAAAACACAGCACAGAGGTAGGACTTGAAACATGTAAGGCTTTTAGATAAGTGACCGTTATGGAGGGCAGTTCCACAGAGTCCTGGGCGCCGGCCTGAGAATCCTCTGCCCGACGGGTGGGTAGGGGCGGCGCTGACCCCGCCAAGCACGCGACTCCGGGGCCGGCACTCGCCCGCGCAACGCGCGACCCCGCGGCCCGGCCCAGAGCGCGCGGTCCGACCGCTCTTCCCCGCTGCTTCCCCGAACGCCGCGGGGACCAGCGACCCACGCCGAGCAGAGCCCCGGCGCCGCCTGCCCGCCGGGCCACTTCCCTCGGCCGCCGGGTGGGGCTCGGGAAACCCCGCCGGACCGCGCCGCCCTCCCGGCTCACCTGCTCCGGCTCCTCCTGCGGTCGCCGCCCGCGCCGCCGCGGGCTCGCCCCGGACTCCAACTCGGTCCCCACCACCGCCGCCCGCTCCGCCAGCGCGTCCTGGTCTTCGTCTTGCTCCCCACCGCTGCCGCCGCCGCCGCCGCCGAGCAGCTCCCTGGCCGAGCACATCCCGCCACCAACTCCCGCAGCCCGGGACGGCCGCAGGAGGGGCCAAGCCTGGAGGCGCGAGGCAGCGACCGCCGCCCGAGGGCCGTCCTGGGATCCGCCGCGCTCGCAGCTGACAGGCGACTTCGGAGTGCGCCCCGGGGGCCGGGACGCCAGAAGTACCAGCCCGGCCCGGCCCCTCCTGTCACCGGCTCGCCCCGCCCTCGGCCGCCGGGGTGGAGCCCACCCGGGGGCGGGGCCGGGGGCGGGGCGGGGCCAACGTGGGCCTGTGTGCGTGCGTGTATGTGCGTATGCGTATGTGTGTGAGACTTAGAAGGAGAGTGTGTTTTCGCGCGCGAGTGTTTGTGAGAAAGACTGAGAGTGTGTGAGACTACATTATGTGAGAAAGACTTTGAGAGCGTGTGACACTATGTGTGTGAAAGAGATTGTATATGAGAGGCTCTGTGTATGTGTGTGTGAGACTGTGAGAGATTGTGTATGAGAAAAATTGTATGTGCATGAGACTGAGAGCTCACTTGGGTGTGAAAGACTGATAGAAAGGGACTGTGTGAGAGAGAGTCTGTGAGAGATACGGTGTGTTTAAGAGTGCGTTTAAGAGGGAGAGAGAACGGCGTGTGTCGGTGTGTATGAGGGAGAAGCAAACACACACACACAGAATTCTACATTCCATCAGGGCCCCTCTGTGCTTGCCTGGCACTGGCGGTGTGCCCGGGTGTGCTGCTGGCTGCCTGTCCTGAGTAGCTGTCCATCCTTTGCAAGTAAAACACATTTTCTGGCTATTTTGTTCTTTTTGCCTCCCCTCTGTGTCTCTCTGTTGAGTGCTTCCCTGGTGTGTGTTGGAACCTTGGAAGCATTTGGTGTTATATGTGCCTTTGTGTATATTTCTGTAAATGGGTAAGAATATGTTACTCTCAGTGTGTGATAAGGGAGATACATCTAATTTATAATTCTTTTTCTTTCTACATGTGATAATTGCAATTTATAATAAGAAATATTTATTTTGTCTTTATCCCCATTCCTGGCACTGAGCTCCTAAAACCTTGGCATTTCCCAAGTGGTAAGAGGGAAAAAAAGGTGTCTTTTGTTATGTTAATGAGATGACTTTTGGATAGCCCCCTAGGTAACTTAAGGGTGGGGCCTGGTTGCTGGAAGAACCAACCTTGTGATTAAAGGGTTGAAACTTTCAGTCCCATCCCCCTGATCTCTGGGGAGGGGAGAAGGGCTGGGGGTTGAATCAATCACCAATAGTCAATGGTTGAATCAGTCATGCCTATGTGAAGGAGCCTCTATATAAACCCAAAACACAAGAGTTTAGAGAGCTTCCACCTTGGTGAGTAAGAGGAGATCAAGGGCAGGTAGAATGGCAGCTAAGAGAGGGCATGGAAGCTCTGCACCCCTTCCCACATAACCCACCTTATGTAACTCTTCATCTTCACCTATATCCTTTGTAATATCCTTTATAATGAACTGATACAAGTAAGTAAATGTTTCTCTGAGTTCTGTGAGGAGGTCTAAGAAATTAGTGGAACTTGAAGAGGGAATCTTGAGAACCTTCAATATATAGCTGGTTGATAGAAGCACAAGTAACATCCTGGATTTGCATTGACATCTAAAGTGTGTGTGTGGTTGGGTGGAGTTAGTAGGAGGGGAGGGGAGCAGTTTTACAGAACTGAGTCCTTAACCTATGAGATCTCTGGTCTTATCTCCAAGTAGATAGTGTCAGAACTGAGTTAATTGCTTAGTGGTGTTGGAAAATTTACCCATTTTTGTTAAAGGGAAATTGAGGGCACTTAAATAAAATATCAAATTTTGTATATCTCTTATCTGTACTTTGAGAAAATGATAGACTATTGTATAGATAAAATATCAGGCTACCTTTCAAGGAAAGTAAATACACCTAGATATGGAGAAGAATGAGTTATTTGAGATCTTCTATTAAAATATCTTTAGCCTCAGAGAGGGAATTAAAATAAGCAGGACTCTAAAGGCTTATTTTAAAGACCTACTTCCTCTTTTTAGTAGTCAGGACTGTATAAACTAGAAAATATGCCTTTAAATGCCAGAAATTAGAAAGAAAATGAATCTGGTTTATTTCTTTTCTTAAAAGCCTTTAAAAACCCAGAAGAAATTATTTAATATCATATATATAATCAGAAACAAATGTCACCATGGGAACCCAAAAGCATTCCCTGATGGGCCTCATTGCTTTCCTCTAATGGCATTTCATTCTTGAAATTTTGCTTTGGCTCTTATTAGTGTTTCTTATAAAAAATGACCTTATATATATTTTAAAATGAAACTTTAAGATAGTGTATAGTGGCACAGACAATATCAGCTTTTTACTGCCAACTCTGTTGAGCTTAAGGTACATTTTGAAGTTCTCCCTCTTTTGACTTGTATCTGTTAACTTGATAAGTTGAGCAGCTATGCACCCAATCAGACTATAGAGTGAACAGAAACTCCTTGTATATATAAGGACTCAGAAGGCACAGAATATGTGTATCTGTCCAGGTAAAAAGAATAATACAGAGTTTAGCTTTGTTCAACTTAGGAGACAAGTCTTACTAAAGTTCTTTAGAATATACTGTCTGGCTTTTTGGAGATTCAGGCTTCTTGATTCTTTGCAAAGTGTATTTAGTCATTTAGGAGACATTATTGAACACCTTTAGGCATTAGGCCCAAGTCTAGGTCCCTACTCTCATGAAGCTTCCATATTATTTTCTTTTGAATTCTAATTTACTTTTCCTGGCAAGTGCCAAGAATTTTCACCAAAGGGTGGCCTCTGATCCTTGCCTAGGTCTGATGTCAGAACCTTTTCTTTTTCTTAGTATTATCTATTTTTTATTTAGTGAATGAATTTCTCTTTAAACTGTTATTCATATGTTCATAGAGACTTTGATCTTTTCTGAGGATTTAGAGAATCACCTCTTAAAAAAAATCCAATAGTAGCACATTGGACAGGTTACATCACAGATAACACACTTTCAAGCACATCACATGGGAGGGGAGGGCTATTTTCACTCTGTTGCATAATATGATTAATATACACATAAAGCTATTACTGCCAATTTCCCATGGGAAATATAAGATTGTTATTGCCTAGGCAACTCTAACATGTTGGTCTCAAATTCTATGTAGTTTAGTTGTGATTTTATTAGTGTGTTTACCTTGTGTTCTCCCAAGAATGAGTAAGTGGCAAGAAACAGATTCATTTCTAAGGCGTGGTCTGTGCAGTATGGATGTGTCTTGTGCAGTTGCTGTGGGAACAAGGACTTTGAATCTCTCACTTCCACACCTTTGAGATCTTATTTTTAATGTTCTTCCACTCTTATGTGTACATCTTTCCAGAGAGAAAAATGAACAAATCAGAGTGATCTGTACTCATTTAGTAGTATAATATTAGAAATGCAATTATTTATAGAGACTACACCAAATTTCATTTTTCAGTTTATTTTTTTGACATATTAAGATGTTTTGTTATATTCTTCCTGAGCTTTTATTTTTGCCTCCCATATTATTTAAAAAATCTATTTCTTTCCTGTTTAGCAGAACTTCAGTGTGGGGAATAGTTTTTGAGATGTTTGGAATCTTAATCAAAATCCCAGGAAAAACTATGGTTTCTGGATGGTATGTGAATTTAAAGGAAAAGAAACTTTTTTGAGAACACTCTCTTTCTTTCCTGTTTTTTTTTTAAGGAAGTTATGTCAGAAACATGCTGAAACAATGCTTTCTCAATGTTCTCTATCCTTCCCAGAGAGTCCATTCTGATTGGGAGAAGGAAAAATGCGTCCTTCTTCTTGGAATTAATTTCTGTTCTCTCTTGTTAAAAAACAAAATTCAACTGAATAAATTTTAAAGATCTTCTTGGCTTTATTTGGCCATTCCTGAATCAGGAAGCATCCAGTCTAGCAGATAGGAAGGAGCTCCAAAGAGTTGTACAGTTCAAGGGGATTTTATAGACCAAAGGGAGCAGGAACAAGAAAGTTATTCTGGGTATTTGCTGATTAGTTAATGCAGGGTTATTCCCTTTTATGGGGCAAAGGGAAGTCTTAGGTCCCGGTTTGGTAACTTGTGCTGGGCAGGCAAGCACTGATCAGTTGACCTAGGCCTTTCTTTTTTGGGAGAGCTGAGCATTCCTTAGTTAAGTTTTGGTTTGCTGATGTGGGCTTTAGTGTGAGTGACTCCATCTTGGGCCTAATCTGGTTACTTTAAGATTGTTTAATTCCCTTTCTCTGGTGTGACTTCTTTGCATCCACATGTACTGCTGAGTTTTCCCCTTAGAGTAGGAATGTAAATTAGGAGCTATGTTTTCATTAAAAAAAAAAAAAAAAAGTCAAGAAGGCTATTCAAACTCACTAGTAGAGAAAAAAATGGAAATGCAAACAATTACAAAGTACCACTTAATATATATTAGCAATTTTTCACGTGTTGAATAAAACCTAACATGGACAATGCCTTAGGGTAATAGTTAAACTCACTTACTGCATGTTTTGGCAGTACATATTCTTAACCATAAAAATATCCATATCCTTTGGCCCACTAACCACAGACCTAGTATCTCAGGAGCTGGGAAGGTAAAGAGTAATCCAGAACTTAGCTTTGTTCAGCTGACAGAGTTAAGTCTGATAGAAGTGAAATTATGTGAACATATAGATCAAATCTGGAAGGGGAATTAAAAAAATGTTTTTTGGGTGGTGTGTTTCCTTGTAAAATTAATTTTAATGTTGTAATTTTAAAATAATCATTTTAAAAGATCTTTCTGTTTTCTTTGTAAAATTGGATAGCTGGCACGCAAAGTCTGGTCAACTCTCCCTCATAACTGAAAGTTCTGTTACCTTTTGTTAAATAATTTAGTTCTTGAATGAGTTTGGATATTTTATTCATGCTGTTCTCAATTGTTTAGAATCTTAGTTGCAAGGAATCTAAGAGGCAGTTTAGAACAACCTCCTACCCAGTGTAGGGATCCCTTCTATAACATTCCTGACAGATGGTCACTCTCCTTCTGTTTGAAGGCTTCCAACTATGGGAAACTCATTACTTCATGATGCCACCTGTTCAATTACTGGATATCTCTAATTGTTAGAAAGTTCTTTACATCTACTGAATTAAATCTGTATCCTTATGTCTTCTGCCTATTGGTCTTAATTCTTTCCTGAATTGGTTCAAGAGAACCAATTAATCTCCCCGCCCCGGTAGTCTTTTGAATGTTTTTTAAAAGGCAGTTTTGGTCCTTGCCTTTATTCTATCAACTGTTATTTATAGATAGATGTAGAAGTTGTGAATTTTGCCACTTGTTATCTGTACCTACTTCTTATGTTAATAGTACCCTAGCTTTTTTATTGATTCACCGCTCTCCCACTGTCTGTGATTTCAGTGAAGATGAATCTATTCCTGGATCCAAGAGTTGAGAATATGACCTTTACAAAGTAAATCAAATGCATTTCACCTTTCCTTCCTCCTGTGACCACAGTAATTGGTTTAAGGATGGGCAAATGACCCAAATCAGGTCAATTAGAGTCAATGAAACTCAATTCTGGGATTTTTGTTTGTATTGTAGAGAAGGCAAAGTCTTGTCTACAGGATGGGTGTGTGATGATGTGAGTTCGGAACTACAGAAGAACTACTTTATAAGGCCTAAGAATGAAGCCTGTCCAGTAGAATGCATGACTGAGAGATGAGTTTTTTAAAGCCAGCTTTTAACTACTCCGAAAGTTAAACTACCTCTGTATGCCTTTTTCAATTATGTTAGCCAACAAATGTATCACCGAATGCCACCCTCCAAGTCCCTTTTTCCTTATACACCATCTTATATTGGCTCTTCTTCACTTATTAGTTAGAATGATACAAGCTCTAAACTGGGATACAAAAGAAATGAGTAGTCTCCTACTATCAGACTGCAAAAATGTGGGCAGTACATTCTAATCTCTGGTACTGAATTTCATCATCAGTATAATGAACAAGTTTAACTAGACAGTTTGAAAAAAACTCTTCTTGCTTTAAAATTCTATGATTTCTGTATGACTCTGCCTCCAGATCTAACCAGGGTAGCTTGGCTGCTGTCCTTTGCATTGGTTCCAATTGATCAGGTTGTTCTTACTGGAGAGGTTAATTCTCGAAAGCAAAAATATAGAAGGAGTTTTCCTATGCTGCATCTCATATTTATCACTCATATTTAAATTACCCAAGGTTATTTTTCCTAATCTCCACCTTTTAAAAGTTTTAATGAACATATAAAGTATCTTAATATATGTCCTAATATAATATAATATGTCCTAATATATTATGTATAATAAAATAGATGTCCTAATATAATAAAATGTCCCAATATAGATTCTAAGGCATCTATAATTTTAAGACTTTGTCATGAAATAACTCCCTTTACTCAGTGAAAATTAGGTCTATTACTCTTATTATTTACTTTTTATTTTGAAAAATTTTGAGCCTTAAGGAAAATTGGAAGAACAATACAGTGAACACCAGCAGAGCTTTCACCTAGGTTGGCCTGTTAATACTTTTTTATATTTGCTTTCCTGTGTGTTTTCCTGAATAAATCTATTACTCTCAATGTGTGTTTAAAATAGCATATATCAAGAAAACTAAGGATTTCTAAGAGGAGTGCTGCCCTTTCCTGGGAACATTTACAAGGATCTGGAGAAGTGGAGGTGGTAGGGGTTAACAATTTGGAGTCTTGACTTTGCCTGAATTTCAATCCTGGTTCTCTCTCTAATCCTCAGTTTCCATATTTGCAAAATATGGGCATTATTTGCACCTAAGTTCATACTCAAAATATATTCATTAGTATTAGCATGTGAGCAGAGCTCACCTGAGATGTGCATGATTTTTTCATTGCTTATGGGAAAGCACAGTTATCTGTGCTCTGCAAATGAATTTGGATCTTGAGTTTCCTCAAATGGGAGATAAATCTGTGGTTGGCCCAAAAGGGAATGCAGAAAGCTGAAGCAGAAATTAAGGAATATGTGCTTTTGGCTGAGCAAGAAATTAGACTTCATGCTGAAAGTTTCAAACAGCATCTGTCAGTGTGGTACCAGTTGAAGTAAAACTAGATAAGGGAAGCAGATGGGTTTCATTTCATGTGCCAGTTACTCTTAGTGGCTGTCTGGTACGCTGTTTTAATAGCTTGTGAGAACGTTTGGGGAAAGAATGACTGCTGTGTCATGGGAGATATGAACTATGGCACACGTGCTATGTATTTACCTCTTTGGTCTAGGTGTGAAGGACAAAGAAGGCAAGTTTCAGGAATGGGGAATGAACTACAGCTGGCTAATGAGATTGAGGAGAGAGAAAAATTATTAGATTGAAGCAAGGTATTCCATCAAGCCTATTATCAAACCAGTAATATGTGCATGTCTATCCTAGCATTTACCGCATGATGGTAACTTCTTTGTTTATGTGTTCCTCTCTCCAGTTGAAATGTAAGTTTCCAGAAGGAGGATCCACTATTATCTGTTGTGTTCTACAAAGTGCTAGGTATGCAGTAGGTACCTAATCAATGTTTGAGGTGATTCAGTTCTATCTAAATTTTGGTTAGGTTTGGGTTGTAAGTCCTTATCCTGTAAAACACACCCTGTTTCTAGGCTTATTTTGAAGCCTCCTGTTCTTCTCAGTTCCTATTAAAAGTATCTTTGGAAAATTCTCATCTTATATCAAGGAAACTAAGAGCAAAAAGTTGTTTGATAGACTTTAGTCAGAATAGAGAAGGAGTAGTAAGCCCCTGACTGCTAAACCTTTTTTCAGAGTTCATAAAGGACAGAGTTCAGATAGTGACTAGAGATATGGAAGACCCTGGAGATGCAAATGTTAGGCCTTCTGTGAATACTAACCAGCTCTTTTCTACTCCTGCAACCCATTAAGCACAGTATCTATTAAAAACTAAAAAACAAAATCAGAATTGTATGATTCCTTATCTTCTTAAATATTCAAATTGTAGGTAGTCCTTAAGTCATAATTTCTAAGATTTTATTTAACTTGTAATTTCCACATCGTTAATTGACACCCATAAATAAAATGGGTGCTGTTATAATCAGTAGCTGGAGAATGTTTATTCTGAGCTGTTAGGGGAAGAGGACGCATAGCTCAGTTTTGTCCCCATTGCCTTCTTTTCTGAACAATAGTGACAATTTAACTGTTCAGTTGAATTTTAACATAGTATTTTTATAGCTGTGAGGTAGTGTGGTAAAAAAATAAAAGTTCTGTTGAAACATAGATAAGAGGTATAGGCCTCCTAAACTTATCTCACAGTCGAACAAAGGTAAAATATCATCAGGCATGTCCCCAGTGGCACAATTTTGGCTTAATAACACACTATCTAGTTTAAGCTTTTTCAGTTTATCTGTGAGGTTCATTTATCAGAGAAGGTAAAAATAGTTGATACAAACTGCTAGATATATATTTTCAAGTTGCACCAATAAGATGTACCTAAAGAGATTTTTATAATTTTTAGCTTTCTGAGACTGTACACACTTAACCCTCATATAAAATTTCAGAAATCCATTTTATGTGAAAGTAGGGGACTACCTATATTTATTTTCCTTGATAGTTGCCCCTTTTCTCAAGTTGTAGTTGAGTATCTTCAGTTTTTCTTGCTTTAATGGTATCTTGCTGTTTTCTGTCTCTGCCTCTTAATAACCTTATCTAGAACACAGTTGACAATGGGGAACTAAATAAAAGACCTTCGAAAGACTCTTGAGCATTGTAGTTCCTCTACTCAGAAAAAAATGCTTGGATTCTCACTCAGAGTCTGTTTATTCACAATCTACTCACAATTTCAACAATCTTGGTGCAAAAAGACACCTATATGTTATTTAAATTCTGTAGGCAAGGTGGTTGTGTATGGCATGATTTATATGAAGGAGCACAAAGAATATACAGACCTTTCTTATTCTCAGGTGCTTAAACCTTAATAAGCCATATGAAGCATTTACACAACTAGGAGTAAAGCAGTGCAGAATGAGGAAAGTGTCAAAAGGAATTACAAATGAAGTGCTAAGTAGTTTAGAAGAGAGGGAGATTAGTTACCTAACTTCCATTCCTACAGTATACATCTGAAATAGCAAATTTAGAAGAGGGAAGAAGTGCTATAGACAGGTTTGCTGTCAGCCACTACTATTACAGCTGGTAAGTCAACATCAAGAGATAGTTTAGCAATATTCTAGAAAGCAGGTGTGTGAACTTAAAATGTCCAGGTGTCACTTAGTGTAAGGTTACCCTTAAGAGGCTTTGAGGACATCACTGAATAATGCAGTAATCAGTGCTGTATAATGATTTATAGACTTTAAGAATTAGAAGTTCTCTTAAAGCCCATCTAGGTTTTACATTTTATTAATGGCATTTAGAAAGGGCAAATTACTTGCCTCAGTCTGGTGGGGATGGGGGGGATCATCCTTGACTCCTTTTTTCTCTCTCCCTAAACTTTTCCATCCTTTCACCTGCCATCTCCTTCTAATCATTTTCCTGCCTTTTTGCTGCCATTTTCCTCACATTGATATTCTCATTTCCATTTCAGTTTTCACTGCTTTATATCAGACCTTCAATATCTCTTGCCTGGAATTTTCCATGGATTCCTAACTCGTCTTTCTCCTTCCATTTCTTATCCTTCTTAAATCTATATGCCACATTTCCATCCAGAGACATATGACTGAAATGCAAATTTGATGGTGACATTCACTGACTCTATGCTGCAGCAGCTTTCCATTGCCTGCAAGATGAACTTCGAACTCCTATCCAGCCCTTCCCTGCTTTCTATCAACTTTTGATGCTATATGGATATATGGGGCGGGGGAGGGTGCTTGGCACATTGCCCCCTTCTCCTTCTTCATTCTCTCTCCAAATTCACTTGGCTAATATCGCAACCGTTAGGACTCACCTTAATGCCTAGACTGGAGGTCTTTCACCACCCAGTGATTTTCATCGCATCCTATTATTGGATTGACTCGTACTATAATTATGTATTCGGCTACTCTGTTTGAATGTGAGCTCTTTGATAGATGTTGTTTTATTCATCTTTGTGTACCAAAGACCATATTAGGTGCTCAGTTTTAGGACATGTTAGATATTCAATCAATGTGTCTTGAATGCATGTAAAGCTATTAGAAATAAAACTACCTGAATACTAATAGTCAGGCAAATGTTCTTCCTCTTACACTCTTGGTTTGTGAAACTGGCTGTGAATCAGAATCACCTGGAAAGGTTTTCTTCCCAGGGATGGAAAGGAAAAGCACAGATTCCTGGGCTTCACTCCTTCCCTAGTGAATCAGAATATTTTCATATTTTTATGAGTTTTCTCAGGTGATTGTTATGAGTCAACCTAACACCTGATCTCAGGTTGGAGTTTGTAGATCATTGCAAAATATTTCTTGTCATGAGCCTGTGAGAGTAATCACATTTAGTAAGTCAAAGTAATGGGAATAAAGGTAATCTCTTCAGCAAATGGTGTTGGGAAAATTGGACAGCAGCATGTAAATCAATGAAGCTAGAACACTTCCTTACACCATACACAAAAATAAACTCAAAATGGATCAAAGACTTAAACAAAAGACAAGATACAATAAACTTCCTAGAAGAAAATATAGGCAAAACATTATCTGACATATATCTCAAAAATGTTCTCCTAGGGCAGTCTACCCAAGCAATAGAAATATAAGCAAGAATAAACAAATGGGACCTAAGTAAACCTACAAGCTTCTGCACAGCAAAGGAAACCAGAAGTAAAACAAAACGACAACCTACGGAATGGGAGAAAATTTTTGCAAATGATGAAACTGACAAAGGCTTGATCTCCAGAATATATAAGCAGCTTATATGACTTAATAAGAAAAAAACAAACAACCCAATCCAAAAATGGGCAGAAGACCTAAACAAGCAATTCTCCAAGGAAGAAATACAAATGGCCAATAGGCACATGAAAAAATGCTCAATATCACTAATTATCAGAGAAATGCAAATCAAAACTACAATGAGATATCACCTCACACCAGTCTGAATGGCCATCATTCAAAAGTCCACAAATGACAAATGCTGGAGAGGCTGTGGAGAAAACGGAACCCTCCTACACTGCTGGTGGGAATGCAGTTTGGTGTAGCCACTGTGGAAAACAGTATGGAGATTCCTCAAAAGACTAGGAATAGACTTACCATATGACCCAGGAATCCCGTTCCTGGGCATGTATCCAGAAGGAACCCTACGTAAAAAAGACACCTGCACCCCAATGTTCATAGCAGCACTATTTACAACAGCCAAGACATGGAAACAGCCTAAATATCCATCAACAGGTGACTAGATAAAGAAGAGGTGGTATATTTATACAATGGAATACTATTCAGCCATAAAAAACAACAACATAATGCCATTTGCAGCAACATGGATGTCTCTGGAGAATGTCATTCTAAGTGAAGTAAGCCAGAAAGAGGAACAAAAATGCCATATGAGATCACTCATATGTGGAATCTAAAAAAAAATGAACATAAATACAAAACAAACAGACTCATAGACAAAAATACAAAGTTGTGGTTGCCAAGGGGGAGGAGGGTGGGAAGGGATAGCCTGGGAGTTCAAAATTTGTAGATACTGACAGGCATATGTAGAATAGACAAGATTATACTGTACAGCACAGGGAAATATATATAAGATCCTGTGGAAGCTCATAGTGAAAAAAATGTGAGAATGAATATATGTATGTTCATGTATAACTGAAAAATTGTGCTCTACACTGGAATTTGACAATATTGTAAAATGACTATAACTCAATAAAAAATGTTATATAAAAAAGAAAAATAAACACTAATATTAGAAAAGAAAAAAGTCAAAGTAATGGATAATATTAGATAGTAAAATAATATATTTTAGAAGGATTTGGATTCAAGATGGTTAAATTTGTTTTAAATGTGTTTAAGGATAAATGTCCAGTTCCCCAGAAAAGTCTGCACACTGTAATTCATTCACTAGTGATTCTGGAGAGACAAGATTTTCATTTTTGTTTACATCACACAAATTATTTTTTCTTTTCCTAATGCCTTTGAAATGGATTTTATTTCTCATATAAGTTTCTTCATGTGCTACTTAAAGCTCTACTCCTTTCCCATTTATAGTTAGGAAAACTCCATTCCTTCAGGTCTTCAGCCTCCATTTCTAATGAAATGTATTTTTTCAGTTTTGCTTTTTAAAACTCTTGATATTTCATTCATCTGCTCTGTGGGTTGGTTAAGTCTCTGCAATGTACCTAAACATTTCCATTTACAAGAGAAATGGGTCCTGGCTTTCATCTTGCCGTCAAGTTGAGCCAATTGGTTTCTGTGGGTTGTCAGGGCGCTGCTGAGGAGAGGAACTCATGTGGGTGGGAATCTGGCTGACTCCACAGTTTTCCATATGCACCGTGTGCTCCTCATGCTGGAAGCCATTCTCCATGGGCAGACCTGGGAGCAGGAAGACAGCCACTGTGTGGGTGGTTTTGAAAAAACTTCCCTCTGTTTTTCCTGTACCCAGCTGATTTCAAGTTTCTGGATAATAGCTAAAACAACCTTCAAGTTTTCCTTTGATTAAGTGAGATTTCGGGCTGTGTTAAAGATTGCCCTTGGTTTTGGACTTATTTTCATGTATTTTACAAGACAGTTTATCTCCAGCTTTGGTTTTCCACTAGATACATTATAGGCACATATTTATTATTTTTACTTTTTTTAAACAATGTAATTTGGTATGAATCTAATGCTCTCCTAGTGGAAATTTATACTGTTCTCACCCTAATCATGGGGGGAAAACGAATTGGTTATAATTTTTATTCCTATCATGATTTATATGGACTGAAATTACATTCTGTATGAAAAGCATGAAACTCTCTTAAGTTTTTAAAAAAATATTTCCTAAAGTTTATATTTTTCAGGTCACCAAGAATATAGGCTAACTTAACATTTACATCTGATATTATTTTTCTTACTATTGTTTTGCTAGCTGGCAATACATACTTGCTTAAGAGATCCTCTCTGTTGTCAGGTGCTTAAAATCTAATAGAGACTATAAAGCATTTACACAACTAAGAATAAGTGTCTGGAGTTGAGAAAATGTCAAAATAATTTCATAGAACATCTCGAGGGTCTTCAAAGATTTCTATTTTGAAAAAAATATCTTCGTTCTCTCTTGTCCCAGACCTAATTTGGCTGATTCGTGTAAAGAGAGGAGGACAATTATGGGTAGAAACTGTATGATTATTTACATTTGTTAACTGGTTACTGTACGGTCCTGAGCATATAAAATGACACAGTCTTCATTAATTTTTATGTAAGTGTTGGTGAAGTGGTTCACTTAGGTTATTTTATCAAATGTCCTTTACTAAAATTTGCTTGAATTTTCTATGTATCTTCAGGAAAATCTGCATTACAATCTTGCATGTTAACTTACAATATTAGGTTTCAGGGTTAACACATTAAACCTATCATTGGTTAGATTTAAAAATCTATAAAGGCCTATGACTTTCCCCAAGGTAGTATGTATTTTGGTGTTCTAAGGTGATGTCTTCTAAAGTGGTAGTAATAGTAGACACATGTTGTGCTAATGCATCTTCTCAAAGCTGAAAAAAAACTGAGTTTTACATACGTATGTTATATATATATTTAAGGTTTTTTTAAGATTAAAAAAATCTTGATAGAAGTTGTTTCTAAATACCACACATAAAAACACAGAATGTAGTTGTCATTTATAAAATTCTTTCAAGTGGAATAATGTTCCTTATATTGTAGCTATTTTGTATTCAAGGATATAGTCCATTTTGAACTATTTCTTAGCTAATTGGTCTCAACAGACTTTATATTTTTAGTATGTACTGACAAATATTGAATATACTTTCCCCCCACTTGAACCAAGAGTGTGACTATTATCACTTATTTTCATAGTAAACAATTAAGTGATTGTGCAAGAGATATCTGTTACGAAGTTAGGAAATATGGTATTTTTATATATGTTAGGGCTATAAGTAGAATGAAAGGTAAGTTCAAAACTGGGACATTACTAGGTAAATTTGTTAGTTTTAGTTCATCAGTAAATAGCCTGGGACTCTGCAGTCAGACTGGGTTTTAACTTTAATTCTGTCATTTACTAGCAATGTAACCTCAGTCAAGTTTCTAAATTCTGTTTTCCTTTCCTGAAGAGAGGGATTAAGTTACCTACCTCGTTGTGATAGTTCTGTGAAAAAATGCATGATTTGCTTAGCATAGTGCTTGGACAGCTTATAACCACTGTAAAAGTTATATGGTTATCAATAATAAGACATTTTAACAATTTACACTTCAAAATTACATACTAATTATTTATATAGAATAGACTGGAAGTTTGATTTTAAGTGATTATGACTTTTAATCAGTTAAGTTTATTTGCCTTTTACAAGTATACTGTGATTTTAAATGTTTTTTTTTCTCCTAAGCTGAAGGCTTAAAACCCTTTTTCCTTAGAAACACTTCTGGTTAAAAAAACCCCTTATTTTAAAATTGGATTTATACAATGGTAGAGGCATACTTAAGAGATCATCTATTCCACCTATTAATTTACTGGTGGGGAGACTGAGTCCTATAGAATTTAATAGACTTACTCTAGTTAAAATATAAAAGGAAGAAAAATCCATAAATTTGGTCATTGTCTCTTATGGTGGTAGACATTAACCCCTTATGGAAAGAAGAGAAATGGGATGGTTATCTGGACAATAGAGGTCTAATACATTTTTAAAATAAACTCAACATATATTTAATGATGACATTTTCTTTTTATAGATCATGGTTCTGTTGTCTTGGTGTAATTATTAGTGCCCCTTTCACCCTCAAAAGTGTCTTAGTTGGACAATATATCATATGCTCTTCTAATTTAGTTGTGTTTATACAGGCAAAGAGTAGCAACCATCTGATAATTTGTGGATCGGGTAGATCCTAAAATAAACTACTTTTTTTCTTTGTTCTAAAGTTGGGGAATGGTTGAAATTATTAGACAATTACTCAACACTTTCTTCATCTTCTGAGTATAGTCCTCTGGAAGAGACATTATTAATCGATGGCTTGCTAGCAATGGAAAAAATCTATTAACCACTAGAATTATATGCAAAATGGTGTGTGTGTGTGTGTTTGTGTGTGTGTCTGCGCATGCGTGCGTGCACACACTTTTCTGGGAAGTGTGTCTGTATTTTCTGTCAGAGTCTCAAAGACTTTATAACACCTCAAAAGACATTGCCCCACTTTATGTTCTGTTCTTACTGGCTGATGTTGCCCTGCTACACTTTTTAAATATCAAATCTGTGAGACAGAAGAGGAAATTAATTTCAAATAGTACTTTTATAATTAGAATACTTTAATAAATTTAACACTCTTTAGTGAAAATTATTAAACAGAGCCATATGAAATATTGACAGTAATCGCTTGAAGTGGGGTGTGTGATAGGAGAACCTGTTTACAGGGACGGAGGAAGATAACACTAAACAGTGGGTTTCTGAAATTCATCTGGGCCAAGGGAACAGAATTATTGCCAGTTTTTAACCCAAGGAAATGGCCATTTCATATGGTTTAATTGAATGATCTCACAAGTGAATTTAATTCAAAAAACTATATTGAGAATGCACTTTATGAAATCATTGTATAAGGAGCTATTTAAGGAATATAAATATTTAGACTTCCCTTCCCATTTGAGGAGAATTTGGAGAGCTTTACATTGGGAAATGACTAGTTTTTTTCTTCTTTGTAGCTCAGCAGTATTGATACAATACTCAAGGAAATATAATTCTGATGAGGGAAACATTTAACTAACTCATAATATACAGCAGAATAAAATAGGCATAACATGGAGTCTCAAGTAACATGCTGTGGGTCCACAGAGGGAAGGCAGGGTTAATTGTGATTTCAGTGAATATGGAGGGCTTCATGTTCTCATGTGGAGAGCAGATGGATGGACATAACAGATTTAAGGAACTTGATTTGCTGTGATTTTTTTTTTCTTACTGGTTATCCTCTTTTCCTACTCTTAATCAAATTATTTCTTTCTTATTAGCCCCCATTTTTTTTGAAGTAAGAAAGGAAAAAACAATGATTTCTTACGATGACTAACAAGAGAACATGCTTTCAAAGTGCAAAGCACTCAGCTCCCTAGGATAAAGAGTCTAAATATATACTTAAATCCAAATATAGATGGACAGGAGAGTATCTGCTGTGTTTCAAGGAACACACTGACCAGCTGAAGAAGATTTGCTTTATTCTCTGTTTTTTAAAAAAGTGCTGTCAGTTTTTGAAATGATAACTATTAGAAAGAAAGACAGTACAATTGCTCAATTTTAAATAACAGAGTCCCAGGAGAGGGCTGGCGGAAATAGCTCATGCTTTTTTTAGCTGTCTGAATTTTAACTTTACACAGAGGAAATCTATGTAAAGTATGCACAAGTATGTATAGAATTAGAAGGCCTAAGTTGTTGGATGGGTAAAGATTCCTTCAGGGAATACTTAAATGTTCAAACATAATATTATACACACACCCACACATGCAGAGGGTTAGAATTATATATTTTAGCCTAGTAATAAAGAGATACAACCTTCATCAAGAGAAAAAGAAAAGCATAATATGTACTTCCACTCACATTTAAGAAGTATTTTTTTTTTTGTCAGGAAATAATCCTTACTATTTATTTAATTCATAAATATTAAAATCTTTGAAAATTTGATCCTAAAACTATTTTTCTAGGGCAAATGATGAAAATATGCAGATGCTGGAGGTCATCTATCTATGCTGGAGGTCATCTATCTCAACTTTCCATTTTAATATTTGAGGAATTGGAAGCTGGGGGTAAGACTAGGTGCCTTGCTCAAGTCTTCTCTTCCACTGGTTATTTAACCGCATAGCCTCTCTAATATCTCACTTGTTTTCCTGAGTTTTCAAGATTCATGGCAACCAATAACAATAGACATTTTATAAGAATATATGAAACTTGAAGCCTTCAATTATTCATTCCAATTTTCTATATACCCTAATTGTTACAAAAAAAGAGGAATTTTATTTTTTTAGTACAGGTTCTTTGGATGTAACTCTGTACTTGGAAAGGAAAGAAGAAAATGGAGGTAAATATCAAACTAAATAACAGCTTTATTGAGGTAAATTTACATATCATAAAGTTCACCTTAAAGTGTATAATCCAATGGCTTTTTTATTACGTGGACTATATTGTGCATCTATCACTATTGTCTAATTCCAGAACATTTTAATCTCTTCCTGACAAAACCCCATATCCATTAGCAGTCATTCCTCATTCTCTTCCCCCTCATCCAGCCCCAAACAACCAATAACCTACTCTGTCTCTTTGGATTTTCCTATTCTGAACATTTGATATAAATGGAATATTTATATAGAATTTTGTGAGTGGCTTACCTCAATTAGAATAGTTTTCAAGGTTTATTCATATGGCAGCGTGTATCAGTACCTCTTCCCTTTTAATGTTAGTGTTTGTCTTCCATTGTATGGATATAACACATTTTGTTTAGTCATTCATCACTTACTAGACATTTGAGTTGTTTCCTTTTTTTGGCTATTGTGAATGCTATAAATATTCATGTACAGGTTTTTGTTGTGGATATATGTTTTCAGTTTTCTTATTGTATATGCCTAGGAGTGAAATTGGTGATGATATGGTAACTCTGTGTTTAAGATTTTGAGAAACTATTAGACTGTTTTTCAAAGTGAATGAACCATTTTACATTCCCACCAGCAGTGCATGAGGGTTCCAATTTCTCCACATCTTCTCCAACATTTGTTAGTGTCTTTTTGATTATAGCCAAGATTCTAGTAGGTGTGAGGTGTGTAGACCAGTGTGGTTTTGATATGCATTCCCCTAATGACTAATGATATTGAGCTTCTTTTCATGTGTTTATTGGCCATTTGTGTATCATCTTTGAAAAAATGTCTGTTCCTTTTTTTGCCTATTTTTAATATTGGGTCATTTAAAAATCTTTTTTTTATTGAAGTATAGTTGATTGACAATGTATTAATTTCGGGCATACAGCAGTGATTCAGTCGTACATAAATATGTATATATTCCTTTTCATATTTTTTCATTATAAGCTATTACAAGGTATTACATATAGTTCTCTGTGCTATACAGTAGAAGTTTGTTTGTCTATTTTATATATAGTAGTTTATATATAGTTTGTCTATTTTATATATAGTAGTTAGTATTTGTAAATCCTGAACTCCAAATTTATCCCTCCCCACTTCCTTTCCCCCCTTGTAACTATAAGTTTGTTTTGTATGTCTGAGTCTGTTTTTGTTTTGTAAATAAATTCATTTGGGTTGTTATTTATTTATCGTTGATTTGTTAAAGTTCTTTTTGTATTCTGGATACAAGTCCCTCATCAGATATATGATTTGCAAATATTTTCTCCTATTTTGGGGGCTGTCTTTTTCTTCCTTGATGATGTCCTTTGAAGCACAAAAGTTTTGAATTTTGATGTAATCCAATTTATCTATTTTTTATTTTGTTGGTTGTGCTTTTGATGTCATATCTAAGAGACCATTGTCTTATCCAAAGTCAGGACAGTTTATATTTACTCCTATCTTCTAGGAGTTTTATGTTTTAGTTCTTACATTTAGATCTATGATTCACTTAGATAATTTTTGTATATAAAATGAGGTAGGGTCCAAATTCATTCTTTTGCAGGTGGAGATTCAGTTGTTTCAGCATCATTTGTTGAAAAGATGTTCTTTCACCATTGAATGGTCTTGGCACCAGTGTCAAAATCAACTTACTGTGAATTTAATGGTTTATTTCTGAGCTGTCAATTCTTTTTCATTGGTATATATTTCTATCCCAATGCTAGTGCCATATTGTCTTTATTACTGTAGCTTTGTAGTAAGTTTTGAAGTCAGGAAGTGTGAGTCCTCCAACTCTGCTCTTTTTCAAGATTGTTTTGGGTATTTTGGCTGCTCACATTTCCATATGAATTTTAGGATCGCTTGCCAGTTTCTGCAACAACAAAAGAAAGACAGCTGAGGATTCTCAATATTTACTGATGAAAAGTTTGTTATAAAAACTAGGCAGCAGAAGAGACTACAAAGATGAAACCCAGTAATTAATCTTCAGAGGACCTGCAATCTAGGAGTTATACAAATATGTCAATTATCAACCTATTGCCTCCGAGTTCCAAATTAGTTCCTTAATATATGCTCTTTGATAATGGACAGAATTCTTTTACACACCTCCTCTTTACAGTGAACATGATGCCATGCTTTCTCAGTAGAGGCTGTTGGAAAGATGTCTCTTGCTGTTTCCAGCGGCTGCATGGTGAGTAGGTGGAGTGAGTGTGAGGACACCTAGTGGAGCTCTGCTTTAGCCACATGGCCAGAATGTGTAGTCACTAGATGACCTTGTAGCCTCAGCCCAGCCTGGCAATAAGCTTCCCATAACACTCCCATCTTCAATGTAGAGGCTGTTTTTTTCACAGGTTTCCTGCTCAGGTCAGTGCCCTCATCCCCAGTGCATTCTCTGTGCAGTACCACATGTAGATTACTGGGAGCCTAGAAGGTTTCACTGAGCCATTACTTCCTCTTCCAGCCCTTGTGGTTTGCCTGCTCCAGGGCTCGCATCCCTTGCACACACCCACTTCTCTGGTTGCTGATTAACTACCCTCAGGCCACATTCTGGAAGGATGCCTCCTGCTCTCCCAGTGACCCCAATCAGTACTGGCTAGAGTAAACCAGTGAACTTTTTTTGTTATCCAGTGGGCTGAACTGTAACTTCTCTAATGAGGTCTGAATCTCGGGGAGGAGAACCCCTTCCAACTTTGTTTTTCCTTGGCTACTCTCCCTCAGCATTAGAGTACTACGAAGTTACCTTATACTTGCTCCTATACATTTGTTTATCAGAATTTAATCTATTATGTGTCCTCTGTTTAACCCACTGTGTGATTGGGTCTGCACTATTGCAGCATATTCTGTTTGTAAGTCAGAATATAGTAAGTAGATCTGAATGTGAGATCTGGGATTTGTAGCTCACAGTCTGTTGATGGGATCAGGAAAGATTTACTGAGAGAGAGGAATTTAAGCTGAATTTTGTAGGATGTATCGGTAAGGATTTCCTTTGTATTTGCCATTAGGGAGCTTGTATTTTTAAGACGGTTGCCTCAGATCTCTGTTTCGAGGGTAAAAACATCTACAGACTGAATTGTACTATTTTCCCAAACACCTGTCCTTTACTCCTAACTGACAAGCTTCCCAGGTTTTATTGCTGGTCTCGGTGAAATTGTTAAAGAAGGTGTTAGAGATAATCAGATACCTGGGCTTGAGTGGGTAACCTCCGCACCCCTCCCCCATAGAAGTGTTTTAAATGGCATCATCTCATTGGAACTACTTAACTAAATGTTTAAAAGAAAGGCTTTGATGGACTGTTTAGTATGGTTAGAAACGGACACCAACAGCCATATGTACCAATTAATTTCCTCTCCAAATGTTTTTATACTGTTAGGTAGATGTGGTCTATGTTTTGGAAAGATCCTTTCCTTTGAAGTAGTCATTACACTGTTTTATTTCCTGTATGAATGCCAAGTACACATTATTTTTCATTTTCCTTTTTGCTTGCCAAAGCCTTTTAATTTTCCTTCATCTCTTCACAAATATCTAATAAATAATTATGACATGCAGTGCTATTCAAAGCATGGCCCCTGTACCTGCAGAATCAGCATCATTTGGGAACTTATTAGAAAAACAAATTCTTGAGCCCCACCTTGAATCACAATCTCTGGGACGTGGGGCCCTGTGCATATGTTTTAAACTAGCTCTCCAGGCAATTCTTGTGCACACTGAAGTTTGAGAAGCATCAATTAAAATTTTACTGATTGCATTTCTCTTGAAACACATTTTAGAATTTAAAAAGGATCTGGAATCTTAAGAGCCATTTGATGAATCCAAATCAGGTGTGTGTCTCCAACATCCCTGATAGATTGGCATATAACTTCTGCTTGAAATTTTTTACTGATAGGTACTTTGCACCACATACGGTAACATTTTGGAACAATTCTAATTATTGGAAATTTCTCTTTTATGCATTTAACCCATACTGACTTAATTGTATCTTTTGTTCATTGTTCCTAATGTTCCCCTTGAGGAGCACGAAGTGAATCTGGTTTCCTTTACACAACCCAGATGTTTAGATATTTGAGACAACTGTCTGCTCTCTCCTAAGGATTTTCTTCCCAAGAGAGTACTTCTTTGGCCCTGTACTTTACTCACTTAATAATGCCTTTTGGATCCTTCTCTTAGAATGATTTATATATCGATGTGTTCAAAATGTCACCTCCAGAATCAAATATAGAGTGCTCTATGGAGTTTGTCCAATGAAGGCTGCTACAAGACTGTTCTACATGCTGTAGAAAGTAAACCAAATACTCTCTTGGGCTTTACAAAATTGAACACCAAGCCTGGTTTTGTTACTTTGGATATGGGCAGATCACTCAATTTCTGTGGATTTAGTTTTAATTTAACCGTATAAATTGGGATTACTATGTGGCACTTTAACCTGAGGAAATGCTAATGTGTAGAGAGTAGGCATGGCTAGTAAAGCTATTGAAAAGAATTGAAATGGAATTGTCAAAAGGCAGGAAGGGAACCAGTAGAAAGTGCTGACACAAATATCTGATTCTGTCTTTTGACAGGTGTATCCTATTAGCTCAGCTTGACCAAGTCACAGGAACTTGGGCTTGGCTCCAAGGCAGGATGTTTCTTACACGAGGGACCAGAGTTCTCTTTAGGGAGTCAGTAGGTAATTAGAAGATGCAGTGTTCCAAAGGTGTGCAAGGTATAAAAATTAATAAACAGAAACATCAATTAAAATAGAATCAGGAGGCCAGAGGGGAACTTTTCACAGCCTATAAGGATAGTGGAGCTCAACAGAAAGGAAAACGACTTCGTGTTCTTGCTTGGCAAGAGCTCAGCCAATGAGAGACTATCACAACTCAGTCAATGAAAAGCCACTATACTTTGAACTCTCAATTACTCCAGTAGATTCTTTGTTTATTATGCCCCTCCCACCTTCCTTTTCCCGTCCTTGTTGTGGGGTGACTTGCACATCGCTCACCATGGTCACTAACCCCAAATTACAACCTTGTTAATACCAAATAAATCCATTTTTGCTGGAGAAATACCTGGTAGTCTTTTTATTTTAGGTCAACATTTTGGTGGCCACATGGGGATCCAGAGAAGACCCTTGATGACTTCGAGGCTGGTAAGCAAGCAGGTGTTGTGCTTACACTGAGCTCATTTTTGCTCACCGTTTTTCTTGGCAGACCCTGTGGTTTGAGAGTAAGCCTTTCTCCTGGCCCCAGCCTCTGCCCTCTTTGTGTTTTGAAGCTCTCCAGAACTTATTTAGGATCTGTCTTGAAGCTTTGTCCTTTCTGAGTAAGGACTTATTCTGTATATGAGTACTCATTTCACACTTTGGCTTGATTTTTTTTGAATCAAGTGGTTCCAACTGAAACTGTATTAGCCTTCAGTCCCACTCATTTTGAAATGGGGTCTGTTCCTTCTGGACCTGGCTAACCTTCAGCCTATTTCTTTTGGACATGGACTGTTTCATTGGAACTGTGCCAGTTTAGCCTTTAGCCTAATTCCTTTTGCAATGGGGGCTGTTCTGTTGGAACTATGCTTGGTAAGCCTTTGGCCCAACTCTCTTGGAATTAGTATGTTTCATTAGAGCTGTGCTGTGCAGCCTTTGGCCTGGCTTTTTTTTGGGACTAGACTGTTCCCTACGGACTGGCTGGTATAGGTCTGTAGTCTGTCTGAACTGTTTGAACTGTCTGAACTGTTTAGACTGTTTGAAAACTGTTCTTTTACTCTAGAGAAAAACTTCTGAGAAATGGGAGCCCATTTATCTAAATATTTTGAAGGTGCCCTCCCTACAGGGACCCTGGCCAATTTTATGTTTAAAAAACCACAGCCCTTCCTCATGTGCATTTCTAACTAAATGGACTGACCTAACCAAAGGCAATTTAGAACATCAATGGCCATTATGGGAACTTTTGAAACCTCCAAACTTACTTTTTTAAAAACCAAATTGGACACCATAACTCTAAAATTTCCAAAACTGAAAATAATGGCTATTTTTGTTGGTATTTTGAGCTTCCAAATATTTTTAGGAGCCTAAAATTGCCTCTCTGCAAAGTAGGATTTTAAGATGAACTGAGTCAAACAAATGATAAAGAACGTAAGATGGCTTTTGAAGCCTCATGCCCCTTTTCTCAGGCCCTGCCTCTGGTGCTATCTTCCTCTTCCCTTCTATACCATCTATGTCTCCTCTCTGCCCTCGTTTCCCCCATACTAATTCTCTTGTTGACCCTCCCCTTTTCTCTGTAACACTCCCCACTCCCTTTCCCTTTGAACCTATCAGAACCTACCCCTATAAAATTAAGCCTTCTGAGGATCCAGAGGCTAAATCCTCAATTTCTGATATTCACTGGACTAAATCTGAACTGCAAGCCATAGCCAACGATTTTCTCAAAATAATTGAAGAGCCGCACAGATTTGCTGAGGAATTTAATATATTCATTCAAACTCATCAACCTGATTTCTCTGATTTATTTCATATACTTGTTAATGAAGGCCAGGACCAGCATTGCATAAAACCCTCTAATTGGAAAAATGTTGCAAGGTCTATAGAACTGCAACCAAGAGGCCAGCCTGCTAACTTCTTATTACGGTCAGGCTAAGCCAATCACTAGGCAACTTCATTGGGCGTTTCCTAGACTTCTTCAGAACCTGTTGATTAGATCAAAATTCAGGCTTGCACACAAAAATCTGATGAAACTGCTTATAATCATTACAGTGGACTCCAGATTATTTTTAAAGAAAACTCTGATCTTCCTTCAGACATTGATTCCACCTGGATACCTTTTAACTCTGTTTATTAGTGGACTGTATCAGGACCAGAATGCAAATGGAAAACTATGTTCACTTCAGATTTAGTTAATCTGGCTAACAAGCTTTCTCACTATCTGGATGAGTTCCCTAAAAGGAAGACCACTAATATTCTTCAACTCCAGCAAATGAAGGCCCCTAAACTGAAAAAAAAAAAAAAGCAAAAAAGCTCTCCAAGTTTCTGCTATTATTACAAAGAGTTGGGACAATGGAAAAGAGATTGTTATAAACTTAAGCACTTCAAGCACCTTCAGTCCTTGAACCAGCCTTTCCAGTGCCCTTACCAATTCTCAGTGACAGGGCCTCAATGAACTATAAGGGCTCTTCCCAGTCCTCTCTCTTAATTGGCTGGGAGAAACATTTCTCCAGTTTGGGGATGAACCTCTTCCAGTCCTAACTGACATTGTAGCCACACTCTTGCTGCTCCATCCCACTACTCTAAAGCAGTTCCTGCCTCAGAGTACTCAAACAGTTTGAATACTTGGGATCTCTAGTGAGCCTCAAAAACTTCCTGTCTCTGAACCTATCCCCTCTTGTTTAGCCCTTTGAGAGATATACACCCTTTTCTCCTTAGTTCTGCCACCCTATCTGTTATGCTGAGACTTCTTAGAAAAGTATCACACCAGAATTTCTTTCTCCCTGAAGGAGGAAATAATTCTCGAGTTTGACAGTAGTCATCAAAGAAGCCAACTAAGGGAATTAAATGACCCTTTGACATCTTTTATTTGCTTCATCTCTGACAGTACTAGAGTTGATTTTGGAAACACTGATCATTTGCCCCCTTTGAATCAGCTATAGCCCGCCTTATGGGCAAAATCTCCAACTGATATTGGCAAAATTCACAGCACACCTCTTACCAAGATTCAGATATATTCCTCAGAACTTCTCCCCAGAATTAATCAATATTCTACAAGAAACCCTTCAAGATAAAAAGCCCATAATAGAAAATTGCAAGGCTCAAAGCTCACCTCTTGTACTACTCCCAAGTACATTATCCCTCGTCCTACCTTTAAGACTTCTATTTTACTGCTGAGAAAACCTAAAGGAAAGGGGTGGAGATTTGTTCAGAACCTCTGAGCAATAAACAACATTGTTATCCCTCCACACCCTACTGTTTCTAAGCCTCACATCCTTACTAACATCCACTTCCACCAGAAGCAAATTCTTTACTGTGACTGATTTATACAGTGCATTCTTTAGTATTCTAGTTGATAAAGTTAGTCAATACATCTTTGTGCTCACTTGGGGAAAAAATTTTTTTTTACCTGAATAGTAATGCCTCGAGGTTTTTTACTGAGTCCCCTTATTCCTCAGAAATCCTGAAGGCTGACCTGAATGATATAAAGTTCCCTAGGGTTTCTACTTCGTTTGCCCAAACCAAGATGTGATATTTAGGGCATCTGACATCAGAACAAGTGCTACTCTAGGTTGAGATAAGCTTCACGGTTTCCCAAAACCCCAAACTAAACACCAACTGCAAGATTTTCTTGGACTATTTGGTTATTGCTAAAATTGGATTCCAAATTTCTCTCTTATGGACAAATCTTTGTATGTTTTATTAAAGAACAACATCACTGACCCAATTTTATGGGAAGAACTGGACAACATAGCCTTTAAGAACTTAAAGGAGAGTTTGACCAACTTACCTGTCCTTGGATATCCCAATTATCAGATTCTCTTTTTCCTTTTTGTAAAGAAAATGAAAGGGATACCCTTGGGTTACTTACTCAAAGGCACAGGGACCACCATTGGGGTGTGTGTGTGTGTGTGTGTGTGTGTGTGTGTATAAATAAAATAGGGTATTATAGCCAGCAACCGGACACTGTGGCACGGGGACAACCCCCTTGCCTTAGAGCCGTTACTGCCACTGCTTTTGTGGTTAAGGCTGCTGAGGAAATCATTATGAGATCCCTTTAGTCATTTTTGTACCTCATGCAGTAGAAGCCCTCCTGAATTCTCATCACACGCAACAGTTCTTTGTCAGTCACTTTACCTCCTATGAAGTCTTTTTGTTAACTGCTCCTCACATAACTCTACATTGTAGTAACTTGAACCCTGTTACTCTTCTTCTCTGTCTCTGACCAAGTCTCTCACGACTGCTTGATGCTAACTGATGATCTCTTGACTCCTTGTGATCATCTGCAAGAAATTCTTTTGGGTAATGCTGACTTCTCGTGCTTCCCTGATGGTCGTTATTTCAAGGGTGGCAGTATCATGCTGGGTGTACTCTTGCAACTTCTTTCAGTATTGTTGAGGCACGGTTTAACCTGTGGATACTTAGGCATAACTGGCTGAGTCATACACTCTTACACAGGCTTGTACTTTAGCCAAGGGCAAAGATGCCAACATTTATACTGATAGTAGATACGCTTTTGGAATAGTTTATGGGTTTGGAATGTTGTGGAAGCAATGTGGCTTCCTTACTTCCAGCGAAAATAAAATGTCAGAAGGCCCGTATGTTCAGGAATTATCAGATGCAATACTTTTACCTGCCACTTTAGCTATTATTAAGATTCTGGGGCATTCTAAACTTGACTCTGGAAGCTAAGGGAAATCACCTTGCTGACATTTCCACGAGGAAAACTGTCCATAAAGGAGTCAAACCTCAAAGTGGTGTTACCCCAGATGATAAATTAGAAAAACTGGCTAGAGAAACCCAACAATTGGCCTCAGAAAGGGAAAAATAAGATTGGAAATTCAACAATTGTGTTTAATAAAAAGAGAAAGACCTGGTCTTCTCATTTTTTAATTGGGTTGTTTGTTTGTGGCTTTTTTGATGTTAAGTTGTATGAGCTTTTTATATATTTTGCATATGAACCCTTTATCAGTCATATCATTCGCAAATATTTTCTCCCATTCAGTAGGTTGTCTTTTAATTTTATTGATGATTTCCTTTGCTATGTAAAAGATTTTAAGTTTAATTAGGTCACATTTGTTTATTTTTGCTTTTATTTTCCTTGTTTTAGGAGACAGACCCCCCAAAATATTGCTATGATTTCTCCATGACAAGGAGTGTTCTATCTATGTTTTCCTCAAGAAATTTTATAGTATTCAGTCTTGCATTTATGTCTTTAATCCATTTTGAGTTTACTTTTGCATATGGTGTTAGAGGATATTCTGATTTCATTTTTTTTATATGTAGTTGTCCAGTTTTCCCAGCACCACTTAAGAAACTATGTGTTATAGTTTATCCTCTAGGGGGTAAACTTTAATACCAGCTTGCAAATTCAGTTTGTATTATTACCCAGAAGCTCTAAAATTTATGTTTGAGGATTTAAAAGAATAAAATTATTAGGAGATTAAGTACCTTTCTCACACAATATTGAGTCTATTACATTTTTACCCCCATTTCAAAACCTGAGTCTTAAGAAAATAAAAAGACAAGCCACAGATTGGGGGGACATATTTTCAAATAATACATCTGGTTAAGTAATTGTATCTGGACTATATAAAGAATGCATATAACTCAGTAATCAGAAGACAAATCACCCAGTTTAAAAATGGCCAAAAGATATAAATAGACAGTTCACAAAATTTATATATAAATGTCTGATAAGCTCGTGAAGAGATGTTCAACACCATCAGTCATTAGGAAAATGCACCACAAAATCACAATGAGACATTACTATATACCCACTAAAATAGCTATAATAAAAAAGACTGACAATATCAAGTTTTTTTGAGAATCAGTAAAAATTGGATCCCATATATATTGCTGGTGAGAATGCAAAAATAGTGCAGCTACTTTGGAAACAGTTTGGTGGTTCTTCAAAAAGTTAAACATAGAATTACCATATGATTCAGTAATTGGAGAATTGGAAACTTGTTTTCACACAAAAATTTGCACATGAATGCTCATTGCAGCATTATTTATAATAGCCAAAAAAGTAGAAACAACGCAGAAGTCCATCAAGTGATGAATAGATGAAATGTGCTGTATCTGTCTATACAATAGAGTATTATTCAGTAATAAAAAGGAATAGCTATTGATACATGCTACACTATGGATGAAACGTAAAGCATGACATTAAGTGAGAGAAACCAAATACAGATGACTACAAATTGTATCCTTTTACTTATAAGAAATCTTGAGAAAAGATTAATGTACAGAGATGAAAAATAAATCAGTTATTCCCTGGGGCTGAGAGTAGGAATGGGAGTGACTGCAAGTAGGCCCCAGGGAATTTTTTGGGGGTGGTGGAAATGTTTTTAAATTAGACTGTGATGGTTGTTGCACAACTCTACAAATTTATAATACTTAACAATAATAAAACACTAAAAATCATTGCATACTTACAATGGGCAAATTTTATAATACGTACATTATAATTAAATTAAGCTGTTTTAAAAAGCTTGAAGATCACAAATTCACTTATATATTTCCATTAATAAATGAAGGTACTGAATAAGTATTCAGAGGATTTAACCTTTCAGATTTCATCTTCTTTCAGTCTTTAATGAGGAAAGTGGGTCTAGCTCAATAAGTATACTCAATACTTAGTAAGTATACTTGTCTAAAGAAAAAAATATTTACCACTCTGCAGTTTCAGAAACTAGCTTACTGAATTAAAGTGTTTATGAGTTAGGTTGTAATCCAATGGCTGCTTATGCAGAAATCAAAATATCGATAAGAAAACTAAGAGATACTGCCTATGACATGATTAAGTAAAAACACATGAAACACACACACACACACACACACACACACACACACACACAAGTAAGGAATTTATTTTCAATGATAACTTTGGGTTTCTTTACCTAATCTTATTCTGTATACTCCTGAGGGAGGCAGTGAATGAAGATTTACCACACGATGGCAAAAAGATAATCAAAGCCTATTATAAGCCATTCAGGAGAGATTACTATTTATCTTTTCATAGTGTTTTCAAGTGTGGCACATTATAATTTCTTTTTGGCATTTCTTGCATTATTTGTTCTGATAATCAGAAAGACATTCTTCATGCCATTTGAATTAAAACCTCCCTTCCTATAACTTACCTTGGGACAAAAATAGGGAAAAGTTTTGACTCTGTCCTGAAAATGTGCTGTTACTGAACTGACAGCCATAATTACTAAGTTTCTACTGACTCCTAGGCTGTGTAATGAAAGGCCCTGAGATGAGTTTGAAGGAGAAAGTTGGAGTGGCTTCAATTCTTCCTCACAAGAAAATACGAATTTTTTTTTTTTTCCCCATGAGAGATGGTGCCCAGAATAGAAGAGCTAGAAGCAGGAGGCAGTTGCAGAAATACTCACAGGGCTTTTTAGGAACAAGAATTTCAGTTTTATTTTTTAGATATTTATTTCTCCAGGGTAAATTCCCTCTACATTCCCGAAAAGTTGACAAAGTCAGCTCTTCTTAAAAGCATTTGTGAATATATGTGCATAAATGTTGTTTATGGATGATTGAAGGGATGAGACAGACAAAAGCAAGAAAAGAAGCCAAGGTCCTGTGTGAATGCATTTGGACTGACAAGAATTAGTAAATGTAAAATGGATTCAGTAGATACAGAACCAAAAATGATCATGGAACCATAAGCTTCCTGAACATTCTTAGAGATTTGGGGGAGAGTAAAACTCCTTGTATATGGGTTTAAAAGAAAGTGTCAAAACATTTGTTTGTATTAACACATAGTATTTCTTTTGTTTTCAGAGGTCACTGAAGAGATGTATGGCGAGACATATTGTGAAATGCTTGGATGTACTACTTCCTTTGGCTGTTTGAGTACTATACATCTGACATACACAAAAAACTATTAGAGAAGAGAATTGGCATGTGTGTAGGTGTTTAAATCTGTCCTATAGTAATATTATCTTTAATCCTGTAACAATAATATTTGATGAATAAGGCCAGACCTAGTTTATGCTTTTAGGATGTCTGCAGTATAATTTATAAATGATATACTCTTCTATGTATCCCCAAGCCTGCTCTCCAGTGCTACTCTACTCTCCCCCACTCTGTTTACTGATTTCCCTGGTAAGAAATTCTGAATTTCTACATAATGTACTCATACTGCTGTTTCTCAATTTGTCATTTGGGACTTAGTTTTCTTAGAGTTCAGTTCGGAAAACTGCAACCATTCTAGGCATTTAGAGTAGGGAATTAGATGATTATCAAATTGTTAGTGGAGGGGCAGGCAACAATTCAGTGGGAGGCAAAGGCCACACAGGACCGTTGGATTCAATGGCATACCTTGCAGAGTGTGTGGCAAACTCATCAAGTCCAGACTAGACATTATAGTGTGAAGTCTGCCCACTGCAAACACTCTTATCTGTCCACCTTGTTTACCCACAGCCACAGTACAAAGAAATGGACTTTCCCTCACTTCTGCCTTCCAAATCTCGAGTGAGTACATCTTACGACACAACTTAAATTTTATGCAGAACTGTAGCGTCAAGACGATTTGGGAAATGTGGCCAATTTTAGCTTCCCAGCCTCAGTGATTAAGGGAATATCTTGAAAGGGTGAGAATGTGTATTGAAAACCAAACAATCATACCTAGCACATGACAAATGTTCCACCATCTCTTTCCCTTCTACTACATCCCTCCATGTAGTAACGTGATAAATTTGCGCTAAATCAACACTGTTTACATTATTATGACTGTGCAAATGTTATGCACTATTAGGCCATGTTATGTGTGGCATCACATCTCTTTCTCATATAATACTTTTCCTTGCAGTCAATAATTCTGTTATTTATTCATTTGCCAGATTTACTTGCTAGTTTTTTCCAAATATTACATTTCTGTCACATGCCTGTCAACAACATTTTAAGTATATTTAGATGCAGCATGAATTGGGGAAGAGGGGTAAATATGAGGGAGCTGGCTTATATGTTTGGCTGCTGTTCTAAATAGGGTAGAAAAACGTAGTGTAGAGAGTAGGGTAGAAAAAAGTCTCAGCCTTTAGAGTTCACATTTTCACTTAGTCCTCTCCTCTGTTTTCACCCTTCCATGCCCCACACCGTGCTTTAGTTTATGAGAGTCCAGTGCTTCTCTGAGTCAATTTCTGGTCCTCAATGCATGAGGTGGGAAGGGGATTTAAACTTTCAACCGCTTAGTGTACAGGCATACAGACCTTCAACTAGGCCCTGGTTTTAGCTGATTCTATCTACCCCAACCCTGCCTTTTCCCATGAGAATTCAGATGTCTTAGCCCTGAGCCTTTAGCCAACAAAATTGGCCAGTTTACAGGTATACCTCTCTACAGACACTTAGATCACACTGCTAAATTATTTATCCCTTCTCCATTTGTTGAAATGTTTCTTATCTACTGTTGTCCATTCTTGTCTTTCTTATAGTTTATCTTCTTTTAATTCTTCTCTTTTTCTTCTTTTTTTTTTTGTGAGGTTCATGAGAAGAGAAGACATTTAAAAAAATGATCAATTAAGTATGCTTAACTGGAGATCTATGCCTTCCTGCCCCCACCCAAAACCAACCCATATTTTCTCAGTAAAGCATATTTGATTTTTGTTAGATAATTATGAAATCTTAGAAATGTTTAACCCATTTTTACATATAGAGAAATTAAGGCTCAGAAAGATTAAATAATGCATTTAAGATTAAATAGGTAGAAAGTGGCATAGCTAGGACTAAAAATTTGGCATCATGAATTTCTAGCGTAGCCCTAGCACCTGGAAGCCTAACGGCATTGTAGATATATTACTGTAAATATGGGTTAAATGAATAAATGATTTTAATAGATTCTCATCCAAACTTTCAGTTAACTATCCTATCAGGCATGCTGGTAATATTCTGTATCTTGATCTGGGCTCTTATTTTATTGTGTGCCCAGTTATGAAAATTCTACTTTCTATATGAATCTTATCTGATGAAAGGGTAGAACCTGGAAAATCAGGAAGGATAAGGACTTGCATATGGCAATAAGGAAGATATGGAGTGAATGACCGTTCAAAGTATGTTGAGGGGAAGTCTGGCCTGCAGTTAGATCATAGTATCCAGAGGTACTGCTGCAGAAAGACAGTCCAGCCCAGTGGTATGAGTTGCATCAGAGAGTTTGAAGATGTAACAAATGTTGTCAAGCAGGTGTACTGAGGGAAAGGCATATAAAAAGCTAAAACTAAAGCAGATAAAAAGCAATTGTAGATTTTTAGTAGCTATTAGGGCCTACAACCTGAAAGTAAAGATAGGAACCAAGACTAAAGCATTGGCAGGTTTTCAAGAATAAATTCATGATTCATTTCTTAAACCATCTCCAGTTTTCTCATATCCCTATAAAACCATGATGATAAAACTAACTTGAGTGCTCCAAAAGTGTGACTAATGTTTTAGTCAGTACACTACAGTTTATAAAAGAAATGAGATGAGAGTACAAAAACAAATGTGATATATTATGTGAAAAGACTGTTAAGAAAAACTACTGTGCCTATTTTGTATATTTTAATTTTAAACAATTTTAATTTTTAAAATATAAATCACTCATGATTCCACCACTTTTTTGAGTATATAATATTTTTATGACAAAGTTACCAACAGTGTCCAGTTGGACTGCAAATATTAGCTTCCATTATTGTTTAAATATTTTATGGATATATGATAAACATGCAGAAAAGTGGTCATATTTTAAGTGTAAAACTCAATGGATTTTCACAAACTGAACACTGTTGTGTCAGGAAACCCAGATCAAAGCAAAGAACATTACCAGTGTTGCAGAAGCTCTCCTTGTGTTCCAAAGGCACTAACCAATACCCTCACCACGCTCGCAAAGGTGACTACTATCCTTCCAAACATCGTATATTAGTTTCATCAGTTTTTGTATTTTTTATGTATAGAATCATACATTATACACTGTTTTCGTATTTGACTTCTTTCACTCATCATTGTTCATGAGATTCATCTGTATCATTAGATATAGTAGTAGACCATTCTCATTTTCATACAGTATTCCATGTTGAGAATATATTACTCTTTATCCATTCTGCTGTTGATGGACTATCAACATATCAATTATTTAAAAGAGAGAATTTAATAAAGAATTGGCTGAGTAAGTATAGAAGAGCTGCAAAGACAGAAGGGAACATTAAGGTAATACAAAGATATTAATTGCAGGAAGCACCTGTAGGGTTCATGGACAAAGGGAAGAGGCTGAGACTGTTAGAGCCTGGGTGTCTGAAGGAGTAGTTCTGCAGAGCAGACAGCTAGACACTTGAAGAGAGGTTGCTGCTTAGTTGGTGCTGGTACCTCGGGACCTTGGAAGACGAGTTCTCTGAGGGCTGTTGATGGTGCTGATGTCTCCGAGTGAGATGAGGAGGCTGGTTCTGGGAGTGTGGGAAAAACTGGAACCTGTAACCAATTGCTAACCCCAGAGTGAAGAATCATTACTGGGGTGAAGCTAACAGAAACAAGGAGCAAAACAGGAAGGAATCCAGTTCCTTTCCCCTCTTCCAGCTCCCCAGGCTCTCTTTAGCAGCCCCTTTTGGCAGAACCTAATGTAGTTATCTGACAAAGTGGAAATGTGCTTCACAGAATTCACATTTCATCATAATAAAACAGAGTACAGACTGGTGGTTTCAGAGCTGAGAAACAATAACTGGAAACCTGTAGTTTCCAGGTTTTGTAAATCTGGCTTGTTACCAGTCATGATGCTGTGAACATTCTAGTTCTTGTGTTTTAGGAAACATGTATTTACATTTCAGTTGGGTTTATACCTGAGAGTGGGCTGCTGAGCCACAGACTATGCCTCTATTCAGTTTTAGTAGATACTGCTAAATGATGTCCAAAGCTATACAAACTCATACTTTCACCGGCAATATACAGCTCCTTCACATCTATGCTATCATTTTAGCTGTTCTGGAGGATATGTAGTGGCATCTCATTGTGACTTTATTTGCATTTCCCTGACAACCAGTGAAGTTCAGCACATTTTAATAAATTTATTGGTCACTTTGATATCCTCTTTTGTAAAATGTCTATTCAGATCTTTTATTCATTTTTCCATTGGGTTTTCTGATTTTTTTCTTATTGATATGCAGGAGTTCTTTATATGCTAGATTTTAGCCCTTTATTAGATACATGCATTGTGGATATTTTCGCCTAATCCATAGACTGTCTTTTCACTCTCCTACTAATGCCTGCTGATTGAAAAAAGTTATTAATTTTATGGTAGTCCAGTTTTTCAAAAACTTTCATTATAATTTACATATTTTGAGTTGTGTTTAAGGAATCTTTTGCTATTCAAGTTTACAAAAGTCAAAAGTACAAATAACTTGACTTAAAAATGGACAAAGAACCTGAATAGATATTTTCCCGAAGAAGACACAGAAAGGTTGAACAGGTACATGAAAATGTGCTCAATATCATTAATCATGAGGAAATGCAAATTAAAACCACAGTGAGCTATCATCTCATTTCTGTTAGGATGTTTATTATCAAAAGGACAAGAGAAAAATGTTAGCAAGAGTGTGGAGAAAAGGGAACTTGCACACTGTTGGTAGGAATGTAAATTGGTACAGCTGTTACCAAAAATAGTATGGACGTTCCTCAAAATATTACAAATAGAACTTCTGTGTGATTCAGCACCCCAACTTCTGAGTATATACCCAAAGAAATTGTAATTAGTACAGTTGGCCCTTGGCCCTCCATATTCTCAGGTTCCACATCTGTGGATTCAACCAACTGTGTGTAGAGAATATTTCAGTAAAAAATTCCAGAAAGTTTCAAAAAAG
Organism: Camelus dromedarius; assembly: GCF_036321535.1. Lineage (NCBI taxonomy): Eukaryota > Metazoa > Chordata > Mammalia > Artiodactyla > Camelidae > Camelus > Camelus dromedarius. The sequence continues at coordinate 44,135,563 of NC_087436.1, forward strand.
GAAAACTTGAGTTTACTGCGTGCTGCCAGTACTATGTTTACATAGTATTTAAAATTATTTACATAGCATTTACATTGTACTCAGTATTATAAATAATCTAGAGATGATGTAAAGTTTACAGTAGGATGTGCATAGGTTATATACAAATACTATACCATTTTATATATGGGACTTGAGCATCTGAGGATTTTGGTATCCACAGGGGGTCCTGGAACCAATCCCCCATGGATACCAAGGGATGACTGTATCTTGAAGGGTTATCTGTATTCCTGTATTCATTGCAGAGTTATTCACAATAGCCAAGACACTTATGTCCATCTTTGGATGAATGGATAAAGAAGATGTGAGATACATATATATATATATATACACACAAACACACACAGTAGAATATTATTCAGCCACAAAGGAAGGAAATCCTGCCATTTGCAGCAATGTGGATGGACCTTGAGAGCATTATGCTAAATGAAATATATCAGACAGAGAAAGACAAATACTGTATTATCTCACTTAACGTGTAGAACCTAAAAAAGTTGAACTCATAGAACCGGAGAGTAGAATAGTTGTTGCTAGGGATTAGGGGGTGGGAGAAATGGGGAGATGTTGGTCAGATTTTCAATTATAAGATGAATAGTTTCTGGAGATCAAATGTACAGCATGGTGGCTATAGTTAATAACACTGTATACTTGAAATTTGCTAAGAGAGTAGATCTTGTGTCTCACCACAGACACACACACATAAACAATGGCACCTGTATGAGCTAATGGATGTGTTAATTAGCTTGATGTGGCAATCAGTTCACAATCTATATGTATATTAAATCCTCACATTGTACACCTTTCACAAAATCATGTTGTATAACCTAAATATATACAATTTTTATTTGTCAACCATACCACAAAAAGCTGTGGGGGAAAGAAGCTTACAAAGATATTCCTTCATGTTTTTCTCTAAGAACTTACTCCCCCTGTCTCCCACCACTTCACATTCAAATCTGCCATCCATCTGGAATTTATTTTGGGTATAGTGTAAAAAAATTTATTTTGTGTATCGTGTATAGACACTTTTTTTTTTAATATGGAAAATTAAATGGACCCAGCACTATTTGTTGAAAGGAACATCCTTTTCCCCACTGCACTTCAGGGTCACTTTTGCCATGTGTATAGGCTTGTTTATGGGATATATATACACACACACACACACACACACACACACACACACATATATATTTATTGAAGTATAATCAGTTTACAATGTTGTGTCAATTTCTGGTGTACAGCCCAATACTTCAGTCATACAGGAACATACGTATATTCATTTTCCTATTCTTTTTGTTCATGGACTCTTTATCCTTGGTCACTGTATTAATTTTCTAGTGCTGTCATTGAAAACTATCATAAATTTAGTGGCTCAATACAACACCTATTTTTAATTTCACAGCTCTGTGAGTCAGAAGACGATACAGTGTGGCTCTTCTGGGTCCTCTGCTTACAATCTAACAAGGAAATCAAAGTGTTGGCAAGGCTGAGCTCTTCTCTGGAAGCTCTGGAGATGAACTTGCTTCTGAGGTCGTTCAAGTTTTTGGTGGAATTCAGTTCCTTGTGGTTTTAGGACTGAGTTCCCCAGTCCTTGTTGGCTGTTAGCTGGGTGTTCAGTTTTTGCTTCTCAAGGCTATGCATTCCTTCTCATGCTTTCCAAATGGCTCTCCTCCAGCAACAGCAAGTCAAGTTTCTCTCATATTTGAATTTCTCCTACTTGCCCTTCTGCTGCATCTCTGACTGGATTGTCTGCCTTCCTCTTTTGCTTTTGAGGGCTCATGTGATTACATTTGGCCCACCTGGATAATCCAGGATAATATCTCTATTTTAAAGTCAGGTGATTAGTAACCATAATTATATCACAAAGTTTCTTCACAGCAATATCTTGATTAGGTTTGACTAAATAACGGTGAGTAGTGATTTTGAATTGGGGGTTGGCATCTTCAGAATTCTGCCTACCATAGTGGGTTTGTCTACATTTGCATCATACCACAATCTTAATTACCATAATTTTATAATAGTTTTGGATCTATGGCAGTGTAAGTTGTTCAGCTGTGTTCTTCAAGATTATCTTGGCTAATATATACATAATAGGAGTATGAGAACAAGAGAAAATTGATAATGGGACAGAAGCAATATTCAAATAGATGATAGCCAGTATTTTCCAAAACTAATGAAAAGCATCAGAAATAGATATTGCCAAATTGCCCACAAAAATATTTGCCACAATTTACTGTTTCATTAACAGTGTATGAAAAGGCCTATTTCCTTCCATTATGACAAGACTCGGTTTTGCTTAAAAAATAAATGCTAATCTGATAGGTAAAACATGCAGTTTCCTCACTTTGAGTTCCATTTTATTTGCTTATTTATTTTTAAAACGGAGGTACTGGGGATTGAGCCCAGGACCTCGTGCATGCTAAGCATGGGCTCTACATTGAGCTCTACATTGATCTCTACCCACCCTCCTGAGTTCCATTTTAAAAATTATAATTCAGATTAAGCATTTTTTGTTTGATGTTAATATTAGTTTCTGTGAATGGTCTATCCATATCCTGTTGCCAGTGGTTTTGTTTTGTCTATTTATTGCCATTCACAGTGTTTAAAACCTTATGATGTTAAATTTAGTCTACTTTATGGATTTTGTGTTTGGGGTCATGTTTGTAAAGGCCATTCCATTTTCAAGATTAGAAAATAATTCCTCATTTTTTTCCTGATATTTTATGATTTATGTTCTGTGTTGTTTTGTTTTGTTTATATCTTTGATCTTAAACCTAAATTTATTTTGGGCTAAGGAGTGAAGCCACTTTTTGAGGAGTCTTACAAAGGTATTAAAGTCTCCTGTACCCTGACCCCCACCCTGGTCTTCTCTGGAGTATTTTCAAAGAGTGAAGAGCTTGTAAGTTGGAGAAGCCATAGCAAAGATGGGACCATGACAGAAGTGTTGGTCTCCTGAGGGTATGATATTCTGTATTTGCTATTTTTGTATAAGCAAGTGTCATAGTTGAAGCTCATTTACCTCTATTAGTACAGGCACACAAATCTTAGGAATTCTACATCTGTAGACAAACCCCCTTGCTGGGCAGCATCATTAAGGAACACAGGAAGCTGGACAGCTTAGAAGAAACATTTACAACCTAGTTACGCATTGGGTCAGGCACAAAAAATTTTTCCTTTTAGCCTTTTCATTTTTTGTTCAAAGATAAAAGCTTTATTCAAATATGTTTTACTGAAAAGGAACCATATTTTAGAGATTGATCTGTAGACAGGTTTGTATGAAAATGCCACAGGGCTAACCATGTGAAAGAAATCTTCCACTGAGCTTTCTGAGTTCAATATCACTACAGAATCAATTACATCTAATTCCATTAACTTGCTTTCTTAAAAATGTTCTCATAAGCATCCGTGGTAGAAGGATTAAACACAGACCTAGCTTATCCAAAGGGAAGGTAAGTGAGATGCTATGATAAATAACTAGCTTGTTGCTTATTGTTCAGAATGTCCTCATTTCTTTTTCTGCAGTTTTCTTCTTTTGTGAGGCTTTACTATAGTATACTATCATCAAAGTTTTTATTGTGTGACCCTTCTGTACTTCATTTATTACTCAGGGCATGAGAGAGTATAAACAGAATCTCAGGTGTCTAGGGTGTTATAAAATCATAAAATCAAAAGGTATCCTTAAGGACAGCCAGTCCAATATCTTCTCTGATTTAGTAATCTCTCTACAACATCACTGAGTGTCTTCAAAGCTCTTCTCTCAGTAACAGTAAACTCACTGCCTTGTAAGGCAGTCTGCAGTATATCTGGGTAGTTTTCATTATAAAAATTTTATTTCTTATTTTGGTATAAATGGACTTAAATTCAGAGGAGAATAATTATGGCCATGAAGGGACATGGAATCATATCATATAAGGAATGTCTGCATGAGCCTGGGGAAGTTCCTTTTGTTGAAGAGTATACTCAGGGGACACAGACAGCTGTCTGAGAATATGTAAAGAACCATCCTATGTAAGGTGGATTAAATTCAATCTGTATTATCCTAATGATGATTTTGGCCTACTAAATAAACAGAGTTGGGTAAGGCTGGAATGGCTGCTTTGGGAGGTAGTAAGATCTTTAGCACCACAGGGATAAATAGGTTAGCAGACCACTTGATGGGATTACTGGAGATGACACCCACACATCGGGACAGTTCCAACAACAGATTATGTGAATCAATGAAATCTTATATCTGTCTCTGGCCTTAGGGAATTCTTTCTGACTACTGGTCCTAGCTTGGATGCTGTAATTGTTTTCTAGGGATGTCATAACAAAATACCACAAACTTGTTGGCTTAAGCAACAGAAATTTACTGTCTCACAGTTCTGGAGGCTAGAAGCCAGAAATCGAGGTGTTGGCAGAGTTGGTTCCCTCTGAGGGCTGTAAGGGAAGGATTTGCTCTAGGATTCTCTCCTTGGCTTGTAGATGGCTATCTTTATGTTCACATGGATGTCTTCCTATATGTGTGTCTGTCTCCAATTAAAAAAAAATAATCAGTCATACTGGTTTAGGGCCACTCTAATAACCTCATTTTAACTTTATTACCTCGGTATAGACCTTTTCTCCAAATAAGGTCACATTCTGATGTACTGGGGCTGAGACTTCATATGAAATTTTGGGAGACAAAACTTAACCTGTAACAGTTGCATAAGGGAAAACTGGACCTAGGGGATAAACAGTCTGGTGGAGCTTGTGAATTCTAGAAATTGGCCAGGTTAGTCAATATTTTGCAAAATTTCTACTGTTGTACTTACTATTGCTGTGTAACATGTTACCCCCAAATTAGTAGCTTTAAATAGACATTTAATTATGCTCACAGATCCTGTGGGTCAGGAATTTGGACGAGGCATAGTTCAATTGCTTATCTTTGCTCATACTCTGGGGCCTGGGTTGAGAAGACTTGGTGGCTATAGGTGGCTCAAGGGCTGGGGGCTGAAGTCATTTGGAGGTGTCTTCTCTCATTTGCCTGGTGGTTGATGTTATTTGTCAGTTGTGATGTCAACACTTCCACATGGCCTCTCTTTGTTGCCTGGACTTCCTCAAAGTATGGTAACCTCAGGGTAATCCCTTTTGTGTGGCATCGGGGGTCCCCAAATCAGTATCTCAGCAAACGAAGTGGGAGCTGTATCGCTTTTTCTGACCTAGCCTTGGGAGTCATGCAGTGTCGCTTCGGCCATACTCTGCTGGTTAAAAATGGGTCACATGCTCACCCAGATTCTGAGGAGGGGATAAGGGCACTATATATTTCTTGACATGAGAATTTCTAATACTTAAAAAAAAGAGCATATATCTATTTAAAGGAAATTTAAATTATAGGACATATTGTGGAAGACTTCCCAAGAGAAAAACAAGCTTCTTGTCTTGCTTTTGGAAAGAAACAAAAAACAGACTGCATTCAGGAAAAAAGGGGCCTGTATGAGGCTTACTGTGACTTATTAACGCCACTTCATCTAGTGGTCATGTGTGCCTTTGCACAACATAGAATATTTTGTGCTTTTAAAATTAATCCCATATTACTCAACATCCACTGGGCTTCCAGGAATTACCCACACCCCCCAAAAAACCCCAATAAGTTTTAACAGAAGAGTATAAAATAAAGAGCAGCAAGTATAACCCAGTTTTGCTTTCTTCTGTGTTTATGACCTGTCCAAACAATTACACGAGCAAATTTATTTATTTCATAAAAAATGCTAACCCTAAGCAGGCCAGAGGTTTTAGATGGCCTTGATGTAGCCACCAGATGGCCTTCGCTTTCTGTGTAATTCCAGCTCTCTGCTGACTCCATAACTCTTGTTTTACATCTGCTTCAAAACATATTATAGATTGTGTAGGCATTTTATCAAACAAAGTTTGTAGTGTGTAAATTATTTTCTATTCTCTCCTTTCAAACTTGCCTTGAGATTTACTCTTTCCTATCCTGGATGAAATACTTGGCAGGCCTAATAGCTTTCTGGTTCCTTCAATCACAAGAAAGTCTCATTTTAGCAAATGAAAATTCCTGTCAAGTATAGCATCAAAACTTAGGATTCTTATCTACTTTAGGGTTCTCCTGTCTCCCATCTTAGGCCTGACCAGGAATGGGGGAAGCGTGCTCTGCCTCTTCATGATTTTGTAATTCTTCTTCCTCTTCTACTCCCAGGTATGATCTCCCACTCCTCTGGAGAAGAATGATAAGAGGTAAGAAGAGTTTTATTTGAGTGATATAGTTGTATCTGGCAGCAAAGCGGGGCTGCATTGCCTTTTCTGACCGGGCCCCCAAAGTCCTGCAATGATATTTCTGCCATGTGCTGTTGGTTAAAAAAGAGTCACAAGGACACCCAGAATTAAGGGCAGGGGAGAGAGATAAGGATTATATCAAAGATTACAGACAATTGTTGGCTTTTATTTCTTGGGATGATTTTTTTCCTGGCAGAACCTCCTGCTAGAGAACCTATGACTGCAGTTCTCTTTAACAAGCAATATTCCCGTATGTGGCTGCCTCTGAGTCCCCCTTTAGCCTAAGCTTCCAGCAATACGTGTCCCCGCTGTGGGCCTTTGGCTTCTCCACGCTGACCTCTCACACCCTAGGCTGCCTTTCTGACTGAGGAGCCACATCTGGGTCCTAGGAGACAAACCCTTTGCCCACTGTCATTGCAAGTGTAGGCATTGACTAATGCCGCTCTCCCTGCTGTTTACAGTCAGACTAATAATAGTCACAGCCTCTTTAGACTTCTTGCAGCAGAGGCAGAGTCCAGTTTCAGGTCTCCCAGGCTTCAGAGGCTGTAGGCCAAGTTTTTTGAGAGGTTCACAGAAGCTCCTCTCACCTGGATTAAGGTGAGGGAAAGTACTTTCTCCTTCTCTCCCCCATCTCATCCCCTTGATAGTACCCAGAACAATTTCTAAAGGCATTCTCCTCTGTAGGCTTTCTCAGCTTCTGTATTTACTGAAATGGAGGTGGGAGATTGAGCAATGTTGGGAGAATCAGTTTCACAGCCCTTTGGATGTATTGCTTTGGTGGTCTAGCTCCTCAATTTAGACATTGTCCTTGGACTTCAGGGCCACTGGTGAAACTCCAAGACAAAGAGTCCTATTTTATTATCTTGCTACCCTTTAGCTAAGATTGATAGAGCAGAAATGCCATTATTCCCATTGTGGTGTTTAATAAATCCTGAAAATGATTGGTCAGACTTGCCCAAGTTTAGAAGAAGGATTTGCAGGAGTATTTCAAAGCCAGTGAAGGTTACATGGCATTGTGAGAGAAGTCTGTGAGAAGAAACTTGTGAGAGGAGCAGTGGGAGAGGTTTCGTGAGACCAGTGTTCTTTGTAATCCAAATCCTTGCCTGTCTCCTCTAATCTACTCTTTAAAGTGTGGTGAAAGGATAATTCTAAAATGAAAACCCATTTGTGTAATTTCCCTTTAATGTTTCCTGTATCTCCTTTAAAAGATAAAGGCCAAGATCTTTAGTTTGACATAGGAGATTCTTTAGGATCTAGCCCTTGCCAATCTTGGAAGCCCTACCTCTCACCAGCACACTGGAGGAAAAGGAACCCTGGGTGTGGGGCAGGATGAGTAAATGGTCAGAACTTGCCCTTCTCCTTCCCAAATCACTCAGGCCAAATTTGGCAGGTGCCAGGAGGGAAAGGAGCCAACACAGAATTGGACTGATACTGAAGTTTTAGATTTTGGTTTAGGCAAGGCTAGACACTAATAACTGGATGTGGCCACCAACCTATGAAATCTGCTTACGATGTTAAAATATAGGAGAGGGATTTTATAGAGCATGCTTAAAAGGAGAAAAACAAAAATTGTTTTGTGTTTGTACTCCATTAATTTTACATCATTTGATAAATAATTTTTAAAATGTAGGCATCATTTAGCAGGGACAGGCCTAAGGCGAGCGGTGTGTGGGAGTGTGGAGGGCGACAGGCTGGAGTACAGGCTTATTTGTACAATTTTTCTGGGAATTTGAAATCACACGATTATCTAGCAATATGGCTTTTTGAGTAGACATTCCAGATTTTTTTAAAAAAAACTGAATTCAGAACAGTTATATGAGGTGAAGTCCATATGACAGAATTCTCCCCATTGCTCACTAAGCTCCACATATTGGCCTTTCTCAGTTTCTTAGTGTGGCCAGTTCTTTGTTGCCCCAGGGACTTTGTGTGTGTTCTGCTTAGAAGAACCTCTCGAACCTCCCCCAAATCTTCGCCTAGCTAACCTCTGTGAATCCTTTAGGTTTCAAACAACATACTCAGTTTTAGAGAGGTCTCCTCTGATCCACTCAGCGTAATTGGGTGCCCCCTTGTTATGATCACATATGTTCTCTCTGTTTTTCTTTCTTTCTTTTCTGCTCACTATAATTTGTAATTATATATTTATTTTTGTGTTTATTTGTCTCATGTCTGATTCCACCGCTAAATGATAAGCCTTGTGAGGGTGTATAATTGGTGAGACTCTTAATTGTTTTATTCATCACTATATAAGGAACACCTAGCAAAATGCTTGAAACAGAGGATATTCAATAAATTATATATATATTTGAATCAAGAATAAATCAAAGTGTTTGTTTGATTATGCTAAAATTTTCTCAATATTTCTGTGACCAGGCTACTAATAGTGAGAGAGAGAATGAATAATTTAGAAAATGGATATTTGGGCAACTTTAATTTAGGTGGTGTACAGCATAAATTAAAGAATAGAGGCTCAGGCTTGAGGCAAGGGATTAAAAAAAAATTCTCCAAGTAGCCTCAGTGAACAGGAGCTGGATGCTAATTGTGGGACAGACTTCATTTCTTCGCTCCTTCATTCTGCATCTCTGAGAGGCCTTACAGGACACGTATGAGATGAACGAACAAAGTGATTATGGGGACAGAGACCTTTGACCTTTCTGGTTTTTTTTTTTTGAAACAAATTGTGTCTGGTGGAAAACATGTAGAATTGAAATCAGGGGAGACAACTCTAGCCTTCATAATGATTTTGAATCAAATAACTATTGGCTAAGAGTGCTTTATAAATAATAGTATAGTAACATGCTATGGAATAAGAAGTGGTCTGTGAAAGGAAAAAATGGCCAAATTTTGAAATCAAGGGGTTTAAATTTTTTCAATATAGGGCATTTCTTTATCATTGTTACTAAATTCTATAATGGAAGTAGAAGTATTTAGCATTCACACAATGATACACATCCTTGCTGTATGATCACACCTAAAAAGTGCCACATGGGCTTATGCAAGGCAATTATTTTATACATTTTCGGAAAGTGGGGATTAGGTAGAAAAGAGAGTTAGAATGAAGGTAGGTATGTAAGATTGCAGGGAAGAAGATTTGTTTATTTCTACCCACAAGTTGAGTCAATTCCAGATGTCACATTACTAGCCAGGTTCCAGACGAAACGGCCGTTGACCTTTATTTCTTGTTTACTGCCACTGAACATCTACAATTCAAAAACAAAAGTTTGACTTTCAGGTTGCTTTTGGCAGAGGCACGGGGAGACACTCCTTTGCCCCAGCTCTTTCTGTGTAATATCCAGGGCCTCAGATGTGTCTTGAAGTGCCGTTTCCTGGAATAACAAATAACATGGCTAGTACCCAACTTTGAACTCTCATTCCGTACCAGGTGCTGTGAGCTAAGAACAGTTATGTGGATTATCTCATTTAACCCCACTAGATATTTCTGATGTAGGTATTATCATCATCTCTATTTCAGAGGTAATAAAACTAGAGGCTGAAGGCAGCTAAACCCCTTGCCTAGGTTGTACAACTAATGAGCAGCAGAGACAAGGTCTGAATCCAGGCAATTTGATTCTAAACCCTGTACTGCCTTACTGAACGGCTGGTCATCAGGGAACTCACTCTCCATAATGGATGTAGTGCAAACTTAATGGACAGAATGGTAAATAAAGGTTAAATGCTATATGGCCCACGTTAGACTTAAGTGAGTGAAAGCAGAGCTGCCAAAGGTCAGGAAAGTTTGGAGGTGCATACATAATCTGTATTGCTTGCTCTCCATGTGCAAAGTACTCCCTAAGAATCCTGCAACCACTCCAACCTCCCCAAATCTGAATATCAGACTTGTGTACTGGAATTGGAAGGTTGCGCTAAAGTCATCAATCATGTGGCATTGTTCATCAGGTGTCTGAAAGAGCAGGAGCTGGTAGACAGCTTATTATTTCCTTCCTTCTCCACCTCTCATGGGGTAAAGCTTGCGGGGTGGAGAGGGTCGGTACATGCTCTGAGAAAAAAGGAGAATACGGTGGGCTGCTCTTTCACCACCATCTCCGTAAGACCTTGCACTGAACTCAAAATTCCCTGCGAATTACTCCTGAATGAAAGAGCATGCTTCTTTAAGATCTTTTTTTGTCTGAATCATTAATGCAGTAAGTTCTGGGAAGTCTTTGCCTACACTGGTACTTCTGTGCCAACAGTCTTTAAGTTGAATATAAATAATTGAGTATTTGGGAATTTGAACACATCCCAATTTTACCTTAATTTATTATTATTACAGCAGGAAATCTAGAAATCCACTATTTCCATACTTTAGACTTTTCTCTTTTGGTAGCTCTAAATATTTGAAAGTGATCATGGTGAGACCTAATTATATAAATAAGTATTTCCCCCATAGTCTCTAAATAGTGTGGACACTGAAAGAAAATTAGAGTTAAAAAAAAAAAAAAAGCAAATCATGTCATTCCAATTTGAATGAAGGGCTTTTTGACTTGACAATACATAAAGTTTTTGATGAAGTATTATTTTAATAGGTAAAATAATAAGGACAAATTAAAACTAAAACATTCTTCATCAAATACTTGTACCCAAAGTCTAGCAAAAAATCATGAGAGAGAGTTTCAATTAAAGCAATTACCAATAGCAAGGATGGTATTCAAAGGAATCACTCCCCTAGGAGAGGAGCCTTGATCCTGACTCCCATACACCCAACACTGCTTCACTCTGCTTTATTGTCTCTCAGAATGATGTCCGAGAATGTCTCTCCTTGCTTCCCCAAGAATCTCTGTTACCAGCCCTTCCTACTCTCCCGGTCTCTGACTCTTGGATTTTGGATTCTATTTAAAGTTGCTATTATTGTACTATGTAGGCCCTTCTTAAAACTGTAGACTCTCAAATATCAGTCATCCGCTTCCCTTTTCAGAATTAGAGCCTGAGAAAAATTATAGCTGCTTCCTTCTGCTTTCATCTTGCTCCTCTTGACAAAATAGAAACCTAGAACTCTCAAACTGAAAATATTCTTTTGCATAAATTGGTTCTACTTTCTGTTGAAACTGCCGTTGATCAATGTCTTGTGTGTACACTTAGTTTTGCTTTTCTCAGCAGGGAATTCCCGAGTAGCAACTTTCAAGGATGAATCGACCCACTGCAATTGCATCTTAGCCATTAACCAATGACTCAGGTAAGAAATTTTGTTTTCCTTATGTTTCCCTGATAGGGAGTAATTCAAAACATACTTCTTGCAATACTTGAATATAATTTTAAACTAACACACGAAGCTTCAAATAAATTTCACTTCTACTATGGGCAAGTTGGGCTATGTTCATACTCGCCCTCATCCTCTCCCTCTAGTTTTACTCTCTAAGTTTCATTTCTTAGGATCACTTAGCAGAGCCAGGGTGGACTTGTCAACTGGGCATAGTTGGCACAGTGTATGGGGCCCATGATATTGTTAGAGGCCCACAAAATGTTTTAACTTTAAATTCAGAGGGAAAAGTGAATATAACAATAATATTTAATGATTAATCTAGCCTGGAGTATATATGTCTTTATACCAGTCATAAAATATTTCATAATATAAGTATGTTTTCTGGAGGAAAGGGCCCCTGAAGGCAATAGTAACAAGTCAACAAAAGTCATAACATACACCGAAAGCAGCTAGCTGCCTTGTCGCAAATAAATGTCTCTCAACTGACAACCATATTCGACACACTTGAGGTTTTTTATGGTTGGGGATTTGATGATCTGTTCCATTTCTGGCTAAGTTACACAATTCGTTGGTCGTAAGTTAAAACTAGCATAGAGTGTAAAATTCTGAGTAATGACAATAAATAAGACTTTAGAAATTGATCTAGTATTTTAATTTGGTTTTAGTCTTTCCTTAACAATTTTTTTCTTGTTCTTTTTTTAAAAAACAAGGTATTGAATTTACTGTCATTTCCACTACCTTTTTTTTTTAAAAAAAACCAAAACCATGGCGCCATCTACTGGTAGTTTAAAGAACAGTTCTATATGCTTATATTAAGGGGAACTGTGAGTTGAATCCCATAGCCCATGTAATTTACAAAATTAAGACAGGCAGCTCACACTACCCTCTTCTTCTCTTGATGATTCAATGTCTCTTTACTCTGTGCCTTAAAAATCTGGGTTCTATTGAACCATAATCTCTGAACTCCATAAACTCTGATCTCTAAAATCCTGCTCTTTTTCCTTAAATGTGTCTTTTCAAGTGAATTGAACTGTATGGCTTTTCAACTTGAGGGGAAAATCATCAGCTAGATTAAGAATACTGTAAACCACCTCCTTGCACGGTACTTTGTAGAGTTCAGGAAGTCTACCTCTGCCTGATCTCTCAGAGGATGATTTTCTGTCTTACTTTGTCTTTATTTCTAGAAACTGCCTTCCATGTCCACATCTTAGGCTTTTTTTTTAGTTCAGCTCATTTACCTAACTGTCATCTTTGTAATCTATCCCCTTCTTTATGGAAAATTCCTGACTGACCTATTTCTGGCTTTAGAACTTCTTCTTGACTATATTTTTATCCCCTTGCTGGTTATTTCCTGACATTAATTCTCAGATATGTTATCCTCTTAAGGACTTAGAGTCTCAAGTTGGACAAGTTCTTGGTCTACCAGTAGTTCCCATACTGGCTGCTTATCGAAATGTCTGGGGACCTTTGTTACAAGTCTAGATACCCAGGTCTTTCCCTAAGGGATTTGATTCAATGGGTCTGCTGGAGGCCCTGGGAATCTGCATTTTGAAATACCTTAGGAGATTTCTGGTGCAACTATTGTATTTGGGAACTACAAGCCCACAGGATAAACTGCTCCTCTGAGGACACAAAGCTCTGCATAAGGCAGCCTAAGTCTCTCCCTGCAGTCTCATATTTTGCCGTATCTACCTGCCTCTCTTCTGTATGCATTTTCCTTCCTCCTTGTTCTTTCTCTTCTCGCCCCTTACTAGCTATAAAATTTTTTCTCATCTTAAAAATCCCAGATCAAATATTTGGGGGTCTTTCTTACCCTCCTCGTGACTTCCCTTTTCCCTGAGCAAAATTATTCTCTCTCTCATCTGTGCCACTAGACCCCAGTTACAGCCCACATCACATTGCCAGATTCACAACCTGAATCTGGATGTTTATAACGTAGGAGGATAGCAAGTGATTTTTAAAACGTGGTCCGTAGAGCTCTTGTCTCAGAATCATCTAAGGTATGTGATCAATGACAGATTTCCACCCCAGATTTATTGAATCAGAATCTCTGGATTACAGTCTGCAAGCAGGAAGACAAACAGTACAGCTGAGTATCTTCTGTCCATTAAAGTTTGAGAACTACTTCTTTACCAGCTGCAGAAACTCAAGACACCAGATGAAGTGGCAATCCCTCCACGAACTGCACTAATTGACAAGACATATACCAGGAGGTTGGGAGCCCTCAAAGCTTTGTAGGCAGCAAGCCCAAGGGTTTGGCTTCAGTGATCAGTGTTGCAGTTAATTGTAGTGGTACCTGTGCCTCCTGCCTTTTTTCTATATTGATTTTCTTTTAATCAGGTATCCCAATAAAAAAAGGGAGGTAAAAGAAAATATGCTTGTGAGCAGCATCTTATTTCTTCATTAAACTACAGGTCTCCTCCCCAAACCTTAAAATTCCATGGGTTTAGGAATGTCTGGATCCTAAGTTTAAGACAATGAGTTATAAAATAGTTATTGTTGCCTTTATTTTCCCCTTGTGCATTTCTTGAGGGCAGGGACTATTTCTTACTCCTCCATGGCCTTTTTACCCTAAATTCTCCAGATGTTTTATAAAAGAACATTCTTATTTTTACCTTGGGAGACTTAACAGGACAATGGGATTAAATATCTCCTTATGGTTCTTCAGTAAACAGTAGAGGAATCACTGTGTATTCTCTCTCCTGGACCAGTGCCCTGTTGAGCTTATTTTCCTGCTGACCCATAACAATGCAAACAATATAACTTTGTCAGTTAAACATAGGCATATATTTGAAGAAGATAAAAAATAATAAAATCAGCAAAACCAATTTGACAATTAGTCTATAATATTGATTAAATGCCCACTATGTGTCAAGAAAATCACAAAGGACCACAGTCCCTGCTTTTGAGAAAATACAAACTATATAGAGAAAAAGATATTCACACATAATCTTCATGCAAACAGAGATGAAAAATTTCTACAGGATATCTCCTTTTGAGTCAATTATTGTAAGACTGGAGCAAATACCGAATGTTAGCTTCCTTCTTCCATCCATATCCATTTCCCTTCCATGACAGGAGTTCAGGTCCTCACCTCTGCTGAATGGTGCTCATCTTCTAACTAGACAAGTGTCTTCTAGCTGGTATTTTAGCATCCAATTCATACTATAGAATGTTGCCAGATTATTTTTCTAAAACATTGCTTTTATCATGTGATTCCCTGCTAAAAGCCCCACTTCAGTTTTATCTCATCACTTTTTATAGGGTCAAGTTCCATTGCCCCTTTTAAAGTCTGCTGACTATCGACCTTTCCAGTGTGTCTCCAACTCCTCCCTCTATGAGTCATATGCTTCCATCTTCCTGCACATCCTCAAGGTCCTACAAGCCTAAGTCAATATCTTTCCTTTCCCCAATATCATATTATTTTATACTTCTCTGTCTAAGCAACTTTATTTCTCTTTGTCTGGAAAGCACTATCCTGCCATCTTTTTACCAATAATCCCTATTCACCTTTCCGAAAACAGTTCAGGTGTCAGATTCTGACAAATCCCCACTCCAGCCCCCTGAGAAGGCCTAGTGTTGGCTGCTCTCTCATACTGCTGGTAGAACATAATTTGATTTAACCAATCTGGAGGGCAATTTTACAATATATATCAAAATCTGTAAGTGCCATGCCTTTCAGACAAAAATTCTACTTCTAGGAATTTATCCTAAGGATGTGCAGAGACAACATTTGTGGTTATCTGCCCAGCCCATGCTTTCATTCTCTTGACCGTGGGGGAAGACCCCATATGAGAGTACTTGAAGAGAGAAAGTCAGTAGGTACAAGGAAGAGAAGAGTTAAGCAAAGAGGACTTCCAGGCTAAGACATATCCTCTCTACCTCAAAGAGCAATGATAGATAATCTTTATAAGGAGATATCTGAAAGGACCCGGCCAACTCAAAGACAAGTGAGCACCTCTGTGGACCACATGTGGAAAACCATAGTAGTGAACAAGGATGAAGTTAACAGCCTGCCAGATACTTGATTCCAGTGTGGCCACAAAGGCAGCAGAAGGTGACTGAGATTCTGGAGAAGACACAGACCCCACCAATGCCTCATCATACTGAAGAAGGCTCCTTTTGCAGAGAGAATGTGGCAGTCATTACACAGGAACAGAGCGCTCAAGTGACAGAGACAGATGGAGTGGAAGTATTAAGCAGACATTTCTGGAGTGTGAATGAGTAAGTGAGTGAGTAAGATTGAACAGGGCCCTGAAGTCAGAAATAGGCCCCCACTGCAAACACATGGAATAAGAATATACATACAAATAAGTATAGGATGTAGGACAGGTAAGGCGAGTATCCTAGTCACATTAGTTATATGACATCCACCAGTTCCTTAGTTAGAAGGAATTGGAAAACGCTATTAGAATCTACTGTGTATCTTCTATAGTTTATTTAATAAGAACATCAGTTGTAAATTCTCTCCCTCATACTCATGTATAGAAGCAGAGAAAATGGGTATCCTCTGAAAGAAGCAACTGAGATGGCAATTTCTGGTGATTTTACAGACCCTCCTGTACCAGTTCTTCATGAGATCGAATGCATGAGGTTGTGGGTTTTGTGAAGTCATTCTGGATCCTTATATTAAGTTATACTTCTCTACTTAAGTAGATTTGAGTGGCTTTTTGCTCATTACAATAAGAGGAACCTTGGCTAACCCAAGAAATAATGGATTTGGACCCAAATTTTATATATGAGTATATTTGCTAAGGAAGTATGTTTAACAGCAGAGAAGTGGAAAAAATCTAAATGCACCAAATAGGGAAAGATTAAGTAACTGATGGTGCATTCGTACACTGGAATGGCAGGCAGCCATTAAAAATTTTCGGAGCTTACAACCATATAAAATTATGTCTTGCTCACATAATGGTTCTACTTGGGTATTCCTGGTCTCCTTCACATGGTGACTTGGGGCCCTAGGCTTTTTCTGCCTGGTGGCTCTGTCATTTTCTAGGACCTTGGATTCCTCTACTGCAGCTACTGACTCTAGCCAGCAAACGAGGGAAGAAACAAGTGGTAGACGATTGGTAGGAAGTAATTTTTAAGGGCCAGGCCCTGAAGTGGCATATGTCACTCCTACTTCTATAAGGCTGGGAAATGAAGTCTAGTTGTGTGGTCAGGAAGCAGAAAAGATGAGGTTTAGTGAACAGATATGCAGCTAGCATCTTGGAGGGGAAATACTGGCTTTGGACACAGACCTAGATTTAAATCCCAGCTTCTCTGGGAAAGTAACAGACTACCTTTTAGAATTCAAATAATCAACATTTAAAAAGAATTAAATTGATATCAGTTAGTACTGGGCACTGTTGTAGGTACAGATGATACAGAGACAACAAAAATTCTCTCTCTGGAGGGAGAGCAGTAGTCTAGTAGGAGAGCACACACTTCTCCTTCTATGAATGTAAGCACACTGCAGTACAGTGGAGCAAGTGGAACAATAAATGTGTGTCAAGACACCCCTGTAACACGGGGGTGTGGGTGATCGACCCAATGAGGGAGAGGAATGAGGAGCCTGAAGAAGAGCGTCCTTACTATCCTGAACTTGAAGGTGCTCACTGGAAAGTGGTGTTTGAGGAAGGGCATTTCTTCCCAGGGAAACACATGTACAAGTCATGCAAGATGAACAAGATCGTGCTCAGGAACCTCTGAATAAACACAAATCAGAGGAAGAGCAAAAAAAACCTCCACTGTATGTGTGAGTCAGGCAAATCCCAAATAATAAACACCCTGGAAAGTTCATCTCTGAGGAGATGAATCATTTCTCTTCTAGGGTCTTGCAGTTAATAAGTATTCAGGGAAGGAGGAAACACAGTCACAACTGAGGTCAAGGATCGCTGAGAAGAGAACACGTTCCCCTCGTGGACCTGTTACTGCGGTCACCTCTCATACGTTAGTGATGTTGAGACCTTACCACGAAGTGTCATCATGATGTTTTGTTTTGTTTTTAAGTAACAAATTACTTAGCTGTTCTCTGGGATGTGAACTGTGAATGGAAGTATCTACACAGACAAAAACAGGTTGGGGTGAGTTTGTGAGATAAGTAATTCAGCTGCATGTACTTAAAAGACCTACTAACTTCTTTTTAGCATGTAGGTAAAAAACACATTCATGTAAACCTCAACTTTGAATGGTGCACATACAAAGTGTGTGTGTGTGTGTGTTTATTTAAAACTCAAGTCAAGTTGAATTTTCAGGGGCCACATTCTAGATCCAGTGGAACTTTTCCCTCTTACTGCAGTGAGCACATATGAAGTGTTAAGAGTCACAGCACATGCTCTCAATGTGTTAATCAATTTCCCCTTCCACATTAAATATTAACTTGCAGGCTGTTTCGAGAAACCATATGACAATGAGTAATTATACGTATGGGAAAAAAAGAGATAAAACACAAGCAGTAACAATAATGTCTGACTCAAATGTACGTCACTTCTGGTACTCGTATACCTAATAGAAGCTCTGCTGTCATCTAAATGGTCCTCTCCACTTCCTTTCTATCTGCTAATTATTAAAGTGCTGCTTATATCTATTCAGCAAGCCTTTAAATGTGAACACATTGGCTACACAGGTAGACTTGATTTGTTTAGGAGTCAATTAACTTTTTCCTAGGTCGGATAAAAATATTTTAAAAATAGATATTTTGTGTTAATGAGTACTAGCAAAAAGTCAAGATACAGTTTGAGTTTTATGAAATTGTAGGAGGTTAAGGAACCTCTGGAACTATTTTTATTCCTTTTTTCATGTGTAAAAGATGAGTTTTAAGATCCCTTTAAACTTGGTTTTATTTAAATTGTTCCATTTTTTGTTTTTCCTTGAGGGATGCGAATAGTCACACCACATTTAGCATAATCATTGGTAAGAGGGCTCTCCCACCACAATGCTCATAGTAGTTACATGAGGCTTGTAAAATTGAGAACTTTTTGCTTATCTGAATTTTATAAATTTTCTATAGAATTTTCTTATGTAAGTTTTAAAGAAATGGTAAAATGCACATAAATTTTTACCATTTTAATCATTTTTAAGTGTACTATTCAGTGACATTAAGTACACTCACATTGTTGGCAACCATCACCACCATCCATCCCTAGAATTTTTTTTGTCTTCCCAAACTGAAGCTCCATACCCATTAAAACAACTCCCATTCCTTTCTCGCAATCCCTAGCAACTGCATTCTACTTTCTGTCTCAATGAATTTGCCTACTCTAGGTACCTCACATAAGTGGAATCATGTAATATTTGTCCTTTTGTGACTGTCTTCTTATTTCACTTAGCATAATGTCTTTAAGTTTCATCCATGTTGTAGCATGTGTCAGAATTTCCTTCCCCTTTAAGGCTGAACTGTATGTTTGTATACCACATTTTTTGTTTATCCATTTGATGGACATTTGAGTTCTTTCTACCTTTTGGCTATTGTGAGAATGCTGCCATGAACATTGCTGTTTGAATCCTTGTTTTCAGTTCTTTTGTGTAAACCCAATTCCAGAAGTGGAATTACTGACCCATATGATAATACTATGTTTAATATTTTGAGGAACCATCATACTCAATATTAATTTTAAGCATCAGTTGAACTGGTGAATGCTGCCTGGCTTTAATCTTCAAAGATGACTCTTGTTCGGCACAGGCTAAGAATTTCAAGACAAGTTGAGGTCGGTACCTTTGTTAGCAGGTTAGTGGTTTATAGAAAGGGTTTGCTCCAGCATGCTGAGCTTATTTTGATACTTGGCTTTACCACAATGTGTCTTTAAGACAAATCTATGCATGTATCATAATTACAAACTGTATTCTTCGGTTTATATGCTGACTGTGAAAAACACTAACAGCTCCTGCTTCATTTTCTATTTCCTTAGCTATGCATCTCTTTGTGTTAATAACTACTTGTAAGCTCTTTAATTCCCTAAATATTTACAACTTAAATATTTTGCTGAGGTATGTCTCTTTCTTATCATCAGCATTGTTGCTAAAGGTCATTAGGAAACCTTAGTAAATATTAGTCATCTGGACGTGAGACTTGACACAGTTACTTGTGAAGACTTAAAAAAAGGGCTGTCTTTTTTGCTTAGTGGCATTACTTTCATAAAGTATAACTGAAAACTGCCTAAAGGCTAGCTATATATGTTCAGCCAGATGTTTTCCTTCAGGTTTACAGTAACAGTTTAGAACATCTTTCCACATGGTGGAGTCTTTAGAAATAGGAATACCAGATGAGACCTACCTCAGAAATTTAACTTAAATTTACACAATGGTAGAAATGTTGGAGCATTAGCCAAGGCCTATGACTTAATATTCATAAAAGAAAAAAAATAAGAGAAGGAAAGGGATACAGTTTTCTTTGATGAGAGTTTCATTTTGGTAAACTCATAATAAAATTTTGTTAGTGTTAGTTTTAAATTTCTTCATTCTTTATTTTAGACAAATCCAAGGTAGACAGTTTGATGCAAGATGCATTACAGGAATGGAAAAGTATTGAAAAAGACAAATTTTTAGACTTTTGTGGGAAGAAAACCCCATATTTTCTGGGAAAAAGAAAAAATGGAAAATCCATTGAAAATTAATTATTAACAGATTCTTAAAATTCCCCACTAGAAATGGATGCTCTATTATCATATTTTTACACCACATCCATCTTTTCGTCAGAGACATTAAATGGTATGAAAGTCCTAGTTTCAATATGTGCTTGAGGTTGGGCTGGTAAGGAAATCTTTTTCTGAAGCATATAACAGAGTGAAGGTCACTATGGCTATATGATCTGTTACATAGTATATTATTTTAAAACAAGCCAATAGGCCAAATTAATATTTGTTACATAGGTGCTTCATAAATGAAAATAAATTCAAAATATGTGTATACATATAATTTTTTCAAAGTTTCCTTCTAGAAATAGCCCATTAATTGCTTTAGTGGGCAGTAATTTGATGATTTCAGAGGAAGAAAGAAAATTCAAGAAATTCAGGTCCGTTTCTCACAGGGATCTCCATTGTGGCATAGAATTGGCTCCCCAGTTCCTGAGCCAAAACCTTTTTTTCTCTGTGTACATGCTCTCTCTCTTTTGGCATCACTAACACGAAGAAAAAAGTAAATGTTTTATTTTTCCTGAAAGATTCATATTTGTTTTTCGAGATTGAAGAGCTACAATAAGCTTTTAGAAGAGGTATTTAAGAGAAATAATCAATGTACATTCATTTATAGACATGTATTAAACATCGAATCCATTCTAAGATCTGTGTAATACACTGAAGGGACAATGTTGATCAAAAATAGGCATGGTGCTTGCTCTTCCAAAGCTTGAAGAGTAGTGGGGAGAAAAATTAATAAATGAATCATGCTAAATTATGTATAATTACAAATTGGGATAATTCTCTGAAGGAAGGGAACACAGATTATTGACAGTGTTTGACAAAGGAAGTTGATCAGGCTTGGACAGCAAGACTGGTTTCCCCAAAGAAATGATGCATGCACTGATATCCAAAAGACGAGTTGAATTTAACTAGGTGAAGGGAGGTAGGATGAGGGTAAGGTGGGGAAAATAAGATGTGATATATAAACCCATGTATTAAGTAGGGAAAATGTTCAGCCACTATGAGCTCAGATGTTTTTTCTATTGTGTTATTTTAAAAAATGGGTGAAAGCTGGGCATGCTTATAATCTGAAAGGAAAGACTTAGAGAGAAGGAGGTTGAACATATAGGAGAGATCAAAATAGTTGGAGCAAGGTCTCCAAGGAAGTGGAAGATTGGGGAGGCATAAAGTGATGAAAAAGGTACAGAATTAATTCTGAAGGAATGGAGGCATACTTCTACGAGCATGGACAAAGGGAGGAAGATGGTTGAAATTTAACTAGGTATGCAGTGGTGTTCAAGACAAGACTATCTGCTGAGAATGGAGCTAAGGTTAGACTGGGAGCTCAAGGTGAATGCTAAGTGAATATATGAAGGAGAAGACCAACGAAAATTTTGATAAGTTGTATTGAAGTTCCTATGAAATCGAACACAAGGTCTAGGGAGGTAAACTTGGAGAGAAATGATACATCAGGTGGTAAACCATACTGTTCCATTTACATAGGGAAGGACATGAGGCCAGGATGGATCAATGGAGGAGTCAGTGGCACATAATCCAAGTCTAAAAGTGGGGTGTAGGAATGAGAGGGCTGGCATGATAGAACTTTGTAGTCAGAGAGAAATGTTTTTAAACGAAGGGTTGGAGTTGAAGACAAGGTTCAAAGTGGGCTGTGGGAGAGATTTACTCAACTGTATTGAAGCCATTGCAATTGAGGAGGTCAGACAGAGTTACTGAAGTATACTGAAGCCCCTGAAATTGTGGACATATCAGAGCTCTTGGAAGCTAGAATTTTAGAAATAATTTTTCCTCCAAAGATAAAAAACTAACAAAGAGGCAGAGAATCACATAGTTATGCACGAATTAGATTAAGCATATTGATATGATAATATTCCTTCAAAGTAGTAGGTGGCAAAATTTCCCCTTTTACTTTCATTTCATTTCATTTCAGTTTTCTTGTTATGGAAACACGAAACAATTTGCATATTGTATGTTGCCTGCATATATTAAAATTAAAACCACTGACATTATGGAAGAGAGTTATGAAATATAAATAGGCCATAAAATCGAATGTTTGCATAGTGATTGATCCCATATAAAACTAATGTGCTTTTTTTTTGTTTCTTTAGTATCTTTATTGCCGTAGCCTGAACCAGTGACCAACACATATTATAGCATAAAATATGTTTAATGAACTTATAATAATCTCAATGTTGAAATTAACAGAGTATGAATTTCAAATAGTATAATTATGAATCAAGAATATAGTCAAGTATGCTTCATGTCAAACAAGCTAAAATGATGTTGTATGAAAAAAGTAAAAGATGATAAAGTTCAGAGATATTCACAATGTAATGTACACAGATGGAAAGAGAAAGGAGATAAGGCAAAGGGAGGAAACTGATTCTCCCTGCTTCTCGCAGCCCCTGTTTAATTAAGAAGGAAGAGTTGAGCCTCTTCATTAAGCTGTAGCTTGCTTGTTTTAATATTTGTTACTTAGTGATTTTCAGAAGACTTTGGCCAATATGATTTTGATAACTTCTTGTAATAAAACATACCATGTAACAATTTTGGTCACCAGTTACAATGTGTGTGGGGGTGGTTCCCCCCACACAACCAAGAGATTTGCCAATACCAACTGGCTGTCCTACGATTCAGCTCAATTCTGATACTACCTACCCAGAGACAGCATCAGATCCCACAGGTTAAAGGCTCAGTCTCACAGGACTGTTCTTCACTTCAGATGCTAATCACAAGTCATGGTCCCTGGGTGGTTGCCTGTCTACCATGGGTTGGAGCAGTGGAGTCATCGGAAGGGAAGATAACTTCCCTGCCCCTGGCTGTGACATGGTGCCTGGTAGCTGCAGGGAAACAGATCCCAGCAGCTGGTGGGCCACATGTATAGAGTCACAGGAGGGGCCCCTGAGCACCTGCAAAGGTCTGCACTTGCCCTACGAATATGCCCCTGCTGAAGGGTGAATATCGTTAAATAACAAACAAAACCCACCGTGACAAGCTGAGAGAATGGCACTGTGGAAGAAATGAAAAAGTTTTATATTGTAGTACTTTTACTGACACTTTTCCCTATTTTTTGAACAAGAAGTGCCACCTTTTTATTTGGCACTGGGCTCTGCAGATTATGTAGCTGGCCTTGCCTGCCGAGCTTGTTACTAGATGGTTGTGAGTCAATGAGTCTTCCGAGGGGGAAGGCCTCAAGACCTCTGTGATGGACAAAAGTGGCCTGACTGACATTTGAGGGCAGATAAGGACCCACAGATCCACATAGGGAAACTTGTGGGAAGAGGGGAGAAATCTGGATTGTTGACTTTGGATAACCATCAAGGCCTAGAATAGGCACCATAAATTGAATGGCAGTTAGCAGCCAACGTCAAAGGATGTGAGGTGAAGTGCTTGCCTTGTGTAACCTGACATGTAGGAGGCAGCCCACTCTATAGGCAGGTTCCACATCCAAGAATTCAACCAAACATGGGCCGAAAATACTCGATAAAATAATGCCAGAAATTTCCCAAAAGCAAAACTTGAATTTGCCAGGGCCAGCAACTAATTACATAGTATTTACATTGTATTAAGTATTATGAGTAATCTATTATAGGTGATTTAAAGTATGCGGGAGAATGTGCATAGGTGCATGCCATTTTGTATAAGGGACTTGAGCACCCAAAGATTTTGGTATCTGCGGGAGTGCGGAATGAATTCCCCCCAGATACTGAAGGATGCCTACACCTACAACTCAGTTCCAGAAGGTTGTCTCTGTCTCAGATATGACCTCACTATTGTGATATTACTCAAGAGACACTGGGAATTCTGCTCTTTTTTTTTTTTGAATTTTCACAGTGTGTATAAACAAAACATGTCAAGGAGACATATTTGAACTTGGGTCACAAAAGGGCTGGTGATGGCACAGCATGTAAACCCCTCTAGACTCAGCCACTCTGACTTACTTGTCCTGCTTTGGGGAAAAAGACTGAGCATCTGAGTAGGAAATTAAAGAGCTATGAATTTACATTCAAGTGTGGAGTTATGCAGGCATTAAGATTGGAAAGGATTTTGCTGCAGGTTAAAGACTTGCATCCATCAGATTGTGAAGACCTCGTTTTAAACCGTGACACCTTGAGGGAGTGAAAGAAACAACAGCTGGGCCGCAGAGGCGTTCTTGTTTTCTTTTCCATCAGCCAGACATTTAGAGTAAGCCTCTGGGCTTAGAGTGGAAAGGTTAGGTCTCAAGAGAGAGATAATGGACCTTCTGTTAATGAAGGTAGGTGGGAAAGTGAGTCAGTGGAAAAATCCAAGACGTGACTAAACATGCACTCCAAGCCTGCGATATGGGCCATGCTGGTTTCATTGCTACAGAATTATGTTTTGAATAAATGCCAGAGATGTTAAAATAAAGGACTTCTATTTAAATATTCCTCTTATTTATGAAAATTCAATATTTCAGGAGAGATTAAGAATGGTATCAATTTGCAGTAAATGTTTGATAACTTTATGGCCAGGTATTGACTCATAATAATGTTGTTCAATATTTATTAAGCAATAAATGTTTATGGAGCCTGCACTGTCCTAGGCTACGTATGCATGTCAGGTGTCTTATTTGGCATTTAAATTCATCATAAAATTTCTTGGGTTTTAACTTAAAGGAATACAAGGGAATAAAAATATGAAATTGCACTTATGTATTTATTTATTTAGCAACATGTACCAGGTTAGATGCTGGGATACAGTAGCAACTCAGACACTTATGCTTGCTGTTTTCATGGAGCTTACAATCTAGTAGGTGAAAGAAATATTAGACAAACACTTGCACAAATACTTGACTTCAATTGTACTAAGTGCTATGAAGGAGAAGCGTGGAGTGCTGTGAGATAATGATGTGAGGCTATAACCTGGTCCTAGAGGAAGGGACATTTAAACTGAGACTTGAAGAATGCATAGAGGCATGTAAAAATAGTAGGGGACAGAAGAGGGGAGGGAGAAAAATATTGCAGAGGGAGCAGCATATTTGATGGTTGAATACAAAGAACTGAAAGCTGGTTTGGGGACTGAGGCTCAGCGATCAAAGGGGACAGTGGTCATGAGGCTAGAAAAGAGGTTGGGACCAAATCATCCAGGGCCTTGAAGGTGGTGGCCAAGACTTAGCTTCTTACCCCAAAACAACGTGGAGGTGTTGAAGGATTTTAAGCAGGTAAGCTTCATAATCAGACATTTCCCCCCTTTTTCCTTAAAAAACAAAACAAAACAAAACACTCTTTGGCTTCAGTGAGTAAAAGAGATTGTACCCACATGAGAGAATAAACACAAAGCACTGTTTGAACATGTGGGACTTTTGGAATTAATTATAGAACTAGGTACATCAGGAAGTAATGATCAAGTGAAAGTGTTGTTTTTCATGTATTATGAGATAGAGAAAGAGGTCTGTGTTCTGTGGGTCTACCATCTCACTAAATTTTAGCTTTTAGTTACCATGCAAGAGTAAAAGGAGTAAATTTCTTTTTCTTCCTTTTTTTATTTTTTTTTTGCAATTATGTTAGTGTCAGTACCCAAGAGAAAATATGATGCTCTGCATAGACAGAGCCTGGTATATTTCCAATATATTGATAAATTAAGCTGCATTAATAGCTAAGTAAAAGGGTTTAGATTTAAAGGCTATTTTATCTTGGTTTGCTTTTTGATTGGAAAGAGGTTCTCAGGTAAGAAGGATTTATTTTTTTCATAGATTCTTAGAAATGGTAAACTTCTTAGGGAAAGATATATAGTATATCATGTAATTGATGTTATTACTGCTAGTTCTACTATTACTGATCATGTGCAGAAATTTTATTGTGTAAAACTCTCTGCAGAGAGACATACACAATTTTTAAGTATTCCTTTATGCAGTTACTCATCCAGAATATTTGAAGTATTTTGACTTACAAGAGTCTTATGAATTCTACTCATTACTTAATGTCATGAAATGATGAAATTGAGTGAATTTTTTCCCCTTGGAAGTCTTTATTCATTTTTCTCTTAATTTTTTTTCCTGCACATACACCCACCCATAAATACACACATATTTAGTTCACTTATTCCTCACAAAAACCCAATGAAGTATGTATTCTTTTCATCCCCTTTTTATAGGCAAGGAGAATGAAGCACAGATAGGCTTATTATGTTGCCCCAAATCACACAGCTCATTGATGATGTAGCTAGGATATAAAACAATATTTTGATTCGAGAGTGATAGCTCATAATTATTACATTATCTGCTGCCTTCTAAGGTGAAAATTATAAATAATATGTGTATGAAATTTGGAAATATTTATTTGAACTATAATAGAACTCTGGTTTTTGGAAAGATACATTATTCTTAAGTATCCTTTTATGCAGCTGTTTTAGAACATTTAAAATAATTTGATTTACAAGAGCCTTTTATGAATTACACCCATTATTTAAAGTCATGAAATGGTGAAACTGAGTGCTTTTTTTACCCCGTGAAATTCTGTATTCTTTTTTTCTTTATTCAGCTTTGTTCTGCTTCCCTTTTGCACCTATTTAATATGAAATGACAATAGGAGAAGGAGGGGGAGAAGAAGGAGAAAAAAAGGGAAAAAGGAGAAAAGTGAGTGGGCAAAGAATACAAGTTGAATATATTACACATAATTTTTAAGTGTTTATTTTTCAAACAAAATTCTGTCTAGTTCTCTGATGATTTTTATCACAGTCCACAATACTCTTTAGTGACAAATTTATTTGTCATTGTTTTTACTTTTCATGAAAGGGTATCATTACCTTTTTATTATTTGTAAATTTTTAAGGTGTTTTCTATTTATATATGATCTTTATTTCTCTGATTTTACTTCAGTTTTAAATAATTCTTTCCCCCAAAATGCACATCTTTTAAGATACCTATTTGAAATGTAAGAATACATAATAATACCAGTACATATAGTAAGCATAAAAATTCACTGCCTCAAGTATATATTAATCTCCTTTCCAAAGAAATGAAATCCCATGTTAATTTTGTTAATTTCTTTTTAGAAACAATGCCATATAGATATTAGTTTACTAGCTCTTACTTTTTTTCCCTGTTCTTGATAAAATTGTTTTTTTCAAATTGAGGTATAGTTGATTTACAATATTATATAACTTTCAGGTGTACAACATAGTGATTCACAATTGTTTAAGGTTATACTCCATTTATAGTTATTATAAAATATTGGCTGTATTCCTTGTGGTGTACAATATATCCTTGTAGCTTATTTATTTCATACATAATTTGTTCCTCTTAATCCCCCATCCCTATCCTGCTCCTTCCCCCTCCCCTCTCCCCACTGGTAACCACTACTTTGTTCTCTAGTCTGATTCTTTTTTGTTATATTCATTCATTTGTTTTACTTTTTAGATTCCACATATAAATGACATTATACAGTATTTGTCTTTCTCAGTATGACTTATTTCACTAGCGTAATACCCTCCAAGTCCATCCACGTGATTGTAAATGGCAAAGTTTCATTCTTTGATATGTCTGAGAACTATTTCATTGTATGTATATCCATTCATCAGTTGATGGATACTGAGGTTGATTCCACATCTTGGATATTGTAAATAATGCTGCTATGAACATTGGAGTGCATATGTTTTTGAATTACAGTTTTCATTTTCTTAAGATATAAATCCAGGGGTGCAATTGCTGGATTATATGGTAGTTCAATTTTTATTTTTTTGAGGAACTCTTTATTGTTTTCCATAGTGGTTGTAGCAATTTGCATTTTCACCAACAGTGTACAAGTGTTCCCCTTTCTCTGCTTATTATTCGTGGTCTTTTTGATGCTAGCCATTTGACAGGTGTGAGATGATATCTCATTGTGGGTTTTATTTGTATTTCTCTGATGCTTAGCAATGTTGAGCATCTTTTCACATGCCTGTTGGCCATCTAGATGTCGTCTTTAGAAAAATGTCTATTCAGGTCTTCTACCCATTTTTTAATTAGGTTTTTATTTTTTTGATGTTGAGTTGTATGAGCTGTTTATATATCTTGAATATTAACCCTTTGTTAGTCATATCATTTGCAGATGTTTTCTCCTGTTCCATAAGTTGTCTTTTTGCTTTGTCGATGGTTTCCTTTGCTGTGCAAAAGCTTTAAAGTTTAATTAAGTCCCATTTGATTATTTTTGCTTTTGTTTCCTTTGCCTTAGGAGACAGATCCAAAAGAATATTGCTACAATTTATGTCAGAGTGCTCTGTCTATGTTTTCTTCTAGGAGTTTTATGGTTTTCAGTCTTACATTTAGGTCTTTAATCCATTTTGAGTTTATTTTTGTATATGTGTTAGAAAATGTTCTACTTTTATTCTTTTACATGTAGCTATCCAGTTTTCATGGCACCATTTATTGAAGAGACTGTGTTTTCTCCATTGTATATTCCTGCCTACTTCATCATAGATTAATTGACTATAAGTGCATGGGTTACTGTCATCTACTTAATTTCTCTTAAAAATTTCTATTGTGAGTTGTAACATACAACCAGAATTGTGTATAAATATAAATACATGGGTTAATAAATTATTTTAAAGCAAATACCTGTATAACCACCACCCAAATCAAGAAGTAAAATGCTACCAGTTCCCCCAGCCTGCTGTGTGCCCCTTCCCAATTACCATCCTCACCAGATGCTGACTAGCCTGACTTTTTAATAGCATTACTCAATTGAGATATACTTCACACAACATAAAATTCATCATCTTAAGGTGTATACTTCAGTTGTTTTTAGTATATTTACTATGTTGTGCAACCATCACCACTATCTAATCCCAGAACTTTCCCATTCCCTTACTTAATCCCCCCTGAAAAATCTCATATTGATTAGCAGTTAGTCCTAATTCCTCCCTTCCTATATTTTCTGGCAACCATTGACCTACTGTCATCTGTATGGACTTAGCCAATGTAGACATTTCATGTAAATTTTATCAAACAATGTGGTCTTCTGCATTTAGCTTCTTTCACTCGGTGTGTTTCAAGATTTATCCATGTTGTAGCATGCATTAATACTTTATTTCTTTTTGTCGCTGAGTAAGTATTCCACTATCAATTTACCACATGCTTGGCCATTCATCAGTTGATGAACATTTGGGTTGTTTCTACTTTTTGGCTATTATGAATAATATTAATATGAACAAATTTTTGTGTGACTACATTTTCAGTTTTCTTAGGTACATTCATAGGAGTAGAATTACTGGGCCATTTTTTCCCCATCCCTGTAATGTTTAGTAGAGAGACTGGGATGTAAGAGGTATCACTAAATAATGGTTCAGTTGAATTAAAGTAGATGGCTGTCAAGGGCTATGGTCAGGTGTTGGAGGAGGTCATTGAGAGGGCATGACTGCTGGTTGACTTGGGAGCTGGATTCTACCCCCTTTCCTGTCCTTGGAATTAATGGCTTGCCTACCATTCCTGTACTAGCAGCTGCTTCAAGGATGCAGCCTTTAGAGAGTAATGTGTTGTTGAAACCATCTAAATGATATATATGACTGAACCCATTAAAACCTCTATTTAAACTTTCAAGGTTCTCATGGGTGAACGCAGATTTACTTGTAGCCGCCCAAGGCAGCCCTCATAAGTAAGTCTGTTTGTTTACTTGCCTGCCACCTATCAATCTGGACTGGTTGCCTCTTTCTTTGGTCTCTTCCTGCTCTTTGTGTATGAGGGTGGGAGAGGCTAGTTTCACATTTTCCCCAGGGACTCCTAAGGTTGTGACCCAAAATGAGGTCTACTCATAGAAACACTCCAGGAGAGAATAATTGGGACATTCTTATGTTGTACCACAAAGTTGAAGGTAAGGAAAGGTTGCAAACCTAGGCCACAGAAAAGGGAGGTTGTACAACTACTGATGCAATAAAGACTTTAGAGCCCAGATCTGGGACACAGTTTTGACCTTAAGGCATTTTGACAGCAGAATTATTGCTTTGTGGGGAAATGTCTAGGCACTGACTTGGCCTTTCTGGCAGGACAAGGGTAAAATTCCAGTAGTGCCTTCTTCAGGGCCTGTGGAGCTGGTGAGTCTCATTATGATCACTTTGTGCACATGTCTGTGAAGAGTAGGAAGGGGATGGATGAGAGTAGACTGAATGTTCTATGTTCTTAGGTAAATATTTTTTCTGTGTTCTTTTTATATATTTTTTGATGTTCAGTATGACTTTCAAATAGAACTGATTCCCCCCAACCCCATTAGTTTTAGTTTCACCATCAATAAATCCAGCTTTTCTCAGATCGAGGTCTGAGACAATAATAACTGAAGCAACACAGGCAAAAATAATGCATGCAATTGATCATCTCAATTCCCCAACTGTGAAGTTGATCTTAATGTTCTTTTTGGAGCCAAACTCCTTAACCTGTGGTCCATAAACACGAATGACTGTCCAAGAAGCCCTGGAAACTGTGTGCATAATCATATATGCATATTTGGGAAGAAAGGGTTTATTGCTTTTATCAGGTTCTCAAAGGTATTTGTGAACATGAGTAAAAGACTACATCTCTAAAGTATTGTCGAAGGAATCACATTTCTTCATTAGTTCAATAAATATGTATTAAAAATATAATGTGCAACAGGCACTCTTTTGAGGCTGAGATACAGCTGTGAACCAGACAGACAGATTCTTCTTTCACTGAACTTACATACCAAAGAGAGCCACATTTCACAAGAAATGTCATGGAAATCAGTTAGAGAAAACACAACGAAAGCAGAGTGCTCAGATTCTAATCTCAGATTATACGTATGTTACCCAAGAATATACAGTGGAAAAGTCAGTTCCAGAGTTCTTATTTCTGTAGAGTCAAATATCTGGACAGTTGACTTAATTTTTCACTTTCCACTAGATTCTTTATGCATTGTAGACATAATTGTGGTGTCTTGAACGATTTAGTTTCCTCATTTTAAATGGTCTTGCAGCTTTGAGACTCTCTGAATACTCTAAAATAATGCCTTTTTGGTACAAGGCAGTTCTACTGTGGTTGGAACCTGACCATTTGCAGAAGCGCCTTCCCCACTGTGAGCATCTTTGTTCTTTCCTTTGGTCTTATTTGGCGGGAGTCCTGCTGGTCTAGGTTAGCATTAACTACCACTGGATGGAGCTATAGCATCAGGCAAATGATCTTTCTATGGATACAAGGAGTAATTCACTGACTTGTAGCCATCCATCAATTTGCTTAGTTATAATAGGTAAAAATTGTTGATTTCCTGCAATATTGGAGTGCAAAATTCTTTTACTTATTTGGCTATGTTCCTTGATTTCTTTTGCAGAGTCTGAAGACATATTTTTAAAAAATTAAGGATGTTTGTTTTGATAATTTCATGACAGTCTTCAAGATTAGTAGAGAAATCCTGGAGTGTTGTAAACCGGTACCAGTAATTACTTAGTGTAGGTGTTTTAATGCTGCTGACAGGTGCTTTATACAACTTTAATAAGTAATGACATGACTTAAACTCTCTTTACACTGGGGACCAGTCAGTGGTTTTCTGTTGCCTTGAGATACATTGCAGAATTTCTCAAGTTTCACCAATGTTTATATACTGGAAACTACGCCCAGGAAAATTAGTGTTATTTTTAACACCATATCAGAAAGCTTTCAATTTATCTGAATAGCTATCTAGCTATCATTTCCTATCATCTATCTCTTTCTATCCTTAATCTATCTGGCTAACTTCTAGTGCTCTGGAATCACTCTCTACCAATGGAAGAATTTTTTCATGAAAGAATTTTTTCATGAAAAAATATTTTTTTCTAAAATCACCTACTAAATTATTCATTCCTTAATTGCAAATATTTCACCTAGAATCAGGATCCTAACCAAATGTAAAGACTAAGAGGACCTATAAATTGTGAGTTACAATTATTATTTTATTTATACCATCATTGATTTAAAATATGGTCCACCTAAATATAATCTTTCCCCTCCCTGTATTCTTTTCCTCTGTAGCTTCATTGTTCTTCTCTGTTGGCAAGAATGGTGTCTCAGAGCAGAATTCCTCTCAGGGACTGACCAGCCAATTGTAATGTATATTTTTATATTCCCCTGAATGAATTGAACTGGAAACTTTGTAGTTTTAGTTTAAAAATGATTGTTACTATTCTCTAAACACCTTTTTCAATGCTATCTAGGATTTCTTTTTTATTCTTTAATAAATTAGTGGTGAATTTTCAATAAAATCATTCAGTTAAAACATTTGGACATTTATATATGCCTTTTATTACTTTGTGATTTAAAGACTTTTATAAAAAAACCAAAATCAATTTCATGAACCAGGTTAGACAAGTACACTACTTCTTCACTATTGCTGATTTTTCTAGTTGCTTGCTTTCCTTAAAGGAGATGAAAAGGCTTCTTAATATTAAAAGTTCCCATGACACTTTCACAATTAAAGAGTAAATTCTCATTTGAAAGACATGTTTAGAAAATTTAAGACACATCTTGTGACTATTATATCAGTTCCCTGGATTGTCGGGTAAAATAAAAACACATCTGCCTAAACCAGTAATTCTTTTTTGACTGATTCATTCATTAGATGCCACAGGTAACATTTGTCAAAAAGACAGTGGGATATATGGATAGAACACGGCTTTTCTGTTGGACAGACCTGACATTTGAACCCTAATTCCGGCTCTTAACTAGTCCAATTATAGACAAGAAGGATCTGGAAAATCTGGAATATTAGCCCAAGAAATTTATACTTAACAGGAAATACCTTAATGGGCATCACTGATGGATTCTTGAGACAAGAAGTCATATAATTCGAACATGTTTGTTTGTCATTCCTCCTAGTGTGAAGTGGAAGCATATGACTGGCTGGGATTAGGTCATCTGTTTATGTCTTGGCTGCTGTTAGGCAGAGAAACAGGTGACTTCTTCCCTTTGCTTTTGTAATAAAAGATGAGGCTTCTGTATCCTGCTAATAATACATGAAATTGTGAATGGAAAAGAAGGAATGGGTATAAGAGACACTGGTGGTATCTGAAGGGTTTGGTGTCTGGCTGGGTATGGTGAGGAGATGGAGAAAGAATGACCTAACAAAAGGTAAAGCATGATATAAACCAGAAAAATCTTTGAACCTTCAAGAACTCATCATAGACCCTGAAAAGTGCAGCTTCAAAAGAGTAGAAAGGACAACAAGCTAAATTGCCTCCCTTCTAAACTTCGTTCTTAGACTTGCTGCTTAAACAGATTTTTACCTTTATGAGCATCTATAATTTACAGTCAGTGTTAGACAGATTAACATTCACTGTTCTCCAGTTTTTTGGTGTGTGTGATCATGGTGCAAGATCTTTTATTGTTTGTTAACTCTACGGGGTTGGGGATGTTGAAAATGAAACACAGAGATAGATTTTACAGTTGCTGGATTACAATATCAGTTGAATTTACATCTTTGCCAAGGCTCTGTCCAATGTTCTTTGTATGTTAGCTTTCTTGCCTAAGCTAGAAAAACAGCACCTTGAGTATAAGGACATTTTAAGGACCTCATGCTTCTTTGTTGTTACCCATTATATTTAGACAATGCTTGGAAAACAGTTCTAAATGACTCTTGTTTGAGTGTAGTGGACATGCAATTAGGGGCTTACATCCACTGCATCTCAGACCTACTTCCTTGTACTGCAATGGGCTGTACAATTACGGTAGCCATTGTAATTATTTGTATAAATGTCTATTTCCCAACTAAGTTATGAAGTTTTTGAAGACAAGGATAGTGTCTTATTCACCCTCAAGTATACAATATGTTAAATTCATAGTGTCTGTTATATTTAACTGCATTTGATTGTTCTTGTCCATCTGTCTCTATCTTCCTGAGCCAGTCCTCTTGGCAGGGCTGTTCTTCAGCCATGAATGCTGGGGCAGTAGACTCTGGGCTCATGTTTCCTGTCTGGCTTCATTTGTTTTCAGCATATCCTAGGGGTACAGTATTGCTTGTTGAACAAAGAAATAACAGATGGAAAGGCTACGCTGCAATTATGTCCTCTTCCTTATGGCTATAGATATTACTATATAGCCACCAAACTGCAGGTGAACCCAGAGAGGGGAATATGTTTCTCCCTCCATTGACTCTTAATTTGGTAATTAAGAAATTAATTCTGCAAATTTTGTTCTGTAATACAGAATTTCAATATGGCCACGCGTAATTAATGCTATACTTTAATCTGAAGGAGGCCATTTAAGAGTTAGGTATGGAATGCTTTCCATTTAAGGGCTCTCCTCCATAAAGATTCAAAGGATTAAGATTTAAAGATTTAAAATTCCTAGCTAAGTTGCACATGACTCATACCCTGAAATGTTTCCCATTAGGAATAAAATTGATCTTATGGGACTTGGACTTCTTTTCTAAGTTGCTTTTTTTGCTTTCAAAAGCCGCTAGTACTCCATTTTATTCTTTTGTGTGTAACTTTGTGCTAACAAACTGAAGAATTTATCCACACTATTACAAATGGCTAATAATCACTAAGGTGACACTTTCAAACAAAGAAAAATGAGAAATAAATGCTTCTTAGTTCTTGCTGGTCCCAAATACTGGTGAAAAAGAACTGGTATGAGTGTGGGAAAATCTTATGCCAAAATATACAGCCTCAACAAAACCAGAATAAGTAAAGAAAAGCTGATATCTTCATTTAGAAGGGACTTCAGTCTGTACCCTCCACTGCTCTCTAATACCATCAGCCAGTTAGTAGCGGTCTTGAAGCTAGAGCTTGAGAAAATGCAGTTCAATTAGGCTGGTTGTTTTAATGGCCCGCAGACACCCAGTTTCGCGACTTAGTTTAAGAAGGTGGAAATTGACTAGTCAATTAAGTTCTTAACTGCTTTTTCTATTTCTCTAATTTTAGTTAAAGGTTTGTTGTCCCAGTCTACAAAACCCAAGAGTGTATAAGTGGAGTTCTTAAATATGTGAAAAATTGCATTTTCTCCTTCAATTTCTTAAAAATAACTCCGATTGAAATTAATGTAACTTTGCACTAGGGAAAGCTTTGCTGTCTTTTGGAAATGCATTTTTCCCAATGTTTCTATATTTAATCCTTTCATAGCATGCCATTTATCTTTAACTTTGCTTGTAAGAAGTCACTTATATTTTTCTTAAGATACTGAGACTTACCAGATCATAAAGATTCATAGTTAGCTGTTTGTCAGCCTTTAAAGTGCTGGCTTTGATTTTGGGAACTCTGTTTTGTTTCCATTTCTCATTAACAGACTGATAAGACAGATATCTTGTGATAACTGGTGGTGGGAAATTTTTATTTTTAAGTTATTTAAAATTGCACCAAATAATATTTTAAAAATTTTAATTGCCTTAGCGCCATCTTGTGGACCAATTATATATCTGTAGGGATCAAACCTATTAAATGTAATAAACTATATGTATATTTCTTTTTTTTTAAATTATGATAAAGACCTTAAAGTTATTTCAATAAAAAGGTAAAATTAATTTTTATATTCTACTATATTACTCAAAAAATTGTAAATATTCCATAGTTATTTTTAGGAGGCAATCCAAAGGTTAACCTGATAAATCTGAGATTACTGTAATAAATAATTCAAACTGAGACCAGCCAGTAGAAACAGATGGTGCTTCTGGAAGAACTTGAAAATTTTCCACTCTTAAATGAACATAAACCTTCTGCCTGGAGCTATGCAACTACAGGGACTTATGAGCATGCCTGTAAATCTATGTGGTTACTCTTTTTTTTGTGGTCCAAGTCACATTCTTTTAATTTGATGCCTCCCAAGGTATGGAAAGCAGAGGCTAACTCAAAACACAAGAGAACAAGTTCTGGTTATTCTCAGTTTGTAGTGCTATCTTTCCTCTTCCTGTGATTGCTTCCTGCTTCTCTGTTTTGCATGTGAAACTGTGTATTCCAGTAAAGGACAAAAGACATTTTAGCAAGCTTTTATTATACATAAGCCTGGGTTTAACTCCCTAAATAACTGAATAGGCATATAATCCTATGGATTTCTTAAGATAGTGAGTAGAGTCAAGATGGATTATGACATTTTTACCCTGAGTCTTTTCAAATGATTAGCAACACTTTGTGAACAATTGTGTTTGAGAGGTAACACTGGTTTAGATGAATAATCTGAAGCAAAAAGAAAATAGATCTGAAAAAAAAAGGAAGAAAGAAAAAGAATGAAGTAAATGCATGTGACAATGCTGTTTTTAGCCATCTATTCATTGCTGATAGGTTGATTTCTTTTGGCTGATTTTTTTTACCCCAAAAAACACAACAAACTGTTGGTAAAGTTGTAAACTTAGATGTGGTTGGTGAAGATGAGCTTGTCAAGAGCTTTTTTTTATGGGGGATAAGTAAGTCATTGACTCCTAAAAATTACATTCGAGAACCACGTGAATTAATATAGTATATGTAGTTGTTACCTAACTTATTGGTTTCAATTTTTATTCTTATTATTTTTTTTAAGTAACTGGCCATCTTTTATTTATCTGTAATTGAACAAATCATTTTATAAGGAAATGGAACTACACAAATACATTGTCTAAATATTTGCATCCTAGCAGTATACTGGCATTAAAAATTAGAGTCAGGTTCACCAAATGCTGGCCAGGATGTGGAGGAAGTGAAGCACCCATACACTACTGGTGGGAATGTAAAATGGTATAGCCACTTCGGAAAACATTTTGGCAGTTTTCTTAAAAAACTAAACATCCAACTACAATATGACCCAGTGATTACACTTCTGGGCATTTATCCCAGAGAAATAAAAATTTCTGTTTATGCAAAAACCTGTGCGTGATGTTTATAGCAGCCTTATATGTGTAAACAGCCAAAAACTAGCGATAACCCAGATGTCCTTCAACAGGTGAGTAGTTAAACATATTGCGGTACGTTAGTACCATGCTACTCAATCATAAAGAGAACAATCCACTGACATACGCAACAACCCAGATGAATCTTGAGAGAATTATGCTGGGTGAGAAAGCCAATCCCAAAAGGTTATGTACAGTATGATTCCAATTACAGGCACACCTTGTTTTATTGTGCTTCACAGGTATTGAGTTTTTGTGTGTGTGAGGTTTGTTTTGTTTTGTTTTGTTTTTTACAAATTGGAAGTTTGTGGCAGCTGCATTGAGCGAGACTATTAGTGCCATTTTCCCAACAGTATTTGCTCACTTTGGGTCCTTGTGTCACGTTCTGGTAATCCTCGCAATATTTCAAACTTTTTCATTATTATTGTATTTGTTATGGTGATCTGTGATCAGTGATCATTGGTGTTACTATGATGACTTGCTTTTTTTAAGGCTCAGATGATGGTTAGTATTTTTTAGCAATGAAGGATTTTTTAAAATTAAGATACTACTTTTTTTTTTTAGACATAGTGCTGTTGAACATTTATTGAACTACAGTATAGTGTAAACATAACTTTTACATGTACTGGGAAACCCCAAAATTCATATAACTTGCTTTATTGTGATACTTACTTTATTTCATAGTTTGGAGGTGAACCCCACAATATCTCTGAGGTATGTTTGTTCTTGAATGACAGAATTATAGAGGTGAATAGATTAGTAGTTGCACTCGTTTAGCATGGGGGAAGGGCAGAGGGGAAGTGGGTGTGGCTATACAAGGGCAACAGGAGAAATCCTTGTGATAATGGAAATGGCCTGCATCTTGATTATGTGAATATCACTATCCTGGCTGTAATATTATACTAAACAGTCTTGCAAGATGTTACCATTAGGCAAAACATGTAAGTGGTATATGAGCTCTCTCTATATTATTACTTACAACTGCTTGTGATCTACAGTTATCTCAGAATAAACGTTTACTTAAAAATATATAGTAGGGTTTCCCAAATATAACTCAGTGCTGAATTGATGAATGCATACTCAGGATTGTATCCTAAACCTTTCCATTTAAATTAAGTCTATCAATTTATTAAAAAGTTGGATTATACCATACAGCATTCTGATTGTTAAAGAAATGCAATTTAATAACTTGTTAACGTTAAGAGTTTCTATTGTATCACTGTAATATTTACATTGTAAAAATGGTTTTATTACTATTTGTAAAGAGAAAAAGAAAAGAAAATTACTATTTCCTGATGTAAATCACTTAATTCACTAAGAAAAGTAGACCTTGGTAAAGTGATTTTATCTTGTGTGTGTGCATCACCACAGCTTAATCTTAATAATTTTTTTTAACTTTTTCAGTAAATCCAGATGAAACAGAACTGTTCTCTAACTTTTTAGTCAAAGTTAGCAAAACAAACTTTTCATATGTTGAGGGGTATCTATTATCCTGCCTCCATAGTGGCATTAACATGCAGAAGACCCACACTGATCTTTTTTGATCAGAGTTACAGGAGGAATTGTTTTCTATACCTGCAGTTACTTAATATGTTGTGAGAGCCAGGGAGTTCAAACAAGCAGTGTGTCTACACCATATACAAACAGAACTGAAAAGTGAAATAGTCAACCAACTCCAAGTTAGCTGACCATGCTGTTCTGTGTATCTATGGGAACTGATGTTATTTTATCAAATAGTAGACTGGATATTTAAGTTATCACAAACTAAAGCACAATTCTCAGTGAGCTTTTAATCTCAGAATTAAAAAAGGATCAAAATATCTTCCTAGCAACTCAGAGACACTGTAGTGTTTACATGTTTAGTGGTGTCCTGCTTGGTTGAACACATCCTTCCAACCATGGAGCATTTGATGGGAGTTCTTATTACTACTACAGTACAAGGTCAGCTTGATTGCATTTGGGATATTAGCTGATCTAAGACAAAGTTGTTTCAACACTATATTGGGATCTTAAAAATTAAAAAGAAATGTGTCCTATATGCAAACATTGAAGAGTCTAAGGTAAAAGAAGAAATGTCCAAAAATGGGTGGATTAGTTAGATAATCTGAATTTTAAAAAATCTTCTGCTAAATTTACCATTTATTTATAATGCTTCCTAACTGGCTCCACCCTTAGCTGATGGACAGACTTGATCTCTTTTAAAACACTTAATCTCTTCCTGACTTATTGGCGTAAACTCCTTGACAAGTGTTTTTGTTTGTTTGTTTTGACCCATGACTTTTGGAAAGGGTGCACTCCTGAGAGCAGTGTATATTCAGAGCTGTTTTCCTTTGTGATGTATTTCTTCACAAGTAGTAATCCTATGATTCAGATTAGAAGAGAGAATATATATTCAGATATTTCTGTTCTATATGTCTATAGGATTTATGAGATTAAGTGAGTTAATATACACAAAGTGCTTGAAATAGTGCCTGACATGTAGTAAGTGCTATATATCTTAGCCATTATTAATATTGTATTTGCTTTTATTACTGTTATTTGTTTGGCTCTATCCTTGGTGAATCTTTGGTGAATGAGTATTTTTAACTAATTTTCAAGCACATCACTGTAATATCAGATAGCTATTAAAATAATATTTGGAATTTTAATATAAGTTCTAATGCAGAAGGTAATTAAAAATACTTTTTAATTGTAAAACATAACACACCTATAGAATAGTACAGAAAATAAAAACATAGTTCAATGGTTTATTGCAAAATGAACATCCAGGTAACCCATTTAGGTCAAGAAGTTGTATATTGTCATTCCCCCGAAGACCCCTTCCACACTCCTTCCCAATCATTGCCCTCTCTATCCCTCCTAATGTTAATTAATATCCTAATAAAATAATTTCCTTTCTTTTCTTTATAGATGTACTCAAGCACATGTCCATAATCCCTGTAGTTTAGTCTATTTAAAAAACTTTATGTAAGTTAAACTGACAAGTTCTTTTGTATCTGATTTTATGTCAATAGATTTGTTTGTAAGAATCATTCATGTTGTCTTAGTGAAGCTTACTCATTTTTATTGTTGCATAGAATTCCATTGTGTGAATCTATCATGTTCTATCATTTTTCATTGATTGAAATTTGTGCTGTTTCCAGT
The DNA here is from genome assembly GCF_036321535.1 of Camelus dromedarius. Classification (NCBI taxonomy): domain Eukaryota; kingdom Metazoa; phylum Chordata; class Mammalia; order Artiodactyla; family Camelidae; genus Camelus; species Camelus dromedarius. Next base: position 44,175,579 of record NC_087436.1, read on the forward strand.
TTTTTATATTATGAAAAATATTGCCATGAACATTCTTGAATATGTCTCTTGAGAACATGTACACACATTTATTGTTGGTTATATATGTAGGAGTGGAAATGGTAGGTCCGAAGGTAAACATATCTTTAAATTTAAAAGATAGCTCTAAACTCTTTTCCATATTATTTCTACTACCATTACTCCTACCATCAGTGTTAGAATTCCCAATGTTCCACATACTTTCAAATACTGATATTATCAAATGTTTTCATTCTGGCCATTCTGGGGGGATGTTGTGGTGTCTCTTGGTAACTTTAATTTCCACTCCCTAATTACTTATGATGTTGAGCCCTTTTCATATTTATGAACCATTTAGATATCCTCTTCAGTGAAGCACTTGTCTAAGTCTCTTACCCATATTACTATTACATTGACTTTTTCTTATTAATTGTTGTGGATCTGAGTCTGTTGCTCATTATATTTATTATAGTTATCTTCCCCAGTTTGTGGCTTGCCTTTTCACCCTCTTCGTGGTGTATTTTGAAAAACAGAAGTTTTGAATTTAATGTCATCCAATTTATGAATCTTTTCTTTCATGATCTTTTATTAGATTAGATTTAATTTAGTCCAATTTATCACCCCTTTCTTCCACGGTTTTTCTGTTCTGTTTAAGAAGTCTTTCTCTACCCCAAGGTTATAAATATATTCCATAATATTATCTTTTAGAATCTAGTATAATTTGCCTATCATACTTTTGTACATGGTATGAAGTAAAGGTCAGTTTTAGCTTTTTTCTCTGCAAGGGCATTCAATTGTATCAGCACAAATTGTTGGAAAAAAAATTATCCTTTTTAGCTCTTTTGCAGTGCCATCTTTGTTAAAAATCAACTCTCCACAAATGAGTGAATGTTCCCTGGCTCTGTGTTCTGTTCCATAATTCTGTTTACCCATCCTTATGCCAATACCACATTGTTTTAATTATGTAGTTTTATACAAATCTTGATATTAGGAAAATTTTGGCCTTCATTATCTTCATATACACTTAGGATAAGCTTTTCATATTCTGCAGAAAAAAATAAAGCAAAATAAAGCAAAAGCCTGCTAGGATTTTGATTGGAATTATATTTAATCTGTAAATGATTTAGGGTGTACTGATTAATTTCCAATGTAGGATTTTTTTTCCTAAAAATTTAAAACATTTATTTTACCTTAATTGGTCAGAAAACATACTGTAGATTTCAGTTCATTAAAATTTATTGAAATTTGCCTTATGTTTTAGAAGACGGTCAATTTTTATAAATGAGTTATGCATGCTTAAAAAGAATGCATATTCTGCCCTTGTTGAGGGCAATGTTCTCTGTCAATAAGTTCAAGCTTATTAATAATATTATTCAAATTTTCTAAGTTCTTACTGATATTTTGTCTGTTTATTCTAATACTTACTAAAACATATATGTTGGGATCTTCCATTATGATTATAGATTTACCTAGTTCCTGTAGTACTATGAATTTTTGTTCTGTGTATTACGAGGCTATGTTGTAATGCATGTGCAAATTTAGAAATATATTTTCATGTTGGGATAGACTTTTATCATTATGAAATGTGCTGTTTTATCTCTAGTAATGCCTTCAAATCTGCTGTTTTATATTACTATATTATACTATGTTATTTTTTGGTTGGAGTTGCATGGTCTCTTTTAGCATTCTTTTACTTTTAGCATTCTGTATCTTTTTGCTTTAGGCATGTCTACAGTAGCATATAATATTAAAAAAAAATTCAATCTGATGATCTTTTTCTCTTAATTGAAATTAAATTTATTTTTCACTTAATGTAAATACTAATTAATTTGAGTTTAAATTCAGATATGTCATGCACATGAACACTAACCAGAAGAAAGCGAATACCCCTGGACTCCAATCCCTTCTAGCTTTACAAGACTGTTGGTAGCACTGTTCAGCTTCTTAGCCACTGAGTTGCCCCTTCTATTTGTTCTGCTTTTAGGATGTAGTGACTGGAGCAGGGCTTTTTTGGTTTTTTGGTTTTTTTTTTTAGGGGGGGGAATTAAATTTGTTTGTTTGTTTGTTTTTTATTTGAGGTACTGGGGATTGAACCCAGGACCTTGTGCACACTAAATGCATTCTCTATCACAGAGCTATACCCTCCCCACTGAGTTGCCCCTTATGGATTTGTCAGTTTCCTCAGAGAATAAGTTTTCAAATACTAGGCTCAACTCCTTGGTCCTCAATCTCCCCAAATCTTGTCCTGGTTATTTTTCACTATTTTTTTGCTTTCCAGTTCCTTGGAGAATTATTTTTTATATTTTGTTTAGTTTTTCTAGCCAAGCATTTGTCCAAATTACCTACCTTGTCATTACTGAATTCCTACAATCATGTTTTTAGAAGTCCTATAGAGAATGTGCTTAATTTAGTAAATAGAAACTATCTGAATATCAAGAAGAAATGATATAAAATTGGAATTGTTTTTCAGAATTTCAGTAATAATAAATTGCAATCTTTTTGCCTTGATTGTTTTGCAGTCTTAGTGCTAGAATGGCACTACTCAAAGATGTAAGACAGTTTATACTAGGTCAGCAATACATTTTAAGGTTACAGTATGATGACAGATACAGAAATCAGTGTCATAATATAATCTCGGCAGCCTAGGTAAAATCTGAAGTGCATTGTATTTATTCTTAGGATATAACCAACTAATCCCTTATAAATAAAATGTACACTGTGATGCCATATGTTTCACTGTGTGAATTATCACTAGTGGCTCTTTTGTAAAAAGCAATTCTTTAAGTTAAAGTCTGTCTGCCTTTCCTGATTATTCTTTTAAGATTTACTTTATGAAATTTTGCCATTTAATTTATATACATGTTTAAAGTTATTTGAGTAAAAGCCCAATAAATGTTTTGAATTGAATTCACCAATTATGTTTTCCCCTGGTGTTTAACAAAATTTAAATAGATTCCCCCTTCTAGGACATATCTTTATTAATATATAGCTTTAAATTAAATATTAACACAACTTAACTCCGAACACCAGTATTCAACTTATCCAAAATAAAATAATTGTTTGAAATATTTAGGATAACAAAAATATAGGTTGAGTGTAAATATTCTACATTTTCTTGAAATATCCAACAGTAATATTAGAGTTCTGATACTATTATGGGTTGCTTATCAAGAACCTCCAGAGTGGAAACCCTGCTGCAATATCCTGCTTTACCCATAATAAGTGCTTAGGCTATCAGTGTTACTTTAGTGGAAATAAGCTCTTTTTTCAGCACAGGCTTTGAAGTCAGACCAGTCTGGTATTTTGATCATCTGCCATTTGCCAGATTTACTTTGGGTTTCTTAACATTTTTTAAAGTTTGTTTCCTTATTTATTAAAATGGAGAAATCTCTATATGAAGGGTTCCAGAAAAAGAAAACACTGAGCCACAATGACTTTCACAAATTTCAGAACATCAGTTTGAGACAACCTAGGGCCTCTGTGTTCTATTACAGGGTTTATATGTAGAGACTGTAACACAGTTTTGGGTTTACTCTGCATTTTACTTAGATTAAAGATTTATGCATATTAATATATGCTCTTTTTACTCTCTTCACAGAAATACTTTCCATTGCTTTATTACTAATTAAATTTTGTGTGTGGGCAATATGATAGGGGGTTTTATCAGAAAATCTCGAGTGGCTCCTGGTCTAGAGCAGAGGTATGCAGACTGCATCTTGAGGGCCAAATCTGGCCACAGCCTGTATTTGTGAATAGAGTTACTGGAGCACAGCCCTTCTGTTTAAGTATTATCTCAGCTGCTTTTGTGCTATGATGGCAGAGTTGAGTAGCTGTGGCAGAGACTGTGGGTGACCTGCAGAGCTGAAATATTTATTATCTGACCCTTTACAGAAAAAGTTTTCCAAGCCTGGCTTAGAGGATAAGAAATGAAGAAAGTCAGTCTAGGGCTGGCCCTATGCTCTTTGAGTGGGCCCCCTACTCTTCATTCCTTTCTGGGTCTGCCCTTGCTTCTTCCTCTCTAAGCGGAGTACTAAACAGGATTGAACTCTTCTGCCTTGGGCTTCTTCATTTCCTAGAAAAGAGAAGCTGATCAGTCACTGAATTAATGACTGAATTAATTTATGTGTGACTAACCCTTCTTGTAAGTAGTTTTGTTTTTTAAAAAAAGGAATTGAATGAACTTTATTCAATAACATGAGTCTTTTATTGCAAGTAGAACTTCAGACATTTTGGCATCTGGGCGGGAACAACGTTTTAGGAGTCAACAAGGTCTTGGAATGCTCAGGTGGGCAAATGGTTATTGCACTTCAGTGGTCAGGTTTGTTTCTGTATCATTACGATCTTTTAAAAAAATACCTATTGTGTGTATCTCTATATTTGTAAGTATATAATTCCTATCTATCTGTTTATCTATCTATATCTTTATTTATTTCAACCTATAGTCCTACTTATGCATTCCTTAATACTTTTACCCATGTATCTGAAAACTGGTTTACCTGGGTCTTTAAGACAGAAATTTAGCTTTGACTCAAATAACTATCCAATATAATGATCAATAATGTAGTTAAATGGTTATGATAATTTTACATTATGATCATCATCTTTATCATCAATGTTTATTCAGATTCCAAATAAACAGCAATTTGTAAAAGAGATCTACATTGTTCTAAACAATGTAGGTATTTTTAGTTAACATGTTTAATACTTACTATGTGCCAGTACTTACGGTTCCCAGTACTTAATGTGTATTTTTATTCATTTTAGCTCTTACAATAACTCTTGAGATGGATACTATTTTTAGCAGCCCTTTATTTTACAAATGAGGAAACTGAGATACAGAGAGGTTGGTAACTTAACTCAAGCCTACATGGCTGGTAAACAGAGTCAGAATTAAATCCTGGGAAGTCTGGCTCTGAAGTCCCTGCTGTCAGGCATTGTGCTATATTGCCTACAGACAGCTATGTTCAAGATTAATATTTGCTTACAAAAATTACACCAAAGTATTCCTTTGAGTAATTAATTCCTTCAAGGAACTTAAAGTTTAATTTACATAAATTACATAACTGTGTCAGAAAGAATTTATTTTATAAAGAATATTGCATTTATAAACTAAATACTGGCCTCCTTTACTTACCCAGGGTTTTTATTTTTTTTCAATTTTCATTCTTCTTGTATTTTTTGATTTACACATGCACTATCTTTTAATGAAATCCAGAAAAGGGAACTAAACCAAAAGTCAATACACCTTTGCCAAGGTTAAAATGAATGGCTCTGGGGTGTTTTCTGTTGAATGACACTTAAGGATTTACTACTGCTCTCCTGGCTGCTTCCCTATCTCTCACCGAACCTCATAAGTTGGAAATCCACACAAGTACCCCAGAGTCGTATGTTGAGTCATATGCTGAGCTTTTCTCAGTATTGTCTTTCAGCTGAAAAGAATATTGAGTGTTGTGTAAGGAGGCAACATGGTGTAACGGAAAGAACGTTGGTTTGGCATATCAAATCCTGGGTTCAAAATCAGATTCCATCGATTGCTAGCTTTATAACTTATACTTGGGTAAGTCACTGAACATCAGAGTTTTAATCATCATCCTGGAAAATGGGGATAATAGTATCTATAGTGTATGATTATTTCTGAGGATTAAGTGAGATAGTAAGTGAAAGTGTGTCTTAGACATTAATTAAACTTTAGTTTGCATTTTATTCTCCTTTCAAGATCTTGACAAAGAGAGCACATATATATCAAATTGTATTTGTAAAATACAAACTATGTAATTCATCATTTTTCTTGCATTACTTCATTTAAATATGTATTTTACTTGGCAGTATGCCATACCTCTCAAAAAATGATAGCAATGAGAAGAATCTATCCACTTCAAGGATCAGTTTTGTTTAGAGTAATACTCAGCTTCTGTAATATCCAGTTGAAGCATGTTACAAATATTTTTTCCTTTGTTCCTCATCAGTAGTGAAAAACCAGTCACTGCCTCAAGACAGCTATGTGTAATGTTGTCTTTATTGCCTATGAAACTTGTATGACATAACTGGAAGATATTTTAGATGTTGGCTAGTTTTTGTATCCAAAGAGATAAGGATTCTTTAGAGACTTGTAAGTGCTTAATTTTCATTATAACCTCATGATGTAATCAGATAAATATATTCCTTGTTGCAATTAAATTAATAAATTAGGGTGGCAAATCTATTTACAAGAAAACATTCTGAAGGACGACTGTACTGCTTACTCTCTGTTGTGTTTGTTCATGGGTATTTGACTTGACAAGTAGCAGGAGGTTAAGTATGATTTCACTTTTACCTGTGGTTGTGAAGATATGAAAAGAAAATCAATCTCTAATTACCGCAGACTCAAAAGCTAGAGACCTGTCATAAAATATTCTGAAGTGATATTTTCTTTGAGACTGGTAATCCTCTGACATGCACCAATGAAGTGAAGTCATGGAGGAATATATATATTATATATATTTATATATATATTATATATATATATAATATATATGTGAGTGAAGAGAATTCCTTCTGTTGTTAATTCCTACAGAGATTGTCATAGGAAAAAAATATTGTCTGGTTTTTAGTGTAGCAGCACAGCTTTACTTAGGGAATATTTGTTGTTTGGCAGAAACAGGGCATTTGTGTCTAATAATTTTCCTCATAGCTTAATGTGCCAATTTCAAGGTGTTACAAAGCTAAACTGGCCATATATAGTTCCTTTCAGGGAGGGCTATGGTTGTGTCTACAGCTAAAATCTCTACAATTAACAGGTATATCCTACAGATGCTAAAACATTAACCTTGTGATCTTTTGCTGGGAACTATGGTAATTTGTAATCATATCTTTTCTAGGAATTTGTTTGCATCCAAAAGTAGGGAAAGGGCTGTATGCTGTTGAACCCCAATCAGTCATTAAATTCCTTGTAATCAGGAGATGAAGAAGTCTGAAATGCCTCCTCTTAGAATTAGCCAAAATAATGAAAGTCTAATAGATAAAGTTTAAGGCTGTAATCTTTGCCTTTAAGGATGGCTTCACATAAAATGAGATCATCTTGGCTCATGTTAGACTTAGTAATTCAGTTTCCAGCCTTGTATATTCCTGGTGTACTCTCTATTTTTATAGTATAAAAGATGTTTTTATGATGTGTATTGCTTTTGCAGGTATTCCTCCAAGCAATTCTTTGCCTTTCCATAAATTTAAAGGGACCATATAACAGTTTAACACATTTAATAAACAGACTTTATATGGAAATAATTTTATGATTTGTAGCAAGTTAAAGTTTATCTTAAAAAGTTCTGTTTTAGGTTTGCAAAGCAAACGAATCATTAGGTGATTTAAGAGCCCACGGTAATGATAATTTAAATAAAAACTCTAATGTAAACCTTCTGCTCCAATATTCATTCACTTTTCCTTCATGCTAAGAGGGAAATCTGGACTATGTACTGGGGGCAGTGTTTAGTAAGACAAAATATCCCTTTATAAAATTATTTTGCTTACATCTGTAAAAGTGACAGCTTAAGAGGACACTCCTATAACTGACAAAAGAGCAGAGGAACGGCAGGTCAAATAGCTTTTAATAGGCCATGCCATCCTGAGTTTGCATTTGTAACTTACAGGTTCACATTTGTTTGGGTCCAAGTTTTTTGTAGAACTTCTTCTTAAGTTTATTTATATAATGTGTTCCTACCAGTGCCCTGGGTCATTTATTACACCTATTAACTTCTCTCTCTGAAGAGATTCTGCCAGAATCCCTTAACAACTGTCTTTGAGTCTGTTTCTTCTCTCCTTAAATTTAAGATCAAGGATTTGCTGGCACCATGGTTTTTGAGCCTGTTTTGTTGCTGGCTCAATTATATTTTTCTGTGGATAAATAGAGGTACATATAATTCGCCAGACTGGTCCATTTTGTGTGTTGAAACACCTTTAAAAAATATAAAACTCAAAATTCAAAAAAAAAGCTACATTCAGTGCTAGCTGGAGCAGCTTCTTAGTATTATATTTAGATACTTCACTGACTTCTAAGGAGAGTTTTTCCTTTTGTATATTTTATGTGTTGTTCATAGGTTGAGATGAGCATTTTTTTTACTATCATACTTTTGCTTTTCTTGAGAAAACATGGACTGAGAAACCTTCACTCTAACCTGTCTTTGGCTGTGAGAACCTGTACTGTAATGATCAGAATTCCTGTTTGTTCAAATCTGTTTCTCTCCTAACGTAATCTCAAAATTATTTAATTATACTGATTAGAATTTTCATTAAAATGTAGTTTAAAACAGAATAGGATTGTAAAATAGACAAATGGTAAAGGCAGTTTAAAAATTACATCTACATGATGCCAAATTAACTGGTTGGAAAAAAGAAACACTCTTTAATATTAAGCAACAACTTAAAATTATTTCAGTAGATTTAATTAATGGTATTTTAAGAAAATTATGTCAAGGCATTTAAAATGGTCAAGCCATTTTTTAAATTGGGTTGTTTGTTTTTTTGATGTTGAGTTGAATAAGCAGTTTATATATTTTGAATATTAACCCTTTATCTGTCATATCATTTGCAATTATTTTCTCTTGTTGTCTTTTTGTTTTGTCCGTGGTTTCTTTTACTGAGCAAAAGCTTTTAAGTTTAAATTAGGTCTTGTTTTTTTTATTTTTGTTTTTCTTTCTTTGCTCTAGAAGACAGATCCAAAAAAAATATTGTTACAATTAATGTCAAAAGAGTGTTCTGCCTATGTTTTCTTCTAGGAGTTTTATGGTTTCCTGTCTTACATTTAGGTCTTTAACACATTTTGAGTTTATTTTTGTATATGATGTGAGAAAATGTTCTAATTTTATAATTTTATTCTTTTACACGTAGCTGTCCAGTCTTCCCAGCACCATTATGAAAAGACTATCTTTCTCCATTATGCATACTTGTCTCCTTTGTTTTATATTAATTGACCATAGCTGCATGGGTTTACTTCTGGGCTTTCTATTCTGTTTCTTTGATCTATGTGTCTGTTTTTGTGACAGTATCATAGTATTTTGATTATTGTAGCTTCTAGTAAATGAACAGAAGACCTGAATAGATATTTTTCCAAAGAATGTATACAGATGACCAGCAGGCACTGAAAAGATGCTTAACTTTGCTAATCATCAGAGAAATGCAAGTAAAAACCACAGTAAGATATCATCTCACACCTGTTAGAATGGCTGTCATCAAAAAGTATACAAATAAATTTTGGCAAGGATGTGGAGAAAAAAGAACCCTCATACACTGTTTGTGGAAATGCAAATTGGTGCAGCCACTATGGAAAACAGTATGGAGATTTCTCAAAAAACAAACAAACAAAACAAAACTACCATATGATCCAGCAGTTCTATTTCTGGGTGTATATCTGAAGCAAATGAAAACACTAATTCAAAAAGATACACGTGCCCCAATGCTCAAAGCAGCGTTATTTATAATAGCTAAGATATGGAAGCAACTTAAGTGTCCATCAACAGAAGAATGGATAAAGATGCAGTATGTGTGTATGTGTATATATATGCACAAACATATATATGCACATATATATATACACAATGGAATATTACTCATCCATAAAAAGAATGAAATTCTGCCATTTACAACAATGTGGATGGACCTAGAGAAAATTATGCTTAGTGCAATAAGTCAGAGAAAGACAAGTATTATATGTTAACACTTATATGTAGAATCTGAAAAGTAAAACAAAGGAATAAATATAACAAAACAAACAGATTCATGGATACAGAGAACAGACTAGTGGTTACCAGTGGGGTGAGGGAAGGGGGCAGGGGCAAGATCAAGGTAGAAAATTAAGAGGTACAAACTACTATATATAAAATAAATAAGCTATAAGGATTATTTCATGACACAGGGAACATAGCCAGTATTTTATAACTTTAAATGGAGTATAATCTATAAAAATACTGAATTACTATGTTGTATACCTGAAACTAATATAATGTTGTAAATAAACTATATGTCAATAAAATAAATAAATGTCCAAGCCAGTATGTATTTTTATAGACTCAGCCACATTTAGAAACTATTAAATATTAAAATTCCAATTTGTTGGCCTTTAACACAATACTCTGAAAAGATCCTGTTTAAAAAGGTCTATGCACTCACTATTCTTATCTCTAGGATAGTCTGTGTACATAACTTATTTGAATGAATTTAGAAAAAAATCAACACTCTGATGGTTGAACTTAGTAAAGCAACTATATGCCATATTACTGGAACTTTTTCAACCAGGTATTTTGTGTAATCAGGGATTGTTTGAGTTGGATCTCCTTTCTTATAGGAGAAACCTTGAATTATCAAGATAATCATGCTTTTAATAGGTGTTTTCCACAGATTGTTCATAGATGTGTAATAGCTAATTACTAAAGAGAAGAAACTTCTAAGATACACTGCAATGATGTATTTTATGTCCAAGTTTAGCTTCTGTTATGTGAGAGTTGCTTCTTACTGTTCTGGGCATTGGTTCAGACACCTCACCCAAATACTATCTTACGGGTTTCTTGAACTTGTACTCTGGATTATATACTACATTCATAAAAGTTGTAGGAGTCAAACATACACATGTGAACTATACTCCTTTCCAAATTTCTAGTGGGGAAGAGTACAATCATGGGCATATAAATATAGATGAAAAGACTACTAGTTGATAGATAAAGACTATTGTGTCCCTTCCTTCCATAATAACAGAATTATAAGGTAAATTATAAAGTAAATTAAAGACTACAGAACATTATCTGGGATATGAGGACTACATATCCCAGTCTTTCTCAAAGCTAAGAGTGTCCATTTGTCAAAAATTCTTATACCAAAGATGTATGAGAAGTTATGTGTGATTTTCTAGGCTTGGATCTTATGACACATCTAATGAGCTGAAAAACAGATGTGTCTCCAGCCCAGTTTCCTTCAGGCAGAAAAGGTGCTAGTGGAGTAACAAGGGGGGAAAAATGTGGTTCATGGACCATGTGGTCTAGAGACATGTGTTAACATGGAATACTATAACTTTAGATCTGAACATTACACCAGTATTTCACGAGCGTAACTTTTACTCTAACTGCTTTTTGGCTATGAGTACCAGAAGCTTAACCATTTAGAATCTCTATTTGTTCAAGTTTTTCTCTTTCCTAAGTAGATCTTGGGATGGCTCACAAACTCTTCTCAGTAGCCATTGTGGTTGCTCCTCTACACTGCCTGAGCCAATTTTTTTGCTCTGGCTTTTGTTCTGATGTCCTTCTGTGTTTCCCATTTATAGGACCTTGATATAACCTTGAAGCCTGTGGATATTGCAGTGATACCTCTCCTGCAAGCGTGAGTGGTCTTCATTTCTTCTCCAAGCATCTTCTTTCTGTTTTTGCTGAGAAGGCTTCATTCTCATTGTTGTTCCAATGATTTTAATAGACATCTCCACGCTTCTTTCTCTCTCAAAGAATGCTTATATTTGACTCATACATTCTGTCTTATAGTTAACTTGGAACCAGTTCCCTAGGGCAAGACTGGTAGTCCCATGTCACTTCTCACCATCAACTCATGCTCCAACATGGAGCCTGAGCCAGGGAGCTGCTGCGCTATCAGGATTTATGTAGCTGGGTCAACACAAAATAGTGTCTTTTTACTACTTTAAAATTAAACTCATTCAAAAGGCATTCATTACAATTTCTTATGTAATGGATAATATTTCTAACCTACTAATATTATTTCTCTCTTGAAGAAATTGTATGTTGTGCTCTTATATATTTTAAAATTAAACAAATAACTGACTCTTTCTCATCCATCCTGAATAACAAACTTCTCTTCTTAATGTCTAGGAGCATTATGCAACAAAAAGAAATTCAGACTTAAGGTCAAGATCTAGGCACTAATCCCAGCCCTTCTGTTTACTTACTGTTTGACTTTGAGCAAGTCAGTTAACATTTATTGGTCTCAGTTTCTTTACCGATAATACACTATTAATAATTCCTGTCACCCAGAATAGTTGAACATCATGAAGTCACAGCCTAAATTCTGACCTGGATTTAGAATGAGATCTCTTCAGTCACCGTTATTTCTAGATCATTTGTTTTAAAGAATAAATGATTTTTATGTGCAGAATACAAGCATGTTTAATAGTTATTGTATTGCAATTGAATTTTTATCTAAATAAGGATAAATGACTTTCTAATATAATTAACATTTCTATCCTAAACCCTGTTGAATTATGTATAGTTTCCTGGAAAAGAGCTTGTCCTTAATTTTAGGAGTATTTTACTTTCATATTTATTTGCCAGTTTAATTTTACCCATATGTACATGCATGTGTGTATAATGCATATTTCCACAGAAAAAAGTACAATCTGCTCTGGATTTTCACTGAGTTTACTGTAGCATAGTTTGTTTTATATGGTATATGATTTCTGACTCCTAATCCCACATCAGGAGCTTTATAGCTTTTATTAGGTCCAGTAGAAATTGGCGGATGTTTCAGGGTACAGGATTTCCCATTTTTCAACATAGGCTATTTTTCAGTAGCCATGTAGCTGAGCTACTGACCAAGATGAGTTGATTTAGCTTTCTTAGCTTGAAACTACCCTGCTGCTCTCTTGGGAGGATATGTCCTAAGAACATACTACACTAAGAGGTTTAGCAGGGAGGGAACTGGCATTAAACACTTCTGTTAAAATCATGTTGGAATCAATGATGTAATCCTGGTAGAAGTGAGTTATTGACTTCTTAATGTACAAGGGAGGCACTGACTCCTTAAGTTTGGTACTCTCTGCTTCTCCTCCAGGGAACAGGAATCTGCTAAAGCCTTAAGGAATGTGAGGGGTTACCTCTTGTGGGAGGAGGAAGTTGGCTCTTTGAAAGTCACGAAGCAGGTCAGCATTTCTTCCTTCTGTGTTTTCATCATTAAGTTTAATATTTAAGGGTATCACCTATAAAGGAAACATTCATTTTATATATATTGGTCCTTGTTTGAAGACCACAGTATGGCAGTAATCCAGCAGATGAAATAAGAGAAATCTGGTCATAAGGTATTTACAAGCTTGGATGACCTATGGGGAAACAGAGAAAAATGGTGGTGTCTTCCTCAGCTTAAGAAGAACATAACAAAGGCATTAATTCTTTTTCCATATGAAAATAGCATTATTTTAATTTTTTGATTTGATAGTATACTATTATATAGAAAATTCAAACAAAATAGGAAATATAAAGAAGGAAATATAAATAGCTCTCAATACTATTATTCAGGCTTTTATTCATAGTTCATGTTTTTGTAAAGATCTATTCAGATTTTTTTAGCAAATGTATGCATATAGAGTTACGTATATGTATGTATATGATATATATGGTTTTGTATATATATCTGTGGTATAAATATATATATATATATCTTTATCTTTGTATATTCTCATACTGTGTATCAGTGGTTCATAACTGGGGACTATGCTCCCCTCACCTATCCAATTGAGAATCAGTGACTCAATGAGCCACTTTTAATTGTGGACTCTGTAAAAGCTCTCATGATCTATGATAGCAAAAAGTTGAAAAGCATTATCCGTATAATACTGCTTTGTAATTAGAATTTATACTCTGTGATCTTCAGACCTCTCTATGTCAATGAATAGATGGCCCATTTTTAAGGCTGTGTGCTCATTCATTGTATAGCCACACTTCAATTATTTAATCACTGTTCCACTGATGAACTTTGTAGTTGTTTCCATTTCCTTCTCCCTCTCATTACTGACAATGCTTTGAAGAGCATTTTTGTTTATACATCTTTATGATTCTTTATCCTCCTTGGGATATGCTATTAGAGGAAGGATGTCTGGGACACAGAGAAAACATTTCATATTTGCATATTGCTAGATTGTCTTTCAGAAAGATTGTATCATTTTATACTCCCATCAACAATTATGAGTGCCCCCAGAGCACTGATAATCTTTAAGATCATTACCAATTGACCAGGTGGAAAGCAGTTAATCGTTGTTTATATTTGCATTTGAGAGTGTGTAGTTGGTTAGGATCTTAGGCTCAGGAGTCTGACTATGTGAGTTCAAATCCTAGCTTTATCACTTAACAGCTTTCTGACCTTATGCCAATTATTTAACCTCTCAGTGTCTCAGGTTACTCATCTGCAAAATGCTGATAATAACAATACAAACCTTGTAGGATTGTTGTGAGGATTAAATGAATTAACACGCATAAAGCTTTACAACATTTCCTGGTAAACTCTCTCTAATAAATGTTAGCTATTGGTATATTTTCATGTTAATTACTACTTAATTTTTTCATTCATTAATTGTAAATTCAAGTTCTTTGCTATATTCTGTGATGTTTATCTATTATTTACTGATTTGATAGAGCTCTTTTATTTTTAGTTTATTTTTTAAATGCTTTTTGAGATTTTACTTTGTATGCTGAAGTTGTATATTACCCCCAACAAACCTAAAAAGAGAGTATATTCACCTTGGCATAATGTATAGGAATACAAATTATGTTGTCAGGAGACTCTTGGCATCTTACTTACCAGAATGTAGGGCTCTCTATACTTTATTGTGAGTATAGCCATATAAATTAGGCTATAATGACACTGGAGATGTTAAATTCTGAAATGTTGATGGTGATCTCCTTTCTCTCTCTCTCTCTCTCTCTCTCTCTCTCTATTTTTAAATAAAAGTAACAAACTATAATGGCGACTGCTTCAATTTACGTTGCTGTTGTTTTTGTTATGTGAGTAGAGTAAGAACATCAGTTATCAAATTCTTTATTAAGAAATCAAAATATTTATTTATTTTCATTCTGATAGTTTCTGAAATGAGAGCTTATTGTCAGTCTGCTGATTGTTGATAGAGCTCTTTTAATATTATAGATATTAACTACTTGTCTGTCATATATGCTACAAGTATTTTGGTTTTTTGTTCGGCATGTCTTTGTACCATATATGGTTTTACCATTTAAGTAATAAAATTTACTCATCTTTTAAGATTTCTGGCTGAAAAAGCCTGCCTCGTTGTAAAGATTATAGAAACATTCATCTCTGTTTTCTGCAAGGAATTTAATGATTTATTTTTTACATTTAAGTCTCTGACCTATCTTGAATTGAGTTTGATAGCAACAATGAGGAAAGATCTAACAAAAGCTTTACCCTTTGAGGATGATAAAGTGATCAATTTGAGCACTACAGAGACATACAAAATAATAGAATTTCCAATTTTCCTTTGGCAGGCAAAGTCTATATTTATCTTTTAGGAATTATTTTTCATGATCTAAAGTAGGGTTTTAATTTACTTCTATTTCTCACTCTCATTTTCTTTTACATTTCTGTTCTTTCTGAAAAACATCTGCTCTTGGGATTCCTTTGAAAGTTTAACAGAGTTTCTTCCCAGGAGCCAGTTATTCCCACCATATCAGGATTTCACATCGAGATAATTGATTTTAATGTTGGCTTTTTACAAGATTAAAATATTTCCACATAACAATTCCTACTGTGAGCATTGTTTGGACTAAAACTGCTGAAATAGTTGCCAATGAGGATGAATGGCTTTTACTGCTGATTTGAGATCCCTTTGTAATTTTGGCTCCTACTGTGCACTGGCCAGAGTGATGATTTCATCAGTTAATCAACATATTTAATAATGTCCATAAAATATAAAAGTATCCATAACAATGAACTTGAATGACCTATTTATCATGAACATAACACAGATATTATTTACATACGTATTAGCCATCTCTTGTGTACCACTGCAGATCCACTTGGCCTTATCTTTCATTCCAGTCATGGTTGCAGGGAACAAGTTTGCACAGATGTTGACCTGCTTTGTATATGTGTATCCAGAGTGCCTTGCCTCAGCCCATATGTGGCTTCTCTGATACCTGCACCTTGGGATGTTTGAACACACATGAGCAACCTGAAAGTGTGGAAGAGTTTGTGAGCCATGGGGCAAACCTTGACCAATGGGAGTTGTGAATTGACAGGTAAATGCTGCACCCTTTCATCCTTCCAACAGATGACCTGGAGATACAGTATACTCAATCAGTCTTTTTAGAAAAAGTCCCACAAATCTAGCCCGGTAGTGGCCCACTCCATATTGTACCTTTGTATTGGCTATTTCTCCTTTTCCATCCTCTCTTGTCCTTCCTGGCCCTTCTTGTCTCTCACTCTTGCTCCTGCAGCAGTAGTCTTTAATAAACCACTCATGCATCAGACTTCTCTAAGACCCTGCTTTTGAAGTTTCTTAGGCTGAGCAGTTACATTAGAAAAACATATTTAAAAAATCTTCTGGTTATTTGTATGGTGGCTTCCATGAATTAGAAAATGTAACTACTAGAGAATAGACCTTTGAAATTAAAAAAATAGGCTGAAAGTTGTCTATTAAAAATTTTTTTTCATCTTCTATATATTACTCAAATAATGTTCAATTTTTTTGAAATTTAGCAAAAATCATTCTTAAATTAACTAAGTAAAAGGCCTAGAAAATTTACTTGTATATTAATAATTTTTTATTGTAATTTTTTTTGAAAATACAAATTTATTACTTGTTTACTTAGGTTCTTATTTAACATGTAAGTTTGATTTAACCATTGATATTTAGTCTAAAGAAGTGTTACTTTTGTAGAAGCTGAACACAAAGAATCAAATTCTATGATTCATTTCTGTACTCAGAATAAACCATGGTTTTGGTATAATAATTATAATAAATATTTAAAAAATCTAACTAATATAAGAAAGTCATTACATTCAAGTTCATAAACCAATAATTGATGCAAAAGTGAGTTATAAACTGTGAAGCACTGAATTAATTTAAAGTTTCACTAGCTATGTAAGATTGTAAATATACTTTTAAATTAGAACTCCTACACGCTATATGGATAAAGAACAGCTCCCCTAATCTTCGGCCACTAGATGTCATGGCAGCTCCGTATAAGAAGCCAAGGGTGGGGGAGGGGTTAGCAGCGGAATCACCCATTTTAAGACATACTGCTCTGTTGCACAGAGGTGTATCATTCTGCATCTTTTAAAATTTTACAAAATGCAGAATTATCTTCAGCCAAAATAAAAATCCAGCTAATATTAGATCTTTTCATGTGGTGATAGAATAAATGTGTTGGTAAAGAAAATTTAAGTGGTTGAAAACCACTTAAAGCAAATTTTGCTTTTGGATAACGTCATTGTTCTGTTCTCACTCTAACTCCATTAAAAAAAACCAAAACAACCCTGTGAGCATTTAAAATGGAAAGAAAAAAGGACGTTTCTAAAAACTAACTGGTTATAGGAAGACTTACTGGCCTGGGGAAAAACTGGGCATAGCTCTTGGCCAGTCCATGTATAAGTGCAAAAGAAATATAGCATAAGATTAAAAACATAGCATGTAGTTAAAAACCCGAGTTTTGGAATGCCAAAAGCCTGGCTTTTGATGTGGATCTTCTCTTTAATAGGTATGTGATGTTTTACTCCTCAGCTGTAAAGAAGTGTTGATAGTTCCTCAAAGCGTTGTTTTAAGGTTCAAATAGGATGATGACTATAAAGCTTTTAGCACAGTATCTTACACATTGTAAACATTCAGTGAGGGGCCATTCTCATTATAAAGATGGAATTTCGTACCTAATGTTTTAAAATGAAAAAGCTCAATACTTCAAATACAAATAGAGCATAAGCTTTAGTCAGTTTTCTAGGCAAGAAACAGCCCTTAAGTGGAGTATAATATAAACAACCCCTCCTAAAGTAAAGCTATCATGTATGTTGAAATAGAATCTTTTTGTGACTGTGGGCATGGAAAGGAATTTCTCACTGGAGTGATCCTCATTAATATCTTCGACACCAAGTCCCCTCTTTTATTATTATGTTTGCTTATAGCAATGACAGTATCCACAAAGGTTCTTGCTTTTGCATCTCCTTACATTCCACCTAGGGGTTGGGAGTCCAAGTCAGATGGCCGTGTGCTGGGTGCACCTGTTTCCACTCATTCTGACAGTGGAGCATTTAATGTGGAAAGGGCAGCAGGGCATAATCCCAAGACTATGCCTTACATTCCAGAGGGTCTGAACTACAGATGATCCCATGACACCTTCCTAATATGCATGGAATAATGTGATATTGGAGGTTCCAGGGCAGCAGACATCTGTCTTTAAATGTGGCTTTTCCAAAATGGTGATGTATATGATACCTAGAAAACAACTCATACTTACTTGTGTGTATTTGTATAATGGCCAGAGATAAAGACTTTGATATTTCAAAAGTGTTTCAGCACATAATATTAACATGACTGTAGTTCAGAGGGATGAGAGGGGCAAATAAGAGGATGAGTATGGTTTGACTCTGGTAGGAAAGGCAAGATCATTGAGAAGTGGTGGAGAGACAGGCTGCACCATCCATTTGTATGGCTTTGCTGGCTTCAGTAGGATTTAACAGTTCTGTTCTCCTACTTGCTACAGCTTTTGGAAAACTTTGGTGTAAAATCTGAGCAAAGAGACTGAAGATGAGATAAAAAAAAAGGAAAGTCTAGTGAATAAAAGGATTTACTTCAATAACTCCCCAAATCCTACCACAAGTGAAATGATCATTTCAAATACTACAAGGCAGAAAATGAATCAGCCATAGTACTAACGATTACAGTATGAGACGATGATTCATATGAAAGGCAGCATAATTACTGTGAATATCAGATTGGATTTCAAAATGAGGAAATAACATTTTAGTACTTTCTTGGCTAAGGATAAACATAATTGATTTATGAATAATATGAGGGTCCAGCTTATCTGGCAAATATATTGTATTTCATGTAGAAATAAGCTTAAAGGCGTTTTTCACATTTCTATGTGAAACCTAATATTCACACGCCAGGGAAGTGAGGAGGAGCAGTGACTGGAGCCACCGAGAGATGGCCGCTCGGCATCAGACGTGCCAGAGAGCAGCCCTCCCGCTGCACGCCAGCGGCGAGATCAGTGGTGCCTCCGGCTTGAAAAAATGATAGGCAATGGTTTATTTGTTCATTTATCTAGTTACTTAAAATAAAAAAATTGATTTATTAGAAAGAATGAGCACCTATCTTCCGCAGAGGCTATTCTGAGAAAATTTCTTCAGTCCTGCTTCATGGGGAAACCGTGCATCCCACACAAGTCCCTTTCTGAAGGCGCTGTTACATGATGAGCTTCTCACCGGTACTGAATTTAAAGGGTTAGAGGAAATCACATTTAGAAATGTTTTATAAATAAAATTGCCAGGTCCTGTTAGGTTCTTTGAGTCATTTGTAGTGGAGTGACTATAGTCTCTTGGTTAAGTGGGGCTTATTTACTGCCCTGTTTATTTGAGGCAGGGTGGAGTAATGGTTCAGATCAGAGAGCCAGTCAGACTTCCTGGCTTTGAATCCAGGTTCTGCTAAGTATAAGCTCTGTGACTTTGGACAAGTTGAGTGGCACCTATCTCATAGATATGTTATGCTGATTAAACTAATATTTGTAAAGTGCCTGGCACAGTGCTATGTGATTGCTAAATAATAATCATACATTTGATCTTTTCAATAATCCTGTGAGAAAAGCAAGACATATAGGATAAAAGAAGTTTTTGCAGTTAAAAGAGACCTTAGATGTCATCTAGTTCAAATCCCTCATTTCAAAGATAAAAAAAAGTACCTGAAGTGTTATTATTTAACAAAGTAATATAACTAGCATCTAAATGTGGGTTTCTTAATTTCTCTGGCTGTTTCTTCCCCCACCATATTGCTTTTACTTCTATAAAATATAACGAAGAGGAGTTCTTAAATAATTTCTTCATTTATGAAAATACTTTCTGTGATAAATGCAGCAGTAGAATTAGGAATTGGCATTGTACAAATTATACAAAGGCATGTCAATTTTTTAAAAAAGTATCTGCTACAATTAGATTTAACTGCATAATAACAGCAAACCCCAAATGTCTTAGACAAAATTTATTTCTCATCCATATGAAGGAAACAGAGAAGAGAGCACAAGGCTCTTTTGGTGATTCTATGGTCATCAGAGACCTGGGCACCTTCTACCATCTTATCTATCATTCTGTGGATGGTTTTCATTTTCAAGATCACCTCTGGGTCCAAGATAGCTGCTGGATCTCCTGCCCTCATGTCAGGTGTCCAGGATGCAGGAAGAAGGAAGGAAGAAAGGATAAACAAATATTTTCTAAATGAGTTAGTGTTCTTTCAGCAGTCTTCTATGAAGTTTCAATATCATCTTCCACTTACATCTCATCATTCAGAAATTTGTCACATGTCATGCCTGGCTACAAGGGATACTGCAGACTGCTTTCAACCAATTATCAAATAAAATGTGGGTTCTTCTATTGATAAAAGAAGGTATGTATATAGAATGGTAATTAACCATCTCTGCCATAGATAGGGATAGTTTTTCTTACCCCCTTTCCTCCTCACACTTCCTTTTCTCTTGCATTGAACTAAGAAAACCACATATCCATGTAGAAGAAAATCATTTTTTCTTTTTAAAAGGATATTGAATTTGTATATTAGGATCTTATTGTTGCAAGAAATAAATCAATTTATTTTGGACTAAGAGGAAAGAGAGAAGTCTATTATAAATTACAGTGGTGTTTTGTGGAACTCAAAGATAGGAATGAAGAAATGCCAGGGAAGGCCAGGAATTGAGAAAATGTTGGAAATACAAGCAGTTTACTTTCAATTTCCAAGGTCTTTGCTTCTTTCTGCACATGGTTCTTTTTTCACTTTGAAAATCTGTTTCTTCTGTGCCCAGAGTCAACCTGCTTGTAAAGGACAGAGCTGGGATTGGCATCCAGATCTTCTAATTTTCACTCTATTAAAATCATTATTTTAATGTTTTCTTCCTCCTCCTCTACCATAAAGCAGTAGAGTTCCTTCTCTTTACTGATTCACTGTCATCTCCCAATAAACTTTAAATAAATTTTGAATTTGTTATTTTTAAAATTCTTTATTGAAGTATAGTTGATTTACAATGTTGTGTTAGTTTCTGGTGTACAGCATAGTGATGCAGTTATACATACATATATATATATATTCTTTTTCATTATAGGTCATTACAAGCTGTTGAATATAGTTCCCTGTGCTATACAGTAAGACCTTATTACTTGTGTGGATCAGAACCTTGAAATCTGATTTCCAGAAATGCTTTACAGTGTCTGATATACTACTTGGCATGGAATACTAAGCAAACTTCCATTCTCAGATGTTTTCTCAAGCCATGTATTTTCATAGATTGATGTTAAATATTTCAACTATCACCTCACATTGATGATTCCAATTACACATTTCCATTTTAGACCTCTTTAACTTCAGATTTTTATTTTTATATGAATATTGGTCACCTTCACTCAGGTGTTTTGTAGTATCCTTAGTACCTTCAAACTCAACATATCTATGATCTTATTTTGAAATCAGTTCTTAAGCTGCATCCATCCAGGCATCAATGATCTTCCTTCCCCTTCACGTCTACTTCCAGTTAATTGCCGAGCCCTACAGAATCTGTCCCCTAAAGCTCTTATTTCTTATGCGTATTGCCATAAGTAATACACTTATAATCTTGTTTTTGTACAGTTGCAGCTGCCTCCTAAATCTTATCCCTATCTCCAGGCTCATCTATTCTCTGCATTGTCTTAAGAGTAATCTCTTAAATATATAAACATGGTTATGTTACTTCTCTACTTAAAATTCATCAGCATTTCCCTTTTACTTACAGAGCAATGGCCAAATTCCTTGCTAGCGATAGAAGGCTGTTTATTATCTGATTTCTTTATATTTAGCCGATCTCGTCCCCATCTATCCCTCCATATGCTTTGGCGGCATTGAACTACTTGCAATTCCCTAAATGCAACAGCAAAGGTCACACTTCTATGATATTGCACATATTAATTTTCCTTCCCTCTAAATCCCTTTACTCTGCTCTGTTGTCTTTGTGAACTTCTACTCATCTTATGAGACTCAGTTCAAGCGTCAGTTCTTCTCTGAAGGCTTCCCTGATCAGCATGCTTCCCTCTTTACTTTCCTCTATTTTTCCTCCAAAAGTTATTTTCTTCTTTCGTTGGATCATATGTCATGTATGTTTGAGAAGCCAGAAGAGCAGACTAAAGCAGATGTTATAGTTGTCTCCCAATGTCTGGTCTGGCCTTATGTATTGAAAAAGACAGGCATGTGGCTGTCCCAATGAGAGCTACCTTTCCCAGCCTCCCTTGCAATATGTGTGACTGTAGGACTGGGTTTTTTGCCGATGCTCTGCACACAGAATGTTGTGTGCAACTTCTGAGATGTGCCCCTTAAAGTAAAGGGTATGCCCTTCCCTTACCTCTTTACTCTTCCCGTCCACTGACTGGAACCTGGGTAAGATGGACCATTTTTGACTATGCAGATATGGGCAACACCCTGGGATGGCAGAGCAACAAGACAGAAGAGGCCAAAGTCCCTGATACTGTGGAGCTACCATATCCACTCTGCACTGCTTACACTTAGACAACTGTGTGCGAAAGATAAGCTTCTTTATTGTTTAAGCCCTTGTTTAGAACACTTATATCCTAGTACAAATATTCAGATACAACATGTTTTGTAGCCTAGCTAACATACTCCTCTATAAGACTATGAAAGTTCAGGAACTTAGATTTATTAATCATTGCATTCTTAACATCTAGTACAAAGCCTAAAACACAATATGCCATCAACAAAAGGTTAGAGAAGAGATAAAGTTGAAAATGGATTCAAGTTCCAGCTTGTATGCAAAAAATGCAGTGTTCTTTGTTTTCCTATAATTAACATAAGCTTACTCAAGTCCATCCCCATTTTTTTGTTGATGAAGGCCAAATCATTGTTGCCAATTTAAGGTAATTAGCACTTTCAGTTCTACTTTAAGTCTCTTTTGGTAACAACTTAGCTAATTATGATTCTGTAACCTGGCCCTCTTGGGGCATGGCGATGGTGGTTATCTCATGTTTCTTTCTGACACTGAAAGCCAGCTAACCGACCTGCTGGACCTCCTGTGCGCTCTATGGCCTCCACTGTGGTGTCTCTCTTTCATCTTGGTCTTGGGTATTGGCCTCTGTCCTTGATGCTGAATTCACACCTTATCATGCCCCTAATTCTTAGCTCACTGCAAGGCATTTTTGTGCTTTTTACTTCAGTCTTGTATAGTCTCTGTTGGAGTTGCTAGGGAACTCTTGTTTGCTGCATCTCTATCTTTCTGGAATGCTGAGACTCTTTTTTTTTTTTCCAGTTACAAAATAATGTGAATTTATTTATATTTAAGAAATGCATCTGTGGCATTTGGAAGCATTATTTGTGAAATGGTATCCTACATTTAATTACACTTTCTGTGGATAATGCATGAGTACTTGTGATTATGTTCATAAGTTAAATAATTCAAATAGCACTATATTAGATTCTCTCACTTTTCTAGCTTAAAAAAGACTTTCACACACCACACAGGATACTGACAAATAGCAATTCCTAAGGCTTGGAAAAAAACTTCTCTAATCAGACTCTTTTTAATGATGCTGTGCTCAATACTTGTCTTTTAACTGTCTTTGACTAATTATCATGCTTTTAAAATTGAAGTATAGTTGATGTACAATAGTATATCAGTTACAGGTGTACAATAGAATGATTCACAATTTTTAAAGGTTATATGCCATGTGTAGTTTATTATGAAATATTGGCTGTATTCCCCATGTTGTAAATATATCCTTGTAGCTTATTTTATAAAGTATAGTTTGTTCCTCTTAATCCCCTACTCCTGTATTTCTCCTCCCCTTCCCTCTCCCCCCTGGTAACCACTAGTGAATCTGCTTCTTTTTTGTTATATTCATTAGTTTATTGTATTTTTTTATATTCCCTGTATAAATGATAATTTGTCTTTCTCTGTCTAACTTATTTCACTTAGCATAATTGGAATACTGAGACTCTTATGAGGAAGCTCTCAGACCCATCCATCTAGACCTCCTTCAACCACTGCTATTTCAGGTGCAGTGTTGAATGGAGGACTTCTCTACCCAGCTCCTGGTTACACTCTTTATAGCCAGACAATGAGCCTTCTGTTCTGAAATGTCTTCAAACTCATCTGAGATTTCTATCAGTATGCTATCTTGAGATGCCTCCTTCCCTCCTGTCATTCTTCCAATCATTTAGTCTAAGGAGATGGAACACTAGACCTTTTCTCAAGTAGCTACCAATATTTACACTCTAGTAAGTCTCCTTTGATTCTTCCTTTCCCACCCATTGGCCAACATATAACCTCCTTCTGAACTGGGGAAACATCTCTTCCTTCATGATTGTTTTCTTTACTCTAAGGCTATGGCATAAACTCCATATTAGTCCTCCAAGCTGTGACTCTTTATATGCAAACCAAACGTTTTGTAATTCAGAATACCTTTTTACCTCTTAAAGCTTCTTCTCTTGGTTTTTAAGGCAGCTGACTCTGAAACAAATTGAAAAAAATGAATGGGTTCAGAACCTCAGTTGACTTTTTTCATTCTGACCTTCTCTATTCCTAGGAATGGCAATGCTAAATAAAAGTGTTGCTAAGGAAAACTGTTATTTTCTCTAAGAGCCCTCCTCCCCATTTTATGGTAGTAGCAAATCCATTCATGTAAAGAGTTTTATTTTTGTATAGAAAATAGCCTGATATTCTACTTGTGTATGAAAGATATATATATTAAAAAAAAACCTTTCTACCCTCTGCCTCCTTGTTTCCCACAATAGCCTGAACAGGCTGGAGAAGCAAAAACAAAAACAAAAACAAAAATAACAAGCAAATAACAAACAAACAATAAATAAAAACAACAAAAACAAAACAGAGGCAATACTATAAGTTCACCAAACTGTTTAATTTTTCTCTTGGCACACAGGAAGTCATAGATTTACCTATAGTCCCTTGTGTCTAGGGGAACTGTGTCACTGGGCTCTTTGAATGGAAACTGAGTAGAAGTGATGCATGCCACTCCAGACCTGATAATAAGAAATCCTTGTAAGATCTGTGAGATCTGTCTTGCTCATTTTCCCTAACCGCACAGCAGGAAGAGAAGGACTTTGAGATGGTGGGACATAAAATGGCAAAAGCCTGAATTCTGAGGTGATGTATTGGAACAGCTTACCCAGGCCATCTCCTGGCCAGGAACTTTAGCTCTGGATTTTATATGAACAAGAATACTGTATTATTGCATTAAGTTTCCATAATATTAGGAGTTGGAGATTTGTTTATTACAAGTTAACATTGAATAATACATTTGGAAAAATCAGTGATAGGAGTGAAGGATTTAGCTGCACTTAGAGGAATGCAACTGAGAGGAGGGAAGAAGGAAGGGACAACAGAGCTGATTAATGTGGTCTTTGACTGAGCTCCATGGAATGGATAAAGTTGGATGGAGAAGGAGAAGTTCCTGGAGGTGTTAATGGCTGTCAGAATTTTAAGAACTGGAGTGGCTAATATTTAGTTAAAAATGTTTTTGGAATACAATACTTGATACAAATGAAAGAATGATATTTAATTTTTGAAGCATAACAATATAATAGTTATGAACTCACCACCTAAGAACCAGAACATTATCATTATTGTTGAAGCTGAAACCATATGGGTAAATTTTAGAAATGTGATAAAGAAAATCAAGTTTCAGAAAATGATATACTAAGTAACAATATTTTTTATAAAGCTCAACCCCCCCCAGATAATAAGGTCTTTAGGGATATATATATATAATTTAGGGATATTATATATATATATATATAATTTTTGAGGTGGTATGCTGGGTTCTTTTGCTAGGTGTAAGCCTTCAGTAAAAACTTCTCTGAATTTTGTTGGTACCCAGGATTAGTAGCAGGATCGTCTTAAAAGGGCAATAGAATAGGGAAAAGTCATAACATATATTAATGTTAGAGAATTGTGACAAAGCAATAACTGAAAGCCAGAGGTAATTATAGTCAACATAATACACCGCCTCAGCCTGAATCCCTAGAGAAACAGAGAGACTCTGGATTTCCTCTCCTTAGTGGAAGATAGATTCAGATAAAGAATAGGCTAAACTAATAGTGGGAGGACATGGGGACATCCAGGGAGTTGGCATCTGGGTTACATTTGAATGAATTTTAGTTCTTTTTAGTTTCATGCTGTTGCCTCAGTTAGAAAACAGTTTTTTGCTTTTGATCTGTGTTCCTAGGAAGGAAGTCCACCCAGATTTCTGATAAGGGTGAAAGAAGAATGCTATTAGTAAAAGCAGACTTTGAAAAACCTACATTTGACAAAGTTTATAATTATTAACATTCATTGAGTGTCTACTATCTTGGAGACCACTGTGAAAATCCTTTAGCTCTTTCTTCTCTTCATTCTTGCCTTAGGTTTTAGGTCTTGACACACGTGGTGCTTGACAAACAACTGTAGTTGCTCTCTTTTAGATTGACAATGTGACTAGGAGCTAGGATGATGGGGACCACCCCAGTGAGGTCTTTTTCTGAATCTTTAGAATGGAGGGTAGGCAGTCTTCCTAACACAGAGTGGCTGAACACAGAGCCACAAGGATGCACTGACAGCCTTTCCAGAAAATTGGCAGCTTTGATGTTGCTCAAGGTTGCTTGGCTCACCCTGCCCTTCCCAGCAAAGAAATGATTTTTTAATCAGAAGGAAGAGGGTTCAGGCTGGCAGGAAGTGGGTATAGATGATCTTTATTGTATGGGTGTCTAAAATGAGGCCAAGCACATAAAGTTCCATGTGAATGGAACAAACTAGCTGGTGACTCCACTTCTGTGTTATTTTGGACACATAACTTTTTAGAGTCTGTTTTTCTATCTGTTAAGTGAAGGGTATTAATACTGATCATAGAGCATTTTGTCGAAGATGAAATAAAATAATGGTTTGGAATAAACTTTGTCAACTCTAATTTTGTAAATATATAAGGAACTCAAGATTAGGAAGCTGTGGGAGTACTACACTGAGCAAGGCATCAGCTGGACTACATGAACTTTGAAATCATTCCCAGTTCTAATTTTTTGTTCACTCACTCAAAAAATATTGAGCAGCTAATATATTGAGTGTTGTTTTAGGCACTTGAGATACATCTATAAAAAAAGTAGCTACAGATCTATTTTTATGAGTCTTTTCAGTATAATCTTTGCAAAGGTTTAATTCTAGAAAACGGTCATCGACTCCTGAAACTTTGCAATAACCTAGAGGAAAATATATAACATATATATATTTGTGGAGAGAAATAATATAAAATATTTAAGCCCTTAGAATTCATTTATGGAGAAATAACTGACTAACTTTGTTGGCCTCACACTAACATAGCTTTTCCAAAGTGTTCTCCTAGTGTGAAAAATGTCCAAATCCCTTCTTTTATTAAGAAAGTTAAAGAAAAAACTGACTAGGATCTGGCACCCCATTGAGATATATATTTTGTACATGTCTCCCTAAGGATGAGTGAACAGATGATTCTTATGCTTGGGTTTGAGACATGTCAAAGAAAACTCATATTGGGACCTGACTGTAGATCTAGTCCCATTTTTGAAAAATTTGTAAACCCAAACAATCCCTTTGTCTATTTCCTTAATTTACTTGACAGATTTCCTCATTGAGAACTTTGAATGATGTGTGGAGCCTGATTTGATGACAATTTAATGACAGTTCCTCTATTCTATTTTTCCTATGAATTCCTCTCACTTCTTTCCCCTATAGATGTTCTAGCCTTTGAGGTTAACTCAGACTTTCACTGAACCCAGTCATGGTCCTCTGCTTTTGGCCAAATTCTCTGGAAGAGGACATTTGGAAGCATGCTTCTGTAAGGCACTGATGGCGATGTGCAACACTCTGTCCTAAATCAATCAGTCTTTCCAAAGCCAGTTTTATTGGTAAGTGGAGTTCATGGAATTCCACCATCTCCAAGACTTTAGTCCTTCTCTTAACCAGTCTGCTGGAAAAGTTCTTTGACTAAGAGGAAAATTCAGATTAGCCCTTCCAATTTTTGAACAGGTATTACCAAATATATGTACTGAGAAAATTTCCTTCCGTGTTCTAACACTATTATTTATAAAACAGCTGAGCATGCTGCAGCATAATGTACACCTTTTACTAATGTGTGTGAAGATCCCCCAGATGTCTGGAACCAACTTACAAGTTTTCTTGACTTCATTAGTTTAAGTGTCCTTTCACTGATATAGTAATTTTAGCAGACTGGCAGACAGGCTTGTGGCCCTCATGATCCCTGCTTCTTGGTACTCAAGCCTGTGGGTAACCCCCTCTGCGTGAGTGTGAGCAGAACCTGTGACTTTAGTCTAGCCAAGTAGATTATGGCAAAGGTGACAGGATGTATATGATTATGTGTATGTGATTATGTTACATAAATGATAATGCCTGTCTCTTTTCTTGCTGCTTTGATGAAGCAAGTTGTCATGTTATGAGTTGCCTATGTAGCAGGTCATGTGGCAGGAAACTAGGGTGGCCTCTGGCTGACAGGCAGCAGGAAACAGGGGCCTTGATCCAACAACCTTTGAGGAGCCCAATACGGCCAACAACCATGTGAACTTGGAAGCAGATTCCTCAGTCAAGCTTCAGATGAGACAGCAGCCCTAGCTGATACCTTATTTACAGCAGCCTTGTGAGACCCTAAGCAGAAGACTCAGCTAAATTGGCCCATAGAAATAATTGTGTGTTGTTTTAGGTCACTAAGTTTGTGGTAACTAAGACAGAGACCAAAACATTGAGAATGGCAATGGTTTGACAGATCTCCAAACACAGGAAATCTGAATTGAAAGCTTGTTTGCCTAGAAGTCATTTAACTGGGAGGACATTTATGAATCAGTGAGGATATTTTGGGAAAACTATCTTAAACTATATTAAAGCTATCCTAATATAATTACCTAACAATGCTAAATGGCTGTCCTTGTGATAAGCATAGGAGGGAATTTCACTACTTTTTATGTCACTAAGAAAAGTATGAAAGCAGGCAGAATTTTACTAGGCCTCCAATAATGGTTAGAAATTGATTAAATTGTCAAAGAGGTGGGAAGAGTCATGTATTTCATGTAGGATAAATAGCCTAAACAAAGTTGATTAAGGTAGTATGGTTCAGAATGTATTTGAGAGAAAATGATCAAAATGTCTGGATGATCCGGAAGTTTCAGGAATGGAGACAGTGGGAGGAAGATAGTGGTTAAGGAAAAAGGAGGTTTTTTTTGTAGAACACCTTCAATGCAAGGCAAGAAACCTAAATTTCCCTTGAACCCATGGTCTTTGCTCCCTTTTCTCTACCTTAATCCAAGTAATCCTACCTTTATCAGTTTTATGTATTGGGCTTTAAAAAATATTTTATTTAAACAAAAGTTTCCACAGCTAAAAATAATATGTGAATTTACTTTAGAAAAGAGGAAACTTGTGTTTTTTTCAACAGCTGCTATTAAAGTTTTATTTTACAATTCATCTGACTGTAGTTTTCAGATGGGATTAAAGGAGGGATAAATTGAAGTTATGGGGACCAGTTAGAAGGTTATTGTAATTATTTACCCTTTGAAAGGATTCATTGTTGTAGGCAAAATAGGATTTTACAACAGGATTCAGGGATTTAATAGTGCTTAACTCAGAGCTTTGCACACTTGAGACTCTCAATAAATATATGTTGAATTGTAGGGATTTAACAATAGGACTCAGCTCCAGACAAAACAGAAAATCGCTAGAGAAAAATTTGTGGATTAACCACAACAACAACAACAAAAAAACTTACTTGGTGCAAGGGAGTTGGATGGATACATTTTGTAAAGGTAGTAAGAGTTCTTGATTATCATGTTGAAAAAGTGATTAGAAGCTTGATACTAGAGCCTCAGGTCTTGCAAAGGAACATATTATTTTACTATATAAATTTTCTAAGTAGAATTTTTACAATAAGACATAAGCTCTTTGATTTGTTTGGGTAAGTAAATCTGCAAAGGTCTATAAGATGTATTGTTATTTTAAAAGGTAAGGGGAGCTAAATTATGCTTATTTGAGGAGTTTCCCCATTCTCATTGACACTGGGCTCAAAAACCAATGTTTGAAAGATTTACTTTTTTCCTAGAAAGAAAATTTACAGAATCAATAACCTTCACTGATAGCCATCAATTATTTATTTTTTTAAAAAAGGGAATAGAGGTTTATAACTTTTTAAAGACAGTCCCTTGAAAATTAAAAAAAAACATATTTTCTGGGAATTTTCAATATGAATAATGAATATTTAAAATCAAAATCTCCTTAATATTCTTAAGTATCCTTGTTCTTTTCAAAGGAATTTAGACTACATATGAATTATATTTTCTTATTTTCTTTAGTTTCTAACTAATAACCATATTAACTTTACAAAGTAAATGCATAAACATCAGCTTCTTGAAAATGACTTATTTTTCATGGAGCTGGGAATAGTGCATAGATATAACTATTAACAGTGCATTTGACTTACATGCTGCAAAACAGAAATAGATGTCAATCATGGTTGGAGTAATTTCTCTTTAATAAGGAGAACATCAATCAAGTACAATGCTTTGTTGTAATCTCTCCATTCTAAATTTCATTTATTTCTCCTGAAACAAGCATTTTATAAAATCCATCTCAGAAATAATCAAAGGAATATCATTTACACTTACACTAAATTTTCTTCTGTATTATTTTCTTTTATGATATCTGCAGAAAACATCTATAAATGCATAGCCTTTTCCAATTAATTGAACAGTAGTTTTTTAATTTGGGTGTCACCCCCCCAACTTATTTCTGCTTAATAGTGATTGCTTCTCTCAAGAAGCTGAGAATTTAAAAATTCCACTTGTCAGCAGATGGAAAAGTGTTAAATATCCAAAACTATATGAGTCCTACTTTGTGAAAAAAATCCACATAAAATATGATTTTTCCCTTTGAGAGAACAATTTCTATAATATGCTTTTCCTTCCTTTTGCTAAGAAAAGACACATTAGTAATAAATTATAAAGGAAAATAATGGGATTCTGAGAGACTGGTGCACCCCAAGGATAAAGAAGAGGTAATTGAACCAAACTGTATGTTATTTTTTGATGGCTGAATTTGTGTGACTAAAATAATTATCTTTCACAACTTTTAAACATGTGTGCAGACATTTACATACAGTTGTTACTGTTGAGTGATGTTCTTGTTCTTACTGAACTTTCTTTTCATCACAACTACTTTAATCTTAGAGAACTGAGAGTGTCAATAAGGTCATCTCTTCCCACATTTAAAATGTGGGAAATTGATCTGCGATTCTGAAAGTCAGTAGGAAAGAACAACCTGGAAGCCAGTGAATACTATAGCCATCTCAAGGTGACTGAGGACAAAAAGGTTAGATAAGGTTCAGTGGTGATGGCCTAGCATTATTTTGGGTTTTTCTTTGGGAGAGCAGAGAACAGATCACTCCCATCTATTGGGAGAGGTCACACCTGGAATTCAAATGCTGTTTTGTGAGCTCTTAGAAAAGAAACACTGGAGGAAGTCCAGAAGTGAGAAATAATAGTGGTAAAGAGAACTGAAGAATTTATTTGTAAGGAGAGATTAAGGCAGTTAACTGTGTTAAGTGAAGATTAAGTGGGCCCTGATAACACGCTATGCATATTTGTAAAGCCTAAATGAAGACAGGACATATTTAGCGTAACATGCCTGTAGTTAAGAATATATGGCTTTTAAGGAAATAAATTCCAAGGAACTTATTAGAAGATACTGCTCAATATTTTATTTCGTGGAAATACTAGTTTTGACAAAGTAGTAATTGTAAAAGTGATTTTGTAAAATGAAAATAAGATTATAAGCTTCTTGAAGTTATTCAATTTATATAAGATTTTACAGTTATCTTATAAATCCTTATTCTTGTCAAACAAAGAACTGTTAGGAATTATCAGGCAGCACTGGATTACAGTTTTTAAAAAAAGGCAGTCTCTTAGACTGCAGCTCTCAAACTTTAGTCTCAGGACTGCTTTATACTTTTAAAAAAGTATTGAGCTTCCCAAGGAGCATTTGTTTACATGGGTTTTAGTGATGGATATTTACCATATTAGAAATTAAACTGAAGATAATTTTGATATATTTATTTATTGCTTCATTAAAAATAATGATAAACTCATAACATGTTAACATATAGAACATATTTTTAGGGAAAAATAACTATAGAGGAGAAAAGTGGTATTGTTTTACATTTTTGCAAGTCTCTAATGTCTGGCTTAATAGAAAACAGCTGGATTTCTATAGTCAGTATTACAATGTGTTGTTTTAGGTGAAGTGTATGCAGAAAGCCCAGCCTCACACAGATATGTAGTTGGGGAAAAGGGAGTATTTTAATAGTCTTTTCATATAACTGTGGACATCCTTTTTGATACCTACTAAAATTTGACTAGCAGTAGGTTTTTGCAGGTTAGTTGCAATGTGGAATCTGATACCACACCAGTAAACTTTTAGTACCCTCTTACACTGAAATCCATTGGTCTGTCTTGCATTTTTAATGGATATTTTATAATTTTGTAACACTATGCACTGGTCACTTGGAAAATACTTGTTTTCTGAGTTATTCAGATCTTCTCAAGGTTGATCTATTTCATTACACAATATCAAAAATTCACACTTGTTAATACTACCACTGATCTCATCAGAAAGTCTTTAAGTTTAGAAAACTGTCAAGCTCATAGTGGTAGACACAAATTTTAAAAAATTTGAATTTCTCCTGAAAGCTAGAATCTCATCATTGGCCATACATACTGTTTGTTTTTCTTGAGGTATCAAGCTCACTTTGTTCATTTTCAAGAAAACATTTTCCAAATCTCAATCTCAATAGCCATAGTTTGTCAGTCATTTTTTAAAAAGTGAAAAATAGTGTTCCATGAAAAATAGGGTTAGCTCAGCTCATAACTCAAATGACCACATAAGTGCTTTTTTGCAAGTCATTGTCCTTTTGTGCACTGCCGAAGAGCTTTATGTATCCTCCCCACTTCATCACACAGAGTATTAAAAAGACATGTACACGCAGGTCAAGGGTTAATAAAATTAACATTTTTTATGGCTTCATCAAGAACATTCTAAGGTGAAATTGACACTTTTTTTGTTTGTTTGTTTTCTTATTGCAAGTGCAAGGAGGTGAAGAACACAATGGCAACTAGTACAATTTGGTGCCACTGCTCTGATTCATGCTACGGCACCAGTGGTTTTATCCACCATCAGTGCAAATGTCAAGACAGTGAAAAAGTTAAATAATATCTTAGCATAATTATCAAAATAGTTTAACCTCATATACCCCCTGGAAGTTTCTCAAGGGACCTCTACTGTTGAGAAGCAACAGTTTCGATAGTGAATCCTTGGGAGTTAGAGTGAAGGCTGCCATATCTCTTTTCATCCTTTGGTTCCTGAACCCATATATCATTTCTAGGTTAAAAACAGTATCATACTTAGGAGCTGGTTCAGAATGCATTCCATACCTTGGGAGGCGTTTTTTTCACAACAAAGCCTGCAACTGAGTCTTCAATAGTCTGTTTTAGCACTGAGCCAGTAAACAAACCCTGTGATGGGTGAGGGTGTGTAAATGGCTCCAGGTCCCCATAGGAGAAGGTAGAAGGGAGATTTACAGTACTAACTGGTGATGCTATAGGCGTCTTTTCTTTCTTCTGTTTATCATGGCATTCCTTTCATTCAAGAGGCCCTGGGTTTGGAAACTGAATTAGAGCTGATAACTGGGTGAAGAGCCAAGACTTTCCTGTGTGGTCATGCAAGTCCATGCTGTTTGTCAGATTTAGAGATTTTTTTCCCCCAATTCTACAGATATTATTGCTTGTCTGTTTCAGTCCTAACAATATAAGATGGTTTAGAGCTTACTCCTTCCACCAAAAAATTGAGAGATGCATTGTTAAAGGGCATACTGGCATCCTAAAGTGTTATAATAGTTGTTCTCGCTAGCTTAGAACCGAAGATGGGAGAGGCTACCATTGAAAGAGCTTCCTGTTCAATGAGGATCATAGGATCCAGAAGTGGCAAGGTACCACTAAATCATGGTGGTCATAATTAGCTGATAATTAGATGGTTACCAGAAGTTTTTGACCACAGAAATCTTTAACAATACCTACTCATTTTTTAGTTTCCTTCAGGATGTTTCGCTTATCATTAAAGTATCACTAAAGGCCTTTTCTTTATCTTCATCCTCCTCAAATTCTTTTACTATATTCCAGTTTTTGTTTGAAAAGTGTTACAATTCGAATGTGTAAGGAATATTGCTCCCTAATATTTCAGAAGAGTAGACAAGAGTGTAATTTATCTAATTAGATTTATATATAAAAATTATATAAACAGTCTGTAGAAAAGGGCAGACCTCTCTAAATTTATCACTTTTACCAAATGGTGAAATTGAGATTACTCAAATATAGTCTAAAGTGTGAAATAATTTGAGGTGTGGACATGAGGTATGAACTCAATCAGAGACTTTTCTTCTCACAATGTAGTCATCAGTTTCCTAATGTGTAAGACAGAAGTTGCCAAACATTTTTTTCTATAAAGGACCAGATAATAAATATTTTAGATTTTGTAGGCCATATGGTTTCTATTGCAGCTACTCAATTGTGCTGTTATGGTATGAAAACAGCCATAGACAGTATGCAAATGAATGGGTGTGACTGTGTTTTAATAAAATTTTATTTACAAAAGCAGGCATTGGGCTTTAGTTTGCTGACCCTTGCCCTAAGCTCATGCCCTCTTAGCATCTACCAACTTCTATCTCATATCTTTTTGCAAATCTGTTTGAATAATATACCTACATCCTCTAGTTATTCACTGTCTGCTGTCTTAATTTATTTTTAAACTTCTGATTCCTAACCTCTCACCATAGGAACTTTTCTTAATGATATTATTTATTATTATTATTATTATTATTATTATTATTATTATTATTATTATTATTATTTTTTACTGGTCAAATCCAGTAACCTCTTGGGTTTGGAATCCTAGTTTGCCTTGATATCCTATCTGTTTCAAAAAGGAATATTATTAGGATCAGAATTGAGACTTGGTTAGACTTAGAGGCTTAATAGCACATACTGTTCTATCCAAAAGAAAGTGTTAGGTAAGTTAACAGATGTATTCAGAACTGCAGCAGCGGATCTGATTATTATGTGAACTACTGGTCTCTATTCTCCAAATGTGAACTAGTAAGAAATCAATATTACCTGGGACCCATAACTGATGGGGCCCAAGAGGTATTCAGGTTACTCTGATAGAATCCTTGAAGCTTTCCAGAAAATTTAAGTGGGGGCATTGGACTGGTAAGATGGAACTCCCTTCAGAGAGTGGGAAAGAAGATAAAGCTCTGTAGGCCAAGCCACCACTCTCTTTAGAGATAGAATGAGGAGGTGACAAAGCCTAGGAGTATAAACATGTTAAAAAATTTCATTTCAATCCCACAGTGAAATGCAGGTTACTTAAATGAAGGCTTCAGTAAAGCGCTACCTTAATTTTTAAGCAAAATTTGACTACTGATTTAACATAATAAAAGATAAAATGCACTGTAGGTATGATAATCTATTCAATTATTCAAAAGATAATTAAGCTTACACTCTCAGCACTAAATGTAGTATGATTTTTGCTGTCTTCATTTCCTTTGTTTCATATGTAAAATTATACAGTTTAGCATGATATGGATAGCTTATTTCAATTTTAAAGGAAAATCACCTCTTTTTCCTTTCCCTCTTGAATAGTTTTCCCTAACCACTGCCCATCTTTAATGTACATGATGCATGATGCGGTAAAAGAAACTGTCGAGAACAATTCGATCAGATTAAAAATATCCAGCAGAAAGTATCCATTGCATACTTTGCAAAGTCTGTGGCTTTTTTTTTAAGCAAGTGTAAAACTAAAACAGAAGTTCTTGGTCTTTTACTGTCGAGTCCCTACCACATGACTTACACAGATTTCTGAAGCTGACTGTTTGGTGTTCTATCTCCCATGCATATTGAATTAATTTTCTTGGCATTTTTCTGTTTGTTCCACTGCCTTTTCATTTGAAATAGAAACTCAGAAAATGTTATTTACTTCCCCTTTTAGGATAAATTTTAGCGTTTCTTCCATTCTGTGATCAATCAGCATCACCGCTATTTTCCATAGGGTCCTCTATTCTCATAAGATTACCTTGGAGATGTTTCCAGGCTCAAATTATGATTGTTGTATATTCATGCATTGGAATCAATGTATTAAAAAAAGAACAATCTTAGACAATTCTTTGACTGTTAGACTATGTAAAACAAAGTTCATGTGTTCATTTGTTTGTTTCCTCACTGACAAATATTATTAAATGTTTACTGTAAGGAAAGTATTATGTTGATATGGGGTGAGGAAGAGATTAAATGTACGTATGATACTATCCTTGTCCTCTGAGAGCCATAGAATTTTAGAGCTTGAGTGCAGGAGCTGGCTAACATATTTCAATTTTGAAGGACAATAATTTATTTTTTTTTCTCTTCCCCTCTCCTACTTCAATAGTTTTCCCTACCCACGACTGCCCATATTTAACACACAAAATGTGTGATACCATAGAAGGAAACAGTTTTTAACTAGAAATCTACTTCAGCCTTTTCTTTAGACATGTAAAAAATCATAGCTTAAAGGTTTTTTTTTAGACTTTTTTTAATTGAGTTATAGTCATTTTACAACGTTGTGTCAAATTCCAGGGTAGAGCACAATTTTTCAGTTATACATGAACATACATATATTCATTGTCATATTTTTTTTCGCTGTGAGCTACCACAAGATCTTGTATATATTTCCCTGTGCTATACAGTATAATCTTGTTTATCTATTCTACATATGCCTGTCAGTATCTACAGATTTTGAACTCAAAGGTTTTAAATGGCATGCTTAATATCACATGACTTCAAGTGGCTCAATTAGATTTGAATCTACATTCTAATAGAGGAAATTTTAACTTCTTAAAAAATTAGAATTTAAGATTGAGTATTGCATTAAAACACTTAGGAGGGTCTGAGAATTAGATTAGGAAATTTTGAACATTATTATTTCTTTCCAAAGGCATTGGTAAAATGCATTATTGTTCTTTGAAAAGAGAGGTAAAGTTTATTAACATTATATTTGATTATTGATGATCCCTTCATATCCGTTTAATCTCGGAAGTAATAAATAGGCACCAGCAAACTACTTCCAAAATGCCTAAATAGAATGCTTTATTTCCATGTGATAAAGGTAGTCAGGCTAATTTAAATATTCCCCCTCCCCCCCCCCATTGATACAGAATGGTTTTACTGGTAATCCAGGCTGTTAGAAACTTTAATTAATAGCTACCAATTACTGAATGTAATGTGTGGTGCTATGTGCCAAGTGCTTTATGTACATTCTCTTTTAATCACAACAAAAGGAGGCATTATTATTCATTTTTTAAACAGATGAGGACATTGTGGCTCAGAGAGGTTAAGTAGCTCAGAGAGGCTAAGTAACTTGCTCAATGTCAAATAAATATGACTGAATGAATGTCAAAGGTGGTATTCAATGCCCAGACCTGTCTAATTATAAAGCTTGTACATGTTCTACTATTCATTCAACCATTCATTCATTCCTTATTTTTTTTCCAGAAAGAATTCAAGGCATTTTGATAAGGAGAATCCCACAAAACATGGTATTAGTGAGGAAGAATGACAACTGATAAAAGGGTCCTGTGAATATTTTAGCTTCAGAATATTTTAGAAGAGTCTCTACTAAATAGAGACTCTACTCTCTGAATGCTTCAATATTAACAGAGCTTGCCAACAAGTTCATTTTGATCTTAGTTCTAGCCAGGTGGATAGGAAAGAATGTTAATTTCCCTTGTTCCTTGTGGCAGTTCCTTTTGTCTCCCAGTGGCATTCAGGCTGATAATCTTTGTGGACTGATTTATTTTTGCATTCTTTACAGTCTTGCTCTTGAGTATACTCAAAACATGGAAATAT
The DNA here is from genome assembly GCF_036321535.1 of Camelus dromedarius. Taxonomy (NCBI): domain Eukaryota; kingdom Metazoa; phylum Chordata; class Mammalia; order Artiodactyla; family Camelidae; genus Camelus; species Camelus dromedarius. Next base: position 44,213,503 of record NC_087436.1, read on the forward strand.
GCAGACAGCTGATCTGAAATAGGAAGGAGCAAGATAAAGGGTAAACTAGGTAAAGATAGGACTCCTTTAAAGTCATGGACATTATAAAAAGTTTACCCACTTCCGTGACCATGTGGGAATGACAAGGTGGTTCCCTGATCAAGCATAAACCTAGGAGAATTTGAAGGTTTAATCCAGCTCAGTAATTGACTTGCCTTGTTGTCTCTCAATACTGTCAACAGTAGTCTTCTAACTGTGAAGGACAATGATGGCTCTAACTACTGTTTTGGTGCCTCAGTTTCCTTATCTGTAACCTGGAAATCATGGTAGTAGCTCAACTCAAAAGAATGTGTGTGACTCCCAGAAATATGAAGTGGTTAAGATTAAAAAATGGTAATATATAAATGTTTTAGAATTTCTAGATATATCAAGGTTAAATTATACACTCCTGCATAGTCTCTTGTTCAAGCTGCATATATTTATGTAAAAAAGTGGGCAGTGATTTGGACAACAAAGACCTTGAATATAAACCAGTCAAATAGATCTGATCTTTCTTATAGGTCTCATCAAATATTTGATCTTGATCTATATTGGGCAGGTTTGCCAATTATTGGCTCTCAAGAAGAAAAGTTTTCTCTTAGAAAATTGGTCAGAAAGGGAATTACTGTCTTCTAGGCAAGGATATAACATAAGTAATTATAGTCTCTGAAAGCAAGTGCTACTGAGCTCCTGTTTCTGGGTAGCCTTCGTTAGGACATCATGTTCTGCACAGTTCATTGCCCTTTGTCTAGGAGGAGGCTGAGAAGCCGCCTGAATGAAGAGAGAAATACATTATTTATTAATGGTAGCAATTTTACAACTTTTCTACCTTAAAATACAAAGTGTTCTTTGTTTACAATATTTTTGTCTTTATGGTCAGAAAACAACTTGAATTCATAAACCTGACTGCAGAGATAGTTGGAAAGAATAAAAATTAAGATGTGACTCTGTTTATCTTATTTGCCTTTACTCTTTATGAGAAGAAAATAGGTAGGTCGATAGTTTCTTGTGTGAGTTAATAATTATAGAAGTTAAACCTCACTTGTCAGCCCCACAAGCTGGCTTTTGTCCAGACCAGGCGAGTTAGCGTCATGATACGGCCTTTGTATGAAGCAATAGACCTTTAGCCGGGTGGTGAAAAGCTGATGTGGTTTCTCCTTCCCTGCTTCCTTAGTCTTCAAGGTTGCATGGTAAATAGTGATCTCAGAGTGACCTCTTCACTCACTGAGAATCTTGTTGTCACCTTGTTAATCCTCTTCAGGAGTAGCTATATCACCTTTTTTTCTTGAGGTTGGGTTGGGTTCAGAACTGGGTGACTTGGCCGCATCTTAAAGACATCAGAGGCCCAGTTTACGGTAAGGGTTTCTGGGCTTCTCCCTCTATTTCTTACCCCCTTGCTGGCTGACTGAAGGCTTAAGTCTATTCTACTTCAGTTTGTTTTCCTGTTTTCTGAAAAGAAGCGTAATAAAACCTCATATTTGAAAAACGCTTTAGACATTGAGTAGGAGGTGCTACTGAATTACAAAGCACTAAATTCTGTATCTAGGTTTCAGTTAAAAACTTTCCCCTGTTCTTCCTCCCAGATCTGAGTTGGTGTAACACCTGGGACAAAGGCACGTATTCAGGGGAATCTGGGTTTTTCATATGGTCAAGTGGAAGAGTGTGGGCAGATGGAGGCCAGTGTTTCCTTAAGATGAGGTCTTCTGGGATGTACTTATGTTTTCCTGTGATGTTTTCCCCAGAGTTGCCTGCATCTCTCATTTTATTATATGACTTTCATATTCTTGGAGTGGGGGAATCTGCCTGTGATACATACCTTCCTTGTCTCCACTCATCCTATATTTGAGAAATGAGCTGAGAAAAAAAAATCCCTTGTGATTTTGGGATCTGGTTTGCTTTGTTATTCCTCAGTATTCTAGTCCTAGGAGATGATACTAATCTTTTGGACTATTTTTTTTTTTTATTGAAAGAAAAGAACATATTATTCTGGTGATGTTAACAGTGAGAAAGAGAAAAATATAAGAAAGAGAAAGAAGACCAAACGAAAAGGGGAATGAAACCCTCATTTTAATGAAGTTTTCAATACCTGCAACAGTGTGGAGATGAGTTGGTTCTGTACTGGCTTTAAGTGAGGAGGTTCCCAATGAGGATGGGATGTATAACCAGTTACAGAGTTCTTGCCGCCACTGGATACTGTGGCAGTGACTGGAGTCTGTAATTAGGAAAGCAATCAAGACTACAGGATTAGACCTTCCACTTTAGAAAAGAAAGGACCGGTTTTATTTACCATAAGCTCAGCTTGCAGATGATCATTTTGCTGTGGTTTTTAGAGAAGACCACCTTGGGAGAAAGGCATGTAAATCACATTTCACTGCTAGTTAAACAAATCAGCGAAAGTTGCAGGGACAGCCCCTCCCTGGAGTGAAGTCCTGCAGTCATTTAACATCTCCTGAAAGGAGATGGTGACACACACGGCGAGTATGAGTCCTGGCTTGCTCTTTGGAGTAGAAGAACATTCATTTGAAAAACTGGTTTTCTTTTTATTATGTCAGAAAAAGCGATTTCTAACAGAGGGATCTGACAGACTAGACAAAGGCCTGGTTAAGTAATCAGATGTTCCGGCAGGTGCTCTAGTTTCCCCCGCAGCGCTGGTACATACCGCAGGAACTAGGCTTGAGCCTGACGTGCATTCTCCTTGGAGTAAGACCTCTGCACGTAAACATTTTTCATCGATGATGTATTTTTATGTAGCTATTTACTCCATAGAACATAAGCACTTGTTTAATTCGGAGGACAAGCAGTTTCCCGTTTCATCAAACAGGCTTTAAACATTCCTTACGACATACTATCCTCTTTAAGGTTTATTCGGGGGCTTGCTAGGTTTGCCATTGGTAGCTGCACTGTTTGGCTTAACTGTTGGGCTGTGGGGCAAGGAATTATCCCTTTAATCTTTCCCCTGTTCTCCTTCTTAGCAGCACGCTACCTGTAATGTTACTGGGCGCCACGTACCTTGCTCTGATCCAAGACCCAGTTTTAATTAGCATTCTTTTTGTTGCAAAGGCTGGAAACCTACTCAAACTAGCTCAAGTAATAAAAAGGCTTGCTGAGAGAATATAATTACTTCTCCTGGAAATAAAATATAGGAAGTACAACTCAGCTGAAAGGAACCAGAAAATTGTCATTTAGTTACTCTGGCTTCTCATCCCTATGAGAATGTCATATCTATGTGAATAAGCATGTAGTTTGTTCTGCTTTCTCTGTAGATGGTCTTTCTATGTATACTTAGCATGCACATGACCATCCTGTATGCCGTGTTATCTTTTAGTTAAGTGCCTAGTACCAAATAATAGTAATAATAATAATAATAATAACAACAACAGCAGCAGCAGCAGCAGCTAGCAGTAGTAGGAGTATAATGAGAGAGAGACAGAGAGACAGAGAGAGACTGATATCCACACAATGAATCATCTTCCCTTATTTATCGATTAGGCTAGGCTAGTAACGAATAAGCTTGAAAATCTAAAGCAAGTTTCAATTCTTGCTTACACTGCGTGTCATTTACGGGTCATCAGGGAGGCTCTGTACATTGTAGTCACTCAGGGATCTGGGCTAAGAGAGTGGCCACCATTTTGAACATTGTTGGTCACTATACCAGATGGAAAAGAGAATTTTGGATGATCTTGCTTTGCAGTTAAATACTTGGCCCAGATGATGCACACCCTTCCTGCTCATAATACAAAAGCCCAAACTAGTACAAGGCCTCCTTCCCCCAATGCTCAGAAGGGGCCTAAATAGGGACTGTCTGGTGAAGAGCACTGAGTGCTACCACACCTCAGGACAAGGGTCTTCCCTTGTCTAGTTACCTCGTGGCACTAGTGTGGGTATAAAATAATTTAGCACTTTCTCTTCTCCACCAGTGTTCCTCATCTGTGAAACTGAGCTTGATGGACACAGAGTATACCAGGTTATACCTGACTGCAGTCTAAGCTATTCAGAGGATAATGATAATAAAGACAATTATGTGTCTATAATATGCTCACCTAGATTAGGTCTAATTGTTACAAGAATCCTTTGATGTTGGTAATGTTAGGACAAGATTGACTAATATTAAGATTGGTAATATTGACTCTAAAGCCTACGTTCTCTGTGTTGCTCACATTGACAAGTACATGGAAGGTAAAATGTCTTAGAATTTGCAGCTGAGATTTCTCCTATTACTTTTTGTAAATCTCTGTGCCTTAGAGGTTTATCAGAATATAATGTAAATAACTGTCAGGATTTTAAAAATCCTAGGAAAGTCTGCTGATATTTATGCTCCATGAAGCATAAATAAAGATAGATCAGTTTTGTCCTGAATACTTCTAAGCAATCTTTCTTTGTTAAATTTTGTTTTCCTATTCGCAATTGGGAAAGAAAGGTTCACATTTTAAAACATTCTTGGGCATCTCTGATTAGTAGCAAAATAATAGGAACACTTTTGTTGTCTCTCTAGTCCTCCCAAGTTGGACATTGGAAGGAGAGACTATGTTCCACCCCTTTGTGAGTAACTGATCTGCTGCCTCTGATTATTTAGACACTGGCCCTCCCTAGTTGACTTTCACCTTTGGGAGCACATTAAAAAGCCTTTACCACCAGGTTACATTTTGCAAAGGAGCTTTTGAGACTTCATTGAGTTTGCATTCAGTTTGCTGTACAAACGGCAAGTCAATAGGTATCTAACTCTTTACATACATAAGGAAGGGTCATATTATATGAAAATTAGATTGGTTGAAACTATAAATATTCTAGAGTGTATTTTATTTTACTTGAGATACAATTAAAGCATTCCAGCCAAAGATGAAAACTCTCATTGTTACATTGTTTTAATGCTTCGCATTGTTTCTATGTAGTGACCTTTGGGGCTTTCCTTTTCTTTGTGGGCTAGGTGGTCTCCTATTAGAGCTACATGTGGAGTTCTAATTACTCTGCGTTGTTCAACAGGTTTCTTTACTCTTGTAAAGTGTAACCATGAACTTTATGGCTGATTCTTTAATATTTAACCTAAATTTTAAATTCTGTCACAGATGCACACACATACACACACTATATATAATATTTTGTATATACACACATAATTTAAGTTTTGAAATAATACTAACAAGCTTATCATAACAAAAATTTCTGACCTGTCCTTATCCTACTCTTCTCCAGTTCCCATTCTTTAAAGGAATGCACTTCAACTCCTTTTAGCTAATTGTTCTGCTACTTACCTCCATATTTTAAAACAACATTCTTAGGCTCCATTGCTTGATTTGTCAATTTTAGATTAACTTTTGTGGAAGATGAGGCTTTTGCTCTTTAAACCTGCAACACACCCTTCTTCCCTGCCCATCTGCTTCCCCTCCATCCCCTGCCTTCACCCTAGTCTCCCAATATACTTAAATCACACTTTTCTGATTAAAGCAACATTCAGTGTTATAACTAAATATATATGTTTCACAGCTTATCCAGGTTGATTAATTCATCATTTCTTGAAGTTAATAATTGCCTCTTTTTCTCTGATGATTTTTAGAAGCTTTCACTAATTTATTCTCCCACTTTCTGAGAGTTATGTCCTTTGAATTTAGTCAAGTGTATCTTTCTTCTTACTTTGTCCCCCCTTTCCCCTTCCTTTCTTTTCTCCTTTATTCCTTCCTATCTGTCTGTTTTTCTTTCTTCCTTCTTGGACACATCCTTTATGGTGCTTTCTGTCTTGCTTCACTTTTGACTAGTTGCTTTCTAGGCTCAGACCTTCCTTTATCAACATAAGAGAGGCCATTGTCTTTCTCCCATGTTGGGTCTCTTATTTTCTGGATCTCATGTCTTTTTCTTGATTTTTACTCCATTTTGTTGGATCACATCCTCCAGTAGGTTTCTGAAAAAGGTGATGAAAGTAAATTTGTTTTGGTACTTTACATATTTTTATTTTATTCTCTAAAGTGATCATTAATTTGACTGAGTTAAGAATTCTTGGTAGGAAAAAGTTTTCCCTTAGAACTGAGAAGGTATTTCTTCATTGCCCAGTTTTGCTACTGAGAAGATGACAGTTTGATTCTTGAGCATTTTAAAGTAACTTCTTTTTCTCTCTAGAAACTTTTGTCCTATCACATTTTATTTTGGTGATTATGTTTTCATCTCCAACAGATCTTTTTTGGTGTTAGAATCTTTCTTCTGTTGTAGCATCCCTTTCTTGTTTCATAGACTCAGTATCTCTTTTTATTTCTCTTTGAGGCATTCATCCCAGTTTAAATGTTCATATATTTAAATGCTCATGTATAAATGTTTATGTATTTACTATTTTTAATAGGCAATACATGTACATGGTAATCCATTTAAACAATAAGGATATTCAGTGAAAAGTGAACCTTCCTTCCTCTCTTGACACCTGCCATCCAGTTTCTTAACCCACAGGTCTTCTATTTTAGACTTTTAAGTGACATTTACAAGAATTCAAGTTCCCTGCTGGGAAGTGTGTAAGCCTGCCTGCCAGTGTTCTGGAGCCCAGTTGGACAAAGGAGGTAAGGGTTTCCAGTGTTAGGTAGGTCAACTACCTCTTTTCATTATGACACCTCACTCCCACTCTTAGCTGTGTGATGTTAAAAGCCTCTTTGGTTATGGCTCCAGGGAGCACTGTTATGTCAGTCTTTTTCTGAGATCAGGGAGGAGTAGTCACAGGGATAGGAACTTTCAATACAGTTGCCTGTTTCCAGCCCCAGCCTTCACCTTACACTTTAGAGGGACCTGGTTACTCTAATTTCTCACTCTTTTTGAAGCTCTGAAGCCTTTTGCATAGTCAATTTCAGATGTTTGGTCTCAGACTTACTTTTAGGTATTAAATGGTCCGGTACAAGCCAAAGGAAATTATTTCACAATCTCTCATACAAATCAAAGCTTCTCCCCTTTCCATGCCCAGTGGCTTGGTGGCAAGCACTGGGCTAGGGTGATCTGGCTCCTACCTTTCTTCTTGCTTCAGGTTCCTTCATGACAGAGGGAGAAGGAGAGGGAAGTAAAGCATGAAGGTAAAACCCTTTTAACTTAATGTGGACCAGTAGTACTTCTGTCTTGGCTCTCAGATACCCTTTGTCATGGCAGAAGCCCAGTCAATGCTTGATGTGCATTATGGGCCACTTTTTTGGGCATTTTGGAGCTCCCTCTGCAGTGGATCTTGGCACTGCAGCACCCTCTTTTTTGTGTCTGCCTCCCTCACCTCCCTATCCTATCCTGTGGTCCACAAGCCTCTATCTGCTGGTATCTCATGACCCTGGAAAGTAACCATCTTGCGCAATGTTTTTCTACTTGCTTCTTGTCTATCTAACTTCCTTAGCATCAGTTTAACCCATGGGAACTTGGTGTGATTCCACCAATTTACTCTCTTTTCACCCGGCTATCATGGTTCTTCTGGCTAGCAGCCTGTCCTCGTTTCTCCAAAGGAGGTTAGATATCAGTGTCTATGCCTCTAAACTCCTGAGGTCTAAGGCTCTTGTTCTGTGCCAGTAGTAGTATAGGGTTGACTATGAGCTTCTGTCCCCCAGTAAGAATACTGCCAGAGAGTCTGCCCTTTTGAAGAGCATCTTTTCAGTATTTCTGAGTAGTTTTCTCTGGAACCCCTGTTTAGCTTGAGAAAAGGGGAGGAGATGGGAAATTAGACAGTGCTATTTACACACAAATGCATTATGAAGTCTTTACCTGAAGAACTCTCCATGGTTCTCTTATTTAGGCCACTGGGGATAAACATTGTTGGACCAGTTTAATAACTTGCTAACAAGCTCCATTTGGATGTGTCAATACCTGTTTTTTCTTTATATTTTGTTTTAATGCGAGATCTATTCTTTGCCATTCTCTATCTCGCATTGTACTTCCAGGAGGCTATTTCCTATAGATTCTGTCACTTGGATTCTCTTGAACTAAAGGTTAGCTGATTTCTAACCTTCAGTTGGATTTGGCCAGTAGGAGATCAATGGGAAGACGAGAAGAGAGAGAGGTCAGAGTGTTTACTTCCTCTTTCTCCTACTGTGCCTCCTGTGGCTATAGCTCCTACCACATGGTCCCATGTCCTCAGTGTTAGATCCCCCTGGGCTCCTGGAACACCTTTCTCCCACTATTGAAGTCTTTGGATGCCTCACCATTCTTTGTTCCCAGTGTCACCATTCCCTTAACTCTGCCCCAGACTTATGTAAATTCTTCTTCATTGGAATCTCCTCATTTGAATGATTTGGAGTGAATCTGTTTCCCATCAGATTCCTGACAGATACAATAAGAGGTCTTAGTATCATGGAAAATAGAAACATAGTCTCAGCATTTGAAATAAGACTTTGTCACTAGTTGAGATTGAACTGCATTGCAGAAAGGAAGAATGGGAATACTCAATAGCCAGATTCTGGCAACCACCACTCTCTAGTCTCTTAACACATAGAAACAAAAGCTTTCTTTAGACACACAATACAGCCTAAGTGCTCCCCCAAGCATTGCTTTGGTGAGGCAAAAGCAAAATGTGTAATTATGAATTAAGACTTTCTTGACTTTCTAAGGGAAATAGTTGCAGTGTTTGCCCAGTAAACCACTTAGTAGCTATCATTTTGTTAAGGTGATTTTTTTCCCCTCTATTGAACTGTCATATTATGGAAGAACTGATATCTTCGTAGTTCTCACCCATTTTTCTCAGCTTTGAGGAACAGGAAAAGATCCATTTATTCATCTCTTATTTTATTAGCAAAACTTTTTTCTATGCAAGTTCATGAAATTAATCTGCTAGGTTAAATTCTGTTCCTGAGAATCTCCCCACTCCTTTGGAATTTTGCATAAGAGAAAGGAAAAGAAAAAAGAAATCTAGTATATTGTTCTTGATGTAGGGAAGGTGGTGAGGAAAAACAGGACCAGCCACCTGTTAAAAGGCTCAGATCATGCAGCAGCAAGTCCATGAGGTTCCTGGTGAATCTTGGGAAAAATGCAGTGTGTGAAGGAGCTGTTCTTTCCTATTGCCCCCAAAGGACAGAACAGTAATGGCTTCAACAGGTGTTCAGAAGCTTTTGCCAAAAGGAAAAATAATTAGAAGTTTTGGGGCAAAATTTTAGAAGCTGTGTACAAATCATCTTGTCTTTTTGATGGATGTTATGAGCATGTGCTCTTGGAGAAATCAGTTTATTTTCAAAAGACTGAATTAATCATAAAGTTGTGATACAACCTGGCATGCTTAATTTATCTCAAATATACCAGTTCACATCATTCATATCAAAGGAAATAAATGTACATACTAATATTTAATAATGACCCTTCTTGGATTCAAAACTAGCTAAGTGTACATAAACTGCAAATAAATGTCATTTATTAATGAATTTGATGGGAAGAGGTGAGTGGATGAAAAAATTTCCCTATTATTTATATGTCATTTGGACCATCAACCTATTGAGAGGAAGGTCTGTGTTTCATCTTTCTTTGATCTGCCTATGAACCTAACACATAAGGAGATACTCACAAATGTTTATGAGATGATTTTTTAAAATGTAGTTCTGACAGTTATTTTTCATCAGTCTTCTCAATAACTAACTTCTTTGCAAGAAGCTACTAAGATAGCCAGACTCAGGAAAGGGCTAAATTTGTAAAAATTTTCTTCAGGGCATATTATTAAATTGCTTTCTTCAGCTGACTACTTCAAGGATCTGCATATGTCAAGGTACTTTACTTATTGTAAAGTTACTTGATTTAGGATACTCTTGGGAAGTATTTGGTGAATTTAATAGTTCAGTAGTTACAGGATACTTCTCGATTAGTGGATATTTTATGATTCAGCCTAGCACGTAGAGTTTGTAAAACTTGTTAACATTTATTTGCTAAGTGTCTTTTATTTGTTCAAAAAGTACACTTATTAGGAACTTAGTATGTGCCATTAACACTTTGACTACATGTTTGGGTTGGAAATGAAGGCCAAGAAGGTAGATTTATGTTCTCATGGAGTTAAAATTGTGTGTGTGTGTGTGTGTGTGTGTAACATGAGGAGGAATACAGATCAATAAAATACACGTGGAATTATAGTGTAATGTGAGGACAAGAGCATAGGGGAAGAGCAGGTTGCTAGGTACCAACCTTATCCTCCAGGATCAGAGAAGGCTGACTTCTAGGAGGAAGCCATGTTTCAGCTGACGGTGGGGAACGAGTGGGAGTTAGCCAGGCAAAGAGGGCATGGAGGAGGCAGGGACCGTGTTTCAGGCTGAGGAAATCATATACCCAAGATCAGGGACTTCAGGATGTCTGACACACATACACAACTAAGTAAGAAATGATTTTTCGCCAATGAAATTCCCACTCTCATTGACAACAATATTGACAATAATACTGACAATGATACTGACAACAATTATGGTGACTTTTAGAACTAATGGAAGCATTTACAGAATATTTTTTATGTGCCAGGTGCTGTGCTAAGTACTTCATATGTATCATTTTATTTAATCCTCACAATAGCCATAAAAGGCAGATACTGATATGCTCATCTCAGAAGGAGATTCAGGCTCAGAGAGCATAGGAAATGGGCCTGCCACGTTGACAGATTGTGGAGCCTGGACCCCAGCAGGTCTTTCTCACTCTAAATCCCATTCTGTTAATCACTATGCCAAAGGTCTGTCTGTGTCTGAAAATTACTAAATCGACTTTACGCACAAAATTCACTCCCAGTTAACAGTTTACACTTGAGGAATTTTAATTTTAAAAGTCAAAAAATATAGACTCTTTTCAAATATGTTTTCCTTTCAGTGTGACAATTCTATCACATTATAATAAATAAATAATGAGTTGATTTCAAATACTAAATATAAATATATTAAATAATATAGAACACGCATCAACACAATACATAGTTTTCAAGTCTAAGGAAAAATTAACAAGGCTGTATACATCGAATATGAATAATTATTGCTATATCTTATGGTTAAAGAAAAACTAATATATTGTCTTAGGTTTTTTAGAGAAGAGTCTTTGAACTGCAGTTAGTTGAAACAATTTGATACTAAAAGGCCATGCATGGTGTTATTTTCAACATTACAGGCAAACTTTGGCTTCTGTATGTTTGACATCTCAAATCCCCTATAAGTTCCTCACTGTGATCCAGTGTGGTCTGTTTACCAAATCTAAATCTCTGGAAAATTTGTTCCTGCAGAAGGTCTAGAAGAGATGATTTATTTTGATGCTGCACATTTGTCATTCACCTACACCTTCCCTTCCCAGGGTTCTCGCCAAGGTTTCCAGCATCAGGTCTGACACCACTGGGAATATCCTTTCTCATTTGGTTGCCTTCACTTTCTGTCTGTCCCTTCTATTAACTCCTTTATCTCTACACATAATTCTGGTTTATCACTTGTCCTTTTATATACATCTCTCTGGCATTGATCTTTCCAGTTCCATCCCCCTCCACCTCATTTTCCTCTTGTCTCCCCTTCACTTCAGCCTTTCACTTTTGGAAAGTAATGATATATACAGATTTGGAGCCTGGTCTTATCTAATTCCTTACCTCCTTGCCTTCTTCCCTTTGCATAGTCTAACTAAGTTGGACTGATTCACAACTCTGTCCTTCTCTTTTCTCTCCCCTCCCTAGCTGTATTATGTCTTGCATAGTGTTACTGCTTTGGAGGACACTGAAAGAGTGCCAAGTGACTCAGAAGACCTGACTTGTGGTCTTTTGTTTCTTAGTACCCAAGGGACAGTATTTAAATTTTATGGGGTGTGAGGTCTTGTTTTGGATACTGTGCATCTCCTTTGGCCTAGACAACCTTTGTGGGAAAGTGGATATTGAGATCTTCAAACTATGCAATGCTAAATGTTCTCTCCTTAACTTTCTTATCATTGTACGTCTCAAACAAATCTGCTGATTTAGACATGCAGTTAGTGAAAATGATGTATAGTATTCTTATGTTAAAATATTATAAATTTCCTTCATAAAATAATCTATGATTATTAAAAAGAGTAAAAGAAAAAAAGAGCAAAAGAAAAAATAGGAAAATTTTCTATAGCTTCTAGTGCAACCATTGTTAATATATTTGTGGTGTTTTAATTTTTATCTGCTTCACAGTTTTAAAATTCTAGTTTTTTTGTTTGTAATTATCACATAATTGTAAATGTTGTGTGTACCGTTTTGTATCTTTTTCCTCCACTTAGTATAATGACTAAATTTTTCTTTCATGTTTACCATAGTTTCTGGAATCATAATTTTAAAAGAATTGCATAGCTGCATAGTATTTCTTGAAGTTCTGGCCTAGAGTATAATTTATTCAGTCATTTACCAGTTGTTCCATACGCCCTACTTTTAAATGTGTGAGATTTCACTGCTCTCTGTGCTCAATTTGATTAGTTTTCTATCATCCTTCATTGACCTTCAGTCACTGCATCAGAGTCCTATGTGAGTGATGACTCAGGGAGTACGGGAATGAAACAAACAAACAAAAATCTCAGCTGTTCTGAGCCTCCTTCCACCGATATCTATTATGACATGGTACCCAAAAACAAACTGTGAGAAAGCCTGGGATTGACTATATGCTGAGAAACAGTGGAGTAAGGCAGTTAATGACATTTTCCTGAAGGGAGATATATAGACCAACAGCCATGAATCCTAGAGAAATTACTGCCGCTCCGCATGAATAAGGAATGTCGCGTTGGTACCAAGAGGGAGTTTTGTACAGATATTTGTTGGAAGATAGAGTAGTATAAAATCACTAGACAGAGTCTGGTTTTACCTATGTGTGAGTTAGGACTGCAAGTAACAGAAAACAAAATTAAACTAGCTTAAACAAATATTATTAGCTCCCATGCTCAAAAATTCAGAGGAGGCAAGCTTCAGGCTGCTTTAATCCAGTGGCTCTGGCTGGTTCTCTGAGGTTTGCTCAGCTATCCCCTCCTCTGTATACTGGCTTCATCTTCAGGGTGGCTTCCTTCATGGAGACAAAATGACTGTCCTTATTTTAAGTTTCACAGTTCTGTTTCATGACTTTCCAAGGAAGTGAGAACTTTTTTTCTGGTGATATTTTTACTGAGTGAGAAAAATTATTTCCTAGGTTCTATGTGAATCTTCCTTTGCATTTCCTTGGTCTAAATTAGATCATATGTCCCTTCTTGAACTAATCTTTGTGGCCATGGCAATGCCCGGTGCTGATTGGTTTATGTCTGTATTCCTGACCCAATTCCTGTGGCAGACATGTTGGGATTACCTTTATACCGGTCAGGTTCACTCCAGGATGTGGTACTTGTCCCTTTATGCATATGGGCTGTATAGGGAAAGAGACAGATGCACGAAGGAAAATCGGACCATTATTAGGAAAAGGGAAAAGGGGAATAGACGCAATGCAAATTTAACCCATGATAATTGCCAGTCTGGTACTTGTGTTTAGTTTAGGGCTTGATCAGTTGAAAAATGCTAAAAACTTAGAAAATGTCCACATAAAGGGAACAGATACTAAATCCTGTGTGAAACATAATTATGATAAAAAAAATTGATGTTATTAAATTTTGAGGAAGAGGTGGTTAAAGGGATATTTTATGGTATGTGGTTCTGGAGTCATGTTTTCCGGGTTTTCAAATCTCACTTCTCCCACTTACTAGCTTTGTGACCCTGAGCAGATTACTTAATCACCTTGTGTTTTGGCTTCCTCATCTGTAAAGTGAGATCCTGAAATAGCTACTGCATAGGGTTGCTGTGAGGGCTAAAGGAGATAATATACACAAAGTTTTATAACAAAGCCTTGTTCACAAATGCTTGGTAAATGCTAACTCTGAATTCTTTTTAATTTTCGTAATATCCTCTGATCAAAATTCTCTCATTGTCCATTTTGTAGTTATTCATAAGATATGATATTTCTATAGATTACTTGAAAGCAGTAGTTTAACTTCTTATATGATCTGATGAAAATTATTTTGTTAAATATCCAGGAAATGTGTAGAAAAATGACATACATCTTACTTTACTCTGTGTGTGTGTCCTTTTATGCATATGGGCTGTATAGGGAAAGAGACAGATGCATGAAGGAAAATCGGACCATTATTAGGAAAAGGGAAAAGGGGAATAGATGCAATGCAAATTTAATCCATAAGAGAGAGAGAGAGATGGTGTATGCTGATAGATTTGTCAACCCCCTTAAACTTTGTTCATTTTTATGTGCTGCTTACATTATAAAGATAATACATATTGACTGTTGTTATCCACTCTGCAGAGGTGAAACCCAACTCAAAATTTGATTCTGATGTCAAGACTGATGATGCCAACCATGTACCCGGAGAGTTTGAAAAGGTTTATTACTGACAACATGAGCTTTGTAGGAACAGCAGGTCCAGAGAGTAACTTGAAAGAGTAGGGAAAGGAGACTGGCTCAGCGTTTACTGTAGTTTGGGGATGGGTTAAAGGTTTGGGTTCCTGCACATGGACCAGGGATTGTGAGGTTTAAAATTGCCACCAGCACCACAGGAGAGAGCACCTGGGTTTTCTCACCAGCTTGCCCATCTGAGGAACAGAACAGGGTGGGTGATGATGGGCTCTGAAAGCTATCAGCACTCAACAGTCATAAACGGAATCAGATCTTTTATTACAACTGTAGCAAACATGGTAGATAGAGAAATCATAATGAAGAAATAAAAATCTCTGGTAATCATCTAATCCAGATACATTTACATGTACATTTTCTGTCTGCATCATTCTTTATTTAGATTATTCCTGGCAATTTTAAAATCCTAGAGCTTGATTTTTTTAAGCCACTCTTTAGCCATTATGAATCATCTTAAGCCTCACATTGTGTGTACTGAACCAAGGAGAAAGGCTAGTTGGGTTGTAAATCTTCTGGCAAAATCAAATTGTCTTACAGGCTTTCCTCTTTTAAATTTCAAGCCATTTAAGGTTATCCATAGTAACATTTAATGGATAATATCAATTTCAATGTATTAACCAAATGACAATATAACTTCTGTTTGTGTCGTGTTAGTTTGGAGGCAGAGAATCAACATCAGTCAGCCAGACAAAACCCATACTTAAATGATCTAAAGTGTTTGTATTCTTTTTAACTTTATTGATTGCCCATTTTTGGAGTTATTAATTGTGCTTCATGTTTCTATCTTTATTTTGTACTTTTTTTTTTTTGACTGGGCTGTATCTGGGTCAAATTGACTCTAGAGGACTCTAAATATAGTCTAGTTTTAAGAAATAACTTTTTTCATATAACTGTATTATATAGTTTAAAAAAACTAAAAATATAAACTATATAAAAACTACTATATATGTACTATATAAAATGTAATAATAGAAACTAATATTTATTAGCACTGTGTAACAGGCACTGTGTAAAGTACTTTACATAAGTCCTCTTATTTAATACTCATAGCATCTCTATGATGTACTCTTACATTATCCCCACTTCACAAATGAGAAACTGGACCAAGTCATAGAGCTGGTAAGAGAAAGTGCCAGTACTCTATCATTTTATACTGCCAATTCTTAACAGTTGCACTCTTCTGCTGTCACCCCATCTGCCTGATGAGGTCCATTCATCCTTCATGGCATTCTTGCAACTTCAGCTTCTGTAGGGATCTTCTCCAGTTGTTTTAGCTAAAGTTAACCTTTTGCTCCCTCGTATATCTAGAGCTTAAGCTTAAACCTCTGTTACAGTATCCACCTCATTCTGCCTTCTATTCCTGTTCTTCATGTAAATATCGCCTGAATGGAATTGTAGACAACTTAAGAGTGGGTGCCATGTCTTAACTGGTTTTGTACTCCTTGGAGGACTACATAGTATGCTTTACACCTCAGAGACAATCAGTGGATGTTTTTGGAGTTAAATTTGTTACCCTAAACTGTTTATCTGAGCTCTGAAAATATTTTCCAATCCATGTTAAAGTGCCTTTAATAAGTGTGAACTCATAGAGCAGAAGAAAACTTGTTGGAATTTAAAGATGAGTATGGTAACTTTTGTTTTAAAGATAAACACTTCCACTCAATAAATAATGTGTTTACAAGGTGTCTGATGATGCAAAGGCCATATAGATCTTGGTAGTATTGTTCTAGTTTCATTAGTCCATACTTAGACAATCACACTCTTCATGCTCAACTAGACTATAATGTTAGATGGTAAGTTCTGAGAGATAGAGGCATACTTGTCTTGATTACTAAGAATCCCCAATTCCTAGAACTGTGCCTGGATACAGTAAATTCTCAATTCATATTTATGTGGTTGACATTAGTTAAATCTTGAGCCAACTTAAAGCTTTTGAGAAGCAAATGGACTACCAAGACATCAAATGATGAGTCAAACAAGGATATAATTCCAAAGACTCTATTGCTTAAAATGTGCCACTTAACTAACAACTTTCCTTTCTTTTTATATTGTTCATTCCAAGCTGGCATGTTAGACTATTATAATTCACAAGGTATACACAGTTCATTTCTATGCTATTGTCAAATGTACTGTAAACCAAAATGGAACATATTCATTTACTTGCAAGATTACAATAACTCTAATTTTATGAGTGTACCTTTCTCCTTGCCTGTCTCCTATCTATAATCTTTTATGTAGTTTCTGGAGCTGGCCTCTCAGTGTAAATCCTTATCTGAAGCCTACACTTCACCACCACCTTCCTTTGGAGTGAGTGTGGCAGCACCATTTCTAGTTGTGGAACTGACAGAGTCCTGAGAGATAACCAGATGCATCAATTACTTCCCATCATTTATAAAAAAAAGCTTCTGAGTAGAACTTTACCAGGGCCCCAAAATTACAGTGTGAGGGCACAAGAGTACTGGGTCCTTTTAGTGTATTTCCTTAATGGAAACTGCCTTTGTGGGATTTTTGAGTAGCTTGATTTTCTCTCTGATGAAACGATAACGCTGTGATTCAAGATAACAATTCTCCTGATGGAGTAACCAGTTATCTTCTGGCTGGGGAGGGTGTCAGCTCCTGTCTCAAGTGAAAGTGGGAGGGGAAAGGATAGGAGATAGTGAATAAAAAAGAGCAGAAAGATGAATTTCTGGTCTAAGAATCCCTGCTTTCTTTTTTCTCGTTATCTTGAGGTTTTTGTGAATGTTCATAAAAAAGCACATTTACTAAAACATTTCACAAAGAAGGTTAATGCAATGAGTTCGTTGGAAACCCCAGGAAATATGAAATAGCAAAAGGATTTCTCTCCTTGCCCTTTTAATTTGGTATGGGCTTTCCTGGCAGGTGGCCACATACTGTCTGGAGCACAGCGTCTTTGAAACTGTCTTGTGGGAGCTTGGTCTTCATTTATTGGCTGGGGCATAGTCACAGAGCCAGAAGAAGTGAAAATAGAACTCTTTCCAAGTCACTGGAAGCCCCCCAGGAATCCCTGATAACAAATGGGAAACAGCAGCACTCGAAAATGGATTTCTTTTGAAGACAAACACTCTAGGAATCATTAAAAGTTTCCATTTTGAAGCTCTGTCATAAAGTCACTTATTTTTTTAGAACATATATGAACTACCCACATTTTCGTCGGGTATATTAAAGTTAAGTTAGGTGTTCACATTTTGCAATACTTAGAAAGTTGTTTCTTTTACTAAATGCTCTGCAAGCAACAGGCTACTTCCCATGCCAGAGAATTTGTGATGGAAAACTGCCCTCTAAGATTTTAGGACTTAATCATTTAATTAAGAAGACAGATGTAGCCTATTCAAGCTGGAGTTAATGGATTCAGACCTCATAGATTTCCTGATATTTTTCATCTTGTTTGTTTAGCTTATTTATGGTTTCTTTTCCTTGGTGCTCACAGAGTACCCATACCCACAAGTAACTTCTTGGAAGAAGATGGTTCTATGAAAATGATTCTGAACATTAATCTATGCAATATCATTCTTTGAACATGAACCTTAAAGGTTTTAGTTTTCTTTCCTTTTTTTGTGTGTATGATTTTTGGTGTTATGTCCCCTTTAACAGAGAAATGTCCCACTGTCCTTAGCTTACATATTCTTCCACCCCACTCCATCCCTCGACACCTCCTTCACCCCATGGAGTCTGCTGCCTCTATCATCTTTCTGTGGTGCCGAATGTATGTAGCTTCTGAAACACTTTGGAATGAAAGGTGCTATGAAATTGTAAAGTGTTTTTATCACTGAGTTCTGCCAATATGTCTCGATCCTGACGGGCAACACCTCTGCTATTTCAGTGTTGTGACGGGGACACACAGCTGGTCCCGAGAAGGCACTGTACTCAGACAAGCATGTGAGATTGCATTTGTCCTTGTGAGTGAGCCCTAAGCTTTAGAGCATCTACAGTGTTAGACAATTATGGGCAACACGTGGAAAGAAGGTTAGTACATTGCTACTTAAACTCTGGTTTGTGGCATCATCTAGAAACTTGGTAGACATGTAGGGCCTCAGGCCTTTTGAATCTTCATACACACATAACTAGTGTAGTGGACATCTGCTATTTTTGTCTGTCCTGCATTCCTGATTCTGGTAACCATGACTCCCACCCCTTCTTAAAAGAACTGCTCCTTTCTCCTTCCAATTAGGTGATTCTGGTGGGGTTGCCAGACACAGGGCCTCTGACTTTTTTGGCCAGAGATGTGCTCACATAATTCAGGTCTGGACATTTAAGCTATAGAGATTGGTCTTGGGGTGGCCATATGGGACATGTGGCCCAAACTGAGCCAGTCAGGTCCTGCCCCATGTTTCTTCATACTGAAATTGGAGGGAGAAGCCTTTTCTTTCTGGAGTTATGAACCTGGAAAGAGGTAAACTTGGAATTGTCAATGGCTGCTTTCCCTAGCTGACTGGAGAATACCTGTATGCCATCCATGAGAAAGAGACTTCTTTTCCGAAGAAAAGCAGAGGCAAGAAATGTCTGACGTCTTATGCCTGATCCCCACTGTGGTTTGGTTACATGAGTTCATAAAATGTCCTTTCTGCTTTGCCTAGTTTGAGTTGGGTTTCTGTCCCTCACAAAGGAAGCAAAGATCCTCCATGACACCCACAGACATAAGAAAAGGAGGGTTGATTGAGAGGATTAAGTTTGCAAGTTGAAGTACTAGCTTATTACACAAGAAAACTCAAAGCAAATTCTGTCATCTAGCATTTTATACACCTAAATTTTCTAGCCTTCTTTCTTTATGTATAAGAAGAAAAAACTCTTATAAGATTTTTAAGGTTTTAGGTGAGAGAATGAATATAAAGCACCTAACATGACTGACTTACAGATAGCAAATGTTCAATAAATGTTATCTCCTGTCATCGTTATTATTATCCTTACTACTAGCAGTAGTACTGCCTCTAAAGGCTCATTTAATGGGACAGACTCTCTAGCACAGGAATCTGAGTGCTGCTTTACCCTTCTGAGTCTCAGTTCTCAATAACTGGCTTGAGTTTTGCAATGCAAATTTATCTAGTTTTTTCTTTTTTGAGGTGGACGTAATTTTTTCCTCAGTGAGAAGGATAAAAGATACTCAGGCTGGGTAGGAGCTCTAAGTGCATAAAGGGTTAGAGAAAGCAGAAAGGGCCAGAGCCCTCCCTGCAGTGAAGTTTCTTTCCTAACAGACTTGAGAAAATCTTGACTCCAGTGGCAACCACAGTCAAGAGTGGGAGCTCCCCTTGGATTCTCCTCTTCTAGGTCAGCTCTCTTCTTCTGTAGAGCATGTGGACAGTGGATGTGGAAAGCAACCATCAGCTGTAGTTTACAGTGACTCCTTTCCTGGTGTCACTGGTCCTCCAGAACTTTCTCAAATATTCTTTATCTCAGTAGTTGGAAACCTCAAGGTATTTTTCTAGCATGTTGCTCACAAAGGAATCCCCTTTGATTGTTGGGTTGTCAAATTTTTAAAGCAGAAAATCCTTTGAGGAAATTGTTCAAAGACCTCTAGTCTTGTCTTGGGCAAATAAACTTTGTGCCACTGTATTTCTGATTGTCACTTCAATTCTTTCTATGTTTCCTTCAGGTAGGCATAAACACACTTACTCTTTGGCTTAAGTTGGACACATTGTCCCATAGGTGCCCTCTCAGGTTGCTGTAGGGTAGAATTTATCATTTCCCTCAGCCTAAGTTTGAGCTCAGGTATTTGAACATTTGCCAATAGCCCCAAATGCCTCTTTATGTGTTTCTTCATAAGGTAGTGACGACAACTTTGTAAATCAAATCAATTAAATTTTGATATTTATTTTATGCTGTAGTTTCCTCTGTTATAGAATAAAATTTGTTTTAAAAATAATTATTCTAAAGAAACTAGAAAAATATCTTCCGAGTCAATAAAGACAAATTAAAATTTGCTTAGAATTGTTTTATTATTGTGTATTTGAGTATGTGATTGAGAACCTTTGAATGGCTATGGGAACTCCTTCTTTTTAATTTTACACACATTTGTTGATTGACTAGTTTATCTGAGGCCCAGTGCTGTAGGACATAGAAAATTGAATGACTTGATTCTTGCCTCCAGATTTTTAAAACTTTGAAATATTTTGCTATCTAACCAAGTCAGATCAGAGAAAGCTTACTCTAGTATTTACCTGTGTTGGAGGAGGTCGTTGAGAGGATGTGACCGCTGGTTAACCCTTGAGTTGGAGCTGGAATATTGAAGGCTCCTCCCTGGTTCCCCTGTCCTTGGAATGTGCATTCCACTTGCTTTTCCTGCACTAGAAGTTGCCTCAAGGACACAGGCTTTAGATAGCATCATTGAGACCATCTGGATGATATATGTGACTAAACTCAGTTAAGGTCTCTATATAAAATTTTAAAATTCTGGTGGGCAGGTGTGGAAATGTACTCATCTTGTTAACATGCAAGATAAGCCTTATAAGTAAGTTTCCTTGCTTATTAAAGCCACCTAACAATCGTAAGGGGTCTGCCTTTTTCTTGGTCTTTCCTTGCCCTTCATGTACAAGGGCCAAGTTCAGATTTCACTGGGGAAACTCCTTTGTTTGCAAACCAAGAACCTACTGCTATGATGGCAGATTAGCAATATAATAGACATTTATAAAGACTTTTAGATAATACTCTTTGGACTTACTAGTTCCTCTCCTATCATTAGTGTTCTGGGGGACTGTGACATATATAGCTCTATTTATACTATGTTTCTTTTCAACTCTGGGTACAACTTGGGAATTTTAAAATTGGAGAGAGGGCCATTTTCTCTACAGATATTCGATATAGTAGGTAATATGCTTGTGGAGTGTGTGTAGTATATATGTTAACTCATTATTAACTATAATTGATGGAGATAGAACATGTTATAATGCTGTGTTTCTCAAACTTTTTTTTCATTATTGACCTCCTAAATAGAAAAATAAAATTAAATTTAAATTTCCTCCAGAGAGAGAAATTAAATATTAAAGAATAAGATTTAGTCAGCAGAGTTGAACTTGTGAGGACAACAGATCATTATAATATCTAAGAATTTTTTGACCTTCAAGAACTAATTTTCACTTCATTGGAGGTGATATAGCTTCCACTGAAAATGTCTGGCATAATGGAAAGAACAGGCCTTTTAGTGTCAAACAGAAGGGGTTCAAATACCATTTATTAGTTAGTGGTTTTGGGTAAACAATCTAAATTTTCTGACCTTCAGTTTCCCCATCTGTGAAGTGAGAATAATAAAACCTATCTTGCTGAAATGTTGTGAGGCTTAGATGTAATGTTGGTAAAGTTCTTGGCGTTTTAATATGTTATAATAGTTACTAGTAAGGTTAATTAGTCTGAATGTCATTCTCTGACCTTGTTAGATAAAAATGGGATGCAGTAATTCTTTATCTACTATCCACATGGTGGTATGGCTCTTTTTCTGGTATGTTAATCAATATTTCTATAGACCAGTGGTTCCCAAACTTGGTTGCACATCAGAATCATCTGAGGATATATTAAAAATTCCCAAGCTCAGGCCACACCAGGAGCAATTAATTTGCAGTATCTGGGGAACGTTGGCATCGGTATTTTTTGAAACTCCCAGGTGATTCCAGTGTGAAGACAGGCTTGAGAATCACTGCTGTAAATATTCAGCCTAAAGTCTGAAGATAGCTAGATACCAATAGAAATTCACCTTGAGGACATGTTGCCTGAGATTTAAAAATAAAATGTCATAGAGTAGTTGAAGAAATAGCTGTTGTTCTGGATTATTCCAGCACTGAATAAGTTGCCATGAGAGGGAAGCCTTTATAAAATTAATAAAGACATATTGTAATAACATATGTCAGTTTCAGAACACCACGATAAGCAAGCACACAGGGCTCACAGCCTTTGTGGCATGGGGTATTTCTCTTTGTGAAGGGAAAGGCATATTTTCCAACTTGAGGCATACCAGAGCCAAGGCGGCATGACACAGCTGAGAAGCAGGCTTATGATATGCTTTTCCTTTTTTTGAGAGACATGTCACATGTCACAGTAGACTGTGGCTTAGCTATGACTAATTGGCCTTGACCAGATGAAGGGAAATTTTCCATGTTAATGAGAATAGAAAATATGTGCCGTATTTTCCATGCCATGTACAACATGTGAAACTATTCTTAGTGTATTTATTCTTAGGGTTCCATAATTTGGTTTCCAGAGTTTCAGTCAGAGATGCTTGTCCATGGAGTGATCGTCTAGTTTCATCAGGGGGTTGATGCTGTCAACAGAGGAATGTCAGGAGGATCTATTACAGATTGGACATCCAAGACGAGGATTGTAGCAGACAGAAATGTCTGTGAGGACACCCTGCAGAGTCTTCATGACAGGTGACATGCTTGTCCATATAGGGGAAAAATAGCTTTAAACTCAAGCCTGCAAAGATGAATGGACGGAATAAGGTGAATAAGATATAATTTTAGAGATATAAGAATATGTCATAGATATAAAATGTATTCGTTAAGTAGCATATTAGACAAACTATCGCCTAAGGTAGAAAATATTTCATCATGAACAAAGGTTTAGCGTCTTGAGTAATTTTCTGATACATATCACCACTTAATGTTGATTTTTGGGTGGAATTTAGGGATGGCTCTTGGGTTAGAACTGAAAGAGAACACTTTAGAACTGACTAGCAGAGCTGGTGTGAGAATTGATCAATAGAAGGTCCTGACTCAAGTTACTACAGGAAGGGTCGGAGAGAACTGTATAAATAATTTTCTGTTTGGTCTGTCACAATGCTATCACTGCCTTCCTGTAGTAGCTCAGTTTTTAAAAAATGATTCAATAAAAGTTTCTGGTAAAATACAAAATGCATGTTTGCAAACCAAATGTAAATAAGCCTTATTAATAGAGGTGAGAATTAGTTTGAATAATAGGGAAGTATTTTCAGTCACTGAGAAATTATGATTTCATGAAATTAGAAAACTGACTTTGTTTGTGCAAAATGGGCAATTTTCTAACCAGGTCAATTACTTCTGATAAAGATAAAGTATAAAATATTCTGAATAAAACCTATTCACTTTGGTTTTAGGGACAATAACTGAACATAGCAAACATAAATCTTTATTATGCTTTCTTAATTTATTTTTTCTCCACTTGTTTTGCAATTACATCCTTATTTTAATTTATGTTTCTGACACATTGAATTTTGTACATGGGTAACTGACTTCATTCTTATAATTTTTCTTATCAGTAGTTTGTAGCTTTAAAATTAATTATTTTATTGTCACTTCTCTTGCTGGTTGGATATCTAATGGCCATGTCATTTGAAATTGAGAGAGCATCTGCAATTTCTGGGCACTTGCATGCTTTTCATTAATTGCTAATTGTTTTGAAAGATCTTTCCATGAAAGAAAGCCTTTATTATTTGCCATGAACAGTTGTTCCATTGCCTTTTGTAGATGAAATTTCCTGAAACAGTAGGATGGAGACTATTAATTATACTTGAGAGAAAAATTAATTAGCCTTAATCATAGAAATTGCCACATATAGGAGCTAAAGTTCATTACATTTGAGAGCTATTGGAACAGAAGGTAACTTGGGTCTTTAACTCAAAAACAAGTCATTCTCATCATTTAAAATGAAATATATCATCTCTGTTTCATTATAATCCTATTTTCAATATAGCTAAAAGTAATGTTTTCCCAAGATCATATAGAATCCTTAATTACTTATAATCAAAATGTGGTATTAGTAGTCTACTTTCGCAATGAGGTCGATTTTAAAAATTTAATTTATTCTGTCAAATGCATTGACACCTTCAGGGAAAAGCATGGTACCAATTCAGACTCCTACTGTATTTATTGAAATGATCAAGATGGTGTGAATTTTCAGGAATAGTTGTTGGTGATGCCTGTTATCTCTCTTATGAGTGTATAAGCTTATCAAGAAGGACCATATATTACTTTAAAATGTTATTTAAAAGAGTGCATACTTTGTTTATTCATTGGTCATTCATTTAACACATAATTACGGAGTGTTTACTATTATTTGCCAACTCCAGTTTTGAGGTGTTCATTAAATGTCTTACTCCACTCACTTGGAATAAAACAAACACAAACTCATACTTCTGTCCCCCAACCCCCGCCACATTCATACAACACACATTCACACATCCTACTGTGGTGGGCAGTAACTGGAGAAAAGAAGGAAGCCTGTTTAGAGGTGGGGTTTGAGGATATACTTGGGTTGAATGTTCAGTCTCTGGTAAACAAAAATAACTGTTTGAAGTATTATTTAATTTGATATGCCACTCTATGTTATTCGGAGTTTTGTGTAAATGTTTCCCCAGTAGTAGCAAATGCTGAGAATAGAGGGGAGAAATTATAGGAAATGCTTTTGTTCAATTACTGAAAACTCTCCTCTTTGCCCCCCTAAAGTTTTTCCTAATCTGTTGTCTATGTTTTTAAAAAATGTATGTAACTTTAGCAGGGGACTTTGTCTCTTAGCACCTGAAAGAGGATAGTTCTCGACTGATCCATCCTTGTTAATTAACTCCCCAAATGAAGATCAAGTCCCTCCTTCTCGTGGGTTTGTTGGGAATAGAAAGAAGACAAATGGTACTACTGCTACTGCTACTCATGCACCTGATGAAAGAAATGAATCTAGAAAGGATATGAGAATCACTTCCAAGAATACATAGAAATATTTAGGGACAACATTGTTTTCTCATTAATGATTTTATTTTGAGTTTTAGGTTAAAAATTTATGCTCTAAAATTCTTCTTCCAACCTCTTGGGTAAGTGTTAGCAGGGTGTAGTTAGAACTGTAACAGATGTTCCCTTTCTCTAAGGCTTCCTCAGAAGTAAGGAGATCTTAACAAGAAGAACTGCCTCAGTAGCAAAAAGAAGAGTGGCGGGGGGATGTCACCAGCATGAATCTCTGGATTTCAACATTGTACCTCCACAAGTCCCCCCACGTTATTAGCTCTCTGGAGGGTAGATAACATACTAAGATTTATGAGCCATTACTCTCTCAGCAAATTGTTTGATCAGAGGAAGATTCAGTTAGACTGGTACAGGAATTGGAAGACTAAGGAGATAGGTGACATGTATGAAAGTTTATTGGGTTATAAGCAAAGAACTGACTCCTGCCAGCCTAAGCAGATGGAAGGAACTGGGAGAGTTCTTACAGAGTTGAAGGGGGTCCAATAAGTGACATGTGGAATGAGTGGAGGGCAGGGTGGCTGTGGGTTTCCAGTGGGACAGGAGTTTGTGTCATTCTTCATAGGATGTTGCCATTAGTGTGATTCACTTCCAAGTCCCTGTGCATCTCAGTTTAGAATTTCAAATACCAGTGAGAGAGCACTGAATGGTTCAGATTGGGTCAAATATCTACTTCTATAACAATCAGCTATTTCTAGGGGTTTGGAGTCATGTAAAGATATGTCCTCTCATATTCTATACCTATGTTTGTGGCTGTTTCCAAAGAGGAGAAAATTTTGTACTAAGGAGATGTTCCTTAAGTATCTGCCACAGAGGAACAAGAGAGTACACACAGGTTGGTGAGGTGTGAGGCCTGATTAGGAGGGAGATTGGGTCAAGGGCACCAACACAGTTCATTGACTTTCCATTTGCCTTTGAGTTTCAGGTTAATGGATCTGCCCTCTGTACTAGACTGTAAGTTACTCATGTCAGGCGCGTGGCTGTCTTTTTAGCAGCTGTCTATGGCTAGTACCACCTAGTATAGTTACTGACATGGGGTAGCTGCTCAGTGTACTCTCTCTCTTGTGAAACTGTCTTTAATTATTCCCTTGTGGATTCAGTTCCTTTCCCATGAGCTCATACACATTGTGTTCATGTAAACCATTGTATTTAATCATACTACACTGAAATTATTTTATTTGTATTTTGTCTCCACTAGACTGTGAGCTCCTAGAGGGCCAGAGCTCTGGCTTATTCATCTTTACCCCTAGAACTACAGCAAAAGAGCAGGATCTCATTACTTATTGGTTGACTGAAATGTGTCTGATGTCTGTATTTGTGGTCTGTTACACTAGGTCAGTTATTCTTGTCATATGAACTTCATATGTTGAGAATAAAAGAACTAATGAATGAACTAATGAGTGTCTTGGCCAGCTCTGAGGATAAGCCTGGGAAGTACATCAACATATGTTGTGAACAGAAATCGATTTCAAAAACACAGTCTTTGAGGTAACACTGGGGATTGATTCCATATATTTTAATAGGATTGTTGCCATGGTTAATATTAATGTGGACTCTATACTTTGGGAAAATTTTATTCATGAGAAGTAGCATGAAACAGTGCTCCTCAATCACAGTGCTGTGACACAGGTTGGGAGTGAGACATGTCATGAGTATTTGTTACCAAACACAGTTGAAGTACTTGCAAATAATTTACATTTAAAAATATACTTAGAACAACCTCAAGGTTATCTCTGTGATAACATCACTGTCACTCTCTCCCATGCTGATATGCCTTTTAGGAGGAGTGAAGTGCAGTATATCTAGTGTCAGAAGTTTTGTTTGGGAATATGTTTTACATGTGAGGCTCACATGTTGAGAACCACTGCCTAGGGTCATGGGTCACAGAGATAGTCTTTTGATGAATCTAATAAATTTCCCCCTCCATTTATACACTATCCAGGCCTTAAAAACAGGGTCCTGATAACTTTAACCCAGGGTCCTGAGTAGAAAATATTTGTTGGAGAGAATGAGGCTAAAGAGGCTATAGTTCCTGCTTCCTCTGTTGGCTCCTTTGAGAATCTGAGGAATTCCACAGTGGTGTAAATGGGGCACTGTCTTCTCTCATTCCCCTCGTAGCACCAGCCACACACACGCGCACCTCCTTTTGTATATAATAATGCTAATGTCTGGCCCTGTGAATTATACAGTTTTTACTAAGGTAATCACATGCGTACAGAGTAGACACAAGGCGAGTTTTACTTACCTTGGAGAAGGTGTTACTGTTGCCTTGCTTGGTCTGAGTACATCTATCCACCCCTCCGTAATTAATTTTGGTCATGATCTCTGGCTTGAGTCCATGTGAAGTCTGTATTTTTCACTTAAGCTCACCATTTGGTGAGTGATTGAGATGTCTGTCCTCCTAGTCCTGATTTTTCTTTCACTTTTCTTCACCCTCTCCTTTTGGTCCTCCTGACAATCATATTCTCTATTATAGTCTAGAAATTGGACCTTTTTTGTCCTTTAAAATCAATCATTTACTCCTTATCTCCTAACCCTCCGAGCAACCCTTGTGTGATGTTATTCGTATGGCTCACACTTAACTCACTCAGGCTGTGACAGGTGGAGAAAGGATTCACACTCAGTTCTGCAGGATCCACGGCCCACACCCTTCATCATTTTGCCTCTTCTCAGAAGCTTCTACTTCTTCTTCCAACATAATGATAAAGCACGGGCAGTGCTCCTGTAGGAAGAGAGTTCTGAAGGGAAACTAGTTACTCTGCTTTGTCTTCAGTGAGGGGAAGAATAAAAAAGAAATATTCTACAACAGGGGTGGCTAAACTTTTCTATAAAGGGCCAGACAGTAGACATTTAGGCTTTGCAGCTTGGTCTCTGTTAAAACTATTCAGCTGTGCTGTTGTAGTTTGAGTGTCCATTGATGCTAAGTAAACAAATGCACATTGCTGTGTTCCAATAATACTTTATTTATAGACACTGAAATTTGAATTTCGTATAATTTTTACTTGTCACAAAGTATTATTCTTTCAATTTCTTTCCAATCACTTAAAGATGGAAAAACCATTTTTTGCTTGTGGGCTGTACAAAAACAGGTGGTAGGCCAGATTTAAGTTTTCCAGATTCGGCGTTTAGTATTTGGGACATACTTATACTAAAAAATATATCTGTTGTATACCTGAAGTTCAAATTTAACTGGACATTCTGTATTTCATCTGGAACTCTTAGCTGGCTTTGGCGTTCAGGCCATAGTTTGCAGACCCCTATTATATAACTATTCCATTCTTACAAAGTATTTCTCTGGCTGCATTTGGTGGAGAGATGAGGGGGTTTAAGCCCACACATGCTTTGTCCATCTAGTTTTAAATAGTAATATGATCACCAGCTCTAATGGGGTTCTCAGATGTTGAAAAATATTGAGATATTCAGAAACCAGTGTTTCCAGAAAAAAGTCATAACATTAGAGCTGCAAAGTTTCATAAAACTGCGTGAAAATGACCACAGGTATTTAGCTCTATGATAAAAAGTGTTTGTTTTGAGGAGGAATGAGCAATACTATACTGAGCCTTCCTTACACCAACTGGGATACTGACCAATTGCTGAAATGTTGATTGTAAATGGTTTTCCAATTCCTTAATATTCATGCATTCAATTAGTATTTATTGAGTGCCCACTTCTTGCTAAGAATATTCTAAGAACTGGCTGGATAGTAATAAACAAAATGGATAGAAGCTTTTGCCTTGAGGGAGTTTACATTCTAGTCGAGGAAAACAAACAAACAAATAAATAAGATATTTATACTGTTGAAAAGGGCAGTGGAGAAAAATGGAGCAAAGGAGAGTGGGTATTGTGGGAGACAGAAGGGACTGTGCTTTCATAAGGAGAGTCCCTGAGAAGGTTACAGTGGAGCAGAGACCTGAAGAGAATAAAGGAAAGAGCCATGTGGTTAACTGGGCTGCTTTTTATCCCAGGCAATGGGTGGCTTAGTGCCAAAGCCCTGAAGTTTGAGGATGAATAAAGAAGCTAGAGTGACTTAAGTAGAGTGAACAATGGGGAAGATAGTAGGATATGAGTTAGGTAACAGGGGAGAGGAAGTAGAGGGTGTGATGTCGAGATTATGTAGGACCTTGTAGAATCGTCTTTTAGTCTGCTGAAACAAGGTCCAGTTTTAGGGTGTTAAACACAGGGAGGGCGTGCTTTATGTAATCACTTGTGTTTTACTTAATCACTGTGAGTGTTGAGTACCTAACAGGCTGTATAGGGAGCAAGGGCAGAGGCAGGAGGCCAGGTAGGAGACCGCTGAGTCATCCAGGTGAGAGATGATGGTGCCTTAGGTCAAAACAGTTGCAGTGGAGACCGTATGAAGTCAGATGCTGGGTGATATGGAAGGTAGAATTGACAGGATTTGCTGGTGGATTCGATGTCAGGAGTGAAAGAAAGAGGAGTTAAGGATAACTCCCAGATTTTTGATCTGAGCAACTAAGGAGGATAGGCCTCCTGTTTACTGAGGAGGGGAAGACTGTGGGAGGAGGTTTGGGAGACGAGATCAGAAATTTGGTTTAGGACAAAATAAATGTGAAATGTATGTTAGGCTTTTAAATGGAGATGTCAAATAGGCAGCTGGATATATGAGTCTGGAATTCAGAGGAGCTGTCTGGGCTCTGGATATAAATTTGGGTATCATCAGCATATAGATGATTTTTTAAAGCCAAGTAACTAGATGAGGTCATCAAGGGAGTGAGAATAACTAGAGGAAAGATGAAGTTCAAAGAGCCATGTTTCATATGAGTTGGTAGAAGTTACTTCATAGCTTCTGTATTAATCATAGCCACAAATATAATTAATATTAGGAATATTAAAATTATATAAAAACATTAACTGCTTTATGGTAGTAAGGATGTTTCACTTAGACTACTGAATATTCAGATGTAACTTTTCTGTAAACAAAATTAAAAAAATGTTTAAAAACTCTTAAGAATTTTTTACTGGAATATCTAAACCATAGGTGTAAGATTTGACCAAATTCCTTGTTTGATCCTTTGTAAAGCCTAGAGGAACATATGTCTTTTGGTTTGGAAACTACTGGTAGGTGAAAATAACTTTAAAAGAAATGGAAACTTTTTTTGATTAGCTGATACTTTTCTACTTGTGTTTTAAAACCTTTTCTTGCTAAATTAAAAAAATTAAATTTGTACTGATATGTATTTAATTAAATATATATGTATGTGTGTGTATCTATCTATATCTATCTATCTATCTATCTATCTATCTATCTATCTATCTATCTATCAGTCCATCCATCTCTCTGTCTATCTGCTTATCAATTAATTGATCGATGGATAGATTCTCTCAAGTGTCTTCATATGGATTCGTGGGGGCAATTGCTCCTGGACCTAGAGGCCTCCATGCAAAAATACCACTTTATAATGAGACTTCTTTCTTCTCTAACTCATCAAACTATCAAGTTAAAGCCTATGAGCCTTAGATGTAAAACTAGCTGAGGAATTCATCAAACAGGTGTTTGAAGTTAGACCCCAATGTTATTTTCAAATGTGAAAATATTGGCATTTTAATTTGTGATTTAAAGAGCAGGGTGGGTTATTTTTAGCCGGGGAGCCCCGGGCCCTGAATGTCTGGCCATCAGTGATGAGTGGGCAGGCTGATCCCTACACACTGGTCACTCCCAATGTGATAAAACTGCCTGATTCTGGTTTTCATGGTCACTCCGATAAGAATTTGTGTTAAGCTGGCTACCATCATATCCTCTCAGGCTGGCTGAAAGAAATGCTGTCTATCTTCAGGAGAGGCAAGAAATGACTGCTTCCTAAGGCCCCGCAGCTCTTAGGACCTCGCCCCTTACCTTGCTATGGTGACAACAGATGAGAACCCTGCCTGGGAAGTGAGCATCCATAATTGTCAGAGCTTCTCTTTGGTCAGGGAATTTTCCCTTTCTTTCCCACTGGGGTTCACAAGAATGAAAGATGTTTTACCCATACTCTGTAGTTCTGTATGAAGGCTCCACTCCTTATCAAGTTCTATAAGCCCTGTTTATCCAGAGGAAGAAGTACCTGCTGTACCTTTCCTTCTGATACTTGAAAATTAGTCCCTCAATTGACTGGTGTATAAATCCTTCCTAATTAACTAGTGGATATGAGGTTGATCTTGTGATCTATCATTTCATTCATTTACTTCTTGTATTACGTTTATTGCTGAATCAAAAGTCACCTTCAAATCTAATGGTTTAAAACAATAAACACTTTAAAACTCATAGTTTCTGTGGGTCAGGAATTTGGAAGCCGCTTACCTGGTGGATCTAGATCAAAGTCTCTCGGGAGGTTGCATTTAGATGTTGGTGAGAGCTACAGCTACGTGAAGGTCTGTCTGAGCTGGATTTGTGAGGGCAAGTGAGATCTAGTGCATACATATAAGGGTTGATTTTTAATAGGAGCATTGGACAGTTCAACATTGGTAAAAGGCAGCAAGGCAAAGATGTTTGCTGATGCAGGCGTATGGGTAGATGTGTTGGTGCTAGTATGTGGAAATTGTTTTCTTATCGTTTCTTTTTTTTTTTTTTTTGGTAAAATAGGAAGCAAGGTTATCATCTTAGGATAACAATGGGACAGGAGGTATTGGGTACTTTAGGAGAGAGTATAAAATGGCAGCCTACATAATTAAGTGTATGGACTGGAGACATAAAATATAAATGATGACCAGTAACAAGGTCTAGGGTAATGACCATGGGAGTGGAGTGAGTGGCTAGGTTGGGTAGTAGAAATGAAGGGGATCCTTGGCATTTTGGGGGACAAGAACTATGAGAAGTTATGGGTGATATATCTGATGACAGAGATTCAAAATGGGTGTTTTTTTTGGGAACAAGGGAGGATTGAAAAATTGTCTGAAAGCAGCAATAAGAAGCAAGGAGGACACGTTCTCTACTTCTAGGCCTCATGGTGTGAGAACCATGGAAGACAAACTTCACTGAGAGGACTGCAGAGGCATTAGTTTCCTCAGTGGAGAGCCAGGTTTTCCTTAAAGCAAGAAGGGAACAGAGTATTCAGGTCATAGTCGGAGAATGAACACAAAGGATTTTGTTGATTGTTGACTGAGTTTTGGAGGACAAAGTGGAAGGATTTGAGAACTTGAGGAGGGATGGGAAAAGGGGATAGGATAGGTTCACAGAGGCTAAGAGGGATTCAACTGTGGGAGTTGGGAGGCAGCTTAGGAGTCTACAGGTGGCCTGACAAGAAGTGGGATAAAGGGCATGATGAGGCCATTCCAGTGGGTCCAAGGCAGATGGTGGTGGTGAGGCTGTGAGTGTTGCAGGGGGAGAAGGAGGGGTCGGGCAGAGGACTGTCTCAGGTTCCCACTGCCAGAAACCAATGAAGTTAGATTTCAGTCCAGGTCTCCCCAGCTCCAAAGTAAATGTCCTTTCCTCTTACACCCTTACCATTCAAAGTGTGGACTAACGTCGAACCTGAGAACTTGTTAGGAATTGGTCTCTCAGGCCTCACTCTGAATCTACTGAATTTGCGTATGCATTTTGACATGCTCTCTAGGTGATGTATATGCATATTAGAGTTTGAGCAGCTCGGTTCTACACTACATATTCTTAACCTTTTAAAAATTAATTTTTCTATGTCTACTAAGTGAGATCCTATGGAATAAAAAAGGAATAGAACTTTTTGTGATGAAGGCTTTCTGAACCTTTCAAGACTTCACAAAAAGTTTCAAAATAAAGATTTGCAAAAATGGAGACAGGTGTATATGACATATAAATGATTGTCATATTTAGTTATCTGGCTGATGACTAATCCAGTAAAATGTGTTGTTTTCCAAAGTTTTAGGGCTATGTGAGGAGAAACCCCCGATACATTTGAGGTTAAGTTCTTCCTAGTTGGATTCAGGTGTTGCCACCAGTCTGATTTATGAGTAAACTAGAACTATTAGGAAAAGGAAAGGGTAAAATGAGTGTTTATTTTTCAGCTATTATTAACCTAAACTCTGGTACTTGTACTAAAGAAAGGAATTACTTGTATTTATTCTTATGGCTAACTTGCTAGCAATAAATTATGAAAGAAAAAAAATAACCATGTGGGATAATTGACTGAAAAACAAATGTCAGTAAAAGTAAACAGAATGGATTCCACTAAACCTATTTGCAAAAATGTCAAAGGAGTTGAGTTGTTTTCCCTCACAATATTTGTGCTGGTATAAAGGGACTGCAGTTTAATTAAATGTCTCCATAGAGACTGGGTTTTCCACTAGATGTCACTTTGAGATTTTGCTCGATGAAGGACTGCATTCTGATTAAGTGATGCAACATTTGTCCTCAGTAGTAGAGAGATAGCGATCGACACCTCCCGTCCCCAACCCTCCTATGCTAAGCAAGCAGCAGGAAAGGAGAATCACTTGCCACCATGTCTGGCCAAGTGTTTAGGTCTAGTCCTGCTTTTGTCACTAACCAGCTGTGTGACCTTGAGCAAGTCCCTTAAGACCTCTAGCATATTAAGTATCAGAGATATTGCTTTGCCCATGACATACGTTCAACAGTTGGTTCTAAAAACTTTTGGCTCTAAAAGCCTCTGGTTCTGTTGTATCATGCTATGTGTTACACAAATACACAGTGAAATTTAGCAAAATGAAGAGGAATTTGAAGGTACTTTTAAAACTAATAAACTATTTACTGGGCTGGAGTTATCAGGTAACTGAATATTACTTTGGAATGAGAAATTCAAAAAGTAATATGTTTATCTATACTTTTAAGTCTTAGGCTTTCTGTACCTTCAGTATTTAATTTATTAGGCTTATAATGCTGACCTTTCTTGATTTTGGTCATATTCCCAAGCTGTTTGAGAACGACAGACAAAAGGGTAACTGTCTTGTATACATATTATTTTCTTCCTTTTCTGGGGGATCTAAGATTATGGGGGGAAATATTAGATATAATCACTATTTTTCTTAAGGGCACTAAACAGATAATCATAGAATTAAAGGGAAAAACAGGCATTCAGCTGTTACAGATTATTATTTTTTAAAAAATTCAACACAGATAATGCCTCAAAAACAAGTTAAGGTAATATTGTTTGTTTTTCTTGTGATGCACATTTTATGTGGGAGAAAATCAGAATAGACCTGTGCATGAATAGAGAATTGTAATCTGTTTGTCCATAAAATAATAAAGAATTCCTTCCAGTGAAGTAATCAAAGTGGTGTTTTCAAGCAAGTGTTAAATTGCTTCTTGTTTAATGGGGAAACAAATTTGAACCAGAAAGAATCTCTGTTTAGTAAGAACTTTTATGGTATGTCCATTCAGCTACCATGTCACACGACCTAAACAACTGGGTTTGTAATGTTCAGAAAACAAAGAAATCATAACAAAAGTGTCAAGAAAAGAGTATGTCTGAACAGTAAATACTTTTTGCTTTAAGACTTGCCAGTGGGTCATCTAAAATCGCAAGCTGCATAATATTTGTGCTGTAAACAGTCATGATGTTTCCACCTATGCTCATTTGTTTACTACGTATATGACACCAGTGGAGTTCAGTTAAAAACAGTTTAACCACACAGGTACCAAAGGAATGTGTAATTTATTGAGTTTGGTAAATCCAGCTTTGCTAAAACCACCTAGGTTTTTCCTAAGGTGGCACATCATGTTAGCTGTATAGTGGGACATAGACTTTAGGAAAAGTGATAATTAATCATGTAACAAATGAAACATTTTCCAGTTGTTCAAATATGATGCATGTGGTGGGTGAAATGGTAAATTACTTTGGCCTCACAGCCAAAATATCTGCTGTTTACTTGTCTGTTTGCCTGTTGTTTTTCTTTTATTCCTGCAGGAACCATTATCTGAGGTTAAAATCAAATTTTCCTAAGATGTAGCTATTACTTTTGGGTAGACATCACTCTTAGAATGGAAAATATCTAAAGGTGTTTTCATTTCTGACTCTGACTGTGGTGAAGATGATAGGCATTCCAGGAAGCTTGGTAAATTTATCTAGCATTAGCTTATTAACTAGATGCTTTGCTGTTATTCTTGCAATGAGAATGTTGTACATATTTTCTGCTTTTTTGTCCTCCTTTTATTTCACCTATTGATAATTTATAAATATATGAACAAATTCTGACTTGAAGTGAAAATTCAGTAAAATTGAAAGTGGGCAATGTATTGAAGAAAGATGGAAATCTTTGTGAGAAACATTATAACAAGAGTAAGAAAACCTTTCTTTGTAGGCAGTCACTGACTTATAGGAAACATATTTTAAGGACTTGTATTTTTAAGAAAAAATATTAAAGTGGTCCATATAGTCACTTTTAGGAGTCAGACCAGAAAAGAGGGAGAATGTGGGGGGATTATGGTAGAGGAATGAGATCAGAGGGAATCTGGAGGGTCAGAGTGCCATTGCCCTTTACCACTGCTCTTTGAAATACTGACAAAGAATTCCGTCTTCTTTGCTAAGTAATATAGATTCTTATTCTAAATGTATTAGTGTTTCTTTGAAGAAAAAAAATTCCCCAAGGAATTCTAGAGGCTTCTCTAATAGATAATGAAGTGGCTAAAGATTTAAAATTTTATTTTGAAGGAAAAGTTACTGTCTTTTTCCATACTTATCATTGATTCATTCATATTTATTGGGCTGGTCATCAGATAAGAAACTGAAGATCTGATGATGATGTAGGCATATAACTTGCCTTTGGGAAGCTTAAATGAATAGGTGGTGCAGCAACTATCTGGGGATTTCTTGATATATGTTAAAAAAAAATAGCCTATTTTAACTGGTATTTCTCATCCTGTACCTAGTCATGATACACATATAAAATAATAATGTTTGCAATGCACACTGGGATAATATTCAGGGAATTTATGATGATAATAATAAAATACAGAGGAGCATGGGAAAAATAAATATTTAATTTACATTAAAATTAAATATTTAATTTATCTATCATAAAGATAGAGAAAATAATTTGAAAAATTTTAGTAAAACTTTTAAATTATGATATATTCAAATTCTTGGTAATAATCACATTAATTATTTGCATAAATAGCAAAGAATGTTTTTAAAATGCATTTTTACCATTTAAAAATTTATGCCAGTTGAAATTATTATCTACAAATCTAAAAACTTTTAATTTTCTTCAGTAACAGATGTAATGTTAGAATATCTTGTGATAATGTAAGTAGGTGTAGAATCTAATCAGACTTTTTCATATCAAGAATTTAAAATAATAAAGCTATAATCACTGGAAATGCATAGATAACTAGATCAGTCACCCTGCAGCTCAGTTGTACACTACTTCATGGGCATACAAGCAACATCAAAGAGAAGTGGAGCAAAGGTGGAGACTGGCGGGTACGGCCCGGAAGTGTGCTTGCCAGCCTCCCGCTCAGCTTGCCAGCCAGACCTTTGCAGCTGTACCTTAAGTTGTATGCTGTGTTCCATGAGTGCCTGTTATATGAACTCCTTCAGTAGCTCCTTGGGCTCCAAGTCCACGATGGGAAACAGTGTGCTGACTACTGGAGTAGATGTTCAGGTAATATATCATACTTGGCTGGATGAATAGCATGTCATGGTAGAACAGTGAATGGCTTCATGTCATTCTTAGTTTTTACTGCCCATGGGGATTTTATGGCACACCATCAACCTTCACTCTACTGGAACGGCCCTTTGTGGAGCTCTGGAAAAAGCTGTTTATGTCTGGAGATGACTGGCCTAGAAACTCTGACCACTCCAGACTCTTCCCAGATGATCTAAGGGCTAATAAGATTGATACAGTTATAGCACATCTGTAACCCACCTGCAGCACAATGGAAGGGTACTTGCAGCCAAATGCGTTCTTTACTGATATAGAGGGCAATCTAAAAAAAAGGGCTGCACCATGCACTTAAAATTTAAGAAGCTATTTCTCTACTATTTTGGAATTATATAAAAATTTGTTTTTACAAAGTAAAAATTAGGACACAGTAAGTTCTTTACAAATTTTGTAGATTTCCAGTGCATTAAGAGCTCGTGGCTTTTGAAAAGAGGTATAATTGCGCTTTGTGTGTGTGTGTGTGTGTGTGTGTGTGTGTGTGTGTTTGTGTGTGTGTGAATTCAATGCTTTTAATGTAAATCAAGCAAACCATTCTCAGTGCTGAGTGTGTTCTCATTATTTGGGCAGCTAGGCAGTCCTTGTGTTGTACAAAGAAAATTACAAAGCATGTGTCATCTGTTATCCACCCAAGGGAAATTGAAGAAGACATGAGTGACTCTCCCTTTGGATATAGTTTAGGTTGTTGGCATTCAGGAATCTACTTACAGAAGCTCGGTGTATTAGGCTTCTCCAGAGAAACAGAATCAACAGGATGTATACATCTCTATCTCTATGTCTATGCTTATCTCTATCTCTGTCCTATCATATCGATGTCTAGAGAGAGAGTTATTTTATGGAATTGACTTATGTAATTGTGGAGGCTTGCAAGGTCAAAATCTGCAGGATAAAGTAGCAAGCTGGATGCCCAGGGGATAGTTGATGTTGCAGTTCAAGTTCAAAGGTAGTCTGCTGACAGAATTACCTCTTCCTCAGGGGGAGATCAACCTTTTTATTATGGCTTTCAACTGTTTGGAAGAAGCCTAGCCACATTATGGAAGGTAATCTGCTTTGCTCAGAATCTACTGATTGAAATGTTACTCTTATCTTAAAAATGCTTTCACAGCAACCTCCAGACACATTTCACCAAATATCTGGGTACTGTGGCCTAGCCAAGTTGACTCATAAACTTAGCTATTACATGAGGCCAATTATTAACTTCTTCCTTTAGGTAGTTACTAGCTGGAGTGTCAGTGACACAGGGAAAGTCCAAGTTTAATCCAAACCTCAACAGTTTTCTCCTAAATATGAGCACCTAGATCTCATTGTTCCTAGAAGAAACAAACAGGGTTTTACTTTTTCCTCATCTCTTCCTTAGGATTGCTAAATGTTAGATACTCCCCATACCTCAACCAAGAAGTCACTTCTGTAAATGTCTACACAGAATTCTTAACAAAGGATTGACTGATATGAGTTGACAGCTTTTCTGGAGCAGAGATGAGTTGAAATACAATGGAATTCCATCTTTTACCTTCGCAGCTAGAGAGAAATGATTTGACATTGTTATCACGATGTAATTATGGTCCGTGGGGACATTATGCTATGATTTAGCCTGCTGGTTGAGCTCTTAAAACTGGTGAACTTACTTATACATAAAGTTGGAATTTGGTCATGTCTTCTTGATGATGCAACCACTTACCTAGTTAGTTGAGAAACATCCCCTTTTGCAGTTAAAGGAATCAGGGCCATCACTTGAGCACAGCATTCATATATTAGCTCTTAAATTAGTTGGATAGCAGATGTCAGATGGGCAGAATAAAAGTAGGTAACATTTATAAAATACTCATCATAATCCTAGGCTCAGTTCCAAGTGAATGAATTAGGTAAATTAATCCTCATAGAACCCTAGGAGTGAGTCCACTTATCCCCATTGTACAGATAAGAAATCTGAAGTAGAAAAAGCCTCAACAGATCTCTTGGCCACATAGCTAGTTAGTGACAAAGTCAGGACTCAGATCCAGGGAGCCTGGCTTTAGAGTTTGCTCCTAACTGCAGCACCATCCTGGGTGTTGAATAAAAGAAGCAAGTTACAGAGCCCTCAGACAGGCTGGTCCCAGGTCATGGAGCCACATTAACAGAGTGAACAATGGCTGGCATTTTTTTTTTTTTTTCTTTCAGACCAGAACGGAGGGAGCAATCCCCAGTAGGAATCTACTAATGATAATTATGCTGGAAATGCACACTGACCAATTTAAAAAACAGGGGCTTAGGTGATGATTCTAACATGGAAAAGCACTTTTTTGGTGCTTTCACATGACATGAAAAGGACTGAAGTGCAGAGAAAAGATCAAAGAAACATGGGCAGTTCTAGGAGACAGGGAAGACAGAATGCACCAGAGACCACACTTTTGATCATATTTGCTAAGAATTTTCATCAGTTCTTCGGAGAAGGTAACTGGAAATTTATATTTCAGCTGTATTGCATATAAGTTGTAGTTTGGGTATATACATATAATTATGCTAAACTTGTCTATTAATTAGATATAATTATAAATAGGCTTCATTCAATACTACAGGTTTAGTGATTATTTGGTAATTCCCTTAATTTTCTTCATGAAGCCTGAATTAGAGGATGCTTTTGAGCTATTGTAGCTTGAGTGCCCGTCTGGACTCGGCAACCCTGCCTTGACTGTCACGGTCAAAATTCTGATGGTGATGATGGTCGGTCTGCCCCTTTTATAATGATGCCTGAGTGTGCTATCTGAAGTCTGTTCTGCACAGAAATTCACAACAATTGGCTTCCCGCAGTAAGTGGCCCTCCACAGTGCCTAGCTCCTAGACATTGTGTCTTAACTCTGTTCGGGTAGAAATGAATGTTCGGGTGCTCTTGAACAAACCACTGATATCAGAAGCATGAGGAGGGCTGATTAGAATGAGGAGTAACAGCAAGAGCTGTTGAGCCGTTTGAATACTTCAGCAGAAAAGATTAAAAAAAGAAAACTTATCTGCAAAACTGATTATGTGGATAGTCTTCAGAATGATCTAGAGGCTTTGGAGTGAGCAGGCCGTCACCGAGCTTGGCTGTGGTTATAAGATGCTCATTCTTTTCTTTTACATTCCTGGCTGAGGTTCAAATTCGTTGAGGTGGCAGGTTAAGGTTCTGCACTGCTGTCAGCATCTTTGTGGGCATCTGAGAGGGCACGGGGCCTGCCCATGGCAGTGAGTCAGGCACGGTCCTCCCTTTCCACACCAGAGCTCTGGGTGAAATGTCGGCAAGGCCAGCCTTGGGACTGCAGCAGGGTCTGCACCAAGGGAGTGCCCTGACTTCCACCTAGTGGCAGTTGCAAATGGGTCAGCCACTCTTCCCTGCTGAGGCACATTTCAGGCAAATAGCCTTTCCAAA
Source organism: Camelus dromedarius (assembly GCF_036321535.1). NCBI lineage: Eukaryota > Metazoa > Chordata > Mammalia > Artiodactyla > Camelidae > Camelus > Camelus dromedarius. The sequence continues at coordinate 44,253,513 of NC_087436.1, forward strand.
TATGGGACTCAGGATGGTGAACTGCTTCCTTTAGGGACAGGCCAATTCTGGTTGCTACCAGAAGTATAACCTGGTTGGGTGATCTTCAGAGAGAAATTTTTAATTTTGCAGCAAGTATCATTTATACACATAGTGTGTGTATCTACATTAATTTCTCTTTATATGTAGATTCAAAAGTATGAGGTAATGTTCTCAACAGAGGGAAAATGAAAACTTCATAGCAGAGTTAATTTAAATTAATCTTAAAAGTTAAGGGGGGAGGGTATAGCTCAGAGATAGAGTGTGTGCCTCATAAGCACAAGGTTTTGGGTTCAACCCCCAGTACCTCCATTTAAAAAAAAAAACCTAATTACCTCCCCATCCTCCCTCCCCACCAAAAGTATACAGTGTATGTTAATTATATCTCAATAAAACTGAAAGAAAAAATTTAAAAAATAAATGAAAGTTAAAATTTCATGTTTTTCAATAATTATAAAAAAGCAAATATATGACTAAATGCATCTCTGCTCTCGAAATTACTGTTTTATTGGACATAGAGTACAATAATGCTATACTCTAGATTAATTTATTACATTTTTCAACCACTTGCATTCATGAATATATGTTACTTCACTTGGAAAACTAAGAAAACTAAAATATTGATATATGGGAACTCATCCTTATCTTTGATTACATCTTTCCCCATAAGAATTTATACATAAAATATACTCTCAGGCATAATTAATGACCGTTCAGGATATTTTTACTTCTTAGAAATTATTTGCAATGTCTTTTAACTTGGAAAAATCAATCTTTTATTTCTTCTTTTGTGCATTACTTAACAACTACTTTAATGTCCTCAAAGTTCAGCTTCTATTATTCAATTTAATTCTCTAATTCTGAATATAATGTTCCAGTATAGTGTTAAAATACAGTAACACTATTAATGTTGAGAACATGTGTTAGATTCCATTTGGTTATTGTTGAGATTAATAAAATATTATTCTATAAAAATAAAAGTATTATTTATTTCTAGTTTTAAATGTGTGCTATGAGTATAATAATATGGAACTGTAAAAATTAAATTCAAATTCTTAGGACTTGGGTCAAGATGTAAAGTATAGAATAGGGCTTTTTAAAAGTAGCATTTTACAGGCAAGGAGACAAAATTGAGCATCAGTTTTGGGTCAGCTAGATGGGCCTTGGGCAAAGAAAGCGGCATCTTAGTTACAATTTTCTTATTTGAAAAATTCACATAATAAAATATACATAACATTCCTTTGATGATAAACATCTAATATTTGTAGAGCACCTAGTATAATGGTGAGAACATAGCATTCAAAAAGGGTGACAGCTTTTGTTCTGATAATGATTTGTGACAATAGTATTACATTTACTTCTCAGATAACAAATAATTCTGTGCTTTACATTGAAAAGAACATATTGTTTATAAGTGACAATGCAATAAGCTTTTAACATTTTTATTGATTTCTTTAGAATTATATTAAAATTAATATTTCTTCTTCTTGTCTACAAAAATATGACTAAACAAACTCTCCTTTGAGATTATATTTTTGCTGACAAAAAGACTGACTACTTTTCTGATTAATTTTATATGTTTCTCTTCCTGCTTCTTTACCTTAGATTTTTGCTCATAAGAAATGTGGTTTTTCTCAAGAAAAATAAAGAATTGTCTATGATACACATGGACTAAATTCCATTATTTTATTCTGGTCAACTATAGATATTCTCAAATACTAGTGCTTGAAATTAAGCAATCAAAAATATCATAATTGATTAAATTATCAGCCTATGTAGTATACAAAAATTATTTATTGTTCCATCATTAATTTGTGAAAATTTATTTCCCTCCCCTGGTTTAAAAATTGTGATTAAATTAAATTTAATGAAATACGTTTGACCCTAGCTCTTCACTGAGAAAAGATCTTTTAGATACATGAAATTACAAATTGTACCATCATTTCCATTAAGCCTTATTTTCTTCCTTTTTAAAACTGTCTTGTCCTTTTTTAAATGTCTCAGCTTACTAAAATGACTATAGTATTGAATCTGTCCATATCGATCTTAGACTTACAGCTTTGGCTCAATTTATGGGAGCTCCCATAAATTTGAGGAGGATTCTGGTTGCTGATAAAAGAATTTCAATCAACCAATGCAGAAATCACAGTAACTTGGGTCTACTTACTCAGACACAGTGTTCTCAGACTACACAAAAGATGAAACTTGTTCATTCTCTGTTTTAGACTTTACCCTCCTCATTAGCGGCTGAACCCCCATTCAGGTTGCAGAGTTGGTTATTCAAGGAGCTCTGCCCCAGCAGGGAGTGTGCTGTTGTGCTGCTCCCCTCACTCCCTACCCTTCTCCTTGTTTATGGCCATGAAGTCTGCCCAGGTAGTCCCTGCATTGCTGGAAGTGGAGGCCCAGAAATCTGTTTATTTCACAAATAACAGCGGGTAGTGAAATTCTTTCTGTTACTTAACTTTGGGTCCCAACAACTCTAGCTTCATCGGTGACTTTAATATCAGGCAGCAAAACATCATCAACTACATCTTGAAAAGACTATAAATATAGAGATTGGCTTTGGTAATAGCAAAACTGTAATCTAAAGGCAGTAAGGGAAAATACTCTGGAACTAGGAAAAAGGATCTAGGGAGAAGAAAGATAGAGGCAGACCAAGTCTTTCACTTTAAGTTTTTGTTTTGCTTGCTTGCCCTAGAGCTTATTTCTAAAATATTACAGGAGAATATTTCATACATATGCATGTACATGTATATTATGTGTATATTTTAATTGAGACATATGTATATGTATGTTCATCTATCCACACCTATATAATCTATATACAGTTGACCCTTGAATAACACGGGTTTGAACTGCATGGGTACACTTATACGTGGATGTTTTTCAATAGTCAGTACTACAGTACTACATGATTTGTGGTTGGCAGAATCTGTGGATTTGGAACCACGCGTACAGAGGGCCGACTATAGTTATACATGATTTTTGACTGTACAGGGGTCTGTGCCCCTAACCCCAAGTTGTTCAAAGGTGAACTCTATATGTATACACAGTGGATCTTATTAATTTTATAGGTTTAATATAAGACTCCACTTGGGTTGAATTTATGCTATCATTGATAAATAAGAAACAAAATAAACAATTTGGTTGTATTTTCTTTTTCAATAATAAAGCAGAGATATCAAGTTATTTCTTTCTGTTCAGTTTTTATTAATGTCATAAATCAGGCCAACTTCTTTCATTTCAGGGATTATATTTTACACACAAAGCCTTAGCAAACATTAACTCTTTCTATACAAAAGAAATGAGAAAGTTTTATTGTATTTTTCCTTATAAATTACATCAAATTCTACTTTTCATAAAGCTTAATAGCTCAGCATAAGAAAAATATATCTGTCTTTCTGAGTCATGTATTTATGTCTTGATACATTTAGTTTTCTAGGGAGTCTACTTATGATTGAGGTTTTCTTTGTAGGAACAGCAATGATGGAGAAAAGAAAGCAAGAATAGAAAACAGCACATTTAGTTAGTAAGCTTTTGATGTCCTTCCTCTTCCCACCTCTCCCAACCTTGACTAAAATGAATATAATTAACATATTAATAAAGTGTATCATCTACTATGCAATAGCTGTTAGATCACTCCACCTAGCTCTGTAAAGGACATTTCTAGAGGATTGTGTTCAGTTCTGGGTATCACACTTCTTAAGAATATATTAAATTACTTCTGAGGGAAAGGACCAAGAAGACAAGGGACTTAAAACTATCCCACGTAGGAAGAACGAACAGAGCTGTGCCTACTTAATAGGTGAAGAAAAGGCTCAGGAGAATAGCTTCAACTATCTCAAGGCTTTTTCCTGGAGGAGAGTTGAGTTTATTCCACGTGGCCCTGAAAATGGACACAACTACTAGGTGAGGCTATAATGCAAGGATTTTGTCTAAATATAAAGATGAGTTCCCCTATGGTCAAATATGCTCAGAGAAAGAACCAGCAATTTGAGAAACAGTGTGAGGGTTGAACATAGTCTTGACAAGGAGTGGCTCTGTTATTAGAGGTGTGGTTGGATTAACTTATCTTTGATGGTCTTTCCAAACCTGAGATTCTGTGATTCTTTTTGACCTTGTGTCAGATTTGACCTGAAGAGCTGAATCCTGGAACAGCTGTTGTCTTCACATTTTTTAAGAGATTTACACATTTACCCTGCATTGTAATTGGCTGTAATACAGCCATTCCATAATTATCTGCATGAGGAAGATATTTAATATTTCATGCTTGATATGATTCTTATTGTCAAATGAGTATTTTATTTATGTTATCTTCATATGGAAATATCTTTATGGAAGCTATTATAATATGTTCATAAAATTTCTTTTGAAATTTTAATGGTCAAAATTTGTGGCCTGTGGTGGATTTGTATGCTTAACTGTATACATATTTATGATTGGTTGTCTAAGTCACTTTATGTTGCTCTCTTTGGTATGAAGAGCAGTGCTTTGGAGGGTCTTCTTTCCTTTTGTAGCCTGATTCCAGGAGTTACTTGGCTTAATGAATAATATGGTAATTTTCAGACATGTGAGATCTGAAAGCAGGTCTGTCTGGGATGTGTCTCATTCCTTGAGATAAGAAGCCAAATGACTTGCACTGGGGTTTAAAGATTAAAAAGTCAGGATTTAAAGATATATTGGATTCATTTGCCCCATATAATTCCTTCCAGGTTCTTTTTATGCTCTATCTCTCTGACTTTAGGGGAAAGGAGAAATGGAAAAAGAAATGACTATTACTTACCAGAGGAGAAAAAGGAGTCTCTTGCTTAAGTCATCTCTGTTTTGCTTCAACCATAAGCTTGTAAATGTTGTATTTAATAACTTAAACTCTAATAAAGAATTTGAGAAATTGGAAGATAAAAACATAGAACAATATAGTTGCTTTTAAATCAGTAAATGAAGTTTAAAGTGTTCTTTTTCCTTTAGCCTTTCTTCTTTTGAATTAACCTCGGGGAGTAACTGTGGCGCTAATGCTCTCCCATTGGTGGGTCTTCATGCACAGATGTGTTTGAGCAATAATCTGATCCATGAAGAAATATTCCATGTGAGAGAAAATTGGAAAATTTTGTGTTTTATTCAATGAATTTACTCAGTCTGACATTTCCATGCTAACGCAGAACCAATCTGAAAAAGATAGTCAGAATGGAAGAACTATTAAGAGAAAGTGAGAAGTAGATACCTTTACAACTGAGCTCAGCATATTGTGAATGGCCTGAAGATGGAGCTCTCTGCAAAGTTTTCATGTAGAGTATGACGTCAGCATCTGGGTATAGGGGCTTGTTAACAGACTTTTAAAACTTACCTCTTCCCCAGGACTTTGTTTCATAATCTGCTTGAAATGTAAACTTAGGCACTGTGTTTTTAAATGCAAAGAATTGATGAAAAATTACACAGAGCTATTTTTTTTTTTTTTTTGGTTGTTTTGAAATGGTAGCCTAATTTATGTCTTAAAAGAACCTCCCTAGCAGGTGTTCTTCTTTTTTGTTTCTAAACTCTTCCATGGCCTCGTATTTGGTCATAGTGGTCATAGTTCATTATGCAATCTTCATGGTGGACATTTTCCGTTAATTGTGCTTGATATCTCCTTTTCCACAGCTATCATGTTTATCTTTCCTACTTATTTTCCTTTTAGATATGAGATACTACATACAGGGAAAAAACCATGTATTTCAGTTAGATATTAGCAATGTTTCAGAACTGTTTTGTGGTCCAAAAGAAACATTTACTGTGGAGATCTGTATCTAGTTTTATTTTTTAAACGAATGAGTGTCCATTTCCCTTCTCTCCCTCGCATACTTATTGAAAGGAATTTACTGTTACTAATTTTTCTTCATACACAGTTGCCAAATCTTTTTGATGCTTTATGTTTCTCTCTTTTTTTTTACATTTATATATGTATGCTTTATAAACCTATGATCACTTTTGAGATGGAGCTTTGTACTTATGTAAGATCTTAGGATGGATATGAAAACATTCATTTTTTAAAAAATCTTGCTTATTTAGGATTTAGTGTGAACTTCATGAAAAAAAGTTGTTACGAATATTTTCTCTGTCTCCTTTTGTTTCAGTCAAGCTGCACTCTGAGCAGTGCTTGAGATAACTTCATAATCATATCTGATGAACAAAAGCAGTATTTTTTAATTCTAAAATTTTAAATTACAAAGTCATTCTAAACCCCAGGTGAGACACTCTCCAACATGAGTAAAACGCATCCTGTCATAACTATTCTTTAATTGTTATGTGATGGTTTAGTTAAGATGTTTAATCAAGCTTCAGAGATGGTGTGATAAGAATTGATCTTGTCAATCTTTCTGTGAATGAGCAAGCTGCTCACTCATTAAAAAAATACTAAATTCTAAAGAGCACTGTCTACATACTGGAAAATAACATCTCTACTCCATTTAATTACAGAACTGAAATCCTAAAGCTTACTGTCTCAAAACAAAACCAAAAATGTATACAAAGCTTAAGAAGCATATTTTGGTGTAGTTGATAGCCATCACTTAGCTATATCTGTTTAGGTGTTTTTAAAATCTACATATCTCTATATAAACATGCACATAGATATGTTTACATATACATACAGTAACATTTGGTCAGAATATTGGAATGACTATTTAAAAAGTTAAAGAACAATGAATGTCTGATTACAGTTTATTAAAAAAAAAAAGTAAAAAATATGCCATGAATGGCAGTAACTAATTTGTTTTCCACTTTTTAAATAAATGAAAAGCAAATGGATGCAGATTGTACAATGCATATTTTTAAATATGGAATTTTCCCAGTTTGAGTAATAGTTGTACCTAGCTATTTAAAAAGATTATAGTAATTACTGGGTCTTTGCTACTATAGAAACTTCACCAAATTAATAGTTTTCTTTGTATTGAGCTGAATCTTTAGAAATTCACCTTTTCTTGAGAAAGATGTGAATGTAGTAAACATTGATGGCCTTGGTTGTACTAGTTATTTAGCTAATGCATCAACCTGTTGTTAACATTTTAAGCCCAGATTGAGACGATTTGCTTTAATTTGAAGGGAGAATTGCAGGAAATGTGGACTTCTCTGAAGTAATTCCTCTCTTTCTTCTAGCAGGAGTCCTCCTAGAAAACCTTGCTGAAATTTCAGTCTCTCCCCGTTCCTAGCCATTCTTGGCCAGGCACCCCTCAGTGGTTCCCACAGTACCCTGTACTTAACTCTTCCACAAATGTCAGTTTGAAAGTCTTTTTATTGCTAATTTGGCTTTTGACAACTTAAAACGCATAACCGTATCCTTCTACAGTAAGTTATCTTTACATTTCTTTGATATTCTTTGAATCTGGTTAAAAACCAGATTCATTTTAAAAAAGTAATATCTATTTAAAAAGGTAATAGATTGTATTATTAATTTGTCAGCATAAATTGCCATGAATAATTATTTTTATATGAGATTTGGGGAGATATAATGAGTGGGATTGTCATAGTAGTTTGTGAACAAATGGACATATACTGTGAAACTGTCCATTTGGTTTCATGTTTTCAGTATTGTGGACTGTTTTCTCAGCACTGTGATGAATTCATCTGAAATCCATTAAAATCCACTTGTAGCCATGAAATTCAGAAGGCAGAGAAATCATTTAATCCCCCTATGGCATGATGAGCAAAAGAGGATCTTCCATGGTGCCAGTGATTAAAATTTCAGCTCAGGAGTCTTCTCAGTCATTTGGTCTCTTCTTCATTTACTCCCACCTTTGTACCCTTGAGATACCCTTGAGATTAGGGTTTAATTATCACCAGTTTTAACATGATCCTAAAATGCCACAGAAAAAATGCCCCATCCATTGCTAAATTGATTTTTTTCCAACTTAGTCACTTATTTGCATATTTAAGAGATTATCCAAGGAACCTACAAAGGTGATTTTTCCCCTCTCTTTCAAAATCTGCTATTCAAGAGCCCTATGAACATCTTAAGTTACTTCCTTTACCACCTTGCCACATCCTCTTCCAAATCTTTTTTGTCTTAAGTTCTGTGGTCAATTATCCTGTTTGAAACTGATGAATAAGAACTATTCACAGACCTCTCACCAACCCAGAAGATTAAGAGTCTCTCTGGGTATTTCCAATGGTGAAAAATTAGACTAAGTAAAATAATATTCAATTGAAATTTTTCGAATGAAAAATTTATTTGCATATATATACCCAGATAGCTATGATGTCTTTGAACACTATAATATTTTCTTTTTAAATAAATATTAAAAACAAAATTTTGTTTTATTTTGGTGTGATTTAGGATAACACACAAGGATGCATCATTAGCCAAACATGAGTTACAGGACACAAAATGAAAAAGATTGACTTAGGCATTGTAATGCAGAAAAAAGGATATGCAGCAAATAGTGGGCTATAATTAGAATTTAAGTGAGCACTCTTGATGCTAAAATGAGCTATTCACACTTTTACATGAAAACAGGATTGGGTTTTTAGAGTAATCCCAGTCATAGCTAAATCACAGTGGATTGTGGTCAGTTCAAGAAAAACAGCACAACTAATTAAACAAAACAGAAAAACAATGAAATCATATAACTGGGTTTTTTATTTAGAATGCAGGGTGTGAGGAGTGGCAGCTTGATAAGAGGAGCAAGGCGATGTTGATGGTAACTTGAGGCAATTTTGAGAACTTTAGATATTGGTATTTAAAAAAAATCTAAATTCCATAGTTAAGATGTTTTTTCCTTATAGCAATATATCATTAGCTCACCAACACTTTTCAACAAGAATTAGAGTCCTCTCCACAACTTACAGATGCAAGAGAATCTAAAATAAAATGGTTGATTTTCTAGGGTAAACAAATAAGAGAAGGGAGAAGTAAAATGAACATTGAAGTATGTATATATGTGTTTATACATATATATATATATTTCCTAAAGAATATATATGTATATATAATACATGTTTTTAAGGAATATATATAGGTAATTTAGCTATAAACAACTTAAAATGCATATTTTCTTCCTCAGTATTATATTTTTACATTTATTTGATATTCCATTTAGAATCTGATCAAATAAAAATGTTTGTTTTAAAAAGGTAAGTAGCTTGTTGTATTATTAACTTGTCAGTGTAAGACTACCATCAACAATTATTTTTATATGAGATCATGTAAATTATACAAATTCATATATATATATGAATGGTCAATGGTGAAAGAAAATAAATAGGGAACATAGTGTATATGCCTAATCTTGGACAAGTAGAAAGGGAGTAGTAGGGAAGAGAAGATGGATGAGCCAAGGGCAGCTTGGTTCCTGGTATAGATGGAGGGATGGAGGAGGCAGTGTGCAATTAGGTTATCTTTCTTATTAATGGGTCATTTATATGAATAAATATTTGTTTATAGTTTATAAGTCCCACTTTGAGGACTGATAACCTCCTTCAAAGATATTTTCATCTGCTCTGTACCAGGCTTGCTGGCATGGATCTGTAGTACACGTTCAGTGGGCAGCTGAGGGTGCAGGAGGACCACAGCCCAGAACTTCTGAGTTATTGCACCTTTATACAATTTTGCTACAAAACTTTTTTTTTTTAACTACAAAATGCTAACGAAACTTTTTTTTAAACAACAAAATGCAGATGGTAACTCTTCGACAGAGACTTTGTCTTGCTTTTTTAGATAGGCAATTCTACTAAATATGATATAATGTTAGAGTCAGGGCAACTTCTTTTTTGTTTGTTGTTTTATTTTTTAGAGCAGTTTCAGGTTTACAAAAAAAAAAAAAATAGAGAAGAAGGTACAGTAATTTCCCGTATACCTCCTGTTCCTACACATGCATATCTTTCCTCATCATCAACATGTCCCACTAGAATGGTACATTTGTGACAACTGATAAACCTACATTGATACATCACCATCACCCAAAGTCCACATTTTACATTAGGGTTCACTCTTGGTGTTGTTGGACAAATGCATAACAACATGTATCTACCATTATAGTGTTATACAGAATATTTTCATTACTCTAGAAATCCTGTGTGGTCTCCTTATTCATCCCTCCCTCCCACCTAACCCCTGGCAACCACTTAATCTTTTTACTGTCAGTATAATTTTGCCTTTACCAAGATGTTATATAGTTGTAATCATACAGTACATAGTCTTTTCATATTGGTTTCTTTCACTTAATAATATGTATTTAAGGTTCCTCCATTTCTTTTCATGGCTTGATAGCTTTTTTTTTTTTTCAGTGCTGAATAACATTCTATTGTCTGGATGTCCCAGAGTTTTTTTATCCATTCACCTACTAAAGGTTGTCTTGGTTGCTTTCAAGTTTTGGCAATTATAATAAAGCTGCTATAAATAACCATGTGCAGGCTTTTGTATATACATAAGTTTTCAACTCCTTTGAGTAAACACCAAATAATGTGATTAATGGATCATGTGGTAAGAGTGTATTTAGTTTTAGAAGAAACTACCAAGCTGTCTTCCAAAGTGGCTATACTGGTTTATATTTCCACCAGCAATGAATGAGAGCTGGTGTTGTTCCATGCTTTCACCAGCATTTGGTGTTGTCAATATTTCGGATCTCAACCATTCTAATAGGTGTGTAGTGGCATCTTGTCTTCATTTGCATTTCCGTGATGATGTAAGGTATGGAACAACTTTCTATATGCTAATCACTAATTCTTAACTGCTCCAATGAAACAAAGATAAACTGACAAGTACTTCAGAGAGAGTTAGTTTATTTGTTCACTACCTTCTTACAGAGGTTAACAACTAACTATATGTAATAAGCATTCTAAAAACACAGGCATCATTTTGAAGTGAGTCACAGAAATTTTTTTTTGATTGGTACTTATCTATCTCTGAAATTTTAATGGAAATAATGAAAAAATTCCAGTAAATATCCAAATATTATTTTGTACATGCTGAAAGCGACATATATAAGGCTATCTATACAAATATTAGAATTTAGCATACTATTTTATATTTTACATATATAGATATTTGATAAAATAATATCAATTTAGAAGTTCTATGGATTTCAGTCTATCTTTCTAGAAGAGCTCTAATTGACTTTATATTCATTAATCAATAAATATTTATTGAGTACTTATTAAATGTCAGGTTCTGTATAATGTTCTGAGGAAACAGTGCTCAATAAACTGCCCGTGTACTCATAGAGCTTGGGTTTTCAGAGACCAGCTGCATTACAAGGTATGAGCATGTAATTATGCTACTTGGTTCAAAGATTAGAAGTGAAGTTGGGAAAGGCATCCATAGTTTATAAGGATAATTCCATGTTAACTCTTTTCTTGCTCCTTTTTTTCTCCTTCAAATATCAGTTTTATCCAGAAATCCATTTTCAATTAATTTTTATTTTCACCTAGTAAAGTCTCATTCAATTGAGATATTATTTAATCCATTCTTTTTATTGATACTCTGCACAAAGAAACTCTTCTAAATATTTAAATTTTCAAACTCTGCACAGGAAATGTTTCAGTATGCTCAATAGTTTTTTCTTTCTTCTTCTTTTTTTTTTTTTTTTTAGTTTTCCCACTGTTCTCTTTTCTAATCCTTTATTTATTTTTTAAAATTTTATTTTTGTGCAGAGGTACTGGGGATTGACCCTAGGACCTCTCTCATGCTAAGCACATGCTCCACCACTGCTCCAACCCCCATTTATTTTTATTTTCTGATGATTTTTTAAAAGATTACTAATCTAAAAAGTCAGATAAATATTTGTTAATTTTCTCCCTGTTCATTTATTTATGTGGTAATGAGAATTTGAAGACTGTAGGAAGAATAAACTAGGGGAGTGGCAAGACCAAAAATACTTTATGGAAGAAAAGTAGTATTTGACTTAATCTGGAAACATTTTTTTCCCCTCTGCACTAGCATGTCTTCCAAAATGAAAAAAAAAAAAAAAAAAAAAAAAAGGAAAAGAAGGAATGGAACATATTTGATTCTATTATATATGTTTACAAAGTCACTGAAGGGATTTATTGGGCATTTGTTTGTCCATAAATCCTACAAATATAAAGAAAAAGTATATCCAAATAGATCTGAATAATATTAATTGGCCAGTTATGATATCAAACTGATGGGCATCATAATCCATTGGAATTTATTGTAAGGGCCCAACTTTTGCATAAAGTGTTAGTATACCTTTGAATCTGACTACAGCTGGTAATATTTGATTTGTTTTAGAAACTAATGCATTGAAATAAAATGCAATTATGATTTTGCAAAAAACACCAGCCCATTTGGACTCTGCAAATGTCTTTTAAATATAATACATAGCCATTGATTCTCCTCTGTATTATTTAAATATAGAAGAAAGCATAGGTAAGGTGACCCTATATCCTAGACTTGCTGGAATGTCCTGGTTTACACTTATTGTAGATTAATTAATGCCTGTTAATTGTTTCAGCACTCCCTTTCACTCTCAACAGTGTCCTAGTTTGAACAGAAATATATCCTTGCTTTATTAATAGATTCAAGGGTTTAATTTTGTCAAGACAACTAAATTAAACAAATAATCATTTCCCCCCACAAAATTTAGACCTAATTTAAAACATTTTGAAAAAGTGACAGAAATTACAAAATCTACATGTAAAATTTTGGAGTTGGATTCTGACTAGGCTAGTAATTGATCCCTAGGACAATATGAAGATGTCACCTTTAATTCTTTAAGCCCTAATATTCTGTTTCAATTTGCTTTATATGCTTTATAAAGCTTTGAAGGGCCACATTAGAGTTTCTAAACATGGATTTAGGAATGTGACTACTGTTAATAGCAGTCGATACTTTAATCAGTCTTTAGCACAAGCCAGATACTGTTTTTATGCATTATTTCTCTTAATCTTCAAAGCAACACAATGAGGCAGTACTATTATTATTCCTATTTTACAGTTGAGGAGACTGAAACTTAGAGTGATCTGTGTCCTTTCTATCTTCTACTTTGCTGAAGAATTAAATATATAAATAAATTCTAAATGAACAAGGTGAAATAGGTACATTTCAGCTTTTACCAATGAATATAATAATAATTGGCTTCCTAACTCTCATTAAATGTTTAGTAACTGCTGAGATATTACATTTTTATATTGGAAAGATTGCTCACAGAAGATGTAGCTTATACATTCCTTGAGATATTTTAAATTTTACTCTAGGATCAAGCCATACCATTGGGCATACATATTTGATACTATTGTTTGGAGTATTAAAAATGTTCTTTTTCTGAGCTAGGTTCTAGGTTATTCCCTGAGTTTGCTTTTAAGGGCACTATGAGAAGGTACTACATTGTTGTTGTTGTTCACTTGTTTGTCTATTATTTTTAGATGACTCTTTGCTCTTTCTCATAGTGTCCACCAGAGGAGAAGCCATGTTTCTTCTGAGTTGTTGGTACAGCTTCTATTTTATAGGCATTGTGAATTTTGTTTCTGATTGCATTGCTTTCTTTCTTTGGTTCCCAGAAAATCAGAACCAAATTTATGATTCACTTTTTGTATTAGACAAAATTTTCAATGCACGTTTCTTGGGCTAATTTTAACTCTGGCCTCCTTTTCTTTCTCTATCCTTACTAGCAAGACCATGGATATAGAGTCAGATCACCTGGGTTCAAATCCCAATCTCAACTGCTCCTCAATTGTGGAGCTTTGAGCAAGTTCATTACCTCCTCTTAGCCTCAGTTTCCCATCTGTAGCAAATGAGTATAACAATAGATTGACTTCCTAAGATTGTTATGAGAAATAAATGAGATAATGCATGTGGAATGCTTAAAACACTATCTGACATATAATATAGTGTGTGTATGTACATCTCTGTGTATTATTATGCCACTATATTGCTCAAAAATTTATTAATTTACTCCTATCCTTTTTATATTGAGGCTTAAAATAGATATTAAAATGCCTTTTTATATGTAGCATGAAACATAAACTTATAAAAACTCTCATCAAATTGGGCTATTTCCCAAAGTACATTAGATTAAGTCTACAGTCACAAAATACAGTATAGTTTATTATAAATTTAGTTTATTTTGTTAATTTTCATAAAATATTTATAGAATTTAAGTAAAAACCAGAAAACTTGTACAGATGAATAGCTTTGAATGATATGTAATCAATAGGCTGCAGAGTTAAGAGAAACTGATTAAATAAGCATACACTTCTGATTATGCTAGGATAGAAAAGGAATCTATTAAGTAGATAATGTCTTATAAAAAAGAAAGCATATATAAAGTAAATATGAAATTTTGCCAATACTTAACCTTTTCAAGGAAATGAAAGTATTTTCTGTTCCATTGTGTGGGAGGAAGCATTTGAGTTTCAACCACAAAAGCAAGCATGTCCAGGCAATTGAGCATATGCAGGGGTGGTTGGCCAGGCCCCATTTCTGCAACATGTTCATGAAAGATGGGTTAATTAGGTTAAAACTCTGGCTTTCAGAAAAAATTTATTGAGGGTAATTGGCTCTTGTGGGTACATTGTACTTAACATTTCTTTTTATATCTTCAAAGTTTGACCAAGCTATACAATAGGAAAATGTTTTCACTTGAAGCCTAAAACTAGCATTAAATTACAGGGGATAAAGTTGTTTTCATTTTCAGTTTCTCTGAGTTTTATTATTAAGACTGTTTGCATTACGCTTCCAGATAGTTTTGTTTGTTTCTAGATTATTAATGTTTATCCTGGCCTATATTATTTTCATTTGGTTCTCCATAAATACCAGAAATCTAGTGGTCAGTCTCACTATTCTGGATACCATCCAAGTCTTAGCCTTGGACTATAGGACTTGTCACTGGGAAGATTCAATGGAAGAAATTTTAAGTGAAAGACCCTTCAAAACAAGGTCTTCAATTTACTGAAATTTAGAAAGAGGACCAAGTTGTGTAATAAGTGCTTGAGGGTCATTTGTTGCAGGGTACAGGAGGAAGAGGGAGTGAATGATTAGCAGGATTAGAGGGGTAGGACGCATCCAGCATTATAACAAAAGTAAAGTTAGAATGGAGGGAGAAGGGAACTGGGAAAAAGAAAAGGTTATTTATTGCTTCATATTAATGAGACACAAACTGGGGACTAGTCTTGGAATAGGATCAAAGCTTCTTCCTAGCAATCTGAGGTCAAAAGCAAGTAATCACCCCTCTTTAAGGGTTAATAGCTTGACTCCATTCATTCATTCAGTAGTTGCATACCCCAAGTTGAAATGAATTAATGTAATCAGCATGGCTCTTGTGCATAATCTTGATGCTCCTTGTTTGATTCCTGTAGAATCAAATTGATAATTATGATGCCAAGAATCCAATGGATTCACATGGACTGCTATGTAGTGGTAAGGAAAGAAAGAGAAGATGGCCCAGAAATTCATGTAATTTCAATGCTTGGATTTAAAAGGTATTATCATGCTGCTTTTCTTCTTCCCCTGAAATACTTTTCCCAGTTATAATAATAAAGGCAAACAATTACTGAAAATATATTATGCACCAGATACTTTAATATCTCATTTAACTTAATCCACAGAAAAATGCTGCGATTTACCTTCTTAAATTAGTACATGAGAAAAATGAGGGTTACAGATATTACATGACTTTTTCAGGTTCTACAACTAGTAGGTGAAACGATTTATTAAGATTTTTCATAGCTACATTTTTGTAATTGAAGATATGAAATAGATTGTAATATAAATCCTATAACTTGGTCAAATTATTCAAAACTGAATGAATCCATCAAACCAGTACACTCTTGCCTTATGGAGCTACTTCACTCAAGAATCCTTAATTCAAATAGTTTTAGATAATAGAATTAAGAATTTTGCATTGAACCTACCTTAAAACTGTCAGGAATATCTAAATATTGGAGTGGAATGGAGAGTTAGCTTCTGCTTTCACACATGATGACTGTCTTACATAAAAGATCTTATATCATGGTCCATATTTCTATACTTATCTTTTTATATAGAGGAATGTATATCTGCATTCCTTAGTATTGAAATTAGAAGAAACAATGAACAGAGTTGTCTACACTCTGAAAGATTTAAATTAAACCAAATAAAATTTTATCTTCAAAAAATCTTTAACACTTTAAAGATGGGCTGTTAGAAATTGTGAAGAGGTAAATAGGAGGATAAATGAACCAGTTAGAAAAGACTTATGGACATCTAGGCACGGGGAATTTTTATGTTTGTGGAATACTGCATAAGGCAACAGAGCAGGTCTGACATGAGGATATATATATATATGTATATTTCAGGCTATAGGTGATAATGGACTTACTGATTTTAGTTATCCTTTATTTTCTTCATATTTGGGAAATATCAATGTAGCCTTCTGCAATCTTTCCCATATGGCTTATTAAACATATTTGAAAAACCAAAAAAGATTACTTTAAGGGATTGGTAGGAACTACCGCCTTTCTATAAAATTTTAATACGATTATATTTTAAAAGAGATTTTTTTTATTTCAAAATTTGTATCTAATGGTCTTGTGTACCATGAATTACAAAAACATACTTTTGCAGTCTGTAGCTTAGTAAAATTAAAATTGTTTTCTCAAGAGATCCTTATGAAGTATTCACAAATAAATTGCAAGAGACTCTTTCATACTAACATTTGACATAGTTTATTTTTCTGGCCTATAGTTTGGTGCTATCTCTGCCCTTTTATCTTGAAATACTTGCTGGACCTGAGCACATCAAATGCAAAAGATTTATCTCACCAGGAAAGCTAGGCCTGGTAAAATTAAGTAGTTAGGAATTGTCTCTGGGAACAGGGAGAATTATTACACCCAACAGACGAATAAGTATTTTTATAAGGATCAAAGTTGTCAACCAAAGGGATAAAATTCTGGTAAAGAAATTTCAGATAATTGGCTCACAAGTGAGAGAATTTTTGTGTGGGTGGAGGCCTTGCCTCTTTCCTGGAGCCATGAAATCTCATCAAGAAAAGATTAACAAGATCCGCCTATTTGGTTTAGAACATTCAAAGATATTTTCTTAGCTGTTCAACTGATAGAGTTAATACCTTAGTTCTAATCCATGTGATTCTCTGTAAAGTACAAATGAGCGGTTGTCATTTTTACCTTTTAGAAATTACAGATCAGTTTGTAAGACCTATCTTACAGCCCTGTAAAGAGGGACAGAAATCATAGTATTTGTCAGAAAAATCCACTTTCAGTTGAATGAGTACTTCATATCTATCATTTCTTATAGTCTTTCAGTTGCCCACTCATATCTTGGTGGCACTCAGGTTAAGAATGTTGCTTTATATTTGGTAGAGTAGCTACTAGAATAATTCAAGAAGAATTTAAAGATAATGTAATTAACTCTGGATTATTAAAGCTGATGGAGAAGGGAAATACCATGAGAAAGTGATTCTCCAGAGACAAATCTCTATTTTCATATCCATTTCCTTTTCACCATCAACAGATTTTTTATTACAGTGCCTGTTAAATGATAAACTCATTACTCACTTGAAATCCGAAACATGTTCAAATCTCTCTTGCTCTTTTAAATGACTAAGGTTAACCTTGGATTGCTTCAAAAATCAGATGTAGACATCAGCTAAGATCAGTCATACATCATGGGACAATTATCAATTTCTATTGGCTGAAAGTTCAGAAATATTCATTATGCTATTTGCCACTTCTTTCCGGGCTTTTTCAGACCCCATTGGTGAATCTTAATTATCACATTGGAAAATAGTTAGCTCCATTTATTGAAATAATATAAAATAAAGCCACCTAAGATAATAGAGATGAAATTGTTGAATCTTCAGTGCTACTGGGCTATTCTTAATCAAATTCTGTTACTCATGTATGATTTTTGGTTTGTGAATTAACTGGTTTTGTCACTTTTCTTCTATCACCTGTTAATCTCTTTTGGGTACATTTTACTGATTATTCATTCCTCTAATAATTTTTGGCCATTGTGGTCACTGAGGTAGTGAGTGATATCTCCTGATTTTTATTTTAGGTAACATGAGAGGTAGAAAGTAGGCTTTTTGAGGCAATAAATGAATATCAAACTGAAAGGGAATTAATCAATATGTATACTTGAAGTTGGTAGTAAACATAAAATTAATTTGCTTATACAATTAATTATTGACTTTATGTGATTTTATTTAAAAAAGTAGAGCAGTGGTAGTAGGTTTCTTGTGGAAGCATGTGAGACATTTTTAAGAAAGAAAGCACAAAAATTGGATGTTCATGCAGAGTTGGCATCATGACAAGCCAAAGTCATGCCTGAGCTGAAAGTCTTGAAGGAGCAAAAATATCTTGAAAAAGCATAAGAAGCTAGGCTATAGAGACTTACTGGAAAATGGATCAGAGGCACAGAATCATGACAGATGATGCAGTATAATGACAGAAAAGGCTATCAGCTCTATTTCCTGATTTTACAAGTGTAATGCTGGCCAAGTTGTACATTTAAAAATTTTCTCTGATGCCTACAAAATTTTATATTTCATCCCTAATGAGTCCCATTTTCACTTGAGCTGGTTTGAGTGAATTTCATTCAAATGATCCCTAACAGAGATATTGGGGCATTCATGTTTAAAACCAAAGACATCTTCCTCTCCACTTGAGCTCCTATTGTCATCATTTTTATAGTCATTCAGGTCACAAACCTGGCATGGTCACATTCCTCTCCTATTGCCCAAGCCAGTCATGAAGGTGTGTGACATACTTATTGTTTACTAGCACCACAATCTAAGCAATGGTATTTTTCATGTTTCCTTAATTTATCTCCTTTATTTACATCCAGAATTTTAACTAGTGTACAGATATCTCAAATTCAGTTTTTGCCTCTGTGCCTTGGCGACATTTTTTCCCCTGTACTTCCTTCTTTCTTTTCATTTAGATTTTCCCTTTCTTTCGAGGCCGCTCTAAAATTTTTACCTTCTATAACTCAATATGTGTCTTTTCTTTGAATTTTTAATGAACTTGTCTAGAATCTCAGAATTAATGACTTTCAGATGAGATCTCCTTAGGAATAAAGATAGAATTATATAGTTCAATCCAGTTAAACAAGCTTTATTGAGCACCAGCTGTTTGTCAGACAATGGGCTAGTTGCTGAGATGTGATATACAATGAATTACTCATTTATTCAACAAATATTATTGAACTTCTAAAATATGCCAAGTCCTGTTTTAAAAGCTAGTCCTGCTCTCATGGAGCTTATATTCCAGTGAAGAAAAGTAATTACACTGATGTTGTTTCATGCATGCTAATGATGTCTCCCCAGGCAAATGGTAAGTCCCTTAAAGGAAAGAAACTGATCGGTCTTTTGTCTGTTTCCTGAGTGCCTCCTCATTCTTGTCAGGCACCCTTATTTACAGAAACTCCTTAGACTAAAATCTCAGCCCTACTTTTTCTCTTTCCATGATCTTCAGCAGCGAATTCAGCAACTTTTATTGTTGTGCAGAGCCATTGTTTCTAATGGCTGTATATTCTGATACCTGACACTGAGTCCTCATAGCCAATTGCCTACTCACCTGTCACTAAAATCCAACATGCCTCAACACAGACTCACGCTCTTCCAACACAGGTTCCTCTCTCAGTTTTACTCTTCAGTCCTCCAGGCTTGAAACCATCCAGTCATCTTTGACTCATCATTCCTCTGCTTCAGTCCTTGCATCTACTTAGTCATGAAATTATGTTGATTATTCCTTCTAATTGTTTTCTATATCCTTTTCTTCTGATTCATGATCACGCTGACCACTCTGAATTAGATCTTCTTCATTTCATACTTGAACCATTAGGTTAGTTTTCTAAATAGCCCCCTTATCTTCATCTTTTACTCTCTCCATCTTCCTGCCATAAGACGTTCTTTGAATACTTCCCTTTATCGTCTTTCTTCCTGTTCAAAAACCTGTAAAGAGGTCCCATTGCTTAGTACATGAAATCTAATTTTTAAAAAATTTTCAGGCACTGTATAACTTTGTCCCAATCTGTTTATCCAGCCGTATTTTCCTCCACTCTCAACGTGACTGTCACACATGCCGCATTCCCTCTCATGCCTTTGTCCAGAAGTAGTAGAGAATAAAAGTTAAGAGTTTGGCTTTGGGTGTCAAATAGAGCAGAGCTAGAATCCAGTACTGCTTCTGACCTTTCCCAGCTCTGTGACCCAGAACAAATTACTTGGTTTCTTAAGCCTCAGTTTCCTAATAGGAAGTACTTAATGCATGTGTATATTGAGGAGAAAATAAGATAATGTAGGTTAAGTGCTCAGTACAGCATCTGATAATATGTGCTTAATAAATGCTGTTGTTATTAATTTTACTTGACTATGTTTTCCTCTCCTGGCATACTTTTCTTCTATCCCTTCACCTAGCCTAACTGGTCCACTTTTAAGGCTCTGCTCAAAGCCCTCATGCTCATGAAGCCTCAAGTAACTTCCTTATGCTTCTTCTGAATTCCTAAAGAACAGACAGATTACGTAAAACTTTGAGGGCTGAACTCCATATTGACAGGGTGAATATGAAATGAAATGTGGGAATCCAGAAGGCCTTGAATCTAACCTACTCTTCCAATAATTAGCATGAGACCACAGATATAATTATTCTGAATCTCAATTTCCTCATCTTTAAAAATGGAAAAATTACTAACTTTTCCCACTTTATGAGGTTGTTAGAGGATCAAAGAAATTGTTCTGAATTTTTACATGTATATAATTTCACTGTAGATTGATTGTTTTTTTGCAGTTTTATTGAAGTGTAATTGACATAAAATTATAAGATATTTAAGGTATGTGTTACAGTGATTTTATATTTATATAAGCATTGTGATAGGACTCCCCACATCTAGTTAAACACATACATCACCTCACATATTTATCTTTCTTTCTTTCTTTTTTTTTTTTTTTTTTTTTTTTGGTGAGCACATTTAAGTTCTAATCTCTTAGCAAATTTCAGTTATACAATACAGTGTTATCAACTATAGTCACTATGTTACACATCAGATCCTCAAACTTTATTCATCTTACAGCTGAAAGTTTATACCTTTTTACCAGCCTCTCCCTATTTCCCCTACCCTACCAGGCCCTGGCAACCACTTTTCTACTCTGTATTTCAATAAGTTAGATTTTTTTTTTCAGATTTCACATATAAGTGGTACCATGTAGTATTTGTTTTTGTCTTGCTTGTATCACTTAGCATAATGTCCTCAAGGTCCATCCATGCTGTTTCAAATGGCAGGGTTTTCTTCCTTCTCATGACTGAATGATATTCCATTGTATATATGATTATTAGAATATTTTGGTAAAGGTTAGGCATTGATTTGTGTACTGCTTATAGATTTTTGGGAGAATAACTGTATATAAAAATTATAATAGGTGCTATTTAACACATATTCTCTTTAGGACGGTACTAAAATGATTCATTATGAAGAACTTCAGTCTCCTATATTCATTTTGCATTTTGCATTCATTTTTTATCTAAGTCTTTGAGAACTACACTTCTAAAAGGAAGGGGGTTTGAAACAAATGTTAACACACTTTTGGCATTCTCAGTGCTTAGTGATAATTGCAGAGAAGGTTATTATGCTTTCTTGAGTTATTTCAAAGTTTTCAAAAGGAGTAAGAAAGACATTAGAATAACACTGACTAAAGTTTAATTTTTTTTCCAACTTTAAAGTCTAACTTTTCCCTTCCCTTAAACTAATTTTATTTTAAATTTGCCTGAACCTCACAGACCCCTGTCCAAAGGGAAAGAGTATTACTAAAATGGTTCAGTATGTAAGATTAGCCCCATATTGGCCCCACCTAGGCTAATTGGCATTACTAAAAGTGGGTAGAAGGAATGCTGGCCACAGGGAGTTGCCCGTTTTCTGTGATTCATATCTTGGAGCCACTGGGGTAAAATTTAGAGGGAATCCACTCCTATCTAAATGCCAGGTTCTCGCGCCTAGACAATTATTTTTCAGTACACATTTTTTTTTTTTACTCTGGCCACACCTCTTAGGGAAACAGAAAACATGTCAAGCCATCACAGGTTGCATCTTCAGTCTTATTCATTCACAGTTTGTTAACCACAGACACAATGGAGAAATAGGCTGTAGTAATTCAAAATGACTGCTAGCTGAATTCTTTTATTTAGCCTCAACTCTGGGAATTTTGTAAATAAAAATGAATTCAGTAGAGGTGAAGATGATTTTTTTCAAACAAATAATATGGAATTTCTAGTTCATTGCTGCCCTTGCTGGCAGCCTTGTGTGTTATGCTTTTGGAAGAAATAATATTCTAAAATTAATGTAATCTATGAAGGAATCCCTGGAGGGTGTAATGTTTTCTAAACTGACTATTCAAAGCACTTATGCTACTTTAGCTTCTTTGGTGACTAGAAGAACCAGGTATAACAACAATAATAATAGACCAAACTTTCCACTAGAATCTCTGATTAGACTCCTTGAACAAAGAAGTGAAAACAGTGAGCATAGGGACAGAAAATAATAAAGTTAAAAGGTGTGGTTTACATAGAATTGACATTGGCTGTCATCTTGATATGGGGAACTTTTCCTTTTATTTCATTTTTTAGTAGTGTGCAGCAAAGAAAATCTTTGAATTATTTTATTTTTTTCAGTGAAGAATTGGATTTGAGTGGAGTCTGAAAAAAAATTACTTTAAAGTGATACATGCATATTTTTCCTTTAGGGTCAATGTTTAAAGTTTGCTAATGAAAGAATCTTTGAAAAGTAAGACTTTCATTTTCAGAAAAAAAATTTTTTTCCTTGATAATTCTTCCTCAGTGGAGTTACAGGCCTGTGTTCCAATAACAGGATGATGTTTATGTCATTTTAGGGGTTTGTTTGTTTGTTCATTAGTTTTTGGCCCTGATATTTTTTCTGTTGCTTATTTCAAAGTCAGATTTTCAAATGAGATTTTCTTTGACTTAATTAATTTTATTGAAACAATTATACTCAACAGTCCAAATCCATGATTCAACTGAATTTAATAATTTATCAGGAGATATAACTGCGATATCTTTTGTTTAATTGCTGATGTTCCCTTGTGAATTGTGGCAAGTCAAGCTGGAAAAGGAGAAGTAAGATGTCTTGTTGTAAGACTCCATTATCCAATATTACTGTGACTTAGGGTTCCCTTCTTCTTTTCTGCCTCAACTTGAAATTCATAGGTAAACCTTTTCTTTTTATTTTTTGACAATGAGAAGTCTAATAATATAGGTCTTCTGAAGGACAGGAAGTTTAAGGAGTGGAGGAATTCAAGAGTGAATGTGGGCTGTAACGTTAACACAGGTAAGAAAGATAACATTTTTCACTCTCTGAAGTGAAGAGCTGCATCTTTTTGGAATCAAAGAGGAAGCAGTTAGACTCTAGAGATTACAGGAGTCCAGATATATAAACAAATTTGTGAATCTTAGTTACCTCCCAAAGAATATTTCAAAAAGTTGTTACTGTAGCTGGGCCCTGAAGAAAAAAAAATACGAGTATTATTGATTGAGATCACTGCTGTTTTGCAGATTATCTAAATTTCATGCAGTTCCAAGTAAAGTTACATGAATAAAAGTAAGATTGCAACATTTTGTGTTGTGTTGGGTCATTCTCATTTTTCATGATAGGCACGTTGTCCCTTGCTGCTCCCAATTCCCACTAATTTTTCCTCTCGAGTGTCTACAATTCAGCGCCTATAGGCAAGGAGAAGATGGGAGGACAACCCCAATGTGAATGGTGGAAAAAATTAAAACGCAAATGAAGGATATCAATTTTTTTCAGTCTAGGCTGAAATCTAGATTGTATTTCATAAAATGGGAGAAGGAGTTACAGGAAGGTTTTCCCCTGTTGCTGTGACAGGTCACCATTTCTAATCTGAGGGTCACAGCCAAGTTCCCTGTTTAGTAATTGCTTGATTTGACATCTATCTTGACCTTTATTTACTTTGGCCTTTCTGGCTAGAGGTCATGAAAGCAAACGAAGATAGAAGTCTTATAAATGCCTTGATGATGAAAAATGAGAATGGTATCCCTTTGGCCCTATGTATGAATATATGTATAATGCGTTGGGGTGTTTTAACTCTTTGGTGCAATCCACAGTGGAAACACTTATAAATTTTCATCTGATTCTAGACATGTACTTTGTAATGACTTTGGTGTGAAGATAATAGATATTAAAAATGGCAAAATCTTGTTCAATCTAAATCTTGACCATAGGAAGTAGAGGCAGGTTGTCCTGGATTAATTACTTTTTTTATTTGATCAGAATCCACAAGCGCATAATTGTGGTGTCACAAATAGAAGTGTTACTTTCCAAATCCTCTAAAACAGGATTTTGATATGTACTTTTAGTGGCATGCTCGTCATGGATAGGAATCCGCATAGAAAATGTGGTACCATGAATAGATGTTCAATTTCTCTTTCATATATTGTTAAATATAGATCAGGCATAAGTCTCAGCCTTTTCCAAGAACAAAATACTATTTTTTCCTTAAAATAGAAATAATAAATAGAATTCAGATATTTTCTCCATATAATCAGCCCAGGAATATGAATTTGAAGGTGAGAATCTGCATTTTCTTTGCCAAATGTTTTGTCCTAACCAGAGAATTATACTAATAATCTTTGAGTTGGCGGTTTAGAAAAAACTGAATGCTAGAGCTGAGGGTTTATTTTGTAATTTTATGCTTCTTACATGAGACATTCTTTACAAAGTTAATAACAGTGGCCTAAGGAGAAAATTTTTTGATACTATTCATTCATAAATTCAAAATTTTCTGTCTATATTTTAATGATATAGCATATGAATATGGTGATATAG
The DNA here is from genome assembly GCF_036321535.1 of Camelus dromedarius. Classification (NCBI taxonomy): domain Eukaryota; kingdom Metazoa; phylum Chordata; class Mammalia; order Artiodactyla; family Camelidae; genus Camelus; species Camelus dromedarius. The sequence goes on from NC_087436.1 coordinate 44,278,306, forward strand.
TAAATGAAACAAGTGAAGCACTGTCATCACCAAGGTGCATATATGGGCATTTTTGGAAAAAAATATATCAATATTCTGCTGGGCTTTCATAATAGTGGATAAGGTAGAGTTTCTTAAAAATAATTATAATTGGCTTTCTATGAAACTATGTCATTAATTTTTAGAGTCTAAAGCATAATGTTTTATTTTATATTACTTAGGTGATATAGTAAGTTAAAACATCAAAGATATTTAAGTATCTTTTACTCTGTCTTTTCCTATAATCACCATTTGTGATTACATGTTTATTTTGTAATTTATTTGATTTATTTAATTACAAAATAAATATATAATCTCAACTATAAATTCTAAGAGTAGGAACTAAGTCTGTTGTTTACTTTCTGTTGAATTCTCAGTACCTAGTTAGTTTTAACACATAGTAGGCCTTCAATACATATTCTTAAATATGTGTGAAAACAGAATACTTGTCATGAATGAATTATCCTTTAAAACTACTGCAACTTACCAAAGCAGATTTGAGGTTAGTGGCAGGAGTAGAAAATGAAAAGGGAAGGATCTTTACTTATCTCAACATAAAGAGATGGGTGTTATTGGCCTATGACCACTCCTATTTTAAACAGATTATATAGAGTGCTATCTTACCCAGGGCTTAAACTCATCATAGTTCAAACCTGGGTTTATGGACACAGGAAGGAAAAATGGCTTTCAGAAAAATAAAGCCTTGATTTGTAACTTTTGCCAATTTCCATAGTGCAAATACTTTTATCAAAGATGATTTCACGATACCAAAGTAATGTCACTGAATGTAGAGTTGGGAAGATATGAACATAGTCAGCTCTCCCTAGCAAGACTAGCACATTGTTGTGGGAATAAGACTTTGAAAATTTACTTTTTCAGCGTCTTTTCCTGCCATTTACTGCCTGGAAATTTACAGTCTAATATACCAGACATCTACTAGGTTTACATTTTTGGTAAACATGGAGACACTGTTTGGACCCCTTTCCAGGAAGGACTTGCTGCCCAGTTGACTCCAGCTCTCAGCCACTTCTCTCATTGCCTCAGCTTCAGAGTGCTGCCTTGCCCAAGGTCTCTTCTTTCTGGACATCCTGCATCTGGTGACAGAGCCAGGCAAGGATATAAATATCTGGCTCCAAAGCTCCCCAGAGTGCTGGCAGAGGCTTGGACATCTTGTGTCATAGTTCAGTTTCCCTCTCTGCCCAGTTCTACTTTCTTCTGCTCCCTTCCACAGGTATTGCTCCTAATAATACCCCACACTTAGTGTCCACTTCAGAGAAACCACATTTTGACCACACTTCTCTATTTTACTTTATTTCAATCTGTTGGGAGTGCTTGGGAGAACCTTCCCACCTATTCTGCTGACCAAACTTTTGTCCATCTTTCCATCTGTCCTGAAATTAGCTCAGGTCTATCTTTTCCAGGAAATCTGTGAACAACTCTTGGACAGGCCAAGGGGCTTCATATCACCCTTCTCTAGGTGTTATAGCACTCTGCGTGGATTGTTATCTGTTTTCTTACCTCATTATATCAATATATGTTTATTTATCTGTCTCTAGATTGTAAGTTCCTTAAGAATTTCCTTCTGTCTCTGTTACTCAGTGCCTAGCAAAATGATGACACATAGGAATCACTTAATGAATACATATTTATTGAAATGAATTAAATCAAATGATTTGTATAGACTTATCCAGTTTCCATTATGAGCTGATTATATAATAATTGGGAGATTCTTAATCTTTGCACTGTTAAGGAGGGGTTCCTATGAGAAAGCAATGACCAACGTAGTTCTTGAAGAGTTGGAAAGATGGTCACCTGGACCACAGTGCTGGTCATTTTCTCATGGTACAAAAGGAGTGACACTGACGTATTTATAACATAAGACAGAAGTAAAAACTTAAAAGAGAAGGGACATGGCTCTTGAAAAATACAGAGCCAACTTTCACATAATATTTGGAAGGGGAGCAGTCCCCTTCCCTGGTTCATATATTTTTAGAAGAAAGAAAAATGAACACTCAAATGTTATTCCTGTTTATAAAGGAGTTGATTTCATTGTCTGATTAAAATACAGATTTCTTCTTAAAGTATATATAAGGTTCATAAAATAAGTAATGTTTACTAATTTTGAAAGAAGGTAAAAATCATTGGTGAACACATATTTAATGTTTTTAGAGGACTAATTTCATATTGATAGAATCCAGCTGAATGGTTTTATGACATGTTAAATCATAAAATGTGAGTTTGATTATGTTTTGACATTTAGTTTGATAGCAATCTGTTAACAGACAGCTAAATGTGGAAATTTGACAAAGTGTTTACCTTTGAAATCACTGCTTAAACTAAAACAAGCCTTTGAAAATATTTAATATATATCTCTGTCATTATTTTTTTACAAGGCTTTTTGTGGGGGTCAAATTTCTTATAGGAAATTGTACATAAGAAGAGAAGCCAGAGAATTGTAGGGAGTAGAGATAAAGGAAATCTTATGTTGGAATATTTCTACACTTTTTAAAAATATTGTAGTCTAATAGTGGAAATAAAGTTTTTAAATGTGGCAATTAGACAATGATAAATGGGGTAAAAGAAATATGTGAAGGTCATAAAGTTCTATGTTTAGTTATATGAAGCTTAATCATAATAGAACAGTATGACTGGGCTCCAGATTTTTGTAGCACATTCAACAGTCTCTATTCTTATGATTCTGTATTCAATTCATCCTCTGCATACAGACATTGTCTAATTGTTTGTACTGCTATTTACTTATTTTTTCTGGATTAAGTTCTAACAACTTGAAAATTTAAGTAAAAAGATCTAATTTTTGGCATGTAACTTATTCAACTAGATGACTGAGAAAAATTCCCCTTGTGAGTGACTGAAAATCAAAAATTGTATTAACTTTCAAGAAACTGTAACAAAATGCCACAAACTTAAACAACAGAAATTTATTGCCCCAGTTTTGGAGACAAGAAGCTTGAGATTGAAGTGTCAGCAGAGATGTGCTTCCTCTTAATGCATTAAGGAAGGATCTTTTTCAGGAATCTCTGCTAGCTTCTATTCATTCTTGGCTTGTGGAAGCAGAACTCTAATTTTCACATAGCATTTTCCCTGTGTGTGTGTCTCCAAATTTTCCCTTTTTATAAAGACACTGGTGATATTGGTTTAGGCCTAATTTAATCTGGTATGATCTCATCTTAACTAATTACAGCTGCACTAACCCTATTTCCACATAAGGCCATATTCTGAGGTGCTAGGGGTTAGGATTTCTACATATGAATTTTGAGAGCATACAATTTGACCCATAATAAGAACCAATGCAATTTATGGCCAGTTTTAATGAGGCTCCTCCCATTGTCACCTGATGCTATAATTTTGCTTCCAAAATACTGTTGATTCAAAGAGGAGATACATTTATGGGGTTCTATCAAATTAATATTACTATTATTTTTCATTGACTTTGTTATGGGGGGAAAATTACATAAAAAGCTATGCTGAACACTTGACATAAGGAAAGATTTAGGGCACCTGGCAGCCTGCAGTTCACAGTGTCTGGTCAAATATCATCAGCGTCTTAGGCAATGTGCTTTGTAACACAAATTTTTTTTCACCGTAATTCGTTTTAACACTTCTTGGTGTCCACATTTCCTAGTACTGTTATTATCCCTTTCAATACTTTTACCTAGGCAATAGGAACATTTTTCTGGTGCTCCCAAGCTAAGCTGTTTTCCTTTTAGAAGCAGTGTGAAACAATGATTGAAATGTAGGCCTAAGAGCCTGAAGACTCAGGTCTCGTCTTACGCCACTCGGTGTTCCTGGGAAGATCACAACCTTCTCAAGGCTTTAGCTTCTTTTTTTGTCATGTAAGATTTTAGACTAGGTTGGATTCTGTACCACTGTGCACTATTCAGAGCCTTAGACTCTCTAGGCTCAGTGAGAAGAGACCAGAGGAACAGAAGTACCAAGGCCCTTCATACATTGGCAGTTTCCCATTCCTTCAGCTCTTGGGCAACAGCTATACAATAAATTGTTTATATTCTGGGGATCTGAGTATGACTTTGATCAAATGCTAAATGATGGGTTGAAAATCACTAGACTCAATTCTATGTTTCATATTCTGAAATTCTGACTTCTTCATCTGAATAGATATTATTATTATAAATCAAAGTTGCTTATTATGGCTTACAAAAGAAAGGAAACTTACAATTTCATAATACAGAATATCTAGTTCTCAGAGATTTTCAAGTGTGTATTATAAAAATCATAAATACATTAAACCTCATATATTACCTTTCTTCAGCACTGTAATGGTCATCTTTCATTTAATCCTGTTCAATAAACAAATGTCCTATTACTATTAACAATAAAAATCTGTTGTATACTTACTATTGCCAGGTCCAATTCTGAATATTGGAATTAAAAGATAAAAGCTCTACCTCAAAGAGCTTTTAGCCTAGTCAATGAGACAAGTAATGGGAACATTATACTGTCATGGCGTTGGGCACTGGATGTTATGGAGCTCCAAGGAAAAAAAAAATCTAACCTAAACTGAGTGGGAGCTGGCAAATAATAAGACAGAAGTTTTTGTTTGTTTGTTTGTTTTCTTTTTTGTTTTCTTTTTTCTTTCTTTTTTTGAGTTTAATTTCAATTGGGAGACATTGCAGGTGGTGGGGAAAGGACATGGGAACATCCTGAAAGAGGAGAAGCAGACCTCCACTTCACCATCCATCACCCAAGGCAATGACACTTAGGAGACCAGAAATGGGCAGAAATAGAGGGATCTCAAAGCTCAGCTCAATAATGACAACATATCCCTTGAATGCTGTGTGTCCAGTGCTGTACTAAGCAAGAGTTTAATCAGAAGACAATTAGAGGAGGGGATGCTAGAACTGTATATTGAAGGGTGTGAAAATTAGGAGGAGATGAGAAGAGAGAAGGAACAAATAGGAAAGCAATCTGTGATAAGGCATAAAGACAAGAGACAAGCCAGCATATTTTGGTAACTATAGGACATTCAATGGGGTGAGATGTAGTCTGTGACAGGCAGAGTAGTGAGAGATTAGGATGGAGAGCTAAGTTCAAGGGACAATTAACAAAGGGCCTTAAGAGTCCTGAAGAGGCTTTGGAGTTTAACCTGAAGGCTCTAAGGAGCCATTTAAGGATTTTAAATTGGGATGACTACATAAGATGTGTCCTTCTGAAAGTTCACACTAATTGCGATGTAAAGATTGGATTGAGAGATAGCTTACAATGTAGGTAAAAATATCAGTTGAGAACTTTTATAAAACTCCAGGAAAGAAATTATGAGAGTCAGAGCCAAACAGTGAAATTGTAGTTGGAGAAAAGCTGGTTTTGAAAGATAATAAGAAGAGAAGAAAGGACATGGTGACATTGGATATGATGGAAAAAGAGAAGTTAAGAATTATCTCTTGTTTCCTGGCTTGTGCAGGTGAATGAAGGTTATGTGCCATCCACAGTGTGAAAGGATATAATAATAGGGGGCATATTTTGGGAGATGGTAAAAATGATATACATTGTTTCATATGTATTCACTTAAAGGTAAGGTGACCATATAAATTATTGTTCAACTGGGACAATTTTTAAGTGAAGCAGGGCTTACTATTAATATATAAGCTATGTGACAGTTATACAAAATGAATATATGGTCACCTAATTTAAGGTGGGACAGTTAAATGGAGAGTTGGATACATGGAGAGCAGCATTGTGTAGGGTAGAGGCTAAGTTTTAGAGTCAGACAGATGTGCAGTTGAATCCCTGTTGAACAGAAGAGAGATTTGAACCCTGTTTCCGTGGAGTCTGTGCATTTTGAGGATATAGTTTAATTTCTATGAACCTTAAATTCTTTATCTTTAGTAGAGGGACTGTAATATCAATCTCATAGAGCTTCAGGGATGTCAAATAAAAAAAATTAGGTGAATACATACTTGGCACTCAATAAATAGCACTTATTTTATAAGGTAACAAGACAGATGAGGACTGGAAACCCTTGAATAGCCAGTGTGTTTACACAGGTTTGAAAGAAATAGAGTTCTTGGCCCCAAAGGAAAAGGTATAGGCAATCTCAGGTATGCTTATCATGTTCATATTCTAAATCCTATAGAATCCTTGAAAGCAAGGTGTTTGTTTTTATTCTTGTTAAAATATTATTGGATATATTGGTATAGCAATCGGGATTATTTGAAATAGGCTATATTGCTGTTCAACTTTGAAGTCAAAATTTTAACTATGGAAATGCTAGCATATTCAAGGAATGATGCAAAATGTATCCTCATAAATAAATAAAGAAGAACTGATTGTGGATTAAGTTCTTTAACCATGAAATCTGTTTCCAAAACTTAATTTCATGTTTCCCTGAAATTGTATGCAACAGAGACTTGTTCTGCGAAGTAAAACTTGGCACAGAAAAGTGAAAACTTGGATGTTATTTAACCACTTCATGGGTATTTTTTTCCATCTTGCTGTGTCATCTTTTAATTTTACAGTCATATAAGATTAGGCAATTTTAGTAATAATACTGCCTTTCAGTGAATAAGGCTTTCTTCTTTTTTTTTCCACATCATATAATTAAGAACCATTAACTACCGTTAGGGGATTTGGTTAAGTCATCTTTAAGTTTATGAAAACAAAATGAATGGTCTTCCATAATCTTAAAAAAGCCATGGACTTTGGCAGGCAGTTAGAAGTTACTGTCGACAATTCTCCTTGGGTATTACTGCATTGTGTGAAATTCTTCACAGATGTTTTTAAGACCTTATCAGAGTTTTTATGTAAACTTACTAAAAGGTTTTGGGTTTACAAAGCAACATTGGCTAGTTATAACAAGCTACTCACTTTCTAGGGAGATGCTGTATTTTTTAATAGTGATGATTTGTATATTTAAGAATGGATGCATTGCTACATAAGCAGAAATTAAAACCTAAACACAATCTTTAATGACAGTATTTAGAACTATGCTTAGTTTTAGTTTTTTTTTTTTCTTTCTTCTTTTAGAACGGGAATAAAAGAGGGCTTGTTGTTTCATGAGGCATGATAGACCTTTTTCCTGCAATTATTTCCTGCAACATATTTTCTAAAAAATTATTCTACTTGTATGGTATAACTTCCCTAGCACCCTAGCACAGTGTCTCCTCAACTTTCTTAAAGGAATTTCTTTCTCATTGTACCACAGTATTATAGTAATATGCTTAATTTTAGGTTGTTGAAGATAGTAATTATTGAGATAATGTATTTTGTTTCAGCATGACTCAATGGGAAGAATAATTGGTCAAATGTTGAAATGGGCCCAGGGAATATCTATGATGTCAGACCACTGGGCAAAATTTTGAGGGCACCCAATCATTGCTGTCTCCTCTACTGGTCTTTAAAAATATAACACAGTTCAGGTTACTTCATAGGTCATGGGCAAGTCTGATCTTGGTGGGAAGCAAAAGTACAGAGGAGACACATGCTCTCAGTAGGTGGGAGAAGTCAGATGCCAAATCAAGGAAGAAACACAATTAAATAATTAAAAGCATGAGGGTTATGACCTGGCATGTGAACCCTACCCAGGTCAAACAATTAGAGATTTGTGGCAATTTTCCGAAAGGAGTGAACAAATTCTTTACATAGGCATTCAAACAGCTTCAAGGTAAGAAAATATCTTGTAAGATGATTTCTTTTAAAGTATCTGCTAGGGGAAAATAAACTTTTAAACAGAGAAATTTTGAAAACTGAAAAATGCCATCTTCTCTCCAGTATATGTTTGGATGTACAGTTGCCCCCTCATGAGTAACAGCTTCCAAACTAAACTCACTGGCTTTCTCCCCTATCCTCCCGGACTTTCATTTCTCCAAGTCAGGCTTGACTTTTCTGTCAAACCTCTGTATTCAGTAAGTACCTGAGCCCTGTCTGTTCTACCAAGTATTGTTTCAGGCTCTCTTCTACTTATACTCACTACTCCTGCTGTTGTTGGAACCTTTAAAAAAATTTCTCCCCTGGATTTTCAAAATAGTCTCCTGATATTTTTCCTGCAGCCCACTCTCCTCCAATGCATCCTCCATACCCTGACCAAAATTATTTTTCCAAAATACTAATTTAATATGTGACTTTTTTCATTAAGACCTTTCATTGATGTTCCATTGCCCACAAGATAATCTAAAAACCTTAGCGAGGCACATGAGGCCCTCCATGAAGTAATCCCTTCTCATGTCCTTTGACAGCTCCACCTCCCACAGCCGGTGCCCTAGCAAAATGCATCTATCTGTGTTATACTAATTGCAGTTTCAAGAATTTACTATGTTGTTTTGGACCTCTGTGCTTTGTCTATGGTATTTCTTCTACCTGAAATGCCTTCTCCCTCTTTTTGCACATCCCTCCTCTCTTGTTAGCCCCCATTGTTCATCTGGCAAAATCATATCTAGTCTCTCAAATTTGTTCTCTGAAATTCAGACTTCTTTGGGAAGTTTCCCTTTAATTTCTCCTCCTCTGCTTGTCATTGTATTATCAGCAACTACTGCATTTCTGAGCCCATAACAATGCTCAGTAATTGTTGGGTAATAATGATCGTTGTGTCACAGAATGCAGACTATTAGATCACACATAATTCTCTAACCTAATTTTTGTTGGTTGATTTGTTTGTTGATTGAGAAAGGTATAAGGGTTGTTTTATTCTCACTTGTTGCTCTTATATCAACATAAAAAATTTCCTTTTGGTTATGCCCAAATAAAGAAGAGATCTATGTAAGTTGCATTTAACTGAGCCTTGTGTTAAATCAGAGGTAATCCTGTGGCTTGGGCATTGAGAAACTCTGACCCTTTGAGGTCTTTTATTGATTGATTGAGATGTTGGAATTTACAGAGAGATGTAGGAGGACTGAGGATATTATTTTAGGATATTATTTTATTAAGTCCCTAAAACATGCTCTGTTACTTAGAAATAGTAAATTTTTATAGATTAATTATAATGTATATGTTTATCAACATATGTAATTAATGGAAAATTGCTTTGAGGATTGCCACTAGCATAGAACTGGAAAGATAAATAAAACATATTTAAAATATTTTGGGCTTTTTGAATGTAACATGGTTAATGTTCTCTGTTTTTGAGGAGAACTGCTTCAAGTAAATTATGTTTCTTGAGTTGTGAATGGTTTACTTTCTATATTCCTCTTTTTCTATGTAAATTACTTAATGTTAAAAATTATTTATAATGGTTTATATTTTGCAAAAGCCTAAATATGCAACATTTAGTTGTAATATCTAATAATCATATACTCAAATGTTTTTAGAACAACCAAAATAACTCCCACAATGGGTCATTTAGACCTGTATAGGTGTTATAAATTTTTATTCTAGGTAAGTTTTTGAGAAATTGTCTTTTTGGTGGGTAGGTTCTAGTATGGTGATTTTCTAATCATAGAAAAGTACTGTGCTATGCAAATAAAATCGTGGCGTTTCTTTCTCTAGGATCTGTTGGAACAGTTTAGATAGTCTTTCTTGGAGGACATGTATAAATTAAATTCTGTGTCTCTCTCTCTCAATCTCTCTTACTCTCTCTTTTCTATATAAATGTATATATATATGAACTTGCTTTTGCTATACAGTTTTGTGTAACAAAATAAATGAGTGGGAAGAAGTAAGGATTAAAAACAGATAAAAATTAGTGAAAGCTAAGCATAAAAAGTAGTGCAGATTATATTATTTATTTTTTAAGATAAAAATTATTTACTAAACTGTGTTTTTTATTTAGAAAGAATTACATTAAATGTTATAACCATGTGAGTAATAACCATGACATTGATGGTGTTTTTTTTCCAAAGAATCCAATGCATTTTCTAAAGAACTTAATAGGCACAGCTTCAAATTATTAATTAAAAAAAAAAGATGCTATAGTGTTACTATAAAATTAAAAAAGCTTGGGATTGAAAAATATCTTGATTGTAGACTTCTAATCTTTACATTTTCTTATTATAGAGTCTACAAAATTCAAACAGTTTTTCTTCTATTGTATTCCTGTTTAAATACTGATAATTGAGTGGCAGACAAAGAAATTTATGGTAAATGATATGATTGTCAAAATATTTGGTACTTCTCTCTAAAGGACTCTTATTTATTTGGCACCTTTCTACTAGGGGTCTTGACTATGTCAACTTGGCCAGGTTACTTATTTTGACCAGCAAAATAAGTTACAATGAAATAAGTAAGGGTACAAGTGACATATGCTACTTCCATGCTGAAGTTTTAAGAGCCCATTCTGATTTCTTTCCTCTTTGCCATAAGAGGTCCACATAGGGCCGCTTATTCAGACTTGTACATGAAATGAAGAAGATATTGAGCAGAGTCACAGCTCATCTGTGATAAGCATAAATGTGAGCAAGAAATAAACTTTTATTGTTTAATCCACAAAACTTGAGATTATTAATTACTGTAACATGACTTAGCCTGAGATGACTAAAGCAGTTGAAAAATTTAATAATGAAATAAAAGTAGATGTATATAAAAATACATGCGAATTCTTTTTTTTTCTCAGAGAAAAAAAGTACAACTCAATGTCTTCATATAAAAAATAGATTCGCTATTGCGCTGCCTTTGAGCCCCCTCCGCCGCGTGTGTGGCGCCTGTGCGTGGTGCCTGCGCGTGGGCTGCAGTGCCAGAGCATGCGCTTGCGCATAACTGGGGCCGTCTGGCTCCGTGGCGGCGGCGGCCCTTTAAACCGCGAGCAACATGGTGGCGCGGGGCTGCCGGCGGGTGAGGGTCTGTAGCGCTCCGGCCTCAGACTCTGGCTTTCGCCAAGGCTGAAAGTCCTTCAGGAGACGTCGGGGACTTCTGCAGTCTCCACGACTTATTGCCTCGCATGTCCTGTGCCTTCTCTGTAAGTCTGAGTGTCATCTCTTCGTGGGGCTCAGTGAGACGTGCAGGTTCAGTTAAAACAAAGAAACAAAAAACAAACTTTCTGAAGTTAATTTTTAAAAGACGTTTGTCCCAGAAAAGTCGATAGCTCAACCCAGTAGGGTCTCTGTTGTGTTTCAGTATCTCCTCAAAATGCAATTGGTTTCAAGCTCAAGTAAACTTTTGTGGAGAGGTTTAACAAGATTTTCAGACATTATCGGTTGGAAATGGGAATTGTGTTTTGCGTTTTGGAATTCAGTGTACCCAAATGAAGTACAGCATGATTTATCAGTTGAAAATAGACACTACAGTGAACAGGTAAGATAACTGTTAATGAAAGTTTGAACCAGTAGTTTCTTATTAGAAAGTAGGTATATGAGTATGTGTAAAGAGAATCAAAAAGAGCACAGTTAAATCAAGATACTTCAAACAATACAACAATCTTGAAAACAGAAAGATGTGAGAATGAAGGTGCAACTCTGATGAATATGATAAAAGCCCAGGAGAGAGACGATAAAGTATGCCCTGCTCCGCAAACCCAGAACATATTCTGATTGCTCTAGTGCTTAACTGCCTTCTTAGTATATCATGTCCTTGATTGCCCAGGAAGCCCTTAAAGTCCGTGAGGCAAAAGAGGCTAGTTTTACCTCTAGAACTAGTCACAGAGGGAACAGGAAAGTTTATTCAGCTCACTGATACCTTTGCTTCTCTTGTCCAAATGGTTTCGGGGTCAGAGTTGCCTGCACTTTGCTGAAAGCCTACTCACTCTGCAAGAGTGGGCCCCATGCATGCATGCTTAGTTACCGGTCTCTGTAGCACAGACACTGGGCCAGGGTGACCAAGTCTGAAAAGCTTCCTACATCACACGTTGTATCCAACATCCTAGCCCTGGGAATGCCTTCTGTCCTTGTTTAACCCTGAGCTAACAGCCTAGACTTCCCTTTCCTTAGGGATTCATTGCTCTTTATTCCTGTAAGACATGGTTGGAGCCATCACGGTCCAGGACTTCCTGTGAAAATGACCTACCGTTTTCTTAGTAACAGCTCTGCTTATGAAGGAATGAAGCATCTTTCACTAGTGTAGTCAAAAAGCACAAGCTGTTTTTCATCTCCCAGGACCTCAGGTGCCTTGTTACCGCACACACACACACACACACACACACTCCCTACATGATTTGGTCAAAAGAGAGAAATCCTTTTCTCTAATACACTCCTCTGTTTACTGTCATTATTTTCTGGTCATTGGCATTGATACATTTCTGTGAATATTTGGAGCTTTTCTTCTGCCTTTATTCTTTGAGTCTTTTAACCCACTGAGGAGAAACAGCCTGGGCTATTATTCTTTGGTGAATAATTAAAAGTGGTGGTGATGAGCGGTATGCAGAACTGGTAAGGCCGAAATATTCCAGAGTTTTGCTGCTAGGGATCCTGTCTTGCTACTTTACTTCTAAGTGTGGGTCAAAGCAGGAATTTCTGAAACTGTGAGAAGTGAGATGTGTCTTCTGTGACAGTGGCCAGGACCTTAAAAAAGTTAGAGACCATGACCATTCTATAGAATTTGAACTTGGACTTTCTATCACCTTTCCAAAGGACATTGCCACTTTTTATTCTGTTCTTTACTGTCTTTGCTGCACTTGTAAGAGTAGCTGTTTATCTTTGAGCATCCTCCCATCCCCTTCTCAGTCTGAGGACCAGTGTCCACAGTTGAGATTATTCTCCAATGTTTCTTAGTTCTTGAAGTTTAAAAACTTGTCAGGCAAGTATGCTTCCAAAAGGAATCTTTGGTCTATATAAATACTAAGTTGTTGTATAACATATATATGTACATACACACATATATGCTTTTTTAAGATTGCTTTCTTTTCTTTCTTTCTTTTTTTTTCCTGAGGGGAGGGAGGCAATTAGATTTGTTTGTTTATTTATTTATTTATTTATTATTTTAATGGAGGTACTGAGGATCGAACCCAGGACATCTCGTGCTTGCTAGTCATGCACTCCACCACTGAGCTATACCCTCCCCACAGGAGTGTTTTCTTTAACTATTTCATGTTTGTACTGGATTTCCTACTTTCTATGGGTGGAAGTTCTCTGATTGTTTTTTAAATTGAGTTCTTAGTGTCTCTAGCATTAAAATTTGAGGATTTTAGCTATGATTTTGGCTTGCTGTGCTACGATTTCTTCTTACTGATTCTTTGTTCTTTTGTATCATTCTCCTTTTTTCTGGCCTCATGTATGTTCCTCTTCAATCTCAGTAAGTATTTACAAGTACGACAGACGATTTTGAGTCATTCTTCACTGTGGCCTATTGAGTTAGCACCTTTTTCTGGCATCTATTTTGGGGGACGTTATTTATTAGTTCCCTGCCTTCCCCTGTCATTTGTTGCTGGCCAAACATTCAGGACTGTTAGCTCCATTCTTGAGCCTATTCAGGTGTTTTAGGGAGATGGCCATGGTCTTGAGGTTCTGGACCCCCTTGAAAGCAAGTGTTTTGCAGAGCCCTATGCATTTCAAGGCCTAAGTAGTCACCTATGCAACATACTGACTGTTCAACATAAGCCACCTAAAAGAAAATCTCATGGCATAAATTTGATGATTTTTACATAAAGCAGAACATAAATAACACAATTTAAATAACATTTTCTTTAATTTTAATAAAGCTCTGTATTTCACTAAAAATGGTAAAGATTCAGCAGACTTAAGTAGGGAATTAAAACAAATATAAATATATATATACAGGGAATTACCAATGTTTTCTAGCACTCTAACTTTATTATGCTATTTGGCCAGGTTAAAAAGTTAGTCATCTGTGGTTTGCCATCCCTTGAAAGATTGCAGAGGAGACTTTTTAGCCTACAAGTCTCAGAGTTATCCTGGATTATTTCTAAATTTTGACAATGTTTTGAAATGATACTTTGACCTTGAGAACCCTGGGGGCTCCAAGAATGCATTTGAAACTACTGGCTATCTGGGCTTTGAATGATTCATCCTACAAAAAATAACTGTTTTTTTTTTTCTCATGGTATTGTCCAGTAGGAAGGAGCCCCTTAAAATTATATGGTTTGTTATGATGATTGTCATTTGAAAATTTTGGACAGCTCTTTCCCACTAATACATCCAAAAATGAAATCAATTATGAAGTTTCATTACCCTTCTCTAAAAATTGGATCCATTTTTTCTTAATCACTTATAAATACCAATATATTTCAATCGTAATACTAGTATATTCAAATAATATATTAAACATACACCTAGTTATTGTCCTTATGGGATTATATAACTCTTTCTGATTACTTTGATTATTCTGGTGCTCAGCACAAATATATTTTCAGTGATAATATAATCAGCAGAGAAGATTTTATTATCACTAAACCAATTCTGTCCCAATCTAGTGACCCTTAGTTTGAGAAGTAAGAAATGAAGTTAGAGTAAATGACTATTGATTGGTATTGGTCTCTAGTTTCTAGGATTCAAAATAAAAGAAGAGGCTGAAAAAAAATCATTACACACTAACACATTTATCCCAAATGGATTTATAAATTAGTGTCTAAATATTTATGGGAAAATAGTGGATAGTAAATGGTTGGGTTGTATGAGTATTGGGCATCAAGTTATGTTCCCTCTCTTTCTATTTCAATTCAGCTTAAAAATCTCTTCACTTAAAAAAGTGATTGCCTAGAGACCTTTGAAGCCAGGGAGGATGATGGGGGGCAAGAGGTTTATTCCCAGGGTCACACTTCATTTGCATAAGCTAGTAGCCATAGGGCACTGTGGAATGTCTGTAAATAGATTACATTACAGAAGTTCAGCTTAAAGGGACTCAAATAAATCCTCAAGCAAACATTTTATATTGCTTCGGGTTCTGCTGTAATAAAAATATTTTCGTAACACAACATTCTATGAAGGCAGGAAATGAAGCAGGAGGGTCTCCACATCTTTTTTCGGTGCACTGTTATGAAATGTTTTAAAGAAGACAAACACAATATTCTTATTATCTTAACAAAAGTTATTCAAAACAGGATTATGTCATTCTACGTGGCTGTCATGAGGTAGTAAGACAAATACAAATCTCTCTCTCTCTCCCCTCTCCTTCTATCTTGGCATCTTGGCTTTGTCTCTTCTGGACTCTTACTTTTTTACCCTGCCAATCTTTCAGGTTCACTGCTGTGGGATCTGTCCAATAACAGCATGCCTGGAAGTACTGAATATTGCATTCTGCTCTCCAAAGGAATTTTGGTCAGAAAGCATGATTTAAAACCCAAAGATCAGATTTAAACATTGCCATCTCTGAAAAAAGAATGAAGGTGAAATATACTGTTTTAATTCTGACACAGCAAAAGGGGACTGTTCCATAAAATAAGTCATAATTAAGTTTGAATTTGAGTGAAAACAATGGAAGACATCACTATGCCCAGCCCAATTTCTCAGATTATAATATATATATATAAAAAACCACATATGCTTTTACTTTAAAATGTGGGTAACAGATCAATTCTTCAAATAGAAATATGCTGCTGTAAATGTGATTTTAATGAAATTTGTACCATTAGTATATACTTTCATGATTTTGCATGCTGGCTTTAAGAAACTGATAGTCAGTACATTTCAAATTTGTAGGTCATATTCTGTATTCTACCAAGCCTAACATTTTGTTTATTTTTGTATCCATTCATTCATTCTTTGAGCATTTACTAAGCACTCGCTGGATGTCAGGCTCCATGCTAGCTGCTGAGCAGGGATAATGCTGGGATTCATCCGAACTGGGGACCAGGAATGAGAGAGGCTAAATGGTGCACTGGACTGATCCTACACTTTAAAATTGGGTTCACCAGGTTCAAGTACTACTTGAACTAGTTAGTTGAGCAGTTTGAAGTTAGACAAATCACATCTCTGAGTCTTAGTTTCCTCACTTGGAAGAAGGGTCAGCAAACCTATCCTGCAGGATACTTGCAAGGTTTATGGAAAACTTAGGGAAGATGATTGGTACTATGTGTATCATGTAGATCTTGAAAACACCATAGCCAATTTCATTATCATGGTTGTCACAGACTTATAGTATTTAAGTGTTTACGTAATTTAAGTAAGCAATTTAAAATATTTATCAGTGATATGGGATTGCATTTTTAATGGTTTCAAACTGAGCAGAATAGGTCTCAGTAAAGTGTTTTTTATTTGCATTTACGCGAGCACTACACAATTGAAGTAAGTTTTAATGGACTTAGTCATGTTATCTAAATATAAGGACTAGTACATCTGAAAATCTAGAGGCTTAATCTAGAATTGGTATTCAAAAAGAACATCCATAAAAGAAGTAAGACGTGTTAGTCTAGGAATCATATCAATCTCTCAATATACAATGCCGTAGTATCTCTTTCATTGTACTTGCCCCAAACTTCCATTTCTAATTAAAATATCCCCACATCTTCCATACATATCTGATTATGAGAAGGTGCAAGTTATAACATTGTCCTATAACAGAAAAAGGAGAAATAAAATATAGAGCACGTAACTACTTTGTTTTTCCTGTTTTTCCATGGAAATACTAGTCTTTTATAGTAATTTAATCAGATAATTTCAATTTATATTACTTTGTGTTTCATCATATTTACTTTTCTAATAACTACAATTATTCTCAGACTGAACATTACATTTTTCTCCTAGAATAGATGTGCTTAAATTGAAAAAATCCAATTGAATAAGAGCATGTAACAAGAAAATGTAATCCATCCTTATTAAAAAAGGCGGCTTACCTTTATCTGGGTGTTAAATAGTACAAATCCATGAGAGCCAGTGAATGTTTTGAAGTCAAAACGAAGGGCATTACTAAGGCTGAAGTGGATTTGTCACAGAATTATATGTATTACCTCAGAAATAGGTTATTATATCTAGGAAGGGCAGGGGGAAATATGAAGAAATAAAATAAGAGAAAGACCATTTGATTTTCATGTATCTTTGCCTGGGTGAAATACTTCTGATATAGATTTTTATGCAAAATTTACTTTAGATAAATAAAGTCCAAAGCAGTTTAAAAGAGCTTTACACCTAATTTATTAAATAGGATATGTTTTCTAGAAGAAGGCTTCAGATGAAGATGTCTTTGACTATTAAGAGCTCTAATAATAGCATTATAAAGAATTCTGGCATAGACACCAGGCATTATGTAGGGTGGCATCTATTTTGACTGGGAACCCATACGCTTAGCCCACAGGATTCACGTTCAGTTTAGTTTAGTTCGGTTTAGTTTGTATGTCTTTAAAATATTTAATGTATTATGAACCATGCATTTCTTGTTAAAAGATGTGACCACTTACATAGTTTTCAAAATTTTTACAGTGGCAGTAACAAAGCAACATTACTTTAAACATGGATTTTTAAATAAGGCATTAAAATGTACTGATTCATATGTGGTTGTAGTGCTCTTGAATTTATTTACAATGAAAATAACAAAAAAACAGTGAGAAACAGCACTTCACTGGATAACAGCACTTAATATATAGTAACCATAGCATGGTTTGGGATAAAATTACCTAATTAATTGAAAGAATTTCATTATAATGGGATTTCACCTATACATTGGACCCTACAGCACAGATTTTATGGTCCCACTTAGAGCATTGTGCCAATGTTTAAATTACATGCTTTACAGAATCAAATTCAGATGTGTTTCTGTATGTCACCAGAACTGTCATGGAAAGTGGTTGTACGTGTAATGCGGTTTTATGTAAATTATCTTTCAAAAAAGAATTGTATATGCTTCATATGAGGTGATCCAGAGAAAGCTTGATTCATCTTAGTGTCCTTTTCTTAGTACTTACTCATTCTATGTTCTACTGTCATTTCTTTTATGCTCATAAGAGAAAGATTTTGTTTACCTTTCTGCTCACTCTTCTGCATGTCTCTTGGTACTCAGGACAAAAAGAAGATATGCTCATAATTCAGTGTTATTTTAATTATAAGGAAATATTTTTCTATCTTTTAGGCTCTGGAACATAATGTGATACTGCTGCTATAGAATTTGAGCAGTTAAGACTGAGTAATGTAGTTCCTGTAGAAAGTTTCTGTCATTATTACTTACTGACAGAAGTTAGGGTCAGCAGAGTTCCTAAAAAGTAGGTATGGAGTGTTCAGAAACTTTGGAATTGGCAGGTTACAGGGTTCCTGAATGGCTTAGCTAGAGTCATAAAGATGTATTTGGTGAACTTGGGAATAGAATTTTTATCTTTTCATTTTCAATCTAATGCCTTTTCCCTTTACATGAATATCTTTCTAAAAATATTTATAAACCTATTATGTGCAAAGTAATGTCAGGTTCTGAGGATGCCAAGAGATACAAGTTAGACCACCATCATGGTGCAGCAGGCTAGTAGTAAGCCAGTAGTAGAATGAAATAAACCAAGATTCCTCCAGTATCTTAGGTTGGAGTCCAAAAGGAGGTCATTTTTAGTAATGATCATCTTTGTTTCGCTAGTTCCTTTTCCTGCCTAATAATTTTGACCATAGTCACCAGCAAATCTTCCACCATTGGCTACTGCTGAAAATCCCCAAATGGTGTCCTCCATGAGCTCCTCAAACAGTCTAGTTAATTATCCAGAATTACTCCTTCCTTATAACTCTGTAAAGTTCTGTTTCTGGACCATGCTTATGCCTATTTTCTTTCTTTTTGGATAGATTTGTTTTTCCTTTAGAGGTCTCTAAGCCTTTTATATAAATATATTTCTGTTGGGACTGCCTAATTGTATTCAAATATGTTTGAACCCAAACTGATGGAAGAGGAAGAAGATAGTAGTGACTTTCACCTGAGGGGAAAAAAAAAAAGAGACAAACTGGACTGAAAACTGGCATATGGCAAATGCCAATTTAGTGATTATATCTGTTAGGATTATTTCAGTTTCAAGTGATTGGAAGCTGAATTCCAAGTAGCAAAAATGAGACTTACTGACTGACATAATTGGAAAGATGAGGTATAGTACTAGTTTCAAGCTTCACTGAGTCCAGGGACTCAAACAATGTCATCATTCCCAGTCTTTCTGTATTTTTACATTTCCTTTTTATTGGCTCCATTTTCAGGCAGACTGTTTTCTCATCATAGCAATATAGACCACCATCATGGTGCAGCAGGCTAGTAGTATAGCAATATAACTTCCAGAAGCTTTAGGCTTAAATGTTCACAACCCCATGTCAGTTGCATAGAACTGGAGTAACAAGATTAGAGACTTGAGTCATCTCAAACACACAGCTAGTCTCCCCTCAAATTGGCAAAATTTAAAGCTATGCGAGGTGGAAGACTACAGAATCAAGATTTCTAAAAGAATTCTAAAAAGCAGAGCAGAAATCATAGCAAACTCTAGTGTTCCAGGGACAAAGACATTTTCTCAGTTGAAATTCTTAGATGGCCATGCTCTATAGATAGAGATGAAACAGAGGTATATTGCAGCCCAAACTCAATCCATCTCAGTCCCTGGTTGGATAAGGTGATCAGTTATCCACTCTGCCTCCCACTGTATTTGCCAGCCAAGGAAAAGCTAAACCCCAAAAGATGGAAGATAACATCACCAGAGATACCTTTATTTTTAATACAAAATACCCAGAAATAACTTTAAATTATTAAGCATGTTAAAAGACAGGGCTATATAACCAATAACTTAAAGTAAGTAAGTCAATACTAAAAAGAGGCCTTAGGTGGATCTAGATATTGAAGTTAGTGGATAAGAACTTTACTATACATATATTCAAGAGGAGAGAAGAAAAGGTAGGCAAAATCAGTGAAAATAGGGAGAATTTCAAAATAAAGTTATAATTTGTAAATAGGAAACAAAATTTGAAAACACAGTATCTGAAATTAAGAACAAGATAAATGGGTTTAACAGCAGGTTAGTTATATCAGATGACAGGATTAGTGAAGTATAATATAGGGCAATAGGAAAATACTCAACTTAAAGCAAAAAAGAACATATAAAATAGAACGAAGTATAAGAAATGTGGTAAACTGTGAAATGAGCTAATGTTTTTTGTGATTGGAGTGACAGCAAAAGAAAAGAGAAAATTGGGAAGAAGTATATTTGAAGGGAAGATGGTTGAGTACATTCTAAGACTGGTAAAAAAACAAAAACTCACAGATTTGAAAATCTCAGCCAGTCCCAAAGAAGATAAATACAGAAATCAAACAGAGAAAGCCAACATACACACACCATAGTCAAACTGCTGAAAACCAAGGACAAAGAAAATTTTTAGAGAAATAACTTTAAGACTGACAGGTAACTTCTCAACAGAAATGATGAAAGTCAAAAGGCAATATTGAAAGAGTTAAAAGAAAATGACTGCCAACCTAGAATTGCATGTCCAGAAAAAACGTCCTTCAAAAATGAAGTATGATATAAAGATATTTTAAGCAAATCAAAACTGAAAGAATATGTCATAAGAAGGCCTGCATTAAAGTAAATACCAAAGAGAGTTCTTAGGGATGAAGGAAATAATCCTAGAGAAGAAAACAGAAATGTGAGAAGAAAACAGAAATTTAAGAAGAAAGAGAATTGGAAAAGGTAATTGTGTGGGTAAATATTTACTGTACAAAATAATGCCTGATGGAGTTTTAAGTATTTGTAGAATATTTATAAAATTAAAATAAAAGGCAGGAAGAGGTAAAGTTGGAATTAATGTGCTTTAAGATGTTAGCATTTTTCAGAGAAGTATTAATAATTTACATGAGAATATCATGAGTTAAGTCTGCATGTTATAGTATGTATGGTTATGGCGAGAAGAATACATGTATAACAAGTTAATAAATCAGAAAATGGAATAATAAAGTTTGTTGTGTTCACAAGAAAGCAAGGAAGAATAAAAAACAAATGGAAAACAAATAGATCAGATAGAAAAAAATAGTAAGATAATAAGATGAGAGATGCAAACTTCATTATATCAGTATTTAAATTAATGTAACTAGACTAAATTTACCAAGAAAAATGCTAAGATTATCAGACCAGAGGAAAAACAAACTAAGTGATATTTTAAAGAGAGTCAGCTCATACATGCTAATAAGCACATGCTATGCCACTGAGCTGTACCCACACCCTAAGGAGAGTCATCTCAATTCTAAGACAAAAAATGAAAGAATAAAAAAAGGTATATAATGTATACACTAACTTGAAATAAATAATGCTGGAGAAATTACACTTTAATTTAAAAAGTATTATGGAGATAAACAGGGACATTTAAAAAAATGATAAATAGAAACCCATCAGAATAGTATCACAGTCTTAAATCTATGTATGTAACAGTTTAATGACATTAGAAAAAAACAAGTCACAAATACAAAATACACAAATCTACAATTAGGGTGGGTGGACTTTTATAGACCTTCCAATAGCTGAGAAAAAAAGCAGACAAAAATCTTAGTGGGGATAGTGCAATTAACATATTTGATCTAATTAACATAGATAAAACTCTGTACCAAACAATGTCAGAATTCACATTCCTTTCAAATGCACATGGAATATTTATCAAACTTACTATCATCTGGACCATAAAAAAGTCACAGTAAATTTCAAAAGCTGGAAATAATTCAGAATATATTTTCCTAAAGTTAATGAAATCAGTAATAAAAAGGAAACAAAGATTCTACAATTGTCTTTAACTTCAAATACATATAAAAGTCTTTAGGTCAAGAAAGAAATCATAATAAGTTTAAAAAAGTATTCTAAATTAAATGACAAAAACATGGCATATCAAAATTTATGGAATGCAGCTAAAGCAGAGCTTAGGTGGAAATTTATAACATTAAATACATACAATAGAGAAAAGGAAAAGCTGAAAACCAATGTACTAATGCTTCCATCTCAGTAAGTTAGAAAAAATTACAACAAAATAATGGAACAGAAATACAAGAAGAAAATAATAAAGATAAGAACTAAAATAAAGAAGAAAGTAAACTTAAAGAAAATTGACGGTCAAAATTTGGTTATTTGAAAATATTACTGCAATTGAAAAGCTCCTTATACAACTGATAAAGAAAAAGAGAACACAAGTAATCAATATTAATAATGAAAAAAACAATATTATTGCAGATATTAAAGGCATTAGAAAGGTATTAAGGAGATACTATGAATAGCTTTACATGGATAACTTTGACAATCAAATGAAATGGATAAATTCCTCTAAAAACACAACCAAAAGTGACAGAAGAAAAGATGAAATATAAAGTGCTTAAAATCTTAGAGTCAATTACCTTTAGTATAACATGCCAGATTACTTTATTTGTTAATAAGTAGTATTTTCTTATAGTCTTTTGCTAATCCTCAAGCATTGTTTTTCCTTTTCTATTTATGCTCATTCTTCATTGATTTAGGCTTCCCATGCTCAGATTATTGCAGTGTCATCCTAAATTTTTCTACTTTTGATCTCTTCCTCACTCCAAACATTTCCTGAATTTTTATGGCCTCATTAATCTTTCCAAAGCATGGTTTTCATATTGGAATACTTAGTCCCCAAACAATTCTTGAACTTTTAAGCCTTAAGTATTTGTTTAAATCATATTCCTTTTCTTTTTCTTCACAGTGGTTTTGATTACTATAGCTTTGTAGTATAATTTGAAATCAAGGAGTGTGATACCTCCAGCTTTTATCTTTTTTCCTCAGGATTATTCTGTGGCTACTCGGGGTCTTTTGAGGTTCTATACAAATTTTGGGATTTTTTTTGGTTCTATTTTTGTGAAGATGTCATTGAGATTTTGATAGGGATTGCATTGAATGTGTAGATTGCTTTAGGTAATATGGACATGTTAAACAATGTTAATTCTTCCAATCCATGAATACAGAGTATTTTTCTGTTTCTTTGTATCTTCTTCAGTTTCCTTTTAACAATATCTTATAGTTTTCAGCGTACAGATCTTTTTACTTCCTTGGTTAAGGTTATTTTATTTTTTTGTTGTGATTGTAAATGGGATTGTTTTCTTAATTTCTCTTTGTGCCAGTTTGCTGTTAGTGTGTAGAAACACAACAGATTTTTAAATGTTGATTTTGTACCTTACAGCTTTACTGTATTTGTTTATTATTTCTAATAGTTTTTTCATGGAGTCTTTAGGGTTTTCATCCACAAATAGCGACGGTTTTACTTCTTTCTTTCTGATTTGGATGCCTTTTACTTCTTTTTCTTACATAACTGCCCTGGTTAGGACTTCCAAAACTATATTGAATAAGAGAGGTGAGAGTGGGCATCTTTGTGTTGTTCCTCATCTTAGAGGGATAACTTTCAGTTTTCACCATTTTTATGTTGTGTTTGTTACTAAATTGAAGTAGCTATAGTTACTTTAATGCTTTTCCCCCTTTAACCTTTATGCTAATCAAGTGTTTAGCAACATATTCTGATATAGCATTGCATTTTCTGATTCTATTTACTGCTTTCCTCCAAGTTTTGTGTCCCTTTTTCCTTTTCTACTCAGGTAGAAGAGCTGCTTTCAACATTCCTTGTAAGGCAGGTCTAGTGATGATGAACTCATTCAGCTTTTGTTTGGGAAAGACTTTATTTCTCACATATCTGAAGAATAACTTTGCTGGATAGAATATTCTTGGCTGAAAATTTTTATCTTTCAACAGTTTAACCATCTCATTCCATTCTCTCCTGGCTTGTAGAATTTCTGCTGAGAAATCTGCTTATAGTATGGAGAGGGGGTTCCTTTGTAGGTTACTATCTTTTTTTCCCTAGCTGCCTTTAAAATTCATTCTTTATAATTGACTTTTGACAGTTTTAATATAATATGTCTTGGAGAACGTTTTTTGGCATTGATAAAATTAAGTGTTTGATTAGCTTCATGGGCTTGTATTTCCTGTTCCTTCCCCAGATTTGCGAAGTTCTCAGCTGTTATTTCTTTAAATAAACTCCCTGGTCCTTTCTCCCTCTCTTCTCCTTCTAGGATACCCATTATCCTTATGCTGCCTTTTAATGGAGTCAGATAGTTCTTATAGAGTTTCTTCACTTTTAAAAAATCTTAGTTCTCTGTCCCCTTCTACCAGAATCATTTTTATATTTCTATTTTTGAGCTTGCTAGTTCTCTCTTCTTTATAGTCTGCCCTATTTCCAAAGATTTCTAATGCATTCTTCATCTCATTTGTTGAGCTCTTCAGCTCCAGAATTTCTGACTGGTTCTTTTTGAGAATTTCAGTCTCTTTGGGGAAGAGATTTTCCTTCTTGTTATTAATTTTATTTTTGAGCTCATTGATCTGCTTTTTCTGAGTTTTCCTGTAGCTCATTGAGTTTCTTCCTAATAGCTATTTTGTATTCTTTATCAGTTTTATCACAAGTTTTGTGATTTTAAGTTTGGTTTCTAGAAAATTATTGTTTTCTTTTTGTGATACCATGTTACTGTGGTCTTCATGGTGCTTGATGAGTTGTTCCTCTGCTAGTGCATTAGAAGTAGTAAACACCTTTAGGTAAAGCTTTTTTTTTTACTTGACTAGCAATTCAACAGATTTGTAATTTGAGGCATTTCTTTTGTTTTTCAGTAGGTGGTGCTATAGCACAAGTTTTTGGTTTCTCTTACCTGAACTGCCTCTGGCTATATTTGAGATTCTGCACTTCCCCCTTCCACTGCCTCTGGCAAAGGTATCCCTGGTATTCACATCATCACTGATTGTCTCTCTGGAGTGGCTGGTGCCTTGCTGCTGCTGGTGTTGTGCTGCTGTTTCTGGCATCACAGCTGAAGGCACTGGAATGGAGGGCACCTCCTCTGTGTCTTGGGGTGCCTGAGTCATAGGCAATGCTGCTTCAGCAGAGGGAGAGGGAGGACGACTGGGGAGCTGGGGTAGTTGGCGCCTCAACTGCATATGGGATTGTCAGGGTCTTTAGCGCTGTCCCTATGGGCAGGGGACTGGAGCTGTGGGCTCCAAGTGGCTAGAGGGGCTGCGGTTTCAGGCCCTGCTGTCACTGCTGCTTGATTCTCTGCGGTTGTGGTTGCTGCGGTTGTGTTTGCTGCTTTTGTGGGGAGGCCAGTATCATGTGCATCACCTCTACTTTCACTGCCAGGTTCCCTGGGGCTGTAGGCTCAGCCACTTCAGCTGGGAGGCTGGGATTGTGGTCTCTTCCCCTGGTTCCATCTCCTCTATGTGTTTCAATCTGCCCATCTACAGATGTACAGATGTGTGGATTTTTCTGGTGTCCTGGTGTGTTGGGCAGAGGAACCTCTGTTCAATTATGGATGTTTTACCAGTTGTAGATTGAAGAAGAAAGGGAGAGCATTTAATACTGCCATGATGCTGACATCAGTCTACCACACTCAGCAGCTTTAAATGATACAAATGTATTATTTCTCAGTTTCTGTAGGTCAGAAGTTCTAGTGGACTTGGCTAGATCCTCTGCTTAGGGTCTCACAAGGTTGAAATTGAGGCTTTTCTGGTCTGCATTCCTTAATGGAGGTTCTGGAGAAAAATCTGCTTCCAGGCTCAGTCAGATTATTGTCTAAATTCATTTCCTTGTGGTTGTATGACTGAGATCCACATTTCCTTGTTAGCTGTTAGCTGGGGCCTGTCTTTGTTCCTAGGGACTGCTTGCATTTTTTTCTCTTGCCTTTATGAGGCCCCCTTTAGCAGTGGTGAGCTGAGTCCGAATTATGTTTCAAATCTCTGACTTCTGCAGCATCTCCCTGTCTATAGCCAGAGAAGGTCCTCTGCTTTTAATGACTCATGTGATTAGATTGGAAAATCACATGGAAAATCCATGATAATCTCCCTATTTTAAGATCTGTGAATTTAGTTACATTTGAAAAGTTCCTTTTGCCATGCAAATTAGCATATTGACAGGTTACCGGAATTAGAACATGGGCATACTTTGGGGGCCCATTCTGCCTACCATATCAATTGATTTAATGGCTATATGCAAAATACTGTGATTCTGTTGAAAATGATAACATTCTGTGTTGCATTTGTAACTCAGGCACAGTCAAAACTAAAATAAAAAATTACAGAACTATGAATTTTACTAGTAGCGAGAAACGTTTATCCTTACAAATGGAAATGAATAATATAGGTAAAAGAATAAACAATTTCTAGAACCTTTAACATTTTCAATAAATAGAAAAAAGAAACAAACCCTAGCTTGAACTCTAGTAAACGTGGAGACTACATCTATATTGATACTGCCTGGTATAGCTTCAAACACTGCTGGCAGTTTCTGGATAATGATGGCTTTCAGCAACTGTCCACGGTGTTTGAAGCTACACTAAGCAGGGTCCTCCTCATTGGACATGTTGAACAATTATTATTACTCCTGAGGTCAAGTCATCACAAACATACATGCCAAATTTGGTGAAAATCTGTCTATTTTCAAGTGATGCTGTAACAGCAGCTGGAAACTATATAGATTAAGGCATAAATGCTTTGTATGGCAATTATGATGCAACAGTCATGCTTGAAAAGCTTTAAATCTCTAAAACAAACATAAGGTATTATTATCATCAATAACAACAATTATGTTTTATGATTTTCATTGTAAGCACTGTCATTTTATTTGTGTCTATAAATAAGAAGGGATAAAATGTACTATCAAATATCTGTTTAATAGGGCTTAATTATTTATTATGGGACTTTATAGTATATTTAATAAAATTAATGAGATTCTGATTACTTGAGCCTGCCACTCTCTTTAGCTGGAAAGTCTCTTTGATAAGAAGTAAAGCAAGATTGCCAGTTTTCTTATGAGAATTACAGGGTTTGAGGATTAGTCAACTGAGAATTGGTGAGGTCCTCCTCTAATTAATGTCTTCCCACCGATGTTTGCCCTAATCTCTCCTTTTATTACATTTATTACAATGCTTCAGCGGGATGTCTGTGTGGCAAGGAAGATCTATTAAATAAGGTTACTGTTCGGTTAGTGAAATAGCAATAAAGGTCCTAATTCTGTATTTGTTTCTTTGTTAATTCCTTTTAATTTAAAGAGTCATCTTGAGGGAAGCACACATCTATAATAGAAAGAACAGTTGGGCTGGAAGTAGGGAGAGCCACATCCAATCTTGGCTTTGCAGTTTTGGGCAGGTCATTGAATCTTTTGGCCCTCAGTTTTCTAAACCATAAAATACAGCTTTTGGACAAGATGATCTGTAAAATCACTTTAGCCCCCAAATTAAACAATTTGCTGACTTCAGGGAACATTTTCAGGAATTGGTGAAAAGGAACATTTTCAGGGTTTTATTTATTTCCCTCTTAGATTTTTGCAATTCTCTCTTAACTGGCTTTCCTGCTATCGTTATTTTATTGCAGTAACTATTCTGTAGTCCATTGCTAGATTTAGGTTCATAAATTGCTACTTCATCCCCTGTTTAAACCTTCCACATCAAGTCTGAATTTCAAGGCTTCCTGAATTTTGATCTGATCTTAGCTTCCTTTTCCTTTATTCTCCACAAAATTATTCTTCCCAACCCCACACTTTAGCCAGTTTGCTTGCTGTAATTGAGTATGCTTATATTTTAGCCCCCACATCTTTACTTATGTTATCTTATCTGCCCGATATCTTTCCTTCCCCAGCTTCATCCCCTTGCTCTCCAGCATTCAAACAAATATTTTTAACCCCACCTACTGAAATTCTAACTCATTCTTCAAGGTCAACTTAAGAGCTATTTGCTTTATACAGTCTTCTACAATTACTACAACTGGAAGCAGTCTTTTCCCCTCTGAAATCCTACAAGACTTAATATATTTCCAACTCAGTGATAAACATTTAGCACATTTTTTTTAATGTGCATGTTTTCTAGACCAAGACACTGTCTTTGGCAGTGGGGATAAATTAAAGAGGAAAAGTAGACACGATCTCTTTTCTAAGGAACCTTACAGTTGCATGAACGAGACAGAGATTAATCATAATTATACAAATTGGGATAAGCTGCATGACAAAAAAGTCTTACTTCATTTTTATTTACCTTTTTACTGTTTGAGTCTCAGCCCATACATTAAGTTGTAAACTTGAAAAAAATAGTTTATATAGATCTTTGACAGTATTCATTCATTTCTAAATATGTATTTATGGAATAAAATCAGTGCTTAGACCTTAAATTTGGGATTATAAATTAAAAATGTTTTATAAGATTGTCCTAGACCAGATAATAATTGGGTATTTTTCTCTATTTCCTGCTGTTTTCAAAGTTGAATAGAATTTAAATTGGATTAAGTACATTAATAAAACCCATGCATTTAGTTTTGAATCTAGGAGATTTATTTTGGCTCCCCTGTGTTTTAAGTTTTAAAATCTTAAAGTAATTGTTTTTATTGTCATATTTTGAGTAAGATGTCCAACTTCTTTTCATAAGAGGTCATCGTTTTTCTAATACATATTTATTGAATACCATCCTTGCATATAGGACTGTGAAACTAGTTGTGAATGTTACAAAGTAGTAAAATTTAGTTGAATCTGAAAGCTGCAGTTTTGGTGGGGGAGGCAGAAACAAATATTGATAATATCAAAATTTTGGATCCAAACATGGATATTTTGTTTAGTAGATATAGGTTTATATAAATTATAACAAAAAAGTTCTTAAAAAGATAGAATTAAGAGCCACACAATGTGAGGATAATGAAAATTCTAAGGAAGTGCTGTGGCTAGAGATTTATCTCATTATGTCAAGTCTCTGATTTTTAAGATAAATAATGTTATTTATTTATTTAGTATAGGGAATCAGAATACTTTAGTGAAATACTTTGAGATATGATGAATATATTTAACTCAAGTTTTTTGGTACAATCCATTGATTAATCACAGGACTGAAAGTCTGGCCTTATAGATTGAGAGTGGTTTCCTGTTACTGGAAAGTTATCAGGGTGGTTAGGCTCTCAACTCTAGATTCAGACAGGGTTGGGCTAGTATTAAAATCCAGGCTTCACTGCTTACTAGTAGTATGACAGTAAAAATAATAGCCATGTCTCTCTGAATCTCGATGTTATTTATAAAATGGAGGTACTAGATCTACCTCTCAGTAAGTGCTAAAAAAAGTAGCTATTCTTTATCTTCTTTTCAAACAAAATTTAATTTGAAAATGGGAGACCTCTATTGTGTTTGCAAAATACTTTAAATCTGATGCTGAAATAAGGACATCTTGATTTGGTAAAACAGAGATAGTTAAAATGGGGCTAAGAACATTTGGCCCAAAGCAATAAAACTAAGGCACCTGTTTGAATTTATACCTGTGTGGTCAGGTTACACCCAAATGCTTGTTACTGCACAAAGGAACATAAATTTTAAAGAAGATATGGGTTTTTTAGTGGTAGGTTTTAGTTAGTTTGTTTAATTTTGTTTACTGAATCATCATGGGATGCTCTTGAAATAATATAGGATATGTCTGTAGAGCATCTTTTAAGGAAAAAGAGGCATAAAAGCACCATGGTTCCAGAATTGTGAAGATAGAAAGAAGCTTTTAAATTTAGCATTACATAAAAATACACATAGGAAGCCCACTGGTCAAAAGAAAAAAGAGAGAAAGTAGATAAAAGAGAAATAATACAAGTAGCCCTTAGTCCAATAAATTTTGTTTATTGTTTTCCCTCTGTAATGTGCATTAAGGGAATCATCTTACAACCAAGTCGGAGTAATATATTCTTTCCACCATTAATATTTTCTAGAATATTAAAATTATAATATAAATTTAACTGCCAATAGGTTCATAAATCTAAAAATTAAGGTTATATAAATCTTGGTGTTGAGGTGATGCTACATAAATTATAGAAATAAAACTAATTTTGAATAAGTACTGTTTTGGTAGGGCTGAGTTTATTCAAATTAGGTTTTTGTCTTTTTCTGCTTAAGGAAAGGCAGAATAGAGAGATATTAAAGTGAATTTATGAAGAAAATGAAAAACAGATTTTCTATCATTGGTTTTTAACTCTTGGCAATTTTAACTTACTATCTAGAAATGTGACTTATAATGTTCAAAATGTCATAACCCTTGTTTTTTTTTTAATTGAGGTATATTCAGTTTACAATATGTCAATTTCTGATGTACAGCATAATATTTCAGTCATACATATACATACATATATTCATTTCCATATTTTTTCATTATAGGTTACTATAAGATATTGAATATAGTTCCCTGTGCTATACAGTATAAACTTGTTTATTTTATATATATGCAAATCTCAAATTCCCAATTTACCCCTTCCCACCCTCCTTCCTTCCAGTAACCAAAAGTTTGTTTACTATCTGTGAGTCTGATTCTTTTTTGTAGATTGTAGTAAGTCCATTTGTCTTTTTTTAAAATTCCACATATAAGTGATATCATATAGTATTTTTCTTTTTCTTTCTGGCTTACTTCACTTAGAATGGTGATCTCCAGGTCCATCCACATTGCTGCAAATGGCATTATTTTATTCTTTTTTATGACTGAGTAATATTCCATTGTATAAATATATCATAACTTCTTTATCTGGTCATCTGTTAATGGATATTTAGGTTATTTTCATGTCTTGACTATTGTATATAGTGCTTCTGTGAACATTGGGGTGCATGTATCTTTCCAAATTAGAGTTCTCTCCAGATATATGCTCAGGAGTGGGATTGCTGGATCAAACGTTAAGTCTATTTTTAGTTTTTTGAGGAATCTCCATACTGTTTTCTTAATGGCTGCTCCAAACTACATTGCCACCAACAGTGTAGGAGGGTTCCCTTAGTTTTTATTGTATTCTTAACCTGAGCTTGTGATGATAATTGACTATGGGCAAATTTCAGATAGAAATAAATGCTAAATAGAGACAGACAGAGAGAGAGAGAGAAAGTGGGGGCAGAAAGTAGAGAGGAGAAGGAGGAGGGACAGAAAATGAGAAAAAAGAAAAAATGAGATCAAAAGCCCTAATAAAACAATCAGGAGGCAAAATCAGATCTGTCATATATACCAGATCTGCCATCTTGAGAAAACTAAGGGGACCTCTATTTCCTAGACAGTCCAGAAAGGATATCTTATTTTGGGGGGACATTATTTCCTTTTAAAATGTAAACTTAGGTAAATCTCAAGGTGACTAGAGCAATACGAGAAATAAATTCTTCTAGTATCATACCTTGAAATGCTTGCAAGATTTTATATGGAGTCTTCAGATGCATGAAAATAATCAGTTAAATAATATGAAATTTTCATTGATAAAAACTATTAATAATGGTTAGCTTTGCAATTATTCACATACTGGGGAACAAATGCAGCAATATTAATTTGTCTTCATCATCGTATGTTCAGACTTAATTAAGCCAAGTGTAAACAATATCCTTTGATTAAATAATATGGATTGATTTAGAACTCAGAGATTCTTAATTCAAAATAATAATAACATGTAAAAGGGCTCTGACTTTTATGTGCCATTACTTTTTCTTCTGTTATAGTTTGTGTTGAAACTGGGAAAGTAGCCTTCTTTGTGAAATTTCCTGGTTTCCAGATTAAGGGATTACAGATTAACTTTTTTGAAAATAGATAGTTATGAAGTAACTTGTTTTGTAATTGTATTCCCCAGCTTTCTATTTCTGGAATGTCCAAATTTATGAAGAATATATTATTTAATACTTACGACACATTTTCTAAATCACACTGCTGCAACTAGGCAACTGTTCAAAAGTAAGTACTAGATTTATTAGCAGCTATTTTCACAAAGATTCCATTTAATAATGTTGGTGTACCCTCTGTAATTTATTTGATTAATAATATTTGATTTGAACCCAAATGATGACTTTTCACATATATGACAGAACTAATGAACTGTGAAAGAAAAACCGTTCAGATGGTCACCAATAACCACTGCTTTGTTAATCCTTTAAATAAACTGGAGCTCACAATGTGTCCCTTTGAAGTCATAAATAATGTATATTTTTCTTTTGACTTTTAATAAGCCAGTAGGGTTCATCTCACAGTCTCCAAACACATATATTTTATTATGGGCCTCTGCAGTTTACTTTAATTAGTGTGTCTGAGTGCTTTGGGAGACTTAGCCCTACTGAAAACAAACAGAGTCTTACCATCTATAAAACATTAGCTCCCTTTGGTTTATCCTGACACAGCGGGGGAGGCTCAGTGAGAAACACATGGTGTAAGTAAACACTCATAATT
This sequence comes from Camelus dromedarius, assembly GCF_036321535.1. Classification (NCBI taxonomy): domain Eukaryota; kingdom Metazoa; phylum Chordata; class Mammalia; order Artiodactyla; family Camelidae; genus Camelus; species Camelus dromedarius. The sequence continues at coordinate 44,310,253 of NC_087436.1, forward strand.
GCATTAGCATTCTCTGGTGGATTGGTAATTCAAGCTCTGTTCCATGATATTGTAAGAGCAGTTAGAACAGGTTTACCAATCTTGTGGTCTGTTGGGGATTTCATCAAATTCCATGTGAACAGAACTTTAAGTGACAAATCTACTGGAAACAGAGTAGGAGAGAAAGAGGCATGCTGTGAAATGGAAGCTTAGTATAGGCAATACAGTTCTGTTTTACTTCTGATTTAGCTGTGAGGTTTTTCAGTTCTAGTTGCCATTTCTTTTCCCATGTTATTTAATATCAAAATCAGTTTCAGTCTGTTCTTTGGACATGGTTGGTCTGTTGACTTTGTACAATAATATATAAGATAACTGACTAATTCATTAAAATTTTCAGCTTTTAAATATCTATTTTGATATAATTATACTCAAACATACTTGCCAATAAAATAACCATGTGACTATTGATGGGATGATTGTATTATTTTTTAAAAGAATTAATTTGTAGATAAACTTGTATGTTTTGTAGAGATATTTTGTATGTAGAAGCCTAGTGTACATTATCAATCTTATGCTTTTAATTTTAACCTTCTAGCAGTTGCACAGACTAATAAATGACCAATATATATGGAAGGGTAACAGGAATGTAAAATATTCCCTAGTGGGATGAATCTGATGTACCTGGATTAAAAAAAACTGAAGTTGCGTCAATAAGCACAAATGGTTTGGCTATTTGAATGTCTTGACCAATGGAAAATTATTCAATTTACCTATTTTTATATAACTTTTTTTGTGAGGTTTTTTTTTTTTTTTTTTTTTTTTTTACTGCTTTTGGATTTACTTCGATTTTGTTTTTCTTTTGGCTGATTTTGGTCATGTTAGTCAAAATAGGCAAACTAGTTTGCACAGGGTTCCTCTCAGGTACTTCAGAAGAAAAGAAGTCACATCAAAATTTTGATTGAAATGACTGATTATTTAGTGTCCTATGTATTGCAGTCCGCACAAATGTTGTTCCTTGGAAATACAATGCACAAAATATAATTCTACATTTTCTAGTGGCCATATAAAAAAAGTAAAAAGAAACACGTGAAATAAATTTTGCTAATATATTGTTTAACCTGATAGATCCAAAATATTATTATTTCAACATGTAATCAATGTAAATGAGGATATGTTTTATAGTTTTTGTACTAAATCTTTGAAAACCAGGGTACATTTTGCTCTTAAAGCACACTCATTTTGGGCTGGCTACATTTGAAATGCTCGATAGCCACATGTACCAGAGGTTGCCATATTAGACGGTACATGTTACACCTCTTCATTAAGGTGGAATAAATGGCTGGTGAAAAAAAGATGTAATTATTTTTTTTTAATTGCAAAAGTCCATATTCCTTATTATGTATACATTTCCGTAAGTATTTTTCTCTCTCTAACTGAAATCTCTAGTCTGATTTATAAATTGTAATTTTCCTATTTTATTCTACCCTCTTTTCTAAGGCCTGATGTTATTTAATTATTTGCTCTCACTGTTTTACATTTTGAAAACTATTTGGATAGTATGAATTCTTAAGGATGTCATTTTTCACACTGATGTCTGTGATGGCAAATTGTGCTATTATTGGTATGAAACTTTTTTACCTAACAAGTAATGAAATGAGTTAATGTGCAAAAGACTTTCAAATATAGGAAAGCAGCTGATTATGTTTTTTAGATTCTACTGTACTGTTTTTGGATTGTTCTCATTGATGAAGTCCTCAGTTTAAAGACGTGAATTGCCTGCTATTGAAGTATTGTGAAAGAGAAAATTTTGGGGATTCAAAATTTGTTAGAGTAAATAGCAGAACACTATGAATTATTTTTCCTCCCTAATTCCCATGTTTTAGAAGCTAATTTACTTCCTATATAGAACATATTTTAAAAATTTGTTTCCTATATTGGAGGGTTTATAGTTTAATGTAAATCCTATTACTTAAGAAAAATTTCTTCAAAGTATCATTTTATATTTAAGGGGAAAAATCTAAGGTTGAGTCTTATTGATAATCAATAAGTAGGCAAATCAAAAGAACACTTACAATTTCAGATCCATAACTTGGTATATATGCAAAGATATTTCTACATGGTTTTACCTATTCAGTCCTATACGTATTCTATCTATACCTGTTTTTTATTAATTCAACTTAAAGGGCACACATATTTGAATATTTTCAAATATTTTATAGTATAAAAGATCATGCAATATTTATATCTTTAGATGAAATTTAAAAAATGAAAATTATCAAAATACATTCTGGAAAATCTTAAAAACTTATATGATGGTTCAAATCATTATTTGATTTGTTGAGCCAATTTCAGTCAAAATGTATTTATTTATCAGGTTTTGCTGGTCACATTTCTCTATGGCTATAATTGATGTCATATTTTTAAATACATAAGTGTTTTCAATTTTTTTCTTTTAATTTATTTATACAATGTAAATTCAAGTGTATATTTAAAAATTTTATATATAACTGCACCCTATATAATGTGTAAAAAATATAATGTGTAGAAAATATATATTTTACACATTATATAGTCTTTAAACATGTAAATAAAATAAAAATGTATCATTTATAAGGTGAAAGTATAGGCTATATTTAACTTGCATCACAGATGTACTTAAACTATATGTAAATTTTTCATGTCATAATGTATTCTGAAGATTTTTTACATAAAATCTGACATGAGATTTATTACTCAGATATTTTATTATTTCATTGTAAATATTTAATTGGCAAATCTCTAATTTTATATTGACTCCTGGAAATGTCTTTTGAATTATCATATTCAAAATTATATTCATATATAATCTTATTACATAACATTTAATTTCTTAGAAATGAAAGTTTGATAATATATCTAATTCAATAGAATGATGTTCCATTTTTTAAACATCTAAACTATTAGATAGGACATAATTATACAGTATTAAAATTTTCTCATGTTATGAGGCTTACTAAAGGATATGTCACTATACATAACTTATCTTGAAAGTCATAACACAAACTTTGTTTTGAAAAGATTTTTTCAAATGAAAATTTAATTGGTAGAACAACCTACTTTATGTTTTTCTACAATTTTATGCAGGTTCTTTGTTTATGTATTCTGATTATTAAAATCTCACAAAGGAAATCAATCTGTCAGACCTTTCAATATTTTATTTGATAACTAAATGAATAATGCGAAATAGTTCTTTGAATTATCTCTGTAAACTTGTTCCCAGTGATCTTCTCTAGGAGTAGAAAGCAGGTTTGCTTTGAAATTGCTCAGTGTTTGCCTGCTGCCAAGGCTGAACTGCCTGATAAGCACACCCACCGGCTTAAGCAAGGTGCCTGACTGACTAGAATGGTTGGTGAGGAATCAAAAATATGCTTTAATCCAGTGTTCATTTTCATATCACAAAAGGTGTTACAGAATGATTGCCATTCGCAAAAGAAAAAGGCAAGCACAATTAAAAGCCCGGTTCCTAATCCCTTTTGCCTGGGTTTAGAACCAGAGCCAAAAGAAATAGTGTTTTAACAGGTACAAATGCCCTCAGGGGGAAGCACACCCCGACCACCTAGCTGGTGAGATGAAAAGATACCATGATTCAGTTGTATCAGTGGCCAACAAATTGTGCCCCAACTGCTGTGGCTGACAAGAGACCACAGAACTAGTGGGTGGCCAACAAGAGTTCTTTTGTGTGACACTGGGCAGACAAGCACTGCAGCCAATCAAATACTTTCTTTTCTGCTCGTAGCTTCTGTCTTAACAGCCAAGACCTAGATCAGTACGTGAGAAAATTGTAGAGTGCCTGACATTTGTGTGGAAAGCTCTTTCCAAATGATTGAAGGGCAGTCTGAGCTGCTAACCACTAATTAACCTAATTGACACCAAATTGAAAGGGATGAGTCAGCTGTTGGAGAAACAGTGCCTAATGGTAGTGTTGTGTCTCAGCTGCTTGAATGAGAAGTGATTATTAATTGTACCCTGTGGAAAGAGTAACTGCTGCATTATATTAATATGAGGGAAGTAGAGGATTAAACTGTTTATTAATCTGTCTGTAAGCTTGCCCCACTCTGCTGGCACTCTTGTCATCAGGAATAGCTGACCCCAGTTGGGTTAAGTGACTAAGCTCTACTATTTCTCCAGAGAGGATTTTGCAGACAGGTTGAATTGCAAACCATTCAGTTTTCTGAGAGAACCAATACTGCTAAAATATATCTAAAATTGAAGACAAAACCTAGTAACTCAACAGTGGATACTGAATAAGTGCCCACTTGAAGAACACAAGCTTTTGTGCTTAGTATTATTTTTTGAACACGAGAAAACAGTATTTTTAATTAATCAGGAAAAATTTATCTTCTATCCTAGATATTAATTTTCAATTACTGAATATAATAATTGGTCAGTAAGTGTTATGGAGGAAAGGAGGGAGGGAATCTTGGAGGTACTACAAGCCACAGATTCATATATGACCAAACACTTGAAAAGTAAATTGACTTTAGTTGCATTTGTCTCCTTAAATTGAGCGATTAATTTCTGGAACCAAAATCTAGAAGGTTTTTGGAATGCACCTCCTATTGTCTAGGAAGGCTGTAGTTTTATCTTTCCCTGTAAACTTTTAAGGATTCCATTGCTTCTTAACAAAGATGAGATGTTGCCTCTGTTTGTAGTTGTGGCTTTAGAAGGGTCTCTACAGGTTATATGGAGTTTTGGTAAATTCACAATAGTTGTAGGAACAATAGAGAAGCTTCTGCTTTCTCCAATGTGTTTGAGACTTTCAATTCCAAAGGAAATTACTGAATTAAAATAGGGCACAGGGAAAACAACAGATCTAATCAAAACTTCTAAAATTTACTTAGGAAAGCTCCTCAGAGAAGACAAAATTCAGTCCTACTAAAACAACAACAATAACCACAAAGTTAATAAAGATTTGGTCTAGCAGTTGAAAAATAGAATTATGTTTTCTGGTCCCTAACAAGATGCAGAATTGAATGGTGTTATGTTAAATGTAGTCGATTTTCAAGATGGCAATGAGATGTGTTCTAAGTGAACATCTTTTCAATTAGATTGGATATCAAAGTGCATTTAGATTCCCGAATAGTGACTTTGATCTTACAATATCCATTTATTCATTCACTCGTTTACTTGTTAATTCAGTGAAGTTCCTTTCGCATGTATTCAGGTATATAAATCTCTGGGCTAAAGGTCAGATTAGCTCATCAGAGACTATTAATTTGTAATGTAGGTTAAATCATTGTATTTCCAAAGCAAATGGTCGAAAATAATTGTAATGCTGCTTACAAAATAAAAGGATGCAATTTGGGATGCTTTCCTGCATTTTTAATAAAAAACATGAAATTATAGAATTTCCCCCTCCTTAGAAATCTTCTTATTTTCCACATGAACTCAAGGAAGAACAGATCTACAAGTATCAAAACACATGGCAATATAAGGCTGGTTGTTGGTTTCCCAGCTGGAGGAAGATTCCTAGTGGAGATTACTTATTTCAGTGGTAATGTGATTATAGGGCTGGTGAAGAGAAAAAATAAGGCAGAGGAAGTGTTGGGAGAGTAGAAAATTAGAAAACGAAAAGTACTCCAGTGTAATTCTAAGCCAGATTCTTTCATCTGTTACCATTTTTCAGATAATCACCTGGCCTCCTGGCATACAGGCAGGTTCTCCTGGTGAATCCCAGCCTGGAGGTTTGGAGCAATAGTGGCAGGACAAAGAAGGCAATGATTTTGGACAATTTTAGGAATATGGTATTTCCCCCTACCTGTAGTTTAGCAACTTAATTATTCCACTGGTAAATTCAGAAACACTTCCAGAGTATTCTCTTGCATAAATCGCTTTCATATTATTTCTATTGCAAATAGCTGAGGATACACTATGGATATACAGTTATATTATGGATACTTCCTTCTAAAGGACTGTCCATAAAAGGTATCACCAGATAGAGAGAGGAGTGAATGTTCATTTACTTATTCAACAAACATAGCCATCCATCCCTTCCCTGTGCCAGGCACTTGGCTGTGCGCTTCCCACGTGAAACCATTCCTAATGGCCCCACATGTGAGGAGATGGAAAAGAACTTCGGTTGGAGGCTCTGAAGTCACCACAGCCTTGCATGTTGAAATGTGCCTTGCAGAGTAATTATAGTTGTTTACCTTCCTCTTGACTCGTCTGGATGCTAGGAAACAGCAGCAACTGCTCTGGGCCTGAAGAACAACCATGCAAGTTGCCTTTTCCGTTCCTTTCCTTTTTTATTTTCCCCAGACCATGGTGTTGTCGAGATGTGCAAAGTGAAGAGGGAGAATTTGGGTCTTTAATATCATGGGTTCAGAGGAAGAGGTTTAAGATCAAAAGTTCAGCAGAAAGTTAGACTCTGTTTTCCAAAGACGACGGGAAAGTGATGGGAAGAGGGAGAGGAAGGGTGATAACTAGGGTGCTTTTAATTTTCTTGGTAATCGTGATTACAGCCATTTGGAGCAAAAAGTTGGAATGTCACTGAATTTCAAAGTTATATATTCAAGATTGCTACGAAATGGCTCATAGATGCTCTCAGGAGCTCGTTGTGCATATCCCTTCCCAATTCTGAAGTCAGTGACCTCTTTCAGTATCTTGAAATTGGCCATAGTGGGAATATTTACTCCCTGGAAATTGAAAAGTGCTACAAATCGGGGCTGGGCTTCTCCCCACCCAGAGAGCTGGTTGTGAACCATTGACCAGCATACCACTGACTGTAAGAGATTTAGGATCTCAGTGAATCATTCAGCCACGTACAACCACACGATGACAAGTTTCTGCAGTGAGCACTTAGCTACTGATACAGTATAAATCCAGTCTAAGTCACTCCAAGACACTGGGAAACCCAGCTACTGCAGTTGCCACATCAATGATACATGGACAGGTAATATGGCAATTGTTAATTGCGTCACACTCAGGTTTTTGGTATAAATAAAAACAAAACCACAAGTAGATGGGAACTTTTAACATTAAACAAAACACTTCATTGTTCATAACATTATCCGTATTTAAGGAACTTGTTTCAAAGTAAAGCATTGCTAATATCTTAATGGAGAGACATTTTTGAAACAAGAAGCAAAAGAAAAAAATGTATGCTGAAAATTGATAGTGCTCTCTTTTGACAAGCTACAAATAGGGGTATTTCTGGTTTTGTTTATGAAAATTTTACAGAATAAACTTATCTGAATCCTTAATGAATAGAGATATTAATACACTTTATTGGCCTTGTTTTTCTTTTTTCTTTTTAGGTTTTCTGGTTTAGTGGCTTCCATGATTCTTACTGTGATAGTTTTAACTTGACAAGGTCTTCTAATCTCATTTCCATAAAAATTGCCTAGACGAATGTAGAACTGTATACTTTGTATAAAGTTGTATACCTTGTATACCTTGGATTGGAGCTAACAGAAATTTATTTTGGACCAAAAAATATTGTCTCTTTGATGTTGTGGCTCTCTTACAGTTTCTTGAGTAAGTTTAAAAATACTTGAGAGTTAAGGTATATATAGGTATTTAATTACATATACATTATCTAATATATATTGTTTGAGCACAGAAAACAAGAAGAATGTATATTAACATTCAGGTGATGGGGAAGGGGATGAGTTTATTTTTTTTTCAATTTATACATTTATGTTGTCTGAATTGGTTACAATAAATATATATTAGTTAAATACTTTCAAGTTTCATTTTTTCAATGCTCCCCTCACTTATCCCTCCCAAATGCAGAAAGAAATGCAGTGAAGGAAGAAAGATAAGAAGAGACTGCAGTATATAAATGATTTTGTGTTTTTTGCTTTTATTTGTTAAAAGAAACACGCACAAGATTTTTTTATGCTTTCAAAAATCTAAATCATTATTTCTATTGTTATTTTTATACCAATAAAAATAATCATTACATCTATTTCCCCAATGAAATTTTGGCAGAAGTATTTGTTCTGCTCTGCTCATATGCTGATGTTTATATGGACATTTTCATTAGTCTAGTTTTGAACTGAAATTTATTATTCTGTTGAGAGTTTCTTACCTTGAAATCTTAGCAGCATAGACCAATATGCCTAACTGAAATAGTTTGCATAGTCATACTTTTGTCTGTCATCTGGTTTGTAAAGCAAGGAAAAATACAGTTGAAATGGTTTTATTTATTCTAGTTCCGGAGGATTACTAAAGTTTTTATGTTGACACAATATGAATTGTAGAGGTAATATTCTTCCATTTTTATAAAAAAATTTGAGTAATTCAAGTGACAGTTGAAACAGGCAATGGGGACACATCCAATAAAGGAAGATTCCAAACCTTACTATAGTTTATGCACCTTTTAAGGAGATGAAAGTAACATTTTAAAGTTTCGGGTCAGAAAAACATTTTGAGGTGTGCCATTACCATATCACCTCAGCTTTTTTCATTCAAGAGCTATTTCAGATCTCTTTGCGGTATGTTTGGCAATACACTTAAAAGATTACTACTTAAGCTACTAATAATCTGGCTTCAAGCAATTGTCTGTCTGTCTATCCAGCTGTCTATTCTTTCTTCTGTTTTCAAAAACCCCCAGATGAACAGCATGAAACACAACAACAACAAAAAAGGAAGAAACCATAATCCTGCTTGGAGTTTTTCCCCTCAGCTTTCAGACAGCTGTGATGTTACTAGAAGGCTAATGTACTCTGGGCTCTATTTAAACCCTCATTTTTAAGGTTTTTTGGTGGGGGGGAATGGGTTTGGGTGGAGATAGGGGACAGGAGGTATTGTGGAATGGAATTATTTTGAAATTTCCATGACCTCTTTTGTATTTTAATCTGTCCCTTTCAGTGTTTTAATTTAGATTAGGGAAGACAAATCTCTTTAGAGCTTTGAAGGTTATTTTTAGTTAACTCGATGGAATATTACTCTCATGATCCAGTTAAGGACAAAACTAATTTGGGTTGTAGTAAGGACAGAGGCAATTTACAAGGTAATAGACATCTTGTTAGCTTTGACCTTCTCGTTGCCAAAGTGTCATATTGTATCTGTATTTTATTTCTAAGGACTCATATAGTCTAGTTGGCATTTATTTAAATTTATTTGATTTTAAAAAGAAGTATAATATTCACTTAAATTATAAAAAACAGAAAATATGAACAATTAATAGATGATTCAGTTCTATCATATTTGAATTTTCTTTGCTTGAATAGGCAGTCATGAAACATTTTTTACTTTTCCTATTAACACTAGTGTTAAAAATTACAGAGTACATCAATAACCTAGAATTCTCTGGTGCATGATAAAATATTCTTATATTGATGTTTAATGAAGCATTTTCATTTATATTTTTATAGCATTTTCATTTCATTGCTGTAAAGTAACTGACTATACACTATATATACAATACAGAATACTAAATGTATATGTGTGCACATATATATGTAGTGAATACATATGTTATACGTATCATACTTGAGTGCATATATATATCTAGTGTTTATGTATATTATTAATGGTCCTAAACATTCTGTTTTAACCTTAGATATTAAACATAGGAGGCCAGTTCTTCCTATTTTTCTACGTCTCTCAATCCCTCAAACATGGAAGAGATATTCAGTTATATCTGATTACTTGATTGATGGAGTATTTGTCTCTAGTGAGCTGTGTGGTCTTCAGTAAGTCAAGTTTCCTCTTGTTAAAATGAAGTCAGTTCTGTAGGATTCCTAAGATTCTTTCTTATCCTTGGGTTCTCAGTTATTAGCCCTAAATTTGAGTTAATATAAAACAGTTTCTTGAAAAGTATGTAAGTGAAATATTTGACCAGGTAAGATGATGTACTTAAGATCTCTAAAACATGACCAAAACAGCAGAGACCGTGGAATATAGATTGCACCATAGAAAAAGACTGCAGTGTAATTTTTTGTACTTAGTCACTTCCCTTCTCATTACTCATTGTCCCCTGGTAGATGCTCCCTTCCAAGGTGACTTCTTTTCTTCTGTTCTTCTCCAGCTTATGGGAATCACTCATTTCCCAGCTCCTCTCAGGTCTGCAATTTCTAGGAGCAAGAGCATCTTTTCATTTACCACATACCTGGTCATCTACTAGGCAGTTTCCCTATGGACTGATCTTTTGTCAAGAAACTGGGGATTTGATAGGTCTTGGTTATAAGGCTGGAAGTTTATGCAATCTACGAGGCCTTCTTTTAGAAAAATACAAGATTAGGTACAAAGGGAAGCATTTATTTACAATGAGCAAAAGTCTAACAAATTTCAAATGTTGAAAATACGGCAAATACCACAAAATCTATTAGAAAAGCATAATTATTTTCATTGACTGCCACACGTTTATATCTTTTCCCTACATATTTGGCTGCATATTTTTGGATTGCCTCTTCATATTATAGAGCAATAGTATATTACTAATTTCTATAGAGAAAATGAAAACATAATTTTATCTTTTCTCTGGCATAGTAGATCAAATTTTTTTTAATTGACAGTTTACAAAAAGTTTCTTTCCACCTCACATCATGTTATTGATAATCTAGTGTATATATTTAAGGTTGTTAAATTTGAGAAAACTTCTGTCAAGTTTCTTTTATGAGTACAGCAGTTAAGTTTTCAGATGTGAGAGATTTTCTTGTGCAGGGGCCAATCTTAAATCTCTTCTAATTGATGACATTCTTTATCCACACTGCTAAAGGCCCTTCTAGGAGTCCTCATGTAGTTATGATGTGCAGAAGCTTAAATATTATTTCTTCAAGGTGATTCCGTCACTGGTGATAATGGTGACAAAGACAAGACTTTGGAGTTAAACATATGCATGTTCAAACTTCAGCTTTACTACATATTAGCTATGTGACTTTAGAGAAATTATTTCACTTCTTTGAGCTTCAGTTTCCTCAGTTCTAAAATGGGAGTATTCAACAGTATCAATCTCACTGGATTGTTTTGAGTATTAAAAGTAATAGTGTGTTCTCTGAAACCGTTAGTTCCTTCCTTCACCCTCTCCTTCACAATATTTTCTAACCCGAATTTTAGCAAGGCTTTTTGGAAATTAGGTCTTCATGTCAAAAATTTTTTTTTTTAATCATCATGTCTAGCTAACTGTGAAAGATATTTGGCAAAAATTGGGATTTTTTTCTTAAAGATATTATACTTTGAGTGCCTATATATAGCAGCTGCCTGCTCATGTATTATTTCAGCTCACATATCTTGGGCTTCCTTGTCTATCAACCATATCTGTACACACACACACACACACACAATCACTCTCTCAGATGACTGTCTCCTTTTCTAATGGTATCTAAATATAGTTATTTATGAATAAATGAATGAGTGGCCTCATATAACCTTACAACAGTTTGGATAGACAAGCTGACCTTACTTTTTACAAGTAAGGCCTCTAATAGATAAACCCACCTATGTATGTTAGCATAGTTCATAAGACCCTATCAAATAAGATCTTTTTAAATTCTTCCTCTTTTGCATCTTACATCCTGCACAGATTTTGATGCTCTTCAAGTCACTCCTTATAAGTAGATGCCTAATCCATACACTCTGCATTGGTCCTCCTGAAATATATTTTAATCTTTAAGTATCTCTTTTTGATACATTACATTCATTACTAGTCAACTGTAACATAAGAAAATCATGCATTTACTTTGTAAAGAATTTAGTGTGGTCTTTTTAAAAAATCATCTCCACAATTTCTATTACTAAACAATTTTACTCAAATACCTCTCTACAAATATTACTCTCTGAAAGTTTATTTAAATTATTTAAATTAAAACTCTGAAAGTTTATTAAATTAAATTATCTGTAATGATTGAGGAATGGGCATTTTTGTTAAATGAATATCTTGTTAATGTATAAGTTACTGTATACAGTTCATGGATTGCCACTTTTCTTAAAAGTATAATGAACATTGCAATTACAGTTAATGTAAATTTACTTTGATAATGTAGAAAACAACTTGGTCCTCTTACTCACAATATTCATAATTACTAACTAATGTTATACTTCAGATATAATAATAGATTATTGAAGTAATAACATAAGTAAATAAGAATAAAAAGTAAATGTTTAACTTTTTTATGCCACTGCCACAGTTTCTGGTAGAAAAATTCCCTTTCCTTAGCCACTTTAGTAACCTGATCTCTCTCCCTTAGACTTTTGTGGGGTGACATCAAAACTATTGTATATGTTTCAATACCTCATTCTTATAATCATGTTAAAACTAGGATTACAAATGCAATCCTTGTAATTTATTTTTACACAGTTTGAAAATTGGCTACAGCAGTGTGTAGTATATAACATAGTGATTATGCTAAACTTTAATAAGACATCAATATTTTTAAAAACTTAACCTTTTTTATTGAAGTACAGTCAATTACAATGTGTCAATTTCTGGTGTACAGCACAATGTTCCAGTTATATATATACCTACATAAATTTGTTTTCATATTCTTTTCCATTAAAGGTTATTACAAGATATTGAATATAGTTCCCTGTGCTATACAGAAGAAACTTGTTTTTTTAGTCTATTTTTATATATAGTGGCTAATATTTGCAATTCCCAAACTCCCAAATTTATCTCTTCCCACTCTCTTACCCCCAGTAACCATAAGATTGTTTACCATGTCTGCAAGTCTGCTTCTGTTTTATAGATGAGTTCATTGCTGTTTTCTTTTTTCTTTTTTTTAGATTCCACATATGAGTGATATCATATAGTATTTTTCTTTCTCTTTCTGGCTTACTTCACTTAGAATAACAATCTCTATGTCCATCCATGTTGCTGCAAATGGCATTATTTTATTCTTTTTTATGGGTGAGTAGTATTCCATTGTATAAATGTACCAAAATTTGTTATGGAAAACAATATGGAAATTCCTCAAAAAACTAAAAACAGACATACTGTATAATCCAGCAATCCCACTCCTGGACACATATCCGGAGGAAACTCTAATTCAAAAAGATACATGCACCCCAGTGTTGATAGCAGCACTATATATAACAACCAAGACATGAAAACAACCTAATGTCCATTGACAGATGACTGGTTTAAATAATCTTTTGAATTCTTTTTCTAAATTTGTAGCATTATGCTTCTAAAGTTATTAAAGCTTAAAACTAACTATACAGATACTTATGGAGCACTCTATATGCCTAAGTCTTTATGCATGATACTTAAATTGGGTTAATTAACAGAATTGCTTGGAGGGTTTATGAAAAACACAAATTTCTGGATTTCCTATGCTCTTCTCTATATCTTCCCTAGAAATTCTGGGTCTTTCAGTCTGGATGGTACCCACAGTCTATGTTTATATAGCACATTTTTTCCTTCCAGCATTCTCTCTGGTGTGTTCATTCTAACCACTGCATAGTACTTTGTAACGTTCAGCATGTTGTATCTATTTTCCCAGGGAGGGACATCCAAATTGCCTCTACTTCCCATCACCACCAGCAACACTGTGATGAACATTGTCGTGCTTTCCCACTTACAGATTTGCTGGAATTCCATGGGACACATACCCAGGAAAATCCTTAACTGGACTGAATACTGCCAGTGCACTCTTCTTCAGGGTGGCTGATGACTTCCACTGACAGTGCCCATTATGCTCAATATCACCACATTCCTATCAAGGCTTAACTTTCTATTGCTTTATGATTTTTGCTAGTTTATAGGGTGTAGACTTAAATTTCACTGTGGTTTTAATTTGCTAATTTGCATTTATCTGATTAATGATGAACTTGAACATCTTTTTATTTTCTTGTTAACCTTTTGGGTTCCTCTTCTTTGAATTGTGTATAATAGCTCTTTATCCTTTTTCTGTGGGATGGAGTTGATTCAATTTGGAAACTTATCTGTAGCAAAAATTAATTCCTTTATGTTGTTTAATTTTTTGACATTATCATTTTATCTTGTCTATTTTTATTTCAGTTTATTTTTATTGCATAAGCAAGTGCTTTTTTTTAACCTCAAGTTTTAAGATGTATATATTTTTGTTGTCTACTTTATATAGAAATGATAGTGACTTAGGTCTTTCCTTTTTCCCTGCAATGAAAATATCTGTAGTATAACAAAAATTCTCTGCAGACACAACAATATAAGGGAAAATGTCAAGGGAGAAACATTGTAGAGATCTTGCTTTCTTTTTACTCTCCGGCTGGCCAATTGTATTAGCATGTTTGCCCTAAAAGGAAAATACTGTAATTGAAAATAAAGGTAAACCTTGCTTGCTGTTGCAGGGTCCAAGTGGGCATTCCATTTGCTCTTGTTGAAACAGGGACCCTATGATAACCCTTTCCTCAGAAAGATTCAGAGATGAAAGTTGTTGTGCTCCTTTGGGCAGCTGAGAGACTTGTATAAAGAGGCTCTCGGGGTATCTCCTTCACCTTCCCAACGTCACTGTGGTTTCACTGACTGAGGAAGGCTGGCAGGAATGGGATCCAAAGATGTAGGAGAAAGAAAAGAAATAATACCAGTAAGCCAGCCCATTGTGATCACAGTTCTGCTTTCTTGATGGAGTGGTGCTGAAGGCAAGCGTGTCAGATGACATTAGCATTGCATTTTTCACTTCATATGTATTAATAAATTTTTGTAAGTAAAGCGTTTTGCACAAGCTCTCTGTGGTTAGACCACACATCCAGCACAACTGCAAACAGTCTTTAGCATTTGAGATTCTGTAAAGATTTCTGGGGCTCTTGGTATTAACACAAATTATTGTGTTGTTTGTTTGCTCTTACTTGTGCAAAAGGTTAAGGATACAACTTCTATAATTCATGCTATTTATATATCACTGTTGGGGAAATTGAGAAGCAGACATGAAGTATTTTGGCAAGATTACAATGTGTTGATCACAAACATATCAGAGTAAAAGCCACGTTTTCTAAGTTCCATCTCTTGCTCTATTAACTGGAGGTTGCTTTCTCAGTTAGGACAAAAAGTCAGTGACAACTTGGTATATTATTAAAGTACTAAGCTCAGCCAACAAGATGGAAGGTTATGAAGGTGACGTTTTCATATTTGTCCAATCTTTTTAACTTCTGTACATTTCCACACCTAACTCCATAAAAAACACTCAGTAGCACATAAAAGAACTGTACCCTACACTCATTGTTTACAGTCTGTGTTCTGAAATTTATCCTTAACCAGTTTTAAAACCTGATTCTCTCCTGATCCTCCTGACTCCCTACTGTGTTGTGTTTTTTCTTTTTTCTACCTCAGCTTTTCTTTGGATACAGTTCTCAGTATTCTTTGCTCTTTTGTTCTCTATCTCACTGTGTTGCATTGGTCACCTCAGGTATTAAGTCTTAGTTAAATTTGGCTCAGGAGCTTCTTACCCTGGAACCACTATCAAGGGAGATGCTTTCATGAGTCTTGTCCCAGATATTTAGATGGCATCAGATAATTTAAAAACTTTAACTAAGGGTTTAAAAGATTGGCAAAATATTTGAACAGACACTTCAAAGAGGAAGATATATGAATGGTCAATAAACACAGGAAAGATGCTCAACATCATTAGTCAACAGGAAAATGGAAAATTAAAACAATAGGATCCTATTCTACACCTATTAATATGGCTAAATAAAGACAATACCAAGTGTCAGCAACCATGAAAAGCAAACAGAACTTTCATACGTTGCTTGTGGAAGAATAACATAATTTACAGCCATTTGGAAAATAGTTTGACAGTTGCATATAAAGTTAAGTATATAGTTACTACAGGACCCACAATTCAACTCCTAGTTATTTACCCAAGCAAAAGAAAAATATATGACCACATAAAATTTGTACAAAAATGTTCATAGCAGCTTTATTCATAATAGCCTAAAACTAGAAGCCAACCAAATGTCCTTCACAGGAGAATGAATAAACACATTGTAGTAAATCCATATAATATATTATCACTTGGCAATAAAAATGAACAAATTTACTAATACAGAAATGTGAGTGAATCTTAAAAACATTATCCTGAGCCAAAGAAACCATACACAAAAGAGTATATACCGTATAATTCCATTTATATGAAATTGCTGAACAGGCTAATTTATAATAATAAAAGTATTAAGTAGATGCAGAGGACCAGGGGTAGGGGAACTGACTACAAAGGACACTGGAGAACTTTTTTGGGAAAACGGAAATATTCACCTCTTGACTGTGGTGGTGGTTATAGGAGTGAATATGTTTGTCAAAACTTACCAAAATATGCACTTAAAATGGACACATTTTATTTTTTGTAAATTATACTTCAATAAGTTGATAAAAATGAAACTCAATGGCAAAAGGGACCCCCCCCCCAAAAAAACCCTTAATTAAAGAATTGTAAGGATTTGGGGCAGTTTACAAAAGCTACCATATGATGATGTACAGTAATTTGGCTGCATTGTGACAAAAGCATATTGCCTTTGAAAAATGGAATTGTTGTCATTCTTTATTTGCCTATTTTGTGTTAGGAATTATTTAAGGCACTGGTGTGACCATTGTCTTATTTAATGATTAAAATATCCATGTGAAGTATATATTATTAACCTTATTTAAAAGACAGTACATTTCAGGAAGAACAGATATTTTGAGGAGGATTTATTTGTACGTAGGATATAAATAGAGCCTGATTAATTAGGTGGCCTGGCCTGGTATTTTATGTCCATACAATAAGGAGTACATCCTCCTGTTTTCCCTAGAAATAGAAAAAAAATATTGACGAAACAGGTTGAACAAACTATTTACATTCTTCAGTAATATTATTTGTATCTGATTATGAGTAATACTACTGCAGATATTTAAAGTGGTTTTATTACAGCTTGACTAACATTTTTTACAGGTGGAAATTGAGTGCATTCATTATGTTTGATAATTTTTTCAAGTGTCATTAACATTTTTATTCTATCATGGTAAGAATTAACATGAGATTTACCCTTTCATTAAAACAAAACTAAATGTACGTTATTGTTGACTATTGGTGAGTGTTGAAGGTCTCTAGAGCTTATTCAACTTGTTTAACTTGTGAAGCTTTATGCCCATTGATTACTACCTCCCCATTTCCCCCTCCTTCAGCCCCTGGCAACCACCATTCCACTCTAATTCTATGATTATTGTAGATACTGCATGTAAGTGAAATCATGACATCTTTGTCTTCCTATAACTGGCTTATTTTACTTAGTGTAATGTCCTCAAGGTTCATCCATATTATTGCATGTTGCAGAATTTACTTCTTTTAAAAAGGCAGAATACTACTTCATTGTATGTATATACTACATTTTCTTTACCTATTTATCTGTTGGTGGACATTTAGGTTGTTTCCACATCTTGGCTATTGTGAATGGTGCTGCAACGAACAGGGGAGTGCAACCATCTCTTTGAGATCCTGATTTTACTTCTTTTGATTAAATACTTAGAAGTTTGAGGTGATACTTCATTGTGGTTTTGGTACACATTTCTCTGATGATTAGTGACATTGAACATTTTTTATATATACCTGAGGGTCACTTGTATGTCTTCTTTGGAGAAATGTCTTTTAAAATTGTTAGCCCATTTTGAATTGGGTTATTGATTTTTTTTTTGCTAGTGAGTTGTAGGGTTTTTTTGTATATTTTGGAGATTAACCCCTTATCAGATATGTGGTTTGCAAATACTTTTTTTTCCATTCCATAGGTTGTCTTTTCACGCTTGTTGATTGTCTCTTTTGTGATGCAGAAGCTTTTTAGTCTGATATTGTCCCAGTTGTCTAATTTTACTTTTGTTGCCTGTGCTTTTGGTATTGTATCTGTGAAATCATTGCCAAGACCAATGTCATGAAACTTTTCTCCTGTTTTCTTCTGGGAGTTTTATGGTTTCAGGTCTTACAAATTTAAGACTTTGATCCATTTTTAGGGATGTGTGTGTTTGTGTATAGGTTATAGTGTAAGATAAAGGTTAAATTTCATCCTTTTGCATGTAGACATCCAGTTTTCCCAGTACCATTTATTAAAGAGACTGTCCTTTCGCCACTGTGTATTCTTGGCACTCTTGTCAATGGTCAGTTAACTATGGATTTATTTCTGGGCTGTCTCTACTATTGGCCTATCTGCTGTCTCTATGCCATCACTGTTCTGTTTTGATTACTGTACGCTTTGTAATATATTTTGAAATCAGGACATGTGATGCTTTCAGCTTTGTTCTTCTTGCCCAGGATTGATTTAGCTATTTGTGGTCTTTTGTGGTTCCATATAAATTGTAGAATTGTTTTTGTCTCTTTCTGTGAAAAATGCCGTAGGATTTTGACAGGGACTGCATGAGTCTGTAGATTGCTTTCAGTAGTATGGGCATTTTAACAATATTAAGTCTGGTTCATGTACATAGGATATTTTTTTCCACTTATTTGTGTCTTTTCAAATTTCTTTCATCAATATTTTGCAATTTTCAGTATATATTTTATAATACTAACTAAAATGGCTAAATATATAATGAATGGAATCTCAAGGTTACAGACAATTTAAAAGTTAACTTAAAACTACTTAAGGATTTATTACCTTTTGGGAAAGAGGTAAATTTATATAAAATTGTTATTTTTTTTTTGTGACACCCATGAAGACCTTAAAATCTCTTGGCTGAGAAATATCATCTTCTTGGCACAGATTTATCTGCATTCTTGAACATAAGTGAACAGATTTTTTAACCTTTCTATTTCTTGAATTCTTGTTACAAGTTTATTAAAAAAAAAAAGAGGTTTATTGTAACAGGCATCAAGTTAATAGGTGATATAGAAGCAGCAAGTTCCCATAGGTCTTAATATCACAATATTATGGATGTTCTTTACATTTGGGGTTGCCGAAGATGTAGAAAATGTCTTTGATCCAATTTCCCCTCTGGAGTCCCTGGTATCATCATGAATTCAGTGTTCTACTTCTCTGGGCTACGTACCTCATGGTCAGACATTTGGGAAAACACTTATAACTTTATTGTCCGCATATAACCCTCAGGTTTTTTGTTTGTTTGTTTGTTTTGCTTAGCTCTTGGCATCACTCTGATCTTTACTTGCCAACTTCAAAGAGGGAAAGAGGAAAGCTAATCTTTCTCCAACTCTTGCCTGTTATTTCCTTTGTGATTCAGTGTCTCAATGTCTTACGTCCCCTTGTTAGAGTGTGTGGAACTCACCTTCAGTTTATGGATCCTTTAAAAGCTTCCCCATCTCCCCACATGCAAATTCCTTCCTTCTTCTTTTGATCTCTATAAACCTAAATTGTAAAAATCAATAATAAAAATCAAATAAAAATCAAAGTGACTTTATGGCTAAATGGGAGACATAGTTGGGAGCAGTTATTCATAAAAAGCAGTCCTAACTTTAAGGTTAATTATTTCTAATGTTTTATTTTTCTTGCCTTTAGATCTCCATTCATAACAGTAGCAGAGATGAAAAGGATAAGATGAAAATGCAGTATTTCATGAAATAGGAGCTAATGATTTGAATGTCTTCTTAAAAAGATGAGCTGTGATCCTTCCATAGTTTCCAGGAGCCCAACTCTTATTTCATTGTCACTTAACCATTTTATTCTGAGATCATTGTACCAGTTGCTTTACTGGGAGGATGAGAGGAGAGGATTGCCCTACTATCAGAGCAAATGAAAGACACAAATGAGGACATTTTAGAAATACTTGTTTTCGGTCACTGTTTCTTTTTGGAGGATGAGATTCACTGGAAGAGAAGTGTAAATCCCTTATTTCCATAGTTTGGGCCTTTGCTTATCGATTGGTAGGACCTTAGTAGATAGAACTTGTTTTTCTGAAAAAACATAGATTGCAAGAGTTTTTTTTTAAACTAGGTTATTAGGGCTAAAATAATAATGTGTCTTATAATTAAACAATTCCTGTTTTGCATACCATGTTCCTCTTAGGGCAGACTGCCTCAAATTAATTGATTTGTCACTCCTGCAGGTAAGAGAATCTGAACAACAGAATTCAGACATCCTGTACCTTAGACATTTCCTCTTAGGTGTTTGTTGTCTATATTCTAATTACTTGATTTTGATATTTAGTAGACTCCTTTGTGGTAAGTAGGACCTGTTTTGGGGAGATAAAGATAAAATCATGCCACAAAAAGCACTTATGTATAAAGTCAGCCACCTAACACTTTTCCAGTGGTAAACCCTTTGATATCTCTGTTTATAACTTCTGATTTCCAAGTAAGGAATCAAGAAAATAAAATATTTTTCTAAAATTAAAAAAAATTGATGAATATATTCTATGGGATAAATATATAACGTTGACTGTATTAATATGTATTTATGTGAATGATGATTAGAAAGTTAAAGACAAAAAATGAAGATAATCATTAGGATGGTGAGATGTTAATCATTAGAAATTCTTTAATTTTATTGTTATATTTTCTTTTCATGGAGATAGTAATCGGTAAAGCCAGACTTACTAGTAAGATCTCTTCCATTTCCAGAAATTACGGTTTGATTTGATACTGGCTAATCACAGTGAATGGGGCAAGCTGCTGTTTGTCTAGCTGTTGACTGTTTAGCCATCAGAACACTAGAGGTCACTGTAGCTAGTATTTGTGTCACTGTTTCATAGATTTTTGTTAAATTGCTGGTGATTTTCTGTTTACTTAAATAACTGAAGGTTTTAAAGGGACTCCTATCTTCCTGATGTAATATATCCCTACGTCTTTGTATGTTTTTAGAGAGCTGTATCTGTATTTTTCTATTTTCAAAAGCAAGTAATTTAAAAAAGGGGAATATACAAGACAGGTGAGAAATGCCTATTTCTATCAAAATTGGAAAGTACATGTAGTTTTAAATTTGGATTCGACATTCTTTGTCCCACAATCAAGTCTCAATTTCAGTTTCTCAATTTATTAGCCTGTGACAAAATAGACTTGAGATGACAGATTCACATGCCACTTGTACTCCTAACAGGTTAGTTACGACATAATTGCAAGCCCCTACGAGAAGCTGTTTTGAGAAGGTACAGAGCAGGAATGCTGCTCACCAGCGCCTCCTCTTTGTCATCTCAATCAGGAAGGAAACTTGTGTTCCAAAGACCATCTTGGAAACAGGTCCCTCAGCCACCCTCCTCAGTGGCTTTAGGGGAGTCCAGTCTCACTGAAGACAAAAGCTGGGTTTGCTGCTTTAACCTGTGAAGGCAGTGGGAGCAGAGGGCCTAGATCTAATTGATGTTTATTGTTGCCCTTGTTTTGGATTCCAGACCTTTGATAAACCTTCCCCAGTGCGACAAACCCGTGGTTAACTCCACAGCAGAAGGAAGCTATGGAAGCAGAGCTGCAATTAACCTTCAGGGGCAAAACAAAACATAAAAAACTACGAGGAAGGCTCATTTTTTGCAGATGCAATTCTTCAGGACAGCTGGCAGGTGAAAACAATATAACTTAAAATGAAAACATATTTGTATTCATACACAATAACCAGGGAAGAGACATTTATCAAAAAAGGGCTAATTCTTCCTGTTGAAGTGAAGGGAAAAAAGGAAGAATGTAAAAGACAAAGTGATTATGATTAAAAAGTCGGTTGTTTCTAACACTGGGATTCAAGAGTAAGAATTGTTAGGTGGCTTTTTCTTTAGATGACCGTGCTCAAAGAGTATGAAAAACCTAACCCTTTCCTCAAAACTTTTCCCATGCTGTTATGTGTAAAGAGGTGGTGTTTATAATGGGAAATATTCTGTCTTAAGAAGCTGCAAATTCTGGGTAATTGTCAGCAGGCAAAACACTACCTGCTTTAAGCCTCAGTTTCAGTATCTGACGAATTCAAAGAGGCATCTTAACAGCCTGTAAGCTGACGGCTCTGTCACATTATATTTTGAGACCCTCTGGGGCTCTAGGCTCTGTGACTCTGGGATGCTCTGTAGTGGAGCCTCTTCAGTAATTTATCCCTTAACAGACTGCTTCCCATGTTAGTAATAACAGGAGGCTGAGGAAAATTCATTAGAAGATTAAGGGAAACAAAAGTCAGAGAGGAGTCAATCTCTAAACCTAGAAAAGAACAGTATTTGGAGGTAGGGCAGAGAGACCTGGTAGAGGTGGTTGCGTTCGGGAGAAGACACCAGGTGAAAAACAGAGGAAGAAAGGAGTCAGAATAAGGGCAAAGACAAGGAGGAGTTTTATGCATGAATTAGTTAAGGAGACACATTTAAGAGGTGGGATGACTTATCAGAATTGAGTCAGACTTGTTGGTTGGTTACCAGTGGTTGTGAATTGTCTGTACATAGTGCTTGTGGGCTGTCCGGTGCTGGTGAATATACAGGATTATAAATTTGGAAGGCAGATATATCTTCCGTTCATTGTTTGAAAGTATTTTCCCTTCTCAGAAACTATGCTTTGAATTTAGAGGCTGCTATGAAGATTGAACCCTCAAGAGAACCAAGGCAATGTTGTTTGTGAGGCGTGGTTGAAACCTGGGTCAAGGCCCAGAAATTCTGATGCTGTGAATTGCCGAGTGACTGCTTGGAACCTCTGGGAGCTGTGATATTGAAGACTCTCAGCTGGAATATATTCTGTACATTAAAAAACTTTTTTTATTGTGTTAGTTTCCATTCCAAATTGCATGTCAGCTTGGGAATATGCTGGTATTAGCTTCTCCCCTGGTGTTACAGGGGTAAAGTTCCTCTGCTTTTCTAAATCTGAAACTATTAAACGAGATGCTGTGTGAAGTGAAGGCTTGCTCCTGTCTTCTTCTTTGCCATCCCTTCTCCCTAAAGTTTAGCTATGGTTTTTAAGCTTCAGAAGTTCTTGGAAATTTTATCTTGGTACTTTTGTTGCTTTAAATTGATTTGCTATACAAGAGAAGTCCTCCTGGATTTGACCTCTATCCATTTTTCATCTCGTCTTGACATCTACACCAGCTGTTACCAGGTGGTGAAGAAGATTGGACAATGGGCTTTTGCTGGCAATAATTCAAAGCATCACTTTCCCTGCACTTTATCTCTGAACTGTGCCGACATTCTCAGTGGTCACTGGGGGGAGCCACATACCCGTATTCCCTCAGCCTTAACGGAGGTTTTTGTTTTGTTTTGTTTTGTTTTGTTTTGTTTTGTTTTGTTTTTTAAATAGCCTGGGATCATATTTAGCTTGTGACCAATATGGAAAATATTTTTTTCCAAATGCCTTTGGGAAGAAAGCAGCAATTCAGATCAACAAATTTATGGGTTTAAACTTGAAACAAAATTTAGACATTCTCTACTTCTTTCTCCAGAGGATGTGGAAACTAATGAAACAGAGAATGCATCCTTAAGGACAAATGCATATTTTCAAAGCACTGCTCTCTTGTCTTCCTTTTGCGGGTACTTCTGAGAATAGTGGCTGTGAGGTGGTTAAAACTCCAAATATTCTTGTCTTGTTTGGTTTATAAGTACATGCTGTAGATATCAGAGCTCCAGCATTCTTCAGGAAGATTAGAAAAACAGCGTTAAAGGACGTATTTTAAATTTCATTTTTCTTGTTTAGCATCTCTAAGCTGTGTCCAAACTGAATTTTTTTAAATCTCATCATCTAAAAACAGTCTTGAGTCATAGAGTCAAGAGATTATCAATTCTATGGGAAACAGAAAGATGAGTAGTGGCAAGAGGTATCAGGGCCACTACTCGTACATTGGTTTAAAATAGTGCTTGTTTTGTGCACTGAACACAATGATTAAAAAAAACCTGAGGAAGAGTGATGACATAAAATGAAGAATGGCATTCCACTGCAGGAACTGGGATTTATTATAAGAATCTTTTTTTTTTTTTGAGGTATGGCATCAAATTGAGAAATATTGGATGCAGGATTTAAGAAGGTTGTAAACCCAGTGACTCGAGACCTTGATTAATGTGATGCAAACAGAAGGACCAGCCCTCTGAGACCCTTTGGCTTGGCTGTTCTGTGAGGAGGAATCCACCTTTGATTAGACTATGGTACTAGTCTCTTCATTTTCCCATAATGCACTTTACAGAGTTTCATAATGTTGTTCTTGTTTCTATTCAGTAGTGATACAATCGGCCATGTCTTTGAGAAATAATAATAAAAAACCTAAACGTTTAATTAGGTTAATACCATACCAGATTTACCTGAACTGCATGTTAATACTCATTATATTTGAAGACTCTTCTTTAGAAAAAAATCAATATTAGAAACCGTTTTGTTTCTTAATAAAAGAAAAAAAGTCATTCCCATATTTGTGACCAGACTTAGTTTTGGAAATCAAATTTAGTTATAAATGTAATTGGGAAATGGACTATTCACCACAATTTAAAAAATATCTTTTTTGTAAAGAAATATACAATATTGATGTATCATTTGGGGAAATTGGTGACAAACTAGCATTTGTTGAGGGTTTGCTCTGTAACAAGCATTTTATGTACCTTTGTTCATTTCATGTACCTTTGTTCACAATGAAATTGATACGTATTTTACAGAGATTAGGAAACTCAAGTGCAGATGTTAAATAACCATACACAGGTGAGAACAGTTAGTGTCAAAGACATAGTCAAAACAGATCTCTGTAATACCAACATCTTTTCTCTTGCTTTAAGAAAAAATTTTCTTTAAATTTTGTATCACTTTAAACTGTTATATATGTTAATTTATGTAATTTATGTTTTGTTAATTGTAGAGTGATTTGGCAAAATAGCTTAAAACAAATGCATTTTTTCTGCATGTGTCAGCTTACGTAGAGAAACTTGTACTGCTATTTTCTGAAGGCTGTGATGATTAACTGTTTAACTAGTTTCCTTTTCCCAAAACTCAGATTTTAGGTTTATTAACATTCTCACGGTGAAGAAATTAATGTAGGTGTCTTGCTTTAGTATCTAGCACTACCTTTCTGAGCTTTGCATGTGTCATTAAATTTAGTTCCAACGGGCTTCTTCTTCCAGTTTCAGTGCTGAGTGTTATCTAATGATTTAGAGGCAGATAGGCATCGCCCATGACTATCAGAGAAAGAATGAGAGGTTAAATGTAACTCCTATTTCCTAGGCAGCTCAGATATTCAATTGAAGCAGATGTTTATTAGGCAATAGGGAGAAGAAGGTCACAGTGGAGAAGTTAGATAGGACAATAAAATCTGCTTTAATCCTAAGCACTGAAGAAATATTCATAGAAAGTCAGAGAAGAGCTGCAAGTGAAACATTCTTCTTTTATTCCCTTAATTGGTTTCTTGGACCAGTATCTTATGTTACTTAACAAAAGCCTTAGTTTAACAAATGAAGTCTTAGCAATAAATAGAAAAGAATATCTACTATATTAGAAGAATAAACGTTATTATAGTTAAGAGAAGTGCTTTTCAATGACAGTGGTTTTTATCTCAGATTTTGATGGACTAATGTCACATCCTACTGGTCAAATAGCCAATATGCCAACTATGTATAATAGATACATTTTAAATTAGAAGTAGCAAGAAGAGATTCAAAATGACCTCTAGATAAAATTTTCCCATGAGCATATTATTTGCTATAGCCTCATTTCAGTGTTCTCGGAGCAAACTTGTCTTGAATAGTTTAATCCAGCTTCCAAAGGTCAATTATTTGCATCAGCAGGCTAGCTTCTGCTTCTAGGTCTAGATTACTGATTTTTTTAATTAGAAAAGAACTAAAAAGCATGTTTTCATATTGTTTGTTAATTTACCTCTAATTTACTCAAGAGTTAAGACAATCCTCATTTTCTTTCAACTTTTTATTTTGCAAATTTTAAGACTCCAGGGAAGTATAAACAATAGTACAATGAATACTCATATACCCTTCACCGAGATTCTGTGATTGCTAACATTTTGACCCATTTTATTTCCCTGTCTTTCTGTCTGTCTCTCTCTCTCTACACACCCACTTAAAAAAAAAAAAAAACTATTTGAAAATAAGTTGCAGATGTCATGCCATTTTACCTGTGGATAATTCAGCATGCATTTCCTAAGAATAAAGGACTTTCTCATACATAACCACAGAACTGTCATCATACTTAAGAAAATTTATGGTAATTCAACAATCTTACTTAATTTTTAGTTCATTTAGAAATTTCTCCAGTTGTCTCCCAGTGAGCTCCTCAGATGCTCTTGGAGGTTCTTTGCAGTAGCTTAGCAGAGAACTTCTCAGCAAGTCTAAATTAGTTTCGTGGAAGAAGAGGTTGATACCAACCATTGGCCTTTGTAGGCTCCATACTTCTAATGAGACCGTATCCTCATCCTGGGAACTTGCAGTGTTGCATAGTTGCATAGATCATTCCTGCCCAAGCTACACACTGTAAATGTGTACAGCCTTATCAGTAGAGAAGGGCCCTTTACTGCACATAGGCCAGGCAGTTAGAGGTCAGCTTCGCACAGCCTAAATTGTGAGATTATAAAGGTTATGGGGAGTACATACATTCTGTTATTTCTCTGATTTAAATCTTTCACTCAGTAAGCTTTATTTTCTATCCCAGTACTATGTATCTGTGATCTCTTTGGGTGGCATCCCCCAAAGAGACCTAAGCAGTTTATTTTTTCTTATGCACGACCCAGTCAGGGCTCACACGTTGCATTTGGTTTTGATCTCTGTTTAGTCTTATCTACAACAGCCCTCCATTCTTTTATTTTTACCTCCTGGCGGTGACTTTTGAAGAGTCCAGGGTAATTTTCTCTTGGATGTCACACATTGTAGGTTTGTCCGGTTGCTTCCTCATGGTTTCATTTAATTTGTTTCTGTATCTCCTATATTTCCTGTAATTTGGATATTTGGTCTGAAAGCTGGATTAGATTAATTTTAAACATTTATGGCAAGATTTCATGGGTGGTGATCCATATTTTGCATTACATTGTATCAGGATGCATATAATATAAAGTTGTCCCACTATTAGTGCTTGGCTAAGATGCTGACCATCAGAATTAGTATTGAAAAGGACATACTTTTTCTCTTATTAATTAACATTTAATTTATTATTATTAATCTGTTAATATTTATTATTAATATATTAATATTTACTCTTCTGTTAGATGAAATTTTGGCACTGTGTGGCTGCATTGTTATACAACTACGTTTCACTCTGGTTTTAGCTCCTTTTGATGATCTTTGTTTATTTATTACATTGGAAAGGCTTACAAAATGGTGACTTTCTAATTTTATCATTTCTTTTGTATTCATTAGATAACATTCTTTCACACATAAGACTTCCTCCCTTCCACCTCCCATATTTTGTTTTCTTTTTTTTAAGAGATAAACCCAAATTTTTATTGTATCAAATATATGTGTAAAATTTCCATAGAGGCTTGGTGAAATATAGAATTGTAAAAGACAAATTGTGAGTTTTCAAAAAAGAAGTCTAGATTTTCTATTTAAAATGGCAACCCGAGTCCAAATAATACATTTCTCTCACTTAAAAATTTTCCCCCACTTTTTCTAATAACTCTAGACTCATGGTATTTTTTTTTAATTCATTGCATCATAATATATTATTATAGTCATCATTATTGATGATCAAATTGTCCTAAATAGCCAGTTCAATTGGAGCCCATTCAAGCTTGTTCCTTTGGCCTCTGACATGATCTCTGTGAAAGGCAGCCATTAGATCTCTGCTTCCTAATATCCACGCCCTTACATAATCCTCCCCGCTTTGGGTATGGCTTGACCTAGTGACTCACTTCTAACAAATAGAATAGAGCAAAAGTGATGGTATGTCCTGTCTGAGATTAGGTTATGGAAAGCCTGTGGCTTCTGTCATGATATTCTCTCTTACTCTCTTGTTTGCTAACAACTAATGGAAGCCAAGTACAATGTTCTCAGCTTTACTATGAGGAAGCCCACATGGCTAGAAATGGAAGGAAACCTATCAGTCAGCAAGGAACTTAAGCTTTCAGTACAACAGCCCATGAAGAAGCAAGTATTGTCAACAGACACATCAGTGAGTTTAGAAATGACTCCTCCCCCAGATGAGCCTGAGAGGACTGCAGCCTGAATGACAACTTCCTTGCAGCCTTGCGAGAGTCAGAGGACCCAGCTAAGCCACCCTCAGATTTCCTGACTCACTGAGTGAGGAGATAATTAATACTTACTGTTTTAAGGCCATATGTTTAGGAGTAATTTGTTTTGCAGCAACAGATAACTAATACAACCCCACTAGTCTCTGAGTATTTTTCTTTTACTAGTGCAAGAAGATTTCTCAGATTCCACTCACTATTTTCCCTGACTTATACCTGGAATAAGCATTTCTCCAAGTTTCTCTGGTTTTTTTTTAGTGGAATACAAGATGGTGTTTAGAATATAAGATCTGAACACAAAATGTGCTTAATGTTACAGAGATGTTATTGTTTCTACATCCTTCTAGTGAATAGAGCTAGAAAACATATAAAAAAAGCCTGAGCCCATACTGATATTTTCCATTCATATTTAATATAACATGTCTCTTCCTTACCTTCCTGAATTATATATTGTATCTCTTTTCTCTTATAGTGAGAATCTTGATTCCTTATCTTAATTGCAGAGGGGTAACATTACAAGGAAGTGGCATAGTGGTTGCCACAGTTTTAGCAATGAGAGTAAGTTCTCTGGCTTTCTGAAATATCTTCCTTTTATAGGATCTTCATTTCTACCACTTGAGGTTTTTTTTGTTTGACTCTTGAGGGCTTTTTGAATGTTAGAGTTCTCTTATAAAAAGTTTTTAGAATTATTTTCCAACTTAAAAGAGTGATCTAGAAATAATTAAAAATTAAGAGTATAGCAAAATATAAGTAAATAACTCTTAGTGATAGACTTGTAGGTATTTTTATTTGTTTAACAAAAAACATATGTTAAGCCTTTAAGATGTGCTGTTTACTGTTTAAGGCACTGGAGGTTCAAAGTTTCTGTTTCTGGCTAGAAGAACTTATATTATGGAGAGGGAGTCATATAAATGTGCCAATATAATTGGTAAGTGTTAATATAGAGACATGCAGAACTTTCTCATGTTGAATGTTGTCTAAAGGACATATACTATTTCAGTAATAGGAAATCATAATAATTTGTTTTAAGGGTAGCAAAAGATCAAAGGGAGATACAAACAGGAGAAGAATCTTATTTAATTCTGATGAATTTAACCAAAGGATTTCTTAAATAAAATTTTGCCTATTCACCTTCTTGCTTCAAATTAAACTAGATTTTTATTCTGCATTTTGGTCAACAGTAGCCTGCATGTTTATAGTCAACTATCGTGTTGTTGATTAAAGGATATGAAGAAAAATATCAAACAATCTACTAATTTTGTAATTTCCTTAGATGGTTAAGTTCTACTTTTATTTACTTGTCTATTTTTCTAAAAAGTATTCTTTTTTAAAGTTTTGCATCTCTGCTTTAGCTAATCTCTCAGATGAAGCCTTTTAAAAATTTGCACAGCTGTAATTGATGCTCATGCTTCCAAAGAACAAGCATCAGGGCATTATTGCATTAGTCTCTTTAGTATAATTAATTCATGGAAATCCTTGAAGAAAGGGGAGGAGTGGGCAGAGAAACAGAAAGGGAAGGTGACTCAAGTGGCATCTATATTTTTACCTTTTGTTGCCTTTGGCAATTTTGGTTAAGCTTATCCACATCAGCTTCCTTTTCTTTTCTTTATTTTTTATTGTTCATATTGGTTTAATTTGATGATAATCCTTATGGAGGCAAAAAACATGCTATAAAATGACTTTGGTGGAAAATAAACCAAGGCTGACATTTAAACCTGTTGGTAATAAACATGCACAACCACAAAACTTTCAGTAGTGTTAGAGAAATTAATTCTGGGGCAGTGCAGTGTATTTACAGATGATAGCTACCCACACTCTGAAGTTCATGCTAGGCCCATGACATACCAGGCTTTGCAGAGGCTAACCATATGTAAGTGGATGAGAGAAAGCCACTGAGGATGGATTCTTATGGGTCATTTACTTTTTTAAAAACCTTATGAAAAATATTACCTAGCTCTTGCTTTTATTTTTCCTTTTTAAGTTCCATTTCTAGTGCATGAGCATAGTCGTTGGAGAAGATATTTCTGATTTGCAAAGCTGAAATGAAAATCAAAAATTGCTGGGGTGAGGGTATAGCTCAGTGATAGAGCACATGCCTAGCATGCAAGAGGTCCTGGGCTTAATCCCCAGTGCCTCTGTTAAAAAATAAATTAATTTAATTAAAAAAAAAGAAATTGCTATCTACTAGTTGCCTTAGGCATCACAGATACAGAGAATGATAAGACAAAACCCTTTTTTTTTTCCAAGCAGTTCTCTGCTTAAGCCCGTTTGAATCATGACCTTGGACACAGACATCTATATTGGGAATGTTTTACGAGGAAGTGTCAACAAGGAGGGCCATGATATGTCACTAGAAAATACCCAGTTGGGAGAATACCTTATAGACTATTTGAGCTCTCCTGTCCTTAGTAACACTTGAAACAAAATGAATTTATGTACTTACTGTCTTATTGTTATGTGATAGATAACAATGACATAGAGGCTGTGAGGAACTAGCCTGGTTCCAAAGCCTTGTAAACAATGATCAGTTTCATGGAGGTATCCACGTGGAGTGGTTGTGAGTCACGGTTAAGTGATTGTGACACATCTGAAAGGCAGACTTCTGTCACAGAAACGAAGAGATCTCTGGATAGATGATTACATATAGTTTTGTAAAGACACCTGGAAACTTTGATCTGAGATAGACCACATCACAGAGAAATTGTTATTGTCTGAGAGCACACTAATGGTAAAAACCTTTAAAAACATATCCTAACTAAATCTTATGTGTGCTCAAATTGCCACTTGTTTTGTGATCACTGGAATTAATAGTTTAATGTGTGCCTGTGAAATGTTATGCCAGACATAAGGGTAAGAAAATATTCTAGCAGTCCTTGGAAAGTGCATCCTTCTTCTCTGATACTTGATTTTATTTTTAATATTCACTGAAAGTATGCTATCATCAGTAAATTTCACTCAAGATTTTCATGTTGTAATTTCATTGTCCTTGAGTAAGACTGTAGAAATAATGGAATAATAAAAAAAAAGATATTTAAGAAAGTTGAAAGGAAAGATGCTCATGTAGTTTGACTTAGAGTGCAGCATTCTCCATGATCTAGCTCCTAACTTTCCTTTTGAATTCTTGTCATGTCCCAATATATATTTTTCTTCTTTATTCACCCAAACCAACTAATTGGCAACTCTTCCTTAATGTTCTAATTCTTCCTGATTGCTGTTCACGTTGTTACCTCACTTGTGCCTTGTATGCTTTTTATTAATGCCTACAATAGCCTAGAGGATATTACCAGAAAGAAAATTATATTATTGTTGGCCAAGGTCATCTCGTGAGAGGCCAGTTTCTTTTTCTTTCTGGTGTTCTTTTTCTCTTTTTTGCCCTCAGTTCTCTGGGCCTTTTTGATTCATCTTCCTTGTGATAGTTGGGTTCTCTAGGAGGTAGATATGGAGACTGGATAGAAGTGCAAAAGGGGAAGGAGGGGAAAATGAGGCAGAAATGAATGAGAGGAAGCCATTGGTCTGCGATGCTGACCTGATGATACCCAACCGAGGGGTCTAGAGCATGGCTGTCTGGTAGAGGGGTCCTACATCAGGTGGAAATAGTCAGCCTCTGTATCACTGTCTTGTTCAGTCATTGTTTAGCTCCCTCCACCCTCAGAAAAGAGTGATCTCAGCTGGAAAGCTGGACCGGATCTTGATATAGTTGATGGCTGGAGGCTGTCAGTCTTGCATACAACTTGCAGCTGGACAGTCTGACCTTTCTTGAAGAGAAAATCCTGCCCCCTAGGATTCCAGTTCTATGCCTAAGATGTAGCAAAATTCTGAACACCCCCAATTTCTGGTTTCCTCTGGGGGTTATTTTCCTCCTCTATGTATTAGGAAGGGTTCTTAGATTTTTCAGATTTAATATAGTAAGAATAATCCTTTCTCTAGCTGACTTCAAGAACCCCTCATAACATAACTGTGTTGCCAAATTTAAGGGCTCTATCTCTTTACTGTATCTCCTCAGTCTCTAACATACTGGGGGAAAAAAAAAGAGGAATGAGGAAGAACGAGTCAGATCATAGGTGACCTTCTCTGCGGAAGTTTTCCAACACCTTCCTCTAGGGTAAAGTCATGGTTTTCAACTGTGCTTGCACCGTATGCTGTGAATACCTCAGTTACAGCTTTTAGCGCACTGTATTCTCATAGTTGACTTGCTTGTCTGTCTGCTGATGCCTGGACACTTGTCAAAGGCAAGAAAATTCCTTGTCCTCCTGCCTGTCTCTGACACTTAGGTTTGTAGTAAATGCTTCAGTGTAGATAGATGTAAATAGGTTTAAACTCTGTGCTGTGATGGTAGTGGCAAACCCACAGTGATATAAAGCTGTATTTTAGGTGTTTTCATTAGAGATTTCTAAACCATTGAAAACAATACTCAGTACTCAATCAGCACTTTATAAAAATATTTATAATACACACATATTATTACAAAATTTAGAAAACATTGGATGATTTTTTTGGAAAAAGTAAAACTTTTGTCATTGTACTACCTAAATATATTCAATATTTTACTTCCTTTGTGATTTTTAATTTGATTTTGAATTTTTATTAGTTGACGTATATGAATACCCATACATTTACATCTAATATTATGTTAAAACATTTACCATGTCATTTAATATTCTTCAAAAATTATTTGTTAAATTATTTTTCTATTGGAAGTTAGATTGTTTCCAGTATTTGCTTTAATGTATGTCTTGTCATGAACTTCCTTTGATATAAATCTTTATTCTCATCTCTGAGACTATTTCTTTTAGGTTAAACAGAAGTACATTTACTAATGTTTGTTCATTTTGTCTAATTATTTTCCAGAGAGTTTATACCAGTTTATCTCACCAGCTGGGTGTGAGAGACCCTTCACACTACACTCCTGGCAGGACTGTTAGCTTGAGAAGAGGACAGTCAGACAGCGCAATCAAGGTTTTTTTCTCTTCTAGTTGGTATGCCTATTTATTAATAACTTAAATATTTTATTTTATATATAATTAGCCATTTATATATCATCTATGAATTTTCTATTCATATTCTTTGTCAGTTTTCAATAGAAGTTCTAGAGCCCTTGTTACAAATTTAGTGAGTTTTTAATATGGCAGATATTAAATGTCTGTCATTAGTATAAATAACATTCTCAATTTTAATTGTACCATAATTTTATGAGGTTTTACCCTTCAGAGGGCTTCAAGCTCTATGTGGGTAAATTTAGCAACATTTCCTAATTATGTATTTTATTTGTGTCTATGTTTAGAAAGTGCTTATCCATTCTAAGATCAGTTAAATAGTCATATTTCTCTTCTCTGCTTTTATTTTGAAATGAAACTTATTTTAATGAATGATCGTTTGAAATTTTGATCCAACTTAATCTGTTCCTCAAAAGTATAATTTCCCCTAAACCTTTGGATAATTCCTCCATATGCATTAGTTTGCAATGCTTCTTTTTCATTTATTATGATCTTTTAAAATTTTTATTGGTTTTAAGATAGTCTCTAATCTTCCGTTGATTTGTTTTCCATTCTTGAAACAATATTTACAAATGTTTTATGTATGCTTGAAAAGAAGGCATATTCCCTGTTGGTAGGAGACGTACATACATGCATCCGTATGTTCACATTTGTTTCAGGTCAATACAAACTACCTTCAGAAATCAGGTTAAGTTATATAATGTGCTCAGCTGCCAGATGTAATTCATTAGGGAGTGGTGCCAATTAGGTGACAGGGAGAGCACATACCAAGACATAAACTCAAATATTGAAAAAAAAAATAGTTGTATGGATACACTTCTTCAGCCTCAGCTTTGTTTATGGGATAAATTTGGCTTATTGTCTCTTCATCTGCATATTCTGGTATGCCTAATTATATTGGATGGGGCGATTTTATTTAAAACAAAACATTTGTAATTGCTTTTTGCTTTCTGAGAGGATGGCAAAAATGATGTATACTTTTATTGGGAAAGAGATTGGAGTGGGATGAGAAACAAAAGACTGAACTTTCAAAGCTTCTATTAATTTTTCTATGTTTAACTCAAACCATTGGATTATTTGCTTATCAGATATGATTTGATCTCTGAACTTTTGGAAAGCTAACTTCCTGTGCAAATATGTAGTAGTGAGTCTTGGGGGTGGCAACTGAGGTGAGTGAAATTAGAAATTAGAGACCTTATCTTTGTTGAGAAGTAAAATGATGAGAAGTAAAGTTTGCAACAATATGTATATAAGTTTAAATATTATTTTAAAAATAGACTTTTACCTGAAGGGGAAAAATACTTGTATTAAAGTAAAACAAAATCTGCAGAACTCTACTTATAAGTAAAATGAAATTACATAAACCAGTACCCACCAAATTGTGTCTGTCCTAGGAAATAAGCTTTTGGTTCTTTGCATTGTTTAATTCAGCAGTGTACAATATCTTTTACATAGACTTGGAAACAAATCAACTAACAGTAAATTTATCACCAAGGAATGATTGCATAGGTGCCATATGAGATAGCTTAGGACCCCTTACCATGATATTAAGACATGCCAAGAAAAGGACCTGGAAGTACAGGCTTGAACTCCCATGGCAGAGAACAGCCTCAAGACAGGGTGAATAACTCAACACACGAGAGGGCTCCATGAGAGATGAATTCGTGCAGTGCCTTTCACACAGAGGCCACCACCCACAGCCTGTTGGTGTTAACCAGAAGAGTAGCATAAACCAGAATAAAGCAACAGGGAGCCCTGTCACAGTGTGGGAACCCTGAAGGGAGTTTGGATGGAGAGAAAAAGGAAATGAATGAAAAAGGTTATGTTTTAGTTTGTTTCTGTTTTGTGTAAATCTAAATAAGCACTGTGTTTTAAGGGGTGGTTCTCAACTGGGTGCAGCATGAACATAAAAAGCACTTTCAGTATTTATCAACTCCTCCATTTCACTCTTTAGGGATGTTACAGACAGATTCAGCAACCTTTGGACACTTGACTGATAAGTTTTGGACAGTGCAGTGTAAAGAGGTGGCATGTGCAGTTTCGAGGAGGTTCTTTAAAGGAGAGGACATGCTATTTTCTGAGATAAGGCAGAACGGAATGGCCCTGAAAACAGAGCAACAGGAAAATGTTAGGGCAGCTTTCCTGGGGGAAGCAGAGCTAGGTAACAAGGCAAGAAGCTAGATTTATCAGAAAAATGGGTGAAATTCATACTAGTGGAGTTACCAAACTGCCAAGTATGTATAAGTAGTTTTCTTGTCACTGGCCCAAACTTTCAGTTAAGTTGACTATAAACAAAAAAAGTCCTTTATGAGCAGTTGTTAGATAAATGAAGAAACAGATCTGTGTCCCAAGTCTGGACCTATGCACAGTGGAAAAAGGAGAATGAGATGGAAAGCAAGAATCTAATCAGATTCAGGGGCAGGAACAAGGCTACCGCGAATCCTGAGAAGGAAAGGAATTTCCCAGAAGTCTTGGGGAGGCCACTGAACCTTTTTGCCTGACATGTAACGTGGGCATTTGCCAATTTTATTTTTGACAGGAAGATGACTTTAGCTGACATCTGGATGTTATTTATTCTATTATTAAAAATAGTTATAACCTTGTTTTTGTTTATTTGCTCTGGCAAAGGTTGTAATTTATTACTATAATTGTGTTTCTGTTATTTACTCATATATTTGACAGTCTTGTTTTATGTATGGTGTTGTTATACTATTTGAGACATTAAAATTCATGGCTATTACAACTTTTTTGCCTAAATTTTATTAGGTAAAATTTCTCTTTGCTTACCCAAGAACATGATGTACTCTTTCATTTGTTTGGATCTTCTTTTGTATCTCTCAGGCAATTAAAAAGTATTTCTTTGGAGAGCTTAATATTTCTTCTTAGATGTTCCAAGGTGTGACAGAGACTTGTAGTTGTCCCCAGTATCATTTCTCTCCTTCTTTGCCTGCAGTGGAAGCCCTGAATTTTAGCTGGCACTTGGCTCCCAAGATAGAAAGCTTTATTTTTCAGCTTCCCTTGTAGTCAGGCTTGGTCTTGCCTAAGTTTTGGACAGTGCGATATAAATGGAGGTGATATGTGCAGTTTTGAGGCGTGTTCTTTAAAGGAGAAGGCTTGTTCTTCTTTTTCCTCTTTCTTGCGGTAAGAATGGGGCACTGTGGCTGGACCAGAAAGCTGGAAGGAGCCTGGGACCCTTAGGGACCTGTGGAACTGCTACTCTAGTCTCGGGCTTCTGACCAGTGGACTTTTCACA
Source organism: Camelus dromedarius (assembly GCF_036321535.1). Classification (NCBI taxonomy): domain Eukaryota; kingdom Metazoa; phylum Chordata; class Mammalia; order Artiodactyla; family Camelidae; genus Camelus; species Camelus dromedarius. Next base: position 44,346,400 of record NC_087436.1, read on the forward strand.
TTAAACAATAACCACTTGTGTGTCTCAGCCACTGTTTATTTGGGTTTTATGTTGCATGTAGCCAGACCTAATGCTAATTTACATAGCAGGCATTTAAGGAAATCTCTTTTTATTGGTATTATAAATGAGATATTCTCCCCACTGTGTCTTCTAATTGATTATTTTTTCTATGTATAAGTTGGTATATTCACTTTGTGTCTTACTACATGACTGAATTTTCATATTGTGTGCAGTGGTTAGGGAACAAGGATGGAACACAGAAGAAAGGGAAGTGCTGGTTTATGTGATAGCTTTAGCACTTGAAAGAGTTGGGGCACTGTGTTTATTGTAACAATAGTGGAGATGATTTGCATTTGTTTACTGCTACAGAAGTTTCACACAAAAAGAATGACAGGGTCAGAGAGAATAACTACTTGTTTAAGGCACTTCAGCAGAAAGCTTACAGAGCAACATTTAAAGAGAGTCTCATCTCCTGCAACTAGAGAGCCACCTGTACTGAAAACGAGGCCTGACATTTGATGATAAGACTGGCAGAGTTACAGGAGATTGAATTAATAGTCCTAGCTGGTCTCAGATGCTAAAGTCAAAGACCTGGTATAGGGACATTTGGGCAGATGCTCTTGAGAACCACAAACCCACAGATTCCTGTGAAAATCTCAGGCTGGCTAAACCACCTCCTCCTGCTAGAGGACAGCATGGAGGCAAAGGCCTCTCTGAAGCAGATTTCTTGAAAAATATGTTTATTCTTCTCATGCTCTTTTACTACTTACCCTTAACTTTTCTAAGTCAGTGGAGCCAGGTGTCAGTGTGGTCTGTCCCGGGAAGAACTGCTTCTTCAGGTGGTGTGTGCTGCAGGGTATGGCTCATACTTACCAGCAGGAAGCAGAAAAAAAACCAGATAGTAATGGATCTTGAAGATGCTCGACTAGGAGGGGGAGACACAAAGCTGAGTAGCGGAGGGCTTTGCCTTTCGTCTTTTTCTCCTCTTTCCATCAAACTTTGTTAAATACATTTGGTTTTGCTTTTATCTAGAGTGTAGGGTTTGCAGTCAGGTGTTTAAGGTGATTGGGATCTGGCAAGAGTGCTATGAAAGAAAGGAGATCATTTACATGTTGGAAGAGCCCTGTAGATACACCCGTGGACTGGTGGTCTAACGAGGCCAAAACATTGTTTCAGGGGAGAAGTTGAACAAGGTGGAAGGAGAAGTTGTCGTGAGAAAGCAAAATACTTGAATGAGTGCTTTTGGAGGTGGAACAATTGTGGATGATGACAAAAACGGATTTGGGTTGTGGGTATCTGAGTTGGAAGTGGAAGAGAAAGTTACTTGGAACCGGTAGACCAGGTAACTAACTGCAGGGCTGGTTTTGCTGGAACACCGAAGCCCTTCAGGGGGATGGCAGGCTTTAACGTGGAGAAGAAGACTGTGGGCCAGGTGACACAGGCATCCATTTCATTTGACTACAGTAACAAGAAAGGGGCAGAGAGTATAACAAAAATGCATGAGTCTCAAAGAGCAGGTTCTTTATGAAGGGTGAAAATAATAATGGTCTGGAAGCAAAGATACATTCTGTAGAGTTCTGAATCCATAGGAAGACAATGAAAGAGAATATATTTTCTTCCTCCATTCTTTTGGGTAGGCAGATTTTTTTCTCTCTATACAGTTAGATCAATCTTATTGTTTGTAAAAATTCCTCCCAAATTCCAGCAATATCATTTCTGTCAGTATGAATATATTTCAAGTGGGAAGTTGTGAGAGGTCAATTTGTGGGGCTGCCAACCCACTGCCATTTTAAGTGGAAGTTTAAATAAAATCTTTATCGTATATGTCAGCACATTATATATATGTCAGTGGGAAGCTATTTTCAGTTTATATAAATTTTAAGATTTTATAATCTTCAGTTATTAATGGCTTGAGACAATAGTGATGCCAATAAAACTAGACAATTTAATAAAAAAAAATTATAACCAGACTTTTAAAAAACAAATCTGATTATTCAAAATGACTGATGTGCTATTTCAATATTAGTTTAAAAGCAAAATTTTCTGCCTTTCAGAGTTTTCCATGACAGCTGTTTTCTTTTATTTCTATTTTTGCTTGTTATTCCATAGAAAACAATAAACAGAAACTTCTAAAACAGATGGCTACTATTGTATTTTGTAGTTTTTTTAAAAAATATACGACCCAAAACATCTGCCATAATCTGGATTAAGTTCTCAGAAATGATTTGGAGTTGATGTTTCCCAGCTGGAAATGATAATGGTGTTCACATAGTGACTAGGCCAACACTAAGGTGAGCATTGTGCTTCTGTGGAAACATTTGAAGAAATTCTTAAAGGGTTCTGTTCTCATCTCTGTGGGAAGGTAGCAATTATCCTCCATGAGTACCTCCTGGGCTTCTAAAAGCAAAGACACCCAAAGCAAGATTTTGAGTAATTTGAGAAACTCCCTCATAGAGTAGAAATACAGTGACTTTATTCGCATGAATAAAATTGTTAGAACAATTCTGTGCATGCCTGCTGTGCTTTTGAAGGATAACCTTTTTTTTTTCTGCTAAGCCTTCTAGTAATTGTCATTTTTAAAAGGAATAACATTTTGCTTTCCTTTTTAACTCAATCAGTTTGGTCTTAGATATTCATACAATATTGGAACCAAACTTGAAATTAGGACTAGAAGTTGTGAGATGAATTTAACCTGGGAAAAGCCTGATGGTGGCATTCTTGTTGCATTTAAATGTGATGAAACTACTACAAAAGAAGATTCATTTCTGGATTCATTTTTGGTGCATTTCTAAAGCTCTCCTTTTATCTCCCCCATGTTTTAAAGTCTCCAGAAAGAGACCACTCTGAAGCAGCTTTTAAATGGTGCACTTAAATTCACACTTTATTCTACTCTATCCATTCTGCCAGAATGTGTCCTTAGAGTATCACTTTGACCAGATCACTCTGTTGTTCAGTGTCCATCACTCTGCTGTTCGGTGTCCATTATTCAGAGAATATAATGCAAACATCATATTCTGACCATTAAGGCCCTCTATAGTCTGGGTTTTTCAAACTGTGATATATGGTTAATTGCCTTTTCAAGTCTTAGTAACATTTCTGCCTAAACATTGGGAAATGTTCAGCAACAATCATAGTACTTGCTTCTATAGGATGTGATTTTTTTAGGTCAGTTATGTCTCTCTGGGATATATACTTGTTAAAAAAAGTTATTATTTAACTTTTTGAAAGTATACCAAAGTCTTGTGCATGAAATTGCACCACCTAGATCCTTGCTCAGTGGATCCTTGTGACCAGCAATTCTGCTCCTTTGGTATGTTTTCAACAAAGTTGAATCTATATTCCAACTGAAAGAGATGTACAGGAATATTCAAAGAAGCATTATTTGTAATGGTCCAGAGGAAAGATAGTCTCTTGTAGCTATACGTAGAATTTATAAAATCTAAATTGCTCATAAAAGCAATTATCCTTCAATTATAAACGTTCACTAATAAAAAATGGATATAGATGTATCTTGGTATATTTTGTGTGTGTTTTAATGGAGGTGCTGGGGATCAAACCCAGGACCTCCATGCATGCTAAGCACACACCTTACCGCTGGGCTATACTCCCAACCCCAATCTTGGTATATTTATAAAATTGATTATTTTACAGCAATAGAAATAAATTACTGCTACATGCAACAACATGAGTGCATTTTCTAAATATTACATTGAGTAAAAGAAGCCAGAAATATAAAAAAATATATGCTATAAAATTTAATTTGTGTGAAGGTAAAAAATAGGAAATGGTGTTAGAAGTCAAAGTAGTAAGTAAGGGGTGGGTGTGATTGGCAAGTGGCAAAATAGGGTTGTCTGGGTGCTGGGGGTAATCTAGTTTTTGCCCTGGGTAATAATGGTTGTATCATAAGTTCATTTTGTAATAAGTCATCAAACTATTCATTTACATGCTTCTTTCTGAATCTAGGCTGTTTTTAAATCAAAAGTTTATTAACAAAAACTATAAAAACAGGTTTGATTTTTATTTTTAAGAATCAGCTTTTGTTCAGAATATCGAAGGTGAACTAGAGTGATTTGAAATACATGTTTCAATCTTACCATCATAACAAGAGCAGGGGGAGATTGCAAAAAAACAGTCTTTTGCAAACAAAATGAGGAAATAAGACTGACTAAATTAAAAGCACAGAAGCAGTTCTGTAAGAGAAAGCCATGATCCTCAAAGACACAGAGACAGAAAAGGGAAAATAGGGTATTAAAGTCCAGTATAAATTGGAAAAAGAGGAGAAAAAAAGAGGAAACATACCGAGGATTAAACTCTCTTTAAAGAAGGGACTGGAAAAGTTGGGGGACAGGTAGATTTTAGTTGTCACTCTTCAGAAACTATGAATTTGTCCCAGAGAAATTTAACAGAGGAATGAGATGAAGATCATGGAGTGCAGACTGGGATGACTTCCAATAGAAAGATTAAGGAGATTAATGTAAAGTGGTCTCTTAAATCTTCACACATTCTTCCTAGTTAGTACTCCCCACAAAAGTAAGTATGTTGTGTTAAACATGGAGAGATTGCTACACCACGTGTTATAGATTTGGGTGAAGGTAACTTGAAGGATCAATGTAAAATTCTCAAAGAATATCCCGGTAAGTTTCAAGGTAAGAGTTATGGCAAGTGGCTCTGCAGGTCCTAGCAGGACTACAAGCTTGATTCAAATTAGGTGATCTGTGCAGCTGTGAGGGGCTAAGAGTCTGGGAATTAAGACAGCCTAAGGAATGTGGGGTACTTTGACTTTCAGTGATGGGACTAGCTTAACAAGGGATATAGGACATGATGGTATTAGTCTTAAAGTTCTCTCAGGAACATGTAGATGGTCAGATCTAATTATATCATCCTTCAAAGGATTGTTAAGCAATTGCACTGGTGATGTTAGGAGTTCTTGGGGGTGAAGAGTGAGTGGCTTCACTGGGAACAGTGGGGAGTGCTGAGTACCCTACAGTTGTGTTGGCAGTGCAGAGTTAAGGGAGCAAGGTGTCATGCTGAACACTTGGAGTTCTGTGGTTCCTCCTCCCAACTCAGTCTTCTGTGGACAATTTCAAGGTGAGGAGCATGCCTTGGATCCTATGAAAGAGAGTTGTGGCTAGTAGAGGCCCATTGTTACTGGGAGGAAATCTAATTCCTTAAATCAACCAATTAAATAGCAAACTATATTATTATACCAACGAATGTTGAAAGACACTTAATAAAACCCAGCAACTCTTTTTTTTTAAACATTTTTTATTGAGCTATAGTCATTTTACAGTGTTGTGTCAAATTCCAGTGTAGAGCACAATTTTTCAGTTATACATGAACATACATATATTCATTGTCATGTTTTTTTTCACCGTGATCTACCACAAGACCATGTATATATTTCCCTGTGCTATACAGTATAATCTTGTTTATCTATTCTGTCTACACCTGTCAGTATCTGCAAATTTTCAAATCCCAGTCTGTCCCTTCCCACTCCCCTCCCCCTCGGCAACCACAAGTTTGTATTCTATGTCTATGAGTCTGTTTCTGTTTTGTATTTATGTTCATTTTTTTTTTTTGATTCCACATATGAGTGATCTCATATGGCATTTTTCTTTCTCATTCTGGCTTGCTTCACTTAGAATGACATTCCCTGGGGACATCCATGTTGCTGCAAATGGTGTTATGTTGTTGTTTTTTATGGCTGAATGGTATTCCATTGTATAAATACACCACCTCTTCTTTATCCAGTCACCTGTTGATGGACATTTAGGCTGTTTCCATGTCTTGGCTATTGTAAATAGTGCTGCTATGAACATTAGGGTGCAGATGTCTTTTTGAAATAGGGTTCCTTCTGGATATATGCCCAGGAGTGGGATTCCTGGGTCATATGGTAAGTCTATTCCTAGTCTTTTGAGGAATCTCCATACTGTTTTCCACAGTGGCTGCACCAAACTGCATTCCCACTAGCAGTGTAGGAGGGTTCCCTTTTCTCCACAGCCTCTCCAGCATTTGTCATTTATGGACTTTTGAATGATGGCCATTCTGACTGGTGTGAGGTGATACCTCATCGTAGTTTTGATTTGCATTCCTCTGATAATTAGTGATATTGAGCATTTTTTCATGTGCCTATTGATCATTTGTATTTCTTCCTTGGAAAATTGCTTGTTTAGGTCTTCTGCCCATTTTTGGATTGGGTTGTTTTTTTCTTATTATGTCACATGAGCTGCTTGTATATTCTGGAGATCAAGTGTTTGTCAGTTTCATCGTTTGCAAAAATTTTCTCCCATTCCATAGATTGTCTTTTTGTTTTACTTAATGGTTTCCTTTGCTGTGCAGAAGCTTGTAAGTTTAATTGGGTCCCTTTTATTTATTCTTGCTTTTAGTTCTATTGCTTGGGTAGACTGCCCTAGGAGAGCATTTTTGAGATACATGTGAGGTAATGTTTTGCCTCTATTTTCTTCTAGGAGGTTTATTTTATCTTGTCTTATGTTTAAGTCTTTGATCCATTTTGAGTTTATTTTTGTGTATGGTGTGTGGGAATGTTCTAGCTTCATTGATTTACATGCTGCTGTCCAGTTTTCCCCACACCATTTGCTGAAGAGACTGTGTTTATTCCATTGTATATTCTTGCCTCCTTTGTCGAAGATTAGTTGACCAGAAGTTTGTGGGTTCATTTCTGGGTTCTCTATTCTGTTTCATTGGTTCATATGTCTGTTTTTGTACCAATACCATGCTGTCTTGATTACTGTAGCTCTGTAGTATTGTCTTAAGTCTGGGAGAGTTATTCCTCCAGCCTCTTTCTTTCTCTTCAGTAATGCTTTGGCAATTCCAGGTCTTTTGTGGTTCCATATAAATTTTATTATGATTTGTTCTATTTCTGTGAAATATGTCCTGGGTAATTTAATAGGGATTGCATTAAATCTGTAGATTGCCTTGGGTAGCCAGCAACTCTTTCTTATCTAAAACTCTAAGTGAAAAGGAAGAGAACAAGTTAATTTTATCTCAACAGTAAATAACAAAATAAATGACATAATATTAAGCTATTTCCAGAAAAAGCAGGACAAATATTGGGATACTCACTTTCATCCCTATGTAAATGCTTTTAAAGAGATTTTGGCTAGTGCAATAAGAAGTGAAACAATAATGTAAATATTAGGTCGATTTAATCTCTATTTCAGATGATAAAAATCCAAAAGATTTTCTTAAAAACTTACTAAAATTTAAAGAAAATTTGGCAGATTGGCTAGATAAAACAATCAATATGCAAAAATCTATAGAAATTCTTTGGATTGAGAAGAACAATTTAAAAATGGAAACAGAAAGAGATCTCACTTGAAGTAGGGATAAAAGAAATTTAACAAGCATGGTATTTCCTGTTTGAAAAAAAATTAAAAACATTACCGGAGGACATATATAAACCTTAAACTAATATAGAGACTTGTTTCCCAGGGAAAATAGTTAATATTATAAAAATATTAAATTTCATAAATATATCACCTCAGTCAGAATTCCAGTAGAGAGGAATTTTCAATTACTGGAATGAATTAAAGTAAAAGTTTTCGTATCAAAGTATTACTGTCTGAAATTAGCTATATCAGCTTGAAAAAGAGGAGCCTAGAGTACTTGGTTTACCAAATATTAACTGCTACCATAATTCTGTAATTTGACTGTGCAAGGTAGTCTGATTGCTATGCCCACCAACCCTCAAGTTTTAGCAGCCAGACACAGTTAGTTTATACTCTTGTATCAGATGATGAGGGCAGAAGTCTCTTTTCTAGCCATCAGTCAGGGATATGCTATATCATTAAGGAGACTGGAACTACACCAGTAATTTGAACTAGGAAAATTTAAACTGGAGATTTATTCACTAGTGGGATTAATATCTAAGGTGTAGAGAGAACTCTGAAGAATAGAGGAATAATAGATATGAGGAGCAGTCACTACTTCTAAAGGCTAAGGCAGAGTACTCAAGGAAGGAGTAAACTTGGTAGACCCTCCCCTCAGGATCCCCAAAGCTGAATCAGAGCTCTTTGGAGGAATTGTGGCTGTGGCCCATGGGAAGGTGGAAAGGTCTGCTGAGAGGCCACAGGCTGGGGCTGGCAAGCAGGACACTGCCTGCTGTGCCAGAAAGATTCACAGAGAAGCTGCCTGTGGAGGCGCCAGGGAAGCTTGCAGGGAGAGTGAGAGCCACTAGGTGTTTGACGTGCTGTTTCCTGCCAAGGGCTGCACCAGTCAATAGGAAAACCCACCTTGGAACCAAGATGCGAAGCCCCTACATCTTAGCATGTCCCTCTGACACCTGCTGACAAGCTTAACCTTGTGCCAACTGTCCAAGTTGAAGTGTTTGTTTACACAGTCCAGCTCCTAGGTAGCAAAGCAGGGCAAAGAGGGGTAGATTTGGTGCTGAAAGGCACTGCATTGACAGACCAGCACCCCTCTGTTCCTTCTGTGTTATGGCTCTTCCTTCACCTCAGAGTCTTCATTCATCTAGTGAATGACAAAAAGATGAAGTCCCACTTTTTCTAAACTTCCTTGGTGAGTAGTCACTAATCATGTGGCCTCACCTAAATGCAAGAAGAATGAGAAATGTCTTCTAGTGGTGAACCCAGGAAGATGAGGAAAACACAGATACTGATGAGCAGTTGTCATCTCTGCCACACTCTGTGATCAAAACAATGTGTTACTGGCCTAGGGAAGGACAAGTAGACCAGCCAAGTAGAGTTAAAGAACACATAAGTGCATATTAAATAGATCAATTTTAAAATTAGAAATAAATATATTCATTGGCTCTTCGAAAAATCTAGCTTATAATAAGAAATAAAAGATCCATTGTGTAGAGGCATCTATACAAGGCTATTTATTGCAGAATCCTTTTGTAGTGATTAAGAAACACATATACAGGCAAAATACCCTATGAATGTCCAAGTTGAATCAGTTGTGGTATATCATATTGGAGAATATAATTCTATAATTTGAAATGAAATAGATCCACCTTTTATGAACTGGAGAAATGTTTCTAATATGTTAAATGAGAAATGCAGTGGATTTGGTACAATTCCATTTTTGTATTAAAAATATCTAAGAATGGTATGTACATATATGCTTGTATATATTTGTATGACCCCAAGAAAAAATGTTAACATTGGCTACGCAGGGTGAGGATGGATGGAGAAGGAGGAAAATTATTATCACTTTCTGTATCTTACCTTGTTTTGTTAGATACCATTAACATGAATTTCTTTTCTAAGGTCAAATAATAAAATGTGAACTGAAAGAGTAAATCTTTATCTATGCTGCACATCAAATAAACAAATGCTTTAAGTCTGGAAATCCAGACAAACTGCCTCTTCCAAAATGTTGACAGACACAAATTTGAACTAGTTACTTGGCTTGCCTACACTTTGTCTTACAACACCTCTCCACCTGCCTATCTTTGAACATGTGCAAGAGAGAACTGCTCTTAACAGTTGGATGGCATTGCAGACATAGTACCATTTGGGTGATAACTCTTTTTAGCTGGAAGAATGTGTCAGTATATTTATACTGAGGGTGTGGGAATGCAGTTTGGTTATAATGATAGTGTAAGTTTCTGTATATCCACTGTGTAATATTCAGACTATGCTAGTATTTAGTAATTATATATATATATATATGTATATTATATATATGAAACATAAAATACTTGACTCAACAAGAAGTGGAAAGGTTCAGTTTAATAATTAAAAACACACGAAAAATATTTGCCTGGAATGATCAGTGCTTCTCATACCTTTCTGATAAGATGATTCTAGAGCAAAATGAACATATGTATATAGTCATGGGGAGAAATTCAGCATAAAGGGTCCCCTTCACATATGACATCTTTGAAATTTCATGATTTCTCTATTTAAAAATTCATGTGAATTTTGTATTGTATACCATATTTAAGTTTACTTTATAAACTTAAAGTTTTAAATTATATACAAATTAAATCATTTCATCTCTGACTCCACCCCTACCCTACTGCCCCAACCAGTTAAGATAGTCCAAGAAAATACACAGTGCTTATCTTGTGACTTTAAATAGCCCAGAAAAACATTTGGGTACCCCGAGGACAAATGTATCTTTCGTGCAAAGAAATAAACACCTGACACCAGGGAGGCATCAAATAATCAAAGAAGAAAAGAGGTAATCTGCTTTCTCTCTCTCATTGTATTCTTGCAGATGTTTCTTAAGGGATAGGAGACAACATTCTCCTAGGTTGCGTTTGTAACAGAGACTGACTCGATGCCCACCACTCTCCTTTCCTGTTCTGGGCAGGTAGTACTTTGTTTAGCAGCTTCCCTTGCAAGTAGATTAGAACCATGGAATCAGGTTCTGGTCAATGGAATGTTCATTGAAGTGTTGAACTCCATTTCCATAAAATGTCCCACGTGATCTTCCTCACTCTCAACATTTTTGCTGGTTGAATGCAGAAGAGCTTGTGGGTGACTCTGAGGAAACTGTAGTAGATAGTGGTGAAATGAGGTAAAGGGAACCAGGATTCTGAATAACCATGTGAAAGGATGCCACGTGAACACTTGTATTGAGTCATTGAGATTACCTGGGTGTATGTATGCATATGTATCTCTCTCTCTCTGTGCAGTCCTAAAAGGGTGGTTTTATAGATGAAGAAACTAAGAGACTAAGTACTTGTTCAATTTTTCATAAGTGGTAGAGCTAGAATTTGAATTTAGTTCTTTCTAATTCTTAAGTAACTGCCACATGAGAATAGGCTATCACTGGTATTTCAAGTGATCAAGGACTCTTTTTATATTTAAGTTTTTTATTGGTAACATTCATTGGGAAATTCAGTTAGTGTACTGGGACCAGTTGTTGAAAATGGGTGTTATTTTACAGGTATTAAAATATTTTCTTATCATACTGCCATATGTTGATTAAAACTATTGTCTGGCTAGAATGATCTAGATTTTTTAAATTGATTTTTTATTGTGAAATATGCATAGCATAAAATTTGCCATTTAAATTATTTTCAAGTGTACAGTTCAGTAGCATTAGGTACATTCACATTGTTCTGCAACCACCACCCTGTCCATCTCCAGAACTTTTTTCTTTCATCTTCCCAAACTGAAACTTCTTATCCATTAAGCAATAACTCCCTACTTTTCTGCCCCCAAATTCCTGGCAACCGCCATTCTACTTTGTGTCTCTATAAATTTGAGTGCTCTAGGGTACCTCATCTGTATGGTATCATAGAATATGTGTTCTTTTTTTGACTGGCTTATTTCACTTAGCATAACGTCTTAAAGATTTATCCAATTTTTAGCATGTGCCAGAATTTTCTTCCTTTTTAAGACTGAATAGTATTCCATCAAATGTATATACCACATTTTGTTTATCTGTTCACACTTTTTGGCTATTGTGAATAATGCTGCTGTGAACACGGGTGGACACATACCTGTTTCAGTAGCTGCTTTTCACTTCTTTTCGGTATATGCTCAGAAGTAGAATTGCTGGATCATATGGCAGTTCTATTTTAAATTTTTTAAAGAATCACCATACGTTTTCCATAGCAGCTGCACTGTTTTACATTTCAACCAGCAGCACACAAGGGCTCCAATTTCTCCACTTCCTTGCTGCACTTACTATTTTTTGTTTTTTGGATAATAGCCATCCTAATGAGTGAAATGGTATCTATTGTGGTTTTGATTTGCATTCTTCCTAATGAGTAGTGATTTTGAGCATCTTTTCATGTGCTTATTGATCATTTGTATATCTTCTTTGGAGAAATATCTATTCAAATCTTTGTCCATTTTTAAATTGGAATGTTTGTTGTTTTGTTGTTGAGTTGTAGGAGTCCTTTATAAATTCTGGATATTAACCTCTGATCAGATATATGATTTACAAATATTTTCTTCCATTCAGTGTATTGCCTTTCTACTCTGTTGAAAATGTCCTTTTATGTGTTATCATTTATCAAATGTCATTTGATAATCAAAAAGTTTTAATTTTGATAAAATCCAATTTTTTTTTCTTTTATTGTCTGTTCTTGGTGTCATATCAAGGAATCATTGCTACATCCAATGTCATAAAGTTTTTCTCTAAGTGTTTTATGGTTTTAGTTTTAACAGTTAGGTTTTTGATCCATTTTGAGTTCATTTCTTTATACGGTGTAAGGCAAGGGTGCAACTTCATTCTTTTGCATATGGATATCCTGTTTTCCTGGTATTATTTACTATCTCTTATGAAATAAAATGACATCAGTTCACGTAGAAAAAAATAACATTAAAAAATCAAGTCATAGTTACTAGAGGTTTTAAAAACAACACATATCAATCATGTAAAAATAAGTGTTTTTTTAATTTTAATATTTTATGGCTGGTAAGAAAGAAGTAAGAACCAATATATTTTTATCACATGTCACATTCCAGATACTTATATATGCTAATTCACTGAATCCTCCTTAACCTACATGTAAGTGGCCAAAATAGAATTTGAACCCAAATCTAACCCCAAATTTTATTCATCCCATTATAGCATGGGAGCAATTTTTAATATATATATGTATATGGAGAACAAAAACCATTAAGCTTACTTTAAATATGAGGTGTATGTCTAAAATATGACAAATCAATTCACTTTTGGGAGATCTGTGAGGTTTGGGGATTTCTGTGTGAAAGCTATCCTTTCCAAATGGCTGCAATATTTAGAATGAAGAGACTTGCCTTTTCTTCCCCCTTCTCAGATTACTTGTGACCCTTTTTCTATTCCAATACATCATTGATAATAACACTAGGACTAACGGGAGAAAGAAAAGCTGAAACTGCAGCGTTCCTAGTTAAAGGTGGATAAACACAAACCTTTCACTTGAAGTCGTTGATGGAGCTTCAGAAGTACAGTCTTCAAACCTGGCTGCCAAGTGATCCCCTCTCAATATATCCCTCAGTTTATCTTCAGCTCTTCAGGCACTAGCCAGTATTTACGGGCAAACCAAAACAAAATGAGTGTCCTTGATTTTTCAAGGATGGATACATTTAGATGATTCTTTGAAATTTGTTCTTATCAGTTTCTATTGATAAAAATTTTCGTGAGAAAAAGCAAGTTGAGTAAAGATTTTGGTATCAGCCTTTTTCTGAGTGTAGCATTTATGTCACTCTAAGGGGGAGAAATTGTTCGGGGGCTTGTCTTAAAAGGCTAGATAGGAAGATGGTGCCGTTTGGTGCTAGGCCCCACTGACAGATTTACTGCCTGCTTGGAGCTGCGGCCGCAGCGTGATGGAAATGGCAGGTGAGGGCTGCAGGGAAGAGGATTCCCATGCTCCGTGCATATGTGTAACTGGCAACACCCAGGGTCATGCAGGGGCAGGCCTGTGTTTACAGTCAGGATTTGTGGGGGAAAAAAGTTATTTTTCTCTTATCCCTCACAGCAAAGAACTTTTCTCATTGCTTGGTTAGGAAACATTCCCAAATGACCAAAGATGAATATTGGGGCTTTGGAAATAGTGCAGTGATTATGTCTTAGAAAAGTTCTGTAGCATGGAAAAAAAAAAATCACAAATGCCAAGAAAGTTAAACTAATCCATTTGCCCACCATGCTAAATAAATGGTACTTGATGTAAACTAATGGCAGTTAGGGCATGGAGATGATGTCTCTCCTGTCTGTAAGTAGCACTGATAATAACACTTAGAACGCAGAATTTCAGTCTCACTCAGTTCATAATGAATTAAACTTCAGTTTAAAAACCACTGGGTAATTGTTACAGACCTACTGCCTAAGTGCAACCATGCCACCTAAATTTATTAGAAATTGTAAATCATCCAGTTCAGAGGAAAAAGGGACTATTTAAGGAAGTGGAACTACAGATTTGAAGGCTCTCATGGACAGAGGGATTGTGTGTAAGTGTAGAGAGACCAAAATTGGAGCCAACGTACCTGCAGAAATAGTGCTGGAAAATACTTCCTTCAGTGTGTGTTGACATTCTGAGAGGCTCCACATACTACTGTTTCTTTAAAAAAAATTTTCAACCTAATTAATTAGGGAGCCTCTCCACCCTGATCCACAATTAAAACAAATCTTCGATATCTAAAATTGATAATTTGGTAAGTGAATTGGTAGTTGGAAAATAAAAAGACATTCAGTATTTTAAATTGGTGGATATGCATTTTTATAGAAATATAATGTGTAGTCAGATTTGCTGATAACTAGTTGTCCCGGTTTCTTTATTTTAATATCAATTGTTAGTGTATGTGATCCTTTACAACATCGACCAGGTCTCATTCCTTTCTGAATTACAGTACCCAGCCTGGAGCTTGGCTCCTGTCCCATAGGTGCTTAGTGGGTATGTGTCAAATCTTAGTGTGTTAAAAAGGAAACTTCTCAGGCATTCATGCCAATACTTTTATTCTTTGAGTCCTGGACTCCCAATGCCAGTCTCACTCTGTGGCCCACTTAAAGTGTTTATGTTTCCTTTGATGTGCCCAGAGAAGCAGCAGAGCTGACTTTGCTCACTGCTAGGTGGAGTGGAGTGTTTGGGGTGGAGACAGCTTTGAAATTATCTGATAGTCGTATTGAGCTGCTTCCATGGTATTCAAGTTGATGAATTATAAGGAAACTCTTAGATACAGAGAGAAAGACCTAACACAGAGCTTCTAGGGAAATTCCATTAATCTACCTCTTGTTTGGTGCCTATAGTAAGATGCAAAAAACACTAATATAGCAACTTTTCACACTATATTGTAATTATCTGTTTACATGTATGTCTCTTGTTTTGTTTAACAAACTTTAAGTAAAGTTTAATTAATTACTTTATTTATTAGAGTCTGTCTCTCTTAGTGAGATTCACAGAGTCAAGTAATATGTCTGATTTATCTTCATCTAGTATTTAGTGCTTGACACTTACCCGATCCTCAATAATTATTAATTAAACTAGTGCAACATATGAATGCAAACAGAATCTTCTTATAGTGTGCATTGGAAAACCATATATATGTGTATGTGTGTGGCTTTACTTATATATTCAATATATATACTTTTACATAATTAGACATATTTTATATAGTGTGCATACATGATATTGGTGGGTTTTTTTTCTTGCTTTCATGCATAGTAGAAGAATATTCAGTGTGATGGGCTAGTTGAAAAATTAAATGAAGAGAAATTCAAGATTAACTATCCAAGAGTTCTGAGAGTTTGCAAGACTGATGTACAGTAAATTGACAAAAAGTTTTTGTATCCCACTGTTTTTAGTGGTTCTTGTAATGTTTATTCTCTGTGGAAATACTGTTGCTCCCATATTTAAAAAAAAGAATGGAAGAATCCAAACATTATTTGTAGAGAATGACTTCACTATTCATGAAGGGAGAATGGAACTTAGAGCTGTTGATACACCTTCATGTGAGAAGAGGACTCAAAGCATCTTACGTTCTGTTTTTCCTGGAAGTTAACAGTACCTGGCATCACTATATCAGCCTCTCCTTCCTCCTCCCATATACACACATGCAAAAATATCTCAAAATTTAAGGCATAATAAGAGAATGTAGATGATCTGGCTAGGATATACCAGCTCCTTAACAGGCTGCCTGTTCTTAAAAAAAGGAGTTAAGCTTGTATGAGCATATTTCTTTCAGAACCTGAGGAAATGGAAGGAAATGAAAGAAGGCCAGGGAACTTGTCTTTCTCACTTGTCGTGGACCTGGAGGGCACAGAGCTCCGTATTCTTTATTGTACTATTTCAGCTGCCTTGATGCTTTATCCCTTTGTCCTGCGCAAACTTGTTACACATTTCCTGAAATGTATTTTTCTTATCACAATATATTAGATCATTTTTCATTATCAAACAGTTTGAGACTTCATCATCAGAATTACAAGTTGCTTATTTTATCCATGTTAGGGATAAGTTGAATGGAATGTTCATAATATATACAGTTGGGGTCACAACAGGCACTTTTTGCTGAAATTGTAAATTATTTCTGCATTTGAACAATAAAATATAAATATTTTGTAATAAGCAGGGATGCATGCTATGTTTTGGAATTCAGTATGATAGCTGCCAGTGAAGTCTTAACTTATTAAATACTACATAAAGCAACTCTATGATTGTATTAACAGTTTCTACACATAGAGACTGTAATCATATTGCATAAAAGGGAATGCTGTGTGGATTCTGGAAATGAGAATTCAGTCCTCTATGGTTTAGAGCAATTCACAGTTCCCTCATTCCCCTTCCCCATGGAAGAACAAGTTCACAAGTTCATTTTATTGTCCTTAGTTATGTCAATGGTCAATATCAATTTTCCAGTAAGATATCAAACAAAGGTAAATGAAGGCTCTTCTCTATGTCTGTTTGTTAGAAAGATTTGAGAGAGAACTATTGAAGAGTTTGTTGGGAAAGTCTTTAAAGAATTTAGCCTGCAATCTGAGATGTATTTACTTCAGCAAGATCATATGCATCCATATTGTCAGTATAGCGACATTTAGTGTTCTTTCATTTTCCATCATGCTCGCTGGTAATATAAAGAATGCTGTCTAGTTCTCAATACTGATATACTTTACTATGCACAAATCTCCTATAGCATTTTTCTAATAAGTTAGAAAATTAATAAGAAAACTGACTCAGGAGCTGATACCAGGTTCTGGACTAATTTTCTACAAATAGATCTGCAGTAGAAATACATTGTTTTTTTTTAACAAGTAGAAATATATTGGTACGGTACTGAGCCTTAATAGAACTAAAAAAGTAATTTCGGCCTGTTCATAAAATCCCTTATGATTTTCATGTTGCAGGATAATAATTTGGGGTAAAATTAAGCCAAATAAATAACTCTTGTTGATGTAGACTTGAGTCCTGGCGGTATTTTAAAGATGCACGGGGCACAGCCGTGAGTAGGTCACTTTCACAGACTTCCCTTGTCAGGGTCCATTTAGGAAGGCAGAGTACGTTATTTTAAGGGGCCTTTGAAGAATGTAGTAACTTTAACATTACCATGGAAAACTGTGTATGCAAATACTACAAATAATAATTCTGCTTTTTAAAGTACTATATTTTCTGGCTTTCTTTAAAGTAAGTTAGTTTCACAGAGAAATGCATTTTTCCAGAGTCCTTTAAAGTTTTAAATTAAGTTTTTGAAGACAGTCTCGACTATAATTTTTGTATTTTTACATGTAATAGTAAAGAACTAGATGAGAGGGAATGGGATTACCATTTGCCATCACTACCAGAGCTTGACATCCCTCGATTTGTTTCATGTAAAGTATACCACTCTTCACGAAATATTTCTATTAAATACTAAGTCCAGATTGTTATTGGTCAAAACTTCACTGATGAAACAAGTTGATTAGCAGGATTTAAAAAATAAAACCAAGAACAAAGTCAAATTTCCGAACAGAGGAATTGATCTCTACCAGAAAGGCAGCCTTTCGAGATTTTTACAAAGAATTGGGTATCTGAGGCACTCAGCTTTTTCAGTTTGTTGAGCATAGCAGTGTCTGGTTGGAAGAAATAAAATCTCACCACAACACATTCATGCCTCATGTGGTAACCCCTGAAAAGCTCTGAAAAGTTTCTGCTGACCGTGGCAGTCTGCTGCGTTCAGCCTTGCTGCAGTCTTATGTAGTGGATTGTGTTTTATATCCGAAGACTTGTTTCTCACAAGCTATTTAATACCTACTTTGGCAGCTGCTACACTTGAATTTGTATATTGTTTTGGAGCAGTTGTCATCCAAGTGTGGCCTCTGGTCCAGCAGCAGCAGCAGTGTCACCTGGGAACTTGTCAGAAATGCAAATTCCCAGGCCCCACCCAAAACCTATTGAATCAGAAACTCTGGGGACGGGCCCTCATCATCTGGTTTAACCAGCCCTCCTGGTGATACTGATGCCTACTAGAGTTTGACAACCACCGGCTTACATTTTTAAAGTGCTTTCACTTTGGTATCAGGTAGTAGGGTACCGATTTTGTTTTACAGGGGAATCTAAAGCTTAGGGAAGTTGTTTGATATGCTCAAGTTCACTGTAAGTGACAGAATTTGGACTTGAATCATATTCTTCTTTGCTCCAGGTCTTACTATTTTTTCTATCCCCTGCCCTGCCCCCTCCTTGTCAAAAGTGACTCAAACTGTGAGAACTGGAGGTTGGAGAACAGACCCAAGCTCTTGCTGCACAACTTTGTGATGGTGAATGTTGTCTGGATTTTAGGAGTAACTAGCTTAAGGGGCAAAATTATTTTACTTCCCTTCAGTGAGCAGGTAGGAAATGTGCATTTAGTATAGCTGTGATTCTTGTCAAGTCCAAGGAATCAAGTCACGATCCCGGAGACACCAGCCTGGGGATGCCAGTTCTCTGGGGAGATGCCCACCACACTGGCCATGTTATTTACTTCCATGCACAGGATCTCCTCATTGCAGTGATGACAGAGTATAAGAGGCATTACCGCTCCGTACTTAACTGGGTGGTAGCAAACACAGTGCAGAGCAGTTAAGATGAGGAGATTTAGTTTATGACATACAATGCTTATTTGGAAAAACTGATCATAATTTGCTTTCTGTGCTGAAGCCACTTCAGAAACAATCCTGAGAAATTCTAATTATGGCTCAGTTTCCCCAATTCTTCTTTCCTTTTGATTAGGGAAACCTTAAACACTAAGGGGAAATGTAATCAAGTTCCTCTCCTTGTAAAGTATCAATTAGTGTAAAAATACTTCAAAAAAAAATCTACATTATGTTCATGTGCCGTTCCCTCACTATTTTGCCTCCATAATACGTATCTTGAAATGTGAAAACCTGCGTTTCTGGAAGAATATTATTTTAGAATAGAAGCAGAGGACCAATTATACTAAAATTTAGGTCAAAAAGTATTTTGTTAGCATTTTAACCAGACTTAGTTTTCTCCAGTTTCCTATTTTGTAACTTCAAACCTAATTTCAGAAAAAAAATTAATACATCTGGAAAAGAAGAACATTTCTTATTCATTCTTTGCAATGTGATATCCAAAATGATAAAATAATTATGATATAATTTAGTATATGACTTTGAATTTTAAAATAATTTCCATCTACATGTTTTTATTTAATTCTCAAAATAAAAATGTGATTTAGTTTTTAATTATATCTTATTTGATAAGTGAAGATACTGGAGTTTAGGGGAGTGAGGTGAATTTTCAGACTGAGTTGTTATCCCGTTCGCTTTCTGCCATACTGAACCTACCACAAAGGACACAGTGAGCTGTGCTTATGGGCTGCAACTAATGGGAAATTATACTGGTAAATATATAGGGAAGTTCTTTCCATCTATGATAAAATTTAATTTAAAAATTATAAATAATCTCAGTTTAAAAAAACTATAGTATCTTGTTCCATTTTGTCCTTGAAATAGAGTAATCATTTTGTGGATAACCTTGCTAATGTTAAAAATCCTTGCAGTTTGAAAACTGTGATCATTTACCCAAAGTAAACCCAGTTCATTTGACTACCGGCTGGCCAGTAGGAAACAGAAGTGAGACACTTCAGTTATGAAGAATGGGAAAGCTTGGCAACTTTAATCTGAAGTTCTGAATGTGTGTGCCTGCTGCATTATCTGTGAAATAGATGTTAGTGTTTCTTTTCTCCTATGGGAAAATAAACACAAGTCATTAGTTTTCCTTTCTCATAGGGAGTTGTTGGAGTAGGTGATATTGCCCAAAAATGGCACAAGCATTATTGTTGGTCCCACGTGCTCTTCTACAACCTTGCCACCCCCATCAAGGAATGAGTTCAATTTCCCCTTCTCTTGAAATTAGACAGGCTTTTGTGAGACTCTCCATAAACAAAATGCAGCTGAGTGATCTGAATCAAGAGTGCATGACATCTCAAATGAGGTCATAAGAATGGTAAGGTTTCTTTCTGACTTCCTCCTTCGGGACTCTTGTCTTTGGAAACCAAATACCATGTTCTGAAGAAGCCAAGTATCCTCATGGAAAAGCCATATCTTGGTGTTCAGGCCACAGCTCCAGCTGAGTACCCAGCCAGCAGCCAACATCAACCACTAAATATATGAGTGAAGCAGTCTTCAGGTGATTTCTAGCTCCCTGCCTTCCAGTCACCCTATTTGATTCTAAGTGGATTAAAGATGAGCTGTCCCCACTGGGCCCTGCCTATGTTGCAGACTCATGAGAAAATGGGTGTTAGGATGATTTATTATGTAGTGATAGATAGATGGAAGACTGCATACTCCAGAAAAAATTTACAACAGCATTTCATAGAATTAAAGTAAGAGAAAAAAAAAATCTGTTGCACATATACAAAATACTTCTAAAAGCCAGATCTCATAAACGTCTAAAATTCCATCAGAAAATTATATATTAGACAAAGGAAGGAAAAATTGCCCCCCTCTTAACATCTTTTTTTTTTTTTAACTGTGTACACCAGTGCCCTATAATATCTTAAAGATCTTCACCACTTCCACTTCCAAAGTCCCAATTCCATCAGTCCTTTTTGGATTTCCTACAGGAAATTCTTGTTTGTGGCCTGGGTGAGAAATAGTATTTCCAAGACAACAGTTGATCCCAGGATGCACTTTCTGGAAGTCCAGAACTAAAAATCCTGTACCTAGATCTGAGCTAAAGTGGACTGAGAAGATGACCAAACTGAAACAAAGTTGCCTTTTCAAATGCCACTTAATTGTTTAAACCAATCAACCAAGCAATTTGGCTGGTTAGATGGCTTTATTTTTCTTTTTAATGTGAAAGGTTTATCAGTGGGTGAACATCTACCACAGTAGGGGTTAATGATTGTGAGGATTGAGAGTTAATTTATTTAAAGCACTCAGAACAGTCCCTGCACAGAGTAAACACTATTTGTGTATGTATGTATTATAATTATGATTGTCAAATCTGTTATTATTTATTTAAATATTAAAGTGATGCTCACTTGTGATTCTCCGCTATGGATCAGGAGAGAATTAAAAAAACAAAGTAGTGCCTTTACTTTTCAGGTAATTAGAAAATAATTCCGTAAGTTTTCAAAGTAAATGAAAAACAGTCTAGGGAGATGGTTTTTCTGAAGTTGTGAAGCCCTGGCTTGCTGTAACCCTGGAGACACTGCTGACAGTAAGTTAGAATTTCTGGAAGTACCATACAGTCTTTGTAGCCAAAGACAGGATACACAGGAACCTTCTAATTTGGGGTAATTCTATTGCTCATTTAACTCCTATGTTGCAATGGCCTGAGAGTCGTGACTCCCTTAATCCCCTCCAAGAATCAGAGAAGCTCTGTACAGAGTTAGAGAACAGACCATTCTGATACCAACTGCTGAATTTGGGGGTTCAAAGACCACCCTTGGGTTTGCTA
Source organism: Camelus dromedarius (assembly GCF_036321535.1). Classification (NCBI taxonomy): domain Eukaryota; kingdom Metazoa; phylum Chordata; class Mammalia; order Artiodactyla; family Camelidae; genus Camelus; species Camelus dromedarius. The sequence goes on from NC_087436.1 coordinate 44,367,698, forward strand.
GTTCACTAGGAGGAGTCACAGAACTCACTGAAAACTGTTACACTCACAGTTACAGTTACAGGGAAAGGATACAGATAAAAATCAGCCAAGGGAAGAGATTCATGGGGCACAACCCAGGAAAGTTCCAAACAAGGATCTTCTGATCATCTTTTCCTTGTGCAGTCATGGGGAGCATTACTCTCCTGGTAATGACGTGTGACAGTACACATGCAGTACTGCCAACCAGGAAAGTTCACCTGTTCCCTAGTTTTTATTGGGATTTCACCATGAAGTTGCCTGCCTGAGTGTCTGACCTTTAGTATCCAGCCTCTCCAGAAGTGGTGGATACCACATGGCCCAAAGCCTCCTCGTAAGTCACATTGCAGAATTTTAATCAAAACTCCCCAGGTTAACAAAGACACTATTCCTAGAGATCATCTCCCCTGAGAGAAAGGCAAAGGCTAGACCTCTGAGTGATGTTAATCCTTTCCTACATACTCTGAAGTTGAACTCTCTTAAGTGACTGAATATCTGATCCATTTTTTTCCTCTCTCTCCCTGGTAAGGAGAGGAGTTGGTCCTGATCACCTAGGAGATGTCACAAAATATGTGTTTTATTGCTTCCTCTTAAATAGTTGTCACGTTTTGGTGGTAACTTCCAATGTTCTATCAGTAAGGGAATGATGGAAGTGTGCAGCAGCTTGGGTTCAGCTTTTCAGTACATCTTGCAAGGTAAGTGTTCTGGTTCTCATGCAGGAACCTGGAGCCCAACACAGTCATTAAACTGTAGAGTTTTTCTTTGTCATCTGTGTATGACACTAGGCTTGTCCTTAGGCATCAGTACTGCTTCTTTTCCTCCCCTGAATATTAGCATCTTCTCTGCTCTACCCACCGCTAGTTTAAGGGGGTACAAATATTGTTTAGAAAATAATATCTATATATGCCAGAATGGGTTTGGTGAATAACTTGACTGAAAATTATTAGTATTGAATTCTTTGAACTGAAAGTTTTTGCCTTATCTTGTTCCACTCATTTATTCATTCAGTGTTTATTAATCTCCTGTGACGTGCCAGGTTACTGATATTCACACAAATATAGATTCAATATATCTCCTCCCTACAGTGGGAAACTTTGCAAAAATACACATGGCCTTTCTTCCTTTATTCTCTACTCTCTACTTCCTTGTGTATTCTGTTAGCTTTTTAGGATAGGGTAGGAAGTGCCTGGAAACTGAATGTGTATATACAAAGAGGTCTCTAAATGATTCACTCACCTCCTCTCCAACTACCATTAAGAACTGCTGTCAGAGTTTACAGTGTAAAAGGGGAGAGACAGAGATAAATACATAATTACAACCCTCCAGGTGAAATACTATTAGGGGTATGTTCAAAAATTTACTAAGAATATTACAATGTTTGGCTAACGTCAGAGTAAAGAGACAAAATAGAGGAAAGCATGTATTTAATTTTCCAGTAGATGACAAGATTTACAGGAAAACTGACTTAAAAGAGAATTGAAAGAAGAAAAAGACGTATTCACTTATTTTTGAAGTTTACCTATTTTTTTTTTGGTTCTCTGACTTGATGGTTGCCAGGCACTTGGTATAGGTCATTTTCATGGTTAAACTGAATGGCAAGTTATTAATAGGGATGGATGTTCTAACCATGGACTGACATAGTTTCAGAGAATAAAATTAGGTGGCTTCACAACAGTAGAAATTTAAATAATGCAATTGTTAATTGTTTAACACCTTTTATAGGCATTTCACTGTAGGCAGAAAAATAAACCTTTTTTTTGTTTCATTAGAAAGAAATCTATATAGATGTAGCCTGGAGAGGATGAAAGTGTCGGTTTTTACATTTAAGGATTTGTGCTTTATGAGCCTTGATATGTTAATGCTTCCTCTGGGGCTCTTGTGGATGAGCACATTGCACAGGTGGCCCATTGAATTTATAGACACAATAACTGAACGGGAGACATGAGAGGCCAGAGCGTTTGTGGCACATGGGCTGCAGCTGGCTTGGCCACTTAACAGCCGACATAAGTTTTATGTGACACAGCCACTTACTGAAACACCGGAGACACTCTTTTTTCCTGGGACCCCAACCCGCTGCTTTTTTCACTCTTCCCTTCCTCCAGCACAGATCGTGGAAAGCCCTGAGAGCTGCTTTGTCAAACTCTGAAATGAGCAAATTAATTTATAATAATTTATGAAGTTCTGGAGCTCCTTGAAACGAACATCTGTTAAATGCGACTTCACTTTGTAACATTCTAAAACTCCATGGATTAAACAGTCAGGGGCTTGGAAACTTGAAAAAGCTGAGGTGCCCATGTCTGAAGAAAGTCTGAAAAAGCCAGAGAACTAGCTTTTGCAAATTAAAATGTTTATCATCTAAATTAAAAATGCCACTTGGGGGTGGGAGATTCTTTGGCCAGAATATCCTCAAGACTATTGGAATATCTGTTGCCAAACATTGTTGAGGATAAAAAAGAAAAATGATTAGACGTACACGCACACCCTCGTCTAAAATTTAAAAGACATAAAATTAGTTGTGGGCACGTACTTCTAGAGACTCCTCTGCCGGTTTAATCTGAGTTAGTGCCGTACTCAACATGGAGGTGCTAGAACAGCACTCTTCAGTAAGGGATATGGGCTCCAATCTAAAGAGAGATGAAAACATGAGAGAAGTGGAAAGAAGCAGAGAAAGAGTAACATACGGAGCAAGTATAACTGAAAAGTAAGGAATAATAGAAAAGAAGCAAAAATACCGTTTTCCTTGTCTTTGCACATTATTTGCAGGCAAGATTATTTTATTAAGATACTAATTTACTTTTTGTTTTTCCTCTATTATTGTTCCCCAGGTCCCAACTTGTCACCAGACTCTGGTGCCCTCGGGAAGTTTGTGTAGAGGGCAAAAGTAGAAGTTATCTGAAACAACCTGTATTTTGGGGTTTTGTTTTCTAGAAGCTTGAACCTTTGAGGAAAGAGCTCGGAGCGGAGCAAGGACATTACTTGAGGCTGGGGTGGGCCTGGAAGCTCCCCAGCTGGGATGCAGAAAGTCCTTAGAGGGCAGTGCCTGCCGGAGGGGCCCTCAAGGCGGGCCCTTGGCCTCTGGTCTCCAGCCTCAGCTGAGATTCTCTTGTGTTATCTGTGGCACAAGTGCAGCAGGTTGCCAGGGCCCCATGTGAGCTCGGACAAGGGATATCTCTGCGTCAGCCAGCTTAGGGAGAAGTCCGAGGGGTCTTCCTGATGCACTAACACTGCATGGGTCTTCTGGGTCATTGCATTGCCTGTATGTGGTAAGGGAGTCCCCACAGTAATAACTGAGGGAAAATTCCCTGCCTTCCTGTGTGATGAGAGCTCGGATGAGTTTTAGTTTTGCGTTCCTTTCTGCTACATTTGGTTTGTGAACTTCGAATCTCCTTCTTTCAATAACTCCCAAGTCCGTCTTACCTTCTTTTGCTGTCTCATTTCTAGCAGAAGAAAATATTCACAGATATTTTAATCTATGTGTGTATGTATATATTCAGTTATTTTTAACCTGCCTTTTCCCACAAAGGATTTTAGACAATTTGTTTAGGAATATTATCAATTCAATCATAATCTCCTTCCCACACTGAACGATGAAATATAGCTAAAAAATCACGGACCAACTGATTTGAAACAAGAGCTAAATTTACATTTATCCATGTGATATTTTCATGAGTCAACATAATACAGCAGTTAATGAACTTGAGCTCTGAGGCCAGACATACCTGAGATTCAATCCCAGCTTTCCTTAATGCTATAATAATGGGCAAGTTAATTTATCTTTTCCTCAAATGTATAGGGTTATACCGAGGATTGACTGTAAATGTGTGGTGGAGCACTTGAACAGTGCCTGGCACAGAGTTGGTTTAATGTTTAATAGTGCTAGCTGGGTTGCTTGCCACTGAAGAGCCCTGTTTCAGGAGCTTAGGATATACTCAGGGAAGGCGAATGACTGATATGTTCATAGCAAGTCATGATCCTTGATTCATTTAAGTTAGACTCCAAAAGTAGCAATGATTGCACTAAATTATTAACGTAATTTTTCCAGTTTTCCGTGTTACTTTTTTGTATTTGTGTGTGTGTGTTTGTCCCCATGAATGTCCACATGCACCCACACTCATGTACTTAAAGAACCCAAAGTTCCTTAATCTCAGTGGTTTGATGGATGTTGATGTTATCACGCTGGCCTCATAAGCATTATGCACCAATTTAAGACTAACCAATTCAGACTACATAGAATCCATGACAGGATTAGATAATGCATCATTAGAGTATTTTAATTCAATATGTGACATATGGTGATAGAAATCATTTTTCCTAAGGGGCATCCTGTAAAGGGTGATGCTTACATGTTCTGCAGGGTATTTTTTAAAATATGGTCTTAATTTGAATAATAATATAGCTTTGACTCATTCAGGATATTTATGAGAAAGAGGTATTTTTACTTGAGAACTTACTATAGCTCATAAAAATAGCTAAGAATAGTTGAATATGCACAATAGAGTGAGAAATGTACATTCTTAATTGACAGTTAATTAATCTGATTATATAGTTCACAAAATACAAATAACCAACAGGATTATTTGGTCCTTCCTCACTAAAATTGGGTGGCACTCTTGGCCAGATGGGGCTGGCAATATGAGCTGTTCGTTGACTGGTCTGCATTGGAAGATTTGTTTCCTTAGGTAAGAATTGCATACAAATTGTGGAAAGTAGTTTGGTGTCTCCTCCTGCAAGTGTTTAGAAGTCCTGTCTTTAAGGTTCTCTCTGTTTCCTGTTACCTTCCAGATCTAGGCAAAGGTTGGATCATAAGGGGATTTGCTCTGATGACACATGCTATTGGTGAAACATCTTCTGTTTATCTTGGAAATAATGACTCTTTTTTTGAACCGGTTTGTTTTCTATCTCCTGGAGTTTATGGCAGAGATAGGAGAAACTCAGCATGTTCTAGGTCAGGTTTTTACTGAAAAAAGATTTTTATTTTTTCTTGAAAAAATCATGGAGGGAAAAAAAGGAGAGGGATGCATAGTCACAAAGTAAATTATTTCAGTTGCAGGCCGCCTCGGTGTTTCCTTAATGTACACAGTTTGTGGCAGCAGAGATAGGTAATACATTATTCTGTTAGCGGGAATATCTGATTGCAAAAAATAATTCATTGATTAGCCCTGCTTTAAAAAGAGAGTTTAGTTATTGAGCAGAGTTAAATAATAGATTTTTCTGACTTCTAAGAATTTATCCCCAAACAAGAGCATATGCACGGATTTGACCACATCCTCTTAATTACTATAGCTTTATAGTATGTTTCACTAGCTGATGGAAATCATTATCCCAGTATCATTCTTTTTTATATGTCAATTATTATGTATTTATTCATTCAGAAAATCTGTAACTTGATCAGATTCCACCACCTTTACCGTAAGCAATATTTTAGTTTAAACTAATTAAATATGCAATTAAGTGTAGGAGAATTAAATCTGTCCAATTTTGAGTTTTTCATCTAAGAATACTGAATTATTTTTTAACTTTAAGGAAGTTCATTATATCTAGTGATGTTCAATTTCATGTGGTTTGGGCTTGTTTTTATGCCTATTAAGATAATTTTTTATCTTATGTTAACCATCTACCTAATATATATTAGATGTATAACCCAATCTGCTTAGCTTCAAAATTTTTGATGAGGTTGCCTTTATATATTCAGCAAAATAATTCTTAAAAAAGTGTTAACAGGACAGAGCCATGTACATAAGCCATATGATGTGCTAAATTTAATGGCATGGATTTCTGATCTGTTTAAGAGGTTTAAATAATCATTAACTGTTCAACATAAAAATTATATTTTAATATAGAATTTGACATATTTTTAATGTATATTTAAAAATATTTAAAATATTCAGGAAGTCTGAAGATCTTTATTATCTTCATATCATAATTTTATATGCTAATGAGTTTTATACCATTCGTATATAAAGGTGTTGATTATTGAGGTTAATGATTGGCAGAGTGCCCAATAGACAGGTTTTGCTTCCTAATTACAGTGTGAAAACATGCTCTATATTCCTCTGCTTTTTTTCAAAATTTCACCCTCACTCAGAGGCTCTATTTAAATCTCTTCTATGTATCTGTTCCTGCTTGTCCAGTTTGTTCATATGTGGCATGGTTGCTGAGGCAATGGATGTCAACCTCTACTACTTATTAAGGACCCCTTAAGCCTTGCCATGAATAAGGGATAAGAAGCCACTCAGTCACTCTGTTATCCTCAGCTTTGAATATGGTCTTCATTAATTGAGCCCTGATAGTGTACCGCTTGCCTTTTTCCCAGCTAACTCTGTGTGGATCCCATGATTACTAGTTTGTAGTCCAAGTACTACCCAAAATGAAATCTCATCCTGAACATCAGGCTGATTTGGGCCCCCCAAAGCAACCCTCCCTGACACTTTATATCTTAGAAGTTGAATTCTGTATTTAACACTTAGTCATGCTGGCTGAGGCATTGCCTCATTCTATATTCTACCCCAGGTCCATGACACTACTTGCCAGGTGGGTATTGCCACTTTCCAGGTTCACATCATTATGACCCTGCCTTCTAGAATGCATCTTGTGTATTGTCAGTTTGAGTGGGGCCCCAGCTCATGATCCTCACCTTAGGCATTTAGTTTGGACTGTTGGTAATGATGCTTGGGTCCAACTCCAAACTCATTTCACTATTCACAAACCAGAATTACCCCAGTTCCAAATACTTGCTTTTTCTTGGCAGCCTACTGTTCAAGCAGCTGCAGACATTTTATCTGAGGCTACGAAGATCATGAAATTTTCGTATCTTCCTGGAAAATTCTGGCTTAATTATTAAATTATTTTTTCATGGAGTTTGCAATTCAGTTTTAAAATTCTAAAGGTCAGAAATTAATGCATTATTTTTTCCCCATTTTTGTAGTAACTATTTTTTTTAAGAAAAGATCCAGATACATAATTTGATAAATTCTAGTATATTTGTAGGGTCAGAGCATGTACTATTTGAAATAGGACCTGACATTGTATTCTGAATATTATGCTCATCTTATTTCTAGCATGTAGTGTTTAAAATTTCTTTCTTGGTTAGTATGTATGAATGGTATATGAAATGTATTATTAGAAGCATTTTTTAGATTGTTTAAAATCATTATTATTCTCAGAGCACTTTTGAATGAATTCCTCTGTTGAAAATTTTCTGAAATTCTTAGCATTCGTATATTGTGTCAGGGGAACTTTTCCCACTCTGTGCATAGAATAGTCCTTTCAGTACAGCACCTGAAGGGGTCACTCATGCACAGGACAAATAATACTCTCAGTGGAGTAGGCTTGATTTGAATAGTAAAATATCTTTGAGTGGTGGCAGAAACATTTTGTGTCACTTCTGAGGGATAGAGTAGTTGAATTCTTTCTAGAAATAAAGGTTGTTTTCTAAGGAGTGTATTGAAATGTAGGAATTCAAGGGCTATTCTTCTTGTCAATTGTAAAAAGTTTTTATTTCTTTGCCATTTTCCTAGAAGCTTGTTTTAGGAATAGGAGTGAAACACAGAACACATAAGCATTAGCAGGATTAGACTTTCAAAAGCTTTGAAGGAAATGAGGGCACAGTTTTTTTTTTTTTTTTCAGACTTTACCCTCTGTTTTTTTCATGGAGAAAGGATTTTTTTAGGAGCAGGAGTAGAAAGGGTTGTAATTGCATAGCATATTGGTTTTTTTTTTTCCAAATTTAAATTTAATTGTATTTTTGTTATGCAAAATGCAGTTCAAGAAAGTATCCCCTTGCTTTATGCTTTATTACTGATTTCACTCTAGGCAAGAATATATGAAAACAAGCAGCTCTTGGCAATTAGATATTGCTGTGATAAAATATTTTGTAATGCTGAGATTTTTTTCTCTTTAAAAATTGGATTGATTAATTTCACACAAAAGGAGATTATCTTAAGAATTCTGTCACTTGTATGATTGTTGTATAAATAATTTATTGTTTAAAAAAATGTGCCTAAAAAGCCTAGCACAGTGAATATATGATAAAAGTTCTCACTGCTTCTGAAATACTTGAAGTCCATCTGTGACTGCAAATTAGGTATAAACTCCAATTTTTCTACACCTTCTCTGAGTAAGTATTTTTATTTCTAAATTTAAATTGAGGATGACATCTTAAAATTGTTTTATAGAGAAAAGTATGGTTACATTTCTAGATGTCTTATGTTTGACACTTGCATGCTTTAAAGCAAACAATACTCATTGATTACCTAGAAAGTTTCTTTATGCTTTGTTAATTTGATAGACCAGGCAATTTATTAGGTGTTTCCTGTTTTTAACTGTAGTCTGATTCTGAAGGAAATGAGCAGTGTCTGTGGCACAGCAGATGAGTCTGTGTCTGATGAGAGCCATGTGGGCCAAACTCTCATTTTTCTTAAGTGCTGTCATTTTACAGATGTATGACCTTTTTCTTCTTTCTTCAGAGGAGGAGGGACTGGGGGAAGAAGATAATACACGGGGTTCATTTGAGAAACTCTTGTAGGCAGATACACAAATCATGTCATGTAAACCAGAACAGGCTAAGAAAACTCACATCTCTTTTCCGAAGACAATAACAGATAGGACAGAGAAAGATGGAGTCAAAGATGATTAGGAAAACAGGAATGGTTAATGGATAACAGCAACGTGGCGCCAAGCTGTTCATTCCATGTCATAAAGATATGAAGCCACACAAACAGAGGCCAGGTAAAAGGTCTCTGAATGCATATCCAATCAATGCAGATGTAGATTTGTGCTTTGAGACTATTTGATGGAGAATAATATGAAGCATGGAGAAGTTACTCACAGCAAATTAAGCTGTTCCCTCCTTACCAGGGCTACCTCATGGTTGTGTGGTGTGACCTGTGCGTTCACACAGGACACAGCACGTGGTATAATGCTCTGCTGTTGCCCCACATTTTCATTTTGCACTGGGTCCCACAAAATGTGTGTAGCCAGTCCTGAGCATGCCTAATATATTTTGGACCTGTATTTTTTGTGTTTTTTAGTGTGTGACGCTTTTACTTTTAAATTCTGAAACCACAGATTCACATGGTCCTTGCAACCAAGGGTGATTTAAATGGTCATCATGGTGGCCAGCAGGGAGCCATCTCTTAGGCACTTTTCATACCTAATATCTGACCTGCCTTTACTTGCTCTAGGCCCAGGGGGCTTATTTAAGAAGGGCCAAATTTAATGGAAAGTTGAAATCATACCTGGAAGACTTTACATCATAACTTTTGTTGAAGTTAGAATGAAGAAAAAATGTATTCTTAGACTGTGTTCCTAAGCAGAAACCCTGTTATGTTCTCTAAGCTTGATCAACTAACACAGGCACACACACACATCCATCCATCCATCCATCCAGGAATAAGTTTTGTGATAAATACAAATTATTTTAAAAATCACGATTTTATTTTATAATATGAAAGCAGACAAGATCAAGTTTAATATTTTCATACATATGAAGAGATGCAACTTCATACTATCTCCTTATGAGAATAAATCCCTACTATATGAAGTCTTCATTTGGAATAAATTCTCTGTAATATGATCACACCCTTAAAAAGCGTTCATGGAGAAACTTGTTAGTTTTTACTTCACTCTTGCTAAACTGTTTTCTAATATTGAGCTAGTTTCTTTCTTGTAAGCATTTAAACGAGTTCCTACAGTGAGCCCTGCTGCTATTTGTGAAATCAGTTTCTCATTTTATTTTGGAGTCTTTTTTGTTCAGTTCAGCACTTTGTCCTGTGGGTAGGATCTCATGAGATGTGAGCGTAACTGATGGAAGCCCAGTGAATTATCTCATCTGGGTTTATTTGACTTCATGGGGGGAATTCTCTAATCTGAACTTCTCAGGAGCAGCGTCCACTTCATGTACACCACTAACTGCACTGGGAGCCTTTCCTCATCTTCCTGTCTCTGATGCAAGAGTTAATGTTTATTTTGGGGCAACCACAAAGGAAGAATCTCTTTCATGTTAGTTGATCTTTTTCAAAAAGAATAGAACATGCTATGCAGCTACACAGATTTAAAGAGCTACTCTGATCTCAAGTAAATCGACTTCATGCATCCATCCATCTTAAAGAACATTCAGTCAATCAAAATGCTTTCCTCCACTGTCCAGATGGACCATTAAAAGACAGTTGCCAAGCAATTTCTATTTTAAAAATCAATTTTGTACTAAGTTGAGGTATATGGTAAAAACCTCTAACCTATTACATAGTTTTTAAACAAGACCCTTCCCCCAACCCAAACTGTTAATTATTGCACAGCCAAGGCTGCAATTAAAGGCTGGAGATTTGTCTAGTGAGATAACAGAGGGAGGAAAACAAGGACACAGTCTCTCTATGGGGCAGTTACATCACACTTGATAGCTCTCTCATGGACGCTATTGTGTTTGTTCCTTAGCAGAGTGAATGTCCTAGTCAATAGATATGTAGAAATAAAGAGCAATTGAGATGAACACCTGTCTGATTATTGGAAAAGAATACACCCTATGAAAAACCTGAGAGATTCTCTTCACTTCTGTCCAAACCTCTCAAGCTCAACTCTCTTTAGTTAATTTCTTAGGAAAATGTCATTGACTGGAATATAACTATCTAATCACTTGCTTATTCTAAGATAAGAGACTGTAAATTCACTCAAGATAGACATAGAAATTTTTTTAAGAAACAAGATTTTCTTATGAAACGTAATTTATCCAACAGAATGGGGCCAAGACTATGGAAAGGTATTTAAGAGCAAAGATAATTGTCTTATATGATAGCCTTTTATTTCCATTACAGAACTTTATATTACAAGCTTTAAGGTGCTCTGGTTTGTTTCAGGCATTATTTTGAAGTCTTTTCCATTGCTTATAAAAGATTCGTTCCTGTAATTTTCATCTTTTCTACTTCAATTTTAAAAATCATCTATTGCTGAAAATAAATTTTTTCTCTCTTTACTTTCTCTAAACGAGTCAACTTCTTATAACCATCTGAACCCAAGGCATTTAAAACTGGATGAATCAGTCCTCTAATCCATTTTTCACTTTTTTTTTTTCATTTTTCACTTTTCTTTTGAATTGTTCCTCACTCATTTAATCTTTTTTTAAGAATCTCCGTATTTATCTTAGGTACATTTACAAGCATCTTTCATCAACACTGTCCACCTTGATACAGGGGTACTGATAAAAATTTATCTAGAAATTAAGTTTTCTGCTTATAATAGTTACTGTATTATAATATAGCTTCTATACTTGCCTTTAGAAATAATATAGTTTCATCCATTTTTTGAAATCTCCATAAATATATATAAAGAACTACAATGGTAGATATATCATGGTGATGTTTTAAATTGAGTCTCAAGTTAGGTGAAGAAGATACTTAACATATTTTTTGATAAATATAACTATCGTAACTGTATACTTATATGGTCTTACAAGTTAAAGGAAACATTTTCCTTGCCATAAAAATTGAAGATAGCCCAAGAAAAGTAAGACCTAGCCACAGAATATGAAATGTTGAGGGGGTAGGGGCTGGGAGAAGTTAGGGCTAACGCTTAGCTTTCTGCTTGTAATATTTCACCATGATTTAGTTATGTTGAGACTCTAAATAATGTTTTCCCTTTTGCTGGTTCACAGTAAATGCAAATAATTTTAAAAAACCAGCCATGGAATGTGAATGAAAGGGTTTATGTGAATCTAAAAACCTTATCTGTGAGCATTACAGTAGAATTGATCCTTCCTGCGATTTTAACCTTTTTAGTTAGATCTGATGTGCATGTGTATAGGTTTATAGCCTGGAAAGACTGGGCTCTCCTTTTAATGTAGAATCATCTTGAGCCATTTCAATATGATTCACTTAATCTTTCATTTATGTAGAATCTTCAGAAAGCCTGTCTGTAGATCCCAGTTTAAGGCTTCAGTTGCTCCCCACACAGAGTCTGAGGGTTAGGAAGCTCAATATTATCATTGTGATAGAGCATAGTCCAGCTCTTCCTTAATAAATGCAATGACATAATCAAGTAGGATGTAGGGAGTTGAATCCTCATTTTGTGAAATAACTACTATGCAGCAATTCTGAATTGAAATAATGTAGGAAACTTTCTGCACTGATCAGCAGTATTTATAATCTATAATTTTTAGGCTCTTTGTGCAGGAAATTAAAAGCAAAGTGCAAATAGTTTGTCTGTTTTGCTTAACCACAGGGTTGTAAAATTTAATACTCAAGCGACATGCAAATTAGAAAATAACATTTTAAACCAGTCAATCAAAAAATCCTGTGATTAAACTATTTGTTTGATAAGCATTCAAAGAGACCCCCCATGTTTTTTCTCTTTGGGGCACAGTTGTTTTCCTCCTTCTCAGGCCTAAGGGGTTTCATTTGCGTTTTATTTGCATTTTATTCTTAATGGGAAAAAAGAGAAAGCAAGGAGATAAGAGAAAGAAAGAAAAAACTGTTCCGGATATCTAGCAGTAACCAATTCCTTGGTGTTAGCCTGTGCTTTTGAATATTTTATCATTTATAAACTGAAAGCACATTATGCTCTGCTTTTCAAACAGGCTTTGTCACATGCCTTTCCTAAACCTTTTAAGACAGAAGGCTTGTGACTGGGATAAAAAATATGCATTCTTTATTTCTACATATCTCCTGTGGTGCTACACTGTGGGATTGGAAGAATAGAGGAGGTTCGAAGGAGGTCTGAAGAGCCTGCTAATTATTTACAGAGGCAAACTGATTTTTAACTTGTGACTTTTTTTGAAAGAAAATATATGTTGATACTATGAAAATATCAAGAGACTGTATGCTTGCTAAATAAGTCCTCTTTCTGACTTCTTAATCATCCTCTGGGCACGCATTTTGAGAGATGCTACTGAGAGATTTGTTGAACCTCATTGAATTAAGGTCAACTCATCAATTCTTAACAGAAATATAAGTTGAAGCTGATTCCTAATAGCTTCTGGAATGTAAAAGAAATGCTGACCTTTAGTCTAGATGTCAGTGGAAGCAGAGTCAAGAGCCAGAGAGTTTTGGTAAGAAATTTATACATTGCTGATAAGAGGTGGAAATTGTCTCTGTGTTTCATATGCTGGAATCCAGAGGTGGTGTTTCTAGTTCTGCTCCTGTAAGACCAGGACTAGTCATTTAACCTTCCTACTTTCTTTTATTTGCTTTGCATGCATAAGAATGTATGTTGGCATATTGCTTTTCTGGAGATAAAACGAAAGCTATATTAATGTGGCATATTAACCAATTGCTGCACATATAATATAAATGATTTCAATTTGCTAAAAGAAAAATCCCAGGTTAACAGCAGGCCTGCTCTGGAAACACAGGGAACACTGAAGAGAAGGGCAGAGCCTGGCTGTGTTTTGAAAAGAGTGGCTGTATGCCATGCAGCTTCCAGACAACTACCCAAGAGCCAGGCAGTGCAGGGATCCTGTAAAACTTCAGCCCTTGAATTCTGTAGCGATAAGGCAGGCTCTCTGGATTAACAACCCTGTCAAGGGTAACTCTCTGAAGTGCTTATTTGTTTAGACGAAGAAGCTCATTCATCATCAGGGAGTGATAGAAACAGGGGCTCTCTGACACTATATCTGAAGGCTACCTGGATGTATGGGCTCTTTTGGCACCATGAAAAGGAAGAGAAGGAGAAAAGACACTGTTGCTATTCAGTTTCAACATAGTATTAACATGAAATGTATTATACATGTTCAAAAATGCCATTTTTTATGATGCCAATTTCATCCCTTTTCATTATAAACCTCTTTGGGGGAAAAATTTATCTTAAGTGAAAATCATAGATGACAAGTGTAGTTACAATGTTAACTAACGTAATGAAACCCCCAAAGAAAAGAGTAACTCTTCTGTAAAATCTGGAATTAGAATTGCAGCTTGCCTTTTATTTACTTTATTATTAGATTCTTTGAAAACTATTTTATCAATCAATTCTTCTAGTCAAGCATGTGGATCTGATATTTATTTGCTAAAATAAAAAGATAAGACCAAATAAAGTGTCTTTTAAAAAATGCTATAGCTGAAATAGTGACTTTAAAAAAGTTGTGGAAGAATTTCAGATTTTTTTAAAGTACTCTATAATTTATAATGGTATAAAAATGGAAAAAACTCAAAAGCACATATTATCTGAGGAAATAAATAAGAATAATTGTAAAAATGGAGTGCCTTGAGTATAATTAAAAATAGTGTTACTTGCTAGATAGGTGAAATTTTAGGTACTATATTTATCAGTTATGATTGACAGTTAAATCTAAATTCTATGATTTTGAGTGTACATGTAACTAATAAGGAGATTTCAGTTTTATTTAAAACAGAAATGACATACATATATTGTAATTGTTAATTTGTACTTATATAATATATAATTCACAAATACTGTATAGTGATATATTCCTATATAACAAGTAAGAGTGCATATAGATATATACATTCTAATGTAACTGTGATTTATTGAGAATTATATGCTAATAATTACCTCTTGTTTTATAACATTCCTGCAAGTAGATACTGCAGTCTTAGTTCATATGTGAAGAAAGTACTGTTTAGGAAAGTTGAATAACATGTCCGGGGCCACACAACTAGTATGTGGTAGAAACAGGATTTGAAGGCAGATCCACTTAGATTCAAAGCCCTAGCCATTTACTTGTAGTCACGTTGCCTCCATTTTCATATATTTACATGTATCTATCTGCAGATATCATTCCTATTTCTAATAATGCTGTGTGCAGTGCCTTTCTCTAAGATCTTTTAGCTATCCTACTGGCTACAGAGGGAAAACCAAAGCAATACAGATGCAACAGTTGATACTTGTTGCCCTCTAAGAATCAAACCCGATGTAAAAAAGTGTATGTTGGAAGAAAGCAGGCTGATCTCAGAAAAAAAAAATTGTGCCATGGGCAGTGTGCTTCTGGTATCATCCCACTGCTCATTCTGTGTATTCCACTCCTTCTCAACTCTTAGAGCCCCTCACATTCCCTCAAATATGATTTCCCAGGAACTTCCCTCCATTTTGTCTTATTTCTCAGAGTTTTGATGCTTCCTGTGTAACGATGAGTAAAAACAGATTGGGATTAACTTAGTTAACGTGGTAGTTAGCTAACCTGTACCTAATTCTGAGAAATGTAGCGCTAATACTAAGAGGAATAAACAATGATATTGACTACCAAAACCATTTACCCACGTACACAGCTTGATAGTGAAGACTGCATCTACCTATCGGCTCCTTCTACGTAATCCACTCCCCCTGCCCTGGAAAAAAAAAGCAGATGTGTGCCTTAACAGGACTACTGTTTCATGAGACTCTTGCCCAGGTTGATGGCTTCGTTGTTCATTCCGGGAACTGCCTTAAAGATCGACATATGGAAGGCATCCTTGCATGGTTAGGTCTGGACAGTTGTAGCCTAATCTTTACCTAAATTTAACCAAACCCCCTAACTGAACACCATAAACCGAGCTTTCAACTCTCAACAGATTTCGACCACAAGGTTAAATTTGCTCCCTTCAAGACACACGCGAAGCTCTGCTGAGGTTGTCTTTTCCCTCACTGAGATAAACAGTAAACTCAGCTCTTTGTCATATTGACAGTTTGTGTTAGTAATATTTGGGGAGCTGGGATTTGAGAATAATAACAACCAGTATTTACACAGCACTTACTATGTGGGTGGGGGGTTCTGGGTGCACATGCGCGCGCGCGCACGCACACAAACACACACACACACATACATCATTTAATCCTCTATGAGGTAGGCATTGATATTATCCTCATATTATACGTGAGGGAACAGGGGCCCAAAGAGGTGTTAAGTAGTTTGTCCAGTTGACACAGCTTCTTAAGTGGCTTTCTAAACTGCCTCTTGTAGTATACCACAGCAAAGAAACATGTCTTTAACAACTGTTAAAGTGAAGCTTATGGGACTATGATAGCAGACTTAGTCAGCTCATTGGCTACACCAACTCTGTCTACAATTACAGAGGATTCTTGTATCTACTAAGAAACTCTGCTGTGCTTACCTCTAACCAAGAGAGGACTCACTCTTGGGAAAATGACTAGAGGCACAGAATCTACAGATATAAAGCTCGCAACTTCATACTCTTGAGCTATGGGTCACATTCACTGCTGTAACATACAAATCGTCACCATGTTTCATTAATGGAAAGGATGGCTTGGTTAATCTTTTCTTGATATTCTGTCAATTCGCTATCAATGAGCTTCTAGGTAAATAATGCTGGTTACATCCCCTCCACCACAGTCTCTCTCCTAACCAGTGTTTGACAGTGCGAGCATTCCCTGCTATCAGAATTCATCAGATTTCTGGATTTGGATAGCAGAGGACACCTGTATGCTTCTTGGTCTTCTCCCTCTCATGAATTAACCTTTCCATCTTTTTGTCTTGACTCTTGCTTTTCATGGTGCTATCCTAATTTTGCATTAGGTTCCTTTAGGTGCTGACTAGGTTGATGTATGTTTTGTGACCTCATCGTGTAGGGAATGAGCCTCTGTTGAATTGCTGTTTGATAAAGTGTTGCCTGAGAATGACACTCCTGGGACCATTTAGTTTTCTGGAAACTAGGAGCAAGGAGTCTTGATACTCTTAAGGAATCAGTACAAAAGAAAACATAGGATAAAGTATAATGCATTTAGATATTTCTTATCCTACATTGTTGTGAAGTAAACTACCTCAATAGGATTTTAATTGTTTCTGTGTTATACATCTGCATATCTTATGTGTATATATTTACAGCCAGATATTCTAATACACAGTAGCATATTCTTCTTTCTAAAATATGCTCAAACTCTTTGTCTTCCTTCATCTACAAATAAAATCTGTAATGTGTTCTGGAGCTCAAAGCTCATGTCTCTACTTGTCACACTCTCCTGCTGTAGTTTCTGGAACAGGGTACCTTGAACATTAATGTGGGTGTGAACCACCAAGAGAACTAGTTAAAATACAGACCCTGATTCAGTGGGTCCAGGGTGAGGCCCAAGAGGCTGCCGTTCTCACCAGCTCACCAGTGATGCTGACAATGCTGACTCCTGAATCACACTCCGGAGCAGAGAGATTCTAGGTTCTGGAGCCTTGTTACACTAGCAGATGACTGTTTGTTCTACTCATCACGCCGCTTAACAGTCTTTGATTTTTCTGCCCACTTGTCTTTGTCTAATGCTCTTGCACGTACACCTCTTTTCTCTGAGATCCATTTTATCTATAGAAATATAAATGAACCTGATAATTTTTTACAGGCACAGCTCCCGTTTAAAAACCTCATCTCAGTGCCCTTGAAGGAGAATCCCTTGCTCTCCAATCTCCTGAGCAAATGCATTTCTTTGTGTCACACCCTTGCGAGAATTCTGAGCACTACGTGTCTCTTTGAGTGTGGCCATGTCACCCGGTGACACAGTGTAAGTCACTGAAGGAACCAGCACAGACTGGAGATGCTGTCCTTGGTTGAGGGGAATAACACTACTTATAAAAGTACTGATTGATAAATGTATCCTAAGTGTTCCTTTTTCTACTAAAGAGAACACTGCAGTCTCAGAATGAACACATCAAGTAATTCTAGCATTTAAGAAATAAGGCGCAAGGCAGAGCATCCTGGCTGTCTGTAAATTAGAAATCATCCTGATTTCATCTGACTTTTCTGAACGTGTGCACTTCTGCAACATGATTTGGGAGTGATTGATTGTTTTAATATTCAGTGACTCCCTAGAGAGGGCTAAATGACACACGAAAGAGTCATGAAATTTATACTCGTGGCGCCCCTGTGCCTTGGCCACGCGGGCCATGGGCTGCACGCACTGGAGCTGCGTGGCTGGGGCCGCAGTTAATCCCCGCTCCGAGTGTGGGCCCCTCCGCACCCACCGCGCTGCTCCGGGGACTGATTAAGCCTTCGGGCTCGCAGTAAGGACTTCCTGGCAGGGCTGCCGCTTGCTCTCCCGAAGTAAAAACCTCCGCTCACCTGGTTAAGCTGCCTAATCCTAAATCGGCTTTTAAATTGTCATTTAACAACTCTGAGGCCCTCCAACAGGATTCTGTGCAGATCCCAAGGGAAATGAGGCCTAGGCTAAGTGAAAATGAACCAACAAAAGATTTAAAAATGGACAGCAGTCTTTACCCAAACTGTACTTTAATTTGTCTGAGAATTAAGGTCATACCTCATTTCAAACGATGTGTGACCTTCAAACCTTATACAGTGCTATGTGACTATTTAAAAATCAAGTAATGAAACAAAAACTGCTTTCTACTATTTTCTCTGTCTTTAAAATTTACTGATGACACATTATATCACTTTAAAAATTTTAACTTCTGCTTAAAACTTGGTATTTTCTTGCTTCTTATTTGCTTATTCAGCAGTCAATACACACTTTGGAAATATTTATGTTTTGTTATGAGAAGAACCATGCCCTTTTGAACATATTTTCCTCACTCTTGTAATGACATAAAAATAGTATTAGTGCACCTAGAAGAAGTTCTCAAATTTAAAACGCAAATCTCTCTATAAACCATCAATGTTCTGATTCAGCAGTTCTAGAATGAAGTCAGGAATCTATATTTTTATCAAACCCTCTGGCTCATTTTGATGCGCCCCTAAAACATTCTCTATATTTCTTATTGGAAAATGTTTCCCTTTTTTATTTAAAAGTTTCTTATCTGAAATAAAAGAGTAAACCACAATCAAATAAAGCTCAGTGTTGGGGAGGGCATTGTAGTGGTGAAGGAAGGAGTCACCCAAATTGCTGATGAGCCATCACCCCCAGTGGCTCCACCACACAACTGGGACTTGGCAAGAGCAGATCAGTGCAGAAGCATTCAAGGGAAGAGGGCAACTGGGAGTTCTGATGACTGATATTTTAAGGAGGGAATGATTTGAGTGGAGACCACATGGTTTAACTTACAATGAACCTGCAGGTTTTGAAAATTGCATGCTGGATTTCCTCATAAACATACATCAATCTTGGGGAACAGGAGGCTCTGCTCTTTGGTATGCAACCTTTTGGGAATTTTTTCTCATTCAGTATAAATACATAGAAAATATACATTGGAGTTGAGAATTTAAAAATGCAGAGAAATAAAAAAATCTTTCAATAATTTAATAAAAAGCATCTGGGCAAATGTGAGCTCCAGTGACTTTCTATTTAAATTATGAAGCCTTTGAATTTAGTTTTAGGAGGATAGACACAGTGTCCCTTGGTATTCTCTCTCTTTCTTTCTCTCTCTCTCTTTTTTTTTTTAAACCTGCACATCATTTCAGAATAAAGTGGTAGCAATTATTCTCAGGGACCCAAGCAAACAGTAGCCCTGAACAGGAAGATTGACGCATGGTATAGGGAGAAATTGGGCTTGCCAGCTGAAGCTCACTCTTAAGCACTTGTCTTTTCCAATACAGAATTATACAGAGAAAAAAAGAAATATGAACACCCAGTGATATAAAAGTATTTTTTGTTCTTCTTTTTGGAATTAATAAAATACACAAAATCTCTGGTTTGTCTTATAGGAAGTTTAGCAAGTTTCTGGGATTAAATGGCTTTCCTCTTCTGCGAAGGGTCTGATGTAAACCCTTGTACCAAGGCTTAAAGTCTTAAGGCTGTTAGAAGTTTCCATCAGTCAGTCTGTATGTCAGTGGATAAAATCACTTGCTGATCTAACCTATTTATTGCTCTCTGGAAAAATGCGTCAAACTACACAAATATTTTTTAATGATGAAGGAGGGCTGGGGAAATAAAGGCTCCTCAGATGATAAAATTTGTTTTCTAAATGACAGCATTTTGGAGTAACGTTACCACAATGCTTTTCTCAGTAATTCTAAGTTTTATATTTGATAAAGCCGTAAAAAAGAGATCAGTTGTCTTTGGTAATCTATCTTTAGTTATTTCCAAGTACTGAGGTATCTCTCATTTCCATGGTTAGAAAAGTTTGTGTTTAATGTGTATTCTTCTTGAAATAGTTGATTTTGAACATTCAAAAACAGATGAATTAAGTGAAAGGACATAAAATTTGTTTTACTTTTTCTCTCTTTGTTCTCTTTTGGCTTGTTTGATACACATTTTAAATACTTGAAATATCTGCATTTTATGGATACCGTATATTATGTCTAGAGGGATGTGTGCACTCTGTTAGTCAGCAATTATTTGACACTGCATACTGAACTGTGTACTATGCTCAGTGAAATGTTAGCAAAGGGGCAGACAAGTGTAGAACACAAATAAAATGCCTAATCTGGCCTTGTCCTTGGCCTTGACCTTCCAGGGGTTTCTGTAGTATATTTGAAAACATATGATTATAGATCATAATAAGCTTGGTGGAAGGCATACAAGTATACATACACTTTGCATGCTGGTGAATTTCTAATAGGCTGCTCTTATAGTTCGTGTCACGAAGTTCACCAGAAGAATTTGCTAATGATTTAACAATGTTGTTGGAATTACTGGGTTACTTTTCAGTCTAGTTAGACTGGCAAACTTTCTGTGAAGCATTATAATCAACATGATTACATTTAGTTCCAATAATGGGGTTCCCAAAAGACTGGTCAGCTTCTCTTTATTATCTTGTTTTTACTATTGCTTCCAAAGTTATAGTACCTTTATTCAGGTATTCTCAGGAGCCAGTTATGACAATAGAAAATTAATTAATATCTATCTAAGCTGAATTTTGACATTTTCCTTCAGTTTGGACAACTGTGTCTCAGAACTGATTTAGTCTGTGTCTGCAGGACCAGGCAGATAAATGCTAATATTATTCACATTTCCCACTGTTATATATCTAAGTTTTTGACTTGAAAGCATATTAAAATAATGTATGATTGTGTACTTTAGAATAATGCAAGTTTTTGTGTATGAGCAAAAGATAAAAACAAAAAATAACAAACTTGGCTTTTCAAGTGAAATTTATTGATTAGAAGAAATTCCATCACTTTTGAAATACAAAACAGAAAGATGGTGGCTTTTGTATGTCTAAAATTTTCGTAAGCCAAACCCTGAGAATAATTCAGTTACTATGAGTTTCAGTCTGGAACTTCAGGAAATGCTTCGACTCTGATTGGCCCACTCGGTGTTATAAAAGTGGCCAGCACTTCTTAGGAGAGAGGCTCATTCATATGTAGCATCTGGTTCAACATTTGCTTCATTATAGTAGTTTTTTTTCCTTTTAAACCTGGTATTAATTTCCTGCTGCTAGTTTTCTATCTCAGTTTAGAAGATCTTGGGGCTTGGGATATTGTATCTGCCTTCTTCCTTCCCTCCTCTCAAACCTCCAACCCAGATGTTGAAAAACATGTTATTTGAATATAGGAAAGCTTATTTGCTTTTTCTTTAAAAGGAGCTTTGGTAAAAATGTAAAGTCTAGAGGAAAAAAAATAAAACCTTATTCAAATTTATCAAAAGTTTTAAATATTAGATAAGTACTGAAATCGCCTTAAAGCTTAAAAAAAAATTAAACACTAAACTAAATGTTAGCCCAGATTCTAAAAAGAGAATAACTCACTATCCTATCACAGTAGGTGAGAGACTTATCCTCATTTAGTTTGTAAATAGTGCTTTGACAATGTATCTTTCCATAGATGTCAGTCACTTTAGTCTTAATGACTTGACTTCATGGTCCAGGGGGTCTGGAGTGCATCTCATCTCATCATGTTTATAGTCCAAGAAAACAAGCTAATAAAAGTTAGCTTGGTTAATTTTTTGTAGCTGATACTGTTAGTACAATGTAGAATTTTATATTTTGGAGAGGAGGGCAAAATCATGCTAGATAGAAAACAAATATTAAACTCCCATAGCACAGAAACAAACAAAACAAAACACTGGCTAATCGCATAAGAAAATAGCTTCATGAGAGAGCCCTCAGCAGGGATCACCTTGCTTTGCTTTGGGAAAGGTTGGACCACCTTGTTTATGGTAGTATGTCCTTATTAACTTTCTTGAAACTTTCACCTTAACTTTTCCTCAGTACTTTTCATTTTAATCAATAATTTTAAGTGAAATATATTTTTTTTGGATAGAGTAGTTACTGAAGATTTAAAAATATATTTGGTTTATGCTAAGCTTCATAAAATACGTGGGAGGGCATGGGATCTTCACTAACATCAAAACCTGAATGTCTTATGACTGAGGAGACCATGCCTAAGATGTTATTCTAGTAAACTAACTGACAAGTATTTTACAGACCAAGCTAGGACTTCATCTGTTTATTGTTATTTACCATAAAATTGGCTTTTGGTTAAAACATCTGAATTATTACAAAGAATATTACAAAAGAAAAACTTTAAAATGCATGGACAATTGCCAAAAAGTATTCTTGTGTGCTTTGGCCGTCTGTATGAAGATACCTTAACTTTGAAATTTCATTCATCATTTTGCCCAATAAAATTTTATTGTAATGCTATGTAGAAGCAGTAGGTGTTATAATATTAAAATTTTCAGCCTAAATGCCATTGATATAATTTTAGTAATCATAAGCTTCCAATGATAAAATGTTCTAGAGATGGTTTCATTTTTTTCCTCCAAAATAATGAGTTAGTAGAGCATTAGGATCTGACCATACATCTTACTACAAGTATAATTCTGGTGAGGAAGGTATCTGATTTCCAGCCTCAATTTTCTTAACTTTGAAAATGAGAGTAATAATAATACGTAATATTTATCAACTGCTTATTCTGTGCCAAATAACTGTTTTAAGTCCTTTATTGACTTTTTGCAACAATACTATGAAGTTGGTATGTTATAATTTCCATTTTACTGATGAGGAAACTGAGGCAAGAAAAGGGAAATAGTTTGTTATGCAGTTAATAAATAGCAGAGCCAGGATTTGAACCCAATAAATACTACTTCAGTTCATGTATTTTAAATCATTTAACCCCTTTGCACTAGGGTTATTCTGAGCATGTATTAAGGATTAGGATAGATACTCCAATAGGTAGTAGATGCTTCATATTTGTATACAGGTTCAGAAAAATCAATCTGTTTCCAAATTTACTTTAGCTTTTTTAAACATAGATTAAAGATTATGACATACAATATGAATCCTGGTGAATTTTAAAGAAGTGTAACAATTGAGATCCTTCCCAGTTAAACTGAATTTCAAGTTTATTTTTATTTGTCTTAATATATTTTAGGTTTTTTGATTCTGAACCTGCATTAAAATGTGTAGAAATAGTCAACAGAAGAAAAAAGGATGTTGAAAAGAAAAAGAAAATATGAATTTATGAACTTAGTTTTGGGTTGCATATAAAGATATTAATTACTTAATTGATGCCAATTTTCATTGGGTTCACATAAAACCAAATAGATGTCAACAGTAGGCGTGCATAGTGATTAATTAATCAATATTAAGATTTTATTTAATAGCTTTTTATTGAGCATGATATGGGTATACCATTTTTGAAGTCTCTGATATGGATACTTCATAATATTTTGCATCTTCATGGAAATAACAATACATTTCACCTTAAATTATTAAACTTCCTCTAATACTGAATTTTATTGGGAAGAAATTGCTTGGTACACATAGATGAGATTGATGAATACAAAAATTCTTATTAGTGTGTTCTGCCATTTTTAGAACACCCACATCACCCCACCTGAGTGCGAGAAAATCTGTATCTCAATATGAGATTGAGAAAATGAACAAGGTAAAAAAGCCTTTAATACTTCCTTTTTTGTGAAACCTCATTTTCCCACATGGTGCTCTTTTTAGACAGTTAACTAGTATTATATTCTGCAAACAAATAACTCAAAGAATAAATCCTAATATAAACCATCACCCTACGTGCCTTCTGTTTGATCTTGTCTGACTTCTACTGCCAAAAGTGGATGTATTTTTTTTCTGACATCTATGGATGTTAAATTATAGTAAGGATAAGAAATTTATTTTGAACTGTATATTTAAGGAGAACACCTTATTTAAAATTCAAAATAGGCAAGCACTTACTTATTTGCTTCTTTATTTAAGAATAGTGTTAAGGGAGAAACTGTGTTATATTTTCATCCTCCTTTTCTGATCATTTCCTGCCCTTTCCAGTTCCCAGTGTTCTTGGGGTGCATAGAACTCCATTACTACTTGTGAAGGATTTTTTTTCTATTGTGATAAAATACACATAACAGTGATAAAATACACATAACATAAAATTTATCATTTTAACCATTTTTAAGTGTACATGTCAGTGGCATTAAGTACTTTCACATTGTTGTGTACCTATCACTACTATTTCTGTAACTTTTTCATAACCCCAAACAGAAACTATTTAAATAATAAACTCTCCTGCTCCTCCCTTCCCTTAGATCCCAGTAACCTCTGTTCTATTATCTGTATTTAAGAATTGGCCTATTCTAGATATCTCATGTAAATGGAATTATATAGTATTTTTCTTTTTATGTCTGGCTTATTTCACTTAGCATAATGTTTTCAAGGTTTATCCACACTGTAGCATGTATCAGGATTTCATTCCTTTTTTAAAATTTTATTTTTCATTGAAGTGTAATTGATTTACAATGTTAGTTTCAGGTGTACAGCCAAGCAATTCTGTTATACATATGCATACATATATAAATATATACATATATTTTCAGATTCTTTTCCATTATAGTTTATTAGAAGAAATTGAATATAGTTCCCTGTGTGATATAGTAGGTCCTTGTTGTTTATCTGTTTTATATATAATAGTGTGTACCTGTTAATTCCAAACTCTTAATTTATCCCTCCCCCCTTTCCTTTTTGGTTACCATAGTTTGTTTTCCATGTCTGTGAGTTTATTTCTGGTTTGTAAATGAAATCTGTATCTTTTTTCATATTCCACATATAAGTGATATCATATGATATTTGTCTTTCTCTGACTTACTTCACTTAATATGATATTCTATAGGTCCATCCATGCTGCTGCAAATGGTATTATTTCATTTTTTATAGCTGAGTAATATTCCATTGTATATATATAACACAACTTTTTATTCAGTCATCTGTTGATGGACATTTAGGCTGTTTCAATGTCTTGGCTATTATAAATAGTACTGCTATGAACATCAGGATACATGTGTCATTTCAAATTATATTTTTTCATTCCTTTTTAAGGGTAAGTAATATTCCATTGTATGTATATACCACATTTTATTATTATTTATTATTATTTATCTGCTCATCTATTTATGTACAACACTTGGGTTGTTTCCACCTTTGGCCATTGTAAATAATGCTGCTATAAACATTGGTATAAAAGTATCTATTTGAATCCCTGCTTTCATTTCTTTTGGCTATTTACCTGGGAGTTAAGTTGCTACATCATATGGAGATTCTGTACATAACTTTTTGAAAAATCACCAAGCTATTTTTCACAGCATTTTATACTTCCACCAACAATGCACAAAGGTATGTTTCTCCACTTCCTCATCAGTACTTATTTTCTGTTTGTTTTTGATGCTAATCATCCTAATGGATGTGAGTGGTATGTCATTGTGGTTTTGATTTGCATTTTCATAATGTTCTTGTGAAGGATTCAAGTGTTTTGACTAAGCTTTAATAAACTTTCCAAGAGCAGCACTGATATTCACCTGTCACAGGTTCTCAAGTTATTGAAAATCAAAAATTTTTCCTTAAAACTTTCATCAGGGCAGGAAGGGCTAAGTATATGGGAGGCAACACAAGGGACATTAAAAATATGATTTATAAGTAAGCAGAGACTGAATTCAAATCCACTCCCTCACTTGCAAGCAGTAAGTTCTTGAGCAAGTTTTTGTATAATGGAAATAATTACTGCTTATGGGAATATTATGAGGCTTACGCAGAACTGTGCAACTATATTTGTTCTCTGCATCATCCCCAGCACTTATAACATTGCCTGGGATATTGTAGGTACTTAATATGTATTTGCTAAATGAATGAGTGAATGATGCTTTAACAGTGCTCAATTAATTATTTCTTACTAGATAAGTTTGAGAAGCATGAGCCCTTCTATGTAAACAAATTTAAATGGCAGATTTCGATTTATTTTTATAATTTTAATTATATCAAGTATATGTAAATATACTTATATGCATACATATAAATATATTATCTCAGATAAATGTATAGCTGAGAAAAAATTGAAATTTATAATGCAATACTAAATTTCAAAACTTTTCAGAGGACAAAATACTGAGCAGCTGAAAAAAAGAACTTTAAAACCTACTTCAGTTCATACTGCTTGGATTTTAAAATGACCTAGGATATTCCTTAACTAATAATTTGGTTGTTTTTTTCAGTAATCTAGGCAAGGTGTATTCTAATGAGTTATAGGCATATTCCACTTTTCAAAAGTTCATTTTATGCCACTTCACTTTTACAAAAGACCTTCATCAGTACCTGTTTTCGATAACAGAAAGAAATATGAAGAAAAGCAAAAATGCATTCAGCCTTTGTTTTGCAATGAGCTGTTAGAGAGGTAGCAGGTACCTTTAGCAATGAGGGTTCCACCACCAGCTCCTTCCCCAAGATCTACTTTCAGCATCTCAGCATCAACCCCCCAGTAGCTTTGACCTGTGTCTGTGAGCTTCTGTGCTTTTTCTCAATTTATTTTGTACATCCCCTAGCAAGATGTGTCCTAAGGTGCTGCTGCTTCACTTTAGGACATTATGGCTTATGAAAGGTTTCATAGGAACACTCTGCTTTTGGATAGCAGGGGAAACCTGTATTCTAGAAATGTTTTGGGAAATTTCTAAGTGAATTGATTCGGGTATTGCTACCTCAGTATGTACTATTCATTCTAAAAAGTGAATTGTTTAAATGTCTGCACATGTAATATATAGAGACAAGCTAAATCGCTACCTTTTCCTGTGATTTTTCAGGTATTTTCAGTGATTCCTTTGGTGTTTGTTTGATTTTACAATTCGTGTTCTTTTAAAGCCACTCAGAGTAAACAGTGTCCTTGTACTGTATCATGAAAATGAGGTAAACTGACCAATATACTACCTTCTTGTGATTTTTAAAAGTTTGTTTAAACAAAACAAATCAGAAACAAAGCTGTATACTCATTTACTTTTTTGACAGATAAAACATTTGGCTCTCATGCAGTTATTTTATACAGCCTCAAGAACACCGTCCTTAACGGATCCTGCTTAAAATTTAAAAAAAATCTCTTGCTAGGTTCCCTGTTATACAGAATTACTAGCAGAATAACCTTTCACCTCAAGTTAAGGGAATTCTTAACAGCTTCTTTTTATGAAGTGCTGATTTCTTCTAAGGGATGATTTCTCCTTGGAAAATTTTCACATTCTGAGATGTGAAATTCTGACTGAGGCTTTCCATTTTTGTTTGAATTATACTTGGAAAATGACCACTGTCTGTATATTCTTTACTCTCCCTCTCTAGATGGCAGCATTTGTTTCATAGACTATCTCCCCTTTTCTTTTTTGGACCACCTTCTTTATGAATGTCTACACCTGGGGAATATAAGTGCTGACTGAAGACTACCAGACTAAGTGACTAAATGAATGACTACATGGCTTCCTGGTGAAAGTTGAAGTTATTATTCTATGACTCCTGTTTGTATCTTCTCAACAAAGAATTTGTATTTCACCAAAATCAATTCATGCAAACTTAGGAGAAAACATTCCAAATGAAATGAATAAATCCCAAATCTGAAAGCTTTACTTTCCCCCACCCCAGTATGTTCACATGGGATACTGAAATTCTTCCATGTTAGAATAATATTACTGAGATTTTTACCGAACTAGTGATGCCCCAACGCTCCTGAAATGTAAAACAAAAACAAAAACAAAGCAAAAACAAAAAACTTAAGTTTCCTAGCCAAAGTAATAAGTGAGAATATGTATCTCCTTACTATGTGGAAATAGAAATAAAAGCTCCAAACTTATTGAAGTTTGCACATTCCTAATGCCGATTGGTGGTAAGAAATGTGATTACAGAGCATAGGATTTAGAAATAGCTGAAACATGCCACCATTCAAGGTTGCCTCCATGGGCATCTGATCGGTGCAGCCGCATAGAGTCCTGTGCTTAGAAGGGTCCTAAACTTCGTTTAACGCTCTTCTGTAACTGTCTAGAAATTCCCTATCCTTTCTAAACAAGAGGCTTCACATTTTAATTTTGCACTGGGCCCCATAAATTATGTAGCCCTTCCTGCCACATTTTTACTAAGGGCAAGTATCTCAAGTTGACAATACTTTCATAATGAATGATAACAGATAATTCCTATTTAGTCAATGAAGTGTGAAGTAGACCAAATGTTATAGGATAACTAAAAACTCTAGGTAAAACAGAAAGCATTCTTAGGTTTTTAGAATCTTTAAAATCACAATTTTGCAAAATTCATAGCAAGATTTTCTAAATTCCCGTCCATAGAGGAAAAGTAGTAATTGATGGAAAGTGTTCTTTTTTCTTTTGTAAAAAAAAAACACTAAATATATTTCAACACATCTGTTTCTGTGGTTGCAATGGAATCTATAAATCCAGCAGCACATATAAAATAAGGAAGACAGAGAGAACTAAATTTACTTCATTTATGTTCTTTTGGATAAAACATCTCATAAACTGTTAACATGGCTAGAGTAATGCAGTGAGAATATGGTGCTCTTAGAAAAACAAAGACTTTGTGAGAATGAAAAAATCAGAAAGTTGAGACTACACCCCACCCCATCAGCTTCTTAAGTACAAAACAAAAACGTTACTTTATGGCTACTCTGGAAAAAAAAGAATCACATACTCATTTTCATCTTGAAGTAGGATCATAACCCAGAACATCTATTGACAACTTGAACAAAATGGTTGTCTAAACCATTTAAGAAATCTAAGGCATAGGGACCACTGTTAGAGTTGCCAGTTTAAACTTCTGTCTGTGTGATTTCAGCTTACATCACTGACATCTAATTAAATATGTCTTTTAATAGTGGTTGACTTTTTGGACGTTGAATAAGTAAAGAGCGTGTAAGCAACCCAGTTACCCCCATCAATCAAGGAAGAATGCAAATAATGTCCAGCCTCCTGCTTATCCCCACCAGTACGTTCCTAGATACCAGGGCAGAAGTCAGAGTGGTCCTAGAAAGTCATGTGGCCTCTAGGGAAGCTTGACTGCCCAAGACCTTACCAAGAATGCAAAGAAAAGAGGAGGGGAGGGGAGGGAAGAAGAGAGGGGAGATCCAAAAGTAAAAGGAAAATTTTCTATGTACACATAGACTATGGAAGTAGTGGAATTAAGAGAGGATTAGATTTGCAATATTATCGTATAGAAAGGAATTTAAAAATTTTATTCTTAATTCCTAGAGCTGGCTGCCTATACTTCCCTAAGTGAATATAGAGGGTTTCCAAACAAAGGTTGCTGAGTGAGGGGATGTAAGATTCATGCACTCTCAACCACAATCCTCCGTGTCAGGGACTAGGGTACAATATTCTCATTTTATATTATTGAGTGTCTTTGGCTCTATTTTTAACAGTAAAAATTTTCATTCAGTAAGTCAGTAATATACCCTGAACTTATACCTAAAAATAAGGAGCAATAATTGTGCTTCTCACATACAGTAAGATATATATACATGACTTGTTCAGTGAAAAAATTGTCTCAAGGCTTTTAAATACTCTCAAAATATGAAGTGACTATAAAATTATGAGATTGTAAAAAAGATTCCCAAGGGAGAAAAAGTATCTTTTGCTAAGTAAACAAGAAAAAAGACACTTTCTTAAGAATCTTTCCTGACTACATGTATGGATGGTGGTAAGAGAGTGGTATGAGTCTCTGTCAGTATTGGACTAACTTAAGGAGATAAACAAAAGTTATCTAAACAAACAAGTTATAATTCTATTTGATGATGACATTTATAAGAACAGTCATATTTTTCCCAAGCTGATGGAATATCAAGAAAACATAAACATTGAAATAAGTTGCATATTCTAGATATATGTGAAAAGGAAAGGCATCAGAGGGTAATCAGGCACATATGCATGGCACATAGTTTCCTTCTGAGCTGTAACTCTGTCTCTTTTTTCCCAGTTGGGGAGCTACATCTGTTTCTTCTCCCTCATTTGATATGATCCAGTAAAATCCCAGCCTTGGATCTGCTTGCCCGGAACATCAGTGATTACTTGACTACTCAGCACATAAATCTCACTCCAACCCTTGTTGGGCAGATATTAGTAATGAGATAACTCAGCCTACGGCATCATCCGCCCTTTGCTTCTCTCCACCGGGAGACTCTTTGTAACTTGCCCCTCCAACATCGTCAGAACTGATGTCAATTGTTTTCCCAGATCAGCGTGGTGGAGAAATATATACTGTTTAAAGAAAAACAGAAAAGCCTGTGGAGGTTTGCAGTATTTCCAAATATCAGCACTGTGAACACTGAATTCCAAAACATGATGCTCTAAAAGATTCAAACAAACCTGGAAGCCACGTCTCTGTCACATTTCCTCCATTAGTACCTGAATGGACTTTCCCACCTTCAGACCCTTTTTCCCTTTATTTACCATGTCTTCCTATTTCAAAAGGTTTTGCACACTAATAACTCTCTTTAACAGACTAAAACACATGCATAGTTGTATTTCTAAAATTCTATTTTAGTGTTAGAACGTGTGCCAGCCTTGCCAACAGGGCATGAGCACTAGTTATCTGGGGATGAGTTCTCCTGTTGTAAGATCATTGCTTTTTTTGTTGGTGCAGTAGGAGTGAAGATGTTTTTGTTTGTGTTGCTGAACTGACTAAAAAGGATTGAATTAACAGGCTACTGTATACATTAAAAACTCTGTGTAACACTGCTACTGAATATATATATTTAATTGCGATTTATATATGGCATTTTAAACTTGCAGCACAGCTATGGGCATGTCACTTGTGCAGTTCCACAGACTCCACACTTAATGGGGCCTCTCATTTGCTGTTGCTGCCTTGAAATTCTTAATAATTCTCAATAATTTTTGGAAACAGAACCTAGGATTTTCATTCTGGCCTGAGACCCACCAATTATATAGGTGGTCTTGACTTTCAGTAAAAATTTCTTTCGGATCCTAGGCCTTGAGGTACTTTGCTACTGGTAAAGAGAGCTGGTTCATTGCCTATGAGAACATACTGGGGCTCAATAAATTGTTGGTTTAGACAGAGCCTGATCTTGAAAGAAGAATACAAGTGTCCAATGATTATGAAAGGTTGTTTATAAAGAAAACCATACATGTTTTCCATTGACTTTCATTGTAAAAACAAAAATTTGTTCTTGTGGACCATTCAGTCAGTGGACAAGTTAAAATCCTTTGGTGAGGAAAAGTTTCAATTAAGGAGCTTGCCTTGTTCTTCATCGATGCCCCAGGATCTGCTTGTAGTTTTTCTTACAGACTTCAGTTTGAAATTAAAAATGCAATTAAAAATTGATAAAAAATTAAAATTTAGCATAGATTTGAAGCCCAGCTGCCATACTTTCTGGCAATTTAAGATTGGACTTTTTTTTTTTTTAAAGCATGCGCACTAAAGTTTTACTTAACCTGGTAGCACTGTATAAGAGAACCAACAGTAGTGTTTACGACCAACTCATGGAAAGTCTGGATTAGGGGCAAGAAATTCTGTTCCAGTAGTGGTTGAGATGGTTAGGAGAAAATTCCACTACTACACAAGATGGAGAAGTAGGAATCAATTGTTGAGGAAAGAACCAAGGATCTAGTTAACAGAGTGCTGTTGCCCCCAGATAGACTGTCCTAATACTGAAGTAGGAAGTTACTAATGTGGGGATTATGAAAAAGCAAAATTTGCTGTGGATTGTAATGTGTTGCTGATGCTTGAAAAACTTCTCTGGAAGCCTCTTGAGCAGATGTGGAAGCTGAAGGGGCATCAGCTGGAACCACAACGTTTATCATCTAATTCCTATGGACTATCCATTTGCCTTTGATGAAATGTAGTACTAGTTTTTTAAAAAGATGATAGGCTATTTAAGGAAGTAAGAGAATATGTTTACATAATTATAATGATGGCATCCTTCTTCCGTTCAGTGAATAGTTTAGGGGGAAATTATGTTTACCTTTATAGTGGTCCTGTGAGTGAGGAATGTAGTCTTTTAGAACCACAGAGGTCATGGACACAGCGATGGATTTAATCTCTGACTACAATGAAGCAAGGCATTTTGACATTTTATTGTAGTAGTAGGAGTCTTTGATGTTACTTTCTGCAGATTGGCACTGTGCATTACTTTATGTCCCCCTGAAATAGCGCTTTTAATACCCCTGCCTCCTTCCACTGCTCTTGCACTGGCTCAAGGCTGAGAAGCAGCAGCCCTGTGCCAGCTCTAATTAAGCCATAAGACACTCCAGGCGGTATATTTCTAGAGATTACTACATGCCTGCCTTAAGTGCATCACTACTAAAGGAAGACTGTCATACTTTACAAAATGCATTCTCTGTAGTGACTTATTGCCATTTGGAAGGGGAACTTTTATAAGCTAGAAAGAAAAGAGAGGAGGAGGGAGGTATTTCCCATTCACTGGATGGCATTCTCTGTGTGTGGCTTTCTTATTCCTTTAAAAGAGGGAAGCGATATTCACCTGAGACCTGTATAGTCAGCAATGAGACATTCTATGTAGATCCAACCAGTGGGCACATACTTGTCTGACTGTCTTCTCACTGCAGTCAGTACACACAAGGGATACGATTTTTAATCTGAGGTATTTTTGCCTGTTGTATGGAAGTTTCCTCACCAGACAATTGTAAAAATGACATTACACCTCTTCTGTTTTGAGGTTAAAAGGACAAGAGATACAAAGTGAAGTTTTTAAATTCTTTCCGGGGGGTCAGGAAGGTAATTAGGTTTATTTATTTATTTTAATGGAGGTGCTGAGGATTGAACGCAGGACCTCACGCATGCTAAGCATGTGCTCTACTACTGATCTATACCCTTCCTTACTAAATGAATTTTAATGAATTGGAGACAGTCAAAATGCTTTAGCTTTTGTGTGTCTAAGGGGCATGTGGTACAGAGCGCTGGTTATGAAGTCAGTCTCTCAAGCGAGACTGCTAGGTTTGAATGCCAACCTTGAGACTTTTTAGCTGTATGACCCTGAGAAAGTGACTTTAATTCTCGATTCCTCACTTTTCTTCTCTGTCAGAAGTGTACAAGCATATCTAACTTTCAGAGTTTGTTTTATGGATTAAGTAGGTTGACATATGTAAGGCAATTAAATAGTATCTGGCACATAGCAAGGCAAAAAGGTACTTCCTCACTTTTTGAAAATATTTATTACATTTAAATTTATCAGTGATCCTCAAAGGATACTGAGCAGGGAATCAGAATGACTCTATCTTACTTTTAACTATATAACTTGGGAAAAGTTGCCATCTCTAGGTTTCAACTTCCATATTTATAAAACAGTCAAAAATTTAGGCAGCCTCTAGGAAGGCCCCCATGATCCTTGTCTCTGGTATTCGTACCCTGTGTAATCCTCTCCCCTTGAATGTGGGCTGGATTGAAATGTTACTTCTGAGATTAGGTCACAGAAGATGGAGGCTTCTATCTGGGAAGCCTTTCCTAGCTCTCTCAGAGCACTGGCTGCCATGTCACAAGGGCACACTCAGGCAGCTTATATAGAGGCTCGTGTGGACCCACGACCATCCGGCAACAGCATGAATGAACCCAACAGTAGATGTCCAGCTCCCAACAAGTTTGAAGGGACTGGAGTCACAGCTGACAGCTTGATTGCAACCTCTGGAAAGATGCTGAATGGGAGGCACCGGCTAAGCTGCACTTGCATTCCTCATTTCAGAGACTGAGATAAGCACTTCTTGTTTTCAGCCACTACATTTTGAGATAATTTGTTATGCAGCAATAGATAACTAATACGGTCAATGAGCTAACATATGTGGAAGGTACTGGACAAGTGCAGAATGTTAATAGAGTTGAGACATTAATATTGCTAATAGCTACCTTAAAGAAACTAATATATGCCAAAAGTACTAATATATTGTATTAGTTTATTGTTTGCTTCATATGTATTTGTATCATTCATTAACAGAACAAAATATCATGAGATTACCTTCTTTATGCCAGGCACCACTATAGGATTGGTAATATAACAGCAAAGAAAACAGACAAATACCCCTGTCCTTTGGAAGCTTATATGTAGGTAAATAAATAAAAGACAAGGAATATTAGATTTCTGTAAGTGCTTATGATAATACTTAAGCAAGAGAGGGGTTGGGAGTACTTGTATACAGGTTGGATGTGTGTGTGTTTTAACAGTTTTGAAAATGGCAAGGAAAAGACTCCATGAGAAGGGTATATTTAAGTCAAGATCTAAAAGGGCAGAAGGAGCAAGCCATGAGAATATTGAGGGAAGAATGTTCCAGGCAGAGGCAATTGCAGGTGCTGGGGCCCTGAGGCTGGGGCTTTTCTGGGCCTTTAGGAACATCAGGAGGTGAGGTTAAAGGGGTACAGAGAGTCAGTGCAGGTTCCTGTAGGCCATTTAAAAACACAGGCTTAACTCTGAGTAAGATGGGAAATCACAGAAGGTTCTGAGTAGGTGTTAGCATGATCTGATTATGGTTTTGCAGAATTCTTGGCTGCTGATGGAGGAAAGGCTTGAGAGAAGGGTTGATAAAAGAGGTAGCCAGGAGGCTGGTTATTGACACTAGTTTAAGTGAACTAATAAAACGTGTTTTAATTTTGTGCTAATTGGGAAAAAGATGATCTAAAATTTCCTTTCACTTATAAAATTACTTTGTCAACATTACTAAATTCTCATGAGAAAGGCAGCATGTTTAATATATATTTAAGATAGAAGTAAAAATTGTTATTTTACTCATACTGCTTGATAAGACCTAGCATTAAGGATAATATTATGAATGTACATCTAAATAATTCCTAAACGATTCAGCTAAATATATATATGTATGTGTATGTGTGTATATATATTACATGTGGGAGCACATCTATAGGTGCAAAGAGTGATATATGTGAATGTATGTATACATACATACACATACATGTGTGCACATGCAATGAGAGAGTGTGGAAATGTGACAAAATTTTAGCAACTCTTACATTCAGGTAAGGGTGCTTATTTGCTACTCTTGTAAATTTATAAAATGTTAGAGGAAAGTGCATCAGAATTTCATATTTGTTCAAAATAGATTTCTTTTACTAAATATATAAATATGCCATGATAAAGATTAGAAAGAAAATGGGATTATGACCTTGAGTTCCTCACTTGGGTGTTTATACACTAACTAGAAAAATCTAAACACTATACAGTTAACTCAAACTACGAGCGCTGGGGTCTCTGGCCGTATTCTAGCTGATTATTTTGTAACGCTCATAATTACTTGCAAGAAACCTCATTTACTTGCTAAAATAATGAAATAACTTCAAAAATATGCTAAGGGGGTGTGGGTAGATTTAACATCGTTTGGTGTTGCAAGCAAATGACTCACTTGTCTAATATGTGCACTGCTTAAGAAGCAATTCCATATACATCGTAGACGCAGGTACATTGATTGTCTCAGAAACGCATAGCCAGCCAATCAATGTGGACAATAAGGCTTTGAAAGTTTGATGTATGAAAATTGTTA
Organism: Camelus dromedarius; assembly: GCF_036321535.1. Taxonomy (NCBI): domain Eukaryota; kingdom Metazoa; phylum Chordata; class Mammalia; order Artiodactyla; family Camelidae; genus Camelus; species Camelus dromedarius. Next base: position 44,403,242 of record NC_087436.1, read on the forward strand.
TTGGTCTGCTACCACTAGTTTTATCATAATTCTGTCTATTCTTGTGTTTATCTAGCAAATACAGTGTTGAAGCATTTTTAAAAAATGGTTATTTCAGTTCTGTTGAAAAAATGAAAGTAAATGGAATAAACAGAAGGTAAAGGACAAAACAAAAAATAGTTATTCTAGGTTACAAAAAAATGCAAGATTTTTATCACAAAATAAATTAAAGCAACATGCTTTTTGCTGTGATAGACTGAAAGTTGTAGTAAGAGTAATCCTTTATTATCTTAAGATATTTTATTTCTCTAACAGTACCACCAAAAAATTATGTCAGATTTCTAAAGACTGTATTAATCATGAGAATAACTTTAGATTTAATTCCCAAGATATTTTTTGGCAGAAGCCAAGCCTAATAGGTATCTACAGCAAATTAAATGTTAATCTTTTAGTAACAAACAAATAAAAAACAAACAGAAACCCAGGCTATTAGTAAATATATATAGGGTCCAACATTTTATGGAATTTATAAAAAAGAAACCGATTCTATTTTAACTCAGCTTATTGCTGAGTACAGTCTTTCAAGTTATATGTTAATGAAAATAGGAAGCAGGCTATTCTTGGGGCTAGTTACTTATTTACTGTGATGCCAGTGTGCTGGAAAAGCTCAAAGGTAAATGATGGGAACCCATAATAGAATTCTATTGCAGTGCAGCACATCACCAGCAACTTAGCAAACTTAAAATCACATCCATTTAGTAGCTCACAATTACACAGTTTGGATGCCTGGGCATGGAGTTCTTGGATTCTTTGCTTAGGGTCTCACTAGGCCAAAATCAAATGTTGGCTGTAGCTGTGCTCCTCATTTGGGCCTCAAGATCTTCTTCCAAGCTCTGTCAGAAGAATTTATTTCCTCATGTCTATAGGATTGAGGTCCCCGTTTCCTTGATGTCTGTCAACTGGGGTGCATTCAGCTCAGAGAGGCTGCCTGCATTCCCTGTCTGATGCACTCTTTATCTTCCAGCCATCAGTGGTTCTTCAGATCCTTTTTGTGCTTTAACTCTCTGATCTCCTCTTCTGCAACTGAAGCTAGAGAAAACTTTCTACTTTTTAAAGGCTCGTGTGATTAGCATAGGCCAACCCAAATAATCTCCCTATTTTAAGTTCAGTTGATCTGGGACCTTAATTACTTTTGCAGAATCCCTTCATAGCAGTGCCTAGATTAGTTTTTCAGTAATTGGGAGAAGGCATGTGTACACCAGGGAGAGCAGGTTCTTGGGGGAGGGTTTTTCTTAGAATTTTGCCAACCACAGAGCTTGATTCTTAAACTATCTTGATTCTAAACATGCCAACTTTCTGTAAATTCTTTTTAATATGTTCATTAATCTGGAATTAATAGCCATGCCTTTGCAACCTCATCCATGATTTTGAATCAACTGTTAAAATGTTACTTCTCTTTCTGTAGGAGAAAAATAATTGGCTTTAAGACATCTTCCTTATTACAAATACACATAGAACTGGCATGCCTATTCAAAGGGAAAAAATTGAAATTAAATCCTGTAGATATTAAAGTTCTTCAGTTACCATGTTTTACAGTGTCCCAGTCGTTTAGATGCCACTTGGAGTTGGAGATGTTGGATGGAGTGGAGATGAACCAGTCTCCGTCTCTAGCGTGAAGGATAGTGGTGAGCTGTGGGAATATGGATAACGTGTGGCAAAGTAAGGGTCATAGAAAGCTTTGCTTAATTTCCTGATGCTACTGCTTTGTGTTATGACAAGAAGTTGTAGAAGATGATGTTTAGTGACTTAAGGTTGAGCCATACTGAAGAGCGACTGACATTTCCATCTTGTGATTTTGGCATCATTTTGGATTTGTTTTTTTCTTTTCTATCCTACTCCCACTTTCCTCATTGAAGCCTCATCACCTAATGATTGGATTACTACTGTAGCCTCTTCCCTCACCCCTGTCTCCCCAGACTTTTCTCATTCAGTTCAACCTACACATGGCTGCTAAATCAATCTTCTTAAAACATGGCTGTCATCACATTAGTCCCTTGATATGGCAGACAGAACTGAGCAGGAGGAGGTAAACTGGGAGACAAGGAGGCCTAGACTCTGACTCTGGCTTGGCCAGTGCCGCTGGGTGACTTTGGATGTGTCCTTCTCCTGGTCTCCATTCCCTTCCAGGCAAAATAAAACTAGCAGAGTCATGAAGTTCCTTCTAGCTCTAAAATCTCATGTACCTGTGATAAAAAATCAATAGTCTTATCAGTGTGTTTATACAAAGTCTGACCTGTGTATCCCTGCCTCCTTCCCCTGCATCTCTTCCTCACCTGAGTGACCCACACATTCTCAGCCCTCCCTCCTTACAGCCATCATAAAACTTGTGGGCAAGGAGGAGTTAATCCTCTGAAATATTGTATGCGCCCAGTGGGTGGGCTCATCTTTGTGGAGCTTTCCCAGGTGTCTTCAGTTTATACACTACAGTTCACACCTTTGGATCTCACACCTTTATCTCAACTTAGCTCCTTCTTATGGTTCAGCTAAATAATGGTGACGGCCATATTAGCTGAAATTTATCAGACACTTATCAGATGTCAAGCACTGCATTAGTGCTTTGCTTTCCTTATCTCATTTATTCATTCCCAACGTACTGTTATTCTTCCTGCTTTACAGATAAGGAAACTGAGGTATAGTGAGGATAAGACATTTTCCAGAGGTTATCCTGCTGGTAGATAGTGGAGTCCTAGTTCCTAACCAGATCTGCCAACTTCTGAATCCATATTCTTAACCACCAAACCACAGAATTAATGATGTTGTTTCTGTTTTGTCTTTTTTATTCTTGTAAAATATTTTAAAGTATATTGAAAGGAATCCTGTCTTGTATTTGTTAAATACCACTCAAACCTATGTGACAGGTACACATAAGTTCTCAGTAAGAAAACAAGTGATTAGTTTAATAGAGTTTAGGCAGCATTTTTTTCAGGGCTGGGCGGTTTCTAATTGGGTTATTAAAAATGTGTTAGATCTATGTCTTGATGAGGAAGGTTGATAATAAATGTTGTTAATTTAAAAATATGGAATATTGTGATAAAAACAATGTGTATATTTAATATTTTTAAAACTTGAAGACAATCTGTTTTTATACTTGTATATTTTAAATTAGAAATTAAAAGAAGCCTATAAATGAATGTGTATATACTTATCAAATTATGTTTAAATTAATACAGAAAGAAGTGAGAAGGCTATATAGTAAATTTTTAACATTGGGTGCTTCTGATGAGTGAGATTGAATGGAAAGAAGAGGTTAACTTTTCTTTATACCTCTTATTGTTTGAATTGATGGGAGGGGCATGTAAGATTTTTCAAATTTGAGAAGAGAAGAGAAAAAATAAAAATTGAAACATGGCTCGTAAATTAGTTTTGATTTCATTTGGGTTTTTTTAACTAGTAATCTTTTCTGAAAAAAATTGTTTTCGTTTTGTGTTTATCATGCACTTGACTGATTTTTTTAGCAAGTTGAATGTGAATTTTTATTAATATTTATTATGAGAAGAATATTGTGGTAAGTGGAAGAATAAGGAATTCTTTGGCATGTTTCTTCAGCATAGCTTGTCTGAACTTCATAATAACTACGAGGTTGACATTCATTTTTCTGAACTTTACTTCCAAATTCAGTCAAATATCTTCTTAAAAGTGTTGGATACTGAGGCTGCTGTTGATTTATTCATCACATGAAAGATTTGATACTCATCTGTTAATTAATACAAAAGGCTAGTCATATGAAAATATTTCTGGATCCTTTTACCTATCATTTTTCACTAAAAGAATGCCAGAAAACCAATATTTGAAGACAAGAGCTAAAATTTTGAGATGCAATATTCTCGAACATTGGCTGTGAAATCCCTATAATTAGCATGACCCTTGGAGAATGTCATTGGATATTTGATGAAAAAGGGCATGAACTCTGTCCTGCCACCAAGGGGGTCCTGTAATACTACCCAGAATGACGCCTGGGAATTTTAAACTACCAGATAGTTCTTATCTGAGAAACTCGGTGAGAAAGGCATTTGTCCACTCTAATGACTTTTGTTAGCAGATTTATGCCACTTAGATCAATATATTTCCACCTTTCTACCCACTAAACTCTACTTCTCAGATTTAAAAAAAAAGAAAGAAAGAAAAAAAAAGGAATATGTGCCTGGTCTCAATTTTCATAACTGAAAATAACTGAAAAATTTTATAGAAAACCACTCTAGTTCATATTCTTTGTTACAAAATTTTATACATGCCAAGAGATACAAACATGCAAACACACAGAAAACCACTGACTTTCTTTGCAGAATTAATCACATATTTTAAGAAAACAAGTAGAATTAAATGGAAATAATGCTAAAGAATGAGATACTTTATTAAAAACATTTCAATCAGAAGTCATTATTTCCTTATAAACAGCTTTTCTAAATGGTCATTGTTTTAGTAATTATAAGACCCTTATTCTTTTTCTTATGTCAGTCTTGATGTAAAGATCAATGGAAAGAATAAATGTCTCTTTTATAAAGATAAATACTTTAGAGAAAGGATGATTTTAAAAAATTGCCTGTTATAACTAAGGGTTTGCTCTTTGATTAAAAGTATCTCTAAAACAAATAACCTGCATGTGTGTATGTGTGTGTAACTAATGCAATTAATCTTCATGCTAGATTAACTTGATAAAATATTGACCTAATTTGGGATTAAAAGATTACGAGTAACATTTTGCGCTGAAGGCTGCAACATGCCTCATGTCAACGCAGTAATGACAGAATTAACCTCCCAAGCCCTCTTCAATTGGGGCATTTCTGAGCTGCTACTTGAGCAGTGTTTAGATGACCTACAATGATTGGTGCACAAAAGGCCCAGTAATGCTGTTTTCTCAGCCAGCTGAGCTGCCTCTGTGGTTCAGAGTCGTGCAAAGGGAAAAGACATTCTAGAAATGTCCAGCTTCTGGTTTTCAAATAAATATTTTAATTTACTAGCAAAACAAGTCGTCTGGAAGTACTTAAAACATTTTTGTTTTAAGTACAAACATGACATTTATAAACATGGTATAATTGCTTACAAGTGTGAGACATTTTGCCATTAAATGTAAAGCCTTGAAGGTAGAAAAAAAATTTCCCTGTTACTTCTCTTTTTTCAATTTTGACAATTAATGAAGAATTCCTACTGATGGGTTGTATGGATAGAGATAATGGTGTCTGGCTCCTTTTTCTCATTGGACTAACTGTGTATATATAAAATTCCAATCTATACTTAACCTTCAGTTCCCCTTGGCAATTAGGAATGAGGCTGCATAACAAATAAAATACATAGGTGATGAAAATGGATTTTTTAAAAATAAAAACAATTAAGAGAGAGAAAGAAGAGCAGCATTAGTGCAACCTTTAATTATTAAGTAAAACAGAATAAAAACTGGCTAATTAGCCTTACAGTTTTGGATTGGTCATATCTTCTTTTAATAGGGTTCCTGATTATCTGGATCCTGACTTTCCTTATTTGTATAAATACACCAACTATTTGCATGGAAGAGGGATTGGAAAAGCCTCATTCTGTCCACTTGTAAATTAGTTAAACTCTGTATGTGTGAGTATGTGAAAGAAGACAGGCTGGGCCAGCCTTATATGAAAGCATTTAATAGTGATGTTCACAGGGGGCTTGAAGAGTTATAGGGCAAGGCTTTATTATATCAAATGTGAACCAGTTCCTAATCTTTCTACCATTAGAGCTTCCTTCTGGATTTCAGCAATTAAAACCCTTCATGTGGAGGACACATACAGTATGATTTTTCTCATGTTCTATCACACAGTGTGGATCCTCCTTACTGGTATGACTTCCACAGGAGAATTTTGACTCATGTTATGACCAAGCTAAGAAAACCACTGACAGTATTTCTTAGAAGGAGTACATTTTAAAAAGAAATAAATATCCCAGTGCATTTGATGAGTTCTCTATGGAAAACAATATGTTAATTTTGAATATTAAAGAAACGGTAAGGTAGTAATAATAATAAGCCAAATCATGACTCATTCTTTATTGCTTTTTCTAAAAAGTAAAAACTCCCTATGATCAGTTAAGCCTATATATATTAGGCTATGCATACATATGCATTATATATATACATATAATGACCGTATTGTTAGTTTAATAGATGTGTATATATGTATCTAAAAATACCTCAGAAACATGTATTACCATGGGTTCTGATTCAGTATGGATGGAGGGCCGCAGAGACCACTCTTTCAGCAGCTTCTTGCCTGCTGTTCTTTCTACATCATTACTCATTTCCTTTCCTTGTTCAGTGGTGTTTTCATTCGTGAGTAACTCAAAACCTTTTTGGAGTCTACATGGCTCTGACATTTTATCTCTGCAAATATTTAGCACATTGAACCAGTCTTCATTGTTTTCATATATAGAAACTCAGAATAAAAAGAAAAAATAACAGAAGAAATTGTTGTTTTCTCAGATTCCATCAGTCCAATCTGTTGAATGTGGCATATGTGGCACCTTATACTTAAGATGTTTTTGTAGATGAAAAGACTTTTAGCTACTCTTATCTTTCAGCAGGTCAGAAACAAATTAAAGGGTAAAAGGATTGTAATATTTCTGTCAATGCATGTAATTGTCTCCACAAAATGATTAGTGCTTATAGTAAAAATTAAAAAAAAGAATAACCAAGCACAAAATTGTAATTTGTACTTGTACAAAGTTCCACTTTTGTACAAAGCATAAAAGTACTAATGTGTGCCAAAAAGAAGAGTAAAAAAATCTGTTTTTCTCCTAATGGAACTGTTTCCCAAATACTATTAATATTATTCAATTTGGCAGAACTTAGCAAAACTTGTTAGATACGTGTTCCATAACATGTGTACTAGTTTCACACAGAAAAGATCAAAAACTGTGCTAAAAGCAAATTGACTTATTCTGTCCTCATTAATTTGAGATGTGTATCACCTATTTAAATCTCTTTAATTTTCTTTAGTTTCCTGGTGTGTCATTATCCAAATTCTCATATGATGACTCTGACTACTTTCTCTCCTTTCCTGGATCCTTTTTTTTTTTTTTTTTTTTAATATTTCCCTACTTACTCTGTTTTAGGTCCATTTTTATCTCTCTTTGGTGAACTCATTTATTCTCTTTCTTCAACTATCAAATTTAAACCAATAGAATCAATAATTAACCTTGGTTACTCCTGAGGAGTGGGATTATGGAACTTTCTAATCTCTAAAATATTGGATTTTTTGCAAATAGTATTTATTACTTTTAAATTAAAAATTAAAAGTAATGAAAACATTTGTATGTCAGCTTTGAATGACTTAACTAATAGCTGAGATCTTAGATCTTTATCAGCAGAAGCTGGCAGTTCCACTTCTTTATTGTTCCCTCCCTCTGAGTCAAAGTGTAGTGTAAGGTACCTGCTCATTACCACATCTTCTAGGGCCTTCAAAGTGGGTCCATGGTGTTCCCATCAATTTACCATCACTACAAAGTTCTCATCATTCTCTTCATCATTTCTGCATTTGTAGAGTCCGCTGCCAATGTCTCAGTTGGGGATTTATTACCTTATACTAACTTACAAGTTATTTCACTGTTATTTATTTTTTGAAATTTGATTTGTAAGTTCTCTAAGGTCTGCAAACTCTAGTGGGAATACTAATGGTAAAACACAAGCTAAATTATTTCTCTTTTCTCAAACAACTTCAATATTTTGCTAGTTCACTTGAGTAAAAAGTAAGATCACTGACACATATACAATTTTTAATCTACTTTTAGGTGTATTCCCAAAAGACTTGAAAGCAGGGCTCAAATAGATACTTGTATACCAATGTTCACAGCAGCATTATTCACAGTAGTCAAAAGGTAGAATCAAGCCAAATGACTATCAGCCCATAAGCAAAATGTAGCATGCACATACAATGGAATATCATTCAGCCTAGAAAGGAATACAATTCTGATATATGTTACAAAATGAATTAAACCTGAAAACATTTTGTTAAGTGAAATAAGTCAGATGCAACGGACAAATATCATACAATTCCATTTATATGAAATATCTAGAATAGTCAAATTCGTAGAGGCAGAGAGAGTGGTTACCAAGGTCTAAGGCAAGGGGGAGAAATGGAGAGTTATTATTTAATGGGTACAGAGTTTCAGTTTGGTAATAATAAAAAACGTACTGGCGATATATAGTGGTAAAGATTGCACAACAATGTGAATGTACTTAATACCACTGAATGTACATTTGAAAATGGTTAAAATGGCATATTTTATGTAATATATATTTTACCACAATAAAAATGCCCTGGAAAAAATATTTTTAAAAGTGAAAAAAAATCACATAAGCAGCTACTTGTCAAGTATCTGCATATGACTCTCAAATTGTGTCTCCATATCTGAATTATGATTTGATCATTCCTTTTTCTTCTATATCTTCTGGAAAATCCTAAGTTTTCAAACCTGCTTGTAGGAAGAAGTAGAACCAAAAGGAAAATAGAAGTATGGGTTAAAAAAGTCAAGGGTGGCAGTGCAGTAATTGAAGTTCAAAATGTGTGTGTTATCGTCTCTGTGGAGCACCGGGCTAGGTGTTTTCATTCATTCATCCACTTAGTTTAGTGTGCCTGTCCTGTTTCAGGTTCTAGGGTCCAGCAGAAAATGAGACAGACTAGATCTCTAACCTAATGGATCATTTCGGGTACTAGTAAGTGCTATGAGGGACGATAAAGCAGGAGATGGTGATTGTGTGTGTGTGTGTGCTTGTGTTGTTAAGATAGGATGGTGACAGAGAAAGAGGTAGAAAAAAAGAATCATGATTGTTTGTGTAACTTAATCTCTGTACTATATACTGCTTCTGTAGTTTCTGATGATGATGGTGATCAACCTTAAAATCCAGTGAGGACGACACTAAGGGGGATCACACATGCACATGCACACCCACACACATACACACACAGGTTTTCTCTTTACTTGGGTCTTTGAGAACATGGCTTTGATTACGTACCTTTACAAGAGTGCTAAAACTCATATATCAATTCGTATATATGCATTGAATTATTTCAGCTTCTTATATCTGTTATGTTGTTGCTCTGCCAAGTCATTTTGGGGAATATTGGCAAGAAGAAAAAGAATATTTCCTCACAGTGTATGTGTATGTTTTCCTAAGTAGGTTCCCTTCTTTTATGATTTATTCTATGAGATATTTATTTCTATTGTGTTTTGTTGTATGTTAGAGCCTGTGTTATTGAATTTATTGTGGTTAGAGTATATTACTTTTCTTAAAACTCTGTATACCTCACAACACTTTCTTTGTATTTAAAATACAGTGTTTTCTCAGTGAATATTTCTCAGATTGAACTGAATCCATGATTTTAAAGCTTAGTTTTGCATATTACGGATAGTTGGAATTTCATGGTTGAGTTTTTATTGTTAAGATATCTTAATATTTTTCTTCCTTTGGAATTGTTATCATTATAAAAGATAGTACTTTTGGAGTGTGCCACACCTCCAGAGGTTTAAAAGCTAAAAGATACGTCCTGTGGAAAGCTTGTTGACTTCCTGCTCATTTGTTATTATTAACAAACAGAGCTGGCCCCTAACTTGCAAGTTGCTGAGGTGCCCAGTCTCTGGAGTTTTTCAGATTCATCTCATTCTGCCTTGGTAAAATCATGAATCTTTTTCAAAGGTGAGTGCAGGGATGGATTTGGATGTTAGATTCTCACATTTTTATTTTTGTATTTCAGAAGACGTTCCCAAGAAGGCTCTGAAAACACTTCTGGTCAAAGAATAAATCACTTCACAAGTACATGTTTTGATGGTGACTTCTTCCTTCAGTTATGTCCCCTTAAAAGTCTATTCAGGGACTAAATAGTTTTATTTATTGAATTGGAAAGGAAAATATTTTGAGATCACTCATATTTTCCATGTAACTGTTTCAAAATCTCTATGGCAAAAAATTTGGAAGGTATTTCTGGATGCATTCATCAAACTTCATATTTTATAACTATTTTGAAAGTCAAAATGTTTTCTTCTAATACCACCAATTAGAACAAAAAAAATTCCTATTCCTTGAATGCCAACATTCCCCAGTATTTTGCCCTTAGCCTTCCTTCTCCATGGGCCATCTCACATGCTGCACAACTTTTAAAATTTTATACTATTTGTGTGAATAGTGCCCATTTTCTTGTTTTATGTGGCTCCCCTTAGTCCATAGGTTCCTTCTCTTCTGTCTGTCTTTCCCCCAGGCTGGACTCTGTGACTGGTTTCCCAAATTAGTCTCTTACCAACATCCTTAATTCTTGTGTATGCCTATTCATCAACTTCCTACAAAATCCCAATCCTAGATTGTTGCCACAATTCACTTTCTCTGCTCCCATATCCAGGCAGATGAGCCTACCTAACAATAATCACATAAACTTGGACATTGATAATCACGAAAATACGGCCCCCAATTTGACCAGTCATTGTAACATTCTCCCCATTTTAATATCTTTTCTCAATCTTTTCAAAGAAAATTTAAATGTTTGTCACATTTCTCATGTGATCTGTTCAGCCTTTTCCTCTTGTCAGCTGATGACCTGTTGGTTTATTGAGAAAATTGTGCCCATCACAACTGTGCTGCAAACTCTCACTATAAGTTGTCCTTCTTTATCTATAGAAGCTGTTTACATCCAGACCAATCTTAAAAATTTTCCCCTAATGTCAGGAGATGTATCCATTACCCCATCCTTTAATTCCATAATCTCCCCATTTCATTGGATCTTACTCTACTTTTCATAGCCCCAACCCTGAAAACTTCAGACTCACCCTTTGTAAAGATACCTTCTTATGAGCCTCTATAGGGATGCTCAAATCTCTTCCAGTCTAGTAAAATTTCCCTTAACTCTGGGGCCCCTGTAGTTATTACTCTTTTTTTTTTCTTCTCCTTTTTCATCTAACCTTTACAAAAGAGAAGTCTTCACTTTCTTATTTTAATTTTTCAGTTCTCTGAAATGTGAATTTTTTTCCCATAACCACCATATTGAAACTTCTTTTTACTAAGGTAACACTTACATACTTCAGTTTTCCAAACCAAATAATCATTTTTCATCCTTATATTACTGGAGTGGACACTGGACATGAAAAAATATATATATAATTATTGAATTGCCTTGACTTTTAGTTGGATTTTATTTTGTGCTAGAAAATTCACAACATATTAAATATCTCTACAATTTGATGTTCTTATTTAGATTTGCAAAGATGCAAAACAATAAAATTTGTAAAGATACAAAACAATTGATCATCTACAACAAGAACTACAAAACTAATCAGTCCAGGAAAACTACCATAATGTGGACTCCATAGAATTTCAGGAGAAGCTATTGTCATTTTTGAAAAGAAGAGTAATCAAATAGTGTAATGCTTTTGATCCATTAGGCAATAGTGATCTGGTTTAACGAGCTAAGAGACTCTAAATGCATCATGATTTTGGTCCCTCTTTGCAACCCTTATTTACTGAAGTATAGTCAATTATAATGTGTCAATCTCTGGTGTACAGCATAATGTCTCAGTCATGCATATACATACATATATTCATTTTCATATTCTTTTCCATTAAAGGTTATTACAAGGTATTGAATATAGTTCCCTGTGCTATACAGAAGAAATTTGTTTTTTTTGTCTATTTTTATATATAGTTGTTAACATTTGCAAATCTCAAACTTCCAGATTTATCCCTTCCCACCCCTTTTCTCCCGGTAACCATAAGATTGTTTACTATGTCTGCAAGTCTGTTCCTGTTTTGTAGAGGAGTTCATTAGTGTCTTTTTTTTCTTTCTTTCTTTCTTTTTTTAAGATTCCACATATGAGTGATATCATATGGTATTTTTCTTTCTCTTTCTGGCTTATTTCACTTAGAATGACGATCTCCAGGTCCATCCATGTTGTTACAAATGGCATTATTTTATTCTTTTTTATGGTTAAGTAGTATTCCATTGTATAAATATACCACAACTACTTTATCCAGTCATCTGTCAATGGCATGTAGGTTGTTTCCATGTCTTGGCTATTATAAACAGTGCTGCTATGAACATTGGGGTGCATGTATCTTTTTGAATTAGAGTTCCCTCTGGCTATATGCCCAGGAGTGTGATTGCTGGATCATATGGTAAATCTATTTTCAGTTTTTTGAGGATTCTACATACTGTTTTCCATAATGGCTGCATCAAACTACATTCCTGCCAGCAGTGTAGGGTGGTTCCCTTTTCTCCACACCCTTTCCAGCATTTATTGTTTATGAACTTTAAATTATGGCCATTCTGACTGGTGTGAGGTGATACCTCATTGTAGTTTTGATTTGCATTTCTCTGATAATTACTTCTCACCCTTTTATCTTTTTTCATTTAATGCTTATAATTTATTCAAGCCTATATCATATATGGGTTGTCAGTCTTGGACAAGACAATTCTTGATCTAAAATATTTGGTACCCTTTTTACCTTTGAGAAAATGGGAAAAGCCAAAGACCTGGGCAAAATTCTACACCATAGGTGGCTTCATAGGAATAACTTAATTGCCATCGACATAATCTCTGTAAAACCTCTTCTTCCTCAGCTAGTCTTTTAACGTATTTAAAATTGTAAATATTTGGAATTTTTATATGACTTTAAACCATAGCCCAATTGTTTGTTTTCATACTGACTCATCTATGTACATAATATGAGCGGCAGTTAAATAATTCTCTTATTCTATAACCATATTTTGTGGATGATATTTTTCGTAAGATTCTTTTATATTTGAAAATATTTTCTAAGTTGTTAAATTATTCATAGAATTATTTTTATTACTGCTTCACTATTTAAAATGAAGTGTATTTTATCTTCTATTATTGCTTATATTTCTTCAGAAACAAGAAAAAGCCAAAGTCTCTCTACTTTCACAACTAAATTCATGACACGCTTGTCCTGAGATTAGAAAAAAACATCCAATGCTGTGGAACTTTCCACACAAGGTGCTGTGGCACAGAGCCCTGTTGCCCTTGGTTTAAAGCTGTGAAGAGAAATTGATATTTTCAGCTCTGGGGAAACAGGGTGGACTCCCAGCCGATGGCAGCTTTCTCTGTTAAACCTGTGCTCAAAGAAATATGATCATTTTCTTTATGTACTACAATATGAAAATAATCAAGAAGAACTACTTGATAGATGGTAAAGCAGAACTTATCTTGAGGACACTTGTGGGGAAAAAACAAAATCCTGAAATTTCTTTATGCAGCTGTTTGTACAGAGTAGTGAAATAAAGATTACTTTTTTTGAAACCAAGCTTTCAAAGTTGTTTTAATGGTTACTAACTAGTAATAAAAATGTATATTTACATGGGCAAGTAGTTTTTAATGTTCATTGTTAAAAGTGAGAATAATTATATCAACAGTTGCCTTTTTTTGAATAATACATTGTTTTATGATGGTCTGTAGTTGAACTTAAGTAACACAGGTTTGAAAGTATGTTTATACACATAGACTGATTTAATTGACTCTAATTTAAAAAAAAAAACTCACATAACCAGGTCCACAGAGTGCTTTTTATTTATCATATTGAAAAATAACCATTTGAGTCTATGTTTTTTAGTCATTATTATTCTTTTATGCTTTATGTATTAATACTACCTAATACAACAATATTATGCAAAATAAAATTTCTAACAGGCATCTTTTTCTTTGCTTCATGTGGGTCAAAGTGAATTCAATATTTTTTGCATCAAATATGCTTTTATTGACTTATTTATCTATTTATTAACTATATTTTGACTGCCTACTGTGGGACAGATAAAGTAAGATGTCAGAACAATGGAAATTTAAGGTGGAATTTTTCTGAAGCTCAAAATGTTGATTTGGGATTGTGGATTCCTTCTTTTTGTAATGACATTCACCAAAGTACCCAGCCTGAGTTTATCCTGAGGAATTGGGACTTAATTTATATTGTTTCTTACGGAGAAGAAAGCAAGCTCTTCTATTTAGAAAAAGAGAGAATTTGCCATTGAAATCATAGAGGAGAGCACAAGAATCCTGCTATGTTACTGTTGGAGTCTATGGATACTAGCTCCTTGTGCCCACAAAACTTCATTTTTGAAATTATTGTAAGTAATAATGATAATTTAGCCATAAGCCAAAATATCTGAACACCCTAATTTTTGCTATTTTAGAAACACTTAAATATATTTTTTAGTTTCAACTGAGTCTAAGCAGAGAGGTTTTTCCTGACAATAAGGTAATTTTCACTTTAAGAAATGCTGAAGTAAATTATGAGACTTGAAAGAAAAGCAAAACCCAAATTATTTTGGGAACATTAGTTTGTTAGTAAATGGAAATTATGTCACCACAGTTATTTCACAACTGTTCTTTAATAATTTTAGTAACTCCTATGTCAGAAAAATGTAAACCCCTCCTGTAGAGACTGAAATTTGTTTTTGCTAAATGTGCTTGAGCATTCACATCTATTAACTGTCTTAGGTAGTTTTGGAACTGGTGCTCAAGTCCTTTAGGGAAAAAAAAAGACATCCCACAGCACATTTTATCATCATAATAAATAGAATTAATACTGTTATGATTAGTATCATGATTATTTACTTATTTTTTGGCTTTAAATTTCATTAAGTAATACCATTGTCTTAGAAATGTATTACAGAGAGAAGAAAGCAAACACATGTCATTTGGCTGTCTCACCAGTGTCAAAGTTTCCTTTCATCCTGGGGGCAGGGTAGGGGGAAGGTCTGAGCAGAGACAGCAGTGTTAGGAGAATAAAGCTCTGTCTTTCTTTGAGGTGGGGGTATTATTTTATGAGTACAATTTCATATCTATCTTGTCATCTGTCACTAGACAGAAGAGATATAGGATGGTGGCAAACTCATGTTAAAAAGGCTGTCTTGGGACAACAAAGAGAAAAGTTAATGGACATGGATTTACAAATTATTAATGATTTTTCTTGTCATTTCTTGAAAATGAAAGCTATGCCCGCTGCCTCTCCCCAAACAGATTGCATTTTATTTCTCTGCAGTTTGTCCATCAGCCTTCACTCTGACAACATAATCCAGAACTAATCCAGAGCATTCAGTTTTCCTTGTTGGCTCTCAGGCAGCCTGCTTAGACAAATCCTGCTACCTGTCAGCCCTCCTGTGGGTGCCAGACCGACTGCCAGGTTAACCTCTGGGGAAGCAGGAAGACCTGCTGATTTAACCCCAACCTCCCTTCCTGTAATCCACAGTAAATGGGGGGGGGGGGGGTGAACAGGCTAACTGTTTTAATCAGGCCTGGATCCCTCGAAATCTGTTTCATACACAGCTTAAAGAACTCAGGTTATGAACATCTCTACGTAAAATCACATGGCAGTTTCCTCCAAAAAGTGGGCCTTAAAGAAACAGATGGATCAGATACACTGAAAGGTCTCAATCTTCTAAAGCAGTCTATAAAAATACATACACCACATCCCTGAGCCACTTCATTCCTTGTAATTACTTACTAATTGTCAGAATGAGGTCAAAACTGATTTAGGGGCAAAAAGAAGGAAACACAACCATTTGGTTATTATAAAGACTCACACTTTGCCAATTTCTAATGTGCTTGCCGTAATTTACCTTCTCTTTATCCCGACCTCCCCATTGCATGTCTACGCACACACGTTAATTCTTGTTGCGTGACAGTGAATTTGAATATTGTTTACAGATTGGTCTCAAATGATTCCAGTATGAGCAAATAACTAGACAAAGTTTTCAAATAAGTAAACATAAATTAATGTTGCATGGCATTTAAATGACTCACATTAAATTGATCAGGAATAAGAATGGAGCACATTGAAATAAAAAGCCTTTTAAAAATACTCACTTTTTATTCAAAAAGAGTAACAACACGCCACTTTCTCCTTGTTGGAATTCAAGGCACATCAGTCTATCTGCTCCTGCAGCATCAATAATCCACAGCAGGAAAAAACCTCCATGAACATGGCGTTCCAAGGCACACTTAACAGTTCCACTAAGTTAGCCTTCTGAGAAATGTAACAAAACTTGACTCAGCTCTTTCCGTATTAGGAAAATAAGGCATCCAGGTTAATAGGGAAAAGGGACAACTAGATCAGTCCCCAGGGAGAGAAGCCGACCTCTACCGCAAACGAGTGGTGGGAATCACTGGGATTCTAATGAGGGTCTTTACTTTTCCTCCATTTAATTGCAGGCTTTTCTTTAAGAGCAAGAAAGACAAGGTTTGCCCCCTCCTCCCTTATTTCCTCCCACATAGCAGAAGATGACAGATGAGGAAGGTTCATTATGCAAAACACCCAGGGTATGGTTCAGTGAAGTGTGAGGGCACTTGTACACATGTAAACACACACATGCCACTCACGTGATGGTTTCTGACCCAACCAGTTTTTTCTTTTTTTTAATTTATGTGTAGTTGATTTGCAATGTTAGTTTCAGGGGTACAGCAAAGTGATTCAGTTATACATATACATACATATGTATTTTCTTTTCAGATTCTTTTCCATTATATATTATTACAAGAAATTGAATATAGTTCCCTGTGCTATACAGTAGGTCCTTGTTGTTTATCTATTTTATATATAGTAATGACCTAACTAGTTTTGAAATTAAAAATTTTCTTCCTATTCAATCAACATGATGATGGATGTCTTTTTGTATAAATAGTCGTACCTTAAAATTTATGCAGTAAAAATGAAATCAAGCATTTTGTTTTTTTGAATACTCAACAGGTTTTTAAATAAATCCTTTATTTTCTTTCCTACTTAACAGGTAATAAATGTATTTATTTGAAAATGAAGATTTAATTTATTTTCAAACTTTTTTTGGTTTGTTTTTGTTAGCATGCTTTTCATCTCTCTATTTGCATGATCCGTGCTCTTTCTTTCCTTTTACTCCTTTAAATTCCAATTTGTTTTATTGGTGGTGGTAAAGTTTACTAGGGTGTCAGACAGTAATTTATCACTAAACAGCTGACTTCTATAGTTAAGAAGAGAAAAGGGATTAATTGTCAAACAACACCATGTAAGATAAAGCTTGTTTTAAAGCAGAGCAATTCCTTTATATTCTGTTTGATAAGTAGTCAGTTATTAAGCTGAAACTTGGAAATAAAATTTGAAATCAGGAAGACAAATGAAATTGAAAAATGTGGCCACTGGAGTAAAAGTCTTCAAAATCTTACATAAGACTTTATTGATCACTATCAAAAATGTGTTTGAAGGACACCATTATTACAGGAGTGACTCTGAGTTCTGTGATAAGATGCACGGGGTCTATAATCTTAGGATTGTCGAAGGATGGTAATTGAGTCACTCACACAGAGCCAGAGGCCAAGTAATAAGGATTTGGGTAGAAGGAGGTGGGTGGACAGGGTGGGGTTAGAGGAAAGCCAGCTGATCTGGGATACAGCTCTGAGAGGAAGAGAAAGTGGCATAAGAGAGAAGATGGCGTGAACTTTTTGGGAGAAAAGGAGTCTATGTACATGAGTAGGGAAGAGAAGGGAAGTGTAGAACACAAAGAGAAAAAAGAGGCAAGAAAAGAGTCTGTGGCAAGAAATTTACACATGGATATACTACATATAGACATAAATACTCATAGAACTTTTAGAAAATAGTTTTAGTAAGGCAATCTTTGTGCCACATTTAAATCATGTAACAATATGTGTCATTAAGAATTTTAAAGACACATATCTTAACACATACATGTAAAGTACAAGAAAAACCCCTAAATAGTTATACCAAGGCACAGAGGTTAAGAGCATGAACTGTAGAGCTGGGCTGGCTAGGTTTAAAACTCAGCTCTGCCACCCACTAGCTGGGTAAGCAGGGAGGTGCTCATTTTCCATGTTTTACTGTCCTCTAAAATGGGAAATACCTATCCCATCCTGTTACTGTTCAGATTATTTGAAATAATGTATCTCTAGTGTTTAAGGTGGAGCCAGGCCTAGAGAATAAGCTTGATGCAGCGTTGTAATTACTCCAGAGTAAGGATGCACTTAAACCTCATTTAAATTTCCAGGGTTACAACTTTATAGTCAGGAATCATAGGTTGATATTTTGTTAATGAAAATACTGAGTTGTTTAAGGCTCATATTGGATGGTATGTTTAGAATCTTGATACCAGAATTTTATCCAGAGCTTTAGAGCTTTATAAAAGAGCTTTGATCCTTTGGGATACTGAGTAAATTGATTTAAAAACACTCATATACTACTTTGACCTGAGATTTTTCAGGGCTTAAATTGACCTACTTCTTGTTTGTATTTGACTTATTTACTCAGTGAAGAACACACTATTTTCAGAGCGGTTGTAAGAAAAGTGCCAGGATGCATCGTTAAAGCTATATATTAAATAGAAATCCAAAAAAAAAAAAAAAAAAATCTATAGCCATGCTGAGAGACGCGGCTTCATGGGTTTCTATTTGGTTTTTATGGTATAAAGCAACTTCAGCTTGAGCAGTCATGCTGTTTAAAATACATTGACTGCTATACAATTGATCGATATGTTGTAAACAAATGCTAAAAATGTTAGGTCATTTTTGATCATCTTTCCTTTCCAAAGTACCAGCTGTAAGATGCTATCTGGTTATTGATCATGTTTCTTATCAGCTCTGCACATTATGGTATGTTTGTAGTTGGTACATAATCTAAACAATACTGGCGTAATTCATTGACCTTTGAAATCTAGGTCTAAATGGCAGTAAAACAAGAAGACTGATCACACTTAAAGAAGTCTTTAACTTGGTCTCACTGTCTGGTGAAATTTCAAATGATCACAACCCAGAAAGTAAACTAGATAGTACAATTTACCTGAGGGAAAAATGAATGTTCAAATTGATGGATGACAATAGAATTTGAACTTTCAAATTTTTAAGTCAATTTTTTTTTCAGAAAAGAACTATATTCATTTATTAGAACTGATGTGAGATCACTCTCTGTCAGAATTTTGCCTCCTCTTTCAGCCAGAGATAATGGAATGACCCTAGAATGGTCTGAATAAAATGTGGCTGATTTCAATTTGGAATGAAATATCTCAAAATCCTAATTTTTTGAAGAATATTCTTTTGTATAGATGTATAGCAAATATTTAACCAGTCTCCTTTTGAAGGATAAGACTGTTTTCAAGTTTTCACTATTTTGACCATTCAGATGCATAATATCTTTGTATCATTTCACACTCATTTCCTTATGATACATTCTTAGGGGTGAAATGAGTAGGTTAGCTAGTATCTATGTTTAAACTTTTATATATGTTACTATATGATCTTCTAAAAAGTGTAATATATTAATTCATACTTTAACTTCCTTTTTGCACATGGTTGTTAGCTTCTGTGTTCATTACACTAATTATTTTCATTCTTTTTTACTGTTTTCTAATCTGACAAAGAAAGAGATATATTACTTTAATTTGCACTTGTTTGACTATGAGAGTCAAATTTATTGGCCACTTTATTACTTTTCTGACTGCTCTATTTATTTGCTATTGCCCACTTTTCCAATGAGTTGTGAAACTTCTTCTTATTTATTTGTGAGAGCTTTTTATATAATAAATATATGTCCACTTCACTGACATGTAAATAAATACATTATATAAAAAAATTTAGATAGTACATACAGTTTCACTGTATATTGCAAGTATTTCCCCTGTCTATATTTCATTTGTTACTGTGTTTTTAATTCCTAGGTTTATTGTTTTGTGGCCAGAGAATATGCCCTGTAAAACTTCTGCTTTTTGGATTCTCTTCAGTTTCCCTTGTGACTTAATGTACAATTTTTTAAAATAAATATTTCATGAATACTTAGAAAAAAATATGTTCTCTGTTAGTTATAAATTGAATCCAATACATTAATCTTATGTTATTCAGATAGTCTATATTTTATTCCCTTTTTATTTACTTAATCAGAGAGAGATTGAGTGGTAAATTAAATCCTCCCACTACAATTATATATCTAAAAATCTCCAAAAGATTAAAACATTTCTAACAATATATACATTACACATCTTGATACTGTTAATTACTGAAAGTTTATGACTGTTATGCCTTTATTTAAGAGGGACTGGACTGCTTTTATTGTGAAATAACCCTCTTAAAGCAGATGTAATGTTTTTCTTAAAATGTTTTTGTTTTATTAATATTGTTTGCTAAGTCCTTGTTTAGGGATAAATCTTTTATTTGCTTAGTATTTCTGCATATATCTAAGTAAGGCAACATTTAAGTGGTTTGTAGGTGGCTCTCTTGGTCAGATTTTTGATGTGAGGATGAGAATAATGTTGAAAATTGCATTTGAAACTATCATGTTTTTGTGTGTTAGATAATATTACATAACATACTAGTATTATCTATTTCTTAAGGGATCAAATATTAGGAAGGTTATTTTGGTGTGAAACTATCTGAGGGCATAATCTCTGATATATTTGCAGTTTCTTTCACTTTACTTCTCTCCTTAGGTTCTCTACTTTATGGGTCAGCTTTGAAGTACATACATATTTTAAAGTTATATAAATCTTGAATTGGTTAGTACTGGAATAGAATACTGCCTGAAAAGATCTTTAAAATCTCATCTCTTTGTTGTTATGCATCTTTTCTCATTCTGATATTTGGTTATTTGTATATACTTTTTCTTATTTAATTTACCAGAAGTCTGTCTCTTTTATTGTTAATATATTAGTCTTAATTGCTCTAATGCTAATACCATTTTGGTTTACAATTCAGTATTCTGTCATTTTAAGTATTTTATTTCCTGATTAGGATCTCACACATTGTATCATGAATCCTGAAGTTGGCACTTACCAACTATGTGATTTTGCATAAGGTTCTTAAACTTTGTACAGAGCCAGAGTTTCCCATGTGCAAAATTCAAATTATGGTATCTACCTCAGTAAGTCAGAGTTAAAAGTAGAAACTATTATAAAGTGTTTATTAGAATGTTGGAGCAGGGTGGTTGCCCTAAAAGGAAGCTTCTGTTGGTATAATTAATATTATATGAAATAATTATAATAGTTAAATGCTTGGTTCATTTATTTTTATTTCATAATGATTACCCTTAAGGCTATGCATTTGTCTTCATTAACTTTTGATTATGTCTCACAAGTCCCAATTTTATTGTTTCCTGAGTTGTTTACTATTAGCTTTTAACAATTATTATTTAACTCAAGAATGATTTAGATAGCTTTTAAAAAATTCCAAGAGGACTCTCTTTCACTTAAAATTTGTTACTAATTTTCCATTTTTGTTGTATTGTCAGATACGGATAATGGTGCTTATGCAGTTTCTAAAGTTGGGGATTTATTGAGATTTTCTTATGGCTCAGTATGTATATCTGTGTATACATATATGTAAATATATAAATATTTATGATATATACATATTATAATACTTTGAAGATGTCCAATGAATATTTGAAGAAAAATTAAATTTAGGCTCTGTAGGATACATATATTATGACCTTGTAATATTATCTATTTTTCTTTGCCCTTTTATATTATTTATGTGTTTGTTTTGTTACATATTTTAAAAGGAATGATAAAGTTTCCCACAAAAGCTGTTTATGACATTTCTTATTATATTTATGAAACTTTCCTTACCTTACCTCAGAACAGTAAGTTTGCTTCATGTTAAGACAAACTTAGAATTAGGTTGTGATTTTTTTTGTACTGAGGTATAGTTGATTTACAATAATTGTTTTAGTTTAAGGTGTAGAGTGAAGTGGTTCAGTATGTATACAGATATGTGTGTTTTATATATACACATAAATATTTCAGGTTATTTTTCCTTACTACAAGATATTGAGTATAATTCCCAGTGCTATACAGTAAATCCTTGTTGCTTATCTATTTTGTCTATAGTAGTTTGTATATATTACCCCTAGGGTAACCATAAGTTTATTTTCTATGTCTGTGAGTTTGTTTCTGTTTTGTATATAGATTCATTTGTATTATTTTTTATATCCCACATATAAGTGACATTATGTAGTATTTGTCTTTCCCTGACTTACTTCACTTAGTATGATATCCTCTCGGGTCCCAAATGGCAATGTTTTATTTTTTATGGCTGAGTAGTATTCCATTGCATATATATATATATATATATATACACCACATCTTCTTAAACCAATTGTTTGTTGATGGACACTTGGGTTGTTTCCATGTCTTGGCTATTGTACATAGTCCTGCTATGAACATTTGTGTGCATTTATCTTTACATATTAGAGTTTTTATCTTTTCCAGATATATGCCCAGAAGTAGGATTTCCAGATCATATGGTAGCTCTATTTTTAGTTTTTAAGAAACCTCCATACTGTTTTCCATAATGGTTTTACCAATTTACATTCCCACCAACAATGTAGGAGGGTTCCCTTTCCTCTACACCCTTTCTAGCATTTATTATTTGTAGACTTTTTGATGATGACCATTCTGACTGGTGTGAGGTGATAGCTCATTGTTTCAATTTGCATTTCTCTAATAATTCATGATGCCGAGCATCTTTTCATGTGTTTGTTGTCCATCTGTATGTCTTCTTTGGAGAAATGTCTGTTTAGGTTTTTGTCCATTTTTTTGACTAGGTTGTTTGTTTGTTTATTTGATATTGAGTTGTATCAGCTGTTTGTATATTTTGGATATTAACTGCTTGTTGGTTGCATCATTTGCAAATATTTTCTCTCATTCTGTTGGTCTTTTTGTTTTGTTAATAGTTTCCTTTGTTGTGCATAAGTAAGTTGTGATTTTAAAAGGTAGATTTTATACTTAAAGAAACGTGTTGCACTTTTGACAACCTGTTTAGACTACTTGGACTTATCTCTCTTTATAACAGGGTACTTGATTCATTTTATTTTCAATTTCATGTCCCAATTAAAAATCTAGAAAAATTGGAAAATTTCATTTAATATCTTTTTGCATTAGATTTAAGTAGTGCTACAGACTTTTTTTCTTTTTCTGATATTCTATGAGAATTTGAGAGAGGCTGTGTCAGAGTAAATGAGAGACAAAAGTAAAACAAAACAAACAAAAAAGAAACTTGAAACAGAAGTGAATTTGTTTCTTTTTAAAACTGAAAACCATAACAAAACTCTCCACTAAGAGGTCCTTGTGGACCTAAGGAGAAAAGTGGAAAAGAATATTTTTGCAGCTGTGAAAATTAGTCTCCTTATTTTAATAAAATAGAGCTTTCTCCAAGTCAGTTCTGTTCATATCTTTTATGACCCACACAGAGGCCATACATTTATTTATTAATTATTAATTTATCAAATTATTTATTCATTCATTTAAAAGCATTCCTCTACAAGAAACAAGGTATTATGGGTCATGCACTTAGTGCTGTGGAGATATTTAAAGCATAATATGACAATGATTTTTGTACTTACTGAATTTGCAATATAGTGGCAGGCAACAGATGGTCACAAGTAAATAAGGTTATGGAGAAAATAAAACTTCATTTTGTCGCCTGTGCCCCCCAGTGATATTTTGATGATAATTTGATAAGGAGCCTCTAAAGTCCAGCTATCATCTGAGGCCCAGGCTAAAGAAGAGACAGCCTCTGCCTCGTAGAAGGACAGCTGGCCATTGCATTGACCACTCTGGTTGGCTGAGCACTTGCTGTTCAGGGAAAATGTAAGAAAATACGAATACCTGGGACAGACCAGCTGAGATAGGCACTTGAGGGAAACAGGGAATAGTTAATAGGGATTGAAAATGATTTTAAGATTGTTTGTTGAGGTTGTAGTGTAAAATACTTGTCCTACAAGTTATACATTTCTCTATAAAAATCTCTGTTTCTCATTAATTAATTATTCATTTGCAAATAAATTTGGGGGGAAATGTTAAAAAGAATAGTCTTGCATACAAGTTGGTGCAAGGTGGAAAGAGAAATGGTTCATAGATTTTGGAAACCAAAGAAGAAAAGGAAGACTGATGTTAGTGTAATAGCAAATCAGAATTTTTGATGTGGTGTAACTTAGCCATAAAATTATACCTCCCCCTATAGAAGTTTAGAAGAATGGAAAAATTATTCTCTGCAGTATAGTTAGAAGATCCAAGGAGACAGTGGCATTTGAAATGGGTTTTTTTGGAGAGTGGTGGGATCATTAGGGAGATATGAGGACATTTGCATGGGAAGAAGGAGGTGGGTAGATTTGAAAGACTAGACATCAGTTGTGTTCAGAGAATGGGGAGTATTTCAGTTTGTTCAGACCTTAAAGACATTGTAAGGGAGTTGTTAAAAAAAATGATGAATGTGCATAAATGAAAAGACTTAACATGTCCTAAGTGTTACATTAATTATCAAACAATATAGTAATATGTTCCTTGGCAAGTTGCCAGACATGTTAAAGGTAATTCTTATGAAAACCTCAAGTCTGTGTTAATCAACAAAATGATTCTAAAATTTATCTAGGTTAGTAAACATATGAACATATATTCAGAAAAATGTAATGACAAAATAAAGATGAATAATTTAAGCATTTTAGTAGTGATGTTAAGACTAGGCAGATCAATGTAGTAGGATTCCTTGAAATGGCCTGAGTGGGTTAAAGAAACCATTGGAGTTGAATTGTGAAGGGAAGAATTATTTGATAGATAGTATTATCAAGATGTCCATTTTGAGAAAAAGATAACCTAAGCCCTAACATTTCATATCTTGTATAAAAAAAAAACCAGACCAAGTCAAATAAAGAATATAGAAACACTTAAAATGAATAGAATATAATAACTACCGAACTTTTATTTTGGGGAGAAAGACTGGCAAATTTTCAGAGCAACTGAAGTCATCACAGATTTGAATGTCTATGGTTGATGTAAATAGGATTGATACAGACAAATAGGGTGTAAATAAATAGGATTAAATCAATAGGAATTTGAAGGAAGGAGTGTCCGTTTTGGATTGAAGCAGTTGAGAAAACCACGTCAGGACCAGAATTGGGAAGGAAAGGATTTGTTTAGAATAGGGGGCATGGGCAGGAGGGTGAGGGTGTGTGAAGTGACCTGGAGCCGTGGAAGACATTTGCATGGCAGAGTGGTCCTGCTGGCCTCCTGGGAACAGCCGAGAGGCCAGATTAAGGAAGAAGGCTTTGAGAATCAGTCTCAGGAGTGTGCACTGATGGTATGAAACCATTTAGAAGGTGTCATGGGAAATTAGGCAGGACGTAAAGATGGGGAGAAACTTGCTTCATTTTTGTTTTTAATTATTTTCTTTCTATTTGCTTACATGATGTTTTGCCTTTTCAATATACATCACTGTAGAGGAAAAGCCAAAACTTTCTTTCCATGAAAATCTCTTTGTGATCCCTTGTTCTGAGTGGGGAAAGTGATATATACTCACAGTAGTTAAATCAACATCAGCTTCGAATGACAGGAGGTGAGCAAGCACTTGGCATAATTGTTTTGTGCGGGTCAGTACCGTCTATTTCTGATTGAATGCATTTTTTAAGTAATGATTCCAGCATTACACAAGATAAGGTTTGTCTTGCTACAGCTTGTAATTTCTAAAATAGCAAGACATTCTCAAGTGTAATGAAATACGGGGTAATACTTCTTGGTGTTTACTACTTTTGACGATTATAGGGCGCTATCTCATCTCCTTTACCTTTCATTGATAATTCTGGCTCTAGTTCTGAGAACTCAACTTGCTCACGACAGTTGTACCGCAACAAAATGGTGAGGGGTGGTGAAATCTTGGATCAATTTTTATAGGGAGATTTGCTAAGTTCTAGAAATGATCAGTAAGATGGTTAGTACAGAGAGCTATGTGTACAAATAAAATAGCTAAACCATTAATTTACATGTATCTTATCATTTAATCTTTAAAACAACCCACAGAGGTAAGTATTCATGTTACATATGCAGAAACTGAGGCTTATAGAGGTTAATTAACTTGCCAGGGGCACAGAACTGGTCAGTGGCAGAGCTAGTACTGGAAACCAGGCGTTGCAGCTCCATATCCTGGGCTCCTCACCACTGAGTTATGCCGCATCAGCCATTCTCTATGTGTTGAATCCTCCTTATTTGTCAAGATTCAGTTAAATCTCACCTTCTCTCTGAAGACTTTTCCAATCCCTCACCTGGATTTACTCACTATGCTCTTTAGGCGCTCAGTAAATTTTACTTGTACCTTGACTGTAACACATGTCATACCACAGTTTAATCCGTCTCATAGTTTTAAAACAAGGATTGTAAATTGCAGACTGAATTGAGCTGATGGACCATTTTGATTTACTGGCACAATGTTTTAAAAATAATTTGTTTTGATTGCCTCTGCAAGGGGCATGCACTCTACAGTTATTTAGAGTTTCTACCATTCCCTAATGTCTTACATTTAGCTAGTTCCTGAATCTGTATTTCCTGCCTGTCCTCTCAAAGGCTTTCACAGCCGAGCTCTGTGACTTGTGTTTTAGTTGACCCTCTGCCTATTCTTCCTTTCACTTCTCTGTCAGCCCTCCCTAAACCTTGCCAGTAGATTAAAACCCCTCTGAAGTCAAAACCTGTGTTTTATTCATCTGTTTATTTCCATCACCACACGCCACAGTGCCTGGTGTATCATGAACATTAAATAAAAGATAATTTTAAAAATGTCTTAGCCTGTTTATCTCAATACTTAGGATTATATAAAACTTCTGGTAAAAATAGAAATGCTCTAATTAAATGTTTCCATGAGATTTTTGAAAGGACATTACTACTATTAATCTTGACATACACTATTTTAAAATGGCTTAAATGACACTTGTAAATCATTCCTTTAGAACTGGCTTTTGTTTAAAAACACATAAACAAATTAAGGAAAACCTTTCCCTTCAGCAAAAATGTGTAAAATGTAGCCAAATGTCTAATAATAATCTCACCAAATAGCTGCTTGTGGAATATTATTTTTTTTCAAAGCACTTTATGAGTCTAGATATAGTCATAATGGTTGCAAGTCATCATTTCCTATCTGACAGCATATTATTTTCCAATCTATAGTAACATTCAACTCAGAAAAAACCTACGCTAATACCACTTTCTTATCTGTAAATTAAAAACCAAGTCAAATCTTTTAAAAGAGCATGTGATAATTTTCACCTTTTTTTTCTTTATTGGAGTCAAAGGCAACATTTTAAATTTGAAAGTTGTTAACATCACCCCAACTCCCTTGTTTTTATATGAGAGGCAAAAATCAGAAAAGGTTATAAGGTTAAATTGTGTATCATCATTTTTTTAGCCCTAGGATCAATATTTACATTTTAACAATAATTCTGTTCTGAAGTAAATGTACTTAGTAGATTAGGTTCATGATCCAGTTGTACTGAGGTAGTTAAACTAAATACTTTTTGAATGAGTTATTTTAAAAAATTATTATTTGGTTCAAATAATAATTTAGTTTTTGGAGAAAAACTGAAATTTTCTAAGATGATGAAGACAATACACTGAAATAGAGGAAATGGAAAATGTTATGCACTACAGTTGAAAATGGACAGTAGAGTTTAATCAAATCTTATCACATATGATGTAGAATCAAGAATTTTTTTGTGTGTTGCCTGATGACCATTTGCAGTTTCTGGTACTACTACCTTTACAGTTCTTAAAAGTGACCTCACTTTTGTGGTGATGTAGCAAAGGTTTTTAGTTCTAAAGGGAGGAATGCAAATTCTTGGACATACTCTTAACAGCTTGGGTTTAAATAAGATCGATTTCACTGCAGTTATTGATAGAAATGAATCATTTTTCTGTAAAATCTTGGGGCAGGCCTTTTAAAAAAATGAAATTAAAGCTGCACAGTGGTTGAATGATTGTCATGCATAGCTGGAAGCAGTAACCAACCACTTCGGCCTTTGAAATATACTGCTATTGGTGTTCATGTGGATAACATTTTAATATTATGCTGAAGCTTAATTATAAAGGATTATTAGCAGATCTTAAGAGGACTGCAATGAAATAGGGTCATGCAGAGTAGAATATTATTAGCTGTCTAATCTTCAAGTCATACCTTCTTCTTAGGTTGGCATCTCTCACAGAGTTTATAAGAGCTACTAGTTTTTTCCCCTGATATTTATAGCAAAAAGTCTGTCTCTGCAGCATTTCTTGTTTGAATTTTTTGTTTTCTGGTTATTTGGTTGGATGGATTGCTCCTAGTAGTGGTCTATGATCCTTTGAAGGTGAAGTTCATAATGTGATCCCTTAAAAGCTACTTGTGGACTTACTGTATCAGCTAACAAGTATTGTTTGATAAAAGATGAACAAGATACAGGATGAGCACATCCCTATTTTATTTTTTTGGCAAAGATAAAGTGAAATAAATGAGTTTTTTAAAGCACTTGGGATCCCCATTTAAACTCTTGCAGAATCTCACAGTAAAACTGCAATTAGGCAAAGAATCAGTGCTGCCTGTTATGCTTTTCAACAGATGATAGGAGTAGCCAGGCATAAGCAACTCTGTTTTTTATAATGTGGATGCAACATTGTCTTAAAATAGTACTTATGTTGACTTTTGTCATGTTAACTGTGGGAACTTTGGGGGAAATACATTTAGGTACTTGAAGACTATAAGTTAAAAGATAAGGCCAGCTGATACTGTGAACCGTGTGCCTGAGAGGTAAATTGCATGGAGAAACTAAACATGACAGGCTTAGATAAAACACTTATTATGATTAATACCAGAAGTAGTAACAAGCTCGTTTCTTTCTGCAGCCCCAGGAAACCTCACTTTACCTGATAATGTTTATGGCTCCAGCTCACTCACCCAATGCCCCATGCTTTCTTAATGTCAGGCAACTAATCTGTGAAACATCAGGACTTGAGGAATTCTCACTTCTCTGATTTTCACCTTTCTTTAGAAGATTTACAAATCATTACTGTCAAACTCCCATATCAAGAGCTTAAAGGAGATAGGCCAGGGGCCCAATGTTCACTGAAACAAACCAATATTTAATATCATTTGTTTCTTTCAATATAGTTGGATGTCATATGCTATTGGTTCTTAGAGTGTGTACAGGAAGATAGTAAAGCGGTCTTACCTGAGCTATTGCCAAGAGGAACAAATGAGGTAGACTAGTCGAATAAATATTTGGAAACGTATTTTGGGTAAATATGAGAAGCAGCAAGAGATGTAAGCTCACAGCACAATTAACATCCACAAAAGGCAGACTCATCCGCTTTTATTTATCTCACACATAATGATATCTACATCCTCTCAGAACTCTAGAGTTCTGAAGTTGGGAGAATATGTTAAGGTCTTGTAATCTGACCCACTACAGTTCTACTGCATCCTTGATATTTTTACCTATAAGAAGGTCATTA
Source organism: Camelus dromedarius (assembly GCF_036321535.1). Classification (NCBI taxonomy): domain Eukaryota; kingdom Metazoa; phylum Chordata; class Mammalia; order Artiodactyla; family Camelidae; genus Camelus; species Camelus dromedarius. The sequence continues at coordinate 44,432,506 of NC_087436.1, forward strand.
TCACTTGAGGAACCACCTTGGTTTTTCTAAACAGCTTTATTCTTAACCAGTTGTAATTAGTGTTGACCCAATGTCTGTCACTTCATAACTTTGGCCTGCTAGTTCTAGTTTGAGCCTTGGCATTGTTCAGAAAAAGTAGAATTCTTCTTTGACAAGGCAATTCTTCAAAATCTATCACAATTTCTCTAAGGCTTGTGATGATCTTTGGACAACTTACTCCTTTAAGAACATGCACCATTGTTTTAGTATCCCACTTAAAATACAGCATTCAAAGTGCAGTGGAAACTGTACTTTACCTAATGAAGTCTAAATTGTACATTACAATGTGTAGTCATTTGTGTAGTCATTTCTTAGTTGATTTATATACAGTCAAGTAGAGAGACATCAAAGAAGCCCAAAGGCTTTTAAAAAAAAGCATATTTTAAGGTCTGCTGCTGCTAAAATAGGCCTCTATTTGAATTATTGATTTAAAAAAATAATTCTGTCTAGGATTTGAAAATTAATCTTTTTAGTATGGTCCAAATATTCCAAACTATTGTGGTCTTATTTAAAGTCTTCCCTCTAAGTTCATAAATTAACAGTCTTTGGTTTTAATTTTAATCTTTGTATAATCCAGTCAAGTATATATTATACTTCTTGGCACATAGCAGGCAGTCAATAAGCCACCTTATTGGTCGGTTTGTATCTTTAGCTTTTAGAAAAGTGCTGATACCTTAACACATGGTAAGCACTCAATAAATACTCGCTGAATAAATGATCAAACACATGAAAAAATGTAAAGTCATTAACATCTTAATGTGGGAATGGAAACTCACAAACAGTGTTACAGGTAGGAGGAGCTAAGCCCTGGAAAGTGGATATGTCCATGTGGGTGTGGTCTCTCCCATTTCCAGTGACTTGAAAGACGGCAGTACAGAGAGACGGCTAACATCAGAAACGTCAAAGAGCAATTGTTGGTGTTTTTCTGTTTCCTTTCACTCAGTTGTGGCATAGAAGAGGTCTTAACTCTAAACTCTCTTCATGGTTTCCCCTGGCTCAGGAGTAGTAGGCAAATTCCCACTTAGCCGGCAGGGGATGGAAGTTCAGGGAGAGCTGGCAGACATTAGACTGCTTTATTTGGGTTTCACCAGCTTTCCATTTGTACCCTCTTGCTATTCCAGGATCCAGTCCAGGACACCACACTGCATTTAGTCATTATGTCTCTTTAGTCTCCTCTGATCTGTGACCATTTCTGTCTTTATTTTTCATAACCATGAGGAATACTGGTGAGGTAGTTTGTAGAATGTCTTTCAATGTGGGTTTGTCTGATATTTTCTTCATGATTACACTGAGATTTTATTCTGTTTTAGTGTAAGCATTTTTCTATGTTTCTTGGCAATTTTATATATATTTGGTACCACCACTTTCCCCACACAGTGGGCCTGTATCTTCCTCCCTATATATTTTTTCTTTTCTTATTTGCAGTATGTTAAGAAGTATCCAATCAATTAACCAACCAAAAAATAACAGCAAAACAGCATGCAACTCCGTACTCCCCCTTTCACAATTATTTTTTGTTCTTAACATTTCTCAGAAGACTCAGTTCTGTTTGCGTTTCAGCTACTTTGTTATTTGGTATTAAGAGTCTTGGATCATAAGCACCCCCTTCCAAATTATATACACAGTAACTCCTCTGCATGCAGACTGACTTCTTTAGCTGCCTCTAGTATAAAGTTACTTTCATGCCCATATATAGTTTTTGGACTTTTATCTTCCTTGGTCATGTATTGTTTTGGAATTTCTAGTTTTATCTACCTTTTAGTCAATGTAAGAATATCCATTTTAGATCAGAACAAATTATTTACTATAGCAAGCTTTTCTTTTTTTTCCAGTTAGATGAGTTCTGAGGTGAGAATTCCTCTTTGCCAACTTTCTTGCCAATTTTATTTTGTTCTCTTGTTCTTCATTATACCCATTTCTTCATTCACCAAATATCTTTTGAAATGCTGCTGTGGGTATAGTATGTGCTAAGAGCTATCAGGATCCGAAGATGAATCAACCATATGTATATTACTCCTTAAACTTACCTTCTACAAAAGGAGATTAGATATATGCAAAAATAAATGTGATAAATTTAGCATGATGATTACTTTCATCACCAGTATATACAGAGCGTGGTAAAACTTGTAATGGATGTAGAGATAATTGAAAGTTGTGATGGAGGTCACATTTGAAGTTGCTTGGCTGTGAGGTGCTTAGACACAGAAGAAGGGAACTGCATTCCAGTTCAAATTAGCAGCAAAAGAATAATAGGAGAGTGAAACTGTGCCTTTTATTTAGAGAAGAGCAAATTGTTTATTTTGATTGAGTTGTTGAGTGAATAAAAAGATGCAAGAAAACAGTTTGCAAAGATATGTTGGGATCTGATGAAAGGTATGCCCTACTGCTTAGGCTAAGAATTTTGAGTTTTGTATTGATGATATTGGAGAAACACTGGAGATTTTGACCTAGGGAAATGCAGGTCACAATCAGAAGCAATAGTGGATTAGAAAATGGAGACTTTATAGACTGGGAAAGAGTTGGCATGCTTTGGGGGAAGATAGAAGCCATGAGGCTTATGGTTTAGGTTAGGTTCTTTACGTTATGTAGCAATGAGGTTCAGAAACAAAGACATGTTCTTGGGTTCTAGAATAAAGGATAGATTCAAAAGATCCAAGAGATTAAGAGGGGAGAGTTATCAACAAATATGCAGCCATTACATAAGAATATGGGTATAATTTTGTTATAGTATTGAAATACTGGCTGATAAATACCTCTTCTTGAGACCTCCAAGTGTCCTCCTTGTTCACTGTTCACAATTCAACAGGTACAAGAGTAACTGCTGAAGCATAGAGGGCTTCTAGGTCCTGACAGGTTAGTGCCTGTTCACTATTGCTTATGCAATAGCCTGAATATCACCCTTGATATATAGGACTTAATAAAATTAAGTTCAAATATTATTTCTCCCCTCTTGCCTCCTTAGCTTTCTGAGAAATGAAATTATCATCAAGTCAAAGCAAGGCAAGGCAAGGCAAGGCAGGGCTTTATCAGATGGTTGGCTTTTAGCATTGTGAGACTTCCAGGTGACACCCAGAGGTTGACATTTTCAGTCATAAATAAATCATGCTTATGTGTCAGCTTTGTTACTGCAGTTAGGAAAGTAATCAACCATGTGTTCTATCCAGTCAGCTCCATTGACAACTATAGCAGATTAGTCAGCATGATACTAAAAATTGTGTACCAAGTATGATGTCCTTTTGTCTTTGAATAGGAAATTTTGGAAAAAAAACCCATAATTATTATAATGATAACATAGGTTTAAAAATTCACTTAGCTACATTATTTGTTATTAGTTTAGCTGTATTATTATCAGAAGATACTCCAAGTTAGATGGAATGAAAACCAAACACTGCAATTTTTGTCTTGCTTTTTTTTTTTAAATAATTTTAAACATATTTATTATTCTTTTGGGGTCCCAGTTGTTCCTGTGAAATATGAAGTTATCTTGTGAAATATAATAGGTTGTTACCTGTTTGACCAATGCAAGATGTAGTACTTAAACAGAAGAGGACAGTAGGAAGCTGTGATGATTCAAGAATTTCTTGGTTCTACTGTTTCAATCCATTGGGAAGTTATTGTGTTCTGAAAATAATGTGTATGAGATTTACATATGCATCATTAAGTATGGACTCTCTGACTCTAGTTCACTCTTCCATGGAGTTCAAATGCAACACATTTGAAAGCAGTAAACACAAGGAAACACCTACTTCTGAAGTGATGAATGTTAAGAGCAATCCCCAGTTTTTGAATTAAATTATCAATCATATTTTATAAAAACTACATCTAATAAGGTTTAAAAGTAATTTTATTTATTTGTAAGAGACAAATGAAATTATTTTCCATTTTAAAGGGACTTAGTGTAGACATATGATTGTTTATCCTGTTTTAGTTTCACTCGATTTTTAAAAATATATTAAATTTCTGTCATGATCAAGACACAAGCCTGAGCACTTCAGAGACGATGAAGACGGATAAGATTCCCTGTGCGGAGATAATACAGGAAAAAAAGAAATACACAAAGAACTTCAGCACTTGATAGATGTAAGAAATATCTTGAGATAACTCACATAGAAAAATATATTGGGTGTTCAAGAAGAAAGAAGCTCCATACACTTAGGGGCAAGATGCAAAAACAACATCTAACATGTTTTGAGCAAGTATTTTGTGCCAGGCATTGTGCTAAATACGTCACAGGGATTAGCTTGCGTAGTTTTTACAGTATTTTAATAAGATAGGTACAACCATATCGCTATTTTATCAATGAGGAAATTGAATCTTGAAGAAATAAAGTAACTTCCCTAAAGTTGCCAGTATGGTAAACAGAGGAATTAAGATTCAGACTTAGAAAATACGATTTTAAAACCCAAGCTGTTTACCAGTTTATTCTCTTACTTTGAGTCAAGTTTAAGGAGACACTGTAGTTGAGAAAAGTCAGGGTGTATGACGCTATATGTATTAAGGATCTTCAAGTATCAGGCCTGTCGCTTGTGCAAACCATTTGAATAAAACAAAGTGTATTAGAAAAAAGAAATATTTATTTATTTGTTTGCCAATTTATTTTCTTTTAATCAGCAATAAGCTTTAGAGATATTGACAGTTGGCTGGTAGATCTAGAATAAAAACAAGATTTCCTAGTATTTATTGCTATTAAGCCAAATCTCCAGGAATCGAAAAGAATGACTGAAAATCATTTTCATGAGACTGGACTGGACAGTAGAATGCAGAACTTTATGTCTCAGCAAAAGTGTTATTGGTAAGTGCCACATGTATAAAATTATAAGGAGAAAGCTTGAGGTAGTTTAATTTATTTTCTCTATAAAAGGATTATAAGTTACACTATGGTAGAAAATAATACAGAACCAACTTATGTGAAAGAAGTATAAATACAGCAATTCATCAAATCTTTTTGTGTGAGTTGTTTTTCAGTGAAAAAAGGAAAAAGTAACTTTTTCTTAACTAGAAAAAGGAATAATTTCTAGAAAAATAATGAGAAAAAAACTCAATATAAAAAACTTCTTTTGACTGTATTAATTAGAGAAAAGAAAAATAGTTTAATTTCCAGCTACTGGAAACTGTTAATAAATCTATGTAATAATTATTAATTGAGTATTGTCTGTATGGCAGGAACTATTTTAGCCACTTGAAATGGAATAGCAAACAATACAAAGTTCTGCCCTTCCAGAAGTTTATATAAGTAAATAAATATTAATGAATATAAATAAATAAATAACGATCATACCAGGTAATAAGTGCTAAGAAGAAAACTAAAGCAGAGGTAAGTGGAGTGAAGAGTGACTTTTCAAATATATGGAGAGGGCGGATCTTGAAATTCTAAGCTGACACGTGATCATGCTATTTTTTGCTTCCTTGTCTTCACACATTCCATGATAAGATATGTGACTAAGGAACCATCAGGATCAGAGGACAAGAAGAGCCATTTGCCTTTGGGGCATGGGATTGTGTGATTTCACAGTTATTATGTCACTAACACTGTCAGATTTGGTTGTGTCTAGATTAACTGAGCTATATAGTGCATTAAAACCATCCATTTTCTTGTGGTGGAGATATTTATAAATTTATTAGCCCATTAGTTCTTAAGCGAAGGACTCAAATGTTACTATCCAGAGAAAGCACTTTATTTTAAGCAACAGCAGGAGGTAGTGGGATTAATAAGTAGAGTCATCAGTCAGAAAGAAACGGGGGACAAGCAAGCAGAGACATAGGATATTATTAATAAAAGTTAGAAATAATTTAGTTAATGTTTGTATTTATTTAGGACTAACTTCATATTTCTGGTGGCAAGAGATTTCCTGTGACCATTGTTAAATTGAACACATTGATTTACCATTTCCCTTTGGAAGGTATTACCACTGGAATCCTTGAAATCTATAGAATATGGATATATCATCGTATATGTGCATAAGCAGTGAGATACTTTCTAATGGAGATACTGCTGATAAAAAAAGAGTGAGAGAGAAATACCAGATTTTACAGATAAGATAGGATTCTTCTTTGGAGGTGGCATAGAGCCAACTGGGTAGAAGGATAGAATGGCTTTTTCATGGCAAGAATAGTTTATAAGTTGGTACTTATTTAAGGAATGGAATATACAATTTCTTATTTCTCCTGTTGTTCCTCATAATGGAGAATATCAATTAATTATGGGAAAAATGCAAAAAAATGGTAAAATTATGGTGGAGTATTACCTCTTATTAAGCTGTTAATTGGATGCTGGGCGTCTAAATGGACATGTTGTGACACTCTTGGTGACAGGAAACCTCACAGAGGTCTGGACTCTCTCCTCATGGGTTGTCTCTCCCAAAATCTCTTAGATAATTGGTGGGCAACCCACATGAACAAAAGCCAATGCAGGAAAAACAAAACAAAACAAAACAAAACAATTTCAGGTTGAGCTTTTTAAATAAATTAATTTTTTCATAAAAAAATAAAATATCTGCAACTACACATTTCATTTTTATTATTAAATCTTAATATTTTAAAATAAAATTCCAGAAATCACCAAACATCAGATTATAATAATGCACTTTTAGAAAGAAAACTAAGATGCTTAGAAAGCTGGATTGTTTGGTCTTTCATTATTTGGTTTTTGTAAGCTAATTGCAAAAAAAAAAAAAAGTCTTATTTCAAAATAGCTTTCATCACTGTACTCTTTAAAATAAGAAACATTCTGATTACAACTGAAACAAAAATGTTAAACATAAAAACTATTCCCCAAACCACTTAATTAAAATTTTCATCAAGTACTTTTGTCTTCTGGGCAATAGGATATACATTTTATTTAAAAAGTAACTATTTCAGCAGCAGTTGCTTGATTGAGCTAATTTGCACCTACAACTGTGTGACAGATTGGAGCCCAGCATTCCTGCTCCCCACCTGTCTAGTGCAGCGGAATAGGGTCTCCAAAGTGGGTGTGCATCCCTTGGGATTGTACAACAATCCAGTGGGGTGACAGAGGGCAAGATGACAGATTCCACTTATGGTGACTTTCTTCTAAATGGGAAAATAATTAAGTTAACCATATTTAGTATGTGTTCTGACACTTGGACTCTCCCTGTGTCTGATCTTCACATACACCGCTTGAAGTGTTTTCAAGGGTAGGTGTTTTGACAGTAGCACACTTGGCCATTTATTCACCCTCAGCTTATTGTGAGGTACTGTGGTTTATGTGTGACAAGGTGTCACTGATTTATTGTGATAAAACCAAGATGAAATACCAATATCTCTACTATCATATGGAATCATATGAAAACCTTTTGTGCCCCACAGAAATTCATTTGCTATCTCTTGGAATTGTTTATGATGTGGTGTTACACACATTCTATTTTGAAATAAAGGAAAAGTGATCCAATTCTCCTTACATTTTCTGATACCTAATAGGCATTATCAAAATGATATACAAGATTTAGCTGATGGCTTCAACAATGCTTAAGAGATTAAGTGCTGTTTGAAATAAACTAGTAATTTTGGAGAAAGTATTTTGAAAATTTGATTTTGAGATTTTTCAATCATTGTGTAATTTTATTGCCAAAAATATAAGGTTATTACCTATAAAAAATTCTTCAGAATGTCATGTTTTTTAGTTTTTTAAGTTGGTAGTAGAAATTTCAAACTTCTTTAAAAGTCTCATTTTTGTGAGTTATCCCTTTTAGCTATGCCTGCCATTAAAATCAAGTGTCTAATAAACTTAATTATAAAGAAACATATCCAGTAAATATGTTTCTAAGTAAAATTATATTATTAGTCAAGATTTTTGTGAGAGCAAAAGCCTTTAAGTACTGTTAGTAAATTATGCAATACTGTTTGTTTCACTTATAGGTCATTATTGTTTTAATTTCTATTTTGTTTATGTTTAAATTTGCATATTGCATTTGTAAAGTTTAATTAAGTATACTCAAAATTTTAAATAATTTATTGAGGTGACAGTCACATAACATAAATTAACCATTTTGAAGTGAACAATACAGTGGCATTTGCAGTGTTGTGCAAACATCACCTCTATCTAGTTCTGAAACATTTCTGTTACTCCAAAGTAAAACCCATTAAACAATTTTCCCCATTTCTCTGTCCTGTTCAGCCACTGGCAACCACCAATATGCATTCTGTCTCTGCAGACTTCTCTATTCTGAATATTTCATATAAATGAAGTCATAAAATATGTGACCTTTTTTGTATCTGGCTCCTTTTACTCAGAATAATGTTTTGGAAATGTATTCACCTCTCAGTGTGTATCAGTACCTTGCTTCTTTTTATGGTTGAATAATATGCCACTGAATGTATATTTCACAATTTATTTATGCATTCCCCCAGTGATAGACATTTGGGCTGTTTCTACCTTTTGGCTATTGCAAGTAGTCCTGCTCTGAACACTCGTGTATGAGTATCTGTTTGAGTACCTGTTCTCAGCTTTGGGGTTGTGTACCTAGGAGTGGAATTGCAGGGTCATATGGTAACTCTATGTGAACTTTTTGAGGACTGGCCAAACTATTTTCCATGGTGACTTCATCATTTTACATTCCTGCCAGTAATGTATAAGGACTTTGATTTCAGTGAGTACACTTTAAAAATAAATAAATATACTTGTGTTAGTGGTGCCTACCCAAATGTTCTTTACTGACTGGAATGAAAATCTGAAATTCCTGGAGCCCACTCTAGGGACAGCCCTTTGGCCCCATGTGAAGTGAGTGTATGATTGTGTTATATTTAGAGGATGGGATAGGCCTGGAACACGGGTCTGACCTATTTGGCCTCACCTTCTCCATCTATAAATGAGAAGTTTCTGCAATGAGATTGCAGGCTGCCCCTAGGAGCTCAGTGGGCCCCTGGTTGTTATTCCTCAGGCTCTATTCTGATGAATTTTTTGCCTGAGAGAAATGGAAACAAGTCACAATTCAACTTCTTGTAAACTGTGAGCAAATCATATGTACTGTTTCCTTCTCTCCCTCTCAGTCCACTGGTCTGTGTTGCAGTTAACTTAACTGTAGGTGCCTTTGTTGCTAATGAAGCCTCTTTTGTTGCAGCACTACGAGATGACCACACACCTAACAGTGTAGAGAAGCGACCTTACGTAAAGCGCATAACACACTCTTTACAAGTATCATCTTACTTAAGCCTCATTGAGAACCCTGAGTAGTAGGCATTACAGTCTCTCCTTCACTCAGAAGAGATGTGGAACGAACAGAGGTTAACACATTTGCCTGAAGAACAGAGTAAAAGAACCTGGATTAGAACCCAGAGTCGTTTGATCTCAAGATAACTACTCTTTTCATTGCACTTTCACTGGAGAGAAAAATTGCTTTCATGTTTCTGCTAAACATTTCACCCAATCATTTAACCCAGCAACGCTCTGACCTTGGCTTGGTTTAGATTTATTATTAGATTTATTTATTATCTATTTATTTATTACTTGCTGAATTGTAAAACATTATTGGCCCCATGAATAGATTATTTTCTAAAAATTCCTAGTAGTAATGCCTAAAATGATCTCAGACAACTTAAGGAGATCCAGTTCTTTGGCATGCCTCCTCTGAGGCAGGTAGGTGAGGATTTGTTTATTGCTTTTTGCTTAAATCCATTCTTCTATAAATTTATACATTTACCTCTGGCCCAGACAAACAGAGATGCTGTAAACCATTAAGTCTCAGGAGCTGAAGCCCAAATCCCAAGACTAATCATTCTGTGCTGTAAAGAGCCGTGTTCCTATTACATAACCATTCTGCATTCTCCACCCTGCATTCAGTCAAAGAATTTACAAAGGTCAAGAAACCCAGTGGGGAACTCTGGAAATACAAATTGAAGGGAAGAACAGTAAACCCTGCTGCAAAGTCATCTTGATACAGAAAAGTCTCAGAGCAGTGGATGAGAAGACCACGGGCTCCGGCTTTAGAGTTCCGAGCAGCAAGTTTTAATGTCATGGCTGTAGAGAACACCTGTACATTGTTATTTAACACAAATGCCACTAAGCAGTCATCGTGCCCATTGTTTATAAGATTCAAAACTAACAGAGGTAAGGAGCAAAATATTTTTTTAAGAGTGCGGTAAATCAGGCAATGGGCCCCCATACCACTGAACTCACTTATCAAGCCACCATGGTAACTTAACTAGTTAAGCTATTTTCTCCTATTGAATGTGTGCTTCTGAAAACAAAGACCACACATTACTTGCTTGTTATCTCTGATGGCGGTTAGGAATCACTCAATAAAAGTATGAGGAAGTAATGCAGAAAAGAAGCAAAGATTAAATTGCTTCTTAAGGCAAAAGAGTTTTATTACGCATGTTTTAGTGATTTTGCTTTAGATTTAGATTTTTAATATGTAGGAGGATTTTCCAGAACGGTATAAAAATATAACAATATATTTTTAACTCTAAGAAGAAATCTATAAAAATAAAAGACGTGCATATATGACACTTCTGCTGGCTTCCTTCCTTCTGTTGTCTTTTCCTGTTCACTCTCATCCTTCCCCCTACTCTCCACCTACCACGCAGCCCTGGGATGGACGGCATTAATCGGTTCCCTTGCCTCAGGCTTCTGGTGGGAATAGACCAAGGCAGTCATAAGCAAGAGGCCAGAGGGCAACAGGAGAGTGAGTCAGGTTATTTATTCTCTTTCCTTCCTCCCTGCTGGGTCACTGTGGGCTGACTGTGTGCTTTTTTAGGTGGACTTTGCCAGGCCCATCTCTTCCTCCGGATTTCCATCACCACTCCTTCCAGTCACTCCTTCAGGCCTCTGGGGTTTATATGCTGCAGAGAAAGTATTCAGTAGTGTTTAGGCTTGTTTTCTCAAATTTCACCAATACACTGATTATTTATGAATTGTAATAATAGCATTCACTACTAACTCTTTAAATTTCTCTATTATTTACAATTCTTCAGGAAAAATATCATGGTTACTGCTAATCCAAAACCCTCAAATACACATTTAACTTCTACCTGTCTTTTCAAGGCAATATTTTAAATGTAAGTTTTCTTTGCAATTACAATAACTGTCAGTAGGACAGATTGTATTATTTCTTCCATAATTCTATTGTTCTATTGTCCAAATGAAGTAGACACATGATATAATTACTGTGAAGCCAAAGTTACTCACTTTAGTTTCAAGATCATGGGTTCTGTAGTCAAACTGCCTGGGTTCCAAATCCTGACTCTACCCCTTAGTTGATGTTTCTAGAAATGTATATAAGTGCCTCAGTTTTCTCATCCATAATATGTAGATTGCAACAACATGTTTATTGTGTGTTGCGAAGGCTCAGCCCAATGCCTGGTGGGGGGAAGACTGCTGTTATTTTTTGCAGCAACATCCTTGTCATTATCAGGGAGTGTCAGTTATCTATAATTGGCTAAGAACCCCAGTTTTTAAATGTTTTAATTACTTCAATGGAAATATTTCTAAAGCGCATTCCATTCTTCTCTGTATTTTTTAGATTAAAGACTATCTTGTCTTAGTGACCATTAACTAATCGACTATTATTGATTAGTAGATACCATTAGTAGATATTAAAGTGCTTTGTTTGGTTCCATTTTTCACTAGGTGGTAAAAAGAGATGAAAATTTCTCTCTAACCAAGTGTTAAATATCAATTCTAAAAACATTTCCAGGTTCTCAATGAGCTATACAGACAATGAGTGCCATGGGATTGCTGTGGATCTGAGTGATTAAAGAAGGCTTTCATAGATGGGATTTCAACTGGACCTGAAAAAATGGGCTTGTTTTTTCCTAATTCTCAGATGCAGTGAATCCATTTATACTGTAGGCTCATACAGCTTCAGGTGAACGCTCCCCAGCAGTCACCTGGGGATAAGCCTATCACGCCAGAGAAATGGAGGCTGGGAGAGCTTCCTAACAGTATCAAGCACAAACTGTATGGCCCAGACCCCACCTTTGGGATTTGGATAAAGTACTTTAAGTGTATGTTCCTGGCATCTAACTTCCCCTCCAGAGAAAGCAAGTGTTTTTGTGTTTTTCCTTTTCTCACATCTTAGAGGGCAGTGCTATGATGTACTGGAGAAGAACAAGAGGGACTAACATAAGAAACATTAACTTACATTTCAGGCATGTCAAACAAGCCTTAGGATTATTAACTCACAGGATACTGCCTTAGTTCTCTGCTTTGTTTCGAATACTTGAAATGAATCATGCGTTTAAGAGTGAAAGGAAGTTAAGATGACTCTGCCTTATTAAAAATTTCTGTTCTGCGAAGAGCAGAAACAGAGGAGTTGAGCTAAAATCCGAATATGAAATAAGCTTCACATAAAATTCAATGACTTGTTGTCAGGTGTGTGTGTTGTGGGGTGGGGGTACTGGGCAGAGTCCAAAATTTAAAAAAAAAAAAAGAGAGAGAGGAGAAAGGCATTGAAAGATCAAAGTAGAAGGAGCGGGTAAGTAGAGAGCTGGCAGAGTAGAGCCTGCCCCTTCAAATGCGCACGTGCAGCCAAACAGCCTTGCACTTTGGTGATGAGGGCGGGGGATTACAAACCTCCTATGGCATTTTTTGAGAAACTCTAAAAATAGTTTTTTCTAAATTCTAAATTCTAAGTTAGGTTGACTGTAAGAGGATTTAATGTATCTGTATCAAAAAGACGTTAAGGGATATGAGGATTTTAAAGCACTTGAAATAATCCCGCAGAGCAGGCAAGAAAATATCTTTTGTAGATCTTAATCGAGTAAAAAGATTCTTAACGACTCACATATAATAGATGTAGTTCAATTTATTACATGTATACTAAAATGATTTGCTTAGCAAAATTAAGCAATACTTTCATGAAGGTATCTTTATTTACTTAAACTTCTTTCAAGTGTTTGATGTACCATTTGTCTCAGCATATCTGTTGCTTACATTTAAAAAAAATGTTATTTCATATTTTAAATCTCTCTTTCTCGATCTCCTTCCCCCTCCACCTGTTAGAAACGCAGAATAAGATCAGAGTTAAGAGTTTGGTTATGGAGCCAGGTAGATCTAGAATCACATTTGACCTTGGGCTACTTATTCCATATGCATCTTTCAGTAAGTTTCTTACCTTCTCTGAGTCTCACCTTCCTGATTACTAGGTGGAGGATGCTAACACATACCTCTTTGTTTTGGTGAAAATCCAATGTGGTAACGTATTAAGGTGCTTAGCACAGAATAGAGCACATCAATATGTGGAATCTATATCAGCTAATACTTTTTTATTCTCCAAACGAGAATTTTATCATAGTTTATACTACATATTTATTGTACAAGCAATTTTATATTTATTTCCTTACTTTCAAACTTTTAGTTTGATATAATTAATAATAATAATTATTTTTAACACAGATAATATTGTACTGTGTACAGATAATAAAATTGGTCCTCAGAGATTTTAAGTCCTCTGCGGCTGCTAAATAGAAGAATTGAAGATATGAAACTAGGTCATCTAATTCTGAGTAGCTAAGACTGTTTCTCTCCCAAGTGGTGTCCAGAGTGATCAGTATGAGAAATGAGGAGAGAGAGAGTGATTTTTTACATTTTAAAATGATGTCATCTTTTGTAGCTCATTTCCTTAATTCTGTTGTCCTGTAGCTAAAACATCCCATCCTCAACTCAGAGGGCTCACAAACAGTGACAGGGAGATATATGCACATGTCGAGTGTGTAGGAGAGCACATGAGGGGAAATGAGGAGGCATCTTCATTGTACCACTTTAAGGAATGCGACATTTTACTGTTGCCCAGAGAGTTCTTAAAACATGGGACATACCATATAAAATGTAATTTAAAGGAGCTATCCAGTCCCCTTGAGATAAGCAAATAGCAACAGGGTTTTAGCCAGCTTAGAAGGCGAAACCAGGACACCTTCAGCCTCATTTATATACTTGAAGGAAACTGGAGAGTAAGGTATTTTATTTGGCTTTATTTCTACTGGCAGGGAAAAAAAAAAAGAACCATTATCAGCTTGAAAAGGTTTTTCAGGTCTTAAGGATTAACCACTGAAAAGAAAGACAATTTTATTAAAACATCTTCTCTTTAACCATCTATAAAGGATTGATCTGAACTATGGATTTCAAGAGGTTTTAAATTTAGTAACAGAATCGTTTGGCTTTACAAAATCAACCATTCAGGGCATCAAGCTCTAAACTCCTTGAGAAAAATAATGCTATATTTCTTTTGATTGGGTATTTCTATACTGAGAACAAGAGTAGAAGTTACACCATCAATTAGGAAGAAAAATGCCATTTTTTAAATTTAAGTGTACAGTGTCACCTGTCCTTTATTTTCCCTACATCTGCCTCGAGTATTTATTATTATGATGATGATTATTTTAGGAAAGATGGAATAAGTGCTTCATTGTTTTCTTTTACTTAGCAGTTTTCAAAATGAGTTCCCAAATCTCCTTCAAAAAGTGACCAACGCATGTGAATTTAGTCAGGCAATCTGCCGCTGTCAGTATCCTTATGGGTGCTTATATTGTCCCACTTTTGGGTAATGAAAGCTTCTCTTGGCTCCCGAGTCCTTTAGACATGCCCTCAGTCATTTTTGATAGCTTTCTTACTCTTGTACCAGGCTCATACTATCCATTTCCCACTCCAGGACTGGAATCAGCCATTTCTTCTAGGAGCGCTGCTTCCTTCTAGTGGGCAGTGGTTTTCAGAGATGGCAGCTGAGTGTTAGAGAAAGTAAACATTTTCTGTAAGGTCTTATAGCATAGCTTATATAAAAAATATTTAAATTATTGCAATTAGTTATAGTTCAATACTAAACCAGAGTAATTTTGATCAGTAGTTTTCAACTATTTTTGATTATATGGACCAGTGTATTCTCATGATGCACTCTTATCATAGGTATATTTATTCATTTATGAACTACATACAAGTATTATTATATTAATGTACATCATAAAAAGTTAGCCAAAAATGGAAATAGGAAATAGAGATGGAGTTCCCTCTATTCCAGAGGACTCTGATCTACATTAGGAAGGTCAAACATTACATGTGATAGTTAATACTTTCAAAAATTATAAAAGTAATACTTTATTCTATTACCTGATTGGTGGACAATTACCTCTTGTCAGTTTTGAAAATTATATCAAGATTTAGTAATGATTCATTATTTGATAACACGTAGAGTGCTTGAGATTTAGAAGGGACGCATCTGAATGTTCCTGTTAAACATTCTCTTTTGGCCCATAGGCCCATTGGAACTCCTTGGTCTGGTGGGTGTTTTAACTGTTTTGCTCAAGTACTTGCTGGCAGATAATAAGAAGGCATTATCTGTTAGTCTCTATTTAATTGGCACTGTTTCATTTCAAATAGAATCCCCTCACCCCTTCAAATGCTACTGCTTACCTTGTGTTGAAATCAGTTGTTTTAATAGTCCTGAAAGTTTAATAAAAAGCTACTTGATCAGAATTAAAATTTGATTTTTGGGAATGTTGAATTATCATTTATGATGATAGATGGAAGGCCTGTGGAAGGTAGTGTTTGGGGCTTAGCTTAAGCTGGCTTCTCTTCCATTGTAATGACAACATCTAATCTCATTGCCTAGGTGTGTGCTGTTAGGTGAATAAAAACCATTTATTTTTCCTTACTTAGTTTTGAAGCACACATCATGTCATCATTCAGAAACAGGTTGTGTAGTTTATGTTGAAAGATGCATACTCTTTATATCAAATATAAAATATGCTTATTATAGTTAAGAATCATCTTTGCTATATTTTTAAATAATCATATTGGAATAATTATGGAACTTATAAGCATCATTTACATTTTGTCCCTGAGTTTCTTTTTGCTGTGCAGTCCAGGGTTGGCAAACTGTAAAGAACCAAATAATAAATACTTAATTTTTGCCTTTGGGAGCCATATGGTCTCTATTTCAACTACTAAACTCTGCTTTTGTAGCATAAAATTAGCCATAGACAATACATTAATGAATGACCTACAGTGTGCTCAAGTGAAACTTTATTTATGGGCATTGAAATTTGAATTTCATATAATTTTCACTGTCACAAAATGCTTTTCTTCTTTTAATCCCTCCACCACTCATATAGAAATGTAAAAACCATTCTTAGCCCACTGGACGTAGATAAATAGGAAGTGGGCTGGATTTAACCTGTGGGCC
Source organism: Camelus dromedarius (assembly GCF_036321535.1). NCBI lineage: Eukaryota > Metazoa > Chordata > Mammalia > Artiodactyla > Camelidae > Camelus > Camelus dromedarius. Next base: position 44,448,675 of record NC_087436.1, read on the forward strand.
TGATGTAGTCTACGGAACACAGTCCACAGACTGGATTTTCTACATGGTTATTAATTTAAGGGAGCCAAGCGGAGCTGGAATTTTAATCCTTCAAAGTATGGGAGCTTCTCTCAGTAGCAATCACTTGATGGTCAAGTTCAAATGTCTAAAGATTTTAGGAAATACAGAATTTGATATCCTTCTAACTTCAACTGTATTATTAATCTTTTCTCTATAATTTCCTTGTCTTAAAGGGGCTCTTTTTCTCTGCTTACATGCATTAAGTGAATTAGAAGATTAGAGTCATGCATGGAAATCAATTAAAATGGTCAGCGAGGATAATTTTATTTTTTCCCCAGGCATGAAATAAACTTAAACAGATCATTCTCTGAAATCTATAGCAAAAATGAACAATTTAAAAGCACTTTGATTTTTTGCTTCTTCTATCTCATTTGTCCCTGGCAACAGCTTGTGAGGTAGGTGTGATTATGATTTCATTTTGCAAAGGACATTTTAGAAGAAATTCTAAAAATCACACAGTGGTAAAGAAGTTGGAAGCAGGACTTGAACTACTTCTGTATGGATCCCTAAGCCTGGTCTCCTTGCCATAGTGAGTCTAAGTGTGTCTGTACACACAAACATACTCATCCATGTGTACATAACCAATGTATTTACCAATGTAAAATTTTGCCTACTTTTTATTTACTTGAAAAGAAATCAGAAAACGTTGCAGAAAATTTATTACATAAACTTGAATAGGCAATTTAAGATAACTCATTTCTTTAGTGATTTTAAGAACATCTCAGAATATCGTAAATATAATTCAGAATCTTAAGTCAATAGTTGAGTCATCATCAGTGCTAAAAGTAGGACCCTCAAAGTTTACTAAAAAAAGAAAACAAAACAAGGGCACTTTGATTTATCATCATTCTCCAGTTCTTCTTCCAGTTTAGAAGAAACTTATCTAGAGAAAAGCCAAGGAGTGTTGAGAAAGAACCAAGCAGGTCAGCTTAAAGGGAAATCAAGAAAAATGAGACAAAAATGCTGGTTTCTTTCCTTCAAAAATTTAATGGCAACACACTATAAAATTATTTGAAAAGGCTGTTTCTAATTTTATATTTATTTAAGGGAAATTGTTTTGAACTTTATATGACGAAATTCAGTAGCAACATTACAACACGTGTTTTAAGGTAACAATTTTAAAACTGTGAGCTACTACAGTTTAGTGGGTCGTGAAATCAATATGGCAAATGTGGTTCACTTAAAAATAGTAGAATAAAAGAATGTGAGAGTGCATTGCACTAAGTCAGGGTAAGTACTGTTTTGTGAGACTTCAACTCCAGTTGTGGATGTTTGGTTGCATCTTTGTGCATGTGCTTTCTGGGGACTAATGGTAAACAAATTTCTTATTGTGAATGGTGGTCCTAAATCTGTGGAAGCTCTGCTTTATGGTGGCCAAAACTCACTTTCACTTTAGCTGTACATAGTTGTCTCAGTTCAAACTCAGATTCCAGAGCTAATTACTAGTAAGTGGTCAAGAAGTTGATTTAGAGTGTATTGGATTTAGACTATACTTGCCTTCTTTGTCATCAGTAGCCAGGAAATTTCAGATTCAGAAGTTTGGACAAAGTTTTTTTAATGATCGTCTATGAAAATGTAGGCAGATGTTTGAGAAAGTCATGGAGAGAAAGAGAGGAAATAGACAGACAAAAAACACATGCATGTAAGAATCAGAAATCATCTCATAAAAACACAGCTTAGGACTTTTACATTACTTGAAGGATATACAGATTATGGTCAGAAAAAAAGCTATCTTTACTAAAAGAATAACAGAAATTAAATATTTTTTCAAAGGCAACCCATTTAGTCCCCTGTGAAACTCTAAACCAGTTGTTTCAAGATTTTTAGCTTTTAGAGACTGGTAAAAATAAAATAAAGCTGAGGGGGTTAGGCAGCATAGTTTTGACATTTTTATTTTATCAAAATAAAGAACAGAGTTAAACAACCACTATCTACTATTATTTAAAGGACATTTTAACAATGAAAAAGTACAAATCACACAAAAAAGAATAATTTTATTTTATTTTGAATTCACTGTGTTGTCCTTTTTTGTTTTTCCTTTTTTTTTTTCTCATTTAACTGGACACTGAAGAAAACTTAGGGTTTCTTTTGATAACCACTGTTCTAAATTTCTTTCTGATATCGTGGAAAGGGTGTGACTGCCAGTCTGTCCATTTATATTTCTATTCAAAAGAAGAAACAGAAAACCTTAGGAACATGTGGAAATGCTAAACTAAAGCTACACATTAACTGGCTTTCCAGCATCTGAGGGAAAGGGTGGTTCTCAAGTAGATAAGTATTTGAAGAGAGAAGCAGGCAGTTAGTCAAACATAAAGTGATAGATGACTGGGTTGATTGTCTATTGGCTGTAGTTCTCTATTCTTTTTTTTAAAAATGAGTTCCTGGATACTTCCTGGTATCTCTATTTTTTGACCACGGTTTCGTTAAAATATTAGACTCCTAAAAAAGGTGTAAATCATAGTAGGTAGCTAAAAACACTCATTTATGATGTAGATTGTGTTCTATTAAATCATTCTATAAGTTTGCCTGTCATCACCTCAAGACAACTGACATAATTAGGATTGTATTAACACTTTGAAAACTATTATTTTTCCTAAATCATTTTCATAATCTTCTTAATTAGCAGTCTCACATATATTGAAGTAAATGGTTCCAGAATTAGGGAATTTACATTATTATTTGCCTTGGTATATCAAATCATTCAAAATGTTTGCTCTGGTCTGCTTTCTTTCTTCACACAATTACCTGTGGAGTTAATACTGCTCACCGAGTTTTACATCTTTTTCTTTCAGCCTTTAACTTGGAAAATATTATTCTATGAAAAACTTTCAGAAATGCATTTCACGTTCAATTATTGTTGTTAGAAACAGTACATAAAATATTCAGCAACCAGATGTCAGCGGTAGCACCGTTATTCTTCAAATCCTTTCTTTAGTCTTTGGATTCTTTGAAAAACCAGTAAGGGGGGCTTATCTGACTAATATTATCCTGGCTTTCAGCAAAATCACATGTGTATTTTCTCTAAAGACTGCAGGTCCCACCATACGGATTTCATAATTCTGAGCAGCTGCCCAAATAGGAGGGCGCTGTCCTTGCTGATCCTACTCGGACATGTTAATGGAGGTGCACAGTGTTCTGCTAGCATGCTAAAGTGTCCTCACTGCCTCGGTAGATCATCCATGAGTTCACGGGCATTTCCTCTTAGATCCTTCAAAGAACTGTACCTGTCTTCTGTCAGTAACTGAAGGGGTTGGGTGGAATATTGGGAAAGTTTGTGCTACAGATATTTCAATGTGACTGTTATTTGGCTAAAATCCCGCCCCAGACTTTCAGCAGTTGTTCAAACCTAGCTCAGTCATCGGCATTGTCACTGTCACACTGTTCTTACATTGTTAGTGACAGATTAAGAAGACAGCCCTGGAAGGCAAACTATAGGTTCATTTGTTCTTTAAGATTTAAAAATGACTTTTAACACATAGTCTATCTTAATTTAAATCCAAATGGAGTCAAATTGCAGATCACATTTCTTTCCCTCTCACATTCATCCTACAAAGCTGTTCTTAGAGGGAAAATGATTAGGTCTTGATCTCCTTGCTGACCATCTTAATGATGTTTGAGGTTGAAAAGCCACTCAGTGATTATGAATGAAAAAGGATCTGACAGCGTATGCAACTGCAAGGAAAGAGTAATTTATATAAATTATGGTCATATGCTCTTTCTTCTTCCACTCCAATTGAAAATCAATCATTTTTCATTTATTTTTCTCATATATAATCACAGAAATCCTAATTTCTGCTCTCTAAGGAATCAGTATGTTCTCTTTGGAGCAAAGGAATTTTGGAATATTTTGATGATGAGAAGTCTTACAGTAGAAAGCATATTTAAAAATTCTTAAAAACACTTTGTAAAAATCTTTATTTACAGTATTTTGAAAATGTGAAGGTTAAGAATGGTAAGATACAGTATATCTACCTTAGGCGGCTAAATTAAATCTTGAATTTTGGTCAGGTTGATTAATGTCTCTAACTGAATATTTTTCATTAAACAAAATTTAAAACAAAAATTATATAGTTAATTTACTGACTCCTCCACCAGGAGTTAACTGAGTGCCTATAATTGCCAGACGTTAAGATTGTCCTAGAGATACATAGATGAATAAGAAGTAACCCCTTCCTCAAAACCAGTAACTTTAGTGATAGAGATAGATATTAGATATTATCAAAGTTAGGGAAGTTTATTTCACTTTTGGAATTTCCTAGTATTGCTTCCCTTTGCTGATGGCTACTCTTTGACCTTACTCTTTTTCAAGTTGATCAAATTATTTGCATTAATGTGATGAGGTACTGGTCTCAACACTAGCAAAAAATTTCATTCTGTGCAAAATGTTGTGAAAATAATGCTGGCCTAGCAGCCCATCACTTTATCTTCCTGTGTTGAGTTATTCATGCATAAGAGACATTACTTTCCTAATTCGTGGAGTTTTTGTATAGATCAAATGTGATATTATGTATAAAAAATACAAACACTATGTTGTATACAAAAAGGGGTTTATTTTAAGACTATTAAGCAAGATTGTAAAATCTCATAAAATAAAGAATTTGGTTTATGCAATTTTATTGGGGAAGTAAATTGTTCTGAATGTCAGTGTGACTTTCTTTTCACATGAAAAATAAATAAAGAGTGTTTATCAGTATGAATTTAAGGATTTTAGTATTAATGTCATTGTTAGAAAATCTTTGCAGTATACATTTTACCATTTTATTCTGTATGGGAAAATTCTTTAATTTTTCTGGACATGTACAGTTTACATTCAGCTGAAAGGGACTACTCTTCCAGTATATCAAGTTTATCATTGCGAAGGCTTTATGATATTGTGGAAGGAACATTCAACTAAGAATTTAAAACCTAGTTTAGAGTTCTTAATCTAATCTATGTGCGTTATCCTGCCTGAGTTTTGGTTTTCTCTTCTAGAGAAAATAAGGATAATAATTACTGTTATATTTACTCAGTTAACTAGTTTGAAAGAATATTGATCAAAGGCTGAAATGCCATATACAGTTGGTATCCCTGAATTCCGCATCGGTGGATTCAACCAACCTTGGATCAAAAATATTTGGAAAAAAAAAATTCCAGAAGTTCCAAAAAGCAAAACTTGAATTTGCCAGCAACTATTTACATAGCATTTGCATTGCATTTGCAACTGTTTATGTAGCATTTACATTGTAATATGAATTATAAGTAATTTAGAGATGATTTACTGTACATAGGAGGATGTGCTTAGGTTATGGACAAATACTACATCAATCATATAAGAGACTTGAGCATCTGCAGATTTTGATTTCCAAACCCATGAGCATGCTGAGGGACGACTACAGATGTAAGTGGTTGTGTCTGGAATTGCAGTAACAGGGCATATGTTGCACTGAGAGAGTGAAAATTGTGGTTAATGCAAATTTTCTGAAATGTGGAATTACTTCTAATAATGGAAGATGCCCTGGCATTTTCTTTATGTGAGTTATTTGTACAGAAATAATACCCATGATTTTCATTGCTTTTTCATGAGTCCTAGGAGGCAAGAGCCTTTGTGAGAAGCTCATAGATATGTCTACCTGAGGACAGAACTGCTGCCACAGAAGCTAGTATTTAGCCATCTGCTAGGAATTCTCAAGCTACACAGATTGCAAATACTCCACATTTTAAAATGGTGTTTGTTTTAAATGAGTTAAATGTGAATATGGCGTATGCACATGGACTGGGTCAGAGACAAAAGGACTTTTTTCACAGAGTCAGAAATCGTAGAGTCTAAATGTTCAGGAACATATTTAAACAGTACTATTCTATGAGATATCAGAAAGAGATGTAACTAGAAATTATCATACATAGCTATAGCTGCATTCTTTGATGTAAAATAATTGCATGATACATGTTAAGAGAAGCTTTATAGTCTACAATGCCACAGATGTGATTTCATGGAAGGAATAAGGCTTTGAATGGCTGATCCCTACAAAATGTAAACCAAAACAATTTCTCTTTTCAAAGCAGGAAGTGAATCCTAACCAGACCTGTAGATCTCCTTTAATAGGAAGCTAGATGAGCCTCTAGTCCTCTCTTACTAGAATTCTGCTTCGAATTAATGATTGCACTTAGTATTGGAAATAATCATGTGAAGTCATTAATTTTTTCATTGTTGGTTTCATTCTCTCTATCCATTATACCTAGAAGAGTGTCAGGTTTTTTAAGGAGAAATTCCTTTATTACTTGCTGAATGACTGAATGAAAAAATGAACTACCACACAATATTGATCTCACCTATGGTAGGTTTAACAGCCTCTATGTTAAAATATTTACTTGTGTTTACAACTTTTTTATTTTTTGTAAACTTTTTGAGTAAAGAGATACTAACTTATTTATCCTTATATTGCCATACAATCCTTAGCATAGAGCTTTGTATTTGGTAAAATCTAATAAACAGTTGATAAACACATGAATACAAGTACATTTGTTTAAATATAATTTGGGCATTTCACTGGGTATATAAACATCTAAAAGAGAGATGAAATGTTAGTTAAATAATCCAATCAGTATTCCTTTTTTAAAAAGACTAATTTTCTCTAAGCAAAATCAACTGAAAAGGACTTCTTTATTATTTAAGGTATTTTGAAACTTCAGTTACAATTTTTCACAAATTTAATGTTTTATATAAATTTTCAGTTCCAAACATTTGGGTTTAAACTCATTTATTAAGTTTGTTAGATAGTTTATTAATTTCTAAGAAAAACACAATTTAGGAGTGGAAAATCTGAGAAGCTGCTATCGGATGACTGATAATGAAAATGATAGTCTAAGACTTGGCTGAGGATCATGCATAGCATGTTCTGAGTTTCTGTTTCTCCTCTTAGATTTCTCCAGCAGTCTAATTTCAATTTCACATGTTCCCACACTGTCATTTGGAACTTATTGAGCATGACAGACTTTGTTGAAATGAATAATCCCAAAGAACATCCAAACATTTTTTTCACTCTATATAACTATCAACCTAAATCTAAACTGTTTTCTTTTTATAGGCATGTTATTCAACAAACAGTTTAATGGTCACATTTTTTACTATGGTATATTTTCCAGTTGATAATATAAGATGGTTTAATTCTGCACATATAATTCTTAATTTGATGGTAGTGTTTTACCATCATAATGCTATAGCATAGGATAGGTAAGGGAAAAATCAACAATCCCAAATTGTATTAAATGACTACATAGTGAAAGAAATTACATTTTCCTTCTTAAGGCCTCCATAGAAAGACTGTGAAATACTAAGAGAGTAAGGAAAATAGCTATAATGATTAACAAAGGAGCTTTATATAGATGTTGGGGAGAAAAAAGTAGCTTTAGAATCAGAAAATTAAAAAATCTGTAGTGTAATGTGTGTGTTTATGCCTTTATAGGGGACAAGAACAAGCAAACAAAAAAAAAGGTTGGTTTAAGAAATGTTTTTAATTGCTTTACAATTTTTAAAAAAAATATGTAAATCTAATCTAAGCAGTTTTAAGCTCAGCTAACTTTCAGCTTCTTACAAGGAAAGGAAAGATGTAGAACAAGAGGATTCAAAATTAGAAGAATATGGTTAAAAGGTCTGAGTCCTTTAGAAAATCCTGTTCCAGTTTTTCATATGAAGTCCAGTTAAACAAAGTATATTTTCCCTCTTACAGACCCTCCCGTGGCCACTTCCTCATTCATTTAATTTTTTATCTAGGAGATGGTAGATTTTAGTGTTTTCTTTAGAGAACTTGGAATAGGAGCATTATATGTGGTAGAAGATGATAAATTACCTTGTTAAGTGACCTTCTTTTTGACAAATTAACTCATGTTGTTAAATAAACAGTGAGTCATTTTTTTTCCTCTGAAACCATTGTGAGATCCAAGACTCCAAGGAGCCCAATTTCATTCAGCAATCAATTTCAAAGATTGTGAGAGAGTGGCGACAGAAACTACCAGGCAGTTTGATTCATCAGGGCTGACACAATGGTGTGGTTTCTTGTTTTTTTCCCAACTCTTTTAAATTTGTTTTTCTTAAAACTAGAATATAGGTCAGAAAACCTGCATTGATTGCATTTCTATTTATGCATTAAGTCTGGAGCAGGACTATAATTTTCTTCTACATAGAACTTGTATTTCTACATAATGAATATTTGTATGTAATTTCTCATGAAGTGAATGTTTCTTTCTTAATTATTTTTTCCACTGTTTTGTTGCACTAATTTTGTTTCTGGATTCTTTAGTCATCCATATTTCAAGAAATCTGGTTTTTATGCTTTGATCTTCGACCTTTCTTCAAGCCTACAACTTCTTTTCAAAACAGCAGCAACAGTGACCCTTAAAACATAAGAAAGGTGATGTCACGCCTCTGCTAAAAAACAAAACAAAACAAAACAAAATCAATGGCTTCCCTTATAAAAGACTGCAAAGCGCTAGTATTATTAGTGTGATTGTGATATAGATATTTAGAGTTAACTGAGGCTTCTTTTTTTGGCTGATGATCAATTTCTGAAATAACTCATATGTGCTTCAAAGAATGTGTATTCTGGAAGAGGTGGAATCAAAATGGCAGAGTAGGAAGACCCTGAGCCTCTTCTCGTGGACACACCAAAACTACAACTACATATAGAAGAACTCTCTCTGAGAACAACCTGAGAACTAGCGGAACAACTCTTTTACAATTAAGGATATAAAGAAAAAACATTGAGATGGTTAAAGGGGAAGACAAGTGATCTAGTCAGGACCTACCCAGACCTGGGAACCAGCACTGAGAACTGGAGCCTCCTTTCCTGGTTTTGAAAAGTAGCAGGGCTTATTATGACGTGGAGAGCTGGAGGGCTATAGGTAATCAAGACTCTGCTTTTAAATTCTTGTGCACATAAGTTTACTTATTCCAAGTCCCAGTGCAAAGGGAGTATTTGGAGCTCTCGATCGCCTGCTAAAGTCACCTCAGAATGCCCCCCAACCCACATCCAGCTCTGGCTCCAACCACCTTGCCAAAGTGGTAATCTTTGGCCTGCCTTGAGAGAAACCCTGACCAGGGAAGGGCTCTGGCTTCAGTTGCTTCCCCCAACCTCCCTGCCAAAGTGGTAGCTTCTGGCATGCCCCTGGAGAAGCCTTAGCCCACCCCAGGCTCCAGCTCCTCCAACCCCCACCAAGGTGGCAGCCCATGGTGCATGCTGGGCTCTGTATTCAGCTCACCTCGCCAATGTGCTGGTCCTGTCACACCCTGGGAAAAGCCCCAGCCCGTGATTGCTTCAGCCCCAGCCCTCCCACCAAAGCCAGCAGGCACATGCAGTTTGCATAGGTATACTCCTACACAAGGACACACCTTCAAGACTGGGAGAAGTAACTGTTTTGCCTAATTCATAGGGACAAACACAGAAAGTCAAACAAAATGAGGAGACAGAGAAATATATTCCAAAAGAAAACAATATAGGACTTCAGTTAAAAAATAAACAAAAACCTATTGAAGATAAGTAGTTTACCTGGTTAAAGAGTTCAAAGCAATGGTCATAAAAATGCTCACCAAACTTGTGAGAAGAATAGAAGAACACAGTGAGAACTTCAACAACAAGTTGGAAAATATAAAAACCAATCAGAGCTGAAGAATATAGTCACTGAAATGAAAAATACATTAGATGGAATCAGCAGCAGATTAGATGATACAGAAGAATCCCTTAGCAATCTAGAAAACAGAATAGTTAATGTCACTCAGAACAACAAAAAGAAAAAAAATTAAAAATGGGGTAGTTTAAGGAACCTCTAAGACAACATCAAGCATACTAATATTTGCATTATAAGGATTCCACAAGGGGAAGAGAGAGAGAGAAGGGCAAAACCACTAATTTGAAAATGTATATGCACACCTATGTTCATTACAGCCTCATTTGCAATAGCCAAGATATGGACGTAAACTAAGTATCATTGACAGATGAATAGAGAAGATATGATATATATATTTATCATGTCTATCATCTGTCAGTCAGTCATCTGTGGTTATTGATCATTGTTATAATTTTGTCCTTATGTATACCAAAAGACTTTTTGGTCTTTTATGGCATTTTTTTCAACTACAATCCTGATTTCCTTATTCTTGCAGATAATTGTATTTTATTTTTTATTATTTACAGTTAAGCATTTTTCCCATCTATATCTCATTTAATGTTTTTGGAGGCAAAATATTATATACTTATTTACAGGGGATGTTGATGCCTATTAATATGGTTGGTTTTTAAATTTATAGCCACAAGAATTCTGTTGAGTTTCAGGTGATTAGAAACCATATACAAACACCCGCACACCAAAGTATAAGGGTAAATGAAGTTCCAAACTTAATTAGATAAAGATGTAATTCTTACCAGAAGTAATAAATTCACACAGAGCAGGAACCTGTGGGACAAAGCACATTTGAGCTTCCCTCAATTCACAGACCAGTGGCTGTGAGTTGTAACTGCCAGATCTGAGGTGCCAACTTTTCATTCCTTTATACTCACTATTTGGAGAACCTTACATGCACAAACCAGGTATGTTTATTTCAAGGAATGTTACAGTCATTGGATTTTCCTGGCTGTTGCATCAGGCTCAGTGTCAGCACAAACACATGCTCACTTGAGAAGAGATACAAACTTATGCACAGGTGTTTTGAATAATTTCTCAGCCTTCAGCTTACCACTGTCTTGGAGAGCCTGTTTCTCCACAGATCACCACTAATTCTGATTTTATTTTGATTTTATCTGGATAATTCTAGGAATGAGTTTGGTCCAAATCCATGGTCCTACTAGCATAATTCAATCAGCAAACATTTATTAATCTCTGACTAACTCCCAGTCAGAATGTAGGTGCTTGGAAAGTAGTAGAATCAGACTTCATTCCTATCTCAGGTGGAGCTCATGGTCTGATGAGTTCACATGATTGTGTGTTTTTCTCCCTTTTGTTTATTACTGTTGTTGTTGTTATTGTTATTATTATTATTATTGCTGTTAGTGTTCTACAGATAGTTACCATGATACCTGTACTGATAAAAAATAAACTCCAGATAAAGGCTAGTATTAGATCTACTATTATTCAGTGATCAGATCATGCTCAACTCATGATGCTCAATTTGTGACAGTTATACTTTGGGAGACATAGGTTGCCACTTATTCAGAAATGACCAGGAAGTTGAGGAGATTTGAGACCATATCATGTGAAAAATTGATACAAGGATTGGAGAAATAGAATTCTTCATAATAAAGTTGGGAAGACTTGTATTCACCAATCTCATCATCTCTTTTCACAAAGCATAATGGCACTGAGGGTACAAAGTCTGTCATCCTCTATTTCTGTCAATGTGAATGTCATATTAACTGTGTTGTCAGAACCAGGCACATGGCTCTAGTACATTTACTAGTTTGCTGCAGGCTCCCAATGGCTAATAGTAGGGATCAGGCCCTTCCACTGTTTATTATTCACCAAATTCCAATGCCAATGGTGGCTCAAGTCTTGTTTACATAAAAGGATGCCTAAGCTACCATTGTATACTACAGAAGACCCTTCACATTTGTTTCTGGGCAAATTCAAATGTGAATGGTCTTTATTTATTTACCAAGGAATAAATTATAGCTTTTCACACTGAGAATAAACTCTTTCCATCTGTCTGTTCTCAAAATTGTGTTGTGCCACGCATGGGGCTTTTGTGAGCCACGGATAGAGTCACATTTCTTTCTGCTAACTGAAACAAGCTTGTAGAAAGTTAACCATCAGAAAGTTAAATATTTGTTATGGGTTCTACAAATGGAAAATATGAACATGAAATTAGTTTTTCTTTTTCTTGAAAATACGATCTATCTGTAAAATGGTAGGACACCAATATTAAATGATTTTGATGCATGATAAATTCATAGCTCTCTACATCAATTTGGGGAAAGAGGGGATAAAAAAATTGGAAATCTGGCTTGTTATCAAATTTAAATCATTACCAGACAAAATCTTACTAAAGCCCAAATACTGTGGTTTGGAACTATCTGAATCTATTTTAAATGATCCTTGGACAACATCAGACAGGTTTAGATTCATTGAGCTTATATAAGAAATTACTTTTTGCTTGTACTGGTTCCATCTGTTCTAAGCTGCAATGAACATGTCCCGCTTGTGTCTGCAACCTCAGTAAAGGTGTCTCACAGGTGCACGTGGGGCCATTTGCTGGCAAAAGGTCACTGAAATTCCTTTCCAACTCTAGTTTTAGATTTAACCTCTTTCTCAGAAAAGAGAGAAGCAAAGTGGAAAGAAAAGAATGTTTTGTTCTTCAAAGTCAAAGAAAACTGTATTCCTGTTCTTTCCTTCCTTTTTCCCCTGATGTATGTAAACTTGTATAGACCATTCGATACTCTAGTTCAAGGTTAACTTCAAAACATCTCAGGACACATCTTGTTTTATGTCCTCTTGGGTACGTCATTTCAGTAAGGTAATGTTTATGACAGTTCTAGTGAAGAAAATTAAGAGAGGATTTTGCATACCAGCTGTAAAAGATAAAGTCTGAGACACTCCAGCACTTTTCAAAATGGATCCTCTTTCAATGAAGATTATTCATGAGGTCTCATCCTTTCACGCTTTCCCACCCCTCCTCCTCTTCTCACCACCACCTTCCAGAAGACGTTTGCATAGTTGACATACTGTGGAAATACACATGTTTAATTATGATACATTCAAGAGTCCTTGATTTTCAAGTAGTGCCTGTCATGTATGGAGCATCTATGCCACAATAGAGTACAATTGACATATTGGACATGAAAAACATGTGGATTCTCCCTCAGAATCATCATCATCTACTTTGCAAATGCACCTTTATGTTACTGAAAAATTAGCATTGTCTTAGAAATTTTTTTCTTATGAAGCGATACAGAAGTATATGTTTTCTGATTAATTGTGCACTTGTAGATTTCACAAAAAAGTTAATTTCCAGTGAGCCTATATATTAAATGTATAGTCTACGAAAAATAGGGCCAAACTTTCCCAGGCTAAAAATCTCTTTTCCTTTCTTTTCTTTCACTTAATGGCAGTTTCACTTCACTTTCATTTTCTTATTTGCACCCATTTGTCTCCCCATGTAGTGATGCAGGTCTTGCCAGGCACAGAATGCAGTTCTCAGCTCCTCTTCCAGATGAGTGTGAGCACATGGAGGTCGTACACTCTAGCCATTGGGTCAAAGGCAGACATGTTCTATGGCAGCTTCTGGGAAAATTTTTTGAGAGATGAGCATAGTCTTTGTCCTCTTCTTTTCTTTTCTCTCGTTTTGATGCTGGAAGCATGGGTATAGGCCATCTTGGACCATAAGCATGAGGCCACCTTTAAGAGTGTTAGAGCAGTGGCTGGAGAAACCCAGAGAGCTGCATTGAAGGCACCAGTTCACAGTGTAGCCTTTATCAATAGTGTCCCCTAGAGTTGAGTAAAGTAGTAGCTTTAAGACCTGGGGCCTTGAGGACTTGGTGGAACAGAGTCATTATACCGGTCCCCTGACCCCCAGAATTCATATATGTGAATAAAAAGTTTCTTGTTATGGCCACTGTGAAGTTAGGTTTTAGTATTAGTTGTAGTTGAATCTGATACTTTTTTAATCCACTCTTTATCTGACATAATTTTACAGGCTAGTGGGCAAATGAATATGCATACATAAGATGATATAGAATAATTACCAAGTTATGTGACAACAGGTATAAATGTAAAATTGTATTTTCATGTATTAGTGGAGGCTGTTGAATCTTCCACACCTTATGAAATACACACAAGGTGAGAATTTCATAACAAATGACCTAAAGGCAAAAAAAAAAAAAAAAAAAGATGATAGAACACAGATGAAGAGACTAGGATAAAGGAGTAGAACTGGACAATAATGAGACATGAGGTGGGTGACACATGAGAAACAGATCCAGATACTAGAGGGGGTACTGACTGTAATGGGGCAGTTTGTAGAACTGGTTATTTTGCATGGTGAGATCATGAGTTGATTTTTGACTTACATTTCAATAGTTATTAATGTGTATATATCTTCTCATTAGAGGAGTTAAAATCATCAGCTTATAGATGATAGTGATTTTATCTTCCTTTGTTCCATAATTTCCCAAAAAGGCCTTGCATTAATTTATAGCAAGAAAAAATACATGAATGTCCTTAAAATAAGCCATTACCCTTTTTTGGTGAAATTTCAGACTCATTTATATCATAAAGAATTTGAACTAAACATTTACTTGGAGCCTTCAGAGAGGTTTAATTTCAGGAGATTATATAAAAGCCTGATAATTTCCCATAGTAGTTCATGGCTACATTTAAAATTTTCCACTGTTGGGAAAGTTCTTCCATATACTTAAGTTAAACCATGTGGTTTAGGTCAATTTTTCTTGATTGTCCCTTACTATAGATGCAGTTTCATGTCCCATGAAAACAAGAACAATCATCATTTTAAAAGGGAACTCAATTGTATGATAGTAAAAGTAACATCTTTACATTATAGAATTTTACACGTTACAGTACACTACAATATGTATAATTCACTTAATTTTTATAACAGTCTGTGACAGAGGTATTCTCATTATCCTAAGTAATAGCTTAGTATAACCTCTTCTGGAAACTGCTGAATTGAGATTTGAACCCAGTTCTTAAAATGTCAGATTCAGGGGTGCTGTGGGTGTGAATCTAGTTTTTATGACATGAAACCTAAATTATGAAAAATAATACAGCATTAAAAGCACAAAATTAGATTCAGAAGTCATTATTTAGAATAAGGAAAGATGTAACAAGAAAGTACAATGTTTTAAAAAGCTAACATTCCAAAATCCATATAAAGTGTAGTATTTTTATTAATTAACTGCCTGACCAATGTCTATAATACTTTTTATCCTGAACTTTTTTGTAGGAAATATCTTGTATAATCTTTTAATGACCTCTTTGTATGACAAAGATTTTGTAATTTCTTTATGTAGAGCAGTGATTTTATCTTCTAGAATAGATGACAGAAATTCCTTTTTTTCAAATTTTAATTAATGGAGCTGAAAACTTTCAGCTTCACAAGTAATGTCAAGTAAGTTTTAGGTTTATTTTCAAATTTGGGAAAACTATCAACTTCCTTTCATGTATGGGCTATAAGATTTCATGGCATTTCAAGGTTACTTATGCACTAAGTAATCGTAAATACTATTGAATTATCCAGTTTTTTCTTTACTATGTCCATATTATAAAGGCTTATTGTGAGCTCTGTGTGGTTTTTTTCATGTCAATATTTTGTGTCAAATCAGCCAAAATTGTCTTTACCTATGTATTTATAAGATTTACTCTTCTTCATCAATTGAATTTTCAAATAATTTAAGTATATTCGTTACTTCTTTTCAAAATTTGTCTCTTCCTTTTAACGAATCATTGCTTTTAGCATAGTCTAATTATTTGCCATAATTTACTTCTCAATGTCAGAATAAATTCTATCGCTTTTCTTGCTCATTTTATCACTTTGTTTCATATTCTACTAACTTTTAATCAGAATTTTCTTAGCTATTTTCATAAATAAAAATAAAGATGGCTAAAAAAGTTATCCTTCATTTGTGTCCTTTCAGGAATCTTGAGCTAGGTAATAACATACCAAAGCACTCTGATACTACATGCATGGCTTGATCATTGACTATGTGAGGAATTTTGTCATTAAACACTTGTATTTCCACATCACCTTGCTGTGTCTGAGGCAATTTTGTACGCTTTTTCATCTGGAGACTTCAGACTTCATCAGGCCACAGTGAGACAGATATACTTACACATGATCCAGTATGTTGGCATGCAGAAAGCGGGTGATTTCGCTCACAAAGGTATAGCTGAACCAGTACTGCTGGGCTTGTTTCTATAAACAGGATTGCTGATAAAATTCTAATGTAATTTCCATAAAGAAAGTATGTGGTGCATTTATGGTTGATATGCTGCATTATTGAGCGTATCCCTTTCCTGATAAGAGAGAACTTGAATTTTGTCTAGGCATTGATAGGAAACAAATCCTTCCATTATAACTTTACATGTTTGGTGATTGGAAAACTATCCAAAGGCTAGTTTCTGCCTTCATTTCTTCCCTCCCTCCCTCTCTCTCTCTCTTTCTCTCTTTATTTCTTTCTTGTTCTGCTGTCCACATACTTCCAGTCCTAGGCCTCCAAAGATGTGTTCATGTCATGGAAGTGCCCCTGGCTCTGTCAGTGGTTGGCAGGAGGACTGTGGGAGCCATTCTCTGGCTAGCTGTAACTTAACATACACAGAAATCATGGCAAATCCCTAAACTATACTCCAGTAAATCTAAACAAAATGTTTCTCCTAATAATTTCCCTTTAGCTGGATCTCAAAAGTGTCCTTGGCTACTACTGTCTTGTTACCCAAAATGAGGGCGTAGAAATGGAGGGAAAGCTGGAGTAGAAGAAATCAGATTTCTCAACAAAATTCATCTAAACTGTTTCACTTTAGAAACTAACTTTGGAATATAAACTATATTAACTTTAGAATATGTCACAAAATGACATGACCTGCAGGGTACTGGAAGGGGCTGGTAAAAGTGAAGGACACTGAAGTTCCAATAACTTTGCAGCAAATCTGCCTCTACACCATGCTACCATTTTAAAGATGTAGATCTTGTATCTAAAATGAAAAGCTTGATTCCCCATTGGTGGATAAAAATTGTAAAATCAGACTTAATGGCTGAGGTTATTTTTAAATCCAAATTTCATGTGTCATTTGTGAGCTGATTGGCCGTTCTTTATGAGTCTTACTTATGTGTGAGTTCTGGTTTGTTTTATCATGGTCTACATGACACCTGCAGTTTGCAACATATTGGGATGATCTGTTGGTTGTTACTATCTTCCAGTAGTTAATGGTTGTGCTATGCTGCTGTAACAAAGTTTTAGTAACATCTTCCTGCTTACTTTATTAAGTGTGCTAAAAAGGAACCCTGTGCTTATTTGTTTTGTTTTGTTTTGTTTTGTTTTCTGTTCTCTTTTCAGTTCTACTGAGATTGGGGTATTTTGCAGTGGGAAAGCAAAAATGTTGGTGGATGGCCTGCATGTTGGTGAGTTTGTGGTATTGAAGCCATTATATTATCATATTAATGTTCACTAAGTTGACTGTGTTTTATGTTGCAAGTCCCACTGTGTTCAGATTTTTCTTTGCCTAAAACAATGCTGCATATTTTCTTAGCTAAATTCCAAAAGAACTAATATTGCATTTTTGGTATAATTTCCTACTTCTTTATTTATTGGAAGTACCAGCTGTATTATTTTTCTTAGATAGTGCAGCATATGAATAAAAATATATTTTCTTGATTGAACTTTTCATTTCAATGTTTATTGCAAGCTATGCTTGACAGGAGTACAACGAGGTTAAAAATTCTCTACCTTAGGCTGGTACCATGACCCCAAATTTCGCACATTTTTTATGCTGAAAAAGAACATGGTTTTCCTGGGGATAGTTTATAATACTTGGTGATGATATATGATAAGGGCTGGGTGTTTATATTACCTGTGTCAGGATTCCCTTATGTCTATAATTAACATGTTCGCCAAACACCCTAGAATTCTCTGATGAATGTACTCAGCCTTTTAACTGAGTGACCCAAGAATACGTTGTATTTTAATCTCCATCTGACTGCTACGTTCACTTTTTCCAAACATTTTATTTGGCATTTATCACATTCAGTGCCCTCCCATTCTTTTCATCCTTCTTGTTTTATTGATGAATAATGAGAGTGTTAACACTGCTTATCTTGACTTGGGCAAATGAAGAGTGACTTGCCTAAGAGCCTCTAGCCTGAATCAACTGGATGATTTCTGTGTGTTTGCTTCCAGTTTTAAGCTATGATTGCTTACACCTAACAGTAGCTATAAAATACACATTTATGGGGAAGTCTCTAATCTCACAGTCAACGAAAGTAATCTTATTCTGTGATATGACTATAAATGAAATCACACTTTACAGTGGCTAGCCTGATGCCCATGTAAAACCAAAAGGGTTTAAGGCAGAAGGAAATTTAGAAGAGCTCAGTAGGCATCTTACCTCTGTTGTCCAAATTTACACCCCAGTTCCGTCATTGCTGTGGTGAATATTCTTAAAATATATTCATTCTCGCAATTTTAATAGATTAGCCACTTCTGTGAAAGAATTTTTTCCCAGATAAATTATATAACTGTGATAGAGACTTAAAATCCCAATTCATAGTGATATGGTAAACCATATCCACATAGGAGAAAATGAGAGTGAAGAATCTCCAAATGAAATCATTCTTTCTGAGGATGCCGAGTGCTGATAAAATGTGTATGTCACAAGGAGTTGTCATATACAGAAGTACCCAAGTTGCATAGAGAGGTATGGTACATACATCATCCTCTCTCTATATCTGTATCTATAGCTGAATACATCTTTAATTGCATATACAAATATGTATACATATATAAATATCAGAATAGTATACATTATTCTAAAATAGTTTTATATGTATGAAATATGCAGCTAATACTGGTTCTTTAATTTGAGACAAGCACTATTACTATATCTTGATATTCATATGTGTATGGATATATAAAATACATACATAGGTATATATCACATATGTACATATTTGTGTATATATTTTCATATATATATATGTATATGCAAATATTCTTCCTTTATCAGCAAAAGCCAAACTTTTATAACATATCTGGCAGACCAAAGCTCAGTTCTTTCAGCTTCAGCGCTTTAACGCTTTTTAAGTCCAGCGTATTCTTGAAATTACTAAATTAATCTCTTACAAGAAAAAGAGATCTTCTTGCATCTTATCTTTTAAATCTTTATGCTGCATTAATACTTCCTGAATAAGATTCTGACTCAGAGATATGTTTTTGAGTTTTATCTTCTGTTTACAAACTCCAGACTATCAGTCTGCTTAGTCACATGGAATGATGTTTAGTTATCATCAAAGATTTTACTGAAGCAGATTTAACCACACATTCTTCTGTTTTCCTGTGTTACTTACAGGGCTGTTCACAGTAAAAAATGCTAATTGAAATGAGAAGGCATTTTTGTGAATTAACTTTCTCTTATATTTAATATTATGTATCTTTAACTCTGCAGCAGTTTATGTGGCAGAAGCTGTTTTAACATTATAATTCTACTTCCTCTCTGAGACACAATAAAATGCAGGCAAAATATATAAAGTGAAAAAATATACATTAAGAACAAAGAATGTGATAAAGTGAGAAAGCTCTCCCCATTTACTAAGATACAGTAACTGGTTCTGCTTTCAGTACATCTTTTCTAAATAAGATATTTGCTCCCTGCATACACCTGAGTTTTTCCAAGGGACGTCATTAAAAAGCAGTAGGAGTTAGTACAGCATAACTTGGGCATGGTTTGTCTTGGGGAAGCAGTGTGATACGTGCAGGGAGAAAGCTACTTCTACGTAAATGAAAATTTTCCTCTTACCTCTGGAAGCCACAGCCCTAACCTGTGAGATTAATTTTCATCAGAGGATCTGAGCTCTATTTGTATTACATGAAGATATCTGTAAGTGGATGAGTCCTTCAGAATGCAAATTCTCAAGGTCCAGTTGGGGTGGGGGCAGTGTTTTGAGTTTTAAACAATAGAAAGATCATTTCATAAAACTTTTGTGATTCCTTTTAAAAACCTCCTAGTTCTCCTAAATTCTTTTCCAATTCATCCTTTTGCAAACTTACAGAGAAATTTTAGTACTCCTATTGAGGCAGTTGGAATGTTATTATCATGTGAATCCCTCAAATGGCTAAGTTTCAAATTTTTCGTAGGCACTTTCTGATTCTCTTGATCCATGTGATAAATTCAGTTTGGGCTGAACCTCGGTGTTATGTGGTGAAAATATATGCAATCACAAAGCCAGGGTCGGGGTTGGCTTTAGAATTTTCAGGTGTTTGATTTGGGGGAGGGAATTTTGGCCACTATTGTCTCATTTCAAAAATGGATATGATGGTGTCTAATTCACAGGATGGTTTAGAGAATGAAGTAATACAAGTATATTATCTTATATATATAACTGTGATTTTTATATACAAGTAGTTTTAAGGTATCATTATTTTTGCCGATACTAGGTAACAATTCTGGCTTCTCTTTCTTGTCTCTAAAAATAATGAATGTGAGTAACTGTGTGAACAGATATCCAGCTGGATGGTATGTAAGGGAGACTGAGAACACAGTGAGGAGATATTATTGTATTCAGTAGAGCACCTCACATATGTTAGTGCTCACAGCTGGTGAAGAAACAGCACTGATAGATGCTGACATTTAGATTTTTGTTTTAAGAGATTAAATTGGTAATGGGGATGCATTCAGATAAGAGGAGCTATTCCTGCTGCAGAGGTCATGATATCCACAAATCTGGTCCTATTTTATCAATTTATGTTGAAAATTATTACCAGTGCTAATAGTTCCATACAAACTACTCAAAGTACTTCAAGGAGACCAAGTACAGCTGTTTGGCACACCACAGGTATTGATAATAAATATGTTTGATAGTTGCTGATATAAAGCAGCAGCTCTACCGTGTTGACCTTTAGCAGCCCTCCTTAGTGTGTCAAAACTTAAGTCTTTCAGGGGAGTCATGTTATGCAACATCACCTGAAATCGAACACTAGCAATTTTTTTAAAGTAATAAACTATTGGGTAAGTAGGTTGCTTTTATCATCTTTTCAATCTCTCATCCTAAAGCTTTGGTGATAATTTAAAATACAGAGAGACACTTTAGCAGGGTCTTTAAAATCAATTTGTAATTTCAGCACTGTATTATTCAATTAATCCTAAAAGCAGTACAACCTTTTGAATGACTTTGAAATATCCTTCACTTCAACAAAGAAAGAAAAAATGAAAAAAAATGAAAAAAAAACAACAGAGAAAGGAAAATAATGGTTTTATATTATTTACATAACTGTGTATGAGATGAGAAAATATTTCAATGAATGTTGCTATGCACCTGACTTAAATATATGGGCTTACTATATGGAAATTTTCCTAGGTTATGTTTGTAAAAATAACAAAACATTTTAAATATGTCAAGTGAATTCTAGCATACATTAATTTAAGTCTATTTATGAATTTTCAAAATTTGTTGTAAACATTGCTTCTTGCTTTTGATGTCCTTTACAAATTCTTACCATTTATCAGATAACTTTATGAGGCTCTGTTGGTTTTTTAGCAGGGATGGTATTTATTTTTCTTCCCACAGTACAGTATGATATCTTTAGAACTTGCTAGTCATTTCTTTTTCTTGAGTAACATGATTTATGTTTATCTAAAGATAAGTACACCATAAGAAAAATAAGGAAAACTATTTTACAAAAGACTTTTGGGAGGGCAGATGTTTATTTATATCAATGATAGCATTATTAAACAAAATTTCTTTGGAGCTACAAGAAATATAAATATGGACAACCATCTAGTAGACGGATATAACAATTATATGTAACTGGCTAATGACAATCCTCACCTCCTGGGTGCTTATAGATGAAGGGTAATTTGTGAGATTAGGCAGGAAAACCTTTAGTGTCTGTTATTTGTCTGTGTATTTTAACATGACTCAAACAGAAATTTTCATATGTGCCAGAATATTTTTCAAAAGCTTTCATGTGGTAAATGGCAAAAAAAATGCACAAAGTTGATGAGAGCTCACAGAATCTAATGGTCACATCTTGATGGTAGAAAGATTCAGAAACACTTTGCTGCCCGATTCTGAGCTCCAGATTTCGGTATCTCACCTACTTGATATCTTTGATTGGGTATTGATTAGGAATTTCTAATTTATGTCTAAGATTGAAGTCTTGGAGTTTTCTGCCATATACTCAGCCTCTCACATCATGATAAATGGTACCAGCATCTTCTGAGTTGCTGAAGTTCCAAACTTAGGAGATATCCTTTTTATTCTTCCTTGGCCTCCACCCTCTGCTCCAGCATCACCCATCCAACCCCTGACCAAATCTCTACAGTTTTCGTCATCACTGCGACCGCCCATCCATCCCAACATCATGTCTTCCCCAGAGCTCAAACAGTCATTCTGCTTAAGTCCTTTCAGTGGCTTTCCTTTTCTCTTAGAAAGCCCTCACCTGGGCAACTTGCAGACAGTCTCTTCTTATCCTTCAGATTTCAGCTAAGATGCCATCTGACCAGAGAAGCTTCTTCCTTAGTTTCTGTCTCTCTTTTACTCTCCTGTATTTCTATTTACAACATTGTCTGAAATCTGTATGTACCTTATCTAGTTCATCTAGTCTTTGACACTAGAGTATAAGCTCTGTTGAGGATGAAAAACTTGCCTGTCATTTTCACCAGTGAATGTTTAGTGTCTACCAAGTGCTGGGCATGTGATAAATGCTTAATAAATAATTATTGAGTGATAAAATATATATACATGTGTTTAGGGGCTATGGTACCTGCCAGGGAAACCTGGAACACAGGTGATATCATGAATATATGAAAAGAGAATTGAAGTATGAGAAACAGAGAAAAAAATCCAATTTCTTTTGAGTACAATTAAAGTTCATGAAGTATAGTAATAAGTAATGAAGCAGGAATAATAGGCCTGGGACAGTTTGTTGAGTCTTAATTGCAAGGGAACAAAGCTTGTACTTAATTTGTACATCAATAAGGAGATTGCCGTTCTCTTCAGTTCATGAAACATACGAAGAGACAGCTGGCCAAAATGACAAATCTTGCCATCTAAGGAGCCACAGTACCTGGGATTGAATCTCAGTTCTGCTGCTTGCTTCCTAGCTGTGTGGCTTTGAGAAAGTCACTTCACTTTTCTATGCCTCATTTTCTACATCTGTAAAATGGGGGAAGTAATTTTTAGTATCTTAAGTTTTATGAAGTATTAAAAATTAAAATGTATAAAGTGCTTAAAATTTTACCTCACTTCATTTACTATTATCTATTCTTACTTCACACTTAGCCACAGGCAAAAGTACGTGCGTTTTGCCTATTTTTTTCCCTAAAATATCCAAACTTACAGAACAAGATGGTAGGGGAAAGATTACCTTTCCAGGTATGCTATCTTCCAGTTTTAAGACTCTTTAAGGATAAAATAGTCTTTTGTGTGAACTTTGTTATTGCTGTTGTTGTTATTTTGATAAGTAATATTAAATTCCAGGTTTCAGGGTTTCACCCTCATTTTTCCCGCAGCTCCTTTAAGGGGGAGATGCAGGTCTGATACCTGTAATGGGAAAGAGAGAAGGGAGGATGATTGGGTAGAAGGTTCTTGAATTGGCCAGGCCAACAATGAGTCCTTGAGCTAAAGATGCTCTTTACAAGGGTCCTGAATTTCTCAGGGACAGGCCTGCTTTTGTTCCCCCACCATCCTTGGTCATTGGCTAGGAGTAGCCTGTGGGAAGTGTGGCCCCCATGGAAATGTGGTGCTGGATCTGGAGGCAGATCGAGTAGCGGAGGCTGTCCACACAGCAGGAGGTAAGCACTTTGAACAATCCATTCGGCGTGCACATCTTCCATGACTCCCATGACTACCACACAGGCTGAATACATGTCTCTGACTTTTTCCTTTTGTCACTACAGTCTGACTGTCTCTCCCAAGTGTAGCAGAAGGTAGGACAGGGCATGAGAATGAAAACAAAACTTTGTTCTGTGCCAGAATGTGGGAGGTTAGGGCGTGCACAAGGCTTTGCTTCCCCTCTCAGCTGCACCAAACCTTAGTGACTTGAGGTGGCAGAAAGGGTGGAGAAAAGACCACAACCCTGATACCTTTACACAGAACATGGCCCATGCGTTGTGTGAAGTACCAGTGGAAGGATGGTCCCGGCACTGGTAGGACCCGGGGCACCCTACTGCCTGCAAAAAATAGAGCATAGTGAACTAAATGACTGAGATTTTCCCTACCCAAGGACCAGGAGAGCACTAATTAGAGCCTGTGGGGAAGAGAAGTTCCCTCTTGCTATTGTAAGGTAGAATTGAAGGCATGCACGTCCTCAAACTGCTGACTGGCAGGAGCAGAGACAGCAGCACTTGCCCTCAGCGGTGGGTTTACTGTGTCTCAAGGTGCTGTAACAGCTTACTCTTAGCTTCCATAGTTCAGACAGCTCTTAGAGAAAGCTGTATAGGGTGGTGGTCCTGCAGCGGGCGGCATGCAGGAACTTCTGAGCCCCTTTCATGTAATATGAAAACCAAAGAAACCTGGAAGGTGATTCAGGCCTGCTCTCTGCCTACCACACTGTGCAAGTTTCCAAACAGCCTACCACACTGTGCAACTTTCCAAACAGAAAAGGCAGTTTACCTAGAAGAACACTTAAGGGCACTCAGCATCCAGAGAGAAAAAGAATAAGCAGAATTTTTGGAAGAAAACCAGGAAGGTCTTTGATTTTTCCATAGTAACATTCAGTGCCAGAAAACAGATGGATATAGATGGCAATATTAATACAAACAATAGAAAAATAAGAGAATCTCACACTGTAACTGACTATACTTCAATTTAAAGAAAGAAAGAAAACAAATTATCCACACAAATAATTTAAAAAAAAAAAAGAAAAAAAGAAGAGAAACTAAAGAGATTCAGATGCAGCACTGAAAAATGACCTGGAATTA
Source organism: Camelus dromedarius (assembly GCF_036321535.1). NCBI lineage: Eukaryota > Metazoa > Chordata > Mammalia > Artiodactyla > Camelidae > Camelus > Camelus dromedarius. The sequence continues at coordinate 44,473,344 of NC_087436.1, forward strand.
AAATTAACAATTTGTTTTTAAATTCTAAATTTCAATAGATAAATTCTGGGATGATTGCTTTTGAACTTTATCTCTTAAATGATTGGATTTTGCCATTGAAACCTTTTTCCTTTTATCAGTATGACTTACGGCTGTTGCATTTCCTGAATTTTTTCATGTTTAAAAATATCTGCTGCCTTTTTACTTGAATAACTGCTTGGCTGGGTATTATGTTCTTGCATCACACTTGTCTACGTTGTGCAACTGTTTTCTGGCACTGCATGTTTCTGTGGAGAAATCTGAAGCCTGCTTGAATTTTCCATCCGTGCAGGTGAATTGCTTTCTCTATCTAGATGCTTGAGTAATTCTTTCTTAATCCTTGACATTCTATGGCTAAACTAGGATTGAACAGTCTGTCTCAAATTTTTCTTTGTACCCTTTAAGCTGCAAATTCAGTTTTCTTTCTTTATTTCAGATTTATGTAAATAACATCAGACATATCGTTTGGTCCATTTGCTGGGTTTTCTACTTCATCTTGTTCATCTTGATCTATCTTTCATGTACATTATCTTCTCTTTAGTTTAAGATCTTGGTCTTGGCCCATCCTACATTTAGGATGATTATTTAAAGCCTTTTATTTATGCCAATTAACTTTTGAATCACGCATATTTGGTCATTCTGCTTCTAATTTATTATTAATTCTGCAATAAAGTTGTTTTATTCTCAATTTGTTTTCTCAATATTAAATACCACTTTCTAGCCTGTTCTAGATATTAACATCTCAACTCTGGTATCTTATTCAATTTAACTCATGTTCTTGCTGTGTATTTTTTAGTATAAATGTCTTAGTTCATTTGGACTACCATAACAAAAATGCTGTCAACTGGGTTGTTTGAAAATAATAGAATTTTTTTTTTTTCATAGCTCTTGGAGGCTTGGAAGTCCAAAATCAAGGCCCCTGTAGATTCAGTATCTGCTAAGGGCAGGCTTCCTGGTTTGTAGATGTTCATCTTGCTGTGTCCTCACATAGTAGAAGGGGACAAGGAAGCTTTCAGAAGTCTCTCTTTTATAAGGATACTAATCCAATTCATGAGGCTTCTGCCCTCATGACCTAATCACTTCCTGAAGATGTCGCCTCCAAATACCATCACACTGGGGATTGGGTATCAACATATGAATTTTGGGAGGACACAAGCATTCAGTCTGTAGCAATAAAGAAGTAGGGAATAATCATCTTTTCGCTGACTTATACTTCCACCAGATTGCATTCTTTAATGATTTGATCTTTTCTTTGTACTGAGGAGAAGTGGAAAAGGTTGCTGGAGGGAAACTGAGGAGTAAACAAAAAGGCTGATTTTCTCTGATTGAAATATGCTTAATTAAAGTCGTATCTATCCCCCATGGGAATAAATATATATCTATAGGAAGACGAGTCAGTGATATTGCTTATTTTCCAACAAACTTTTTCACTTCTCTTCAGTAAAAGGAGGAAAAAAATACTGAAACTCATTTGATTTTTATGAAGTCCATATTTAGGAGTATTAATAAGGAATCTCAGAATTCATTGACTCATCAGCAAGGGTCTTGAGAATTAGAAATTGATGTGTGTTTTGTATCTTTATTGTATTTAGGATTTCTGTTTCCTTACATGATTGCCAATTTTTGAAGCTTATTATTTATTCAATTTTCTTTGATTTATTGCATCTGGAAGTTTTTAATCTTGTTTTATTATTTTGTATTTTCACAAGCCACTTAAGTATTTTGGGAATGAATTCTTCAATGTGACATCAGTCAGCCAAGAGAAAAAAATTAAATAAAATCTATAAAGAGATTGAATTATTTATGCATTTGTGTATATGCACATATAACTTGATTACTGGATACTTAGAAATATTCTAATAGCATCTTCTAAAAAAATACTAAAATTATTAAATGACTTTGATAAATAAAAATAAACAGATACAGTACAATAGGTTTCATCTATACTGTCAACAGTTAACTAAAATGAAATTGTAAAAATGCCATGCATATTATTGAGAAAACCTTTAAAATTCTTTCAAAATTAATCAGATAGCTATGAATAAAGGTACAAAATATTTTAAAGTAATAACGTGAGAACTGAACAAGTAAAAGGACAGACTATGCTATTGGATGGAAGGCAGTATCGTAAAGTCGTATCCTGGGTGACCAGTCTTTTGTGGTGAAACCATTTTTTTTCATATTCATTGTACTTTGTTTCCTTATGTGTTTTTTTTCCTATAGTCTCTTCTCATAGGTTTTACTTCACTTTTTAATCCTAATTAGTGGCGTTATCCTAGCAAATCATCCAAAAGCATTTGGAAGAGTGAGGGATGAAGAATGAACAGAACTTTCTCACTGGGTCTGTTACAGTGTGGTTTGGCGTGAAGAAGTGGTTGCAGTGCCTTCCTACTGTTAATACATAGTCTGATGATAGGCTCCTGGGAGGGCCCTCTTTTGTGCCCCAGTAATCTTTCAGCGAACCCTTGATTTGGTGACAGGAGAAATGGGGCACAGAGCCAGTCTGAGAACTCAGATTTTGTATTATCAGTTCAGTAATCTTTTTTTCTATACCAGCAATTTCTAACTATATATTTTTCTTTTTAGTGATCCATTTTTATCACTAAAGATAATTTTTAAAAATCAGTAGGAATTTTGAAAAATTTTCTTTCATGGCAAATGATAAGAAATGATTTTAAGTAAATAAAATCTTTTATTAGTGTATTAGTAACGATTTTATTATAGAGCTTTTTATTCAATCCTTAATTGTATTTATATTATAAAACATGTTTTCTTTAGTTAATAAAATCAGTTAAGCTTACTTTCAATTAATTAAATAAGAAAAATAAGATTGCCAACCAATCAATTTGAAAATCACCTAATATTACACATTTGGTTTGGGAACATTTAAAAGAAAATTTAAGTACAGTTTATAAAATCGAAATAGAAAAAAACTACATACATAAATATGGTAGTTTTTTCCCTTACAAAATAATTAAATTATTACATAGTCTTTTATTTTTTCCCTAATTGAGGAGAGAAAACATTTTAGGCTGTAATTTCATTTGAAAGCTTTTCTCCATAAATATGACATTGCCAATATGGGTATGCCTTATTCCTCAGAAGTGAAAATCCAAATTGGAAATAATTGTTGCAGTTTTTTACAGTGTAGATTTATTTTATAATATGAAAGAGGCATCTTGATGTACAATATAAGATTACTGATCATAGGGAACCAGTGAAGATCATCTTGAAATGGATTTGCAAGGTTATAACACAGGCTTTGTGGCAGAGAAAGTGATGTCCACAGTTTTCCATTGGCTCTTTTCCATTTCTTAGCCTCCTTGCAGGTAGGCAAGGCATAGGACTAATTTTTACCAATGGGCATTTTGTAAGGAGAAATATTTCTTAAAATATCAGATACTCGAGGTTCCAAATTATGCAATTAATTGAAGAATGTAAGTTTAATACATTCTGTTTTTAGAGTAAATTAATACTATATTGTCTTGCTCACAGAAGACCTTACAATGATTTTACCAACCACAGAACTAAAGGAAAGGTTTGACTGGTTTGACTTTTGAAAACCATATTCAATTAATGTTAAACATTCCTTGGCACTCTGAGTGCTACTGAGATAGCAAAGAAATGAGTGCATTGACTATTTCCCTCAAAAACCTAGTTTTATTAAGTACCCTTAACTTCTAATGCATTTAGCCTACTCTTTTACACTCATATTTTTATTTATCCTAAGGATTTTTATTTGAGAATTTTGTTTACCTTATTACAGAGTATCTTTTTAATGCAGTCGTAAAAGGTTTTTTTTTTTTCAATCTTTATGCTGTGGATAGTTGGGTTTCTGAGAAACAGTTCTTTTTTAACTTTATGGCAACTGAGTCATGAGATTGATTAGGTTCCCCTTTGAAATGACTGTTGATATCAGAGTTAAATTTGTTGGTCATTCTTCAGTAGACATTTAATATACCATTCTGATTCCTTGCTTCATCTTAGTTATCTTTACTGTATTTTCCCTTTGTCCACATTTTCTTATTTACCTTTATTTATGTTACAATAATTAGCTAGATTTTAGTATTTTCAAGTTGCATAAAATTCTTTTTGGGAAAAGTAGTAACTAAATGCTATTTTTACTGAAGGCCACTAGAGCAATTTCTCTTGCTGCTTAATGTTATAAAGATCAACTGGCTGGAATTTAATTTTTAACTTATTTGCAGCAGTAACTAGCATTTTTCCTTGTGGAGAGAAATGCTTTGTTTTAGAAAAGACATTCACTAGTTTGCATGGGTAGGCGACAGTCTCAGTAACGAGAATGTTTTCATGCACCGACACGTCAGAATGCAAAGGTCAACTAAACATGAGTTACAGAGAAGACTTGCTTTGCTTCTAAAAGGGAGAAAGAATGAGAAAGGAGTAGAAGAGGAAGGGAAAGAAAAGAACCAGAAAAATGATGGAAGGCTACATGCCCTGTGATAAGACTTCACCGTGTGCCCCTCTAAAATCTTCAAATATCAAAAAGGAAGGCTTTCTTGTGCACACTAACAGGAGGGCTGACATTTATGCCAAAATTATGCCAAAGTCAGTAACAGACCAAAACAGCTGATGGAGATGCACAAGGCTAAAGGCAGGTGGAGCAGAGGAAAAGAAGCCTCCTGGTAATTAGCTGAAATCTGGAAAAGGACTTAGAACTTCCATAGATCAAAGAAAACTGACAAAGTGCTAGCAAAGGTCCCTGGCTTATATACCAGTGATATTTATTTATTCAAAATTAAATGCAAATATTTTTGAAGTTTACTGTATAAGTATCTTATAGTTCCTGAGGTCAGTTGTATTGTGGGTGGATCAATGTAATACTTTTTGTTTTTACCATTCTCTAGTCCCAATTTATTTATTTTGTGTGTTGAATTTTAAAATTTTATTTTTGTCTTCCTCAGATTTTATAAGCTTTCATTAAACATACAAAGTATACAGAGAGATTTTACCTTCTGGGAATATGTAACCTGTTATGGATTATTTTATCTAACAGTTATTAAGAAAATTATTAGTATGTTTATAAAAATGTAGATTTTTGGTAATTTTTCTTTAACAAAATCAGTAGATAATCATGATTTTAATAGAGGTTAAATAAATGAATGAAATCATATTTTACTTTTTCTCATATTTTATTCTAAAATTCTAGTCATCTCCGAAAAACCTAAACCTGATGGAGTTGCTAGAAACTAGGTGGGGAATATTGCCAAAAGAGTGGATTTGCTGGGATGATCTGCAGTTCACTTTTGCTCCTTTTGAGTTTGCAATGCCTTATACTTTATCTCCACTTAGATATCTAAATGCAGATGCCAAGCAGATTCAACCCTACCTCGTGTTCTGTGTGTATGTAACCAAATATTTATAAAACTCTAATGGTTCAGAAAGCTTGGAAAGTCCTGTTTTCAGCTGACAAGGTATGTTTCCCCACGAAATATGTCTAGCTATTTTTGTTGCCTTCATTGTCTACTACAGTAAGACACTAGCTTCTACTTGACTCCCTAAAGTGCTTAATTCACCATTCATACTGTAGAGTTGCACATAAGTAGTCTTTTACAGGGAAAAAAAAGAAGGCCATGAATGTCAAGAAATAGTTCCTCATATCTTTACCTGGTTTTCAGGAGGTCAACAAGAAATCCAAAGAAAGAGACAGGAACGTGAAAGTAGCATTAGGTCTCCCCTCAAAAAAAAAAAAAAAAAAAAAAAATCAAAGGAGACTGAAACTTCCACTTTAAAAAAGTAACTGAGAATAAATAAATGTTTATGATTATCAAGGACCCTTTGTAATAAAAGGAGTGAAAACAAGCTGGCTGTATCTGGTGGTATTATTAGCAGGACACTTCCTCTGAGAGAGTCTTGCTAGTTAAGGCTGTAAAAGGAGCAACAGATAAGCTGGAGTGCTCACAACTTAGCAACAGCTTGGAAAGTATTGTCAATAAATGCCCCAGTTTGAAACGGGGCCAAGTGATAGGATGTGATAATATCGTACAATTGAAGCAGCACTTCAGTATCTAATCTTAGGATTAGAGAAGATCTGGGGGTTCACACCGCTGAAGCCATGTCAGGGTGGAATTTATAGCTCTTCTCCATTGATATTAATAACAGCCACAGATTAGTGGAGGCAAACTTTGATACAGTTTACTGCAACATGTCTTTGATAAAGTGTGGAAACTTGCTCTTTTTACCAGGAGGGAAAAAAAAAAAAAGACCCCCACTCCCAAAAGCGTTGTACTAGAAATGAAAGCATCTGGTTCCCACTATCACCATGTTTTGTATAAGTGCTTCCAAAGATCTAGTTCCTTGATAATGGCCTTTGGTAAATTCATTTAAGAAAAATTTGGCCCCACACCAACATTTCCCTGCACAACAATGACTTCGCACGTGAGAGGGTCCTTGGCCAACCCAGACTTTCATGGTCAGCGTAATAGTGAGATAATTTGCATTTAGTTCTTGATGGGCAAACAGGAAATCCCATGGAAGTATGTTACCACTTCAGAAATAGCTGACCAGGAAGCCAGGAGGGAAGTAAGGAGGCGACCATGGGAGGGAGAGGAAGATGAGAGAAGAAGGAGAGGAATGGAGTATGAGCGAGAAGACAAATTGGAAACAGAAGCTTGAATGGGAAGATGCCATTTTAGAAAGTAATCTTTTGAATTCTGTGTCTTAAGTCATGCCTAGAAGCTGTCCAAACTACAGCCAAATAATGAGATTATGTCTGATTCCCCAACCTAGCGCTGTCAATTTTGGTTAGTGTGATGTCTATAATGCATTTGGTGTGGTTACTTTTTGTTTTGTAGCAGCCGCAGGAATCCTCTACATTAGACATAAATTGTTTACAGGGTTTTTTCGTTGTTGTTGTTGCCGAATTGGCATGGAAATTTCAAAGTGAACATTTTTACTTTATAAATGGTTCTTTTTTTTTTCAGCCCAACTGACAGATATAACTATTCCAAAAAAAAAAAAAAAACCAATGAAAATCACTACACACAACCAATAATTCTGTTTCATAAGAGTTATAGGAGACTTCATATTTAATGGTAATTTTATATTGGCATGAGAGAAACTTTGCTCACTTTTCTGTTAAAAGTATATCACTGCATTTTTTAATGATGTTAATAAATAGTGATAATAATAATATAATAATAATAACCAACACCAAAATAAGAATAAGGTTATACTTGGAAAGCTTAAATTTCATACTTTCCTTGTTTTTAAGACTATTTTCTATCCGTTTCTTTATTTTATCTCAGGAAATGTTTACTTATGGATTCAACACACGTAAGTATCAGAAGAAGAAAACCAATTTATAACTAAGGCATATTACATTGACAATAATTTTCAAGCTAAATATTTCACTAACTCTCTCTTGTTCTTTTCCACTGTGGAAAAAATCTTTTTATCCCTTATTTACTAAGAATGCTTACAGGACTCATTGCTGTGTTGGTGATTTCCAAATGTTCTACCCTTCAAAATGTTGCTGTTATTAAAAATGCTAATAGTTGTTAGCTAATACGTCCATAAAGGAATGGTTAGCTCGTTTTATGGGCCTATTCTTGGCAATGGGAAATTAAGTCCAAATCCTATGTTAAATACAATTGGAGAATATAATAATCACACTCCACACTCCCGATAGCAATAACGTTTAGGATATATGCTTTGACTTCTCTCCTAGGTCCTTAAGTGATCTTTTCTTTTAAAAAGTTTTTCCAAAAATTACACTCACATCTGGACGTACACTTCCAATCTGAGATTGCTCACGCTGCCTTACATCAGATGAGGTGCTAAATAGTAGTCATGTCAGTTATTTTTGTTGTTATCCTTACTGTTGTATAAAATACATTTTGATTAATAAAAAGCAGTGAGAAAAATAAAAAGAACCCAGAGTTAAAATCTTTCTGGGATTATTGTACTTGGTCACTCTCTTCAATGCAAATTTTAATTATCATCTCGAGTAAAAAAGTATTCTGGTAGGATTTTGTAATGAATTAGATTTTAACATCTTACTGTTCTCAAACAAAGACTCTTGGAACTTCAGTCTTCTAGCCCTGTAAATCTGCAGTGGGTTTTTTTTTTCATCAACAGGCATGCAGAAAAATGTTAAAAAGACACATTTATTTCATTTATGAGAAATTAAATCCAGATTTAAAGCTCTTCTCTCACCCACTACTGTTGGCTTTTTAGAATGATTCTGTGGTGGTGCGGGGCCCCAGGAAGCATTGTAACATGTGTTGGCAATCTTGCAAACCAAATTTAGAGTCCCTTAGATTCAGTATCAGAATATTTATTAGGAGTAATGCTTGCCTTGAGCTCTTTCTGTGGCTTGATGTTAAGCCACTGGCAGTGCTTCTATGGTGAGTTTTCTTGTTTATCCCTGATGATGTTTAATGCAAAGCTAATCCACTTCCTAGGACATCCCACTGAGGACAAGTCACTGTTAATAGCTAGCAATCTTGACTGTGATTTCCAGCTGGGATATAGAACTAGGGTCTGTATCTTCTCCATAGCTTTCATTTATACAAATCAAAATTATCTTGAGACAATAGGAGAAAGACAAAATGAAAGAGCAGTTTTCTCTTGTTATTCTTGACATCTTGCTACACTTTGTTTTAAATGTGCATAATTTGTTCTGAATTACTCTTTGAAACAATTCCTACTATTTTTATCCAGGAGTCAATCATAATAATTCAAAAACTACAAAACAGAAGACCTTCATTGCTTAACAATATTGATTTACTTATTCCACTTGATGTGCTTAATGTGCTGATAAATGTATAACAACTGGCTTTCCAGAAAAGACAAACAAACAGAAAACCCAAATGTAGTTTGTATTTACAAATTTCCAGGGTATTAATTCTCCCATCATGATCAATTCTAACCTAACAGCCTGAAGTCAAACTGGCTTTTAATATTCCTAAAAATTTAGCAATAGGTTCTAGCAAGGATTGAATCCCACACACCACGGGAAAAATACTGTATTACTATTGTCTTATGTACCCGCACATTCTCTGTAAGGGGCAAGTGCTGAGATTCTCACTTTACACCTGAAAAAAATAAATGCAAGTAACTCTCCCAGGACTCATAGCCAGTTAGTAGCAATGCCTGGGTTTGAACTCTTCTTTTCAGATTGTACTTTAACCACCACACAGTACAACCTTGTTGAATATGCTTGAAAGCCCTGACCTGGTACAGAGTATTCTCCACAGTGTGGTGCAAGGCTGTCTCCCCCTAAGTTTTCTTTCTCTAAGCCTCTGGGTGAAGTCCTGATTTCAGGCACCCTAGTCCTCTTGTTATGATCCAGATGGGCTCCAGAAATCTTCTGTGTCTTTACTAAAACTGCTTCCCTTGCCCTTGTCATTTGTATTTCCTTTCTTTGTCTTCAACAACATCCTAACCTTAACTACCTTGGCTTCCTCCTCTCAGAGTGCTCTCTTTTCTTGAACTCCGCACACCGCTTTGTACTTCTGGTTATCTTTTCTGGGTGTCAGGCCTCTGTGGGCAGTTTGAATAGGGACGATGCATTATGCATCTTTATATTATCCACTGTAATCTGTACAATGCCATAACATTTTTTATGTTTATTCAGTAAATGTGGATGATAATTTTATTTGTCAATTTTGCAGATCTCTGCAGGCATTTCACTGTACCTAGAAAGCAAAATCCTGTAAGAGAGCACTGCATTTCAAAATGCCTTTGACAAATCAATTGTGTCTGATGGAGACAATAAAGAATGATTCACCTGTGAGGAGAAAACTGTCCTAAGGACAGACTGAACAGTTCAGAGTAAGGCGGCAGTAGCAGAAAAATAATGGGATTAGAGTGGATAACAAGCTAAATGGGAATCAGCAGTGGGCCTTTATGAACCGTGCATGAATAAAAGCACAGCAGGCAAGAAGTCGGTGCTAATCCTCTTAGGAGATTTTGCATAGGTCAGGCTTTCTTAGGAATAATTCACGCGATTCTGAATTGTTCTCTTTCCAGTGAAGTGATGAGGAAGGGACTGTAACAGTAAGGATTTAGATGATATATTAGAAAGATAATAGAAAAGAAAGGAGCATAAAATTCACTCAGCTTTCTGCCCTTCGAAAAAGCCATTTAACCCATAGCCTTTATTTTGCAAAGAACTGCTCTCAAACCAAACCAGAATGGGTGTTTGCCTTGTCTACAGTTTCTTTGCAGTTCAGAAATCTCCTTTGTCAACACTGTTTTGACTGTATAAACCCGATGATCAGGAACTTCCACACAAGACTGAATTTCAAACTGTACTCCGTTCTCTGTCCAAAGGATGGGTTCATTTGCAAACAAGCGCCAGCCCCAGGGGCCTACAGAGCTCCTGGCTTAAGCCCATGTTTACATATACCTTAAGGAAATCCTTGTACCTTTGCTTTTGAATTGCTAAATCAAACTGTTTTTAGTCCCCTGAAGCTTGTGCACTTAATGAAAATGATTTAGTGTGGAATGGTGACCCTTTTAGTCCTCTGAGGAAGCCTGGTTGAGTTGCATGATGGTGATGATTAATATTAAGCATTTTGGATGCTTATGAATTTCTTCAATTTCACTCCTTCTAGTATGACTTGTTCTTTTATATATTCTGTAATAAATATGTAACTAACCTTTATGGGCTTGGCAACATTAGAGACATTTCACACTCATTCCATCTGATAACAACCTTTTGAAGTGGTATTATTATACTTATTTTAGTAGATGAGGAAACAGAAGTTAAATACCTATCCTATGAGAATCAGCTAATAAATGACTGACTTTATGCTCTTTTTAATGTGTTATTGAGCCACACATAACTTTCTCTTTGACCAGGTCAGTGAATTTGATCTTAAAAGCTCTGATTTCTTCACAAGCTAAGACTTGTAGTCAAAACTTTCAAAGAAATATGAATCACATGCTTGCATTGATAAGTAGAAAGAGTCTAAATGAGACAAAAATAAAATGAGCTACAAAGTGTCTTGTACTTTTATAAAATAGAAAATGCAAGGTGTTAATAAACATGTTGATAAAGTATCTCTATTACAGAGGTCTTTGTTAGCGAAAAACAGCATTAAGTTATAGTGAGGAATATTTTTAGGAATCATATCTAGTAATTCAAATTTGTTAACCTTTGAATTCCATAGCACTGATTTTATCATTAGCATCATTACTGCCATGGGTAGTATTTTGTTATTTACCTTGTTGCCATCATTTCCTGTTTCCATCAATGCTCTGGAGTTTCCTTGAAGTGCTGATCATTTCTCTCCAATAGGCCTAATGGTGGAGTAACTTCACGCTAACCCTCCTTAAATGGCTATCCTTTGACATACTAATTTTTCACAGGCTAAAACTGTAGCCTGTTAAAAGTAAATGCATTCCTTCTAGGCTCCAATGGTGGATTCAAGCTCAGATGACCCTTTGACATGTTACAGGCATTGACAAGGTGCTGTCCCCTCTCTGGAAACAACCTAAACATTGAACCCAATGAACAGAGGGGGACCCTAGATAAGCAGGGAAAATGTGTTTATAGACATTTTCAGGTCATTCAAGCCGTATTACTGAAGGCTAAATACTTATACTTTTAAAGCGTAGAAAGTTGGTGGGGTGGGGTGGAGAGGACTTCTACTAAACTCAGTTAAGTATTTTTAAAATCCTTTGGATACCTTATTAGGTTAGTCAAATGCAAAGCATATTTGTTTCCTGTTAAGTGATGATGAGACTTATACTGACAGCGATGGGGTAACAGATTTTATCAAATAAAATTCTCTTTTCACTTCTAGATAGTTTGGCAATTTTAAAAGAATTAAGTATTAAAAGAGGTATCAGAGAACATAGATTGCACTAGATGGTTGCTCTGGATTTGTTTTAAAATTCTAAATCATTTTTAAAATAAAGGGCTATAATGATTCTATGTGAATACAAGGATTTAATGCTTTACACTCATGCACGGAGAAGTATTGTTTAACTGTTTACATATCTGGCCATCTGCAGTTCTTAATCTCAGTGTCAGTGCATATTTGCTTATTCTGGTGGCTTTATAGTTTCAAAATTCTGCTAAAATAAAAATTTTCAAATAGAGAAAAGCAATAGCTGTATACATATGAACTTATGTTTGTTTTGTAGAATATATTTTGGAGAGCTTAGCAGTAAGCTAGAAACTTTTCCTAGAATGTTAACTTCCTTTAGAATGATGATTTTTGTCTCCTTAGGTCATTGCTTTATCTCTAATGCTTGACATATGGTTGATGCTTAGTAAATGTTTTTTAATGAATGAAAATTCAGTTAAAGAGCATTTATTCAATACAGTGTAGGAAAGAGTATGCCTGGCCTGAGGATTTGCATAGCTGGGCAATGGGTACAACCTTACTGTGGATGTGGATACATGAGATTCTCTTAGGTGGATGCCCTTATATGAACAAATTGCATAAGTAGCATTCCACCTTCATCAAGCAAGCTTTTGATTATAATTGGCTTTCCATGCTGACTGCCGACAGGTTAAAAATACCATAATATGAGGAAATCATTGTCTAGTGTTGTTACTTTAAAAACCACTATTCTTATTATAAGTTAATGAACTAACATTGGTATTACAGTCAGCTATTTCTAGAGCTTGGTAATGTTAGTTTGCCTCTGGGAGACAGTCTATGTGTAGAGCTGTGTGGTATACTAAATACTGTGTAAAGATAGAAAACAATAGACTGCTGTTCTTAAGAAGAAATCAGATTGAGGCACAAATGAGACTTAATCCTAAATAAACCATATACTCTAAGTATATGTATCAGTGCATTTTTGTGGCACAGAATGTGTATACCTGAGCCAAGGAAGAGTAGAAGTAAGGTGGAGGCAGGCTACCTGGAAGCAGAATATGAAAACAGATGGACTTCTGAGGAAGAGGGGACTGTCACAGATAGTGAAAAGGCCATAGATAAAAGATGTAGAAATGGAAGAAAGATGTTATGTGAAGGATAGGTCAAGTAGAGTTGCTTAAACATAGCAAACAGTCTGTGTTAGGAAAAATTAGATATGAGGTAGATATGACAGATACAATAAACAAAAATTCATCAGAAGTACAAGGGTAGAGAGCTTTAAAGAAGCGTCTCTGGTTACAGTGCTTTTGACAATTGATTTGTAGTTTTGTAACTAATATTAGGTGTTTGGGTTACTTGTTGCTGCTTAATAGACAAACCACTTTACCACCAGATGGCTTAAAATAGTGACATTTAGTTATTTTTCATGTTTCTTGACTAAGGCTCGGCTGGATGATTCTGCTGCTGGTCTCTCTTGGGGTCACTCATGTGGCTGTGGCCAAACGTCCAAAACTAGAACATCAAAGGTGGTTTCCAGTGCCTTGGGAGGAGTGATTGGAAAGCTGAGTTCAACTGGGATAATCAGGTGGCTAGGCCTCTTTATCTCTTTATGGAGTCTCTCTCTTTGTAGTCTTTCCACCTGGTTTCTCTACATGCTCTCTATCAGGTTAGTTGAACTTCTTATAAGGTGGCTCAAAGGCTCCCAAAAGTGCATGAGGAGTAGCTCACAGCTACAGGTATTTTTTAGGCTTAGGTTCAAAACTGGAATGGTGTCATTTCTACCACATTCTGCTGGTCGATGGCAGTCACAGGTCAGTCCAGTATCCAGTGTGGAAGCAGATCACACAAAGGCATGAATACTGGGAGGCTCGTTGCTTATGCTCACTGGGGGCCGTCTCTGGAAACGAATCATCACAGTAGGTGATTTCAAGTCATTGTTCTCATCAGCATCATCACAACTGCAGCAGCAGCAACAGCAAAGTGCAATATTTATTAGGGCCCTTATGTGCTAAGTGCTATGCTTAATACCTAACCTGTGTTTATTTAAATCTGGAGGAAAGCAATTTATTATGCCAGTTTTACAGATGAGGAAACTGAAGACCAGAGAGATTAAGTAACTTGCTTAACATTACGTGGTTTGTAATTTGAACCCAGGCAGTCTTACTTGAGAGCCTGTGCTAGTGGGTACAATACTGCATTTCTTCTCTTACAGAGGTGTAATATATATTCTCTCTGTATATAGCACCTGAAAGTCTCTGTTAAATAACAAAGTGTCAGAAAACATTTAAAAATAACATGATAGCCCTAAATATTTTTACCACTATTCCCAAAATGCTTCAACTTAGCTCAGCCGATTCAGCAACATTTGATGTGTAAAGAATATGATAACTAAATGTCAAGGTTGATTTTGCCAAAGTTGAAGGGTTCTGATGTTGTCCAACCTCAGGAAGCAATGCACATTGTAGTAAATGTGAATGAAATCCCCTGGAGACGGGAAGTGTGCTGCTGACCATGTGGGCCACAGTTTGCACATGCTCCCTGGCGCTGTGCAGGATGACCAGTGTGTCAAATTTACAGTTTACTACTTCAGACCTGGCATTTTAGGCTAAAATTTACAAACTGAACATCTAGGCATACATCTTTTTTTCTAGTAGTTTTGTTACTGATGTCTTTTTTTTTATACTAGTATATGAGTTAGGAACTGTAAAGGTATTTCTTTATCCAAGTATATACATTATGTGTTGATTGACTGATCCGCTGAAGAGCTACATAGTTTAGTGTCAACAGCTCTAGACTTTAAGCTGGAAGAATGGGTATTAAGCCCTAAATGCATTCTGTTACTAATTGTGCTACTGTAAACAACCCTTTAATTCCTCTAAATTTGAATATAGCTGTGGAACCATGTCATTTGGTGTCAACAGTGTGTTTCCCTATCTATAGAACAGGGTCGATACTCTTTAGGTCTCAGAGTTCTGTGAAGCTGAAATGAATACGCAAAGTTTTGTATACTGAATAGTTTCATATAATTAAATGTATATAAATGCAAGGTAGTATTAATGATAAATGAGAAAAATACAGCTGAATTGATGTTGTATAGTTACTATTAGAAATTACTTCAATTATGTCAGCTGACTATGACTTTCTGTCATAGCCTGTATATTAAAATAGCCCCAAAAGTTGAAGATTGTGGCAAATCTTGAGTATTGTTAAAAGCAGGAAGAGGAAATTTATTTCCTTTGAAAATAAGCTTTACTCGATTTATCTTAGGTATTCAAAATGTCCTTACTGTTTTATCATTATTTTCTTTAATTTTCATGGAGTATCTGTTACATGCCAGGCATTACATTGGGCCAGCTCTGGCCAGTAGAGCTTTCTGTGATGATGGAAGTGTTGTATGTCTGCACTACCCAGTAGAGCAGTTACCTGCCACATGTGTCTGTTGGGAGCTTAAGATGTGGTTCTTGCAACAGATGAAAGCTGAATTTTTAATTTAATTTAATTTAATTTAAATTTAAACTCATATTTAAGTAACCACATGTGGCTGGTAGCTACTGTACTGAGTGATGCAGTACTAGACGTTGTGTCATCATTTCCCACATTCCTTCCTATCCTGATTCTCTTTTGGGAAGGGGTGCACTTGGAGTCATTCATCTGTTGATAGTAATAGATCTTGTTCATCCCTACTCTTTGACCTGTTTTTTTTGATTAAGGGCACATTTTTAAGCTACTAACAAATGTTAGTGAGGCCATCTGACCTAAAGGAGTGCTGATAAATAGCTGCTCTCTTTAGGCGTGTGGGGCTTATGAATTCCAGTCTGATTTTCCTCAAACACCAGCCAATGTAAAATAAAATAAATAAAACTAACTGACTGCTCAATCCCCTAATCATAGTTTGAGAAAAAAGGAAATAACATAGCGGGTAGCAAAGGAGCCTCTCTAACAGGGACCCAGCATTAGAGTGGGAAGAACTCTGGTTTCTTGATTCTACAGAGTGTCTTATATGATTTAATTTTTTAGCTTTGGAAAATTCAAAATTCATGTTGTTATGCTCTTTTTATATAATTTTTAAACCTTAAGAAAATTCAATCCATATGTTTCTGATCAGTGTAGACATAACTCATCGAAATGTGTTTGGTAAGAGTTGTTTTGAAGAGGTTCCAGAAATCCTGTGAGTCTTTCGAATCGGGAGAAAGACTGTATCAGTTTTACATAAAATTCCCATCTGGCCAAAGGTGCTTTAGCAGACAGGCCAGCCATCCAGCAGGCCAGCTGAGCGCTGAGGCAATTCTCCCTTCCATAGCTAATATACTGATACACTAGTGTATAGGAATATGTTATCTCTGCATATACAATATAGGACTCCAAAGGGTCTGAAAATCACCTACTCTCTCATCAGTGTTAAAAATGAGGAAACTATGGCTCAGAGAGCAAAAGCAACTTGTTCAAGGCCTTCAATGTGGTTTATGAGAGACCTGCAACTCAAATTTAGGCCCCTTGGTTGCTGGCCATGAATGGTTTTTGACATAATACTCTGTCCCTTCTTTATTCTTTAAAAGTCACTGTAGTGATGGATTAGAAAACTGCTTTGGTGTTATTAAGAACTTATTTCATAATAACTTTAAATGAGAAAGTAACCTTTAAAATTATATAAAAAATAAAAAGGTAATTTAAAAAAAAGAATCTACAAAGACAGTTGTAATTTTATATAACTTTTCGTCTGATACATGATTTATTAATATTTTAATTAAATGTGTTTATATGTCCAGGTTATTGTCAAATTATAAATTATAAATAAAAATTGTATTTTAATTGACACTAAAGTAAAGATACTTCTTATGTTGAATGTCTAATGGAAAGTTCTTCTTGGCAGCCAGCTGTTTCTCAATCAAAGCTAAATGAAAATAAGAGAAAAATTTTTGCCTAATTACTTTTTAGAGGAAAAGAAGTGGAGTTATATTCTATATGATTTGTTAGCATAAAGCTTATAGGGCAATATGATGTAATCCAGCAGATGAGTTGTGTTGCAGTTCACACCTGATGCCATGAGATCTGATGGTTTTTTTTGGTTTTTTTTTGGTTTTTGTTCTTAAGATTTTAGAGAAGAGGTGTCACTTAAACTCTTAAGTGCTATCAGTTTGTCTGGGAAATGTCTGTCAGAAGGAATCTTCCTGTCTCTAAATTCTTATCTGTTGCCGTCATCAATTCAATAGCGTTATAGCTCCCCTCCAAAAATGTATAAGCTAGCAAAAGGCTGAAGCTGGGAAGATAAAATATGCCCAATTTGTTATCTATCATTTTCCTCTTTCAGAGATGTTTATACATGAGGGCTTTTTGTACAGAGGCTACTCAAGCTTCTGACAATTTACAAATGCCATCCTAGACAGATTAAAAAATTAACCTTAGATAGACTGAGGGTTTGGAGAATGGAGATGGGAGGGTTTGAGTACAGCCTTCTCCGTGTGTTTGACTCATGGGGTAAGATTCTGAGTATCAGGAGATACTCGTTCCAGTCCACAATCTTCTACTTGATCTGTGACTCTGAATGAGTCATTTAATCTCCTCTGCTCATTCTAGTTTCTCAGTTTTTAAAGAGGCAAAGAAAATTCCACAAAAATTTAAGTTCTATTAATAATTATCAGCATAATATATTGGAAACTATGACATCATTTATTAAAGATCAGATGTTGTTACAAGGAAAAATTTATATTTAATCTTATGCAGAAAAGTTAGTTGAAAATTAAAAGATGAGGCTCCCAGTATTTTCATAATGCAAAATTAGAAGGAACTAAAGACACCACAGATAGAATTAAAAAAAGGTCTCACAAAGGAGTAATGGACTAGGAAAGGCTACCTATGGGGGAAAAATATCTTAAAATAATAATAAAAGCAGGAATATTTTCTTAATTTAAATTTAGAAGACGTGTGTGATATTTAGGGAAAGAAGAAAAGATCAGTAGAAACAAAAATGTTATAGGTATTCAGAATTGTAAAAATTATCATTAATTATACTAAGTAATTTTCTCATAACTTCAAAACTTTAAAAAGAAATGTATGATATTTACTAATATTAATAATATAATCAAACATACAGGGATTATATATGTAGCTTTCTGGCTATCATTTTAAAATTGATCAATTTATAGATTATTTCAGAGTTATAAATTTTTATGGTAGATGTGGCCTAGTAGGCCAGCTTTAATTCAAGTATATCTCCTTTTTTATGCATCTTGTTGAATATTCTTTTTTTTTTTTTTTTCAAATACTAGAGAACTGCTTTTTCACCTCTGGTAATTTTTTTACCATGATTGAATTTGCTATAACCTCAACTCAAAGCAAGAGAATAAAGACTTCAATAATGTCAAATAAAACAGCATGCATGTGTAAATGGCCTTGCAACATACTATTACTGTTTAATAGTCACAATAACGATAATTATTCTCTGGAGAACTTTGCATTAAGTGGTTTCTCTAGAACTACATGTGATTTAGTGACAATGGATTTCTTTTTAGTGATTACAGATTTAAAGGATTACTGAACCCTTCAGATTTTAAAACAAAAGAATATCCAAGAGGATTTTATTTTCAACTATTGTTTACTTCCTAAATCATGCATTAATGTGATGTTTGGAAAATGAGCTAAATATTGCACATGGTAAACTGGAGTTATCTAGAATGTGAATTAGAAAAGTGGGAATAAATTGCTCATGTGTCCTGGAAATGATGTGTTATACACAGAAGCATTTACAAATAAAACAAAAATGTGAGTATGATGTGGAGTGTACATCTGGTTAGGAAATAAACCTATTTTTTGCACTTACTACATGACCTTACATAGATTAAAAGGTTTAATATACGTAAAATACGTAGAACAGTGCTGAGCACAGCGAGAGCTACATAGTGTTTGTTGCCACCACCACCACCACCGCTATCACCACCACCACTACCGCTATCACCACCACCACTACCATCATCATCATCACTGTTGTTCACCCTCCCTCTTCTCTGTTCTCTGATGGGAAAACTAAAATAAGATTCCTGGCTCAACTATTCTAAGAACTGTCTTAAAACCATTCTTATTTCTTTTGTCCTTTTGCTGTTCCACGCAGACGAGAAAGAATGCCCAGCCTTGAAACAACGGAATCCTTCTCTCCCTCTAGAATTAGGGGTGCTGATGGAGAAAAATACTCACCTCTGCTATTTAGAATGCCAGCATTTGAAACTGAGCCTGACAATTGTTCAGCAATCCTCTTACTAATCTCTAGTCAACTAGTCTCTCTCTCTCTCAAAGGGGAAATTTCAAAACTTTTTCTCTCCCCCAAACCTCTGCCCAACTTGATTTTCCCTCTCTCTTTTAGTAAATGAGCTCATCTCAGTCTTTGCTCTAGAGGAAGCAAAATAATTAAACTTATACTGCACATGCACACACACATTGTTAAAAATCTATCAGCTTCTCTCTTCAGTGGCTCAAAATAACCTGTCTTCACCCAGTTTTTTTTAACCCTTCTTTCTGCCTCATGTAGAGGTTTGTGTTCTTCCTGGGCTCGTCCTTGCGATGTTCCTCATCAAGGCCTGTTTCATCTTCCCCTAAATCTCGCTCTGTCACTCTCTATCTAGGATATTTAAAAATGTATCCCTTTTCCTTTCACTTCTTTCCTGTTAGACATTTTAAAAAAGTCTACTCTGATCTTTTAAAGAAAGAAGAATCCTCTTTCTCTCAAGCTAATCCAGCTCTTCACTGTCAACTCTTCCATAAAAGTTTGAAAGTTTTGCTTGCGCTGCTTCCCTGTCCATTGATTCCTACCCTGCTGTCTCCAAACGGTTAATGATGCAGTAGAGATTTTCTGATCGCCTGATCAGTGGCCTCTTCTTGGTCATTGCTCTGCAGCATTTGGCATGGATGGATGCTTCTACTTTCTTGAAATCTCTTTCCTTGGGGTTCTGTGACTTTCTTCCTTGCTATGTCTCCTCCTCTCTTTTTGACTTTTTCTGTTTTAATGTTCTTATCTCCTGTGGTGCTTCCTTTTCTTGCATCTGTCCCTTATGTGGAGCCAGTTTCCCAAAGGTCTATCTTTAGCTTTTCTCTTGTTACTTCTTATTGTCTCTCCATGAGGGATTTTGTTTTCTTCATTTACTCTAGTGGCCTGAACTCTCACACTTTTTCATGTAGGAGATGAAAATCATCCATGCATTTTACATACAGTATGTATACTGCATCCTAAATATATGATGGAACTGTGAACTCTAGCCATCTGTCTACCAATGACCTATCATCTCTCCATCATCTATCATTGTTTCTGGCTCTGCCCTCTCTCTGGAATTAAAGACACATTTCTGAATGCTTACTGGAAATATGACATGAATATCTTGAAGACTCCTCTCTTGTCATTACTATTGGTATCCATTTATCCACCAAAGTCTGTCAATTCTGTTTCCAGAAGACCTGTTATATCCACCCCTCCTAGATCCATTCATCCTCCCAGTTTAAAAGTTCAAACTTCTTCCATTTCTTCTTTGAACTTTTTGAGTAATCTTGCTATATTTTAGTTTTTGATTTATTTTTGTTTTTGTTTATTCTGGAGCCACCAACTCCAATCCATTTTTTTATCTTTCTAACTTAATTTTTTTCTCAAAATTCATATATGATTATATGACTCTTTTGCTAAAAACCTAATCTGACTCTATTTTATTTTTCTAAGATAAAACCTAATTTTTTTTAGCCTGGTATCCAGAGAGTTCTCCAAAAATTGACCTTAACCTGCATATCTAGTTTTATCACTACCATTTTCCCAGGTACACAAACATTGGGTACACAGGACTATGAAGTTCTTTCTATCTGCTGTCTCATCTCTGGGTTGAGTCTGATCTTTCTGCCAAAATTCATCCTCTTACCCTTATCTGTAAGTTCCACAGATAAAACATTAGGATAGTGCACATAATAATCTATTAATAAATATTAAATATTTTATTATTACGTATGGTTGTTTTCCCCCACTTCTAATAAACTCAGTGCTACCTCTTCTATTTTGTCTGATTATGAAGCAGACACAGAGAAAGAACTAGTGTGGAATGTGGCATTCAGTCAAGACTAGTGAGATGGTCTGTTTTCAGAGTCAGAGATAAACATATCATGAAATCTGTATACATATTTTTTTTCTTAATTTTCTTTCTCTTAGATTTCTCTTAATTTGGATTACTATATAACTTATAGTTTTTAGGACCCTTTGGCTTTTGAAGGAAAAAATTGGATTCTTTATCCAGTATGCAAAGTTACAAAAATATTCCCTTCTCAGGCTTAGTTGAGATACTGTTGACATAGAGCATTGTGTAAGGTTAAGGTATACAACATAATTATTTGACATACTTGTGAAATGACTACCACAGTAAAGTTGGTTAACACATCTATCACTTACCTAATGAAAATCTTTTGTTTGATAAGTAAGCCGCAAATTTGTGAAAACAATTATTTTGGAAAACTATATTAACATGTCATTTTTGACAGTGTAGAGTACCAGTGATTAATATGGATCAGAAACTGAGTTTTGAATGATAAATGTACATTTCTGGATTTAAAGACAACATTAATGATGGCATTGACATTACTGTGTCTTTATTATTGTTAAATAGATGAAGTTTTTTAAGAATCAGATTATATGTCTGATAGAGTTGTAAAATTCTGAAACTGGGAGGGTCGTTAGAAGTCTTCTAGGCTAGTATTTTCCATACTTCCATTGACACTATCCTTTGAGATGCTACTACTATACACAGACATTCTTTTGTCAAATAACTTAGGTAACATTGCAAACTGTATCTCCCATCTTGGAGATTCATGATGCGTATCAGTATTGTAAAACTTATGATAAATCCTGCTATAATAGTGTTTTAAATAGGCATTCCCCAAGTGTATTTGGACACTGGATACTTAGGTTTGTGTAGGATTTAAAATCTTACATAGAACAACTTGTGGGAAATGCTGATCTCATGTTAATCCCTTATTTTACATACTAAGAATTTTGCTCAGAGAAGGTTTGTGAGAGTTAGTAATAGCAGACCCAGAACAAAAATCTAGGTTTGGTAACCTCCATGCTGCTGCTCTGCCCACATCTCATCTACCTTTCCTTGTGAGCCTCTCTTCTGACCTGCCTAATCCTGCAGTCTTATCTTTCATTGCATCCACATTCCCCTTTTCCTCCTCCTCTGGTATTTCTACCCTTTGAATCTCTCTCTGTACTCACTCTTGGGACATCTCACCCACTTACAGCTTTATATGTCACCTCTGCATTTTATCTCCTCCATGCCTACCTCTAGCCCTGCCTTCTCATCAAGGTGTCACTTCAGAGTCACCAGGCACCTGTTGGATTTATTTATTTGTATATCTTGCCTTTACTTTGAACTCAGTAAGTCCAAAACCAAATTCATCTCCCTAGCAAACAGTTCTTTTAAACTTCTCTCTTTCTGGTAGCAAAATTCTCTCAAACTTCAAGGTCTTCTTTTTGCAGTCAATTTAGAAGTATTTATGTCTTTTATTATTTAGATCCAATCAGATCATAATTTCTCAAAGTATTTTTCTCTTAAAGTTATCCTAATTTACCCTCTCTTCTGCTTTCTTCATTCTACATTTTCATTTATACCCGTAATGCTATAAATTCTATGGTTCTTGTCTCTTATAGTAGTATCTTCCATTTTGTCATAATTTACATGTGACTCCCAAGTTATTCAATTAAAAGCAAGTTTCATCTATTTACTTCCCTAACCAGGAGGCTTCAATGGGTTAATATTTCTTGATATTAATATTTCTTAATCTGTTTTAGAGCCTCTATAACTTGGTCTCTTGCAGTCTGGCCAGTAAACATGACTTCATGGGGGATACTATGTTGTCAGCAGGTCCATTGCTCTCTCAAATGATGGAGCATGAACTGTTCATAGGATTGGGGCTAGTGAAGGGCTGATGTGGTGATATCTGGACACCTGGACTTGATTCAAGTAGAAGATTGCATTGTAGGAGTTTCATTTGATATGCTGTCATCATCATTTCTGGGCAAAGAAAAATGAGGAAATTAATGGAGTGTGGTTTATTTTCTCTCCCTCAAAGCCATGCTTCTCAAATGCAGTAAAGATGATGGATAAGAGGCCTTGAGTTACTGAATTCCTTATAACCTGGTGAAGACCAGTTAGAAGGAAGGGGGAAAATAAAGGGAGGAGATATTATGCTTATTATTTCTTTTGAGGAAGCATGGGAAGATGGAGTCTATTTGATTGACACACACAGGAGTTCTAGGTCAGGATTCTGTGAGAATGAAAATCATGGCCAGCTATTCATTTGGGTGTGGTCTCGTGTGGTGCTCTTTCAAACGTTGCTCTGCTCCAAATGACATTATAGTCATTCCCTACGTTAGCTCTGCTACATTGCATCAATTCACTAAAATAGGTACTTAAACTGCCCAAGTCTTAAAAGGAGTAAAACGTCTAGTTCATGTAATTTGCAGAGGTGGGGAGTGGTGCCTAAGGAGGCTGTGACCTTCCACAGCTTTACCCAGGGTCCCTCCCACTGAGGACTGGATTTCTCTCCGTGTCTGTGGGGAACAATGAAGCCTTGCTTTCAGAACCTCTTCTCATTTGACTTGTCATAATAGGGTGTTTGGTAGAATTTTCTTGGATACATAAAGTGGTTCTGCATGCCCACTGAACAAAGTACCAAATGAGAGAAGAATGATCAAAAACACAGTGTGGGCAACCTGATGTGAATACATAGAAAGGAACTAATGCCCTGTCAATTTGTGAAAGACGTGTAGAAAACTAGCGTGAGTTATTTCTGCTGGCTCAGAAATTCGAGAGACTCTTGAGAGCCTGTTCTGAAATATGTCAGTTAGTCCTGTTAGTTTTGAGATGTGAGAATAGATGATTGTATACTTTCAACTCCTTAGATTTGGGGGTTCAGGCTGGCAAGATGATTATTTTTCCCATATACAGATGATTTTCTCATTTAAAGAAGTTATCTCAGTTTATATATTTTGATGTTTTATACTATGATATATTCAAAAAAGTCAACGAGTGCTTGATAAAAAACAGATTTCTTTACATAGTCAAGACAGTAAAAAAAAAGCATAAACATCACTCCCTTGCTGGTGCAGATAACAAAAATTGATGGTGGGAGTAGAGAAGAGACTATTTTACTCCATTTTGTGGATTTTCTGGAAAGAAGCACTTTTAAATAAATCACTGTATTGGGATTTGAGGAAAATTGTCAGTGTCTAGGCTTCAAGAATAAGAAAAGAGCACTTGTAAAGTTATTTACTAACAGAATTTTAGATAAAGGCAACTGAGCCCTCAGCATTTTATCCAGTGTCGTCCTGTCCTCTCCCTCTCCTCCTTTCAGTCTTCACCCCCTTGCGCTCTCCCCTTCCTCATGTCCCTTCAATTCCTCCTTCTCACATGTGCATTTAATAGATATTAGCTTTTGTTTTTTTATTTTTGGTGCTTCATGTTTGCAGAACTATTTGGGAAAAGTGAAAAATTATTCTCTAAAGATTGCCTCCTACACCGGTAGTGCACACACCCTGCCTGGCATGCCTGCCCACCACCCTCTCCACCAAAATAAGAAGAAAAAAAAGGGGAGAGATAAACACCAGTTCCACACTTCCTGTTGTTGGGAGTCGACACTCAAATTCACAATTTCATTAAATACTGTTGTTGCATGGAGAAAAAAGTAAGCTACCCTTTGATAACAATAATAAAAGAAAGCTGGTGCAAACTTTGTATATTTAAAACAAATAATCTGTGTACATAAACACAGAAAATTGGGCTATTATGCACCACCTCAGTGTCCATTTAGGAGGAAAGCAAATTGCCTATAAAAGGTCTTAGGTGCGGTGAGGGTAGGAGGGGCCACTTGCTCCCTGTGCAACAGTGTGAGATTTTCTGCCATGATAATTGCTCCTATTTTTGGCTTCCTACTGAAGCTGAGAAGAAAGCAGCTTATATTGGCCTGCATGCATTTAGATGGTTGGTGATACTAAATCCAATTATCCTCAGCTGCATGACCACCAAAGCTGTTTTCATCTGTGAGTGATTCCTCACAGCTAGGAGAGGGGGTAACGTGAAAAGTCTTTTCTAAAAGGCAGGAGAGTACGGTGGTGGGGGAGGAAACCAGAGGGAGTATAACAAGAGGGTTAATGCATTAAAGCCAAACGAAACAGAATAGGAGGGCAGAGAACGAGGCTGATGGTGAGCTAGCATTGAATGAGAGGATTTCGAAGCCAGCTCAATTACAGATACATTTTACAAAAGGCCATGCACAGCCTGCTGGGCTGATCAAAAGCCTTTAGTTATAAGCTAAACATTTTCATTGGTCTCAAAATGGATTTCACAAAAATTTTTGCATTTGTGATTCTCAACCTGACAGCACTGGAGTCACATGAGAACTTTTCATCAATGCTGGTGCTCAGGTTCCAGCCCAAATCAATTAAGTCAGACTCTCTTTTTGTTTTAAAAGCTCCCCAGGCAATTCTAATGTGCAGACAGGATTGAGGGCCACTCAGTGAGGAGACACAAAAGGCAGTTAGAAAGTCCTTAGCGTGCAGACTTTTTCAGGCATTTACATTTGCATTGTTAGGGCTGAAATATATGAAGAGCTCTCCTCTATTAAGGTGATTTCTTACCTGGACACTCCATATTCCCTTGCATTCTTTTCTAGCTTTACTGAGGTATAATTGTTAAATAAAATTGTGGGATATTTTAAGTATACATTGTGGTGATCTGATATATGTACACATTGTGAAAGGATTCCCCATCTAATTAATCAACACATCCATGACCTCACATATTTATCTTTTTATTTTTGGTGAGAACATGTAAGCTCTACTCTCGTGGCAAATATTTCGGTCATACAATAGTGTTATCAGCCAGAGTCACCATGTTTTGCACTGGATTCTCAGACCTTATTCATCTTACAGCTGAAAGCTTGTACCCTTTCCTCCATTTTGTTTACACAAAGTATTAATTGGTTCCGACAGATCAAACCACATTCTTCAACAGCAGTGTTTCCAAATATGCCAATGAAATAAGCAGATAGAAATGTTTGGGAAATGCTATGCTTTGGAGGAGTTTTCAGAACTTTTACTATGTATATTGGGGTGTGTGTGTACTTAATATATGCTAATATGAAATTTTAATCTCCAAGGAGGTTTTATATATTTCTATACACACAGTGTTTCCTAAACTTATTTGATCAGAGATATTTTGCAAAGAGAGACTGTCTATCTAGTTTTGTGTCCCACAAAATAGACTTTGGAGAATATCTGTTTAGTCTCCATCACCCTGCCCCCAACACGCTCCCCTTCCACATTCCTAGCCCATAGCTTCTGACATTGACTGGCAAGAGTTCAGCTGGTTCTGATTATAATTCTGAGTATCAATAATACATTGCCAAAGTAAGATTTATGTAAATATATATTCTTCACAGCTTCTAAATGGGCATGGTCTTTGCCCAGTGGGCTTTTGATAGCCCTCCAAATTCAGATTACACACCTTGTTTTTTTAATGTTAAGTCCCCAAAAGTCACAAAATTTGACCACTGCTAGCTCTTTATTGGGAGCCAATATTCTTTTACAGTAAAATTTTTTTTTAGGTGTCAAAAACTTCCCATCAGTATATTACTGTACCCTGGTTTCTATTGAGAAAGTCTGGAATGCATTGCACCCATCTCACAGATGTCAACCTTGAGACCTAAGGATGGGCAAATGTATATGTAGGCTGTCAAATAATTTTATTTATTCTTCTCACAGATGGAGTAAACTACAGCAAGTAGAGTGTTTGGCTATGTGTAGGGAGATGTCAAAATTGCTTATTGAAGTAGAGCTTAAATTCTATGATGACACATGTCTATGGACAGAGATAAATCACTTATTTGGCCTAATTCTTGGTCAGTCTCTGCAATCTTTGTTTCTCAGATTCTTACCAACTATTTCCCCATTTCTCTTTCACTCTGATCACTTTCCTTTACTCTTCTTGTTCTTTTCTTTATGGTTGCTATATCATTCTCTTTTGCATTTAATCTTTATGATTTAGTTTCATTTCATGATCTCACAAGTTATATATACCTAAAGGCCAAATACCTATTGATTTAGCCATACTCACTGAGAGAGGTTTTCTGAAACAAAACTGTAAGAATTTGAAGTTAATTAGGCTCAAATATTGCAAATATAAAAATCATCTTGTTCTTACAAAATGACTTAGGAACTTTAGTACAATGTAACTATACTTTAATTATTAAGATCTTTTGGTTGTTTTAACATAGAACAAAACTGTAAAAATAATGACATTGTAATTTTGAAGAAATTTTTCTCAAGTAAAGTTGTAGAGCGATAATAAAAAATAGTGGATTTTAAAAAATCTATTTAGACATTTCTCTGGGACACTATTTAGAATTTTCTTTGAGATTACAGATGCTTTCTAACTACCAAGCCTGATAAGACAGCTTCTTGAGGCCTCCAAAAATGGGTAAGTTTTATTACCCTTCAGGGTCTTTTCATCCTTTCATCTTCGTAAGGTGAATAAATTGTTTTCTATGCAGCATTCAATCTGTAGATCTTTTCTCTAGAGACTCAAGTCTTCTTTGGCTTTTTGTAGCCATATTTTAAAAATCCTATGATATTTTCCAGAAGAGTAGGCTTTGAATATAACCTCAATGGACTCAAATGTTAGGAATCTAAATAAAAATCAGGGAAGTCAAGAATCTGCTTATCTCATTGGTGAATGGTTGTTTGGTGAGACATTTTCTTAATATATTTTATTAAATTTATAAAATTCTTTATATTCTTAAAAGGAATTTTAGATCAATCATCTCATGAGAATCTTTCCTTATGTTCCGGACGTATCTACTTCTGGCAGCCATTATTTATGAAGAAGGAAATTGTCATGTTTATGAAGGTTATCTCCATTCATAGAAAGGAACACAAGATAATCACAACCAGAATCCATGTCTTGAATAGTAGTCTTTTTGTGTTCAGATTCATAGTCACTCTTATGATAACTTAAGGAACAATAGTGTGAAAGAACAAAGAAGGATTAATAGAAGTAAAGAATGAAAGGAGAGACAAAGCATCCTTATATCTTAGCCTTTGGGTGAATAAGATGGTTTTGGAAAATGGAAATGAAAGGGTCTTGATATGAGTCAAAGAAATATTCAAAGGTAAGATACAAAATAATATAAAAGGTTTGTAATGAAATATTGTTCAGTGATGCTCTCATCAGCAAGTTTCTTCAGTTCTATATCAACACTTTCTTCCCCTCAATTTCCTTTCTTTTCCTTTTACATCCTGCCCAGTCCCTTCCCCTCTTCTTTTCCTTCTTACCTTTTCATAATGTTTATGATGTGAAGTTGGTCAAGACAGAAAGTTTAAGATTGCTATGTCTGTGGAGAATTAGTAATATATTTAAGCTAAAATGAGGAGCATCAGATTGCTAGTAACTTAACGCTAATCATGTCAGCAAATGAATCAGGAAAGATTTTTTTTTCCCCTCTTATGTGTAATGTTCCACAATGCCAGCAGTAAGCCCATTAAGCAGCCGCTATTACCAGAAAATAATTCAAGGAGAAATTGATTAGTGCTTAACAGTTTTCCTGGATAGCAAATCCCATCTTCCTGTTTAGCCTTCCTGGCTGAAATGATTTTTCAATTTCCAGAGCAAACAAATAAGGAGAAAATGCCTACATTTCATTCTCATAGACTGTAGCATGTTCCGTGTCCCTCTATTTCTATTACACTTCATAAAGGGTTTTGGATCAAAGATGTAACCCCGTTGACCATTAGGTGTTTAAATAATACAAATAGAATCCCAGGGAATTTTCTCTGCACCTTGACAAACTATTTCTCCATCCCTTCTCCCCTCCTACCCATTTGGGCCCATTAAATTTATTAACAGGAAGGCTGTATTAACCCATGTATGTAAATTTTCCATTATACCCAAGGTCCTTGGATTAATTGGATTATGTTAGAAAATGTATTTTCATAAAGAGAGCTGTTTTGTTGCTATTGGTGTGTCCTCTGATTTTCATTATCACTGAAATAGGTTTGGGTGTTTCACTTGCATGAATACCTTAGAAAGGATAGATTTAATATGATAGTGAGCATACTATTTGGCAAAAATGGTGTCTGGGATAACCTCTTTACCTCTTTCAGCACAAAGTACTAAGTGATTTTTTTTTTTTTTTTTATAATTTACTGACCACAGCTGGATGATTCTATTTATCATGTGTAGGGTAGGGATTTTGAATTGCACAAGGTAGGCATACATTTTGTGTTTAGAGAGAGAGCTGTGTGTCAGGATTCAAAGATTCATAGACTTAAAGAATCTCATGTTTGGGATGTTTAAAGGCCCCCTCTTCAACCTGCTATTTAATACTCAAATCAACTCAAATTCCAGTGGCTGCCATCTGCCAGGCTCTATAATATGTGCTTTAAACACACGCTCATATTTAATCGTCCTATGAGGTATGGTTTGTTGAAAAAGAAATTGCAGCTCAAGGACGTTAAATAATTTTCCCAAAGATATGTGGCTAGGTAGTAAGAGGTGATTTCAAGATTTGAACTTCTACCTACAAGATTCCATAAATGATGTTCTGTACATTGCTGCGAGGTTATTTGAACCTATAAAACAACTTACATTGAAGAATCTGAGAAGACTGTGCTTTTTGGTCAGCCAAATTCAGATACTGCATTAATCTGTTCCCTGGCTGTAGCTGGAAGCAGTTTCTCTCTTAGTACTTCAAACATCACCCTAAGCCCAAGCCTCTATAAATATTTTCTAGATGACATTGATGGTGCTAGGACTTATATTTATAGATCCAAAAAGAAGGGAACAACCTGTACGGAGGATAATATTACCTGAGGGAGGAGAAATATCAAATTATCTTCAAAATGTGGATAACTTGAGATACAGTACTTACCTCTCATCACAAGAGAAAAATCATACTTTGGAAACAACCCACAATTGGTCTATACAGTTCTCAGTAGTTTATGGGACTCTATATTCATGGTGCCCCAGGTCCTGTGTCCTGACAATTAATTGCTCTGAACATCAGTTTCTTCATTAGTATGATAGAACTAGAACACATCTCACATTTCTTAAAAGTTGCTTGAAAAGTTTAGTATTAATCGATGGGAATTTATTATTAGACTACAAATCTTGGCTCTTTCCACTTTAAAACTTGTATTTAATATTTATTGAGTAAGCACTTGCTAAATGCTAGAAACTGCTCTAAGTTTCTTACATGTCTTACCTCACTTGATCCTTATAATAATCCTATCATGTTTTGCCTATTTTTTCTCTGTATATTATAGGTAAGGAATCTGTTATAGACGAAAATTAAATCCTTTGCTCATGCTAGTAAGTGGAAGGGCCAAGATTCAAACTTGAGCAGTCAGAAACCAAAGAGGTATGTGGAAAGTAGACTGTGAGTGGTATAGGAGAAGTCATTGGCATAGATATTAATGGTCCTTCCACTTGACCCTGGATGTGGGGCAAGATTTCAAAGCAAAAATATTAACCAAGAGTAAAAACAGTTTTGGAAAGAGTTAACATGACTACAGTCATCTAGGCCTCTCCCCTCCAGAGATGTCTCTCTCACGTAGACTGTGGAGCTTTCCACCTTGTCCTACCGCCAAGTTCCAACCAGAAAATCTGTATGACTAATGACAATGCAAGAGGCAAAGAGCAGCTTTATTTTCAGATTCCAGATGGAGTTTATGATGTTGTCAGAAGAAAATCATGACTTACAGCCTCAGAAGAGTCAGTATGGATGCTTTTCTGAGACATATTATATGTGGATTGCTACAGCATAATTTGGGTTTTTAAGCATATTACAGTGTTTTTAAATTTAGCAGAACTTTTGAGATGGAAAACTTCAGTAATGAACACTTAATTATAGTTATATGATAAAATCATAATGATAAGATCAATAACTCTGAAGTCAGACCTGGGCTTAAATCCTGGTTTAGCTGTTTGACTTGGGAATTTTTAAAAAGCATTTTGTACCTCAGTTGCCTCATCTGGAAAAAGAGGGACAATAACCTTTAGGGTCATTTGGAATTAAATGAATCAATACAAGTAAAGCATTTAAAACTATGCTCAGCGCATAGGAAGTAATTCAATCAAGTTAGCTCTTAAAATTCTACTTTCAAATCCTTTGGATGATGTTAGATTGGATGAAGATAAATGCTTTGACTCTACACCTCCCCCTTTATTTTTGGCTTAATTTATGGTGACTCTAAGTTTTTCTCATTAACTTGTCTAATACCTGTTGTATTTAGTTGTGTATCTGTGTCCGCTGTGCCACTTCTTCATGCTTAATATCAGAGATTCCTTCATGAGATGGTTCCTTTTGTTCATAAAACAATACTCCTTTCAGAACTTTTTCTACAAATAATATATTCAAAATACCAAACTGAATATTTCCTATCAAAGTTAACTTTAATGGACATTTTTGAAAAAAAAAAAAAAAACAAAAAAAACAAAAACCAACCTTTCCCATCACTTTCAAAGGTAATGTTTGGATGTGGAAAGCTTACAAGGCAAACTCTCATGACAGAGTGACTGAGTTTTATCTTTGCTTGCTCAAAATTAGTTTGTTTTTGGGAAAATTACTTAACCATGGTTACTAATTCCCCATATGGATAATCTGTACTTACTTTATATATACATCAATATAAACCTTTATTTAAAGTTGATTGTGATCATTATTATAAAATTTCATGTATTTTGTCTTAATTCTTAATCAATTGGTATTTTAACTGTTAGAAAGAGCTAAAAGTAGTGAGAAATATAGTAGTAAGATTAAATTCCTGTCCTACAATTTATAATATAGTAAGAACCATGAAGTTTGAAAAGTATTGTAAAATATAAAGAATTTTTCGTATAAATTTCACAAGGCAGTCCTAAGTGCCCGGATGAGCACAGATGTGTCTCTCTCTAGTCTTATCTCCCTAAACAAGAAAAATATAAGTAGTTTTCATCAAATAATATCAATTTATGATAGTTACTATGGACTACAAATACGAGTTTATACCATTTACTTTCAGGAAGACATGCAGACAGATGGCTATGCACAACACCAGGATTATGTTAAATGTAAGGAACTCTTTTATAGCCTTCTGCTTATTTTTTCCATAAATTCAAACCTTAGAATTTCTTTTGATTGAGT
Source organism: Camelus dromedarius (assembly GCF_036321535.1). Classification (NCBI taxonomy): domain Eukaryota; kingdom Metazoa; phylum Chordata; class Mammalia; order Artiodactyla; family Camelidae; genus Camelus; species Camelus dromedarius. The sequence continues at coordinate 44,505,362 of NC_087436.1, forward strand.
GCCATTGTTTCAAAGAGGAGATAATATAACAAAGCCAAGACTAGTTAAGAGCAAGGACTCTGACTTTGGAAAGAAAGGGCTGTTAGTGTCAGCCCTTTCCACTGACCAGCTGTGTGACCTTGGCCGGTTTTCTTACTTCTCTAAGCCTAAATCTTCTCATCTGTAAGTCAGGATTTCTAGGAGTATTCATCTCATTGATTTGTTGTGAGGACTACATGACACAATGCATTTAAAATTATAGAACACGACTAACTATAATGATTAGAATCTTTGCCTATTAAATAATCCTTGTGTATAAAACACAAATAAGATAGCCTGTGTAATGTATGTGTAATTCATCCAGTAGGGTCAGAGGCACTGAGGCAAGCTTTTGCAAGACACTGAAAGCATCTCGAAATCTTAGGGGCCATTGAGAGTCCAACGTGTAGGGTCTATTTACCCCGTCTTTCAGCTCAAAGTAGAAAGAACAAGTGGAGCAGCCTTTCAGGCTATCACCTCAGGCACAGGAAAAAAGCTTTTCAGATTCAGTGCTCTCTAGGGAGATAAACTAGAGCACAGGCTTCTCTGGAAAGCTGGTGATTGGGAATGGGTGGGCTAGATGGAGGCCAGCAGGTGGGAGGCATATGAGGAGAAGGGTGTTGAGAACTGCCCCAAGCTAGAGCCTCTGGTTAATAGGATTCTTCCAAAGTTTCTGAGCAGTCAACAGGCCCTTCCTGTAAAACAGTGGAACAGATGCCACTCAGATATGTAACCGTCTCTATCTTCTGTGGCTCAAATAAAGAAGAGATGACATAATCTTGGGACAGGACAGCTTAGGTGGGACCACCTCTTATTCATCTGTGTACCTTCAACATAATGTCTGGCACTAGGAGAGTCTCTGACACAGAATAGTCAGAAATTATAACATTGTTTGGATGGGTTAATTCTTGTCTCAGCTCTGCAGTACTGGCTGTGTAGATTTAAAGGTATCATTTTAACTTTTAGTATCCTTATGGCAAAAAAATGGGGCTGATATCTCTTAATGATAAGATGAAATAATCGATGTGAATTATTTTAGCAAACTATAAGCTGCTATCAAATAGTAGAATGAAAGATAACTGTTTTCGTATTGTTATTGCTCAAGTAATTTTAGGCAGTAAGACTTTAACATTAATCTTCTCAGTTTTCTCAGTGACACTTTTCTAATAAATGTAATGTAACTTTTAAAGATAAGCAATTTCCCCATGTAATTCAGCAAATGTAATTTCTCTATAAAAAAAAAAAATATGGCTCACAAACATTTTTACTCTTAACCAAAGTGGATCTCATGCAAAAAGTTTGTTCATTGGCTGTAGGTTTGTTCATTGCCTCTCAGCTGGCCTAATCCAGATTTATGAATTTAATCATTTCATGCAGACTTCTGTGTGGGCTATATATGCAAGTTACAAGGGAAATAGTATGACTTACTGCTATGTGTATGTTAGGGTTGGCTAATTGCTATAACAAACTATACCAAAATTTTAGTCTCTTCATAAAACAAAACATATTTTTCTCTCTTCTAACAGTCTAGCCTCAGTGTTCCCAGTTAGGAACTTTTTCTGCTGGCTTTCCTCCAAGTGATTTTCAGGGACTAAGGCTTCTTCCTAATGTGGCTCTAATACCACCTAAGGTCTTGGAGTCACCTCCAAGGAAACAAAGAAAGCATGGAAGTTTGCCGGTGAGAGGCTTTATTGGTTAGGCCTGGAGTGGCATACATATTCCATTGGTCAGAACTTGGTCATGTGGTTCCACCTAACAGAAATGAGTCTTGAAAATGTAGTGTGGCTATATGTTCAAGAGAAAAAGCAAAAGGGACATGTTTTTCTCTACCACAAAGGTATTTTTAAATTTCCATGTGCATTGTAATGAATATTATGATTGCGTCTCTATGTAATGTTGATTCAAAAAGTGTGACAAGTGTGACAAAGTGAATGATCATACACTCTTTGAATCTCCTTTTTGTGCATATGTATGACATAAAAACCTGGCTAAGTATGACATAAAAACCTGGCTAAATAGTGTTTTAGTACACACAAATTACTTCCAGAAAAACTTTCCTTATCAACATTTCCTTATATTTTATAATTCTTAAGATATATATATATAGTATACATATTATAGATATAATATAACATATATTTATGTTTTATCTATTTTTTGGTTGAGAAACCTGTATTGGATGTGTATGTATGTATTTCTTTTCCATATAACTTAAACAAAACTGAATCACTTTTCTTCAATTTTCCTAAGACATAATTCCCCAATGCAAAACATAATCTTGAAAATTGTCCATTCTTAAAAAAATAATTTTGAATAAAATTACTTGTCAATTTTAATTCAAGTGTTAAGTCTAAATACCTTAATTTTATCATTTGGTAAACTTACTTTATACAGTATCTTGGAAGCCAAAATAGCCTGAAGCATGGGATACCATGTATTCCTTAAAGGCACACTAGACCTCAGGAGATAATCTTACTAAGAAGTGCTTTGAATAAGAATAATTAGGTTATAAATTATGATTATTTTTATAAATATTTTTTAAAACTCCATGGTGTCCAGCACTCATGTATGACATCAAGTCTAGAGATGCATAGATTCTTAAAGAGCTTACTATTGGTGTGATGGATTAGACCTAAGAAGAAAGAGAAATAAATATGATAAATATACTAATCTCTGATAGGGATTTAGAATAAAATATTATCAGAGTTCAGAGAAAGCACATAGATTGCTTCAAGTCATGAAGGAAATCAAGGGCTGCTTCAAAGAAGAAATGGCATTTCAACTAGTTCTTGTAGATGCAACTTGACAAAAATGAGTAAAGATCATTTCCATTAGAGGAATAATTTACATACAACATTAGAAAGGACAAAAGGTGAGAATCGATGGAATAGAAGAAACGATGTTGTTAAATGTGTCTCCTGCATAGAGGGCTGAGGAAGACCATGAGTTAACAGGTTGTGCAGGTAGATGGGGACAGATGAGCTTGAAATCATTGGCAAAATCATCGTAGGCTTAATGCAGTGAGAAAAGGTGTTGTGTTCTTGCCATACATTGTTTTAGGAAAGAAAGGTGGAGACAGATGATAGAGAAATGAGAGATGAGAGGCAGAAAGAATATTGAATACCTTCAGAATAAATTTGAACTCTACTGTCCACCTAAAAGTTATCCCCAGCTTTCCAAAAGTTCGCTTGACGCCACTTTGCTTTTACAAAAGACCTACATTAGTGCCTGTTTTCCATAACTGAAAGAAATTCAAAGAGGATTTTTGCTTTTAAGAAAAAAAGGTGAAAAGAGAAAATCCTGCGCCCAAACAGTGAGGGTAGCACTGCCAAGCTCTTTCTCCAGGAACTACACTCAGATCTCAGCATCAGGCAGCCATGGCTTTGGGCTGTGTCCCTGAGCATCTGTGCTTTTTCTCCATTTATGTTTTGCATCCATTAGCAAGATGGGTCATAAGGGAACTACTTAGCTTTACACCATTTTAGCTTAACTGAAGGTTTCATAGAAACAGTCTACTTTCGGATAGTGAGGAAAACGTGTATAATTGAATATTTGTTATAATCTTGGTCCCTTGAAGTTAGTGAGCCCTACCTTATATTACTCTGCTAAAAAAGAGTAAGAATGTTATTTATTTGAAAGCATGACCAATGTATCAATCCCAAACTGAGAATCTGGGAAGGAAGATGAGGAAAATCTTCAAAAAGATTTGCCAGTTTTAAAAAAATAGTGAGATTAAAAATCCATAAACCTTCAATGGGGATTTTTATTCACAATAAAAAATTTCAAAATTTTCTATTAAGTCTTGTTCTTCCTTGGATAGATTAACTGTGTTTTATCTTTATTTGTATTCATATACTCCATTAGCATTTTAGAAACAGATATGATAAATGTCATAACAATGTTATCTATTGCAAAACGAAAGTGTAAGTTAAAGAGGGCGGTGTACTGCTTCTTCCCCAGGACCTGGGACTATGCCTAACTCATGAGAGCCGCTGAGTATTTATTTGCCTGATGGACAAATAAATGTTTAATCTGAATCAAAAGTACATACAGTTTAATTCCTATTCTGTATTCTAGAAATGTGAATAAATATTTATGAACTTAAACTTTTCTGAACATTTGGAGTTTCAGTATTACTCTTCTTGTTTGTATTGTTGAGAGCTTTTAAAAGAAATATAGATGTTACAGGTTTCAAGCTAAAAATTCAAATTTTATGGCTTTTATCAAACTATACTTGCCTTTATTCTTTAAAATTTTGCTGGCATCAAAAGAAGTAAATATATACGTGAAACCAGATGCCTTTTAAAAGGTCAATGTGAACATATAACTAATTAATACTCATTCATCTTCAGCCCATGTTTATCTCTCCCCTGCCCAAACCCCAGCTCCCCACCCAGACATATAGTACTAATTGTCAAAATTAGATTAATACTCAATATATCTATATTAACACAAACACAAAGAAACGACTCAAGATATGTTGTGTCATTCCTGATGGGCTTAGTCAAATGAAATGTTCATGTTACAGAGCAGACCTGAAGGAAAAATTGCTTATTTTTATTTAAATTGAATGATAAGTTTTTCTTTCTGGCTGTGAAGGACATAAATATCCTGCTAACTTTTTTAAAAATGAAAATCTATTTTATTTTTGCAGGTTAATGCTATGTGTACACATACAACATGTATATTTTACTATTATAGTTCACTCTTCTAAGTATCTTTTAAGTATAATTTGAAAGTAATGTTATAAATACAGACTGAAAATTCTTAATATCAAAATGACTAGTCCCTTCAGTCTAAAGTGGAAGCAAAAACATCATGTAAACTCTTTGCTGTTCAATATCTGGTTTATTTCCTATAGGTGGACCCTTTCAGTAGTCATTTGATCATGACAAAATATTAATGAAGGAAATGTTTTCCAAGCTTTTTATACTTTCGAATCACAGTGCAGTAGTGCTTTTCTATGTGGTATTTAAATATAAAGGGAGAGTTAAATGGCAAGTGGTCTCCAAAGTGGACTTCATAAATGTCTTATTTGCAAATAATTACATAGTATTATAGCACATACTGTTATAACACAGAATTATACAGAATATCTAGAGATTTGGTGGTTCTTAGTAGAAATAATAATTTCTTATTTATAATGAATACATACATATTTACAATAAAATTGAAAGTAATTTTATTACCAATCATTCTGAATTAAAAGATACCTTCTTTTGAAGTGTTCTTCAAAGGAATTAAAAAGCAAGCAGAAATTGAAATGGTTTTCAGTAAGTGGCCTTATTGCTGAACTATTACAAGGAAAAACATTTATTAATCGTATGGTTCAGTCAGTACAAACCCTGATCTGAAACCCTTTTAAATGGATTCTTTCACCCATTGTAAAACTGTTTTACATTAGAATGGTGTACCTGTGTTTTTGTCATATGAATGCCAGAGTTTATGCATTGCATAGTAAGATTGTTGAATATAGGAGTTACAGAGTTATGGAGAAACTATTGTGACAATTCAATAATGTTATAGATTTTAGAGGAGTGAGATTATCCACAGAAATTTGATTGATTTTTAAACTACAAACTTCGTTAAAATAATGTAAGGCATATATGTATTTTTTAATTGAAAGAAATTAAAATTAGCTTTATTTAGAAAATTCTGCTACACCCTTTATGATGTCTAGTAATAAAACACATTAAAGATCAAATCTGGAATTTAGTTCTTGAAAATTTTTTTGAAATCTGAACTTCTAATCAGTGACTCCAGCAGAGGGCACCAGGTATGATTTCCAACCCTGAAAAGTCTTTCTTCTCCTGCCTTTGGTTTCCTTAAGTCATGCAGGAGCTCCCTCTGCTGTCCTTTTAGACCAGAGAACAGAAAGATGTCAGTGCATTGACCTAAAATCTCACAAATTTTGTGCAACTATGAGCATTATTGCTCAATGTTGTGGTTGTAAGATCTAGGCAACTTCACTACCCACAGGATTGCAAGAAAAGACAGCAAACAAGTTGAGTAAGGCTTAGTTAAATACTTCTGTAAATAAATGCCAACAAATATTATTTCTTCTAAGGCGACTAGGTAAGCAAATAAAAGATTCAAATGCTACTTGGATGTTATGTAGTAAGAGGGGAAAATGGCACATAGACATTGATCTTTGATTAATTGTAATGAATTAATACATCAAAATATTTGAGTAAATGCCTCTGTGAGTGCATAAATGTGTGTGTACATATTTGTGTATTTGTGTGTGGATGTATGTGCATGGATGTGTGTGTTTATGCATGTACCTGTGTGTGTGTGTGTGTGTGTGTGTGTGTGTGTTCTAGGTGAAGAAAAGAGGGTTGGGGGGAAAGGGATACTACGTACTTGACCCCTGCTACTACTTTTGATCCAAGTTATTTTTCATTAGTTTTTTTATTTGTATTTTCATTTTAAATGAAACTAGAGAATAGATTTTGGCAGACTCTTAGTTTGTCCACTTATCTAACAGAATACAAATAAATGAGGTTGTTTGATTCTTCACATGCAAAAAGAATACCTATTGAAGCAAATGTCTTAGTTGGTTTCTTTAATGGATCGTTTCAAGCTAAATTGCAAGATAATTGCCAAAAAACAGCCTTTCTTATTTTGCTACAAACTTATTTCTGTCCAATTTCTGTAGCAAAGCAATTAACAAATTAGTAAAATAATTTTGATTTTAATTTCAAGTAAGTATTCTAATTCTTTGCTTTCCTACCTGGATTTGCCTTAATTTTATGTATTTATAAATGAAATCATGTTAGTCTTTTATACCTCAAACCAAACATAGGCCACAATTTCAAGCAAAATTACGGATATTCTGTGTTAAGATCCACCAGATTCTTTTTAGTAATGAATTTTAAGAAATGGAATATTCAAGCTTTAATATTGCAATAACAATAGAGCTCTTTCTACTAATTGACCAAGTGAGTTTTAAAATTGTTAATAATAAACAATTATTATCTGTAGTATATTAATTGAATGGCTAAATGACAAGGGAAAAAAAGAGAAATAATCTTATGTAATATGATAAGAAACATATGTTATCAGACCTATTGGGCTATTCCAAACTCTATAAATGGTAGGGTTCTTGTGGGAGAAAACCAATGTCTTGAGGACTTTTTGTAATATTTCTCTTGTGGGGTGTGGAATAACATGTGTAATGCTGTCTGGCTGCATGAAGTTGCCATCTTGAATATAGACATTCTTTGTACCACTGACACTACTATATTTATGCAGTAGTTCTGGGACCAAAATTTGGAAAAAAAATTTTTAAAAATCACCCCTAAGATATTTTTGTTTCATTTTTACAATCATATAAATTTATTACCCCATAGGTTTACCCTAGAGAACATTTAGTTTGGTTAGTCCGTTTGCCTCATGATTGTCCCAGGTTTTAGGGCCTGGTTGAAGTGCAGAAGGCAAAATGTTAAACTTTAAGGAGTAATGCAATTTTAGGTATAGCAAAACAAATCCCTTTTTTGCATTTTAGAATAGATCTTTGGGTGTGGTATATTTCAAGGGTAGATTTTACTCTTCCAATTTGGAGTCATTTTAGTTAGGAAATTATATTTTTGAAAATTAATTTTCCTTACTTCACACTTTGTTCCAAAGCATTGTGGAAAATTTAGATCACTATCTTGCCTTTAACATCACTGAGTTCTTAAAATTGATGGGAAGACTTGCCCACCTTGTTTGTGTAATTCCTATCCCTTGTCCTTACCAGTTGCTTGTCTCTAAAAGCAATTGATGATGCCAAAATCTCATGCCAAATTAAGTATTTTACTTAATATTATGACTAAAAATACATTTGTTCAGAAATAAGAAACTCTATGTTTTATTTAGAGACCAATAAAGCATTTCCAAAGAACAGGTCACTCTAATTAGGTATAAATAATTTTTAGGTGATTTTATATTAAAAAGTTTGCCTAGATATACTTATAAAGATAGGATTTGGCATGTTTGCATATTATATGAATATTTTTCTTTAGAATTGCTAACCATTAAAAAAAAAAAATGACTCAGATTCACACAGCAGCCTTCTTTGCTGTCACTAATCCCTACAGATCAGACTGAGTTGTTCGGGCTGTGCTTCCTGCCTGAACCCGCCTAAGGAGCTGAAAACAGAATAAAAACAAAATAAAAATTTGGCAAAGATCCTTTTCATTATTTTTTAGGAATTCCAGAACTTGTTGTCAAATTATTTGAACTTCAAAGTGGTTCCCTGTCTCTCTGTCATTGTCTGTGTGTAAAATCCTATTCATTGTCTTCATAAAAGAGGGCCCAGGTCTTTTCAGGGAGCTTTTCGAGTAACCTCTGCATATCCCAGCAATAAGAAGGCATTGTAGCTGTGTAAAACTGGAGCATATCAAACTTTTTCTCCTTGGAATAAGAGTTCTTACAGAAACATAAAAATCTCAGGGGATTGGGTTTTTGTTTGCTTGTTTTTTTGTTTTGTTTTGTTTTAGGATAGCCTGTAAAATGATCTGCTTAAAATATGAGTTTTTTTTTCCTTTCCTTATTTTTTTAAAGATAAGGGGAATTAGAACTACAGATAATTCATACGGATCAAAGTGGATTGGTTTAGTTATTTGTTGTAAGGTTTTATTTGAATCTTTTGCAGAAAGATTATTGGTTAAGTCTTGTTGGGTCTCTGTTCTGCAACTCTAAGCTCTCTGTTATTTATAATATTTTAACAGGGATTAGTGGAAGGGAGGTAAAGTGATAAACTTCCACATTTAAATAGTTTTTCTGGCAAATTTTAGTTAAAATATCACAGACTATATTTGCACAGACAAAAGGCACTGACAGAGCATCTGTCTGCCGGTGACTCACGAGTCCGGTGACTCACGAGTCTGGTCTCTCCTGTGGACATTTGTCCATGGAGGACATTTCACAATAGGAAACCCCCTGGACAATGTGCCCATCAGGCTAATTGTTAATATTCCTCGTTCTCACAAATACTACCGTGCCTTCACGAGTGGTATAATAAGAATTTTTAGAAAGTTGGACCAAAAATGTTCAAATTTTATAATTCTACATCCCCTGGAAGGTATCTTCCACCAATACATTCTTCAGGGCAGTATGTTACCTTCGAAGACTATCAATCTAGAGAGATGGACTGTGGAGATAATCCTCCTTACTATAACATAATTTTCAGTTCTATAATAAACACATATATTTTGCACAAAAGAAGTTCATTCTATATACATATTTTCCCCCTCTAATATGTCTCCCCCTCTGACAAAAGTTTGAGTCATTGTGTTTTTCTTTTAATTTGCCACTCTAGCTCCATTCAGGTGGTGCCCACATCAGCTAGTTTCCAATGGAAATTTAAATCTTATTTTCTCTATCTTAGGAAGCTGAGCTTATTGGGAAAGAATTTTTTCTGTGAGTAATTCAGACTGGGTGTTTTTGTTTCCCATAGAAGAATGTAATCTGTTGCTCAGCTGGTAGACTGTAATCTATGAGAACAGCATAGCTGTGTAGTTTATGAGGATAGCCAGGACCACATAATCACACAGGACTCCTCCTGCTATCCACTGGTTATCTATGTATCTATACACACATCTTTTCATTTATCTGCCAACTGTATTCCATCCAGACATCAACCCAATCATCTTTGTTGATTATACTCCACCTTGCTTCATAAATAACTTGTTATAGTTGACAACTAAATGGACAACTCAAAAATACATACAATATGTATCAAAGCTTCCAGGACTATGGCAAAAGGGAAAACAAGAGTGTAACCTCCTGGAGGTGAAGGACTAAGCACATAAAATATGCCCAATAATTATTTGTTGAATACATGAATGAATAGGGAAATTATAAATGTGAGGGCAAGATTAAAAGGTAAAAATGTATAGTTTATCTCTTGGCTTCTGGGTAGCCAAACACATACAAAATTGGAAACCTGATAAAATCAGATTTTTATTTTTCAAAGTTTTCTCTCTAGACAAGAAGTGTGGTAATTAAGGGGAGACTATGAAGTGAGTTGTTCTGCCGTATGTATGGGGGCGTATTTTCTCTTCATTCCTAAAAAACTGCATGGATAGTATTCTCTGGAATTTGAATGAGAGAATATAGCTATTAAGGAAAACGAAAAAAAAGTTTCTAATCAGTTTTCTAATGGCCCAGTTTTTTCAAATAATGCTTCAGTTGTGAAGTTCTTAATAATAAGTTCTTAAAATTATATATTCAAAATCTGGAAAATATTTATTTTCTGGATAGAAAAAAGAAATGGAAAATCTCCATCTTACATGTCATTTTAGATTAATGTAAGAGTTGTCATAGTAAGTCTATCTACTAGCCCCACTTTTTTCCAGTGAAAAGTTTGCTGTGTAGAGCAAAGGACCCTGGATCTTTCATGATCTCACCCACAAAGTTTAGACTTAGAAAAAAGACACTCTACTTTCTGCGACTAACCGTTTGTTACTCTGTTATCTATAAATTCATATACACTTTAAAATTTTCATTTTCAGGATATTTTCAACCCTAGAATATGATTAAGATATTCCTATTTATGCCTATGTATTCACTCCCCCCCACACACATAACACAATATAGATGGAGTGTGTCTCTGGGTGTGTGTATGTGTGTATATGTATATAGTCACACATTATTATGCCCTTTGCATATCCAGGGTAACTGAACATACTTCTGCATGAATGTGCATGCATTCACATGTATATACTATTGCAGACACAGCCTACATGCTCTTCCAATTGTCATGTCGACCTTGCACATTGCTATTTCTCAACCTTCATGGCCTCAAGCATAAACATACCTCTCCTCCCCTGTTTACTGATTTACTCTTCATCAGATAAACACAATCCTGTGACCATGACCTGCCCTCTTATCCTGTCTTTCTTTTCCAACCAAAGGAGCTGTGACTGCCTGAGATCCCTATGGGGGGGTGGTGGTGCAGGATATCACTTATCAGTGGTAAAGTTTGGGATTCACACAAGGGAAGCTGACATTTCTGTGCAGTACAGTGACTATCTGGAGCCAGCAGATGTTACTCTGCGTGTTTTAAGCTTAATGACCTCTCCTACTATGTAAAGATTATAGTGTTTCATTTCTCAGTAAACTTAAATGAAAACCTACTATTTGAGAAGGAATATCATTTCTCCTGGGAAATCAAATCAATACCAGTTCTCTAGTTTCAATAGTTACAGTAAGTGCATATTTCTCATGCTTTATTCACAAAGGCATCCCTTCATACAAATAAGTTTAGATGCTGGCTAAAATTCAACTGGGGCAGCCCAAGTCTGTAAGAACATTGACAAATCAAGGTTTTCACACAGATATCATTCGCGCATTTTGCTTGCATGTATTAAATTAATAATCGAGAAATATGGTTGAAAGTATATATACCATTGGCAACCACAAATGTCTATATTACAGATTATGTGGTTGGGCTGAAAGCTATTGCATGCAGAGAATGCCCGGCACCAGCTTGCTCTTCTGAACACCATGACAGTATGAATTATCATATATTAGAGAAGAAAAAGTCTGTTAAATCAAAAGGGATAAATTTAACTTTTGTAGTCTAAGAAAGGTCTGACATTTTGACTTTTATATCATTGACTAGAAAAAAATACTTTAGCTGTTGGCATTAACCATGGTTCAAACCTTATTCACTAGCAGGATGTCTTTTTTCTTATTTGCAGTTAATTGTTCAGTACATTTCTTTACACTCCTTTCTTTGAGTCTCCATTTTTACCATGAATTTTTAGTATAAAAACTCCACTGTTCCCAGAGTTTCTGGCTTTTATGCTAAACTGTTTTCTGTGCTCTAGTTATTAATACTTACAACAACACCATAGGGAAAATATTTCTTTAGCCTCAGAGTCTCAAAATGAGTCAGATACTTCATTTTTATATACCGTCCCACAAAAAAGTGGCAAATCAAGAGAAGGTCCCAGGAATTTATTTTACGTAGCACATCCATTAGTTGTCCATGTTATTAGTTTCTAGTATTACACAGTAAAGCAGCCCAAGTGGATTCCAAATGTGCCGCAAATTTCCACAAATTTACCGTATTTTTTTCCAGGCTGTGCTCACCACTTCTTTCCCTTCCTGCCTGACAATATGTTGCCATGCTATAAAAGCCCTAATGCCCATTTTCAACGATTAGCTGTACATCAGCATTACCACCACAAATCCACAAGTTTCACATCAAGCATTAAATGGGATGAATATTGATCTGCTAAAGAGGATTTATTTATTTCTAGCTCTATCCAAAGATCAACTGCTAGCAGCTTTTGGGGGATCTGTGAAGCTCTCACAGCACAAAGCTACTGCATACATGACACTGGACTTGACATTTCAGTTCTGGAAGAAAACCAAACAGTAAATTCAGTGCAATAATCCTAGATAAATGAGATGATCACTGGAAAAGCTGAGATAGTTAAGTGGTCTATCAGAGAAGTCCAACGGATGGTATTGAACAGTTGCTACATAGAATCCTCACTCATGTCAATATGGTCCAAAGCACCATCATATCAGATGCCAATATAATCACATTAAAACAGGCTCTACCTCTTGCTTTGATTTCTCTGCCTGTGTGTTTTGCTGGATTTACAAGTGATTGTATATAATACACAATGTGACAAAAGCTGTAGCCTAAAGGGCATGCACAACAATTGTTTTGAATGTGTAAGCTGCATTATAATGTAGCATGACGTTTATGAAATGCATTAAATCGAATTATGCTATATAGCGTGTGGGATGCAGCTCTGTAGTCTTACTGATGGCACAGGGTTGAGGGGGCAGATCTGAGTAGCTTAAAGCTCATCAGTTTTGAAAACAAGAAAGATCAGATTCTGTCATAAATTTTCTAAGACTTGTGGAGTTCCCTCTTTCCCCCCAATTTGGAATAACTGTTCTCCTCTATACCATTCAAGTACTATGATCACCTTAAAACTCACAACTGAACATTGGCTGAACCAAATAAATATTCGGCTTTTGCATAAATTCAGTGTTGCTGGGAGAGTTGTCCTTTAACTTTAGCGCAACCAAAAATGTACTTCTACCCATGTGAGTGTTGAAAAAAGAACCCCCCCATAAATCTTTGAAATTGATTCAGTTTATTTAATAGAATCAGGCTAAACAACCATTTATTTAAATTTTTTCGTCATCAAAAATGTAAAAATTAAATAAATTGGAACAGACTTTTTTGTGTGTCTATATGTATACATGAAAAATGCTTCCATTAATTCATTTTCTTGGTCCAAATCATTACACAAATTCAGTAAGCTCAGCACTATACATACAAAAATAATTTGTAGTGTAGACTGATGTAATAAAAATAGTCATTTATTTGTCATTTTATACCACTTTATTCATTTTAAAACACAACAACTGGAAACCGTCCATTTTACTTTGCCTTGTAGAGGCACCACCTTAAAAGGAAGTTTCATAAATCCGTAGAGGCTGAGGGAAAAAAAAAAGAGAGAGAAAAACATCTTAGCTTTTCTTCTAGCCTTTACTGTATTATGTGTTGCTGTTTGATTGTTTACACTTGTTTTAATTATTAAACTTGTCAAAAGGTAGAGTGAGTCTAAACACCTGAATAAATGAAAAAGAATTAAAAAAAAAGAATGAAAGTAAGAAACGGGTCGAGCTTTTGTGGTTCTAAAATACCGGAAGTGGTGTCTCAATTTGTAACTTCATCCTTTTGGGAAAAAATAATTAATCATAATGTATCTGGAAGCTGAAAATCATGCTTTGTTGTGGATATTTGAAACTTTTGGTAGCAGATGTCGTTGGAAAGGTACCACTTAGCTTAATTAGGGTTTGCCTTGGACCTGAGGGTCTAGGTTGCCCAGGCCAAATGAAATGCATCAGTTTAAACAGTGTCATCAGAAGACAGAGAAACTGGGATAAACATTGCACACTCATTCTTTTCACTCTCTGTGCAGTTCCTTATAATTATGTTAGACACAGAGGAAATAGGGATCATACATAATAATTTTTTAAAAGATTTGAAAATATATGCAAACTGCATGGGAGAGTAGTTGGGGTTAGTTTCTAAAATTTTTCAATTAAATTACTTCTTTTGAAGATCTTTTAAAAACTGAAAATTTTGTGCTTTGAGCCTTTTTTTTTAAGGTAAACAAAATATTTAGTAACAATATTATATACCAGTTAATAGTTTATTTTCAGGAGATGGATTTTCCACTTTCCTGAATCATATACCTTTAGTGGAGGAAAACAATATGCCCCCTTAAAGAAAAATTGGGGGAGGAATATGACACAAAATTGTGACTCTGTACGTAAGGCATTTTTCAAACCATTGATCCTAGAAACTGGAAGTCTTGAGCGTTTCGAGGCAGCTGTGAATTCATAGGCTATGGATCTGTGTTGGTAGCACAACCTATCAGTGATACTTTTCAAATTTCTCCGTACATGAGGATGGCTTGTTCTCTTGGATCCCTTTATCTGTCTTCCTCAATATCTCAGCTTCCTTCTGAGCATCTCCTCTTTTGCAGTTTTTGTGGAATAATACTCAATATACATTAAAAATTATCTGTACAAATCAGAGACCTGCAGTGATTAAGAACCTCTACTGTCAACTAACCAGCCATTTATCTCTATTATGCTTAAAAATTATCAGTAGACACGGCATCTAATAAACCCTTTTTTTTTTTTTTTTGGTTAAGCTAAACTGAAAATCCTTTTCGCCCAGATTTTCTTAAACATGACTCCAGTTGAATCTGTCACAATACTCAGTTAATTAAGAGGAAATCAAGCTATTTATAAATTAGGAAATGCATTCATGGATGGCTTAAAATGTAAAAATTACATGCATTTAATAATCTACATCCTTGAGATTTTAAAATCGTTTTGCATATGTTTCAGTAGGTATGATTCCAGTATACCTGGAGCAGTCATACCAAAGCTAAGACTGCAGAATATTTGCCTCATTCTTCTTGGACGTAATGCTGTTACCGAACAATAACTCCTTTCTTCAGAAACACTTCGTAACATATGCCACACTGAAGTGGACTGAAATGCTTGTGGTCAGAGGAACATGGCAAGATTTCAGATAGGAAGGAAGGCATCCCTCTCTCCCTTTAAAAAAATATGATCGGTCACACCTTTTCCCCTTCTGTTGGCTACGCAAGACAATATCCATTCTCTTTTCTCCCTGTGTGTTGTTGTAGGTGCCCCAAGGCCATTTAGGTAATGTGCTGCTTTTGTCTTGATTGTTTATACCAGCTAAAGGCAAGCTTTCAAGTCATTGTATGGAGACCTGGACTAGAAATTCAAGTTGAATTACTTAGTTAATCAAATGTCCCAATGTGAAAGAGTGTGGAAACACCGGTTTGTGGTAGCTTATTTCAGAGACAGGTCTGCTTAGGTCTCTGCTACCGTTCTTTCCAATTTCCTACCAAGAGTAAATTGGTTTTGCTCACATTATTGCTCTTTCTCACGTTTCGGTTGGTCTTACCAGAGAAAATGGCTCAGTGCTGCAGCAGTGATTTGGAGAATACCAATCCCTTGATTTAGACAACAGGTTTTTATTTCTTCTCATCTATTGTTCTGGATGCCTTTTTTTCTTTTTATAAACGGACTAGAACAAAGGACTATTGTTCTTACCATGACTGCATATGCTAGTGACATATATGGGAAAATAAAACAGGAAGGGTTTTCTTTTCCAGTTACATATTCTACTACTGCCTAACAAAAGTGCTAGCGGCATAAAATGATGCAATAAACCTCTCTAACAGTAGCTGATTTGTATGCAACAATGACCATAAGGGTAACTCTTCAACAAACCTGAATCTCATATATAATGCATAGCAGTTAATAAATCATAGTAAAATCAGATGGCTGAGAGCCAACAATACCTAACTAGTAATGGAAAGGGGTGGAAAGATTTATAGAGAGACAGATTCTGTCTGGATTTTGCTTTTAAGATGCTCACCAACTGCAGTGGAGTATCTTACACGGTTTCTAACTAGACGAGTATTCTGTTGATTCATTCTGTCTTTTTTCCTTTTCTTTCTTTTTTTTTTTTTTCTTTTTCCCTAAGGGTCTTTTGCAGAAAGGGGCTACCCTTTTTCTTCTACCACCAGGTGGAGTGTTTTCCACTAAACATTTAAAGTTTTACACATCAGAACCAATACAAGTCTCATGGGGAGCAACTTTTGAACATCTAGTTAACTAAGTAAGTTTTTAGTAAGGCGTTGCCCTCAATCAAATACATGTAGCTAAATATACCTTGAAACCTCTGCTCAAAAATCTTTTTTTTCTTTAAATAGCATTTCACATACCTTGACAGAGAAGCAGGGTTAGAGTTTTGCTTTATAATTTCAGAACAAAGTGTTCTTAGATGTGCTCACTGTATCTCACTGCCAGTATTTTACTGGCTGTAGTATGTGAATCTTAAAAATGCAGAATTTGCAAATTTGTCACATGTCAAGAGAAGGAATATTGAAGACAACATGTGCCAAACAGATCTGAGAGAAGCATTCGCTTCAAATCTGTTTCTGGTTATTAGTAGGTCTTGGCCAATTTCCGGCGCTGACATGGGCTATTGAGATGTGTGGCAAACATGTCACCGTAGGGTTAGAAATATTTGAATCTACTGAATTATGACCTTTTACAAATTCTTAACATTTAAAAAAATGAAGATAAATTGCTAAAGGAGTGGATAGTAGAAATTATTAATGCCTCTGCTTGGTTGCCTACACAGTGTTCTATCCTGTGCAGACTCAAGTTTTTAAGATTGTTTTCCATTTACTTCTGGACTTTGATGAATTCTGAAGAAGAGACCATTTTCCTGAATGTTATAATACTAATGTACATACTTTCACTATTAAGCAATACATGTGATAGGGCCTCTTTAATGGTGTGTGTGGAGGTAAAATAGATATAAGATAGAGCATGTAAAAACCTCACTTTTTTTTTTCTTGTCCAGTGCTTTAGAATTATTTGCCTTCAATTATGATAGCCACAAGATGGCAGTAATTCCTTATTAAATGGTCAGTTGCCTCTGCTCTGGATTACAGGGTAGTGACTGACTCCTGGTTAGAGAGAAGGAGGAAAATCAAGAGAAGGACCACCTAGGGTTAAGGGTGAAAATAAAATGATGCAAGTGTTAGAGGGAACAGGAGTGGTCTAAGGTACAGTGAGATTAGTTTTAACCTGATGTCTTTCGGCTTTCAGGAGGCAGAAATTTCAGGTGAAATTCAAGTGAAATGGTGTGTCATCAATCAGAATGGCCCTCTTGAAGGCAATGTTATAAAATGACTCCTTTGGAATAATATGGGGATGTGACTAGTTTTATTTCTTTATATAGTAATTAATTTCCCAGTGACTATAAAGACTTAGGCTTGTTTTGGCAGCTTTAATTCTTGGCTCTCATGTGGTAATGCTGCAGAAATGCAGAGTGATTGTCAGCAATAGATAGAGATGTTTCACTATGAAAACATCGACATGTCCCTGAGATAAACACTAATTCAAAACAAGTAACTGAAGACAAAAATACATAAAGTGACCAATACCTGTTGTACTTC
The DNA here is from genome assembly GCF_036321535.1 of Camelus dromedarius. Classification (NCBI taxonomy): domain Eukaryota; kingdom Metazoa; phylum Chordata; class Mammalia; order Artiodactyla; family Camelidae; genus Camelus; species Camelus dromedarius. The sequence continues at coordinate 44,522,926 of NC_087436.1, forward strand.
AAGAATTCAGAACAGCCCATATTTCAAAGTAGTAGTGGTGTGAGCCGGAGTGTAGACAGTAAAGCAAATCTGAAAATAGTGCATTTTTCTGTTTATTCTCCACGAATAAACAGAAAAATGGTTCCAATTGATAAAAAAAAGTGAGCTTTATTTTTTTTAAATGTTAGCCAGCATGGATAAGATACTCAGAAATTGGAGATGTTGAAAAAAATTGTCAAGAAGAATATTTTAAAAGTTACGTAAATCAGACATAACTGCAAAAGACATAGTTAGCAAAAAAAGCTAGAGGAAGCAATGAGTCAGAAAGTTATTGTCACAGAGATCTAAAAGGCTAAATATGGCAAAGCTCTGAAAAATACAGCATAAAATTAATGTTCCTAGTATCCAATGAGTTGAATTAAGTTTTACACATTTAATGGAAAGGACTTTTATTCATTTTTGTCAATGGTGTGCGAAGCCTGTTTTAACTCTATTTTGTGTAAATAATGTCTGAATTGCTGCTCAGTATTGTAATTCTGATGTAGCCATTTCAGGATTGTGATGAATTTTCTTTGTGTCTGTGCACGGCAAGTGAGGAGTCAAGAGAGTTATATTTATACTTAAACCTTAAAATGCTATTACTGGTAATATCTAAATAATTAGAATAAAATCATGTTTAGGAAAATAATGCTTAGTATTTTGACTCAATTAATTTGCGTTATATATTTTGCTAGCATGGATGAATATTTCTGTTCTTCCCTGTTCTGAATGATCCAGAATGGCCTTCTGTAAGAGGAGTTTAATAAATTTAGTTAAATATCGTATTTTAAATATACAGGCAGAAGCTAAATTTAGTTACTATAAGTATATGATATTTAACATATGTTTGCAACTGTCTGTATGCGTATTGAAGCCGTTAGAGTATTGCCTCATTTAAGCCAGGAGATGTATAGTTATCGCAGCAGAAGGACTGGGGATTTTGGTCGCATTTTATTCATGTAGATAAACTGTGTTTGAAGTAGAGAGACCATATTTAGAGAAAGAGGAGAAGACGGTGGTTGAGCAAACCTATGTTTCTTTTATCTGTCTGTTTATAAGCTTTGATTTATTCATGATTTAACAATATTGTAGAACATAACTTTGAAAATTCTGAACTAGGAAAATAAATTTCTTCTGAGAAGTGGACACTTCTGAAGCTGTGAAATGTTTAAATAGGAGAGAATAAAGACTTATAATCTAGATTTTTTTCCTCCAAAATTCTAAGTTATAATCATCAAAGCCTTTAAAATATGATGAGATATAACTTGGCAAACTATGGATATTCTCTAATCAACTAGGAAATTATGTTCAAAACTATTACTTATCATGACGTAAAGAAACTGCATAACATATAGATTTGCATAGCCAACACTTGTACTTGAGTATTAGAAACAAAATGCACTATTGTTAAGCAATCTTTTTTTAGTAAAATAGGCAAGTTTATGGCTAATTAAGACATCTCTTGTTCGTATCTCATCTCTTAACAACAATTTGGCATCCATCTGCAGACAAAAATGCCTTTTTTAGGGAGCTGTGGGATCCAACATCATATGCCAAGGGACCTGGAGAGGAGTCTTGCCCACCCTTGTGTTGGGTAATAGATATACAGACCTTGGTCCCAGCTGTGGGCCCTGCAGTGACCCATGAACTGGCTGTAGCCTCTCTAGAAGCCTCTGGAAAAGACTGTCTTAAACAACTACCCACAGATGAGAGAGTCTTTGTGGAAGTCCAAGTTTCTATATATATAGATGCATTGCAAAGAACACTTAGTAAAGATTGGAGGAGATGACTGCTACTTCAGATACAAAGACAACAACACAAAACTTCAAGGAACATGAAAAATTAAGGAATGTGACAACACCAAAGGATCACAGTAATCTTCCAGTAACTTATCCAAAAGACATGGAGATGTGTGATTTAGTTGTTAAAGAATTCAAAATAGCTGTTTTATGAAAACTCAGTGAGCTACAAGAAAATATAGATGTCTCACCAAAAAAAAAAAAAGATAAATATGTGATGTGCTGGATACGTTAATTAACTAGATGAGAGTTCTTTCACAATATATACGTATATTAAATCATCATGATGTACACTTTAAATCTCTTACAATTTTATATGTCAGTTATACCTTAATAAGGCTAAATTTTTAAGTTAAAAACAACAAAATATAGAAAACAAAATCAGGAAAACAATACACAGACAAAATGAGAACTTTAACAAAGAGAAATCAAAAAGAATCAAACAGAGATTCTACAGCTGAAAAATTGAATGAATTGAAAAATAGAATAGAATGAATGAAAAATAAATTAGAATGAATTGAAAAATAAAATAGAGGGTATCAATAGTAGAATGGATCAAGCAGAAGAAAGAATTAGAAGACAAAACTTGAGATTATAATGTCAGAGAACAGACAAAAAGAATGAAAAAGAATGAAGAAAGCCTACATGATCCACGTAAACTAGAAAAAGAAACTGTTTGTAAATTATTGGGGTTCCAGAAGGAGAAAAGAAGGAGAAGAAATATAAAGAAATAATGACTTCTTTAAATATATTTTCAATTATAAGAAGAATAAATTCTGAGGATCTGATGTATAGCATGATGACTACAGTTAATAATGCAGTATTGCATACTTGAAAGCTGCTGAGGGTAGATTTAAGCATTCTCACCACACACACACACACACACACACACACACACACACACACACACGAGTTAACTATGTTAACTATGTGAGGTGATGGATGTGTTTATTATTTTGATCTTGGTAATCATTCTATAAGGTATATTTATATCAAATCATCACATTGTATACTTTAAATTTATATAATTATATTTGTCAGTTATTCCACAAAAAAGTTTTTTAAAAGTACACTTTTCTGGCCATGAAATTTAACAAGAACAAAAGAGGAATAAAAGGTTTCAGCTAAAGTAAATATTATTACATATTACATAAGATTTTCCAAAAATACATTATTAGAGAAAATACATATTTTGGGAATTTTCTAATAGGAAACTATTTTTTTCAAAGCTCAGAAAAAATTTTCAAATTATTAGATATTTTAAAATTGAAATTAGTTAATTTTTCTCTGTTGAATTACATGTCCATATAAATACATGCTGATCCCCAAATATATGCTCATACCTATAGGCATGTTAGAATAAACTTTATGTGATATCCTTATTTACATGACATGTGTTTTCAGAAATTCTCATCCAAATGAAGGGATGAAATAAAAACAAGGATGTTAGTAAAGAAAACAAAATTATTCTTACACTTTAACTCATTGGTGGTTTTTTCTCCCCCTTAGTTCTCTAACTTGTCTGTGGAACAGGAAAATCATCACCACTTGAAGTATACACATGTATATACATACATACATACACATTCACACAAACTTAAAGAGAATTATGTAGATTAGATAGAGCCTGAATAATTCTGATATCTTGTATAATGACATTTTGAGTTTATAGAATAAATTTAGTAAAATTAATGATCTGTTTTCTGGTAAGATACTGGTTTGGAGGATTTAATTACAGCTATTTAAAATAATATTTTTAAGCAAGTTCCATCTTTTATTTATTCATTCACTCTCATCTCCTGTCTTCATTAATCTTCAAATTAGTAGGCATTGAGTGTGAAATCTTGGGAAGACAATCAACCACGAGGATGTGAGTGAGGTATACCAGACCGATCTCTCCCCCTCCTCATTTATTCACTCAATAAATATTTATCAAGCAAATTCTATATATACTTTCGTCTAGAAACTTAGAATATACCAGCGAACAAAATACATAAGTTTACTGACTTTGGAGAGCATTCGTTCTAATTATAGAAGACAAACAATAAGTAATAGATGTGATTAATAAGAAATTATATAGAATGATATTAGGTGATAAAAGCTAAGAGGAAAATTTTAAAAAATAGAGCAAGGTAAGGGGCACTGGAAATACGGGCATAGGAGTGCAGTCTGCAGTATTAAATATCAGGGTAGGCTTTATTAGTTCAGGAATTAGTGGGGAAAGCATTAATTTAATTGTAGAAATAATGATGATTATAGTAACTACTCAGGAGGCAAAAGACAGGGCACTGTGAGAGTGTTCATAGATGGGAAGGTCAGGGAAAATCTTCCCTAAGTAGTTGACATTTAAGCTGAGACTTGAAGGATGAGACCTGAGGTGACCTTCGGTTTTAGCATTTAGCATTCTGGTCTTCCGCCCCTGTCTTGGAGTATTCTGGGGCAGTAAGAAATGGGTACTAAACTATCACCTGACTGCTTGTTACTTTGAAGAAATCAGCATTATAATTTTAGTTTTATAACACAAAAGAAAAAACAAATGAAATCCCCAGTCTTCCAATGCTGTTCCCCAAAAGCCACTTAGTGTAGTCTAGACAACTTTGAGGCTTAGATTGGTCTTGAATTATTGCCAGGCGAATGTGGGAGAAGTTTTCTGCTTGCCAGATAAAGGCTGGTTTATCCTGGTTCTCACTGGACTGACATCGAGGGAGGGGTTTGTAGGTGCTACATAGGTTCCTGAGGGGAAAGTCAAGAAGGAAGGGAGCTGGTGAACTGAAGGAATCATTACTAATGTGAATGATTCTTTTCCCTCAAATTCTGTTTTTTTTTCAAGTAGAGACTAATGATCAAGGAGATCATCATTCCAACTTTGCTGTAACCCATTCTCACCCTCAACTTCCCCTCCTTATGGTAAGATGTTTAAAGAACAGAAATTGAAAAAGTATTCTAAAGCATGAAACAGTGCACATGCCATTTCCTTGAAGATAATGAGTAGGGTAGGTATGATGAATTCTCAAGGTTGCAAGTTCCATGTATAAATAAAAATCTTTGAAAATGGAGCAACATTTCAACAGAAATAGATACCGTTTTCTAGACTAAATAAGAGAGGAATCTGTCTTGAAGTGTGGTAAAAAGGTCCAGGAAGCACTAAGAATTTTACAGGAATCTAATATAGAAGTGCTATGAGTAGGGACACAAAAATAAAGATAGAGAAGGAGATTGGAGAACACCAGCAAAGGGTCTGTGTGGAAGGAGATTCTTTAATCCCCTCAGCAGCAGTCTGATATCAAGTGTTTCTTTCTTCTTCTATTCCATATATTATCCTTTGCACCTCTTTCCCCTTCTCTTCTTTTACTTTATCCTTTTTCAGTAGAAACCCCCTTGCAGAACGCAGGGGAGACAGCAGACTAGCCACTTAGTTAGTAGCAGTTCCATCCACTTAGGTAATACTGCAAACCAGTTCCCCCTCAGCCTCAAATACATTCTTTTTTTGAATCTCTCTTTTATACCTAATCTCACTCCTCAGGTTTCATGTTCTTAATATACTTTCTGGTTTGAGTAATGGGGCCACCATTCACTAACTCTGTGATCTTGGATGTATTATTTCATTTCTCTAGATCTCTATTTCCTCACTTGCTTGGCTGACTGTTAAGTCTAAAAGGGGAAAGATTCAAAGATTGTGCCCAAGGAAGTCTGGCATGTTGATAACACATTTGGGAATAGATAATATATGTGAAGATATTTGTATTATCCACCAGAGATTATCCACCGTAGAAGAGACACTAAACAACTAAGTACAAAGAATGGTTCACCAAGTTTTTTTTTTATTTTCAAAGTACAGTTGATTTATAATATTAGTTTCAGATGTATAGCATAGTGATTCAATATTTCTCTAGATTATACTCCATTTAAAGTTACTACAAAATAATGGCTATATATTCCTGTGCTGTATAATATATTCTTGTTGCTTATCTATTTTATACATGTAGTTTCTATATCTTAAACCTATACCCCTATCTTGCCCCTCCCCATTCCCTCTCCCCACTGGTATCCACTGGTTTGTTTTCTATATCTGTAAGTCTGTTTCTGTTTTGTTATATACATTCTTCTTATTTTTTAGTTTCCACATATAAGTGATATGATACAGCATTTGTCTTTCTCTGTCTGATTTATTGCACTACACATAATAGTCTAGGTCTATCCATGTTGTTGCAATGGGAGAATTTCATTCTTTTTATGGCTGAGTAATATTCCATTGTGTATGTATGTATGTATGTATGTATATTTCTTTGTTTGTTTGTTGATGGACAATTAGATTGTTTCCATATTTTGGCAATTGTAAATAGTGCTGCTATGAACATTGGGGTGCATGTTTCTTTTCAAATTAGTTTTTTTGTTTTTTTTCAGATGTATAACCAGGAGTGAAAGTGCTAGATCATATGATAATTCTATTTTTAGTTTTTTAAGGACCTTCTATAGTGTTTTCCATGGTGGCTGCACCAATTTACATTCCTACCAGCAATGTACCAGGGTTCTCTTTTCTTCACATCCTCACCAATATTTCTTTCTTGTAGACTTTTTAATGCAAAAAAACTCCAGGCTCATTTAAAATTGCATCAAAAAATACTTAGTAATAAACTTAACCAAAGATGTAAAAGACCTATACTTTGAAAATTATAAAACATTAATGAAGAAACTGGAAGATGGTACAAAGATATGGAAAGATACAAAGAAGTGCAAAGATAGCCCATTTTCTTGCACTGAAAAGTTAATATTGTTAGAATGTCCATACTACCCAAAGCAATCTACAGATTTAGTACTATCTCTGTCAAAATACCAATAATATTTTTCAAAGAACTAAAATAAATAATCCTAAAGTTTATATGGAACCACAAAAGATCCTGAACTGTCAAAGCAATCTTAAGAAAAAAAGAACAAAGCTGGAGGTATCCTGCTTCCTGACTTCAAACTATACTACAAAGCCACACACAGTAACCAATACATCATGATAAAGCCAAAAAAAAAAAAAAAAAAAAAAAAAAACAAACCCCAAAACCAAAAACAACAGACAAATAGATCAATGGAACAGAATAGAGAGGCCCAAAATAAACTCACGCACCTATGATCAATTAATCTATGACTAAAGAGGCAAGAATATACAATGGAGAAAAGACAATCTCTGATAAGTGGTACTGGGAGGACAGCTACATGTGGAATAATGAGATTTGGACATTTTCTCACACCATATATAAAGATAAACTCAAATGGATTATAAAGACCTAATTGTAAGACTTGAAACCATAAAACTCTGAGAAGACAACATAGGCAGAACACTCTTTGACATAAGTCAAAGCAATATATATTTTTTTGGATCAGTCTCCTATGTCAAAAGAAGCAAAAGCAAAAGTAAACAAATAGAACCTAATTAAAATTAAAAGCTTTTGTACAGCAAAGGAAACTGTTGATAAAATGAAAATATAACCTACAGAATGGGAGAAAATATTTGCAAATGATATGACCCATAAGAGGTTAATACCCAAAATATACAAACAGCTCATACAACTCAATATCAAAAAGACAAGAAACCTGATTAAAAATGGGCAGAAGACCTGAATAGACATTTTTCTAAAGAAAACATACAGATGGCCAGCAGGCATATGAAAAGATGCTCAGCATCACTAAGTATTAGAGAAATACAAATCAAAACCGCAATGAGATATCACCTCACACCTGTCAGAATTGCTGTCGTCAAAAAGTCTACAAATAACAGCAAGTTTTTATTAGTGACTTTCTGTTATTGTCCTGCCCAATGTTGGAACATGAGTGCATGAATGAGGTAGTCTTGGTGTCAAAAAGGGAGACTATAAATGCATACAATATCATGAGTTTCCACCTAAGACTGATCCAGCTACTTCCACTGTCAAATGTCTAACCTGTCAACAACAGAGATTAACAGTGTGACCCTGAAATGGCACTGTCCTCCCAAGAAAGCCAACTAGACACTTGTGGCAAGTTGACATGGGACCCTTTCGATTTTGGAAGGGGTAGCAATTCATCTTGACTGAAACTGACACATATTTGTTACGTGATTGTTTGTCATGACCATAAGATGTTGGCCAGCAACATTAGTGGAGGTTTTACAGAGTGATCTACTAACTTGAGACTTCACACATTACCACCTAAGACTGTAAAGGACCAACTATAATATGGTGTGGTAAGTACAAGACTGAAATACACGTGAAGGGCCCTATTATCCTCTTCTGACTGTCTATTAAATGTTAAAATTATCTAGAGTTTGCTCTTCTGTTTTGTTCCTCATCCTCGCATTCTGCTTAGATATTCTTGTCCCTGACTGTGGTTTCAGCTTCCTCCCTTTAATACTCTTATGACTTCCAAATGCGTATGTCTAATTCTGACTTCATCTCTGAAAGCTAGAATCATATTCACAACTGCCACCTGGATGTATTTACCAGCAGGCTGCTTACATAATTGACATATTCAAACATATTTTCCCTTTAATTCAGTCCTGTCTGTATCCCCCTGGGTGAATAGCAGAGCCATCTCCAGCTGTCCAGGCCAGATACTTAAAGATTCCAGTTCTCTAATAGTCCATTGCATTTGTTTGCATTTTTTTTTCCTTTAGGAAGTTTAACAAACATAAAGAGGCCCCCGACCCCTGCCAACCATGTTTCAGTTTATCTCAGATACTTTTATGCCTTCACGTTAATATAAATACACACGCAGATAATTTACTCGGTAGCATTATTTGTATATATTTCTAATAACTGGAATATTTTCCTCCCCTCTGATTATGCAAAAACAGGTAAGAATTGCTTACTTTTCTTATGTATTTTCTATAAAACTATTGCCACAATTTATCATTCTACCATGGGTGAAAATATTCATATTTATATTCCATTTTCCAGTTATCTTACTAAAATATCGAGAGACCACTCCTAGACACAGTCTCAGCTCTGTGTAATTTTCCTGTGTTATCCCTTTTTTCTGTGCTGTCCCTTTTTATTCTCTTACATTAACAACTAACCACTGATGATCATTGTATGAAAATAATATTCCAGAAAATTTCATTAACAGGTTTTTTTGTTTTTTTTTTAACATTTTGTTTTATTGAGGTATAGTCCGTTTACAAAGTTGTGTCAATTTCTGGGGTACAGCACAGTTCTTATCATTCACAGGTTTTAAGGTAAATCACAAGTGACAGGATAAAGTCAGAAATATTTCTAATGCCCAGTTGAATGGTATTACAAATAATGTTTCTCTATACTTTTATACCCAGTAGTCCTACATAGATATAAATTAAATTGAGCTAACATAATTTGTTCTATATACTGTCACTCTATCATCCATATTTATCATCTTTTATGCATGACTTTTTATTTTGGTTAGTTTGTTTCCATCTTTCCAGATCTCAAAATCAAGCTGACTGACACATTTATCTTTTGTTGTCTTGCTCGTTAAGGAATGGAAAGCGATATAAAAATGCTTTGTATCTGGTGGACTGACTCTCACCTCCTAATAAAATGTCAGTAATACTTAAATATTACTTTAATAATTTGTACTTCCTTGAGAAGAGCACAACCGATAATTATGGCAATCCCTATGGATCATACAACCCTTGTAGACTTTATTGAGTGAGACCATGTTCGCTGCCTATCTACTTCTGTGGTCCATAGTTACTTTTGAACTGTTTACTAATGCCTTTCCCATCATTACAACATTTGGCCAACATTCTTCATACCATGTCATGAAATGTGGTTTCTGGTTCTTAATCATTCTCTGCATCATTTACATCTCCACAAAAGAACATTAAGTAATTGCAAGGTGCATTTTCATCACATTGAATCATTTTAATTACTTGTGAATTAGTCTTTAATGGCTGATAAAATTAGATAATTCTTATACTGATTTATGTTGAAATGCTTAACTCCTGTTGAAATATGATTCTATTCTTAGTTAAATGAAGTGACAAAGTCAATTAATTATATTATTAAATTCTGACCTTGTGTTTTAGAGTTAAATCATTTTATATTTATTCATTTATTTGTTCAACAAATATATATTCATTCCTGACTGTATACTACAACTTTGTACTAGGCACTGGTAAACAAGGAGAACAGGGTCCCTCTGCTTGTAGAGCTTACCAGCTAGGGCTACAAGGCTCATAGACAAATAAGTGAACGAGAATGAAATCTGCTATATAATTGATAGGATGATATGATGACTACTATTCATACCTTTCTGTAGTCTGAAATCAATATTAAATAAATTGTTTGCTAAATTCCAGTGGAATAATATTTCAGGTTTTAACTTAGTTCTCTACTGATAGATAACTTTAGATAATCTCAAAAAATGTGATCTCTTAGATTCTTTTTTTTTTTTTTTCTGTATCATATCTATTTCTCCTACTAGTGGAAATGCCTCAGGATCATCTTTTATTTTATATTTTGTGGCTTGGTATATATTTTTAAAATGGGCTTCTACATAAGGTTACCACATTGTGTAATCATTACTAAATCATTTATTCAAGACCAATTCAAAAGATGACTCCTTTAGAACTCCCTCTTTGTCATTCAGAGAACCTTCTTAATTCTACAAGCTCAGCTCTGTGTAAATGTCATTTGTATAATACTGATATATTGTGACCTATGTATGCATTTGCCATAATTGTTTTTTTTTTTAATCTTCAAAGGCAAAAGTTGAATTTCTTGTCTAGCCTTTGGAAATTCCTTAAATTTGGATCAAGTGCTGAAATGTATGATTGCAGTACAGTAATTGCCTGATGATGAAAAATTCCCACAAGGTCTAGAATTGCTCTCAGATCAATTTGTCAGTTAATGACATCACTGACATTTGTTTATGATGTTCTATATTATAGATTTGGGACCTGTGAGTTTTTCCATTTTTTAACTTCCTCTACTCCTTTGTAAATTTCGTGAACGCAGAGATAGTGCCTCATTCAGATTTATAACATCTAACGTAATGCTCTCCACATAGAAGGCACTCAGTAATTATCTGTCAAATTAATTAATAAAATATTGTTGTATTAGTCGGCTTGGGCTGTCATAACAAAATACCATAGACTGGGCGGCTTAAACAACAGAAATTTATTTTCTCACAGTTCTGATGCTGGACGTCTGAGATCAGGGTGCCGGCACGGTTGGTTTCTGGTGAGGGCTCTCTTCCTAGCTTGTAGATGGCTGTCTTTTCCCTGTATCCTCACATGGCAGAGAAAGGAAGCTCTGATGTTTCTTCCTTTTCTTATGAGGGCATCAGCCCTGTTGGTTAGGACTCTACCCTTATGACCTTATTTAACTTTTTACTTCCTCACAGGACCCATCTCTACGTAGTCTCTTTGGGGATTAGGGCTTCAATATATGAGTTTGGGGGGAACACAAGCATTTAGTCCATAATAATCATTGATCTAATCTTTAAAAACATACAGTGCATATTTGAACTTGCTATCATGTACACCCTAAATCAGTTACGGGAGTGCCAATCTTATTTCTTTATTGAGTTAATGGGCACTTGGAAAAAAACCATAGTGTTCCAAATATGCATGTATTAAAAAAGACTTATTTTTTTCTCTAGTTAGTAGTATTTTTCAGAATTTATCCTGTGTCCTTTTTTGGGCATCTCTAAGTAATCCCAAATTTGAGAAAGGAGCACTCTTAATTCCTCCTTTCTCTAACCCCCATATCTAACTATTTTGGTAAATTTTCTTCCTACATGCTCATGAATCTCTTATTCCTGAGTATATCTATGGGCATTGCCTCAGTTCCAGGACTTCATTTTTATTTGATCTAGAGACTGATGTAAATGACTCTAAGCTGGTCACCTTGGCTTGAGAGAGGTAATGAGCTGTGTGGGAGAATGCTGACCCTGCAGTTGGCTGGCTGGCTTGAATACTCAGTTCTGCCTCTTAGTGGCTGTGACACCTTTTCAAATAAGGAAGATAATTCTTTCCTCAGGTAATTTATCATAATTATATTAAGTATGATTTAATAATTATTCAATGAAATAATGATATTATATAGTAAGCTCTTAATTTTCATTCTTCCCTTCCTTTTTCTAGTTTCTGTCTTCCCCGATATTTTCCCCAAAGGAGAAATCCCTTTAAAGCTTGTATTTGTACATGTTGTTCTTCTGCCAGAATTCTATTACTGACTTCCCCAAAACCTACAGGATAAATCCCAAGCACCTTAGTGTGTTATTCAAGGCCCTTAAAGATCTGAATTCAGCCTACCTCCTTCAGGTCAGACACTTCAGCTAACCCCTTGTATCATCTGCAGCCCTTAAGGTCCACTAAGCCATATTTCATGAAGCTTTATACATATATATATATATATATTTGTTATCTGAATTAATTATTTGTTATTATATTGTCATTGGTGTACATCTTTTTCTCCTTTATTGACTCAGACCCTTGCCATCTCCCCCAGTGTTGGTGCAAATAGACATACTTCACTAACTCTCCAGGTTCTTTCATTTATTCTTTCAGTAAATGAATAGTACAGTAATTCTGCATTTTTTTTTTAATATTTGCATTTCTGTGTACTAGGAAGTAGTTTTGAAACTTTCTCTATGCTTTTAAGTGTTTGTTTTTTTTTTTTTTTAGATTTTTTTTGGTGTACTTTGAATAGGGTTTGCAAATTTTATAACTGCTTTTAGAAACCTCATCTTTTTTAACTTAAAAATTCTTGCTAGTATTATTCTCTTACTATGTATAATTATGTCTGTACTTTGTTTTAAGAATTCATTCATATGTAAAACTGTCTTATGCTACTAAGGACTTTTCAGAATATTAGAACTAGATCATGTAACTTTGACATTCAGAATTGAAGCTACAATTAAAAATATATACAATTGCACAAAAGATGCAGGGGCAAGGTTAGAATCAGGCTCTGAAAAAAATGAAACAAAAATGCTAAAAATTCTTAGTTTATAAAGACTGGAATAGTAGAGGAAAAGGTTTTAAAAATAATGTGTTAAATCACTAATAATAAAACTCATGGATCAAAAGTATGAAAGGCACAGAAAAAACAACTGCTAGGCTATTCCACAGTATAAAAACATTACAAATAAATAACAAATAAATGTATTGTTGTGGGATACAACATGGTGGTTGGTGACACAGGAAGTAGAACAATTTACCAAAAGCAAAGGATGAGAATAGAAAAAGGAGTTTATTAGGTTGTACGGCCATAGACGGCAGCGGGCCACATAGACAAGAGGTACCTGTGTGAGCCCTGAGGGCCGATTGTTGGGTCTTTTATAAGGTCAGGTCACAAGGTGCCTGATTGGCTCATGTACAAGTCTCTGATTGGTTGTAGGTGAGGTAAGAAGTTTAGGGTCCGTGAAAGGCGATGGGATTTATGACTCTAATAAGGTGGGCTGAAACAAACCAGAATTGCAGGCAGATGTCTGAGAGCCCAGGAATGAGGGTCATTGGACTTTGAGGCATGCCAGTTGGCCCCAAATGTATGTTAGAATATTTGGCTGTGAAGATCATTTAATTTCACTCAGTTTGTCATGTCAGACAATTTATTTTCAACCAATTTGTTTGTAACGAATTTGTATGAACCAAATGATTATGTGTATTGAGAATGTGATTAGACTAATGCTAGTGTCAGATATTAAATGTTATGATAATTTAAAAGTCTTATTCCCAACCTGGAGGAAATGAAGATTTCCCAGGGCCTGTAAAAACCAAAGTATCTTATCTTTAACCAAATCAGAATTTTTTAGGAGATGATTTAACTTCAGTTAACTTCAATTCCATAACTCACACAACATAGCACCAAAATTTCCAAGTGTTATCACATATAGTCTTATTTAATCCTCATAATTGTTTGAGATATGTAGGGTTTTTATTAATTTATTTATTTTATAGATGAAAATATTGAGACACAGAGATTGTTGAGTGATAGAGTCATCTCAAATCCCAGTCTCTGGTGCTTCTTTTATTCAACCATGTATAATCATATCAGTATTTTACCTGTCTTAAGAATTATCTCATATGTGAAAATGCTTTATGTTAAGGACTTTCCAATATATTATAACTAGATATTCTTGGATATCTTCCAAGACTTGCCTGTTCCATATTTGATTCCCCTATAATTGCTATGAATATTTTCATAAAAAGAATTGCCATGCTATTTTCTCAAATAATATTATTATCAAAAACAAATTTAAATACTCACTGGATTTCTATTGTAAGTGACAAAGATCCATGCCCAGTGTTTCAATAAAAGGAAAAGTTATAAAATGATAAAAACTAGAGCATTTTATATACAGTATTGTCTACCTATTATTTAGAATTGCTTACAAAAAGCAATGGGTTACATTGTACATCTGGGGTTTTATGCATTGCACTTACTACACAAGCAAACTTCAAAAAATTAAAAAATAAGAAATCACATCTATAGGTCACCAGGTTAGTAAAATGAATGCTGTTCAATTTAAGAATTTGTTAATAGGTAGTCCAGAGTGTTAGCAGATTGTGTTAATTTATTTATCATCTTTAATGTGTAATATTTCCAAATATTAAATAATGTTTTAATGTACCTTTAATTATATTTTTGTTTTTATTGCTTCTAGAATTTTATGAAAGCACTACCTACATTTTTTTGTGACTCATCCTTCACCTGTTCTAAAATTTAAAAAAAAAAAAAAGGGAGGGAGAAAAAGAAAAAGCAAGGTAAAAGTTAGACTCAGGGTATTTAGACATTGGACAGTGTTTAAAAGCCCACACATGTAGCAACTTGTTGTAGGTTCAAAGAATAGGCAAGTAAATGACCAGCAGTTTGGGACCTTTTGTGACGGAACAATGCATGGATGAGCTGAGGGAATTAGTCTCTGAAAGCAAGCTGGCCCCATTACTAGTAATTATAGTTAATCAGCAACAATTGTCTTGACCAAGATACGGATCAACCCTGAGCACTAACTAAACAGGACTAATGAGGGTAATGGAGGATGAAGAAAGCTTGATTGAATTTAGCCGGGCATTGAATACCTTTAGCAGAGGAGGCATTTTCAATCTCAGTTCACTCTCCTCCTGTTGTTTAGTCCAGAAGGCACTACCTGTCTTCAGATCTGGAGACCACGGTTGTGATTCTCAGCATAGACATTGAAAAGCAGTTAATGTTTAATGCAATGAGCGATATTTATTTACTAGCCCCACGCTGCGTTAGTATGGTGGCATTGTCCTTTAATCCTCACTACTCAGAATGTGGTTTGGAGACCAACCGAATTGGCATCCCCTGGAAATTACATAGACTCTCAGGCCCCATCGCAGACCTACTGAACCAGAATCTGCATGGTGACGAGCTCCCCAGGTGACTCCGTGCACTGTAAAGTTTGAGAAATGCTGGTACTCAAACCAAGGGATGCCTTGGACCTAACTGCTATGTTGTCTCACGTTGGGTGTCCAGTTTCTTAGAGAAAGACAAATGGTAGTAATTTGCACTCCAATCTATAATAAAAGTAATGTATTTGAGAAGAAAAAGTCATTTTTCCCAGCTTTTCTTTAATTCAGGACAGCGTTAATGCTCACAGAGGGAGAGGTGAAAGGTCTCCTCTGGAAAGAAAGAGCCTATGTAAACAGTGCATACAACACAATGCTTTCCAATCAATTAAAAACATTTTTATTTGTGTTGCAATACTCTCTTCCAAGAAGCCAGTGCCCTTCACACAGATAATAATTCAGTTTTACAGCTCCACTAGGTAACCTGTATCAACATTCCACTGTCATTCAGTGTGAATAGAACATCTGAATCCTGAGAAACTTAGGTGATTTGGGCAACTCATTTAGTGGAAGTTTTGAGAACAAGAAATAAAAATACTTTATTTTCCCCCATTCCATTCAGTGTGCTATATTTGGGGAACGTCAAAGTCTATTCTAATATACTAGACGTTCATTTTCAGTGGATGAATTTAATACCAGATTGTTGAATTGCATACATTTTAGCTTTGGCCTTGTGGATCTCAGATATTGAAGTTATATATTCAGATTAGTATTGATGAGTGTTCTTTAATGAGTACAAGATATTTATGTATTTATTCAGTTAACTGAAAAAACAGAAGGAAGGAAAAGAGTGAGCTCACACACATTACGACTTGGCTCTAATCTAGTTACTTTACAATTGTTGTCTCATTTATTTCTGGCAGCAGCACTACGAAAAACATTACTCGTTTTTCCCACATGGAAACTGAGGCTAAGAAAGGCTAAGTAAGTAATTTACCTAATGCAGTAAGTGGCAGAGTCTGAATGCAAATTATGTCTGCTTGGCAGGAAAACCATCCTTCTGTTTACCACACCAAATTTACTTACTCATCTTGGTTGATGAGGATTTCTATGCATATTGCATACCTCTGGAATGTAATTATTTGCTACCCAAACAGAACATAAAGAGTACTATAAGACTTTATTACAAACAAAACAATCCCTTGCCCCATACCTTTTGTGCTTTTCTTTCCTTCTGCCATAGCCAAATATTTCAAATTCTCAAATCTGCTTCTTCTTGCTTTTATATCCAAATGTCTATATAATGTTATTATCCACCACTTATTAAACCAATTTTGGACATGACCTGTATTGACTTCATATATTTTGATAGTTGAAGATTTAGTCTTTTTTGTATTTTCCATCTTTTTCTAACTTTTTTTTTCTGAGGTTAATAATCACTTTGTTTAATTTGTTAAGTTTTCATAGCTCTCCATGCTCTTGGAAAGCGTGATCATTTTCTCTGAAGTTCTGGTGCAGAGTTTATAATCCCAGGGCCTCTCTTCCCTCTTTCTAGTGCTGGGTTCCTTGCTTTCTGGATCTGATGTTTCTCTCTTTCTGGGTTGACCCATCATGTTGCTAAAATTAACCCTATGGTAGTTTCCCAAGAAATGATTTTTGGGAGGTTCATATTCTGAATCTGTGTCTCTCTGAAACGTCAACATTCGGTTGACAGTCCAGCTTGCGTTCTAGTTATTTATTGCTGTATAACACATCCTCCTGAAATCTACTGGCATGACATAACAACCATTTTATTGTGTTCACAGATTTTATGGGTCAGGAATTTGGGCAGGGCACAGAAAAGATGGTGTATCTCAGCTCCACAATGTCTAGGGCTTGAGCTGGGCAGACTTCCATGGCTGGGACAGTCAGATGGCCATGCTGGAGTCATTTGGAGGTGCTTCATTCACAGAGCTGGCACTGGTTGGGTTCAGCTGAGATTACAGACTGGTGGGTCTACATGTGACCTGACCTCTTCATGCAGCTTGACTTTCTCGTAGCACTGGCTGACTCAAGGTTTTAAAAATCATGTTTTAAAACCACTAGAGCCAATATAAAATTTTAAGTTAAAAAATTGTTTTTCCCCTCTTTGGAATTTGAACCCATTCATTGGGGGATATCTAATCTACAAACTAATGATCTTCAATTTTATCTTTTTTTTTGCATTTTATGGTAATTTTTGCATTTGAATTTTTTTACTTTGCTTAATTTCTGAAATTTCTGTTGCTTAGTATTATGGCTTTTTGACTTGATCAGTTCTTGTCTCTTTCCTCTCCAGTCCTTCATCTTTTTATTTTGTTCAGCTTCCCATATTTTCTCAACTTTATCTTGTAATTTTAAAAATTCAGTTTTTAATATGCAGGCATTCACTTTTGTTCTCTGATTAACTTTATTTCTAGCATTCTATTTCTGGATCAGAGAGTTTCTATCTTTTTTTACTTATCGGACAATATTAACTATGATGATGATGATTAATTTTTGTTTCTTACCTGCATTATCTTTGTTTCATGTAAATTGTTTTCTTTTTCGTTTGTTTTAGTTTTTGTGTGTTTGACCCTGAATAATTTCCTCAAAGTCCTGGTAATCTTTTACCTTTGAGAGGGCAACTTAAAAGATGGTGGAAATAATTTGTGCATGATTGGTGGTAAGAGTGACAGTTGAGCACTTAAGCTAGAGGCATTCCAGAAGAAAATTCTAGAATTTTCACAGAAAGATGCCAAATGTTAGTATCTTTAGGTTTTTTTCTGATTTGGCTTCTCTACTGAGGAATCCACCACTCTCTTGTATTAGAAGTTTATGCCTAGACAGTGTTCTGGGAGCAGCAGGGAGTAAGGGATCTGGGAAGCCTCACCACTCATATGCAGATTTTATTTAATCCCATTGTTTTTATTCTGGCACCTGACTCCTCCCCTCCGCTGTCCCTTGTGTGTCTCTAGTTCAATTATGCCAGCAAATAAAGTCATGGTATTTTTCAAGATTTGAAAGCATTAATAACAGTGGGGACAGAGATCTAACTTCTCCTAATTAAGACTTTCAACCAACCTCCTCTTCTGCACTCCTACCTAACCCTGGCCTTTTATGTTATTTAGTTCCTCCAAGAGCTAAGCCTTTTGTGAGTTCAGGGTAGACTGACTCAACTTTTTATTATTATTTCCATCTATTTAAGTTGCAGCTTTGTCTGCTCTGTTTATGTAAGTTACCTCTCCTACGTCCACTTTTCCACTTCAGAATAACAATTTGAGTATTTATCTGCCTATAGTCCCCTCTCTTATTTTCTTTGTCCTTTTGGTTGTCTTATCTTTCTCATTTACTGTTATTTCAGTATATATTTTTGGAAGCAGTAAAAGATAAACACAATTTACTCTTTGAGTAGTCTAAGTATTATAATAAACAAACTCCAAATCTCCTAGGCTTAACACAATAAAGGTTCATTTCCACCCACATCCCAGCCTAATGGGGGCAGGGTTTTCAAGGGTTTACTTCCCACCATGTGGTGACTTGAAAATCCAGCCACTTTCAATTTGATGTACCACCATCCCCTCCCTAGGGCCTTGGCAGCCTCCTAAGTCTTCTTCATATAAGGGAAAGAGAGCCCATATAGGATGGCGAGGAGTAACTTCAGACCGAGGAATTATATATCACATTTGCTCACGTGGCTATGCCTAAATTTAAGGGAGGCCCAGAAATATAGTCTGGGCGTATCCCTGTGAAGAAAAGGAAATAAGTTTGTTGAGCATCCAGCTTATCTCTGCTGAATGCACGTTTTCTATCTGTCATTTTATCAGAGGTCTCGAATACATATTCTTTCCAAAATGTACTCATCAGTCAAATATATAGGAAAAGATAGTTTAATTTCTATAATTTCTACATGTAATTTATCATATAGGATCTATGTCAAAATCTAATGTATAATTACTAACATGTTGAAATCCTGGTATAAACTCTAAGGAATATTTCTTTAATTCAATTGGGAGAAAGGAATCTAGTGTTAACTTTAGGTTGCATGAACATCATTTTTTCATATATTAAATACAGGTGGTTCTTGGTATTCTTCTACTTGAACACTCTTTTTGAAGAATATTGAAATAATTTTCTATTTAGGGTATTCTCTAAGTGTCTTGGAAGAAAGACACCAAGTAAATAGAAAAGAACAAAATATTTATTAGAGGGAGAAATTTTAAATAAAATTTGTTCTAGGGGCTCATTTTATAAAACCCGTGTCCATCCCCCATGTCTAGCTACAGAGTTTTGTGTCAGGTAACCAAAATTAGTAATCTGTTCACATGAACAACCTTTTTAAATGACATACTTTTCTTGTATATGATGAATAGCTCTCCAGTTAGTGCCAATATCAGTCCTCGATAGTAAGTTGAATGTTTTGATAAACAGTAAGCACCCCCTTCCTTTTTTTTTTTTAATTACTTGCAAGTTCTCAAATTATCCCAGGAAAGAAAGCCCAGTGACGGAGGAAAACAAATATGTGGAAACCTATCCTCCTCCTTCCAGAGGTGGGATCTGCAGGCATAGCCAGGCACAGTTGGCTGCATAAAAATATTTTGAAGTTTTTGGTCATTAAATTTATATACATTTCATATTTTATATATAATGTATTTTTGTCTGACTTAAAATATTATTTTCCCTCCAAAATTTCCCAGTTAACTTTATGCTTAAGGAGAAGCTTTTAATTAATTAATTAATTTATTTCCTGTGGCCATACTTCATATTTCTAATCCAGGTTGGAAAAAACAGTTGTGAAAAGATGTTACAAGTATCACAGCTCCCTTCCCCAATGTGGTAAAACCTGTGGCTTTTCCCTTCCAGCTTTGTGAAGCTACTGTTTATTTGCTGTTTCAGTAGAATTTCACACATATTTAGTGACTGATAGTAAAGAATTTAGACAGTACTCAGTTCTTTGTCTTATCTTTCCATTACATTAACCAGAACAGCATTTTTTCAGATGTTTTTCTCTATACTAGTTGAAATCATAATTACTATATGAACTTGAAGAATCCTTCTGAGATGTGCAAGCAGATAGATAAAAGTTAATTGGCTAATTGTGTAGACTGCATTATGTGGGACGTTTAAAGTGTCTGTATTGCTAATATTACATCATCACTGTCTTTCCAAGAAAAAGTGATAGAGTTGAAATCTTCTATCTTTTAATCTCTTTAAACTATAGGTCATATTCTAGTAGATAACATGCCATGAGATTAAATATCAACTCCCAAATAATAAAATATTAGCATAATAACGAATCAGACTAAAGACACATTTGGAGAAAATTGTCGAACACTTATGAAATGTATAGACTTTAATCTTCAATTTTCTGTTGGCAGTTAAAAAATTGGGCCTATCTGCTTATGTAGTCTCTGTTATCCTTTTTCAGACATCCCTCCTACTTAACAATAGTTTCTTTCTAAAAGATTCTTCATCAGTATTTTTTGTTTTGCCAGTATCTTCCCAGTTCCTCCTGAAACTTTTCAGTTGCCTGCTCCTTCTTCAGTATCTCCTTTCACAGTATTTCTTACTCCTGTCTCATTTATGCCAGATCTTCCCTGAAAAAGGACAGACAATTTTTGGGGGTTGAATTCTATAAAATTGCTGATAGTTGACTATCTTTTAACCTACAAAGTGACAATTTCATATAGTTCACTCTAAACATGATAACTTCATCCTAAGGTATTTCTTTCCTTTAAAGCCAAGTTTTTTCAAACATAGTATTTAGTTTCTAGAAATTAAATACATCGTTATTTTCTAATCACTAATCTCTCTGAAGTATCCCGTATCTACTTCGTCTGTATCCCAAAGGCCATCAACATTCCTGAATCGTCAAGTTGAGTTACCTCTTCTGAATTCTCTTTGCTCTCTACACCTTTTGAACACACTGGCATCAGTTAGGAAACTTGAAATCACTCTGATGCTCTGACATCCTGGCAGTTCTGCCTTTCTGACATCTCTTCTTTCCTTCGTCCCATGACTCTTCTTCTTGCTTTATTTTAGCTGTGGATCGTCTCCATGTCAGTCTTTGGACCCAGCTTCTTCTAACTTTAATCTTTCTTTTTGGAAACTTTCACCCAAATAATACCTGTGTATCATTATTTTCCCTTGAAACCTTATTCATTTTATTTCCTGTATTTCTACTAGTTCAGTTCCTTTGTCGTCCAAGCTCAAATCTTATGCCATTTCTGACTTACTCTTCTGTTTCCCATAGTGAACCAGGTAAAAAGTCCTTTCAGTTGTTTTGTGTGTATTCCTTTGTATCATTCTAGAGCGGGAGTCTATCATGATATAATTGGTTTATTGTAATAGGTCCCTAAATGATCTTCTCTTTCTCTAAGACAAACCATACCACATGACTCAAATTTCCCAATTTCTTAATTCTCAAAACTACTTTTACCAGAACACTCTACTGATCAAAAACCTTTCGTTATTCTTCACTATCACTAGTTATCACAAACTTCCTAGCTTAACATTTAAGGTCCCTTTGAATCTGATTCTAACTTATATTTTTGTGCATTACTTCTCTATTAGAACCCTCCATTCTGTCCAGGATCATCAGAGACTTCTTTAATTCATCTGAGACCAACAAACATTTACTGAATATCAATTGCATTGAGAGTCTAGGAATATCTACTGTGAGTCAAATACTGTGGTAGTTCTGCAGGTGCTACGTACTCTCTACCTCCCCTCACCTTTGGACATTTCTTCCTTCCAACAATGGAATATAATTTAACAGTCTTTGTGACTCATTCATTCATCTCACAATTACTGAGTATTTACTACTTCATAAGGTCACTGGAGATACAGTAGGAGAGAAAGACAAATAGAAAGGAAACAAAAACATCCATACATACCATGAAAAAATATTTTAATGTGATAGGGAGTGACTTCTGGAGGGAAGACAATGATAAGCTGAGCCAGGAAGATTGAGAAGGAACATTTCTGGGAAAATCTAGAGGAAGGGAATTGCTGGCAGAGGGAATAATGGTGAAGGTCCTGAGGCATGGTAGAGCTTGAATGTTTATAAAATAAACCAAATTATGAACAACTGAGTTTAATTATTCTAGTATTAACAACTAATGATTATCCCTTTATTTCTAGTTACCATGCTCTTTAACTCTCACTGACTGTCATTAAATCCTACTGTTCACTCCAAGCCAAGACCAAGCTTCATCTATAAAGTCTTTATGGCAGTGTCTTCCATGGTGGACTATCCCTTTAAATCCTTAGCATGTGTTTGACTGCCCATTGTGTACAATATAAACCAATTTTTTATTGGTATCTAATACTTGTGCTACTAGCATTTTAATAAGGTGTATATCTTTGCTTTATTAGATTATGAATTCCTTAATTGAAAATAATTCTTTATAAAATTTCCAAACACCCAATAGCTCCTCATCAAAGTGTGATTGAACATAAAAGCTGTCTTTTTGGACCTCACTTTCTAGAGCAGAAAAAACTGAAAATACATACGGCATACAGGGTTGTATAAAATTTAAGGAGACATACATCGAGGGTAGAGTTCATACCTGAGTCTTGAAGCTTTTGAGCAGTGAAACAGATCATGTGGTATTCTGCCAGTCTACAACCGTGGTCAGAAAATACAAGAATGAGATCACCCATTAAGTTCTTCCAAGAAAACAGTTCATATAGGCATGCTTACCAGTTACGGTAACTACATGGTGAAAAAGAGAGGCTGATGACGGAGATCCCAAGACTGCCCATAAATCCTTGACCCACATTCTGCAGTGGCTTCAGCCACTTCCAAAATACCCTCAGGGGATGTGTGCACAGAACAGATCAGACAAAATCTCTGAATTTCTGACTGGACTTTGATACCAATTCCTGTGCAATTTCCAGGCAAACTTTACTGGACCACCTGTGAGTCACAAGATCCCTCTTTAACGCAATACTTCTAAATTCTGGAGCAGAGTATTCCTAAACATTTAAATCCAATACATCCCCAGGGCAGGGGTGGAGGTTGGGGGAGAAAGAAATGTGGAATGGAGGAAGGCAGCTACAGGCTCCTTTTATTGCATAAGTCACAGGATAGTATTAAGAGAGGAAATTATTCATAGAAGAATAAAGGAAGTGAAAGAGAAAACCATGGAGTCACAGAAGATACTAATCACTTGTAATGGCTCAGCTAGGACCCTGCTCTGCCTTAGGGGTTCTCTTTCATCTCTGACCCCAGGAGAGTTTGTAAACAACCAGTCATGAGGCTGTAGAATAGAATGTGCCATTTCTGATACCATCATTGCTCCTTGTATACAGTGTAAATTAACTTCTGCTGCTTAAGAGACTTAGTTGTGCTGCGGGTTTGATCTTGCTGCTTTACCTGCTAGCTGAGGATGTTGGGCTGATTATCGCACAATGTATCTTGGTGATAATAATCGTATTCCCTTACACCATGATGTAAGCATTGTATGAAAACACCACCTAATATGTAGTGAGTGCTCAACAAGTTATTTGCTGTTATTATCATTATACCTTTCTCCTTTATGCAAAATATAACGAAGTATTTATTACGGAATTATGTAATTTAATATTTACCTCTCAAGTACTAAGAACAACAGTTCAAATGCCCTGTTTTAGTAAAGACAATTGCATTTGTTTAGAAGTTGTTTGAATATTTTCTTAAATGACAAAGACCTTTTGGATTCTTGAAGCATGGATCCAAAGGATTTGATATAATGTCTATCTTCATAATGTGAGAGGAAAAGTTAGCCAACTTTTATTCCCAATTCAGTACTATGGTATCATTGATCTTCTGCTACCAGTAGTAAATAGTGAACGGAGCCAGTAATCAAAAGAAATTTTTAAAAAGAGGTGTTCCTGAAATGTAAGTGCCAATGCTGGCATCCTTGTTATTTCGTTCAGGAAATCCTGGGGGGCGCATTTGAAATATTAGCTAAGGAGGGCTCATTTTGCAGAATAAACACAACTAGAAACACAAAGCAGCAATTAATTAGGTTTCCCATTTTAAGAATAATAAAAAGGATTGATGATCCTAATACTTTTCTGTGAGGATTTATTTACTTGTCATTCTTGATATCTTAAATGCAAGTGCCTCTTTAACCTCCTAAGTAATTTCAAACGAGTAAAAGTGTAACAGATAAAACCTGATTTAGGGCTTATGGGTATATTTGAAATAGTTGACTTTTAGAGTAAATATTAAATTATTAATGTCTGTCATGCCATTAGTTTCTCTCATTTCTTTGTTCTTAGATTTCTCTCAAATTTCAGTTCTATTTTGTGTGCGTCTCTTCACCCCTACTCAGAAGAGGGAGGGCTGGTTTTGGACTCAGGTTGTGAGTTGAAGAATAAAGGCACATCACTTTGATCCTGGACATCTAGGAAAGAAGAAAGAAAATATTTATTTCCCTCAAGGATAAATATTGCTTGCAGCCATTTGTCAAATGTTTCTTGTGAAAATTTTAAGAACTTGTTCAATCTTAGGGGCAATACACACTCAGTTTCAGTCTTTACACATGTGAACTGCTAAACTTATAGTGTGAGGACCATTCCACAGTATATTTTACTATAGTTTCTAAAAGTTGTAAGAGATACAGTATATACATATTTTTTAAAAGTAATAATAGTAACTTCTATTGGATACACACTTATCATATTCTCAACTAATGTAAATGCTTTGTTTGTACTCAGCTTTTAAATTATTACAGTAACTCTATGCAGATACTAAGAAAGATTAACAAAGTTTCCCAAGTTCATTTGGTCAATAAGAACTAGAATCAAAATTTGACCCTGGTATTCTCATCTCAGTATATAGCCAGCTAAGCTCTGACGTTCCAGTCATGTCATAACAATTTTGAAAGAAAATTCATATTGTGTAAGAGACACAATCATGTCCATAAGGTAGGCAAAGGAACTTCTGTTTTCTCTTATTAATGTAGATTTAGGAAATAGAGAAGCACAACTAGTAAATGTGGGCATGGAACTTAGTGAAATTGCCATCAACTAGTTTCATAAGACATACTATAAGAAGATGAATAGAAAAATTTTAGCTGATCTTGAGAGGGAGGTTATTTTTAATTGAGATGCTATTATCTCAGACACGTGTTCGGACAAGGGCTCACTTCCTTTTAGATGGTCAAGTTCATCTGAGAGATTGACAATAATGAAACTGAGATGTTGACACTGCACCCATTATTTGTTCCCTCACACAACCTTTTAATTCCCTGCAAAAGCTACACATCTTGCTTCTCCCAGGCTTGAATTTAGTAATTTTTTTTTCCCCTTCTCTTAAGACTGACTCAGAGTCCTAGCAATGGCACATTCAGATTTGTGTAGTTAGAGAATCTTTAGGCAAGAACTAGTATACGTGAATATCCACATTTCACATGTATTCAAAAGGCAGTATATCATTTAAGGACACAAATTAAGTGACATTAAACAATAATTTCAGATGACCAGTCCACATTTTAAAAATGAGCCAAATTCTTTTCCTGCTAAGTAGAAATTAATTAGAATAAATAAGCTGGTTTCTTAATACCTAATTGTGAATATAATGCATACCATATTCTATCCATGATTTCTAAAAAGAGCATTATGCCTTTATTAATTGGCATAAAAGAGTTATAAGAAGGAGTAGCTGCAGAAATATAAGAGCCACAGAGATGTGGTGGTCAAGGGAGCAGAAGGTTGCAAGAAGAAAAGCATGGCTCAAGTTGCCAAGAAAGAGACAAGTCAGATGAGGACACATGCCAAACCTCCCCAGGGCCTATGCTGTGTATACACGGCTCTTCTTATCTCTGGATGTCACATAGGCAATTCATCAGGTGTTTGCCGATGCTTGCTATGGCATGCCCTTCTTAAGGGTTATTTTATTTCTTTCTTTTTTAATTGAAATATAGTTGATTTACAATATTATATTAGTTTCAGGTATACAGCATAGTGATTCAGTATTTTTACAGTTTAAACTCCATGAAAAGTTAATGATAATGGCTATAATTCCCTGTTCTATACAGTATATCCTTGTTGCTTATCTATTTTATGCATAGTAGTTTGTATCTCTTAATCCCATAACCCTAACAGGCCCACTCCCCTTCCTTCTCCCCAGTAGTAACCCCTAGTTTGTTTTCTATGTCTGTGAGTCTCTTTCTGTTTTGCTGTATACATTTGTTTGTATTCTTTTTTAGATTCCACATACAAGTGATATCGTATCATATCATGTCTGTCTTTGACTTATTTCACTAAACCTAACAGGTCATCCACATTGCTGCAAATGAGAAGATTTCATTTTTTATGGCTGAGTAATATTTCATTATATATCTATATCTATATCTATATCTATATCTATCTATCTAGATATCTGAATAGATATCTAGATAGATAGATAGGTATCACATATTTTTTGTCCATTTGTCTGTTGATGAACACTTGGGTTACTTCCATATCTTGGCTGTTGTAAATAGTGCAGCTATGAACATTGGGGTGCATATATCTTTCTGAATTAGTGTTTTCTTTTCTTTTCTTTTTTTTTTTTTTCCTGAATGTATACACAGGAGTGGAGTTGCTGGGTCATATGGTTTTTTTGAAGACTCTCCATACTGTTTTCCATAGTGGCTGCACCAACTTACACTCCCACCAATGATGTACAAGTGCTCTTTTTTTGCCACATCCTCACCAACATTTGTTATTTGTCTTTTTGCCACATCCTCACCAACGTTTGTCATTTGTAGACTTTTCTTTTTTTTTTTTTAACATTTTTTTATTGAGTTACAGTCATTTTACAATGTTGTGTCAAATTCCAGTGTAGAGCACAATTTTTCAGTTGTATATGAACATACATACATTCATTGTCACATTCTCTTTTGCTGTGAGCCACCACAAGATCCTGTATATATTTCCCTGTGCTACACAGTACAATCTTGTTTATCTATTTATTTTACATTTTGAAATACCATTTCCTTTCTACCCCCTGTTCCTCTGGCAACCACAAGTTTATATTGTATGTCTATGAGTCTGTTTCTGTTTTGTATTTATGTTTTTGGTTTTTTTTTTTTTTAAATTCTGCATATGAGCTATCTCATATGGTATTTTTCTTTCTGGCTTATTTCACTTAGAATGACATTTTCCAGTAACATCCATGTTGCTGCAAATGGCATTATGTTGTCCATTTTTATGGCTGAATAATATTCCATTGTATAAATATACCACAATTTCTTTATCCAGTCATCTGTCGATGGACATTTAGGCTCTTTCCATGTCTTGGCTATTGTAAATAGTGCCACTATGAATATAGACTTTTCGATAGCCATTCTGACAGGTGTGAGGTGATATCTCATTGGATTGATTTACATTTGATTTGCATTTCCCTGGTAATGTTGAGCGTCTTTTCATGGGCCTATTAGCCATCTGTGTCTTCTTTGGAAAAATGTCTGTCCAAGTTTTTTGTCCATTTTTTGATTGCATTGTTTGATTTTTGATATTGAGTTATATGAGCTGTTTTTATACTTTGTGTATTAACCCCTAATTGGTCATATCATTTGCAAATATTTTCTCCCTATCCCTAGGTTATTGTTTTGTTTTGTTGATAGTTTCCTTTGCTGTGCAAAAACTTTTAGTTTTAATTAGGTTCTATTTGTTAATTTTTGCTTTTGTTTCTTTTGACTTAGGAGACTGATCTGAAAAAAACTGCTACAATTTATATCAAAGAGTGTTCTGCCTATGTTGTCTTCTAGGAGTTTTATGGTTTTAGGTCTTACATTTAGGTCCTTAATCTATTTTGAGTTTATTTTTGTATATGATGTGAGAAAATGTTCTAATCTCATTATTCTACATGTAGCTGTCCAGTTTTCCCAGCACCACTTATGAAAGAGACTGTCTTTTCTCCATTGTATATTCTTGCCTCTTTTGTCATAGATTAATTAATCATAAGTGCATGTGTTTATTTCTGGCTCTCTATTTTATTGTATTAATCCATGTGTCTGTTTTTGTGCCAGTACTGTGCTGTTTTGATTACTGTAGCTTTTAGTATAGCCTAAAGTCTAGAAGGGTGATACCTCCAGCTTTGTTCTTTTTTCCCAATATTTCTTTGGCAATCTGGGGTCTTTTGTGTTTCTACATGAATTTTAGGCTTATTTGTTCTAGTTCTATGAAAAATGTCATTGATCTTTTGCTAGGGATTGCATTAAGTCTGTGGATTGCTTTGAATATTACAGTCATTTTGATAATATTAATTCTTTCAACTCCATAGCATGGAATATCTTTTCATTTCTCTGTATCACCTTCTATTTCCTTCATCAGTGTTTTATAGTTTTCAGAGTATAGGTCTTTGGTAGCATTTATTCCTAGGTATTTTATTCTTTTTGATGTGATTTTAAACAAGATTGTTGTTTTACTTTCTCTTTCTGATAGTTCATTATTAGTGTATAGGAGAGCAGCAGATTTCTGCATATTAAAATTGTATCCTGCAACTTCCACTTATTAGATGCCTGGAGACAGAGCCATGTAATGGATGACTTCCAAGTTTCTGTCATATGCAGCTGTGTGGACAAGGTAGGTGCCTTTAGTAGTATGAAGAACTGGAAGAGAAACTGCTTGGGCAGGGATTACAGATGGATTGTGGATTCTCAGTGAGATGAAATCAAAGGCAAAATTTTTGATGTTTAATTCCTTCAGGAACTATTCATTCAATAAACCCGATTATAGATAAAACCCTGTGGTGGTTGTTGTGGCTGATGAAAAATATGTTCAACGCATGATTATTATTCAACATCTTCCAGTGAAGATTACTACAGGGTGTAGTTTTTTGTTGTTGTTGTTGTTATTTGTTTTTTTTTTTTTTGTTATGTTGGACTAATATTTATCTAAGAACCAAGCCCATTTCTGAAATATAGCCTATCCAGGACTCAGTTTTCTCATTTGTAAAATAAAATTATTATACACAAAATGCAGTCAATGTACCATTATAGCATCTGGGTTACTTGGGAACTTGTTAAAAGTGCAAACTTTCAAGCCCCACCTCAGACTTACTGAATCAGAATCCACATTTTTGCCAGTTCTCCAGATAATTAGTATGCACATTACATTTTGAGAATTACCATGTGAGGTGATCCCCCACATCCCAAACTCTGTATTACAGAGCTGAGTCCCCTCCTTCCCTCATGGGGAGCCTATGTATGGGTTTTGACCATCTCTGCCAATATATGTTAGTGGTAGAGGCTGGAGTGTTATTGGTATAATTAACAAATCAACTCTGAAAACCAGTCGGAATGTATGTAGGAGAGCAGGCACTATCTAGATAGGGGGAGGAGGTATTATATTTTCTCTCTTATTTGGTTAAAACTTGCTGACAGTAAAAATACATATTCTAGAGTTAATCTTTTAGGACTTAATTAAGCTTCATGTTTCCACATATCCTCTTTGGGAGAAAAAGTTTTAATCCTTGGTAAATTGGAAATGTAATCAATTTCACAGCTAATAACCCAGCGTAAGTACTAGGATAATTGGTAAATACTATATTATATAACTAATAATCCACAATCCACAGTAACTAGGTATCACAAAAAATATTATTCTTCATTATTATTTACAAGCTTGCAGTGGTGGCAATTATATTTACAAATGAAAGCTGATTCATCTGTGGTTTTTGGTGATAAAACTAAAGATACAGATTAAATAAAGCATTATAAAGCCTGTGAAATGTTAAAAGTCAAAACCATGTTATTGAATTGATGTTTTCCTTCATTGAAAATTTGTTAAATATTTTTAATAGAATATATGAAATTAATAAATATATTTTAATATAGTAATAGAATGGTTTTATTTTTAAGCACATGTAGGTTAAACATATGACCTTTTTACTTTTAATTAGATGTATATTAAGAAACCGATAAAAATCCAAATTTAGAAATTATATAATTCATGGAAATTTATTTCCTTTGTAAAAGGATTTTCACATTGTAGAAAGACTAATTTGAGTATTTGGGTTGCTAAATCTCATCTCCTGCTTTGAAAATATTATTCAATTTAGAGAAATTCAATTTATACAAGTATTTTAAAAACACACGTACTGTGAAAAGTAAAATCCGTAGGTAGTGTTAAGAATTTTAAATCATTTACATATCTATCTGTTCCTCAACAGGTAGGAAGAAGCTATGTAATTTCTACATGTTTACATTTTTTAAAATTCAGTCTTAGGCTTTTTCATGGGCATAAGAGTTGCTCACCCAAATAAATGTTAAATTCTTAAAAGTGAAAAGTGTGCTTTTTCCTCCTATTTTTCTTTGAGCACATCAGTAGTTGAGATAGAACAGGTTGCAAATAATGACATCGATAAACTATGCTTTAAAGAAATTTTGCCTATTATTATGTTGATTATTTGAAGACATTTTGATATTCTGGCATTAAAAAGCATTTGAGTAATTTCTCTTTAATCTTAAGGCCCTGTAAAATCTATTTCTGTACTGGCAAGTTTTGTGTACATTATTATAAAAGGAAAATTTCAAACTTAGCCTTTTATTTTTTGGTCTAGTCCATTCACTCAAAACAGACAAAAACAAAATATTTATAGTTCAACATTGAATCCAAGGGTTTCTTAGCACAATCTGTGTAAAGTTCTTTCTTTTCTTCTACTTTTTTTTCTTGAAGAAGTGAATGGAGATACCTTAATCAATTTTTACGTGTTTATACATGCCTAATACTTCTCTCCTTTATTAATGTACTAATAAGTCCTGTAATCCTTAAAATGGATTGTGGGCTCAAGCTGTCTTTGCTTTCACCTGAACTCTCCTTGGCAACCACAGAGACAAACTTGTAAGGCTGCAGATAAATTAGGATGCCAAAGAGTACAGTTAATAATTACTTGTTATCATATCAATATGTCTCAGTCTCTCTTTCATCCTCTCTCTCTCTATTAATACCACACTCTATGCTGGGTCCAATTTTTCTAATTTAAGAGGGGATATACAGCGTTACTTACCTGGATAAATATTTAAAAATCTTGATGTCATAGGACATTAAATTAAGTCCTCTTATTTTTATCTCCATCATAGGAAAAATCTCTTGAGTATGTAAGAGGGTAGAAGAAGGAATGGGTGTTAGGAGCGGTGCGGTGGAGCCGCTGGGTGCCAAGATCAATAATAAAAGGGGAAACAAATTAGAGTTAAGATTTGGAAATTGAATCTAAAATTTTAAAGATGGGTGGGATCAATGTAGAGTCAGAAAAGAAAGCCAGTCTCCAACTGAACAGAATTGTTAGATTAGTAACAAACTTTAAGGGGATACATCTTTTATTCTATTTTATTTTTAAAATATGCTTGCAAAGTATAAATACTTCTCAAAGATTTCCAAATTGTTTAATACAATGAATTAAATTTAAATTAAAAAATTGTGTTTTCACTTGCTATAATGTTCTAGGGACTGAGAGTGTTTTGAAACATTTAGCTATCACCAAAAGGGTTAGAAATATTCTTGCTCAGCTTTTTCCTGATATAACCTTATAGTTCAGTAGTTAATTTAAAGTAACTATTTATTCTCTTATTCATAAAGGTTTATTTTTTAGTTTGAGATCTAGCAACATTGAATATTTTCCATAAGAGTTTATTTTAAAATAAAACATTTGCAATTTGATATAGATTTGAAATTTTTAAGTTTATTTTTCTTTGAATATAGATCTAAATTAACATCAAAATATTATAAACTTGTTAATCCACATTGCAACCATATCCATTATACATAAAATATTTATGACTTTCTATATACAACGTATGTGTGTCTGAGAAAACAAGTATTTAATTCCAGTATTAGTAAACCGATTTGGGCATAAAGTTTGAACCGTGCCTAAAGGTATTTTATATCTAAAGAAAAATTTGAGAATTTTGGAGCTGGACCAACAAAACGAATTCTTGAAAAAGATATTATTACAAAGTAAGTGCACTTACCACAAATATATCTCTAAAAAAAGGAAATAATAAATTATAAAAAGTGCATTTACTTGATTTTATATTATTACATTCTGATGCTGAAGGTACATATTTGGGACAATGCCTCAGAATGCTTAATGCTTAAACAGCATGTTACTATAAAAGAAGTTTAGCAAGCCACTGCACTGGAAATTGGGAATACCTAAGGGATAGTCTTTCTGAAAGTTGTTCACTTTTCTATCACACAAAGTTTCCAATAGAAAATTTCCCTGTGCTCAAAAATACACTGTTGAATTGGATGTAATTAACATGTAAACATGTCAAATAGATGACAAATATTTACTGGAGGAAATCTAGCAGATTTTCAACCTGGAAAAGAAAAGTAATATTATGTACAATATTTATTAAGGTTTCATGATATTTTTCTTACTTTTCAATATTTTATAAATATGTTCTTCTTTATCTGGCATACTGTTAAATGTGTGAAAAGAAACTTTACAGAATACCTGGGAACTTTCATTTTTTTATTTTGTCTTCTCAATGGCATATTTTACTTGAGCAATTGCTTTACTTGGAAAAATTTTTAGAATTTTTATCTGTGTCTATTTGTTTTCCAAATACATTATGAAAAAAGGAAGTAGGAAAAATGTTAGGAGTGAATTACCCATCCCATTGCATTTAGTGGTTCTAAATTTTCAGAATTAAGATTGAATATTAAGGTTTAGTAATCTCCTAAAGAATTGCCTTGAGACAGTGTTTAAGTTAAATGCAATTACAATATTATCTTGTTATTTCCACTTACTGTCAGGGAAAAGTCTGCTTTTCCACATAGATTTTCATTTAGTTCTCATGAAATCATCCACTTCTACACTGTGGTGCTGCATGCCCCCGGCATGTCCTCTAGAGCACAATTTCAGTGAGACTTGTTGATAATTTGAAACAGATTTAGAAACAATGATTATCACACAAAATATCAATAGAATTACATTTAACTGTTGAATGGATTTAATTTTGGTATTTTAATAAAATATATGTATGGCATCCTGTGATTTTAATCTCCTTGTGTTTATGAATAAAAGTCCTAAAGCATTTCGGTAGTGGCAAGATAAAGACATGAGATTACTGGATACATTTATTCACTCTGTTAAAAAAAATTGTTGATGAGTGGTTTCCTTATATCACACATTGATTCCATGAGTATAAGAAACAGAATCATAGGAGTCAAAAGAAATATTATTTAATTACAGATGCTATACGACCAAGTTTCAAATACACACACGCACTCTAGCTAGTTTCCAATTTTTTAAGAAGCAAGAAGTTTTCAATGTCTCTTGGGTGGGGTCAGGCATAGCTTTGTGGTCTATATAGTATCTGGATTTCCCTACAAATCGAGACACGTCTTCCAAATCATTTCACATTCCTGTATCAACTCACTATCACATATTTTCTCTTCTTAAATCTCTGATGATAAGTCCTGGAAATCCTAGACAAGAATTTTCCTCAGCAGTGTGACACACTTTATGTTTCTGATTCTCGAGAAATAAGAACTGTTTTATGTTTTATGTTCTTAGATTAATCAAATCTTTCAAAAATTATCATAGTAAATTGAGTTGTTTAATTCCAGATGTGATGCCCATAACAATATTAATCCAGAAAAGTGATTCAGGAAAGGTCAAGGGCAGTAAGGCCAGTTTTACTTCTACCATTGTATAGGAGTAGTTTAAGTTAGTTTAAGTTAACTTCAGCCATTCCATGAAGAGCTATGCAGTATGTCCTGACTTACTCAGTACAACAGTAGTAAGTAGAGAAAGTGATCACCAGCATCAGTCCCTGGGATCTGTGTAGAGGGATTCCCTTTTAACCTGGTGACCCAAACAGCTCCACACCCTGATTCAGATGACAGGAACATTCACTTTAATACTCCTAACTATAGGTTTGGAAAGCAGTCTGTAATTAAGGGCAGGTGATTGAGAATCATTGATAAACCCAAACAACCCCCATCATTCAGAACCTAGTGGTATGGAAGCCATTTAAACAAATAACCTCTAACTGCTTGTAATTGATGTGCAAGTGTATAATTTATACTATTTTCCTCTGGACCTGCTCAACCAAAGCATTCATTTCCTGTTCAGTGATGGTGTTTGGTGCGACGTTTAAGACATTTGTGAGACATATCCTTCCGCTGATATTGAACATATTGACTGGTATTTCCTAATCGATCCCATGCAATGATAAGGAAAAAGAAAACAAAACCCCTGTTTAAAGTTTTCCGTATCCAGCTCTAAGTATATCTGTCTGAAATGATTTGTGAAACAAGGTGAGGAATACATAAATGATTAAGTGAATTCATATTTTTATCTTGCATACCGTTTCTCTCTCTCTCTTGCTCGCTCTCTCAACTACAGAAAAAGTTTATCTAAAAGTTTTTGTATCCCTTACGTTCGTCTGTTTATCTCATCAAAATTCATACCACATGAAACTAAGTAATTATTGCATAGAAATGTGTTCTCTTTTGGTTGCTTCTTTCTTTCATTCCCTTTTATTTCTCCCTTTGTCATCATTTCATAAATAGCCTGATGATACTTCAGTATTTTAAAAAAATTTACAGAAAATTCAGTGAGCAATTCATAAATTAAAGCATTACATACCACAGTAAGTATTCTCGCAGGTAACTAGCCTCATTCTTTGTAAAACACTACAGGGTGATTCCATATCATGCTCAGGAGAACATAATTAGTGTAGAGGTTGTTTGGGCTCTCAATTTCCTCACAAGCTTGAAACTAAAAGAAAAGAAATGAGTGCACA
Organism: Camelus dromedarius; assembly: GCF_036321535.1. Taxonomy (NCBI): domain Eukaryota; kingdom Metazoa; phylum Chordata; class Mammalia; order Artiodactyla; family Camelidae; genus Camelus; species Camelus dromedarius. The sequence goes on from NC_087436.1 coordinate 44,557,737, forward strand.
GGTATAAGACTTGGATCGTTCACCACCAATTCACTGATTTAAAAAGAATATAAAAGAAAAAGTAGGAAGAAACTGAACTTTTAAGGTTTAACTGTAAACTTTAAACAATTAAAAAATAACAGGAGTGTAAAGTAAGAAGACAATAGCAGTGTTAAAAATCTCCTGTCTCCTTACGTCCAGGCTTGTCTCACTATGGAGAAATATTAGCTCCATGCTTGTTGAGGACAAGATCCCTAGATTTCAAAGAGGTTTTTGTTTTTAATCAGCTTAAAGCTTTACAGCTTGCCACACCCTGGGAAGGAAAAGTTGCCCCTAGTTTTCCCAGCTATCTGAAAGAGTAAGAATGACGGCATTATTATCATGGTAGAAACATCACCTGCCAGTTTAAATGCACATTTGGTAAACCTCTCTCATAAGTATGGATCTAACTAGTCAATTAGCAGATGAAGTCACACTGTTTGGTTTAGTTTCATGTCATTTCACCAGAAATTACATTGGTCTTATGTTAATTTGTATTTTCTTCCTGTTTTGGTTTTCCAAGTATGGGCATATTACTGGTTATAACAATACTTATATTTCTGAGTTAATATATTAAGTATAGGTATATGAATAAGAAAATTCAATAGATAAAATATATGACAACAAAAACACAAGATTAAGAATATGTAATTATGTTAAATGGACCTGTAAGAACATATGGTGTACCATATACTAAAATTACATGAAGACTGACTGTGTAATTTCCATTCCTGAGGTCATTTTATTTCTATTTCCCCACCCTCATCAAACACATATTTATTATCATAATAAATATTTTGTCTATGAGATGTAAATATTTAAATAATTTTACGAAAGGAAAGTTTAAACATAATTGATACATCATTTGTTTCTACCTACCTAAATATACCAAAAGCAACATTTTCTGACTTTATTACAGATGGGGAAAAAAAGAATTTTTAAAAGGTAAACCTCAAAAAGGAAAATGTCCTTAACACCTATTATTTGAGATACTACTATCTCAGTAACTTTCAGGGCTCTTGAGAATCAAATCTGAATGTCATATTTACCTACTAGCTGTAAAGTATATCGAAATAGGTACCAGGATGGGGCAAAAAACCAAGACCATAGGGCAAGGGGGCTACACCTGGCAGCAGGTTGATGCATTAACCTTTTGCCTTATGGCACCTGAGGTTAAAGTGTGCTTTAAACGAAAGATGTAATGATTGTGGTATCTCAATTCCAGACCAGTTGGTATTTGCCCACATCTTTGAACACCAGCAATTGAAATACCATACACTGACTGTGGCTCTATGAGTTATACAGTAGGAAGGAAAGGGAAGGTAGTTCTCCCACTGCCTGGGCTCTTGGGAGGAAGAGTGAAGAGATGTAAAGGAGGAGTAATTAACCTGGGAGTAGTTTTACTGGGGTGGGGATGTGGGAAGGCTGATTCAGTCACTGGGAACAAACAGTAGTCCAGACTGTCTTGTTCTGAGGGACTTTAACAATATTGCCTGTCTTGTAATTATTTTATTTGAGAATATTGCCCCTAGTTCTATTGGTAATAGGGTTTCCCTTCTGAATTTACAAGCACTGGTCTAGGGGAGCAGGAGAAAGTTTCCTATCTTAGTAAAGGCAGAAACCATATCATGAGGATCAGTCACCTCACCTGTAAAGTGGACATAAAATATTATTTTACTTCACTAAAAAGAAATCTGCTATGTAGGTCAGATGACCTCCTTAGCTCTCTGACAGATCCACAGATCTGAGTCCTGTGATTCAGACTGAATTATTATTGGGTACAGTTGGTAAATTGTTTATTTCATTCAGAAACATTAAAGCATATGAAAATTGACTTTCATTAATTATAAAAATTAAAATGCATAAGCTCTTAAAAGTTACAAAATTTCATTGGGTTCAAAATATTTCAATTATCATAATTAAAAAAAATATCCATATATAAATATAATATTGCATTAAATAAATTTTATTTCTTACATGCAGGACATTTTATCGCAAATGCCAATATTCCCTTATAGTTTCAGAAAATAAAAACTTTCAAAATACAGCATATTTAAATAAATATAATTTAATCTGCCCATAATGAGTAAAATAAAGCATAATTTTATCTTTTTTAAAAAAATTTTTTACATCAGCTAATGCTTAAACCTTTCCCACTTTTCCTGGATTAAATGTGAGGCCAGTTCAGTTCATAGTCAAAATTACAGAAGAAATACTGTGAAATACATCAGGAATAAATAAAAGCCCCATACTTAGTACTAACTGATTCGTAATATAATGTTCTCAAATGCAATTGTTAGACCTAATTTTCTCAACTCTTCTTGGGCCTGAGGATGGAAGTAATTTTACTCTTGTTGGATTGTGTTGTCTTCACTTCTCCCCTACAAAATATGCTGAAAGATATGGATTGAACATATGTGTTTATCTCTTTTTCCTCCTAAAACACCACTCAAACCCACCAAAATAGAAAAAACTCTGTTAACTATCCAGAGCAAGGGAATGGTAGAATATAACATAAATTTTAAGAAATTTTGTGAAATTGTAAAGATGATGCAAGAATTGCAATTGACTCTTGAGAGAGCAAAGGGAGTTCCAATCTAAGTGATGTCTGTGACTAGAAATAAGCATTGAACTAGAAATAAGCAATCAGGTTAAAGTCTATAGACAGCACAATGGGCCTTTAGTTTCCCTTTCCCAACCTGCTACCCACCCATATTGACCTACTCACACACCCACACACAGCAAGCCGGATGTTTATTCATTGAGAATATGGGTCACAGGTATAGCTGAAGGTCGGGGTGAGGCACAGAGCTGACACCAAGGGATTAGATGAAAGCTTGAATCCTGACTAATCAGAATCTCCAGTCTGTTCTCTCCTTGACTTGTTCCCAGGACAGCATCCAGGCAAAAAATGAGAATATTCTTCTCTGAAGGAGTGGAGCTCCTAAGAGACAGTATCTAGACAGACTGGCACTGGGGGGTTCCTAGTGTAGCGCTAACCACCAAACATTGTACAGAAACCTAGTAAAATGATTTTTAATAATCAATAAGAAAAAATTAAAATTGCTCCATATCTTTAAAAAAATTTTGTGAAAACATTGAAGATTATTTTGCTGTCATTTACAAATGTACAGGGAAATAAAAAATAGTAAACTAACATTTGTTTAGTATCCTGAAATTCAAAACATTAGAATAAATGAGAATGTTTTATATCTTTGTTTAAAAAAAAAAAAAACCTGCCAAGAATACACTGAACTCTGCATGCCTTTTCATCGTATAACTTACTGTTTGGACTGAGCATCTTTTCTATGCCTTGGTGAACTGTCATATTCCTTTCTAAATTTGGGTCAGCTTCCAACATTTTATCTTTTGTACTTTCAGTGCCCTGAAATAGCTCTGAGAGTTGCATTCATGTGAAGCTTTTTGCCAGCAGCATTTCTTCTGGGATGTTGTCATCACAACCACGTTTCTTATTTATGTCAATAGATTAGTCTTTACTCAGTTCCTTTGGCTCCACGTTGGGAGTCTCTTGAATACAGCAATGTCAGCATCCATGCAGTCAGCTGTTTCTTCTTTAGCTCCATTTATATTTGATTCAACTTTCACTTCCAGCATTATCATTTTTTATTTCTTTGCTGTACTTTCATCTTTATTAGCCAGTTCCTCCTTTTAATTACCAAGTTTTGTAAAATGGCATGTGGGTTTGTCACTGAGGCAAGGAGACAGCATAGCCATGCACTTTGCTGTCTATGTATGAAGTAAAAACAGATACACGGTGACCAAGCCTTGGCAGACTTGAAAAGAAGTGACGTACTCAGTCTTTGACCATCATAGGCATCTGTTATTATATAGTGAGTTGTGAACTGAAGAGCTAGCAGTGAAATTTATACTTTTTACAGTTATTCTCAGTTAATGCACTGTGGTAACTGAAATTTGTACTGTGTCATAGAAGAACTGGTATTATTTCACGTAACCGTGGTGACTGAAATTCATGCATGCTGGCACCATACAAAGTGAGGACTGGATTTTTATTGTACCTAGAACCTCCTCTACCTAGTCACCTTGCCATTTTTTGATAAAAGAATGAAACTTTTTTCTAGTATATCATGTTTATTTACTGTTTGGACAATAATCAGGAATAGGTTTATAACTCAAGGGATTGCATTTTTTATTAATACATGAAATAGACTGCAAGGAAATAGATCTCAACTACTTAAGTTCAAATTCTGAAAGCATCAGAACGTAACGTTTTTTTCTTTACTGGATCAAAGTTTATTCTAATCCCTTTTATCACAATATAGACAGTATACTCATATTTAGTACATCAGAGTTTGATAGAAATCGATGCTGTGCCTATAGTTTTACCACTCTCAATAGAGAGAATTCTCCCTTCTAAAATTCAAAAGAAAAAAGTCAGCTACTTAATGTAAAATTAGCCCTTTAGGTATTTCTTTAGGAAAAGTGACAAATGATCTCTATTGATTCATAGGCCTGTTTCGGATTGTGCTATATAATTAGGTTTTAAGGAAGAATCTGAGGTTATTAAATGGAATGAGAGTGGTGCTGATGCAGTAGAAAAGGAAGTTAAACACTGTAATGGCAGGGAGTGTTGGCAGAAATTAATTTAAACTAGTGCTTTGGCACCAGTTTTGTGAGTTACGGATATTTTCCAAGAGCTCATTTTTAGTAGGAGAACCACATCTCTGTGATTTTGCAGTTTCTCTTCCTTCAAATGGTGGAGACCACTAAAGGGGAATATAATGAGACATCGCAAATCTTAGTGACTCCATATAGGGATGTTGGGTTTACTTCGTGGGAAAATATGTGAAACTGCTCCAGTTAGGAATTAGGCTTTCTTTGCATTTAACAGCTCTTTTCAGTGCCAATGACTAGGCGTTCTCTCTCATTTTCTTTTTTCATGCTATTCTCATATTATACTTTTCTGAAAACTTTTGCTATGTTACTCACTTCATAATGATGCTTGAGAAACCATTTTGTCCTTTCTCTGGCTCAAAGTCCCCAAATTGTCACAAGTATTTAAAAGTTTTTGACTCCTTGTCTTCACACACATTTCTCCAAGGGAGTCTTTGTAACCATCACATACACACTGGCATATTTCTGAGACACTAGTATTAGTCCTACTTTTGAAACTCTATATATAAATCAGTTATATTTTCTTAGGCCATTGACAATTCAGTTACTTTCTTTGCCTCAGAAGTTTAGGGTTATTTGTCCAAAAAGAAATTGAAACCAATTATTCAGGAAATTATTCAGTAAATACATAGAAGATCAGGAAAATACTATTAATCACCTAGATCATTTATATTTGTAGATCACTACACCTAGAATACACACTCTTTTCAATTGGAATTCAAATGAATTCCAAGCATTCAGCAAGTAAGAAAGATCGTACATTTGGCCAGAAAACAAATCTCAATAAATTTATAATGAAATCATACAGAGTATAGTATCTGGCCACAATGGAATAAAATGACAAATAAATAACAATAAGATATCTAGGAAATACTAAATATTTAGGAGTTAAACAGAAAACTTCCAAACCATCTAAGGATCAAAAAGAAAGGAAATATTATAAAATGAATAATAAAAATTCAATTAATCAAAATTTGTGCAGCTAAAGCGGTACTTACAGGAAAATTGAAAGCTCTAGGTTTGTTTATTAGCAAATAAGAAAGTCTAAAAGGCCTGAGTGAAACCTTAAGAAGATAGAAAAGGAATAGAAAAGAAGAAAATAGAGGAAAAGAATATGTAGAAAAAACTCTGTCAATCCTTACTTTACTACATATGAAAAAGACACTTGTGATGATTATAGACTTAAACCTAAAAATTCAAAGTTTAAAACTTTTGGAGGAAAATATAAGAGAATATCTTTGTCATCTGTTTGTAAGCAAAGTTTTCTTAGCGTATGGAAAGCAGTAAAGAGAAAAGAAAAATCAGTAACTTAGTCTTCACCAAAATGAAGCGCTTCAGCTCATCTAAAGTCACTATTAAAAAATTTAAGGGGGTGGGTGGTAATAGCTCAATGTAGAGTGTCCTTGCAAGTGGTCCTGAGTTCAATCCCCAGTGCCTCCATTTAAAAAAAAAAAAATGAGTAGACTAGCTTTAGATGGAGAGAAAATATTCTCAAGATATATATCTGACAAAGGACTGATATCCAAGACATAATGAATTTCTAATAGTCAAAAATAAAAATTTCAAATAGCCCAATTAAACATGGACAAAATGTTTTATAATAGTATTCACAAAACAGATTTATCAATAGTCACAAAGGATATGAAAATGTGTTCAACACCATTAGTCATTAGGAAAATGCAAATTAGTACCACAATGAGGTACCATTACATGCCCAACCACAATGGCTATCATTTAAGATCTGATAATACAAAATATTTGTGAGGATGTGAAACAACTAGAAGTCTTATACACTGTTAGCCTGAATGTAAAATTATACAACCACATTGGACAAAGTGCTGTCAATTGTAAAACTAAATTTACTCCTGTTTTATGACTCAAAAGTTTCACTCTAAGACAGATGAACCCTGTATTTACAAAATAATTATAAATAATATTAAAGTGGCCTTGTTTATAATAGCCCAAACTGGAAATAGCCTAGTTGTTCATCACTGGAAAAGTGGATAAAGACATAGTGGTATATTTATGCAATGAAATATTACTCATCAATAAAAAAGAACAAACTAACAGCACAGAATAGACCAAACTCCAAAATATTATGCAAAGTGAAAGAAGTCCTACACAGAGAGTACATATTGTATGAATTCATTTATATTAAGATCCAGAACAAGCAAAACTAATCTGTGGTGGAAGAATCAGAGCAGTAATTGCCTCAGGTTCAGGGAGGAAGTAGGATTGGGGATTGACTGGGAAGGGGCACAAGGAAAATTTTGAGAGTGATGACAATTCTCTATATTTGAGAGAGGTTTTGTTTACCCTAGTATATACACTTGTCAAATGCTCATGATTAAGATTTGTGCATTTCATTGTAAGCTTTATATGAAAATACTGTAAGCAAATATTAAATTCTGAGTAATGATATGTATGGTGAAGTATTTATCAACAAGTGAATAGAAGTTTGCAATATATTTGAAATTTATTAAAATATAAATTAATAGGTGTTGGTCATAACAAATACAGTAAAATGAGAGAATCTAGGTGATGGATATGTGGTGTTCACTGTAAAATTCTTTTAACTTTGTTGTATGTTTGACAATTTTTATAATAAATTGTTGGGGAAAGATATAGAATAAAGGAAATTCTTATATACTGTTGGTTAAATGCAAATTTATACAACTTTTCTCTAAAACAATCAGTGGATATATTCATAATATTCATACTTTGATATTATAAGTACACTTCAAGAAATATTCCAATAGGAAATGATAAAAAATATTAATACCTAATCCTCATAATAATGCTTTAGAAAAAAATTAAATGACTGGTTTTTAAAAAGTCAAGTAATTTTTAATAAACTTTTAATTTTAGAGTTGTTTTAGATATGCTGAAAAGTTGCAGAGAAGAGTACAGAGTTCCAGTATAATCTGAACCCAGTTTCTCTTATTGTTAATATTTTACATTGCTGTGGTACATTTGTCAAAACTAATGTACCAATAAACTAAAATGTATATTGTATTCAATTTTCCTTAGTTTTAGCTTACTTTATTGGATGAACTATTTTACAGTTATCAAAGTGATTTTAAAGGGTTTTGAACAACATAGTAAAATGCTTGTGATACAATATTAATGGAAAACTCAACATGGTCACCATTAAAGTATAAGTTGAATGTATCTTTCTATTAGTTTTCAGTAAAAAGAATGGCACTCATTTTTCTTTGTCTTCTTTTCTCCTTTTTTACCCTTCCTCTCTCCCTTCCTCCATTGCCTTCCTTCCATCCTTCCTTCCTTCCTTTTTGAATTTAAATATTTGGTGTACAAATACACATTTTTATCTTTTGAAATGGATGAAAAAGTGAAGTTCTAGTTAAGTCACACTTAAGAGAGTCTTTTAAATTAAAATTGAAATACAGAGCTTGATACAAATCAAGGCCTGAACAGTAAGGCAACAACCTATAACCAAAGACAAAAATGTATGTAAAAGGACAGTCCTGTATATTTTCCCAACCCAGTGATACTAATGCAAAATATTGTAATGGACTTCACCTGGTACAAAACCCCATACAATGTGTTACAACATAAGAAAACAGAATGCAGGCTGACACATAATGACACCCATCAAAATGCTGGAGGAAACTGGAAACAGATACTGTGTTGGGGAGTGATGGTTGTTCTTATGTTATACGGTGTGATTTGAAGAGGTTACCCCAAATGGGATGTGTAACTCTTTTACCCCAGGACCATGGCTGCCGTACTCATGATTTATAGAAACATGTGGCATTCTGCAATGCTCCTCCTCCATAAAAATCATCCTTAGCCAGCTGGGTAAGGTTAACTAGGAACTAATCATAAACATCTGGTCAGTTTACATACATGTTGCCTTTATTCCTCGCTTTTCACTAAATGAAGAATCTGTCTACTTTCATACAAATTATTTTAGCTTTTTAAAATTTCTCTCATAATAAAAAAGGAAAATTAAATATTTCTTTTTAATATTTTAGCCCCAATACTTTTTATTTCTTAGACTGACTCTTACAATTTAGCAAAACTTGTTTCTTCTCAAAATACATGGTCACTTAGCATTATATGAAAATCTCTGACATTTTCAACTTAGCAATATATTTTTTACATGTAAATAATGGCCCATGACATGATATTCTATTAGAGAAGCATTAGTTTTTCAAATGGGTCTTAGGTAAATTTATTTTGGGGGGGGTACAACTAAAATACCTCATATAATAGTTATGGACTTACTTTATGAGTGATAGAAACATTCCCCACCTAATGATCATGCATTCATTTATTAGCTATTCCCTCTCCCACTCTTTCTCCTGCTCCTCTCTTCTTCTCCTTCCTTTCTTTCCCTCTCCCTCTCTCTTGAAGTCATCTGCAGAGTTTCGCTAAGCATTACATCTTTTATGGATTTTTTTCTCATACTAAGATACTTCCTAAAATTTATGAATATCTAATTAAGTGATTTATCTATTTTGTCTGTTTTCATGACATCTTTGCAGAGAGAGTATACGGCCATGAAAGCTGAAAAACTCTGAATATCAGAAATACTTTCTTTGAAATTCTTAAATTCTGATTTGATTCACATTGTGTAACACAAATTCCTAATACAAAGTACACACTGGGGGCATAAGTTTGCTCACAGCCCAGGCTATAGAATCTCCATGATCCACATATGTTGAAGTTCTTTAGAAAAAATCTAGACATGATCGCCCATGTGACCTGTTTTACTCATTTCCATTCTTCCTTCTGTCCTTTCCAATTATTTATCAAAGTTCCACCTCAAATTTATTCCTAACAGAAAACTTTACCTAAACTTTTCCTCAGCTGCCTCTCCATGTGTGCCATGAGCCAAGTTGGCTTTTGTGGTTTTTGTTTTGCTTTTGTGTGTGCTCTGTGTTTTAACTTTCCAGCTAGATTTTTGAATGGATTGAGAGCACAGTCTGTTTTCTACTGATAAAACACTCTGCAAAAAACCGCTTCATGAAACTCTTGGGTCACTGTTATAATGTGCTGTATATTGATGTAAAAGCTCTTGTCTTTTCTACAAGGATACTGTATTTAAGCTAATACTATTTTACTGAGCTTTCAGCTTACTATCATAGCAATAACTGTAGTCACTAGGCAATCATAAAGCTGACTTTAATGTATCAGAATTGGGTTTAATATTTTTGCAAAACAGTGGAATATTAACCTTTTGAAATTGTATGGTAAATCTTAAAGGATTACAATTATTTGACAAATGTAATATATACCATGGGTATTTTAAGAGTTTGCAACTAAATGATCTGCAGTATTTTTTTAAAGGGAAAAGTTGATTAGTATCTCCATTTATGAGGGAATGATTAGCACCAAATACTGCACTAAACATTTTACATAGATTATCGTATTCCATCCTCTCATTGGCTATTAACTTTATTTTATGGATAAGGAAACTGAAGCTCAGGAATTTAAGCAGATTGTCTAAGATTATTTGGCAAAAAATTGGCTGAGTCAGAGTTTGAACCTATGCCTGTCTGAATCCAATTCTTATACCTCATCTGCATAAAGAAGATATAAACTTAAAACTCAAATTCCAAATATTTATATGGTATTTGAATATGAATTTTCATTCCTGTGTTACCACTGCGGTTTATTTATACTACCCAGGTAACGTTAAATATCTAGAGTCCCTTGTCAGCCTAGAATTTTTCTGTTAGAAAATTTCTACAAAATTTTTGTTAGAATTATTTCTCAGAAAAAAATCTATCCCTTAGAAATGACACCCAGTAATAGGCAAATTGCAAAATTACCTGACAGTTGTGATGCATCCTCCAGTATTAAACAGAATGGCTGTCTAAGAACACTTTGGCAACTTGAAATTCAATAGAATTTGATATTCTCCCTGTCAAACCTGAACAAGGCTGCTCTAACTGTAAATTCACCTAAAATACATTTGAGACACTCTTAGTACATATATCCAGAGGGAATCCATAAGAACTCTGAAAATATGTCATGAATTTTGTCTTGTGGTGGCTGAATGTTTAGATGGAAGCAAAAGCATTTTATTTTCTTGGTAGAGCAACAGAATAGTTAACACATTTATCTTTATGGTTCTGTAGTGTATGCCTCCAAAACTGTATTGCAGTTAATCTGTAATCTTTAAATTCTACACTGTGAATCCCAGGGTTGAGAACGAGAGAAGGGGAGGAACAATGGGAAACAGTGGATGGAGAAGAAAGCAGAGCTGAAACAGTAAAAGAATTTTGCCTCCATTTTCCCCAGAATGGGAAAAATCCTTCTGTAGAACATCGAAAGCGCAAACTTAATCACATGCAAACCACAGCACTATACTGTTCCATTTCAGAAAGGTAGTAGTTGTACATTACTTCAAAGCTGTGATTTCATGGAATTTAACTGGTAGTTTTTCCTTAGAATCTTTGCGCCATTTGAAGTCTCCTCAGGGAACATGGGATTAGTTAGGGGAGATTAGATATGGGTACAAATAACCACAAAGAAAGGCAGAAAATGCTGTTATACAACAGTTAATGCAAATGCTGTAGATGAAATGTCAAGTAAGGTTCATAATAGGAAATGATTTTTGAAATAAACCTCAAAGAATAGATGGAATTTATCTAGGTATATGTGGGATGGAGAGATAGTTCAGGCATGGGAAATGCAATTAGATGCCGTCTAGAGGGCAGTCACTTGGGCAAGTTTGGTGATTAGCAGACTTTAGGATAAGACTGCAAAAATGGAGTTAAGTCAAGGTGAGGTTTTCACCTTGCAGAGCTGCCTCTGAAGAGACTCTGTCGTAGGCTTTCTTCCTTTTGTTTACACCCCGAAAGAAGACTGTCAGGATGGATATGTCATTTGTATCCCTTTCCCTATGCAACAAGTAAAGACAAAAAAGAGTGAAATCTAGCATCTATCTTCTGCCTAAAAAGATGGAACTCTGACTGATTAGCGGAATGAAGAGCAGTTGCTTGAAGGGGTGATTGGAATGGTGGTCACTCAGCACCCCTGCAGGTGAAGACAAGACAGCTTGGCTGCAGCCTTCCTGGTATTGCCAGTGACATAAAGGGAGGGCCACTAAAGCACACTTCTGGCCCTGCTTTGAAACTCACAACCTGAGAGGGCTGTGGGAAGCAATAAGGATACTGCTGCCCCAGCCTCCTGGCTTTCTCAGCTTCTCTCCAAGGCTCTCACCAAGGAAAAGTCACGAGTCAGCAACCTGAGCACTTAGCCTTTTCCAAGCTCCTCCCCCCACCATTGAAAAGTTAACATCCCATGGATTTAATCACATCACCCCTTTCCATGTTACCAGTCACACCCTCACCACCCTTCTTAAGTTTGTGAGTGTACCATAAATGGGGGAACGTCTCTCACCACCTCTGAATAGTCAGTGATGTGACCCATAATTGTTGGAAGCACAAAATAATGGATATTTGCACTGCTGTGAGACCTTGACAAGCTTCAGTTTTCTAATATGTAACATGGAGACAAGATACTTATTGTATAGGGTTGTTGTGGGTGATAAATATATATATATATATATATATATATATGCCTATTAAACATGGCCTAGACCATGTTTGCACCATATTAAGTGCACAATAAATTTAGTCGTGTGTGTGTGTGAGAGAGAGACTGCTGTTTGGGTTGGGGAAGCCAATGAGTACTTCAAGGTTCAAACTTAGGTAGTATGATTAATCAAAAAAAAAAAAAAAAAGAATTTAGGATGAGAGGATCTTTAGAGTAAGGTTGGAGGAGGGAGGTAGATGCCCAGATGAAAAGTGTGGTTAAAATCTTGCTGCATTTTAGATAGTGTTGCATTGTAGATATTGGCAGTACAGCCTAGTGGAGATGCCTTGCAAACAGTTATAAATGTGCTTGGGACTGAATTTGAGAAACTCTATATAGGATAGTGTGGGTTTTTTTAGAGTACTGATAGAGAGATGAGGAAAGATGTCCAAATACAAGAGAGTTAAAAAGGAGAAAAATAATTTTTAAAAGGTGGTAAATAAATAAATATCAAAACAGTGATGAAAATAAAGAAAAAAGAAATTTTAAAAGAGGAAATAGGTGTTAGGGTGAAATGTTACATGGAGATAAATTTAATAAAGTGGGATTAAAACTGAAGTAGACCCCAAATTTATTTGTCAAGTAAGTTTACAATATAATTTATAAAGTTAACAAACTCAGTGTCCCAAAATTATCTACATAAAATAGATTTTAAAAATGCATGCTTTTTAAACTTGGATTATGACTCTAGGGACCCTTTTCAGAAATTCACTAAAAATTTCAATTTCAGAAATAATGTCACACCTGCCTCTCTATTATCATTCATATGAATGTCGTTTATTTGGAGACTTGCCTACTAAAAACTGATTCACATAATTGCTTAGTGATTTTAGGCAGATTTCTGTCTCTGTGTTGAATGGATTCTGTTTTATTTAGAAAGTACCCACTGGAATTGAATCTTTGCCTTCAAGGAACTTACAAGCAGCTCGAAATCTAGGTGGAGAGATAAACATATTAAGAGATGATTTCGATTCAGGAAAGAAGCAAGTTCACTGATTGAAGGATGTATAGGTGCTGGAAGGGGCACTCAGTTCTGCCTCGGATTTTTTAAAGATGACAATGCCCAGTCCAATCTTAAAGGATGCTTAGAAGTTGGCCAGATAAATAAAGGGAAAGAGTGTTCCCAATACATGGGAGAAAATGAGTCGAGTCTCAGAAGTATAGAGCAGTGTATACTACAGAGGGAACCAAGAGTTAAAGTCCACCTAAAATACAATTTCTTGTTATCAGATGATAATGACTAAAAGCTTATTCAACAGAAAAATTTTTGTCAAATAGAACATTAGCTTTGCATTTTTTTAACCAATAAATGCTATCATTGGGATTTTGATTTACATATATAAGAAGGAAACTGACTTTTAAGAAAGCTGCCAATGCCTCTTTCTTTTAATTATCACTTTAAAAAAACCTGTATATAATTTTATATCATACTGAAAGTATACCATTTACTAGCATCTCCTGAAAGAAATGAAGATAATGAACTGTATGAAATGATTGTGTATGGAGCAGGGGATGATAAACCAATCAAAATTCAGTATAGAAAGAAAAGATAGATTTTTTTTTTCCAAAATGGCATCATAATGTCACCTGTGGCCCAAATTTGTTTAGCCAGGGAACTAATTTATTCATGTAATGCATCTAATTATTGATGTTAGTAATATAAACTTTAAAAAAGAGTTTTACATTTTCTAATTGCATATTATTTTAAAGGAGAAATTAATCTGAATCTGTTTTGATAATGTGATAGTTACACATAATCCTCATGAGTTTCTGTCCAATCAGTGATAAATATGACAGAAACATTCCAGTAGTAGAAGAAAGCACAAGATGACCTGTTACTATTTTTGAGGGTAGTGAGATTCATTTATTTGATTCATCCGTACACTTCATTCATTCATTCATTCATTCAACCAGTAGTTACAGAGCACCTCCTATGTGCTCATTAGAGATGCGTAGATGGATAAGGGATGTCTTTCCTATTCTCAGTTAGTCAATGCTCTCTAATAAACCAAACCTTTCCACTTCCTCCTAGAAAACCTCCCAGTTGGTGTGCGTCACAAGTTATGAAAGGCAAAATAAGCCTGGAATACATTTATCTAGAATGTAAAGGACATCAAGAAATCTCTACAACTTTAATCAAACTGTCAAGTCACGGAGGGTTGTGGTTAGAGGTTCTCTACCATTTTGAAGAGCTCATAAAACTCAGTTAGACAGCTGGAAATCCCTGAACAGTCCCAAACTGAAAAGAATCCTCTAGAGTAGAGTCAGAAAACTTTTTCTATAAAGGATGAGATAATATGTATTTTTGATTTTGTGGGTCATACAGTCTCCATAGAAATAATTTTACTCTGCTGTTTAGCACAAGTGTAGCTATAGACAGTATGTAAATAAATGGAAATGACTGTTTTAATAAAAAGTTATTTACATAAGCAAGTTATGAACCAAATGAGATTTCCAGAAATCAAATTTAAATAAATTCAAGTTAGATAAAAATAAAAACTCAGTTCTTTAGTCCCACGAGCCATCTTCCAGGTGCTTAATAGCTGCATAAAACTCATGGCTACCGTATTGGATGCCACGGATTGTAGAACATTTTGGGCATTGCAGGAAGTACTGTTGGACAACACTGCTCTAGACTTCCTTTATAGCACCTGACTATTCTCTCTCGGACATAGAAAGATAAGGAAGAGGTGCCTGGGTTTGAGCTTCCTGAAACTCGCAAGAGAAGTAGGGCAAAAATTAGGACTAGGAAGTTCTAAGAAGTTCTAAGAAGAATATATATGTTATACATATACATATATGAATATATGTCTTCACTATAATCTTAACACAGTTCCCCACACCCTGAGAATCAGTGTATTGAAACATGTATGTTCTTATCAAGATTAATGTATTAATGCACACAGCATCACATTAGCTAAAGTTGACATCAGTGACTGAGTAGCTATGAACTCTGTATGTATCCCAGTATATAGTTTCTCAATGTACGTAATTTTTTTCCTTATTAAAGATTACTAAAGAAGCCAGGGACCTTAATATTTTCACTTATTTCTGCTGGCTTTTATCAGTGAATGAGACAAAGCTTACATGAATTTTTTCCCAAGTTCAAGCATTTGTCAAGAAAGCATTATAAAATAGTGCAAGTCTTCTAGACAAATAGATAAATCTTCTAGATAAATAAAAGTTAAGGAAAGCGTACACTTGGCTCTAAAGCTGGTAAGAAATCAAAGATCACTCTAATAGCGCCATGAAAGAAAATGAACAAGCATTAGATGACTTTGTTTTGATTTAAACTATACTCAAAGGATTCTAATTATTAGGCTAAATTAATTGAGTTTGAAATTTGAATACAGTGAAGAACAGTGTCAGTGTTACTGAGAAAGGTGATTCTAAATGAATCGTCCTTAGTCACTTCTGAATAACTTGGAAATTATCACGTGTGATGATAATTGGTAAACATCTGTGGCTCTAAGACTGTTTCATAGTGACAGTTTCTTTCAGAAGTGTTAATAGTTACTTTAAGCATTTTTCTCGGCAAAGATAACAGGCCACCCGTACTTTCTGTGTTAAGTAGTTTATTTTGTATCTCTCTCCTGTATTTTGCAATTTTTGATGACCCTTCTTATTATGTCAACACTGTAGGAAAGATGTTCCTTCTCAGAGCAGATACTTTGCTTTGCTTTCAATAATTATATATTAAATTGCTGTTTGAATTTTCTAGAAATTATCAGGAACACCTATTTAATATCTGAATGCTTTTTTATGATTTGACTTTCTTTTTCCCCCTTTTTATTGAAGTATAATTGACTTTCAACATTTTATTAATTTCAGGTGTACAACATAGTGATTCAATGCCTTCTAATATTAAGTAGTGCTGGGAAAATGAGTCATATTTCAGTAAAATCTTTTCTGTCTATGGTTTTGAATATGGAAAATAAAACTTTCTACCTCTAATTTCTATAAACAGAAGCCTGTCCTGGGGTCTGCTTTCTTCTATCTGTGGGTTTCAGTGTGAAGGTAAATCAGTAAGGCCCTCAGCATGTGCTCCCACTGCAGGTAAGGTACATATGGAACTTTTGTGTTCCACCAAAGCAGAGCAGAGAGGCAGAGAACTACAGATCATAAAAGGAAAGGCAGAAATTGAGTTTATCTACCACTGAAAGGCTCTACTAACCACAAGGGGATTTAAACCAAATGTCCAAAGGAGTCTCAAAATGTCGAACCTGATACTTAAACCACGAGCCATTCTCTTGTGTTTATCCAATGTGCTTCTTACACTGACCCCTGGATATTAGAAGGACCCTGTGCCCTTGTGGGAGCCTTTCCACATGCTTCCATTATTAAATGAGTTTGTTCAGCTCTGACTTCAATTGTGATAGTAAACACTATTTCCCACCTTAAAAAGTGAGGATGAACTCTGGGTGGACATAGTCAGCACACTTAATGTCTCCAGTGGTTTTCCAGTTTGGGAAGGAAGTACGAATGTTATAAGAACTTACAGATGTGTTGGACATAATGTCTTAAAACTCTCTTGCTCATTATTTTAATAGTACGTTTTGGTTTTCTGGTGCCCTTTGATTTTAGCAAATTCTCTGGAGCCTGTTTCATAGGGGTTTTCATTTGTTTTCTCTTTAAAAATCATTTCTTCCAGGAGACATCCTCAAACACGTGAACATTTGTATTCAATTCAAGCTCCAAGCTTCGTGTGGAATAACACTTAAGAGACCACTCGGAAGCTTCAGACTCTGAAAATGCTGTGGGCTGCTTGCTTAACTAGATTGGCTACATGAAGCGTGTTACACCTGTGCTCTGGTGTCTGCGCTGATTGCCTTTTCGCTTCTGAGTGCAATTCAAGGTGAACATTTTAATCTCTAAGACCCTGTATGGCTTGGGACCCAGTTATCTGATAAATTGCCTCTTTCCCTGGGCCCGGGAATTAATATCAGCCAGACTACTGCCGCTCACAGTTCCCTGTTCTTAAATTGAGGCAAGAGGTATGCATGGAGCGTATAAGACCCATCTCACTGGGACTGCCTAGCACTTTTTAGGTGAGCGAGCACATACATATAGCGGGTCAGAGTTTCCAGCCAACAGCCTATTCTTTCTGATAATTAGTTTTTAAATTATTCTCAGCACTTTACTTACACATTTCCTTTTTCAATATCATTAACAATTTGCTTTGATAATAAATCCTTAACTCTTTAGCATCAAGTAAAAGTCCCTGTATTATTTAAGTTCTCAGGAACATAGATCGTGGTTGGATTTAATGGACAGGTGAAGTATTCCTAAAAGAAACACACGTATTCAATAAATGTTTAGCAGAGTCTCACTATGTGCCAAGTACTTTTCTAAACACTAAGGTACAAATACAAAAGGAGATTATATAATGAAAGAAACATATCACTGTTTAAGAATAACTGGTCTGTAAAGTCAGTGTTTGCTGCTTTCCTTGTGTAAAATATTAGTGATGGTATTTGGTGAAATTAATAATATTTTAGTCTTACATGCTTAATGCATACAACTCTAAACACGGATATGAATGAACATTATTTGACATTGTTTTATAAGATTACACATGAGTTAGTGATATTGGTTCAAATCTGTCCAATTCTAATTACCTTCACAAAAAAGGAATGCAGTAAAAGGATATAAATAGCTTACAGAATTAGAGCAAAAGCAGAGTTTATCTTAGGAAGGACAGGAATCTGGGACAATCCCAGGTTCTAGGGAAAGACTAAAGGAAACTCAGGGTACTTCTCTCAAAATGAATCCATTCCAACTGTTTTGGTCACTGCATCACTCTGTTCAAGATTCAGTTATCAGGAAGTAAGGCAAAAGGGGAAAATATAAATGTTAACTGCAGATTGCAGCCACAAGATGAATTTGTCTATTTAAAATTTGGTCAATGGCAGCTTCCTCTAATAGGTTTTGTATTTGTCTACTCATGTCATGGCAGTTTGCTCTGCTTGTTCCCTGGCTGAAGGCTGAGCTCCAATCCAACCTTTAGTTTAAATTTTGTCTCTAGTTTGGAAAAAGTATTGAATTTCTTTCTCAGTATTCTGACCTTGCTGCTCTGGTCCCCATAATTGGATTTCTGCATCAAATACAAGTTCACAATAACAATCTCCTGCTCCAGGCCCAAGTCTCCCAGTGCTTTGGGATCTGACCATGATTACTGAACCTCCCTCACTTTCCCAGCCTTCTTGTAGCACCTCTATTAATGGTCCAATTGATCTTTATTAATTGATTTTCTTACTTTTACTTGAAGGACAGTGAGGGATGGAGCTCTGATTTGACTTTGGTTAATGGTACTTACCGCCCGTGTCTCCTTCTCCTGCTTCGTCTGACTCCTAACAATCCTAAGGGGGAAAATGATTTTAAATCCAGTCCTTGAACTTGCAATGGCAGATGTGTCTTTTTTACATATAGTTCTTACTGGAATTTATGTATTTAATTGCTCAAGGCTTTACTAGTCCCTTGAAGTCTTACTGGACATATAGTTCTTATCTTCTTTGGTATGACTTTCTCTTTTCTTCCCACGTACCAGGTATGATACTACCAAAAGTAATGAACTCTTGCTTTCTTTTATGTACTCAGTTAAACCAATAGGTTCTTATTAGACATCTCTGCATGGACATACAACTTTTAGTAATGAAAAAGATGAATTCAAACCTTTCAATTGCTTATAGTCTAGTGAAAAAAAAAATGCACATTAAACATGGAGGCTACAACAACAGGGCAAAGTTGTATGTAACTTAGTGCCGAAATAAGAGTTACAGAAACAAATACTACAGAGATTTAGAGAAGAGAGGATGCTATATAGACATACTCAGAGAGGGAGGGAAAAGATAGGACTTGATCTTGAAGCAGAAGTGAGAATAGAACCTGGGTAAATGGTTCAGAGAGAGTAAATGGGAGGGCTTATTGAACAAATATTTACAATAAAGTGTTTATTTGATTTGTTCAGAAGACAATTATAATATTGACCAGAGTCAAGAACTGACTCATTGGAAGAACAATTGGGAGATAAATCTGCAAACAGAAAATGGAATCAGATTGTGAAAGCTGTGTCCTTTGAATTTCTTTCTAAAGGCAGCCCATGTCAGCCTTCTGAGAAAGGCAAAACCATGATTTACTATGTAACTTTTTTTTTAACTTTGGCATTGGAGAATAGAGGGAAAAGAAGGCCAAATTTTGTTTTGTTTTCTTATGCAATATTGAAGAGATTGTGCAATTTTAATAGTGCTTATTTCTGGTTATTAAAAAACTAAATCAATGTAGAAAACATAGGGAAGTAGAAAAAAATCTAAAGCCATTTGTGTTCTTAGAGACCAGAGGTAGGTCTTGTTAATAAACACGTGTTTCAAATCAACTTTTTTATAATTTACAAATTTGGGATATTTCTTTATTAGTTAGTTGTCTTTACTATTGCTTCAGAAGTATCTTCTCATTTTCTTCATGGCTTTGAGATATTTAACCCCTTTATCTGAAATAGTCCATTTCTTCTAAGAATATAAAACTTTTATCAATATATAGGAATTTCCTTACCACACTTATTTTTCATCCAGGATTCTGTTTTCCTTCTTGTTTTTGTTTATATTTGTAGCATTATTAAATCAGGGTATAATATTGGAGTTTACCAACCTGTTAAAATCCAATAGGACCACTGAATTGTGTACTTTAAAGTAGTGAATTTTATGGTATATGAATTTTATCTCAACAGAGCTGTTGTAAAAAAAAAAATCCAGTGGACTTTCTTCTTGTTTCAAATCTATTCCTATTGCAGCAATTTCTGTAAGGTAAAATATAGAGAGATAGGAAAATTTCTACAAAAAAATTTCAGTTGCACCAGGCCTCTTAAAACTTGAGCTTTTCACAGACTTATGTCCTTTTGTTTTTCAGTGTAAAAAAGGAAGAGATTACTGAATGGTTTCTGAAAGCAGTTTCTCTTGGGATCATGCAGTTTAAATGTGTGTTCTCCTAATGTTCCATGTATTAAAGTTAGGACCAGAAGAAAATATTCTGTTTACATGCTGTGTGACTCAAAATCTTTTGTTTCTATTTTGAGATTCATTTATTTAAACTGCAAAAAGAAAAAACTTTCTTTATAAAACAATCCCTGATTTTTATCGATTCTCTATGTGGGTTTACATTGTTTGAGAGGTACCTTTCTAAAAGAATGATGATAAATACTCATAAGTATGATCAAGCCAATGTTAAAATAAAAACACCCCCAAATGAAAGGAAACGAAGTTTATGAATGACTTCTAGGAAACAAAGTAGATTATGTAAAATCTGTATCTTTTGGAGTAATTTTCTAGAGGTATAGTTTCTTAACTGTTATTACTCAAAATCATATAATTTATAATTTTAAATAATGTTTTAAGTTTATTTAATATTAAGATATTCAATTTTGTTTTTCTAGAGAGAAGTTACTTTTTAATTCTTTTAAGATAACAGGGAACAAAGAAAATATTGAAGAAGAAACTGTCTCCCTTGACCCTTCAAAGAGACACCTCCAGTCTGCCTTCCCATTCTTTAAATACAATGGGATGTTTGATTTTTCAAGAGATTTTAGAGACTATCTAATCAATGCTTTATCTTAGAGATGAGATTGCTGGAAGTCTAGAAATATGAATGCAGAAACCTAGGTCTCTCATGTCAGCTATTATACTTTCCATTATGCCATTCTGTTTAAGATCCAGATTTAGAATTAATTTTAATGGAATGACCCATGACATGGATTAATTTTCAAACTTTAATTCTCATAAAAGGAATGTATACTCTTGAAAATAAGGCTGTTACAAGAATGTAAGTTTTCATTAAAAATGATTTTACAAAGTTTTGGGTATACTGAAACTCTATCAGGTCCACCTGTTCCTGTCTGACAGATTGCATTTGAGTAACAGTTGTGGGGTCCCAGGCATCCAACCTCATGATACTCAGGACACATGTGAACATCAGGGCCCAACAGTGGTTTTATAAACTCTTTGATTATTTACATTCATTTCATCTGCTAGGCAAGTTACCAAATATCAATTACTATAGATTATTAAATTAAAATTTTATAAAATTAAAAATGAGATCCCCTATTTAAAAAAATAATATTTGCATAGCAATATCTTAGTTTGTTTCATAGTGTAATTGTTCACTCTCTGCTATATTTCATTGGTGTTCAGACTACATGATGATGTACACATACTTATGTATGCACACATATATATGAATAAATATATATGTGAATATGTGAATAATATTAGTAGCATTGGTATTGTGAAATGATGGGAAGGATTTGTTTGAGATTATAAATGTAATCTTTTATTTATTTATTTTTTCAGTACATATTTTTGAAGGGAATTTTTAAAGTTGGAATTCCTAATGTAACATAGAAAACCCAATTTCCCTGAAAAATTTGTTTAACAGTGGCATAAAACTATGAAAATTTTCTGGTTAACCAAAAATTATTAATTTCCATAAATGGAAATAATTTAGGAACATGAATTTTGGGTCTGTTAATAATCAATTTAAGTAATTTTTGAGAAAATTTTATTTCAGAAGTATTAAAACATGTAGATATTACATCAATTTAATTTATTTTAGTGACCGTCCTCGAGAACTTCTTTCTTCTAAAAATCGTTATTTATTATCGTACCCTGCCTTCTCTGCCTTTCCTTGTTTCCACACCCTTCTTCTTCTGTCATACCATTACCTTTTATTGTAATTAGATCTTCTGTTGTAACTAGAATCACTTTCCTTGATTCAAAAATCTATAAGATGATTCTGATCATTGAAAGCAAGTAAAGAGTTTAAAATATAATAGTATAAAATGTTATTTAGATCAGAATTAAGTTTATTTGATTAGGTAGGTCTGTTGAATAGGAAATGTACTCCATTGGTCACTGAGTCACATAACATCTTAGTTTCGCTTATATTAGGCTCATGGTGTTATTTTACAGTTCCTCTCCCCCTGGAATTTCCAATTGTCTTTATTTTCTCTTGTCTGTAAAAAGCAACATCTAGCTATACTTTATCATTGTGAACACAGACCTACTTAATTATACCAGATCAAACTGGAATCCACTCTTTTCTGAGGACCTTTATCTCAAAGCCTCTGATTTTCTGTTTTAACACAGATGGCATGATCACTTTCTAGACCTGCTGCAACCTATCATTTATATCTTCCAAACCTGGGAGTCAGGAAATATAATCTGCAATGATGGAATGAGAAATGGAGGTTTGAATACATTACTTAAGGTATTACGTACTAAAATAAAAAATGAAAAAAGTTAAAAAGTATCTGCATACTATTTTTAGGAGAAGGGATGTAGTGGCGTAAGGCAGTATAATTAATATTTTTTATTGAGGTGAAACTATTGATAATATCTAAATGTGTATGTTTAGAAATTAAGGTATAAGCATAGTTATTTGAATTATTTAAATAACCATCAAAGAATAAAAAAACTAGAAATGAATGTAGGAGAGAGACTTTTCCTTTTCATTGTTTAAACATCCATATTTGGGAATTTTGTTACCTTCAGTCTGTTTTCTCTTATAATGATAATAAAAGATAACCACTTTAGAAAGAAAAAATTAACATGACCTGAATCTAAAATATCTAAAATTAGTTAGTATCTATTAGCAAAGGGCAAATGAGAGAATAAATATTTTTAGAATGAAAGTCCATATTACTTCATATTAAAAAGTGTTTATTGAGGGCCACCTATGGGACTGGACTATATTTAGTGTTGGACGTACAACAAGGAATGATAAAAATGTGTCCCTTTCCTCATAGACCTAGTAGTTTAGATAAATAAAGAAGCACATAAATAAATACAAAGTCTACCTTGAGGGTAAAAGAGTATTCTAAAAATACTTAAGAGGACAATTAACCCAGATTTGAGAAGGCAAGAAGTCTTCAAAGAAGAGAACAGCTAAGCTAAAGGCTATATAGAAAGGTAGATGACACTCAGAATAACACCTGTCCCATACTTCTATCCTCACCTCAGTGCACACTTGTCTAAATTTGTCAACTATTATAAAAAATATTTATCTTTTTCTCTCACAAAGTAAAAACAAAACCAACAAAACACACACACAAGCAAGCACATTTTTAAAAAAGCCTTCTGATTTTACACTGGAGACCAATCTAATTACCATCCTAAAGTACCGGATTATGATTCCATGTAGCTGCAACCATGAAATGATATAGTGCTATATCCATACCACATTTGTTGTTTCCAATGAAAACAACCATCATACTGCTATGTAGTAAACTACCACAAAATCACAGCAGTCTACAGTATTGAACATTTATTTAGGTGTTTATCTGGACAGTTGGAATCAGTGGATCTAAGCCCAGCACAGCTGTGTGGCTCCACTAATCTTAGCTGACCTTGCTCAAGAGCTTTGGGGCTCACTGGAGCTCAGATCATCTTAATTGGTCTCTATAGCAGCAGCTCGGCTAGGTCTCATGTATTCCTTACACTACTTCTGGAACTAGCAGGCTAGCCCAGGCATAGTAGGTTGATCCCAGGGGTCTCTGAAAGAGAAATACAATGTGTGAGGGCTTTCAAGGCCTAGGCTCAGAGCTACCATACCATCAATTCTGTCTTACCCTATTGGTCAAAGCAAGTCATTTGGCCCAACCTGAAGCCAAGGAGCAGAAAAAATATTCTGCCCCTCCAGTGGGAGAATCTGAAAAGTCACAGAGAAAAGAGTGAATATAGGGAAGATTAAGAATTGAGGCAGTTGATGCAAGTATACAAGTACTGAAACCTAGACTAATTATAAGAATGTTTCTTAAAAAATTTCCACTACACCATTTCCATAGCTTTTTTGAAGTAACACACTTCAAAACATTTTCAGAAGCTCTTCTTTTCCTGATGGTTCTAAACATGTGCTATGTTGTCCTGTTAGATTATCCTGCCTTGCCACCCTTAGAAGATTTTAATTTCAACTGGCTTTATATAGTTAAATGCACCAATAATCATAAATATGACTTGACTACCAAGCAAAATAGGTAAAAGAATAATACTAAATATCATGTCTATACTAATAAGAAAATTTATTGACCTTGTATCAGGAGATTTTTGTTGTATCACTTCATAAAAATCACATCAACTATCAATTCTTGTCTACAAATATACTGTGACAATACCTTACTAGTGAATGTGACTTAGAAAAATAAAATATGCCACCTAATAGAATTTCTGGAAGATCGCAGATGTTGAGTGTTTGTTAGGACCATACTGTGGAGCTCTAGTTTTGTGGGATTTGGAGCAAACTAGGCCCTCTTAGTTTTAGTTTTCTTATCTGTAAATAATGAGAACAATGCCTATTTTAGGATTTATGAGGATTACATTAGTTAATTCATGAAAGGGTTAGAAGAGTGCCTGGCCATGGTGCACATCTAGTCAACAGGAATAATTAGCAACTTCTTGAAGTATAAGTCATTAATGAGTAGCATAAAAATGTTGCTTTTCTGATAGTTTTAAAACATGCAAAATTATTTACTGTTTTATTATTTTAAAAAGTTATTTGGCATAAATAACATATTTTGCCCATCTTAGGGAGTAAATTGTTTAATTAAAAAGTAATGTATGTTGCCTATACATGATTATATTCCAGATGCAGAGAAAAGAGATTTGTGTTTGAAACATTAACTAAAAAGTATACATGCAGTTAATTCTAAAATGGTAGTTTATTGACAATTTTCTTTAGAAACTAAAGAGAGAAGGTCAATAACCAAAAAAGGGGCTGGAAGGGAATAGAACAGAACTGTAAGTCTGAGCTGGGATAAATATTTTTGAGTGATAAGGACATTCCAGATGGTAAAATAGTAGGCTTGAGTTCACAAAGCAGTGAGGAGACCAGACCAAAAAAAGAAAACAAAACAAAAAACAAACTTTTTCTTAGGTTTCTTAGGTAGATGAATTTAGAAGGATAAGGTAGGCCATATTCAGGGAAACTTTGAGTATTAGAATTTGAATGTCATAAATAAAACTAAATTTCAATCATAAATCAATTTGTTTTGAGTTTTAAAAAATATTTTGATCATTATTATTTATATCCATGAACCTTATAGGTAACACAAATGAAGTGTATTAACAATGCAGTGACTTTCTTACACTCATATAACGCTATAAAACTTAAAAATAATTTGAACATCAATGGGACATCAGACACCAATTTTCTTTTGAAATCAGCCATTTAATATCTTCAGAATAAGTATTTAGATACACAAATTTAGTGTTTGATTTTCACAATTGTAACATTTTCATGAATTTCTATTAGATAATAAAGGGAAAAAAGAGGAGAAGTTCATTGAGATCATGTAGGAGAACTAATACAGAATCACTGCTTCAGAAAGTCTAAGCTGGTGGTGGTAGAGAAAATAAACTGGAATAAAGAAAAAACAGATTGGAGTATATGAGAGGGACTTGGTAAGACTGAGCGAAAGAACCATAGAGGATTGTTTACTAATTTTGTTTGACAAGTGTGAAATTTAAGAGCTGGCATTTAAAAAGTTATTTCTAAAATTCTCCACTATTTTAATTACTAATCAATTAATCTTATAATAAATGCTTCTTCCTTGTGTATTATATGCCTAGGGCTTGTGTAGACAATGTGTAGATTGTCTTAGGCCTTAAGAAGCATACGATCAATTTGGAATTTGTGGGTGAAGTAACTAACACAAAGTGAAATGTTAAATTCTTGGGTGTTGATGCTATGTGCCATAGTAACTCCTGTAAGTGAGAGATCAATGTGATCAGAATAGACAAAAACCATTTCTGGAGAGAGTAAAACTTAATATGTACTTCAACAAATATTTAAGACACAGATGTGTGGGAAAGAAAGGAGAGGGATTCATGAAGGGGAAAGACAAAACACACACAGAGTTGAGATGTAGGCATAAACATACTGTATGAGTCCATCGGAATCAGAAAATGCAGGGACTGAGAACCAGTCAAAAGTCTTTGGGTCTAACGGTGAAAACAAGAGAGTTGTGGTTGTAAGGAAGACAGTGTCAAGGCAGGTTAAGTCTTGTCCTGGTGGGCAGACTAATTTGAAAAAGAGAACTGGATGGCAGAGAGAGAATTAGGAGGATATTTATTTAATCCAGGTAAAGGGGATGTCTAGACCACAGAGGAAGAAGAGAAATACAAAGAGAGAGATTTTGAAGGGAAAAAGGAAAGACAAAAAAGACAAAAAGAGTCATACAACAGCAAGAGAGCTCAGACAACTGGGAGGTGGATCAAACCTGGGATTGATGAAAATGAGGCTCAGAGAGACTATGTAGTGCTGGTGGCAGCTGCTGGACAAACAAACAAACAAACAAACATTGGAATTCAGGACTTAAAGTGGAGATGAGGGGCCAGTCCTGGAATTAGAGATTCCAGAGCCAACAGAATAAGACTGGATAGCTGATGCCATAAAAGTAGCTTTATTTATTTTTACCTATTTTTTAAGTATTTAGTTTTAGGTGATAAACCTTAATTAAGAGGGCCCATTAAGTAAATAGTACATCTTTTTAAATTTAAAGCAGCCATTCCATGTTACTACATTGTTTTGGGATATCCATACAAGAAGGTTCAGGGAAAGAAAACAGTTCTCAAATGTTGAACACAAACATAATGGATATTTTTTTTCTGTTAATATTAGAAGAGCTAACATTTATATTGCTGGAGTTCTAAGTACTTTATATATTATCTAGTCAATCCTTACAACAACCCTGAGGTACAAATACTGCTATCTCTATTTTTGTAGATAGGGAAACAGAAGCTTGAAGAGTTTAAATGACTTGCCCAAAGTCACCAGCAATTAAGTGACAGGGCTGGGGGATTCAAACCCAAGTTGTCTGGAACCATTTTGTTGTCTTACTGTCTCCACTATACTTTTTCTGGAACAATGATTAACTGTGAAATCTTATGTAATTTCTTACATATTAATATGACCTTCAACATGTCAACACATAGAAGGACTCATCATCAAAGTCTCAACTAGATAAAGTTTGGGTTGTATCAAGAACTCCAGAACATTTTGTTTTTCAATTTCATCCTTTTTATTCCATGTATGGCCCATTCAATGACCAATATATGACAAGACATTACATAACCTCCAGTATATAAAAATTGGGACTCTCAAATAATCATCAAATAAAATGTCATTTTGCAGTTAGATCCTGTTCTAAAGTATTTTTTTAAAAAAACTGAGATTTACATTTTATCATTTTATGTTATAAATGTAGGTAACATAGACAATAACACAAAATTCTGTGTAATTAGACAAGAATAACAAAATAAAACCCTACAGTAGAATCTTTAATTAAAATCAACTACTGATGTTTATGTTTCCAGATTGGTTTTGAGCAAGAGTTTTAGCTCTTTACCCACATATTTAAAAAAAAATTCTTCCATGACCACATTTTGTTGCGTTTATTTCTAATGTTAACACCATTTATTGAAGGGAAAAGAAAAAGTCTAGGAAGATCATTTCAACCTATTGTTTTATCAGCTCCTTAAGCATAGGGGGCTGTTTTGTCTCAGAACAACTACAGCGCACTGTTTGTAATTACAAAGGCATCTCGGAATCACAAGCACCAAGAGAGAAAGCTCTGTGATCTGGCTGTAACTGGGAAAGATAGAATGCTTCAGTGAAAATTCATTTCCCTTTAAAACTAGAAATAGTCTGAGTTTTGAACTGATCGTGAAAATTTAGAGGTAGAGGGGAGTTGCTTAATTCTGAAATGACATTCTATTTTTGGAAAGTATAGATTAAAGCATTTTAGTATAGAACTTATTTTGTAACATTAGGTAACTCCTATAGACACCATTTTGATGTGTAAAGTGTAAATGAATCATATCATATAGATTAAATTCCCTTTGAAATGCTCAAGGGTTTAAATAACTAGAGGATGTGTGATTGGCCCAAACCATTTGGGGTTTTATTGACCCCAAAGCATTCAAAAGTCAAACTGATCATCTCAGACTACTGGATTGAGGCTGTTGGTCCAAGGATGGTTATCTGATGTGAAACTTCAAGAACATATTTCTATTTTTTAATAATATAGCATAATTATTTTTGCAGTCAGTCATAAATGATATGAGTTAAAGTCAAGAAAACATTTCCTCCTAATATATTTTGACAAAATCCTGTGCTAATTTTATATGATTATCAACATAACTAATTTCCTTTTGCATGTATTGTTAAACTCTGCATCTCAATTAGAATGAACTTGCTTTTCCAGAATTTGGTTAGAATCAAGGATGATGAGGTCCATGGGGAAGTGTGCAGGTGGAGAACCAGGAAATTATACCCTTGAGAAGCTCTGGGGTTTTTAATCATTGAAATCTGACCCATAATGACGGATGAAAATATTCTGCTTTTCACTAGTGACTTACAGATAGTGGAACTAGTTCAAACCCATTGTCACTTCTTTCTTTCTTAAATTAGCAAACACATGCGTGTGTGTGTGTGAATGTGGGATTGAAACAGCTGCAAAAAAAAATCTCATTCTTGTTATTCATGACACCTACCATGAGACGAAGGTGCTAGGTGTGATTTTTTTCATGCAAAGAATTATCCTACAAATGCTTTTCACCATGGAGATTAAAACAAAAGCTATGCTCTCTCACTTACTACCCTCCCAGACTGCATAAACACACACATACACACACACACGCGCGCGCGACTGAGAAAGGATATCAGACAAAAAATAAAACACAAAATTATGAATCATAAATGACATTTTGTCTGTTATCTTATTATGATTTGTAAGGTGCTTTGTGCATGTAGCTGATGATAGAAGAGATGCAGACCCAGTAAGCTGAGAAAAGTCAGAGATATCTTTCCTAAGTTTCCCCCACACCATGTAATCTATGTTTACATAATTCATTTTCGTTTAAGAGGGGCAGTGACTCCCATCCTTTCTCCTTTTTTGTCTCATTTGTTTAAAAAAAATTGAGGTATTTTTAATTAACTAGAAAATTTAGCTCAATTGAATTTATAATTGTATTATCATATTAACAGTGAAATGACTACATAATGCTAAAATAGAGATTATGTTCATAAAATTTTTATTTTTGCTTCATTACAAAGAATAAAGTAAAAATATTAATTCTTCATGTTAATAAACGTGTTGTTTGGTTTGTCTTCTAAAATAAAAATTAATCTCTCTGTAGAAGAAAGCATTAGAATGAAGTTTCTAAATCTTGTTAGCATATTTGGTCATTTGTAGAAAAACCTTATGATTTTTCTAAAACTGACAGTTATGGGGGAGGTTGTTCTTAACCAAGTTAGCATGATTATTAAGGAATATTTGGATTGTTCTGTTTTGTTAGGACAGCATAAGTAAATTGATGGTTATGATTGGTTACATAAATTATTATATAATTTATTGTATGTGAATTACTATGTTACTTAAAATTTTAAAAATGTATTTACATAAAAGGTACATATATTGCAGGTATAAGCAATTCAATTAAAATTATTTTCTCTAGCATGGCAATTCATATTATTATGCAAGAAAGCATTTAAATTATTTTGTTTATATATGTTATATAAATATCTGTGTGTGTGTGTGTGTGTGTGTGTATAGGTCAGAGACAAGTTTCATGAAGATAAATTATAATTTTGCAAGTATAGCTAAATTATGAAGGGAAAATACAAATTTTATTTATATATTATTTATTACTTAGATATTAAATATTGTTATTTAATAATAACGTAGACATATAATCATAGAAGTATGCCAGTAGCATTTGCAAGTTACTTCAGAAATTACTATCTGCAGATATGTTTTTGCAGTTATAGATATGATGGTTACACAAATGAATAAAATCCTTTTAGCCACCTTACCTGTTTTCAATATTTTAAATCAAACTGTTAAATACTTGCTGGTTTTAATGTATTTGTATGCATTCTAAAACTTTTTATACTCTGTATGTTCTTGAAGAAGTGGTTACACTCTCTTAGGAAGTGCGCCCATCAAACAGCGTTACTGCAACCCATGCTAGAATATGTTTTATTTGAGATATATCTCTCTGTTCTCTCCTGTGTTTATTTCTGGATATGTATTCATATGAAATCTACAACTTTAATTTTCTTACCTTTTTACTCTGGAAAGTTTTGCTTTCTCACCAGTCTTTTTATAGGAGGGTGTGGGTGGGAAGGTGCTGTCCCACAATGACAGCTTAGCAGTCCTGGGCATGTCCTGGGAACTTAATAGTCCAGACTGACTTGACATGTGCAGTGTTTCCCTATCTCCCATTTCCAGTCTAACACTACCAGTTAATCTGGCACATTCAGGATCGTTTGATCAGCTGGATAGAATGATCTTGATACTTAGCAATCTCAGCATCCTTTGGGTGGCTCTTAACTATCTCTCAGAACATTATGCACATACCAGATTCTCGCGAACATTCCCAAGATACACCTCTAATCTAAAATATAATACAAATGTTTAGATGGCTGTTAACAAAAGATTTCATTACATGCTTGGCTTCATTCAGTTTTTTTCTTCAGTGCAGCCTCTAATCTCATAAAATGACTGTCTGCAATTGAATTTCTTACATCTGCTATTTAACTGCACTGAAGGTCTTTGCAAACGGACATATTTCTCACGGTCGAAGTATTTTGTAAGAAGGGAAGTCGCTGGTTTATTCTCTTGTATTTTAGTAAAGGAGGTCAGATTGGTCATGTTTAAGCAGGGGAGTAAATGCAGGACTCTTGAATACCTATAGAGCTTGAACCTTGAAGGGACTGATAATTTCTGAGCTTTGCCAAAAATCATAAAGTGGATCATCTGGTTGAAGAAATGTATGTTGTGAAGGAAATGTATTCTTTAAGCAGAGGTGTCTTAAAATTGGAATGCACTTTGAAAGTGCTGATCCTTCTCTTTTTGAACAGCAGGTAGTTCAGACCCCTGAGCGTGAAAGGGCATCAGTGTTAACCAGATCTCTAGGATGTGGGTGAAAGAGATACAGAGTCACAAAATCTGTTGAATTTGCTTGGGGCTCTAAATATATCAAATTATCCTCACTTCTTAAATGATCTGGATTGCTTTAACTTTTTGTCTTGGGTCTTTTTGTGTCACATAGACCACTGTGAAGTCCAGTAACCCAGCATCCGTGGCCAATTTCTTTGTTTAGAGCACCATCTGGTTATAAAGCCTTTCTTATTCCTTGGAGATAGACCAGAACCATGGGTCCAATTGACAAGGGTTGGGTGGCACAAGTGCCTCTTCAGTTGCATGGTCTCCATAAACGGCAGCAGATTCTGTAGTTTATTTACTTTGCAAGGACCTAGTAACAGCACACGTGGCCTCATGACCTCATGGTTGGATTGCCATCATGGCCTCCCCACAGGGCTACCCGCAGTGGTAGCAGCTTGTGTGGAATGCAGCAAGCAGCACAACCTCTTAGTGGTGTGAGTAACCAAGATCAGATTTCGTGTCTCTTCTCCCCAGTTTGGTTTGGGCTGCCTGTGGTGGATTGACTCTCAGTTGGCTTTGCAGATTTTTAATGAGGAGCAAACATTGTTTTGGAGTGGCACAGCTGAGAAGCAGGGGACTGATGCAGGATGTTGTTTTTGGCAGAAATGATGGCAGGATCAGGCATAACAGCTGGTAAGAGTGCACTTACTATGAAAACAAAAAAAGAGTGTCTACTAACTGGAAAACGCAATTTCTCAGTTGTGTTGGTGAAGCTCCAGTCAATAGCCCTGATTTGAAAGTCATAGATTTTGCAAATTACTAAATTTGGAGTTACTGTATCTAAGAATCTAAAAGATTTCTGTGCAGTAAACCATGATTTACTATTTCCTTACATCTCTATTGGATTTTTGGTTTTTGTCATATTATCATTAAGGCAATCTCTTTATGTACCCATCCATTTCTTCTTATTCCACCAATGAGTATTTATTAAGGATTTACTGTTTGCCCTTCAGATGATAGAAAATTTAATTAAACACAGCCACATCCTTCAACACTTTGCAGTCTTGCAAGTGATGCATAAAAACATCTGTAAATAACTATGCAAAATAAGATGGCATATAAAGTATTGTGAGAGTTCAGATGGGGGAAGGGATTTTTTGCTATCTAGAAGGATTAGGGAAAGCCTTAAGATTGAGATAACATCTCAGTTTAGCTTTGAATGATGAGTAGAATTTAGAAAATCAGACGTAGGAAAAATAACGTCTCAATTGAGGAAAACAGTCTAAGCAAAGGCAAGAGAAGAATACCAGATGTAAATAGTTCTTTACTTTTATTGAAATGTACAAGGTGAGCATCGGGAGATAAGATTCAGGAGGTGGATTAGAGATATATCTTGGTGAACCTTAAAAGCTAGTTAAAAAAAGTCTAGCTTTTATTTTAAATAATAAGAAGTTGTAAAAAAATTTTTAAACAGAGCTTTAGGGGGCTGATTTTGTAGAAAACTGTAGACTATTCATTACGTGCTTATTAATCTTGGTATATATGCTGCTTATTACTGAATATACTTTTATTTTGCTTTTACACATTTAGGCATAGAAGAAATTTGAAAAAAACTCAGTCACTACTAAAATGGAATTTAAGATAACATGGACAGAAATGATCATGAAATCTTTATTTTTGTGCATTTATAAAAAACTTTTGCTAAGCAAATGAACACTACAAGGAAGATATGGGAGACAGACAACTAATGAGGAAATGAGAACATACATCCTGGTATAATTTCTACTGCTCAATATAAAACTTTAATTCCCTGGTTTGTAAACCACACACACACACACACACACCACACACACACACACATATAATCCTTCCAAGTTTATTTGAGTTTAAGATTTCAGAGAAATGTTTAAGCTTTGTATGAGAAGGTACTATTTTTAAGCATATTCAAGTACTTCAGAAAAAAACCAAGTATTCCTATCTTAAGGATCTGTCATTTAGAAATCATTTTAATCTCTTCATTTGTCACAGTTTACAGGAATCAGCCAGATAATACTTTGTTAATCCATATCCAGTAAACAGTTTTTCAGAGTAAATAACTGCATTTGTCTAAAGAATTTACTAATTCATAGTTGCCATTATTCAGGTTAGGCCTCTCTTCACTAGTCAGTCAGTGTCATTTCATGGTCTTCCCTTAAAGTGAAAGTAACAGTTACTAATGCATAAAATACTGTAAGAGTTGAAGCATAAAATCACTTATTGTTTTTTAGGGAGGCAGGACTTTAGTCTTATATTTATTAGAAAAGAGAATAGGTCGTGAAACACCATGACACTTATCATAGCACTCTTCTTGGAAATGTGTGTGTTTAAATGTGATTCAGAGAGGAAAATAACAGTCTATTAAACTTTATTCTCTTTAGCAGCTCCCTTTGCCAGAATACACTTAAAGTCTTTCCTGCCCAACATGTGAAATTAATAAACTATCTTCAAACCCAGGTTGCTGAATACCTTTTCTACTTTATTTTTCTACTGGGTTGATAAATGTATGATGTGAATCCTTAAAAACACATTTTGTTGCCAGTATTAGAGTACTCTAAAATGGAAAGATGAATATTTTAACTATTTATATACAAAAAGTCTATAAGCTATTATAATTTTGTAGTGATTGAAAAGTACCAGGAAAAAAACAAAAATACAAGCTATAAATCTGCCTTGGTATATCTCATTTTCTGTTGCCTAGATCAGCTTTTAAACATTTTCTATTGGGTAGATATGAAATTCAGTGATGACAACGTCAGTATCTCTTTAAATTTAAAAATCATTCAAATTTTTTGATGATTTGGATTTAAAATAGCATTTCACTATTTGATTTGATACAGCCATTTCTTATTTTTGCTAAAATATCTATATAGGCAAAAATATAAAAATTCATGATTTTATAAATTAAAGGGGAAAATCAATTTAATGTGAACATTTAGAAGGAATAACTTCTAACTACAAGGTCCTTCTGAATTAGAGCAGCAGTTCCAACTAGGGGAAGTGTTGCTGCTTTTCCTCCCCTCTCACCAAACAGGGAACATTTGTCAGTGTCTGGAGTCATTATTTTCTGTCACAACTCAGGGAGTGGGAGTGGTGTGCTACTGAGGTGTGCATTTAGTGTATAGAGGCTAGAGGTGTTGCTAAATATCTTACAGTGTACAGGAGGTCTTCAACAACAAACAATTATCTGTTTCAAAATATCAGTGGTGCCAAGACAGAGAAACCTTGGATTAGAGAAAAAATGGAAATAACTGGTCTGTCCATACTCATAGTGAGCTTGTATTTCTGAAATTAGACAGAAATTCTTGGTCCTCTTCTACTGTTGAACCCCTGAATCAGGAATATACAATCTAAATCAACTAGGAGAAAGAAAGAAATTTAATTATAATAGTAATATGGAAGCCAGAAAAGAGGACTGATATCTTCTTACCATGGTGAAAGAAGATCGCTGTCAACCTAGAATTTATTAGAGAGCAGGTATCTCTTTTGATTGGACAAGAATGGCTAAAAGATATTTTTGGATAAACAAAATTGAGTTTGTAACTGACAGTATCTCATTAAAGAAAACATTTAATGATATAATTAATGCATCTTTAATGTTCCCAGATGATAGTCTGGAAAACAAAAAGAAATAAAGAAGAAAGAGGTATATAAATGTTAATGTAAACAAATTTTGATTTTTTAAAATTAATAATAATACAACTGTAGCTTAACATTAATTAAATTACAAGAGAGTAATGAATACGTGTAGTGAGAATGTGCTTGATTGTTTACAAGAGGGGTAAGTAAACTGATTAACTTTAAACCTGAATAAGTTAAATTAACATTTTAATGTCTATTGGAACTAGTGAAAGAAGAGTAATGAAGTACATGACTTCTAGAAGGCTGATGTTAATCATATTAATCAGAAACAAAAATTGATTTTTAGAGTATAAAAAGCATTTCTAATCTAAAGAGGGTCAAAATTAATGATAAAAAAGGTCAATTTACCAGGGAGGTATAAAAGTTTTAATCTCCTATGCAATGAATAACAGCCTTAAAATAAATAAAGCAAAAATAACAACACAACAAAGAAAAATATGCAATTCCACAATTATAGTAGAAGATTTTAAAAACACTCAAACCCAGATCAAGCAGACAAAAACATCAGTAAGAATGTAGAAGCTTTAATCAACACAGTTAGCTTTAAGTAAGTCACATAGACTTTTTCATTCAGTAACTGCAAAGCACATATTATTTTCAAATACATACTGTACTAAACTTTGCACACATAATAGGCTAAAAAGTAAGACTCAACATGGCAATCATATTCTCCAAACACAAAGCAACTAAGTTAAAAGTAAACAACAAAAACATAAACAAAACCAAATAGAAACAAGCCATGTTTAGAAATTTGTAAACATGCTTTAAAACAACTTATAGATCAAAGAAAACTCATATTGGAAATGAAACATTTTAGACTGGAGTAATAACAAAAACCCTACATTTCAAAACTTACGGCACACAGGTGAAGTACTTAGAAAAATATAAATACACGTGAATCCATAAAACAAAAATAGAGAAAGCCTTAACATTAATGTACTAAGCAACCATTTTAAGAAGTTAGGAACAGGAAAACAACAGAATAACCTCAGCAAAAAAAAGTTGAGAGGAAGGAAATTATAAAGATGAAACAAATATGTAGAACAAATATACAATGAAAAGGATGAAAAAAACAAATGTGGATGCTTGAAATCTACTAAAATTGGCAAACCTCTGGTAAGATTGATCAAGATGTAAAGAATAAATATATAAATAAATGACTTTACAAAAGGAAAAGGGAACACACCATAGCTGCAGATGTAAAGAATAAGAAGCCATGTAGTTTAGATTGAATGTGTTTAAATCCAAGCTCCACAACTTATTAATGTACAAGCATAGTCAAATTAGTCTTTCTCTGCTTTACTTACACCATCTACAAAAATATGAAGTAATAAGATCTAAGTCAATAGATGATATCAGGATTAATCAAGAAATATATGGTAAGCAGAACAACGTAGCAAGTAATAAATGCTGTTATAAGCATTTTATTATTTTTATTATATATAATTATACAAGGATATATAGTTATATGAGTATAATTATTATTATTATTAGAACACCTTTGTGTAAATAAAATGTGAAATGTAAATAAAATGGTTAAACTTTGGAAAAACATAATTTATCAAAACTCACTTAAAAAATAGACAACCTGTATAAACCAATAACCATTAAAATGCATCAACAGAAAAACCTTCCCATAAAGAACATTCATGTTCAGATAATTTCACCAATAAAATCTACCAAGTATACAATAATTAAATTAATCCAATCTTACACAAAATATTCCAGATTACAGAAAAATGGAATCACCCTTGATCTCTTTATGAGTTATAGTCTAATCTTTTTTTGCTCATTTGTTTGTTGAAGGTTGATGTTGGAGATTCCCAAGTCATCATCCTGTCACTTCACCATCACCAAACAGATAATTGTGCAGTAGCTGATCACACACCCTGTGACCCTCTAAAAACTCTTCCCTAAAAGCCATCTGGGCGTTCAGGTCTTTTGAGCATAAGCTGCCCATTCTCTTTACTTGATCCTGCAATAAACACTGAACTTTCCTTCACCACAACCCGATGTCAGTAGATTGGCTTTTCTGTGTGTTGGGCAGGCTGTCCCACAGTTTGATAACATTTACAGTTGCAGTCTTTTAAAAATTACATTATTTCTTTATATTCTCTAAATCTTGATCTTCTAGCTGACCAATTTTAGTTTCTTATTCAATAACCTCCATGAAAATACCCCTGATGATAAATTCTACAGGCTTAGACAGTCTCTCTCAGCTAATACACTACACATCCCATCAATTTATTTAAACTCCACAGCACTTTCACTTGCTTCTCAAGGTCACATCTTGGATTTCTGTGTAAAAACTTCATACCCAAGATATTTTTGATGTCTCTTTCCTTGAGCCATTCATTTCATTCATTTAATCAACCAATGTTTATTGCTTCCTTATTATGTATCTAGGATAAAAGAAATACAGGTAAGACTGCTTCCCCACCCTGGTGGAGCTTACAGCATAGCTGGGAAGACAAAGAATTGCAATAGTGGGGATGGTAGAAGGTGATGAATGAAGGGGTAAATCTCCTCAGGGATCCATGGGGACATTGTCTCCAAAACTAGAATGAGTCAAGGAAGACCATTTCAGTTTGCAGAGTCTTTGCTAGTGAGGGGATTTAAAGTTAGACCAGACGAGTGAATTGGTTACATGTGGCAGAAACTTGAAACAAATCCGGGTTAAGTAAGAAGAGGACTGTGTTAGTTCCATGAATGACAAATCCAAGGGTAAGCTCACTTTCGGCCAAATAATATATCAAGGATCTGTCCTTTTCCCTACTTTGTTTTCTTTCTCTTAGTTGTCTTCTTTTATTGGCTTAATTTTTCAGGCAAACTCTCTCTTATGAAGGAAGATGGCCTCTACGAGAGCAGCCTCGCATCCTGGCTGATCACCATCCCAGAGGTGAGACTGGTTCCTTTCTAGTCCTTCTAGAAAAGCCCTGAGCTCGATGCTTGTTGGTTTAAATTGGATGAATCCCTGTTTCTTACCCACTCACTAGAGGAAAAGAATATGACGCTTGGAGAACATGCTCACACTTAGCATTTGGGTGGCGTGTGTGTGGAGGCCGGGATAAACCACATCTGAGCCAAAGAGGGAGGCATTGTTTCCCAAAGGCAAACTGAAGTTTGTTTTCAGAGAGGAACAGATGCTGGACAGGGAAAAAACAAACAAACACACAAACAAAGCTCAAAACAAAAAAGATGAGAAAATAAGCACAACAGGTATCTACCGTGGAGGAAAAAAGTGGATAGGAAACATTTTACACAAAGAAATAGGTATAGGACAATCCTGGAAAGATTGCATAATTTGGGGAAGTAATAGCTGTTGAAAGTGGAGCAAAGATTATGAAGTGGCTGAGGTTAGGAGAATCATTTGGTAGAAAAAGTTGCCTTCTGCGAACATTCCTTCCTTTCCCAGCATGGGGCAGGAGTACACCTAGCTTGGTAACGCAGTCTGCAACCTCGTTTCTAGGTCAAGGAAATAATTTGAAAGCTGCTTCAATCTTGCCGCTCTTCAGGAATACCCACATGGGCATTGCTTTTTCTCATTTGTAATTTAAATTGTGAGAACAGAATTACCTTCTCTATCACGGATTTCAATATAGAAAAAATAATAAGGAAAAATATGTCAGTTATTTAAAAATAGTCTGTGTATTTTGTTCTCTGTTTGGCTTTTGGAAAATCATTATATGTCATTGCCTGAATCTGGTGTTTGTAAACCTTGCATCCCACCTGCCTCGTCACAGAACAATGCCTTCATTATATTCAAACCTTTCTTAGTATTTCTCAGATTTGGTCTTTGTTTGCCTTGTAATGCAGTTACGTCTGTCCATTTCTGTCTTTGATCCTGAACCTTAAGAGATCATGACAGATGTCTTTTCCAAAATTTGTGTTCCTTTTTGCAAAAGCTAATAATTCTCTTGGCCATAATCTATTCTCAAAAAATTCAGTTTGGATTGGGTTAACTTGAATTTTATCCTTCAAAAATTTTATGAAATAAATTGTCATTACCAAGCCTGATGTACATCATCAAACTCCTACAAAATAGTAATGACTGGATTTGTCTTTCCCTCTTTCTTATCGACATGTAATTGTCTGTTTATTTTCAAAATACAAGAGACTTGAGATCACACAATATTGGGCTGAAGAGAAAGATGACCACTGAAAATGTGAATAGATTAAAAGAGAGAGAGAGAGAGGGAGAGAGAGAGAAGTGGCAGAAAACACTTTCACAAATTTGCAGCCACAGAAGAAATTAGAAAATAAAACTATAGGAAAAAACTCATAATACTGGATGAGGAAAAATGGAATTTTGATAGCATCCTTCTATATACTTATGACTCATATTCCAAAAAGTAAAGAACTGATACATTTTTATCATTATGGTGAACATGTAGGTAAAGCTAAATAACTTGAAATTCAGGAATTGGCACATTTAAGTTCAGAATAGATGAAGTTCTTCTCATTGTAGCACCAAAACTTTGAAAACTGGAACCTACTATTATATAATTTTATTTAAAATGTTAACATATGTCATTGTCTTTAAAAATGTGTACCATAGAGCCTCATTTTATATTGGACTGTTTGTGAGGTAGTACCTGAAAAACTTGCCTTTTAAGGCAAAAATTAATATGGCTAAAATTATTCTTGAAAGTCCATTATATTGAAGATAAAGTACA
Organism: Camelus dromedarius; assembly: GCF_036321535.1. NCBI lineage: Eukaryota > Metazoa > Chordata > Mammalia > Artiodactyla > Camelidae > Camelus > Camelus dromedarius. Next base: position 44,597,265 of record NC_087436.1, read on the forward strand.
GTATACTTGGTAAAACATATATTATTATTGGAGAACAATTTACTATCTCTTCATAATGTCAAGCCATAAGTTTGAAGGGACTTCTAGGTACTTTGGCTTATATTTGAGGTTCATATTATATGAAAAACAAAAACAAAGAAAATCCCTCAGATGCACATCATGAGAAGAGACACAAGAGACCAAACAAATGGAACTGATTGTAGGAAAGGCAAATTTATCTCTTTTATCTAACCTTTCCTTTAGCATAAAGGCTCATTTAGTAGAATGTCAGGCAGTATAGCCTGCATTATTTAAAGTTCACCTTTTTCTGTATATCTCTTTTTCTTAAAATCAGGTAGTTAAATTCATGTAAGTAAGTGCATACATAGTGAGAAACCACATATAACAAATAACATTTAATGTTCTTTTGATAGTCCGAAGTCCAAAGGTTACGAAGATCACATGAATATTTGGACTTCTTCCTTGACCCTCCCTCTCTCCTTCATCTACTCTTTCTCCTTGGTGACCTCACACAATTTTTCCTTCCCTATGGAAGGAAAACTCCCATAACTCTCTTCTTCCAAGGGTCAGGAAAAAATAATTAGAGAAATCATTCTTGACACTATATTTCCTTCATATCACAGATCTAACCTGTCAAAAAATCCCAAGTGTCCAACCTTCAAAATGTCCAACTTCTTTACACTATCTCCACAGTCAATCAATCTGATCTAGGCAATCTGTATTTTGTCTTTGGGTAATTCATTTATCTATCTATTTTTAATTTTGTTTTGCCTTCTGCTAACAGGCACTCAGTTGACTCTGCAATCAATTGACATTTAATGCTGCTAGTAATATATAGCAACTTTTTACTCTTTTTATTTCTTGTAACTGATATCACCAAGCTTATTAGAATCGAATGTAAAATAAGACTACATGGACTCTGAAGAGAAACATGAGATTATTGTATATATAAAAATATTTTCATACAAAATAAATGAGTCACAGGGTGAAACCCACAGTGTGGAGAATGCTCAGTAATAATGTAGTGTCTTTGCATGGTGACAGATGGTAACTAGACTAATCATGGTGATCGCGGTTTAATATATAGAGATACCAAATCACTATGTTGTACACCAGGAACTAACATCGTGTTGTGGGTCAGTTATACTCAAAAAACAACCAAAAAACTCACAGAAAAAGAGTTCAGATTTGTGGTTACCAGAGGTGAAGAAGGGTGAGGGAGGGGGAACTGGATGAAGATAGTCAAAACATAGAATACAAACTTGTGGTTGCCAGGGGGGGGTGCGGGGGTGTTTAGGGACAGTCTGGCGGTTCGAAATTTACAGATACTGACAGGTATATATAGAACAGATGAACTAATTTATACTGTAGAGCACAGGGGAATATATGCAAGATCTTGTAGTGGCTCACAGTGAAGAAGAGTATGAGGGTGAATATATGTATATTCATGTATGACTGAAAAACTGCTATATTTCAGAAATTGACACAATATTGTAAGCTGACAGTAATTCAGTGAAAAAAAGATAGTCAAAAGGTACAAAATTCCAGTTAAGAGATAAGTAAGTACTAGGGACATAATGTACAGTAAGATAAATGTAACTAACACTGCTCTATGCTATATTTGAAAGTTGTTAAGAGAGTAAGAGTTCTCATCACAAGAGAGAAACTTTTTTTCTGTTTTAATTTTGTATATATGAGGTGATGGACGTTCACTAAACTTATTATGATAATCATCTCATGATTTATGTAAGTCAAATCATGCTGCACACCTTAAACTTACACAATGCTGTCAATTATATCTCAATAAAACTAGAAGAAAAATATTTGTAAGTGCATGGATTTGTGAATTTGTTTTGGATTCTTAGCAGATGTTTTTGCTTACATTCTCCTTATGTTGATGTTCCAGATGATTGGTATTCTCAGATAGGTGTGTTCTGCTGAAACTAGTTTTATTGATCAAATGAAACTGATCCTTAAATTTTGGTCTTTTCTCAAACTATTAATGGTTCATCAACTTGGAACACATTTTCACTCAGATCTTTATCACTTTATGAATTTTCCCTTGATAAAACCCCATTCCCTGTTTCAAGAAGGTTTTATACTGTCAACTTTTCCTTTAGTACCTTAGGTTTGCTTTTTCAGATTTCAGATATTTAAAAGATATCTAAGTTTATATTAAATGGTATTTTATCTTCAAAGAAAAAAATCTGAAGATCTGGAACCAGTTTTGCAAATGAATAAGGAAATTTTGAACCTAATAATGCCTCAAGGTCAAATTTCATCATTTTTTATTTTAGAGAAATAATTGAATGTGTCTCCAGATAGATTAATTTTCTGGATAGAGCAATGCTTTTCCTGGTAAGTTGTCAACTAGAAAAAATTTTTTTAAAAGATTAGAACTGGACTAAGTAACTTTATCAGATTAAAATGAGCTCACTCAGTCAATTCTTCTTCCTTTTAAATATATGAACACTAATCATGTAAATTGACATAAGACATTAAATTATAAATAATGGATTCATATTACTGTTTTATACAATAAGTTTAAATTAAAAATGTGCTCAATCTGAAATTCTATTTTATGAAGATGCACATCAAAAAGAATATTTCATATGATTAATGTCTTAACATATATAATTCTAGCTTTTACAAATATGCGTTTAATCACTCTCAGCTTCCATACATGATGATGAATGGGTGAACTGGATTCCAAGAACATCTTTTGCCGTAAAACTGTGATTCAGTTTTTTCATATAATGCCTGAACACCAAGTTTTTATTCCAATTAAGATTGTTTCTTACCAGAGAAGAGGCATATGTATTACCCTGGCAGAAGCTAACACTTGGAATACCAAGTAGGACAATGTGAAAAAAACACTATAGAAAAATATTTGTGTGTGTGTTTTAGCATAATCTTACCTATGTTTGGAGATCACATGAGCACCAACCAATTTAGATTCTCCAGAACATAATTTCAAAAACTGAAAATCAGCTAGATAGCTAAACTATAGAAGATCCTTATATAGCAGTGTACTTTTCAAAGTTTGACTGTTAAAGCTCAGTGATGTGTAGACAGAGACTTATACAAGATCACTGCTATCAGCTTCTGAAATGCATGTAACACAATCTAATACTGTGTTGAGGATCAATGCATCTGTCCGTCTTGCATATCTGCCCTGCTGGAGAGAGCAACGGTCAGACCAGTGGAGAGATCACCGTTGCTGAGCAACGGTTCCATCACGGACAAGCTCTTTGCTTTGATTTGGTGCAAAGACAAGAAGTATATATATTTTTATACACAGTAAAATAAGTCTATCATTGAACAGAAGACTATCAATAGCAAAGAATCCTATAGTGTAGTGTGAAGATTACAATTATTGATCCTTAGAGAAAATACATTTAGTAATAGCAATGTGAAAGGAGGTAATTTGACTGTGAATTTTACTGATACTGTGCATCCATTAATGATTGCTTCATATGCAGAAAGGGACCAAAATTAGACTATTAAAATATTTCCTTAAAGTGTTAAGTGATTATATCTTCCCTTTTCTAACCTGTTCATCAGACTGCGTGCAGTGAAAAGATCATACATGTGGTAGTTTGGGGATGATTCAAATCACTTTTCAGTTTGAAAGCACATTATGATTTCTGTTAAATAGGGACATGGATAGTTGGGAATGCTTTGGATTAATGTCTAATTTACTCTATTTGCCTTTCTCCTTATAACTGGACAACTACTTGTAGTCTCGTAATTTTTGAATCATCACCCATGAGTCCTAAATCTTTAGAATGAGCTTCCTGACTCCTTGTTATTAGTTAGCAAATTTAAAGAACAGGGTGCATTGGCCAAATCTCCATATGCAAACCAAGTGGAAATTAAATGATCTAATGTAACAAAGGAACAAAATGAAATTATTTCTCGCGGTATCCTTTGTTTGTCTATTCTTAACCACCATCTTAGAGAAGTGTAAATTAAAAGTCGAAATGATTTATTTCAGAAACTAAATAAATAGAGCACACTGCTGCTTTTTCATTTCATTGTGTACCTTCACTTCTGGTATTTTTTTCCTCCCTCTGAAAGCGCTATTTCAACAAGACCATGTAAATGTCTATAATTGCGAGAGAAAATGTTAATATAACATTTACACAGTTCAACAGCTTCAAAGCTGTTTCATTGACTATGTTTAAAAGGAAACTTACACACAGAGGCCCCAAGTCCACATAAATGCTAGTTTAGTGGGACATTTGGTGACAGAGCCTTGAAAACAGAAACAAAAAAGAAGGGAAATCAAACAGCCCCATCTTCCAGCCTAATTCAAGCCATTTAGAAGCTCTATGCTTAAGCCTAGGATTACCAGTGATACTATCTACATCAGCTTTGCTGTTCAGGAAGAAATGTCCTTCTTATTACAGAAAAAAGGAGAAAAAGAAAAGAGGGGGAAAGAAAATAGTTTAAAGCTAAGTAATTCAGGCTTGCATAAATCTTTAATGGGTTCTGTCTTCGTATGATTGGCCGTGCGTTCTTTCCTCTGCCCAGGGGAAACACTGCATGTCTTAGAGGAGAATAGTAGTAACTCCATCTTGTGTGTTATATGATATCTTCAAGTAATCCCTAGGATTTCGGCTTTGTCTGCTGTAAACAAAAGGCCACCCATACATAATGTGTCTGGGCTATTCCAGACTCCTCACCTTAGCAGGTGACACCCATAGATGGACACGGACGACTAAGCCCACATGTGGCTGGAGGCAGTTTTGCTCCAAAGACAACTCGGAAAATGTAAAAACAAATAGCATGTTTCTCTCATGAGAACAAAGTGTGATCAGCACCCTGCAGTCGTGTCAATTTTCTAGGCTTTTCTCAGGAGTAAGAATGAAACACCAAATAATACACTTTGCTTTGTGAGCTGATGCCATAGATTCATTTGTTGACAATATATGAATGATTCCAAGCCCTCTGTGTCAAACCAAAACCAAAAGCAAAAGAGAAACTAAAGAGTAAATGTATCCATCGTTTGCATGTTAAGATTTTAATAAAGATTAATAAGAGTTACATAGAAGATTCTATTTTGTCTATTTTATCATCATTCTTATTTTTTATTTTGTTGGGGATGTGCTTACTGAGCTAGGCTCTGAATGAGTAAGCTTCCTAATTAATGGATTTATTCACTCAGCAAATGTACACCTACCACGTGTAAGAGACTTTCTTTCTCTCTGACAATATGAGAAAACTTTGACTTTTAGATGTACCTACTACACAGGCTAACTTGGTAAAATTTTAAATCTGAAAGCAAGTCAGACCCAAATCTGCTGTTTCATTATCACCTCTGATACAATATCAATTCTCAGCAATTCTATGCTTACTAATTGCATTGCATATACATAGCATGCCTTTGTGTTGTTACTCATTAAAGAGTACCAACAAACAGAGGGGGATTTTTGAAACTGGCTAAAATCAATCATTTAAAAAGCTAAATCTTATAATAAATGGTATTTTGAAAAAAGGCCAAAAAAACATAGTTTCTGCTCTTCTTCAGTAAAATCAGAAATCGTTTCTAGGATACATTTAATTTTATTCATAAGTGCATGTTTAATTTTATTTCAAATTCCCAGGAAAGTTTCTGTGTGAGGTGGAAAGAAAATATGCTTTATCAAATATCAATTCTCAGTGGAAAGTTAAATTACAATTTTGAGTCAATGAACTAATGTAACAAAAGACAAGATGTTCATCAACAAACACATATAGTAATTCAAATATTGAAAGTTTGATGCAATATATAACATATGGTGGCAAATATAGTAAATGAAAAAGCATGTGGTTGGTAAAAGAGAAAAGGGATTCACAGAGATACTATAATTTTTACCATGTATTTAAAGCATCCATTTCACAATATATTTCTAAGCAGGGTTAATATCTTTATATGGTACTTTCTTAGTTACCAGAATTATATTGATAATTCATTCTGAGGCTACGCATCATGAACTAAGAAAAAGCTAATTAATTGTTCAACAGATCAAGTTGTTGTTTGAGGTTACTCAATCTCCAATATGTAAATTTCACAACAAATAAATTTTAAAAATCCAAAATGAGAGCAGCATATCCAAATGGCCCAATCATATTATAATTCCATTAGTAACATGTTAATGTATTTTCTATGACCCATAATTAAATGTGAAAATATATAGAAACTCTATTATATGTTAGTTATTCAATGGCAACCAAATGCTTCAAGTATGAGTCATATAATTCAGTATTTAATGAGAGATGTTTCAACAATTAGGAATTCAGTATATAAACCCTAGGTGTTGACTCCTTTCTTTCCTTTTATCTTTAATTTTTTTCCTTGCTGTTTTATTGAGATACAACTGACACAACAACAGTGTAAAAGTTTAAGGTGTGAAGCATAATCATTTGATTTGTGAACATCCTTAAATGATTATCACAATAAGTTTAGTGAGTATCAATCATCTCATACAGATATAAAATAAAAGAAAAAATTGGTTACCCTCTGTCACCATACAGAGATATTACATGATTATTGACTATCTTTCTCATGCTGTACATTTCATCCCCATGACCCACTTTAAAAATTTTTTTTTTCAATTATAGTCAATTTACAATGTTGTGTTAATTTTTGATGTACAGCTTAGTGATTCATTCGTACATGTGTATGTATATTCCTTTTTGTGTTCTTTTGCCCTACAGGCTATTACAAGATATTGAATATAGTTCTCTGTGCTATACAGTATGACCTTGTTATTCATCTATTTTATATATATTTACACTTTATTTACATAAGGTGGCAAATATGATTTTTATTTTAATATATTTAATGTAATCTTTATCCATATTGAGCTCAGAATATTTTATCTTTGGCCAGTGAGAGTCTCTTCAGCTTCACTTTTGAACCCATTTGACAAGAATTTAGTAGATTTTGACGCTTGCCTTGCTATCTGATGTGCCAGATAGTCTGAACTTATTTTATGTATTTTGTGTTTCCGAGGTATAATCAATCATTTCTGTAAAAGTTTCTGGTTTATTTTAATGAGTCATGAGATTTAGAGACACAATTTAGAAATGTTTGTTAATACTGGATTTTTCATTGTTTCTAGACCTTTTCAGTGGGTAGAATAGTAAACATATAAATTTAGTGAATATATAATTTAACGTTTTTGTGCTATGTTTGAAGATTATCTTCTGAGTTATGATATTCCTGATTCAAATTGAGGACTATAGAAATTGTATTTAAATATTTTATTATATGTCTACTTTTTTTTTCATATACCAAGCCTCCTGGGATTGCTATAATTAGAATACCTCACGATTATTTGCACATACAACAATTTCAGAATAATGATGTTAAAACCAGCACCACCAGTTTTGACAACTATAAAGAATCTAAGTTTTTGCATATGCTATTCCTTTTCTCTATTATTTTTGTGTGTTTGTTTTCCCATCAGAATTGTCAGGTTATATAGACATTATGTTTTATAATTTCTACCTTTCAGTTCTCAGTTAGTGTTAGTTCTACAAGTAACTACCTCATTAAGGCTCACCATCAGCATTTAGCTCTGTTTCTCGAGACATTTTGGTTTCTGAAGCATATTTTTTAGTAGACTCCTTCAAAAGAACTTATGAAGACAATATTCCCATAATTCTTGCATATTGATAGTAGTTTTTCCCTGCCCTCTGGACTGAAGGTCAACTTTGATAGATATTATATATTTAATTCACATTATCTTTACTTGAGCATTTTAAGTATGTTATCCTATTTTCTTCAGGCATAAAATATTGCTGTCAAACTATCTGATAATGCCCTACATTGTATGCCAGCAGGGAAATGCAAGTGAAAACAACAATGAGTTACCACTAAACACATACTAGAATGGCCAACATGCAGAACACTGATGACACCAAATGCTGGTGAGGATGTGGAGCAACAGGAACTCACATTTATTGCTGGTAGGAATGCAAAATGGTACAGCCACTTTGGAAGACAGATTGACAGTTTCTTAAAAACCTGAAAATGCTGTTACTATATGATCCAGTAATCACAATCCTTTTTTGCAGGGTGGGGGGGTATTAATTAGGGTTTTCATTTACTTACTTATTTTTAATGAAGGTACTGGGGGGTTGAACATGGGACCTGTGCCTGCTAAGTATGCACTCTGCCATTTAGCTATTCCCTCCCCTCCCTGCACTCCTTGTAAACCCAAAGGAGTTTAAAAGTTTAAAGTTTGTGTCCACACGAAGAACCTGTACGTGGATGTTTATAATAGCTTCATCCATAATTGTCAAACCTTGGAAGCAACCAAGATGTTCTTTAGAAGGTGGAATGAATAAATAAACTGTGATTCATTAGGACAATGGAATATTATTCAGCACTAAAAAGAAATGAACTATAAGGCCATGAAAAAACATAGAAGAACCTTAAATGCATATTAATAAATGAGAGAAGCCAATCTGAGGAAGCTACATACTGTATGATTTTAACTATATGACATTTCGGAAAAGACAAAACTATGGAGGCAATAAAAAGATCAGTGTTTGCATTCTAGTAGCTGGTGGGCAGGGAGGGATGAGTAGGTAAAGCATAGTGAATTTGGGGGAAGTGAAACTACTCTATATATTATAATGATGCATACATGTCATTATACATGTGTTCAGATTTTTCAAACCCATAGACTGTGCAATGCCAAGAGTGAACCCTAACATAAATTATGGACTTTGAGTCAATATAGTTTCATCAACGTAGTAAATGTACCATTCTGGTGAGAGATATTGATAATGGAGGAAATTTTGTGTGTGTGGGGGCATGGAGTATATAGGAAATCTCTGTACCTTCCTTTCAATTTTACCATGAACATAAAACTGCTCTACAAAAATAGTATTTTATGGAAAAAAAATTCTGATGATATTTTAATTTTCTTTTCTGCATAGATCATATTCTTTTGTCCTCATACCACCATTAGTTTTTCCCTTTATTTTTAATGTTCAGTGATTTTCTTAGAATATGTCTTGTTGTTGACCAACTATATTCTTTGGTAAAAGATATGCTTTTTCAATAGGAACCTCAAGTTTTTTTTTTTTAATTTTAGCACATTTTTCTTGAATTAAAGCTTTTAATGTAGTTTCTGTTTTCTTGCCTTTGTTGCTGTCTTAGGGACTCCAGTGATTTTTTATGTTGAATTTTCTTTGCCTGTCTTCAGTGAATATCAATATCCCTTTAATCACCTTCTACTTCTTTCTTAGACATAATATTGGTTTATAACATGTAAGTTTCATGTGTACGGCATTATATTTCTAATTCTGTATACACTATAGCATGCTCATCGTCAAATATTTTATTTACATCTGACATAGACTTGACCCCCTTTAGCTATTTCTTCACCTTGCCCATCTACCCTCTGGTACCCTCTGCTCTGTTCTTTGAATATGTATGTTTGTTTTTGTTTGGTTTGGTTTGTTCATTTGTTTTGTTTGTTTGTTTTTGTATTCCACATAAGAGTGAAATCATATGTTATTTGTCTTTCTCCATCTGACTTAGTTCACTAAGCATAATACCTTTAAGTTCTACTTATGTTGTTGCAAATGGCAAGATTTTGTCTTTTTTATGGCTGAGTAGTATTCCACAATCTCACATCTTCTTTATCCATTCATCTGTCAGTGGGCACTTGTTGTGTTTCCATGTCTTGGCTATTGTAAATAATGCTGCAGTGAACATAGGGGTGCATATATATCTTTTCAACTTAGCATCTTTGTATTCTTTGGATAAATACCTACAAGTGGAATAGGATCATAAAGTAGTTCTGTTCTTAAGTTTTTGAGGAATTGCCATACTGTTTTCCATAGTGACTGCACCAATTTACACTCCCACCAACAATGCACAAAAATTCCCTTTTCTCCACATCCTCTCGAACATGTTTTTCTTGACTTTTTGATAATAGCCATTCTCAAGGATGTGAGGTATTATTTCATTGTGATTTTGATTTAACAGCATGATATTGGAATAAAAACATACACATAGACCAATGGAACAGAACTGAAAGCCCAGAAATAAAGCTACACATTTATGGACAGTAAATGTATGACAAAGGAGCAAAGAATATGCAATGGAGAAATGATAGTCTCTTCAATAAATGGTGCTGGGAATACTGGAAAACTACATGCAAAAAAAATGAAACTATACCACCACCTCACACCAGACACAAAAATCAGCTCAAAATTGAGTAAAGACTTCAATCTGACACCTGAGACCATAAAACTTCTAGAAGAAACCATATGCAGTATGCTCTTTGACATTGGTCTTAGCAATATCTTTCTGGCTCTGTCCTCAGGCAAGAAAAACAAAAGCAAAAAAAAAAAAAAAAAAAAAAAAAAAACAAAACCAAAAAAACCCCAAATGGGACTATATTAAACTAAAAAGTTTCTGCGCAGCAAGAGTAACCATCAACAAAACAAAAAGACAACCTCCTGAATTGGAGAAGATATTTGCAAAGCATATATCCAATAAGGGGTTAATATTATGAAATACATAAAGAACTCCTCCAACTTAACAACAAAAAACAATCCAAGTTAAAAAAAAATAGGCAGAGGAGCTAAATAGACATTTTTTCTGAATAAAACATACAAATAGCCAACAGGCACATGAAAAGATGTTCAAAATCACTTCATTCTTTTTTTAAGAAACTTTAAAATTATTCTTTTCAACTGTAAATTTCTCATGAAGCATTATTTATTTTTTCAAAATGTTTCTGTGTTTCTTCTTATTTTTCATTCCTTAAGAGACTTCTTATTTATATCTAAATCTATTTGCATTTTATCATCTCATTGCTGAGTTTTTTTAATGCTGATCTATAGCATACTTTCATCTCTTTTATTATTTTCTTAAGATCTGTGTTGCACTAAAGATGGCTACAAGTTCTTTGACACTCATCAGGTTTATGCTAGGAGTGATGGTAAGGTTTACTTTCCCTCCCTTTACTCTAGGCTGGTCTGTGACTGCTTTGACCAATAGAGCATGCCTATTAGTGACACCTTACCAGATCTGGATGCAGTTTTCATAAAGACTGGGGGCTTTCTTCCTGCCCTCTTTGAGCCTCAAACCACTGTGTAAGAAGTCATGTTGCCCTGAAGCCTGTGAAAAATTCAAGTCACACAGGCAGGATCTTAAGAATGAGATTCCTTTAGGAAAGAGCACCAAAGAACATCAAGGTGCCTGCTGCCTGTGTGCTTGGATACACTGGCTTGGGACTGCATCCTCCTGCCCCGCTGCTCTAGCTGGTGCCGCACGGATTAGAGACAAACTGTCCTGACAGGCTCTTCCTAAATTTCTGACCCATGAAATCATGGGCAGAGTGAAATGATTGTTTTGAGCTGCTACATTTTGGGATAGTTTGTAACCTGTGAATAGATAGCCAGTTTCCTTCAGCTCCTTTTGAAATAGTACATTACAATTTTGACCTTTTTAAAAAACATCTTTCAGCTTCATTTTCATTGACTATAGGAATGGTTACTTTGTGCCTTATTCTCCTTCTTGTTTGTTTTTAAATCGTATCTTTGTATGAGATTTGGCCTCATTAATTTAGTTTTCCTAATAGGTTCCCAAGGCATTTCCAACTCTACAACTCTACAGAGCTCCCTCTTCTGCCATTTCATGCTGCTGTATTAAAATATTAAAATATTTGGCAGCTTTTTTTTTTTGATATATCCTAAATCTGTTCTCTTGCCTCACTTTTTCCTGGATTCACTTTTTCCTGTGTCTTTGCTGTTCTTTTCTGCCCAATTTTGATTCCACTTGGCACTTTCTCTTAAATGCAATGCCCCCTCCTCTAAAGGAGTCCTGGGGCGTGATGGGAGGTCAGTTTTAAAAGCTCATCGGGGCAAACTGCTACAGCTCCTTCTGACTGGACCTCTTGCACTTATTAGAATTAAAGAGAGGAAACCACACTCGGTTTCAGTTTTACTGGCCCACTATGCTTTCCATTTATTTCTAGTTATTAACTGTTTGTTGGGTATTTGGGTTTCTCCTGTTCCAGGTCTGCCAGACACTCTCTTGATTTCTCTCTGCTTTCTCCTTCGCAGACACTGCTAACAACACAGATCTTGGAACTATTGACAATTCATTCTTTCACACTTCTACTTTGTTTTGTGAGAGATACTTTGTCACCTAGTTTTTTTTTTTTTTTTTGTATATATTGTCCACGTGTTGTTGGTATTGCTTTCTAGTTAATCTTTCTGTTTTCACACTGGAGTCAGGAAGATCCAAAGCTATGTGGTCAGTTGCCACCTCCACCATCTTCCCATAATCCTCACATCGTGCACTAAATTCTTAAATTATGTGCTGTTTTTTTATAAGTGTTTAAAAAAACAATCTGCATTGCTTATAAAAGAGATCCCATTGTTCTGAAAGTTTATTCCCCACACATAGACATATAATTCTTCTGTGTTTAAGTTTGACCCAAAAGTAATATACAAATATAATAAACAGCAGTTAAGCATCTAATTAACTATAATTTTATTTGTCTTAGAATTTGGAAGAGTTTTTGTAAGAAAGATTAGGATGAAGTCTTGTAAAATAAATTGTATAAGAAGTTGTGTGCTATTGCTGCCTTTTCTTTTACCTCAGGAAAAGATCCATTTACATGGAGCCTCAACTCAGTGCTGCAGTGGCTGATAGCACAAGTTTGTAGTGAGGAAGATGGAATTGAATTCTGCAAACAAAAGCACATTTATTAAGGAGAGGTGATTGAATATTTTTCTTTTAATTAGCAAGCATTTATCGACCAATTACTATGTGCAATTCTTTATCCCCAACATAATGAAAGTAAAAAGGATAAGACAAAATCATCCAGTGTGCCACAAACTGGCCAATGAAATTTACACGTATGTAATTACCAATAATATAACAAAGGGTGGCTATCTGAAACCTTGTTCGATGTTTATAAAAACATCTACCTCAAATACAGGGTAGCTACATGAGTTTCATAATGCATAGGAAGAGCATTAAAATGACCAATTTGGTTGATCCTAAATGTAGTTAATAAATGTATGCACTTGGACAAAGCATTAATGCATCTAGATACTCTGCACCTCAGTGTTTTCATTTGTAAACTACAAGTTCCAACAGTTTTGAAGAAATAGCCTTTAATACTTCTACGACTTCTTGTTAAATACTTAAAACGTATGTATCCCCCGTCTAATCTTAAGCTACTGATTTCCTGTGTGCAGTAATTTACAGAAAGTACACAATGCAGTCTGGTCCTTTCATAGGTTTTTCCTGTATTTGCATATGCTTAGAAGAACACATTTTCTACTTGGTTAATCAGTGGACTTTCTAACTTTCTAGCAGTTTCACAGTTAACAAAAGTCCATTTGTATCACAGTCACCATCTTGGAAAACTAATGCTTTGTTCGAATTTACAAATTCCTTTTGTAATCCTTCCTCTTGATTTTTATTCCATTAATTATTGAGTCATTTGACTTTACTTAGTTACCTTATTAACCAAGTACACTATATCCAAAGGACCTAGAATTCTTTACATACTAACGATATCTTCTGTCATGAGTGCTTCAATCTGTGACCTGACCAGTGATCTGGGAAGCATAGGGATAAAAAAGAGAGCATCCTTGATTAAATCAATCATTTAATCAACAAGTATTAAGAGCTGTGAGAGAGATTAAAAAAAAAAAAAGAAGATAATTATCTCTGCTATCAAAGAGCTTACAGTCTTGTTAGAAATGTAATACATGCAAGAGGCAATTAGAGAATAAGACAGTATATAATGAAGTGTTTAATCGGGGTGTGGGTGTGACCTCAGCTTCTTTTGCTGTAAACTAAAGGGTTAGATGAGATGGGCTTTAAGATCACTTTCAGGAATATGATCTTGAAAATTGGAATAAGAGGACATCAATGAAGGTAAAACCTTAAAGAAATAACTTGTCTCTTTGCCAACTGTTTCTTTTCTCTGACCCACTCCCATTTCACTCTCAGCATTTTCTCTTTATAAGGTCCTCACTAAAAAGTATAATTTAATTGGTCACACCTCATGATTGTAAATATAAACTTTTTTGGCAAACAAATACACCATCAACTAAAATAGAATAATAAGCAACTAAAAAATACCAATGTCTAAAAATCTTTAATGTAATTACTTTTGATGAAAATAGACATACATGTTTTCAGTGAAAGCATGAGTTCTAAAACACTAAAACACAGTGCCTGGTTGGATTTGAATCTCAGTTAGAAGAGAGGCGGGTGATTCTTGTTGTGCAGATGAAGCAGTTACTAAAATTACCATCTGAGACAGCCTTGAAAACAGTGCTCATTGAGGGTGTGACATCACATACCACATGACTGCTTCAATCAACCATCGTGGAAAGAGCGGGAAATACAAAGACTGATTTAGGGGAGCTGCTTCTAAATATTCTGGTGAGTTAAACGAAGAAGTTAGCATGCAGGAATTTACATTCTCAGATTGAGGTGACACCAGAAGACCATGATCATCCATGGATGTCCTATGAGGTTCATCGCTTTATTGTATCTAGTTGGAATTGCCTAAATAGATTGTCCAGTCTGACTCTGAGTTGCTAAGTTACAGTATAGGTTATATTCCAAACCTCTCCAAGATTCTTGTAAATTTTACAGCATTTATTGGGAAAGAGTGAGACCCCCCAAACTGGAAGAGAGAGATTATCAGGATTCTAAAAACCCTCAGTATCTAACACTGTAACACCTACTAAAGACTGGCCATGCTTTGTTTGAATACCTTATAAGTACCCCACCTCATAACAAAGGCCTCCAATCCCAGTCATTCACCTGATTGTGACTGAAACTGTGTTAAAAAGTGGTAAGGGCCGGGACGGGGAGAAACAGAGAGTCAGCTCTCAGAGTCCTCCTTCTACTCCTAGATTATCAGTTTCTTTAGCTCCTAGCCCAGGTCTGCACGTTCTGTGAGGTCACTGTCATTCCCTCTGCTAAGCAGGGGATTGTGACAAGTTCAGTCAAGTGTTACCTCCAAGTCCACAGCTGCTCCCGAAGTTCTGTCTTCAGTGAAGCACATCAGCCCAATCCCCAGCACCAGGCATGGAACAACTTATCTGACAAGAAGCAGCAGAGGATTCCAGAGCACTTTGCTTTCGTCTCTCAGTGGCAGTAGTATGATTCTATTGCATTCCCCTAGTATGTCAGTTTTCTGGTTCTTTGTTGTAATTTATTCTGCAGGGACCCTGTTTGTCTCACCATTGTTAGGGTATTATGCAGGTCCATCCTTTAGAGGTTGAGGAGCTGATAGGAGCTGGTAGGCAGGAAATAACCGTGATCTGTGTTTCTACATAAGACACATGTGCATGCAAGGGGATGAGAGATGCATGCTCTGAAAATCCAGTGAAGCTTGTGGAGATCCAATAGTGTGCAGTCTCCTTGAAGGAAATCTCCTTGAATGTAAAAGAACACTTGCCAGACTTTGCATCAACTGGCCCCGAGAAAAAGGCATAATGCCTGTTGGGCTTCTTTACATTGAGAGGCAATTTAAACCCTACTTGTGGGTGTTTTCATACCCCATTTACTGAGTATTCCTTAAGGCTGCCAGCTTTGAGCAGGTCCCAGAGAAAGAAAAGACTCTTCAGCTCAGCCAGGCAAAAGTGGAAGCAGCTTTCTCTCTTGGGTCTATGGCCCAGCATGTCCAGTGGTGCGAGAAGATCAGAGAAATTTGTGAAGCCTCCGGCAAGGCTGGAGAGCAGAATCACAGCCTGAGCGCATTAGATTTTGGAGCAAGGCTTTTTGTGGTTATAATTGTTCTGCTGGCATGTTACTGGAATATATCGAACACTCGGAGACACCACGGGATCCCGTGTCCTCGGCTGTTCTTGTAGCAGAGCCATGGGATTAGAAGCACCCAGCAGCAGCGCATTGTCAGCGTGATGGAGTTTGCACAAGACCGACCTTAAGCACTTTTTAAAGTCACATCTAAGTTGCTAGGGCAGGTGTCTTAGACTCACGTGGTACCTCTTTGGCTGCATCGCCATCCTTCCCTGCCCTGCTACCTGTGGCCTCATGAGAATTCCCACAGAAGCCGCCTGCCAGTTTACAGGTCGCTGAGGATGATACACTCTCCCCACCCAGAAGTGGATGGTTCCTGCGTTACAGCTGTATGTAAGAGTGGGCTCTAAGGGCAGATCTTCCTAGCAGACAGAACCTTTAGCAACAGTTTTCTAGGAGACGTGGCCAGGGACTCTTCAGTGGCTAACGTTTTGGTCAGGTGATCAAAAGATGAGTGACAAGAAAAATTTAAGAATTTTCTTTAAGACTTCTGCTGCTTCTCATGGGCCAGGGGAGAGGCCGTCTCCATTCTGGGGAGCCTCTGGGGTCCTGGCTAGTACCCGAGGAATATGACATAGCGACCTAGGCAGGCAGGGTCTTCAGGAAGGACAGTCTGTGTTACTCATCCCTGTAAGGACCACGACCAGCGGGGTGCCATGGCTGAGAGCAGCGGGAACATGGACTGGGCATTAGAGGAAAGGATTTACCAGATTCCGTCTCTGAATTCATTGTCATTACAGAAATGAGGACTGTTGTCAGTACCTGTAGTGTATACATTTATACAGAAAACACACACACACACAAAGCTCCCTGCAATACCAGTATTTCAGATGCAATGAGATTGGCCATGGACTCTCCTCTTCCACCCAGTCCCTGCGTTCAGATGGAGCGGAACTATAGTTCTTTTCTTCTGTGAGTGTGAAGGAGTGAGATCCGCAGGGCAGAGAGGTGAGGCCAAGTCAACAAGCAGCAAGCAGCTCCATCTCAGGAAGCTTGGGGTGGAGGGCTTGTCCCTCCATCTCCCATGTCCTCTGGCCCAACATCCTGTGTCAGGATGACTGGAATCACTGCCAAAGTCCTAAAAGTCATAGTCAGAGACATGACACAAATTCTTCCCGTTGATACTTAAGGCAGAGTAGACATGGACTCCCAGGTGGTTCCTAACCACAGTGGGGCCAGAATAGATTTGGTCTGTGCAGGTGAACCCCTCTCTAACTTTCAATACAGGTTCACTCCAGCCTGTTCATTAATTTCATTTGACCCCCACATTTTCTGTGTCTGAATTTTTGAATCCCACTTATTCCTTGTCTTTCCACACCCTCTTTTATTCAGTGTCTGACTATGATTGTTAAGTTTATTATTTAATGTCTAGATGGTAAGATAATAAGGCAGGACTCTAACTCAGTTAGAAGAAATAGACTTATCAGAGATAAGCACAGTAATGGACAGAACTTTGTGTCCACCCTTTGAGAGGGGATGGGACATTTTCAGTTCTATTTGTTGTACTTGTGTGATAGTGGGAAAATATTATTCTCCTTGTTACTAAGCTTCTATTTGATAAGAAGTGATATATGGATGTTAGGAGCCAAAGGGATGGACTGGTCACCTCTTTTGTCATGCTGTTCTTTCTATATTGACGAGGTTAAAAAGCGGAAAGCCCTATTTCCCAGGCTCCCTTTATGGTCGGTCCTGGATGTGGATCCTCCAATCCAATGCAAGGACTTGAGATTGAAAACCAAAGTGAGGCAGAGGCCATGCTTCAGGAAGACCAATTGCATCTGCTGACAAACAGTATTGAGAAGGCATTTGGTTTCTCTTTTCAGCATTAGCCGTGCACTGGTGTCTCACCAAGTTGGTTGGTATTGAGAGCCAGGCTCCAGGAATCCACTGGCTGAAGTACATCGTACCGGGCGTGGCATTGTTCTGGAGCGGGTGGAGATAGCAGTTCACTCATTCAGTTCATTCAACAGATGCTTACTGAAAACCTGTCATGTTCCAGACTCTCTTCTAAGTCCCTGGCATATCAGTGAACAGAGCACCCCATGATCGCTGCTCTTTTAAGCTTACCTGCCAACAGTTTCTTGGTTTTGTGGCTTATGCACTGTTTCCTTAACAGGGACAGTGACAGTGTGTCCTTGGCCAGGGAGTTCCTGACTATAAGGAAAAAATAGCAGTTCCTTTGTGTGCGGCTCTGTATATGACTCTGGAAGTCATTTCAGGAAACTCAGTTGAAAGTCTTTTTTCAGTCTTCCCAGAGATTTATGTGTTAAATAACATCCTATATTAAATTCCTTCTTGTTTAAGCTATTTAGAGAGAATCATGTTCTCAGGAAGGGATGCTCACCAATAATGACTATCTTGGAGCGCTCTTTCAGTCCCCCTTTGGCCATGTTGAAAGTCCCACACATTCTTTAATGTCTACCCAGCTAAACTCTCACCTCTGACTCTCTGACGCTTGTCTGTCCCCCACGCAATTAATCGCTGTTTCCTCTAAGCTGCCCTACCATCATAGCAGTTTGTAAATGCTTCTTGTATAGGGCTTAGAACTGGGTTGCCTCCCTTGCTCTCCTCCTGTTGCCCATTCAACGCACAAGACAGGGACTGGGTCTTGTTGACTTCTGTGACTTTGACTGCTGACAGTGTCGGGTAAATTAGTTAGCCATGTTTCATTTGCTCGTATATTAATACATGAATCACAAATATTCTTCTTACAAAAATGTTTTTAACTGCATTTATATACCCTTCTTTTCCAAATAGATTTATTTGTACCACTTTAAACATTATATAGTAAATTATTCTTGGATTTTATGTTTAGGAATAACATCAGAAATTAGGTAGTCCAAACTCCTTTACAGCTCAGGAATTTCAGGCCAGAACAGTTTGGTTTCTTGTTCCATGTTTAGTGTTCTTTTGTCTTGTTCTACAGTTCCTGATAACAGATTAGCTTGACCTTGACCTGGTTTGTAATTGTCTTTGTAGCTCCTCAGAGCTCCCCATGCTTTGCAAGTGAGAGGGTGATTGGCCAGTGAAGAGCTCAGTCCCTCAAAAGTGTATTTATAGGACTTGAGTTGCAGAGATGGGGTGTTCTTCATTTAGAGCAAGTGCCTTTGTCAACCAATAAGTTCATGGACACTAGAAAAACTGTCAAATATTTGATTCTGATTCCATAAATTATATATCACTCTCCTCTGCATTATAGCTTTCCTCCATGAGGTGCAAAATGATTCTAAATATGAATGCATGTGCTATTGTTTATAAAATTGGAGTACAAACTAGTTTGGTCAAAAACAGTATGTTAAAGAACACTTTGTACAGATTTTCCTTTCAGCACTGAACCTATTTTATTGTAAGCATGTCCTTCCATTTCTCTCCCAAGAGATTGGTCTCCCTGAGAACAAGCCTCGTGTCTTCATGGAAGTAGATTTAATTCCTAACAAAGTGTTTGGCATAGCCTGTATGTTTTATGTTTTTTCAGGAAAGTTCTTGGACAGAAATAGGCTATCTAGGCTATCTGTGAGACAACCAAACTATTAAATTTGCCAAATTAAATGAAGTGAAACCAATTTATTCCATCCCCTTAGACTAAGAGTTTATTTTTTGTAGAAATTGATAGGTGCTTCCGACTAGTTTATAAATTGGCCATTTAACTTTAACCAGTTTCTGGAGGCCTTTACAGTATTTCAAGGAAGAGGAGCATTTTGTTTTCTCTGTATTAGTTCTTTGCAAAGGCTGCTCAGTTCTCATCCCCAAATTGCTCCACACGGCGTGGAGTGTCTGGAGTACAGGCGTGGCAGCACTTTGAAATGACCCCAATTAGCAAACTTGACAACTGCTTCCACAAATACAATCAAAAGTGGAAAAGGTTCATTTTTAAGTGGTACTTCTGAGAAGGGTGAACTCATGATGGAAAACATACTCACATAATCACTTACAAATGAATCATCTTGAAAATGAGTCCTACACAAGTTAGATATAAAACACTGTGGTCATCACAGAGCACACGTGTGAACGCTAATGAGTGTAATGTGAGGCCCTTCATGTTGACTGTCGTGGTGGACAAGCAGGTGCTGTATGAAGACCACGGACTAAGAAAGACAGTTGTTCAGGAAGAGTTTCAAGTGAAGCTGAGTGACAACGATTCCTGCATGCTTTAGAACAGGAAGAGCAAGCCGGAAGGACTTTTTCTTGATCTAAATTCAAAGACATTGCAGACTTAAGTGCCATAATAAAAACAGGAATCAAATTTAGGACTTGGATGCTTAGCTCACTCAATCTTTTTGTCGTATTTCTCAGATGAGTTGAAGAGTAGATGATAGGTCATTTGGGGATGAATTTTTATACATCTCAGGGAATATAACGTCTCAGACTAGCAAAAGTAAAAAGACAGTAAGAATTTTTTTTTCCTACAAGAAGCTCACCTGGATTACAAATACACATTGACCATAAATTAGAGCCCCCAGACCCAAGCCTTTAACACTCTTAGTGAAGAGTTAGGTCCTGTGAGCAATTAATGTGTTAACTTGATTCATTAATGCAGAGAATATTCACGATTTTTCGCCTCGGAAGAGACGGATTCTGTCATCGCTTTAATAGCACTCTGCTGGAAATCAAACACAATTTTTATTCTAGGGAATGATTACTGTGTCTTGTTTAATTCTCCCCTAACAAATGTCAGCACTAATGTATTACAGATTATTCAGTCAATTTGATGGTTCCAGGTGAAAGAAAGGAACACAAATCTCTTCTTTTAGTGTAAAAAGGGTCAGCCGGATGACTTCCCCTGCAGGAGCCGAGATGAGGCTTGACATGAATCAATCAAGAAGGCTCAATTTTACAGTTATAGTGCCTAATGCCTAAACATGAGCGTACGGGTGGAAATTAGCACCCGATTATGAGCATACATGATCTTCCCCTGGAAGACAATAATATTGGCATTAAGCTTCTCAAGAGGGAAGATGCTGCTGGTTTTTAATATGTCTTAAATTATGTCAGGAAAAACACTGGAACATCACACAAAAGCCACAGTCAGTGTCTATTGCTATCTCATAAAGCTGGAGATCTTTACAACAATATTGACACAGGAGCAGGCAAGCAAATGTCAGCCAATATAACATATGAAATACTTAACGTAACCAATTTTCAGCTGTCAATCAGCAGGGAATAATGACTGATGCAAGGAATCAATACGCCACAATTGAATTCCAGCTCACAAACTTGTTTCGTTCTGTGCTATAAAAGACTGTCAAATGTCACACCCCAAGAGATGCAACAGGATTCCAAAGATTTATTTATTTCAAGCTCTGAAGTCTATTAGCAATCGTGCTCCTTTGCTATTGGAAATAGAGCTCCAGTGACATTAAATTTTCAGAAATGACAACTCGCTTTTCTGACAAATTAATGATAGGACTTTCTTAGTCCCGTATTTATTTATTTTTTGCCAACATGAAGTACAATTATACTCAACCAATTCTTGGGATTTCGGAAAGCAAATATTTGACATAATTTGTCAAGTAAACTGCTCACAGAGCCAGCCATTCTTAAATAAGTTGTCCTATACATTGTAAATAAGTGGAAATTGCATATGACAAACCTTAGGCTTATGTTAAATCCAAACCTTAATATGCAAATGCTTGATCGCAAATTAAATCTATAAAATTTATCTTCCCCGAATAACAGTATTAACTTCTAGTCTCCCTACTGCATGGTTAACTTTTAGGAAAAAAATTCATACATCCGTGTAAAAAAAAAGCTGTATTATCCCAAACACCGATAACTTATTTTATCTCATTCTGTGGTGGCAATTTTAGAGTTGATAGTCTGAACCTATTTTTTTAAATGCTATTTTAGTATTAATCAAGCCGCTTTTAAAATGTAACTTTGATGTGATGTAGTAACTAGAGAGATGCTTCCTATAAATGGGGAGAAAAATAAAATATAGAAAGTTGCTCTCTACCGTTTTCTTGGTATTCCCACAGGAACATTTTTTTTTTCTTTTCAGCCCTATTATTATACGTTCTGCTAAATATTCTTCCCGAATCAAAGAGGAAGAACATGAGTTTTATAAAAGAAAGGAACACTGTGTCAATGGCGACCTCCTAGCAAGCAGTCTTTTTCCCTTTGGGGCCAAAGGGAAATACAAGTCACACACCCTCTAAGCAAAATGAAGCAACAAGTTAGTCATCCCTCAAGATCCAGTTACACGCAGTGGGCAGGTACAGATTTCTGCCGTTACCAATGGCTGTAAAGGCAGGGCAAAGTGAAGGCCTGCCACTCTTTGGGCCGGAGCTCACAGAGGCATCGGCTAAAGGAGCACAAATATAACCAGGACTCTTATTTGGTCAGGCCCTTGCCTGTGGCCTAATTTTAGGCTTTTTTTTTTTTTTTTTTTGCATAAAGTGCCAGTGTGGTGGGACCATATATCGGATGGACTTAGCACTCCACGGGGGCTGATCCCTAGGGTAGATTTTATGATCTCATGTCAACTACCATTATTAAGTTGATCTGACTTAGCATTAAATATTTAAAAGGAAATTATTATCTTCAGATGTACTTGGTGCAAGAAAGATAATAAATCCCGAGTAGAACACGTTGAGAATCTGATGTTTGTTTATGAACAGACCAGCAAGACGCCCACATTGTTTACAAACGGGAATAAATACTGTTAAGGCAGAGTTACTCATGTGGTTGAGTGGGCTGATTGAACCTGGAGAGAACATCTTGGGCAGAGCTGCTGTATCCTTCATTTGTTCTTCACTGACAATGATAACATCGAGCTGTAAAAGTTGAGATTGAAAGGCCACTAGTATGTTGTCTAATTTCAGCTGCAGAAGCTGCTGTGCTCTCCTGGTGACTTTATGAGGGAATAAGATTATAGGTCACAAGAGCTTCTTTATTTCCCACCTGTAGCTTCTAACAACATTTTATTAAGGATTTTCCTATCTTCTTTCTCTGACCTGTAGGGGTTGAAATCCTAACAGCTGTTGCAGGATCTTGACCAAATGGTATTAACATAGGTTACTGACTCCGAAATGAAGTTGCCTTTTATCGGAGCTCTATTTCTGGATGGCTACTAATATTTTTACTGTGCTAATAAGATAAACATATCATTAGGTAAATAAAAAAGGAGCCCTTAATGCGGTTCAACAGTTAGAGCTTCATGTGTGCTTCACAGAGAATCACACCAAGCTATTATTATTTGAAGGTTTAGTGTTAATTTGTAAAACAAACATGTTGGAGAGTCGTCCATAAATACCTTCTTGACATGCGGTTGCTTCCTGGCTTGTTTAGATGGTTTTTTAATTACTCGCTCACTGACTAGATCTCCAAAATAAAAACTAGAGGGAGAATTTTAATTCATATACGTATAGTATACCATCTTATTGGAGGAGAGAAATTCTTGTTTTCAAGAATTGTTTTTGAGACGAGATGTATGGTTTCTTGCCTGGATAGTTTTGAAGAGTAATGAGATATTTGCAGGACACTTGGAGAGCAAGGGAAGGTGCTAATAAGGACCCAGTACTGTCAGTGGTCTTCACTCAGAGCTATACTTTAACTGAATAAATGTAAACACAATAGAACAAGAACACCCTATTCACCACTCTGGTAGACTGAAAACTGGAGGCAACACATGGGTCACATATATTCCTGTATTGTTTTATGCCAAAGGCAATGTTGCTGTTTTGTTTTTTTTTTTTTTTTAAAGAAACTGATTGTATTTTCCAGACATTATCTCATTAATTCTAAATCAATTTAGTTCCAGACACAGTCAAGTTAGACTCTCTTGAGGTCTTTTAGGCTTTAATTTCTAAAATTGTTGACAAACTTTTACTACTATTAAGCAAATCGATTGGAGAGTCCACTTCATTTTTTGCTGTTAGTAAAATGTGAAAAAAAAATAAAGTTCCATTTGTTCTGTAGTCAGAGGGAGGATTTGAGAACACTCTGACAGTAATTGTGTTTATATGAAACAGATCAAAAAGAGTCAATCTGGTGTTTTCAGCTGTCTTAATGACAAAATCAGATTGTCTGCAAAGCTGATTCAATCAATAGTGGAGAAATCGGTTGATTTGGCAAAGTGTGATTGGAAAGAAAACCAGTGGATTCAGTACAGTCATGGCCTGTTTATCTAAGAACCAAGTATCTAATGTGTTATTTACATTGAGGCATTTCTCTGCTCTGCATTTGTCCTTATGAATGTATACATAAGTCTAGTAGAGAAACACTCATTGTATAGGATATCTTTGATTATTAAAAGGGATCAGATTGAGAAACCACCAAAATTTAGCTGTTGAAAATTTGGATTATGTGTTGCTAGAAAGACTCATTAGGTAAGAAGGGTAAGAACTAAATGATGACAATAGGGATATATTTCAAAGGCATGTATTTAATCTAAAAAGAGGTGAATATTCAAAACTAAGTTGATTTTATTTTAGAGGTTTTCTTGAGCCTCTCTTTATGTCCACCTCTTTTTTATATAATACAATTCTTACAGGAAAATTTCAGTTTCTAATCTGTGTCAACTTCTTAGAGGTTAACAGAATTGAAATGCAAATATCAAACTGGGCAGACCCAGTGTTAAAGCTTGAATTGGGTCCCCCCAAAAGATGCTGAAGTCATAACACACAGTTCTAGTGAAGGTGACCTTATTTGGAAATAGGGTTTTTGCTGATGATCAAGTTAAGATGAAGTCATTAGAGGGGGGGATAGTCCCATATGATTGTGTCCTAAATAAAAAGGAGGAATTTGGACACAGATATGCACACAAGGAGAACATCTTGCAAACATGAAAGCAGAGATGGAGCGATGTGTCTACAAACTGAGGAACACTAAGGATTGCCAGCAAGCCACCAAAAGCTGGGAGAGGGACATAGAACAGATTCTCCTTCCCTCAGAAAAAACTAACCCTGCCAACACTTTGATCTCAAACTTCTACCCCCAGGGTTTTGAGACAATAAAATTTGATTGTTCAAGCCACTCAGTTTGTGGGACTTTGCTGTGGCAGTTTTAACAAAGAAATACACCCAGTAATCACAGACCAGTATGTGTTATCAAACTTTAACTTTTTATTTTTTGATTTATGATAAGAAGACAAAGAATAAAATCAGCTGAGGACCTTCAAGTCGCCTATCAATTGCATCTTTTCCTTGAACATGGGTCTGGGGTAGTGTAGTCGTCCCAAATGTGCTTGAGAGTCTACCACAGAAGGTACAACTCCTGAAATTTCCAGAACATTCTAGATCTTGGGCTAAACAGGATTTTACTTATCTTTGGGCAGTATCCTACTAGTGTACCTTGAGAAGAGAGAGAGAAAAGTTTCTTTCTTGAAACTTTACATTGGAAATAAGTTTTTTTCCCTTAACTGTTTTATCAATAAAGTCAAAATAGAACAAAGATTCTCACCAAAATGTGGAGGCAAAGCTCACTGAGTCAAATTAGTCAGAAAGCCTGTGTGAGAAAGATACGGCTCCACTAGTCCCCTCTGCATGGAAACCAAGTCACGTGAGTCAAATATTTTAGAAGACAAGATAGCTAAATGACCTTGTGTTTGTGTCTGAAAACCAGCTCATTTGACTGTTAAGTACCTGATGCCAATGCCTTGATGGAATTGATTTATTCCTCACCAAAAAATGTTTCTCCTCCACTAAATATACAAATTGAAATTAAACTGACTGACCTAAAAAGAAAAACATACCATGAACTCTCTAGATGAAAAGAATATTTTCTCATAGGTTAATATTTTTTTCAGTCTTATCATAAGGACATTACATAAGCACAGATTTACTTCATATGCCCATTTCTTTTGTATTTGGTTATTATTTTGAGATCAGACCTCCCAGTGAATTTGTACATTACTAAACACTAGGGAAAATGTGAAATGTGCTGTTACATAATATTGTAAAACATCTCTATTCCTCTCTCTCTCTCTCTCTCTCCCCTGCAACTCCGCTCTTTCCCTCCCTCCTTCTCTCCCCTCCTCTATCTTATTTCTAAGTGGCCCCCGTTCACAGGTGAGAAATGGCAGGATAGCACAATAAACTTGGGAAAGCAATGATGTCATTGAAAGAATGAGGACCAGCACTTTCAGCCTTCTGATTGGTAGCCCGATATAATTATTCTCTAAACCAAACTTCCTGTCCATGTACTTAGCATGCAATATATATTGGGTTTAAAATGATATTTTCAAAGCCTCTTTGCAATGCCAAAAGTACCATTATGTAGCCTATTCTCTTTATTAAAAGATAATACTAAAAGGTTATGTAAAGGCAAAAGATTAAATTGTTTAAAGTAAAAATAAGGGCCCTTTACAATTGACTTCTTGCCTGCATTTTATAAAACTAAAATGAGTTTATTTTGCTAAGTCAAGCAGTAAAAAGAAGGAAATACTTCTCTTTTATAGCCATGTACCTCTAAAACCACTGTCCAGGAATTTTCCAGCACTAACATTTTTGGTCTGCAGAGACCAAAAATATGCAGATAACGTTAGTCCCAGCAAAGATTCCACAATGTAACCAAGCTTTCTTTACATACACAGGGGAAAACAAACCCATAGACTTATTACAAATTTCAAAAAATGTGGCCTCATAAAACTGTCATTCAGAGACCAAAAAGGACTCTGCTTTATCTGCTTCGTGGTGGACCTTAACAACGCCTCTGAGCAAACGATGGTCAACATAGTACTTATGCAGAAAACTGTGACAACTTGCAGAGGGTTCTTTTTCCTATGAAAATATTAATACTGCTGCACAAGGTTTCATAGGATGCATGGTGACTTACTAACAAAGAAATCTGAAAAACCCTTGAAAGCAGGACCTACAACAAAATTAGAGAGTTGCTCAAATTCTAATAGGTATTTGTTAAGGGTCTAGAAGGTATGCAAATTTTTTTCTATAAGCCACAGAAATTTCTCTGTCTTTACCAAAAACGGAATTGTCAGTAAAACCTGGTAAGCCTCATTTGGAAACGTTGCATTCCAAAAAGAGCATCTTGAGGTTGGGCGACGAAATTCTAGTCAACTATTGTACAGTCTTCAATTTGGGCTTCTTGACTGAAAGTAAGATGACACTGATGGACTGTCTGGGTTGGTTTGCTGTATTGGGAGTAATTTCTGATTAATTTACAACATAGTATTTGTATATTGGCCCCAAATAATCTTTTTTATCTTATGTATTTTTTAAAGAAACTTGTCATCTCAATCACAGGTTAAATATGATAAAAGCAATCATAATTCACTTACCAAAAAAGAGGCACCAAATTTACATTATCACCTTCCAAATTTGTTCATTAAAAAATTCTCTTCAGAAATATTACAGATAATAAAATACCATTTATTATTTTTCATATTAATAACTTCTAGATAACAATAAAATTCCTCTAAGTTATACATGTAATGATATTATGAACCTTGCTTTCTCCTGCCTGAAAGTATTGTAAAGATATTTAGAAACAAATAGTCTTAGACTTTTGGATTTCAGAGGTCAGGACATTCTCTTTTTAAAAAGTGGGACTGGGGAAGGATCAGGAGCAATGTAAGTTTGCTAACTTATTTTGTCAAGTAAGGACATTATTATTTTTTTTAAAATCTGTCCCATATCACCACTATTTTATAAAAGAGTCACTTTATTACAAAAAAAAAAAAGAACTACGATAGATTCTTGTGTTATGTTCACAAGACAGAATAGTTGACAACTTTACCACCACATACATAAAAATCTTGTCTTATTTTTCTCATTTTGTCCTGAACTTGTGAAGACTTGCTCAAAGCCAGCCATGAGAATTGGCACATGGAAACCACAGCATTGTATTTCCTTAAGAGGAGAAAGAAAATTAAACATAAATTCTGCATTTTAGAAAAGACATGTTCTAAATTAAGGATGCCTGTTTAAACTCTTTTGGCTATCTGGCTCTCTATTCATGGTTATAATACATGGAGTTTTTAAAGAGACAGACTCTTTGCAGCTTCTTTTCTTGCAGGAACAAGAAAACGCGTGTGGCTGTTCAAGTTAAGTGGCCTGTGTGTGTATAGACGTGGGGTTTAGTCAGGCTGCCACCTGGGAAGATGTTTGCGGCTTTAGGAAAGAGCAAAGAAGAATATGTTGACTATAGTGGGTGATGATCTTCAAAATCTCTCAGTTTTACCTTTGTGACTTTGATTTTGGGAGATCAAAGAAATGAGTTCCCCACCAGTGACAGTTTTTGGATGAGTTATGCCCCAAAACTCCTAAAGTTATTTTGTACTTTTAGATGATGTCATCTTACACTTGTATTTATTTTAGACTAAAAATATAATAGATAATTTCTCTGATTTCCATAGTTAGGAAAAAACATGAGCATGTTTTTTGTATAGTTTCCTTCTCCTATTAAAAAAGAAATAAATGGAGCATCACATATCTTTTATTTTTCTCTTTTAGTTCTTTTATTATGCTTCTGAAATAAAGGAGGAAAATAAAACGTCTCTAAGTTATACATATGATGGTATTATGAACCTTGCTTTCTGCTGCCTAAAAGTATTATAAAGATATTTAAAACCAAATATGTGTGTTTTTACATATACGTATTGTCCTAATATGAAGAGTAATAGGAGTTATTTAGTCTTTAAAGTAAAATGATTAACTATGATTTAAGAAATGTTGATTAAATAGCTTGTACATTGACACCTTTCTAAAATTTCAAGATAAACTTTAACAGCATGAAAATTACGTGATTTTTTTCTCACTCAAATTTTAAAATTAAATTAAATTAAATCCATGAAACATTGGATTTGCAGCATTGCATCTAAAATCCAGGATCCTACCAAATTCGGGCTATTAAAAATGTTCTTTATCTCAAGCAGAACTTTGGCAAAACAGTTTCAGAAAATGCAGGGTAACAGGACAGATTTTTCCATTCTATCAAATCATCTTACTTTTGTGGGTTTATGTCACGACCTAAGCATTATTCATTCAATGTGGCATTAAAGGACAGTCACATTTATTCAGTGGAGAACGTTTTTTTCTTTTTAATGTTCAACTCATAAAACTATGTCAAGAGGTGATAGAGTTTTGACAAATTGATTAGAACTAAGATGGTTTAAGTTGGAAAAACTCTAACGTACATGAAGAAGACACTACAGAACGTACAGAAGTTTCAGACACTAATAATATGAGTCATGTGAATCCAGTTCGGCAGCAGTGATGCTGAAACGTTTCTTACCCTTCGGATAACACGATAAATGTGAGACAACCTAAAAGTATCTCACCACATATTTTATAATATCATGGGTCTTTTAAAGGATAATTTACTGAATCTGTAAGAAAAAATAGAGCAGTGACATTTAGTACTCTTCAAGAGACTTTCAATCCAAGAAGAAAAGGCACTTTATAAACTCTGAAGCTCATTAACCTTCATAAAATACTGGTGAGTTAGGTGGCAAATGTTACTCTTCTCAGTTCATAGATGACTGAACTGAAGCACCAGGAGGTTAACTGATTTTTCCAATTCATAAAGCAAGTCACAGCATAAAGGGCGGTCACACAGAATTCTTGACTGTTGGCTCATGTGAGGCTCTACTCTCTGGATAAATAATTTATTAAATAAGCAGATTATAATTTACTGGATAATGCCATAGACATTTGTCCAAGTAATTTGCTCCTGATGCAATTATAACTCTCTAAAGGGACAAGATTGTCTAATTTCCCCAAATACTGTAATAGTCTGAATCACTGCAGGTGAGTAATTGAAGGAAATATTCCAGACTGCTTTTATACTAGTGAAACTATTAAACATATATGACTATTTTGAAAGAATTAACAGTAACTTACCAATAAATAAGATAAACATCACATTTAATACACCTTCTATGAGGAACATTTCAAATACAATAAATGGGAGAAAATTATATACATTTTTATTTATTGTTGCTAAGGCAAAAGTGAAAGGATATCTGCTTGTTTAAAAATAAGGGATGATAAAAAAGGTAGGAAATCTACATATAAAAACATATTTGCTAGGGTATTATTAGAGCTAGGTGATGGGTCTATAGGAGTTCCCTTTTATTATTTTTCTTACATTGTATAAATTTTAAATTCTGTGTCACAAAATTTTAAAATAAAGTATCTAGAACAGTTTCTAGAACATGTAAAATAATTATTCAAAATAAAAAATAAGATTGAAGAATACACATTTCACAGTGGGTATAAGTTTGACATATTTTGGCCAGTGATCTAGAGTGTTATTTTATACCAAAAGCTATTTAGGTGTATAGAGTATTCCCAAGTTGTAAAATGTTGAAGGATGAGCTCGTATGTTAGCTTCATTTTTTTTAAGACAAAACAGAAAAAAATGAAATAATTTGCTCAATATTAAATATTGTGGTCCTAGAGAATTCTTTATGTTTCTTGGAATTTGGGGACCCTGTTGGACACATAGTTTCAGACAACGGCAGGCTGTCTGAACAAATCACAACATCTTCATTTACATTGACGAAAGTGAAATTGCCATCAGTTTAATTATAGTCAAGAGAATTAGAATAAAAAGAAAGGGAGACAAGATGAAGAAAGGAAGGAAGGAGGAAGGGAAGAGAGGGAAGAAGGAAGCCAGCGGCTTCTGGACAACAGGGAAAGTTCATAAACTTTACCTTGCACCTTTCCTTCTCTCTTCCTTCCCATCTCGTTAGGTTTGTCTCTCATTGTTTATCACTTGAACGATTGTAATGGCATATGTATGAGTTTTTTCACTCTGTTTCCTCCAGCTTCAATCTATTTCACAGGCCATTGCTAGTCATCTAAGCACAATTATGATCATATTAAGTCCCCCACTCACAAACTTCCAAAGGTTTTCTGTTTTCCACGAAATTAGGGGAAATAAATCTCACTTGGGAATCAAACATCCTTCACAGTATAATGACTACCTACTTTTCCAGCTGCATTTCAATTCTTCTACCACTTGATATCGCATGTTTCAAGCAAACTTAAACCTGTTCATTTTTCCTGAGTATGCCTGGGCTTTCAAGTCACTCATGTATATACATACACACGTCGAATTTTGGCATCCATCTTTCTCAGTGCCTGGGATGACGTTTTCTCATCCTTCTGCCATGTCTTTTGCCTTTTGTTCCTTGGACTTTGTAGTCAGTTCTGAGTCTCAGTGCACAGAAGTGATGAGAGATGTCTCATGAGTAGACATAGAACAGGGAACTCTGTCTTCCTGGTAATCTTGGCTCTGTTTTCTCTGTTAGGCCTACTCTTCTAATAACTAGAAATCTATCATTTTTATTCTTTGAGAGTGTAGTCATCTTCTTCAAGTAACAGTATTTCAGGTTTTTTGGCTTTGGGGAACTAATTTCCCCTTACTGTCAGTTCATGGGATGATAAGACAAGGACGCGTGTAATGTGGAATACATTGAGCTGACATATATAGCAGGGAGAAGTGATGGTCACTCTATTCTAGGCTGGAAAGTCTGCAATTTTGGTTATGTGGTAGCAAAACTTCTGTTGAGTGGTAATGTCTTATAGTGGAACACAGAAAATATGACAACCAAAGTTAGAGTTTAGGGACATAGTAGAAAATTTCAGAGGCTCCTTCTCTCTGTGAGAAAGCAAAAATGTATGGCTTAAAACTTAAAAATAGTGATCCTTGGATGATGGGAAAATTAAAATATGAGTCCTAGGCTATAGTTAATTTCAACAAAGGGAGAAAGATGAACAAGAAAGTGTGAAATTGTGCTGGGACCTGGAGAAAGCCTCCCCAGATTTCCCTACTGCTTATTGTTTCCCCTTCCAGTCAATGGAAACCATCGGCACCATTGTAAAGAGCCATACGTAGAAATGTAGCCTGGCGCAAAGGGGCAGATTGATTGCCACCACGCTGCGTACTGTGTTTGTGCATTGCTCTCAGGCCAGGGACAAGCGAGAAGCACTGAGACCTTAGACACTGAGACCCTCACACTGCTGGGATCTAGATTCCAGGCTTATGATAATGCAAGATCTCTGGCTCAGTTACTAGTTTATGGAATTGGATGAATGCAAATAGAAAACCCACAAACACTTGGAAAATTGTGTTTCTGAGAAACCCCACTTCGATTTTCCTTTCCAATGTTATCTCCATAGCCAAACTCCATGCGTTTTGGGTGTGGCTGGCTCAATATTTGGTCTCCAGTTCAGATGCCTGATTGACTCAGATCTGGTCAATTAAATTTCCACATAGCCTAGAACACAGGGATTGCCTCATAGATGGACAGATGACCTAAAGTGGCCAATAATATGAGAGGTAAAAATTCTTTATCTGTTGTGGTCTAGAAGAACTTATTAGAAGTTCTTAACTGGAAGAACTTAAGTTTAGAGTTTTTGAAAACCACTCAAAACTTTTTGCTTGAAATCAATACAGGAAAGTAGATCTGAGAGATTGGGGAATGGAAAATGCCTAAGAACTGAACATATTGTTTAAACTTATGAAGTATCTATATGTAAAGACAATTCTGTTCATAAACTTTTCTGTTCTGTGAGGGAATATATTTCCTTTTTCACTTGTGTCGATTTGGGATTCAGTCTCCAATAATAGAAATTCAGTAATTACCACATAAACAGAATTGAATTAAGTTAAATTGAATTGAGATTGTTTCCATTGCCACAATTTAGAAGATTAAAACGATTCTTCCATCTGATTAAAGATATACCTAACAAAAATTAACTACAGGGTGGATTCTACTTTGGGACGATAGTATTCCTTTGAGGTAATCTTTTCAATTCCCACTGTAATGCTTAAGAAGCACCAAAACTTGTGAACTCAAAATGACACTGAAAATTAGCGCCAAATATTATTCTAGTGCCAGAATCTGGGAGGAATTTCCACTAACAGCAGAGCTAATAGAACAGAACTGAAAAAAACACCCATCATGATGCACTGCAGGATGAAAACAAGCCTCATGATCTGAAAGTGAATGAAAATATTTATCACTCGCTATTTATTCCCTATTTCCAAACAAGTAGGCTCTAAACAAACTTGAAAACTCAGAGGCACCTTGTACTGCCCGGTGCCTCTGTTCCTCTCTTCCCTTAACCCTCAACCCCACACACCCCTGGTAGTGCTGTTAGCGTGTTCTCTGTGAGTAAACTTTCTCCAGGTGGGAAGTAAGATAGAATACCAAGGGTCTATTGTCAGCCTGAGTTTTAGGAAGCAAGTTGAGAGAAACTCTCATCTCAGGACACCATAACTTCACAAGCTACATGCCTAGCAAGGCCAGATTTGGGATAGGAGTTGTATGTTTCTGTTTAACTTCCAGTTTTAGACCTAAAAATACTAAACATGTGCACAGAGAATGAAGAGAGACTGAAGATTCCATACTTTATTGACTAATACATTTAAGTGTACGTAGATTTGATATTTCCTGAGGATTGGGCTCATTTCATTAATGAGATTTCTCCTAGTTTTAGAGTAAGTAAAAAAGAAGTAATACACCATGACAAAAATGAGGCATGACCAACTGGAAGACTCAGAGAAGGAATAAACCTCACAAAAGGAAATGACACAAGAAATGTAGGAATATCTTTTTTTTTTTTTTAATGATTTGCCATTCTCAGTATACAACAAGAATCTGTGGTTCTTTGATATGGAAAGAGAAAACTAAAGGAAAAGCTGTCAGAGACTATAAACAACTTGATGATATAAAAAAGTTCACTGAAACTAGGTAGGATTACATGCAAATTAAAAATTTATTGACTAGCAATATGAAAGTATTGTTGGAAGCTTTAAAGAATAGGATTTCAGCTTTTTCAAGTTTTGACTGACCTTACAGTCTTTGACATCAGATTTTTCTAATTTTTTTTTTCTTTTTAGTGCAGAGTTGTGGAATAATGAATCATGGATGAAAAGTAGAAACAGGAGATTGACAAATGTAAGGAGAGGAAGACGGCATCTCTGTTGTACATAAACCAAGTTCTCTAATGGTTGAGAGCGTTAGTTCAATCTTAGTGGGTTATATGTTCCCCTGGGGGGTAAAGACTTCAAAGAAAAGAAAGTGAGAATTTATTTCTGCTATTGTATATGACTTGCTCTTGGGGAAAAAAAACAAAACCCAAAAAACATCAACAACACCAAATTCATAGAATCAAAGGGTGCGATGGTGATTGCCAGAGGCTGAGGGGACAGGAAAATGAGGAGTTACTAATCAGAGGCCATAAAACTTCAGTTAATCAAGACGAATAAGTTCTAGAGACCAGCTGTATACACTGTACCTATAGTCAACAACAGTGTACTGTACACGTAATTTGTTAAGAAAGTAGATCTTATGTTAAGTGTTCTTACCACAATCAGATAACAAGGTAAAAAAAATTTTTTTAAGAGAAAAGTGTTGAGAAAAAAAAACAACAAAAGTACCTGGCACAGGAGAGATTTAATGTATAATCGAAGATAACTTTCTTTTGTTACAATTGAGTTTTGTAGATTGAATAACTAAAAATTCAGAATTAATCAATCTCTATCACAAACAAACTTACCAGTAATGAGGCAGGAGAAAAACTTAAAGATTTATTGTTATTAATGAGTTAAAACACAATTAAGAAATTAAGGGAGGGGGTGGTGAAAGTTACAGAAAAAGTTATGATGATGTGCATTAAATTAGTCAAGTGGGATTAAGTCAAAATACTCATTAGAGATTTGTTCTTAAAAGTATTTAAGGCTTAAAAAATATATGCCTGAAAAGCAAACAGATAATGAAAAATAAAATGCTAATAATGATAATCTTGTTCCTAATCCCCCTTCCCAACCTGGAAAGTGAAGAGAGATGGTGACAAGACATGGGACAAGTACAGACAGGTCAGTATTGCCTCAAATTATAGAATTCGTTGTTGACTTTGATAAGTAGATAAATATGTTTAAAATGTTCTTTAAAAATAAAGTATCACTAGTAGAATTTCTAAAAGCTTAAAATATATTTCTCAAAGTGCTAAAGACTTAAAAAGGTGGGAAAACAAACAAGCAAGTAAACATTAGCACAAAATGTTAACAACATTAGAATACTGTATTACTGAGTAAAGCAAGCAGGCTGTGAAAATAAAAGTACGGTATGGGCTCACTTGTTAAACTCAAGAAGAAATAACTAAAATGTTAGTGGTGGTTATATTTGGCACAAAATTATAATTTTTTCTATATAATTGTCTGTCTTATACATGGAGTACAAAATTACTTTTGTAATCAGAAAATAAGCTTTTCTTTTAAAAAGAGAAGAAACAAATGTAAGCGCCGATGTAGACTATTTCTAGAGGGTGTAGCGGAGAAACAAAGAGTTGAGGAAATTTGAGAACTTGAGTGTTTGAAGCAAGAATTTCGAAGTATATAAAAAGATGTACATATTTGTGGGGCGAGAAAGTGGAGAAGGTTAGCTTATATTTGCAGCTGTGTTTTTCTCAATTTAAAGACTGCTTCTGCGAGCACGATTTCAATGGGCAGAAAAGCATGATTGACCCTAGTGAAATAACGGAGTATATAAAGTCTGTCTTCTGATTGCATCAGTTCCTTTAGTTTTTTGTTCTTATCTCTTATACCTGAGCATTCCATAGCCAAAAGTTCAGTTGGCCTTGTGCAATTAATCCAGCTGCAAAGAAAAATATAGGGCCCTAACCACAGTATAATTTTAAAAAGTGTTGAAATATAAAATCAGGCAAGCAGTTTCAACAAGTATTGGATTTTTCCAGTCTACCTTCTTTTGGAAATGTCATTTGTTGAAATATTAGGAAAAAAATGTCTGCCTTTGCTTCGCCAGTGCCTTGACAAGTGGTTGATAATCAAAACTACAATATCTTCATATTTCTTCCCACAGCAAAGTCTCTTCTACGTGATTCATTTACGAGCATTAACATTGAAGTAACTGATCACGTTTCAACCAGGCCTCACCAGGAGTGATGTCAGTTAATAATGCTCCGTGTCTTAAGTTAGATTAATTTGCATCATCTAGTAGGAGGGGAGACATCCTGGAGAAACTAAAGGTCTCTCATCATGACTGTGCTCTGGCCTAAATCTTATGAGTCACACAGGACAAGCAATTCTTTTTGCCCCTTTTTCCTTTCTTTGTTCATATGACACCAGTGAAGTTTGTGGATTCCTTTTGAAAAGAATTAGTGAAGTCATTCCAAAGATGGACACACTGGGGTCAATGTTGAGGTTTTTAGAGGCTGGCGTAAAATAACCATCACTACTGTCTGTTCCACAGGGCTCCTTCTGACTCTTATCTTAGATGGACTGTTTTAAATCTCTCCCATCCTGTCCACATTGATTTTGATAGATGTTTAATCAACATTCATGTCTTCTAAGTATGAAACCTTGTGCAATCAATCTTTGTAAAATAAAGCAATTACAATATGTTTATTAACTTGTTCATTTAATCTTTCCACAAACTTTTATTTCGTACTAAGTTTGGTCAGACATTTGCTAAGAAATGAGGATATAAACATGAATAACACAAATTTCTACCCTGATGGAGTTTATGATCCAGTGGGGTATGATTTCAGAAATCTTTATATTCCACCATTCATGATTCTATTAGCTCTTCTACAAGTAAGTTGGAGGGTGTGGAGGGAGAGGTGAGAAAGGCAGGTGAGATACCTACCGGAATTTGCCATGGATGTCATCTCTTCCTGTCGGTCCTTTCCTTAGCATCTCTGTGAATTAGAAGAGCAAGGTCTGGCCAAAAGGGAGCTCCGTCTGCCTCCAGGGGTCAGTCTCTCCTTGAAAATCCTTCCCCGAATCGCCTGAAGCCACTTCTGAGGATCGCAGACTTTCAGGTAAGAAGAAGTCTTCAAGAATTTTTCTTGTATAGAGAAACCAGTTCTACGTTTTCTTTCAAACATGAACTGAATCTCAAGCAAGTTTTTCCCTTTGATTGAGATGGAAGGGCTTGTGAGGGTGCTGTATGTTTACATGCACTTTCATATGTCTTTGAAACCTAGACAAAGATTTTTGCCTTAGGCCACTAAGGGAGTGAATATCACAAAAGGGATTAGCATGCTGTGCTTCATAGCATCAAATCTTGGATTGAGGTATTAGATCATACTTTTAATTCAAAAAAGCTTCACATATGTCCAATGCAAGTCAGAATCATGAAGGCACATGACTGAAAAGAGAAAAAAGATTGGCTTTAATTTGAAGTGAATCTACTATGATGGTTTATTTGAAAGACAACACAAACTTGTGCATTCAGGATGCTAACATTCTAGCCCCACTAAGAGGCCGCCCCATAACCACAGGTACGTGCTATTTAAGATCTGCCTGCTTATTAGGAACCCCTCCTTCATTCTACCCTGTCCCAAAAACTCACTTAGCAATTAACAAAATGAAAGCATTCTCTTCCTGGAATTTTGACTTTCAGGTGGGGAATTTAATTTGCAAAACTGCCTGCAACTAATTAAAATGAGTAGTCACTGTTGGTTTCAAATGGATTATCTCTGAGAAAAATCACACTTCAGATTGTCAAAAGAGGGTTTATATCCTGATTTTGAAAAAGCATCTCCTTCCATTGTAAATGCTTTCTCTGTTCAGCCGACTGATGCTCATTCAAATTAATGGAATCTGAAACCTGAA
Source organism: Camelus dromedarius (assembly GCF_036321535.1). NCBI lineage: Eukaryota > Metazoa > Chordata > Mammalia > Artiodactyla > Camelidae > Camelus > Camelus dromedarius. The sequence goes on from NC_087436.1 coordinate 44,634,628, forward strand.
GCCACACACTGAAGCTGATTGATAATCCAAGGTTAGTTTCATACATAGATGCTTTACATCAGAGTATTTTTGAAAGAGTTCTTAGTCCTTTTTCCTTTCTCTTCTCATTTCTTTTGCTTCTGACAGCTATTTCTGTTGCGGAATATACAACCAAAGAAGTGATGTTGTAGATTTAGTGACTAAATTTAAAATACTTTTTAGCTCACCAGATATTTATTTGTATTGAGCATTTTCACCAAGACTCTTCACAGTTAATTTCATGTATATAATCCAGTAACAATCGTGTCATAATTGGAGGAGGTATAGCTATAATGCTGCCAACTTTAAAGCAAAATTCTACATGTCTGAATACTTGAACATTTTTTTGTTGTTGTTTAAGCAACCTAACTTTTTCAAGTTTAATCAAAAATTCAAATTTCAACCCATTTGAATACTAATATGGACTTCATTTTCTTACATTGATCAACTTGAATTAATTTGGTTAGTCTAATTATAATAAAATAGGTCTACTAACATTTATCATCTTTAGAGAGTTGATAACAGGAAGTGTTCACAATGTGCCTATTTCTATACCCAGTACTCCAATTTTTCTTTTTTAAGTAAATCAGTTTAGTATTTGTATGAACTAAAGGGTCAAGAAATACTAAACATTGAAAGAATTTTATGTTTTAAATATAAGTCAGTATCATTAAGCTACTGCTCATTAATGTAGAGGTAATACAAACAAAAAATTGTTTTCATGAATTTGAATAGGGATAAATGATACAAAATTAAATGAATTTCAACAATACAAGAAAATAGGCAGCTCATTATATTTTGATGCCTTATCACTGTGAGTAGGTTCAGAAAGGATTTTCTGATTTACTTCTTCCTTCAGGAATATTAGTTTACACTATATGAACAAATGTATCACCTTTACACAAGTTTCGAATTTATGAAGAGATTTGAATGCTTGGAACCATAGAAAAGAGATGTCACTGCTTAATTTTCTTAAATTATCAGAAACTTAATTTACAATCACAACTGACCAGTGATATTAAACAAAACTACGTAATATTATGATGTTTAAAAATATCACTCTAAAGTGGAAGTAAAATATAAATATATTTGTACTTATATATTTTCTTGCATACATGTTTTTCGTTACACTTTGCTGGTTTGGAGCTGGTTAGGAACTGTCTTTTAAGAGAGCTATCTAGAAATTAAAAATAGTACTAATAACATTTTGGAAACATTTGTTATGATTCATCTCTCTAGATCATGCTCCAACAAGTATACAGTTTAAAAGAAACATAAATGTGCATCATTTAGGAGTATGCCCAAAGAATACTGTGCTAAAAAACACAGAGCATTCAGCGAGAATGGGTGATTACAAAATGCATGATAGTAATAGGTATTGAAAAGAAATGTGAAAAAATCAGGAAGATATTTAAAGTTCAAACCCATTTTGAGCACACAGAAAGGGTCCTGTACACCAATACTTAAATTTTGTTTTCTGGCAATGTGTTGCTCCCATAAATAACATTGATAGTTGACTTAGCTAATTTATGGGTTAACCCAGGTCATTCTCATTAATTTACCAAAAGCTTTAAAGCCATTAGCCGTGCTTGCCTTTGATCATTTCTAAGTTTGCCCCAGGATTCTTTTCTGAAAACTGTTAGTTTACCTCTCCCATTTTTTATGATATAATCCTCAATCTTTCACTCATGTTGTGTGTTCTTTAGGTGTTGATCTGCGCCCCACTAAATCACTTCAGTTTTCCTTAATGGGTCAGGATTAAGAGTTTCCAACTTGAACACACACTTAGGTGCTTTTTCATGTACATTCCCTACTGCCTTCTATGCCAAGGGCAATGTGGAGCAAATGACAGCCTTAAAAATTCATATTTTTTATTTCTTTGGAAATCACTACTAGAAAAAAAGGCGGTGGGGGGGGAATGACAACTGCTTGGGGCATAACCTGTATGAAGAAGCAAAATACTCACATCTGCCTCATAAAAAAAAATCCCACAGATTTTGCTATCAGGTGGAGAAAGTTGGGCTAACTTTTTTTGCCAGAGGTTTACTGAAAAAAAAAAAAAAAAAAAAAAAAAAGAAGATTTACATCTTGGAATGTGTTCCTGACTCAGAGGAGGGCACTGTCCGTGATTTCACTGGGCAACACAAAACAAGCACTACCGTCGGGTCGAGGGGCGGGAATCACACTGACTTCCCACATGCTGTGTCTGATGACATCTGTTCTGTTTGCTACATCTCAGCTCCTGAAGAATGACAAGTTCAACACAAAATCTCTAACCAGATACCCAGACATATATTGTAACCTTTCAACAGTCTCTGCGACCATAATCATGGATGAAAACAGTCAGAAGGGTGGGATAATAGTATAGAATGGGCATGGATATTTGAGTCAAGAGAGATCTGTGTTCAGATTTCGGTTCTTCCATTTAACCTCTTTCTGCCTCAGTTCATCTATGAAAAGGGATAGTGATACCTATTCTGTGTGTTGAGATGAGTTATTGGAAATAATGTATACATTGTGCCTAACACAATTCCTAGTACTCAGGGAATATGCATTTATTTCCATAACCCCTTGTACCATGATCAACAACTCCAACGTTGGGCTGAAAGGGAAGTTTAAAAAGGCAAATGGAAATGTCCTTTAATATTTCTGATCATGACAGGCCATTGACACTCTGAAGGATACACTTAAAGACACAGATAACAAGAGGTCATACTATATCTGGTTATCTTGTATGGATTGATTCTTGTCATGGTTAAGGACCATGGATTCACCCAAGCTAGGTTTTCTGAATGGAAGTATGTTAGGGAAGCCCACATTGGGAATACAGATAGCTTTTCAAAAAGTATTGTTTTCTTTATTGGAGGGTCTTGGCTTCAACTGTATTTACAGAAGGAGATAAGACTCCAGTGGTAGTTTCCCAAAAGAGTATCTTTTCATTTGCTTTTCTCTCTTCATGTGGGTTGGCAATGTTTTCTTCCTAGCTACTAATTTTTCTCTTGGAGTGAAAATAGAATGTTCTAAATAATTTAGGACAACTGAGAGCCTTAAGGGATTTTAGATTTCACTGAGGCTCATATCAAATGACTAATATGTTGAAGTGTTCTAAGTGTTTGGAATTATTCAGGGCAAGGAGGACCACCCCTTTATTGATTGTAGACTGAAGAATATCATGGAGACTTCTACTCTCCTAACGTGAAACCCAGGGATAGTTCAGAGCCTGATACCTGTCAGAACTGAGAGTTAAAGACACCCCATGAAGAGCACATCTTTAACTGTAATGTTTTGACCACCTCTCAACTTGTGTTTTCCTATTATATAGTTTAAAGTAGAAGAAATGGTAACCAAATGTGATAGGATTTTCATATCTTAAGTTGAATTTCTATGACATGATGCCTAAGCTAAGCAAAATATTCCTTATATGATTTGATCAGAGCAGAGTTCTGTGGTACTAATTTTACTAAATTTTGTTCTGGATAATCTGCTTCTATCAGTTTGGTCTATAATTGCCTTAGGTTTTTGTTTGTTTGCTTGTTTGTTTGTTTCTTTCTTTTATACCTTTTTCCAGTTGGCGTGTCATCCTTAAACTTTGGGTCATTTTTGTCTCCACATCATTTCACACAAATGTCAAAGCCACATTTCCTCTATTCTGTTAAGATACTTTGAAGTTAAAAAAGAGGATTTTATACAGTTTAATAAATTTCGCTCTGTTTATTTTGGCTAATCTTTCTGGAAGATCAAATTTTTAACAAATTTTGATTTAACCATTCAACAATACATGAAAGTATCTTTTGACTCTGAGAAGTCTATAAACCTGATCAAAATGTTTTTCTTGCCTTAATTTATATCTGATAAAACTGAAAAGCAAAACAGGATCACACCATAGAAACATCCTTTTGCTTTGACACAACACTGCTTGCACCAGAGAGGCAGAACTCAGCAGTATTATCAGTCATAACTCTATAGCTTAATGGTCAGGAAAAGGGTATTTCTCCATTTTACCAACATGGATGTCATGAGGCTCCACCAGAAATTTCTTTGAAATTATGAGTCATTCTTTGATATGTTTTCTTTTTTTTTTTTTTTAACATTTTTTATTGATTTATAATCATCTTAACAATGTTTGATATGTTTTCTTAATCTACCTGTCTAGTAAACTTATTAAGCATAGAATTGATGTTGGTTTAGACTTTTTCTCCCCCATTAGTAAGGTCACATTAAATTTTAGTAATCACTGTTTTTTTTAGATACTCACATTATTTATTCAAAGTTTCACTTGAGTTTTTTCTAGTAAGAAACTGTGAAATTACTCGATTCTAAGGAGATCTAATATCTGAGGCAAAGATAATATGATTCACATCTCTATTTCCTAAGATATAAATGTTTACCTCTTCTTGTGTATTAGAAAAACCTATATAGAGTTTTTTAAAATGCTGAAACCTGAGCCCTTCCCCAAGAGATTCTGGTTGAATAGTTTGTGATGAACTAAGTTACCTGTAGTTTTTTCGAAAATTATACAGGTGGAGACCTTCACTTCTGAGAGTAATGCAATAGGTTATGGTAGGCTAGTGGTACCACTACCTTAAATAGAAAAATACAGATAATTTATTAAAAATTTATTTTTTGAATATATTAACTTGCTCTGGAAGCACTGAGATAAGTAAAATTCTAGGTAAAGAGAACGATATTAAGTCTTTCAGGACTAAGGACACAGATTAATGCCAGCCTCTCAATCCAAAAATGTGGTTCAGACCTAAAGAGTAGGGGAAAATCAGAAGTAAACTGAGTTCTACTAAACTAAACCCAGCCATACCCCAACTTAATTTTTGAGTGTGTTATGGTGATTAGACCTTCACCCTCTCTGCCTAACAAACTCTCTTTGGTTGAGAATAACATCATCTAAAGTCTATATTGGTCTTTAGTTCAAAATGCTTAGCATAATAAAAAAAATGTAGACACACTAAGAGGGAAGACAATCTGATCAATAACTGAAAGAAAGTCAAATACTGGAAGCTGGTTCACATGACCTAGATATTCAGGTTAGAGGAAATGGAGGAAAATACAGAAAAAATATGTGAAAACATGAAAGTTTCCAATAGAGAAAGTATCTGAAAGCAAAAATAATAAACTGGACATCCTCAAACTGAAAACTACAAGATCTAGAGTTAAAACTCAGGGTATTAATTGATTAAAACTCAGAAATTAAAGCAGTTCAGACAGAGCAGAACACAATACTAGCGTGTATAGCGATCTATAATGTGAAGAACCAATTCAGCTGAGTGATTTTATCTTACTTAGAAGGTCACAAGCTAGCCTACTAGTCTTTCATGAATTCTAGCAGAAGGCAGAAGATCCTTGAGTCAGAGACAAAGAATTTTATTACTCAGAGCCCAATAGACAGCATGAACTTCATTTTTGTACAAGTTCCTGACTCTCACCAAGTCCACAAAGTAATGCAGGGGGGCATGTGTGAAGACCTACACACAACCACACGATGCCACATTGTGTTTCAGGAGACACATGCTGGTCAGAGGGGGTTCACCACCCTTATAGCAAGCAGAAATAAGCTTGCTATTTGTCCTCAGTCCTCAAGTTTCCTTACTGCAAACACAACCCCGAGAACTGTCCCAGTAAAGTGTAGTCAGGGTCGTCTGTTCTTGGCATATCCAGCAAGTACATGCGGGAATGCTCAGGGCACATGATGGAAATGTAGAAATGAGGGAGAGAATGAAGCATCAGAAAGAGGAAATAAGTAGTGTGGGTAAATATAACTGAATATAGCCTCTATAGAACAATAATTGTAGTATTTTATAAATTTTAAAATATATGTAGAGCTAAAATGCATAACAACAAAAATGTAAAATGTGGAAAGAAGAAAACACTTTAATGTTTCTAAAACTCAAATATTTCTATTTTTTCAGGAAATTAGAGAGTATTTTTTATTACTCTGTTGTTAAGGATACATGGTATACCCTCTGGGGTAAACACTAAAAGAATATATTATTAACAAATTACTAGAGGCCACTGAAAATTTGAATGGTTTGTTACAGAGTACAGTAAGCCCTAGCATACAGATATATGTGAGAAAAGTGTGGACTGTGTCATTAATTAGAAAAGTGTCTTAGTGTAAAATAAATGGAGCAATTATTGTGTAATTATTATTAATACAGAAGTGGAAGAATGAGTGTCTGATGCAGGACAAGGATTATAAAGAAATTACAGGACAGACTTGAATGACATCTTGTCAATAGGAAATTACATACAATTCTATGTGTAAAATATAGTTTAAGAAGAAATTGAGAATAAACTCTTTATTTTTATAATTATTGTCAAGGAAGAATAAAATACAATCGAGCCAGCTATGGAACACAGGAGAAAGAGCCAGTCTGATGTGATTAAGCAACTTTGACTGGGTTTTATAGTCATGGAATCAAAAGGTTGATGGGCACCTGGAAAGCCATTTAAGTTCCAAAGTTAACCCTGAAACTTTCTCCTCTGATTCTACTTAAATTGTACACACCTATTTAGAAGAAGGAGAATGTCTTTCCATGTGGTTCAGGAGATAATCTTCCATCCCCCATCTTTCCTATCAATTCAACATACATTATGCCTCCACCAGAACTTATCAAATTGTATTGTACTGTCTGTTGACATTATACCTCTGTAGGGAGGGTCTAAGTTTATTGAGGACCAGGAGAGGGTCTGCGTCCATGTTGTTTGCTGTAGACCCCCAGTGGTTGACACAGATATGGTACACAGTGCGTGCTCAGGTATATTTTGAGGCCTTTTGATAGCCAGTTAGTTAACAGAGGTATCAGTTTGGATCCAATCAAAACAGAGAAAACACACAGTCATTAGACTAAGAAAGTTTAATATTAAGAATTATTAACTATAACAGGGGATCGGAGCAACAAGGGATTGGTATGTAATAATGGAAGAAAACTTGAGAGACTATAAAAGTATGCGGCAGCTCTAAGGAACAGCCACTACCCTTCATGCTGAGATAGAGTGCCCAAGGAAGATGCCCTGACTCCTCTTCAGGGCTTCATTCCAAACCTTGTTGGAGACAGCACGGCCATGCCCGCTGATGACAGGCAAGTCATTGTGACGCCATGCTGGAGGAACTTGCAGGAAATGCCGTCTCTGGGGTGCTGGGGAAAGCTGTTCACAGGGAGATGTCTCACCTGAGGCACTCCTCACTACAAAACCCTCCAAGGTGAGGAGGGAATGCCAAGGGCAGCTGCTGGCTGCTGGTTCACATGCACAGCAGGAGCCAGACACTGGAGCAGCTGGGAATGCTGCACGAGCCTGGTGCTGCAGAAACCAAGCATGCTGTAGGAGCCTGTGAATGAGCAAATCAGAACTGGAAAGCGAAACCTGTACTTCCTGCATCGACTTTCCAGCACCCTGTTTGACAAAGCTTCAGAGCCAGATGACAATGGATAAAAGCATTTTAAGGGCCCAGATTCAGTCTTACAGAGCAGTCAAAAGGGGTGAATTTGGGCCTGAAAGGTATTTAGCTGATAAACTACTGATTAAGCAGTCACACACGTTACTATCATTATGGGACACACTTTGCCTGCCAATCAAAAGGTAATTGTGCTGGTACTGTGAAGTAAGGCCAAACAGCAAATCAGTTCTTTATGGCATTAAATAATCGTTCACTGACATCACTTATTTCTGGTTCTCTTAACAAAGTTACAACATTTTCATTAAAAAATAATTTAGAACGTTCATTACTCTCAAGTCCTTCACATTTTCTCTCATTGCTTCATAGTCATTAGAGATTATTCCTATATCCTTTCTGGTAGGGGTTCCAGCCAATTAGTGGTTACCGAGCAGACCTTGTCAGGATTCACACCATGGCACATAACAAAATGTTTTAGAAAGAGAGCTCAGTTCCATCTAGGTCAACATACAGCTGCTTCAGTGCTGCCCAGCAGGATGTGTCTGCCATCCTAATGCCTGTCTTCAACTCGCGGTTAGTGACAAGTGGTCATTTACTTGCTAAGACAAGCTCCATGCTCTTCTGCACTTCTCCGTCTGGCTTTATCTTCTGGGAGACAGTCTACATATGGTTCATCACAGGTTGGCTCAAGGATGCAGAATTTGGTTTTTGTCTCTCTTCTCTGTGTCTTGTTCCTCTCAAAAAATTAATTTGGCATTTGTTTTAGTTCTCTTCCATTTTATGATTTCTTTTGATTAAGATTTTCTCTAGTCTAGGTAGAAAAATACAGCATACCCATTAGGAAATATAAAAGCATTTGCCTGTTCTTCTAAATCACTTGTTTAGGAAGGAGACATTAAATGTGAAAGGCTTCAGTTTAGATAGTTTTATACATGTATATATTTTCATCTACACACTATTACAAATTCTCAAAATGAAACATGTGGTCTCCCAAAGAACTTTCTCACCAAGGGAAAGCTGATTTTGGCAAAGAGCCTCCTTCATTGACTTTCAGGGAATTTAGGTAGGTTTCTTAAGCAGACCCTGCCCTTCAGATTTAGTGCAAAAAGAGATCAATCTTCATAGATGTTCATTTTGAACGCATTTTTAGATACTTTAAGTGATCTCAAGCCTGTCGCTTTGTATCTTAAAATCTGCCCAATTACCTTGATAATTGGCAAAATGAAACACTAAAACTTACTGCTGATGAAAGACAAGCGACCAATTAAGGTATCAAACATGGGGCGAAGCAGGCTTATTTTGCACTGCCAGCTCCTGTACATCTGAGACGCAATCTATGCTGCTCTGAACACGGGCTTAATTTGCCAAATGTTTTGCACCTTTATGTTAAGACCTGGGAAATATCTATCAATATCTTGGTTTTGCTGCTCACCAGAAATTTCAAGTTATGTGTTTGGGGAAGTACAATAATGTTTTTTTATATATTTAATATGTGTGAGAGGTCAAAGTTTATAAATTACACGATTGCATTTTTACAAGTGTGTTGAATCTTTAAAATTCTTTTTGAGTACTATTAAATGGACTTTCCATTTCTTGATAGTTGTTCTTTTGCTTCAAATTCTAGCCATTCATTAGCAAAGATAAGATCATTTTTTTTTTCAGTATTCAGAGTCCTGTTGTCCTGAAAACAGCTGCTGTGAGACTGTTTAAAAGTCTTCAACTAGTTAAGAATATATACATTTATATATAAATAGCTGTGTCATTCAAGTCTTTCCACTTATAATTTATATTCTTTGAGCTTCAACCAATGCCCAACTCTCAGCCAGTCCCTGAGGATAATATTTAGTTTGACTCAGAGTGGCCTAACATACTTATTGTCAGGTATATGTTTTGCTAATCAAATTTGCACTTCTAATCTAGAGGACTCAAGGGATGAATTCCTTACCCTCTATTTTACTTAGCTTACAACCCCGTGGGCAAGAACAATTTCCATTATCTGATTTTGTTCGTGATTAAGCTACAGCAGGAATAGTAAAAAGCAGAAAAGAAAATGCTCTTTTGCTAATGCATTTTAATACAGAGTTATGTTTAAAAGCCCCCCTTAAGAAATCATCATATTATGTGGATATTACCCATGGCATTCACACTTTGTAAAAATTATTTACCCTATAGTTTTAATTTAAATATCTTGAATGTAATTGTTTTCTATTTTTAGCCATGGTTAAGTCAAACACATTTCTTCTTAATTTGTGCATTCTTCACAATCATATGACTTTATTTCCTGATTTGAAAAAAAATATTAAACCATGTAAGATCCATCTATTTTAACTAATCTCATTTTGAGTTCTAATGTTCAAATTGATGTGGTCATGATCTAAAATATTTTAAAAACAATTTCAAGGAAATTATTATCTTTTTTGGCAGACACAGATTTCATGTCTACTGAATTTCTGAACAAGTGAAAGATAATATCCATGTAAATCTGTTCCCTTTGCCAATGATAAAGTTAAGTGCTTCTAAGAATCTATCCCTACTCAAAATTTATACAAGAATAACTGATTTTGCCTTTACATTTACTTATTCAATGTCTTTAAATATACCTACACTTTAGTGTATAGGAATATATTAATACTTATACAATCTGGATTTCTACTCTAATTATTTCAGCTCTAGATAATTTATTTTATTTTATTTTTGCCCACATTGCTATGCTTTTATAATAGTTTTTTACAGCTGTTTTTCTTTTCTAATTTTTCATACTTCTCTAATTTTGACTTTTCTCCATTATTTTTTTTCTTTCTTGGCTCCTTTTTAAGTTCATTGAGTCATGCACTTGTGGGGTCCTCAGCAAATTCGAATACCTCTGCTGACTTGTAGATGTTCATTTTGGCTGTTAAAAAATGCACGCTCTTGCTCTAGGACAGATCATTTTTCTTTGATGACACTAAATAAGATCCAGCCAGACAACTCAGTTTATTTTTTCAGCTGTTCTTTCATAATAATTTTAATAAAAACTGTGAAATGATTCCAGTCCAAGGAGGCGGCTAACCCGGGAAGAGAACAATAGTGTACCAAAAATGCTTTTGTGTGATTTCTCAGATGGGTCCTTCACCAAGAAGGGCTTTCATTTCAGCCAGAAGGACGATGAGAAAGCATGAGCGCTGTGTCTCTGAACTCCCTTTGGATAATACTTCTTGACATATGGAAAATGTTTCCTGAGTTATGAAAACTAGTATCAGGACAGAATTTACTAAAAAGGCTCTGGCCACTGGGGTGGAAGAAGCATTAACACAATCCTTAAGTACAGTCTTTAAATCATAAGTATCCTACTAATGAAAGAAGTATAATTATTTTAAATTTTCTGAGTTTCAAGAGACTGTAGACAAAAGAAAGCTATAATCATATACCTAATCATGTGCAATTTTAAAATTTCTAAAAAATCAAGTACATGCACTGGATAATAAATGTAAATCTCTGTCTTGATATTTTTGTTTCTTTTTAAATGGAAAGAGTTTTAAACTTTGTTTTTATAAATGTAAAGTTTTAATGTGATCATCTCATTAGGTAAAAACCTCTTTCCTATGTTTTCAGATGACGTCAAATGAAAAAATGTAATAACCATTTGAGTTGACATGTGCTGTACACTAGAGTCACTAAAATCAGACTTATTAACAAGATATCAGCTAGTAAATTATTTAAAATTCGTGAGGCTATATGTCAGAAATTCAAGGTAGCTGCCACTAGATAGTTGTCATGCCTTATTTACTCCCCAAAACTGTTCCTCCAGTCAAGAAATTTGACATGCTGGGAAATAAAACTAAATTCAAATTTATTTTCCAAGTTTTCAAATGCAGGTCTCATCACTCACTAAACTGTCTATAACAAATTTCATGCAGACTTCTTCCAAAATTATTGACAGTTAAATCCAAAGTGACTTCAGAATGACAGGCTCAAATATTGGGATATCTCCAAGATTGTCTTACTGAGGACGGCTTCAAGGAAGTGACAGTGTGGCTAAACCTTTAAATCCTTTTCAAGTATCAGAACTTTTTTTTTTTTTTTTTGGTTTTTCTTTCTACTTTTATTTTTCTGGTTAATTTTAATTTAGTTTTCTCTATTTCCTAGTCAGCATCAATATTGAAAGCATTTGCAAACATTAATTAGCAATGTCCAAGTTACTAGCTCTGGGTTTTCTCAGAATAATTCTGGAAATTTTTAGAATTTGTGGAATTTGGAAAAACTCTGTCTCCGACTATGGACAAAGTTCCGCAGGTGGTATAGTTGCCAGTAAAGTCTTCAATGAAAGTCATTTAAGTTACCTAAGAGACCAAAGGAGGAATACCAGCTCAGAAGGAATATTTCACCCTAAAATGTCCCCAAACTTTTCAATTCTTCTCAAATAGAAAGGGCAAGTCTACTCCATGCAATAGCTGGTTATAAACCAGGCAGGTTTTTTATGCGACTGTGGTAGGATTGAAACCCTGACCCCAAACCAAGGCAGCCCAACTCAGGATTTCATTGCTATGCCAACTTTCCATTCATGGTCCCTGAAGTAAAGGCTTAACACTCGATCATATCAATTTTATATTTCTTCTTGTTTAATACCTGTTTTCATCACTTATTTTACACACACACACATATATACATATATTTTTTACCTCTTCTTCCTTATACTCACATAAAGTATTTCAGCTTTAGTTCAAAGCCTCTTACTTCCTTCTCTCCTATACTTAGATAAGTTTTAAATGTTCCTTTGACATTTGAAGTCTGTCTTCAGATAGATGACTGATAGATAGATGGACAGATAGATAGATGATATTATCTTGTAACTTCTTAATGCTTCTCTCCACACTGCTAATAACTAAGCAAGGTTAGGCTACCTAGGTAAACAGCTTTTTAGCACGGGGTAGTACTTACTGTGATAGCGTGTGCTCTAAGGGGAAGAGCTGAGGATATGGAATAATAAAACTTTGTATTTGATTTCGACACTTGCTTGCTCTGTGACCTTAGTGATGTGATATAATCTATTAGAGATAAGCATTTTCTGTATGTAAGCGAGGATTAGTAGTTTCTGTTCTACATGTCTAACGGGGCCATTAGAACAAGTTAGAGCAGCAGTTTTCACACTAACTAGGGGAAGGATCAGGTATGTATGTATGTTTTTGTTCTGGTACATCGCAGACTACACTTTTGTAAAATACAGTTAATACTAAATACTAAAAAAAATTTTTTTAAAAGAAAGAAAACTTAAAACATACAAAATACAAGTCACTTCTCTTTAATTGATAGATCTAACTGGCATAAAATTGCTCTGTTGATATCCATAAAAGTTTGTAAGCATTTACTCAGTTTTTGTACTTCTTTTATGAGGGTCTAAAAACAAACAGTTACGATTACTCTTTTGTGTTTTAACTATTCAGTATATAATCCATATGGTTATTTTCTTAAACAAGTCTGTGCTTGCCTTTTATTACTAAACAGGGCTTGTTTACTCCACAAATTTTTTATAAACATACACTACATAAAATAGTTTCAACTCCAAAGACTATTAATAGGCTATTAATTTTATCTCTTATGCCAAATGAGTTCTTAAACTTAGCTATCATGCAAGTTATACATATGTAAAAGATTCAAAAAGAAACTAGGAAAATGATAAACGCTATCTGTAAATGAAACTCATAAACAATTAAACGTGTCTAAAATGATAAAGGGAAGATGTTGATTACTCTCCCTAAAATGTCAACTTTGTAAACTACCTTTATCTTCTACTTCTAGTTTCCTACAGAAGACTCCACTACACCTGGGTGTTTTCAACTAATATAATGATACGGGATGAAACTGAATCCACTAGTTTTATTTAAGCCTCTGCATCTCAGTGTGAATCTGTAATCTGGATAATCCTTACATGCCAAGAGTTTTGGGGAGCATGTGAGTACCTTGTTACAACGATATAAGCTGCTATGGGAGTGAAGTGAGACATTTTCATGGTGCTAACGGGAATCTAGGCAAAAGAACAATGCTGCTTCCTCAGGAAAATAAGCACGATGTGATAATAATAATATCCTAATGAGAGAATCCACGCCTTCAAGAAATTTTTGAAAAAATAGACATTTGGTAAAATACCACGTGATTTTATGAACCCAAGTGCTTACAACTAAGGTGGGTTAATATCTAGACCTGAGGGAGTGTGCTTGTCTCTATGAGTCTGTTTCGTGCAACCTTTAACCTACATTTATGCAGCTTATACAGTCAACTAAAATAACGCACAAAATAATATATTTAAAACTTGAAATAACTCTTCCAGATTGAGTTTTGGGTTTTTTTTTTTCTTTTAGTATTTTAATAGTTTTAAACATGAGGGAGTTGAAGTCCTGAGAGGTCAGGTGCATAGCCTCAAGTCTCCAGCTCTCCGGTGACAGAGCACACTCGTGAGTCCATGTCTGTCTGTTGGAAGTAGCTTCCTTACACACTGTGCCACACTGGGTCCCAGGTACTTATAACACTGTCTTGTATTTATACAGCCAATTTCTTTAAAGTGTTCAGAGAAAATCTCTATCTGCTACTCTCTTTACCCTTTCTGTTAAGATTTCAAGCAGTTTGAGTTTTCTGTGAGGTAAGCAATGGAAACTAAAATTCAGCTTTGGAGAGATAATGATTTAGGTATGTAAAGTGATTTGTTCAAGGTCACAGAGCAGATCAAGAAGACAGGTAGAATGAAAACACATTTTACACTTTTCCTGTTTTATACTTTTTCATTGGCATATCTCTTACTAGTTCTTTTTCTCTCATAGAGGCTAAAATATTGCAAACAAATGAAGAGATTGTTTTTAAAGGATTTGTTATATAGCCTGCTGGGAAAGTTAAAACACATAAAAAGGTCAGGGAAATAAACACTCTTTTATACCATTTAAAAATCAAGGATAGAGATAGGTTTAAATTTATAGTGTTAGAGTATCTCCAGGACCACACACAATCTGCCATGCATTACACATAGCAGATTGTTAATCAACGTGCAGAATAAATTCATACATGAAGGGGTCTAGTAATGAAAAAAGATATTTACATAAAATAAAATAAATTGTCATGTTTAAAAGTACCCACTCATTTGTTTGTGTGCAATACATAGCAGGCAATAAATTACTCTGAACACAAGGCTCATTTCATGCTCTCAATGAGCTTATAGTCATGCCAGAGAGACACACAAGTAAAAAGCCAATTTATTCATAGAATATAAAGTGCTGGGACCTAGGTAAGCACAGGCCGCCTAATGGGAGGCTTGTAAGGTCCTGGAGGAAGCAAAGTCTGGTGGATGTTAGGCATCCCAGAAAGAGGTAAGCTTGTGTAGAGCCCTGAAAGAGAGCATAGGGGTAGTAATTAACGGTGCAGGGGACACAAAGTTTGAGAAATATTTATACCTCACAGAAACAAATGCATTAAGTTTTTTTGCATTTTAATTAACTGAAAGTCTTGAAGAAAATTTTGGGAATTTTAGACTAAAGGTCTAAAGCTGTTAGAAGCTGTTCCATCTTTGGACATGGATTTGTGTATAATGCGGTAACCCAGACTTCTGGCTCTGTGCTGAAGCAGGTCACTTTCACTCCCACTTTTTCTCCCTTTATATGCACACTTATTAATTGGATGTTAATCTACTTTTCTCTTCATTCAGAGAGAGCCTGGGCCACTAGCATCACTCCATGAATCAAAACCTTCAGCTGACTCACTAGACTTGCCAACTCATATCACCTGGAAAATGTCATGGAGCCAACTTCTTTTTATTAATGCAGGTCATTCTATAATGTATGAATATCAATAAAGTATATGAAGCGGAGATGTTGCTGAAAAAGAGAGGATAAACAATAGAATTGCTCTAACCACAAAAGTACAACGTTATCAAATAATTCTCACCAACCAACAAGCAAGACTCAAGAATTTTAGAATAGGTGCAGTCTGAGGCGGATGTGGTGTGCTGGCATGCCTCCACAGTCCCCCTCTTCTTCTGGTGGCCATCCCCAAGTTTCTGAGCCCAAGTTTATTTATGTATTTATTTAGTCTTTCAAAGGTAGAGCTCAGGATACAACTTGATCCCACCAATGTGAACTTGTATAAGATTGGAAAAACAGAACTGAAGGATTATATTCCCCTGGCTCCAGCTGGTGCTGCTAAAAGGCATGATCTTGGAGACACTGGGTATTTTTGCTTGAACGTTCGAGTGCCTAGTCATCAGCTCAGTGGGTGTCCAGGGACATTGGTAGCGGGGCAGGTAGAACTTCCTGAGCCCTGGAGAACTGTTATGACAGAGCCCTGGTGAACACGGCAGGTCTCCAGCAGCCTCCCTGTGCCCCGCCCTCCTGAGGAGTGGGCGTGGCTCCCTGACGTGGGAGTCTTTCCTATGGTCCTTGTGAAAATTCTCTGCCAGCATTGTAGCAACCCATTCCTGCACTAAATCTCTGTCTACTTTCAGTAGCTAGAATTCTTGTAGCAGAGCAGTCCAGATGCTTGGTCAAACACAGTTTTAGGAAATAAGAATTCACTGAATCGGTCACCATTCTATAGGTAATTTTGATTTATAAATTTTGATTGGTCTTGAACATACCACATTCTAAGCTATATATAGAAAACAAACTATGAGCTCCTTGTGGAAGGAATTTGTATTTTATTACCTCTGGTGTCCCTCATTTTATATGATGTCCAGCATGTAATGTAGCTGCTCAGGAAATGACTGCTGATTGGATAAACTAATCAAATAATTTCATCCATCTATCCAACTTTATTTTTTTTATTTTAATTTTTTAAAAATATCATGTTAGGTGTAAGTTAATTATAGCTGAGATTATTTCGGTTTTTTTTCATATTCAAGTTAATAGTTTTTACCTTTAAAATTTCTTGGTGTTCTATGTGACAAATTGCCTAGTTAATTCTCTCATTTTAATTTTTGATGTATACACTAAACAACAATTTCTGCTGTATAAAAGGCAGCCATTCCAGCCAAACCATGAATAGATCTAAAGAAAGTTCAACAGAAGACTGAAAATACTGAGACACTTGCATGTTAATTTATAAATAGTTGAGGGAAGGTACAGCTCAGTGGTAGAGCGCATACATGCACAAGGTCCTGGGTTCAATTCCCAGTACCTCCATTAAAAAAAAAAAGTATGACATTAAAATCATGCTTTCATGTGTTTAGATGCTCAGATATACATAGTTGAATTTGAGTTCCAAAAGCATTAGATAATTATTATAAGGTAATTTCATCAGAATATTGGACAAAACTGATGACATTTTGTCTTTTCCAGTCCTCTTCATTGACACTATGAAGTAAAACTGTTTAAGAGGTACCAATTTTGTTATTTTATAACAAGGAGACTTTACATCACCACTAGTCTGAGTAAAGGATCAACTACTCAGAACAGTGAGCCAAGATTATTTCTATTCATTTGTGATTATGATTATATTATAAATAAAATGCAATATAAAGCCAGAATATAAAGCATCCAGGAGAGCACAGATTATGTTAGAATTACTATGGTATCATGGAGAAATGACAGGCATGCAATTTTGTGCCAAAAACAAACCTCTGTTCATGACTCAAGGTATAAATATCAAACTAAAATCTGAATTACATCTGTAGATTCACTATCTGGGCTTCAATCTCTTTTCTTTACTAACTTACTCCTAACCAAAGTCATATAAATAAAAGAAGACACTAGGCCTTCAGTGAGAGATGGGGCTAAAAAGAGCTCTGCCAAGAGCTATTTCTCTCTCCATAGCTCTCCCTTTATTTTCTACAAAAATCTCAACTGACACCCTGGCTGGTTTCAACATATTTTCCTGTGGGCATGTAACGAACAGCAGCAGCAAAGCCAGCTCCCAGGTCAGCAGACTTCACATTTGCTCTACTGAGCAAGACAGACTCGAGAAACTAATAATCTCAGAGTCACAGCCAGTGAGCTGCTTTCATCTCATACCTAGGGAATCTAGGCTCATTACATGTTTGATAGGGAAAAATATGTTGATGGAAATACATGGGCACTTTAGGGTAAAGAAGCATCAAGGGCAGTGATATGAAAGGACTTTCAAGAAACTTTCTGTCTCTCCATTCATTGACATTTCTGACAGCTTGAGACAATGAGAGCAGATGGTGATGTGGAGAATTGGGGTGCTCTGGGAGACCTCTTGAGGACTTGGGTACCACCGGTTGAGTCTTGCTTGTTGGTTGGTGAGAATTATTTGATAACGTTGTACTTTTGTGGTTAGAGCAATTCTATTGTTTATCCTCTCTTTTTCAGCAACATCTCCACTTCATATACTTTATTGATATTCATACATTATAGAATGACCTGCATTAATAAAAAGAAGTTGGCTCCATGACATTTTCCAGGTGATATGAGTTGGCAAGTCTAGTGAGTCAGCTGAAGGTTTTGATTCATGGAGTGATGCTAGTGGCCCAGGCTCTCTCTGAATGAAGAGAAAAGTAGATTAACATCCAATTAGTAAGTGTGCATATAAAGGGAGAAAAAGTGGGAGTGAAAGTGACCTGCTTCAGCACAGAACCAGAAGTCTGGGTTACCGCATTATACACAAATCCATGTCCAAAGACGGAACAGCTTCCTTTAGTCAAATAAGGTATGAAGACATAGAGGCATAGCAGGTAAGGAAACAGATTCCAAAGCATCAACAGCTGTAATCGCTTGTCAAGTGACATCACACTATGGATTGTCAGTATGATAGTTCAGTGTCAGTACAATTAGTTGAAACGTGAAAAATGCCATTTACTTTGTCCACATGATGTCAAAATGTCTCTTTGTCAGTTTTTCATGAATTACTGCAAATGCCTTGTTAAACGATAGACTTTCCAGGCTCTTTCATATAAATAACATTTTATAGGACTAAAAGTCTTGAAATTATTTCATCATTTTAAAAAAAGCAAGTATTTCTTGGTTCATAAATATTCATAGAAACATAATTATTTTGTCTTCCACTTAATGTTCAGTCTAAGATGAAAATGCACATGACTAAACCAAAAATATCTCCTGCCAGTCTTTAATTTTAGTGTTTGCTATATGTTTCAACCATATACTAATACAAATTTAAGGTTTCTCTAGTAAGGCATCCATCTTATGGCAGATCCACCTGTTTGTCAGATGTTATCATTTTATTTTCCTGATTCAGATGAAATGCTGTTCACGAGATTCAATTTCTAAAATAGCCTTTTTTTTCAAAAGGTTGGAACCATTTTTATATCTTGTGTCCACTGCACTGTGTGTTATTACACTCTATATACAATTTATATATGCATTTGTTAGGTGGAGTCCTGCAAAAGGAGGAAAAAAGAAAAAGCTTTAAATGGGCATTTTCAGGTCCATACTTTCCTTGGAAAGCAATATGGGGAGGGATACTAGACTCTTGGCGAGATTGCATTATGATGTAGTGACCCTGAAAATAGGGTCAGAAGGAGGTCTCCCTGCTAACTGGAAAACTAATCAATATAATTCAATATAAGGACTGGCACCCCCAAATCATATAACTTCTCTCCTTTTCTGTTCCTCTCCGCTATCAACCCTGAGACTCCAGCCCCCTCCGCCTCATGGTTATCCCCTCATTGCTCATACACTCATAGTCCTGCATGTAGGCAAATACTCACAAAAAATTGTAAGAATCTTCTATCATTGGTTACGTGTATAAAAGCCAAGAACTTTAAGCTGAATGCATTTTCATATTCAACTTGTTTGAACTGAGATTTATCTGAAATGAGATTTAATTTACTTAAAACAATAACTTGAGCATGGAGCTTTAGTTTCAGGTAAAATAAATGTGTAGAATTGTATTTTCTCCTAATAGATCTATTTTATTGCTAATGCCAAAACCCAGTTATTTAGATTTGTAGGAGGTTATCAGACAAACTTCTCTGTGGACTGGGCTGCATTTGATTCAGATCAGGTACACTTACTGAGAAGGAGAGCAAGACAAAGGGTAGAAGGTCACTGGTGACTAATTTTCTGAAAACTAGCAGCTTGTGTAAGTAATAGAACATTTATTGCCTTTCGATGTTGTCCCGGCAATGAGCTAGAAAATCCATAAGAATTCCCAGCCCTAGCCTTTATTAAGGCATAGCCCTGGATTAGTTTAATGTGCAATTTAAAGTCACTGCCTGCCAATACTTTGCTTACTTTTCTTAAGTAGGGCCACGTTCCACCCCGACTCCCCAATCAAGTTGTCAAAAAGATTAAAAAAAGAGAGAGGTGTACTTTTTAAAAATTGTTTGAGAGAGAGTCTTTTTCCAATCTAAGATGTGCATTTATTTTTTCTTATATAGTACCGATCCTGATAAAATGACCAACCCCCAGTGAAGCAGTTATTATTCACAGGAAATTCACAAACGCGGAACATGAGGCCTGTTCCCTTTGTACCCTTCTGCCACCGACTCAGGCCGACCAGGCCTTAATAGCCCAGTGCTTGTGAAACTGTTTTAGTATTTTAATATGTAATTCCAATAACAAAGTAACTTTTAAGACTCAAAGTGTTTTCCAAGTAGAAAAGTGTTAAATGTTTAGAAAAGAATGAGTCTTAATATTAACACTGTCAGATAAGTGGATAAGAAAGGAAACTAACAGTATTTGATGCTAAGCACAGTGTATACTTTATCTCTGAATCCACTAGACAACATCATAAAGTAGACTGCATTATCATCTTTATAAGGATGAGCAAACTGTAGTTCTGGAAGTTTAGAAAACTAGCCAAAGTCATAGAACTAAAAGAATTTGTTAATTTTGCTGTAACCTAAATACCCCTAATTCTTTTTACATGACTCTACACTGTCTTCCAGAAATATGTTGTGGGTCAGAAAATCCTTCAGGCTTCTGATAATGTCTCTTATTAAACTAGATCTTTCAAACCTCTGAAGCATGTTGAAAAAATGCCAACTAGTCTTTTCACGTGTTTAAAACAATGTGGTGGGTGGAAAGTGAGTATAGCTCAGTGGCAGAGCACGTGCTAGGCATGTAGGAGGTCCTGGGTTCGGTCCTGGTTCAATCCCCAGTACCTCCATTAGTAATAATAATAAATAAATAAATGAACCTAATAACCCCCCCAAAACAAACAAAGAAAAAGAAAAAACAACATTGAGTCCAAGCTCATAGAAAAGTAAAAGAAAGTTTCATAAATAGAGGGTTTATAAAGGAAGCTTATTTTCTTTGGTCATTAACTCAAGAAAATGAGAATTGGGCCTGAATGCAGATATCAAATGAAACAGAAAAAAATACAAACAAAACTATGCTAGTACTTCTTTGCTCTTTTTTCTTGATAGACGTTATTGTTAAATAGTGTTAAAATTTCTAAAGTTAATATTAAATATTGTGAAAACAGTATTTCAGAGTTAGCTTATTATTCTAATACTTGCTTTGCCTTAATCATAAAAATAACAATGGGGTAGGACTCTGTTTTTAACCATGTTGATATTTTTGTTACTGCCTACAGTTCTTAGCACACAGAAGGTACTTCATGAAGGTCTGGGATTGGATGTAATGGCCAATGAAATACTTCCACCAGAGTCTTCATACATTTGAAAGCTGTAACACAGAATATTCAAATAGAACAGAACTGTTCCTCTCTTAGTTTGGACTGATGTGCCAATAAAATAGATATCCAGTATCAAAGTAAGACTAATTTTCAGTACAGACTTTTCAGAAGAAATGTCTTAGAGCTGAGCAGGGTGTGTGGGGGCTTCCCATCTGAAACAACTTAAGCCTAAGGATGGGCTCTTCCTTAGGAAGACCCAAAGAACTAGAGAAACTAATTATTGAAGTGAGAGTGTTTGTGACAACCTGAGGGTAATGCCATCGGACATTTAAAGCTGGACATTGTGAGCAATGACAAGGGAAGATTAAACCCTCTTGACTCAGCATCCTGGTGGATCGGGTTGATATGAGAATACTGTCCCTGCTAGGTTCTTTGTTCACATGCTCTATCAGAGACCACATTTACCAATGGCACAAGCAAGAAAAAAGACTGTTTCTCTCATTTCAGTCTAGGGGGAAGTAGTTCACCTCTGCTCTTCAAGGCTGTCCTGTCTACCAGCACTGTATTTTTGTGGTGGAATCCCCATCAGAACGTTTGAGGATGGCTTGCTTCTGCTTTCTTATGTCATCAGCAGGAAGCATGAGTGGACACATAAAATGGGAATTTGGATAATGAGAAGAGTTTTGCTGCATCAGAAAATATTTAGTGGGATGAATAACATTTTAGTTAGCTTTAAAGTTTGCGTAGCTGTTCCTCTGGGTGGAGGAACAGTGGGGGATGCAGGAGGTAGGACAGCATGACAAAAACGTCATGGAGATAGAAAAGTAGATAAATGCAATGCTGGTTTGAGGAAGACAAGTCTTTCTGGCTTGCCTACAAAAGTTGTCTGTTCATAAACTATGTTCCAGCTAACTTTTTTTTTTTTAATCTATTCTACTGTTGATGGGAATTTGGATAGTTTCCAGCTTTTCACTGATGCAGAGAGTGCTGCTCTGAACATTTAAGCATATATCCTTAGGTGAACATGCTTACACATTTCTGATGGGTATAAACCTAAGAATAGCTGAGTGACAGGATGCAGATATGTTCCACTTTACTAGATACATTTATTGAGCATGTTGGTATTCTCTTTTGTAGAGTGTATGTTTAGAAAGAACTTTGCCCATTTTTTTAGTTGCCTTTTTGTTTTTGTTTTGTTTTCCCTATGGACTTTATAGGCATAATCTATTGTCAGAGGACTTCTAAAAATTATCTTAGAGGGACTGTAAAACCTATGGGACCTACTAGAAATTCCATACAGGTCTGGGAAAGAAAGTGTCAACACAGTGAGTTCGACAAGGAGTACTAAGAAATAATTTTTTTTGTGATTGAATCTTACTAAGCCCAACTCATTGAATAAAACAGTTATCCTTGAACACATTCTCTATTTATACTAAATATTTATGTGTATATGTGTGTGTGTGTGTGTATCCATATTTTGTTTATTTACCAAAATGAGGTTGTGTTACATACACCAATTTCCTTTTCACTTAATTTACATTATTTTATGGACGTCTCTCCAGGTAAACACACAGGCATGCTTCATTATTGTAAATACTTCAGGGCTTGGCTCTGTCATAATTCATGCAACCATTCTTTTACTGATGTTGCCAAGTTTTTGTCCTTACAATGTTGCTATAAGCATTCTTGTATATAAATCCGTATATATAAATGCATATGTACGTGTATATGTATATATGTAGGAAGAATGTTTATAACAACAATGTATTTTGTTGTTGTTGTTGTTAACTGATACAGATTAAATTCCCAAAGTCAAGTTGCTTTATCAAAATTTGTATCAGTGGTGAGGCCCTAGGTTCAGACACAGTGTTTAAGCACTCTGGTTAAGGAGCTCACTTAACCTCTTCTATATTATTAAAAGAGCAGACTGAGTAGCTCTCATAATGATCAGTTCTCTCGCACCTTCTGGTTTTCCTCCACATGTTCATTTTTTGTACTTGTCTAGGTTTGAGCAGCCCTTCGTGATGGTGCCAAGCAGGGACCTCAGCAGGGCTGAGTTGTGTGCTCTCCCCGCACATTAGGAAGGCAGTAAGTGTGGTCTGGCAGCACATTTACTCCTCCTCAATGATTTCTAGGTGAAACATGTAACATAATGACAACAGGTTGCATTTGCTTGTGACTTGACAGCTGGTCCAGGCTAGTACTGGCTTGAGAATTCACCTTGGAATCAGCCCACATCCACTCACTAGGATTAAAAAAAAAAAAGAGCATGCAGGCAAAATATTGCCTTTTAAAAATCTGTGTTTCTCAGTCTTTAGACTTTTCCAAATTTAATATGTGTAAGATTTTTTAATATAAATTACTTAATGGGCAGAGCCCATAGACATTTCTATTTATGCCTTCCTTTCTCTCTATAAAATTTTGATGAGCAATGAAGGAAAAATTGTAAAACAAAATGTTTAGAATTTTTAAGTAGCTCTCTTTTGAACTTCAGAACGACACATGGGTGATCTGCCCCCCACCTATTCCTCCAATACCATCTTTCACCAAATCTTCTTTTGCTTTTGGTGGCTGTGTCTCACTGGTCTTCATTCAGCTTCTTGCATATATCAAAGTCTTTGGATTCAAGGCCTTTGCACATGCTATTTCCACCCCTGGAAAGCTCTCCTTCTTCCTGACTTCCTAAACTCCCTTGCATCTGGTTAATCCCTACTCACCTTTCATATCTTGGCTCAGATGTTACTTCCAAGGAAGGCTTTCCTAAGCCCCCTAAACTAAGCCAATTTCTTTTCTTACTCTTTCATTGCACGTTGACCCTTTTCTTCGTATTGCTTATCTCAGTTTATAATATCTATTATTTGTATGATTATTTGATTTCTAGCTGTCTCCCCAGTTGTTCCAGAAGCTCCATGAAGAGTTTCCATTTTTTTTTTCTTATTAGTATATCCCAGTAGCATAGTACAATGTCTCTCATAGGGTAAGAGCTCAATAAATATTTCTAGAAAAAAGAGAATATATTTAGATTTTCTTTGGCGCTTCTAGATCCAGTTTGAGATAATGTGATCTTCTAAGTGGAATATACAATGCAAGAATTTATGTAGATTCTGTGTGAGGAAATGATCTTTTTTTTTTAAAAAAAAAACAATTAATAGGATAAGAGTTTGTATCAGGATAAAATAAGAAAAATTGGTATCAGAAAGGTCATTCACATGCATGAAAAACCCTGCCTGCAGTTTACTCAGTTTCTCAGGAATGTTCTACATGATGGATAAGGTGATAATATATGCAGGGGTTTATCAACATTTCACTGGACTTCTGACCTTGTCATAGGCTAGGAGAACTTAGTTGAAGGGCTGAGATACCTTATAAATCCTATGGAAGCTAGACAGAGAAATTCTTTCTAAATTTTTTAGTGTACATGTTTATATTTCAGACATGGGGAGAAATTTGGTTTGCTGGAGGAAATAATCGTGGGTGGTGGGCACTGAGCAAGACAATATGTGGTATTAGAGGCAGCAAGGGTAGACCACCCGGAACCAGCAGCCCGTTGTAAGAATTTTGAATTTTACCGAAGGATCCTAGAAAGCCACTAAAGTTTTTAAAATAGAGAAGTACATGATAAGACTTACAGTTTTAAAAGGTCTTTGTTCGCTCTATGAGATTAAGCAAAGATTCATTCAAGGAAGAACTTTGAGATTTTTTTTTTTTTAGTGATCAAGATAAAAGATGCTGGTAGACTGGGCTAGTGTGGCCACAGTAAATATAGAGAGAAACAGACATATTTGAGGGGAAGATATCAAGGATGAATCTCAGATTTATACCTTGAGGAAGTGAGTGGATTAAGCAACTGATACTGTTTGTTGTAATGAAGCTGACTCCAGGAAAATAAGGTAAAAGGAAAATTAAGAGTAGATCTCTGGACAAGGTACCTGTTGGACATACAAGTGGTTTATATGGTTGTGAGGCACAGAAGAACAATCTAGATTGGAGATACAAAGGTGAGTAGCACCCACATCTGAATATCATTTAGAATGATGGAGCCACATAGGAAACCGGAAAGAGGTCACCAGTGTATTGGGAGGGAAGGTAAGAAAATATGGCACCACAAGGAAGGAATGGTCACATTTGGCAAATGCTGCTGAGTAAAAAGGAAGTTGAAAGTAGAAAAAAAAATGTTATTTTATTTTGACTCTTAGCTTGGGCTGACAACAAAATACATAGGCTGAGTGACTTAAACAACAGAAGTTTATCTCCCACTCTTCTGGAACCTAGAAATCCAAGCTTTTGGCACCACTCCTGGTGAAAACTCTTCTTGGCTTTCAGATGGCCGTATTCTCAATGTAGCCTACATTCTCACTGTAGCTGAGGGATCACCTGTCTTGTGTCCCTTTCATAAGGACGCCAATTTCATTCAGGAGGACTCTTCCCTCATGAACTAATTACTTCCCCCAGCCCTACCTCCAAAGACCATAGTGTTGGGCATTAGGGCTTCAATAGATGGATTTTGGAAAGAGATGTTCAATCTATAGCAGATCTGGTAACCCAGATCTCATGGATAGTTTTCAGTGGAATGGCAGTGCTTGAAAAAGGATTGATTAATTATTCTCATGGAATGAGCTGACTAGTCCAGGCATACACTTCAAAGTTGTGGTTTTAAAATTTTCAGCCTGTATGTCACACTCAACTTGCAATACTTTTTTTAGTATCTAATTAAAAAGAATTGTTGTCAATGACTAAAACTCAAATTTCACATAAAAATGCTCTTGAGAAAAAAAGAACCGCAAGATCTGAGCCTTGTTTCTGTGTGGCAGTAATGAGCTGGAGATGAGCAGCTGGCTGTTTGCCCCAGTAGATGGTTGCCTCTGCTCTCCAATTTACTACACTCCCAACCAGTCCACCACCACCTGCTTCATGTCACTTGCCTAGCCTTCCAGACATCTAAAATTGCTGCTCCTGCGTTAAAGGTTTGCATTGGTGCAAGCAACTTAAGGGAGGAAATATGTGTCCCCTTTTTTGTGCTCCAAAATATCTCACACCGGCTGCTGTACTAAGTACACAATAAAGTTCTGTTAAATTGAGTTGACTTGGGTTTTATAAAATTGAGTAGCTTCAAGGAGATATTGGGAAACTCATGAAAAGAATTTTTAAGAGGGTTGGAGGACAAACTAACTTCACAATTTCATCAACATTTGAGCTGACCGTTTTCACTCTTATAGATAGCTCTGCTACACAATCCCAACTGTGTATTTTATTGAGATATTGTCTGCATCTGTGATCATCTCTGATATGGTTAATTGTTTGAAAATTATTTTTGCTATTAAATAATTTCTAATTTGTAAAGTTTTTCATTGATGTATAACATGGTCGATACAATTTCCAAAGGTAGTGTCAAATTTTTACTCCTTCCTATCCTGATAAACAATAGGAGCAAATTTAGTGACTTGAGAGCGTGAGATGGATTCTACCCTTGAAGACCAGGAAGACATGTGGCACCAACATGCATCAGGGCAAGAAAGAGGTCTTTTGTGTAGCCCATCCTAGTAATGTAATTGATGGGCAGAAGACAGAAGTGGGAACTGCCAATCTCCTACCACATATGTCCTGAATTTGCTTCTACATTGTGGAAAGAGTGTGTATATTTATATCTCTTTCACAAGAACTCTGAGAGCTAAAAATTAAAACATATGATACTAGCTTAGTGCCTAGCAGTATTATATTTAATACGTATCCCGTTCTTCTTTTCAACCAGCAGTAAGGTCAGGTAAGAATGGTGAGATTGGAGGTATAGGAAACATATCCAATTGTCAATTCACAAATCAATTAGTTTATTGCACACAATTAGCATGCAACACAGGTTAGTCGAAGTAGGCAGAGAAGAGACGAGGGTGATGGACCACTCCAAGAAGAATCCGGGAAGGAGGCATCTCAGCATGAGCAGTGGTCTCCAGGCTGGCAATTGGTCTTGCGAACGCATGAATAGGAAGCCACGTTCTGTTCTGGCAGAGCCTCGGGCAGTGTCTGAAACAGCTCTCAGCATCGTGGAGGGGAGCCTTCCAGCAAAGAGCCTTCAAGTTGCTTGGCTCAGTGGTTTCATTTTAAGGGATCTGCCAGTAGGGTGTGATGGTTATGTTCCAGGGGGTCTTGCCTCTATTGTTACTCCTTCTGTTCCAGTGAAGTATTTTCACAGATATTGCCAAACAAATTCCTTACCTAAAGTAACACTCTTAATTTATCACTTTAAGTCACTCACAGTCTTAAACTGTACATTTCAAAACAACTAATATGGGAGTTCACTTTGGCCACTTTAACTCCATTTTGAGCTACTTAGCATAGCTTGAATTCTGTGAGTTTCACACAAGATAAGTAGATATCATAGCATAATTACATCATAATAATACGCAACGAAACAGAAATACGTGAACCATAGTCAAGAAAAAAATGTCGGTCAACAGAAACAGGCCTACAAACATCCTGAATGTTGGAGCTGACAGCTGAAGATTTTAAACTATTTTTGATAAAAATTTTATAAAACCCAGAGTAAAAGATAAGTAAAATTGTCAGGATACATTTGGAAGCTATAAAAAAGAAACAAATGAATTACTCATCTGAAAAATACAATACAAAGACAATATGAAGTAAAAAATCAGGATACATTTGGAAGCTATAAAAAAGAAACAAATGAATTACTCATCTGAAAAATACAATACAAAGACAATATGAAGTAAAAAATCAGGACATTGAAAAGAACAGAAGAAAGGATCAATAAACCTGAACACAGATTAACACAAAGCATACAAACTGAAGCACAAAGAGAGAAAAGATTATTAAACCAGAGTCTCAATTTGTACTCAAATACCCATAAACAAGGAAATGGATTAACCAGCTGTGCTATATCCATGTAATGCAATATACTCAGCAATAAAAAGAATCAGACTATTGATACATTCACTAATATAATGAATCTCACATGTTCACAAGCAAAAGAAGCCAGACATCAAAATTATGTGTATAATTCCATCAGATAGAATTCTAGAAGAGGCAAGACTAAGCTATGATGATGGAAATCAGAGGAGTGAGATCCAGTTGAAGTGTGTGAGAATTAACTGGAAAGCTCCACAGGGTACCACCTAGAGTGATAAAAATTTTACTTATCTTAATAGGGATAGAGAACTTATGAGTGCTCACATTTATCAGAACTCCATGAAATAAACACAGAACATCAGTATATTCTGTTGGGATTAAACCATACCTGATTTTAAAATTGTTTAATTCAAAACAAAATGGCACTGGCTCAAGCACCACACTTGGCCTCTTTGTGGACCCACCCTGGCTCCTCCTCTCCCAGTTCCTGTCAAGCAGAAGCACGAGAAGACTTGATAGTGCTTAGAAGCTCAAAGTTCTGAAAGGGATAAAATCCAAAAATAAGAAGTTACCCCAATGGCCAATGGGGGCTTTCTGATACATGTTTTACAATAACTCTTAATCTATTTTTTTCCTAAAAAGTCCACCTTTAAACATATGATGTTTGTACTGTAAAAAGAGAGGAATAAAGAGGACATTCACTCTTTCCAGATAAAATTCCAGATGCTGAAACCACTGGAATAGTATTTGAGAGGAGTAAGAATACCACGAGGTGAAGGCTGGGGATACCACATGCAGTCCTCTGGATCGTCCTCCTTGTGTGCCTAGTAGGACATTACTTGGGGATACTGGGGTAAATGAACTGCATGGTACTAATAATAATTTATGGGATTCAGTCTTACTATTTACAGTATTTTTCTATACGTTATCTTCAGTCTTAAAATAACCGAATGGAGTCAACTTTAGAGTCTCTATTTTACAAGTGTAGAAACGAAAGTGGCAGGTATGTGATTTACTTCGTGAGTGAAAGAACCAAGACTGTACCTTAAAATTAACACTATTTTTAACTGTACAACCTGTACGGGCCCAGTTTTGTGAGGCATGCGTCTTTGAGAAATCTAGGAAATTTAATTCATCTAGAAATTGTCTATTAGAGAAACTCAACAGATCAACGGTGTTTAGAAATTCTTCTCAGGTATCAAAATTCAATAATAAAGCTTTTAAAGATCTACCACCCAGACCTAAAAATACTTTTTCCTTAGTTTAAAAATATATGCTCAACACTTTTTTTAATGACAACACTCTATAAATTAACACAAGTTCTAAATTGATTAGTATTTTTCTCCTTTATAAAGAAATTATTGTCACTTTCTTATCTGTCATTAATTGTGTCTTTAACTCCACAGATACTCTTATGGGTTGAGTCATGTGCCTCTAAAAAGATGGTTGAAGTCCTAAATCCAGGTATCTCAGAGTTTGACCTTGTTTGGAAACAAGATTGTTGCAGATGTAATTAGTCAAGATGATGTCATGCTGGAGTAGCATAAACGCCTAACCCAATCTGACTGGTGTCCCTGTAAGAAGACAGCCATACAAAGACAAAGACACACAGGAGAACATCACGTGATGACGAAGGTAGGGATTGCAGTCATGCAGTTGAGAATCAGAGGACGCCAAGGAACACCAAAGTAGCTGGATTCATTTTTCACTTTTCTATTATTGTTTTGTTTTTATGAAGTCATAACTTCCGATGGTATTAAAACTTGAAAAATTCTTCCTGCATTGTTTGTTTTCCCTTAGCATCCTAGTAGTTAGATATAATAGAAGATTTCTTTTGCTTTTTAAAAAATTTTTTGCAAGAGCTCACCTGAAGAAAGCCAGCCCCAAATCCCTCCTTACATTAAGCATTTATTTTCTGAATGAATGACTGGAGTCAAAAAGATTTTGCAAAAATTTAATGTTAAGCATCTATCTTTGCATAATTTAATTGCTTCAAAAATTCTTCAGTTAACATTTTCTTAGCCCTGCACAGACTCGTGATGATGTTTTGAACTTCTGACCATTGAATGGAGTCAGCTATTTGGCAGATCTGCTTAGGATCTGTTTTCACAACGTGGAACTTATTTCACACCACCTTTCTTATTCAGGTTTGCATTGAAGCTGCTCTCCCCTTGGGCATGAGTAACAGTGTTATGACACTGGCTTCAATAAGCAACTTTTTATGGTGTCTAATCATGTGCAAATGTGTTAAAATTGGTAGTTTTTAGCAAACAGTTATGGAACATATTACCGTAAGGCATTTGTTCATGGCGTGACAATGATTGGCCCCTGGCCACTTAGATGTTTTATTTAATAATGTGGGAATTTCAGTGTGTTTTCCTTTCATTATTTTTAACTTGAAAACAGAAACAGAAAGCCCCTTCTTTAAAGTTAAAACTTTACCGCCTACAGTCTGTCAAAAGCAATATAAGCATCTGGATTTTGGAGAGGGGCGTTTGCAAGATGTTAATTTAATATACTGGCATATTTCATGCATGCTTTTTATATTTTGTATACGTGAAGCTGTCTCTGCAGTGACCACCCAGGAATGATAGACTTATTTTCGAGATTGTATACCGAAGCACAAAAAAACCTTGTTCAAATAATAGTGCAAATACTGGATTCAGCTTAATTTCCTTCCACTTAACACAGTGCTTAAAATGCCAGATAGCTGTTGTTGTGCATTAAAGAAAAAGACATAACTTTTAAGATCAAGCTTTGCTTTTCCACAAACTGCACTCATTTCTACTCCCCTCTCTCCATGCTATCTCCCAGAAATGGGTCTCTGTGAAATATAAGATGTTCTGCAGATACTCTAGAAAGTGAATTTTCAAATAATTGCTGGAAATAATCTTGGGTTTTCAAAAACTAGAATTTTTAATCAAAATGGAATAGTGTAATAGTCTACTTGATGTCTAGAGGGGCAGAACACTATGTATTTTAATGTTTACTGAGATGAGGATGAAAATATTCTTTATTTCCAGCACACTTTAGTACTGTTATTTAGTATCCAAAACACATCTTTCAGCTCTTTCAGAGATCTTTCATGAGATTTACCTCTTAAGTTTAGAATTAGCTTCAGCGCTGTTAAAATAATGATTAAAGATAAGAAGCCAAACACATTTTAATGTACACATTAGATTTTCTTAGTTTCAAATTTTGAGAGATCTGTTAAAAATTGTTTTCAACTTACAGTTTATACATAGCACAAGTTTGGGGACTCTGCAAATTCATTTACAGAACTAAGCTATCAATCCAAAAGGAGCAAACAGGAAAGAAAACCTTTACATTGGGGCTACTTGGTTTCAAGACTGGAGTACTTGGAGGTCTTGATCCAATTAAGCGTGAGTGTGTGTGTGTGTGTGTGTGAGTGTGTGTGTGTGTGTCTAGGGGAGGAAGATGACAAGATGAGTTGTGATTTTCAGATGGGAGAAGCTGAACACATCCAGAAGTCCACATGCAGATCAGCCTTGGTAGACACCACTTAACATTCTTGATGATTGCCCAGAAAGGCTAAATCCACTTGACTAGTGATACCCTTAGATGGCCGCTGCCAGGAGGATGGAGAGAGGAATGGTCCAGCATCGTCTGTAGGTAACTACCCAGAGCTTCCATCTTCAAATGGGAAACAAGCGCTACCTCTGCTAAGTGTAAAATGCAAAATGTAAAATATCATGACCAACTCAGCATATATATCCTGAGGAATTACTTAAACATTTAAATCCTTGGACATTTTAAATTGTATTTTTAAGTGATTTTGCTATTGCTCCGACTAGAAAGATTTTAAATATTATGGAAAATGCTACTTAAAAGAGACCAAATTCTTAGCCTGGTGTATAAATGTTTTGCAATAATGCATTTTCTTGTTTGATAAATTATTTCTATTATAAAATAATATGCACTAATTTTAGAAAATTTATATATTTAAAACATGAGGAAGAAAATAGAAATAACTTATAATCTTATTGCTCAGATTGAATAATGATAACATTTTGGTATGTTATAAAATATAAATTATGTATAAATATAAAAGTATAAATATTTTATAATGTTCATTTCATAATATACAACATGCTACTTATGCACATATATATGTCTCTACTCCTATGTATAAATGTGCATGTAAATATGCCTCTTTATAACAAGGCTGATGAATTTTTTTTAATTGAGTTATAGTTAGTTTATAATATTTTGTTAATTTCTGGTGTACAGCACAATTCTTCAGTCATACATGAATATACATATATTCATTTTCATATTCTTTCTCACCGTGAGCTACTACAATATATTAAATATATTTTCCTGTGCCATACAGTAAAAACTTGTTTATCTATTTTATATATACCACTCAGTATCTGCAAATCTTGAACTCCCAGTTTATTCTTTCCCACCCCCTCCACCCTGGCAATGAAAAGTCTGTATTCTATGTCTGTGAGTCTGTTTCTGTTTTATATATAAGTTCATTTGTCATTTTTTTTTAGATTCCACGTATGAGTGATATCATAGGGTATTTTTCTTTCTCTTTCTGTCTTACTTCACTTAGAATGGCATTCTCCAGGGACATCCATGTTGCTGCAAATGGTGTTATGTTGTCATTTTTATGGCTGAGTAGTATTCCATTGTGTAAATATACCACATCTTCTTTATCTAGTCATCTGTTGATGGACATTTAGTCTGTTTCCATGTCTTGGCTGTTGTAAATAGTGCTGCTGTGAACATTGGGGTGCAGGTATCTTTTTGAATTAGGGTTCCCTGTGGATATATGCCCAGGAGTGGGATTGCTGGGTCATATGGTAAGTCTGTGTTTTGTCTTTTGAGGAATCTACATACTGTTTTCCACAGTGGCTGCACCAAACTACATTCCCACCAGCAGTGTAGGAGGGTTCCCTTTTCTTCACAGCCTCTCCAGCATTTATCATTTGTGGACTTTTGAATGATGGCCATTCAGACTGGTGTGTGGTGATACCTCATGGTAGTTTTGATTTGCATTTCTCTGATAATTAGCGATATTGAGCATTTTTTCATGTGCCTGTTGGTCATTCGTATGTCTTCATTGGAGAATTGCTTATTTAAGTCTTCTAGGGCTAATGAATGTTTAATGTAAATGATGTGTTTCTGTTTTTAGGAATCCCTAGTTCCTAGTTGTCTTACTACATTGATAGTAAAAGCAGCACTTACCTGTATAGGAGTATGGTTTTCCCATCATTAAGAGCAAACTGTGAGCTCTAATGCCCCCAGGGAGGAAGAGATGCCCCTTTTAGAGAGGAGGAGGAACTGAAAGCCCACCCCTTCCGGCCTAGAGTGGTCCCGAAAGAAGAAATGAAGAGGCAGGAGGAATTAATCAGGTGCTAGCATTCCATTCCCATTGCACCTTGGACTAATTTTGAAGGTGGATGCTGTTGAGCCATGTGAATAGGTGTGGGGCGATCTTGAGAACACTGAAGCTAGTGTCGATTCCCTAGGCGAATATGGGAAATGATTCAAGCTGCTGGAAGAAGCCCAACTCCAGTTTGGTACCACAACCAGCAGGGTGAATGATGAGGAGCAGAACATGGACAGTGGGAAGTGAGCCTGACAGAGGACTTCTGGCTCCCCGTGGCCTTTGGAAGGCTAACTGTGGTCCAGAAATCCCAGTGAGATTCCTTGAAGGGACATATCATTGTAAGGTTTGCTGGGGGACCAGCAGAAGCACGGTACATGGACAAAGAGGCCATGTGATTGGGGACTTTGAAACGAGACTTGAGTAGTCAAGGCCACGAGCAGGAGGGGTTGGTAATAGCATGGAACACTAAGAGAGCAGATGGGACCAGTGTCTCCTTAATGTGCACCAGAGCAAGGGCAGGGAGAAATGAGCTGCAGAAGTTAGTACAGATAAAAGGCCATTGTGGGAAAAGGAAGTCTTTCTCCTCAACAACCAGAAAGTCATATAATTTTCCATCCACCCATATGTCATCTAGAGAGAATCTGAGGGAGAATAGAGAAATTCCAAAAACTAACTAAGAATTTTCCCCAAATGTACTGGATCTTTTGAACTGACTTTTAAACTGGAAAAACCTGATTGTTATTAGCAATTTATCCCCATCTATCTATCTCTTTCAGCCCAGAAGCATGGGAAATAGTGAGGAAATTAGATCACTTGAAGAAAATAAAGAAGTTATATTTATTTCCCATCTGTGGAGCAGAGTTTAAATATGCAGCCCTGATACATGCACGTGAATCTTTCAATCATCTGTGTGTGTGTGTGTAAAATAGAAACTAATAGAACCTTCCATCTTCACCTTGTCAAATATCACAGTCCTTCCTTGTCTCTAGTTTTGCCTATATGATCATATATTAAATGTGCCATAATGTGTTTAATCAGTCCTCTCTTATTACATATTTATATTACTTACATTTTTTGTTTTATAAATGTGAACATTCTAAAATCAGCATTTTTCAAAAGCTAAATTAAGTGGTGATGTTTCATAATGTAAAAGAATTAGACGCATAAAAG
Organism: Camelus dromedarius; assembly: GCF_036321535.1. Lineage (NCBI taxonomy): Eukaryota > Metazoa > Chordata > Mammalia > Artiodactyla > Camelidae > Camelus > Camelus dromedarius. The sequence continues at coordinate 44,668,962 of NC_087436.1, forward strand.
CTTCTTACTGAAAATAATGATTGATCTCTTAGCATTGTGGTATAAATTCAAATTTCTATAGGATCCCACTATTACAGTGTCCTCCAAATCCTTGTCCAAGAATGCCTTAAAGGAAAACATCCTCTCAGAACTTTAGAAAGTATTCTTATTGAACAGGGTGCATAATAGACATGGATTATGGTGTCCTTCACCATGAGAGCAGAAATACTGTTCTACTAAAGACCCATTGTAGCAAAAAAAAAAGGGATGGGAAGTTGAAATTAAGGTGTAGGTTATTATCAGAAGAATGAAAGGGTAGTTGCTGTCAGTTCCAGTGAGAACAGTTAGGGCAATTCTTAGATGAGATTTCTAATAGCTAAAAAAAAGGGGGGAGGAATGGATAATTCAGGGAAAACTTGTTTATACATACATCCTTTCTGCGCTTCAGTTTGAAAGAGGAGATGTCTCCTGCACACTTTTTTTTCTGCCTTTTCTTTCACTACATTGCGTATCAACTGTCTTAATTTGCCCCAGAGAGAGTCGGTGGCTGCCTGAGAAGCACTGCTTTGATTCATGCACTTTAAATTCTCATTAAAGCGGGTATAAGTTTGGTTACGGCACGTTGCTCTGAAAGCAGTTGGGTTGGTGGGGGACAAGGAGAGAGTGTGTAGAAGAAACAACTGGTTCATATTCTGGGAACACTGCCAGCGTTTGATTCAAAACCAGAACAAGTGCTGGCTGTCAGCTGAATCTGTGCTTAAAATAAAAGAAGGCCCATAAGAGCCTAGATTAACAGGAAGGAGGAACAATCTAATGCAGAAATCTTAGTACAAGTAGCTGAAAATGGTGGGTGCTATCCCTGCATATTTTGTGGCTTTTAGTATGACTGCAGATGACTTAGCTGGTCAAATAGGATGCAGGAGCCCCCTACCCCAAATGCCCTATGAAATATTTCGTTAATGGTCTTTATGAAAACTGTAAATTTATGAAAACCAAGAAGGATCACAAATAAAATTATTATGAAACACGTAAAGCAAATTCAGAATGAGTGCCAAGCCACATCTCATAGGCCTTCACTGCATACAAAATTGATGAATTTTGTTATTGATGGATTGTAATTGGTGAATTTTGGCGGCCAGTAACTACATTTTAAAATTTGGCTATAACCTGATTAATTCTGATATTTGAGGATTAAGTCATGAGCTGGGCTCAGGTTTGCTTCAGTAAGAAATTGGTTTGCTCCACCAACTAATTTTATTGTAAGTAAGTCTGTAAAGAGAATGATTAATTCATTCACACAAGAGGACAATAAATTATTTTTAACATTTTATATAGCAGGTATATAAAATTGAGATGATAATTACAAATCATTATATGGATGCATGAAAATGGGCACACAGGAACATGTGGCTGACCATATCTTGCTAGATTATTTTGGGTTGTTGAGTATATATAACTGGAAATAATAGATAAGCATTTCTTTCACAATATTTTTATTGAGATAGAACTAACATATCACATTATATTAGTTTCAGGTGTGTAACATAAAGATTCATTATGTGCATCCATTGTGAAATGTTCAGCACAGTAAGTACAGTTAACATCCATCACCACACATAGTTACAAAGTTTTTTCTCGTGGTTAGACTTTTTAGGATTTATTCTTCTAATACCTTTCAAATACATACTACAGCATTATTAACTAAAGTCTCCATTCTGTGTATTACATCCCTAGGACTTTCTGTTTTGTTACCAGAAGTTTGTACTTTTGGACCACCTTCACCCATTTCTTTAAAATATTATGTAAATCAAGTTCTCTGATTCAGATTGTCTCCCCAACTAAGTCCCAGCTACTAAAGATTTACAATGTCAGTTAAAAGATACCGGCATTATTTGATTTCACAGATCTTCAGTGGGACAGCGAAGAGAAACTACTGTGAGCCCTTGATTGTTACAGAAAGCAAGGAGTAGAGTCCACCCTTCCTGCTTTTCAGGGTCATATTCAGTGATTCACATATTCAGTGATTCAAACGAGCTTGTGGATGGGTGCGAAATCCCACACAAATCAGCCATCACAAAGTTGACCAAGAAGCAGAATTGCTTTGTACTGTTCTGCTTTAAATAAATACAGATAATTAAATAAACCTTTGCAGCAGTAGAATAAAGCATAAAGCCAAACTTTGCCCAGCCGAAGGCTGCCTTGGCCACTAGCCAGAAGCCAGAGGGCCAGGGCTAATTTGCATAAAATTGAACAGATTGCTGCAGCTGCCGTCCTTATTAATACCAAAGCGTAATCATAATCAGGGGACATTCCATCCACAGCAGAGCCACCTCCTGTGCAGTGCCACCCATTGCTTTGTGGGACCTACAGGCGCTGATACGTGATCCCACTTTGAAGAGAGAAGCTATTTCTAAAAAAACAAAACCAAACAAAACTTTTTTTCACTTTGTTAAAAAAAAAATCCCCAGCTCTTTCACTGAGTAGACTTACCAAGTACCTTGGTCCTTTGACTTCTCAATGTAAAACACCACAGATATTTCTGTGTATTGTCATGACTTGGCTAAAATTGGTGTGTGGAAATGAGTGAAACCGTTGATTGCAAATTTGCTTCAAAGAGATTGTGGTGAACTTTTCACAACTTCATTTTATTTGCACGTCTGCAAAATATTATTTATGATACAGTGACTGCCACCAGTTGCTGATGATGTCACACTTGGCTTTTTACTTTCTGTCACCCTGATTTCAACTGCGGGAAACTCCACACAGCAGTGAAAGGCAGTGAGATGTCAGAAAGCATGTGCTATGACTTATCACGCCCCCAACATGCTGAGAACACAGACACTATGTAATGCCTGATAGAAAGCCTTTGCATCAGGGTATCAACAGCTCTCTTTGTCAGTACCACCAAATGAACTGGAAGATCGCTGTTCTACAGTTTCTCAGTCAGGAGGGCTGTCAGCAGCTTCGTGAAAGCTATGTGGGGAAAACAAACCCTTGGCCCACAGAAAGGTGACGTAACAGACAAGCAGCACTGGCAAGGATGGGGTGGATTAAATTAAAAACCTATCATATTTGCTAGCTAACTGTGGATGACAGTGTTGGAGTGTACGATAAAAAGCTTTTATGGTGCTCTGAAAATCCCATGAGTTTACCACACGCGAATACATCTTGAGCTCATCTATCGGTTTGGAACACAGTAGAAATAGTGTTGGGTTTTTCTGATCATACAATGTGCATCGAAATAGGAAAAGAAACTCAAAATACCTGTTTAGCACCAAATTTTGTTGGTAAATTTTAAAATTTAGTATACATCCTTTCCCTACCCCTATTATTCAAGCATGTTTGATTTTCTGTTTAGGATTATATATTCATCACCACAGAATTCCCAGTGTGCAGAGGGTGATATCTCTATGCTAATTCCTAAACCAAGGATTAGGGATTTTTTTTTCAGTCATTCTCAGATAAATGATTAAAATATAAATATATAATCCATATCTTATTAGAGAGATAAAGTATGTAGTTTTTTTCTCTTCCCACTCAACATCATTCTTTGTCTTCTATTATCTGTATGAGACTAATTCTTAAATTTCCATCTCTAGTTCTAAATTCTATTTTTTATTCTTCATGCATGTTTCTATTTTAGAAATGCAGGATGATCTCCCTTGAGTTCCGATACCATCTCTATTTTCTAAGTTTTTGCCTTAATCTATTTAAGCTTGTCTGTATGTTCATGGTCCTTGTTCTGGGCATCAGCGAAAATGAGCTCAAATACTGTATCTGCACTTACAGTCACGTGCTTCTCTTTGATGTGCTTCTGACTTGATAACACCTCTCTTGTGCCCACTTCTCTTTGGGTTCATCAGCTTGAACTTCGAAGCTTAAACTCCAATCTAAAGACTATAGGATATGCTTACACATTTGGCTTTTCCCTTCCCAGGTGCCTGTGGGGTAGAGAACGCATAGTTTTAGCTCAGATCAGGACTTCTAACTCAATCAAATTCCCTTGGATTTTAAGGGAAGGCTCTTATGATACCTAAAGAGAAGGAACACTGATCTACAGAAGGTCTAGCAACTGTTAAGCCACAGTATTGGGATTGGAATTTCGTTCTGATGTTTTTTTTTAGAAGGTATTAAAAGGCTCTTATAGCCATTTATCAGTGTGACTTTATTCACTTCTTTGGGTCTGCTCTTGATCTTGCTTGGTTGCACTTTCTATTCTAATTCTCCCTTTGGAACTATGTGCAGTTAAAACGAGACAAACTTGGGATAATTTCCACTTGGGACAAGTTCCCACTCTGAGACCTTTGAAGGATGACTCCGAACAAAAGTATATCATGTGAGCAATTTAAGCTTGTGGTTAATGTAGGCAAACATAGAGAATCCCATTGGTTCCCACAAGTCCTACAGCAATTTTTCATATAAATGTTAATCTGATCCAGTAACCAGTAACACCTTTAGTTGGCTTTTTGTTGTTGTTGTTTCCTTACCTCTATCAGACAACTTGAGAGTGTGATGGAAATCATGCCTAGTGGTCTCTACAGATTCAAAGAACTGGTAATTCTCATACTAGCCATGGTCATCAGCGCTAGATGATCTCTTGATCATCACCAGGTCAGGGTGGTGTTCTGCTTAAGCCTCCCCTTAAATACCGTCTACTTTTCTCCACACCAATCACACTAACGAACTTATGAGAATGGATTCCAGTCTTCCAGATGACCATGTAAGTCATCTTTCTCTTCTGCCCTTTCTTCAACTTCTGTACCCATGGAAGCACTGTCGATTCTGTTTATGCAGTTTGATCATTACCTAATTTTTCATCTGGATTATTGGAATAGACTCGTAATTATTCCTCTCGCCTCCAATCCATCTTCTGAAAAATGTAACCTTTCACTAAGAATAGGATATTCTCCCTAAAATGCAAATTTTCACACTTGCCAAGTCAGAGACCCTTGAACTGCTACTAACAGTATTAATTTTGAAGTCCTTGGGATGGTAGTCAGGCAAATATGTGACCTGGTTTTAGCCTACTTTTTCAGCACAAACTTACCTTTTTTGTGACCTGTGTTCCAGACTTCAGAAAGTGAGGCTGTTTGCTATTATCTGACATAACTGTGTCTCTTCCCCTCAGCTTAGTAACTTCCTTCTTCCTAGTTGTCAACATTTTTGAATGTTTGTTTTCCTAGCATTAATCACTGCCTTAATTTTTTTTTAATTGAAATATAGTCAGTTTACAATGTTGTGTCAATTTCTGGTGTACAACATAGTAGTTTAGTCATACATATACAAGCTATAGCTCAGAGGTCCTGGGTTCAATCCCCAGTACCTCCATTAAAAAAAAAAAAAGGAAGCGGGGAGGGTATAGCTCAGTGATAAAGCATGCGCTTAGCATGCATGAAGTCCTGGATTAGCATACATAAGGTCCTGGGTTCAATCCCCCATTACCTCCATAAAAAAAATAAAATAAAATAAAAATATTAAACCTAATTACCTCCCCCCTCAAAAAAAAAAAAGAAGAAAAGAAAAAAAGAAAAGAATTAAAAATATATAAAATAAAAATAAAATTTATTTAAAAAGTGAGTTGTCAAAATTTATTAAATATAAATGTCACCCAGTGTAGGCATTCCAGATCCCTCCCTGATTTTATAATTAATCATTCTCTTATGTGCTAAACTTAGAGCTGTACGTTCAGGGCAGGTTTTGTACTCAAAGTTACACGGTCTAAACTCTCAGTCTGCAAGTGAGAGGACGTTTTGGAAATACTTGGTTGTTGAGATCAGACAACTCACAGTTCACAGCACTAATCTGCACTTATCATGTCATCATTTATGGAAAAGTTAAATAACCGTAAAGTTGAAATTCACTTTAATGCCCCTGCGTGTATTTCATTCACTCACTAGTTCCCACTGCATGACTTTGGGCTTTAAGTCACTCCCATTCCACAGAGTCTCTCCATTTATGTCTGAGAGTTCATGGCGGTGCAGGAGTGGGGGGGAGCTCTGTGTGCTCCTTTGCACACTTAGACCTTTAAGCTCTTCTGTCTTTCCACCAAGTTTCTGCAGCAGATGTACCATGTTGGCTTATTAACAGGTCTATTGTACTTAATCTCTGAGAAAACCAAGTGTAGGGCTTCCCCACTATCTGTAGCATATCCCATTTGGACCCACTGACTGGACAGAATCACAATATTCTGAGGTAAAAGGAAATTATCAGAAAACACTGAATTTCCCTAAGTTTGGATTACATCTTTATATCTCTGCTTTGAAGCAACATTACTTTCATCCGAACTTTCTACAGCTCTCTTGAAAATATTTCCTTTAGCTTCTTCCTATATTCTTCACCTCCACAAGGACTCAAAATCAGCCCATGGTATCAACATGTAATCAACAAGGAAGCTACTTTCTATTGCTTTCATTTTTTTTCTGTCTCCTAGGCATTTGTGTATCAATGTTTCTGTCACTCCCCTCCAGTCAGAAAATAAGCCCTCAAGCATATCAACTCATGCAGGTAGAGTGTCATAGCTGGGCATGTTTCTTTGGAGAATGAGTGTTTCAGACATGGTCTCCTCCACAAAACTGCTGGCTGAGTGTAGGTCATGACCATGTCATAGTCACCTTTGTACTCCCCAAGGCATCCTGGGAATGAGTGGCAGATAGTTGGAGCTGAACAAATATTTGTAGTTTGAATGAGGAACAAATGAAACAATATTCTAGATTCTAAAGGTAGGTGATCTAATACAGAGCATTGGATTATCTCCTAGGAATAATGCAATGTTTTAAATTAAATAGGTTTTGTTAAGTAACCACATATAAAACTAGAGTACTCCTACAAAAAAAAGGCAGACGTTAACTAAGTGGTAAGTGCCCTAGAATAACATTTTTCATCAATCTGGTTTGTTCTTTGATTTAACTATGACTTAATAAATTCCAATCCTTCTATCTGTGTAAAATGAATCCGAAATATTAAATATAACATTAGTCCTTTGGGGATAGATTCCCAGTCTAAAATAGCCTCACAATCCATTTCTTCTATATATTATTTTGCCTTGATTTCTTTTTCTCTTTTAAAGTCTTTTTCCCCCTTTTCTTTTAATGTCATTTCTCTCTTTTAATGTCACTTGTGGTCCTTTCTGCATCAAGAACAGTGTTGGGAATGAACTTGCCAAATGTTTCCCACTCTATGATTTAAAATACATATTTTTTTAAACAAGAAAGGTGGTGCCTGTGTTATATAGTTATAAATTTGCACCTGCTAGCCCCTCAACTGTCTCGAAAAAAGTAAGTAAATCCGCATAAGGCCCTTTCTTCCATCTCTTCATTCACTTTAAATGAGGACAAGAACTTGGTAAGCATTCTGTGGCTCACCATACCTCGCTGAATGCCAAATGGGGCCTCTGGCTCAAGTCAACATTTCCTTCTATTAAAAAGGTGAACTGCAAAGTCGATTCTGAAAAGTTAATCCTTATAATTTAAGCCCTTATTTGTTCCACATGAGCTCACTTCCAGATTGTTACTGAAACAAATTTTCTTTTATTTGTGTATTCAAATAAGTATGATTCACTTAAAAAGCAGACCCACTGAACCACATTTGCATATCCTAATTAGTTTAGCCTGTTCATTTTCCATTCCCATGTTTTTCAAATAAATGCTTTTGAAGAAGAGTAAAACTTAACTAACATCTGAGGCTGCAAGTTCACAAAAAGAAAAAAAACTGAAGCACTGACATACATATTAGCTAAAAAAAGGCAAGAATTTCAATGTGTGGCACAGAGGATGTGGATTTGATTCTTGTTTCATAATGGGGGCTTGATTTGTGTTTAGTATGTCCCAGGATGTGGGTGGCTTCAAGGCCTGCTCATTTGTGTATTTGTATAACCAACACAGAGTAGAACTTGCAGTAATATTCAGAGACTCTAATGCATATTAAGAATTTATTGATTTTTGAAGACTATTATTTTATAGTCTAAAATATGCTAAAGATAAAAAGTGAAGACAGATTAGCAAGAAACTGCTACGGGAGAAAGCTGTCCACCAAAAGGAAATACCAACTTTTGAAACCTTTTTTCACAAACATAGGTACACATTTTATATCGTATGGAAATACAAGCCATTGATTTGGAAGAAATTTCTCTACATGGAACATGATCCGTGATTGGCTTTCAATGAAGGGAAGAGGAGGGAAAATAGGATTCCATGTCACAAGCATGGTTTCAAATACACAATTATCTGCCTAAATTGATTTCTAAATCCCAGTTATTCCTACAAATTAGAAAAACACGAAGTAGAATGATGTCACTTTCATGTCTCAATCCTGTTACACAGTATCGTGTTGCTGAACTCTGCTGAGATGCATATGTGGGTGTTCGCTGGTAATTTTGGAAGTTGTTGTGATTTAAACCCACCCACTTAGCACTCTTATACCACCTTCCCCGTACTTATAAGAAGTAAGGGAAACATACTCCTTATCTTTTCATTCTAGTCCAAGTCATAGATCAAATCTGGGGACCTACTGTTCACATATTTCTTTCCACTCACTAATACTGCATCTTTGGATTTGAGTAATTATTTAATTGAATGCATCTATTTAATCTGAAATAGTTAATAATACTTTCATAATACTTGATTCCAGAAAGCAGTTGTTCCTAGAAAGTTATACTACGTTCGCCCTCATTTAAAAGACAAAAGCAGGAAAATCATTGTAAAAATGCCACAAGAGCTACTCTGTATTGAATATTTTATTGTTCTATTGACTATTTTAAATTGTAAAGGTAGTCAACAAATGAAATCAGTAACACAGATTGAATATCATACAGTGTCTGAGGTATTAAGGATGAAAACCTCTGAGTTACATAACCCCGGGGTGTCCTTGCCCACAGGAACACTTTGCTATTCTACTTCCGAGACTGCACAGGCTACTTACTACATTCAGAAGAGCAATTCTACTAAATAGAAAGAGTAATCTTGGCTTTGGGAGACAAAAAGGAAGGTTTGAGCCTAGAGAAGTCTCACTCTCCCTTTGGATCAGGGTAAATCGAATAGACTCAGCATTCATAGGAAACCGTCTAGAGTTAGATTCATAAACAAGTCACATAATACTTATGCAGTGAAACATTTTTTTCACAGTCAAAATCAAAACTACCTGAAAAATACACAAAGCGATATTTTGTCTTGTTCGTACAAGTCTACTCTCATATTTTATTTTCTGTACTAAAATGTCAAAAAAAAAAAAAAAAGAGAGAGAGACCCCCAACTCCAACAAACGTATGAGGTTTAGTATAAAATGGATGACATGTTTAAAGTGGTGTCATAGCCACACATTTCTTATTTTATTTGCGTTTCCTAGAACTAGAGGAATGTTGAAAAAATCTGTGAGTTAGCTAAGAGGGTACAAATGGAAGAGTATCTGTGCTCCAGCTGAAAAAGTATCAGCGGTGTCATGTCGGAGACGGTTTCCAACTCTCTGTTGCTTTCTTGTGTGAAAAATGACGTTGAGGTGCTTGGCAGTTCTTGTCAACAATGTGTCCGGGCGGTGACTGTACGATGCTGTGGCAGCAACGCTTTCAAACAAAAACACCAGAACCTGTGAAGTATGTGTCTGTGATTAGTACCTGATGCTGAGCACCATGGGTGCCCCAGCTCATGTTTTTAATGGATGATCTTCTTTATAAAGCTAATGAGGCATCCTTCTCTGTTCATCACATTGATGTTGAAAAGATCATATGGCTGCAATCAGTTCTTAAGCATGAAAAAGTTTGTTTCTTCCCTTTCCAGATCCATCCACAAAGAAACACATGAAATGCCATTTTTGCCTGGCTGTAGACATCAACTTTCACAACAAACATACATAATATACACAGATTGGTGAGCATAGCAGAAATGCTTAGAGTTCCCTGATTCAAAATAGCAAGAAATCCAACACTTCACTGCTACAACTTAGAATCCTTCCAGAAACATTATAAATTTTTAAAAGACAAACTGTAATCTGTCATAATAGCTTCTCTTAAATTTATTTTCCAAAGGAATAGCAGATGCATCCTTCCCATTGTACTCCCAAACCTATATGCCCTAATTGTAAAATTCTAGTTACAAGAACATGTACTTTGGTTCCATGAAAAGCATATTGAGTTATGGCACATTCACATGGTACTTACCTGATTGGCAGTCTTTTTTTTTAGGTTTATTTGTTTTTTAAATGGAAATACTGGGGATTGAACATAAGACCTCATGCATGCTAAGCAGGTGCTCTACCACGGAGCTATACCCTACCCCCGTGATTGGCAGTCTTGATTGCGTTTCTCAATAAATAATGTGGCTCTTAAGAAAGACTGTGTTACCTGGTAAAACCATTTATAAAAAGAACAGCTGATGTATAAAGCATGAAGAGGAAACTCAAGTGAAAAACTTTTATCAGTGTTTGAACTGTAGTTGTATGTATGAGTACATGTGTGTCTGCGTGTGTATGTATGATTGGAGCTAAGTAGATGATATATTAAGTTTGTAGGCTCTGTATTTTTTTACACACCATATTTAGTAGCGCTTGTATGAACACTGACAAGAAATAGAGAATGATACGAATTTCAAGATATTAAAAAGGCAGTACTTTTTATTTCAATGAGAGGCAGCATTTCTTGACAGAAAGTGCTAACTCTAATTTCTGGGGAATACAAAAATTAAACAAACAAAAATATACATATCTTTCCCCAAAGAACTTAACAATCCATCAGAAGAAGCAAATGTGTATAGAAACAGTTATTAAAAGTCATGTTCTCATCTTTGCTCAGCCTGTTCTAAAACTCAAAGTCAAATTTGTGTCTGTCAATGGGAAACAGACAGGATTTGAGGGCTTGATCTCCACCTCTTGCTTCTTTTTATTTTTCTTCCACTTCAGATTCTTTATTTTATAATGTTTTGTTTTGACATGTTTCTGTGAGCTATCTTTACTCCTCTTTGAATCAAGAAACAAAATCAAGACTTAAAAAACTAAAAATAGTTTTACCATATGATCCAGCAGTCCCACTCCTGGGCATTTATCTGGAGGAAACTCTAATTTGAAAAGATACATGCACCTCAGTGTTCATAGCAGCACTACTTACAATAGCCAAGAAGTGGAAACAACCTAAGTGTCCATTGAAAATGACTGGTTAAAGAAGTTGTAGTATAAATATAGAATGGAATACTACTCAGCCATAAAAAAGAATAAAATAATGCCATTTTCAGCAACATGGATAGACCTGGAGATTGTCATTATAAGTGAAGTAAGTCAGAAAGAGAAGTAAAAATACCACATGATATCACTTATGTATGGAATCTTAAAAAAAAGATACAAATGAACTTATTTACAAAACAGAAACAGATTCACAGACATAGAAAACAAATTTATGGTTACCAGTGAGAAAGGAGGGAGGAGATGGAGGGATAAATTAGGAGTTTTGGATTTGCAGATACTAACTACTATATAGAAAATAAATAAACAACAATTTCATACTGTATAGTACAGGGAACTGTATTCAATATATTATAGTAACCTATAATGAAAATGAAAAAGAATACAAAAAGGAAAAAAAGACTTAAAATATGTAGGGGATTATTAAATATAAAACTCACATAATTAAATCCATGTTTTAGGAGGATGATTCCAGCAGCACTGGGGAATATGGACTGGGAGGGGGAGACAGGATACATCTAGGATGCTATTGTTATGGTCCCAGATGAAAGACAATGAGGACCTAATCCAGGGCAAGGGCAATGAAACAAGGGTGGAGGGGGCACACTTGAGGGACATTTGGAAAGTAGTGTCTGCAAAGCTTGCTGACCATTTGCACATATAACATACAAGAGAAGGAAAAGCGAGACATCAAAGATATCCACTGAGTTTTTCTAAGTATCTTGGCAAATATTATCATCTAAGAATAGACAAGGAACTCTAGAGGAGGAGGCAAGGGTGGAGAGCCCAGCAAGATAAAGAGCTCATTTTCAGACAGTGGAATGTGAGTGCTCACACGATCTTGAGGTAGGGGTATCTAAAAACAGTTGGAAATCCAGATTAATAGGTTCGGAATATAGTTAAGGACCCACAGAGAGGTTTCCATCAACAGAGAAGAAAAAGAAACTGAAACAGAATCCTGAAGACAAGAGCAACATTTAAGAGCGTGCCAGAAGAAGAGGTGATAGTGAAAAAGTCCTAGAAACAGGTGTAAATACAGTGAACAAAGGAAAGATGCATCAACAGGAGAAAGACTTGGACCTCTAACGATGGCAAGCGTGTCTTCTTTTGTCTCTCCAGTGTCTACTGCAGGGTTGGGACAATAACAGGAGCTCAAACTATTTGATGAATGATTTTTAAAAGGGATAAGAACTTCAAACACAAAGCCAAGTTCAATTAAATGATTATGAAGGAAATGTTGTCTTGGCAATTCATGTGTTATTAATAACTTTTGTCAGAAAAATGTGGAAGTGTGGGATAGGGTGATGATGTAAAAGGGAAATTTATGGAGACAGGAAAAGGTGAGGAGAGCTTCAGCTGAGTGACAAAGGCAGAGATACCCAATGAATAATGAAATAGCTTTGCAGTGCTTTTTGAGGATAATGATGTTGACGTACAAAATGAAAGAAAGGCCAGATGGGAACAACATTAAGGTGGAAGTGCAGATGGAGAACTAGGGGGAAGAGGAGTTGATGGAGAGGCATTCACCATCATGGAAAAAGTGCTGGGCAGGGAACCAGTATGCCCAAATTCTGATTCGAGACCTGTGAGAAACTAACTGTAGAATCTTCAGGAAAACAATCTTCCTGCGCTCCTCTGTAACATGAAGAGTTTGGATTAGAAGGGAAGTTCTTGCTCTGGGGAACCAGACATGCACTTTCAGCCCTAAATCTCTCTAATTCTTAGATTCCCCAGTTAGGGGAAGAAAAAGGAAGTGTTATATAAGACAGACTCTGGATGAACAGGAAGAATTAGGAACATTTCTATTCAACCTACACAAAAAAGATTTTATGTGCCTTTCAGAAAAGAATAGAAGTAAAGGAAAAGTAATACATCTATCAGATGCAGTGGACAAAAAAGTACGAGTAATGGGCAGAAGCCCTTTCAGCTCAATCTCCCGTCCCTTTTGCTAAGGAAGGATAGAATCATAATCTGGGGATATGCCCTCCAGAGCCACACGGTGAGGACAGTGGATGCAAAATCACATGATCCTGACTGGCCAATGAATTTCTTGCTCTGCCAAGGCTTTTGCCAGGAGAAAATCAGAAGAATCTGAATCTCAGAGCTGAATCTCAGAGCATCCTTTCTACAGGTCGCAACTTGACCAGGGACTAGTAGGTTCCCTGTGATGCCCTTTCCACCCTCTGCTTATTCCTTGGCACGAGCAGTTTGAAGGCAGGTCCTGGTCCTCAAATTTCCTTCTTCCCCCAGGTTGTTACCTCAGATGCAGAAACTTCATGCTGGTGTCTTATTTATACATCAGACACATTAATTAAAAGTGGAGACCTTATTGTGATTGGCTCGTCTATTCTACCTTGCCTAGGGAGACAAAGTTCAGAAATACCAGAAATTAAAACGTTTTGCAGCAGTCTTGTTGATTAATACAACATGTTAAACTTTTGCTTGTTTTTTTTTTTAAGTGAGGTAGTTTCAGTTCATCTAAAACAGACACTTCCATCTTTTGCTTATCTTCCAATGTGAGATAACCACAAATAATTTTAGAAATCTCCCTTGAAAGAGAACGCAGGCCAGACAATGGTGTGATGTGGCCCAAGACATTAGAAACACTGGCTGGAAGCCAAGGAGCTTACACCTTGAAGTTCAACAGGGGAAAAAAGCGATTTTTCCAAAGATAAAAAGATGAGTAAAGTGGGGAGGCCCCAGGACTGATGGGTGGAAGTTGCCTGCATGTAACTGCAACATAAGAATAGAGTCTTTAAAAAAAATTATTTTAAATGTATTTATCTTTCAAAATTTTCCTTTTTGAAATAAAGACACATTGTATCAAGGTATACAATGTGGATATGTGGAAGGGATTATTTCACACTTCAAATGTGTGCTTGGAACTTTGATCAGAGCTGTGAATCACCTCAATTGTACACAGTTTGTATCTGAGAATTTTCCTACCTTATATTACAAAATGTCTCCTTGGATAATGGATAAACCACCCCAACCCCACATAAGATGGAGAAAATGAAGTCACCAAAAATTTAGAGGAAAACAGTGTTTCTCAAACTTGTTTACATTATTGCCCCAGAAGGAGTCTTTTTCAGACAATTTTTTTTTAAATCTCCCTCTGCTTGGCATTTAGTAACACAAATACACCATATATATCTATTTATGTATTAAAGATGTTTCTGCCCCTCAAAAGCAGTTTTCACAACTTTGAGGATGATCCTGCCCCCATTAAAATGCTTGAAGTAGAGAGAAAGCTCTATGTATTTATATGCAATGTCTTTCTTTTGTCTTTTGCTTTTTTTGTTCAATATGCCTTGTAGCTTTTTTTGTCCCTCATTTCCTGCATTACTATTTCCCTTTGGGTTTAGTTGATTTTTTTGTAGGGTAATGGTTTGATTTCATTCTCATTTCCTTTTGTGTATATCCTATAGCTGTGTTCTTTGTGGTAGTGATTTTACATCCTAGTTATAACGTTCTGATTGAACTAATACATCTTAACTGAAATATCATAGAAAATTATATGAAAGAGAAAATATGGAGTTACCAACCAGCTCTACTATAACAAGCTTTCATAGCTGTCCATGTATTTGCCTTTACTGTGATTTGTATTTCTTCACCCAGCTTTGAGTTACTGTCTAGTGTCCTTTCACTTCAACCTATAGAGATACCTTCAGCATTTCTTGATATGTCTAATGATAGTGAACTCTCTCTGCTCTTGTTTATCTGGAAATCTCTTCATTTCTTTCTCATTTTTGAAGGACAGTTTTGCCAAAAATAGGCTTTTGGGTTGACAGGTTTGATTTGTTTGCATGTATTTTAAACATATCAGCTCACTGCCTTCTGGTTTTCCAAATTTCTAATGAGAAATCTGCTGAAAATCTTAAGGATCACTTTGATGTGGTGAGTTGCTCTTCTCTTAATGTTTTCAAGATTTTCCCTAAATCAACAATACTTCAATAAAATTTTTTTTTTTAATTTTCTCTTTGTCTTTTACTTCCAATAGTTAGATTATAATATCTCAGTTTGAGCCTCTGAGTTCATTCTACTTGGAGATTCATGAATATATTTGGATCTTTATACTCATTTTTTACTAAATATGTAGAATTTTCTGCTTTTACTTCTTCACGTATTTTCTCCGCCATGTTCTTACTCTTCTCCTTCTGAACTTCCATGATGCATGTAGTGTGTTTGATGGTGTCCCACAGGTCACTTAGGGTTTGTTCACTTTTCTTCAAACTTCTGTCTTTGCATTCCTCAGACCCAATAATTTCCATTTCTCTTTCTGTCTTCAAGTCATCATGATTTCTTCTGCCTATTGAAATCTGCTTTTGAATTTTGCTAATAAAGTTTTTATTTCAGTTATTGTAATTTTCAGCTCCAGAATTTCCTTTTGGTTTTTTTTAAAAATTTTCTATCTATGGATGTTTGCCTTTTGTCCATATATTGCTTTCTTGACTTTGTCCATGTCTTCCCTTAGTTCTTCAAGCATCTTTAAGTCTGTGGTTTTTCAGATGTGGGGTTTGGGGCTACTAACTTAATGCTTATTAAAGTCAATTTTCTTTATCTTTAAAATGGGAATGATAAAATAATCCTCACTGGGCTGTTTTTGAATATTTAGGAGTTCCAGGAGAAGATTAATACAGATTATTGATGAATAATGTATATCTGTGCGTGAACTTCCATATCTTGATGTTTTTTAAGATGATGTTATTGACACTGATCATAATCCAGTATAGGATGTGCTGGACTACAGAGGTGATTGTCAATAATGTTGTGACTACCACCGCATTCAGATACCCTCTTGCTGTGCATAAAGAAGTCTAGATGTTCAGACCTTTCTATGAGACATATGATTTCCTGAGAATTCATCTTCAAATAAGACTTTCTTTTCAAGTTACTGCTTGGTAAGCAGACTTCTAAATGTGTGCTTTGCATCAAAGTGTGGCCAGTGTTAGCCACCACAGCAAGAGGCAAGCTCTATTCTCCTTTTGTTCCGCTAAGCAGTGACCCAAGCACGTTACATTAACACCTTTGGAAAGATCAGGAGTATCAGATCCCTTATTGGCAAATGCACTATTCCCGTGCTTATTTGTGATTGTAAACCACTCTGTCAGAATGAATTGTGTGGGCACTGGCCATTGTGGCCGTCATCATGAGTTGCTTACTTTAGAATTACTGAGAGTTCAATTTCATGTTTATTAAATTTTGACCTCTCTGAAGAGTCTCATATCGAGGGTCCAGTTGAGATGAGGAGATAACAAGGAAGGCATTTTAAACGGGGCAGCAGAAGCCACGATGACAGGAATGACTCCAAAGTAAGTTATGCTGATAGTCGTCATTCTAGTGTTTGAAATAGTAGCAGTGCCTTCTCTTGAAAACCCCAAAGATGAAAGATATGTAAACATGAAATATGTGTTTATTCTTATACGTATTTTTTCCCCTTGTTACCTTCCAGCTGGCAGAGATTATAATGCATAGGCTTTCCTAGCATGAGACAGCTGTTGAATATGTCTCAGTGTGGAATGCTACTTACGGTCTACAGCAAAAATAGTAAAACCCACCTTTTTGCTACAAGTGTTTCCTGGTAAAGGTATAATAATTTATACAGTGACTAAATTAGTTCTATAAAACTTCAGTATTACTTCTTTTTTTTTAACATTTTTTATTGATTTATAATCATTTTACAATGTTGTGTCAAATTCCAGTGTTCAGCACAATTTTTCAGTCATTCATGGACATATACACACTCATTGTCACATTTTTTTCTCTGTGAGTTATCATAACATTTTGTGTATATTTCCCTGTGCTATACAGTGTAATCTTGTTTATCTATTCTACAATTTTGAAATCCCAGGCTATCCCTTCCCACCCTCCACCCCCCTGGCAACCACAAGTCTGTATTCTGTCTGTGAGTCTATTTCTGTCCTGTATTTACACTTTGTTTTTATTTGTTTTGTTTGTTTGTTTTTGTTTTTGTTTTTTAGATTCCACATATGAGCGATCTCATATGGTATTTTTCTTTCTCTTTCTGGCTTACTTCACTTAGAATGACATTCTCCAGGAGCATCCATGTTGCTGCAAATGGCATTATGTTGTCGGTTTTTATGGCTGAGTAGTATTCCATTGTATAAATATACCACTTCTTCTTTATCCCGTCACCTGTTGGTGGACATTTAGGCTGTTTCCATGTTTTGGCTATTGTAAATAGTGCTGCTATGAACATTGGGGTGCAGGTGTCATCCTGAAGTAGATTTCCTTCTGGATACAAGCCCAGGAGTGGGATTCCTGGGTCATATGGTAAGTCTATTCCTAGTCTTTTGAGGAATCTCCACACTGTTTTCCATAGTGGCTGCACCAAACTGCATTCCCACCAGCAGTATAGGAGGGTTCCCCTTTCTCCACAGCCTCTCCAGCATTTGTCATTTGTGGATTTTTGAATGACGGCCATTCTGACTGGTGTGAGATGATACCTCATTGTAGTTTTGATTTGCATTTCTCTGATAATTAGTGATATTGAGCATTTTTTCATGTGCTTTTTGATCATTTGTATGTCTTCCTTGGAGAATTGCTTGTTTAGGTCTTCTGCCCACTTTTGGATTGGGTTGTTTATTTTTTTCTTATTGAGTCGTATGAGCTGCTTATATATTCTGGAGATCAAGCCTTTGTCGGTTTCACTTGCAAAAATTTTCTCCCATTCCGTAGGTTTTCTTCTTGTTTTACTTCTGGTTTCCTTTGCTGTGCAGAAGCTTGTAAGTTTCATTAGGTCCCATTTGTTTATTCTTGCTTTTATTTCTTCTAGGAGAAAATTTTTTAAATGTATGTCAGATAATGTTTTGCCTATGTTTCCCTCTAGGAGGTTTATTGTATCTTGTCTCATGTTTAAGTCTTTAATCCATTTTGAGTTGATTTTTGTATATGGTGTAAGGGAGTGTTCTAGCTTCATTGTTTTACATGCTGCTGTCCAGTTTTCCCAACACCATTTGCTGAAGAGACTGTCTTTATTCCATTGTATATTCTTGCCTCCTTTGTCGAAGATGAGTTGACCAACAATTTTAAGAAGATAGAAATTATCTCAAGCATCTTTACTGACCACAATGCCATGAAACTGGAAATCAACAACAGAGAAACAAAGGAGAAAAAAAGGAAAGCATGGAGATTAAAAAATATGTTATTGAAAAAACAATGGGTCAATGAGGAAATCAAAGCTGAAATTAAAAAGTACCTTGAGACAAATGATAATAAAGCACAACCACCCAAAACCTATGGGACACAGCAAAGGCAGTGCTAAGAGGGAAGTTTATAGCAATACAGGCCTTCCTCAAAAAAGAAGAACAATCTCAAATAAACAATTTAACCCACCACCTGAATGAATTAGAAAAAGAAGAACAAAAAGCCCCAAAAAGCAGCAGAAGGAAGGAAATAATAAAGATCAGAGAGGAATTAAATACAATAGAGATTAACACGACCATAGAGATAATCAACCAAACCAAAAGCTGGTTTTTTGAAAAAGTAAATAAAATTGACAAACCTCTGGCCAAACTCACAAAGAAGAAAAAAGAAAGAGCACAAATTAGCAAAGTAAGAAAGGAAAATGGAGAAATTACAACAAAATAGAAATACAGAATATCATACGAGAATATTATGAAAAACTATATGGAACCAAACTGGATAACCTAGAGGAGATGGACAAGTTTCTGGAAACATACTGTCCACCAAGACTGAATCAAGAAGAATGTGAACACTTGAACAATCCGATCACTAGAAAGGAAATAGAAATAGCAATTAAAAACCTCCCTACAAATAAAAGTCCAGGACCGGACGGCTTCACTGGGGAATTCTACCAAACATACAAAGAAGAACTCATACCAGTCCTTCTCAAACTCTTCCAGACGATTGAAAAGGAGGGCATACTCCCAAACTCATTTTATGAAGCCACCATCACCCTGATACCAAAACCAGGCAAAGACACTACAAAAAAAGAGATTCATAGGCCAATATCACTGATGAACATAGACGCCAAAATCCTCACCAAAATTATAGCAAATAGAATCCAACAACACATAAAAAAGATTATACATCATGACCAAGTGGGGTTCATCCCAGGGACACAAGGCTGGTTCAACATACGCAAATCAATCAGTGTAATACATCACATCAACAAGAGAAAGGACAAAAACCACATGATCATCTCAATCGATGCAGAAAAAGCATTTGATAAAATTCAACACCCATTTATGATAAAAACTCTCGTCAAAGTGGGTATAGAGGGAACATATCTCAACATAATAAAAGCTATATATGACAAACCTACAGCCAGCATAGTACTCGACAGTGAAAAACTCAAAAGCTTCCCACTAAAATCTGGGACAAGACAAGGATGCCCACTATCACCACTCCTATTCAACATAGTCCTGGAAGTCCTAGCCACAGCAGTCAGGCAAGAGAAAGAAATAAAAGGGATCCAAATTGGAAAAGAAGAGGTAAAAGTGTCATTATATGCTGATGACATGCTACTATATATAGAAAACCCTAAAAGGGCCACACAAAAGCTACTAGAGCTGATTGAAGAATTCAGCAAGGTAGCAGGTTACAAAATTAACGTTCAAAAATCAGTTGCATTTCTTACACTAACGATAAATCAACAGAAGAAGACAGTATTACTTCTTTACTTTAAAAAATTAGATATTTTAAAAGATAAATGTATGCAATGTATATGATGAATATAAATAATACAATATATAGTCTCATACAAATAAGTAGTATACATAATGTAAATAATGGCCAAAAATCTGAAAAAAGAAATACGAAATGAAATGAAGTTGAGCAAATATCACAATCAACATACTCTTTCCCTCTTTTTCTGAAATATTTAATTTTATCTTTTAAAAGTGCATTATCATTTAAAAGTTCTTATTTTAAAGAATTAATAGGAAACATTATTTTCCATAATTTAAATATGTATTTTTAAAGTGCAAGATATCACAATACTTAAAACTTGCTTCATTTTAAAAATGAATTTTTTTGTGGCAACTTACAGAAGAATGTATACATAGCAGGATAAAGAAAAATAAGAACGTTAGGAAACAGGAAAAATAATGGTAGGAAAAGTTAAGTGAAATAAAGGGCAAGGTTACTACATGTATACAGGTATACATTTCTGTATATCTGCCTATGAACATCCTACAGACCAAAACAGAATAAAACATGAATTAAAATACGACACCAGATCTATAGAGTGACTTTTCTTAGTGCTGAGATCACAAATATGTCACGGAGTGAAGTAAAGGTTTCATGATGAATAGCTTTGTGTGCGTGTGTGTGATGCTACTTTAAATTTGTTTCTAATTCATTTTTCGTATTATTATTGAAGTATAGTTAGATACAGTGTGTCGATTTCTGGTGTACAGAGTAATGTTTCAGTCATACATAAATAGAAATATGAAAAATATCTATGAATATCATTTTTATAAAAGTACTACAGAACATTATGAGGTTTCATAGATCTATCTCTCATAATAGAATTCAAACTACCAAAGTATAATGAATTAAAACTAGTTCCATGAGGAGATCCAAATAAGAGTAATTAGACAGCTGCGTGATGGTCTATCTTAGTCGAAAGATGAAATATCTAAAACAGAGGATGGAAGATAAGGAGTGGGAATTAATAGCAAAATTTTTTTTTAATAAAACCTTGCAAGGATTTTTTGTTTCTTGTAGCCAAAAGATCTTGACTAGCACATTCATGAAGGCAAACATTATGCTTTATCTGTGACCTCATAATAATAAATTGAATATTTATTATAACTACATTTTGTGACGAGGCATCATAGCAATGCCTTTTTCAATGAAAACAAAAATCTCATTACCAAAAAACTATTCTTTTCAGGTATTTTATGGCTAGAGTGTTTTTTTCTTTAAATACAGTTTATTTTGTGCTTTCTTTTTTTCAACGTCTGTCCCTAAATATTTGTTATGCCTAGTGATAAAGTATTTACAAGAAAAAAATGTGGGGTAGAACAGTAATTTTTAAAATATTGGGTATTTTTTCATTCAGTATGTTCTCCTTATCCTCTCTCTTTTCTGACTTCATTTAATTTTATTGTCCACCTGGGATTTATTCCCTCAGAGAGAAATGGCAGAGAAGAAAGCAGAAATAACCTCAAAGTCACTCTTTTAAATTTCCCAACCCTAATATCATTAAAGTCACCATATTAGTTGTCTCTGAGTCAATATAAAACAAATCAGAACAGGCAAAGAAACAAACCCACCAAAAAACACAGCAAGTAGGGGAGTACTTCTAAGGGAAATGTAGGAGATTAGAGCAGGAACAAATTTCTCCTGAGATATTATGTATGTTATAAATAGTACATTTAACAGAGTAGGCAAAATCTGGAATTCTTTCACCAGTTTCTGCTTCTTTATTTTTAGAATGAATTTACTTGACTGAACTAGTAAACTCATAAGTTAAGACAGTAATTTAGATAATAAATAATCACAAATTCTATCAGCCGGCTCATACGCTCATCTGATCAGATTATAAAGTCTCCAGAACTTTTTTGCACATCCAGTGGTTAAGTGGTGAGAACAGTGGCTCTACTGAACTCAGGTGACCACATAATTTATCATCCAAGCTGGGACACTTATGAAAGTGAAAAAGGATGCTATTAGTAATCATACCAGAAAAATTGATATAATGGGACTTTTCAAACAAACTGAGATGTCTGTTCACATTTTCCTTTAACAAAAAAATTTTTTAAAGGAAAGTTAAATTTGGCAAGTGTAGTGCTGATATTCAGTGATAAGAACTCTTTTTTTAACATGAGTTTTTCATTTTTTTAACTCAGAATTCAGACCTAGATTAGTAGCTTCCTTCTGATACGTGGTTTAAAATTATTTCCAGATTTAATTTTCCTTGTGGGAACAAATCAAATGTAATATAATAAACATGTAGTATTAAAATCTGTCCACAATAATTTAAGACAATATCATTCTAAAAACTGGAGAGAATTTGCTTTAGGGAATTTGATTTTTGTCTCTCAAAGACAAAATGGATTTAAAAAAACCCTAATTTCAAATATGTTGTGGCAAATGAGTGAAAACTTAAGTGCAGTAAAGTCCAAGGAACAGTTTTACGGAAAGAACATGGCTGTCACTTTATCCTACGCTTACTGTTGGAACCTTGAATCTAGTACAAACTTGATGAAGGTTTTTAAGCTCAGGATATGTAATGTAAATTATTTTAAATTTAGAGGCTAGGACATAACTGTAATGCATTTTTAAGAAGTGAATTAGTGTAATTCTATGAAGATCAAATTGATCTTTGTAATACACATAGATAATGTAAGCATATACTATATGATAAATACATATGGATAAATAAATATCACTGTATATTGTAATCTACTTAACTCATGAACTAAATTTTCCTTTAAATATTTTGTGTCATTCTTAATGACTGTCTAATGTTTTCTTGTTTCCATGTGCTATAGGTTATTTTTTTTTTCAAATGCTATAGGTTATTAAATTCGATTTTATCCAGATACGTTCTGCAAACACATTAGCTCATAAGGTGTTCTGGGAAAAAAAGAGGAGAGGGTAGATTCTGATTAAATACATTTGGAAAAATGGCATAGTATATCCCTTTCTTAAGAATTCATGGGATACAAATTAACTCATCCATGTAGTTCTGCATGAAGAAATCTTCTAAATTTTGATAACCCAGTCTTTCTCAAACTTATTTTGTCAAAGACTCTTTGACTCATGTAAGCCCTTTTCATGTCCTGTAGAATTAATAATTTGATTTGCTCACATGTTGGGTAATATTGATTTTTTAAACTCCCTCTAGTTGAACTTTGAGGCTATTATCTTTAATTAACCAGTGTTCAAATTTAATGGTATTTAAAATGGTTAGGATAGATAGCTAATAATGTTATAGTCTTTGATAATGATTTACTAAGAATACATTAAATCCAGAGATGTAAGAGTGGGCAAACTGATTTTTAAATTTTCTTCTAGCTGTAATATTCTATAGTTTGTTCTATTATTATTAGCTGCAATGAAAGAGATAACTTTAAAGGATCATATGTCATTAAGGATATATATATATTGAGATATATAAAGATTTTTCTTACTGGTTATTTCACTGTTTTAATTGGTCAGTGAGGAGAGAATCAAACTTTACAATTTATATGTAGTTATGATTAAATTAATTAAGATTAAAATTCCAGGTTCTGTCCAGATACTAAGTTGGCCTAAAATACACATACGTGGAGCAATTTAGACTTAGATCTTGGTGTAGAAATATATTTATCTTTACTCCAAAACCAGTTAAGGTATTTTGGAAACCACAAATAGCTCTAAAATGAATCTGAGATTTTTTTCAGGGGTCTTATCTGTAAAATAGAAGAAATCCCTGAATGATAAAAACAAACAATTTTTTTTAAGCCTTAACAATTGAAAAATTACTTCTCAGTGCACTCAGGAAATTTGATGTCTCAGCTTTAGAATTATGTAAGTATTTCTTAATCGTAAATTATTGTAAGTACTTTTTTAGTTGACTGTGTGGGTGAAATGGTTTGCTTTTGTGGTTCGAGAGTAATGGAAAAGAATGTCGCTGTTTGGGTCTTTCTCTCCTATATTTTATTTTTTAAAGTAAAAGGAATAAAGGTGACAAGTTAAACAAAAAAAGACTGTAAGTGCTGTAGAAGCCAATATAATTTTTCATGTTTTTGAGGCTCTGGTGACATTTCATGAATTTCTAATTCTTCAATGTTATTTAGATTTTCAAAGGAGTCATTTAACTAATTACATTTCCTGTTATGACAGTTTTGGTCTTGCATTCTTTAGTTTGGCTTGTTTAAATTTGTAACTTCTATACTGTACTGTTTAGTTTATGTGGTCTAAAACCTGTCAGGGTTTTCTGATATTGATGCCCTGATTGTATAAATAAGGTTTACTTTTTAAAAATTATTTTGTACAACAAAAGTTTTCTCCAGATTCAAGCTAATAAATATTATTCTGCTTGGTTATGCTATGGATTATTTTGTAAGAAAATTCTCATCCAGAGTGACTCATGCATTGTACATTCTTTTCATAAAAATGTCTCCTTCTCTCATTAATATGTAGCTACTTCTATGGTGAAAGGAAATCACTATTCAAAAGTGCCAAGCTGCAGGTCTACAAAGCCAGTCTCCGTTTCTTTCCAGGTTAGATGACTTTTGTATGGAAGTCACATTTTCATTATTTTTTTCTATTAATCTCATGTAGAATTCCATTTCAGCCTCATGTTTCTTAAATAGAATGAGCAGGCTGGGTTATATTAGCAATCTGAAGACTTGCACATATACATTAGAGATAATATTTCAGAAAGATGAAAAAAATTCTGCTCTCTTAGAAAGCTTCACGTGTTCATTAGTGGTCACATCATGGCTATTTCCCCCTCCCTCACAGATGTTATGTTTGTATAACTTTTTACATATCTTCAGGAATCTTGTTTTTGGTCTGAGTACTATGCACACATTCATCAAATGTGTAATATTTAAAATATTATTCAGGACATTTTTGCTGCTTAAAAGTGAGGTATTTCAACAGGATACGCTGATATCGAATTTTTTTCCCCCTTGTGCCCCTCTTGGTAAACCTCCCTTCATCACCTTTGTTATTTTCCTCTGACCAAATGACATCAGTCAGTCAAATTGTATAGAGTTAATTTCCTAGCTCAGGTGTTCAGAAGGATATTTTATAAATCATGCTTTAGGTGTTTCCTCTGCTTGAATAACAGGTCATAGAGAAAAATAATTCTATGTTGTTGGAACATGTTTCATGTTATTTTATGTACTTATAGAATTGGGAGCAAAATTCTTATTCTCAAAGCCTGGCTCTGTTACTTATTTATTATAATTACATGTGATCTTAAGCAAGTGCTGAACCTCTTTCCTGTACGTTTTCTCGTCTAAGATAAAGTTAAAATGTGGAATTGGGAATTTGCAGCCTATAGAGGGCAACTAGATAGCTATTTCATAGACTTTTTAAAATTAATATTAAAGGATACAATCATATGGAATACAAATTAGAACGTTTGCTACGTAACAGGCATTGTAATATGGTAGCTATTAATTAACATCATTTCTCTGTTACCAGAAACCTTCAAAATATATCCAAAGTATGAATAAAAACTCCTCATTTAGACTTGATTTCTCCTTGGTTAGTAATTATGAAATTATGCTGTAACAGAACACTGATAGTCCTTGACTTGAATTGAATATAAATTGAATAATAGAAGTCTTATTTCAACTTGCAAGAAAAAAAGCATTAAAATTTCTCAATTATTTTTGTGCATATCTTACTGTTAAACACTATTCCATTTCTTAGGGCTTGATCGTTAGTAATATCTAACAGATGAGTCAGTGAACGAACGGGTGGCAAATACTAATAGAAAAATTGCAGAACATCTGAAAACATCTGAACATTCTTAGTTAAAGCTTTTTCCTCTGTTTACAAGTATTTGCTTGAATTTTATATTCCACATGAATAATAACCACACTTTTGCTAGAAAATTATTCCTAGTTCATTCAGTAGAGATACATACATTTTATATGTTCTTCTGCCCAGGGCTTGGAACAGAACAGTATCTGGACAATAGTAAGTACTCAATATATTCCTCTTGAATAAATGAGTAAATAACTGAATGCTTAAAGAAAAATACTTGATACTTGCAGACCTTCCTAAGATGCAATGTAGGGTGGTAAGACAACTTAGCAGATGTATTGTGGTAGCAGATGGAGACAGCTAGTTTTATCCAATAGTCTACTGATGAGAAACAAGCTGAATTTCATTCCCAGGGGAAGTAGAACCGAGTTTTAAGGACTTGGGCTTTAATTAATTAATTTAAATACGAAGTCTTGCTTGCCCTTGCTAAATGAAATTAATAACATCTGTTTTACTGATTTTGAAGATTAAATGAGTTAATTTCTTAAAAGATATAAATCAGTTATTTAGCACATATTAAGCACTCTTTTCACAGCAACCATTAGTAATATTATTACTATATATTAAACATTTTAGACTTACTTGGTTAACATCAAGAAATTATTTTGCCTACCCGTGATTTTGCTCCATTAAAACATGGCATAGTAAAAGCATTTTAAAATCTGACAGAAAAGTGAAATTATTAGCATATGTAATGATACCCATTTGTTTTAGTCCATTCAGGCTACTGTAACAAGATAGCACAGCCTAGGGGGCTTGTGAATGAACGGAATTTATTTCCTACAGTTGTGGAGGCTGGAAGACTGAGATCCACGGGCCAGCATGGTGGGGTAAAGGCCCTCATCCTGGTTGCAAATTTCCTGTTGTATTTTCATGTGGTGGAAAGACCTTGGGATCTCTGTGGAATTTCTTATAAGAACACTAATCACATTCTTGAGGGCTCCATCCTCATGATCTAATCACCTAGGAAAGGCCCCCACCTCCTAATATCATCATCTTTAGGGGTTAGGATTTCACACGTGAATTTTGAGAAGACACAAACACTCAGAACCTGGCACCACTGGATGGTGGGCTTGGAAAATCATGACTTCTGCAATGCGTGTGATGCCTGTACAAGTGAACTTGCATCTCATGTTGTACAGTCATTAAGTCTTTTGGAACTCAGTTGTACCCATAGTGGCCAGCCATCTGGATAATTTTATTGCTGTATTCTCATCATCTTCATTTGCTTCTTGATGCCATATTCTATTTTATTTCATTTTTGCACACTTTTAAATGCTAAGAAAATTGGAATAGAACATCTAATTTTCTCACATATCCAAAGTTTCAGATTTTACCTAGATTTTAAAGTGAATGTGTGGACACATGACACTTAATAGCTGCTATTCCGCCTGCTGCCTCACACAGCATTGCATGTGCATTAGATGTAGTATTTCCTATTACCTAAAGGGTAGATATTACAGGTCCTGCTACTAAGAGTATTCAGTTTGCAGACATGATGAGTGCTGCATTCATGAAATAAATGAAAAGAGGAGTTGAGCAACTTTGCAAGTTAGGGTACTAGCAAACAGGTGTGTTGTTCAAAATGATTTAAATGAGTCTGGAGAGGGTACTAGTCGATGATGATAGGATAGTTTTGGAAGGAAAAGTAGACAAAAAGTGACAGAAAGATGAAATGCATCTGGTATTTTTTAAAGTCAAATCAAATAAAGAAGAATCAAATTTATCACCCAAATTTCTATGTTAAAGCTCCAAATTTCAGCCTGTTCTTCTTTCTTCAGAATAAAGAATAGCTTTTAAATATGCATAAACCATCTCTGTGATTTCTGCCCAGCCCAGCAAGAGATAATTCAATTCCCTGCTATTCAGTTCCACTATGCCTACACTTGAGTTAGACACTGAGCATAGAAGATGAGTAAGTCATCAAAAGACAATGTTAACAGAACAAGAAGACAAGCCACGGGCTAGGAGGAAATATTTGCAAAAGACATCTGATAAAATGCTGTTTTATCTAAGATGTGCACAAGATTTTTAAATTCAACAATTGGTAAAAAAAAAAAAAATCCAATCAAAAAATGAGACAAAGACCTTAAACAGACACCTCACCAAAGAAGATATAAAGATGGCAAATAAGCATATAAAAAGATACTCCATACTATATATTTCATGAGGGAAATGAAGGTTAAACCAAGAAGATACCACTATATACCTATTAGAACAGCCATTATCCAGAACACTGGCAACACCAAATGCTGGTGAAGATGTGGAGCAACAGGAACTCTCATTCATCGTTGGTGGGAATGCACAGCCACTTTGGAAAACTGTTTAGAAATTTCTAACAAACCTAAACATATTCTTACCATATGATCCAGAAATTGAACTCAGTATTTATGCAAAGGAGCTGGAAACTTATGTCCACACAAAAACTTGCATTCAAATGTTAATAGCAGCTTCATTCATAATTGCCCAAACTTGGAAGCAACCAAGATGTCCTTCAGTAGATGAAGGGATAAATGAACTATGGTACATCCAGACAACAGAATATTATTCAGCACTAAAAAGAAACAAGTTATCAAGCCATGGAAAGACATGGAGGAAACGTAAATACACATTGCCAAGTGAAAGGAGCCAATCTGAAAATGTTAAATACTGTATGATTCCAGCTATATGACATTCTGTAAAAGACAAAACTTTGGGAGTAATAAAAATGTCAGTGATTGCTAAGGTCAGGAGAAGGAAAGGATAAATTGGTTGAGCACAGAGGATTTTTAGGGCAGTGCAATGACTGTGTATGATAATTGTAATTGTGAATATATTTGTGCAAACCCATAGAACATACAACACCAAGAGTGAATCTAGTGTAAACTCAGGACTTTGGGTAATAGTGATGTGTCAGTTTAGGTTCATCAGTTGTAACAAATGTACAACTGGTGTTGTACTGGAATATTGATCATAAGGGAGGCTATGCAGGAGTAGGAGCAGAGAGTATATAGGAAATCTCTGGACCTTCTGCTCAATTTTTGCCATAAACTTTAAACTGCTCTAAAATAATTAATAAAAATTAATTAAAAATTATGAGCAATATATAGTATTCAACTTCGAGGAACTTCTCATTAGTATAGTGGGAAGAGCACTGGCCTTGGAGCCAGGTTTGGGTATTAGTTTTACTACCACCACTGTCTTGTGGGATCTTATGTAAATCATTTAATCTCTCTGAGAATTTTTCAGTCTAATCCACTGCATCATCATCATCGTATCTGTCACCATCACCTAAATTCAATCCCTCCCTCATTTTTTCCTAATTGGACAATGGCAGCTATGCAATTTACATGCTTCCTCCACTCAAATTCATTTTACACCCTACTGCCAGAGCAATGCTAAGTATCACTCTTCTGTTTAAATCCTTTAATAGCACCCCATATTTTCAGTATCAATATAATCTCCATAACACATTCTTCAAAGTCCTTTAGGATCTGGCCACCACACCCTTCTCTTTCTACCACTTTATGCTGGTGTTCCAGGCGTCCTGAATTTCTTCCTTACATATCCTTGGAAACACCATGCTCTTTCACTTGCCTGGATCTGGGCACATGTTCTTTCCTTTACCTGAAATGCCCCATTGTACTTTTTCTTCAAATTCTCCTTTACCGAAAAACTCCCCAAAGGAGTTTTGAAAGACTGCTTTGATCCCTGCAATCTGAATTACTTGGCCTTATTTTGCCTCTAGGCAAAGGATTTATCACTCTGTGTTTTCAAAATGTATTCTGGACTAATTCAGCCATCCACCTTTTCATCACCTGCACCCAAGGAGCTAATCGCAGCTGGAGAAAAATCACACAACCATGTCTAAAGGTCTCACTTTGAGTTTACAATCAGTAGTCTCACATGGGCTCTCAACATGGCCTAGAAGTCCAAAAGCTCACTTATGTTTCTCTAGAAAGTTCATTTTTCCTCTTACAGTGATAACTACTAATGCCATTTTTTTCTTCTATCCCAATTTCTTAAACCTTCTGTATTCCTCTCACTAGCCTTACCCTTCATAGAGACTAGAGAGGCTCTGAGGCTCTTGTATTAAAATCTGGTCCTCCTCTTAGGCCTGAAATACACTCTCTGGTCTTGTTCTCAAGAACTTCATTCCGTCTTTATGCTCTTTTTAATAGTTGACTTTCTTATCTGTCTCTGCTACCGGTCTGAACCGCCAGTGTGTAGAGGCAATTTCTTTTGTCTCTGTGTCCCTGGCAAATATTGAGAATTTATGGTAGGTTCTGATAATACAATTTTTGATTTCAAGGACTACAGATGGAAGAAAAATAGATGTTTAAATAATAAATAAAATAAAGTATAATATGGCTTATGTAAAGGGTTGAGTCAAGAAAATCTTGCTCTTCAATTAACATATAAGCTGAAATCTAAGAGATGCCTTGGACTTACCCAGAAGAAGAAGTAAAATTGTGTGCTTCCAGAGATGGAGCTACATGTACAAATGTCCAGAGGCCCTGGGTGTACTTATTATTCAAGGAACTGAAAGAATCAATGTAATCTATACCATATACTTCAGGAGGGATTGAATTAGGGGAGTAAAGTGGTGAGGTTTCCAAGGTCTAGACAGAGAGTTTAGATTTTTATCTAAGATCAATGAGAGCTCATTTAAGGATTTTAAGCATAGACTAACATGCTCAGAATTCATTTTGGAAAAATCCCTTTTATCACAGGAACTGAATTGTTTGAAACAAATCAAGTCATTTGGGTCCATTAGACAGCAGTTTATTACAATAATGCAGGCTAAAGATTATGACCCATCAGTATGGAATTGAGAATCTTTGGCCTCTAGAGGCCAAATGGAGCCATGTTAGTAGAGAAGATATTCTAAGGAGACGATAACGACAGGAGAGTTAGGACGTTTCCTTATGGGAGAGTCAAAGAAGAGAAATTTGTAAAGTAGACTGAGGAGGGACAAACCAAGATAGGAGAGTATCTTACCAGGAGAGTAGATGTTACTGAATCCTAGAGAAGATGTTTCAAGCACAAGAGATTAATAGACTTATATGACTTTCAGAGAATTCATAAGACAGCAAAAGTTTTACGCAGAAAGGTGGTCAAAAGACTAAATTCTCGAACACACCGATATATAAAGTTCAAAAAAATGAGAAGTACCTGCATCTTTCAGGGATGTCAACTTATTGAAGACAAACTCTATGTTGAGCTATAGGTATAGACGTTTATTAAAGGAAGATAGGATAGTCAACACCGTCAGGGTTTTCTGAGGATAAATGGGATATGGATGTGGAAATTACTTGTCACCATTTGTACAGGCCTTTTGCACACTTGGTGTTGCAGGTTGACTGGGATTATTTCATTTGTGAGAACACTTAATTTCCAAAGAAATAATTTTTAAAAAATACAGTGTGTTTAAAAAGCTTTCTTTTTATTTTACAATGAGCTAAATTACCCTTATGGTAAGTGCATTTTTTTCAATTATGGAGAGCCTGTGAATTCAGAAAACAAATGGGCCAGTTTGGAACTGACATAATATTTAAGTAATGGTGTTTGGTTTGTTGTAAAGAACATGAGAATTCATTTTGGACCTACTCAAAAACAGAATAAAAATGATTAAATAAGAAAGCTTTAACCATAAGGTCATGGTGTGAATGCCTGTGAATAAATATACCTAAGAACACTTTAGTTATAAATAACTTATTCTAAGATTTCCTCTATCTGTAGTAGAAATAGATAAATAAATTCAATGTCTATGATGCCAATGATCACTTAATGGGCAGAGCCTTTTCCAACTAAGAGTTTCATATATATTTGGTGACTGCAGTGCAGGATTAGGGTATCTTTTAGCATGCTGACTTAATGATGTGCCTGAATG
Organism: Camelus dromedarius; assembly: GCF_036321535.1. Classification (NCBI taxonomy): domain Eukaryota; kingdom Metazoa; phylum Chordata; class Mammalia; order Artiodactyla; family Camelidae; genus Camelus; species Camelus dromedarius. The sequence continues at coordinate 44,700,457 of NC_087436.1, forward strand.
GTCAGGTTTAGTAGAAAATGTTACTAACGCATGCATCTATGGTTTGTGTGTAATTAGAGCAATGCCAACCAGATGCCCCAGAGATTCTTGAGCCAAGCAAGTTACAGGACAGAAAACTGAGGCAAAAAAAGGAGAAAGACATCAGAGGGGCCCTTGAGGAAGACACTCCAGTTTCATAAGCACTGACATTTAAGCATGAACATTTCTAAAATATATATTGCCCAGGCCATTTGGAGCCAATACAAATTCTCTGAAGATGTGGTAGGTTTCAAAACCTCATTCAAAGGGGGAGAAAAGACATTTTGCCAATTACATTAAATTTTTACTAGTTTTGCACAGCTTTAATTTAGGCCAGCTGAACGTAACACCATGCTAATCCCATACACCCACTATATTAAAATCACTTAATAAAATAATTGCTTCTAAAATACATTAATATAAATGACCAATTTAGCAAACAGCTGAATACCATATTTCTTTTTCTTCTTCAATAAGTGTTGCTTTACCACAAATATCTTGGAAAAACATGAATTCTTCCATCTGCTACAAATTAATGTGAATAAAATCCTAGTAGTCATATTGCCTTTTGTCTATTCTGGGTGCATAAAACATACAATCCGAAGTGAAGGTAAATAAGATGCCTTGCCACTCTCTGTATGCTAAGAAGCTCACTCTGTTAGCTAGACTGCAGTGCACCCTGGGAAATGTTGGATCTGTGCCTGCAGTTCTATTTGTTCAAGTAGCTCGTCTTGAAAGCCTGCCCAACCTCAGCTGTAGAGTTGGAAGATACAAAGCAAGCAATTTGGATTTTCCAAATCATCCGTCCCTGCAAAGGCAGGAAGGAGTCCAGTAATGACAAAAACTCCTCTAAATCTTAAGTAACCAATCCCCCAGGAGACCAGGATCGTCAGAAGAAATTCAGCTTCTTCTGCAAGCTCATTTGACTGTGTGCATGTGTGTGTGTGTGTGCACGCGCGCACATGTGCTGTCGTCTCCATAAGGGTGACCGAGAAATGCCTGCTATCACTGCCCAACATCTGTGCCTATTGCTGCCTCTCCAATACAAACTTCCAGATTTTGTGTCACAGCTGCAGTGAAACAGACAGTTGGCATGGCAGATCTCCTTCTCACGTGTACTGCATAAAGCTTGCAGTACTAGTGTTAAAAGTTCAAAGCCTGTCACAAAAGTAAACCTTCAGAGGCAGTGCCATGATGTCTTCAAAAGGGTTTAACGATAACTGAAAATCTAGTCAAATTCTATATGGATGTACGGTGACATCTGAAATAAAATCAAGCACACACATACAAAAAAGATATCATTGTTTTGGAGACAATGCAAACTGAGGTAACATGCCAAGCAATATTTATTGGGTGGGATTTATATCTATGTTTGGAAACTGTAACAGAGATTTGTGAGGTACAACTATTCTATATCAAAGTTTCTTAATCGGAAAATTTCCACCACTGTTTAACAGGATAACTCAGGATGTCCTTTATGTCTAAGATTTCATACATGTGACTCAAGTCTGGATTAGTAAGAAAAAAATAAATTTTTCCTACTGTGTGTTAAAGCATATATCAAAGATATGCTAAATTATTTCAAAATTGATACTTGAATAAAGATGTTCATGATTTTTAGGTGTGTTTATGAGAAAATATTTTTAAAAGTCAGCAAATTTTTATTCTGTATGTGGATTGCATAAAATTATTACTGAATATGAACTCAGAGTTTATGAAACAAACAAGTTTTCTCTATGCTATTATTTTTACTCTTCTCTTACTTAAGAAATGTGTTTGGATTTGCATATAACCAGTAAGAAAATTACCAAGTGCATTGAAGGAAAATTTTTACAATTGAATGATTGGTCAGTTCCGAGTACGTACACTGACTCTCACTGCAAAATATTTTGTTATATGTCAGGTGAGATTTTAAGAGAAATCAAGTATATATTTCACACTTAGGCAGTTTAAAATCTAGATGTAGGAGAAAATAAGCACATAAATTATTATGCAGCAAAGTGCATATGAAAGGTTCAGAATTTCAGAGGTGAGCAATTTGCTTGTTTGAAGACTTTAGACATTATAGCCGTAATGACCATGTACAAATCACATTCTATGACTATGAGCTCTGTAATTGTAGGGAAGCAGGTGAGCATTTATCTTCAAGAGGAGGAACAACCCTTCTCTGGTTTTGTATAAATGTCCTTCTTGTGATTTATGATGCAGCCTTGCCATTATAGGAAACTTGTGTCCCTAGTCACTGGGATGGATCCGTGACCTAGTTTGGGCCAATCATGATTTAATCATTTGTCATAATCATTTCAGCATCAATTTTCTGGCAAAAGGAAAAAGAGAGAAGAGAAAAATGGAGAAGCTAGAAGAGGAGAAAAAAGGAGAGATGAAAGAAGTAGCAGAAAATATGTAAGAAAAAAACCCCATGGAATGACTTAAATAGAATCTTATACTGTTAGTAGGTATAACCATGACATAGACAATATATGCAGGTACTTTTGAGCACTTTTTAAAAACATGATTTATTTGTTTCTTTTTTATGTAACTTTTGTTACAGGAAGCTTTGCGATTAACTCTAATGGTTTTAATAGTTTGTGCCCAAATGAAATATCTATTCCACTGGTAATATATTTGTCTTTCAAAAGCTGCCTTCCAGTACCAGAAAACTCAAATAAATTTATATTAGAATCACTGAGACTTTCAAAAATTTATCCAAAAAAGTTCATGTGAATAATTTTTGTAGAACTGTATTGTGTATCATTGTAATTTGGGGGAATTTTCCAAGATTCCTCTCATAAAAGACACCTGCTCATTTAGATCATCAGACATAGTGGTTTTAATTTCATTATTTACCTCAACCTGCCTCTAATAACTTTCAAGCCATTTGTAGCCGTTTGTGAAACCATTTTGACAAGAAGAATATTTACAAAATCAAGCACACACAGATGTACCCCAAATAGTGACTTATAACTATAGAAATCTTCAAGGCAAGTAGCTAAGTATTTTGTAACTGAAAACATTTCATTCACACTTTGACTTATATCACTACAGATGACCACAGTCACTTTCTTGTTGGGTAGAACCCAGTAAGTTCTCTAAGTATGATAAACATTTTTTTCTTTCTCAAAATTTAAACAGGCTGAGCAGGTGTGAGCCTTCTGCTAGGATGGGGCTGGGGCTGATCATTTATTCTTAATTTTCTGTGGTATGTAGTGAAGGAGAAGGATGTCTAGAATGCTGCTATATTTTTGGCACCAGGCTGTTCTCTAAGTTAAGGAATATTGAAGAAAGAGAGGTTGAAGGAGAGAAGATGTGTGAATATGTAGGGTTAGTTATTTGGTATATTTCCAAGTCACATTCGCTAGTTTACTGAGTCCCTAACTGAGTGTATGATCATCTATAAAATAATGTATTTTACTGTCTGGAAAAAGCCATGAACTTGTCTATCTGAGTTCTACAGTTGGTTCCTTGGATGACATTATGTCAAATCTTAACTCTTTTTTCTAGACACATTTTTATATGCATCGTGTAACCTATTATATTTGAGATCAATTCAGGGCCATGTTTCTCTATTTGCATAAATATCTTATATGCACCAAATAGGGATAAAAGAAGACATGGAAGTGGAAACAATTCACAAATCTTAAATAAATAGGGGAGAGCAGAACCAATTATTTGGGGTCTTTTTGGTGGTTTTAGTGAGGAAGACATGGAGAATAATTATTCCCAAGGTAATTAATCTGATTTGCCAAATTCTAGCTATAAAACCATGAAATGCAATTATAGCCAACTGAAGAGTTAAAATTTTGTACAATGACTATATAGGATTAGAGTAAGAGCTGGTGTGGCTAGATTCAGATCCTGGGTCTATGACTGATTATAGCTGTGTGACCTTCAAGAGGGTACCTGGCATCTCTGTGTCTCTTTTATTCTCATCTGTGAAATGAAGATAAAAATTGTGCCTTTTTCATAGGGCTGTTTTGAAGATAAAAGAAAATAACAGATGTAAAGTGCTTAAAATAGTATGTGGGAAGTACTCAAAAAAGCTAAGAATGCATTTATCATTCAGATATTTGAGATGATAACCATAAAGTTGTCTTGGCCGAGCAATAATTGTGTTGTGCTCAGCCAATGAAACCCACATTGCTTTAATTAACAAGTGTTAATAAGTTTACATAAGATTCAAGCATAATTATACAGAAATAAATGTGATTTACCCAAAGGTCTCTATCATCAGTCAGGCTATTCTAAATATTTAACTGACCAAGCAGAGTGCACGCCAAGCACTTCACCATGGTGTGGCAAATAGCTGATAGCCTCTTGTCCATAATAAATGAAAGAGATTCAACTGTAAGTGAAGAGATCTTTGCAGAAAAACAAAAAGGAACAAAAGAATAATCAAGGTGAATGGTGTATGTACATATTTTACACACACATATATATACATATATTTATGATTGATTTTAAGTGTTATGCAAGTTCCTTGGTATCCCGCACCCAAAGTGCCTGAAATACACCAGAAATCAAATAAACAGCTCAGTGCTCCAAATCCCCTTCAGTACCTTCCACACTCCAGGCTCTTTCGCACTTCATGGCCTTCACACATACTGTTTTTCAAACCAAAGTAATTTCTACTCATGTATTGGAGCTTACTTCCAATGCCAGTTCCTAAAGGAAGTCATCTATGATCTCTAATCTTCCAAAGGCCAAAACTCCCTCCAAAATCCCTCTGCTGAGACCACCACGATTATCAAACATCTTCTCATAATGATACTTTTGACACCATGGACGCTTTCCTTGTAAGAGTGTCCCCCACCTGGTGGTGGTGGTGGTCTTTGGACTATGTTGGAGCAAGCATGACAATGGAATTTCACATGGCCACGAGTTAGAGAGTTCTGAAGAGGCCAACATGCTGAGACCATAAGGCACAAGTTCAAACTTTGCATCTGATCTTAAACTTTAGCGTATGATACAATATATAATCTCTCCTCCCACCTGTTTTTGTTTGTTAAACCTAACCTTCCATACTATAAAGTTTCCCCAGATGTTTCATGCAGCAACTTGTGCTCGTATCTCTTTGGCCAGGACTGTGTATAATGACTGCCTCTTAGTGCCAGGAAGACTAGGCAAATGGCTACCTTAGACAAAATCAAAGTTCTTACAGTAAGAAGGAAGGGAACATCTCACATCCTAACTGTACTGTTTCCTCTCTTGTTCACCCCAATTCATTCTCCACCCAGCAGTCATGCAGTGTGCTTTCCAAAAGAATCTTATCATATCAGTTCTCTGATAAAGCTCTTCAATACAATCCAGTTGAAATTAGTATATAAAAAAGTTCAAAATCCTTACCGTAGCTGTCAGACGTTGCATACTCCGTCCCCTGCTTCACTCCCAAGACTCGTTTCTCATCCTATTTCCCTTACCCTCCATGCTGCAGTCACACAAGCTTGGCATACTTTTTCTCACCCATTCATTTTTGCACATGCTGTTCCCTCTGCCTGGCATGGTCTTGCCCTCACTGTTCACTTGAATAACTTCTCATTTTTGAGATACCTATCTAAATATCATTTACTCAGAGGTCTGCAACTTCCCAAATTAAACCAACTCCCCATTTCAATCTTTTCTGATCCCCTTTAGTTCTCATTTACTTGTCTGGCAAAAATGTGTTATCATATACTTCTTATTTTATGCCTGAAAAAAGTTTAATGCAATCTTGTTTTTAACTCCTAAGAATCTAACAGATGAAAAGGGAGTAACACGTACAGCTAGTCTTCTCTATATTTTCAACACACACACACACACACACAACATAACTTAATTAGAGTTTGCCTTTGAAAGCTATGACACTGTGAGATCTTTATTTCCTCGAAGTCAGTACAGAAGCAGGAGATCAGACACCTTTCTTTTAGTCTTTTCCAAGATGTCCCTGATTCTGTTCTCTGTGAGCCATTTTTCTCCTCCTGAAGGTCTTCTTCTTACCCACTTCTGTTCCTGTATAGTGTATAAGGTTGGTGTGAATCTCAGTTGAACTGTGTTTTTGTTGCTCTGAATCCTTTCTCAACTGTGTAGCCCTTAATCAAGATAAATTTGAAACAGTGACAAAGCGTCTCTGAAGATGTCTTCTCTGATCAAGCTATAACTCTACTCTTTGAAGGTCTAATTCAACTGACTGCTGCTGTGAGGTTAAGTGCAATTTTCACCGAAGGTTTTCTGGTACATAAATCCCTTCTGCTACATAGATGAGAAGCTGTGCATACCAAGTGAAATGATCTATGATTTTCACAACTTTTTTTTTCTAATGGATTACTGGCCAGAGGAGCAGAGATTGGGTTGAGTAGAGACAGTTGAGATCTTTTTGTTGATTCTGTAAGTTTTGGGCCATCTTACCCTATTTTGTGTCCCTAGAAAGGAAGAAAAGAAAGAAAAAAAAAAGAAATGCCAACAATAGGAACATATTTATTGATGTATTTCTCTACTCTAAAAATGGTAATAATAAAACTAATTTTATAAAATTTGTGTAAACTTATAAAAAATTATCAGATAGTTGGGCATGTGTTTAAGAAAAACTCATGGGTTTGTATCTTGCACATAAAAATCATGCCTAAGGCATCTTGGAATTATAAATTAGACTTCTCTAATTATTAGCATCAACCTCTTTTGCACTGATGAAACTGCAATATTGTGTTTTTATTATAATACCTATAACATACTACCTTGTGTAATATGTAAATTTTGTCCTTTTTTTTTTTTTTGGTATGTCTATCTTCCCAAATGGACTACAAAGTCTTTGAGTGCAGGGATATAACAGACACTAAAATTTTTGTTGAATTATTGAATTTTTTAAAGATATTTTAGAGCAACTTATATTTAATTAATGTAATAGTATATATATTTTAGATAGACACATTATTTAAAATCCTTCATAAATTATAAGTGACACTGACTACATACTCACTTAATACTTTATTTGAATAAAAACATAGAGCAATAGTCCTTAAATCCTGTAAGTCTATCAGGTACTAAATGTTCTTTTAGAATGCTAATTATAGTATAAAATGTCCCAGTACATTTTCAAATATAGGGGCAAATATTGGATGGGGAATTTCATTGACAAATAGGAAGCTATGCATTGATATAGTAATTGGAATATAGCAAATTTCTTAGATTTTCTTTCTCTTAAGGAAGTGTTTGAAATTATTTCTAGTGTAATTTAAGAGTGGACACCTTAAGACACTTCCCCAGAGTCCTCATCATTACTCCAGAAATATTGACTTTAATGTTCATTTCTCCCATAGACTTGTACTTACTGGTTACCATGGACAGAAGTTTGTGAAGGTAAAACTTTTCTTTTTGCTCTCTAAGAACAGTTTGGGTTCATATTAGGTAAATTTCTCAATGGCATGATGTACATTTTTAAATTGAAGATATTGATAATGAAACGAGGGGTAAAATTAATATTAAACATGGTGGCATAATTTTTAATTAAAAAAATCTAGCTAATTCATATTCCTCAAAGAATATTTTTAGCTATCATAAATCAAAGACATTAATGGAGATCCGTTTACACAAACATGTGAAAGTATTTACACATATTCAGTTAAATATCACAAATTTTCTTATTGTTCTCAATTCGGAGAGAAAGAGTAAAATATATCCACTGGTTTCTTGATTTTTCTATTTTCTTAACCAACTCTCTTTCTCACCTATCCATAATTAAAACTAACTTGATTTTCACATGTGGTAAATATGAGGAACAGATTGCAAAGGTCCATAGTCATTAAAATGCAGGTATTGGAACATGTGTGCCCCTTGTGGTACTTGAGAGTAACAAAAATGGCATCTGGTCACAGCTTGTCCATTCCAGTCCTTCACGCCTGAACCAGGATCACTGTTATGCTCCACAGAAATCTTTGCTAGCATTGCATAGTTACCTTGACATACTAGAGAAACTTCATATTATTCATCCATCCACACTAGGTTAATATACAAAAATTGAAACAAGTAGACAGCTAAAACCAAAGGTAGACATTGTTAGAAGAGCATATTTACTGACCTGATAAACCTGCTGAGTCATTGTGGGTGTACTGATATACATTAGTATGGAGTTGTTTTTGCTAAATGGTTAAAAAAAGCATTTATAAAGAGGAAACAAAATAACTCATTTTATAAGCTCTTAAAATATTTTTTCAGATCAACGAAATAATAAAATTAATGATATCAGTATGCCGATGTGTTTAAGAAAAAAATCACTAGCCATGGAGAAGTCGATCCCTAGAGAAATGGGTGAATAATGTTTCTGAGAATGATTTGCATAATGTTGTGTCCTGCCATTAAAAACAGCAGCTACCAGACAGTAATATGTCTGTCAGAATTTGCTATTTGAGTTTTCTTACCTCTTGTCCTATGGCAATTCAATAATATAATTCTTTATTTTCTCTAACAATTTAAAAATAGGGCCTATTGTCCTATGTGCCCAATAAGTTCAGGCTACTTATAAATTATAAAGCAGTAATAATTAAAATGACACAGTGTGTGTGCTTCCCAAGATGCTTTACAGGGAAAGGGGGGGTTCCAGACTACCGGCAGGTGAGAATGGGCTCAGGGATCTACCCTCTGGGCTGGACTTATTTGTCTATGAATGTCATCAGACTGTGAGGAGCTGGCAGAAAATTGCTTTTCATGACTTCATTCCTTTACAGGAGAACTGCTTTTATCTTCAACTTAACTTTAAATATTTTATAATTTACATCATTTTAAAAATAAAGTCAACCAGAACCCAAGAGGACTTTTGACCCAAATGTGGTAGCATTAATGTATAGAACTGAGAGTACTGGGGGACATTCTTGATGTTCATGTAATTAATACATTTGAGATTTAGACCAGATCTGCCAGTAATTCACTGTGCGATACTCGTCAGATCACATGCCCTCCCTGGCATCCATGCTTCTTATTTGGAGGTGAGAGGTCAAAATTCTCCATCAATTAGCTGCCTATTTCCCCATCAGCTCCCTTATATGGGTCTATGAGATTCTGGACGTCAGGGCCTCTGTGTATTCACTCTGAATAGAGAAGGCTTTCAGTAAAGGTTGAAATAAGCTCTTGATTCTAATGTATTCACCGTATTCTTTTTTCTTTTATTGAACTGTAGTTGATTTACAATGTTAGTTTCAGGTGTGCAGCAAAGCAATTCAGTTATGCATATACATACATACATATATATTTTTTTCAGATTCTTTTCCATTGTAAGTTATTATAAGAATTTGAATGGAGTTCCCTGTGCTATACAGTAGGTCCTTGTCACCTTATCCTTTTGATATAAATAATTACATGGGGCCATTTAGAGAGTCTAGCATTCTTTGTGATATGTCCATTTTGAAATTATTTCATCTCAATGTTTTGTGTGCCATTTAATCTCCTAGGTAGGTCATAGATCTATTTAGACATAAGCTCTCACTGACTGCAAAATTCTATAATAAGTTGTGTTTATAAGGATAAGGTCTACCTGGTCAGTAATAGAGTGTTAGTTTCATGACAGGGACCTTTTCCTTGTTTTGAGAGCAATGAAAACGGAATATTTGTTCAGTTCCAGCAGATCTAACATACAGTCTATTTCTGGTTTTGGGGCCAGGGCCTATGCCCACTTCTTCTGTAAATGTCATAAGAATCTGTGTACCTGAAGTTCTGTATGTTTTGTTTTCCCTTTACAATAAACTAAAGTAAAAAATGTCCTTATGATTAAAATGTTCACACTGATTTTATTAACCTTTAATTTCTAACCCAAGTATTACAAATCCTTTCCTGCCCCGCAGTGTCTTGTAACAGTTCTTGACTTATCAAGCACAATTGCATAATCACATGACTGCTGCAAGACAGGATACTTACTTTCTTTAGTTTGTGTAATGGTTATTCTGAGCCATATATATGTTTATAGACTCAGTAGAAAACAGATTTTTTTATGAAAGCAAGATATAAGACATTCTTACTCAATGTAATTTTTTTTTAATCATCATCCTAAGAGCTACCATTTGTAGCACTTTATATCCCAGGCTCTAAGCTGGTTGTTTTACACTCATCCTCTCATTTAATTTTCATAATGACCTATGAGCTATCATAATCCCCCAAATAAAAATATTCTAATACTTTAAAGAAATAGATCAATGTGTTCTCATATGTAGTTTACATATGACAAGTCCACTGTCTCAACTTATTTCTAGAATGAAGGAACCATTAATAAATAAAACAGTAAAGATATGCTTAATTATCATGTGATTAGCCATTGTCTACTGTTAACTTGTGTTTAAAGCATTTTAATAACTTAATAAATGAATCATTACATACTTCAGAGAGGCCCCTTATCATAATTCTATATCTTTTGATCAGGATGACCCAAATACCTATGATAAAATACCATTTTAAGGGTCATCATCTCCCCCAGAGAAAAATTCTTAGAGACAGGTGACTTTTTACACTTTAAACCCTTGAAATAAATACCAAGAATTGGATAGTATCTCTTTTCCTGAGCTGCTGAACCCCTCACCCTGACCTGTCTGCTATATAAAACAATTTTCTGAGTAAACATATATTGTGATTCCACATATGAGTAACCTCATATGGTATTTTTCTTTTTCTTTCTGTCTTACTTCACTTAGAATGACATTCTCCAGGAGCATCCATGTTGCTGCAAATGGCATTATGTTGTCATTTTTATGGCTGAATAGTATTCCATTGTATAAATACACCACATCTTCTTTATCCAGTCATCTGTTGATGGACATTTAGGCTGTTTTCATGTCTTGGCTATTGTAAATAGTGCTGCTATGAACATTGGGGTACAGGTGTCTTTTTGAAGTAGGGTTCCTTCTGGATATATGCCCAGGAGCAAGATTCCTGGGTCATATGGTAAGTCTATTCCTAGTCTTTTGAGGAATCTCTGTACTGTTTTCCACAGAGGCTGCACCAAACTGCATTCCCACCAGCAGTGTGAGAGGGTTCCCTTAGAACATAAATACAAAACAGAAACAGACTCATAGACATAGAATACAAACTTGTGGTTGCCAAGGGGGCAGGGGGTGGGAAGGGACAGACTGGGATTTCAAAATGTAGAACAGATAAACAAGATTATACTGTATAGTACAGGGAAATATATACAAGATCCTGTAGCTCACAGTGAAAAAAAAAGTGACAATGAATATATGTATGTTCATGTATAACTGAAAAATTGTGCTCTACACTGGAATTTGACACAACATTGTAAAATGACTATAACTTAGTAAAAAAAAAAAAAGTTAAAAAAAAGCCAACCCTCCCCCCCATAGATTGCATATGTGCACACACAAATTCTCACCTGCATCAGTGCATTTTAATGTAACAGCTCTACTACTCTGACTATTGAAAAGCTTCCACATTGTGACCTCACTCCCATACGTTTGGATGCGAAGGTACAGGAAATGATGAATCCAGAACTTAAGAGGAAGGTACAGGTGGCAGGCCTTTAAATTCAAGTAGTAGGAATGCCAAGGCGTGGGAAAAGATCTGCCGCTTTTTCGCCTGTGTTGGCAGTGATTCTGCTGGGCTTTACACGAGTAGCCTCTTCTACCTCGTGGTCTGTTCCGCACATTGGTAATAACTTTTGCGTCTCTAAATCTAAAGGACAGATGGATTTATTCTAACAGTGTTTTCTTTCTTTGGTGGAGAATTATACACTTTTACTTTGGCGAACAACTTCTGTATGAGGTTTCATCAAAGTAATGTTGCTAAATTCAGCATAACAACTAACAGGAGAAATGATCACCTCAAATGACTAGATTAAGGTATTTGTATCTTAAACAATATGTTTATTCCTTAGGGAATGTCTGTCTTATCACCATTTCTATTCTGAATGAAGCAGATAAACAAGGTAGTTATAATACTTGCATATTCTAGGCAAGGTCCGTCTACCAAAACACATACACATTTTAAGAGTACAAACAAAGCATGTTTAAGGCTCATGCAATAACCAGATCTGAATGTCCAGCCCAGTCCTCTCTCCTGTGCACCAGACTTGTGGTTAAACTTGCCACCTCCTCCTGAATATCTCCAAATTCCCTTAAATTTAATATGACTTAAAAAAAATGGATCTACTCTCTACCAACATTGCCTCCAGGTTATCTAGAAGTAGAACTTTATAATTCTCTAAAGAACCAGCCAAGAACCCACCCCCACCCCCTGCTTTTTATCCTAGACATAGGCGGCAGTGACTTTTCTAAGGATAGAGGCTAATAGAACACAGATGGTCTGGTTTCATTTGGTTTGGGTTGGTGTTGCTTCTGTGGTTGTTTCGTGGAAAGTCCTGAAGCTCTACAGTATCTTTAAACTTCCTGTGCCTGGGAGTTTAAAGTCACTGAAGAATGGTCAAGCCATTTTGAATTAGAGACAAGAAGCAGTTATCAAACACTTATTATTATAAAGTACTATAAAATAAGTGTTTACAGCACAAAAATGATTGGGAAAGCTATTGCTTATAAAAAAAGCTCTCAGTCTAGCCGAAAAGGCAGGTCTATAGGGAAGAAATTGACATAGCTCAAAGGTGCCATGGGTAAGGATGGCTTCTGAGTCAGAAATCGTGGATAATACGTGGATTTACCCAAATGAGTATGTTAAAAGTAGTAGGTCCTAAATTAGCTACAATTTCTTTAGCCAATGATCAAGTGGATTAATCTCAAAATAGATTTGATATTATCCATTTAATTCTATATTTAGTATTTTTCAGTTTTCACATTTGTGCTGAGACTAAGTCATATTTGGCTAATAACTACATGGTCAGTTATAAGATCTGGGAATTGAATTCAGAAATCCTTCAAAATCTTGGACTTGTGAAATATTCAGCCTGTCATTCTTGAGATTTTCTGCAGCATCTTTGGTGTAAAATAATGACAGTTTTCTAAAAAAACTTCAGAAGTCCAACTGATAAAGCCTTCACAGTTCATTGACATAAATGTTCAAAAAGCAAAATAAATAATTTCAGGAACAGAAAGTTTTTTTATCACTTGCATTAAAGGAAGTTCTGTAGTAGGTAATTTTAGTAAATCATAAGAAATGTCTCTCAGATGCAACTGAACTAAAACCATTGCTGCCTAAAAGACCTTAGCATGTCAGCGTTTTCTATGACTCCGATGTAGGTGATCCATCTGAAGTTAATGGCTGGGAAAGGATATGGCAATGATCAACATAGCTACAAAAATGTTTTAAATGGCCCCTTTGTAGTCATTTCAGGGGTTTATAAACCATTTTAGGATAGAAAATCAAAATGAGAGTACAGTCCTGCTAGTTTTCCAGCATCAGTTCTGCTCATCAGCTTTGGCTTTTCCTTCTGAATAAAGACACAAGGTACAGCCTGGCCACACCACACCCTGTGACCTTCACTTACAACTGAGTACCAGTAAGAAAATATGAAAATTAATTTCTGAAGAATATGCTTCTGCTTAAAACCATTTCAACTTTATCAAGAAATCTTTGTTTGTAAATAAAGAAGCAAAAATTCAATTAAGAACGGGGGCCTAACATGTGAATACGATTTACATGATTAAGCAGCGATAACACATTGTTCTGCATTTAATTCCCACACACAGTGTTGAACCAAATGTGAAACTGATACTTTGGTGACATTGAATATCCATAGCTTTGAAATGCGCTGCCAATTAATTACTACCAAAGCTATGTGCCTGAAAGTTTCTATTCCTCTGTACTGTGAGGTTCTTAATATGGTGCTAAGACAAAAACACTACAGTGTTACAACACTGTGAAAGAGAGTGCAGTCATTAAAAGTCTCATGCATACTATTGCACGAGCAGAAATGAAAATGATCTCTGTACTCTGACTCGACACTGAGACTCAGAACTCACGTCCAAAATTGTGTTGTTAGCAATATGACAGGTTCCAAACTGTGAACATAACCAAACACACATTTAAATCATTAACATCACTCCTCTACTCAAAATGGAAAGGAATGTATGATTAAACTGATAACTATGTCAAGAATTAACCAACTCCGAGAATAGTTTTCATCGGGGATCTCCCATGCTTTACTAGACTTCACGTTGAACGTTGCTAAACTGCTCTTTTCAATCCAAAGCACCAAAGAACAAATGTATATAAGCAAAACTTACTTAAGTGGGGAACACGACTCTCTTCTCAGCATGTCACAGGGATGAAAGAGAAGGAAGAAAGAGTAGTGTTAGGCCTGTGGGCCAGATTGCATTTCCATATTAACAGCTAGAACACTTAGAGCCAACATTTTGGACAACTCCCCACCCCCAAAATGCGTAGGTCTTTAGGACGTGTCTCTTTTTGCTGCTGTTATTACTGAAACTATCTTCTTTTTGTTGTGTGATAATAGCAATAATGAATGATCCTTGCCCAATTCAAAAAATTCAGAAAATTGTACAGACAATGTTAAAATCACCTACGCGGTTATCACACAAAGAAGACCACTAATAAACTGTGGTGTGTATCTTTCCAGACTCTCCAGTTCCCACACCCCCCCAGCCCTCGTATCCCACACCCCCAATGTCCTCATGCCTTCACTCTGCTAAGCTGGAGGATTTGCTAAAAGTCTTATGAGCAGCAAAGGGTAAAGCAAGGATAAGAAGTCTTTGTCCAGGATTTTGAAAGATTTCTAAATTTAAATCTCAAAACTTATAACTGACCATGTATAATAACTACATGCTAAACATGACTTTCAGTACAAATGTGAAAACTAGAAAATACTAAGCATCGAATTAAATGGATAATGTCAAACCTACTTTCAGATGAATCTATTTGATGTGTGTCTAAAGAAACTGTAACTCACTTTGTCCCATAGAAGCTAAGGAAATCTCATTTTTCTATATAGAAAATAAGTAAAATCTTAAAAACTTTAAAGAATATATTAACCAATTCTTACTCTTCAGAAATATATTAAATCTTTCCATCAAATCAACTCATATTTTTATATTTTTTAGAAAGAAACTATAACGTTCTCATAATCTTGTATACCATTCCTAGTTTAGATGATTTTCATATATTTGGTATTATTTCAAATTAATTTGATGTTTTTTTCTATTTTGTGTTTTAACTAATAAATAAGAAAATATTTTTAAACTACTTATGTATCTATATAGTTACTTTCTTATGAAAAGATCAATTCTTTTATTTTATTACCTTACCAAATTCTTCTTAGAACTTTTAAATGGATTCAATTGTGTTCCCTAAGTATACCCTATTAACTTATAATGAAAAAATCATGTCTCTTCCTCTTTCTGGTTCTAAATTTATTGCAACGATTGGAATTTGATGTTATCCTGTATTCATTAGCTGGTGTTGCTTATACCTTTGTTTGTCCTCTTGACACGATTTCTATGCAAGGTATCTGTCATTACCCCATACTTTACAGTGCTATATTGGGGAATGTTAAGTTCTGTAATAAAAATGTGAGTTTCTACCAACTTATTGTGGTATTTCTAAACATTTGTCATATATAACCTGATGTCATGCTTGGTGAATCATTCAGCATATGTATACATACATGTATATATACATGCATCTATCAGTTATATTTATTGTGAGCTATAATTTTTAAAATATATTTATTTCAGTATACCATATGTTCAGTAAATTGCGTAAATTATAAGTATGCATAAGGAAATACATTCTTACATATATACTATATACTCAGCTTCCAGATCAAGATACAGAACAGGTCTAACACATAGAAAGAAGGCTCCTTGTGCCTCTCCTGAGTCACTAGCATGTGCTCGCAGAGGTAATCACTATTTGCCTTCACCATAGATTAATTTTGCCAGTTCCCAACCTTCAAATGAATGAATGAAAGAGTATGTACTAACAATCATTTCCCAGTTTGTCCCTGACAAAGAGGCCAAATAAAGGGAGCCACAACCAGACCTTTGCCAAGAAAACCATTGGACTTAATGACATTATTTTATAGACTAAAAATCCCAGAAGCAGGCTGAGGGCCAAGATGTATATAATATTCCTAGTTCAGTTCTGAAAATACAGTTTAGTAAATTCAGTCTAGGATGTTTTATGTGTCATACAGTAGCCTGGAAAAGTTAACACATCACCCAACACTTAATTATTATAACTGATACTTAAGCAGAGGAAAATGCTACCAGAAAAGACGTACAGATTTGATTACTGTTGAGCTGACTACATTTATTCACACCTCAGCAAATGAAAGAAAAATCAACAAGGACGGTCTAAATCTCAAAGAGCTACAATACAATGCAAACTTCAAGCCTGCACATTCCGTCATCAGGGCAGAGCATCCTGTTTTGTGGAGAGCACCAGTGTGAAGTCTCTCAGCTCAGATAAGGCTCTAGATGATCACTCATTTGGACCAAAGTAAGTTATAACTTTATTCCAACATCAAAGTCTCTAACTTACTTAGGACTTAACCCTTTCTATCATCTTTCACTATGAAATTGGTTTTCTCTATTACCTTGCTCAAATCATTTGTCTGTTACTGATAATTGCTCAAAGGTGCTCTTTTTCTGCCCTTTGATTTCCAGTAAGTCAACAGTAATTACCAGACAGTTTCCTGTCTGTGACATCACTGCGATAGACCTTTATCAGGCTATATAGTTTACCTTAGCTATAATGACAGAACTTGCAATATTCTAAAATCAAATCCATTTTACAGCTCATTTTACAGCTCCAGGGTTCATTGTAACACTGATAGCTCCTGTGTGATGAGATTAATATATCTTTTACTAAACATGTAGAACATTTGTTCAGCCAAGTTTTGCTAGTGATTTTAATATTCTTCACCACTTCAATCAATCAATGACTCAAATAGAAATAATAAGAAATGCTATTCATATTTGAACTCTGTCTGCTCTGGATTGTGCAGGATACACACACAGAAGCATTCACACCATCAAAGCTTCAGTTTTAATTCATTTCACGTTAATCTGCCAAAGGATATCTTCATATTGATTTTATGACACTTAATGACTAAGAGCCTTAGTTTCTGCCCATCCCCCCTCCCCTTATTGGCCATTCAGTGGAAAAAAAAAAAAAAGGTTAGCAGAAACACTATGCCAAAAGAAAAATAATAATTTGGGACAGTTAAAAAGCATGAGAAAACCTCATTATTTATTTAATAACTACATGATTTAACATAGCTTCCTTTATAAGAAGATATTTGAAATCCTATAAAGCATCCAGTTACAAATGTTATTCCAATTTGCATATTCAGCTTCAGTTCTATAAGTTAAATGTAAGCAATTGGTCTATTTCCTTTATGTAAGGTTTCAGAAAATATAAAATGTGATGTTAGGTCTTATGTATTCTTATATGCACCTCAGTGTTAGGTGTAAAATACATTAATCTCATTGTGCCAGTAGAAACAGCAA
Source organism: Camelus dromedarius (assembly GCF_036321535.1). Classification (NCBI taxonomy): domain Eukaryota; kingdom Metazoa; phylum Chordata; class Mammalia; order Artiodactyla; family Camelidae; genus Camelus; species Camelus dromedarius. The sequence goes on from NC_087436.1 coordinate 44,717,859, forward strand.
TAGGAAATGAATAACTTTTAATGATAATGATACATCCCAATTCAATGTATGGTTCCTAATGTACAGTTTGACTTTTACCTTAGCATTCATATCTGAACAAAAGAGCACAAGTTAAAGATGACAGATTTGTGTGGGGTCTTCTCTGGATCTTAATGAATTAATATGAAGTAATTAATGACTAAACTTGTGACCATAAATAATTTATTAAATCTGGGTCTTTAACCTTCTTCTGTTAATTGATGGTAATAACACTTGTCTAAATCAACTTATTATGAAAGTAAAATGATCAACCAACATGAAAAGGCTTTACCAAGGGAATAGCCATCAGATATAAGATATTATTAAATTAAGTTTGTCTTCTTTCTGACTGTTAGGTTGGACCCATTCAACCCTTTACTTTCCATCCTGTCTTCCCAGAGGAAGGAGCTCTTCCATCTCTCTGCTTTCTTGGCACTACTCTGTCAGGAAGGCCTTTTCTCTGCTTACAATCCACACTCCTTCTATTCTTCAAGACTCATTTTAACTCCCACTGCATTCACATCTCTAATTTTTTCTCCAACTTTTTCAGTCCGTGTTGACCTTTTTTACTGTACATCTTCTGTCTTATGTTCTGTCAAAAATAAAAGTGTTTGTTTTTTCCTGAGTGAGATTAATGGTTTTTCCTATAATTACAATGAAAAAGATTGGTTAGGGTTCCGTGTTCACTTTACTTCCTTCTACGTTCAAACATAGACTTTGCATCAGTCTGCTCTTCTTCCCTTCATAAGGGCAAACAAAGATTCCTCCCTTCATAAAGTGCACATTTCAGTCAACAAAAAAGACAATGAAACAAATTACTAGTAAAGTGGAAAGTATGCCAGATGGAGGGTAAGTGTGGAGAAAAATGAGGCAGAGCTAATATTATAGAGGATGATATAACAGTGCTTAATAATATCCATCTAAGCAGAGACTGTCAACTTTACTAGCACACATGCCTCTCTTTTCCCACAACCAGATGCACAATTATCCCATAAAAAGTTCCCAATCTCCTTTCATGTTAAGTGCAACCTTTCAATTAAATTCTCGTCAATAAGTTTTGGTGTCAGTTTCTGAATTCCCTTTTCAGACATCACTTGACATATGCTCTTTGCTCTTTTTCTTCATCACTTTTGATACTTGACTTCCTGATGAGGATGCTGAAACTTAGCCACCATCTTGGCTCAGGATGACAAGAGTCTCATCTTAAGGTGACAGGACAATGAATTGAAAGGAACCTGAGTTTTAAGAACTTTGTGGAACAAAGCAGTGATAACAATTTTGTACTGTCTAATTCTGGAATTTTATGTGAGAGAGAAATAAATTTTCATCTTGTTTAAGCCATCGTTCTTTGGGATTTCTATGACATAAAGATGGACTTAATTCTAACTGATAGATCCACCTGAAGGCAAGATTCTTCGACTCACTGATAAATTCTGGGTCTTGACCTGCTAATAAAGCAAGAAGAAAGATTGTCTGCATTTGCAGCTGAGTCTTTCTGAGAACAACTTGGGAAGCCTGACAAGGGGAATCCATTCAGGCTTCCACTCTCCCACTCAAAGTAGAAATCCAGAGACATTCAATTACAATTTTATTTTACCTTGAGACACTTCGGTAAATTGACAAAGTTTACTCTATTCGTTTTCATGGAAGTGAAAAAAGTAAGCAAAGAGAAACATTTAAAAGGTGATTTGTGTACCATAAATTTTCTTTCCCCTCATTGAATTTATTGTGTAGCTTAGGTGATTTGCACAACCTTCTAAAATGTAATGGACAAAGTAACATTCTATAAATTTGACCTGATTTCCATTCCATGAGGAAAAAAATACACACACACACACACACACACACACACACACACATATATATATTCAAGACTTCTTAGCCTTCACCAGTCTTGAACAACACACACACAAAAAAAACATGTTGCATTATTTTATTTAAATATATATAAAAACATAAAACAAAGCAAAAGTCCCTTGTGGTTATAACTCTTGTACAACCATAAAATCAAAGCAAACACTCAATTTAAAATAAAACAAAATTTTGAAGTCAGGAAAAGTTTAATTAATATTATTAACTTAATGTGACAGATGTTATTTTGCTGAGACTCAATTGCTGCTTGAAACATTAATATATACCATTACAGGAAGGTTTCCAAGTCCATTATACTTACCTGCTGTTCAAAGGTTTAGTACTTTCCTAGTTACGTGTCTTCAGACTACATTGTTTTAAAGGACACAGTGACATAATACGGCTTTCACTAGAAACTAAGACATCTCCTATGTATTAAATCTGCCTCTGATGATTTATTTTTAGCCTAAGAAAGTGAAAGAAACTGCATTAATACAATTTTTAAATATAAATTAAAAGTTAAGTATAAGAATCATATGACAGACTCCCCACTAAGATGAAATAAGATGGACTGGATTTATGCTCTGTCTGATACAACGTATAAATGGACAAAATATATGAAAAGATTGCTATCAAGATATTAGATACCAGGCAAGTAAGGGCAGTGATCTCAGAGATAAGAAACATGACATGAACTCTATGATAGTTTATGGCATGAATACTGATTAGCACATGCTTTTGGGAAATGTGCTATAATTACCTAAAAGAATTACAGAGAAGAATGTCCAGAGTTCACAAAATGTTGGAAATTACATCTATTCTTAGCAACCACAATGGAAAACTTCAGAATTTACAGGTGTTCAGTTACAGTGTTAAAAAGGATTATGCCTCAATAGTGGAGAAAATTTAAGTTCCTAGTTCTGTTTTTTACAAAGTTTAAAAGCAAAACTTAAAAGGATTAAACTGTTTATAAATAAATTAGCCATGTCCCAGAAAAAAATTCTAACAATATTTTTAAGAATACGAAAATATCAACTATATAACTATATAATATTCACAATGTCTGATGTTCAGTCAAAAACTACCAAACATGCAAAAAAAAAAAAAAAAAGCAGGAAAATACAACCTATAATGAGGCAGCTGACCCAGGAATGGCATAAATGGGAAAATTAGTGGACAGTTATCAAAAGTTTTTATAACTATGTTCCAAATATGTAAGGAGCTACAGAAAGGATTGAACATGTTAAGTAAAGGCATGGAATCTATTTTTAAATAATCTTCTAGACATAAAACACAATGATTGACATGAAAATTCATTGGATGAGATTTTAGCAGATTAAAATTGAAGAAAAAATTGGTAAACTTTAATAAATAAGAATAGAAACTGTTCAAATGAAACACAAAAGGATTAGAAAAATTTGCATTATTGAGCTGTGGGACAATTTCAAGTGATGGAATATATGTGTAATTAAGAGTCCCCAAAAGAGGGGAGATTAAGGGACTAAAAATTTTTAAAGTAATAATAAAAATTGCCAAAATGATGGAAATTAATAACCACATAGTTTCAAGAGGCTAAAATAATTACAAGCACAAGAAATCCAAAGAAAACTACACCACAGCACATCATATCAAATTACTTTAAATCACTAATAAAATCGAAATCAAAAGCAACCAGAGAAAAAAGATGCATTATGTATCAGGGATTAAAGATAAAGATGACAGCCAATTTCTCATTGGAAAGTGCATACTGAAAGTCATGGAGCTGAAAGAAAAAATCACAACTTTCAACCTAGAATTCTTTACCCAGCAAAAATGTCTTTCAAAAACAAAAGCAAAATAAACATGTATTCAAACATACAAATGTTAAATGAATTTATTATCAGCAAACCTGCTCTATAAGAAAAATTAAAGGAAGTCATTCAGACAGAAAGAAAGAGATGGCCAGAGGGACACCTGTATCTACTTAAAGGGGCCACATCATAGCAAAAGATAACAACATAGGTAACTATAAAGAATTGTGTTTGTAGATCTCAGAATGTATCATAGGCCTAAATATACAACTTAAATTCTGTAAAACATCTAGAAGAAAATATAGGATTAAATCATTATGAACTTGAATTAGACAAAATTTCTTAGATACTATGCTAAAAACATAATTCATAAAAGAACAAATCAACAAGCTTGACTTCACCAAAATTAAAAATGTCTTCTCTTTGAAAGATCCCATCAAATAAATGAAAAGACAAGCCATGTGCTGGGAGAAAATATTTGCAAAATATAATAAAGACTTGTCTTTAGAATTAATAAAGAAATTCAAAACTCAATACTAATAAAACATACAATCCAATTTAAAAAATGAGCCAAAGATTTGAATAGACACTTAACTAAAAATGGTGTATGAAGGACAAGTACCTACATAGTAAGATATTCAACATCTTCAGTATTAGGGAACTACAAATTAAGACCAAAAATACCTAGCCCAATGCTAGACTTGAAGTAAGACTGTTTTTGGTAAATCACTCAAAAGTACAATAAATATATTGAAACTAAGGACCAAGGGTTTTCCAACTCTTGGTTTGAACAATACCAATGTATCTCCTATTATTTAAAGAGATGCTAAAATATCAACTCTAAAAATTAAATTACTTTTTATTTAGCTTGATTTAATAAATAAATGCCAGAAGACTTCCTTAGAAGTGGGCAGGAAAATGTCGAAAATTTTATAATAGAGAGGTAGTGAACCATCATGATAAACAAAGATGTCAGATAATATACAAGTTTCCTTCTAAAACCTTATTGCCTTGCATGATCTGAGGTGGACCATCATAGGATCCCAGCTGCCATCTGCCCAAGGATACCACTTAATACGGATATAACAGTGTTCTTCCTCCAGTGAATCCAGGCCACTTCCTATTGTCCCTCATGTGCACAGGTAGCCTTTTCCCAGGTAGATAATTTGGGAGGCAAGAAATACCTCCAATAACTTTGATACTAAGAGCACTAGTATATTTAACTGTTGGTTTTCTGAGTGGGTCTTCAGAAAGAGGCATCTTACCTCACTTAGTTTAATCAGACTGGCATGATTCTCTAATAAGAGTGAAGAGAGAGGGAGAAAAGAAAGCAAACAGAAAAGAGAAAATACAAAATTAAGAGATGTAAGAGCAAGGAAGACTTGAATTAAATATTATATTAGATTCACTTTTGATCATACTATCATTGTGTAATATCATCAAAGATATATTTTATAGAAGAGATCCAATGCCATTAAAATCCAAGTGGGGAGAGAGAAAATGAGTAAGACTCAGGGATGTGATACCGAGTATAGAAGTTCTAAAACAAAGCCTTATTTTCCACTGTCCATAGCAGCCATAAAAAGGCAGCACCCAGCTGGAGGGCGACTCCTCCTCTCTTGGTAAACTGGAGAAGCTACCTGAAGTGTGAAGACTTTGGCTAAAACCCTGGAGAGGGCATTCTGCAATAAACAACTTGATACCACTTTATCTTGTCATACAACTCTGAAACTCTTCACAATAATTTGAAAATATGCTCCTCTGCTTTGTACACAGGACAAGCTCCCACTAGTGTCTACATAAGAAGAACAGGATCAAGCATGCTGTGTCTAAGTGGACGTGCCCCAGTCACCCAGACAGCTCTCTATCTTTGATTGTTGTATTAGCTCTAATTCTTCAAGGCAATCTTTGAAAAAGAAAATGCAAACACCACAACAGCTGGAGGAAACAGATGAGTCCTTGTTTCTAGGCAGTGCCTCACCCCAGTGTTTTTGGAGGTTAACTGGAAACAATCACTACAGTTGATGTGTGTGTGTATATGTGTGTATGTGTATGTATATATATGTATGTATGTATATATACACATACACATATATACACACACACACACATATATATGTATATATCTACATTTATACATGCATGCAGTGATTAAAAACTATTATTTTGGCTTTCCTTTAAAAAAAATACCATAGAACACATCTACATATTTAACTGTGGTAATGCAAGCACTATTTCCTAATAATGGAGATTCCACTTAAAAGTTATCTACTGCTGATTCAAGAACCCACCACATTGATAGTTAAACATACATATTGTATCCTAATAATTATTCTTCGGCTCTGTTCCAGCCCCTCTGAATAGAAAGTATTTCAATGATTAAACTTTTTTGTTCTGAAATATTATATACCAAGGTATACACAGTGGTTATCTCCAATTGTGAGAATATGGGTTTGTTTTATTTTAGTTGTTGATTCATTTTGCTTGGCTCCTCTTTTTTTCTACAATCATCATGGTTTTGCTATCTTTCTAATTTTTTTCTTTATTTTAATTTTAAACTTTAAAAAGACAAATTCCTTGTGCTGAGTAACTTCTACTTGCCCCTCGAGGCTCAGTCTGTATGATTCCTTCCCACCTTCCCCTGTGCCCAGGAGGCTGATACATGCAGACCGCATGGGTGGGCTTCATTGTCACCCGGCTACCATTTTAAGTTTGGTCAATGAGAAGTAGGGGAAGATCACGGCATTAATGAAATTCAACATTAATTCATGATTTAAAAATTCTTAGTAAATTAGGAATAGAAGGCTTCCAATTATTTTTACCAACAGTCATAGATTTATATATTTCCTGTTTTTCTAAATTAGTATTTTTTGGAGAATTTGGCCATTTCATCTAAATTATCAAATATGTCTGTGTAACTCAAGTATATAAGTCTGTAGGAATTGTTTCTTTCCTTATCATTCTTAACTTTGGTTCTTTCTTTTTTTCTTCATTATCAGTTTGATGAAATAATAAAATTTCCTCTAAGACTGAAATAAGACAAGAATGGAAATTAACATCACAGCTATTCATCATTTTACTAAAGGTCCTATTAAGAACAATTATACTATTTGCTTATTTATGTGCACTATGTATCTCAATGCTTGCATCCATAAAAGTGAAAATGAACACAAACATTTTTAGACAATTTATAACAAAGGAGCAAAGAACATACAATGGAAAGAATAGTGTCTGTAATAAATGGTGTTGGAAAACTGGACAGCCACACGAAAAAGAATGAAACTAGACCACTGTCTTACATTGCACACAAACATTAACTCAAAATAAATTAGAGACTTGAAAGTACGACCTGAAGTCTTAAAATTCCTAGAAGAAACCATACTCAGTAACCTCATTAACATCTTAGCTATGCGTATGTGAAACTGACTCCAAAGGCAAAGGAAATATAAGCAAAAATAAACAAATGGGACTACATCAAACTAAAAATGTTTCTGTACAGTGAGGGAAACAATCATTAAAACAAAAAAGCAACCTACTAAATAGAAGATTTTTATAAGTCATGTATCCAATAAGGGGTTAATATCCAAAATTTATGAAGAACTCAAACAATTCAACAACAATGACAACAACAGAAAATCAACCCAATTAAAAAATGATCAGAGGGGAGATGGAGAAGATGGCGGAGTAGAAGGACGCTCGCAGGTCACCCTCTCCCACAAATACACCAAGACCCACATCTACAGACCTACTCAGCCAACCAGAGCACCTGTGGAACTCCGACAGAACATCGCCCTCTTCAAAAGATAAAGACGCCAAAAATCTGGTAGGAGAAAAGGAAAAAAGAAAGAACAAAAGGCAAAGCAGCGCGCGGGACGGGTCCCGCGGGGAGGGAGCGGCAAAGGAGGACTGGCGCTCGCTCGCTGGGTCTCCCCTCTCCAACTGAGAGGCCAGCGGGATGGAGGGGGAGCCTCCGAGGCTCGGATCTGTACAGAGCAGCCCTTGACTAACAGAACTAAGTTAACCGGCACAGAGCGTCCCCCCGACACCCAGCCTGAGACGCGGGCCGGCAGCGACGGGCAGGGCCAGGCTGCACAAGCCGGGGGGAGGACGGGGGCGGCTGCACAGAGGCAGCCCCGGGGGAACGCAAGGGGCTGCACGCTGTGACTGTGGGTGCACAGGGCAGAACAACCTGGGCCCTCCATAAAACAGCAAGGTTGATGTGCTCTCGGGGGAAGGGTGCACACCCCCATCTCTGAAAACTCGTGGAAAGTTTTTGGGGGAAGAGAGGCGGGGCTCAGGCACAGCCGCCATATCCTCCGCGCTGAGCACCCAGGCGGGGGCAGGGTGAAACCTGCATCCGCACGGAAGGGCTTAGCAGCCTCAAAGGCCAGACTGAGACTGGCCTGCAGCCAGGGACAGATAGGATCCTTCCATCCTGGTCCCTCAGACAACTTGCTCCACAAAGACAAACAAGGAGCTGGGTTTTGGCTCGGAGCAGGGACAGGGCTGTCCCTCGGTCTTCCCCGAGCCCACCCGCGGAGCGCCCACCAGGGCGGAGCGCGCAGCCGCACAGAGAGCGGAGTTACCGGTGGCGCAGGTAGAGGGAGAGCGGCCCCCCCGCCTTTGGGGCAGGAACACAGCTCCTGACCGAGGTGCTGGGAGGGGGCACGACCCGCCCTCCTACCTGGCCAGTCTGCAACATCTGACTGCGGCATCCGGAGGGGCAGCGACCCGCCCGCCCACAGCAGAGAGCTGCACCTGCCCCAGTGTTAGGAGGAGGCGCCATCTGCTTGCCGACAGGTGCTGGGAGCAGCACAGAAGAGGGCGCCAACGGAAGGCCTCTGAAAACAGCAAGCTGAACTTCCAAAACAGGACGAAGACAGAAAGACTTCACATTAAAAACACACAGACTCCAGGAGAACACCGACAACCCCCCCCTTTTTTTTTAAATCTGTTTTTACATGTTCTATTTTCTATTACTCTCTTAATTTTTACTTCTTAATTCATTTCTATTTCTCTTGGGTTTTGATGTCCTGCTATTGATTAGACACAGGTTTCAAATACATCTATTCATCTCCCCCCCCTTTTTTTGTAAAGGTTTTAAAAGGACATCTCAACCCGATTAATACTCTGCTTCAACTCACTCTTCTATTATTCATTATACACTGTTTTCAAACCCTCTTTCTCCCTTCTTTTAAAATTCTTTCTCTCTCTCTCTTATTTTTTTTTCTTTTTTTCCTAAGTTCGATTCCTAAATAGGCATTAGATAGATAAAATCCTTAAGGACCAAAATAAACAACTGATACTCCATAAACCACAGTGCCAAAGAGGTATGAGCAAGATGAAGAAGCAGAAAAACATTTCCCAATTAAAAGAAAAAGAGAAATCCCCTGAAAGAAAGATCAACGAAATAGACATCGATAGCCTACTAGATCAAGATTTCAAAAAAGGAGTGATCGAATTGCTGAAGGAATTAAAAGAGATAGTGTTTAGAGATATAAAATATGTCAAAAATGAAATTGAAGCTATAAAGAAGAGCCAAGTAGAATGGGCAAACTCATTGACAGAGATGAGGAATGATCTAATAGCTGTGCAAAGCCGACTAGATAATGCAGAGGAACGAATTAGTGATCTAGAAGACAGGGCAATAGAAAGCACCCATTCAGAAGAACTACAAGATAAGCAAATAAAAAATAATGAAAATAGCATAAGGGACCTATGGGATAATATAAAGCATCCCAATCTTTGCATAATAGGGGTCCCAGAAGGAGAAGAAAGATCAAAGGGGATTGAAAAGATTTTTGAAGAAATCATGACTGAAAACTTCCCAAACTTAAAGAAGGAATCAGATATCCAAGTACAGGAAGCTCAGAGGGTCCCAAACAGGAAGAACCCAAATAGACCCACACCAAGACATATCATAATCAAGATGGCCAGAGTCAAGGATAAAGAAATTATTCTAAAGGCAGCAAGAGAAAAGCAAAGAGTAAGTTACAAGGGAACCCCCATCAGGGTCTCAGCTGATTTCTCTACACAAACACTACAGGCCAGAAGGGAGTGGCAATATATATTCAAAGCCCTGAATGAAAAAAAGACGCAGCCTAGGATCCTTTATCCAGCAAGGCTATCCTTGAGGATAGAAGGAGGAATAAAGAGTTTCACAGACAAAAAAAAAGCTGCAGGAGTTTAGCAACACTAAACCCATGCTAAAAGAAATATTGAAAGGGCTATTCTAAATAGAAAAGCAGCAGGATGCTACAGAAATGAGAAACACACAACTGGAAAGGTGATAACTCATGAATTACAAATAAAGTAAACATGAAATTATAAAAGAAGACATACAAATTACTGAGAGTGGGAGAGGGAGGCAGGGAAATATAGAATATTTTTTTCTTTCTTTTTAAAATTTTTTTTAACAGTAGGATGGGTTTGAGATTATGTTACTATCAGTTTAATAAAACAGTTATAGTAATGGGTTGATAGATTTACAAAAAAGGGTAACCACAAGCCAAAAATTTACAAAGGAGTCACAAAAATTAAATAAAATCCATGATAATACAAAGGAAAATTACCAAACCACAAAAGGAAGAAGAAAGGAACAAAGAAGATATACCAATTCAACTGCAAAGATAAATTCAAAATGGCAATAAACACACATCTATCATTAATTACTGTAAATGTTAATGGACTAAATGCTCCAGTCAAAAGACACAGAGTGGCAGACTGGATAATAAAGCAAGAACCTTCAATATGCTGCATACAAGAGACCCACTTTAGGGAGAAGGACACATATAGATTGAGAGTGAAAGGATGGAAAAGGATATTCCATGCAAATGGAAAAGCCAAAAAAGCAGGTGTTGCAGTACTGATTTCAGACAAAATAGACTTTAAAACAAAGGCCATAAAGAAAGATAAAGAAGGACATTTTATAATGATTAAAGGAGTGATACAAGATGAGGATATTACACTCGTTAATATATATGCACCCAATATAGGAGCACCTAAGTACATACAAGAATTACTAACAGAGATAAAGGGGGATATTGATGGGAATACAATCATAGTTGGAGATTTTAACACTGCATTAACATCACTAGACAGATCTTCCAGACAGAAAATAAACAAGGCAACAGAGAAATTAAATACTACAATAGAAAAACTAGATTTGGTGGATATTTTCAGAACATTACACCCCCCAAAAATAGGATATACATTCTTTTCAAGTGCACATGGAACATTTTCCAGGATCGATCATGTACTTGGGCACAAAAGAAACCTCAACAATTTTAAGAAGATAGAAATTATCTCAAGCATCTTTACTGACCACAATGCCATGAAACTGGAAATCAACAACAGAGAAACAAAGGAGAAAAAAAGGAAAGCATGGAGATTAAACAATATGTTATTGAAAAAACAATGGATCAATGAGGAAATCAAAGCTGAAATTAAAAAATACTTTGAGACAAATGATAATGAAAGCACAACCACTCAAAACCTATGGGACACAGCAAAGGCAGTGCTAAGAGGGAAGTTTATAGCAATACAGGCCTTCCTCAAAAAAGAAGAACAATCTCAAATAAACAATTTAACCCACCACCTGAATGAATTAGAAAAAGAAGAACAAAAAGCCCCAAAAAGCAGCAGAAGGAAGGAAATAATAAAGATCAGAGAGGAATTAAATACAATAGAGATTAACACGACCATAGAGATAATCAACCAAACCAAAAGCTGGTTTTTTGAAAAAGTAAATAAAATCGACAAACCTCTGGCCAAACTCACAAAGAAGAAAAAAGAGAGAGCACAAATTAGCAAAATAAGAAAGGAAAATAGAGAAATTACAACAAACAAAATAGAAATACAGAATATCATACGAGAATATTATGAAAAACTATATGGAACCAAACTGGATAACCTAGAGGAGATGGACAAGTTTCTGAAAACATACTGTCCACCAAAACTGAATCAAGAAGAATGTGAACACTTGAACAATCCAATCACTAGAAAGGAAATAGAAATAGCAATTAAAAAACCTCCCTACAAATAAAAGTCCAGGACCGGACGGCTTCACCGGGGAATTCTACCCAACATACAAAGAAGAACTCATACCAGTCCTTCTCAAACTCTTCCAGACGATTGAAAAGGAGGGAATACTCCCAAACTCATTCTATGAAGCCACCATCACCCTGATACCAAAACCAGGCAAAGACAATACAAAAAAAGAGAATTATAGGCCAATATCACTGATGAACATAGACGCCAAAATCCTCACCAAAATTTTAGCAAATAGAATCCAACAACACATAAAAAAGATTATACATCATGACCAAGTGGGGTTCATCCCAGGGACACAAGGCTGGTTCAACATACGCAAATCAATCAGTGTAATACATCACATCAACAAGAGAAAGGACAAAAACCACATGATCATCTCAATCGATGCAGAAAAAGCATTTGATAAAATTCAACACCCATTTATGATAAAAACTCTCGTCAAAGTGGGTATAGAGGGAACATATCTCAACATAATAAAAGCTATATATGACAAACCTACAGCCAGCATAGTACTCAACGGTGAAAAACTCAAAAGCTTCCCACTAAAATCTGGGACAAGACAAGGATGCCCACTATCACCACTCCTATTCAACATAGTCCTGGAAGTCCTAGCCACAGCAGTCAGGCAAGAGAAAGAAATAAAAGGGATCCAAATTGGAAAAGAAGAGGTAAAAGTGTCATTATATGCTGATGACATGCTACTATATATAGAAAACCCTAAAAGGGCCACACAAAAGCTACTAGAGCTGATTGAAGAATTCAGCAAGGTAGCAGATTACAAAATTAACGTTCAAAAATCAGTGGCATTTCTTTACACTAACGATAAATCAACAGAAGAAGAAAGTAAAGAAACAATCCCCTTTAAAATAGCACTCAAAGTAATAAAATATCTGGGAATAAATCTAACCAAGGAGGTGAAAGAATTATACACAGAAAACTATAAACCATTGATGAAGAAAATTAAAGAAGACTTTAAAAAATGGAAAGATATTCCATGCTCTTGGATTGGAAGAATCAATATGTTAAAATGGTCACACTGCCCAAGGCAATCTACAGATTTAATGCAATCCCTATCCAATTACCCAGGACATATTTCACAGAACTAGAAAAAATCATAATAAAATTCATATGGAACCATCAAAGACCTAGAATTGCCAAAGCATTACTGAAGAGAAAGAAAGAGGCTGGAGGAATAACTCTCCCAGACTTCAGACAATACTATAGAGCTACAGTCATCAAGACAGCATGGTATTGGTACAAAAACAGATATATAGACCAATGGAACAGAATAGAGAGCCCAGAAATGAACCCACAAACTTTTGGTCAACTCATCTTTGACAAAGGAGGCAAGAATATACATTGGAATAAAGACAGTCTCTTCAGCAAATGGTGTTGGGAAAACTGGACAGCAGCATGTAAAACAATGAAGCTAGAACACTCCCTTACACCATATACAAAAATCAACTCAAAATGGATTAAAGACTTAAACGTAAGACAAGATACAATAAACCTCCCAGAGGAAAACATAGGCAAAACATTATCTGACATACATTTAAAAAATTTTCTCCTAGAAGAAATAAAAGCAAGAATAAACAAATGGGACCTAATGAAACTTACAAGCTTCTGCACAGCAAAGGAAACCAGAAGTAAAACAAGAAGAAAACCTACGGAATGGGAGAAAATTTTTGCAAGTGAAACCGACAAAGGCTTGATCTCCAGAATATATAAGCAGCTCATACAACTCAATAAGAAAAAAATAAACAACCCAATCCAAAAATGGGCAGAAGACCTAAACAAGCAATTCTCCAAGGAAGACATACAAATGATCAAAAAGCACATGAAAAAATGCTCAATATCACTAATTATCAGAGAAATGCAAATCAAAACTACAATGAGGTATCACCTCACACCAGTCAGAATGGCCGTCATTCAAAAATCCACAAATGACAAATGCTGGAGAGGCTGTGGAGAAAGGGGAACCCTCCTACACTGCTGGTGGGAATGCAGTTTGGTGCAGCCACTATGGAAAACAGTGTGGAGATTCCTCAAAAGACTAGGAATAGACTTACCATATGACCCAGGAATCCCACTCCTGGGCTTGTATCCAGAAGGAAATCTACTTCAGGATGACACCTGCACCCCAATGTTCATAGCAGCACTATTTACAATAGCCAAAACATGGAAACAGCCTAAGTGTCCATCAACAGGTGACTGGATAAAGAAGAAGTGGTATATTTATACAATGGAATACTACTCAGCCATAAAAACCAACAACATAATGCCATTTGCAGCAACATGGATGCTCCTGGAGAATGTCATTCTAAGTGAAGTAAGCCAGAAAGAGAAAGAAAAATACCATATGAGATCGCTCATATGTGGAATCTAAAAAACAAAAACAAACAAACAAACAAAAACAAAGCGTAAATAAAGGACAGAAATAGACTCACAGACAGAGAATACAGACTTGTGGTTACCAGGGGGGTGGAGGGTGGGAAGGGATAGACTGGGATTTCAAAATTGTAGACTAGACTACACTGTATAGCACAGGGAAATATACACAAAATGTTATGATAACTCACAGAGAAAAAAATGTGACAATGAGTGTGTATATGCCCATGAATAACTGAAAAATTGTGCTGAACACTGGAATTTGACACAACATTGTAAAATGATTATAAATCAATAAAAAATGTTAAAAAAAATGATCAGAGGATCTGAATATTTTTCCAAAAAAGACATACAGATGGCAGGCACATGAAAAGGTGTTCAACATCACTAATTAGGGAAATACAAATCAAAACAACAAGGAAATGTTACCATACAGCTGTGGGAATGGTTATTTTTAGAAAGACAAAAAATAAGAAATGTTGGAGAGGATATGGAGAAAAGGGAATCCCTTTGTGCACTGTTGGTAGGACTGTAAATTGGTGTAGCCACTAGGAAAGACAGTGTGGAGATTCTTTTCTAAGTAAATCTAATTCTCTAAAATTAAGAATAGAACTAACATGAAATCCAGCAATTCCACTTCTGGGTGCAGCATTATTTTCAATAGAATATATATGCATACATACATTTACCCCTCCAGACTTAGTCTGGAGTCTTATATAAAATGGAATACTACTCAGCTATAAAAAAGAATGAAATCCTGCCATTTGAGACAACATGGGTGGACCTTGAAGGTATTATGCTAAGTGAAGTATGTCAGATGGATAAAGACAAATACTATATGGTTTCACATAAATGTGGAATGTAAAAAAAAACAAAAATGAAAAGCAAAATAAAACAAAAACAAACTCATAGATACAGAGAACAGATTGGTGGTTGCTAGAGTGGAAGGGTGTTGGGGTGTGGGCAAAATGAATGAAGAGGGTCCACTTTATGGTGATGCCAGACTTGTGGCGGTGATCACTTTGTGACATATATGGATGTCCAATTATAATGCTGTACCTCTGAAATGTACATAATAAAAGATTTAGTGAAAAAATAAAAGTGAAAATGTAGGCAGAACTTAAAAAGAGAGATATAGACAGATAGAAACGGCACGTCATATTTCTTACTGAAGCTCCCTCTTGCCCTCAGGGTATTCTCTCAGAAACTCTGCATTCTTTTACCATGTTGAGGGACGAAGCAAGTGAGACCCTTAAATGAAGATGCCATCACTGCCATACAGTATATCTAGTTCACCATATCCCGACATGAACCCAGATAGCCTCTTTCTAATGGCATAATTCAGCCTTAACAGGCATGTGTATAAGACACAGAAAGATATGAAGTCATACCATGTTTTGTCCATGTCTTGATAAAGAGGGCTCTGCCAGGTACCTAAATATTGATTTGTGCCTTCTTATATACCTCTTGCCACGGTATCTTATTAAGAGTCAGGATGGGTGAGAGGTGTGTCTTACTTTGTAGAGTGTGGAAAGGGTAACTGAAAAAATGTAAGAAACGAGAATCTGTGAGATGCTTCAGTTCCAGGCTTGTTCTACAACAGATCAGCTTTAGAAAAGAGTAAATATCATAGGGGAGGCTTTAAAAAATTGACTCCCTCCATACTACCCGTGCCCTCATAGCACATAAACGTCTTTCTGAACCTGCAGGAATGTGAATAAACCAGTTTAAAGCTCTGGCAGATCCTCAAATACAGTTTCCATTGAGGTATCTGCCTATTTAACCAGACCCAAAGCGGGAGTAAGTATTTTTAAGTCCTACCCAGGGAAGACAGAACTATACAACAGATCTAGGTATTTTAAAATTTCCCTAGGAAATCTAGGCTTTAAACATTTACCATAACTTAGCATTTTAAAACATTGTTTGCTCAGTTTTATCTTATGTTTCACTAAAACTTTGTCGTCATTAAAATTAGATCCTCCCTAGTTTAGAAAAGAAGTAAATGAAAGAAAGAGAACAGATTACATAGTTAATAGATACAAATGAAGTTTATGTTCCTTCTTATTCTTCCAAAGAATGAGCTGGACATGTTTGAAAGCCCAGAGTGGGGAAAAAGTTTCTCAAAAGAAACAAAGTTTAGGAACTCTCTATAATCCCTCTTCATCTTGGAATTCAAATGACAGAGGTCAAAGCTAGCATTTGGAAAAAAGAATTATTTCTCTTCCAGATGAGAAGATGAAAGAACAGGTACAGAAGAGAAGCAATTCGAGTGGGAAGGCATGTTTACGGGTGGATTATTTGCGATGGTACTGTACATGGAAGTTAGCAGTCCTTATTTGCATGAATGTTTTGTACCAACTATTAAGTATAAAATAAGCAACAAGGATATATTATACAACACGGGGAATATAGCCAAATTTTATAATAACTATAAATGAAGTATAACCTTTAAAAATTGTGAATCACTATATTGTACATCTTTAACTTATGTAATATCGTACATCAGCTATACTTCAATAAATATTTAGCTGAAAAAAACCAACATCCATTAATACATGTGTTAAACTACATGATTCTTGGGTCTGTGACAACTTTTTAGAAATCATATAGTCACAAGAATTTCCTAAGCTTTGTACTTAGGCCTGACTTAATGTAGCTATCCAAGTAGAATCTATTCTAAAATGAGAGCCCCATTTATGCAAATGATTCTTTCCAGTAATTGTGGTTATTTATCTAAAGCATTCTTAAAGGGACATGCCCGCTTTAAAAATGTCAGAGTGACAGCCCTTTACTAAGCATATACTTTAGTTTTATGCATTATTCAATATATGACAGAATATGTACCTGAAAATACTTTTTTCTATACACACACACATGCACACACACACACAGCTTGAGCAACATTTTATTATCCTGACTATAAAGATGCTGCCTAATTGCTCTCTAAAGCCGTTGCAATCATTTAAGTTCTATGAATTCCCACTTCCACCCCATCCCCCTTGCCAACGTCTTAGTACTGTTGCTCTGAGAGGTATGAAACTTCATGTTGTATTATTTCATATTAATTAGTTTGGTTACTATTAAGGTTGGACGTATTTTTTATCTTATTGTCTGCTTGGTTTCCTCCTCTGAATTTCCTGCTCATATTCTCCTCCTATTTTCTATGAGCTGTTCAACCCTTCCTTAATGAGTTGCAGAGGCCCTGTGACTATTCTGCACGCCAATTTTTTTTTGTAATTTTTGTGGGATGCAAATATCACAGTGCAATCCACAGACTGTGGTTTTATTTATATGTTTTTATTCGTTAATTTATTAGTATAATTATTTATAGTTATGCTACAATGTCAGTAATTTCCTCAAATCACTCCTTCACTTTTCTGACTTTCTTCAGATGATTCTGATCTCTTTTTAAACACTTCCATTGATATTTCTATCTCCTTGGGTAACTTTTCACTTCTAGAAATTCTATTTCCTTCCCTTCCGCAACCAAATCTTCTTTTCTGTAGTGTCTCCATTTTTCTTGAGATAATCCCTTATGCCCTAAACTGTGCAAGTCATCTCCAGAACAATTTTACATTCGCGTCTGCCAGGCATCACTACCCAGAGACCATTTTTGTTGTTGTTCCTGTTGTTTGTTTCTTAGTTTGGAATATGTGAGTGTGCATGCAGTGAATTCTCATAGGAACTTTTTTCTGGCCTCTAGTGTCTTTACAGCTACTTTGATGCTTCAAATTTTACGCAACGTTTTCAGTTACACTTTGTCATGCTATGGCAACTCCACACGTCCTGTTCCTTTCATTGCCTGAGGATCAAAATCTACGCCTTTACATTTCTAAGCTTGATAACGCTACCCATCCCTACCCCGCCAGTAGGGGGCAGCATTAACATCAGCGCAAGTGCTCATACTTGGAATGTTGGTTTCATCTTTTTTGGCAAGAGGATATATATATACGCAATGTATATACCTGTATCAACCTCAGCTATACAATCACAATTACCCCAAGTATGTTCTATTTATTTGGCATATTTAAATTGGAGGCAATGTCATATTGTGCTAGCCTGCTCTTTTTTTTTTTTTTTTTTTTTTTTTGCTTGTTTTTTATTGGTTTCTCCTGGAGCTATGGATTTTCTCTATTTAGGCATTGTGGTTGCGGTGGGGACACACACACTTGCACACATTCCACTCACATATGTGTCAAACTGGCTTCAGGAAGTGGAAGCACACCTTTTCCAGAGAAGCAGCAATAGGCTTTTTGTCTGTCAACAGTTGGTCTGAATAAAAAGGGTGCCTTCTGGTCACTGTCAGAACCGAGAATCAGTCAATCAACTCGCACACTTATTGAGTGTTCGACTTCAAATAAATCCCAACTTCAGGAACAGTGTTCATGAATTCCTAATACATCACCCTTCCTTCTATTTATATATAAAAAGTTTCATTGGCCAAGAGGTATTTAACAAATGATATTTTCTGGTGAATACATTCACTATTTTTCTTTTGTTTGAACTTACCAAAGATATCAAACTCACAGTAATATATTTGCAATTTTGAAATGATTATTCACAAGCCACAAATCAGAAAATATTTAGCATAAAGTAGTCTATTAGTACTAGGTTGCACTACTTTGTTTAATTTGGCAAAAAAAATTTAGTACATAACATAGATCATGCTAAAAATATAAATAGCTTTTAAAATAACTGCTAACAAGCAAATTAGCTACCGAATGGAACGGCAGCAGATCAATAATGACAGTAAAACTCCAGAGTTCTTGCTGATCTCATATTGCCTCTGAATGCAAACTGTAAAAGAGGTCCCCGCAGGCCTCCAACAATAACCTACAAAGAATGAGACACAAAGGGTATCGAGCATAAAGAGAGTTCAATTTCCCAAGACAGCCAGCTTTTGTCACATCAAACCACCTATTAGTCACAAACTCATACAACTAAGAATTCTCTGCCCTCCCGAGATCACCTGTCATCTTGAAAGAGATAAAACCAATGAAAGGCCCCAGTTTCTTTTCTGTAACATATTTAGTTTATTGTTTTCAATAGATCAAGCAATTTATGATGTTGCTATTACATATAAATAAGGTGCTATACTCTTAGATTGGAAAATGGCATGAATGTGTCAGTAAATGGAAAAGGAAAGGTAAACAAAATAAAGGTGGAAATAGAGGAATATACTCAGCAGGACACACACCCTCCTACTATTTCATATATCTTTATATAATTTAGAATCACTCAATTAATTAAACAATAAAATAAATATTGTAAGGAATTTAAGTTTTTACAGAGTAACTAAAAAGTAGCTGGTTTAATCTCCTGATTCAATGGATATAAAAAATGAAGTTCAATGAATTTAAATAGGTAGGGTAAGAGAGTAGTTTAATAGTAATATAGGGACAGGACTCTCAAGTCAATGTTTAAACACCTTTGAGAACTATTTAGTGTGCACACAGTACTAAAGCACTCCCTATAAATGCATAGTTCTATACAGGCCACATGATACAACAGGAAAAGCAACAAACTTGCTTGTGAATTGTCATCTTTGTAAATGAATATTGAGCGGCGATGGTCTGTCAGGTAGTGAGCTAATTGCTGGGATTCTAAAGATGACACCCATCCTCGGGAACTCTGTGGTCTAATGTGAGACTGCTGATAGGGATTTCAGTTGGGGAATAATTGGGTTTTGTGACGGCTGTATGCACAAGGTGCCACTGGAATACAGAGCAGAGACATCTAAATTGTACTGCAGCATGGGGAGGATTCGAGAGGCTCTCTAGAGAACAAAATTCTTGAGTTAAGTTTGAAAAATGGCAGGATAGAGCTAGAGAGAAAGTAAAGGGGCTAAGACTACCTCCAACAAGAGACCATAGAAGAAATGAAAGAGGAGAGGAATTGGAGAAGTAGGTCAGGGCAGGGTGGCAGGTGAGGTGGGGCAGAGGATTAAAGGCCTTGTGCATTAGCCTTAGTACTTTCAGGATCCTTCTTCCTCTCTGATATGAAAATAATTTAAGATTTTTAGTTAAAAGATTACTCTGTGAGCAGTGTGGAGGGTAAACTGAAAGACTAGAAGCAGAGAAAAGCTGTAAAAGTTTAATGGAAAGGCCAGAGGCCTTGTCAATGGGTAGGATGGAAAGGAAGGGTTGGCCTTAAAAAAAGATGTGCGGATGGACCTAGAGATGATCGTAGTAAGTGAAGTAAGTCAGACAGAGAAAAACAAATATCATATGATAGCACTTTTATGTGGAATCTAAAAAATGATGCAGGTGAAGTTATTTAAGAAACTGAAAGAGACTCAAACACATAGAAAACAAATGTATGGTCACCAAAGGGGAAAGGGGGGGAGGGATAAATTAGGAGTTTGGGATCAGCAGATACACACTACTACACGTAAACTAGATGAAAAATAAGGACCTACTCTAAAGCACAGGGAACTACATTCAATATCTTGTAATAACCTATAATGAAAAAGAATATAAAAAACAACATATATATATATAAATATATATATATATGTATATGTATAACTGAATCACTTTGCTGAACCCCAGAAACTAACACATCGTAAATCAACTATACTTCAGTAAAGACAAAAGGGACTATGTGGAAGGTAGGGTCTCTATAACTTGGCTGCTCTCGAGGTATGAGAGTGGTGACTACAATTTTATCCAGGTTTCTGTCTTGGTTTCTCAAAAAGTAAGGAAGTACAATAAAAAGAATGCTTCAGGATGAGAAAAGGGAATATTATTATTAAGGAAATATTTTTATTAAGTATGGGCATGTTGCATTTCAGATGGCAATAGGAGATCCAAGTGGAAACGTTCCACAGTGAATGGGGTACAATAAATAGAATTTAGGTTGCAAAGATTTGGAAGTCATCAGAGCCTGGGAAGATCTGAAATTTAGCATAAAGAGAACATACAAGGTTAAGAAAGCAAAGATGTAAAGAAACACTTGTAGGGCATCCAAATTAAAAAAAAAAAAAAGGAAAGGAAAGGAAAGAAGACTCAAGAAAAGGACTATGGAGTTTCTGGAGAAACAGGAAAAAGGCTGAAAAAAAAAAAAAGATTAGTATCATAGAAACCAAGGTAGATGAGTTTTTCAAAAGAGGTAGCAGTCATTAGGCTCAAAGCTGTAGAAAGGTCAAGCTGGAGAATATAAAAATGTCCAATAAATCATTTTAATTTGAAAGGCATCAGCAACTTTAGTGAGAAGAATTTTAATGTAGCCTTTAGGTGATGTTGATTAAATTAAAGAGTAAATAGGACACTGAAGAAATGGAGATTGCATGTAGAGATTTCATTTCCAAGAAACTTATCTGTGAATTAGTATAATAATAATTATTATTATATGATTAAGCCTTTTGAGTGGTTACCATGTGCCAGGTTCTTTGCCAAAAGCTCTGTAGTAACTAATCCATTGAATCATAAAAATCTCAATAAAATAAGTACTGCTAATCTCACATAATAGTGATAAAACTGAGGCTTTTGAAAGTTAAGAAATATGCCTAAACTCCCAGTTACTGAATTAGATATTCTTTTTTTAGCGATGTATACTTTTTTCACTGTTATTTTCAAGTTTTTAAAAAATTCTTATTTTTAATTGAAATGTAGTCAATACATAAAGTTAGTTTCAGGAGTACAGCAAAGAAATTCAGTTATACATACACATACATACTTACATATTTTTAGTTTCTTCTCCATTACAGCTCATTACAAGAAATTGAACATAATTCTCTGTGCTATACACTAGGTTTTTGTTGTTTATCTACTTTATATATAGTAGTTTGTATCTGCTAATTCCCAAATCCTAATTTATACCCCTCTTCCCCTTTGGTAACCATAAGTTTATTCTCTATGTCTGTGAGTCTGTTTCTGTTTTGTAAATAAGTTCATCTATGTCAATTTTTTAGATTTCACATATAAGTGATAACATATGATATTTGTTTTTCTCTGCCTGACTTTACTTATTATGATAATCTCTAGGTCCATCCATGTTGCTGCAAACTCAAGTCAGATATTCTCAACCACTATTCTGATGCCCACTAACAGATAGAGGGATTTAAAACTAGAAATATACCTATTGATCATTTGTATTTCTTCCTCGGAGAATTGCTTGTTTAGGTCTTCTGCCCATTTTTGGATTGGGTTGCTTGTTTTTTCTTTATTATATCATATGAGATGCTTATATATTCTGGAGATCAAGCCTTTGTCGGTTTCATCATTTGCAAAAATTTTCTTCCATTCCGTAAGTTGTCGTTTTGTTTTACTTATGGTGTCCTTTGCTGTGCAGAAGGTTGTAAGTTTAATTAGGTCCCATTTGTTTATTCTTGCTTTAATTTCTATTGCTTGGGTAGACTGCCATAGGAGAACATTTTTGAGATGTATATAAGATAATATTTTGCCTATATTTTCTTCTAGGAGATTTATTGTATCTTGTCTTATGTTTAAGTCTTTGATCCATTTTGAGTTTATTTTTGTGTATTGTGTAAGTGAGTGTTCTAGCTTCATTGTTTAACATGCTGCTGTCCAGTTTTCCCAACACCATTTGTTGAAGAGACTGTCTTTATTCCATTGTATACTCTTGCCTCCTTTGTTGAAGATTAGTTGACCAAAAGTTTGT
This sequence comes from Camelus dromedarius, assembly GCF_036321535.1. Classification (NCBI taxonomy): domain Eukaryota; kingdom Metazoa; phylum Chordata; class Mammalia; order Artiodactyla; family Camelidae; genus Camelus; species Camelus dromedarius. The sequence continues at coordinate 44,740,580 of NC_087436.1, forward strand.
GGGTTCATTTCTGGGCTCTCTATTCTGTTCCATTAGTCTATATGTCTGTTTTTGTACCAATACCATGCTGTCTTGATTACTGTAGCACTATAGCATTGTCTGAAGTCTGGGAGAGTTATTCCTTGAGCCTTTCTTTTTCTTCAGTAATGCTTTGGCAATTCTAGGTCTTTTGTGATTCCCTATAAATTTTATTATGACTTGTTCTAGTTCTGTGAAATATGTTCTGGGTAATTTGATAGGGATTGCATTAAATCTGTAGATTGCCTTGGGCAGTATGACCATTTTAACAATATTGATTCTTTCAATCCAGGAGCATGGAATATCTTTCCATTTTTTTAAAAAAATGCTCAATATCACTATCAGAGAAATGTAAATCAAAACTACCATGAGGTATCACCTCACGCCAGTCAGAATGGCCATCATTCAAAAGTCCACAAATGACAAATGCTGGAGAGGCTATGGAGAAAAGGGAACCCTCCTACACTGTTGGTGGGAATGCAGTTTGGTGCAGAAAACAGTATGGAGATTCCTCAAAAGACTAGGAATAGACTTACTATATGACCCAGGAATCCCCCTGGGCATATATCCAGAAGGAACCCTCCTTCAAAAAGACACCTGCACCCCAATGTTCATAGCAGCACTATTTACAATAGCCAAGACATGGAAACAGTGTCAATATCCATCAACAGATGACTGGATAAAGAAGAAGTGGTATATTTATACAATGGAATACTATTCAGCCATGAAAATGACAACATAAAGCCATTTGCAGCAATATGGATGTCCCTGGAGAATGTCATTCTAAGTGAAGTAAGCCAGAAAGAGAAAGAAAAATACCATATGAGATCGCTCATATGTGGAATCTTAACAACAACAACAACAAAAAGAACAAAAATACAAAACAGAAACAGACTCATAGACATAGAATACAAACTTGTGGTTGCCAAGGGGGTGGGGGGTGGGAAGGGGCAGACTGGGATTTCAAAATTTGTAGATACTGACAGGCATATGCAGAATAGATAAACAAGATTATACTGTATAGCACAGGGAAATATATACAAGATCTTGTGGTAGCTCACAGCGAAAAAAAATGTGCCAATGAATATATGTATGTTCATGTATAATTGAAAAATTGTGCTCTACAGTGGAATTTGACAGAACATTGTAAAATGACTATAACTCAATAAAAAATGTTAAAAAAGTGAGGTAATTAAATAAATTATATTTCCCATTTATAGGGATTAAAAAAATAAAATAAAAAATAAAACTAGAAATAGAAGCAAGACTGAGGAAAAGCATTTTTCTTTAATATATAAGAGGTGAGACTGATCACATTTCTATGCTGATAGAAAGGACTAGGGTCAAGGAAGAAGCTGAAAAAAAATTAAAGGAAATAAACCTTGGGGAAATCCAGAAGTCATAGGATCTAGTATATAGTTGGAAGGGCCATCCTTGTATAAGAGATAAAAACACATCTTCCAGGACAGCAGGACTGAGAGATGTATGATTTAAAAATACTTGTATCTCAAAACTTAGGTTTTCTCTACTATAAAAGGGGGATGGCAAAAATTGCTCTACAGATTTCATTTGTATTTTATGAAAAAGAAATAAAATGAGAGAAGCTAAAGAATTTAAGCTAGCTGTGCAGTTCAGAGGGTTGGTTAGCAGTAGTCTGTAGGCACGTGTGCATGTGTATTAGAAGACTACAGAGCATTCTGGAACAGAGGTGGACCTACCCGACACACAGCTATGGCTTCTAGGTACAACCTGTCTCTGATTGCTCAAAGCCTTTACTACTCCTCATTTTCCCCATCCCCTTTTTGGAGCTTATTGTCCACAGCAGACATTCTAGATGTCCTTCTAGCTCCCAGAATGTTCTAGAGCATTCCCACGGCACTCCTGGATATATACATCCTTAACTCCCTGCCTTTTGTCACACAGAAAATGTATCCTCTTTCCCTAGAAAAAGAGGTAGCTTCTCACTTTGAAAACTACTCTTTCCCCCTGTATCTTAAACTTCCTCCCTGAGAACTTGGAAGAAATAACAGGCAGACAAAACGGAGGTGTAGTCCTGCTTCTGGAGCATATTTAAGTACATGACTTGGGATGAGACTTTAATTCTATTGGATTTGAAAGTCTTAATTTGTTAAGTGAAGATAATACCAGTTCATAACAATACTGTTTGAGGCTGCAGTTCGGTATTGTATGTGAAAGTGTGTAGAGTCTGTTCTTATTCTGTTTCCTAACTCTCATGTATTATTTTTTCCCTCAGGCATATACTTCTCTCTTGGTTTTCCACTATTTATTCTCTCCTTGTTTTAAAAACATGATCACTATATTGTTAGTTTATTTTCCTTTTCTCTTCTTCCACATGGGGTCTTCTCCTCACATCTTGAAAAAATTTTTTCAATGGCCCATCTACACTCATCCACCATTGCCACATTTACCACTCCCCCCAAATTAAATCCTCCCTAGACGTCAGCAAAAGGCAGGCTATGTAAGAGGTGCTTGTTGGATTAATGAATGAGTAAAGAACATGTGTTTACAAGTTCATTTTATAAACACTTCAGTAAACTATATCTTGATTACAAAATCAATAAGCTAAGCCACACATTTGGTTTATACAAATGAAAACACAAAATGGCTTTATTATATCAATATCAGTAAATTTAGATGTCAGCAATGGCAGAACAAAGATCATCACTATAATGGCCCAGCATTTTACACTTTGCTAGTTACATTGATTTGGTTCAGAATGCGGGTTAGTGCTGGATCTGGAAGAGACATAAGGACGTAGCTGAAAAGAGACAAGCCGGGAAGGAAAAAAAAGAAATTTATTTTTCCAGTTTTCACTGAGAAATTGCCATTCCTCTTTTATGATTATCATTCATCAAAATGGATTGAGTAGATTTTATTTCTTCTGTTTTTAATTATTACTTATTAAAAACCATTTATTCTTTTAGAAAGTGATACAATAAGTGGTTTTGGTTCTCAATAAAACATAATAAGGCTGACTGGTTGCTAGGATCCCATCTGAGGACGATATTTACTAGTTTTACTTATTTTGGTGTACCACGAGTTTTCATCTCTCCATTACTCACCAAAAGGAGTAGGGTATGCATTTCAAGGATCTTCCAGGAATTTTTGCAGTGTGCATGGTCCACATTTCCCTTGATACACCCAGAAGACTTCTTTCCTAGTGTACATCCCTATAAGACCCAATCATTATCCCTGGATTGAGTAACATATACTTCGGCACATGCTGTGATTTGAGAAGTGCCAGAAATTACCCACCCATACCAATAATTTGTCCACCAACTTAATTGCCAAAACAAGTTAATGACATATGAATTATCCATATGAGAGATAGTCCAAATGCAGTCTGATTGCTTGATTAAATCTTTTACTCATTCAGTACTGCGTGACTATCTGGAGCTTATATAATCTATCTAATCTAATCAGAATAGACAGGAGAAGCACTCTGGTAACATTAACAACTCCCCGCAGTCTATAATGAGAGAGCAAGCGGAATCATACATAACATGGGTATGGTTCAGGAAATACGGTCATTGTAGCTCTAAGCAGTGAGAGGATAAGAAGTAATCCGAGCCGCTCTGGATCCGTCTGGGGGAGAGTCATGAAGGATGCGGGACTTGCACAGGGTCTTGACACACGAGTAGCACTGGAATAAGTTATATGGTATGAGAGACACATTCCCAGTGGAGAAACAGTGTGGATATGTGCACAGTTTGGGCTGAACTGGGTGTGAACACTGAGGCTAGGCTCAAAGACACATTCTGGAGCAATGGGAGAGAATGCTGAACGTGCAGATCAACTTTGGAAACTTTAGCCCAAAGAACTTAAATGGTAAGATATACACAATGGGGTAGAGGCGTGGGTAGATGAACAATAAAGCTCATTCAAGCGGATCTAATGTTTCTATGGAAGTAAGAGAAAGAGGATCAAAGGCCATCTGATAGAAATCAAACTTTGAATCAAGGTATTTTTATAGCTTCCTTAACAATATTCCTTATAGGTTTTGTACTGATAAAAGTTCCTAGGAATATGTTGTACATACATTTATTATCTTGCCATAAAACACTCACTTCAAGGAAAGAAAAGTAATTATAAATTGCTTACCTTATATACAGGAGGACTTTTGCATACAAATTTATTTTGTTCCAGTAATAACAGGTAGAAAGTAAGCTTCATGAAGTCAGAAGTTAGTCTGGCTTGTTTACCATGCTCTTCCATCTCCCAGAACTCTGCTTGGCGTAGGGCAGCTAGTCAGTAAGTATCTGTTGAGTGAAGAGTTAATATTGGAGCAAACAGTATGATCACTATTTTACAGATAAGAAAGCTGAAACTTTTACAGAGTTTAAATTCATGCCAACTGGACGCTAACATGTACCCTCTTTATTTGGAAGGTTAAATGAGTGACAGAGTCAGAACTGATTATGAATTTGTAACTTCTCGCTCCTCCAGCCATCTAGCTCTGCCATAGCTCAGGACACAAAAGCATGATTCTTACATCTTAATAGGGAGGAGGGAGAAAAAAATGATTCACCTTTTCTGTTCTGTCTGTCTATCTCTCTATCGATCTAGCTATCCATCTATCTTATCTCCATCACATCTTTCATGTGTTGTGAGACTGTCAGATGGAATCGTGTTCCTTTCTCCAGTTCCTGCAGCGCCTGACCAAGCCCTAAATCAGTGACATGCATTTGTGAACAATTTCGACTCCTGGACTGAAGAGCATGAAGAGAAGAACCTCGCCCCTCCTTTCCCTTAGAGTAACAGTATTTCCACAGTCCAGTGTTCAGATGAAAGTTAGCATGTGTTTTATGTTAGCCATTAGAAGTGTGTTTTTTAGAGCTGTCAATAACCATTCTTTTTCTCTCTCTTTATTTAACTTGTACAGCGGCAGAAGAATAAATCAGAATTACTTGTTTTTGTGATTTGCTTAGATTTTCTACCGTTAAAATAAACCTGGATTCAATACAAAAACGTAAAAGATAAATGTAGTGGTGGACCATGGTTTTTAAAAAATGTTTAACAATGTAACCATTTTTAAAATGGGGGTTTGTGTGTGTCTGTGGGAGAGACAGAGACAGATACTGCAGATATAAAGGTGGCAACAGACTGAGCACAGGGGTAATGAAAATGCACATTCTTCCACCTGACCCACCACTGACTCGGAGAAGTCTTCAGCAGCTTGGCTGGCCTCAAAGTCTATTTGATGTGGTTCTATCAATCCTTACATGTGTTTATATAGCCAAATCCACCGGACTCTTTTTCCAAATCATATATTTTAAAGGTCTATTTCTAACATCTTGGAATCACTATCCCCTCAACTGAGATTCACCAATCACATTGGTAATATCCTGATAAGAGTAAGGAAGTCACTGTATTTAGCAGAATATTAAAATTAATATTTGTATTGGTCAAGTGTAGAGGTTATTTTAGTTTCATATTCATCATAACTTAAGTGCAAATCCACAAATTGGACTGAAAGAAAAAGTCGAAAGCAAGATGTAATCAAATTAACCTCATAGAATTTTATGGCTTTCTTTTAACGTGCTTATCAACATTTTAATGTATTAATCCTGCAATTTTCATTTAACATTGTTTTTCTCCCCTATAGTTCCATGAGGGCAAGGTCTCTGATGTCTTCCTCAGCAATACACCCTGCTTCTATATAGTGCCTAGAAAACAATAGCTAAGTACTGAATAATTATGTGTTGTTTGAATAAATGAATGACTATTGAGTGCATGCTATGTTTTTAGTACTTTACTGAGGGTAGAAACAGTACCAACAACATAATTTTTTCCCCAAAATGTTTTAAATGTTCAGCCGAGTACAACAAATGATTCAAAAAAAAAAAAAAAACATAGTTTTTGTGGTGGTTTATTTGAGAAGACACGACCAATATGTGTCTTCAGTTAAGAAAACTTTGGGATTTTCCTCTCAGTTTATGAAATATCACATCAACCAACCTGTATGGCCATCACGCACGATAGTCTTTGTTAAGAACAAATCTGAGGTCGTTGGTTACTTTAGCTTTGGGAGTTTCCAGATAAAGCAACTCAATTTCCCATCAGATCTTAGTAGCCACAGACTACAAGCTTCTTGACGTCAGAGATTTCACATTACTTGAAGTTTCCACCATGTTGTTATCTCCTTGGTTTATACAAGGAGACTCAGTACAATTAGTCAGAACGAAGACACTTTATAGTACATGGAGACTGTGCTACATATCAAAGTCTATTATTGCACTGACAGCGGGCAAGTCAATTACTTGCATCAATCCAGCAGATACCGGGAAGCGAAGCAAGGGCGTTAGGTATTTCCTCTGGTACAAATCTATGGCCCCCTTTCCTGCTCTTGCTGCATGGAAGATAAGTTTAAAAAGAGAAAAGCAGTAGAAGCAAGGATGCCAGGAATGCCTATATATTACAGAGAAAGAAGTGAAACAGAGAAAAACATTCCAAAAAGGAAGACAACCAAAAAAGAAACCGATACTAGACGAGCACGTATAGGGAAAACGGCGTCACGCAGGCGCCCTTGCGAGACACCTGGTGCCCAGGGGCTCAGCCGTACTATCCCGCATGCCCGGGACCCACGTAGTGCTGTACAAGCACGACTTGCACCACGCAGGCGCACTGGTTAGCGCCTATCATATTTGGCCAGATGCCGGCTCTGTCTGCCTTGCTATATAAGCACTTTCCGCTGCAGCCATTGAAGCCCGTGTACCCCTCCACAATAAAGGCACGTCAGAGATGCCCACAGCTCTGAGAGAGTTCTTCCATCTGCCCAAATCCGGGAACCTGCCAGGCATTATTATTATTATTTTTGCATTTATAGCACCACCCCTCTCGCAAAATTTTATCTCTGGACCTCATAAGTCTTCCAGTCCCTCCTAAGATGTGCTTCTGAAGCTCAAGCTACGACCATCAACAGCCTCCTCCCAGCCAGGTTTCCCCAACTCCACCAGCAGATACAGTTCTCTGCTCCTTCCAAGGATCATCAGCCACAAAGTTCTGGCTCACTAGAAGCTCTCCTAAGGCCCCCATCAAAATGCACAACCTTCAGGGTAAGAATGACAAGGCAGGTCACACTAAGCAAGAAAAAATTCGAATATTATAATACGTGTGTTTCAGGGAGGAAATGGGAAGAGCAAGGTTTACTCCAAACATGACGATAAATATCATTTCCTTTAAGAATTAGGTAAAGGCTACAAATTATTCCTTAAAAGGTGCATGTGTTTCCCGTGCATTTTCTAACTAGCCACAAGTTTCCTTCTCCAGGCAGACCAGTCATCGAGAAAGCAAAACCAACAAAATCAAAGGGGCCTCTGTGTGGACAGAGCCTTCATCTATCTAGTTTGTAAGCTTGGACCCAAGGGATGTCATCTCAGATGCCTCTAGAACGAAATGGAATTAGCAATTACACAGATCTTCTCCACTAGAATTGCATTAAAAATAATTTAACATACTTGTTACATATACTTTAATCATATTATCCCATAAGTAACCAGCCACTGATCTCAAAGGTCAGTATATAATTACAATGTATGTACAAAGGGGAATACAGCCCTAGACACTGGAATGTAATGTTGCCTCTACAATTCTTTTCTCCTTTCTTTTTTATTCAGTCCATTTAAAGAATGGACTTCTTCATGTAGCTTCTTATCTCTCTCCTTGTAGAAATTACGAATAAGAAGTCTTAAAGGAAAGTCTTATTGATCTGGTGCTTTGCTTGAAATATAACAATAATATGTTGTCTTTATATAGAAAGATAGTATCATCATTAAAATATCTTTGTCGCTATTGCTTTAAATCTAGTATGCACAGAGGTATTTACTCCACCGTGGAATGGAGAATCTTGATGAACCATATATGCATATATTTAACTCACAACCTTTGCCACAGGTGCAAAAATAAATGTATATTTTTTTCAACAATCTTATTTGTGGGCTTCCATAGCAAGCTGCATTCTATCTCCACAGATTTGCTCAGTTAGTTTTTGTACATCCTGAGCATGGAATGGAAAATGCCCTCTCTGTTACTTATCTACTTGGGAATCTATTATTGAAGCTTATATCAAATGAGCAAGAAAAGGATCTGGCCACCCTATGCTGGTCTCTGGTTTTCAAGAAATTATGGGGGATGGAAGGGTATAGCTCAGTGGTAGAGTGTGTGCTTAGCATGCACAAGGTCCTGGGTTCATCCTCAGTTCCTCCATTAAATAAATAAATAAAACTAATTACTGCCCCCCCCAAAAGAAATTATACATGCATATCCCTTTACAATATATAAGAAGCTCTATTATTGTGCACAGAGAGCCAGAAATGATGTGATGTGGTAGAAAGTTGGCTTAATCTTTGGCTCTTTCTGGCTCTGTACTCTTACACTAGCAAGCAGGGTCTACTACATGGAGAAAAGATGATTTTATATGTGTGTATATGTGTGTGTGTGTGTATATATATGCAGCCTGATACCACTGCCTTCTTTGTGAATCTGCTTTGTCTATCCACAATGTCTAACGATAATAGGTGCTTAATAAATATTTTCTCAATAGATGAAAGAATACTTGAATATATTCTGACTGTAGAGCTCACATTTATTCTTTATCAACACAATCTGAGTGTTACAATTACATGCTTTTTCTCCTTCCCCACCCTAAATTTAGCTTTTCATTTTTTTCACATTTCAAGCCATCATAGCCAATGACAACCAGTCACCAAAGAAAGACAAAGATTGTCCAAGGGGGAAGAAAAAAAAAACAAACTCAGTCTTAGAAGCAAAAAATCTAGATCGAGTCTTTTGGGATTTGCTCATAATGTGCCTTTGGTCAAGTCACTTACTTTCTTAGTTTTTTCATCTTAAAATGAATTTATGCAGTTGTTATAAGAATCAAAGGATAATATTTGAGAAAATACTGTGTAATATGCCAACTTCTACATGAATAATAATGCACATAAGAATTTACAGTTTAGGCAGCAGATATCATTCTAACAGCATCAGCTATTTTAACTTATTTAATTCTCACAATGGTTTTAAAAGGTGGTGTGTCCCCCTCTAACGCAGACCCATTTTACAGATGAGTACACTAAGGCACAGAGATGTTATATGAGGCACTTGTGAAAACACAGCAAATAAATGACAGAGTCAATGTTTGATCCCAGGAGAAGTGACTAGATTCTAGTTCTCAACCTCTAATAAAGAAACAAACAAAAACCCTCAAACAAACAAAATTTCAAGAGAAATAAAGACCCAGAAGCATCATGGCATGACCATACCTTGCTGTCTAGTAGGCATACTATCATTGAAAAATATTTTGAGGAAGGATGAGGGGGACTGAGGACACTAAAAGTCTCAGTTCTTCTTTTCACACTTCCCTGGTAGAGAGATATTTAGATACTAGTGCTAATTTGTAAATTTTAGCACCTCATAAACTCAAGGGTAAAGCAGCCAAACCATTGGAAAGGAGTTTTGTATAACTGTTTGGATTAAAACGGTAATTTTTGCAGTGACTGAAATATGACAAACTAAATAAAAATTAATTCAACAGAGTTTAGCAAATGCAACATAATGATTGATCATTTGATTCAAGAAGTTAAAAGTCACATTTCTGGGGAGGGACAGAAGAGAATTAATGATGCATGTCCCAAAATAATATGCTGTAGCTTTACTAGACAACTTTATTCTGACTTTAAAAAAGAGGAGCTAAGATCTCATAGCCATTTTCAAGGATTGCATCCAGAAACAATTAAAACTGCTCACTGGAATTTTTGTACTTGCTCCATAATGTGGGGGTAAATATAGGTTTTAAAAACTCTAAGAGGGAAGGGGAGAAGGGAATGCAAAAAGAAGGATTATCACTTCAATTTAAAGTTTGAAACAGAATTCAATTTGAAAAGTAAAATTTCCATTAAGTCTTAGCTGCAACTTTTCAGTACAAAACAAAACAAAAAAGATAAATATAGTAAAATGCAAGTCATTTAGAGCTGCTTTATAGTAGAATTATCTTATAATAAGTATTTTGATAAATGTTTATGACATGTTCATTTTAAATAAATTTTGGTAAACTTTGGGGAAAAGTAATTGCCAAATATGTATTTCATGCTTTTAACTCAAATCACTTGGGGGAAAAGAAACAAACAGGAATTGCCTCAGTGTTCTCCCTTCCTTGAAATAATCTTTAAAATATATCCTCTTACCATGCCTTATTTCTTGGATGTACACACTCTACTCAATGCTAAAATTCTTCTAAATAAATCTTATTTTTCAGTAGTTTGCATGAAAAGCAGCTATAGTTTCCTCTCCAATGTTACATGGTAAAAAGCTTGGTTATCGTCGTATAAAAGATGGTCAGAAATTCTAAAGCAGACCATTAAAAATACATTGAAAAGGGCAAAGATAAGATAAAATGGTGTCAAAAGCTTATTATAGTGAACAAAATCCTAAAAGCATGAGGGTAATGGAAACGATTTCAAGAAGAATAATCATTAGATATCCTAGTATTATAGTAGCCTAAATGAAGAATAGGGTATATGTTATCATGAATCTTTTCTGTTTCTTGGATCCAAATCAACACTGACAACTGAACATGATCAGTATCAGTCTGAGTTTTGTCACAGTTAACAAGCCAAATGGATGCAGATCAAAACACCTTTTTCATGTCAGGAATAGAGCTCGGTTGTCAAAAAAGCATAGTGACGAGTGACCGTGGGGAGACATCCCAGCAATAATCAATTGCCAATCAGTCATGGAAAGTGCTTATTCTGCTCTTATACGAGCCTCTTCATTACTCGCTGTGCAAAGATCTCAGGAGAGAGAAGATAAAGGTTCCTTTCAATGAATAAATCAATAGTTTCTACACAGAAAAATGGAGAGAAAAGCAACCCGGATTGGGTTTAGAAATTATGTTCGTTTTCTAATTGTTTTGGGTTTTTTTTTTTTTGGTTCCGTTTAAAAAGATAACTTAAAAAAAGTGGCAGTAGAAATAACTAAAATAGAAAGAGCTAAAATTTGCTTTCCTCAAAACGGGTAATTCAGCATTTCCCTAAATAAATGTCAGAAGTCAGGGATCTAAATCTGAACAGTAAGAACTGATTAATTGAAGTGAATATGTTCTCTTTAAATATACATATATGAATATTTCTCTGTGTGTATACATGGTGAGTGGAGTGATGGTACATGGCAGCAATATCTGAAGAATATTAAAAGGTTAATCAAAATATTAGTTGCAGGTAAAGATTACATAGTTCAATTAAATGAGTATGATGCATAAGTGTAACCACAAGGGGAGAACACTCAAGTGGCTTGAATTTACAGATGCTTTTGGGGGGGGATATTAAAATTCTGTTCTCTTAGGATCTGCACATAATAACAGTGAGTCCCACCAGAAGGCCAAAGAAAAGTTATTTCTTCTCTTCTGCCTGTTTATTTGTGAAGCAGATGCATTCTCTTTTCCTTAAGCGAGTCCATAACCACTTTGGCACCTACCCTGAGCTCCTCGGCATAGCTAAACGCTTAGGGTAGGAAAGCTGGTCGGGGAGATGATTTTGAACGTGTTTTCATAGTGGAAAACGGGTTTGCCAAAATAGTTTGACTTTATGAAAGGGGAGAACAGCTGTATTTGGTTTATAATAAATCTTTCACAAATCAGTGAAAGCAAATAGACAGCACAACTGCAACCCATAAAAATGGAAAATATTAAACAACAGGCAGTGAAGTTGTTAAACTTTCCCACAGACACTGCAGGTCTGGGAAAAAAAAAGCATCTAGGAAATCCACCCATGCAACTCACATGAAAAAGTGGACGGAATCACATCAGAAGAGGAGAAGGAATTACTGCTGATTAGAGGAAAAATCCTGCTAAGGTGATTCTTCTAGGCATCGGGATGCAGGTGTCCACGGCCGTTTCTTCCTCCTATTACTGAATGTTAGTGCAGAATAATTACTTGCTTGCCAAAAATGACAGGACACTGACCCTGCAGACTTATTGAATTCTCATTGCCTGCCTCCAGGCCATGTCGGGGGTTATTCAATTTTGCCTGAGGAGGACAATCTATTATGAGAGATGAGTCAAGAAGGCATCTTCCTTGATTGCCCACCAAAACCATTACCGCGGCACAGAGAGGGCATCGGCGGGGTGTGGACAGACAAGACAACACTGATCTCGATTACCCAGGGACAAGATACAATTTACATTACTTGAAGCCACAGGACAGAGGGCAATCAGCCCTGGGAATAGGGCGGCAGCCCTGGAGTGAACAGGTATTAACAGCAGAGCTGCGTCTGAACTACTTGCTTATGCCAGTCATGACCTTTAGCCTGACAAGGTAGTAACTGATTGGTTTGATCTGTAATTATGTAAATAATTTTACATGGAGAAACAGCATTGTTCTCAAAAACTAGAAGCAAAAACCAGAATGTCAAAAATTGAAAATCTGTGGATCATATTTACTTCATCATATCCGTCTTAGCTTTTCTGTGCTCAAGCAGTTTCATAGCCCTAGCAGTTGTTTTGACCCAGGGAACTTGTTGCAACCAAAATTGTCTATCAGTGGCAAAAGCAATAGTTTCAATCCTACCACAGCTGCAATCCCTACAGGTTACAATGCCTGTCTCTTTCTTTTTTTCTTTCCAAAGTTGCGGGTTATGAATGAAGGTATCCTTTAAGCATAAGACCCTAGTGTGTAATGTGTCTGCAATGATCTCGTAAAATTTTGATTTGAGACTCTGATCGATAAGCCAATTTTATGGGGCTAATGATAACATATAAAGAAATCAAGTAATGCTTTCTCTTTAGATTTGATTGTTAGCTAACTTACTGGATCCCAATATCCCGTTAAACTATTCTGCTAAATTGGAAAATCATCCACTGTTTTTCTTTCAGTCAATGAGAAATGCTTCATTACATGTTTTTTAAAAATGATTTAATTGAGAAGGAGAAATGCTTACATTTTTCTGTGGATTATAAGGGTCAGGGACTATGGTAGGGGTTTTCTAAATATAATGATAATTTCAATTTAACATATTGGAATAATAGTATGCTCAAAAGACCTAGCAATGGGTAGACTTTTCTAATCTTGGGAGTTCCTATCCGCATGAGATAAAATTCCAATAGAAACAATAGTTAGCATTTTCTAGATAATTATATAAGAATCCATGGGAAAGTGCTTCAAATATGAAAAATAATGCACGTTATTTCAGAATTCTCCTGCTATGCTATTAGTAACTCTGCTGAAGCTGAAAAGCAAATAACCTCTCATTCCCCCATGAACACTGATTAATTAGGGCATGAAACCAGGGTGATTTGTGAAAGAGCTTTGCAAAACAAAAGCTTTGTGTGATTTTATGCTTGACTCCTATCTGAATCAAGCTAGCAACTAAAGAAAATTATATTAAACCACTGACTTAAAAATTAGAATATGTGTTAGCAAAGGTTCAAAATAGCAGTCAGCCCCTCTTTTCAAGTTAAAATTTATTAAAAAATCAAAATGCTTTGTTTGGTTTCAATCCCAGCATGTACACAAGTTGATATGCCCTGAATCCCATATCCAAGGCACACATGTCACTCACTTTAAATGGTTCATGAAATTGATATCAAGGAAAAAGAAAAAGAAGTTACCACTAAGTTTGGCATGTAGTAGGCACTGGAAAAACTTGTTTTAGTAATTACATAAAACTGATTTTTAGCAAACATTGGATTAAAGATCACAGAATATTAAAATGTGTAATTGGCCCTACATTTTACAGTTGAGAAGATAAGCCCCTTCATTAAGCTTGCAGGGCAAGTAAAATTTAGGAGTTTCGAGCAAGTCCCCAGAGTTAGACTCTCTGGACTAGAATCATACTATGTAGCTTTGAGCAAATTACTTAACCTCTCTGAGCTTCAGTTTTCGCATATGTAATCTACATACAATAGTACTTATGACACATCATTGTTGTATAAATTAACTGGGACAATATATCCATGAGACATTTATTAGGTACTTGGTACAAATTATGTTCTCAATAAACATTAGCATTTACTGTTAAGTGTAAAGCCAAAGGTCATTCAGTTGGATGACAAGGCATCAATTAAAAAACAGGTTACTCTTTTGTTAAAACACATCATCACCTCTCCTGTGGGACTTTTTCTGTTAATAGCATCAATTTGTGCATCTAGTTTAGAAGTAGAAAGTTCAAATCAACAAAACATATGTGTGTGTGTGTGTATGTATGTGTGTGTGTGTGTGTGTGTGTGTGTATACACATATATATATAAATCATCTGTAATCCCAACCCAGAAAAAGAAGCAGAATCAGCAGCTTGATGTGTGTTTACCAAATAGATTTATTTGCCCACATATGTGTATTTACACATTAAAACTCTACCATACACTACAAATGGGGTCTAAAATTTCTAGTTATATAAAATGTGGATAGATTTTATTGTGAGATGAATGAAAAGACAGGGTAATGAACCTGCAGAGCTAGTTATCTGAAAGGACAGCAGAGAGTCTGGTAACCAACTGCCAATCACAGGCGCTTTATCACAAGGTTTTACTTTACACACGCACACGTGTGTATGTGTGTGTGCATTTTTATGCATATGAAATCATGCTACGACTCATACTGTTTGGCTAGTCAACCCTTCTTTTAACAATAGATTACGAGCATCATTCCAAGCCAAAACGGCATCACACTAATTAAAATCTGGCTCTGGATTCAAACAAACCTGTGTTTCCTTGTTAACTCTGACACTTACTAGCTGTGTGTATGTGAGCAAGTTACTAAGCCTCTATTCTTTCATCTGTAAAAAGGGATTTAATTATCCCAACCCATCAGTTCCTAGTAAACATTAAATGGTATAATCCATATTAAGCACATAGTACAAATACATAACACTTAATAAACTCTCCAAAACTATTAGATTTTTAAAAAGTTTTCTCTACTATAATTTTAAATACCTGGCTAATGGTTCATTTTGGGGCTAGATCGTAATTATTCAGACATTTAGACATGTAGACTTTTTCCTTCTTGCTTTCATCACTATCGTAAAAAAAGATACTGTCATCTTATATACGTATTTTTGCCACTTGTCAGATTCTTCCCTTAAAATCAGTCACCAGAAGCAAAGTTTACTGGGTCAGAGTGCAGACATTTAAAAAAAAAATTTTTTTATCATATTTTGAAATTGCTCTCAGCCAGATAATAATTATTCCATTTCTACTAGCCTTATGTAAGATTCCCATTTCCATGTTGTCAATTTTCTAAATTGAGATGCAATCTATACTGTGTAAATTGCAAAATCTTAACTGTGCAGCCTCATGAATTTTTACATATGTATACACCTACGTAACCACAACCCAGATTAATATATAGAACACTGCTAACCCCCCAGAAGGATTCCTCTTGCTTCTCTCCAGTTAATACCTCCCAACTCAGAGGTAAATTCTAATCTGACTTCTAAAACTGTAAGACTAGGTATTTTTTTTTTTTTAATTTGTTTCTTCTTGAACTTGAAATAAAGGAAAACATGCAATATATGGTTTTTTGTGTATGTCTTCTTGCCCCCAGTGCAATGTTTTTGAGAATCATCCGGCTGTGTACCAGTAGTTTCTTTTTTATATACTACTCCACTATATGAACATACTTCAATTTGTTTATCTGTTTTCTTATTTTGGACCTTCAGATTATTCCCAGTTGGAGAATGTTAAGAATAAAGCTGCTGTCACAATCATGTATGTATCATTCGGTGGACCTACACGCTCATGTTTTCTTTTAATTCATCTATGAGTGAAATTGCTTTTTCATTAGGGTAGGCATATATTTAGCTTTGGTAGATACTACGGTTTTCCAAAAGGCTTAAAATAATTCATATTCTCATCAGCAAGGTTTAAGAATTCTAGCATCTCTACTGACAATTGAGATCATCAATTTCTTTTTTTATTTTAATCATTCTGATGGGTATATATCTCATTGCGTTTTCAATTAGCATTTGTCTGATAAGTAATGGCATGAAGCATTTTTAAAAATATGTTTTTTAGCCACTTTGTAATCTTTTTGTAAATTCAAATCTTTGCCCATTTTAAATTAGGTTGCCTTTTCCTTACTGACTTGTAGGATTTTTCTCATGCAATGTGAATAAAGGACTTTATCAGATTGTGAAATACCTTTTCCTAGTTTGTGGCTTGTCTTTTATTTTTTTTTAGTAATGTCTTTAGGTGGTAGAAGTTATTAATTTTAATGAAAAGATCATATTTTATAGACAGAATATCTGAATCAATTTATACATATATTAAAGTAGAATGCAGCTCTTAGCAAGGTCTCTGGAAAATATAGAAAAATGGAAAAAAAATTCTGTATACAAAATAAAGTTTTTGAAATTGAAATTTAAAAGACAATGCCAATTAAAAAAAGTATCAAAAATATCAAATAAGTAAAGGTAAAGAAGAATATGAATGCCTTTACAATAAACACTAAAAAATATTGGTCAAATTAAAGATGATCTAAATAATGGAGAATTATATATAACATTTTAATTGGATTTGAACATCCACTATTGTTGATGTAT
Organism: Camelus dromedarius; assembly: GCF_036321535.1. Taxonomy (NCBI): domain Eukaryota; kingdom Metazoa; phylum Chordata; class Mammalia; order Artiodactyla; family Camelidae; genus Camelus; species Camelus dromedarius. The sequence continues at coordinate 44,757,152 of NC_087436.1, forward strand.
TGATTTTCCAAAGTTGATTTAGATTTTTTGATTTAGATTCAATAAAACAAATATAAAAATCATAGCAGAAATTTTTGTTAGAATAGATAAACTAATTTTAATATTTGGAAATGCCAGGGATTTAGAATAGATAATCCAATCTTTAAAACAAACTGTACAATTTCAAGAGTCATGATAGATCCATAATGATTATGTAAGTGTGATATTGGTATAAAGGTAGATAAATAAACCAAGATAATAGAACAAAGAACCAAAATGTAAACTAGTTCATAAGCATCTACTTGACCTGTGACAAAAGTGTCATCACCATTCAAAGAGAAAACAATTTTTTTCAATATATAGCACTGAAGCAATAGGATATTCATAAGAAAACAGAAAATCTTGATCTCTACCTTACACATACAAAAATTTAATTGAAGATTAAGGCTTTTTTCTTTATGAATATCTTATTTCTAATTTAATACATAAAATATTGTGTTGGTGATATTTCTATTTGCATTTCTTTGAATACTAATATAGTTTAATTTCTTAAATTTTCTGCTTATATTTTTTCTTTGTGATATTCATCCTCGAATTTTTTTCTTATTTTTCTATTAAAGTATTTATTAATTTCATAAAAGCACTCTAAGGGTAAGACTATCAACCCTTATTTATTATATATGTTATTAACTCAGAGCATGGTATATTTGACTTGTAAAATTAATAGATTAATTTTATTTGGGCAAATTTATTAATGTTTTCCCTTTATGGCTAATGCATGCTTAGACATTCTTCCTCCAATGTAATAGAGAAAGTGTATTTTCTTTCCATAATTTATGGTTTCATTTTATGCACATCAGTATTAATTCAGTTCATACTAACTTTGGTATTTTGTTAGAATTATGGCTATCACTTTATTTTTAAGCAATAGTTATCCTGTTTTCTCAATATCATTTATTGAGTGGTTAATAAAACTTGCCAATTTTTTGAGAGACCATCTTCATACACTTCTAAAATTGTATGTATATTTACATTTATTTTGGGCTTTCTAGTTTATTCTTTTGAGGTGTCCATTTTACCCACGACAATACACCTACACAGAATACTATTTCTCTAGTACCGAAGAGGACAGACAGAATTGCATCTCACACTGGCTACAACTTAAAGAGCAACGTTAACAAAATCAGTAGCGGCAGCAATCCTCGTGTTGTGCCTGACCGAAGCCTCCAGCAATGATCAGAAGTATCAGATGACTAACTCACAGGAGAAAGAGAGTCCAAAATTATGCTTCTTCTAGAACAACTTTTTAGTGGCAAAGTGACCACAAGAGATAATAGTTAGCATGTTAACAATAGTTGATAAGTAGAAAGTGTTCCTTTGGGCCTTCTACAGTCTTGACTCATCCCAGAAATGTGGATAGATACTATATTTGGTTGGAACTTTGTTACACAAACACAATTGAACAAAATAACTTATCCCTAGCTTGTGTTTTTATATCACAGACTTTATTGTGATTCACAGACAATACTGACTTGGTCACAGTGTGGATGGCTATCTTCGTGTCTCAGAATGAACATAGGTAGCATTTTAAACACCAGTGGTCTAGAATAATGCATGGATCTTTTGCTACTGCTTCTAAGAAAGGCAGAAGGGAATAAGATAAAGGTAATTAAAATGATAGAGATTAAATATACTTCCATGCATATAATTAGGAATTTCACCTATAGTTTTAAATAAATGGAGAGTATAAGAAGGCTAAAAACTCCCAATTTATCCAACTGGGAGTTCGAGATTTGCAGATACTAACTACTGAATATAAAATAGATACAACAAGTTTCTACTGCATAGCACAGGGAACTATATTTAATATCATGTAGTAACTTATAATGAAAAGGAATATGGAAAGGAATATATGTATGTATACGTATGACTGAAACATCATGCTGTACACCAGAAATTGATGCAACATTGTAAACTGACTATACTTCAATTAAAAAAAAAGAAAAAAATGATAAAAACTAACAGGTAATAAAGTCCTGAATGGCAGGAAAAGAAAGAACTCCTTCAGTCTTGAAAGGGTTTGTGGTGATGCTAACAGAAGTCTATTATATATTGGGTGGTAAATATACAAAGTTCTGTATTTCATTATATGATTACAGGTGCTAAATACACATGGGTTCGGTGACTTTAAAAATTTTAAAGTTAGGTGTACAGAACAGATTCAGAAGTGGAATATGGAAATGCTTTTCTAAGCCCTTTGAAATCAACAGTTGGGAGGAGAAGATCTTTGCTTCCCTCCAAGCAGTCCCCAGTACGATCAGCAAGAGAGAGGGCACTGAGATGAGAGGCATCTTTAGCCTGACAATCTAAGTACATCCCTGCATTGTCCCATTTGTTTTTATAAATTATCGCTTTTCATGGAAAAAGAGAGCAGATGCTGCCCTATTTAAATCCCACTTTAAACTGCAGAATTAGGTTTATATTCCCTATAGAAGAATAACAGAAAAATACTCCAAGTTAGCTGTCCATGAAATGTCTGTAAATTGTTGAAAAAGAGCAACCCTCTGGCTCTATGTACAATCATTTTTATTGTACACACGCTTACAGTTATTTAGTTCATTCACCCATTCATTTATCTATTCAACACTCATGATGGAGTTGTCAGCAAGACTTTGGAGCTACCAAATGCCTTTAGATTTGGAACTACCCTGGAAGAGTCTGCAGTCTAGTGTCTAGTGATCATCAAATGTGAAACAATTCGGTAACTATGATAGCAGACTGACCAGGCACAGGAAAGGGAATAGTCAACACTACCTAGGAAGGGAATAAGTACAAATGGTCTTGTAACCAAAAAGGCCAGGGCTTGTAACCTAGTAGTGTCACCAAACAGCTGTGTGACTGAGGGCACGATGAGCTCACTCCTCTGTAAGGTGTATCGTTACTGAGAACTACCTCAGCGGATTGTGTGCAAAACATGAAGTCGTTAGCAAAATCTCCCTTACATGGTATGAGTGAAAGCTCTTTTCATCACTGGAGGCTGCCCTCAATGTCCATTCGTTCAACTTTTACAGTAATTTGACTTTTTTGTTTATTTTACTCTGGCAACCTCAAGTTGCCTTTTAAGTATCCAAGTGAACCAGTCATACCAAGGCTATCAGTGACTCAGGAGGCTAAACATTCCATTTATGTAGTCTTATAATCTTTGTGTGTTCAGTGGCGTTTGATACATGTTTGACTCTTTATTTGTAAATTACCTTTGCTTTCTTATAGAAATGTTTAAACATGGGAAGAAATGAAGATACCAGGAAAGCACTAGTCGTAAGAAGCTTAGTTCTCATAAAATTTTTGTGATTTAGGCAAATTTGGGAATCATTAGAAGTGACAAAGAAGTTGATCTTTAATCTGGGATTGAAACCTTCTCTACAGTTTGCTGTCTTACAAATAGTTTAGCAATGTATCATAGACAGTAGGAAACTACCTGTCATTTCAGGAAGAGTTAAAGACGATTCTATGACTTAATCTTGAGTATGGCCATGTCATTAAAAAAAAAAAAAAAAAAAGGACGCTGTATCCAGACAGAGGCAATGTGGGCAAATTTTTTTTAACATTTTTTTATTGAGTTATAGTTATTTTACAATGTTCTGTCAAATTCCAGTGTAGAGCACAATTTTTCAGTTATACATGAACATACATATATTCATTGGCACATTTTTTTTTCGCTGTGAGCTACCACAAGATCTTGTATATCCCTGTGCTATGCGGTACAATCGTGTTTATCTATTCTGCATATTCCTGTCAGTATCTACAAATTTTGAAATCCCAGTCTGCCCCTTCCCACCCCCCGCCCCCTTGGCAACCACAATGTCTATGAGTCTGTTTCTGTTTTGTATTTTTGTTCTTTTTTTTTTTTTTTAAGATTCCATATATGAGTGATCTCATATGGTATTTTTCTTTCTCTTTTTGGCTTACTTCACTTAGAATGACATTCTCCAGGGACACCCATGTTGCTGCAAATGGTGTTATGTTGTCATTTTTATAGCTGCATAGTATTCCATTGTATAAACACACCACATCTTCTTTATCCAGTCATCTGTTGATGGACATTTAGGCTGTTTCCATGTCTTGGCTATTGTAAATAGTGCTGCTATGAACATTGGGGTACAGGTGTCTTTTTGAAGTAGGGTTCCTTCTGGATATATGCCCAGGAGCAGGATTCCTGGATCATTTGGTAAATCTATTCCTACTGTTTTCCACAGTGGCTGCACCAAACTGCATTCCCACCAGCAGTGTAGGAAGGTTCCCTTTTCTCCACAGCCTCTCCAGCATTTGTCATTTGTGAACTTTTGAATGATGGCCATTCTGACCGGTATGAGGTGATACCTCATGGTAGTTTTGATTTGCATTTCTCTGATAGTTAGTGATATTGAGCATTTTTTCATGTATCTATTGATCATTTGTATTTCCTCCTTGGAGAATTGCTTGTCAGGAGAGAAGTGAGAAGTTCAGTGTAATTAGAACATGGGAGCCATGGATGGAAGCCAAGAACATTAGTTTAGAGAGGGAATGGACAAAGTTCATGAAAGCACTTGGTGTCAAACTAAGAAGTCAGAATATAATTTGGGTGCATTTTAAAAATGATAAAATGGGAACATTTCATGGCTAGGATTTTGCAAGGAGACTTTGTGTCCATATTAGAAGATATGAAGAGGGGGTAGGAAGACTCAGAAAGAAAGGGGGAAAGCAATAGTGAAAAAGCCATACTTGGGAGAGTAATTTTGGAATGGTAATTTTAGAAGGGACTCTATAATCTGATCCAGGAAGACTTGATCTGTTTGGGCTCATTATTATGTATCCAAAGGCTAGCATGGTACCTGATTCATAATAGATACTTAGTAATCATAGTGTGAATATAGAAAAGAGTTTAGAAACAAGTTGCTGGAGCTTATTTTTGGAACTAAAGCCAAGAGATATCATTTTATTACTTTTGCTGTGAACTGAATTCCTTGATTGTGTTACTAGGGTATCCTCCCCCAAAATTTAGTAAGAAGATGCTTTGGATACACATTACCATAACTGTTTTAAATATATTAAGGCCCTTGTCTTAAAGCTAAAGGAAATTAAAGTTCTCCATTCCTGAATTATGAGTTTAAAAAATATGTATTTTTAAAATGTTTAAAATAGATTTCCACACTTCTTTAGGAGTATAATTCTTTATATTCAACTATTAAATATTTTTTTAAAGAATATTTATCAAGATCCATAAAGGGCATAGAAGTTCACAAAACTAATACTTGGAAACTTCCACGCATTGTTCCAGAACAATTCTCACATGTCTTGTGATTTGGGACAAGTGATTTATCTTCCCTGAGTTTCACTTCTCTCTTTCCTTTGTCAGAAGAGACTAGCTTTATTAATTAGTTAATATTGGCAAAATTAATAGCATGTGAAAACAGAAATTATTATTGTATTGTTTCTCTCTACCTAGTTTCACATTTCCAGAATAAAATTTGGTCTGATTAATTTTGATAATTGTGAAATTAAACTTCAGTTTTTAGCTGTCATTATTTTTAGTTCCCATTATGGGCCGAGCACTATGCTAGAGCTGCAAAGCATTATTTTATCTCCCAGAACACCAGGTAAGCAGTGCCCCTGTTGTCTAGAATAGAACAATGAGGTGTAGAGAGACTAGTAATGTGCCCGAGGTTACACACCCTTAAATAAATTTGAAACCTGTGCTCAATACCAATATATTAAAATAGCTACTGTTCATATTTGATATTCTTTTTCAGTCATAAACATAATGGATCTGCTGCCTCTCACAATCTCTGGAGATTCAGACTCAGTTAATCAATGTAGTTTATTCCTTATAATCACATATCATGTAGGTAACATCCAATAGCCCATTGTTTCTTCACTAAATTTGTTAACTGTCTGCATATATCACCTGCAAAACTTGTTAAGTAAAATAAGTACAACAAAGTAAAGTAGTGTTGTTTAGTAAAATAAGTCCAGTATCTTTTTAGGTTTTATTATTTCCAAAGAATATAATTTCACTATTACCAATACCATCTCCACTAATAGTTCATTGCTCTCGGCCCATAACTGATATATTTGTTGATTATTACATGAATCAACATATATAAATATTATACATTTGATATTGTAATACTTTCTATTTGAAAAAGTCTGAAATAGTCCCTGATCCAGGAGATTTAAGAACTAAAAGATTGAAATGCCCGCCACCTGTGTCTGAGCATGTGCCAACCACAGCTTTCTGTTTTCATCTTTTGTATCTCTTATCAGAAGACTTTACCTGGCATTACCATTATTAAATACCAAGGTACCTTCTTCTATTTTGGGGACCTTATACACAATTCTTCTTCCTCAGGTTTAATTTCCCCTTAGTCTTCTTTGTAAAGTCTATTTCACCTACCAGCTTTGGCATTCTTCTTAAGAAAATGTTATCTTTTTATTTTTATTATGCTTAATAGGTCATATTCTCCATCATTTAGAAACATTTCCAGTTAATCTTTTTAATTTGCCATTTACTTTGTAGTTACTTATAGACAATTAAGTCCAGTATGTTAATATTACTTATCACTTATCTCATATTTCATCTCCGCTTGTAGAACTCCCTCTTCTCTCCATTGTGCATGTTGAGATTATTTGGGCTAAGCAAAAGATCCTCCTTTAATACCCAATTTAAAGCCAACTTAATGAGCCCTGCCAGTTCTGAACAATACAGGGAGTTTGGTATCCCATCTGGTTAAGTGGAGACTACAATAACTTCCATGATGAGGACATCTGTTTAGACAAATCAGAGCTCCATAAATCCAAAACTCGCCTTCCTGTACCACTAGTACACACATCATTTGTGCTTTTTCCTTATCCTCTTCATCCATGATAGCAGGGTCTTCAAGAGAACTCTCTTTCTTCAATTCCCTTAAGTAAACTTTTTGATGGATATAAAATAAAGTATAACAAAGTTGAAATTGTGTAATAAGTCTAGTTTTGCTTTTTTTTGCCCCACTATGCTTATTTTTGTCAAGTACATTTAGATGTGATAAACATACAGACTTGATCATCATAGCAATAATAATCATCAGCATTTATACAGTGTTCACTGTACAAAAGGCACTTAACTGGGCAATCTGTGTGCAGTATTTCCTTTAATCCTCATTTTAACCTTAGGAGGAAAGTAAATGAGTGTTTTGATTGTCTCTGCAACATCCATTCCATTCCTTGTCAATTGTGTTACAAACCAGGACACAGTTGATAAATACATACTGACAAAAAAAAAAAAAAAATTCCACAAAACAAAAATCCCTGCCCTCATGAAGTTTACATTCTCTCCTTCCCCTGAAGCCTGACTTACCTGTGGAAGCCTGACCTATTCTGATATACGAGCCAAGAAATTTCCTCGTGTTCCCTAGTTATATGTTACTGGCACAATTTTACAGTGAAAACAAAATACAGGTTGTGCTTTACCTATCTAGATATAGGAAAACAAACCTTTAGGTATGAATACTTAGCCAAAACAAAAACAACACAAAAACATACCTTTCTTTTTATGACAATTCAACTCAGCAACTACTTTTAAGACCTTACACATGCCAGAGGTGATAATCAATAAAAATACAAATAGAGTGAGAAACATGCCCACATTTTCAAGCAAAACAGAAGAGACTGGAAAGTAATAAAGGCCTCAAAGGAAGTAAAAGTAAATAAAAATATTTAGCTCATGAACCTTATGTAATGAATATTACTCATTAGAAAAAGCCTTAATCTCTCTCTTTCTCTCTCTCTCTCTGACTTTACCTGTATGTTACACACCATTTTAACGTCTAGAAAGGTGTAATATCTTGTATAGAAGAAATTAGAAATTGCTGATTATAGTAAAAAGTGAACAGGTGATTCTTTATAGCCACAGAAGAGAGGCAGTCTTTTAAAAAAAGAACTACAAAGTTTTAAAAAGTTAAATGGAGATATATAGCAGAGAGGCCAACAAATTAATAATAAACCCGAAGGAAACCACTATACTGTAACACATTGAATGATTAGTGAATATAGTAATTTCAAGTCATGAAGTAGAGTGAAATCATGACCAGTGCACTGCATTTGAGAATCAGGATATTATACAGGACATTTTACGTACATTTCCATTCAAATGAATCCTGTCTTTTAAAGGATTCAGCTAAAAGGTATTAATCATCAGTTTTCTAGTAAACTTAGCCATGCTAACTGTAAGATTAGCTTATCTTTGAAACTTAAATGATCTTAATAATTGCCAGCGTTCCCCAGAGGCATCATGAAACTTTGGAATCTTCACTCCGCTTCTCCTCCCCACTGATTTGCAGGTATTTCCTAGGAGAGCTCCAAGAGCAACGTGTGTCTTAAAACTTTTACATCAATTGATGCTTTTTACAAATTAAAAACAATTCTTTACTTTTGTCCACATATATGTTCTTCCTCATAATTTTATCCCTTTTACTGACAAGTTTCTAGAAGAGTTAGCTCTACTCTCTCCAATTTTTAACCTACATCTCCATTCTGAGTCTATTTCACTCTGGCTTCAAACCATCTTTTAAAAACTATAAGCGGCCTCCACATTTTTCAATCCTCATCACATTTCAACTTTCAGCAGTATTCTACATGGTTGACCATGTCCTTCTTAAAATAGGTTTTTTCCTTAGCTTTTGAGATATAAACCTCCCCTGCTTTCTACCTACCTCTCTGGATTCTCCTCCTTGCCAGACTCATCCTCCTCTGTTTGTCTATTGCATGTCTGTAGGCTGCTTTGAGCCTAGGATCTAACCCATCTCTACCTCTCATCCTATACTATTCTCCCAAATGGTCTCATTCAACTATATAGAAATGATTTTTGAAATTTAACTCCAGGTCAGTCTCCTCCTCTGAGCTTTTGATTTATAGGTTGTTCTGATCAATTAACATCTTTTCTTGACTACCTCAAAAGCATCACAAATTCAATACAACCAAAACTATACTCATGATCTTTCCATTGCCTCGTTTCTCTAACCAAAGAACGACCTAATCATCTGTCCAGTTATACCAGCCAAAAAACTAAGATTATTTTCTGATATCTCACTCTCCTTCAATTCAATACAATTTGTCAATTTTACCTACTAAATATTTTTCGTCTCTTTCCATGTCCTTGGTCCCCCCACCACCACCTTACGCCAAGCTTTCATCATCTCATCTCACCTCTGTTGCTTTATCCTACTAATCTGTTTACTTCTACTAATTTGTCTTCCTCCATCTATTCTGGCGCCCTCCCCACCCATTCTCCATAAAGTAACCAAAGCAATCTCTTCTAGAAGTAAGTCAATTTATATCATCCTCTTGCTTAAAATTCTCCAATATTTTCCCGTTGCTCATATGTAGTCACAGCTCAGCATGATCTATAAGGACTCACATGGTCTGAATTGTTAGCCTTTCCCTGTCTTATCCGGAACCATTATTACCTCTCTTCCTCTTGCTCCAGTCATACTGGCTTTTGGCTCATGTATATTCACCAGCGTTTGTTCTGTCACAGTGCTTTTGTTTATGCTGTTCCCTCAGACTGGCACATTTCCATCCCTCTTTACCTACCTAATTCCTATTTAAATTTCGGATCTGAATTCATGTCACTTTCTTAAGAAAAAGCTTATTTGACTTCTCTGAAAAGATCAAATCCCCATACAGTATAATATCACTCTTCTTCTTCTTCTCCTCCTCCTCCTCCTCCTTCTCCTCCTCCTTCTCCTCCTTCTTTTTTTTAAGTATTTGTCCTGGTTGCAATTTTACATGGTAATGTGAGTGTTTGATTGTCTGTCTTCCACAAGCATGTAGACTGACTCAGGACAGAAACTGTAACGGTTTTGCCTCACTATTTAATCCAAAGGCCCAACACAGAGCCCAGAGTAGAGAGTGTCCATTCAATAATAAACAGTAAATGAATAAGTGAATGATTTACTCCAATCTCTTGCTTAATCTGAATAAATAAATGCTTTCTTTTGGATTCCCACTAGCCCCCAGTTTTCAATAGCCTCTTCCATTTCAGATATTTTAAGCTGTAGTGTACCTTAAATCATTCTTAAGGAGTAACATCTTGAGAAGAAACGAATTCCCTCCACTTTTGTTGTAATATGTCTGCACCGGCTTTTAGCCTCTTAGTCACTGAAGAACAAAACTTGGGGTTTTCAGGGGAAACTAAATAATCACATTCTGTGTATTTTTCATTTATAGTAATCATTTTTATAATGAATTAACTCATTTAAAGTTATAACACTACATTTGGAGGTGAATTTCAATCATCTAAAAGATTCATTCTCCAGTGATATCAGTCAAATGAGATTATTACTATGTTGTATATTTGTTTAAACAAATATTTATTGGGCAGTGTTTTATAAATGCTTTAATTCATTACCCTCTGACAGTACACAAATTCTCTATCAAATTTGTTATTTTATTTATTAAAATATTGGCAAATATATTCTAAATATAAACTTATATTCTATATTCACTGTCTTTATGCCCCTCCTTCAACCCCAGTTCTTTGAGAATCATTGATCATCTATGAAAAAAATCTCCTCTGTTTTATGGAGCTTATCAAACTCTATTTGATTAAGCAGTGAGACATTAAGTGGACCATCAAGAATGGACAGGACTTCAAAGGGTAGAAAGGTGCAGATAAACATTCTTCATGCTGAAACCAAGGCTCAAAGAAATAAAGTACTGGCTATGTTTATAAAAGAAATGGTTTGGCTAGAATGCAAGATACAGAAAGAAGAACTTTATTATTTAAATAATTTCTCACTATATTAGCTAAGTTGGGTTTTTTTCATCTTTGTTTTTCTTGATTTTTTTAATGCTCAGATAGTTGACATTTAATAATAGTCACTTGTTTAAGTGTACAAGTCAATGATTTTTAGCATATTTAGAGAATGCAATTATCACCACAATGAAATTTAAATTTATTTTTATCACAGTGTAATTTTAGGACTTATGAAATTGTTTTATGAATAATTTATTTTAAAGTGATATAAGGTAGAATAACATTTTCAAAGAGAAAAATCCCCCTATAACATTAATTTATTTCTCATATATAAAACAGCATTAAAATATATATCCAGACTAAGTTAGTAACCAATTTTCCACTTTTTAAGAAAATCACTGAAGTGAGTAGTTTGGATTTAAAGTATTTCAACATCAACTATGAAAGATGGTATGCCTACTGTTATCAAAATCATCATCCTACCATTCTTTTGTAAAAATTAGATATGAATAATAAACTCTAAAATTGGTTTCCTCTAGATTTTAAGACGGGTAAATGCCAACCAATGAGTCCCGCACTTGAAGCTTCATGTCTCATGGCTGATAAAAGTGTGAGAGTATTTACATGACTAAAGTACTAGGAGTTGAAAACTTCCAGAAAAATGGGGGGGTGGGAGGTTGGTAAATTTAAACTCACAAGCGGGTAGGTTGATTTTAAAATGCTAGACTCTTCTAAAGCTACAACCTCCAAATCAGTGGCAGTATATTGAGAGATTAGATTCTATGTCATGTAAGTTGGCTCTTCCCAGATTCCAGCAACATTCTCACTTGCCAAAATCGAGACAGTCTCCCCAAAAATGAATATATAGGAAACTTCAAAGACATGGATTTCATTTATACCCAAATCACTATTTTAGGAAAATAAATCAGATACTCTGAATGCAAAACTCTTTTGCACATCTAATCCCAGCATTCATACTAATAAATTCTGTCACCCATTTTTCCTCTCAAGACTTTGGTAATAGTCTTACTAGAGACTATTTTAAGAAATAGCATTATTATATGTACAATTGACATACACTAAATGATACATATTTGAAGTGTACAATTTGTTAAAATTTGACATAGGTATTCACCCACTGAATGGTCGATATAACCAAGAAAATAAATGTATCTATTACCCCCAAAGTTTCCTATGCCCCTTTTCAGTCCCTCACTATCCCCCTTAACTGCCACCCTCAACTTTGCCCTGACGTCAGGCAACCACTTATCTGCTTCCTGTCACTACAGATTACTTTGCATTTCCTAGAATTTTAAATAAATGAAATCATACAGTACACATCCTTTTTTTTGGTCTAGCTTCTTTCCTTTTTATTGATGATTAGTGTTTATTTTAAGATATACCATCCATTCACCTGTTTTTTGTTTGTCTGTTTGTTTTTTGTTCCCTATGCTCATTTTAAAGCCAGTTAGCTTAGCGCCTTACTTTTGCAGTTCTGCACACATTTGTGTCTGCCGGTGCCTTATAAACACCCAAATCATTGCTTCTCAAATTTGGCTGCACAATGGAACGACTTGCAGAACTTTAGCCTAGGGTCTCAGCCCTAGGGATTCCAATTTTATCAGTGCAAAGATTTTTAATAACTCTTCTAGTGATTCTAGTAAGCAGGAAACTTTGAGAACCACTGCTGTAAACTACTTCTGAAAAGTTAGAGCATGCTCATGTCCTATTGCTGGTACTAAGAACTAATTCTGCTGTGAATGCAACACTGAACATATGTAGGAATATACAGTCTTCGTGTGAAAATGAGACACAAGAGCTTCCCGAAGCAACAACAGTCTTTGCCAACCTGTAAGTCTTTGCCAGAGGGACTGATACACTCTCCATTTCAAAATGTTTCTTCCTTGACCTTTTGCTGTCGACCAGATGCTTCATTATTTCTTATTATGAGTTTTACAGAATCAGATGAGTGCTATTTGCATTGGCCTCCATCACTTCCTGGTTAGGGGCAGATTAAAATCCCTATATTACCTTTAGAAGAATTTCTCTGTTGGCACCAGTTATATTCAGGAGACCTTTTAAAGGTAAACAAGAAAACCCTTCTTAATATAATCTATTTTGGAGGATGGGATTTGTGGTTGATTGCATTCGCATTATTATTTAAAATAAATGCAAAAGAGAGAAAAGCACAAAATATAAAATATTAAAATTAGACTCAAATATGACATTAAAATAAAAAGGTGAATTTTGGAATTCATTTATGTAGACTTATTGAACAATTTTATTTAAATAGATCATTTAAAAATACTTTTAAGCTGTTGAATTTGAAGTTTTTCTGAAGCATCTTTTTTTTTTTTCCCTGCCAGCAGAATCCTCTGAGGGAAATCGAGTGAACTATTTTGCTGGAGGGGATACTTTACTTCCAAGAAGCATTCCTTTGCATCATGAAATATATCAAGGAAAGAAAAAAAAATCAAAGACAATGCTAAAATTTGTGGCGGGCAGAAAAAAATTAATGTTAATACAGTCATAAAATCTCATAACTGTTTCATAATCTAAATCATGATTTGAAAATAATTTCTGTTAATTATTGAAATATTAAAACAGGCCCCCACGAGTTTTCACCTTTTTCATTTAAATATTCCTTGTTTTTCCCTTTGATGGCATGTCAGGGGAAGAGAATGCCCTTTACCCCCTATCTCCGACATCTGCTGCTAAGGAAACTTCTGTTAATTATACTGACATATCTAATCTGTAAGGGTTTTTTTTTTTTTTTTTTTTTTAAGATGAGATGGAGACTAAAAGGTAAAAAGAAAATAACAGAGGACCTATATTTAAATCTTCCATAAGTGAATGATGTATCTGAGGCATTTTCCCATTAATAATTTGGTTCATTTTCATACAGTCATAGTCTCTCCAACAATTTAAGGTCTAAATATTCAGCACATGCTTTATAAACAATTGTGAGGCAAAGGAGAAATATCAAATGTAAGAATGTTCTTTTTGTGTTTGAGGATCTCCATCTAATAGATTGTTTGTGTGTGTGTGTGTGCGTGTGTGTGTGTGTGTGTGTGTGTGTGTGTGTGTGTGTGTGTGTTTGGCATAGTTAATACCTCATGTCCTTAATAGTGTCTTGCATCGTTATATTAAGGAGGTTCTTGCCTGAAGGAAAAGAGGAATTTATTCCTATGAGATTTTGAAAGATATTGTGTGGATTGTAGATGGCATAGTTTTACATTTATTGAAATTGTCTTTCCCCTTGGGTCTTAAGAAAATGTGCCTAAAGCTATTATCGCATCTATCGACTCTGTGGGATTTCACGAACGTGGCTCTTTGTCCCAAGGGGTTCCAAAATGACCTTCATGAGCCAAAGTTCAAGCTGAGTGAAGGTTCTGAGATGGAGATTAGAGACCTGTCAGTTGTCTGGAAGGATGAAAGTATAAAATCATACGTGACACTCAGTTCAGTCACATCAAACCCCAAGAAGTGTTTACTGAATGAACTACACCATCCCTAATCACACTTTTCCCTTAAGTATCCACATTACCATGGGCCCCAAACACGGAGAGAGGCCGCAGGGCCAGAGCTCCTAATAAGTATGCACCAATTACAGCAGGCATGTGCTTACAACTTAATGTCTTGCAGCAATTATCTCTACTGTTTGAATGAATTGGACTTGTGAGAAACTCTCCCTTCCATTCCTCCACTTCTTTTAATTAACTTTTCAAAATTAAGAGAGCAAACTGGGACATCATAGACCTTATTAAATATTAGGGGGAGAGCAGAACAAAACGCATGTTGACAAGAGAAAGACATGAACATTTCCTTAACCCTGGTGCTTTGAAAGAACAAGCTCCCTGTGTGCACAGTTCTAAATCTAATTCATGGGAGTAAAAAGAGGAGTATAAGTAACAAATGCAAAGTAAGCAGCTGTGAATGGAAGATGTGTAATTTCTGGAGGTCAGATGCTCTTCTGCTGCTGCTGACACCACTCCCACTGACAATGTATTAAAGCAGAGTGGAAATCCTCAGTAGGAAGACATCCCTTGCACGTTTCTACACCACGGGGCTGCCACAGTCTTAATTTGCAGTATCTTGGTTGTATACTTTCATTCTCCAAACAGCTGAACGCATCCTGCGTGCCTCACTGATGCATCATTTGGGGAAAAAATTGGCACTTATCAGCTTGTTATATTTACATGATGCAATATTATACGCATTTGGCTATTTGAGACTTACATATCTTTGTTGCCAAAAGAATAAATTAAGCTAATGAATTATTTGGGATGGTAATCAAACTACTAAAAAGACAATACTAAGAGAAAAAAAAAGTGTTAAGCTCATAAATCTGGACCCTGGAAGGCCTATTATTTAAACAGCTGCATATTTTTACCAGCTATTCAAAACTAGTTTTACTGTAGTACATTATGTGTTTGGAGGTCTAAATATTTCAATGCATTGTGCTCTCCATGAAATAACTGTCAGATTATAATTGGATTCAGTATTACCTTAAAGCACATGTGTTTCCTTTAACATTTATCTTTAAACAGATTTCTACCTTATTATTAGTTCCATTTTTTTGAATGCTTACACAGAGAACTGATTTCCCTAAGTTATAATTTAAATAACTCTTGGTCTTCACTAATTCCAAATTGTGTAACATCATAAAATAATCTAATTAAAAAAGCAAAGGCCTCTATTTTACATAATGTATTCAACAACCAACAACTAAAAACTCCTGTGATTTTTTTTATCTGTAAGGGAATTATATAGACAAGAGCTTAATTAAAGTTGATCTCGCTCTATTTTATCTTTACAGATAGAGACTTGGAAGATTAATGCTTAAAAATTCTGAAACTAATATATCAATCTTCACCACCTTGAAATGGTTCTATTTTTAAGTTGAGGGAAGACTGTTTAAAATCTTTGTTATCCAAAACTAAACTACAAACACGAATTGAATAATATCTAGAATACTTAAGCTCTTTAGAGCATTTGGCCTCTCCCATCAAAGTATAAATTTGTGACTCATGTTTTCCTCTCTTTCCAAAAGATCATAGATTTAAATAAAATATGGGCTTTCTATTAGTCAAGACAGTTATTATCAAAAATACATTTCAAAAATCTGTGATGAATATTTACAGAATGATTTCTGCTTAACAAGCCATAGAGTTACAACCTGAGTGATGTTATTATAAATCCTCACAGCCTAAGGATGGGAGAAAAAGCCCCTCCTACTTCTGTCAAGGGGAGGGGAAAAGTAACCATTTTCAAAATATGCCCAGAACTCTCTGCTTTCCTTAACAAGGCCTGCCCTCAAGGGAAACTATTTTTATCAGAGCCTGACTGGGGTTTTCCAAAACCTAACTGATGTGAGGAAAGGGAGTTACCCAACTCCAGCTCTTGCAGCCTTCAATGTGGAACAAGAGACTAAAGACTGAGACCCATTTGTAAGACTGTAGCGTGCTCCCTCTGCCCCACACTTTGCCACAGAGGGTTAAAGCTAAAGGGACTGCAGGCCTCAACCCCTGAGGTTTTCCTAGGGAGTCTCTAGAGAACCCAAAGGTGACAGGGGACACAAAAACAAGGACATGAGAAGAAAAAATAGCCTGCAACACCACAATTAAGTAAACAGTAAACACCACCTAACTGCTAGCCATATAGCCATTGACTGAAGCTTGAAGACGAAAATTACCAAGTGATGATAAGGATGTGGAGCAACTGGAACTCGGCCTACAGGGGAAATGGAACCTGGAACACCCACTGTGAAAAACTATCTGGCAGCATCTACACAAACTGACCATATCTGCTACAGGCTAGGGCCCTGTGATCTTCTCTTGAGAATAGATCTGATGAAAATGTAAACATAAGTTCACCACAAAGCATGCTAAAGACTGTTAGCATCAGTGACTGTTTACACTATCCAAAATCTAGAAATGCCTCTCTTCAGTAGACACAATGGAATACTAGGAAGCAATAAGAAGGTACTTTATACACCAGAATCCTATGAGTAAATTTCAAATGTAGTGCTGAGCAAAAGAGGCCAGATAACATGAGACATACCAATGAAACAGATACTGAATGAGTCAGCTACATCAAGTTCAAAAACAGGCAAAACTAATCTACAGTATTTGAAGTAAACCCCTGAGGGTCTTAAAGGGAATTCCAGGGACTTTGGAGAAAGCAGTTTAGAAATTACTAGTTTATAGGATAAAAGAGAAGTGCCTCCCCAGCTTGCTAGATCATTTGGATCCTCAAGGAGGTTGTTCATACACATGGGGACTCATCAAGAATTATTAATCAGAATGTCTGAAGTCACGGTGAAGGTTTGTTTATCTATATTTCTAAACAACAGTCCTGATCATTTTTATGCCAAGGCAAGTCTGGAAAAGGCTGCTCTGGAAGCTATCTCAGAGCAGTGGTTTCCAAACTTCACCGAGCAGACTCATCATTGTGCATTTTTAAAGGCCAATTTTGGAGCCCATTCCATAAAATCTGAATCAGTTGTTGTAGGGTAGAATCTGGGAATGTGACTGTACATTTTCCTAACTCGGGGAAACATGCCTTAGAAGTTGTATGATTATAGCCAAGGAAAGTGAGTTCTTAAGAGGTTAAAGTACCACATGAGGTCATAAAGCCACAGTGGGGCCAAGGATGGAACTTAAGTCTCCTGACTAGTAGTTCGAGGCTCCTTGTATGACACCCTTTGCTCTCCAGGACTGCTCATTTCTAGTCCTTTGAGCAGAAGGCTACATGTTCTCTGATTTAATTTCATCAAGAGTCTCTCACAAAATCAGATTTCACATTGCTACTGTTTCAGACACATCAAACTGCATGGAGACACAGAAGAGAGAAATGGTGAACCCCTTTGGACAGCTAGGAAACCTGTTCCTTTCAGAGGCACATGGCTTATCCATTTTCCTCTTCCTCCTGTTACTGCTGCCCTGCCCTGAGCAGAACGGCTGCTGTGTGGTATGTTGCTTTCTGTGTTGTAAGAAATAAATAGATAAAGTTTATAAACTCACTGGGACTCAGGTCAAAGGTGAAGTGACTCAGAGAAAGGGCATTAGTGTGTGTATTATTTTTTTTAAAAAAAGGAAATCCAGAAAAGAAAACTCTCAATCATTTCCAACAAGGACTTTGAGGCTCACTAACATTAGTCATGGAGGTTATTATACTGACTGAAATTGCGGGCAAAATTTTTTGTTATGATTCTGCTACACCAGATAATTAAATCATCTTTGCTTTATTATAAAATTCTTTTAAAAATATTTTTCCAAGATGCAGAGGGTAATAATAGTAAAAATATACTATCAAAACTAATGTGAAAGAAGAAGGGAAATACCAAATGTTGGTGGGATGTTGAGGGCCTGGAGCACTCACACATAGCAGGTGGGGGTATACATTTGTTCAAGCATTTTGTAAAACTGCACAATTGGGTTTAAACGTACACATGCCTTGTGATGAACAAATTCTGCTCTAGATACGTGCCCAGTGGAAATGCATATAGGTCTTACCAAAATAACATAGACAAAATATTCATAGCAACCCTATTCCTAATAGCCCCAAGCTGGAAATTATCCGAAAGTCAAGAGTAAAGTGGATAAATAGCTGTCTTACAGTTACATCAAGGGATGTGACAGCAATGAGGCGTGCAAACAGCAACTATACATAGTAAACTGGTTGAAACTAAAATTGAGTATACGTCTGGCACATGCTTTATGATTCCATTTATACTAAATTCAAGAACAGTCAAAACTAATCTGCAGTGTTCAAAGTCAGGATAGGGGTTACCCTTTGAGGGGAATAGCAACTGCAAGGGGGCCCAGGAGGCTTCTGGGTGCTGGTAATGTTCTGTTTCTGGATCTGGGTGCTGGTTAGAAGGGTGTCCAGTTTGTAAAACTTCAAGATATTATGTGCCTATGAGTTATGCATTTTTGTGTACGTATATCATATTTTGAAAAAGGCAAATAATACACATACACAGTCTCTTACAAACGAAAATGGTATAAATCCATTGCTAAGATACTTCTTTCTACATCATCAAAGCTTACACGGAACTTGCTTCCCTCTGAATACCTGCCTTGTCTTTGGATGGGCAGTTAGGATACACATTTATCTTTATAATGGCAGAATTAGACTTTGGGTTTGAGAATTAGACTTTGGTGCAAATCCCTGTTGGGTCTCTTCTTAGCTTTGTGATCTTGAGGAAGTTAAACACCTCATTTGAACTTCAGTTTCCTAGTGTGTAAAATGATACCACCTACCCTACAGTGATCCTGAGAGGGTTAATTGAAATTATTGAAGTATTTAGTGTATGTCTGACCCAGAATAGGTGCTCCAAACTGTAGCTGTTTTGACACGGAGATGCTGATGGCAGGGCTTCTGTCTACTTGCTCATCTTCGCCCTCAGCGAATACACTTACCTCAATTAGCTGTCCCTGACTTGGATCACAGGCGTTTTTCTTTGCATTGTCTCCTTCTTGATAATCCCATCCTGAGGTTCAACATCCAGACTTCCAAGTGGCTTTCAAACCCTTGTGTATTTTTGCACCTATGCAGAAAAATGCAATGTTTTTGCTCTGAGTTTTTTTTTTTCCTTTCCAGTTTAGCTCCCTTTGCATTTATATTTTCAAAAATGTTTACAGTGCTAAATTTGTGCTGAGAGCCACTGCTAATGAAATTACTGTTCCCTGGGAATTAAACACCCTCTTCCTGATGGTGCTGCCTGATCTAACGCTTCGTAAACAAGCCGTTGCCACTGAAGAGAAAGAGCGTGAATTGCCCACCATATGGAATCACCTCTTACTCAGGGGTCTCAGCTGCATATTTGTTTAACCTGGTTCACCTCAAATACTGTGTGCATTTCTGCTATCACCTAAGTGACCTTTTCTATTTTTTTTTTCATTTTTCATTTGTATTTTTAAAGTGCTTCTCAAACATTCACTGCCAAACCTCCCAGCCGCCAATAAAATAGGTCAATGTTATTAGCCCCATTTTACAGATGAGGTTAAGAGAGTTCCCAGAGGTTACAAGTGAGTTTAGTGGGAAGGGAGCTAGCAATTGACATTTTCTTGGATCTATAGTTTTATGTATGCAGGTTCCAGGGCTGCAGGGAGAACGTTATCACTGCCCTGTGGAGAAAAAAACAGAATGGCTGAGGGTAAAACTGGGCTGAACTGGAATCTTTCCCTTTTTTATAGTGGCATCTGTGGTATGAAGTTGCTATGTTGTATCTTTGATGATGTTCTACTGTCTGTTATTTTACAACTAAAGTATCTATTGATCAATCTATCTACCTGTCCACCCCGTATCTACCTACCATTCTCTCTAAATATTTGTCACTCATTTTTTTTTTTTTTTTTTAGTGGAAGTACTAAGGATTGAACCCATGGCTCCTGCACGCTAAGCATGCACTCTACCACTGAGCTATCATCCTCCCCGCGGACACTTTTAAAGTACAGAATAGTCGTTCAATAGAATCGCAACATTCCTAAAAGCAAGTTACAGGATATTCTTTTCAGATATAAAGTGGTAGTGTAAATAATGAGGACTGCTAGTTCTGACTAGATTTTACTAAATGTCCGCAAAGAGGGAGAAGAGACTGCGGAAAAACAACTCAGCTTTTCCCATGCTCCTGGAGGGGGCAGTTTCAAAGACCTCTCTACCTCCTCTTTTCACCCCAATTCTAGGTCATGGAAGGGACCTGAGTTACAGGCAGTGGGATTATTGTATGCCAATACATCGCAGAACACTGCTTGTTTCGGGGATTTTTTTCTAAACTAAGGCTTATGTGTCTCATTTAGTTATGAGCTTATTTAAAGATGCTCAGTTGAACGTAGTGATTTTAAGCCTTGTAGGTGGAATGGAAGATGATGAATATGGAGCAACGTGTTATTTAATGTTTTTATTTGAAGCCGCCTCAGATACCCATGATAATAATAAAGGTTTCAAAAATCTCTGTCTGAATCTTTGCCCCCTAATATTTTAATTGATTAATTAATTAAATGTGAGATAATAAGGTCATAATCTGATGACAAAGCTCTAGAAAGCCCAGCATGTAATGTAATAATATATTATGTTTCTATGCAAAATAAAATAAAATAAAATAAAATAAAATAAAATAAAATAAAATAAAATAAAATTTGTGTGTGTGTGAGGGGTGAGTGCTGAAAAGAAAGGAATACATGACTTAAAGTACAAAAATATTTAAATATAATTTTTGAGTTAATATCAAAAGTGAAGCGATAAGAACATATAGATCTTTAAGAAACATGATTCAATGTGGATTTCTAGGTGTGAAAATATTTAGTAACAAGGAAATAACATGCCTAAAATTAATTTACCAGATTTTCATACAAATAGATTTGTGTCATTAGCATGATACTATGAAAGCATTTTGAAGGGAACTCACATAGACACAACAGGATATGTATATATTTTTTAAATTTTTGATTGAAGTATAGCTGATTTACAGTGTTTATTTCAAGTATACAGCAAAGTGATTCAGTTATACATATACATACATATATATTTTCTTTTCAGACTTTTTTCATTATGTGTTATTACAAGAAATTGAATATAGTTCCCTGTGATATACAGTAGGTCCTTGTTGTTAATCTATTTTATATATAATAATATGTTTGTTAACATGATAGTATATTAATACATACATTAACTATCATATATATTAGTGACAAGTAACTAAAAATATAAATAGAAGAAGCTTGTTTCAACATGTCTCCATTAAAACAATGTCATGTTTCTGTGAATATAAAATATAATATTTGTTCCTTAAAAAGATTGTGGGAAAATGATTTCTTAGCTTGTAACTTTTTCTTTAAAAATTATATTTTGTAATATATGTACTTAAAGGAAACTTTCTGAAGATTTTTAACTTGTAGTTCAACAATAGTTGGGAGGTTTGCTTTAGGCTTAATCTAGGCCAGGATAAGCCATGCTAACTCTTTCATCATATGTTTTCAGTTTTAATAAAATGACTTTTTCTTCATTCAGAAGTCTCACTGCTAATGCCGAGTCCTTTTCTAGTTCTACTATGATGGAAGCGATAATTTTACCTGGTTCTCCCACCTCAATGAATCCTCCAGTTTATTCATTCTAATCTTTACAGAGGCATAAAACGGTCTATAAGTTAATACCAATAAGCTATTTCCCTTTGATAGTGCGAATATGAGAAAAAATGTTTAAAAAATTAAGTGATACGCAATGAAAGATGTTGGAAACCAAATGAGCTTTTTCTTGTTATTTTGTCTTTTATAATATGATAATAATTTCTAGTCATGCCAAATTTGTTTTCTGATTTCTCTAGATTGTGGTGATTCTTTCAATTACTTTTTCAAAACAAAACTCTGTGTCACTGCATTTGGGGACTCTGCCTATCATTGAGTATTAAAATATGGCTATTTCCCAGTAAGTCTTTCTTCAGGCTATTGGTGAAATTGGCCATCATTTCTAATAATACTGAAAGTTATACTGTTAAAATTAAACCTTTGCTGTCTTCTGAAATTTAGGAACTAAGGACTAAAACTATAAAATGTGAGTTACTAGGACATATTCTTGAAGTGCCAGGCAATGACTCAAGTATGACAAATCAGAGATATGGATGGTAATACTCAGATTGGCCTTTCAGGAGAATGAACTGGCATAAACATCAATTTGTGTGTGGACAGCAGTCCAAACAGTTGGAGAGTCAGATTTCCATGAAGACACTGTCTATACTGGTTTGCCAGGGCTGCCGTAACAAAGTCCTGCAAACTGGGTAGCTTAAAACAACAGAACTGTCTTATAGCTCTGGACACTAGGAGTTCAATATCAAGGTGTTGGCAGGACCATGCTCCTTCTGAAACCGGCAGGAAAGTTCTTCCTTGTCTCTGGTGGTTTACAGGTGTCCTTGGCATGGCTTTGGCATGACTTTCCACAGCTTACAGATGCATCATCACAATCCTTGGTCTCTGCACGGTGCTCTTCCTGGGTCTCTTCACGTTATCTTCCCTCTGTGTGTCTCTTTGTCCAAATTTCCCTTTTTTAAAAAAATAAGGACACCAGTCATATTAGTTTAGGGCTCACAAAGACCTCCTTTTAATTTGACTGCCTCTGTAAATACACTCTTTCCAAATAAGGTCCCATCCTGAGGTACTGGAGTTTAGGACTTCAGCACATCGTCATAAGGAGAAACAATTACACCCATACCCCTGTCAGTGGAATCAGACAGAACATTCAGATCTTCCTGAGAAATGATTACATAGAGAAGGACAATGTAAAAGATGGCAGGAATCTTGGGCAAAGAGATGAAAGACGAGGTTCAACACGTGGTGGTGGAAGTAAGATTTCAAAGTCTGGACCAGGAGGAGCAGATGCAACAACCCTTTGTAGAGCAGCTATCCTCATGGGGAAAGCAAGATTTTAAAGACCCATCACATACTTGGTTAGGACACAGTCCTCTCATTTCAGTGAGCAATGTTACGCTGCTACATTGAATAGGCCCACAAATTCTTTGCAGCATCTCCTGACAAGAAATAGAGTTAACTTCCCTACAGCTTGAATGAGGGTTGGCCTTATGAAGTGCTTCCCGATAGGCTGCAGCAGAAATAACACTGTCTGAGTTCCAGAGCCTAAACCTCAAGAGATCTTGAAGCTTCTACCTTCTTTTTCTTGGAAAATGCCCCAACACTTGCACCTATTAACTCATTTATTCCTCACGGTAAATTTATATGTAGGAACTATCTTTAACTCTTTTACAGATGAGGAAGTTCGCCCCAGAAAAAGTAATCAATTTTACAAAGCCATGTAGCTAGAAAGGAGTAGAGACAGACCCTGTACTGTGATTCACTGAAATTCTATGTTGCCTCCAAAAATGCCACTTTGGTAATATTATTTCCACTCTAAGAAGAAGAAATCATTCTGAAATAGAATAAGTATTTCCAGAAGTGGAACGTGCTTAATAAATGACAGCTTATAGAAAAGGCTGGAAATCTTTCAAAAGAGGGTGAGAAAGTTTCTGCCACCATACAGTGTTCATGAAGAGCGTAGAGATACGAATGTACTATTAAGACCAGAAGAAAACAGTAAGAGGTGACTTTCAGAGTTTCCATGGTGGTCAGTAACAGCTCAAGGAATGTAATGAAAAAACAGACAACGATTAGGCCGTGTGTAATTGAAAGAGTTCCTGCATGGGAGAAAGTCACTCACCCGGAGGTTATAGGAGCCAATGGAGTAATCGTTCTCATCTAATCTTTGCTTTTAAGTAGATGTACCTCAGTTTCCACCCTGTTTACTAGTTAACTGGCTCATATTTTAGATATTATTACATATATTTTATTTAACTCCTTAAAATCCATTTTAAAGCAAGGAAGAAAACAAACAATATATAAATAAACATATATATATTTATGTATCTCACCTAGTTGCAGATATGTTTTTGTCAGATTAAAAGGAAAGCATAAAATAAAGGAATAACTTGAATTAAAAGCAGGGGAAATAAATAGAAGAAAAATATTGGCAGGGTCATAAAATGGAGCCAGGAATGAGACCCCTAAAAAAATTCATATCATAAAGGCTTACTGCTGGAGGCCTGCAAATCTGGCCCAGGCTTTCTGACAGTCAGTGGGAAAATAGAATCCTGATCAGTTACACAATTTACAAGAAATATAAGATAAAAATCAGAACAGTTGTTAGGAGAAGCAAAATTATTGCTGTTACTAATATCCGACAGAAATCTCTCCCCATGGCCCTCATAAAACCAGCACCATGTAATATACTGGCTTATACCCTCAACTGCACTTTCAGAGTAGACACAATGACAAGTTTCATAGTCTGTGGGCATCACTCTAAAACAACATTTCAGCAAAGGCAGTTCTATAGGGGTCAATACAGTACCATCCAGGTATGCAACTGTCCAAAGCATGGGTAGGTTTGGGGCGGGGGGGTGATTCGGTTTATTTGTTTATTTTTAATTTTTTTTTTTAATGGAGGGACTGGGGATTGAACCCAGGACCTCGTGCATGCTAAGCTCGCACTCTAACACCGAGCTCTACTCCCTCAAGCCATTGGTAGATTTTAAAGTGTGGAAAAATAGATGGATTTCATCTCTTAAACAATCCTTTCGATATATTGTTTCTGTCTGCAGATGTTTTGATAGAAACTGGGAAGCAATGAGTTTGAAATTACTTTTTGGCAAGCATTCAGAATTCAGGTTATTTATATTCATGGTTAAGTATGGACCTACACATTTTAACCAACAGTTGTTTTGTTGGGGTTTTCCATCGCTTATTAAAAATAAAAGACCAGAGAAAAACCTACACCTAGGTTAAAAGCCAATTCTTCTGTACTCAAGTATTAATTTATGGAGAACCCTGTCAGTCCCAAAATTCTGAGAGAAAGCATGTCTAAATACATAGACAACTGAGACCACAAAGATACTAGCTTGGGCATGTGTTTTTGCTTATATGATGATGCTTAACTTCCACGTAATCTAAATAAAGCACACAGACAATGATCAATTTTGAGCTCTTCTAATCAACAGTATTTTGAATTTTTGCTCAGTCTGAAATTCTATTAAGAATAATAGGTTTTAGGTCTGGAAAGAAACTTAGAGATTACTTAATCCAATATGGTATTTAATACATAATAAACCTGCATCGAAAAAGGTAAAGCCACTTTCACAAAATTATATACCTGAAGAGGAAAGCGAAAGAGAAAACTCGTCTTTCTTCTCTTCATTGATTGGCTGCTCTCTGTCTGTGGACACATGATTGCAGGACCTCAGTGACTCCAAGGATACCCTGTGCTCATCTCCTCCTGTCACCTCCATTCCATAACCGTGAAAACTGGTCTTCAAGGAGAGAACTTAAGTACTTCGATTCCTTTTTGCCTCTTTTCTTTCTTTTCAAGTCTGGGTATCGTATCACTTTAAAGTTACTATGATTTTCATGACTTACCCCCTCATTACCTGGAGTAAACAGATCATTGCAATTACAACATTGCTATGAGTTCAATTACCTGAAGATATATAATTCTCTGATAAAATGCTTTATTTGAGTAACAGGAGAAAAAAAAAATCCCCTGACCCTCAGCCAACAACGTAGTATTACAACGACATACAAGTCAGGATGTGCAAGGGAGAAATTATTTGATTAGCGGCTGTATTGTGAGTGTTCAAACCTCTGAGAGCCGCCCAGTCCAAGCCACAGTGGCTCACGCTGTAAGTCTTGCTGCAATCCCTCTGGGCATCTCGGTAACAAGAGCTACCATCTTGCCGTCAGTGTCACTTCACGTATTCAGTCTCTAAAGCTCTGTTTGTTGTTTCATTCTGTTCTATGTCTCCCCTAGGAACACCTTCATTTTAATATAAATAGAGCGCTTCATCACGCAATGGCAAAGAAACATGGAAAGTATGACTCTCTATATTACTGGGCACACCGCATACAGATGTGTATTCCAAAAGAGGACTGAAACTGCAAAAAAGGACAAAAACAAATTTAATAAAAGATCATCCATATATTTATCTGCACATAATGCAAACCATATGTCTGTAAGAGTCAAGAGTAAAAACTGTCGGCGAGGCTGTCATATTTTGTGCCTGTGGCTATTGTCAGGATGTAGGAAGTGGCTATTTAACAGATCCTACAGCTCTTCTCCGCGCTTTTAAATATCAGATGACTTTCATTGCCTCACATGGAATGAGGGTCCCTTTTGAATCCCTAGTAATTTTTAAATAATTAGTACGTCTTTGAATTTAGGACAGTTAAAAATATTTTATGAGAGATGTTCTGAGATATCGGAAAAAAAGTGTAATCCTGGCTTGCCCCGTCCATATTGACTGAGCATGTTAGGGGCAAGGTCGGGAAAGGGAGTAGGGGCAATCATAAATCAAGGTGACCAGAGCAAAGTTTTTCCTTTTCTTTCTAGGCCTGACCTCTGTAAGTCTTCCTGGGTGTCTCATCAGCCTTCCTATAACTTCAGACAGTCTCTTGAGCCGGTGTTTCTTTCATTGTTAGTTCCCCTCTGTGACTTTTTTTCCCCCCTCAAATGGTTGTTGAATTCATTTTCTTGAGCAATAATGGTCCTGGCAAAAATTAGTTAACCAACCTGGTACTGTCCCAGTCATGGTATCCAGCAGTCACTGGAGTCATGCCACCACCACAACCCAGGAAGAGCAGTGGACAGAAATAGACAAGACCATCAAACATAAAAGGCTTCCTTTACAAAGAAACTGCATCAGCACCTCAGAAGGGAGACCAGGCAAGTGCCTTCACTGTCTTCTCCTTCAGAGGCATCTTGGTGTCTACCTGAAGCCTTTCTTCTTCCTTTACCTCAAAGTTGGGTATCTTATATTTCATTTTGTTTTTGGATTAGAAAAATCAAATTAACTTTAAGTCCCAATATCTTCTCACCATTTCTTTCGATAGGAGTGCTCGTGGTATGAACTCATGACCAATGATTCCGAAGTTTGGGGTACCCTAGGCTTCCTCTAGAGGTACTCCAAAGGCTAGTTGTTATCATTCAAACTAAATTGTGTTTTGTTGGATTTTTAAGATATTTAAGATCTCTATTGTCCAAAGTATGTATAATTCAAAGTATAATTACCATTTCCCAACACACATAGACACACACACTCAAAAATCATTTATGACTTGTTGATATTTTTTTAATGGTGTCTTCTGCTCATTTGGAAAATGAAAGTTGAACATCTTTCTCTTTCCCTTCTATCTACTATCACATTTTAAATTGAAGGAAAAAAATGTGTCACATTTCCTTCTTTACTTATGTTGTATTTTAAGTCAGCCAGTGCAAAAGTCTAGGGAGAAAGCAATATGGAGTCTAGAGTTTTGGTTTGCTTTGTTTAAACAGGTATTAATGAAGTCTGAGGGAAGGGGGAAATAGCTCAGCGGTAAAGCATATGTTTAGCATGCTTGGGGGCCTGAGTTCAATCTCCAGTACCTCCATTAAAAAGTGAATTGAATGAATGAATGAAGTTTTTAAAATCCACATAGTCCAGAGTGGTAGAGCAGATAAGAGAAATGATTATTATTTATCGCATGCTGCTGATACTATTCCAAAATCATTTTATTCAGTCTTTACTTGAGTTATTCTAAAGAAAATTTGATTGTGTATGCTAGCTTTGGGCCACATAACTGGTCATAGGAGAGGTGAGCACACAAATTTAGATTCTATAATTCTAAAGCTTATGACTTTTCTACTATATCACACTACTCCCACAAAAGGAGAAATGAATCATAACTCTTCTTAAACAACTTTTAAAAACTGACAGAATTAAGAGTAAAATTTAGCATAGAATAAGGTCAATTGGTTACTCCATATTATGTACTTTATCAGGTACTGGTTCTTTCTCATCAGAAATAGGTGCTTTTTGCTCCAATTCCCTTTGGGATTTCTGCTTTAAAACAACCCTTCATTTTTCTACCCATATTACAACATTCTTTTAAGGATTTTATCAGATAATCATATGTGGTGTGTTAGAAAACATAGCCACAATAGTTTTTAATTCCTCTTATCTAGAGGTAGGATCCTTCTACCTGGGCTGACCTTGTGACTTGCTTTGAGCAACAGAACGAGGCAGAATTGGGAATTCTAGACAGAGGTCTTGAATTATGAGACAACATGGAGAAAGGGACACAGCCAAGAGGCAACACCAAGGCCTCAGCTGTGCAGTGAGGCCGCTGCAGACACACAGGCCACAGCTGAGCGGCCAGTGAGTGCTGTCACAGGACTGTGGGCAAGACCAACGGAAGAACTATCCAGGAAGCCCAGCCAACCTGCAGAAATGTGGAAAATAAAGAATCATGGCTGTTTTAAATTATCAGTCTTTACTTTTTTTTTTTTTTTTTATGTAGCAAAATTAACTGACATAACACTGGTGAAGAAAAGGACTTTGGTAGACAGCAGTCACTCAATAAATTTTATCTCTGATCTTTTACTTCCCAATTTTCTGATGCTGTACAAATAAATAGTAATTATTTATTGATTGAAAACAACATATGTGTTTCTCTGATCTTTAGAATACCAACAAATGGGCTCAGTAAATATGGCTGGCATCTAAACAGACTAAACAGTTTTAACAGTAAATTTTTATTTATAACCTAGATGTGATTTTATAATGTGAGCACACACAGAATGTGCAATTTATGACTATCTTACCTGAGAAAAAGGAAAAAAAAAAGTGTGCTAGATGAGAAAAACTAACGGGATGAAAGAGTTGATGCTTTCAGGGAGTTGGAGCAATTTTTTTGACCAATTCAAACTTCACACGTGGAAATATGTGATTTGGGCAAATAAAAAAATGTAAAAAATGAAATCTGTTTTAGCCAAAAGTGACAGGAGTTTTTGTTTGTTTGTTTGTTTTTAATTGTGAAAATACGTGCAATGTATTTCCTTCAAACTACTGCATCAAGGTGGTTGCTGGAAGTAAAAAAAAGTCAGAAAAGAAGAAAGAAAACAGGAAGACAAGAGAAAAGGAAGGCAGGAAGAGTAAAAGATGGTCTGTTCCATGCCACAGCCTCACATCCAATTAGAAAATGCTGCACTTTGTGTCAGCTCTATTCTTGGAAAGTAATAACTGGGATATTAACTCTGAAAAGTCACTAGAGAAACCTACTTAACTTTATTAAAGACAGAGTTTTTCAAATTTAATTTAAAATAGAACTTATTTATTATTATAACTATTAACATACTCTTGGATGCACATTAAAGCAGTGTTTTTCAAACAGCAGATCTTAAACCATTACTAGTTTGTGAAATCCGTTTAGTTAGCATGGTCTCCATGACCATCGTTGGTCATGAAACCAGTTTCACGAAAGCATGAAATAAAATGGGTTGAAAGTGAAGAGAATAGATCAGAGCATAATGCACATAGAAAGCTACACTTTGTTTCATGAAATCTTTCTTTCTGCTATGTCTGTGTGTGTGAATCTATATGTATGTAATTGGCTGTGATATAAAAAGTATTTTTATGAACCAGGGACAAAAAATTTTGTTACATTTCTAATTTTTAAATGAATGAAACTTTAAAAGTCATCAGGTGATGCCATGAATATTTTTTCAAGGAAATAACATTTCTTAAACATGTATTAAAATTGGAAAAAAACTTATGTTATATGATTAATTAATTGAATTCTTGAAGATCTAGTACCTTTCTTCCAATAATGAAAGTGAGTTAGCTGATAATTTTGATTCAACTTTGATTCAGTATCACACAATTTAATTAATTATTAACTTTAACAACCTGAAGGCTGAATGTTAAAAATATGGTAAGCTTCTAAATCTCACTTTTTTACAAGTGTTTAACCCTGTTCACTGATTAATATCATTAATCAACTATGTGATCTATTATTTAGTTACTACTGATACTGTTTATCATTTATTACCCAGTACTTGCTTAGCGTATGACAGGCATTATCCTAAGCAATTTACATACATTATTTAATTTAATAATCAACAATCTTATGTGACTATGACTTTTAATAGTCCCATTTTACTGCTTGTGAACACTAAGGCTGACATAACTTAAGTAAGAAGCCCAAGATCACTACAAGGAAAGAGTAAAGCTGAAATTAGAACCTAGATATTTACCATTAGACATGAATAGGGGTGCTAAAATACTTGAATAGGAATCAAATAATATCATCGTTTTAAATATGTTATTATGACTAAGCAAAACTAAGCTTCAAAATCATTGTGAATAGGACTCAGACTCTTCTAGCTTTTGTGTCTGATCCTATGATTCAGACAGATCACTTTCAATTAAATAATTTATTTTGAGACTCCAAAGAGACCTTCATATTAGTCTACTGATAAGATTAGTAAGTCTTTCTTTCATAGATCTGAAATGTTCTGCTTGAGCAAGCCCCACTCCCACCTCCCCCAGCTCTAATCTTACCTCTGTTCTCTCACCTGTGCTCAGGGCATCACAGAGCAGAGCAGAGGAGATGATCAAGAGTTCATGGGGAGAGTGTTGAGAGGGGAAGCGGTACATAAGGTCCCCTAAGACATGTTGCCAGCATAGAGAGGCATTGTCAAAATCAGCGTCAAACCCAGTCTTTTAAAAGTGGAGGGTCTAAATGGACAACTAGAAAATTGGCCATAGACTTTGTAATTAGAAAATATCAAAAGGATACATTTAAAATGTGACAAGTGTGGCAAGAGAGAAAGAGGATTGATATTGAAAAAGAAGTACAAATTCCTTGCAAACATATGAAAGGGGGTTTAACCTCATGACTCATAAGAGAAATTCCGATTGAAAACTATACAACATTAAGATACCGTTTTTGCTTATCAGATGGACGAAAGTCTAAAAGTTAGATAGACATTCTTGGTGAGACTTTCATACGTGGCTCATACACTTCTGGAAGGAGTGTGAAATGAGGGGAAAAATCTCAGGAGATCAATTGGGAAATATTTATAACAATTGCACTTACTCTTTGATTCAACTATCTCACTTCTAGAAATATTTTGAGAGAAAATACTTGCACATGAGAAAACAATATATGTATCAGTTATTCATTAAAGCATTACTTCTTATGGCTAAAAATTGGAAACAACCTAAGTGGTGTTAATACAGGAACCCGGTTAAAATATATGGTTGTGCATCTGTACAGCAGAATACTTTGCCCTTATTTTTAAAATGTCACTTTATAAACACTGAGATGGAAAGATCGTTAGTATGTATTGTTTAAAAGTTCAAAGTAAAAGAAATACTAAGGAAGAAATTCATGCTTTCAAATGGAAGTCAAACTATTCTACCAAGAGCAGCTGATAATTTTTCACCAACTATATTTTATCCAGAAATGAAAACAAGACAATCTATTGATTATACAACTAGATTTGCATTTATCTTTTATTCTAGGAGCTGTAAACATGCAAACATTCCAAGCCTTTGCTAATACTGATATCTAATTACAGGCACATATACTTTAAATATTTGAGTAAAAAATTCACTACTTAACCTTATGTACTATCAATGAAACATTTACATGTTGTCAATTCTTTCACATTTCTGATGTGGCATGAATTGGACTGGCAGATAAGAATTTCTGCTTACATATTCTTGTCACCAAGACCCTCCTCATACAAATTGCCAGAGCAGTCTACAACTCATCATAACTTGAATATAAATGTGTGTCAGCCAGACTAGAAGTGAAATGATTAAGTAAATTATTACTTTAAGGATTTAGTAGTGCAAAAGAAAGGCTGACATCTCATCACATTACTATTATTATCCAGTTTGTGCTTCTCTCAGAATTATTTCAGCTATTCTGGGAGCCTCATCAATGCTGGAAATAAAATAATAACTATCATTACAAATTCAGAACAGTGAATTCCAGTTACAAATCAAGTGAACAACTTAATATACTACTTTAGGGTTTCAAATTTCTATCATGATTGGTATCTATTAACTGAAACATAATGGATTTGAGGCAAACCTATCATGATGTCAATCCCTTCTGCTGTAATATTTGCAGTATATGATAAACATGTCCTTGGAATTATAAAATCTCTCTTTTAATCAATCTTCCTTACTGTAAATTTCCTTGAAAACAAAAATGAATATATCCATCTGACTGAGAATTCATTTTGATAATTAGTCTTGCTTACTTCATGATGCTTCAGTGATGTTGCCGTTGTTGGCAGAATTCAATGCGGCAGACGGAACTCAGTAATCATGACATTTTCTTAGGGTCCTTCAATGAGTATATTCAACTACCTGGTATTTTTAATTTTTAGTCTAAAAGACTAGACACGCAGCTGGATTATAAGGAATGTCCTACTCCAGTTAGGAATTCACAAAAGGTGATCTCAAAGCAATCATGATGAGTGTCCTTAACTCCGGAATATTTTCTAGAAATGTTTGTATGGTTGTCTTATGTGCGAGACAATGTGAGAACTCCCTCACAAGTTTAGACTTAGCAATAGGTATGGGGACAAAAGAAGCCTGTGGAAACAAGTACATAAAGATACTCATTTTGTCTTCTTTTGCACCATTTAGAGCAAATCCTTTCTGTCAGAGTCTTTGAACAGGAAATGTAATTGCCATAATAAAGCCTATGATAAACTGAGTAGTTTCTGGGTTTCCCACTGTGTAGGTGTTGCCTGGTAAAATAATGTGACTATAATTATTCAGATCAAGTAAAATTTATATCAAAATTACTTTAATCAGGTTCATTAGAATTAGGATGACCCTAATATTTTAGCGTTGGTTGGGCAGTTTTTATAGCTGTAGTACATGTGTTTAGAACAGCACCTTGCCTTATTCAAGATACAAAGATGTTAAAATAAAAAAGATGTTTAAAATAGTTCCTTATTCAAAATGTCAAAGATGTTAATGAATAATAATATTAATATGTCAGAATAGGAGCTTTGAGTTTAGTAGGCAATGCAGTGAAGAGACTAGTCAGGAGAGGCTGAAACTAAGAAGCTGGAAAGTAGGCGTACCCACTATTGTGAATCACGTGCTTGAGACTGATGCTGCAACTTGTAAGAAGTGAAGATGTGGTATAAGTGAGAGGTAGCAGTGATCCGGGAAATACCAAAGCGGCAGCAATTGGTATAATAGTGTGGAGATCAAGAAAGGCAGCAAAGACAGATAAATAACAAGGATTTGCTCTATAGCACAGGGAACTATATGCAATGTCTTGCAATAACTTATAATGGAGAATAATTTTAAAAGAATGCAAATATATACATATATGTATGTGTGTGTTACTGAATAACTTTGCTGTACAACTGAAACTAACAACAATATTATAAATCAACTATACTTCAATAAAAGAAGAAAGGCAGCAGATACAGTAGGAATAGAACATTTGCAGCCCCTAAGTTACAGAAATTTCATATGTAGAGTGTCCCTGATCTCTGGAGGTTGAAATAATAGCTAGAAAACTACAGTGATGATACTATGTGACTTGTCCAGTAATAAAGCCAAATGAGGCTAATAGGTGGTTAAAATTCAAGAACTTTGGGGATATATGTGGCCACTGTTTCTGGTTAGGGATTCAAGAACAGAATTTCAGGTTCAGAGAGGAACTGTGAGGACACGAAACTATCCCAGAGAAATTATAAAATCATCCAGGTTGAGGTTCAGAGCAAGTTCCAGGGCAGAGACTTGAACATGGGAGAATGAGATACGGAAACAAGTGAAACGGATTTAAGGTCTGGGCTTGGTCACGGGAATGAAGCAGAAATCAGCTACTAAACTAAAGGGTCAGAGGGATCAGCAATATGGTCATCTCTGTGCTGATCCCTCTCTCAAACGAAAATGGAACCCTATAAAATTCCTCTCATTAGAGGCAACTAACATCCAAATATTGTAAAGTTCTTTTGTAAAGAAGGAAAAAAATATAGCTGGTTCAAGAGGAAGACTAACTGCCTGAATACCTTTACTAAAAATATACTGGTGAATAAATTGATATCTCTATATCCAGAAAGCAAATGTGACTTACAGCTGTACCATGCTGACTTAATGCCATTCAATATTTTTATGGAGTATTTAGACAATAACAATAATGTAGATGAATATGTTCCAAAAAGATTCTCACCAACAAGATCGATGCAATTAATCTCGCAAGAAGAAATTGAACACTGAACAGGTGAGGCAAAAAATATATATCTATGTAAATATATAGTTATATAAATATTCATATTTTTCATATGTGTTCAATTTATATAAATTGAAATAGTTATAAAATATAGTTGATTCACTCTAATAGCTGACAAATATTAGCCAACCATAGAATCACGCAGCCATTTAAAATCTGTTTAATACTTAAGCTGGAATGGTAGTAGTCGTTATTGCAGTGATAATAGAAGATGCAGTCCCACACCTGGAAGAAATGCAAGATCTGGCACCAAAATACACACAGAAAGGTTAACGTTGGTGAATAGAGTTTTCTATTACTGGTAAAGCAGACAAGGAGGAGAGTTAGGTGATCCAATAATAATGCAAAAAAAATAAATAAATAAATAAATAAATAAAAGGACATGATATCCCAACAATCAAGGGAAGAGGCGAGGAAGGCACTGGAGTCAGACACACTGGAGTTCAAATCCTAATCCCCCCAGTTCACCAAAAATTAGAGAACAAGAAGTTGAGGGGAAGCTTTGAATAGGTTATCTTACAATTTGAATATTATATAATATTATGTATAATATTAAATGCATACGGAGGCAGCAAAGTCCTCAAGGCCAATAAAACCATCTACTATTAGCAAGAGTTTCTGACTGCTACAGTTAGGACCTACATCCCCAGGAGTCTGATTGATATCACATTTAAGCTATATTCAGTACCAAACTGTGTGCTAGGACATTGACTGCAAAATGCAAGGGGAGTGGCAAGCTCTCAGCAGAGAACTCTTATTTCTTATTAAAAAAAATGCTTCTGGACTGGAGCTAGAGAAAATAAATCCATTGCAAGAAGCAACAATCCAGCAACTGGATGACCATAACAAGCCAAATAATCAGACATAATTTCAAAGCCAAGTTGAGAAAATAACCTCAAAAGTGGGGAGCAAATACTAACTACTATATATAAAATAGATAAACAGCAAGTTTCTACTGTATAGCACAGCGAACTATATTCAATATCTTGTAGTAACATATAATGAAAAAGAATATGAAAACGAATATATGTATGCATATATATGACTGAACTATTATGCTGTACATTTAAAAAAAAATGGGTAGCTGCATGAATCAGTGGAAAACGCTGTGACCAAAGATTTTGCTTCTCCTGAGCATCGCTTATTCACTGTGTCACGTTAAACGAGTCATCGACTCAGTGTCTAGAACAGTGCCTAGCGCGTGGTGGGCACTCAGTAGTTACGGGTTGATTGAACTAATAAAGAACCCTCCCTTCTAGGGCAATAAGTTCTTCAATTCTAAAGTCAGATGGTTGTATTAAATGACAATTTATGTAACCTCTAGCACAAGCTATCCCTAAATCTCTTACAGGCTGGAGGTTGCTTGGACATCCTAAGGCCCAGCAGACACCACCAGTTCAGAGCCCTAAAGCCAGGGGAATGGAAACTCATTTCTCATGAAGGTGTTTGACCAAAAAGAACACAATAACAATAGGTCCAGGTTCTACAAACTGCCACCCTACAAATATTTTACTTTTATGTTATTAAGCCTTGAAGGTGGCTTCTTATTTATTGGTCTTTGGCACACTGCATGAGGCCAGCCTTGACATCTCAACTGCATAGCACTGAAACGTAGGGACTGAGGAACATGCTACTAGTAAAATAAGAGTAAAACTTTAAGTGTTCATGTGCTTTTATTTTTCTTCACTTTATTTGGATTGTTCATGTATCAACCTGGCTTTCATTCCTTCTCCTTTGAAACCATAATATTTATTTTTGTTGAAATAGTTTTCTGCTTGGTATGAAAATATACTTTCGTAAGCATTAATACTAGTTAGGGGTTAAGTTTTAATGAAATTTTAAGACAAAAAGTCTTAAATCCAGAGTGATTCACTTCAAAAGCACAGGTCAAATATCACACTCCTCAGGGAAATCTTTTTCCCACTATTCCTTCCTTTACTCCTTAAGCATCCTGACCTTCCATTAAAATTGTAATATTAGGTGTCACCTAAACAAATAGTTTTTTCCTAGCTTCTATCTAGTGCTCCTTTCATTTCTTACTTTTTCTCTCCCCTTCCTTCCCGACCCCATCTCTATCATTCTATCTTCATCATTTCAGCCTTTCATCCTTTCTTCAGGATGTTAGGAATGGAGCCCTATGGAGCCCAACTGCCTGGAATCAAAAGTAAATCCACCATTTAATGGATGTGTGACCTTGAGCAAGTTACTTAAACTCTCTATGGCTCAGTTTCTACATTGAGTAGACGTTGAGTTGATTATGTTACATAATAATGGTGCCTACCTCAAAGGCTGGTGTAAAGATTCAATGAATTAAAATATTTAGAATTTACAAATCATTATACCCCTTCAAATTACACAGTGCAGGCTGTCAATTACATTTCAAGAAAGCTGGAAAAGTATACATATTTACAACATTTAAAGTTATGCTTAAACCATCCCAAGTTCACAATGAATGTGTACTAGTATTGTTGCTATTATTTTACAAATGGTTGCTTGGCTTCTCTGGGCACCTTGTCCCACTCAACTCAAGATACCGCATAATTTCTCTTTCAAGCACCTTGGGTGTTCTTGAACTACCTGCCACCTTTCTTGCCTCAGGTCATATTCATACATGCATTTAGATGATCAAAAAACCATGTAAGTATAATTCACCTCTCCCAACTCCCTCACCCACCCACACCCTATCCTGCTTGACTGGCTTGTGAGAAGGGAAAGCATTCTCTACATCTGCCCTCCACAATAAACCTGCAAGGAAACAGCTATAACTCACAGCCATGTATCTATTTGTGGCTCTGATTCTTTATATCACCTGTGTTAAAATATCACAATATTTCAGCTGTTAATTGAAGCACTCTGGCGTCTTGAGTTATTTTTATAGTCAACTTGAGATGACATGTGATAGTTCAGATTAATGGAAGCAGTGAGTCAGAAATTCTGTCTCTAGTTATGGTTATAACTTTTAACATGTGCTAACATGTGATATCTGTAGATCATGTGACCTGTAGTTATTTCAAAATGGGTATTTGAAACACCGAACTTTTGTCATGGTAAAGCTTTATGCTAAATGAAAGCAACACTTTAGTCTCTCATAATTTTTTTCTGGTCCCACATGTCTTAATAAAAAGCAGTCATTCTAATGTCTTTCAGATGTCTTCAGCAAACCCAATATTTAATGAAAATAAGCACATACCAGGTGAAATAGGTTTATCAACCCTTACAAGATTATTTATAAAATGCTGATCATGAGTAACAAAACAAAGAAAATTGATTTGTGGGAAAGAAAGTCCATCTGCTTTTAAAGTTCCTCTGATATGTAGGAAATAGATTCTTTCAAAGTCCATGAAGCATTCAGGAAACCAATGCACGGTAAGTGTGAACTCTCTAAGAAGGCTGCCTAGAGATCCTTTTAAGTGATGTGAGCAGTGAAGCTCTTAAAATGGGGCTAATTAGCTGTTTGATGTACTTGACAGAGAAAGATGTATGCAAGCAGAGAGGAAAGACTGCAAACACAGATATCCCTGATTGCATTATTGTCCAAAACTTTAATTAATTTCTTGAGGACTATCTTTTCCATAATTTAAAATGGTTTAAAAGATGTACCACTAACAGGTTCAAAGTGTTTCTTTAGCTAATCACTTGCACTGCAGGAGGCTGAAAATTATAGAGCACATTTTATACACTCCTCAAGCCGTCCAAGAATTCCTTTTACAGGCTCTGGCTTTCATTCTTCCCCTGTTTGCGTACTGGCATTGAGAAATGTGTGACTTGACTTCACGGGCATGTGGTTCAAAGTCCAAACAGCCACCACTTTGCTCTTTGTGGCACGGAAAGGGCAACTGTCTTTTGGCATGAAAATATTCTCTTGGCATGTATGTGTCATGAGAGATAAAAATTGAATCCTGTTTATGAGCTCAGTTAAGAAATACACTTTTATATAGTTTAAAATTAAAATGAGTCTTTCAGCTAGGATTCCATGTTTCTGTAAAATACCATTCATAAAGACAAAATTTTGAGTACCTACTGGGGACAACTTTCTGAATAAAAATTAAGATGTTAGTTTATACACTCAGCAGCAATTAAAACATGATCATGCAAACAGATATGAAGTTGTTTGCATTTATTTTAGTTATCCAAATACAAATTATAAATTTTTCTAACTTTGCTTATTTTCTCTTAGTGAGCAAATTTTCTAAAAAAAAATTGTGTGTAGTTTTATAAGAAAGACATCACTTTAAAATCATTCTGCTAGTATATTCAGGAAAACAGAAAACTTAAGGATCATTAGTTTAAAAAAAAAACTGAGAAATGATCAACAGAGATATGCGAGGATGATAACTTTAGTGTCTTATTCACACAGTGCCATTAAGGAGTAATCCAAATTTCCTAAGTTTAGTTAGTAGGCAAGAAATGGTATTGAAAAGGACTTACATTAGAGATATCTAAGATTTTTGCCAAAATAATGGATAACACAAATTTTAAGAATTTTTTAATCTCTACACTATGCTTTTTTAAATTTTTCGTATATTTTTGTAGATGCCTTTTTTTTTCCCTAATGGAGGCACTGAAGATTAAACCCAGGACCTTGTTCTCTCCAAGCACACCCTCTACCAGAGAGATATACTCCATCACCCCTTTACACTATTTTTATTTATTTGAGTATCCACAGGAAAATTCACTCATTCATTCAAAAATATTTATTGAGGACTTACTATATGTCCCAGTTAGAGGTGATAACGGCAGGAAAGGAAACAGTCAAATTACCCTCATGAAGCTCACACGCTTGTTGGAGTGGGGAGTTTAAACAAACAATATAACTAAGTCACCTAAATACTGCATTAGAAGGCAATACAGCCCTGGAAGAGAAGAGAGCAGAGCGCGTCGTGTGGGGGCTCGTCGCCCACTGGTGCTTACACGGAACGGGTGGGGACGTTTTGAGCAGAAGAGTAACCGGATCTGACTTGCATTTTAGGACTGGCTCTGGCTGCTGTGGTGAGATTATTCTAAAGTGGCGCAAGAGTGGAAATAAGGAGATCACTTTGGAGGCTGTCACAGTGATCCAAGCAAGAGACAGTGGGGGCTTGGACCACCAGTCCCTTAGAGCAGAGAGAGCTGCAAGCGAACAAATGGTTACAATCCACGGGGGCTGCGTGAGGGCAGGCAGATGAGGCGTTCCTTCTGCGCTTCGGTCTCACCCTTTATCATCTCTTTTCTGGACTGGGCTCCATCAATTATCCCAGCCTATCAATCTCTCGCACTCTACTGCCTTCTCTCCCAAACAGGCTCAAGTCTTTTTCGTTATTTAAAAAAAAAAAAAAAAAAAAAAAAAGACTACTTTTTTCCATTTAGCCTTGGTAAATGTCAAAGTAGAGGCGATGTTTGGGTTGAGACTTAGAGAATGAGTAAGAGTTTAGCAGGCAGATAAAGAAGAATCCAGGGGAAGGCAACCATAGCAGAGAATAGGCAAAGTCATGAGGCTTGAAGAGGCAGCCACGCAGGGCCCTGTGAGTCAGTATTGCTGGAAGGAAGAGGGAAGTGGGCAGTGAGAGCAGGTTACCATGTGCCACTGATACTGCTCTCAAGAGTCTGGTGGTGTGCTTTTACACTAGAGTATAAAGTGGTGAAGAATGGCTCCCATTGGCAAAGAAGGAGGAAGGTGTTGCCCTGAGACGCTCACACAGGCATTGGAGCAGGGGAGGATGAGAACGGACCCCACTGGGGTCGGGTGTGCAGTAACAAAGCCTCTCCCTAGAGGGCGCTGTGTGTGTGACTGGAATCTTTGAGATGAGGCCGCGCTGACAGGGGGAGCGAAGCCTGTTCACGGAGAGGGAGAACTTGTGCTTAGGAGTGGGTCTGCCCAGAGCACATCAGGGGTGGCCTGCTGGCCAGAGATGGGGCTCCCCTCACAAAAATAGCCCACTAATCCTTTTAAAAGCTGCACCACAAGCCAATAACACAGGTATTTCAAACATAGCTTTGGGGCCTAAAGTCAAACTATAATTTTACAAAGAGGCACTGGACTCCTTTCAGGGGACATTCTGGTGTCCAAAGAAAGCAATTCTCCTTAATAAAAAGGTATTTTCTTAGGGCAGCCGAGGCTCAAACACAAGGGGATTTTTCAGAGGCCCCAGTGAGGAGACAGTGGGAGATTCTAAAAAGAGGAGTAACGTGACTAGATTTGGATTTTAGAAAGATGTCTCTGGAAGCAAGGCACAGATGGATTAAACAGCCGAGAGGCCAGCTATATGGAGACCTAGAAGGCTGCCATTGCAAGAAGTGATGGAGACTTAACAATGTAACGGGACAGCTCAGACACATATATCATTTTAATACAAACGCTGGCCATAGGCAAGGAAACATTTGGAAATAAATTTTGGAAGAGGCAAACGTAACAGTAGGAAATCCTGCTAGCACTGAACCTCCTTAATAGTGAGAGGCCCGAGGACATTAAAGCAGCAATTTATTTGATGAGCAGTTGCTATCTGGAAGGCTAGTGTCAGCCTTGTTGCCGGGAGAGCACGGTTACAGTCTCAGCCTCAGACTTTAAAAACTTCACTGGGGGAGAAATTACAGTCAGGCAAGTAGCAGCAGGGCCTGGCCTACGGCGCAATATGCCGATAACTAAGTCCCGGGGAAAACTGATTTGTGGCTTCTGAGCACATGCGTTGAGAGCCTCCGCTATTGACCAGTTGTGGTTCATCGGGACGTAGATCTGTCTGGGCTAACAAGAAAGCACTGGAGGTCTTCATTTTAGCCACTGAGCCCGTCTCCAGAGACTCTGTGCGGCTGGCTTTACCTTCCTACCAATCAACACATCAAAAGCTGCAGAATATATTTTCACTTTCAAAAAATGCAAACGGCAAGTGAGATAAAGTTGCCAAACGAGACTTGAAACGGGGTGAATGATTACAGCCCGGCACCAGATATAAAGAATAAATCGTGTGTGCCCGGCCAGAATTTTCTTCTATGTGTCAACAAGAAAGATAGCTGAGTGTCTGTATCCACAGGACATCCACACGATATTAATTTGACGAGGAAGGATTAAAACCATTTACACTGGATGTCTCCCTTGAAAAACTGTAAGTGGCATACTTCCATGGGATTTCTCACTGCAGATAGCTGGTTATAATGAACTTATTAGAATATTCATCTTAGTAACCCTCAAATAATTACTTTGCATGGGTTTTCACTCAAGCCACACAGATCAAAGCAAGAATACATTTCATTTTTCATTGAATTTCAGCAAGTCCTTCCCTTCCTCGGAGTTTGAGAGTCCACTGAAATAAGATTCTGCATCTTTTAATGTTTTCTCAAATTATCAGTTCTTTTGACATTGATTCTAATATCATCAAGACCTTTCCTCCCAGATGTTTTCCAGGAAGACTTACTTACAAAAGGTCATCGCTGTTTCCCAGCTTTCAAGGATCATTTCATTTTGGCACTCTTGATTTGGGATGTGTGCAGGTGCATGAAAAAGAGAGAAGGTTACCCTTTGGTAAGCTCTATTTAATTCTCTAAAATGAGAGAAAGGTCACACTGCGGAAGTAGGCTTCTTATGCATTTGAAGTAAAAGCCAGTGCTTTAGCCTTAAATTCCAGGTGGCCCAGTAAGGATTGGAATGCATGGTTTGGACTGCTTCCCTTTCAGTTGCCTCTTAAGGGAGATACCACTTTGATTTACTGGACTAACTCAAATAGGCTCCTCCGGGGCTGTTAGCAGGACAGGTGCGGGATTGGCACATCAGTGTGTACACTTCTAGGTGTTGTCAGTTTCCATATTGGGAGTTCCGTCTGGGAGGGGTTCTTGGGCTCCGACACTCCCTGCCTCAGAGGTATCCCTTCATGGCATTTCTTCCCCACTCCATGGAAAGATTCATATTATCTGACTATTATGTATGTAATGTGTCACTGACGTTCTAGAAACTACTGGCATGGTCCCAAATGGTCTTTTATTGTCTCCCACTATAAAAAAAAAAAAACAACATTAATTGTAAACTTAGTAAATGTGGTTGTGTGGTGCAGGAATTCACAAAAATTTATGCTGGAATAAAAGTCATAGACAGATATACATATTTCAAACCGGAACTTTGATTCTAAAAGTTTTTCAATTCCCCCGTACATATTTTCATGTTACAACATAAGCACCAGGTCTCATTTCAACACTTTTATTAAGAAAATCAACGTTAATAGCTTTCAAGCCCATTCATTCCACAGAGGTTCTTAAAAAGCTTAAAAGAATGTCTATTTCCACATGAAGGACTAGACAACACATAAACTAAACTTGCAAGACATGCCATTTTACATACCTCTGTAACATCCGGATTAGACTATGAC
Organism: Camelus dromedarius; assembly: GCF_036321535.1. Classification (NCBI taxonomy): domain Eukaryota; kingdom Metazoa; phylum Chordata; class Mammalia; order Artiodactyla; family Camelidae; genus Camelus; species Camelus dromedarius. The sequence goes on from NC_087436.1 coordinate 44,799,865, forward strand.
AGTGCCTACCTCCTGGGGCAATTCTTAAAGACCACCCAGGAAATTCAGCCACCGCAGAATGGAGCAGCAGTCTGTTGATTTAGAAATGGAGACCACTTCAGTTGTGTCTACACTATAACAGCAACCCATTTATTTAGAGCTCAGTTAAAGATCTGCGGGGTGGAATTTGACTGTTTGTCTCCCCTAGAGTGTAGCTTCTTGGAGGAACACTTTTACATCCTCCCTCACAGGCCACCGTGTTGCCTGGAAAGCAGGTCTTGATCCAGTTTTGTGTACATGGACAAAACAGCTCCAGAGCTTCAACAGGGATCTTATTCATTTTGATGCCACACCTAAATAAAAATAAAATCCCTAGAGTTAAGTGTCAGCCTTATTGCCTAAATAAGCACATTTCATTTAGTTACTTATAAATTTAATTAAATAAAATATTTAAAGCTCTCTAAGGTGTAAGTTAGGGGTTTCTAAAGGTAAGAACACCCGTATGGATGTTTTCTGTATAGCTTAGTAAGGGTCAAAGGTCTGAGGGTTTGAATAGAAAGTAAACTTTTACTTACATTTCTCTAATGAACAGTTGCCTAGTCTGTAAGTTTGGGTATACTAATCTTTGTTCTCTTCTCTAACACCTCATTTCCTCTACCCAGTAATAGTTAGTGACAAGGCTCTGGACTAGGCAGCAGGGGGCTGGTGTATTTTAATTTGTTATCATGTCAATCCAAGATTGCCTTACTAACCACCACGGGACCCTTAGTAAAAATCCCAGTGCTATGTCTATAAGGGATGGCTCCTCAAAACTGTCTTTAGATGCCATGCTATCAAATTGCATGTGCAATTATAGTGCCACCCCCAACAGCCTGGCCACCCACAATCAGCAGATCTTGTTTATTTGAGGATAGATTTAGATAAAAATGAATCTACAAGTTGAGGCTTCATCTTATTCATATGGTAGAAAAATACATTTTTTCCCTACAATTCATCAACTGAATTTTAAAAATGCATCATAGCCCTTTGAGATATTTTTTAATGTAAAATGTGCATAATGGCTTAGAAGTGGGAGCTTTATTTGGAGAGGGCTATTGCTGTGAAGTATCAGAAGAGGGATCTGTGTTGCTGTGAGGAAATAAGTTTCTGATACACGGGCCAATCCATGAGTTAGATCTTTTCTTTTTGTTCTCTTAGAGCTGAAGAAAGACAGGACCAGATTTAGTTTCATTGATGGTAATGTCCCAGCTACTGTTCTGTTTTCACCAGGTGACTTGTACACAATAAGAGTAAAATCACTTGAAGAAACAGTTAACGGTATTCTTTGGAGTATAAGGAAATTATTATCTGAAGAACTGCAAGATTATTAATAATTGGAAATATTAATGCACATGGAAAAAAAGTATGCTGTTTTTAATGTCCATGCGGATATGTGAAACATCTAATAATGTATTCAGTGCATCTCTCTTCAAGGCATGCTGCGCCATGCTGCTGTCTTGCTAGGGTGACCACCTACGAACCAAACCAGAAGCACTGAGAGTGGGGGGACCGCGAGTTCCTGAAGGACAAGTTAAACCAACGCTGCCCCAGGCAAACTTAGAATCAGTCTATCTACAATTAATTTCTAGACTTCTCCAGATAGAACTCTTTCCCATTGTAAATACTTTATTTCATTTTCATGTTAAGCTTGGAAATAGAAACAATGACCCCAAATGCCACTCTAATCCAACTAACAATCTTCATTTTAACAAAACAAACTCCCAAATCTGTGTTTTCTCATTTTGCATGTGTGTGTGTGTGTGTGTGTGTGTGTGTGTGTGTGTGTGTGTGTGTGTGTGATCACTAATAAATATTTTGATTCTGGAAGACAGTAAATATTTGTGAGATTCAATCTACTTTTTATAATTTATAATAGGCATTTTTAGGTTTAAAAATATATTTCAGAAACACTTTCAGTGGCTTAAATAGCCCCAGAAATTGCAAAGAAAATTATGTAATAAAAGCAATACCCATTTCTGAATTTCAACCAATAATAAAGGCAACTTTCAGTCCTTTAACAGTAGACTATACATAATAACTTGAGCAACTGTGTATGTGTGGCTGCAGGCTATGTGACTGAGTCTGTGACTCTGTGTCTGTGGGGGGGGAGTAGGCACATGCAAGACAGAATATTCATTCAGTTTTTCTTTGACTGTATCTTAAAAGCATATGTAATAGATTTTCTGCACTACTGCTTATTTTGAGTATAAGTACTAATTTATTTAATAAGACATGTTTTACGTATATGCAAGTAACCTGTTCTAATGGAAGGAGTCTGACCTTTGAATTGAAACAGACTTGAACTTGAATCCCAGTTCAATCACTTACTTTTATGACTTTGAGCAAATTGCTAAAATTCTCATTCTGATTTTTAGTTTGTAAAGTGGGCACCGTAATACCTGCTACGAGGGTTGTTTAGAAGATTCGCAAAATTCAGGCAGTGCTTGGCTCATGGTAGGCACTTACTAATTACTTATTTCACAGCACCCTGTTTTAGAAAGAGAATAAAGTAAAATATACTATGCTAAATAAAATGTAAATATACTCAAATGAGAAGTCTTTTCAGGGTCTTTACAAAGCATCGCTATCACCATTCACTTTTCTTTTTCTTTACATTAATTCATGGTGTTTTTCATTTATTTATTTATTTATTTAATTGAAGTATAGACAGTTTCCAAATTGTGTTAATTTTTCGTGTACAGCGTAATGATTCATGTATACATATATATTTTTTATATTCTTTTTCATTATAAGCTATTATAATATGTTAAATATAGTCCCTGTACTATACGGTAGGACCTTGTTGTTTATTTTATATATAGTAGTTAGTATCTCCAAATCCCAAACACAGTTGAGTTCTAGCTTTAAGAAATATAATTTTAAAAGAGAATGCATGAAAAGTCTTATTTCATCGTTTAGTAGTTTGAGATCATTGCATTGTAAACAAATAAACAAAGTTTCAATTTCTTTAAAAATACAGGCCTTTCTTTTTAGTTTTGTGGTGGATGAAACACTACATTGGGACTTTTTAGAAATATGTTACAATCATTTGTATTATCTTAAGCAAACTAAAAATTCTTTTCTGAGCCTCAGTTTCCCCATATGTAAAATGAAGGCTTGAAATAGGTACTCTTTTAGACCCTTTCTAGCAATAAACTTGAGTATCTTTATTGCTTTTCCTTTTAAGAAACAAACAAATAAAAAAAATTCAAAACTATTATAGGTCTTCAAAAGACAGCTATTTCTGCCACTTGCTAGTGACAACAGGTAAAGTAACCAGGAGCTGAAACACAGCTGACAAAGAGTATTCATGTACCTTCTTGATTGTTTCCTATAAAATTCTGGTGTAAAGGATAGAAGACTGAGGTGCGGGGAGACGTGAACAATCGTGGGTTTGCCTGATTTAAACAAAAAGAAAAGAAGAAAGAAAGAAAACCACCATTAATCAAAATGGTCCTAACTGAAACTTCTTGATAGAAGACTTATCTTGCACCTTCTTGGTCAAAAAAATTAAAGGTCGCCAGTACAACCTTTCCCACATGTCTGCATTCCTCCCTTGCTGAAATCCTGCCTTTCGTGCCGAATTCAAAACTCTTCAGGAAATGACCTAGGTTGTAAAAGGAAGATAGTTTTGATTTTGCCCTCATTTCCTGCAGAAAGTATTCAGATGTTCATCTAGGAAAAATATATATATAACATTTGGCCCTAAAAAAAGAAAATACAGATTAAAAAAAAAAAAAGCCTTATTCAATCACAAACACATTGCATTCAGTAGCTGTGCTTCAGACTACAAATCATAGTGAAAGCCAGATTCTATCTAGCTATGTAACCCATAAAATGCCTTTTTAACTCAATATTGTTAGGAACTTTCTAGTCTAGATTTGAAAGGATTTCCCTATTATTTTCTACCCAGAAGATTAAGTATTAAATAATGACCCCCAAAATAGATACAGCCTTGTTTGTTAAGGAGACCTGTCTTACACTTTCCTAACATTATAGCCAGATTTCACGGTCACAGGAAAACAAAACACACATAATGGAGTGGTTATTAATTCAATAAATCCAGCAGCTCTCCTGCTCTGGGCGAAAGGCAAAGTTAAAAGCAGCTGTTCATTGACGACATATGGGACATGGCCAGGGTGAGGTAGCTGCTTTAGCACATCATCCACCACTTTTAAGGCTGACTGCACTCAATTTCTTAGACAATCTACACACCATTTTCAGTTCTGTACCTCCATAATTTATCACAACAATACCGCCAGCACACAGATCGGAGGGGGAAAATGAAAGCAATTTACAGTATCGAGATGAAAGTAGCTGGGTGGAGAGGGAAGACCTACTATGTAAATCATCTCCACAACCTCAAGGAATGTTGACATAATATTCTGGAATTAATTTTTTCCAGCATTCCTCGGTAGGTCACACAAAGGTAAATCTAGCTTCTCCTCCCCACCTCTTATATCTGGAGTTGTTTATCAATATGTTAAAGAGGAAATTGACTTTACCCCTCCCTTCTACAAGGACAATAAGAACCTTATGTATAAAACTTACCAATAACAATGAAAGGAATCATTTGAAACACTAGCATGCAATCTTTATATATGTCTCCCAGTTAAAGGTCATGGGACAACAGCAATAAAGAAAAAAAAAAAGAAAGAAAGAAGAAAAGGCAGAAGCAGAGACACGTAAGGGACAGCAATCTGTTTGAAATGGAAGTACGGATTATTGCAGACTAATCTCATTATGTCTTCTTTTAAAATATGTCCCTAAACTCTGCCTCAGATTCACATAGGTAAACCACGTTGATGACAAATAGAGTAATACAGAACATTTTAGGAAATGAAAATTTTATATGATCGGATAATGTGTATTTCATGTGGGGGCCTGTTTCTGTAATGAGAATAGTATGCTGATACCTTCATCAGAAAATCGGCAATTAATTATTTCCATCTCCTTCCCCGCACCCCTCCTGTCTCAGCCTTCCCGGGGTTGATTGAAGCGGGATAAGGACAAGCAGTTACAAGGTGGTGAGAGATATTTCAAGAAAGTGTCTCAGGACCAAAGGTAATAAACAAAAACCAGGACATGTAAGAACATTCTGGGAATCTTCAGAAATACCCTGAAGTGTTTGCTTTCCTGAAGGCATGAAAGACAGGGGATCAGCCCTTTAATTTAGGTAGTGAGGAGTGTAGATCCTCAGAGCTGAAAAACTGGTCAGCATACTCATTTGAGACATTTATTTTTCTGTCAATAAAGTAAAGAAAACAATTTGCTAGCGGTTTTTTTTTTTCTTTTATCTGAGACAAAAAAAGGAATGGGTTTATTGTAGATCATTTGGAAAATTAAAAACCAAAAATCACTCCGAATCCTAACAGTTAGAGAGGAGCTCCATCTCTAGTTCTGGTTCTGTCACCTGTTGTTTGCTGTGTGACTCACATGTACAAGTTCTTTCATTTCTTGACTCACTTTTTCATGTAAATGTGTAAGAAATATTTTTCTTAATGAGGCTACATTTTTGCATGTCATGTATATTCTAAGTATCTCTCCTTTTTTCCTATCTGCATTCTTTTTTAAGCTAAGTACTTGATAAATATTACTTTACTTATTTCCCGAAAAGCCCCTATGTGGTACTTACTGTCTAATAGTCATAATAATAATAACTGTCATTATTATTGTATGTGTTATTGTGTGACTATTTTACAGATCAGAAAATTGAGGCCTGTAAAAGTTAAGTACATTGCCCGAAGTCAAACCTAATGCATGGCAGAGCTGTTTTTGTAAATCCGATGTGGTTTTTTCAAAGTCAGTGAGTGTTCTTGACCACTGGGTATGTTATCATGACAGGTGTTTTTAATTTCTATATTTTAATCAGTTTAACAAATTGTTTTCTTTTCACCATGCCTAGAAAGATCTTCTTCACCCTAATATCATATTATAGTCAACTCTATTTTTCTTCTAGTTCTCTTATTTCTTCCTCTACATTTCATTTCTTTACCTACCTACAATTTATTTTAGGATATGGTATGAGGCAATGTTACTTTTCTATGTAATTAACCAAGTAATCTAGGATCATTTATTTAATAATCCATGTTTTCCTGGTACATGGAAATGCTGATTTATGAATATTAGTGATTTTATATGCTTTGGCTATATTATTTTAGTTGTATAATACAATCTAACAAGATGTTACCCATATGTTTTAAGATATTTTTGCCTATAACTGATCTGTTTATTTTTCCATAGAAACTTCATAAATGTCTTGGAATGTGTTAGAAAAATACTGAAGATTTGGAGGGGGAGGAAGTGCATTAAGCTAATAAATACATTTAAGGAAACTATTTGTCTCCATGACCAAATATTAACCTGAATAACAAGGACATTCATAACTCAATTATTTTTGTTTGTTGGTTTTTTATGGTTTTGGTGTGCATCTTTAAACTTTCTGGAAGACTAAATAAATTTTATTTTCTATTCCACTTTGTTTTCTTGTTTGCTGCCCAAATCAAAGAATTTATGAGTTTAAACAGAATTGATTTATCCTTATTTAATATGGCCACCTGTTTTTCACAAAAAGAAACTGTTTTGCACACATTTAGTAATTTTAGATTTTAATAAACATTTTTTTTACTGAAGTATAGTAAGTTTACAATGTTGTGTCAATTTCTGGTTTACAACACAATGCTTCAGTCATGCATGAATATACATATATTTATCTTCATATTCTTTTCACCGTAAGCTACTATAATATCAAATATAGTTCCCTGTGCTATACAGTATAAACTTGTTTATCTATTTTATATATAACAGTCAGTATCTGCAAGTCTCAAACTCCCAGTTTATCCCTTCCCACCTCTGTCCCCTGGCAACCAAAAGACTGTACTCTATGTCTGTGAATCTGTTTGTTTTATATATAAGTTCATTTATCTTTTTTTTTTAGATTCCATATATGAGTGGTATCATATGGTATTTTTCTTTCTCTTTCTGTCTTACTTCACTTAGAATGACATTCTCCATGGGCATCCATGTTGCTGCAAATGGCATTATTTTATTATTTTTTATGGCTGAGTCGTATTCCATTGTATAAATATACCACAACTTCTTTATCCATTCATCTTTTGATGGACATTTAGGTTGTTTCCATGTCTTGGCTATTATAAATAGTGCTGCTATTAACAGTAGAGTGCAGGTGTCTTTTTTAATTAAGGATCCCTCTGGATATATGCCCAAGAGTGGGATTGCTGGATCATATGTTAAGTCTATTTTTAGTCTTTTGAGGAATCTCCATACTGTTTTCCAAGGACTTTAATAAAGATTTTACCATTTTTATAAATATGACAATGACAACTTATTTTCAGAGTTACCTGTGGACTTTTTAAGTGAACACTACAATCATTTATTCATTCAAATTATTATTAGAAACCTATGTCTTAGGCATAATGTTTGTTTGTAGGTTAAAAAGAAGGGAATAATTATAATATCAAACATAAGTTGAGTTCAGAATGTGTGCCAGATATTGTTCTAAGAGTTTTATTCATTTTAATTCATTAAATAGCTCAGTTATTGTCATTAGCCCCAACTTACAGATGAATGGTTCCTTTACTTTCCCTTTTTCATATGGGTAGTAAGCATAGAGCTCTAGGATTTTAACTTACGCATTGTGATGCCAGTCTCCTTGCTCTTAACCTCTAGGCTAGCCCTGCTATCTGGAGCCTCACAATTCAGTGTAAAATGCAAAAATGCAAAGCTACAACTCCAACTACGTGATAAGGCCTAGCTATGATAGACTTACAATAGACACAGAAAGGAAGTGCTTAACTACCTGGGAAAGTCAGGAAGGACTTGCTGGATGAAGTCAATCTGAACTGAGTCTCAAGGATGAGTAGAGGTTCACTAGGAGCATGAGGGAAAATCGGCTGTTGTAGGCAGAGCAAACAATATGTGTAAAGGTAGGAGGCAAGAAAGAACATAGCTCATTAGTGGACCATGCACACAGAGCACTTGTAGGAGAGCAGTAGGAGATGGACCCGGAAGCCTGGACAGCACGGATGCCCCATGACCCTTGAGCCCCTCAGGAATCTTGGTTGGCTGTGGGGAGGTCTGAATTCACATTCATTTTGTCACCCTGTCAAAAATTTCCTATATAGTAGTTCCCATTAAGCAGTTACCGTTACTTAATTATGGCATCTTATTCTTCTAAAAACATTATAAATGTTTATAATGAGGCAGTGGCAATGTTAGCAAATTGGAGGGAAAAATGAATACTGTCTCTATAAATTCTTCTCCTGATAATTCTATAGCTGTCAAGATATATACAATAACACCACTTACCAAGTAAATTCACACATACCATGTTCATTGTCGTAATTTTGAGAGTGAGGAATCACTGTCATCTCCATTCATCAATAAAAAAACTGTGACTTGAAAATGAAAGACTTACTTAAAACTAGAAAGTTACCTAAATCAGAGTAGAACTCATCATCTTATAAATTATATCAACAGCCTCTATGCCAAATAACACTAATTCTTAGGGTGATGTTGTGGGAAATACAGCTTAAGTTAGCTGGCCCTCCTATCTACTCAGGATCCAGCATCACAGCGAACTCACATGCTGTAAGCACGCTAGGGAAAACCAATACTGTCTGAAAAGTCCTAAAAGCATTTGTTGACCTAACAGCATTTTGTTGAACTGAAATGTCAGATCTTTTAGCTAGTATGTCTTTCCATTTCCAAAACTTTTTTTGGAAATTCTCTACATTTCAATCTATATAGAAATGATGGAGTTCATCTAAGCAAAACAATATTGAACCTCTAGGTAGGTTTATTCTGCTGCTTAGGCGATACAGAAAGAAACTTGCATTTACAATTTCTCTCTAAAACTGATCATTTAAATACTTCTCAATTCTTCACTGCTTTTCAGAAATACCTTTAGCTTATATATCTAGTTAAGTATTTGCAATACTTTAAAAATATTTTATAATTAAATTATTTTATGTATTACATGTTATGTAATTGCATATATTTTAGGTATACATGAAGGTTTGAGAAAAAATACATACGTTTTTTAAGTTCAGGTAGATTTGCTGGATGCCTCGTAACTTATTCTTAGATATTTAAAGCTTATCCTTCTGCTATAATTCTGCTGAAGATTATAAAAAAGAAATTAATGCATTACATACTGAAATTTTAGTTTATTCATATGGTGGTCTTGGTGGAGTTAACGGTACAGACTCTCAAATAATACCCTGTTCTGCCTTCAGATTGGTAATATAAATAATGTGAATATTAAAGTGAAATTTAAAATGCTACTTTGTAAAATTTTAGAACATCTTTTGAGGCTATATACTTGACTAGAGAATTCTGCTTATGGAAGCTACAAAGCCTAACTCATAATTAGACCCAAACGGTAATATTTGGGCCACCTAAAGAAAAATTTTCTGTTGGATAGAAATAAAATTTTAACCAGTCACTAATTACTAGCCAAAGAAAACTGTCCATTGCAAAATTGGATAAGAAGTCAAGGTTACCATATTGCTGAAAGCAATTATTACAAACAGAAGGATTTTATTTAAATTATTACTGGTGAAGTAGCTTTCTTAGGCAGGATATAGGAAATTTAAACTTAATTTGATGCCATGGTTTAATTACTAATGAATTTGCTTTGTTGAAAGTCTGATGACAAAGATCACACTCATCTAATGTCAATGGAAGTATTAGTCATTGAATTAATTAATTAAGAATACAACTACATCTATTTAAATTTTATTATTAGTCACAGGGTACAGTTTTTTTTAAAGCTTCTCTCCCTTATCCAAAATGTTTTTGGAATAAGAAAAAACAAAATTTAATAATAATGATAATAATATGATTAGGTTCTGATTCTTGGAATGAATTTGATGTCATTTACTGTTATTTACCATTTTTCTGAGGATATATTTTTATGTCTGTGTTATCAACCTCAACTGAACTGTTACAGCAATCAATTATAAGTGCTAAATGCTAAAGTTATTATTAGAGATGAGGTGAGTTTTTTTTCTCACATACATGAGAATATATAAAATTTTATTTTTTAATTTTTAGGTGCAAATATTCCCAAGATAAAAATTATAGGAAACGAAGGAAAGGTACTTTTCACACATTCCTTCCATCCTATAATTATCTTCATTTCTCTAGCAAACTGGGATATAGAACTTTCCACTTTGTTACCTCACAAATAAGAAGAGCTGACAGCTGTTAGGCAACTTCAAATGTTTTCTTATTTCTTCATCTTAAGTGTGAGTTGAATCTTTGTCACAAAAGTGATATGTAAGTGAAGATTCTTGAACACATGGAAAAATGTGTTACTCTTATTGGATGCTACCTTTTTTTTCTTTATACATATGATAAGGTCAAATTTTGTACAAGCGGAAAAAAAAGGCATGTATTGATGCCTAAATAAAAAGGATCACTAACTAACTAGGTGAATTCTTCTGAAACGATCACTGGAGCCTCAAAATGTTATGATGACTTTAGAAGATTCATATTGGAAATTTTAAAAATTCACAGTAAGTTAATAATATAAAGAGGCTTAAAAATTTGAAGAGTTTTTATCTTAGGTAAAATCTTTATCTTATTTTATCACAAGGATGTAAATATAAGAAATCTTGCCACACCTCTTTCAAGACTAAAGCATGTCCTTATTTACCTAAAATTCGTTTACACCAGGTGTATCTTCTGCAAAGAAAATGAAGATGACATTAGAAAATTAGGTTTCATGAGCTCTTGTTGGCACAGAAACAAATAAATGAGGTTTTCAAACATGAGAGAATAATCATTTGTGATATCTAGCTGAATATTCAAGTCTCCAGTAGGTTGAAACTATTTTGTGAAAACAAATTTCTGAGGTGACAGCTTATCAATCTTACCAATCTGGGTTGCACTTCCCTTGACACAAGCTCAAACTTGTATTAGTCTGGATCCTCCCAAGAGACAGAACCAATAGGAGACAGAGATGGATATAGACAGAGATGTAGGTAGAGATACATACACACACACGTGTATACAGACACACATGTATGTACATACACATTGGGGTTTACTGTAAGGAATTGACTCATGCAGTTATGGAAGCTGAGAAATCCCGAGACCTGCCGTCGGCGAGCCAGAGCTGATGGTATAGCTCCAGTTTGAGTGCGAAAGCCTGAGAACCAGAAGCCAATGGTGTAAGTGCCAGTCCAAGTCCAAGTTTAAAGGCAAGAGAAGACTGACGTCCTAACTCAAGGACAGGCAGAGAGGGTGAATTCACTCTTCCTCAGCCTTTTCGTTCTATTTAAGCTTTCAACAGATTGAACCCCACCCACATGGAGAAGGGCGGTCCACTTTACTCAGTCTACTAATTTTAATGTTAATCTCATCCAGAAATACCTTTGCAGACACACCCAAAATAATGTTGGACCAATTACCTGGGCACCCCAGGGCTCAGTCAAGTGACACCTAAATTAACTATAACAAAGTTTGTGCTTCCAAGGTGAAGTGAATTTAACATCATACACTTAGATGCACATCACATATACTCTTTTAGCTTGTGTGGCAGTGCGTGGAGAGGGTAAAGGGAACTTAGATCAGTTAGGTCTTTGCTTTTAAAGGCTTTTGAGGCGGTGTTTTTGCCAGAAAGGAAAGAGTCATTTGCAAGGAAGATCTGGCCACAATTAGGGTATTTGGTACCACTGGTCATGTCTGCAAATCATTCATGGAAGTAAAAAAATCACTGACCCACTTTTATTCAAAAGATACTGTTTGAAATAACTATATGGTGTTCTACAGGAAAGTGCAAAAGACATCAAATTTATTACTTATTTTTTGATGTAAGTAAAAAAAATATTTTCTGGGTGCTGACTGTGTGCTAAACAATATATGAAGTGCTGAAGATTAAGAAGTGTGACAGCCAGTAAGACCTTTAAATTTGACTTTGTTAAGAAATTGAAGGTTTGAGTTGTGGAGAAGTTGAGATGGGAGTGTAGTGTGGAGAAGAGGGTCTTCTCATCATTGACTTTTTTCTTATTTTTATATAGAAATTTACAAATATAGCAAAGGTGAATGAAGGCAAATACCCATTCACTCATCAGCCAGATCCTATTATTAAAATTCAGTCGTTGCAGTGAGTGTTCTTGGTCTTTTTTTTTTTTTTTTTTTTTGATACTTGGTCACATTTTCCTGTTTCTTCAAAGATAGAGTAATTTGGGATTGTGCCTCACACACTGTGAATGTTATGTTGCGCATCCATGGATTTTATTATAGTCCTCCAAGAAGTATTGCTGTGTTTGTCTCAGCAAGCAATATATTTGGTTGGACTCCAGCTGCAAACTCCATCTCAGGCAGTAGCTCCAATCTCATTTCAGTTCAAACTGTAGCTGGGTTCCTTGGAATCTGTCCTGTGCACAGTAGTTCAGAAGTCAGCCAGAGAGTTAGGGACAGTTTATATGCAGAATATGGGGCCTTTTCTCTCCTTTCCAGGATTCTACTCTAACTTTCCAGTGACTCATTCACTCCAAATATTGTCTTCTTATTATTCAGTTCACAAAGATCGTGAGGTTTCTTTGGAGTTTTAGTCACCCTAGCTGGTGCCGATCTCAGTCTACCCTCAAGCCAAAAACTGAAAAAATATGGGAAACTCAGCCCATGCTGCTCCCTTCTTCCAAGTTTCAACTACCCTAGAGAAGCTGCCTGTTTTCATTCACTCTCTAGGACCTGCAGGCTGTTTTTTTGTTTTTTGTATTTGTGTAGCATGTATAGATGTTAATTATAAGGACATTTGGGCCCACTGTGCCCTTATGTGAGTACACTGGAAGAGGAAATCACATTCATAGGCTCTTGGTCAAAGCACACACTCTTGGAAATGGTTGGAAAGTATGTATCACCACAGACAGACATGGTAAGTAGAAAAACAAGATTTAAAGCTCTTACTACGGAAGGTCAAAGACAATATGATTTATACTTTGACTCTAACGATGGGGAAGAGGATCTTTTCGATGCTGTTATAAAGGCAAACATAGCATGCCTCAGATATAAATTAGATATGGGTGCTTGAACATAAATAAATTCAAACATAAAGTTGAGAGCTCTAGCAATTTTATTTTTCAATTGCTAATTGTTTGGGGACTGACATAACAACCTTTGTTTCTCAGGCAACTAATATATCTGTTATTGCCAGCCACAAGACTCTAAGTTTTGGTCTGCTTTGTTCTATCATTATTTAATGACCCAAATGGTTAAATTGCTATACTGTAAAAGAAGTACAAAATATCATTAGATTAGAGTTTTTAATTTAGCACGGTATTGTGTTGTTGATTGTGTTTCAGACTTCTATTACTGATTGTGATTCACCAAAAACTATTTAACTGGGGGTCACCATCTCTCTTCCAAACTAAAAAAAAATATATTTTTCATAAAGCTTATGAATCAGAAGATTAAGCAGCTCAGTTTTAAGAGGTGGCTTGCTCTACTAGCATCTCTATTTTTCACCTTTTTCAAAAGTTGTAATCTATAAATCCCTAACTTTATATGCATGAAAATAGTATGCAATAACATATGTTACCAAATGCACTTGAAAATAGCATACTTCAAAATTACAGAATTAAAGAAGAAAATTTTCCTACTCCAAAATTTTCAAGAAATTGAAGAGAAGAAAAAGAAGGAAAAATTGTTTTTCAGTAATCTCCAAAGGAAATCATACTGTATGTCTATCTTGCTGGATTTCTTTGTTCTGCAACTGATTTATCAATATCCTTATTTTGTTAAAGGAAATGTTGGAAACTTGACTGTGAAATTCTTCAAATCCCACTAAGCTTTTACTTGAGTATTGACTACAGCTCTTAAAATGAGATTAGATTCCTCCTGACAACTCATCATGGCAGCACATATTCAGGGAAATAGGCTTATAATATCATTTTGCTTATTTTCTACATACAATTTTAGAGTCAGGGTCCTGAAAATGTGCAGTATTTCTAACTTAAATCATTGCAGCATTACTATGTATATGAACTCTTAAATGTGATAAAAAACTTCATCAATCCTATCTTGAATAATAAAAATGTCAAAAAATTTAGAACAGGGTGTACATGGCTAATAAAATTTTTTTTCCAAAATATTGCAAGTGTGCCTAAAAGCACCTAAACTAATATACAAAAAGTCATAGAAAAAAAAATCACAAATAAAGACTAAATCAAAAGTTATGTTACCACCAATACCAGCAAATACTTATGGATCAAATTATTACAATAAAGACATTTCAAAGTTGAAACATAAAATTTTTACTTTTAAATTGATATACAACTTAAAATTTCAAAACAGTTATAAGATTCTTTAAAAATAAGTTTATCTTCCTATTTCAAGAGAATTAGAAATATTCTTCATTGGTTTACAATTTTATATTCTAACTCTTAAGACTAAAAGTAAAATTAGAGGTAGGTGTTAATACATTTTATTTTTAATCTTACATAAAAATTTTAAATTCTACACTATGTTTATTCTTGAAGCAGTTTATGTCTACATTTATAGACCCAACAGCAAGACCATTCTACATTGTTTCAATAATAAATTGAATAAGTTGGTCAAAGTTTTTCTCAGAGTGTTCAATGTATTAAGTAGAAAAAGAAAATTATAAAACAAATGTGAAATACGTAGATATGGATACATTGACAGATAGAAATTATGTCAATATCTAGGTATTTATCTACTTGTCTCTGTGTCTGTTTGCAAATTAAAGAATCCCAGAAGGAAATACCATTGGAATTATCAGTGGTTCTATTTGGATGGTGAGATAAGGTCTGTATTTCATTTTCTATATATTCTAGTTTCTGTATAAGCAACATACACGTATTTTGCATAGGTAGCCATAATTTTTAAATTTACCTTCTTATGACATTGCTCTGGTGAATGCTCTCTTATTATTTGCAATCATATTCCCTTGTGTCTGTAGCATGAGTAATGAAGTAAACCAAATGCCTCAGCAGAAATCGCAATGAAAAAGTCTTCTGTAAATACCTCCATCACTTTTTCTAATATTATTGGGAAAAAGAAAAGAAAAGAAGGCATTTGTTCAACAATATCCAAAAGGTGAAAGAATGTACTGCAGAAGAAAGAAAAATTGAGAGGAGAAGAGAACCACTGATTGGGTGTTACGTGTCAGTCTCTGCAGTGATTTTAATGAACATTCTGTCAACACTCAAACCAGGTCTAAGGATTGGCAAGAGATTGGGAATTTCACATTGGTTAAACTGGAGAATTCTAACAAGTCATTTATCTCACGAAGGCTAATATAACAAACTCTACTGCTCCACTGGGCAAATAGAGTCATTTAATACAGATGGTACAGATTGCAGTGTTAGAAGCTGAGAGAATAAAGGAATTCATTCTGCTCTTCGCACTCCCTAGAATGGCATCCCTTAAAAATGAGCAGTAGTTAAGATAAAAAAATCCTTGTAACCAGACACTGGCTTAAATGTTTTTCTACATTCCAGTTTTCCCACAGCTGAAGCTATTTCTCATCTTTCAGGGTCTAAAATGTGGTTCAGCTTCTAAGATGCTGCTTATGAAAACTGGTTTCTTTGCTCCTGTCATCTTTCAGGGCCATAATTTGAAGATACTACATCAAGCATCAAAGCAGCAGGTGGCCGAATAACTAAAATACGTACAATTGAAATGCCACAAGGCAACATGGAGAATTTTCTGTGTCAAAATCGTGCGTTAACACTGATTACAGTCATGTCTTGATTAAAAGCAGATTAAAATCCAACCTGGGTTTTCACCAAAAACATTGGCAAATGTTTCAGATCTATGAAAAACATGAAAAATTAACTAGTTCACCACATATCAACTACTCAGTGTACTCCTAAGATAATCACTGTCCTAAATTAAATATTTATCATCAGAAATTTCTTTATTTTTTATTAGGGCTGCATGATTCCTAAAAATAGTGTCACTGTTGCATGTTTATAACATTTATATAAATAGTATTAGAAACATTGTTCTGCTACTTGATTTTTTTCATTTAATCTCAGAATTTTGCAATTTAATTAATGAATTTATTCTATTTGTATTTATGGAATTATTTCTACTTTTTATTATGACTTTCTAAAGATCCTTTTTCTTTTGGCATTCCTTTGGATTAATTTTTAAAATTTCATTCTCTACTTTATTTAGGAATTATGTACTGCTTCTGTTCTTTAGTGGTTACCTTTAATTTTTATTATGCATACTTAAAATACAAGGATCTTAAACCATTATAAAAATGATTGCAGTCTATATTCTTACATATTATTATTTTATAAGATTTGAATACCATTTTCTTTGGTTATCCTCTCCCATATTATTCATTATGATTGTGTTACATAGTCAATGTTTGTTCAAATTGACCTATATGTTTACTAATTTCTTTCCTTTCTATTTCTCCTTGCATCTCAGTAGTTCTTTCAGAAACCAGTTTCCTTTCTCATGAAGAAGAGCTTTCAAACATTGTTTTAGAATGGTTGAATGGTGATAAACTTTCTATTTTCAATTTGTCCATAATTGTATTTTTTCTCCTTAAGTGATGTTAAGACTTATTTTTTCCTAAAGACACTTAATATAGTATTCTGAATTTTTTGGCTCCAATTGTTGCTCTAAGAATTCTGCTCCTAATCTAATGTCGATTCTCTGTAGATAATTGTCATTTCTCTCAAGCATAATTATTTTATCTTTATTTCAGTAGATATTTACTGGGTTATTTCCACGTGTAAGGTGCATACATAAACCCTGGGGACAAAAGATGACTAAGGTAATATTCTTGCTTTCAAAGAACTCACAGTCTAGTGATGGATGTATATGTAAGGTTGTGATACAAGGAACAATGTCAGAGGTGTGCCCTGAATGCTAAGGTTTCATCTCCGAAAATCCTTAGATAAGAACTGTATGAAGTTGATGAAGCAACAGGTTTTGTACACACTAACCTCTCTGGTTTCCAGAGTCTTTCTAATATGGAACCACAGGACATTTCTTTGACTTTCTTGTAAGACCAATATTCCCTTAGATATTCCTTTAAAATGTTATTGTATTTTAGCCAGCATTTCTAAGTGCCTTTTATATAGAGTGTAATCTTTTTCTAAAAAAAATTTTTCTGAAAAAAGTTTCAGGGAATCTAGTTTGCTACAGTGCCATAATGAAAGTCTTATTATTTGCCTTTCAAAATCTACCATTTTTATATATTCTGACAATTTTTAAGTCTTTTTATTGCTTCTAATTATTACTTACTATAAGTAAATGTAACTAATGATCAGAAATTATAAATGATAGTATGAACTCCAAAATATCTAAAAATCCAACCTGTGAACTTGATAAGATTAAATACATTACCATCCCTAAACATTATAACTTACATGACATTTTATTCTATTAAAAAGTAAAATGAAAAAGGCAATGAAACTTCTGGTTTCCAGATCCACATGTAAGGAGCTTAGAAGTTGTTACTCCATTCCAACAAGTTAAAAAAAAAATTAAACAGACTAAAAAATCAACACCTTCTTGGATCTGTAACAGAGGGTTGAGCACAAGGCAAAATGTTGTCTACAAGATTAGAGAGACTGACAGGAGAACACAAGGAGTCATGGCTTACTGGAGCAGAGAATGATGAGTGAAAACTGCCACAGGTACCAGTGCCAGGAGAGGAACACCCCAACTGTAATTAAGAAAGTGCTTAATGTGTGAACAACTATGACAGTTAAAACCTCCAGTCATGAGGGGATTTACCTACAGCTCAATCAGGTTCTTGTAGTAAATCTCAGAGAAAAATTCCCTCATGCTTCTGGAAAGGGGAGGAGATAAGAAACCATTTTGAAATATGTCACAACACTGTGTCCTACTTAATAAGATTACCCTTAGGAGAAACTAGTTAGCTACAGCCTAACCTGCTGGAGTATTAATCAGAGTCAACTGACCTGGGGGAAGAGAAAAACACAAACACAACTGAATAACATTTCAAAAAAGAAAGTACCAGACCCAGATGAATTCACTGACAAATTCTACCAAACATTTAAGGGAGAAATTATACCAATTCTTTATAATCTCTTTCAGAGTATAAAAGCAAGTGGAATGCATCCTAACTCCATCTATGAGGCCAGTGTTACCCTAATACCAAACCCAGACAAAGACATTACAGGAAAAGAAAACTACAGCCCGATAGAGCTCATAAACATAGATGCAAAAGTCCTCAACAAAACATTAGCAAATCAAATCCAACAATGTAGACAAAGAATTATACATTATGATCAAGTGAGTATGCAAGGATGGTTCAACTGGTATGCAAGGATGGTTCAACACTTGAAAAATCAATTAACATAATCTATCACATGAACAAGCTAAAGAAGAAAAATCATAAGCTCATATCAATACATATGTTCTTTATAACAGAAGCCTACTGTTTAACAGAAAAGACTTTACCAGAGTCTAATCCTCAACTGGGGAGATATTTTCCCTCACTCCAGCTCCCTCTAGACTTCCTGACTCACCTAGGCTTATGGGGCAAGGAGGAGTGGGAAGCAGAGAAACGCTTATAAATGTTACAACCTAGAGACATAGGCCCACTGAAAGACTGAGATGAAATTATAAGATTATGGAATGCTTTCCCTCCATCATATTCTACCACCATCAACAGGGACTCAGTATAATGTCAGTGAAATTAGGGATAAAAGAGTATCAAGACTCAGACTCCGACTAAGGAAGAGTTCTCAGGGAAGCTCAGAGATAATGGAGAGATGAGAACAAGGACACTAGATGGATTTCAAACCTCTGGCACATAAACACTAAAAATAGCAAACATTAAACATAGCCTAACTCCTAATCAAATTAACAGAAATCCTCTCACCAAAGTCCTATAACCTCAATTCTTACTACCATTTACAACATGTCTGACTTTCAATGAAAAGGTACATAAAAGCCAAGCCAAGAAGTAATTAAAAACACAGCTGAAGAGATCAAGCAAGCATCAGAGCCAACTCAGGCACAACACCTCCATGGATTAATCAGACAGGGTATTTAAAATAACTGCAACTAATACATCAAGGACCCTAATAGAAAATGTAGACAACATGCAAGGACAGACAGGTAATGTAAGCAGAATGTGGAAACTGTAAGGAAGAGTCTTTATGATTTAAGATTTGACAATAGATTCTTAGGTTTGACACTTAAAGTATAAGCAATAAAAGAAAACAGAAAAAGTGAACTTCCTTAAAGTTAAAAACTTTTGTTCACCAAAAGGCATTACAATCTAAAAAGACAATTCACAGAATGGGAAAAATATTTTCAAGTCATATATCTGTTAAGATTTTTATATCTAGGATTATAACAATCTCTAACAACTCAACAACAAAAAGACCAGCAACTCAATTAAAAAATGCACAAAGGGCTCAAACAGACATTTTCCCAAAAAGATACAACTAGACAACAAGTACACAGAGAGATATTCAAAAACATTGCTCACTGAGGAAATGAGAATAAAAACCATAGTGATGTACTACTTCATGTCAACCAAGATGGCTTTAATCAAAAAAATGGAAAATAACAGGGGTTGTCAAGAATGTGGAGAAGGAAGGACCCTTGTACATTGCTGGTAAGATGTAAGATGATGCAAACACTGTGGAAGCAGTTTAGCTGGTCCTCAAAAAATTAAACATAGAATTACCATATGACCCAGCAATTCCACTCCTAGATACATACCCAGGAGAAATAAAAATAAAAACACATGTCCACACAGAAACTTGTACATAAGTGTTTATAAGAGCATTAGAGGCATCACTCATTTTATTGTACTTAAACAGATACTGTGTTTTTTACAAATTGAAGGTTTGTGGCAATTCTGCATCAGGCAACTCTACAGGTGCCATTTTTCCAGCAATATTTGCTTACTTCATGTCTCTATCACATTTTGGTAATTCTTGCAATATTTCAAACTTATTCATTATTATCATATTCGTTATGGTGATCTGCGATCAGTGATCTTTGATGTTATTACTACAATTGGCTAAAGGCTCAGATGACAACACTATTTAGCAATAAGGTACTTTTTACTTAAGTTATATGCATTGTTTCTAGACATAATGTTACTGCACACCTAGTAGACTACAGTATAGTCTTAACAAAACTTTTATATGCCAAAAATACACCAAAAAATTCATGTGAATCCCTTTGTTGAAATACTCAATTTATTGTGGTGGTCTGGGACCTAATCTGCAATATCTCCAAAGTATGCCTATATTCATAACAGCCCAAAACTGGAAACAACCCAAATATCCATGAAGAGATAAATAGATAAACAAATTGTGTTACAAACATACACTGAAATATTATTTAGCAAAAGAAAATGAATGAAATACCAATACACACTAAACTCAAATGAACCTCAAAAACATTACACTAAATGAAAGAAGCCATGCACAAAAGTCATATATTCCATTATAACTTTTATATGGTCTATTCAGAATAGGCAGATCCATAGAAAAAATCAGATTAGTGGCAATTAAGGGATGAGGGCAAAGGGAAATGGGGACCGATTACTTAATTGGGTATGGAGTTTTATCAAAAAGTTTGAAACCATAGAGAGTTGGTGATTGCACAATATTGTGAATACATTAAATGCTGAATTGTTCACTTTAAAATGAATTGTATGTTGTATGAATTTCATCCTAACACAACAAAAGGAAATGCGAGAACTCAAAAACACTAACCAGAAATGAAGAATACCTTTGATGGGCTCATCAGTAGATTGGACAAAACTGATGTGAGCTTCAAGATAGGTCGATAGAAACTTCCAAAACTGAAAATAAGGAGAAAAAAAAAAAAAAGAATGGGGGAAAAACAAAACCCCAGAACTTCTAATTAAGACAATTTCAAAGATATAACATACATACAATTTAATTGAAATATTAGGAGAGTAGAGACTAAATCAGAAAAATATTTAAAATAAAAATAGCTTAGAATTTTCCAAAATGAATAGCAAACACCAAACCGCATATCTAGGAAGCTCAAGAACATCAAATAGGAAAATACAAAAAAATCTACATCTAAGAATATTATATTCAAAGTCCAGAAAACCAAAGACAAAAACAGATCTGGAAAGATGCTAGAGGGGAAAAAAAGTCACCTTACAGAAAAAGAAACAAGGTTAAGAGTTACAGGAGACTTCTCATTAAACACCAAGCGAGAAAGAGGAAAATGAAGTGAAATATTTAGCATATTGAAAGATAAAACCCACAAATGTATAATTTTCTATCTAGTAAAATCAGCCTTCAAAAGTAAAGGAGAATATAGTTCCCTGTGCTGTACAGAAGAAACTTGTTGTTCATCTATTTTATATATAGTAGTTAATATCTGCAAGTCTCAAACTCCCAATTTATCCTTTCCCATCCCCTTTCTCCTGCTAACCATAAGTTTGTTTGCTGTGTGAGTCTGTTTCTGTTTTGTAGTAACCTATAATGAAAAGAGTATGAAAACAAATATATGTATGTATATGTATGACTGAAAGATTATGCTGTACACCAGAGACTGACACATTGTAACTGACTATACCTCAATTAAAAAATAAATAAAATCACAATACTTCCACCAATAAATAAGTGAAGGAGAAATAAAGAATTTCTCACACAAACAAAAATTTATGGAATTCATTGCCAACTGGCTAGCCCTGTAAGAAATGTTAAAGCAGTTCTTCAGGCATAAAAGACAATAACATAGCTCATAAATGGTCTACATAAAAAAGGAAAAGCATTGGGGAGGGAATAAATGAAGATAAAATAAAATATTTGATAGTTTTATTTTTAAATAATTTAAAATATAACTTATTTACCATAAAATAAAACCAATATATTGGGTTATTAGAGCAGATGTTTAAGTTAAATGAATTACAGTATTGTCATAAAAGATAGAACAGAGAAATTGGAAATAATCTGTCATAAAGTCATACACTGCACATAGCTGTTAATGAATAGGTCATCACAACATTAAGAGAAACCACTTATTCCCTGCATCTTAGATAAACAGCAACAACACTGGACTTCACTTTTCTGTGCTTTATTCAACTGTCATTTTCCATTCTTGAAATATCTCTGAATTATACCAAGCCCTCCTAATTTTAGGACAAAGTTTCAGCAAGTCTAAGAAGAGCAAAACTCTGGAAAGAGAAAGAAAGTTCAGAATAATTGGAAGAACAAAATCAATCCCCCATTTCAAGGCAAAGTTATCAGCAACCTCCTCTCCTGCCATAATGGATTAAGCAACTAGTAAGTCTGTAGCACTGTTTTTGCCGAAAAATGGAAGTAAAAGAAAAAAAAAGGGAAAGAAAGAGAAAAAGAATAATATGATAGGACACACGAGCCTGGCTTTTGAAGAATTTAGGACTTAGACAGGGAAACAAATGTTGTGCCCTGTAGGAAATCTCTGTCCAGAAGAGGGAGAGGCTACTGCGGGGAAGAAAGTGGCTGAGTGTTTAGCTGTCCTCAACCTCTGTACACAGAGCTGGACGGCGTTTAGCAGAAGGAGTCAGCCTTCTCGTTACCAAGCGAAGCTGAGATAGGAAACTGCTAGGTGCACCGCCAGACCGATTTGCTTGAAGGAAGACCCTTCCTCCAGGAGAAGGAAGGGCAGCCCTCTCCTATCCCTCTCAGGCTTTAAAATAAGATGGAGCTTGCAGGTGGAAATAGGGGTCTTCTTTTGTTTTTCTAATCTACAGTGAAAAGTGGGATGAAATGCAGAAAAACTGTTCTCTAAAACTTAGAAGAGAAGGGCTGTTACAATTTTGCTCCTCTCAAGAACTCTGCTAGGTCTTGGTGATTCCTGCAAACACGCTCTTCTCCAGCTCAGTGAGTCCAGTCGTTGGTCACTTAGTCACATACACACACACAAAAGCTCTGACAGAGGAAAACAGTTATAAAATCATCAGAAAGGCACAACCCTTAAACATGTTCTTTTAACATAAGGCTTTATGTTGTGTATTTCTTCCCCTTATGTTGGTCCATGCCTCTTTTTCCGAGGAAGTCCCTAGGTTGGAGTTTTGTAGTTTTTCCAGCATAAATCGTACCCGTGGTGCATATATTATCATACCCAGGTTTGATTCTTCCAAGTAGAGAGTGAACTTAATTACATTTACAAAGCAACCCAAATGGAAAATCTAAATGGGGCCTTTCCTCTCCCCCTATATCTTTTAGTAGGCTTGCTAATATCTAAGTCTGTAGAGATACTTCAAAAAAAATTTTTTTTGAAGCGTAGTTGATTTATAACATTAGTTTCAGGTGCACAGCAAAGTGATTCAGTTATACATATACATCCAAATATATTTTTTTTCTTTTCAGATTCTTTCCACTATATGTTCTTACAAGAAATTGAATATAGCTCCCTGTGCTATACAGTAGGTCTTTATTGTTTATCTATTTTATACATATTGTGTCTGTTAATCCCTAACCCCTAATTTATCCCTCCCTGCCCTTTCCTTTTTGATAACCACAGTTTGTTTTCTATGTCTGTGAGTCTGCTTTTGGTTTTAAATAGAATATGCATCATTATTTTTAGATTCCACATATAAATGATATCATATGATATTTATCTTTCTTTGTCTGACTTACTTCACTTAATATGATAATCTCTAGGTCCCTCCATGTTACTGTAAATGGTATTATTTCATTCTTTTTTATGGCTGAGTAATATTCCATTGTGTGTGTGTATACACACACACACACACACACACACATCTTCTTTATCCAGTCATCTGTCAATGAACATTTGGGTTGTTTCCATGTCTTGGCTACTGTAAATAGTGCTGCTAAGAACATTGGGGTGCATGTGTCTTTTTGAATTATAGTTTTTCTGGATATATGCCCAGGAGTGGGATTGTAGGATCATATGGTAAGTCTATTTTTAATTTTTTAAGGAACCTCCTAACTGTCCTCCATAGTGGCTGCAGAATGTAATTCTGTAGTGATACTTTAAATGTGATACATGTTAATATTAAATCTATCCACAACTTCCAACTTGCTGTGGGTGCATGTGTGTGGGCAGAGGGGGAACCTCTCTTGCACATGATTTCTGTTGTTATTTATTACTGACTCAGAGACAATAAAATTCAATGCCTTCTAATAATCAGTAAATTCCAAGAGATATGAGAAAATACAGAATCCATAAAACTAGATTAGAACACTAGACAAAAATTACTTTCAGAGAATAATAACATTTATTGCATTTAAAAAGTTAAAGGAAGTACTGGTAGAGAAATAGATTTGAGGAAATCCCACAGAGGGAGGAAAAAAACCAGAAAGACCAAGAGTGAATTGGAAAGCTGTAGAAAATTTGAGAGTTAATCCATAGAAGATCATATTTGGCCTAACAGTTCCTATTCAAGAATAAAACACACACACAAATGTGGCAACCTTGTGAATATGAACAGGATTGTGAATATAAATAATGCAAATCATTCTGGGAGGACTAAGTGAGCATCTGGACACTTCCTAGAACCATCCTGTCCTGAATGTCTGTACGTGTGTGTTGTTCCATTTAAGGCTGTCAGTCTCTATCAAAAGCTGTATCCTGTCTCCTTTTGGAGGGTATAAACATTCTGTAAGCTGAACAGTGGGAAGTGGACTAGGTGTCACCCCTTTGTGGGTACATTTAAATATTCCCTTCAGCCTGCCCATAGAGTGTCTGTCATCCCTGAATACAGACCAGGTCTATTTCAATATCTGTATAATGCAATCCCTCATCTTCTGCCTAATCAGGAAGAATGTAGGTGATTGGATACATAATGGGTGGAAAAAATAATCTGCAGTTGTAACCTTCCTTGTACAGAATTTCCACTAGTCCTGTTTTCAGCCCTTTGCCCCAGAATTCTCTGGTATTTAAATTTTTGAACCTGGCACAATTCTGTGATAGCAGTTGAATTGTTTTCTTATTGGTTTCCCTGTATGATGGCTTGAATTTTAACTTTCTCTGACCTTGTAAGTTAATTACCACATGTCCATCTACTTGAATATCTGTCATTGTCTCCTTTCCCATCCTCTTTACCCTTATGGGCTTGTAACTTGTAGTCCTTCCCCGTCATGGAGTTTTAGGAAAGAGTGTAGATAAACACATGTGTTCAACTACTCCTGTCTGTCAGGTAGAATTCAACTTAATTCTCATTGAAGCAAATGTCTTTATTCACATAAATTTAGTTGGTTTATTTCATCTTAATTAAATGATGGAATTAGAATGACAAGTGCAATCAGCATAAGGATATTTGGTAAACAAAAGCCATTTGGGGACACATCTCACTCCAAAGGAGAGAATAGGGGCAGATCCTCTTAGTCACTGTCCTTCACTAGGAGGGAGGGATAGCCTTGGTTAACGCAGAAAGGAAATTAAGAGGTTAGTTAACCAAGCAAGTAGTTTTAAACAGACTTTGACTTGTGTTTAAACAGCTCCAGTGACACCATATTTGAGGAGGTATTTCCAACTCCCCAAGGGCCAAAAGAAGTTTTTACTTCATTTTTAACATAATTAAAAAAAAATTGGATATTTATAGTTCCAACTACTGTACAAAGTTAACATTCCTGGGCAGGGAGGCTACATACTCCCAACCACCATGCCAGTTAAGTAAATTGCCAAGGTATTTCTGGGACTAGTTGAATTTAGTGGTAATTAACATTTTAACCATTATTTTTTTCTTCCATGACTATTTAAGCAGTATTCTAAGCACATGTGGCCTAGCTCACAGCTGCCAAGTCATGGACACAAGTGCTTATTGAGATAATTCTATTTAAATAATTTTCTCTTTGACAATTTTGAATCCTGGAGCCAGTCTAGAACCAGACCAAACATATCAATTTGCTGTCTCCTTGAAACAGTTATACAGAAAGGAAAGCCGTTTTTTCCTTTGTATTTACTTGTTCCACTCTATTATTTTCCCCTCATTCTTTCCCTGTTCTCATATAATGAGCACATCGCTCTCCTCTTCCTCAGACTCCTGGTGAGTAACAAAGATATGGTAGTAGAGCCTACTACAGAAATAAGATGATGTCTATACTTCATATAGACATCATATGATGTCAGAATTTCATGATTCTGATAAAGGTTTCTCCAGAGAAATAGACCATCTCTCTACATATTCATAGAGAGAGAGAGATTAAAAAGAATTGGCTTACACTATTATGGAGGCTGAGAGGTCCCATGGTGTGTTGTCTGCAGATGGGAAAGTCAGTGGTGCGGTCCTGAGAACTGGAGGGTCAAAGGCATCAGTCCCCTGAGGTCAGAAGAAGACTGATGTCTCAGTTCAACAGTTATGAGGAGTGAATCCCCTCTTCCTCTGCCTTTTTTGTTCTCTTCAGGCCCTCAACAGATCGAATGATGTCCACCCAGACTAGGGACAACAATCTGCTTTACCTAGTCCACCAATTCCAATACTAGTATCATGGAGAAACAGCTTCACAGACACACCCAGAGATTCTGTTTAATCTGGACACCCCATGTCTCAGACAAGGTGACATATAAATTAAGCGTCACACATATGTATTTGAATGGCTATATGTGAGTATGTACACATATGTGTGTGTTACACACAGACACACACACATACACATGCACATAAATAATGATGTTTTTCAAATATATGATGGATAAATAGAATGAAGAGTACACTCCAAAGATTTTTGTAAGACTTGTTAATTTTGAAAATTAGTTTTTAATATAATCTGTTTTTCAAAGAACACATGAATTACTAAATAATGGAATATTCCAAAAATGCAGAGCTAAGGTTCACAGTTTTCATCTAATAATATTAAGAGGAATTGCATTTATATATATATACACATATATATATATTTCTTATAGGATATGTAACCACTTGTAGTATTTGTGGGGGGGTTTTAGTGATAAGATCAGAACATCTTATTTTTAAGACTTAATGAATATCAGATAACATGTGTGTGTAATTTAAAAGATTACAACTAAAAGAACATAATTTCTTCTTAGAGAACTAAAGGGAAATATACAGTTTTAATAAATCTGATTTTTAGTAAAGATATAATTATCTATTAAGTTGTTGGAACTCATTTTGTGGTTTCCAATAAATAACATTTGGAAGTTGCATGGAATTATATATTTTATTAGCTGATGGTAGAAAAGTTTCTAGTGCCAAAAATGTACTGAATGGATTGTAAGTCCCGTCTAGAAATATTACAAAATCTAGCAATATCATTTGCTATTACCCTGTAGGGAAATTCCAGATGTACTAATAAGTGAACATCTTCTATGGCCATGACTTGAATAACAAGCAACATGATAGACTTACAACACTATGGCAATACATTACTGTCAATGAAACAACAAAGCATTACATATTTATTATGTTCAACAATTAAACACAAAAGCTATTTGTGAAGCTGCAAGATAATAAAAATAGAAACATAAAATGAAATATACACATTCACACATATGTATCTCTTTCTCCCTCTGTGTCTGTCTATACATATCTGTGTGTGTCATTGTGTAATAGTAGTCACTCTTAGCCCACAATCCTATACAGTGTCTAAATACATCTAATACTTTCTTTTCTTGTTCTGCTGATTGAATTAAGCTATATTTACACTTATGCAAGTTTTAAATGTTTTTAGCTTTAAAAATATTTGAAATAATGTTTCAAAAAATCTTAAATAGTTCTTAGCTAGGACTCTTTTTGGTTTTTATTTTTCGAAATTGTACTCTATATTTTGCATTTTAGAAAGTGGTTCTGGTATTACGTACATTAATAAATGACCATAACTGGTATACATAATTCATGCATGATTTTTACTATGCATCCCAATAAATCAAAACATTCTCTTGTTTCATTTAACACTACTCTTTCGGTCTTTCTAAGACTCTAAATTTTAATTCCAGATGTACTGATGGCATTGGCTCAAAAACACAGGGTAAAGCACAAGAAATGCAATACAGAAAACCTTCAACTAATGGAGAAATAGTCTTCCTAGTGATGTTCTGCTTTTATAGAGCAAGCCAGAAAACATCACTCACTTTGCTAAGCTTTTAAAAGAAATCACAACAAATGAGTTCAGATTTCCAAATGATTAAAAAAATAGGTTTAATAAATAAAAATTCAACCTAACTATTAGACTAAATGTATGTCAAATTGTTTTTGAAGCTCAAAATGCTGTATTTTTATAGTGCTGTATTTTCATCTGCCCATCTTTTTCACATACACAAGTTGACTATTCCTGTCCTTGTTATTTCTTTCAGATACTTGAGGCTCAGTGATATCTAAGGTGTGTGAGGAGCAGGAGGGCAGGAAAAGTATTCAGAAGAGTAATCTCTAAATGTTAGGCAATTACTCAGTAAACCACTCCTCTGATAAATGCTCCTGCTTATGTACTGTGAACACTTGGAATTTCACCGTAAGTAATACAGCTTCAACCTTCTGCACAAGGAACATAAATATGTCAGAATACTATGCAGAAACTAGAATGCTGAAGATTTTTACCATTAACAGTAAAAGAACTAATGGATGATTTAGGAGGTTATTCCTCTTGTCCTTGAAACATCGGATACTGTATCATCAATAGTGATTTTTATAATGTTAGTAAGTGATACAGTTGTGGAGGTCTCATGACATCTGTAAGTCACAGGAAGTCGAAATGCATCTGTTCGTTACTGATATTAGTCAACAGCTAAGAAAGAGGACATGTTCTCAGTGCCATGTGTCTGTGTGACCAAGGGACTCTGAAAGGAAAATGTTTTTTATACCTTAAGGTGTTACACAGTTAGGTCTCCTGGCTTCAGAAACACTGTCTTGCAGGGCCCACGCTTTCTGGCAGGTGTCCCAGCAGCCCATTTCCTAACCGCTTTCTCAAACCTGAAACGACGCATCAGTCACTCCTTATGACAGGCTTTGCTGAATACAGGGACTTTGACTGCATGGTGCTTGAATTTCATATCTAACACTTAAAAAATTATTAGCTCTTTACAAAAGCCAATGGGATGACAAATCAAACTGATATCATAGTGGCACAGATGGAAAAAAGACAGACCAGTAGCGCAGATGTATCTGTATTTTAATTGAAGCAATAGACAGAGACTTTAAAAATGGTGACAGTGAGAGTAGTTGTGATTAACAAGTCTGGTAGTTACAGGGGGAGATTACAGAACACTGTAGATCTAATTATGGCTACTCCATTAATTTAGTCAGACAGCCAGACATTTCTTTAAAAGCACCAATCTGGTTCTGGTTTGATTTGTGCTTTGAATTGACTAGTATCTTGCCAAAGAGAAACAACCTGTATGTAAAGCTCTACATAAAGCAGAAGTTGCAATACAAAAATTTAAGTATATTTTAGTTTATATTCCAGTGCTCTTAAATTCCCATATATTAATTGTGTTGGTTTTGATTGTGAACATTTGGAATGAATTAACAAGTTTGATTAAAAGGGGGCTAAATAAGGTTTAGGAGCATAGCCAGTTCTAATGCAAGCTCTACCGTTTACTGCTTGTGCCTTAGTTTTCTTATCTAAAAAGCGGGTTGAGGATAGTAACACCTACTTGACAGAGGTTTTGTGAGGATTAAGAAAGTTAATGTCTAGAAGGCAACTATTGAGCATAGTCTCCACTCCATTGCTTATTATCTGTTACTAAGGCCAGTATCATTGCTTAGTTTCTTTCACAGAAAGTATACTCAAATAACTGATGACAAAAGCTTAAGACAGTAATAATCTAATCCTTCTTAAATATTAAGAAATAAATGTATATCTACCTATACCACAAACTTACTTAGGGCAAAGTCTTTATAACCAGTCCATAGTCTAAGATAGTTTCCCCATACCTTGCATGTGTCTCACAATGTGGAGAAATAAACACTAACATAAGAACCTGTTGTCTAGATTATAGAACGTAGGCTTTGAATTCGGAAAGACTTGAGTTCAGATTCTTTCACTGACACTGTATAACTGCTTCAGATGGGTAAGTTAGGTTAGACAGGAGTAACAAAGGACCTCCAAAGCTCAGTGGCCTGCAATACAGTAGGCTTACTTCTTGCTTGGAGCATCTACTATTGTCCGGGTCATTTCCCCTTAAGACCCAGGCTAACAAAGCATGTTTTATTGACAACATGGCCAGTTATTGTGGCAAGATAAAAAAGGAGTATGGCAAAGGAAGCACTAGCTTTTAAAAATTCAGATTGGAGGAGACACAATCCATTGACTAAAGCAAATGGCATATCTACACCTGAGCTCAACAGGGCAAAGTAATACAGGAAGGGGCAGTGGATATTAATGAGCAGGACTCAGGTTTATGTGTGCTCTTAGGTGAGTCAGTTATTTTCTTAGTCTTACTTTCTGTATCTAAACATTTCTTAGTCTTACTTTCTGTATCTAAACATTTGAAAGTAATAAGACTGACCCAGGAGATTTACAAAACATATAGATTCTGGCAAATATGGGCACCCAGTAACTGTTATTCCCTTTGCCCTGTCTTGGCCCTCGCTCTGCCTCTAAGCTTTGCAGGTAACTTTGAGCTAACAAAGTAAAAGTATTCATCTGTTTCCTCATTGATTCAAAAAGTTGCAGACGAAATAATTCGCAAGCCTCACACATTTTAGTGCTATTACTCTGTGAATTCCATGTAGTGTCTTGGTTGAAACAACAACCAGGGAGTTTTATAGGGAATGGCCTTGCAGAAGGAGAGTCAGGACTTCAAAGGTAAGGATGATACTGAGAGGTTTCAGAGCATCTGTGATTTCTGGTTTATACCGTCGTGGGCTGAAAACAGCCACCTCCCCACCCTCACTCAATACGTCACATCCTAATCCCTGGGACCTCTGAACATCACCTCGTAATGCAAAAGGGGCTTGTGGGTGTGATTGCATTAAGGGTTTTGAAATGGGGAGATTATCCTGGATTATCTGAATGGACCTGAGGTAATCACACAGACCCTTATAAGGGGGAGGAGGGGATGTGGTGACAGACGCAGTAGGTCAGAGTGACGAGCTCACGAGACGAAGAATTCGAGCATTCTCTAGAAGGCAGAGAAGTCAATGAAACAGATTCTCTTCTGGAGTCTCCGGCCCCACCAACACCTTGATTTTTGCACCTAAGAGAATAAATCTGTGTTGTTTTTAAGCCCTCATGTTTGTGGTACTTTGTTAGAACAGTAATAGAAGACCAGCATGTATGCCAAACTGAAGAAAAAGTATTTCTGAACTTGAAGATATTCGTGGCACTTTACATAGTTAAAATCTTACAAAATTTCTTAAAAAGAAATACTTTGTAAAAAGTAAAGAATTTATATAAAATTGGTTGCTTCTTAACGTTTTGAGCATTGACTTATTTTTTTCATCATGGTTAAATAATAGAGGTAGAAATGGAAGAAACCAAGTTTAACCTCGAACTCAATTTTAACCATGATCTGGTATAATTTGCTTAACCTTTGAGTTTCTTGTTTTCATCTTTTTATTCCCATGTTGATGTTAACAAGTCAAATACTGGAAAACTCGAGATAAAAGGTACTATTGTCACATTGCCAAGAGATTATGACTAAAAGAGTCATATATAAATTCAACAAGCCCACAAAATATTTCACCAACCTGACCACAAGTACCAAGGAAACTTCCAGCCCCCAGGCTCCTTCTGCTCTTCTCCACCTCCTTGGAGAATGAAAACACATCCACAGCACCATATCCTCTAATTTAACTACTTATAATGATTCCCAGAAAATCCCCCAAAAAGTAGCAGGAAGGAAACACCACCTGTTAAAATTCCATCTGGCCCACCTGAGTATATTTTCTTTTAACCAACAGGGCCAATCTATAAAATCCATATGCATTTAAATGTACTTAGCCAAACAGTAAGCCAATATAAAAATATAATTTTTGAATAAATGTCTATATTAAAATGACTATTTTAGACCTAAGCAAATAGATTGACAGGAATTTAATCACAGCATCACTGCATCTATTGTCTATGTTATTGTAACAAATGACAAACTTAATGACTTAGCACAAGATACTACCTTACAGTTCAGTAGGTCAGAAATCCTACTGGGATCTCTCAGGGTCAAAATCAAAGTGTTGGCAGGGCTATGATCCTTTTGGAGACTAAAGGGGAGAATATATTTCCTTGGTTTTCCAGCTTCTAGAGACCTCCGACCCTCGTTGACTTGGGGCATCCGTCCTCCATCTTCGAAGACACAATGTCACATCGCTCTGATTCTTCTTCCGTTGTCACATCTCTAACCACTGCTGGAAAAGTTTCTCCACTTTTAAAGCACACGTGCGATTAGATTGAGTTCGTCAGATATCAGGGAAATCCCTCCATCTCAAAGTCTGTACCTTTAATCATATCTACAAAGTCCTTTCTGCTGTGCAAGGTAACATATTCACAAGTTCCAGAAATTAGGGAATGGGCATATTCAGGGGCCATTATTCTGCCTGCTACACTCATACACACACACACACACACACATACACACACACACACACACACACACACGACTTGAACTCCAGGAGAGACTGATGTACATAAAAACACAATGACCAAAGACCCAACACATTTAACCAAGTAACAGAAAAAGACAAATATAACAGATACTTTGTGTTACTTAATGAAACAAAACCAAGTGTCCTACCAGAATTGGCTAGCTTTAGTTTGTTATTTGGACAGTTATCTTCCTTGCTCAGTGTTTTGTGCTGGGGTGGAACAAAAGTTGGGACAAAGAATGTTATCAAAGCTAGTAGACTGTTATCATGGGTTGTTAATTTCCCTGTCTTGGGGAGAATG
This sequence comes from Camelus dromedarius, assembly GCF_036321535.1. NCBI lineage: Eukaryota > Metazoa > Chordata > Mammalia > Artiodactyla > Camelidae > Camelus > Camelus dromedarius. The sequence goes on from NC_087436.1 coordinate 44,832,666, forward strand.
GAAACAGGGCAGAAACAAGGTGAAAGGTCCCAGACATGTTATCATAAACAGACTCAAATGCCCAGAGTTTCATTCATTCATTCAATTAATAAAGAGCTATGGTGTCCCTGAGAAGCTCCAGGCAGTGTGCTAAGGTACTAGAAATAGATAGATGAGAAGGCAGATAATGTCTGGACCTCATATTTCTCACAATTTAGTGGGAGAAGCAGACGTTAAAGAAATGATTTCCACAGGATGAGGTAATGGGCTGGACTTGGTTAGAAGTGAAATCTCAAAGTGGATATCTAAAGCCACCAAAGTTAAGAATAAGCATTTTCCTGATCGATCTCTTTGTTTCAAATGCTTACCTACTCTACTTTCAAACACGTTACGGTGATTTGAAAAATGTTAACTGACAGTTGTGAGATTTGACTTCTTGAAGATTTATGCAAGATTTATACTAGATTCATATTAAGAAGCATAACTAAAACTCAGTAACTTCAGCTAAAAAGTATCAAATAATGTTAAATGTATGCCAACATGAAATTACTTTTGTAGTACAGCATTTGTTATCATCACATAGCATTTTAGCCAAGACTAATACTGGTAAGGAAAGAGCTCTCAGCCTGTGGCTGCCACAGTTTGGGTCCTGCCCACCATGCGGGGTACCACCAATTAGAGTGGCTGCACATGCTGCTGCCAATGGAGCTAATCATGTCTTTATGTTAAACCACAACCCTCTACTTTGCACTGGACAGAGAAAATGAAGGAGCAAAAAAAATATTAGGAAAGCTCCTTTTTGTACACACAGACATTTTTACAAATCAAACTATGTTTTTAAAAGTTTCACTCACAATTCCTCTAATCTTCTTGCCCAAGGCTACATACTGGTAATAGTTTTATTGATAACTCTCTCTGTCTCTATGTATGTATATGTATATATTTATTTATATAAAATATACATTTTTATGTATATATACATATTTTATGCAAAAATTTTTATTACAATAAAAATCATACTACATAAGAGTTTGCAATATTTTTGTTTGCTTGTTTAACAACATTGTAATCCTTTACTAATTGGTGTGAAATCTATTTTGGAGACATTGTAAAGTGATTAAAATATTCTATCATCCATATTTAACTGTGAATCACTTTACCTTTCCTTTATTTGTGGAAGTTAGTTTATTACTTTCTGTTGTTATAAATAAGGCTCTGATGAATATTCCTTCACATAAATCTTTGTGTGTGTCTCATCTTTTATCCTTATGATAAATTTCTGGAAATGTAATTATGGGTCCAAGAGTATGAACATTTTATTATATGTCAGACAAAACAGTCTTCAGAATGTTTATGCCAATGTATACCCTTACCAGCCTATATTCCACCTTGCCCTTTATGACACAAAGGTTTTTGCCAGTTGATGTCTTTAATTGTTTATTTTTGATCCTTGCTGTTTAGTGGGAGGTGTGAATGCATAGTCTCCAAAACAGCCCCCAGTGACTCCTGCCCTAGGGTAGTCACATCCTTGTGTGATCCTCTCCCCTTGAGTTGGTCTGGATTCCTGATTTACTTCTATTCAATAGAATATTATTGAAGCAAGGGGCTGGGGATGCCACTACCAAAATTAGGTTCCAAAGAGACAGTGGTTTCCATCTTGGGCTCTCTTCCTCTCCCTCCCTCTCCCCTGTGAAAAGCTGCCTGTTGTGAGAAGCTCTGTGAAAAGATGCACATGGCAAGGAACTGATATCTCTGGCCAACAGCCAGGGAGAACCAGCAGTCTGCCAACAGCCACATGAGTGGCATTAAGGTCAAATAGTCCCCTAGTCAGACTAGGAGATGACTCCAGTTCAAATGATAATTCCATTGCACCCTTGTAAGAGATTCTGAGCTCGAGGAACTAAGCCACATCTGGATTCCTCACCCACTGAAAATATGAGATAATAAATGTTTGTTATTTAAACCGCTAAGTTTTGGGGTAGTTGATTGCACAGCACTAGATAACTAACACAAAACAAGTGATATTTTATAGTTATTCTAATTTGAACATTAATGAAATGGAGCTTTCTCCTTTTCACAAATTAGGGATGTGTTTTTCTGATTTATCTCTCTCTCCCTTTCTTTCTTTTTTCTTTTTTTTTTAAATGTTGCCATTTTCCTGTGGAGACTATTCCCTTTCATTTTTAAGAGTTTTTCATATTTCAGAAGTCTACTTCTTTGCCTGTCATATATATTGCTAACATTTTCCCAAGTTACTACTTGTTCTTTTATTGCGTTTATGGTGTTTTAACATAAGTAATATAATCTGCTCCTAACGATGCATTTGTATTCTTCCTGATAGTATAGCTTTTATATCTGTTCTTGTGTTGTTTTCTTGTCAAGAACTTTCAGACATTAAATCATTATTAGTAATAATGACCACCTTTGTCCTTTATTTCTTAGTTTAAGGAACTGGGCATAATAGATGACCTGTAAGTGAAAGGTCATCTTTAATCACACCTGAGGTACAAACAATTGTGAAGTTACTCCTTAGACATGAAAAAATACAATTAATGATCTTTTTATATTCATGAGGTTGCTTTGATTCCTGTTTCTAATATACTAATAATTTGTATTTGTTTTGCATACTGAATCAGTTGAGGTGATCATGTGATATCTCCCCCTTGTCTTTCTGAAAGGTACTGCTAAGTTACATGCCTTCTGCCAAGGCAAACATTCTGTGTTTAGATTGAACCCTGGTGAATGTCTTATCTAAATGCCAATTTCTTATCATCATAAAGTTCAAACTTCTCTTCTTCTACCTGTGAGGGAGGATTTAATTGTTTCATGAGGACAAATAATTATTTTTGGATGAATCATTTAAAAATCACAATATTGCATTTTAATTCTAGTCCAACAGACTGATAACTCCTCCACCCTCTCCCAAGGAACAATAAAGGAGACAGTGGTGCCAACCACACCAGCCAAGGGCTGTCTCTGCCCTAAGTACATCTGAGTAGTAGCTACCCAATGCATAATAGTGTTGTGCTGTTCTGCCCATGTGGTCCCATCTTCAGTGGCCATCAAATCTTCCCTTAGCAGCTGTGAGAGCTGCTGCTGGTGAGCCTAGTGCCCAGACTTTTTACCTGCTACCCTACTCCCATCTCCAGAGAACCACACCAAGAGATGTTACCCAGTCTCCCCAGTTGGCCCTGCCTTGGGGTCTTCCTGGCAGCCATCACCTCTACACAAATTCCTTTCTCTCAAGAATCCTCAAGTCTTTCAGCTGAAGAGTCAAGGATTAGAGGAAGGGAATACCATGGCGTGTTCAGTAGGATTCAGGCTTATGGCAACTTGGGCTCAAAAATGATTATTGTACAGAGGCCTCAGAATTTGGGGCTCAGGTGTATTATGGTTCAGCTTTATTCTGAACCTAACTATTCAGTATAGCTTCTTTTTTCTTAAGAGAAAACAGAAGCTTGATGACCATTTGAATACTGTCTTTTCCTAAATTTGAGACTGTGTGCACCAGTCGACGAGCCATTTGCTGTTCTGGTGCACTACACTGGGAGTAGTTCAAGCTCTGCCGATACTGTGCGCACGAACCTGGGCAAAGGCTGTCACTTCTCTCTGGACCTCTGCACCCTCATCTGACTTTACCTTTTACTGTGCCTCATTCTGTCTTTGCTATAAGGCAGTCCTAATAGACTATTGGCTAGAGCTTTTCCTAGAAGCGCTCGTTCTAGAATTGTGAATTGGTAAATGTTGTCTTTAATAACTTCAGCTTCCCCTTTCCCTAAGTTTTCTTCTCTCAGTTGTGTCCCTCATCTTCCTCTCCTTGTCTGGGAACTTAGTAACTGCATGTTCATTCTCCTTTCCTCCTTAGCAAATTCTTTCCTGCAGTGATTATCAGATAAATATATTTTTATTGAAATGTGAATAAATGATGAAAATATAAAATGCAACTTCTCTTGAGTATATCTGCAATGAAATAGTGCATTGAAAATTAAGAAATGAGTTCTAATGACAGCAAGTCAAGTAGACAAGATGTCCAAGTATGCTGGCCCTCAGGCCTATTAGATTACCTAACTCACAAGGCAAGGCCAGGTTTGAGACATCTGCCTATAGGTGGGAGAACATACAATGACAACGCAATCCCTCTGGCCCCTAGCATTCACAGGCAATTGAATAAGCACCACGAGACGTTCTTCCTTCTTGCTCTTACTCTTCTATACAAGAATACAAGCACGTTTTCTTAAAGACTGAGAGCTATATGCTTTCCATCATTATCCAGAAGGTAAGGACATGTTTGTGCCCTTCCAAAATCAATCAAATGATGTGTTTACAAATATTTTAGAAATGCAGCTTATTGCAGATTTTTCGATTTTAATATATATTTTTGATATAGAGAAAAATCTAGTAAAACTCATCAGTAAATTCTAAAATGATAACTATGTTTTGAATAACCAATGAAAAATCCACCTGGTTAAATTACTCTGTTTACCAAGAAAGAGCAATTACCTGGAAGCTAGCACATGCTTAGCCAAGACTACCACAGGACCCTTTTTCTCTTACCCTTCAGGTCTTTTCACAAATGTCATCTTCTCTTTGAGGCCATCCCTAGCCTCATCTTAAATAGTGACTCGCCACACCCCATTCCCAAACCCCTCACCATCCAGTTTTCTTCATCACATTTGCCACTCTTTTGCAATATTGTACATGTACTTTTTATCTCACTTCTTCTCTCTACTCACAAAAATTTAAGCTTTGTGAAAGCAGGGAGTTTGTTTTGTTCACTGCTATAGTCACAGCCCCTAGACCACCATTTGGCACATATCAGGCCCTTGGTAAAATTTAGTGTTTAAATGTGGGTGGTGAATGCCCAATGTTCATGGTCTTTGAAAAATAAATTTTACACAAATACATATTGAAGTCATTCATGTCACTATAAAACATATCTGATACATTTATAAGATATTATGTTATGTCCAAGGACAAGTATCAGATGGAGTAAATTTGGATTTCAATGAAGGTTAAAAATATATTGATATATTAGAGTGATATTTATTAAAATACACTTTATAAAAATATCCAAGCTAATCTTTTGGAAATTCGATTATTCCAAGTAAGTGAAATGTGTTAAAAAAATTCACTTTAGTAACTTTTCATATTGCAATAGTTATTTTCTTAACTATTTGGCAACAAATGTGACACAACATAATTTTACTTGAGAGAGAAATCAATAACCATACAAATTATTAACTGTTCATTTAAGCATTAACTAAAATTCATTTGTCATAAAATAGCAATACATTTCAATTTAAGCAATAAGGTTTCACATGACAATTGCTTAAAAAAATTTTATTCCATTTTCTGTAATCAAAGCAAACCAATGTAACAATTCAGAAATTAAGCATATTAAATTTCTGAGATTTATCAGGAGAAATAGATGAAACTCCGAATATTTTTTCCTTTCAATTAAAAAATAAAAGGCTAGATTTTGCATCATGTATTAAAAGCCTTTTTGTATCTCATTACCCATACTTCAAAAAAATTCTTTTTTAACTCCACAGAAATATTTAGAAAAGATTAACTTCATTTTCAAAATGCTTGATAGATAACTAGTTCTATGAACGCTGTGAATCTCCTTAAAGAATCATATTTACAATAGAGTTCCTATGTTGAAATGGAGCAAAAATAAGCTCAATTACAAATATATCCTCTAATTGTATGTTAATTAATGGCTGCGTACTTTATACCAGAGTTTTAGCAGATTCCAAATTCATGCTTATTACAACCAAGAAGAGATGCCACAAAGGTCACAGGAAATATTTTTTCCATGCAGACCATTGAAAGGCATGTTAATGTGAAGCCCAGATATTGTGAAAGTATGATACTCTGACGTACAGCTTGAGCCCAGGAACGCCTGTTAGTTGTGGCAGGCTGCAGTCGTGCACAAGTGCTTACAGCTGCAGTGACATGGTGCTAAGCATGTTTTAAGACTAGTCCCAGTCGAGCAGCATCTTATCCAACCAGAAACAATCCCACAATCCAGCTCTTTTTAAGTGATCATCCTTGTATCATAACAGATTAAGGCTGCAGCTACTTTGGATTATGTTTAATCTAACCTTTATCCATTCACATCTTCACCTGAAACTTACAAGGACCAAGAGTCAATTGCTGGGGCATAATTCACAATGACACTGATCTTTCCTTCCTCACTCTAATTATCTGGATTAAGAATAACACTTTTGAGTAATTATTTTCACATTGGATAAACATTAAGCTTTCCCGGATTTATCAGAGCTTTTTCCTAACATGAAATAGATCCAACCAGGCTTATAAGAACATAACTGACAGCAGTGACAGCTTAATCAAGGCAACCCTAAACAACCAAAACAATAAGGAAATGCTTATTTCCTTATTGTTTAGGACAGTCAAGAATCAGAAACTTGACAAATTCAGCCGCAAAAAGAATCCTAGACATTCAATTGCAATGCTTTAACTTTTTTCTTTCTTTAAAATGATTCAGTAATCCTCAAGTAAATTCAGACTCTGAAACACAGAGAACAGTGCTGATGATATAAAATTGGCTATACTGATACCAGTGATGAAAATTAAGTATCTTTATTTTCCTAGCCAAGGTAATGTCCTAAAAAGAAAGCACACGTTGCAGTAAAATCAATGTGCTGAAATTATAATTAGGGTGAATCAAGCACTTGCTGTATTACGTCTAATGGCTATTTTTGATCATTTTGAATTGTCCATCTAAGATTGCACACAATCCCTAAAATTGCTATCACAAACAGGCTAGAAAAATCTTCCAAGCTTGTCTTTGAAACTATCTAAGATCATATACAATTACACACTAAAATCACATCACAAAACCCAATTACACTTTGGCTTTGCAGATCCACAGATAACCTCTTAAAGAGCAAACTCTCTCACTGTGTCGACCTCTGACCTCAAGCTCTTTTTCCAATCTTCAGCAGCAGTGCTGTGTGTTTCTAAGCTAGCCTGAGGAGCCCAAATTCTGAATAGTTTAAAAGGGCTACAGGACTTTTGCAGGATGCCAGTGTTCTGTCTACCACCAGCTTAAGAGGAAGGTTAATGTTGCCGATATTTTATCCTTGCTCTTTAATATGTTATATACTGTTCTTTCCCTTACGTATAACCAAACACTTTAAATGGAGGAATTTCTAAGTACACTCACCTTCATTTTAATGATTTAATGATCCGTAGGCAGTAATTTTGATCCAAAAAAAAAAAAAAAAGGAAAGAAAGAAAATGAAGAAAGAAAAAAGAGATGTCATTGACTATTTGAATAGAATTGAAAAACACTACATAAAAACAAAAGGATTCCAAAGAAGCAAATTCCAGACGTGCATCTGCAGTGAGAAGAAGAGAAGCTAGCAGGCTCTTCCAACAGCATCTCTCAGAAGTCTGTGATCACATGTGTGTCAATCCAATTTTGGAGCATAATCATGGAGTACGTGATTTTTAATAGAACAAAAGAGGACTCTAATTTCATACCAACTCTTCCCCACAGTTTCCAAAGGAAACCATCCAAAAGGAAAAATGGACCAGATGTGTATGGCAGTTTCTATGAGTCAATAAATGACACATAAAATAATAAATAAAAAGAGGTAAGTAAATCATCATCTAATGCCAAACGTGAGAGAAATCCTGGCTCTTCTTCAGATTTGGGATTGTTGTGGCTTTAGTTATCTGTTTAATGTGCCCTTAAGTTTGTTCTCCTAGGTAGTAGCTATCAAGGGTCATAGCATGTTAGAATTGCAATGGCATTTGGGAGTCATCTGCTCTAGCTTCCCAAGCCTTATCCTTTGCACAGTATGATGACTGGTAAGTGCCCATTAAGATGACTCTCCATCCTATCCCAAGTAATAGTGCCAAGCATGTATGAGGAGCTAAGTCAAAGATACTCTTTTGCAATTGTCTTCCCTCCCTCTCAAGGCAATAATTCGGTTCTGAAGGTTGCATCCAAGATGAGAACAAAATTAAATTGTCTTAATATATAACTCAGGGCCTCTTCAGCAACAGGCCATTTCAAAATCAATTTCTTAGAGACATTGCCTTGACATAAAGGGACACATTGTCTCCTGTTCTCTACCTCAAGTGATCTAGAGTCAAGAAAATATTTAGGCTTCAAAAATGCAGTGAATTAGGAAAAATATTTGAGTAGAGGACCAATATGATAGAGAACAAAGAATGACACAGAATTAACATTATAAAGATTAAATGAACATCCTTGGATGATTGCAGACATCTTAGGAACGAGCACAAACATTTGAATTCGTATTTGAACAATGTAAGATAGGGAAAAAAACTGAAATTAAATTTCCCTAGAATGACATTATATCATTTCCATTTCAGAGGACTTTCCTTAAAAGTAGAATGCATGGATATGAATTCATCTATTGTGTCAGCTTATCTGGTAAGCTCTGTCAGTGCAGGAACTGTATTCCTAACGCTTAGCTCGCCCCTTTATAGTGATCAAATGAATGAAACTTTGAGACTGCTTGAATACATGACTTAAAATGATCTGCAATACTTTAATTACTAATACCCAAAATACCATTTTTATAAACGAAAGGCATTAAGAATCCTTTCCCTATTCCTCCATAGCCCTTATGTAACAGAGAAAGAAAAGAACTTTCCAATGATTTTGCACTTCTAAAGATTTGTGAAGGGTAAAAGAGAAGCATCCAGAGATCTAAGTAAAATTATTGAAATCTGAAAAGATCAAAACATATTCTAGTGCCTGAAAATATCCTGAATTGAAAATACAATAATTTAAAAAAAAAAAAAAGAAAAATTGGGTGTTTGGTGGAAGAAAGTGTGAAATCTCTAACTGCTGACTGTGCTTCATAAACATTTACATTATCCTGAAGCTATTCATACTTACGGACTTCCTGAACACCATATAATTTTACCCATTGTTGTATAAGTTGCCTTCCTCCTGTAAGTGTTGTACAAGTCATGTAAAGCATGTGTTCTTGACAATCTGGACAATTCCTTCTTGACAGTGCTTAGGCTGAGGCTGCATGACAGCCCCAGATGGTTTTTAGATGAAGCGTAGAAAAAGTGATATAATTGATTTGGTGCTAGTTGAGATGCTTTAAATGTTCAGTTTCAACTTGTACCCAATCCATCGATTCCACCTTTTTTTTATTTCTACATTTTTTTAAGCAACCCCGCCAGAGATTGGGGTTATTTGTCTAGTATTTTTAAGATGTCTCAGAAGTTTTGCTAAGGAAACAGCTCCTTCAGAACTTTTCTCTACTGTTACATTGCTAAGGCTCTTTGATATAGATGTTTAGAATCTCCAGAAGGCTCTATCAAGATATTCACCAGGTCCCAAGGTAACCTTCCTAAGCAGGTTTGTATGAATTTCTCTTGAATGAACACCCCAGATTGTTTCTAAAAATACGAAAAATCATTCCCAAAGAAAAATTTCAAACTGATATTCAAGAGTTCATACATTCAGAGATATGGAAATAGGAAAAATATTTATGAATAGTTCACAAATGTAAACAGAGGAACATGGGGTTAAGAGACTTATTTGAATTTAGTTCCGCTTCACTTGCCCATCATATGACTTGATTTGGTTGAATTTGGCTTAACTTGGTTGATTTTGTTGGTGTCACTGGTTTTGGAGAGGTAACCTGCAGATGCTGGGAAGAAGGCCTTGATCTGAGCAGAACAGTCAGTGCCTTGAGGATCTACCAGACCTCATGGACAATAAAAAATGGAGATATGCACGTTTCTTCAAGACTCTTCAAACTAAAACATGGAAGTATTTTAAAAGGCTGATGAATATAGATAATTGACATTGTAACTCAGTAAAGGAAGAAAGGATTAGAGTGGCCAGTGTAAGTTCATGAAATAGAATCCTACTTAACTCTGCATTGTTTAAATAGTGAATCACTGAACACACTACAAAAGTACTATTTTTATGTTATAAAGTATATAAAAATGTATACCAATCACAATTGGGAGATGAAATGTGTATATAAATATCCACAAGCCATTTTTTTTATTAAAAAATCAGTATATGACACAAACTAAGTCTTAAGGGAGTTCATTGGGAAAAACCATTCTCAGCTTGTGATCAAGTATGGAGATCATTTTTTGAGCTGAATCTTCATGTTTGTACCTTCTCCCCTGCACTCGCCATTCTACTTCATTCTGGCCTAGACCTCCATCAGTCTAAATTTCCAGCCAACATGCATTTCATGATACTGTTCAGTAGTTAGATGAGTGGGGGCACTGAGCAGATAGGTAGAGAGGATGGAGGATTGTCTGGAAGATGGTGGTATGTATACCTTCAGCATAAAGGTGTTTTACTTTTTCTAAATGAGTGCCAACAAGAAACCAGCTAGAACCCCATGGTCGCAACTGTATGGTAGTGACCAGACCATAAACAGACATTGCAATATAAGTAGCAATGTGGCTTAAGCCCCCTCCCTCCGTGGATTTTTCTGTGTGCAAGTAAGGACATACTCAGAAGGGGACAAGCATGACTAAGCACTCAAGTGGCAAAAGCCCTGAATCAATCAAGAGACCAGCTCTAAGCAAGGGTGTAAGAGATGGGCAAACAAGGACCACTGCTATCCTGCCTTGGACCAGCCCACCTCCTGCTCTTGGAGATGTGCTTTCCCCTTTGCTAAATAAAATCTTTCAAATCTTTTGCTGCACATTGCTTATGCCTCCCATCTGAATTCTTCTCTTTCAGGCAAGACAAGAACTGGAGACTTTTCCCTTCCCCTTCTGGAGAAACAATACTAACTTCCTAATCAAACTGAGATTCTCTTTGTTCAGTCTACTGTTACACCCTGTAGCATTTGAATCTATTGGTTATTTCCCCTAATGGCTTTCTTCCTTCAATTTATGTGACACTAAATGACCTAATTTGCCTCAACTTCTCTGATAATAATTCTTCTTTGTTCCCTTCCTGCCTCCCCCCTCTTTACCCCTTAAAGGTAGAAAGTTTTATGGGGTTCATGTTCGCAATTTCCTCTATTCGCTGTTTTGGGGTCACCTGCTAGATTGAACACTCCCACATACATCTGTCTCTTTCTGATCGCTATCACTTTCAGGCCACTGCACTTTTTCTTATAGCATCCTCTCTGCTTCTCTTCTTCCTACTGGAATTCTATTCATCCTTTAAGGCTCTGGTCAAATGCCCTCTTCTCTATGAAGTTTTACCTGTTCCTTCTAGTCATAATTAATTGCTTTCATCTCTGTGTTTCCTTACAAATTTATTTGCCCTTCTACTATAGTACTGCTTTTCCAAGGAAGGCCTAATGACTATCTCACGAAGAGTGGCTCTTGGAGAGAGTGACTTGCATTATTGTTAAAGTCCAGGATTTTTTTTTTTAAAGGATTCTGTGAACCTATTGAAATTGTGTATAAAATATACATTCATCATTCTTAATTCTAATCCATTCTCAACTGTGATGAACACTCCTCAGCCTATCAGGGACATGTGAGACACTGAACTTTGTACATTAATTTGACCGCTAGTCTTTGCCACAAGTGGTTTGCATACATATTGCAGTATAAGTAAGTATGTATTTTTCAGCCGTGATTTCAAGGGAAAATGCTTTGTGACACTTCTGAACTGATGTCCTTCTGTTGGATTAAAAGAAAACTATTATTTAACATCTAAATTATAAAACAGTATTTCTCCTGTATAAGAACTGTTATCATAGACTAAAGTGACAAATATCAAACCATATGAGGCTCATCAAAGGATATCTGTGAGCAGGAGCCAATGGAGCCAGAGCACAGAGCAAAAGCCCACGGCCGGTGACATTGATGAACATCACTGGTTTTGTGTAAACTTCAAAAACTAAGGATTGCAAATGCACAGTTGCCTATGGGCTTCCCACATTAAATGTTAAGCTTCTTGAAGAAAAGGTTTGTATTTTATTCATACTTTTGTTTTGTCCAAACATTGTAGATCCTCAAAATATTTATGGAAATGATTTTAATTTTACCAATGGACATGGAATTTCTGAACATCTCATGCAGGGGAGGGATGGTATTTGCACTGTCACAGAAATAGAGACAATTTATTATTTGAAGACGGAGTAATATAGATCACCTGCATTATGTGTTCACTTAAAGACTGGAAAGACATGATGTCAGATCACAGAAAGCCTTGAATTCAAGGCTAAAATGTTTGAACTTAAGGCAGGCTACAGTGGAAAAATACAGAGTTGTTTTTATTAGGAAATTAGGAGAAATAATTTAAAAAATTAATCTGGGTCCTGTGTCCAATTAGAATGAATTGGAAAAGCAAGCAATCAGACAAAAGCCTACTATTTAGTTTTGGAAACATAAGCACCTGAACAATGGTGATAGACTTGACAATTTAAATAAGAATAATTGATTTTGGAGATTTGAGTCAGGTATCAAAGAACTAAAAGATTTTGGCAAAGGGTAGAACATTCAAAATTAATAGCAATGGTGTAAGCAAAACAGTAATTACAAGGTATGTTTAGGGGATAGTTTGCAAACATGTAAATAAGGATAAGTTTATAAATTGAAGCCAAATGTTAGCAAGAATTTCCAACTTGTCTAATACACAGTTAATGCTTTTGAATACATTAGCTATTTTTTATTGAAACATAACTTACATACAGAAAAATGCACACTTTTTTGTGTACATTACTGAATATTCACAAAGAAGACATTTATTAACAGCCAACTTGGTCAAGAAATAGAATATTAGCAACATCACAAGAATCTCCCCATGTCCCTCCCCAGCCAATGTCCCTAAAATGTAACCACAACTCTGACATCTAGGTGATATATTACTTTAACATGTTTTTGAGCTTCTACAAACAGCATTACGTAAAACATACAATTTTGTGTCTGTTTCATTCATTCAACGTTATCTTTGTGCAGATCATGTGGTTGCAGGCAGCAGTACCTGGTTCTTTCTCATCACTGTGAAAAATTCCATTTCAAGTAGTTACTGATATGGTTGGATTAACTCATCTTGTAACTATATTCTATTTGTTGCATTTGCTCTTTGTTTCTTCTTTTTTCTCTTTTTCTCACTTCTCTAGTTTTAATTGAGAAATCTATATAATTGAGAAATTTATATGCCTTTTTATTTCCTCTTTTAGCATACGATTTTATACTGTAGGGGAGCAAAATTTTCCACCCCAAACTATCTCTTTGGCGTACGTTTTGTTTCTAACAATCAAGGCCTAGAAGCTCAGGAAGAAACTTTGACTTGACCCTCCCTCTAAGTGCCTAAGAAGATGTAGGTAGGGGACCTGTTTCAGGAAGGGCCTGCACCATCACCACAGCTGACTACAGTGTGAACTGGGTGTGGGAGACAGGGAGGACCTCACAGAGTCTGTTAAAATTTCTCTCTGCATCCCGTTATCTCTGCATGACCCAGCAAACATTTGCTTTTTCATTGCTGTGTGAATTGTTATCCTCCCCTTTGAAGTCCTGAATCACTGCCCCCAATCCCTCTTTTGTGTTTAGCTGAAGATGGTATTTAAAGTGAGGCCTTCACCATTTCAGTAAGTTAGTCAGTTTTCCTGGGTCTCTCCCATATATTCATGTTACTAAACTTTGATTTTTCTCCCATTCACCTCCATTCACCTGTCAGTTTAATTCTTAGATCTTCCAGAAGAACCTAGAAGGGTAGAAGAAAATTTCTCCCAAGTCCCTGACAATATATCTTTAAAAAATTTTTCGGGGTTGCCTTAGTGTTATGATATACTTTTTAAAATAATCTACTTCCACCTTCAAATAGCAATTTACCACCTCATGTATAATGCAGGTACCTGCATAACAGTATCCCCAAGTCCTCTCTCCATCCCTTATCACACTGGTGTAATTCATTTCACTTAGCCATATGCTATAATCACCCATCATGCTGGTATTATATTACTGTAGACAAATAGTTCAATTTTAAGGCTAAAAAATATATTTTATTTTACTTTATTTATTCCTTTTATCTCTGATGCTCTTCTTTCCTTACATAAAGCCAATGTCTGACAAGACATTTGGATACCTTATTTTACTGTTTGTAGGATTTTAAGTTATTGGGTTTTAATCATTAATTTTGGAAAGTTCTCAGCCATGATTACTTCAATATTCTGCTCCATTCTCTCTTCTCCTTCTGGCATCCCCATTACTCATGAGTTATACATGTTGAAATTGTCCCAAAGTTCTTGGATAGTCTGTTCTCTTCATGTTAATTCTCTTTACTCTTTGCATTTCAATTTGAGGACTTCCTATTTGCCAACGTTCAAGCTGATTTATTCTTTCCTTGGCTGTATCCAGCCTACAGATGAGCCCATCAAAGGCATTCTTTCATGTTGTCTACTTTTTCTAGTAAGAATCCTTAATATATTAATTATAGTTACTCTAAATCTGTTATAATTCTAAAATCTGTATATCTAATTTTGATGTTATTTTGTCTCTTCAGAATGCGTTTTTTTTCCACCATCATTTTGGCATGCCTCATAGTTTTTTGCTTTGTTTCTTTGTTTGTTTTTGAAAGCTAGAACTGTATTGGGTAATGGGAACTAAGTAAGTAGATCTTTAGTGGGAGGATATGTTAATCTTGAGACAGGACGGAAGGGAGCAGGGCACCACCATTAAAAAATGACACAGCAATTAGCATCAAGATGGCGGAAGATTCAACTCCCATTAGATCTTAAGCTTCACATTATACACTCATTGTGATATATTAACATGGTAAATGGCACTCCCACAAGCACCATGACGGTTCTAAAGCTAACTATAAAAGGTCAAAAAGTGGGTGGTGACCCAGTTCCTGGGAATCCCCACCCCTTCCCCAACATAGTTGGAATAATCCTCCCCCTTGTTAGCATATGAAATAACCGAGCTCATAAAAACAAACACCACCACAGCCATGGCCTTTCTCTTGCCTTTTGAGAAGGCCCACATTCTGTCTATGGAATGTATATCTCCGAGGCCTGTCGCTCTCTCTCTCTTGCCTTCTGGGAGACCCCGCACTCTGTCTATGGAGTGTACATCTACTTTTACTCTAAACAATCCCTGCCCCACCCCCAGCTGCCCCAGTGTCTCATGGCTTCTCTGGCCTTCTGAGACAGCCCACACTGTGACTATGTAGTGTGCATCTTTCTGAATAAGTCTACTTTTACTCTACTGTGGCTCACTATTGAATTCTTTCCTGTGCAAAGCCAAGGACCCTCACTTGACAGGGCATGTCCCAGGCACTCGACTGAGACCTAGGACATGACCATCCTCTTGCCCCATTCTTCCTGTATCAATCAGACTAGGAGTTAGGTTGTCGTTAGTGTGGAGTACTATAGCTGTCAGAAGCTTCAAATCCTGGAGTGTCCTTATTTTGTCTCCCTTCTTGACTTAGGGCTTTTTATGAACACCTCTCTGAGACAGTCTGTGTCTGGCAGATCTTTTAGCTGTAATTGCTGTTAAATATGTGCAATGTTGTTGATGTCATGGTAGACTTGGGGAAAGGGGAGCAGTCAATCTTCCATTAGCTTTTAATAGGCCCCATGTCTCAGGGCGGTAGCCTTCACAAGTGTTTCTGACTCTCCTACAGAAGTATAACTTTACCCTTTCTACCTACTCCTTTCTTAATTGCAGTGTTCCCAGTCTGTTTCCTTGGAGCCCTTTCCCCTCTTGACTGTGCTCCTAACCACTACCATGAGGTGAGAGAGGAAAGCTGGAGGGGACTGAATGGGGAGGAATTCCATTTTCCCAGCAAGAATAGGTTTCAGACTTGCACTCTGGTGAAGTTCTCTCCCCCGGACAGTAGGCATTTGTAATGGAGAAGCTCTGAGTGTGTTTCCCAATGGTTATTCTTCCCTTTCCCCTGCCAGGGTCATGAGAAAATTTTTTCATGGCTCTTCACCATGAGAACCTGGAAATCTCTTTTGCAGCTTTTGGAGAGAAGGTTCACAATAGTGTGGGTCACTCACAAGGACTATGGCCCCAGGGATTTCTCAGTCTTCTGCTGGTCCACATTCAGCCTCCAACAATTCATCACAAGTGCCATTTTAGTGTTCCCATCCATTTGGCTTCAGTAGGTTCTCTTCCAGGTAAACTTCTTGGTTGCTCTGTCCCTCTGTTTTGCTATCTCACCACCTTTGGGGTGGTGGTTAGCCCTCAGTTTACTGTTGGACCCAAGAAAAAAATAATTAATTTTCAGTTTGTTCAACTTTTTCTTATTGTAAGAATGGGAATGACTTCTAAGTTGTATACTATGTCAGAACTGAAATTGGAAATCTCCTTTATATCTACATATATATATATTATATGTTCATGAGAGAGATTGGTTCATAATTTTCTCTTTTGATAGCAAACTTGGTATCAAAATTATCTTGGCCTTGAAAAAAAGAGCTAGGATTTGTTCCTTCTTTTTTTTTTTTTTAATTCTCTGGGAAATGTGTATAAAATTGGATATTTCTTTCTTAAATGTTTGGGAAAATTCACTGTATTTGTGGGAGTTTTTTAAAAATATATGTATTTTCTATATTTGTGGTGACATGCTAAATTTTTCATTGGTTTAAAAAATGCTTATTGAAGCATTTTTATAAGGATGGCCTAAAATTTCCTTCAGATAATTCCCCACATCTGGTTCATCTCATTGTTGGTGTCTGTTGATTGTCTTTTTGCATTCAAGCTGTGGTTTTCCTGAGCCTTGGTAAAGGGTAGCAGAACATGCCACCCCAAAATATGCCTCTGTGGCATAAGGATTATTTTGAGCTGATTACCTTTTAGAAAAAGTAGACACAGGAGAAGCTCTAAAAAGAGCAAAATTTATCATTTTGTAAGGAAATTTACATTTATAATGGAAATCTCCATCTATGTGTAACCTTCTCTACACCAGGAAGAGAATGATGATCTAAATCGCAAAGTATACTCATCAAAGGAGAATATGCTAGACTTAAATCTACATGACAACCTTATTGTACTTTTCCTGGTCACCTCCCAAAACTGATCCCCCAACATCTTTCTTTTTCCCTTAGTTGCAGGTGGTTTTTAAGGCAGTAACTTGTATCTTTTCTAGGATTTTTGCTCAATTTTCCTAAGTATCTCCCATGTTTACATAAGGTAGACATGCTACTAAACTTCTGTGTGTTTTTCTCTTGTTATTCTTTTTTTCATTATAGGGGGTGTCAACCAAAAACCTAGAAGGATAGAGGGAAATCTGTTTTTCCTCCTCCACATTGGTATAGGTGATTTCAATTACATTCTGGATATTTTGGATATTATGTTAGGAGACTCTGGCCCCCTGATAAATTCTGGCCTGCTTTTGTGGGCTGTGGTTTCAGTGACAATCTAGTTTTCAGAGCTTTGTCTACCTGATCCTACCTGATTCTGCTCAGTCCCTACTGGTGCTGCTCGTGACTGTGGGGGTGGGAGACACTGGGCCCTGGAGAAAGAGACAGTAAGTTTTTCCCGACCTTTATCTCTGCTGCCCCTGCATCCCAGATAGACTCCCATTCTCTCCTTGCCGGTGTAGTCAGGGAAGGAAAAGGTCACCAACCTGGGGCACTGCTGCCTGTGGGTGGAGAAGGGGAAGGAGGATTATTAGGATACACCTAGTCTGGGTCTCAGGCCCAAGAACTGAGCTAATATTCTGTCTGGAATTCTTACTATATTGATAATGCTTACTGAGAAGATACATCTTCCCCTTGTCCCCCTCCAAAAGTGACCTCCCTTCTCACTTTAGAGAAGATGCCTATTATCCTCTGCCTCTCAACATCAATCTCCAGCCAATCCTCCCAAAAGTGTTTGAAAACATTCTCTAAAACTCACTGTACTAGAGAATTAAATACACTGGAGAATCACACTAAAAGATCTATGAAGTATGTGACTCTTGTCTGTCACAAAGATGGAAATAATAAAGATCTCAGTTCTTCCTCCCCTGCCGAAGTGCCCACAAGCCTGCTCTGATACAGTTTACCTTCATCCAAAACTTCTTTGTGTGAAAAGGACCCCACCCCAGCAGCTCCCCCATCTCACAGCAATCCTGAGTCCTGAAAAAGAAAAGCAGGGCTCAGAGAGGGAAGCCCTTACCCCAAATAGAGAAAAGTTTATAAAAAGACTCCTGATTGCTTACTCCCTTCAATACAAGGTTGTAAAAAGACACTTTTGACTTCAAGGCACTTATAGGCTGAGGTAGTAGAGTGGTTCCCCTGGGGACCGTGTGGTCTCTTTTGTTTTCTGTATGCAGAACATTAATGAGGAAAAGATAGCACCCTATTTTTAAACTTTGAGTCAGTGGTTTTATTTGTAAAATTATATATATGTGTGTATGTGTATACATACAGAATATGTATTTCATACAGCCTTTTTATATAAGTGCTATATAAAATCTGCATACTGTTCTGAGCTTTGCTTTTTATAGTATCACTATGTCCAGGAGATTATTTGTTGGCATCATATATAAATCTGTGTTATTTCATGGAATGGGGTATAGAATTGCAGTGTTCACTTATAACATAGCTGATCTAATTTGTCCCCTGCAAATGGACATCTAGATGATTTTTTATATTTTTGCCATTATGAATGTTGCTGGAGGATGTGCAAATATCTATAGGATACTGCTAAAAGTAGAATTATATTTGTGTTTGTCCAGTCTCTTCCCTTTATTTGATTGGAAGGATCATAAGTACAGAAGAAAAAAATTACTTTTAGAAAAGCCCAACTATTATCATCACTAAAGAAGTTCTAACATTCTAGGGTACAAGAAAGCCCTTATACGCTGAACAGCACTAAAAATACAGTTAGATACATAACAAAGTGGCCTTTTAAAATAAGCACTAATTTTTGAAACTCTACTTGATTTTATTCAGATCATATTTAAGAGTTAATTATGTATTTTTTAGTTCTATAATGTTATATATCCTCTAGTTAAAACTTTTGTAATAGATTACATTCTACATATGTCGACCTTCCAAAGCTTCTCTTACCCAACATTTGTTGATATTTGATCATTCTGAGACTTATATTAAATTGTTCCATTGGTTTACATGAAGATGGCTTGGTCATCCAGAAAATTTCCCTCAGGAAGTTGTAAAACCTTGATCATGTTTCAGTTATTAGGAATTCCAAATTGGAAATTAATCTTCCTCAGACTTTCAAGAAGTTCCCCGTATCGTGGAAATAAATTTGAAATCAACCTTTTCTTCATGTCCACCTGCCATCTTTATAAAAGTCAAAACCATATGTTCCTGGTCTTTGAAGTACAATGTTGTCCTCTAATGATATCTTTCACATAACAGCATTATTCCACCAGCTCTGACTTCCCATTGCCCAACTAGAGCCAAATTCAGCAGAAGAATGACAAATGCATGTGTGCAGATGGGTGATAGCCGGGTAACAAATGACCACAGCCTATGAAGTTACGAACACGAAAAATGTCAACAGAAAGTGCCCAGATAAAATGGCATGCAAAATGAGCCAACGCAGGCTAAACATTTAGGGCAATTTCTGGTTTGAATTACAAAATCATTTTTTTCTTAGATGAAATGTTTCTTGGAACAGAGGATCTATTGTTTATTTGTTTAATAGCAACGTCATAGCCTTTTACAAAGTAATCATGATTAATGTGTGCTGATTCACTTCATTGTACGGTAAGTGAAACTTTATTTTTTGTTAGTAAAATATAGGTTTCACTAAACTGAACAAATACAAATTCTAATTCGTGAACCACGAAGCCTTAACCATCATATTATTGCTAAAACCTTTGTGTAAGTAAATGTTTATCTCATTTGAACTCAGAGATATCAAAAATAGAAAGATTTTACCCTGCTAATGTCAGCTGATGGAATGTTTGATGTGTGAGGTAGAGTGCTACAGAGCCCAGGATGGGCTTCTACCTTCAGAAAACAAACTTGGGTAAAATAAAAAAGAGACCATTTTGAGGGATTAATGATATAGCTCTTGGATAGTTAAATGTAAAAAACAGATGGAAAAGAAATCAAAAGGAAAGCTGCTCCATTTTTCAATCACACGTCACAAAGGTAAGCCCAGAATGCTTTAAAGCCTATCAGATATGGTACCTCGTTTTCTGCATACCAACCATTATCATCTTGTCATTCGGGAATCCTGGAAACATTTTTGCAAGACTGAAATGTGCAATTTTCTTCCACATTCATTATTCACATTGTGTTCAAAGTATTGCATCTTCCCTTAGGAGAAAACTTCATGTATAAAATATTCTTTTAATAAACTCCACTGTATAGTCTCTGGGTCTCAAAGTCCTTAAACAGACAGATACTGTGAGAAAATTCCTTCTTGAAAACTTTGAAAAGTCCATATAATAAGCCTCAGATAGAAAGAGTTTGGTCTAAAGCACCTCAATGAGAGTGCCAAAGTGCATCATTGTCGCACAGATAGGTCACAGTTTTGCCCAAGAAGCTGCAGAGCGGCAGTCCCTCCAGTACGTAGACCCTGAGCCAGGAGTCTCCACCCAGGAATGGGCTCCTTTACTCAGGTCTCTTTGATGGGGACTCTCTGGCAGAGCAGAGTCTGATGGCACAACACTGTCTTGCCCCAGCAGGCAGGGCACAGAGAGGCACAGTCACACCGGCTGCTCCATGTCCATGTGCTCAGCCCACCCACCAGAGTGCTGTGCCAGTAATGACACCTCCTTCAGCAGCTAGGGCAAGATACACCCATGTGGGCTGCTAGAGGCCTTTGCATTCCTGACCTTTAATAGGAGCAGCCTAAAGCCTAAGGAACAATCAGTTGGAGTAGAGAACGGTGAGTGATGGCGTGTCTGGACAGGAATCATGAGAAGAGACATTCTTGGCAAAATGTATCAAATACTTCTATTGTTGTCAAATCAGATGACTATTCTAAAAAGGCACAGGCAGTCTACAAATTAGAATTCTATCATTTGGCATGATTAAGTGGACTAGATTCAAAATGAATTCAATTTTTTAAATGTTCAAAGGTTCAATTCATCAGGAAAATGCAAATTAAAACCATAGTAAGATATTACAACACATTTACCAGAATGGCTAAAATTTTAAAAGACTGATAGTATCAAGTGTTGGCAAGGATGTGGAGCAACTTGATCTCTCATACACTGCTGGTGGGAATGTGAAATGGTACAGCCACTACGGAAATTTGTTTCATAGCTTCTTAAAAAGTTAAAGCTGTACCTACCATATACCTAGTCATTCCATTCTTAAGTGGACTTATTTACTCAAGAGGAATGGAACAAAATGTACACACAAGGATTTATACACAAATGTTCATATCAGCTTTATTCACAACAGCTCCAAAGTGGAAACAATCCAAACACCATCAATAGGGGAATGGGTAAACATATACTTGTACAGTGAAACAGTACTGAGTGATAAAAAGGAAGAAACTATTGAAACACACAACATGGAACAGCATGGATGAATTTCAAAAATAATACACTGAATGAAAGGTCCATAATGAAATGCTACATTCAATATGACTCCATTGATATAAAATACAAACTAGAGTGACAAAATGCAGATCAGTGGTTGCCTGTGGCCTGGAGCAAAGGGAGAGATAAACCGCAAAGAGGCACAAGAAGTCTTTGGGGATGACGGAAATGCAATGTAACTTAATCATGGTGGAGGTGCGTGGGTGCATACAACTGTCAAAACTCAAAATTCTATACTTGAAATTGATGCACCCAGTGTACATATTATTCCTCAACAACATTGGTTAGAAAAAAGTTCATATTATTACAAAAAATTCAACCTTGTATTTGTGAATTAAATAAAAATGTTTGCTTTATATATAAAATTGCATATCTGTACCACTGTTACAATTAACATTTATGGGTCCAATAAGAGCATGGCTTGTTAAGTTTTCAAATTTTTTCTTGACACTACAAGCTTGTTTTATAGAAATGAGCTTTTCTTTATTGGAATATCAATTGCTATCTCTACTTTCCACTGTTCTGAGAAAGAGCACTGTGAATATAACCACATTTTTCTGGGCTCCATTTTTTTCTTTCTTTCTTTTTTTTTTCCCTTAACAGAAATACTGGGGATTGAACCCAGGACCTCATGCACACCAAACACATGCTCTACCACTGAGCTATACACCACCTCAAATCTTGGTTTTCTTTTTCTTTCTTTTTTCTGAACTCCAGATATGAGTATTTATTAGAGATGCTCTGTTCTCCCTCATTCTTCAATGTCACAAGCATCTTCATCAGTCAGTCACTCAAACATTTAGTGATTGCCTATGTGCTGCCTTAACTATTTGGGGACAGAAGTTTTACAGACATCTATCAACTCTTCATGAACTTCATTAGTTAGCTATCATCTAGGTCTAGTCAGGTTGCATTCAAGTCTAATCTTGCTGGTCTTTAAAATCCAAACACACGTTTAGTCCCTCCCTGAAAGAGTCACTCCGCTAGTGGCTAAACAGACAGAACTGGCAATAGTATCCACCTCCAGGAACTTAACTTCCAATATTTTTAACATAATGCTTCCTGAGTTCCACTTCAAAGGCTTGGGGGAAAATATATTGAAAACTGCCTGCCTATTTTGGCCAAGGTACAAATCACGCTCTCATCCAGGAGCTTTTTCTGTAGGAGAGTATGTTTTTCAGGTAGTTTTCAGTTATTATTTGAACCATCAGCCATTTACATGGAAATGTTAACAAATATCCATTTGCAACTGGATCATCCCTCACTGTGCAGGTGAAATATTAGAATTTAAAAAGTAGTTTGTTAATTAGATTATTTCTACGTATTCAGTGGCAGGATAGCTCTGAAAGCAAATGTCTCTTAATCCAATCAGCTGTGGCCTTTATAAATGGTGGGATGATCAAAGTGGCTCAAATGTCTATGTCTTTGTAGAACTTAAGCACCACAGCTGATCTGTTGGATCAAAAGAATATTTTCACCTCACTTATGCATTTCTTCATGTAGAAATAGCCTCAGTTATGACTAGTGGCTTAGCATCATTTTAGTTATTAGCCTGAATTTTAACATTGAACTTAAAATCCAAAACTTCAATATACTGAGAATAGAAAGAAATCACATTTCATAGCAAGCACAACATTTCTAAATTTTATAATAGTTACCCAGTTTGTTCCCATTGCATATGCTAACATTCAATATTGATGTTTATCTTGGAATTCAGAATTTCATTTATGATCATCCATTGAATGTTATCTGCAGACTCACACATTCAATGCTATTCTCAGACTCACCAAACCAAAGTGGGTTTATATAAATTGTTCCTTAGTCACAACTATACCATGTCAGTCCCAATTAATGACAAAACTCTCTGGGTAAATACCACCCATAATACATATTGGTAGATTACCATAGTGTTTAACAGCAACCAACAAAACAGCTTCAAATAAAGATTCTGTCTAGTTAACCTGAGTACATTTACAACTTAAAAGCATAATTAATGGTTACTGGTTACTTCCAGTTTGTTAATTTCATGTCCTTACTTCATACAGACACTGACTCTCACAGTTCTTTTCATTCTCTCCAGCTTGGTATCATCTGAAAATTTCACATTCCAACCTCCAAGTTTGATAAAAATATTAAATATTAGGGAATTTAGGTCTGACCTTTATAGCTTAGTAGCTTAATGTAAGATAAAGACCCTCAAATAACCACCACTGATAGGATACACTGAATTATATTTGTAACCATCCTCATTTCGGTATAATTGCACATACTTAAATAATTTGGTAAGTTATAATATATGTATATATGAAATCATACCTAAAATGAAGAGGATATCCATTGATCCCCCAGTATTTCCTTATGCCGTTTCTAATCCCCCCACATCTCCCTGTCCTCCTTCTAAAGCAACCACTGCTCTGCAGTCTGTCACTATGACATTGTATTTTTTTAATTATGAAAAAAAATGCCCTTTCAAAAACTTTGATCATCCATTATTTTGTTTCAAAATTCAATAAAAGCCTAAGATATGTTGTAATGTTCCTAAGTCACATTCCAGGTCTCATCAAAACCAAATACCTAAAAGATAGCTAAATAAATACAAAATGCTAAAAGCTGAAATATAAACAGAGGTCTTCTCTTTGACAAGCAGCTGTGCTTCTCACAGAGTTGTCTAAAGTAGAGTGAAAATCTTTTGGTACCAATCCAGGGCTGGGACGGATCATCTCCAACCCTTTACTAGGTTTCAACCTCCAAATTAATCAGTACAAATATTACTTTTAAACTTCTAAGGAAGGAAAAGATTTCCCCAGCTAACTAACCTACTGGTTAATAACTTGGTTTTATATTTATTACTAAAAATCCATCAGTTTCCCCTTCTTTAAGACATGACTCTAGTAATATGGGGATTATTTCATATAATTTTCCATTATAAAACCAATCTACATTCATTTTGGGATACTTGGAGCAGAAAGTAAAAAGAAAAAAAAATGAAAAGAAAGGAAAAGTTGTTTCTCATCTACTCCTGACCTAGAAACAACAATCTTAGTATTTGGGTATATGACCTTTCCTTTGCTCAGTCTTCTGCTTTTGGATTCTAGCATGAATTCCATGCTACATGACTCTTAGAAGGAAATAAAATTAATTTTATTGACTTGTTCTTTATAAATTATAAATATAGAAATTAGCTTTAAATTGTCTAATATTTATTATTTATAAGAAGTCTTTTGTTTATACCTTTTCTTATTTTCTCATTTTCTGTTACAGTTTTTTTAGAAGATATTTCTTACAAGACATACAACAATTCTAGACATTTCCTTTAGAAATTCGCAAAATACTGAATAAGTGTCCTACCTTGAATACATCTGTGGTAGTCATTAGTGTTGTTCCCCAAACATTTCTGGCTGTTCGACTTTTGGAAAAATAGTTGGATTGCACTTCTTGGACCCCTTGTCATTAAGTGAGCATCGCGCGACTAGGACTAACTGTTAAGTTGTGAGCAGAAGTGATACGCATCCTTTCTAGACCAAGTTATTAAATTGCTTATGTGAAGACTTCCAGAGTTTCTTTTCCTCTGCTGTTGGAACTGGCAATGTTTCTGATATGACCGTTCTGCCTGTCTGAGTCCCAAGAAGACACTTGGGAAAAAGCCCATAATCACTGCACGATGGACCTGTTGTGTGGGTGAGAAACAAAAGTTTGGTTTCTGTAATTCACAAAGGTCTGTGGAGTGATTACAGCTGCATATCCTAGCCTATCCTTAAGTACTTAACATCTATGTTTCTAATTTTTATTGCACCAATTCCTAGTTTATTAGAGTTTGACTCTTCTCATTCATAACTAATCCTCAGAATGCAGCTAACTTTCTTGTAAAGATCTTAGAGTAACTACAACTGAATTTGTGTAATGGGCATCCCAGAAGAAAAGAGGTAGTTATTGCTGATGGTTTTAAGCTTGGTGACAAATAGAGAGTACAAGCTGGAGTCAGGAGCACCTCTAGGATATGCAAATAATTGTTGTGGCATCCTTATATTTAGAAAAAAAATAATGTGAGGTAAGACATGGTGATTTATGGGTGAAGATTTAGAATAATAAATAAAGAAGAGGTATATCTATACAATTTTCCAATCACTGCATTTGAAAATTCTTTATTCTCTATGGAAATGAGTGGGTCTCCCCCAGTCAGAATCAGCACCATCTGGCAGTGTCTTCTTACACAATCCTATGAAAATTCCATGCCAGTCCTGGGGAGCAATCCACTCACCAGGCTGCCCTCCTGGAAATGAGCCTGGCCTTGGGACTCCTGAAGACTCCTCACGCAGGGGTCTTAGAGCTCCTCTGGGCATCTGATATGGTGCATAGGAGAGTGTCAGACTTAGAGATCAGCTTCATGGGGCAAAACAAGAAACAGGAACAGGGTTCGGAACATGGGTCCTGGTCTGGCTCAGAGTGCCCCCTCCCTTCCCTAGACAGGCTGTCAGTTCTGGCCAGTCCCAGGCACCAAGAGGGTACTTAGAGCATTCTGAGGAAGTATTCAACATACCCCTGTGAGTCCACAAGATCCATAAGATATGTCTGTGTCTTGAGAAGATAATTATCCAGGAAGAGAAACCCACTTAAAAGTTCTAGAAAGTAGCAAGTGCTCCTTTGGAGACAAAGTTAAACTGCTTCGTCATGCAAAGTCAAAATCTACAACCTTGAAGCAGTTCCTGCATAAACACACTGGCAACAGTATCACCGTGTCCTCTAGTAGACACCTTGTATTGATTATTTTCAAGATTCTTCCTGAGGACACACCAAGGCTACAAGGTGAAAGAACACAACAGTTCTCCTACCACTGTCAGCTCACAGGCGTGGCCTGGAGCAGCTGTTTTCAGACTTTACTGCTCATAAGAATCATCCTCAGAATATCTGGTAATGGGGTCCAGGCAACTCAATATCTGAGAAACACTTAAGGTGGTTTCCAGGGACCAAAGCTTGAGAAACTACAGAATTGGAGACAACTCATAAGCATTCTCACCTTTTTTGATATAAAGAAATTTTTTTGACAAAGCAGAAAAATGATGTGAAATTCTGGGGGTGTTGTTGAATATAAAAATTTAATGATTGTTTTTACTTTGTATTTATTGGACTCTTTGTGACTGGCAGAGAGAGAGTAAGACTTAGAGCTAGAATTCTTTTTAGTAGTAAGAAAAGATACTTCCAAAAATTGTTCTAAGGGCTTTATATATAATAACTCATTTATATATAATCTCTATTGCATCTTGACAACTCCGAGTAGATACCATAATTATCACCATTAACACACAAAAAACTGGGGAAAAGAGAGCATTCATAACTTGTCCAAGGTCACATAGGTAGTAGGTGGAGAGCTGGAAATCCAAACCAGGCATTTCTACACTAGCATCCATATTTTCACTACGATTGAGAACATAAGGAGGTATGCTGGGTCCTAGAAAAAAATGCTGGGAGTAGCCCTTGGCATGTTCTATAGTATACCCCAGCAAACAGGAGAGTACAAAAGGTATAATATAGCCATATATTTTAGATACCTAACTACATCAAAGCAGGAGTTTTCAACTTGGTCACATATTACAATAACCTTAGGAGCTTTTAAAATTTTCTAGTGTCCCAGCTCCACCACGAACAAATAAAATCAAAATATCTAAAGGTGAAGCCCAGCACAAGTGTTTTTAAAAAGTATCCCCAGGTAATTGCAACGTGACATCACTGCATTGGAGAGTTAAAAAAACATGTATTTACTTAAAATTTAAAAACATACACATGTCTTTGTAGATGGTCTCCTTTTGCTTTGCTTTAAGAGAATGAAAGTAAGCTTACCAAATATTCCACATAAAGTTTGTAGAGTGTTGTGCAGTGGACTGAATTTCAGTGATACTCAGTTAGCAATATATTCAGAGTTATAACTTTATTCCAAGTTGTATTAGCCTCTTTATTAAAAGGCACTTGGTGATAATGATCTGACAAGCCAGTTGTTTAGAATAACAATTAACTAGTATGATGACAGTGATGAATATGTTAATTTAACATATTGTTGAAACCATTTCACATGTATGTGTATATCAAGTCATCACACTGTATACCTTAAATATATACTATTCTATTTGTCAGTTATACCTCAATAAAACTGGAAAAAATTAGTGTGATGACTATCAGATATTCAGAAGCCATTCTATCCTGATTTACTAATTCTGGATAACTTCCCTTTATTCAGAGGGAAACTATGATTATTTTATAATGCACGTATGCCTGCCGGATGAAATGCCAGATTTCTCCACATTCCGTTCTTGGATCCAATCCATCTGAGTAGCTGGGGTCCTTCATCTATACCTGACACTTTTAAAGCTTTGTATGAAACATCTGTTTTCCATTTTTTAAATGTCGACTTGTCCATCTTGAATGGGCATTGGGTAAAGGAGACAAATCCTGCTTTGTCTAAAGGGCCCATCTTGACTGTTATGCCGAAACCATATTTGCTCCATTAATCAGATCCCTTAACAACTCATCAGCAAAG
Source organism: Camelus dromedarius (assembly GCF_036321535.1). Taxonomy (NCBI): domain Eukaryota; kingdom Metazoa; phylum Chordata; class Mammalia; order Artiodactyla; family Camelidae; genus Camelus; species Camelus dromedarius. The sequence continues at coordinate 44,860,595 of NC_087436.1, forward strand.
GCAGTGGGCAGAGGATAATCCTCGTGAGCAATCCATGTTAACCACTCCAAACAGCACTGGGTAGTGGGCAATAAAAAGTGTTTTCTCTCCCAAAGTTGTATTTTCCTACTACATCTTGTTTTGTACTCTACTAACAGTTAAGTATTACAGTCATGGAAGAGGTCCAGGGAGATTTAAAAATAATGGGCATTGATCCTTCTACCCCTGCCATGCTTCTCCCTGCAGAATCACTGCTCTTTGTACTCAGCTAAGTTGACAGCCTTCTGCATTTCCCATCCAAAGCCCCAAGCATAGGAGCTGCAGCCCTGAGGAATCTTATAACTGAAGAGATTTCCATAGAATAATATTTGGGATATCAGACCCTCAACTCAATTCTGAGCCTATCTTAACTACCCTTTTTTCCCTTTACTCCATCCCCAGAATACGGAGACCTGGAGTTTTCTAAAAGGGAACAGGGAAGAATTAGAACGTCACTGCTGCCAAGGCAATCGCCTTAGTGGTAAAAACCCCCCTTCATCATGCTCATCGAAGCAGTAGTCTTTGGCCCTAATCTTGCTGTGATGTGAGTGGAAGGTCCGAGGACCTCCCTGCTCTAACAGGAAGTGGATTCTAACGCCCCTGCAAACCGGAAGTAGTTGGGGGCCTCTCTTCCGGGTCCCGCGATGTTTAATGGGTTACTGTTACAGTGCGTGCCCACGTGGGTCTTCGTCATTCTCCAATGTCCCCAGAGCCCTGAAACTGGGAAGATTTATGAATGACCAGCGCTTTCTGCCAATAAGTCATAGGTACAAGCTGGCCTTAACAAAAGTGGTGGCTCCAATGCTTCTTTTTTCTTTCTCTCTCTCTCTCTCTCTTTTTTTTTTTTTTTTTTTTTTTTTCCCTTTCATTTCCACCCCCGTCCAGCTCTGCCTTTCTGGTTGGCCGTCAGCATGATCTCGTTAAGGCTGAGTGACCCCAGCCTGACTGCGGCAGCTCCTGAAGTTGGTGTGCTGCTACTGTTTCCTCTCCCAAGACATCTGCTTCAGCACTGCTTCAGATAATACTTCATTATGTCCTGGAAATGTTTCTGACCACTTTGTGTGCCATTGTGTGTCGTTCCCTTTGAAGTTAATGTGAGTCTTATGTGATGAAATGATATATACATCAGAGGCTACTAAAAATTATGGTCCACTGAATAAAAAAAAAAAAATAGAAATATCCCCTTCTCATTTTTTAAATTCAAAATAGCAGAACTCCAGTCTCCCTTTAGTGCAGGCAGTTTGCTTGAAGGTTGAAGGGAGAGGAGAATATTTTCACTTAGTGCTGCAGATCAGAGCTTGAAGCGAGGTGAAGGAATGCTCACGCAGCTGGGTGAGTGATGGGCTTATTCAGTGTTTATGACTCTTCAAAATCGTTAACACAACTCTGGAAATGCCCGTGTAACAAATACTTAAGCTATTAGAAGAAAATCTGTTTCACATTCTGCAGTATAACTGAGTGTGTATCCACTAAGACTATCAGTCATTAAACTACCAAGTTGAATAGAGGTTGTGTGCATGGTCCTTAGGTCTATAAATAATTGGTGATGTGCAAATATTTAGACTTAATCATCATTAATGTTTAGAGTGTATTTACTCCTTACAATGTGGTGGGCTAAACATATGGCACAGATTTCATCATGAAATTCATACAAAATCACCCTGTGAGTTAATGATGTCACATTTTCTACATTTTGCAGACAGAGAAACTGAGGAATTGACAAAATAAGTAACTTACTTGTTCAAAGGTCACAAAATCAGCTGAGGAATCAGCATCCAACCCAGGCAGGTGGCAGGTAGAGCACATTCTGTTAACCATATACCATGGAAATCACATTTATGGAAGTCTGAGAAGGTGGAAGACCCACTCTTGGGTCAGGTGGAATTTCAGACTAGCAGTGCAATGGTGACTGTTTTTCCTGGCAGTCTCCACTTGCTTCTATTCGGTTCCTGATTCTGTCAGGGTCTTTTGAGTCACTGATCCATCTTGTCCACCTTCACAAAGTTAATTATTCATTAGAAACAGAGGAGGAAAAGAGAAAAAAATCTATACTAGCCCTGTCTCTGTGCTAGGGCAACTTTCCACAGATTTATAGCACACAGCAATTGAACTCTGAGTTTACGTGAAAGAAACTTCTACATGCCAGAGGATATTTGTCACTGAGGAGCTACAAATCTAGGGGTCCTAGAATACCTTTGTCTACAAAATTGAGACAGTCATTAAGTAGTTATATTTTGTCATTTGACCTTTATCTTGTTCATTTAAACACTTGAATGCCAACTTCAAGACTAATATATTGATTGTAGTTCTTCATAAATTTTCAAAATTCATTGTAAGAGCAAGATTATTATTTAATCAGAAAATAATATTTTAAAACATTTGATGGAATTTTTAACTTTTTTCATAATTTTAGAGAAATAATATCTTTTATGGACTCTTATCAGACTAATATTTTAGTAATGACATGTAGAATATTATCTCAATAGGATTTTTTCCTAACTATATTACCTATGTTCCTCCATATTTTTGTCTTTTCACTACAGGATAGGAGCCCAGCAGACTCGATATTTTCTATTTCTGGAGCAAATATATATATATAAGAAATAACTTGCAAGTCATTTTTATCCTCAAAGTGGTTCTGCTCTAGCTATGATAATATATATAGAGCAATAATTCTCCATTAGAAGATGACAACTACTTGAAAGGTCTCTTGTTAGCTAAGTGTTTCTTTTATTGAATTATTGGTCCTATTTTCCCAGTAGTGAGAAAAGGGAGAAAGGAAGGGGGGAAATGAAGGTAGAATTCAACTTGAGGCTGACCAAGGAGACAATAAAGACATCAGGAAAATGTCAAGACAGCTTTTAGATTGCAAATTCCAAGCTAGTATCCCCATAAAGTATTAAACCTCAGTCATAAACCACTCATGATCTCTTCCATCATTTGTAACTTTGAGAAAGCATAAACAAAGACAGTAAAGATGATACATGTCAAAGATGACATTGAGTCAATTACCATATGCAGTTGACGTTCAGAATGGATATGAACCGAGACCTTAACAAATCCCCAAACTCATGATTACCAACAGGTCTTATTTTCCCCATCAAATGCTCTAGAGGATACATTTTACTGAGAAATTCATGTTACCTCTTTGATTCAACTTGGACTTTTCACACCGAAAACATGAGAAAACCCAGTATCAAAGAAGCTAGAAAATAAAGAAAATTATAAAGAAAATTTGCTCATGGGACTTTAAAGTCCAGAGATTCCTACAGCTGCTTGAGTGAGGTGATCAGGACCTGAGTGTTCTCTCTGGCCTCCCCTCCCCTCCTCTGCAGTCTCTCACCTGTCCGGTCTACCCCACACTTAAAAATTCTCTATCTGTATTAGCTTAAAGAGATTGCTGAGTTATGTAAGAGTTAATTACCATGTGATGACCTATGTGCTGATTTTGAGGGCATGTAGAACAAATACATAACCTGGAACTGGTGGATTCAGGAAAGAAAGTATCTCTTGAACTGAAGGTTAAAAAACATGGAAGAAAGAATCAGCCAGGGGAAAAAAATAAAGATTACTTCTAGAGAGAAGGAAGAGAACAAGAAATAAAAGTCATTAACTAGTTACATTTCTAATGCAGGGAGCATTAGAGTAATTTGTTGTTCATTTTGGCTTGAGCACCATTGCATATGGGGAATGGGAAATTAATCTGGAAAGTGTATAATGAAGAGTAGAGGGGCATCAGTTATGTGGATAAACTGAGAATAATGAGAACCTGAGCGAGGTAGGAACTAACAAGATAGCTAAAGATGGAAAATGAGGGAGTCTGGGTGAAGGACCACACATCTGAGAGATGTTTAAGAAATACTACTGATTACCATAGCCAAGACATGGTAACAATGCAAGAGCCATGAACAGACGATTGGCTTAAGAAGGTGTGGTAGATATACAGTGAAATATTACTCAGCCATAAAAAAGAATGAAACGTTGCCATTTGCAGCAACATGGATGGACCTAGAGAATATTATATCAAGTGAAGTAAGTCAGAAAAAGATAAATACTATATGATATTACTTATATATGGAATCTGAAAAATAATACAAATGCTATACAGTAAATGCTTGTTGCTTATCTATTTTATATAGTAGTTTGTATCAGTTAATCCCATGCTCCTTATTTATCCCTCCCCTCCCTTCCCACTTTGGTAACCATAAGTTTGTTTTCTATGTCTGTGAGTCTGTTTCTGTTTTATATGTAGATTCATTTGTAGTGGTTGACAAAACCCACTCCACAGGCTTTCTGATTACCATTGCCCTCACAACTTTCAAAAGCTATATACTACCATTAGGCAATCTCTGTGCTATTATTTCTATTATTTTTTTCTGGTTAATTCTTGTTTTTGTTTTTGTTTTGAATTTCCTTCATTCTCCTGACATATGTTCCTTTGTTCTAGTGATTTGTAAGTTAAAAGCTTATTTTTCTTCTACTAATATTTCCCAATAGGTTAACTTTTTTCTTTAATATAAATGTCAAGAAGAAAATAGCATCTCTTAAACCTCCGAAAGGATTAAAGATTTAGCATACTTCACCTTTCCACACTACCCTTCTCACATATTTCCCAATAGCATCCATATAATTTAAAATTTATCACTTGCTTATCATAACTAAATTGTAATTTTGACCTTATATAGTTTTCTTTCGAAAGTTATTTCTTCTTAAAATATTTATAACCTCACTAGCAACAGTTTTCCTGAAAATTGTTTTTGCTGACTTCATTGCTGCTTGTATAGTCTTGTAACACCCATCATCCATATTGGACTTCTTAATTTTTAATTTATATCTCTCTATATATATTATTTCTTCAAGGGTATATTTGTGATTTGTAATATCAAGAATATTTCTATTTTGTTTGCACATGAACAGTAAAAATAAGGTTTCTACACTTTGAATCTGTAGACAAGCTTGACTTTAAATTAGGAAGATTCATGATTTATTTAAATAGTGCTTATGTTCTCTCTACTTTTTAATTCTTTTTCTTTTTTCTTTTTCTTTTTGTTGTTGTTGTTGGAATACTCATTATTAGGGTTTTTTTGTTCTTTTTTTCTTTTTAAAAAATTTTTTGTTCTTTTTACAGAATTATTTTATTATCTTTTGGGGATTCCTAGTATGTATGCATTTGTACTTCCTGAATCTCTTTTTCCTCTCTCTCTCTCTCTATCTCACTCATTTTTTTTTCCGTCTAGTGGGAGAATTTATTTCTATTTTGTTAATTCTATTTTTACAAGTTTTCAGTGTCCTCATGATAGCCTCCAGTACGGTTTTTAATTTTACAAATGTGCATTTTGATCACTGTAACATCTTTAGCAATTGCATGTTATTCTTTCATCAGATATCAGATTTAGTTTCATAAATGTGATGTTGCCTTAAATACTTTGGTGTACAATTTCTAACTCCTATATCTTTTGATAGGTCAAGTACTTTTTCTGTGTCATTGTGAAAGTGTTCTGCCTGTTTATTTCTGTTCCTCCAGAGGAGGAAGCCCCGGGATACAGTTTCTGATATTGTTTGCTGCCCCCTTGAGAGAAAGCTGGACAGGTTTCTGCTAGAAGCAGTAGTCCACTTTGAGAGGAAGCCCATGTCAAAGTTTTCTGTTCCTCTGACTTCTCCTTCAGGTGGAAACCCCGCTAATGTACCAGCCTGCAGATGTCTGCTACAGATGGAGACTTCACCACTGGGCCAACCTCATGGCTGTTACCTCTGCTTGTTCTCTAATCTGACCTCATCACTGTGAGTTAGAAGATAAATTAACCTTTGCCAATATGTCAGCCATTAATGCCCGTGAATGCTGTGCTTCTACAGAAATGAGGATTTTCAGATTATTCTCAATGCCCTTTTCAGTATCTCTGTACCTATCCTACATCGAACTGACATCCCTCAGAATTTTTAGCATGTCAAACTTTCATTCATTCAAAAATCATTATTTTGAGAGTTGAAGATACAGTCATGATTGAAGCAGATAAATCTTGAACTCTGAAAATCATATATCCTACTGGGGAGGAGTCAGATAATAAACAAATAAATATGTAAATGTATATTATGACAGATAGAGATATTAGATGACAGGCAAGGTCAAGAAAGGAGGAAGAGGCAAGTGAAACACTCTCTCTGAATGTCGTGCTGATTTACTCCCCCCTTCCAACAAAACATCTTTTTGTTTACTTAATTTCTAATTTCTTTGGGAATCTAATGGTAGAGAGGCAGGATGGCAGGAGCTGTTGAATGCTTTCATTCACGTGAGCTTCCTGCCTTGAAGGCTTCCTCTTTCTCCTTTACTTACAGATTCTAACCTATGATTCTACCCTTGCTTTTTTTTTTTTCTTAATACTTCCCTTGGTTTTTAAACCCCAGATCTAGATTCCTGATCTAGATTTCTATTTGTCTACCATGACCACAATGATATATGAAATGTACCTCAGACTTTTCATGTTCAAACAAAATGCATCATCCTCTCAAATCCCACTCTCTCTTCTGCATTCCATAGAGACCAGTGTCACTGTAATGCCAAGTTGTTGGGGTTTTGAATATTGAGGCTTCAATTCCTCTTTCCTCTCTGTTTCCTAAATTCAGTTCCTAATCCCTATCCATTTAGATTGTGAGAAATTTTTCTTCAGTTCCTTCATTTCCAATACCAGGGCTGCTGACTAATTCACCCCAACTACTCAAGAGCAGCTGACTGGATTTCCTGCTGACTGTTCTCTTTCTTCCTGATCCATCTGAAGTACTGAAGACAACATTATCAGCCTAAAACACACGTATAATATGTATAATAGCGTCACACTGTTGGCTTCAGTGGCCCCCAACAAATTATTTTTAAATCAGGAAGTGAGTTAGGTATTTTTCTGTATTTAAGGTACATTTAATTGGACAGGTCTTATTCTAGTCTCTTTATGTCTTTAAAAAAATGAAATGACTTATGAAGTCAGTAAGATGGTCTAACTGTAGCGCTAACACACAAAACTATAATTTCCAACATTTTAAAATCTTTACAATGTAAAAAATATTTAATTGTTATTCTTTAGACTTGGCCCTGTTCTCCTTCCCTGGTGAGGACTATAATCATGTGGAGATTGAAGTTTATAGCTTCTATTGGCTTTGAGTTAAAGGAGTGACATAAAGTTCAAAATCATTTTCTTAGAAGGAGAATAATTGCATTTGTCTTATATTTGAGTAATGCCAAATGACTTAAGTTATATAGCTCAACCATATCAAAGTGGGGCAAAAAGTGTCTAGTATGACTTTTTTGCCCAGGAAAAAAGTTTTTGAGGAAATTATGATCTACTGAAATATGAAAGAGAAAAACTGTAATCAGCATGTCTTCTATTTATGGTATTACCTCTACAGCTATAAATACATAAGGATATTCTAATCATTTCAACAACCATAGGAATGCAAAGAGCTTTGCAGTGAAAAGCGGCAACTTTTTAATAAATCACAACAAGTCTATACATCATTTGGACAGAAAAAAAGAATAACCTTTAAATGGTGAAATTCTACAAGTAGATGGGTAAGTAAAATGATCACAATCAGAGAGGAACACAGGTCAAATAAAGCACACACTCACACTAAATTTCCTTGTCTTTTGGAGATAATTTGCAAAGAAGGGACAATCGAACTACCAAGATAATTACCCAGGATACTGCCTTTATTCTTTGTTTTAAAAGATCATGTAATATTTAAGAAATACTTGTAGAAATGCAAATCAAAAGTGCGAGGTATCACCTCACACCAGTCAGAATGGCCATCATTCAAAAATCCACAAATGACACATGCTGGAGAGGCTGTGGAGAAAGAGGAACCCTCCTAAATTGCTGTTGGGGATGCAGTTTGGTGCAGCCACTGTGGAAAACAGTATGGAGATTCCTCAAAAGACTAGGAATAGATTTACTATATGACCCAGGAATCCCGCTCCTGGGCATATATCTAGAAGGAACCCTACTTCAGGATGACACCTGCACCCCAATGTTCATAGCAGCATTATTTACAACAGCCAAGACATGGAAACAGCCTAAATGTCCATCAACAGATGACTGGATAAAGAAGAGGTGATATGTTTATACAATGGAATACTATTCAGCCATAAAAAACAACAACATAACACCATTTGCAGCAACATGGATGTCCCTGGAGAATGTCATTCTAAGTGAAGTAAGCCAGAAAGAGAAAGAAAGATACCATATGAGATCGCTCATATGTGGAATCTAAAAAACAAAAACAAAAACAAACAAACAAAGCATAAATACAAAACAGAATAGACTCACAGACATAGAATACAAACTTGTGGTTGCCAAGGCGGCGGGGGGTGGGAAGAGATAGACTGGGATTTCAAAATTGTAGAATAGATAAACAAGATTATACTGTATAGCACAGGGAAATATATACAAGATCTTATGGTAGCTCACAGAGAAAAAAATGTGACAATGAATATATATATATTTATGTTCATGTATAACTGAAAAATTATGCTCTACACTGGAATTTGACACAACATTGTAAAATGATTATAAATCAATAAAAAATGTTAAAAAAAAAAAAAGAGCTACCTGTAGTTAAATCCTATTTTTAAATAACCATTTCAGCCTAGGGCAGAAAATAAGGAATAAAAGTTGCGAGTCACATTCCCATAGTGGGCGAATTTTTATCACCGATATGCTGTTAGTTACTGAAAGGCAAGGGAGAGATTTTGGAAAGGCTACAGGTAAGCTGTTGATATCACACATTCAAAACCTCCCAAGGCATATTTTGCCCTGAACAGCGTACCCATCTTGCCAAGATTTTCAAAAGAAACCCATACCCTCTGTCTTCTCTGAGACTCCACTGTAGAAATGGCAAAAGAAGAGCATAAAAATACTTTTAAAATGTCGAAAGAGAGTACATAGGAATGGTTCAATGCTTTAAAGATCTGAACGACCTGTCTGAAGTGTTTGTAAGACACAACCCTGGAGAACTCAGCCTCGGGCTCCTTTCTTTCTTTCTCTTCACATTACCACACAATCTTCTGATAAGCCTCCAAAGAAGAGGCCGACCCACTAGGATGACTAACCAAAAGGGTCATTCCTGACTAAGCACCTTGTGCCAAGTTCCACAGAATAGTGTGCATTTAAAGATTTTGTGACGGCAACATCTTATAAGGTTCTGTTTTCAGTCCTTTGTCTCAACTCAGCAAGTGGCTTCGTTTTTCTCAGCCACACAAAAATGTAAACAGATATTATAGTTTTGGAGAAACTTCTCTGGCATTTCCTTTCTGCTGTTTCAACTACAGTCCTGCCTCCATGTGCCAAAGGCAGACTGGTTCCAACAAAGCATCCTCGCAAATGCACAGGGAAAACTATCAACAATGCTATTGTCTTTAGAACATGTGCAGAAAAAGAGCTGATGTTTGACATTCAAGGTAAGCCCAACAAAGTATTCAGGAGATTATTCTTTCCTGCTCTTATAATCCACTAACTTCTTGTTGTTAGTTCTTAATCCAGTATCATGTCTAGACTGTTTCTTCTATACCTCCAACAAAGCTCTGGGAAAAATAAAATTGTATCTTCACATGCTCCTATACCCTTTAGCTATTATTGCCGGTCAAGATGTGGAAATAGCACACTGCATTCTCCCTTTGGAGTTTGGACTTTTTGTCTTTCTAGGACCTTGGCAATCTGCTATGACTAAAATAACAGACAAGAAACACAGGTACTTGAGGTTCTTTTCACTAGATTAATTCAATCTTCTTTTGAAACAAGTACTAAGTAAACATTAAGAGGATATTGCTATAACTTTTGGAAAGTATCAGGGCAATATAACCAATACATCCATGATAATATTCTGACTGTATTAAAAAGAACATGTTTGAAAACTTAAATGTGTCTAGATATACTCTAAATAAAGAAAATATACCCTAAAGTAAGATCAACTCAATCTCTTGAATTCAAAGCATTTATCATTAGAATAGATGAGGCATTCAAAAAGTAAAGAGGCAGTTAAACGTGATGGTGAGAAGCAGTTTCCTTTACTCCCAACTCTTCCACTCCCAAATCAATTTACAACAGCCCTCAGGACAAAGTGGAAAAAAAAAAAAAAAAAAAAGAAGCCTTGCTGCCTTTTAAGTGAGGGCAGCATTGAATAAGAGACAAAGAAAATTGATGCAGAATAATTTGCAATTTCCTGCAAAATGACTCCCATGAAGTTTAAAGTCATCCAGAACTGCCAAACTGATCCCACAGATCAAATAAATATGAGAACATTTCAATCTTTAACTAAACCCCGTTGGCCTTTCATTCCAATAAGCATCCAAATGGATGTTTGCAAACTAGAGGAACTTTAAATAATTTTTCACGGGAGCATGTTTTAATAATCTTCTTTCTCCTACCATGTTTTCATGAGCATTTGAACTGTGATCACTTATTTGTTTCTTTTTTAAATTATTTACTTATTTAACATATTTTTAAAATTTATTTGGGGGGGTAATTAGGTTTATTTATTTATTTATTTTAATGGAGGTGCTGGGGATTGAACCCAGGGCCTTGTGCATGCTAGGCACATACTCTACCACTGAGCTACACTCACCCCCTTGAACTGTGATAATTTAAAAGAAGGAAATAAAGTCAAGAATCATGAAAGACACATTTATGAATCTGTCAAAAATATATTTGAATACTTTCTGTCCTCAGTCCTGGGGAATGTGACAAGTTGGTGAGAGAAGACTAAGAACCTCTGCAGTGATTTGCGAACAATGCAAAAGCAGTGATTTGCGAACAATGCAAAATAACACATTACTAAATTTACTCATGTGCGTTTCAACTATTGTTATTCTTGGACGAGAAAGATAAAAGAGGCTGGAGAGCTCAGAAGAAAAGAAGTGAAAATTCGACCACATTTGAGTGAGAATGGCTAAAGAAGAAGCACACAGCCCTCTATGAGTAGGGAAGTCACAAGATATAACTAAATTTATAACTAAATATTATATGTATATAACTAAATAATAACTAAAGTGAATATGAGCTGGGATATGAACCTGTGTGTTTGGGGAGGAGGGTTAGTAAACATCATTGGCTTAGTTAAAGATACGGCCAGGAATGTTGAAAATAGCCTTTATTGACACTGTTGGCTGCCACACACATACTCCTGTGAATGGAACCTGGCATTGACTGTGCTCCTTCTACGTGCCAAGCGCCTACTACATTATTGATCAGTGTGATAGAAAGTGGGAAATAAGGTTGAAAAATAATCAGATTATGGAGGACTTTAAAATATTTGGGGCCATATCATGGATCGCATAAAAATGAGTTTCTCTTACCTGTCCTCTGAGGTGAAATCATGTAGACATCGTCCATGGATTCATTCATTCCTTCAGTCATGTGTTCCTTTGAAAGAGAAAGATGAATATTGTACTGTATCTGCCCTCAGGCTCTCCCTTTATTCTTCCCTACTCAATGAGGAAAACAAACAAGCAAATGACATTAAGCGCAATGTGGTTAAGGCTATGCAAGAAGTTTATGGAGTCAAGTGATCTGGCTTGTTTGTTCAAATTGGTTAGATGATACAGTCATTTCAAGATTACGTGGTGAATCTTGATCACCAAGTTGCTTTAAATCCCTGCATCTCACAAGGAATGGCAAGGTTTCTGAAAATTCTTATACCAGGGGCATAGGGAGCCACATGAGGTTAAGTTTTTCTCTCAACGAATATTTGTGTAGACCCAACTATATTATGCCAATCACTGCTCCAGGCCCTGTGGGTCTTTCCTGCCTTTCTGTACTTAGAAGCTGGGGCAGGAATCTGATGATAAACAATCAATCAATGAGTATATTACATGTTACAATGTCGGAAAAAATGTGATTCATCTTATATTCACACTTTTAGCAAAAGAGAAAAATCAAGGTAGAATTTAACTGGTATTGAATCCAAAGTACTACTTTTATATGAAATCAACCACAGGCAGATAATGGAGTAGATTTCAAAATTCGTGTGAATGTTTTGGATAAAATACAAGATTTCAAAGTAATTTTGTTCTTATAACTGACCACTCAGGACTATACCTCAGAATACTGCTAAATAAGTTCTCTCTTTTGCTATGAGGACTATCTTGTTGGAAAAGTTAGCGTAATGCTGCTAAGATTTAATGGATTTATTTTGCCACTGTTTGGATGGACTGTCAGGGATTGGTAAAGAATAAGTAGCTTTTAGATGTCTCATAGATATAATTTATGAGAATTTCTTATATCATAAATATGTATTTTTTTCCTCCCAAAAAACTCCAATGTTCGTTTCCTCAAACCATTTCCTATAGCAATATTTTCTGGAAGAATACATCTGTTAAAGTCATCATCCATCTCAGTAAATTTGCAAGTAAAAAGACTTGATTAATAATTAACCATTATATATCCCTGTTTGGAGTGTAGCCTTTACCATTCCAACTGTAACATGTCTACGGTCTGTGAAGGAGGTGAGGCGAATTGGGGATTGAGCTCTGGGAGAGGGTGGGAGGATCCTCACTGCTGGGAGTTTGCCAGAAGAGACCTAGTGCAGCTGTCTTTTAACACCTGTCCTCTTTTCAAAAGCAGGGGGTGGCATTCTTATAGAGAAACCAGAGAAATCTGGATTAGAGGAAACTACTAAAAGATGGATAGCTTATTGTGTCTGATCTTTTGGGTGGCAGAATAATTGCTAATAGACCAATGCCATGTTTGAAAAAAAATGTACACTAGACACTGTTTTCTCCACCATATAATTCAGTGATGTGTTGTAAATGAGAAACACAATCCAAAAGATAACCAATTATTAAACATGTTCATGAGCAATAAAATGATAAGTGATCATAAAGGCCATTGAAGAGAGCTATGAATACAGAATGACTTCTATTGCATTGGAAAAATTGCTTGAAATCAGATATAAAATAGTCACTTGAAGGAATCATCTGTTCACATTAACACAAGAGGAAGTTTAATCATACCCAAGGCTCTGGTGTTACAGACTGTGCGCAATAAACATAGAGGGATTAAAAAAAATCTATTTCCAATAAAGGCAAAGACTTTAATGCAACTAGATTTGAAGCGGAATGCAAAAAGAAAGACGCCACTTTTACTGCTTTGAGTTCCTCCACGTAGGCCTCCTTGAGTTGTGTTCTGTTTTGGATATCCCATGTTTGAAAAGAAAGACAAACTGGAGTGAGTTCAAAGGAAAGCAACTGAACTGATAAAAGGTTTGGAAATAAGACAGACCTGTGAGCAATGGGCATGTTCAGACTAGAGGAGAGACAATTGAAAGAGAGACATGTTAATTGCCTACAAGCATTTAGAGAGATGTTATGGGGAGAAAAAGGATAAGCTCATGTTAATCATTAGGAAAAGAGTAGGAAGCCATAAATGTAGGCTCTTCGTGGGAATTGCCTGGAATAACTTATTTATTTTGCTCTCGAGGTAATTTATGCAACTTGGTGACTTGACATCATTCAAGTTCAAGTACATAGGCACCAATGGCATGTACTTTAAGGCCTAAGGGCACAAAAAGACTACAAATCAATGTCCCTGGGTAAAATGTGGTTGAAAAGAAATATGTGGCCTTTACCTTTTAAGATGAGTAGCCTAAAGTGATCTGGGGGACCCCAGTGCCACTTAAGATATCTCAGAGTGAGAGGAAGTTTCTGTCTACTAGAGAGAGTTTAGAAAGAAAAAAAAACAAACTAATTTTTCTATCAAGCAAAGGGACCACATGAATGAATGTTTTTATGAAGAATATCTTTACGTAGAGATATTTCTAGAACATACTGGCTAGCTCTGACACTAGGTAAGAAACAATTTCTCTTTCACCATGGAGTGTTCCCTAATTTCCCATCACCTACTTCCCATGCCTCTCCCTTCAAGCAGGCATTTGGTGGTGCAGGGGAAGGAAACTGAGTATAAAATTTTTATAATTAAGGCTGGATTAGTAGTAAGAATGCCCAGCAATCCAAAGACTGAGCAGCATTTTTGATGTTTGAAAGAAGTGTGTAATGTTGGATTAAGCTACAAGAAACCAAGCATTTTTTTCTCCAGCGAGGCTTTGATGTCGAGGCCGGAGCAGGCCCCTAGCCGGTCACAGTTGCCTCCGTGCATTTGTGATCCAGTGCTCCATGTTCTAATCCGTTGGAGCAGAGTCCTTGGACCCAGTAACACTGACACTCATTCTTATTAATGGGTTCCCCTGGATTGCTTTTTTTGTTATTTCTCTGTGCTCTGATTTTTTTTTTCTTCTCACTTTAACATTTTCCAGGGACTTTGATTGATCTAATGTAATCTCTTTTTTCCACTTTTTTTCAAAGCATGAAAATTTCCCTGCCAGGTGGATATTCCCCAATTCTCAAAACTCGACTTTTTTTTAAAATAAGAGTGATTCTGAACGGTGAGAACTCATAACTCATTTGAATGGAAAACAGTTGGGGGGTTGCCACACTTCATTGTACTTGATTGTTGACACTGGGGGCAGCTGTTACTGCCAATCTAGCTTCAACCAACTGTGAGTGCATCAGGATCACACACACGCGCGCGCACACACACACACACACGTGCAGTCCTCTTCCATTAGGCTAATGGAGTTTGGGGAACATTAGAGTATCATTTCTAAACTCTTTTCCAATAACTTCTAGTAAAGTCCAGGCTGATTTTATTTTTCCTGTTATCACTTTTCATTTCCATATCTTTGTCTGTAGTATTAACACCTGTGAGCATATTTCATTACTCCAAATTAGCATCAACAACAAAATGAGGCAGATGTAGCCATAAGCTTTTGAACAAGAAACATGGTAGAATCATGAATTCCAGGCAAATCCGTTTGCCCTATTTATATAGTTAGAAAAAGTAGAAGTTTCTATTTTTGTATGTTCCATCGGGTCGCTATAATTTCAAAGTCAAGAGGGTGCTCTATGGATCAAATTATGCTCCTGTCTCCAGGTGACCCAGAGACTTTATGCACACAGTGTGCCCTTGCCTATTACAATAGAAAGTTAGAGCGAATGAAGCAAACTAATGCTAGTAACTTGAATTTCAGGTTCCAGTAGGATTTGATACTACATATACCAGAGTCTGAAAACTTCAGTACTTCACAAAGTTGAATCATTTTCTCCTACACCTCATAGCAGCCATGAAGAAGTTAGATAGTTCTATTAATTAACGCCACCTCCCCAAGTAACTTCACAATTTAATGAAGATGGTAAAGGACCATCATTAATGCATAAACCATTTCTGTGTGACCTCTTCTCTGAACTCCTTCCGTCTGAAAGAGGTGAGTCTCTTCCATGGAATTATAAATACTAAATAATACATGTCCATGTAAAATGTGCCTTCTCAGGAACACTGTGATAGGCTAAGTACAAAACCATTTATGTACATTGAGATTACTGTCAATATCTAACCATGATTGTTGTGTCATTGAGAAAAAGAGGACGACGGGGAGACAGAATTCTGTTCTCCCGTTCGGGTGTAGGAAACTCACTGATCACTGTATCTCTTGGCTACTTTATATGTGCAATGACAGTAATACTCATGAAAAGTAACGTATGATCCGGGATTAAGTTTTTACAAATTTAAAATTTGGGGGACTATTCCTTCACCTGCCGTCATACTGCTTTAGAGCCGTTAAAAGATCACAGGAAAAGAAAACTCAGTATTGTTCTCTTCTTACCTATTTTTTGGCCATTCATTTTCTGAAAGAACTATGAAAGGGAAAGAAACAATAACAAACAATGCTACACTACACGGAAGTCAGGCACCCCTCCTGCCTAATTGAGAGGGAGATTTTCAGTAAAAAGAAAAATTTTGTCTGTTGATTGTAGCTACCTCTCATAATAAGTTTCAGATTATGTCACACTACAACTCATTTTAATCCTTTCTCTTTTTTTCTAAAGGTGCCAAATTATAAATAAATCGCATAGGCTTGAATATGTATGTGAGCGTCCACCCTTCACAACTGCTCAAGCATCATAAAAAACTTTTGAGACAAGTTAAATTACAGACCGGTAGAGAAAGTGAGTGGGAAGTGAACTGAAGAAGCACAGGAAGCATTTCCGCCCTCTCATTTAACAGTGGTTGTTTCTCTTTTGTTTCTCTCCTCAAATGCTCTCTCTTATATGTTTTAAGGAAATCACTTTGGCAGTGTGAGCGATGGTGAAACTTGAAAGTGATTAGACATCTGATCTGTACTTTAAAATCTTTTCTAAAAAGACAAATTAATTAACAGAAATTGAAATGCTCAGGCTTAATGATCTGAACTTAAATTTAGAATTAATAAATATTCAAAACAGTTAAAGATGATTTGTAAAATGTGTGGCTCTGGGAATTTCTGGTTCTCAGTATTTGTAATGGCATTATTTTCCTATTTCCAAGATTTTCTTATTAACATGCAAATAAATAGACACAATTTAGAGTAAAATACAAACAAAACAACACATACTATCTTATATTTCCATATCCATAATTCTATATTTACAAACAATACATTTACCCATTTGTCTCATATATGAAGACTTAAGCTTTCTAGAGGATGAACCAAAACAAGAAACAGCAAAGGTGGACAAGCTATAATACGATTTTTCCATTTCATTTCTTAGCCCATTCAACAAATAGGTATTGAAACTTCCTGAAGGTGATACTAGGTAAGTGACTTTGGGAAATACTGATGAATAAGCAGAGCACTTGCCCTCACAGGCTCGTGGTGCATTTTCCATCTTCATGCCCTAAGTGCAGGCTTTTTATGAAGTATGGGCTGAGACAATCTAACTTAACATATTCATGTTCTCTGAGCTCAAAATACAGAAAAGATTTTGTTTTCCTTCAACTTGGGTGAGATCAGACCTTCTCTAGACAAGAACTAGATCAGGGTTTCAGAATCTGTGAAATGAGCTCAGGAGAAAAAATGATTCAATATCCTACACTCACAGAGGAAGTTCGCAGGAGGAGTCAGGTACCCAGTGTAGCCCAGGACTAGTAGGTCCTGAGCAGGGCTGCTCTAGCCCGTGGTGGGTACCCACAGCCAATTCTCGCCCAAAGTAAGCCTTCTCTGGCATCTTCCCTTACTTGGGGGAAGGAAAGAATGTTACAAAATACTGGTAAACATGAATATAATATTGCTGTGAGAAACAAAACAGTGAACAGATAATACAGTGTTTCACTGAGTGAACAATAAGAGGATAAAAGACATAAATCAACCCCAAGAGTATTTTTGCCAAAGATGTAAAGACGCACAGATTCCCGCATTAAAGTAAGATAGCTTAGTCCCCTGAATTCATTTAGTAACTCTTGGATTTCAAGCTATTATCTGGTATTATAAAAATAACTCCTTCCCTCTTTTCTCAATGCCAAAGATCTACCTGCTTTCTTTAAAGAAATGAAGTTGCAGACAATCAAGGGATTTGATCGTTTTCCACTGTCCTGGTTCAGAACAGTTCCATTAGCAAAATCATCCTAGAAATCTATTTGTGTATCTTGCTTCTACCATAAAAGGCCTATTGTTCCCTCTGTGTTTTGTTTTTGCTGTTCACTTCTTAGGCTTAATGAATTAATTTTTAATTATTTGCAATTTAGCCATCCAAAATTGCTTAAACGCATGATTCATTCTCAGTCTTTTGTTCTATAGATAGTAAAAATAATCGCAATTCCATTTATCCTGCACTGCTACTTTTGATTTCCCACAGCTACCTAAAGAAGTTCTGTGCACATAAAAACACAGAAAAATATTCTAATATGGTATAAATAAAAATGGAGGTGCAACCCTTGAATCTCATTTTGAAACATTTTTATGCTCAACTGCCAGAAAGAGTAGGGAGGAACAATTAAGATGATACTGTAAAAAAAATCTAAGAAGACATATGAATTTCATGACAGTCCAGAAAATCTAAACTATAAATTATTTAAGACATTTTATCCCAAAATGTAAGTTATATTTATCTAAAAGTGTATTATCAACACTTTTTCAAAGAGCTGAATCAACTCAGTGGTAATTGTCATAATGATAACTTCCCAACAATACCAAAGTATGTTCTGCATCACCCAAAACTAAAAGTACAATACAGATTAGCTTTTACATGTTTAATTACATTTCAATACTTTAATAATTAGTAGTCTGTCTTTGGAACTCATGCTAATTTAATATAGACCAGAAAAAAAATCAGTAATTAAAAGGATCAATTTCCCAGTCAACAGGGTCTACATTTTACAAAACAAAGGTAAAAAATCCTGTTCTCAAAAGTATTGATTTTTAAGATTTATTTATTAGAATTCCAGAGCCATTTAAGCATTTGGGAAACTTTTCCTTTTTAGGACAACGAATTAATTGGTCAAATATTTAAATGTTTTTTTTTAAAGGAGGAAATGAGTTTGTGAAAGAGGTGAAGGGGATTAAAAGGCAAACTTCCAGTTGAATAACAATAAGTCATAGGGATGTAATATACAGCATAAGGAACATGGTCAATAACATTGTAATAACTTTGTGTGGGAACAGATGGCTACTAGGCTTATGGTGATTGTCCTATAATGTATGCAAATGTCAAATCATTACGTAGTACACCTGAAACCTTAAAAAAAAGATGTTTTAAATTTATATAAGCATTTGAAACGTTTAAGATAATTTAAGTAACTAAGTTTGAAAATGAGACTGATTTTTAAAACAGGAATTTTGTGCTTTTAACTTGAGCTAATGAAATTTTAATCAAGAACCCCTTGAAAGATAACTGATCTATTTTTACATAAAAATATGTATTTTTAAAAATAGAATAAGGTTTGTAAAATTGAACATCGATGCTTAAGTAAAACTGAATTTTTAAATATGTATCATTAGGTAGGTAGTATAGGTTTGTTTTTTTTTTCTTCTTCTACTCACAAACACACCTTGGGACACAGAGAAAACCCTCCTAAATGTTGGAAAATGTTAACTAGAAAATCATTCTTCAGATTCACCTGGGAATTTTTAAACTTACCTTCTCTGCAAAGCTTTGCTGACCATCCAGCAGAGTGGGTCATATCCTCTCTGTATTTCCATATTCCTTGTCACAGCCAGTGAGAAGGTATATAGATTAAGAGGACGAGTGTTAAAGTTAGACAGCCTAGTAACAAATCCCAGATGTGTCACTTACTGGCTGTGTGGTCTTGGACAGGTTATTCACCTGCTTTAAGGCACTATTTCCTTAGAAAGAAGATAAATATAATAATGCCCACCTCTTAAATAAATAAATAAATAAATAAATAAATAAATAAATAAATAAAACAATTTGGGCAAAAATCTTCAGTTCAATGGTTGATATTGCTTTGATCTTTCAGCACTGTGTTTGTAGTTCTGATTTTAAGCTTCTCTGCTGACTGTTGATAGTCACAACAACAGTAATAGGTAACACTTTAATAGTGTTTATTCAAAGCCAGCCATTTTTCTAAGCATTTTGCATATATCAATTCATTTAATTCTCACAACAATTTATAATCCCCATTTTACAGGAGAAGAAACAAAGGCCCCCCAAATGTTAAGTAGCTGATCCAAGTTCACTAGCTGGCACTTGGTAGAGTAGGCATTTGACCCAGGCAGGGTGACTGTAGAGATTTTAGCCATGTTTTTAGGCACTACAATTGACTGCCTCCCTTTTAAAATAATTTAATTTGCCACTTCCTTATGATATATACTAAGGACACAAAATTGACTAAGATGGAGTTATTTTTGAGTAGTTCACAGTATAGCAAGAAAAACAGGCATCTATTCATAATTATATCAAAATGCCAATGAAGGCAAGTCTTGGATCACTTTTCTCTTTCTCTTTCCTTCCACTGCTCAGATCTGCCATCCACTGGGCTGGCATTACTTTTGTCATATCCCTCAGCAATGCCTACATGCAAAAACAGATTAAGCACTTGGTGGATTCACTGATCACAAAACTAACAAGAGGTTCTTCTGAGCCAAGGATGGCACTACCACAGACCTACCAAAGCAAATAATCAGAGACTCAGCATTACCATAAAAGATGCATTCAGGTACAGACTTTGCGGATTGGGCTCGTCCTTCAGAGTTTCCTCCAATTGTTGGAGTCCCCAGATAAAGACTGCCTGCCACATTAAATAAGGCCTCTGTCTGACTGAAGAACCAGTGGGGGAAAAAAATTCATAAGTATAAAACCACCACCACAACCAAAAAAAAAAAAAAAAAAGATATGAGAGTCTTTAGAATGATTCAGAGATATGCCTAAGGAAATGCTGACTTCTACTACCCTAGAAAGCCATCTAATACACAACCCGGCAGATAATGCCAGAACTACTGGGAGAATCGTATTTCTCATTGCACTTTGACTAGTGCCAGTGGGAAGACTTTGGACTAAGTCTATGAGTGATTGAATCCACTCTACTGCTGGGCTTCTAAGACACAGAAGTAGTAGGTGTTAAGGAAACATTATAAATATCCCCTTCTCCCCCTTGACACCTGAGCTGCTCTGTATTCTCCAACGGAATAACCATTCTCAGGGTCATTGTCAACTTCAGGAGAAATGTTTAACTTTAATGGTCA
Source organism: Camelus dromedarius (assembly GCF_036321535.1). Lineage (NCBI taxonomy): Eukaryota > Metazoa > Chordata > Mammalia > Artiodactyla > Camelidae > Camelus > Camelus dromedarius. The sequence goes on from NC_087436.1 coordinate 44,881,163, forward strand.
GGAGCCTTCCTTTGGTTCATCCAGAAATAATCCAGCTTCTGATTGGTTCTGAGATATATGGGTGAGGGAAACAGCTGTTGTTACATAAACCTCACTAAGACATCTGCACTTCCTCTGCTTCTAATTATCTGGTACAGATTGAGATGTGTATAAAGTTATTCCTTCGTGTCTTTGTTTTAATATCCACATTGTGCATGCAGCCATCCTTCCAGAATTAGTAGCTTCATTCGTGTTACCTTTGCAGCTGCATTCATTTTGCCTATCTACTCATGCCTAGAAGTTTCCTCAGTTGTTTTGGTTGTCTATTGCAGCATAACAATCTACCCCCAAATTTAGTGATTTAAAACAAAAATTAGTTTATAATCTCTCATGGTTCTGTAGATTAACTGGAACTCAACGGGGCAGTTTTTCTGTTGAATTCTCTGGAATCTCTCATGCAGTTGCAGTCTGGGTTAGTCATTGGTGGCGCTCAGCTGAGGTGCTGGACACTAGGATGCCTAAGCCTCTCTCCTGGCCACACTGTCAAGCCCTCATCTCCATGTATATGTTCTTCTCACATGAAGGTCCCTTGTTACCCCAAGTACAAAAGCTGAAACTCCTAGGCCCCCTTAAGACTTGGGACTGAAACTCTACCCAAGTCCAATGCCAACCCAAGTTTAATGGGTGGGAAGAGTGACTCTTGATGGGGAGTGTGACAAAGAATTTGTGGCTATCTTTCATCTCACTGGCAACAAATTATTTACATCCCTCCCACCCCTCCTGATAATCATTTACATTCCAGCAAAATATATACACCTCTTCACAAGGCCATCAAAAGTTTCACCCCTTTACAGAATCAGTCTTAAAGTCGAAAATCACTTTATCTAAATCAGACTCACATGTCATTTAGAGTCCTCATGTGTACCTCTCTCAAGCTGAAGACCTGTAAACTAAAGAGACAATTTATCTGTGTCACCTCCTGACATACTAAAGATGCAATGGAGGTACATGGTCTAGTGGAGCTGCAGTGGACATGCTCATTAAAAAAGGGGTGGGAGGGTAATGCAGGCAAATAAGAGTATCTGGTCTGTAGAAATTCTGAAACACAATTGAGCAAATGTTGCCAGCTCTCTGATCAGAACCCACCCTCTAAGCCCTGTGATGGTTCGCACTGGTTTTCACTGCCACTCTCTGGGCTGTTGCTTCTATGCTCTCAGTCAGCCTTCATTTTGACAAGCAATGGCCTGTGTTTGCAACGCAGTCCCTTTCCATGCTTGCTTTCTCTTTGTAAGAATTGGGACCACAAAGCCTCCTTTGTTTGGAACTACATTCATTCCTTTTAGTCCAAACAGTTATAATATCTTGTAAAACACTATGGGCTTCCTGTGTATCAAATTGTACTATAATCTGTCAGACAAATGTAAAAACCAAAAATCTCTCACAGAGGTTCTTCTTTCCCTCAGGCTGAGAGTCACAGTACTATGAGGAAACATACTCAAGATTCTTAAAAACCTGATTTTCTTTCTCCACCATAGAGGTTTAAGAGGCATGCATTAAGATTCTTTGAAGCCTTTCTGTCTAGCTCTGTGCAGCAAGATATGACCCATGAACCAAATCCAACCCACAGCCTGTTTTTTATTAGGCCTGCAAGCAAGCTAATACCAGCTTTTAAATTTTTAAAGGATTGTGAAATAAATAAATAAATAAATAAATAAATAAATAAATAAATAAATAAATAAATAAATAAAAACAGTACACTGAAAACTAGCAACCATTGTTGGACTAAATTAAAGAAGTCCTAAATAAATGTCATGGCATCTTGTGTTCATTGGTTGGAAGACTTAATATTGTTGCGGAGGTAACTCTACCCAAAGTGATCTACACATTCAGTTCAATTCCAATAAAAAATCCCAAACAGCCTTTTTGGCACGAATGGGAAAGCTCATCCTAAAATTGTAAGGGCTCCCAAATAGTATATATATGTATATGTATATGTATATGTATATGTATATGTATATGTATATGTATATGTATATGTATATGTATATATGTATATGTATATGTATATATGTGTGTGTATGTGTATATATATGTATATGTATATATGTGTGTGTATGTGTATATATATGTATATATATATATGTGTGTGACCTGGTAGCTCAAGCTGAAGACCCATGAAATCTAGTTCCAGTCCAAGTCTTGGCCTGAGGACAAGGATTGCCAATATCTGAGAGTCTAAGAAGACAAATGCCCCAGCTCATACTGTCAGGGTGAGAGAGAGACTTCTCCCTTCCTCTGCATTTTTCTTTTCAGCTCCTCAGCGGATTGCATGATGCCCACCCACACTGGAGAGAGCAATCTGCTTTACTTGGTCTACCAATTCAAATGCTAATCTCTTCTGAAAACACTTCATAGACACACCCAGAAATAATGTTAACCAGATATCTGGGCATCGCTTGCCCCAGCCAGGTTAACATATAAAATTCACTGTCACACTCACACTTTCCTATTTCAAACTTACCACAAACCTACAGTAATCGAAGCAGTGTGTACGGGAATAATGATAGACATAAAACTCAGTGGAAATGAATTGAGAGTCTAGAAATAAACCCATACATCTATGGTCAGTTGACTTTCAACAAGGGTTCCACTATCATCAGATGGCAAAAAGGAAAAAGACCTCTTCAACTAATGGTGCTGAGACAACTAGATAACCACATACAAAACAATGAAGTTAGAGTCCTGTTCCATGCTGTCTATAAAAACTAACTCAAAATAGACCAAATGTAAATAAGAACTAAAAATATAAAACTCTTACAAGAAAACAGGGCTAAATCTTACTGACATTGGGTTTGGCAGGGGTTTCTTAGATTTGACATCAGAAAGACAAGTAACAAAAGAAAAATACTTAAGCTGGGCTTCTTCAAAATTTAAAACATTTGTGCATCAAAGCATACTATCAATAGGCAAAATTACGACATACAGAATGGGGAAAAATTTACAAATTATAAATTTAATAAGAGTTTAATATTCAGAATCTGTAAAGAACTACTATGACTCCACAACAAAGAGACAAGCAACCTAATTTAAAAATGGGGAAAGGACTTAAAGACATATTTTACTAAAAAAGTTTATGAATGGCAACAAGCACATTAAAATTAAGTTCAGCATCCTTAGTCATTAGGGAACCACAAATCAAAACCACAATAGGATACCATTCTATGCTCTCTATGATGGTTTTAATTTAAATAAATAAATAAAACCAAAAAATAACAAATGCTGGTGAGGACATGGAGAAAGCAGAAAACTTGTATATTGGTGGTGAGAATGTAAACAGTGGAAAACAATTAAGCAGCCTGGCAAAAATTAAACAGAATTGCCATATGACCCAGTGATTCCACTCCTGGGTTCATACCCAAAGGAACTGAAAACAAGAATTTAAAGGAAAATGTGTATATGGATGCTCATAGCAGCATTATTCACAACAGCCAAAAGGTGAGACAGCTCAAGTATCAATGAACAGATGGATGGATAAACAGAATGTGGTATAACTGTACAATGAAATATTTATTGTTCAACTATAAAAAGGAATGAAATACTGATACACACTGGGATGATCCTTGGAAGCATTATGTTAAGCAAAAGAAAAGAGATCCAAAATACCACATAATTTATGGCTCCATTTACATAAAATATTCACAAAGGAAAATCCATAGACTCAGACAGTGGTTGTCAGAGGCAGGGAGGAGGAGGGACTTGGGAGTGACTGCTTAGTGAGTGTGAGTTTTCCTTTCAGGGTGATAAAATATTCTGAAGCTAGATAGTGGTGATGGTCACACAACGCAGTGTGCTAAATGTCACTAATAGTAAATTTCCTGTTCTGTATCTTATGTTACAGAAAACAAACAAACAAAGAATATGAGACATGGATCTTATGGAGTCTGAAAAACTTATAACATTTACTATTTGGCCCTTTCCAGAAAAAAAATTTCCAATCCATGGTCTACTTGAGCGGGTCTACCACTCATGTTGTAATTATTTTTGAGGTCTTAGCAAATAATCTTGAACTGTTTACCCTAAGACAATTTATTACTGGTACCACCTTAATTTTCTTCTTTTGAGAGTCTTTTGCTGGATGGTTGAAAAGCTGGAAATGAGGGGGTAGGAAGGGATAAATTTGGGAATTTGAGATTTGCAATTACCCACTATATATAAAATAGATTAAAACAAATTTCTTCTGTATAGCACAGGGAACTATAGTCAATATCTTGTAATAAACTTTAATGAAAAAGAATATGAAAATGAATATATGTGTATATATATACATGGCTGGGACATTATATACACCAGAAATTGGCACATCATAACTGACTGTACTTGAATTATAAAAAAAAATTAAAATTTTAATTTAGCATATAACTGTCTCAGAAATGCTTCCTCTAGATTTTGCTTGAAAACTGAACAGTTTTTCTTTTGTTCATATTTCTTGTTTCTAAATCTTAAAATACACAACTAAAAGAAGTCAGCTGACTTTTTTAACAGACTTTATGAATCGTTTCCTTACGGCCATTTCAGCTTCCCTGCTCCCAACTGGTCCCAAATAAATACTGTAATACTGTGTGCGTGTGTGTGTGTGTGTGTGTGTGTGTGTGTGTGTGAACATCACCGCACTTCCAGCTTGACTGGATCCAGGTAGACAATTATCATGTGGGTTTGCAGTTGAAGTCAGGTAGTGGTTGGGCTAGACACACAAGATAACTTCTCTCATGTCTGGTACCTTATCTGGAATGTTGGAAGAGCAGGGTGCTGGCTGGGCGTCTCCCTCTCTCTCCACTTCTCCATCTCTCCCCCTCTCCATCTCTCACTCTCTCTCTCTCTCCCCCTCTCCCCTCTCTTCACATAGCTAGTGTGGGCTTTCTCAGAGCACAGTGGTCTCAGTGTGATCGACCTAACTTGGTGGCTAGCTGCCCTCAGAATGAGTATCTATGTGAGCCATTTGAAAATTACAAGATTCTTTATGACCTAGCCTTGGAAGCCATGCAGTCTTTTTTGTGCAAAAGTCTAGTGATCAAAAGCAAGTGACAGGGCCAGCTCAGATTTAAGGGGAAGAAACTGCTCGTTGGCATGGAATCTGGCAGTGACGGTTCATTGAGGAGGAGAGCATCTGTGAAGACCAGCCACCATATTCACCTACACATTTAACTGGAAGTCTAAATCATGGGTATGCTTTCTTGATTAAAATAAGATTTGTGTGAGGAAATAAATGAATAAATAACCTACAGTGAGAAGTTCAGTAATAGACATTTAAGCAAATGCTCAGTGGCCACATGAAGGAAGAAGGGAATAGTTCTGCCTTAGAGAATCAGAGAAAGTCTGTATAGGAATGACAAAATCTGACCTGAATTTTGAAGAATGACTATGCATTTTACAGAGAGAGAACGGGAAATGTATTCATAAGCAGAAGGAACAGGGTAAGCTCACACTGAGATGAGGAAGCACGCGATGGGGCCCAGAAATGCCAAGTACTCCGACATAATTACAGTGCACATTTGGCCAAGATGAGGCTGACAGCACCGATGGGGACCTCCACAAAAAAGGATCCTGTGGATGCATCTGCCTGGGAAATTATACATGTTTTCCTATAGTTCTCTTATTAGTTCCTAATGAATCTTCAAATACTGGGGGCTCTCAGTAGTTTTGCAATAAAGAAATCCATTTAACTCCAAGAAACTTTCCAATATATTTGAATAGAGAATGCTTTTTTGATACAACAGTCACAAATCATTCCTCCAACCCTTTATTTTACGAAACATCTTTAGGGAACCATTTATGGCTCAAAAGCAAGTGAGAGAGATGCTAAGATGTTCATTATTGCAAAAAACTCCGGGACTATTTTGGATGGCTTTAAAGGGAACAAGCCTGGAATGAAGGAGTCTAGCTGGAATATAAGAAGAAAATGGAGACCTGAATGAAGAAGGCGACACTGGAAACGGGGGTGTGGGCAATGAGCACATCACCTGTAGTAACTGAGGGAGCTCTCGTGTAGAAATATGAGCACCGCAGGTCCCAGGATAGGATGCTGCTATCATTCTTCCTAATGGACATGTTATCCAATTATGTAGCTGTATCATTTCGTACTGACTTGAACCAAAGGATTAAAATGAAATTTAAAAGAAATTATATATCACATACAACCTGTCTACACTACACTGAGCTTATTGTTGGCTCAGGCCAAAGGACCAGAGAAAATGAATTATCTACTTCCTACTGGCCAATAAAATGAAGCATAGCTGTTAGCTGGAGGTTTTTTTTATGCCAAACTTTGTTTTTCTGCAGCTCCTAAATTCCAGCAGAAATTTATCATGTAGTTCTGTGCTCAGGGGGAGTTGAACTACAGAATAAATAGCGTCATAAAGGCTTATTTTGCAGGAGATGCAGGCATTCTTTTTCAGGTTTTATTTTTTTTCTTATGTGTGAAGTTTAAAATACATACTAAAATGTTCTTCTACAGAGGGTTGACATTATGATTTTCAGGGGCTGGGTTACATGACATTCTACAGCGACAGGGTGGCCTTACTAATGTCTATACCTTTAGAAATTGGGAGTGCAGCTTAGAAACTAAACCTGGAACAAAGTAAGAGCAGCATATACATAGGGCCTTAAAAAAAAACACACACACACAAACACAAACCTGCTGGCCCAATTTCAGAAACCGTGGGCAATTATTTACAGGCACAGGTACAGTTTACCAAGCTCCTGTGTTGCTCATTTGCGTCTCTGACGTTATGCTACTGGCTCAGCACCTGTGGACGTTTGCATGCACATCTTTTACAGCCAAATTTTCTGTGGGGCAGAGGGAAACATCCATGGAAAAGGAAACTCAGCTGAGAGGAGGTGGAGAAAGACAGTTTGGTCACTTCACTGCTCAGACACAAAGGCATTTATTTAAGTCTCTGTAAAACCTTGCTTCCAAGAGCCAAATGCATTATGTAATTTGCTTTATGCTGTCCGTTTCTATTTGCAAAGGAATCACATATTTCCAACTTCTTCATTGCTAAGATAAAAACCATGGTAACGTTATAGACATTCTATTATTGTAAGTACATGGTAAGTACAAAGTGCCCGTAGTGAAGTTTTACATCTCATGAGATAGCCTCACTAAGATTTTTGTAGAAATGATCATAACCATTATATCCAGATTTAGAGAGACTAAATAGACGTCAGTCCATATCCACATCAAGATAAGGTTTCAGAACTATCTAAACCATCACTCATTTTCATACTCTATTGCTAATAACAATGACAAGAACGACAAAGCATTCCTCAAAGCAAAGTTCCATGACATTAAATGTAAATGAGATATCATCCATAAAATATTTTGCACCTGCCTAGCACATAATGAATAACCAGTAACAATGAACTTTTACGTTATAAGATGAGAAAAAAAAATAAATGTGGGTGGAAAATGAGTAGTTTTGGTCACAAGATGAAAAATTCCAGTGGAGAGAAGGACTCTGTTCACCTGTAAACAACTAAGTTACTGGTATGTTTATATTCAAGGCCAAAATGTTGTAAATAGGTTTGATTCCACTATCATTTAACTGATTAATTTGCATGCACACAAAGATCTAGCTACAAGGATGTTTATGTAACCATTTTATCATAGAAAAACTTAGGAACCACCTACTGTCCAATAGTAGGCCACTAGGGAAATGAACATGGTCTATTCCAACCACACAGTACAGCTTAACCATTTAGATTATTATTATTATTAAAGACCAGCTAAATGTCATGGGGAAAATGTTCATTATCAACTCAAGTGATGAAAAAGATTACAGAATAAGGGCATTGTATAATGCTATTTTTGCAACAACAACAAAAATGGATGTATAGAGGTAACTAAAAAATTGTGTGCTACAATATTAATGGTATGATTTAAAAGTAAACTGGAATTTTACATGGTTTTCATTTTCTTTTTTTTTGCTGATCCAGCATTAAAAAAAAAGCATTAAAAAAATGGAACATATACCATTCTTGTAACATAAATATAAAAACCTTTAAAAAGAAAAATAATATTGTCGTTTTGGAATACTATTAGAAAATCTTCCCAGAAGAAAGCTAAATAAAAAAACAAAACATAACAAATTTCAGTTGTTTAAAATGAACATTCAAAAGTGTAACTAAGACTCAAATAGACAAAAAATGCCAGTCCCAGTCGTTTTTTCTCCATCTCCATTGTCCATCCTTGCTTAAACCCTCCTATTCACTGGCCCTAGATTTTCCTTTATTCAATTATTTTGCGGATTTTATGGAATTTTCCCTCTCTGCTCAAAAGCCACCAGTGGCTCCCTCTCACTTACCACATTGGAATCAAAATTCTGTTCCTGGATTTCAATCCTTCTAGCCATCCAAATGCTCTTCCTTAAAACTAGCTCCTTTCTTCAGAATAATTGCTGGCTTCTGAACACACATCATGCATGACTTTCTACTTTTTCTCTCCCTCTTTTATATTTAATTTCAGGCTTTTCTTTAAGGTTCATTTCAAGCTCTACTTCTTACAGACAACTTGTCCTTCCTAGCTCAAGCTCATCACTGAATTCCCATCTTGTGAGTCAGCTAGACAACATATCCCAGCACACACGTATGTGCTTTCTGTTTTATCCAACTGTTTTCTGTATCAAGTCTGTCTCATGTGAGTATAATTTCCTAGAAAGCCCTGAAAATATTCTATTTTTTCTATAATTTTTGCAATAACTTTCACTATATTTGATACATGGCAGGCACTCAATAAACATTTGATAGATTAATAGATAAGATTAATACATTCTTATACCATCAGTAAACAATTTATATTTTGAATGGCTGGTTTGCCATTGTCCATTTCTATCAGTTCTCAAAAGCTAATAGTGACTAAGAAGAGATGTTGATATATGTATTTGATCTTCATAAAACATCAATCTGGGCTAAAAAGTGAGAAACAGAATGAGAGTTATTATATCTCACACTGCTTACATATCATTTTATAATCTATAACATTTAAAAAAACATATTCTGGAATAGAAATAATATGCTAAACTTGACTAAAGAGTTTGATGATGAATGATAAAAATATAATAACAAAATGATAAGGAATGTGAGACATTTTTCTCAAAACACAGCAAGCTACTGACATTATAACAAATCAATGTGTTTTCAAATTTTGCATTTTAACCAAAAATGTTATCCTCAGCAAAGCCTAATTTAATAAACAGAAAGTCAGAGTCTTATTTCTTTTGGTAGAGGAGCAGAATGACGGTAATTCAGCTGGAGACAGAAAAGAAACAATTATGACAAGATCAAATAGCTACTAGGTATCATCGCTCGCTGGTGTAACGGCAGCATCTCTGAGTTTGTACAGTGCCGTTACTGCATATACCATCTTCATGGTCCTAAGTTCGCAATCACATAATCAATGGTTGTCAGACCACAAATGGTTGAAATCATCAGATTAAGCATCCAGAGTCATATTTCTTATCCAGAACAACCACCCTGAGTAGAAATCAGGGGAATACAATTTTTCATGGGCGCTTACTCATAACTAAAGCACCTCTATCTGATGTGGCAGAACATGTCAAAATATTCTTGTTATCTGCTTAAACCTGAAACTCTAAGGGATTTATATGTGGAATCTAAACTGAATTCATAGAACAGAGAACAGATCAGTGGTTGCCAGAGGTGGGGGACCGGGGTAGAGGAAATGAGTGAAGGAGGTCCTTATAACTTCTAGTTATAAAATAAATGTTCTGGGGATATAATGTACAGCATGACTATAGTTAACAATACTGTATTGTACATTTGAAAGTTGCTAAGTGTAGACCTCTTTTGTTTGTTTGTTTTTGTTTTTAAATTTTGGGGGAGAGGTAATTAAGTTTTTTACTTATTTATTTAACAGAGGCACTAGGGATTAAACCCAGGACCTCGTGCATGCTAAGCAAGCGCTCTATACTGAGCAATACCCTCATCCCAAAAGAGTAGATCTTAAAAGAGCTCATGAGAAGAAAAAAATTGTAACTACATGAAGTGATGGATATTGACTAAAGTTTTTGTGGTGATCATTTTGCAATATTTGCAAGTATCAATTCATTATGTTGTACACTTTAAACTAATACAATGCTTTATATCAATTATATCTGAATAAAACTTCAGGAAAAATAAAATCTTAAACCTAGAAGCCTCATGAAAGCAAAGAATACTAACATGTCAAAAAGCATGAATTACATTTGATTTTTTTCCTGAAAAAATGTACTATTAGAGAAAATGTGAAGAATTGTACTTATCCAGGTTCGACTTGAAATGGCTTGTGTTTAAATGATGCTCAATCAAAGCTCACTGTATTAAAGGAAAAAACAAATGTGAGATAAAACGCCCTGTTCTCCTTTAAAGAATGTTGTAGATTTCTTAGTTAGTCTTTCATCAACCAGATACTTCGACAAAGATACACAGGGCTTTGGGGAATTTGACTTCTGCAGCCCTTGCTAGGGTCCTAGAGGACTTGGGAGGAATTCTAAATAAACAGTCTTTCAGCTCAACCTAGCCACGAAGCGCTTACAAGCCTCTCTCCCCATCCTTTCAGTGGGCTTTACTAGTTCTCCAGCAGCCTACACTCATCAAAACGCAGGAGTCCTAGATTATCAGAAACCAGATCCTGTTGGGATGAGTAAATACCAATCAACAGGCCCATTAGCTTCCAGAGGCCTCCCTACTTTGTTTATAGTAAACAGGGCGACAGCCAGCACCCTGAGGCCTGGTCCTTCTGAATTTTTTATTCCACTTCTGTGTTGTTTGTCTGCCTGTTTCTAGGATTTTTCTGTGCTGCACTCTCCCTGCTTTATTTTTTTGAATAATAACTTGTTTTGGTTTTTTTCTTTTTAATGAAACAAGGGGGGAAACTGAAGGTAAGTATCCGTGGCCTTTCTTAAAACAACTGCTTTCTCAATTGTATTCAGCCATCTGCAGGTATGCGCTAAAGGGCAGAGGCGGACAATGAAGATGCCTTAATTTTTTTTCCTAAACTCTAAGACTAGTGCTCTTCTAGGCATGATTAGTCATGGGACCTCTTTTCCAATTTAAGGCAGAGACATCTCGATTTATTATTCATCTCGAGCTGTATTTGAAATGCAGATGTTTCAGGCCCCAGGCTCTCCTGGGGGATGCAGCTGGCCTAATCCTTTACTGCTGCCCTCGGATAATGACAGTCGGAGAGCTGGGCCGAGTTTTGGATGATGCTCTTTCACTCTGGGAGTGGCTAACACATGAAGTGCACGAAGACAGCCAGGAGAAGGCCTGGAAACCCCAGGGCAGCACCACCAGGCTGAGGGTGGGTCAGAGACGTGAGCATCTCCAAGGGTGGAGAGTTCAAGAGCTCGGTTACAGCACTTACTTTGGCTCTAGAGAAGTCACATTTACTTGTAAGAGCCAGTCTGTGAGTCACTTGGGCAAGAGGGAACGTTTAGGTCTGCGGTTCTCTTTTACTAAGTGGATGTGATCGTATTTTGAGTTTTGTTGTCATTCATTTAGTTTTAGTCAGTCACTTCCTTACATCTTACCTCATGTCTATGAAACAGTTCATGTTCTTTCTTTGACAAAATTTTTAGACATTTCTACGTGTATATATATATTCCTAAAGTCAACATATTTTTATATTAGAAACTTAGTGTGCTGTCATATTTTCTCAGTGCAAAAATCAAGAGCCAGTTTAGAGGTCTAAATGACCCCTTGTGATACGCATGTGACATTTGTAGAAAGAAAAACCCTGTCATTATGTGAAAAGTCAGCCTGATGCTCCAGGAAAAAAATGTGTTATTATAGCCTACCCAGAAAATAAATTACACCTAGATGTGGCTGAGAACTCAACTATTAGAAAATAATCAGAAAAAAAGAATATCAACCTTAATTTAACACTTTAATATTGTAGTATGACTCTTACATTGCAACCGTTTCCCCATAACCGTTGATGGTACAGTTCAAAACCTAACGCATAGTTGGTGTTAAGCTAGGGAGCAGGTAACTGGGACGTAACTCATTGGAGAGTCGGCCACTCAGTCCACCACCATATGGCTCCTGCAAGGGCCACCACTCCCTCCCCTACTTACTATGACTACATTTGCCTGAGGACTTAGGACTGAGGTACTTCCTAAGAGTTAAAATGAAATGAGAAAAGTACATAAATAAAGACTGAGGTCCCAATGTTTCTCAGCTGGGACATTTTTACTCCTTGTACTTACTACGACCACCCGCCTTCCTTTCCTTCCCTGAGAGTCTCAGATCAATATGATAGATAAAGGTAAAGCTTAAGGTAAACGATTACCCTATAAGCTGATGGGAATTGTAATTTCAGTGTATAGCAAACACTACAGGGTACAGTAAGCTTACAAGCATAAAAAATTCATCACTTATTTCCAATGATTGATTTGTATTCTGGCTTAATTAGCCATGAAAGGGTCTGTTTTTTTTTAAAGCTTTCCTTTGCTTTTCGTTTTTATTTCCTTCTCCACTGCCTGCTGAAGAAGCTAATCCCCAGCTGTCAAGTTAAGGAAATTTAAAGGTAGACACTAAATAAAAACATTACCAATCATGAATGCATTTTCATATATCAAGCATGAATCTCAAAGATTTTATAGACAAGCCAAGATTTATAATTATGTTTCCAGAAAATTGTCTTATTTTTATCATTAATAGTATTTTAATTACAATATCATCACTGACAAACATAATCTGTAAAAACAGATATATTAGCCTGCCAAAAAGAAGATGTTTTACGATGTCCACTAAACCTTCAGTCTTGGTTGATCGATTCTCAGTAACAAATGCAAGTGACTTGAAGAGGAATATACATTTATGGAACTCAGAAAAGAACGAAAGCCCGACCCAAAGTCGATGGGGGTCAGGGTGGGATAAGGGATTGGGGATGAGGGACTGATGGAGAGGACGATTTGGTTACTAAAACAACAAACTCGCAAATGCATTCAGAAATACACCAAGAGTGTCCATGTTTATTTTAACTAGCCACCACGAAGAAGGAAAAGACAGGACAATAGTGAAGGCCAGCTGTTGTTTTTCTTGAAGAGGTCCCAGCTCCGTATGCTGAGGAACTCTACTAGAGAGGGCCTGGCTGAGACAAATGTTTGGTCCACACTTTAAATGGCAGCTGGTTATTAAATGACTCCCAATAGAGTGAACACTTGCTATTGACAATAAGGTAATATAAGGACCGTGCAGAGCAATCAGGATGGGAATGTGAATGAAAAATCTTTAATCTGAAATTACAGCTGTCAGGGTCAGATTATAAAACATGAAAGTTGCATCTGCAGTTAGAATTAATGTGTCCCCAAAGCCAAGTTTCTCATAAACTGCGTCTTGCAGATACATATTTTATAAATAGACTACCAGTCGTCTATAAATCAAAGAGAACTGTGGCCTATATTAAGGAATTAAAAGGGGTCATCTCTCTTGGCATTGGTATTTGTTGAGCAGTACCGGGGAGGCGGGGGTGCAGCGTGAAATGAACATTGATTTCCAAAGTCTGGCAGAGAGGTTAGATGTATTAGCCCTGCACAGTGATATCCACTGATTCCAGCACCACATACAAATGCCCTGAAGTGATATTTTGTAATAAACTGTGAATGAGGAAAAACAGGGATTATGACATAATATAAACAAGTGAAATGGTCTTCCTGGCAAATTTACCAACAGAATGTAAATTTTGGTTGCTGGGTAGTTTATTTAAAAAGCTGATACAACCTCTCTGGGGCGACTGCATACTTTTAAAAACAGTCAGAGTCCTAACAAGATAATTTTGAATCAGAGACACATGAAAGTCTGTGTTAGCAATGTCACATAAACACATAAAACTGAAGGCCTGGAAGCATTATTAGAGATCATCTAGTCCAGGAACTCACTTGTTAAAATCTGGTGCATTTTTTAAATAAACATGTCAAATACCAAACGGCATTTATATTATATTATATCTCTGAAAACATTAAGCATGTGGTCTCAGGGGCTGAGAGCCCTTTCTTGTACTTGGTGATGTATCTCACTTAAAAGATGGAGATGAGTGTCATGAGCAAGGTGCTGTTTTATTGCTAATATCTAAGGCATAGTGGGGAGCTGCTGACTCCTCTCTTGCTTTTTAGAAAATAGAGCTATGCCTTTTTTTATTAGCTTACTTAGTACAGCAGTTCTCTTTAAAGGAGAAAAATGATCGATAGATAAAAAGATAGCAGCATCACACATGCAAGCTTAATAATACCTGTCCCATGTGGCACCATCTACCCTGGGAGCTTTATCACTGCTATGAAACAGTAGAGAAGACGTCTTTATTAAAGTCTTAAAAAAAAAAAAAACTCTTAAGGAAACTATATTTTAATTAATTTATTTATAATTAATGTTAAATAGAACAATCAAATGGATAAACAATGTATACAAGTTAATAACTTCCTTTGTGCTAATGGTGTGGAAGACCAACTTGATACACCTGGTACAAACTTTACTCAGTTTCCAAGGTGAGGAACTGCCGAAGACAGCTGAGCAGACAATTGTAGGGTCCAGGGGTTCAGGCATCTGAACCGAAAGAGAGGATTTACTCTTTCCCTCTGGGGTTTGCAGACTGGATATGTACTTCAGTCACCAGATGCTACCGGATTTTTGAGTGGAGTCAACGGCTGAAAATACTTTCTATGTCTGTTTCACAATCATTTTATGATCTTGTCTCATTTCTGTAGACATTCGTCTCAGTTTCCCATGCCTCTGTGATCTCTGGAATAGATATCGCAGGGAGATTTGCCTATGTCTCTTTTGGGAACCACCCAGAAGCTTCCACTGGTACAAAATGCAGAAGCTCAACTACTTAAGAATGGGGGCTGATGAGAAAGCAGAGGACACAATCCAAGTACAGAATCTTAGATGCAAAGACCTCAGAGTGGGTCTATTAGTACAAGACTTCTCAAATGAGGTTTTGAACTAGAGATCAGAGTCCTAGCTAATGAGCCAACATTGGGTCCAATCACTGTCCACTGAATATGAAGTTGAGTAGATTTTTGTAATCTGTTACCCTGTCAGATTTGATAACTTTGAATCTGAATGTAAAAACAATTGCTTTTTATATTCATAGAATCGTTCAAAATGAAAATTTAATTAGAAATATTTTACACTTACCATAATATACCACTTTGACTCCTAGAAATCCAGTAGTGACTCAACTGGAAAAAAAAAAAAATTAAACCTAGGGTGGGAATCTAGTTACAAAAGAGTGAGAATTGCTTTCCTGATATTCTGGAGCTCTTCAAAGTAATGAGGAAGAAAAAGGTAGGAAGACAACATAAGAAAGATAGCAAGAACAATGAATTGAATTGGAAGATTAGATAGATAGATAGATAGATAGATAGATAGATAGATAGATAGATAGATTCATGAGTTTTATATGCATATATATAAGACCCATGAACCCATCCTACAGCACAAAATGCTTCCCAGATCTCCTAGCCACCTGAAATTAGAGTGACTAAATATCATCAGATAGGATGCACAGACACCAGGCCCCAAACAGGCACTCAAGAAATATAGAAGAGTGCTTCATGTCTGCTTTTTGGAACTGCAGGAGGAAATTTAAGGGAAGGAAAGAATCCTAAGAATGCTGGACAAGTCACTTGGACTTTGACTACCAACATATGCATACTTTGCCATGCTTGCAAATGACAGATTAAAGGAAAAGAGATAGTCTCATATTGAGTTGTCATTTTTAATGTTATTACAAAATAGCATTAAAATAAACAGAAATAAAAACTACCATCTACCCCATCACCCTTTTATAAACAAAAGAGCATGTGGTATTTTAATTCCCCAAATTAAGAACATAATATCAGAACAAAGCTTTCTTCTTCCCAAGAAAGGGATTAGAAAGGGATTTTCTGCATTAAAATATGAATGCAGAAAAATGGCAACATAAGAAATATACATTATAACACTGCATTCAGTGTCAATGTTTTCTTATGAAAGTCTAATATGTAACATATATTATGTGATATAATATAAAGTGAAGCACAGAAGTTCAGCTTGTTCCTGAACTTTGGTTGTATCAATGTCTAAAATAAAGTTATATATGGCCATGGTATTGAAAACACACACCAGAGTTTTTAAATCATTTCACTTAATCTGTAACATTTTGGAGAGCAAAAGGACTACAGGTCTCAAGTCCCCCATGCATGCCTGACCATCTCCTGCCCTGGGGAAGTAGAAAGTAGCCCAGGGAGGCAAGTGTCTGGGCGTCCAGGTTAATAAGACTTCTTCTGTAGGACCCAGAGAACTGACCACCTGGCAAGGAACACTCAGGAGTCTAAGAAGGATCTGAGACATACCTGACTGGGTGAAATGAACATTAAGGAAATTTTAAATTAAGATAATTTAAATGTCTCAGTCACCTAAATAATATTGAAAAGATATGAGAGGAGGCTAACCTGTATCTAAAATTTTCCAATTCATTTGGGTTTATCTACATTTCAAGATGCTGAGATATGCTGACCATCAATGTTTAGAGAAGTAACTTGTAATTAGAATAAACATATGCTGTCAATTCAAATTAGTAGTGAATAACGAAATGCAATTTCCTCAAAGAAAGTATATGCTGATAGTCTAAATGTTAAAAAATGGAAAAAGAACAAAAACGAAAATTTCCTTCAACGTCACAAAACTTTTCTAAGGAAAACTGAATTGTGGTAGTTATTTTGGAGAATATTTATGAGTTATTTACACTTTATTATGAGGAAAAAGTCTCTCCTACTTTTTTTCTTTAATATGCCACCCTTTGTTGACAAATGCAAATACTTTGAGAAGATATCCCAGCAGAAACCATCGTGGTCTGAGGGTTTTCTCGTCATCTTGTGTTAGAGAAAATGATGCTGAATCATATACACTTAACAAATCAAAAAGCAACAAACATGTGTTAGTGATGAAAATGCCCCATAGTAAGTAATCATCATAATGCCACTAAAGGAAAACAAGACCTTTTATTTACTTAACAGATTTCACTATGTTCCACAGAGAATGAATATTTTCACCAAACACCGTTGAACTGAAGTCCTGCTCATCCAATTTCACCTTCATATGAATTTTAATACTGACTATAGTAAATATGGTTCTCTTTGTGAAAATGGATTTCCATTTAGACACAAGGGACCTTGTTCTTTTAATTGGTATAGACCCAATAGGATCGTATCATGTTCACCCAAATGGAAAGCTACAAAGAAAAATATGATGATCTCAATAGTTATAACAGTGACAGAATTTGCCACATATAAACAGATAGAGCCATTTCTTCCATGTACAGACCTAGCCATGCATTGTATGTTGTAGAGCTGTAAGAAATACAAATAAAAATCTCGTAACCAGAAAGAGATTGAAAGTGGAGAAAGTTTTGAGTCGCCAGGGGACAAGAAATTGTGACTCATTTCTGAAACTCAAAGAGTTATGAAAGCTAATGAGTGGCCGAAACTATATGAGGACATTTGAGCCCAAGACCTGCTGTGAAGGATTATAATGAAAGGGAGGTGGGAGCCATGTGCCACTGGGAAGCCCAGAAGTTACGTCCAGAGCAAACAATAAGGAGGGTGAAAACAGGGATGTTAAGTGAAGCCCTGTACATGGAACAGTTCACCAATCTGCACCTCCAAATGGCAGAATTTCCAAAATTCAGAGTGTATCTCTTCTATGTGAAATTCCCTGGGGATTCTTCTCTGACAAGTTTCAGTGGACCTCTCGGGTTAAGGCAAGGTTTCTAGTGTGAAAGCTACTGCCGTGAATAAAGCCTTCTTTGTTTTGACTTTTGAGAGCCCTGAGACCTGACAGCCGCTCTCTGCTCACTGAACTAAAAACTAAGCCTGCCAGTCAATAATTTGTAGCCACACACCGAATTATTTACCTATTAGCAGAAGAAATCATGCCAACTGACCAATACTTCTTTTTTAAACATAAACAGATAACCAAGTGTTTTCATACAAATAAGAAAAATGAACAGCATAGAAGAGAAGGATCTCTATAAATTTATAAAAAAAAACTTAAACATGTGATTCAAAGATAGAAGAGACCATTTAATGAATTATAATTAACACACTCATGGAGGTTCAAGAAAACTTTACACTCACAAAACAAGAATAGGAAGCTATATAAAGGAAATTACACAATTATAAGAGAAAGCTTGTGGGGAGTGAAATATGGTCTCTGAAATGAAAAATTTCAATTAAAAGACAAGGAAATAACAGTCAAGGAAATGTGCAAGATTATAGAGAAAAACGTAAGATTCTAAATATGAAAGAAAAAACAAAATATGAAAGGGCCAATTCAAGATTACTAGCACAATACTAATAGGGACAAAAAAGGTAGGAAATTCTCAAAGAAATAATAGAAATATAAAAACAGTGGTTTTTATTTTATTGAAGTAGTTTAATTTACAATGTCGTGTTAGTTTCTGGTGTACAACATGGTGATTCCATTATATATACACATTTTTTTCATTATAGGTTATTACAAGATATCAAATGTAGTTATATATGCTATACAGTAGGACCTTGCCATTTCTCTATTTTATATATAGTAGTTAGTACCTGCTAATCCCAAACTCCTAATTTACCACCCCCTTTATGGGGCATCATCTATGACTTGCATTTTAATGGGATATTTCTAGCTTCAGTCGCAAATAGACTATAGAGACATGAGGTAGAAACAAGGAAACCATTAGGCAACTGAAAGCAACCAGGTAGGAGATGGTGATAACTTGGACTAAAGTACCAGCAGTGGAGCGAGTGAAAAGTGATCAGATTCTAAACAAAACTTCAAAGTAAAATCAACAGAATTGTGTCAAATGTGGGATGTGAGGAAAGAGAAAAGAAGAAGATATCAAGAAAGGCTCAAAATTTTTTATCCAAGATGGAATGGAATTCTGGTTTACCGAGATGGAGAGGATTACATAAGGAATGGGTTTTGCAAGTGGAATTTGGGGAGAAATATGTAATTTGGAGTGGACATATTAGATCTGAAGTTCGTATCAGACATCCATTTGGATATACTGAATAAGTAGTGAGATATTCAAGTCTGGAATTCTAGGGACATGATTCCAACAACAGTGAATCAATGTCATTTAGAACTAAGGCACTGGATGAGTTCACCAAAGACTGAGCATATAGAGACGATAGGAAAGGTCCATAGATGGGGCCCTGAAGCACTCCCATGTCGAGATGAGAAGATGCAGAGTGACAAGCTGAGAAGGAGCGTCTAGTGAGGCAGGAGGATTACAAAAAGAGTGGTATGCCCGGAGTCAAGTGTGTTTCAAGAAGGAGGAAGTCATCAACTGTGTCAAAACCTGCTTCGAAGTAAGTGAAATAAGGACTTGAAAGTGATCATTGGATTTTGCAGCATGGAGCTCTTTGGAGACATGACAAAAGCTCTTCCTGTGCGGGGATAGGGGTGAAACCAGAATAAAGTGTGTTTAAGGGAGGACGGGGAAGGAAGTAGAAGGAGATTATACATAATCTTTGAGGAGCTTTTTCTAGAAAAGTTAGCACAGGACTGGTGAGATGTTTGGAAGTATAGTGGGATCAAACAAAGACCTTTTATAACGTCTGACATTATAGCATGTTTGTGTAATATCGGGGATGTTCCTGAAGAGAGGGATCGTTTGATTCAGAATTGAGAGGGCAGCCACAGAAACAATGTCCTTAAAACGGGAAGGGAAAAAGAATGCACAAAAGAGGAGCCAGCCTTACATGGAGTAAAGACAATTCACCTTTGCAATCAGAGGAAGGCAGAATGTATGGGGCCAGATGTGTGTGGGTGGATAGATTTGTACAAAAGCACAGAGAAGCTGCTTTTCAATCGTTTCCGTTTTTCCAGTGAAATAAGAAGAAAAGGCATATTTTGAAAGAGAGCAGAAGAAAAAGCATGGGAGTTTAAAGTGAAGGTAAAAACATGTTAAATAAGCTTGCAGGAGAGAAGTGTTACACCTGAGGAAGTAAAGGAGGATTGCAAGAACCCGCAAAGAGCACCCTTGAGATTGGTGGTTAGGGACTTAGAGACATGAGAAACTGGAAACTGGCTGTGTGCCTTTCTGCAGCTCTAGTCAGCTGTGGGGGCAGCTGCACGGTGGGCGAAGAGTTGATTCTTACAGGCTTCGGGTTTTGTGAGGCCAAGATTGGTGCAGAAGAGAGGAGCCAGTGAGCAGAGCTGGTAGGGAGGGAGTCGTCATGATCAAGGAGCGCAGCTTCTAAGCTGGGCAAGGAGGGAAGTGGGGATGTGAGGGGCTTGATGCACAGTGGCAAAGTGGAAAAAGAGAGAAAGGAATTTTCGAGTACGGGTACTAAAGAGAGAGAGAACGGGGTGGCAGGAGAAAGCAGGCAGCGACCTGAGACTGGAGTGCTTGAAACTGAAATTAAAATTGAAATATCAAGGCCTACGATACAGCTAGAGTGATGAGGGTGGGCTGGAAGGCAAACTCCTGAGACATGAGGAGGTCAAGGACCCAGGCAATTAAGCTATTGGAATTTTGTCTGCGTAGATATTGAAATCGCCAAGACTTATGATAAAAGTTGTGTTGGAAGGAGATATAAATAGTGAATTAGTTGATAGGATCTACTTACAATTGTAAATTGTTGCTAAGATGAGGGTCTCAGGGATCTGTTGATGATCAGGGCAGGGAAGAGTAGAAGCAGTGTAATAGAATGGCGTAAATCTCTGAGAAATAACCTTTCAAAGGGGAGGGTGGTGCTTTACTGTCTGGAGGCAGCATGAGAGCAAGGCAGACCCCTCCCCCACCTCCAGGAGCAATACTAGGAAGCAACAGTCATCATGACAGTTCCGTGAGGAAGATACTATAACTTCCATTTCACAGATGAGAAGAAATTAAGTGATTTGATCAAGGTCACACAGGTAATAAAATCCAATCCTTGATCTAGAACCTAGGTCTTCTGGCTGGTGAGCCCAATTCTTCCTGACTCATGGCTGAATGTTGCCCTGAGAACATGCATTCAGGAACAGCACCTATGAGCAGCTGGGCAGTACTTCCTACAAACCAGGAAACATGAAAAACGATGCCCTCCAAGAGCTCCATTTATTAAATCAAGACACATGGTTTGGCAACCCTACCCTCCGATGGTTAAGAACATATTTTCAAACTTATCAGACACAGGAGGACATCTAAAGAAAAAAAAGTACATGTGTGCATACAACCAGGAGAAGGTGTGTCTGCTTCCAACATGAATTTCAGATACTAATGATGGAAAAGAGAAGACTGGTGCTGATTTCTAGACACACATTCTAGCATTAGAAACATATTCTCTGATAATGGGGGACGTGCTTTTATCACTTCCCACTGAGGCCTGGGTAAAATGGCCCTGTGATTAGGTGCTTCTCACCAAGTAAAATTCAGACAACAAGTTTAAAATCTAGGTACTTTCAAGTCCCTGGCTTGCCCTGAATAAGGGTCCTATGAGCCATCAGGACCCTGAAAATAGCTATCCTCTTCTTCTGTAAATAAATGAATTAGCATTCTCAATCATGTTTTTATTGGCCATGATTATAACCCCTTTTAATCTATCAGCCAATACGCAATGAAATCTAATTTTCTAACATCAAAAATGAGAGTCGGATTCAGACTTGTAGTAAATATCCTGAGATTGCCAGCAACTCCCCATTTGGAACTGCTCTTGCTTTTTCTTTCTTTCATGGAAGTACATGCAGTAATTACCACATAATACAAGCATAATACAGTCTTCAGCATTGCCAGTACTTTATTTTGACAGTTTAGTCATGAAGTGTTTTTTATTACACATTGTACTTTCAGATGCCACATTAAAAAAAGAGGATTATTTGATTTACTACCAGAAACACTGATATCAGTTGATAATTAAAATAGACTCTGAATATGGAAGTATTTACCTTAATTTCACTTTCTCTGACATGTTTGTATCACTCATAGTTATCACAATGGAACATAATTATCTATTCATTGATTCATCGTTAACTTATTTTTAAATATTTTATTTTAGAGACATGCAGTTTATATGGTGGATCAAACAAACAAAAGACTGAGGTTATTCTCAAGGGACAAATGATTGCAGTAAAGAAGGTTTTAAAATAGCACTATAAGAAATATCAAAGGGCATACAATTATTTTCTGAACTCCATGACAGACAATCATGTCAATGACCGTCTGTATCAGTGAACTCAGGTTAAATAATACTGTGATAACAAAAAACCTAAAAAAACTCAGTGATTTATGGGTTATTTTTCGCTCACATTACATGTCCATTTGCGGTCAAAAATGACATCTCTCTCCACGTTTCTTTGTTCCCTACCTGAAGGGATTTTTCTTAGGGCAAATGGAAAAGATAGCGAGGAGGAACCACAGAAGGACTCTTAAAACCTTTGTTTAGAAATGTCACGTAATTTCCACTTACTGTTTTCCTTGGCCGAGGGACATGGGGGCTGACAAGTAGAGTCTTCCTATA
The DNA here is from genome assembly GCF_036321535.1 of Camelus dromedarius. Taxonomy (NCBI): domain Eukaryota; kingdom Metazoa; phylum Chordata; class Mammalia; order Artiodactyla; family Camelidae; genus Camelus; species Camelus dromedarius. Next base: position 44,903,671 of record NC_087436.1, read on the forward strand.
GGAAGAGACAGCACAGTGATTTTTTAGAAATGTTCCGTATTTTTAATATTAAAAAAGCTAACGTCCACTTATCAGACACAAAATACCTAGCTGCAATGATTTCAGGAGATTATAGGATCCCTGAAAGCCCCAAGGAGGACTCCCACTCCAGGTGTAAGGCAGGGAAGGAGGGCAGCTGCGACTCTCCTGCTGAGAGGAACCGTGCTGGGAGCACACGGGATTGATAGGATGTATGTGATTGCCCTTCATTTTTCTCTATTTACTTATTCCTGGGCTGTTTGCCTCTCGCTTGCAATCAGAGCCTATGTGGACATTAGGTGATCCAGCTCCTGACCCACTTCCGGCTTAGCACAGCGTTCTGGCAATCACACATTTCCAGCCATCAGCTCTCTCACCAATTCTGTCCAAGTCCTTTAATCCACACCACTCTGCTCTGCTTAAGGAGTCCCAGGACTGCAGCCTCTGCAGCCTCCAAGCACCTGTACCACATCTGCCCACATTCACTCAGTCCAAATCCCAGACCTGGCGCCTCGCTTCAAATTGGGCAGATTAATGCCACCATCGTCTACTGCCATCTACCTATAAATAGAATGTGAAGAATTATTAAGCAAATACACTTTGGGTAAATAACAAATAAAATCTGAAAACATAGGATCCAAAGGGATGGAAACTAACTTCCTATGTAGTAATAAGTTTAGAAACCACTGTTTCTTGAGTTCATTACAAAGAGGAGGACTCTATGGACTAGAGGGGTCAGGAAAGGGCCAGATAAGAAACACATGCCCCTGGGCTAAGGAGGATTTAAAAGGATGAAATAGAAACTCAAATCATCACGCTTATTTAGCAACTTTCTAAAAATGTAATAAAAATACACATAATTACCTCACAGACAGCACATATACTTGAAATTTTCTTACGTTTACCTATCACATTTATAGATTCAAAGCATCAAACTGTAACCCAGTTAGAATTAATAATACATTGGCATAACTGTAAACCTTATTAGCTTATTACTAGGTTCAAAAAGTCAAGTTATGAATAACACAAATTAATCTTATGCATCTCATGCATATTCTTAAGAATAAGGAAAGACAGACAGTATATAAATACTGATTCGGTCACATTCTCGGTATCAAATCTTTATGAAATATGTGACTATTTCTTTGATTATGGCATTGCCAAACTGTTTCGTTTCAGGTTTAGGATGAAACGGCAGCAGTGTGGGTTTTAGATAAAAGATCCTACCTATTGAGGCTTCAGGCTGCACCCGACACGGGAAGCGGCTCAGAAACAAGAGGTAAATGTGTCCCATTTCTCGCCTTCCCTCTTAGACCCACGTGGAGGAATGCAAATGCAACGGCACTTTGTGAAAGCTGTATCTGAAGGCAGCATTTCAAACAGCGCATCTTGCTTTTTCCGTGAAAATGGGAGACCTTGTTTACAATCTCCCTGTTTAGAAGCAAGAATTTTTCCTGCCTAACATATGAGAGCTATTTCACATAATCTTTTCCACCCTGCCTTGGAGGACCCTCCAGGAATCAGCAATTCAGGTTAGCTGGGGAGTTTTCGTCTTTAGTTATCTTCTTTTCAGATGGGCTGGTCCTGACGTCTCAGCCCCTCGCTGGTTCTAGCAGTCCTGGGATAACACTGGTCCTGCGTGTTGGGGCTCCTTCCTGCAGGGACGGTGACAGAAGGTACTAAAGTGATATGTGATCAAGGTGCTTAGCTCTTCAGAGTGTTGTTTCACTTTTCCATGTAGGAATCCCGCCAGGAAAAAAAGTTCAAGCATTGAGCTTACCATCTCCAACCTTGTTTTCAGGGATGAAATGGAGGGGAAAGGGGATTAATTTTTCATATGAATTAAAGATGACTCTAACAATATGTTTCTGTTCGAGGTTAACAAACAGGAAAAGGCAAGTGATCAAGATGTTTACTTCAGACTGCTACTTACAGCTACAAGACACTATCATTACAGGCAATCCTTTTTCATGTCAACATCAGTTTAAAATTACTCAGGGTTTTTCAATGAGGGGTCTAAACTTATGTGAGTTAAAAATGACATCATAAAAGTAGTGACATATTTTTACCATTCAATAACCATCAAAATAATAAGACTAAAATGTCTTCTAATCTCCAGCTATTGTTTGCGTAGCTACTAAAGGCAAAAAAAACCCAAAAACCCACATAGTAGACCAATAATTATAAATGTCAAATTAATTTCTGATTAAAAGTAAAGATTAAATTACGAAGGAAGTCTGTGGTATTTTGCTGAGTACTGATTGGAATAAGGTACAAGTGATTTCTAAAGATTAGCAGAATATTCATTACTGCCCACTAGTAGTAAATATACATGAATTCACTTAATAATCTATGCTTTGATACAGGGCTGCTTTTCTTTGAGATAACTTACTTGTTAAGCGGCACAAGCAGAAAAAGATGCCAACAGTGTAATTTTCCATAGTTCACTTAATTTACTGATCTGCAAACACATTTCAATAAAGTTCACCTGAAAGTTCAAAATTATGAAGAGATGAACATTTCACATTGTTTATTTAGATAAACAGATATTTTTGTTCTTATTTTCCGTTGCTTTAATTACAATCCTCTGCTGTTGAAAAAAATATTTATCACATCAATGGAATATATCCAGTCTCTAAATTCATATGTAAAAATTGCAAAAAGGTAAAACTGTAATATATTCATATCAATAGCTATGTTTCAAGGGTGACACTTAGATACTGATTAAAAGCTCAGATTTTGGAAGCCAGGGTTCAAATCTTGGCTCTGTAATGTTTTAGACTAGCTTAGTAGTCACCAGCACAGATTTTGAGAACAGAATGCCTGGGTTTAAAGCCTGGTTCTGTCACTTAACTAGATACGTAATTTGGGAGAGTAACTTAATACTTCTGGATCATGATTTCATTATCTATTTTAAAAAGAGAGAGAACAATTACAGTACCTACCTCATAGGATTGTTTGGGGTTTGAATTTGTTGATATATGTTAAGCACTTAGTACCAGGCTTACAATAAGTGCTATGCAATTGTTTGCTTTATCATTGTAAGTATTATTATTATTATGATTATTAATAGATGACTGACTTTCATCAAAGTTGTTTAACCTCATCAAATCTATTTCTTCATCCACAAATGAGATAATAACCGTCTCCAACTAATAGGGTTGTGACAAAGATTGAAAGACAAAATTCGTGTCAAATCCCTGGCAAACTCCAAGGCAAGCAGACAGTACTCAGGATCCACTGGTAGTTTGCAGGGGCTGGTTTGGGGGGTTTCTCACTTCTCTAGTAGAAGGACTATGATGAATTCCCTTGTAGCAGGACTCTCACTAATTTTCTAACTATCTCTAACTCTCCCTCTCCCTCTCCCCTCACATACAGGAGGGATATTAAGCTAGAAAGGACTGACTACTCTGCAAAGTCAGGCATATCTCATTTTATTGTGCTTCGATTTATTGAACTTTGCAGATAATGTTTTGTTGTTGTTGTTGTTGTTTTTACAAATTGAAGGTTCCTAGCAACCCTGTGTTGAGCAAGTCTATTGGCACCATTTCCCCAACATCATTTGCTCACTTCATATCTCTGTGCCACACTGGGGTAATTCTTGAAATATTTCAAACGTTACATCTGTTACGGTGATCTGTGATCAGTGATCTTTGATGTTATAATTATGATTGTTTCAGGGTGCCACAGACTGCACCCACAGAAGACAGCAAAATTAACTGATAAATTGTGTGTTCTGACTGCCCCACTGTCTTTGGCTGTCCCACTGGCTGCCCCAATGTCAGCCATTCTCTATCTTTTTCCTTCTCCTCTGGCCTCCCTTTACCCTGAGACACAACAATTTTGAAATTAGGCCAATTAGTAACCCTACGATGGCCTCTAAGTGTCCAAGTGAAAGAAAGAACCACACGACTCTCACTTTAAATCAAAAGCTAGGACTGACTCAGCCTAGTGAAGAAGACATATTGAAAGCCAAGATAGGTCAAAAGGTAGGCCCTCTTGCACCAAATGAATAGCAAAGTTGTGTATGCAAAGAAAAGGTTCTTGAAGGAAATTTAAAGTGCTACTCCAGTGAACACAGAAATGATAAGAAAGCCAAATAAACTTAATGCTGATATGGACAAAGTTTTAGCAGTCTGGGTAGAAAACAAAACTAGCCACAACTTTTCCTTAAGCCAGAGCCTAATCCAGAGCAAGAACTTACCTCTCCTCAATTCTATGAAGGCTGAGAAAGCTGATAAAGTTGCAGAAGAACAGTCTGAAGATTAGTTCATGAGGTTTATGGGAAGAAGCTAAAAGTGCAACATGATGCACCAAGTGCTGATGTAGAAGCCGCAGCAAGTTATCCAAAAAAATCTAGCTAAGATCGTTCATGCAGGTGGCCACATTAAACCATAGGTTTTTCAACGTAGATGAAACAGCCCTCTATTGAAAAAAGATGTCACCTAGGACTTTCATAGTTAGAGAGGAGAAGTCAGTATCTGGCTTCAAAGCTTGAAAGGACAGGCTGATTCTCTTGTTAGGGACTAATGCAGCTGGTGACTATAAGTTGAAGCCAATGCTCATTTACCACTCCGAGGGCCCTTTCCAGTTATGCTAAATCTATTCTGTCTGTGCTCTATAAATGGAACAACAAAGCCTGGATGACAGTACATCTGTTTACATCATGGTTTACTGAATATTTTAAGACAACTGTTGAGACACACTGCTCAGGAAAAAAAAAAAAAGATTCTTTTCAAAATACGACTACTCATTGGCAGTGCACCTGGTCACCCAATAGCTCTGACGGAGATGTATAATTAGATTAATGTTGTTTTCATGTCTGCTAATACAACATCCATTCTACAGCCCATAGAGCCAGGATTAAGTTCAAATTTCGAGTCTTATTATTTAATAAATACATTTCATAAGGCTCTAGCTGTCATAGATAGTGATTCCACTGATGGAGCTGGGAAAGTCAGTTGGAAAGCTTCTGGAAAGGATTCATCATTCTAGATGACATTAAGGACATTTGTGATTCACAGGAAGAGGTCAAAATATCTGCATTAACAGGATTTGGAAGAAGTTGATTCCTACCTTCATGGATAACTTTAAGTTTCAAGACTTAAGCAGAGGAAGTCACTGCAGGTGTGGTGGAAATAGTAGGAGAACCAGAATTAGAAGTGGCTAAAGATGTGACTGAATTGCTGCATCTCATGATAAAACTATAACAGATGAGGAGTTGCTTCTTACGGATGAGAAAAGAAAGTGCTTTCTTGAGATGGACTCTACTCCTGGTGAAGATGCTGTGAAGATTATTGTAATGACTGCAAAGGATTTAGACTATTTTATAAATTTAATTGATAAAGCAGCAGCAGAGCTTGAGAGGACTGATTCCAATTTTGAAAGAAGTTTTACGTGGGTAAAATGCTATCAAAGAGGACATTGATAACAAAACCAACTAGAAAGATGCAAAACTGACTAGAAATCTTAATGTAGACACAGAACCTGGGATGGACTACTGAAAGGCTTTGAATACAAGTAATACGGGAAATGGTGGTACATCCAACAGAAACTGAGAAATCAAGAATACATTGTGTTCAGAGGAAAATATTCATTTTGATTTTAGAAAGGCTGAATTTGAGATGATGGCAGAGTATCTAATGATAGGAAGTTAGCGATGCAATGATTGTGTAGAAAAAAAGTCAACGTTGTAAACGAATAGTTGGGAGTCATGAAATAGTAATTGCTGTAATTCTAAAAAAGAGCTTTCATGATAGACTACCAAATTATATGTCAGATACATCATTCTAAGTGATGTTTATCATTCTGAGATGAGGGTTAGAAATATTTCCTTATTTGAGTCTATTTTGTTACATCACGTGTACAAAGAGGCACAAAGAGGTATCGTAGAATAATTTCTCCTACGGTTCTGGCCATGAGACCAGCTTCAAACTTGTCAGTGTCTGGAACCGTGCACATCTATTACAAACCATTTGCTGATAGTCTGGGTTGGAATCAGTCATGTATCATAAGCCTTGGAAGTCCATTGCATCCATGCAGACTCTGAACTGCTCTTTAATTTGACTTCCTATGTCTCACTTTCCCTTTAGTGCCACTATCTAATGCAGCTGGCCATTAACCAGATGTCATTTTACACCCAAGAAATGATCATACTTCACAACTGGCTAAAATGATGTCTATTTAGTTTATACAAAACTCAGAGAAGCTTCTGAACCAAAGATGCTGGTAAATGCAAGATCATTTTTGGTCACCAAGAATGGTGTAACTTGACTTCAAAGCTAGTACTCAGACCAAAGATAGAATGAAAAATTCAGAGAACTGGTGTGGGAGGGAACTACCATTAAATTGAAAGGCATTAGCTCTTGATTTTGACTTGATTCTCAATATTTATATCAAGGGATGCAGCAAATCACATTTCTATATTATGTATTTATAAAAACAGATTTTGAGTTTTCCTATTTTAAGAGAAATATTCAAATAAATTTTCCAGCTATGAAAAAATATGTCCTCTTCCCACATGCTTGTAAAAGAAGTGCTGGGACTTCAGGTTGATATGCTCATTTAAAAGACCACGGCAAAATGGCCAACAATGGCAAACTGCATAATTTCAATTAGCTTCACAAAATTTCAAGCCCTTTGTTTGAAGTTATTTTTTAGTAAAATCTCGGGTTATTTATATATATAAAATGTATGTAAATATAAATATTTATAGTCTCATTAGCTAAAACTAACTCTTATTTTGCAAATCACACTTTCTCTTCATTGTCATTCATTAATTTAAATCGGTGGTTCTCAAACGCTAATGTGCCAGAGAAAAAGTAGAGATATTTCTAAATCCTTAAAAAGCCTTATACAGTGAGTCTGGGCAAACACCCAGGAGTCTGAATTTTCCACAAATATACCAAGTAATTCTAAAGCATGCAATCTTCAGACATCTGTTTGAGAGGCTGTCCTAAATGATTCTAGAGATCTGCAAAAACCAGAGGGAGTGATGTAACTACACGGCATTATTCACATGAATGGTTACTTTAGAAGGAGCCAAAGCATATCTTCGTAAATACAAATAAATGTTGTAAAAGTCTCATACAGATTTTTCTACCAAATAATACAGAGATACAGATCCAACTCAGAGTGCTCTAACGTTGAGACTCCTTGCACTCTTACCTAGGTTTCATATCAATAATAGCCATGAAGAAATAACCTTTTGTGGTAGAGTTCTTCAGTTCTAGTAGTGTTTGCTGAGCAGTGCTCTGTTATGAACAACAAAAATACTGTATAATATCAAACCAAGCAAAACAGAATCTCCAGAGCTGCCCATCCAAAGATACTAAACACTACTTCAGAGCTGAAATTCTTTGAGAAAAGCTGTGTTGGGGGACAGGGGATATTGAGTTGGAGAGGAAAGAAGCAAGGAGTGTGGTTTTAAGAACTCTCTTCTTTTTTCCCATTTTCCTTCCCATCACTCTGTTAAAAAAAAAATGTAATTCTTTATGGAAAACTTTACAACGTACTAAGAGGTGTCCAGGGCCTTCTTTAGGGCTGAAAACTGATGTATAACAGATAAGCCATCTGTCAAGGATGAATATTTAGAAAGCAATTTTTAAGAACTCTAACATACAAACAATATTTTTGTCAGGTATCGTTATTTTGGAAGACAATTGTTCAGGGCACTTTCTCTAAGCAAGCATGACAAAAGTCTTAAATAGTTTATGTGTAATTTTACTGTGAATAATATTAATCTTACAAAATTATTATTGTTTCAATTAAATGCAAGAAAATAGTGCATGAAACTAAATTACCAAGAAAATCAATTACCAATAAACCGACAGCATATTTGTATTATAATTTGTCCTTTAAATAATCAAATGTTCTTTCATAAGCTTTAGCTTATTTCCCCCAAAGGGTTGACATGGCATTTTGTCTTGTATTTGAAAGCTATCTTTTGCTGTTAATTTGCATTAAACAAACAACAAAAAGACAAGAAAATCAAAGGAAGTACCCCTATATAGTTCTCCCACACATCTTGAGCTGTGTGAACAAGCAGTTAAAACATGCAAATCCAGTTTGGAGGAAATTTGACATCTCTATTATAGATGAAAGGTAAACAAAGCAGATGAAGGATTAGTGCAATTCCAAATTTAAGATATTGCTCTCAGTGACTTATAATAAAGTGGTGTTGCATACGGTGGCATGTTTTAGATGACATTTCAATTGTACGAGCAATTTGCATTCTATCTGACATTAAATAACGTTCTTAGTATTATGAATTCCAGCAGCATCCTCATCTCCACAGCATAAAGATATGAACTATGAGGCACATCTTAATGAAGGGAGTAAGTTTTCCTGTCAATCTGAAATGTGAGACAAGGCAGTACCTGGGCTAAACCGCCAGCAACATTATTGTGAGTTGCCCACTCCTGGCACAGTACAAATCTTCAGCTAAGGCATTCTTCTTATTAAATAAAGATCTATAACTGAACACATGTATCTGTAATATCACTACAATCCAAAGAAAATTAAAAGACAGATTATGTCCAGGATATTACATGCACCACCACAGAGCACTGCTAGAATCTGGTATGGTCTTGTTGCTAAGATACCTGGCTAATGCCACGGAAACGAGCCCCTCTTACTAATCTAGTACAATCCATGCATGCTTCCACATATTTTGGCAGGAGAAAGTAGGAGTCCACTGACAATGTTTTGGGATATGACTAGCCAGTGTTCCTGAATTTATACATTTTTTATCTCTTTCTGGTAAGCTTCAACGATCTTAGCGAAATAAGAAATGTAACACTCTGTTAATGGCATTTGGTTGCTTTATGCCATTTAAAACAAGTAAGATTACTTTTTATCCTTCTGCATAGTCAATAAAAGTTGCTTAAAAAGGTAATTATTTAAGTGTCTTTGGTTGTGAAATTGTGGCTCTTCCCAAAATGATTTCCCTTAATCTTTGTGATTTATATTGTTATATGCACATAAATGACTAACTGCCTTTTCTCTCTCTATTGCTTTCTTCAAGGAGAATGCAATGTACCCGTTTCCCTGGGTGCATACTGAATAAGAAATCAGGACACCGAAATGAAATAATTTTATCAGAAATTCCTTGCAAACCTATGAGGCATAAAGCTGCTTTGCAGTACTAAGCGTTTCCAAAGATTTTTTTGTTTTATATATTTAAGAAAAATGTATATTTAGAGAGAAGATTAAGAGCTGTTTCCTACATGACAATAATGCATAAAATTCCAAAATGAAAAATAAATATTTGCGGCTTCCCTTGTATAGAATGCAAATGTGCTTTCTACCTCCAGGTGTCATATATGTGTGTGTGTATATATATATATATATATATTTTGGAAACAATCTGCATTTGTTAAAGCAAACTAAGCAAAGCTTCCTACTAAGAAATCAAACCTTTTTTTTTTTTTTTAATGTAAGTGTGTTCCTCCTCTATAGTGCAATATGATCTTCAGAGCATCAGTGACGGTAGCTCCATTGAGCTCAAGTTATGATAACAATAACTTCTGCAGATGTTCATAGCTGTCAAATATTATTCACTAAAATGTCAGAAGATGTGATAAAAAGTTAAACCAGAAAAATTATTCTAAAGTAATTGGTTCAAGTCAAGAAGGCAAGGGAAGGTCAAACATTAATCCCTATCCATAAACAGTGAATGAACCATACAGAAATCACAGCCATATTGATTTTTTAGGAGGAAACAATTGTGCACTGCATTGGTGGACACATGGATAAAGTGGATGCCTTATACATGTACTGGTGTGCAAATTTATAGTTGCATATCAAAGGTGCTCAGTGATTTAAACAAAAGTTTTTTCTTCAGATTTACTGGATTTTTACTCAGATTTGCTTTCTTATAGAAAGAGACTTAGCCCATCTCTGATGATAATAAATTATAACCTCGATTACCTTACGTTTACGTTATTCACACTCTTCTGTTTTCCACTCCATGGATTCACAAGGTCATGTGGAAGGGTTATTTGTCCAGAAACCATGGGGACTTCATGGATTTAGAATTCTATTTGCAATGTTATGACAATAGCTCATCGTGGTATCCTGCAGTGATTAGTGCTAAAAAGAAATATCACAACTATCACTTTGTACCAGAGAACATCTAGAAAATGTATACACATGTTTAGTTTTTTAATTCATGTGCTTCCTATATTTCAAGCCCCTCGGGACCTTGATACAATGAAAATGATTTCTAAATTACCGCCTCCGAGCAGTATACAAGGGTAACTGTATTATAAAACAGGAGATTGTCCACGACAAAGAAGAAATAAATCAATAACAGGTGCAAGTATCTCAGAAACTGTTACTTCAACATAAATTGTCCCTGTAAGAAGGACAGAAAAATGTTTTTACAAACCTTTTACTTTTTTCAATTCTCACTGGAATCCCATGTCAGAAGAGAAAATGGCTGTTTGCTTAGAATAAAGTGTCTTAGCCATCTACGTGGATCTGACAGTAATGGCAAAGGATGGTGCCGATCAATACCCATCTTCTTCATTCCTGAAGTAATAACTTTCAATAGGAAAATCTATTTACTTTTACTTACCTTTATTTTATTTCATTTTGCTTTAAAGAAGTTCATTCCAGAGGGAGGGTTTACCTTGCAAACAGCAGTTAACAAACTGATGATTTAACTAAAGACTCTGGGCCAGGAGGGGAGTTACCATTGCCATACCTGTGTGTTAATGTTAAGAAGAGACATATTTTGGCGATTCTGAATTTGCTATTCAAATAACAGCCCCTAAAAACCTTTCAAGGCTCACAGCTGCTTATCTGGAACATATATCAACCAGGTCAATCAGAAACAAGGGTCAGCATTCGCATTCCTACATGTAGGGCTTCTTGAATATTTCACATTCCACTTGCTGAAGACACTACATGCTTCTGTACTGTATGGTAAGTCAAATGTCACTGGGAAAGGATTTAACAAGGAAACCTCAGAATCTTTCTGGGAGAGTTCTGTAGTTTCATACATCGTAGAAAAACTGTAGTTAGGGCAGACCATGCATTCTATGTCCAGAGCCACAGAAGTGAGGGAGGTTTCACCCCTAACTGTCATAACAAGCATGATTCTAAATTGTTCTTCAAAATAAAATAGTCAACATATATGAGCATAAGCACTGAAATAAAACATTTTTCAATGTTTGAAACATTTTCTTTTCTTTTTATCGCTTCTATCTCCCTATCACCCCCATAGCTATTTTGTAATTATGACAGATTTTTATTTTGTTGAGCTAGAATTGGCTTAAAAGTTATGGTTTTTTTGTTTCCTAAACACATCTGTTTTACAGATTGTCTTTCTCAAGGGGATGAAAAGTGACATTTGAAATATCAGACATTTAATAACATTTAATGACAATTTTTATCAGTGACTCCATTAAGTGATTTTAGCCTAATAATTTTTATTTTTGAAACTGTAATTAAAAGTCACTGCAATTTAATATGTATAAAAGTTAATGTAATTGTCTTTCTAGAATTCTGGAATTGAAATCATGAAAAACAAATTTTTTAATCAACATTTAGACTATAATTTTTCCTTTATTTTCTCTACATCAAAAAAAGAAATTAAAAAATTATTCATATACCTATGCACACACAGTGATTTCAGACCAACTATGAATATTAGATAACCTTTTGATACTAGAAATGGTTGCTCAAAAACATTGATATTAATATCAATAGCAACTTAGTTTTTAAATTACAGGAATGAACTAAATAAATAGCAACCTGAGACTACTAATTCTCATTGTGAATTTTTAATTAATAATTGGTAATTCATTTTAAATCAAAAGGAGTAATAAAAACCCATTTCTGAATTCTAGGTTCACACATAAATCTCAGAACACTCACTGTGTATATTTGTAACTAAGAAAGGAGCTCATTGGTATTAAATCCTGCTTAAATCAACTGCAAGATGGGAAATAAATTAGAGGCAGTACTCTCCTTAGAATTTCTAAGAAAACATATATTAACATAGAGGTAATATAGCAGGAGAATTAATTGCAAATAAAGCAAAATATACAGAGTGATAAAGATGAATTACATTTCACTTCTAATATCTAAGCATTCACTACTCAGAGGATGTCAGCAAAGGGAAAAAATGCACGTATGCTTTACTCATTTTATATTTGCACCAGACGTAGAGGATCACGTTTTTACTTGAAGGTGATCAGGCTTTCACTCTGATGAACTTCTCTGTAAGCGTTTTCATGTGTGTGCACGTGTACCGGGAAAATAATACACGAGAAAGCTTCGTATATTGTTGAAACACAAAGGACAGATATTCCATTTAAGTAGAGCCTCCAATAAATCTAAAGAAAAGCCATTGACAATTTTATAAAAAAAATAGTTTCACTTGTTAAAAGGCACCAGGGGATTAGAACAAATATTCAAGGTCTTAAAGGTTTTAGAAAGCTTTTTGTTGTTGTTGCCATTCTCAATGACGGTAATTTTTATTCATTGGTTTGTACTTGCAACATATTTTGTTGTACAATTTCATCCACTATTTCATGTTGTATAGATTGACATGAAACTGGATATTCTACACCCCTCCAAAAGTAACTACATTTATTTTAGGAAGGTGACTACCTATAGTAAATATATAATATACATAATTAAATAGATGCACTTTAAGGAAGTCTTTTGATAGGATTAGTCCTGTAAGCAATAGGCATCATTGAAAATATAAACAAATATTTGGGAAAGAGGTAAAGTTTAAGAAATAATACATTTAAATCTCAAATTTAAAGCGTGTAATTGCTGTTACTCATCCCTCAAACTATACTCATTTTAATATTCCAATTAAACCTGAGTATCTGCAAACACAATTGTGTTCCCAATAGGTATTCAATATGTATTTGGGGAGTGAGAAAAGAAAAGGTAGCTGGGGACTTAATATTCTCAGCTCAGAGGCCTATGAAGAGGCAAATATGTTCCTCTCACTTATTCGTTTGGTTTTCTAAAATCAAGACTCTTAAAGTCTTGAATAGTTTGATGACTATACGATTAAGAAGAAACTCAGTACCAATATGTTAAATGCACTGCCTTTGTGAGTTAGTTTTCATTTTCCCCTGTGAAGAACGGTAGATTACGCGATGGGAACAGCGTACCAGGCTGAGGCCTGCAAGAGGAGGCAAGACAAAGACACTCACACAGGCCACGACTTCTGCACACGTTCCACAAAATGCAGATTCAGAAGATGATCCTTTCTTTTGAGAAATTACATTAAAATGTTCTCAGTGGGAAGCTATTACACAGGAAGCTTCAGATCACCATTTTTAAATAAATGATAAAAAATAAAACCCTCTGTCTTTTAAAATAGCCATTAAAAATAAATATTTAGGGGAGTCTAGAAAGCTGTTCCTATCATAAAGCTACAGAGCCCATAAAAGAAGATCAATAAATATTTATTTCTGATATATTTGTTTCATATATATATATATTTTTTTTGTCTGTGTGTGTGTGCATGTCTGTCTGTGTGTGTTACAGTTACACAACTAGCTAGAGAAGTGTGAGTCCAAACATTGATCACACTCGATGTTACTCCACTGGGTCATTTTATAGATTTTTCTCCCCAATGCTTTATTTCCTGAGGTTTTAAAGAAAGGAAGATCTGCCTGGTTTATGCCCATCTTCTAGGTCCCAACAAAAGACATGGCCATAATTAGGCATTCAAAGCCATAATCACAGGATCAAAATCACACAGAGTTGTAACGAGCACATGGGCACAGAGGCAACTTGGCGTGCTTAGATTTTACTAGGCACCTCCCCCGTTGCATTAGTTGTTTTTATTTTTGACTAGACAGATGTACCTCATCTCTGTTTTAGAAGCCTCTCAAGCTTTGTACCTGAATTCTCTCAAATCTGGACCCAAATGAAGAAAATTGGTTTATACACACACTCAAAATTGTTCAGTAGTTGATTAAAGCTTTGGCTCTGCAAGAGTAATAGACTTGCAACAATAGAGTTGCTAATCTGTGTGAAGTAGTTGCACACATATGCTTCTTTTTCTTCGACATGACTTAGCAATAGTGGAGTCCGAAATATCACAGTCATTGATGTTCATCCAAATCACTATTTTCCATCACTTAGTGCATTACTTTGATATGGACGTATTTATAAAAAGTCTGTGTATGGATGCATGTGCCTTGAATTTCTGAATTTCTAAATTCACTAGCATCAATTATTATATTTTTTTACAGAAAAATACAGCTCTACCTAGTTCTAAATCATAGATAGAGACAATTTAAAAACGTAAAGTAGCCAGCAAATGACGGGATAAATAGAGCAAGAGGAGCTACGTTAGTCTTCCCTTCTTACATGCGGGAGCTCAGAAAACGCTGTTGGACATAGCGCTTTATTCGAAGAGGTTTCACACATGCATTTTTAATCAGGATTATATTTCACAGAGATCTGTCACCGCTCACAAGTGCAGCCGGCCGGTCCTCCTTGAAATGTATCAGCTCTCGGTCTCAGCCCTGAACTAGTTTTTCTTTGTACAAATCTAGACTTGGTGATCCACAAGGTGGTGTTTTTCTTAAAAGGAAAAAATAATCCTTTACAATTGCTTAGGACCCCCATGCACATTATTTTTAGTTCAAACATACAACTGTTTTAACCTGGAACCATCTTCTAAATCACTCTCTCCGCCAAGTTTAGAGTCTAAACATTTGGCTTTAAGGTGTTTGCTAAACTAGAAGATCTAGTAAGTGGCTGTTTTATATTTAATTATTTGCATAAATTTTTATGTTGAGAGAATCTTACATTTTTCTTCTACTCTTGATCTATTGTATTATTAATCTATTCTCTCCTAGAACAATGATTAAGATGGCATACTAAGCAAAATTAGTGAAAAATATTTATATGGGTAACTTTCTCCAATGTGCTCCAGATATTAGACATATTATGTGACCATACTATAAGCATATGTTATTTTATATACCTATGTGTACAAAATATCCTATAGAAATTTATACATGTAGAGAAGCCAAAATGTGTGTATGTATATATGTATATCCCTAACACTGCCTGAGCTAACAAAACAGATATAAAAGCCAAACAAGGAGGTTAAAGATCATGGTTAGTATTGAATAAATTTGAAATTATGCAATAATTATTCATGATATTTTAAATGATCTATTTTATAATGCTTATATTTTGAAAACTTCAGCTTATTTATAACAACAAAAATTATTGTTGTTAATAAAAATAATCAAATATTCAGATTAATACAGGAACAGAGGAGATTTTTTTTCTAAGCTTAAGTTTGCATATAGAGTGTTTAATGGCTAAAAAATAGCAAATCTCTGTTAAAGCACACCCCACACAGTACACCTCTAGGAACTAACACTTGTCTCAAAATACATTTCAAAGAGTGTGTAACAGAATTTTTTTTTCAGTTACAAAAATCTCTAATATTGGTGAAAATGCAAAAGAGTACAGTCAGTTTAAGATCTGTAGGTTGGGGACGACCGTGTATCAGCGTAAGTCCAGGCGAACAGGCCGACACCAATAGCACAGGAATATTCACTCTAAGTAACCATGTCTACTATATGTTGTCAAGCAACTGGTCATAAAAGCCCTGAATAAAAGGGCATTTGAAATTGGATCGTTCTGAAAATACCACAGCTGATTTTTTATATTCTCTGACAGTTAAGAACAAAAAGACTTTCAGACGAAGATTTTAGACACTCCTTGTGATACTTGACGTCCCTAAAGTTTATGCAGAAGATTACCAAAAGTCTGGAATCCCCTAAAAAAAGTCAGTATTAAGCCATTTGATTCTCAGTTGCTTCATATTCCTGAAGTGACTATATTCCTCTCCATCATCATCATAAACACTGTACATTTTCACATCTGTCAAAGCATTTAAAAACCCGGAGCTTACATCTGCAAAACGGGGAGAAAGAAAGGCAGCCTAGAATGTTACACAGAGTCCTTTTTAGAAAAATCACATTTTTAATAGTTAAGGCTTTATTTAATTTTACCACAATCAGGTTTGGAAAATAAATTTCAAAATTCTATTGCATCTAATTGGCGGCACAAGTACCAATGACTCAAAATTTTCAGGAGCTTAAAAGATAAAATTGTCTTTCAGATCCAAATTGTTGCCTAGTTGAAGTACAAGGAAAAAGAAGGCATTAAAGCAATCATACTTTTTTTTATCCATTGCTTTAGCATTTAGTTAACAAGGAATCTGTGGCTTTGGAGTTGCTTAGCCAACAGGCTTGTAAGGCACATTTATATGCCCCAAATGGTTTCATGTTTCCAAAGTGAAATTTTATAAGGTATTAGTTTAAAATATTTATCTCTTTTTTTAGGAAAATTTTTCTCTATAGTCTGGGGGGAAAAAAAGACTTTATAAATGACTTTTCCCTCAGCACATATTAATGTTTAAGCTACATAATAAAGAATAAAGGTAGTAAAAGGAAATCATTTAAAACATGATGTAAAAAAACAAATTTCACACAACCTAAAAGGGTGTCATTACAGAAGATTGATCAATAGTACAAAGTTTTGCATTTTTCTTGAGAAGTACAGACCTAAACTTCCTAGATCTTATTGAAATCTGAAAGATGTTAATCCTTGTATGCTTATAATTCTGTTTGTTTTTTAATATATATGATGATCTTGAAGTGGATAATAAGCATATTTAATTTATTATACAAACATTCATCATTAAGAGAGCAATAAGCTTGAAGCCAAAATATCTGTATTTGAGCCCTCCCTTTACAGCTTGTACCTAATTCCCTGAAATGGCACTTCCTCATCTGAAAAGTGGGAATTATTTCTGTCTCGATTCACCTGTCTCACAAGTTTGTGAGAATGAGGGATAATTACTCTCACTGTGATGAGAATACTTTCTGTCTTTCTGGAGTACATGGGCCCCATATATAACAACTTTAATCTCAGAGGAATGAGGTTGGTGTCTCCCTATTACATTTTTAACGAGTGTCACCAGAAAATAACTTATTTATTTATTCATATGTCTATCCATGGTCTCCCTGTTGTAGAATGGAAGATCCTTCTGGGCAGTGACTTTGTCTTTTTTGTCTCTGTATCCCCAGGTCCAGAATCAGTCACTGGTACATCAAAGATGCTCCAGTACATGTTACTGAGCTAATTATCTAAAAGCTATGTATTCAAATAAAAATGTAAGAATATAGGCTTCTGCTACTTTCTCCCAGCAGATCCATATTCCAATGAATCTTTCAGGGATAGGTGACATGATGATGTGATCAATAAATATGACTCAACTAAATCCAAGCCTTTACATTCATAAGTAGTTTTCCATTGGCAAAGGGCTTTCCCATGGTCTGCATGACCTGATACTCTTAACAGCATGTATACAGCATCTGTATTATTCTGGTTTATGCAGGACACAACTGATGTCATTGTTCACATCAAAGACCATACTACTCATTGTATTTCATCTCCCTTTTACCCTTTTACCTATTTTGTTTCTGTAATTGTCCCTTCCTCTCCCACATCATGATTCCCACCAGCATGCAAACATTTTGTAATATTACTCATTTAAAAACAAGTCTTTTTTTGATTCCCTCATCAGCTGCAGCTTCCACTTCACTTCTCTGCAACTCATTCCAGTCTCTCCTTAGTCTACCTGTGAGGATTGTCCATTGGCTTCCCTACTTCCAATCTTCCCATTCCCCACTGAACTGACCTTAGTCAAGATTTCAACTCTACCAACTCTGAAACCCCTTTCATCAAAGTCACCAATGATGTCCATGTTTATAAATCCAATAGTACTCAGTTAATCTTCATCCAACAATCTCTTAGTGGACTTTAACAATTGATTACATTCACCTTTTTTGAGACATTTCCTTTACTTGGCTTTTAGGAAATCACTGGGCACACTTTCTCAACTTCCATTGATAGATGTGTCACCTTTCCCTTCTCTAACTGCTGAAATTAGCCAAGCATGCTTCTTTACCCTCTTTTCTACCTCCTTGATCCCTAGGTGGTCAACTGCAATCATTTGGCTTTAAATACCAACCATAAACTAGCAACTCCCATATTTATATCTTATATTCTAACTCTCCTCTTAACTCCAGACCCCTATACCTCAAGTAGCATGTTTAATAGGCATCTCAAATTTAACATAACACAAACTGAACTCTTGATTTTTCCCCCAAATCTGCTCTTTCTGAGATCTTTTGTATTACAGTAAGTGACACCAAGATTCTGCCAATTACTCTTGAAAACAAACAAGTACATAAACAGACAATCTTGAGAATTATCCTTGACTTCTATTTTGCGTATCTTGCATCTAGCCCATCAGCAAATTCTGTCAGCTCCATCTTCAAAGCATAACCAGAATCCAATAAATTCTCATCATATCTCAACAAGATTTAGCATCTCTTGCCTTAACTACTAATAGAGCTTCCAATCTCTTCATCTGGCTTCCACTTTTGTCTCCCCAGGATCTATTTATATTTAGAACCCAAATCAAATTGTATCACTAATTGGAACCATCCAATGGCTTTCTATCACACTTAGAATAAGACCTAAAGACCCAAGGTTCTACAACATCTACCCCTCTAGCCTCACATTCCTAATTTTTTCTCCTATCACTTTTCCCATATCTCTTTGGGCTTTTGCTCTTCCTCAAGGATGGTGATCACACTCTTGCTGAAGTGTCTTTATATTTATTTTTCCCTCTGCATGAAGTATTCTTTACTAAATATTCTAATGGCATGCCCCCTCAATTCATTCAATGTCAGCTCAAAGCCATTAGTAACTGTTTATTTTTTGATACTAGAATATAAACTCAATGAGGGCAAAGATTGTTTCTGTCTTTTTCCTTTGTGTATTCCTGACAGTACAGTGCCTGAAAGAAAGCATGGTCTCCGTATTTTTGGAAGGATGGAAGGAAAAAGTAAAGAAGGAAGGAAAAAAAGGGAGGGAAGAAGGAAGGGAAGAGGAAGGAAAACAGGGAGGAACTAGAAGAGAGTGGGAAGAATTAAGGTGATATGGAAGTTGATTTTGTTTTCAGTTATGTAATTACAAAAATAACTCTCATGTACCAAGCATTGTATCATTATAGACAAATTAAATGGACTGAACTGGATGGGATACAAACAGAAAACATTTGGAAGATGCTCTTCCAAATCTCATGTTTTTAGTATATGCCAGTAGCTATCCAGGCATTTTCAGCTAAAACGATAATCATTTGGGCAATTAAGATTCACTTTAGACTTTTTAAGCTTTAAATGAATTTAATTTAAAACTTTAAGTTCCATTCCAAATCATCCCTCCTCACCCCAGCTCCAGCCTGAGCAGCGTCTCTGGGAAAAGATAATGGCAGCTGCCCTTCTGCGTTCCCTTGCCTTCTCTCCTTCCCACCTCCGAGTGTTCCAGGGCTTGGGGTGGGAGGTGGGTTTTTAAGAAAGGGGAGGAAATGCATTTTCATTGAGTTGGTGCATTTTGTAGCCTTTCATGGCTAATATTGGACAGCACTACCATAGCAGGCATCCAAAAGCTGGTCTTTCAAGAAGCACCATAAGTGGGTTTCCTTGGGAGGATCCAGGAAAATATTTGTGCTGAATTTCTCAGGAACAGAGAAGGGCATCTTTCAGGGGGGCAGAGAAGTGATTGTGGGGTTGAGAGCACAAAGACTAAGGAAATGGTTTGAATCAACTACTCTTGGAATTCGACTAGACCAACATTAAAAGAATAAAAGTACTCAGTCAAGCTGCATCTGAGGCTATTCCTTATCAACAGACTATCAACACCTCTAAATATAAAATAAAAATATGCAAAGTAACTAAACTTGTGTTTTAACATTACATTTAAATCAATTATGAGAAGATAGTTAGTGTTTAAGGGTATAACTAAGTTTAGTAAACCACCCAGCTGACATATAAATAATAATACAAAGTGAATTCAAATAGGCTTAAACATGAAAACTGTGGAGGGACCGCAAAAATTTATGATTTAGTGCAATGTTCCAAAGGAGAATGTACGTGTTGCAGGAATCCAAATTAGATCTCTATTCATTCAACAATTCCCTAATTATCTGAAATGCTGTGTTTCATGTTAATTCAATTCTCTGATCATACTATGTAATTGTCAGTTAAAACAGAGACACTATTGCAAGAATACCTGCAGTGGTTAGACATCATGGTAAGTTTTTAAAAATTTTTAATTGAAATTTTTAAACAGCAAAACAATAAATTGTCCAGGACAATCATTTCATTTACAGAAGCAGCATGTGATAATTTACTTAGAAAGAGAACTCTGAGATATGCGATTTCTGTTAGAGTTGATGCTCAGATACTAGCTGAAGTCGGTTGCATTAATGACTACATGTTTAAGGGAAAAAGCAAATATGATCAATAATTTTATATTTTATGTTAGTGTGTGGGGAAAATATGAAGTTCAATTTTTTAGTGGTTTCCCACTTACTAAAATTTAAACCCTTTATTTTTTATCCTTTTACAAATGTCTATAACCTGCCAACTTTCCCAGTATTTTCTTTTATTCTTGCCCAGACCTGTCGGCTCCAGCTGAATACCTGGCTTGTCACTCTCTCTCAATTTTGTTCCTTTTTCTCTCCCACTGGTTCCTTTCTAAGGAAATGCCTTCTTCCCATATTTCTCTATCAAAAATCATATGACCCTTTAAGGTTAAGTTTAAAGCAAATTTTTTCCTCTGTACACTGCTCACCTCAGCTGCTTGTGCAATTGCCCTTTTCTTAAAATGTATATTTTTATCATCCATTTTTCTCCAGGCATTTACTGTCACTTATTGCAATCTTTGTGAACATATCGTCCCAATTAAGAACTATAGCCTAGAGATGAAATGTTGTCACATATTCAATTAGGTTTCCCACAATATCCATAGGACCATAGATGTGTGTGTGTGTGTGCGCACGCGCAAGTGTATGTGCATGTGTATATGTATTTCTATTTATCCAGTGTATATTGTTTATGCCCCTGTTTGACCCCCATGCTTGTCACTATCATAGGTTACAAGGCACTGGAGAAAAGCCACTGAAACACTTGACAATCTTTAGCCTAAGATTGTTTATGCCTAATGAGGAATGTAGACAAATGAGTAATTCAATTTCAGTGGAAAAAACTGCCATGTAAGGAGTCTCATGAGAGAAAATAGAAGGAGCAACTTATCCAGATGTGAAGAAATAGAGAACATGACATGGAAGGGGAATTCAAGGATAGGTCGAAGACATCAAAGTAAGAGGAAAGAAACAGTTCTAGGTAGACGAAAGGGCAAACGAGAAGGTTCAGGTGAGAGTCTGTGTTACTCAAAGAGCTGAAATAATGTGTGGTGGGGCCAGGATGAGAAGCAGAGTGGCAGATGAGGGAGGGGAGGGCTAATGGTGCCCCTTTGGTAAGAAGGCAGTATTTCAGGACAGAGGAAATAGTCAGTGGCATCACGTGCTGCCAAGATAACAAATAAGAAGCAGACTGAGCAGTGTCTATCCGGTTTAGCATAAAAAGACCTTTGGTAACTGGCAAAACAGCTTTCATGATGGCCTTAAAATCAAACTATAGTGGACCAAGGGGAAAAGTGGAGAATGTGAAAGTGAGGTGAGAGCATAGATAATGTTTTCATTGAGTTGGACCATTAGCAGAAGGGAGAAATAGGGGGCTTCAGAGAAGATGAGGAACATTTGGGCATGGTAAAAAATCTGAGAAGGAGAAGCCCATAAGAAGAAATGGAGATAATCGATAAATCAAATTCACCCAGGAAGTGGGAAAAATGGGATTTAGGGCATGAGGGAGGGAAGAGCCCTAGTTAAGAGGACATGGGTAACATCACTTTTTCCATTTTAAGGGAAGGGGAAAATTCGGAAAGAGTAAATGTATGTACATGTAAATGTCTAGCTTGGCTGGGAGGAAGTTGAAGAACTAATATGTTCCCTATGGTACCACTGCCCTAATGTATTCACAGTCATTTCTCAGAGAAAGTGCCACATTCCATTCCAAGGTTGATAGTGAGCAGACCCAGAACGTTCTGATGGCTTCCCAACTGAGCTAGAAAGAATAAGTTAGGAATAAGCCAAAGTACATCTAGTTGGAGGTTGGGACAAAGTAACTGTGACGGAAAGGCTGTCCCGCTAGCTCCAGCCCCGCTCACCCTACAGAGGCCTCAGATGTCATTTAATATGAACTTCAAGACAGATGAGCAAACCCCAGCTCAATCTAGTGCAATATTTCTATTCAAGATTTCATCTCTATGGATTGGCTGGAGTCTAAGAGGCTGTATTAATAATCAACTATACTTTTGTGGCTGGAATTAAAGACTGTAAAAGCAGGACAAGGGATTACCTGTCATCCAGCCGTCCTTCACGTGAACATGCACGAATCCCCTAGGGAGTTTGTTAAAATGCATATTCCCTGATCCCACCACCACACATTCTGATTCCAACAAACCTATGGCAGAGCCCTGATACATTCACTTTTCACAGTCATGCCATGTGATTCAAGTGTAGATGTCCCACTTTTGAGCAAAATCTTCTAACAAAGAACAGAAAAATGTGGCAAGAAAACCAGATCAATTCATCCAGATATTCAGCTTAGCTTTTGAGGTCCTAGGCTAGGTTCTAGATCACCTTATGGAAAAATAGAAGGGAAAAAAATGTAGATACTGCAGACCCAAGTAACAAGGCCAATAGACCAGTAATCATGGCAGGTTCAGAAAAAATAAAACTAACCTACAATATATAGCAATAACAAAAGTTTTCACTGCACGCTTGGGGATAGGAACAATATTATAATGTAAACATATTATGATATATTTAAGGAACATATAGAGACAAAGATCTCCACAAATATAATTTCTATGCAAATACCCAAAAGAGTAAAATCAAGAAATTTATTTGGTAACATTTACACTTTTTAGAAGACAAAAATATATTTTCTTCTGTTTGGAATATATCGACTAGTCCATCTAAAAACAGAACTAAATAATCTCTAGGGGTCCCCTATAAACTCTGAATTATAAGAAATAATTATTTTATTCTTAGATTACCAAATGATACAGACAAGCTGATTTTCTCTCAAGTCTTATAAGAA
Source organism: Camelus dromedarius (assembly GCF_036321535.1). NCBI lineage: Eukaryota > Metazoa > Chordata > Mammalia > Artiodactyla > Camelidae > Camelus > Camelus dromedarius. Next base: position 44,926,779 of record NC_087436.1, read on the forward strand.
TAAATAGCTACAAAACCAGCATCTATAATCAAGTCTATGCCTGTTTCAAGTCAACAAGCTAGTAGTCATGAGTATATTTACACCATAAATCCACAGATATTCTATTTTGGTAAAAGCATGAAACTTATCTTTTCCTGCAAAGCACTTTATGTAAAGATAAAAACATCCTTCTACTCTGTTCCTAAATCTCACTGTACTAATTTTATTCTCATTTTCTTTTCATCGCCATCAATATCAACCTCATCAACTCATTAAAAAACACTATTAATACCTGAGCTGGGAACTGTGCTGAGGAGCATACAAAGTGCACGACGCTTTCAGATTAAACAAGTAATTATACAAATGCCCTTTAGTGCACATTTATCAGCAGAAAATCCGCATGAGAAGAAAATAGCCAAGGAAGCCAAAGTTATACATTTCTAAACACAAATACGTCACCTGAGTTAAAAAGAAGAGGCTTAATGAAAATAAACAGAGTTTTAAAAGAGAATTTGAAAGCCTAAACGCAGCTTAGGGCAAGTTGTGACTTTTCAGTATCACACAAGCATGCCATGGAAAAAGGACTATGCTCTCACCAAGTGGACAGGGCCACACTGAAACAAGATTCTCTCTTCAACAAACATATTTTAAATGGGAAAGTTAGCATCATTTCCACAATCACTGAAATGCTAAACATTTTCTGTATTGTGTTCCCAGCATTGTATTTAGTTCACTTTTCTAAGAAGGTTCTGGGAACAGGGAGAGAAAAAAAATAGAGTGAAATCCTGAAATGTCTACATGTTACCCTTGGGAATTCAGACCATGTCAAAAAAAAAGGCTCTGAAACAAAATAATAATAGTAATTAATAACAATAATAAGCTTCGCAGGCCAGTGCAGCTCATCTTCCACCTTGACACGGGCATGGACAGCCTGTCACTATGACTCCACATAGGTGAGAATTTATAGAAGAGAGATGGGGCAACCTTAGCCAAGAACTGGAGATCCTAATCAACAGCTATCTAGTGTAGTGGTCCAGAGTACTCTTCCACCTAAGACACCCTCTGGTTCATTCTCCCATCTCCACCACCAAATTCCTACGTTGCCCTCCACAGCTAGTCAAACTTGATCAGCAAAAGACTGCACATAAAGTTTAATAAAACATAGTTCACACAATGTAGATTATTCCAGTCACCACATTTTTAACGTTTACATTCTCATTATCCTGCACAGGTTTATGCTGGTTAAATGTACAATTTTCAGGATGCTTATTGAAAATACTGATTATGTGCAATGGAGTAAAGATTTTACCTTCACAGTCAGTGCAGATATCTTCGTTTAGAAGCCTGGAATTCTGAAATCCAAAATGCTTTTTGAAAAATGCAACAAATGCTCATTTTTTTATATGTGGTAGTATGACTTTGGGTATTTAAAAATTGCCTCAAATCAGAATAATTTATGCTTAAGAAATACCTAGAGAATTAAAGCTGCTTAGAGTTGAATAAAGTTGCAGTCCTTTTGAAAGCATCCCGACCAATTCCCCTTAGGTTTAAAGCTCTTCCAAGGTATTTTATGGTCATTTGAACTATCTCTTCTTGGCTTCCTAGTACATTTGAAAATATTTTCTATGTTTAGTAGCCATTTGAATTTTCTCCAGAACTGGTTTGGACACATATCTTCCAGAAAATCCTGATAAGAGTCATTATAGAATTGGAGGAAGAATTTTCTGGAGAATGAAAAATAGCAGGGTAGGAAAATTAGAGGATGGGAGTGGAGGAAAGAATGGGCAGGATGTTAGCAGGACCAATTCCCCGCCCTTCCCCTGATCTAGATTCTTTCTCTCCCTTTGCCATTTTTCCTCCTGGGGCCAGCTCTGTTCTCTGAGGTCCTTGCTCCTTTGCTCTGGGATAAAATAATTCAATCAAAATCTTTCCCCCTGGCCCAAAGGGACCTCACACCTCGCAGCTGCTTCTCTCTGAAGTGGAGAAGTATCGAAAGACAGAGCATAGTGAAAGCTGGTAAACATGTCTTCCTTTAAAAAGGGAAAACCACATATTGGAAGGTCATACTAACAACCAGGACTGTCATTTGGCTCCAATATTGCAACCACTAAATATAAAATTAAATTCTCCCATGTCCGATTCTTCTCCTGGGCCAGTACCAAAACAGTAAGTTGCCTAATCTTTTTTTTAAAATTTTTCCACCTATTCTCATAGCTTTAAAACCTACATTCTTTCTTTGGATGAAGCCAGAAAGCACTTCTCTCGCACAGAGGCTGTACTTTGTATTAATTGCTCTTACTGAATTATGTTTTCATACTCTGTCCTGGGTTCCCAGTGAGAATCTTCAAAAGAAGTCGTTACTTAAATATGACCTTATTCTGTGGAGACACACAGAAGTGGTCAACTGTAAAAGTCCGCATGGGAAGGATGCTCCCTAATCTCACAAAAGTGACCGCCTGCAAGAAGGGAGGCAGGGAAAGTGGATGAAAAAGAGATGTAAATATATCCATACTGTTTTATTTCTTCCTTAAAAGAGATTTAAAACTATTTGGAAGGATACGAAAACTATGTACAAACTGGGAACTGGATTATATTTTCTACAATGCTTTTCTGTATCTTTGGAATTTGGAATCCAGAACTTAAACATATAAAGAAGACATCATAGAAAAATCCCTAATTTTTTTGAGGAAATTATTGAAACTATTCTTATCTAGCGGCAGTCCCAAGCTTGAATGCTGGGAATCTTGTCAACATGTGGATTAGCAGTTTTGGGTAGGGCCTGAGATTCCACATGTCTGACCAGCTTCTATTGATATTGGCCGAAGAACCACAATTTGAGTAGCAAGTGTCCACAGTGCACAACAGTTTCACTTTTTGATGAATGCATCAAAAATATGTCTCAGTTCCAGGAAAAGCTTTGCTTTTCCTTTGTAAATGTTATGAATTTTGTTTCCCTCTTGACCTTGCCCACTAGGAAGCTCACAGATAAGCCTGTTACCCATCATGGGAATTGTCCAGGACTACACCACACACACTCTTATGAACATATTTACTCTGGTTTTATTTTATTCTAACCATGTTGTCCTTTTGTCATAATTCTTATAGCTATACATCTTATTCCAACGTTATGTATCTCTTCTTATACACTGTTTCAAATCCTCTCAGTAATGAGGTTTGGCATAGTTAAGTTAACTTGGAGGCCACTGTTTTGGAGGAGCTCACAGTCTTAAGAGTCAGAGTGACATATGCAAAATTTAGATGGGCTAAGTAGCTCTAGAGAGGATCTGTAGGATGGAGTTAGGACTCTGCATGAGAACCTCTGGAATCTTACTTATGATTAATATTCACAGTCACATTAATGATAGCAGCCACTGACTGAATGTCTACCAGATGTCCAATACTGGCCAGGTATTTTATCTCATTCACCTCTTCTATCATTTATCACATGCAATCCTACCTAATAAGTTTGTGAAGCTCATATTATCATTGAATTCTGAAGGTTTATCAAGACTCCTTATGCACTGTGTCAAGGCAGATCAAGGTTTAAAAACCATATACAGATGACACCAAGGACCATGCTCTCATGGTTAAACATGATGCCTCCACATGCTTCACAGAAGAGAAAATGCTTAATCTGAGACTTAAAGGCTAAGAAAGGAAATTCAACATTTCCAAGCAGACTAAGCAGGGATGGAACAGGTGGAGGGAGAAGTTATTCCAGATGAAGGGAACAGTACATGCAAACCAGGAGAAATGTGAAAATGCACAATGTATTTAGGGTTTGGCAAGAAGTTCAGAACAACTGCATCATGGACCCTCATGGAGGAGAAAGGCAGAGGAGGCAGGGGCCAGACTCCTAAGTCACTTGCATACCTTGCAAAGGCATCCTGGAGGCAGTGGAGAAATATAAAAAGATATTAGGTAAGAAGGGGAGCAGATTCATCTTTTTTTTTTATGTACTTTCATGGTAGTGTAGAGGATGGATTAGAAGAGAACAACGATGAAGGATGGGAGATGATTTAGAAGGAAGGGCCAAAGACTTTAGAGAAAGCATCGTATTCGAAAGGTTTTCAGGAAGCAGACTCTTTTGACTTGATGTAAATTAACTGTGCAGAATGCAAAAGAAGGAAAGGCTGGGATTTAATCCACCACCATATTCCTGACTTGATAAACTGAAGGGACAGTGATAAGAGATAGAGTGGAATAGGTCAAGGTGGATATGAGGCATTGATAAGAATGTGGATTGCAGGGTTGGAGCCAGAAGAGAGAGAGATGAGGCATCAATTGTGTGGTCATTGCAACTACAGGAATGAAAGTTACCACTCAGTAGGAAAGCACATAATAGGAGAAAGGGTCACAGAGACACCAATATTTAAGATGAGAGTTGAAAAATCAAAACTTGAAAAATGCACTGTGATAGAAAAGCAGAAAGGTGGAAAATCTGAAGAAAATAACATTGAAATCAAACATGGGTAGAGTGTAAAGAAGGAAAAATTCAATGACGTTAATATATTGAGAGACTAAGTATCATAACAATAGAAAAGTTTCATTGATTCTAAAATTATAATGTCATCCTTATTTTAAACAAAAGAAGATTTGGCAGAGTAATGGAAAGACTGCAGTCGGTAGAAATGAAGACATGGAGAAAGCAAGGGCAGACAGTACTTTGACAAATCTTGGCCAAAAAAAGACAAGAGTCTGGAGTGGCACCAGTAGCATTCCTAGCACAGGAGGAAAGAATCTAGATCCTTGAATTAATCCAGGATTTGTGGTCTTCAAGGTGTCTTCAATGAGAGAATAAGGCTGAAAGATGAGAGTAAAAGGTAATTATACTAATATTGTTCAAGTGTTGTTCTTAGAGTCTAAGGCAAGTAGGATAAAGAGTAAACCCAGAGAGGCACCAACAGACAAGAAGCGACGTGGAGAGTTAAAGGAAGACAGTAGTTATTTCAAGAAATCGGGGAACAAGCAAAGTGGAAGGAAGATTCTGGGAGAGGTAGATGGACATGTTTTATTCTAAAAACGTAAGGAAGTAGAGATGATTTGACAATGGGAGGATATTCAAGAACTTACAAAATCTAAGATGGAGCAGCGGGGTTGGATTGCTTTTGTGAAGCCAAGATGGAGTTACTGAAGTCCATGAGACGGAAGAACTCTGAGGGGGGGTCTCTCATGGGCTTTTTAACATCAACGCTGTTATTCTTCAAGACCATGGTAGGAGCTGAGATCCAGAGGAAGACTGAATCACTTGCTAAAGTTTCTGTTTGTGGGAACGAGAGCTGCGGAAAACCCAACAATGGGACGTGGAGGGATTATTAACGCATGAGGGTCCTCATTTATTAACGTGAGTGTGGAAGCAGAATTGCCTACAAGGAAGCAGCACGGAGAGGCTAGAATAATGCTGACTTCCTGCAGGCCTGTGTGAAATGGGCCGAGGAAATGTAAGCAGCCTCTACTTTTACCGTTATAAACAGAGAGATATTCTGGAGTTTGGGATGACAGGAAGCTGGTGTTCTCTGATGTGCTTGTTATTAAGTTATTGACTCTCAACTCTACAACTACACTTCCATGCTCTGTTTTGTGATTCTAGGGCTGGGACTCTGCAATCCATTGAAGCCTTGCTGGCTGTTCCCCTTTAAGGTCCAACATCGGAGGACACCAGAGGGAGATGAGGAGGCGGGAGGAGGGAGAGGGGACTTGGTCCTTCCTGTTTCTCTCTCACAACCTTAGCAATCCTTCAACCTGGCAGTGGATATTTACTCCAGCAGCAGCAGGTGACTCCAATTTGTAGTCTCCCCATATTCCCAGGCCAGCTTCAACTTTCTGCTTAAAGACACCCCCTCCAGCCAGCCAGAGTCCCCTCAAGAAGTCTGATTTCACCTCTGCATGGCTCCTCCTCCAAGATTCTAAATTTTATGAATCCCAAACTCAATATAATTCACTTGATTGCAAGTTCATATAATTTAACTTGGGGTAATTATTTTTAATAAACATGAACAATATCTAACAGTTGCCCCAACAATTTCTTGAAATTTGTATTTCGATCAAACAGAAAAGTGCATAGACTATGACAATTGTAAAGAACTTTTAACATGTTGTTGTATTTGTAATTTCTAAGAGAACATACTACAGATAGAGTTCAAACCCCTTTGACCCTACCCCAGATCACATTTCCCTCTTTTCTTCCCTCTACAGAGTTAATATTCTGAAGTTGGATGTATATGTTTCACATCTGTGTTTTTCACTATGTATATATTTTATCTGCAAATGGTATATAATGGTTTTGTTTTATCAAGCATTATAAAACGATGTACTCTCTATGTTTCTGCAGCCTACGTTTTCACTTATCATTAGGCTTCCTAGTTTTCTCCTTGTTGATACATGTACCTTTACATCATTTATCTCAACTGTTTTGTACTATTCCGTTGCATGATTATATCACATTTTATTTAGCCCATGGTCACTAATAGAAATTTATTATGTTCCATTTTTCCTACTGCAAAGAGTGCTGGAATAAACATCTTTGTATATAGCCTTCTATGCAAGTAGCAAAGTATAGGATTTCTTTGGTTTTCTAATTATCATCTCCATTTTCCAAACTTTTTGAAAGTATGAGGACTCTCCCATTTACTAAAATGCTAAATATTCTGTAAAGTTATTATTCCAAGTTACATTCACACAAGCAGCTCATAAAAGCTCCCACTTCTTCATGTCCTCATCAACACTTGGTATTTTCCAGACTTTCAATTTCTGCCAACCCAGTATGTGCTAATAATAGCTTATCGTTGTTGCAATGTACATTTCATGCCTCTTAGCATCTTTCCATTGTTTTTTCTGCTTTATTGGTTTGCCTATTCTGAGAAGTCCTTGTTCTTATCTTTTGCCCATTTTTCTATTGTGCTGCAGGTCTCTTACTTCTTAATTTGTAGAAATTCTTTATATACGCTGTATGTTAACACATTACTATCTGTATACATTGCAGATATCTTCTCCCAGTTTTACTCTATCTCCTCCTATGTTTTATATAATTCTTTGCTATGCAGAATTTTTTTCTTATCTTAATATAATCAACCTTTTTCTTTACAGTGTATGTGTTTTTTGGTCATCTTCTGCCCTGATATTATATTTTCTCCCAACAGATTCAAACCATTGCTTTTCACATTAAGATATTTAATTCATCTCATATTTTATGTTACATTTTTTAATGTGGCTAAACTACTTGTCCTAGTGTCATTTTTTGAGTAATATATCATTTTGAATAATTTATCAATATGTCATGAAACAGCCCCTATTCTATACCAAGTCTTCATTTATGAAGGCATTTCTGTCTAAGCTCTGCATTCTGGTCTGTTTGTTTACCACTATTTCATAGTACTTTATCTTGATTACTATAGCTTAATGGCATCAACACTTTCTTTTTCTTAATTTTCAGAAAGTGTCTTGATTATTCTTTGTCCTTTTCTTTTCCGTTTGAATTTTAGGATCAGCTTGTAAGCTTCCCAGAAAAGCCAGTTAGAATTTGGAATGAAATTAAATCTTCAAAGTTCCTTAACAGATATTTTCTCATCTTTTTCTCCCCACAAACCCCAAAAGTAATTGGGTAACTATTTCATATGAGAAATTTAAAATATATACATTTTAGAAATGTTTATTTAGTAAATTGCCCAATATCACTGGGGAGGGCTGACATAAGAATAGATTTCTAAATGATACAGTATATGTGTTTGGTTTGTTCATTTACTAATTTTTTAAGATTGTGAGCATCCATTTTTCCATCCGTAAGACTTCACAGCCCTTGAGTTAATGATCTGCACACAAGAACTGCTCAGTGCTTTGGTGATTTTGATCATAAAGAGAAGGAGAAAAACAAGAAGGAAATGGTGAATAGAGAAAAAAGAAAAGTCTCCAAACACTTTCTTTACCAGAACTTGCAGTCTTTTCTCCAGTCATGATCTTTCTTCCCTCCAACTCATCAGTCTTTTATTTACATAAAATCGAGCTTTATTACACAGGTCTGAGCGGTGATGAAACTGGCTTCTCTGCTCTTGCCCTGTGTTTTTCGTTAACTTGTATGAAGTTCTGTGATAACAACATAAAATTCTTTAAATTGACTCTGCCTCTGTTTTTGGAAGATATGCATAGAAGTATCTAAAGAATTTCCGTTTCAGAAACAGTTCAATAGAATGAGTCCCCAAAAAATGAATATCTGATTATGAACAGTACAAAATGACCAAGAAAGGAAAGATTCTCAAAAGGCACACTATTTGAAGTATTTTGGTTAGCTGAAATATCTCCTAACCACAATCCAAATTTTTCATTGAATCTATAACAAAGATTTCTTAGAAACTAAGCTTAGACTTTTCTTTGCTGTAATTTTAATTGTTCTATCTTTATCCAAAATCCATCCCTAACAAAAAAATTATTTTAACTTTGAAATAAATACATATTCAAATAAGGTCCCTAAGCAAACTATCAGCTGCAAAATGTAAAGTTTTTTTTTACATTTCACTGTCTTAACGCACACAAAAATTTTAATAGTATATAATACAAAAACTTGTAATATTAACAGGGTTAATTAGATTTTCTAAAATTATATTTGTTTATTTTCATCCGTGAATCTGTACTGCTCTTTAAAGTCGTATGATCTTTTGTTGACACAGAAAACAAATCTTGCAAAGATATTGTTATTACTGATAGCTAAAATAGTTTGTAATTTGAAAGGTGGGTAGGAATTACTATGGTGTAAATGGATGCCAACCAGAAAGAAAAATGACTAAAGCATTATCTGTCCCCTCCCCAAGCCCTCCCCCAAACAAACCCTGGATACAGTGTAAGGGAACACTTCCAAGAGGCAATGTTCATTCTACTAAATAGCTCCCACAGTATGTAGCTACTGGTACCTCAGGACAGATTGAAGAAAGAGAAAGGGAAACAGGAAAAGGGGCAGACAGCTGGATTAGACTGTACTGTGTATATTAGTGATGGGTAGACTTCAAAAGACTTAGAGGTTCATTTTGGACAGGTGCCCAGAGATTCGCAGGCTTACCCAAAAACCTTCCATAACTTCTGATTTTAAAATTGAGCTAGAATTCCTTTGAGACCAGACTTTTGGTCTTCAGTCATATTCCGTACTCAAAGTCCTTACAATAAATTTATGCTAAAAAATTGTAAACTTTCAGAATCCTGAAAAAAATGAGGTACTTATTTTAAATGGATAACAAAAATAATATGTTTAAGAATTTTGAAGAAAAACTGTAAACAATATGTTTTTTCCTAGGAGAGACAGGAATTTCTTAGGAACATTTGTCTGTTATTTGAATCCAGTTTTAAACAATATTAACAGTCAAGCTTTTGAACATGTTTCTGGAGACAGGTGAACACATGCGGGTTCTAATTCCTCTGCAAAGGTTAGTAAGAGGCCCCTAACTAGTGTGAATCTTCATCCAGAACTCCTGATGAGTGGTAGGCTGAGAGACAGGCAGGAGGTCTGGAGGAGTTGACAAGGAATTTGTTTGTCACTCTAATTGCAGGAACTCCTTTTAACTGAGCAGTGAGAGTTACCCTTCCAAGAACATGATCATTCTTTGGTCTAATTATCACACGTCTAATTAAATGTCTCTCAAATGGCTCATGTAAGGTTTATTGTTATTAACAAAACCTACTCTGTAAAAAGTTACTTTTACCAGAGATCAAAAATTATTTTTTGGTACAAAGAGGAAAATCCTAGTATTTGGTACAAAAAAAGGAAATTCTCATATTGAACCACAATAAACTACTTCGTGTCTATTACTATGATTCTGTATCTGGCATGGTGTTACTCGTCTCTAGAAAAGATGACCTTGAATATGGACTGAATATGCAATAATGAAATAGACACAAACAGGTTTCAATATATTTTTTAACGTTTTAAAAATGTTTTTAATGTGGTCACCTCAAGAGTCTCTTTTTAACAGAACTTACACGGCTATCATGGGGAAGGTCTGTTTTCATGAGCTGATTTACGAATGTGTAGCTTCTTATAACCTACATCCCACAACAGGTGCTCCAACGTCCAATCTCTATGATACTGCATTCGGCTCTCCAATAGGTATGAATAAAGATGATTCTCCAACAGAATTAAGCACATTAGCAAGGAAAGCTGCACCTTGGACAATTTTCTTTCCAAAGGCTTTTAAGCAGTTACAGCTAGAGAACAACTAGGTATATTTAAGTGGTCCAAAGTTTCTCAATTTTTGAAAAGCTATTATCACAAAAATACTGAATGTCAGTGCAGATTTCACTTGAAAATACACAGGTCCTGCCAAAATAGCAGGAGCTTATTTAGATCTGCATGCTCTGCTCTAATAAAAGTGCAAAAATTAGGAACAGTTGTCTCATGTCAATCGCATGCTGAAAATGGACCCTCAGCAGATATGAAAACTAGAATAAGACCTACGTCTCCTTACAGTTCTGGGAGTTTTCTAAAGCAGACCTCATTTGATATTTCAAGCCGTTTCTAACTAAGACAGCACTTGTAATTTGAACTATTTGTATCATTTTCCCATGCTTTTTAAAGCTTCTCCAATCACTCTCCTCTTATTACTTATTTGATTTTTGAATTTTCTTAATAATACAATAAATATTCTAAGAAGAAAACCAAAATCAATGGTATTTACTAATTCTACTAATTATGAGTGATGTAGACCAAACAGGAACAGGAATAACAGGCAGGAATTACTTTCATTGTTCATTCAATTCAACATACAATTTAAATATTTTTCTTCCCTAAAAATTATCCCAGCCCATTCATATACAGTAATGAAATGAGTAAATTTTAGCTTCATGCTCTAGCTCTGGAGACCATGACGAATTGAGAGCTAAAGTGAAAGAAAAAAAAAGACACAAAAGTTCTAAATTCTATTGATGTGGTGCATCCAAGATATCCATTCATCTGGTGGTTAATCCGTTTCAGGAACATCTAGTATGCTCAGTGATTATCTTAGGAAACTATCATGAGAAAATATAAATTAGACTATTGAAATATATTAAAATAATAAAAGAAAGTAAAATAGTCATCCTTTGAAATATTAGACTAGATTTTTATTACACCATTCATACACTTTGAAACAAGCAGTGTTTTTGGTAATATGTCAGTAATTCTCACAACTTTTTAAAAAGTTTTGAACCATTTTAACACACGTCCACTCAAATAAATTAAAGCTTCTCTTCCCACTGGCTCATTCAGCATCAAGAAGCTCCAGACTGTCTCCAACGGAGAGATGGAAAGGAGTTTGAAAAGGCATTTGAAACATTTCAGAGAAGTGAAAGATTAGAACCTCATACTTTTACCCCCAAAGCCCTCAAAACAAGGAATAAAATAGTATATATTGGCTTTGAGTTGTAGGATGCATTAAAAAAAATTCAATTACATTTATCTTTGAAAATTTTCCCTAAAAGAGACCACCATGCTGAAATAATCAGTTGAAAAGCATCAGAAGCTACATCCCTAAAAATCAGTACTTAATTTATTGGACAACTTTCAAGAATTACACGCACAATATACTTACTAAATAACATAACCATATAAACTGCTTTGGAAATTGTGTATTAACAAGTTCATAATTTCTTCCCTCTATATATTTAAATTCAGATTCCAATAAGTAAACTGGTCCATGCATTTATTATTCAAAAGAAATTTCTTAAAAAATTCAAATCTTAACTTATTAAAAAATATATAATAAAAGACTTTTTTGTACTTTAGTATGCAAGAATTAGATTGCTTGACCTCTCTTTTAATGACTTAATTAGCTGTACTAAAGCCCAGCTGGGCCTCTGCTGACAACATAGCTAGATATTTCAATCAAGCAGCGTTATGGAGAATAAGTAATAAATGCTACCTTGTCGCCATGCAGTCCCAAACCATAGTGCACGCTGGTAATGCTAAATTTGATCAGTATGCCTCATATTTCAATTAGTCGTGGTCTGAATCACTAAAACTGTGTAATGTGTATGAATTCCTGATATCAGATACAGAGCCACAGGCTCCCACAGTTAGAAGCCATTGAGTTTGCTTTTATTAGCAGCCAATTAATGGCAAAAATCTGCATCGCTTTTAAAATTTATAACCTCTATTCCAGCTGCATCCACGGCTCCTGCTATACTGTATACAATCAGATCCATATCACTGTCGCAAGTCAAACAGCTGCAAACTGTAGTCTGTCTGCAGAAGTAAAAAATCCTTTCATACAGAAGCTTTTTTTAACCTCTTAGAAGTTCTTTTCAAAGCCCAGCAGCACCAGTCACTTTGCGACAATGAGCGATTTAATACAGAGGGAAAGAAATCTACACCAAGGTAACCTCCTGGGATGTGCTAGGTTTTCAAACGGAGTGAAACCCTACCACTCCGACATCGCACAAGGGCAAGCAAAGCCACTTCTCCTGACCAAGGCTAAGAAAATATAAACATATAAAACCTGACCCGCATACCAAGTTAACCCACTGAAGTCTGTACAGCGATTAAAACAAAGCGGTATTCCACAAATTTAATATTAAGTAACGAGCATCAAATTTTGGTACTCACATTTAAACCTTAGATGCTGCCTTAAGAAAACATCTGTGGAGATCAGATGCCCCATCAAGAAGACGTTTGTTGTGTACCTCCAAATTTCTAGGCATTGTTTTTAGGAACCAGACTCTCTCTGACATACGATAAGACAGGAAATTTAGAAGTGATCAGATTTAGTAACAAAGCATGATTGCTTTATGTATCGCTAATGCTGTACTTTCAAGATTATTAAAGGAATAGTTCAGCTTTATGGTATTACATATTTTAACTCACTTTGTACATACCATTCCTTGAGCTCTGAAATACTTGGATATCTGACCATTAAAATGTCATTTGGGAGAAATAAAACAGAATGCCTTCCTTTGGTCTTTTATAAAATACTATTAAATTTTCCACATACATTATATATGTATTATATTTATACTTTATGTATTATGTATGCTTATACTTGTACATAATTATATATTCCTATATTTATATGACATGAGGTCATGTAGATAAAACAATTCACCTGGAAAATGGAGAGCGTGAACTCACCAACTCTAATACATGGCTATAAAAATGTTGTGCTAGGATAATACAGACTGCCGTCATGGCTAGTTAAAGACAATAAAATCCTATTTTACAAAATTCAACTGCTAATAACCGGCATTCTTTCTAACTGCTTAAATACTGCAATAAGACTTATAAGGCCACTGTGAAATCACAAGCTAGTACTTCAAAGGTGTTGTATCTGTTACAAATTTAATCTGCACTGCTTTGTCACAACTGATTTCATCCCAGCGGCTTGGAGACGCAGCATAGCAACATTCCTGTTGTCCTCGACAACCTGAACCAAACTGGTAAATACCTGTCTGATGCCCAAGAATGAGTATAATAATATTGCCCATGGAATCTCCAACCACCACCCTGAAAATGAGCCATTAGTCCGTTCCAATGAGTAGAAGAGGAAAAGTATGTTTTCCAATGTTAACAAATTGTAGACATTTCAATGATACAGACAGAAATTCTGTCATGTGTTTCATTAATGACACAGTGTTAGGTTCATTCTACTTAAAATATTCTTCTTCCTCTAGTACTTTACAAGGGTACATCTTACAATTATGTAATGTAAGGGAATATAGATTTGACTGTCAAGTGCTTTTCGTCCTACACAAGAAAATATATTAAGTATCACGGATCTTGGAAAACTAGTATGTAGTGGTTTCTGTCTAAATTCTGAATGCTTTTGTCTTTGAGATGACAGATTCAACGCTTTTGCTTCCTCTCGGGTGCACAGTGACACACAGGGTGCGGTAGGAGCACAGGGCACCCATGTGAACAGCTACTAACTTGTGTTTGTGAAGTTGCCCGGGAAAGGAGGTAATGGAGCAGGGCATTGAGATCTCCTTACATACTGGACTTTAATTATAAAGTGTAAGGTTAAATTTGACTCCTCAGAGTGATGATAAAAATTTATAACTCTCAGGGACAGTTTTAGGTCTGTCAGTTGGCATATGGATTTAGCATTCGTGTCCAGCGTGTAAAAGTGTGTAAATATACAACTACCCGTTCCCCATAAGAACTCAGTGTCATTATTGGGCAAGACAGCACTTTGAATTCAAAATCTTTTAAAATTGCTAACTCATTGCTCTCCTGATGGAAGCATCTTAACTGCTTCATTTATCTGTGCTGTTTAAATAACACTAGAAAGTATTTCTCAATGAATATTTAATTACTGAGTACTATGGTTTAAATCTACCAACCAAGAAAAACAAAAGCGTAGGGAATTATATTATACAATTCAAGAAACTACTGATTTGTCTAAAGTTCTAACTAAAGATCACTATTCTCTGTGGAATCCCCATCATCATTACAACCCTATGTATGTTAAACGTGGTACAAATATGATCTGAATGTCTTCAGTGAATTTAACAGCTTAAGTAATGGCACAAGGTAATTTCAAAAACAAAAAAGAATGAGAACTCAACTTTGTTTATAAGAATGCCTTGCAGAAAATAAAATATGAATAAATCATAGTTAATACAAAATACAAAAACCCAGTGTGCTGGGAAATTAAGCAAAAACAGAATATAATGATTATAAATATTCTATCCTTATTAGGAAAAAATTACATTATGTTGAGCAGATTTTTTATTCCTATCGATAATGCCACTTAAAATGATTTAATCCCAAACTACAATTGATGGAAGTTTAAACGTGTCCTTTAACTAGCATGGTAGGGACACCATTAAACATATATTAAGTTGCCCATATGCAATTCACACTTGTGACTTTTCTCTGCCATTCATGAATTATGCAGTTATCCCTAACTCATGGAAATGAACGTGCATTAACTGCCCACTGTCATGTATTGTCTCTTTCTATGTCCTTGTGCACGCATTTCCACAGTTCATTATTCATGGGTGCATCTATACAAGTGTAAATGCGCACATATAAGATGGAAATAGTCCCGCATGGATACACAGCAACTAGACACTTGTTTGGGAAGATATATATGCACCTCAATTGCCAAAACCCAAAATCTGACAAGGAACACCTCTACCCTTGTTATGGATGCCACACGGTAAACAACACGGATGTAATCATTGTAAAGCTAATGAGGGATTTCTTCCACAGGAAAGACTGAAGATGCTGGTCTCTAAGTCTGAAACAGAGCCCTTTCATCTTTAACCACTCCTTTTCTAGCTCTTTCTTCTATTAAATTTTTTTTTCTTCGTTGATTCAAATCTCACTGGAACAGTATTTCTAAAAATACTGTACTTCGTGTTTCTCATTCTGACCTTTCTTCCATTCATGTTAAGATATAATGACAGCATTTCACTACTAGAGAAGATGATTATTGGAATAAATAACTGGGAGGAAATAAACATATGGTGTTTTCTCTGTTGAACATTATGGTCATGTGGGTTATTCCAAATTCTGAATTGAGCATCCTAACAATTTGCCCCTGTTGGGATTCAGTCTTCATGAAGTTTCTCTGATTTTAGTTGAGTTAGCACCAGTGAGCCCTCATGTGCAATGTCTGTGGGATAGGGCATCATGAAGTTTCCTTCTAATTTACAGCATGTCTAACATAAGCAGAATTATCCCTACTGAAGTAATTTTTTCTAATGAAAAGAATAAATTTGATCAGATACTCAGAATTTTAATTTGTGTGATAAAGCTTCTGTAAAATGTTGCTTCAAGCAATAAAAGCAAGATTTAACACTTAAGAAACCAATGTAAAATATTTTTCCCACAGGAGAGATTTTAAATTTATCACAGATTGTCAAATGTCCAAAATTTCTTTAAAAGGTTATTGCAGCATGACATCTCATTCAGTGTAAATTATTCCCCTGTAAAATTAATTGGAGCATTTTTGGTAGAAAAATAATTATTCTATAATTATCTATGTACACTCTTTGTTAAATAATTAAAATTGAAATATGGGTTCATAAATGGATTTTATTGGCATCTTTATTGTATACTAAAGATGAATTACTTGATGTCACAAGAACTATTCTATTTTTTTGAAAAATACAACTTTTATTCACAAATCTACATGCTTCTCTTTTTGATTATGTGATTCTTTTTCAAAGCAAATTTAAAACCAACCACCTTTGTTATGCCTTCATATTTAGAAGAATCTTATACAATTTTCACTAAAAATGTTTTGTCAGTTAAATTATATTTTAAATTCTGCTGTATTTCTCAATTTACAAATAAATGTCATAATTCAAAAATTTTATAGATATTGATAATATATAAAGATTCTACTAATTTTAATTAGATACAATGTGACTGAAAAGCTAAAAAGAAAAATGCCAGTAAGGACAAGATCAATTTCAAAATCAGAAAAACAATAAAAATAAACAGGAGAAAATATTCCACATTTCAAGTTGTCTTATTTTGGAAATAATTTTCCCCCTAGGAGAAACTTTTCAAAAGGTCTAATTACTGCTAAAGTATAACAGAAATAAAATGTGCTAATCTCTAAGACTCTGTATTTCTTATGCATAAAAGTTGCAATTCACAGAAATACTTTAATCAAGGCAATAAATATACCCAAGAATAATTTAGGATAAATGCAAGTTTTCATTACTATTCAGTATACTCACTTACATCATAAATAAGGTGTGACCAGCAGAAGGCACTGTTACAATAAATATATACATATAGCTGCTCATTTACAAACTGGTTGGAAATTCTGATGTGAGTCTTACCAACTTTCAGAGCGCAAATCTTTTTATGTAGACATCAAGTTTTAAATTTGTCCTATAAATGTGAGGAAAAAACTCACAAAATTCTTTTTGTGTAATTTTAATTTCTATTTCAGCCCATTCACAGTTTTATTACCCTCATTTTTAACCTACTTAATTCACAAAGGAGTTATGTGGTCACACTTACCATTTTTAACACTGCATTTAAGGAATGTTGCTCTCTTGAGAGAGACCTCAGCCCCAATTGAAGAGTTAGACAAAGATCCAGTATAGACCTGGCTTGAAAACAAGCTTCTGATTTCATTCTTATTAACCTTTAGAGGTTTGATCATAATTTGCTAGCACATGCAGCCATGGTCTTTTAATGGAACTGTGTGGATGTATGAAAATACCTCTAATTAAATCTCTGTCAAACACACTGCTACCAATGTTGTATAGTTTGTGTTCATATACAAAATCTCTTGAATGCCTCTCCAAGTTTACAAAATCCATGTTAAAAGAGCCAGCATTGCAAAAAAATGTTACGGCATATGTTTGGATTTTTGTATTTCGGAGTCCTGACTACTTTATCTGAATTACAGATTTAGAGCTTTGTTATGTGTGATAGTTATGATAATATGATCACTAAAGGCACAGAGACAGGGAGACTCAAATCCCTTTGAAAATCCCTTTCTCTATTTCCTACAGCTGCTGCAGGAGTTTAATATCTGATAGAATGATGAAAAAGAACAGGCCGAACTCCAGTTTTAATAAAAATTTTAACAGGTCTACATATAGTTATGAAAAATGTTATTTGCAATGCCGATTTTTAATAAAATTTTCTTAAACCAAAGAAAAAATCCCCAAGGGGAACCTGATATGAGTGTGTTTTTCATATGTACTATTTAAGGCTCTTTAAAGGTTATGAAAGTGACAGATAAAATAAGTTCTATTCTATACAACACAAACCTGAGTGCCCTTGCACTTTCTCGTTTTAATCAAATAAATAAGCAAAGCTTTCATTTTGTATATCAGGTCAGAAAAAAACATTATCATACTGCATAGTCAATTTTTCTTGTCAGCAATAAAAACTCACATTACTAAATAGCTGCATTTTTAAACAAATCGAAGCACTATTAACACATACACCAAAGCAGTCTACAGTCTGTGAAAGTGTGAGGCTAGGAAATAATACATTTTCATAAAATTATGTCGCTCCATGGGCATTTTGAATTTGAGAAATTATATACAATTTGAAAACATTTATTTCTATGACAGAAAATGAATACAGTAAGTATGAAAAAATGAAATTTAATTGAATCTGGGAACTTCAGAACTACTGAAGAGTGTCTCTGTAAAGTAGGAACATACCAAACAGGAGCCTCATATTCAGTGACTGGCATCGGGGCACCGCGCTGTGAGTACCTGTTCGTCATGATCCAACTACCCAGAGAATAAAGTCGGGAGGCAGTAAGTGTCCCCAGTGTCCCCAGAAGTGTTGCTCCCTCCACAGAAAACAGAAACCCAGTGTTTAGAGGAGATCAGAAAGAAACTTCAATTTACTGATCCACAGCAGCTGTAAAATGGTAAGGCTTTGAAACTCACAATATGCTAAACACAAACAACAGGTTCAGTTTTAATCCTTCAAATGTGTGGATTGACATTATTACTATCAAAGCCACTGCGCTCGAGTGAGGCACTGAGTTCTCTCACAATACTGCCCTTGTCATTGTTTCTGAAACTTTTCGAGGACTGAAGAAGGCTTTTTAATACAATACTCCAGTTGCAATATGTTAATATTTTTTTAAGCTTGATAGATTCTTTAACGAAAACTGGCTACACTAATCCTCTATGACCATTCTGTTCTTTACAGAAGGGCATGCAATATGTAGCTCTAACGTACAGACTATACTGTAACCCTAAATAAATACGTGCTTTTGAAAACATTAAATTTATTATGCACTAAAATGAGGAGAGTAAAACATTACACATTTTATTACTGAGAATTACAGGGTCGGAGTATTTGAGCCATATTCTAAACTTTTTGGCCTTTTTTATACAATTTATAACCGGAAATTGAGAGCTGTTGCTTCGTACCATATTCATAATCGGTTCTCTAAGAATATTTTAAATGACTTTCACAATTCTAAAACCAAATCAAAATTGTTGACCTAATTTGCTTACTTGATAGTTTCCTGCATTTTTAGTTAAGACATTTTTTTTTAATGAGGTGGTAGGCAGTGGCCTTAATCAGGGGGATTTGAAAAAATTGGTGGACTCAAGGTAACAAGAGTGAATGAAAGAATAATTTATTGCTGTGACCATTTTCTCCCTTGATTTCTGTATTGGGATTACAGTGGATTATTTCCAACCAGATCCTATTTTTCAGGTCCTTGTAGATACTCCTGATATTACACAAATTGGAGAGCAAATTTCTGAGATCATATCTGACAGGCAAATGCTTAAAAAATTTATGATTGCACGGAAAAGATAGGGGAAAACACACGTGACAAAAATAGTGCTATAGCACTAATATCTTAGATTCCCTACTTTAAGCATTTTTATGCCATTTTAAGAAACAGTTCGATGTTTCATAAAAGTATTTGCTTTCAGTGATAAACTAAATTCTGAGATGCTAGTTTAAACATGCTTTGATGAATTTCACATTTTAAAATAGCACAAGATTTTAGAAAATAAAAACTGGAGATCTTTTAGGTTTTCCAGGAAAGCTATACACACACACACACACACACACATACACATATGAAGAAATGTCCTTAGAAAATAAAAAATCATCTTATTTTAAAATATATGTTCAGGCCTTTAATGGAAGCTCTAGAAAAAATTTATACTTACCCCTCCATATGGCCTTCAAGAAATCTACTATGTATCAAAATATGTTCCTAAATAGGCATATTTTTATCCTCCTGAAATGAGACATTGATATTAGTTAGTAAGACTTAATTTTACTCTCACAAAACAAGGAACAACATTCTACTACCAAGTTCCTCCCACCAAAAAATAAAACTTCAGTCAAATACAGATAAACAAAATTATTAATTTTAATTGAATCCCTTATAGAATTTATGAAATACTTATAATCAATGATCATTAATTGAGCATATTAACAAAATTCTGCATTTTTCCTCCAAATTTTACTACAATGTTTAGCCAGTGTACTTTGGGCATCAGTTTCATACAGCCCTTGGATAAAACTGTCTATATGTCTGTGAAGAAATGAGTTGTGTTCCTTTTTCCTCATAGGTACAGTACTTTGTCATACTAATTTTTATCTGTATAATTAAAGGGATTTTAAAATGCAGCACTTTGGGAAAAAAATGTATAATTACCTGAAAAGTTTAGGTTGCTATTTTTATTTTAGAGGAAGTAGATACAAATATTAAATACTATTTTAAATTATTTCATTGCTTAACTGTCATGGTTTCCATAGAAACCACTTCAGGTTTTCCTAAGCCATAATGACTCTAACCATTGGTCTTTGTAAAAGCTTTCGTACACCAGACTAGTGATCCTCTCCTACCTAAAACTTGATGGTGAAATAAATTACACTGAATATATATATTTAGAGTTTAATTATACAATATTTTAAAAAATAACCATATTTTTATAAATACAAAGAGATGTGAGGAAAGAGGGGAGCAGTAAATTTCCCAGATAATTAGTGGTTTTATTTTACTTCAAAATATGGAGTAGCATTTATCTATATCTTCACAACAAATTATCATGAATTATAGGAATATATTATTGCATATTAAACAGCCCTAGCTTTGAATTTCCTCATTGGCCTTGATCTGTATGGTCCTAACAGAGGATTCTGCTTTGTTATTAATTATATGTTTCTTACGTCATCAAATGTGTTCTTAAATCTTGGTAGAATTTTCTTCAAGACTTTCAAACAGCAGGGGCACCCGAGAGATCGATTTTCTTTGTCTTCATATTCTAAAATAATACCTCCAGATAGCTTTTCTTTAAGAAAACCAGATCACTTGGAAAACAGATAAATTAGGATGTGATTATTCACATCACAAAAGAATTCACAGATGGTGTCCTGTAAATAGGGAGCTCCCTATTTAAGTGTTTGCTTACAGATCATTAGCTACTTGACAAAGAGGCTATGGGAGCAAAAAAATTAGAGCTCAAATGCTGGGCGATACTGCCAACTGGAGATCAATCAAAAATGAGGAAAATAAAGCACCCATGAAAACACCATGTAAAACAGAAAGTATGATTTACTTTAAATGCATATATACACTTCATGCATGTGTTTACTTCCTATGTATACAAACATACACCCACAGTATATATGTTTACATGTTCATACTACATACCTGAAGAGGCAGCTTTACCATAAAGTAAGATCAACAAAAACTCCAGCTGGATTTCCTTAGTTGATTTTAGAGATTTTAAAAATGATTCACAGATTTTTAAATGTATATTGTGCTAAGTACTTCCAGTGATAGAATATATGACATTTCTACTTTTAGGCTGCATAATGGGGTAATTGTCACAGACCTAACTGTCTTGTCAAAAGTAATTGTATTCTTCTTACAACAAACTTACTAAATTCTTACTCTGTATAAGACATTTTGCTAAACACTTAAAGAAAAAAACAAAGTATTCATCATTATAGAGACAAAATAGAAGTTCAAGTGTTTTTTTCCTAAATGTGCTCATTAATATATTTATAAATTTGCTGTTATAAAATACTAAATTAGAAAGGATTATTTACAAAAATAATATCTTTGTTTTGAATTTGAAGATCATAAATGGGTCCTAAACCAGTGAAGGGATGTCCTTAGCAATCAAGGTGGTAAATATAAAAAGACTGGTTAGAAAACTGTCTTCAATCGAAGTTCCTTCTCTTATTAAATTTTGAAAGAAAAGGAAAGTATGTGTCAGGAAGAGAGGAATAAAGTGGAAAATATCCAGATTTGTACTAAAAGTCTTCTTGGCTTATTGTCAAGGCAAGCTTTATCTTTCATTTATTAACTGTTAATGACAATCAATCTCTTGAGGATTATTGAATAAAAATTAAAATTTACTGAAAAATTAATGGCAGATAAGTTTCAATGTTTAAGTTTACTTAGGTTTGTTTACCATAAGAAAGGGAAACCTTAAGATGTGAGACCTTTTTGCTGTGATCGAGACCTTGCTCCGCTGCTGTCAAAATTCAGTTCAATACAATTCCGGAAGTAGATACTGATGGCTTTCTGCATGCCTAGTACTGGGCCAGACAGTTGGTCAATAAAATGTACACAGATTGTGCTTTCCAAAAGTTTACCCACATTAGCTCCTATTTTACCCTATACAATAATTATTTACTCTTTAAATTGTATCCTGAGAACAAACTTAGAAACCTTGTTAGATTTCCAAAATAAGTTCAAAAACTTTTAGTGCCTTATTTTTATAAAATACTTTCATCTTAGCACCCAAGTTTTATTTGGGCCTCTTAAACCAGTCTAGATAAACTAGAGAGAAAAAAAGAAAACTTTTAATGCACCATTAATTTTAAAAGTATTTTAAATCAATTTTCCCACCAACATTCTAGAAATAAATTCAAACTGCTGATGTAGCTTATTTAGAAGAACAAATCATATACAGCATGGAAAAGAGTTACACTTTCTTTCAAGTGAGTAACTGGACTTTAAAAAAATTGCTTTGAAGTCTAAAAGTCGTGATACTTCATTTGGATTTGGGGTGGAGGGGTTAAAGAATAAAGCAAAGTTGTGCAGAAAAAGTGTAAAAGGGAGAAAAGAAAAACAAGTTTCTTATTACAGCTAAATCATTTCAGGGAAAAAAGAGATGGATTTGGCAGTAACCACTAAGTCAAAGTTTAATACCACAGAAAGACAATATAAGACAAAACACTCGTATTAAAGGTGGCACACTTCAAAGCCAGAAAACAATTCATAACATTCTTAATCTTTCTTACGACTCTTATGGAGTAGTTTCCTTTATTTCAACACCATTCTATCTCTGCATTCCATCACAATCCCAGCATTCCATACAAGGAACAGTGTGTGTCACTAGATTCAAAATAAGCCTAATATGTTTAACTACTAAGTAATCACAAACCCTATAAATCATTCAATATGAAAAATTTGGATTTTTGAATGAAATTTTATTGGAGACATTACTTTCACAATAATAAAATAAATTAATTATGGCTTAGCCATGTAGATCAACTGTGTATAACCTCTAAAATACATTTGTTTCTTATCCTAATACCTGGGCATACACACATTGAGTATTGATATATCATGAATATTTGGGATGCACTTAAGTTGGGATAAGTGCAATAAAAAAAAATTGACTGATGCAAAGATGGCAACACAAGGATTTGCCTTTTTAAGACATGGGTAACTAGTCTGGTTAGATTACACGTGAGATAAAAATACACAGTTTAGTACTCATTTTAAAAAAATTAGCAACATATCAGGGGACACAGACTATTTTGGTTTGTTTGGGTTTTGCTGTTTGTTTTACTCTAAATTTGCAATGACTGCTTTACACAGTACAGCGTTCTAGAATGCTCACAATTAATATTAAAGGTCCCGGATTCTCCTGAGAGCTTTATTCCTGGGAAGGCTCTGAATTTCATTAAGTGGGTACACATACCTGTGGGAAGAAGAAAATTCCCAGGACCTGCAAGCTCATATCTCCACGCTTTCCAGCCGGAGCGTGGAAGTGCTGGGCACTTGGGGTGGTAGCTCAAAACCACTCTAATCATTGGGGAAGGAAATTGTTTATTCTTTGCCATATTGGCAAAGAAATGTTTTTAAAAAGCAGCTTTGAAGATGTAGAGAATTTTATTTAATTTGTTAATTTGATGACTAAAAATTACTGCTATCAAATACATAGTACCCCATTGAAGAGAATTTAAAGTAGATTTTGACAAGATACATTTATTTACAATAACAGAACCATTGCTAGTAGTTTTAAGTTTTGCAACATATATGTCTGAAATGGGACTCCTTGAAAAAAAGGTATAAAAAAGAATATTTTCAAATAAACTATGAAACTTTAAAAAATAAACATGACATTTATAAAGTAAGAGTATTTACTTCTCTGGAAAACTATTTCAAACAGGCTTGTCTGAACCAGTTTCTTCATTAAATTGTACAAAATGAATCAAGTTATTAAATGTACTTCTTTCTATGTTCCTAGCAGAGGATCAACTTCAAAAAGTGATAATACATCATTTATTAACAGAGGAAAGTATTTGTCATTTTGGCACCAGTCTTGTTCTATGTGACGTCAGAACAGTTGACTTGTTCTAAACCATTCTTTAAAAGCAATATAGGCTATATTAAAATTTATATGACACTGGATTGTTGACAAAAGCAGTTATAAACTGAGTGTCAACTCAGTGACAATTAATATCAGCCATTATGATAGGTTTTTCTAAAGAATGCTTTACATTTCTATTCTTTAAAATATGCCTTTGTTTATTTTGTACAAGCAAAGAGAGGAAATGCATTTTATGTAAAAAAATAAACAGTGGCATTGTTTGTTTTTTAATCAGTATATCAAGAATCAGATGAATATTGATGTTTATTTTGAAAGAAACAAAAAACAGTAGATGACTACTTCAATTAACTAAAGGCTTTTAGATTTAGGAAAACTTTCCAGAGGATGTTATTTCTGATTCAAAGATAAAATTCCATTATACCAAGAATGATCACAATGAATATCTCTAAAGTTTATCTAATGAATCACTAGTTTTTAAACCTGATGATAATATGCATACTTTAAGAAGTAAAAGAAATATTTGATAAACTAAGGAATTTATATAATATCATCATGATTTAATTTTTCCTATAATATTACCTGTTTTTGTTCGAATATGTGCAATGTTTTGATGAAAATACCTTTATGGATATTTTGAATATTGAATTTGGATCCTTCTTAGGAAAACGTCTGCAATGTAATTTAAATGACTATTCAGTATCTGAGAAAATTTGCCCTTTCCGAACATTAAGGACACTGGTGACAACTGGTTCAATGCTTGAACAGATATCAGCAAAATAATTTTATATTTAAAATAATATCTGGAATGGAAAGATCTAGATAATCTAAGAGCTTTAAAGTTACTGCAATTCTAGGTGTAAACTTAAAATGTCTTATTTTGGGAATCTTTTCTGAAAATGAGACATTGGTATAGAGATGGTTGGTGAGTCAAGTCAGGATCAAATAGAAGAAACCACAATATTCAATGTGACTGAGTCTGATTATAATACATCATGGGTTTTTTTTTTTCTTTTTTCTGTGTACAAGGATGTGGAAACTGGTAACTACAACAAGCCCTGGAACACTATCCATCAACAGGAGACAGAAGCATTCCAACTGAAGCAGAACTAAAAGATGAGCTTTGGAAGTGTGCTTGACTGATAGATGGATTACACAGGTAGATCAATAGGTAGATAGACAGACAGATATGAAAATATGTTTACAGTTCTCTAATACATCAAGCCGTCGTGTTACTCTTTTTAATTGCTGTCACTTTCTCTCTCTTCTCATGAAGCTTTCATCTCCTCCAAAACACCCTCTTTCTAAGAGATTTAGTGATAACAGGGAGAGGAGAAACTGGTCCAAGCCTAGAGATAGGCATCTGAAACAATAGACTACTGTCTAATACTTGAAACCAAAGGAAGAGATATGCTTTTTTCATAAGAGGTCTCAATGAGATTTGAGTCATGACTAAGGCTACACCTAACACAAATAGTTGTTGGCTCACAGAATTTT
This sequence comes from Camelus dromedarius, assembly GCF_036321535.1. Lineage (NCBI taxonomy): Eukaryota > Metazoa > Chordata > Mammalia > Artiodactyla > Camelidae > Camelus > Camelus dromedarius. Next base: position 44,952,249 of record NC_087436.1, read on the forward strand.
CACTTTTAAACTAGATATTATAGCATTCTCCTACAGATTCATTTGTTCTTTCATGCAGCTCAACTCTAAATCTAGTACTAATCTAACTATCACTGCATGTAGATTATAAATGTTTTATGCAAATGAATCTTTACAAAATATTCAGAAAATTGGTTTTAAAATTTCAGAAACTATCCTTTTTTAAAAAAAAACCAACTCATTTTACGAGGAAGAAACTTGAAATATATGATGTATTGATACATTAATACTTGGAATCCAGTTTATCTATCCTTTTTTTCCATTGGCTTTTTTCATAGACATGCTAAGGCCTGGAGAAAACGAATGCTATTGTTATAAAATGGCCCATTGACTGACCTACAAAAATTCATCTTATAACACCCATTTTTTTCATCAAAATCATCACCATAATTTGAAACTGAATATTGCCCTGGGGAAATATCTTTAAAGACATGCTTACCACAAATATTCTTGAACACTACATTCTAATGTTTGAGAAAGAACAATACTATAGAAGGCAAAATATCAATCAGCAAGTTATAACATTTTTGCTGTTTCATCTTGAAATAAATGAACCAATTAGGACTAAAAGTCAACAGGCAAATTATAATGCCAAGAGATTCTGCTAAGAAGTTTATGAAAGTCAGGATCTCTCAGCTTTACTTTGTTAAATACACAAACAGTGGATTACTGTGAAGGAAAAATATGTGCTATGAGAAATTACAGTTGGCCATACAAAATGGTGAAATATTTACACAAATCATATCCTCATTTTGTGTGTGTTTTTATTGTAAGATGATGATAATTCTTTTGCCAATATTTTTTTCTAAACATTTAAGATTAAGACAAACTCGGATTAGTTGATGAGTATCTTTCTACACAGAGCCAGGAAAAATGATTAGAATTAGTACAAAATTTATATCAGGAAATTTATATGCCCTATAATGTGAAACTAAATTACTTTTCCTTTGTGTACAAGAATGGAAGATTATAGACATGAACCTACCACCAAAATGTGTTGGTTTTGAAAAAGTAAATAATGATATAATTTAGATATAATAATTTTAATTAAAATATATTCTGGATTATATATTATATATATATAATATTATGGCACACTAAAATGAATATCAAATGAGTATCTTCTTAGGACACAAGTCAACAAACATATACAGAATACTTATATTATCATATCTGTCCCTCTCTCTATATGAGACTACATCAGATACGCAGAGCTTGGGTTATAGATATTCTTTCTGTTGCTTTTCTCTCCTCCCAAGGAAGAAACTTATGACTTACAAATTATATAAATAGTGTTTCATAGTGCATGCTTTATTCTGTTTTAGCTAAGGTTTCTACAAATAGATAATATATAGAATCAATAAAATGCTAGAGGAAAAGCACATTTAAAATATATGCTTATGTAATGAATTGTAGAGTCAAAATTTGGTGTGCGCTTATATATCTTCACTCTTTTATGTCACAGAGCATGAGAGCACCATTTGTTTGCATGGTTCATCATTCGATATATTTAGATACACTGAACCAAATTATCCCTTGAAATGGAATCGTATAAAGACCTTGATGTCTTTGGTTGCCCCAAAAGGTTTTAGTCATAATTACCAATATGCACATCATAAATGGCAAACAATCTATAAAAAAAACCCTCAAGATCAATGTTCCCTGCATTTCAGTAAAAGTTACGCTTAATATCCATTTCAGAAATTTTTGTTTTGGAAAATAGCAATTTTTGGTCATTGTAAAAGTATTGAATAGAATGTTCAAGCATTTATTACATATGTGTCATTTTATGCAATATTTTCCTTCAGAAAAGGGATTCATGCCTTTCTTTGGTGTCCCTAAAAGTCACTATCATTTACTCTTATCTTCAGAGTCTAACGGTGCATCACACAGGTGTTGAACTTGCACTCATGCTTGATGAGTCACTATTTAGATGCCACTTTTCATCTTTAAAGCTTTTTATAAAAATTAATTAATGGCAGCCAATTACACTTGTAGGGAAGAAAAAGATATACTTAAATGGTATCTAGATGAAGAACAGCCAATGTATTTCGATAACAAGTGCTATACCATTTAAACCAAGCCCCGAGACCCTAGAAGTCACTCCCCTTTAGTACACTATAACTAGAAGTGTTTCATTATTACAGCTTAAAGAAACATAGAGATCATCTACTCCAGACCTTCTTTATAGTTTCCAGATGAAGAAAATGAGGGTTTAAAAGATAACTGACCCAAGGTAACACAATAAATTGATAACAAAATAATTTTATTACTAATAAATTACTAATTTACTAATAAATTATTGCTAATAATTATTGAGTTCTAACAATGTGCCAGGCACTTTATCATCCTCCAAACACCTGGTGGTAATAAAGCTATCCCAGTTATAATTCCCTATTATTTTTAAAATGGTGAATTACCAAAGTATGAGAATTGAAACGTTGAAGAAGTTTTCTTCAACACAAACAAACATCTAGTAATAAGAAAACATGTAGCTATTTTTCGTTCATAAATGTTAATTTTGCCTCTGCTCCTATGCAACTACTTAACTAAAATCTAGAATATTCAATTTAGCAATAACACCCCTAGGGGAGGCATTTGTCATCTATTTTTTTAACCATGAAAATTTGTTTTTTAAATTATTATTTTCCATTTCATTGCAAAGAAGAATGTTTCTTTAAACAACAGTCATGAAAGCGTCTCCTGCCTTTAATACTTAGAGAGATCGATGAGGCAGTAACCCTCAGGTAGATTTAAACTTTTTCCAGAGGACTGTCAAGTTTCAGGGAGTGTCTTTACTTTCTGCTTATGACCATTTTCTTCTTGCTGGCAGCAAAGCAGTCTTCAGAACTATTTTAACTTTTTTTCAGTGAAAATAAATCTCTTGACCGTAAATGTTTATTTTCTTTATTCCCTTCTGACTACAGATACTTCTTGCCATCAAAGTCTTCACCAAAGGAAACCAATAGAAGTGTCAATTTTTCTGGTGCTAAAAATTCCTAAAGTCTATAGATACTCTTACAGACAGATTTGCTGAGCTTTTCTTGCTTTTGGATGAACCTGTAACGGGATACAACAGAACTCCTGTATAGAAAAGGTCATGTTGGCAGAAAGTGACGTGTAAGTATCTTTATTCCTTAAAAGAACAGGCTACACTACAGAAACTTGCCACTATATTTTTTTTTAACCAAGAAAATATCAGCAGTCCATTTAATGACAGTAATAATAACTTTTATCCATAATTTCAGAAATACAAAGTCCTGCTGAAATAAGACGAACAATACATTAAAACAAACTGTAAAGAAGTTATTACTTATAGGCTGACAAATCACTGTTAATAGTCTTCATATAGTTTCTCTTGTAGAATCAACATAGTCAAAGTTATCAAACATAAATAATTGAATTTATCTAATAAAACCTATTTTATTTAAGATGAATAAATATTTTTGTTCATTTTTCAAGCAGGTCTATTTTTCCATTGAACTCTTTTCTTACCAATAGTAGTAGAAAATTGTCTTTTCATACAAAGTACTATGCATATATTTTAGGCCTAAAACCTTGTGTATACATAAACTTTGATGTATGTTTTTTTCCCTGAAATTACAAATCAGTATAAGAAATTAACTATTGACTTTGAGAACCACATGATGTTTATACTGATATGAACCACATTATTATGGAATATGCAAAATAAAAACTAGAATCCCTGTATATGAAACCATTCTTTGAAGCCCGAACAACAAAACTAATTTAAAGCAACCATGATAGAGAGCATTTTTAAACAAACCCTTTTATAGGACGTGAAACTCATCCAGAAAGTTTCTTGTTATTCAATTTTATTATTTCATAATTTCATACCCACTACATAAATACATGATACATTCTTAGAAATGACATCTAACCAATTCTAAATATTTCTTTCTTTCTTTTTTTCTTCCCTTCTTTTGGTAAAAGGAAAAATATATAAAAAAAATCTTAATTGTTTTCCTAAACAATTAGGTAATTTCTCCCCTTTGCATGGGTATCTGACCACCTTACCTCTTGGTCACCATCTACTTAGAATATAATTTTCCATGGGATAACTTCTTAAGTACATAACACCAGGTCAGTGAGAACAAATATAAAAATAATCTGAAATCTGAATTTTTTTCTAAGCCTTCCTTACGAAAGTCCAGATATTTTTTATATATGTCTAAGGATGCAAAGCGATGACTAAACTTTCACTGAGACAAGAGGAAAGAGTAATTATCAGTGGTTTATTTTATAATCAGCACTTTACCTCAAAGATCTAAGATTTACCTGAAGGCATGAAATGAAAGAAAAAAGGAAGTCGTAACTCACTGTGGTGAACCAGATGCCAAGCAGAGTTAAGTCTTTCCATAGTATTATATTTAGTCCATGTTGTGGTTGTTTGTAATGTTGGCCCCAAGCATAGCTCCCCTCCTCACCGTATGAGGACTAGTACTCTAGTCTATTGCCATAGGACTTAAAGTGTCTTCTTGCAAGAGGGGGGTACACTCTCCTGTCCCACTGACATCAGGTCGCCTACGTGACTTGCCCTGGCCAGTAGCGTGAACAGCGTGGTAGTGTGCCAGTTCTAAGTAGAAGCTTTATTAAGCCTTGTATGTTTCTGCCAGTTCTTTCTCTTTCCCTCTGCCATGAAAACACAACCCACGTTGGAGTGGCCTAATAGTTTAGACTCCAGAATGAGAAAATACAAAAGTCAACATGTAATGAGAACATGGAGTAAACCTCTACTGTAAGACATTCAGATTTGAGGATTCTTCCTTACTGTAACATACCCTAAGAAAAGTTGATTGATGTGTATGCTGTGTAAGATGAGCGACATTATATTCATTTTATAGAGAAGGAAGCTGAGGCTCAGGGAGGTTAAGCAATATTTCCCCCAAAATTTGAGGTTCAGAGTTGGCAAGTAAAAATCCCCTTGAGAGATAATATCTGTGCCTTGGTTTTCTCATCTGAAAAAATAAAAAATCTTATCTCTTACGGTTATATGTAGAGTTGTTTTGGGAATTAAATGAGTTAATACATGTAAAATACTCAGAACAGTGCCAAGCAATAAATGTTAATCACTGTTTTCATTATTATTGCTAGTTCTAGGGCTTCCTTTTCTTTCAAAAATCTGATTGACTATTAAGAGCTATTGTATTTTTAAACTACTCTGGTGACTAATGTAAGCTATTTTTTAAAAAAGACAATGGCCATTATCATGAAAAATACACAACTACTATCATGAATATACCAAAAACTTGCAAAAACAAATTCTTCCAGAATCTAGACCAATCACTATAGTTAATCAGATAATAGGAAGCTTTATATGCATAAGGAATCAGTCAAGGATCTCCAGATCAGAGCTGTCTAATAAAACTTTCTAGATACTAGAAATGTTCTATACCTGTGCTATACACCCCAAAGCCATTAGCTACATGTGGCTAGTAAGTAGTTGAAATGTGGCTAGTGAAACAGAACTAACTTTTTAAATTTTATTCAGTTTTAATTTTTTTGTATTTATATAGTCACATGTAGCTAGTGGCTGCCATATTGGAGACCTCAACTCTATACTACATATTGGAGACCTCAACTCTATACTACATATTGGAAATCTCAAGCGCAATGAAATACTCTCATTTTCACATTAAAGCATCGGACTCTTCTTCCCATTAACTAAGGAAGTTTGAGGAGGACAAAAATCTAAGCAATGGAATGGTTAGGTGACTGTTATTCTGGAGAATAACCTAAAGGATCATTTGTACATTACGGTGAAATTGTCATAGACTGATATTCTGTATGCCGTCAATAGCAATTAAACCAATAAACTAAAAATATACATTGGAATAAAGACAGTCTCTTCAGCAAATGGTGTTGGGAAAACTGGACAGCAGCATGTAAAACAATGAAGCTAGAACACTCCCTTACACCATATACAAAAATCAACTCAAAATGGATTAAAGACTTAAACATAAGACAAGATACAATAAACCTCCTAGAGGAAAACATAGGCAAAACATTATCTGACATACATTTAAAAAATTTTCTCCTAGAAGAAATAAAAGCAAGAATAAACAAATGGGACCTAATGAAACTTACAAGCTTCTGCACAGCAAAGGAAACCAGAAGTAAAACAAGAAGAAAACCTATGGAATGGGAGAAAATTTTTGCAAGTGAAACCGACAAAGGCTTGATCTCCAGAATATATAAGCAGCTCATACGACTCAATAAGAAAAAAATAAACAACCCAATCCAAAAATGGGCAGAAGACCTAAACAAGCAATTCTCCAAGGAAGACATACAAATGATCAAAAAGCACATGAAAAAATGCTCAATATCACTAATTATCAGAGAAATGCAAATCAAAACTACAATGAGGTATCACCTCACACCAGTCAGAATGGCCGTCATTCAAAAATCCACAAGTGACAAATGCTGGAGAGGCTGTGGAGAAAGGGGAACCCTCCTACACTGCTGGTGGGAATGCAGTTTGGTGCAGCCACTATGGAAAACAGTGTGGAGATTCCTCAAAAGACTAGGAATAGACTTACCATGTGACCCAGGAATCCCACTCCTGGGCTTGTATCCAGAAGGAAATCTACTTCAGGATGACACCTGCACCCCAATGTTCATAGCAGCACTATTTACAATAGCCAAAACATGGAAACAGCCTAAATGTCCATCAACAGGTGACTGGATAAAGAAGATGTGGTATATTTATACAATGGAATACTACTCAGCCATAAAAACCGACAACATAATGCCATTTGCAGCAACATGGATGCTCCTGGAGAATGTCATTCTAAGTGAAGTAAGCCAGAAAGAGAAAGAAAAATACCATATGAGATCGCTCATATGTGGAATCTAAAAAACAAAAACAAAAACAAACAAACAAACAAAAACAAAGCGTAAATAAAGGACAGAAATAGACTCACAGACAGAGAATACAGACTTGTGGTTACCAGGGGGGTGGAGGGTGGGAAGGGATAGACTGGGATTTCAAAATTGTAGAATAGACTACACTGTATAGCACAGGGAAATATACACAAAATGTTATGATAACTCACAGAGAAAAAAATGTGACAATGAGTGTGTATATGTCCATGAATAACTGAAAAATTGGGCTGAACACTGGAATTTGACACAACATTGTAAAATGATTATAAATCAATAAAAAATGTTAAAAAAAAAACCAATAAATTAAAAGTGGCCATGATGACACTGTTTTCATAAAACAAAGCTCCTTGGAGGGGAGGCAAGAAAACTTTTATGGTAACTTAGCTACAGACTTCCTAAAGCTAGGAACTCCGGTTTCAAAACCTGACTAATGAAAAGCAACACTGTTTTAAATACCATCTCCAGTGATACCACCCTAGCCCAAACCATAATCAATTCTCAACTGAACCATTACAATAACCTGAAAATTGGTGTCTTCGTGTCTGCCCTTATCCCATCCATTTCATACTCAACATTGCTACCTGTCAGAGTAAGAAGCTCAAATCACAAACCTTATGTTATACTCTGCTTGAAACCCACCAATGTCCTATCATTACTGTTGGAAGAAAATCCAGTCTTTACTATGATCTATCAATTCTGGTATGATCTGGTTTTGTCTCAGAGCATGCCCTCATTTGATACCCTTCTCTCCCTTCATTCACAGCATTCTGTTTATGTATGCTGTATAAGATTAGTGACTTTATATTCATCTTACAGGAAATGGAGATGGATTTTTAATGAGACATCAAATTCTTTCCTTCCCCAGGACCTTTATACATGCTGCTCCTTCTTCCTAGGGCACTCTTTTCACACCCTTTCTCTTCTGCTGGTTTAGTTCACTTCTATTTATCCCTCATGTTTCAGCTTACATTTCCTGCCATGGAGAGGTCTTCCTTGACCACTTCTAATATCCCTTTCAACACCCTGTGCATTTCCCATGTGTCCCTAATCCAGTTGATGATTTTGAGTTCATTTGCATAACCTCTGTCTCCCACACTACACTATATGCTCAGTGACAAGCGGAAGTATATCTGCTTTAAATCTGCTTTGTTAACCACTCTATTTTCAGCACTTAGCACACTCAATAAATACGTATTGAATGACTGAACGAATGAACTCCCTCTTGTCTTCACTGTGTCTTTTTTCCCGAAGGTACCTATTACTCTCTTTCCCTCTAATGTCCTCAATCCTTATGTCGACACTGGCTTTCCCCCCTCAGCTTCCAAGCCTGCAATTTCCTCCACTTGATCAGCCCTTTATTATTATCTACCTCGTATCTTTACTACAACCTACCTCCTGTTAGTCTCTTTGCTTCCTCTACAGAGTCCTCTCCTGTCCCCAGTCCTCTCCTCTCCCCAGCCTCATGTCTGTTCTTACCTTCTCCCTGCAAAGTCCCTTCTCCTAACTGCATCTGCACTTAAGGTCTCAAATATTTATTATTCAGTTGGACCTTAGGAAGTCTGCAAAAATTGTTTTGCTTTGTTTTTGTCGTTCATTTGCTTTAAGTGCTTACTGGGAGAGCTTAAACTTTTTTAAACTTAATTTAAAATTAGCTAGGGATGAATTGTAGCTAGAAGTAAAACTAGGGATGCTAAGCATAAGAAAAGGTTGAGTTAATGAAATAATGTGCTCTTAATTGATGGATAAGAGCCATATGACTATGCAGGAAAACATCTTAAAAATTTTCTTAAACACAAAATTAAAGGACATATAAAATGGCCTCTAAAGTTAGAATATTCCACTTTAATTCAGCTCACTAAAGTGATATATACAAGAAAAAATGCAAAACCCCTTTCCTTTCATAGTGGACAAATATCACCTCCTCCTGGAAAACAAAGCTGAATGGGAAGAGAATGGAAGCTACTGAAACAAAAATGGGCAGATGAGGGCAATGTGATGGAAGCTGCTCAAAGGTTAAGATTGGAGGAGGAGGATGTCTGGGGCTATAGAGTAGTTAAACCAGTCTGTTTGCCTGCCCTGCCTATAACGCATTCTCAGAGATGCTGTTCTGGAGGGACTAAACTCAGGGGAAAGGGGGCTACATACTCTAGACCCTCATGCCCTCTCACTCCATAGCAAATGTGACTGGGAATGGTTTCAAAACACACTAGTTCATGGCTCCCAACCTCCAAGCAGATTCATTCTCCAGCATATAAAGTCACACACACAGACACACACACACACACACACACACACACACACACACACACACACACACACAGAGTGTAACTTGTAAGATCTGTAGCCTTAAAGTTAGCCCAGAGTGGAGGCGAGAGATCTCTGCTGGCCCAAATCACATGAAAATTAAGACTCCAGAGAAGGTAGAAAATATTTAAGAGCCTTGCAGAGGGTCTTGGTCTGCACACAAAGGAAGCATCAGAGAGGGGTTCCATCAGAATCCAAAACCAGAGTCTACAACCAGAGAGAGAGAGAGGGATGCAGAAGCCAAAGAGACAGAGTCAGCTTTCCACTCTGCTGTGCATTCTGACCAGCGATCCCATGTGATTGCCCTGTATCCCTACCCCGAATCTCCCTTTCCCAACCCAGCTGGAGTCTGTTTCTGCTCCTTGTAATCAAATAATTCCTAAGGATACAAGCCAGAAACTCATTCACTGAAATATTTGATAGAAAAAAAAATCACACTATTAAAGAATATTTATGATTGGAAAATGCTTATGATACAACTGAGGAAAAGCAGAGTATGATTTCAATGGCATTTAAAAAACAGACACAGACACACACACACTTAGAGATGGAGAACATAGTGCAGAGATGGTGATTCAACAACCCACAGCAGTTAACAGGCATATTTCCACAGAGGTCACACCATCACAGGCAGTTATGGTATCTATTCAGTTTCTATTTTTTAACTGGAAATTAAAGAATCATTTAAATACTTTATGCCTTCAAAATGGAAAGTATTGAGAGACTAAACATGTGCAGACGTTGGAAGACCAGATTTGTATGCTTATGATTTAGTCACTCACTTTATCACTCTGCTGAACACCGCTAGCCACTCTGCTGATTTTGAACATTATGCAGTTTTAAATGACACTTATCCTTTGTCATCCATATTTTAATGTATGTCTACAATGGACAATTAGTTAAATACAGGCAGCACAATTGAAATGTAAGTTAAAGAGAAACAAACAGATCAAAGAGAGAGCTAGAGAGAAAGAAGTAGTATTTCAAATTTGTATCAAGAAGATTTCCACCAGCTCCATATGTTAAATGCATCTGATCAAGATGGTGTTCCCGAAACAGAAAAAATATTGTGACGATTCTATCAAGTTGACTTTCATTTGTTTGGAATTAAGACTATCCATCCCCACATTTTTTCCCCACATTGTACTTGGACATATCCTGAAACTTTCTCCCTTATGTCATCATTCGGATTCAACCATAAAAATTATTTTAAAAATGGATTCATTGCAAAAGGCAACACTTGCAAACATTAGGTAATGAAAACATGTTTTTCCTATTTTCAATACCATAAACACAGATTTCAATCTATATTTTAATGCATATTTGGCCTCAAAACTATTATGTTATTTAAATATTTATTTGTCAACAAAACATATTTGTTCTCACACAAGTGAAGTAAGTTAAAGAGCATGCCTCTCTTGGCCACATTGCTAAAGCCCAGCTTCATGTTCTTTATCTGTTAAAAGAAGGAATTAGATGAGATATCTTTTAAGGACCCTTTTGGCTCTAAAATTCCATGATTATGAAGAAATAAGATCAGGTCCAGTCGAATTCCTACTTGCCTAGATCCTCAATATAAGTACATGTATGAGTGTATCTTCCCAAGTGCTTTCTCTATGGTATAAATGTCTCTGAAGACTCATACACCGACACAGATCATTTTTAGACATCAATGGATCGCAAAGAGAACATGGAAAATTAAATGCAAAATCTTTGCTATATCATGCAGAGTGAAAAATGTTTTAAATTAATATTATTTCATGTTTACTTTTAACAGAGTTATACATACACCTAGTTCATAGTATCAAATAGTACAAAGAAAACAAAACAGAGCAACAACAGCAGCCTCTCGCTCTCCATTTTCAATTTCTGCATCCCAGAGGGAACTCTGCTCAACCCTTTCAGTTGATTCTTTAGTTAAATACCTTCCTATCTCTAAATAATAGTCTCTTTGCACTCTGGTTTTTCAGCTCTAGGCTTCATCTGTTGATTTCACCCTTGGGGGCTTATGATTTAGCTCTGTTTTTTACTACCAATATCTCTTCCCCACCTAACATGCCACAGATATCTGTGCTCCACCAGCTCAAAATTTTACACCGTAATAGTGGATGGAAAACTGTGCTGAGTTTATGTTGACTCTGGAAAACTATATCCACAACAAAAGCTTTTGTATATCACGATTTCTTTTCATTTTCTGCATAATATTCTGTCTTCCCTGGAGTTCCTGTCTTATTTTTAATTTGCCTAGTTTTTCAGTACTTCTGATTAATTAAAATACAAACCTTCAGTCAATTATCACGGTGTTCAGTAGCATTACATATACATCTTCTTAAAGCAATCTCTCCTTGAACTTTTCTGACCTGATCCAATCTGGACCAAATGTTACCCACACACAGTTCACAGCTATGACCTTTTATCTCTCTCTTGAATCACATCCCACTTCCTGCAGCATATACTAAATTCAGGTAGGTGATGGAAAGATGTACATAGATAGAGATGCAGGTACACAGACCACGTTACATCTTCTGTGGATAAAAGATGACACCAGTGACAAAAACATGGGCTTATTTGTAAAATGGCCTATCATTTTGATACCCAGTGGGTAAATGTTTACTTTTGACCATTTTTTTAGTGGAAGAAACATACTTCCTTATTATGAAAAGATACTTTTTAAGTTTAGAGAGGTGGATTTTATTATAATCAGTTTGAAATTCTAACTCCAATTTCATATAAAATAGAATAATGATAATACTGATAACTGATTGTTTTCTTCCGGGCACATCTGAATGTTTAAAACTTTATATAACTTCTTATTTGATGGCAAGCACAAGCCCTGCTCAAGGCAGTATTGTGTTTCCAGGAGTAGAACTGGTATTAGCTTTAACACAAATCGACACAAGAAAAAACCAGGCAGAAAAATTGGTAACCACAATATCTGAATGGAAGCTCTAATTTTTTTTCTTTATAGTTCCTGCTGTCAATATAAAAAATGGATATGTAGTACGCAGTGCTATAATTATGCAAGCATGGCCCTTTAGGTTTTTCAAAACACCCTAACACACATCATTTATCATCATACTAACTCTGCAAAATAAGTCAAAGAGATACAACTATCTCCATTTCTAGATGAGAAAGCTGACTTGTAGAAAGGATAACTTACCTGCGGTGCCACAGGGAGCCACTGTCAACTGGCATTGGGACCCATGGCTCTTGAAAGCTGGTCCTGTGATCCTGTTTTTTGTTTTTTTTTATTGTTACAATTATTATTTATGCATCTATCTACATGCACATACTCTTTCCTTTCTTTTTTTTTTTTTGTTTTCTTCTAGCTCTCTCATTCTGCCCAATCACACCTCCCCACACACCTAGGCACAAACTTATACCCCTCTCACTATTCCCAGAGGATCGATATGAACAATGTATCTTTCCACGCATTTCCCTGTGCTGATATAAATACTGACACACGGGGGCATGCATCTACTCACCCATCCAAACACACCATGTGTATACAAGACAATTTGGCATCATCAGGTTTACACAACGAGATTATATTATAAATGCTTCTGTGCATTTTGCTTTTACAATTAATAGACTTTGGAAACTTCTCCAAATCAATTCATGGTTAATGACTGTGTAATATTTCATGGTATTGGGGTGCCACTATTTTACAAGAATTCCTCCATTTATGAGCATTCCCTTAATTTTTTGTTTTTTTATTACATTGAACCCATGATGCCCCATTTATGAGCTGTTAATATTCTCATTCATTAGTATTTTAAGGACAATATTGGTTTAGAATCCAGATGAGTCTTGATAAATTATAATATTCTCCATGAAGTTGTAGAGGTACATCAGAATCTTTTTGTTTTGCAAACATAGCATTTACTATTTTACTGTTTTTTTCAGAATTTTGGAACTTTAAGAAGTAAGGACATTAATCATTTGCGGTGAAATACATAACTATGTATTACCTAATGCTTCAGGATGTGGATCTGGGCCGCTTGTGTGTGCTGCCACCTTCCAGCCACTATAGACAAAATATCTGTGTCCCTCCCAAATGCATACCTTGAAACCTCATCCACAATGTGATGGTATTAGGAGATGAGACCTTTGGAAGGTGCTTTATTAACGCCCTTGTAAAAGATTCCAGCAAAGTCCCTCACCCTTCAGCTCCGTGAGGTTACAGCGAGAAGATGATCTTTTGTGAACTAAGAAGCTGGTCCTCTGTAGATGTTGAATCTGCCAGTGCCTTGATCTTGGACTTCCTGGCCTCTGGTACTGTGAGAAATCGATTTCTGTCATTTATAAGCTACCTAGTTTATGGTATTTTGTTATAGCAGCCCACAGAGACCAAGACTTTAGCAATTTCTTCAGCTTTCTGTGCTTCAGACTGAGGATGAGAATATTATTTTCCTCATAGGACCGTGGAGAGAAAGTTAAATAGAACTTTAGTACATGTAAGGTGCGCAGAATTGTGCCCAGCAAACAGTGAGTGCTCAATAAGTAAGTGACAATTGTTGTCTGTGTTAGTGACGTCATTATCATTCCATGGTAAGTACCTCAGTTTTTATGTGCCTTTTTTAGCTAAAGAAAGTTCCAGGAAAATTGCTTACCATTGTTTAGAGTGACTTGAGATTATTTTTTAAAGTCTCCTCTAATTTTATGTGCTGGGAAAGAAATTTCAACATTCAAAATAGCTTATAATTAAAAGGACATATGACGGCTTCCCTTACAACTTCATGAAGAAAAGTGAAATTCCCAGAGAGGTTGTAAGTTTTCAGCACTCTCACTAGAAAACGAGAACTAGTCCTAAGGACTTCCTTGACAGGTTGGCTGAGGCTGCCAACCCCGCAAGGCGCAGACGTTTTGCTTACAAGCTGCCATCCAGCAAATGGAAATTCAGCTGGAATGCTGCTGTTTTCTGTCCTCAGATTTCCTGTGTTTAAGGATAATAGTTGCTTTGACTACATGAAGCCACCAATAGAACAAGCAGCATTTCAATAAAACCGTTCAAACATGTGCATGACAAGTGTAGTAAAAGAAATTCCAGTAAAGAAGAAAAAAAGCTTTTTTTGAGGTTGACTGTCAAGAATTTGCCAACTTTTAAAAATGTGCGGTGAATGAAAGACATATCAAATTCTATACCCCTCATGAGAAGAAACTCAGGATTCAATAACTGAGTTGTATAAAATATTTCTTCCATATATAAAGTAATGAAGTCGTCCAAGGTAAGTCCCACAGCAAGAGCAGCAGTCCAGACAACTACGTGGTTCTTCTATCCCTAGATCCTTGAATGTCTTTTCTATGTGCCTCTCTGTGTGCTCAAGAAGTGTTACTCAAACTCGATCATGTGTTTTTAGTTGGAAGCTTTGCAGACACAGAGAAGGGCAGGCACTGATCACCAATCAAGACTCTCAGGTTCGAGCTCACTGCCTCTCTCTCGGTACTCTGTCTGCCACCCAGAAAATAATTTGTTTGAGCCACTAAGGCTTACAGTTATTTATTCTTTATCCTTGATTTTTCAGCGAGGCCCTACCACCATCGGTGACCCTTACTAAAAGCAGATAGCCCTAGAGAAGGACAAAATTCTGATGCCGTGCTTACTTTTAGCAACTGTAGGAAAGCTTTTCCAGGGCTGGTCCTTGATCCAGCAGCTCATGTAGGCTCAGCATTCGGCAGTGCAAGGCAGCTTTAATCTAAGTCTCACTTCAGTCCACCCCCACCCCCACCCCTGGCTTTCTCCTTAGGGCAAGGCTCAGGGAAGAAAAAGAAAAAAAAAAAAGCAAGGGAAAAAGAAAGAAAAAAAATGAAGTTGCAGGCCTGGCGTGTCCTAATACAAAAATGCACTGCTAATTATCGCGGCTGTAATTCTCGATCCAGTCAAAATGCAGGTACGCAGTGACTTTACCTGGGGGCAGTCTCTGCATACCCCCTGCTTCGTTTCACTACCTCTTCAGCACGTTCCCTCTTCTTCAATAGCAGTTATCTCCCGACAGTAATAACTGACTTGCTGCCCAAGAAGAGGAATCCCATTGGAAGCACCCGGTTAAGGAGAGCCCGAACCAATGCCCCAAACAGGTTTGGGAGGAATCGTGATTTATCAGGAATAAGAAAAAGAAACCAGCTTTTTAAAAGATTCAGTGATGTTTAGAATCACAGCATTGGACATAAAATGACGGAAATTTGGGTCCTTTTCAGCCAACTAATGAGCTTCTCTAAAATCCATAAAAATTTTAGGTCTTCTTTATGATAGAGCTAATTTTTTTTAATGGACACATAACATTTGGTTCAAAAGCCTTTGTTTTGCACCTGGGAGAGTTATTCACACGTGTGTTCATTCCCTTTACATCTTTTATATGAAATAACCATCCATTACAAGGAAATGCCACTATGAACCATAACAAAGCATGACATTAATGATTTGCTAAGGAACACCTACTAAGTGTAATTTCTACCACAATTTACGAGAAAAGCACTTTAGGGAGTAGTTTTACATTTAAATTGGCGATGCCTGTTCTATCTAATTTATCCAAAGACTTTTTAAAGTAAAATTTTCTTAGAATTAAGAATTATCTGAGTCGCTAAGAACAAGATCTTATTGTATAGCACAAGGAACAATATTCAATACCTTGTAATAGCCTATAAACATGAAAAGGAGTAAATATATATTTATTATGCACACACATATATATACACACACACACACATATAAATGAATCACTATGCTGTACACCAGAAATTAACACAACATTGTAAACCAACTATACTTCAATTAAAAAAAAAGAATTATCTGAATTGCCACATGGCTAGAAGTGAGGAGGAAAGAAAATCCTTTGAGTACAACATATCTATATCTATATCTATATCTATATCTATATCTATATCTATCTCTCTCTCTCTCTATATATATATATATATACACACACATATATGTATATACACGTGTGTGTGTATACATATATATTTTAGAAGGATATATATATATGAGAAATAAACCAATACTGCATCCCCCTGGTCCAAGGCGTCATCACCTTGGGCCTAACTGAATACCATGCTTGCTGATGGCCTCACAGCTTCTACCTTGGCCACTCTGTCTTGTCTCAACACAAAGGAAAAACAGGGAAAAAGTGCCATTGGAGTTAGGAAAATATACATTTTTTTCCTTTCTTTCATGATCTCTTTCTTTCAACATGTCAGTTGGTTTTCGTTCATTTTATTTTTTGTTTGTTTTTGAGTTTAATACCACACTTCTGGGAAACAGAAATATCTGCTGAGTGAATACAAGCACCCACAATTCAAAGGGCCCAGAAGAGGAGACTTTTTGAAACATAGCAAAGCCCCCACAGGCCAGATTGTAGCACACAGACAGCTGTGTGCTGGCTGATGGAGAGAGAGGAGCTAAGGACAGGAGAGGGGGGAACGGGAGAGGGGAGGTGGGGAGAGGTGGGATCATATATTCCATCTGGCATTCTGATTTCTGAGTTGAGATTTTGCTCATGATTTAGTGACCACTGTACTTTCTTTTACTTAAGAGTGACTGAAAAATTCATAGAATCTGCCAGAGTTCACATCCAAAAACTGGGACAATTAGAGAAGTCAGAAATAATGTTCCAGTTATATAAGTCATGCTTATTTATGGCTGATTACCTGTGATTTTCTGATACTTAGAAAAGAATAATTGGCAGCTCAAGATTTGCAGACACTAAATACTATACATAAAATAGATAAACAACAAGTTTCTTCTGTACAGCACAGGGAACTATATTCAATATTTTGTAGTAACCTATAATGAAAAAGAATATGAAAACCAATATATGTATGTATATGGATGACTGAACTATTAGCCTGTACACCAGAAATTAGCACAACACTGTAAACTGACTACACTTCAATTAAATACATAAATAAACAAACAATTAGTCTGTTTTAATGAAAAATTGAAATTAAAAAAAAGAAATGCTGCATAATGGAAAAAACAGGGACGTCCAAATCCAGCAGATGAATGTTCAAATCCTTGCTCTACCTTAATTAATTACACAACCTTAGACAAATCATTTAGCTACAGCTTTCACTTTCCTTGTCTGTAAAATGATGAATCTTGAAATCTGAAATTATGACTCATACTTGGTTATACCTTTAGTGCCTAGTACAGTGTCTGAAATAAAATAGATATTGTATAAATAAACATTTGTTAAATGTAGAAGTAAAAGAACGAACTTAAAAAAAGAAGATTGACCCTGACTTCCCCATCTATAAATATTAGTGATCCTACTTGCTGGCTGTGGCTATAGGCAGGTAGGTAGGCAGGTAAGTAGGTAGATGGATGAATCAGACAAACTCCAAAAAGAACTAAAAGCAACTATGAATTTTAGCCAAAAAAAAAATGCTAAACATATAAAAAAAAAAACCTAACTCTACTCAGAAATCTGCAAGAGCCATTGAATACTAAGGAGCCCCTAAAATTGTCCCAATCCTTTTCTTAATGTAATCTGAGAAAAGTCCATATTAGTGTGGGTTTAAAACCTTACAGATTTGGCTTTCTATAGATTGTAAAGGTGGTCTGAAAAACAGTAAAAATGATTAAACCCATAGAAAATAAGTACTCAAGAGAAAGACTCATTTTGACCAGACAAGAAATGGTTATTTGGTGAAATAATGTCTTCATAAAAGTAAAGGTGTATGGAATAGGGTAGATTACAATTTTTGTTATAAAACTCTTATGACTGCAGAAAATGTATTAGCAGACTTCACCTGGAAACATTTAAGAACACTGTTTGCATATTTAAATGCCCACAGTGTGAGGTGAGGATGTCCAGTGAGTGCAATTCTAGGAGGAAGCACTGAGGAATGGTATGGATTGCTGCAAACCAGAGGTCGCATTCCCTCTGCACAGTCGGCTGCTAAGGTTCTCCAGATGATTGCACCCTGTGGGAACTTGAACCCATATTTGCTAGCTCTTCCCATTTTTTGGAGAATCCCAAAATTAAGGGTTTTATCAGAAATTTCTTAAGTTTTAAATGTTGGCAATTACAAAAAATAAAAATAAAAACACACTGTGTGGGTGGGCCAAACAAAGCAAGCCTCTGTCCTGAGTTTGGCCAAAGCTCTTGAAGTTTTTGTTTTATTTTGTTTTGTTTTCAGTTAAATGTTAGTGGTCTTCAAAGAGAGTAAGAGATTAAAATAATCATTTTCAAGTCTATTGGTGACCATCATGTTAGATTTTCAAAGATGTTTGTACCAGAGAACACCACAGATGAATATTGTCCTTCCTTCCTTCCTTCTTTCTGTCTTTCTCTTGGTCTTTCTTTTCTTTCTTTTTTTCTTTAACTAGTTGAGTTTTACTCCAACTTCCTGCTCATTTCAATGCTGGTAAATTTGGTTCCATCAAAAGTGCACCTAAAGAATCATTAATCCTTTGAATTTAAGGCTTCCACACTCTGCCCCTTTGCTTACTTTCCTCTAGGGTTCCACCCTGATCTCAGCCCTGTACAGAAGTAAACAGGAAATAGACAAGGAAGACAAGCCCAACCAAATCAGGAGGCTTCCCTAACTAAGTTTCTCACCACATGTTCTTTATTTGAACTCCAACTGAATCATGAGTGTGTGCGTGTGTGTTTGCGTATGAGTGTTGAAGGGAGAGAAGAGGAAATCTGACAGAGAGACAGGTCCGGTACCCATCCAAAATACCAGCTCCCTGAAGAGGTGAAATCCCAAACATCAGCTCTCAAAGAACAAAAAGGGAAGCGAGAGAAGCTTTCCCCAATTTAATCAATTCTAATTAAACCATTTTATTTCTCCTACAGAAACTCTATATCATTAAGGTCACCCCTTGAGTCTTTGATTCATATCAGACCTCCTCTTCTTGAGGAATGTTTTTGGGACAGGAAGAGGGGAAAAGAAAGAGCGAGCTTTGGATGTGACCTAATGCTCTCGGCAGTGTTAGGCATGGTAACTTTCACTGTGAAAGTCCCTAGAATGTTAGACTGGCTTGCTAGAGGTGTCACCACCACCGTCACATCCCCACCAGCAGCTCAATCAAGTAAGGGAGGACATCTACCATCCATTTAAAGATGTCACTTTCTGGGGTACCAGATGTCCCAGGCATTCCCTTGAGGATACTGCAGTCCTGTGACTGCATTTCCATTCGAGCAGTGTTCCCCACATGTAACACTTTCCCATGTATAGCGTTTGCTTTTCTTAGTCCTTTGAAAAAGTTATAGAGGGAAGGCATTGCATGTTTGCGATTAAATGGGTGTGGAAAAGATTTATTCAGAGGCAAATGTGAAATGATATTTATGCAGCATGATCATATATCCCCTAAAACAACTTCCCCAAAAAGAAAAAGAAAAATATTTTCTAGGAATAAAAATCAAGATTCTTCATTAATACAGTGTTGTAGACAAAGTAAACTGAATTTTTGAAGAAAAGGGGTAAAGTGTAAGAAAATAAAGCCAATGGGAGGCCACATGATTTTTCATTTAAGTTAAAATGTCTGCTTCTGAATTAAGCACAACGAAAGTTCAGCTCAGAGAAAAAGCCAGGTAGTATGCTGCTTGCTTTATTTTCTTCTAAGTACGTACCTGGTAACTGTTGGCTGGTTAATTTCTGGAAGTGAGCATTATGTTAGATAATCTATAATGTAGAGAGAATGGATAAGGTACGGCTCTTTCCCACAAAGAGCTTACAATCTAGTTGGAACAATAAGAACAAGCCATGAATCACAAACTTCTTAGAGCAAATGAAAGATCAGTCCCTTCATTTACGGTGCAGAAAATTCCAGAGAGGCTGGGTCCTACAGTTACAGAGCCAGTAGGAAACAGGGCGGGAACCCAACTTCTTAAACCCTGAGGCCTTCCTCACTAAGTGTTATATAAAACAGTCCACACTACGTATTGCAAAAGCTTAGTCTCATGGAGAAGTAGGGCTTTTGTCAGGTCTTAAAGGATTTATCAGAGGCTCATATCCTGAGGGGAGGGGATGGGGACCAAAAATGACATCAGATCTTTGGATGTCCTCAGATTGCATGCAAAATTTTAAATACAACTATGTTTTCTGGGAAATGATTTTAGCTTTTATCAAAGTCTCAAAAGAGCTTTTGAAGCGAAAAAGAAAAAAAAGTTAAGAATTTTAAGGCAGAGAATCAGACAGACAGATGTGAGAGGGGAAGACAAGTTACTTGAAATTGATAACAGCAATGAGAACAAGAGAACTGGAAAGAGCAGAGCACTTTTGTCAGCACCAGGGTGAGGAAAGTGAGGCTCGTTAGAGAAAGGCCAGATTATAGAGGGTCTGCAAGGTCCAAAGGGGGAGGTTAGTATTAGAGAAGTAGAAAACCAGTGATTAGTTCAGTTCTACTACGAGGATAATTCAGTACATATCTGACAACTTTGATAACAAAAGGGGCATGTTCTGAATGTATCAGTTGTAAAAAAAACTCTGATAAACACAGTTTTCACCCTGTAGCAACATGACTACCTATATGCTCAAAAGAGTCATTTGTTTGTATTGTATTTTGAGATTTTTAATTTCTTCATTGCCCTCAGAGTGCATCCAACCCCAAAATACATCTGATCCTACAAACTAGATTTAATAGAATGACTAAAGACATTTTGAAGAGTCGAGGTATAAGGCACGGGCCTGCCTTTGCACACAGGTGTGAACTAGTCCTACTAACAGCCTATGGAGACGAGATGGTCCTCGCGCTGACACCAGCTTCAGGACAAGTGCTCCTGGGGGAGCATTTCAGTACCATTTCCTTGCCATCCATTTAAAAATTTAGTAAATTGATTATTTTCCCCTCACTGACAGCTAATTATTCACTGAGGAATGAGCTTTCTTGTTTTACTTAGAGGGTTTCCCTCCCACTGACCCCCACCCCGCCTGTGGCCAAGTTCTGGTTAACACAGGGCTCTTCCACGCAGCTCAGCAATGACAGGCCCCGGCTACCATGTTTGCTGACAAATGTCAATCAAAGTGTCTCAGAGCTAGCCTACTCCGTCAGCCATCATCTGAACCACACTTTCCCAGGGACGCCTTAGCATGGCATCTTTGTTCTGTTTTCAGATAAACAGATCCAATTCCTCAACAAACAGACTGCTACAGTCCTTTTGATAACAGTGTAATAATTCAAAACAAATGATTCTCGGCTTTGATGATAGCACTTTTATGGGTCATGAAGAAATCCTCCCACCAACATCTGTTTGATTTTATCTACTTGAACTTTATCCTCCAGTTGAAGATTTATAAGCTGAAATCATCCCAGCCTATTAAAGTCAAACTAATGTTTGAGCACTAAGTGGAGAATGAAAGTACATTTCCTAGTCATCTACCTTTTGAAAAGCTGTTGTGAGCAAAAGAATATCAAAAGTTTGGAAGATTTTGTCTTTGGCTGAACCTGAAACAAGGCTCCGAAAAAAAGGATCTTAGGAATCCAACTTACGCATTTTAGGAAAAGTAAGTTATTTACAGAATCATTATTTTAAAAGACAACATGAAGAATATAGAGGTTGTTTACGTTAAAGTCTGTTTTCTTAGTAAAATCCCCTTACGGGTCAGGAAAATGCAATCCAGATTTCTTTCTCTCTCTTTTTACCCTCTCCCTTCATTTCCTTATAGACGACAAATTTTTAAATGACAGCTCAAATATACTTTAAACTTACTACCCACTAACACAAAAGATGTGTAGAGATTTTAATCTGATGAAAGGCAAGAGTGTGGGAGTCAGGAATCCTGAGCTCAGATCATAAGTCCTCCATTAGCTCACTAATTCAGTCAAGCCAGCTCTGGGGTGTGTGTGTGTGTGTGTGTGTGTGTGTGTGTTGTGAGGGAGGAGCACATAAGCTTGAAAGCACTTCACTATATGAGGTTAAAACTTCTCTTCTCCTTAACACGTGGAGTAAAGAAGAAGGTCACACTCAGTCCCTGGCTTCACCCATTTTCAGCTTGACCCACCTCTCCCTCCTTTGCTTTCCTTCCGGATGTTTTCTATGTATTTGTTTTCTCTCTCTTCTTTTCTCTTCTCTGCACTCTCTTTTTCTCTCCTCTTTGTGCTCTACCTGGACCCCTTCTCCATCCAACAATCACGGATGGGTACCATGAGCGAGCACCGAACAGGTTTCCAAACTAACTCACAACTTAATTTCAAATTTGCAATATTTTGGATTCTATTAGAAAAAAATCTGCAAGAATGTTTAAAAAATATTAAATCTTCCTCCATTTTACAGGCAAGGATACCACAGCATAAGTAGTTAATAACTTATCCAAAGATATAGCTAGATCATTTATTCATTCATTATTCATCAAGAAACTATTAGGCACCCAGCATATGACCAAGTACTAAAAACATACTGATAAAGAAACATAGATTCTGTCTCCAATCCTACAAAATTTATCGTCTCTAGTGGGGAGGGAGGTGGGAAGTCACTGCTATCACTGTAATAGTCAACCACACCCACATATGTAAGAGTGCTCCCAAGACAAAGAGGGCAAGGGGAGCCTCTCAGTGGGAAATTTAACTTAATACTGTCAGGGATGATCTCCCTGAGGAACTGATGCAAGCTGAGACCTGAGAAATGAGTTGGAGTTAATAAGGCAAAGACGAGAATGAAGGGGGTCCCAGCAGAGGGGAAAGCCAGTGCAAAAGCCTTGTGGCAGGCAAATATGAGTGACCAAAAAAAGGTGACTTCATTTGGCTTCAGCAGAGAGAGGAGAATGGGCGATGTGAAGCTGGAGCGGTGAGTCGCAGACAGCATGTGGTGCCTTCCAGTTCTGACTAAGATGCCTCCCCATCCTCCATTTATCTGAAGATAAGTAAAGAGTTTTATGCAGGGTAGTGGAGGTAGATTTACGTTTTGAACAGGTCACTCTGCTGTAGAGTGCACAGGGAGCAATGACTCACAGACCACTTAGAAGACATGAGTCCAGGCAAGAGACAATGGCGTCCCGGACTAGGGTGGAGGCAGCAGAGATGGAGATAAACTGGCAGATTTGAGGTATTACAGGGGGAAAATCCACAGGATCCAGTGATGGATGGAATGAGGGGGGTTAGGAAGATGGAGGTGTAAAGGACAACTTTTAGGTTTCTGAGCTTCGCGCTGGCTGGACGCTAGTGCTGTTGCTGAGATAGGAAACAATGAAAGATGACCGGGTCTGAGGGAAGATCATGAGTTCAGTCTCACACATGCTGATTCTGAGGTGTCTTTGAAACATCCAAGAGAGGATGTCAAGTCAGTACAAGAACCAGATCTGGACTCTAAGACTTCTAGGTCTTTCCAGTAAACTCCTACAGCTATTACACCATGTTCATTCCCAGAATAACTGGATGTCTTCTTTGGCTTTAGTCTGTTTATAGGCTACAGCACTCAGGATAAATGATGGGTAATATGGGTCAACTGACGATGAACTTTAGGACTTAAGTAAAGCACAGTTTTTGCTTACACCAGTAATTCTTGGAGAATAGTAATAAGAAACCTAACATTTAAGTAGACTTTATTTTTTGGAAATGATTTACAGAATTTGCTGCAGAACTCAGAATTAACCACTGGTAACTGCTAAAAAAATTCAGTGATCTGATTTCTATCTTTCACTAATTAAATTATTTATTCAGTTACTCCTGGAAATGGGACTTTTAACAAATAAATTGTACCTGTGGGCATCTGTGTTATCTATATGCATAGTTCATCTGTCAAAATAACTAGTATTCAAATATTAAAATAGCACTTACAGATTTAGGAACTCCCGTACATTTAGTGGAAGATCTTATATCTAATTCTAAATTGCCACATACTACTACAAAGCCATTCAATTATTTCAGCCCTGGTTTCCCTACACATCAAAATAAAGATTGTTTTTAATAACCATTAAAGACATTGAGATCCTGTCGTTAAAGCTGTGCGCTCCTACAATGCAAACACCACTTAACATCAGTGTCTGGCGCTAATAATCACCAGACACATCTCTTATCAGTGCTGCTGGCCCATGCTATCCAGTATTTATTTGAAAAATATGAACATACGTCATACTTAAAATTTAAATTCTCCTTATGCTGTTGATGAGAAATCAATATATTTTGTCATAGATACAATTTATAAGAGGGTCAGTTACAACACATAAAATTATATGTACGTATACATATAATACGTACATGACTGTTCGATTTCATTTTGTCCTAAATAGCTTCTGAGACTCTTTACACATATTAAAAGTATTTTGCTACCAGATAAGGAAATGAGCCTGAAGATTAGCATATGCTCTGATCGCTGTCAGTGCATTGACCCCTCTTTTGAGGAAAACTCTTGTAAAGAAGCTCTGTCTCTCTAAATTACAAACAAGCTCATATGCACTTTCAGTTTACAACAAATAAAAATTCTAGGGTCAAACATCATACAACAAAACTTATAAGGACTGAAAATATACAAAGAAAGGAATAAATTACACAAGAATAATATAGATCAGTGTTCCTAAGAATATAACTAAAGCCAAAATCTTGAGTCCTTAAGTTGATTTATTATCTTTCTTAATTGTTACCTGAGAGCGATTTATTTAATCTCAATGCGCTTCAGGTTTTGAAATTCCAAAATGTAAGTAATATTGTGGTTGTCAGCCCAACCAACAATATGACATTCATTTTCAATTTCCCTCCTCCATGAAGTTTTACACGAAGACAGTAAGCTTTCTCACGGATCAGCCGTGAACAAGAACGAAAAAGCAATTCCCTTCCTAGGGAAATGCCTTTGCAAGCTTAATGTCTTCGGGACGCTGGCGAGGAAGGCTCCCTGCTCTCGGATTTTCATTTTTTTTTTACTTCTAAAATGAATTTTAGCTTCAGTTCTTGAAGATCTAATTAGTTCAGAGCTCTGACCTACTTGGATCATGCTCATTGATGCTCAGTGTGGGTATTTCTCACTCAGTGCTATTTCATAAGCCGCAAACGCTTGTCCTGAGCAGTGGGTGAACCAGGGCTACTGAACTTCCTGGGTATCAGGGATAGTCACAAACGTTGAACTTGATGTTTAATCCCAATTTGATATTAAAGACATAATATCAATTTGAAATCAACTTGAAAAAACAAACTTATCTAATGAACTTTCAAAGGAGCAAAAATTTAAGTGGAACTCTTCTCCTCTTGCCTAACAAGTTCTAGCCTGCACTTGACTAAGAAAAAAGGATTTTTATCGAAAATGAATTCAGTAATATGTGTAGATCAACAAGAACACGAGCCTAAGTTTAATTCTGATTTCCTCTGAATCTATTCAGAGCATGACATTTACCAGGAGAATATGCTTGAAGAACGCATGATTTGAGTGCATCTGATCTTAACAGCTTTGAGGAAACTTTTAAAAACAGCTGATTTCAGAAGCCGAAATATTTTTATTTATATTTACTTATTTGCATGTGATTTGGCTTAAAATTTCCCTACTGTTTAGTATTTGCATCCCTGACTTCCCAAGCAATGAACTAATATAAAAGAAGATTTTCAGTAGCCTTGAAACTTTGAATCTATATGAATATTCATAAAAGCTTCAAGTTCTATGTTTTACATATATATATATTAATTATAATTTTACTAGACAATGGAGAAGATGAAATAAGATATACAAGAAAGAGCAGAAGAATTCTTTGGACTGAAGGTGGTAATATTAAAGGTTTGTGTTTTTATGACTCCCTTGGACCCTTTTTATTATAGATATTTTGATTTTTTTTTGTTTTGTTTTTTTGATTTGAAGTCTTTCTTCTCAGAATAAATTCTCCAAACCAACATCTTAGTGTCTACCCACAAAAGCAGACATTATTTTTGAGCTTTTCTTCAATCTTGCTTCAGCAGAGTAAGCATGAAAATTATCTGAAATGCACAGGTTCTTTATGTGCAGAGAGAATGCTGGTGACTCACCAGTTGTGTCTTTGCTGAGTGGTCAGTCCAGGCCCGGTGAAAGGTTTGCATAAAACCGTCAGCCCACTCGATTTGACGTGTACAACAATAACAATGCCACATGCTGGACTGAGATTAAAGAGGCAATCCACGGCTTTGGGACCAAGTCCTTTTCCATGCAAAATTCTCTTGACCACCTGGAATTTGAACTCATGACCTTGGCCTCAAGAATACTATTTTCTAACCAAGTGAGCAGCTCAGATTAAATAATTTAAATATTCTCCCACTATCAAGCACATGTGCCTGTGTGCGTGTGTGTGCAAATGTACAAATCCTTAAGATTCTTGTACTCAAAAGGATCGTGTGGCCACACTCTTTCACTCTGAAGGTTTTCAGTGCAGAGATCATTTTAACAACAACAATAACAAAAGAGAGGAGCAGAATTGCGGTTCTGATATAATTACTCTTTCACTCATGCTCTCTCATGTCTCGTGGATTTGCTTTAAATCTGCTAGACTTGTGAGGTCTCATGTCTAAATGAGACACCTAGGAAAACAAAGACACAGAGTCACATGTTACACAGTCCATCACTGCCTTCAAACCTTCGGAGCAGGATGATTTTTTTTCTTTTTCTTTTTTATTCTTAAAGGTGTAATTCATTTGAAAACTAAAGTCTAAAAGAGAGGTAGCCATCTTTTAGTATATAGCAATGTTATGAACCTCTCTGAAGTTAAGAGAATACATGAGTATTCATTACAACCTCAATAAGCATAGAAATTGCAAAATGTGGTCTGAAACAGTAATGTGGTCCTCTATATAATAAAAATACCATTAAGATGCTTTAGATCAAAATCTGAAATAGTATCTTTCCTTGTCTGAACTAACAATATGGTTTCTGAGAAGTTGCCATGGATGAAAAAAAAATGCATAATGACAGCAATAAATAACACGAATGTCTGTGGCTAATATCCTATGCGGGGCAGCATGAAACACTGACATCATTTAGAGGCTTACCAACCTTATTACTCTACTCTATCATGCCTCATTTGTCAAGTCAGAGTACTTAAAACTTCCTACATATTTTTCTTATCTACATGCATATCCTCAAGTTATTTATACTATGTGCATATATATTACATGTAATATATATGTTCAAACATTCCACTTATGAAGCAGCTTTATTCATTACATGAACTATTTTCAATTTTTCATTAGCATTTTTCCAGCAGACTCTCTGAATTTCACAGAATATTAGATCCAAATCAGGGAGTGTTCAATTCTTACATACGTCCAGGATATTATCTCCCTAAGGCAATACGATTAAAAAAAAAAACTCACTGAGATTCAAGTCAAGAGATATGAGCCCTAGGAATTGCTTGGCCATTTACTGCTTGTGTCTTCATTGCATTTATGCCCAGTGAATGATGTCCCTACACTCTACGTGAGTTCTGACCCAATTAAAAAAGAGCGACAGACTTCAGACAGAAGGAGGGCAAAAGAGCACTTTCATTCCTGCTAAGGTTGATATTAGAGAACCTGACATATAACTGCAGACAAATAGGCTTCCTAAGTCTAAATCTCTGCATAGGACAGTCTGCCCATCCGCTGACAGACAGCTGGACAACCACGAGCCTCTCCAAGCAGAGGCTTCTCCTTTAACATGCGGCGCTAAGAAGGAGAGTAAGATGTGTGCTTCCCATGCTCGGGAAGACTTCATCTAAAAGGAGAGAACGAAAGAAGTTCCTCACTTCCCCAGCCATTGAGTCCGGGACTGGCTTTGTCAACAGAATGTTGCAGGTGGGGTACTGTAAATTCTGACCCTAAACCCCTATTTGTATTGCATTTCCTTTCTTACCCTCTTTGAATGTTGCAACCAGGTAGTGAAACCCAGGCTGGTACTGGAAAAATGGTCTTTGCAGGTGAGATTAAGTCAAGGATCTGGAGATGATTATGGGGGAGGAATGCAAAAAACCTCATTCCAATGGTAAGGTATTGGAGAAGAGGACAAGGCCACATGAAGACAGAAGTGAAGCCTGGAGGTCTGCGGCCACGCGTCAAAGCACGCCTGGAGCTCCCAGGGAGAGGCAATGAAGGATCCTCCCCTAGAGCTTTGGAGGGACAATGGCCCTGCTGACACCTTGATTTCCAGACTTCTGGCCTCTAGAATTGTGAAAGAATAATAATCTGTTGTTTCAAACCACCAAGGAAATGAATAACTGACCCTCTCAAGTGGACAGGTCAGGCAGAGCCAGAAGGAAGGTAGCAAAAGGGGTCTCCTCCCAGTGACGCCCTGGAAAGGGAAACATGTGCTGCCTCTCCACTGAGACGAGTCCTACAACGCTTTGCATGTCTGTTTCCGTGTCTTTAAAATTATGGATGTGAAATTTTGCTTCCCTAGCTCCCTAGTGTCTGTTTTAAAACATGTGGTTCTAGAATTTAAATTAATTACCTGGGTGATGTCTGTAAATTCCTCTACATAAGTGCACACATTTTAAATAATTCTTTCAAATGCATATATTTATTAGTAAGTTTTCATTGCTCTCTACTTTACTGTTTCTATTCATTCTAGCCAGCTCTTTGCTTTTAGATAAAAGCATCCAAATGCAATAGGATGTGAGCAGTTTTACAATTAATCAGTGTAATTTCTGTTCCAACTCATCTGTTACATTTCAGAATTTCCCTTTTGTGTATTCCACAATAATATTCAACGACAATGTCTTTTTTATGACCGTAAGTTCGTTGCCAAAGAGCAGAACAACATACTTAAGGGTTATTTTGCGCTTTAGCTTACCTGCCTAAAATAAAACACAATTATATTTGAAGGAGATATTTAACACTTTAAGTAAATGTTTACTGTGTGAAGTTTGAGGGGTTAATGTACTCATAACAGCCTGTGAAGTAGAAAGTTTCTGTTGCCACATTCATTTTGCAAAGAGGTCGAATGAGTTCCTCCGGACCCGCAAAGAAGAGGTGGCAGACCTGGAATCCAAGGCTAAGTATCAGGCTCGAGAGACCACATTCTGAACTGCTACATCATACTGCTTCTTTAAATCTGAAGACACAGCTGTTTTTTAAAAGTATAAATGCATAAAAAGGGGAAGGGTATTGTTGAGAGATAGTAGAAATTCCTATTTTTCTTTTCACTGTTCTGTTTTTCAACCCCTGTTTTCCTATCTCACATATTTTGCAGTGGGGAGACCATTTGTGAGAATAAATGTATATATATATATATATATACACACACACACACGTATATTTGAAGGTTTTGGTATATATGGCTGCACCCACTAAAAGCTGACATCTTCTTTTGAATTATCTAACTGCAAGAGAATGCTATGAGTGAATGTGAGGTTAGGAAAAAAATAAAATTAAAATAAATCATTTCGACTGCTGAATAGTTAAGAAAAGTCCTGACCAAGTTGTATGTAGTATGTAAATACATTTGTAGTGTCGCCATTGGGCTCCTGGGTGGGAAGGATACTCTGCGTAGTAAACTGAACTTCACTTAACAATCAGCTCCAGAGTCTTTATCAAGGACACTGCACTGGCAGAGAGAACACAGACGTGTTCTCCGTCTTCAGTCGGCTCCATCTTGCTTGTAGCCCACATGAGTGCCCGTAGAGAAAGTTCTAAATTTATAGCACCAGCTAAATATTAATTAACGTTTAAAAATTGAATCGTATTTTCCTCTTGACTAAAATTCTAATTTCAAAAATTCCTATTTGTTTCTAACTCATTGATATTTCCAAGAGCTTGACAGACATTCCTATAGCCACTGCTCTTTTTAATGCGTAGTTAATGGCCTGTGAAATATTCAAAATCACTAGGGAAACTGGCTGTTCAAAGAGGAACAGTTTTACAACACCCATAATCACCCCCCTCTAATTGACCAGCAGCAGGGGCACAGCAGGGAACACGGGAGATAGGAAACCTGCACTGTCGCAGAACTCCGCCACATACAGGGCTTTCCAGGACACCTCTTCAAAGCAAGAAGGTTCGACAATCTCTCTCTCTCTTTCTCTCTCATCCCATTGTCAAATTAAACATTCTGTCTTGAATATTTGAATTTCTCTGCATCTTTTTTTTTTTCTTAAAGCCAAGCACACCTGTATTCATTGTTACCTTCAGATTTTTTATACTCTACTATCGGATCTTCACTACAATAACATTGATATTTCTCTTGTTCCCTCCTCGCCCCCACCACCTCATTTCATTGCTTTCTACTGCACTATTCCTACTGCCAGAAATTACCAGTAAATGATAGTTTTTCCCTTGGAATTATGAGCCACTAATAAAAAATATAGGAACTATTATCTGTAGAATCCAGGAGTTGACTTTAACATGAAATATGCACCTTAGTTCATGATGCGTAAATCAGAACATGAAAAAGAACAGTAAACAAATAGGGAAACTCTATAAACAAACTTTCACACAGTATGTAAAAACTAAATTCAGACAACTGAGAATAACATTTTCTGTAGTCTCTAAAACCTGAATTTAAAGAAATAATCATTTTGGTAGACAGTGAAACTCACCCAGCATCATCACTGCAACAGCCTGCTCTCCTCTGGACCACACATTCATTTCCAAAGTTCTCCCCACTCCAACCTTTATCACTTGACAGTCAATTCTCAACAAAGAAATCATAGTTTCTCTTAAAAACTTAAGTCAGGTGATATCACTTCCAAGGAAATGGAATCAGAATAAAAGTCAAGGTCATAGCCATGGTCTTCTACAGGACACCCTGTAGTCACCTCTGACCTCGCCCCTTCAAACCCACCCTCACCTGCTCCAGCCTGGGCATTGCCTTTCTTTCGGCTCCTCAGAAACACCTGGGCACATGTCTTTTGTTTATTTTCTGTCCCACCTTCATGCTCTACTATGTAGATCAGGAACTTTTGTTTGGTTCCCTGTTGGGTTACCTCAAGTGCCCAAAACAGCACATAATATGTGCTCAGTAGGTAGCAGTTTGGTGCATGGATGTCCACTCTAGAGTCCTCCTGTGGGTGGCTCCATTCTGTGCCACTTCTCTGCCTTGCTTTTTCCACCTGCACCAGCCACCACTCACAGCACCATGGAACTAGTGGCCTGCAGCCTCCCTTGACAGAGCGCTGGTGCTCCAACAGGCTCTGGGTGGGAGCCAGACTCCTTTCACTCCCCCACATCTTCATGCACATCACCTTCACACAAGGCTGGGTGAAGTATCACAACTCAGCAAGCAAGGAGGGTAATTGGAGAGAATCACCGCAGGATAAATGTAGGACATTTAAATGCTGCATTTTATGGGCCTATTTCTATAGTCCAAAGTAAAAACACCCAAAGTTTTCAGTCATTCCCAAAAGAAGGCTCTCAGTCGACATGCCCCAGTCCCTACCCTGGCACACCTGCCAGCAGGCTCACTCAGGAGGGCGAGTGAGGCTTCACACCTGCAGAGCCCAACTCCCACTAACTTCCACCTCCCACCCCTATCGCAGGACTTCGTCTTTCCCAGGCAGCTCTCTCCCTCCCTCTACTAGACAGTCCGTGCGACAAAACAGTCCCCGCACCGGGGCAGGATCTAGCACCAACATCCAGCACAGGTCTTGGCCCAGCAGGACAGTTTTCTCAAATATTCCCCACCTGGGCAAGACACACAACGAGGGTTCCCCTGCTCCTCTGGCAGGTGACACTGAATCAGGTGGCACAGGTGAGTGTCCACCCAGGCGCAACACCCCCCGGACACACGTCACCCAGAAGGAACATTTACACTCAGAAACAGTGATCTGCATTAAGGAAGAAGAGCAAGTCTCTAAATGCAACATACTCTTATGCACATTCTCCCCACAAAGGTAATAAGGCTGCTTCTCCCATTTTCTAGCCTCCATTTCCAAGCTGTGTTTGCCATTCACGTGAGTAAGCAAACAGGGGTCCACCAGTTACACTGACAAAGACTCAATCAAAACGCCAAAAATCTCTGTAAGCATGAAGTGGATAATATGAGTATTTTTAATGCTGTGATGAAAATCAGGGACGATGGAGTCAGAATTTGGTGAAGAATTATACTTACACACTATATACAAGATGTCGCCCATCAACTGGGGCAGGCTTGACAGATCTAACTGTGGCCATTTGAGGGAAACCTTAACAGACCAGAGAGCTATGCAAGAAATCAGAGAACCCTGAGCGGACTGGGATGGAGCAGACCACCAAATATAAATGTACCCGGCTGGCTGGAAGTAAGAGAAAATGTAACCCTTGAAGACCCCAACAGTCCAATGAGTTTCAAATTAAAAAAACAAGCAACATGAATGATTATGAAACCAAACTGCATTATAGAACCATCTAAGGTTGTCGTCACTAATATGGATGGTCATACTCCAGTTCGAAAGACTAAAACCAGACGTAGTATGTAGGGCAGTTTTCCATGATCATAATGCACATGTTTAAATAATTAGGAAATAAAATCAAATGGTACCTAAGCATGGAGAAAGATCTGTCACTGATTCAGATGACTGACTACATTAGTTGTAAATGTTGAAGGAGAAAAAAATACAAAGCAGAAAAGTAATTGACTCCTATTACAAATACTTATAAAATCACAAATGGCAACCACACACACAGACACACACACACACACACACACACACGCACGCACACACAATCTCAAAGAAACTTAAGTTCAGCTACTGGACTATGATATTAAAATATAACAAAATAACCAGATTTTTTAAAATGCACAGTTAGGGATCACCTCCTTCACCAGCTTGTGTTAAAAAGAATCCAGTCTAGTGAATTGTGGAAAGGTAGGTTGCTGCTGTTCACACATCCTTAAGATTCTGGGCTCATGGATTATGTTTTGTAAATCAGTTAACTTACTAGCCAGAGATTAAGGTAAATTCTTCTAAGGACTAAAAGTTGACTTAGAGCATTAAGAAGGATTAATGTTTAGCTGTGGAGAAGCTAAAGCACTAGGATAGCATGTTTACGCAGTGCTGTAGCTCACAATTAATCCAAAATTAGTATAAAAGATCAACAGCAACCCTTTTTGCATGCCAGCTCGGCTTAGCCCTAAAACTCACGACTTGCCGTGGGGGCACTCAGTGAGCAAAGTTCCTCTGCGCCTGTCCTAATAGGTCTAATGCTTTCAGAGCAAAACATGCATTTGAAATGTTTAGCTTACAAGCCCTTTGCTTCGAGAAAATAAATGCAGAAGTCAGCCCCCTAGATATCAATCTACCTTTTATCTACGTGGCAAGTCTATTCAAGTTTCTGGTCTGCTATTATTGGACAACACCAAATTTAATCTTCCAACTGATATAAAAGTAATACTATTTTTTTAAAAATTATTATTCTACTGTACATTATTAGCAAAGTATATCATAAAAGACATGACCTTTTAGATGTATAAAGTGCCTGTTAAATAGTTATAAGTTGATATGAGATTTATTTTTTTATGGGAAATAGGACTATTGAAAAACTTCTATTACAATTTATATTGGTCAACTTACAAATTCATGTGTAGTTTTGTTTCATGTATTTACTAAAAATAATTTTAAGAGTTTATTCCTCTCCTATGGAAATATGTGTTTTCATTAAATATGTGAAAACAGTATTTTCTTATAACAATGTATCAAAACAGGATTAAATTGTCTATCAGTTACATCTGTATATTTTTGTCACCTCTCCCAGCATTCTTTCATTTTACTTTCATACTATTTTGATAATTTAATTTAATGACAATTATTTTAGATGTGGTAGAATTTCAAATTATTTTTGACAGAAAACACACAAATTATTAATATAGAAGAGGAAAATACATTTAATCAAAACACAATTAACAAATTGTTCATATCATACTAGTTTTATCAAAGAATGTAGAAAACACTATGTACCAAATTTGTATTACATTATTTGCAAAAATATTTAGTTTTTTGAGAAATTACTCATAAATATTCCCAAACTGAGAAAGGGTCTCTTTTCTGAATGTGCATTTGTGAGTCTAATTCAGAATGAATTATTCTAGAGAGGCATTACTGCAGATGGTGGTTAGCTCCACTAGCAATTGCTGAGCATCTACTACGAACAGTACGTTCTCTTACCCAAACCTCACCTCACAGCGTGTCCGGGCGGTAGGTAATCATTAGACCTGGCTTTATATGTTAAGGAAGATCCTGAAGTTCAGAGAGGCTAAAAACAAGCAAAAAACAAACAAAAAAAACTCTTGCCTCAAAACTTTCAACTTTTAAGTGGCACACGTCAGGTATTAATGAAAGCTCTTGATTCTAAATTCAGTTATCTTCTCTTCAAATCTTGTTTTCAAATCCAGGCTATACTGTCAAATATTTTAAATCAATTTTGTACCTTATATTGAATATTTTCAATAAATATTGTAATGAAAATATCACTTGAGATTCAAATAGTTAAATCAAATTGGAATAATTGAAATTATGCTATAACTTCAAAATTTTGTCTTGAATTTTGGAGTGTAAAGAAAAGATTAGAGAGAGACTTTTAAAACTTTTTTTCTGATTAGAATTTCAGATCACCTTCAAATGTGGCAGAGGCTAAAAGAAATTTTTTATTTATTATGTCTAAATTTAATTCGAGAGTTATGGTTCTTCAAATTGTATGTTAAAATGTAAAATAAAATAAGACAGTGATATTGAGAAAACTTGATAGTAATTTGGGAAGCAAAAGAAACTCTAAATGATTGAAAATTAATGTATTTTTTAAAGCACATAATAAAATAAGTATAATATACTACTTACCAGGTATTTTAGGGCATTAAAGTTTTTCAATATTAAAGCAAAATGAAAGAGTACAAAGGAAAAGACAGCTATGAATATTTAAAACACGAAAGCTTTCCTTTCCTTTTCATTTCCTCACTTAAAATAAGAAAATATGTGCATCCAAGGGCCAAGATTTAATAAAATATATGATTGTTACTATTCCATCAAGGACATTCTTTAGTGCAACTGTCACTTTTTTCTGTGATTGCTAGTGGGTGGTGTTGAACTCGGGCGACCAGTACAGTATGGGGCGCCCGCCTTGACTCATGCCAAGGGGCCAGTCAGCTCACTCACCACTGCTTTTGCAACTGTCAATACAGTGGGAGAAAAAAAATAACATCTCAGTATTTTTATGAAAACGTTGTTGACCTTGCTGACCCTCTGAAGGGGTCTTGAGGCCAAAAACATGATGATAAGGATTTGGTTCAAGGAAAATCTTATTCAGTGTGTGAGCTGAATTAGCCACATTTCTCAGGGAGCAACGGTTTTCCTTAAAGAACAATTGATGAGCTGTGGTTATTCTAATTTGGGTATTTGGCTGTCACCATCCAGGGGGCGGAAAGCGAACAAAAGGCTGGTACTGCTCCAAAGAAAATCATTCTCAGCTTTGTTGCCAGTGACAAAATCCAAGCTCTCAAGTGGAAATGCAAAGTATAAAAAACTTGTATTCACTGATCTGAGTGTGACAGCTTCCCAATGCTTAAGCCCTGTTCTGATGAAATGAGTGATGACTTTTTTTTTTTTTAACCCCACAACTGTGTCAACCATTTAGAGTCCAGGACTTTCTGGAGCGATTAAAAGTGAGAGAGAGTCTCCTGCTGGCCTTAAGGAAACAATCATGTTGTGTCTGCCCTACAAATGGAAGGGGCCACAAAGCAAGAAAGGGAGACAGCCTCAAGCTGCCAACAGCCAGCAAAAAAGTGGAGACTTCAGTTCAACAACCGCAAGGAACTGGATTCTGCCAACAACCAGGGAGCTTGAAAGAGGATCTCAAACCCTAGATGAGAACACAGCCCTGGCCAGCATTTTGACTTAGCCTGGAAGAGCCTGAATCAAGGACCCAGATACCCTGGCTCCTGACTGTGAGATCAGAAATTCACGTTATTTTAAGATACTAAATGTGTGATTAGATAACCAGTACAAGAGTCTAGGGAGAGTCCCTGTGATTCTAACTGACTTGCATAAAAATAGGCCTGCCAGTGCAAGCACTCAATAAATAGTTGTTGAGGAAAGGCAGAAAGGCAGAAAAGCAGAAAACATATTTCATTGTTGGATACGATTTACATATATTAAAAATACTGGATAAATTAACTCTTTAATTCTCAGGAGTTCTAACAACAATTTAAAAAATTGCATAATTCATGTATTGACTGCTCAGCAAATTAATGTATTTTTTTTTTTTTTTGTATACATGGAGTCTGGAAAGCCAGGCATTAGCCTATATATAAAGGTTATTTTGGCACAGATATTTGGTTCAGCCATGTTAAAACACATTTATATCTTTGTTATTTTATTAAAACCTATGTCTTTATTTATTAAAGATATGTCTTTGTAAATGGCAGCAACTTATATTAAGTAAATACACGCATGTTCTGCAATATTACCTAAACTGAAAAGTTTAGGCCAAAGTCATGGTAAGGCAAAAAGCATTGTGGTGACCATTTTATTATTATAGAAAATTAAGCAGCATCAGCACACTCATGGCTCTCCAAAATGTATGGCAAAAGGAAAAAAAAAAAGAAAGAAATGCTGTCAATAACCTTCAAGTCCTTCAACAGCCAGTGAAAAGACAGCTGAAAAGATCTCACAGGCCAGTTGTCACACATGACGATGCAGGTGCTTCTAAGCACACAGCTTTCGCCTCTGCAGAAGTGTTGTAAGGGGTCACATTTGGAAGGCAATTGACTTCTGAGTGCAACACGGCAGACTTTCTGGCTACTTCTACTTTTTTAGGAAAGACTTTGAGGTGAGAGTATCCTTCTGTTCTTGCTTTAAATAGATTATAATTATGTATTATTCCCTGAGTTTCTTAATTTTCACGTACGAATCAAATAATCACATGAAAATCAGGTTGATTTCCCCCAAATAATTTTAAATTGTGAAAATGTGGTCATTATTTTAAGATATTTATCATTATTGTTAGTCTCCAGAAAGAATTTCCTTCATTTTGATCTGAAATATATGTGCCTCTATAATAAAATGAGATACTTACATATTCCCTGCTCCTCCCCTACAAAAATTCCAGGTCCCAGACTTAGAGTGGCAAGAGCTCCTTAACTGAACACCTTCTGTTATAAGTAAAATTAGACAAATTAAATACTCCTACTCCACTATTACCACAGGTGCTTTATAAAGTGGTTTGAGCGGTTTGTGTGAATTACAATATAGGACTCTTACAGGCTACAGTGTTTTGGGTGTGTTAGAGAATAAATAAATACGGGTGTGTATATACATATACTAAATTCAAGCTTATGGTTATTTTTAGGTATAATTCTGTAGAATTCCTATACTTACATAGTAGGCATAAATATCAGTCAATGTCTAATGTTAACTCATTAATCCTCATTAAAAAACTGTGAAAGAAGATTATTATCATCCCTACTTTACAAATGAGATAACTGAGGCACAGAGAGGGTGGGGCTATTGTCACAAATCATAATAATAGCAAGTAGTCAAGCTGTGAGTTAAACCAAAATAGTCTGACTCTGGAATCCATGCTTTTAACTATGCAAAACTGCGTTTTTATGGTCAAAAGTTTACTTGAATTTTAAGGTAATCTCATCCACTTTATTATATAGTTCAGCTATAATAAAAGAAGAGGAAAATACATATTTTTAAATCATGAATATGTTTTCATATTTTGTCATTTTACCAGTATAATTTCACAGCTATAATAACCAATGAATTATTAGTTTGGTTAAATTTTCAAATGAGAAAGAAGTTAAATTTTCAATTTGCATTTGATATCATTATTATTGTCCTTGTCAATTCAGATATATAATAAAACTAGAGACATTAAAAATCTCTAAGGCTGAGAAAAACTGTGAAAATCAGGTCAATCATTTAGCATGATTTAGTAGAAGAATCTTTTTTCTCTTTTCATTTTTTCTTTTTCTTTTTTTCTTTTTCTTCTTCTTCTTTGTTTTTTTTTTTTAAGCTAGCAAGTTCTGCTAAAGAGCCCAGAGCTTTTCCAGTCTTTATCTTATTTGATTTCTCTGTTACATGAAACTGCTAAACAAATTCTTCATTCTTGAAAAGCCTTCTTCCCTTGGATTTCACGACACTACGCTGTGCTGGCTACGCTGTACCTCCCCATTGGGGGGATTCATCCTCCTCTGCTAATTTATGAAGTATTGGTCTCCCAGACTTTCATACTTGGACCTCTGGCTTCACACTGCACATCCTTCCAAATGGCAGGCTGATTCCTAAAGCTTTATCTCTTGCATTCTACCCCCGTATCATCTACTAAACTTTTGCATGTGACGTCTCACAAGCATGCCAAACTCAAAAGTGAACACATCTTCCCCTCAAAGTTCAAACCACCTCTTCTTTCTTCTCCTCCTCCCCCTTCCTTCTCCTTTCTTTCTCCTCATCTATTGTCCCATGCCTTATCTAGCCCATTTAATTTCAAGCCTGTAAAGTTCTATCTGACTTACAAACAAATAAACAAAACAATAATGTTTCCTACCAGCGTCCTCCTTTGAACTAAGTTGAAATCCCCTTTATGTTACCACATTGAATCAGATATAATTCACTTACACTTTCATACACAAACATATTTATTGAATGCCTACAAAGTAGTAAAGACTTGATTCATTATTTCCATAAGCTCAAAATCAAGTGGGATTTATAAAATAGCAATTTATTAGATGGGCTTATTCAGATTAATAATATGAATTAGTAAGAGTAAGTAGTCTAATCTCTACTTTAAAGTTGATGAATTTGAATCCCAGGAAAGTACAATGGTTTACCCAAAATGAAACAGCCATAAATTTGCAGACTTGATCCAGAAAATATTGTCTTCTTGATCTACCCTCCTCTCAAACCATGGTCTCATATTTTTAAGAAGAAAAATTAGTATTGAATTGTACTTCTGGTACTCATGAGAGAAGACCAGGTGTTAGACTTTTCCTATGAGTACAACAGCATTAATATAGAAAGATTTATTAGACGGCATGTTCAGCAGAGATCAAAGACTTCAAGGGCTAGGATCCAGGACAGGTGATTTTTAATGGGAAAGACAAAAGGAACACTGGTCAAGCCAAAAAGGACCAGATTTTAAGTCTCAGGAGAGTCCTCTGAGCAGCTCCGAAGCAGTTTGAGCATGGTGGAAATCCGAGAGTGAGAAGATGAGGTAAAAAACAAGTGTATGAGGGATTTAAGCAGTAGATCATGGCTCAAGACAGACTGAGGCCATTTCACCTTCCAAGGGATAATTCCCCAGTATGTCATTTGAGGTGTACCCCTGCCATACATCATGGAGCAATTCCAAAATCTCTGTCATAAGGAATGAATTCATTAAGCAATCTTCAGAATCCTCTGTGACCTGGAAAATCTCAAAATTCCATAAAAGCAAATCTCTGAGTCATGTATATCTAATTCATCTCCTCTTTTGTCAATTTCCCCAAAGCAAAATTCCATATATCGTGAGGTCTATAAATGAAATGTGTGCTATTGAAAAAGAAATCCATGATTTTGCAAGTAATGCAATCATCCTAAACCATCTTTTTGCCCATGAAGCTTCTGTTTTCAGAAATTGAAAACTTACCTAACATTCTCTAAATCAAATATGTCCTGCTCAGGAATCTTAAAACTGCCTCTTAGCCACCTGACATCCTTATCTTCTTGTCCAAAACTTACCTTATTTCCACACATGATTTGCACTCTATGACACATCAACTAAACAATTCACTAACCACTACCCGTTTTCTTCTAGCTCAACATATCTTTATAAACTTTTTCTAAGTGATACTCACACAAGAATATATACTAATTTTACAAATCAAGTCTCTCCAAACTCATTTTTCATGGCTTCTATGACCCCAATTATTCTGAAAGTCTACATATATTTTACCATTTCTTCCTCCAAGATTCTTGCACCTAGGTGAACATCTTTATTATAGTTGGGAATTTTTTCCTGAAGGGTATGATTAAGAAATTTGAGCCCTAGAGAGCACTGCTGAGGTTCGGATCCTGGCTCCACCACCTTCGAGCTCTGTGAACTTAGCTCCTTAACCACCCTGTGCCTGAACGTCTTTCTCTTTAAAACAGGGATAGTAAATAATATTATCAACATCACAGGGCTCTTCTGAGGATTGAATAAGACACTGTGCGTAAAGCCATTAGGACAAGAATGCCCGTAGTAAACACTGATGAGAGGTTTACTCAGCAGTAGCAGCAGCCGTCACAGTCACTGTCGTAGAAAGAGAGGGCTCTGGAGTGAGGTGACTCCTGGCTCCCTGGCTCTGCCACCAATTAGCTTTACAACCTTTGACAAGTTACTTACTGTATCTCTGAATCTGGTTTCATTATCTGTAAAACTGAGATAATAGTGCCACAATAAAGTTAAGGAAAGATAAAATAAACTAATGTGTGTATAATGTTTAACACAGTACCTGGCATACTATAAACATAAAATAGTAATACTTATAGAGTATTCTCAAGTAAAGATTAGGAGAACTCACTTTCAAGAAAAATAACTCAATTCAACAAATATTCTGCCCCCTAGACATCTAGTCCATTCATCCAACTAATTCCTACTCATTTTTCAAGTATTGGCCTAAAAGTCACTTTGTAAAGTGGCTTGGTAGCTTAGAAGAGGTCCTCAGGTTCTGGAAAGGATTGCAGCCTGGCTGCGACCTTGACCACCGCTTTGACCATGTCCCAGTCTAGGTTTGCCACCCCTGCTATACGCGGCCCCATGGCACCCTGCCCTTCCATTTACCATTCACACCACTTGCCATTACTTTTCAATCTGTACCTGCTGCCCGAAGCTAACAATTCAAGAAAGGTAGGGTCCCCATCTGACCTGTGGGCTGCTGGAACCCCAGGAATGAGGGAAATGCACAGAGTGTAGTTTCAAATTTATAAAGTGAATAAATAAATGAAAGATAAGAGCTAAGATAAATATTATTTGAAGAAGTAACAGCAAACTACTAAGGAGGTTTAAGGGAAGGAAAGATTCTATTCACATGAGTCTGTCAAATAGGGACCTTGGCAAGAGAAAG
Organism: Camelus dromedarius; assembly: GCF_036321535.1. Taxonomy (NCBI): domain Eukaryota; kingdom Metazoa; phylum Chordata; class Mammalia; order Artiodactyla; family Camelidae; genus Camelus; species Camelus dromedarius. The sequence goes on from NC_087436.1 coordinate 44,993,339, forward strand.
GGCATTTACGAAGGTCTTGAATGTTAAATGGGTCTTGGTTATATGGATTTTGAAGAAGGTCACATAGCTAGAGGGGACGGCATTCTTGGAATCTCAGAGAGAGTCCTCAGTCAATAGCATCCTCTTCCCCAGCCAGGTTCTGTGTGTGTTGAGAAATAAAGCAAAGAATAAGCTAAAATATGGACTTTACTATTGATAGATGCCACACTGAAAGACGCAGCTTAGTTCAAGAACCAAATGCGCCTGCTAATGGAATCCCAGAGTTAGGCAGGCTGACCGAGCCGATAGCAGCAACCCCAAACCTGTGCCCTGGAGCCAAAAGGGCTCAAACTCAGCAGTTAGATCACAATTAAAGAAGGGCAGAGATATGCTGAGCTCATCCCTCCCAAAGGTATTCATCAGAAAAGTTACTCCATCTTCCCAGAGGTAGAGAAGGAAGGGACAGAAAAAGACCAATATTGTGCTGAGGGAAAATCTCTCCTTATGGAAACCAAGAGTGCAGGAAGGCGTTTTTCTCCAATAAGAACAAATGGTGTATTGGCAACTACTGTGAAGACCAAATTGTTGGGGTTCAAAATGCAGGATATTTGAAAGGACATATTAGGGGATGAGGTTAAAATAATGGGGTCAGGGCTTTGAGGAGTATTTCAATTGATACAATGAAATATTGCCACATAATCTTTAAGAAAGTTGAAGCCATTTAGGAAGAGCAGTATGTGATCCAAACTTCTCAGAGTGACAGCCTATTGCAGCAGTGAGAATCGTGGAGCTAGGCTGAAGCTAGACTGCTGGGTTTCTCACCTTTTTGTTTGTTTCTTTCTTTTTTCTTTTTTTCTTTTTTTTTTTTTTTTCCTTATCAGCCAAAGAAAAGGATAGGACAGCAAAGCATTAGCTCTGAGTTAGGCAAATCTGCATTCAATTCTCTATTCTGTCACTTATTAGTTCTGAAATCTTAGAGAAGCTACTTAATCATTCTGAGATCTGAGACTCCATTTTATCATCCTTACAGCTACATCGCTAGGTTGATCTTAAGTGAGATCATGTACGTAAAGTGCCTTGAACTTAGCAGACACTCAGTTAATGGTTACTATTATTTTTTATTGCTATTGTATAATCTTATAGAATATATGTGCTCTGAAAATATGAACTAAATGCCTCTCATTGTGTATATAATTGTTTCAGGGCATAGACTAGCACTACACCAGAGAAATACGATGAAAACCAATTTGAGATGACAAAGAGGAAGATGCATCGGAGAGCCTGTCCTTCAGCAGATCCCTAGTGGCATGGCAGTTTTAATGGCTTTAGAATCCTGTGTGCAGTTCTATTTTATCTGGTTACTTTTAAAGTTATGTGTATAAATAATGTTCTAAATATAACACAGGTCATAGATCTGAGGACTGAGAGATCTACTACATTCATGTCTTCAAGAGATCAGCTACAGATAATCCCACATATCCTGACCATACACGAGTTATTGTTTGCTAAATACATTATTTTTTTCTCTTTTTAAAAATATATGAAGATTAGCTGAAGTTTTTAGCAAAGGGTATTAAATGGCATATCAGGATGCTTTGCATTGACTCTGTATCATTTTATAATTTGGTGTTAAAATAAGAAGCTACTGTGCAAGGCGGGAGCATTAGTAAATTGACGTCTCTTTAGACAAAGCTGAACAACATCTTTTTAGTTTCAGTGAGCAGCACAACAGAACTTGCTATAATCGTATACAGATGATGGGAATTTGTCTAATGTTTTATGGTGAATCATTGATGAAGCCAGCAGAAGGAAAATTTGTAGAAATAAAATCACCTTGACAGTAGAGTACCAGGGTCAAAAAGCAAAGTCAAGTCAATGTTCTTAGCTTTAATAAAAACAGTATGATCTGTCATCAACACAGCATTTTTACACTCGTGGACAATGCACCCTGAGATCTCCTGTTGGGTTTCATTTGATTTTTACCAAAACCAACAAAGGACAACTTACAGCTGGTGATTCATTGTGACAGGAGAAAGCCATAAAGATACGCATGTTTAGACCCTTGTAAATAAACAGTCTCCAGTGTGATTTTTCAATACAAAGGACGTTATCCAGGCTGTAGAGGAACAACCACCGAGTTTCTCTAAATGATGACTCCGTGTCTAAAGATTAAGAAAAAGCAATTATTTTGCATGTCATTGCCACACATCTCAGGCTGTTCTCCAACTGGATTGAAGGTAGTCTTAGGTAAGAAATAAAAATGCATGCTCCCTGATGAGACGGAATAGTGCCATGTAGTCTCCATAACAATACTGCCGGATAGGAAAGCCAAACAAACAGAATAATTAATAATTAAACACAAAGATTAAAAGAGATTGTCACTGGGGTTCTACCTCAGAAATGGTGCAAAGTCAGTAACAAGCTCCCATTCTTCATCTCTAGACAGTTTTCTTCCCTCATGAAAGCAGAGAAAATGCAGACTCAGAAAGAATTGTTTAAACAGTTTTTCATTGAGTATCACACGTGCTGTAATTTTCAAAAAGAAGTTCCAATTAAACCAAATTCATAAAAACTGGTAACAGATTATTTCTTGACAACTGTTACCTCATTGTATTGTCTTGAGTCATCTTGAAATTTTTATTTTCTTATTTTTGAACTTATGTGCTGAAGTTCTAAATGGTATGACTGATTTATAATGTAAGATATACAGCTTATAAAATGATACCTCATATTCGCCAAATATCAAGGATTTAAGATATTGTGTAAATTAAAATGAATGACAACAAAATATATTTATTTGGGAAATAATAAAACATCCAACTTGTGTTAACTCTGCTTTCTGGTATGTATGTAAAGCTAAAATAAGAGTTTTCCATCCACTTCAGAAATTAGGTCATTTCAGTTTCATTCTGAAGTTTACATTTTAAAATAGTGGCCCTGAGTGAACTAGTGAAAAAGAGAAATTTGATGAGGTAAAAAAAGAATAAGTAGTTTTCAGCTGTTGTCCCTATCTTTATAGTTTTATTTCCGTGGCTCTTTCTTTTCATTATTTGTCATTAGCCACTGAAGGCAGCAGTGTTATTTCAGTGCAACTGTGTTTGCTGTAGAAATACCTGGACTGGATTGAGCAATATGCTAAAACAGACTGTACTAATGTCGCTGGCATTCATAAGAGACCTACAGCTTTTAAAAATGAGATGCTGGACCACACGACTTCCCCCCTCCCCAATATGAATAATGTATTTACCCTCTGAGAAAGTGACTTTTTCCTGGTCAGGTTTCAAGTGCATCAGCTTGAGTCATGTTACACAAATCCCCTCCCCCCATTTGTAAAAGATCCCAACCTTCTACTTAGAATTATCTTAGTTCTACTTTGAGATGATTAAAGATCTAATTATATTGTCTTAAGATTTGGGATTTTTTTTTTTTTTTTTTTTTTTTTGCTTTTTGGTTTCACTTTTCAGAAAAAAAGGAGTGATGAGATAATAAAAAGAATAATTTCAAAAGCAAACTCATGTTACTTTATCTGGTTAATGCAAGAGGATTTTTTTACCCCCAGCACATCAGAAAGTAATTTACTTAAAGGAAAGATAGTTAACATAAAACTCAATTTAAACAAAGTGGTTCAAGATTTGATAAGATTTAGAAAACCTAGTTATTTATATTAAACTTTAAATTCTCAGTTCAGTTAACCTTTCACATCATCACAATATTTTACAAGAGCTGCAGGACAATGTCATTTGACAGTGATCACTAAAATATTTTAGGATAGTAATTTTTAAATGTTAGAATGCCTAAAGTTTCAAAAAAGAACTACTACATGTAAAATAGATAAACAGCAAGTTTCTACTGTTCTACAGGGAACTATATTCAATACCTTGTAACGGCCTATACTGAAGAAGAATATAAAAATAAACATATATATGTATAAATGAATCATTATGTTGTACACCAGAAATTAACCCATTGTAAATCGAATATACTTCAATGAAAAAATGCAAAAAAAGAAAAGAAACAACGAAGTCTAGAATCTGTGGGTTCTTTGACTTTCTCATTTTCGACATCTCTCCTATATTCCAAGTCATTTCTTCTTTCCTTGCAGAGTCTCTCAGATTCCTGGTCCCCTCACCTCACATTCTTACTGCCTCCACAGTCATTTGGTGAAAGACCCACCAAATCATCTTTAGATAATTACACCAAAGCCTTGAGATTGGCCTTCCTACCTGGAGCTTCTTCCTGCTCCATACCACCTACATCCCAACCAGATCAAAACTTCTTAAAAGACCACTGTAATTTTCTCTCACCTCCTCGTAGGAGCCATTAATTAACTATTCATTTATGCTCAGAAAGACTGTAAGTCTGCCCCTGCACATCTGGACATCATGGAGGAGAGCCATTAACACTGGCCGCCTGCCTGCCTGGCGGGGTCTAACGCTCTCACTTCTCACCAAGCTGACCAACTTCTAAGGCTTCCTCTATTCCTATGGCCATGATCTTTCTCTTGCTGGAATGTGTCCCCCTCCTTTCTTCCTCCCTTCACCTTAAGGTCCACCTTCCCCTTGAAAGCTTCTTGAAGGCCCCAGCCAGCATAATTATAGGAACCACTTTTTTTATTTCTTCCATATTTAAAGGTGATTATAACAAGTACCGTTACAGCTGCCACCACCATTGATTCTTTCCATGCATAAGGCACCATGCTAAGCATTTATATATTAAAATAATGTATATTATTTTATGTAATTCTTGTGAAAATCCTATGAAGCATAAATAACTTGAAATTCAAAGAGTTTAACCATCTTGCCTCTTGTCGTTGGATCAGAAGGCAAGAGAGCTAGGATTTTAAACCACAAGTGTCTGACTCCAAAACCATTATTCTTGACAAATACCAAATATAGTTTTCATAGATTTATTTTGTATATACCACAAGGCTATCTTGCAGGCAAAGACTTTGGAGATCTTCAACAAAAACCGTGTTGATTACTAAAACACTACATGTAGTGTTAATGGAATATTTAAGCAGTATATCTGGATCTCCTTTATTGCTTCATCTCCCTCCTATCATCTGTTTACCTGTTGCTAGTAGTTAACTGGATTACTGTGATTTTTTTTTAAAGAGCCAAAATTTGAAATAAAATGTCTTACTATGATTCTGGTCTGGAGAAGTAGAAAATAGAAGAAGAGAGCAAGTGAATATTAAAGAGCTAGGACACAAACAAATACAAACCAGTTCTTTGTAGTTCTTAGAACTATACTAAGCAGACAGAAAAGTAAACAGAGTAACTAGAGTCATGTCGGCTTTTAAGAAATATTTTCACTAGAGGAAAGTTTAAGCCGATCTTGCATATGTGCATTTATACTTTATGGGTACTTTTTTAAAGTCTACATCCAGCTAAACAGAGTCAAATGCAATATTCAGAGGTATTGCCAGCTCAGCAAGCATGCAGGTGACCCCTATCCATCCAGATCCTATTTAATCATCGTGTGTCTGTGTGCACCAGTCCCGGGCTGGGTGCCCGGGGAACAGCGGTGACAGAGGCAGCCACAGCCCCCACGGGCGTACAACCAGGATCTCACTATTCAGTCTCCAGAATGAACTGAAGCCCGCCTTCTGCACCAAGCCTTCCTTAGTAGCCCTCATTGGAAGTGATTTCTTCTCCCTCTGAAATCTTCTCAAATTCTCTTAAATCTTTTGACACTTAGCATGGTGTTTAAAAGCACAAACTTTGAAGCCAGATTACTAGGTTTGAACCCATAAGCTGCACTTACTAGCTCTGTGTCTTTGGGCAAATTCTTTAATCTCTCTGTCCTTATGAGAATGATAATACTATACACCTTATATGGTTGTTGTGAAGATTAGATGAATTAACACTATAAAGCCTTTGGAGAATTCCAGGTGCACAATAAGTACTCAGTAACAGTCAGCTGTTCTTATATAATGAGTACCACCTCCCACCACCACCAGCATCATCATTGGGCACCCATCTTATATACTCTTATGCATTCATTACTTTTACACGTGTTCAGGGAAACTCTTTTCACAGATGATACATCGTCTTCTTCATGTCCTCACATTGAGAATGACACTGTCTTTTACAATTAATACTATTAATTGACAGCCATTGTAGGCAGGCACTTCATCTCTATAGTCAAATGCATAAAAAACCTCATCATTCATTTCTTCGGAAAATAGAAAAAGATTTCATTTTTTTTCTACAGAGAGAACTCTGATTTAAATCTCGAGAGACTATTTCTTTCCTATCAAAATCATAGTATGTTGCCCATTAACTCTGTAGGCAGTTTTGCCAATAAACTCTAAAAGATCAGACCCTTAGATGGACTCAATTTTGAGAAACAGGCAAAGAGGCAAAGAGCTTGATAAATACAATGCTACCAGTAAAGACTCAAAGAATATTCTCTACCAACATTAAGGCAAGATGTGAGAGAAAGGATCTTAGATAAATCATTTCAAATATCCAGTCAATTGCTTTGCTTTCAATCCCCTTGAAAGGAAAAACGATTATGCTTTTTAGCTGTCAGAACAAAACTCTAGGGTAATTCATAAGGCATTATATTAACACATATAAAACAAAATGAAAAACAGCTTCACAGTATGACCTTACACTTGAACAAAATCTGGAGCAAGTGTATTGTAGGCCAGATTAATGCCCAGTTTACCAGGCAAATAAATTCCACAGTGAGTCACCCTCCTGCTGCTTTATTCTGCCGGTGAGGAAATCACAGCTCTAGTTTTAAATAGAGCGTAGCTATTTCAAAACAAAATAGAGGCGACTACTCCAAGCAGAGCCACAACTTTTTTCTTTCCTTATGAAATTTAGGGGATTTTCAAATTATTTTTTAAGGCTTTAGGGAGCAAATAAGTTAAGAAAGAGTCACAAACTACAGGAGAAGTCGGCCCTGCACTTAGGAGACAGGCTATAAAGCAGTGTACTGTTGTGACTGTTACCTGCGTGTATTTTAAGTACAGTATATTGAACAATATCATACACAAAAAGGAAGTGTATTTACTACAGAGGAGACAGTCGGCTGGGCTTCTTCAAAAGCAGATATTTCAGAGTTTACTTTCACATGGGTTTTCACTTTTTGACCTGCTCTTGACCTGGGTAATTCTTGCAGACCAGTGAGTTTAACAAGGCCTGGGATCTATTAAAAAAGTGGTAGCCTGCTTTTTACTGAGTAGCACGCTGATGGTTTAAAGTAAATGTTATGGTTTGTCACAGGAACCAATTTGGTTACCGTTTGTTCTTCCTGCCCCTGCCTGCTGATATTTTTGCAAGTGTTTTCCATTCTTTAAATTCTATAAAGAAATCTGCATGCTGTTATTTTAAACTTCAGGATCTCTCTTTTTTTAGTGATTCGTGTTTTAAAACTGGGCAGTGCCCCCACAGTTTCCTTTGTGTACTTCTTGGTAGAACTTGAACTCACAGTGCCTGACCCTGAAATGAAGCCCATTATCTTTTCAACGCAAAATAACTATGAAGTCACTCTCAGATTTAACTGGGTTTTAAAATCCTGTTAATACAAGCACTGACCTGTGTTTGACAGAGAAAAAAATAATAATAACATGAAATATCCATTGATTACAAGAGAAAAGAAATGATTTTTAAATGTTTCCATTTATATATCATGTTATTAATGAACTTGGTGGTGGGAGGCTTCATAAATCTTGCTAGATAGTCCTGTAAGGCTAACTAAACATAAAACTGATTTTGTATTACTTTTTTTCTAATATCAGTTAGCTCAGGATCAATTTGAGAGATGACATTAACAAAATGCCAAGTTTGTGGCAAAGAGAAAATCTAAGCAAAAGTTAGCTGGCTCAGGTTGGCCAGAGCACATAAGCTGGTTTTGACGTGAATGTAGAAGGAGATTAAGCCAGGCGCTGAAGGGAGTCATTCCCCCCCTCAGTAGCATTAAGGACAAAGATTCTACGTATTGTGCAAATCCTCTGATGTATGGTTTTTGGGATGCTTTCTTTTTGTTGTCCTCAAAGATACACAGTACTGTATACCAGTGCTTCCCAGCATTATTACCGACAAGTGCTATCAATACTTCTAACTATTATAATCTTTAAGTTTACCATTGCAAGACAGTCCCATTGTTGTGATGACTGAACCAAAAAAAGAAGGGCAGAGGTGAAACTGAGTAGTAGGTATACACTACACTGCTGAGATCCAAATTACCAGCACATGAACGTGTGGTTAGTATTTATCACATATATTATCCAAAATAAAACATCTTATTTAAATAATACAGAGATCATTCTGCTGCAAAAGTGTTTGCACCTTTAATAGGATCTAAGTGCCTCATATGTATTATTTCATTTATTCCTCATGTCATCCCTTTATAGTGGACATTATTATTTTCAATTTGAGAGGAAAATCCTGAGGGCCAGAGAAGTTAAGAAACTTGACCATGGTCATGGAGCTCGTTAAGTGACAGATGGGGATTCCAAGCGTTGGTTGTGTAACTACAAAGCCTTACGTATTTTCCTTATGCATCACCACCTCCCTAAAGCAAGGATGCTAGAGATGAGTAAAACAGAAATTACAGTGCAGAAACGCAACCTAAAACTAATGTAGGCACACCTTCTTGCCACTTTTTATAAATTATGTTGATCAGGGACCGCTGAAAAGATTCTTTACTAAGTACTGATAAGAAAACTTTATTATAATTTGTATAGGACACAAATTTAAAATCCATTCAAAGGACATAATCTAAGTCACACTAATTAATTTGAAATGTGGGTCTTTTATTGTCATTTACAACAGAAGAAAGAAAAACAGGATGTCTGGGGAAGAAATGGGATGGGCTAGAACTCGCTTGGCAGCCACACGATGAACCTCTGCCACGGGCCACCTTCCAACAACGCAAAACGGAAGGACAAGGCCCCACGTGGACAATAATTTCCCATAAACAAATAAATACAAAATGGGGTGAGAAGGGACTTAAGTGAGATTTGAAGAAAATACACAAAGTAAGAAATGCTCAACTCTCCTTAAAATGTCAGAGAATTCCATAAGGAAGAGAAGAGGCACAGAGGAGAACTTCACAGATGAGGGAGCTGGTCAGGAGACAAGAGATCCAGAAGCTGGGGAAAAAAATTAACACAAGAAGAGATGGACGCAAGAAAACAGCACAACACACCAGACTCCAGGGTGACTCTCCAGAGTCTCTGCACGTTGGAAACACCTAGGGAATTTTTAAAAAATTCTAGTGCCCAGGCCTTAGCCAGACAATTAGAAACTCCAAGAGTGAGAAAGGAGAAAGGGAGAAATCTATAAAGATGCTAAGAGAGTTTCAGAAACCAGTGAGGCTGAAGATTTTCTTGAAGAAATGAATCCCGTGTCCCACATGAAAACAGAAAGGAAACAAGTATTGATGTGGCTCTCTATAAGGATTTTAAGAAAATTCTTGAAGCTTTTTATGTTGCTTTTTTAAATGTAGATATACATTGTATATGCTCTTTTGCATGTATGATCTATTTCACAGTAAAAAAGAACTGAATTGTCTTCTTTTATTAGCAGCCATTACAAATGTAATCCAGTATCAGCTCTTTCTCATTTTATTCACTCAGACTTTATGTTTTCACCATGCAATCTCTTCTGGCAGGAGAAAATGTTATTTATATTAAAACAATTAAGACAATTATCTCTCAGGGCATCCTCCCAACAAATACCCTGGACCACTGTAAGATGGTACCCAAAATTCCCTCGATGGCCATGGAAAGTAGATTGACATTATTTTTGTGATGATGTCATGAGCATGTGCCAGCTGGAGCCCAAGCATCTCCATAGCAGTAAACTCAGGGCCAGGTTTACCTGAATGAAGTTATAGTAAAACTATCTGTTAGAAAGAAACAAACTGAAAAGATACTAAGTGCATTGTTTTATGGATTACAAAAAACTGTAATCCTAGAAATAAAAAAAGGAAAATTATAATAAACATATGCAAATTAAGGATTAGAAGACTGAGGACTCACAATTCTTTGCTTATGGCAGCACTGAGAAGACAAGACAAATAATTCTTTAATAAACACTGAGCAGAAAGATCACAATATCTATAGTAAACAGAGGTGCAAATGGCGAATGATTCATTCTCTGCAGACGAGCCAGAGTGATGAGGTTAAAATAGGTAAGAAAAAGCAGCACAGGAAGCCAATCCACATTTTTTTATCTGGAGAAAAAATTAATTATGCCTAATAATTAAAGATCAAGTAGAACAATAATCAAGAAGTGCAAAATTAAATTCTGCTGCCCTCTATCCACAGCCAAATTGGATTTTGCAAAACAATTAAGTATTAAAAAAAAATGTGGAGGGGAGATGACAACTAAGTCATTTCTACTTGAGGTAAATTTGGGGATGAGAGAAAAGAATATTTCATCTGATGAGTTTCCAGATTTCAATTAGCGTGAACACGAGGTGGGCACGCATATCTACAGGCGAGGTTCAGCTTGCGGCGAGGAATACGCACTGGGAAGGGACTGAACCACATCTGTTTTCGTATGTAATGCTATAATGATGAATTATAATATAAAGCAATAATGTCTAAGCTGATTTTGAAAATAAAATATTATGCATTGGAACATAAAACTAATCTCAGATAATATAACTCCGACTACTAGAGAGACCTGAAATAATAGGGAAAACTTGTTGAAAGATAAGATAATGCTTGGGCCATTAGCACAGGAATTGCTGACCAGAACTAAGTAACGAAATTATATAGTGTTAGTCCAACATGGTTGTTCATCCATAAATTCTAATGTTTTCAGCAATCTACTCTACTTATTGAAGAAAAAAATAATATGTAAAGGTCAAACAGAACAACTAGGAATAACCAATTCACTGTGATAGCTGTATTTTTATTAATAAAAATCATGCCCAGTATTTGTGGAGCTATTTTTTTCCAAAGAGCTCAAGCACTTTAGAGGACCTGATAATTCGCTTAAATTCTTATGAGATATATGACTTAGAAGAAATAATGCCCATTTCAGAGGTAAGTAAGTGAGACCCAGTTGTAGTAAAGGATCAGATCCCAATCACATAAGAGAAAACTGGTCTGTAAAGGATATGAAAATATAAAAATGTGAACTACTAAACATATATTATTAATGTAGATTCAGGTTTAAATTTAAAAAGAGATTGCAATGAGTAAATACAATCAGGCTGGGATTAGTGACAATAAGAAAAAAGACAGAGCACGTAAACACAATTAGAAATACTTTTAGACTGCAATGTTATCATCTGTAAAAGAAAAAGTTTGAAAGTAAGAATCACTTAGAAGCATTTAAAGAAGAAAAATTCTGAGTCTGTACAGAAGAGTAACATCTTTATCATTGTATTTCAGAGTAAGCTGTGTTGTCACAAGAACGCATGGAAAAACCAACATTACCAAAAGATCCAAATCAGACAGACCAGACACTGCACCGTTCAGTGTCCTTCATGTCATCATGTCATACGTTTAATCAAACACAAATAGCAATCACAAATTCTACATGGTATTCTTTAAATGATAAGAGCAGGCAGTAACGCCCAGAAACCCCACACACAATCTCTTATTAAACAAGTAAAAAATAGCTCTGTTTATAGGTCTCATTTTCCAACATTCAATACGGGAACATTATAAGTATCTAATCTTGTCCAGTGATCTAATCAAAACTGAAGATTCTAAAAAGCGGATTCTAAGAATCACTCACAGCTTCCCTGGCCAGAGCATTGAATAACTTTTTAAGAATACAGGCATTTTGTCAAATATTTTTTCCCAGTCTGCTCCAATCTTCTCTGTTGTTCTTAGAACTAGTTGTGGACCACCGATTTTGTTCCTCTGTTAGCTCAGATTAACTCAAATTCGGTGTGTGCTTTAAAGCTGTTACTGGAGGACAGAATATCTCTGTCTTATAAAAGCATGTTCTGCCAAACATGCTTTTAGTCAGTTAGTTAGTTAGTTAGTTTGAGGAAAATGATTTGACTCACAGTGTAGCTCTGTAAATAAGCATTGCTATGAACAATAGGGAGAGAACTGCTGATGTTAAATTCTACTTAGAGCTAAATTCCAATTAGAATTAAATAAGGCATGTTGCTTCATTTAATCACAACATCTCCAATTATAAATCCAGATGAAAGGTATTGTTTTTATGTACTGATTATTTAGGAATCTACCCAGTTGAATTATAATCGTCATTATATTTTTTGAAATTTTATTTTTTTACTGTTATCCCTGAAATGCTTTGAAGTAGATTCATATCATAAACCCACTTTCCTGAGATAGTTGTCATAAAATGGTGCTGAGTAAGTCACCAAGATCACACACCTGAGAACAAATTTAAATTACTGAAAATTACACTAAAAGAATAAAAGATTATGTAAACATTAACAGATTATGAAGAACAAAAGATGGGAGTGTGAACAGAACACTAACTTCTCTACCTCAGTGTTTCATTTTAAAAAAAATTCAAAGAACTTTTGAGTGAAATATAATACTAAGGTTTACAGTAAGAAGAAACTATATATATGTATAAAAATATAGATTAGGATGCTTCTATGGAAATGTAGAAGAATGGAGTAAGTAAAAGTTTCCCAGAACAGACTGTTGTTGAAATGAGTTTGTTTAAATCCCTCCTGAACCACCTTATCCTCAAGAAAAAATAAAACTGAGAACGTTTTCTAGAGTTCATGTAAGCCCAGTTAGGTAAGTATCCTGATGGGCACTGTTGTATTTTCTTGGCAGAGAGCGTCCAGGGTAATAGCTTTCTCATAAAATGTTACTACAAACATTAAATTCAACTAACCATGGTAAGATATTCCTTTTGACTATCCTGACTCTTCTGTGATTCTTGTCCTGGAAAATTCAGTCTCTGCATGGTACTCAGTCAACATCATGAATATGGGCGTTGGTAGTAAGTAACAAATATGCTACAATATGAACATGTAGAGATATTTGTAAATACAGAAAGAGTGAATAGAGCAGGAACAGGCTTACACTGATGCCCTGTCCCTTCCCCACACCTTCCCTATGGTCTCTTCCCTTCTGCTAACACATGTGTTTAAATATCTCCTATATCCCAGGTGGAAAAGCATTCTTTAAACGTGGTTTCCCTTTGTGCTGTTATTCTATTTAATATCCTTATTAATACAATGTTTTATAACAATACAGCTGGTTTTTCACTCACCACTCACTCTTTAATCTCCATAAAATCAAGTACCAATACATAAAAAGCTAATGACTATAATTCAAAAAGATACATGCACCCAAAGGTTCATAGCAGCCTTGTTTACAATAGCCAAGATATGGAAGCAACCTAAATGTCCATCGACAGATGACTGGATAAAGAATTTGTGGTATATTTATACAATGGAATACCACTCAGGCATAAAAAAGAATAAAATAATATCACTTGCAGCAACATGGATGGACATGGAGTTCGTCATTGTAAGTAAAGCAAGCCAGAAAGAGAAAGAAAAAAAAACCACATGATATCATTCATATGTGGAATCTAAAAAAAAAAAAAAAACAAGGACACAAATGAACTTATCTATAAAACAGAGACAGATTCACAGACACAGAAAACAAACTTATTGTTACCAGGGGGAAAGCAGAGGTTGGAAGGGATAAATTGGGAGTTCAGGATTTGCAGATACTAACTACTATATATAAAATAGATAAAGAACAAGTTTCTACTGTCTAGCACAAGAAATCATAAAAAAAAAAAAAAAACGCTAATGACTCTGTTTCTTCCCTTTTGACTTTTGGTCAGTGGGTACATTCTTCACCATTCTCTTGAAACTCACTGGCCTTTGCTCTCATTATCCTGCTTAGAATTTACCTTCCACCCTCTGGCCCTCTTCTCTGGTCCCCTTTGTCAATGCTATTCCTTGATATGCCTCCAGAAGATGGACGTAACCCCGAGACAACCACTGGGCACCCGGATACCTTGCAAGGCTTGGGAAAACACAGACTGCTGAGCCCCAGTCCCAAAGTTTTCGATTCAGCCCACCTGGGGTGGACCTGGTTTCTCACAAGCTCACAGGTGATGCTGAGACTGGTCAGGGGCCCGTACTTTGAAAACCGCTGTCCTCAGGCTTAGTTCTACATTTTCTCTCTTACATACCCTTATTCAGAAACCTCACTTACTCTGATGATTTTTAACTCTCACTTCTCGTGGATAACTCTTAAACCGCTGTCTCCAATCCTAACTACCCCCAAACTTCATTCTCGTATCTCTTAACTTCGTCTCCACCTGGCTGCCCCTCCACTACCTTGAACTTCACTTGCACTGCCCAGCTTATCCTGTTTCTTCAGAAGCCAGCTCTTTCTCTGGATTCCCTCTTCCTTGCCCTGTAGGAACCATTATCTTCCCAGTCATCCAGGTTCTATAATAGGATATCATTTTTCTTCCTCTGTCTCACAACAAGTCTTGTGTCCCTTGACACCCCCTTTTACTGTTTCTATGCCAGGTCATTGCAAGTGTGCATTACTTCACACCTGGACTTCTGTGATCACTTATTTTATCTTCCTGCCCCAAACGTACTCCCCACGTACGTACTAGTGTCACGTTAATCTCCCTCAAATACCACTTTGTAAACCTTGATAGTTTCCCACTGTCATTGGGGGAGAGCTTTTCAACTGCCGTGGGCTATGAGTGGATTACAGATGTGCTAGTGTTTCCATTTCCTGAGACACAAGAGCATCCGGCCTGGACTGGGCAGCTGGACCTCAAACAGCCAGAGCCTCAGTCACCCCCACCTCTCACCTCTTTCACACCCAACATCCCCTCCAACCATTTCAAATCTTTTCTTTCACCCCAAGATGACTTTTAAATATTTTCATATTCTGCATGTGCCATGGAGTGAAAATTGTTGGCAGACTCTAGGGTAAGCACCAGGGTTCAACAACAAACAAAACACCATCCTCATCCTTAATTTCCAAGATCAGAATAATCTCAGATTTTCTACTCGAATAGGGATACCTGTGACACCAAATAATCATAGAAGTTAATTTATCTTTTACTAATTAAACATTATTTTAAAATTGTAAACGACATGTGCCATGCACATAATTGTTTTACCTTTGATATCATTAACTTATTCATTAAAATTATGATGCTGTCCTAAACCTTTCAATATACGATCGAACAGTAAAAAAGCAAAATTCTAACCTATGTGACATTGAATATACTAATCTACACAATGAGAACTACTTTCCTTTTTATTCACAAGAAAATTCCAGATAGTTTTATAATATTTTATTATTCTATAGGCTAAACTCTACAAATCTAAGAAATTTTCAGGGTCAAGGCTTATCTTTTATTTTTGATCACAGGCATGTAGCATAGTGCTCACTCTATAAATGATTATTGAATAAAAGAATAGGTGAATGCATATTTTTTCAGATCATCTATTAACCTTTTCTCTGGTTTTTTTTTCCTGATATATTTGCAGTGACTCTTTTTTTTTTAAAGTCATTTCATTTGATTTCACTATTTGCTTTGGTTTGTTTTTGTTTTAAGCCAAGCAGCATTTCTTATATTTTGATTAAAAATGTCTCTCCTGTCCTTCTCTTCCTGTACCTCCATTACAGTGACTATTAAATTTAAAACTTACATGCACTTGTGTGACAATCATGTCACCTCCCTAAATTGTATTCTTACAACAGAAAGTACACATCATCTCAAATTGATGTTTCCATCTCAACTGACTCATTTGGCAGGAGGAACAGCTATCATTTGCCAGCAGGTTGACATAGCAAAGCAAGGGCTGGGCTCACAGCACAGGACCTTTCATCGGTTGTAATCTACAACACATGCGTATTGCAGAGTGCCAGGTGTAGATCAGAGGGTGTCATCGTGAAGAACAAGAATAGGAAACCTTCCCTGCTTCTCAGGACTTGTTAGCATAAAAAGCATGATGCTGCACCACCACCTACCTTTTAGTGGGAAAGTTATGAAGGTCAGCCCAGACTTGACAATGAATTTGTCGTTCCCACCAAGTGAGTCATTGTAAATAGGGCCATTCATTTATTTAAACAACTATGCCTCAACTTTACACTGAAAAAAGTACTATTAAAAAAATCTTAAGAATGCATGGCTGTGTAAATCTTCATCTAGCCTGCAATAGTGAGGGATGTATATGAGTCCGTGAAAACTCTACTTGCCTGAGATATTTTTAAGTGTTTCATTTAGAGCAAATCAATTTCCAAGTAAGAAAACCAATAACTACGGGAAAAATATGGCATATTTTTTTCTTCAAATTTAGATGAATTCCTTACTTTCTCCCCTTCACATACATCTCACATTTGCTTCGTCTAACTAATCTCAAAATGTATTTCTCTTTTTGTTCTCATACATCAGTCTAAATTTCTAAATATCATTATCATCATCATCTCTCTCCAGGAGAATTCACTCTGTCCTTTTCGTACGCTTACTCCCCTGTCCCCACTTCAAATACCCAACAATGTTCCCTGCTCCTCTCTTACATAAGCCTGATGCTGGCCCACCGTCCTCTTGCTTCCCATCTCTATATCCTCAGTCATCAAATTTACATGCTATGCCTTCTTCTGTCTCTAGAACCTACCTATCCAAACCCTGTCTGTTTTTTGGGGTTTTTTAAGCAGGATTTTTTTATTATTGACATATAGTTGACTCACCAAACTCTTGCAGTTTTCCAGGGCTCATTTCAAAGCCTACTTAGTCCACAAGATCCTTCTAAATTAATAACAGATTTGTTACAGAATAACAATAAGTTATCTTTATTGCTTCTCATTGTTTTTAATATTTCATTACAATATCACCTTAGCCAAGATCCGTATCTAGATCCTAGAATAAGAAGATGTCAGCAAAATCAGATCTTGGAATATTGGGAAGAGTCATGGTACACATGGAAAACTCCATCAATCAGGTTCAAAATCATTACGATATTGGAGTTAATACGGGTCACTTAAATAATCACCACCCAAACAACAGTCAGCTGAGCAGCATATCTGCAGGGACATGCTGACGGGTCTAAACAGGAACGTGCTCACAGCTCCTGCTTCTCTACTGTGTAATGGTACAAGCAGAGGTGTGGCCATTGGACTAGCAATTGTGCTTCTTTTCAGTGAGTTGAACAGTGGCTTACATTTACTGAATATTTAATATGTGTGAGGCACTGTGAGGTATTTTGCATGCGTGCGTTCCTTTAATCTTTAGCCAATAAACAAAACATAGTTATCACCTTCATCTTATAGATGAGAGGTGGATTCACCCATAGCAGCCACTCAGAGAGGAGTGGAGCCAAGATTTAGAGCCATACTCTCTGCCTGAGCCCTTAAACACCGTACTCTGCTCAGGGCTCCTATTTCTCCTCATTCTTAATACTTTTGCCAAAATTGTTTGCCCTTGATTCATCCTTTCAAGACTGACAGTTTATTTCATGAAACATTCAGGTTTAAAAGTCCTAGAATGGATCAAACAGTTTTCAACAAAATTATTGTCTTCTGTCATTTTATTTTGAAATAGCAGGGACTGACAAAAAGGAGTGGTATTTGGAGGAAAAAGAAGAAGTAGGCTAAGTGCTCTTTTGTAGAAATATCCCCACTCTCATGTCAGCTCGCACAGCATCCTCCTGATCACCCAGAGACCCGCCTTGGCATATCCCTGAGCAAAGTGCTTGAGCTATTTGGGTAAAATCTGACCCTATCACACACCAGAAACACATGATAAATAATCAGAAGACCCTGCAGTTGTGAGGTGCTTGCTTCATTGATGAGAGAGCATTTTTCATCGCTGCTTTGATTTTCATAGTAAGAAAGTCTCTCAGAAGCTGAGAGAGATCTGAGAGAGATCTGATCTGAAAGAGATGTGAGTCCATTTTTAAATTCCCCAGATTATTTAAATAAATAAATCACAAACTAAGGTTATAAAAATAAAAGTATATTCTAGACATCCAATAGCACACATTTCCACTTTTAATATCCACACAAAAAATGCTAAAATATAATTGTGCTGCTTATAAAATAATTCATGAATTTTAAAAAATATATTCACAGAGTGCTATTGATAGTACGGTTTGGAAATGGGACACATGTTTGAACTCGTAGGATCAATAATGTAGTCTGTGACAGAGAGTGCCATCTGTCCCCTAAAATCTGTTCTTCCCTGATACATACAACTGATGGAATTTTAGCTGCAAAGCTTTGGCTATGGTCCGAATGTTTGTGTCCTCCCAAAACTCATATGTCAAAAGCTAGTTATTTTTGTCTTCTTTCACGTAAGAGGAAGGTACAAGTGAAGATGTAACTTAGTTAAGGTAACCCAGCCAGGTCTCCAACTTGGGTACTGTAGCTCCAAATTCACAGCAAAGTTCTACTCTTTGTTTCTGCCAAAATCAAGATTGTCTAGACATCCCTGTGTAAAAATACAATTTTTTAATTGAAGTGTAGATGATTTACAATGTTGTGTTAGTTTCAGCTGTACAACATAATGATTCAGGTATATAGATACATTGTATAGATATGGACGTATATACATATATACATGTATACATATTCTTTTTCAGATTCTTTTCTAATGTAGGTTAGTACAAGATATTGAATATAGTTCCCTGTGCTCTACAGTAGATCCTTGTTATCTATTTTATATATAGTAGTACATATCTGTAAAAGCAAACGTTTGACTATCAAAGTGTGTTTTCTACCTTCCATTTACTGGATAAATAATAGTTTAGACATTTAGACATGGAGAGGAAAAAGAGAGGCCAACACTTCTTAATAAATAGAAAACTTAGTCCATCTTAGAATAAACAACTGATCCATATTTTGATGATTAGCAATATCCTTAATGTAAAACACAAGCCATTATCTTAAGTCAAGGATAGCATAAAAATGACAGCTATCTGAAATAATCTTACGGGCATTAATAAGGGAAATTTACCACAGGAATGAAAAGAAGGAAACACCTTCTTCAAACTTACAGGTCCTCCTTGGTGGGTCAGGCTTACACACGTATAGAAGGAAGACTTTTGCATCTCTGTGCGACAAGAGACTACAGTGATGACACGTGAGCTGGCAATGGACATCCCACAGACCTCAGGCCAGTGAAGGGCATCTCTTACATGTCCACCCGGGAGCAAGGTTGGGACTACGGATAACTTGGCAAAGTGTATCCTATTTATTTTCCCTTAAAATCACATGTTGTTAGAAACTATAAGACTTCCTAAAATGTTGATAAGAAATACAGATAACAGCAATATTATTCAGACACCCTACCTACTACTTACACAGTCAAATACTTCCGCTTTTCCTTTGCCTCTCTCTCCATCAAAAATACCTACCTGATACCTCACCTCCTCTTAGATCCTTGCCCATTGTTAAGCATTATAATCTAATTTCTGATAATACATGGTATCGCTGCAGCTAATAACAGACTTGACTTTCATGGTAGACATCGTCTAAACTTCAATAAGTACAAAAAATTTCAGAAGGTGTGGTAATCTCTTGGAGATATTTTAGCTGATTGATCTTCCCAAGCATTTCCTATCATTTTTTACATAGCCAATATTTATTTTTCAAATGTAGTAGTAATCCTTATCATAATATTTCCAAATATCAACTTAAAGATAAAACTACTAATGCCATGTTTCTTTTTTATATCCATATTTATTGACACTTTAAAGATTTCCATTTTTTTCTTTTTGTCTTGTTGGCAAGTTCAACTCAGAATTGTTGTAAATAAAGGAAAAGCAGACTCTCCGGACTAAAATTTGACTAATAAGAAATAAACAATTCAGACCAGAAACAGGACTAGGAATTAACATTTACTGAGAGTCTATTCTGTGCCAGGCTTTATGCACAGAAGACATGCATTATTTCAGGAGATTATCGGCAAGAACAGAAGTAAGTTTTATCCCTCCATCCATTTGATAAACGAGAATTCACATTCAAAAGATGTCTTACTCATGGATTCTCAGATAGCAAATGGTAAAACTAAGATTAAAATTTAGATCTATTTGATTCCAAAGTTCATGATTAAGAAAAAAAAAGACTTTAGGAAAAACTGATTGTGTTGGTTTTTTTTTAAACTCATAAAAAGTTTTTTTAACTGTTGATATAGTCATATCTATCCTATAATTTCTAAGCAGGCTTTGTTCTTTTCTTTTCTTCCCCCTGCTAGCTTTTTTTTCCAGTTCAGATAAAAAGTAGATAGATATAAACATCTCAGAAGGTTATGTGGCCCCAAGAATGGCTCAAGTATGAAAGAAAATGAAAAGACATTTAGAGAAATCAATCAAGTTTCAAGAGAGTTCTCAGACGAGCTCAGATTTCAAAAGGACATATGTAAAAGCTGAAAGGAAAAGCACTAAAGTGGAGATAAATGGGGGAAGAGGAGGAGCTTACATCTGTTGGAAGAGTGTAACAAGGACTCAAACCTGAATACACAGAGGCTTAAAGGAATTCCAGTCATCATTAGGGTTTTTTAAACTATTAAAAGGAAACGCCCCAAGAGGAAGCAAAATGCCAACTGTTTATGAAAGGTGTTTAATATTTACAGAAGTCTTACCCAATCCCTGTTTTGCCTCTGTCTTCTCCACCAAGGGGAGGATAGTCTGAAACACATTCCCCAGAAAAGGGAGGTATGTTTTATAACCAATGGTTCTTAGTCTTCCTCTGACTCCTGAGAAATCCCAACACCCACACGGATGTTATTTACACTGTAACTCTCCCTGTTCCTTGATCTTCCTCCTGTACCTCCCTGCAGTAAAACTCACTCTGTGGCCAATCCAGAATGGCTTCATTCTGAAAGCATGAATTCCAGTAGCCTGCTCGGATCATAGGCTTCTCTTTTCCAGTTCCTGCAACACTTGCACTTTGAACTTATCAAACCCCCAAATCTCCTAACTTTCTATTTGATTCATAGCCTTTGCCTCCTGGTTTTATTCCCTACCGTACCAAGACTTCCCCATTCCTCACCTCAGTGACTCTCACCCGGCTCATGGATATTCTGACCTTGGATCCACTCAATCATCTACCTTCTCCATTGTATAATTAGTTGGGAAAAAAATCAAAACAACCTTTGGGTGAACACCACTACTTTGAGGTATTAAATCTTAAAAAAGAAACTTTCAGTAGTTAATGGCAATCACTGTTTACACGTCTCTGGTAAGTTCTCTCTCCTTTTCCTAGGATTCTAGAATTTCTTGACTCTCCTCAAATCCTCTTTCATATCTTTCCTCCTGTTGTATCCAGGAGATGAAATAGCCCCTCACTTCAGAGAGGAAAAAGAAGCCATGAGCAATAAACTCCCTCAAATGGATGCCCTCCCTCCAACCTACAGTTAACTGCCTCAAGAACCAGCTTTCCATTACACTCTTCCTTTTGTCCAAGCCTACCTTTTCAGGAGACCTCCACTTCCTCCCTGCTGTGGTGAAGAGCTGCCATGGTTTCTGTTTCCCAGCTCTCACAGCTTTTCACGGTGATGCTGGGCTTGATCATGGGACACACAGTAGCCAATGGGACAACAGCAAACGGATATAAACTGAGCTTTCAGAAAGAGCTGGTGCATTGAAGTCTGCCTTTTCTTGCTGCTCCTGGGAAACCTAAGACCATGACTACGTGAGTAATCTCTGTCTAGCTTCCTTAAAAGTAGTCAAACCTTAGGCTACCCTTAGGATGATGAAAGACATATGGCTTGGCCATTGCCCCCACTGAGACTGAGCCAACTGCCTGATCTAAGAGGCCATTCTCCACTCAGGCAAGCTACCACCTGACCTCAGAGATCATCCCAGCCAGCTCAAACCAAAAGAACTGCCCAGCCAAACCATACATTTTTTGAGAAATAATAAACACATATTGATGTTAGCCACAAAGTTTGGGGGTGATTTGTTATGCAGCAAATGCTAACTGACCCTTGCTCCTCTGATTCCTGTGTGGTCCACCTTTCCACTGGCTTCTTTCCTCATTGTACAAACACCCTGAGGTTTCTCCCAACTTTAACAACCACTTTTGCTCCCATGTGCAAGCTGCTTCAACACCAAACTTTTCCAAAGAGTTTGTTTTCATTACTTGCTACTCAAACCTTAACATTGAAATCTGACTTTTGCAGCCACCATGCCAATGAACTTGCTAACTCTAGTGAACACTCTTCAGTGTTTATTCTATTTGATCCTTTTTTTCCACATATGTATATTTGCAATATTGGAGTATCTGTTTATAATAGCCTCACTCCCTTATCCTCCTGAAAATTCCTAGTCATACTTTAGGACTCAATTCCAGTATTATTAACCCCTTTTACAAATTTCACAGACTCCTTTCTCTGGGTTACCAGAAGGCACAAGTCTCCTTTTACTTGTCACGTGTATTATTACATCTTTGTTTGCTTGTCAGCCTTGCATTAGATTTTTTGATCCTTAAAGCACAGCATTTAGCATGTAGAGGAAGTCAATAACTGGTGGGCTTTTTGCTTCCATTCTTTAACAATCAAAATTCAAAATCTCCCCAACAAAAAATAAGAAAAATGAAATTTAACAGAGGTAAATGTAAAGGCCTCAATTTAGTTCAAAAACATTCATTTCCGTGCATATTCTGCTAGACTTTTATTTTAGAGATAGTGTAAGTGGACAAAGACTATGGAGATTATTTGACTTTGAGTTCAAATTTATTCAAAAATATGACGATAGATATTTTTAAGTAGTAAAAATTTAGGCTAACATAATGAAAGCATTGTACCCCTACTCAGGAGAAGTTATCATACATTGCAAAATTACGTCTGTTCACTTTCTGAAAGCCACTTCTCTCAGAGATATCAACAGATAGGGCTCTGAACACCATGTAATTCAGGGAGAGGTGAAACAAATAGAGAGTGTCTATCTTGGTAAAGAGAAGAGACATGATGGCAGTTATTAAAACGTGAAGGGCTAGTGCCTGGAGGCAGCAGTAAGTACCCGTCCCTTGAAAGAACAGAATTAGGACCCACAAGAAGATACAGAAAGGGAAATCTCCTTCAATAGAAAGATAACTTATTTACCAATTAAAAATAGTTCCAGAATCAAGTTGGCTGCCTCACCATGAAGAGAGCCCTCACTCATCAGATAACATGTCCAGTGGAGACTAACTAGCCATCTGTCGGCCTCTGTGATCCCTTCCAGACATGGTTTTTCACACTTGGAAGATTTTGCTGGCGTACAATTCCGTAGTTTAGCTGTGTCATGCAATAGCTTATTTACAGGAGGGTTTTCTTGTTGGTATTGTTGTTTTTATTCACTTTCTACGCCTCTGACTTATTTTGCCTCCTGTAGGGCGGCACTGAATCTATTTGTATAGCACTTACTGGAGCTGCACCGCAGTATCTCTTTGGAACACTATCCTCCGAAACGTTTTGAAGTTGTGCCAGCTGAGGCTGTAGTCATCACTGTCACTTCCTTCTAGTGCTTTCATTCTATCTCTGCTCTTGGAACAGTCCCAGCAGAGGCAAAGCCGACTTCTTTTACAAACAAAATCAACATCATGCTCTCTCTTGATCCAACACAACAAAACAAGAGGTGGCTATAACTCCAGAGCTACTGTTTCCAATATTAGTGTGCTTGTCAGCAGTGTTTCCTTCCCAGTGACTCTGAAAAACCCTTGCTGTACCATAACTCCATTAGGCCACTGGTTACGTTCTTCGAATGGCAAGCCTTCGTTCTCTGCTGTCTCTTTCAGAGGAGAAGGGAGGCGTGAGAGAAAATATGGTTTTGACCCACATAGAGACAACGTGGCTTCTCCCTCAGACAGAAAAGAATGATGGTGAAATTAGGGCAAGGGTGAAAACACTCGTTAGACTAAGAACAAGCAGGCAACCCAATGGACTGACTTCAGTTTCATTTTCTTTCTGTAACCCTACCCATGCCCTGTGGAAGGACTAATACTCCATGAAATGTAAAGCCACTGCATTATCTTGGTAGATGTGTGAAATAAAGATGTGTGTGTGCATGCGCGTGGGGGGGGGGGTGTGACTAAAGCATGATAAATCGGAAGAAACAACTTTCCTGCACAATGAATTGTAATGATGCTATGCTAGTAAAAATGTCATTCATTCTTTTAGATTTCCTTTTGGCCTCTTAGGAAATCTTAGACAAATTAGTTCTTGAGGTTCCACTCCAAGTGTCCATATTATTTTAGGTTTCCCGACAAGTGTGCTAAGCATTTCATGGCTTCTTAAATATCAGAAGTTGTACTAGGACAACATGGAGCTGCCAAAGAACTGAAGAGTAAAGGTGGCAGAAGACAAGAGCAGTTAGGACAGAAGGTACTTTGACATTTCAGGTTGAAATGTACAGATTGTTATAACCTTGAGGGTACGAACCGTATCTACTCATCTTTAGACAGTCCAGAGTCCAGGTCCTCCACACTGTTTTCCAGAATGTGTGTTTATTCAATTCAGAAAGGTTTGATCTCCACCACAAAAAGAGCAGGGGATTTCAAATTTTTTTCCATGGAATTCATAGTTGCTAGGGATTCTTAAGGGTTCTGCTTTTAAAATCTACAGTTCTGCCCGATGAGGCTATTGGTGATTCAGAGCAGAGATAGAAGTCATCAAATATGCCAGAAATAATATTTAAACCGTATGCAGTTATTTAAAGGATCTTCAAATTGTGCAGCTGTAAAGTCTGGACTGTGCACTTTAAGATCTGCGAGAGTCTGGGTATTAGAGAGCCATTTGGAGTTATCACTAAGGATAAGGTGCAAGCCTGCTTTCTACAAATCACTCACAAGCAAGCAACTGGTTCCAAACTTGTTGAAATTGTCTCTTAGAAACAATTAAGCATAGAAGCACATTAGTAAAAGCTTCCTCACAACTGAAAGAAATCCCCTTCCCTGCTGCTGCTATTGATCCAAGGAACTTAGAAAATACTGAAACATTGATTCAAGCCTCATTTCAGGTTAGATATCATAGTAAGAAATGACTAATGGGTCACGGGACTTTCTATCATAACATACAGCACGCACCTTCAGGCAGTCCATACGCTTCAGTGTAACCCTCTTCTGATCACTATTGTTCCTACTCATCAAGGGCCTACAGTGTGTGAGGACCAGATCCTACCCCTATCAGTTTGTCTGCTCATTCATTCTTCCCTGGGTGCAGTAAATATTTATTGAGAGTCTGCCAGAGTAAAACATTGTACTCAGGGCTGATGCTACTGCTGTGTCTGACATAAAAGACGTTCCTGCCATTAAAAAGCTAACATTTGATCTGAAGGAAAAAGCATTGAACCATATACTAAGCAATTAATTATTTAATTTTAGGAAGATGAGTTCTGTAAAGGAAAGTGAGAGCTAAAACCCACAGGACTGACTGTGTCTGGGGGATCTGTAAGGGCTTTTCTGTTGAATGTTTTTCCTGAGGCCTGAAGTATGACAGTAATTCGGAATTTATTTCTGCTGTTGGGGCTGAGATAAGAAAAGGGTAACTTGTTCTGAGTCCTCCTTTTTAAGACTGGAATTTTCAAGTTAGAGGAAAATGTTCTATAATTCTTCCTAATCCCTCCTTCTATGATTCTAACTGGAACTTTTTTCTCTCTTCATTCCAAGATGATGGAAAGAGAAACTAGCAGCAGAAGACATTTAGGAAGATAATTATTTCAATTCTGTTTTTAAATTGATGAACTAATAACGATTTTTTTTATTGACGTATAGTCAGTTACAATGTATCAATTTCTGTTGTACAGCACAATGTCCCAGTCATACCTGTACATACATATAATCATTTTCATATTCTTTTTCAGATAACTATCTTATTATAGTGCCAGATATAAAACATGGGAGTTTTAGCAGCAGGCCAGAATAGCCATGCAAAGGCTGGCAAGTTCCCCAGGAAGTTGGTATGTAATATGGTGACGATTCCAATGAGAGCCTAAACTGGGATACAGACAAGCCTGGGCCTCTGTGTGACCTGGGGATGGGCCTCCAGAGCAGAAGAACATAAGCTGCTAGTTCCGGGTTTCACATGGGACAATCTCTGGGGATAACCAGAAATAACCAAGTGCAGTTTAGGGGAGGGGTGTAAGGTCCTTATGCAGCAGGCCAAGAAAGCACAATAAATTAGGGGTATTAGCATTAAGGGGCCCATGGGCCCCCACATGCAGCGGTGGCATGCGGCATCTTGGGTTACAATAGGCAAGTTAGGAACTGGTCCAGAGTCCAGGCTCTGGAATCTGAAATCACATTGCTTGGACCCATGCCTTTATTAGCTGGATGACCTGGAGCAAGTTCATTTACTTCTCTAAACCTAACTTGGTTCATCTGTAAAATAAAGATAACAGTAACTGTGAGGCATAGGGTTGACACAGGGATTAGTGAAATTATATGTCAGAAAGCTAAAGTTTAAACGTATACAATGTTGTATGTCCATTATATCTCAATTTTCTTTAAAGGTTCAAACAGTATCTAACACTTTATTTGTTATTACTATTAGCATTATTTTTTTTATTATTGGCAACTTGCCAGGATTTTCTGGACTTCTGAAAATACAAAATAAAATAAAACCTCCAAGTTTTGTACCTGGCATCTCCCACTGCCTTGTTTTTTTTTTTTTTTTTTTTTTGACAAAGCCACCAGTTTCAGGCTAAATTGCAAATAATATGTCACTTTCCTGATCAAAATTCATCAAGGTTCCTTATGACTTCCTTCTTTGCAGGACATGAAAGGCCCTTTTAAATGCCAGTTTCAACTCACTTGCCTCTCACTCTCTTTCAAGCCATCTATATTCCAACCATGTCAGCAAATTTACCATTTCCCAAATGAACTCTACAATTTCAAGCTTCCATGCTTGGGCGTATGCTGTTACTCCTGCCTATAGGGCTACTTTTCTCTCTACGCTTCCCCCAAACCTGCAGTCCAGCTTAGCAAATTTCTGCTTCTTCATCAATGGTTTGTCCATCCACCACACTGTCTGCGTAGCCCTCTCTGTAACTTCCAAAGTTAATTACCCACTGCCCTCGCCCGACTTAGCATTTTAAATCTGCTAGCCCCGACTTCATCAATGTTAGAGACTATTCTGTACATGTCCATCACCCCTACTAGACATAAAATTCTGGATATAGAGGATCTAATGTTAGTGTTTGATAATATTTTCTAAAACGTATGTTTAGGTTCTCATGTAGGGAGCTTTCATGTCATCCTATTTGAAGTTAACACGCAAGCCCTACAACCATAGCAACCTTCAAGAGCATGAAATTGCCTTATTTGAACTATTTCTGGACTCAAAGAATATCATTGATAAAATGAAATTAGGAATTCTAGAGCTTTTCCCTAATTTGAAGAGCTTATGGATTGTGGCAATTTACAAAGCTAAGGCAGGCAAAGGAAAACAAAGGTCTCACTTCCAAGAATTAGATCCTAGTACAAATATAGTTTGTGTTTTATAAACTGCAAAGAATTACACAAACGAGGATTTACCTATCATCATCTCACAGTAGCAGATAAGAATCTCAGGCAAGTAAAGGCAGGACATTTAGGAGAATGGTTCTTTTGGATCAAAAGCAAAAAGCAGACCCCCAGACTTCTTTATGCTGGAGGCCACCCGTTCCAGGAATTCCCAAATGAAGTGGAACTCTCCACATCTCCAGTTTGGTGCAATCAACTGCATTCCTTCATTCATTCAGCAAATATTTACTGGGCCCCTCTTCTGTTCCAGTCTCTGTTTTTAGGTCTTGCAGATACTGCAGTAAACAAAACAAAGTCTCTGCCATCAAGAAGCCTATACTTGTGTGATTTTATGTAAGGAGGAAACATTAAGATTGTGGCATAGTTTTCTCTTAAGACAATTTCCTTCCTCACACCAAAAATGGATCATTTTACTAATATAGATGATCCTTTTTACCTTGACCATCTAGGTCCAATATGGTAAGATCATAAAAAGCCAGTTCTTAAGAAATTGCATTGATACAGTGGAAAGGGAGGAGTGCTAAAAGGCTTGGCAGACATCTCGATTTCACATAGAATGAGAAAGAGAAAAAAATACCACACAATATCATTTATATGTGGAATCTGAAAAAAAAGACAAACGAACTTATTTACAAAACAGAAACAGACTCACAGACATAGAAAACAAACTTATGGTTACCAGGGGGGTGAAGGGAGTGGGAAGGGATAAATTGGGAGTTCAAGATATGCAGATATTAACTACTATATATAAAGCAGGTAAATAAATTCATATTGTATAGCTTAGAGAAACATATTCAATATCTTGTAATAACTTACGGTGAAAAAGAATATGAAAACGAATATATGTATGTTCATGTATGACTGAAGAATTGTGCTGAAATTGACACAACATTGTAAACTGACTACACTTCAATAAAATATATATATACAGAAAAAAATCTCAATTTCAGAAACACTTGGATCCTTCTATATGTTAATGAAGTTTTATGTCAAGCTCTTCCTCATCTCTCTCCTTGATTTATTTCTACTGAATCTTGAAACAAGAAATTCATCACAAAGTTAGCCATATGCTTATGTTAAGGGAACAGGACAGTAACCTAAAATGTTCACATTCTAACTAGCCATCAGTAACTGTGTGATTCTTTTTATGAACTTATTTTGGTTGTAAACATTTTCTATTCTTCAGAATGATCATAAGTAATAGTTTGTTTGCATTTGTTGTCTTTTTTTAAAATTACAGCTGCTTTAAACTTTCTGATTTTTAAATGATAACCTAAAATTGCAGGCTTTTTAAGGTACAATTAATTTTGAATTTTTACATTTTCCTTAGTTTGTTATAGAAATTCACCTATGACATGAAAGCATAAACTTTATAGAAACTATTTACAAAGGAGATTAAAGGTGAATTACGAGGAATTGAATTATGACTGGAGGAAACATACTAAAACCGTTAAATATTTCCTGTTAAAATAATAAAGTACACAAGATTATTGGGATATAAAAACACAGTTCTGAAATTTATTTTGAGTGCTACTCATCTTTCCCTATACAATTTAGTACAGGAATATATATGAATTCCAAGTGTTTATACCACAGTTTTGTTTTATAATGGCAACATCCACAAAATGCTATCACAAAAATACTAACATTCTTAGTTCAAAGAATTTTACACATTGAGGAAAACCAGTTGAGCAATTTATCAGGCATGTTAAGAGGCACTTTACTTTTTCCTTATGTGAGAACTATTTGGTGTTATCCCAATTTAATTATTATGTTACCTAAGGGCAGTAGAGAACTTCTGAAAAAGTAAAAGGAAATTAAAAGGGCAATAGAGTAATTGTGTGGCATACCCTTCTAAAAAGAACTGCTGTAAAAAAGCAGTTAACATTTCAGAAGATCCATTTAGATTTTAAAATAAACAAAAAGGCAAAAATCCAAGTGAAATAGATTACCAAAAATAGGAAAATTTTTAAAAAAACATTTAATTACTCAACTATTTTCAGTAAGTTTCTGTAGACTCAAAACTTTTATTTCAGATAAGTTTAGCCATCTAGAAATAAGACTTCTGACTAAACTGTATTTTTAATGGAATGTAAATCACATTAGCACTCTGTTCTTTTCAGATCTGGGAAATCATAAAGGAGATTTATTCTACCAATAAAAAATAAAAATATATTTGTATGTATATATATTTTTGTATGTACATATCTCCTACTTTAAAACATTACTTTATAACATATTGGTTTCAAAATAACAATAATCCGAAAACTGCTTAATTCAATGAATTTATTTTTGCCCTGAGATCTGTTTATGTTCAGGGTAAATATCAGATACCATTTGAATAATAAAAATAATAATAGAGATTTTTCAGTATGGAATGTTAATAATTATATTACAAATATGTTACCCAAAATAAATGTATGAATAACACTAGCAAAGAAAATAGCACAAATTTGAATCTTAGAAATTCACATTTTCTTGAATTTGTGTTCTTAACGTATTAAAACTATCATGTGTGGCAACAATTTATAATTCTTTTAGATTCTTATTTATTCCTTATTATATTCATTATTGACTGCTGTACTATTATAATCGGGTTAATATCAAGTTTATCTGAAATATGAAAGGTATTATGTATGTAACTGTACCTTGGATTTATTTTCCTTTTAATTAACATCTCATAATTTTTTCTCATCTTATAAAGTTTTGAATTATATTAATATTTTATATGCAATTTCTTTTTATTGAGGCAGAGAAAACTGATAAATTACCAATTATGAGAAAAAATATCCATGGGTCAAAATACAAAACTGAACATCAGGTCAGAAAAGAGTGACTATAAAGGCTAGCATTTCTAGATTTAGCAAATAAAAATGCAGAACACCAAGTTAAATTTGATTTTCAAATGAGAGTTAAACATTTTTATCATAAGTATATCCCATGCAATATTTGGAACATACTTACACCAAAAGATTACATATTGTTTATCTAAAATTTAAGTTTAACTGAGTGTCTTGAATTTTTATCTCTTCAGTCTAATGAAGGTGAATTTACAAGTATTAATGTATCATTTGTCACAGCTTCATTTGTTTTTCATCAACAGATTTCTATGTAACAAAGTCAAATTTTACACATTCAAGAGCTATGATTTTCTGCTAGTGTCAGGGAATATCCTCTTCTAAATTTACTCAATGTGTTTTTTTCCCTTTATTTAGGGATGAACCTCCTAAAAGGGACCAGTGAGCAGCATCTACACTTCCAGCATAGCAGCAAGAAATAAGAGAGAATTTACTAACATGTATTCAGGACTTGTCATGTATAAGCCAGGAGGTGGGCTAAATCCTGTACATTTATTGTCCTCCTTTAATCCTAACCATCCTCTGAGATGAGTGTTATTATTATCACCATTTCACAGATGAGGAAACTGAGCTAGGAAAAGCCAGGTAACTTGACTAAGGTTGCACAGCGAGTCAGCGGGAAAGCTGAACCTGAAACTCAGATCAGCCTGACTGTGTCAGTCCCTGCAATGCCACATTGTCTCCTCTCCTGGTTAGGAAAGGGGCAGCCATATGTGCACCCCTTACCCCACCTGCACCATTCCTGCTCCCTTAAAGATGTGACATGTAGGCATGGCCAGGTCCCATATGACCTCGATTGGACGCACCTCACCTCTACTACCTGAGGCCATAAGAAGGCATGCTGAGGATTCCCAAACACCCCTAAGATGGTGAATATGATATGAGAGCACAGGGAGAGGTGGACCAAGGGATTTCCCATTTGGCTCCAAACCAGACAGTTCATGTCCAGCATTCTTCTCTTTATCAGCAGACCCTCCTCTGAGAATACTTTATTCCTAATGATACTATTGACTCACTTCTGTACTTGATGCAATGTCATATCTGATGCCTGGAATAGCTTCCTTGTCCATATGTTTATACTCTGAAGATCTAAAGATCAGGCCTTGAAGGAGCGCCCACAAAATCACTTTGTGTTCCATGCTCAGAAATCTCCGCAACACATCATGTGCTGGAAACTCATGAGTACACAATGAGGGGCCAACAGCCTGTGGCTGGAGTTGGCTCAGATGCCGTAAGATTGGAGCAAGGACATACCAGGCTTCCTAAGTACTTCACACAAGGCTGCCAGCGGATTAGCTGGATGTTCCTGTGCCAGGTTCTCTTAACAGGAACATGGCAAGATGTGGACACTAGTTGGTTCTCACAAGTATTTTGGGTGATATAAAAATACAACTGCAGGAAATTGAATTTCCCCTGAGAATTGGACACGTTCTTGTATATACAGTACATTTGATAGATTTTAATGTATAAAAAATTTTCTTTTATTATTGGCATGAAATTTTTTATGTATTCTGTTCTCCCCTCCATGCTACAAGGCTTCTATATGTACAATTAAAATTAGCATAGTTTTACACTCCCATTCTGTTTGCTCCATCTTGTAAGTTCATGGCCTTGTCCCATGACCATCTGCCTCAGCAGTGGCTTGTTTTCATCTCAACATCTCTTTCCACACACTTTATGTACATACACATGTATGTATGTGCATATATGATTATACATATGTCAAAGGGGTTTAATTTCCATTTTCAGTCTAGGCTATAATTCCTGGATTGATTATACACTTACACAAAATTACAGATTTTTATAGCCCTCAGACGCACACAGACCCCCCCCCCCTAGGTTCTATGGGCATCAAGGCACAGGTCTGAGAGTGGTTGGAAGATAGAAGGAAAGACAAAGAGAAATGAGAGTCTACAAGGGGCGGAGGGAGTGTATTCACCAGCCCCACTCTACCTCCGAATACCCTTTCTTAGCAACATCATAACCAGCTAATAATAAAAGTAGCCAAAAGACTCTGGTAACTGTGTGACTAACTCTTACAGAGCTTTTCCTCACTACCAGGCACTAGTCTAAGCCCTTAACAAATCCTAACACATTGGTCCTCCTTACAACTTTATGACGTTATAATTCAACCCCATTTTATCCGCCTTAATCTTCCTACAAAGATTCTCAGCTAATCTAAAAAAAAAAAAAAACAAACAAAAAGGCTCATTTTCTTTTAAATTATTTCCAAAGCAAATATTTTGAAATACTCCTTTCCTCCCCACACCTCTGTGGGCCACCAGGAAGATAGAAAATCTGTGCCCTGTAGGTCCCTTCATCGAAGAGGTCCTTGGGAGGCCACTAAAATCACAGAATCTGCCTGTATGCTGTGGGTTGTCATCTGGGTACTGAATCTCACCTCCTAAATGGGCATTCAGGACATGAAGGAGATCCTTCGCTACAGCAGCTATGCCAGTACTTCACCTGTCTGTACATAAGTACATAGTGGCATTTAGGGAGTCAAGAATGGCAAGCTTTTGGAATATGAAAATAACAAAATCCTTTTTAAAAAAAAAGA
The DNA here is from genome assembly GCF_036321535.1 of Camelus dromedarius. Lineage (NCBI taxonomy): Eukaryota > Metazoa > Chordata > Mammalia > Artiodactyla > Camelidae > Camelus > Camelus dromedarius. The sequence continues at coordinate 45,026,145 of NC_087436.1, forward strand.
AATATTTGATCTGAAAACCAAAAAGAAATTAGTCTTGGTACATTATGATAGTGTTGACTAATCTGTTGGTATTAATGTTTGACAATGTGATTTAATATTGACCAATAACAGGGCCATATGGAGAATAATGTTTTATATATATATATAATAAATTACATGCATTTCATAATTGGTTTGATTTCTCTCATGGTGCAATAAATACCAAGAACTGAAGTGGATTACGATATTTGACCTGCTAATACCATGTTGCCAGAAGTAATAACTGTAACTGTCAATATGCCTGTTAGATTTACCTTAGCATGACCATTAACACTTTGTCTCAGTTTTCAAGCTTTCTTTGTTAACTACTAGTTAGACTTTGAGACCTTTCAACACAAGTAATTGTTACGATTTGCAAGTGATGATAGAACACGTCACTGATTTCCTCCTGTTACCCAAAGTAGTCTTACTTCAGAATGAAGGTACGATTTTGCAAACTACCTGTTTCCACGATACATAAGTAAGAGGCTGGTAAAAGCATATATACAATATTACATTATATTACATCATATATTATATTACATTATATATTGCACTACATTATGGATTATACTGCAGATTGTATTATATTATATTACATTATACTAGCTACCAGGTTTTCTTTTCCTACGATACATGATCTGTAGTTTATTTATTTAGGTCCTGAAGACTAACTACTCTGAATTATATTTTTCTAAGATTATAATTCAATGATTTGCATTTTGAATATCACTAAATTCAAGAAGCACTTAGTTACAAGTGGCACTGAATTAAATGTTATGTTAATAGAAGTCTAATGGCATAATTTCTACCCAGCCAGAATGTTCTAGAGTGGACAATCCTCATGAAGACCTATGAACCAAAATTAACGTGATCAAATAACATCTTAAGAGAAGGATAGATAACAATGTTCCAGGCTCTCTTCAAAGCATGTTACACATAGTAAAGTATTTAATCCCACAACACAGTGAGGTTGGTACTATTCATTTCCCCATTTACAGAAAAAGAAATTAAAGCAAACATAGTAAATAGGAGAAGATTTAAATCCTGGCATCCATGCTTTTAACCTTTACACTACTGCCTCTTGTCCCTGAGTTCATGCACTGCCACTCGTGCAGGTCTAGTATGAAGCTGTAGAAAAATATTAGATTAGCCAAGAATGAGTTCCACTTTCAGATTATATGGTTCATCTGGGAAAACTTTTCAAAAATCTGGATGTGAGATACTATGTGTAATATAAATGCTTAGGAATTTGGGCAATAGAAACATTTTAAGAATAGGGAGCAATTCTTAGGGAAAAACCAATAAATGGTCAGTAAAACAGAAAGATTAAATTATTATACATGAGCGCTGATGGAAGTGAGACACAAGGGTATATGCAGGTCCTTGGGGTACACAGTGTGGATCTTGGATTTGCTCCTGGATAATGGGAAGTTACGTGTTACGTAGGGTCATGACGTAGTGAAAAGGAGCAGCAGCAAGAGTTAACAACAGCATTCAAATTACATAGGGTGCTGGCAAATGTAACAGGATGCTGACAAATAAATAAAACCAATTCTTTACTGGGATTCCTGCCCTTTTTTCACCGGGGTAATTGATAGAAGAATTAGGGACCTACACTGGGTTAGTGTAACCCAGTGTAGGCCCCTGATCCAGGGGCCAAAGTTTGAGAATCACCAGTCTAATAACATCTAAAAAAGCACTTAACGATACTACATTGATGTACTATGTTTATAAATCAGAATGTAATACAAACAAGTGAGATGAGAGAAAAGTTTTACTCTGACTCAACTATCAATTTTTTCAGTATATAGAAGAAGAAAACAAGTTAAAAGAAACTATAGAGATGTAATCAGCAAAGTTCAGACTCTACAGGAAAAATACACAGTTTCGTAAACAAATATATTACAAGCAGGAAAAAGAGAAAGAGATGGAAGAGAAAGCCTATGATGAAAACCCTCTCAGAGGACATACTAACCAATTAGTGATACATGGACGGTTTTTGATCCCAATTCAGAAAACATGCTATATAAAAATTATGACTTTTTATGACACAATTGAAAATGTAAACAATGTCTATTTAATGATATTAAGAATTATTGCTAATATTTTAGGTATGATCATGATATTGTAGTTAGGTAATAATACATTCATATTTTAGGGGTAATTGGTAAATTATTTACCAATAAAATTAAATGGTATCTGGGATTTGCTTCAAAATAATACATGTATGGATAATTTTTTAAGTCACTTTTAATTTTTAAATTTTTCTTCTCTTTTCTTTATGGCATCAAATTTTTCGGAGGTCAGCATGCTTCCCAAACTTCATCAGACAAAAGGATGGCGGATAAAGTGGCAATACGACTTCTAATAGATTCCTAATAACCTGGAAGAAGAAAATAAATACCAAACAGAAAATACTCAGCGAAGAGAGCCACTAACATGATGAGAAGATTCAAGATTCGAATATAAGACAAGAAACTTTTGAAATAAAAAGGGTCACACAACTTTCTTGTTTGGAATGTACAGTTAATTCAGGGAAGCAGGGACCTGATCTCTGTCCCTTGATCTTCTTCATCTCCTATCATGTTATCAGAGTCGAGTTGTCCCCTGGTATTCAGACATTCTATGGAGTTCTTTGTCAGCACCAAAACCATGCCAGAGAACACAAAAGAGAATTACAAGTTATTAGATCCATCCACAAATAACAGCATTCCAAAATACCATAAGCAGAGAGCCCTTGAGAAATCTTTCATTCTTCCAAACCCCACATGCAACAGGCTGTCCTGCTAATTAAGTGAGACAGATGCTGCATCTGGCCAGAGAAGGGGACACATGGCATGAGCAGCCAGCAGAACAACCACAAAGTGCTCAAGGTAAACAATCTACCTCCTTCTTTCTTCTTGCTAAGTATACCTTTGCAGGCAGGCAGCTTACTTGCCTAAATACACCTTTCTCATAACTTGAACTACTTTGGTTGAAAAAAAAAGGGAAAAGGGTTATGCTTTGTTTTTAATAACAGCAAGTGCCAGAATGCACTTACATCATGTGCTAGTTTGATGTAGGAGAGTAGGGGGAATAAATCAATCATATTTATGAACTATAACAATATAAATAGACTTTATTACACTCAGATCTTACAAGCTTTTGCTAGGATAAAATCAGATAATACTGTCACTCAACATTTTATAACTGCAAGAGTTTATAGCACTTTAAAGAAGAGAGAGAAATGATACTTTGCTATTTCCAGTCGGCAAGAAACTGAAGCAGTAGAAGAAAAAGTGAGTTGCCTATAATTTTGCAGCAAGTTAGCAATTCAGCTACAAAATTATCTTTTCATATTATGAAAAAATGACTTTTTAGTAATTATTTCTGTGATTCACACTTTTTTTAATGTCATTTAAACACACAAAATAGGTAACAGGTGGCAGTTTGGTGCCAGGCACTGTGCAAGTTGATTATGAAGGCATGAATATTAATGTAATAATAACTGATATTTATTAAGTGCTAACAAAATATGAAGCTAATGTTAACTAATTTGTTTCTCATAAAACCTCTGCTCTGTAGGTATCATTTTCGTTTCTATTTTACAGAGAAGGTACTGAGGCCCAGAGATGTAAATAGTTTGTCTAAGGTCACATAGGTGGTAAATGGCAGAGGCAGTGGGAATGGATAAATTAGACATGGAATATAAAATTGAATATGTGATCTTGGGCTTTTGGGGTACAAAAGGGAAGATTTTAGTCTAGAAGGGAAGACAGACATGTAAACCATCATCAATAATACTAACCAAAAAATGAAATTGAAATGTGACCGAAGATTTGGCTGATAGTAGATATTCAACAATTAAAAATAAAAGCTTTCCTTGTACATCAGACAACTTTTCTGGAGGAGGTATCTCTTTAATGCTTCCATTCAGTGCTGCTGGAGATGGAAGTAGCCACTTTGTTGCAGGAGGCTCACACAGCCTCTGCCTCGGGGCCAGAGGGTCTGCTCTATGCTGGGCTGACTGCGCTGACAGAGGCATGCGGTTTACAAACAAGAAATGCATATGTGGCACACATTTTTCTAAATTATTTTTTAGGCTCAAGTGTGTTTTATTCTTTCACTCTCCCTGCCGTAGACTTACAACTGTTAATGTGAGGTAACGACTTTTTGATTTATGTTAAGTATCCTGGCGGCAAACAGCCCCAGATTTCATAGAGTTGTCTCTGTGCTGCTTCTCTTTATCTTTCAAGGCTACAAAAAAAAAAAGACCATATTTAACTCATCTAGAACAAGATTTGGAGGTATAATAATTAACATTTTTAAACTCTAAAATATAAAAATTAATTATAGGTATTTTCATCATATGATGTACTCTCAGAGCTCAACATATTATAATAGTTCTAATCACCAAACGTTAGTAGATATTTGGGGATGATTCAGAGTATTGAATTAATACTGAATTTTGCCCATTGCAGTTTTGCTCTTTGATCTGAATCTAGACTAAAGGTCACAAATTTATCTCCTTCCCTCAAGTCTACCAATGACCTGTACTTCCCCAAAAATATGCACAGCCTTCTTGTAGAACACAAAGCATCTCAACACGAATACCAATCGGATCACAATCACAGTTATAACCTAAGGCTCGAGATTGGTTTCAGAGCCTGTTTATCTCCAAGGTCAAGAGTAAAACATGCTGGTGTGGAAAGTAGCTCCAGTGCGCTCTCCACTTGGAGGATGTCCAAATATTGGCTAGATTCTAAGACATTCAAACTGAGGGAAGTCCCAGTTTTCCCACCAACTGAAAACATTCTCCATTTTTCAGATTTGTCTGATCTGAGACTCGTAGATCTAGGAAATTCTGAACTCAACACAAAGAACCTAAAAATATTTATGGAATACTCGCTCCGGGTACAGCTATCCCTATCTTAACACACCTATGTGGGTCTCAGAGACCAAAAACAGGGTACAGGGCAGGCGTCGCCCAGTGTGCTTGTGTGCCAGCAAACGCTGCTCGGGCCACGCTCGGGACATCCTGCAGAACATCAGTCTGTAGATACCACAATTATGAAAGCTGTATTCTGGCAAATACCTTAAGTACAAGTTGTCATTGTTTGATTGTATTGAAAGAAATGAAATTGCTTGGCAATTAGAAGAGGCTATCAAACTGTCGGGGCTACTGTTTCAGAAAGCCTGAAACAGGTCTGCATGTTCTTTCCATGCATTCAAAGGGATAATTTATTTCCATCCTCATTTTGGTGCTCAGATTTTTTTCAATGCATATTGTGGGCATTATCCAGTATTCCATCAAAAGAATAGTGGCTAGTGTTACATTAACTCCACCATGTTAGTAGTTTTCCTCCTTTGGCAAGGCTGGCCTTCTTTTAAATATATCTCATTTTAGCATAGAGAGTCAAATCTCATAAAAGTAAGAATATCAGACTTGATCAATCTGCTCAAAGCCTTTTACTGAAGTGGGAGTTCTCTGTTTCTGCGAAATTGAAAGGTTTAATGAATATATTCTTGTTGCATTATGACATCTCATTTTTCCCTCTCATAAATACTTGTCGGGTCTGTGATTCCCCACCCTTTGGCCGGGGATGGCGACGCGCTCGCTGTGATCGTGGGTGCTCAGACTGAGTTTAATTTCTCTCACAAGGAGAGTTGACAAAAGATCACAGCCACTAAGCCCTGGAATTACCCTAGATATTGCCCTCTGTGCTCTGCAAATGAAATCCTACAGAAGACCCTTCGGAAAAAGAAGAACATGATGGTTAACACTCAGAAATCCATTTTGCACAGGGCAGCATTCGTACACACAGAAGTGCGGAATGACAGGCAGAGCTGCCAGTTCCTCGATGAGAAAAGTCAGATGCTTAGCACTACACACACGCACGCACACACTCACACACACACACACACACACACACACACGCTGTCCTGCACAGACGCAAGCACCCCTCCCCCTGCAGCTCATAGCCCCCAGCTCCCTTCTCCCCCCAACCCCCGGCATCTCTCCTCTCTCTCTCTCTCCCTCTCCTCTCGTTCTCTTTCTCCCATGCCCTTGATTGACTACCAGGTCAGATAAGAAATTAAGACCAGTGAAATCAGAACCAGACCGCACCTGTCCCTTCTGCAGCCAGAACAGAACTGAAATAAAGCACTTATGAAACCGCTGTGATCATAACCTTCAAAACACTGAACTCCTCCCAGCTGTCGGCTTTCCCAACCAAAGGTTCCACAATAGAGACGCTGGCACCAGGGCCCGAAAAATCTATTTGTATCAGAATGCTGTCATTTTGGGACAGGGCACAGCACTACAAACTGTAAAGATCCCTTTATAGCTACAGAGCTTCTGAAAATAGATGTTGCTCTACTGATTTAGACTTGCTAATAAGAGGATCAGTTTGCTTCTATTTAAAATGATTCATTTGCTGTGAGGGAAAAATGATAGTAAGCAGTGATAAATACTTGGAAATGTGAACAACGCTTACTATTGGTCTTCATTCAGAGGACATGGGCACTTTTTTCTATTTCTTACAACCTAACTATTGACATTTGGAAGCAGCTACTGGATCATCTGCAATAAAGTTGGGCTCTTAACTAGAACTGTGAGTTACTCATTACCAGCAGCAAACGAATAAGGGAACAAGTTACGTGCACAATGGCCGGTCGTATCTGCCTGAGAGTGCATTGCTAGCTATGCTCAGTGAGAACATTTTCAGTGATATTCTTCAATACTTCATTCCATAACAAAGACTTCATTTTTTTTTAAACTAAGCTGTGTCTACTTAGTCCAAATTATAACAGAAAGTAACAAACTACTAATTTATACAGAGACAGGTTTCTACTCTGGGAGCTTCAAACTGATCATTTTAACGACATGAAAGGGCTTCTAACTGAATTACTTCACTAATATGAATTTATTATCATTCTCAATAACATACTTTATTTCTAAGCAAAGATGAGCAACATTTAATAGAATGCAACTGAGATGTCACAGTTAAATGGAAGGAGCCCTACAAACAATATGTATTTCTGTATAAATCATACTTGCCCACAATTTAGCTTACTATATGTAGACTATTCTACATTTTCACATTGCCATAGTAACTACATATGATAATTAGTCATTTATTGAAATCGTACGAGAAACCAAAGATAAAAGCATCCAAAAGCTATTTTAGCCAGATGTTAAATCCTCTCACATTTGCATGTGATGTTACAAATACACATATACACAAGAGTGGAGCCAAGAAACAGAAGAAGTTTGTAAATATTTATACACAGAGAATATATACTACTCTCGTATACATACTACATCTAATCTCCTCCTAATGATTTATTTTATACTGTCTCAATAGAAACAGTTTTTCAACTGTGCTATATTTCTTTTGAAATAGTAGATTGTTTACACGAGTGCTTCAAAGATATTTATGTAATTAGGGTTCTATTTCTACATTGGCTTTTAAATCCAAGTTCCTCTTGTTGTGGAATGAATGTCATGTGCCCACAAATAAGGATGACAGTGCCGCACTGCGGGCTGAGCCTTCCACGTGAGGCAGGGTGGGTGGTGGTTAGGCAGACAGACATTCAAACCAGATCACCAAGTTTTGAATTCTGACTCTTTCTCTTACCAGTCTCCACTTTCCTCAGTTTACCCATCTTGAAATACAGAGGATAATGGCACCTTCTTCACAGAGGTATTGTGAAAATGAGTAAGTTAATATTTGCAAAGTGGTTACAGTAGTGCCTGGCACACGGCGAATGCCATATAAATGTTTGTTTAAATTAAAATAAAATGATCATTCTCAACTATTACTACATATATTCTAGCATGCAAATTCTTATATAATGTGATAGATTTCAAGTATGTATCTGTTTTCTGCTTCAATGTAATTGCATACTGATATAATCATAACCACAATATAACTTTTAAAAAATATCAACAGAAACATATATTAAGTGTTTACTATGGCCAGCAACAACTCTAAGCATCATCTCATATAATCCTCCCCACCACTCGTGGGGGAAATACTGTCATTATTTCTACTTTACAGATGAAGAAATTGAAATTTAGCCGACATTACCTAATTTACTCAGCTGTCCAAAAATTTAAGTAGCAAACCAGGACTTGAAAGAAAACCTACCTGAGTTCAAGACCGATACCCAGACAGCTTCTGCCTCCTTCAATGAAAGATTATTCAACACTGCCTTTTTTCTTGGGGTATCGTTTCTTTGTACTTTGATAACTGAACTAGTTATCTCAAGCCCTTCTTTTGTACAGTCATTGGCTTATATCGGTTAAATCTCATTACTGAAAAATAAAATCATTGATGCCAGGCCCCTGGAGATGGTTTCTAGACTTTTAGCCACACTTGAGCTGGTTTCAAGCTGGGATGGAAAGAATGCAGGACAGAGGATCACAAAATCAGGATCCCAGCCCTGATTTTACCACTGACTATTTGTGTAACCTTCAAACAAGAAACTGAATGCTGTACACCAGAAATTGACACAACATTGTAAACTGACTGTACTTCAATAAAAATGTATTTTAAAAAAAAAGAAAAGAAACTGAATGAATCTGGCCATGAAGGTTTATTGTCACACTGCTACTCATGTTTTAGTGCTGGCTATTAAAGAAATGTAAATGGAAAATAGTTTTTGCTGTGGAAGAAAAACATTTCCTTGAATCTAAAAATATGAAACAAAAAAATTACTGTTTGACTTCTCCATATAGGAAGATCACTTTAAAAGTTAATTTTTAAACACATGCCTAAATCTGATACCCTTTTATAACATGATAAAATTCATAGCACTTCACTTCTCACAATTTTATAGGCCACTGGCTAACTTCCAAAACGCATTATTAAAAGGGTATTTTTTCCTGGTCTGTTTTTCAAGGAAGAAGAGAAGTGTGAGATTTCTTAGGTACCATTACAAGAAGTTTGGTGACATTTAACTAGGTTAAATTGACCAAAGGGATGCCTATCAGGGTGTGTGTGTGTGTGTGTGTGTGTGTGTGTGTGTGTGTGTGTTGCTTTCTCTCCATTGCAAGCATTTTTACAGGTCAGCGTGCCCTAGTACTTCCCTGATACTGAGAAAAAGAAATCAAATACTGTTGGAAAAAGAGAGGCCAGGATTCATAGATGGTGACTGGATTCCTTTTCTGCTTCTGTCAACAGTCACAGAACCATCAGCTGAACATTCCATTTTAAAGTCCAAATGGGAACCACAGGAGAGCAGGCAACAGAGTGGACTGAGGACAGAAAAGAAATTCCAAGGCTTCATTAGCACAAGTGGGAGTGCGGCACATTTCTAGGGCTTGAGCGAAATGACACACGGGACCACGTGCCCCTGGGGTGTGTGTCCATGAGTGTTTGTGTACGTGTTCACCTCTCCATAGACTGCCACTGGGAATTATGCCCCGAGTTTCGGAAGGTCTTTAGCAAATGCTGAAATAACTTTTTTTTATATTAAAAGAGCAGATGAGAAAAAGAATTCACCGAGTGTTTTGCAAGAAGGACTAGCTGAGAAGGGATAAAGTCAGCTGATGAAACTATGATGTCCAAACAAATAATCTGAACATTCTATTAACAACAGCCATTCACAGCCCTTGCTGACTTCAGCACGTGGCAAAAAAAAGAGTAGGGGGAGCTGGAAGATCTTATTTGGCTTCATATGTCAAATCTTTCGTATTCAAGAAACAGTTTTTTCATTGTTCCACAGCACACAGAATCACTGTTACTAGTATATTAAATATCCACATGGACAGATAAATAAGTGTCATATATGCTTATCTAAATATTCATCATTCAGGAGATGAGATTTTCTGTCCCCCAAAGATCTGGGAAATACTTCTACACCAGAAAATAGAAGTTCCTACAAAATTTGAAAGTATTCTTTGAGTATCACAAATGTTATTTGTCTTGGCAAAGTCTTAAATTAGGAACCATAGTTTTAACTCACAAACTATGAGCTGAGGATTGACCTCTCTTGATGTTGGGTCTCCAAGACTTCTAAGAAATATTTGGGTCACAAACACAAATTGTCCTTCAACAGCAATTCCACACATCTGTAAATTACTTTGTAGGGTTCAAAACTCTCTATAAACACACTTGGTTACTCTGAGGATCAGTGAGCCCCATGATTTCTAAATCCCTCTGTAAAACAGTGACTCATTCAAATGGGTGTTTTTCTTTTCTCCCCAAACAAATAATACAGTAGAATTTTTTTGACAAAATATAGAGATAATGGGTTTATAAGCCACTTCACTGCAGGGTAGCCACCTTGAAAACAATTATGTTAAATTAACTGGAATCTATATTAGCACCGTTTTTTATTGTAAACAATACAATTTAGATTATACATATATATATAAACTGCAATGTTTAGTACAAGAAACTTTCATTTTTCATGAAATGCCAGAAATGATGAGGTGAAATGCCTCTTACCTCGCATTAAAGGTGGACTAGTCTAACTACAACAATAAAATCCACATAGTGACCTTGTCCTATCATCTCATTTATATGCACAAAACATGCAAATCTCTGTCCTTTATGTTAGAAAAGCGCACTCCCGTTTCCTTGTTAAAAGGCCTTATGTCTGTAGGATTTATAATCAAGTAAATGTGTATTTATACATGTAATAGTTTGTATCCTAACAAATACATTCTTTAGAACAATCAATAGTGGAGCCCTAAAATCGATTATATGAAGAAATGACCGTTCCTCTCTCTGCAGCCTAAAACACCTCGCTTCCCCTGTGAGCCGCCTCCTAGGTAAGTCAATAGGAGCGCCACATGGGCCCTGAGAAGAGAATTTTGCCCTGTAAGTGTAATCCATTTATTGGTTTATGGACCAAAAAACCTCTCGGGAGTGTTACAAACTCATATGCTTTCCTTGAGTGATGGGTTTTGCACTTGGATTTCTTATTTAATTGAAAGATGTGTAAAAACTTACATATAAATAGAGTTCCCTATTGGCTACACATTTCAAGAGTATCTCAGGAGTATAAATTATTCCATCAAGGGGTTGGAATAAATTATACTCAATAATTGGAATCAATTTTCCCTAGAGTAAGCACAAAAAATTCCCATTAACATGGATAGAGGTTGCATATAAAGCATGAGATGAAAATATAATATCACCTACAAATTAGCTTTGTGTTCCTGAAGAGCTGGAGAGGTAGCACAGTGCGATAAGCCCGCACGTATTGAACTGCATCCTTTCTGGGTAAAGTCCCCATTGCATTTTGGTTGTGGCACAATGTCAGCGGATCAATAGCAGAAAAGAGAACACACCGGTGTGAGTGGACCATCACTGTTTTGTGGCCATCTCCCATTAAATGGCAGTGGCGTTGCCTGACTCATGCCTACCTCACAGTAATTCTGTGAAGACTGAAGAGTTATGATATGAAAAATACATCCCAATCTTTTGCAGAAAGAAAAGGTTAAGCTAGCCAATTTGAGCATCAGTAGCAGCAGGGCTCGTGTGTTGGGAATTTAATGCATCCCAGCTGCTGTGCTAAACATTTCACTTGTCCCATTCTGTTTGAGACAATGCAGCAAAATGGCTAAGTGTGCACGCTCTCCACCCAGACTCCACGGGGCTCAAGTGTCAGTGCTATTATCTTCTAGCTGAAGAAACTTGTGCGACTGACTTAACCTCACTGTGACTCAATTGCCCCATCTGTAAAATGGTGACAGTAATCGCACCTACCCTCATAGGATTGTTGTGAAGATCAAATGTGTGAGTTTATATAAAGCACTTAGAATAGTGCATGGCAGATAACAAGTGTTCACTATGAACATTGTTGTTATTGTTAATTAAAAGGGAAACAGAGTATAGTTGTACACACCCCCTGAAATCAAAAGTGTGTTTGTGGCAAAAGTCCGCAAAAGCGTCTATTCTGCACAGTGACCGTGGGAACTAGCATAGGTCAAGTTAGAGGCCGAAAGCGAGGAACTGAGGGCTGTTCTTGTATAAAAGTCTTCCTAAGCCTCCCAGAAAGAATGCAGATGGGAGCTGGTGGCTAGTTTTTTGTTTGTTTGTTTTTAATAAATAATAAAAAGGAATTTTTAAAAATGACCATTGTTTAGCCTCTGTTGTAGAATGCATCACTCTTCACCAACACCTAATTTCTCTCCCAGCAGGAGGATTATATGGCCCCACCGTGTTGAAGTCAAATTTGGCCACCTGATTCACCTTGGCCAAGGAAATGTGAACAGAAGCAATATGGTGTCACATCTGGGTAACAGCTTTAACAGCACGTGTGTGTGTGTGGCACCAAGTTTCTCTTTCTTCCCCCCTTTCATGGTTCTGGTCCATGTTCTAAGCTGGAGTCTTGGGGGAGGGAGTGGAAATGAGAAGTGCTTTCTTTTGCTGTAAGCTCTGACATTTTGGCATTGTCTGTTACTTCCATACATCCTAGCCTATTCTAACTGGCACAAAGCTAAGACCGTGTCCCAAACATGGGAGAAAACTCACCCTAAAGTGATGAGAACCAAGATGTAGGGAAATGACCTGGACAATGTTACCAGCCTTAGGAATGGCCAGGTCAACATCATGCATGACAAGAAGAGTAATTTCAAAAGGTGGTCACAAACCTCAACAATTGGTGAATGATTAGGTCCTCACACTTACATGGGGAGACAGAGAAGACAGAGATCCTGGGGCAGAGAGACTGAAGATCCTTTCAGAGGAGACCGTGTATCTCTCATTGCCTCTTCTAGTTTGAAGGAATTTGAGGGGCAGGTGTTCCACTGACATCCCTGGTGGAGGCTCAGTCTATATTTATTCCTACTTCTAATGTAATTCAAGCTCTCTTCTTTGTATTACCCTCCTGATCCCTGACGTTAGCCAAACTAGAATGTCTTGAGAAGTGAAATTACATTAAAAAAAAAAAAAAAACCCATCATCTGAAAAGACATCAACAAACAGCCAACAAATATGAACAGAGCACCCAAAGGTGCGAGGCACTGTGGGAGGTACCACAGATTCACAAAGAACTACTAAGATCCAACCCTCCTTCAAAGAACACTGATGACTGAGCCTTTCTTGTGCACCAAGCCTCTTGCTAGGTACTGTCCATCAGTTGTCACCAAATTCCTCAGAACAGAGGTAGATTCTACTATTATCCCCATTTTAGAGATGAGAAAGTGAGGGTTGGGAGGTGGATGGGATTACACCTGAGGTCATACAAGAAGAGAGGTGAGAGAGGATTTGAATTCTGGAATTTTAACTCCAGAAGCTGAGGTCATAACCACTACCTGACACTCCTTCAAAGAACTTCTATTTTGGTCGGGGAACAAACGCATTGACAAAGATAATTTTCAAATGTGGTAACAGTCATAAGGTAGAAGATGATTAATTGTCAAATGATTGGCAAAAGACAATGTAGTAGAGAGGTGGAGTCATAGAAAGATGATAATCCCAGTCATCTTTGTAGTGTGAAGAACCTTCAGAAGGGAAAAGGGCTCCAAGCAAGAATTTGTAAGCATTGGGAAGGTGGTCATTCCAGAAAACACAACAAAAACAGAACCCTAGTAACCAGGTACCACTGAGGAAAGACCATCAAAAAAAAAACCCAAAAAAACCAGTACTAATAAAAAGCACTAATAAAAAGCAGAGTGAATCTTTCATCCCAGCTTCAAATATGATTTGAAGCATCCTTCACAAATTTCTTGATTCTAAAGCTGAGGAAAAAAGAAAGCAAAAACTTCAAAAGGACCTTTTCGACATTTATTTCTTTGCTCTAAACACAGCTGGAGCATTATCAAGATTTCATTCTTAACGAGACTAATCTCTGGCATAGGCGGCCCTGGAGGGATAACCAAGTCGGCTTTTGTATTTATCTTCCTGTTTAAGAGACAGCTATGGGTTTTGGAAATCCTCTTTCTTGGAAATAGTTCCAATTTAGCTCACTTACCACTCAGATGAGGAAACTAAGGTCCAGACAGGCTGTGACGATGCCTGAGGTCACACAGCTGGAGCAGCCTCTCGTACCTGCAGATTCCTGACGATAGCAGAGGCCGGGGCGGCCGTGGATTCCTGGCTCCGCCAGAGAACAAGAGAGCTGATGGTGCTGAAAGAAACAGAGAGCAATACGGGGACTGAGAGAGTCTGGGAAAGAAATGATTAAATACACTAGAATGCAAACTGCTTTCAGCACCAAGTATACTATGCACTGAACTTCAGAAATTTCCAAGAATTCTTAAACTTCCGTCTAATGCATTATATGAAATGTCACTGCCTGCAGAGTTTAGATTTTTTGCTCTATGTCAGGAGGGAACACCAGCGTCTTCCCAAGTCTAATAAAAGCAGAACAGCCCTCCTAAGACCTCAGTCAATTCCATAAATCAGCATAGACCTTTGGTCTCCCCACACCCATAAATTTTTTTAATTGTATATGAATTGAAAAATCTTATTATTTCACTTAGTTCATTTGAAAGACAAAATTTTAAAGATGTTCAGTTGAAAGTAAAACTTCTAGTAATGAAAAGGAATATGAAAACAAATATATGTATGTATATGCATGACTGAAGCATTATGCTGCAGACCAGACATTGACACAACATTGTAAACTGACTATACTTCATCAATTTTTTAAAAAAGAAAGTAAAATGTCTTAAGAATGTACATTATCATGGACCCATTAACCATGGCTTTTCTTTTAGAATAACTACACACCAAAATAAATCCACACATAGACATGCTGAGTTGATATCCTGGGCTGTCCCCAAAAAGCTCTTAAAGAATTGTCTGGAATTCTAAGTGCCTCAAGAAACTTTCAGGGCCTACTCTGCTATAACACTCTTTTACAGAATAATGGCTGGTTAATAATGCTGGGAACAATATTATCCTTCCCAAAGCAAAGACCAAATTTTGGAGTCCTAAAACACTTCCAAAGACATTTTAGAATTCTGGGTTTTTTTAATATTAATTTTTTAATCTCTCTACCATTTAACCCTCCATGGAATGAAGGGGTGGGGGTGGGAGGTGGTAAAAATTTCCCTCTGTTAACAGATAGTTATATTCAATAAAACAAAGTAAGTATTCAAATAGCTGGGGAAATATAATGATTTTCTGAGTTGAGGTGATTTACCTATGGTAGTAGGATTGCTGTACTGGCTTTAAGTTAATGACTGCTTTTAAAAAAATCATATTTCTGAAACCAAATCAAGTTCTTTTTTGCCAAATTCTTGAAACTAAACAGCCTAAAACAAACAGAAGGAGACAAAAAAAGATTTAGGGAAAATCATTTTTGTCTCGTATTTCATGAATCTTATCTCCAACTTAGGGTTTCTACAAACAGAAGTCGAATCAAATAAAATGATTAAAAGTAGAACTAGCTCATTATATATAGAAGAAAATCTATGAATCATAAAAAAAAATCCTAATTTATGATACATGAAGCCCTACTAGACTATTCTAATCACTATGAACCATTTAAATATAATAATTATTGAAGTATTAAAGCATAAAATCTCTCCATTAAAAGCGTGCTAGGATTACCTAATAGTCTAACAACCATAGGAAAGTCCATATTTCTGTGCTGGTTGTAAACAGTGTGATGTTTCTTCAGAACTAGAACATGATTCAGAACATTTCAAAAACTTCTTTATGGCATGGTTAACTGTAAAATCCATTTAAAAATTTGAAGTTAAAAAAAAAGATATAAATCCTATGTTTCTCTTTGTATTTTGCAAATTTTATTGCATCAGTCAAAAAATGTGACTCGGGTAGTAAAATGGAACTGTTGCTCAGTGTAATGGTATGTGTTTGAAATACAACCCATTTGCTCTTCATTCATTTTGCCTTTGTAGTTGGCAACATTACAACTTTTTTTTCTATAAAATATTCTTTGTGGTACTGTTATCATATTCATAGAATTTCTTCATTTTATCTTTCTTGATAAAATATTTTCCACCCACGTCTGCTTTTTATCACTTTACAACTTACTGCCACGTGCCCTTTTGTCTTGGCAAGGTTTATGAAGTGTCTCAGCTAAGAAAACGCCTGAACCGGCTTATCAACGGGCATTTGTCGCCTGGGACTGGAGTGACCACAAGGCATTATCTGAGGGTCACTACTGGATGGTCCTCCCTCTTTCTCGAGCATCATGTTTTATGATCACACTGAAAAAGCAAACCAAATTTTTTTTTTTTTTCATAATTTACAGCACAACAACTGGCCGGGCATTCATTAGCATCCCTCTCTCTGCACCCGGTGTGTAGATTTTCCATAAATCACAAACACGTAGGGCGTTCCTTGCTCCTCTCTGTGCCAGCCGGCGCATCGCAGTGCAGGGAGGACACGGTGGCAGCTGAGCGAGTTGAGCGTTTAAATACCCTACTCATCCCTGGGTTTGGCTTCCTTACATTCATCTAGCTGTTTATGGACACCCAAAAGCTCCAAAAGCTGTTTTCCTTGGCTGTGAATCGGACTCTATAAAGTCTGTCTTAGTAAGAGTATTGTATTCCTGTCCTTTAAAACCTAGCCAGGTACTTTTCAGCTTTGGCAGCTTCTCTGATGCCTGCGCTGGCAGGCTTTATTCCTTTACAATCACTGACAACACAGCTCCGAGCACGCTGCGGCACCAAGTCGTCGTGCACGTGACGGTTCAAGAACAATCGCTCTCCGCCCCCAAACAGCTTATATTTGCTCGGCATTGGGACACGGTGAATTATGCCTCCTATGAGTAAGGGAAATACCAAAACATGAGTCAGTTTATTCATTTAGAAAAACAAAAAGGTCCTCATCAGACCTTCATAAAAATGAATTACTCTGATCAGCTATGGTAGGTACAACTCTAGGCAGTTTGTGGAATAAAAAAAAAAAAGGAAATTATATGATCCTTGTCATTAAAGAGCATTGTTAGAAAACTCCAAATACATGCCTGTAAAATAACTGGCGACTCTTATAAAACAAAGAAAGTGATGAGAATGAGCAGTGCACTATCAACTGAATGTATAACAGTAAAAAAGAAATTCATTTCCATATAGAGAAAGGGTATGTGTCTTTTACACTGAAAGTATATTCAACAGAAGAAAAATTTGGTGCAATGATCATAGAGTTTGGAAAACCAAAATGATCTGGTTAAACAAAACTGTCCCTGTACCTATTTTTGTTGACATCAGCGATCACTGATATATTAGACTTAGCTTATAATAATCCCAACGAACATTTGGCACTTATTTTATCTGGCTTTACATCCAGTCTTAGATTGCCTTCAGAAAGCAAAGCCTGACACAGAAGTTCGTGGGCTGCTGTTCTATTAAGCAGTGCAACCCCAGGGAGCAACAGCGAGGGACAGAGGCAAGGAGGATGTAAAGGAGGTTGTAAAGGAGGTAAAGCCATTCAGAAAATGTATTACCGGGCTGGTCCCCTCTCTGTGAAACTGACTGCTTAATCGTTACTGCATCATCCTCCCAAAAGTTTTGTAATTGCATCTTAGACTGCCTCTCCAGAAGAAGGAGAGAGAGATTTTATCCTAGTCCTCATCTTTCAGTTGTCAAGGACGGCCACAGAGCTACTTCTTCCCCTACGTTTCTGGGCTGAGCGTGCGGGGACCCTGAGCAGTGTCCCAGGGCTCCCCCTTCTCAGCCTCAAGAGGAAAAATCCAAGGCAGGCAGCGAATGCACTGGGTGCCAGTGTCGGGGAGGCGCTGTCAAGGGACGTCTTGCATGAGGCTGAGTCCCTTCCAGCTGCAGCACCTGCACAGGACTGAGCACAAGGTGAGAAGGGAACAAGGTGAACTGGGGTGGGGGTGGGGGGTCTGAAGTGGGACATGGAGGTGTCTGATAACACATGTCACTTCATTTAATGCTCCCAGCATTTACCTACTCCCAGAGAGTAGGTGTACTTATATCCCCACACGACATGAGGAAACAGAGGTTCGGTGAGCTTAAGAAGCTTGCCCAAAAGCACGTAGCTATTAGCAACCTGTAATTAAGAAAGTTTAAACCTGTTCTATTATTATCAATTCAGTCAGAACAATAGATTGTGTTTCCCATGAACATAAGTGTAAAAACATAAACATATGATCTCATTTAGTGAAAAGAGAAATTCTTAACCTGATCTTCCCAATTATCACACACCTATGAGTGACTATAACAGTGGGCAGACACCAGCCTCCTGGGCCCCACCCCTACTCCCATCTCATTTCTAGCAATCCCGGACAGACATAAATTCAAAACTTCTAACTTTAATTTCTAGGAGTGAGTCCTTCTAAGAATGGAACACAAACAAAATAAAATAAAGCACTTTTCTACTCAAATAAGGACCGTAATGGCAAGGGTGCCCTGGTGTGGCACGGAGGTAGGACGTGTGCAGGACAGAAGAGAAGAATTACAAGTTGAAGGGATAACAGACTAGACATAAGGCATCTTCAGTCTACCCAGTGAAGAGTCAAGGTCATTTACTCCAAGTTAACCGTGCGTTCATGGAGGGCAGCAGCGTGTCTCCCCATCCTCATAGCCCTACCTCCCAGCTGACTGCCAGGCACCTACTCGGTGCTCATTCACTTATTCTTTCAGTCAATAACTATTTATTGAGAATCACCTATATGCCAGCATCTATTCCATAGGCTGAAATGCAGCATTGAACAGAGCTGACGAATTTCTTGTCTTCATGGAGTTTACAGTCAAATGAGGGCAGATGTTCAAATTACAAAAAATATAAGCTAATTTCATGGGATGATGTGTTAATAAGAAAAGTATTTGGTGGGCTAAACTGATTTGAAAGAGTTAAGGTAGAAGGGAGTGTTAAATTGTTATCTGAAGGAGACCAAAATAAAAGGCTTTAAATACTCACTGGTGTATTTGTTTTAACATCAAAAAAAAAAAAAAAGAGAAAGAGAAGCATTTCAACTTCTTTGAGCTGTTGTTTCATTACCTGTAAAATGAAGATAAAATCAACTTCACAAAGATTTTTAAGGTTAAAAGATATTATAAGTGAAATTATCCTCTAAAATACAAAAACAAGTATTAGTTGTTGTTATGGCTCTGGTATTGTATCCATCTTTTACTCTTAAAACGTGAATCTGTCACTTTACAGATTTGTAAGAGCCTCTACTGCCTACAGGGGCACACACACACACATGCATGCACACACACATATTTTTCAGAGGAATAGTCTCTCATTTCCCAAACAAATTAGCTTCTCTCTCATCATTGATCCATTTGAGAAATTTTTAAAATGAGAGAGAGAATGTTTGAGCAAATAGTTCTGCAAAAGCATATAACTGGCAGCCAAACAAAACTCTGCTGATTAAGGAAGCTATTTCAGTAAACTCAATCCATCCCATTCAAGCATCTTGATTATTTGAAAGATGAAACTCAATGTCATATAAGCAACAAGACCTTTGAGAGCTTGGAACTTGATGAAAAAGTGAACTCTGACTATATCTGCTTTTGTATGAGGCTCAATAAAACAAAGAGATAAATAGCGTTCAAAAATGATAAATGTTACATTTTATTACCTGTTAAAAGCTTATATATATATATATATATATATATATATATATATATATATACACACACATATATACATATATATTTTTTATTTTTTTAAGAGAGAAAGGGCTGTACTCAAAGTCCAAAGTTTGGTTTTACAGACACTTAGAAGCATCTGTCTAGAAAAGAAGAGAAAATTCAATCAAAATGTAGATTTGCACAACAATATTTTGCTCTATATGTGCATTTAATAGGTAAATCATTGCATTAATATTCAAAATGCAGCCACCTCTGCTGCCAAAATAACATCTCTTGTTTTATAACTAAAGTTTCTTGGGAGAAGTGGAATACATTCTAGGTGCAATTTAGCAGTGTGAACACTTGCTAATAATGGACCGCTCTTAATCTGGGGCCCTTAATCCCACTTAAAGTGTTTTTATTATGAGAAGTGATTAAGTACAGAGCACTTACTACATTCACAACATAGTAATTATTTGAAGTCAACTCACTATAACTGAAATTTATATGTTGAAGGATGGCACGGACCTGATCATCCAAGTTTACAACTTGAAATGCCATACATACTTGCCATGGTATACACTTAGAAATTTAACAAATCATTGTCTTCTCCTTTACTTGCCAGGCTCAACTTGAACATGAAAAGGACATCTGACCTGCATTTAATGACCAAACCTGTTAACAACTTTGTCCTGCTACCTGCATCCTAGTTCGACCCAAATGTAATACTTGATGTACATTACATCATAATACATAAGCACCAGATGTACAGCCTTAGTTTCATTAGCATGGAAAGGCGTTCATGGCAGTTGTTAACAGAGGCTATTTAAACAACTACATTTTGTAGTATTTTTTAAATTCTGTATCTGACTCCAGAGAAGAGTTGAGGTGGAGCTCATATAAATCACATCAACCAAAACATTCAACGTATGTGAAAAGCGCTCCATTCCCCGATATAGTCAGTGTAGGATGATTTATATTTGTCCACAGCATCTGCTAAGAAAAACTGCAGTTAGATGTCATTGTTAGATTCTCATTTTACTTGTTTCTTGTGTGATCTGCCCATTTGCTCTCATAAGAGTTTACACACCTAATTTAACATTGAATTAAATTTAAAGGACTTTCATAGACATTTGTCAGCATTGCCTATGGATAATAGAGTTAACAATAAGATTACTACTCCTACCACCACCACAACCCCACCCTACTCCAAGAACTTGGAAACAAGCTTGCATGCTGGGAGAGGGGGTGCATAATCAATGTAAAGTGGACTGGAGAGGAGATGGCCAAAAGAACTTGATTGTAACCTAGGTTAAGTATTATATTTAAATGGGAAAGAAGTCAGTCAAACAGGAGTTAGGTCAGTCACTGAAGCCTAGGTCAAAAAGAGGCACAGATACAGACATACGTCTACTGTACAATTATAAAACTAACCTCCTCTCATGTTTTCTATTTCTCAAGTAAAATGACCAGACAGAGAGGTCATGAGTAGGTATTCAGTAAAAAAAAAAAGAACAATTCATTTGAGCTTTACTCACTGTAGAATAACACACTGGTGTTCTGCTGTTGCATAGTTGTTTTCTGTGAGATTTGTGGGCATGAATCAGGATCCCTGAACTTGACCTGCTGTCAGCTAATACAGTGTCTAAGTCAATCAGGAAGGGGACAGACCAAGACCACACCACATTTGCTGGCTTTTGGGAAAGAGTCAGTGTTTTTTTTCTCAATGAGAATCTCACTTCACTCTTTAATTTTCCCTTCAAACTTCTATAAAGCTGTAAGAAAGTAAAAGCCTCAGAAAAACAATTTCCTATACTTTACACCTGTTAATCTCAGATTATTTTCAGTAAAATCGACTGTTTCACAAAGTAAGGTTCCTGAAATTTTAGAAGAGGGGACTTAACAAAGAGGGTTGTTGAAATAATGACTGGAGTCTAGTCACTAGACCCTGAGTCCCTCAGCATGGCACAGGGACTAGGCATCAGGGGAGAAATGGCATCTTATATTTCTCTAAAGCCCTTCCACATCTCCCCCAGAAGTCTGCCTTCCCTACATTGCGTGCAGCTGGGAAGACAGTAATAGCAACAGTGGTGATCATAATAGCTAGTATCTGTGGGTCTCTGATATGTGCCAGTCACCTTGATAAGCTTCATATATATTTCATATCATTTAACATATACATGAATTTATACCCATTTAATCTTTGCAATAATCCTATACTATAGATATTATCATCTTTCCCGTTTTGTAAATAAGGAAATTAAAATTTTGAGTGCTTCTGTAATTTACCCAATATTATACAGCTAATAAATGAGGCTAGAATTTTAGCCCAAGCCTTTCCAAACCCATAAACCATGCAGTTGATCACTAACCCATCTATTGCTACCAACAAGTGCACCTAAGTTATTCTTGAGCCTCTTGATAATTCTTCTTAGAAAATTCTTACCCCAATTTTTGAGACCATTGTATAAATACCATTATATATAATAATATTATAGAATAGTATTATATAAATTGTATGAATACTATTTCTGGTTATTTACCTTGAAATTGTCTCCTTCAGAAACAGCCCCTGCTTTTAAAGTTTTGGAAATAGTAGCAGCAGATACCTACCCATGAGAATAATATTTACTCTTATCCTTTTTCTCTTCCAGTCTGAAAGAACTCCAACTGTTTAGTTTCATTACAGGCAGCCTCTTCCGACCTACTCCTGGGTCTTTGCTAGTCTGTTCTTACAAATACATTAGTGACAACAGCAAGTAGCACCGAGAACTGCACCTGCAGACAAATCTGATTTTGAACGATGTTTTTCTGAATAATGTTTTTTCTAATACACAAAAAAATGTGCAAATGAGGAAACTTGCAGGTGTATGAGGGCTTTTTTAAAAATATGTATAAAGTCATCAATGTAGAAGAGGGATTAGTTTTGCTTTATAGATCACCACAGAGTAGGATAGTAACTGTCAGAAAGGAGCTATTTCCATTCAAAATCAGGAAATTCTTTGTAATGTTCTGAGAGTCCAACAGATTCGGCTCCAAGGAAATGGATTCCCGAAGCAGAACTGGAGGGCCACTTTGTACAAATATTAAAATCATGATGCTACACTGTCTTCGAGGCCTGTTCGACTTCAGTATTCCGTATTTCTTTTTGATGACACTCAGCTTCTTCCAAGTTTAAAAGCCCAACAGTTAATACCTTTAAATATTTTTAGAATGACTGCTACACTTTATTGAATAAATTCGCTCTGGAAAAAAAGGGATTCTTCTTGAACTATTAACTGACCACAACTGAAATAATAGGGCTAACTGCAGTAATACAGAACAATTATTCTTCTGGTTAGGTCTGTATTGAGTAGCCTTTTGGAAAGCAACCACATGTTCTTTCATCCAATCTGTTGGTCATTTATTGGATTATTGTTCTACTCCTGTATATCAGCTAATGTTATTACCAGGAGATAAATTTATTTTAAAAAAACATGGTCTTTCTTTTAAGGACCTCAAGACAATTAATAAGGAAGATACATAAACAACTATCCTAAAGGTGACAAATGCAAGAATAAAGGTCTGCATAAAATTCTACAAGACCCCAGAAGAAGAAACGATGTCTTTATATCTATTTAACATGGAGCTATCTTGTACATAAGAAGATTGACTAACAGGAAAATTAAGTCAGTTATTGCTACTTCTTTCCTCTTTTTTGACAGCCTGTCTCCTCTTCCTTCTTTTCAACATCTGTTTCTTGTATTATAGGTCCTGACTTCTTTATATAATTTTATATTATCCCATATAATAATAATCACATTATGAGGATGATTTGTACATGTTTTTAAAGTTCTTCTTTTCCTTTTAAGCAATTAGTTCTCAGACTTATCTTTTATTTTGAATTCAGAAATATTGCCAATCTCCTTTTATAATGTAGATATATAAGCTCTCTACTCCTGGGAACTGAAGTTCTATTCTTAAATGTTTTGTTGTCATGCATGACAATGACCCTCTGATAAGACGGTGCAAGCTTTGAGTTGAAGTTGTATTGAGTTTCCACACTTTAGTGAAGTTTTCTCACCACATTTTTGTTGATGAGGTCTTTCATTCTTCCTCTGTGTCTTTTCCACATGAGTGGAAGACGACAAATCAGAGTTAGGGGTAAAATTCACAACCAAAGGGCAGGAACTAACTGGCCCTCAATCACATAACCAACATGCTCTAGTGAAAAAAGTGGACTAAATTCAAGAGTGGTTCAAAACAGATTTTTAGCATAATAAGCATTTCCAGTTTCAGGCCAAATAACAAAGTTCTCTGAGAATCTTGGGTTAATGTCATGTTTATCAAACATGCTTGATCAGAAGAATCACTCAATGGCATTCAATTGCTAGACCTCTCCCCTAAAAAGTCAGATGAAGAGGATCAGGGGTGGGATCTGAAAATATTTTCTTTTAACAAAAACCTAAAATTATCTTAACAACCAGGCAAATTTAAGACAGCTTTAACATACCACCATAAGTCATTGTCATCTACTACATATTTAATTAACTTACAGACTTCATGATATAATTCACTAATGATTTAATCCAATCCATGCCTCTTCCTGACAGCAAATACTCAGTGTACTAAAGACATTCCAAAATAAATTTGATGTGTACCTTTCTATATGTTCCCTTGTAAGAAAAATTGTTATTGAAAGACATAAACAAGGGAGAGTTATTTACACCAGTATATACAAATCTGAAGAAAGAAATGGAAACATTATACCAAAAAAATGGAAAGAAATAACAAATATGCAAACTTTAAACCCAACACTAATTAGATATACTCAAAGAGTATATTCTCCTTCCGTGACCCACACTCATGGTTTGTCATCTGTAGCTACAGCAATTCAGACCCTCATAGCTGCTGAGCACATAAACATTCAAACAAACTTTTCCAGCACTTTACATGTATCTAGAATGCCTCATTCTTAAATCAAGATTCCTCCATTTCTTTCTAAATTAAAACATTCCCAGGCTTACAGTCCTCTTATTTTTGAAGACCTTACCCTGTATTATATCTAACATATTAAGATGATGCCTCAATCAGATTAAATATAACTTTTCTATAAATGTTTTTTAAGATTGTTACAATCTGCCTTTTAAAAGTATTTGGCCACAAAAGCCAATTTAGGTGACAAATAGCTATGATTTCTCAGCAATTACCATGCACATTTTAGGACCCTTTAAAAAGGGGGAAAAAATGTCAGCAGCAAATTTTTCTCAAAAGTAAGAAATTTTATAAATGATAAAATTAAAGATTAATAAATGGCAGATATTTCATTAAATATTAATCTCAATTTTATAATTTCTTCCTCTGATTAGAATCAAATGAAGTATTTTTTTTTTATTTAAAGATATCAAATAATTAACAGGTCTGTGAAAAGACTGGAGGCCCTGTATGCTGTCCTTACACTGCTTAGTGGCCTGCCTCATTCACACTGTGAAATAAATCAACTCATCTAATATTTCTCCTTTCACTGTCCCATGCTCATTCTAGAAATTCTTCACTTTTGGGGGAAACAAAATAATGTTTCTGAGGTGATCAGATTCGATCATCTAAGAACACATTTGAGAGAGGATTTTGAGAGCATCATTTATGTCCAGAAATGGTTAACAAATTTTTCTAGTTTTAGTTGGGGGTCAGTTGCTCTTTTCTGAACCTTACTTAATCACGCTAGATAGTGAGACCTTCCTGCTGTTGGCATCTGTCACGGTGTGTCAGTTGCATTGTGGAGGAACCACACTTGGAAGGTGACAGGGGCAAGCCAGTATGAAGATAATCAGAGTCATTAATTTGCTACCTTCTCAAATGATAGACACATATACTCTGTGAACCTGTTAGGACTCTGGTCTTTTGTGTTTATTTGCACAGTTAACTTTGAAAACAATGCACTGCATACTTCTCAAACATGTATCTAAGAGCAGCAATTCAGTGTCTATATGAACTAAGTCATTTATCACTTGGAGGACTCAGAATGAACTGACTCTCAAATCCTGAGTTGGATAAAGAATTTTATTTTTCTCATTACTAGTTTGATGATAACAGTTAGATCTAGAAATAGCAGCACACCAGCAAACGTCTCCTTCTCAATATCTGTGTCTGAGTTGGCAGCATAAATGCTGACAATCTTATATGCAGTCCTGCTCTGCTAAGATCTGCAGACTTAACTGTGTTTAGGTAGTTCAGATAAGCTTTGAATAAGCATCTGAATTTCCTGGTGCTTATGGAAAATGAACCAAATTCCTCTCCTTTGGAGATTCACTTATGTCTGATTCTAATGCATTCATGTAGGAATAATAGAAGGTCTTGCTTTACATACCTAAGCTTACCATTAATATTAAACAATGAATTTAATGTTGTCAGCCATGTGGTCCTTCATTCATTCCAATGAGCAGGAATCTTTTGTGTTTATTTTATTTCCAGCTGGTAAAATGCTATGTTACTTTCTTTTTCTTAAAACGACTGCTGTCTTTCTCTGGGGAATTGAGGCATTTCACAGAAAAGTGCCATCACGATTCCAAAAGACGGCAAGATATAAAAACCATAAAATTGTACATAGTGTCAGGATGCAGGAACGTAACAGCAGAGGAGGCTGCTGGTAATGGGCTTTGTGTTCCTGGTTTAGTTAAAATCCAGTTACTGCTTCCATTTGTTTATATATTGGGTTCCTGTTAACATTGATTACTTGCTGTTACTTTCCTTTACCAAATTAAATTTGCACATTGGAAAGTTGAACACCACTAGGAACATTTATTTCCTCATAATTGATTTGCTTGAGATGAGAATAAGTGGTCACTTAGCTAGTGAGCATATGTGGTCCATGAGTCCAAAGGACACATTTCTAGAGATGTTTTCTGAGCCCCTAGAAAAACTTACAAATGTATGGTCCCCTTTCTAAAAACCAAAATATCAGACTGCTGATTCAGGGAAGCTAACCAACAGTGTATAATTATTTTAAACAAACTTTAAAGCCAAATTTTTTAACTCTAAATATGTTTTGCCACTAAAAACAAATAAAAAACAAAACAGAACATTGACTAATACGTTTAACCTCCTGCAATCTTCCAGGCACTGCAATATTTGCTCTCTCCCAGTCCTTTTCTTCATTCTCACAACTTTTTGGTGGAGGCGGTATGCCTCCTCCCTTTCTTATAGGTGAGGAAACTCAGGTACAGAGTAACCTTGGGTAATCTGCCCACCATCACACAGGTATTAAGCAACTAACTGGGATTTAAATCTGGTCTCTATAATGTAAAAGACATTGCTCATTTACTAGTTTTGATCTCAACATAAGATTAAATATAAACTTGTTTATCACGAACTCACTTCCCAGCTTCTGCAGCTCCACCTGGTGTCAAAGTCCACAAAGGTTTTTCTTCCACCATCAGTGAACCTCCCTTAACTTCTTTACTTCTCAGTGTCCTCAGCTACAAAATGGGGACTTGCATAACTACTCCCGTGGGCTATGGCAAGGATGTTGTAGGATGATGTCTGTAGCGTGCCTAGCAGGCCATTCCCCGCCTCCAGAACCGTTTCGCACCACCTCCTTATAACTCCATCTGCCAGCCACCAAACAAGAG
Organism: Camelus dromedarius; assembly: GCF_036321535.1. NCBI lineage: Eukaryota > Metazoa > Chordata > Mammalia > Artiodactyla > Camelidae > Camelus > Camelus dromedarius. The sequence continues at coordinate 45,053,229 of NC_087436.1, forward strand.
AAAGGTCTAGTCGGCTTTTTTTTTTTTTTAACATTTTTTATTGATTTATAATCATTTTACAATGTTGTGTCAAATTCCAGTGTTCAGCACAATTTTTCAGTTATACGTGAACATACATATATTCATTGTCACATTTTTTTCTCTGTGAGCTACCATAAGATCTTGTATATATTTCCCTGGCTTTTCTAATTCTCCTTTTTTTTAGTGCATACTTCCTCAACATCCTCTTGGAGACAAATGGGGAAAAAGAGTTCTTTCCTGCTGCAAAGTGATGTCACAGAAATGTAGGAAACTTTTCTTTTTTTGTAGGAAACTTCTTAACCCCTTTTTGCAAATTGAAAATTTTCATTTTATAAATTCACTAATTAATAGTCACTCTTCTGAATAAAAGCTTACTTATATAAGAGAAGGTATACCTGGCATATAAACAGCCTTTTGATAATACAGGAAAATTTGTTAATATCTCAGCTTATCTCTAAAAAGATGTATCCAAAAATAACCACTTTTAAAATATTTTAATAACTGTGACCTTTATAACCATTTTTAAGGAAAGATATAGTGAGAGAGGATATAGTTACAGCCAAAATTGTATATGTTTACACGTACAGCAAATTAATAGTTTACTAAATTTTATTTTTAAAGGATTTTTGCTTAACACATGAATTTAAGTTTACTGCCTGATCAGCAGGCCAACTGAATGCTAAAGAAAAGCTGGAACTCTGATTCAGAGAGGACACTGGGGCTTTGCTATGTTCAACATCCTCACATAGTAATGAAACAACCACATCAACTGAGTCTCGCCTAGCACTTGGTGATTTACAAAAAAGGATGTTTACACATGGTGTATGATTGCCACTAACCACCCGAAGGATAGATATTATACCCTTTTATAGATTAAAAAACGGAGGCCCCTGGAGAGCAGGTGGCCGCCTCAAGGTTACACAACTAGCAGGTAATAGAAATGGGAATTAAGTCAGGCCTTCTGATTCTAAATCCCTCACTAGTTCCAGCCCATCTGCTAAAAGCAAAACAAGAAGCCATAAGATACGCTAAGTAAAACATCATTATTTTCAGTGACATTCAATAGTAATAAATGAATAATAATAAGTGTAATTTATTTATTTATTGAATTAATTATTTACTGGTATTAAATAGATAAATAATCATGAATTTTTATCTTGATTGAATTTTGAAATAATTTAAAATAAATTAATATTAATAACTTAATGACAGAAATATAAAGGAAATCCATGAGACCTCCCCTCTTTTTTCTTAGTTCTTGCTGAAAAGTTTATCTTAGTCCAGAAGTTGTTATTCTCTGTCTGAAGTTCTTGACCTTGTTAAATTGAATAATTTTCAATTCCAGCCAACCTGGCCATATACTTCAACACCGTCAACTCTACTGTCACCCGACACCGTTGTGCCTCTTCAGCCTACCACTCTAATAACGCGCTCTAACCAGGATGTTCTACCTCCCAGCTCCCTCCTGCCCTTTCTTTGTTCATCCTTCTCTGTTAACTGCCTCAAAGCCCTGAGCCCTCCATCCTTCCTAGTGTCTGCGTTCTGCTTTCTCTCTCTCCCCTGTCCAGCCTCAATCCTCACTGTTTATGGTTGATCATGTATTTTCTTATCTCCACTCATTGCTCATATCCATAAACTTCTGCTGTGCCTTCTAGCAGAACACCAAACTCAGAAGAGTGGTATTGTCTGTGCAGAGAAATGAGTGCCTCTGAGGAAACCACACCACTCACTGCATTCATAGCGTCTCACCTTAGCAAAGCCTGAAACACCAGCTACCAACACTTTTACTTGACTGATCACCCATCTTCATCTCATTTCTTCCACTAAGACTCTGGCATCATACCTTGTCCCCCAGTCTCCCTGAAAGCTTACTCTATGAGACATCATCACCCTAAAAACAGGATGGATAGATAGATAGATAAAGTAGACAGTTAGGTAGAACTCACTTGATTCTCAGTTCCCTTCAGAGTACAGCATACTCTTCCTCCTCTTTGCTACTTAACTCTTAAAAGTAATTCTACTCTTAAAGGTACAGTTTCTATTCCTCATTCCCGAGTCAATTCTCAACCCAAATTCTCAATTTCTTTCTGCACCTAAACTCTACTCCAGAAACTCTCCAATGACTTCCTTTGTTGCCAAATCAGTTGATACTTTTTAATATCATTGCTTAATTGGCATTGTTAATTTTTCCCTGCTTGGAAAACCTGCCTTTCTGTGATTTCTAAGATTTTAGGGAACCTCTTACCTTTCTCTTTTTTTTTTGTCTTCCTTCTCTGTTCACTACTGAAACATTGGCTTTTCTCAGAGTCCTGTCATCAGCTCGCTGGTGTATTCCTTTTAAATGCTTTCCTTGATTGACCTCATTCATTCTGGTGGTCTCAACTTACACCAGTGACTCCCAAATATATATTTGTGCTCACGAAGATATGTAAGCATGTGTAAGCATGCATGCAAATGCACACAGGTGTGTGAATATATGTGTCAGTACACACACACATACACACACATCCATAGATATCCCCAGCCAACCCAGCGTCTTCCCCAAGATTCAGAATCACATATTTAACTGGCTGCTGGAGATCTCTACTTATTAGCCTATATAAATTTAAACCCAACCCTTTTAAAACTGAATTTATTTTTTCTCCCCAAATCAGTGCAATATCCATCAAGGCCTCTACATGAGAAACCCCAAACTCATCCTCGACTCTTTCCACTATATATTTCTAATCAAACATGAAGTCTTTCTAATTTTATGAAACTTCTTCCCCCACTGCCTTAGTCGAGGAACACATCCTGACTCAGTGGGATTGCTAAGAGTTTCCAGTCCCACATTGTCTCCAAATGGTCCATCATTTGAAAGCACCCTGTGCAAAAATACCGACAACTTGGCTGCCTCAATCCTTGGCGGCTCCCATGGCCTTCAAAGAATCAAGGCCTGTGCTCTGCAACTTGTCTAACCTTGTGTCCCAAGATATGTTGAACTCAAGTGCAGACGCAGGCAGTGGGGCCTGCGGCACCTATAATTTGGGGAAGGAAACTTCTTTAAGAAAGAGGAAACAAAACTAGATATGAAAGTAAATATTTATTTCAAATGAAAAAAGAAACCACAGCAAATGTTGAAACCTGAAAATACAGGTCCCTTTCCTGGAGATCTCTAGGCAATCAAGCAGAAACGTTCACACAGAAATGATTCCAGACTGCAATCTGGCCTCCCCTTTCCACCTAAAACCTCCACAGCTCCCAGCAACCCCCCGAGTCTGTCAGGGACTGTCAAGGTGGAAGAACCTAAAGGCCAAGCTTTACCAGTTTTCCGGTAAATTCTGCTGGGAGAATCCTCTCCTCAACACAATCTTAATTCCAAGGGCAGCTCTCCCCTAACGTTTGTGGGGTCCAGAGCAAGAATATAAACTGAAGCCCACTTGCTATCCACCCGAATATTCTCAGTATCTATCATGAGTTTTTTCCCTGTTTATTTGGGGGGGGTTGGTTTTATTGAAATATAGTCGGTTTACAATGTTGTGTTAATTTCTGGCATACAACATAGTGATTCAGTGATATATATACATTCCTTTTCATATTCTTTTTCATTATATACTATTACAAGGTATTGAAAGTATCATTCCTTGTGCTATACAGTAGGGCCGTGTTTATCTATTTTATATGAAATAGTATAGTTGATATTCAGTGTTGTATTAGTTTCTGGCATACAGCAAATTGATTCAGTTATGCATATACATATGTATTCTTTTTCATATTCTTTTTCAACTAGAGCCAGCCTTGTTGTTTATCTGTTTTGTATATTGTAGTTTGAATCTGCTAATCCCGAACTCCTTATTTATCTCTCTCCCATCCCCCTTTTAGCTACTCAAATATTTAAAAGTTATAAATCAAGCTGACAAACTGTTAAATAAAATAGATTCTGTCCTCCTGCCCTGAGAAATATACCTTCCGGATGGCTGGGTTCAAAGTTAGAGTTCTTGAACTTCTGGAAGTTCTGAGCCCTGGGAGAACTGCCCCAATCCCTGAGTCACATCGACTTCTCTTCTTAACCGACTCCCTCCCCAGAGTTCCTTCTGCACTGCAGTAGCTTCACGTGTGCGCGTGTCGACTTCCTGGCCCTGTCATAGTTCCACCTATTACCCCTACAAACTGCTACCCTGGGACCATCTTTTGGGGCTGGCTATGTGCACATCAGTGCTACAGTTCAGGAGAAGGACTCAGAAAAGGGGAGAGCACAGAGAATCCCAGATCCAGTGCATGGTCTCAAAGGGAGGCAAACTCTGGTGATTACATTTTCTTAACTCTCCAAACTGTCCACCTCATGGGAAGGGAAAAGCCAAAGGAGAAGCCAAAGTGAGGCTTTCTACAGCACACAGCCAGTGCAGGAGCTTCCTTGCCTGGGTCTAAGAGAGATACTGTTTGTATGAATGATACAGATGTCTTCCCATTGGACTGTGAGCTCTCTATGAGCAAAGACTGCTTTTTAATCCATGGTTACCAGCAAATCATAAATGCTTAAAAATAAATGAATGAGTAAATGAATAGATAAAGGAAGAAAGAAGAAAAGCATAAACCTGGGGCTGGAAAGCCTATAAAATTATCCCCACCAGGCTCCCTCCTTATCTCTAGATTCTGTTCACAGAGAAGCCTCTTCCATCAGAAGGGAAAGCTTCTTTAAGTGCAGTTCCCTGGGGTGTCAATTAAAAATGTAGTGGCTTAAGACATCGAGGTGATATCCGGCAATAAGCCTTTGTACAAGTTCACCAGTGATTCTGACGTACCTTGACCAGGGGTTTAAAAGTACAAATACTGGTTGAGGTAACACCAAAAACCACCTTCAAAATGCAGTGTGATTGTCTCTCAGTCAATAAATACTGTCGCCTGGTAGCAGATTCTTCCCTGATTCAGTAGGGAGAGAGCCAGCCTGCCCAATGTAGAGTTGGAAGGGACACTGGGAGGAGAGGATGAAAAAGTAGGAACAGGAGATAATAAAACTGTACTCCTTCTAGGGAAATGAATGCACAGCACCTAACATATTAACTGGTACCAAGTAACTGCTCAATATGTGGTAGATTGAAAGGAAAATAACTTCACAGTTGGCCCCGTTTCTCTTCAGCTGGACAAAGGCAAATAGAAACCAAGCAGTGAGGTATTTTTGTCATACACAGCTGCAATTTCTGCTATCACTCGTCAAAAAAATTCCAGTAGGGTTTTTAAAAATATGTTATTGTCACGAAAGCATTTTGTTCCCAGAGAATTCACTAATCAGAGTATCACTGAAAAGACCTAACTCCCAAACAATTTGTAAATAGAATGTGTTTTGTACGAAGTCTAGGATGTTTCCTGCATTGAGCTTACAGAGAAAGGCGTTGCCACACTGTGTGATGCAGTAGAAAGGAAAGGGATATTGGAATCCAAATCCTGGCTTTGAATAGTATATTGGAACCTTGAAAAAGTTGCTTAACTTATCTTTGCTTTAATTTTCTCAACTCTAAAATGTCGTTAATAATACAATTATCTATTTCACAAGGCTATTCTTTGAGGTTTAAATATAGTGGTTTATGTAAAGCACCTTAACAGTGCCTCACACTAAAGGTGTTTGATAAACATAAGCCCCTTCTCTTTATTTATCTGAAATACAATAGTCATATCCCCATAGCACATCACACAAGAAGAAGGTACACTGAAATTAATCCCTGCCAGCTTGACTTTCTAGCCAACAATTCAACTAGGTTTTTCTGGACTGGTATAAATGTTTCTCACACAAGGTCTACCTGTTTAACTGTGATGTATTTCTTATTAAGTCCTACTTTGATAGTCCATGAAACCTGGAGTTTCTCACATAAAATGGAGTACACTTACCAGTGGCTTGTATGTCAGACTGCTTCAATTAATGGACATAAATTATCACATTTAATTGTACTCACCAAAAGCAATAAAGGAATGGGTGTTTGACTTGAACTTAGTTTGGGTTCAGATTTGACTCGCTTTACTTCACTAACTTTCTTATTGTTCACTATGCTCCTATTAGACATAGAATGAATCTGTCTTTTGGATTTAGATTTTGCATGAAGGATATTAAGTCCAGGACTTTAAACAACCATCTAGTAAGTAAATTGTCCTATGTTCTTTTAAAAGAATTCTCAAACCCAAAATTAAAATGTCAGACATGGGAAACTTTATACAACTGTATTTTCAAAAATTGCTTGAAAATTTATGGCAGTTGTCCTCACAGAGAAAAATAATTTTATAATGCGGGTGTCATCACTGAAGATGGTGGCATCAATGGCCTTGACGAATTTAGCCTCCGAGCTCTTGATTGACTTTTTACATGCTTATTCATACCCGTATTAACCTTCCATATAATAGTTTGTCATTTTCTTCAGACTCTAGATCTAGAAATGCTTTCTTTTTTCCTGCGTGTGCATAAAATGCATCGAAACCTGGAACTTGGTGAAAAAGAAAGTAAGCTAGAAATCCAGAGGAATAGGCTAACTTGGATTTACCATGAAGCCCGAGGGAATAGCTTAGCCCTGACAATATTCTTTAAGATATGATTAAAGTTGCAATCATTGACATTTATATAACAATATTTTGCATTTCATAACATTTTAATAATTAATACATCTAAATGAAGCAATAAAAACCGAGTTGAGTAAAACAATGGGAATTGTTTTTCAGGAAGCACTAATGCTAACAGATACTAATAACAGTCTTTCTTAACTGGACACACGGGCTTTGATTCATGCCTCATACAGTTGGCCTTGTGCTCTGTTTCTTAAGAGTCCTGGATGGTTACATCTTTAGTTCAATTGGAAAAGTCCATTCTGTAGGTTTTCACCCCCAGAGTGGTCAGGTTGTGATGTTATTTCTTAGAAAAGTGTCAAATTGTTGGAAACCATTAAGTTGAATGATGCTTAAGTAACTTCAAATCATTTAGACAATCAGTTCTATGTAATTGTCAGACACTGTCACTTCTCTTTTTAAAGGCGTCCTTTGTGGACAAAAACAAGAGGAGAAATATTTTCTACTATAATCTCCTCAAAATTTAAAGAATCAGTGCAGCTGGAAATGTCTCATAACTCTTCTCCACTTTTTAAAAAAAAATTTTTTTGAGGGGATAATTAGGTTTATTTATTTTTAGAGGAGTTTCTGGGGATTGAACTCACAACCTCATGCGTGCTAAGCGTGTATCCTACCACTTAAGCTATACCATCCCCCCTTCTCCAGTTTTTATACCATAAATGTGTCAACAGCAAAGCCTGAGGGGGCTCCTTTGGCATCCATAACTCTGTCTGCTGTGCTTTTCCAATTAAAAGTTAATTTTTCCTTTATTTTTGTTGTTATTAAAGGTATCCAAAAAAAACCAGTACCTATAAGCAACACGGAGTGTAGTATTTCTGTGAAATGAATCAGGAAATCTTGACTCCCGAGTTCCAGGAAATGCTGGGTTAAATTACCCTGGTCCATTAGTAACCATGCTGTGTAGTAAAAACAGAAATTGCTCTCAAGTCCCTTTACCCCACTTACTGTTATGTGACCTTTACTGCAGGACTTCTTTGCCTCACACTTGCATTGCTTCATCCATAAAATGAGACTACAATGCAATGTAGTTAAAACTCTAACATCCAATGATTTATTCTTTCTGGAAAAGAAAATAATAAATTAATATCTGAGTTGTACTAGCTATACTGGTTTGTCTTCCTTTGCTTGAAACCCAAGTATACAACACATAGCTTCTGGTTTCAAATTTTAACAAGAGGTATATAGTTCTTTTACTGTCAGCCATTCAACTTAAACTTGTAAACTAATCTAGCATTTCTCTGAACAGGTGAGAAACCAAAATGATACTCAAGTGATGTAGCAATTAACTATTCCCATCTTGATGGTGGTACTAGGCTTGTGGGACAAAAACATAAAATAATTTTTGCAGCACATAAAAACAATTTAGAAAGGATAAAATCACATTCAAAGAATTCTTAAGTGTTTTATTTTACCGAATGTGTATTATTGATATACAGTTCTAAATTATATACAGTACAGGCTTTTTTAATGACTGCATCTTTCAAGTATTGGATTATAATTTACTTACAAAATTTAAGCTTAATTCTTTCATTTTTCTGCTAACACGTACTGTCAGAGGCAGGTAGTTTTGAGTAGCAAATACATTATGACAGAGGTTCAAGAAAAATGGTACCTTTGCCTGTACACAACTCTTTAAACCAAACCACAAGTTGCATGAATTGAACTGAGTAAGAATTGAGTGTTTTCTTCCCCATTTAATATAAATTGTCCTTAAATATAGGCATTCAAAGAATAACCAACTCAAAAACAAGCCGAATTTCCATGATGAAATGAGAGCATTGTGACATGAAGCTATAGTTATAGGACATTAACTTTTATGCTATCCTGTGCTTCAATATAATACTGTCTTAATTACATAGATGAAAACAAATAGACTTCATATGCTGTGTTTTGTTTAGAATAGTATTTCTTAAAGTTCTAAGATAAAATGTCAAGGCTATTGTTTCTATTTTGTTCCCATCCATTTATGGCTTTTTTCTTTTAAGATTGGGTAATGTGAACCTCACCATAGCCTTTCATTTAAAGTTTTGAAAAACTCTGGATTCTTTCTTTATCAGCAAATAAAGATAAGAGTAGCATTCTAAAAATGCCCGTTTTGCTTCTCGTCTTGAAAGGTGATCATGTGCTTTCCAAAGCAAATTTTCTTTTCTAAGTCCGAAGACTCAGTAATATCACTGTAATAATCTTCTCATCTTGAATAGCACGATTCTTCGAAAATATTAATTATTGAACCATTCATGATATCATTTTGAAATTATGTTATACCACTTGTAACACTTTAGCAAATTCAAAATGTTGTACAAAGAGAAATCAATATTATTAGAGGGCTATTGACCAAGAAAGGTTTTTCAGAAACTCCACTATTCTAAGCATAAGTGAGCACAACAGTCTTGAACACTAATTAGGTACTGAAAACAGCAAGCTTTACTTGGGTGGAGAAACATGTCATTAGTCATAGGTCCTATGAGTGGAAAATTTTAAGATACTTGAATCATGATATTTAAAAATAAATGCAGCTATCTATAATAAGTCCTTCATTTTAATCAGGTTTTTTGGTACACTTAATTGGTGCATTCTTGTAGCAAATAACTATGTAATGGAAAGAGATGATTAAAAATGAGTAACATGCTTATTTTCAAACCCAACCATTTCTATTGATGTAACGGGAATAACAAATCTTAAATCATAAGCATCGTTTTCGTAAATAATACGAGGTTTTTGACTTTTCATTTATGCTTCAGAACCCTAACCACATTGTCTCACTTATTTGTAATCCATCAACCCAGGTGACAAATAGTCTTCTATATTTACCCACTCAGAATACACAAGAAGCATACTGTATTAGCAGCTGAAACTACAAACGCTACTGTCAATCAAACAGTCTGGCAGGGTACCATATTTCTTGTCACCAAGAGGCTTAAAGCAAAGAATCTGTGCCTAATTCTTTTAAACCTTATAGGTCAAAAGGTTTTAAAATTATTTTTGACACCATTTCTTTACTTTGTCAACAGGCCTGAGTACTTTTTAGCTTGTAAATGATATCAAAAACGACTCATTCTAACGTCGCAAATTTATGGGTTTTAAGACATCACTTTTCACAGTAACATAATTCTGCGGGCAGATTTGATGATCGCTATGCCTCAGAAAGATGTTGCTATGATTTTGAAAATTGTGTCCTAAAAGCTTGGCCGCATGGTACCCCGGAACTGGGACAACTGGCCAGTGGGCCCTCAGATGTGTTTTTGGCTCTGGTAGAGGCTACGGCCCTGGGTGAGTAGTCCTTAGTTAACTCCGCAGTTAAGCAAATTGCAGCTTCTAGAGGTATTGTCAATTCCTTATGGCCTGTACTGAACCACAGGGAAACATTTTAGCAGTTCTTTTGAATTAACTCCTCTAAGCCCAGATCACAAGAGTTCATGCACCTTCTGATTGAAAAATTAGAATCACCCTCTCCTTGTACAGGAGCGTTTGAATACACGTCTTTCTCCCTTGAGCTTTTGCTCCTCCCTTACTTGTTTGGTATTCAACCCACTTCAGTGCACCTTCTGGTCTTTTCTGAAGCTATTCCCATCTTTGTCCACATCTCAAATACATCCTCCTTTCAACCCTGTGAACTGAACTGTACCCGTGAACTTTCTCCCATCTGCTACACTTCTCGTGTGTTTGATTCCTGACCCTCTGCTGAGGTTGATTTTTTTTTTTTTTTTTTTTTTGGCTCAACAGTCTCTTTTGCTCAGAGTGGCTAGAAAAAACTCTTATCATTCTGGTAGCCCACCACTCCAGGGAAGCAAATCTATTCCTTGCCTCCTTTGTCTAATCTTCTCACTTAATATCAATAAGCCATCTGCATGACTACGTACCTTACACTTGATACATCCTCTCTCTGCAAACTTAGTGGTTCCACTCCCTTCTTAAAAGTCTCTCTCCAAGAAGCTTTTCTTGACCTACTGAAAGGCAATGACAAGCTCCTCCTGGCCCCACCCTGTCTAAATGTGAAATATTTGTCATGGCCTCTCAGTTACCACCAGAGAGTGATATACAGAGCTAGTATGTGGGGTTTTCTTTCTTGCTTTTCTTGTTCTGTCTCTGTATGTCCTTACACTGTAGAGTGTACATTCTTCATGTCAGTCTGTGGCGATGTGGCTGAGCAACTGTGGAGTCCTAGAAATTACATATGAGATGTAGCAATGCATCACACGCTATAGCTGCACAATTAACATTTGTATGATGATGCTGATGAGTGCTGAGAACTGTAAGGTTTCTTCAAACTCTGCCTGACTTGAGGAGGATTAGTCCTCCTTCTTCCATTTATTAGAAAGCCTGGGGGTACCCTGTTGTCAATAACGAGGAAGTGATTCAGAAAAGTGATGTAATAATCACTCATATACTTAAACCTGAGAGAGAGAAATTTTAAAATATTTAAGTACACTATGATTAAAATAATTCATATAATTACAAATATATATATATATAATACAATAAAAATAAACCCCCAAAATTACACAAAGAAACATCTTCCCCAGAGAGGAAGAAAGATCTTATAGTTGTCTTCAGATTGTCCCAAATTTAACAACAGTTGGAAAAACAGTCACTATTATAGTAATGGTTGCTTTACTGTGTTTTATTTTTTTAATGCCATCCTTGATAAAAATTGAGTTTACTGAATCTATTGCATAGCCCCCAAATCTCATTTTTTTACATACAGGTAATAGTGGTATACACTAAGCCATAGCTTAGGTTTGTTGCTATTGTGAATGTGTTATAAAGCAAAGGATTTTGTGGTTTTTAAATTTCACCATGTTATATCCAAATGGTATTTTGCAGGCTACATGTTCATAAATTTGGGCTGTAATTGCTACTGAAAATGAATAATAAGAAATAAACATATCATCCTGAAATGTTTTTCAATTGCTCTCCAATGTTTGATTATTTTCCCCATATGAAAAGAATGTTACAATTACTAATATGTGTACTATGATGATGTAGGATGAGGTGGTAAATCTTACGTGTGTTTGTTCTTTTTATTCTATTTCTAGAGCCTAAAATCTTAAGCAATTTTTGTTTCCTGGGTATTTGTCTCCTCATTTCTTTTACTGGATATTTTTTAGGGAAAAAGAAAAAAAAAAAAGCACTCTATGCCTTAAAAATCTAAAGTAAGCTCCCTTCCTAAACCTACGGTAAAACTCATGCCTCTCACATTTACAAATAATTTTGCAATAGAACCTTCTATCACATTACTTGGAGCTAAACTAAGCAGGATTTTAACAGAAAAGGTCTGTAGACACATTACATGTAGAAACATAAGACCATTGTCTTATAATAATTAATCTGCTTTTAGGAAATTTCCTGAGTCAGGGAATGTACAGACTGTTCAGTGACATGCCTGTAGGTACTAAAGACTATTCCATCAAAATGTGAAGTTTGGAAGTAATCTGTAAGTGGTTCTGGTGTGGCTTCCTTGGCTTCAGGGCTGTCTCAAAGCTGTGGGGCTCCAGGCCCAATGACATTTTGATACAGTTTTACTGGGAAATTTTACAAAGCCATGACTCATACTTAACTGCACCCTAGAGAGAATAGTCTGATGATGAGGTCCTGGTGCACCGTTAGTCCTTTCACATGGATATATTTTCCCACCATGTCAAACCAATAGGACCTCATTGCTGGGTAGAGGTTGAGTTGCATTTGAGCCCTAGTGAGCTAGCTTTTCCCTCTTCCTCTCACCTTTCAGCTTTTAATTGATATGCTTTAGAAAAGAGACAAACAGTTCATAGAGATAGAATTGGCTTTAAAGACATCATTTATATTACAGATTCAGAATTTCCTTTTTTAAAAGGATTACAATATAGCATTCATATCTTTCACAATAGTGTAACTGAGATTATTACTTATTTGAAAAAAATTCCCATTATGTCTTGGGCATAAGGAGAACTCAATAAATATGGAGTTTGTTCATGGGAAATCAACATGTAACTGTGAAATAGTAGGTTAATAAATAAAACCCAATGATAATTTACCAGGATAAAAATTAGCCAGTAACATACATCAACTACCATTACAAGCCAGGTCTCGGGAAAAGGCATTAGCCATTTTTCTTACATAGCAACAGTATGATTCATTTTATTCTCTCTGTACATTTATTTGATGAACTCTCACTACAGAGTCTGAAAAGTTTGATATTCCACTTGTAAAACATCCAGAAAAGAAACTTCTTAAAGTAATGTGTTCCTTTGAGAATTGTTTTTTCCCTCCAAATTTACTTTATTTCATTGTCATCCAATTGTAGGCTAATCTGAGGTTAAGCAAAAAATTTTCTTCTGAGACACAGGAATGGCAACTGTGACTATGGGGAGGACACAGCTACAGCTGTTATAGTACATCCTTTGCTGAATAGGCCATGTCTTAGCCTATAGCTGATGGAGCATCATTGGACAGTGAGATTCCATTCCCTTGCCATAGATTACACTGCGCTGATTCTGTTTTGCTTTTGGTCAAATGCCAAAGCAATACATCTAGCAACAAAAAAGCAATGCTGCTAATTAAAACAACATATTCAATCCCAACATATGCAAAAGGAAATAAATATTTAAATAAACATGGATCTGATAAAGACTGACATGATTAAAATTATACAAAACAAAATGAATGCCTCAGAATAATGAATTCCCTCCCCAAAATCTCCCATCTGAACTGGGTTGAGAAAGTATTCAAATCACAGAATATTTAAAGATAAATAAGATAGTAAATACGCAATAACAACATAGACAAAATGTAAAAAGGAATTCATATTATGAAATAATTTCATCTCAAAATAGGGCTCATTGACATATTCTTTTAAATGTCTTTCCTAAAAAATTTAAAGTATATTGTTTAAATTTTAAATACATTAAATTATGTTTTAGTTAACTAATTGTCAGATCATACCGTTGTAAAGTCCTATATTAATTTATTTGACAAATATTTATTGAGCACCTACTAGGTGCAAGGCATTGTAGTAGGTGATGCAGTTAAAAGGATGAATAATACAGATGTTTTCCCTTCCCTTGACAGAGCCAGCAGTTCAGTGAAAGCTAATGGTGCAAAGAGAGAAACAGGAAAAAAAAAAGAAAGTAAATTAAAAAGACAATTACCAAATATGATTGAAGAAAATTAACTGTGCTTGAGATACATAATGTGGGAAGAAATCTACTTTAGATAAGGTGATCAAGGAAGTGTCTCTAAAGAGCTGACATCAAAGCTGAACCCTGAAGGATGAGGAGGATATGGTCAGGCAAAAGACAAGGGAGAGAGGTGCAATCAAAGAGACCAACGAATGCAGAGGTTTGGGGAAAGAAGAGCTTAGAGTGGTTTAGGAATGAAAAACATCAATGGGGATAAATCTGAAGAAAACATGAGATGGGGCTGGAGAAGGAAAAGGGATTGGATTTATAGACTCTGGATGAAGATGGGACTACAATGGTAAGTGGTTTTAAGATATATTTTGAATATAGAAGTAATAGGACAGAATTGTACCATTAAAACTTTACAAAACTTAGAGATTGAGATCCAGAAAATGCCTTGGACAAAGTCATGTGGATAAGTGCTGCTACAAAATCCCAAGAATCCCAAACCACAGACCTAAATGCCTTGTATTATACTGGTCATTATCATTTCTCACATCATGTTTCATAATTACAATATGTTTGTTGCAATATCATCCTGAGAATCTAATGAAGGCACATTTATGAGTATGTATATGTATATAAGTGAATGAATTGAGCACAAAGTTCTAACCTTAATAAATCATGACCTTTTTCTTATCTAAGAACTTAAAGATAGCTGAATTTTGGTAACAATATTTTGAACAGATAATATTTGACACTACAGTTGTAAACTTCATGTTCTCAACAAGGACTTGATGGCAACATTGCTAGTTGTCCACCAAAAATCCATTCTCTCCTTCATTTGGGCACATAACTTTCCAGTTAAATTATATTTTCCAGGCTCTCTTGTAGTTAAGAACAGCTGTGTACTAAATTTTCAACAATATAATTGAAGAGAAGTGATCTGTGCCCCTTCTGGAACTGGCCCTTGAGGTCTTGAGCTTATTTCCTCCATCTTCTTACTCCCCTTATAGCAGCCTAAACAGGGATGTGGTGGATCCAGCAGAGACCATGCAGATGATGTCAGTGCCCTTGGAGCTGTCAGAAAAAGAACTTACCATATGATCCAGCAATCCCACTCCTGGGCATATATCCAGAGAGAACCTTAATTCAAAAAGACACATACGCCCCAATGTTCATAGCAGCACTATTTACAATAGCCAAGACATGGAAACAACCAAAATGTCCATCAACGGGTGACTGGATAAAGAAGATGTGGTATATTTATTCAATGGAATACTACTCAGCCATAAAAAATAATAAAATTGTGCCATTTGCAGCAACATGGATGAAACTGGAGAATCTCATTCAAAGTGAAATAAGCCAGAAAAAGAAAGAAAAATACCATTTGATATCATTTATATGTGTAATCTTAAAAAAAAAAAAGATGAACTTATTTACAAAACAGAAACAGACTTACAGACATAGAAAACAAACTTACGGCTACAGGGGTTGGGGCAGGAGTCGGTGGGAAGGGATAAATTCAGAGTTTGAGATTTGCAGATACTACCTAATATATATAAAATAGATAAACAAGTTTATACTGTACAGCACAGGGGCCCATATTCAATATCTTGTAGCAACTTATGGTGAAAAAGAATATGAAAACAAACATATGTATGTTCCTATATGACTGACGTAGTGTACACCAGAAATTGACACATTGTAAACTGATTATACTCCAATAAATTTTTTTTTGTTTTAAAATGGACTTTGAGAGAACTTGAGTCCTTGAATGAACACAAGGAGCAGAGCTTCCCTGCCATGT
The DNA here is from genome assembly GCF_036321535.1 of Camelus dromedarius. Lineage (NCBI taxonomy): Eukaryota > Metazoa > Chordata > Mammalia > Artiodactyla > Camelidae > Camelus > Camelus dromedarius. The sequence goes on from NC_087436.1 coordinate 45,068,742, forward strand.
TGGAACTCTAATGTGAGAAAGAAATAAAATTCCTAGTTTTTAAGCCACTGTATTATGGCATCTCTATATTTCAGCAGCCTAGCTTTCTTCTATACAATAAAGACTCATAATTCTTTCCATGTCAGTATAACTATACTTCTTGTGTTGGAAAAAATCCTGAACGTTAATAAGAAGGAATATAAAGAGTCCTAATCAAGTAGTTCACTAGCTTTCTATCTAAGTCTTATTTCCAAGATGAGTTGGTGGGAGTGGAGGTAATTCTGATACATGTATTCCCTGCTCCACACCCCCATGCACATTCACAAATATTGGGATCCATTGTTCTGTGTGACTTTCCTAAACAAAGGCAGTAGTTCACAAATGGTATACCATAAGCCCCAACGCCACTTTATGTGCTTCAATCACTCACAGATCTGAAGGCACAACTGAAGAATAGATTCATTAAGGGAATGCCTCCTAGATAGCTGGTACCTTGGGCATAAGTTGCTGTGATAAAGGCATAGACTAGCTTCAGTTCAGTGCCAGAACCATGACTCATGAGCACGTGGGTGGGATCAGCATAGCAAATAATTACGCAGCCACAGTCACCAATGAGGCAACCAAGTCACCAATGCTATAATGTGAATGGACTTCAGTCTTGACAAGGCTGACAAAAGTTCTCCTATTTAAAATTATGTCATGAGGATGACAACACAGAACCATGGATTATGGGTACCAATTCCTGGTTTAGTCAGCTGTAGCCAGGATAACAGGTTCACATGACAAGTTATACAGCAGATGACAACTCTGGCTATTATTTCTCAGAAGGGTGATTTGGAGGTAACAGGCAATTAGTAAATCATACATTATCCAATCATAGTAGTGGTAGTAGTATAGTAGTCATGATTGGAATAATGATAATAACAGCAAGCATTTTTTGAGCACTTACCAGTTCCAGGCACTGTGTCAAACACTTTATATACACTAGTTTAATCTATAAAATTTTATTATCATCCCCATATCGCAGCTGAAGAAACTGAAGCTTAGAGACAGTAAGTGGGAGAACTTGTACTCAAACAGGCTGTGTAGCTTGAAAGTCTCACGTTTAGCCGTTATATTATACTGTGACCTTTGTCCAGCCAGAGCCCAGTCATATATTTGTGTCCTCAGAGCACATGGCATATAATGACCTATATGCAGTAACAAATACACAACTGCCAGCTAATTAAAATCATGCAGTCAGGGTTTCCACAGTTCATTTTCACTATTGTGGCAATCGAAAAAAACCTGCAAGGTGTAAGTGTCAGCGTGGTAAAACTTTAGCACAGCATTCCAGAGATCTTTATAGATGAACATCTCATCTGCTAACTGTGTCAGTGCTCACCTTAGATCGTAAAATATGAACGTAAAGAGGATGACAGCCTTGCAGATGCCATTAAAGCAAACATATCCTCTCTTCTGTATGTTTCAACTTCAGCTCATGGAAAAAGGGCACCTACCCTCTCTCCCCACAGATAATCACTGAAGAGGGCATTTCCAGTTTCTCTCTGTGATCCATTCCACAGTGACCCATTCATTCCTATATTTGGAAAGATGAGTTGTGTGTGAATCCAATTGACAAGAGCCTCCTATTCACTGGGTTCGTCTACTAATGGGCAGGCGCCACTGTGCCTCAAAAGCAATGCATGGCTCCTGCTTGAACTTGCTGTACCCGCACAGGAGCGCATCTGCCCAGATCTCCTGCTTCCCGAGCTCAGGCCTGGGGCCACCTTGCCCTTCATGTCTCTACGAGGTGGAAGATGTTGTTTTATGGGCCTTTGCCTCATTGATCTGCTTAGACCCAGCACAGGATTTCAGCCTTCCACCTTCTACATGCAACTGGTTCAACATGGTTTTAGTCTGTCTTACAGACCACGATAAGTCTACAAGCAAACCTGAACATGTGGGTCCCAAAGTCAAGGCAGAAAACCCCAAACCCAGCATTTCAAGAAAATTCTGGATTTCAAAGCAATGATATGGCAGGGAGAAGTAATGTTACGGTTTGATTTCTGTTGTTTCCAGAAAACACATAAATTGAAAACGAAAATTCAAAAAGAATACTAGCTTCCAGATTCCATGATATTTATTAAAGATATTTTAGGAGAAATGTGGATATTCCATTTCAAACTTTCAAATGTGCTTTGCATACAGAAAGTGTTTGATAAATATTTGCTGAATATTAAAGAAATGAACATCTTGTGGCTTAGTCTTATACCTAATGCTGCATTAAACATTGCTGTGTACATGTACATGTTGGGGTTGTTTTGCTTTTGTTTTTTTTTTTTTTTGCTAAATTTTACTGTTGCTTACTTGTACCATTACTTATATTCCCAATATATATGTGACAATGAATTCTCCTTCAAGCTTGCCATGACAAAGAGTTTTTTTAAAGCAATACAGGAGAAATTTAATTATATAAAACTTTTAAACTCCTATATGACAAAAGTTGCAATAACAAAGCCAAAAGATAACCAAGGAGCTAAAAGAAGATATCTTTAGTATTTACAGCAAAGAGTTTATATTTCACATTTCAAACAATCCAAATGTAATACAGGTGTAGCATAGGAATACTTAATTCACAGAATGTATGTACATACACCAATAAACATATGAAAGTATAATCGATTTCACTAATAGTTTATAAGAATACTAGTTAAGACCATAATAACTTTTTCACCTTGCAGAATGGAAAAAATTTAACAAGTTGATTCAACCCATTAATAAAGAGTGTAGGGAAATCTGACGTACATACTTGCATAAACCGGTGTTCTTCTTTCATAAGGTAGTTTCTAGTGTCTATGAAAGATTTACATAGGCAGTACTCCACAACCCAGCAATTCTCTTCTAAAAATCCATACCAAAGAAATAACATAGAATATATACTTAAACAAGGTCAGAGGTGCATTGCTTTTAATAGCGGAAACAGTATGGGAGAGTGGGCTGCAACTCAGAGTTCTGTTATAAAAAAGGGTTCAGTAAATGCCAGAACAACACTATAATGGAATAATATTATTTGAGGGTCACAAATGTGAATACTTCAAATCACTAACCAGATATGATAATGAAGAGTCGAGTGCAATTAATAAGAAGCAAAATGTCTGCCACCAAAAAAGATTCAACTTCAAATTTTGCAAACACTTTATGTGGCCCGAACCAAACAAAATTCACTTGCAAATCATTTTCCCCAACAGGCCTCTAGAGTGTGACATCTATAATAGAATTAAAGGTACTGACGTAGAAAGATAGCCATAGATACAGTTAAAGGGAAAAAAAGAACATTGACAAGGCGTTTCAAAATTGAAAGCAGTTGATTTTTTTATCACATGATGGTACTTAGCATACTTGAGGCCCATGTTTAGAATTTGTTATTTGTAAGAACTCTAGAATCTCCAGGTCCAAGCCATTTACACCACTTGATACACTCAGCTCCACCGAATGGGGGCCTGCATTTGTCATCTATGCTCTTAGGTTCGAAACTAGAACCAACATCTCACATGGGACAACATGGTGCACATGAAATAGTCTCCTTAAAGGGAACTAAACCATTAAGCAGCAAAGACCAAGTGTTTCAAGATCAGTTCTTAAATTAATCATTCTAAAAACTGAATATTGAAATATAAAATGCTCTGGCCAGTAACTTTGTCTCGAACTCTTTAGAAAAACACTCCTTTTTCAGATAAATTTCAAGGAGCTTTAAAAGCCTGTGCACAGGAGTCCCAGGCACGCTGAGATCCACCTGAGGGGCAGTCACTGCAGACCCTTGTGTACGGAAATCGTCTGGGCGCTCACAGGACTCAGCAAATGAAGGTTGATTTACTGACATCAACAAACAAATTAATAGTACAGAGTAATACCAGTGGAGAATCTCTTGTTTCATTTTTGCTTTTGAGAGACTTCTCAAGCATTCTCAAATGTGAAAAGGAATAGATTTATTTTTTCTCTGTAGCTTTGCCTTCGGTTTCTGTTCCATGATTTCCCCAACTAAAAGCAATCTTGCATCCTCCTCTGCAATTCCATTTCTGCATTTCCATTTCATCTCCCCCATAGTATAGTTTGTGTACAATTAAACATACATCCAGTCATGCTAGTCCTCTGCTCAAAACCCTGATGTGAACCCCCCTTCCGCCCCCATTCATATCATGCAAAGAAAAGGCCAAAGTCCCCAGTTCACTCTCTGACTCGCATTTTAAATCCTCTCTTTCCTCTCCCCACTTCACCTTATTCCAGTCCCCAGGCCCCTGCTGTTCCTCAAAGCCCCATGCCCTTGTTCCAGCCCTCAGTGACTCTGCAGAATTTATAGTTACAACAAAATGCCTTTGAAGAAGCAGCACCCCCAAGTGAACAGAACTTGGGCATTTAGTGTCACCTCTGTTCTAACAGAGGAAGCCAAAGCTGTCTGATGCTTTCCCTATGGAAGTTGGGGAAGAGTCCAATAATTCTCAACCAACTGTGTTAATTCAGTAATACCATCCTAACAAGTATAGCAAGCATTGCTTTAACTAGCAAACTTAGTCATAGGTAACAGAATAAATCAATTTTTATATCTCTTTTTTTATTTTATTTTTAATTGCAGTAAACTACATATAAGATAAAATGTACCATCTTAGCCATATTTAAGTGTACAGTTCAGTGACATTAGAGTACATTCACATTGTTGTGCAACCATCACCATCAGCCACCTCTAGAACTTTTTTCCTAAATTGAAACTCTGAACCCACAAAACAATAACTCCTCATCCTTTCCCTCCTCCAGCCCCGGTAACCACCATTCTACTTTCTGTCTCTGTGAATCTGACTACCTTTGGTGCCTCCTAGAAGTGAAATTATACTGCATTTATCCTCTTGTGACTGCTTATTCCATTAGCAGAATGTCCTCAAGGTTCACGCATGTTGTAGCGAGTATCAGAATTCCCTCCCTTTTTCAGGCTGAATAATATTCCATTATGTGTATATACCACATTTTTTTTTAATCTTTCAAGCAATGGACACATGGATTGCTTACATTTTGGGGCTACTGGGAATAATGCTGCTGTGAACGTGGATGTACAAATCTCTCTTCAAGACCCTGTTTCAGTTCCTTGGGGGAGATACCCAGAAACGGATTTTCCAGATTGTACAGTAGTTCTTTTTTTAATTTTCTGAGGAACTGCCATGCTGTTTTCCACAGAGCCTGCATCATTTTATGTTCCCACCAATAGTGCACAAGGGTTCCAGTTTCTCCACATTCTCATCAGAAACTGATATTTCCATTTTTGTGATAGTAGCCATCCTAATGGGTATGAGGTAGTGGTAATAAGTCAATGTTTATAGTATAAAAAAAAATTTGCAAATTGACAATCTTTGCCGTTACCTAAGTACCCAAACTGACCATATCTCAGCAAATATCAGAACAGAATTTGATTTTACAAAGATTATTATTTTAGGCCTTAGCCTAATGTTCTAAAATACTTTTTTTTTTTTTTTTTTTTTTTACTGTCTGGAGGAAAATGCTAAGAACAAGTAAAAGACAAATGGAAAAGATAATGAAAAAATAAACTTAGGAATCTTTAGGTGGTTTGAGACTGATAAACAGCCTTGTCAAAATTCTAAAGCTCCATTACCTAGGTTGACTTTTTGAAGGGTCAAGGTGAAATTTTCATAATTTTATATCAGGTTTTTTGAGTTTTTTCTTTCGTATTTTTATTTTGCAACAACCTGAGTACTGTTACTCAATTGCAAAAATTTGAATATTGCTGCTATTTTAAGGATTATTTTTAATATTTTAGTAGGTGGTTATTTTCCTTTAAACGTGTATTGTCAAAAGTGTTGCATCCATGAGAGTGATCTTATTACATTCTAGGACCAGCTTTTTTCTCCCCAAGAGTAATAATCAATAATTGTATAATGCTAGTCAACAGAAAAACAGGATTCACTTAAGAGAATTTGTTTTTCAGTTAGCTTTGCAGGGACACATTTATTCCATTGAGAATAGGGTACCTGCACTGACATCCACTTGCAGAAGTAATAACTTGCCAAATCCTACTTATCAACATGTCTCCTTTTCTCAATTAATTCAAGATTTCCAGTTTGTTTACTTTCATCTCCAAAATAGCAACAACTTCCTTTAATATTTCAGACAGTCTGGCATTTAAGTAACTGATTGATGAATGTTCAATTGCACTCAGAAGGCGACAGCAGTTCTCATCATCCGTAATTCATTAGCATATAATGGAAATGCCATGCCAATCAAATTAAAGTTGCATGTGATAAGAGCTCTTTGTTATTGATTGAAATTCCCCCCGACCCCTGCAACTGTTGTAACTGCATTTGATCGAAATAGGTTCTCTGCCTGCACCCGAATTACTTTTATTCCCTTTCCCTTTCCAACGTGTCACATTCATACTCTGTACTTAAACAGCAACGGGCATCATTTCTCTGCCAGTCTGGCTTTTAGCTGCACGTTTTTGGTTTCCCCTCTTCGTCTCTTTGCGTTATTCATTCCTGGGCTACAGCAAAATATTGGAATGTGTAGCACATGGCAACAGAAAGAAAGGCTGTTCCTTCACAGAACTGATGTTGGGTGTCTTTAAGTGCTTTCCACTTTCAGAAACTGGCATAGCAAAAGGAAAGCTATTTGCATATGTACTAACCACTGTGTACCGTACCCTATGGCATGATGCCACTACACTGAGGATAATCACCAAAAATCCATGTCCATGTTTTCAGAAAGGCATAAAAATATGATTTATATACATTTTTTGTTGTGCTTTTTTAAACAAGGGTTAAGTAACAAAATAAAACATGTCACATTTTGTTTATCCTTTTAGGCCTCACAGCCGAATATGTCTTTAGTCTGCAAACATTTAAAATTTTTAACTTCAACATTTCACCACAGAAGACATCTGAAGGTTATCCTCTTCCCTTTACTCTAATAAATTCTATAACTCAGAGCTTGATCAAAGCACTCTCCTCTTAACTCTAACAATGTAAAGAAAGAAAATTTTAAATTGAAGTCATTTAGAATTCCTCAGTAGTTAAAATGTTTTTCATAGAAACAATCAAACCTTCTTTAAAGTTGCAATTAATTCTTAGTTAGGGGAAAAATTCCATATGGAATAAAATTCTCTTTGGAAATCATGTGTTTGCATTCCTGCTGTATGATTATTCTTACCACACCAGAAACTTCTTAATTAATTGCACTCTTCATGGCTACACTAAAACAGATGTAAATAAGTGCTTTTTATAATGATTAACTTTCACAACAGGCTTGGTCACAGGAACTGTGGAGTTGAACTGTTGAGAGGCAGCAGAGGGTGTGGGCAGCTGAGGGCTCGGTCCCCGGGTGGCTCCCTCCTCATTTGCATAGGCAGTTTGTTGGAAATCCAACAAATGGACAGAAAGACATGTCCCAACGCAAAAGCTCAGGGGTTGCCTATGTTTAAAAACAAATTGGACTGACTTGTTGAGTTTTGAATGGTGATTGTATCAGTTGTATCAGTAGTACTGTGAACTGGGGAGAACCCACCCCTGCGCTAGCTTGGTTTTATTTTTTATTTTGTTTTTAAGTTGGCAAGAAAGCAAGACTACTGAGAACTGATACCAGTGAAAAACGTTAACAGTGAGAGAAATTAGAGTAGTAAGAACTAATAAAAGCAAAATACAGAACAAGGTCTGGTAAGGAGCCCAAGAGGAGTCGACCTGGCCGGATGCCAGTCCTTATTGATTGGAGGCATGGAATTCATTAAGGAGGGAGCACATCGTGTCTTCTAGGAACTCCAGCGTGCAGCACGGTGGGAAGGAAGGGAGCGAGCCCATCTGTGTATACTCTAAGAGCAGAGTATTAATTTCAAGTAGTCTTGTTAACATGCTTTTTGAGGCTGCTTAGGGAAAAAAAAATAGTGAAAATGTTACAACTACACAAATGTGCATCTTTCATGCCCAACATTCTCTAATAGGCATGTGTATGACTCCTTGCATTGGGTTTCTCATCCTGAATCTTTTTTCCCCCAGCTGCATTGAGGTCTAACTGATGGACAAAATTCTAAGATATTTAAAGTGTACAATATGATGATCTAACAGCCGTATGCAAAAGGACTCCCCCTGCATCAAGTTCATTAACACATCCATCACTTCACGCAGTCATCTTTTTTTTTTTTTTTTTTTTGGTGAGAACATTCAAGTTCTCCTCCCTTAGCAAATTTTAATTATACAATACAGTGTTATATATACAATACAGTGTTATATATACAATACAATATCAACTATAGTCACCAGCTACACCTCAGATCCTCAAACTTCCAGTTATGAAGTTACTTATAAATGAGCAGGTTAGCCTATAATCTGAGTGAGTCTGAGAGGGAGATCTCCCATTAAGCTGGGGAGAGGGTCACAAAGCAAAAAGGAAATCTACAAGGGACCAGATACAAATCAAATCTGAAGCATGTGATTTTTCTATAAATCCAGGTAAGGTTTATTCCAGAGATAAGATTCTCTCATGGGAAAAGGAAGACCACCAGGTGCAACCAACACGTATCAGTGAGAGCTCTTGGATGAAGTTTAATCTGTGAGAAGTTGGGCCCGGTGTCATTAAAAGATATATCCGTGCTTCCTCTCACAGGCTCTAATCAACATGCGCTTCTTCAGAAGAGAACGCCCCATGGTGATCTCACATGAGCTGTTGTCTGTGGTTTCTCAGGCCTGTTCAGCTTTGCAATCAAACAATAATACCAATAATAACAGCTACCAATTATGAAATGTCAACCACTATGTGCTTTACAGAATTATCCCTAATTCCCCAAACCATTCTCTAATCTGGGTATTATCTCCATTTTTACAAGTGAAACCTGGGGCTCAGAGAGGTTAAGTAACACATTCAAAATCACAAAGCTATAAGTTAGCATGGAGCCAAAAATCCACATCCAGGGCTGCCTAACCCCAAAGGCCAAGCACTATTTACTGCCTCCTGCTTCAGTGAGACACCTTCATCTCATTCTCCAGACAACAAGAGCAAACGCAGGACGTCTCTGGGGTACCAGACCCTCTGAGCACCCCTTCCCACATCTCTGTTTTGCAAAGATCTCTTGTTTTTCCTTAAGTAAAGGCAAAGGGCAGCCTTTCTCTTTACAACCTTCCATAAAATAAGATTAATCTAACCTCACAGGATTTATAACTCTGATTTAAGGGATGGGACCAAAGTCCAAATACAGATGTGGAAATGATTATTCTTACACCTATTGTGTGTGAGGAGATCTCTACGCAATCACACAAAGTGAAGGTTCCATCTGCTTCTGTGACTTAAGCCATCCCATCTTTCATGTAGATCTTCCTGGTTTACCACCGTAATTCCCAGTGAGAAGGCATATAGCTGCGTGCACGTGCACACACACATACTCACACACACTTCCTAAGTTTATCTGTCTATTGGTCCTTTTTCCTTCCAAATGCATGACACTGGAGGATTTAGAATATTAGTGGTCCTCAATAACTATTTATTATCATTAATTAGCTGAATGCCTCAAGAAAGCCTAATGAAAAGGAAAAAAGGAGTTTGGTTTAAGAAAACATATGATTAGGCCTCCCTGCTGACATCCTCTGTTTGATTACAGAACTTGCCTTTTCGACTCGCTGAGCAACTGCATTCTCCTTGCGACGTTTCCTTTATCCAAACTGATCTCTGTGTTCAAGAGAAAGGCTGTTAGAAGAAATCAGTATCAATTAGAATTAAACCGGAATTCCCCACATTGTATCAAATTCAAACCATGTGACTTCATCTTTAAATTGTCTTCCTTGGGAGTTTTTCTCCTTCCTTCATTGTTTAGGCAGTTATTTCTCCCCAGACCTTTTAGTTCCTCGTCTCCAGCTTAGTTAGGATGGGGAGGGCTGTTAAGAGCTGTTCTGGTGTCCTGGGATTTGTATTTAGAAGATTCCCTTTCACTAGTTGATAGCCTCAGAGCTGCAACGGCTGTTACACACCACTCATCACCAGCAGTGTCAGAAGTTGTATCAGCATCTTCAAAAAGAAAGTCAGTACATTTTCAGTTAAAAATAACCATATTCTAAGCTTACCTATGTTCCCTGCACCACTTTTTAAAGATGAAGTGAAACTATCTTTTGAACTCGTGTTTGACATGCTCCGTAATTCCTATCAGGTGTAAAACACCTTTGTTTTATTTCAAGAAGCCAGCGGCTCCCTAGGAATGGTCCAGAGCAGAAAGGTCTTAAGATTTGGCTTGGCTAGCATCCCGAACTGTTTTTCTAACCCCTGATAGATCTTTCACCAGGAGAATATGCATCAAGCCACATTTACCTTAGTAGAGTGGCTGTTTGGTTTGCTTAAAACAATAGCGTTTCAGTTTATGGAATAAAGTGCAGCAGAAGAAAAACACCAACACTTAGAACAATTATGGTAAATATAAGGAGAGTTTTCTGGTACAGATATTACATGATGCCAGGGTCTCTTCTAGATATAATAGTGTCAAGGGGGGTTAGGGAGAATAGAGAAACTTCTGATTTGTTCTTGAGGCTATAAAAATTATGTATGGGGCCTCTGAGAATTGACTTGATTTCCAAAGATCTAAAGGGCAGAGGAAGAAGTGATGATAGCCTTTTTATAGAAGCAAACTTTCAGTACTGAGTGACGATATGGGGGGTAGAACAAAGTATGGTTTTAATTCTGCCCTGGACCAAACTCTGAATAAAGTGGCATGGCTCACTGCCAGCACATATTCTTCTGCTCAGAAGGTCCACTGAGTCTGTACCAGAGAGGGCTCTGACCCGAGATTTCTAAACAAGTGGGTCAAGATGAAATGTATCAAATATCTCATATAAATTAAAAAACTGATTGTGATCCTTCTGGAAGAAAACACCTGGAATATCTTTTCCTAATTTTTCTTCAAACCTTATTTTACACACTTTATTTCAAAGAAATGTGTGCAATAACTCTACAGTCTTGCCCAATGAACCTAGAAGTGCTCTCACCTTTATATTTGTACATCTCATTAATGTAAAGTAAATGTCAGCTCCTTTAGAAATTTTAGATGGGTGTATAAGAAATGGAGTATTATTTGGAAGCGGTTTATAAATTCTATTTATAGTTACCCAGTTGAACTAACAGACCTCAGCAAATGAATCATGTTATCATCATCACCCGATGACTCTAAGAGTGAGTGTTTTGAGTGGATTTGTATCAAGTCGTTAATGAGAGCTAGAGCGGTGGCTTATTTCACTGGATTTTCACTTCTTGAGACATGGAATCATGTGCTGAATACATCAAGTGCAAATGGCTTCATCTCAGCCTCCGATGATCAACACTAGAAAGTAGCTGCGTATCTAATCCAATCAGCATGGCCACCTACAAGCCCAGAGTAGAAGGAAGGCTACTGACCAGATTTGAAGGGCATCCATGTGGAAAGGATTCAGAACCTTTTCACCCATGTGAGAAGAACGCATCAGGAGACAAAACACGTAGTCATATCTCAGGCTCAGAGTTGCCTGGCCGGTCACCAGCTCTCTCAAGGCTGTCTCTCCCAGAAGTAGTCTCTGGGATTGTCTGCTGTTCTTACAGGGCTTTGTGAAGGTTTACAAACTGCAGGGCAGGCACAACTCTGACACCGGCAGGCAGTTTCTGTCCTCATGGCATTTGTAAGTCAAGAGGCCTAAGAGGAAGCATCAGAACTCCCCCTAAACCAGCAAACAAAGGAGGAGGAATAAGACAACTTCCCAAACCACCCACCACAGTGAGAAGCAGCTATGCAGTGTCACTTGCTCAAGTTCTTCCTCGAAGGGAACCCAGGTTCAGAATAAAATGTGGTCATCATCAGAGAACAGTAAATAGTACGGGAAAGGGAAAAAGAAATCCTTGCACCTGATTGACTTTTCCTCCTCTTGAGTACTCACTACATTGCCACCTGCAATCAAAATGATAAATGAATCAAAATGATAAAATTTGCCAAGGGCTTAGTGCTTACCACATAAGAAGCTCTCGAAAAATGTTGGCTCTTAGGCGTTGTCTGTAAGACAATCAGAGGGAGCCTAGTGGTAGAGAGCGTTGTCCACAAAGGGAGGACATCCATGTTTTTCAACACATGTGAAATTAAATTCTAGCACAACTGGTCCAAACTGAGACCCTCCTAGAGATATGTGGAGTCCTGAAAATACCTTTACGGCATAACAAGGACTTGCTGGGACTGTATAAGAAAGGATTAAGAACATTTGTTTATTGTTTAAAAGACTGCCCTATGGGGGCCGAGAATGAGCAGCGAGGCTTCTGGGCTTGGCTGGTCTTCCCCAAATTTGGGGGTTGTTTAATGTAAGTCATTTCGGATTTTAAGCTGGCTATTCTGGACGATCCCCTTAACTAAAACAAGACGGCCCCCTACCTTCACCGAGTGATCTCCGAATCCCCGAAGTCTGGCAGCCTCCACTAAGCCAGCTGCTGTTTGCAGGATTCTGATGATCTGGGACTTCCCAGGTGTCAGAAGCAAACAATAGATCACAGCTGGCATTAATTGGCAGCACCCTGGTTGGCAGTCTCAGCAGAGAGAGGCCAAACACTGAACAGGCCACAGAGAGAGGACTCCCCTCACTCAGCTAATATTAATTGAAATGTCTTCGTGGAATGCTGTTTTGCACATTGCAATGAAAACAGTTTGTTTTTAGGATTTAAACATCCCTCCGCTGTGTTTGCAATCTGAACACTACAGCATGTGTTAAAACAGGAGATCCAGGGAGGCAAACTGACTATAAACAGAGTAGTTGAGGGGGTGGGGGGTGGGGGGAAGCCGTGTCTTTCTTCTGCAATTTTCTAGCTCAGCGAAGTGCACAATGATAGCGCAGCACAGGCCAGGGGAAAGAAAGAGGTGCTTAAACTTCAGAGGATTTTTCACTGGGTGTGTTGTTGGTAAGAGCCCTAGAAAAGGAAAAAATGATGTAAATCCACTGAGTTTTCCCTTTGATACTGCCCTCCTAAAATCCCAGACCATCATGCTGACCACTACCCTGGTTACGGAGGGCAATAGTCTCAATCCAGCTGGTTAAAAGATACCTAGGGATGTGGTTCTCGGCCGGGGGTATAGATTAGTATGCTAATGTCATTCTAAGGGTAGCATTGTTAAATAAGCCCAAGATATCTCTGGAATCAGACAGAACACACTCTGCCAGCCCCGTGTATCATTTAGGATTATGCACGGACTGTTAAGAATACAGAACAATTGCTTCACATTTCTCTGCGCTGGTGTCATCTCCCCTTCGTATCTGAGAACAACACCCATATCTTGTCCTCGGCTACTGACATTTGTCGTAAATTCCAATTGACCCTGTGCCAGAAGAGCTTCAGGATGGTTTTTTTTCTAATCTTTTCACAGTCTTCAGTGTGGAATGATTCATTTTGGAAGTATTTGGGGCCCATCACTGTGCTAGATATTATAGGAAATGTACGTGAAGCAGGAAAGTCAGTCCCTACATGGGGAATCAAAGGATATTTTCATGACATAAGGAGACAGTCTGGAAGACAATGAAAGCTTGCTGGTATGAACTGATTTCATCAGGGCTGAAGAGGTAAAAGGGAAAAATAAGACAATGATATCCGTGCAGTTTAATCATCAAAGACTTTATGTAGAATATAAATTTGGAACTGTGTTTTGCAGAAAATGTGGGATTTGGATGAGAAAAAGTATTTCAGATAAAAAAAAAAACAAGCAGAAGAGAAAGCATGATAAGAAAGAAGGCCATGAGGAGAGACCCAAAGTGTGCTGATGTGGGGACTCCGGCTTCTTTCCCACAGCAGAGAAGAGGTGAAGCCGGGGTTGCACTGGTTCATCCCCCAGATTTTACAGGTAGAAACATTGATTCAAAACCTAACATTGACAAGTAATTCTCCAAAAACTGACTTCAGCCAGTGTTGACAAGTCAGTACCGTAGCACTGAACAAAGGCAACAAAAGCTAGCCCAGGAGTAGTAGTCACTCAAGCCCTGGTCCTGCCAGAAGTGTCTGATGTGTAGGAACACGTCTCCAGTTCTTCTCTGGCACCGTTAAATCAGTATTTCTCAGCAGATGCAAACATCTCTTTAGCCCAGCTTCGCCACCTAGACACCTTCATTTCTTCTCTCCTGTTTTTCTCCCACTCCCCCCTCCCATTCATATGCAAAGGATGCAGTGGAGAGCACTTTCAGAATTTTTTTTTTCTATCTCAAAGCAATACTATTTCTAATTTGCCAGGTGAACACTAGCCTGATAATACCTGGGCCTCAGTTTGCCGAACAATAATACCTAAAAGCCAGTGTGCTGTGAGGGACAAATTCATGTAATTAAAAAACATTTTGCCTGATTTCAATGGATAGACTGTCATGCAGAAAATGACAAACACGACCGTAACACAAAATAAGCCGGTGCTTTCATTGCTATACACTTAACTTGATGTAGGAATGCAATTTGTATCTTAGGTAGGGAAAAAAAAAAAAACCCATCTAAATACAAGTTCCAAGAGAGAAGTGAAACTTCACCCACTCTTAATCCCAAGAAAAACTACATTACTTAGGACAACCCATTGTCCAGCCAATCACTCCCCTGCGATAATCCTTCCCACCTACTGAGTACCAGTCACAAGGGTGAGGAAATTTAAGATGAGTTTATTATTATAGTTCCCAACATTCAAAACTGGGAGCTATTTAAACATAGTGGATGTTTAAAAGTAAAGAGTGTTAACACAAACCATATTAATATATTTAAATACAATCTCTGCAGAATCAACTAACTCTTATAAACGATTGATTCTTTTTATCACAGTTACGGTATCTAGCGGTAGAAATAAACCCACACATCACTCTCTATTACTGTGCTTAAAACTTACCAATCCAGCTGTTTACAAATGGGATTCAAAAGGAAAGGATTCATTCAGTTCGTTTAGGAAATGCTTTGAGAGCTCCTGAAGAAAGGACAGACGTGCAAAGATTCTACGTTTTCACGGGTGACTCTCCTGGATTTAAACACTGCAGTGGAGAACTGAGGAACCGTCATCTTCTTTTTCACTCTGTCTACAACCCTGACGAGCTACCTCCGTGAACTCGGGCAAGTTCTTAAGTGTTCAGAGCTCATTACTTATGACCTAATAAACAAAAAGGTGTGAGAACCAGAGTAAAAATTGGAGCTTCATGTCAATCTGAGAGATTTTGCTCAGGAATGGATCAGATTAAGGCAAGCTCTTACCAAACAAAGATAATGCAGAAAGGAAATCATATAATTATAGAATTTTAAAGCCAGAAACAACCTCAGAGCTTATCGAGTCCCACCTGCTCATTGTGCAAATGACGGACATGAAATCTGGAAAGAATAAATAAGATGCCCAAGGCCGCCAGCCAAGTTGTACGGCCATGATGGGAACCCAGAAACTGAAGCAATACACACACACACACACACACACACACACACCCCACACACACCAGTTAAAATGCTTAGAAGAAAGATTTTTTCATATATAGATGATGTTTGCACAACAGGAAAGTTACTGGCAAAATAATACAATATAATAAAGCATTTTTCTCTCTTGATTTCCCTCAAAGAGATGTGTTGCTGTAAACGTGGTTTCAATCCCAAGGCAAACAAAATAAAGCTTGTTCCTAGTGGCATGTGAGTCTCTAGCCCTCATGCTGTCTGTGGAGAATCAAAAGAAAAGGATAAAGGAAGAAGCTCAAAAAAGAAAAAAAGAAAATCATCACCATGATAACGGTGACCCAGCCCAGAGGCAAAATCACATAAACAGAACTTTATTGTATAATGGATGAAATACATTCCCAATTTACTAATTTTGTCTTGTAACAATTAACATATAATTGTTAAGAAAGGGGACACCTGTACTTGTTACAATTATTCAGTGTGTTGCTGCTATAATTTATGTTCTTTCACGCTCCCTCGTAATTAATATTACTCATATTTTGTGCTCTTAGTGAAGAAGAGATCCTGGGTCTGCCTGAAGCTCTGTGTTTATTTGGAATTATTGACATTTCCTCTCAGTCCACCATGTTGACAAATCTCTCTGTCCTAAAATAATGTCCCATCTCGTTCTTTTTGCCTCTTTCTCCTCCTCTAGCTTTTCCTAACCAATCCCTGAGTGGAGTAATCTACTTTGGTAGTCTCTCCTTTTTCCTATTCACTCTTCCACATACTATAGTATCACTTTCAGGGCTTCGGTGGGGCTCTTTTGAATCTATTTCACAACAACTGACAGATCACCAAATGCACAGACTCTTCTCAGTTCTCGTTCTCCTGGGTAGTGTCTGGCGTCCGTCTTCATCTGGGTCCTTCCCGTGGGTCTCTCAATGCCACTTTCTTCCAGTCTTAGAAACATCTTCTCAATCTCTTGCTGGGTCCTCCTCTACCTTTGGTCCCTCCACTCAGTCAATAACAATCTCATCCACTCTCTGGGTTTCATCGGTACCAAAGGGTCTCAAAGTTCATTGATTTACTGCCAGGAGATAGTAAGCAATGTCTGGAGGCATTTTGAGTTGTCACAACTGCAGGAGCTGTTGGCTACTGGCACCTAGTGTGTCAAACACAGGAATGCTTTTAAACATCCTACAGTGCACAGGGCAGCCTTCTGAAACGAGAAATGAGCCAGGCCGAATGTCAATGGTGAGAGTGCAAGAAACCTTGATCTACACCTACCTGTTTATAGGCTAATGGTTCTTATATAATTATCCACAGTCCACATCCCTCAACCCTACATCCTTAAATGTCATGTCTATTTTTAGTACATCTTTCCATATGTGTCCAGTAATCATCATTATTTGCCTCCAGTCCTTCTCATTTTATAGTCTCTCTCCCAGGTAAGGACCTCACGCACTCCAAACTCAAGTTAGAAATCTTGGGATCATTTTCCAGTCCCTTCCCACCACCCTATGCAACTTAAATGTCACCACGATCTGTTTTATTTTAATCCAAAAACCTAACCCCCTGGGTGATCTGGTTGATGACAGCCTCTCCCCATTGCACTCAATTCTTTATACCACAGCAGTCAGCATCCTACCACCAAAATTCATCATGTCCTTCTTTCACTTGAAACTTGTTCATGTCTTTCACTGCCTACAGGAGGAATTCTTAACCTGAATTCCAGGCCTGCAGGGAAGACATGGGATGGGACTAGAGGGGATTTCCACACACCACACAATAGTATATCTAAATTAAACGTGCAGCAGATTTTTCTGAAAAGCACATTAGTAGCTTTTATTTGATTCCTATGGCAATGAATCTCAAACTTCAGCAAACTTTAAAATCTCCTGGAGAGCTTGTTAAAACAGATTGCTGGGCCCCCTCGCGGTTTTAAATTTAGTAGTCTGGCTTTGGGGCGGAGAATTTGTATGTCTAAGTTCCCAGCTGATACCAGTGCTGCTAATTCTGGGATCACACTTTGAGAAACACCTTTTTACACTGAAAGCATCTAAGGATTTTATAAGAATATGGAGGCCTGAGTCTCATTTCTAGAGGTTCTAGGGGGTGTGGCCTGGGCTTCTGGATTATTTTTTAATCTCCCTAGGTAATTCTAATGTGCAGTAAAGTTTGAAAAACCATTGCTCTAAGGGATCCAAGACCCCCAATAGGTAAAAAGCCTAGAGGACAGAGCGAAAATCGTTTAGCACGGAACCTCCTTGCGGGGCCTCTACCTGCCTTTCAGGCCCCTCTCCCACCCCACCCCTCAGCGCTGCAGGCCTCTCTCACTCTCTCCATCACTTCACTCTTGACCACTGAGTCAAGTTCACACCATTGAGAATCCCGTACGTGCATGTTCAACTTCCCTGCCACTATCCATTTGCTCATATGCTTCCCTCTGCCAGGAATGTTCTTCCCCAAAGAGTCTTTCCAGAAAATTCTACTCGTCCTTCAAAATTAGCTCAAGTATCACTTGCTGGGAATTTCTCAGATCCAAACCCAAATCCGAACACCACCAAGTCAGAATTATCACTCCCTCTCTCGTGTTCCCATAGCCTCTATTTTATTCACATAGTTTTAAAATGCATTGTTTGCACTGCTGTATCTCATTTGACTGTGAGATCCCAGAGGCTGGAAATATCTGGTGCCTTGTGCAGCATCTGACAGAGCCGGAGGATCAGTCCAGTGCACTTTCATGCACTCCTTCATTCAGGTAGGCAAGGGGAAGTCTCCTTTGCCTAAACTCTTCCTCTTTGTTTTCCTAGACTTTTTCTATGTTAAGGGGTTTTTTCTCTGCACTTTACATAGCAAACACATTTTAAGACAGTGAAAGTTCTCTGAATGGACAGGAGTCTGTTGAAGGGTTGTAAAAGTCAGACAGGGAGTTGTGCGTGCAAGGCAGACCCCAAACGCTTTACTGACTTAACAGTCATAACTGAGTATTTCACTTAACATATTTAAATACTTCAAATTCTCACTGGTAAACCTGCAAATAACTACTTAAAAGAGTGTGTGTGGTGGGAGGAACTATAAAAATGTCAAGTTAGGAAAACACTGATCTGTTCCTCTGTGTCTAATTGCTGCCCTGTGCGACTTGATGAGAATTCTCATAGTGAATTACACAGGATGTGAATCGGCCCCAGATGTGTTCCCAAGTCTCTTTAGCCTGGTTTCCAGTAAACTCTTGTAATGATTTCTCTTCCCTGCCCTTCATAGTAGCCACAGATAAATAAATTACATTGTATACTTTAATTCCCACCAAAAAACATATTGTACAGTATAAATCAAGTCTCTAGTATTTTGTGGTTTTAAAGAGGAGGAATTGGGGGGAAATTTTTATCATAATTTCAAATTTCTACTAAAAGCTAGCAAGTCTGCTAGCTGATATAATTTTTGTATCAGAATTTAGATGTGAATCAGCCAAGAGCATTTTTTTAAAGAGTTACAAAGGACTAAGTGACTTTGATGAAATGTGATAATTTCTACATCACTTTCTTTGTCATAATCACAGCTGGAAGCATAAAATTTTCTTAGGATTTTAAATAGTTGGGCTACTGTTACTTTTCATTGTAAATCTGTTATGAAGAGTTTGTCACTTTCTTGACTCCATACATTGAACAATATGAGTTTTTGAAGACAAACTAAAAATACAACAGGAGTTCAAAAAATATGTAATACAGTCATCCATTTATTTGTCACCATTTGCTTTCTATTTTTACAGACAGAATATATACATTTGTTACTCAGAAATTCCACCAAAATACCAACAAAGCAGACTATACATTTTGCCTTTTCCTTGCCTGAGTCCCTTAACTGAATTATAAGAATTAAGCAATTCTCATTTGACAGGGTCATTTTTTTTAAGCTTAAATTTTTTTTGTCTAGGCATGAATATCTAAGAATTCATTTTTCATTTTCTTTTTATATTTCTTTGCCTCCTTAAGTAATATTATTTTTATCTATTTACTCCACTTGTTAAGGATAAATGAGGCACAAAGAATCAGATTTCAAGTTTCATGGAAACTTTTCTAAGTGTGGGTGTCTGTATATGTGCTCCCTGTCATATGAGAAATCTTAGCGAATTCTTAAGCACTGTCAATTTGAGTCAGTAATATCATTTTTTTAATATAAATGCCACCATCTGATTACAGGTAACTAGTAGCATAAGTTTGATACTGGTTTCTCCAAACCAAAATGTCATACGATGTTGGTTTTTTTGACAACATGAATGAATCTGCAGTGAAAATGAGTCTTCTCTTTTTGACAGTTTTCCTTAATTGTAAAAGTTCCTTGGATACTTTTAAGACCTGTGGTTAAAGTATCATCAATCAGGCTTTAAAATAATCACCAATTTTTACTACATTCTTTTTTCTCCATGTCTCCTCCTTACCACCTAAAGTCACAAGAGGAATAAATTCTGTTATTTAATTTAACAAATTAAATTACCTCACTGGGAACTCTCTGTGACACTGTCCTTAGGCCCCCTGTCTACCAAGACACCACTTTTAGGTAAAAAGTTTTCAAAAGAGGTTCTTCTCTGGTATTTACACTAAATAGATTTTCTTGGGCAAGGTCCCAAAGGGACTCAGCTTACCTTGAATTCCTAGCAAGAGTAATTTAGTTAATTTTGTAGCCAAGATTCCATGTACCAGCAAAACACAATCGGTGAGTGGGTGGTCAGTGTGATATGTTCTTTCAAGTTAAAAATAAATTTTCATCAGGGAGAGTGTTTTGATTATGTTGCTTATCTATGACAGCTCTGTAGATAAAAGATTCCTCCTCTGGGGCACCACTGAATACTAAATAAACCCACTCAGGAACAATTTAGTAGCTATAACTGTAATTAGCGGTCCACATTTAACTTCAAGAATTACACAGACCTACTGCCAAAATTGTAGGTGGAACATCATGCTAGCATTTTCCTAGCTTTGGGAAAGCTAAAACAAATCTTACTTTTAATGACTGAGATATGTTCAAACAGCCAAAATTTGTCAATTTCATAGTGCAGAATAATTCTAAGTGAAAATCCTTGATGCGCTATAAAATAATTTAAAATATTTTATATTCAATTTTATGGTCCTAGTTGGTTCTTGCAAGTTAACTTGATAACCAGTGAAATATTGCCTCATCTGAAATTTATTACTCCCAGAATCTAGAATCTTCAAAATACGAAAGGAAAAATAAAGTTGAATAATTAAGAATAAAGCAACCCTTTTTCAATTGCTTTTTCTTAATTAAAAAACTTAAGACTATAAGAGACCATGCTATTTTGAATGTTGAGAGAGTTCCAGAGTTTTACAAAATTATGGGGAGGAGGTGTTTATTTAGACCCAGATGTTAACATTTTTTATAAACAATTTCTTGGCAAAGGGGGAATATACCATCCAAATGAATATCTAGGGGCTTTTTTAGCAGGACTGAGACATTTTCTGTGGACAAGGAGTTAGTTATAAATTTATAATTCTTGGGGAGGCGAGGTCGGAGGGGGACAGCTAATAATGAAGCACACTTATCAGTGTACATGACATCTACTGCTTGGCTAATGTCCATCAAAGTCAGCAAACGTCCTGTGCTGGCATTTTTTATATTGATGATTATGAAACCCATAAAATTCTTCTACTGAACCTTGAAAAGCAATACATTTTCCTTTGTTTAATCTTTTATTTCTAAGTCTTCATAGCTAGTTTTCTCCATGGGAGTAAATACAACAGTGACATATAGGAATAGTATTTTAATATATTAACTAATGTGCCTTCTACCAGTAATGCTTTCTTAATCTTTGTCCCTTCCCTATTCAAAGACTCTGAGATATCCTTTGCCTTAGGGTAGGGCTGATACTTTGGAGAAGAGAACAAAAGAGTCAAATCCTTGGCTTTGGAGTTTTAAAGACTGAAGATCCAGGCTGAGGACAAAAAGATCTGGAATGATAGGTATTTTCAGTCAGAACCAGTTTTTCTTACCCACCTACCCTCAGACTAGATGAAGTTTGCCACAGGAGGGAGACAGGAGGAATGTGCAAGAGGAAACAATGGTGTTTGAGCTGCTTGGGTGTCTGAACAAGAGGAAAGTTGATAACGCTGGAGCCTCCAGATAGGGTTAGTGGATCTGAGAAAGGAGGGTTTCTGTGGGTGGGAGTCAAGGAGCCAGAGAGCCTCACAGAGTATTCCCAGCCCCCCGCTTGGCACAGAGGACACCAGAATAAAGATGGTTGCAGGGGAGTTCTGGGCCAGAGGGGTCAGATAGCTGTAGAAATTTCCCCATGGTCCCACCCCAAGAGGCTCTGAAGAACAGAAATCTGTCCTGCTCAAGAAGAGGGGTTCAGTAGTAACTGAAAGAGTGAGAACTGAGAGCATCTGGGATAATGAGGACCATTCAGGTTTGAAAAGAAATCTAAGTAGATCAACAACCAGAAACCTAAAATATGGGTGTCTTGGTGGATGCCAGAAGGAAGAGATGGCAACCACCATGTCTTGGCACCCTGTAAGCCCTCCCCCGGCCCCACCCCCATAAGTAGGTTCAACCCTGGGGATGCAGGTGGAGATCCTCAATGTGCTGAACTCTCTAGGGAAACAATCTGGCAATGGAAATGGTTTCAGATAAGACATTGGGACCCAGAGCATTAACCCTATATTAAAGACTGGGCAAGAACAGTCAAACCACGGTTTGGATTTGTTATTTCTGATTCCAAAATCTGAGCCAATACACTTTACTAAAATAATAATGAGTCACTTACATATTATTCAATAAATAATGTGGTGACAACTGCCTCATCATTTTGAAAAGAAAATGAGTCCTTATGTCAAAATAAATTCCAGATGGATCAAAGATTTTGAATTATAAAATGAAACCATAAAAGTATCAAGAGAAAACATGGGGAAATACTTCTTTAATTTTGTAATGTGAAAGGCTTTCCTAAACATGACACAAAACTGAGAAACTGTTAAGGAAAATGCCAAAAAATATAAACAAAGCTAAAAAATCAATGGCAAAAAGAAAGAAAAAACTTTGCATCATATTTTGATAGTCAAAGAGCTAATTTTCCAATTTACATGTTTATTCAATTAGCAAGAAAAAGACCAAGGGGTGGGGAAATGAAAATGAAAATAATGAAAAAATAATCAGTTAATGTAAACAGGCAATTCACAGATATAGAAACAAAATGGCCAATAATCTGCAAAAAGATTCTCAACCTGACTCGTAAAGAAAAGTGAATCACAGATAACTTTTCATCTATCAGACTGACAAAATGTTTGAAGTTTAATAATATCCAGTGTTAATGCAACTATGGAGAGACAGGTTATGAGGAATTCTGGCACTTTTGAGAGAGTTTTAATTGGTGTAAATTTTTTTTAGTGCAATCTAGTAATAATGACCAAAATCAACAATGATTAAGCATCCTTTGACTGAACAATTCCACTATTAGGAACTGACTCTACTGAAAAAAATGATGTTCCCACTGGTTAAGAGGTTCCTTTCAGGATTATGTATAGTAAGAATAAGCAGGAAAATAATCCAAAGGCTTATTAATGAGAGTGTGTAAAATGTATTGTGACACTCTCGTAAGATAGGACATTGTACAGCTATTAAAAAAAGATGTTTATGTCTACGGATGCAAACAGAAGGTCTGTAAGCCATTTGATTAGATGAAAAAGTAAGGTATATATCAGCATTTATAATACAATGCCATTTGCAAAGACTTTAAATATATATATGTATACATACATACATACACACACACACACATGCACATATGTAATATCTGTGCTGATAGATGAAATTATATTTTCTACAAAAACTATATATGAACCCTAAATGGTTACCTTTGCAGAGATTGCTGGGAACAGAAGTGGTGGCCTAAAAAAGAGGGGGTGAGTTTTAGTTCTCATAACTTTCTGCACATCTTGTGCATACATTATTTTTATTTTCATTCTAAAGAAATAATCTTTTCTTTTAACAAAAAATCAAAGACATTGGAGTTGTTTTGTTTTTCTCGGTTTAAAATTAAAAACTCGCACTTCAGTAAGTAGGATGCTCCCCTAGAGACCCAGGCAGCTGCAGCTGCCAGCAAGGAGAGAATTTTGTCAGGCTTAGCGTATTTCTAAATTACTGGTTTTGTTATTACAAATCCCTGATTTTATTTTCATATCCCAGATGACTTCCTCAAACCCTAACTCTAACTAACTCAAAACCTAAATAAAAGTCAGTGGTCTGGAGGTGTTCTCCACTTATGGTTAGTCCGTAATTCAGTCAGTCAGTGAAAAAGCATCAGCATGTATTTCTAAGCCCCAATTCCTAGGGTGTTGGCAAAAGGGATATGGAGAACCAAGACAATGAAAGACATGCCACTGTCTTTTGGTGGCAAAGCCATTTTACCTGTACTCTTCCTTCACAGTCACACGCTAAGTCCCACCAGCCCTCCAGTCGCAACCCTGATGCCACTTTCCCAGAGAGGCATTCCCTCACCACCCCACTAATGGTGCCTCCCCGTCACGTCCTTCTTCTTATTCTCTTCCTTGGTTGCCTACTGATTTCCTTCTTGGCTCTTATGATGAGTTGCAGTTATTTTTATTTATCTGTGAAATTGTTTTTGATTTGCCTTCCTCATTGGAACACATGCTCCGTGAGAACAGGATCCGAGCTGACTTGACTAAAGCCCACCTAGTATAATTCCAGCACCTAAGTAATACTCAATACATGCTTGTCATATAAATAAAAAAATATGACAGGTGTGCATGTGTGTAAGCGAGAGAGAGAAAGGCTATAATAGTAACCATAGCTAGGCTTATTGAGTGCATAAACTGTGTGCAACATTCTAAGTATCTATATATCATATTCATACCATACTCAAAACAACTGTATGAGATAAATCCTATTATTATTAACACTATATGAAAATATTAAGTAACATGACTAAAGACACACCCAGCTAATGAGGAACATATATATACATATTAATATATATCAGTTTCATATGTATTATGTATATTACATATATATTTCACATTTGTATGTAAAGTACATAGTAGAGATTAGCTTCTTTAATTTTAGCTCAGAAAGAAATGAGAACTCTACCCCAGCCAACCATAAAAAGAGTCACCAAATTAAAACACTCCATTCTATTTATCCTTTAAGAAGGAAGCTAGAAACACATTTCTAGTGAATAATGAATAATGAATAATTTCTTCTGCTTCTAACCTTTAGAAAAACACATCAGTTCTTTCCAGAAACTCTGCAAGTAGCTTCTCAGGGCCCACTCCGTGCACACTTTTGTGTGACTATGGAGGACTCCAGTGACGCCCAAAGCAGCCAGTGATCCATTCTATTGTATGCAGACTATAACTGTCACTTCACTATTTATATCTGGCATATGGTTTTGTACTGTCATCATTATCATCAGCAGAAGCAGCAAAAATAATTCTGAAGCATAGTGTGCAGTGTTTTGAAAGACAGCATGAAAACTGATTCCCTTTACTTTATGGATTTTACAATAAAAGAAAGATAGTATGGAGAATATAAACATGTAGGACATTTTCTACGAAAGCTCAGTGAGAATGCATTAAAGCAAAAGGATTCACACAAAAGAAAGATTAATTTATCTTGACAAAAATATCCTACCATTCATTACTGAATTCTTGTTCCTAAAGTAAGTCTTTCTTTTGTTTTCAATACACATGGGTCAAAGATCTGTAAAACGATATGCAGCCTAAAACAGGCACACTAATTATAACAGTGCATGGTGTCTCTTTCTCTTACCCAGTGGCTTCATTCATACCAGCCAGGAAAATCATGCTAGCAACTCCCGCTTTTAAAAATAATAGTTACCAGTGGGACTCCAAAATCAGTCCTCCGTTAAAGTGTGTTTGTAGATTTGAAACAATCAAAGAAACAAACCTGAAACAAGGGCACGTGAGCAACCATTAAATTTTTTAATGTTAGTAAGTAGAACATCATTACCAATCAATTAAAATCACTTTAGTCAAACGGCTTTCAACTGGGAACAATGTTCCCCGCAAGGAACAGACAACTGATAATATCCGGAGACATTTTTGATTATCAGGACTTGGGTGTGGGGGAGCAGGGAATACTACTGGTCAAATAGAGAACTGAATATTCATGTTTAGAACTCAGAGTAGAAGTCAGATATAAACTTGGCATTCATTGGTTTATAATTAAATTTATGGACTGAGAGAGATTATCTCAGCAGTGACTACCTATAAAAAAGAGAACAAGTTACATAAACTGCTATAGATTGTGTTTTCCAAAGATGGTCATAACAATGTTTCCCATCCCTCTTGTTCATGTACAATGTTAACTCTTTAAGAAGTTGAGTCTATGTCCCCTTCCCTTGAATCTGGATGGGCTTTTGAGTCACAACTAAACAAATGAGGTAGACGTGATACCACATGGCTTCCAAGACTAGGTCAGAAAAGGAGACCCAGCTACCTCCTTGTTATTTGGAAAACTTGGTCTTGGAGCCATGGGCAATGATGCAAGAAATACTCTGTAGCTGTCACACTGGGAGGAAGCCAAGTCACACAGAGATGCCGGGTGTAGGCTCTCCAAATGCCAATCCCAGTTTTCACTGGTGGGAATTTGAGCACTGCAGTTAAGGGGAGAAGGTGAAGCTGGGTCCAGCGGGATGGCCCTGAGCACCCACGTCCATCTCTCAGCATCCTACTCAGTGACCAGCCTCAGCATCTGGGAGGAAACCAAGGGAAATATTTTTTTGTCTAATTATTTAGTTAGGAATTAGGAAAAAAAATTCTTAAAAATAACCAGTCATCATCCATAATCCTAGTATTGCTTCCCTTTGCTTAGTGATGGTGGGAAATCAGTGATTAGACCAAGATTGTGTCTGGCACTGACCTGTGTTCCTGTCTGCTCACAATGTTCTTCATTTAAAAAAATTGTTTTTACTATGACACATCTATGTGGAAGTTAGATTCATTATCAATGTTATTTTTTTTTAATCATCTACCTGTCTCCTTCATTGCCTGTCTTTAAATTATAAAGTCTCAGGTGCAAAAGCGTGTTCATCTGTTTACTTACATACATTTCTGTACTACCAAGAGCTATTACAGACTATCAGAACACGCATTTGGATGCTCAGGAAATCTTTAAATCGCTACGACTGCCTCAGATTATTTGATGTTTATAATTATTGTAAGCACATTCATCTACAATGCTACCAGAATGGGATGAGAAATAAATTTCATGGACCAAGAAGGTGCTTATTCATCTCATTTCTGTTCTGCCGTATATGACACTAAACTATGAAAGTCTTATCCAAAAAAGCCAAAGGAGTTTCATGAATAACTTCGTTTGCTGCTAACCCCTTGGGAGGCAACATTACAGAGTTTCTTATTATTATAAATGTTACCCTGTTCACTTAGTTCTTTTATTTGAAATAATCAGTTATGACTTGTTTCGCTAAAATAGAAGAAAAACAATTTTCATTGTTTTTACAGAGCTTTTAAATTTATTTATATAATTTATAAGATTACTGACTATCCAATAATATGACTGCAATGACATGTTTATAAATGAGCATTTGGAAAAAACTAACAGTACTCAAAGGGAGAAATTATGTCAGAAGTAATTATGAATCCCAAGCTTTTGTTTCGCCTTCCCCTATAAAGCAAATGTAATTGTGGCCATTACAACATTTTCACTTCCAGATGCATGAACAGAGACACTGGCAGTTTCAAAAAAAAATTGTATTAGATGAAGAAAATGCAATAAATTTTCAAGGAAAAAGCCAAAATTCAAGCAAAATTTAGGACTCATAAATAAAGAAAAACAAATTCAGGTTGATATCAAGCATGTTTCTTCAGCATATGAAGAGTTCTGAGTTTTAGGAAAGTCTGATTTTGCATTTTCAAAGTAGGTAGTACACTTAATGGGCAAAATTGTTAAAGTCCCACCAGCTGCCCGATTCCCACACCTTCATTTTCCACCCCCCAAAATATTTCCTATCACTGTTCAGCTTGTTTCAGCAATATGCGATATAAAGTAAACAGTAGAAAAGGTCATAAAGTAAAAACGTAATTCTACCGCCCCTTATTTGCTTTCTTCCAATTCTAGAAGTAATTTTTCCAAGGGGATGTTAGGAAATAAATGAGATCTGAAAAATAACATTAATTCATGCTTCTGAATTCCTTCAAAGGAAATGTGTTCTATGGATGTGGCTACACATTAACTTGATCAAATAATAATAACACAAGTTAAAACTTTTTCAGAGCACAATTTAATAATACAAAAATATTTAATTTATTTTTAATTGCAATACAGTTGACTTATAAAATTATATTAGTTTCAGGTGTACAACATAGTGATTCAATATTTTTCTAAATTATATACCATACAAAGTTATTATAAATGTGGACTGTATTCCCTGTGCTGTACATTACATACCTGTGATTTACTTATTTTATAACTGGTAGTTTGTACAAAAACATTTAATTTCACATACATCTTCTTACAGAAGCATAATTTGATTGTACGGTTCTATTTCTTAATAGGTAACATCAAAATTTTTCTTTGGTCCTCTGAGATAATTTCAAATACACAAAAGAAATTTGGAGAATTTGGTTGAAAGTAGTTTTTATCTTGAATTATCAAAATAATTGTTTTCATTTCTGCATGATCTAATTCATATCAATGAAAATTTTTTAAATTTCTTGGCAACATATCACACAATATACTAACATTTATTTTATAAACCATGGTTTCAACTACAAAGTAGAAATCATAATTTTCAGAATTAAAAAATGTTTATCTTTGTGAAATATATTGTTTAATTCATTATTATTGTAAAATATCTTAGATTCATGTAGTTAAGTGTTTCAGAGTGTCAAAACAACTTACACATATTTTATTTAATTTGATAGTAGAAAACCTCTTCACATTTAGTAAAACATGTGTTATTGTCACTTTACAGGTGAAGAAATTGAGACACAGGTAGTGGATGTTGCCCAAGAACATGGAATAATGAGCTTTGGATGTAACTGACAACA
This sequence comes from Camelus dromedarius, assembly GCF_036321535.1. NCBI lineage: Eukaryota > Metazoa > Chordata > Mammalia > Artiodactyla > Camelidae > Camelus > Camelus dromedarius. The sequence continues at coordinate 45,097,172 of NC_087436.1, forward strand.
GGACCCAAGTGTCCTGACAACCTGTCAGGATCCTTGCATTGACTGTTGGAAGTTGTCACTCTTCTGGGGCAGAGGTTAATTCCTCACTTTAATCAGTTTAGTGACTTATCAGTCACGGTTTAATAATTTTAATATTTTTAAACTACCAAAAATTGAATCTAAATTCTCCTGAGAGCTTGAGAAGAAATTCATCACAAGAGAACCACACTGCTACAGAATGAACCCAAAGTGACCAGAAAGAGAAAATGTGCCTACCCATTTTATCTGTACAGGATCATCAAGTTCCATTTTACAGAAACTTGTGCAAAAAAAAAAAAATGTATTTAACACCTAGATTGATCACAGTGAAAACTTTTTCACATTTTTCTAAGGAGCTCTTGGAACGCAGAGGGATACTGGCAGATAGTATCTGTCGTGGCTTCAACAAGGCTTTTGATTCTGCCTTACGTGATAGAGTCATCAGCCACCTAGAAACACGGTCTGGGTCACACAAATGATCCAGAGCTGCACAGTTAATGAGCGGTTATCATTGGCTCAGTGTCAACTGGGTGGGAAATGAATAGAAAATCCCAAATGTAAATTTGTTTACCATTTGCCATCAGTGACCTAGAGAAGTAGAGAGCTTATTTAAGTTTGCAGCTGGATAAGATAGAAGTTCTTTCTAGCAATAAAAAAAAAAAAATCTCAAAAAAGAAGAGAAGGAATACAACAGAATTAGAATTCCACATATCTTTGATTAATTGGGAACAAAAGTAGTGGGAAAAATCAAGATCAATAGAACTAAGAGCAGTAGAGTATTTGGGGAAAATGTGAATATAAGGAGAGAGAATGAAAAATTATGGCAATCGCTTGACCTTTTGATGTCTGCTTCCGTAATTCCAGTTCACAGTGGATGTGCGCAGGCGCACGCACACACAAGGTACACCAAAAAGAAATGGAATTCAGATGGCAAAAATTGTGGTGGGTGTCTAGTATTTTATATAGAAACCTTCCTCTAGTCAGGCTCAGAAACTTCTAGTAAAAGAATACTTTCCTTAAGTAGTGTTGTTCTTTTCATCGTGTGGGGGGAGTGGGGGGTGCACTTAAGGCTGGCTATATGCTTTATGAAGTTGTACAGCCCCCGGAGGAAAACAAAAGTATGAGAAGTGAAGAAGGACATTGTTGTTGTTGTTTTTTTTCTTTTTAAAAAGACATACTTAAAACATTAAGTGATCAGGCCAATATTATGCAGGGAGTAAGGTGCACAACAATGTGTTAAAAATAAAATTAGAAACTTGTTTAATGAGATGTTAATGCTTCTCACCTGGACAATTCTGCCTTCTCTATTCAGCCTGGCTCTAAGACAAATCTTTGAAAATAATGCAGAATGTTTGAAAATGATCAACCTCAAGCCCTGAAAGAGAATAAATGGTAGAGAAAATGGATCACATCATGCTGAAAAATTTTCTCTCTGAACTTGCAAATGTTAAAAAATGAAGAGCAAGCATTTCATTGTCTATTGGCCTAACTTCTTTTTCCTAAAAATTTCCACAAAGATTTTAGATGAAATATTCCTGTAAAATTATATGTAGTATAAATTGAGACTGTGGCAATATCCTGCAGTTCCGATGGAAAGGGCAAACAGTAACATCTTTTATTCTTAAAAAATCAATTTTTCTTATGGGTGGGATTTTGCTATTTGAAGGGGAGGCGCAAAAGGGCAGTAATTATTTATCTCTATCACTCCCTGTCATGAACTAAGTGTGTAACTTTTCTTTAAAACAGCATTTTCTTTGCTCCTTCATCCAACACCAAGATAGACACTGTAAAACGTGCGGGAGTTCAAGTGAACAATGCAGAATTGATTGAGTCATTGTACTGAATCACTAGAAAGGAAGAGTTTATATTTTTACACAGTTTCCATTGATTAGTCTACTTAAAAATTTACCCACTTAGTTTGGAGGTACCACATGCAATCTGTGATGAAAGATTTGTCTCTGACCTCTCAAATATGCTCATTTAAACATAGATCTTATGTAGTGCTCTGTGCATGTGTGTGTCTGTCTCTCTGCGCATGTGTATGGAGATTCATACAGATCTTCCTCCACTTACCATAGGGCCGTGTCCTGATAAATCTATCACAAGTTGAAAGTACAGTAAGTGGAAAATGCGGTTAATACACTAATCTACCGAACATCATAGCTGAGCCTAGCCTACCTTAAATGTGCTCGGAACACTTACTTTAGCCTATAATTGGGCAAAAGCATCTAACACAGGCCTATTTTATAATAAAATGTTGAATATTCCATATAATGTATTCAATTCTGCACTGAAAATGAAAAACAGAATGATTGTCTGGGTACAGAATGGTTGTAAGTGTATCAGTTGTTGGCCGTGGTGATCCCGTGGCCGACTGGGAGCGGCGGCTGCTGCTCAGCATCAAGAGGGAGAATCGTGTACATGTCACCAGCCCTGGAAAAGATCCAAATTCAAAATCTGAAGTACAGTTTCCATTGAATGTGTGTTGCTTTCCCATGGTAAAGTCGAAAAATCTTAAGTCAAACTATTATAAGTCTGAGATTAGTTGGTGTATGTGAAAGGCAGGGATATTCCTCCACTTCAGCAAAGAATTTTGCTTTCTTTCAGATAATTAGTCGATCTCTGGCTCCAAATCTTTGGTTGGGAGTCCAGAATTTAAACTTAAAGAGTCTTGGCTTTAAGTAGGAACTTAACTTACGTTTTGGTATTTTTGTCGTAGTTCCACAGAAGAAATTAAGTGGTTTAAGACAACTGCAATTAATGAAAATTTATTAATTTTCACTGATGATTTCATGACAAATTTTAAGAAGGCAACAATGAAAATGTGCAAATATTGGGATTTTCCTGAAACTTCTTTAATGTTTTTTAGTGAAGGATTTACAAAAGATAAATGTTCTGAAGTATTTTTTAAAAGCGTAAAATGCCATATCACATCACAATAATTTTCTAAGTATCTTATCAAAATAAACACAAATTGTCACACCTGCTAAAAATATGATCTATTTCTTTTCTTTCTAAAAGCAATCATCCCTGAAATCAGCTTTGAATATTAAATATATTGCATCTCTTACTGGATTTAGTTGACACCTCTGCCACCATTGATTTTCCCAGGTGCTTGTTAAATCAATTTCTAGCTCTACAAATAGCAACAATTTGTGGTAAAGTTATGTCAGATTACAGCAAATAAAATTATACTTTTAAAACAATTTATCTCACTCTAGTTTCAAAGTGAGCTCCTTTACCCATTGCATTAGGCTGCCATAACAAAGTACCCAAAAATAGTACAGCAGAAATTTATTGTCTCACTGTCCTGAAGGCTCGAAGTCTGAGATCAAGGCGTCAGCAGGGTTAAGTCCTTCTGAGGACTGTGAAGGAAGGATGTGTCCCAGGCCCCTTTCTTGATGGCCATCTTCCTTCTATGTCTCTTCTCCCTATAGGTGTGTCTGATTCCAGATTTCCCCTGTTTATACTGATACCATTCATATTGGATTGGGGGCTACCCTGATGACATCATTTTAACTGGATTACCCATCCAAATAAGACCGTATGTCCAAACAAGATCTCACTGAGGTACTGGGATTCAGGACTTCAACATATGGATTTGGCAGAGGGGGAACAGAACTCAGTGCATGACATTATTATAAAGCTTTTCTTAGTGCAGAAGTTTCTTTATGTGAAAAAAGTATCACCTGAGTAAAGAAAAAACATCAGAACATGTCTCTGTGAGTGTGAGCAACTTGGGGAAGATGAAAGCACTGGGTCTGGGCATAGACAAGCCCACCATCCAAACAGTCACTCAAGTTTGTCCTAGAGGACAGACTTTTTTAATTTAAAAAAAAAAATTTAAATAAAATAATAGAATAAAAACCTATATCAGTTAGAACTTTTTTGGTTGCTAGTGACAGAAAGCCTGACCCAAGTTTGGTTTAAACAAAAAGGAAATGTATTGACTCCTGAAACTGAAGTCTACAGGTAGGAGTTGTTTGGGGTATGTTTGGGCTCGGGAAATGTCATCAGGATAACATTTTTCTACATTATTCAGCTCTGCCTTTATCTTGTTGGCTTCATCCTTTCAGATTTAAGTCCTGCAGGAAGAAATTTTACACAATCATCTGCAAAATTCTCTTTGTATCTTACCATCTCGGATTGGATCATGTGCTCGTGCTAAGCATGGTGGCTCGGGAAAGGCAAAGCTCTGAGTTAAGCCTGGACTCTCAAACCACACACCTAGAATCAGTGGTAGAGTAAATTCTAAGTGGGTAGACTAAAAATGGGAGAAAAGTTGATCCTTAAACAAACATCAACATATGTTACCAGAGGTGGGGTAATTGGATATGTGATGCCAAAATCAACAAATATTCACTACAGAGGCCCAAGTGACAAACCCAGAAGTCAACAGGTCAACTTGGAAGTAGTATTTCCTTACCTATATAAGACCTCCCTCGACTGGACAAATATTAACAATGAGTTTGAAGGCCCCATCTCAGAATTCTCATATAATGCTGAATTTATCCATAAAATGTATATCAGCTGTATATCAGTTTTGCACACAAAGACCCATGTCCATCAAACTTTTGCAGAACCTGTCAAATTACTGAAGACAATGGCTTTGACTTATTGATAATAATCAATGTGACTCAAGAATGCAGAGGACTATATAGATAACAGCCAAAACAGAATGAGCTTAAGTAAAACTAAGGGGCCTCTTTTTCTTTTCGTCTCTGGAGTAGTAGCATATCCAACTTCTACACCCACTGAAGAAAAATCAATATTTTATCTCTCAATAGACTGTGAAAAAGGAAACTTTAAAATTTTTATTTGAAGGCTTAAATTATTGAATCTAACTATCTCCTCTCAGTTCATTAAGACCATGTCACAGGTAAGTGGAAATATTTCTGGGTCCACATTTTTTTAGACCAACTAAATGGGTGTAATGAATTATTGGTTGCAGGTCTTTCATTTTAACTTTTAATGTTCATATACTTACTGAGTCATATTTAAGGCCTATGGAACATAATCAAGAGAATATACATGTGAAGTAATTTTTTAATTAGAGATGAACTACTTTTGTTCTAGTAGATTTTGTGAAATTAGTCCTTAGTGTTACACAGTTTTTCACTTTAAGATCAAGGTAGATCCTCTGAAATTGTCACCATACTTGAATTTGTTTGTCTTTTTTTTTTTTTTTTTTTTTCTGCTCAGAGATGGAAGCAAGCTGTGAGCTTAAAAAGAATGGCCAAGTTGATCATTTTTAAGAAAGAAGTTTAGTCTTCATTACATATGAACATGTATCATTGAAAATTACATTTGTTTTCTTCTCTCCTTTCTGTATGGGGATAGGGTCTCCCCTTGCACACCTCTTTCCCTCCCTTTCCTCTCTTTATCTATCAAAGGAGTTTGAAGGAAAGGAGAAAGGATCAGGCCAGGCTGAGGACCACTTTGGACCCTACTTAACGCGAAATGAGTTTCATTGTCAAGTTCCTTACAGTGCACACCGAAGAGCCAGCTGTAAGTGGTTAGGGAGTGGCAGCAAGTTTAAATGTGTTACTGATCATTTCGGTACCTCATCAACAACTCAGCACTTTTATTCTTGGTAACCATGACTCATCCTCTTCATCCATTCATCATTTCAATTAACGTTTTTTGTTATGGTTATTTTCATGAGAAAATTGATCCCAAAAAGTTGTTGGATTGTGGACATCAGTCAGAGACCCAGCTTCCACCTACTGCTCTCCATCACCATATCCTGCAGGTTTTTACCCTGATCTTTGACTTCAGTGGGAGGACTGGAGCATGAGTATTGTGCTGCTGAAAATCTAAGTCCAACTCTGACAAAGCTTTGTTTATAGTGTATCTTAATTTTGAGTACTATATCCTGAAATCTTTTTAACACCACACAAATGTCAGAAATAGGTATTCATTAACCATATATACATATAGATTTTAACCCTATCATCTTTTACCCATGAGGTCAGCTACTCCATCGTATTCCTAAAAGCCAAGCCTGCAAGTGCTTAGACCATAGGTTGTATTCATCAACACTTGTTCAACAAACAGATACAAGAAAGAATGGATGTTGCCAAATATATGTCAAATATAATAAGGAAATATGTCACTATCTATAACATTGAATCCTTTCTAGATAGGATGAATTATGTTACAGAAGGCCATTGCTCAATTGAACACTTTGATGAATGTCTAAATGGGAGTTTGGAACTATAAGCCAGAAAATGTGTAATCATTTTCCAAAATATTGGGGGATCCTTGAAGTGAAGAAGAGGTAACCTGGAGGGAGGTGCTTGGTAAAGAGGGAGAGAGAGAACCCTGCATAATATTAACACCCTGAGGGACTTGGTGAACAAGAATCACTAAACTGGAGTTTCATCATGGTTTGCCTTCCCACAAAATATTCAGTAAATTTTACATTTTCCCCTAATCTGTGGATACTCTTTGGGGGTACTTGAGAAGTCTTCAGTTTTCTTGCCTTGCTAGACACTCTGCTAGGTGAAGACAGCTCACAGGAAAAGAGGATTATGAAAGTATAAATCTTCAGGTGGAAATTCTTCAGAAATCATGGAAAGATTGAGGGCTTACATAAGTCATTGGTGAACTGAGGGCACAGTTCAATTCTGTCTAGATCAGACAATGCAGGGAGACCTAGATGTCCTCCAGGTTCCATGCTGCTCACTAAGAGTGGAAGAATGGAACGCCTCAGAGAGCTAGGACCAAGATGCTCTTTGAATATCTTTTCCACTGTACAGCTTTCAGCTGCCCACAAACTATCACCTGCTTACCATCAAATGGGTCTAAGACACTTTTCTTCTGACTAAGCTCCTAATAACTTATCAGTATTTATGATTATTAAGGGACCTAATATTTATTAAGGTCATGCAATGTGACAGTCATAGTGCTAAGACTTAACAAGTGTTATCTCATTTATGGGTATTTATCTATAATGTTCCTCATGACATAAGAAATATTATGCCTGGGACAGTGTAATTGATGTATAAATACTCTTTCAATGAATGAATTAATAGTAATAGCTGGTATTTACTCAACCCTTAGTGTATGCCAGACACTGTTCTAAGCTCTTTCTGTTAACTAACTCAGTGAATCCTTAATACTATTAGATAGTATAGATAATTCTATTATTCCTACTTTTATGGCTCAGAGAAGTTAAAGATTTGCCTAGAACCATGCAGTCTGGCTCCAAATTCTACACTCTTAACCACACAGTCTTCCAAATGAATGATCTCAGGAAAATTTAAGAAAGTTAAGTAACTTATCCAAGTTCACCTATCAAGTAAGAGCAGACACAGAACTCAAACTCAGGCTTGGCTGTCTTCAAAATCCACGTTCCTAGATGTTACATGCAAAAGAGACCAAAAGCATTAATTGACTCATAACAAAGTAGGTTCCCAAAGATCAGAGTCCATATCTTCTTCAAATACCTCATACATCTTGGAGTGTCCAGATAAAACTTGACAGCCTAGAAGAGGTGCCAACAGGGAAGCCAAAAGAAGGAGGAATCAGAAGTACCAGTAAAAGAAGTCAAAGACAACCATTAAAGGGAGCACTATTTTTTATTGAACAGTCATTATGGCACCATATTAGGGCTCGTTTCATGGGCATACAATCAGTGCAGTCACATGGGGGCTCCGTGCTCAGAAAAGCCTTGCACTTGAATTAATACTTGGCAGCCTCTGTCTTGAAGTGACAATCTAAGGAAAATAAGGCTTAGGGAAGTTAAAATACTTGGTTAAGGTCATCCACCAATTGAGATCATTTGAATTTGCCTTTTGTAAGTGAAATCTTATGGGGAAATGGAGCATGCACAGGGACTTGGAGTGTCACTCAAGAGTGGCCCACCTCCTATTACCTCTCCTCCTGCCCACCAACCCAGGATGGGTTCTTGGTCACCTAGGCTCTGTCCAGATTCGTATCCCCTGATCTACCTGTGACTACTAACATCCTAACCTTGAGGGAGAGAAGGCTCAAAATCTGTTGTCACTTGCCCTTTCGTCTCAGGAGGGCCTGGGTGCAGGTGCAGAGAGGGTTGGTGTTGGGCACACACCCCATGATATCCTACAGCAGGTCAGGGCAGTGGCTCAGCCTACCCAGACTGGCAGCAGCACACAATATTTAGTGGGCAACTTGGCATGGGGCATTTTACCCAGTCCCAAGCCAGCTACCAAGCACATCCCAGAACAGAGGTTGTGATCCACAGGGGGTCATCTGCCCACCATATATTGGGACATGGGCCTGTGGGAAGGAGAAGATGACTCCCCTGACCCCGTTAGAAGCCCAGCATTTTTGTTTTGCCCCGGGTAACACAAATTACATAAACATCCCTCGACCAGATCAACATAGACTTCTAACTACACAGTTGGAAACTGACTTGTCAACTCCATTATCACCTAGCTTAGCACTAAAAAGATAGAAGAGTAGAAAAATCAATTCATAATTAAATCTATAAATTAAAAGAAAGCACCTAGAATTCCATTATTTTACAACAGCCATATTTCCATGGTAATACTTATTCTTGCTAGTTGATGTTTGCGTGGAAATTTATTTTTACCCATATTCAAAGTTCTTCAGAATGATCACTTGACTAGCAGTCATGAAAAAATTGTTCTAGTCCCAACAGTGCCACTAACTTGCTATGTGAGACTGAAGAAGTCTGTTACTCCTCTGGCTTTCAGATTCTTTGGCTATAAAATGAAATAGATGGGTTACAATCTCTGAGTTACTCCCAACTCTAAGGTCTATGATTTTGATTCCTGCATTTTCACTCTTCAGAAAAGTCATCTACTCATACAATTTCAACAACCACCCACAGGTATGTCTCAGAAATTATAGTAATAATTATAATTGTTGACACTTACTAAGATTAGTGCTTTATATGCATTATTTCTTTAAACCCTCAAGATTTTTTAAGAAAAAAATTGGCTACAGGTGAACTTATTTCTGGATAAACAGATACTCAAGTTTTTAATTTTTTCCTTAAGTTAGTTTTGATAAATGAGACTTGTTTAGGATGTAATCAATTTTGCTAAATTTTCGAACCTTTGCCATCACATTGTTTGCAATATTTTCTTATGTGTTTACATCCACAGCACATGTAGTGCTGTCTTCTTTCCGTTTCTGTGGTTGATTGTTTATACCCCTTCTTTTCTTTTATTAATAGGTCCAGCTGGCAGTTTGCCAGTTTTCTTTTACTGACTACTTTATGATTGTTCTCTATTTCTTCATTTTTCTTAACAAAGCTAAGAGAGTAGTTGGAAATGAAGAGCTAATGTCAGGGAGGTAACAGTGGGAGGCAGGAGGGAAATCCTACAGCCGAAGTGAAATAGGAAGATATCGCATGATTTTGAGCAGAGGTGAGATATGATTTGACATATGGTTTAAAGGATTTTTTTGTTAAAAACACTAGAAGTAAGACAGTGTAAAAACAAGAAGATCAGTCAGGAGTCTGTATCAATCCAATCAAGGGATGATGATCTCTTGCATCAGGATAACAGCAGTAGAAGTGATGAAAAGAAAATAGATTTCGGACATATTTTACAGGTAGGGCCAACATAATTTAAAGAAGTATTGGCTGTGGAATATGAAAGTCAGAGAAGAGTCAAGGATGACACCCAGATTTAAGGCCTGAGCAACTGAAACATGGAGTTGTCATCACCCAAGGTAGTTCATTTTGCTGTTCGTGTCTTTCTTTGACAGTGTGAGGGGTTTCAGAAGTTTTGTTTTGAACACATTGATTTTGAAATGTCTGCTAGACTTCTAAGTGGAAGTGCTGAATAGCCAACTGAAGAGAGATTGAGCTGAATATGTAAATGTGGGACTCATTAACATACAGACAATATTTAAAACCTTAAAGTCAGATGACAGCACAGGTTCCTGAGGGAGTGAATGTACAGAGAGAAGAGAAATAAGGATAGAGTTTCAGGGCTGTAACTCTGAAATGCAAGAAAGAAGAGGAGGAACCGGTGAAGACAGAGAAGGAGGGACCAGCGAAGTAGAAGGGCAATCAAGTGATGTGATGTCCTGGAAGCCAAAGCCAGATACAGATTAAAGAGAAGGGAATAATCAACTGTGTAAATGTTCCTGATGGTCAAGGAAGACGAAGACTAAGAACTGACCTTTTGATTTAGCAAAATGAAGGTCTTGGTTAGTGAGGTGGAGTGGAATGAAAGCCTGATTAATTAGAGTGGGTTACGAGAGAGAGGGAGAAATGGAATTGAAGACAGGGAGTATAGACAACTCCTTCAAAGAGCTTTGTTGCTAAGGGGGCAGAGAAAAGGTGGTCGATGGGAGAACTGGGTCGGTAAATGTTTGTTGTTGTTGTTGTTTAAGCTGGGAGAAATAACAGCATATTTGTATGCTGGGGAGCATAATTCAGTAGAGTGTAAATCTGATGTTGTAAGAAGCGGAGAGGAGATCTTGCTGGAGCGAGATCTCACTGTGTAAGTGAGAAGGGACAGCATCTGCTGCCCAAGTGGAGGAGGGATGGGCTTTCAGTCGGAACATGGATGGTTCATCAAGGTGGGAAGGCAGAGTACAGGACTATAATGCTGGTGAGCAGACATGATGTTGGAAATCTGCGGAAGCTCTCTTCTGATTGCTCTGAACGTCTCATTGAAAAAAAAAAAAAGATCATCTGCTCAGACTGAAGATGGGGGAAGAGGGAATTTTGAAAAGAAAGAAAGGCATGAAATAGTCACCTAGGCAAGTGGGTGAGTGAATGGACTACAGAAGTTACATTTGCTTGGCAGCATTAAATTCAAAGTGATACCATCCAATGCGCTTGTGTGTTTTATGTTTTGCATCAGCCATGTTGAATGAAATAAGTACAAGCGGAGAGAAGCAGAGACTTGAATTTATCTATAGTTTCATCCAGCCAACTGACTACAGTGAAGCCCAAGAAAAACAAAACTGTCAAGGGAATATACGAGTGATTTATATCAATTGCCTGTGGAATTCAAGTGATCAAGGAGGAGAATGATGGTATCGTGGGAATGAAGGACATTGAAATGCTGGTAGGATCAATGGAGTGGAGGTCACAGCAGGATAGAAGAATTGTACATTTTGATCTGAAAATTCCTGAATGACTTGCCAAGTTGTTTATGCTGTAAGAATTTCTTTAAAATTTATCCAGCATTTTTAGTTGAGCAGTTGCTCCAAATGATCCTAGCCAATCTATTACCAGAAGTAGAACCTCCTATTAGCTTTTAAACTTGTATTTATTTATGTATGTGTTTATGTATTTCCTTCCCTTGAACATCCATCCAAACACAATAGCCTGCTGACTTCACTCTACTGTTCCTCTCCCTGCCACCACCCAACACAGGTATTTAGCAACTCATATCTAGATTATTGCCACAGCCTCTTAATTAGTTTCTTTTTAAATCAATTTTATAGCTATTAGAACAAGGGTTTTTTTCCCCTCAGATGTTATTTTGCTTTTTGCTTAGCAAGTAGATAACCAAACAGCAAAGAATTAAATTATTTTCTATCTTCAATCTTCAAAATTCAGGGTGGTACATAATTATTTTTAAGTATGAAAGTGTCCCCCATAGGCATTCTAATGTCTTTAATGTTTTGCAGTGTGTGTTTTCTTGCAAAAATGTGCATCATTTGGTGTTTTTTTTAAACTATTTTTACTCAGAACTTTGATTTTAAGATTCATCTAGGTTACTGAGTATAGATCGAGTCCATTGTTTCACAGTCACTTAGTAATTCATGGTGAGCAACTATCACATTTTATGTAAGTTTCCAAAAGATAGACACCCCACTTGCCTCCTAATCCCCACCACTATAAATAATACTACACCATATGATCATTTCTTTAGCATACATACTATACCCAGAAATAGAATTACTGGGTCATAAATGTAGATATAATCCTATCTGGAGAGATGGCTTTCAGAATGGCCCATTCCAGTTTACCTCCCACCAGAAGGTATGAGGGTTTCATATCCCTGACCATATGTGGTATCATCCAGGTTTCCAACTTAATCAATACCAAATGATATTGCTTTGTTGTTTTAATTTGGATTTTTTCTGATTATAAATTAATTGAAAATCTCAAAATATTTATTGGACATCAGGATTTTCAATTTTATACATTGTTCATATTCTTTATCTATTTTTCTGGGGTTTTTTTTTGGCTAATTCACTAGAATTTCTTATACAAGAATATTTATCTTTTTAAATATATTAATATCTAGAACATATGGATTATCATATTCTATTAGCTCTTAACTTTGTCCACAGTATCATTAATTAATCAAAAATTATTAACTTTGATATAACCAAATTCATCAGTATTTGCCTTAAACTTAGTTCTTTTGTGGTTTTGAGAAATTATTCTCCATCTCTAGATCACAGGTATTTTCCTATACATTTTTCTGTTAACTATATAGTTTTACCTTTCACATCTTGGGTCTACTTTAAATACTTTATTAGTTAGCAATCCAGTTTATTTTTCTGCATATAGTAAACAAGTTTTCCCCACAACTCTTTCCAAATTCTTTTCGTCTCAATCTGAGATGACACTTTTATTATAAATTAAATATATATGCACATTCCTACATGAGTCTGTGCTTTCTAATCCATCCAATTGGTCAATTTTTGATGCTGTTTTTCTCTTCAGGCCAATTTTCAATATTTGATTGAGTAAGCAAGATTCATGCTCACACACACTCTTTATTTTTCTTAAGTCTGACTTGACTATTTGTGAACAATGATTCTTCCTGGTACATGGAAAATATAACTGCTACTTTGATTGGAATGAAATTTACAGATTAATTTAAATGTATAGATTAATTCAGGAAATGTGTGGTATTTTCACAACATCAAGTCGTCCCAACCAGAAGCATGAAATGTCTGCTTACAAAGATTATCACTTATGCCCTTTATTACAGTCTTAAAGTTTTCCACATAAATAACTGTGTTCTTGATTAAGTTAATTTAGATCCCTTTTAGTTCTTGTTGCTACTTTGAATTATATTTTCTAGTTGATTACATGTTGTCTCTCCAACAGCATCTCACTCGGTTTTCTTAAGAAACAGACACTAACAGGTGTCTCAACTCCAGGACAGCTGATTTGAATACAGTAGAATGTTGCTCTGGCAGAATAGCTCAGCCTGGAAAATATGACAGATTAACAGATCAACAAACTGCATTTGAATAAATACACTTTGGAGTTGTCCCATATGCCTCTTGTTCCCTACATTTTGGTTTGGGACCTCCAACTGTCCAGTTAAAGAGAAAAAAAAAACTCAAGTTTTCCTCAGTGTGAATAATAAGGCAACCACTATTTTTTTTACATAACAAAACCCAACACGTGGTGTAGGAAACTGGGAGATTTGGCTTCTAATTTTAAGAAAGATATGATCATGTCTGTAGTCTAAGGGGAAGTAGAGCCAGGGGAAAGAGAGAGCATAAAGACACCAAAGTAGCATGTTTGGAGAGAAGAGAACAGAGGATTGAAGGTAAAAAGGAGATGAAGTAAATTCTTGAGACCAGGGAGAAGAAATCTCTCATGGCTTCAGTTCACAGACATTTGCTGAGTGTTGGCAACAAAGCAGGCCCTTACCCAACCCTGAAGAAATGGGGATCAAGAAGACAGTCACCATCTGTGTCCTCATGGAGACTGGAAGATCGTGAGAGAGCCAGACATTGAGCAAGGGAATATAAGAACATGAATAGACATACAGCCTTAGAAAGAAGGAGGGACATGTCCTCCTCTAGGATGGGAAAGAGAAAGGGGGAAATGCAAGATGGTATGAGATTCTGAAGAGGAGGAAGGACTTCCGGGAAGTTGTAGATCACAGCTTTTTATCATCTCAAAAACTAAAAAGTAAAGATATCTGCTAAGAATGAAGGAAACAAGTTTATAATGGATGCCACAGGAAGAGGATAAATTTTAAATTATGACTCCATGGGCAGAATATGGGGGAGGATGAGCACCAAAGGACCAGCTGAAACAGGAGAGCATAACAGTGTGATCCCAGGACCTCTTTCAAATTCTGTGGGATGCTCCTTAAATGCATCTCCGGCACAGGCTCTATGGAGACCAACTAAACCAGAGTCCCTGGTGGTGGGACAAGGAGCTACATTTTTATCAAGTTATGCAGGAAATTCCTATGCACACCAGAAGTCAAGAAGCACTGATGCAACCAGGCTGATCCCTATTGTGTTTTGAGTTTCTCTGTCAAAGTGCAGCAGCAAATTCCATACTTTAAAAATTTTTATAAAGAATTTATATTTGATACTTTTGATTGAATTTTTAAGATTATCCTTTCCTTTCTCCATCCCAATATTTTTTTTCAAGATTGTCTCTATTATTTGTTTGCAAATAATTTTGCTCTATTAAATTGTTGCAAATTACAAGAAATAAGAAGCTAATTCTTTCACTAGTGGCTATAAATGGTTTCGTATTTACAAGGTATTTTTTTTCTTTCCAAAGGGAAAAATACCTATTTTAGAAGGAAAGTATTCCATGAATAAAGACTGACAGATACTACCAAATAGTATATTTTTTTAAGTGTTAGCTACAATTACAGTTTTCAAGTTTTAGTTCTTTCTACATCCACATTTTCTTAACATCTACCTTCAGGTGAAATCTAGGAAATGGAAGTTTATTAAATTGGGGCTCTACTAAAAAGCAACTGACATTTGAAAGTTAAGTAGGTGTGGAAACCATCAAGAAAGAAATGGTTGACAAGAAGTCCCTAAATAAGATCCTTGAATTTCACAGACAGTTCTAAATGCCAAAAAAAAAATAGATAATGTAGTAAAGATCTATAGGGAATAATCTCTTAGGAAACTATTGTTTCCAGTGATTAATATCCACCTTTTCCTAAAATTACATTTTTTACAAAAAAGTAAATAGTCTGATATATAGGCATATGACAGATATACATATATAAATATATATATATATATATATACACACATATATTCCTATGAAACATGAGTTTCAAAACATTTATCAATCTGCTCATGTTGAAAGAGAGGGGAATTTAAAAGTTTGATAAAATTATTAAATAAAATTTATTTACAGAAAACATTAGTTCTTTAAGCTTCTCACCAAATTTTTTTATTGTTGCATTTTAAGTTTTAAACTCAATAATAATTTTTCTGGAATATACTACATATAAGTTTTATCATTATCATCCAATCTGGAATTCTTAAAAATAACACCCACTAAAAGAAATCTTTAACATGTGCCATTAGGACATTGTGCAAAAGAAGTATTTCTACAGAGCAGAATAACAGAGAAAACCACATTCTAATATTTTAATTTAAAGCTATATCATTCACTGTGAATAACTGGCATAAGTATATTTACATATTGTTCAATTTGTCAAAGACTATGTTTTAAATGATAGATTTTTTTAATATCCTAAGAGTATATGGACTCTGGTCTCCCTAGGCACAGTTTATGTTAGTTTTTTAAACTACTTATAGTGAATCCAAAGCTGAGACATTTAAGCATACATAATAAAAATTTTAATCTTCAAGTTTCTCAAGACATAGACCACAGCCACAAAGAATGTTCCTCTCAAGCTGCCTTTCTATAGATCATCACTTCATAAATAAGAGAAAACATATCTCGTAGATTTAATCTGTTTATGAAATCATTTCAGTAAAATGAGTGATTGTCATTCAGTGAGTCTTCTTCTCAGTTCAGTTTAACAGACATAAACAGTAAAGACCGTAGGAGTTGTTAAACTAACGACAACAGTTTATTCTTAAGGTTTTTTACACTGCGTCAGGCATTGTCCTGATTCATCCTCTGTTCTGTCCCCAGCAGCAGGAGTGATTCTACCACCGGCCCAGTGCGATCCCGCCTCTGCTCTGTTGAGACCCTACAGCCACTTCCCAGCGCCCTCAGCCTAACAGCCAGCGTCCTCAGCCCAGCCTACAAGGCCGTGCACGATTTGCACACAGATGTCCTCCCTCGCCTCATTTCCTCCTGTTCTCTCTTAGGCACAGCGGCCTCCTGACCATTGTCCCAACATGCCAGTCACAGTCTGCCTTTGGGTCTTTTCAACTGCTGTCCCCTTTGCCTAGAAGCACTCATACCCAGATGTCTGCATGGTTGTCCCCCCACTTCCTTCAGATCTTTATTCCTAAATCACCTTCTCAGGAACACCCTCCCTGTCTGCCTTATCTAGATTTGTGTAACTCCCCTCAACACTTCCAGTCCTCCTGCCAGCTTCATTCTTCCTTAGCAATTTTTGCTAGCATAATTTATATTTTTCTTATTTATTTCCCATCTCCCCCCCTAGAATATAAGTTCCATGAAGGCAGAGATTTTGTATGTTTTGTTCACTGCCATGGCCTCAGTGCCTAGAAAAGTATATGGCATGTATAGTAGATGCTCAATAAGTGTTTACTGGATTAATGAAAGAAGGAATTAAATTTTATCACTTATTCCTGAAGGAAATAGAGGACAACAGGCTTGTGTCATCATGAAGAAATTTCAAGTATGAAGCATTAACATTAATAACAGCACAGATTTGACAGAAGGCTCCTGCTTTAGCTATTAGTCTTTAACAAAGTGCAAACCGGGGGAAATGCAGTCTCCTTTCTGTCCCTCGGTTCCTGACCCATTTTAGGTGCTTAATAAATAGTTGCCGATTCTTTGGCCCAGTCTTCTATATCTTCCAGCTTTGTGACAGAGTTGCATTTCTGTTCTTTATTAATCTGTAATATTTTAGCATCCAGTCACTTACAAAAGTTGATTTGTATTCTCTGGTTTGAACAAATCTAGAGTGGAATATTTCTTGACATAAAAAGTATGAAGTTGGAAATCACAAGAACTGTAATTGTGAGCATAAATCAGCACAAAGAGCAGCCTCATTCCTGTGGCATCTAAGTGGTGGCAGTGGCCCAGGATCACAGCTCGCCATAGGATGATGAATGTAGAATGCTGGCTGTGGCAATTTGCCCTCCATGGGGGGTTGTGGGAGCATTTCTCACCATCAAACCCCACCTGCCACCACTTTGTTCTGCCCTGCCTTTCCGTGTTCTGTGCCATGCTGGCTCCGCTCACCTTCTCAGCCACCTGTTTAGGCTCAGCTGTATTCTGTGACCAGTGATGGCCACAACTAGAGAATTCCCATCACTAGCCTGCCAACAATGATGGAAAGTTTGGGGCTACCAAGGAGTGGACTCTTAATAAGTACATATTAAATACTCTTTAAAGAGTGTCCAGGCTGATGTGCTGCCAATGTTGTCACCACGCTAGTTGAGCGTGGCACAGTGGAAAGTTCATGGGCTTTGGGATTGGACAGACCCGGGTTCAAATTCCAACTCTGATTTTTTTAAAATAGTTCATAGTTACAAAGAACTGACTACATATCAGGCACTGAACTAAGCACTTTACATATATAAAGCATTTGATACTCATGTATAATTATTTCTATTTCTATAGATGAGGAAATTGTGGCTTACTAATGTGCTTCAAGCCACATAGCTAATAAATGGCAAAGCAGGGACTGGAGTCCTAATTTTTCAAATCCATTATACTTAACTACTGTTTTACACTATGTGGATTTTAGAAAGAAAATTAACTTTATTAGCTCTTGAGAATTTAAATGAAAAAAAACATAAATAACCAAGAACATAGTGACCACTCAAATGTGGAAATTCTCTGTTTTAAATGTGACAATATTTGAAGAATTATGGTTAATTATTCTATGTGTTAATGGATTATTTTACATGTTTAAGGGAGAATTATTACTTTTAGAGATATATTCAGAAGTATTTACAGGTGAAATAATATTGTGTCTGAATTTGCTTCAAAAGAATCCCCTGGGATAGGGGATATAGATATAGATTTAAAATAATAAAACACGATTGTCATAATTACTAAAGTTGTGATGAGTACACTGGGGGTTGTAGTACTGTTCATTCTACTTTTACTATAGTTAGAAATAATTTTAAAAAAGTGTTTTTAACATACCTCTTAAAATAATGTAAAGTGTTGTGTGTGTGTCTGTGTATATGTGTATACACAGAGAAAGAGACTTGTTTTTCTAGAAAGAGCCCCCATAAATGGGAAATAAACCGTTCTGTTTCTTATGAATGAAATTGATCTTTAGACATATGATTTCTTAAATAATAAGGTGTTCCAATCTAAGACAATGATTTATCTATAGCCACATTTAAAAAGTAAGACATGCAGTACCATTAGTTATGTTGAAATTGCCCTCAAAACCACAACTATCTCTTCTGGAGTGCATCTCTGACTTTAAATGGTGACTAAATGAAGAAAGTAGGTGTTTTCTGTGCCACACACTAAGCATTGAAATCTGATCAACTGTAATAAGCAGAAGATTTTAGTTTTCTGGCCAATAATTTATTTTAAAAGCATAAAATACTGGGGGATTTTTTCTCCAAAACATCTTTGTGGATACTGAGTTGGAAAAACTATCAGGAAAGTATGAGATGAGTAATGACAATAGAAGATTAAGTTTCATTCATGTACTTCCTATTTTCTTATAAAAACCTAAAAGCACATAATAAGGGTTTTATATTGTTGGATTTTTTTATTCAAAGAATTAAGTAATATTAGGCACCAAAAATTTTCAAGGAGGTTCACTTGGTGAATTCATTAGGGATGTGACCGATGTCTTCAATTCTAATATGAAAATGTAGGCAGCAGTTTGGTGATGGCATGATAAAACACCCATTTTGAGGAGGAAAAAAAAAGATTGTAAAGTTATATATGGTGAAACAGACACCAGTTAGAAATTTAAGATCTGTCAGCCCACCAAACTTTTTATCTATTGGGAAACTATCTGCTGGTCTTTGTATATTCACCAGAAAGGAACATTTCTTCAAGAGGGCACTGTTAGTGGTCAAGTTATCAACATTCTAAATTTTTCATTTGTTCAAAACTCAGATTATTGTTTTACCATAAATAACTCACTTAACCAAGACCAAAAAGGAGAAAACTGAGTTGTGCATTCAGTGAAGTAAATATTCAAAACTCTTTTGAGTACATATCCATAGAGTCAGGCATAAAGGCAAGAATGAAGGTATCCAGTCTGTTCCTTCAATGTTTTTGGTGAGTCACAGTCAGAGACTGCAATTGTCATTTTCTTCAGCCGGTATTTTTTTTTTTTTTTTGAATAGATGACACACATTCTTAAAAAGAAATTTAGATCTCAGGAAAAAATTCATTGTGAATTTTGTAAGTAAAAGTAACATGTAAGGGAAAGAATGTATAATCTTGAGTAAGCTGCATTACTTATTCTTTACTCTCCCACCACAGTAATTGTCAATCAAATCAGAAAAAGAAAACTATAGTTCCCCAGAATGAGTGCCGAGCTTACAGACTGAAGCTCTGATTTTCAATCCCAGTTTTGTCTCTTCCCTGTGTAAGTCCACTAGCCACTCGGTTTCCTCATTTACAAAATGATGATAATGATACTTCAGAGTTGGGAAGATTAAGCTTAAATCAAACACAGAGTTAAAGATCTAAATGAAACAAAAGAAAATCTAAAATTATTCCTCATATATATGTCTATATACATATACATAATTAAAACAAATTAATGTGTGAGCTAAAGATATGTATGCCTTATCTAGGGCACAGCATGTTGTATTTAGCAACAAGCTCATGTGCTGTTCCTAATGGGGCCACAGAGGAAGTGCTCTGTTGGAAAAGATGATCTTCCAAAGGACTTTTATCACATCGGTGAAAGGTTACTTCATTAGTTTGGGCAAAAATTGTTTTAATATTTGTACCACTTAGTCCTGCCGATTTGCCTCTTTGCAGTTCTACCAAATCAAACTTTGATTTTCATTTGAGGGTATTCATACACTGATCATCTTTTCTTTACTCAGTAAATCAAACAGCAGTCAAATCTCCATACTTTAAGAGTCATGTAGAGTCATTCTTTAAAATGACACTCAAAGAAACTTTATTTTCTAACACTGGTTTTCATTTTAGTAATTTTTTTTTGCTGTTGTTGAAGTTTAGTTGATTTACAATGTTGTGTTAGTTTCTGGTGTAGCATAGTGATTCAGTTATATATATATTATTTTTCATATTCTTTTTCATTATAGGTTATTACAAGATATTGAATATAGGACCTTGCTGTTTGTCTATTTTATATATATAGTAGTTTGTATCTGCTAATCCCAAACTCCTAATTTATCCCTCCCCTAAGTAATAATTTTCTTCAAGTCAAAATTAAAGTCAAGTCTATATTTTCTTCTCCATCACATTCTTTATTTTTTGTCAGTAACTTAGTCTCAGAAAAAATAATTGAGATTAGAAAGGAAAAGAAAGAGAGAAAGGTGGGGGGAAAATGATTAAGTGCAAGACTGAAATGTAAGAAAAGAATTAAAATGATAATTTAGAAATAGGATGACTAAAGGCAAGAATAAGTGATTTTTAACATGACTAATCTTTATTATTAAGCAAAGATCTTGTGTTAAGTTGGAATTTGAAAAAAAATTCTGTCAGTTGCACCAGTATAATGCAAAAGCTTAATAAAAATAAAATATGAATATTTTGCACAAAAATTCCTATAAAATAGAAATTTGGGACTTTAACTTGTTCGCATTTTAATAACTTTTTATTTTTAAATTCTACAACATATCTAGTGTTTCAGTAGGCCAGTTTTCCTACAACGCAATTTAATATGCATGAATTTGCACACAGATGCTTTAAATGTGCAATGACACATATCCACAAATCCACAATGTATTTAAATCGCTTTTCTATCTGCCTGTTAAGATGACAGAATAAGACAATGAATCTTGATAGTCTAGATAAAAATTGAAGAACAGTGAATTATTGACATCTTCATTCAATGCACCCCTCCCACCCAGAGAAGATGCTTTCAGAAATGTGTTTGGCAAACTTGATATTGTTCTTGTAGATCACAATGCTTCAGGAGCATGACTTCTCTGAGGAAACAGTAGATCTTGTAACAGAAATATCTTTAAATCTTTTAGATAGCCAGTCCACAGGGAAAGGTTTAAGAAAGGATCAAAGCTTGTCCTTTCAGCTTGAATTATTCCATTACAGCTGAATGTGACATAATTACAAAAGATGTTGGATGTGGAATCTCATCAGGATTATCTGACACTCATCTTTGTTGAAAAAGTCTCCCCAGCTGTTGCTCTGATCGCCCAAATGTGACAGGAGTAGAGCACAAAAGTACTTGTAAGTGACCACTGCTTGGGGTGAGCTTAGCTTCCTTAGGCCATTTTGTGACTTTCCACAAATATCAATAGTATGGAAAAACAGAAAGCATTGTTCCAAACATAGTTCCATTTTCATCTGTAAAGCGGCTTAGAAAACAGAAAAAAGCAGCAGCAGCAGCAGCAGCAGTGAGGGGCTTATCTTTTGGCATATTTTTGTTTGATGCAGCCAAACTCATTTAGCTATAAACATTTCAATCAGAAACGATCATTTTGCGCCCCTGTGCAAGACTGCGTACGCTCTTATTTGTTTATACAATCTCATCTTAATTTAGCGCTCCCCTATCTTGAGGCCTGTTAATGGCTTTGCTGGTGGAAATTCTTGTTACTGGGGATGACTCAGAAAGAGCGTTTATGACCCTGAAAATGAAATAAGCTGAATAAATATTTAATTTCCTACTATGTTTAACAAGTTCTGGCCATCAGTAAATGACACTTAAAATTTTAAAAGGTGTGTTTTTTGCCAGCATTTGCCAAAGTTTTTAAAATATCATTATAGAAGTTCAATTGTAAAATATAACATCAAACATAAAATGTTGAATAATTACTCATTCCAAAGGATTTGAGAGAAGAAAAAAAAATACTTTTCTTTCCTTCCTTGTCATGGATTACATTTTCTTCATACATTATTAATGAAGTTAAACTACTAGTAACATGCCAAATGTGCTGCATAGGAGATTTGTGCCTAATCCAGCACAAAACAGGCCCAGTCACATAATGATAGAAAAAAGAACAAATGTCAACAGTTTCACACTGGGACTAGATTAAGCAGACCGTACTTACTGATTTCTTACACAGGGATTATCTCACGTCTAGTGCTATGAGAAGGAAGGCCACACTTCTCCTATATTAACACAGAATTGCACCTGAGAAAAAAAAAATGGCGAGAAGACGCTTCCTCCCCACCCCCACCCAATGCCATGGCCGTGCCACCTCGACTTATTAAATACCACAGACTTAAGCCATTGTTTGGATAATGGGCTACATAAAAAATGTCTAAAAGTGATCTACAAGTATTAATACCTTAGAGATCAAATATAATATTCCTTCCCATTGAACTCTGATTAGCTCATGCTTAAAATAACTGTTGTTTATTGTTTACCCTTCTACTTGCTAGGTTCAAAAAGCTCCATGGCTTAGATCATGGCTGGATTCCTTACAGGCAATATTAATGTTGAAAGAGTTTAAGGATTCTTTTTCCCCTTTAATCTCTAGAGGCTGAGGCTCGCAGCCCTGACGTAAGCAAGCTCCCATTGACTTCAGTGAGAGTTTAGCAGTTGCATAAATATCACAGGAGCTGGCTCTCATTCTCCGTTATTCAACTTGCTCAAAGGGGACATATTCACTGAAAGTGTAGTTTTCAGATCTTTGATTTTCTACGTGGCCAGGATTACGTCTGTTACTCCTGTTGTGAGTAGGCACTACTAAAGTAGGCTATGCACAAATTTAAATTTATTTTACTTATTCATTTATTTTTCTTCAGAATACAGACATTGCTGTATCCTCAACAAACTATGACTGCCACTGAATCCAGAGACGGATCCCATTGCTTCAATGTCAACAAAACCTTCTAGTGCTTCTGTACTAAATAACTTTCCAAACGTACCTTTTTAAAAAACTTGATCCTTAGAAAATGTTTCGAGGAACTTTATTTTAAGAGGAATTTTGTCTTAAGAGAAATTTTATCTTATGATGTACTTCTGTTTGGCTCATAAACTATTTGTTCATTTACCTTAACTCTTATTCCAACTACGTAGTATAGTGACTTAGAAGCCAATCACTCATTTAATGAGGGAAACACCTAATCATTTAGGGATTTTTGCTTGTATGGTACCAAACAATTAATTGTTCATCATCTGGTTTGTATGCAATTCTGAAATAACTGTATAGAAAATTCTGACAATAAAAAAAGAATGAGTGAAGGAGACTTGAGAAATAGAAAAAGGGATGGGTAAGGCCATACTGGCTTGACCTTCCAAAATAGCAGATAAAATCTACCATCATACTCTAACTGTGGACATCCAGAAAGAAAAAGGATGGATTCTTTACTTTAAGGAAATTTCAGAGAGAAATATTTTTCCAAGTTAGTCTTTTCTCCAAATTCTTTCTCCACTAATTTAATTGAAAATTTTTCTTTAATATGAATCTTCTTTGGCAGTTCATAACTTTACCTAGGCCTCTGGATAAGCATTCATTTCAAAAGAAAAAGTTGCACAAATCTTACTTAAAAAGCAAATAATCTCTGGTATACCTCCAATCCACATTATATAGGGCTGGACACAGGCATATCTATTCAGAATCATAATCATATTCCCATGACAAGAAAATTTTAAAGTATAATCATAATTCATCTCATTTATAGATCTAACAGCACAATCAAGAGGATAACATTGATTCTACCAATGAGGATCTGTGTGACTTTCTGTATCACACGACAAGTAGAAAAACAGAACATTAAAACCAGGCTTTCTGACTACAGAGTGAATTCTTCAGTCCTTCACATTAAGGCAAACATTCTGTTAATGTTGCTAAATGTTACCCCAAGAAAATAAAGTAAAAAAATTTCAACCACTGGAAAGAACATTGGAATATATTTGCATCCTCTTTCATTAATATTTGTTTTAGTGCTTCCAAAAGCATACCACAAAGACCACTGCTGGTACTTGAGACAACTTTAGATGGTATCCAACCAATATTTTTACTCTAATAGTTTAATATTTATTTTTCAGGGCAACCTCTATTTTTGGAAAATAGTTTAGTTTTTAGCTTATGAATGTAATTTAAAGATTCCATTCTAAGGATGCTAATTTATTTTAAAAACGACACTATCTAAAAATATTCATTGTTATCATAAATGGCACAAGACATGGCAAAACATGAAGACAAAATGGGAATGACTGAGGTTTGGAAAACACTGATTTCTGAATGCTTCCTTGTGGCCTGGGAGAATACAAAGAAGAACAAGGCACACATGCTAACTTCAGAATGTTCAGTCTTATGATAATTTTCACTTATATTATGAAAAATCAATAGTGCTATTAGAAAAGAATATCTAAAATCAATAACCTAAGCTTTGATTTTAGGAAGCTAGAAAAAGAAGAGCAAAATAAATCCAAACTAAGTAGCAGAAAATAAATAGTAAAAATTAGAACAGAGATGAGTAAAATTGTAAACAGGAAAACAATAAAGAAAATTAATGAAGTCAAAAGCTAGTCCTTTAAAAAGATCCTTAAAAATTGATAAACGTCTAGTCAGACTAACTAAGGAAAGAGAGGACACAAATTACTAATATCAGGAGTGAAAGAGAGACCATCACTGGTGATCCCATGAACACCGAAAGTATAATAAAGGGATATTATGAAAAACTCTATGCCCACAAATTTGACAACTTAGATGAAATGGATCAGTTCGTTAAAAATCACAATGTTCCAAAACTCACACACAGAAAAATAAGTAATCTTAATAGAATAAAGAATTTGAATCAATAATAATAACTTTCCAAAACAGAAAGCACCAGGCCTGGATGGTTTTACTAGTGCAGTCTACCAGATATTTAAGGAGGAAATGATACCAATTCTCTATAATCTCTTCCAGAAAATTGAGGCAGAGAGGATACTTCCAAACACATTCTGAGGTGAGTATTACCCTAGAACTAAAACCAGACAAAGACATTACAAGAAAGGAAAACTATAGACCGATATTTCTCATGAGCATAAATGCAAAAATTCTCAACAAAATATTAGCAAATTGAATTCAACAATGTATAAAAAGAATTATGTGCCATGACCAAGTGGGATTTATTCTAGGTATGCAATGCAATGCTGATTTAACATTCAAAAATCAATTAATGTCATTCATCACACCAACAGACCAATAAAAATCATGATTATACAATAAAGACAGTAAACACATTTGATAAAATGCCAAACTCACTCATTATAAAAATGCTCAACAAAATAAGAATAAAGGAAATTTCCTCAACTTGATAAGCAAGAACAAAAAACCTACAGCTGACATTTTACTCAAGAGTGAGAAACTAGATGTTTTCCCCCTAAGTTCAGAAATAAGACAAAGATTCCCCTATCACCACTTCTATTCAACATTGTACTAGAAGTTCTAGCTAATACAATAAGACAAGAAAAGGAAATAAAAGATATACAGATTGAGAAGAAAGAAATCATTAGTGCTCACCAATATTTTTGGTTCTCTTCTCTTTTCTGCACATCCAAGAGTTTTACATTTCTCTATTAACTTAAAGGCAGCTTGCTTTGGCCAAGAAAATATGAGGAAAGTGATATCTCAATAACAGACAGAAGTGATTAAGAGATGGTTGTGATTCCCCATGTGTTCTGCTGTGGCAACTGTGAAAGCATTTGTTGAGATGGAGGTGTCACCAGCAGCCTGGAAAGTTGAGCTGCCACGTGGAGCACAGCTAAGCCACTAAAATTTTGACACTTTTTTTTGTTACCACAGCTTTACATAACTTCATCTGGTGGATACATGCATGAATACATAAACTAACACAACAGAGCAGCTTTAACTACTCTGATAATATATGCAGTAATAGGAGAGAGAGAAAGGGGAAATGTCTTCTGGTTGGAAGATGAGAAAACTTTGTTGGAAGGGGGCATTTGTGAAGAATGGATCAGGAATTTGAAGGTCAGAGTATGGTAAGGGGAAGTCAGATGGAAGAAATCTTGTGAATAAGTTTCTGGAGGGTAGGATAAAGGGCTTCAGGTGGGAACTGTGTACAGGAACACGGGAAGGGGAGCTTGTAGTGGAAGCTAACACTGGAAAGACAAGTTATGGCTAGATTGTCAAAGGCCATAAATGCAAGCCCAGGATCTTGGTCAATTAGGACAGTGTCAAAGAGGATGGAAATGAAATGATGAGCATGAGAAAACATTTTTGTGGTACAGTTGACAAAACCTAGTAATTGATTAGATGTGGGAGGAAAGAGAGAGGCAGAATTTGAGGAAAACGAGTGAGTGGGTAAATGCCAGTTGATCCAGAGAGGTTTTGTGAATTGAAGTGAATAGAGATGAAGGCCTTGAATTTGAATATTGCAAAGGCTTGCTATTAAGCTGTACTATGATTATAATATCAGAGTGAACTGATTCAGATGTCTTTCCTGTAGATCAAGGAAAATAACCATTTTGATTAGTAGGACACAGTATAAATTGTGCTGAGCTCCAAAATGATATAACAAGATAATATCTCATTAAGATAGTATAATCATAATCAAAAGAATATGTAATTTCAGACAAATGTGCTTTTATAAAATTGAGCAAATAACCTATTTGTTATTGCTCTCATATAAAAATATTGATGACCTGAAGTCACTTAATTCAACATAGATAGTATATGGTTCTTGATCTTTTTAATTATTTAGATATTGGTATAAAAAGAAGTAACTATTTGAGGAAAACATGCAACATTTCTTGGGGTGGAGAATGATGAATAAACTACAAAATTTTCAAACTCTAATTCAAATTGTTTTAGAATAATATTATACCCATAGGAAGGTAACATCATATAGCTTATGAATATATGCATTAATAACAGATAAACAGTCAAAAAGATAGTCAATTTTGAGGAACACACATTCGAAAATGAAAAGTCATAACAGATTGCCCACAAAACAAATGCAAGGTTAAAATGATGCAACTAACGAAGGTTTAATTTCCACACTATATAAACAGCTTATACAACTTAATAACAAAAAACCAAACAACCCTATCCAAAAATGGGCAGAAGACCTAAACATTCAATTCTCCAGTGAAGACATACAAATGGCCAATAGGCACATGAAAAAATGTTCAGTATCACTAATTATCAGAAAAATGCAAATCAAAACTACAATGAGGTATCACTCATCACCAGTCAGAACGGCCATCATTCAAAAGTCCACAAATGATAAATGCTGGAGAGGGTGTGGAAAAAAGGGAAGCCTTCTACAGTGCTGATGGGAATGTAGTTTGGTGCAGCCATTATGGAAAACAGTATGGAAATTCCTTAAAAAACTAAAAATAGACTTGCCACATGATCCAGCAATCCCACTCCTGGGCATGTATCTGGAGGGAACTCTAATTCGAAAAGATACATCCACTCCAATGTTCATAGCAGCATTATTCACAATAGCCAAGACATAGAAGCAACCTAAATGTCCATTGACAGATGACTGAATAAAGAAATTGTTGTATATTATATAATGGAATACTACTCAGCCATAAAAAGAATAAAATAGTGTCATTTGCAGCAACATGGATAGACATAGAGATCATCATTCTAAGTGAAATAAGCCAGAAAGAGAAAGAAAAATACCATATTATATCACTCATATGTGGGATCTTAAAAAAAAAAGGGGGGGGGAGAGAACACTAATGAACTCATCTATAAAACAGAAACAGACTTGCAAACATAGTAAACAATTATGGTTACTGGGGGAAAGGGTGTGGGAAGGAATAAATTTGGAAATTTGAGATTTGCAAACGTAGGTACTATATATAAAAATAGATTTTACAAAAACAAGTTTCTTCTGTATAGCATAGGGAACTATATTCAATATCTTATAATAACCTTTAATGAAAAAGAATATGAAAACTAGTATGTGTATGTATAAGCATGACTGGGACCTTGTGCTGTGCACCAGAAATTGACACATTGTAACTGTCTGTACTTCGATTTAAAAAAAGAGAAGAATCCAAGGTTAAGGACTAAACCAGGGCAACTGAAACAAATTTTCAGAAACTCAAATATCTAATTTCTATGCTCTCCAAAAATAATAATAATAATAATAATAATAATAATAATAATAATAATAATAATAATAATAATAATAGCCAAAGAAAGGCAAATAAATGAAGGCTCTAGCTTCCACTTATCTTTCAATATATGGACTTGGTCCCCAGGACACCTTCACCAGCTTTGCACCTCCTCAAATCAATGTTGTAAGGAAAATGGTATTTCCTCTTATCCTGTGTCCTGCCTCCCCAGTGACTAAATCAAAAACTGTTTCTACGGAGTCTTCCTCTCAGCCTGAAGTCAAATCCTCTCTAAAGCATTAACAGCTAGCTAGTCTCGGGGATGTTTGCTTTAGAATGGGGGCTTCAAAGTTCAAAGTTCAAAAGATAACTGCTGCGATTCCTGTTAGGTTCCTGCACTAGACTGCGTGCTGTGAAACACCATATTCTGTCTGTTTCTGCATACCATTTTATTTTCAGCACCTATCACAGTGCTTAGCCTGTGGTAGCTGCTCAATTAATAATAATTGAATTGAAAAATAAATTACTCTCTAGTAGTTGAACTTTAGGGACACATTCAAGAATATTTGGGGGCTGAAGGGCCTCTTGTTTCTCTTCAAATCATACCTTATTCATATTCCAGTCTAGATTGGGAACATCAACACCTGGTACCAGTAGCGTATCATTAATACAAACTCATAGCTACCAAACGAGGAAGTTCAAGGTCAAGATAAAGATTTCAACAATAAAATTATTTGTGGAAAATAAGGTGAAGAAAAAATGTCTTTAAGGGAAAAAAGGGGAGAAACAAGAGAGAGAGGAGAAAATACTTAAGTTCCCTGTCTCGAGTTGAAAGAGGAAAACAGGTTTCAGATGTGACCAATTACCTGTCCTTTGATGATTCTGCATTAATACTATTTCTCGTGTCTATGAAAGTGGCCGGATACACCTTACAGACTTACATATGCATGTCCTGTTCCTGAATAAAGACTGCCGTCACTGCCCCTGTAGGGCAAAAAGTCAGTTGCTTTGGAAATCGTAACCCTAACATTCTCGTTGAACATAGTCTTTTTGCTTAAGTGGCAAGAAATAATAGCCATAGTACCCAGCTACTGCACTCAGAAAAGGTCAGCCTGTCATTTGTCTCTGATAGCTGTACTGGACCCCTGAATGTCCATTCTCATGTGACCGGCACCAGTACAATTAGCATGGCTTCAAGGATGCTTGTAGAGTGATTGTGCTCTAATAGCTTACTGTATCCTTCTCTCTGACCATGTCTGCTGAGAATACCATGGTGAATCTGTTCTCTTTCCTAAGCATTTTCCTACCACTGACTACAAGGTGAGAAACAGAATCAAATACACAGAGCTAAAAATCCAACTTTATGATGTGCTCTCTGATATTTTTACAATTCTCTTTTTAAACTTCAGTCTACAAAGCTGCTGTGTTAACTATGAATTCACCTTCCCTTTGAAATGAGTGTTTCCTTTGAGTGGTTCTGTGAGTGTTGGATCTGACAACCTTTGCTGACTGTATCATTGCACTAATGAGGTCAAAGTTGGTCTTCAGCTCAATTCCCACATAGTCCAATTACTTTGATCTGTTCTGTTATCAAGGGTTCAACCTAACTGTATTGTTCCAGTAGCAACTAAATGTAGTTCATGAAAAGAAGAACCAAGGAATAATAAATAGAAAATCAGCCATCCATCATTTTATTGAAAAGCAACTTTCATATTTTATATGGAGATTAATGTGCAGAATAAAATGAATACGTGCCATCATATGTGAAATTCGGCTCACCTGTATGCCTGTGTTCTAGTCAATAGCTCATCATTTGTAAAGGCTGAAGGTGGACTCAGAGTCTCCAGAAGGAGCCTCCATGTGCAAAGGGTTAATGCTAATTGGGGCTGACCAGTCCTTTTCACAAATGGACATCAATAAAAGCAAAGCTCAACACATCAATATTAACAAAATATTAATATATAGGGATAATATACCTTTTGGTAAACTACATTCCTTTATATTCATTGGTAGACTTCACATCTTTTCTATTACACATTGCAAAATTTTAATTACAGCCTGGCTACATGCTTCCCGTAGTATCTTTGATGTCTTCAACTGGTTCATGCTCAGGAAATATAAATTTCTTTTAACCCTAGCCTTAAAAAAATGATTAAGTGAGGTAAATATGTTGTAAAACTATGTTCACTAAGTAAGGGTGACTTTAAGGATTGGTATGTAATAGTTTTTCCTAAAAATAGTACCTAAGTTCTGATAAATCATAATTAATTCTACATGCTACACAGATGACCATTTTTCATTTTGATAATGATGTGCTTGTTCTGTTGTAAATAGAAAGATGAAACATAAAACATCAAACCTTGATTTCCCAGATGCTATTAAGATAAAAATATATACACATATTAAATACAAATAATACAGAAATACTGCAAAAATCTTGAAATTGGCATGTGAATGACGAAAG
Source organism: Camelus dromedarius (assembly GCF_036321535.1). Classification (NCBI taxonomy): domain Eukaryota; kingdom Metazoa; phylum Chordata; class Mammalia; order Artiodactyla; family Camelidae; genus Camelus; species Camelus dromedarius. The sequence goes on from NC_087436.1 coordinate 45,127,655, forward strand.
TTTGGGAAATGGGTATATGTCCTCAAAACAAAGGGCCTGAAATAAAAGTGATGATATTGGAAAAACATGTTTTTAAAAATTGCATTCCTATTAAAAAAAAAGAAAAGATGATTCGAGGAATATCAATTAATACAATTAATTTTTACTTAATATTTTGTATGCAATGCAGCTTCTAGCACAACTTTTTACCTGTGTGCTACCAAATCAATTCACCCAGAATGGGATACAAAACCCAAAGGGGTCAATGGTGTAAGTGGAAAGAATTTTGACCGTGTGCTCTTTCCAACAAACAACTAGATAAGCGTCCTTATAAGGACTCTTAAATGCCAAGGGTCCACCCACCAGCTATAGTATAACACACAGGTATCGGTTAAAAAAACAAAACAAAACAAAAACAAAAAACCTTCCATCCGGTAGGCTCTGCCTCATAAAACCCCAAGTAACTGCCTGAGAGGAACACCCCAAGTTCTCTGCCACAAAAAGAGCCTGTCACAAGTGGCCCAAAGCCAAAATATGGTTTAACTATCTGTCTTTTTTCACACCTATTAGCTTAATATTTTGGGCAGAAGAGAGAGGTGAAAATGCCTCAAGACAGATAAATGTCTTGGCCTGTCAGAGAAATTCAAGAGGACTGTGTGACGGAAAGTGCTGAGTGAGGGTGGGGTGCCCAGGATGGGGTTCCACAGGCAGGCAGGGACAGGGTTTTGCGGGGCCCTGAAGTCTCCTGTAATGTGTTTAGATTTTAATCTAAGTGCAATAGGAAGTCACAGAGGAGTTTTCAGCAGGAGAATGAGATGCTCCTATTCTCATATATAAAGCCATTTCTAGATACTTGGTGGAGAATTAAAGAGGGAAGGGGGAGACCAGCGGGGCAGAGGAAAGATTGGTCTGAGGCTGTTAAATTAGTTGGATAGTAAGTGATAGTGGCCTGGGCTAGGGTGGCCACCAGGGAAATGGAGAGACGTGGATGGCAAGTAGCAGAGGATGGGAATGAAGGCTGATTTCTAGACTTCTGGTGGGTTTTATGGAGATGATAAAGAGTTCAAAGAAACACACATGTGGCTGCACGGGAATCAGAACTTCCGTTTGGGCTGTGTTGCGTTTAGGACAGGATGAGATGCACAAATGGAGATGTCAGGTAGGCAGGAAGTTGGATGTAAAAGTCTGGAGCTCAGTTGAGAGGTCTGAGCTGAAGACCTCAGTCTGGGACTCCTCACCATAGACAGTAGTTCAAACTATGAGACTGAACGAGATCACCTCAGGAGAGAGTATACAGAAAAGGAAAGAGGGTCTGGGGCAAAGCAACATAAATAGAAAAGATAGAGGAGGAAGAGCCGGCAAAGACAGAAGGCAGGACCAGGGAGGCCTGGTGGAAACCAGGAGAGCATGGTATCATTCAAGCCACAAGGGTTTCAACAGAAGGACACGCTGACAAGTGCCAAATGCTACTGGCAGGAGGAGTAAGATGAGGGGGAAACGTTGCTGGCAGAGTCACTGGACCCTGGACTAGGGCAGTTTCAGCAGAATGGCAAGGGGCGGAGCCAGACTGGAGAACGTCAAAGAATAAAAAAATGAGGAAGTGAACACACAGTGGATACGTAGTTCGTTCTAAAAGTCTGTTTATGCGATGGAGCTGAGAGGGGAAGACGTGCAGTCAAGAGAGATTTCTGTGGCTTGCTTTTGTGTTTTAGGATAAATTGGCTGGATGGATTAGGGGACGTTAGGGCTGCCCTCCTTCCCCCGGCTTCCCGGCGCGTTCCTTTCCGCTTCCTGGGTCTGCTCCACACTCGCAAGCACCCCGTTCACCGACAAGCAGACACTGCTTCCAAGGGAAAAGCACAAGGCCCCCCCTCTTCAAAGTGTCTTTTCAGATAGATGATTTGGTTAATCGGGAGGAATTTCAATTCAGTTTATTTGACAAATTATGTTCATATATATGTTGAAAACTAGTTTACTTATCGTCAGAAACTTGTCTCAGCAAAATAAAGTGTCTTCCCACCATATTTCATGTTAGAAATAGACCAAGGAGTTAAGAAATGATGAATAAAGTCTTTGTTTCAGTCAAAGGCCCTGTTTTAGTCTGTTGGGACAATTGTAACAGAATACTACAACCTGGGCCACTCAACGTTCTAGAGGCGAGGAAGTCTGCCATCCAGGTGTCAGCAAGACTGATTGCTCCTGAAAATTGTGAGAAAATCTCCCCACGCTCCCTCCTAGCTTCTGGTACTTTGCTGGCAATTTTGGTGTTCCTTGCCTTGTAGATGCTTCTTCATAAGATCTCTGCCCTCATGCTCACAAAGCACCCTCCCTGTGTGTGTGTCTGTGTTCAGATTTCCCCCTTTCATAAGGATGCTAGCCAGTTTGTATTATGGCCCATCAGCATGACCGCACTGTAACTTGTTTACCTTTAAAAAGACGTTATTTCCAAACAAGGTCTCAATCCCCGGTACGGGGGCTTAGAACTTCAATTAATCTTTTTAGGAGGACACAATACAAACCATAAATGTATTAATCAAAAATAATCCCTTTTTCCCTTGATGAAAGAGAAAAAAAAAATTGCTTTTTGTGAAAGAGAGAGCTTTAGATTCATGGTGTTTGCCCTGATTTTGATCCTGCAGTCCTTATGCAGGCAGACTTGTGTGTGTTCAAGACCTCCAGGATGTCCACAATGGGGAGCAAAACCTCATGGGTATCTTAGTTTATTTTTGTGGCTTGAAATTCAGAAGAACTAATCATAATCTTCATTTCACAAATGATGATTTCTAGTAATGGCTTTCTTAAAGTATACACAGTTTTTAAATATACAGGTATTTTCTTTTCATAATATAAGTAGTTCTATGGAGTTTGGAGTTGAATTGCTCAGAGAGCTAGATATTTTTCAGAGATGAACCTTTTTCTCGTGCTAAAATCCTGGTAAGTTACTCTTTATTAGGTTAGAGAAGCCATTTTTAATTCAATCAAATACTTTGATAATTCCTTTACACACAAAAAAAGGTGAAGTCCCAAACAAGAGCCACGATGCTCTGAAGCAAGAAACAGAAGGAAAACTGGGACTGAAGAGAGGGAGAAGGGAGAAGCCAAGCAGCTGGATGTGAACCTAGGCTCTGTGCCAAGAACTGCTCATGTGAGGAGCTCCCAGAAGCAAGAATCACAGAGGGACTTCTGAGGTCTAATATTTATTGTTGATTGTTCTCTAGGCTGCATGTTACCTCCCTTCATAACCTCAGACCTTCAGTAAAGGTTCACATGTACAAGCTTGGGTCAGTGGAACTTTGGGGGAGCATGGAAAGGGGGTGCCCAGCATGAGACAACAAGAGTGCAGAAAAGTGACTGCAGCAAGGAAGACAGGAGGCAGATCGGGGGTTAAGGGTCTGATAGAAATAAATGATTAGCCAGACATGACCAAACACTGCATAAACTTCACCAAAAATTTTGGAACATGTTGGGTGGAATGTGACTCCCTCCAGTCTTTGGATAGGATCCGTACCAATTGTACTTAAATCTGAAAGCAAGTACAGGACTCTGGCGACATCTTGGCAGCTGACACTGACTTATCTAAGTGTAACTGTGTCCGGTTTCTGGCACCTAATAGGACCTGAATACATCTTAGTTGTTGTTGTTGTTGTTGTTTTAATTTAACAATCCTACAGAAATACAAAATGGGAAAAACCTCACTTACAAGTGGTTTGCATGAAAAAGATTAAGGGATTTTAGTTGGTGAAAAGATCAATATTAGTCAACAATGTTCCCCAAGAAAATAATGAAATCTTGAGCTGCATTAATAGAAGGAGAGTTTCCAGAAGCAGGGAAATGTTATCTTCTTTGAATCTTCCCGGGTGTAATCATATTTATGTTCAGTTCTGAACACTTTAAAAAGACATTGACAAAACAAAATAAATACAGACGATGGCAAAGAAAAGGGTGATGAACCTGGGAGCCGTGTCAAATATGAAACAAATAAAAATACTTTCTTATATTAACCTTAAAAAAAGAAGTCTTAGATGATACATAACATCTGTTCAAATACTTGTAGAGTTATCGTATAGAAGAGTGTGGTAGGCAGAATAATGGCCCCCCAAAGAAGTCTACTTCCTAATCCCTGACACCTGTAGATATGTTACCTTACATGGCCAAAGGGACTTCGCAGATGTGACCAAAGATCTTGAAACAGGGAGATGATCCTGGATTATCCAGGTGAGTCCAATGTAATCCCTAGAGTTCTTAAAAGATAGAAAAGAGAGACATGAAGTCAGAGTTGGAGGGGGCAAACTGACTATACAAGCAGAGGTCAGAGTGATGGGGGCCACAAGCTAAGGGAGGTGGGCCGCCTCTAGGAGCTGGAAAAAACAAGGAAATGGATGCTGTCCTGGAGGCTCCAGAGGAAACACAGCTCTGCCAGCCCATTCGAGACTTCTGACCTTCGGAAATATAAAATAGTGAACCTGTGGTGTTTCACCACTAAATTTGTGGACTTTTTTTTTTACAGCAGCAATAGGAAACTAGTACAAAGAGTTAAACAGTCTAAATAGTGCTGAATAACAGAAAGAGCATAAGTAGGTGTGCGTTAGGGGATAAAATTTTGGTTCAGTGCAAAATCCCAGTCTACCAGCATGAGAGGTGGAACAGACTGACCAGGGTGGAGCCCTGCACATGGAACTCAATTATCAACACTAAATGTCCATGAGGCAGGGCAAACCTGGGGCCAAAAGGACATGCCTGCTTCAGCCAGATATAAGAGTGAGAAAGTAAGAGAGACAAAACAGTGAATGAACAATATTAACACACTTTGGGAAGACAGAAAGTAAACAGAGGAGTGGCCATCAGTATATCGGCTGATTCACGTGACTGTGAGTTATTGGGAAGCTGTTTACAGATTGGATGAATAAATCTTTGTATTTAGGAAAAAAACTCTCAGTAGATATAAAGACAACTAAAGAAACTAAACCAAAGACATTTTTATTTAAGGAAGTATTAATTCCAGAGGAAAATATTGCTCACGACAGGATACATAATCATAGTACATGACTACTTCACTTAGGTGAACATTATCGACAAAGTAATAATAGTGACAACACCAAATAGTGATTTAACCAAAACTGTGATAAATTTTGGAAAAGGAAGTGTAAGGTAGTTGAAAAAAGTTAAGTCCTCAACAACTAGAAGTGTACGTCACTAAGTGATATCTAACCAGATAAACCAAGAAATCATTACTTTTGAGAAATACTGACAGAATACTAGAAGAAATAACTGGAAGAGTTGAAAATGGTTGCCTCTGGGAAGGAAAACTGGGGTTATTTTTCATGTATTTCTTTCTCTCCAGAGTTGCAAAGTAGAAAAGGGGGACATATTTCCATTCTGGGGTAATTTGTAGGACAAAACTACCAATCTGAACCCACTCCTTCCTGCAGTTTACTAAGAAATGGGTTGTTTTCTTAAACCTAAGAAACAACCAGAATATACAGAAAGCTGGCAGCTAAAGCAGGAGAAATAGAAAAGAACACAAGAGCATCATCAGAACAGTATGCATACAAACCCATCCATGCAGCCACGCAGAGAAGAGAGAGGGAATTGACTCTCTTGGCTGTCACTGCTGTCAGACAAAAGGGCAAGTATTTTATATGATTATTCCATATAATTATCACAACAGCTCCCAAGAGATTGCAGTTATTATGTCCATTTGATGGCCAAGGAAGCTAAGGTTAGAGACTTGCCCAGGGTCACACAGCGGGGAAGGTACAGAGTTCAGACACAAATGCTGTTGTGTATGATGTCGGAGCCTGTGCCCCCCCCCCCCCACTACCTCACTTACTGTACCTGCAGTAGAGCATGGTAAGTGCCCTACTGGGAGAACTGAAGGGCCACATTCAAATAAAATAGAGAGCAGTATTACCAAGTAATACGAGTATGACCCCGCCCAGGAGCATCAGAGCTGGGGCATGGTTGTAAAGAAACAGATCCAAGTCCTTGGGGTGAAGCTGGCACAGGCCTAGGCAGTCAGAAGCTTCAGAGCTTACCAGGACCAGACAGGGTGTCCCTACTGCTACTGCCTGAGAAATCGGTGCAAAAAACGAGCTGGAGTAAAGACTACAGTCCTAGCTGGACCCACAAATGTCAGGGACAGTAAATCAGAACTCAAAGCCAGAATCGGAGCTCCCAGTCCTAAGACCTCTGACGTTCCCAGAGAGAGAAACATGAGTTTCCCAAGAGTTACCTACCTCAGAAAGCTGGGAATTGGCTTGCTGGAATCTTCTCTTAAACAAGAGGCATGAGAGACCTAGGGAAGTAAAGGACCTCAGAGCACACGTACAGCAAATGTTAGCTCTCCATCCAAGGAAGCCTGTCCATTTCGTCGCTACAGATTTCCCTCCGAGATGGAAGCATCCATCTGCCTTTCTCTCAGCCACTAAGAAAACAGCCCATGTCTGTAGTCTCCCACCGAAACTGTCAGAGGTCGGAGCAGTCCCACCAGGAGAATGTAAGGAGGGTCCTATATGACATTTTTAAAAAGGTGAGGGAAAGGGAGCACGGAACTGAGATGATCACAAAGGGGAAGAGAGGGAAGGGTAAAGACAGAAGAAAGATGGCACAGCTGAATACAGAGGAATAGAAGCAGCAGGAAGAAATTCATCAAAAGGCCGGCTGTGGAGGAGAATTTTCCATTCATGTGTCTTTTGATTCTCAGCTTCTTTATTCTGACATAAAATTTCCTTTGTTTCCTTTTTATTTTGTATTGAGGTTACATAAGAATTCCTTATTTTGCACTAAAGTGACATTAAAAATCCCCTGTGATAAGTCTACTAAAGATTTATACCAATACAACTTTATTACTTCATGATAAATCACTTTTGTCACATGATTAAGGTTGGGTGTTGCTCTTTCTCAAATGTTCTGTGTTTCATATGTTGTAGAGTCCTAAGGAAATAATGCTTTTTACTAAACTGATTTTTGAAAGATAATAGACTCATAGAGGTTGAGGTATCTGGGATTAACATCTAGCCTTGATCATTGACCATTTTCTTTGTAACTCACCTTTGGAAGAAAATGCATTGTTGCCCAAACCAAGAGATTTGAGTACCTCTTCTAATTTTAAAACTGTTCCTATAGGCATAGTGCTATAAAATAGAAAGGATCTTCAAGAAAGAAAAGAGAACTAGATTTTCACAGTTTCCACGTTACATCTATATCAGTCTTTGTAATGCATTTGAGATAAAGGAATCTTTTTGTTATCAAACCACGCCTTTTCTGGAACATAGCTGATATAGAGAGATGGAAAACTCCCTTGTAAATTCAGGGCAGGGATAGACATTTAAAACAAAAGCATATCTCTATATTGCTTTCCATTTTGGTTAAATCATCCATTTCTTATCGTAAGTCCCTAATTTAGACGTCTAAGAATGATTGCTATTCTATTTTAGTTTTCTAAAAGTAGGAGGTTCAAATTTTAGTCTAGACTCTGAACTTCTCAAGGTCAGGAACCACGCTCCACTAGTCTTTATATTTCCCAGTTTTGGCAAGGCACCTGGAACCAAGCAGCCTTTCAATATGTGCTGCTGAAATAACTGAACTAACATATATCAGAAAAGAGCAGTAAAATACCAGAAACTGAAAGGTAATCATTTTGTCAATCTGGCTTTTTTTAAAAAACACAATGAAGAAAATTTTCAGTATTGACAAGCACACCCATCAAAGTCAATTTACTGCAGCTAAAGAAGATAAGGAAATGTAACTTCTTCAGCCTTTCAAACCTTGTTCCTGTGAAGGAATTTTTTAATTAAAGAAAATGTTTTTTTTTTTTAAGTCAATTACAGAAAGCCAACATAACAAACACATTTTATCTCTTGAGCAAATAAATTTAGTATTAATAATAATATTGTAAAGTAAAATTTAAAAGGAAATTTCAAATTAAAAAAAATAAGAACAGATTAAATACTCAATCTAGTGACTAAAATAAGTTACCCCAATTAATAAACAATTGAATGGAAACAGCAGATGATTAAAAGGTAACAAAAGGAAGCTTATCTTGTTAGAATCGCTTAGTTAACAATACCTCATTGCCTCCTTCCTGTCATACCAGGCTATACTGTCCTAAAAGAGAATTGTATCAGATATTAGATATTATATTCCTGACCCATTAAAAACTGTGAGCCAAAATATCTTTAGTTTCAAAAGACAACTCTGCAAATGTAATTTAAATGACTTTACCATTTTAACTAGACATTGGTTATAAATTTGGAAACTGCCGCCTAGTTTATCCACGTAAGATTTACTATTTTGACATTTCAAATTACTGAAGTATAATAATCTTTGTTAAACTGGAGATTACATGGGCAGTAGAAAGACCACCCATGGCAGCATTGGGAATTGATGCCTTTCTGATCTGCTTTGCATGTGTTTGATGAAGGATGCAATTCAGCTGTAGTCCTGATTTCATTCTTGGGTAACTTCCCCTTGGGCAGCACAGTGACCTCTTTCCACTAGATATTCATGTGCTATATTGATTGACACCCAGAACAAGTTATTAGATCTTTTTTAAATGCATGGCTTTTCTGTGGAAAAAAATAACTTTTAGAGAATATGAGTAATGTGTTTTATAAAGATAATATCTGTGCTTCACAGAGAACAAAATAAACTTCCTACTGAAGACATCCATACAGAAACTCAGGGTTGCAAGCTAGGCTTCTGTATTAGGACTAACTTCTTTTTGATAATTACATGTAATAAGCATTCTTTGTAATAGTCACCAAACTCAGCATAAGATAATGATATAGTCTCCCTTTTTTTTTCTATTTGTCTGTATATTTTAGAACATGTTATAAACGCTTCTGTAATTGTTCTTGTGCCAAAGAATCTACATTTTCTCCCAATATCTTCTTCTCTTCTTCATGGAAAAACCAAATTTCACAGCCTTCCTTGTTGCTAGATATATTTAGGTAGATACATTTTCATTCAGTGAGTAAGTGTCATACAACATTTTGGGGGACTTTCTTTAAATGGTAGGTAATCCACACTCTTTTTTATTGCCCCTTCCTCCTTCCTGCTAGCTAGAATGTAGACATGATGGGTGGAGCTGGAGCAGCTATCTTGAGCCACCAGGGCTTGGTAATGGTGCTACCTATGAAAGAGCAATCACGTAGAAGGTACTGGATCCCTGAGGACATTGTGAGACAGACTTACCATATCAACATAAAACTATTTATCTATAAAACCTTTTTTCTATTCAAGAAATCAATTTTGCTTTCACTTAAGACACTATATTTTGGGCCTCTGTTACTCTCAGTAAAATCTAATCATAAATCATAATGTCTAATGCAATAGAGAATTAAGGAATGACACGACTTAACCATTAGAGGACTTTAAATGCCCTTTCTTTGAGAAGAAGTATATGCCTGCAAACTCTACATTTAGAGAATGACAATGTAAGAGGAGCAAATATGACAGCTACTATTTTGGGGGAGAGGGAAACTGATGCATAGGAAAACTGAGATTCAGAAAGGTTAGGGAACATATCCAAGGTCACATGACCCGTAAGAGATAGAGACAGGATAAAGACATCACCAGGTCTGATGGTCAATGGTACCACATCTGCCATAATCCTCAGAGAACAGATTGCCAAGCAGTGTTCCTCAGACACACCCTCACTCTGCCGATGGATACTGTGGTAGGCAGGGTGGCACTGTTCTCTCCTCCAATACCAAAATGATGTTGCCTATGTGTGCGTTCCTACTAGTGCCATATAGCCTCCATCCCAGAAAGACATTCATAAAATATCACTGTTTGCTTTCCAAAACTAGCAGTTGGAAATAATTTCTCTCTGCTACAGAACCAAAATTAAACTACAGTCCTTAAAACATTTTGCATTTTGCAATTCACAAAGGGCATTCGTATATAAATAACTGTATTCAATCACAGGTACTTTATAATGCATGCAAAACAGCTATTATCCCCATCATAAAGATGCAAAAAATTAAACATCCGAGAAATTAAGTGACTTAAGCAATGCCACATAGTTAATAAAAAATAGGGCCAAAATTCAAAATGCACCTTTCCATGTTTATTATTCTTTCAACTACACCAAGGAGTCCCATGACTTTTGAAACCATTCTTTATCTCACCAATAAGTCCAAAGCAATGGTCATGCATACTGATACCATACCCGGGACTAGATTCTCCGAAACAAAAACTAATCTCTACAGTTAGTCGAGAGGCTTTGGAAGTTTCATTATCCCTTTCAGGTTAATAAGATGGTAATCAATGCACCCCAATTCAAATAGCTTTAAATCAGTTCTGGGGATTAGTATTAATTTTGCACTCTGTCACCCTAGTTATATAATACAGGTGTGCAACCATGAAAACATCTTGCCATCAATGAAAATCCAAATCTGGAAAATAAAACATGAAACTTTAGAGCTGGAGAAATTCTTGGGCATAATCCAGTACAGCTCCCTCACCAACGGAAAGAGTTATCCTGCAATGTTAGCTTTGCTTAAAGTCATACTGCTAGTGACAATCAGGACAGGAACTAGAACCCAGATTTCTTGGGGCTAAGTCTTTGTTGTTTGTACCACAACTTGCTGCTTCCTAACACCTGTGGAGAGTAAGTGATGGAGCAGATATTATTCTTATACTAAGAGGATTCTTCTGATGTATTTTCTTTCTTTCTTTCTCTCTCTCTCTCCCTACTTTTTTTTTTTTTTAGATATTGTCCTTCAATAAAGAGTTTTATTATTGCATTTATGATGTGCTTCAACTTATAAAAATTAATGTTATTTACAGCATTTCCTTTTATAAGCTGGTAAGACCCATTTTATATGGGATTGATGCTAGAGAATGGGGCCCCTGTGTAGCCAGTCATGGGTTAACTACACAATTAATCACCATTTTCATGACACAAAGATAATGAAAAAAAAGAAATGCTTAGATTTGCCAAGTCACTATCAAGTTCACTTCAGCTATCCACACCAAAGAGTTCTGAGGTTAAATGACAGACACTGTTTCACCTAGTATTTGTAATTGTCTACACAGTCCTCTTGGTATCCACAGGAAATTGATTTCAGGACCCCCAAGGATATCAGAATCTGCAGATGCTCAAGTCCCTTATATAAAACGTCATAGTTTTTGCTTATAACCTACGTACATCCTTCTGTATATTTTAAATCACCTTTTGATTACTTATAATACCTAATACAATGTCAATGCTATGTAAATAGTTGCCATCATATGTGGCAAATTCAAGTTTTGCTTTTGGGAACTTTCTGGGATTCTTTTTCTTTTTAGAATTGGTTGTTTAAACCTAAGGATTCAAGATTTTCAGACATGGAGGGCCAACTGGATACATACAATTCACACGCTTTACTGGTTATATGTTTTCTCCACTAATGCTGGGTGAGTACCTTCTTGCTGTGTTACTGTGGGAACCCCAAAAAGCACTTCAGTGGCTACATGAGATATTTAAATGAAAACAAGGCTTAACCCTTATACCCCAAATTTCTCAGCCCTACTCTGATCCCACCCTTCCCACTGGTAAAATATATATAGTTTTAAACTGAGCTATATATACTTATTTCAAATTTCCTTTTACACTGCTATCATCTTATTCTTAAGCTCCCTTTCTCAATATCTCACACTGACAATTAATTTGAAACATATTCAAATTGATGATGTGTAAAAACACAAGACACAGGCTGCTCTTTCTCCAGAGAAGATAAAACTTAAGAGTTAGTTGACAAATACGAGAAATCAAGAAATATTAAGCAAAAAAACACTGTCACTTTTCCTATCAGCATTTAAATAGTACTGCAGTATATGGATTTGTTGGTTTAGGTGTTTTGTTTTGTTCTGTTTTGTTGAGGGGGGAGGCAAGAGGATTGGCTTATTTTACTTGTAACTGGTATTTTAAATAATTAATTAATTGAAAAATAAATATGATCCTTTCTTTTAACCAAGTGACTTGGCCATATCCTGTTTTGTGAAATAGATGCTTCCTCCTTTGTTTTACAGACACTGTAGTATCATGTTGAAGCTTAGTATGTCAGGAAGACAAAAGTCACTTCACGAATATCTACAACTTATGTCTGACTTGGTTAGAATTCTATACCAAGAGTTTTTTCAAATGATCTAGCTATGGTCCTGACCTTGCTTGAACAAGGCATAGACTCCATATAGAGCAACAGGGAATAGCCACTCACTCACGTTCCTAGATTCACAATCACTTTAGCTGAAAAGTGGAGTTACCTACCTTGGCTTATTTACTGAAAATTTTTAATCTAAATTCTCTAAAAGGTCATTTGTAGTAAAAATCTTAAATTACATTACATTGGAATTCACAGTGACTAGTCATCTATGTTTTATTTTTTAATTGGGGGAGGGCAAATAATCAGGGGTTTATTTATTTATTTATTTTTTTACTTCAATGGAGGCACTGGGGACTGAACCCAGGACCTCATGTATGCTAAGCAGGTACTGTACCACTGAGCTATATCCTCCCCCCAAGTCATTTATGTTGATAATTGAAAAACAACACATAGCAGATATGGCCTTGTTCACATGGAGCATAAATTTCGGTGGGGAATTATCATCACAGGCAGATAAACAAATGAATAAAGAAAACGACTGCAGATTGATGAAGTTAATACAAAAATTAATGGCTTTAAACGAGAGAATAACATGATTCTATTTGCTTTCTTAGAAATCACTCTGGCTTCTTGAAGAATGAAATGGAAAATGAAAATGAAGCAAGAAATTAGAAAGATCTGTTTCAGGGTGATCTCAAAAGACAGGAAGATGAGCTGACGAATTTGTGATATATTATAGAAGTTGAGGAGACAGAACCTTCTGATGGATTGAATGTGAATAATACAGGGACACCTTATCAAGAATGGTACCCAAGATTTTAGCTGTGACTCTATTCAGTGCTAGTATCATTCACTGAGAAAAGGATCAAGAAAGAAACACAGATTATGGGGAAATGTAGCAAATTCTATTCTGGATAGAATAATCTGAAATTTCCTGTGGAACATCATAATAAAAGTGATAACTAAGTGTTTAAATATAAGAGTCTCAATTTCAGCAGCAAATCCTGGGTTAGAGATGGAATATAGAAAGTCATCAATGTATCATGACAATGAAGCCATAGGAGTAGATCCAACTGATTAGGGAGAAACATGCAAATGAAGAGAGAAATGATGCTAAGTCAAAACATCACTAAAGACTCACCAAGAAAAGAAAACACGCAAGACACTGAGAAGAAGTAGCTAGAGGATTCAGAAAGAAAACCAGATTTCTGGATTAAGGGTCTAGAGTATGTGTGCATTATTACTGATATGTGGAAGACAGAAGATTATTTATTGGGTGGTAAGGGATTGTAAATCCATAATTGTGTTAGCCATGTCAAGCTTACAATGCCTGTGATTCCTCCAAACAGAGATATTCAAGAAAATAGTCTGAATATTTGAGTCTGTACCTCAGAGAGAAGTCTGGAGAGAAGATGCAAATGTGAAAACTTCTAGCATATATGATATTTGAAGTCATTAAGTTAGGGGAGATCACTGTTGGGAGAAAGTATGGGGAAAAAATGAAGGTTGGATCAAGCCCTGTGGAGCTCCAACGTTTAGAGGTTGAATCAATAGAAAGAGTAAGAAGCCAGAAGAGTGTGACACCATGGATGCTAAGACAGAAAAATGTTTCCAGAAGAAGAAACTGATCAATGGTGCTGAATGCTGCCAGGAAGTTGAGTGAGATGAGAACAGAAATGTGCACACTGAATTTGGCCTGATCAGTTTCATTGACATGGTAGAGATGCACACCAGATTCGAGTGGCTCAAAAGCTGAATAGAAGGTGAGAAAGGGTAAGAGCACAGGTGGATTACTTTTTGAGTAACGTGGCCAGAGAGAGTGACAGAGAAATGAAGCCACAGATTGAGAGCTGAGGGAGGTAAGGGGTTAGTGGGGTTTTTTTTCTTTAAGAAGAAAAATATTATAGCATCTTTTATATTGATGAGAATAATGCAATAGAAAGAAAGATATTCACAATGTAAAAGATAAAGGAAGGACTGAAGTGTTTTAAAAGACCAGAAGGAATGAGATCCCAAGCAAAATTGGAGGGATTGTCCCTTGATGAAAGAATTAACTCTCTTTCTTTCCATATTTCTCTAAGAAAGAAAGAGATTCAGGTTATTTATAGATTTAGCAGTGAGAGTTCTCTGATGACTGTAATTTTTCTCAGTGATACATGAGATGGAGTCTTCTGCTGAGAACTGGGTAGGGAAGGGGGGAGAGGTAATGAGACCTCTGAGGAACAAGCAGACAGACAAAATAGTCATCGTGTAGAGTAGAAAAGTAAACTGAATAGTGTAACTAGGATTACAATTTTTGATATGTATTAATGTGCCTTTCTCTTGAATTTCCATGGACGTGACCATCTCTCTACTCAGCGGTATCCATCTACAAGGGAGAGTAAGTGCCAAGGGGCACAGGAGGGTGGAGATGAGGACAATTATAACAGGAATAGAAAGAAAGCAACAAATGTTCAGTTGAATCCCTAATAATACCATAAGTTTGAAAAAACAGACTTTATCAAGAGAGAAAAAATTTTTTTAATTCCTTAAACTCTCAATAATGCATCAAAAGCCATTCTGGCTGATTTGATCATCAAGTTTATTATCAGTAGAGAAACTCAAGATAGGGCACAGGAAAAGTCCCTGCCACATGAGGAGAAGAAGAGAAGCCCAGCTGATCCAGCCCTAGAAGAATGTGGAAATGAGAAAGGGAAAAGGTAGAGCAAGGACTTTGTCTTTCCTCCCACTCCTCATGGGAACCCAATAGCGGCGGCTATAGGAACATTCTGATGGGTAGAGAGGCACTGGAGAACATTAGAGACAGCAGGCTGCTTCTCCAGGCAGAGCTTGGAGACACAAACCTCAGGCACAAGTCCCTCATTTGTCTCAGCACCATGTCCAATTCACCTGGAATAAATTGCACACATATTACTACTGGTTTCTTAAAGCTCATGTGGAATATATGCAGATATAAAGATACTGAGAGGGCTGGTTGACCAGAAGACCCAGCACCATTAAAAAAGAGACTACAAAGCATGAGATCTGGGCAACCACATCATTAGCTAAGACTATAGATTTCACAAACAGATGCACACAGAATATCTCCAAAATGCCACAAGAGATCAGACACATCTCAATGGGTTCCAGTGCAAAGGGCCAAGGATCAATACAGATAAGACACCTCTCCAACCCAGCAAAGACAACAGGGATCTAGAATTTCAGTGAGTCTGAGGTCTTCTTGCCCTCTATCATAAAATCAGGTACGCTGCTTCATCTATCTAGAACCCATCATGAAAAGGAGCTAGAAAGAACGAAGAGATTTGAAAGACAAAGCACCTAAATGTTGTCCAAAGCAATGAAATCTGAAATTGAGATTCCATTCATTAAACTTTATATCCAAGGTTCCCCTACCCAATATCTCATCTCCCCAATTTTTGCTTCTGCTACTGAGACCTGGGAGGGGGAGATGACATCTGTTACAGAAAATAAATATTCACTTTTTTTTCTCAAATCAGAGCAATGGTGTTTAATATTTGGACCCAACAGTAAGAGGAAAAAAATCAAAGAATTTCTGGACTGTGTTCGAGCCCATTTGAAGTTGATGATCAAGAGTTTAAAACTGAATAAGTCAGCTTTACTGTGAATTTTTTTCCCCCAGTTTCAAGGGAATGGTTGGGTTCAATCAGGGTTGAGTCTTAGCCAGTCAAATGTGAAGAAGGAAAAGAGGAGCAAGGGAGTTTAGGGCATTAGCAAGGGAGTGATAATAATGATGGACCATGACATTATGCTGGACAAGAAAGGAAATGAAGACGGGGGAACTGATGGATAGGGCATGTAGGGTCGATGGGCTGGAGGTCTCCATGACATTGAAGAATTGTTACAACGGGTGTACTAGAGCAATTGAGCTGGGAAAATAAGTGGTGGGAGTCAAAGAAGGGGATATTTAAAGATTTTAAAGGCAGTGGTGACATCATTCACAGTATCTTATAGGTGTACAACTTACCAAGTACATTGACATGCACAATTGATGTATTCAACTATCTTTGCCTACAGAGAAAGAGAAATTTAGTGAAGTGATTACAAATTCAAAAAATTAAGAGGGAAAATCTACATTTAAGTACACTTGGGAAATTTAGAAACAACCACGTAAATCCAAACACTAAAATACAAATCCATCATTTCTTTTCACTGATACACACTTCCTAAAAACCTAAACCACAATTTTTATTCAATTACTTAGCCGGCAATTTAGCTGATGAATTAGTGAAAGTTATTCCACTAGCTTGTTTACATTTTAAAAAAATAGAATTGCTTTTGTTTTCTGTATTTTCAATTTAGACATCTTCATTGCAACTAAACCAAATTTAAAAATTTTGATCCAAATATCTAGATTTAAGGATATCAAATTGTATCCTTGCAATTTGCTTCCACTGAAGCACAATGATCAAACATTCTAATCTTCCCCATCTTGCCAACTGACCAGCAAAAATCAGTCGATCCCAGAAACAGACAGTAAGCCACCTCTGCAGACACTTTTTCTCCCTTTCAGTATCTGTTTCAGTTTCTGACAGTTTTTTCCATAACCCCACAAAATGCAAACATTTCATTTTTGTAAAAAAGAAATCATTCTACACTATTTCTATACTTGAAATCTAAGACTTTCAGAAATTGATCAATAGAATAATTCTACATACCCACTTTCAAAAGTAGAAATACTATTTGATGGCCAATTAAATCACCCATTAAAATGAGCAAAAATTAATGTAAAATTGTATTAATTCAAATTTTAAAATGTTTTAGTTTGAAATATGTAGTGAAATGATGAAAACACTGTTTTTTTAACTATCATTAAATCAAAGGGTCACCCCGTGGAGGACAAAGGCCTGCTCTCTGGCCTTCTCAACTCTGCTAAGCCAGCCCGGTACTCAGAAATGATTTGAATTTGAATGCGCAGGACAGGCCACTCTGAAGTTCCCACAGTGCTCCCTACTCTTTGTTTTCAACCCAGTAACTCTGTTCCCTGCCGATAAATGATTTTTAATTGGTGGCCTGTGGTTTCAGTCAATCTCCGTGTTTCATACAGAGTCAGTTTAAATTGTATTGTTCTTATTTTCATTTTCCAAATTTTAAGCAATCTTAGCTTTTTACATTTAAGCTGCCTGTTTTCATATTAGAAGTGTCTACAATGCTTCAATCTCTGCTAGACAACTGTTTGACCTGAATTCCGTAAGTAAGAACGTTATTGCCCAAAATTTGAGAAGACAAGATAATTTGTGTCTTCCAGTTTCAACCACAAAGAAGTTAACCCATTTTTGCTAACATTTGAAAAAAATATACATGTATATGATTTTCTTAGATTCCAGTTCCTTGAGGCATCACTCAAACTTCACATGAGGTTCAGAGTGTAGTAATTAGCAGTAGGCTGCTTACATTTGCCAATATATTTGTACAAACATATGTTGGCACTCAGTTCCATATCAGCTACACATCAAAGGAGGGCGCTGAGGAGGAATTATTCCACCTCAGGGCTGGATTAGTGTCTCTGCCTGAAATAGGCCTCATTTAAGGCTATGGTTTGGGGGAAATTAAAGAACTTGCATGGCCTGAGTACTGGAGTGAATCCATTAACAAAAAGCCGTGCTGAATATTTCTGCCATTCTTTTTCCGTTCCTGCTACGATGATCCTGGGGCAAGTTGTAAGCTCTTTTATCTTCAGTTTGCCAGTCTGCAAAAGGCAGACCATATAATTCTCTCCCAAACACCTCACCAGAGGATGGGCACATCAAGCATCCTCGTGTGCTGAAAGTCAGTGCTCCTTTCTGCTAACGTCCTTTTTCAGGCACTCGCAAGCCTTCCCATCGCCTCTCTCCACACCCTCCACACCTCCCTGCAAAGATTAAAGCCTGAGTCCCCAGCGCAGCCAAAACAAGAACCAAAGACAGAAAAATCTCCCTAATCTCACCACCTAAGAAAGGCTGGCTGTCTTTTCATTGCTGTGAATTTTAAAAGCACTACTGCCAAAATGAGTTCATATATTTTACGAGAAAACCAAATAATTGTAATAATCCTAGAGCTGACAATGCACAGAGTTCTGTTCGTGTTTCCCTGCATTCAGTCCTCCACAACAGCCCTTTAGGGTACAGACGGTTATCCTCATTTTGCATACAAGGCAACAGGACTCAACATTAAGTAATTTACCCAGGGTCACACCACTAAGGCACAAAGCCAAAGTTTTAACTCAACTCTAACTCCAAAGTCAGGTAACTTAAGTGTTTTGCCAGAGCTGAGGATGGAGATAAAATCAGCACAAACTGATCAAGAAGAGACTGTCGATCAGTAACGTACCGAAGCCATTACTCCAAAGGGAAGAAAGCCAACTGTTACATTTTGAGAAATCTTGTGACAGTTATTAAAATTTTAAGCTATATAAATATGTAATTAAATAAATTACATTAAAAGCAAAGGTAAGAAATACTCAAAACTGTTTACGTGGCAAATGAATCCACACAATTTCAAAAAGACCTTCGAAGGGACAGGTAAGTCACACTCCCAAGAGATTTATGCTCAAAGTAAAACACTGGGAATGCAAATTTTAAAAGGCTACTATTTCAGTTATCTATTGCTGCCCAACAAAGCACCTCAAAACTTAGTGGATTAAACAATAACCATATGAATATACCTCATAATCTTTTGAGTTAGGAAATCCAGCAGGGGAAGCCTGGACGATCTGTCTGCTCAACATGTTGTCAATGGAGGCGTCAGGTGGGCTGTTCCGGATGGTCCAGGATGGCTTCACTCACACATCTGGTGCCTTGGCAGAAAAGCCTAGAAGGCCGGGCTCAGCTGGGACCGTTGACTGGAGCACTTGCACATGCCTCTCCATCACAGCTGTCTCAAGGTAGTTAAATTTGTTATATGAAATTCAAGACTACCAGAAAAATTGCTCCAAGAGAAAGGAAGTAGACGGTCTTAAGGCCTGGACCCTGAAGCTGCTACAGCATCTCCTCTGCTGTAGTAAAGCCACAAAGCCCGCCCAGATTCGACGGGAGGGGACCCACACCTGACCGCGTGGCAGAGGAGCATCAAATCACTTTTAATCTTTTACCACCCAAATAGTCATTAAGTTTCTTTTATATATGTCATGTTTTAAGAATTATTATTATTTAGAGATATTGCTGAAATATTAATAGATGAAATAATACAAGGTTGGGATGTAAGGAGAAGTGGAGCAGAGTAGAAATAAAATAATATTGGCCATAAGGTGATCATGTCCAAGCTGGACGAGGGCTAAATGGAGCTTCATTGCCCTTTGCCCATTAGCATTTATATATGTTTGAACATCTCTGTAATTAAAAAAAAAATCTGTTTCAATGTCAACCAAGCAAAAAGCATCTGTTGCATACACCAAACACAGGGAAGACTTAGAGAGAATGCAAAAAATGCAGTTCTTTAAAAACTGGTCTGATCTGGGCTCCTTAGAGAAATGGCTGATTCTAGGACTGGAACAGGAAGTATACGAAAGGAGCCTGGAGTATCTTATAGTGCCAGAAAGTAAGGAAGTGCTCAAATAAAAACAGGAAAACAGAGATGGAGCATGTCAAAGGGACATAGGGACCACCTGAATGAGTTCCCAATGGCCAAAGGCAGAACATTTTAAGAAACAAAGTAGTATTGGGTTATAACCCAGAGTTGAAAATAAATATCTGTAAGTGTATACTGACGTAAGTAAGTAAGTAAATAAAGGGGGAGAATAAATAAATCTTCCAGCAGAAGAATTCCAAATAATTTATGTAGATGCTCCACCCTCAAGGAGGTGGAGCCTAGCTCCCCACTCCTGCGTCATCCCAGGACATGGAGAAAGCTATATAACTCGGGCCTAAACACCTGCAGTTTCTTAGTTTGTAATAATAATCTCCTTTAGATAAGCTGTGTTTAGTGACTTCCTCCCAAACAGGATAGTATGGAAAAGAGAAAAAAATCAGTCACTTTACAGTGGACCAGCCTGACCAAATCTACCTCAAGCAAGTGATCAAGGTTAATAGCAACACTGAGAAGTCATGTGGACGGTATGTACCCTTGATATTATGCCATGAAAGTGATACCCTTCCTCTGGAGTCATCATCCCCAAAACGCGTAGTCTCAGCCTAGTCGTAAGAAAAACATCAGACAAATCCCTGTTGAGGAACATTCTACAAAATGTCTGACCAGTATTCCAGTATTCCTCAAAATTGTCGAGGTCATCAGAAACAAGAAAAGCCTTAAAAACTGTCACAGCCAAGAGGAGTCTAAGAAAACATGATGACTAAATGTAATGTAGTATCCTGGATGGGATGGTGGAGAAAAAGACAATTAGGTAAAAACTTAGAAAATTGGAATATAGTAGAGAATTTAGCTAATGCTTCTGTGTTAATATTGGTTCATGAATTAAAACAAATACACTGTAAGATGTTAATAACAGGTAAAACAGGGTGTAGGACGTGTAAGAATTTTCTGTACTGTCTTTGCAATTTCCCTGTAAATCTAAAACTATCCTAAAATAAAGTTGTTGGGTTTTTTTTTTTAACTATAAACTGCTCCTACAGCCTTGACAGAAATCTGACAAGATCTAGAGCTTTGAAGTAGTTCCTCTAGTCCATTTGGAAGAGACTTGGAAGCAGCAACAGAAACCTGCACTTTAACCCACTCTAGCCTACTGCCAAATCTGGTTATTAGATGAAAGAAGATAACATCAAGAGAGACACATCACTTAATGAAAGACCTAGCTTCTTTCCCTACCTAATATATTCCTTTTGTGGGTGCATTTCTGCCCTACAGCACAAAAAAATAAATAAATAAATAAAGAACCAAGATCTAATGCTGCCTGAAAGACAGCAGAGGTGTTGGGGATGGTGTCTATTACAAACTAAAGAATAATTGAGGGGTATAAAGAAATTTATCCATCTTCCAAAAATGTCAAAAAGGCAGGGAGTTTCATAGACCCCAAGAAAATCTGGACTGACATCTTTTTTGGCATCCTGAAAAGAAATACTTTTTGTCAAGTATAAAGTTCCATTTTATATCTTTTTTTTTTTTTAATGGAGATACTGGGGATTGAACAGAGGACCACATGTTTGCTAAGCACATGGACTACCAGTGAGCTATTCCCATCCTGCAAGATTCTCTTTGAAGAGGTCTTAACAATGTCACATTTCCACTTAGCTAGGTCCACCTTGGAGTCAGCTCAGGTCTAGGAGGCAAGGTCAGGTAGTATACCTTCTTGTCCCTACAGTAGTCCTCACACTTGGAACATTTAAGTGTGCCACTAGCACAACAAGGTCAGTTCTTCTCACTCTTGCAATTGTGAAGAGAAAAGGCACTGGAAAGGCAGGGCATTCTTCCTCCTTACTGCACCTTTGATGAACAGCTGTAGACATTTCTGCAGACCATCCGATTGTGGCATCT
Organism: Camelus dromedarius; assembly: GCF_036321535.1. Classification (NCBI taxonomy): domain Eukaryota; kingdom Metazoa; phylum Chordata; class Mammalia; order Artiodactyla; family Camelidae; genus Camelus; species Camelus dromedarius. The sequence goes on from NC_087436.1 coordinate 45,149,149, forward strand.
AGCCAGAATAAACCTGCCCCTGGTGCTGAAATTATTTTTGGCCACCATTGAGAGGCATTCCAACTGCCAGTGGAGTCATCCCTCCGGTGGTCCAGGAGCAATCAACACCCAAGTCTAGTCCCAGGCTCACAGCTCAAAGATCACACCTCTCAAGGGCGCCGTAACCACTTGTGTGCCCTAATTGTGCATGGTAGTTTTGGTGTCCCCTTGAGAGCACAGCTCCAAATAACATCCCTCTGCTGCAGAGTGAAGCTGGAGCTTGCCTCCTGGTCCACTGGGCCTGGGGCTTGCACACCCGCTAGACTTGGAGGTTACAGAGTTTTCAGGTTCTCTCTGCATCATACCATGACTTAGATTGAGCTGTAGAACTCATCCCAAAACCCTTGTAATTCCTCTTAGTTAGTGATGATAAATTTCCCTAACACGTTGATCACCATGTCACCCACACCTGGGTGACAGTTGTACTTCCTCAGGAGCCCCATCACCCAGATATGGGTGGCGTTTTCCTTCATCCAATTATGCAGAATTTATTCCAAATTTATTCTGTGCAGAATAATGACATCCCAAGAAGAAATAAAACTGTAGAGAGCTTGAAAATTGAGAAGAAGAATATAAATTTTTTTAATAATTCCAATTACATTGGAAAAAACAAACAGATTACTTAAAAGCACATATATTGTTAGTGCATAACACTGGGGTGTAGTGTGAATTCGAGCCCTGCAGGAAACACACCTGATCCACAGTGGGCAATCAAGGTGTTAATAGAATTCACCGCTCCCTCCCAAAAAAATCCCTATACATCAAATGTGTGAAAATTAAGTTCATTTAAACTCCTTATAAAATCAACCATCTATTATCAGCATCAGTGGAGAAATGTTGCAACAGGTACATTAAACATCCTCTACACAAGATTATATAAATTTTGTGAAATAAGCATAATTGTCTTTTACTTATATAGTATTAAAATAAGTTTTTATTATCTAAGTACACACCCAATGAATTGCTCAGAAACATAGCAACATCTTGGGTTGACTGAAAGATGAGATTTCAAATTAAGTACAGTGTTCACCTTTCACTGTGTGCAGAGAAGACAGACTCCGCTTTGGGGCGGGGAGGGTCAGTCTAGAGTAGTTCTGACTTATCAAAAGTGGCCAGCCAGGCATTCCTGGGAGGGATGACCCACCATCCTTGAAAAATAAATAACTCACAGAAAAGCACTCCCATAAATTTCAAACATAGCTTTAGCACCTAAATTCAATTTGCTGTAGTTTAATATAGTTGCCTCACCCAGCCACCTGCAGGCTTTAACAACTTCAGAGACAAGTCCAGTGACCAAAGAAAGTCTCATTACAAAGTGGCATTTAACTGGGGGGCCTCCAGGCAACTCAAGAACGTATTGTCTCAGAAAACACTGACCAAGGCAGACATGAAATAAAATCTGAAGAAAACAGTCTCTCAAAGGCAGGATGCAACAGGAACAAGTTTAAAATAACTGGCAGACATAGGTACACAAGATTGACTACAGATAATCTTCTCCATTTACCACTTCGATGGAATCCTAATTATGCTTTATTTACTAAGGAGGGGACAAACTGAGTATAAAATATAGAGATGTACTAATTGACATTTTATAAGTATTTGTTTTGGAACAACACAGCAAGTGGGCATCTAGCTACCAATTAATTGAATCAGTGCAAACTTTTACATGAGTGATAATTAATTTTTAACTGATCTTCCAGAAATGTTTGCAGAATTTAAGGGAAAAAATCCCATTAGAAAGCTTTCAGTCTTACCAAGAACGTGGTTGCTCAGACATTTATATTTCCTGCCTAGAGCAGCAATTTCAATTATTTGGGGGAGGTGGTTTTGTTGGTGGAGAATCACAGCAATTTTCTTATTTTTCTCTGCTTTTGAGCATCTCATTTAGATAGTTCACACTCCAAAGGCAAGCAAGAAAAGACAGAGAAGTCAGAATTCATATTAATATTTTTTGACTCAAAATATTCATGCCACTACCCCCAAACTCTCTAAAAACAGTCCCGAGTTACTTAAAAAGTAAGAAAAATATCTTTTTAGTCTATCCCTGTTACATTTCCATTGTAAGGGACCTAATGTTTACAACAGTGCTTAAAATACTTTAAAGAATTTATTTAATTGTTGATTTCTATGCTTATGAATGCTGTGCACGGTTGCATTTTAAATGTAGCTACCGATACTGTTTTTCAGGGCAAAATTCAACTACTCTGTTCATTTCATAAACTCGTATACGTTTCATAACTATCTTTTTCTCTTATTGTTGGAAGCTAGACAAAATAATAGTTTTATTTTCAAAAAGTGATAACCTTAAACAGAACTTGTCTTATCCTTAGTGCTAAAAACTAGTGCATATATGCTGTAACATACCGAAAGTATTCTTGAAATCTTTCTCTTCATACAAATTTAAGATAAGAAAGTCCTTAATGCCAGTGACTCGGACGTGACATCGCTGGGGACATAGTAACAAGGGAGGGCGGGAAAGAGTGGGGAGAGACACACAAAAAAACTGTTGGAATGGGAAAGGAGAGCGGAACTGGGAACAGACTTCTGCTTCACACTTCTGTATAGGTCCGGGCCTGTCCTTAAACAAATGTTCAGCCAGTAATGCCGAGAAATGCGAGTTCCTATTTTGCCATCTCCACTTCACATTCTTAAATCATTTAATTCTTCCCTATTTTGACAACAAACTAGTCCTCATTTTCCCATCACATAATCCTATACCACTTGAGTCTCAGATCCGCCTATGAAATGCTGAACAGAAATATAAACCATACTGCATTTGGAAGATTTCTCCCAGACCCTAACCACCTTCAACCCATGACATTTACTGGCCTTGTAGAAAGCAGTGGTATCACATGGTCATAACTAACAGTAAATCATCTGAGAATCGTGCCAAAGAGCTGAATCATGGGACTTGTACATTGTTGTTTTTACACGTAAATCAAAAATCACCAACCATTTTCAATTAAAAAAAATTGCATCTGGGGTTGTCAAGACATGTGCTACGTTTCAGCTGAGGGCAATTTGGGATGGTTAGATTATCGAGCGATCAAATAGCAACTTGGTAAATGGAAACACTGACGGATTTTTAGCTCATGAAATTCTCCCAGGGATCAAGGCAGCTGAACCGAAGAAATGCTCACAGGAAGGCTCTCCAGTAGGTAGACCAGGGTGTGCACCGTCCCAAGGCCAGCAGTGGCCCTGAAGCTAAAGCCAACCGGCTGCAGGCTGGAGGGGAGCACAGACAGCAACTTTTAACTTACCTTAAAGAGTAACCTGTAGCAATATTATTCAGCCACGGTAAAGGAAGGAATCCTGCCATTTGCTGCTATAGGATGGAGCTTGAGGTCATTATGCTAAGTGGAATAGGCCAGACAGAGCAGGGCAAATACTGTATGATCCCCCTTATATATAGAATCTAAAAAAGCCAAACCTATAGGAACAGAGAGTAGAGGGTGGTTACCAGGGGCTGAAGGTGGCAGAAATGGGGAGATGTTGTTAAAGGGACAGACTTGCAACTGGAAGATGAATAAATCCTGGGATCTAATGCACAGCATAGAGATTATAGTCAATGATACTGTATTAGAAACTGCAAAGTTACTAAGAGACTAGACTGTAAATGTTCTAACCACAAGAAAGTAGTGGTAATTGTGTGATGTGATAGAGAGATTAGCTAATGCTGCAGTGGTAATCATATTGCAATATATAAATATGTCAACTCAGCATGTTGTACACCTTAAACATATACAATGTTATAGGTTAATTTTATCTCAATAAACAAATTAAATTAAAAAAAGAAGTCTGGGCTCCCAGGGTCCTGGTAATTGATGAGAAGGGTCTGGGGAAAAGAAATGTCACTGGTCTGGGCTCAGATGACCTGGGCTCCGGGCACAATTGGCCACTAGTGCTCAGTGAATCCTTGGGCGAAGCGTCAGATGGATTTCCTTACTCTCCCACCAAACCATGACTCATTTCTCTGTTGAAAGCTCCACGTTCCCAGCTTAATGAGGCTTTTTTTTTTCCTCAGGTACCACACTCATGTTCTGAGGTTGTAACAAACCGGCGTGTGTAAAAATGTCTTACCAGCCTGCACACACTCATTTTTAAAACTCTAGTTCAGATGACTCCATGTCTAATCTTTCAATTACTTCAGAAGTTTTTGTGAATAAAGGCTTTAAAATTCACATTGCAAATTTCACTTAACGTTTCCCAACAAATCTAACCTCTTGAGAAGCTGTCACGAAAGGTCACTTATCGACCACCAACCTTTCAAAAATTGTGGAGTGATTAGAATTGCATTTTGAATATAATCCAAACATGATCGTGGAGAAACACCTTCATTTCTTCTTAGCCCTCAGCACTAATTTCCCCATGTAATTTGTTCTTGTAGAACCCTGAGAGACTATATTTAAATCGTTGTACTGACAATTTTTAAAAGTTGCTTAATTAAGTGAGTGGGATTTTTTTTTCCTTGGGAAAAATCCTCAGCCCATATTGAGATTTTGTCTTAAACCTTGGTATTTTAAGGATTCTTTCAAGGTGTTTGAAGTATTCTTAATAGTTACTCAATTGCTATAAAACCCAATTTCTATTCTTCTAATCTCTATAATCAAATCTTTACTTTCATGACTTGCTATTAAGCCTCTATTTTAGGATTATAAAACCAGATATTCATCTTCTGTGTCTTGTTGCCATCAATTTGAAGGTGGCAAGAATTTCGCACATACTTATAGTGAATGTGCTTCTTGGGCATACACTCAAGAATAGAATGTGCGCTGAGGTGCCTGTAATGTTATTAGGAAAGCACTTAATGCAGAGACGAACACGTGGCAGGTAACCTGGTGAATACAATGGACGAATTGGCACCATTAAGCTTGCAGAGCAACAAAGCATGTGATACAGACCCCCTAAGGGTCATGGGCAAACTGATTAAACCCAGTACCAGTAGGATCCATCTTTGAATCCTGGGACTAAAGTAGGAGCCACACATAAAGAAAAGCCTGAAGAAATAAAATACAGGTTCAGAGGATAAATAGAATAATAACAGTTGTACAACAAGGTGATTGTACTTAAAAATGGCTGGAATGGTAAATTTTATGTGTTTGACCATGATAAAATAATAATCATAATAACAGCAAATATATGTGTGTTTCCTGCACCGAGTGCTTCCTGTGAATTATCCACTTAATCTTCAAAGCAACTCTTTGAGGAGACACTGGTATTATCTTCTGTTGAAGGAAACCCAAAGACCACAAAGATAAAGTAACTTTTCCGAGAGCTAATAAAATAACTTCTCCCAGTAGGTTCTCATAGAACAGATAAATGCTAAAGGCCTGTTGAACCCAAGTATTCTGATTTTAGATTCTGTGATTTTTAACTATAGACAGTAGGACTTCTACAGATGTTAATGAAAATAGTTACAATTATAGCGGAAAGGGGCCCATACTGAAAAGCAAAACAATCTAAAAATTTTAGTCCAAAGCAAAAGACGCTGGCTGAGTGACTGCAATAACATGGAGAACAGGGGAGAATAGTCAGTTATGTTTACTTACTTACTCATCTAGACAATGAATAATTGGATGTCTACTAGGTTTCAGTTCCAGGCACTGGGAATATTATGTGAATGAGACAGACAAGGACCTTGCTTTCCTAGAAGTTGCATTCTAGTAGGCCAGAGAGATGGTCAAAAGAAAGTAAACAAATTAATAAAGTAATTTTGACTCTCGGCAAGTGCTTTGAGGTAGCACAACACTGGTGGCAAGAAAGCGCCTGTGTTAGAGAAGGAGATGTGTTAGCCTGGCCTTGGCACAGCTGACCTCTCAGGCCAGATGATTCTCTGCTGTGAGAGCTGGGGGTGGGCAGAGGACTGGCATGTGCATTATAGGGTGTTCAGCAGCATCCTAGCCTCTTCCCCTTAGAGGCCAGTAGCACAACCCCTCCTCCTCCCAAGTTATGGCAAACAAAATTGTCTCCAGACACTGCCCAATGTCTCTTGGGGGACAAAGTCACGCCAGTTAAGAACCATAGGCTTAAGGGATCATAGACATCTTCTCTGAAAAGGTGATATCTGACCTGAGGCCAAATGACATGACAGGGACAGCCAGGAAAGATCTGGGACTCAGCATCTGGGATCCAAGCAAAGAGGCGAATAAAGGCAAACACGCTAATGTGGGAAAAGAGATGGGAAAGAAAGCCAGGGTGGCTGAAGCATCATGAAGCGTGTCAAGAGTGGTAGGAGGGGCGTCACACAGGTAGGCAGAGGTGGTCCTGGAAACCTCGTGGGCACCTGAGTCCTTGTAAGTGTTTTAGTTTATCAGGAAAAAATAAGAGCAAAGAGGATTTTTTTTTAATCTCTATGATAGGTGATTAAAGAAAGTACTTTTCTATTTTCTTTGAAATTCTTAAAAGGGCTTAGCATTTGTCACAGCTAACACCTACCTGGGATGAAACAGTGAACCTCTTCAGGCCTGTATAGCCAATCATTGCTTCATTTGATATGCAAATATTTGTTGAGGGCCTACTAAGTCCCAGACGCTGTTTTAGGCACGTGGATACAGCACCGAACAACAACAACAAAGAGATCTGCCCCCCTGGATCTTATGTTCTAATTGGAGGAGACAGATGAACAACAGATATCAAGTAAAGTGGTTATACAGTGGCGTGGAAGATGATAAGTACTATGCACCAAAAAAATAAAGTGGATAAAAGATAGAAACCACACTGAGGACATATAAAAATGTAAATTCATCATGTTCTTAGCAAACAATTAATACATTTCCAGAGATTTCCATTTATTCTTTCATTTTCATTGGACACTTTGCAAAATCAAATACTTTTTGCCTTATGAATGAACTTGTGAACTGACTGAAAGACACCTGAAAATGTGAACAAAGCCCAACCGTGCACCTGTGGTGAAGCTCAGGGTACCCTATAAGGGGTATCAAATTGTTTGACAATCTACAATAGATAGGTGATTCTCTTTGAGTCATTTTTGTTTGGGGGTTCAAACATACCAATATATCACCGCTAGTATGAATTCAAATCAGGATTGATGAGGAGAAGCATCCAAAAACCTAACCTAATCACTCACTCAAGTAATCTATAAAGGTGTGTGATGCCATCCCAGGCTGAGTGTAATTACCCTCTTGCTTTATTACTAGAAAATTTAACCAACTTAAAGCTAAACATCAGTGGCAATTTTGAGTGTGGATCATAGTAAACACATACTCCCTACAACTGATTTTTATCAAAGGACATTTCAAATAGTAAGATGGGAAGAAGTTAAAATTCCCTCTGTTAAGATAAGACTAAGATGATGTAATAGTTTCTGACAGTCACTGTAAGAAATCACCACAGATTTGGTGGCTGAAGACAGCAGAAATTTCTTCTCTTACAGTTTTGGAAGCCAGAAGTCTAAAATCAGTTTCACTGGGCTGGGATCAAGATGCCAGCAGGGCCACACTGCCCCTCGAAGCTCTAGGGGAGAATTTGTTCCTCACCTCTTCCAGCTTCTGTGGTTGCCAGCACATCCCTCCACCCTCCACCTCAGTCTTCCTCTCACCTTCTCCTCTGTGTGCCTACTCTCCCTCTGCCTCTCTCATAAGGACATTTGTGATGGCACTTAGGGCCCACTCCCATAATCCAGGATAATCTTCTCATTTCAAGACCCTTAACTAATCAAATTTGCAAAAACAATTTTTCCAAAAAGGTAACATTTACAGGTTCCACGGATTAGGACATGAATATCGTTTGGGGGGCCTTTCTCAATTTACCATAACGTTGTCTTCCATCGAGGGAAGAGGGAAACCAAATTAAAGTACTTGGGAAAACTTCCTGTTCTCACATAAGCATTGCGGTTCATCACCAAATATCACTTAAGCAGCAAATGCTGCTCCCAATATCAAGTATTTCCTATCCCCCAAAATGAGTTGGAAGTGTCACGTGAAGGTAAATGACAACATACCAAACACTCCCTGACATTAATAGGTTTACTTCTCACTGACTTGTAAAAAAGTTACTATAGATTTCCGATATGGTCTTTTAATTTAAAGAAAAACATTATTACAATGAAATGAATCATTTTATTACTACAAGGATATCCTTTATATTAATTATAGAATTGGGTATCAATTCCAACCTCTCAGTACAAACTAATATTAAAAGACCAGTTTTAGGAATCTGTTTTTTATATTAGTATTTCATGTTTACTCAGAAAACTTATGCCTAGTTCACACTCCAATACTAAAACTCATGTGACATAAAGTTCTGTTCCTCTTAGAATTGAAAAAGTCACAAGAGATTACTCCTTTTCTAAAAACAAGAGAAAAAAAAAAAAACAGATAACCCACAAAATCATAACCCTTCTTGAGCCCAGGAGAGAGCTGAGCACAAGATAATCAGATGAACTAAATTTGAAGGCATGACACGCCCGTCTGAAGAGAAATGGGATACACGAACTGTTTCATCTCAGCCAGAGTACAGGAGGAAGAAGGCAACTGCCAGTGTAAAAGTGGATAAGAAAAAACTTAAATTTTACACATTTTTAAAGGTCAGCTGTGTGCTAAAAGGACAATTTAGACAGCTCGGGAGATCCAGACCCAAGGGGAGCACATATTCATTCTCCAGCTCTTTTCCATGAGCCTCCACTGATTGCTCACAAGAAAGACTGGAGCATGACAGAGGAGCTGAGACAGCACTCCTCAGTAAAACATGAGCATGAAGCCCTGCCTGCATCTCGGATCCTTCTCCTGTGTGAAGTAAAAGCCTAAGGCTCTGGGAGAGGAGCAGAAACGCCACCCTCCCAGACAAATATCCACTGCTTCTCCGGGAGGGCAGAAGCAAAAGCTATCTACTGTTGGGAGAGGAGAGAAAAACCTACATCTCCACTCCCAGCAAAGGTTGGTAATGCTCATACCAGACGGAAATTTGAAGCTTCAAAGAAATGAAAAGAATTAAAACAGGAAGAATTAGGATAAATATGAAAAACATTTTTCTTATTTTCAATTATTTTAAAAGATAATTGACTAAAGCAAAAGCAGTAGCAATGCATTCTGAATTTAGAACATGAGGAGAAATAACATTTATGACAAGAGCAGTATAGAAGGGAAGAAATAAAAGTATATCATGATAAGGGTCTTACACTACATGTGAATTAGCATAATACTATGTAAAGGTACACTCTGATTAGTAAGAGGTATGTGTAGTAAACTCTAAGGCAACCAAAAAAAAGAAGTATATGTAATAAGCTGATATTAGTTGTGTCAAAATAGAGTCATAAAATATTCAAAGCAAAAGGAAAGGGGAAAAGAAACAAAGAACAGATAGGAACAATAAAATACAAAGAGCAAGATAATAGATTTAAGTTCCAGATTATTAATGACTGCATTAAAGGTAAACAGTCTAAAAACAAGAATAAACAAATGGGACCTAATTAAACTTACAAGTTTCTGCACAGCAAAGGAAACCATAAGCAAAACAAACAACAACCTGCAGAATGGGAGAAAATTTTTGCAGAAGATGAAACCGACAAAGGCTTGATCTCCAGAATATATAAGCAGCTCATACGACTTAATAAGAAAAAAACAAACAACCCAATCCAAAAATGGGCAGAAGACCTAAATGAGCAATTCTCCAAGGAAGAAATACAAATGATCAATAGGCACATGAAAAAATGCTCAATACCACTAATTATCAGAGAACTGCAAATCAAAACCACAATGAGGTATCACCTCTCACCAGTCAGAATGGCCATCATTCAAAAGTCCACAAATGACACATGCTGGAGAGGCTGTGGAGAAAAGGGAACCCTCCTACACTGCTGGTGGGAATGCAGTTTGGTGCAGCCCCTGTGGAAAACAGTATGGAGAGTCCTCAAAAGAGTAGGAATAGACTTACCATATGACCCAGGAATCCTGCTCCTGGACATGTATCCAGAAGGAACCCTACTTCAGAAAGACACCTGCACCCCAATGTTCATAGCAGCACTATTTACAGTAGCCAAGACATGGAAACAGCCTAAATGTCCATCGACAGATGACTGGATAAAGAAGAGGTGGTATTTTTATACAGTGGAATACTATTCAGCCATAAAAAACCGACAACATAATGCCATTTGCAGCAACATGGATGTTCCTGGAGAATGTTATTCTAAGTGAAGTAAGCCAGAAAGAGAAAGAAAAATACTGTATGAGATCACTCATATGTGGAATCTAAAAAAGAAAAGAAAAGAAAAGAAAAGAAAAGAAAAGAAAAGAAAAGAAAAGAAAAGAAAAGAAAAGAAAAAAAAAGAAAAGAACATAAATACAAAACAGAAACAGACTCATAGACATAGAATACAAACTTGTGGTTGCCAAGGGGGCAGAGGGTGGGAAGGAACAGACTGGGATTTCAAAATGTAGAATAGGTAAACAAGATTATACTGTATAGCACAGGGAAATATATACAAGATCTTGTGGTAGCTCACAGCAAAAAAAAGTGACAATGAATATATGTATGTTCATGTATAACTGAAAAATTGTGCTCTACACTGGAAATTGGCACAACATTGTAAAATGACTATAACTCAATAAAAAAATGTAAAAATTTTAAAAATTAAAAAATAAATGTAAATAGTCTATATATTACAAATAAAAGGCAGAGATTCTCACATTCGGATTTTAAAAAGCAACCAAACAATTTGCAGTAAAAGAACAACACTTATTAAAAATAAAAGGATGGTTTTAAAAAAAACTAAAAATAAAGTTACCATATGATCCAGCAATCCCACTCCTGGGCATACATCCAGAGAAAACTCTAATTGAAAAAGATACATGCATGCCAATGTTCACAGCAGTACTATTTACAGCAGCCAAGACATGGAAGCAACCTAAATATTCAGTGACAGATGCCTGGATAAAAAAAGAGATGCAATGGAATACTACTCAGCCATAAAAAGGAATGAAATAATGCCATTTGCAGCCACATGGCTGGACCTAGAGATTATCATACTAAGTGAAGTAAGTCAGAGAAAAGACAAATATATGATATCACTTATACGTGGAATCTAAAAGCTGATGCAATTGAACTTATTTACAAAACAGAATCAGATTCACTGATGTAGAAAACAAACTTATGGTTACCAGGTAAGAAAGGGGAGTAGGGGAGGGTTAAATTAGAAGTTTTGGATTAGCAGATACAAACTACTATATATAAAATAGGTGAACAACAAGGTCTTACTGTATAGCACAGGGGACTATATTCAATATCTTATAATAACCTATAATGAAAAAGAATATATATGTGTAACTGAATCACTATCCTATACACCAGAACCAAACAGAATGTTGCAAATCAACTATACTTCAATTTAAAAAAAAAAAAAAGTAGAAGGATGAGAGAAGCTTTGCAAACACTAATCAAAAGAATGCTGGAGAAGTTATACTAATAAAGTAGATTTTGGTACAAGGAATATTACCAAGATAATATTCAATCATGTCAATAATAATGAAAGATTAAAATGTATCAAGAAGAAATAACAACACTGACTATGTAGGCACTTAACTGTAGAGCTTTAAATGCACAGGCAAAAACTAACAGGACTAAAACAAAAAATAGAAAAATCCACAAGTGTGGTTAGAGATTTCAAAAAAATCCTCTCTCAGTAAGGTTATAGAATTACTAGACAAAAAGTCAATAAGGATATAAAAAATTTGAACAAAACCATCAACTAACTCCACCCAGTGACAGTACAATACATATTTTTAAACCACAATAGATTGTACTCTGGGCCATGAAACAGATACCAACAACTTTAAAAGAATTGAAGTCATACGAAGTATGGCCTTTGACCAAATGAAATATGACATGCAGATTCCAAGGCCCATAGGGCGCTCTAAGAAAGGCTGGTTTTCATCCATTCTGTCAGAAGTTGAAAAAGGTTCCATGAAGTAGCATCTGATGTGGATTTTTTTCTAAATTAGAGGGAGGTTGCTTCACACGGAGGAAAGAATATGAACCAAAGAATGAGAGCAGGAAAGACAGTCAGTCATAAGAAGTATCCCACTTCAGTGGGGAAATACAAGGTAAAGCCAGAGTGTAAATTGGGGTGACTTTTTGGCCTAACTTGCGATATCAGGCTGAGTGTTTGACACCTAATTCAATAAGAAACTGGCAATTCCCAAGATATGTACTACTATGAGATTCACCTGCCAGCAAAGCAAGAGAGAAGACTAGAGCTGAAGAGGCCATGATAACAGTCTAGGCAAGAAACAATAAACTTCTCAGCCAAGATGCTGGCAGTGAAAGAAAAAAATCAGTGACATTTTTGTGTGACTATGCAGATGTTAAAGCTGATTTAATTGGCAAAAGTTGGGTGGTTGTGGCACAGGTGAGAATAGAAGGAGATTCTCAAGAAATATGGTCGGGTTTTGATTTGGAGCGACTTGGAGGATAGTGGTGCCATTAAAATTATTTTTAAAAGTTATATATATATTATATTTTTTTAAGTTTTAGAGTTGGTGGAAAGAGATAAGGCGAAATGATGAGTTGGGTTTCAAAGATGAATTTTAAAATATTCCCCATCCATCCAAATAAAGACTGGAGAGAGAAGAAAGGTTCTACAATTGGGGATGAAGATGGGCATAGAAATATAAATGTCAGAGTCATCTGCATGGAGGTGAGTGGAGAAAGTGGAGAGAAAGAAGAGAAAAATATAGGGACCAGGACTTGGGTTTATCTACACTTAAGGAGAAGGATAATGAATTAACAAAGAAGACAGGCAAGGATTGTCCAGCACCAGGGATTTTCCATTAGACAAAAAGTTTTTTTATTATTACACTGTATGCTCAAATAGGAGCACTTCAGCTATTGCTCTACACAAACAAAAATAAAAGCTCATTTCTTTTGCTGCTATAGAACAGAATATTAAGACATTATTATGATCCGTCAGTTCAGTTTCATGACATACCAAATACCTGGTCGGAATACATTCTATTTGAAAATTTTAAATCACTCTGTCACCTATGTCTTTACATATAAGTTTAGCAGAATGATATTTTCTTTTAAAAATCACTTAAGATCACTCAATTATGAGAGTAGAAGAGGCCTCTTTAGTAATAGTGTTGTTGAATACTGGAATGAAAATCCTTGAGCTCCTTGTCTTATGAAATAAGTCTTTTTGTGTGCATAAAATATAGTTCAACATTAAGCATTTTCTACAAAATGGGGGACAAATCCCAGCGTAATCTTCATACAAAGTTATTTTAGGTGCCTAATGCCTGTAAAATTATAGTTGTGCCTTGTCCTAAAGTTGAGAGTCTTTCAACATTTTCATCATAAACCTCGTTTTTCAGGGGCTTATAACACAACTATAGAAATTTGCTTCGGGATGAAACTCGGAATACCCAATTTCAAACTGATCTACTTATAGCCAGGTGAAATAAAGACAAAAAAGTTCGCAGTATCTCTTTCCACATTTGGCTATCTGCTGTTTGAAGTTTAAAGAAACACTCTCAGGCATTTCCCCCAGTTTCTCGTTTTTCAAAAAATCTTCATCTTTGGAATCTTTTAAATACAGCAAAAAGGATAAAAAGAAAATTCAATGAGTAATTAGTATCTCAGGAGAAGGATAAAGAGGTACTGAATCTTTCATAGCCAACTCACCCTCCAAAATCCAGGTGAGGTCAGCAGATACTGAAACTCATTACAACATAATGACATTTATCTTCAGTGAAGAGCTTTTATTGAATGAGAATAGAATACCTAATAGAGGCCTATAGCATAGAAAGACATGGGGAAATGTCACCATCAGCTGTTCACTGTACAGTGTGGTACTAGTCTAGATTTTTGTAATGAAAAAAAATGCAAAACGCAACTCTGAAACAATGGCAGTAGCTTATATCTCAAATATTTATTTGTTTCTCTACAGATATAAGAAACTACCTTTCTCGAATGAGAAGATTTATCAGGTTAGTGGCTATAAAGAGATTTAAATACAATTATAAACTATTGTTATAATATTAAGTGCAATAGGGTATTTTAACAACCTGAGAGTTAATATACTTCCCTAGAACCTGAATAACTATTTGACAAGATGAGGGGCAACAAATGTGGTCATTATCTGCTTTGGTTATGCCTGTATTCCTATTCAACACAGCCATGTATATTCAGAGCAATGCTTCTTCGCTTACACGTTGCCCAGTGTCACCCATCTTCTGCACACACCACCTTCACTGAGCATACATCCCATCACAGCATCGCCTAAGATACATATAAAATGATCTTCCATCTGTCAAAGAGTAGGGACTCAAAACTGCCCTCCATTGCCTTTTCACTTCTTCCCTACTCCCCATTGTCAAGTCCCATGCCCTGGAACACGTCTTCAAACTGTGTGTACACTTTTGACTGTCTTTTGTAATATGTCTGGGCCAGATCTGATAGTACTAAGGTCAAGATACAAGAAAGAAAATCAGGCTTGAAAGCTAAGGTGTATAAACTGACAGGTAATAAGTTTTGTTGAAAGGTAACAAGACGAAAACCATTCCAGATTTTAATCTCCATTCTGCTACTAGCCAGCTGTTCTTAACCTGTCTGAGCCTGAGTTTTCTTAGGCACAAAATGAAAACATTGGATCAAGAGAGTCCTAAGATCCTTTCTGGCTCTAATGTCGTGAAATTCTTGTGGAAGTAAGTATTTAGTCACGCTAGGTAAATTTTCCTATCATTTAGCCCAATTAAATTCACACAGATAACATTTTCTCTCCCAAAAGCATTTTACTGTTCCGACTAAACAAGATAGTGTACGGTAAAAAATCAGACTTGCTACTGAAGTATGATGTTTTACTAATTTGTGCATGCCAAACATTACAGGACTCCCTTCCCAACAATAGGCAGCCGACCATTTGACTATTGCCTGGCTGTGTGGCCGAACCCATAGGAGAAAATAAGGGGAGAGATCCTTGCTGAAATCCCTCATTCTTGTAGATTTGAAACTAACTCATTGGAAAATCCAGTGGCTTTTGCGGGTTAGCTGTGCATGTGAAATGCAAGCTTGTTAAGAACTTAAACCAATATTCATAATTTGATGTCAGCCAGATTCCTTTTCCTTCCCATCCCCCAGCGAAGTATGATCAAAGAAGGGTTATAAAGATGAGAAAAGGGAGAAAAAGAACCTATGCACATTTGAATTCATCTACAGCTCATCGTGAAAATGCACAAGATTCAATAAAGGGCCAGAATCTGAGGGTGCTATCTAAGAGAATTCGGCCACTCGATTTGCTCATCCCAGAGGCTATCCAACTAGAGTATGCCAACAACTACAAGACACACAATTAAAACAGACCCAGACCACGCCCACCTTCAGAACCAGGGCAGGCAGTATCACTATCAGAATCCCAGTCTTTCCTCTGTAAGTAAGAGCTGCCATCAGTTGCTCTGGGAACCATGGCCCTGCTCCTACTCCGCCAAACAACTGTTAGATTGGGGCTGTTCTTCACACCGTGGAGGAAGGGTCTGTCCAAAGTGCTGCAGGGTTCCAAGCAGAAGGACAACAGTGAGGATAAAATACCACAGCAACGTGTAAGGATCAGGCTTTTTCAGAAAGTGGGGACATCAGATCCCACAGGAACCTCTGACTCTCCCCTCAGTGGAGGCACATTTTGGAGACGCTGCAGTGTAGGCAAAGATCCCAGGCAACAGTGTGCCTCTAGAGGGCCTGATAATTCCTTCTTTACTAAGCAGCTTTGAGGTCAGGAAGTATAATTTCAATTTTGCATCACAGTATAGAGATCTGAACACACTCTAAGTATTGAAAATCGAGGAAATGTAATGCAAGGAATTGGTTACACAGGTGATGGAATTGCTGAGAAACCAAACAGGAGAAAGTGAAGAAACCCAGAAATTAGCAAAAGCAGTAAGGCACTCCTTGTGCTGGAGCAGCATTATCCGAGGCCAGAGAATTGTGTCACCCCAAAGAAGGTGGAATCACTGCAGCCTGTCCAGCAGGGGCTGGGGTCGCAAAGGTTGTGCAGCTGCCCAATGCAAAAAATAGCTTGGTTGCTCCCTTCCTCCTGCCCTTCAGTCTCCCACCGCTGCCTCCTCTTGCCAAAACTCAGAAGGAAGGCAACTGTGTGGGAGCCTGAGATGCAGCCTGCTAAGATCAACTTCCCTGAGGCATAGAGGAAAGGCTGGGGAAGGATGAGGAATAGATCTGGACCTGCAGCACAAGAGTCAAGGACCAGAATGAAGATTTTCATCCACTCTTCAACATGCATACAAAATGAGCACCTGCTATGGGCCAGGCAGTCCACACTGGGGCAGACATAAGTAACACAACAAACCCCGAAGAAGCTAAGATGTTTTGGAAGGGATAGATATGTACGCACATACTTAACCACCCTGCGTGTGAAAAGTGATAAGATACATGAGAACTCAGAGAAGGGAGTGGCAGCCTGGGAACGGCGCTTTTCATATAGTGACTACGCTCATTTAATTCCCTCAGGAAAAATGTTAAAATGGCGTATCTCGGGTTGGAAACACAGAATTTGTATTCTTATCGCTGAAATCTCTTCTCTTTAAAACCCATGAAAAGGTCCTAAAGAAATTATTGTGGCTCTTTCTATTTCTTGTTCCCCATGATCAAATGACTTCTGTCATCGTTGAGGGATTTTGACTGTCTCTGGAAAATGATGGCTAGAATAACCCAACCAAAATGAATATTGCGGTAAGGAGGCCATTAAGCTGGAAAGTCACCCAGCCAAAAGCGCCTTGGTAGACTACGAGTCAAGTAAGGGGTGAGGGGAAGGAAAACACATTCAGCCTTTGCAAATGTAAGGAGATTTTCCAGTGAAGCGACAATAATTTAATTACAAAAATGCTTCTGATACTGCTACCCATGAAATCTTTTTTGGCAAAAAGACTGACAGAGTAAGTAGAGCAGGCTCGGTGATTACCGATAGGTTTGAATTAGAGCCAGATTAAAGGTACTATACTGGCTTACCGTGTAGGGTGCTTGAAGCAGTGGCCAAATGTTCAAGCCTGAACCCTCTCGCTAGCATCTAATCTAAGGCCACCATGTTCTGTCAAGGCATATTAACAAGTTTTAAGTTAGTGGGCTGAACATCAACATTCTTCTCTCCTGATTTATTTCCCATTAGGACAAAATACTAACCTGAGTCTGATTGATTTCTATGGCAAAAATCGAATGTTAACCGCAATCATGCTAGACGACAGAGTGATCATTTTTAAAGAGTAAGTCATACTCACCATCAAGACCCACCGCACCATGGCAGGTCTTCATTGCCCCACGGTGCTTTGTGTTCTGTAGCCAAAGTCTTAACAGCCCGTAAAGGCTGATAAACACCTTGTGTTTAATAGCATACTGAGAATGCAATCACCATTAAGTGATTTTTAAGCCTGGGTGTGGCTCCATTTATATCAGTTCGTTCTTTTTTTTTTTTAATGACACTTTGTGTTTTATTGGGAACCATCCAGATTTTTATTTAAAACAGAAATGCTAGGGAGAAAAAAAAACTAAAAAAAGAAAAAAAAAGACACAGTTTCTGTTCTGGACCATTAATTTTTCAGTCAGATCTAACTATCATTTAATTGGTTCCTGATGCTAAAACTTGGATTCCACTTTAAACGCTTGAAACTAGAGCATATAGAATAATTTGGTATGCTGAGCTATTCATCCCAAGTGTCCAGGGAAAATAAACCAATCTCAAAATAAAACTGGGCTACCTTCTGTGATGACACAAAATTAATAATATAGTCTAAGAAATAAACCTGGTGTCTGTTTGCCCAAAAAAAAAAAATCATTAGGCTTTCCATGATGAAGTAATATTTAATTCATATTAATGTTTAATGTAAAAGGAGGTCTGTTAACTGGAAAACACAAAAATTCTATGAACATAAACTTTAGAAATCCACCAAATTTAATAAGACTCAAACTCGTAATTCAGATAAACTTGCTTTTTTTGAGTATTTAAATAAGTTTTTGGTCCTTCTTTCTTCTTTTTATAGATCAATTAAAATAAGTTCTGGTAATATTTACTCCTATACTTAATTTCTAGAAAGAAATTTAAACTTCCCAAAGATTTCAAGGCAGTCTACACTGCTACTTTACAACTCGAAATCTAAAAAGGGAAAAACTTTATAGACATGACTTTTTTATGTAAGAATAGAGGGGAAAATTATTAGATAACTTAATTTAACCAGCAAGGTGGCTTGGGAGATCTGCATTGTAAATAGGTTTCTGTTCACACCAAACAGTCAATTTGTAATCTGGCTCAACTAAGCAGCTCAGAAAAACAACCTCTGAACAGGAATTCCACACATGCAGATAAGCACTAGTGAAAATCTTTGTGGAATAACTGCTAGTTCAGCATGAACCCAGGGCAATTTGGTAACCCGTCCTCTGGAGAGATGCCAAATTGGTTAGATAATTGCTCTAGGCTGAATGAAGCCCTGGAAGTGCTAAAATCCAAAATTCTTCGGAGCTGTTTAAGGATCGGTTGTAGGTCCTCAGCTACTGACCGTGCCACAATGCCGGCTATGTTTTGGTAGCTTCAGTAACCGCAAAGTATTTTGTACATCAAGAGCTCCCTTTACCCCTGAAATGAAGTTTAAAGACAACATCGTGGAGCCGTTTTCTCGCGGTTGAAACTCCAAGAGAAAAAGGAGGCATGTGATGCACGATGTATTTAATTTAGGAAAGGTAGGGCATAAAGTTTCCTCATCTCCTGAAAATATTTTAGAAATATATTAATAAAATTCATCTTATTGTTATTTTAACACCAACCCCCAACCAATACTTTCATCCAGATGTAAAGTACGAACTATAGATGTATTTTTATCACTTTTTCTACTAATCAGCTCCTGATGAGTTGTTTTCCATTGTTTCTTTTCCATCAGTTTCAAGTAGCAGTATCAGAAGCATTTAGCAGTATTAGAATTTTTAGTAATTAATTTTTTGTAATTAAATTACTGTCGCCTTACTGGAATATCTCCTTACATTTGCCAATACTGAGTTTGTTCTCCTTCCCTTCACCAGCTCCTTGCCTTGGAGTCTATGAAGGTACTCTTGGCTGTGTGGTTTTCCAGCCTAATGGCCTTCCCACCAACATACCAGAATTCTTGTGTTGATTTAACTATCTCCCCTGGTTTTTCTTTCTAGCAACAGCTTCCACTGGCAAGATGACTCGTTAGCTTCACAGACTAGTCTGACTCAATGCCAAGAATTCATCACCTTTGCTCCCCCAAAACCTCTTCTACTTCCTGTGTTACCTAGCTCAGAGAACAGCAGCAGGTCGCAAGACAGAAAACTGGCCAAACTGCGAGACTCCACTTGCTCCCCCATCCCCCACGTCTCTTCCTGCATCCCGTCCAGTGGACCCCCAGTGTGCCTCGGGTTCATCTCATCATTTTCACCCTTCGCCCATTGCCTTCGCTGAGGACTTTGTAAGTTTTGCCTGGACGATTGCAGTCCTCCTCTACTGTCTCCCTCCATCTCCCACTTCCTTCCTCTTTGCTTTAACACTCTGGCCAGGCAGGTCCCTCCACTTCAAAAAGTCATCAGTGGCTCCAAACGCCTACTGTCTAAATTCTGAACTCCTTGGCAGGCCTTACTGGGCCTTCTGGGCCCCATCTCTGGCCAATCTCCATGTTTATTCCAATCTGCATTTCCCTAAACTTCTCATTTTCTTTTTATCTTTGAGCTTGCTGCTTCCTCTCCATGGAATATCTTTCCCATTCCACCCTGTACAGCCTTCCTGGAGAATTCCTCACAGGCTCAGTTCTTCTGCCTTCCAGAGGGAACCCTTCCACCTCCAGCCCCGGTGGCAGGGCTTTCCCTGCCCTTCATTCCTGAGCACGACTGCACCCTCTCTAAGGACACTCACCCACTGCCAGGAAGTCGGCAGTTTAGGGAGAGTTGCGTGTTTCCTGAAGGCTGGGATTTTTTTTTTCTTCTCAATTTTTGAAATCCTTGCATCTAATGCAAGTCCTGAGAATCTGAACAGGGGAGGACAGTTGGAGGAAGGAAAGGAGGAAGAGAGAAAAGGAAGGAAGAAAGGAAGAAAACAAAGAAAAGGAAGGAGTCAGAAAAGAGGAGAAAATGACTTAGATACCCTTATTAGAATAAATGCTTTTAGCCAGTAAAGATAACCAACTACTGAAAAAGCAGCAGAGTGAAAACAGACAAAGAAAGGAACGTATCTTTAGCCTGTACTTGGAAGCTTGTGTATAAAGCCTGAAAAAGATCCAAAACATAGTATTCTCCTTTCTAACGTAACTCAGTCATGTGTTGAGACTGGTTTCTGAAACCAATAGTATCTAAAAGTAAAGAAAATAATGAATGCCAGAACAGTGTGCGGGGGTGGACTTTTCTCCAAAATACACCCTAGAGATTGAAAAGGGAGAGGGAGAGGATAAAGGTTGACTAGACGTGAGTGGAGCCAAAAAATCACCTTTTCCTCCCTTCAAAAGGCAGCAGAGAAAGGAAAGGGGGGTTGTACATTAATGGAAAAAAATCAGCCACTCTGATTAAATGTTACATATTTTTTCCTCACTCAAATTTCAGAAGGTTGGGGCAGGGGCTGAAGTGTGTGTTTTTACTAATGATTAATCTCCCTCTTTCTGTGTTTTTCAACCTGGTGACATTGTTGAACTTGGGGGAGGGGAGAGAAGAACTAAAGTAGCAAAAAGTAAGTTTTCTCTGATTCTGCTAGAACATTACCCTTGATGAAAGTTTCTCTTGATTGTTCACTTTTATGTACCCACTGAGATCCTGGCTTGAAAGGATTTTTCTTTTATGACTTGGCACCTAAACATTCTCTGTCGACTTAACGGTGAAGAATCATCAAATAAAGGAAGTTACAGAACAACATTATTATCCCCAAAGCAATTCATAATAGATAAGGCCTCCTAAGTTTTGTCTGGTTAAAAAAAATTAATGCTTCTGAGATGATCACTTGTTAAAATATTTGAGGAAGATAGGAATGTCTTTTTCTACAGGAGTCTGCTTTTCCTATATGGTGGCAAAAAAAAAAAAAAAAAAAAAAAGCCTACAGACACAGCAGGAATAAATAATTCTCTGTGATTTATTTACAGAGCCTGAAGTGTATGGTTCTGAACAAGATATTTCCCAGAGCTGCAGCAGTCAGCCTGACACAGCACCAGACCCGTTCCAAGCTCCCAAACTACTTTTCCCCAGACGTTTACCTCTGTTCTCCATGCTAGACGTCCCGCTTCAAGGTCATCAACTTATTTCATTGACCTTTTTTCTCTAACCTGTCTGCCTATCCTATCAAGCTAAACCTCTAAGGTCTCAATTTCAATAATATGGGTGAGACTGACTTAGTGTATTTAATCAGCAGTCAGTCCAAACATGAATCTGTGTCTTATCCCTGACGTACTGCCTGTCCCAAATAAGCAATTTACCTTCATCCATTCATTCATTCAGCATACATGCAATGAGAAACAACTGTATGCCTGGTACAGTACTGAGTACTGAGGTACAAAGCTTAACACCTGCTACTCTTCAGTGAACCCACAGTAAGTGATGAGTGCTAGGAAAGAGGAAAACAGAAAATAAGGATGCAGAGAGGAAGAAGCAACCAACACCAGCTCCTTTCTTCAGAGGAGACAGAAATTTGCCTTCAAAGGAGCGTAATTCTACTCAACCCCAGAACTGTGTCTATAATTTTTATGTGCCATTGGATGAACGTTTATACTTCTGAAGACCTGGGTCTGTAAGATCATCTTCTATAGACAAAGCCAAGTAGTAACTTGAAGAAATTATTTAGATACCTGCTTGTGGGGGTCGGGAGGAAGGGGACTACGCAGGGAAGAGGGTAAACATATATCAGTTATTGAGAGATTTGCTTAAAGTGTCTGTAGAAATGTAATCCAAGTCACATCTGTGGTTGAGAATTAACAAAACACCTTCACCAGAGGCCCGCAAGAGCAAATTCATGGGGATCCAGCCTAACTCACAGTGATAAAGGATTTAATGATTTCCAGGGCACTTTTACCCTCATTATCCCCATGCACCAAAGGGTTCATCACGGAGTAAATACATTGAGGCACTCAGGAAAAATATGAAAACCCCTGTCTGACCAGGAAAATTGAGAATCAGAGAACCATGCTAGGACATAGCCCACCCAGGATAAGTTCTCCAGTTTTCTGAATCCTTAATCCTCTTTCCACCAAGACACTGCCTCTTACACTCCACTGTGTGAAGAAACAGAGCAGGGAGAGTAAAATCTCAATACAAAAGCAGGTTTTTGGGTCAGATTGATCAGATGGATGTGACTGCATTGCGTAGTCCTGGAAGTGATTGTGAAATCCACTCAAGACCAAAGACTTCTGCCTTCTAAATCTACTCATTCTCTCCAAAAACCTGGGGTGGTTTTTCCTTGGTTAGCAAGAGAAAAACATGGGTGTAGACTAGGATTCAGCTCTACCCACCTCCGACCAGGAAGAGATGCCTCCCCAGTGGAAGACTCCCGTGGGGTGGGGAGGAAGTGAGTAAGCTCGGCTGCACTGAAAGTTGTTGAATCTGGTGCTGAGCCACGAGGCTTGGGGACTGCACCAACAGAAGGACTACGCCCCCTGTATTCATGATAAATTGGTTTGGCTTTTGTAGTAGACAGACCAAACCAAACAGCATCTTTTAAACAAGATGGAAGTGCATTTCTCTCTCAAGTGCCAGTCCAGCAGGCATGGCAGTCTCATGGCACTAGGAACCCAGGCTCCTTCTAACTTGTTGCTCAGTCACAGCTGCTCCAGCTGCAGTCCCTCCCACCACACTGCAGCCAGCAGAGAGAGGAAGAGGAGAAGGAACGGGCACGTCCTTTCCTTTTAAGGCCACAATCTGGAAGTTGCACACGGCACTCTTGCTAATTAACATCTTACTGGCTAGAATATCATCACATGTGCACACCTAGTTACAGGTGCCCAGCTAAAAAGTTTACTGCAAAAACCAGGGAAAGCAGATGTCAGAAGACAGCCAGCTGTTTCTGCCATAGACCCAACCCTGAAGAGTCATCCCAAACAGAGCGTCCCCTTCTTCCTCCACCTGCAACGATTTTCCAGAACTTCAGTGTAATAATGAGGCTCTTGTTCCACCTGAACTGCAAGCCCGTTTCTGAGGCACTAAGTCACCAGCCACGCCTAAAAATAGGAGGCACAAGCCCAAAAATTGCTTCCAAAGACTCTCTACTCCAAAGTCACTAGCCTTATGAATAGATTACTGCTGTTTTTTAAGCACTTGCTCTTAAGACAAGTGTAAGAACTCGTTTGTAATTAAAAGAAACATTACCTTTAATAGGAAAATATCAATCCATGAGAAATAAATGGTCTCTGCCCCTTTAGAGAAATCGTGTACTTTGGGGCATGCTAAGACTATTGCATCACTTTCAAACTTGAGATATGAAAAAATGATCAAAGTCTTACTGTCTGTTTTAATGATAGTTTGAAAGGGACAGTTAAGAGCGAATTTCTCAATTCTCTCTTCATTTACCTATCTTAGTAGTCACTGCATTAGTAAAGGAAGAGGACACGAGATCTGAGGTTAAAATGACTCATACCCAGTTCTAATAAAAACTGTGTTGAATGTATGCATGGAATTTATTTGGATTAATATTACTCACAGTAAAGATACCAGGAAAAACATCCCACGTGATGGGAGATTTGAGGTTCTCACCACTGTCCAGAGCATGTAGACAGACCATCCAGTAGCTATGTTACATTCTAAGGGCACGTCAAACATCTTGTATGTGTCAACATTAAATAGGGATCTGGAAGCGAGTTCGAAAATCCCTAAACTAAGTTTATTTGCGGGCTTAACCATATAAATTGCAAAAGAAGAGAGAAACTCCTCTACAATGTAACACACTACAAACAGCCATCCAGAAATGTATTTCATCAGCTGAGCAGGATCCCCTTGGCAGGCCATCTCCCAAGGGTAAGCTGCAGCATCTGTAACATCTCCAACTCCGGGAGGAAGATGACATTCTCTGAATCTTAGACGGACTGTATTTTCCCCTTAGAACAAAAAGCCTCATCCTAGAGCACAGGCTTCATCAGTTTTATTACCACCGCCAAACCCTCCCATCTCTGTTCCCCCAGATGTGTGTCCTATCTCTCTCTCTCTCTCTCTCACACACACACACACACACACACACACGTCACCATGAAGAACATCATTTCTAGTAAGAAGAATAATTACATTGCTCATTGATACTTTTCAGCGTCAAGTAATTAAGGTTCTCTGATCAGCAGGGTGGTTAGAATCTTTAACTTTCACCTTTTTCCCAGAAAATGAAAAAAGCATCTGTGGCAGAGAATGGAAGCCATTTACCCTCAGTATCCTTCTTGGGAACAGAACTCTGATTTTCACTTCGGCATCTTGCCCCCCAGAATGAAGATTATGTTCCCCGCTTCCTTCCAGCTGGGTGTAACCATGGGACCAAGTTCCGCCCAATGAGAGGTTAAGTGGAAGGTTTCCAGCAAGCCTGTTGAAAGGACCTGACTGAGATGGGAGAGCCCTTTGCCACTCTGCCTTCCCTCCTCCTGATTTGCAACATGGATATGATGGCTGGAACCGTCACACACAGACAGCCCAAGCAGCCATCCTGGACCATGAAGCGACTCTGAGAACGTAAGCCATGCCTAGGATGAAATTTAGTTAACAAAGGTTAAGGTGCTGTAACAAAGAACACCCAGACTTGGTGAATTAGAAAACAGATGACCTCTCTCCTGTATAACAGGTCGAAGGGAAGCCTCTGGCATTGGGCAGTTTTGCTCCAGTCAGTCAAGGACTCAGGCTCATGGTGGCTCTGTCATCTTTGTTGTGTGGCTTCCAAGGTCACTCTAGCTAACACCATCCAGACCAAGCCAAAATGGGGAAGGGTGGGAGGCCTGCATCAGAGCCCTCCTCTTAGACAGGGAGGACAAGGCTGCCTAGACCGTGTCTCCTCACAGTCCATAGGCAAGAGCTCCGCCCATGGCCACATCCAGCTCCAGGAGAGACTAGGAAAGTCAGTGTCTAACTGGACAGCTGCAGCTCAGCACAGTGCCGTTACCATGGAAGAAGAGGAGAAGCAGAGGTTAATAACCAGATGCTAGTGTCTGGACAGAGGATAGAGCATCCTGATAGGAGTCTGGGCCCTGATGGCACTTTGGGGCTGCACTCTATACTGACTACATCTACATTTCTCTTATTTGACAGAAAAATCAATTTCTGTGCTGTTAAGCTACTTTTATTTTGGACTGTTTTCTTTCTTTGAGGTCAAACATAACCCTAAATGGTACAAATGATCAGATTTTATCTTTGAACATAAGAACACTTTGGTTTATGAGTACAAAATACATATTGTTCAATTAAACAATTATAGTATTCCAACTATAAAGGATTACTCTAAAAAACACTGGAGATCATGGCTGCAATTTTGAATTACCTTTAAAATGGAACTTTTTCTTATCTCCTTCCATATTGCCCTTCCTTTAACTGTGCAGTTCACCCTGTGATTTCTCTGTGGCTGAATTATCAATAATATTGGTGTAAAAACTGAGATTTATTTTTAAAAGTAAAACAAATTCTAGACTTAGCAATTCTCTCACAGATGACACCTCTTTAATCCAGATAATTTAATATATCACCTACTCAATTCTCCATTTCAGAATTATGATTTTTAAAACAGAATCAATTTATCAAATTGATCAAATTTTCTGTGAGTTGAAACAAATTGAAAACAATGTATAGATTTCCCATGTAGAACATGTATTAATTAATTTCAAGTGCTATAGTTCATTTGACAATGTATAACTTTTTTCTTGACACTAGTAAAAATCAGTATTCAAATCTAGGAGGATTCCCTACTACTTTTGAAATAGTTTTTGTTTTTTTTTTTGAGTTTGGGGGTTTTTGTTTGTTCCTGTTTTTTTGCAATCTATAGTCTCTCGCATATCTTGAGTGAGGTATCTACATTTGTTCTAACCACATTTTATAAAGAAGAACTTGTACACATAAAATTTTCATTTGTGGGATCATGAGTTCTTACTAAATAAAAATTCATTAAATCAGATACTCCCTGATGCCTCAGGCAGCATATTAACCCTTTTAAGTGCTTAGAGCTGCATTTAGCACTCACCTCTCACCACAGCAACATAAAATCAAAATGACTTAGAAGTCTGCTTGCGTAAGTAGGGGAACCAGAAAACATAGGTTCTGGTCTGACTGATCAAACTCAGCTCTCTGATCTTGAACAAGTCCCTTACGTGCTATGATCTCATTTTTCTGACTTACTAAAGCAAACATTCGACTCAAACACTCTCTAATTTTGTTCTACTCTACCCATTGTTTTCCCAGTCCTAAAGTTCCCCTGACTCTGTGCCTACAAGGCCAAACTTGTAGCAGGGACAGCAAATGGCCTAGCCTCGTAATCAGAGTCCTTAGGAGCATGGGAGGAGGCCACGTATTAGTCAGAAATGGTTACACAATTGTGTAAGTCAGGAGGCTGTGTTGTTCACCTTCCTGATAGTTACCTTTACGGGGAGTTTATCATTCGTCAGGCAGTATGCCGAGTGAATTACATGCAGTACCTCAGTTAATCCTCCTGACAACTCCATGAGGGCAGCGAATGACCCCCATTGCACAGATGAGGAATCAGAGACTTAGAGTGATTAAATCATTTGCCTGAGCCACACAGAGAGCAGACTGGAACCCAGGGCTGCTGCCTGGCTCCCCCGTACTCTGAGGCCATGACAGCAGATGATGGGGTCTTCCTGGCAAATGGCTCTATTAACCCCACTTGTGGGTCTGCCACTTGAGTCACCCATCTTTAACTACGTCATGAAGTCTGCATGGTAAACATTCTTTGCGTCCCTCTCAAATCCATTCTCTTACTTCTCCTAATAATAGATGCAAACATTGATTTAGCACTGGCCACAGAGCTCTGCTCTTTAAATAGATGGTCTCATTTCATCTTCACAACAATTTCGGAGATAGATACAATTATTTCCTCCCTTCTGCAGGGAAGGACACTGAGGTACAGAGAAGTTAAATACATTGCCTAAGCTACCCAGCTAGTAAGTGGAAAATAAATATTTGAATCTAGTTCCAATTCCAAAGTAAATAAAAATGTGTAAATTCTGATAGCATTCTAAATTCACACGCATTGAACCTTTACAGTGTGCTGAGTCCTGCGCTAAAGCCTCACACAAGCCATCACATTTAATCCCATAAGGCAGGTATTACTGTTAATGATGTCACTTTTTAGATCACAAAACCCAGCAGTCTTGGTAAATCCTGAAGGAAAATCAAGCAGAGGCTGAAGAGTAGGATGGTCAGGAAATCAGGCTTCCATATCAAACAGGCTGCTGGTTAGAACTACCAGGATGTGTGCTTTCAACAAATTACTGAATCACCCTCTGCTTTAGTTTCCCTACGTGTGAAATGGGTGTGTTATGAGGGTTAAAGGTGTTAATATAAAGGTAAAGTGTTTGAAACAGTCCCTAGCACAGAGTAAGAACTATATGACTGTTAAGGCAAAATAAATAAAAGTCCAGACTTTGCCTTTTAATACCAAAGTTGTTTTCTCTCTCTGTGCCACAGTTTTGTCATTTGCAAAATATAAATAATAACAGTACCTCCCTTGTCCCAGAATAGGTATATGAGTAAAAGTGTAGGTACATGTTAGAACAGCAAGTGACATATAAGTGCTCAATAAATGTTAGTTTTCATTGCTGCTGTTATTAGGATTATACCATTATCATTTTGATCCTTTCCCCAGTCATAAAAAATCTTCCCCTGCCTCAGGAGCAGTCAAGCCAGTCTTGCCTGAATGCTTTTTCCTCAAAGGAGCAGAAATGATGTCTTAGATGATTGGCAAATGGGATCATTTCATTTGAAGGACAGGTGTAGATCAGAGGATGTTTTCTTTTTCCTCAGAACTCACCCCCAGGAGGGCTGGAATGATTCTCAGTATCTGGGCATAAATGGTACTCACTACACCATGCAAAAAAGCCCATAATTATACCCCATCTTGAAATGTTTTCTAAGAATGAGCCTGAAATGCATGACCGCAAAGCTATCAGGGCAGAGGCTTCACGTTTACTGTTTTGATGACTCCTGCTGCAGCAAGATGTAGTCCAAAGTATTGACTGATTGCTTGGTTGACTGAATGATAGAACAACTGGCCCTCCTAGCCGCTTCGCTGAGAGCAAAGACGGTCCTGCTCCTGAGAGGTGGGATTGCTTCCAGAGCCTGGCTGTCTGGCTTTGAAGCCTGCCTCTTCCCCTTCTGACTAGATGAACTTAAGCACTTTACCTCACTTCTTTGTGTCTTAAAAATCTCTAAAAGAAGAATCATAATCTCTATTCTGAGGATTAATTGAATTGATCATGTAAATGCTTAGAAAAGTATCTGGATATAATAAATGCTTAAGAAATGTTAGCATTATTGACTGGCTGTCTCAGTTAACTTCAAGTGGTGTGGGTCGTCCAGTCCCTTCACAGTCATATTATGTGTCCCTGCATGAACAGAAGAGAGCTCCTCTCCTTTTGTTGGTATAGGCTGTCCATCCAGCAGTGAGAATGCTCTCACCACAGCTGTGCCCTGCCCATCACTCCAGCAGCAAACGTGTGCCAAGCATACATACCTCCATGAATCATTTTGGCTGTTAAAAACCATTCACCAACATGACCTTCTCTTTTCTTTTTGAGCCATGCTAATAAGACTCTGTCACTTGCCACCCACACCTACATACACATGCAAAAAAAATGTTTTTAATCTTGTCTATTCTATTACATTGTACAGACTTGTCCTTGGGCACTAAGGAAAGAACTGTTCCTTCCTTCCCTTATTCTGTTCATCAGCATTCACTGAGTGTCCCACTACCTCAACACAGAGCTAGGCACTGCAATTAAAGTAGTGAAAACTCGATTTTAGACTGGAGTTTATAATCCGAAGAGATGGGGTTGCTGAGGACGTGGAGTCAAAAGAGAAGTAAACAGGCAAACATAAAACCTTGTGATAGGCATAGAGTTTCAAGCTGGGCATCAGGGGTTGGATTTTCAAAAATTAGGCACCAAACCAAAAATCAGAGGTTCAAGGAAGGCTTCCTGAGAGAAAGTAGCATCCAAGCTGAGACCTTAAGCAAAGTTGTTTTTTGTGTTTTTTTTTTTAAATTGAAATATAGTTAGTTACAATGTGTCAGTTTCTGATGTACAGCGTAGTGTTTCAGGTGCAAAGGTATGTTAATTCTCAGAATTATTTCATTACGTGGGTGGAGAAACTGAGGCAGGAAAACATGACCTAAAGTTGTAAAAATGTTTGAGCATCTTAGGAGTAAGACATAGTCCTGTAGACTTGGCGTTCTTTTCTTCCACCATCACACCATGCTCCCTCCCTCCAAGAGATCTAAACATTTTAAGTTTATGAGTCTGACAACTTCAATGGCATTCCTTACCCAGGCTATAAAATTCTAGCCCTGCCACCACAGAGCTGTTTTTTTCTGAATTTCACAAACTTAGAGATAACACTGACTCTAGCTTTCTGGCCAGAAACAGTAATGGAGCCCAGGACCTCGGTTTATATTTGAAGGCTAACTTTACAACTGCAAGAAAAGCTGTTGCCTGTGAAATCCAGGCTTAGGGGGAGGTGGGGGGAGATGAGAGTAGAAGAAAGGATCTTTTTCTGAGATTTCCTGCTTGGGGAAAACTAGAACTTTCTAATCATTTTGTAAATCTTGGATTTCCTTTCAAAGTTGGTTTTGGAGGGTTTTGTTTGTATCAACACAAGAAAATATCATGTCATAGCATCACCTATATAATAATAAAAGTGCTCTGTCTTTTCAAAAAAAACTCTTTGTGTAAAAAATTTTAAGTAGCTATGATGTAATAATTTCTCATTTGATACTGACTGTTCAGCAAAAATAGAAGTTGGATCAACGTGTCAGCTTTGCACAAAGGCATCAACACATACTCTACCTTATAAAATAGTTTGTAAAGTAAGATTATAATTAAGATTTTCCCTATTTTTACATGTATGCATATGTGCAACCTCTTGACTCTGATAATTTTGTACAAGCATTCATTAACCAAGGAACTTTATATGCCATGGTAAAACTTGTTCAATCCAAATATACAATGATGTCCCTTGCCAAGCATACGAAGGCTACTGCTCTTACAGCCGAATGTAGCTCACTTCCCTTCTTACACTCATGTGATTTGACAAATGAGACATCCCTACTCCCACCCAAATTCATTTAATCAGCCTGATTAGACTTTTATCAGTCCAAGTTTACAACGAAACAAAGAAATTATTATTAGAAGGGAGAAAGATGTTATTTTGGCATAATTATCACCAGTAACCTGAGGTGTGCCAGTGTTAAGTCAATAAAGGTTATTTATAAAGCATGAGGTACCACAGTACTGTTAGGAATAAATACAACCCAAGACTTCAATTCCTAACTTCAACTAACAACTCCTTCTCAACAGAAAAAAAGAATTACCTCTGAAGTTCTGGAAAAGGAATAATGTCAACAAGGCTATATTTCACGTTCTTTATGGAAAGAATATATGAGAAATGAAACGTGATAATAATCAGATGTTTACTCCAACAAGAAAGAATGCATCCATATCAGCTTTTGCTTCCATCATCTGATTATAAACATTCAGTGTCTGTAGGGCTGAATAGAGGCCAAGGAAGGATGAAGGCCACAGTGCAGGGGAAGTGCAGAGAGCTTGAGGCTAGCAAGCATGTTCCCTCAGGGCGATTCTTCTTATTTAGTGCTTCACAGTTTACGAAGTTTGTTTTAATTTGACCGAAACTCAGAAAGTGTCTCCTGTGTGCTTGCTTTGTCACAGGAGCTCTGGTGTCAGTGCCAGCATGGAAATCGGCATCCCATCCCTGCCATTTTATCCAAACCTTGAAACAGACTCACAGGAGGCAGATGTTCTCCCTATTTTTATGGTTACAAAAAGCAAAGTTGATCAGGGCAAAGAGATTCTCCTATAATCACGGATCCATTAGACTGAGAAATTAATAAGAATCTGAACTCTGATCATTTGACTCTGGGACCAGCGCCCTGCAAAAGAGATCACCCCACCTCCAGCGGGTGCCCTCGAGCTCCCTTGTGGCCATTCTTAGAGCTTTTTCTGTTTAAACCACCTATTATTATCTGGAGGATAGCTCCTGCAGTCAGCCAAATGACCCTGAACAAAAGGTTGGAAAAAAGGAAGAAGGCTCAGAAACTGGAGATGAGGGTGGAAGGGGATGATGTAAAGAAAGGAAGGTAAAACTCCAGCCCCTCCTTTCTCTCCTCCCCATCCCTGAATTAGGAGGAAACTGCCATTATTTTCAAGTAGCTGCTAATTATGATATTAATGTATCACTCATTTTTGAAATAAGTTTTGATTTCCACCAAATTTTACAGTTGCTCGAAAAAAAAGTTTAGCTGATTCTGTGCGGAGTGCAAAAGTTACCCCTAGGTTCAAAATCCTTGAATATTTAGTATTCAGGCAAAAGCCATCCAAAAACAAATCCCATGCTAGTGATTAATCTTTAGGCAGTGGTTCCCAGTTATCATCTCCTGGAGAGTTTTAAACATTACCAATTCCCTAGGACCCACTGCAGACTAATCAGATCAGAAAGTCTGGGGGTGGAGCCCCAGCTTGAGTTTTGCTTCAAAGCTCTCCTGATGATTCTGCTGTGCATCTGAGGTCGATAACCTCTGCCTCTCAGTGGTTCTCAAAGTCTGGTCCTGGAGACCAGCAGCAGCAGCGTCATCTGGGAACTAGTAAGACATGTGGAGCCTCAGACACCACCCCAGAGCTACAAAAACTCTGGCGATGAGGCCCAGCAAGCTGTGTTTTAAGAAGCTCCCAGGTGATTCCAGCACATGTTCAAGCCGGAGAACCATTGCCTTAGAATGTTTTATTAGTCCAAGAGCTCTGATTTATCTAGTTAAACATCCAAGACAGCTAATAAGCCTTTTCATTTCCTCACATTAGCAATGATAAGCTACTTGAAAAATATACGTTGCATTAAAAAAAAAAAAGGTCGCAGTAAATAAACTCAAACTAAAAGATGCAGAAAAAAAACTCTATCATTTAATTCATCTTTTATGAATTTTTTTTTTCCTATTTTTCATTGATTTTTTGTTTCCTTCTGTTTCTAGTGATCAAATGATGAAGTTTTCAGAGCGCTGGCCTAATGTAAATGAGTTCCCTTCGTCTTTAATTGTATGAGACACATGCGAGCCCAGAAATCTGAGTTACAGATTTACATGTATTAATCTTTGTGAGAGCAGCATTCTCCAAGTAGCATGCAAGCCACACGTGACAGTGCTGGGTGCCACAGGCAGGCATAAGTTGTTTACATTAGCAAATACATTTCAACAAAAACACATGTTGGCAGTTAGCACTCTCTCAGCTCCTCACACAAGCCATTCTATGGGGAGTTAGAAGAATTTGAATTTGAAGAGTTTTTTTTTAATATGTGGTTCCTAACAACCATCTGAAGATCTCCAAGTATTTTGGATATGTTGGATTTTCAGTTCACCATATAGTACAAGGAGTTAACGTGACCAATCCAAAAACCATAAAGTAAGAAATTTAAAGCTCCTCAGGCCACCCTTTGAGTGCATATCTTGATAGGAACACATTTCAAGGAAAGGCTTGGGGAAAACATTATTCAGAAACCAACAGAAACAACCTGTGTTGTGGAAATGGCGACAGAAACAGTCCAGATGAGTGCAGTTCTGAAGAGCCGAGGGGGGGGTCATTAAAGTGACACAGGCTGAGGACAAGCAAGCAAGCCATCTCCATAAGGAAGGACAAATACTCGGCTGGTAGAGCCAACCTCTTGGTACAAAATGGAAATACTTCTGTATTGATTGGTAAACTGATGATACTCTGAGCCCCCATAGTGCCATCTCCCTGTTCGGGCCACCCCTGACACTCCCCCCAGGCACCCTCGCCCTCCCCAAAACCCATCCTGCGGCTACAGAGGCAGCACCACACAGAGCAGGGAGCTCCCGGGCTCTGCTGATGCGTGCAGTGATCAGGGAGCTCTTCCAATGGCCAGGCCCAGCCGCATAGTCTGCTGAGTGTTTGGAATGTCACCTCTGCATCCATCTAGGCTAGGCTCAAAAATAACTCACAAGGAATGAAATAAATTCCAGGTGATTTTAGCCCATTACTAAAGTATTTAACGTCTTAGTTTCACATCAATATATTTTTGTTCTGGAATGAAATGTCCTTTAACAGGTATACCTTTTTTAAAGCGGGGGTACACACCTGCAGAGACCTCGTTTCTAACAGCAGCATTGGCGTTGGCAGCATCCAGGGGTCATCGTGGTCGCAGTCGCGGTCGTGGTTGTATTGCCACCACTCCCGGGCCTGGCTTCTCGCCTTGCACCTCTCTCCTAACTAGAGAGAGAACTATGGGCCGCCGGACTGCTGGTTCTCTTTCCCTCAGAGCGAGCATTTAAAGGAGCATACAGTGGCTCGGGGGGAAAAAGTGCATAAAAATCACAAACTCTAGAGTTGGAAGGTGAAAACGTTCACAATCTCTTTTTTTCACCTTTCTTTCAAAGTGTTTGTTTCTGCTCTAGTGAAAGAAAGTTGCTGCCAATGCAAGTATCCCGATGGGCTATCAATGAACCGCGTTGCAGACGCATCAGCCGGGAGTGTCCTCTTGAGTGATCATCTCCTTCAAGCCTTTTTGGCTCATCAAGAGAGAGGGCGGGCCGAGGACTCTCGGAGCCCTGCGCAGTCCGGCGCAGCGTCCAAACTCCTGTGTGAAGCCACCTGACTGTCTGAAGTAGGTTCAGCCAGTCACAGTCTCTACCAACTTTTTCAAGTCCCCACCTTTCAGACCTGCTTATTTGGTTTTGCTGTTGTCAGATTCACACTCCTCAGTTCTCTCCAGCTCCGTGTTTTTGTTCTCTGCCAGCTCCCTTAGCTGAGGGCGTTACTTGTTCCTTTGCTTCCTCCTGTTCCACCCTTGACCCCCAGCATCCCTTGGCGTGAGACCCTGCAACCTCGGGACAGTCGCTCCCACACACCAACCCCAGCACCTGCAAGACCAGCCTGAGTAGCCCCCCTCCTCCTATCCCAAAAACTGCTTGCTGGCAGGGGTGAGAGGGGGCCGGGTTTTGTCCACATCAGTAGGAGTTTTTCACAGAGGGAGTCGCTGACCTCAGCATCATTCACTTCCTATCCCCTTGTACTGACATTTAACCAGCTAACTACCTTGAAGCACCAGTTCTTTATAAGTTACCTTCTCAGGGCTCTGGAATCCCTGCTTCCCCAGGGCTAAAAATTATTAATAACAATAGTGGTGGGTAAGAATGAACATTAAAAAAAAGACATTTTAAGATCTATGCAGAAAGAAAGAGGATTCAAATAAATGTATCCATAGTTTGAAGCAAAAAAAGAGTTCACTTTTATATACCTCTTTTTTATGTAGCTACTAGTAAAGAAGTCCTATTCAAAATAAGCCCCAAAGGCATGCGTCCAATGGAAAGTTCCTTTTCACTTTTTTAGATTATTCATTTTTTAGAAATTCTAGAAAATGATATTAATTTAGTGTCCAAGACTTTGCTTGAGCTTTGAGTCCTCTCATCCAAATTCTGATGGGGTTTACAATGTAAAGAGGATTAACTTTAACATTTAATTTAAGCACTCTAAGGATTATATTATCCATAAATGTCAGTAAATAAACATTATCTTTATCCTTTGGTATACAGGATGTAACACTCTTGAACTTCACCTGTTTCAGTAACGGTTGGCAAGTTTAGTGTGGGATGGGCCTTTTTAAGAAACTAATATAACCAAAAATGCGGGTCAAAGATCCATCTGGCACTTAAATGGTTCGTTTTCTCCATTTACTCTAGACTTACGTAAGTTCTGGGTTTTAGTTAATCAACCCCACAACAATATAGCTAATTTTTCCCAGAAGTGGAAATCTTTGCCTTCAACCATTTGTATTCAGATTTTTGTATTTCAAGTAACTTCTTTATATAAATCCCTGCTGGTGAGAAAGAAACACTAAATTAGATCTACCTTGGCAACAGGAATATCCAGTCTAAAAAGCTTTGCTTATCAACTTATTCTTTACCACAAATATTTTCCTTTTGCTTCTTCCTAGTTTTATGATCACATTCCTTGTTGTTATGACTCTGCTAAAGATCTGGTTATAAATTCATCAGAACTAGTGCTCTCGAGAACTTACCTGTACAGTTCATCATCTCTGACCACTATCTTGAATCTCACCACTACTGAATTATAGTACAAAGATAAGAAAGAATTAGATTTCCAGCATCACCCAAAGTCTTATTTTCTTTGTTTGTCAATTATTTCATTTTGCACTCATAGAACAATAGAAACATCAGGATTTTACTTTACCTATAAAATGCTTACAGAACGTCCAGTGACTTCATGTAGAAATAGAACAACAAAATAAGATAAGGTGTTAGAGATGTTGCCAGACATCTTAAAGAACTGGAATATCTAAAAGTAGAGCTGAGGAAAGAACAGCCAGTGCTCACTTTTCCAATGTCCCAAATCAAAATTTTCACTTCTGAAAACAGCAAAACAGAAAGATCTGCTTTTCCATAAATTATCTTTAAAACTGAAAGCTTTCGATCCATTCCCCCAAAATATATTAATAATAAAAACTACCATTAATTACAGCATAGTATCAGCCACCTTTCAGGAGTGTATCTGTTCCTCCTCCCCCCATGCTGTCCCCTCACTGTTTCCCTAGGACTCCCCCACCTTGTTATGTCTCTTTATTTAAAAGGGGCAGCACATAAGCTTTCATTTCACCTCAGTCTGTGTACATCGTGGGAAATCTTGGTATATTAGTTGACTATTCTTGCATAACACAGCTACAGGATTTCAGTGGCATATGATGAGTATTATTTAATTCTGACTCACAAATTTGCCAGTCAGCGGGGGGAGCTTCACTTCAGGCGGTGGCTGCGGAGGTGGGTCAGACTGGGCTTAGCTCCTTGCCTCGGGCTGGGCTCTAGTTCAATCCTCCTGGATCCTTGTTTTATGGAGCTCAGACTGAAGGAGCAGCAGCTGCCCAGGGGAAGTTCTTGTCACATCAGTGGCACCGATGCAAGATGGCAACACAGTAATACAAGCACTGTCCAGCCCCTGCTGGTGTCACATCAGCTTGCGTCTCACAGACCAAAGCCATGACTGAGCCCAAGAGAAACTGCAAGGTTACAGGGCAAAGGGCATGGGTATAGGGAAAAGTGAAGAAATTAGGCCAATGTTTCCACCTACCCAACCTGGCTAAGACAAGTACTCTTGTAACAAATTTGAAAGGTTATCTCTAGTTCACAGATAAAGAAATAACCATCCCAAGAGATAAAGAAACTTCCCCAAAGTCACAGGTATGACTGACCCGGGATGCTGAGACAAGTCACATCTATCAGGCTCAAAAGCCCTTCTATTCAGAAATGCAAGTGAGTGGCCACCGTGTGCCAGGAAGTGCGTAAAGTCCTGGGGATACCCAAGCAAATAAAAAGTGTTATCCTGACCTCAAAGAGCTTGCAGGCTGGTGGCAAGACGTATAGACATATAAGCATAATACAATTAGGTAAGCGCTGTCCTGGGGGTGCAGACTCACTTCAGTGGGAGCATGGGAGACAGGGCCCCGGAGACAGAACTCTTGGGACAGTCAGAAGGTCCTCATTTTCCAGGTTTCTCCACCACAGCACACTGCTCATTCATCTGCACGGTGTGTCTCCCTACCTGACGGTGGTGTTTGCACCCCCAGGATGTCTGCAGAGCTGGAGCTACGGCACTCCCACACAGCAGAACCTTGCTGTGCAGGAATGCCTCAGGCCCTATGCCTGTGAAGATGGAAGTGTGGGTGTTCCTCCTCCAAGTGAGATCCGCTTCTTGAGTAAGTCACCAAAGATAAGGTAGACCACTCCGACACAATTTCACCTTTTCCCAGAATCGGGGCTTACATCACTGCTTGTAAGAACAGTCACAAAAGCTACTCTCTTTTCATCCAGTTTCTAATGCTGTTCACTCAATCTAATTTCGATTTATGGCAAGGCATTTTGTACTTCACTACACAAAACATGCTGCGGATATTTATGCCAAGATAACTTAACAAATATAATGCTTTATATTTTTACCTTCATCCAATTATTGTCATCTTTGTTCAGAATACTTAGTCAGAATGAAATTATTAATAGGAATAAAATGAAAGAAGATATCAGAACAAAAGAAGATTGTGTTGTATGACTCGTTACCACCCAGAATCAGCAGTTTTCCATCCTGGCCACACATCAGAATCAGAATTTATAAAAATACTGATGCTCTGGCCACATCTCAGACCAGATAAATCAGAACTTCTGGAGTGGAGTCTGGGCATCATCAGTTAATAAAAGCTTCTTAGGTGAATTTAACAACCAGTCAGAATTGAGAAACACTGTTCTTCTTATGCCATCAAGCTAAATTTTTTTTATTCATTTATTTCCTTGGTTAGTCTAATGTTGCTATCTGAGCTGTTGAGGTATATCCAGTATCCTTACTAGAAACCTTATTTCAGTTCATTCATTCAGCAAATATTTGCTGAGTGCCTGCTATGTCCCAGGTGCTGGGCTAGCTATAGAGGGAGGCAGCGAAAACAAAACCAGAGCCACAGTCCCTTCCTTAGGGAGGTTACAAAACAAGCAAACATTGAACAACTAAACAAAGACTATTTAAAAAGCAAATCAAAATATTAAAAATTATAACAAGTGCCACAAAGTAAAAGCCTACCTGAGCACATCAGACATAAACTGAGACTTGAGGGATAAATAGGAGTTCAACAGACAAGACCTGGGGAAAGGGTATTCCAGGCAGAGGGTGTTCCAGGCAGAGGCAACAGCATGTGTGAATGTGCTGAGACAGAAAGAATCAGGCTTGTTCTGGGAACTGGAAAAAGGCGCCTGTGGCTGGAGCAACGGGGGGTTCACAAAATAAATACTATCATCCTAATATCATAAGGGAAAGAATATTTTTATCTTACACCAAGAGGGATCTATAATTAAAATAAAGGACAAACATTTATATGAAAGAAGGTTAGCAATATTCTAAGGTATATGAAATAAAAGTCATATTTTATGGCAAAACAAGAAAAATTTAAGCATAAATTCTTCTCTGCCCTTTGGCCTCCTCTCTCTGCACTATGCATTATGTATCTGCCTTATGTAGCCAAAACCTCCATCAGTAGGAATACCTGCTCAACCATAAAGAGCAGCATTAAAAAAGAGAGAGACAGGAGAGAGGGGCCAGGCTGAGAGGTGGGGGCCACATCTTTAGGGCCTTAAGGCTGTGTTTTTATATATATATAAACATATGCATACATACACACACACATATATATATGTATTCTACTCTAATATGCACTGTATACAGTAGGACACCATTCAGGTAGTGGGAGGAGGAGAGGGTGACTGAGGAGATCCAGTTCATCCCAGTTAACAGGGGGATGATGGCTCCTGTTTCACCCCTCTCCCAGGAGACATTTTGAAAATAGAAAGCTCACAAACTAGTGAGTCTCTAGTTGGTGGAATAACAAAGTGTTTATGAAAATAAAGCACAAATTTGTGAATCATACACACACACACACACAAACACACACACACACACACACACACACACACACACAAAGCACTGTCACCTAACTAAGGCTCATTCATAGCAGTGGTAACTCAGGTCGGAATACTTACTGGTATGTCAATATTCAGCTCTACTGTCTCTTTTAATAATTGATCTTAAATACAGTGTTTGCCACCCTGAAAAATTGATAAATGGTGTTTGTAATCATTCCCCTTTTATTGCCAAACCTAATTGCCAGTTTTTGTTACTATAGAATCTGAGTTCCTTCTGAAGAGAAGGAAACGCTTCATCCATTTGCCCAGGAAAGGCAGTATCATTTTAAGCAAAAGCTGTTCATTTGATTTTCATTGATGAACATCAGCCAGTTGATAAATCTTCAAAGAGACACTTATATTTACATATAAGTACAATGGATTTCTGATGCGCTAATGGGATTGGTCCCACAAAGAATCCTAGCAAGATAAATATACTCTGGGAGAAAATGACTTTTTGCTAAACGACAGATTAATGGCTTTAATGACTTCTTTCAAGCCTGGCATAAACACAGTGCCCAAGAAGAAATCATCAGGTCTGTGTTTAAATTATCATTTTATGACTTAGATAAATCTCTTATATGTTCATTTTTTAGAAAAGGGTTTCATGAAACTTATATAATGTTATAAACCAATGTTCCTTCAGTTAAAAAAAGTAAAATTTAATTAAAAATTTTTTTAATTGTTATACTTTGTACTAATTTCTCAGGATTATCATATCAAATCCCACAAACTTGGCAGCTTAAAGCAATAGGAATGTATTCTCTCACCACATCAGCAAACTTCTGGGGAAAATCCTTCCTTGAGGCTTCCAGTGTCCAGTGGCTCCTGGCTTTCCTTGTCTTGTGGCAGCAAAACTCCAGTCTCTGCCTCTCTCTTTACCCAGCCCTCTTCCCTGTGTCTCTGTGTCTCAAGTCTCTCTCTCTCCTTTCTCTTCTAAAGACATTATGGGATTTAGGGCCTAACCTAATCCAAAATCATCTCATCTCAAGACCCCTAACTTAATTATATCTACAAAGAATCCTATCTTCAAATACAGTTACATTCACAAGAACTGGGGGTAGGCCTTGGATGTATCTTTTGAGGGGACACAGTTCAATTTCACATTTCTACAACTTGCATTCCATTGGCCAGAATTTTATGATATGGCCAACCTAGCTGCAAGAGAAGCTGGGAATTATTGTTTTTCATTTTGGGCAGCCATTTGCCCAGCTAAAATCAAGAATTCTATCACTAAAGAAGGTGGAAAATAATATTGAAGGACACCTAAACATCTCTGCCCCAATAGCAAAATAATCTCCCAGAATTATTTTCAAGAACTGAATATGCTGAATTGTCATGTTCTGTGAAGAATCAATGCCTGCATAGAATCTGAGTTTAATCTCTGAAATAACCACACCTTCATTATTTTTTCTTTCTTTAGTACTACCTATGTGTTTATTTGGTCTCCATAGACAACTGTGATGTCTGTACCAAATGCACCAGTTAAAAAGTTATTACATTTGTTGATCATTACAAAGTCTTATCAACACCCTTGATTGCTAACCTATTGTCAAGGTAATATCCCACTATATTTTATCATTGGGGTTACTATAAAAATGATATGAATGAAAGGTGCCACAAAAGCAAAGGAGAATGATCAGAGTAAGGGGGGATTTCATCCAGAAGAAGGAAACAAGTAGACTTGGAAAAAAACAAAGAAGCAGCAGCAGCTCCCATTTCAGCAGGAAATGAGCAGTCCATTTCACCCCCAAATGTGGCAAAAGAACAACAGTTCAACAATAACAGAAACTTAAGGCCAGTACAGGTAGTGATCAGCTGAGTCAATGGAAGATAGAAATGCTTCAGGAGTTGCTATAATGATAATTTGCCGAGTCAATTACAGACATGGACCAGGAGATATCCTAATGTGATATAAAGGAGGTAGTGGAGGAAACTCAGCTCTAGGAAATAGAGCTTATAAGAATGAGACCAGGAAATAAGCCCCAGAAGCCAGCTACAGTAGTGGATTGCCCCAACTCCCTACTAGAGACCAGAAAGCTAAGGGGGGAAAAAAATCCAGAAATGGAAAAAGATCTCAGCAGAAGGGCAGTAGACTGTCAGATGGCTTTACCAAGGATAGATTCAGAAAACCCTTGTCAGATACTGCCAACCACAACCACAGAATACGGCATCCTCTGGAACATTGCCCTAAGGAGTAAGCAAGCAGAAGATGTTTGCCAAACAGTAAGTGGGGGAAACATGTCTTAATACATTGATAGGTGAAGTTCCAGCACAACCTGCTGGTGACATTCATTTACCAACAGTGAGAACAAGTCCCAGCGAGGTAAGAACTGACCACTACTTTCTGAAATATATGTATCTCTGTGATTTAAGTACCATGTTAATTTCTTTATTAACCCACATCTGAGGGCTCTGGTTTAAATCCTAAAAGCAAGATTGCTTCTGTGACAAAACCCAAAGCTAACTTATTTTAGGCCTTCAATTTTTCTGTGTCTAGTCATAGCATCTTCTACCCTTTACAATGGAACCATTCTTTATAACACTCTTGAGTATAATTAGACAGATAATCCTCTTATTCTGAACCACTATTAAAATGAGCAAATCCGAGTCTCCCATTAATAAACCAATGAATGGAAGTCTTCTGAATTCAGGCGCTGGTGGAAGAACTCATGTGTTTCCAAAATGGTAAAGAATGAAATATTTTCTTTGCAATGTCATAATTTGAAAGGCAGAGTCACAGTCTCTAAGATACTGAAAAAGAAAAAGTAACTTAAGTTTTATTCCAAACATTACCAAAAGTGGTAGAAACAGTTATGTGATGAAAGACAGAGAACTGTCATCTGTTACTGGATCAGACATCTATCATTTGACCAGCTATAAGTCAGATGTTTTTTTACTGTAGAGTGTCCTTTTTTTCCCCCACATCTGTTATAATCCCCTACAAACACCACAGAGTTCATATAAAACTCATTTTAGGAAACAGATGTGAGGGCACTTTACAGTATAAAGTAATATATAGATGCAAGATGTTCACACTCCTGCAAGCATCAACACTTTCTTCTGAAGGAGTATTTTGCTCACTTTGACTCACCACAGGACCAGCGTAATTGCCTGAGTGCTGAGAGGATTTTGTTTTATGTTCATTGTTATATAGTTCGTGTTCCCATTTCATCTTTTAGGTCTTTATCTTGATTCTTTGATTTGTTTGCTGAATTTTCATTTTGCTTGCTCAGGAATAAAAATCTTCTGTTTATGATCCCTCTGCTGCACATCTTTTCTCATTCCACAGCATGGAATTGTTGGTGAATCCTTAAAGGCTTCTTTGAGGGGAGCACATGGGTTGGAAGAAGTGACTTCCGGTGTTCTTTCATTGCTGATTGACTTAGGAAGTTTTGGAAGATAAGAGAACAAGTTAGTTCAATGGGTGGACTGGAGGTACAAGAGGGCAGGGAACCTCAACCTCACATTCTGCCTTCAAACACTGGGAAGCATTTGGAGCACCTACTGAAACACAGATTTTTTTCTTCAAACAAGGTTTTGAGGGGTGGGTATAGCTCAGTGGTAGAGTTCGTGCTTAGCATGCATGAGGTCCTAGGTTCAATCTCCAGTACCTCCATTTAAAAAAAAAATTCCATCCACTGTAGCTTAAGTTTCCCTGATGATAATAACCTTATTGGTATTTTCAAGAGACTTCAACCAATAGGAAGTACTGAACCAATAAGAAGTAAGACCAAAGAGTCAGCTAATGAGCAAAAATACCCACTTTATTACTGATACAGACTAGGTTAGAGGACTTTGCTTACTGTGAGAACCAGAGTTGACTTGTTCACTTCTGACCCCTAGCCTAGTCCTCAGAACAGCTCATCTGAGGGCAAGTTTGAGACCACACGGCAGACACATTTACCCAGGTCACTGTCTCCATTTCTCCGAGTGGAGAATGAAAGAGAAAGACACCAAATCCCTTCATGCTCAGGACTTTTAGTAGAGTAGCTCCCCACAATCAAGGAAATTGGAATAATGGCTGTCACTAGGCAAACGTATCTCCCAGGGGAGTAAGGAATTGGGCCAAAAGTTGGGGGTACATAAGGGTGATCCCTCCTCAGAGACATCAGAAGTCAGAGGAGGTGCTTCTCTTTAAAAAACAAGAATAGCTAATGTTTATTGAGTTCTCACTATGTGTCAGGCACTGCTCTAAAAGCCTTTCTCCCTCTGCCTTTCTGTTATAAACCCAGATTTACTCATTTAAACCTCACAACAAACCTATAAGGAAAGTTCCTTTATTATCTCCACTTTACAGAGAAAGAAACTGAAGCACAGAGGGGTTAAGTAATTGAAGGAGAAAAAAGAAAATCATGTCCATATAGAAGGCTCACCAGGAGGTAAGGCGACATTATATCACTAACAGGATTCATGAGAAAATCCAACCTGG
This sequence comes from Camelus dromedarius, assembly GCF_036321535.1. NCBI lineage: Eukaryota > Metazoa > Chordata > Mammalia > Artiodactyla > Camelidae > Camelus > Camelus dromedarius. The sequence continues at coordinate 45,192,267 of NC_087436.1, forward strand.
GTGGAAGAGTTTTTCTTCTTCCATATTTAGGGTTCCTTCTGCTGATACATCTGGGGCTGTACTACTGCCTACACACCGTGCTGCTCACGAACTGGACTGGACTTGATGCAGTACGACAGGACGGGCAGGAGGAATGCTCCTCTCTCTCCAAAGTGTCTCTCCCTTAGGCTGATGTGGAACCTGCGTGAAATCCCCACTGACTTCTCTCCTCAGCTTAATGGGTCCAAGATCAGTTGTAAAAGACAAATGTTATTAAAACAGGGTAACAGTGAGTTATAATCAGTCTTATCTCCTTGCAACAAATTAATTGGGGGTTGGGATTTAGCCCTAGGAAGAGAGCCCTGAGGAAAGGAGACAGAGGTTGGAGACAGCTTAGCAGAAGGCGGAGACGAGTGGCTTGGTGAGAAGGGCTCACAGGTATCCAGGAAGCGGGGTGAGGGCACCATGATCTGAAAGGGTGTGAGCACAAAACAGGGAATGGTCTGTCCCTCTCTCACTCCTTCACTTTATTTGACTTGATATTCTCATCTTTCTCTGGGGGATTTTTTAATAAAATCCCCATCATTTGCCAGAAGGTCATTATTGCCTGTCTATATCACAACAAAAACCCTCATATGTCCCTGAAGCTCTTCGACTGTCCACTCCCATCAGCAGACACCCACTCTCCCTTAGTGTGTGTGAAGTCAGCAGTGAGAGAAAAGACATTGGTTCTACGATTTTTTTTTTTTATATAACATCAGTTCTATCATATCAGCTCTTCCCCCATGTATTAGTTTCCTGCAGCTGCTATAACAAATGATCAAAGGCTGAGTGGCTTTAAACAGACATTTATTCTCTCAGAGTTTTGGAGGTCAGAAATCAGATATCAAGGGGTTGTCAGGGCTGTTCGGTCTCCAGAGACTTTAGGGGAGGATCGTTCCCTGCCTCTTCCAGCTTCTGGTGGTTCTCTGCGCTCCTTGGTTTCTCCAAATCTCTGCCTCCACCTTCACATCACCTTCTCCCCTGTCTTCTCTTCAGTCAGTCTCATCTTCCTCTGCCTTTCTGTTATAAAGACACTTGCCATTGGATCTTGGGTCTACCAAGATAATCCAGGATGATCTCATCATCTCACTATCTTTAAATTAATTATGTCTTCAAAGACTTTTTTCCAGGTAAACTGACATCCACCAGTTCCAGGGAATAGGATGTGGATATATTTATTTAGGGGACCACCATTCAACCTACTGTACTCCATCAGAAGGACAAATGAGAAAAAATGGGGAAATATAATTAAGTTGTACAGTATTAGAACCCCAGGCTCCCTCGCCTCATCGAGAAAAATGTTAAATTGATAGGTTATATAGTGATGCCCAGAAAAGAGGACCAGGTACTTGTCCCAACAATACCAATAAGCATGCATGTGACCTCGGATGATTCTCTTATCATTTCAGAGCCTCAGTTTTCTTATCTACAAATGAGGGGTTGCTAAGATGTTCTTTGCATATTCTTCCAACCTCAATATCTTATGATTCTACAGAAAATTCCACGCATATCTTAAATCCCAGCATGCACACGGTGAGAAACAGAGAAAATTAATGTTATCCCAGCTAGTCTTTCAATCATCAAACGCTGTTCAATGCCTTCTTTTTGGCAGGAAAAAGAAGGGTATATGGATAAATAAATACATTGAAAAATAAGCCACTGAATTAATTAAAAGGATCCCCAGAAGCTCTCTGTGATACTAAAATTAACAACCCCCTACAAAATTAAACTGTTTTATACAAAGTCCACCCTATTGGAAAAGAAGAAGGAGGAAAAGAAGAGAGAAACCTGGCATAACTAACCTGAAGCAGAGCTGGCTCACTGCCTCCAGGCCCACCTGAGTTTGTACCATGCTAAGGAGACACGGTGCTAGAAAAGGAAATGTATGCGTTCCGGATTCATTTCAACCTAAGATCGATCCCAACCCCGTGTGATCTTGAACAAGTCACTTAACCTTCCAGAATCCATTTGCTCAAGGGGAAAATGGGAAAACCGTAAGAATGCTTACCCCCTGGAAAATGGTGAAGACCCAGCTTGAGAAGGTATGGAAGGCATTTAGTGGCAGCTCTCTGGCATGTGCTGTTTCCTTCTGTTTGACCTGCCCCAGAGAAAGTAAACAGAGTTGACCTTAAACAAAGTTGTAAAGTGTTTAAAGTTCACTTTTCACCTGCTTTCCTGTACTTTTCTTTTCCCTCTTGTTGGTAACCCTTCCAGGCAAGGAACTTGTCATTTATAATTGTTTACTGGTTAAACAGAAATTATTCATACCAAAATGGTGCCTGAAGCAGATTTTCAATTATTTTGTCTCTAACTGTAGAAGGTATGTCAAGAATATTTGGATATGAGCAAAAAGATGACAGGAGATCAGGGTGGGAGTAGAGAAACTGATTCTGAAGTTCCTTGAAATGGAGCTGGGCCCCCTCTCTAGACTCAGAAGAGGAATCTCATTAGTCATATTTGAAATGCATGCAATGACTGAAGGCAATGTTACATAGACTCTTCTGTTTCTTACCAAAGCCAGGCTGAAAACTGGACTCTCACTCTAATCTGCTGCAAGAGGTGGTTTAAATAAAATAATGACAGTCCATATTCTTAAGAATGAAAAGCTATACCATCGTCACAGTCACCTTCCTTAAATTTACCTAATGTGACCACTTTCTATACCCCCCAAGATATCAAGATGCATAATGAATATTTTCTAAAATAATTTGTGGTTTGTTAATATCTGATGATTTTTTTTGTCATGTCCAAACCTTCCCCACAGCTGTTATCCAAGAAAATACCCCTATGGCTCCTAACTATATTTATGAAGCTCCCAAAAAGTGCACGTGCTAAAATTATACTCTTCATTAACAGAGGCAGTTGAAAGTGAATATGAACATTTGGACCCTCGAGTCAGACAGGCCTGGATTTGCATCCAAGCTTGTAACTATTTGCTCACTCTCTGTTTTTGTGAGAACTTGGGAAAGTTACTGTCCCTCTTTAAGTCTTACTTTTCTCATCGGCAAAATGAGGACGATAATAGTATCGATGTAATAAATTGCCTAGCATAGTACACTCATTACATATGAGCTATGGTCATCATCCAAAACCTAGACGTATGAAAAGAAAAGCTTATTACTCCAGTCTTGAGAATGAGAGAAGCATTACTCTGAATTAACGGAATGTTTAACTGTAAAATAATTTTAAAGAAAAAAACATAAAGAGTCCCACACTATTGCCTAGTAAAGAGCTTGTTTGTCTCACTAAGACATATTTGTGGACCCATATAATAGACCCATGATGGGCAATTTGACTTGAGTGAAACATTAAAAAAAAAAAAATGAACCATACTGCCCACAGGTGAGTCCGATATAGTTATTATTATCAAAATTGCCAGATATGTCATTTTTAGTCCTGATTATTTTCATCACAAAGAGTTTGTCATTTGATCCATTTATTCTTCCGTTCCACAAATAGCAATTGTTGGTATCAAGGAATTGTGCTTGGAACACAAAAATTAATACTTAGCCCATGGCCTCCGAAAGCTGACATATATACATATATTTATTTCTTCCCTGTTGCAAAAATTAAGCTGAAGGAGCACAATTAGCTCAAGAAGGCAGCACTTAGGAGCCTGACTCAGGTTATTATGTGTATACTTGAAAGAAAATAAAACTGCCTTCCTTCTAAATATTCTTTAATTTACACTTTCACTAACAGTCCTGCCATCTTACCTGTTTTTTGTTTGTTTGTTTGTTTGTTTTGCTTTTCATAGATAATGTGCTTAAAAATAAATATAATGTGCTTAGCAAGCTGTAGTCAAATCACTTAGGAGTTTTCTCTTCATTATGACAGAGGACAACAAACAGATTTTCAATTTCTTTTCACATAAATAAATTTACAGAGCAAGTAGCAAAAGATACTGAATATGATCCAAACAGTTAATGTTCATGGAGAGGAATAACATTTTTCATACATTCCAAACTTATACTTTCAATACAGTTTCAATACAATACTGTAATTAGCCAGCTCTTTTGACATAGAGTATTAGGATGAATGAAAAGGGATTATTTTTAGCTTCCCAGGGCCAAAACAATCTAGTGATTGAAACTGGGACATGATACAGCATCTAAAAATATTTCAATGTATCATTTTATACTACTAAGACCATGTCACTTACTTTTTTTTAATTGGCCTGAGACAAGGAGGTTTTCATTAACTCTCACCAACATTACTCCAAAGAAGAGTCAGCTTCAGATTAAAGGCATATACTTTTTTAATTATGTGTAACTGTGCCAAGGTGTTCTTGGGGAGGAAAAATAAAAAGCTCCCTTATAACCCTTACTGAGAATCTTACCATGGGGACTTTATTCTTACTTAAATTAAGAGTCAATCCTTTATTAAACATATTCTAAATAGCTATTACTCTTATAGGAAAATCACCTCTATGAATGAAAAGATTAGGGATAGGAGAGGCAGGGAGAGTCTGAACTGGATTGCTTGTCTTTTTACAATTCATCCACACTTCAGAATGCTTTTAAAAATAGAAAACATCCTATACTGAATGAAGTATGCAGTTAAACATTGTGCTACGCCTACATGAGCTCACAAGGAAATGACACAAGATGTTTGATAAATAAATTGTAAGTGATGTAAAAGAATTTATATCTGAGTTCTTTAAATGAGTCAAAGAGTTTTCCCCTTTTGATTATTTATCCTACTCTTTATTTGTTTTTGTTGTCAAAATTATAAGCAGTAGGACTTACAGGGAATGTTGACATATAATGTATGTATATATGTGCATAAATATTTATACACACGTTTATATAGAGAGGCCTATTTAAAATCATAATGCTTTACATGGACCTCCTATGGAAATACTTAAACACATATCTATTTCTCTATGTATAGAATACAGAATGTAGAGAGAATACATTCATAATTATGTGACTATTTTAAACTGTCTTTTTAGATTTAAAAGGGTTAAAAATTAAATAAAACACAGTCGTAAAGTTTCATTCATTTTACTTCTAATTAGGATAGAGAGATCTGATTCAGCCTTCTTAAGTGTTTTATGACAGCTTATTTGTCGTAAGTTTTTTTTTATATAGGTATGATTCTGGCAGGAATAAAAAACTAAAAAAATCCGTAGTGCAAAATAATAATGAAAATCACAGCCACTGACTTCCAAAACAGTGAGGTATTTTCAGCTTAACAGTAATGTTTATCAACTAAATCCTAATAGTAGTAAAAAAAAAAAGAGAGAGAGAGAGAAAAGTGTTTATTATATTACAGGCCCCTCGATTATCAGTTATTTTGAACATCTAGAATAACATCAGCTTCACAGTTTTCAGATATCTGCTTATAACCTGAGGTAGGAAATCAGACATAATGAATCAATTAAAGTCAATTAATTTTATCCAGATCAGTAATTCATCCTATTTTAGAGATAATTGATATATTTTTTCTTATTTCACAAAGAAATGTTGATTTTTGTGCTTTCCTCCCTACTCTTCAACTTCACATAGCATGTCTTTGCCAGGCCAGCATAGACCAATGAATGAGCTATAAACAGAATGCAGAAGCAGAGGAAGGGTATAGCTCAGTGGTAGAGTACATGCTTAGTGTGCATGAGGTCCTGGGTTCAATCCCCACCACCTCCATTAAAATAAATAAATAAATAAACCTCATTGCCCACCCACACCCAAAAAAAGTCCTTGTTCAAAAATAAATAAAATTTAATATTTACAAAATAAATACATTATTTTTAAAAAGTAGATTCCTAGAGGGGGCATCAACGACTCCTGTCCAGTCCGTGGTAACAGCGGGGAAGAAGCCCTGAGGGTTCCACTGCTTCTGTCCCAGCGCCGCGCCCTGAGCTTCTCTGCCCTGGGAGGCTCCTCATTCTACATGGGCTATGTGACCTCTAAACGGGGAACTCCGGGGATATATCCTCTTTTGAGGAACTCTCTCAAATGTCCTCACCTGTGTGATTCAGGTAGTAAAGCCCAGTGAGAGCAGCCTGGAAGCTGGTTCAAATCCTCGTCTTCACCTTCCTTCAAATCCTGGGAGCCTTCTGAGGTCAGAACTAGCTCAACGACTGAACTATAGCTTCTCAGTGAAATAATCTTTGGAAGGACCTGGAAATAATGCACTTTCCTACTTTTTTCAAACCCCCCAAAAGATATGTTTAAAGGAAAGAACTAAGACAGCACATTTAAACTCAATCATGGTATTCCTTACAATACAAATTATGTGTAACAAAATGGTCAAGGAAGTGAGAAGTTAAGTTCACCTGAATTTAGAAATAAACTTTCAATTTAAAAATGTAATACTACTTAAGTTTAATGTGGGAAACAAAAGACTCAAAAAGAGTCTCTTAAAGTCAATCTGCAAACCGTTCTACTCTCAAAAATTCTTGTCTTCCCCCAACCCTGCACCCTACCACATCTGTTTAACCATCTCTCTTTTCTTTCATTTTCATGTGATCATTTGCGTATAATTAAAGTATTTAGTCTTTCTTTTTAAACTCAGCTTATGCCCTTTAAAGATCTAGAAACACATCTCCATCATCCAAAACTCATAGTAACAAACTACCACAAAATGAATCTACCAAATTAATCGAACCATCTTGTTGACCCACAATCCTAGATTCTGCCTCAGCTTTTTTCTCATTTCAGTTGAGTTGAGTCATTCCTTTTCCTTTCTTGATTCCTTTTTCTCTCTATTCCACATATTCTTGTGGATTTGGAAAGGGTAGAGGATGAGGAGAGGGTATATGATTTGTGTCATAATTTTAAAATATATAGGAAAGCCATAAGTTTCCTTTCTAAAATTAGGAAAGCAACAAATAAAGGTTTTGAGATGAAAAGCATTATTTTTATTTTCACTGACTTTTGTGAACCCTCCTTGAGTTTTGTAAATCAGAAACCAGTAGAATGACATTAATGCTTCGGGAAAAGAAGTATGAGTTGTCAACTGTGGCAAAAGAAATAAAGAACTGAGAGGATGTAGCTCTAACCTGTACAATTCACAGTTGCTTTCCCGTGAGGAGGAAGATAATATGAAAAGCTCCCTGGAGTGCATCTCTGGGAGAAAGGAGGAACTACTTCAGGGGAGAATAAGGAGAGCAAATATCAAAAAGGAAAATGAGTAAGAATCCTGTTGCTTTGGGCTCATAAATTACATTCAAGGAAAAGAACTTCTCCCCAAATGTTGGAGTATGTGGATTTGGAAAAGAAAGAACATTTATATCCAGATAAAGATGATGCATGGAAAATCATTTTTGTCCCAGGATTGTGCCAACATTTTCTTTCAGGAAATTTAAATATTTTTAAGTGAATCAGTGACTTTACGCTTGGGAAACAAAACTAAATACACCTGAGAGAAAGCACACACCTAAACAAAAAGGCAGTTGTTAGAATATCAAGTGAAGTGAACAAAACGATCAACATCCTTCCAAGAGACAGTGTAAATATCAAAAGTGCTAATAAGTGGAGGCAGTCCCCTCGTGACAGGTGTGGTACATGTACAGTTTCCAGGTAAGAACAAAATCATGGCACTTAAACAGTGGCAGAACTGTTAGTTACATGGGAAATGTGAAAAATATGACAACCATCTCAATCTGCTCAAGTAGCACTCATGGTAAGGGTGAAATTTTATCAACATTGGTTAACTTGTGGTATATTTAAAAAGTAGCAAGGAGATAAATTGATGGATTAAAAGATAAACTACTCACAGGCAGACAAACAGAAGGACAGATAGAGTTACAATCAAACATGTACTTTACTCAGACAGATAATAACTAGCCCCAAGAAGTGACGTGCCTGCTAGGAAAGCCTTGAACGTAGAATTTTCTGACTTTGCCTTTAACTTACTTCTTTCAGCACCGTGCTGCATAGCCAGGGCTGACTCTCTGTAAGTCTCTGTGACATAGTTTTCCATCTGTTAATGGGGCTAATAATATTTTCATATAGATTTTTGAAAGTAAAAGACATATGAAATATTTAAGAGTCTGGAAGAAATGCCTTCTATTAATTGGAGCTATATGATATGACATTATTCTCTTCAGTACCTGGGGTTTACACAATAGATAGCTATTCAGTGTATATGTGAAATTATGAGGCATCCAAATGCATTAACAAGGGATCTAAGGGGGAATCTTTCCCAAAGAGTGTAACTGGATATCTTTCTGGGAATAATTTAAACACAGGCTGAGGGTGAGTGTACCCTCTAGATCCTTTCTAGTTTTTAATTTCTATGGATCCTAATTTTTCTTCCCCGTTTATTTATTTTTTTAAAGTAACTATGAGACTCACAGGCTAGAGATGGAAAATAAGACAGTGTGCCCTTGAACTTTTCTTTCAAAAATACCATAGCATTTACAGGGATAGTCTGGATTCCTGTGACAGCACAAACTGAGGTCTCCCTTGAAATGAACTCACATATGAACTCACATATCATTTTTCTTTATTTGAACCCACTCCTCATGTTTCCTTATTCTACACACACCACAAAAGAATAAGAGAATTTTTTTACCAGAAAACAGGAAACTGGATTGAGTCTTCTTTTTTTTTTTTTTTTTGCTTCTTCTGTGCTTCATAAAACTGGGAATCCATACATACACTTGTGTGTATCTATCCCTTCTGGAAAAGGCTGAAGTGAAGCCAGTTTTGGCTCATTTTTGACAAAGGGACAAAGCTGAATTGGAAATAACCTTTACGATCAGCAACAGGCCCACTATGATGACATGGATTTTGCAGAAGTCTCCCTGACGTTCTCTCCTGGCTCACGTTCTACCATCAGCAACTCATCTAAGTGGAGCATTGCTCCCACAGCCTGTGTCCTTGGGATCATTCTCTCTCCCCTTCATTCACCTCCTGATGCTCCTCCGTGCAAGATTTCTTCTTCAGCACAGGAAGTCATCTCACTGTAAATTTCAAATGACTTCACAACAGTAATGGAGATACTCGGGTGCACTCTAGGCAGAGGTAGGTAATGATAGGTAAGATCTCATTTCTCCTTTGAGCCTGGCATGATTTAGCACAATAACCAGATTCCTAACAGGTTTTTCTAGATTTCACTCCCCACTCAACGTGCATGTTCCTGCAACATGGATATTCTTATTACTCAGTCCTTACTTGCATCTCTCTTTGGTTCTAGAATAAAACTACTCAAACTCAGTTTAGATATTTTAGCCTACTTTGGAATCTCAGGGAGAGTCTTATGAACTACATTCCTAGATTTATTAGGCTTAGGCCATCCTGACCATCTAAGCATTAATTTTCCTACTGTTCACAAATATCCCTGAACTTATCTTTCTCTTTCCTGGAATGGCCTGCCCAGGACAAATCCTGGAGCTGGGCTTTCCTGATGTCTTTTATTCAATCATTTCTCTTTTCCTCCTCTCTAGCACTTAAGGCATTTCTGACTTTCTCCATCCCCTAGATAATATATTTGCTTTTCTTATCTCTGCAGTTTTCTTTTGTTTTTTGAAATTTTCCACATGGAAGTTCTATATTTCTTCCCCTCAGCAGATTCTGACCCTCCAGTTACAGTCACCACCAGTTCAGTGTACTAGTTAACATTTGGGACTCTGGAGATGGTAGACAAATCGAGATTCAAATTCCAACTGTGACACTTAATGCCTATGTGATATGAAGTAATTTCCTACTCACTCTGCATGCCAGTGACTAGAAGCTCTTGCTCTTACCAGGTAGTGACCTTGGGCCAATGACATAATCACTCCAAACCTCACTGTCCTCATTTGTAAAATGACAGTATCTACCTTATAATGCTAGTATAAAAATAAACGTGATGAACAATACAAAAGTATTTAGCATGATGTTTAGCTAATGTTTAGCATGTTTAGCTAAAAGTTTAGCATGATGGCTAAATAAACTAATCACTCTATAAACATTAGTTATTACCTCTATTACTTATTCAAATTATCAGCCCCACTTCGTATAGCATTTCGTATAGCAGGTTTCCTGACTTCCCTTGGTTCTCAATGTAAATGCTCTTATTTCTTAAACCCAGAATTCATCATACCTCATTAGCCAGAGGCTTTTTCTCATGGTCCACATGAAGTTTAGGGTGGAGAGCTGGGGGAGCCAGAGCACTGCCAGACTTTGTATGCAGTCAAAGTCATCTAAACACGTCTGAATTTGAGTTCTGGTGAGTCCTCACTTGTCCCATCTCTTCTGTCTGCTACAGCTTACTAACAGAGCAGTTTTCATCTCAATGCATCAAAACCTGAACGCTGAGATTGTAATAATAAGTATAGCTACAACTATAAAACGTCATCGAACCGGGGACTTATGAAACCACACGGCGACGACCACAGCGGGGGGAATCTGTGTAAACACCAAGCGCTTCAGAATCCCACAGTCAGGAAGTCAGTGCTCTAATTAAAGGGAAATTCAGGATGGGAGATTTGACCACTGCCTCAACCACATCACTGAACTCTGGCTTTCTTCAGCTGAAGCGGCTGTCAACCTCCAATGTCTCCTTCCTCCTTCGTTGCTTTGAAGGCCACTCCTCCAGCAGTGAGAATCCATCGAAGAGAGTATCTTCGATGAGAAGCTATTCCTGTTGCTGCAAACACTTGCCAGAAATTCCAAGAAAATTTACAAGGTACATTTGTAGGACAGCGGTAAGTCAGATGCATTTCAAGTTCCCAATTATTATACAAGAAACAGCTTAATTTTTAGATTTTGGTTTTTGTGGCAATGGTGATAGTGGACCCCACCCACTTCTCAAAATAAAAAATAAAATAAAAAATAAAAGTAATACATATAGCAATACAAATTATTATTACTTGCAACAATCAAAAAAACTTCCTGAAAAAATGAAAACTCAGAGTTTTGTATATTAAATACTTCTGTTATTTGAAAACCAAGATTATGCTGGCAGAAAAAACTATTTTAAAATCAGCATAGTAATTGAGCTTGCCTACAATGGATGCAACATCAAACAATGATGTGAGGTCTGGTAAGAACCAGCAAACCCTAGCAGATAGTGTAAAAATAACCTACAGAAGCAATATTACACCCCTGAGCTTACAGGAACAGTCAGCTCAAGGGGTTTACCTAGGTTCACGTTGTCTCTATGGCTTTACTTCCTGAAGTTGCTATCAGAAGTTAAAAGAAATTCTTCATAACTGCTTTTAATGGAAACTCAGATTGGTCAATGCACATAAAATACACAAGGCAGTTTGTGTCTTATTTGTTCCCACTGTTATAAATGGAATTAAACCACTGAAAGTTGTAGACTTTGGGGGTCTTCTTTTCACTGATGAACCCAAGGTGTTTCCCCTCCCTACCAATAACCATGATGACATATTTTCCCTAATTCTGCATATACTGAAAATAAATGGTTATGAACAAAACCCAGAAACATAATTTGCATTCGAATGAAATGACCCTGAAATTGTTCTTTTTACTGTGGCTTTATCTGCTGTTTCACAGTGCAGATTCCTATAGCTCTCCTGCTTGGAATGACTCAGTATAGATCATAACCAGAGTTGGTGGAGGAATCCTGAAAGCAGGGATTCTGATTCCTAATGCAATCTGTATACCAACCTACTGCACGTGTTGCTCTTTATTTACAGTTTGGTAAAGATCGTAGGTGGAGATGTTGTGGACACATGTGCATGATGGTCAAACTGCTTTGAAAAAGGGATGGGGACAAGAGAGGAAGAAAGAAGGAGAGAGAAGTATCCAAGTTCAAGTCAAGCAGGCATTTCAGATTTCAAGAGACAAGCTGAAAAGGGAACACCTGCTAGACACCCTGGGTCTGAGGGCAGTCTGTGCAAGCCTTCATATCTCTGAGCGTGCACATAGTGCAGAGGGTGGAGCCTTTTAACCTCAAATCTAAAAAGATTGAGAGATTTCGGAAGGCCCAGATGTGCCAAAGGTCAGAGGGATCAATATGCAGACCCTACCATGGGGGAGGGGGGAAGATTTGGATAGAAAACCACTACAGAAAAGGAAACCTATTTAATTCTGAATAATTAAAAAGTTAAGAATAAGCAAAGTCGGTTGCCACGGAGGGGAAAGAGGTGGGGTGGGATGGGGGATGAAAAAAAGCAGTTGATGTGGTAATTAAGAATTTGGTGAGAGCCTGGGCAGGTCACATCCTTTCTCAGATCAGAGCCCCATCAGAAATTCTTTCAAGTGTCCTTCTGCGTCGCCAAAGATGACAACAGCAAATCAATAAGTGCTTGAAATGAAAGGGGATGTTGGCGAGCCCCCAGGCTACAGATTTCCCGCCGCCTGCCTTTTCTGAACTCCTAGCGTGCCTTTGCACCGCCTCTCTTAAGAAGAGCTACCTTTTATTCTTATTCTCAGGACGAAGGTAAGTGCTCAGTTAGCATATCTATTAAATGTCGGCTCCATTTCCAGCTCTCCGACCGAGCTGAGAGAGCGCTGGGTCGGCCCGCCAGCCAGTCAGCGAAGCTGGAGGAGAGGAGAAGGCTGTCCAGGCCGCCGGCGGGGCCACAAAGCCCCCGGGCTGGCCCAGCTTCTCCCAGGATTTAGCGCTTCTGGGTCAGGGCTGGAAGGTCCTGTCAGAGCAAAGGGCCTGAGCGACCGCGGCCACCAGAGCGCTCCTTCCACTTCATTTATTTACAAACAAGCACAAAATCATCAACAACAGAGAAGGGCCAGTGCTCCAAAATTAAAGCTCGAAATCACCGGAAACTCCGTTCTGAGTTCCAGACCTCGGTCTGTTACCCTTCCAATATTCGTCTCTCCCCTGATATGTCTTGATTTTACAGTCTTTCCAGAGCCCAGCATCCCCAAGATGTTTTAATTAGGTAATTCATTAGTGAGTCAATACAGACATGTATATATTCTTTTAGCTCAAGTGGTTAAGCACTAATTTCGAAATGCTTATAAAACACGGGAATAAGCAACGCATAGTAATTTTAATTTGTATGCAAATCAATTGGTTCATCTTAAATGCCTAAAAACAGAAAAACAATTATTGTATTGTAGGATCGGAGGTAAGGATCAAACTGCCTGCACAGACAATTCGGAAGCAGACCCTGGACTGGGAAGAAAATTTAGAACAGCCAGCAAATCAATAATGTTTGAGGCAGTTAAACATCTCTAGCTATTGGTATTTACATACTGGCTTTTTGTCAGATAAGGAGTTGGGGAAATTGCTTGCCAGGGTTGAAATCATAATCCAGAGTGAAGAAAGTAAATGGTAGCACGCAGCCAGCCACGGGGGGCTTCAAAACAATACTGTACCTTTCCCAAATCCTACCTCTTGGGTGAGAAGTGAGCTGGCAGACGTTGTTCCACATTTGTCCTCGGTTTTGCCCCACTTTGATCACAAAATGTTATGTCCTCTCTGAGCTTCACGATTTGATTCTTATCCTAATATTTCTGCCACTTGCTTCAAAATATTAGAGAGAGGGACATAATTCAGAATCTCACTAAAAATTCTCTGAACCCATGTAGCCAGCACCATTATTCCTATGCTGATGGGGAGCTGGGGGCTATGTTTAGTTCTCTGTACCCCCTACACATTAAATCAAACAATTGAAAAGGCAAAAGGAACGGCTAGAGGAAATGGTCCAGTGCACTAGTTTACTGGAAGGTTATTATCTTTAGACAGAGTTCAAAATTTTGGTAAAGTAACAAGGATGTATATTTCCAGGAAAAAAAATTTAAGATATTCAAGAACAGTGAATCTCACCAGGAGATCGACTCCGGAGTTGTTTATGTAAAAGTGTAACATACTTGAAATTCACTGATACATAAGGTCAGTGTCTCCCCACCCCAGGCTCACAGCCCAGGCGATCTGGCCCTTAAGGAGCTGGTACCTTTGATGCTACAATCTTGTTTACATCTGCAGGGCAGAGAATTGCTTGCTTTGCTTGGACGGTCCCTCCACCCCCTTCTAATTTGAAGTAATCGGAATCTAAATACAATCGCCACAGCCCACTCTTCCATTTCTGTTCTGAAGAGAGAAAAAACCTGAAATCCACGTCTTAAATCAGCATGGTGGTTTGTAGCCCCCCAGCACCCTGCCTCTCTGCTGCATGCCTAATGTATTCCCTGGTGGTTCTGGGCATTAATTAGTTGTTTAATAGGAGTATGACTAAAAATGTAAAAGAAGGATTAGGAGCGTGAAACGTATGTCCAGCTCCTTCCACACACTCGAGGAGGGAATGAGAATCATTCTGTATCTTCTATTTCTCCAGGAGCCATTTGCATTTCCCACCAGCTGCTCACTTCAGCTGCACTGGCTCTGGGCAAGGCGAGGACCCAAAAGCTCGGCACGGTGTCTGCGGCGGCCGGGGCTGGGGTTAACCAGCCCCTGGCGGGCGAGACTCCAGACATAAGGGGGGGCGAGGGGAATGTGAGCTTCCCGGAGCCCCTTCATCCTAGCCCGGGTTTGCAAACCTTTGAATCCTGAAAGAGGGAGGAGTGGCACGCGCTTATCTGCGCGTCTCTGCAGCGCAGTCCCTTTCTCTTTCTCTTGTCTCTCCGCGCGTCTCAGAATCTTCCTATCTCTGATTTTCTCACTTTTTCTCCACTTTTCCGTGAGATTCCCCATCCTCGCCTCCGGATGAAGGCAAGGCTGTTCTGCTATGAGCGTCTCTTAATCTCCATAAAATGAAAAGAAAGGGGAAGACGTTAACCCATAATTCAGGGGGCTGGGGAAGCAGCAAAAATCTTTGATGGGCAGCGACGAAAATGTCTTTCTTACACTACATTACGCGGTATGTTATGACCTTAGATTTCAGTCCAGCGACTTGAAGAAATTTGATTTTCTTGCCTCAGCAAGATTTCAGAAAGCAGAAATAGAAATTCTCAGAGACAGAGGGGAAAGAAAAGTAAAAACAGCAAGTGGGCATTTTACCCTCATTTCTCTCCCCTTAAATAAAACTGTCTTGAATTTCCACCGGGTAAAAAGAGAAAATTTGAGTTTTCACGGATGTTACGTGGAGGTTAGAAATGGCTTAAAAATGTAGACCTCTCATCAGTTTTCTTCGTGGCTGAAGAGGCTAACCCTTTCCATAAAATGAGTCCATCTGTCGACTGTTAGCTATTTCAAAGTGAAGGGATTTAGCACTCAAAACAAATTGAGCAAGTTTGTTTGCCTGTTTTTACTGCTAACTCAAATGAATTCAAAACACGGAGTAATTCAAGAAAATACATAACATGTTTCAGACAGCCCCCAAATGTAGGGAAATCCCGGCACATATATGGTGACCTAGGTTATTTTAAACGCCAGGCTTTCAAAAATGTATGTATCTCACACATGTTCTCCCAACATCATTCTTTTTTCTTAAAATTGCAAGATTGGTATATTGACTTAGGAAGAGCAATAAAACTTTTAAAGGGGACTTTATCCTCTCTTGAGGACCAAAGGGGAGGACTCTCTAACGGTGGGCCTGGCTGAGTTTTGCCCCTATGCAGGAAATAATATTGGTGGGAATACCAAATGGGACCTATGGATGTTTTCCTGACACATTTCAAAAACATGCATTAACACGGCGCTCTTGAGATTCAAAGAACGTTGTCCAATATGCCTGGCAGAAGTCTTGGCACCTGGTCTTCCAGGAGAATCGTATTTATAGTCCTTCTACCCAAAGGCAGGACAGAGCAAAAATATCCTCTTGCTACCAAAATACAAGCCCTTGCTGGAGTAAAGAAATCGGAAAATCAGGTTTTAGAAGTGGGGCACACATTTGGGGGAAAGGATGACCCTCCTAACTTCACATGTTCTTCGGTTTTTAGGAGCAAATCTGAATTTGAGGGTAGCTTCCTTTCCCATCCCCATCACCATCCCTTGCAATTTAATACTATGCTCGCCAGGAACCTTAACCTCGTCATTTTAAAAAATGAGATATCCGTGACCCGGAGTGAACTTGTTGAGTGTAGGTACAGCAGAGGAAATTCTAGACTCTACGATCACCCGAGCCTTATCCAGCGCAACCCCTTGGTGCACACTGGTCAGCGCGCAGCGGTGCCCACCTGCGCGCGGACACTGGGTGCAGCGCTCTTGGTCACCCCGCCTTGACCTCGGGCGCGGCTTCCCGGTCGGTGGTGCTGGGCCAGGCATCCAGGCCTTCCCCGGGTGACTAGCCTTGTTCATTTCTTCCTAGATGTCTCCCTCCCACCCTCTTCCCAGATCCCGCCACCCCACCAAGCCCCCACTCGCTCCAGTTTTCCAGATTTCTCCTCAGTCATCCTCTCACACCCCCACCCCGCCTACCTTCACTCCAGCCTCCTGTCTGTCTCCCGCAATCCCTGGTTTCTGTGACCTCTTTCCTCAACCCTGCAGGCCCGAAAGAAGGTCACACACAAGCACAGTCAAACTCACACCCCATATGCCTCGCCCCCAAACGAACCCATGCACATTATCCTTTGTTCCATTTCTTGGGCCACTTTCTCTACCCCTTTCTCCCTACCAGTCCGGGTTTGCTCCCCGGGAGTTTGCCCCGACGCCTTTGCCCTCCCCTTCTGATTTATTAGAGCTCCCGGTTTGGCGCAGATTCCTTTTTCTTCTCCTCCTTCCCATCCTCCCTTCCCGTCCTCCTTTCCACAGTGGGCGTGCTTGAGCCTCCTGCTCAGTCGGCTTCTGTCTAAGCGCCCTGCCCGACTCCCTCTCCTTTCGCTCTCCGGGCTCTTTCCCTGGCTCCCGACTCTCCGCCCGCGGGCCTCCACCTCCCTCCCCTGCCCCGCGTCTCGCGCCCCTGCTGGCTCCCCCCCGTGCTCGCCCGAGCGCTGCGCTCGCTCCTTGATCGCCCGCCGCGCGGCCGGCTCGGCTGCCCGCCCGCCCGCCCGCCCGCCACTGTGCAGTGGAGTTTGGTGGAATCTCTGCTGACGTCACGTCACTCCCCACACCGAGTCGGAGCTGAGGGAAGAGAGAGGGATGAGAGCGAGGGAGGGGAGAGAGAGTGCGAGACCGGGAGAGAAAGCTGGAGAAGAGCAGAAAGAAACTGCCAGTGACGGCTAGATTCCGGAGGCCGCCGCGGACCCGTAGACCCCCTCGGAACTTGGCACCCTCCGGAGCCCAGCAGTACTCTCGGGCCCGGCTTTCGGGCGCTTGCGGTGCAGCCCGCGCCTCGGTTCGCTGGAAATCTCTCCAGGACGCGGCGGGACGCGGAGACAGCCGCTCTCTCCCGGTAGCCGGTAAGTGGAGGCCCCCTCTCCCGCAGGGATGTGAGATAATGCGAGTTTGGAAATTTGTTCCACTTTGGAGATTCTTCGCCGTAGGTGATTTGTGGCTCTTAGGGCTGCCTTTCCCCCTAGGTAACGCACTTGGCAAACAGACCTTGCAAAGCCCCGTTCCCTTCGTCCCAGTCACAGACACTAACAATCTATGCATGGGGTGCTGAAGTCGAGTGGGAAGCGAGGCCATGGCTGGCATTTAAAACGAGGTATCTTCCCTTAAATCTTGGTGCCAACGCTGAAGGGACAAATCCTCAGATTGAGGATTAGAATTCTCAAGATAAAGGGCCGGGTACAAAGTTTCAGCTACTGGAAGATTAGCCCCCTTCCCATTGTTATCAATTGGAAAAAAAAGCTTCCATCTTAACTGGCAGTTAGTGACCTCTCAGGCCCAAGCGAATTACCTGGGAGCCAGGCCTGGATGCCAAGCTCACACAATTACTTCGGATTATAAATCCCTTAAATTGATTACCAGTCAACTCCAATCTTGCACTTCAGGAGATACATTTTAAATGTGTGCAGGGAAGAGGACTATTTTCTGACTGTCCAGTAAGAAAAACATTATGATTCTGAATCAGAGAAATATGTTCCTCTTTTTATTCCAATTTAACGATTTTACTTTCCTAAGCAATTTAGAAATCTTTTTTCTCTTTTCTTAAAGTAAACTAAAATTTTAAAAAAAACTTTTACTATCACAAATTTAAATAATATACGGAATTCACGCATTCTAAAGTAATTTATGAAATATTAATTTGATTTAGAGAGATTTTCTTGCATTCTTTTTAGTCCATTAATAATAATTAAAGATGCTTTTAATATCATTTTGGAGGAAAGCCATCTAAAATTCAAATGCCATTTAAGTCAAGGAAACAAAGCACTTAAGCAATATAGATAGAGGATTTTTGTTGATGTAACATAAAATAAGCATACAAGGCTTCAAATATCAAACTTTCCCTAAAAATTAAATAGCTACTTCATTTATGGACTGTTTTACTCTACCTCAGCAAAACTACACTTAAATTATTCAGGTGCTTTGTTCCTCAAGTTGAGCGTGTTTGTCCTCAAGTGTTCCTAAAGCATCAATATTAATTGGTTTAAAAGAAGGCTTAAACTGGTAAAATACAGAACTGTGCTAAGCAGCATTTTAATTTCCTTAAATGATTATCCACTGCAAATTAATTTACTGACTAATCTCACTAATTCAGTTCACTTAAAACATATGTTCTTGTCATGTTTATTTTTAAACTTTCCATTAAAGATTTTGTTATGCGGTAATAATGTGAATGGAAAGAAGGGAAATGCGAGGGAATTTGGAATTATTAAGACTGTATTTGTTTCCAGCAATTTCATCTTATGACAATCAACAGAAATTATTTTTAAGCAAATTGTTTTATTTCCTTCTATTTGTCTGCCCTAGCCAGAGGTTCAGCGGGCTCCATTAGCTGTGTAGTGCTTTTTAGCAAGCTCACAATAGATAACTCAAGGTGGCCAAAACAAGATTGCCGCATATATATACATTCCAAGCAGGACATGAACTTTTAGGGTGAGAACAACTATCCAACAGGAAAAGTTGCTCATCTTAATTTGTGAGATTAGCCATTCAAGCCAGTGCCTAAATCCTGCAGCCAAATTTGTCTTGTAAGACTTGTCTTGACAGGGCAAGTTTAAGGATCAGCAGGCAGGACTTGGAGGTCCCTTCTTAAAAATTATCTTCCCCAGTTATATAGAGTCAATTCATCTAGGAGGCCTGATCTTTAAATGAAGCAAAAAAAAAAAAATGCAGGTCTCAGGACTCATTTTGACTGCAAAATAAATCCACAAATCACAAGGACACGTAGGAGTAAGCTAAGGAACACGCCTTGACCTTATTTTCAGTCTTTAGAGAGGAGTTCTTGAAGATTTGTTTTGTGTTGCTTTGTTTGGTCTTCAGTACTGAACCTTGGGAGTAGGGGGAGAATGTGTAATAATTGACTGACTTTACGCTGAGCGACTGGATCTTTTTCTTTTGTATATGTCATTATTTTAAAAAATAAAAACTATTTGCAGTTACCATCTGCAAAGCTAATAATGCAGCCAGTTCAGAAATAAGAAAAAAGAAAAGAAAAAAAAGATTATCGAAATGATGATGACATGCAAATTTCCCCTGAAATTATCATAAGTAAACATTTGAAGTCTGGACTAATAAAATCCCATCTGTGTTACTTCATATCGAGTTAGTAGAAAGCTGTGATAATGAATTTTGTAATATCTCACGAACAGACATCTCAATCAGGGACTAATCCTGTGATTTTACTGCAGAATCACTAAATCTGGAGCCGCCAAACTGCTACTTCTGGGCGCCCGGGCCTGCAAGGATCAGCAGAGTCCCCGCCCGCGTCCACGCTAGCGGGTGGGGGAACCGCCTGGCTGTCCCCTCCCTTGGATCCCCACGCTTGCCGCGCGGGGCAGCCCCTTTTCTAGGCACCGACCTTGGCCAGAGGCCCCTCGGCCCGGCTCCTACCAGGAGAGGCCGAGAGCCGAGAAATGCGACTCAGTCAAGAGCCAAACCCCGCAGCTCCCTGCCCAGCCTCTGCCCCTCGAACAACCGGGCAACGCCCGCCCCCAACCCCAGCCCTGGACCCCAGCGAGGTGGGCCCTCCCGCCGCCGGCGTACCCTGGTTAACGTGGAGCGAGGCAGGCGCCGTGATCCAAGGGGCCTGGGGAGCTGGGACCTTCTTTCCTTTCTTCTGTCTTTAAAGCAGCCACGGCTCTTCTACCCTCCCCGACAGAGCCCCTCGCCACCCACCTCTCCCGGTTTGCCCGTGGCAGAGAAGGGGGCGCGCGTTAAACGCTTGGCTCGCTGCGCTCTGGTTAGAAATTTGAAAAAGATCTGGTTTGCCAGGGAGGAGAAGGGGGAGTACTGGGGAAGCCATTCCCTCGGAGCTATTTCTCTGTCCTTGGCGAGCGGTAAACCCTCCGGGGACTTTTGCCTCGCTCTCCTCAGTCTCACTCGGTCCACCCCATTTCCCTGCTCGGCGATCTTAAATCATACTTTAGGGTAAATAAATGGCTGGGTGAGTATCTCCAGGGGAAAGTGTGGCTAAATATGGAAAAGTGGCTCCTGATGGATGAGAGGCCCGAAGCCAGCTCACTCCTGGAGCACCACAGGCAGAGAGCTTTGGAGTCCTGTGTGTTTCAGAATTACAGAAAATCGAGAATTGCTGTCTAGGACAGGGACAAGTTGTTTCTGGCATTTTATAAATATTTGCTGAGCTCCATTTAACGAACAAGCACTGTGCTGGCCTTCGCACACAAGTCCCCAAAGAGAAAGTCCTCTCCACTCATCCCTAAATTTTGTATCTGCTAAGGTTGTCCTCGTGTTCAGACGGGCTTTTAACCCCTTACACAGACACTCTTGTGGATAGTTCCACAGCCTAAGTTCCCAGAACATGGTGGTTTTATCGGCCAAGAGCCCCTGGGCCCATTCGCTGCAACTCTGGAGGCCGATCCCGCCCCTTGGTAAACATTCAGATGTCCTGGACCAGGGCTAGGATGGGGATGAGGCTGGGCAGCCAGAGGCTGTCAAGTCCGAGAAACACTCCTAAAACCTAGCACAGAGTAGGCGCCTAATAGCTAGTGTTGAATTTGTTTGCCCCACAGGTAGCCTCCTTTGAGCCCTGCGCGCTTGCCTGCCGCCGACTCTCACAGCCTTCTTTCTCTTCTGTTTTGTAGATAACGGGGAATGGAGACCAACTGTCGCAAGTTAGTGTCGGCGTGTGTGCAATTAGGTAAGAGTCGTTTCTTCTGCCAGGGTCACCCGACGGGAGACCGCGCCACGCGAGGGCGGCGAGAGGGCACAGGTCCCGCGGCGAGGCCGCGCGAGGGGGGCTTCCCGCAGGAGCCGCCCAGGGCAGGAAGGAAATCAGAACCAGGACGCCGGCAGCCTCTCCCCGCGGGGGGCTGTGGGTAGGGAGGGGGCCGCTCGCCGCGTCTCGAAGCCCCGGGCCTCCTCCTCCCGGGGGGAGCCGCTGACAGCCAGGGAGGCGCGGTGAGGGTACGCCGCCCTGCGCCGGGTTGCCAGAGGGTCCGGGAGACTGGAGTGTCCTCCGCTCTTTCCTCTAACTGGGTCTTTGCTCTTTGTCCCTTTTTCTCCTCTGTTCTGCCTCCCTCTCCCACCCCGCTCAACCCCTGTTACATTCCGCCGCCGTCTGGGGCCTCTCTTTCCCCGCACGTGGGGCGGGCGCGCGTGGCCCAGGCGTGCAGCCGGCGGCCGTTGAATGCCTCTTCTCCAAAGACTCCGAAATCAAAAAGATCGAGTTCACGGACTCTCCCGAGAGCCGGAAAGAGGCGGCCACCAGCAAGCTCTTCCCGCGGCTGCATCCCAGCGCCTATGGTAAGGCCAGGAGCGAGGCGCACGCCGCGCGCTTGGCGTCCGCCCCCGGGCCTCTGGGGCTCTGGTGAGACGCACGCAGGCAAGGCCGCCAGACTGGGCGCGCCTGCTCCGAACTTAAGACACTTGGCCTCTGGGTAGGACGAGAAGCAGCCGTCCAAGCAACGTTAATTCCTTTCCCCAAATTATACTACCCTCCTGAGACCCATCACCTCTCCCTCTCGCTCTTTCTCGCTCTCTCCTTATGATCTGATGTGTGGCCTGATCTACACACACCCCAAACTACCTCGGTGCCTCTAGCTGGGGTGGAAAAGTGGTCCAACAGCGACCTCTGTCGCTCACCACGTCCCACTGCGTACAGTACCAGCAGGGCCCACCCCGTCCCGGCGGCTTTTGGTCGCGCCCCGCCCAGGCTTGTGGGTGCGGGGTTTACCGCGGAAGATCAGCAAGCGAGGTTGGCGGAGGTTCGCCCAGGCAGCGAGGTGGGGGAGCTGACAACAGCCCTGCAGAGCCTGAGGGCAGCGACTGCGCTCAGCAGCAGAGGGTGGAATGGAGTTTGCCCCTGTCGACGCGAACCTACCTGTTGTGCTGGTTCCAAGGCCTCAGGTTTTGGTAGTGTGGTTCATTGTCTTGTTTCACGCTGGACGAGTCAAGGGATATTGCTACTCAAAGACTGCAGGCTCGAGTAGAACTTAACGTCTCCAATCCCCGCACAGGCCTTTGCTGAATTGAAATGTGTCCTTTAGTTGTGTGCGTGTGTGTGTGTGTGTGTGTGAGAGAGAGAGAGAGACAGAGACAGAGAGAGAGAGAGAGAGAGAGAGAGAGAGAGAGAGAGAGAGATAAGTGGGACAACCTGTCCTTTGGAATACAGAAAAAACTCAAATTTACTGTTGCTCTATTCTCTGTGTTTTCCAGGCTCCTTAATAACTAAGTGCCTATAGAATGTTGTTGACCTTTGATAGTGTGAGGAGATAAAGCACCCCCCCACAGCCCTCATCCCTAACCCCCTCTTTCCGGATTAAAGTTTAAGGGTACAAATGTAATGTGTGCTAGAGAGGGGCGAATTGGGACCCCCGCCAAGTAAACAAGCCGTATTACCGAGAAGAAAACAAAGGCCTCCCGCATTGGGCTTCCCAGTGAATCTGAGAGAAAAGCATCATTTGTTGAAATAAAACGTCTAAAGTGGTGTGGAGCAGAATGGCCTCGACACTGCACAAAATCGCTAGTCCTCCCGCTGGGCCAGTTAAACGCTCACTTGTCCGGGATTAACCCCATGGGGTTAAATGAGGCCACACGGAGATAACATCGGGTGATTTCTGTCATTAAGATTGTGTTAAATTCTTCTTCTGTTTGATAATCGGTCGTAAAAATAAATTATTACACCGGAGCATGTTTGGGATATGGTTAAAAATCAAGAGCAGCGATGACTCCTGGGGGAAATGCTTTGTGCGGGCTCAGCCCTGGCTCCGGCCAGGCTAGGGGAGCTCCCCAGTCTCGCTTCGCACAGCGCGGGCTGGCCGCCGCCCAGCCGAGGCTGGCGTTTCTCGCTGCGCTAGGAGCCCAGAGACGCAAAATGTCTCATACCCCTAACCCTACCCGCACCCAGGGTTTCCTTGACCCCAGGGATGGCTTCTGAGAACAGGTGGCCTCCACGTGACTAGGGTCCCTTCGAGGAAAAAAGAAGCCTGAGGTGGGATGGGGGCCTCTTGGATGTGCTAGAAGTGGCGGAGCCAGGGAGTCCTGTCCTCTCCTGTCACCGTCCGAGCAGGTGGCCCTAGGAGTTCGCTTTTGATAATTAGCAAAGAGCTAGAAATAATAAACGATTATTTTCTTAATCAATACTTTTAGGCCCGGATTATTTTTGTGCAGGGAAAGGCTCTTCCCTACACTGCCAGTAGTCTGTTTTCTGCCTTTTGGACTGAAGATGAAAACTGCTGCCCAAACACGTTTAATGCCATTAATTAAGAAGAGACACGTGGTAGGGGAAAATTATGAAAATCTTGATTTTATTGGCTTTTAAGGAATCGAGTAGACCAAAAATGTCACACAAATGTAGACAAAGCTGTAGTAAGTAAATTTAACTTACAGAATAGGCAAACTCCTAGCCACAGCATAATTTTTAAAAGAAAAAGGGAGAGAGATTATTCTCCTTAACTTTTTAATAGTTTTTATTTGCTTTTTAAAAGAAAAAATATTTACAATGACATGCAATTTTTGAAAAGGTCCCTGATATCCTATTGAAGACACTACCTTCTCCTAAACCCCACCCCAAAACACCATGTCCTCCTTGAATATTGAAAAAGTTCTGTGAGTTGACAGGATCGATCTCTGGGAGATCTGCCTCTCTTCCCAAACAAGTCTCCGTGCCCTTGATACCCATTGAGATGACCCACAGCCTGGCTCAAACCCAGAAATGACTGGGGGGCAGGAAGTTGCCTGAAGACTCCCTAAGGCAAGGAGTTTGAGAGAAGGATGGCAAGGATGGCAAGTGAAGAGAGGAAGAGTTGGTAAGTTAAACAGGATTCCCCCAGACAGAAGGCAGGCTGAGAAGTTCCCTTTGAACAGACGTCCTTGGCTTTTCCTTGCTTTGAGTGTCCTGAGTGGAGCCTCCGTTTGGAGAAACACGAAAAGTAATCTTGACCTTCAGGAAGAGAATGGCCTGAGCCTCCCCTGTAAATCACCTTTAAAGTTTCAGGGCTGTGGCTGTAAATTTGGGGCTGTAATCGACCCAGCTGCGGTCCGTCGGTCCCGGCGCTGGCCTCGGGACCAGATTTGGGGCCGATACCTTCGCCCGGCCTCCCTCAGCTACGCCACTAATTTTTACGTGGTTTGGCAAAGCAGTTGGGCTGAAATTGTTCAACCTCGGCCTCTGGTGCGCGCAGGCTTTCTTCCCTAAGGACAGGGACTCCAAGACTCCAGCCGCGACACACCGTCTCACGCGGCAGCAGTCGGGTCCCGGTCTTCTTCAGAGGAGCGGGGGTAACCCTCGCCGCCTTTGTGGCCGCAGAGCCATTCATTCAATCACCAAATGTTTGCCAAGCACATACTGCATGGATTCCTAATGCCTCCCCCTCCTCCCCCAAGCAAATCATCCGGTTTCCCTTCGCCGTTCGGAAGCGACTTTAATGCTAACGAGGATACCAACAAAAGCAACCCAGACCACCTCTAGCAAAATGCTAAATGGCGGTGCGAGGGGGAGGCTCTCGGGCCTGAGCGTGGTCAGAAAGAAGGGGGATGTTTAAAAGGGTGGAGGGCTTTTAGTGCGAAGCCGGGGTAAAAGACCAGGGCGTGCCAGAGGGGCGTGAGGTCTGAAGAAGCCGGGAGATGGGAGAGGAGAGATTTCCATTTTCTTTTCTACCCCCATCGCCACCACCCCCACCCCGCTTCAGATCTTCAGCTTATTGGCAGAAGTTGCTTCTCCTTTTGGTGATGTTGTTGTTGTTGTTGTTGTTGTTGTTGTTGTTGTTGTTGTTGTTGTTGTTGTTGTTGTTGTTGTTCCCCAAACAGGAAATTGTCCAAAGATAGTCAGTTCCTGCGGATCCCCGTTCGCGTCTTTACGGGTCGCGTTCCTCGGTACCGACGCGGTGTGCGCTCAAAGTTTCGCAAGGCTGATTCGGCTGCTATGCCGCACCGCCCGCTGTTAATATATGCAGCAGTTGTCAGAGCGACTCGGGGGAAAAGGAAATGTATAACGAAAGCTTATTCGTGAGCAGGAATATACTAATGGAACAATCTGATGTCTTCTTAATCCTATGTAAAAAGCTTTGTCGTCTTCCTAATATTGACTGAATGGGTAATTAATGGCTCTTCATCTAGGCGAATACCCTGTAATCCAAAGATAGGCAAAAGACAACAAGCCCAAGGTAGAAGACAAAAGCCCCGACTGCGGCCGCCACCCTCTTCTCCGCCCCCTACCCAGGGTCTTCACATGGGAAACTTTCCTCTCAAGAGAAAAATGCACAAGTGGGAGAGTATACGTACCTTTCCTGGGCTAGACTTAAACACAGAACCTGGCTGTCCAGCTCCGTCTTCCCCCACCAGTCCTTCCCTCTGCATTTCTTTCTTCTCAACTTCTCTAGAAAGACTCCCCCATCGTGGCCCTGACCAGCACCTATCTCCCCAAGGCACCCATCTTTCATTTAGGGAAGCGATTGATAACAGAGGACCAACATGCAAGTCCTCAGAAGGCTCAGGCAAAGGATTGAGCTTCTTTCTCATCTAGACGGAGACTCCTTTCTCTTACAACCAAAGGCAGAGAATCTGTGAGGACAAGATGGTTGGGATGGGAAGAAAGAAATTAATAGAAGGAGAGAGAGCGTGCAAAGTTGTGTATATGTGTTAAAGAGAGATCAAGAGTGATGGAGCCAACTTCATTGTGAGGATCTGACATGAAGAGTGCCCAAGATTCTCCCAGAATGTTTTTAACAGGCTGACATTTTAATTTAAACCTTTAGAAGTAATATATTACTTGGGTTACTACAATGAGGTGGGTTTTTTTTTTTTTTTTGGTCAGCTGACAGCTTTTAAAATATTATTTCGCTAGGGAAATAAAAGCTTCATCTCAGATTATAGGTGGGTATTTTTGGATTTATGTGATTTATGGTCACCATGACAACTAATGCTGAATGTTAGCTACCAGCATGTCTGGGAGAGGGAAGACAGAAAGAAGGGGAGCAAGAGAAATAGAAAGGGAGACGGACATGAGCTGGAGACGGAAAATAGAAAAAAATAGGAAGAGAAGTATTTTAATCCAATTTTTTAAGTGACTTTAGTTAGTCCTTTGCCACTTCCATCTCTCTAGACCTAGGCATTGATGTTTATTTCAGTCTCATTTCTCTATCCCTCTTTTACCCTCAAGCACAAGTATACCATTGACTTTATTTTACTTTTCCACGCCTAGTTGCCTTCCGTAATTAAATGAGCGCCTAATAAACCCGTTGTGCTAACAGACTAATGTGCAAAAGCTCTACAGCACGTGGGTTAGTGATTGCAGTAGCCCCTCTCCCCCTCCCCGCTCCTCCCCTAATCCCCAGCTCCTCTTCACCCAACACTGGCGGGTGAAAAGAACCCCCCAGCCAGTTACCCCAAACTTCAAGTGGTTTGTGGGGGACAGAAATATGGTTACCATTTGTGGAGACCCAGAGAGGGTGGATGTTGCTCAGTACTTCTACAGGCTTTTGATTAAAAAAAGAATCCGCCCCCTTTTTACAAACCTGCACTTTTATTTATTTATTTATTTATTTATTTATTTATTTATTTATTTATTTATTTATTTATTTATTTATTTATTTTTTCCATTTAGGGACCAGGGAGAAACCAGTGACGGCAGAACCTTTAATTTCTGGGTGCTTTGGCTTGATGGCGGGGTTGGGGAGGACGGCGAAGGGGCCTTTTCTAGCTTGATTTGTGTGTGAAAAAAAGCCAGGCCAGGAAAAAAGGGGAGCAGAACCATTTCTCGGGCAAGGTGCAAGGTCTCCATCTGACCTCTGCGCCTTACACCGCAGGCTCGCGCGCTAGCGCGCGGACACACACACAGACACACTCTCTCACGCACGCGCACGCGCGCCTGTCATGTGGCTGCGAGCTGACTCCTGCTGGCCTCATCCTTGAGCTGGCCTGGACCTGAGCGAGACTCCTAGCCCTCTACCACCTGACAGCGCAAGGAGACATCTAACTGAACCATCTTCATGTGAGCTTTGAGGATAGAATTTTCTCCAAAAATCGTGAGTCGCTTCACTGTGTCCCAGCTCGCGTCCCGGCCGCTGCAACCAAGAGTTTGGCGGCGCTGCCCGACCCATCTCGCCGTGATGGCCAGAGGGCCTTTGTGCAACTAACACTAAAGAGCGTGAAATTAAATAAGACCTTAAGACTAGTAATCGATGGCAAATACCAGCTCAAAACACGCCTGACCTCGTATCACACATTTCCCTCCTCAAGGGTCTTTCTTTGAAAGAATAATTAAGAAAACCCAGTTGAGGCGATTCCTGATGTCTTCTGAGTGGAAAACCCAAACCCTCATTGGGCTTCCTGTTCTCTCCCCCACTGCAGCAGTGCAGCACCTCCAGCTTCCCTGAAACCACTGCACTGATTTTTTTTTTTTTTTTTTCCTGGATTGACCATTTCTGTAATGGAGGCCGAAGTCACACTAATTTCCAGAACCAGTCAAAGAAGAGTAGGGGCGGGAAGGAGGCTGGTAACGGTAGAGCTGAACTCACAAAATGCCTAAGATTTCCTTATTTCAAATTCTTTTATCTGTACTGCCTAAACGTGTACACCTGTGCACCACAACGTTTGGGGTTTTTTGTAGATTAAATCTAAAAAAAATGCCTACTACCAATACAGTTTTCACCGAAAATTGTTTCTTGTTTCCCCACTACACACTTGCTTTTCCTCACCCCAACTTTTCACATTGGAATAATCCTGCCACACATGGAGTGAACTTTGTTGGGCCTGGAAAGGGTATTGACCAACCTCAGAGTGTGTGAAGTGATTAGAAGATTAGAAGAGAGTTGAAATTCTAGCCAGAAAAATGCAAAGAAATACTGCCCTGGCTCAGTTGGATTGAGGAGGTTGGGGAGAGGTATATGTATTATGTATGAGCATTTCTATCTATAAATAGATACATGCATAATATATATGATTTTGTTTTTACTTAACCAGAGTTCTTCAAATAATTTATTCTCCACTTGATGTTACAATGGATCAATACAATTTAAGATTCCTTATCTTTTTTGGCTTTTAGGCCACCTGAAGATCACTAGCACTTCCGACATCTCCCACATTTGGCACTCTGAGGAACTGCCACTTGCCCTTGGGTTTTTCACCCACTTTAGAGGCTGGTTTAGGCCCTTCATATGTGTATATTGGCCATAAAGTTCTGTTAGTCAATGGAGCCAATGAGATTAAATCAAACTTCCATGGATTTAATGAGACACGGGCTTAGAAATCTATACATCTCTGTGGAGTTTTTCAACTCTCCTGAGTAAGGCATTTTGAAAACCACTCAGGTTCTCCACCAAAAACTGTGGCTCCAGAGTTTGAATTGTGAAAAAGCAAGGCAGAAAGTATGCTCCTTATGGAGGAGAACCTTTTATACTTTGATGTGATGGATTTGTTTTGTGAAATGAAGCCTTGAGCATGTGGTATTGTAGGGATAGCAACTATGCTGAGGTTTAAAGAAGATACTGGAATATGATTAGTAAACATGGGCAGAAAAGAGCTGATTCATATTGACTTAGTTATAGGTCATGGACTGGCTGGGCAATGGGAGGAAATATTTACTTTACACATATACTTTATGATCTTGGAGGAATTAGGGGAAATTCAATAAGAAAATGGCTAGAAACATTTAAAACCTTTATTTAAAAGACTTAAGCAAATTAGAGTCTTATCAGATTAAAAACCACTACAAATGTAAGAGCACTGTCTTCAGTGAAACACTGTGGGGTCTGAGAAAGAGATTCTCTGCCAAATCTCAGGGATAAAATGCGTCATTTAAGCACCAGATAATGAGCAGTATGTAAATTAATTTAACCTTCTTTACCAACAGGCTGCTTATGTAATATGTATAATTTAGTGATAAGATTGCAGGACCTAATATGGCTGGATGTGTGAGCCTCAGCTAATGCAGACCTGTCACATGGGGATCTGTTCTGCTCTGAGCAGGTGTGTACGTGTGGAATGGGGTGAATTGGAATGAAAGGTTAAAAGTAGAAATGCTGATTTAAAGCTTGCTATGAAGAAAGTTCCTTCCTATAGCTAAATTCTTCTTAAAATGGGATGATGCTTGTGAAGAGAGACCAAAGAATTCTCACTTGGTTCTTTGGACTACTCTCAAGCATGTTTAACATGGGGGAGGAGTTCCAGATAGGGTTGGGGAGTGGGAGCAGGGCAAAGGAGAGACACATGGGTTACAAACATATTTGTAGTCTGCTTCATCCACTCTGCCCCAGACTGAATAAGTTTCCCAATCTTAGGAACAAGGACAAGGGAGTTTTCTGAAGATACCTCATGCTCGTGTTGCAAATCATTGACTGTAATGTCAAACAAATACACATTGAGGGATGATAACACTAACTCCACAATAAAGCAATCGCCAATGCAAAAACCCAGGGGAGATTAGTTTGTGCTCTCTAGCTGACCTAAGCCAGAGGACAAAAGGACTTTCACAAATTATTTTGAATGATATCTTTGGATTTCTTCTTCAGTTTCTTTGGAAATAGTGCTGTAAAGATTTAGATGTCCCCAAAGTGTTTTTTTTCTCTTTTGTTTTATATAAATGTACAAGGATTTGTTTTTCCTAGCTGAGTGTTTCCCTAGGCTTTTGCCCTTTGCCTACAACCTACTGCCTCTGCCTGCTTAGACTCTTAACAATTCAAGACAGTCTTGAGCTCCCTAGGAATAGAAAATGACTTAAAAATTATCCTTGAAATTGGTTATTTGGCAACATTCTTAATTGTATGGAAATTCATTAAAGCATATTTTATACGTAATTAGCTCAAGGTTGTTGATTCTACAGGCTTTATGGATTTGAATCTGATTGATAATAAAGTAAACAAGAGAGTCAAATTTAAAGCATGGCTCTCTCTCGGGTTAGGATGAGCTTAATACAGTGTATAAGGAATTTGAAAGCTCTAGGATATGTGTCTTAATACACGTTAAGTAGAATGGATAAGCTTTCAGCATTTTGAAAGTGCTGGGTTAGGGTTTCTATTCTATTGTATGTTTTCTGTCTGGGGACTAATAAGCATTACAGAGAACGTGATCTGAGGCGACTTTTTATTCTTGTATAAATCCAGAGTGAACCACCAAACAGTTGTTCGCTTAAAGTCAAAGCAATTTTCCTTTGACAGGTCCATTTGCTTCTCGATTTCTAATTTA
The DNA here is from genome assembly GCF_036321535.1 of Camelus dromedarius. NCBI lineage: Eukaryota > Metazoa > Chordata > Mammalia > Artiodactyla > Camelidae > Camelus > Camelus dromedarius. The sequence goes on from NC_087436.1 coordinate 45,222,714, forward strand.
TTAGCCTCTCTTCTCCCTGCTATGTCTTCTTTGCAATTTAAGTAAAGCTTTTTCAGATTAGCGCCGCAGCATTCACTTGACAGACTGTTTGGAAAATTTAAGATCGGAGAGATGATTTGTTGGGTGTTTTTAAAATTTTCTAGTTTTAAGCAGCATATCTCCTTTCCACACAGGGGGAGAAAAACACCTCTCGGTTGGAAATTAATGTAAGGAGACACGAAAGGAAGGAGGGCTGGGTGCCTTGTTGATCCTTGTACCTCTCAGCCTTCGACCTTTCCGCTTCTTTCTGCCCAGCCTTTTACTCCCAGCCATCTTTCCACCTCCCCGCCCAAACTAAAAGCCGGATCGTCTTGGGCCGGGCCGGAGCAGAATTCCCGGGAGTCGGCCGGTGTAGACTCCGCCGGCAAGGCGAGTTATTAGCTCGGCCCCGAACAGCTGATAGGTGAAGACAGGACTGTCCCTCCGCCGCGTCTCGAGGGTTTCTGATTGGTGCGGAGCCACGTCACTCCAGCCCGCGAAGAGTTTGGGAGGAGGCAGAGGCGGGGAGGATTGGGGAGGGCCGCTGCCGAGTGACGTCTCGGCATCAGGAAGCCCGCCTCTGGTTTTAAGATGTTAGGCCAACAGGGAAGCTTGGAGCCGCAGATCTGGTCAGTCGTTCGCCTGGGTGCTGGGAGCTGAGCAGCGGCGAAGCTGGGCTCGAGCTCTACAGCCCGAGGGGGTGTGCGTGTGGGCACCGCGGAGGGTGCGCCTAGAGGCCCGCGCCGCTGCCGCCGGAGATCTAATATCAGCTACCTGTCCCTGTCACTCTTGACACTTCGCTGTCAGGGCTGCCGCGCGAGGGGCGGGCAGAGCGCGATCGGCGTTAGCTTTCCTTATTGGAGGGGTACTTGGGGGAGGGAGGGAGGGAAGAAAGGGGTCTTTGCCCACTCTTGTTTCGCTTTGGAGCTTGGAAGCCTCCTCCCAAAAGACGCTCCGAGCTGTGCTCTCCTACCCACATCCTCATGTCTCCGTTTGCCCACTGACTTTCGGTCGCCGGACCCTTTCGCTTGAGCCTTCCGAAGGGGACTGGGGCAGCTCGGCTTGAAGACTCAGCGGGGGTTGTGTTCCTTGGCTCTGCCAGCGGCCGCCACGGCAAGGAAACTCCCCGCCTAGAGCGCGAAGCAAGCGGAGCAGGCGGCGGCAGCCACGGGGCTTCGCAGGGCGGCAGCCCAGGACTAGTAGGGCGACGCGTTCCTTCGTCCATGAACTGCATGAAAGGCCCGCTGTACTTGGAGCACCGAGCAGCAGGGACCAGGCTGTTGGCCGCCTCCTCGTCCTCCTCCTGTCACCATCCCCAGCCACTGGCCATGGCTTCGGTCCTGACTCCCGGTCAGACCCGCTCCCTGGACTCTTCCAAGCACAGGCTGGAGGTGCACACCATCTCCGACACCTCCAGCCCCGAGGCCGCAGGTAAGGCACCGCGCCGCCCCTTGCGGCCCGGCGCTGCTCGGCACTTCTAGCCCCCAAGGAAGTCGGCCCCTCCAGGGGGAGGCGTGGTGGGAGTGGTCGTTCAGCTTGCTCCCCGCAGCACTTCCGGAGCCAGGTTCTGTTGACCCCGCGTCCCTTTCGCTCTGCCTCGACCTCCAGGCTGGGGTGGCGCGAACCAAGCCGGCCATTCAGCTGCCCTCCCTGTTCCTATCCTGACTTTCCTTCTGTTTCCTGGGTCACAAAAATCTCAGCATCCCCATTAGAGGATTTTCAGAGGGGGCCCCCTGACCCCCATCCCCACTCCCACCCCGGCCCCTGTTACCCTCTCGGCTTTCAGTTCCCAAGAAGCTCCACTTGTTAAAAAAATATTTGTGAAACTACGCCTCAGAAGAAGAGGCGGTTTTTCTAAAGGGCGGAGGAACTTGAGTGACTCGCCGAATCCCAAAGTTTACTTTTCTTAGCCTTCCGAAACTGCATCGAAATCTGAGCTTTCTACGAGAGGGAGAGGGTTGTGTAAAACGCGCGCTTGAGGCTGTGTCGAGAGATTTGGTGTGTCCGCGCAGAGGCGTATAAATATACTTGAAAGCACAGGCTATAAAAATGAATGTGCCGTCTCAGTGAGATAAACATGTAAATAAAACGTGCGGCGCTGGGGGAGGGGAGGAGATGCGGCGCGCACACCCACACTCACATCTGCACAACCCGCAGACGCAGCGCTCTTCGCAGCCCGGATCGGCCGCTCACGCATTCCTTCCCCGCCAGGCAGCCTCGCTCTTCCCCGGCCTCTGCGCCTGATCCAGTTGGGGTTAGCGGGTAGCAGGTGGGCATGCTGACGGGAACCTCTGTGCTTTTCGTTTTCAGAGAAAGATAAAAGCCAGCAGGGAAAGAATGAGGACGTTGGCGCCGAAGATCCGTCCAAGAAGAAGAGGCAACGGCGGCAGCGGACTCACTTCACCAGCCAGCAGCTGCAGGAACTGGAGGCCACTTTTCAGAGGAACCGCTACCCGGACATGTCCACGCGCGAAGAAATTGCAGTGTGGACCAACCTTACGGAAGCCCGAGTCCGGGTAAGAGCCCGCAGGGAGGCTGGGAGGACTAGTGGGGTAGGCATTAAAGAGATGCAGGCACTGTAGACCGAGATGGGGGTGAGGAGTGTGGAAGGCAGCGCCGCCCGGGAGGGTTGGAGGGGGGCTGCTTCTGCAAAGGCAGAAGGCCTCGCGGCGGCCCCAGTTGCGAGGTTACAGCTCCCCCTTCTGAGGCCAGCTGCAGGCCTGGCGCAAAAGCCCAGAGCCACACCGGCTCACAGGCCGCCACCCAGCGCCCTCCCAAACTGGGCCGCGTGCATTCCCCTGCACAGGGTATTGTGTTCCCGGCTTCACCAGACAAGAGCTAATAAAATCCCTCCCCGGCCAGGAACCTAGAACAGGCTCCAACCTGTGCCCTTTTAACAACGAAAACCCGCCTGAAACACTCAAGGGTTGGTTCTTCTTGGAAAACTTTCACTCCTGGCCTACCCCAGCCTTTTCTCTGCTCAGGTTGCCCTTTTATACGGTCTTTGCAGTTTTTCTGCCATTCAAATCTCTCCCACACCCTATTCCCTTGTTTTGTGATCTGCGGAAGCAGTTCTAATACACAACTCCTATTCTGCTAGTCCTCTTAGAAAAAAAGAGAAAAAAGAGGAAAGACTTTACGGTTTTGTTTATTTATCTTTTCTCAGGAGATTGTTACTCACACCCTTCCTCCCAGTTATAATAGTTTTATTAAAGAAAGAGCTTACCTTTGTAGCAATTCTGTACTTTATGGATTGGTGAAAATTAACAGATAAATTACCCAGTAGCAATATCCTGGTTTATGCTGGTCGGTGGAAAACTCCAAGATTGTTAGGATTCTGGAAGTAGAAAAAAATACACAGCAGGGTCGAGAGACTTTGCTGTTTAAAAAAAAAAATGCTCTGGATAGAAAAATAGAGCCTCCAATTACAGCAGAGAAAACGGAAAGAAAACACTGTATAGCAATGATGAAATGAATAAAGACCAAAATGCATTCCCAAAACAGAGGCAACGAAGGCATTTTCTAGGTGGCATCTGTGTAGAGAATGAGGCTATGCTGGTGGATAAAAGAGCCGGGGTGAAATTGGAAATGGTTTTAGTTTAACTGCTCAGAGCTGCGCTCCAGCCTGGGCCGCGTGGTTTTTGCGCAAGGTCAGTCTTTCCTTAGCTATCCTACGCGTCTGGGGAACAAGTCTCGCACGTACTCTTCTCGCCTGGGCAAAGTTTAGACCGCCCAGGGTAGAAATGGCAAGTAATTAAAATGAGAGCACAATCTGTGGGTTCTCTGGAATCCTTCGGAAAAGCCCTCCCCCACCCCTCCGGCTTTTTTGCAGTCCCTCCCAAGTCTCCGCCGCCGCAGCGCTGGGCTCTCTCTCCCTCCGTCAGCCTCTTTCCAGACCCGCGGCTTGTCCAGCCAAGTGGGGAGTGAGGCGTGCTTTTTATAGCAGTCGGGTGCAAAGAGGAAGGGGGATAAGAAGGAAATCGAGAATGAAAGGGAAAAGGGGGGAAAAAAGCGGATTAGGCAGCTGGTCCTGGCTGAGATGTGTAATGTGAAACATCACTGGTGTCAACTCGGAAATCTCGGGCCAGGCCTCGCTCCAATACACAAAAGACGCCGTCTGGGGCGGCGGCGGGCCCGATGTGGATTGAGAGTGGGGTTGTGTCGGGGACACCGGACGTGGGTGGGGGCTGGCCAGCCGACTGCAAAGCCCAGCACCCGGGCTGGGTGGGCCCAGCCAGTCGGAGCGGCACCCAGCGCGCGGGCCTGGCCTGGGATGGGTGGAGGGTGTGAAGGAGCGGAGCGAAGTAAGGGGAAGGCTGCAGAGAGACTAGTTCTGGGGTCTCGGAGATTTACACGCCTAGCTCGAGGAGTTTAATGAGCTGTTGGAGAGGTGATCTTTTGCTTCTTATTTGGTTGTTTTGATAGGCGAGGAAGGGGGTCGCGGCCTGGCGCCTGTTGAGAGCGCACTTTCCGTGGAGTAGTGGGCGGCAGTGGAGATACGAGAAGGGAGGGAGTTGTATGGAGAGAGCGTGGGCTGCTGGTGCCCTCCCAGCCCCTTGTCCACACCACTGAGTCTGTGGCTCTGGAATGCAAGCAAGTTTGCAAGGTGAACGGGGAAGGGTTGGGCCGAGAGCCCACAGCTCCGCGTTTATTTTTCAGTAAGTGTTTTTGGACCCTGAGGAGGGCCTGGGTTAGTGTACAAGCCACCCGCAGGCCGCCAGGCGTTGGGCTGGGGTTTGTGGCACAACTCAGAGCCCGGAGTCGAAGGCCTGAGCCGGCCGGGCCTTCCTGGTTTGGACCGGGCTCCGGCAGCTTGGGGCGCAGGGCGGGGATAGTGGCGGCGAGGATGGATGTGTCCGAGGAGGGTGGCCGCTGGTGTCTTCTGGGATCAAGGTTTTACTAATCTGGACTGTGGCGTCTGTTTTCTCCCTTGCCCTCCACCCCCAGGTTTGGTTCAAGAATCGCCGGGCCAAATGGAGAAAGCGGGAGCGCAACCAGCAGGCCGAGCTTTGCAAGAATGGCTTTGGGCCGCAGTTCAACGGGCTTATGCAGCCCTACGATGACATGTACCCGGGCTATTCATACAACAACTGGGCCGCCAAGGGCCTCACGTCGGCCTCCCTGTCCACCAAGAGCTTCCCTTTCTTCAACTCTATGAACGTGAACCCCCTGTCGTCGCAGAGCATGTTCTCCCCACCCAACTCCATCTCGTCCATGAGCATGTCGTCCAGCATGGTGCCCTCAGCGGTGACCGGCGTCCCGGGCTCCAGCCTCAACAGCCTGAATAACTTGAACAACCTGAGCAGCCCGTCGCTGAATTCCGCGGTGCCGACGCCCGCCTGTCCTTACGCACCGCCGACTCCTCCGTACGTTTATAGGGACACGTGTAACTCGAGCCTGGCCAGCCTGAGACTGAAAGCAAAGCAGCATTCCAGCTTCGGCTACGCCAGCGTGCAGAACCCGGCGTCCAACCTGAGTGCTTGCCAGTACGCCGTGGACCGGCCTGTGTGAGCCGCGCCCACTGCGCCGGGATCCTAGGACCGTGCCGGAGGGGGCAGCTCTGCCCTTGAAAGACTGGGGATTACGCTAGAAGGTCGTGGGCGCTAAAGAAAGGGAGAGAAAGAGAAGACAGAAAGAAAAGGAAACCACTGAATTAAAGAAAGCTCCTTTGATTTCAAAGGAATTTCCGCAAGTTTGACATCTTTCACTAAAAGTATTTCCAACAGTTGCAAGGACACACACAAATGTTTGACTGGATATGACATTTTAACATTACTATAAGCTTGTTATTTTTTAAGTTTAGCATTGTTAACATTAAAATGACTGAAAGGATGTATATATATCGAAATGTCAAATTAATTTTATAAAAAGCAGTTGTTAGTAATATCACAACAGTGTTTTTAAAGGTTAGGCTTTAAAATAAAGCATGTTATACAGAAGCGATTAGGATTTTTCGCTTGCGAGCAAAGGAATGTATATACTAAATGCCACACTGTATGTTTCTAACATATTATTATTATAAAAAATGTGTGAATATCAGTTTTAGAATAGTTTCTCTGGTGGATGCAATGATGTTTCTGAAACTGCTATGTACAACCTACCCTGTGTATAACATTTCGTACAATATTATTGTTTTACTTTTCAGCAAATATGAAAAAAATGTGTTTTATTTCATGGGAGTAAAATATACTGCATACAAATTGGTCTGGATTCTTTCTGCCCTCCTTTGTCACCTGTCCAGGGTTTCTTAGTCACTGCTTCCTAAACAAACCAGTTCCCTCTGCCTGCCTAGTTAAATACACAAGGCAGCAGTACTTATTTAATTTTGGTAAAAATAAATTATAGTCATTCATCAGAAACTAAAAAGAAAAAAAAAAGACACTCTCAGGGGAAAAAAAAAAAACTTGCAAAGTCTGGACTTGTCTCCCAGATTTTTGTTTGGCTTAAACCCAGAGGATTCCATTATTGCTAGCAAATAATATAAGAGGGAAAGAAGAAAGGAGAAAGAAATTTAGAAAGTACATTAGCTTGGAATGAGTCTCAAGTTTACTCTTTTGGGGGAGGGGAGAGCTGCACATCCAGTAAATCGTTCTGGAGAAGTATGAGTGTATGTATACATGTACAGTATATATACATTCCCCTCAAGAGGAATACATCAATAATAAGTTTACAAGGAAACACCTCCAGTTCAAAATATTTAGGCCTCCACGTTTATCTTCCAGGCTTAAGTAGAGAGATTCTTCATGTTATATTACATTACTATTTCCAAATCCTTTCAAGACATTAAAAGAAACAAAGACCATTTCTAATAACCATAGCCCTTTAGTTTCTCAAAGAGCCCAGGGGTTGAGAGGTTAGAGTGGAGTTTCCTGAGTCTTGTCGACCAATATGTAGTTGAGGCAAAGGTCATGCTCCCTGTGTTTTGTTTTAAATAATATTGACCCATTAATTCTAAACCTGCTTGTTCCTGAAATTATACAGGATTATAGTTTGCAAACTGTGGGACAATGAAGCAAATCAAGATGAATTACAGCCCTGGTCCTCCCTCCCATCCTCTGACATCTAAAAGGGGAATAAAGTCGGTGTGAGTGTTTAAAAGAACTTTAAGCACCCACTCTCCCTTTGTTGGTGGTTTTCAGCTTTTTTTTTTTTTTTTAATGTGAAATCTGATTTTGTAACTAAGAGTAGCAAATACAACTTAGTCCCAAAGAATTCACCATGGCGCAAGGGGAGGTCGGCGTGTGTGTTGGGGGGGGGGAGCTCTGAAGTCTTTTGCCATTCGGGTCACCACCACCCATCCCCCCGCGATGGGCGAGGACAAACACCATCCAGGGGAATCGGGAACGAAAAGTAGCCGCTGGTTTTTCTGGGGCGAGAAAACCTGTGTTTTTGCGCTCAGGTTGCTTTTATCTGACTGAAACTTTACCTATAGCTTCTGGAGCTCAGACACTGAGTCTTTGTTCTGCATGAAACTGCTGCTGCCACTTAAAGAGATCACAGATAATGTCCCCGATTTAAGACCAGTGCTTAATGTACATTAACTGTCTTTCTTTTTTAAACTCTGCCTCAGACCTGCGGAGGGATCACGCGGCAGTGGAGGGCAGATAAAAGCCCTTTGGACGAGGGTCACCTCGGTCCTTGTTGTTCACTTGAGAGCAGTGGAGAGGAAAATGGTCCCCACGGGCGGACTTTGGCTTCTGGAGCCGCGGGGCTCGTCCGTCCGTGCCGCCCAGAGCCTCCGTCTGGTATGGGGGAGGGGCGGCGGGAGAAGGGACTGGGAGAGGGGATTTGGGGATGGGGAGCTGGAAGCGTTAAGGAGACCTGCTGGGAGGATTTGCGTCTGCGGGTCTAAGAGTGACCTGGGAGCGCTGGGTGCAGGAGGTGAATCTCGGCCTAGTTCGCTTGCTGAAATAGAACTCTATTTCGAAGAAATCAATCAATCTGCAGGAAACAAAAATGGAAGTCGAGGTTTGGGAAGGGTTGTCACTTCCCTGACTTGAGTGGTGCGGGCTGGGGGCGGAGACTCGGGACTGATGAGAGGCCCTTTCTCCCACCTCAGCTCCTTTCCCCGGACTTCCAGAAGGAAGAATTACCCTCCTCACCCTTCCCCCGCCTCCCCACACCCATCCTCCCTCGCCCGCCGGCCCCTTTCCGCACCTCCTTTTCCCTTTAAGTGAGAAAAGCCTAGTTCCCGAGCCAGCGGAGTCGGTCCCCTCGCCCCTCCCGCTCCCATGCCGGTCCCCCCCTCCAGCCATCGCTACTGCCACCACCTCGGTTCCACTCAATCGATTTTTGCTGCATGTCAACATTTATTACCGGTGAGTGTGAGGGTATTTCTTCCTCTTCTCTAGGTCTCTTAATGATTTCTGAGCTAGTTGTGTATTAAAGTGCTTAAAGGAAACTTTAAGGTAATCTATAGCATGAACACCAACCTCCTCCGCTTAGGATCAAAGATGGCGAGCGGGAGGTCGGGCCCCCAGGAGCCCGGGCCTCCCAGGCCTTCAGTCCCCCGCCGCCCACCTCTGAGCGCCCTGAGGCAGGGGGTCTGGGACAGCAACAAGCAGACAGTTCGCGGTCTAGGGGCTTTTCCTCCCTGCCCTCCTCACCTGTTACTCCAATCCTCTCTCCCGCAGGTCCTTGGTTTTTAAACTTAAAAAATTCAAGGCCCCAAACTCTTCCTTACTCTGATCCTGAATTCAAATTAATGGAGACCTGGGGAAAGGTGGATGTAGCTCACGTTTGTCTCAATTTCCTCCCAGTTCTTAAACCTGAGTTTTACAGCCCACAGCATGATTAGAAACTTAATTCTTAAAAATATCTTGGGCAGCCTGGGCCCTGTAGGCGGTTTGATTAGGAGGCAAACCCTCCCCTTCTCCTCTAGGCCCTGTTCTTTCTCCCACTCCCACCCTCTTCCTGCGAGGTGCTGAAATCCAGGAGTCCTTTCAGGAGTGTAACAAAAAAAAAGGGGGGGAGGAATAAAGAACGTCTTAAAAGTCCCAATATTCCTCGAAAGCCCCATAAATTAACCCTATGAAGAGCGGCGAGTTCTTTTAAGGAGAGTCTATAAAAACTTGTCGCGATCTCCCAGGAGGACAACTCCCTCCCTCCCCAAACCCGGTCGAGAATGTGACCAAACAAAGGTCTGCCCTGCAATCCACAACCTAATCCACGAGCGCCCTCGCCGCCGTCGCCAGGGCTCCCCAGCCTCCGGCGCTCACAGACGCAGCAACGCTGGGAGTCCCCGGCTCGCCGACTGAAGTTCTTGAAAGGAAAAGGGAAAACAACAATGTAATCAGATCAGAGGCCTTTATGAATATATTGATTATCCTATAGAACCCCCCTACAAGCTGCAGTTAATCTAAGCACACGGGGAAGCCAGAAACGTGGTTGACTGAGGGAAGAGAGGTCTCGGAGTAAACGGGAGAAATTTCTTATAGCAGATTTTCAGAAGGAAATTTTTTAAACTATCTATACACATTACTAATTTACTTTTTCAGGTCTTTAATCTCAAAAGTTTATTTATGACCCACCCTACTCCACCCCACCACCAAAGGAGGCCTTCTCATTGTTGCCATTCTATCTGAAAAGACAGAAACCAGAATTTATTGTGTGGAGGATACTTAACTTCATTCACTTCTGTGCCGAGTATTTTACGCATTTTATGGAAATATGGATTTTAGATTTTGTTTGAAGCTTAGAGAAGGCCTGCAAGAAACACAATGTCCCACTCAAGATGTATTTAATTCTACTTCATTACCTTTAAAAAAAAATCATTTCCACTCCTGTTATAACATGCCTTGTTAGTAGTTCAGTGGCAGTTGTGGAAAGCAGAAGATACTGGAAGTTAAAGTTACTCAGCCAAAGAATGACTAAAAGAACCATCTAAATTCCCTTTTTAAATATTTAAAAAATATTTAATAATTATATGGTAAAGGTGTTCACTTTTAGGGGATTGTGTCGGGGACTGTATTTTTTTTTTCTTCTTCTTCTTCTTCTTCTTCTCTCAGAAGAGCTAAGAGAAGTTCAGACTCATTGGACCCTCCCTGATCAGGCTATGTGTCTGCATCCCCTGACTTTGATGGATCCTTCTAGAGCCAGTTCTCCTATTCTTCCTGCAAAAATGTTTAAGGTATTTGCCCCACCCTCGTGCTTTCTGTCTTTTTCTTTTCCTATCTTTTCCCTCTTCTGTTTTTTTCTTTTTATCCACTCCAAAGTGGGGTTTTTTGTTTGTTTGTTTGCTTGCTTGTTTTTCCTGTTCTATCAACTTAGAAAACGGACCAATGATGCTGCAACCAAATGTACCTTAGAGCGTCCTTAGAGCTTCGAGACTCCCTCTACCAATGCTTTCTCTGTCCAGAAGCAGTAGTCTTTCTGCCTCCGCCAACAGTTTGCAGCAGCGGGGGACCCGCCCCCACCCCAAACCCCCCACCCCGGCCTCCCTCAGCCGGCAGTCCTGGACAAGAACATTTACCCTCGTCCCTCTAGGGAGATGAGACCTTGAGGCGTTTCTGCTGTCCCTAAGAAGACAGTGGAGCAGCATATGGAATGTGACTTGGAACCCAGATTAGCGGCTACCCAGTTCTTGGGTGCTTTCCCCCGTTCTGCTTGTCTCAACAGCCCCCTCATGTCTGCTTCTCTGGGTGGGTATCTGGGTGGGGTTGCTGTACCCACATGAAGCTTGATGGCATCGTTCTCTGTCCTCCCAGATGAACTGGCAGGGCCTTCTGTAGTGTCACTGTACAGGGCCGTTTGCGTTGTGCTGACCACGGGTCTCTGTAATTCACCCCGCTGTGTGGGGGCACAGGGGGCAGGGAACGCTGTTGTGGACTGAGGTGGACACCTTGCAGGCCATCCCCAGCGCCACAAAAGGGGCTTTGCCTGCCAGAGCCCAAAGCGACAGACGACGGGTCACTTTGTCAGAAAATAAGATAATATCAAACAAAAGAAAGTAAAATAAAACCCTTCTTATGCGGGCGCTGGGCCTCGGGGGATGTTCATTCACAGGGCTCTACTAACATCAACGCCTCCACCCTCTCCTAAAATCCATGAAATCGTAGGAGCCACTCTTATCTGATGAGGCAGGGTCTTGTTTGTCAGTTTCTCTGACAGGGGGGAAAAAATCCCGCCTGCGAATACTGGGCTGCAGCTCCCGGAACGAAACTTCCCTCATCAGCTCGGAGCCTCCTCCCCCCCTGCAGCACTGCCGGCCTGTCAACCGCCCAGCGCCAGGGGATGGCAGCCTGGACAGCTGACCGGGACCTTCTGGACCTCTGGATTCCGTGGGGACCAAGCGGCCCAGCCCTTAGAAAGACCCGCGGTGACCTCGCTCCAGCTGAACATGCCCCCAAGGGCGGCTTCGCCGTGGGCCTCACTGGCTGCCCGCACTGTGGCTCGGGCACGACCCAATCCTCCCCTTTTCTATTGACCACAACAGCTGCTTTATCTTAATGTTCATTTTTTTTGGCCGGCGACGCGGGAGAAGGGAGGTGGCAAGACTTGCCGCCTCTCATTACCCTGATGGTATTTTCAGAGGGACCCAGAGAAGTGGTGGCCCAGAGGGCAACCTACGCACCCCGCTGTGCTCCTCTCGGGTCTCCGCTATGGTGTTTGCGCGTCCCTCCGGACAACAAAACCGGAATCTGATCCGCAGCTGCCGCCGTGCGCCCACTTCCCCCCTCCTCAGCCCGCAGCCCCAGGCGAGCATCGGAGCCGGGTGCTGGAGCGGCACAGCCTGCCTCCGAGTCCCGCTGGGCCGAAGCGCCCGCCCGCGCGCCCGCCGCCCCTGCACGCGCCGCTCCCGGCCTGGGCCGCGGCGTCGTGGGCGGTCTGGACTCAGCCCGGGCACAGCCTCCCGGCTGCGCCTCCGGGGACAAGAACTGGGCCCGGGCTTCCGACCCCCAACCCCCGCCCCCGCTCCTCTACCCTCTCAGAGTCGGCCCAGGGAGGCCCAGGCCGGAGGAGCCCCCGTCACATCCTCCTCACCCTCTCTCGGGCTTCTGAGCCTTCACTCCCGAGCAGCCATATACCTTGAATGGGTCGTCCCCGCCTGCCTCCCTCGACCTGCCTCTCGAAGCCCTGAGGTTGAACATTAACCAGCCGGAGCTATAGAGTGGGGTAAAACGTTACATATAAAAATGAATCATCTATCCGATCCTGGGAGTGAGGACCTATAGAGAGTTCTGCGCCGAGAGCTGCCCCGGCCAAGTCCCTGGCCCGATGCACCGACCCTTCCGGCGGCCACTTCCCCAGCGGCTGGGATTGTGTTGGGGCGGGAGGGTTAGAGGTTAACGGACCAGCATTTCTCCTTGAGTAGCTTGATACTTAGGCCTTCTAACGCAAGTGAATGTTCTTTCCTCTCACACTTGAGATACACAGAAAGATCTGAGACAGATTTCCTCTTTTCCAAAGGTTAGTAGGAGCAGCTGCAGTTCCAGAAGGAGTCGCTGCCCACAGGGTCCGGAACATAGTTTGGGCGGACATCTCCGGGAATCCGCCGCCAGCCCTGACGCTCTGGGTGGACCCTGGGAGGCAAGGCTGTGTGGGTAAAGAATGGAGCACCCCAGGCCGCCAGGAGCCAGAGGCGAGCCGCGAGGAGGGTGACACAGGGGATGCGGGTCCTGATCCCGAGACAGACTCTGAGCAAAGCCCCGGCCAGCGATCTGGCTGAAATCCCAGGCTCAGGTGCCAGCCTAGCCCCCACTCCCCCGGACCCTGTCACTCCTACTCTCTGACCTATTTGTTTCTTTAAACATGAATATTAGAACGTTACAGTGGTACTTCAGCACTGACTTATGTGCCCAGTCAAATGTACAGAACATATGAAAAGATAACAGCTGGAGAAGCAGTGAACCTCCTGAATTCTTGTGCCCTCACCTGGAAACATTAGCAAATCCCTGAAAAGGAAGGTCATTTCCTTCCTGTATCCCGTCTCTTTCCTTCTCCCTCATTCAAGAAAAGAGAGAAAGTAGGTGCAAACAAGAGAAAGATGTGATGTTACAAGAGCTTTCAGGAATTGCCAACCAACGCGAAGAAAAATTCTTGTACCTCTTAAGAAGACTGGTGTATTTCTATGCAAAATAGCTGCTTTACTCAAAATAGAGTGCCTAACCTATAGTAACTTCTCAGCAAATATTTTTTGAGCAGGTAACCCCCTCCCCTTGGACCCTCCTTCTGACCTGTTCATTGAAGCAGCACCATTTTTACTGAGAGCATTCACCCGAATCTTTGTATTTAGGTGTGCAATCAAGTAGCCGTGGTGGTGTGTATGTCTGGGGTGAACTCTGCCTCATTCCACTACTCTTATGCTCATGTCTTAGCTTCTTCAAGGTCACCTGCTATTCACAGCCTGTATAGTGATCCTGAGAGTTTCAGGGGATGGGGGAGAGAGGCAACTGAGATATTGGGGAACACGGTTTTCAGACAATCAGCAAGGCATCAAGCATGTGGTGAGTACTATGCATGTGTATTAGTTGGATATTAAACAGTTCCAGAAGAAATGGCTTTGAGCTTAAGATGTAGTTAAAGGATGTCATCACTTCATGTAGTGTCAATGCTCTAACTTTAGTGCATTCAATATTCTATGTGGTTCTCTTAGAGCAACAGAGCCCAAGTTTGTCATCACTCAGCTTTGTGTTACCCCTCTTCCCCAAGAAAAAGAGAATTGACTCAAATGTTCTATCAGTTAGCTCCTCAGAGAGAATGAACACATCAAAGCAAATAAATAAAAAGAGGTATGAATCATACTCAGTTGCCCTCCAGTGACTTAGAGACATAGAAAAACATAGGTAGATAAAGGACATTTACTTTTAAAGGTGTGCGTGGTTGGAAAAGGGGGTATTATAAAGGGTATTGCAGTGCTCAAACTGTCTTCTCCCCCACCAAATTACCATGTTATCTGACACCCTCAATCTATTTGTGTCCTGAGTAACAGACAGTTTGACCAAAAGGTCCTAGACTAGAGGGCTTGGGTGATTGGAAACAAGTTTGACAAGAAAGGAATCTGGGTGGGTAGAAGTGGAGAGAGGATGAGGCCACAGTGGCTGGAGAAGCCCAGCAACTGTTAAGTCTCTGCCAGACCCTGCATTCACATGAAATGCCTTGTCAGAGAACAGGGGATTAGGAAGAGCTATCAATACAGCTTCATGGGTGGGAGAAATTTACACATCTCTCCACATCCCTTTTCTTTGCCTTCCCTTTATTTACTACCTTCTTCGTGTCCTCCTCCTTTTTGCCCTTCTCCCATCTCAGGAGACTCTCCCCAGAATTCTAAATGCTCCTGGATTATCCTTGGCTTGTCCCCTCTTTTGAGTTAAGACTTCAGATTGTTTGCAGTGTTTACTCTTCCAGATATGAAACGTTGTTTTATCCAATCCAGAATTTACCTGTAAACCATTTGTATTCATAAATATGGAGTGCTTGTATAAATAATAAAGGTGTCAGGGCCAGTAAGTAAAGCATGCAATATGGGAATCTGTATTTTCATAGCAACAGAGGGACTGTACTTTGCACGTTCTTTAATAAAGCCCCACTGCATGTTGGGTATCCTGGAAGGGTCAGTGAGCACACTCCTTTCATTCCAGGCAACATTACCCTTAGCATTATGACTACCAAAGTGGTAAATCTCAGCTTAGTTTACTATTCTTAGTGTGGAAGCTCCTTCTCTGCCTGAAATCACCACCTGTAGATTTGCATACATTGTCAAAATTATGTGTTCCTGGAGAAGACAGATACCGTCCTGTGTAGAGTTTATGTGCTAATATAAGTTCCTTTCTGCATCTTTCCATATAAAAGTATTTCTCTTTCTTGTGTTATGTCCTATTGTTATTAGCTCAAGCAGTATTTTATAGAGGTTTTTCTTCTTTTTATGGTTGGAAAACACCTTTATTGTCATTCTGTAACTTTCAGATTAGGACTTGGTAGAAAGACTTCTTCCTCCACAGAAGAGCTGCCACATTTCTATCCTCCTTTGATTTCTTTTTTTTCTAATTTCTTCCAACATCTCTCCCAGATGTAAGTCTAAATCTCACATCTCTCTCCCTTTTTAATTTTTAAAATTTCAGTTCTGGGCACTCATTTTTCCCATACCTGAAAATTATCCCTTGTCCATACTACTCCTTTGTCGTTTACTATGTGGAGCATTTTAATGAATTAACATTTGGGGGATCATTTTCTTTTAGGTTTTTTATGGGAGCCTGGCATAACAGTTGGCAAACAGTAGATGTTCAATAAATGCCAACTGATCAAACAGTATAATTAAAACTTTGTTCACAAAAATCAAAGATCAAAGACATTAAAATCTATTTAATTGGCATGAATTAAACTTCAGATTAATTCTAATTAATTTCTAATATTTTCTCAATAAATCAGATATTTGAAAGAATTCTATAGAAAAAATTTCAGCTTAAACTTTTTTACCACCACTTCATCTTTATGTGAGAATTTTTAGGATAATAATTCATATTGTTCATCATTTTCATTAATGTTCATAAGACATTGGACACATTTTAATGTTTCCTGATATATCTTTATTAAAATAAACATTTAAAAATATATCTATAACGTGGGAAACGTGTGTGGTGAGGGAGACAGGGAGGAGATGTGCGTGTGTGTGGTGTGTAGTGTGTGAAGGGGGGTGAGGAGACACATAGATGACAGAATTTTCCAGTTTACAATGTCACAACCTAAGATTATTTTACTAGTTGAGATTATGATCCCCAATTCTCATAGTTATTTTACACTTTTAACAACTTTACTATTCACAATATACAGTAAAACGCAGTGCATCAAAATATACTTGGACAAAGTTGTCTTTTCACTTTTGTAGTTAGAAATAAGGAAACTTGAGACGTTAAATAAAAATGTTAGTCAACCCTAAAACAACACAAAAGTATTCGTCCAATCAGATGTTGATTAAAATCATAAGCTAAACAAACCACAGTAACTTTTTTCTGCTGATTTTTGCCCAGATAGCTTCAAATATTTTTAATTAATTTATTGGTGGCAAATATTCCTTAGATCACTTACCTCATTCACTCCCACTTTCTAGCTACTACCATAAAAATAAACACACATCACTACATCAATGGGTAGTGATGAGACAACTATGATGAGACAACTTTTGATGAGACAACTATGAAGCATTTAGTAATTCTTATACTAGAGAAAATATTTTGTCTTATCACACTAAATAAAGGAGCAAACAAACAAACATATATGAACAAATACGTAAATGTAGGGATTGGAATGGTAGGGTGTTAACAGTGAGGTGGGTTTTGCAGTGCCTATAGGGCTTTCAAAGACCCCAGTTTCTACTGAAGAATCACTAGTCCTGGCTTCGTTGTTTCTTAGAAGGCACTCTAGGGAGGGTTAGATGACTGGAAATTCGAAAAATCAAGGGGAATGATGATTGGGAACTTACAAAATGTGATGGAGTAGATAGATATTTTTGATCGGCTCAGGCACTACAATCATCATTTTAAAAAATTATCTACACACTCAAAATAGGAGGCCAATATTATTTTCACAGCACTCTACATATACTGATGCTCAGAAGTATCTTGCCTCAGGCTACCTGGTTAGAGTAGCAGAAATGAACCTAGGATAGGACTCAAATCAGGCACAATCTGACAAGAGGCTTGTACTCCCAACCACTAAGCAAACTGCCACTGTGAAAGAATTTAGTCTTCTGCATTACTTTCTGTTGATGTGATTAGAAAATGTCATTCATGACTATTACCAAAAAGTGTACAAATAACAAATGTTGGCAAGGGTGTGAAGAAAGGGGAACCCTTGTACACTGTTAGTGGGAAGGTACATTGGTGCAGACACTGGAAAACAGTATGGAGGTTTCTCAAAAACTAAAACTAGAATTACCATATGACCCAACAATTCCACTCTTGGGTATATATCTGAAAAAAAAGAATCTACTAATTTGAAAAGATACATGCACCCCAGTGTTCATAGCAGCATTATTTACAATTTCCAGGATATAGAAGCAACCTAAGCGTCCATAAGCAGACTAATGGATAAAGAAGACATGGTAGATATAACCAATGGAATACTACTCAGCCATAGAAAAAGAATAAAATTTTGTCATTTGCAACAACATGGATGGACTTGTGATGCTAAGTGAAATCAGTAGGATAGAGAAAGATAAACAATCTATGAAATCACTTATGTATGGAATCTAAAAAATATAACAAACTAGTGAATATAATAAAAAAAAAAGAAGCTGATTCACAGATATAGAGAACAAACTAGCGGTTACAAGTGGGTAGGGGGAGCGGGAATATAGGTGTGAGGAAGTTGAAGGTACAAACTACTGGATGTAAGACAGGCTCATGGATGTATTGTACAACACAGAATATAGCTGATATTTTGTAACAAGTATAAATGGAAAGTAATCTTTAAAAATTGTATAAAATTAAAAAATTTTTAAAAAGAAAATACCATTTATAAAAGGCATACGTATTAAGGAAATATATGAAAATAATATTACCTCATTAGTTTATGAGATGAATAGTGTAGTGACTTAGCCAATCAAAAGTAAATTTGTTCTACTCTTTTCGCATGTGTTTCAAGGAATATTTCTTAGACTAAAGCAATAGGTATGACCTCCTAAGATATTTTGAAATGTGACATTTTGGATATGTTAGGAAAAGGAGAAAACTCTTGCTAATATTAAAGAAAGGATACACAAACACACACACAGACATCAGCTGGCATATGAGCAAGTGCATTTTCCTTGGTCTTGTACACTACAACCTGCTTCATTCTTCATTCTTCTTGCCTCTCTTCACCCCTGTTGTCCACTTTTGAGGCTGACTTGCGATCTCAGCTTAGACATTCCTACTCTGCAAAAGGCCTCCCTGATATTTTGGCCTTGGCTTAGGTCAAGGTTTCCCTCCTGTGTGCTCCCATAGCCATAGCAAAGCACATAATGCACTTCCCCGTGAATTTAACACTCTTGAAGCGTATAGGCCAGCTATTTTGAAGAATGTCTCCATTTGCTTTGCATGTGTGTGATATTTTCACGTTATTAGACTCAGATTACATTTATCTTCTATGATATTCAGGAATATTACAGAAGTGATGCTGTGTTCTTAGGCACATAGTGCCCGTTTAGACGATGTTTGGTGGTGTTACATTGATCACCTGATTAAGGTGGTATCTGTTAGCTTCTCTATCATATTGTTACATTTTTCCCCACTGTAGTTAGTATTTCACGAGAAGCTTCATGGTGAGAAACTGAAGTCCCCTGCCAACAACCGTGTGTGACCTTGGAAGGAGATCCTCCATTTCTTCAAATGTGTGCAAGCCCTGGCTGACAGCTTGACTGCAACCTAAGCTGATTCCAGATTTCTGACCCATAAAACTGTGTGAGACGAATATTTATTGTTATAAGATGTTAAGTTTTGGAGTTATTTGTTACATTGCCATAGATAACTAAGACACTATATATCATTTCCTATCTTCCAAAAGTTTTTGTCACTTTTCACCTGTTGTAGTCTTTTCTCATCTTCACTTAGGGGTTTTTTCTTTTTTTTTTTTTTTTTTTTCCTTCTTTTTTGCTGCCATTTTAATTGCACTTGGAGGAAAACAAAGATAAATCTATTCAATTCTCCACATTTTATCAGCAGTCCAAAGAAGTGAATGTTAAGCACAGATATGAAAGAGAGAAAGGGTAGGACTTAATGATGCTGTGTAAGAAAAAATTTGAGACAGAAGAAACATAAGAAAAACACTAAGAGGCAGAAGAATACATTTACAGAAAATAATAAGCAACGGAAAAAGATTTTAATTCCATATTTAGTAAATATAATTCTGATATTTTTTAAGTATAATTTTAAGAATACTTGTTTTATCTGTCCAGCCTCATACTCTCATCCATGGATAGAACGGTCCACCTTTGGAGGAGCTGCTTTTCCCTTTACTCAAGCTGTGCTGTTCCAGTGGAGGCTGCCAATGACAGAACTGGTCACTCTGTTCACAAGAGGAGGCATATGACCGAGGCTGGCCCTGTGGTCCCTCCCTGGGAATTTTCAAATTGGATTTAGAGAAGAGAAATAGTCCTTTTCATGATGAAGAGATGCTGTGTCAAAAGGCAGGTTCTGCAGGGCAGAAGGGTTGCAGTGCCTAGCAAGACAGAAAGCTGACTCAGAGAAGCACAAATGAGAGCTGGCTGGGGACAGTCTAGCTGTGTCCCTGTTCCTGTGATCCTGGAGGTCCAGCTAAATCCATGCCCTTCCTGAGACATTGCTTATCAGGTCAGTATATTTCCTGTTTTGCCCACAGTAGTTCAAATTGAGTTTTTGTTACTTGCAACCCAAAGAGTTCTTCTTCAATAGAGGGTCCCCAATAAATAGTCTTCTTCCCTGGAGAGAGCAGAAGAAAGTGTCTTTGGAGCCATGATTTGAGAGAAACTTTGGGTATCTTCAGGGGCTCCAGTGTGAGCAGAAAAATCTCATCTTCTAGAGGCCCTCTGCTAACACTCCCTGGGAAATCCTGACATGGGGAAGAAGGAGAGTTGTGCACATAAAAACACACACACACACCTGTCCAGCTTTTTTGCCAATACAATAATATTTACTGAAGGTCTATTATATTTCAGGCACTTTCACAAACATCTGTTCTGCATTAGCCTAAGAAACTTGATTTTTTTTCAGACTGTTCCTAATTATAGATGAGACAATACTTTGCATATAAAAGATGTTAAATATTAGTCTTTATGAAATGGGAAAGTTATGAGCAAAGACTCATCGTGTGTACCTTTCTATACTTTCTCTGTTTAACCACCGGTTTGGGTGTCTCTTTTACTTTCATAATAAAAGGTTACCCCAAGAAACTTGAGGCAAGATGTCAAATGCAAATGCTATTTCAGTATTACTATTTGAATGACTTGTTTCTAAAGACATTTTGAAAAAGACTGTAAAAAGTGAACAAAAAATCCAAATTAAACTATAACTAAATAGCGTGACTTGCCTTGAAATTCTAGCTTTATTTATGTAAGTTTGTGTCCTCCAAAGGAGCGGACTGAAACAAGTCAGACCAAATCTATATAAACAGACTCAGGTTTAGGAGAACTGTCGTGTTAAAGGCATTAATTCCAACTTTGATTATTACTTTGAAACTTGGACAAGTAGTGTTTGTCCAGTAATTTCTCATGTGTTTTTCTCCCTCTCAGTCTTCTTGGGGGAAAATGGTTATGACAGCTTAAAGTTCTTTTCTGAAGAAATTTCCATACTGGCAAAGGTACCAACTTTTCACTTTCGCAGTGGGTGGTCCGGCACAGAAATTCCCCAGTGGCTGAGATTCTGGAGCCTGGCTGGGCCTCCCATAAGCTACACTGTTTAAACATTTTTATATGTAATTTAAGATGTGAACTGTTATAATTAAAAATGGGTAATTAGATTTTTCCCATTGGAAAGTTGTAAGGAATTCCCAGCATATTCTGTAGAGTTAAGACTATAAGTCTGTGTCAGAAATTAAATTTCTTCTTGCTCGCTTTTTAAAAAATAATGTCCTATCTTAATTCCTTACTTCTCTTTTCCATTTTTTATCCTGTATTCTATACTCCTCATTTTTTTCTTAATTGTTAAATATACACGTATATTTAAAATATAATTCATATGTTTTTGTTTTTGAAATGATTCTTTTATTTAATAAAAAGTAATTGAACACTGTTGTAAGACTCTGTGCTAGAAAAAATAAAGGATAGGAAGCTAATATTTATTAAGATAAGTGTTCTATTCTCAACACCTCAGTTAATTATGAAAACAAATCTATGAAATAGGTACTGCTATTCCCATTTTACAGATGAGGAAACTGCGTTGCTAAGAGATTAATTAATTTGCCTAAGATCACCTAACTAGGAACCAGTAAAACTGAATTTAAATCTGGGATTGTTTGCCCTCCAAAGATTTTTCTCTTAACCACAATATACTGTGTTTCTACTCATTAACCCAAACCAATATATAATACTACCCAACTCATTCTGTGATGGTTTCAACTCAGAAACAACCACCTCTAAGTAACACAGATGTGCTAACTACTACATACAGAATGATACTATGTCAGTAGAAAGCTTAAAATATATAAGAAGAGATAAGTCATGTAAGCATATAACTGGAACCTAAGTTAGAAGTCAGTCAGCACCTTAGGAGTCTTACAAAGTACCTGGGACTTTCAGAAAAGAGTGAGCATACTTCTGGTTAGGAGGATTAAGACATCACGTTTGAGATTCCTTTTGATTTTGACTTTGAAAGATGGGCAGGGTTTTAAGAGAAGTGAAGGGAGAGCATTTCAGGCAGAGCAAAAAGCACAACAAAGACTTAATAGTAGCTGTGTGAGTTTGGTGAACCAAGAAAAATCCAGTCTGGGGAAGTGGTGAAAGATAAGGCTGGCAAACGGAACTGTGGCTAGAATGTGGCAGTCATTGAAAGCTAGACTAAAAAGTTTGGAGTTCATTGTGTAGGCCCTGAGCAGATGGAAGTGAGGTTTTTGAGTAGCATAGTAAATGGATAGATGCTGTGCTTTAGTGACTTAATGTGGCGAGGATGTGTAACCAAATTGCCACAAGAATTAAATTAAAAGTTTTAAATTGGTGCATGATAGAGAGAAAAGAGGAAATAGAGCTGAGAAAGTTGGGAAAAAAAAAAAACTACACTGGATGAGTTTAGGGAAAGGGCAAATTCAAACAAACTTCAAGTTTTTGAATAATAAACTTCCGTTATTCTGACTGAATGATGCGGCCATTAGCAGAAATATGGAAATGCTATTCATTTTGAAGAGTAATTTCTTAAATTGGGTGAACAAGAAAAGGAATCACGGCAAGAAAGACAGTGAGAAATACAGTTTTGGAATTGCAACATCGGCAAGGCCAGATTTTCCAGATACAAAATTCCCCCATTGATGCGTTCAACCAAGACTGATTTTACTGAGAGGGCAAGTTGATGGCAACCTGTTATGATTTGTAAGGCAGCCCAAAGTTTGTCAAAACTTTTATTTGTTAGCTGTATCAGAAAATCCGCACCATAAGATGTCTTAAGATGGATTCAGGCATCAACAACAAAAGGTTCCTAAGTATTATTAGATTGCCCAACTTCTTTAAGAAAAAAAAAGTCAAACTTTCATAGAGATTGAAAAAGATTCCCGTCTTGGAATGCTGGGGGCAGGCTTTGGTGGGGTATTGGTACAGGCAAGAGGAGCTGGGTACCAAGAAACTTGGGGGGGGGGGAATTCATGATCTCTCAATAATTTAGTAAACAATTCACCCATTAAAAATATTTTTGAAGGATCAACCAGGCATAGGGCATCTTGCTAAGTCCAATGGGAGAAAACAACAGCAATGACAAAAAAAAAAAAAAAAACAGAAACAAAAACAAAAAACCTGTTTCTATTCTTATGTGGTTCGGTGAGCAAAGATAATGAATTTATCTTATCTCATAATTTGGTTACTGGCTGATATTTTGTGTACAGCCCTAGCAAATAAGTTACATGTTTCCAGATTAGAAAATTCAAAGCATTATAACCTTTTGTACTCATTTGTGAGGGTTTTGTCTGTCTAATTCATCCGTCTTTCAAAATGCACTGGAGTTCCTGGTAAAGTTGGAGCTGCCCATTGTTCAGTGCACTATATCATCATGGTGCGTGGGAGAACTGGACTCTTATTTATGTTGGACAGAAAATTAACTTAATGTATGTGCTATTTCTGTAATGGTGCAGGTGAGGATATATGTACTTACTTTATCAACTTTAAATGTATAAATAGACCTAGAGACACAAGTGTATAGCAAGATTTTTATCAACACATTGCATTTTTAAAATTCCATAGCATAGCATACTTATCAACAATTCAAAGCTGGGGAGTATTGTTGATATGAGAGTTAAAATTCAAAAACATCTGAATAGGTTGAAATAAAGAATTGAAACTACAATTGGAATTTAATGTTCAATATGGGTAATTTTTATGTTTAAAAAAATCAGTAAATACCAAAAGTGATGAAGTTGGCTTAATAGATTAAAATTAAATTATCAGGGATTTTAGTGGATGTAGTAGCCAGCCTTCACGATTTATTCCAGGTTCCTATAATTCACATCTTGTAGCCCCCTTTCACGATGAATAAGTTTGATCTATGTCACTAATAGGCTTTGTGGAAATAATGATGTGTGCTTCCAAGGCTGGGGCATAAAAGATATGGCAGCTTCTGCTGTACTTCTTTTGGATCACTTTCTCTGGGGAAGAAGTAGCTGCCATGAGGACACTCAGGCTGCCCTATGAAGAAATCCATGTGGTAAGGAACTGAGGCTGCCTGCCAACAGCCAGTAGGAACTTTCCAGCCATGTGAAAGAACATCTCTGAAGCAGAACCTACAGCTTCAGTTAAACTTTCAGATGGCTACAACCTCAGCCACTCTCCTGAATCCAACCTCATGAAAGACCTTGAACTAGGACCACTCAGTTAAGCTGCCCCCAAATTCCTGACTCTGAGAAACTGAGATACTAAATGTTTATTGATGTTTTGAGGCACTAAATTTTGCAGTAATTTTATTGACACATTAGTAGATAATATATTTGGAAGTGGGCTGCTGCCATAACAAATCCTAAAAATGTGGGTAAGGCATTGGAATTAGGCAGTGGCAGAAACTAAAAGAATGTTGAAGACAGTATTAGTGGAAGTTGAAAATGTCTTGAACAGACTGTAATTATAAGCCTCATAGTCTCTGAAGAGGCTGCTGGTGAGGAAAACGTTACTGGAAACCGAGAAAAGGAGAACAGTTTTATGATGTTGGCAGAAGGTTGAGCAACACTGTCACCTGCAGTGATGTGGGACCTGAAAAATGTATCTAATAACATGAATGATCTAGTTAAGAGATTTTCAGTTAGAGTGTTAACGTTGCTGCTTGCTTTCTTCTTTCTGCTTATGGTCAAATGAGAAAGAGGTAAGATAAGCTAAAGGAAGGATTGTTAAACCAAAAAAAGCCAAGACTTGTTAGTCTTGAAAACTGCCAGCCTCTCGAGATGGGATACAATGCAAAAACAAAGAAATGGCTTCTGAGCAAAGATTAAATCCAGGTACTGTGAGACAAACATAGTATAAAAATGAAGCTGACACTATGACTGTACAGTCCTTTGTTAAGATTTGCTAAGGTTACAACTCAAGAGAGCTATTCAGTCGACATTAGGGCTTCTAGGAAGCTTAAGTGTACTGTCCTTCAGTCATCTTAGCAGAAATCCTACATAAATAAGGAATTATCTCAAACAGATTTGTAGGTGTGGCTTTTGTATAATGGAGTAAACCTTAGTAAGATTCACAGGAGACCCACAAAATTTTAAAGATTATTTAATTGTTAGAAACATCAGCAGCTTGGACTGAAAGGAACAGATATAGAACAAAAGGAAAAGAGGCCTTTGGACCTAAAGACTTCTATAAACAGGAACCAGACTGAGAAAACTACACAGCTTTAAACCTAGACTACCTTCATGGAAAAATAAATTGACTCACAATGCAGACCAGGAGCTTAGAGGTCACAGTGAAGAGTCATGGAAAGCCATCCCCAAGAAGCAGCAGGAATAAATTCCAGTGAAAGAACTTCCAGTATGTGCCTACCTGGACTACAGAATTACTATGGACCAGTGATTCCAGTATTCCTCTTGTTTTCTGCCCTTTGAAGAGGAACATCCATAGTGGTCATCCAATTCCTGCTCCACCATTGTCTGTTGAGTGTGTGTGGGGGTGGGGGGTGGGGGGTAGGCTGGGTTGGCAGTGAACAGATATCTTATCTCTAAAGAGATAAGGTCTTCACAGGTCTTCAGATTAAAGAACTATTCTCAAGGAGCTGTGCTCAAGGAACCACTCCCAGAAAGCTTCATCCACATCTAGGTCTGGTTGAGATGACAAGATTCTAGACTTTGAGATGGTGCTGTAATGGGATAAGATTTTTGGTGGCCTTGAGGCGGTATTAGTATAATTTACCTGTGGGAGGGAGACTAGTCAATGGTGGGGGTGGGTAGAGGATGGACTCCAGGGCCAACCTCCAACATGCCCCCAAATTATTCTTGCTTCCTGGGACTTATGCCCCTGTGTGGACCCTTCCCTCCCACACTGGATAGGGCTGACTAGTGCAGCCAACAGTATATTATGGAAATGACAATATATGGATTCCAAAACTAGGACGTAAAAGATTGTGGCTTCTGCCTTGCTCTCTCTTGGATCACTCACTCTGGGGGAAGTGAAGTATCATGTCATTTCATGAGGACACTCCAGCAGCCCTAAGGACAGGTCCATATGGTAAGGAACTGAGCCAGCATGAACTTGACTGCCATAAAAATGGACCAAAGTAGAAGCAGATCCTCCAGCCCCAGTCAAGCTTTCAGAGGACTGTAGATCTAGCTGAGATTTTAACTGTAACCTCCTGAGAGACACTAAACCGGGACTACCCAGCTAGGCTGCTCTCAAATTCCCAAGCCACAGAAATTTTGAAAAATAATAAATATTGTTGTTTTCAGCCACTAAATTTTGGGGTAATTTTTATGCAGCAACAGATAACTAAAACAATGGACTACAATCTCATTATGAGGCAACAGAATGAAATGCCTGCTTAAAAATATTATGTGCTTTTCGACTGTATCAGTGGAACAAAGTTCCACATCAACTACGGTAATAGTTTGTTTCTAGATATATCAATTTAAGATACTGTACACAGTTTGAGTAACATACTTTGAAAGGCATTGAAAACACACTGAGAGCACTAAAAGACTATCAGGATAGTAAAGACTTAACAAAATACAACATGGAGAGTACCTGAGAACAGCTGGTGATTTGTGCATGAGAACACCTGGTAATACACTGAGTAGACGTAGGGGTGATGTGACATCTGTACATGTATTTAGGGCATTAGCATGAGAAATATGTAATAGACATATCCTGCATGTTCTGTGTTCCTTCCAAGGGGAGAAAAAGAATGAAAGGCTAAAAGTCATAGAACAATAGACTTCAACACAGAGAAGCATTTTTTTGATGCTTCCAATTCTCTAAAAAAAGAAAAAGAAAAACTACACAGGAGGTACAAACTGCTATGTATAAAGTAAATAAGCTACAAGGATATGTTGTACAGCACAGGGAGTATAGCTAATATTTTATAAAGCTTAAATTTATAAACTTTACAACATCTATAAAAATATTGAATCACTGTGTTGTATAACTGAAACCAATATAATATTGTAAATCAACTATACTTCAATAAAACAAAACATAAATATACAAAGAAGATGAGTTGATGTCCTCATTCTTAAAAAATATCTCAGGAATTACTGCTAGGAAAATATTTACAATTATGAAAACAACATGCCTGTAATACTTTTATTTATTAGATAATTTTGTCCAATGTAATAATATTTCTTTAAACAGAAGTGTGAGAAGAAACTATACTCGTTTCCAATTGCCTCTGAAGTTATTAAAGAATCTTTTCTCAGTTTTACCATCTATAAATTACGATTAATATTTATATAAAACATATATGAATGTTATGCAAACATTGGCTTGTTATCTATTGTGCTTTGAAGATGAAGATTCTGATAATTGTGGAATACTTTAAAATATAGTTTCATTTCTCAAATTTATTAAGACAGGGATCATATGTTCACTGAATAATTCATATTAAGATACCAACCTTAAGTATGAAGTAAACATTTTTTTTGATGTTACACAGGCTCAGGGTCCGGTAAAAGCCCATTCTTAGCTTGCTGTTTAGGAAAATCTCATGTTCAAGATCTTTTCTTATCATTGATCCTCAAGGCTAAGCCTCCCAAGTTATTTTTCCATCATCGTTATTTTTATTTTATATTACCAGTATAGATTAAGTAGAAAAATATATAAGGCAAAGTGCTCATAAATATATCAACATTTGAACATGGATACTTGCCTTTCAAAATCTTAGTTAATATGCCAAGATTTTTAGATTGGAGTTCAAAGTTCTTAAGTTCTTTGCTTTATAACTGAGGGGGAATGTCTGCTTTTTTCACTTCTTACAAAATGTTTCTAGCCTATGAGCCTTACCAGTCCCTGGGATCCACTGGGATTAACATTTATGAACTGCAAATACACAAAAAGCAAAGGGCCAAGGCTTTCCAAATAGGTATAAATTTGCTTTTCTTGTGTAGTAAATGAGGTAATCTTAATTATCGTTAAGGAGAATGGAGCACACTCATTTTCTACATATATTGCAATTAAATTGTTTCTTTAAAAACTGAATTGGTTTGGGTTTAGAATCTGGAAAATGTGTAAGAAAGTATATTTCTGATAATTACAGGAGTTTCCACTTTTCATGTTGGATGGCTATTTATGTGTGACAATGTTAAATATTTAAAATACTGAAAAATTAATGTATTTAGTTTCCATCTTTGAAAGGCTGAGGGCTTTTTAATTCTAAAGGCACTGTTAAACTATGTTTGAAGATTTAGTTTTAAGGACATTATAGTCTAAACTAACTAAAATGTTGAATGTCTCTGAATATGGAGCATAATGTTTTACTGCTATGTATTTATTTCCTATAATGGAAGCTAACTTCATATAATTTTAAAAGAAAATAAAATTTAGAATGTAGAATAAATGGATTTCTATTTTCTCAATCATCTCTATAAATCATATGCCAGTATCAAAATATATTATTCTTATTGATATATAGAATATTTATGAAAGTTCAATATTCCTTTAAGTCATAGCTTAAAGTGAGTTTTCAGCATTTGACTTCAAAGAAAATTAATTTACCCTCAACTTACATAATCCTTGGCCCTAATATATTAATTATAGTTCTTCCTTTGTGGCTCTGATGTTTACACTTTAATTCACAGCAAGATAACATGTGAAATGACACTATCAGTGCAACAAAGGATATGCATCTTCATATTTTAGAATACAATTTCATGGAGACTTTGATACATTATTATAGTTCATTTCATCCTATGATTAACTTGGTGCATTATAACACTGTAGAAATAAATATACACTACTTAAATAGTGTAATGGGAAAAAGAGATTCAGTGTGGAATATACTGACCATTACCAGGGATTCATGGGTCACCTATCCTCTTTATTCATCTTTAAGTAAAAACAAGACCAAAACCATCAATTCAATAGCACAAGTGTTCAGATTACATTTCGTTAAAAAGGATTTTAGGGAAGAGTTTGGGGAATATCATTTGGAGAACATGTGGCCCATCCACATACAAATGAATAGTAGTAACTACTTGACTTGGAGTTGCCAGAATTGACCATTCGTATACTGAACATGTCTCATATATTGGAAGACTCTAAAACTTTTCTTTAGCTCTGAGCTTTTCTGATGATTTCCTAGTGATTAAAAAAAGAAGAAGAAGAAATGCTACTCCTTTTAGTAAAGGATTTGAGAAAACTTTTTAAGTGCATAGGTTTTTTTAAACATAAATGTAATTAAATTATTGGGGAAATTTTATTTTTAAAACATCATTAAATTGTGAGCTAAATTGGATATCACTTCTTTGTATCCTCAGATCCTAACAGTATCCAACACCAGGTAGAAATTCACTAAGTATGTATTGAATGAATTATTTTACAAATAAAATAAAACTATCATTTAAAAACATTAGCACCTTGGTATTATTAAGTTTGGAATTAATTCAATAGTAACAACTCAGTTTATTTTGTTTTCAAAGGCCAAATCTATATCATTCAACATTAACATTTTATAGGTAACCAAAACTTAATATAGTTAGGCACAATTGTATAAATATCACTTATTAATTCCACATTCATTTTAAACTAATATGGAATTAATAAGTGTCTTTCTGGCTAAAAGCCCAAGTATGAAAAATAGGATGAATTGTTGAGGGTAAGTGACAAACAGGTAAAAAATAGAGATGTATAACAGAAATGTGAATAGGTCTGAACATCTCACATATTGCTAACTAGAATAAGCATCTTTACTTAATTGAATCTGGAGTTTATTTGCATTTGTACCAGACACTTGGAAACTAGCTACTGTTACTGTTACTAGCTATTGTTGAACTTTTAATGGATCAGATGCTATGCCAATTTTAATAGGCAGTAATTATTTTGTCTAAAAGTACGTGAAAATTAAAACAAAAAGGAAATGCTGACAGATGTTCAGCTAAATTATTACTACCTTGGACTTCATCTTGTGTTTTCAAGTTCTCTTTTCTCCTCAAAAGCTTTAAGAAAACCTCTAAACATCTTCACTGAGATCTGTTTCTTGAATTCTGCATACTTTTATTCTCAGATTATGTTACATGTCCAGATTCACTCTAGGACTGCTAAATATAGATAAGTAATACTAATTTACTAAAAAGAACTGCTCCCTCTAGTGAATTCATAGTATTACTTCACTTTTTGGCACTGCTGCGCTAAGTAATTTAATAAATGATACAAATAATGATGACTATTAGGTTGATGATAGTGGTCTGGCCTACTTTTGTGGTGTTAAATACTAATGTTTTCTGTGCTTGAATACAGGGAAGTTTCATAATGACTGATAAGAGCTGCTTGCTGGATATTTTAGAACACTACATTAAAAAACTCTGCATTTTAAAAATAATTTATTTCTAAAACTCTTTGGATTACTTTTGAAACACATTTGGTGCCAAGTCATTTTGAGGGCTATGATCGTTAAGCAAAGTAAAAAGAGGGAATTAAAACAATTGCCCTAATAGTCAAATTATGGTTGAAAGAAGTTTAACTGGAAATCTAATTCTATTAACTGGAAATCTAAATGCCTGTCTTTGCTCTGGTTACCATATACCTCAGACAAATTAGACATTATTAACATTATTCCACTCTACTAGTCAAAAATACTGAGCAACAAATGATATAGATACAAAAATATTTGAAATTCTTTGCAGTTATACTTAAATTTCTATTACAATACCTGCATATAAAGTAAAACAGTGGGACTGCTGTGAAAGGAAGAGCATGATTTCTCAATTTGTTAATGCAAGACCTAGCCTTCAGATGACTCATTCTAAATCACAGGAAGGAGAAATTAATATTGAGAAGTTGTCCAGGTGATTACATTTATACATCTAATTAATTTAAATGGGACAATAATAATAGAGCAAAACAAAAGGAAATCAGTCTGGAGACTCACTTTTCTTTTAAAGCACGATTCCATTTTCTGGGGAATTTGAATTATTTCTGTATTCGACTACTTTCCCGCAATAGGCAAAGCCTTTTTATAATGTAATTTCAGTTATTAAAGCAGATGGTATGGGTTACCAATCCTATCGAGTTAGCTTTTCTGAATCAGTAATAATAGAGTAACTCCAGCAAGTTTACGTAGCTTTCACCTTCCAAGTGCTCAGCAAATATTAATTCATCATTGCTGCACTCTCATGAGGAGGTAGGAATTTTTAATAAATAAAATATAATAAAATATATTCTAGATTAATTTACTTGAAGGCACCTGTGAAAGACAAGCAGAAAAACTAAAAAATTAAATGATTATATTAATTAGATGAAAGAAGGTAATATTGTTTTATGATTCACTCTCCCTTGGAGTCATTTCAGGAGGAGCTCGTGGGAGTAAGGGGCCTGTCAAGGTTTTAAAATTTTTGTTTCCACCCTCCTTTCTCAAATGAAGGAACAATTAGCAGCCTTGCCAGGGAGATGTGACTGAGTCCAGGCAAGGTGAGCCCAGGTCTCGCGAACCCGCGCGTCCAGCCCTTCCCCACTTCACGGGACCCCAACGAACAGAAGCCCCGCCCCCAACGCCGGGAGGCGCCCGCGGCCCCCTTGGTCGCTCACCTGCCAGGCGAGGCGGGGATCCCGGTCCGGCGAGCCCAGTTAGGTAGGTCCTGCCCAGGGTATCAGTCACCTCTGCCTTTTCCAGCGGCTTCCTTCGTTCCCTCCATGACCAAGCGCGCCACGTACTTGAGAAGCCCGGAGCTTCGTCCTGGACCTGCCGGCCTCTCTGCGCGCGCCTCTTGCTCCTTGCTTGGAGGTGGAGCGGGGCTCTGGCCTGGAGGAGGCCTGGGCCGGAGCCCGAGGCCCGCAGTCCTGCGGCGCGGGCTGGTGGACGGCGGACGGTGGGCAATGGAGGGGGTCCCGGCGGGCCGAGGTGCGGGGTCCGGGCCGGGTGTGCAGGCGCCGTGCGCGGGTCCGGCCTCACCTGCCTGCGCTCCTTGCGCGTCGCGACCCCCGCGCGGCCCGGCCGAGGAAGGAGCGGAGAAGGCGGGCGGCTGGGCCCCTGAGAGCAAGGAGGGTGTTCACACACCGGGAAGGCGCGCGAGGTTTGCGGCCTTCGCCATCCCACGCGCTCCCTCACGGTGGGGCCTGATTACAGGTCGAGGGAGGCGACGGTGTGTCAAAGGGCGCTTGGCCTCTCTCACAGAGTGACTTAGGTCTTACCCAGAGTCCGCACTTTGTGTCACAGCTCTCAGCGACTTTCCCAGTTCCCTGGCTCTGTCCTTTGTGGAAACTTTAAAACTGTCTGTTCCTGGACGTTGGTAAAGCTTTCTGGTTGTCTCTGCTGAGCGTTCTTTGCACCAGAGCAGCAGAGCTATCATTATAGGCAAACCTCACATCCCAGCACCACTCGATGAGTTTTATCCAAAGGTAACATCAGTGTTTTTGTGGCAATAATTGATGAAGAACATTTTACTTACTTACTTACTCACTCACTCATTTAATTAATTTTCATAAGTAGTGAAAAATCAAGATTTTGGATGAATGTATTAGAATTTAGAGGAAGGAGAAAGACAGTGGTATAAAATCAGGATATGTTTATTCGGTATATTCCCAGCCTTTTTCTTGCACTGTCCATGAAAAGGGCCCCCTTTGAAAAGATGAAATGAGATTCAGGAAAGTTCACTGTTCCTTAGATGGAGAAGATATTTCGACTTTTCCTCAGAGTATTTCTGCTTTTCGTCACCCTTGATTTAGGGAGATAGAAAGGCTAAGTAAGAGTTGGACTTCATTTCATCAAACCTATCTGTCTTCATTTAGGTTTTGTCAGTCCTTTTATGACTTGCAATTAAACACTGCACCCCCATCTCTGGCCATGGTTCAGATAATAGCCCATTCAGCTATTAGCCTATCTCTGTCAACAAAGAATTTGAGATGGTTTTAAAAACTACGCATATAGAAAAGAATACAAATAAAATATAACTATTAAGAACCCTCAAGGTGGGGTGAAATTGTGCACAATTGCTAAAATTGATTAGCCAATTTGGCTCTAAGCTTCCCCAGGTTCCTTGAATGAAATGTACTTTCTGCTCAGAGCAAATAGTAAAAGAGCTAGAAGGCATTTTGGTTTCTACAAGGCCACTCTGTAAAATCCTTAACCTGCCACTAGAGGCTGCTCTTAATTCTCGATATGTGAGGTCTAATCTAGTGAAAAGAGCTCTTTTTCCAAACCAGTAAGGAACAGGAAATTACTTTGGAAATTGCATTGCTTTGCTATTCACATATTGATGTCTTTTTCCCACTAATAGTTCTTTCTTTTTTTAAAAAAATTATCATTATATATTTTTGGGTTCATATCAATTCTGTTTGATGTTTGGTTATTGGTATCCAAATAGAAGATAAAGGCACTCTTACCTTTGGCTTAAACGTTTGTATTTCAGCATGGTATGTAGGCCTGGGATGCTTTTGGTTGCTGTTACTGAATTTCTTTTTTTGCAGTTAGAAAGAAGACTCACTTTTTATTAAGACACAATTCATGACCAAAAATGCATTGTGTCTATCACTTGTCTTATTAACTGTTACAATGAATTAAATAGTTGTTCTCTTTTACCTGCTCTCTTTTTTAATAAAATAAGGAATATTCAGAAAGGGCTTTTCAGATAACCGAGATATAATTAAACTTCAAATAAGCAAAGGCTGAATGAGTACAAGGTGAAGATTTATGAAAAGTTCTAACAGCTGAGAGAGGCTTTATCCCTCATCAAAGGCATACTGTATTCAAAATATTTTAATTTCTGACAAGTGATATCTACCTCTTAAGTGTTGGATGGCAAAGTATTAATCTGCAACATGAGACTTAAAGTAAACATTCAGCTTTCTGCATAATGTGCAAGACCTGCCCTCTTTGACTTCCAGGTCTCATTGCAACTTGTAGAGGGTACAAATTTTAGCATCTGTTGAGCTCCTGCTATGTACCAATTACTGTGCGAGGTGTTTTATGTACAATTATCTCATTTTGTCCTAACAACAGTCTTATGAAGCAGGTATTAACACCTTTTAAAATGAGGAAATAGGCTTAGTGAGGTTAAAAGTAACTTGTTCAGGATCCAACAGCTATTAGGGGGTGAAGCTGAGATCAGATCTGGTCTGGCTGATGGCAAAGCCCATCCGCTTTCTAATTTATGAAACACTAAGTTTAGCGAAACAAGGGTACTATTAAGGAATAATTCATACATTTGATAAATAGTTCTTGAATGTTACTTTCATCAGCTAAATTCCATACTTGTTCAGATTTCCTTAGTTTTTATCTATTGCCTTTTTTTATTAGTTTCAGGATCCCAACCAGAATACCATATTGCATTTAATCATTATATGTCCTTGAGGCTCCTCTTGGTTGTAATAAACTTCTCAGACTTCTGTTGTATTTGATGACTTTGACAGTTTTGAGTACTGGTCAGCTATTTTGTAGAATGTCCCTCAGTTTCAGTTTGCCTGATGTTTTTCTCATGATTAGACTGGGGTTATGGATTTAAGGGAGAGTGACCACAGAGGTGAAGTGCCATCTCATCACATCATACCACCATTATGATTTATCACTGATGTTGACGTGGAACACCTAGCTGAGGTAGTGTTTGTCAGGTTCTCTGCTTTAAAGTTGCTTTTTTTTTTTTTTTTTTCCTCTCTTTCCATGCTGTACTCTTTGGAAGGAAGTCATTGTGCATAGCCCACACTTACGAAGGGGGAAGCTATGCTCCATGGCAAACAAGGTGGCTTAAACAACAGAAATTTGTTGTCTTGCAGTTTTGAAGGCTAAAGTCTGAAATCAAGGTGTCTGCAGGTTTGTCTGCTTCTGAGGGCTGTGGAGGGAAGATCTGTTCCAAGGCTCTCTCAGTGGCTTAGGTGGCTATCTTCACTTGACACTGTCCCTGGATTTGGGCCCACCCTGAAGATCTCACTTTAACTTGATTACCTCTCTAAAGACCCTGTCTCCAAAGAAAGTCACATCCTGAGAAGTGAGGGGCTAGGATTTCAATATATGAATTTTCCGGCGGACACAGTTCAACCCTCAGCACCCTCCTTCTTGGCATTCTCCTTCCCTGGCTTCCTTAGAGCTCTTTCTCTCATACATCTCTGACCACTCTTTCTCATCCTCTTTTTCTGGTTTCTCTTCCTTCATCTGTCCCTTCAGCGTTGCTGTTTCCCAGTATTCTGTGCTCCTTATTCCTGTTTTTCATTCCACATGCTACCCTTGGGGCTCCATGCTTGCACAAGTTTAACTGTCATAGATAGAGAGATGCCTCCAAAATCTATAGCTGAAAAACCTGTATCTCTTACATTTGTCAAAACTCATAGAATGTTATAGCACAAAAAATAAACATAACATGTGCAAATTAGAAAGAAAATTATTTAGGATTTAGGATTTGTAATAAATTATATTTTGGGGATCACATTCTGTATTCGATCCAAGAGGAGCCTCAAGGACATCAAATGATTAAATGCAATATGGTATCCTAGAGGGGATCCTGAAACAAATTAAAAAAAAAAAAGTCAATAGGCAAAAACTAAGGAAATCTGAATAAGCATGGAATTTAGCTGATGAAAGTAACATTCAAGAACTGTTTATCAAATGTATGAATTATTCCTTAATAGTACCCTTGTTTCGCTAAACTTAGTGTTTCATAAATTAGAAAGCGGATGGGCTTTGCCATCAGCCAGACCAGAAATGATCTCAGCTTCACCCCCTAATAGCTGTTGGATCCTGAACAAGTTACTTTTAACCTCACTAAGCCTATTTCCTCATTTTAAAAGGTGTTAATACCTGCTTCATAAGACTGTTGTTAGGACAAAATGAGATAATTGTACATAAAACACCTCGCACAGTAATTGGCACATAGCAGGAGCTCAACAGATGCTAAAATTCATAACCTCTGCAAGTTTAGCTAAACTCTCAACAGTTTCCTTAATTGCCCATGGGATAAAGGCCTCAGGTTAACTTACCAGACTTCACAAATTCTGGACCCTATTACATCAGTTCAGGTTTGCCTTTCAGCATTGTGATCCTAGTCCCTTCCTCTTTTCTACATTATATCAACTTTATTAAAAATGCCAACCTTTTTTCCACCTTTGTTGTGTCCTTCTAACTACATGTTACTCATTCTTCAAGATAAAGTTTAACCCCTAATTCAGTTAGGACTTGGCCAACTCTTTAAATTACTGTTTAAGGCCAACTTTTACTATTAAAGTATCAATTGAAAACTAGTAATTTATTTCTGTTTACTAATATACATTTAAAGATGTATCTTCAGAGGCAAATAGTAGACAATTGGGAGTATTTCTAAATAATACTAGTCAGACAATCCTATTTTTATCTAAAAACTCCACTTAGTATGTGAGTTATCTTATCACTTATCTTATCACTTAGTATGTGATTGAGTAAATATAGTTTTGTGCAGCCCTGGAGGGATTCCATATTGGTGTTGAGTTTCAGTCTATCAACAGTTTATATGCCTCCTTCCTCCTAGCTGAATTCTCAGCCAACTGGGAAACAAATAAATAGTTATTATGGATAAAGACTAGGCTGGAGGACATAGCTTAGGTGGGCAGTAATAATAATGAACCCAGAGAATTTGGTAGATTCACCACTCTGCCACAGCCCCCTGGGCAACTTCATGCCCCATGGGGAGCCTTTATTGCTATTTGCTTTATTTCTGAAAACAGATCAGAACATACACTCTCTGAACAGGTGGACTCCTAGAAGAGGAAAGTAGTGTGAATTGACCCAAGTATGCCCAGTTCCTGTTCCTAAATTTGAGGGGAGACATGAGTAAAGGGGCAGAGAAGGGTCAGTACTTTTGCTCTATTGGAAGGTAACTCCGCATTGAAGGACACATTTGAAGTTGGAGATAAATTCATTCCTAACATTTGGGGAGGAAGGAAAGGGATTCTTTCCAGAGACGTTTCCTGGGGACTCATCGCACTGCATCAGTATTCCGGAGAACTTCAAGAAAGAAACTTTCTCTTCTACCATCTCTAAACTAACCCAAAGATCACCCTAATTCTTGAATTACATTGTGGATAGCTACACTCTTGACTTAGTATTTATAATCTCCTGTTATTGACAATATTTGGTTTGAAAAAGACAGTATACTAAAACTAAGGCTGTATCTGTGAGGTGTCGTATGAAATCAGAGCATCCACATTTGATCTTGTGTACTTAAATCTTATTCCTGTCGCTTCAAAATAGAGACCCTCTTTCCCCAACACCAAATGAAATTTGAAAATAAAAGTGTCCATGTAAGAAATCTAAGCATTGTAGTCAGAACCAGAATTTAGGATAGATTCTGGGACACAGTTACATGAAGCGTGAATTTAGTGAGTGAGATTAGAAGATTCCAGTTGACCACCAGGACTCCTCAGCTTTATAAATCAAGGCCAACTGCTCTAAATGTTGTAAATCTTATGTTGCTCTGTTTTATTCTCAATTTATGACTGCACATGTGATTTAAAAGTTTAAGCTAAACTTCGATAATTTATGTATAGTCATTAACTAATCTTAGCTGGATCTGGAGGGTAGCCTATCACTTTATATTTAAAAGAAAAAAAGCACAGCCCTTTACTCCTTTACTTACCCCAACTTATGCATGTGTTAACTTACCAAGGGTTTTGTCTTAATTTTTTATAGCTTCCTTCTTAGTAAAATTCAAGTTTGGATTTTTCTGAAAAATCAGAGCATTGAATCTCCTTATTATCATGTTGTGGATTGATCTTTTAGGAATAGCATACATTTATTTGAGTTTTCATTAATACTTAGACCTTTAATTCCGTGGGTAGGAATCAGTTACCACTCAGGGATAATCACTGTTACAATGTTGACATAGATGCTTCCAATTATAAATATGTCTTGAAGTGTTAATTACAAAGATGTATTAAATAAAGGTATAGATCTTATGATACTTTATCAAGAGTTCTTTTATTTTTTCCACTAAGAAGAGATGGCTAAGGAGGAAGCTTGGCAATGTTTTCTTTAAATCTTTTACAGGCTAAAACAACTGGAACTGTGCTCTACATCCTATAATTTTTGGACCTTAATAATCAGCCTATGTGTTAGGTAGATACAAAATTATTTTTATGGGAAAATCTTACCTTTGCACGATGGTTCTACTTTTGTAGTAGACTTCTATTCAGACACCTGCTTCCCAACTTTCATAAGAATATGTCAACATTTCCCTGAGTCAACCTAACTATTAAAGTAGCAAGAGAGAAAATCTGAACTCAGACTTACTACTATTTTGGTAAAACACCGAAACTCAGTTGAAAATAGTATTTTTGAGAGGTTATCTGGAGAATATAAACTCCATATCATTTCTCTAGAAATCCTAAAATTTAACATTAGATTAAGCCAGATGTCAATTAGCTGTATACTTGGACACTATTATTTTGGCTTTCTGTAGAATTGTTTTAATTGAGAATTGACTAGAATTTAGCAAGTCCTGACCTCAATAAGCACAGTTTTAGTGGAACAGTGGAGATTGAAAGCCCAATTAGAATGAGCTCAAGGGAGAAATTTTAGATGAGCCTAGACAATACTTTGTTTTGTTTTGCTTGTTTTTGTCTTTTATTCTCTGATAAAAATAACTGTGCGAGTTTCTAGCACAGATCTTGGACATAAATTCTCTATAATATTGGTTGAATGAATAAGTGAATATCTCTAGGTGTGTATAAGGATTTATTCAGGTACGTGCATAAGGATTTATCTAAAAGGGAGCCCTAATAGTGGAATTGCTAGATCTGATGGCATACACATTTAAAATCTGATAGTTTCTGTTAAATTCTCCTCTAAAAAAGCATAGACAACGCTTTAGAAAAATTTTGTGGTAACTAGAAGGAGAGATCTAGAAGGAGAAATAGGGTTGAGAGATTTGGGTTTTTTTTTTTTTTAACTTTTTGAGAAATAATAGCATGAGTCTCTACTGATGCACAGAATCTAATAGAGAGAGGGTGTAGATTTTCTAGTACAGTGCTTTGCAAAGTTGAATAAAGATGAGACCTAGTGCGCTGGCCGTAGGAAGGAGCTCAGCCATAATGGTAGAGAAGGTAGAACATATGGGAATGAATGCTGGTATCTTACTCCTGTGTATGGGAACATCATCATTTATCTGACAAGTTTAGTAACTGGCAAAGGTTTTTCACTTTCAGGAGCTGTGCAGTGAAAATCCTTTCATCTTTGTACAGCATGTGAATGTTTTTATATAGTATCTACAGGATAAATCTCTAGAAATTGTATTGCTGGGTATAAGGAAAAGCAAATGTAAAATTGTAAAAAATGTTGCCAAATTCCCACTCAAAACACTATTTCAGTCCACACAGCTACCACCAGTGGTGAGAGGGCCATTCCCCCATCCCCTCACCAGTGGTGAATTTCACCAGTCTCTTGTGTTTTGGTTGATTTGGTAGGTGAAAAATTGTATCTCTATTTTGATTTTGTGTATTTTGGGGTATTCTCTTTCTCTCTCGTTTTTCAATTTCTGAGTGATTTTAAAAAAACATATTATTGAGGAGGGAGGATATAGCTCAAGTGGTAGAGCACATGCTTAGCATTCACAATGTCCTGGGTTCAATCCCCAGTACCCTCTCTAAAAATAAATAAATAAACCTAATTACTTCCCCCTGGCAAAAAAAAAAAAAAAAAAAAAAAGTAAACCAATTTAAAAAAAATCTCATTGACACATGATATACATACCATAACACTTACCCATTTAAAGTATACAGTTAATGATTTTCAAGATTCATCTATGTTTTATCATATATCAGAACTTCATTCCTTTTCCGTAATATTCCATTACAGGTATATACCACATTATAAAATCCATTCATAAATTGGTTTATTTCATTTTTGACTATTATGCATAATGCTGCTATCAACATTTGGATACAAGTTTTTGTGTGGTATATATTTTCATTTCTCTTGGATATATACCTAAGAGTAAAATTGCTGGGTCATACAATAACTCTATGTCTAATATTTTGAAGAACTGCCAAACTATTTTCCAAAGCAGCTGCAGCATTTTAAATTCCCACTAGCAATGTATGAAGTTTCCAATTTCTCCATATCCTTGCCAACAGTTGTTATTGTCTGTCTTTTTTTATTATTACCATCCTGGTGGGTGTGAAGTGGTATCACATCATGGTTTTAATTTGCATTTCATAATGGCTTAAGATGTTGAGCATCTTTTCATGTGCTTATTGTGTATTTATGTATCTTTGGAGGGATGTCTTTAAATCATTTGCCCGTTTTTTTTAATGGGGTCATTTGTTTTTTTATTATTGAGTTGTCAGAGTTCTTTATATATTCTGCATGCCAGTCCCTAATCGTATATTTGATTTACAGATATTTTCTTCCGTATCATGGGTTGTCTTATCACTTTATTAATAGTATCATTTGTAACACTAAAGTTTTAAATTTTGACGTAGTCTAATTTATCTTATTTTTTCTTTTGTTGATTATGCTTTTAGTGTCATGTCTAAGAAATCATTGCTTAATCCAAGATCACAAAGACTTACTTGCATATTTTTTCCCTAGCAGTTTTGAAGTTTTAGCTTCTAGATCTGTGATGCTTTTTGAGTTAAATTTGTATATGGCATAAGAAAATGGTTCTTTTTTTTTTTGCTTGTGGAGCTCCACTTATCCTAGCACCATTTATTGAAAAGACTTTTTCTCCATTGAATTCTCTTGTCAAAAATCAAATGACCATATATGTAGGTATTTATTTCTGCACTCTCAGTTCTATCCCATTGATCTGTATGTCTATCTGTATGACAGTAACATTGTATTGATTACGGTCACTGTGTAGTAAGTTTTAAATTTGAGAAGTGTGAGTTCTATAACTTTGTTCTTATTTTGAAGATTCTTTTGGTTATTCTGTGTTACTTTCATTTCAGTATGAATTTTACGATCAGATTGTCGATTTCTGCAAAAGAAGCAAGGCGAGATTTCAAAGGCATCACGCTGAATCTGTAGATCAGTTTGAGGAGTATTGCCATTTTCACAATATTAAGTCCTCTAGTCTATGAACTGGAGATGTCCATCTATTTAGATCTTTAAATTTTTCCAACAGTGTTTTATAGTTTTAGGTCTATGAGTCTTAGACTTCTTTTAATTTCACTTTCTTATTTTTCATTACTAGTATATAAAAGTACAATTAATTTTTGTATATTGACCTTGTATCCTGCAACCTTGCTGAACTCATTTAGTGGTAATTGTGTGTGTGTGTGTGTGTGCACGCATGTGTGTATATTTAGGATTTTCTATATGCAAGGTCATGTCATTTGATAATGGAGATCATTTTACTTTTTCCCTTTTCCAATCTGGTTGTCTTCTATTTCTTTTTCTTACCCAATTACCATTACAAGAAGCTGCACCTCAATGTTAAGTAAAGTTGCAAATGAGAACATTCTTGTCCTGTTGCTATTCTCAGGGGGAAGGCATTCAGTCTTTTACCTATACCTGTGATGTTAGCTGCTGGTGTTTCCTAGGTGCCCTTTATCAGGTTGAGGAAGTTCCCTTCTCTTCCTAAGCTTGTTGAATGTTTTATCATGAAAAGGTGCTGGATTTTGTCAAATGCTTCTTCTGCACTATAGGGATGACCATGTGGTTTTTGTCCTTATTCTGCCAACATGGTATGTCACAATGATTGATTTTCCACATATCAAAACATCCTTGCGTTCTTAGATAAATTCCACTTAGCACCTGGTCATGGTGTTTAATGATTTTTCTTTGTTGCTAGATTTGGTTTGCTAGTATTTTGTTGGGTATCTTTGTGTATATGTTCAAAAGGGAGGTTGACCTGTACTTTTGGGGATTTTTTTTCTTGTGATATCTTTGCCTGGTTTTGGTGTTTGAGTACTAATGACCTCACAGAATGAATTGAGAAGTATTCCCTTGTCTTCTATTTTTGCAAGTTTGTGAAGGATTGATGCTTATTTTTCTTTAAATGTTTGGTAGAATTCACTAAGGAGCCATCTGCTCCTGGGCTTGGCTTTTTGGGAAGTTTTTTTTATTATTAAATCAACCTTTTTATTTGCTATAGGTCTATTCAGATTGTCTGTTTCTTCTTGAGTCAGTTTGATAGCTTGTTTTTTCTTGGA
Source organism: Camelus dromedarius (assembly GCF_036321535.1). Lineage (NCBI taxonomy): Eukaryota > Metazoa > Chordata > Mammalia > Artiodactyla > Camelidae > Camelus > Camelus dromedarius. The sequence goes on from NC_087436.1 coordinate 45,264,049, forward strand.
ATTTGTTCATTTCATCTAACTCATTTAATTTGTTGACATATGGTTATGCATAGAGTTCTCTTTAATTCTTTTTTGTCTCTATAAGAGTGGTAGTGATGCCCCCTCATTCATTCCTGATTTTAGTTATTTAAGTCTGCTCACTTTTTTCTTGGTCAGTGTAGCTAAAGGTTTGTTAATTTTGTTGTTCTCTTCAAAGAACTAAGTTTTGTTTTATTGATTTCTTCTATTATTTTTCTATACTTTCTTTCATGTATTTCTTCTCTAACCTTTACTATTTCCTTTCCTCTAGTTGCTTTGCATTTAGTTCTTTTCCTAGTTTCTCAAAGTGGAAACTTAGGCTTGATTTGACAGCTTTCTTCTTTTTAATACACATGTTCATATCTATGGATTTCCCTCTGAGAACTATTTTTGCTGCTTCTCATAACTTTTAGCCTGTTGTGTGTTTGCTTTCATTCATTTCAAGGTGTTTTCTAATTTCTCTTGTGATTTCTCATTTGATTCATTGGTTATTTAGGAATATGTTGTTTAATTTCTGTTTTCTTATGAATTCCCCAAATTTCCTTTTGTTTTTGATTTCTAATGTAATCACACTGTAGTTGGAGAACAAACTTTGAATGATTTCAATTCCTTTAAAATTACTGAGGCTTGTTTTATGTCTTAACATATGGTCAGTCCTGGAAAATCATTGCTTATTTATTTGAGAAAAATGTGTATTAAACCGTTATTGGATGTAGTGTTCTATACATTTGTTAGGAGCATTCTCTTTTAATAATGGTCATTTTTGATATAGGAAAGGAAATATTAGACTAAGAAAAATAAAAAGAGCAACACTTTGAGAGGAACACTGACTATGTAAATTACATGTATAGGAAATAAGGAAAGAATGAGTACTCCCTAAAAACTGTGTTGCTTTCATCCCTGCCTCTGGACCTTATCCCTTCTTAGATTATAAAATCATATTATTATAATTAGATAAGTATGTATCATTACAGAAAAATGCAAGCATTCAGGGGTACAGAATGAGGCTTTGGAGCTGGCAACCTTTTTCCTTCTCATAGAAAAGTAACACACTATAAATTTTTTCTTAATTAAATTGATACCTGTCATAAAAATTAAAACTCTCCCTGGGCATTTTAAAATACATAATATAATATGATATATGGTTGAGTTAACAAACTAATATACTTTAGACTAGGTGCTTTATTCTGTTTCATTAAAAAATATTTTTTTCTTCATGTAGTTTAGCTTCTTCCCTCAGTGTCTAGACTCAGTTTATCTGGGATGGGGGAGAAAACAGGGTTCTTTTAGTTGTTTTTCACACAATCTTGGAAGTTCAATGGTTGATTGCCTTTGTTTTGATGATAGTGAATATAACATTGCTCTCGGTTACTAGGGCTATCATTTAATTTTTTATCTCTCAGTTTTCAAATGAAGAAAAACAAATTGTCTGTTTTCCCCCATGGGAATATTAGAAAACAAATTAGAAAATTCCTTTCATTTACATGCTGATATGTGATGATAATTATGACAATTTTCTTATTGTCCCTTCCTTTTCAACTAAAGTGCACCCTTCCTTTTTCCTCCCCTCCCTTCTTCCTTCCCATTTCTCTTCCTTCTTCTGTCCTTGTTTCCTTTCTTCCATAATTTTTCCTTTTTTCTTCTATCCAGTAGCACTTTTTGACCCTTTCTATTAGTCTTAATTTATTTTTCGTAACATTCTCCGCTAGCTATAAAATTATTCCTGGGGGAAAGTGAAGGAACACTGTACTGAGGTTATTTTCATTGAAAGTGAGAGAAACTCAATATAAACCAGGTCAAATGTAGAGAATATTTATAGGCTCTTTTTTACTGTATCTCATAAGTTTTAGTGTGTTGTATTTTTGCTTTCATTCATCTCAAGGTATTTTCTAATTTTTCTTGTGATTTCTCCGTTGACCTATTGGTTATGTAAGAGTATGTTGTTTAATTTCTGCCTAACTATGAATTTCCCAAATTTCCTTTTTTTTTTTTTTATTTCTAACATAATTTTATTATGGTTGGAGAACACATCTCATATGATTTCAATTCCTTTAAATTTATTGAATTTAGATCTTGGAGATATCTATATACAGGCAGCTAGATTCAGGGGCTCAAATAATGTAGTTAGGATTCTGTATCCTTCTTTGCTCTACTTATTCCTGTTTGGCTTCTCTCCCTGTTGTAGTAAAATGGCCAAGAACAGCCCCAGGAATCTCCTAGCTTACACCTCCAGCAGGAAGGGACTTCTTTTCTCTAATATCCATGTGTCATAATCCCAGAATACATTAGTTCACTCTTCTTGGGTCAAGTGGTCACTCCTGAGCTGTGATCATGGGGATGGGGCACTATGGTGAAAAGGGTGGAAGGTGGGGGAAATGGCACTGTGATTTTTAGTTCTATCAAGATCACATGGAGTCCTAAAGACAAAAAAAAAAATGTACTTTAAGAACCAATTTCATCTGTGAGTGAAAATATAAGGATCTTTTGGAATTAGTACTGCAAATTCTTGAATCTCGAAATAGAAGCAATTTTAAGGAGAGAAACGTCCTTGGCACCGTGGCAGAAAGAAAATTGCCGCCGTCTATTGCAGAGAACACAGGCTTCCTCATGAACCAGTACTAGTCTGTGATTTAGTTTAGTGAGGCTCCAAAGAGGGAAGACAACTTATACCTTTATTGAGATATGGTTCACATACCATAAATTTCACCATTTTAAAGTATTGCAATTCAGTGGGTTTTAGTACAGTCACAAAGTTGTGCAACCATCACCATTATCCAATTTTAGAACTTTCTTATCACTTCAAAAATAAATCATTAACAGTCACTTTTCATACCCCCTTCCCAAGCCCCTGGCAACCACTTATTTACTTCCTATCTCTATAGATTTGCCTATTCAGGACATTTTATATAAAAAGAATTATACAATGTGTGGCTTTTTGTGACTCACTTCTTTCATTTAATATAATGTTTTCAAGGTTCCTCTGTGTTAAAATACACATCATTACATCATTCCTTTTTATGATCAAATAATATTCCATCGTGCTGTTTTACAGCCTTTTGTTTATCCATTCATCAGTTAATGGACATTTGGGTTATTTCTACTTTTTGGTTGTTATGAATAATGATTCTATGAACATTCATGTATAAGTTTTGTGTAGAAATTTATCTTCAGTTCTCTTGGATGTATTACTAGGAGTGGAATTGCTGAATCATTTGATAACTGTACATTTGAGGCACTGGAGAAGTCAATTTGGATGGTTTATCAATAGTGCATTCTAATATGCCTGCGTATTTCAACACAAAGGAAAACACACTGCTCCAGCTTTTTTTTTTCCCATTTACCATGGGGAATAATCTGTTCTAAATGCTTGCTTATTATAATTTCTCCCATATTCTAAAAATTGTGAGGGCTGGGGTGGACTCTCTGAGGGCCAATCCAGTCTGTCAGTCTGTACCAAGCAAAGGACCAGCTTTGAGCTTTTTTATGAGGACAATGGGCAGAAAGGAATGCAAATGGAAATACAAGTCAAAACAAAATCAGTAGTTTCACTCTGTATCATTCAGGGGTCAGTTCAGGAAATGCAGTAGATATTTCAAGTAGAAAAAGATTTAACACAGGGAATTAGGCACTTAGATATCATTTGAAGGGCTGGAGGAATAGCAATTAGAGAGTCAATGCAGGGCTTCTGGTTTTAGGTTGCATATCGTCACCTTTCTGATCTAAAGATCAGACTCTGCTAATATCATCCAGAAGTGAGGAAACTGTAAGTGTCACAGGAGAGCTTCCCTGCACCACAGAGATGGTAAAAACAGGGTTGTGGAGTTCAGAAGCTGCCAACTCATATCTACCCTAGAAGCTGCTTTCCTCTGCATTGAAAAGGAAGAACAGTCTCTTCTCTCTTTTCCTTCCAATGCACATCTTTTTGAAGTACATATCGTTGGCAGAACCTAAACGGTGTGGACGCCAGGAAGTGCAGTTTTTTAGCATCCCAGCCCTGCAATATCAGAGGGTTGGGACAGAGAAGATGGTAGAAATGGTGGCCCAGTGACAATAAACAGTGTCTAGCACATCTTTAAATCAGACAATCTAAGTTACCATTTGACAATAAACATTTCATTTATGTTAAGTGGCAAATAATATGTAAGAGCTCTTGGTTTAAAATATAGTCAGTTGCTGAAGTTACCTTCTCACATTTTCCTTGCCCCACTTGTCTCATGCTACTCCATTACCTCCTTGACTCAATTTTTCTTCCAATTGTCTTCTAAATCCATTCTTGAATCTAGGACAACCAATACCTAAACAAGGTTTGTCATAAAACACATACTTTGTAAATATTAGTTATTTAAATGTATGCATGAATGAGTACCTTATCCAGTCTTCTCTGCATTATTACTCCTTTCCCCAAACTTCTTTTCTCTCTCAAAGGTCCTTCAATTTCTGTAATTTCAAATGGAATTGCTTTAAGTCAGCAGCATTCTCCTCACCTATTTTTTAGGGTGGCTGAAGAGTGCCTGCAGTATCTATTCGCATTTAAGGAGAGGCATTGATTCTCAACTGTCCTCCTAGAGGACATTTGGCCATGTGTGGAGACATTTGCAGTTGGGGAAGTACACTGGCAACTAGAGAAGAGAGGCCAGGGATACTGCTGAACATTCTACCATGTGCAGGCTCTCCCTCCACAAAAAGTATTAACAGGCCCCAAAAGTTAATAGTGCTGAGGTTGAGAAACCCTGAGTTAGGGTACAGGAGAAGGAGGGAAAAGGGAAAAGAAATTGAATACAAAAGGAGGGCAGGAGTAAAGTTGAGATCCAACAAGGTTTGGCAAACTTTTTCTGTAAAGGACCCAGAAAGTAAATATTTTAGACTTTGAGGGCCATAAGACCTCTATTGCAACCACTCAATGCTGCTGTTGTAGCTTCAAAGTAGCTATAATCAACGTGTAAATGAATGTGAGTGTCGCTGTTCCAATATAATTTTCTTTAATTGGAGACACTGACTTTGGATTTTATGTAATTTTCACATGCCATGAACTATTGTTCTTTTGATTTTTTTCCAACCATTTAAAATTATAAAAAGTATTTTTAGCTGCAAGTCTTACAAAGATAAGCAGGGAGAATTTCACTGGCCCCTGATAGATAAAGAAGGAAGGGAAAGAACTGGAAATAAATAACTGCAGTAGAGCACCACGTTAGTTTGGTGTTTATATTACACAGGTTAGGCTAGATCATGCTGAAGTAACAGACAGCCTCAAAATCTCGGTGATACAATAACAAAGGACATTTCTCACTCACAGTGCAGGCGCAGTGTATGCTGGCTACATTCTCCTCCATGTTGTTTTCATTCTGGAATTCTGGCTAATAGAGCAGCCCCTATCTGGAACATTGCTGGATCCAATGGCAGAAGAAAAGTGGAGAACATTGCAACCCACGTGCTGACTCTGCACATTTCTGCCTGAAATCGACACACATCACTTCACTCATGTTTCACCAGCCAAAGCAAGTCACATACTCGTGCTAGACTTCAGTGTGGTGAGATAATGGAATTCTTTCCAGGAAGGGGCAGTGACTATTTAGGAACAATAACATAGTCTAAAACATTGCCTGTCCTTAGTGGTTTCAATAGCTTAAGTTTGGTTATTCCTGAACCCAACTTTATTTTATTCTCCAAACTGGTGGCTACTAGGAGATATCATAATGGTAAAAATAATAACATCTAATGTTTATTGAGTGACTATTATTTCCCATATATGCATCCTTTACATTCATTTTTTGCGTTTAATCCTCATAACAACCCATTAAGGTAGTGATTATTTTTATCCCCATCTAATAGATGAGGAAACTGAACAATAGAGAGATTAAAGGCAAGTAGTTGAAATTCAAACCCAGATCACTTTAATTTTAAAACACATTTCTGCTCTAATACAGTAGTTGAAAACATAGGTTCTGGTGACAAGCTGGTTAGGTTCAAGTCCTGGCTTATGCCAGATGCTATTTTTATGGCTTTGGCAAGTTCTGTGACTTCTCTGTCTCAGTTTCTCCGTCTGTAAAATAGAGATAATAACAGTACCTGCCTCATGGGGTTTTTGTAAAGTTTAAGTACTGAAATTGATATATGTGGAGTGCTTGTGTTTAGTACAGGGCTTGGTATAAAAAGGGGGTTGCTATTATTATTATTTGGCAATGTTTTAGAAAACTCCATTGGTAATCCTGCTCTCCTCCCTTCTGCTCCTTGTTTATTCTCAACTCCATTTGAGAATTACTGTTCTAGATTTTTGTTTCCACCTTATGTTTATCTATTTTTGGACTAACACTTCACCAACATGGAGGGTAAACTGTAGGAATACCATTGCCTTCAACCCGGTTGTGTATCTGTGCTTCCCAGAACTTCCCTGCCTGTCACTTTTATGTTCATAGTTTATTATTTAAACTCCTAGTTTATATTGATGTAGATGCATAGCAATGATCTGGAATACAGGAATAGACTGCCTAGAGGGAAGGCATTAATTATTTTGGCCCTGCTTCTTGCTACGTGACTTTACTGATCATTTCTTCCAGTTAATTCTTTAAAGGTGATGGTTTACTGTGGTTTAATTCTGAAGACAGCATGCTGAATTTTTTCCCTTAAAAATCATGACACAACCAAGCATGCACAGTAGTAAACTGTTCTTGGCATAGATCTATCTATTGGTCATCAGCCTTTTAAACACCAGATACTGTTTGAAAGGGCCTGATAGGCTAGTGGAGTTATAACAAAGTGTGCACAGCTCTTTTTCACATTCATTCCCAGTTTTAGTGCTAAAGTGGAATGAAATGGAGTGACTTGTAGGCAAGTTGAAATCTGTTTTATTTACCATCCCCCTCAAACTTACATTTTTCTTTTAAGAATTTATTTATTACAAAAAGCAGGAGGATAAGCCATCCCACTTCCTTATTTGTCCACTTGAAACAATACATAGACTTCAAGTGCTGGTTTTGATTGTGGTTAATTTGAAGTTAGGGTGTTAAAACCCATGAGGATAGTGGGTTTTCCTGATGATTTATGGTGTTAATGTATATTTTCTTCTGAAGTAATTCAAAAATAACATTTTAAAAGCTTTAGTCTGAAAATTTCTTCTTTTTAAAATCTTTTTTCCCCTCGGTCTACATTTAAATTTGCCTTTTTGGCTATGTGGATTGAGAAGTGATTAAGAGACAGCATTAGGAAAGTTTACAAAATTTTGGAGTCCTTGATTAGGGCACATTTTTTGTAAAGTCAAAGCTAAGATTTTGATTGTTCCCATGTGCTTTAATTATTTTCAAACCAATCTTAAATTATCTTATACTTCTGAAAGTCCCAAATACTTTTAGATTTTCTAGAGACAGCGGATTGGAGCATAGTTTCATTTATCATCTTTTATTCCTACTGGACTCATATTGTGGATCCACTAGGCGTCAAGTGCCATATTAAACATACTCTTGCCACCAGCTTCTACAGAATTGATGTCTTTAATCAAGTCACGAATATAAATTTGACTAGTGCTTTTCTGCCTGGATTAGGATCTAAGGGTTTATACAAAAAGTTATATATAAGAAGATATATCCTCAGGTATGCAGAGTCATGTTGGCGACATCCATAGGTTTCCTCATTTTCACACTTAGATGTCTCTGTTAGTTCATAGCTAAATTCTAATTCCATTTAGTTTTATGGAATAATCAGCTTTCTCCCTTTCCTGACCAGTTTCCAATTATTTAGCCTTTTTCCTCTAAAATCCATGGAGCAGAGTTAAGCACTATCTTCTCCCTAATTTCATAGCTTATTTGAAGGAGCTTTGTAGGGAATGGAGCACCATGACAGAGTACCAACCATGAAAAAGGCTAGGTTCTTGAATCTTATTTGCTTCCTGCTAAATTATTTGGAGAATGCTACAGTCATTATTTTTCGAGAGTAAAGTGACACTGGGAAACAATGTGGTTTTTTTAAGGTAATCATTCAGATTTATTTTAAAAAGGAGAGGAGAATTCTTTTGTTGGTTTTTATAAGAACAAAGGCAACAGTCAGGCATTTCTTTGGCTAATTCGTGCAATCCTTGAGTAAAATTTAAGCCCAGGTTACTTTGATAGGATTTAAAGGAGTAAAATATATGTGAATGCAATGATATTAAATCTTTGTAATTCTGAATAATAAAATAAAGATTAAGATGGTAATATTGGTCCCTCAAGTACTGGTATTTAAACTTTAAAAATCAATCAAGAGAGAAGATTAAGTGGTGTTTCTTTGGTACTAAAAATGTAAAGCTAAGACCAAATTGTTCTATTTTCACAGATTTAAGATACAAAGAATGATATTTAAAGACATTAAAATGGCTATTAAATTCTCTTCAGTTTGTAAAGAATTTCCTATGAAGTACATTTAGAAGAAATCCCTGAGTACATTAACTACTCAATTGGTATCTTCCTTCATAAACAAAGAGGAACAATTTAACAGCTTTGCAAGACATATAAACATAGTACTTAGCAAAAGCAGTGTCTATGGATAAGACTTTCTTCATAGTGCTTGTGAATTAGGCCACCACATATTTAATAGGAGAAACAATAGATTCACAAAATTAAAATATGACATTTGAAACACATTAACCATTCAAGATAAATCAAAAAACCAATCTCTTATGGTGTCTCTGTTTTGCTTTAGCCACTCGATATTGTTTTTCACTGTTTCCAGCACTTGCTCCCTAGGTTTTTCTCCTGCTCCAGCTTCTGGATATCTTTCGAAAAAGCTCTTTATCTGTAAAAGAGAAGGAAATAATTAAGAATGTAATTTTAAGCCCAATTATTCTTCAAGAATTTTATTTACGCTCTGGATTTGTTTCCTTCTTCCCAGGAAATTCAGTATCACGGCACAACATGGAGATATATCTTCTGGTGCATCATTTAGCCCATCTCTCAGATTAGCAATCATCACTCACAGCTTTTGGCCACCTGGCAGCACGCTAATCAAGCAAAAGAGGCCCTGACATATTGGGGAAGGAGAGCAGCACACTGGTGGCCAGTATGCCCTGTCTGCTTCTGTTGGTTTCTCCGTTTTCTGCATGTTCCCCAATGTGTTCCCTGGAAACTCTGGTCTGTGGAATGAAGGCTTTGCTTAGCCTTTCACTTCATGAGTCTGCAGTATTTTCATATATTTTCAGTTCACTTATTAAGGACTCATGAAAAAAACCTCTGTTAAACTTGGTTCTGTTTTAGCTCTTCCCTCCGCAACCCTCCCCCAAACTCAACTATAGTAGCATTTGCTTTTTACAAAAATAAGATTTTGTTTCTTAACACACAGAAGAATGTTAATATTCCAATATCTAATACACAGATGTTGAAAATTCATGCAGTATCTATTTGTCCAACATTAATGAACATTCTCCCATTCCCTTGGGAATTGAGATATTAGAAATCTGAAAGATTTGGGTTTAGTTTTGAAATTCCAAAATTATGAATTCTGAAAGGAATTAAACCTTGACTAGCCTATTCTGGAGTTACATTTACCAGAAAAGGGGAGACTTAAGCATTCATATTTTGGTAAACTGAATGGTCTTGTGGCCTCACCTTTCTCAGCTTTTGAACTTTGTTTCTTGGTTATTTGAGTTTTTTTTCAGTTTAGAAAAAAAATAGGTGTACATTTCATTAGGGATAAGAATTATTTCTTTCTCCTTGTCTTCTGGGATCTTAATAGAGACAATACCATTTCTATTTGAAAAAAAATTCTCTTCCTTCCTAGACAAGCATAGAGGAATTTATGTTCATACCTGCCAGAGCTGTAGTTCAGTGTTGAATGGCTCTGCTATCGTGACAATCCGGCCAAGGTTTCTGTCATTGATTGTATATCTGAAGAGAAATTTAGGGGAGTAAAAGGGAATATAAGTGCCCAGAACTTTAAATCATTTTTCTAGATGCAGACATTCCTTTTTATTGTGCAGGGTTTTTGTTTGTTTGTTTGTTTTTAAGTAATTTTCAAAGAAAGGAAAACACAGGAAGTAAAGTATCTAATTTAATTCTATTCAGGAGAAATTCTCAGCAAATTCTACACTTATTTTTGTAGACAGATCCACACCACTTTCCCAGATATGGTAGACTGCTTATTGTATTCCTCAAATCTGTTCTCCTTTTTCCCCTGCACACATGAGAACCCCACTCAGATTACATTTCTCAGCCTTCCTCATAGCTAGATGCAGCCAGGTGACCCAGTTACTATCAGTGGAACATGAACAGAAGTGATATGTTCAGCTTCTGCCTCTTGCTTAAATAAAGGGAAATTGCTTGGCTTGGACTTCTTGTTTTCTTTCTCCCCCTCCTCCAAGCTTCAACCTCACAGATAGAATACAATCCTAGGCCGCATGGAGCAGAATTACCCTAACAGCTTAGAATGTTCACTTCAGGAGGCTAACCTGAGTGAAGAAATAATTACATATGTCCTTTAAGCTGCTGCATTTCTTTCTTTCTGTTACAGCGGAATAGCTTCATCACCTTTATTGTAAAGGTACAGAAATTTGAATATAGGGTATTTATTCTGTTTTCAAAAAGCTTTATTAGCTACCTGCATTTTTGGAGTTATAATCTATGTGAGCCTGGCAAGCAAAGACACTTGAAGCTAAGTGCAAAGATAGCACTTTAGAGATGATATTCTATTCCTGTCCCTTTTGGATTTTCTCTCTTAAAGAGCAAGAATCAGAAATTTCCATATAGACCAAAATACAAATGATTGTAATACAGACAAAAACTTCATCCTGACTAATCACAGTGTAAGGAAAACAACCACAAGAATTACGTATAAACCTTACTGTTGGAATGTTGGAGAAGGATAAAAGAAAATATATCAGTATATAAAGAGGTAAACAAAACAGTAGGAGAAATTTTACATTTAAAACTTATTACATAAAAGCAGAAATCATGAAGATAAAACCCAATAAAGTCTGTTGCAGACACATTAAAAATTTTATTCTAAAAACAGTGCCATAAAATTAAAAGTCAAAATTTATTATTTTGTTGTAAAAAGAGCAAATATGTTCCCTATATAAAGAACCCTTATAGATTGGCAACAGGGAGAAATATGCCAACATGAAGTTAGCAAAGGAATGAATCAGCAGTTTGCAAAAGAAATACAAAGAGAAAATGTACCAGTTGAAACAGGAAATGTTCTAATAGTTATCCATGATTTCAGTGTTCTAGATGCAATACTTACTCTTATCACACATACCATTGAATTTAAATCCATTTTGTTTTTTATCTTTCTTCTCTTGGAAGTCTAAGGCAAGCTGTTACCCTTTACTTACTGGCATCAGTCATTATCCACAATATAATTCTCTCAGGCATCTATACTCAACACTGCCTCTGTAATGTCTGTACCTCCTTACCTCTGACTTAGCCATCTAAAGCTCCCCAACCTCTCAGGCCCTCCACCCAGCCCTCTGGAACTACTCCTTTACAGGGAATACTCCTACTCATTTGGAGAATGTTTATTTCCCCACATCCTCCATAGCATCAGGTCAGAAAGGGAGGTGGTGTGGTCATGCTCCTCATTGTGGATTCCAAATCATTATTCCTCCACTCTCTTTAAGAACCTCTGTTCCTTCAGATTATTTCCCCTCACCTCATTTATGATACATGTTGGCACTTGGCTCCTGGTGGTCTGCTCTACTCCAGGCCATGATTTCAAGGTCCACATTGGTGGTGATATATACAGCTTAGCTCCTTAGTTTCTTGACCTCCTCAATTCCAATGATATTTCTCCATTCTACCTCAGCCACCAATTCCCATGGTCATACCTTGTGATTATCCATAAATACTCTGCCTCTAAGATGATTAATTTGTGCATGCTCCATGATATAATTTCCCTTTCAGTTTCCACTATGGCCATTTTTTGACTTTATCTGGATTTCTGGCCCCCTTACCATCCCTACCCCTACTTTTTCCGGAATCATCAGCTCTTCCCTTTTCGTTCACTTACTTCTTTCTATAGTTTAGATTCCATGGTCTGTCATTGTCAGTAACATTTTTTCCTAAGCCCTAAAAACTCCTTTATATTTTAATAATTTGTGTCTCGCAAAACTCCAGCTCAGAATTAAATCAACTGCCCATTTCCACTGTTTGTACCAGGTGGACTCGTTCTGTCAAGGGAGGTCACCCAACTTTCCCCATATTGTTTCACTATCAGTTTATGGATATCAGTCATAAAAGGGCCCTCTACATTGACAAGCCTACAGTACCCTAGCGAACTCACTCTCTTCCTCTTTGAATGCTTTTTAAAAATGTTTTCACTCTCTTACAGCTTCCAAACATTCCCCCTCTTCCCTCCATCCCTACAAAAATAACCCTGCCTTCTAATTCAGAGAGAAAATGTATAGTAGCTCCTACATCTTTTAGCTTACAGACATACACATGTACCTGTTTTCCTCCTATCGTCTGTGCTTTGGTTCCTGTTTCTCCCCTGCTTTCTCAAAAATTTTGTTTTTTAAAAAATCTTTTTTTCTGTCTTACACATTAAATCTCTCATTCATCACTGGATCTTTTTCATCAGCTTCTAAGTATATTAAACATATTAAAATATCTTCCATAAAGAAAAGGAAAAATAATCCTCTGCCTTGATCTGGCATCACTCTTAATATTCTTCTTCTCACTTCCTCATCCATAGTGAAACTCTTCAAGAGACTTCTCTATTTTTCTTGTTTCCATCGTCTCACTGCTTACTGATATATTGATTTGCTTAAATTTGAGTTCTGCTTCCCATCACTCCACTGAAAAACTCTTTTTAGAGTTACCAGTAGTTGTTATGCTGATAAATTTTTTAAATGGGCATTTTTTTAAGTCTTGGATTTAATCAAAACTTAAGCAGCATTTGACAGGGGACTGTAACTTCCTTGAAACCATCTCCATTTTAACATCTCAAAAGAGACTCAAAGGCATCCTATGTAGCAAACTGGACTCATTGTTCTCTTTCTATAAACCTTATGTTTTCTAGAAATCTAGATATTAGAAGTCACTTTGCTTGTCTCCCATTTCTAATCTACCAGGTTCTGAATGTTGCTCTTATCTCTTCATCTTCACCATCACATCCATAGTCCAATCTACCACTGTTTTGTGGGACTACTCCAATAGCTCTCTAATTGCTTTCCCCAGATTCACTCTGGCCATCATCTAAGTTTGTACTTTACCACCAGAGCTTTCTTTTTTATGTAAAATTGATTATTTTACTTTATTACTTAAATCCTGTAGTGACTAATAATTGCTCTTAGAACAAAAGCCCAAATCTTGATGTGACCCTGAAAAGCTTGGTCCTTATCTTTCCTCTTTTCTGATAGTAGGCATTCAGCCAGGAATGTTTCACCTACTGTTCATCTAATTCACTCCTGCCTGTCCTTCAGAATTCAGCTCAGTCATCACTCGCTTAGGGAAGCCCTTAACCTCCAACTTCTCTTGACTTGGTTAGTTTCTGCATTACTCTTTCAGTGCCCTGAACCTCTTCTATGTGTAGTTATTATAGCTTTAAGTATACATGTATTTGTGTGACTATTTACTTAATATTGATGTCCATAACTAAACACTAAGGACACTGAGGACAGAGAATCAGATCTGATTTACCTTGAATACTATTGTATGTTCACTGCCAAGTGCTGTGCCCAGCACATAGTAGATGCTCCACAATATTTACTGGATGAAAGAATTATAATTTAAAATGACATATCAGTTTTCATGTACTCAATTAGTAAGGATGTTTTTTAAATGACAGCACCGAGTATTGGCAAGGGGTGGAAAAATAGGCAAAATTAACAGCAAATTTTTTTTCTGGGTGATAGTTTTGCAACATTTATCAGAAAAAATGAACACATCCTTTAACATAGCTGTATTTTAGTATTATTTGTATCCTAAGGAAATTGTCAAGGTCATTCAAAGAGATTCAGTTTCAAAGTTATTCATCAATACATTATTTATGCAGTGGAAAGTTTGAAACAATTTTATTATCCAACAGATGGAGATCAGCTAAATAAGGTAAGATATATCTATACATCGAAATATGACTGAGCATTAAAAATAACATTGAAGAAGTATACTTAAAGATATGAAAAGATATCCACAAGATACAATACAGGATGACGTGGAAAAAAAAAACCAGTTATAAAAACATATGCCTAATATGATTCCATTTCTGTAAATAAATAAACAGCCATAGAAAAATAACCCAAGGGAAAACAGCAATGAGACAATAGGAATTATTTTTAGGTTGTGGAATTATAGGTGACTTTTGTATCCTTATTTTTGCTTATCTGCATTTTGTACAAAACAGTACATACCCATTTTATAATAAGAAAATGGAGGCTTTAAAGAAGGAAATCATACTAAGTTTCTGTAATGATACTCTATAGATTCAAAGAAAATCTGTTGTAACAGGTAAGAAAGCAATTTTTCCAGTGACTTTCTATAATTCCTATAATATTCCTCCTCTATTTTGTTCTTTGTGACTAAAAATTAAAGAATATATGTAGAAACTAGCAATGAATATACTGAACACAAACTGCAACTGCCTGTATAAATACTAGAAATATAAAAACAAAATATATTCATCCCAAGAAACCAATATCATATAAAGTATACCATTTAAGAGGAAATATGCTGTATATTTATCATACTGATTACTTCTAAAACTAAAATAAGGATTTAATTATATCTTAAATATTTTGAAAAGTAATTATATAAAATTATCTTCTTGAACTTAGTATTTACCTACTATTATGTTATCCAAAAGAAATGATTTTGATGCACACAAAACTTTTAAGTTCTCATTAAATTATTTTGTTTATGAGGTAGTGTTAAATGATTTCAATCATATCCCATTGACTTAATTTTTCATTCATAGTCATAAATTAAAATCAGACTTTATCACACCACACTATACTGGCTTATCAAGTTCACAGTTTCATGGAAGAGTTTACCGGAATAAATAAAAGCAAATAATAATTTCTGAAGTATCTTTGGAGCTTTGTGGTGAAGTCTCAAACTAGAAAGGACATTAGTGGTGTGGCCATCTGCTATCATAAAAATCACATAACAAAAGCTTTATATAAAATCATGCTTACTTATTTTAGGATGACAATAAATTGTTCAGAAACAGAGGCAGTAAAACCACTCATTCTGAAGTCTGGAAAATGTTTAAGAGTGTGGAAATATTTGGAAAGTGCTTGGCTCATTTCTGTTTAATTTGTCATATCCAATTTTAATGGGGAAATGATATTTGTTCAAACTGACCATAATAGTGGGTGTTTTTTTGTGTCTGATATGTGGTTAGTAAGTCATTTTATGTTTGAGTCTATTTGAAATGATACCTCATGAGAATTAGATCATTAGGCTCTGAAGAAATATTAAAAGCCTTGGGAGAGGGTTTTGGAACTAGTACTTGAAATAGCTTATCAATTATTTTTCTTGAAAAAAATTTAGTATTCGTTCTAATAGGTTAATTTAAGGCCAGCAATTCATGACTTTCATGACAATGTAACATCTGTTTTTCCTAATTCTTAATTTTTTAAAAAGTATAACAATGAACTAATTTTTAAAAATGAAACGTGAATTGTTTGAACTAAATCACACCAGGGTTACTCAAGTAGGCCTTGAGAAGTATTCTGTTTAATAAACAATAAGGAAATGCTCATTTTATTACACAAAACAGAACATTATTTACTTATATTTTCACAATAATTTTGTAGTAAGCATTGTTATTCATCTATATAGGTTTCTTGCTGCATATACTAAAAAAGTTTTATAGTCTTCAATTAAAACAAAATATACAGTACATAACATTAGACATACATCTTTCAAAATCTTTCATACTACCTTGCATAATGCGAACTATTATCTCCAAATAACATGTTCTCAATAGGTAGATTTAATTCTAAACTAAACATTTTATTGAAACAATTATAAACAGATGAACAAAACAACATATATATACACCACACACACACACACACACACACACACACACACACAAGCATGCCAATCAATCTTCATAGATTGACTCAATCATTGCAAGAATAGAAGAGGCAAAAATTTATCACAAATAAGAAAAAGCAATGTAGGGTGTCTTGGTTGAGAGTTAGAGATATAATCTGGATCTCAGAAGGATAAGAAATGTGAATGAACATAAAGGCACACTGGTGAATTGTAGGGTAGAAAATAGAGTAGAAATAAAAGTTTTCTTTGCAGTTAGTATTTCTGATAAGGTGGTCATTATCTAGTAGGCAGTGCTGATGGGGAGATAGGAGAGATGAGAAGGAGATGACAGAAGCCATTTCCTGGTGTGTGGATTACAGGTGGTATAGGTCTTTGGTCAATGTTTACACATTTATTTGGGACATATAATTTATATTCTATTTTATACTTTGTCAAAGAAATACCTTTTTAATGGAAATAAGCAGTAAATTTAGAGGATCAGGGCCAAGAGTAGCAATATTTCTTCTGTACGGGGCTGAAGAAGTAAGAAATTTAGGAAAGCATCTCTTAAGCTAATTTGCTCATCTCTTGTCCTTGCTATTTCTCATTTTAAAACTGCCATTGCCTGGGAAATATAATTCCCTTTAAAGAAAGTTTCAGAATATTTAAAGTTTAATTATCTGGTTAAGGGAAGTAAAAGTTATTATCTATATAAACTCAGTAAGATATAGGGTTCTAATGTGAATCCAGGTCCAGAAGTTCTTATTTAATTTTCATTAAAAATTAATTGAGAATGAAACATGTACCTGGTATTATGCTAGGTGCTAGCACATTAAACAGAATTATATTAACTTGTTTTAACCAAATGAAAAATAATGTGATTTAGGCATCTTTCCAGATTTCAGAATTCTATAGGTCAGTTGGAAACATTACTTTCCAGAAAAGGAATTATGCCTAAAATTAACTAGTGTATTGCTTCCCTGGAAGGATAATACCCTGATCCTTTACCTCTGGTAATACGCCATTTCAAATATTGTAAAGATGTCAGAGAAAGTACAGAAAAGAGAAAAAGGAAGAATTTATAGATGATATCAAGGAGAATAACAAACCATTATTTGATCATCCCACCTGTTGACTAGATATTCCCAGTTGAGCTGTATCCAATTCCAAGCCATAGTCTTCCCATAGCTGTTGTATGAGATATATCGAATGACTGTAAACACATCCTGAGTTTTAATAAGATTTGAGTCCTTGAGCAAATCCAAATACCTAAGAGAAGCCAATCAGAAAAATAATTCAAAATAAACTTTTAATGTTCACCCTTTGCTAAATTCCAATAAGACACAGCTTTCATTTCAGTAATTCAATTCTTGAGTCACCAACTGACAAAATTAATTAAGACAAATGATAGACCACAATTTAATATTTTCTAAAATATTTAACTTTTTTTAAAGAACAACCTATGATTTTGAGGACTAGTGAAATGTAAACTATAGAAACATTAAAAATTAAATTACTTTGGAAGTACTAAAGACAATTTAAAACCTACAATTTTAACTATTAATTTTCAAAAAATTATTTGTATTTATTGCATAGAAGTAGTTCATCGATTTACCTGTGATCCCATTAAACTAAAAAAAGGAACCAGTAAATTAAAGGAAAGTACTTATACTCATATTTATATGGGGTAACAGTTAAGTTTTATTTGCTGTTCCCTAGATTGGAAAAAACAACTTTCTAATGTAGTCTATATGATTAGATTAATTGGCTAAAATTATAGTATAATGCAAATAAGTCCAAGATAAATTAAGTAATAAATTCAATAGATTTTTATTAAATTTATGGCATGGCTGTACCAAGAGGGAATATCTCAATATACTCTAGACCATTAGACTTTCAGAAACTGCACTAGAGTGGGCTCCTGAATTTTGTACAATTTATCTTTTATCCTCTAGTTCACAAGAATCTTAGTAAGGCATCTCAGTACTGGCTAATTTTCTCACCATATACAATCAGCACAATGCCATCAAAGTAATGGATCAATTATGATGTTTTGTGGAATGTTGAGATGATCAAGTTCTTTACAGACTATCTTAGGGCAGAGAGGAGAATTGGAATATAGCTCTGAGGCAAGATGGTGAAAGTGTATTGTTGACCCTGCTAAGTAAAAGCAAATTGCTTCTGGTAGTTCTTTCAAATTGGTTACTGCATTGTAATTTACTATTTATATTCTGCCTCTCCCATAAACCTATAAGTTTCTCAAAGATATATATCATTATTACTTATTTTTATTCCTACAATCGATATACTTAGACATAGAAAGGACATCATAAGTTTTGGTTAAATGAATGAAGTAAGTAACTCAGATACCATAACTAAGCAAAAAATGCATAAGGCAAAAGCTAGTTGATTTGGGGCATAGTTGTGGAGTGGGAGAAGATTCATAGATAGGCTTCAAGCAGTCTTTGTACCTTCTGAGTGGAATGTAAATACCTTTGTGTGTGTGTGTGTATGCATGTTGTGACAGATACTCCTTCTCTGCTGACAGAGACTAGTTTTGTTCTGGGCTTGGATCAAGATATTCTTGATCCTAGGGAAGGGAGACTCTTACCCCCGCCTCAGAGTATCATGATTGGCTCAAATCAGTCAAAGGAATTCAAGTTCACCCTAGTTGGCAAATGATCAAGTGGTCAGCCCAGACTATAACCCAGAATGATCCAGGGTGACCCAGTTCTGGATTATGAGAGGAAGTGGAGATAACTGACCTCTTAGCATGAAAGGCAGAACCTTATGAGGAGGAACTCTTTTGCTCCAGTCCTTCCATTGAACATATTTATGTGAAGACAAGATGTTTGGAGCTCTGGAAGACCTAAGACATCCAAGCATGTTGAGGATGGCAGAAAAGAAAGAGAAAGAGCCTAGGTCCTAGAAGAAAATGTGAACCATTGTGCACAACTGGAAACTACCTACTTCCAGAATTTTTTCATTTGCAATTATATGTCTTTATTGTTTAAGCCACTCTTACATGCATATTTTGTTTCTTGCTAGAAAAATAATTTTAAAATAGATTTTATTGGAAACATATCATACTTTAATTAGCATCTTAAAGAGACTGAGACCTATAATCAAATACCATTCATATAATTTTTTAAAAAGCTCCAACTTACCTTGACAAAAGAGTAACATTCTTCACGGATGCTAATCCATATAGTAGCTTTTCTTTTTCTTGAGCTAATGAAGTTTTCTCGTATTGCTCAAGAGTGTAGTTCCATGAAGTCTCATTGCCAGAGTTCTGCATTCCATACCGATATACCAGAAGCCTGAGGTTTACAGGAAGACTAGAAGAAGAAGTGGTGTTTCAGAGATTTTAACTCCTCATTTCTCAGTTTAAAGTCTTCTAGAAATGAAAAAATGATGAACAGTCACCTTAAAGTCCCAGTTAGCCACTTCTGAAATAACTGGGAAGCATTGTTCAAGGCATCACTGTCTCCCATCTTGCATGCAAGCCCTAACACAGAGGCACGGAGTAACCTAAGATAACAAACAGAGAGCTGGGGCCTTAAGCACTTTTCAACATGTCTTAACACAAACACTAAATGAATATTAATTTTAAAAAGGTAAAAAATAACTTTGTGATATGGTCTCCAGTGTCATCCCATCCCAGAGAATCTGCAGTGGGCTTCACTTGATCTCGGAAGTATTTCTGAAATAAAAGCACCATGCACAATGAGTAATAATATACTATTTATTAAGTCTCCTGTTTATTATAATCTATAGCTCACCGTTGTAATATTTTCCCCTACAAGTTTAGAGAACTTTGGGCCTGTCCTTAGGCAAGGGATGTATTCAGTTCTTATCACATTGCAATTTTACTTTATTTCTAAAGATAAAAACATCCTGGATCACTCCCTAATGGTTTATAGAGCTTTGGGTAAGCCCCTTTTAACCTCCACTTCTTAGTTAACATTTGTAATAAACAGAAAAACATCTGACATACTTGCTGCACTAAGGAAGATTGCTCAGGTATTGATGAAATAATACTAACTAGTATTTGTATATTGCCTTTGGACTTACAGAGGACATTTATATTTTATGATCCTCACTATCACATTACCATAGGCAGCCAAGTGCTGATGTTATGTACAAAGGAAATAAAGACTCACAAATATGAAACCATTTGTCCCAAATTCTTTTGTAAAGAAAGTGGAAGAACTAGAAATTGGAATCCAGAATTTGTTTAAAATTACAAATGTCCTGCCAAAGTGCTACAGAAGTCACAAAGCCAAGAAAAATATTTAGGATGACTATCTTATAATAAAATCTCAATGTACAATTAACAGCAGTAAGAATACAGAAAAATGGTGTTACATTTTGATAAGAATAAATTCATTTTAACAGATAAATCAATTTAAAATAGGATCTAGTTCATATCTGTGGTCTAAAATGTTATCTATTTTAAGTAAAATATGAGTTAATTGTATTCTTTCGAACACTAAAATACACCTTAAAGTGGTATATTGAACCAGAAATACTGATACATTTTAAGTTAAAAAAAATAGCATCTCTTTGGTTTAATTAGTCAAGTCATTGTAATTTCCTTTTAATTCACTTGGAAGGCAAGATATGCTTTTGTATCTCCCAGGAGCTCCCTTTCAGAAATCTTTCCTGCTAATGGCTAAACATCTACTTTCATAAGATATGGCATTAACCATACCTCAATCATAGGGTATATCTCTGTATCATCTTCAAACATGCTAATGATATAGGTTACAGATGAAATGACTCGCTCCCATGGTAAAAAGTCTTCTTCCATTTTGAGATACTTGGTCAAGTTCAGAGCCTCCTTATAATTTAGAAGTTGAGCTCTAAGAAATTAAAAAAAAAAAGCCCACAGTTAATTAAAAACCATAGACTAGTTTCCTTTGACTGTAAGTACTAATATAGGGATTGTAGACTTCAGTGTTAATGAGAATCCTCCCATTAAACAATTAAGAAAACACATTACTGTTGAGGCCCAATCAAAGAGGTCTGTTCACAATGATGTATTAGTGCTTTTGTACATTCAGTAGTAAAAGGGAAGACAGAACATTAAGGTGTGCATTTGAAAAATTGCTAAGGCAAAATTTCAGATAAAAGCCATTTAGCTGTATGGTTAGTATTGACAAGTAGAAACTTAAATTTTAGGTTCACAAGCTCATTATAATATACAAATGCACCATTATAAGTGTATCTTACTGATTTTTTTACATTTGATATGAATAAGAAATATAAAGTTTTCATGAATGCTTAAAACATTCGAATTGAACTTGTGTTCCCCATGAAAACATCTTTTTTATACATTTCCCAGTAATATTGATAAATAAAAATGGATTTTGTTCCTCAAAAATGAAGTTACTACTAACACTTCGAAGTTTAAAGAATCCAATTTCTTCTTCCTTAGAAAAGATTCTAGAACCTTTTGAAATGATGTTCTCAGAAAAATCTGCTATTCCTCAGAATTGAGCCGAGGTTTCGGAAAGAATCTTAGATGGGAATCTTGTCTTTCCAAATTACATTTTGAAAGTTTGAAATAAAGTAAGACCTTTAAGTTACTGAATTAGCAATACTGATGCATTGAGTGCTGTTCTGTTTGAAGTCATTTTGTGAATGAAGAATGATGTAATTATATCTTGACTTCTCTCCCAGCAATTGATTAGAGGATGAACTGGTATTGGAGAGAGAAATAAGAATAAACACCTTTGGCATCATATGATTTGTACTAATGTGACATGATACAGAGTTTGTTTTTAGTTCAGAGAGCTGATTTCTTCTATTTTCTCAATTCCTGATCTTATTTAGAAGGATTTCTATTTTGGAGCATTCGGCCTCCCTTAATAAGAATATAAATAATATATTGAGAAATGTAGTGTCTTATTCAGAGTGTTTATTGAGTGAAAAATTATAGAATTTTGTGCTGGCATTTGAAACTTGAGAATTTTCTAATTTTAATGATTCTCTATTTTCCTGGATGGATAGAACAGCAACTGTCCAGTCAGTGTTTTCTTAGGATACTTATGAAGAATAGCTGTTGCTCTGAAGATCAGATTAGTGAAGAGGCTAATGAAAGTTTAGAAAGAATGACAGATAATTTGGTCAGAACCCAAGTGGGCTGCACATTTATGGTAGGTGAAAAGATTAGAAGGAACAGGTATTGGTTATAAGGGACAAAGAATTGGCTAAGTGAGGTAGCATAAGTAGAAGTAAGGAAGTAATCCAGTGATCCAAAGGTTAGGGTACCTGATGAACCACTATGTATTTAACTGTTGAAAGATCAGTATCCTACCCTTCTTTTTCCAACACACTTGATGGTTATGTAATCGTTCCACTTTGGTACCACTTGTTTTCTTTAAGTCTGAGTCACATGATCAGAATACTGGACTGGGAGTGAATTTTTGCTGGTTATTATAGAGACAATATTTTGAGAATTAAGTGGATGCACTTTTCATTTCCCACAAATAGTGTTACTCTGTAGCCCCAACCCACTGCTCAGTGGTACTGGACACTTCTGAGGAAGAGCAGTATCGTTTAGAATCATGATTCTCAAGTTTGAGCATAAATCAGCAACACCTGGAAAGTCTGTTAATCACATAACCTTGAACCCCATCCTTAGAGATTCCGTGTCAGCAGGTCTGGAATAGGACCTAAGAATTTGCATTTCTCTCAAGTTACTAAGCAGAACAAAGACATCTATAGTGCCCTTCCCAGATCCCCTTGCCATGCTGTGTTGGCTCACAGCTGCGCCTTCTTCAGAGAGTAGCCCTTGACCAAATACATCCATCTTGCTTAAAAGGTTATGCAACCTCCACCCCTGGCCGTTAGTTGTCTGATTAAGGAACGCGATTGCCAGCCTACTTCCCTCAAGTTCCGTGGATGGCTTCCTAGTGGAATCTGGCAATGCTGGACTCCAGCTGAGACCATGTTGTTGCTCAGCTTTTTCCTTCTGTTCCATGTCCCATCCTGCTTCTCGCACTTCCTGTCTCATGAGAGTACTCTCTCAACAAACCACACATACAGCAACCTCCATTTTGGACTCTGCTTAGATGGAACTCAACCTAAGACAGTATTCTTTCTCAGCTTTGAGTCCCGAACTCCATTTGTTAAGTCCATAGACAAATATCTGCTCTGAAAGCGAGGCTTGGTTGAGAATTTTCCTTATTCAGAAATCTTCCATTTATAGTAACAGTCCAGCTGGAGGGACTTAAATCCTAGAATTGTCCTATAATCCATAGTGTAAAGAGGATGGAGGCTATAACTTAAAGCAAGTTCCCACAAAACTCTATGAAGAAGAAAACAAAAGAGGTCCTATGTGGGAATTCTTGCTCCCCTATCTTGAGCTGAGACATCCAAAAAGTTAGCGCATCTTAAAGCAAAAGGGTTATTTTTGCTTTCCTGGGTGTGACCTGGAAAGACTGCACAGTCCTTATCAAAGAAGCCTGAGTTAAGCATAGTGTCTTATCAAACATGGCTTTTGAATGGGACATTAGAAATGGTTGAGAGAGGCGGCTAGGTGGATGGAACTGACCCCATGGTCTCACGTTCTTCAGCAAAGCCTCCAGGTGGTATGGAGAGTGTTGAAAAGTTCCCTTGTGTCTGGTTTCTTGATGTTAAGTTGCTAATTAAATTCAGATTTCTGGCTTAAAACAGTCTCCTTGCAATGAACTAGGTCCATTTTGGAGTCTTCTCCCATTCCTCTACTTCTCCCTTCTTTTAAAAGGCAGTCCACAAGGGGATAGGAAAAGTTGCTTATTCAGTTCTGCATCGTGCTCTGGTCAGATCCATAAACACCTATAAAATGGTAAATCTGGTGTGCCTAGAGGTCTATGATCGTGGTGTGGCTGATGTTCACTTGCTGCTCTTTATTCCAGCCCTGGCCCTCACCTTCGGTATCACTGGAGCTACTGCTCCTTGAAGCCTTGCCGATGGTCTGTTTGGACAGTTAGCATAGGTGACCTTTTAAGCCATCTTCTCTGCCATTCCCCCCTCACTCAGAGACTCCTGCCCCTATCCATAGGCTT
This sequence comes from Camelus dromedarius, assembly GCF_036321535.1. Taxonomy (NCBI): domain Eukaryota; kingdom Metazoa; phylum Chordata; class Mammalia; order Artiodactyla; family Camelidae; genus Camelus; species Camelus dromedarius. Next base: position 45,288,062 of record NC_087436.1, read on the forward strand.
GCTAGCCAGCACTCTCTGCTTTCCTTTATGTTATTCCTCACCCTTCTCCTGGCTTTGGCACACAGTGGGCTGCAGAGCACAATATAAGCTATTGAAAAGGAGAAAAACTACTGTAACAGGTGAACAAAAAGGTTTTTTTCAGTCTTAGTTCTGGCGAGGCCCCCAAACCAGGAGCCTTGGCAAACACTCCAAAGTGCAGGCCCTCCAACCAAATCAGGACTAACATGGTCAGGAACAGGATTTTGTGGCCCCTGGCTGATAACCCACCACCAGCCTATTAAAAAGATTGGAGAGGCTGACGGGGAGAGGAAGACATTTTAGAAGAGGGCTTTTGGAGACCACTGTCAGGGTACTGTGACTGCTCTCCTCTCGTGGGACAGTGGGTGGCGGGGTGTAGGATGCTTTTTCTTTCACATCAAGCCTAGAAAGGGGGCTTTAATGGGACCACTTGAAGAGTTTTGTCTGTGTTGTATCCTGGAGCTTGGGGGCACAATGGTCTGGCGTCTGATACCCCAAGAAATCTAAAGGATGAAAGACTATGGCTGGCTGCTGCCCTGACCTCAGAATAAAGAGACAGGACTGCATGAGGTAGTCCATCCTTCCAGACTTTATCAGGGAAAGAATATATGAATACTTCCTATGGACCAGATATGGTTCAAAGGTTTTCACTTCCTCACTTCAAAGAGACTGTAGGAGAAAGATCCTTGGCAATGGAATGGGTGATGGCCCATAAACCGTGAAAGCATCACACAAGGAAAAGAATCCGTGCTAAACATCTACAAAGTTCAGAGAGGGCCAAAAGTATACAGCATGTCAGGATCTTTCTTCCCCTCACCTGCCCTCCTGGCCTTAACACTCTGGAGGAATCAGAGGCAGCACAGCAAGAAGTACAAGTTCCACACAGCAAAAGGGAAAGGAAATCAAGCACTTTGCTCCCCTTGCAGGTGGCTGGCCTGAAACTAGCCTGAGCCAGGGGCTGGGAGAAACTTTAAAGGAAGCTGTAAACTTTGAGGGTTTTACCAGGGAGGGCATATAATTGAACTGAGACTGCTTGGGGGACTCAAAATGACTGGATGAATTTTTACTCCTTATCTTCAACAAATGTGCCCAGCTGGATACTCCATCCCGGGCAGTAAGAGTACCATCTCCTCAAGTTTGGGGACAGGGGAATCAAGAATATATTTATTTTTAGATCTGTCCTTTTAGTCTTGCTGATGAAACATAATAGTTACATTTCTTTTTGAATAACAGAGTAGAACTGTGTAAATTCTGATTCAACCACAGGCACTTACCTATCTAACTACATTTCTGCTTTGTTTTCCCCCCAACTAACACAGGTGAGGTCTGTTTCTCTCTGAGTCCCTTTCCCCCAACTTAAGAAGTTGCTGAAGGGAACTAGGTGATAACTTAATAGCTCAGGTGATACTGCAGGTGACAGCTCAGGTATTTTCTGGATTGGTTGCTGTGTGATGTTACATGTGCTTTGGTTTTCGGATTTGTTGCATTTTCTTCCTTTCTGAAGCTCTTCAAAATTTTATAAGTCTATGACCAACGGGCTGAGCAAATGCGAGCAAGTCATTAAATTGTGTGAGTTATCTGCTGTATACACAGTTCCTCAGAGAAAGCTTTTCAAGAGGTTTTCACTTCTTAAAGCAAAAGAACTGTCTGCCATTGTGTTTTGATGGAAATTAAACTATAAAAATATTACAGCTCTGTGTAATTTCTAACATCCAAGATGCTAATCTTTGGAAAAGGTCATGATGCATTCGCAGGAGATTTTCCCACCCCCTGCCCCCAAATCTAAATGGTCCTTTTATGTTTTAAAATTATTGATCATCTTATTTTACCACTTAATTTCCCGTATCTACACAGTTCCAGGTACAGAGTAGGTGCTCAGTAAATATTTCTTAAATGAATGATTGATAAACTAATATAATGAAATAAAATCTGTTATATATGCAGGAGATTAAATTTGGAGATTCGCTAAAAAGAATCAGGTTGTCTATTACCTACAAGGGGAATCTAGATTACAAACTCAGAAGAGCTTTTCTAAATGGTTCTTTGATGCTACTAATCAATGGTAGCATGCATTCTGGACAATTAATACAATCTATTGAGCACTTCCTAATGCCAGACAATGTTTTGAGTCCTCTATGTGCATTGTCTCAGTTGTTCCTCACAAGAGTCTTATAAGGTCATCTCCATTTTCCTAATAAGGAAATTGAAGCAGAGAGAGGTTAAGACACTTTCTCAAGGTTATACAGAACCAGGATTTTAACCTGGTTCAGGAGCCTGTCTTTTAACCCTATACATTCTCTCCTTAAAAAAATGTCACAAAGGTTTTCTGACTTCCCGTATAGTATGCAGGGAGTCTTTGTAAAAGGGTTCTCCCATGCCACTAGTGCTGTCAAACCATCCCTCCAGCCATGTATTCAGCTCATGTTTAGTGAGCGTCTACTGGGGGCCAAGCACAGTTAGGAGCTGGGGATAAAGGGAATAGGAACACGATCTGGGTGTCTGCCCTCACAAACTTTACAGTTTGGTGGGTGAGATGCATAGTTAATAAGCAATGACAATATGGTGTTTATGAAAAATACTGGGGTTCATACAAGGGACACCTAACCCAGACAGAGGGGCCATGAGGCTTCCTGAGGAAGAAGCATCTCATTCTTGGTACTTTACTTATGTCTAACGTGAGGCCACTACAAAGCCAGCAGAGCAAGTCAGCTGTGTCCTTAGCTCCTACAAAGGTGCCAGAAATTCAGAAAATACCTGTTGAATTACTGGTGTTAGACTACTGGGGAAAAAAAGGGAAACTCAAAGGCCTATGGTTACTACTCTTACGTTACCCCAATTTGTGTTGATTATTTTTTCAAAGTGCAGGTTATGTTTTTGTTTTTGTTTTGTTTTTTTCCTAAGTGTAGGTTACCTTCAGGCCATGAGGAAAGAAGTCAAATTTCCTAAAGGGTACCTTAATTCTTGATCAGTCCTAGAATGCCGTGTCTCATTTTTCTTACCCCAATGATCTGAACCAGATTTGACAACTCTAGCTGTAAAATCTTAGAATGGGCTTGGATTCACAGAACTGAGTTAATGAAACATATAGTTTGTTTTTTTATTAAATCAAGTTATGAAGGTGTACTTTTGAGCATTTGCAAGTGCCACTCTTAATTAGTTCAAGGACTGATTAGACAAACCCTACTAAAAGTCAGTCCCTAGAGTAGGTGAGTTTTTGTGCATGTTAAGAACTGGTATCAGTGTTTTAGCTATGAGGCTCATATTAGTTTTAAGAAAGTTAATGGAAAGAATAATGTCATAAATTGAGGCTTTGGCTATTTCAAACTATAATAGTTAAACTTTGTTGTAACTCATTTTAAAAAACGACTTATTACAAAATCCACAGTATTTTGAACGACGTAATCTCATTCCAAAACCCACCTTGCCAAGGCAAAAGCATCATCAATAAGACCTGCACGATCAGCAGAAGAAAATTCCTGGAAAGAGGGAGAAAAAGAGGTAAGAAACAAAACGTGTTGAAAATTAATATCATTAAGATTCTGTTCCTAAAACAAAAATAAAACAACTCACAACCATTGCTACTCTTACCTGGTGGTTGTTGGAAAGATTGATAGCTATCCGTTCCCAAGTTGGTACTTCATAATTTACACGATAAAACCCAATATGATCTGGGTTTATTTTGAGAAAAGCGTTTCCACTAGGATTAGGAGAGTTCAAAGCGATTCCTGTGGTAGTAAATAAACACTAATGAGAAACATGTTTGCACATACTGTAAGCACAGAGAAATTAGACCCAGAGGGTAAGGAAAGAAAGAATAGAAAAGAAATATTAGCTCAAGGAGTCAAGTTTGATTTGGATCCAAAGCTCCAAAGCCTAATTCTTATTTAGTTGCCTAACTTTAACATGTCACTGAGAAAGCAATAAGTAATGTAAATAAGTGTCCTTTAATTTGTGACTTATACTTCTTACTGGCAGAAGCTTGTCCTATGGATGAAATAATTCTGTGCTTGTCAGTCCTTCAATAAATAAAAGAAAACAATGCTTAAATACAGAGAAGTCCGTGCCTTCTGGGGTTAATCCATATATTCTTAATCATGATGGATTAATTACCCAAAGAATGTTCACTGGGGCAGCCTGGGGAGGGGATAAAAATGTAAACATTTAAAAGAATACTTTGTTTATTAAAATCAACATTCAAATTGATGGAAATGGCGATTGCTAAGCAGAACAATGATTTGAGAGTCAGTAACCCTTTTAAAATGTCAAGAAGGCTTGCAATAGAACTAAAATCCAAACACAACATTCTTGATTTTGTAGTCCATTTCATCCTTGTTCCCCCAAATTTATCTTTGTAAAGTTTTTTATTTCCTTATTTCAACTGATTGCATCAATGTTTTTTTCATCAGTGGATTTACCAAATTAGCTTTCTTTCTAAAGAGGCATTCAGAATGTACATAGGACTCTAGTACATAGATTTTGGAAGCTCATCATTAAAGGAACAAAGACTTATGTTTTAAGTAAAAGCTACTCCCTTAAAATAACAGCTATTCTCTGATATGACCAGTATTTGTTGGCATTACTCCTGTACTTTTTAACTCATATACTCTTTTGTTTGCGTGGACAATGTACAATTTGAATAATGGTATGGGAAAACTTAGTGTATTAAAATAATTCCAAATAGTTTAATGTAATGACAGTGTGGGAAGTGATATTGGTAAATAGGAGATGAGGCTGGAATTAAAAATGGGGCTTCAGTGTGAAGAGCCACATGCTGTGTTAAGAAGTCCATCTTCTATAGGCACATGAAAAAGTGCTCAACATCACTAATTATCAGAGAAATGCAAATCAAAACTACAATGAATTATCACCTCATACCAGTCAGAATGACTATCATTCAAAAGTCTGCAAACAATAAATGCTGGAGACGGTAGAGAAAAGGGAACCTTCCTACACTGCTGGTGGGGATGTAGTTTGGTGAAGCTGTTGTGGAAAACAGTATGGAGATTCCTCAAAAAACTAAAAATAGACTTACCATATGAACCAGCAATCCCACTCCTGGGCATATATCCAAAGGGAACTTTAATTCAAAAAGATACATGCACCCCAGTGTTCACAACAGCACTATTTGTGATAGCCAACACATGGAAACAATCTAAATGTCAATCTGCAGATGACTGGATAAAGAAGTTGTGGTATATTTATACAATGGAATACTACTCAGCCATAAAAAATAATAAAATAATGCCATTTGCAGCATGGATGGACCTGGAGATTGTCATTCTAAGTGAAGTAAGTCAGAAAGAGAAATAAAAATATCATATGATATCACTTATATGTGGAATCAAAAAAAGACAAATGAACTTATTTACAAAACAGAAACAGACTCACAGACATAGAAAACAAACATGGTTACAGGGGTGGAGGGGAAAAGGGATAAATTGGGAGTTCAAGATTTGCAGATACTAACTGCTATATATAAAATAGATAAGCATCAAGTTTATGCTGTACAGCACAGGGAACTATATTCACTATCTTGTAGTAACCTATAATGGAAAGATATGAAAACAAATATATGTATGTATATGTATGTCTAAACTATTGTGCTGTACACTAGAAATTGACACAACATTGTAAACTGACTATACTTCAATAAAAAAAAAAAGAAGTCTATCTTCTGAGAGATGGTAGAAATAGAGGATATTTTTAAGCAGAGAAATACTATTCTCAAGCCTGTTTCTAGAAAGATAATTTTGATGGTGGTGTGGGGGATATATTAGAAGGAGATTGTAGAGAGTGCTGTAATAATCTAGGGCAAGAGAGAATGAGGATTTACACTAATGTGGAGAAGATGAAAATAGAAAGAAAGTGATATATTCAAGAGACACATCACCAGTAAAATCAACACCATCCTTTTTCTGACTTGATGTGAACGGTTAGAGGAGGGGAACATAGCTTGCATGATTGGATGAGTAATGGTGTTGCCATTGTAGAATAGAGGAAGATGATTCAGTTTGGGAGGAAAGATGATTTAAATTTTGGAAGTGTTCACAAGGTTTGGAAGATATCCAGGACACAGTAGTTTTTCATAATATATGAGTAAACTCTTCAACAAGACAATAAGTTTCTTTAGGAACTTTCAGAGTAGGTTCTTGACAAATTGTAAACCTTTGCCTCACTCATGTAGTATTTATCTTTCTTTGTCATTCTCCCATGGACAAGTTGTTGAAAGGAAGCTAATCTTTTGGCAGCCATACACTTTGAATGTTTGTATCAGGAGGAGAGCCTCTTGCTAAGTACGGAGCCATATGTTACAGGAGAAAGAGCATGAACTTTTGAGTCTGACAGATCTAGGATACAATCCTTGCTCTATGACTTACTAGCTGTGTGATCTTGGCCAAATCACTTGACCTCTCTGTATCGCAGTTCACCATTAGGGAAATAGGGATAAAAATCCCTCACAGGGCTGTTGTGAAGATTAAATAAGATAACATAGGTAAAGTGTTGGTCACATAGTTATGTGTCCAACAGATGGTAGCTATCTCCATTATTATGAAAGGGGATATGCCTTCAGTTCTATAAATAGCAAAGCAAATATAAATAACATTGAGAAGTTCCTGGCAATCCATCTAAATACTGCAGTATTTTAGTGTGCTTTATATATACCTAGTTAAGCCTGTCTAGAGTTACTGTGATTTTTCTCACTTTATAGATAAGGAAGCTGAGATCCAGGAAGTCAGTAGTTACTGGACTTTCCAAGTTCATGCTACTCTCAGAACAGTTGTCAACAACAAAATGCTGTTGGGTTGTTTAGTTACACAGTGAAGTAAGTAGGACTAAAATACTGATGCCTGTTCCAGGTGGCACATAGAAGTAAGGGTGTATGTTGCTTTCTGTTTTTCCATTTACTATTAAGTTTTTTTCAGTTTATAACAGTAGTGTATGTTCTTTATGATTCCAAATATGTATTTGGAATATACAAAAAGAGCATGGTGAAGAATATAAAAATTACTCGCCACCAGTTGATGCTGTTTTTATCTTTCTCTCTGTGTGCGTGTGTGCGTGTATCTTACATATATATGCACATACAAACACACAAAGCATATAGTGGAACCTTAGTGTTTTAATGGTTAGTAATCCTTTTCATTTGAAATTATATTATAAACACCTTGCAATTTCACTATATTTATATATATGAAGATATAGATTTAGTGGCCACATAGTACTCTACCAGTTGATAAATTGTTTTGTGTTTCTTGCTAGTTTTATGCATAAAAGTGGTGAATGAAGAAAGTATTAATTATTGTGTTAGTAATAATCATCGAGTCTTATCTAAATCTCAGCAAGTGGCCTAGAGAATCTCCCTGAAAAAAAGGTGGAAGGTTAATATGTAGTATATAATAAGCAGGAATCTGGGAAAAATGCAGTGTGATTTATGATGGATTATCATTGGCAGTGGTTGAGCTGATAGTGAAGATCTGTCAGTGTGTCCCTAGTCTGCCTAGGGAAGCAGGTGCCCAGCTGAGCTGGTACATGTGTTACAGATGATTTGATAGGTCTACTCTTATAGAGAACAGTGTTATGTGGAGAGACCTGTTGGTTATTTACCATACTGTTCCCTTTTCTTCCTGAGTACACAACTAAACTATATTTACTAGCCTCCCTTGCAGTTAGGTGGCAACATATGATTGACAACTGGACATAAAATGTAGGTAGAAATAGTAGATACACTTCTAGGACTGGTCCTTCCTCTGTCTTCTGGTCAGATGCAAAAGATCCAGCAGAGGAATCCAAGATTTGGGGGGGGGGGGCAGGGTGAAGCCATAAGAAGGAAGAAGACAGGAATTCTAAGTCATTATTTAGGGGTGAGCTACCTAGGAGAGAAGGCAGGTCAGGAACCCCTGCATTGGATTGTTGCATGAATAAGAAACTTTTATTGCATCTACTACTAATAGCCTCTAAATGGAATCTACTATGAACAGACTCCCCTGGCTAATGCAGTATACAAAGCTATCACAGCTTGATGACATCTCTAAAATAACTGACCTACCTTAACTCTCTCTTTACCCTTATTAGATAAACTTTCTTCCTGGAAGAGATACCTAATTAGCAGAAGTGAGTATTCTGATTCACCTTGGCCAGTATGTTTTTATTTGTGTAAGTTAACCAATTAGCATTCTTAGATGTTTGGTTTGTGTGAATAAGTCTTCCAAGACTTGGTTGACCAGGGATGAATTGATCAAAATGAGCTTCTGAATCTGCAAAACTGAATCCATGATGATCCAATCAAAATCCAAATATTCCATGAGACTCAGGAGACTGAAGAAAGTCTCTCCCTCTCTCTCTTTCTCATTGCTATTAAGTTCAAAAATACTTGCTCATCATTATTTTGATATGAAATATTTAAATATAACTATCATCAAGCTTTAGTAGTATCTTATTTATATGATAGTTAGAATCTGGTTATCTAAACCGTCTAGAATGCATCCTCAAATCTGAAAGAGTTAAAACAGTCATCACATAGTCTATACCACCTCCTAAGCCCTAAACCCTCTTTTCGACCCTATGTGCTTAGAAATTGCTATTTTAAAATATTATGTTTTAGCAACATTGGTTATCTGATAGCATGCAATACTCTACAAGTCTTCTAAATGTTAGAAAGCAGCAGATTAAAAGCAAAAAGGTGGTATACCACTAAATGTAGATGCACTGACAATAGCCAAAATAGTAGCTGGTATTAAAAGATAGAGACATCACTATATACAGGCAACCTCCAGAAGCACAGCAGTCTGCAGGCAGAAAAGCCTTCATTAAGCAAGGACTTAGAACTCTCAGTAAGTCTTAGGATGTACACGGCACCTTGTTGGGAGCAGGGTGAGCAGAGGACAAGGAGACTGATGTACAGTTTGTGTCTTCAAGGGGCTTATAATTTACTTAAAAATAAATATGCATATGCATGAGCATATGAATCTTAAATAACCATGATGCTGCTTAAAGTCTATGGAATTATACTAGGAATAAGGATTGGTGAAACTACTAGCATAAAATATACTATCCAGAGTCTGAGGAGAGATTATCCAGGGTGGGTTAGAATAGCCAGAGAAGCATCTGAGATAGCGGTCCTCTTCTTTTGTTATAAAGTACTTGCTTAATTGTTTTCATGTCTAAAATATCATGTGCAACACAGATGTAAATAAAAGACCTTAGGGGAAGTCCCGCTATTGCCTGGGAAATTTCTAACTGATGAATCACCAAAGAAACAGAGAGAAGGGAGTTAGGGCTGGTAACCTGAGCTGATTGCCCATTCAGTACACTCAGGACGTGTTGGTAATCTGTGCTCTGAGCTAGGAGCTGAAGATCTCCCCAAACAGGAAACAGGAACTTATTGCATAGCCTAAAAATGGAGCAGGCACTTTGAAGTAAGAGGAGATGTCTAGTTTGCTTCTGGCTAAGTGACCAGTCATGAATCTGAAGTTGAAGATAAAGATAGGTTTGTCATCAAAGCTCTGTGGACATTAGAACCTCCTCATTCATTGATTCATTCAGTAAACAGTTACTATGTACTTTCTGGAACTATGGAACAACCACAAAACAACCACAAAATTAAGCCCCATTTCCTCAAGGAATATTCTATGGGGAGGAGAGAGACAGATAAAGTCAATAGTTATAGCAAAAAAAAAAATGTATTAAAAGTGATGACAGAGGGGTAGAGAGTTGCTATGAGAGCCCTCTGCTTCTGAAATCTATTTTACGAAGCACTTGAATAAGCTTTAGTTATCTGGGAAATTTATTTTTATGGAAACATCATTTCATGAAACTGCTGGGTAGATTGTGTTAGTGTACATAAATTGTTCATGCTCTTAAATTTGTAAACAACAAATCAAGCAGCTTTCCAGACATTCCTCCAACCCTCAATTAACCAATGGTGACCAATGGGGAAAATATGTACTAATATTTAAACCAAATCCACTGAAAACCTCCCAAGGGAATCCCAGCCTCATTATGCCTTTTACCAGTACGATTGCACATTTTTAAGTGTCCTTTTTTTTGGTCTTCTCTGTTTTCCTAAGAAAACAACCAGAAGACAGATCACAAAAGATGGAGCTTAATACTCAAACACAAAGTTATCCCATATAAAATATTAAGACAAAAGGGCATTGATCTAGGAATTCTAGAAGAATTCAGGAGAATTGCTGACCACATCAATTAAAGTTAGCATAAATGAGTAAGAGAAAGTTTCGTTGTAAAAGCAACAGAAAGGAGTCTTACCTAGACAATAACAAAGCTGAGAGAGTTTATAGTGAAATTAAAAACCACAAAATAATTTATAATAAAAGTGAAAAAAAAAACAAAGCTGAAAAAACCCTGCTGGATCCACATAAAAACTTGAACACACTTGAACACAAATATTTATAGCAGCATTATTCATAACAGCCAAAAGGTAGAAACAATCCACATGCCCATCAGCTGATGAATAGATAAACGAAAGGCGGTATGTCAATATGGTGTGAATATCATTTGACAATAAAAAGCAATTAAGTACTGAAACAAGCTATGGCATGGATGAACTTGAAAACACAGCCCAAATGAAGCCAGTCACAAGATGTACATGTATCATTCCATTTATATGAAATGTCCAGAGTAGTCAAATCTTTGCTGACAGAAAGTAGATTAGTGGTTGCTTAGGGCTGGGGGTGTAGGAGAAGAGAGCAGTTGACAGCTAAAGAGGATGGAGTTTCCTTTTGAGGTGATTGAAATGCTCTAAAATTGACTGTGGTGATGGTTACACATATTTGTGAATCTAATAAAAAATCACTGGATTGTACATTTTAATTGGGGGATTTGCATAGTATGCAAGTTATACATCAATAAAGCCATTTTTAGAAAACAATCTACTGGAAATAGAGTAAAAATTTACTTGCCAGAGGAAATTAATTACTATTTTAGAATATTTTGCAGGAGCAAATGAGCATATGTAAATAAAGGATAGGTGATATGCTTTTATCCCTGAGAAGCCACGAGTGAACGTCCATGCCAAGTGCTGTTCTGAAACCAGGTCTTGGTGGGACAGGTCGAAGAAGAGTCTCTTTTGTGTTAGATAAATGATTTTGAAACACAAAACAAAGACAATAGCAAAAGTATAAAAAGCAGGATTCTTCTGAGGCAGTTGCTAAAACCTGCCTTAATAATTATTTTTTCAGTGATCTGTAGTAAAGAGCATGTGATAAAGTCTCCTTCTTTTTATATAACTCTAAAATTTTTCAAGAAAGGAAAAGACAAATCAGTGGAGATGGAATACAGAAATATATTTCCAGTTGATTTAAGTAAGCTGAACAGTCACAGCTGAATTTTAACACAGGCAAGTTACAAGTAATTTGTTCAGGGAAGTGGATGGATGGAAGCCTACAGACATATATAGAGTGCCTTGAGCTCCCAGTAACAACTTACAACTTAGAAAAGGTAATTTGGAGTCATTAAAGTTTCTGATGTCTTGCTGATTTGAAAAATTGATAGCTTTAATTTAATGACAGCTTTTAAAAAACCAGGCTTGTCACATAACATTTTAAGAAATTCAATGGCTTAATTATCTGATATTTAAAAAAAAAGAAAGGAATAAAAAAGGAACAAAAGAAGGGAGGAAAGGGGAAGAGGGGAAAGAAAGGAAAAAAATTTATACATTAATCTTCCAATGATTGGATATATGACTCTTCTCCTATGGATATGGGTATTTATTATTGTGTCAGTCATGGTAAATCACTAAAAAGAGTTTCTTAAGGTAGAAAAGTTCTCATTATATTGTAGATAAAGATTTGGACTCATCAATAAATTATTTAAGAGGTTTCTTTTAGCTGAAATTTACATCATTAGTTAACAGATTTATTGTTGTTTCTTTATGCTTGTATTCGTTTAATGTGGTGCATTAATTCAAAGAAGAAGTAAGTCAATTGATGATATTTACCTCCTGTTTCTGACCTATTATAGAATGTAGTCCTTGATGCATTATCTTCAGTCCATTTAACTGGAATATTCCATGTGTAACTAAAGTTTTTTAGAAAGAAAAATTTTAGCTTTTATTACTAAAAAATGAAAATATTTCCAAAGAAAAAATAATTAAAAAGCAATAGAAAAGCATATTTTTCTCATAAGTGGTTGTCCAGTGTATAGTATATAACTAATACAATTAATACAGTATTCTTTTGTGATAAAGTAGGGTACATAATTGCTTTCAATTTCTATAAATCTCTAAAATTTGGAAATTTGTATCAAAAAATTAGCTAAGGATGAAAAAGATTATTTCAATAAAATGCCTCGAAGCTTTGGAATAAAGATACTGCACAAATATAACACATTATAAAATAAAATCGAGCAGTTACACACATGCTTGCACACACTCTAATATGCTGTAGTTTCTGTCAAAAAACAAAGCATTTTTAGAATTCAGAAGACAATCTTAAAATGCTGTGAAGGACATAACACATTTAGAAATCATGTTGAAATGACACTACCACCATCATCCCTTAAATCTCGTGCTCTTTAAAAATCTCCTATTTAGGACCATGTGAACTAGCGTGGTGTAAAGAAAATTCATCAGGCAAGCAGGTTTCAGGGGCTTCTAGTGTTCACTTCAGCCGCTTAGTATTTTCTTGTGGTGCAGGGGGGAGGAGTTTGGCTTTGTGTCTTGATACAATATATACTTAACATTGTAGTCTTAAAAGCTCATAAAAGAGGTCTTAAATGTCTTTTTGATTGTTCTCACATCGTAGCTCATCAGTCAGAAAATACAGGAGATCTAAAGAGAGGATGAATCTGTGTTTGGGTTTCAACTCAAAGCTGGCCTTGTTTTTCTTCATCTGTGACCATTCAAGTCCCTAACAGAATGGGAGAATAATATTTCTCCTTTTCAAGATATAATAAAATTGATGTAATTCAGGAAGAATATATATTTGCCATCTACATGAAAGAAGTAATCCTTTGTTTTATAACTACTAAAATGTTTTTATAAATTGAGCTTTTACTAGCTCTCTTGGAGGATTTTATTGCAGTGGAATGTTTTTGGCTGTAAGTTTCATAGACCCAATACATAAACTGTTCATTGGCTCCTATAGGAGACATTCTCAGTACTCCATCCTTATCTGCTTGAATCTCTGTCATTTCTGTGCATCCCAGATTCCAATGTGCTTTCCCTGCCAACAGCCAGCACCTTGGTCTTTTTATCAGAGGACTGCCCTCTGGCTGCCTGAGTAAGGAAATCCAGAAGTTTCTGGAAATTTGTATCCTTGGGTGCAGCCCTCGGCCAGTGATAGGTGAGCATGAGAATGTTCTTTGCCCCATCTCCCAAGACCTCTGTGTAGCACTGTCTCCCTTCCCTTCAGGGTAGTTAACCCCAGACAGGACCTGCTTGGTGTTGCACCTTGGCTGCTTGATGTCCCACTGCCCAACCCCCTACCAGCCTTTCCGAGAAGCACCTCCTAATGAGTCATTTTCACTTGAATGATCACCTCAGGGTCTGCTTATAGTGAAGCCAACCTAAGAACCATCATCCCTTGTAGCTTCTCAACAGACAGAAAAACAAGCTTTTTTTTTTTTTTTGTAAGTCACATCCTACCTACAGGTTTCATTCTCTTACTGCTCTGCTGATTTGGTGTCACCGTGTAGACTAGCATCTCACTCCTCCTCATCTTTCCCCAGTGTCCACCTGGCTGAAGCAGCAGAGCGTGCAGTGTCTGGATGCCCTATGTGCACAGTCAGGATTTCACATTTCCACTGTCTCCTCTGATGCCTGGTCTCCGGGACTAGGCTGTGCCTGAAAGTAGGCATAAGATATACTACTAAGGTTGTGTGAAAAATACTACTCTGACATCTGTAAGAGTATGGTGAGATGAAAACAGATAGAGGGTTGAGGCTATTTCACTTGACAGTTTTGGAATCACTTACAGGAGCTAATCTAATCTGAGCAAAATAATAGATCTGAGAGTACAAAAGAAATGGAAATTACGTAAATGAAATGATAGAGTTTCTTATATGTTATCAAAAATTCAAGAGTATCAGATTCATTTTTTAAAGGTATAATTCACTTTTTAAATATCTTACCATATAACAGTTTGTGGCAGTATAAATATGGCCAATCTAATTTTCACTAAGGAAACTGACTTTGGTTGCCCCAAGATAACACAGCTACTCCCATTCTTCACCCTTTTATTTTGAGTGGACTGCCAAAGACATGCAAGATTGTCCCATAGAGAATTCCCCCTGATGGAGATGTCAGACTGGCCCATTTCTAAGAGGTGGTTGAGGCCATACTGTTAAAACAGTAGTTTACACATGTGTGGGCCATTTAGATTATAAAAAGTTTTTGGTCAGTAAAAATTTCCTAATCATGGAATATTTAAGCAGTGAGAAAAGAAGAGGCCATTCAGTTTATCGTACAATTGAACCTTGTGTACCAGACAGGAATATATCTGAACAGACAGCAGGTGAACACTGAGATTGGAGAAAAAGCTAATTCCTTACTGGGGGCATTAAGGCATATATTATGATCTAACTTTTTAATCAATTGAAAAATATGGAGGTGTCACTTTTGATATAATGTCTTTTTCTCTCTTATTTGTTCAGGATCTACTATAGATTTTTGTGAAATGTTCTCAACAGAAAAGCCCATGTTTTCTGGGTTTATTTTCCTATGCATATATAATGTGTAACTTTTTTTTACCAAAAAATGGAACAAGTAGATTGAAAATGATAAATGATCACTAAAAATCATGCATCTATGAATCTAAATTTTAGAAAAACTATCTGAAGGTTGAAACTAAAAAAATTAGAGAAAAGTGTAAATATTAATATAGTACCATGTTCTGAATCTTAATTAATGCACTTTAAAGATTTATTATAATTTTAAAAGTGATTTTAGATCTGATGATATGTTTAAGTTCCCTTGGTAATAAAATCTTTTGTTTGTGTGGAAAGGAATCCATAACCAAGGAACAGTTCTTAAAAATCCAATCAAACCAGTTTAAAAATGGTGTTGGTTGTGTCTTTGGTTTAAGTCAGTGCATATGTATGACAGAAGGGAAAACCACTGTGAAGCTTTCTTAATGGAAGTTTGTTTCTCAAGGAGGAAATATATTTTTTAAAATTGCAGTGTCCAAAGACTATTAAATAGCAGTATTAAATATGGCCAATCTGATTTACTAGATCATAAGAGTAACTGTAAAAAAAAAGTTTAACAGAATGATCTCAGAAATTACTATGTGATTTTTGTAATTGAATTATCACCTGATAACAAATCAGTTCCATGTTTCAAATCACATACTATGAAAAGCAAAGAGTGAAAAACAAAGAAGTTTTCTCCATCATAATCTTTCCTCTCCAAAATAAAGAAAAGATAAAGAAGGATATACAGATACTCCCTGATTGATCTCATTTGATCTAAGAACTCACATTTTCTTTTGTTTTGGCAAGAACTATTAATTTTCAGAACTTGCCTCACAGCAAGATTCCCAGTTTCTCTGAATTTTATTTACTGTGGGAGAGCTGAGTGTCTGAGGTTTCCAGGAGGAGAAACTGGTCACGGTTTCAACAAGGTGAGCACCACGGGCTTTCTTGATGCTTCTCCAGTTCAGGTGCCCACTAGTATCTTGGAAGCAGCCAATTTAATAATTCTGAGTGCTCTTCATTTTTGATACCTTCGACAGAAAGTGTTTTGGCAGTCCGAATTTTTGTTAGTGTGAGTGTGTTCCCAAAGCCCTGAATTGGAAGCCAGAAAAGAGGTTCTATTCCTGCAGCATGGAGTACGTGTCGTAAAATGGGTTTATAAATCTATAAAGATCTTTCAGGTCTCTAGAAGTATTGCTATGATCCCTATAGAACAAGATGAGAACCATACTCTGAAAGGAGATGGTCCTCTGCAAATTCGTCCTATTGTATTCCCAGCACATTATTATTTAATTGGAAATTTTAGCTCCACCCAATCTTTGGAATATTGAACACCTGCCTCCAGCCCACAGTCACTCTCCTAGTGCAGACCCCCATCAACTCCACCATCTCTCACATGCGCCACTTGCTACAGTAGCATCCTAACTGTCCTCCCAGCTTCCACTCTTGTCCCACCTGATCTGTCTGCCATAGTGCAGCCAGAGGGGAACTTGGAAAAATGCATACTGATCCTGCCAGTTCTCTCCTTAACATCCTTGAATTTGCACACACAGTTGTTCAAAGTCTTTAGCATGGTCTTCATGCCTGGCCCCTGCCTTCCTCTCTGAGTTCATCTCCCGTCACTTTCCCCAGTGCTCTCTGTTATCCAGTTCATGGAGCCAGATTGCCTGCATTCAAACCAAGGATTCATCACTTACACTCTGTGCCTTGAATAAGTGACTTAATCATTTTCTGCCTAAATTTCTCCATTATAATAAAATACTCTAAAGTACTTAAAATAGTGCTAGCTACTTAATAAATGCTCAATAAGTATTGCCTATTATATGTAGAATGCTTCTTTTAAACTTTAGGGCCTTCATACCTGCTGCCGTTTCTGTTTCGACAATCCGGACAGTCATCCCCTACATCAGTTTATTCTGCTTAAATATCACTTCCTCAAGTAAGAAAGTCTTCCTCCCTACTCTGCGCACCTCCTGCCCTACCAATTAATTCAGGCTCAGCCTATCAGTGGACACATATAGCAGGACAGAATAATTACTCTGAAACTTCCAAATGGAAACTTGTTTTGCAAGAGAACAATGTTTTTAAACTTTAATATCCAAAGGCTCTAGTGGTATTAAAATTAGCCAGTCTGATTTGCTAGCACGTAAGACAATAACCATAAAAGAACCCATTTGTGGTTATTAAACACTTCCTGAGGTACCTTTTCCACAGCCTATGAGTCTCCTTCCTCACGTTACTCTAATTGATACTGAATAATTGATCTTGTGATGATTTATATATAAGTGACTATGAAGTAAATGAGACAATGAGACCATTGAAAAAGAGAGAAAGAGGGTGAAGGGTCTTTTCAGTGGAAATCAGGAGGCAGAAATTAGACGCTGGAGTGTGGTAGGTACAAAATCCTCTCCAACCGAACCAAGTGTTAAGAAGTTGAAAGACAATAAAAATCGGTATGAGTGACACCAGAATGATGTCCAGGGGACCAGTGATGCACTATGTTTCTCCCGTTTAGCCAGGATGCAGTCTAGGAGCGGGGCTGAGCTGTGTAACAGGGGTCTGAGATGACATCCACCCAGGTTACTGTGGCCAAGCCCAGGGGCCAGGAGTCCTGAGATCCTGATTTTGTTCTCTTCATTTGGGAGCAGCTGACATGCCAGGAATGTGTACAAAAACAACAGTTTAGTTATAGGGATGGTGATAGTATTAATACTCCTGTACAAGGGTATTCATACAGTGTGATAACACTGGCTATGTTGCACATGTTTTGCCAGTTTTTACAATATTTGAAATGCTCTTTAAAATCTGGCAAATTAGGGGAAATGACATTGGATTTGTAATTTCAATTGAAATTCTTAGAGTCCCTTAACTCAGTAGTCATGTTCAAATGTCTACAAAAGCCTGAATTTGTGAAGTTAAAGGTTTGAATGTGTTGAAAATGCCCAAGAAATTTGACATGCTGTATTTATGAATTTTAATTTGTTAGATTCATACAAACGTATAAGAAAGTATTTTTAAAAATTAGATTTGTGAATCTGTGTCTTTAGGTGTTTGTATTTTGAAATTATAAATGGAATTTAATTAAGTTTTAAGTAGTGATGTTCTTAATGATATATGCAAAAGAATTTGATTGAGTTTGTAATTGATGTTTAAAAGTTCAGGAGAATTTCATTTGAGCATTGCAAATAAAAACATGGTTAATCAAAAACCTGAAAAACTGCTGTTGAAAAGCCACAGTCCCCTCCACCCTTCCCACAGGCCAGCTTCTCTCTCAAAATATCCCCTTTTAAATGCTTCTGGTTTTAGTTCTTCTGATGTCTAATTCTGTAACTCTAATATACCGCTATATTTTTTTAGATAGTATTTCTAAACTCAACCATGAGAGGGTGATTTAGTTTATTAACACTATTTTCTCTTCCATTCCCCCTTTAAAAATCAAATTTTGATATAGTACTATTAGACTTTCTATAGGTTACAATTATTCCTTCGAATAATATACTCATACTATCATTTCTTGCTTTATAAATTTTAGTATTGCTAGTCTCTCCTAACTGTAAAATGAGGGTATCCTGTGCAGTGCTGGTAAATGCTTAACAGCTGGCTCTCAGGGAGGGTAGGGGTGGGAGATGGAACGTAGTATTTGCTGATTCCCATTAAGTCACATCGTAACCAATTTCAAACTACCAGCATGATGTCACTGAGTTGGGATTAGAGCCGCTGAATCAGTATCCTGACACTTGTCTTCCACCTTTTCTTCCTCTTCTACGTCCTTTCTTCTGTCAGCTATTTTTTCTTGATAAGACTGTTTATGTTTACAATCTACTCGGCCACCATAACAGAAGTTTTACATATGTTATCCATTGGTTGATTATAAAAGGTAAAAGACAGTAAGTAACATTTACAAAATTATACTATATACATATTGTTGGCTAAGAAGTGTGTTGGAGTTATTTCCTTCTCTATGGTCTGATTTCATGGCCCTTACGTCACTTAAATAAAATTTTGCAATAACACACTAACATAAGGGTCAAATGGACTCCTTTTTCTTATACTTTATCAATGACATAAAATCACTCTACCTGCTTCCTATCTTTGGATCACAGTTTTTTATAAACAGCTTTAATTTTGTTTTTTTCGTATTTTCTTCTGTGTAGTTGACCAAACTTCACCACCTCCTCAAGTTTTCCCATCTTCCCAGTCATACTCTCTTCCTCACGGCACCGTGAGCCCGCTGGATCGCTTTTGGTCTGTGTTTCCTTTCAGGCTCTCCTAGGTTGGATGCACTGTTTTCCTGGATCTCATGTCTTCCTCTTTTTTGATTTACTCTTATTTTTTCTCTTCCTCCTGCAGTCCCCTTGGAGTGCAGCCTTAGTAACTTTCTAAGCACTGCTGTGTGGAATGCATATTCTGGAGCTGCGTATCAGAAAATGTCTTTACTGTGCTTTTGTATTTGGTTTAGGGAACTGGGTAGAGAATTGGAGACTGAAAATATGCTTTGCATCTACATTCTAGATGATTGCTCCATTTTCTTCTTGTGTTCAGGGTTGTTGTGGAGAAATCTAATGCCACACTAACTCCTGTGTGCTTGTTTTCTGAAATGTCATGAGGATGTAGCTCGGTATGTGGGGTTTTTTTCCTTTTTGTACTGTGTAGTCAGTGAGCCTTTTAATCCGAATCCTTATGTCCTTTATTCTTTGATATATTTTACTCCTTAAGTTTCTCTGTTTTCTTTTCTGAGAGACTTCTATTAGTTGGGTGCTAGATCTTCCACATTTGTCTTCTTTCATATTTACCAGTTTTGTGTGTTTTTGTCCTGTATTTTTAGAGAATTTCCCAAATTTATTTCTTGTTGGTCTATTAATTTTTTTGACAACCAAAAATTTAACCTTTTAGGGCTCTTTTACATTTTCAGTTTGTCCTTTCAGAGACATTCTGCTCTTCATTAATGAGTATAATAGCTTCTTTGACCTCTGAATATATTTCATAAATTTATTTTTATTTCAATTATTTTTCTTATAGAGACAAGTTTTTTGTTTGTTCATGTGAGATTTTGCTTTTTATGCTTTTAGATTTTTTCATGTGTCTTGTGATCCCTGACTGTTCATTCGCATATGAGAAAGAAGGACTGAATTGATTATTCTTGTTGTCTTGTATGTAACCTCTGTACTGTTGAGAAGGGAAGCGTATTTTTGAAACCGACTTCTCTGCTGAACAGGAAGTCTGACTAGGGGCTCTGTGCCTGTGTGAGGGGAGCTGGCAGCTCCAGCCCATCCATCCTACAAACGCCATAAGGAGGAAAGCTGTACTCTGGGTGTCCCAACCAAATGGAAATCCTTAGCTCTTCTCCACTGTTTCAGTCGATTTCTTTAGGAAAAAAAGCCCTCTGGATTTTTGCCTTGAGTCATTGCCAGACTTCTGAGAGCTCTGTGCAGAGGAAAGAATGGCTGTTGATGAAGGGAAGTGGGGAGTGAGGGGTCTGCCTGCCACAACTGTCCTGAGTCCAGACTTCAAATTAATTGCCCTGTTTCCCCCCTCACTTCTCGCTCCTGCCTTCTACTCTGAGTGCTGACACCGAGCCCAGAGCCTGTCTAGGAATAGGGAAAATCAGCTTCCACCTCTGCTTAAGTTCCTTTCTAACTGACTGCATGTTCCTCAGTTTGTTTTCTGTCTATCTTCCTCCCTCTGCTTTTCATCTTCTAGAATTCTATGATGCATGTAGCCCTTTCTCTCTATTTTCTTTACTTTTATGAGTTTCTTTCTTTTAGTACTTCTATTTCCTTATTTGGTGATTTCTGGGAAGGATAGGACTGGCGTGTATGTGCTCCATCCACCATTTGGAACCTGGAGAAAACTGAGTTATTTCTGGATGCCTTTGTTTCTCTAAAGACACTATGCTTTTTAGTCAGGTGCTAAAGGGCAAGGTATAAGTGAATGGCCAGTATTTCCGTAAAATTTCTGCTTTTCTCTTGAAATGCATTATAGATCCTTACCCAAAAACTGAATATGGCTCGGAAGCATTGGCTTTTGAGTCCAACAGAAAGCGTTTCTGTGTGATAGTCCTCGTGTTTTCCACATTAAGTACAGGATAACCCATCTGATTGGTCCAGGTGTCCATTACTTCTTTCACTGGTAGGTTACTTGCCTAAGATTTTTTTAATGGATAATGATTAAACAACAAATAAGGGGGAAATAAAAGGATAGAATAATCAGATAAAGAAATGATTGGTAAGTCATTTGTTAATTAAAGAAACATTTTGAGGATATACTCCTCCTTACCTCTTCAAGTGCTTCCCAAAAATCTGAAGTTCTTGCATTCTTAAATTCATGTTTTTTCAAATAATTCTGTATGTGAAAGATAACAAGTATTTCAGAAGTCAATGTTTGTTTTTCCCATACTTCCACAACATGAGCTGAACCTTTCAACATATTTCGCTATATTAATGTATAATATAGCGACTGTAGGTAGAAAGAAAATCAAATGATACACTGTATGCAAAACATTTTATAACCTACAAAAACACTGTACAAACAATGATTTATTTGGAAAGCATAAGGACATTTTTTCTTATTAATGAGATACTTTATTCTTTTTTAAGTAATGGAATTATAAACAGAAGACTTTATAATTTATGAGTTTAATTTTTTCAGGACAGGCAATGTAAGATACTTAAGTACAGTCAAATGATTAGCAAACAGCCAACAGTCCATAACACTTTTGATCCACTAGGAGAAGAGACTGTAATTCCATGATTCTCAATTTGTGGTGTTAACCTGTCCACCACTGGCTCATCCCCTACCTTCATTTAGACCAGTGGTGTTTCCTTATCTCAGACATCAGATGACCCCATCGCACAGGAGCGATTGAGGTGATACGTAAAGATAAAACCCGTGAGCGTGGCTCTAAGCCAGGGCTTAGCAACCTTTTTCTGTAAAAAGCTGTACAGTAAAGATCTGAAGTGTCGTGGGCCATGTAGTCTCTGTCGTAGCTACTCAGCTGTCCCTCCATAGCACAAACGCAGCCAAATGAATCAGCGTGTCTGTCTTCCAATCAAGGGTTACTTCTGCACACTGCTATTTGAATTCCATACAACTTTCACCTGTCATAAAATCTTCTTTTGATTTTTTTCCAACTGTTCAAAAATGTAGAAGCGATTTTGTTTGCAGGCCTTAGGATAATGGGTGGTGGGTGGGATTTGACCCTCAAGCATGAGTAGTTTCAGACTCCTGCTCTAAATAAATGAATATACAGCCTTTTGAATAACAGTAATCATGATCATGATGATGATGATAGATAAATTGGGGAAATTATTCACTTTAAAGAGTAAGTCTTCATTCTTCAAATATTTTAGAAATATAAAATTTTAACAAGAAGTCTCCCCCTTTTGTCAAGTCTGGTCACAAAATGTCTCTATATAGGAGTTTTCAGGTATAATGTGATATATATCTCCAGAGAAAATTCTCAGTCTTCTCCTTATCTCTTAAGTGCGCACTACTTGGGGTTCTCCAGGAAAACTACCAAAATTCCTGCTGTACATTCCTCTGTTATGCTCCAGAATTGTCCTACTTAAAATGTGGAGGTCTTTAATAGAAATAGAACCTTCTTATGTGTTCTTTGAACCTTCAAAGAAAGTAACCAGTGGTTGACTTTGCACATATCATTTTCACTGTAAGTTGCTATAATTTTCAGGAGGTGCTGTACCTAAGTTACACTATTTTCTAAATTCCTCTTCTTTTCAGGCATAGAGAGATAAAACAATATTAGCAGGAGTGCTCCAAGATGCCTGGGAGAGGGTTGAGGCCAGTTTGTAATGCTGCCTTCATATTTGTTCTTTTGATGGGTTCACTGCTCAGCGCTGCCACTGGAGGGCAGGCGAAGGAAGGGAGAAGAGATGAAAGGCACATGTTCTATGTCAAATCTAGACATTCATTCCAGAGTTTTGCACAGATCATTCATTCCATCTCAGTAAAATAATTGGATTCTTGGAATAGTAATAATTTTAATCATAGCTACTTGTTAGTGATAATTTCTAATTAATGTATCTTCTTAAAATTAATTTAGAGGTTTCCTTGTATATTCACAATATCTTGTACTTACAAACATGCAATCTTGGAACTGGAAGGGAACTTAAATACTATTTTATACAACCCCCACATTTTAGGGGTGAAGGAAACTGGTGCCTAAAGAGGGTAAGAGATTTGCCTGAGATTACTGTGAAGAGACTTCTGAATCCAGGATCAGTTTGTGTGGTTTTCCACACTGTTATTATTGTTACTGTTTTTTAAATTACAGCTTCTTGCTTCTCCTGAGGTAGAGGCTCATATAAACAGTATATTCAAAGGTACTATTTTTTTTTTTGTCTATATTAGTGCATTTGAATATTCTGTATTAAGAAATTTCCTTCTTCACCTTGAATAATCACAATGTAGTCACTCCAGTCAAAAGTTCATGATAACCTAGGTCCCCCAGTAATAGTCCCTCATTAGTTGGTATCAGTGAGGACAAATGGAAAAGAACAATGCTTCTATTACTAGTATCTCAGGAAGGGAAAGGACATTTTCCAGCCTAGCCATTCCTGTCTTTTCAGGAATACTACTGATACTAGGAGAAAAAGAAAGGATGGATATATTTCTCAGCTTCTATTTCGTGGCCAGCATTGTTATCAATACGCCATTTTCTAATATGCTTTTTAAGTACAATCACAGACTGAAAGATTTTCTAATTGATGGGTTTGCTCTTATTTCCCTACATTCTGCACCTACTTGGCTGCCTGAGGTTTGGGGGAAGGTGATGAACATGAAAGGGAACAGACAATTGGCCACCCCCAGAGTTAATGCCACACCACTTGAGCTAACTGTCACTTTTGATAGAAAGTTAGTATTTACAAGGGAAAATATCTTGAACAATGTCACACATTGTGGGATTTAGGGGAGCAATCATTGCATGATGATGAATCAAGGAGGGGTATATTGTATTCATTTGCAAATATATGAAGGAATGCTCCACTTGGTGTGAGAGCTTATTGAGTGTGCCCTATGTGCCCTATGATCATATGCTATTTGCAGATATTAGCTAGTGTTTGAAGTTTGGAGGCAAATAATGAGAGTTTCAGTGTCTTTTTGTGAATGAATTCCATAGCACTGTAATGGTATGAAAATTAATATCTATTCATTCTAATTCAGT
The DNA here is from genome assembly GCF_036321535.1 of Camelus dromedarius. Lineage (NCBI taxonomy): Eukaryota > Metazoa > Chordata > Mammalia > Artiodactyla > Camelidae > Camelus > Camelus dromedarius. The sequence goes on from NC_087436.1 coordinate 45,311,910, forward strand.
TTCTAGCACCATCTGTAGTCACAGTTAGGTTGAAGGAAGACAGTTTAACTTGAGAAATGTTAGTTTTAGACAGGACTGGGTTTTTAATTAATTATACCACAGATACTGGGCTAAATGAAATGGGAGAGTATTACTGAATTATTAGAATAGATATTCATTTTTAAAGACTCTTTTGGTACTTCTCAAAAAAAGTTCATATGAAAAATGATTTAATCTGAAGTCAGCTTTGAAGACTCCAAGAATGTATTATTCATCAGTTTAACTTAGAATAAAAACTGTGAAAAGGATATTTTAACTTAATTTTTAAAAAGGAATTGTCTTTGTTTATTTTTGTATTCTGTGTTATTTATTGTAAACTATTCACTCACTCATTCTTTCACTGCAGAAGTATTTTATAGCTCTTCTAACATCTGTAACGCATGCTACTAGGCACTAGAGTATATGCAAAGATACAGAAGGCACAGTTCCTCACTAAAGGTGCTTTCATTTAGAGAAGATATGACATTTGAGTTTGAAGCTGATGGAAAGTTTACAGGATATTCTAATGTACATGTAAGAGCAAGCACATAGCTTCTTCCTTTCTACCTAATGTCAACACAGAATATTTTATTAATGGACAAAAGGAGTAAAATGGACTGATATGTTCCCTGAATATTTCCTAAATCCTGGTCTTATTTCTTACTTTAATAGTAGCCTAGGAATTTAAGTATTTGGTAAAAGGGGACTGTTCCCTTTTAAAGGTATCACAGAGAGTACTAATTGCCACATAAGAAGACCTGATGGTCATTAGAGTTTTAGGAATGATGGGCAGGCATTGTCTCGGGGAAATCACATCCAAAGAAAGTACTGGTACCCTTTGGGAAAGCTAGCAGGGCACTGCTCTGACCTGCTTTCTATTTTATGGGCTGGACACTATCAACACTACTTTGCCTACCTACCTGTCACAGCAGGGAGGATGGAGATGGAAGGGAAAGAGTAGGAAGACAGTTCCATCTTTAGGCTGCAACAGGGCCAACCTGCAGGCAGGACAGTTACAGAGACACAAGGTAGCAATGGTGCTAATATAAAACCCTGAGAGAATTGGCTTAGGTTTTGCTAGAAGGACAACAGTGGAGCTGCAACATCCACTGGAGGAATAAGCTTAAGTCGGCTGTGTGAAATGCTTTAAGAAATTGATTGTTATTCTGTCCCCAAAAGGAAGCAGGCCCTCTTTACTACTGACTTTATCATAATAGAAATGTTTATAGTAACCATTTTCAAATCCAATAATATAGAAAAAGTCATTTTACAAACTGTAAGGGAAAACCTTTATGGATAAATTTGAATTTTATATTATAGTGCTATGGACTGAATTGCATTCCCCTGAAATTCACACATTGGAGTCCTAACCCCCAGTGTGATGGTGTTTGGAGATGAGGCCTTTGGGAGGCATTTAGGTTCAGATGAGGTCAGGAGGGTGGGAACCTCACAGTGGGATCAGTGTCTTTATGAAAAGAGGCACCAAAAGGCTCTCTCTCTCTCTGTCTCTCTCTCTCTGCCGTGTGAGGACACAGCAAAAAGGGGGCGAACCTGCCAGCACATTGGTCTCAGACTCCTCAGCCTCCAGGACGCTGAGAAAATTTCTTTCTGTTGTGTATGCTACTGAGTCTGTAGTATCTTGTTATGGCAGCCCGAGCTAATATAAATGTAAAGGGCATCCTAAAATAAGTAATGTTGACCTTCTCCATGAAACTTCTGCTAAATGGCAATTACAGATACAGTGTAGGTACTAGGCTGGATGTGAAATCACCTTTTTGTGCCTTGCTGTATTGTCTATTCCTGAGTAAGGAAAGTAAAAGTAAAAAGGGAATTGGCCTTAATTGATCACATATCTTAACATTCATGAGCCACATATCAGTGTAGTTTACTTCCAATACCATTAAAAGTAGTAAATCATACCTGACATCCTTTCTGAAATTTCTCTGGTGTTATCCAGTCTTCAAGCATTCTCAGAATGGAAGCTCCCTGTGATGGAAAAGTATGGCAAGTTAAACTAAAAGGATGCATAAGAAACAAATAACAGTGATCACTATTGTGGCTAGGTTTTCATGATCGTATTTCTGGGATAATTTTTTCAAGATGATTCTGCTAAGTTACACAGTATTGCTCGTGATTTTAGGATGAAAATACCACTTGGCATACTCCCTGTATCTATGCTCCTAAAATAACTAAAAGATAAGGAGAAATTGATAAAATGGCCATCATTTCCGTAACTTGAGGTTCAAATGATTACTGCACTTCACAAAACTAACCAGTAGATGGAGCCTTCCTAATGAAAGAGAAACGAAAAAGTTTTAGAAAAATCATGTTCTTTGATGAACGAGGAAAGCAATTTCAGGATAAAATTCTGTCTACTTCTTAAGTATATTTCAATACTTTTGAAAAAGAATTATATTTAACAATGGGAAATAGACAACTGAGGAATTAATCTGGGCAAATAGTTTAATATAGATACACAATTTAGACATAAAATCTTTTTGTTCAAACGTGGTTTAACTCATTTGGTTTTATTTAGTCTGAAGAACCTGATGAATATCTCTGCTCTCTATTGGCTTTTCACATGTTATAATTCTAAAATGCACTGTTTATAAATTTTAAAATCAACTTTCAAGTTACTGACCACAAAAACATTGCTTCCCCATTTAAGGTCACAATTTTTACTGTAATTTATTAAGTATAAGTTTTTTTTTTTGTTCCGAGTAGAAGGCTAAAGGTTGAGAAACATGTATTTATTTCTGACCTAATGCCTGAAACCCAGAAAGGAAGACACTGATTTAATAAATATAAATGTCTCCATGTGAATTATTAGAATATACTATAAGTAGATTAGACATTTTCATTTTAACAGGAAGATAAAAAGAATCATTAACAATGTAAAAGAAAAATGAATAAAGGAATCCTGGAAAGCCAAAAATATGATACTATTAATGTCAAATACTAATATATAGAAGGCCTTTTTACTCAAGCCAATTTTATCTAGTATTCATTTTAATAATTATAATATTTCATCTTAAATAAAACTTAGGTAACATCCACATCAACAAAATGTATTAGTTTGCAGTTTGAACAACTTAACGTAGTGGGTAAATCATGAGGGGCTGAGGTGGAAAATTGACTAAAATATGTTGCATACAGGTGTGGAATAAATATGTTTAGAGGAGAAACTACAGGAGAAGTTGTGGGAGAAAATGGGTAACATAAAGCTTTGGGCCACTATGGATTTTCAGCAACTTTTCATAAAATTTTAATGTATTAAAAATGCCCCATCACAAGATGCTAACAAAATCATCTTTAAATCTTAAATAAAAATGGATGAAAGTAATTCCTTCAAACAGAGTTGCATTCAAATGCTTACTGGAAGCATTCTGCTAGAAAAGGTGGCCATATGTATGGCATTTCTTATTGACGACAGGGCATAAAAAGATTTACTGTCTTTTAAAAAAAATCAAGTAATTTTAAATTGGATGCTTAACATGTAAATGTTCAGTTGTCAGAATGAGAGCCGTTATAAACAAAAGTGAAAAGACAGATTTTTAGAAATCCGATTCAGAATTCTGTGACAAACTATTGAATACTCAGCACTTGGAATAAGTTCTACACTGTCTCTCTAAGTCCATTAGCATAGTCTAGCCGTTCTTACCATTTTTAGGCATTTACTGAGAGAAAAGCCACCAAACAGGAAGAATTCAAAACAGTGTCATATTTCCCCCACCTTGCTATAAGAAATCCCATCAAAAACAGATGTGATTTCAGCAGGAGTTGACACAGTGACAACAACTGGGTGTGAAGATATCAAAGAGTCATCCTCTTGTACAGGTAATACATCTTCAAGTAACATCTGGTCACGCTGAAATGACAGAATGAACCCAAGAGATTCAGCACTTACTTTATACTGGTGTATATGTCAAATTATCATTTTTATAATACAAACTGGTGGGAAAATAAACATAAATGACTCATATTAGTTAAAACAAGGATTTAGATGTTAAAATCAATCCTATTTTGCACTGATTGGACTACACTGATTCTGTTCTCTTCTATCTGGCAGGCCAAGAAGACACAAGCATGTATAAATTTGTTTCTGCTAATTCTGTGTGACTTTCAAACATGTGCCAAACTTTCCAAGCCCTGTTTCCATATCTATGCAACAGGCATGATTGTGCCACCTCACAGATTTGTCTGAGAATTAAGTGAGGAGGCATGTTGATTTGCCAAAAATTGATGCTTTAGTGGTCTTTTTCTGTCAACTAATCATTAGAATTTGGATAATTCATAATTGACTGAAGAAAACATTAGCTTTTGCTTTAGTTCTAACAATTACCTTCTAATTCCAGTCCTAAGTTTTCTCGGCAAAATGGTGTGGTGGAGAGGTTTAGCTCTCTAGTCAGACTTCCTAGATCCAAAGCTCATTTTCTCCACTTTCTAGACATGCAAGTTTAAGTAATTTCCCTCACTCATTAAATAGGTGTAATGATGGCATCTACTTTCTAAAAATGTGCAGAGGATTTAATGAGATGATGCATGATAAGCATTTGACATAGTACCTGGCATAGAGGGAAAACCTAACACAGTAGCTGCTATTAGTTTGATTCTTGATCAGTTAGATTCTGAAATCTAGCTCTATTAAATCACTACTAATAAAAAATCAAAAGCTTTATTGGTCTTACTTAATCAAAAATATTTCCAAGAAGTAGCATGCTGTATTAGTTTACAGTTTCCAATGTTGTGAATTGGAAAGTACAGTAAGCAAGGTACTATTGACAGGTGATGACTGTCAATCAAGGTAATTTTCACTTGGATTTTAATTTTGGGGCCCCTGAAATGTTTAGGTAAGAAGAAAGAATCTTGTTCTCAATGTCAGGAAATTTGACTCTCATCTTGGTTGTGCTTCCAATTGTCTATGTGACTATGGAAAATCATATTACCTTCCTGGGCATCAGATTTTTCACCTGAAAAAAATTTTCACACCACTAGTGTGGTACTTATCCAGCTTTCTTGCAATGTATGTTTGTTTCTCTGTCCCCTCCACCACTAGACCCTAAATTGGGAACTTCTGTAAGGACAGGAAGTGTGTTTTATTCAGTTTTGGGTCCTCCGTAATGTTCACTGAATGAAGAATGAATGAACGGATGGAGAATGAATGAGTTGGATCATGTGATTAAATTTCACTTAAGATCTGAAAGCTAAATTCTTCTGATATTTAATTGGTGTTTTTGAAACACTAAAAATTGAATGTCAAAATATTACATATTATATTATGTATAATATAACAATATTGAAGTGTTATAACTTCTTATAATATCGATATAAGAAGGGTTACTTTATGGAAAATAAAGGACAAAATAATTTTCATTTATATGAATTTAATTTCAGAAATTATGAAGTCAGCAATTTTCAACATAGATGAATAGTCCTCAACTAGGGGAAGCTTTGTGCCGCAGGTAACATCTGGAAATATGTGGAGACATTATTGCTTTCACAACTGGGATGGAGGGTTACTGGCCTCTAGTAGACAGAGGCCAGAGATGCTGCTAAGTGTCCTACCATGCACAGGGCAGCCCCCACAGCAAAGAATTAGCTGGCCCAAATAATAGTTCCATCCTTGAAAAACCCTGAAACATTTATTTTCTGCTTTTTTTTTTTCCTGGTTTTTAAATGATCTTAAATTCTCCTTGGTTTATTACCTTTGTTTAGGTATTACTGGGGATATTTAAAGTTTTAGGAAGGCCTCATGTAGATTACTTTTTAAAGAAGCAATTTTTGCAAATTAAATTTTTCACTTTTTGAAGCAGGTTGTGAAAACTACAAGGGCTTCAAGCATCTAATATTCTTCTCTTTTTTAAGTTTTTTTGTTTGTTTAGGAAAGTAATTTTTTATTTGGAAAGGATTGCAGTGATTGACATAGGAATGTATTGTTTTAAAAATATTAAGTATTTGATTATCCCTCCCCTATATATCTTCAAGAGCTAGAATTTTAAAAATTAAATATATATATATAAAATCTTTTTTAAAAGAAGACATTTGGATTGTTAGCTCTTGAAGCTGCTAACACTCTTCTTATTCTGTCCAGTAGAGGGCAGTACTCTGTATAGTACACGACCTTCTGTAAGACTGCTTAACATATCCACACACTTATTTTATATAAACACACTAATGAGAATACTTACACCATCTAAATACAAATAAAAACAGATGTAGCTTTGGGGAAAAATGTCTGTAGAGTTCATAGAAGCCTCTGTTCTAGGCCCCTCAGGGACACATGCTATAATAATAGAAATTACATGTACGTTTTGGGAGCTTTTAAGCTTACAGGGTGGAGAACAATATTCTTCTTTCATAGAGGAGAGGACTGACTCAGAGAGGATATGCAACTTGCTCAAGGTCACATTTCCTGTAAAGCATCTCAGAAATGATGTGTCCAGGATCTGAACCTGAGTCTAACTACTGAATTTGTGTGCTAACCTCTTTACCAAATCATTTCAGCAACCTGTCTAAGGTAAGTCATCTGTAAAATTAGGCTTAGACATTTTTCAAAGGCTTAGCACTACAGGTACTTTCTTGAACACAGAGTTGGCATTATCTAAGCTAGATATTTTTCTGCCTTGGCACATGTTCTTGAATGACTCTACCCACGGTATTTTCAGATCCTGGTGGTCAGTTGCCCTCTAGGGCCTGAGCAGAGGCTCTAAGCAAGATGTAGTTCAGCAGAGCCAGCTGGCTCCACCTTGTTCTCCCAGTGGAATTCCCAATTCATCACTGCATTTGGCCCTGACCTCAGGGCCATTGTCATAGTCCAAAGGCTTCAACCTGCTTAGCATGAGGAAAACAGATTTGGAACTTATATGTTTAGGGCTCACCATTTGCCACTCTTTTTCTGCATGTTCTACTCCCAGGAACTCAAAGAAGGAAGCAAATCCTTCATTTAGCCACAAGTCGTCCCACCATTCCATGGTCACAATATTTCCAAACCACTGAAATTATAAGCAATAAAGAGATAGTTAAATTCTCATGCCTTTGGTAGAGAGACCTAAATAATTTCAGAAGATTCATTTGTTCATATAAATTTTGTCACTTGACCCAGAAGAGGCAGGCTTCATACTTAGCATTTATTTCTTGTTTTATATCCCTAGTTTTTAAAGGATCTTAAATTCTCCTTAGTTTACTGCCTTTATTTAGGCATTTCTGGGAATATTTAAAGTTCTAGGAAGGCCTCATGTATTTACTAAAGGCAAAACAATGTGTCTTAAAAGTTTCTTTAAGACGAAGTGTTTATTAATTTCAATTATTCCTTTGGTCTTAAGCCACTTTTTAAAACAAGCTAAGTTGATGCTAAGGTTCTATACCTGATGCACAAGTTCATGGGCAACCACAGTGGCCACCCTCTGTTGGTTTGATGAGGCTGATTCCTCAGGGTCATAGAGCAGGTTCGTTTCTCTGTATGTGATGAGTCCCCAGTTCTCCATAGCCCCAGTGCCAAAATCTGGAATAGCGATTTTATCTATGCAAAAAGAGAGTCCGGTGAGAAACATTCTTTCCATGTGTTCATAATGTTTCTTACCAAATTAAGTTCTTTGGATGAATGTATTTTAAAAAGGCTAAAAATAATTTCTTAGAGTAAAAAACAATCATCTATTTGTGTAAACTTTTCAGTCTTAATGAACTCAAAATTTCCATGGAACTTTTCCTGTTGGCTCCAGGTATCAATGTGTCTTTTATTTTTTAAGAAGGATATTAATGGCAATGCTCTTTTCAAGTCCTCTATAGTTCTATGTCTTTTGTTCCTTTATGTATTTCATTTTTATTTGCTTTTTTCCCCATGACTTTCACTTTGATAACACCGAGCTTCTGTTTGGGGGGATATGCTGTAAAAAGGAGTGAGAAAATGGAACACTTAGAAGTGTAGAGTTTCCAAGCATATGGAAATATATTTCGATCCAAGGATACAGATTACTAGAGAATACAAAATTCCACTTTTCCCTAATTCTGTACAATTTGAGGTCAACCTGATTCCCTACTAATTAAATACTTACCATCCACCATATGTCTGTATTAAATTAGCTGGATCAACGTGGAATTGACTATATTCTCTCTAAATTCCCTTTCATTTCTGAAGTGTTGAATTCTATCTAGACATTCTATTCCTTATTTTTGCTGGGACCTATAATCTTACACAGAGTATCTGACAGGAAGAGGCAGTGCTGATCAGTTCTGTATTAAATCCCCAGACAGAAAAGGTTGAGATTGATCAGTGGGCACAACACAGCTTCTCCAGTTAATGAACTATGATAAGGATGGAATTACTTTTATTACATACAATTTAAATGAGGCACATATATGAAAATAAATTAAATTTTCATCTAAAATTTAAGAAAAGATCCTTTCTCGTTAAAATAAAAATTCTTAAAGCTTTTTATAAAAGAACGAAAATGGATACATCTTAAATGGAGGTAAAAATTACAGCAGTTTCCTTTTAGTGTTATTTTCATTCTTAGATTTGGTTATTTTGTCATGAGAATACCACTTAAAGGTTGGAGAACTATTCTCCCAAAGGGCCAGTATTTTCCATAATGTTACAGTGTCACATGTACCTAACTCATGAACAAAAGGAATTTTTTGTAACCTCATTTCCCTGTGAGTATTGACATTATAATTAATTAGCTCTAGTGCTTTTAATTTTGGGGGGGTGTAATATATACAGAAGTCAATTGTCAGGATAGTCTAAGATAAAGTCAATTCTGAAAGGGTTGAAAATGTAGATGAAAGTATAAAGAAAAAGAAGGAATGGGGAGAAAGAGGAAGAAAAGAGAAGAGAGAAATACATTTGTGAGATTTCCACATCCCAGGTTATCCTGAGTGGTACAAGAGAAATAAAGAGAAAAAAAGACTTTCTAATTAATGCGCTCAACATTTTATTAAATTATTCCGACTTTGGTGAAAAGTTGTTTCCCCTCCTGTCTCCTTCCCAAGTATGTGTTAAGCAATTTTTTTTTTAAAATGTAGCATCCAGAAAGTTACCTGGTCACAGCCATTGCCATGTAGAGAGTTTGGTATTCCAGTTGCTTTGCACTGGTAATTTATTAAAGTAAGGAGAGAAACAGAAATAGAGAAGTCAACTATTGTTTGGTTTGTTTTCTGGTTGCCTTCATTTCATCCCTACAGACATCTCTATGGGCTTTACATTTAAAGTCTTTGCTAAAACCACTTTTGCTAATGATAGGAGTATTGTATCCACACCATTGTGATTATAGCACTATTTTTATTTTAAAAAGAAAACATGTTCCACTCCCTCCTCAATGTTGGAAGAAATATTTATGGAAGGAGCACCAGTGTTTCATTTTAACTGCTGGAGAATCTAGAATTTGTGTGCAATAGTGGAAAGACTGGAAATACATGGCACTCTGACAGCATTATTTATCAGCTCACTGATGGTAGGGAGGCAGTGTAAGCTATTGGGATGGGTACTGATTTTGAAATCAGCTGATTCTAGGTTGCTGTTTATGGCTCCATCATTACTGATGTCTGCAGTTTTACATATATACTTACATCTTTATTTGAAAGTAAAATACTATACATTTATTGGGTAAAAACAGAGTATAGATGTTATTTTTGGAGGAATCCAGAATGGATCTTTCAGCATCTAATAAGTATTAGGCACATAGTACAGGCATATAATAAAAAGAATAAGAGATGACCATTAACTAAGGATGCTAAAACTGGAGAAAGTGAGTTAACCTGGATGAAAACAAAGGCAATATTAAATATAAGAAAATTAAAAAATGGTTCTCACCTAATTTAGGAAGAGAATATTCCATAGCAAAGTAGTCTTCAAAATAATCAAACACACTTTTAGTTATATTTGCAGCATATTCAGCTGTGTGTTTTTGCTCTGGCTGGACATATATAGTGAGCTATTTAAAAAAAACACACACACACAAAAATCCAGTGAAAATTCTTCATCTGATAAAACACAGAAAATACGACCCATGACATAGTGGAAAGAAGGTGGACTTTGGAGCCAGATAAGTCTAATTGGAATTCCAGTTCTACGTGGTCTTGGACAAATTGCTTCGCATCTCTGAGACTCATGTGTAAAGGAAAAGAATACTGCATAACTCACTGAGTAATTTCAATGACTAGAAATAATGTAAGACATAATGGCTGGCATAGTGTCTGATATATTTTTAAGTGTTATTACCTTTTTTTCTATTTAGAACATATATTGTCTTCTTAATATTTATGTTTCTATCTACATATCTATCTCTGTGTAATTTATCTTTGAGGAAATAAAGCATGTGATTTTTCATATCTAAAAGGGCCCTTAGACACATGTTTTCCACTTGTGCTTTTTTATCCATTGCTACCCAAAGTACCCTTTTGATATGAAACTATTCTACTTCAGAGTCTAAAATACAATGATTCAAAATTTTCCTGAGAGGGAAGCATCTTGATAAGCTACACCTTGATAACCTACAGCTCCAAGTCTCTAGGATTTACTTTATGCCATGACATAATTTATAAATCAAAGCAAGTACAGACTTTTTACCTCCCAATTCTAAGCATGTACAACCCAGAATAACCAACACAACAATGAAGGAGAAAAATAAAGTTGGAGGACTGATACTACTTGACTTCAAGACCTACTGAAAGCTAGAGTAATTAAGACAATGTGATATTAACAGAAGAATAGGCAAATAGGTCAATTCAAGACAATAGGAAGCCCAGAAATGGACCCACATAGAGTCACTGATCTTTGACAAAGGAGTAAAGGCAATACAGTGGAGCAAAGATAGTCTTTTCAACAAATGGTGCTAGAACAACTGAACATCCATGTGTAAAAATAATGAATCTAGACCCAGAGCTCACACCCTTCAGAAAAATTAACTCAAAATTGATCACATATCTAAATGTAAAACACAAACCTACAAAACTTCTAGGAGATAGCATAGAAAAAAACCTAGTCAGCTTTGTGAAAGATGATGTCAAGAGAATGAAAAGACAAGCTGCACACTGGAAGAAAATAGTTGCAAAATGCCCATCTGATAAATGACTGTTATTCAAAATATACAAAGAGCTCTTAAAACTCAACAAGAGGAAAAGAAACAACCTGATTAAAAAATGGACCACATACCTTATTAGACAGCTCACCAAAGAAGATACGCAGAGAGCGAACAAGTATATGAAAAGACACTCCACATCATATGTCGTCAAGAAGATGCAAATTAAAATGGCACACTCACTAGAAAGGCGAAATCCCAAACACTGACAACACCAAATGCTGGTGAGGATGTGAAGCTGTAGGAACTCTGATACTTTGCTGGTGGGAATGCAAAATGGTACAGCCACTTTGTAAGACAGCTTGGCAGTTTCTTACAAAACTAAACATACTCTTACCATATGACCCAACAATTGTGCTCCTTCATATTTACCCAAAAGAGTTTAAAACGTCCAGCACGAGCATGTTTATAGCAGCTGTATTCATAATTGCCAAAACTTGGAGGCAATCAAGATGTCTTTCATATACCACATCAACTGTGGACAATGGAATATTATACGGTGCTAGAAAGAAATGAGCTATGAAACTGAAAAAATAAGGAGGAATCTTAAATGCATATTACTAAGTGAAAGAAGCCTATCTGAAAAGGCAACATAGTATATGATTCCAACTATGTGACATTTTGCAAGCATCAAAACTATGGAGACAGTAAGGAGATCAGTGGTTGCCCTGCCAAGGGGTGAGGGATGGAGAGATGATTAGGTAGAGCACAGAGGATTTTTAGAACAGTGAAAATACTTTGATACAGTAATGATGGATATCTATCATTATACATTTATCCAAATGCATAGAACATAGAACACTGAGAGTGAACCCTAAGGTAAGCTATGGGCTTTGGGTATTACAGTGCGTTGATGTAGATTCATCCTTGTACTCTTTGGAGGAGTGATACTGATAATGGGGAAGGCTATGCATGTGTGAGAGCAGGAGGTTTGTGTGAAATATTTGTACCTTCCCCTCAATTTAGTTGTAAATCTAAAACTGCCCTAGAAAAAAAAAGTTTTTTAAAGAAGTGTGTGAGGAATTCAAATAAAGTATATTTGTTGAATCTAAGGCCTGATTCAAAACTCTCAAGTAAAGCAAAAGATGCAGCCATCTGGTAAGTTCAGTCCCACCTACCTAAACAGGACAGGTGACTCATCATTTGAAAATAGGAAAAAATAAAGAGAAACTAGGCCTGCCTTCCTCCTTTATTATTATTTCAAATGCATTGTTAGTTTTGATCTTCTTTTTTAGACACACAGCTTTTCTTAGACATGGTGAACTGAGAGAAGATCCAATAATTTCAAGGATGAGTTTCTAAAAAGCATCCCTTAAACCACCAGCGCTGGCTCACTGTTCCCACACCTACTGGGTAGTTGACATTCGTCCTTTATTGATATAAGTAGAGACGTGTTCATCTTCATCTTCAGGGCTACAAAACTGACTCATTCATCAGCCCATCATTCTTTTAAGTTTTGTTTTTTTTTAATTAATTAATCTATTTATTTATTTGCTTTCCAGAAGAGGTGATACATTTCCTCACTGACCTCCTGTTCTCTTTGTGAACAACCACATGCCTCTTCTAAGAAGTTAAGTGAAACCAAGGATCCAGTTGGCGGCCACTGAACAGAGCAAAGGTAATTGCCCCCTATGAAATCAAAACCGTCACATGCATATAGGATTGCTGTGTTGTAAACTGAGATGCTCAGAATTTTTCATCTGTGAACTGATTAGTATGTCAGTACTTCCTCAGAATTTCTACCACATCTCTTCCCTTCTGTTAAAACCTTCAGAAAGGGTAGTTCCTCTTGACCCACTCCACTGTGGTCTACACACTCTGTACTTTTGTGTGGTACGTATTTGGAGAGTGAAAGAGGGTTGAGAAAGAGGAAGAAGAGGTAACAGTGAGGTCCCCCACCTTCAGTGGAGCAACGGGGAGGAGAAAGACCTTGTGCTTTTTCTACCAGTTCCTTCTCATTGCCTGTGCTGGTAGATGGACTCCCTTCCATCAGAATGCTTCTGAGATTGTCTGGGTTTCTTACTCTCCATGTTTCTGTTGCCAGCAGCAATGCTGGCATGCAGTGTCCTTCAACAAGATTGATGTTAATGTAAATTCAATCAAAATAAAAGTAGTTCCTTCCTCTTTTGTTTCTGAGAAGCTCAACACCACACAGAAGTATGTTTTGCTCTACAGTCTGGCCAGTCTGCAGGTCACCTATGATCTATGACCCTTATTTTGAAGCATCATCAATCATATTTTATGACCACTGCTTTGATCAACTGAGTTAAGCAGTCACAGAATATATAGATACAGCCCATTAACGTTGTGATGTCCTTAGCCAAAGCATATTTATGTGTCCTATCTGCCATATATCACAAACATTTTTATTTTAAAGATTCCTTTCTGTGGGCTTTGGTAGAAGTGGCTGACTCTCCTCTATCGTCTGCTAAGCCTCAGCACTCTGTCCATGACGAAGTTCAGTAAATTGCTCCTGAGTTGTCATTCCTCAGTAATAATTGCTGTCTTTCTAGTTTACATGCTTGTTTTACTGAGATAATTTTTTTAAGCATGTAGCTAACCATATTGAAATAGCATGGGGTGAAAAGGGAGATATCCATGTATATTCTTTCTTCTTCTTAACTTCTAAGAAGTCACATATACCTTTATCATTAAGGACTCTATTAAAGGTTAAATATAAAGGTTTTGTATAAATTTTATACATATATACACATATGTATGCATATATATATGAAGTTTGTACAGCTTCAAGAACCTACCATGAATGCATATATTTACTTTTTAAAGATAGTAAAATCCCTGAGTGAATTAAATTTTCTAGATATACCACTGGTGGATAGTGTTGGTCATGGCTCAAAGCACTGAATCTGCTGGGCTAGTGTTGGATGTGGAATCTATGCCTTCTGAAGCCTATATGCTGCTGATTATTCTGTAATACATCTGCTTTATCACCGTTGTTGCTTTTCTCTTATCCTGTGGAAATCTATGGTAAAGAAGGCTTTTAGAGTTGTTAATATTGTCCTTTTAATTAAGGGTCTCCAGGAATTTGAGAGAGAATTTAAGCTGTGAGAATTGATTCTAATTGGTTACTGTCATTTCTTTTATGTGCAATCATTATGATTACTTATTAGTCTGAGTACTTAAAAATTTCCAGATAATGTGATAAGCACTTACTATGCGATGTTCCACTCTACATATCAGTTTTATGAATCTGACACTATTAATAATAAAATAAAATATTTTGCATCACTGATGATAACTTCCAATCCTTTCATTAGTCCAGTTTCCACAACTGTAAAATCCAACAAGTTCTGAAAATCTAAAGTTCTTCATATGTTCTAAGCAAACTAATATGGTAGTATCATCTAACCTGAACTGATAGGAGTTTTTTAAAATAATTCTTATTGTTCTCAGTACAAAAATATTGCTACAGAAATATTACTGTTTGATATATAAGGTGCTGCCCCAGATCCTGCTGTTTTTACTCAATAGTACCTTTCACAAATCTGAAAATTTCTGAATTCCAGTGTACAAGTCACAAAGGTTTTAGATAAGAATCGTAGACCTCTATTTCAAATTTTAGAGTTTGAAGTGTTTTAAAAATAAACTTCCTCATTGTGTACATGAGAAAAATGAAGATAAAACTGACACTAGACTTCAGCGCAGCTCGTTTTACTATATCATTCTACTACTTTTTTCTGTGCCTAAGAATGAAACGTGACTTTCTCTAGCTACAAAATAGAAATAATAATACCTACCTCATAGTTAATGTGAGCATTAAATAAGCTAATCTAATAGTTTTATGTGTCCATCGAGAACATTTGTATCATTAGAGACAATATATTGAATGATTAACCTCTAATTTTCTTTGGACTTCCTTATGTGTGGGTGAAAATTGCATTGTGGTATTAGGAATTAGGAATACTATTAGAATGAAGGGGGGGAGGAAACTAAAAGTTAAGTTTTTGACTCCAGAATAGGCTTTTCATGCCCACACAATAAATTTGAAAGCCAAAACCTTTTGATTCGCAAGAGCCCGGTTGGAAAGGCTTTTAATAATAAAAACAGAAGGTGAGGAAAAAGAAAACCACAGAGTTTATGCTTTAACAATAGTGTGGAAGAGAATGGAGGGAGGCCCAGCCGGCTCTGTCTCAATAAACTAGATGAAATTTTTGTGAACCAGGAGAGGGGTACTGAGGTTGATGGGGCAAGACTCTGGAAGGGCATGTTAGGGTCTAAGATGAAAGGCACTGAACTTGGAAAGACTATGTGAACAGAGGGAATTAGGCTGAACAGATGGCAGCCACCACTGCTACCACCACCCTGGTCAGAAGCCCAGCCAGTGCCTGCAGGTTTGCCACCACCATCTGGGGGCCCTGCAGATCTACTGTGCCCTGTTGTCCTTGTCTGCTGAGTGTCTTCCACTGACAAAGGTGGCCAAACATCCAGTTTGCCCAGGAATATCCCAGGAAGGTAAATCTACTGATTATCTGTTCACACCTCTCATCTCAGCATAGTTAATAACACCTCTATTATTTATATTTTATAAATGATAAAATGTATGGTCACTCTACCCAACAACAGCCTGCCTTTCCACTGCCGATCATCAAGCAGACTTAGCATCTGTTCATTTCGTGAGGTTTGTCCCTCTTATCTGAACTGTTCCAAAAGACACATCACTTTATATGGCCCAAGACTCTTGCAGGGCCTCCTAAAACAGAAGGTGAGATCTTTGGCACTCAAAGAGATGGTATATCAGCAAAGAACTGAAAACACACTCGGATGACACAGGACATAGGTGACTGCCCCTGTTGCACATCTCAGTTGAAGTGTAGTTATCTTAGCATATTTTACTCCCTTCAGGGCTTAGCATACTCCTTGTGCACGCAGTAGGTGCTCAATAAAGACTGATAAAACATTCTGATTGGAGGAACCCTAAATTTTATTATCGATGCTGACATAGCCAGGATGAAAAAGAGAAAAGAATTCTATATTGTTTTTAATTCTATAAATGCATGTTTAAGGTACATAGTTAGTATCACTGAATGTCATCAAATGTGCTTAATTTTATAAATTTATGTCCTTGTAATGTTCTTCTAGCAGTAGGCAGGCATTTGCGGAGGAGGAATACTTAGCAGAAAGGAACAGTGATACTTTGGGATTTTTTTCAAGTTTTGTTTGTGACTACTTTATCACAGGGATGTGATATATTCTTCCTAAATCTTAGTTTGCCTCTTATCCATAGGTGATTACAAATACACAAAATTTTGGCTTGAAATTTGGGTGACTAAGGACTGTTTTTTTGCTGTGGCTTTGAAGGTTCAAAATGTGTTCAGAACTTTGAGTTCCAGAGCTCAGCTGCTATGAGGTACTGTTTGAGAAGAAACCCAGATCATTACTTAGGTTACAGAAAACATTTGTTTGCAGCTGACTTCTCATTTAAGTCAAAATTTAAGTTGTTTGACGCTTGGTGATAATCATTACTACAGTAGCATTTTTTTTAAACAAACATTTAAGAAATCTACCTTACCTCATAGAATTTTATTTTATTTTTTATTAATATTATTTTATGAATTTGAATAAAGAATAAGAATCATTAGCAGTCTTCTATGGCTTCTTGAATTAAATACATTTCTTTAGAGAAGATTAAGAGCCCTTAATGTAAAATAGCCCTTCTAGGAAAGAAAGAAAAATTTTGTAATTTATTAAAATGCTATAAAAATCAAACTCATTCTGAAAAGTTAGCATCAAGAAGACCACAAATAACAAATCTTAGTGAGGATGTGGAGAAAAGGGAAACTTTGTACACTGTTGGTGGGAATGTAAATTGCTCCAGCCACTATGGAAAACAGTATGGAATTTCCTCAAAAAACTAAAAATAGAACTACTATATGATCCAACAATTCCATTTTGGTAGATAGTCAAAGAAAATGAAAAAATTAATTCAAAAAGAAATATGCACACAATGTTCACAGGAGCATTATTTACAATAGCCAAGATATGGAAGCAACCTAAGTGTCCATCAACACATGAATGGATAAAGAAGATGTGATTTATATATATATACACACACACACACACACACACACACATATACATATGTGATACACACACACACACACACACACACTGGAATACTACTCAGCCATAAAAAAGAATAAAATTTTGCCATTTGCAACAACATGGATGGACTTGGAGGGCATTATGCTTAGTGAAGTAAGTCAGAAAAAGACAAATACTATATGATGTCACTTATTTTCAGAATCTAAAACATACAACAATCTAGTGAATATAATAAAAAAGAAGCAGACTCAGATACAGAGAACAAACTAGTAAGGAGAGGGGAGGGGGAAAGGCAAAATACAGGTAGGCAATTATAAGGTACAAACTACTATGTATAAAATAAATAAGCTACAAAGATATATTGTACAGCACAGGGAATATAGCCAAATATTTTATAATAACTGTCAATGGAGTATAACCTTTAAAAATTGTGAATCACTGTGTCATACACTTGAACCTTATATAATATTGTAAACCAACTATACCTCAATAAAAAATGTAAGGCAACTAACATTCAGAAAAGAAAATATGCGGAGTTAAGTCTTTTGAGCTACCTTCCAAACCTGGTTATCTTTTTTCCTAACAGTTTTTTAGGATTAGGTCCTCTAATCTGAATTTTCTCATGAGCATCAAGGACATTTTAAGCATAGTGAATGGTTCAGGTACTAACATCTACTACTACAGGTAAAAAATTAAGAAGAACATAAGCCTCAATTCAATATTTATTGATATAAAGAGATTCTTTCCAGAATGGTGAGTGTAATCAGGATATTACAGATTCTTGAATTGCACAGTATAATCTCATTATGAATAGCAGGTGATAAATGTACCAGAATAATACTGACAGAAGCAGAGTAGATAAGAATGGTCTTTTGAGTCATGAAATTTCTACTAAAAATATATTACACAAAAACTAGCTAGTTTCTTTTCTTTTCTTTTTTTTCTTTTTTTTTTTTTTTTTTTTTTTTTACTGAAAAAGTAATATAGACACTTTGGCTCTAGATCATGTAGTAAATTGATGCTTTGATATACCCGTATTGTTCCTAACTTACAGAAATGACAGATGCAATATAAAATTGGAAAACCCACAAGACATATGAGGGCTTCTAACAATATATGCATCTCTGTGGAGTTAGTAAAAATACAAAGCAGTGTGTAGGAACTAAAGCTATCAGTTTATTGAGCTCTAGTTTTAGAAGGAATTAGCAACAGGTTCCTGGGGGTCAGATTGAGGTCATACTTTGGAAATCATGTTTTTAAACTTTTTCTGCTATTTCTGATTGTTTTCCCATAGCTTTCTGTTCTTATCTTATGATGATCATATCTTCTTGAATCTCTGAGTATAATAATTGAAGGATTTATGTGTGAGAATTCTAATTTTTATGGCTTTTTTTGGTTTCCCTAGCTGTTACTATTTACTCACTCTGTGCTTTTCTGTTTATTTGTCTTGGATTTTCTCTTTTATGTTGCTTATTTTCCTCATATGCCTGTTTGTCTTATGTTGTCTTTTCAGCTCTAAGAATGTAGTACTGTGAGGCTGGTGTGGGTTCCTGCTGATGTTATGTTTAAGTGGATTTAAGTAGGGTGGTTTTCAGGGGTAGGAAATTGTACTGGAACATTTGTACTTGGGTGTTAAGTACTAGATTCCAATTTAGAGTGAGTGGGTAGGGGGCCAGTCAGGCAACCTCTCAAATGCCCAAGAGGTGAAATTTATCTTGAATTGACATTCACACTGCCTTAAAGTCTTCCTGTAAGATCCTGTTCAACTTTTGAAGGAAAGAGCTCTACAGGCTTTTGCAGGAGGGAAAACTCTGGTTTTCTGTCTTCTGTATGTGGGGTAGAGGGAGGAGCATCTCTTCCCTCCAGTGACTGGTGAAGAGGTAAAGATATTTTTCAGAATATCACATTTCAGAAGGTGGAGCAGGGTACATTGTTTGAAAAGAATTTGGAATTTGAGATTCCACCAGTTGCCACTTGGGTGATCTTGAGCAAATTACCTAAGCTCATTGTTTCAGTTTTCTCCTCTGTAAAGTGAGAATGATGATTTCTTTCTTATAGAATTATATAGCATTTTGTTTTATGTATATAATATGTAGCACAGAGGTGGACTAACCATTAGACAGCCTAGCAAGTGTTCACGGCCTGAGCAAAATAGGGGCCTCCAAACTGAGGAAAATAATTAGGTAAAAGAATTTAGCTTTTCTGAAGAAAATTATTAAGTTCATCATCTTGATTTTTAAAAAGCTTATTTATATCTTCTCATACTTTTAAGAAACGCTTTTTGACACACTATTTAGAATTACATATCAGAATGGCACCACAGACATTTCAGTGCTTAGTTACTTGAAGAATATTTTTCTACCTCTGGTTTCTTATTCTCCCTCTGGTCTCCATCTGGGACCCCAAACATATACACCCAACCGTTTTACTAAATTGGGCATACTGAAATGTTTAATACGTTTGTGCTGATATACTTAGGAGCTAGCTTTGGATTTATAGTGAATTTTCCCCTTAAAATAATTCAAGGCTATGTATTCCTATGGCTATTTTGTTGGTTCATTTTCCACCTGGGCCCTTTTGGCTTACATTTTTCTATATTGTTCAGTGTATCATTAGGATCACAGATCCTGGTGACCAGTGGGCTTTTCTAGTCTGTTGTGTGAAAAAAAACTATTCAAAAAAAGTAGAAAATCACAAATGCATAGGTGGTAAAGTTTAAAAAATACAGTGGTACTCACAGGTATTCCCCTTTTTGACATTCTTGTTACGGAGTCAAACTGATGTACAGCAAAGCACACCAAGTAAGTGCTCATGGGGACAGACTTCTGGAAAGTTGTTCGATTCCATTTATCATCCACCGACTCTTCTTTCTATCGAAAACAAGAGATAATCTTTTGTTTATAAAAAGATCAATCATGCACAAGACAAATAGTTGCTCCAAATCTGGCTTTCTAGTCAGACATCTTTTGTCAAAGCTTATGGGTAAAAAGCAATTTTACCCTAAAATGGTGATGTTTAAAAAACTAAAGAAAAATGCATTTTATTTTTAGTGCTGTGACAGAGTGACAGAACTATATACTGGACTAAGTTTCTCAAAGAGAAATACAACTTTGTGATATAAACTGGACAGGAGTTTATTTCTCTTTCTACATTAAACACACAATCCTGACCATAATATTTGAGCGGATACCATGACCCCTTAATGAAGAATAGGCTAGTGCTCAGTTCCTTGCACACAGGAAGAACTAAGCAGGTATCTGCTGACTGACTATGTGCAGGAGAGCAATGGCTGTACCAGGCATAGCAGGATGTCTGATTTTCTTTTCCAGGCCTGGTGGTCTCCATCAGAGACCCAAGGTATGGTCACTAAAGTCACTGCTATGGATGGAGAGAAGGATTTTATTACTTGAATCAACTACCAACCCCACCTGTCTGGTTTTCTATCCATGCCAACTTTGCTTTCCTCAATGCCAATCACCAGATCTAAATACTTCATCCATGAATACTTGCCTAATTCCTGCTACCCATTGTTTAAACATTTCCATATGCCCTGCAGCCACACAGTAAGTCACACTGCAGTGGGAAGCTTTGAAAAAGAATTAAGAGAAGGAGGCTGGACCAGAACTTAATGCGTCATTGACAAAGCAAGCATGTTATATGCATGCGCTTGTAGAGTAGTATTGGAGCCCCAGCAAAGTTACTCTACAATACAAACCTAGTAGTTTTAACCTCCTAAGGACCCAGAATATTCACCCTCTTCCAGGACTATTTTCTGGAACTAGGTGAAGGTGAAGGAGTATACTCTGCAGAATGAAAATGTCACGTAGGGAAATCTTAAGCAGAGGTTAGTAAAGTTTGCACTTTTTCTCCTCCAACCTTCATTTTCTCCCTTCCATCCCAAAAGATTCTGATGGCATTTTACTCTGATCCAGGCTTCTGCGTTAGTATGTCATACTTTAAGTTCATCTTTTCCTCTTTCTTCTCCAATCAAAACTCAATTGTCCAGGTGTCTGACACTAGAAGAAAAGTTGATAACCTGACTGACGTTGAGGCATAGATGGCTGGTGATGGTTTACTTTTTGACACTCTTAAAGCTTTTGTTTGCTTTTTCAAGGGATATCTGTAATTAAAACAGATGAATTTCAATGATGATATTTCAGATAGTGGGACAGAAAGATGCAAGATATAACGTAGGCAGAGTACTTTTCTGGTATCAGGTAGGTGACAATTATATCTAAGGGTGAACTTGATCCTTTTACATGTCAAAGATATAAGGTATAATAAACCTCAACCTTGAAGTAATGACACTCTAGTTAACTGTGTTGCCCATTATGGGGTGGAGGAGCAGTAGCAGAGGAAAGAGTCATGTTAATAATTATTCAAGCAGAACTTATTGTAGCCTATTTTTTTTTTTAACATTTAATGAGTACTTCTTGTTCGCTGGAATACCTATGGGTATGGTGCTCTCTGGAGCTGGTGTCTATACTTCAAGATTTAAGTGATGATTTTTTGCAGTAGCTCTATCTTGAAAACTGGGTGTATATTCAACTGAAAACAAAGAGTATTTTTATGTCTGTAATTCCATTAGTTTGCTTTTGATTTGTCATGACTAGGAGATTCTCTCACTTAAGCAGAGCCCAGCTGATGTATGTCTACTGTATTCACTCTTGCTTAGAAAGCCCAATGTGGTGTTTTTGACTGGACTGTGATATCTTAGGTTAAAGACTTCTAGTGCTCAAAGAAAAGAGATTGACCAAGTGTATTTTCAAGCCTCTAAATAAGCTAGTAGAGCATATTTAATTTGAGACTTCAGTGGGTTCTCTCACAACAAATCAGTTAATTTATCAGATATTGTAAACAGTCTAGCTGCATAAATAAAACAAAAATACTCACCTCCACTGGCATATTTGAAAGTGCCTTATACTCTTTGAGGTGGATGATAGACACTGTGTAAGTTGCCTTTTTGTTGGGCTCATCAAAACAAGGAAAGGATTTCCTGGCATCTGTTGGTTCATGATCAGTGGCTGCTATGCTCCTTGGAAACAAACACAAACAAACAAAATATATATTGCCTCTTCTGACAGCCCTTATGTTTCTAATTCTATAGAGAAGAATCAATTTTGTAATTATAACTACTGCATTTCTTAAAATTAGTTTCCATCCAGAAAACTATCAAAGAGTTGTCAAAGTCTTTCCTGGGATTTTCAGGTTAACAAATAAGTGAAAATCCAGAAACTGCTTCAGATGTTTTATATGAAAAGATATTTTGAGGCCATAACTAAAATCTGTGAACTCTAAATGAGCAAAAATTAATCCAGTTATGAATGATCACTTTTTCCACCCCAAAGCCATCAAGCAACAAGTAGATGAACACAAAGCCAAACTCGATGGCTTGCTTGTAACTGTCCTTGTAAGTGTGAACAGCTGTGTTCTGTCTCAGAGTAAAGGAGTATATTCCAGAGTCCACAGCTCCTGTCCCACAGGAGCTGTCCCTAATGGCACATTTTTTCTTACTTGTGTTACCCCAGGGAAAAAAATCCAGTTTCATTTCCATGAAAGGCAGTGCCTTGAACAGTCTCCCAGTGAAGCAACCTTTGGCCAGGTTTAAAGCCCACATTTGGAAAGAGACAGTATTCTTTTATGGCTCTAACTAGATACATGCTTTTGTAAGCTAAAATGTTAATATTTAATGTTTCCATCACTTCAAAGTAGAAATATTTTTTTCTGAGTAATTGCTCCAAAAAACCCCAATGAATATATACTTTTTACATGTAGTTATATCATAGTAAGATATTATACATTTGCTCATTAGAAGAGTAAGCAAAGTAAAAAGTATAAAAGAAAGAAAAAGTAAGGAAATACTGATTTATATTCATTAATAATTTGTGTAAGAAAAATATTTTGTCCTTCCGGATTCTCAGAGACTAAGGAGGGTATTTAATATAGAGTAACAACTGAAATTATGACATTTTCATTCATCCAATAAATATTTATTGAACCCCTTCCTTCACACACACACACACACACACACACGTGCACACATACATTTACCACACATTATTCTAAGTGCTGAGGGAATAACAAAGAATGAATAAGTAAGTTCATAAATAGAGTGATAAGAGCTATGTAGAAAATAAAGCAGGGGAAGTGACAGAGAATGACTCAGGAAAAGTGATGAGCAACGTTAGGCAGAGTAGTTAGGAACAATCTCTTGGAGTAGATGATGGTTTGCTAAGATTTGAATGATGAGAAATGGTCAGATAATTGGAGATTAAGCAAAATGTGTTCTAGCAGAGGGAACAACTAATTCACAGTCTCCAAAGTGGAAAATAATTTGATGTGGTTGAGGACCTGAAAGATGTCCAGTGTGGCTGAAGTATAGTGAGCCAGACTGGGGGTAGGGGGTTGTCAGTAGAGGCTGTGTTAAGAGCCTGCATTTCATTTGGGTTCAAGATGTATTATATTCATTAATTTATCTAAAACAGAATGTACCATAGGTCAACATCCATCTACAAGAAATTAAAATATTCTAAAATTTCTTTTAAGAATCCACTATTTACAAAAATAATTGTTAAATACTCAGCCAAGAAACCTAATCTTTAAAAAAATAAAACCATAAAAGTGGCTTTCTTTTGGGACACTGTTGGCTGAGTGAGAGGACTTTCTGGGACGACTGTAAATATTTGTACCTTATTATGAGTGTGGGTAACAACAATGTGTGCATTTGTCAAAATTTATTGAATTGTTCCTATTAGATCTTGTGCATTTAATGTATTTAAATTTTACCTAAAAATAACTGTAAATGAATATTGAGCTCCAATAAGTAGGTTTGTATTGTTGCAGTGGAATGGGTTAGCAATTTAGAAACAACCTTTTTGGTATCCTAGGCTTGAGCAAATTAAAAAAAAATGAGGATAGTGCAAGGCAGGTTTCTCACTGTTGGTGAATAGTTATAAGTTTGTAAAAGAGGAAGACTAGAACTTGTTATTGAATTGTAATTGCAGGTTCAGTATAAACTCACTTTTTCATAAGTATATATAGATAAATGGATATAAAAATACACACAGAGACATGTCTTTTCTAGTTCTTTCTGCTTAGCAGGACTAAAAGGAAATGACATGCTTGTAGCAATGAGCACAACTATAGTTCCTACTAAATACCACTCTCCACTAAAAGAAACCAGAACTTTTTATAAAAACAACTGATTCCAGTGCTGGTTCAGGAAGATACAAGATGATCCTGGAACATCTTGCTTTGACAAAAAATAAGGAAGTTCTCAGAGAATTATAGGAATAAGTCAAAAGGACATAAAGCCAGTTTGAGTGGACTTCCACTGGCTAGAGTAGAGGAAATGGGAACATCAAAATAGGTAGTGGGATTATAACCTACTGAATAAAGTAAGAATCCATGATGGAAATTATGAATAGGTAGGTAGGAGAGAGGGAAAGCACTTCTTTACAATAGATTGCCTACTAATAAATTTAGAATGAATGGTGGCTTTAGAAAGTCATCAGTGGATGTCAAAACAAAGGGGCAAAGGTGTGATGAGGAAAGGGATATCTGAATAGTTGCAGAAACTTTCTCTGAAAATTACTTACAGAGAGAAAAACTGTAATTTTACAATGGAGAAAACCATTAGATACCACTGTAAGCAAGTGCTCAAATACAGTATCACTAATAATTGTACAAACCGACATGATGTGATTTCCTGAGAGAGGCACTGCATCTCTTTTGTGAAATTCCTGATAAAAATGCTTAACTTGTGTTTTTAAATTGTGAGGAAAGTCAGACAAACTAAAATTGAGGGACATTCTCAAAATAGCTAGCCTGTACTCTTCAAAAGTAACAAGGTTATCAAAGACAAAGAAAGACTAGGGGGAGGGGCTTCAGGATGGTGGAGAGGGACATGGAGCTCACCTTCCACAAAAACATCAAGAATACATCTACATGTGGAACAGTTCTCACAAAAAACCCACTGATCTGTCAGAAGATCTTATACTAGCAAAGCTACAAGAAAAATCTCCACATAACTGGGTAGGAAAAAAAGAAGAATCGGTATGTGACCTGTGCCCCAGGAGGGAGTGGTGAAAGAGGAAAAGTTCCCTCACCCTAGGGAGCCCATTACCAGTGGAGAGATCAGCTGGGACAAAAAGGGAACTTCAAAGGCTTGGAGGAGAGCACAGCTGCTGGTTCACTGCAAGCCAAACAGGGAGAAACTGGTGAGCGGGATGCAGGCCACCTGCTGCCCTCCCCAGCCCAAGACACAAGCCTGCTGGTATGTGTGGGGGCTGGGCCCTGAAGGTCAGGCTCCAGAGGATAGATCCAGGGAGAGGACTGGGAGGACAAGGGTTGGCTGCACGGAGACAGCCTGAAGGGGCTGGAGTGTGGGTCGAGCTGATTGGGAGTATGTGCAAGGAAGCCCAGGTCCACCATAAAAAGCCCCATTGTTAGCACATGCAAAAGAAGGGGCGGGGCCCTGCTATATTGGTCCTCTTCTTGGCTTGTTCTCTATCAGGATGGCTCTGCCTCTGGGAATTTAGAAAGGTGCAGTCACTGGTGGGTTGCCCCCAGGTGGAGGCAGGGCCGAGGTCTGAGCCCAGCACAAGGGGCCATGAGACTCTGGAGGTGAAGCTGAGTTCTGAGCCTTGCCCTAGGGGGCTAAGGCAGCTTTGTCCCACTGAGAGCTGGTGCACAGCTGAGCCAGGTCCAGCGTTAACAGGGGGCATGCACACATGAAGGTGAGGCTGGTATTTGGACTGACCCTTTAGCCCATGGTGGATCCAGGTGCACAGCTACGCATGACTACAGCGGGTCCTGGTGACCAACTTCAATGGATCTGCTCTAGGTTAGTGGAGCACATAACGAGCACCAGGGCAGACTGCTTGCATTCCCACGGCTGATGTGGGGCTGAGGGCAGAGCCAACAAAAGTGTACATTGGGAGCCTGCACAACAGGTGACAGGTGACACCACAGAGGGCACTTCTTGGTGGACATCTGCAGAGAAATACTCAGTGGCTCCTCTCCCAGTGGGAGTGCTCCAATCATGCCTACCTCACACAGCAGCTCAGAAACGGATCTGGGGGCTTCTAATCCAACAACTGGGGAGCAGACCCAGCCCCCAAGAGGGCTGTGACAACCACAGAGCGAAGAGTAGACCCCACTCTGGTCACCACAATACGAATCACACCCTCTATCCAGGGGGTAACGGCTAGCACACAGGGAGGAAAGGTGAGGAAGCCATCTATACTAAAAACAGCCCTCACAACAAAAATATTAGAAGCATGAAGGCTACACAGGACACTCCCACATAAAAACAGCCCTTCAAGACCAGAGCAGATAACTGTTACTCTCAAATTCATAGAATCAGAGAAATACAAGTTAAATGAAAAAGCAGAGGAACCACTCCCAATTAAAAGAACAAGAGAAATTCCCTAAAAGGACAAATAATGAAATAGACCTCTCCAGTCTCCCAGCTCTCAAGTTCAAAAGGAAATAATAAAAATACTGAACAAACTAAGAAAGACTATCAATAGAAATGTGGAAGACTGTAAAAAGGAACTAGGAACTATAAAGAGGAAACAATTAAGATCAGAAAACTCATTTGCTGAGGTGATATCCCACATCAACAAAAGAAAGGACAAAATCACATGATTATCTCAATAGATGCAAAAAAAATTATTTGATAAAATTCAACATCCATTCATGATAAAAAAAAACTCTTACCAAAGTGGGTATAAAGGGAACATACCTCAACATATTAAAAGCTGTTTATGACAAACGCACAGCCAACATAATATTCAACAGTGAAAAGTTGACAGCCTTCCTGCTAAAATCTGAAACAGTACAAAGATGCCACTCTCACAACTTCTATTTAACATAGCGTTGACAGTCCTAGTCATAACGGCCAGACAAAAAAAAAGAAAGAAAGAAAGAAAGAGGATTCAAATTGAAAGGGAAAAGGTAAAACGGTCACTAAATGCGGGTGACATATTATTTAAAGAAAACCCTAAAGACTCCACACAAAAACTACTACAGCTAATAAACAAATTCAGCAAAATAGCAGAATTCAAGATTAACATACAGAAGCCTGTTGCATTTGTTTGCACTAATAATGAAATATCAGAAGAAGAAAGTAAAAAAAAAACTTTTTAAAATTGCTTCAAAAAAATAAAATACTTAGGAATGAACCTGACCAAGGAGGTGAAAGACTTATATGCAGAGAACTACAAAACATTGGTTAAGGAAATTAAAGATGATTTAAATAAGTGGAATTATATCCCATGCCCTTGGATTGGAAGAGTTAATATTGTTAAAATTGCCATACTACCCAAAGCAATCTACAGATTTAGTGCAATCCCTATCAAATTACCCAGAACATTTTTCACAAAACTAGAACAAATTATCCTAAAATTTATATGGAATCCTCAAAGACCCAGAATTGCTAAAGCAAACCTGAAGAAAATGAATGAAGCTGGAGGCATAACCCTCCCAAACTTCAGACTACAGAGCTACAGTAATCAAAACAGCATGGTATTGGCACAAAAACATACATATAGATCATGGAACAGAATAGAGAGCACAAAAATAAGCCCACACACTTAAAGTCAATCTACAATAAAGAAGGCAAGAATACACAAGGGAAAGGACAATCTCTTCAATAAATGGTGCTGGGAAAACTGGACATGTAAAAGAATGAAATGGGAACATTTTCTCACACCGTATACAGAAATAAACTCAAAATGGATTAAACACCTAAATGTAAGACCAGAAACCATAAAACTACTAAAAGAAAACATAGCAAAACATTCTTTGACATAAATTGTAGCAGTATTTTTTTCGACCTGCTCCTAAGGCAAAGGAAACAAAAGCAAAAATAAACAAATGGGACCTAGTTAAACTTAAAAACTTTTGCACAGCAAAGAAAATCATAAAAAGACAAAAACACAACCTACTGAATAGAAGAAAATATTAGTAAATGATATGACCAATAAGGGGTTGATACCCAACTCAGTACCAAAACAAAAAACAAACAAACAAACAAATAACCCAATTCAAAAATGGACAGAGGATCTTAATGGACATTTTTCCAAAGAAGACATACCAGATGGCCAACAGGCACATGAAATGTGTTCAGTATCACTAATCATCAGAGAAATGCAAATCAAATCACAATGAGATATAACCTCACAGCTGTTAGAATGGCTATCATCAAAAAGACCACAAATCACAAATGTTGGTGAAGATGCGGAGAAAGGGGAGCCCTTGTGCACTGTTGGTGGGATGTAAATTGGTACAGCCACTATAGAAAATAGCATGGAGGTTCTTCAAACAACTAAAAATAGAACTACCTACCATATGCTTCAGCAATTCTACTTCTGGGTATCTATCCAAAGAAAATGAAAATAATAATTCAAAAAGATATATGCACACCAATATTCATAGCAGCATTATTTACAATAGCCAATATGTGGAAGCAACCTAAATGCACATCAATGGATGAGTGGATAAAGAAGATGTTATATATATATGTTATGGAATGGAATTCTTTACATAAAAAAGAATGAAACTCATTTTCAACAATATAGTTAGACCTGGAGGATATTATGCTTAGTGATGTTAAGTCAAACAGAGAAAGACAAAAATATTGTATGCTATCACTTATAATATGGAATCTAAAAAATAAACAAACAATTGAATATAACAAAACAGAAACAGACTCACAGATACAGAGAACAAACTAGTGGGGAGAGGAAAGGGAGAGGGACTAGATAAGAGTGGGGGATTAAGATATACAAGCTACTATTTATAAAATAAATAAATAAACTACAAGGAAATATTACACAACACACAGAATATAGCCAATATTTAATAATAACTTTAAATGAAGTATAATCTATAAAAATATTCAATCAGTGTGTTATATACCTGAAACTAATACACTGTTGAAAATCAACTATAATCTTTTAAAAAGCCCCTATTTATATATGCTAAATTCCATCCAAAGTTACTAAAGTTTTCTAAATACATGCAAATTTGAAAACAAGGTATGTGAG
This sequence comes from Camelus dromedarius, assembly GCF_036321535.1. Classification (NCBI taxonomy): domain Eukaryota; kingdom Metazoa; phylum Chordata; class Mammalia; order Artiodactyla; family Camelidae; genus Camelus; species Camelus dromedarius. The sequence goes on from NC_087436.1 coordinate 45,341,119, forward strand.
ATAACAATAGAAAACATTTTTTTATTTTACTGAATTATAGTTGGTTTACAATGTTGTGTTAATTTCTGGTGTACAGAATAGTGATTCAGTTATAGATATATTCCTTTGCATATTCTTTTTCATTATAGGCTATTACAAGGTATTGAATATGGTTCCCCATGCTATACAGTAGGACCTTCTTTATGTATTTTATATACAGTAGTATGTATCTGCAATCCTGAGCTCCCACTTTGTCCCACTACCCTACAAAACAATTTTAGACCACAACTTCTTTGGGGAGGTTTTATTTAGTGATTAAAATGTCTTCTTTTATAATCAGAATCAGATGAATTGATTTGCAAATTAGTGGGAAAAGCCTGGCAAATCTCACAGTATGTTCAGGAGTAACTCGTGGGTATGTCCTGAATAATTATAATAATTATAATTGTAATTCCAGGCAGATGTGCTGAGGTGAACCATTTTTCCTTAGGGGCCTCTCTATGTTATGTTAATAAGTCACTTACTAGACCCAGCACATTAAAAATATAATTCTATGTAGCTTGTTAATTTACAAAAGAGAAGAAATCCCTGTGACTTCTCTGAGTCCATCAGACCTTAGAGAAAGCTAAAGAGAGAGGAATTGATGATGCAAGTCAATGACCAGTTCACTTGAATCAACTTAAAAAAAACCAACTACTTGATTACCTCGTAAATCATCTAGCTTGTTGTTTCCAGTGAAGACTCTCAAGCTATGTTCAGCAGTTTAATAACTTGAGCCAGCAAAATAAACAGCAGAGTCTGGGTGAAAAACTTAAACGAAGGACTTCTGTTGCAGATGAGGCAGGCACAACTACTCAGTGTCTGTGCAGACTAAGTAAAGGGTTCCAGAATGAAGTAGGGGAGCAGATCAGTGCAAGACTAGATTATTCAGACTCCAACCTATTTTTATGGTGGTTTGAACCAGTTTGTTATTTAGCTTTTTTCCAACTGATTTTTTTCTATGTAGAAGATATTCAAGGTCAAGTAAAATTTCTTTTTGTTTCCTTGCTTCCAAAATAAAAGGAATTACTAAACTCCTGCAACAAGTAAACAAGAGCCCCTCAATCTATTATTTATTGATAATGGGTATACTGATAGCTCAACATACAACTAAATTTTCAAGATCAAAACTGCAAATGAGTATACATATCCATGTATGTGAGGATACACCACACACACACACACACACACACACAAACACACACAAACACACACACACAATTAAATCCATCTCACTGATTTCTCTTCTGCCATGGTTCTACTTAACTCTTAAATTTTTATCACTAAACCTTATGCATCAGGTTTATTTATCCAAATGCCTACCAGACATCTCTTCCTAGATGTCTGACAGGCATTCAACCCATCTGCCACTGAGCTCAACCTTCCCTTCTAAACCTGGTTTTTCTGTTCTATTCCTATTATCAGTGAAAGGTGTGAGCTATCAGTCAGATTTCTGGGGCATCCTCGACCCATAGCTTCAACTCAGCCCTTCCCCAAAGCCAGTCAGTCCGCAAAATGCTGACCACGTTACCTCCAAACTATTTTCTTCATTGTGTTCTCTTCTGTCTGTCCCGAAATCACTGTCCTACCTGATTTTCATCTTCTCTTTCCTGGATCATTGCATATCTGGATCTCTCATATACCCATGTACAGATTCAGTTCTTTTTTCCTTCATAATGCCTGTTATTAACTATCCTTACTTTTTTCTTCCTATGGGTTTTCCAGAATTATCTGTAGCTAGCCTCTTCATATAAACGTCTCCTACAGACATATTTCTTCTCCTCATTCTGCTTTTTTGACTACATGCCTTTCCTTTTTGCCTGCTTTTACCTTCTTGTTTGCCTCTGCCTATTGAAATCCCACCATTAAATCCCAACAATGCTGTAAATATCCAGAAAACCCAAACTGGAAACCATTTGTCCCTCTTTTAAGTTCCTGTTGTAATTCTTGTCAGTTCTAATGATTCTCAGTCCTAAAGTATGAAGATCGCATTCCTAAGTCAAAAAAAAAAAAAAAAGATTTTTACCAACTTCTCTTGCTTTGATGAGATGGGGAGAAAAAGAACCAGGGTAAGTTTTCCATCCTGAGTGCGAAAGTGGAATGTCATTGGTGGGAACTGGACTCCTTTGAAGGAAAGGGCCGTGGCCATTTAGCACGTCCCAGCATGTGCCAGAGGACACTAGTTATGTGAGAGCCTGTATGAAAATGCTTCTCTGTATTCATTCAGTGATATTGAAGTTCTCTCTGTGTGCTAGGTAGTGAACAAGAGAGACACAGCCCTACTCTCAGGGACCCACAGAAGATTCCACAGTCTCATAACGGTTGGGAAACTGCATTTAAACTGCACTCAGTGACAGCTTCTACAGGTTCCCAGTGGACACTATCATATAAAAGCCTCTGAAAAGTCCCACCATTAGGAGAAAACACATCACTTTCTATTTAGTGCTATTGCCTGAACTAATTTGGCCACAGAATCCCTCCTCTGCTTTTTTTCTGGCAGTATCTATTAATACCCCATGCATCTAGAACTCTGTGGAAGAGATACATGGGGAATGCTGTATAAGAGCAACCCAAATGCAGACCAGGAAATTCTGAACCTTTGAGAGAAGAGAATGTTCTTATATACTTGGGAGATATGCATGGAGGGGAACTCTGAGAACAACTGAAAATCCTACATAACTCATTGAGAATGAGTGTTGAGGGGTTTTAGTGGTGTGGGCAGGAAAACATTCCAAAGGTTCCTTCCAGTCCTTTGAAGTGGTTTTCCTCAGACCCTGAGGGACAGACCAGACAGTAGGAAAAGTGACTGTTAAGTTTCTCAAACTTTTGCCTCCTAAGCCTCACTAGAACTCTGTCCCCAGTGAGAAGGTATGGTTCTTGTTGCTAAGGAACTCTAAACTGACTCTGCCATCTTCTCCAACTCTCCATTTGCCTCTGAATTTTGCAGGAAAGACACTCTGATAGTCGTCTCCTCTCTGTGAAGTTCAAGTCTTGGTTGTATTTGCAGAAATCAAGTAATTTTTGTTACTGCTGAGTGCACTCACATTTAGTTTGCTTGGTATATCCCATACTGCATATACTCAAACCTGGAGTTAATTTTACAGTAAGGCAGAAGAGTTGGAAAACTATAATCTTGACTGTATATATGAAATGTATTACTATGGTGGCATTTGGAATTGCATGAGCATCAAATATTATGAAGTTCACTCTAAAATACGAGAAAATGGTGCTGCTCCCTGTGAACTCAGCTCTTGTGGCCTTTGTCTGCACTCTGTAGATGAGAGCCCCCCAGAGGCCTACATTGTCAAAATGTTATTCACAGGCTTGAAAGAAAACAATGCACTTTTCTCATCTGCTTGAAATATTTCATAACAAGGAAAACAAAAAGTATTCCATTGAGCCTAAGTGAGGTTATTGAGTACGTGCCAGAACCGTTCCAAAACCGTGCGTGCAGAACTGGCTGTGCACCCTGTGTAATGTGAGAGCCTCAACTGCCAGCAATGAAAACAGACAAACTCGGGGACACCAGTCCGCCATGAGAGCCTGACTGAGCGGTGGCCTTCCCTGCCAGTCTTGTTGTCACTCAGTATTTCTGAGTATTTTCTCAACCAAGACATCTAAGTTTCAGAATGTCAGCTCTCAAGTATTTATTTTACTGTAAAATTAACTCATACGGCAAAATAATCCAAAGAATTGGAATAAATACTATATATTTCAGTATGTAGTAAATTTTATACTTATAAAATATATACCAGAAACTTATTAATGGAACCACATTCCATAGTTTTTGGCCTTCCTGTAGAGTACAGAATTTTTATAAAATATTTTGATAGCTTTACTCAGATGCAGTTTCTATAGTTTTCACAACCCAAGAAGCAGTTTTAAACTCTTAGCAATAATCATTTAAAAGTTTTGACTTGTTTTCACTTTATACTAACAGATTTTTAGAATCTCTTTACAGTAGGTATTCTTCAGAGTATTATGCCTTTTCCTCTACCAAATTGCAAACACCTTTACAAATCCTCTTATTGTTAGTGAGGCTCAGAGAAATAGATGCTTTCATTCATTGTTTGTGGAAACATAATTTGGGACATATTTCTGACAGTCAGTTTGGGCACACACACATACATATGTGCATGCACATGTGTTAGATATGTGTAGATGTGTGTATGTATCCACATACATGCATGCATTCATACATATGTACTTTGAGCCAATTTCCTAAGAATTTTCCTATAGAAATATTTTAGAAAATAATATATATAGTTTTTTATAACATTGTTTGTTACATTTTATAGGTGTTTATAGGTAATAAAGTAGAAGCAATTTAAGTGCCCAAATCTAATGAAAAAGTTGAATAAATTATGTTATATTCATACAATGGACCCTCATGTATCCATTAAATAATTTATGGAAGAGTATCAAATGACATGTTAACGTGTTGATATATTGTAAAAACATGTTACACATAATAATGCCACGTTTATCTGTGTCCAGAAGAAAAAAACTAGAATATCTGCCTAAATATTAACAATGACTATACTTGAGTGATGGACTTATAAATGGATTTTTTTCCCTTATAATTTTCTGTTTACTAAGTTTTCTGCAGTGAATGTATCTTATTTAGAAAATACTTAAACAAAATAAATGTTACATGTTTCTTGATATATTCATACCCTTTGACCCAGCAATTCTATTTTTTGGACTACATCCTAACATAAGGAAATAAACAGCTACACACTTACAGATGTACTTACAGCTATGTTCTTTCTGACTTGTTTATAGTAATAAAAACTGGAAGCTACTCAAATGTCCAACATTAGGGAATTGGTTTTTTAAAAATAACAGTGCATTCATTCAGTAGAATATTGCACAATCTTTAAAATCAGATTCTTGAAAGTATTTAAGAATAAATGGAACTGCTTAAAATATATTAAGTTAAGTGGTATATGGATAAAGAGATACATGGGCCTAATATAATTACAATTTTGATTACCCTCCAAAATAGTAGAATATACATTAACATGTTGATAGGGGTTACCTGTGGGTGGTAAAATTATTTATAGAACTTTGATTTTCCTTTTTACAATTTTCCATGCTTTCAACAATTGTAATTTTTATAAACAGAAAAAATATGTAAACAATGAAATTTGTTTTATTGCTAGTAATATTAAGGTACAATATATGAATATGATTCCTCCAAATATTTTTTCAAGCTATCATTTCTACTCAATTTATTACTCTACCACACAATGAGATAAGAATGTTTAAATATTTTATTTTAGTCCCTGGGTCTCTCTGGCAAATAATAGAAAGCATTTGACCAAAAGATTTGCTTTGCTCTATAAGATTCTTAAAACAACACAGGAAAGGGATATTCAGAGAGCTGGCCCCAGACTCTGAACAGTGACATAAGGTTTCTTAATCATTTACTTGTTCTGAATGTAAGTAGGCAAAGGTCAAAGCAGTTTCAAGTTCATTGGTACCTCAAGTGTAGCCTTGCTCTCTGATCCAAGGACCACACTCAAGGAATGAAGGTTTTTTGAGTTCATTAAGAGAGTTTTTGCCTTTAACATAGCTCTAGTGATAGCCTCTGACTAACTGACAAGGCAAGTAACCATTTGGCTAGACTCAGGAAATGCAGGTATGTATATACATATATACTTGGAGGACTGTGTGTGTGGGGGGGAGATATTTTTCTGTCCTTAATTACTTAATATATCTTTTATCTCACAAAAGGCTTAGTGTAACCATTGTATATTGCGTGATAGACAATAAGCCCAAAGACTTATCCATGTGCTACCACTGATGCATAGACCCAATGAGTATTTATTGAAAGCCTATCTGTAAAACATAGTTCTGGCCACATGAGATACAGACATAGTCCTGCCTTCCTTTCTAAGTGAAGACACAAAGACAATTCCATGGATTTTACATACTCTTTCAATGTCTCCTCTCCAATAAAACAGACAAAATCATAATTAATATTTACTGATTTTCACTTAAATTTAGTATAATATCATTCTAAAAATTCAGTTTAAAATCATTGCCATGTAGCCCAAGAATACACCAGTAAAATTTACCAAACACATCCATTTTAAAAATTTGAGATAGCTTATGTAAATATTAAGGATAGAATGCAGTACATTATGGTTTTTCCTGATGGAATTTAAGACTTACACTGATTTTTTTGGACTCCATGCAGCTCATTCAATACTTTCAAGTTTTGTGACAGACTTTGAAAGTACAGCAGGGCAAAAATTTTTGCTTCCCAACGTGAACAGGCTGAACTGAAACCGAGTTGAGATAAAGATCAGACCGTCGAAATAATTGAACGGTGGAAAGTAAAAAGGAAAGGAAAAGAAACGGAAAGCACATATATGAACTTAGGAGAAACAAAGCAAAAATTAATATTTACTTGACTTGTCCTTTCTCCACGTATGTCGTTCTATAAAACCCCACGAGCGAGCCGTTCAGCGAGCCAGCGAACTCCATTGTCAGATGGTAGAGACCCTCGGCACTGCTGGGTGCAAGCTCTCCTTCTGCCTCCACCACCACATACTCCTGCTTTTTGTATTCAAAGCACCGCCGGACTTGGACTTGCTCCCCAGAGTGCCTCCTCAGCACTGGGAGCTGGGTGATCCTTGTCTCCCGGATATGCAGCCATAGGTGCTGGGTGGGCGAGCTCACATTGATGGAGATATGCACGCTGCCCGTGTACTTGTCCTCCTCCAACAGGGGCTTCACCTCCAGGTCGTAGTGCACTGGATTGATGAAGTCTGGCAGCCTGAAATCTTTCCAGCCTCCACTTTCATCTTCACTGGCAGGGCAGACCTCCTCCTGGTCCTGTGGAGGGCTCGGAGTGGAAGGAAGGTGGGAAGGAGGTTGGGTTGTGCCCTGTCCTCTGTCGGTAGAGTCACACGATCTGGTCAAGCCCACGGAAAGCCCTACTATTAATCCGACAGCCACCACCACTGCACAGATGATGGCCACATGTTTTGTTTTAATGCAGTATCTCTTAGAGCTTTCTCCCTCTTCAAAGTTCATTTTTTGTTTCCAAAGTCAAATGTTACACATAAAAGGATGTTAAATTTAACTAACTAACGTCAGCAGTCTTCCTTTTTAAATTGGAAGGAATTCCCTGGTTTGGCAGCCTGCTTCTGCTTTCCCACACCTCTCTCTGGCTTCTTGCGTCTTTTCCTCTCCCTGCACGTTCCCACCAGCCACTTAAGGATGAATGTGGAAACAAGGGGGTGGGGTAAGGACTCCAGAAGAGGAGCTGAGCTGGAGGAGGAGGACTGAAGAGAATATTGTCGTGGCTCCCCTTATAAACAACGCATCCCCCACTCCACCCCTCCTGCACCGGAGTGAGTTAAATATAAAACAGGGCTTAGCTTATCAGCCAACAGGAGGGTAATCCTTTGCCAAAGCTCCGTCAGCAGCTTTCAGGGAGAAAGCATTTGGGAAAGAGGTGTGCTTGTGATAGAAAAACTCAACCTTTGCCACTGAGTCTATGGCTTCTTCCTGTTGTGCTTACAACCTCTCTCTCTCCTAATCAAAGGGCTTCTTGAATTTCAGCTATTTTTTCAGGTAGCTTGCCAAAGAAGTTGTTTTTTCTTTTCGTTCTTTTTCCTCATATAAGGTAAACATTCAGATTCTGCCTTTTGCCATAGTCAGGTCCTGGAGTTTGATGCTCAGAGTTGACACATATACTCAGGGACCACTTAGGTACTCAGTAAATATCTGTTGAGTTGGTGGATTAGTAAAGTGTAGCCAGGTCACCCTAAAGCAGCTCAGTTGACGCTGGATGAAAGAGAGAAGGGAACATAAAGAAATTAGACAAAGCAGTACTGGAGCTGTAAAGTGTAAGAAGAAAAAAAAAAAGAATCAGAAAAGGAAAGGATTGAAAAGACAGAAGGGCAAGGAAGATAAACTTGATATACTTGTTAGGTTAGATAACTAAACTCTGTTAGAGAAACTTGTCTCTGCCGAAATGAGATTAAATTCTTTAGCCTTGGATATGGTAGATGATGTTTGGAACAGATTCCAGATACAAAAGTTGGCCTGTTGAAAGATCCATTATCTGCCTACACATATGGCCTCTGAATAAAAAGGTCAAGATGGAAATCACAATAATAACCTCCATGTTTATGAGTAGCTAAGATGTAGACACCCAAGCCACTTTTCATAGTAGCAGTGCAATCATAAATATAAAAAAATGTGAGAGCTTTCTATATGTCAGGCATTATTCTAGGCACTTTATAGAAGTTATCATGTAAGTCTTCTCAACAACTCTATAAGATTAGTAGTAGTAGTAGTATTCCCATTTTAGAGATGGGAAGATTGACATTCAAAGAAGTTAAGTCATTTGCTAAAGGTCACAGAATTGGGGTTTGAAACAGGTTGTCTGAGTCTAAAATCTGTATATCTAACTACACAGCCTCTGTTCTCTGAAGAAGAGAAATGTTTAAGGGTGAAGTTACTAAGAAAAACTTAATCACTGTTTCTCAAAGTGCAATCCATGGGTATTAATAGATATACTTGCAGAGCAGACAATGCTGGGGTAAAGGTAAGAACGTTCTTTCACTGCCTTCCATTCTTTCAGATGGCATCTTACTGTGAATCTCCCAGACAGGATATACTGTTGAGTGATTTCTACATTTAGTTGATGAGAGAGCTTTGTTTGAGGAAGTATCTTTTGAGTCTTGTGTTGCATGGAACACACTGTCAGAAATGCTACTTTAAACTGTTTCAAATTATAAACTAAACAGAAAAAAGAGAAGACTTCAAGATCAAAAAGGGTCCATTTTGCTCTGAATATTTCTATTGTTTTCTCATAAAATAGTAGTAAGAGAAATAGAATTAAAGGAAAGAAGTGTATATTTTTATAAATTATAGGTTCATCTTATATTTATTAATTTCACATTCTGAAGCAATCCTAAACTATTAAAATCATCGTATGTTTAATTTTGGCAAATCAACTTCCTGAATTTTAGCCCTTGAAATCCCTTTTTTATCAGAAAGATCATTTGATGTTTCACTAAACGTTTTATGGGTCAAATGTTTTGATGTGTTCTCCACAAATGAAAGGGAAAATATGGATCAAATTTATATAAATATAATGTCTAGAAAATGAAAAGTAAAAACATTTGGAAGAATGTACATAAGAATGTATGTAGAACTGTTAAACTGGAAGCATTTTTTAAAAAGCTCAGCTAAAGAAAACATAAAACCTTTAGACTCAGTCTCATCTAGAAAAACAGCAATCTTATCACGAGGCCCCATGTTTGGGCTTAACCGAACAAAGGAGATAATAGACCTTTGGTATAAGGTACACTTACCTGGGACTGAGGATATCCACCAGCTGTAAAATATCTCTCCTATTTTCCTGAAATTCTACCATAAGGCATTCATTATTTCAATGAAACGTTATGTTTATGTCTTCTCTGGTTTTTTTGTTGTTGTTATTGTTTCCAGATTGATCTGGGAATCCTTCTGTAGGGTTTTCTGGGACACACAGACTGTGCTTATGATTTTCCCTACCCACATCATCCCTTGGGCACCAGGGTTTCATAAGCCACAAGCAAGAATTACATTCCTGTTACTCATTTGGATCGCCCTGGGGAAAATCAGTGCACTTTACCTACCTCTCAAAAAGGGTCTATGGGCCACCATTCATTCCTCTGTCAGTCACTCAACAAATACATATTGACGTCTTCTTTCAATCACTCAACAAATATATATTAACTCAATAAACATTTACTTTTCAACAAATATTTACCAGAAGAGGAATTCTAGAATAAACTTTAAAATGTGGACATTAAAAGAAATGTTAATAAATACTCCTAAAGACAAGTGGGTAAACCCCTGCTTTGTCCTTAGAATGTAGAAGTTTTGAAAATATTCAGAAAAGCAAAGAAAATAAAATGAAAGGATTCTATTAGTCCTATCATTTTAAACTGCTTTTATATTGGGCTCCCTAATGTGCAATAATACATTGGGAGACGGTGGCAGGACATAGAAACAGTAAGAGGAAAATAATAGTGATAATATAGTCTAGATTTTTGTTCTAAGAATTTCTAAATTATCATTGTCAGTTTTTTCAATGCACTAAGTTATATCTCTATATTCTGAGTTTTAAAACTTCTTGATGTGCTTAATTTACTCAACATTCCCTGTCAGCCTTTGTAGTGTCAAAATTCTTGGCAATAGTCTCTTCTCTCTCTTCTCTCCTATCCAGAATTCTGCAAAAATCATGTTGGTTTAGGGAAAGTGTCTCACCCAATGTTCTTTTATTCCATAAAGAATCCAAGTTAATTATACTAGTAATGATGATTTTTGGATCATGTTCCCCATAAAAATTCTTATCGATCATTCCTCACCATAGGTAATATTAATTATTTCTTTCAGAGGGGAGGTCTGTAATTTTCCAGTTTTTACTTATTAGCACTGATTGTTTGGTTTGAATTTTATTTATTACCACACTAATTTTAAGGAATGACGTTGTCTTCAATTTTGGGGTTTTTGGAAGTAAAGATTTTAGCTGCATTAAGATGATCAAAGTCATCTACATGAGCAACAGAAGTGTTATTTCTCCTGTTGGCACTCTGTCTTCTTGCATCTCTTCTGTTTTTCGTTTATCACTTTCTAAGTATTCTTTTGTTTTAAGCTGAAAAATCATCCCCCTGAAAGTTACCTACATCCTAATCCCTGGAACCTGTGAACGTTATTTTATGTGGTTAGAAAAGTCTTTGCAGATGTGATTAAATTAAGAATCTTGAGATGGAGAATTATCAGGCATTAGGGTGGGTTTTAACATTGCAATCTGATGTGTACTTATAAAAGGGAGGCAGAGGGAAATTTTACACACAGACATACATACGGGTGATGTGAAGACTGGCAGCTGTGAGAAGCTGGAAATGGCAAGAAACAGATTCTCCTCTACAGTTTCTGGATGAGGCATAGCCCTCTGACACCTTGATTTTGGCCCAGTGATACTGATTTTGGACTTCTCGCCTCCAAAAATGTGAGAGAATAAATTTATGTTATTTTAAGCTACTAAGCTTGTGATAATTTGTTACAGCCACAAGGGAATTAATATGACAGTCTTTAGGTATTCATTCAACAAACATTTGTTGAGAACCACAATGTGCCAGGTATTCAACTGATGGAAAAGCACTAAGTAAGAACATATGAAAACAGTCTCAGAGCAGAAGAGTTTTTCTCAAGTAGAAAGAGGGTCAGAATAAGATAGAATATTGGCTTTTTGGACAATGGCATACTCTTTCTTTCCTTCACTTTTGATTTTCTAGAGATACACTTCAGAACTCTGTTTTTGTTCTTCAAAACATATACAGATCTTACTCAAGGCTCTAAAGGATTTTTATGCATTCATTTTCCAGTTGCCTTTACCATGGAATATTTATTAAGAGGGCTGATAAATGGTTTCTTCAGTGAACAGGATGTATGCGTTTCTGTATAAACATTATGACTCCCACTGAATTTATTTGAATCACGTATTAAATTTACATCTGGGGAAAATTTTATATTCACTTTTGATTTGGAAGCTTTAATTCTAGATGCTTTTTTTGATCAGTGATGTTGCAAATCCAGGGCAAAATAATGCTATTTCTTGTGGATATGGTAATTTCCTTCTATCTTCTGCATACATTGCATCATTAATTTTTACTCTTGTCGTTGATGGTAATCTGGTGAATTATTTACTTCTGCATTTAGATACTTTCCTTTGATGTTGATTTTTATTAGCTTTTAAAGAGTTTTCAGGTGACTCTTTTATTCTTGGTTTAACTGATGTCTTTTGCATCTGTGCCTAAGATATTTATATGCATATATTGCAAGGGTTAGCTTAATTACTTAAAATCTCTACTCAGGATTCAGACACATCTCCAAGCGTAGAATCATCAGGTACAGCCTACCATGGGTTAGAGCATATGAAAATTTTAGATACATTTGGAGAAATAATTTCTTTTGGAGTTTACAAGTCAGGGATGCTTTAGCTCCAAGTCAAGAAAACTTAGCTAACTGTGGCTAAACCTATAAAGACATCTAATGACCTCCCATAACAGGAAGTCTGGAGGTAGGGAGTAGCATCATGGTTTGGCAGCTCAATCATGTCATCAAGAAACGAATATGTGCCTATCTGTCCATTCCACCACCTCTCCTGTGTGGTCTCAAGCTGGTTGTCACAGCTCCAGCTATGACAATCTTTCAAAACCAGAAGTGAAGGATGGGAGGTAGAGTAAAAGTTTTTCTCCCTTAAGAGCTCTTTCCTTTTATCCACACAATGTGGATAAAAGACAGTGGAGAAAATAACTTCCCAGAAGTCCTCAGCAGCTTCCCTGACATTTCACTCAGGAGTCCTGACTCACTTGGCTCTGCTGTGGCTTCACCTGGTGGAGAGGAATGTGATGGGAATGACTTAATGTGAAACAACGCCAGTTTCTCTCTAGAACAGCACACATGGCTGGTACAAACAAACTCAGGGTATTTGTCAGCAAATAAGAAGGGGGAATGGCTGTCAGCTAGACAAAAAGACTGTGGCCACAGGTCAAGGAGTGTGAGCATGGCCCAAGTAGACCTTCTGTGTGGAGAGGGAAAGGAGAGATCCTGCTGTTCTCTACCTGCTGCCTCCAGCCCTCCCCACATCTTCACTGTTTCCTTTCTTGGCTCTCCTATCTCCTCACTTCTTCCTAAAGTCATCTTTCATGCTGCCCTAGCAGTGTGCAGAAATCTTCAGTGAGTCCCACTCACTGACAAGATCAGGTTCATGGCATGGTATCCGAAGCCCCAGTTCCCTTAACTCCAGAAGGTTATTTATCTCTCAAAGTCCTTTTTCAAATTTATTCCCATGCCACACTGGGCTATTGATTGTCTTGCAGAAGCATTCTACCCATTGCTGTCATGATGCATTGGCTTGTGCTGAGGCTTCTGCTTGGGTTTTCTTTTTTCCTTCCTCTTCTTCTCTTTTTAATCATTCTCAGGACCCAGCTTACCTCTCTTCTCAAGTAAACAAACCTTCTCTGATCCAGATGGACCAAAATGGTCAATCCTGCTTTAACCTCCTATAAATATACTTGATATCATTCATTTGTCATTTATTTTCAGTCCAGTCCCCAAATGGCCAATTATTCCGTGTATTAGTGAATGTAGTCTAACTGCGCAGACAAGCAGTACCAATATATCTGCTATGTCATTTATTTCTCACTCAGGGCATACCCAAAGTGGACAGTTTTGTTAGTGAACTTTCTGGGACAGCACTCCTCCAGGCTGTGACTGGGGGATTCAGGCCCCTTCCATCCTGTGGGGCTGCCGTCTTCAATATACGGCTCCAGGGTTGCCACGGGAAGAGAAGGAAACATGAGGAATTCATACTGGATTTTTAATCACCTTGGCCTGGAAGTCACCCTCATTACTTTCACTCACAGCCATTGGTCAGAACTAGTCACATGAGTCCTCATAAAAGCCGAGGGACTGGGACAGACAGGCAGCAACAACTCTGCTCTTCAGGAGAGGAGCATGTGTCTTTGGTGGTCACCTAGCCATGAGTGCCCCATGCCGGCCTCCCCTCATTATAGGATGAATTTTGCTGAGACAGTGCAGTGAGCCAGACAAAGAAGGTCATACATAGAAGACAAATACTGTGCCAGTTGCTAGTATTTTTTATAGAGGCCTAAGGCCATATCCAAAGCAAAGTGCCTTCTCGTCACATATGTATAAAAATTATTCACCTACATGCTCACAGTTTATGCTAATTTCCACCTCCATTGCTCTAAATGTTTATCTTAACTAGACTTTTTCACCTGAGCAGACTTGTACTGTGAGAGGGATACACACAAAGTGATTTACTCCTGGTCTCACACTGCTTCTAGGGATGGCTTAGGTACAGCAACTCCCTGTTCTATTTTCCAAAGGTCATTTTATTGGCACTTCAGAATAGCATAGAAACAAATGTTAAGTAAGGGTAATTGCATTCAGGTGGAAGGAAAGAGGAAGGAAATGGAATGAAAAAGAACCAACGTTAGTGGTGCACACTTGGTACCAGATGTCTTTTATTTTCCGTCTTTTTAATGCATCCAGTAATGCTGTAAGTTAGTTATTATGGGTCCCAGCTGCTACTTACCATACTGTGCAGCCTCCAAATCTAAGAGAAGGAATTTAGTACTATTTATGAGTTAGTCCAGACTTCTCCATGAATCATTTGTATTTAGGTACATTATGGACTATCTAAATCTTTGCAGCTAGCCTAAGCAACAAATCATGTTTATAATAGTGTTTATAAGTAAAAAGGTTCTACAAGATCCAACACATAAGACCTACTTATCTAATTGTCAAGCCTGTCAGGACCCTGGGAGAGTCTCTTCCCCAACATGCACTGAGCAGAGTGGCCATTGCATTAGTTTTTGCCCTGTAGCACCCCCATAGTATTCCTATCGGCTTGGGGTGTTCAGAATTTAGTTTTGTAATCTATGAAGTGTAAGTACTGCCAAGCTTATGAGATAAACGATGACAAACGTTAGGATAGTGGAAGAACAAAGAAAATAAATGTGATGCCCTAATGCTGTTTAACTGCTATTCTATTTTTCAAACAAGTCATAGATTTGAGAAGCTGGGTTATTAATTCAGATGACTGTTATGAAGCCTGTTTCATTTTCTTGATGATTGATGATTGATGTGTTACCACAACGCATTATAGACCTGAAATACCCATATCCACATCCAAAGAGTGAGCCATGTCACTTTTCTGAGATAACTCTGCTATGAGTTCAGGTGCCCAGCCAATTTGTGATTTTAATCATAACACTTAATACTCTGTTCTGCAGTCTCTCTGAAGGCCGGTATTGTTCATTTCCCCCAGCTGCTTATAAAGCTGTTTGCATAATGAGCCTGTGACATTCAGCACAGAATCCCTTATTGATTTTGTTGCTTTTCTTTAGCAACTGAAACTCAATACTGCCAACTCTAATGCAACAGGTCTGTATGTGGCAGTAAGATACATGGAGATCTATCTAACAATTTTATAAATCAATTTGATTCATTTAGACATTCAAATCTGACAATTAAGGATAAAATTATTTTTGAGGTTCAAGGTAATCTGGGCTCATTGGCAGTGAGTAGCTAATTGTTCTTGAGACATATCTCCCTGTCCTCCTGGGTTCACAGTGGGGCAACGTTTCTCAGCCTTCTTTGCGGTGGAAATGTGACTCCATCTTAGCTAAGGGAATATGGAGAGAAGTGACACACTCTCTTCAGGCCTGGCCTATAAGAACCACCTGTGTGATCCTACATACTGTCTCCCTTGAACTGCCAGCTCCTTGTTGACACCCAGGTAAATCTGGAAATTCACATGTTGAAGATGGAAGAGTCACAAGATGGAAGGAGTCTTGGCTTCCAAATGACCACATCCCCCTGCCCAACTCCACACCACCAGGTATCCTTTTGTATGTAAGAAATTAAATTCTATTTATTAACGCTATGGAGAGTTGAAGAAATTATCCTCTAGCATGATTTTGACTATGATTCTTTACCATGTATAGTAAAGGATAATAGTTAAAATCACACTAGAAGATAATTCCTTCAGTTAATTGCTGAATTTTTACTTCAGGCTGGTAGTTGTCAATCAGGGCCAATTTTGCCCTCCCCTCAGGGCACACCTGGCAATATAAGGCAACCAGTTTCTCAAGGCTTGTGGAATGGAAGGGGTGGGGATCGCTATTGGCATTTGGGAGGTAGAGGCCCTAGATGCTGCTAAACATCCTGCAGTGCACAGGCCAGCCCCCGCGTGCAGTATCTAGTCCAAGTGTTGATGGTGCTGAGGTTGAGAAACAGGTTTAGGCTATATCTGTACAGCAAAAATATATATAATTAAATATTTGGTTAACTTCATTATACGCCTTGTTAAGTAATCTGATCCTACATTTGATTAATTTAGGTTCTTGTTTTGGTGCTATGATCTACCAGTGGTTTTGGTCACTAATGGTCATTTGGGAAAAACTCTGTAATGTCTATATTTTTCTTTCTACCTCCATAGCCTCCTCACCCAACCCTCCCTCTACACTGTACTGTTTTCACCACCATATGTTTATTGCTGTCTCCAGCAATGCTCACAATACCCAGCATAGAGTAGGTGTTTAATTAACTTTCAGTGAATGAAGACTCAAATCATGTAAATAAAAGCACAGAGAAAAAAGGGATGATCCATTCCTTGTCCTCAACTCTCCTCTCCCTTAGCTTCCATGACACTACACTGCTTTGGTTCATCTCTCCCCATTCTGTCTTCTCAACGTCTTCTCCTTTTGTCCTTTAAATGTAGTTCTTCATTAATCAGACATACTCTCTTCATTCTCTTCCTTCTTTGGATAACTTAACCAACACATCTTCTAGAGAACCCCTAAATTTCATCACTAACCCAAATTTTTTTTTCTAAGATTCAAGGTCAAAACTATGCCAGTCTGTGTCCACTTGCGTATTTTACCCTCACCTGCAATTCAGTTTGTCTAAAGCTAAGTATTGTCACTCCCCGCAAACACATTGTTATCGCCTCTCTCTTTTCCATGTTTCATTTTTCCATCAGAGTTACAATTCCTCCCTGGCATCAGCCAAGATTCTTCCCTCACTCTCACCCACTGCTAGGGAGATTGTAGGTTTTTGGCAACTACAGTGTCTCTTTCCTCTCTTCTGGCATTTTGTGTAGGTTGTCTTACATGGCTTTAATTTGCCTTTTCTTGTTCCAGTTCTTAAAAATCTAGAGCAGCACCAGTTAATAGAAATATAAAGTGAGCCCTATATGTAACTTTCAACTTTCTAGTAACCACATTAAAAAATGAAAAAGAAATGGAAGAGACTAATTTTAATAATATATTTTAATATATGTCCAAAACATTTTCATTCCATGTACTCAAAATTAGAAAAATGTACTTGATATAAAAATTAATAATATTTTTTCATACTGTCAGATCCCATGTGCTTTGTGCTTATAGCACATCTCAGTTTAGATTAGCCATGTCTCGGGCCCTCAGTACTCAACGTGGGCTAGTGGCTACCCTGGTGGATAGTGCAGCTCTAGAGCTTCAGGACCTTATCTCTTGCTTGTTTGTGTTCATAGTATTTGGTACAATGTCTGGCACACAAGTGTGTTTGGGCAAAGAAACTAACTTCAACTTCATGAAAGTGGCTTTTCTTTGTTCTAAAGTGCTGCAGAGCGTATGCTGGACACTGTCTTAAGTTATTTATTTGCTGCTTTGAATTGTTTTCTACTTGCTTGACCTAATATATGCCTTTTCCCCCCATTCAATGTTTTGGGGTTAGGGTCACTCATTATGTTTTCTAATTCCTTTTTATTCCCAACACTGCACTCACTGCATGTTGCCAAATTCATAGATGATATACAGATAGAATAAATGGTTAAATGGTAATCAGATAAAATTTAAGTTGAAGGAAAAACTCATTTCCTCTTTTAATTATAAACTTAAAAATTGAACTAAGTTTACATGACAGCTTTCTACCAGCCTGTCTCTCTAAAATATTTACCATTTTTGAGTATGGTACTACATTATAACTGTTCTACTTAGAATTCAATACAGGTTTATTGTAGAAAAAAAGAAAGAAAATGCACAAAATGTGTGTCTTCACATTAAGTGATAAAAGCAGACAATAAAATGGTATGTACAATATGAATCTCTCGTTGGAAAATACATACACATAGAGAAAGACTAGAAAGCATAAAGCAAAGTGTTATAAACAGTGATTTTCTTTGGTGATACATAAAATTATGAGGTAATTCTTTTCCAGTTTTGTGTTACTATTCTTTTTTTGTTTTACGTATTTTCCTGAAGATACATTATTTAGTATTTAGAAAAACAGTTATGCGGGGTCAAGTCCTTCATGAAAAACTCAAGATGTTTATTTGCATCTGTTATTTTCCTGTAAGAACTGTCCTCCTGTATCTTGATCCATTAAGCTACTTGTGCTAAGAAAGGTATTCATACTGTCTCTGGAAAATACAAATCTATTTCCCATCATCATCATTCCATATTTCTGGTTTATTAGGATAAGTTTAATTATTTATCTGGGGTCACCGTTTTGTACTTTTCCATAAATCATGTTTTCGATTGCTGACCTCCTTTTTGTGCTGAGATTTCCATTCCAGGGATTATCCACTTCCTTCCAATCTTCCCCACATCTCACCCACCCTGCCCATCCTGGGGCCCTCTTTTGGACATTATTAAACATTATCCCCTCCCTTGGAGATCGTTTTTACAACATGGATTACAGGACAGACAAATAACAAATATACCTTATTAAGCTTTAATTGAAGAATCTGATATTCAGACACACATGTAGATAAAACAAATGTTTCACATCTGAAAATCTGATTTTATTTTTATTGAAGAAAGGCTGTATGAATTTTCATATAGTTTACTTTTCCCTTTTTCATTCCTGAACAATATGATATACACAGCAGCCATAGTAACTTTTTAAAAGCATAAATTGTATTACTTCCTTGCTTAAAACTCTCAGTGGCTTCCCAATGCAATTGAAATAACATTTAGAACTTTTCTGTGGCCTGCAAGTACCTCCAAGATGTCTTTTCTTTTTATACCCTACACTCCATTTTCAAGAACTTCCTTTCTGTTCCTTGAACACTCCGGAGTCCCATTTTTGGGCTATCACCTTACCTAAAACACATCTCCCCAACACCTTTGTGAGACTGCCTCCTTCTCCCCATTTCTGCCCTATCTCAAGTGCCACTTCCTCAGAGAGTGCCTCGCTGACTGCCTTGGCCTTATTATGACTGCCCTTCTCCCTCCTTCATCACACTGTCTATTCCATCAAACTACTTCACAGTTCTCATAGCCTTCTTTCCACCTGAAGTTATTTCACTTAGTTTTTTATTAATGGGTATGGTCTGTCTCCCCAGCCAGAATGTAAGCTCCACCGAACAGAAACTTTTTCTTGTATCCTCATTCCTAGAAGTGTGCTAGGCACATAGTAGGCACAAAGTAAATATCTCTTGTTTGGAGATCTAAACAGAAGTTGGATTTGAATAATGCTCAGTGCCTGTGCCTTCTTTGCTCCCAAGAATGGCTGCAGGATCTGCTGCTCAGGACTTAAGGAGCACACCTCCCATCTCTGAGCAGAGGAAGTCATCCCTCCTGGTTCCTTCAGCCTCTCTTTGTCACCATTCTCAAACCATCAGTGCCTTTTCAGTCCACCACCAGAAGGGCAGATGTCCTAATTCCACTTTCACCAGCTTCCCAGAGAGTTTCCTTTTAGTTTCTGTAAAGGAAAATCAGCCTAAACCAATGAATTTCACTGTTGCCCTTT